>NC_060122.1:740139488-750139488 GCF_021461395.2 Schistocerca americana | reverse complement strand
ATTTTCGCATTCGGAGGAGAAAGCTAGTGACTGACATTTCATGATAAATTTCAGAACAACGAAAAACGCCTTGCTTTTAATGATGTCCACCCAAATCATGTGTCAGAGACACTCACCCCTATTTCTCGATAATACATAACGTGCTGCTCTTGTTTGAACTTCCTCGGTGTACTCCATTAATACTGACTGGCAAGGATATAAGGCTGTGCAGCTGTACTCAGAACAGGACGGAAAAACGTATTGTAGGCAGTCTCTTTAGAAGATCTGCTACATTTTCTAAGTATTCTTCCAGTAAAACGCAGTCTTTGGTTTGACTTTCCCACAATACTTTCTGTGTGTTCTTTCCAATTTAAGTTTTTCGTAATTGTAATTCCTAGGAATTTACGTCCTTTCTATTTGACTGATTTATAGTGTAACAAATGTTTAACGAATTCCGTTTAGCACTCATGTGTACGATTTCACAGTTTTCATTATTTAGGGTCAATTGCTAATTTTCGCAGTTTTTGTCATCATTGGCGCTGAGAGTCACAGCTTACGGAACACATTGTTACAGCAGTGATTAAAACTAATATCGTCTTGCCTATCTATAAAACGCAATGACCCGTTAGAAACACATTTATCCGTGGTGCTGCGTACTTCTAGTACATACTGCAAAAATTGTTTCGTATGTTGCGACCTGTTATATGAGATCCGTGGCTGTGAAGGTCTCTAGCTCCCTATGTTTTAGTTCCACAGCGTGAGTTATAAACTATATCAAACGACTGGATTCAGCAACCTATCGCCTGACTGTGATTGCTGACTTTTTTAATGGAAGAAATAGAAAAATGAGTTACTTTACAGACTTCCAATTGTTAACTTCATATGACATTATTTTCTGGAGAGATTCCAAATTTAGAAACTATATATTCATTGGTCAGAAATATGCAACCTTAGTGTTGTGTTTGCTTTCGTCTCCAAATGTGTCAGTTTGCGATAAACCAGTCACAATTTGAAGATGATTGTAGAAACTATAGGTGTTGCTCTAGGGAAAAAAGGCAATCATAAAACTATTTGATAATCTCACTTCTAAATTAAATGTGCTGGCTGTTATGGCAGCAGTTTTGAAAACATATCTAAATAACATAAAAGTTGTCTGGGTGTGGTACCGCGTCACAATGTGGATGACGCGGAAGAATGTCACTGTAACCATGGTTGAATCGTCGGTTTTATTCGTCGACAATTAGTTTACAAAATAACGCATTACCTTGCCAAGAACACTGCCCCAGTGGAATGCAGTGCTGAGTATAAATATATACTCTGTTTATTATTTATCTCTGAATGCAATATCTTTGACTGTACTAGTAAAAATAAAGCTGTAAAAAAATACACGTGGTTTCTTTCGCGTTAAACGTGGGAACATCTGACGCGGTGGAAAGTGCGTACAACTGTAACTCGATAGTGCGGCTTCAGCATGTGACGCATTTTAAACAATGCTAGCATCGTGATTTTTGTACACTCCGTTTGCTATTGTGTAAAATTAATAACAGAAATATCATCGATCTATGGTTAAAAAACTAAACGAAAAGCAACGCTTCACGTTTCTTAGTATTACATCCTTTGATTGTTTACGTGCGATTGCAGTTTAAGACACTATTAGTGAGACAGATAAGGAAATATGACTGCCAAATTTCAGAAGGAAACAGAAAATAGAGATTTAGCACATGGTTATGATGATTATGATTACGATGACGATTGTCAGGGGTTTAGGGCGCTAAACGAAGGTGGCATCAGCGCCCTTGCGTCAGCATTCTCATGACTCCTATTTCACCAGTAACACGCTTCAGTACGGCAACTGATGAAGAGCCACGAGCAAAGATATAGATTCTGAATACAGATTAACTAGAATTTTTCAAGAGGCGATGAATCGTTTGATAGCGTTTGACTATGAAATCCAGGAACTGCACTCAGATGTTGATTATGTCGCCGACATTAGGTTGTAAAAAGAACTTATCAGCATCGCCGGAAAGGCAATATGAAGGCATCAAGAAAACTATAGAAATAATCTGTTGCAAACCTGGCATTTATTCCAGCTTCAGTTGCATCAACAGCTCCTGTATCTATGACACATACCGCTGAACTTCCATCCGTCGAAGTCTGGAAGCTAGGAGATGAGGTCCCAGAGGAACTTAAGTTGTGTGAACAGGTAACCAGCCATGCTTTTAAAGATATGTCGGTAGAGCACATGTACACGAAAGGATAATGTGCCTGGTTCGAGTCCTGGTCAAGAAAGAACTCCTGGTCAAGAAAGAAATATTAGTCGGCCTGTCAATTGGTCGTCCCACTTGGTATTGACGAAGTTCAGATGGATGAAGATTGTAAATAAATTATTGCTTGATATCTCTTTAACGCAGTGGTTCTCAACCTCGGGATTATTTCCCTCTGAGGAGCAAAATGAAATTTCCTGAGGGGTAAAATCTAAACGACTCGGTTCTGTTTCAGTCACGAAACTATACTATTTTCGAAAGATCATTACTATAACTTTGTAAGTCTAATACTTATTATATAAGTTACATAATTACTTTTTCTCAATTAGTAGCATTAATCCGTAGGAGATAACAGGTTACTCACATAGTCCATCAACTATACCCATGTGTTGTGCTTTTTCCCGTACATTACTGATGATAAAAGAGAGACATATGCGTAATAAACGCTAATTGAATCAAGAAAATGTATTCTCCGTAGTACAGAAACTGCTTCACTGTTCGCTTCAAAACAGATGAATGAATTAATTGACAGCACGACACAGCAGTAACTACAAACGGTCTCTGTAGTGCTGTACACAGTATTATTATTATTACTGGCTGGAATCAAACACGAAGCATTAACAGCCTGAGGTCTACAAATTTCTGCCAGTTCAGATGTAAGAAGTGATGCAGTCAAGTGATTTACGAACAGTAAGTGTAGTGCACACATTTTAACTTGGTTGATTTTAAAAGGCGTTGCAGGGTGGACGTCAGCAAAGTGCCACAATGGAGAGGAGTATTGTAGGGGAAGTAGGTTTTGTAAGAAGTGTCTACCCTCATTGTGGATTGTTAGCTTCCTTCACTGAGAAGGAGTTGTAGGTTGCGATGCACCACGAATTCCTTCAGTTAATTCATTGTAATTCAAACACACACACACACACACACACACACACAGACACACACACAAACACACACACACAAACTATCATTCATCTTTCATGATTTTGAAACTAAAGTGTTCCAAGAGATGTCTTACATTCTACAGTTTAATTAGGTGCTAAAGTTGGTGATAATGTGCAGGAGGGGAGTGTCGTGCAACAGACTGCACATGGAGGGGAGGAAAGTCGGAGGAGGTAGTGGCTAATGTCTAATTGCTCTCAGGGGTAATGGTCTAAGAAAGGTTGGGAATCCCTGCTTCGACGTAACGTCTTTGACTATTGAAGTATTAAGAAAAGTGTGCGAAATTACTTGTGGTGTCTTGTAATCGACGTTATATGAGATTAAGCTTTCAAAAAGTGCCTTACAATGTTCTCAATTGAAGTAAGGTGGTCTAATTTTCCTACAGTAATTACACAAACCACCGATGACTGGTAGCTGGACAGAAAGCAAGTAAATGAAATGTTCCTGTCATATCATTTCGAAGAATGTTACTACACACTAAAGCTAGATGGGGATGAATGTCATCCATGAGGAATCCTTTCCTCTAAAACCACTGTGTACGCCTATTCTCGAGTATACTACTCACGTGAAGCAAATATACAAAGGCACTCAATTTGCAGAAGTGTCGCGCATGCAAATATACTTCGAGTCTACAAGAAGAATGTCTCATCTGTCGTATACTCTCACTCCTGTGGCAACGAATGAATCCGGAAATTGAATAAATATCTATCCTACTGTCGTATTTCGGAAATTAATTTCCTTAAATGTTTTTTGTGTTAACTTGCACTACCAAGCCTGAGATCACTGGAAATTTCCGAAAACGTATTGCTAAAGTTTCTGAATACTCTCGTTCCTAATATCATATTGAAAGTATGTGAAAGTTTTACATGATTGTTATTTAGAAGAACATATCAAGTAAAAAATCAAAGTTTACTAATTTACTTGATGTGCGCTAAATTTTAATTAAGACAGATACGTTTCAATTTTTTTATTGCACAGAAATGAAAACCACTTGAAAGGGCAGTAAATGCTGATAATGGATAGTACATTCACCTGTTTTACTGTTTCACGTCCAACTCTCTCGCGGATTGTAAAATTGTTACTCTTTGGTTTATTTATTCTCTTTGTAACAACACATTTACGAAAAGAGTTACGTGAAATACTTTTAGCAATGCTGTGCTTTGCTTTTCTTTATCATCATTACCTTTTAGCGGAATAAAATGTATATATGGAAGTCTTATTGTTCTGTATCTGGCCTACAATTTAAGGAACGATTTTTCATAACTGCAACTCATGCTAAGAATCAATATATCTTCCCTACTTCATAGTGATTAAAAGTTGAAATTACTTTGTTATGAACACTGATGTTACAGTTCGTGTGATCGTTCAAAAACACAAGTTCGCAGTGGATTTTATTTCTCGTTAAAATGCTATTTCATACCACGACTAGCCCAAGAACATGAGACTCTCATTAAAAAATACGTTGTCACTATAAAGTTTGCCAGATCAGAACGGAGCACAGCAAGATTCCTATCAGATTCTGAAGGTACATTAAATTTTTTGCACTGTAAATTATATCCTATCAGCAGCCCGCGTCAATCTGCAACACATCATAAAATCTGCTGATCTTCACTGCCAGTCTGGGAGCTAAAAGAAATAATATTATTTTACTATTATTTTACCGCTTCCTTGCGGTATGCTCGACTATATTGTAAGTCGTTTAAATACGCCGCGGCAGCGGCTCTTCGTTCTCCACGCAGCTCAGCACCGCAGATAATATTTATATAACTGAAAAATGTCTCAACAGGATGGGATAATATGCAAGCAAGCTTAACAATAAATAATACAAGTTTTCATTTAAACACCTCTATTAAAACCTTTAAATATCTCAGTGATTACAGACCTTTGTGAATTCACACGTAATGGCGTACATTGCTTAGTCTCGACAAAAGAATGCTACATTGGCGTTCTCTACGACAACAACAGGAGATCTTACTCGCACAACTTCCAAATTAAGACGACTAAGACATTCATATTCAACACGTATTATATACTAGTTCCTTTTTTAATCTCTGTTTAACATTTATCTTCTGTGTCGGTTTTATTACTCGCCGACGCAGACGTTTTCAGAAATAAATAATGAAAAAAAATACATACTTTTATACAATGACACAATATGATACATCTAATTCTCTAATTACTACATAATATATTGTTTTTGTTTCTCTAGACGTTACAATGCCCCCTGGCAGCAATTGACTAACGTTGGAAATGTTCGGCAATATGCTGCCACTAACGTCTGTTTGGTTATTGTCTGTTACCTTGGTTGGATCATTCACTTTACACTTTTTAGTTCTTTTACACTGTAGGTTTAATTACACTTTTTATACTGTTCTTTCACTTTGCGAGGTGACCGTCAACCTAGTCCCAGGGTCATTACATTTATTTGGCTCCCCCATTCGGGCTACGTGCGATCAGAAAACCTGGGAAAACTGCGCCGGAGCCATGGTCATCTCGTCTGGTTTGTTTTAATACCCAGTTTGATCACAAAAAGTTCAGATTCTATCCAATGTTCACATATAACAAAGGCTATTTGTGAGAGCATGTTAAACCTTTAGTCTCTTTGTTACCCATATAATATTTGTGTTTTGGATTGTAATGAAAGTCACTTGTTACACATTTTTACAGTAGTATCATGAATCGTCCTTGCATTTACTCGCGACAATTGGTTTAAAATGTCCAGCATTCATGCGAGTATACTTCATTAACATGACGAAAACATATTATATCTATATATCACTGAACCAATGAATACTTTGAGTCCGTATTGAATAACTCAAGAAAAAACAAATGTTTGTCACGTCATTTCGTGTCCACTAAACCCTATTCATGTTAGTGCATTAAACACATCTTTGATAGTTCATTTTAATGACAACAATGTTGTACGGAGCTGGCGGCGCGAAGCAATTGTTGAGTAGCGTCGTCTGGAACGCCGCGTGCCGACGGCCGCTGGTTCGACGACCGGCTCTCAGTAACAGCGACGTCGTGCTGACGTGGCGCCCAAGCAGTCGCGCACCGCGGCGAACCATTCGCCGATGTCGGCGAGTGGCAGTGGTTTACCGCGACCGGCTGGCTGGCGGCACGGCGCTCGTCTCGGCTTCTCCGCATGGCTCCCCGTTGTAGCACATGAAACAAACATTCCACAACGGTGTACTGTCTTTAAGGACACAGATTACTAGCTGTGGAAGAAGATGCAACTTGTTAAAAGCGTTTATTGTTCAGTAAGCCGTCGCTTCACTGGTATGCACAGGATGGTTTGGCGTGATAACAGGTTTCTTGTGGCATTGTGACACTGGTATTCAAGGTTCGTCACACGCACATTGTACTACACATTTTCACTCACTCCACGGTTGGTACACTGCCAGAGCGTCTTTCAACACGTGAAAATGTTTCGTAACACACATACTAAATGTCCCAGTCGATCGATGTTCGTTTAACTCGACTCCGAACGAATCAATAACTACTGTTTTTATACACTGTCTATTGTTCGTTGAGCACTGCACTAGGACAGTCTGTCACTCAACACTAGACTTATCGACGTATATATTGGTGCAGATACAACAGTCATTCTCTGTCCCTGCTACACACAATATTCCGTCCTTTCCTCCATTGTTTATGCACACAGTTTATTTTTTAATACCTTTTAACTGTTCTTCGCATACTCACTCTCATCTACATGGCGTCTATTTGTTTTTACCTTATCACAACACACTTTTCATATTGTTACTAGGCGTATACAGCCCTTTTGTAAAAATTTTTTTTAATTTTCCTATTAGTGTAGCTTGCCTGGTTATCACCCATCTATCAAACAGATTTTACCATGTGCATGACAGCTTGACTTGGGCATATTGATCAATAAATACTTCATTTAGCACTGGCATTCTTTTTAATAATTTTTCCTATATGACTACAGTGTAGGTTCCACATTGGTTGACTTAATTCGCGTATCGCGTAATGAATATTCAAGGGCGTGTACCAAGTACACAGGCTTCAATTGAAGCATTGTTATATACAAAGCGGATTTTCCACGGAACGGGCTTGTTTTTTGATTAACTTATGCTCCAGTGTCGTTCTCATATCACTACTGGCAGCAAACATTACATAATTGTTGCATATTACAGAGTCCATGTTTGGCTAGTCAAGACTCTCTCTCTCAGGATTCCTTATCCTAATACAATTGCAACAGTTACCTTACTATATTAGATTGCATCATTAATTGCACTTACATACTACACATAGAAAATGGTTCAAGAAATTAATCCTTTGTATAATGATTCGAGAAATTAATCCTCACTTTATCAACAAGAAGATTGTTCGTTGCTTAATGAGCCTATAATTTTTAAATGGCTCTAATTGTCTGTAAACAAAATCTTTCCCGTGTAAGCTATTGCCTACTTTCTGAATCCACTTCCTCCAAGTTTCATTACACACAAATTTCTTTCTTAATACTAACATACTTATATTCTAAAACACAATTAAAATCTTCTTACAACTATTACTCTTTATATGTGATATGTCACTGAATAAATAACTTCACATCTTTACGTGGATACAATCCTTTGATCTTCCTCGTATGGGGATGTGCTAACAAATAGCTACATTCGTGTGGCACGCTTATTACTTCAAAAGGCCCTGAATATAGCAATTGCCACTTACTATTCTGTTTTAAGGTGGCTGAGGATTTAGCGTGGTTACGAATAAGTACTAGATCTCCTACATTATATTTCTGTTCGTTAGTTACACCTCGGTCGTACTTCCTTTTCCTCTTTGCCGCACAGCTGGTTAGTCTGTTCCATATCTTTTTCATCTTTTCCTCCCTTGTTTCTGCCTTGACTGGTAGTCTCGGCAAAGGCGTGAGCCATTCATTCGGTGTCTCATTAAATCCCTTCAATATCTCTACCGGTGGATAGCCTGTACTTGAATGGGGTGTTAAATTGTGTATTTCTACAAATTTCGGTACTAGCCCTGGCCATTTTGTATGTTGGTTCCCTATGTAGATTCTAAGGAACTTATTCAATTCTCTTAATATTCTTTCAACTAGACTGGCTTCGGGATGGAATCGGGATACCAGAATATGCTGTATATTTTGTTCCCGTAGGTAATTTTTCCAAGTTCGACCCGTGAAATAAGAAGCATTATCAGTCGTTATGGCTTCGGGTTTTCCCACTTGAGGCAAGTATTCTTGACTGATCCGCCTGACCATGGTTTTGGCAGTAGCTGATTTTATGCAATAAATTGCCAAGTATTTGGAAAAAATATCGTACATGGCCAGTATATATTTCATACCTCCTCTGGCCATGGGATAAGGACCGGCTACATCCACAGATACTATTTGAAGCGGCCTGAGTGGAACTATGGGATGTAATTCAAACTTAGTGGATCTATTATAATGTTTTGCCTTTTGACATATCACGCAAGTTCTAACTGTTGCCTGAATCCGGTGTTTCATACGAGGAAAGTAGCAGTATCTCGCCATGATCTCTGCACACTTTCCAATCCCTGCATGGCCCCATGCCAAGTGCGTGTGCCATATCATAACTTTTACCGACTGGTTAGGTATACATACCGCCCAGCAGTCTTCTTTCGTATTAAGTTTATGATACAAAATATGGTTCACTATTTTAAAACCTTGCTCATCTCTATTGTTAACACCCTCTTCAATATTATTAATGATTTTTTTCCACATCGGATCTGCCCTTTGTAATTCGCACAGGTTTTTACATATATATAAAAAATCCTTCATGTAAGTATTGTCACGCACTAACAGCACTTTATACTCCGCGGATTGCTCTAACATTTCTGCTAAATCCGGTAATCCTACCGGCAGTCGCGACAGAGCATCCGCTATTACGTTATCTTGGCCTTTTATGTACATAACCTTTATCCGGTATTCTTGTAAGACAAGCATCCATCTCCTCAGTCTAGTATGGAATAGCTTGCATGACATCAAAAAACTTAACGCCTGGTGGTCACTATACACTTTAATCTCCTTCCCTTGTAAATAATAATTAAACTTTTTCACAGCCCAGACTACTGCAAGTGCTTCCAGTTCGGTTGCCGAGTAGGCTCTCTCGCAGCTAGTTAAAGTCCTACTGGCGAAGCCGATAATCTTTATTGTTGTCGGGTCGTTTCCTTCCTCCCACTGAAATAAGCACGCTCCCAGGCCATAGGAACATGAATCCGTCGCAAGATAAAAATCTTTTGACAGATCTGGGTGCTGCAAAATATTTGCATTCAGTAGGGCGGTTTTAATCGCTTCAAAAGCTTGTTGACATTTGTCAGTCCAAACCCACTGCACACTTTTTCGTAGCAGATTTAGTAGCGACGTGTCATTTAACAACTGATTGGGCACGAACCTTCTGAAAAAAGACGTGAGCCCAAGGAATGCTTTCAATTGCCTCTTAGTGCGGGGGCTTGGAAATTCTCGGATCGCCTCTAGTTTTTTGTTGTCTGGGCGTATACCAAGTGGTGTAATAAGATGGCCTAAAAATTTAATTTTATTTCGTCCAAATTTTGACTTTTCTAGGTTTGCTGTCACACCTGCTTGCTTAAATCTCTCTAGTACTCTACGCAACAATTCCATATGTCCGTCCCAAGTAGCAGTAGCGATTACCAGATCATCAACATATACAGTGATTTTTTCTAATAAGTCTGGACCCAGTACCGTGTCTAGTGCAGTAATAAACACTCCAGCACTCACATTCAATCCGAAGGGAAGTACCTTGAATTGGTAACTCCGCCCTCCGAATATGAAAGCTGTGTACTTCCTGGATTCCGGTGTAAGGGGAATTTGCCAATATGAACTTTTCAGATCGACCGAGGTCAAGTACTGTGCTCCATGAAATTTTTGTATCTGCTCATCTAAATTCTCAGGGCGAGTCCGGACAGGTATGATAATTTTGTTAATGTCCCTCGCATCTAACACTAGCCTGATTTTTCCATTGGCTTTCGCCACTGCTACAAGAGGACTACTGTATGGAGAGAAGGAGGGCTCAATGATATCCCACTCTAACATCTTCCGAATCTCTTTAGCTACTAATTCCCTCCTCGACCAAGGGATGGAGTAAGTCGCGCAACAGTATGTTTTGTGGGGCATCACCTCTATGTGATAGTGGTACCCTTTGACTATTCCTGGTCGGTCGGTAAATACCATAGTGTATTCCGATAGCAGCTGCGTCAACTGTTGCTTTTGTTTATCGCTTAAACCTTCAGATTCCTGCACTTTGGTTTGAAATGCCTCAATATTTGTTTCAAAATTTCGATCCTCTAAATTCGGGTAATAGAGGTCTGCTGCATGTGACAAATCATCAAGGTGTAGTACCCAAGGGTTCCTACCCTTGATATTGATTCGATTACAACACGGCACAAGTACCTCCTTCGATGTCATCATAGATAACTCAATCCTCCTACCCCTATTAACTATGCTTAATTTCCCCAAGGAGAGGTCGACCAATGCATCCCTCTCACGGAGAAAATCTACTCCCAGAATGCAGGCCACCTTCAATCCTTTAACAACGAGGAACGAGCTCACTATGGCTTCGCCCTCCTTACAAATCTCCACCTGCACCTGGTACTTAACTGATTGGCTCTGTGCACCAATGGCTCCAGACACCTTACAATTATTAACCGGGAAAGTCGGAATGCTATGTCCTTTTCCCAGTGCCTTAAATAACTCCATACTCATTACACTTACTGAGGCACCTGTGTCGATGATTATATTCACTGCAACATCATTGATTTTCGCTTCGATAATAGCTTGCACATTTTCGTTATTATCTTTCTTACATTCGTGTGGTTCGTTCAGTAGATCTTTATCCATACTGACACCATCGTTGTATCGCAGCATACGTATCCCAGGTATATTATTATCACTCGTGTTGCTCTCACTCCATCCCTCAGCCATCGATGGAGAGCATATCGAGGCCGATTCTAGTTTGTTGGATTAGTTGCTTGTGAAGTACTTGGAAGGCTATTGTCCGCGACCTCCACTATATGTACACTCTGATTTGTCGGCCGCCACGGCTGCGCAATAGGCGCGTTTTGCGGCGGTGGTCTATTGTTGTCATACCGGTCATTACCCTGTCGCTCTGGGCTTCTTCGCTGATTTTGCTGCCAATTTCGATTACTATCACTATAATTGCTCTGCCACTGACCTCGCGCATTTTTCCCGCGGTTGGTCCCTGACATTCCAGATTCGTACCGGTCGTCAAATCGACGCCTTTTGTTATAGGTTGTTTGTCCATACCCGTTCTGGCCTCTACCATTACTACCATTTTGCGAATGTTCCTGCCGCTTGTTACCACCCCCACCATTTCCATGGTTGTGGTTTTGTGCACTACTATTTCTGTCATGTTTACATCCTGACCCATTATTCCGCGAGTGATCACACGCTGATTTTGCGTCTTCCTGTATCAAGTCTATAGAATCTAGAACAGACAGGAAGTTTTCCATATCGCTTTCTGGTACGTGTATTAATTTCTCTTTGATATGAATGGGTAAATGTGATTTTAGTAGTCTTATTATGTCTCTTGGTGATATAGGCTCGTCCCAGTAGCGTGTTTTGTTTATATATTTTTCAAAATACCGTCTCAAATTCCCCAGACGAGGTGAGTACGGTTCGGGATTATATACTTCTTTTCTTAGCAGCTCTTGTATACAAGGCGACCAATATTTCGATAGAAATGCCCTTTCGAGCTGTTCATATGTCATGCAGCTGTCTGCTACTTCTGTAGCCCACAACGCTGCATCACCTTGAATGTACGACATTACGTATTGAATTTTCTGTGTTTCGTTCCACACACTGGGCAAGATATTTTTAAAGCTTTTTATGAATACTACTGGGTGTACTGATTTCCGTTCAGTAGTAAACGTTTGAAATTGTCTATTTTTGATTAAACTTTCTTCCACTAATATTTTTGAACTACATGGTTTTGCTCCTTGGACATATGCTGTGTGCTCCGAACCGAAGCTACAGCTCTTCGCATTATCGACTACAGATTCCCCATTGTTGTATCGCGTATAAGTTTGTGCGTTGCCGAAACCATGGGCTGTTGGCGACAGAGGTTCCTGTTCCAAATGTTTTCTGCTTTGTGCTAAACCCTTCTCCAGGTCGGATAACCGTTTGTTCATATTCACTTGCCACTGCGGAATATCCTCACTGAGTATTTGTTTGATGGTTTGCACGTCGTTCTGTACCTGACTATTCACTGCGGTACTGAACGATTCGGAGCCTCTATTTGCTATGGCTGCTTGTACTTTGGAATTAATGTTCTTGTCAATCTCACACTCCTTCACTTCTAGCCATGAGTTGAATTCTGTTTCAATTTTAGTTGCTTGTTCGTTCCACTTCTGCTCTACAAGCTGCGTGGAATCTATTTCTAGCTTTTCTACTCGATTGGCTAATACACCTATTTCGTCTGCCCTGTTAGTGTTTGCTACTTGCAGGTTGTTGACCTGTTCAGTCAGCTCCTGCACGGCCTTAGGTATCGACTCATAATTCTGTTTCATATCTGCAATCTCTTTTTTCATGTTTTCTAACGATTGCACAAGTTGCTGGTCCCGCTCAGCTTGCCGGCGATCTCGCTCAGCTTGCTGGGCAAGGAAACTTTCTGTTAACTGGCGATCTCGCTCAGCTTGCTGGGCAAGTAAATTTTCTGCTAGCCTACGATCTCGCTCAGCTTGCTGGCGGTCTCGCTCGACTTGCTGTTGCGCAAATTCTGCCTGGTAATTCAGCACGCGCTCTAATATAGCCTGAAGCGAATACCCACCAGGCAGATTACCACTCTCTGGTTCCTGCTTTTCTGGTGGTGGTACAACTTCTTTCTCTACATCCCTTTGAGGACTAATGGGCGGTGGCACCACTTCCTGTGCCCCTGCCCCCACATTCTCACATGTTATATCCTCAAAGAGAGTACTAGTACTACATGAGGTACCCGGTTCCACATTTTCTGCACTAACTAATTGTTGTTCCTCAGTATCCATATTGCTCGGACGTTGACTACGCAACTTAACCATATTCATAAATTGCTTACTAAACCACAAAGTCTGACAGTTTTGCCCCTTGCACACAAAATACGTTAATTTATCTACACTAACTGCACACTAAAATTTACTATCTACCATCAACTTTGTCCTGTCACAAACACTAACACCACTAGCGAAGTGAGATCACTTCACTGGAGCTCGACTTCTACAAACAGGACAACTACACTGTAGTCTTACCTTTAGTTTATCTTATCTCGGGGTTCGGCTGCCCCCGGATTACGTAGTCGTTACAGCTTCTCAGTACTATCAGGATCGTCTTCTCAGACTCGTTTGCAGTAGTACGGTTTGTCATGAAAGAGTATTTACACATTCATTAAAACATAGCATTGATCATGATATACATACATACATTTATCACTAAATCCATATATATCTACACATACATAACAATCAACACTGAAAGAAAAATACATAAAATTTTATATTTGTGGCCACTGCAAATTCGGGCCCCACGTTGGGCGCCAGTTTCACGTCCAACTCTCTCGCGGATTGTAAAATTGTTACTCTTTGGTTTATTTATTCTCTTTGTAACAACACATTTACGAAAAGAGTTACGTGAAATACTTTTAGCAATGCTGTGCTTTGCTTTTCTTTATCATCATTACCTTTTAGCGGAATAAAATGTATATATGGAAGTCTTATTGTTCTGTATCTGGCCTACAATTTAAGGAACGATTTTTCATAACTGCAACTCATGCTAAGAATCAATATATCTTCCCTACTTCATAGTGATTAAAAGTTGAAATTACTTTGTTATGAACACTGATGTTACAGTTCGTGTGATCGTTCAAAAACACAAGTTCGCAGTGGATTTTATTTCTCGTTAAAATGCTATTTCATACCACGACTAGCCCAAGAACATGAGACTCTCATTAAAAAATACGTTGTCACTATAAAGTTTGCCAGATCAGAACGGAGCACAGCAAGATTCCTATCAGATTCTGAAGGTACATTAAATTTTTTGCACTGTAAATTATATCCTATCAGCAGCCCGCGTCAATCTGCAACACATCATAAAATCTGCTGATCTTCACTGCCAGTCTGGGAGCTAAAAGAAATAATATTATTTTACTATTATTTTACCGCTTCCTTGCGGTATGCTCGACTATATTGTAAGTCGTTTAAATACGCCGCGGCAGCGGCTCTTCGTTCTCCACGCAGCTCAGCACCGCAGATAATATTTATATAACTGAAAAATGTCTCAACAGGATGGGATAATATGCAAGCAAGCTTAACAATAAATAATACAAGTTTTCATTTAAACACCTCTATTAAAACCTTTAAATATCTCAGTGATTACAGACCTTTGTGAATTCACACGTAATGGCGTACATTGCTTAGTCTCGACAAAAGAATGCTACATTGGCGTTCTCTACGACAACAACAGGAGATCTTACTCGCACAACTTCCAAATTAAGACGACTAAGACATTCATATTCAACACGTATTATATACTAGTTCCTTTTTTAATCTCTGTTTAACATTTATCTTCTGTGTCGGTTTTATTACTCGCCGACGCAGACGTTTTCAGAAATAAATAATGAAAAAAATACATACTTTTATACAATGACACAATATGATACATCTAATTCTCTAATTACTACATAATATATTGTTTTTGTTTCTCTAGACGTTACAACTGCTGGTATTAAATTCACTTGATCAATTTCGAAATTATACAATTTCATCTTAAAGCGTGTTATGGCAGTCCAACTCAACCGAAAAATAGAAATTAACCGTAGTTTTATATCCTCGCAAACAAAACTTACTGTTTGTTTGGAAAGTGTGACTATACATTTACTGTATGGTGGTCATTGATACTGTGTGCACGCAAGAATTGGCGCTATTTTCATCTTATGCTACCGTTACAATCTTGCAGTGCGTTTACTTAGGTGATCATTTTATGTACTTCATTGTTTCGATTTGAGTTCGAGTGCCAGAAGCACGAGTGAAAGTGAAATTTCGTATTTTGAAATCGATGATGAGAAGTAAATATTGTCAATGAAACAGCCGAATGGACTAGCATACAGCAGCATGTTAAATAAACACAGCTGAATGACTGTCAGATTCCATCCATGAAGATAAACAATAACAAAATAGACCAAAATCCATTTTGATGGGATATAGATATTGCACCAAAATGTAAATGAATGATCAAATAAAACAAAATAAATACAAAAAGTATCATCTGTTGTGAATCTTAGTTGCGCAACTGTGCTATTTATAGGATATTTCTATGCATGACATGAATTTGTACCAAACTAATTAATCGAAGAAATGAACAGTAAAGTTAGCTATAGTGGCAAGAAGAATTTTATTTCTTTCCTTCAACAGTGTCACATCACCATATTTAAGGTTTCATTTATAACTGGACGACTATCTTCGCTATTTTTCCTCACTCAATTTTATGAATACATCAGCGCAGTGGGAAGGAGACAAGCCAAATGATGCATAATTGGTACAAAATTGATATAATACAAAGGAAAATTAAGCAATCACGTTATCTGCAGCATGCATATACTCAGTATCACCTCTACGTTAGATTTTGATCACTTGCAACACAGCTAAGGTGGTATACTACCTAAGAAAACGACAGTTAAAATGGACTTTTGGGAAAATTACTACTCAGTTTGGTTCTCTAACCTAACTGAAAAATTTATAGAACTTAACTGGTTGCTACTCAGCCAGTACGAAGGTCAAGATAATGAGGATCAACCTAAGAAACCATCAAACGCCATCACAGTCTTGTCTACCATAAGCTTGTCTACAGCTGGAAGTTGCTTACCGGCTTTTTTGTAAGCCCTCGTCGCCAGTTTTGTTGAGGCCTTGTCGCTACTGCCGTGGAGGCCGAGTTACCACTGTTACTGTACGCCGAGTTTGTGAGTTCGTGAAACGGCTTCAGAGACAGTACACCACTAAGACAATTTCTCCCTATCGCTATTACACAGCTATGCCCAGGAGCAGGTAACAGGATAGGAGAACGAAGGTTCTAGAACAGTCCAAGAAATTAGTAACAAAGTAACACAACTAAGTTAAAAGGTTTACTTATCTCTGTGTCTTGACGAAAGTGAAGTGTGCAACACTACTTGTGATATAACACAAAAAAGGCCCTCAATGGTTAAGTGGAAATAATCGTGGGTAGACTTCACAGTACGTAGCAAATGCAATTCACAGTACATGCCTGCTTCCCTCTAAGAGTTCACTATTCGACGTTTCCTGTCTAAGTCAGTCCTGTACCAAGTGGGCGAGAGCTGATCTCTCTTTCGAGTAGGCTTCTGTCGGTTGTCGTCCGGTTATTGGCAGATTGTACTTGTCCGGCAATTGGCCGAGGCGAAGTCGATATCTTCATCCTCAGAGCCGCCAGTGGCGCTGGTGGATCTCGCGCAAGCGGCGAATCGCTATGGCACTGGCACAGGCTCGCAACTTTGCGCCTGTGATGCTTTTGCCCTGGCTGTGTCTTGTTCGGCCGACATAACAGGCATATTATAGGAAGAGTCTGCGTATGTGAAGACACAAACTATACGTTAAAAAACACGAAATAGTGATAACATAGGCCTGTAGGAAACCGTCACAGAAAGCCGTAACCACAACGTGCCTCAAACTAAAATATTTCCGGAGAGCAGTGGCAAACTTGAGCGTCAGTCCTCTTACAAAAAACGCCTAAAATAATTGTCAATCGGAGAAGTCAGGGACAGGATTAATAAGGCAATGTTGCATAGCAGAAGGAACACAATTTTGACTACTCCGTGACTAATACAATACCAACATACCGACAATAGGAAAACCAAAACTTTCATTGGAAAGAATAAGCAACACATTTAATTCAAGGATCATCGTTAATTGGTACGCCGTATTTTCAAGGAACGCTGTCGAAATCACTTGTATTAGATCCAGTAGTTCTTCGATATACAACTGACAACGATAATGAAACCGGACTCATCCAGTGACGTATTTGTGTTAATATAATAATCATATTAACACAAATATGATAGTTATAAAGCATTATTATTTTAATATTTGTATTTCAACAATAATGATTATCAACGATAGTGCTGAGCTGGAATGCCTGTTCGTAACTAAACTGCTTACATAGCAAGGTAGCACGAAATATCTTCAGTAATTTTATAAGGCATGGAGAGCTGCATCAAACCAGTCTCAGGACTGAAGACCACAACAACAACAATTTTATAAGGTGTAGCAGTGAAATTAATAGCCTTTTCTGGTACGTTTTTCTAGAAGTTTTTGATTGTAAAATGACTAATCAGGTTTGAAGAATTACTTCTGTTAAAGAATTAATCATTATGACTGGACACAAGTTTGGTTTTGTAAATTGATTTCTTTCGTTATTTTCACTATATAAGAATGAAGGGAGTAAGCCATATTTAAAACTGAAACCTAGCAGCTGATCGGAAACAATAGGCAGGCGGCGCATTTGTGGAACGTTGGTGCGAGGAAGTTTAAGTGGGTGCATCCAGTCTCAATACTGTAAACGTACCACCGCCCATTTGCATTTCCCTATTTATATCAGGCAGCGCTTTCACATTAGACCACTGTGCAGTTAGATGTGCACATCGTAGCTTCTGTCCATGCCGAGGTGCCTCTATCATCACGAGCATACCAAGCGATGTCATGCACGCGATAATTTCGCTTTAGTTCGGTTGGTTAATGACTTCAGTACTCTTTTTTTTTTATTGTACAAGCAAAGTACATAAAATACTACATTTTCTTTCAACTGTACAAGGTCAGCTGTAAATTGTTTTATTTCACGTGAGTTGACTACATCGATTCACAACGAGCTCGTTTCGGTGGAATTGCCATTTTTAGGTTCTCCTTTTGAGATTTTATAATCGTAACTGGATACTTATCTCTATGTGTTTTCTACGTAATGTTACATTATATTTTGTTTACTTTTTGGCGGAGTGGCGTATGGAATGCTTCTTTGTGCGGGTTTTTCTATTATTTCAATAAAGTTCTCCAAGCAGTTTTTATGTTTCACATCTGCTTGTTTTAAGGATGTCATTCGGATATTTTTTCGTATGTGTATAAATTTCCAATTCTTCTAAGATGATCATATCGTAGCCTCTTCGTATCTTATGTAGAATTTGTGACGCGTTATCGATTTATTTTCCCTTATGGTTTTTTGATTTTCAGGCATAAGTAAATACTTGATTCGTTACATTCAAGGCTTTTTGTATCGTCTTTAAATCTGAATCGAAAGTTAGAGAGTTTTATTACAATTCAGATTATTAACATTTATAAGACCAGCTTATCATCCAGAATTAGCAAGTTAATTATTGACAAAAAGACTCCTTCAAAGAAAATGCACCAGGTGTTATACGCAGTCCAAATATGCCAAATTTAGAGCACATTGGCAGGTAGGTATAATAATAAGAAAAGTAGTTTACGTCAGTAGGTGTTGTGTTACACATTGATGAAATGTTTGACTGTGGCGCAGAATGCAATGTGTGTCCAAAGCTCGAAATTGTATCTTCAATACCAGAGGTACCCTACGCAGCACCTTCGGAATAGTACCTGCGATGTAAGGGGCAACATGTGGAAGATCCTTCCTAGTTAAAAAATTCTCTATTAATAAAAATCCTTTGCTCAGAACATCAAGTAAAGCTGCAAGTCTTCGTAGGGCCAAACAACCAAGGAAATCAACAGTATCTGGCAGGGTGTCAGTATCTGCTAGTGAGGTCGCAAAAGTCGTGCTTCTGCCTTTATAATATATGGAAGACGGCGTGTCAGTGCGATGTTTAACTCGCAATGCTATGGAGGTTGTAGTCCACGTCTAGGGCCGTTCTGTGACGTTTTGGAAATGTTAATCGTACTACACCTTGACCCCGATCATTTGGATTATCGTGAACGTGAACCCGAAGTTCATCGCATAGGAAACGTCTGGGAGTCTATAAGATAGCTGGTAAAACGTAGTAGTCAACATCCCCGTGATTTGGTAGTTGTAAGGGATTAATCATCAATATACCTAAAGTACGAGGGGCACTCCAAAAGAAATGCACACTATTTTTTTTTAATTCATCTTTTATTCTACATGTTTGAAAGTTTTACAGTGTGTAGATACATCCTTTAGGAACAATATTTTCATTTCTCCACATAATTTCCATCCCTCTCAACTGTCTTACACCATCTTGGAACCAGCGCCTACATACCCGCACGGTACAATTCTGGATCAACCTGTTGGGGCCACTGTTTGGCAGCGTGCACAAGGGAGTCATCATCTTCAAACCTTGTTCCACGAGGAGAGTCTTTCAGTTTCCCAAAGAGATGATAGTCACATGGAGCCAGGTCAGGACTGTAAGGTGGGTGTTTCAGTGTTGTCCATCCGAGTTTTGTGATCGCTTCCACGGTTTTTTGACTGACATGTGGCCGTGCATTGTCGTGCAACAGCAAGCTGCTGCTTTTGCCGATGTGGTCGAACACGACTCAGTCGAGACTGAAGTTTCTTCAGTGTCGTCACATATGCATCAGAATTTATGGTGGTTCCACTTGGCACAATGACTACAAGCAAGAGTCCTTCGGAATCGAAAAACACCGTAGCTGGAAAAGTCCAGCAGAGGGTGTGGTTTTGAATGTTTTTTTCTTGGGTGAATTTGCATGATGTCACTCCATTGATTGCCTCTTCGTTTCTGGTGAAAAATGATGGAGCCATGTTTCATCACCTGTCACAATTCTTCCAAGAAATTCATCTCCACCATTCTCGTACTGTTCCAAAAGTTCGCTGCATACTGTTTTTCTTGTTTTTTTGTGAGCCACTGTCAACATCCCGGGAAACCTCCTCGCCCAAACCTTTTATAACGCCAACACTTTCATTATTCTGCAAATAATGGTTCAAATTCCTCTGAGCACTATTGGACTTAACTTCTGAGATCATCTGTCCCCTAAAACTTAGAACTACTTAAACCTAACTAACCTAAGGACATCACACACGTCTATGCCCAAGGCAGGATTCGAACCTGCGACCATAGCGGTCGCGATGTTCCAGACTGTAGCGCCTAGAACCGCTCGGCCACATCTTTCTTGTTTTTTTGTGAGCCACTGTCAACATCCTGCAAACACTTCCTTCCCCTATCCCAAAGTAGCGTGACAATTAGTTCACTGTGATGCGTCTGTCAGCAGTCACCAATTCGTTAACTCTCGGCACATTGTCTGGAGTGTGTGCAGTACGAGGCCTGCTGCTGCGAGGACAATCCTCAATATTGCTGTGCCCGCTTTCATCACGTAACCTGCTTGCCCACCGACTAACTGTACTGCGATCGACAGCAGTATCTCCATACACCTTTTTCAATCTCTTGTGGATGTTTCCCACTGTTTCGTTTTCATAGCACAGAATTCTATGACAGCACGTTGCTTCTGTGGAACGTTAAGTGTAGCAGCCATCTTGAAGACATGCTGAGATGGCGCCACTCCGGAAACTGGTTGAACTAAGAATAAGATTCTCAATCTGCAGTGGAGTGTGCTCTGATGTGAAACTTCCTGGCAGATTAAAACAGTGTGCCGGGCCGAGACTCGAACTCGGGACCTTTGCCTTTCGCGGAAAAGTGCTCTACCAAGGTTCGCAGGAGAGCTTCTGTAAAGTTTGGAAGGTAGGAGACGAGGTACTGGCAGAAGTAAAGCTGTGAGGACGGGGCGTGAGTCGTGCTTGGGTAGGTCAGTTGGTAGAGCACTTGCCCGCGAAAGGCAAAGGTCCCGTGTTCTAGTCTCGGCCCGGCACACAGTTTTAATGTGCCAGGAAGTTTCAGGTTGAACTAAGTTTGAAAACATGTGGGAAAGATGTATCAACACACTGTAAGACTTTCACACATGCAGAATTAAAACTGTATTTTTACAAAAATAGTGTGAATTTATTTTTGAGTGACCCTTGTAACTTGTCGTCTCCCAATTCACACTGTCGCGATGTTACATGATGTTAGCTCTGTGCCTTCGGGGGTGGCTTAAGTTCCTGCAGTTGTATCAGATTAGGAGACGGGTTTTGTAGACAATAGAGATCAACTTGAAAGTCAATTAAGTTGGTGCGTTACTGTCTTTTCCATAATAATAACGTTCGTGCGACATTTTTAGTTTCTCGGATGATCGATCATCATCATCTGAATGAGGATTGACCTAGCATTCGCACTCTAACGTGTTAAAGCACGCCGGCGTGTACGGGCAGTGTGTGCCAATACGACGCAGGCGGCGCGCGCTGCGGCAGACCGCAGGCTCTCCGGAAGTGGGGGAGCCAGGGGCAGCAGAGGCAGCGGAAGCGGCAGCAAGTAGCGTCGGTGCCAATAGCGCCTGGGGGGCCGCAGCCCGCAGCACGCCCCGCGCAGACCGCAGCGCGAGTGTATTATTCTGCGGCGCTGGCTCCGGGCGAATACGGAAAGGCGGACGATCGGATTTCGATTGGCACCGAAGAGCCGGGATTTCCTCGCCGGAAACGGTAGTTTGCGCAGTAGCGGCCGAACCACCTTGCCGCGTGTTTGGCTGAACAGAGGGCGGTGGAGCGCCCTGCGCGTTCATCCATGGATTCCGTCAGGTTTATGCATTAAGCATGTGCAGGTACTTTGTTCCACTTCTTTGAGTTTCAAGTACAAAAAATCAAAAAAGATTTTGCATCACTGCGGTTCGGAGAGTTCCGGAACCTGTGCAGCAAATTCCAATAGATTTCAACATAAACATCATTTCCGCCCTTTTGTTGCTCGTTATAACCACACTTTGCATGTTGCACAACAATACGAGACAGAGGTGGTGGTCCAGATTGCTGCACACACTGGTAACTCCATTAGCGCGACTTCTTGCATTGATGCATGCCTGTATTCGTCGTGGTATACTATCCACAAGTTCGCCAAGGCACTGTTGATTCAGATTGCCCCACTCCTCAACGGCGATTCGACGTAGATCCATCAGAGTGGTTGGTGCTGGCCACTGTAGTCGAGCGATGTCGTTATCCTGAAGGAAGTCATTCATAAGATCTGCACGATGGGGGGTGGGGGTGGGCGGGGGAGGTGAATTCTCGTCCATGAAGACGGTCGGAGGACGGAATTCACTTATCGAACAGCTTTTACGGTGCCTTCCGTGACCACCAGCGGCGTACGTCGGCCCCACATAATGCCACCCCAAAACAGCAGGGGACTGCCATCTTGCAGCACTCGCTGGACAGTGTGTCTAAGGCGTTCAGCCTGGCCGGGTTGTCTCCAAACAGTATTGTCTTGTTGAAGGCATATGTGACAAAAAACGTTCAAATGTGTGTGAAATCGTATGGGACTTAGCTGCTCAGGTCATAAGTACCTAAGCTTACACACTACTTAACCTAAATTATCCTAAGGACAAACACACACACCCATGCCCGAGAGAGGACTCGAACTCCCTCCGGGACCAGCGTATGTGACACTCATCGGTTAAGAGAACGTGATGCCAACCCTAAGCGGGCCATTCGGCATGTAGTCGGGCCCATCTATACCGCGCTGCGTGGTGTCGTGGTTGCGAAATGGACCTTGCCATGGGGGCCGGGAGTGATGTTGCGCATCATTCAGCCTATTGCACACAATTTGGGTCCTAACATGACGTCCTGTGGCCATACGAAAAGAATTATTCACCATGGTTTCATTGTTGTCAGGGTTCCTCCGAGCACTATTCCGTAGGTAGCGGTCATCCACTGGAGTTGTAGCCCTCAGTCGGGCTGAGCGAGGCATATCATTGACAGTTACTGTCTCTCTTTATCTCTTCCATGTCAGAATAACATCGCTTTGGTTCACTCCGAGAAGCCTGGATATTTCCCTTGTTGAGAGCTCTTCCTGGCACAAAGTAACAATGTGGGTGCTGTCGAACCGCAGCATGATTGAACTACAGACAACAAGAGCCATGTACCTCCTTCTTGGTGGAATGACTGGCACTGGTCGGTTATCGGACCCCCTCGGTATAATAGGCGCAGCTCATGCAGCATTGTTTACATCTTTGGGATGGTTTAGTGAAATCTCTGAACAATCAAAGGGGCTGTGTCTGTGATAAAATTTCCACAGTCGACGTCTGTCTTCAGGGTTTCTGAGAACCGGGGTGATGCAAAACTTGTTTTGAAGTGTGTATATGTGTTTCGGCATGCAAGAAATAGTGTGGAGTGTGTGTGCCACCTCGCGACTAAAGATTATTGTCTACACACAGTGCACTAGTGCAGCTGTCCTTGTCGTTGAGAGAAGGTTTGTGTACCCCACTAATGTCAGCTGGTCAAGGCAGCTGGACCCAAAGGTGGGAATGTCTCTGACAGTGGGAGACTGTGTCCTTGAGCAACTGTAGACTGGAGGATTTCCGCATCAAAATTGGTGCCGAGATACATAAAGTCCATTAATAACATTTAACGCATTACTTACTCAACCAATATATCGCTGCTGGAGCCTTTACTCATGGTAACGCTTTATAACTGCATTCCATTAATTAAAAATAATATAGTTACAGCAGGCAATAAGTGTGAAACATAATAATGAGTGGGAGGGCTAGGCTGAGATGGATGTAATACTTCTTTTCAATATGCATTACAGCTTTCAAATGGTTCAAATGGTTCTGAGCACTATGGGACTCAACTGCTGTGGTCATAAGTCCCCTAAAACTTAGAACTACTTAAACCTAACTAACCTAAGGACATCACACACATCCATGCCCGAGGCAGCATTCAAACCTGCGACCTTAGTGGTCGTACGGTTCCAGACTGTCGCGCCTTTAACCGCTCGGCCACTCCGGCCGGCCATTGCAGCTTTATTTCAGAAAACTTCCAATACAAAAAACAAAATTCATAAGCCGAATCAATTAAAATCAACACGAATTTAACAGTAAAAACGATGTACCTCGATTTCCACAGAAATTACAGAATGCAACAACAATAGTTTACGCGTAAAATAAATCTATGAATCTCTCAATATACATGCACGGAAAATACTTCTAATAGTAACATTATGCCTCAATAAACTAAGAATTTTCTTTATAGGGACAATAAGCGTCGAGAGGTACCAACACATTAAAGAAAAATTGTAGTTATGACTTGTACCACCACTGAGTGCTTGTCTTAGGCCAGCCATACCAACTGTTTTCTGGAATACGACCGGAGTTTTTCTGGATAGCAAATAAGGCCACCGGGCATTTCTGGACATCCAACGACATACATCATGGTTCACAATCCCGAACAGGTGACTATACATCTCAGCGTACACCCCTTGCGTTAAAACTATGTACGTAAACATATCGCAACTTATAGGAACAATAAATAGGAACGATAAACAATTGGGCCACGCGGTCTATCGGCGCGGTCTAAGGCGTCTTGACACGGCCCGCTCGGCTCACTCCATCGGACGTTAGAGTCCTCCATCGGGCATGGGTGTGTGTGTGTGTTGTCTGACCACAAATTTCCAAAATAAAAAGTTTAAACAAGTATAGCACAGAAGCTTTTGAAATGTCGTGCTACAGAAGAATGCTCAATATTGGGTGATTCACATAATTAACAAGGAGGTACTGAATAGAACTGGAGAGGTCAGAAAATTGTGGCACAACCTGAGTACAAGACTGGATCAGTAGGTTGGAAACACTATGAAACTTCAAATGACACAATTTTAGTATTGGAGGAAAGTATGGGGGGTGTTGGGGGAATCGTAGAGGGAGACCAAGAGATGAATAGAGTAAGCAGATTCGGAAGTATGTGGGTTGTAGCAGTTATTCGGAGATTAAGAAGCTGGTGCAGGAGAAAGTAGCGCGGAGAGCTGCATCAAAGGAGTCCTCGGACTGAAGACCACAACAACAGGTACAATCTGTAAAATGCTAATCCTTATACCATCTGTGCTCTACGCTCCAATAATCTGGAGACCCTGAACTAGTGTCGTTAACTGAAGTTATCTGAATGTCTCCGTCTCTGCTGGCACTAATATCGAGGATGAAAAGAGATACACAATTGTCTGTATAACTGATAATTTTATCTAACAAATCTGCAACCTCTACCTCTGGCAGGCTACCTCACTATATGTTAAATTACAGTTGAAAATGAATATGGTACTTTTCAAGAACGCGGTTCTTGAGTGAACATATATGGAGGAATGGAAGGTTAAATAATGAGCCCAAGGGGTGGAGGGGAAAGAGGTTGGTGATAAATTCGCGAAAATCCCATTTGTACCGACCATTATTTTGGTACAATTCTCCAAATAAATTCAGAAAAAATATGTCTTTACATTGATGCCGGATACAAGAAAAGAAAGTAGCCACGTGGAACAGATGAGTCACTTGAAACCTTTGACGAATGAATAAAGTTGGATATCGATACTCACCTGATCTAATAATGTGAAGTGAGCAAATAAAGGCATAAAATTCCCCGCGTTAAAGATGACTGCAAGTTTTAGTTCTTCATAATCTGAAAATCCACGTAGCATACAGTCACATAAATGCAGCTCAGACGTGCAAACTCAGCAACGATCACATCAGGATCCAGAACGAAGTTGAGCGAAAGTCCCCTTTTCACTATAACAAGAAAAGTGTTTGTTCCATGAGAGCAAACCGGCACGTCTGGTCATCACGGCAGCAGAAAGAATGGAGTACCTTTGTCAACCTGCCACGAGGTCTAGAGCAAACGAATTCTGCTGTTGGTTGGCTCCCACCAAAATTTGCGCGGCTCATCAAGGCTTACCTTGCACTTTCCGCTCAGAGACGTACTGCCGCAGCAGAAGGATGGTAGACTATAGATCTTTGATGTAGTTGATGATGATGTTTGGTTTGTGGGGCGCTCAAGTACTCGGTCATCAGCACCCGTACAAATCCCAAATTTTACACAGCCCAATATTTTTCCACAGTTCAATCGAGCCACTGTTAAGAATGATGATGATGATGATGATGAAATGATGAGAACAACGGAAACACCCAGTCCCCGGGTAGAGAAAATCCCCAGATCGGCCGGGAATCGAACCCGGGACCCAATTATTTTTGACGTAGATCTTTGTTGTGCGGAATACTCAGCATGTGTGGTGTTTCACGCTACAGCAGACACTTATCAAAAGTTAGTAGAAATCTGGAACAAATTTTCACTCTGCAACGGAGTGTACGCTGATTCGAAGCCTCCTGCCGGATTAAAACTGTATGCCGGACTGAGACTCGCACCTGCGACCTCTGCCTTTCACGGGAAATAAGCTCACTCTCAAAAGAGAGAAAACTAATTCTGGAAATAACCCGCCAGGGTGTGGCTAAGCCATGCCCAGGCTGTGGCTAAGCCATTTCTTGCGGGATCCTTTTCTTGGACGACTATTAGTCCCGCAAGGTACGCAGGAGATCTTCTGTGAAGTTCTGAATGTTGGATATTAGGTACCGCTAAAAGCAAAGCAAAGAGTGAATGGCGTTAGTAACGCTTGGATAGCTCAGTCGGTACAACACTTGCCCGTGAAAAACCTAGGTCCATTGTTTGAGTCCTGATCCGGCATTCAGTTTCAATCCGGCAGGAGGTTTTAAATCAGCACACACTCTGGTTCATAGTCAAAATTCATTCTCGACTACAACTGACTGTTGACAGGTATTTGTTGTGGTATGAAATACCTTTCATGCTGCGTATTAATGCGTATGACATAGACACTTATGGGCCTCAAAGATCTGTAGTCACCTACCTGTCTAATCAGGTAGTATGTCTTTGCGAGTGAACTTCAAAGTTTTGTGTCGACAGTCCATGTGAACTTTCAGACCAGTCGACCAAAAAGGGAGCTAGGTGGCAGAATTCGTTTGCACAAAGCCTCAGGGTCGCTG
This sequence comes from Schistocerca americana, assembly GCF_021461395.2. Taxonomy (NCBI): domain Eukaryota; kingdom Metazoa; phylum Arthropoda; class Insecta; order Orthoptera; family Acrididae; genus Schistocerca; species Schistocerca americana. The sequence goes on along the minus strand of NC_060122.1, from coordinate 750,112,474 downwards.
TACGGGGAAAAACTCTTCTTCCTGCTGCCGTGATGAGATGTAATTCTGATTAGTAGCATATCTTTTATGACAGAGAAATGAGCGTGTTCATCAGGCATTGCTCTCACGCGAAACATTTTGGAGTCGTGTTTAATGTGGGAATCTCTTAAGTCTTTGTTTGCGCATTCAGCATGTTTAGAATACGTTCAAATCAATATTCAGTTATCCAAGATTTAAAATGCTTTTCCCATTGCTCTTGCGGTAATACAGTAACGCTTGAGGCAATAACACTAATACCTGGTCATTACCTCTAATGGATCCGGTGCTAGTATAAAGGATCGTGGTTCGCTACGTTGTATTTGCGCGAATAATCTGTTATCTTTTTCTCAGATATTGGTCAATATGTTACACTGAGCACATTTTTGGATTTTTGCGAGCTTATTATCTCTTGCCCTGCTCTTTGTGCAAGTCATCCTTCCATATTGAAATGAGACGTAAGGAAAATATTATTAATTAACTTGCTGGCTCTTTGACTTTTTGTCTTTGACACAAATAAGACAGGTACTGGATTTAAACTCTCTTTTGATTCTTTTTCTTAGATGCATAGATACTAATTTTTTTCCTGTCCAAGAGTAAAAAAATCCGTGGAAAAAAATTCACTATAGATGAATATGTTTTCTTTGTGGCTGCTGTAAGGAGAGAACGGATTAGGTACAGGACGAAATGGCGGTCGGAGGTTTCTCCTTCTCCAGTTCTCAGAGAACGCGAGGCAACGTTGGAGAAGACTCCGTCTCTCTCTTGGCCACTAAAGTACACACAGTCGCCGTAAGATATTCTGGAAAACACTTTTAGAATGAGAAAGTTGAACAAACAGTGGCAATGTGGTATCTTCTGACTAACAAACTAATAGCTTAGGGAACGTCTAGAACACGCAAACTGACGACTAAATATCGCGCGTCGTCCGAACAGTTATAGTAGACGATTATTTCACGAAGAAATAACGATGCACTGCATTGCAAAAGACACTAATAGTTTTTTTCTTTTTTTTTACGTCTGGGGATCCAACATCGAATAAAAGTTCGTAAACGATATGTACCAATCCCCGCGTCAGCCACACGCCCCGCAGACACCCTTAACACCCTCGAACCACCCCATGGCCCACACCGTACGCAGACAGATGGGGCACATTCACCCCACCCCGCGGAGAGGGGGGGCATCCGGCTATCTCCGAAAATTTACCAGCTTTTCCGCAGGTCATTATACAGCAACAACTATGATGGATGCCTTTGTTGCCTTTTTTTAATAACGACAGCCCATCGACACTGACACCATCTTCATGTCAAAGCATCAGTACAGCACTGTATAACTGCATGCATCAGTTATGCGTTTTATTATTCAATAATATGTTTTTCTGTTAATTTAGTGATGAGCAACCGTATTTCTATCTTAACCGTGGATCTGGACAGGGTCCTATTCCATGTGCTACGATATTTCTGAGTATATTATTTTATTTAACTGAAAAGTAATTATCTTCTTTCGCTACAATTACGAAACTTTGTGGAGTAGTAAATTTGATAATTATTCCGTGTGTCTTATGCTTGAAGAACTCCACGTATTTCTCGTACAGGATAAAGAGTCTTGTTTAAATATTGTTCTTATTGAGATCCCAGTACAGTAATAAAGTTACGTGAATAAAACTAGGTTCATTCATAATTGTTTAGTAGCTAATAAACTTGAGAGGCAGCACGAGATATAATTATCGTACAGGCTTGTAACAGTGCTTACGTTTTCTTGTATATATAGTTGAATGTGTTTCTCATAAATAACAGTGCTTACATTTTCTTGTATATATAGTTAAAAGTGTGTCTCATATTGTATATTAACTAAAATGTTCAGTTCTCATCTGAGTGAGTTCATAAAATATTTTCTGGGTAATCATGACAGTCGTTGAGCCACTTTTGCAGTATCTATTACGATAACAGTACGAAAGAAGTGCAACTTCCATTCTTGTAGCTCGTTTGTTTTATAATACATAACTGGTTACCATGGTACAGACTGTAACAGATCTAGGGACTACATGTTTCATTTGAGCTATATAGTATACGGAATTGAATGCTCCTTGAAGATGCAAACAGTAATCAGAATACAGAATACAATTACCTGAACACCACTTCATTGACAGTATTTCCCAATAATTAAACTGATATATGATCCTCTTGTGCAAGCTAGTACAGCTTCACCAATAATAAACATTAACTTGTAATTATAATTAGCTTTGTGCATTACTATACTAACAGTGTTACTGAGAGCCACTTGTTTCCAAAATGTATTACCACTTCTTCTATGTTATTCGCTGATGCGTACTGCTGTCTCGTGTCCTATAATAAAAAATAGTGTGTCAGTATCAACTAAAATAAATGTCGATAGCTAAGTTTCTTTATGAATCGTGCAAGTACAGGGTACGGTTTTGCTGGTTAGGCTGGCTGCCATTCTCTTTAAGTAATTGCAGTTTACTTATTACTAACAGAAACTTAGTTCGTATCCCGGTTGTTCTATTATTGCTTTTTTTGAACAGTAATATTTCCGAGAAACGAAATTTAGTCCTGTATCTTATCCATTAAACACAATCACGATCGTTTCCAAATTCTTTCACAGGAGCAACATTATCGGTGTAATCCTGTTTTAGTAAGAACCGGTAGTGTTAAAAGCTCTCAGAAACCACGTTCTCGAAAGATACTAGATTTATTTTAATTGTGTTGAAGCCGTGAAGAAATAAACTGCATTGAGCAGAGATTACAGATTTATTAAATATAATTTTCAGCTAGACAGCTGTGTGCTCCTGTTGAACTGAACCTGCGCAGAAGGATATATCATGATAATTTCTGCTTCCACACTAGGTCATGGTTTTGATGTTTCTATTGGGTGATATAGGGCACCTGACTGTAAGGCACAGATAGCAAACACATTAACATTACAGAAATTTCATGTGTAAGATGCACTTCCTTCACAGGCGTAGTTAGTTATTCGATGAGGGATAAAGGAAAATTGTAATTTAAGTTTTGTCTTAGTTAACTCCGGTTGAACCCCACAGTTGCGCAGCGTGAAAGTCCTGGACAGCCCTAAACTTAAAGTTCAGTCGGACTGCGTTTATTCATTTATGGATCAGGGCATAAAAAGTGGAGTATAGTCATATGAACTGCCTTGTTTAACTATAATTAAAAGCCCGGCATTCATTTGTATTTCCTCCTAGGTTCTGCAATTCTGTAGTCTCAGCACAGTTTTGTAGGTGTAAAAATGAGGCCCTTTCCCATTTCTAAAAATGCATGGGCTTACGGTCAGATTGAGAATTTATATGAGCAATAGTGAGTTAAGGAGTGTATTGTGGTTAGAATGAACTACTGTTAAAAATAGAAATGAAAGTAATGTGTCTTGCTTGATATACTTTAGTTCGATTTTGAATAGAAACCTTAATATTCCATGCAACAGATGTTGCAATTAGTTATTGTGTTATATTTCTGGTCATGTGAAGTTTGAATAAATCAGAATTTTCATATTTTGGCATATGTGCGTAATGCAATGCCATTCTCTTGCGATGTACCTTTTTCATGTTTACTTCCCATATTAACAACATCTTCGCGGATCTCAATTTTATTCGAGGCTACACAAGTAGATACAAACGCGCTATTTTCGAGAGGCATCACAGAACGCCATGATGTAGCGAGCACGTGGATACGTTCATTCTCTTTAATAGAGGCGAGGTCTTGGGCAAAATTAATGTTTTTCAGTGCTATATATAATAGTGTAATATTCAATTAAATATTTGTTTGGAAACGTGATTGGCTCGGTGTCCAATGATAGATACGTTTCCTCTGTGAGAAAATACATGGCGCGTTAAGAGAGATTATTAATTAAATGGCAGTTCCGTGTGGACTTTTTTAATTATGCTTTTTCCATATTATACTGTAATTAATTTTCTCTCTCCCCTAGAATATTAATTTGCCTTTATTACCCAGCCAAAAAAGTGAGAACTTCGGATGGTATATTTGCTCTACTCATTGCCTTTATTGCACATGGCGCCTCTTGCGTTTGTTGTATATGGTGACTACTGGCGCATATCTCCGAGGCATTTGCATGATTACTTTAATAGAGTCACACTTTTTTCCACTGACATTTCAGATCAAGGCTCAGTCTCTTAAAAAGAGTAAATCATTGTCGCCAGATGTTGGAGCTGTTTGCTACTGTTCTAAGTGGGTCAGACCACTGAACTGCTAGATTGCATTTAGCGCGATGTTCATCGGAAGTAAGTACTGACGTGCATCGTGACGTGAGGGTAAATGCATTACTGGGCAGTCGCTGTGCTCGACCACTTGCATCATTTGAAAGCAGTTGAAATCAGGGTGACCCACCTCATCCAATATGCCTCCAGTCAGCCGCTGGCCAGTGTCTGCAATGTTTGGCCCATGGAAGACGTCTTGCTTTTACGTCTCATTGATGTGTTACCTTCTGAGAGTTACACGACACCAAACATCCACTGTATGCCAGTCCCATCGTACTGTTCTCTCAGAAACTGGTTAAGATACAGCTACATTCACTGAAAGCAACAATTCCTGCCTTTTCTGAAAAGGCCCATAACTCATCTCCGGTGCCTGACTGTTACGAACATTTTTGTACAACTATTCTTCTACAGGGTGGTTACAATTAAAGGTTGCTGCTCACAGAGGTCCAGCATGGGCTGCAATTATCGTATGCCACGGAAACGTGGTATATATTCTACTGCGCTAGTGCGAAACCGGTTTACGGTGGAAAAACGTTAGTTCCACTTGTGGCCACCAGGTGTAAAGCTGAGACAAAGATGTTGCTCGGCGTCTGCCATCTTTAAAATACTTTTGAACGAAGCATTTGATAACTGGATAAGTGCAAAAACTTGGGAATTACAGCAGATGATGACATCCTGTTCTCCGTAAATTTCGCCGACAATCAGGTCATCTCCCCGCAGAGGAAGAAGAGGATTCGTCTTATATGTCAAGAAAGCTTAAAGATGAATATGAGCAGTGGGTCAAAATTAACTTTACAGAGGCTGAATACTTGGTTGTTGGAGGTAAAGAAGTAGGAAGGGATCTATCTACGGAAGATATTTAGAGACAATCATTTCGGATAAAGGCAGAAGCAGCGAGGAAATAAAGCACAGAGTAGGGAAAGGAAAGGCGACACTGAATCAGCTGCACTCCATTATTCCAAATAAAATTATGTTAATAAATTTGAGAATTTACGAAACTATAGTTTAGAGCATTGCTCTGCATGGTGCTGAACTGTGGGAAATCTACAGCGTTAATGAGAAGAAGTTAAAGGAAATGGAAAGGAGTTTTGGTGATGAAGTTGCGAAGTAGCAAGACAAGACAAAATAAGAAGCGAAGTGCTACGAGAAGAGGGGGATGTTACAAAAGACGCTGTAGACACGACTGGAAACAAGCGATTAACATGGTTTTGACGTCTTAGAGGAATGCCAGGACAAATAGGCCTTCCACAATATGGCACTGGAGACCTCCATGACACAGAAAAAGAGGAAAACCCCAGCTACATTGGAACGATGGAGTGATACGGGCGGTGAGGGACAGTACCAAGAAAGAAGAGGAGGGGCAAGATAAAAGAAGATGAAAACTTGGATGCAAGAGACGCAGCGTTGTCCAGAAAACTCGCAGAAAAAAAAAGAAGACCGCTGCTTACACAATTTGCTCAGTATGAGCACCCGAGACGTCGACGAGATGCTGCAGCCGTAAAACGACGTGATCAAGAGTTTCTCGCAGCATTTCCTGTAGAATCTGACCAGATTCTCCTGTATACTGGCCTTCAGATTAGGTTGAGACCGACTGTGTCACTGCTAAACGCATTCTTTTACATATCCCCTTAGCCAAAAGTCACATAGATTCACATCAGCTGATCTTGCAGACAATGCATGTGGAAAACCACTAGAGATAAAACGTTGGTGGAAGGCTGCATTGAGCGCAGCTTTCACTAGGCGATCAACATGAGGTGTTAATCCATCTTCCACGAAGGCAATGGTTTTTCCACAGTTACCCTCACCCAAGCTAAGAATTGCTGCCGGCCGGTGTGGCCGAGCGGTTCTAGGCGCTTCAGTCTGGAACCGCGCGACCGCTACGGTCGCAGGTTCGAATCCTGCCTCGAGCATGGATGTGTGTGATGTCCTTGGGTTAGTTAGGTTTAAGTAGTTCTAAGTTCTAGGGGACTGATGACCGAAGTGCTCAGAGCCATTCGAACCATTTTTTAAGAATTGCTTGCTGTTCCACTAGGTCTCGATAACATGCAGACGCAACGGCATGCCTGACACATCCTTTGGGTGTATTCTCTTAAAAGAAGAAAGGAGCGAGACTAAAGATGTTCGTGAAGTCACGGTATACAGTCACAAACGGCGAGTGCAATGGCTCTTCCCGCACAGCATGCGGTTCAACAGTACTTCAAATTCGGAGGTTCTGTGTATTCACTGCACTTTGTAGTGCAAAATGTGTCTTTTATCTCCACTGAATATTGTCCAGCCACATGTCATCAACTTTGATCCGTGCCAGAAACCTAAAAGGAAATCCAGAACGTTATTGGAGCGCTTGAGGTTTCAGTTGTGGTACCGTCTGTATCTTGCACGCGTACGAGTATAAAAGAGACGGCAGGATTTTCCGTACTGTTTTCCATGGGACGCACTATCCTCGTGACATTGCACGTTCAGTGATAGCATCCGGGGCACGCATTGTATTGTGAGTTACAGCAACAGCAACCTCATCAAAAACTGCCGTCATGACAAGACGTCTTAATCCTTCAGATGCCACACTAAGCTCACCGGTACTTTCGAATTTCATTATCATCTTCTTTAAGCCATTTAGTGATACCGGAACTCTCCTCATATCTTTCAGTCGGCGATAGCGTACGGCGTAAGATTTGCTCCTGGTGGCCAAGAACGGAACTAATTCTCTTCCAGCGTAAATCGTCTCCTCATTAACATACTAAAAAAGGCACCAAGTTTCGCTGCCATACGATAGTTACAGTCCAGCTCTGTGAGTAGCTAAATTTTAATTATAGCACATGGTACCATGTTACATAGATGCCGTGCAAAGGGGCCCGGGTTCGATTCCCAGCAGGGTCGGAGATTTTCTCCGCCCAGGGACTGGGTTCTGTGTTATCTTCATCATTGTCATCTAATCAAAGTGGGTGGTGACAGGATGGGAATCCCTTGCAGTAACCCAGCCAATTCAGACCATAACCATGCCGACCCTGAGAAAATGGGGGACAAAGGCGTCCGAACTGTTACACCAACAAATTCGGCAGCTTTATACTCGTTGTGCCCACGGGCATTATCAAAAACGTTTCCTTTGCAAGCATCCAATTCGGTTCATCTTGCTGCATCATTGCATTACAACATCGCATGATGGACTTGTGTCAGTTCTGTTGAACTGCAAAGCGGCCAGTGGGCGCTTTTAGGGTGGCGACAAATATTTTGAGCATATAATACAGTTTTTATAAAAGTTATATATCTCAAATCGTTTCACTGTCGCTTATTTTCTCCATTAAATATTGCCTCATCGTTATTAATTACGAAGAAATTACTGTACCATCTCACATACACTAGTGTGAAGATTTTAGGAACGATAGTAACTTTCGCATAATGTGTCACTCCCCAAGTCACATAGCTCGATGGAGCAATGGATCAGATTTAGAAGGAACAGCTACAGTATATTACAGAAGGTAACTGAAAGAAATACGCAAGCCGGCCGCGGTGGACAAGCGGTTCTAGGCGCTTCAGCACCGAACCGCGTGACTGCTACGGTCGCAGGTTCGAATCCTGCCTCGGGCATGGATGTGTTTGATGCCCTTAGGTTGAAACACGTATGTAACGTAGCAGCGATGGTGAGGCATGATAAAATCTTTGACCAGAGAGCCTTTTATCGTAGTTAGTCTGCGCTTGACCGCGCGAGTGTTACGAGCAGCACTCTGTCGGTAGCAGTAGCTCAGTGCAGTTGCGTCCAGTAGTCGGTCAGTAGTAGTCGTGCAGTACAGTTGCGAGCAGTTTGTCAGTGGGCAGTCTGTGAGCAGTGCAGTATGTCGGTAGTAGCAGTCGAGTGCAGTTGTGTGTGAGGAGTCGGCGGGCGTCGACACGGCATTCTGGTCAAGATTCAGGATGAGGTATATTATCTTTAAATGCGCTCAGCTAATAATGTAAATTAACTGTAACTAATTTGTGCAATAATTGCCCCAATAATAATTTTGATTTCAAAGAATTTTTTTGCAAAAGAAACCTTTTAATTGAACCAACGATCTCCTTCATTTCCTTTAAAGAAAAGTTTCAGTTAAATTTAAAAAATATATATATATATATATATATATATATATATATATATATATATATATATATATATATTATTTGCGATGCATTTCCTCCAAGCCGTGGCTAACAATGAGAGCAAAAATTTGACATGCAGTTATACTGAGGTAAGAAATTAATTCTGATTTTTGCACAGGGCCAAAGACCGATATTTCGGTTTAATTGAATTATCATTGTCACTGAAGTCTCATTAGCACTGAATTGTTTTTCATCATTTTCGTGACAGCTTATACTTTGAGTCAGATTGCGATTCTCATTTTCTATTGTCATTAAATTTAATTGCTAGAGAGGTTACGCTTGGCTCCATTTCTATTAAAATAATATCTTTAAATTCCATTTCTATTAAATATTGTCTTTTAAACTTTCGGTGGAGAGGTTACACTTAGCACAATGATCATTGCTGTTGTTGTTGTGGTCTTCAGTCCTGAGACTGGTTTGATGCAGCTCTCCATGCTACTCTATCCTGTGCAAGCTTTTTCATCTCCCAGTATCTACTGCAACCTACATCCTTCTGAATCTGCTTAGTGTATTCATCTCTTGGTCTCCCTCTACGATTTTTACCCTCCACGCTGCCCTCCAATACTAAATTGGTGATCCCTTGATCCCTCAGAACATGTCCTACCAACCGATCCCTTCTTCTGGTCAAGTTGTGCCACAAACTTCTCTTCTCCCCAATCCTATTCAATACTTCCTCGTTAGTTATGTGATCTTCCCATCTAATCTTCAGCATTCTTCTGTAGCACCACATTTCAAAAGCTTCTATTCTCTTCTTGTCCAAACTATTTATCGTCCATGTTTCACTTCCATACATGGCTACACTCCATACGAATACTTTCAGAAATGACTTCCTGACACTTAAATCAATACTGGATGTTAACAAATTTCTCTTCTTCAGAAACGCTTTCCTTGCCATTGCCAGCCTACATTTTATATCCTCTCTACTTCGACCATCATCAGTTATTTTGCTCCCCAAATAGCAAAACTCCTTTACTACTTTAAGTGCCCCATTTCCTAATCTAATTCCCTCAGCATCACCCGACTTAATCAGACTACATTCCATTATCCTTGTTTTGCTTTTGTTGAAGTTCATCTTATATCCTCCTTTCAAGACACTGTCCATTCCATTCAACTGCTCTTCTAAGTCCTTTGCTGTCTCTGACAGAATTACAATGTCATCGGCGAACCTCAAAGTTTTTATTTCTTCTCCATGAATTTTAATGCCTACTCCGAATTTTTCTTTTGTTTCCTTTACAGCTTGCTCAATATACAGATTGAACAACATCGGGGAGAGGCTACAACCCTGTCTTACTCCCTTCCCAACCACTGCTTCCCTTTTATGTCCCTCGACTCTTATAACTGCCATCTGGTTTCTGTACAAATTGTAAATAGCCTTTCGCTCCCTGTATTTTACCCCTGCCACCTTTAGAATTTGAAAGAGAGTATTCCAGTCGACATTGTCAAAAGCTTTCTCCAAGTCTACAAATGCTAGAAACGTAGGTTTGCCTTTCCTTAATCTTTCTTCTAAGATAAGTCGTAAGGTCAGTATTGCCTCACGTGTTCCAGTGTTTCTACGGAATCCAAACTGATCTTCCCCGAGGTTGGCTTCTACTAGTTTTTCCATTCGTCTGTAAAGAATTCGTGTTAGTATTTTGCAGCTGTGACTTATTAAGCTGATAGTTCGGTAATTTTCACATCTGTCGACACCTGCTTTCTTTGGGATTGGAATTATTATATTCTTCTTGAAGTCTGAGGGTATTTCGCCTGTTTCATACATCTTGCCCACCAGATGGTAGAGTTTTGTCAGGACTGGCTCTCCCACGGCCGTCAGTAGTTCCAATGGAATATTGTCTACTCCGGGGGCCTTGTTTCGACTCAGGTCTTTCAGTGCTCTGTCAAACTCTTCACGCAGTATCATATCTCCCATTTCATCTTCATCTACATCCTCTTCCATTTCCATAATATTGTCCTCAAGTACATCGCCCTTGTATAGACCCTCTATATACTCCTTCCACCTTTCTGCTTTCCCTTCTTTGCTTAGAAATGGGTTTCCATCTGAGCTCTTGATATTCATACAAGTCGTTCTCTTATCTCCAAAGGTCTCTTTAATTTTCCTGTAGGCGGTATCCATCTTACCCCTAGTGAGACAGGCCTCTACATCCTTACATTTGTCCTCTAGCCATCCCTGCTTAGCCATTTTGCACTTCCTGTCGATCTCATTTTTGAGACGTTTGTATTCCTTTGTGCCTGTTTCACTTACTGCATTTTTATATTTTCTCCTTTCATCAATTAAATTCAATATTTCTTCTGTTACCCAAGGATTTCTACTAGCCCTCGTCTTTTTACCTACTTGATCCTCTGCTGCCTTCACTACTTCATCCCTCAAAGCTACCCATTCTTCTTCTACTGTATTTATTTCCCCCATACCTGTCAATTGCTCCCTTATGCTCTCCCTGAATCTCTGTACAACCTCTGGTTCTTTTAGTTTATCCAGGTCCCATCTCCTTAAATTCCCACCTTTTTGCAGTTTCTTCAGTTTTAATCTACAGGTCATAACCAATAGATTGTGGTCAGAGTCCACATCTGCCCCTGGAAATGTCTTACAATTTAAAACCTGGTTCCTAAATCTCTGTCTTACCATTATATAATCTATCTGATACCTTTTAGTATCTCCAGGGTTCTTCCACGTATACAACCTTCTTTCATGATTCTTAAACCAAGTGTTAGTTATGATTATATTGTGCTCTGTGCAAAATTCGACCAGGCGGCTTCCTCTTTCATTTCTGTCCCCCAATCCATATTCACCTACTATGTTTCCTTCTCTCCCATTTCCTACACTCGAATTCCAGTCACCCATGACTATTAAATTTTCGTCTCCCTTCACTATCTGAATAATTTCTTTTATTTCATCATACATTTCTTCAATTTCTTCGTCATCTGCAGAGCTAGTTGGCATATAAACTTGTACTACTGTAGTAGGCGTGGGCTTCGTATCTATCTTGGCCACAATAATGCGTTCACTATGCTGTTTGTAGTAGCTTACCCGCATTCCTATTTTCCTATTCATTATTAAACCTACTCCTGCATTACCCCTATTTGATTTTGTGTTTATAACCCTGTAGTCACCTGACCAGAAGTCTTGTTCCTCCTGCCACCGAACTTCACTAATTCCCACTATATCTAACTTCAACCTATCCATTTCCCTTTTTAAATTTTCTAACCTACCTGCCCGATTAAGGGATCTGACATTCCACGCTCCGATCCGTAGAACGCCAGTTTTCTTTCTCCTGATAACGACATCCTCTTGAGTAGTCCCCGCCCGGAGATCCGAATGGGGGACTATTTTACCTCCGGAATATTTTACCCAAGAGGACGCCATTATCATCTAATCATACAGTAAAGCTGCATGCCCTCGGGAAAAATTACGGCTGTAGTTTCCCCTTGCTTTCAGCCGTTCGCAGTACCAGCACAGCAAGGCCGTTTTGGTTATTGTTACAAGGCCAGATCAGTCAATCATCCAGACTGTTGCCCTTGCAACTACTGAAAAGGCTGCTGCCCCTCTTCAGGAACCACACGTTTGTCTGGCCTCTCAACAAATACCCCTCCGTTGTGGCTGCACCTACGGTACGGCTATCTGTATCGCTGAGGCACGCAAGCCTCCCCACCAACGGCAAGGTCCATGGTTCATGGGGGGGCAGTCTTAAATAATATTCTTGTAAAATTTTTGTGGGGAAGTTACACTTGGCGACACCCAGTCCAGGATCGAATTTCGTTGAGAGTCTTTTGAAAAAACAGGCAGATATCTGCTCTTATTTGCTTAAATATAATTAGGATTTGGCGCAATGCTTTTACTAACTTGTGACTTTCTTTCTACAGGTCAACGGCAATTCTTTGCTCTGTTGTATTTGTGTGTTGCTTTTGCATTTGTAATTATTTGTTTTGTGAATAATTGACTATTGTAAAAATGCCGCGAAAGACTGTGAATAGTGTATCGCGAGGTATTATGAATGAAATTAACGACTCAACCAACTTTACCGATAGGACTTGTGACACACAGTGTAATGATGACAATCCTGCGTTCACTGACAATCAGTGCATTCCAACCACTAGTGATAACTTTTATCTTAATGATGAACAGACGAACTCAATTGTCTCCTCTGTTAATTTGACGACAATTGATGACACGGGACGCCCTATTGTAATGAGCGATACCCAGCTTAACACACCCGGTTTGGAAATTTCAAGTAACGTACAGACAAATTTTTCTAATGAAAATGGACGGGGTACTGAAAGTACGACGGATCCATTTAATTCCGAAATAGTGACCGACGGTGTACATTCGACTGGCAAATCTTTTTGTAAATCTCAGAATAACCAAATGGTTACAGAAAGCGAGACAATTCCAGAGCCACCATTAAACAGCACAGTGAATAGAGTAGGAAATAATGGCTTGGATCAAATTATGGCAATATTGCTACAACAAATTAATGAGAATTTCAAACAACAGAATGAAAGACATGACAACAATTACAAACAACAAAGTGAAAATCTCAAACAACAACTTAGTGAACAGATCAAACAGGATAACGAAAATCTCAAACAGCACTTAAATGAAAAACTTGACAATAATGACGAGAATCTCAAACAACTTAGTGAACAGGTCAGACAACAGAATGAAAAATTAGATAACAATTCCAGACAGCTTAGTGAACAAATTAGAGCCGTTGCTGCGCAGTGCCATGACACTAAGGAACAATTGCGCGTGGAAATTGAGGCTTGTTCAAAAAAAAAGTAGCGAAGAAATAAGGTCTGTTGCTCAGGAATTAAGGGAAATGCAAACAGCCGCAACAGAAACACTTAGAGATGAAATTAACGGAGTCGCTAAACAATGCTCTGAAAAGGCTACACAATTACGTGATGCGTTTAGAACAATGACTGCAGAACTTTCGCGCGCAATGGATGAAAAGATGGACGCGAAATTCGACCAACAGAACTCTCAAATTGACGAACGTTTTAATCTTCACATACAAAACAGTGATACGCGTTTCCGCAAATATATTCAGGATCAAAACAAAGTAAAACGACAAGTCATGGCAACAATCACTGCACAAAGACAAGAAGACAAACGTAAAATGTTCGCGAAAGTGAAGACGTATGTAGACAATAATATTACTACAGTGTCCGACAAAATTAATACCATAGAACAGTTGAACGCGGAATTACGTGATGAAATTTCTGATCTTAAATCAAAAACAGATACACACACAGTAAATATTCAAACAGTGACAGACAGATTCGAACAATTAGAACTAATGTAAGTAGGCTGTTTATGTTTTCTCTATGTAAGTAGGCTGTTTATGTTTTCTTATTGGCAACGTTACGTAGCGCTCAATATGAAAATCACTGGCTGTGCTGTGTGCAGTCTGTGGCTGCTTTGCATTGTTGTAATACTCGCCATTGTAGTGTTGGGCAGCGGCAGCTGGATGTGAACAGCGCGTAGCGTTGCGCAGTTGGAGGTGAGCCGCCAGCAGTGGTGGATGTGGGGAGAGAGATGGCGGAGTTTTGAAATTTGTCATGAACTGCTATATTTATATATGATGATATCAAAGTAAATACATTGTTTGTTCTCTATTAATATCTTTCATTTGCTAACTATCCCTATCAGTAGTTAGTGCCTTCAGTAGTTTGAATCTTTTATTTAGCTGGCAGTAGTGGCGCTCGCTGTATTGCAGTAGCTTGAGCAGCGAAGATTTTTGTGAGGTAAGTGATTTGTGAAAGGTATAGTTTAATGTTAGTCAGGGCCATTCTTTTGTAGGGAATTTTGAAAGTCAGATTGCGTTGCGCTAACAAAATATTGTGTGTCAGTTTAAGCACAGTCATGTATAATTGTTCAAAGGGGACGTTTCATATGTCGACCCTTAGCCTAGGTTACCTCACTGGAATCTTCTGATTTTTTCTTGTAGTTTGTGTATTTAGTGTAGATTTTGTTTATTGCTAGCGCGTAACTGTAGAGAGAATCTCCTTTGTAGTTGCAGTCTTTCATTGTTGTACATTAAAACAGTTGTGGCATGCATGTAGATTTGCACCAAGTATTTCGCAGCTGCAATTAACTAGATATTATTTTCAGTGTTATGGTAATGTGTTCTCTTATTTTTGCTCTTCAAATTGTGTTTTTATGTGTTGTCGTGTGAAATACTGTGACAATAATTGCGTGTGAAAAACGTAATACTAGGCTCCAATATAAACTGAGAAATGACAGTGAAAACGAAAGCAGTGTGTTAGCGCCACCGAGTAATGAATTTACTAATGTTCAAAGTAGTAATTTGGTAACTGTGCACAGGGAAATGGAGCGGGCGTCAAACAATGGCGTGGACAGTGAAACAATTAGTGAAGAGGGAAGCATTATCGATCGATCGGTCGGCAATAGCTCGCCTCAGGAAGCCGAAATGACAGGACACGATCTCGCAAATACTGTAGATTCAGGTTTTGGATCCTCACCGTTTTCTCAAATAAGTCAAGACACATTTGCTGCTTGTCAAAATGTGAATGTTTCCGGTGTAAATTCACTGCCGAAAAGCACTGAGGAACATGTTTCAGACACCAATGCATTGTTATTACAATTAATACAACAAATGGGACAAACACAGCAAAAGCTTCAAAAGTTAGACACAGTGGAACAAAATCTTAAAAAGTTAGACACAATGGAACAACACCAGAGACAAACACAGCAGCAGTTAGACACAATGGAACAACACCAGAGACAAACACAGCAACAGTTAGACACAATGGAACAAAATCTTCAAAAGTTAGACACCACACTTGAACAAACACGGGAAGATTTAACTACTGAGTTACATAACATTGAATCGAAATGTCAAAAAGTCTGTAATGACGTAAAAACACACATTTGTGAGCATTTTCAACCTATTATTTCGCGGCATGAAAATGCATTACAGAATCACGAAGCAGCCATAAAAGAACTGCAAACCATTGTTCATGAAAATCATGAGACCTTGTGGGCTAAAATTGACTCAGTTGCATCTACCGATTCGGTTAAGCAACTTGCAAAAACTCAGGAAAACTTAAAGGACACAGTAGATTCGATTTCAACACAAATGGACACTCTGAAACTTGGTTCAAAAAAACACACTGAGGAAATGTGTTCCCTATCGGAGAAAGTAGCCGAACTTTCGGATCAGGTTACTAACTTATCTACAAAGGTAGATGATGATCTGAATGACACAAGACCTGTAGCCTTCACTGACACAGAAGAGTATGAACAAATTAGAAAATTCAAACAGAATCAAAAGCAAATCAATACACAGTACAAAAGAGAAATCCGGGAAGTACAAGATCAGCTGACACAGGTTATACAAGAATTACGTATATCAGAGGATACTCGCGCCCCAATACGGGAAGAGGGACACAGAAATACGGAACAGCCCCAAAATAATAACACAGGGCATTTCGGAAGTTATGAAAGAAATTGGCGATGTGCACCGAATTTTGAGGTGGAACGGCCGACACGACCTAACAATGACCGATATGCGACTCGCCGACATGATGATTTTGACTATAAGCTGTTCATTACTACACGTAAATTCAAAACATTTAAGAATTCTGGCAACAACATTCATCCACAAGCATGGCTCCATCAATTCTCGCATTGTTTTCCTCCCAACTGGTCGTTAGAACACAGATTAGAATTTATGTGTGGCTACTTGGAGAATGAACCAGCTGTAAGAATGCGATCGGTAATTCACGATTGCCACAGTAAAGGAGAGTTTTACCATGCCTTCCTCTCAGCATATTGGTCTCAAGCCACACAAGACCGAGTAAAACATAGCATCATAATGATGAAACGTTTCGAACAATCTGAATTTTCCAGTCTTATGAAATATTTTGAAGACATGTTGCATAAGAATCAGTATCTTTCAAACCCATACAGCCCCTCAGAACTCATCCGCATTTGCTTAATCAAACTGCCTGAACATTTACGACATATTATTTTGGCAGGACGTTGCAAAGACGACATTGAAGCATTTCAGGGACTGTTACAAGAATTGGAAATTGACACTGACAATCGCAGAATGCGGAAACAGGAACACAACAATTACAGGTCACATCCGTCACAATTCCGTGACGACAGAAACAATAACGGGACACGACAAGTCTATTCTTACAACGTAAATCGTGACCAAAACAGACACCACCCATATGACAACCACTGGCAGAGTAATATTAGTTACAGAGAAAGATCGCATTTCCGTAGTAATGAATATCACAGAGACAATGAGAGAAACAGACAATATGGGAACCAAAATAAATACTATCAAGGGAGACAGAATAACTTTAGACGCAACGGACCAGCGCGCAGTTACGATTCAGGGAGAAATTCTCCAACATGTGACCGACAAGAAAGAAACTATGGAATCTACCGACATGACGACAGACGATATGATCATAACGACAGACCTGAATTGCATCAGAACTGGCGGGATTCAAACAGAGCAGGGCCCTCTCGTCACGGTGAATTTGTAGAAGTTCGGTCTCCTAATCCCAATAACGGCGCGCGCCAACAAAGAGACAGACAATGACTCGCGCCGCAGGCACCCACGTGCGCCGGCTGGCTCAGAGAAAAATTACATTGATGCTAACCCTGTGAATAATTCCAGTATTCTTTACCGATGTATACTGCATGATAATTGCGTCCAAGCTGAAATTCTGAGTACTTTGAAGAGTAAAAGATTGTACCACATTTCACATGTAAAACCGATTATTGAAAGATAATCTGCTTTTTAACTTTGTCTTTGCCATATAACTTTTCCCTTTACATTACTAGTATGCTGTGTTAGACTTAAGAATCTGTTAACATGTAACAATGTTTGAAGTTAAATATCCAGTCAAGAACCAAGAGAACTTATTTAAACAGAAATTACGAACGCATTGTTATAATGAACAGACGACACAGTGTTGTTAGTTGTACATTCTTGCTTGTTAGTTGCACGATTACGTAACGACTATCAGGCTTACATACTTAGGACACATACTGGTACTGCTAATGAGATTTTAATGCAACTTTTGGTTTACTTGAAAATACATTCTGGGTTTAAAGTACTTTCTGTGAGATACCAGAGGACACAGTGGTTAGTTTATGTGACAGCTACACGATGTTATCACGACGCTACTAATGAGTGACAATTTACAATGTTGCTTTTGCAGTGTATCTGTTTTATATCTGCACAGTTTTCTGAATTCTTCTAGGAAGAAAAACATGTTTTAGTAGTAACTTTTGTGGTATAGCAACAATGAGACAGCCTTTTTCGTGGCATAACAATACGTTACTGTACAGTACTTTCTTCATCACGCCAATAAGCATAATAACTACGATATCTATACGCAAAGCATTTCACTTTTGTTTATCATGTGGTAAGTACATTGACTTCTGCAGAACTTAGCTTTCGGAGGACGATAACTACGACACTTCCACAGAGATTATGTTGCGACAAGATGCACAGTTTAGCGCTACAGTACACGCATTTGAGTGATTAATCTTATACTTAAAACACTTATTTTTAAATATTTTTATAATTACAAAGAAAGTTTTCCGTGATACATTTCATTCCATTGCTGTAATTTGTAACACCTGGGAGTATAATTACATTTATCCTCAGGGGGGTACACGCTTACTTTGTGTACCATGTGTGTGGCAACCACAAGGAACCCTAGCTAATATGGTATTTGCTTATACAACTTTACACATCGGTACCATATTTCTCTAACACACAAATTACACAGCTATCTGATCATTTAACTGAGAGATAAACATTTTTTTTTACTACATCAGTGACACATGTTTTCGCAATACACAGTTGGGTAACTTCACAATTATGAAACTGTATTTTGTCTGTACTTTGTAAACTGTTCATATTTTTTCGGAATCATTGTGATACAATGAGAGCTTTGGATGATGTATTTGGTAAGGGAGCATGATTTTAAAGTACGTTTGAGGTAGATGACACTATTGAAATGAGCAGAGAATTTTTTTCAGGTTTTTTATTTATTGGAGGAAGCTACGACGATTTTGAGATTTGACTGAAGTGTTATGATGTTATTATTATGACGACGATGTGTACTATGCTGTTGAGATATGTTTATGATCAATAAGATGTTGCTACCGTATATGAGGAATAAGAAGTATGTTGGAAACTAAGAATCGTACTTTAAGAGTTATGAAATGTGCGTAAATGGGTGACTGTATCACAATGCTGACGAATAATTTATTTGGACACTTGTATTTATAGAATTTTCTTTCTACAGATTTGCAACGCTAATTCTTGACCTGTGAAATATTTTTATGTGAGACTGTCACTGTAGCGGAAACTGCTGTCGTAAATATTTCCGTAAGAAAGTTAAGTGACCACCTGCATGTAATGCGTCGCGGGCACCCACCTGGGCGACAGCCGCCCGAAAAAAAAAGCAATTTGCCTTTCAGCGGCACAGGTAAAAAAAAAAAAAAAGGGGGGGGCCTTTATACTCGGTATTGACATTTCCTTGTCGAAAGCATACTGTGGAGCTCGTAATTTATGATATTTACTGAAATGCTTATGAATTGATGGGAAATATTCTTACATCTGCAAACCTGATTATGACAAGCGTCTTTCTATGAGAGTTGAGAGAATTTCTACTAACTTATGAAATGTCACATGACTGCTGCATGATATTTTTATGCTTTGCTTTTCATAGTTGCTTATTTCATTTGACATCTGTTTTCCAGCTGTGTTGCAGCATTGGTTTCATAAAATAAAATTAAATGCATTTGCTAATGTGAACACTTTCTGTCAACAGATCTATTAAATAATAATTTTGTGATCCACATTCTTCAAAAAAGGTGCACTTGGAAAGGAAAGAACAATAAGAAGGAACTAGTAACAGTAACACATAATTTTCTTTTCAAGTACATGGTAATATTTTTTTTAACAATAAGTTGTTGTGGTGCACCACTTTAATTACATAGATATTAAGATGTGAATATACATTTCCCTTATCTGCATTGTTGTTTTTACTGTAATATTTTTTCTGCTTGAGCTATGCCATGTTTAGATATAAGCTGCTGTTTGCCAGGCATAGTGCTACTGAACTTTAATTTGTGTTACTCTGCTAAGCCAGATTTATTTTTTTGTTTGTTGCACATTGGCTCATATTAGTTGTAATGTTGAATTGCTTGGTAATTTAGATTTACTGTAGCTTGCTTTGCGATTTTCCATTTTTTGTATTGCTGTTTATATTAATTGTTTTAAGTGCTGCTGCATTGCCTCGTCCCTTAGTTTAGCATCTGAGCTCAGTAGATTTAAGTTAGCTTAAGAGGGGGTAGACTATATAAGAAACTAACTATTATAAATTTATAAGAAATAGGATACTGTACAGTGGAGAAAAACTATTATTGACAGAGGATGTGAACAAAATACAGAAGGCAGGCTTAGATAGGACTTTTTGGGAATAATGATGAACAAAGGGAGATCTCCATGCAAAATACTGCAGTAAAACAAACCCTGTCCTTTCCCTTTTGTGTTATCCCACTATATGTTTGTGTACCCTTGTGTATTTGTTTTCTTCCTGTCTCTGTGTAGTTTCATAGAATTTTTTCTTCTTTTAATATTAAGCTACATTCACTATGATGACGAATATAATTGGCATTAATAATATGATATTTACCTTATAAATATGCTTACACATTATTTATTCTGTTTTGTTTTAATGCTCATGTGTGAAGTTGATGCTTCAAAAGTGATTCTGATCTTTTATTTTTGTACTCATGTCATAATTCCTGTAACACTGATGTATATGTTTATTTCTATTCTTTTGTAAAGCCTGTACTACAAATGTTATCTGTATTATTATGTTCTTTAATGATGTATTTTGTACCTTTGTTATTGTATTCTTATGTTATAAAATTGTAATTGTCACCAGTTCATGATATTATTAACTTGATAGTTACATTTCACTGCACACGTTTCTGTTGGTCATTAGTATATGGATAATATGCGAGAAGTTGGGACTGTGAGTGTTTGCACGTGTGTTACTAATTCAGCAAGGGACTGGATAACAGCATTGCTGGTTCTAAGGACAATTCCAAAAACTTTGTGATTGCACAAGTGGTGGTTTATGGACTTGCTATATTCTCCGCAAGACTCTTTGATGGTGAATGTGCACCTGCACAATCGCAACAGATGGCTGCTGGCCATCTCTACAACGACTACAGTGGGTCTGCACCTCTGGTGGCCCACCAATACCATTATCTCTACAAGGACTACAGTGGGTCTGCATCTATGATGACCCACCAACGCCATTATTTCTACAAGGACTGCAGTGGGTCTGCACCTCTGGTGGCCCACCAATACCACAATCTCTACCAGGACTCCAGTGGGTCTGCTCTGTGATGAACTACCTACCAATATTCTTCAAAACTTCGAATGACTCTGCTGTGGGTTTGCTCCATTGTGGCCCATTACCTGTCAGCATGTCAAGAGTCAGCACTGTCTTTCCATTGGAAGGACAACACTACTTCTTCAAGACTGCATGGAAATCCACTGTGTGCAATTTCTTTTACTAATGAGACTTTGTGAAAAAAAACCTGTAATTACTATTATGATGAATGATCAGGACTATCTTTATGGACTGTGAGAAAATTTTAGCTTTTGACCAACATTGTATCAATAAGTGTGTGCATTTGATTTCTTTGTTATTGTAATTGTGAAAAATTTTATCAAATCATTATTGGCCACTGCCCAAAAAAAAATCTGTAAAATTATTTGTGGGGAGCATGGGGGCTATGTAAGTAGGCTGTTTATGTTTTCTCTATGTAAGTAGGCTGTTTATGTTTTCTTATTGGCAACGTTACGTAGCGCTCAATATGAAAATCACTGGCTGTGCTGTGTGCAGTCTGTGGCTGCTTTGCATTGTTGTAATACTCGCCATTGTAGTGTTGGGCAGCGGCAGCTGGATGTGAACAGCGCGTAGCGTTGCGCAGTTGGAGGTGAGCCGCCAGCAGTGGTGGATGTGGGGAGAGAGATGGCGGAGTTTTGAAATTTGTCACGAACTGCTATATTTATATATGATGATATCAAGGTAAATACATTGTTTGTTCTCTATTAATATCTTTCATTTGATAACTATCCCTATCAGTAGTTAGTGCCTTCAGTAGTTTGAATCTTTTATTTAGCTGGCAGTAGTGGCGCTCGCTGTATTGCAGTAGCTTGAGCAGCGAAGATTTTTGTGAGGTAAGTGATTTGTGAAAGGTATAGTTTAATGTTAGTCAGGGCCATTCTTTTGTAGGGAATTTTGAAAGTCAGATTGCGTTGCGCTAACAAAATATTGTGTGTCAGTTTAAGCACAGTCATGTATAATTGTTCAAAGGGGACGTTTCACTAACACAAGATTGCGATGTCATCAAAGCTGATGTTAAAAAACTGAGCGAAACTACGCGTAAGTTGCAAAAACAGATTAATGTGTCCGATTCTAAAACCGATGATCAGGCAAAAATACTGACTGAAAAATATGATGAATTAGCCAGTCGTATTGATGCTGTTGAAAGTAATAATGATAATAAATCAGACGATACTGCACCGGTTTCATTTAACCAAACACCTGAATTTCAAAATTTACAGCAGACAGTTAATGAGATCGATTCGTCTAATAACACGTTGCGTAGAAAGTTGTCAAGTTTACAACAAGAAATAACAGAGATGAAAAGTATTTCAGTTAATAACACATCACAGCAGACGCCACTTTGCGGACATTTGTCAGACTCGCGCAACGTGTATAATGTGAACAATTTACAGAGACTACGAGACGTAAAATCCGAAAAGCCACGTGACTTAAAATCTGAAAAGCTACACAACTTGAATTCCGAAATGACACAGACGAACAGATTCACGCACAAACCTGAACGTGTTCTCAAATTCAGTGACGAGAACGTTAATAATAAGCGATTTGCATTTGTAACAAAATCTAAGGAATTTAATAATGACAGAGCACAGATACACGGTTTGCACTGTATAAGACAATTTATTTTTGTACTTTCACCGCTATTACCTGTAACGCAGAAACGAGCTTTGAACCTGTTACGACAATTTGCTATTCTACTTTCATCAGTATTGCCTGTAATGCAGAAACTTGAATTAGCAAGAATACAACAATTTGCTTTTGGATTTTTACCGCCATTGCCTGCAACGCAAAAGCTAAAATTTATTTGCAGTGCGTAATTGACCTCAGGGGATTCATTACGCTTTAATGAATATGTGCCGTAGCGAGCATAGGGCCCCGAGCTGTAGTAGTGCTGTTTCATCTTTAGTTTTCTGCACTGCTGCCTTATCTTCTACTATCCTTTATATCTATCAAAACTGCTGTTTAACTATTGCTCTTTGTAGAATTAAGAAACGTTGTAATGAAAACCGGATATGACAAATTTTTACCGAAAGTGACAATTTTCATTAGGCACTCCAGAATCACGAGAATTTTAATAGCAGATAAAATTGTAATCATCAGTATGTGCAAAATTTTCAGTAACAGGAAGCACATTTTGGTAACAATAGACGTTTTTCACCACAACAGCATGAAAGTCAGCCGCTTAGCATACGTAACCAACAGTGCAGTCTACAAGGTCAACCAAACTTTAATGTTTCGCTGCGTGCACATATAGTCCCAGCTCCAACAAATAGTAACGCATGGTAGCAAAGAAATAACTACGTACAGACAACACATTATTTCAACTCGTATCGCAATGTGCCGTATAGAAATTACTATCATGACAGACGTAAAAATGATGAGCACAATTTTCAGCGTACATTTAATAACAGTCGATCGTTTCAGCAACAAGAACATCAGCAACAACATATTATGATGAATGAACCAGGCAATAGGTGGTATGTATAGCATAATACGTCAGGAAGAAATAAGAGAGCAGTTCATATAGTGGATATGCCACAACATTCTCCCGTAAATAACAGCACGTACGATAGAATTTGACCATATACAATACAGGTTTCATATTCCAGTAACGCAAACATTACTTTTGACACGCAGAATGACTAATTACTGATGATTATCGTATTTTTTTTGGCAAGTGCCCGACAAGGTAAGGTTAGCAGGTCGCTTTTCTTGTGGTTACACATCAGACCGTGCACATTTTCCATTTTTTTTTGTGTATATGATTGTATTCCGGTTTTGTTTGTATGCACTGTGAAATAGTTAAGATATAACACACACCAGTTGACTTTGACATTTTTGTTGCCCTATGATATCTCAACATCGTGACTGTTTTGCATTTTTCTTTTTGCTGCTGCATTGTGATATTCTCTGTACATTTTTGCATCTGAACACTGTCAATGTCTTTGACATATTACGTTTTCTGTCATGTTATGCTGTATGGTTAATTATGTCACCATAAGCCAGTCATTATTTAGTGGGTATATGATTTAAATGCAAGACATTAATCTTTGTTCATCAATTTCAGAAAGAAATGATGCGTGTAAGAAATAAATTCAACAGAAATGGGAATTTCACCTATGGAATAAACGAAAGAAGATGCAATAACTTTATGAGGAAGAGTAAATGGATCAGGATTAACAAGC
Source organism: Schistocerca americana (assembly GCF_021461395.2). NCBI lineage: Eukaryota > Metazoa > Arthropoda > Insecta > Orthoptera > Acrididae > Schistocerca > Schistocerca americana. The sequence continues at coordinate 750,088,480 of NC_060122.1, read as the reverse complement.
ATTAACAAGAATATACTATACTCAAAATAGAATAGCAGTCTTAACTAATTTTTTCTTTCAGAATACAAGGTGATTGATGCAGGCTGTCAGATAAGGAATAAATAAGGAATAGTTGTGTAATGAGTAATGAAGTGATTTTTTTTGCAGATGATAATGATAATGATGAATAATGATGAAGGATATGCTGTTATGAATAATGAAGTTTTTCTTTATAGGTGATGATAATAATGAAGTTATGATAATATGGATAATGAAGTGATTGATAATGAAGTTTTTTTTTTTACAGATGAGGATAATGTTGAAGTTATGTATTTATGCTATGTAGTTATTTAAGTATTTCTTGCAGTTTGCTTCGACAGCAGGTGTTATATTGCATAGTAGGATGACGGAAAGTTTTGGAAAGGACAGATATGGAACACATTTTTTATACACATTTCACTACCTGTTCATTCGAAGTTCACTACTTTTCAGCATAGTATGCGTTTCTTCTTTCAGGTCAATAATCCATTTTGTATTTTTTCCAGGAGAAGCTTTTCATGATACTTACTAAACCTGTTACTTATTATACCTGTTCTAGTACTTGCATTTTTATTTTATTTTTTTTACCCATTTGTGTCTATCATTTATAAATGTGATCACATATACTACCTTGTTACATACCCTTGCTACAGCTGACTCATGACGAATGACGTTACCTATCCTCATTTGCAGCAATAGGTCAAAAGCAAATAGTGTTATGCCTCAGCAATTAATTATCGATCCCAACGCAATGCATTGCTAACAAAAAAATGTATTAACAGTCCCACATAATGTCACTAGTTTATGATAATTCTGAATAATACTGATTAGCTCTGAATAGTATGTCACTTGAGTAATGACTTCTTAATGAGACAAAAAAAAGTATATATATAAAATAATGCTTTGTAACTGCCTAATAACTGCCACTGTTTATTGTAATGAGACTACTTACAATGCCTGTGATTGTTAATGCTATGGCTGTAATTAACTGATTTTTAATAATGACTTCTTAATGATCTGAATAATACTGAATGATGAACAATGTTTTATTCTATTCAATACTTGCTGGCCACTGAGTGCCAATAATTAATGTCACTAAATGAATTACGTTATTAATTATGCCATTAATTAGCCCCTGTTTTCAATGATGATTTTTCATGTTCTATTACTGGCCACTGAGTGCCAATAATTAATGTCACTAAATGAATTACGTTATTAATTATGCCATTAATTAGCTCCTGTTTTCAATGATGATTTTTCATGTTCTATTACTGGCCATTGAGTTCCAATAATTAATGTCACTAAATGAATTACGTTATTAATTATGCCATTAATTAGCTCCTGTTTTCAATGATGATTTTTCATGTTCTATTACTGGCCATTGAGTGCCAATAACTAATGTCACTAAATGAATTACATTATTAATTATGCCATTAATTAGCTCCTGTTTTCAATGATGATTTTTCATGTTCTATTACTGGCCACTGAGTGCCAATAATCAATGTCACTAAATGAATTACGTTATTAATTATGCCATTAATTTGCTCCTGTTTTCAATGATGATTTTTCATGTTCTATTACTAGCCATTGAGTGCCAATAATTAATGTCACTAAATGAATTATGTTACTAGTTATGCCATTAATTAGTTCTTGTTTTCAATGTTGACTTTTCATGTTTTGGCAAATGGCCAATGAGTGCCAATAATTTGTATCACTCAATGTATTATGTTAATGCTAGGCCAATAATTGACTCTCCTTTTCAATTAAGACTTCTGATGAACATTATTCTGTCATACTAAATATGCTTTGTAACTGGCCAAGGACTGCCACTGTTTATTGTAATACGATTACCCATGATGCCAATAATTTAATTTTATGAACATTATTCTGTAATACTAAATACATGGTACAGAAATGTTCAATAACTAGGCTATGAATGCCGCAAACTACTACTGTAATTCTCAATATTATGTGACTTAACATCCTTCACCTTATGAGCTAACTACCCTGAATTACTGCAATGTCGATTTGTCCTGTCCATCCTCATGATCATGGAGCACTATATTTGGTTTTTGCACCAATTCTACGTTGGTGTGCCTTGTAAGAGCGTGGTGTTGACACGACATGCTGTCCACCACCGTGAGCGATGAAGACGTTATTATGGTCGCAGTGTTTGGTGTACCTAGTGTACTACCAAAATGAAAACATGGAACATTACTACGACAGTTCAGTGTCTTTGGTACGCTGATAAATTCTGATGGGAAAAGAACTTCAAATTGTGTCACTTGGTATTGTACTTCTGTGGAAAGATATGGACTTTCAGAACAGCTGTGTGCAATCTAAAGTGCTACAACCATGATGCAATCCTTCCCTTTCCTATCCTAATTCTTGTCACATAGTGAAGATCAGTTTTTTTCTAACATCATTTATGTTCATGGGTTATACATTTTTTTTTCGATTTGCTGAACTCCAGTGCGAGTACACTTATGTCACTTGTCGACATGATTTTTTGCCATTATGTTTATTTGTTGTGAAAATGCTAAAGACATTTTTTCGATTTGTTCTGATGTACAGTATATGTGCACTCTTGTCTTTTATATTGTATATACATTTTTATTTTGATGATATGTTCTGAACTACAGTGCATGTGCACTTATATTATGTGTTAATATGTTTTCTACTGAACTTTAGTGCCTGTGCACTTTTCTCATTTTTCAATATGATTTGTACTCATTCTGTATACCTTTTATGATTTCCTGATATGTTCATTATGCACTTATGTCATTTGTTACTCATTGTATATACATTTCGTCATTTGCTGATATGTCCTCAACTGCAGTGCATGTGCACTCATGTCACTTGTCAACATGATTTTCTGCCATTATGTTTATTTGTTCTGAAAATGCTACAGAATTTTTTCAGTGCATATGCACTCTGTTATCTGTCAAATAATTTGTATATACATTTTTCTGAGTTGCTACTATGTTTTGTACTCACATTTTGTCTTTGTCTGATATATTTTGTACTTGGTGCGTGTGCACCACATTTAATTTATGTACTACATTTGAATATTATGTAAATTGTAAAAATTTCTTGCGATGGCAAGTCCAAAAGACTCACCATTGCTGCCAAATTTTTGCCCACCCAGTGGAGGGCTATGAAACACGTATGTAACGTAGCAGCGATGGTGAGGCATGATAAAATCTTTGACCAGAGAGCCTTTTATCGTAGTTAGTCTGCGCTTGACCGCGCGAGTGTTACGAGCAGCACTCTGTCGGTAGCAGTAGCTCAGTGCAGTTGCGTCCAGTAGTCGGTCAGTAGTAGTCGTGCAGTACAGTTGCGAGCAGTCTGTCAGTGGGCAGTCTGTGAGCAGTGCAGTATGTCGGTAGTAGCTGTCGAGTGAGCAGTGTGTGAGGAGTCGGCGGGCGTCGACACGGCATTCTGGTCAAGATTCAGGATGAGGTATATTATTTTTAAATGCGCTCAGCTAATAATGTAAATTAACTGTAACTAATCTGTGCAATAATCGCCCCAATAATAATTTTGATTTCAAAGCAATTTTTTGCAAAAGAAACCTTTTAATTGAACCAACGATCTCCTTCATTTCCTTTAAAGAAAAGTTTCAGTTAAATTTCAAAAAAAAAAATTATATATTATTTGCGATGCATTTCCTCCAAGCCGTGGCCAACAATGAGAGCAGAAATTTGACATGCAGTTATACTGAGGTAAGAAATTAATTCTGATTTTTGCACAGGGCCAAAGACCGATATTTCGGTTTAATTGAATTTTCATTGTCACTGAAGTCTCATTAGCACTGAATTGTTTTTCATCATTTTCGTGACAGCTTATACTTTGAGTCAGATTGCGATTCTCATTTTCTATTGTCATTAAATTTAATTGCTAGAGAGGTTACGCTTGGCTCCATTTCTATTAAAATAATATCTTTAAATTTCATTTCTATTAAATATTGTCTCTCCTTTAAATTTTTTGTTGGGAGGTTACAAGGTTAGTTAGGATTAAGTAGTTCTAACTTCTAGGGGACTGATGACCTCATATGTTAAGTCCCATAGTGCTCAGAGCCATTTGAACCATTTTTGAAATGCGCAATGACACAAACATATCTACCAGTTTGCTTCAAAGAGAATAATAACACTGAAGTCAAAGTGGTTTACGATGGTCCCTTGGACTAATCGAAAGGCGGGACATGGTTGGTCATCCATAGGGTGTGTGATCACCGCTGACTACAATGCATGCTCTGGAACATGCTCGTATGATGATTACCAGATTAGGCAAGGAATGTTGGTGATTCGGCGTTCCATTCCTCCACCAGCTTGAATGGTAGCATCTAGATGATCAAAGGTGCATGTAGACATGCAACAGTAGCTCTCCACAACTCATTCCACTTCAATCTGGCAAACCGGCAGGCCAATCAGTTTCCATACCTCCTCCACCTGCGCAGATAGGTGCGGTCGCGCATTGGCATCCATAATTATTTAGCTGGGATTGAATGCACCAGTCAAAAGACGTGAAGGAGTGATCCATGTCCAAAGATTTATAGGTTAGTACGCCCATTCAACATTAAACCCCCTACACCATAACACTTGGATCACCAGAACAACCACGATCGGCAATATTCCTGGATGCATTACGTGTTCCCACCTCTTACCATATATGGGTACATCGAGAATCACTTCTCAGACCGAACCTGCTTTCATCCAACAAGAACACGCGCCCCCACTTATCGCTGGTCTAATCCCTACACTCCAGGGACCATTCCGAACGGTGTGGACAAAGTGCGGGTGGCAACGGAAAACAACGTACTCGTCTTCGAGTGCGATATTAAGTGTCCTGCCGTCCTGTTAAATATGGTTGCAACGACACTTGGCGTTAGACGTGGGTCGCTTCTTGCCCGTCGGATAATGTAGTGGTCACTTGTGCTGTACACCGATCGTGGCCGACCATCTTCTCTGCTGCGGACAGCGGTTCCTGTGGTTCGAAACGCTCCCCAAGCATATAAAACAATGCTGTGGGGAATTATGAACTCCTGGACTACGCATGTCACATTTCGTCCTTCTTCCAGGATGAAGTCATCGAAAAGCGATTCAGTGAAATGAAGTAATTAAGAACACTACCTCAGTACACCATAACTGCTCGCTGATTAACACACTGCCTTTTCGCGTTCCCTCCACTGTCTCGTGTTGTGGCAAAAGCATCAGTTGGCTCTATAGTCAACCTAACCACACACCCTGTGGCGGTCAGCTCTCCATGCACGACTGCGAGATCTCTTACATAACGCTTCTGCACTTTCATTCACTTCAGACGATTAGCTAACATGTCGTGGTGTAGGCCTGTTGATAAAATATCTTTATGTCGATATTTTTTTTATAAACCATCGATACACGTGAGCAACATCTTTCCCCCTTATATCGGTATATCGATGTCAATACGCCAATATTGAGCGCAGATATTTTTATTTTATATTATATTTTTTTCACAACTTTCGGAAAATATTCTAGTTGATCCTCAGAAATTGTAGTCCCATTAAGATAGATGTAGAGAAAGCAGATTTTAAATCGTGTTCTGGAGAGTTATCTGCCTAGTAACTGGATAAAGGAAGGAAAACACCCACCACGGTTCCATAACGACATTCGGAAGATACTGAGGCCAGAAGCTGTTGCACTCTCGGTTCAAAAGGGAATGCATAAATGACGACAAGCGAAGGTTAGTAGAGATTCTTGCGTCTGTGGAAAGAACTACGCGCGAAGCATGCAATTATCAGCGTCACACCTATGCAAAAGAGCTGGCAGTGAACCCGAGATAGTTCTCGTCGTATGTTAAAAGGCTAAGGGGGTCTATGGCTTCCATTCAGTCCCATGTTAACCGGTGTGGTATGGCAGTTGAGTCGGCCGGAGTGGTCGAGCAGTTCTAGGCGCTACAGTCTGGAACCGCGCGACCGCCACGGTCGCAGGTTCGATCCTGCCTCGGGCATGGATGTGTGTGGATGTCCTTCGGTTAGTGAGGTTTAAGTATTTTTAAGTTCTAGGGGACTGATGACCTCAGAAGTTAAGTCCCATAGTGCTCAGAGCCATTTGAACCATTTTTTGTCACAGTTGAAGATATCAAAACGAAAGTCGAAGTTTTAAATTTCAGATTCAAGAAATCGTTCATACAGGAGAATCGTACAAATATAGTCATACATCGGACAGACTCAGGTGTGGAGGATACAGTAATAAGCAAGCCTGGCGTAGAGATCTGAAAATAAATAAATCACAATGTCCGGAGGTAATTCCAGTTCGATTTTACAAAGAGTGCTCCACAGCGAAGGCCACTTACGTAGCTTGTATTTATCGTGAGTGTCTTGCACAGGACGAAGTCCCGAGTGACTGGAAAAAAGTGGAGAAGACTCCAGTCTATAAGAAACGGAAAAGAACGGACCCGTAAAATCACAGATCAACATCCCTTACGTCTGTTTGCTGCAGTATTCTTGAACATATTCTCAGTTCGGATATAACATACTTCTCTGAGACTGAGAAGCTTATTTCCACTAATCACCACGGTTTTTGAAAGCATCGCTCGTGAAAAACTTTGTTTGCCCTTTTCTCACATGATATACGGAGAACTATGGATGAAGGGTAACATGCAGACGCCATATTTCTAGATTTTCGGAAAGCGTTTGACACGTTGCCCCATTGCAGGCTGCAAACGAAGATATGAGCATATGGAATAAGTTCACAGACATGAGAGTGTCTCGAAGACTTCTTAAATAACATAACACAGTATGTCGTCCTCGACGGCGAGTGTTCATCAGAGACAAGGGTATCGTCGTCACTACCGCAGGGAAATGTGTCAGGACCTCTGTTGTTCTCTATATGCATAAATGATTTGCCGTAAAGGGTAGGTGGCAATCTGTGGTTATTTCCTGATGATGCCGTGGTGCACGGTAAGGTGTCGAAGTTGAGTGACTGTAGGAACTTACAAGACAACTTGGACACAATTTCTAGGTGGCGTGATGAATGACAACCGGTTCTAACTGTGGAAAGAATGTAAGTTAATGTGGATGAGTAGGAAGAACAAAGCTGTAATATTCGGTAGCAATATTACTAGAGTCCTGCTTTACGCGGTCAAGTCGTTTAAATATCTGGTGTAACGTTGCAAAGCGCTATGAGGTGGAACGAGCATGTAAGAACTATGGTAGGGAAGGTGAATGTTAATTTCAGTTTATTGGGAGAATTTCAGGAAAGACTGGTTCACCTGTAGAGGAGACCGCATATAGGACATTGGTGCCACGTATATTTGATATTGCTCAAGTGTTTGGCATCCGTACCAGTTCGGATTACAGAAAGACACCGAAGCTGTTCAGAGGCGGGCAGATGGATTTGTTACCGGTAGGTTCTGACAACACGTTAGTGTTATGGAGACGTTTCGGGAAGTCAGATGGGAATTCCTGGGGGGAAGGCGAGGTTGTTTTGTTTTTTGAGAAACACTATTGAGAAAATTTAGACAACTGGCATTTGAAACTGATTGCCGAAAGATTCTACTGCCGCCAATATAGACGTCGAGTAAGGACCACAAAGATAAGATACGAGAAATTAGGGCTCATATGTAGGCTCGCTCTATTTGCGAGTGGAAAGGAAATGAAATGGTAAGGAGTATCTACGAGGGTGAAGATGTTGATGAAGTAGGCCATAATTTTACTTTCACTGCATGAAGGACTCTTACTACGTTTTGAGCTTTCATCACTTCCAATGTTTGACTCTGTGTAGCCCAAGTATATTTGGTGTAGTGGTTAATAAAAAAAGAGAATAGAGAAGAAAAGAAAAAGTAAAAGGTTGAAAATGTGGGAAGAAATCGTAAGTGAAAAAATTTTTTTTAAATCGTTAATGACCGTAAAAAAAGGGAAAGAAAGAAAGAAATGCAGATCGGACTTCGTATTACAGAAAAGCTATCGGACTTCGTGATTCGGAAAAGCTATTGTTGGGGTGGTCCTTGTGGCGGTTTTGAGCAAAAGTTAAACCAATTTCCACTACAAAAATTATTGAAAGGAAACAGAGAATAACAAAATGTAACTGACAGAGGGAAGTGGCGTAGATAAGAGTTCATCCTTTACCAGGTTAACTTGTCTTCTTTCGTGCGGCGTCCAGGTCTTCTAAAATCTCCTTCATTTCTGCGTGAAAAGTCTGCTCTGAAATCTTGCAATCGTCCAGGAAGAGTTACAATTTTAGTATTTTCTCTGCCGTCGAGCGCTCATACCGCTGCGACGGGATATTTTTTATCTGAGGGAACGTGTGTAGCGCGGCGAAATTCAAAGTCCCGCTACATCGCCCCCTCGACTGTCACGCTAAAACATTTAGCGTGGCAGGATAGCAAACAATAGAATAGATATACCTAAATGTCAATTATACATAATTTCTTAGGAAAGGCCACGTGCATTCATAGGGGATTATCTTTGTCAATACTTACATTCTAAATCTATATACTACATACAATTGTTTCAGTTTTGATCCTTTTTACACAATTAATGTATATTTACATACAGTTTGTTTGAACAAGCTGCTCTCCAGTGCAGTTAATGTTGTGCGCTTCCAGCGTTGGTTTCCCAATGCATCTCTGGCAGCACGTAGTCTTTGCGCATGCGCAATAGCATCACTGAATTTCGCGTGCGGCAGTTTCAACATCGCTGTGTTATGACAATCTTGCGCAGTACTCACTTTCACATAGTGCTCATTACAAGTTGTTATTCCAGCATAAATGGCGTGTTAAGTCCGGTGACACCATAAGATTGAGCGGGTGCGTGATCTGAAGCAACGTCTATGTCTTCTGTTACGACACAACACTCCAGGTCCTTGTGCGTTTTCATGACTATTGTTCCCGGGGCACATATGGTCGATGTAGTTTTCAGCCTCCGCATCGCCTACGACAGGTGCTGAGTTTATTGTCTCCAAAGCATCTGAAGGCCGGACAGGAACAACGGCGTCGATGTTCGCAAAGGTAGGTGTTTCATCACGTTGTTTACACTTGCCAACAAACGTTCATTTGCAATGTGAAAATCCTCATTATCGTCGAAGTAAATTGCAGTTTATATCGGTTTACAAACTGTTATTTGATATATGCACCATAAGTTTCACAAACTTCGTCGTTTATAACGTACACAGTTTGCAACACTTTTTGCAATATTTACATTTTAATAAAGTTCACTATGTCCCAGCATGTTTACATCGTTAATTATGAAAGCTTACATTTCGTGGTCACACTTCAAAATATGTTGACAATATGCAAAGTTTTAACACTTACACAAATATATAAAAATTTACAACAATATGCTTGCGAAATATTTACACTAAAAATTATACTATGTCCCATTGGCTACTTTCTTTTATTGGTGATTGTGGTCATTTTGATTTTCTTTATTAAGGTTTTGTCGTGCTAAGGAATATAAGACTTAATGTTTAAAGCACGGGCTTTCCTTCATTTATTATTTCTTTCTTTTGATTCCATATCTTGGCTGGCTAGTGGTTGACCAGGCTTGTAATGCCATCAATATTCATGTCTTTTTATTCATACCTGAAAGTTTACTGTCACACAATATATTCTTACATTCCATAAACAAACAATACCCGGCTGCAGGAGGTGGTAGGATAATGGAGAAAGAAAGAAAGATAGACGGGAAGAAACTATTCACTACCTATAAACTACGAAATCCTACAGCTACTACATAAAAAGAGAACACAATACATTATAGCGTTTGCATCACCTTCAAGGGGTGTGTGATAGGAGGTGCTTACAATTTACCAAATCATGGGTAAATGTAAGTGTCCTTACGTCAAGTCTGTGTAGTGTAACATCATGACAGATTCTCTGTTTGTGTTGTGATTGTTCATATGACTTAGTGTATTATACCTTAACAAATCCATGCATGAGTAAATCGCATATCTGCTCAGTACTTCCTCAATATCTCCACTTCTTGTGGATACCGTCAATACAAATGGAAAATATATCTCACAGAGATTCTCTCACTCATAATGTGTTTCATATAATAACTTTTCTAATTCCCTCTCAAGAGTTCAACCATGAACTTTCTTCTACTTTATTGAAGGTTAAACATCATGTATGTTGTGTATATATATATATATATATATATATATATATATATATATATAATTTCTTTCTATAAAGCATAAATAAAGGACATAGTATTATAATTGACAGCAAAATGTCTCTTTCTCAGTGTCCGTTGCTCGACGTTGGTTGCACGGGTGGTTACTGCTCCTTTGCACTTACCTTGCGTTACCTGAAAAGTCAAATGTTGTCTTCAAAGTAGAGTTAGTTTTGTCATCTGTTCGCTTAAGTGGAGGTGTTGTACGAGTCGCAAAAACAGCCTTAATAACTCTCCTATCTTTTGCTTCCTCATGGTTTTCTGTTGTGTGTAAGTATAATAAAGGCTAACATGGCACTAAATTTCACTTTTGCAAAAAAAAAAAAAAAAAATGTATACAAATGTATTCACATGAGGGATGTGTAAAAACTATATTTCAACTTAGGTTCCTTAAAATATCATTCTCCTGTCTGAACACGAACTATAAATGTTTTCTTCCGCACAATGGCTTAACAAAACTTAACGAAAGGTTACTAAGTTACACTTCTGAAATAAATTAAAGCTTACGTGTTGCCGAGTCACATTCTTATTACACTTCTTTCAACAGCTGTAATCATCATTATGTTCACTCTGCTTTTCTTGCATTCGTTCATTTTCAAGGGCACTGTAAATAGATTCACCTTTAACGCCTTGTACTCACGTGTTCTAACTCATCACAAATGCTTTCTTTCAAACTGAAATTCTATGTGATCTTAAAGATGTAGACTGTTTACTCACTTCTCTATGTAGCACAATATTAGCAAAACATTTTCACTCATTCCTTACTCACATATTCATCATAATATATATATCCTTACACATTAAACATATTCCTCATCAAACATTAATACATCACATACATGGGGCCATCTGGCACTTCCATTCTCATAAAACTCCAGTATCATCTTCCTCAAATAATCTCTTGTCTCCATCAACTACTTCACAGTAACTTTCCTTCTTATATTAACCTAAATATTAACTCATTCATACTGATCGTTCATTCTTACGTCCTCATTCCTTCTGCTACATACCTACGTCATTACTGATCTCAATAGCTATTATTTCCTCTCATTATAGTGCCTTGAAATAACTAGTTGTTGATTCACCTTATAATTTACAATTAACAACCAATGTAACCTGCGTGGACCTCATTCCTATATGAATATCTTCTCTCATTCAGTAAGTGTACTCACCTGGGTTTACATTCTCTTCAGTATATAATTTCCATAAATTAATGTTTGTGTTTTTAGGCTGTATAACTTAATGTTCGTGTATTCAATACAAATATTTATGGTCTCATTTTCACAGCAACTTGCTCATGTTCAACTTAGTTATCATTATATTATGTTGTTTTAGTGCACAAAGGGTTTCAAATGTCTGTGGGGATGCAGCTCCCTCGGCTTTTGAGATAACGGGTATTCTAGGGAGTAACAACCTGGGTGCGGTATGCTTGCTATTCTGAAAGGACCTGAATATAATAGCTGCCACTTTCTGTTCAGTTGTTTTAATTTTGCAGGCTTGGGACGTGAACGCAAAATAACAAGGTCATCAACCTGATAGGTTTGTTAATTCCTGTTCTGCTGTCATTTTGTCGTCGTACCTGAGGAAACAAACCGTCTCAGCTCTTACAACACCTCACGACCGAAGCACGAGCGCTTAGCTCGGTCGTCGACTGTTTTCCGTCGTCCGCTGTGTTTGGCCGGGTTCATTGACCAGATCCACTATGTTCAGATTCCGGCCCGTTGGCGCCCACGTGTCAGCTGATGGTGTGCCGCAATTGTTATTGCTACTTCGTGGCGGGGAGTGCATGACTGTACTGGGGAAGGGCGGCGGATTCCGTGGTGGGTTATGATTTGTCATGCGTGAATGTTGTGTGTTCCACATATTCGGTCGGTGATTGTTGGGATTGTTATTGTTTTGATGGTAATTATGTCTGTTATATGGCATGTTCCTGTCAAAGTAGCCCGGGTTGTACCAGTTATTTTCAAGTCTCCCATTGCGTTGTTGTTGTACTGTCTGTGATTTTCATTTTGCATGTAGTTACCATTCTGATATGAGTGATAATTATTGTTGTTATTATTATTCCACGAATTTCTGCGGTTGTTCCCACCGTCATACACGTTTCCATTTGAATATGTTTCGCGCGCAGGCATCGTACTGCGTCGCGGCGCGGAGGGAAGGTTCCACCAACCACCGTCACTACGGTTCCTTTTGGGTGCGTGCTGATTTTGGTTACTAATATGAGTAAAATTTGAATGGTGTGAATCGCCTCTGTAAACTACGTCCATTTGATCTAAGAAGTTTAAGAAAGTCTTAACGTCATTCTTCGGTACTCCTATTAATCTGTCTCGGTATGGAAAGGGTAAATGTCTCTTTAAAGTGTGAATTATCGCTGGCAAGTTTGCTGGTTTGGACCAGTACAGTGTCTTGTCAAGGTACCTCTCAAAGTATTGTCTTAATGTCTCTTTTTTAGGGTCATAGGCCTCGGAGTTGCACACTTATCTCCTTAGACTCTTCTGCTCAGTCTCGGACCAGAATTCGTCCAAGAAGGCTTTTTCGAACTTTTCAAACGTAAGGCACCGCCGCTTCATAGCGGCACCCCACTTAGCTGCTCGTCCTCTCATGAGATTGGTGACGTATCTGATTTTATCGGCTTCTGACCAAGTACGTGGAAAAACACCGTCAAATGATCTAATAAACACAATAGGGTGGACTTTGTGCTTGTCCTCACTGGAAAATGTCTGGAATACCCATGCCTTACAAACGTGTCATCGGCCATGCCGGTTGGCATAACTGTATTGATGTGGTTTGTGTCACTTGCTACTCTAGATGTCGTATCGTAATATTGCTCGTTTGGTGGAAAAGAAAGCGGCACATTGTAATTTTGATTGGAAATAGGTGATTCCACAATAGGTGTTCTGTCTGTGTCATTAGCCATGGTTTTAGCTATTTTGTCGTTCCACGACGATGCGTTTTCACCAATCGCCAAACACGGCACAACATTGTCTCGTAATTTTCCCACTTCGTCTTCTATGTGTTTTGTCTCGTCTTTAACATGTGTCTTTGTTTTTGAAAGTATGTCCTGTGTAATTGTTTCAAGTTTTTTGTCCAGATAGTCGTCACACAATTTACATTCATGTACAATTCTCTCGGCCATGTCGGTGTCGTTGTTTAATGACGCGAGGTCCACTCGGTCTTCTAATTTTTCTATCTTTTCTTTGAGGTGGGTTTGTTCAAGAACTACCATTGTGAATTGTTGGGTAATATTTCCCACTTCTTCAGTCAGCTTTTCTTGGGTGGAGCTAGCCGAAGTGTGGGCCTGAGCTAACTCTTCCACACGGGTGTTCACTTCCTGCTGCACATTAACTATTTGAATTAACTGATTCTCACATCGGGTGATATTGTTTTTTGTTTCATGTGTGTATTTAACCAAAGTTTCTTCCTGTTTAGTGACTCGGTCGGACAATGTCTCAAGTCGCTGGCTGAGCTGTTGAGTGGTGTTATTTAATTCTGTCATCTGTTATGTCGTTCGTTCTAAATTTTCGGTCATAGTATGGTTTAATATGTCAATTTTCTGACTAACGTCTCGTTTCATGTCTGCAAATAACTCTAATAGTCGGTCCAGTTTGTCAGTTTCCTGTGTCCGATTTGTGTCACATTGCTGAATTTGTCTCATATTCGGTTCTGGCGTTGATATTAAGAATGGCGCTGACGGTCTAGTCTCGCGTCCATTCCACATTTCGTCATTTAAAGTCGCCATCTGTGTATTATCACAAATGTTGCGAGTTTGAGGCGAAATCATTGCAATGATCTGTGAACTCGTCCATGGAGGGAACCGCGGACTTTCTTGTTGGTTGAACGATGAATCTACTTCACTTAACTCATCTGCAGAAACTGTCTCTACCTTACCGCGTTTCATTCTAATAGGATGTATAATCGTAAGTCAAACAGGGAATAATATAAGTCTGATTAATAAAGATTTGACTTAAATTTAGGTTGAAATATTTTCTCGTCAATGTAAATGATTGCTCTATTGCAAACAATGGTTGAGAAAGATGCAGCAGGGCGGACAAAATTTTTCGTAACAAATGACTGTTTGGTGGTCAAATTCACGATCTTCATATGCTACAACAATACTATAACTACCACAAACTACAATAGAGATTAGGAAATGAGACAGTTAAAGTAGTAAAGGAGTTTTGCTATTTAGGGAGTAAAATAACTGATGATGGTCGAAGTAGAGAGGATATAAAATGTAAACTGGCAATGGCAAGGAAATCGTTTCTGAAGAAGAGAAATTTACTAACATCGAGTATACATTTAAGTGTCAGGAAGTCGTTTCTGAAAGTATTTGTATGGAGTGTAGCCATGTATGGAAGTGAAACATGGACGATAACCAGTTTGGACAAGAAGACAATAGAAGCTTTCGAAATGTGGTGCTACAGAAGAATGCTGAAGATAAGGTGGGTAGATCACGTAACCAATGAGGAGGTATTGAATAGGATTGGGGAGAAGAGAAGTTTGTGGCACAACTTGACTAGAAGAAGGGATCGGTTGGTAGGACATGTTTGAGGCATCAAGGGATCACAAATTTATCATTGGAGGGCAGCGTGGAGGGTAAAAATCGTAGAGGGAGACTAAGAGATCAATACACTAAGCAGATTCAGAAGGATGTAGGTTGCAGTAGGTCCTGGGAAATGAAGAAGCTTGCGCAGGATAGAGTAGCATGGAGAGCTGCATCAAACCAGTCTCAGGACTGAAGACCACAACAACAACAACAATAGAGATAGATAATTTTGGAAATATCTAGAAGAAAACTACAGGATGCGTGGAAAGGGAAAAATGGATTCTGCAGTTGGCTATTAAATGTTTGAATGAAACATAATTGTGTGACTCACCATTAAATTTTCTGTCCTGAAGTGGCTGGTCAACCACTTCTGTATTCGTCAAAATATGGATTTTCTTAATACATCTCCATCGGATAATCACCAAAAGCTCTCAAAATAACCGTTTTGCATCAATATATGCCATGAAAAGAAAAACAGATTGAATTAGTTATAAAAATTCTTTACTATATTGTTGTATAACTGTTTGCTTATGTACAATAAAGTTGGTGTTTTCGTTACGCTTTAAACTTCAGGACTTTTAGTTATTCTCTGTTGGGAAAAAATACAAATTAAATTTGCTCAAATTTGCTCAAAAACGACACATTCGAAAATTGCGTCCTGTCACAGTCGCCAGTTGTAGTGGTTAATAAAAAAAGAGAAGAGAGAAGAAAAGAAAAAGAAAAAGGTTGAAAATGTGGTAAGAAATCGTAAGTGAACATGTTTTTTTTAAATCGTTAATGACCGTAAAAAAAAGGGAAAGAAAGAAAGAAATGCAGATCGGACTTCGTATTACAGAAAAGCTATCGGACTTCGTGATTCGGTAAAGCTATTGTTGAGGTGGTTCTTGTGGGGTTTTTGAGCAAATGTTAAACCAATTTCCACTACAAAAACTATCGAAAAGAAACAGAGAATAACAAAATGTAACTGACAGAGGGAAGTGGCGTAGATAAGAGTTCATCCTTTACCAGGTTAACTTGTCTTCTTTCGTGCGGCGTCCAGGTCTTCAAAAATCTCCTTCATTTCTGCGTGAAACGTCTGCTCCGAAATCTTGCAATCGTCCAGGAATCACTAATTTATACCAATTAAAGTCATCTTGATACTGTATGCAATTTAATTTACTTTGCCACTTCCATCCTCCGAAATTCTTAACAACTTCCGCAATATGTCTCCACATTAAAATCAGATCAAGACTAGGTAATAAGTTTTCTTTAACGTCTTCATCAGATCACGTCTGCCTTAAGCTTCGGCTATCAAGAGACAATCAAGAAACGGATAGGAAATTAAAAAAAAAAGAGTTACAATTTTAGTATATTCTCTGCCGTCGAGCGCTCATACCGCTGCGACGGGATATTTTTTATCTGAAGGAACGAGTGTAGCGCGGAGAAATTCAAAGTCCCGCTACATCGGCACAAAAGAAGAACTCCAACTGCACTGGGCGAGTGGTGGGGGAGGGGGGTGGGGGGCAGTGTGGATGGAATAACAAGACTTCCGGTGTGAGGGAACAGTATAACAGTTGCGTTAAACAGTTTTAACGCATCTATTGTACTATTTCTTCACATCGACATTATTGAAAAACAATAGCGGAAAATGATGAATAAAAATCTAAATGACAAGTTTGGTCTTTAAGAGTGGCGGAGACATGGTAGAGGAAGTGCTGACTTAAACGGCCTCGGTGCCACTAACAGAAACTGCAACGTTTGGCTTCACCAAGCAATTTTGACACTAAAGCTGGTAAGTCGCTGGCGTTTGCAGAAATGAAAAAAACGGGGATGTCAACATGAAGTTTTCCGGACAAATGCTATATGTGACGAAACCGAATCATGGACCCACTAGACACCTTTTATTGTGCCACCTATACGCAGCTATCATTTTTAGCAAAGTGGTTATCACCAACCTTTAGCTTGCATCGCTTTCGTTTCAATTCTTACTCTAAGGAGGATAGGCAGCCGGCTAGCTTGTTGAATTGCAGAATATCTGGTAATACATCAATGCTTAAATATACAAGTCAAAAACCGGCAGTGTATCTACAACGTGCAGCCGATATTTTTATAGGCAGGTACATCGATATTTTTCCGCCGATATATCGATACATTTTTCCATATATAGAGGGCCGTGAGTACAACCTTTTCAAACATAGGTATCTCGGACTCCTGACTTTTTTTTTTAATGTCAACAGTCCTATTGTAGTAATTTACCGATGTCGTCCTTAATTTTTTCTGAGTAGTGTGTGAATGATGTTAACTGGATCGGTGGGTTGCAAAAGAAGTAATATCCCAAAAAGTAAATGTTTCGGGGAGACAAACTATTTTACTACACAACGCGTTCAAGCATTTCGTCCTGGTGTTGCCGTGCAGCAGTTGGCTCTAGGTTGAAACCATATTAACCTGTACTGAAGATGATTTCTTTTCAAACCTGTTGATATTGATGAAGCAACTGACGTTCTGTTTGCAGCGAAACCATTGTGTTGTGAGAGTTTACATCATTCATATTCATTATACCGTAAAAAGAGTGTGTTGTGAAGATACACTTTTATTCATATTGTACGCAAAATACAACTACAAGATAGCCTGGTAACTGCCGGCGCCAGAAAATGCTGTTGAGTGGAAGGAATGGACCTCGGGTAATTTAAAACATCATTCATCATTAAAATGAACGACACCTTCCTTTCACAGCCAGAAATTAAAGGGATTGACTATAACAATTCCTGACATTAACCGAGTTAAAATTTTTTCGGCACAAGCAGCCTAAAAAGATGGTTGACTCTTCTAACGCATTTGATGCCTGTGTCCAGACATCAAGGTGCTGGTTTAAGCTGGTCGGTAGCACTAAAAGTCGGCTGTGATTTCGAAAGAGAATGCTGAGATAGGTCAAAAGACAGCACCACTATAACCTTTATGATGCCTCTGAGTAACAAACGTATGCTCAGGCGCTCCTATAGCAAAAACAAAAAACTGTTAATTGACATAAATTAATCATTCAGCACGAGACACGACACACATGGAATGGGCATGTTCCAATAAAAGTGAATTAACACTAGTCACAAATAAAAGAAATAAAGCAACTTTAAAATAGAAACTTTCTGGCAGATTATAACTGTATGCCAGACCGAGACTCTAACTCGGGACCCTTCCTTTCGCAAGAAAGTACTATACCGGCTGAGTTAAACAAGAATGACTCACGGCGTATCCTGACAGCTTCGTTTGTCATTCAAGCACAAAGTATAACTTATGTGAGGTTTATGATCTCCAGTATCGTAATTACATTTTCAGAAACATCAAAAATACATTAAAAAACAGTCGCGCGTGATGTAATTCCACGACCGTCAACAGCTCAACATCCGCTCCATTCACGGCTACCGCCTACCATCATAGTATAAGTGTCTGAGGATGGTCAAACACTGGCCGAATCGACTACCACCTAAATAAATAATTTTCGATCCGAGACTGTTTTTAATGCAGTATTTTTAGCTAGATTGCTGTTTCTCCTCGAGAAATGTTCTCAGAAATTACTGTTTCAGAAAATTTGGTATTTGAAAAAGACGTTGATAATTTTCCAGTTCATTTACAAGGTTGTAAACCTAAAATACTTGCACTAGTAGCATTTACTTTTCCGTTTGTTGACATAATTTTTTTCTGAAAGTGAGTTCATAATTCAAGTAACAATTTTCAGTAATTAAGTAAAAATAATTTAAAGATGGCTGCCTGCAAGTGGCGTTACTGTCATTATTCCTTGCTGCCATATTTCATTTGTAAGTAGAAAGCACAGTTAACGAAACTGCTTCTTAAATTCACAGTAAATTTCCGAGTTAATCAAAATTAAATTAGCTCCTCCAGAGTTTGTCGACCTCAAGAACGCAATCATAACATTAATTTCAGAGGAGATTAATAATGTCAGTCAAACATCTCTTTTTCCTGTGGTTCCAACAAGAAGATGTTTAACTGGTGGACGTAATTATAGTGTCAGAAAGATATCGAAGGTAGGCAGAGTTCCTTCTAAGCCAGTGTCTTTTGTTACAGTTAGGGACATGTACTATCGACCCTCTACATTCCCTAGTTAGTTCGGAATTAGTAGTTGACGGCATTCCTTGTTTAGTTACAACATAGTTAGAGTACACACGGTTTAGATTAAAAAGAAAGTGATAATAATACCTTTAATTTCCCAAATAATCACCGTGCATATACTCTATTGAGTGATAGGACAAAGCTCTTATGTGTGCCGATAGCTCCTGCGAAGGCTGAGGTTACAATTTGTTACGCAGTCAGTTTCCCGACGCAGGCAAGCCAACGGCAGATGCAGCGTCCGAATTCGCGCCTTTGCGGCCTCCAGGTATACAAGTTTTGATCACACATGGTGCCAACTCATGCGAAAATCGATAATAAGACCAACTGGTCACTAAATATCAGTCTTGTAACAACTGGTAAACAGGATACCAAATATGACTGAAAGAAGCTTGTCACCTCACAAAAACGCAAAACTGAAATTAACAAAAAGTCGTGAGGTTTCAGTAAAAGACTGATGAGATACTCGCCAGCGTCGTGGTGTCAAGTCTTCTGTGCCTGTAGGTGCGGGTGGACGCACTCCGTCGTTGGCTCTGCTGAATCTGACGGACTCGCCACCATCAGCATCCACAGTAAATATGCTTCGACGGCAAGCCACTCCCATCGTTGGAGCTGTAAATTCAGGACGATGGCCAAATTTTCGTGCCCATACTGAGGGACCTGAAGAGTAATGTCCATCTGGGCCTGAGGCACTGAGCAGAGTAGATCATGGGCAGACCAGGTTTTTCATTTCTTGAGGATTTCGATCAGATTCCTGCACTGAATCGGTGTGCTTCCTTAGATATTGAAAAATAGAGTAAGCTTTGCTTCCTTGGGAATTTCGCGCAAGCTCTTTCTCGTGCGTAAATTTAATTTTCCCACTAAACGCCCTGCTGCTGAGTTGGAGTGTGGGTGGAAATGGGGTGACAAGTGGTGTGTAATATAATTGTGGGCAGAGGATTCTATTACTATAATGAAGGTAAACCACAGCCCACTTCCAGTTACAATAGAGCAAACCAATAGCTGGAAGTTTTGTGTGGGCCAGCATAGTCGCTTCCATGGTTGTGTGGATCGCGTGCTCAAAATATAAGAATAAGAAGCAAGTGCATCCGCCATCGTCAACCACAAATACTTAGAGAAGGGGTATGCAAAATCTGCGTAAATGTGATCCAACGGCTGTAGCAGCAAGTGCCGCGAAGTAGAAGATTGCGGTGGGGCCGATTACTGTTCGGCGCAATGTTCGCACGCGTTCTATCTCTGACTCTGTGCCCAGCCAGTGGACGCAAAATGAGTTGCGACGACCATTGTTTGGGTCATTTCCCAGAGGTACCAACGTAGAAGACTTTCGTTTGAGCTTCTCAGTGCTAAATAATTTTCTGTTGTCTGCCGCTACCTCGTGACGAAGAAGGGAACTTTGTTTCTCGGTGATTCACTATCAAAGATAGGCCGTAACGGAAGACACAGAAGGAGCGATCAAAAAACTTCCGTTCGAAGGCTGTGCATGACAGAATCGGTATGCCAGACAGGCAAAACTGCAGTGAGCATCGCGGTAGTAATCCCAGACTTTCGGACATTTCCGAAAGAACAGATACTATCTTCATATTGATAAGGCTCACCTGCCAATTATTTTCTTCAGTGCGAATGTACTGACATTGCTCAAACTCTTACGGAGATCGGTAGATTGACTGCCGTGAGTAATGAGTATAGTTTGCAGGGGCACTACAAATGAAAGTGTATGGACAGTAAGTTGGAAGTGCGGGTCTCACGGGGAGTGTGCCAGAGGTAAGTCGCTGCAGTCGCACTATCCTCTGTGACCTCGATGGCTCAGGTGGAAGTCGCCTTTCGGCACGCTAGCGGTACGGACGCCTTGGTTACGTCCTCGTCGCGCACCTCGCTCGCGGAGTCGTTTACGTGATTCTACCATCTTAGCGCGCTATATTTCCTTCGAAAGAGAATGGCTTATGCCCACAGGAAATCAACACTGAAGATTAGCTTTCCACCTGAATATGACCTATTAAAGGCACTTGAAATAGAACAGTTTATCAGAGATGAATTCAAGATTGATTCCAACGACCTTATTGGCATCCACCTGTCTATAGTGAGCCTAGTGGTATACGTGAAATTGGTTAACGACGACATGTAACAAAATTCTAAGTGCAACTCGAAGTGGTCTTAAGTTCCGTCATTTTGATGGACACATCGGTTACCTAACTGTGGAACATACGGGACTTGGACTGAGGACGATCCGTGTATTCAACTACCTTTCGAGGTGCCTTCAGAGGTAGTGGTATCGGCATTCCGCCCGTATGGAAAGGTGATTAGCCATACAGCTGAAAAATGTGTGCAGTTCAATACATACTCGGTTCTCAGTGGAGTACGACAGATCCACATAGACCTAACGAAACATGTGCCGATCTACTTAGCGTGAGGCAGGAGGACAGCTACATGCTTTGAGAGATGATAGTATTACTGATATGAACAAAAACGTCATATGGACGTATGCACTATTCCGAGTGGTTTCCCAGATAGAACACAATTAATATCACTTTTGTACGGTTTTCTTGATTAACCCGAAAACTGTATCCCCCAGCGGAAATGTGTCGCAGTACAAAATTAAACTACCGGTATATTAAAGTTCCTACAAAAAAGGATCTATTCATTTTTTTCTGTAGAACTAATGGTTTGTGCGAAGAGAGCGCGAGAATGTCGAAACATTCGCTCGACGCGAATGCCCTGTAGGTTAGGTAGTTTTTGTAGGCCTGTTTGAGGTAGTTTCCCGACATGATGGACCACAAGTGTCCTGTATCAAACTGTTCGTCTCAACATGCTGGCGCAATAACTTGCGGTTATCAAATCGGGAAACTACCTCAAATTGGCCTACAAAAACTACGAAAGCCACAGCGCATGCGCGTCGAGCGAGTGTTTCAACATTCTCGCACTCTCCTCGACAAACCATTGGCTCTAGAGAAAAAAATGAATAGGACGTTGTTTGTAGGAAATTTAATATAGTTTAATTTTTTACTGCGACACATTTTCGCTGTAGGGTGCAGTTTTCGAGTCATTCAAGAAAAACATATACAAAGTGATATAAATGTGTTCCTGAGCCATGCGCGTATCGTGTTCTTGCCATTTATTGTTTGTCATCTTCTTTTGCGGTACTGCCGCCTCTTTTTCTTATTCCATTTACTGACGTCACTAACTTCTGCCTTACTTGCCCGTGAGTGTCAGCAACAGCTCTTATCGATAAGTGCACTGTCGTACCATCTCTGGAGCGACCGATAGTATTTCCGGGTCGTCGTGTGTCTGAAAGTCAGTTGGACCAGGAGCGCAGTCGGGCACAGAGCAGCGTTGGGGACGGAGAGCCAGTGAGGTGCTGACAGACAGTACTTGCCGACCGCTGGAGTCACACATTCACTGTCCGATGGAAGGAGACTGGAGGGGGAACGATCGTTAGTTGGTCGTACGGTGGGTCGTCTCATCGGCCGACGTATATTTGGTCTTTTGAGAGTTTCGGTGTGTGAGGAGTCCGTCGATTGGGGCAGAGCAGCGAGGAAGTCTCCGTGGTGCGTGGTCAGGCCGGAGCCGCTGGTGGCGTGCACGCGCGGCTGGAGTTGTCAGCCGCATCTTGTGAAGGTTACGAAGTTCGTCGCCCACCGATTCTGGACACTTAAGTTGAGTGCTCAATTAACCTTGTATCAAGCCTCAACCGCTATCACATCTCTTCGTGTGATCCTGGTTGTCGCTTTCTGGGAGATTCCCGCGAGCAACAACGGGTGTGCATTGAAGTCAGCTAGAATTGCAGCCGTCTTCCTGTATGGTGTTTAACTTAATTTAATTCTTTCCTTCATTAATGAAGTGTACCAGCGGTATCTTCTGCCTTGTGGCCGTTGACGTTCCGCTGACCTGCCCTGGTCGTTGACGTAGTTTTTGGCAGTGTATTTTCCTCGTCGTGTTGATGCTGTCCGGCACAGGGTATAGTTCGACAGCTGAGGTGTTCTTGGTAGTTTTCGGCGTTTATTCTGACTTGGCTGGATTGGGCACCAGTATCCAGAACGTTGTGCTGTTGACAAGTTGTCTTTATGCTGGTCGGGGGAAGCAGAACTGATCTTGTTGGTTTGTTCGTCGGTTGGCTTTCAGTTGGGTTGCCTTCCGATTAAGAGGTTGTCGGTCTGGCTGCCTGTCTCTCCTAAACGATCGTTAGTGTTACCTTCCCAGGCCGATCCTTGGAACCTTCTGAGCGCCGCTCCTTGTGTTTTACATAGTGATTTCCTTTTTAGTTTTAAGTACCCTGTATGTGGCCTTCAGCCGAGTTTTCAGCCTTCAGCCGAGTTTTCCAGCTTAAATTTAAGATTGAAAATTTCTCGGTCTGGGCTTTAAGATATGAAGTTGTTTGGGTTTCGTATGTGACCTTCAGCCGAGAGTTATGTGAAGCATTTTAGGATAAAGCCTTTAGCCTATTTTAGTTGAAATTTAGAAGCTCTTTCCTTCAGGTCCTAAGCTGTAAAATTGTTTTCTGCATGGTGTGTGGCCTTCAGCCGAGTTTTAATCTCTCTTATATTAAAAATCAAAATCCTTGTCTTGCTCTTAAGTAATAAGATTTTTATTCTTGAGTATGAGGCCTTCAGCCGAGTTTTACACGAAATATTTTAAGATAAGGCTTTCAGCCTTTCCAAATTGAAAGCTCTTCTTCCTAGGTCTTAAGCCATTAAATTGTTTTGTTGATATGCCGCCTTCAGCCGATTATTCAGCCTATGCAGATTAAACTTTGAAAATCTTTGTCTCGGCTTTAAGCCACAACACTGTTCTTGATTAATGTTAGGCCTTCAGGAGAGTTCTATGGGAAAAATTTAAGCTAAGGCTTTCAGCCTATTTATATTGGAGATAAAAAATGTTTTCTAAAGACGTGAAAACTCGAGAAGAACTCCTGTACTTCAATTACTAGCTTAGGCCTTGTGACAGAACTGCAAACCGCTATGTGTATGTGTGATATGTGGTTATCAATTGAAAATTCTGACACCACTACAGCAATGGTATGCAGAACGATGCGTGGAATTTGACTTTCATTTTACCAAACTACAAGGATGATGAATAAAGCTGGAAACTAGCTAATATTGTATGAATGCAGAGTCTCGCGGCGATAACATTGAATAAAAGGTTCTCGGGTTTCCAACCGCATCAATTGCCTAAAACTGCACGAGTTTTCTGCCAAGCACTCCTTGACCATTGTCAAGTGGTATGACTGCCAGTGGGCTGTTGGTGCGCCCTTATACACGATATTACAAAAAGGTACGGCCAAACTTTCAGGAAACACAAATAAAGAAAACATGTTATGTGGACATGTGTCCGGAAACGCTCATTTTATAACTTCTCTTCAAATTACATTAATCATGGAATGGAAACACACAGCAAAACAATGTACCAGCGTGACTTCAAACACTTTGTTTCAGGTATTGTTCAAAATGTCCTCCGTTAGCGAGGCTGGATGCCTCCGTCGCATGGAATCACTGATGCGCTGATGCAGCCCTGGAGAATGGCGTATTGTATCATAGCCGTCCACAATACGAGCCCGAAGAGTCTCTACATTTGGTACCGGGGTTGCGTAGACAAGAGCTTTCAAATATCCCCATAAATGAAAGTCAAGAGGGTTGAGGTCAGGAGAGCGCGGAGGTCATGGAATTGGTCCGCCTCTAACAATCCATCGGTCACCGAATCTGTTATTGAGAAGCGTACGAACACTTCGACTGAAATGTGCAGGAGCTCCATCGTGCATGAACCACACGTTGTGTCGTACTTGTAAAGGCACATGTTCTAGCAGCACAGGTAGAGTATCCCGTATGAAAGCATGATAACGTGCTCCATTGAGAGTAGGTGGAAGAACGTGGGGCCCAATGAAGACATCACCAACAATGCCTACCCAAACGTTCACAGAAAATCTGTGGTGATGACGTGATTGCACAATTGCGTGCGGATTCTCGTCAGCCCACACATGTTTATTTTGAAAATTTACAATTTGATCACGTTGGAATGAAGCCTCATCCGTAAAGAGAACATTTGCACTGAAATGAGGATTGACACATTATTGGATGGACCATTCGCAGAAGTGTACCTGTGGAGGCCAATCAGCTGCTGATAGTACCTGCACACGCTGTACATGGCACGGATACAACTGGTTCTCCCGTAGCACTCTCCATACAGTGACGTGGTCAACGTTACCTTGTACAGCAGCAACTTCTCTGACGCTGACATTAGGGTTATCGTCAACTGCACGAAGAATTGCCTCGTCCATTGCAGGTGTCCTCATCGTTCTAGGTCTCCCCCAGTCGCTAGTCATATGCTGGAATGTTCCGTGCTCTCTAAGACGCCGATTAATTGCTTCGAACGTCTTCCTGTCGGGACACCTTCGGTCTGGAAATCTGTCTCGATACAAACGTATCGCGCCACGGCTATTGCCCCTTGCTAATCCATACATCAAATGGGCATCTGCCAAATCCGCATTTGTAAACATTGCACTGACTGCAAAACCACGTTCCTGATGAACACTAACCAGTTGATGCTACGTACTGATGTGCTTGATGCCAGTACTGTAGAGCAATGAGTCGCATGTCAACACAAGCACCGAAGTCAACATTACCTTCCTTCAATTGGGCCAACTGGCGGTGAATCGAGGAAGTACAGTACATACTGACGAAATTAAAATGAGCTCTAACATGGAAATCAAGCGTTTCCGAAAACATGTCCACATAATATCTTTTCTTTAGTTGTGTGTGAGGAATGTTTCCTGAATGTTTGGCCGTACCTTTTTGTAACACCCTGTATACGCTAGCTGCCGCTTGTAGCTAATATTGCTTCGTAACAAACTGTTTGAAAATAGCAGCTTGGTGGAAACGAAGTCATTATCAGCACGTACAATTTTAGAAACTGACTGTGGGTAGAAATTTCCTGATCCAGTGCTCCTCCCTCGTGAGATGTACGAAATACAGCGTTATTACAAATGATTGAAGCGATTTCACAGCTCTACAATAACTTTATTATTTGAGATATTTTCACAATGCTTTGCACAGACATACAAAAACTCAAAAAGTTTTTTTAGGCATTCACAAATGTTCGATATGTGCCCCTTTAGTGATTCGGCAGACATCAAGCCGATAATCAAGTTCCTCCCACACTCGGCGCCGCATGTCCCCATCAATGAGTTCGAAAGCATTGTTGATGCGAGCTCGCAGTTCTGGCACGTTTCTTGGTAGAGGAGGTTTAAACACTGAATCTTTCACATCACTATGCGTGAAACTTGCCCGCACGCGTTCAACCGTTTCTTCGCTCACTGCAGGCCGACCCGTTGATTTCCCCTTACAGAGGCATCCAGAAGCTTTAAACTGCGCATACCATCGCCGAATGGAGTTAGCAGTTGGTGGATCTTTGTTGAACTTCGTCCTGAAGTGTCGTTGCACTGTTATGACTGACTGATGTGAGTGCATTTCAAGCACGACATACGCTTTCTCGGCTCCTTTCGCCATTTTGTTTCACTGCGCTCTCGAGCGCTCTGGCGGCAGAAACCTGAAGTGCGGCTTCAGCCGAACAAAACTTTATGAGTTTTTCTACGTATCTGTAGTGTGTCGTAACCATATGTCAATGAATGGAGCTACAGTGAATTTATGAAATCGCTTCAATCATTTGTAATAGCCCTGTATTATTTGCATACTTTCGTACAGGTGTGTATGTGATGGACTGAAAATAAATATAATTGCATTATTAAAGTTGCCACTATCCGAGAGATACTTTTTGGTTTTTTTCTGCAGTTTCCTGTATTGTTTCCTGTCTCTTACACAACTACATCGGGTTTTGAGATAGTTCCATGACAAAATATTGAATACCAAACACATTGCGCCTTCTGGAAGACGAGAGAATTTGTGGTTTGTTTAACACATGTCTTGCAGTAGTTCTTTTCTTTAGAAGCTTCCTCGCGTAATTGCCTTGATATCTAAAGGGACACCAACCAGCTTCAAATATTGATTTAGGTACATAGTTTTCCGTCCGCCTCCATAAGTCAGTGGTCAGCACAGCTGACTCCCAAGTAGGAGACCACTGTTCAGATCCCGGTGGCAGGACTGACACGGGGTGCACTCAGCCACGTGAGGCCAAAGAGGAGCTGCTCGACTGCTTAATAGTTATTATAAGGTCAATAAACCCGATAACGACCGGCAGAGCGGTGTTCTGACAACATGTCTCGGCATACCGCATCCGTTGACTCCATCGGCGGAGGATGGCACGACGGTCGATCGTGTCTGATTGGCCCATCTAGGGCCAGAACGTGAAACTTTCTTGCCTTGTGTAATTTTCTAGAGCTTGGTCCGCTGTTCCTTTCAACTTACGCGCCACAAATTCACAGTATTACTGTCTGATTCAATCGCTCCCAAGTGATAATTTCCATCTTATTCAGTTTACTGAACACGTAAATTTTTTCCAGTTATATTTCTAGCCCTTCGAGTAGAAGTGCCTATTGCTGCAACGAGGCAGAAATGTATCACGTGGAAAGTCAGCGGCGAAGCCCCGGGGCAGCTGAGACCCGCTGACGCCTGCAAAGGCGAAGCCAGCCCAGTACGGCGCGGTTCAACACAGCGGAGCAGAGTCGCACCGCCTCCGCCCCCGCCGCCCCCGACGCCACCACCGCCGCCGCCTCCCGCTGCGCCGTGGCCCTTAATTACGGCCGCGATGGCTGCACGCCGCTCCTTTGTCTTGGCGCCGCGCTGGGTCTTCACGTGACCTGTGGCGCCGCTGCGCCTTTACCGGGAATAAGAGGGTGGCAAACAGGGTACGAGGGGTTGGGGGCAAGTGGGGGCGAGATGACTCGCCGGCGGCAGCGTGCGGATCTGCTCCGTCTGATGGGGAGGCAGCACTGGTTTTCACTCTGCCGATTCCTCGCCGTATTACTCCAGTTTCACAGTGTTTCGTAATATCTGCAATCGAATCAGGAGTCCTCTTCAAACATTGCATTTGCCTGACTACAGAGTGGAGTTTTTCTAAGTACGCATCGTTTCAACTACATTCTTCACATCAAATGTTACCAGAATCGATTTACATATCGTAATTCTATTTCCACTCAGATGAATTGTGAGAACATCCTCACTTAAAGGTATCACCTTCGCTTTTTTAAATGGAACTATAATAATCTCTGATGCTAGTATTGTGCTTCTAAAACACACCAATTCAACTGCGTTTCACCTTTAAAAAGGCGATTGCGAAATTCTAAGCGTAGTGTATAGAACTGAGTATTTACCCAGTCTGAACCAGAAACGAATAGTAGTCATACATGGATGTTCGTGATTTCATACCCAATATAAGAAAATTCAACTGCGTTTCACCCTTAAAAAGGCGACTGCGAAATTCTAAGCGTAGTATTTACCCCGTCTGAACCAGAAACGAATAGTAGTCATACATGGATGTTCGTGATTTCATACCCAAAGTAAGAAAATACCACACGCTGGTTAAAGAAGAAACAGAATCTTACACAAGTGTAAAAGGCGGGCAGCGGTAAAGTAGCCTTCATCCTGTCTACGTTGTTGGCGCGTATCGAGTTCTTGTTGGTTTGAAAAAATAAATGTCTTTTACAAACCAAGAGAAACTAGTATGTTACTTCTTTACAAAGGATGCACAAGGAACGCGAAGAGAATTTAGCGTCCTCGAAATGTAAATAAACAACAAAAACAACAATAGCAACAGTAATGGCTCGTGATGACTGGGTGTTGTGTGATGTCCTTAGGTTAGTTAGATTTAAGTAGTTCTAAGGTCTAGGGGACTGATGACCATAGATGAATAGTGCTCAGAGCCATTTGAACCACTTGAACAACAGTAATAATAACAATAATAGGAAACAATAACAAATACAAAATCTGCAGTTAAGTTCAGGGAGAGATCTCGGAACCATTCAAACTCAAACAGGAGTGACATAGGGAGGTGGTATGACACCCATCCAATTTAAGGCGGTTTTGCGGAAAATGATCAGGACATGCGAGAAAGAAGTCATTGGGTTAAAGATAGAGGCACACAAGGATAGAACCGTCAACACAAAATGTTTGGCCTTTGCTGACGGTAAAGCCATCATAGCAAATAACAGAAGAGAAGCCAAAGGACCTCTAGAGACACTACGCGAAATCTCAATCAACACAGGACTACAAATCTCATACGAAGAAACGCAGTGCATGGACACGAAAACTAACCATCTGTTGGTAACAAAGTATAGGAAGATAACGCATGCGGATTGTTTCAAGTACATGGGAGAGGTTATACAGAAAAGAGAAATGAATTCGACATTCAGTGAAGAAAGGATTACAAAACTAAAAACAACAAAAACAATAAAAGAAGCATTTCCGCCAATGCCAAATTCAGAGACTACAGTACAGCAGTCTTACCAGAGCTCGTATGTGCCTCGGAAACGACACTAATCAAGAGAAGAACGAAAATCATGCAGAGGGAACAATAGGAGAGGAAAATACTGAGAAATGCATATGGGATGTGATTAAAAACATCAGGAAAGTACGGGAAATGTTCAACGGATACATAAACAGGGTGAATGAAAAAGGACTGGCCAAGAAGATATTTAACTTAGTGACGTTTCATACACCGGTAACCAACTGGGTAAAAGAAACCATGGAAGACCTCAGGAAACATAACATCTCGACAGAAGACATGACAGACAGGAAAAACTACAGAGAACAAAAGTCAGAAAACGGAAACTTCAGCAAAAGCTCAAACAGAAGAAAACAGGAAAGAAGTGGACAAAAGAAAAGAACAAGTGGATGAGTTGACAATGGCAGAGGAGATCTCTGCCGAAAGCTTATGGGCAGTAAACCACTTGACGCGGCTTGAAACCCGAGAATGTTTTATTAACACGTGGAATGTATGAGAGAATTTTGGGCAGAAGACGGAAAGAGACCAAAAGCCATTTAAATTGTTTTTTCTTAACATTTTCCTTAAGGGGAACTTAAGCAAGATAATATTCCTAATAATAATAATAAGTCAAAAGGCAAGAGGAGTTTATTTTTGTAAGTTTATTATCTTTTCATAGAATTACTAGTTAACCCTCAACTACTCTAGTGAAATGCTCTTACCCTAATACTCTGTTGGGGCCTTGCAGTACCACAATAAGTAAAACGAAACTTAATTTTGCTTCAAATTTAATTTTTACAGCTGAATATTTCAAACATTTTTACGCATTTTAGATAAGCTTACAAATAAATGTGTCAGCCTGAAAATTCGTGATCGGGACAAATATGTTCTGAGAATTTTTCGCATGTTATTTAGGTTTTCTTGCACACATGTAACATCAAGCTTCCTCATGCGTTCTTGCTCAGCGTATGTTAAGGCAAGAGGAGTACATCGAAGATTAATAACAAAAGTGTCTCAGTTCACGAGAAAGGGGTCGGACAACCTCTGCACTCTATTGTTCACTCTAGTAGAAACAAGCTAACAACAGGCACACTCATTTAGAAGCAAGCTATATTAACACGGAAGAGGTGGTCCGCTTTTCCAGTTCCATGGCTGGAAAACAGCCACCAACTCTCCTACTCTTTCCCGACTGGGCCTACTGCAGACGCGATTAGACCTAGTCTCCACGATCAAAAACGAATGGATCCGATGTGATGATACGTTAAGAAGTGAAGAGTGAGCGAATCCCATTTTAAACAGGTTAGCAATGGAAAGACCACAGCTACAACAATAATGAAATCCTGCAAGGTAAAGAAAGAGTGAGATAGGTCGCAGAATTGCTTGGATGCATTACAGTGATCGCAGCACCGGGAAAAACTGCAAACATGAGTTCTTAAAGAACCTTTATATAAGAAAGAAATGTAACACTTAATTGCGGGAGAGAGAAAGAGATGAAGGCAGTAGAACGAGGCAGGTTACCTAACGCTGGCATGGAACCGTCGCTGATGCTGTTGTGATTGGAATTACGAATGTCCATTGTAATTTGAGATGGTCAATTAGTCGCAGCTAGTGGGTAGTGACTCGTGGATTGATTCTCCTCTTATGCGATAGTATTGGATTGACTTCCTGGTATTAGTAGCATACAGCTAAACTATCTTCTCATGGTACGAAAAGGCTAGAACCATGAGATTTGCAGACGGACTGTACCAGCCATGGAAATGCAGACTGAATGTACCAGCCATGGAAATGCGAACACACCATAAGAAATCAGGTCCCAATGAGACAGAATTGTTGCTGTAGCGGTTATTTAACACGAAGAGTTTCAGAGAAAGTGGCCGACTGTGCCTAAGATTCTGCTTAACAGTGCTTATTTCCAAAGTTTAGGACAGGCTAAAAGGTTAAAGCTGGATAGCACTGCTTTACTCTAACGGTCAGTATCTTTGTCTGACCCCCATCCAGTGTACCAAAGCGTAAACTACCGTTCACTGTATGCCCAAGGGCACACTCATGCTCGAGGGAGGATTCGAACCTCCGACGCAGGGAGCCGCGGGAACCGTGGCAAGACACCTGAACCACGCGGCTGCCCCTCGCGGCTCTGTTTATTTCTCTATGAGTGATTGTCCAATACTGTCTCATTACGAGGGTAAAGCTTTAACTGAGTTTATGGACAGGGTGGTTCCATTAGTTGATTGTGATAAGAGCTATGCTCTTTCATCTACGCCACTTTTATTATCCATCAAGCCTGTCCAAATGACAAATTCCGTACTACTGTACAGGCCCAAAAACAAAACGGCTATTGTTCTGCACAACTAATAGTTAGGTTGAGTCATATCTTTTCAGATAGTTGGCAAAAACGGACCCCTTACATATTCACTTCCTTGCCGTCGTCTTTCTGTCTGTCTCTCTGTTAAAAACCATTTTTCTCGAGAACAGGTAGACTCATCAAGTTGAAACCTTCGCTACATACTAAGGTCAACAGTCCCTTAACCACGTAGTGAATGTAAGCTTGTAAGTCAATGCGCTCAAACGATAAGCCCATTTTTGTCACGCTTCGATACAAACTCATTCGCAAAAATCTATCAGGTACTTCCATGTAGACCTACTTGTAGAATCACGAAATTTGGAAGAAGCAAGCTTTCACAATAAAAATAAGAAAAAATCCAAAAGCTTTGTTTGTAACAATGTCATTTAAATATTATTATTATTATTATTATTATTATTGTTATCCAATAATTTATTCGCCCGTCTGCTAAGACAGCTTTCTTGTCAGGAACTGATAGACGTGTAAAGTTGAAATTTATGTCATATGCTAGGGTCCATGGTTCCTTGGAAATGCAATAAATACAAGCTTCCAAATCAATGCAGTCACAACATGTCGCCATTTATGTCAGATATTTTCATACTCGAAAACTCATTAATCAATTTTTTACCTGACTTCAGACTTAAAATTGAAACATTCTCAAAAGTCTCCAAATTCCCAGCACCAATATCTTGCCAGTATCAATGTCGTAAGTGGCAAAACTCGTTGAGATTTTCGATTCTCTGGATGGATGAACTGTTGTTATACATAATTAAGTTTTTTTGGAGCCCTCGGAGTTTGTTTCTACTGGCACCTTGAAAGGCAGCAAGATTTTGTCAGCACACATTTAATATGCATTAAATTCTTTTCGATTTATATCTATATTAGCTCAGTCTTTATGATTCGAAATCAAATTATTAATCATTTCTTTGCATGATACTGGCTAGCACCACGTACTAGACGTAGGTGCTGACAGAGAGGACGACGTGGGCAACACATTCCTCAGAAACCACTGTCAGCTGAAGAGGTCTGGGAATGGAGTTGTGTTGTGGAGGGTCTGACATCTGCTGCCATGAGACAGGGCTGAGCGAGGAAGTGCGGTTCACAACGCTGGAGTCCACAGAACCCCTGTAGCATAGACGGAGCTCATAGGAGGTTGTATTCTCATGGGCTGAAAAATATTTTAGAATAGCATACCTGTCGAAAGAGCGTTGGAGGTAGAAAAACGCGAAAAAATACCACCATTTTTCGCGTTATTGGGTAAGCATGGGAGGAGAAGGCTACCTCATGAATGACACATTAATGTTAACTTCGTCAACCATCCATTAAGTTTGAAGTTATTTGTTTTAGAGGACCACACATGGATATCTTTCGTGCTGTTTCTTTGGGGTATTTATATAGGAGTGAATGGAGGTTGAATTGAGCAGTGTGTGATAGGTGAGAGATGAAACAAGGTTCACTGCTCATGGACTAAAATTTACTCTGTAATAAGAAAGGGATGACAAAAAACAAAGGAATTAAGAGACACCGTTGAATTTCTCTGAGGGTATTGCCATAATGAACAGCTCAGCAGGCAGTTCACTTGACGAGGAATGAACATTTCTGAAAGCGCAATCATAGAAGTAGGAAAGAAACATATATGTGCAGGGAAGATAGATACAAGAAACCATGCGCTAAAGAATAAATACTTCAGCTGATTGACAAAGACGGAAGTATAAAAATGTTCAGGAAAATTCAGGAATACAGAGATACAAGTCACATAGGAATGGAACGAATAGGAGGTGCTGGGAAGCCAAGGCGAAATGGCTGCGGGAGAAAATCATCGAAAAAGAGATGATTGTCAGAAGGGCTGACTCAGCATACAGAACAACCTTCGGTGATATTGAAAGCAAGGGCGGAAACATTAAGAGTGCAATGGGAATTATACCGTTAAAGGCAGAGGAGAGAGCGGACTGTTGGAAAGAGAACGTTGAAGGCCTCTACAAGGAGCAAGACATCTCTGATGTAATAGAAGAAGATACAAGAGTCAGACGGGAAGAGATAGGGAATCCAGTACTAGAATCTGAATTTAAAAGAGCCTTGGAACGCTTAAGATCAAAGAAGAAAGAATGGGTAGATAACATCCTTGGGGGGATTGGCAACAAAATCACTCTTCTATTTGGTGTTCAGAATTATGAGACTGGCAATATACCACCAGACTTTTGGAAAAGAATCATCCAAACAGTTCCGAAGATTACAAGAGCCGACAAGTGCGAGAATTATCGTACATTCAGCTTGAAAGCTCACGCATCCATGTTGCTGACAGAGAAGACTGGAAAAGAACATTGACGATCAGTGAGAAAACATTTCGGCTCTAGGAAAGGTAAAGTCAGCACAGAGGCACTTCTGACGTTGTGTTTGATAATGGGAGCAAGACTGAAAGAAATTCATGACACGTTTACACGATTCCTCCACTTGGAAAAAGAATTCGACCACGTAAAACGGTGCAATATTAACGAAATTCTGAGAAAAATGGGGGTTAGCTGTAGTGAGAAACGGGTAATATACAATATGTACAAGAATAAAGAGGAAACAATAACACTGGAACACAATGAGCGAAGTACTAGGATTAAAAGAGATGTAAGACAGGGATGTAGTCTTTTACCCCTATTGTTCAATCTATACATGAAAGAAGCAATGACAGAAATAAAAGAAAGGTTCGAGAATGGGAACGAAATTCAAGGTAAAAGGATATCAATGATAAGATTCACACATGACATCGCTATCCACAGTGAAAGTGAAGACGAATTACAGGATCTGCTGAATAAGGACATAAAAGCAGACTAGCACTGCCAAAGAGAGCCAAGGGAAGTATAGTACTATCAAACATAGACCTTAATTTGAATTAGTGGAAGAAATTTCTGAGAATGTACGTTTGGAGCTCATCATTGTATGGTAATGAAACAAGGAATGTGGGGAAACCGGAAGTGGGTGGAACCATTTAAGATGTGGTGTTAAGGAAGAACGTTGAAAATTGGATGGACTGTTACGCTAAGGAATGAGGAGGTTCGCCAGAGATTCTGAGAGGGAAAGAATTTACAAAAAACTGACAAGAAGAAGGGACAAGATGGTAAGATATCTGTTAAAATATCGCGGAATAATTGAGGACTTAGGTTGCAGATGCTACTTTGGGATAAAGAGATTGACACAGGACAGGAATTCGTGGTGGACCGTATCAAGGCAGTCAGAAGACAACTAAAAAAAGACTTACTTTGAGGTTGTGCTCCATATTTCCGCCCAGTGTTATCTTTATACTCCGGAACAAGTGTGTCTTCGCATTAATGGGTACGAGTTATCGCCTAAAAATTATCTTTCAGGCGTGACACTTCCAGGATATAGTGGAGTGGTCCGGATGTGAAATCTCTAGGCAGGCGCAGAGCTAGCCCGATAACACGATTCAGCACAGATTCGAGCTTCTGCAATTGATCTTTGGCTGCTTCCCCAAAACGACGGCGGCGTTCTCAATGCAAGAGCGGGGTGGAACCCTGTTCCCTAGTAAAGACGCATTGGTCTTTATGTACTCTCAGTGCAGACGGTGAAAAGATCCGTGTCAAATTATTTCCAGAGTCTGCAGAAGTGCTCACATACTATTCTTTACGTCTAAAAAATTATTTATATCGTTTCTGACGACGAATAACATTCCTAATTATCCTGTGGGCGAAACTGTACTTCGTTTAAGTTCTATAATAACATCAGCTCGTTATACAGCTGAGAATTTTTCGAACGGAAGCGAGGGTAGGTTGTGACCGCTGAATTGCCTCTTTTCCTTCTCCTGCACAGAAAACAGGTTATAGTACCATCTTGAAAATTTCTATAGTTCTTACGTTACTTAATATATTAAATACAGTACTGTCATTCTAGCTTTGTATCTCAGTTACAAAGGTATTAATCTAATTCGTTTTTGCTCTCTTTGGTTCGAAAATCAGTTCTTCTTTGAACAACTCGAAAATGGGAAACTTTTGTCATATATTTTAAATGAAACTGAGCCTAAATATTGATGTACAACTTTAGTACATTTAGACGCGCCTTTAAAATTCGTAACACAGAACAGGCAACTCTTATGCATCTGACGAACAGTTGCGATTAATGTCTCGAGTCAGAGTAAACTTGAGTTCTTTCGCAGCAAACCCCTATAAACAGCAAACACGGCAGACCTTCCGGGGGGTGAAACTAGTCCCAGCACTGCGAATTTAACAAAATAAGGGGCAGAGGTCACAGAAAGAATCTAATCAAAAATATCTGATGAATCGGCAGCTAAGTGGCACTCAAAATCTCCACACCCTCGGCACAGGAAAATTTCCAGAGTACCCTCCGTGCCACAGCCAACCCAAAACACCGTCTTCGCGGGATGTGGTCTGTACTCCGTAAAAACCGTTTTCTGTCGCCTCCAGACAGCGAAAGTGAACCGGCCTCGTGACCCGCAAGAACTCCGTGCAGTTCAGCCTGCAAATTCCAACTGTCAATCTTTATGCCGGTCAAAGTTCCTCTCGCGGAGAACTACCAAAGACTTTGTCCCACTAGCGCTATCTAGCGTTCGATTGATCGAAAAATGGGAGGTGGGACGGCTAAGGCCTACGAGAAAGACAGCGGACAAAATGCGTTTCTAAACCTGTTAACTAGTAACTTGGTGTGGACGTACTAATGAGAATTCCTTCTTCTACTGGCATCTGCTATAATTAAATCTTACGGATTACTAATCACACAACACACTTCTCGACATAAATTTTATAACGGTTTGTTTATAGCATTTAGTGGTGGTGGTGGTGCTTAGTGTTTATCGTCCCGTCGACAACGAGGTCATTAGAGACGGAGCGCAAGCTCGGGTTAGGGAAGGAGTGGGAAGGATATCGGCCGTGTCCTTTCAAAGGAATCGTCCCGGCATTTGCCTGAAACGATTTAGGGAAATCACGGAAAACCTAAATCAGGATGGCCGGAGACGGGATTGAACCGTCGTCTTCCCGAATGCGAGTCCAGTGTGCTAACCACTGCGCCACCTCACTCGGTATAGCATTTTGTGTCTTCTGCGTATCAGCCCTCATTTCATACAAGATGTGGTGCCTTATTCAACTGATAATGATTTTTGTATAATTTTAATTTTACTGTGCCCGAGTACAGCCGCAACAAATTATTAGTAGGCCTGTGGACTGCCTGTCATTGTAGGGCTAATAAGAAATAATTCAAATGGCTCTGAGCGCTATGGAACTTAACAGCTGAGGTCATCAGTCCCCTATAAATTAGAAATTCTTAAACCTAACTAACGTAAGGACATCACACACATCCATGCCCGAGGCAGGATTCGAACCTGCGACCGTAGCGGTCGCGCGGTTCCAGACAGGCCAATAACAGTAAGACTTCATAATAGTGGATTCCAGGAGAGGTTGCACTTTCATTTGTACATACACATGCAGTTACGAGTTAAAAGATGTAGAAACACAGTTTGTTTGCTGAGTAGAGCGAGCGAGGTGACTCGGCCTACCTTCGTGACGTACGCGCCGCGGCCTGTCTTTTTCGTAGGCCTCTGGAACAGGTCAAATTACATCATTAACAGTCCAAGTCGATTTTCCTAAGTCATAGATTTCTTTGGTGACACCCACTGACTAGTCTACATCCGAAGCCATTGACTTCTTATGACTAAGCCATTTTACTGTTACTGCCTGGCCGGCCGCGGTGGTCGTGCGGTTCTAGGCGCTCCAGTCCGGAGCCGCGCTGCTGCTACGATCGCAGGTTCGAATCCTGCCTCGGGAATGGATGTGTGTGATGTCCTTAGGTTAGTTAAGTTTAATTAGTTCTAAGTTCTAGGGGACTGATAACCACAGCAGTTGAGTCCCATAGTGCACAGAGCCATTTGTTACTGCCTCTCTACTGATAACACGATACTCATCGCTGCCTTTTGAAAGAGGAGGAGGTGCAACTGTGGGCAGTGGTCTGAATATGTGCTAGGACGCGAGGGGGCGCAAAATAGTGCTGCCACCAGGCTGTGGTGCGTTTGAGTCTGTCCGCCACCACCTCCGAAGACAACTGTAAACAATTGTTATGCGAACGCAAATTGTTTGGCTGCAGTGAGATTTTGCGCTTATAAACCTCAATTCTGTGGACTGCACTCTATCGACAGGCATGTGCTTAACCATATTCAACAGAATTTGCTTTAGCTCTGCATTCAACTAATTCTCAGAACTGTATAACTCATATGTTAAAGTATCTGTATGCCAGCTTTCATCGTTCTCTCTGTATTTCGTAATGACAGTGAGGGCCATTTCGCGGAAGCAAAGTGTGGTCAAACATCGGCTGCCATGAAGGGTCTAATTACGGGTTAGGCCTCATTTGGACCAATTTATTATCGCCTAATTTTAGTTGAAATCTATTCAAGGTTTGTTTTCCAGAAATCCACATAACAAGCCAAGGGGAAAAGGAAGACGAGGAACCCTTTGAAGATGGCTGAAGCCATCACTGCTTTGAGGGCGTAGAAAATGGGAACTCTAAAGGCAGGAAAAGTATAGTATGTACCTCGCTCTGTCCTGCACACTTTAAGTAAGAAAAGAGATCTTGTTCCAACTGCTGCCGCCACAGCAAATCTAGCTAGATCTTCTGTTTTAGAACCATGTCTGGAAGAAGAGCTTGTTCCTTACTTGTTGACTAGGTTTTTTGGTTATATTTGTACGGTCTGAACGAATGGCGTTTGTTTAGCAGAGAGCAGTGGCATTAATGTAGCTTTCATAACTAACGTATCTAGTCGGAGTTTGGC
Organism: Schistocerca americana; assembly: GCF_021461395.2. NCBI lineage: Eukaryota > Metazoa > Arthropoda > Insecta > Orthoptera > Acrididae > Schistocerca > Schistocerca americana. The sequence goes on along the minus strand of NC_060122.1, from coordinate 750,050,184 downwards.
AGATCATTAACTGAATCGCCATTCATTTCTCTTATCGTTCGACCCTTAGTCAGGAACGTTGCGAACGGATAACAAAGAACCTCCAAAGATAAACCTACCAACAAATTCAGGTTATCCTCCCCTCAACCAGCAACATTTTCTGAATTTACTCTGCTCAATCCTTCCTCATCGCATCCACAACCTGTAACTTTGTCTCCTATTACCCCTATTGGCACTTCCCCACCACCCATAATTGCAAAGAAAACAAGCGATAGAAGACGAAACTCTGCAAAAGCTTGCATGATTACAGAATCACTGTACACGGAGGAACCGACAAATTCCTTGGACGGCTCACTGAAGAGAAAGAAACAGCTAACTTCCAATGATCAAAAATTGAAGGAGATTCAAAAATGAAATAAAGAAGGCAAGAGAAAAAAATCTGTGGAAGAAAAGGAACCTGTCGTAGTTTCACGAATTATCTAATGAGAATGAGCCTATTCTAGAGGACGAGGAAAGTGATTTCGAGCTCTCTGGAGACCGCACGCCTTCAGAGACAGAAGTATCGTACATATTCAGCGACAGCCCATTTTCAGCGGACGCCAACGGACAAATTTTGATTCATTGTATCCAGTGCCGTATGTGGCGCATACTGAATCTGCAGCAATGGACAATGGATAATATTCTTCTCGGGTATGCAGCCGGATCATAACGTCTTCATGACACAATATTTCCGCGGTCCAACTGGCCGCCATCTTCAGGTGAGAGCGCTGGTGCAAAATCTCGCCGGAACTGACTTCCCAGCGCTTTTTCGTTTTTTTCCTTTATTGTGATTTTTATCACCTTACACAAGGCGGGCTGTCAGCAGCTGAGTACGCCGCTCTTCAGCCTTGAGATTTACAATAAGTAATAAATAGAGGGGACACAGAGAATGCAATCAAAACAGCGGGCAAAACAATGTAGACACCAAAAAACAAAAAACACGGAGCCGTTCACGCCTGATGAGAAAACATCACTGACACTAGTTGACACGGCGCACAAAACAGGGATGATGGCGATGGTACACGTGAACAGTGGCGGCGTTTCGGCGAACAAACACTAAACACAAACAAAGGCACACACACGAGACACTAATGGCGACGACCTCCGGCGCGCGAATGTTCACTGTGCCTGTGCGAGTCCGGGGACCTGCCAAGAGAGGAGGAGGAGGAAGGGGAGTGGGAGAGCGAGAGGGGGAAGCAGAGACGCCACAGGCAGAGGAGATGGGGGGAGGGAGGAAGGGGGTGGGGAAGCCCGGGGGAAGAGGGGTGGAGGGAGGGGACGGGGAAAAGGAAAGAGAAGGGAAGGAAAGAGAATGGAGGGAGGGTGCCGAAAGGAAAGGACACCAGAATTGGGGGGGGCAGGGTCAAAGTTGATAGGAGGGGTAGATGGAGGAGAGGAGGACATCATCTGGGAGGAGGAGCTGGTGGAAGCCACCTTGGGAGAGGGTAAGGAGGGTTGAGAGATGGAGACCGGGTGGGACATGGGAATACAGGCGTCGCAGTGGGCGGGGGTGGGAGAGGATCGGGGAGACGAGCGGGTGAGGAGGATCGAGTTTACGGGAGGTGTACTGGATCCGTATCCTTTCAAGGAAAAGGAGGAGGTGGGGGAAGGGGATGAGATCGTACAGGATCCGTGTGGGGGAGGGGAGATGGATGCGATAGGCAAGGCAGAGAGCATGACGTTCAAGGATTTGGAGGGATTTATAAAAGTTAGGGGGGTTGGTTGGTTGGTTTGGGGAAGGAGACCAGACAGCGTGGTCATCGGTCTCATCGGATTAGGGAAGGATTGGGAAGGAAGTCGGCCGTGCCCTTTCAGAGGAACCATCCCGGCATTTGCCTGGAGTGATTTAGGGAAATCACGGAAAACCTAAATCAGGATGGCCGGACGCGGGATTGAACCGTCGTCCTCCCGAATGCGAGTCCAGTGTCTAACCACTGCGCCACCCCGCTCGGTAGTTAGGGGGGGGGGGGGGCAGAGATCCCAGCTGGATGGGCATAACAAAGGATAGGGCGGATGAGGGCTTTATAGGTGTGAAGGATGTTGGAGGGGTCCAGACCCCATGCACGGCCGGAGAGGAGCTTGAGGAGACTGAGTCGGGAGCGCACCTAGGCTTGGATTGTCCGGAGGTGGGGAGTGCAGGAGAGGCGACGGTCGAGGGTGACGCCAAGGTACTTAAGGGTGGGAGTGAGGGCGATAGGACGGCCATAGATGGTGAGATAGAAATCAAGGAGGCGGAAGGAAGGGGTGGTTTTGCCTACAATTATAGTCTGGGTTTTGGAGGGATTGATCTTGAGCAACCACTGGTTGCACCAAGCGGTGAATCGGTCAAGATGGGATTGGAGAAGGTGTTGGGAGCGCTGCATGGTGGGGGCAAGGGCAAGGAAGGCGGTGTCATCGGCAAACTGGAGAAGGTGGACGGGGGGTGACGGCGGCGGCATGTCCGCCGTGTACAAAAGGTACAGAAGTGGGGAGAGGACGGAGGCTTGGGGCACACCAGCGGAGGGGAAAAAGGTGTAGGAATCTGTGTTATGGATGGTGACATAGGAAGGACGGCGGGAGAGAAAGGAGCCGATCAGACGGACGTAGTTAATGGGAAGGGCGAAGGTTTGGAGCTTGAAGAGGAGACCGGAATGCCAGACGTGGTCATAAGCACGTTCGAGGTCCAGGGAGAGGAAGATGGCGGAGCGACGGCAATTAAGCTGTTCAGAAAGGAGATGAGTCAGGTGAAGGAGAAGGTCGTCGGAAGAGAAGGACGGCCGAAAGCCACACTGGGTAACGGGAAGGAGGCGGTGCTGGCGGATATGCTGCTGGATGCGTCAGGTGAGGATAGATTCCAGGACCTTGCTGAAGACCGAGGTAAGGCTGATGGGACGGTAGGAGGAGACGTCGGACGGCGGTTTGCCAGGTTTAAGGAACATGAGGATGCGGGAGGTTTTCCACAGGGCAGGGTAGTATCCGGTGGACAGGACTACATTGTAGAGCCTGGCCAGGGTGGAGAGGAAAGAGACAGGAGCTTCACGAAGGTGGCGGTAGGTGACACGATCGTGACCAGGAGCGGTGTTGCGTTTTGTGCGGAGTGTAGCAATGAGATCCTGTGTAGTGATAGGGGCATTGAGTTCCATGTGTGCAATGTTGTCCAAGTACTGGAAACCAGGAGCGAGGGGAGGGACAGAGGTGTCAGTTCGATCGCGGATATCCGGGAAGAGGGAGTAATCTAACTGGGGATCATCGGGGATGGAAAATACATCGGAGAGGTAGGAGGCAAAGTGATTGGCCTTACTAAGGGTGTCAGGGAAAGGGTGATCATCGTGGAGAAGAGGATAGTAGGGGGAGGGTTTAGTTCCGGTAAGGCGACGGAAGGCTGACCAGAACTTGGACGAGTTTATAGGTAGGGTAGCACTTCCCAGCGCAAACGGCAGCTCCTATATAGGCCGCAGAAGACCCACAACGCGTGCACGAGAAGGTGCCGTAGCTGCCCTACAGCGCAGTAAACATGCCGCGCCACCAGTGGTGGAAAGAGGCGAAATCGAGATATCGCTGTCAAAAATAAAAGAAAAAAATTTTTATTCCGACGATTGAAACACAGACCGTTGTTTTTTAATGTCAGATAACACAGGGTCCCAAGTCTTACTTAAAATATAACACTTGTCTCTATTAATAAGATCGTCAGATAAACGAAACTCTATGGATTCTTTTAAAATACAGTCCCAATAGCGAGATGCTGGGGCAACCATTTGTGTCGCATCATATAGCATTCTGTGTCCCTCGGTGAGACAGTGCTCCGCCACTGGGGATTTCTCAGGTTGAAGCAGCCGTGTGTGCCGCTGATGCTCAACACATCGGCCATGAATGGTCCGGATTGTCTGACCAATATAAGCCTTCCCACAGTGGCAAGGGATCTTGTACACACCAGGCTTCCTCAAACCCAAGTCATCCTTAACAGAGTCAAGAAGCGCTCTAATCTTGGCTGGCGGACGAATAATACTTTTGATATGATATCTTTTTAGAATTCTTCCTATCTTCGAGGAAATGCTCCCAGCAAAAGGCAGAAAAGCCACCGATTTGCAGGTATCTTCTGGTGGTTCAGACGATGGTCCAAACTGGAAAGCACGACGGATCTGTTTATCTGTATAGCCATTCTGCTTGAACACAACCTTAAGGTGGTCCAATTCTTGTGTCAAGCTTTCTCCATCAGAAATGGCATAAGCTCTTCTCGCCAACGTCCGCAGGACCCCCGTACGCTGGAACGATGAATGACAGCTAGAAGCATGCAGGTAACGGTCCGTGTGCGTAGGCTTTCGATAAACACTCTGTCCCAGTGTCCCATCATCCTTTCTGTTCACCAGAACATCCAGAAACGGAAGCTTTCAATCACTTTCCACCTCCATGGTAAACTTGATGCTAGGATGCAGGGAATTAAAATGATCTAGAAGGCGGTCAAGAGCGTCTCTCCCATGAGGCAACACCATAAACGTGTCGTCAACGTACCTCCAGAAACAGGCTGGTTTTAAGGACGCCGTCTTCAGCGCCATGTCCTCCAAATCTTCCATAAAAAGGTTTGCGACTATAGGTGACAATGGGCTCCCCATAGCCACTCCGTCAGTCTGTTCAAAATATTTGTCATTGAATAAAAAGTACGTCGACGTCAGCACGTGGCGACAAAGCCTGGTTGTTTCCTCATCCAGTTTCTCACCAATTAATTGCAAGGATTCTTCCAGAGGAACCCGGTAAAAACGACACGACATCAAAGCTCACAAGCAAATCGCAGGGACTAAGAGACAAGGACTTCAATCTCTGGATAAACACCATAGAATTGGGAATGTGATATTCGCATTTACCGACGTGAGGGCCAAGAACAGATGCTAAATACTTGGCTAGATTGTAGGTAGGAGCACCCAAGTTACTCACGATCGGACGAAGCGGGACCCCTTTCTTATGAATCTTGGGTAGGCCGTATAGTCTCGGTGGCACGTCAACACCAGGACGAAGTATAGGGGCGGCCTATATAGGGGCTGCCGTTTGCGCTGGGAAGTCAGTTCCGGCGAGATTGTGCACCAGCGCTCTCACCTGAAGATGGCGGCCAGTTGGACAGCGGAAATATTGTGTCATGAAGACGTTATGACCCGGCTGCATACCCGAGAAGAATATTATCAATTATTACGCCGGACAGCCTTCGTAGTCTCAATGGAAGTCTATATGGGTAATAATTGCAAATATACTTCACTTCCAACTAGTTTTTAAGTATATTTTCTTCATGTTAATGGTAGCCCATACTTGGACTCAAGAAAAAATCTGCGTCTTTGTATTTTTTAAATGAATTATTTAAAATAAGAGGACTTTTTTTAAATTGTTTAAACACAACAGCTTTGAAGGACACATATAATAGTACCATCGCAGGGTTTCTTCAATAATTTAATCATTAACAGGAAGGTATAAACCTTAGCTGGTCTATATTTCGACCTCCTCTACAATCGTGCTCGCCTCTCGTAACATCTACTGGTCAATGCCTCATTATATACGCGTTTATGAATACTTCTCACTAGGTAATGTGCAATTATTCAGTGCTACATACAACAGACCGTGCATCTTTTCGATTCCACATAACCTCTTCAGAGGAGTCCTGTTGCACTACATCTTTGTCAGGCTCCTTACACCTGTACATTGCTTGTTTTTCTATACAAAATTTCAGAATATTCCTCTAATGATGCCTTTATTTGTGATTGAAGGACTGTCCCACTACGTCAGTCACCCACTCGGCCCATCGTACGCGACTCAGCTCCATTCAATTCAACAATTCCAACGACCTGAAACTTTACGATAGATTTAAACTGTGTGCCACACCGGGACTCGAGCTTCGACCTTTGCCTTTCACCCACGAGTGTTCCACTGACTGGCCGGCCGGGGTGGCCAAGCGGTTAAAGGCGCTACAGTCTGGAACCGCGCGACCGCTAAGGTCGCAGGTTCGAATCCTGCCTCGGGCATGGATGTGTGTGATGTCCTTAGGTTAGTTACGTTTAAGTAGTTCTAAGTTCTAGGGGACTGATGACCTTAGAAGTTAAGTCCCATAGTGCTCAGAGCCATTTGAACCATTTTGTTCCACTGAGTCTCATCCTAAGTACAGTACTGGTTGCAGTGCAACTGTAATGACGGTCCATGAGTCACGTTTGAATAGCTCAGTTGGTTCAGAAAGAGTCGTTAGAGCACCTGCCTCCGAAAGGTAAAAGTCATAGGTTCGAGTCCTCATCCGGCACACATTCATAACGTGCCAGCAACTTTCAGGTAGCGCTCCTTCCACTACATATTGGTAATTTATTCCAAAAGCAATATACTACATTTTTTAAAAAAATATAGTGGTTTCACTCCTATGATCAGATAGCCAATGTCGAAGAGCACACCATTGTTTCAGTCGCCACAGCGAGTAGTGCTCTACACACCACATCGTACAGTCCTCTTTCACCTTTCTAACCGAAACGATCTTCTGTACCTTGCTGGAGCGTAATGAGAGATGGAGAAATATATTTTGGTGCGCTGATTAGTTGTTCAGGAGTAAACATGAAGCACGCTACAAATTACATGATCTTCGTAATACGTTCAAATGGTTCAAATGGCTCTGAGCACTATGGGACTCAACTGCTGAGGTCATTAGTACCCTAGAACTTAGAACTAGTTAAACCTAACTAACCTAAGGACATCACAAACATCCATGCCCGAGGCAGGATTCGAACCTGCGACCGTAGCGGTCTTGCGGTTCCAGACTGCAGCGCCTGTAACCGCACGGCCACTTCGGCCGGCCGTAATACGTCTTTCTGGGTCAGTCACATACGTGATATTCAGATTAGTGCCTGATTTAATAACAAAACGTAAAGTGCACTAGGAAGGAACCGAGTTTGATAGCTCTGTTATAGACAGACTAGCCTTGTATTCGGGAGGATGAGGTTCTGATAGTCATCCAGGCACCCTCATCTAGATTTTCCATGATGTCCTAAATTCATACAAATGCTGGAATTGTTGTGTTACGAAAGAGTTTTCTTACCAACTGCTCCATAACCTAATTAACAACCCACTACTCAAATAAGCGTACCATAGCAGTTAGTATCACCAGCGACGGATGATAATGCGGATGCAACAGAAACTAACATTAATGATTATGAATCTAATAATCACTTCTCAATTTCTTTTCTCTACTTTGGGAGGGACATATAACGTTTTCTGTAAGCTAGATCCTATGGATGACTTTGGGAAAATGAGGACCACATTTGTATAACTCCAAGCAAATCGTAAAACTCAAAGACTCCAAGACAGAAGCTCCGACGTTACACAATGAATGGTCGGTCGCCGCCAGAGGTGGTGCCCCATGTTCCGATAGAGCCTGTGAGAGGGCTGTGGGTACCATTTGGGAGACTGTAAGCTTCCATTGTGAGAACAACGTACGGAATGCTTTTTGAAAAAGGTAGTGATCTGCTAGGGGATGGAAAATTTAACTCAGAGCGAGAATAATCTGTTCGATTCAAACGAATCCAGCAGCAATTCACGTAAGGGATTTTCGGACTGGCTTACCAAAATTATTTTCATAGTGGCGATGAAGACTTGCGATTGCGTTATGTACGGCCGCTATAATTTTCCAAAACGTGTAACCACTGACATGGTGGGAGAAAATTTCGGCTTTTTGTCCCACTCTGAGACAGAAACGTGTATTACTGGTTATTCACAGCGGATTGTTTTAGGAGAAGGGAGACTGTTGGAGTTGTTAGTAATTTTCCATCGACTGTAACTAAGGTCTACAGAGACTGGCTAGCGAGAATCCAATGCTGGCAGAACCAACAAGATTTGGGGAAGGAATGCAAGGACACACGTCATCTTAGATCTCCAGAGGGGGGACTTCTTCGTCTTGGGTTAGCAGAGGGACAGACCCACTTTAGAACTGTTTAGAGGGAGGACCTCATCCTAGAGCTTATCATAGATGTCAGGGCTGAACTACTAATTCTCCGCTATCACTGCAGCCACTGAGTTTTAGAGCGATAGAAGGTAAGCATGAACCACATTTGCGTGTGTCCTGACGAGAACACCACGAAGTAGTCTGTATCAAGTTACAGTGATTTTCTTAATTAATTGGTGCAGTCATCTGGTTAAACACAACATTCAGTTAGGCGAGATACATGGTACACATATATAATTTTCTGTATCTTTCATTCAGTTTGTTGGCTAATTCTTTGTTTATTGTAGGTTCAAATGGACAAAGCTAATGGTATCATTTCATTTCCAGTTCCATCCACTTGTGATGAGGGATTATCAAGTATTTGTTATAATTCACATGCACTTTTGTGCACTTTATTATTATTTGTTTAGCCCAATCAGTGATTGGAATCAATTTAACGCATCTTAGCTATAAACAGGAATTTATTACAATCTTTGGTATCATTTGGTAGTTTACCTAGGCTCCTTTCTCATGACGAGTTATGGTATCAAAATACCATATTTAATTCACAGTCAGTAATTTTCTGGAATATCTGTAGGGGTAGGGCTCTATATGGGAGTAACCCCATTTACATACTTTTTATATTAAAAATCCATTGTTATTTCAATAATTATTTTCTGATTGTTAGTGAAACTGTTTCATCCACTCAAAATATTTTCATGAGATTACAATGTTGAAATGTCGTAAATTTCAAGTTTATTTCAGTTCTCCTTCAGTGCCACAACCAATATAGTGCTTCCTCCTACATATATATCGAAAAAAATCTGTGATGGTGAAAACTGAAGCTAGTTGAGCTCTCACGGAGCCTTTAAGCAATCGTTCCTCATACGAGCTATTTGGAAAGCTAAAGACAGACATGGCAGTGGTACACAAAGTACCCTACGCCACATCCCACATAAGAAAGCGAGTTAATGTTTGATTGTCTTCCGGTTCTGAGCCATACTTCATATTTCAAATCTCTAGCTCACTGGTAAGTTACTTTGAAATCAATTGTAAAATCTGTGACAAACATACAAGTCACCAAAGAGGGGAATCTATCTTGTCTGCAGCGCCTGACCTCACTATTCGCTTACCATCTGTTAGGCATTCCAATGCTTCTAACGTGGGTGAGCGAGAAAACAATCCCGTAATCTTCTTTCTAATGTGCAGCATTGATAGTGTGATGCTTCTAAAGCCACTTAGATTAAATATCTAGGCTAAACGTTTCAGCGTGAGTGAAATGGAACAAGCACGTAAGGATTGTAGTAGGAAGATGAATGGTTAACTTGGGATTACTGGAAAAGTTTTAGGAAAATGTAGCTCATCTACAAAGGAAACCACTGACGGAGCACTGGTGCCACCCATTTTTAATAATGCTGTAGTGTTTGTGAACTCCATCAGGTCAGATTAGAGGAAGACATCGAAGAAATTGAGAGACATACTACTAAATTAGTTGTCTGTACGGTCAATATGCACGTATTAATGAAGACAAATGGGGCTCCCTGGATGGAAGACGGCATTGATTTCATGAAACACTTTTGAGCAAATTTAGAGTACCTGCAAAACTTCCTGGCAGATTAAAACTTTGTGCCGGACCTAGATTCGAGCTCGGGACCTTTGCCATTCGCGGGCAAGTTCTCTACCAACTGAGCTACCCAAGCACGACTCACGCCCCGTCCTCACCGCTGTAATTCCGCTATTACCTCGTCTCCTACCTTCCAAACTTCACAGAAGCTCTCCTGCGAACCTTGCAGAACTAGCACTCCTGGAAGAAAGGATATTGCGAAGACATGGCTTAGTCACAGCCTGGGGGATGTTTCCAGAATGAATAATCCTTTCTTCCAGGGCTGCTAGTTCTGCAAGGTTCGCAGGAGAGCTTCTGTGAAATTTGGAAGGTAGGATACGAGGTACTGGCGGAATTAATGCTGTGAGGACGGGACGTGAGTCGTGCTTAGTGGGTAGCTCAATTGGTAGAGCACTTGTCCACGAAACGCAAAGGTCCCGAGTTCGACTCTCGGTCCGGCACATAGTTTTCACCTGCCAGGAAGTTTCATATCAGCGCACACTCCGCTGTAGAGTGAAAACTCCATTTTAGACTACCTCCATTTGCATAACGTTCGTAGTGCTGCTAACGTACATTTTGTGCTAAGATTGTGAACGTAAGAGAAGTTAGGGTTCACAGAGAGATGTATAGACAGCCGTTTCTCCGTTGCTCCCTGTGCCAGAGGATCAGGAAGGGAAACGACTGGCGGAGGTGCCTTGCACCATACAGTATGTTGCGGGCATATACGCAGATGTAGATGTACATTACCCTCACAACATGCCAGTCCTGCAGGGCAGTCTAAATGTCAGGTGTTACCAACTTTTCCACCTGTACCGAACAGACTGACACGGAAGCTGGTTAATATTACATCGCTATGCAGTTCTGACCTACGTTTAAAATATCAAGTCTCTGGCTCGTCGTGAAGTTTGTTTACAAATCATTGCAAAAATTGTGCAGGACAGACAGTCAGACAATAAAGTGCCCAAGCAACAGTGTGGTAAAAAAATGTTACGTACGTGTGTCACACTGAAGTAGGCAGCTATCGCAAAAAATTACTTGTGCGGCAATAAGAGCGTACATTTTAAAGTCAGCTGGTAACATGAAGTCCACTGTCCTGGTAAAAGTGTTGCACAGCTGAAGGAAACTACTGCTGCTACTACTACTACTATTACTTGTAGTTGTAGTAGTAGTAGTACTTATACAACCACTAAGAGAGTGGCCAGAAGACAATAAGCTTTTCAGGTGTAATAAATGCACAAATAAATATTTATATCAAAGAAATTATAGCGGTTGGTTAATTTAAATGGTTTCTGAGTCTTTTACGTGGTATAATTTAAGTTATTAAGTCAATTGCGTCGTTATAACTGAAGTATTGGTGACTTCAGTGCAGTATAAATATGCAATGCAAGTCTGTTGATGTTTAGCTGCTGGAATTTCGATCAAGAATTACTTTGTATGCAGTTAATGTAGCGCTCTACGACAAGGACCGCCGGCCGGCAGCGCCGCATTTTAATTCGCCGGCCGCGCAAGATAAAGCCAGCAGAGACAACAGCGCCCGCCTGCGTGGTCCGGAGTGATTACCCAGCCCGCAGACGTCTCCACAGCCGCGGAAATGCCCCCTTCCCGTTTAACATAAAAATGCCTCATTTTACATTCTTTTGTCACTTTCTCTCCCGGCTGCAAAGGCTGGAACATAGGCGTGGCCGTCGCACCGGCTGGAAGCGCTGTACGGAACGTCCTGAGGGGGTGGGGTTTACGGCGTGGTTGGTGAGGGTTGTGGGGAAAGAGGTGGCTGGTGCCAGAAAATGGCCAGTACTGCGTTGTTAGTTGGCGTGTCGGAAGCTGTCACTGCAGAATTTTAATAAATGTGGCTTTTTTTCTGTTCTGTAAGAAATATTCATTTAATCCACCAAAATAATTATAGAGGAAAGTGTTCTAAATTGGACTTTCCCTTTCCGTAAACGTACCCCGGTCTCTTGGTTGGCATTCTCCTGTTCTCTAGTGGTACCAAGTGTAAATAGTATTTTAGCCTTCAACCAGTCTGTTGCGGTGTCGGTTCTAGGCGCTTCAGTTTGGAACCGCGTGACCGCTACGATCGCTGGTTCGAATCCTGCCTCGGGCATGGATGTGTGCGATGTCCTTAGGTTAGTTAGGTTTAAGTAGTTCTAAGTTCTAGGGGACTGATGACCTCAGATGTTGAGTCACATAGTGCTCAGAGCCATTTGAAACTTTTTTTTTTTTTTTTTTGCGGTGTAGCCACGTCACGCACTTCACTTGTACTTCACTTGTTATTTATCAGTTCGCTGATACATGTGCTAACTTTTACGTTATTGCTTCTAGATATTGGCAGATAAGCCTTTCAACGTATATGTGTTCTTGAATAATGTGTAAGGTTAATGTTTTGACCAATTTTATTAAAATATTTGGGTACAAATTTATTTGGTAAGCAAAATGTTGATTATACTTGCGTAAGTGGACCCTATTCAGTTGGTAAAACTGACCGCTTAATTTTTCGTGCTTGAAGCCAGCCGTTATCAATACACATTCCTATTCTCGTCGATGTCTGTTACAAATTCCTAGAGGATAATGAGGGAAATTGATCAAAAGATGTGACGGCTGACTGAAAAAGATGAGTGGGAGAAAGCCAGTGAACAGCTTTTTTGTTCTAAAACAGCTCTTATGAAATTGTCCATTGTGAAGTGCAGTACTAATGAGAAAACATTAATAACAAAAACTGGGACCCCTTCAATTTTAGGTAAAGATCTTCAAGAAGAACTCGTTTACTGTTTCATTTGTATGGAAGCTTCATTCTTTGGTCTTACTTGTAAGGACTTTTGAAGAGTGGCCATACAGTTGGCTGAGAGAAATAACACACTTTCAAAGACTGATTCTCGGGAAAAGCTGCTTATTCTTTACCTGAAATGCTACTAAAACTGTCATAAAAGAGCCTACAGAATCATCCTAAAACAAGAATCTAGGATTAGCCAAAGAATCAGAGAAACTCCATAACACCTGCTGGAATATTATACCTATTTGTAAACTAGATTACATTCTTTCTTCCATGATAACTTTATCCAATTTTGATTAGTGCTATTTTGATTATTTTTTGAGGGGATCTGATTTTGGCAACTTTTTTTCAATCTCGATAAGTCCAAGGTTTACGTCAACAATTCTTTTTCTCTTTCATTAAAACTTTTCATTACATTTTCTAATAGTAAAACTCAAATGGTGCGTACCATACAGTAAATAATTGGTTGTTTCAATATCTATTAATTTCCATTTTTTAAAACTCGAAAGCTATATGGGGGTCCGGTTTAAGGCACCTTCGTCTCCTGTTCGAGTACTGAACTCGTTTTAAAACTATTTTTTTTTTTTTTTTTTGCCATCAGTCTACTGACTGGTTTGATGCGGCCCGCCACGAATTCCTTTCCTGTGCTGACCTCTTCATCTCAGAGTAGCACTTGCAACCTACGTCCTCAATTATTTGCTTGACGTATTTCAATCTCTGTCTTCCTCTACAGTTTTTGCCCTCTACAGCTCCCTCTAGTACCATGGAAGTCATTCCCTCATGTCTTAGCAGATGTCCGATCATCCTGTCCCTTCTCCTTATCAGTGTTTTCCACATATTCCTTTTTTTCTCCGATTCTGCGTAGAACCTCCTCATTCCTTACCTTATCAGTCCACCTAATTTTCAACATTCGTCTATAGCACCACATCTCAAATGCTTCGATTCTCATCTGTTCCGGTTTTCCCACTACCATACAATGCTGTACTCCAGACGTACATCCTCAGAAATTTCTTCCACAAATTAAGGCCGGTATTTGATATTAGTAGACTTCTCTAGGCCAGAAATGCCTTTTTTGCCATAGCGAGTCTTCTTTTGATGTCCTCCTTGCTCCGTCCGTCAATGGTTATTTTACTGCCTAGGTATCAGAATTCCTTATCTTCATTGACTTCGTGACCATCAATCCGGTTGTTAAGTTTCTCGCTGTTCTCATTTTTACTACTTCTCATTACCTTCGTCTTTCTCCGATTTACTCTCAAACCATACTGTGTACTCATCAGACTGTTCATTCCGTTCAGCAGATCATTTAATTCTTCTTCACTTTCACTCAGGATAGGAATGTCATCAGCGAATCGTATCATTGATATCCTTTCACCTTGTATTTTAATTCCACTCCTGAAACTTTCTTTTATTTCCATCATTGATTCCTCGATGTACAGATTGAAGAATAGGGGCGAAAGGCTACAGCCTCGTCTTACACCCTTCTTAATATGAGCACTTCGTTCTTGATCGTCCACTCTTATTATTCCCTCTTGGTTGTTGTACATATTGTATATGACCCGTCTCTCCTTATAGCTTTCCCCTACTTTTTTCAGAATCTCGAACAGCTTGCACCATTTTATATCGTCGAAAGCTTTTTCCAGGTCGACAAATCCTATGAAAGTGTGTTGATTTTTCTTTAGCCTTGCTTCCATTATTAGCCGTAACGTCAGAATTGCATCTCTCGTCCCTTTACTTTTCCTAAAGCCAAACTGATCGTCACATAGCGCATTCTCAATTTTCTTTTCCATTCCTCTGTATATTATTCTTGTAAGCAGCTTCGATGCATGAGCTGTTAAGCTGATTGTGCGACAATTCTCGTACTTGTCAGCTCTTGCCGTCTTCGGAATTGTGTGGATGATGCTTTTCCGAAAGTCAGATGGTATATCGCCAGACTCATATATTCTACACACCAACGTGAGTAGTCGTTTTGTTGCCACTTCCCCCAATGATTTTAGAAATTCCTGCTTCTGATGTCCTCCTTGCTCCGTCCGTCATTGGTTATTTTACTGCCTAGGTAGCAGAATTCCTTAGCTTCATTGACTTCGTGACCATCAATCCTGATGTTAAGTTTCTCGCTGTTATCATTTCTACTACTTCTCATTACCTTCGTCATTCTCCGAAAGAAGTCCTCCAAAGCTCTTTTAAATTACGATTCTAATACTGGATCCCCTATCTCTTCTAAATCGACTCCTGTTTCTTCTTCTATCACATCAGACAAATCTTCACCGTCATAGAGGCTTTCAATGTATTCTTTCCACCTATCTGCTCTCTCCCCTGCATTTAACAGTGGAATTCCCGTTGCACTCTTAATGCTACCACCGTTGCATTTAATGTCACCAAAGGTTGTTTTGACTTCATTCCTCAGCGACTTGTATTTCTGTATTCCTGATTTTCCCGGAACATGTTTGTACTTCCTCTTTTCATCAATCAACCGAAGTATCTCTTCTGTTACCCATGGTTCCTTCGCAGCTACCTTCTTTGTACCTATGTTTTCCTTCCCAACTTCTGTGATGGCCCTTTTTAGAGATGTCCATTCCTCTTCAACTGCACTGCCTACTGCGCTATTCCTTATCGCTGTATCTATAGCGTTAGAGAACTTCAAATGTATCCCGTCATTCCTTAGTACTTCCGTATCCCACTTCTTTGCGTATTGATTCTTCCTGACTAATGTCTTGAACTTCAGCCTACTCTTCATCACTACCATATTGTGATCTGAGTCTATATCTTCTCCAGGGTACGCCTTACAATCCAGTATCTGATTTCGGAATCTCTGTCTGACCATGATGTAATCTAATTGAAATCTTCTCCCGGCCTTTTCCAAGTATACCTCCTCCTCTTGTGAGGAGGGTATTCGCTATTACTAGCTGAAACTTGTTACAGAACTCAATTAGTCTTTCTCCTCTTTCATTCCTTGTCCCAAGCCCATAATCTCCTGTAACCTTTTCTTCTACTCCTTCCCCTAGAGCTGCATCCCTGTCGCCCATGACTATTAGATTTTCGTCCCCCTTCACATACTGCATTACCCTTTCAATATTCTCATACACTTTCTCTATCTGTTCATCTTCAGCTTGCGACGTCGGCTTGTATACCTGAATTATCGTTGTCGGTGTTGGTCTGCTGTCGATTCTGATTAGAACAACCCGGTCACTGAACTGTTCACAGTAACACACCCTCTGCCCTACCTTCCTATTCATAACGAATCCTACACCTGTTATACCATTTTCTGATGCTCTTGATATTACCCAATACTCAACTGAAAAGAAATCCTGGTCTTCCTTCCACTTCACTTCACTGACCCCTACTATATCTAGATTGAGCTTTTGCTTTTCCCATTTCAGATTTTCTAGTTTCCCTACCACGTTCAAGCTTCTGACATTCCACGCACCGACTCGTAGAACGTTATCCTTTCGTTGATTATTCAATCTTTATCTCATGGTAACCTCCCCCTTGGCAGTCCGCTCCCGGAGATCCGAATGGGGGACTATTCCGGAATCTTTTGCCAATGGAGAGATCATCATGACACTTTTTCAATTACAGGCCAATGTCCTGTGGATACACGTTACGTGTCTTTAATGCAGTGGTTTCCATTGCCTTCTGCATCCTCATGTCGTTGATCATTGCTGATTCTGCCGCCTTTTAGGGGCAAATTCCCACCCCTAGGACAAGAGAGTGCCCTGAACCTCTATCCGCTCCTCCGCCCTCTTTGACAAAGCCGTTGACAGAATGAGGCTGACTTCTTATGCCGGAAGTCTTCGGCCGCCAATGCTGATTGTTTATCAAAATTTAGGCAGTGGCGGGGATCGCACCCGGGACCGAAGACTTTTCGGTTATGAATCAAAGACGCTACTCCTAGACCACGGGTACTAATATATGCATTAACATATTAAAATAACTCTCAATGGACCTTGAAAATGAAGAAACTGCAACAAACTGCATAGTTACCGTAAATACGTAATCAGCCATCAAGAGTGTACAAATTTAAGTGGTTGGACAATTTGTCAACTCTAGTGCCAGTTTCTTCAAAGTTCATTAACAAGCTGACCATTTACGTATGCTGATGGCGACCAAACTTATAAGCCCAGGTAGGAAAACAAACAAAACAATCTAATTCTGCGTATGTAGTATATTGTTATGATACTGGCAACGCAACTGAAGCAATTCGTGTTTAACAAATAAACCTTTTCAAGCTGTGTATGTACCTTTCCATAAGTGGTAGGAACAGGCCTGGTTTCGTGATATCAAATCACATCCTCAGGTGCCCATGCAGTCGACATTGTGATCCACAACCGACACCAGTCCAAATAATATATGCCATATGACAACCAATATGAAAATACTCAGACGTTATTAAGATATTAAGCCCATAAGAAGGGACGAAGAGGGACTCAACTTTCTCGAAATAAAATGCTATTACCCGCTATGTGTCACGAATGAAATTTAATAGTTGAAGAAAGTGACATGTTAAAATTGCGTTTACCTACAATGAAAAGAAACAATAAGAAAATGTCACAGGGTTGATAGTCTGACAGTTAAAAACACACATCATTTGGAAAAGCAGCCGGCAGCATCCCTCCTACGGCCTCATCGTACTTTCAGGTTTCATATCTTGTTTAGTTGTAAACCTGAGGTTGTGATTTGATATGACGAAACCGCTCGTGTTCCTGTATGCAAAGGTTCGTACACAGGTGGAAACGGTTTGTTTGTCAAATACAGTATACCAGGATAAAGTCCCGATAAAATTTGTAGATGATTGGGGGAATACAGGTAAGAAATTTAGTTCGCAAATCTGCCAACTCTGGTCGTATCAGTGGCTCCATCATGGATGAGCATCGATTTGAACAGATCTGCGACAATAGGTATGGGAAAGACATTGCATACTGCTTCAAGCGTATGCCATAATTTATGAATCGGATTATGGGCAATCCGCTGTCAGATGTTTTCATTGGGTGAGACCAGAGCCAGGGCACAGTGTAACGTGACCACAGCTTTGGAGACCTCAGATGTCGCCGTGCATTTTCATTAATGTACAAATAACTGAGGTTTTTTATACAGAAACGAATATTCAAATTTGCCCTCGGACCCAGTATTCCTTTTTATGCAGCTGTTTGATCATCAATGTACAATAAAGAAAAAGAGTTCCCGGAAGACAACTGCGCTGTTTCCACTATCGCGTGAAACGCGCATGTTTTGTTGCTGCCAATCCCTCCTGGCTGTTTAAGTTAGCGTGCACGACTGAATGGGCCACAAAGCCCTGTCGAAGATCGGGTCGGACGTTAGCAGTGAAAGAAATGACGACAAATGATGTGAGATGCGTGCAAACATATTTGTAAAAATCAGCTCTTGCGACAAATCACCGAGAGCGCAAGAAGAGGCGGGTATTGGAAATATAACCTTGGAACGAGTTTTTCGACAAAGTATCGAACATGATTAATCAGTGATGTGCTATCGGTACTAACTTGTGTATGAAAGAAAGTGAAAAATAAAAGTAACGTAAAACTCTATGTTTGAGTTGTGAATCATCTAATCATTTTCACACAAATCATCAACAACTAACGAGCGACACAAACAATCAGGGATCACCATCATATTGCAGGTAGAACAGAGAAATGTTATTCGCTTGCTCCACGGATATTTCTTCAACGGATTCTTCGATGGATATGTCACCATTTGAATTGAAAAACTATGTACTTCAGTGCACAAGATTAAATACTGCATGTCACAGACTCTTTCACTAACTCTTTCGCCTCTCTGTCATAGGACAACATATATAGAAAAGAATCTTTGCGAATATAAGCAGTAAAACTAATATTTAAAAATTATTGGTGTAGTTGAGTTATAACAGCCAACGGCCTTGTCAGAGAGGTAACTTCGGTACCTATCAGACCACCGAATTTAAGTTCTGTCTGTCTTGGCTAACACTTAGATGGCTGATCGTCCAGTCCGCCAAGCTGACAAACTGACAACGGTCAGGAGAGGGGTGTGCTAACCTGACGCCCCCCATATTCGCATCCAGTGACACCAACGGGCTTAGGATGACACGGTGGTCGGTCAGTACGGTTGGGTCTTCCGATACTTGTTCGAACGGAGAAAGAGAGAGGGAGAGAGAGAGCGAGAGAGAGAGAGAGAGAGAGAGAGAGAGAGAGTGGAAGCGAGAATTGTGTTACAACAGTTAAACCTTCTATATGGAAGTTGGTTAGCGCTGCATGGGCGGCAAAGTGTCTGACGTTATCCTGCTGGAAGATGCCACCACAGGGAACTCAATAATAGATCTTAGAAATAGAAACTCTGTTCGCAGATCACCAGCTACGAGCAACAGAGGTAAGCCAAGTGCTGGGCTTACATAACAGTGAGGAATGTAATCTGGCAATATTCGTTCTCCTCGGAGTCTCCACACCATTGGCGTCCACGGTGGTTCTGTACACAGATTTGGAATTCGTGGCGCCACTATTGTGTCCATTGTATTAGATGGGCTACGTACGGTCGCCACGCATCTTTCAGTTGCCGTGTCAGAAGATATAGCAGCAATGGTTGCATTCTGACATTTTGTTGTTCTCCAGACGTGGTCTCACTGTTCTTTTGAATACTAACTCGCTGTAGGCAAGTCGGTTTCCAGGCTTGAAGACATATGACATGGCGTATGATCAAACACGGCCGAATGGCAAACGGGCAAAACGTTTGAAACTTCCTGGTACCTTAAAAGCGTGCATTGAACAGAGTCCAGAACCTTGCATCATTAAAGGGTAAGTGCTCTATCAGCTATCCAGGCGCGACCCGCGAACCCTCTCATACCTTAACTTCCGCCAGTACACCTCCTACGTCATAACATCCCAGATGTTCTTTTGTATACCTTGCACGACTAGTACTTCTGGAAGAAAGGTTACTGTAGAGACGTGGCTTAGCCACAGTCTGTGGAATTGTCTCCAGAATGAATTTCAACTCTGGAGTAGAGTGTGGACTGGTTTAAACTTCCTGCCAGATTAAAACTGCAAGGTCTTAGGAAGAACCTCAGGAAAGTTCTGAGAGTAGGAGTTGAGGCACTGGCAGGAAGTAAAGGTATGAGGCCACTCCTGATTCACGTTTCGATAGCTGCGTCGGGAGAGAGTTGCTCGTCAAGAGTTCACGTCCCAGGTTCGAGTCCCGGTCTGTCCCGTAGTTTTAATCTGCTGGAAACATTAAGAGTAGCGCACACTCTGCCAGAAAGCGAAAATTCTTACTTGGAATAGTATTACTGTTCTTCTAGGAGAGAGCCACATGGGGTCCATGAGATCACGTATGGCGCTGAGATTGATCCTCCGAAGCCAATCAACGGTGTTATCCTGACCAGCAGGAGGTGAAATATTTTAGAACGATAAACCAAAATCTCCGTAGGCTATGATCCTGACGCCGTCGGATTCCAAGATGCACTGGTAAACATTTCCTATCCTTACACTTCTCATCTCACAGCAAACAACATTCCACTGTGATTTCTGAATGGAAAACCCGCTGCGTGTTCTATCCTTAGTTTAATTTAAATGGTTTTACTGCTACTTACTTCTGTGCAGATGTGCTGAAATACTAATGATGCCCACATTCAGCTAAGCAGTTCACTTCTTGCCAATTGGAAATTTGTTGCTATGCACAGTCAAGGCGTTGCAGCTATAATGGCCAGTAGATTACAGAGTGACCATCAGTAACGGGAAGTATTTGATGTAACGTCTCTCGTATGCTGCAGAAACCGATGAATTACTATCACCTGTACTGTTCACTTATAAATGGCTCCGTGATACTCTAGTCACAGCCACAGGAACCTGAGTTACTCTAAAGCAGGACTGACCATGTCGTGCTATATATCTCCTGGGCCTGGTGTGCAGGCTGTGTGCGGGCCAAGACTCGGCCTGTGTCGGCTTTAGCCGTTCCTTCCCTGAAGCGACAGACGATTTAGTGCTGTGGTGTGGCATTTTCCTGTCGACAAAATAGTCTTCAGTTCCAGAGAATCTTGGTGTCAGCAATAATTACCTTTCGGTATTTGCTCGTGGTATTAAGAACGTTAACAGGTCCAGCGATTGTTTCAACAAAAAGAGGCTGGCATGTGATCTTCCTGTATCCTCACAAGTCTTTAAAAATTAATGGGAATGACAAAAGAAGGAGAACTTTCGGTATGTATTATGCGACAGCGTAAGCGACCGGCACTGCATATTTTCATTGGAACGATGTTATGAAACTATGCAAAAGGAATCTGAAGACTTAGTTGACAGTGAAAGAGCAAAACATTTCAAAGGTCGACAGATTGGAATCATTGTTCTGTACATCAACAAACATCTTGTGCTAAATTTACAGGCTTGCATCTTGTGAATGAATTGGTGATGTGAGTAGAAAAATTTCTGAAGTTGCAGTTTTGGATAGAACAGAACGAAGAGTATTGAGACTTTATGGATTATTGGAGAGTACGTTGGTTAAGTCAGGGTATATGCCTGAAACGGTTTTTCGATTTGAAACTCTGTATTGTTGAGTTTATGAAGGAAAAAGTGTGAAGGATCGAAAATTAGAACATACATAGTGGATTGCAGATCACGCATTTTAAGTACAGTTAACTTCATACTGCCAACAGTAAGACATAGCAAGGTGAGAAACTACTTCTGCCTGATTTGATGGGGATCCGTTTCGAAAGATAACTGCCTTGTAGCAGGGAGTAATTCTTACAAACACACTTCAGTTCGCTCAGCTCCCTGCCATTAAAGAAAACGTGAGGTTTTAAGAATTTATTGTGGTATTGAAAAAATTACAAGCGTTGTTCACTAAACGTTTTCAGGAAAATGCCAGCCTTAGATTTGTTTCCAAATTGTTTCAAAGGCCGTATGTCACGTCAGTGAAAGTTCCCCGTGTGTGTGCGGATGTAAATGATTGACCTTCAAGGTAGTTCCCACTTTAATGAGAAATGCTTTTACGGTAAACTGTTCAGGACGTCTGTATTGCATTCGTCAGGTACAGTTTCCACGTCTCCATAATGTGATTGTGACGGTACCACAATATATCGATCGGCATATTTGTGTGATTGTAAAACTAAATAATTCACGATAGCGTGGCAAACCGAGTCAGAAATCTGTATAGTATGCTCTGATTTTCGGTATGCTGACAGTTTGTGCGAGATGAAAATTATATTATGTCATCAGCACGATAAAAGTGGTTAAATAATGACGAAAATTTGTCTTGTTTGTGATACTTGTTGCGGAATGTGAAATATGCAGCCAAATTGCATTCAGTGCTACTGCACTACCATTTAAAAGTGGCGCTTCCGCATATTCCTTCACTTTCCCCTCCTCGCTTTCAGACCGCTTGCCCTTGCGATTGGAGGAAATGTACAGCAAAGCTGAGTTCTATGCCATTCGCGCCAGGGTACATTTCACAAGCCAAATTCCTGGCCGACCCTGCACTAGAGTGTCGATCGCCTCCTATAAGTTTGCAGTGGTTACGTGAAGTGCTTTCGTCACACAATTTTGGTCGTCCTGTGTAGCGATTGACACGTGTGGAACACAATCTCTGCATGCTGAAGGTACGTTTTAAACATTGTTGACATTTTTTAATGATAAGTTATGACCCATGTGTCTGTCACGCACTATTTATTTCCTCACATCTGCAGATGAGTAACAAATGTGCGGTAACATTGTCCGCTACAGATATGTTTGTGAAATATCAATCATTCCTCATATGGTCACTACTGGCCATTAAAATTGCTACACCAAGAAGCAATGCAGATGATAAACGGGTATTCATTGGACAAATATATTATACTAGGACTGACATGTGATTACATTTTCACGCAGTTTGGGTGCATGGATCCTGAGAAACCACTACCCAGAACAACCACCCCTGGCCGTAATAACGGCCTTTATACGCCTGGGCATTGAGTCAAACAGAGCTTGGATGGCGTGTACAGGCACAGCTGCCCACGCAGCTTCAACACGATACCACAGTTAATCAAGAGTAGTGATTGCCGTATTGCGACGAGCCAGTTGCTCGGCCACCATTGACCAGACGTCTTCAATTGGTCAGAGATCTGGAGAATGTGCTGGCCAGGGCAGCAGTCAAACATTTTCTGTATCCAGAAAGGCCCGTACAGGACCTGCCACATGCGGTCGTGCATTATCCTGCTGAAATGTGGGGTCTCGCAGGGATCGAATGAAGAGTAGAGCCACGGGTCGTAACACATCTGAAATGTAACATCCACTGTTCAAAGTTCCGTCAGCGCAAACAAGAGGTTACCGAGACGTGTAAACAATGGCACCCCATACCATCACGCCGGGTGCGGCCGGATGCGGCCGGATGCGACCATCATGATGCTGTAAAGAGAACCTGGATTCATCCGAAAAAATGACGTTTTTCCATTCGTGAACCCAGGTTCGTCTTTGAGTACACCATCGCAGGCGCTCCTGTCTGTGATGCAGCGTCAAGGGTAACCGCTGCCATGGTCTGCGAGCCGATACTTCATGCCGCTACTAATGTCGTCCAACTGTTCGTGCAGATGGTTATTGTCTTGGAACGATCCGTTACAGCCATGCGGATAAGATGCCTGTCATCTCGACTGCTAGTGATACGAGGCCGTTGAGATCCAGTACAGCGTTCCGTATTACCCTCCTGAGCCCACTGATTCCATATTCTGCTAACACTCATCGGATCTCGACGAACGCGAGCAGCAGTGTCGCGATACGATAAACCACAATCGCGATAGGCTACAATCCGACCGACGTGATTGTACGCATTTCTCCTCCTTACACGAGGCATCACAACAACGTTTCACCAGGCAACGCCGGTCAACTGCTGTTTATGTTTGGGATCGGTTGGAAACTTTCCTCATGTCAGCACGTTGTAGGTGTCGCCACCGGCACCAAACTTATGTGAATGCTCTGAAAAGCTAATCATTTGCACATCACAGCATCTTCTTCCTGTCTGTTAAATTTCGCGTCTGTAACACGTCATCTTCGTGGTGTAGCAATTTTAATGGCCAGTAGTGTATATAGCACCTACCCACACCATTCGGATGCCATAACGGCATATCTTTAAATTGGAGGAACTTCTGGTACTATCGGAACTGACAGAGTGTCGGGAGTGTGCCTGTTGACAAAAGGATTTTTCATCTGCGCAGTACTACGCGTACGTGCAGTTGTCAAGAGTTGACAGGATTCTCTCTAGCGGATGGCAGCACTATCAACTATGTTTGACACGCTGGAGGAAGCGGGGTGGAAGTAGAAGGTTGTCACGATTAGCTGGTGCCATCTGGAGGCGATTGTTCGGAACTAAGTAGGTGCGAGCCATGTAGTTGCGCCAGTGCAGTGGCGGCCTATAGTGGTATTGCTGTGTAAGTCTTGAGTCAAGTACACAACAACTGATTGCACCCTACATCCGACGGGTGCTAGACTCTTGTAATTGCCATCTGCTTTTTCGGCTCCTATTACAGACACTATACACCTCAAGTACTTCAGATTATCAGTACATACCATGCTCTGGCGAAAACTTCGCGGAATACGCAATTTCCAGCCACATCAATGTGACAAAATGTCAAAAGTTAGAATAAGCACCTTTTGCAGCGCGGGCCGCTGCCAGCCATGAAGGAAAAGAGCCAGTGAGAATCTGGAGGGTACCGGCAGGGTTGTCGAGCATGGCTGACTCCGGTGCTGTAGCCAGCTGCACTAGGTTTCTCTGCTGAGGAACCATGGCGCGAACAGCCCAGTAGACGTGGTTCTAGACATTGTCGATTGGGTTTAAGCCCAGAGAGTCTGGTGGCCAGGGGAGTAAAGTAATGCTGGTGGTCTTCGATCCAAGTACATACACTGTAAGCAGTGTGATGCGTTTGATTGATTCCAGGTAGATGCCGCCGTGCCACGAGAAAACAAACTTCATATAAGGATGGACATAGTGCCGAAGGATATATGCATACTTGTGTTGTCCACTGCGCCTTACAATGACGAGATCGTCCAAGAAATACCACGAAAGCATTCCCTAGACCATAGCACTCCATCCTAGATTGCTTTTTAAGATGTTTCATGCCATACATGCCAACGGGCATCCGCCCAATGAAGCATAATAGCTTATTGATCCGAAAATGTCACCTGTCACCAGTCAGTGAATTTCTAATAGCGATTCTGGTGTGCAGATTCCAGCCTTCGTCGCCAATGAACATCACTCAGCTTGAACCAGGCGCCTGCTGTGGAGGCCCGTATGCAGCAATGTTTTCTGAACGGTCGTTGAAGGTACACTGTTCGTGGCCCCTTGGTTCATCTGGGTGGTCAGTCACTCTACAGTTGTACATCTATTAAGTCGTACACATCTCTGCAGCTGTCGTTCACCCCAGTCATCTATGGCCTGTGGTTAAAAACAGTTGTCTCAGCACCGGGTTTGGATAGCAGTACTTTAACCAAGGCGGCATACGAACTGTTACAAATCTATCCGTTTCGGAAACGTTTCCACTCGTTGCCCGTAAGCTAATGATCATGCCATCAGATGAATCGCTCCATTTCCACATTACGACAACTACTGAATGTTTGCAGTGCACTTCTCCTCCCACCAACACGATTTATTTTCCCTCCACAACTAGTGCTACCACTAGCCGTCTGTCAGTTTTTCTGACACGTTGACGTCGAACTTAACGTGGTGAT
Organism: Schistocerca americana; assembly: GCF_021461395.2. Lineage (NCBI taxonomy): Eukaryota > Metazoa > Arthropoda > Insecta > Orthoptera > Acrididae > Schistocerca > Schistocerca americana. The sequence goes on along the minus strand of NC_060122.1, from coordinate 750,025,213 downwards.
CACATTAATGTGACGGGACCATGTAATATAGAATAATACGCATGGGTACATGCGACTTACCATTTACTGAAAAACTCTCCAGCTTGGCAAAGGTAGTAATCCACAAGCTAGAGGATTGGCCTACGTATGACATTTAACTACATTTTTTATAATATTTATTCCCTTTTTCCATAGTCAGAGCACTTCAAATCCAATTCCCCACTTGTTAATAGTGAAATTCTCGTCACTGACATTTATCATTTGGCCAGAAATTTACTTAAGGCTGTGGCGCCTTTTGTAAGCTACGTATCGCATCGCTGGCATCGATAGTCGCATTAACTTTGATTTATTTGCATTTGTTTTGGCGCGCAAGCAGCGGCTGCTAGGAGATAGTTTAGATTCACTGTTAACCCGTAGGCCCGGGGGACGAGTTTGTTAACGCTGACTTGGTGCTCTACGAATTCTGTAACGGCGCTTTCTGCTGTTTCGCGTTAAACAGTCAGTCCTTTATCACCCCGGTGTTCGGAGACGAGCAGCGACGAGACTCGGTAATTAGTGTCCTACAGCTACGTTACCGTTAACGCTGCCACACGGACGGCTACGGTTTGAGTCCTGCCGTGACAGGGAAGTGTAGAGTGCTGAATATAGGCGTCGCTATTTGTTGCGAAGAATCGCGGTTCCACACTGTCCCAGATGACCGTCGCCGGCCATTCTAGCGGTGACCAAGTGAGAGGTTCCATTCTTCGAATCTATTGGAAACGGACAGCGATGTTACCCTTAGCGTTCTGGTTACTGTTGGAAGTGATTGATGGCGACATTGACGTCACGGTTGTACGACAGGGACTTCCTGCGTTGTTACCTGTGTTACCTCTCATGCAAGAGTATCGTCGTGTGATTTTTCAACAGTACAATGTCCGCAGAAGACACGTATCTCCGTGAAAAGCCTGCGTGATGTTTGGGTACTCTCGTGGCCACCAAGATCCCCAATCTGAAACCAATAGAACGTGTGTGGGACGAAATTGAACATCAACTCCGTCTCAGAGCCAGTATCCACGATATCAACGACCGGTTGCAACCGTTGTGACGTAGCTTGCTCAGAAGAGGACACAACGTCTTTATGATAGCCTTCCCAACCAAATCGGGGGAAGAGCATCTGGGCGAGAGGAGGTGCAATATTTGGCTCTGTTTATGTGTGTGTGTGTGTGTGTGTGTGTTTGTAAGACAGACAGAGAGAGAGAGAGAGATAGAGAGTAGGTGTCTTACAGTGGAAGACCGAACGTGGAGAATGTCAAGAGTCAGTCATGGCGAATGTCTGAAATATTTGTTATATCCACTTACACCGACATATTTTGACATTCACCATGTCCTGCTGGTGAATATTTATTAAAAGTTGTTTGTTATGTTTTTAAAACATATTTTATTATTATCAAAACATATTATGATAAATACCCCGCAGCAAGCACAGGAACACTTGTTATATAAGTAAATCCGCCTTCTCTTGCTGCAACTTAATTTATTATTCACAGACGCGTTACGCCTTTTTCTTACTCTTGAGGCCTATTGATTGGGGTTTAGAACGGACAGTTTTGATATTTTTAGATTTTCAAACAGTTCACGTCGCATTTATTTGCGGAAATAAGTAATTACTTACAGTTTGTTGGCATCGGTGTTTCCTCTCATCTGGTCTAGAGGTCGCACTACCACTTCATGAACAGACATTAATTTTCAACACATACTTCGTTAGGTTGGCAACATCTAAGTAAAGAAACCAAACAGCAGCAAATAAATAATGAAGTCACAAAATTAATGCCTTTAAAAGCACAGTGTTCGAACAAATAGCTACAACTAGTGGCAAAAGAAAGACAGGGCGCCCCAAAGAAGAAGGAGAAACGTAGTGAACAGTGTGAAAGAAACAGTTCGGAATACAATTTTGTGCTTGCGTTTCGGAAATGAAGTAGTAGTGCGACCTCCAGGTCAGATTCGAAGAAACGTTGATGCCAACAAACTGTAAGTAATTACTTGTTTCTGTAATGACTTATTTACATACGAAACGCGAGGGGAACTCACTGATAATCTAAAAATTAACAAAACTCTATCGTTCTAGCTTCTAATGAAGGTGACGCAGAGTAAGAGAAAGGCGAAGCGCATCTGTGAATAATAAATTAAGTTGCAGAAAGAAAAGGCGGTTTTATTAACAAAACAAGAATATACACTCCTGGAAATTGAAATAAGAACACCGTGAATTCATTGTCCCAGGAAGGGGAAACTTTATTGACACATTCCTGGGGTCAGATACATCACATGATCACACTGACAGAACCACAAGCACATAGACACAGGCAACAGAGCATGCACAATGTCGGCACTAGTACAGTGTATATCCACCTTTCGCAGCAATGCAGGCTGCTATTCTCCCATGGAGACGATCGTAGAGATGCTGGATGTAGTCCTGTGGAACGGCTTGCCATGCCATTTCCACCTGGCGCCTCAGTTGGACCAGCGTTCGTGCTGGACGTGCAGACCGCGTGAGACGACGCTTCATCCAGTCCCAAACATGCTCAATGGGGGACAGATGCGGAGATCTTGCTGGCCAGGGTAGTTGACTTACACCTTCTAGAGCACGTTGGGTGGCACGGGATACATGCGGACGTGCATTGTCCTGTTGGAACAGCAAGTTCCCTTGCCGGTCTAGGAATGGTAGAACGATGGGTTCGATGACGGTTTGGATGTACCGTGCACTATTCAGTGTCCCCTCGACGATCACCAGTGGTGTACGGCCAGTGTAGGAGATCGCTCCCCACACCATGATGCCGGGTGTTGGCCCTGTGTGCCTCGGTCGTATGCAGTCCTGATTGTGGCGCTCACCTGCACGGCCCCAAACACGCATACGACCATCATTGGCACCAAGGCAGAAGCGACTCTCATCGCTGAAGACGACACGTCTCCATTCGTCCCTCCATTGACGACTGTCGCGACACCACTGGAGGCGGGCTGCACGATGTTGGGGCGTGAGCGGAAGACGGCCTAACGGTGTGCGGGACCGTAGCCCAGCTTCATGGAGACGGTTGCGAATGGTCCTCGCCGATACCCCAGGAGCAACAGTGTCCCTAATTTGCTGGGAAGTGGCGGTGCGGTCCCCTACGGCACTGCGTAGGATCCTACGGTCTTGGCGTGCATCCGTGCGTTGCTGCGGTCCGGTCCCAGGTCGACGGGCACGTGCACCTTCCGCCGACCACTGGCGACAACATCGATGTACTGTGGAGACCTCACGCCCCACGTGTTGAGCAATTCGGCGGTACGTCCACCCGGCCTCCCGCATGCCCACTATACGCCCTCGCTCAAAGTCCGTCAACTGCACATACGGTTCACGTCCATGCTGTCGCGGCACACTACCAGTGTTAAAGACTGCGATGGAGCTCGGTATGCCACGGCAAACTGGCTGACACTGACGGCGGCGGTGCACAAATGCTGCGCAGCTAGCGCCATTCGACGGCCAACACCGCGGTTCCTGGTGTGTCTGCTGTGCCGTGCGTGTGATCATTGCTTGTACAGCCCTCTCGCAGTGTCCGGAGCAAGTATGGTGGGTCTGACACACCGGTGTCAATGTGTTCTTTTTTCCATTTCCAGGAGTGTATGTTAAAACGGTACAGAGCTTAAATAACAGCGCATGTGAGTAAACTCATAAACTTAAAAGGGACACTACATTCTAACTGAGAAAAGGAGTAATGCCGATACCATTCTTACTTACACTAGTGGCCATTAGAATTGCTACACCACGAAGATGACGTGCTACAGACGCAAAAGTTAACCGACACGAAGAAGATGCTGTGATATGCAAATGATTAGCTTTTCAGAGCAATCAAAGAAGTTTGGCGCTGGTGGCGACACCTACAACGTGCTGACATGAGGAAAGTTTCCAACCGATTTCTCATACACAAACAGCAGTTGACCGGCGTTGCCTGATAAAACGTTGTTGTGATGCCTCGTTTAAGAAGGAGAAATGCGTACCATCACGTTTCCGACATTGATAAAGGTCGGATTGTAACCAATCGCGATTGAGGTTTATCGTATCGCAACATTGCTGCTCGCGTTAGTCGAAATCCAATGACTGTTAGTAGAATATGGAATTGGTGGGTTCAGGAGGGTAATACAGAACGCCGTACTGGATCCCAACGGCCTCGTATCACTAGCAGTCGAGATGACAGGCGTCTTATCCGCATGGTTGTAACGGATCATGCAGCCACGTCTCGATCCAGAAGTCAACAAATGGGGGCGTTTGCAAGACAATAACCATCTGCACGAACAGTGAGACTACGTTAGCAGCCGCATGGACTATCAGCTCGGAGACCATGGCTGCGGTTACCCTTGGCGCTGCATAACAGGCAGGAGCGCCTGCGATGGTGTACTCAACGACGAACCTGGGTGCACGAATGGCAAGACGTCATTTTTACGGATGAATCCTGGTCCTGTTTACAGCATCATGATGATCGCATCCGCGTGTGGCGACATCGCGGTGAACGCACATTGGAAGCGTGTATTCGACATAGCCATACTGGCGTATTACCCGGAATGATGGTATTGGGTGCCAATGGCGACACGTCTCGGTCACCGCTTGTTCGCATTGACGGCACTTTGAACAGTGGACGTTACACATCAGATGTGTTACGACCCGTGGTTCTACCCAACATTCGATCCCTGCGAAACCCTACATTTCAGCAGGATAATGCAAGACCGCATGTTGCAGGTCCTGTACGGGCCTGTACCATCACCCTGGCCGGCACATTCTCCAGATCTCTCACGAATTGAAAACGTCTGGTCAATGGTGGCCAAGCAACTGGCTCGTCACAACACGCCAGTCACTACTCTTTATGAACTGTGGTATCGTGTTGAAGCTGCATGGGCAGCTGTGCCTGTACACGCCATCCAAGCTCTGTTTGACTCAATGCCCAGGCGTATCAAGGCCGTTATTACGGCCAGAGGTGGTTATTCTGGGTACTAATTTCTCAGGATCTATGCACCCAGATTGCGTGAAAATGTAATCACATTTCAGTTCTAGTATAATATATTTTTCAAATGAATACCCGTTTATCATTTACATTTCTTCATGGTGTAGCAATTTTAATGGCCAGTAGTGTAATTATGTGACTGACGCTATACAATCTTATTTCTTGCTACAACTGAAGATCTTATGAGAGTCCCTCGTATGTACAATTGCATTTAGTCGTAGAATTCTCCGTTTTGCAATTATTGCCTGTGTAGCCTTGTCTCGAGTTAGGTGAAGCCGCTTCTCTCAGAGACATTTCTTGTGAAGAAATCGCTTGTAGGAAAAATTAGATTTCCTTCACAAATCACTGACGGCAAGTATGATGGTTCTTGAGCCCACCTTCCTTGTTTTCTGACTTACAGGAGGTGGAGTCTTCTATTCCAACAACAACCGGAAGCGTATTTCGGGCAGCGAATTATTTTCGTATGGTATCACCAACTGAAGCAAGAATCTTCTCTCTCGTGACGGATCTTTCCATTCTAATAAACTTGTGTTGTTTTCTAATCATACGTATCATTTCACAATGGAGTGTCCTGGTGTGACTTTCAGATAGTATACTGAAGAACTCATCATTGGTACACAGTACTTGATACGAAGACGGGGTGGGTTGCAGTACCTCTTCAATAATTTCATCTGATGTACAGTTTTCGTTATGGTCACTAATGAATTTTGTTTCAAAGTTATTAATAATTTCGTCGGACTGTTCATCGGCTTCAGTATTTGTGATTAGTTCGCCAGGAACAGATGACGATGCTATGACTCTTTTTGATTTAATGCCAAACATGGCTTCAAAAGGACGACGGTGTACTCCTTAGCGATATGTAGCGTTCATGGTAAACAGAACAAAGGGCAAACCATCTCGACGTATATGTGAACCGCTAATGTTCATGCTAATTGCCCATTTACGCTGAGTCTTTGGTTTCACTATGACGAGGCATTCCCTGTCTTAACATCTTTCCACATAGCGCATAGTTCGGATGTGACTCGTTTACTGATTTCCCCGTCATTACCTCCTTGCAGTTCAATTGGGGCACACGATGTTAAAAAAGTGCTTAAAGGTTTTTAGCTGGAGTTTTCAAAGTTCTTAGATGGAGAAAACTTTGTTAAATGACCTCCAAACACCTGCTGCATTTAGTGTAAAAAGAAATCACTTCAGAAAGTATTTTGGAGTACTTTTCTTTAGAAAAATGGAAACAGTTCTCTGCTTGTTTACTCGCAGTTAATGTAACTTCTCAAAAGGAAGATCGCGGTTGACTATAGTATCAGTTCAGTATAAATTAGGGTCTCAGATTAAAAACATAATAATTCAAGATAACGTTGCAAGCACCAGCAAACTTGCATAAAACTGACAAGAATGTCTGTTCAACAGTATGTCAAATGTATGTCACGTGACTGCAGCCACGAAAGAGTAAAGGCTGTGGCGACAGACTATCGCCTTCACTGACATCAGCTTTTTGTTTGGATCTACAAAAAAGCATATCATATCATATAACGGTGATGTCACCAAAGAATGTCGACATTCTCCATCTGCGGTCTTTTATGCCAACAAAGTTGAGACTGTCAGATACACAGATAAACAGTTGAATATACCTGCCGTTCCACAGTTAAATGTAACGAGAACCTCAGGGAAGCACTTAACTTCTCAAAATATTTATGAACGCATATATTCATCTATGCTTCAAAATAATAAATACGAACTCTCAATCATCTACAGTTATCGTGGTGTTCGAATGATGTCATCACGAATACCCAAGCAGCTGCTGTATGTGTATGCACAATTCTCTTTATTGACAATTATTTTCGATGAAGCCAGCATTCTCTGGTTGCCACATTTCGTACAGCAAATAAGTGTGTGATAAGCCCGTTGCCTAATATAAACAGTGACTGGAAGCACGGAAATAAGAAAAACTGAAACATTCACAAGATGATGAGTGGGGTGATTTCTGCAGGTCCCTGTTGACTCTTCACTGGCTCCTGCTACGGATACCTGTTTACATAAATGTATTTGACGTCAAGGAACTTTCTGCAAGTGTATACGCTAATTTTATTGACGACATATGTCGGGCAGAAAGTGACAGTTTCCTTGTCGGCAGTTATCAGTATGGTTCAACAGCGTGACAGAATGTCAATCCTAAGGTCCCGGGTTCGATTCCCAGCTGGGTCGAAGATTTTCTCCGCTTAGGGACTGGGTGTTGTGTTGTCCTAATCATCATCTTTTCATCCCCATCGACGCGCAGATCGCGGAAGTGGCGTCAACTCGAAAGACCTGCACCAGGCGAACGGTCTACCCGACGGGAGGCCCTAGCCACACGACATTTCATTTTTTTTACACAGAAGCTTTTTATTGGTACAACGATGACATTCTTTTAAACAATGAAAGCAGTTGAGTGCGGTTGACAAATAATAAATTATGTCTCAGATTTTCGGAATTGTTATCTCATTGCCAACGTATGTCTAACGACGAACCACGCCGAGTTTTTAAGTGGAGCGTAACACAAATCATTTACCAATTCTTTACGTAAAGTTAGTGTAAGGAAAAGTATAAATTTAGCTTTGAAAATTTTTACGGTCCGCTTTCGATATTTGTGCTACGGTAAACCCTTACCACTGCCCTTATCAGTAAGGTGCCGGTACATTTATGGTAACATAAACTGTCAACTGTTGTCAGTAATCAAGACCAATGACCAAGCTAGAAGAAGCCAAACAACTGCCCTGTGAAACATGGCCTATTACGTGATCGTACGATGCTACACGGCGAAAACAATATTTCACCCATTATCTTTCAGCACCAGCCTCACACTGTACAACTTGTACATATATCGATTGGTTTGTGTATGTTGGTTTTCTTTTTTATAGGGCACTGCGTCATAAATCGGAATTTACAGCAGCTATCTTGCAGCGTACAAGCAATAAAAAGAGCATCGAAAATACACCAGGGCTGTAAAAGATGAGACATTCGAGTGCTGTATTCCACTGATCTGTCAGTATTCTGTGTATATTAGGTGACACCCCAACTTTTCTGGGGGTTTGAGCATAATTAAACAGCGTTTCTATGAGGAAATTGTACTTTCAGATATCAACACGGCTATTAACGGTGAAATTAATTCCACTATTTTGTCTAGTTAATTCGGAAGGGTATTGAGTTCCAATTATACAGTACTTTCTCACATATCGGATCAGCTTACTTATCCTAGAAGCGATCTTCTAGACTGCTGACCGATGTTCTCAATCTGCTTTTCTCGATATGTCACTGTTTCATACGACTTGACCAATGAATCTTTATATATGATGTACTGTAAAAGTATAAGAACAGTGATATGTAAAAAATATACGGCAATCTTCCAGTGTAATCGTATTCTTAATGACTCAATTGCAGCGGCTGAAAACACTTTTCTGAAAATTACTCACAAGAATGTTCTTAATACAGCAATATCTTGTAAGTTAGCCCAACACAGATCAGTAATTAAAAAACTAGCTCAGTTCTCAGGGTAGTTACGTAATTGTCGATACTTAATTGTCCTTTCCTTCTCTACCCGTCTTCTCTCGTGAGAAGCCGTGTGCTTATTGCACCAGAGAATATTTCACAAGTTTTTTCGATGTAAACTACTGCAATACATAAATTAACATCGTGGTTTCGTCTCGATTCCCCAATACAAGATAAAAAGAGCAGCATCTACAAATGAAATCCTATGATGGAACTGGAATCCTGTGACTAGACCTTTTCGGCCTGGAATGTTATCTTGTTATATAAAGAAAAACTGTAAGAAAAACTGGTTAAATTATTATCAGCGGCCGCCGGGCTCGTAGGATCTGCAAGAAAGGTAATTGTCCTATCCCGGAACGTCTCGTAAATGGGCTAAAAGAAAAATGTTAAATATTTTCTAAGATAGCGCCTAATAATGAAAACTCTTTGTTAAGTCCCGTATCTACTTAGGACAATCCAGGTATTACGTTACAAATTGATTGACCATATACACAAATTCTTTTGACAAAATAACCATTATATTTTTCTGGTTTTAAGTACAACTTACATTATTAGCTGGTACAGCAAGATGAGCTTTACACAAGAACGTTCTTAAGCGAATGACAAAGGAAAGATAGTTCATGCATAGAAGCACAAGATTCCATGGAATAACAAGTCCATTGTCGTTCTAACTCTTCTTCCTTGGCGTAAGTTGTCGATTCTTTATCAAATTTATCGTAATATTTAGTTTAAATTTTTTTAAACTCAAGGCCACCCGGGAGAAACAGTACAATGAGACGAAATTAAATAACGCAAGAAAATAATAAATTAATTTAGGAAAGCGAAATATGTTCCTTTATATACAGTATATTGCTAAGTTTTCCAAACTTAGCGTCACACACCACGATACTGCTTTCCCTCCAAAATCTATTTCTGACCGGGAACATGACTCCCGGGGGACGTATACACATGCTATTTGATATTTTATACTTTCATACTTTACACTTCCTATGTCCTATTACAATAGTATCTCTTTAAATTATTCTGCTGCTCACGTATATATTTCTTCATGCATACTAGACTTTTCTCGAAGACTAATGAAACAATTAGGCTCTCTGTTGTGAAACAATGACTGCCACTCTCTTGGCTCATCTTGATCAAGCGGTATCGATTTTGTTTCAAAACTACTGAATTTAGTATTTTTGTACTACGTAGGAATAAATTTCAGTGCCAAACCGCGGCAATACCGATCACTTTAAATTACAGATGATAAGAAACTAAAAATTCTCGGGTTACACACAGGACGTGAATATCTAATTGGTATGATTCCATGAACGTCATTGTGTTAACTGTGTTTTCAGTTTGTATCTAACGCAGCAAGAGTGTCGGAATACGTTATGTAAATTGCATAAAATGAGCTAATGTTGCGATCTAGGCGAAAAGCGGAATAATATTAGTCCTTCTGTTTTAAAGTACTGTTATTGTAATTCTTTATGCCTTTTTTGATCTCGTTACAATTTTTAGTTATATTTTCACTATAGTTACTATCGTTAATGTTTGGTGGGGTTTTTAATAAATAATGAATACGTATATTATTTTGCTGTTATTCGTGTAAACTATTCCACTCGAAATAGACGACGTGACAATGGAATGTGTTCATATTCTGTTCATCCTTTTCATTTTTTAAACTTTTACACGCTTCAGTACTGGAATGTTTTGATGAGTTCCATTTGAAAATTGCGAAATTCAGAAAATGCTGTCGTGGGCTGTATAAATTCTAATATTCAAGGGCGAATATAATGCTTTCAGTACCTTATGTATAAGTAGCGAAATGTCAATAAAGTATAAAGGCATTCTTTTAGGATTTGGAATCTCTGTATATCGTTTTCCCTGTGCGTGTTTTTGTAACACCGCCTACTGCAATATTCGATATTTATTTTTTCTCCATACTTTACCCATGCGTGTTTCAGAATGCAACTCAATAGGATTCACGTCATTTCTTAAAGTACACAGTTCATCACTATAACATAGTACGTTCGCGACGTGTTTCATACATTTTGTGGCATAATGGCATATCATACGTTTTGCAATACTTTGCTTATTGGCACAATCTTTGCTGCAGTCTTAAAAACTGTTGTCAGCATCTATTTACCATATAATTATTATCTCGTTCCGGCAGTGAACAAGCACGAAACGACTCGAGAAAGAAAGACAGAAGGCATCAAAATCAGCACACAGATGGCGAAATTACTGCAATGTACACAGCGCAACACAAGTAAAAGACGACTCTTCCGAAAACCATTAATTTTCTTCCACTGCTAAGCAGAAGTTTGGCTCAAAATTGCTTCAACAGCAAGGTATCGACACGAGCGAAGAAAGCTCACAGCTCTGAAATTCATGTGAGGTGTAATGTGGCTTAGTGATGCCACATCGACACCAAATTTCATCACGGTCCTACTTAACGCCACTGTGGACGTATCAATTATGTCAAGGTCGTCACACCGCTTCTTAAACACATTTTAACCCTTCTTTTGACGCCTTTGCAATGGCGACGGGTTGACAAAGGAGATAGAGAAGATCCAAAGAAGAGCGGCGCGTTTCTTCGCAGGGTTATTTGGTAAGCGTGATAGCGTTACGGAGATGGTTAGCAAACTCAAGTGGCAGACTCTGCGAGAGAGGCCCTCTTCATCGCGGTGTAGCTTGCTGTTCAGGTTTCGAGAGGGTGCGTTTATGATTGAGGTATCGAATATATAGCTTCCCCCTACTTATAACTTCCGAGGATATCACGAATGTAAAATTAGAGAGATTCGAGCGCTCACGGAGGCTTTCCGACAGTCGTTCTTCCCGCGAACCGTACGCGACTGGAACAGGAAAGGGAGGTAATAACAGTGGCACGTGAAGTGGCCTCCGCCACACACCGTTGGATGGCTTGCGGAGTATAAATGTAGATGTATTGGTGGGAACCGCGAATCCCCTTGTTGAAATTCTAACATTCTGCGTGGTGCCTGTTGTTCTATATCGTGTCTCCCTACTACTTTCGCGCAACGACGCTCTGAGCGTGTTTTTTAGGTTGACTAGTTTGAACCTGGGACTTTTTGCTGGTAAGGAGACGTCAGACCACACATAACATGTAGAGTTCAGAAGAGTTCAGTGACAATGGCAATGATATAAAACAAATACTTAATGATTTCAGCGTCAGCTCCACTGCACTCCCTGTAAAAGAATCTTCATACTAAATAAATTTAGTGGAAAGGGTTCAAGGCTTTCCTATTTTTAGTTAGCTGGTAAAATAACGTCGAAAAAGCAGTTAACTTTACCAGTGGAAATTTTATTCTACTCACAAAACATTGTTTATAAATTGCACTATTGATAAAAGGAAATGTTTTAATGCAGGATGGTAAAAAAAAACTGCGTTCAACAAAAATGTGAACGAATATTCCCTGAATGGGTTTCCAAGTTCTACAATGGATGGAAGGATGACCTATGCCATATCACATCTATAATCTAGGTTTAAATTAAGTTTCACAAAAGAGAAAACTATCAAAATGGTCTACAGTGACCTTCAATTATCTTTAATTACTTATCTAACTTATCGTAAATTACAATGGCTGATGTGGCTTCTCAATAACTATATAACAGAAAAATCATCACGTTTCAGATTTTTACTTCAAGTGGCAAGTGTGAACACCATGAGCTTTAATTGATGATCGACACTAGTGTTACGCAAGAAGGGGGTGTAACAGATGAGACTTCTGCAGTTCTGATTGAAGCTTTATGCACTGTTATGCGGCATTGCGTGCGTTCACTACCTTGTCGGTATTCGTCAGGGGGCGGCGGACAGCACAGCGCCGCTCACCTCGCCATCTCGGAAGCAACTCGCTCCTAACTTCTCCTTACTACAATTTACCGATGATGGTTTAAATTAACTATCTGACTGTGTTTTCATTTTACCAATCAGGGTCTCAATGTTAACCTTAAGTTCCACCTACAAGAATTCTGTCTATCCAAGGAGAAACGTTATACTTTTCGCGGTGGGGCAATGTTTCCAAAGTTTGCAACATAACAGAGATGCGAAAAAGTGCCACGCTAAAACTTGCACTGGTGTGGTCCTTTTAGTGCTATTGTAAGATCTGTACTGTTCTTCTGGAGGGCTCTAGCTTTTAACATGGGCTGGAGGTGGTCCTGACGTAACAGAGACGTGAAATAGTCTCACGCTAAAAGTAGCAGCTGGGGGTGGTCCTAGCGGTTAGCTGGCGACGTGGATGTCCGTCCCTTATCGTAGGGCCTTCCAGCTTAACACGGTTCTGCTCTCGGCTTCTGTTCTCGTTTCTCCCCTCGGAACTGCGTTTGTCTCACGGTGGGAAGGTATGACATGCATTTAGGCACTCTTGTGTTAGTCTTTGATATTCCATTTGCTCACTTGTTACTCATATTACTTTGGTTAATTTAAAGTCATGACTTATTCTGAGCTATGTGACATACTACTGGATTTGCTTATCATGTCAGGGTTATCATGGAAGGTGTTGGATTTGCCTGACACCTTAGATATCACCACCCTTCGAACTTAATTTTTGTACTGAAGTTGGGCAATGATTGAATCGTTGTCTAAGCCAGTGAAAAATTATTTCGTTATCTAAATATTGTTGCCTACTGTTCAACCACATTATTCTGTTCTATGCTAGTTTGTATTACTAATTTATATTTTTTTATTCTTCCACATTATTATTAAAATATGTTTATATTGACAAGGGAAGAATATTTTTATTCTATTACAATTATTATATTTTAATTATTTTCCTTCTTTATTTAATTGTGAAGTTTGTTTTTTAAGAAGTTTGTTAGCGAAAGTGAGAAGTCTTTCACATCGATTTTCTTAGAAATATTGTTTTTATTAATGCAGTAATTAAGTAAAATGTATTCCTAACACATTTTCTAAGTATCATGCACAAGTAAAATGTTTTTGTTTCCAGACACTCATTTCAACATTGTTACACTAACAAATAAGAATTATTTCCAAGAATTGCTTTGACAAAGAAATATACATACACAAGTATTGAGATATTATCCTAACAAATGGTACAAATGTTAAAAAAAAAAGGGGAAGCATGCAACAAGATAATTTTTTATTCTTTGTTTTTATAAGGAGAAAATAAGTAAAATATAGTTATTCTTTTATTTTTATGAGGAGAAAATACGTGGCTTATAGTTTTAGTGTTTATTATGCCTTACTTTTGTCCTTTATATGCTGTTCATTTCGGAACTAATGACTTATTTTTATCGATAGTCCATTTTTTACTTAGGTCTATAGTCAATGACTGTTATTTTATAGTTTATTAGCTGTCTGGTGTGCTTAACTTACTTAATTTTTCACACATTTCTTTTGCACAATTCCTACATCACATAATTTGATTTCACACATTCACACAATCCTATGAATGTTTAAGCATGAGGTTGGCAAATGTTTGGCACGAAGGTGATGGACTTGAGCGAGATGGATGTTGGTTGGTTGGTTTGGGGAAGACCAGACAGCATGGTCATCTGTCTCATCGGATTAGGGAAGGATGGGGAACAAAGTCGGCCATGCCCTTTCAGAGGAACCATCCCGGCATTTGCCTGGAGTGATTTAGGGAAATCACGGAAAACCTAAATCAGGATGGTCGGATGCAGGATTGAACCGTCGTCCTTCCGAATGCGAGTCCAGTGTCTAACCACTGCGCCACCTCGCTCGGTCGAGATGGATGTGGGCAAGTATTTGATGTACAGATTCGTTCATCGTTCCTTGTTGGCTTTCCAAGTGTGTGTTGCTGTTGTGGAGGCCCCATAATGGAATGGAGCTGTGAGTGCAGAATCTCGTGGTTTACTGGCTTTGTTTGCGTGAAAGTCTTCGTTATGTGTCGCTGAAAGCGGTCGTTTTTCGTTTTAATACTTCACAGACTACTAGTTTACAATAGGATAGGGATTTAGGAAGGTATGGCGTCTATTCTTCTCCCATCTTCTTTCTTGGTCTCAATCTTGCGAAACTTTAACTTCTGTTCTTCCTGCTTTTTCTTTGCTTCTCACTTGCTTCTTGGTTCCGCTCTGGGCAGGATATGGAAATATTTATTGATAACTAGTCGCTTTGAAGTTCTCCTCTTAGTAACAGTTTGATAAATTGTTTGGCCGTGTCATTTTTACTTTGTGGAAGTTTTCTTCAGTTTCGTGCATCAGTGTGCTGTTTAATAGCAGTTGTGTGAGTTTTACACATATTTCTTGCCAGTGGTGGCTTGCCCAAGCCGTCTTCTCGTCGGGCCGTTTTTTGCTCGCTCTTCCGAGTCGGGGCGCTAGGAGACCCTTCTGGCATTCGGCGCCCTGTCATGTCTCTGCAGGGTTCTGCAACTGTGTGGTTCCATGTTCTGTCCCAGCAGGGTTCCGCTTAGTGGGCAGATTTATTGCCCACATCCAATACAAGAGCCTTCTGTTGGTCTCGCTGTCCTTTCCCTTCTCTTGATGCTTCTGCCTTGTAGGAATCGTGTCTTGCTAATTATGTCCTTTTCTTTCTTGATACTTCTCGCATTGCAACTTGTGGGTCGTTGCATCTGGTCTTTGCTGGAGTTTTTACAATGGTTCTTACACAAAATTTTACTTATATTCACCTAACATAGGTCTAGTACCTACATTGTTTTATGCCTTTTTAAAAAGCTTTACAAATTTCGGCGCTCTTTCCATGTTATAATTCTAAGATATTTTGGGTCTTGACATATACAAGGAACCTCAAATTCGTTTTTAATTTTTGTGTAGTGTCATGGTGTATAGCATTTTAGTATTTCATGCTGTTAGACTATCTACGCTTTATCCCTTCACCTTACTCTATGGTACTATTGGTGTTATTTTTGTTTTTGATTTTATTGAAACTACTTGCTTTTTCCCAACTTCCTCTCTCTTCATTCTTCTTTCTCCTGACGATCTTATCTGCAACATAATCTTGAAATATTGTTCTGATTATTTACCAGTAATAAAATTAATCTTCAAACATGTACTGAAAGTGTTTAATACTGCCAGTCTTAGGTAGAAATACCTCTGCTTTATCTCGTAAAATACCCTCTAACTCTCTTTTACTGTGTTCCGAAATACCTTGAACTGCTTGCAATTTTTGGTCGATTTCTTTATGGACTTCTAACATGAATTGTGGTGATTCCCCCTTTTGTACATACCATTCTAATTCTTCATCCTCTTTATCTCGCATCATTCTTAATTGTTTGTTTATAACTGGTATTTCTTCTAATTTTAGCTTTTGCTCAAAGAGAAGTGTGACATTCCCGAATGTTACGTTACCTTTCCCCATATCTATTATCGCTCGTCTCTCATTTAAAAAATCTGCACGTGTAATCAAATCTACAGTTAGTTTAGGTAAAATCACGAAGTTGGCTTTGATCTTTTGACCTTGGCTCGAAAGAGTTAACCAGGTTTGTCTCGTAACTTCCGCAGCATTGTTTCTAATAGGACATCTTACTTTAATCTTACGTGTTTTCAGAACTGGCAATTCCTCATTGGCATTACACTGCATGAATAAATTTCCTGAGATCGCAGTCAGTTCACTTCTGCAATCAATTACAATATTGACTGGTATATGCTTTACCATGGCCTTCACAATTGGTTGAATTTGAGAGGGTTGGTTCTGTTCTTCTTCTTCTTGCACCAACGAATCCTCCACTGAATCATACATGAGTCTTTTTAGGAATTTCTCTTGTGAATTCGAACTTTCTGTAGGATAAGCTTCGACTGCTACTTCTCTCTGTTATATTTCCTCTTCTCTATTTCTTCCTTCATTTACACTTTCTTCAACATCCTCTACTTTTTCCTCATCCTCGTCTATCTTCTCCTTCTTCGTCGCTACTTCCACATAATCGCATCTAAATGCTCTAATTATCGCTTCATAACTTTTTCATTATATACATATGGTTGTGTGCCCACTCCTAACTTATTTTCAACCTCTGTCGACTGCACATTATCCTCATTGAATTCGCTTTGCCTGGTTTCCATTTCAAATAGCTCTGCAATACCCATTACTTCGTCCTTTCCTCCTACATTCGTTGTGCATGCTTCTGGTAATTCATCTTCCTCGTCAGTATTCTCCCAATTGATTTCGTCCCAACACGATATTGTTATTTTCTTGTCATCGTTTTCATCTGGTCCCTGCGGATTTTTCTTCCTTCTTCTCTTCTCGTGATAAGATTTTTACTTCTCTGTTCAAGGTGATGCAATTGTCCTGAGTCGGTGCGTCATTATCTTTGGCATGGGCGCTTAGCTGTCTATTCGAACGTTTATCGGGGTTTGGTGGTCTTACCTCCACCTCTTCTATCTGTATTCTCTTTTCTTGTTCAGCTTGTTGATAGTGGTTTCCTTGTTGATAATTTGTCGGTCTATTGGTTCTCCAGTACCCGTTCCGGTTGTCGTTATTCCCTCTGTAATAGTTGTTGCCGTTACTGGGTGAATTATTGCCATATTCTCTTCTAAATCCATAACCGGTTCTTTGTTGAAATCTAATGTCGTTTCTTGGTGCGAAGTTATTACATGGTTTGTAATTATTGTTTCTTCGTACTGTGTCTCGTGGATTCCACTGCTTTTTGCTTTCGTTTTCACGTGCGCTTCGCGTTTTTCTTGCGTCATCTTCCAAAAATATGAACTCTAGTTCCCTTAGAATACCTTTAAATGCTTCGACGTCATTGCCTCCGGGACCTACTAATGATTGCTGGTATTTCAATGGTAGCTTCATTGCGCATAATTTAATCAACTCTCCGTCACTGTATGGTACATCTAAGCATTGATTTTTCTTTGCCATTAATTCGAAAAATTTCACGGGACTCTTCTCTCCTGAATTTTCAAAATATGGGTTCTGTAATAATTCGTACTTCACTCTGTTCTGTGCTTCGCTGGACCAATATCGTGAGAGAAACTTCTCTCTGAAATCTTCGTACGATCGGCATGTCGCTGCAACATTTTGCATGGTTTCTGCGACTGTTCCTGACATGCGTGCACATATAAAGTCTAATTTGTGTGCTAGCGTCCAGTGTTCTGGTAATCCTACTCGGAATAGATCAATAAAAGTTCGTGGATGTAATGAGTTTCCTTCTCGGAAGTATTGAAATTTTCTGACTGTGAGGAAATGATCGTTGTCGTACTTCGTCATAGTTCCATACGAAATTCGCGATTCTTCGCCACTTTTGTTTCTGATCATTTCTCCCGTCGTTCTTTCCGGTTGTGGTAGATCCATTGTAAATCGTCCACTGTAACTTTCGCCTACCTTTGCGTAGTATCGTTGGAGTGGTACGCAATAATTTTCTTCCATCGGCTGTGAACGTGTAGCTGAATGCCTTGCACTGTACTCTTCGCGACGTGGCTTTCCATTGTCAGGTATTGGTTCGGTATCTTGACTGGCTAACCTTGCTGCTTCATTGCACGATCCAAACTGTCTTGAAACATACATTTGTGGTTCCGCGTGTGTTTGTGATGACATTTGCTCATCAAGAATTTCGAAACGTGTTTGTTGCTGTGCAGGCTGTCTGATTTCACGTATGTTACTTTCCGTCTGTGATTGGAATCGCAAATTCGTAATATCTTCCTTAATTGCTTGTTTTTCCGGTGCTGTAACAGATACGGATGTGGCTGCAGACTCTGTACTTGTTCGATCCTGTTCACTACGCTCTCCAATGGTTTGCAACAACTCTGTTCGCAATATCTGAAATTGTCGCTTCGTTTGCGCTTCTATTTTGACTATGCGGTTATCATATCTTTTCAGCGCTGCTTTTGTGATACGTTTGTGTAACACACTGTTTTCAACAACTTCACGCGCTGTACCTGCTGCTTGTCTAGTAATTTCGTTAATCTGTTTCTCTAGCTTCTTGACTTCTCCCTGGGTGTTGTTACATAATGTTTTGATCTCGTCCTGAATGTCATTACGCAATGTTTGTACGTCCGCTTGTACCTTGTCAATGTCTGTTCTCAATTGATTGTGACCTGTTATTAAGTTTCCTATCACTTCTGGAGATTCTTTTGCCTCGTCTTCAATACGACTTAGGTGTAACTGAATTTTTTTGTTTTGTTCTTTAATCTCACGCATTTGTCTCGTGATTTCTGCATTCTGAATTTGAACTTGGTTCACTATGTCTATTTTGCCTTGTCATGGTTTCCGTAATTTGTTGTCATAATTCTGCCAGATTGGTGGGTCCTATTGCGTTTTCTTCCGACGTCCTACGCTCTGTGTTTTCGCCCAAGTGTTGGTTCGCAACTGATTGCATTGAACTGTGCTGTGACACGTTTCTGCTCGCATTCCTTGTACCCTGTGGTGAGGGAGCTCTGATTACATGTACTATGGGTTCTACGTATTCAAGACGCAAGTTAGAATCCTCATCGGCTGTCTCTCCACTTTCCTGCTCCTCTGTCGTATGCTGAGTTACGTTTTCTGTGCCTTGACGTACATTATCCTCGTTATGGTGCGTTATATGTCCTATTTCTCGCGATACTGCATCGTCTGTTGTACTGTCCTCTATTCTCTGTCCATTTTCATGCTAGGTCTCTACCTCAATTCGGTCAAGGTCTACATCTGCATTGCTAATCTTTTCGAATCCCTTATTTTCTGTTTTAAAAGCAATTCACGTGCCCTAGTTCGAGTCAACATGCGCTCATACGATCTCATGCGTTTCTTAAACATTTTGCACACACGACTTGACAATCAATTCACTTACTTGTTGGGTCAGAGCCAACTTGTCAACGATTTTTTCGCCACCTGTGCGCTTGCATTGGAGAGAAAACTTAATTCTAACAATATTAAAATTCATAACTTAATTATGCTATTGTCTCTGCCAGAATGTCTCACTTTTATTGAATACTTTCTTACAATCTATCGCTACAGCTACTCTTTTCGACTATTTATAATGTCCAAAAAAATCTTTTTTTGTTACAAAAAATTTTTAACAGGATATTTCTCTGACCTAGTTAGGCATGTGGTCGACCTTCAATCATGGTATTTTACCATCCTGGTGGGGTCGCCATTTTCTAACATTCTGCATGGTGTCAGTTGTTCTATATCGTGTCTCTATACTACTTCTGCGCAACGATGCTCTGAGTGTGTTTTTTATGGAATTGACTAGTTTGAACCTGGGACCTGTCGCTGGTAAGGAGACGTCAAACCACAAATGACATGTAGAGTTCAGAAGAGTTCAGTGAGACTAGCAATGATATAAACAAATAGTTAATGATTTCAGCGTCAGCTCCACTGCACTCCCTGTAAAAGAATCTTCATACTAAATAAATTTAGTGGAAAGGGTTCAAGGCTTTCCTATTTTTAGTTAGCTGGTAAAATAACGTCGAAAAAGCAGTTAAGTTTTCCATTGGAAATTTTATTCTACTCACAAAACATTGTTTATAAATTGCACTATTGATAAAAGGAAATGTTTTAATACAGGATGGTAAAAACCAACTGCGTTCAACAAAAATGTGAACGAATATTCCCTGAATGGGTTTCCAAGTTCTACAATGGATGGAAGGATGACCTATGCCATATCACATCTATAATCTAGGTTTAAATTAAGTTTCACAAAAGAGGAAACTATCAAAATGGTCTACAGTGGCCCTCAATTATCTTTAATTACTTATCCAACTTATCGTAAATTACAGTGGCTGATGTGGCTTCTCAATAACTATATAACAGAAAAATCATCGCGTTTCAGATTTTTACTTCAAGTGGCAAGTGTGAACACCATGAGCTTTAATTGACGATCGACACTAGTATTACGCAAAAAGGAGGTGTAACAGATGAGACTTCTGCAGTTGTGAGTGAAGCTTTATGCGGTGTTATGCGGCATCGCGTGCGTTCATTACCTTGTCAGTGTTCGTCAGGTGGCGGCGGACAGCACAGCCCCGCTCACCTCGCCGTCTCGGAAGCAACTCTCTCCTAACTTCTCCTTACTACAATTTACCGAAGGTGGTTTAAAAAAATTATCTGGCTGTGTTTTCATCTTACGAATCAGGGTCTCAGTGTTAACCTTAAGCTCCACCTACAAAAATTCTGTCTATCCAATGAGAAACGTTATACTTTTCGCGGTGGAGCAATGTTTCCAAAGTTTGGAACGTAACAGAGACTTGAAAAAGTGCCACACGAAAACTTGCAGCTGGTGTGGTCCTTTTAGTGTTATCGTAAGATCTATACTATTCTTCTGGAGGGCTCTATCTTTTAACATGGGCTGGGTGGTGGTCCTGACATAACAGCGACGCAAAAAAGTCTCAAGCTAAAATCTATGGTTGGGGTTGCCCTTTTTGTGTTATTGTAAGATCTATAATGTTCTTCTGGAAGGCTCTAGCTTTTACCATGGGCTGGGGGGTGGTCCTGACGTAACAGAGACGCGAAAAAGTCTCATGGTAAAACTTGCAGCTGGGGTGTGGTCCTAGCTGTTAGCTGGCGACGTGGGTGTCCGTCCCTTACCGTAGGGCCTTCCAGCTTAACACAGTTCTGCTCTCGGCTTCTGTTCTCGTTTCTCCCCTCGGAACTGCGTTTGTCTCACGGTGGGAAGGTATGACATGCATTTAGGCATTCTTGTGTTAGTTTGTGGTATTCCATTTGCTCACTCGTTACTCGTATTACTTTGGTTAATTTAATGTCACGATTTTTTCGGAGCTATGTGACATCCCACTGGATTTGCTTATCATGTCAGGGTTTTCATGGAAGGTGTTGGATTTGCCTGACACCTTACAAAATCACCTGATTTTCTCATAAATGGCGCCAAGCAATCCACACCATCCCTTGGAGCGTTGATTCACACATATTTCACGCTCGGAACGACAGTTCGCGCTAGGGTGAACTATAGGGTGAGTTTCTTGACAACATTTGACAATGCTGACATTCTCTTGACGACCCAACTTCTTTGTAAGAACACCGTGGTTCTGCGACTAGACTGAATGTGATCGCAGCGCTTTGGAGTGAAGCACAAGTGTAGCTTTTGCTCAGATGTGAGGGCGGAATCACTAGTGAGCGATCAAAACAATTCAACGAAATCTGAACGTGAACCGACGCAGCAACGGTGGCTTTGCTGTTCAAGCTCTCCTGCTTCGCGCCCTCTGTGGCTCGATTATGCGGGCGAATGACATAACTCATGCGTCATTAAAACAGCGAAGTGTCCCTCTAAGAACCCCACCCTCACCACTGTTTGGCAACATCGTTGGTACCACCTTCACATGTTTATTGGTTACTTTAAAAGTGTTCATGTGGAGAGACAGCCAGTCACTGATTTCTGGGCGCCGGTGTGACAGTCGCCTCTTACTCTGAGCATGTAAGCTAAGCGCTTCAGTCCGAAACCGCGTGACTGCTACGGTCACAGTTTCGAGTCCTGCCTCGGGCATGGATGTGTAAGTCTCATAGTGCTCAGAGCCATTTCAACCAATCTGAGCATCTGGGTAGTAGGTTAGTTAGGTTTTCTCAGTTCTAGGTTCTAGGGGACTGATGACCACAGACGTTAACTCCCATAGTGCTCAGAGCCATTTGAACCAATCTGAGCATGTGGCCAGTAGGCGCTGCTTCAACGACATAGAGACACTTAGCTCAGGGTTGTCTAAATGGTTGCCTGTCACACCGACGCACAGTAGTACAGCCAGCTTCGAAATGTGGACATAATAAAGGAAATGAAACAAAAGACTACTAAAAACTGAAATAATTTCATATTCTTTGAGTCAATGAATAGGAATGCGAAGTCGAAATTACAAAATTGAAAATGAGGGATCAAAAATTATAAATCTTCCAAATTCGAGTAAGACTTCGGAAGTCACGTATTATGTAGTCGCTGGTTATGAATTCATTATTCTACATTTTTCAGTCAGAAACGTCGTCATATTAATAGCTTGTTCTTAGAAGTGTCGCTGTCGGGTTATCAATGGGAGATGTTTCAAAAAGCAGATCTTTTACTTCAGGTAGCATCTGCTTATCTTCTTCAAGTGTTATTCTCACGATGGATGGATCCGAAGGCGCCAAGAGCCGATGGAATACGATATGCATCGTTTCCTCATGGGAATATTTGCGTGAAAAATCTTCACCTAAACGCCAGGTGTCCATATTACGAGCATCCTGCGATCATCAAACAGCCGACCTATCAGCAAATAAGTACCTTCGTTCGTGGCACATCCGTGCATCAGAACTGCGTGGACTGTTGTCGGCATCGGAAGTATTGAAGAATATATTGAGTCCGGCGAAGTTGGCACCATATTTTCTAGAAATACACACATTTTCAGAGTTCTTGATAGATATGTTTTAATTCTACAGTCCTCTGTACAAAATTTGAGTAGTTCTGTAGCATTTCGAGAAAAAAAGCTGCATTACTCGGGGAAAATTAAAGGTTATAAAATAATTGCTTGCAAATTTGCGAAAAAAATTATGATCACAATTCTGAATAGCTCTCCAAGAATTCTACAGAAAACTCTAACGAGGCATTTTTAGTGTAGATAATAGTTTACGATATAATTGCAATTATGTGAGAACCATTTTTATCGTGTGAGACTGCTGTACGTTAGATAGAAGACTTCCCAAACAGACATGCAAATATGTGCACGTAGCTACATTTGAATTCTTTAACTGTACTACTAATGTATTAAGTGAGCCGTTTGCAATAATGGAACCACGAAGAGGAAATTTTGCGTCCAATGATTTTGGATAATATCGGTAGTAGTTTAGTTTTAAATCGATGTACGTCATAAGAAAGGTTAAAAATGTCATAAACATATCTTATCGAGTGCTACCAGTCTTATTTATCCTGACAACTAAGCAGGTTATCTGACATATATTAAACAGGCCAAACGAACAAATCTGGAAAACGTGTCGTTGTGTTATTCACTGTTTACCATAAACTGTCACGGCACATACACTATGTGTTCAAAAGTATCCGGACACCTGGCTGAAAATAGCTTACAAGTTCGTGGCGCCCTCCATCGGTAATGCTGGAATTAAATATGGCGTTGGCCCACCTATAGCCTTGGTGACAGCGTCCACTCTCGCAGGCATACGTTCATTTAGGTGCTGGAAGGTTTCTTGGAGAATAGCAGCCTTTTATTCACGGAGTGCTGCACTGTGGAGAGGTATCGACGTCGGTTGGTGACGCCTGGCACGAAGTCAGCGTTCCAAAACATCCCAAAGGTATTCCACAGGATTCAGGTCAGGACTCCATGCAGGCTAGTTTATAACAGGGATGTTATTGTCGTGTAACCACTCCTCCACATGCCGTGAATTTTGTACAGGTGTTCGATCGTGTTGAAAGATGCAATCGCCATCTCTGAATTACTCTTCAACAGTAGGAAGCAAGAAGGTGCCTAAAACATCAATATACAACTGTGCTGTCTTAGTGCCACGCAAAACAACAAAGGTTGCTAGCCCCCTCCATGAACTACATGACCACGCCGTAACACCACCGTTTCCGAATTTTACTGTTGGTACTACACACGCTGGAGATGACATTCACCGGGAATTCGCCATGCCCACACCCTGTCATCGGATCGCCACACTGTGTACCGTGATTCGTCACTCCACACAACGTTTTTCCACTGTTCACTCGTCCAATTCTTACCCTCCTTACACCAAACGAGGCGTCGTTAGGCATTTACCGGCGTGATGTGTGGCTTATGAGCAGCCGCTCGACCATGAAATTCAAGTTCTCTCGCCTCCCACCTATCTCCCATAGTACTTGTAGTGAATCCTGATGCAGTTTGGAGTTCCTGTGTGATGGTGTGGATAAATGTCTGCCTACTACACATTACGACCCTCTTCCACTGTCGGCGGCCGCTGTCAGTCAACAGATGGGGTCGGCCTTTACGCTTTTGTGCTGTATGTGTCCCTTCACGTTTCCAGTTCACTATCACATCGCGAACATTGGACCTAGGGGTGTTTTGGAGGGTAGAAATCTCGCGCACAGACGTATGACACAAGTGACCCCCAATCACCTGGCGTCGTTCGAAGTCCGTGAGTTCCGCGGAGCGCCCCATTCTCCTGTCTCACAATGTCTAATGACTACTGACGTCGCTGATATGGAGAACCTGGCACTAGACGTCAGCACAGTGCACGTAATTTGAAAACCGTATGTGTCTGGGGGTGTCCGGATATTTTTGATCACTTAGTGTATCATAGTGACCTGAGACTGTAACTACACCGCAACATTGTGCAAGTAGGCACTAGTGCAATCTACACGAGATTTTGCGGTACTGATGTCAGAACGCGCACTTTTTTTCCTATTCTGTCAAGGTTCGAAGCGAGCTGGCCTACTATGCGACGTCTAGGAATCAATGACTGTCTCTTTCTGTATAGATAAATGTTCAAAGTGACCTGCAATGATGCACTGGTGGCACCCAAGGCGTTTCGGAACTTGGAGGTCTAAGGGGAACGCTTTGCCGTTTTACTTACCCACGTGTCAATGTCGCACATCCACTAGAGGGTGCGGAACAGGAGGGATGAGAAAACATAACGACCTTTTGCTGGTTGAGATCACATTCAGATATTATCGAATTATGTTGAACGGTCCACAGTGGTTCCATCCAGTACACCAGAGCCTAAACTGCAGCCTCATTACACTCCAAAGAAACACAATCATGTTCACTGCGCTTGCGGGTTCAAATGGCTCTAAGCACTATGGGACTTAACATCTGAGGTCATCGGTCCCCTTGACCTAGAACGATTTAAACGTAACTAACCTAAGAACATCACACAAATCCATGTCCGAGGCAGGATTCCAACCTGCGACCGTAGCTGTAGCGCGGTTCTGTACTGAAGCGCCTAGTACCGCTTGGCCACAGCGGCCGGTGTAATTCCGCTATAACATATAATGTCAAATATCTCTGAAAGCAAGTAATGAAGTTTGTTTGGTCACACGTGCCAAATATTGATTCGATAAATGAAGATGAGATAACCTCAGCTCTAACTGCACCGGATGCTTTGAAACGAGGACTTAGATTTAAGATGGATGAAACTAAAGGGACTATGCTCAGTTAACTTCCGAGCTATGTGCGTGGTACTTCATCTAGAACCTATCATTATATTTATAAAACTGATTATGGGTCACACTGTTTCATTTAGATACCATACTAGATTTTTTTACAAGGCTTCATAAAGCACTTAAGAAAACTTTACATCTATTTATTTATTTCTGTATGTTTGAAGTTTCATGGTGTTTTTGAAATATTGGTCATCAATGGAATGATAATTGACCGTTGTGGTGGAAGTAAAATCGTCAATATATTCCAAAATCCACGCTAACTTTGATCACCTACTGTTTTTTTTTCTATTACGTCCTCCACATTTTATAAAATAATTAGTATGAAATCCATTCATTAGTATGTAATCCTTTCACAGAAGCATATATTTTCACGAAACTAGATATCACAGAAGTTAAGGTTCAAATGGCTCTGAGCACTATGGGACTCAACTGCTGAGGTCATTAGTCCCCTAGAACTTAGAACTAGTTAAACCTAACTAACCTAAGGACATCACAAACATCCATGCCCGAGGCAGGATTCGAACCTGCGACCGCAGCGGTCTTGCGGTTCCAGGTTGCAGCGCCTTTAACCGCACGGCCACTAGAAGTTAAGGAACAGTCACGATAATCATATCTGAATCTGAAAAATCGGTCAAAGTACACCGATTTAATATGTAGAAGGCGCTATTAGTAAACTAGTATTTAATGTAGTACAACAGACAATAACATATGAAACTGTAGCCAGCAATTTCCCAAACAAGCAATTGTATCTCACTAATTAAAAAAAACAGTGCAATTCAAATATGAAAGCAGTGTCCCAAGCTTCGAAATATCCAGTGAAATATTCCAGGCAACCGTTCACACCCTTTCGCAACTTCATGAGACGACCATCAAATATTCATAGCCGAGTACGTGAAGCAATTAGCATTACTCACGAAGCTTAATCTCGACGGATTAGCGATTACGATGCCTGATCGCTGGATCAGGTGAGCTGTCAGCGAGATGATGCATCCTAAGCCGGAGCGCAGCTAATCTACGGCAGGTGAACTGTTCGCAGAATGCCCTGTCCCTTCCCTTACATTTGATCGCGCTTCAGTATTGCCGCCTGCCATGATAGCAACCGTTGACCAAGGGCCATGTGCGGTCGGTACTCAACACTGTCAATCTCGTAATTTATCAGACAGGTACTTCTTACGAATTATACTATGTGGCAGAACACGCATAATTGCATTCAAAGAACAGGGGCAATCACAGATCAATACACCTGGTCTGTATTTTATTTCTTCGCATACTTGTAATACAAGTTAATCCTTGTGTTACTAACAATAGGATACAGCCCAGGTTCAGAAAGTTCTCCATACTTGCAAATTCGACAAATAGCGAGGAACGATCTTACTTTACATATACATCTACACTCATGCTCCATACTCCACCTTACGGCGCGTGGTGGAGGGTACACCGTACCCCTAACAGTCATATCTTTTCCTGTTCCACTCGCTAATAGAACGACTGTCTTTATGCCTCCGTATGATCCCTAGTTTCTCGTACCTTACCTCTGAGGTCCTTACTCGCAATGCATGTTGGAGGCAACACAATCTTCCTGCAGTTAGCTTCAAATGCTGGTTCACTTAACTTTCTCAATGTTCCTCCTCGAAAATAAAATCGCCTTCCCTCCAATAAGTACCATTTGAGTTCCCGTAGCATCTCCGTAACAACTGGGTGTTGTACGAATATACCAGAAACAAATATAGTAGCCCGCTTCTGAATGACTTCGATATTTTCATGTAATCGGATCTGGTGCGGATCCCAAACACTCGAACAGTACTCAACACTGAGTCGTAACAGTGGCCTATACGTGGTATGTCTTACAGATGAATCACACTTTCGTATAATTCTGACAAACCGAAGTCAGCTATTCGCCATTCCTACCACTATCTTCTCATGCTTTTTCCACTTCATATCACTTTGTAGCGTAACGCCCAGATATTTAAATGACGTGACTGTTTCAAGCAGGATACTACTAACGCTGTATAATACTGACTGTATGACTTATTCTATGACAATAAGGAAGGGAGATTAGATTAAAGTGTACTGTGGACGAAGATGTCAGTAGAGACAGCTAGGGACCGACAGAGAGAGAGAGAGAGAGAGAGAGGGTGGGGGAATAAAAGTTCAGATTATCAGTTAATGATAAACTGTCTTGTCTCTTTTGTTGATTTGATTTTTAGTTATAAGTGACATTTTGTATGCATCATTTTCTGTAGCTCGTCGTGGACTACTAAGAAGCATTGAATGTTAGATGGCATCTGTTACTTGGGAATCTTATATTAACTAAGACTACTTGGTAACTAATCGAAGAAAAAGTCCGCTGGCCTCCTCTAATCACGAGTTATATTTATGGAATAAAAATTCGCTTCAGGAGCCAGTAATTTAGTAATTCATTGCACATCCGATTACGAAACATTAAGATCTTCAGGTACCATCAAATAATTATGGGAACATAAATATGTGGCGGTCGGGCCAATCAGTCCTGGGGGCCAAACTGAGGTCAAACAAAGCTATGGGAACATACGACCAGCAACAAGAGCACCCACCCGAAAGTGACTGACTGGATCGACCGCCACAAACTTACGATCCCATAATTATTTGGTGGCACCTGAAGATGAATCTTTACGTTTCGGTACCAGTCGTGAAATAAATTAAGAAATTACTAGTAATTAAAGAGGATATTCACTCTATAAATGTGTTCTTCAGTTGCGGATGTTCACCGGATCAAATAATTTGAATCACGATTTACGCTGATGAACATTTCTATCGACAGCCGAATTTCTGTATTGTGAGGGAAGAAGCGACATTGAAGCTAATTAGATACAAAATAACCCAACTATTATGTGAAAACCTACATCGGTCTCCATTGATAAATTCTGATACGTCTTCCAATAAATCAAAATCTTCTGTATTATAAGTGAAGAGAACTTTTTCCAGTCATTAGCTTGAATACCACATATCTCTTACAAATCTGCGAGTGACACTTAGAAAACATTTTCACATCAGGATTACTGGATACAGCTTCTAAGCGATATCACCGTATCTGCGATTATTTTAAATTCCTGGTTATTCTGCGGCAGAAGATTTTGGTTGATTTGTACCCACAGGTATATGTCCATCGACCAAGCGAAGCATCAGTAATATTGTATATGCAGATTCCGGGGGTATTGTGAAAGTGTTGGTTTCGGTAGCTCAGACTACATATTCAAAGGCTGCCAAAGAAATACTTTTACCATACTAACAGAAGATTGTTAGACGGTATTAGTAGTTAAGATTGTCTGACACTGTCATATGCTTCACTTCCGGCAATAATTTGTGTACAGAGGAAATACAGAGTTGCACCGTGATTCGGAAGCCACGTCAAACTATATTTCCCCCTGTACGTAACGGGGTAAGTCAAATAGAAGTTCCGAAGCTGGCGAGGACACACTCCCTCTACCAAAACAACTGTTCCCTAGTTCCCTGTTAAGACCAGGTTTATGTTTTCTTATGCTGAACCTGTCAAATGTGTAGTGCAGAGTAAAGTAGCACGTATATAGCTGAACGTATTAAATATTTGTTAGTACATTCGTCAGTGCTAATGGCGAATAATTTCAATGTATTCTCCCAAAATGGTTCAAATGGCTCTGAGCACTATGGGACTTAACATCTGAGGTCATCAGTCCCCTAGACTTAGAACTACATAAACCTAACTAACCTAAGGACAGCAAACACATCCATGCCCGAGGCAGGATTCGAACCTGCGACCGCAGCAGCAACGCGGTTTCAGACTGAAGCGCCTAAAACCAATCGGCCACAACGGCCGACAATGTATTCTCCCAGATTACAGTATGTGAGATACCTTACTATTTACTATAGGGAAAAACTGAAACACACTCCTAATAATAGGTAGAAAATGTAATATAGGAAATTTCAGTACACACAGCTGCGAAATACAGAAATATGAAATCTTTGTCACTAATTGAGTATTGATTTAAATTCTCTTTCTTCTGCCCTGAAGTATTAGGTAAAAAGGCACTTCTGCATTCATTTTATTTTCACTCATTTCTGCTGGTCATTCAACACCTACTTTCTTTCATGGCTAACAGATTGCAGCTGCTACAGGGCCCAAGCTGACATCCGTTCCTTTTAAAGGGCCTTCCATTTATTCTTGTACTTGTGAAATATTTCAGGGAGGCGCAGGCAATTTGGGAACGTCTGTTTCATTCCTGAAGTGGGCCAGCTGTCAGACTCCTCTCAAGCGCATAGGAAATCATATTTCATCTGACTGTACAGTTTGTAATCTGAGAGTACCAAACATAATTTGTGGTAATCATCTTGGGGTTGAAGCACCTTTTTCCCGTGTTTGCTTTAACAATACATAAGTTTTAGCATGGGGTCCGCCTTCAGCAAAACAGAATTTTGTTTTTTGTCCCATACATGTTTCATTAGAGTTGCAGCATCTTCCGTAGACTTTTATTTTATTGCTGTTAAAGATAAAGAATGTTTACAAACTGCAAAGAAAATTTATTATCTTTAACAGCCACAAAATAAAAGCCCACTGAAGATGCTGCAATTGCATTGAAACATGAATGGTACAAAACACAAAATTGTGTTTTCGCAAAGGCGAACTCCGTCCAACAACATAATGTATGGTCTTTATCTTCCACCAGAAAAAAGGGGAAGAAGACATAATAACTAGATACAGAGATTAGACACATAAACTTACAAAAATAAAATAAAATAAAATTACAGACCACGAAACAATCATCTGAATGTGACGGAAATCGGTATACGTGATGTTCTTGTACGGTAAAATAAATGATTACTATTTCAGAAAGATTTGATGATTTAATTAAGAGTAACAGCAACTCAAACTGACCTTTGGCCCATATACAAGCAGGTATTCGACGTTGCTTGGCTTGGTTTAGAGGTTTTAGTTGTCCTCCTGAGGGATATTGTGCCACACGCTGCCCAATTAGAGCGTCAGATCGTCAAACCCCGAGCTGATGGGAGGGATCGTTCCATAATGCTCCAAACGTTCTCAGTTGGGGAGAGACCCGGCGTCCTTGCTGGCCAAGGTAGTCTGTGGAAAGCACGAAGACAAACAGCAGAAACTCTCGCCGTGTGCAGGCGGGCATCTCTCGCTGAAAAGTAAGTCCAGGATGGAATAATATGAAGGGCAGCAGAAAGAGGTGTAAAATATCGTCGATGTACCTCTGTGCTGTAAGATTGCCGTGGATGACCACCAGAGGGGTCGTGCTACGAAATGAATTGGCACCCCAGACCACCAGTCCAGGCTGTGGGGCAGTATGGCGGCGGCTGTCAGGCTGGTATCCCAATGCTACCCGGGCCGTCTCCATACGTGCAGTCACTGGTCGTCGGGATCATTTCGAAGCGGAACTCATGAGTAAACACAACTGTACTCCAGTCAATGAGATTCCAGGCGAATGACTTGTCTGCAGTGCCCCGGACAGAGGTGAGATGCCAACCTGACTGTCGTCTGCCATACGGCCCGACAACCAGAACCGATGTTTTTCAGTACCATTACATTTCATAGAAAGACCATTTTGGTTGTCATCCGCCGTACCATTACAGTGCAGTGATACGTCGACGATGTTCTGCACCTCGTTTTGTTGCCCTCCATGCCACGCCATCCTGGAATTACATTTGAGCGAGATACGGCCCAATTGAGAACGTTTAGAGACATATGGGCTGGGGTTTTGACGATCTAACGCGCCAGTGGGTCAGAATCTGACGCGGTATCCCTCAGGAGCACATCCAACAACTCCGTCAATGAATGCTAAGCCGGACAACTGCTTGCATAAGGGCCAGAGAGAGACCAATACAATATAGACTCGATCAATTTGTGAATCTCTTTCTCTTGAATAAATCGTTCCACTTTTCTAAAATTGTAATAATTTTTGTAACTGTGCAAGTACATCTACCGATATCTGTCTCATTCGGATAATTTCTTCGTCGTGCGTCTTCTTTTTTTGTCTTAGGGTGTAGTTTTACGCATTTCCCCTAGCCTTCCGACATCTTTTTTCTTCATGGCAAGCTACTATGAGCCCCAACTGACATCAGTTCCTTGTAAAATATTTCCATTTATTCCCCTACTTGTAGGGTAGTTACCAGTCTCCTGTCATGCGTGTGCTAAGTAGTGTTTATCTGTTTGTACGGTTGGTACTGCGGAGTATCTGAAAGTATCAAGCTTCAGTGTACAGCTTTTATTTTCCAGAAGAGAACAGGAGAAGAAGACATCATTGCTATACCTAGTGTTTAGAGACACACATTTCTGCCTTTGTTATGCTAAACATTTACCGAATAACGCTAAGAAATGTCCGCACCTTAATGTCTATACACGTATCTTCCATCAACTGCCGTTCCTAAGTAGCCTCTGTAATTCTTGTACTCTGAATCTTCATAGTTCTACATCCACATTTACAGCCCATATAAACTGATATCTGTATCTACACTGCCCGGAAAAAAGTAAGTAGAACAACCCAAAAAAAGAGGAGGAAACGATATGAAACTTCACGACTTCATGGGTTTGTGATGTCATACTGTCCCTTAACTATGGTACTGACCGACAGATTGACGCAATAACGTTTTTTCTCTTTTTTTTAACGGCTTCCGAAAGCGCTTGAATGGACTAATACAGTGATACATCGCCTGTTATTGGTGAGGTTTAAGCTCTTCGCAAAAATGCCTGGGACACATTTGAAATTTGAAGGCAAGTCGCCGGAATTGCATTTTGCTTTGTAAACACTTTGATGCCAGACTACGTCATTGTATCAATCATTTAGACTGTTTAGTTGTCTGAATTGCAGGACTGGCAGGAACTGTGTCGCCTATCGCCAGCTCATTTCTGATTCAATGTTCTTTCGATACGGATTCGAACAACGACGTGGATAAATTAGACATGCTGCTTTATTCGGAAAATAGCGGCATGAGGCATACTATCACAGAATGTGAGATCAGCCAGAGGAATTTCATTCGAGTCTTGCGTCGACAAAAATCCCACCAATATTTTGTTGGCTTGTTCTGTACTGCCTGGGAGACGACACTACGCTTTTCCAACGTCACAGGCAGGGTAGCTTAAAATGCATGCTGTCTTCGTCAGGTACAAGAATAACGACTAGGAAGTGTAAACCTGTATTGGGATTTTATAGGAAATTCCCTTGTGGCACTTGACATCGTTCGAAGGACGTTAAATTGAAATATACTACTGGCCATTAAAATTGCTACACCACGAAGATGACGTGCTACAGACGCGAAATTTAACGGACAGGAAGAAGATGCTCTGAAATGCAAATGATTAACTTTTCAAAGCATTCACACAAGGTTGGCGCCTGTGGCGACACCTACAACGTGCTGACATGAGGAAAGTATGCAACCGATTTCTCATACACAAACAGCAGTTGACCGGAGTTGTCTGGTGAAACGTTGTTGTGATGCCTCCTGTAAGGAGGAGAAATGCGTACCATCACGTTTCCGACTTTGATAAAGGTCGGATTGTAGCCTATCGCGATTGCGGTTTATCGTATCGCGACATTGCTGCTCGCGTTGGTCAAGATCCAATGACCGTTAGCAGAATATGGAAACGGTGGGTTCAGGAGGGTAATACGGAACGTCGTGATCCCTACGGCCCCGTATCACTAGCAGTCGAGATGACAGGCATCTTATTCGCATGGCTGTAAAGGATAGTGCAGCCACGTCTCGATCCCTGAGCCAACAGATGGGGACGTTTGCAAGAAAACAACCATCTGTACGAACAGTTCGACGACGTTTGCAGCAGCATGTACTATCAGCTCAGAGACCATGGCTGCGGTTACCCTTGGCGCTGCATCACAGACAGGAGCGCCTGCGACTGTGTACTCAACGACTAACCTGGGTGCACGAAACGCAAAACCTCATTTTTTCGGATGAATCCAGGTCCTGTTTACAGCATCATGATGGTCACATCTGGGTTTGGCGACATCGCGGTGAACGCACATTGGAAGCGTGTATTCGTCATCGCCATACTGGCGTATCACCAGGCGTGATGGCATGGGGTGCCATTAGTTACACGTCTCGGTCACCTCTTATTCGCATTGACGGCACTTTGATGAGTGGACGTTACATTTTAGATGTGTTACGACCCGTGGCTCTACCCTTCATTCGATCCCTGCGAAACCCTACATTTCAGCAGGATAATGCACGACCGCATGTTGCAGGTACCGTACGGGCCTTTCTGGATACAGAAAATGTTCGACTGCTGCCCTGACCAGCACATTCTCCAGATCTCTCACCAACTGAAAACGTCTGGTCAATGGTGGCCGAGCAACAGGCTCGTCACA
Source organism: Schistocerca americana (assembly GCF_021461395.2). Taxonomy (NCBI): domain Eukaryota; kingdom Metazoa; phylum Arthropoda; class Insecta; order Orthoptera; family Acrididae; genus Schistocerca; species Schistocerca americana. The sequence goes on along the minus strand of NC_060122.1, from coordinate 749,991,382 downwards.
ATACGCCAGTCACTACTCTTGATGAACTGTGGTACCGTGTAGAAGCTGCTTGAGCAGCTGTACCTGTACACGCCATCCTAATTATGTTTGACTCATTACCCAAGCGTTTCAAGGCCGTTATTACGGCCGGAGGTGGTTATTCTTGGTACTGATTTCTCAGGATCTAAGGACGCAAAAAAGTAATAACATGTCAGTTCTACTGTAATATATTTGTCCAATGAATACCCAATTATTATCTGCATTTCTTCTTGGTGTAGCATTTCTAATGGCCAGTTGTGTAGATATACATCGTAAGATATGGATGGATTGATAGTAGAGACCGGACGTGCGATGAAAACACATAATCGTTAATAGGATATTCTCCAGACCTCTCACGATTTGAAAACGTCTGGTCGGTAGTGGCCGAGCAACTGGCTCGTCACAATACGCCAGTCACTACTCTTGATGAACTGTGGTATCGTGTTGAAGCTCCATGGGCAGCTGTGCATATAAAAGCCATCCAAGCTCTGTTTGACAATATGCCCAGTCGTATCGAGGCAATACCCAGAACGTTTGTTCTGGGTACTTATTTCTCAGGATCTATGCACCCAAACTCCGTGAAAATGTAATCACATGTCAGTTCTAGTATAATATATTTGTCCAATGAATACCAGTTTATCATACGCATTTTTATGGCCAGTAGTGTTCATATCCATACTTTCTTATGAACGTTCTGTCTGTTCTAGAATAGGTACCTCAGGATAAGCGACAGTGTCTTTTGTTCCTATACGATGGCTTAGCAGCTCACTCTTTCCGTGTTGCAACGCAAATATTGATTTTGAAGTTTCCTGACCGTTAGATAGGACGGTATGCACCCTTACAATAGCTGGACAGGGGTCTTGATTTGTCTTCTGATTTCTTCGTACGAGGAACAGTGAAAGATACTGTCTGTCATAAATCCCCAACTACGCCAGACGATATGCGCTGTCGAAATGCCACAGCATGCATTACATATCACCGTGTCCTTTCATCTTCTGATCTGTCTACCGAATGGCGATTGTAAATGAGCTTAGCAACGTTTCATTCACAAAAATATTTATTTGGCGGATGACATGTCGTCAGTCATGCTGAAAAATTTATATATTTAAAGTGTATTCCGTCTAATTATAATTTCGAGTAATATTTATTGACACATTCGTCCAACAGCAGGTGGTTTAGTTTAAGAATCAGTCAGGGGTCTCCTGACAAACACAGGTCTTCCTTTCCATCTCTAAGAAAGATAATTGGGTAGTTTCTTTTTCCCTTCTGGAAGTATGAGTGAGCGACGTCACTGTTTCGGCTTTGACATGTAAACAATAACGGAGCGATTGGGGGGGGGGGGGGGGAGATGGCTTTGAATGGAAAACTGCCTGACGTATCTGTAGTTGTGTCCATAAAAACCTGGGAACGTACACACATCTGAAATAATTTTCATAAGCCCCATCCGATGCGGCAGAAGTTAATGTGTGCCGTAGTTCCATGTATAAAAATCATGGTTCACCCAGTATCTATGGCCTATAGGAAATAACGTTTTATCTTAACACTTTTCCGTCCGGTGACACCACAGTGGTGTCGTGAGCACAGTATCAGGCAGTGGCCGGTGACAGCACTTTCGTATCTTTTACATCCTGTTGGTGTTTTCTTTAGGTAACAATAAGTTACACACGTCAACAACTCTTTTGCTTTTATAAGTACATGTGCACGTTCATCATGGCAGACAAAGGAGACGATACGATTATTTACGATGAGTGCGCGGATGTCTTGTGTGACGTTCCGGACCACATGGTCGATTGGGAAGAAGAAATTGGATATAAACAAAAAGAAAATGAATCAAAATCGTCGGAAGATAGTGAAGTACGTCCAAGAAGAATCCGCCGAACGCTAGTGTTGCCAACTGATTCGGATGAGTCAGAGGTAGAAAACAATGATTTACTGAGGACCAGTAATAAATTTGGAGGATCTCCGGGTCCACACATATTTCCCAAAGATACACAGAGCGTCGTGGACATCGTAGAATTACATAATGGGAACGTTCTGTTTAAATATATTAGAAACGAAACCAACAATTTATTACAGTCAAAATTGCAATATAAGGAAACTGGATAAAAAAATGTCAAACTTGTCGACATTATGGGACCCGAACTTAGAAAATGGCTTGGGGTTGCTATCCTTACGGGAATCGTAAAAAAAAAGCAAGGATCGATGATCACTGGTCAACGAATCCGTTGATAGACACGCCGATATTTCGCAAATCGATGTCCCGCAACCGATTCCGACAAATATTATCATTTTTACATTTTTCCGACAATAATAATAAACCGGATAGTGCCGACCGGCTTTTCAAAGTGGAATTCGTAACTGATTATTTTTCCAAAAATTTTAAATAAATATTTAATCTAAGTCATAACATCTCAACTGATGAAAGAATGATACCATGGTGTGGAAAGTTAAATTTAAAAGTTTACAATCTGTCTTCCGGCGCCAAGTGAATAAATTTGTACAAGGCATGCGTACGGCAAAGTGTTAACAGCATAGGCCTGTCTTACTGCATATAACGACAGAGCTTCACATGAGAGCTATGCCTGGCGGTTTTTACACTGTAATAAGGGGCTCTGGCCACATTGTTTCATTGTTTTCTAATTTTGGTTCATTTCTTGGATTCGCTGCGAAGAGTTTCAACTTCAACGTTACCAACATTACATCAGTTCATTCGCCGTTTCAAGCGCTATCAGATGCCGTTAAAAAGTATATAATTGCTTTTAAAAGGTCATACTTGCTTCAGCATCTCGATAGATACAAGAGATACACCTTATCACATACCAGAGTACATGCCCTTCGCGTGATATCATATGCCGGAAACCTTGTCTGGATACCAGAAATTGTTCTCGGCGTAAAAGAAATGTCACGTCTTATGTGACTTATCTTGTATGGTCAGATTTACGGAGGACTGGGCGATATGACATCACTTATTAGCATACCGTTGTAACATCTCAGGTCTGGATGCGTGCAATAATTTTGCTGGAAAAGGTGCCATAAGCCGTTGTATCCTGTCCTGGTCCACAACTGTTGTAACTGATCCCTGATAGCCGGCTCTGGTACGAAGCTGCCGTCCGAGAAGTTCCCACACGTCTTCTGTCCGTGGCAGATCTGAAGACCTTGCTGGGCGCTGGAATACCTCACCATCACGCAGACAGTTCTTAGAGACGCGAGCCATGTGCGGATAAACAGCGTCCTCTTGGAAAATGTCACCACGAGACAACCGCATGAGAGATAACGCTCGAGGGTGCAGGATGTAAGTCACATACCGTTGCGCTATCAGTGTCACCTCAATCCCTACAAGCCACGACCTGAAGTCGTACCTAATGGTCTCGCCCACCGTGATACCAGGAGTAGCACCCCTGCGCCTCTTCACATCATTGGGACGATGGAACCTCACTGTAGGTTACCACCATTCTCACCGATTGTGCTCATCAGGAGCAGTCCACAACTGCGATTCGTTGTTAAACACAACGTGATTCCATTTTTCAGCAGTCCACAGCACCACTCCAAAGGCTGCGTTTTTTTTATGTTAACGCCATCCCATACATGAACGGTAATATTCTTGTCTGGCTGTTGGTAGTATTCGACCAATGTTTCGGGATGGCATAGAATTTTTCAGAGATGCTTTCACTTGCACTCCAAAGGGCATGCAATGTACTTGCTATACAATATGGCAATCCTGCTTGTGGTGGACGGACATGGTCTACCAGAAGGTTGACTACAGATATGCCTGCCCACATGTTCCCAAGGAATACAACGCCAGACAACTGCTACATTCGTTTGTTTTGAAAGCTAGCGGTTGCTCATAGACAGTAGTCCAATCAGTCAGGCAGCAGTTTCCAGCCCAGCAACAGAGAAGCAACGGATTTTGTGACATTTGCTGGTTCCTAACCAAGGGTGAATTAATTAGTCTCACCTTTGTTCTTTGGTAAGTTTGGTTTTGAATTTCTATGTGTTAATCTAATATTTACTAGACGCAGTAACCGGATTCTAACCAGGAGCGAATTATTTACTCTCACGTGTGTGCTATGGTATAGTTTAGTTTTTCAATCTCTGCGTTTTACTCTAACATATTGAAAGTGTTATTAATCAAAATTCTCTATTTAAACTTGACTGAACTGCTTGTGACTGCTTCAGTCTTTAATAAAACTTGAATCTGACTGCGTATTTAACTGAACTGAACTTTATCTGACTGCATGAAAATATTGATGGAAAATTAATCCTCAAAATACACATCTGACTGCATGAAAGTTTAGTGGTAAAAGTAAATGAAAGTCACCAACCTGCATCTGACTGCGTCTGTGGACTTAGCTCGTGAACTCCTTCCCGTTTAGCCGATAATAAAACATACATTCAACTCAGCCGTACTGCAATGGCATAAAATTGTCATTCTAGATAACTTTACTCATTTTGGCCCTGTTTGTTACTTAATAAAAATTCTGTCCTGATCTGAATAATTTGCCAGCTGTGCAATGGCATATAGATTATTTTACTCTGATAAATGAAATTATTAGCTTTACTCATGGGAACTTTACTTTAATGTACCTTTTGGTTCAATGCAAGAACAGGATGCGGAGAACGACATAAGGTGTGAGATGAAACTTTAATTTGATCTACAAAATATTCGTTGTTCAAACTTTTAAGGCACATGTGAAAAAGTAAAAAAAAACTTCTAAGCATGGATTTATGAGAAAGTTTCACAAAACGCTTATTGCATCAACAACGGGATTTCTATCTAGCTTTTAGGCATTATTAAACCAAAGAAAACATATTTTATTAATTATTCTTTCTAGTTTCCCCAGGTATGTGCCGAGTTTCGCTCAATATATAGCTTATTATGTGCGTAGCGCCATTTCTTACTTTGATGCTGTAACGACCCGGCTGCCTCCTGCAGGCATCTAGCTCTGACTCGAAACGCGTCTGCTGTCCCTGCGCATCTCCTCACCACTGCTCCAACTTTTACTGCGTGCACCTAGCTCTGTTATCTGTCAAAGATCTTAATACTCGAAGATGTACTACTTGTCCAACCTTGCGGTTGGGAACTATCGACATTTTTCATTGGCTCTATCCTCATCGAATCTCAGCATATACCTTTCAACATTAGACATAGATCTTTCGTTTTCGACAGTGTCTACATTACAGTTCCGCAGCATGGGTCGATAGTCGTTTGTTTACCTATGTAGTGTTATATTCCACCATCCTTAGCATAGATAGGGATGAGATTGTTTTGTGCAGACGTGAGGTGAGTTGGTGACACTTCGCTCTCAGCTCGAGGCTGCACTGGCTTCGGTTACACAGCTTGAGATTGCAGTGGATGGGCATCACTGTTGTGAATCGGCTGTGGGGAGCCAGTGGACGTCCTGAAAATCCCAGTAGTCCGCAAGATTGGTCCACAACGGTGGCCAGTCCAGTTACCGCTTGCAGTGAGGTTGATCTCCTCACCTGTGGTCATATGGGAGGTCACTTCATGGCATGGCAGGCTGCGAATAACTTCATGAGGGACCGTACTGAAGGCCTCCACACTCAGTGTGACAAACATGTTCCAAGTGACAGGATCCCTCAGCCACAAGCAGCTGCTTCTACTGTTTCAAAGAAAAACCTCCAATCTGCAGGATCTGTGTTATCGGTAATTGGGAGTTCCCGTCTTCCCGGTATTATCTGTGCATTAGGCACATGGCTGCCGAGGAGGAGAAGGAAGTCAATGTGCACTCAGTGTGGATACTGTGTGGAGTCATCCCAGACATGGAATGGGTCATTCCGGATGCCAGCTGCTGGTAGTGGCTCACATAATACCAATGATGAGTGTCGGCTTTGGATCGCATGAGATTCTCTCTGATTCAAGCGGCTATCTGAGGTGGTAAAGGCTGCCAGTCTAGCTTGCGAGATGAAAGACAAGCACACCATTGGCGGTATAGTCGATAGTATCGATTACGGACCTCTGGTACAGAGGGGAGTGGAGGGTGTGAATCAGAGGCTCAAACTGTTCTGAGACCATGTATGCTGCAGATTCCTCGACTTGCACAATAACTGGTAGTGTTTCAGGTTCTGCTAAATAGGTCGGGAGACCATTACACACAAGAGACAGCTACTCCAGTAGTGGGGGCTGTCTGGAGTGGACTGGGCAGTTTTTTACGAGGTGTGATTGTAAAGTTTCAACATTGGGCTTGTAATTGTACGATGGTGGCACTTACATGTTATTTTAATGCAGCTCCTTCAAAATAGTCCCCTTCTGACTGAACACACGGACTCCAACGGTGTTTCTACTTTTGGAAACATTCCTGGATTTATTCAAACTGTTCTGAGACCATGTATGCTGCAGATTCCTCGACTTGCACAATAACTGGTAGGGTTTCAGGTTCTGCTAAATAGGTCGGGAGACCATTACACACAAGAGACAGCTACTCCAGTAGTGGGGGCTGTCTGGAGTGGACTGGGCAGTTTTTTACGAGGTGTGATTGTAAAGTTTCAACATTGGGCTTGTAATTGTACGATGGTGGCACTTACATGTTATTTTAATGCAGCTCCTTCAAAATAGTCCCCCTCTGACTGAACACACGGACTCCAACGGTGTTTCTACTTTTGGAAACATTCCTGGATTTTTTTTCTGAAGTGTGTTAAGGACGTTCACTGTATTTGCCTGTAAGTCTTCAATCGAGTCCAATCGCTTCCCTTTCAGTGAAAATTTCAGTTTCGGAAACAAGTAGAAGTCCACAGGGACCAAATCAGGGGAACATGGTGATTGCGGAAGCACAGGACTTTTGAATTTGGTCGAAAATTCAACGGTGGAAAAGGCACGATGAGCTGGAGCATTGTCATGGTGTAGCACCCAACTCCTGTCTTTCCACATTAAAGGCCTATTCTTCCATGCCTTTTCGTGCAAACGCTCAAGGACACATTTGTAGTATTCCTGGTTAATCGTCTGTCCTCCAGGGGTAAATTCGTGATGCACAATACCGGTAGAATCGAAAAAAAATCACCAACATTGTCTTCACCTTCGACACACTTTGCTGTGCATTTTTCAGCCATGGTGAACCTGGAGTCTTCCACTGCGAAGACTGCACTTTGGTTTCAGGATCATATCCATATACTCACGATACATCACCTGTAATTACTCTGTTTAACAAATCTGGGTCATTTTTAGTCTGATTAATCAGTTCTTGGCACGCTTCAAGTCTGTATTGCCTCTGTTCACTCGACAACACTTGTAGAATGATTACTGCCAACAATCGACGCATGTTCAGATCTTCAGTCAAAACCGCCTGAACTGCATAGAAACTTAAATTAGGTTCATCAGTCATCTCCCTAATTGTAATTCTACGATCAGGAGGCACTATGTCGCGAACTTTCACAACATTTTCATTGGTTCTTGAGGTGGAAGGATAGACGGACCGTGGTTCATCTTCAAATGATTCGTGGCCGTTTATAATCTGCTGAATCAGACAAAAACATTTAACTGTCTCACACAATTACCTCAAAAAGCTGTTTTTAATGGGTCGTAAGTCTTAGAAGCGGATTTCCCGCTTTTAAGACAATTTCACACAAACCCGTTGTTGAGAACGAGCATCGAAACAGATACTGGGATTAGTGAACTCAGGGGTGTCGAGGCGAGACTCAATACAGTAATTTCGCAACCCCCTGCCCCCTCCCACCCCACACACAAAAAGAACCAAAAATATATCTATTAAAAAAATAAGATAAAAATTCTCTTGATACCTTAATGAGACACAATCTCTCTTCCCTTCTAATTAACAATGTAAGTGCAGATCACAAGCTGCCTGAAATCACAGAAACAGTATCGACAGCAATTGAGAGATTTATACTGAATAAATTAACGAAAGACAAAGACGATTCCCCATGGTACTCAAAACTGGTCAGAACACTGTTGCGGAAACAACGAAAGAAAGATGCCAAACTCTATCGAAAGTGAAATCCCCAAGACTGGCTACAGAATCAAGAAATTTAGCGCTTACTTCAGTGCGAGATGCTTATAACTGTTTCCACAATGAAACGTTGTCTCGAAACATGGCAGAAACACGAAAGAGATTCTGGTCGTCTGTGCAATATGTTGCAGCGAAACACAATCAATACCTTTTCCAAGCGACAGTGCTGCTATGGGAGAGTTACTAAACACAGACTCCAGAAACTTCTTCACAAGAGTAGACGAAGTAAATATTCCGAATCAAGAAAATGAGTACCTTAGAAGTAAATATTCTCAGGGCTGTGAAATAACTTAAATCACTGAATAAAAACAAGCCATCCGTTCAACATTCTCTACATGTTAGGTTCCTTTCAGTGTATTCTAAGCGCAATACAATGACAAAATATTTTCTTGATGACGACTTGCATAGGAAAAAACAGTCATCATAATTAAATAAGGGAAATCAGAACTTTTTTCATTGTGCTGTCCGAGAAACGAATAATAGGGAATTAGTTGAGGGTGGTTAGAAGGCACTTAAGATTTGATTTGCAGAGTAGTGATGCTAGTGTTGGGGAAATCTGGATATTATACAATTTGACCAGCCAGCTAAATTGGGGGGGGGGGGGGGGGGGGCTCACAACGAGGTCCTTTCAAACAATGATACACAGTGATAACTTTGCCCCACACTTGGCATCTGCACGTCCTTCACAGTTATCATTCAATATCTGATACTGTTCACATCACTTATGTTCCCTACCAGGCGTGGTAAGGGTGCTGAATATGAAAAACACTGGTAGGAATGTTTCATAGGTTCTGGTCCACCTTCATCAAATCACCAAAGATGTGCATAATTTCTTTGACATTATATGCTTTCTTTTCTCTTGGGAAAAATTACCTAGAACCAATAGAACATCTGTACTCTACACACAAATGTAATTAACTAAATTTCATGGTTTTTACCATTCTTAGGTTGCCCTACTACCAAGAAAATCTAGTTTAAGAACCAAAGGGTAATAGAGGTAAATCAGAGGTATTTGGAGTGAATTTTATACCAATGGTTTATTCAAAATTTTTAATGGATATGAGAGTCTTAATAATTAATAATTATTCATGCTTTTGAGCGTAAACTCCTTCGAACTTCTACCAGAATCACATGTAATTTTATCCTCGTATCTCTTACTATAACAATTTTTAGTGGCTTACATGCAGTACAACAGTCATCTCTTTCGTATGTATCCTTATAGAGTTCTTGAACACTTCTTTATTAATCTATTCACCGCACTGCCTCAGATGAAACTTTTTGTTCATATAAAGAATGTAAATATTGGTAGGAAAAATAAAATTTTTAAATCAGAAATTCTGTGTTGTGAAATTCATTATCATTATTTGTAAGTTTCTGCATTCATTTACATCTCAATTTAACACTTCCATCTTCAAAATACTGAAAATCCTAACCAGTAAATAATTTACAATGTCTATTTGTCAGAACAATTTTAAATGTTTTTTCAAGCTTCATACAAATTTTCTCTCAATAACTGTTTTTCTACTACTCATATCCTATAATGCAATATGTTTCATTAACTTCCAGCTCACTAATACTTTTTAATGAACTGGAATTGCTAGCAATGTTGAACTTCCTAAATAGAAGCTTCATTTATGTGAATACATTTTAATAAAATTTTATTTTTTATCCTGTAAAATGACAACTAAGAAAACAACAAGATATCTTGAAGGGTTTATACCACTGACAACATAGTAGAAATGGTACATGACTTGTTTTTAAAATAGGATTATGAAGGCGAAGTCTCTACTATTGATGATAAAAGTGAATAGTGCTCTTATGATAATGTATCTATCCTGTTTCCCAGAACATATATTTTATCATTATAAAGACCCAATGCTTTCTTGTTATATGAATTGTGTACACTTTGTGTTTTTCACTTTCATTCATATTTATCATTCTGTACTGCTCTCTATTGTTAATAAACGATCCATACTTCTATGATTATTTTATTTTTAACACACCTTCCTTAATTCCTTTAGATTGTTTCTCGCCATTGTCGCCACCTCTAAAAGCACACATATTTGTCTCAAACCACAGATGTCTTCCAATAATTTTGTGTTACATTTGACTTTATTTTTAATATAACTTTCATGTTTAATTTTGGAATATTATATATATTATCTTATGTGTAGTCAGTTCTATCAGTCACTAATCATTGATTTCATATGTTCATAAAAAATCTTCAGTCTGTATGTTGAAGGCATAACTGTCCATATCTTTACAATTCAAATCACCTTTTTCACTGTAGTTTGGTTTCGTAGCTCTGTAGTGAAAAACATACATCAGATCTTTAGATAAATCAAGTATACCCATACCCATATAGAAGGGTTTATTAAATATAGTTTTGTCTTATTCATATTCATGGCAACAATATTTTCATTAAATATAGTTCTTCTCTGAAAGACTGGTTTTGTTACACACACTTTCCTCTACCTGAAACTAAAGTCCACTCTTTTTCATATGTTCTCCATCGTCTTGCAAACACGAAGTTAGTCATTAACTTATATAAATAGTTTCCAGAGTCATTCTTCACTTTTGTCCTCATTTCTGTGTTAATTTCTATATATTTCCTTAACCAATAATGATTCCTGAAATTGTAAAATTCTGTGTATGGTTGTTACCTTCATTCCTAGAGACACTATGTAAGACTTCTGTAGTGAACTACTTAATTATGTTTACAATCCAGAGTAGTCAGCAACTTACTTTCTTTAATGTCAGGTACTCATTTACTTTTTTGAGTTAATGTTATATCTTTTCATATCTTTGTGTAGATCATGTAGTTCTCTAGGATACCCAGATCTACATAAGATATACACCAATTTATAAAAGTGCTTGAAATTTCACTTATTTTTTAGAATCGAAGTATTGTGGATCCATTCAGGTCCAAGGTATGGTAAAATTTGGTCCACAGTATAACCATACAAATTGTTTGCACCCAAATATACTAAATAATTTGACATATTCACATCATAATCATCCATGTATACTTTTTAATTTATTTTACGTATCTTTTAAATCATGGGGTGTACCAACTCTTTTTCCTTTTCCAACTCTAAGAAGCATATTCTAATCATTTAACAATTCTAGTGATTGGTTAGTTACTTTTAGCATTGCATCCAAAAGATTAGCTACCTGTGAAATTCCAAGATGGATCCTACCAGTATGCTTTTATGCAAATTGTTCTAAAATTTACAAAAACGTCAGAAAATAAACAATCATCAGTTTTAAAATACAGAGCATGATATTCACAAGGATATTTGTATTAAATTTTTTCCAAAATAATTTACCATGTTTATAATCTTCATCACTTGTGTCACAATGATCCTACTTACTGTAAATTTCTCTTTTTTTCTGCTGCAAACTGTGTCTCTTCAAATTTCCTGCAGGAATCCTTATAATCATAAGGATATACACGTTTTCAGATCAACAGATTAAATAAATTTACTGTGGAAAATTTCTTAACATTTGTGAATTTATTGTTTGCAAATTTGATTAAAGTTTTTGAGGTGAGGAAGCTGTAAATTTAAATATGTCGATGAACTACATCTTCTGTTCCTTGGCAAGTGTAATGCATCTGTCTGCATTGTTGGGATTCAAATCTACTTCTATCAAATCTATTTCTTTTTTAACATAACCTCATTCTTTTACAAACAAATGGGAATATATCCAGAAAATTATGAAACTAAATTCTAAGAAGCTGGGATCTTTTTTGTTTTAGATCTCGGTTATTACATAACGGATTTATACATTTTTCTCTTAAATGATCATAATAATAAACTTTTTTAATTTTTGTGTAATGGCATCTATGTAATGAACATATGGACTCATTTCTACAATTTCAGAATACAGTCTTCAAATTATTTCAACCTCCTTTTTCCTGCTTTCGAAAAATTGTTTATGATCTTTTGGTAAATAGTAGTCCCTTCATAGTACAAATTAATGCACTTAGTATTGTAACAGAAACAACATAGTTCATGTTCCTGATATTTCACTGCATATGAAGAATGTAGGATTGGTTGGCAATTACCCAACTCTAATAAAAAACTTCACAAACTGGGATAAGCATCAAATGGAACTTTTTGTGTATGTTGTTAATGCTTAAAACTTACATATGAGCCCTTTGCTTGTAATAAAACTTAGAATGGTTCGTAACTAAACAATCTGGTTCATCATTTGCTAATTTTTACATAGTGTTATAGTGGAATGAACACATATCACAAATAAATTTTACTTCTTCATGTTTTGTAATATGAGTTGAAACAAGAATGTCAAGATTGGGTTTGTGAAGAACTAGGTGCAAAAAAAAAAAAAAAAGAAATTGAGAGAAATAACTTACTTTGAAAATTAAAAAAAATTGAGATAACAGAATTAAAATTAGAAAAGACCACATGGAATATTTAACTGATTCGGTAGCTAATACTTCAGGGATAGTGAAAGAGAGGAACAGAGAAATGGACAGAATTTAACTCATGTTGTTCCCCTAACAATCGATCAAAATTTGAGACCAAGATTTGTTGCTTTGGTATTATTTGCCTATCAACATAATTATTATATTCTTAGATAACGAAGAAGGAGTATAGAAAAACCCATTAAACATCTTTAGAGGTTTATATCAGATTTTGAAGAAATGTTAAGACTCAGTTATGATATGAACTCAGTAAACTTATACCAGCGAATGAGAGGGAATTTTCCCACTGTTTGCTATTGTATTTCCTTTATCTTTTTAAGCATACACGCAAGGTGACTTGACTAATGATATAATTATTCTGTGACAGATTGGCTTAATGTGAAATTTCAGTTTCCTGAAATTTTATCATTCCAATAATATTTCTAAACATTAGACAAGAGGAATGATCTGTACTAACCATTTATCAACACACTCTGTATAAGACATATGGTAACATTTTATTTGAACAAATTGATATTTTTGAACGATCAAGCATATATAACAGTCAATATCTTCAGAATGTTTCATTATTTCATAAGGTGCTAATACTCTATATTTGAAAGGTTTTGAAAAATTATTAAAATTTAATAATTAATTCCATTTAAATCGTCTTCATATTCTATCATAAAAATCTTGATACATCGACTCTTTTCCTGAAGTACTTTGTCTTGAAATTCCCTCATTAATCTTCATTTATTTTTTGTTTACCTGACATTACATTTAATCTACGTTTTCCTGAAATTCTCTCATAAAATTTTCATGTAAGTCTTGAAATATCGATAGATCCAACTGCAGTTTTTCATGAAAACCCTTTCACAAAATCTTCACATAATCTTGTGCAATTGACAAAGTGTTCCTTTTCTTTTTTAAAATATCCTTTAACTGCTAGTTCATTAGCTTTAGCTTTCAGTTCCTTTGTATTATAAATCATCACTACATTGTTGTAATTAATGATATTGTTGATATCATTTTGAGTAGGATCAGTAAGTTACAGTTTCCTCAGTTTGGAACATCTTTCAGTTCATAGTTCCTATGCTCTAGCCTTTCATTGACTTACTGTATGCCCTCCATCAATTATATTAATTTTTTAAGTATGGAATAAAACCTGTTTACACACAGTGTCAATCTAGTGGCTGAAAAGTACATGCAAATAAAAATAATACAAATTATTTTGTTTATAATAAATATTATTTCTTTATGAATGGAGTCAGTTACAAATAGAAATAGTACTGTGACACATTGAATGAGTAAATTTGGACATGTTCAGAAGAACAACTATACACCACATTTAGGTACATGGTTTAAAGATGTTTGGTTCCACTATTTGAGAAAAAATGTATTGACAACTAAGAACATTTTAATAGTTAAACAACATATTCCAATAATTATACTTTGAAGAAATTAGAGTATTAAAAAATGTCAAATATCTGAAATATAATGAAATACCATGTACAGAAATAATGTATAATAATCCATTAAATCTGTGATATAATTAAATTTGGATTATTTTTCCCAATAAATGATTTTATTAAATTGCAGCACTTCCAAGCACATCTAATGCTGTAGCCATACCATGAACATATTCAAATTTATTCAGAGAATCAACTATTAATTAAATTAGGTAGTAGGTTGGAAGATATGTGGATCCATTAACTACCCAAAAAGGTATACATTATAGATCATATTTTATCTCATTTATAAATGGTGATTAAATTAAATCATTAGCCAATTATAATTTATAATATGAAAACGTAAAGCATGATAGTCCATTAGCTTTAGAATATAATTAAATGAAAAATCTTGGATTTTACTATTGGACTGAAATTTAAAAAAAATTAGTAGTAACTTTCAGAACTAAAGTTGCTCATGAATGAAAGACTATTACAAAGAATCGAGGATTTCTTAGTGAATTACCTGAAATATAGAAGAAGTAAAAAACAGAAAAATCTCAGCTGCAAATATAATTAAGAAAATCAATGTTTACATTTAAAATACATAGTAAATAATGTGATAAAAAATTAAGAAAGGACAGAATTGTATACAATGCACATCAAAACACTATGCCTAGAAAATCTGTTTTGATGTATGATTTTCCATCTTAATTACATTTACAAAGTACAGTATCTACACATAACAGTGGCAGATTCGATGATGATAAATTATTTTATGAATTAATTCAAGAAAGTTAAAATTATGAGCTTGTTGGTAGCATAGCTCAAAAATATTTAGAGTTACATAAAAAAATAAAGGGAAAGAAAAGTATTAAATGATCTGTCTCACTATATCAAACTATTTCTGTGAAAAGAAACAAATAAATTGATTAATAAATTATCATAGAAGCACTGTATATAGTAATAGTTTAACTATATTTCCTATACCTATACCATAAGATCCAGTTGTTGTTGAACAGGAAGTCATGATATCATTAAACATTTGAAGCAAAACCAATACAATAAAAGTTATTGTGTCAGATAATTTGTGTAAAGATGAAGTAGTGGTGTTTGTATGTAAAACTTATTAAGAATAGCCTGATGAACGTAATGCAGTTAAAGAAACAATAAAAGTACCTCTGTAATCGAAAGAGTAGTTAAATTGGAAACAAATTTAAAGTACTTTTGATCCAGTTTTTTTAAGTATCTATATACAATATGTATTTATTCTTCAGTTAGAGTGAATAAATAATTCACAATTTCTCCAGTTAATTAATCTCTAAATGAAGATATACACAGACCTTCTTTATCAGGACAACATTGTTGTTGTTGTGGTCTTCAGTCCTGAGACTGGTTTGATGCAGCAATCCATGCCACTCTATTATGTGCAAGCTTCTTCATTTCCCAGTACCTACTGCAGCCTACATCCTTCTGAATCTGGTTGGTGTATTCATCTCTTGGTCTCCCTCTATGATTTTTACTCTCCACACTGCCCTCCAGTACTAAATTGGAGATCACTCGCTGTCTCAGAACATGTCCTACCAACCGATCCCTTCTTCTGGTCAAATTGTGCCACAAGCTCCTCTTCTCCCAAATTCTATTCAATACCTTCTCATTAGTTATGTGATCCACCCATCTAATCTTCAGCATTCTTCTGTAGCACCACATTTCGAAAGCTTCTATTCTCTTCTTGTCTAAACTATTTATCGTCCACATTCACTTCAATACAGGGCTACACTACACACAAATACTTTCAGAAACGACTTCCTGACATCTATAGTAGATGTTAACAAATTTTTCTTCTTCAGAAAAGCTTTTCTTGCCATTGCCAGTCTCCATTTTATACCCTCTCTACTTCGGCCGTAATCAGTTATTTTGCTACCCAAATAGCAAAACTCCTTTACTACCTTAAGTGTCTCATTTCCTAATCTAATTCCCTCAGCATCACCTGACTTAATTCGACTACATTCCATTATCCTCCTTTTGCTTTGGTTGATGTTCATCTTATACCCGCCTTTCAGGACACTGTCTATTCCGTTCAACTGCCCTTCCAACTCCTTTGCTGTCTCTGACAGAATTACAATGTCATTGGCGAACCTCAAAGTTTTTATCTCTTCTCCATGGATTTTAATAACTACTCTGAACTTTTCTTTTGTTTCCTTTATTGCTTCCTCAATATACAGATTGAATAGTTTCGGGGATACATTAAAACCCTGAGTCACTCTCTTCCCAAGCACTGCTTCCCTTTCATACCCCTCGTCTCTTATAACTGCCATCTGGTTTCTGTACAAATTGTAAATAGCCTTTCGCTAACTGTATTTTACCCCTGCCACCTTCAGAATTTGAAAGAGAGTATTCCTATCAACATTGTCAAAAGCTTTCTCTAAGTCTACAAATGCTAGAAATGTAGTTTTGCCTTTCCTTAATCTTTCTTCTGAGATAAGTCGTAGGTCAGTATTGCCTCACGTGTTCCAACATTTCCATGGAATCCAAACTGATCTTCCCCGAGGTCGGCTTCTATGAGTTTTTCCGTTCGTTTGTAAGGAATTCGCGTTAGTATATTGCAGCTGTGACTTATTAAACTGAATGTTCGGTAATTTTCACATCTGTCAACACCTGCTTTCTGTGGGATTGGAATTATTATATTTTTCTTAAAGTCTGAAGGTATTTCGCCTGTCTCATACCTCTTGCTCACCGGATGGTCAGAGCTTTGTCAGGATTGGCTCTCCCAAGGCCGTCAATAGTTCTAATGGAATGTTGTCTGCTCTGGGGGCCTTGTTTCGACTGAGGTCTTTCAGTGCTCTATCAAACTCTTCTCGCAGAATCGTATCTCCCATTTCATCCTCATCTACATCCTCTTCCATTTCCATAATATTGTCCTCAAGTACATCGGCCTTGTATAGAACCTCTATGTACTCCTTCCATCTTTCTGCTTTCCCTTCTTTGCTTAGAAATGGGTTTCCATTAAAATTCTTGTAATTCATACAAGTGGTTCTCCTTTCTCCAAAGGTTTCTTTAATTTTCCTGTTGGCAGTATCTATCTTACCTCTCGTGAGATAAGCCTCTACATCCTTACATTTGTCCTCTAGCCATGCCTGCTTAGCCATTTGGCACTTCCTGTGGATCTCAGTTTTGAGACCTTTGTGTTCCTTTTTGCCTGCTTCATTTACTGCATTTTTATATTTTCTCCTTTCATCAATATTATTCAATATTTCTTCTGTTACCCAAGAGTTTCCACTAGCCCTCGTCTTTTTAGCTATTAGATCCTCTGCTGCCTTGACTATTTCATCCCTCAAAGCTACCCATTCATCTTCTACTGTATTTCTTTCCCTAATTTCTGTCAATTGTTTCCTTATGGTCTCCCTGAAAATCTGTACAACCTCTGATTCTTTCAGTTTATCCAGGTCCCATCTCCTTAAATTCCCACCTTTTTGCAGTTTCTGCAGTTCTAATCTACAGTTGATAACCAATAGATTGTGGTCAGAGTCCACATCGTCTCCTGGAAATGCCTTACAATTTAAAACCTGGCTCCTAAATCTCTGTCTTACAATTATATAATCTATCTGATACAGGACAACATATACATAGAAAAATGTAAGTATTAATTTCCTCATTTGTAATAAACACATTTATATACATAAAAATCATCAATAAAAATATTCCGCCTATAGAAAAATAAAGATCAGCCTCTTTGGTCAGTACATCTGATAATGAAATAAAAATATTCCTAATAAAAAATGTTTTTATTAAATGGCAGCTGGTGCAGTTACATCTAATGCTGATTGAAGTTCTATGAATAATTTTTAAATTGATTCTGAATAACTAGAAGATTGTCTGTAACAATAAGCAGATGTATCTGATCATGGATAAGGATATTATTACATGTTTTAAGGGAACAGATAATTCTTTATGAAACTGTTTGATTGTATTTCACATTTTTGGATCGGTTGTAGTTTCCAGTTTACTTAAGTTATCTTTTTCTTTACTCATACCATCTTTAGGCTGCAACTTATTTTCTAAATGTCCATTAATTAGATCCAAAATATCATTAAACTCATAATTAAAAGGGAATAGTGCAAAAAAAAATATACACACTTATATTTTTGTTAAAATTTTAACCCAGTAATAACTACAGTACAGCTCACATAAGGATAATTATTTATCTAATTCTTTATGAATATTTACTACAGAAAATCAGATATGATTTTTATGTATTTTGCTCTTTGATAAGAAATCCAATGTGTGCCAGCATGATTAGATGTATTTAAATATATTATTCAATCTTCATATTCTCTAATTTGATTAGGTGTTTTCTCATAATGAAACTGCATTATTTTCATCGATTAATGAAGTTATCTACCTAAAAATTACTTACTGCACTACGAAATGAATCAAATACGTTATACAGCTGTCCATTGACATTTCTTTTTTACTCTACTTGCATTCTTCCATTGCTAAATCATATCTTTTCTAGTCATCTATTTCTGTATCACCTTCCTTCTTATTTGTGACTGCATTTGCAAAAGCTGCTGATCGACCTGGTAGTGAACCAATAGTAGCTAGTTATGGTACTTCCACCAATAAAAAAGAAGAAATTCTTTTTCGTGTTTGTAAGTTCAGAAACTTCTTCTTTCTTGGTTAGAAATTCAGTAATCTTTTTTCACAATAGTTTTTCACAATCTCTAAATTTATGTGTAGGTTTCCACAATTTTATGTATTTTTTTCTTTACTACATCAGTTAAAGCATCATCAGTTCTCTTTAGTTGTCACTATTGAGTAATTTTTAAATGATTTTGTTTAATTTTGCCATTAGGTAGCAAAGGATAACCAGTATGAAGTTACTGCTTTATATAGATAAAATATTTATGAAGGTGAACATCTGTTACGTAGCTTTGAAATGATCTTATTGAGATATGTGATTTTTCTGGTTGTACTATTTTACTACTATTAAAATTTGTATAAATCTCAACAATTTTCATGTACTTCAATGTCAATAACTACATGTTTTCCCCTACGTTATTCCTCTGGCTGCTGCAACTGCTAATTTTTCCCCTAATGGAGCACCAGAAACATGCAACCTTTCTTTGGCTGCTGACTGAAGTTGTTTATCTGCTTTGAGTCATTTTTAAAATCCTTCAATAGTTGTATAGGAAATGTCAATTGTTTTCCGACCTTCATCTGGTGGATTTATTCAGCTGCAGATAATCTTTAATCTACCTTTCTTCCTAGACTACAAAATCTATAGCCAGAAAGATGCTTTTCTAATGGAACGTATGTCAATGAAAGTATTTACTACACCTTTCCCATATTTATCACTATGAAAACATGAAATTTATTTGTCAACTTCTGTCCTATGCCCACTTTCTCATTATGATAATATTTAATTCCAGCTAATTCTCTTCCATAGACCACTGATAATCTGTGGATTATTTCTCTCACTTCTTTCATCGAAACATATTCTGTAGGTATTTTTTATGTTTCTTTAGTGAACCTGCACCTACATTTTTGACTGAAGAATCTAAATCTTTTTGACTTAACCTTGAGAAATAGAGGACAACAATTTTTTATAAGACCTATATATTTTTTCTTCTACTTGATGGACTTTATTTTCTTTGGACTATTATCACAATAAAACGCTCCAAAATTTTATAATACATCCAAATAATTTGATCACAGCTGAATCAAATTTTGTGCCCATGTGATCCATAGCAAATTTTTTCTTTTCACATTTTTGTTAAGAGATTAATTAATCCATCTATACATTCATATTATTTTTAACCAGTTGTTAATTTATTTTCATTGATTTAAATTGGTAAATGGCCAAGAAATTTAAAAGTGTGGGCAGGTCAGTCCATAGACTTTATCTTCCCCATTTTTAATATACTTAAACATCCTTTGCTCATGTGTATTTTTTTCATAGCACCATGAAATTTATATTTTAACTTTTTTCTACTTTTGATTTCTTCTTCACATTATTTCAGTGCATCTTCTATTTCTGACTCATAGCAGGATGATCATCAGACAATACATCATGTTGCCTTTCATATCCAGGTAAATATCCAAGACAATGGTAAGGAACCATCTGTTTTTCAAACCTTCTGTTTTACTCAATAGCTTTCTGAAGACTGCAACCCAATCCTTCAATTCTTTGTTTTAAATTCTTCTTTCAATTGTCAAACTTGTTTTCTGTTTTGTTTAGCTTTTTTTTAACTACTTCTACATCATATTACCCAAACATATAATATAGATGAAAAAAATTAATGAACTCTTGTACCTTGTTCAAGATCTTGCCAGAAATCTCTAATTTCATGTCTGACCTTCGTTAGGTCTCCTGGTCATATCTATCGTAAAAGTCCAAACTGATCCTCATTCCAATATTTGCTGCAATACTTCTTACAACTGTCAAAACTTAAATCACCAACAAACTCATGCTAAATATGATTTAAATTCATGTCATCTTGTGTTTAAATTTTTAAAAAATTGACTATCTCTGACTAGTTGCCTCGATATTTCACAACATGTCTGAGCTAAGGGAAAATAATTAATTCCTTTATATCTACCTGTAGTAAATATTCTCTAACACATCTTAATATCCAAGATCGAAATCATCAAATGCTACTAGCAAATTCTTTAGACATCTAGTTGTATAGCTTCATCATTATTTTCAACAGAAGTTATAATCTTCATGTAGCAGTTATCTCCCAATATCTTCTATATTTTTATAAATTCTTGATACTTTGGTTGATCTATGCTTTTAGAGAAAACATACAGATGACTGATTTAATTTCAGGACCACCATACTGGTACTAAAATATAGTTATCAATCATTCATATCGTTTTTCCAAATCCATTTGGCAATACTATTGCACATAGAACAGAACTCTATAAAATCTTTCTGTCTTCCTTTTTCGATTTCTTCTCTGGAATTCTTATTTTTGCTTACAAATCTGTCAATTAATTATATAATATTTATTGGTCTTAAATTAGCCATCTTTTTCAACAGAGTGATAAGTCACCTGCTCTCAAAAAATATTGGCAGGTGTACATATAAGAGAAAATTATATCAATGTTCACTATTTGGTTTTCATACAACATTCCTAACTCCAACTATTGCACCAAGAAATAAGAAAATGTATTGTGATGCACAAATGACATAATTTATAGCAGGCGAATATAGTTTGAAAAGTTTGGAAAAATTAAAACATCCAAAATAGCCTAATATACATATTAAAGGAGATGAAATTTAAAATACTATTACTATTAAGAGTGATGTTAAATTATACATGTATAAAAATTACTGTATTGGATGTATGTTACGATTTAGTAACCTACCTGTTGAAGCAAATGAAAATAATGTTAACAACAATATTCCTTAAATTATTCCATTAGAATTAATTAACATTAGTTTTCAGAATGAGCTTTTCACTCCGCAGCGGAGTGTGCACTGATATGAAACTTCCTGGCAGATTATAACTGTGTGCCGGACCGAGACTCGAACTGGGGACCTTTGCCTTTTGCGGGCAAGTGCTCTAACAACTGAGTTACACAACCACGACTCACGCCCCGTCCTCAAAGCTTTACTTCTGCCAGTACCTCGTCTCCTACCTTCGAAACATTACACAAGCTCTCCTGCGAACCTAGCAGAACTAGCACTCCTTAAAGAAAGGATACTGTGGAGATATGGCTTAGCCACAGCCTGGGGGATGTTTCCAGAAAGAGATTTTCACTCTGCAGCGGAGTGTGCGCTGATATGAAACTTCCTGGCAGATTAAAACTCAGTGCTGGACCGAGACTCAAACTCGGGACATTTGCCTCTCGCGGCCAAGTGCTCTACCACCTAAGCTACCCAAGCTTCTGTAAAGTTTGGAAGGTAAGAGATGAGGTATTGGCAGAAGTAAAGCTGTGAGGACAGGGCCTGATTCGTGCTTGGGTAGCTCAGTTGGTAGAGCACTTGCTCGCAAAAGGCAAAGGTCCCAAGTTTGAGTCTTGGTCCGGCACACAGTTTTAATCTGCCAGGAAGTTTCTTTAACATCAGTTTTAATTTGGCTGATGGGACTTTTGTGAAGCATGCTGACCATTTTCATTGAGAAACAAATATTATATCTTTGTTCAAGCTTAATAATGAATTTAGTGGACAACTATCTTATGAGCTGCATTATCCCATACATACTCCAATTTTTGATACTATACAGGATGTTAAATAACTATGATGGAAACGATACATTAATGTCTTCAGTGGTGCTAGTATAAGAGTGATTTTATATATAGCACAATAAACTTCATCCTCAGTAAATAATTAACAAGATCAAGAGCTATCAAATTTCATTCCTTGTGAATGAGGAAAGTAAGTAAAACCTAACATAAATATAGGAGATGGATTAATTCTTCCTAATGATGGGGTTTAGGACTGTAACAGTTGATCGATCATATGATTCAACATATGATGGAAAGTATAATAAAAACTTAATTGATAGTTAAGTGGTAAAGCTGTCTGATTTTATACCAGTTAAGAAAGGAAAAAACGTTATGTCTAGAAGATAAATTTGTTGTAGATTATATCGAAATTCGCATACCTTTTGTTCAATTATGAGCTTAATTATAGGCAAGAGCAATGAGAAAATGTGCTGAAGAGACCAAAAATTCTTATATCATTTTATGAACTGCTAACTGTGGATCGCCAGATTTAGATGGAAAAAGAATTTTGTGTTGGATATCAATAATTTTTAGAAGTTAGCAGAATTTGACATGCGACAGTACATATTTCTTACATTTTAGACAAATCGAAAAAATAATCAGTTGGCTGAATTGTCATTATTTGATCATACTAAGCTATGCACACTATTCTTGAAAAATCGAAGGAATGAAGTTCTACCTTAGGAGATTTGGAACATGGATCCAACAAATAATTATTGGAAATCATGTAACACATTCCTTGACTTTAAACGAGTTATGCAACTGAAAGAAGATTTAGCTAAAAATCCACAAAACTTCCTATCAAACTATCCAAGCTATGTGATTAACTTGACGTGCTGAAAGAATATTGTGACGTCACAGAAATCAGTGATGTAATTCGTTGCCAGTTTTATTAAAATACTTTCCTGCAGACACTTTAGCTTATATAATTATTTATGTGAGGAAGAATCTCCCATTTGATGCATGATACAGGATATGAATAAGAAATTTGAAACTGAAAAAGTGATGCCGATTTTAATCAATTTTTTTTGGTGAACAGCTTTTTTTTAAGTAGATTACATTAGCATTATGAATTTTTAAAATCCCTTCTTACTTGGCTGAGAAACTACAAGGGAGATTTGCCCAGCCCCTGTGAGCTATGCAGTTAACTTACTTCCTTATATAAAAGTGAAGAAGTTATAACAAAAATAAATTTTATTTACCTAAATGTGGGCTACCCAACTAATGTTTAATCTTTGGCTGAGCTGCATATAAAAATCTGTCAACAGATGTCGCTGATGTAAGCTCCATTTCATTTAATAAGAAAATATTGTTTCACTTACACACAAATTACTGTTTTAATATTAATTTTAATTTTCTGATTGACATTATCTGTTCTTTACATTTTGTGTCTTCAAATAAATTACAGTAACATGAGGTGAGTCATGCAATTACAACCCAAATAAACTGCTGAAAATATGTATTTTTGATTGAACAGCTGTCATGAAGTACACATACAACATTTGACACTCTTTCCTTCAGCTATACTCTACCACATACTTTGACAGAAGGGTGTGTGCATTACCAGAGGTCACTATAATGTAATGTGTAGAGACAGCTAGTCATCTTGCTAAAACAAACGACAGCCTTGCCTATCCACTTAATAGCAGCCAAAATGAATGGAGTACTACTGTTAATTCAGAAGTTTGTCTCCATGTAGCACTGTGTGCATGTGGTCTGAGGGCTCCAAACCATACCAATTGTGTGGGGGCAATGTGCGGTTTGTTTTGCACTTTTGTAACAAAATTTAAAAGATTTAGATGCAAAACAACCTTCAGCTGAAGCTGTGTGGTGAATGTATGAATAAAAAAGGTATTCAAGAGTTTTATAAGGAAAAATACAGAAAATATAGGTGCTGAAGTTTATGTAAACAATGTAAAAATTTTATAATAAAGGAAACAAGGATAAAAATTCTGGAAACACTGCTTACAATTGTGTTACAAGTGTAAGCACGTTTAGATTCTTAAAAAAAAACATGAAAAGTCATTGATTCATAAGAGTCTCATGCCTTTTGAATATTTTGAATGAATTATTGACATTAACTTCGTTTACCTTGTTGCCTTAAACCTGATTTTCTTAGTAAAAAGGGATGAAGTATTACAATTAAGCTAATTTCATTAGATTTTAGCAGACAGCATGTGGTATGGTGGCACTCGAGATAGGTCAAGTTGCATAAAGAATTCGTGGCGAACAAATGTTTACCGATGCTTAATTGTCTATTTTGTGCAGAAACTGGATTTGACACCAGTTAAGAGCAATACATGTAGCCACGGCAGTAATGAATCCCAATTCAGTGCCACTTTCAAGACGATTTTGCTGAATGGTTTGATGTTTAAGGTTCCATATCCATAAGACAATAACGTCTTCTGAAACTTAAAAAGGTGTAGAATTAACAAAAGTTAGCACAGAGATGACAAAACACTTTTAATTAGCATTAGTTACAGCACTTAATGAGTGGAAAGGCTATTCTCCTTAGTCTGAATGTACACATAAGTTTGTGTATTTCGCGATCCCATTTTGTAAAATAAGTAGACTGTTTTTATGAATCCAGTATCTGTATTACACGGTCGTGTATGTTGTGCAGCTTCAGTCTGTGCTTCTAGATCCCATCATACTACACTTCCAGTGCCACTTAACAATATTTTGACCATATGACTCAACAGATTAGCTCCCTGTAGCATGTGCTCTGAGTGTATTTTGAAATAACATATTACATAATGTAGAATTACTTTATTTGTTGCTTGTAATATGTGGAAATAGTCATATGCTTGACTGATATACGTTTTTAATATAAATTTTTCTTTTGTTGACAGCAGTAAACGCCGAAATTCTAAATGTATAGGTACTTTAGGTTAGATCCACTAAGCGTTTTTTCTATTTTATATATAATATAAATAGTATTTTCTTATTATGAGAGAGGGAAACCCCAAAGTTATGTAATGCCTTGATTACATGTAACTTAGCTGTTAGGAAACAGATTGTTATAATGTCAACAATGAATGTGTGTTATAGTTTCCATTTATCAGGGATGAAGATATACTTCGTATGCTGGTGGTCTTCCTGTGCTGTAAGTGAACCACAAGGTACTTGTAAGTGATGGTCAATTGCACAAAAAACCAAAAGTCAAATAGAATAATAAAAAAAATGACCAGGTATATTGTTTAACCATCTTACTGATTTAGATATTTTCAGTTGTTGGATTATGGGCAAACAGTCTTCTACAAAGAAATGAGTAGCAAAATGCAGCATTTGTCCACAGTTAATTTTAGCCTGTTTTCGCTCTCTAGAGAAATCTCTGTGTACAAATGACATATCTTTGATATTTCTATTTTGATGATAATGTACCTAAGAGAAGAAATTTGGTCCCTATCTAACACACTTAAGTTGACACAAACAGGTTCGTCACGTTTCCCAGTACGCATAGGTGGAGAATGTCTCTGTATCTCGCTATGAGCGATACTGAAAGGTGTGCACTAAGTGTAACAAACATTTATGTGCACTTAAATACAATAGATTTTTTAAATTCCATTATAAATAATCTTAGTATACGTTAATAGTTTTGCTTCTGCTGGTTAAGCCATGAAGTACACAGCGTGTACCATAAATATTTTAAGAAATATGAGAAACAAAAGAAAAAACAATGGAATTTTGAACATAATTTTGTGCAACAACAATAAAACACACATTGAAAAAATTTTTCTTTACTTATTTTATCACTAGGACTGAAGTGCCTATACATTTACGAACGAAATACCAGACAAACTAAGAAGTCAATAGATTACATAGTTCCTGTGAAGGTAATTATCTGTAACATAGTTGAGCTCCATAATCTACAATGAACTTATTTTGCTGATTTATTATTAAATTTTTGTTGTAGACACGTGACTCTTTAACAATCTATATAATACATTAAATAAGCCCTACAGTCTTCTCAAAGCAAAGTAGACAATGCATGTTTCGAGTAAAAAGGCGCAACAGTAAAAGAGGAAACCAAAATTAATCAAAATTTAATTTCAATACCACTCCAGTTTAGAATGGATGCTAAATGTAGTACACAGTACATCGTATGACCCATCAACTGCAGAGATTGCCTACTCTTTCCACACTGTTTTCCATACACCACATCCTATATTGTGGCCCATAATTAGAAGTCGAGGACAAAAACATTGGGTGACCTATCTGGCCATTCAGTACTCACATGTCTGCCTATTGTTTTATTAGGAAAAAGATGTCGTGCAGCTTGGCACGCATTTGCAGTGCAGATGTTGGTTGCACAATTCTGTTGCATCCACATCGCTTGCATTCTCCATGAGTCAATATTGTGGAACAATGTGGGCAGCAGTCTCTGAAGGAAATTACTCTAAATTCTCCCGTTAAACCTGCCTTGAAAACCAGAGGGATAAGGACACGCTTACCAGTAATACCACCTCATAAGATGCCAATCCATCGATATTGATGATGTGCCTGACGTGATTTCGTGGAGCGTAAAAAGTGTTTGACAGTACGATGTGGCACACCCTAATTGCAAATTATTGACTTGCCTGTCAAGAAAGTATGACAAATAGGCCTTGTGGCCTACTGAAAGCCTTTGGTGGACATGACGGCTGTGTGGGCGCATGCTTAGGTCTCTGAAAATGTGTTTCTGCAAGCAGCTTGAGATATGTAACTGCTTAACGTGCGCCATTGTAATGATGTGTGGATTCGTGTATACCGTATCCAACGCAATGGCATTGTTTGAATTTCGTGCAGGTCTGTTTCGGTGGCGCTTCGCCGGGCAAATATCCCCTGTGTCTAGAGCTCTTTGTACTGAAGCCAGAAACGTGTCTGGACAACTATACATTCCTTCTCGTTAGGGATATATTTCAGCGCACATCCTAGCCGGCTCCCTGACAACCTCATTGCACACGCCTACGCAAATAAAGTTCGTGTTATGAAATGTTTACAGAAACATCTACTACGTTAACAACAACTGAACAAGCTGTTTTTACAATGAAACCTGAGCAGAACTTCCTCATTGTGAAAATCATGTCTGTTGCCTCCGGAGGGATGTACATGTATTGTGCAATGTGGCGTGCCGCACAGAAAACTCTCAAGAAAACCACCAGAGCATTCAAAATTTTGTAATTTTTTATATTTGCGGTCGTAAAGTTAAGAATAAAAATATCAATTTCTCAATGTAGTTTGATGCAAGTCTCGAAGAATAAAGATGAAGCCGACTGTGAAGTTTTCCTGGGGAAGAGTTTAGGAGATTGTCACGATGGTCCATTTGGCTGACTTAGGATGGAAGTCCATTTTTCAGTGGACTGATGTTTCGAATTTTGCTATTTGTGTGTGTGTGTGTGTGTGTGTGTGTGTGTGTGTGTGTGGAATTTAACGGCCGTCATCGATGAAGATATCAGCACTCGTTTATACCATTTAAATATAAAATTTATCAAATGAGATGCTGAGAATCATAAAAGCCTAAAGAATATTGTCAGTTTTGACAATGTAGCATGTATATATCCTTTTGGCATCTGTAGATCTTAGGTGACCTAGCTATATCTACGTCTGTAGCCCCACACCGTATGTATGCACATTCACGAAAAACTATGTCTCGAATATTCATTTCCATATGGGCCTGAAGCACAAAGGACAATTTTGTGGCCCTGTGCTGCTCAATTGTTACCTGGTGTTCGTACCATAATTTGGCATCTACACAACGCACAGTATATAATCAGAGGTGTATCGGCAGTTTTATGTGCACCACAACTCACAGAATGTTCGTCACGAAAACGAAGACAAAGAAGTGCTGGAATAGGTCATAATTGTGTGTGTGTGTGTGTGTGTGTGTGTGTGTGTGTGTGTGTGTGTGTGTGTGTTTGTGGTGTGTGCGTAGAGCACTCAGTATAAGTTCCTTACTTCTGATTCTAACTTCACATTAATTGCAAGCTTCAGAACTGTCAAGAGACACTATTGTCGCTAGCCAATAAAGGGATATTTTGTGAATTAAGATAATAAATATAACCTTAAATATTAATTATTACTTCATAACGAAGAAGTGGGTACATTATTTTTTCGTAAGAAGTATAGGATGTCAAAACTTGATTAAAAATGTAATTCCAAAAACGCCTATTTGTCTCAAAAGTTTGTTTCCGCGCTTTTGGCCCTTTCGTTTCTATGTGCCTCAAATGTGTGCAAAATAAAACATATTTGCCAGTTATTGGATACCACGTCAGTTAGCCTTAGCGAGCGGCAAGGTTTCTTCTTCGTTCTTTAGTACTTACGTATCCCACTTCTTTGCGTACTGAATCTTCTTGACTAACAGCCTAAACTTCAGCTTACTCTTCATCGCTGCAAAGTGTGATCTGAGTCTGTATCTGCTCTTGAGTATGCTTGCAATTCAAATCTGATTTCGGAATCTCTGCCTGCTCATGATGTAATGTAACTGAAACCTTCGCTCATCACCCGGAATTTTCCAAGTATAACTCCTCCTTTTGTGGTTCTTGAACAGAGTATTTACATTTAGTAGCTGATCTTTATTGTAGAACTCAATCAGACTTTCTCCTATCTCACTGCTAACGTGAAGCCCATATTCCCCCTTATCCCTTCCTTCTGTTCGTTTCCATGCAACCACATTCCAGTACCCCATGACGATTAGATTTTCATCTTCCCTTATGTATTGAATTAACCTTTCAGTATCCTCACACACTTTCATTGTCTCCTGATCTTCAGCTTGCGGCGTCGGCTTCTATACCTGCAATATCATTGTAGGTGTTGGTTTGCTGATGATTCTGATGAGTACAACCCTTTGACTGAATGTTCACAGTAACACTCTCTCTATCCTACCATCCTATTCATAACGAAGCCTACTCTCGTTACACAATTTTCTGTTGCTGTAGATATTACCCTATATTCATCTGACCAGAAATCGTTGTCTTCCTTCGATTTCACTTCACTGTCCCCCACCGTTCATAGACTGAGACTTTACATTTTCCTTTTCAGATATTCCACTTTCCCTGATACGTTAAAACTTCTGAAATTCCACGCCCCGACTGGTAGGACGTCGTCCTTTCGAAATTTGTTCACTCTTTTTCTCATGGACACCTGCAACTAAGCATCCCTGCCGGAGATCCGAATGGGGGACTATTACGTAATCTTTTACCGACGGAGAGATCATCATGACACTTTTTCAATTACTGGCCACATGTCCTATGGCCACACATTAAATGCCTTTAAACCAGTGGCTTCTCTATCCATCTGCAACCTCATTCCGTTGATCATTGCTCATTATTCTGCCGTTAGGAGCTGTTTCTCACCCCAATGGCAAGAGAGTGCCCTGAGACTTCATTCGCTCCTCCGTCATCCTTGACAAGGCCTCTGGCAGAATGGGGGTGACTTCTTTGCCGGAAGTATTCGTTAGACAACGAAGCGGTGGCGTTTTTCGAACCCGGGGCCGAGGATGTTTTGATTACTAATTCAAGACGCTACCCCTAGGTCATGGTTTCACCATTATCATGACATACATCATCGATAATGTCTTCGCCCTCCTATTTGATTCCTGAAATCTTTTTTTCCTTGTAGACTACTGCCCAGTGCTCCATGCGTTCAAGATCATTATTTAACTGCCGAACATTACTAGCAGACTGAACCTCAAATCTACTGAAATCTCTGTCTCTGTGTTCTTCATCTGTTTCATTTCTTCAGTGGAACACTTTTCCCAGAAATTCCTTATACACTCCTGGAAATGGAAAAAAGAACACATTGACACCGGTGTGTCAGACCCACCATCCTTGCTCCGGACACTGCGAGAGGGCTGTACAAGCAATGATCACACGCACGGCACAGCGGACACACCAGGAACCGCGGTGTTGGCCGTCGAATGGCGCTAGCTGCGCAGCATTTGTGCACCGCCGCCGTCAGTGTCAGCCAGTTTGCCGTGGCATACGGAGCTCCATCGCAGTCTTTAACACTGGTAGCATGCCGCGACAGCGTGGACGTGAACCGTATGTGCAGTTGACGGACTTTGAGCGAGGGCGTATAGTGGGCATGCGGGAGGCCGGGTGGACGTACCGCCGAATTGCTCAACACGTGGGGCGTGAGGTCTCCACAGTACATCGATGTTGTCGCCAGTGGTCGGCGGAAGGTGCACGTGCCCGTCGACCTGGGACCGGACCGCAGCGACGCACGGATGCACGCCAAGACCGTAGGATCCTACGCAGTGCCGTAGGGGATCGCACCGCCACTTCCCAGCAAATTAGGGACGCTGTTGCTCCTGGGGTATCGACGAGGACCATTCGCAACCGTCTCCATGAAGCTGGGCTACGGTCCCGCACACCGTTAGGCCGTCTTCCGCTCACGCCCCAACATCGTGCAGCCCGCCTCCAGTGGTGTCGCGACAGGCGTGAATGGAGGGACGAATGGAGACGTGTCGTCTTCAGCGATGAGAGTCGCTTCTGCCTTGGTGCCAATGATGGTCGTATGCGTGTTTGGCGCCGTGCAGGTGAGCGCCACAATCAGGACTGCATACGACCGAGGCACACAGGGCCAACACCCGGCATCATGGTGTGGGGAGCGATCTCCTACACTGGCCGTACACCACTGGTGATCGTCGAGGGGACACTGAATAGGGCACGGTACATCCAAACCGTCATCGAACCCATCGTTCTACCATTCCTAGACCGGCAAGGGAACGTGCTGTTCCAACAGGACAATGCACGTCCGCATGTCTCCCGTGCCACCCAACGTGCTCTAGAAGGTGTAAGTCAACTACCCTGGCCAGCAAGATCTCCGGATCTGTCCCCCATTGAGCATGTTTGGGGCTGGATGAAGCGTCGTCTCACGCGGTCTGCACGTCCAGCACGAACGCTGGTACAACTGAGGCGCCAGGTGGAAATGGCATGGCAAGCCGTTCCACAGGACTACATCCAGTATCTCTACGATCGTCTCCATGGGAGAATAGCAGCCTGCATTGCTGCGAAAGGTGGATATACACTGTACTAGTGCCGACATTGTGCATGCTCTGTTGCCTGTGTCTATGTGCCTGTGGTTCTGTCAGTGTGATCATGTGATGTATCTGACCCCAGGAATGTGTCAATAAAGTTTCCCCTTCCTGGGACAATGAATTCACGGTGTTCTTATTTCAATTTCCAGGAGTGTAGTTGTCAGACTAATACCTTGCTACGCCAGTACTACGAAATACGCAACAGTCTTCAAATTTACAGAGTTTTTCGTAACCTAAATTTACTGTGAAAGTGATTTAGTCCACGGCGTTAACAAACCTTAAATGCTCAAATGATTCCCTATTCCCGCGGTTGGGGTTAATACTGTCAGTTGCTGTCCAAAGAATCTGAAGGAGGCAAGGTGAATCATAGTATAGACACACTACATGAATCTTTAATTCGTTTTCTACACCGCGGTATGTTGGACCACAACATATGTGGCATGTACTATAATTCAGAGTTTACACAAACCTGGTTTCGTAAACAGCACACTGCTATGGAAATTATTAAGTGTGCATTTGAATACACGTCTCTCGTGCCAAGCAACCATACACAAATACAGTCTGTCTCTTTTATAAAGAGATGGTGCTCACAAATTAACGTATATACCCATCAAACAGCGACAGTATTTCATTTTATGAACGCTTAACGAGAGCGCTACGAAAATGAGAAACCTTGCTTCGCGAGCAAAGTGTGGCAAATGTTTGTGCGCAAGAATATCTGATCATTAATAAAACATCTCACAAGTGTTGTTACAAGGCACCGAGGGATTTGCAAGATGTATTCCCCCAAAAACCATCGTTCCACGAGAAGTGAAAAATGTACAATTTTTCGACCTTATTTCTGTTGTTGTTGTTGTTGTTGTGGTCTTCAGTCCTGAGATTGGTTTGATGCTGCGCTCCATGCTACTCTATCCTGTGCAAGCTTCTTCATCTCCCAGTACCTATTGCAGATTCCTTCTGAATCTGCTTAGTGTATTCATCTCATGGTCTCCCTCAACGATTTTTACCCTCCACGCTGCCCTCCAGTACTTAATTGGTGATCCCTTGATGCCTCAGAACATGTCCTACCAACCGATCCCTTCTTCTAGTCAGGTTGTGCCACAAACTCCTCCCCAATTCTATTCAATGCCTCCTCATTAGTTGTGTAATCTACCCGTCTAATCTTCAGCATTCTTCTGTAGCACCACATTTCGAAAGCTTCTATCCTCTTCTTATCCAAACTAGTTATCGTCCATGTTTAACTTCCATACATGGCTACACTCCATTCAAACACTTTCAGAAACGACTTCCTGACACGTAAATCTATACTCGATGTTAACAAATTTCTCCTCTTCAGGAACGCTTTCCTTACCTTTCGCAGTCTATAATTTATATCCTCTCTACTTCGAGCATCATCAGTTATTTTGCTCCCCAGATAGCAAAACTACTTTATTACTTTAAGTGTCTCATTTCCTAATCTAATTCCCTCAGAATCACCTTTTTTAATTCGACTACATTCCATTATCCTCGTTTTGCTTTTGTTGATGTTCATCTTGTATCCTCCTTTCAAGACACTGTCTATTCCGTTCAACTGCTCTTCCAAGCCCTTTGCTGTCTCTGACAGGATTACAATATCATCGGCGAACCTCAAAGTTTTTATTTCTTCTCCATTGATTTTAATACCTACGCCGAACTTTTCTTTTGTTTCCTTTATTGCTTGCTCTATATACAGATTGAATAGCTTCGGGGATACGCTAAAACCCTGAGTCACTCCCTTCCACCACTGCTTCCCTTTCATGCCCCTCGACTCTTATAACTGCCATCTGGTTTCTGTACTAATTGTAAATAGCCTTTCGCTCCCTGTATTTTACCCCCGTCACCTTCAGAATTTGAAGGAGAGTATTCCAGTCAACATTGTCAAAAGCTTTCTCTAAGTCTACAAATGCTAGAAATGTAGGTTTGCCTTTTCTTAATCTTTCTTCTAAGGTAAGTCGTAGGGTCAGTATTGCCTCACGTGTTCCAACATTTCTACGGAGTCCAAACTGATCTTCTCCGAGGTCGGCTTCTACTAGCTTTACCATTCGTCTGTAAACAATTCGTGTCGGTATTTTGCAGTCGTGACTTATTAAACTGATAGTTCGGTAATTTTCACATGTATCAATACCTTCTTTCTTTGGAATTCGAATTATTATATTCTTCTTGAAGTCTGAGGGAATTTCGCCCGTCTCATACATCTTGCTCACCAGATGGTAGAGTTTTGTTAGGACTGGCTCTCTCAAGGCTATCAGTTGTTCTAATGGAATATTGTCTACTCCCGGGGTCTTGTTTCGACTTAGGTCGACTTTTATCTATTTTTTATAATTTTACTATGATTTTTGTGTTAATAATTGTGATTTGAAATGTAGCTCATCTCCGAACAAAACAAGATATACTCATTTTTGAAAATTTACTGATTTTGTTAGTCTTCAAAATAAAGTGTTTCATGGAAGTTCACAAAGTATATCGTCGGGGGAAAAGTTTGTGAACCCTGCCTCTATAGTGAATAGGGCCAGCATTTGTTCTAGTAATGGTAGGTTGCGAAACAAGAGTTCAGGGATGCTGCCGATAATAACTGCTGTTGCTAACTCCAGCAATGCAGTGATGTTTTGAAGCACGTCGCTGCGTTCTACTGTGCGAGAGATGTGTGCGCCTTTGCGAAGCGCTGACCTGTGGCGGTGAGCACAGCGCTCTGTGCCGTGCTGTGGCGAGCGTTGACAGCCGGCAGCTGCAGCCGGAGCCGGCACGCGCGCTAATGAGTGCGGCGGGGGCGGCTGGGGGCGGCTGGGGGCCGGCGGGGGTTGGCGGGGGCGGTGCGTGGAACCTCGGCTGCCGCCTCGTTAGCGGGGGCGGCGCGTCGCGTGGTAAGCCAATCAGTGCCTCTCGCGCCACCAGCCGCACACGCATCACCAGGACTACGGCTGTTCTCGCGGGTCGCGTTGTTTCCACTGCTAGTGTCAAAAAGCGTTGCGACAAGCTTCTATTGAATGAGGGGTAGTCAAAAAGTATTAATTATAAATTAATTTTAATATTATGTTTTCTTTAATCTATGACTGTCGTTGTCCTGATGTCCTGAGTGGCTTCTCACATTATGTCGATAATTATCACCTTCGATCTGTCTAATTAAAACGGATTGAAACCAGTTTTTCGTGCGTTATTGGGGAAAACAAGTGGATGTCATTATTCGTCTGATTGATCAGTAAAATAAAAGAAATACATCTCAATTCAGAAAATTTACCCCTTCTCTTGTTGGTAACCAGTTACAACACGTAAATAAGATATTACAAAAACCCTTACAGGAATAATAATAATAACTGACACTAATACTGTTATTAACACCTGACTCTAATAAAAATAAAGACAATAATAATTCACACAGTCAATATCGCTGATGATAACAGCAAAAGGCATTAAGTGTGATATGGACTAGCTTAGCACATTTTAACACATGTTTAGTGGTATGGAAGCGAAAGGGGCAGAGAAATAGAGGAAGATGGAAATGAGAGTGACAGTGGCTGTTAGGGATAGGGAAAGGTTGTAGGAAAGGGAGACTGATGAGAGTGAGCTGGAGATAAGGGAGAGATTGCGCACAAGCATTCGCCGTCAGTCCTAGCCGGCGTGAGCTTCCAAAGGAAAGTCCTTGGAGAGTAACATCACCATAATCAAGTAAGGAGTGAGTTAGTGACTATAAGAGTTACTTTTTAATCACGAAAAGAAATATGAATGTGAATGAAGTGACACTGGCATCTTCTTACATACTGCAGTCGTGTGTACAGTCCACTGTAATTGATGGACGAGAATTATCACTGTGTTATTTACAGAACAGAAGAGCTTATTTCTATACCCTTTAGGATTAAGGGTAGAAGACACTCACTGAATCATCAGGATAAACGGCCTCAACAAATGACTCATAACCATCCAAGAAAAACACGATATCCAGAAAGCCACTGCAGAGAACAATCTGGTGATTAACTATCAGATAAATATCACCCACTAATCTGCTAAACCCAACAAAATTAATGTTAAGGTAAAATGATGAAAGGTATCAAGTTATACACTTCCCCACACTGAAACCAGTACAAATTTATCCACCCACGCACCACACATACACATCCACACACACACACACACCCACACACACACACACACACTGTGTTATGTACATGGTTATTACAAATGATTGAAGCGATTACACAGCTCTTCAATAACTTTATTATTTGAGAAATTTTCACAATGCTTTGCACACACATACAAAAACTCAAAAAGTTTTTTTAGGCATTCACAAATGTTCGATATATGCCCCTTTAGTGATTCGGCAGACATCAAGCCGATAATCAAGTTCCTCCCACACTCGGCGCAGCATTTTGGTGAATTGCGAATTTGCTGCACGATTGCGTGAGGATTCTCTACCGCCCAGATTCGCACATTGTGTCTGTTCACTTCACCATTAAGAAAAAATGTTGCTTCATCACTGAAAACAAGTTTCGCGCTGAATGCATCCTCTTCCATGAGCTGTTGCAACCGCGCCGAAAATTCAAAGCGTTTGACTTTGTCATCGGCTGTCAGGGCTTGTAGCAATGGTAAACGGTAAGGCTTCTGCTTTAGCCTTTTCCGTAAGATTTTTCAAACCGTCGGCTGTGGTAAGTTTAGCTCCCTGCTTGCTTTATTCGTCGACTTCCGCGGGCTACGCGTGAAACTTGCCCGCACGCGTTCAACCGTTTCTTCGCTCGCTGCAGGCCAACCCGTTGATTTCCCCTTACAGAGGCATCCAGAAGCTTTAAACTGCGCATACCATCGCCGAATTGAGTTAGCAGTTGGTGGATCTTTGTTGAACTTCGTCCTGAAGTGTCGTTGCACTGTTATGACTGACTGATGTGAGTGCATTTCAAGCACGACATGCGCTTTCTCGGCTCCTGTCGCCATTTTGTCTCACTGCGCTCTCGAGCGCTCTGGCGGCAGAAACCTGAAGTGCGGCTTCACCCGAGCAAAACTTTATGAGTTTTTCTACGTATCTGTAGTGTGTCGTGACCATATGTCAATGAATGGAGCTACAGTGAATTTATGAAATCGCTTCAATCATTTGTAATAGCCCTGTATATATATAACTATTTACGTGTTTACAGGTATGTATCTGCAGTCATGGTACATAAAGAAATCCCATCCAACATATTACTATGTTAGAGCGCTAGAGGAGACAAAACATAAAAATACAGTCCATTGACAAAGCGGCGGATGTGTAGAATTCAAAACAGCTCCGACACCAAAGGTTTTTCTTCTGTTTGTTGAGTGATTTTCATTCATATGATAATCATCAGATGTATCTGTCATTCTAAGGTAACATTCAAAACAGATAAAAGAAACCTGTAGCTACGACAGAAACCACCAAGAGATGTACAAATATAACAAATCTGTGATACAGACAAATGACCCATTGTGCAGCGAGAACTGGGACAAACTGTCGCAAGAGCTGATTGTCACATTTCTCGGTCGCCATTGCTTCGTAGCTGTCTAAACTCAAACACAGCACGAAGTTGTGATTACGTGATATGTAGTTTCTATTTCACGGCAACAGATCTTTTATTTTTTTCAGCTATAAGTAATAATTTATTGATATATTCAGCTCTCATTATTCATTGTGTGAAATGAAATCTGTTGTCATACGTCAAGATTTTTTATTATTTAATAATTGTTGCACAGTTTAAGGTGTGTTTTTCCAGCTCGAGTTTTTACAGAATGTCTGTTGGGAACTGGACGTCACAAAAATTTCGAGGACGGTCGTCACATGTCATAACCCACCCAGGCAGGTGTTTTCGGCAATTCGTTTCGATGGTTTGATATAATGATGGTAATAAATCATTAAATAAGACAAACCGATCAGATGTTAACCCAGACATCATGCCTCGTAACTCTGTACCTGATGAGAAAATCAACCGTCAAACATTAGCTAGACTCAGGGCTCCCTTTTCAGCATAGAAGTGCTCGTTTCCGGTAGGTCCAATGTAATCGTCAGTTTATCGTTCCACCCGTGTTATAAACAGAAGCCCCAGCCTCTTCCCCTCCTTTAAGGTGGCACGTAGAAGCTTCAACTCATGAAATATTAACTCACTTTCTTACATGAAGGAATAAAATATTTGCTTAACTTTCACACACTGCATTGCCAGAGGAGTACTGGATAATTTACAAGTGTCACTAACTAGCTAAGCAACACTTGATGCACTAATTAACAAACCGTTCACTTGAGGTAAAACGTTCAACATTTGCTAAAGTGCAAGTTTGTCAGACCCTTTAACAACTTTTTGGTCCTACACTATAATGTTGGCTTCTTCAGAAGAGGTCACGAACCGGGTCTGAGCTCTTTCACGCTCGATGCTATATTGACCACAGAATGGGGGAGCTGCTATGCTCGGAGGGAGTCTCTCGTTTGTTGTGGAGGACTGCGTGCCCTCCCTAATGTATGAGGTATCGATCCCCGTTGCCTACTTTTGCGTTACACGGCGATCTCTGGACGATACCACAGATTCAGCATATCGGTGCAAAGATTGCCACATATTTCAGGACTCTGATTTTACACCAAGCAATGTGACCGACCGACAGCAGATAGTGAACGAACTACCATAACAGCATCCAAAGTAGTTTTCAGTGCCGCTAAATAAACAGTTACCTGAGATCTCTCAATATAGCTCAGATGAACTTCAGTAAGTCCAAGTCACTTATTTAGTAAGACCTTCACCAGGGCTCGGCGATGACAAAAATAGAAATAACTGCCGAAAAGCAGATACGACAGTTTTAATAAATGCACCGGTTAAAAGAGAGCTCGATAATCTAGCTCACAATGTAGGTAATAAATTAATAACGACATATCCACTTAGAAAAGCAGTTGAAAATAACTAGAATGCAAGAAATAATGAAAATAGCGTAATGAAACAGATATGGAAAATCGCAAGTAGCGAAGAAGCGATGACGATGAGTTTTTAGAACTACTCGTCTTTCAACATGTTTTTACTACGCCACTTTCTTGTCAGCTTGTCTGTTCGGTTCTTTGATTTCAAAGTTCCAGATGAGCTAGAGACTTGAAAGTTTCAACGTAAGTCAGAATTTGCTTTCTCGTCTGGTATGTGGTGGAGAGCACATTTTTTTTTGTCTGTTTGTCTGTTCGATACAAATTTCCTAATGAATTTCCCCAACAGGCTACTGACGTGAAGCTTTCAACATAGTTCAGAACTGGATGATAATACATTATTAACTCTCTTTCCGGTCTGTTACGTGGCGGAGGGTACTTAATTTATCACTTTTTTTCCCCTTTTTCCTGCTCCAGTCGCGAAAGTTTTGCTGTAGATTTATTGCTGGTAAGTCTCCGTGTCAACATGTCTCTCTCCAGTTTCTACTTTCACGGCCTTTTTGAAAAACATGTGTAAGAGGAAGCAATAAACTGGTTCACGAAGGTGAAGAGAAACTGAAGAAATTTACCACTCGTTTGTCGCAGTCTCAACAAAATGTCTGAAATCGATTTAAAAAATTATATCAGATAGACCTGAAAATACATGCTATCGATAAGGAGAAAATGAAAATGAATACGGCGTATCGAATGTAAGAAGCGGAGCAGGTGTGAGTTTTGTATTCTTAGCAAAACTTTTCTTAAATAAATAACTTCTTATTTCCCATCTAAATCTCCTGTCACAACCAACCAGGTATTATGCCAGATGAGCAGAAAGATTTGCTCCTAAGGCATTTTATTCTTCTGAAAAGCCGGACGTTCCTATGACCTCATCGTACTGGAATAACATACCAAGGATACATATAATATGATATACTGGTATAATGAGACACAATAAAATTCTGTTTGACACTAAGAGAAAATAAAACTTTCTGTACCAAATTCAAACGCTATGGTCATTTGCTAAAGAGGTATAAAGTCTAAATGTGGCTGATCGATCTATTACACCAATCTTGTGTTGTGTGAAAATGGACTTGTTAATGCTCCATAAGGCCTTCTTCTACATACTGACTAATGCAACAGCTACTAACACAAGCAGAGTGAAAAAAGAGTACGCTTATTACGTAGTCACTCTTTTATTTCGTCTACTGGCCACTTATTCCAGTGTCATGTGCCTTAATCAGGCCATCCTATAATCAGGAACATCGCAGTACATAGTTAAAATAGCCGTTATGATGTAACTAAAAAAAATTTTTTCTGTGATATGGGACGTAGGGTACGAAGTAAAACATTGAAATATAGACAGCCTGTTACATCTGGTGCGCAGTCATTGAGTTCGCTTACCTACATACATGTGCCATATACTGAAAGTAAGTGTCAATGCCGTGTTTTAAAAATTCTCAAATTTCAAAAAGAGGTGATAAGAGTGTCCCATACATCGATAGGCTTTTTTCGTTTCATTTCGTAAAAGAGCGTACAAGGGTTGCCCAGAAAGCATCTTTTTGTCAGTCGAAAACAATGCTACGAATAGGAAACGTTACATATGTGTTATTTGCAGTCTCCTGAGTGAGCGCGCCAAGATACTTCCGACAGATAGCGTTGCTCCAGGACAATTTCAAAATGGCGTCTGTAGGTGATGTACGTTACAAGCAACGTGACGTTGTTGAATATCTACTGCAGAGAAATAAAATGTGGGGAATATTCACAAACGATTGTGCAAAGTCTATGGGGCGTCTACTGTCGACAAAAGGACACTTTGTCGCTGGGCACGGAGGTTGAGGTCATTAGAAGGCGGTTCCGCGGAGCTGCACGATTTGCGGCGGTCGGGGAGATCATCCACGGATGTCGTACCTGACAACCCTGACCTAGCCCCCTCGGACTTACGCTTGTTTGGGTCATTAAAGGATGCCATTCGTGAAAACGACGAGGAGGTAACTCACACAGTGAAGCACTAGCACCACCACCAGCACAAGGATTGGTACTGACAGGGCATACACGCCCTTGTTTCGCGCTGGGGGAAGGCCACGGAATTGGATGGAGATTACGTGGAAAAATAGGGTGTGTACACTCCTGGAAATTGAAATAAGAACGCCGTGAATTCATTGTCCCAGGAAGGGGAAACTTTATTGACACATTCCTGGGGTCAGATACATCACATGATCACACTGACAGAACCACAGGCACATAGACACAGGCAACAGAGCATGCACAATGTCGGCACTAGTACAGTGTATATCCAACTTTCGCAGCAATGCAGGATGCTATTCTCCCATGGAGACGATCGTAGAGATGCTGGATGTAGTCCTGTGGAACGGCTTGCCATGCCATTTCCACCCTGGCGCCTCAGTTGGACCAGCGTTCGTGCTGGACGTGCAGACCGCGTGAGACGACGCTTCATCCAGTCCCAAACATGCTCAATGGGGGACAGATCCGGAGATCTTGCTGGCCAGGGTAGTTGACTTACACCTTCTAGAGCACGTTGGGTGGCACGGGATACATGCGGACGTGCATTGTCCTGTTGGAACAGCAAGTTCCCTTGCCGGTCTAGGAATGGTAGAACGATGGGTTCGATGACGGTTTGGATGTACCGTGCACTATTCAGTGTCCCCTCGACGATCACCAGTGGTGTACGGCCAGTGTAGGAGATCGCTCCCCACACCATGATGCCGGGTGTTGGCCTTATGTGCCTCGGTCGTATGCAGTCCTGATTGTGGCGCTCACCTGCACGGCGCCAAACACGCATACGACCATCATTGGCACCAAGGCAGAAGCGACTCTCATCGCTGAAGACGACACGTCTCCATTCGTCCCTCCATTCACGCCTGTCGCGACACCACTGGAGGCGGGCTGCACGATGTTGGGGCGTGAGCGGAAGACGGCCTAACGGTGTGCGGGACCGTAGCCCAGCTTCATGGAGACGGTTGCGAATGGTCCTCGCCGATACCCCAGGAGCAACAGTGTCCCTAAATTGCTGGGAAGTGGCGGTGCGGTCCCCTACGGCACTCCGTAGGATCCTACGGTCTTGGCGTGCATCCGTGCGTCGCTGCGGTCCGGTCCCAGGTCGACGGGCACGTGCACCTTCCGCCGACCACTGGCGACAACATCGATGTACTGTGGAGACCTCACGCCCCACGTGTTGAGCAATTCGGCGGTACGTCCACCCGGCCTCCCGCATGCCCACTATACGCCCTCGCTCAAAGTCCGTCAACTGCACATACGGTTCACGTCCACGCTGTCGCGGCATGCTACCAGTGTTAAAGACTGCGATGGAGCTCCGTATGCCACGGCAAACTGGCTGACACTGACGGCGGCGGTGCACAAATGCTGCGCAGCTAGCGCCATTCGACGGCCAACACCGCGGTTCCTGATGTGTCCGCTGTGCTGTGCGTGTGATCATTGCTTGTACAGCCCTCTCGCAGTATCCGGAGCAAGTATGGTGGGTCTGACACACCAGTGTCAATGTGTTCTTTTTTCCATTTCCAGGAGTGTAGATAAAACACCATTCTTTTGTGCGTGTGCTTCTCATTATGTTCAGTAAAGATTTGTTGAAGAAAACAATGCTGTGCATTACTTCTGGGTAACCCTCGTAAAAGATGTCTAAAATTAAAAATCTCCTATAAAAATGGAAATAAGATGATGAATAATCAAACAAAATCAATGAAACAAGCCATGATAAAAGCGAAATAATGCATATAAGCTTTGGTAACTGACTATTCTTACCAGTGCTTATCGGTTTCTCCTTCCCCTAAACCACTTCTCCCTTTGCCCTTCCAGCCCTCTTCGCTCTGTGTCACAACATATTCACTATAAAAATATATGTCATATAGTCTAACATAACCCACTGTTAACTTTGTTTTAAATTACTGACACATAAATTAAGACTCACATCACGAAATTATTATATGGACAGTGGCAATATAATACTAAGACTCACCGATGCAGTCTTTCACAACCTGACGTTGCGTACAAGGAGTGTTTACCACGGCTGTGGCGAATTGTTTAACACCGTCGCAGGATAGAGGGAGAGCGGTGCTCTGCCGTGGAGATCCCCATCGTAAACATGGACACTGCTGGAGTGAACATGGAACTGGGGATGCGGCCAAGGATCGTCAAATGACAGGGTACCTACACTTGGCTATTGTTCTCTGGATACTGGATAACCTTTCAATACAAATAATTTTTCATTGTCCAAATTGTGCTATTATTATGGACAATACATACTTGATTAGAGCGATTCCTGGTCCCATCGATGTTTTATATTGGGAGGCACCGTAGGCAAATGGTGTGTATGTGAACATAGCTACTTCTATGTGTTTTTCTGTCTTCGTTGTTACAGTGGGAATAACTACGTTCATTATGTCTTATTATTTGTTTTCTTCCACTCGATTTTTAAGCATTTTTTAAAGTGTTTCTTACTTTGTGGCCCTTTCTAAAGAAATCGCTTCAGGTCGCATTTTGCGTCTATTTCGAGCATTACATTGCTCTTTACTTTTTTTTTATGACACTCGTACGTGGGTAATCGGGAATGACATCTGTTCGCCAAAGAAAACGGGTTGCCTATATTTTCAGGTTGCACATTGTACCACACGTTAGTCATCATACTGAAAATAACTTTCTAATGTTTAATAACGAATATTTTAACTGTCATGGCCGCAAGACTGAAATTGACAGAGTCTGCACGCCGAATAATTTGGAAAGAGACGCAAGGGACATTCCATTTAGGAAATAGTTACGGAATACAGTATTTCGAGATCTACCGGCCGGCTGGAGAGGCCGTGCGATTCTAGGCGCTACAGTCTGGAACTGAGCGACCGCTACGGTCGCAGGTTCGAATCCTGCCTCGGGCATGGATGTGTGTGATGTTCTTAGGTTAGTTAGGTTTTATTAGTTCTACGTTCTAGGCGACTGATGCCCTCAGAAGTTAAGTCGCATTGTTCTCAGAACCATTTGAACCATTTTTTGAGATCTACAGTGTCAAGAGTGTGTGAAGAACACCAGATTTCAGGCTTTACCTCTGACCATCAGCAACGCAGTGGCCGACGGCCTTACTTAACGCCCGAAACGTTTGCGTAGAATTGTCAGTACTTCCCGACATGCAACATACGTAGAAATCAATGTGGACCGTTCATAAAATTTCGGGCGTGCAGCCGCATAAACTTCCCCTTCTTCTTTTAATATTTTGGCTGTATACCGTCGACCCATCTTCAGCCGAGGTCACTGACGCTCCATCACTTGCTCCTTTGTTTTAAAACCGCGGACCGCGCCACTGCGCACACTGACCCAACCCAAGGCACCAGAGACGTTGATTGGCGGTAAAGAGATATAACATATGCATGAAATTAGATCTATGGCTGTACGGTCGAATCGCACGATGATATCGAGGTAACACATCGATTTAAATGTCAGGAAGTCGTTTCTGAAAGTATTTGTATGGAGTGTAGCCATGTATGGAAGTGAAACGTGGACGATAAATAGTTTAGACAAGAAGAGAATAGAAGCTTTCGAAATGTGGTGCTACAGAAGAATGCTGAAGATTAGATGGGTAGGTCACATAACTAATGAGGAGGTACTGAATAGATTTGTGGAGAAGAGGAGCTTGTGGCACAACTTGACTAGAAGAAGGGATCGGTTGGTAGGACTTGTTCTGAGGCATCAAGGGATCACCAATTTAGTACTGGAGAGCAGAGTGGAGGGTAAAAATCGTAGAGGGAGACCACGAGATGAATACACTAAGCAGGTTCAGAAGGATGTCGGCTGCAATAGGTACTGGGAGATGAAGAAACTTGCACTGGATAGAGTAGCATGGAGAGCTGCATCAAACTAGTCTCAGGACTGAAGACCACAACAACAACAACAAAAACATAGAGCTACACCGACGCGACGTATTTGTGACTCTATTACAGAAAGTGCTGCATTCCATGATTTGTCGAAGCTGAAGCCGCCATCTCTGTCAATTAAATTCCTTACCAACGGAATATCAGTTGCTTATTTCACCAATGCCTTTGATAATGTTAAATGGGAAGATTTTTGACGTACTCAAAAAAGTAGGAATAGACCATAAAGATAG
The DNA here is from genome assembly GCF_021461395.2 of Schistocerca americana. NCBI lineage: Eukaryota > Metazoa > Arthropoda > Insecta > Orthoptera > Acrididae > Schistocerca > Schistocerca americana. Next base: position 749,947,238 of record NC_060122.1, on the reverse strand, counting down.
AAAAATGATATGGAACCTGTACAAAAACGAGACAGCAGTTATCCGTGGACGGACAAAACAAGAAGAGGTGCAGATACGGAAAGGTGTCCGACAAGGTTGCGCACTATCCCCTGTTATCTTTAACGTATACATTGAAGAGGCGCTGAAAAAAGTAAGGGAAAATTCACAGACAGGTGTAGTAATTCATGGCCAACGAATAGATATGATAATATATGCCGATGATATAGCTGTCCTGGCTGAAAGTGAAGAAGATCTTGTAGTCCTACTGAATAGAATGGATAAAGTTATGGGTGAAGAATATAATATGAGAATTAATAAAGCAAAAACGAAAGTAATGGCATGCGACAAAGAACATCAAGTGAAAGTCCAAGTTCATGTAGGCAATGAACTGCTTGAAGAAGTTGATAAATTTACTTATCTGGGCAGTAATATTACCAGGGATGGAAGGCAGAAGTGAGAAGTGGAATAGCTCAAGCAAAGGCTGCTTTTAACAAGAAGAAAAACATATTAACATCTAAGAGCATCAGCCTTGAAATCGGGAAAAGATTTTTGAAATCATATGTATGGAGTGTGGCATGCTATGGGTGTGAAACATGGACTTTCGGGACAGAGGAAGACCAGAAGCTAAATTATTTTGAAATGTGGTGCTATAGACGCATGCTCAAAATAAAATGCATCGACAAGGTCACAAACGAAGTGGTTCTCGAAAGAGCAGGTGAGAAGAGAAGCTTCTTGAGTTTCATTGTTAAAAGAATAGTGCAATTTACAGGCCATCTATTAAGACATAAAGGACTCCTGAACACAATCATAGAGGGATATGTCGAGGGAAAAAGACCAAGAGAAAGACCACGACTGAGGTACATGGATCTAATCGTGAAAGATGTGGGATGTGACACCTATAAAGAAATGAAGAGAAAAGCTGAAAGACGCACAGAATGGAGACAAGCTGCCATTGTAGCTGTTGCGAACCAATCCTTGTATTGACCACTACAGAAGAAGAAAGATTTCACCACTGTGTCGCAGAAAGATGAAGTCGAGACAAAAATTTCCACGTTATCGTACACCATAGAGTGCCCAGTGTAAACGCAGCGCTGTACCATATCCGATTTATTACGTTGTAAGAGGTGCATCACCTGCGGCGCTCTGTGTATCTCTCATGGGGCTGTGCGTGTCATCTGCCCGATGTATGAACGGTCAAACCAACGGGGGATATCAAGAACTTCAGGCTTCCGAGGCACCAAATCATCTTTAAAGAATCCAGAAGTGCTGCTGTCTTTGTTGGAGGATGAAAAATCACTTTGTGTTTGCTTCTGTGTCTTCTTTTGCATTTATTATGCCCACTGTTAGTTTCATTTGTAGTGCATTACATATCTGCTATATATATTCGAACGTACAGTGATAATGGGGGATCTTAACGCTCGTATTCGAAACACTGTCATTCCTGCTGTTTAACAACGATTTAATGATTTAATGAAGACTCTCTAAACGATAATGGTGTGATTTTATGAGCTTAAGCACAAGCAATGAACTAAGAATAAATAATGCCACAAAGAGAAGTATAAATACTGTTTTCAGAACTCAGAGATCATAAACGCATGATAAACTGCTAGACAGTTGCTAAGGAACAGAGACATTGTTGGACTGGAATAATCACATGTGATGATGGACAACATAAAACACGGTACATAAGTGACAGAGGTGGAGAGGTATATTTATGACGTAAAATGGTACATATTTCACAGTATGTGAAAGCCGGAAACCAGATACATACATTTATGTTCGACATATACTCCCAATATAAAGGTCGAAATCAGACTCTCAATAAGGAATATGGCCTCCTCGGGCACTAAAGCACGTTTTGCGCCTATTATGCACGTTGTCTATCACACTGCTGAGGAATCCATCATTGATATTCTTCCAATAATCTCTCATTACGATTTTCAGTTCTGACACCGTTCGGGAAGGAGGTGAGCCTTGAGAAACACGTTTGCATCCTCTATGTCTGTAGGTTTTAAGTCCAGGGTGTATGCAGGCCATTGCATGCATTCAATATCTTTACTCTCCAGTGTGACAGACACCTCAGCGGTCCTATGTGGGCTAGCACTGTCGTCCATACACAGGAAGTCAGAACCTACTGCACCCCTAAACAGACACTATATTCTCCCTGCAATACCGCTGCAACTGTTGCTCGCACAAAAATATGCAGCCGTGTTCGGCCACTGTGTATGATGTCTGCCTACACCATAACTCTTAGGCACACTGGTGAAATTCATGAATATTCTGTGGTATGCAATGAAGTGGAATTCGTCGGAGAACATCACTCTGGACCACTGTTGGTAACCGCAGCCTACATGCTACCTATACGAACGAACTCTTTCTCTATGATGGCGTGTTTGAAATTCGATGCATTTAACAGGCTTCCGAGCGTACAAAACAACCTGTCTTAACCACCGCGGGATCATTCTGACTGAAACACGTGTACTGTCAGCGGTTGCAAGGTCTTCGGCAATCAGTCTTGGATTGAGATGTCTGTTGCTTCTCGCCATTGGGGCTACGTATCGACCCTCTTGCGGTGTGGTGATCCATCTGTGATCACTGGCATGTTTTCGCATAGCATTCCATCTTAAGCGGCCTTTTGTAGTCGTGAGGTGACACATTTGGGCACACCCCTTACGGTGGCCACTGTAGTGACACTTTAACTGGCTTCGAGCCGTCCAGCTGCTCGACCACGATCGTAAGCACTGAAATTGCAGAACGATACGGAATGTCTCACTACTCTGCTCCACAATAACATTCGTCAGACACCGTACTCTATGAATTGTGGGTTACAAACATTTCCCTGCAATGAAGTCCAGGGAGTGTGCAGGCCATTCCATGCAATTTCCTTTTACTACATTGGTTCGGTGTTACGTAGCAGTTGCCGGATATTCTGTAGCAACTGGTAGTTGTTCCTTAGCAATTATCAAGCAATGTAATCTGCACTGTTACTAACAGTGCAATCCAGCCCCAGTCAGTGCTAGATGGTAAGGAATATAAATTCTGACCACATAGGGGGCGATCACAGCCCACTCATAACAAAAATCGGATTCCATGTAGGAAGGAAAAAGAAGGCCAAATAATATATCTTAAAACAAGAAAAGGTTAATGCTGAGTCATTATGGAATGAATCCACAAAAAAATTACGTCAGAAACAGTTAGCAGAGAAAATTAAAGAGAACGCCATTAATGCACAGGATAATGTAGACAACGGTTGGGAGAAAAACAAAAGAAGTATTGAAGTAGCAGCTGAAGAAGCGCTAGATACATGAGCTATAACGCATGAGTGGGAAATAAACAGAACACCATGGTTTCGTAAAGAGTTCAAAGTAAGGTATATAAAAACGCTAAATACACAAGACTCTGATGAAGATTACAAAAGAATTCGTAATGAGAAAAAATCAATAGTTAATAGTTCTAAGAATGAATAGAGGGGAATATTTTCTAAAAATATGACACATGATTTCTGTCTACTGCAAAAACAAATTTGGAGAATCATACGACAACAGTGGAAAAAATGAAATTTTGAAAGTGCGCGACATACATGAGGAATCATCAAGTAAATATCTGACAGAGTAATTTAAAGCGAAAAAACCTACCAGAAAACGGGAAGACATTAGATATCACCCACAAGTAAGCGATGGAGTAGCAAATTCAAATGCAGTGGTAGAAGAAGCTCTAAACCTGCTGAAATATAAGAAGTCTAAAGGCCACCAAGAGCTGTTGCAGGACGATTGATTGACGGATCCAGTTATATGCCTCCTTCCGTGTATGGCGATATTACGACTATGACGAGTGGGGCCTGAAGATGGCATCAATGTAATGCCGAAACTGGTAGCACATAGAAATTCATAAAATAAAACAAATTTCTACAATACATACGGCAGTTGGTAAATTATTGCATCAAGAAGTTCATGCCAGCCGTCGTCCCACGATCCATAATGGATCAACGAAGATCTAAAGGAAAAGGTGGTATCCAAAATGAATTACCAAAATATAGAGAATATCCATTAAGTGAAAAATTGATCAAGTTAGTTAAAAATGTTGTAGTTCAAACAAAAATTCGAAATGAATGAAGAATAAGTGTCACTGTTGTCATGTACAGAAAACAAAATAATAAAGACTCGTCCAAATACAGAGGGATAAATCTACTCAGCTCAATTCTTAAACTGATAAGTGAATTAATATTTTATAAAATAAAATAAGTGTTACATCCCTCGCAGGGGTACTGTATGGTTTTAGATGCAATATTCATTCTTGGACAAGTTGTAGGGAATTCCATTGGATACAATGGACCAGCTTATTTCTGTTTTATTGACTTATGGACGGTTTTCGTTAGCATTCAGTGAACATATATAGCGAATCTGCCCTCCGTTTGGGAAATTCCTTCCTACTTAATAAAAGCAGCTGAAGACATTTATTCCGACAACTACATCCTGGGAAAAATTCATTACTATTTGGTTCCAGGTTAAAAAGCTGTGCAACAGTTGCATGAGTCGATGAGAAGGTATGAGCTGCTTGTGTTTGAAGAAATGGGAACGAATAAATATAATTCATTGGTTATGTAGACGATGCATATAGTTAAAGTGGCAATAAAAGCAATAGATATAGTCATATCCTCTAAAAAAGCCAAATGTATTACCATTTCTATGGAACCAATTATGTACAGACTGGTAGTGGATGAAAAAGTTATTCTGCAGGTAATGACATTTAAATGTCTCATTAACTAAATTGGCCTGCGGAGGAAATGTCGGAAAGGAGATCAGAAAAGATGCAGCAAAAGCAAACAAATTCTCAGGGTGTTTAAATGATACAGAATGGAAAAACAAATATATAGGTGTAGGTGTAAAAGCAACAGAGTACAGAACAACAGTGAGACCAATTATGATGCACAGTACAAAGCTGAGGCAAGACCTGAAATGTCAAAAACCGTAAGAATTTTGGAAAACTTAGAAACGAGAAGATAGCCGAAGATTGCTCCAAATGAAAATGTCACTGAAGATTGCTCGAAATGAAAATGTCACTGAAGATTGCTCGAAATGAAAAAATCGCAGAAGATTGCTCGAAAGACACTGAGAGTTAGAGAAGTGGAAACATTAGGAAAGGATGTAAAGAGTACGCCGTTATTAAATGGGTACCAAAGAGAAAGCATAAATGGAACGAACACATGGAAAGGATCAATAAACAGAAGGCAGTGAAAATCGTAAGAAATAAACCAGCAACTGGTAAAAGAAATATAGGCCGTCCAAGGAAAAAGATGGTGTGAAAACCCCAGGGTAGACTCATGGGTACTACGGGAAACAGGATTCAGCCACTGAAGAAAGACGGAAGAAGAAGAAGCAGAAATTCCAATCAGATGATTCTGTGTTGTATTTTCTGATGCAAGGATTAGTGGTATATTAATGCTACGTAGATGCGAAAAGGTGAGCTGATCGTCGTTTGTAAGCTGCCCTTATGATGGAAAATATGAAGCAAATAGAACAATTTGGTCACTGTGCTGCTGTTGTTTCATGTTTTACAATCGTCACAAACAAATAATTGGATAGACTATTTTAGATCAACCACAAACTGTAAGTACGAGATAAATTATGAGTGACTTTTGAAGAGAGAGGATTTCTCATCCCGCTGAAGGCTTCGCTTACAAACTCCCGCCGACGTATGTATTTGTTCCGCGCAAGCGGTTGATGACAACTGTAAGATAATTAAGGAATATCACTGTATAAGCGAAACCTTCCATTTGTCTATATTTAGTATTTAATAACAGATTCTGGTCTAAATTTGATCAGGTACATATACATTCTGGCTATATAAAAAAATGGTTCAAATGGCTCTGAGCACTATGGGACTCAACTGCTGAGGTCATTAGTCGCCTGGAACTTAGAACTAGTTAAACCTAACTAACCTAAGGACATCACAAACATCCATGCCCGAGGCAAGGTTCGAACCTGCGACCGTAGCGGTCTCGCGGTTCCAGACTGCAGCGCCGGCTATATAAAACATAATCGCGTAAGACAGTACGAATAATTCCACTCCATTGTAGCAGGGTGCTACAGCAAAGGGTTTGAAATTATTTCAGAGCAAAAACATACTTATCTGTGAAATTTCTCAATATCAAAGAAGCGTTTCACCCTTTTGGGTCATCATCAGATGTATGAGAGCAGCTGAATATTTGACCCATACGTCATAAATGAGTGTATAGGTGGTCAATACAAGGGCGATTACTTGAGAGCGATAATATGAAAATGGAAGAGGATGTAGATGGAGACGAACTGGGAGATATGATACTGCGTGAAGAGTTTGACAGAGCACTGAAACACCTGACTCGAAACAAGGCCTCGGGAGTAGACAACATTCCATTAGAACTACGGGCAGCCTTGGGAGAGCCAGTCCTGACAAAACTCTACCATCTGGTGAGCAAGATGTATGAGACAGGCGAAATACCCTCAGACTTCAAGAATAATATAATAATTCCAATCCCAAAGAAATAAGGTGTTGACAGGTGTGAAAATTTACGAACTATCAGTTTAATAACTCACGACTGCAAAATACCGACACGAATTGTTTACAGACGAATGGAAAAACTTGTAGAAGCCGACCTCGGGGAAGATCAGTTTCGACTCCGTAGAAATGTTGGAAAGTGTGAGTTAATACTGACCCTACCCCGTATCTTAGAAGACAGATTAAGGAAAGGCAAAACAATGTTTATAGCATATGTTGACTTAGGGAAAGCTTTTGACAATGTTGGCTGGAATACTCTCTTTCAAATTCTGAAGGTGGCAGGGGTCAAATAGTGGTTGGGAAGGGAGTGAGACTGTGTTGTAACCTATCCCCGATGTTATTCAATCTGTATATGTAGGAATTAAAATCCATGGAAAGAAATAAAAACTTTGCGGTTTGCCGATGACATTGTAATTCTGTCAGAAATAGGAAAGGGCCAGGAAGAGTAGTTGAACGGAATGAACAGTGTCTTGAAAGGAGAATATGAGGTGAACATCAACAAAAGCAAAACGAGTATAAAGAAATGTAATCGAATTAAATCAGGTGATGCTAAGGGAATTAGATTACGAAGTGAGACACTTAAAGTAGTAGATAAGTTCTGTTATTTGGGAAGCAAAATAACTGATGATGTCGAAATAGGGATGCTATAAAATGTAGACTGGCTATGGCAAGGAAAGCGTTTCTGTAGAAGAGAAATTTGTTAACATCGAATATAGAGTTAAGTGTCAGAAAGTGAAACATGGACGACAACTAGTTTGGACATGAAGAGATAGAAGCTTGCGAAATGTGGTGCTACAGAAGAATGCTGAAGACTGGATCGGCAAATCACGTAACTAATGAGTAAATACTGAACAGAATTGGGGAGAAGAGGAATTTGTGGCACAACGTGACTAGAAGAAGGGATCGGTTGGTACGACACGTTCTCAGGCATAAAAGGATCACCAATTTAGTATTGGAGGGCAGTGTGGAGGGTAAAAATAGTAGCGGGAGACCAAGAGATGAAATCAATGAGCAGATTGAGAAGGATGTGGGTTGCAGTAGTTACCTGGAGACGAAGAAGCGTCCACAGGACAGAGTAGCATGGGGGGCTGCCTCAAACCAGTCTCTGGACTGAAGACCACAGCAGCAACAACAACAACAACAACGTCATAAAGCCATATAAAATGGACGCAGCAGTAGCTGGATATTTAATCCATCCGTCATAACAACATATAAAAAGTAATATAGAGCTTGATCATAACAACTGACTCCGCCATACCAGTACTAAATAGGGCCACATTTACAAAACAAATACGGTATGAGTAGTATTTGCACGCACGCCAAAGGGACATTGTGCTGCGTGCGGTTCATACAGCGTTTATTTTGAAAGTTGGGCCTATTTCATGCTGCTATGGAGGATTCAGCTGGTGTTTTCACTGTCCACCTTCCATTTTATTCGTTGTTATGCCGGATTGATTACATATCCAGCTACTGTTGCGTCCATTTTCCAATTTTTATGGCTTTGTAATGAAGAGTTACATATCCAGATACTTTTACACAATCTGATGATGCCCCAAAAAGGCAACAATTTCGCAACGAAGACTGTTTATATTCTGAGACATTAAGGTACATAATTTACATGTAACTTGTATATACTTTCTGTACCGCATTGCGATGGTGTTGTAAGGATATGCTTGGTGTGATGCTCGGCTCATCGTATTTTACATGGCATGAACGTAATTTAATGCAGACCGAAGTCGGTTGCAGAATAATAAATAAAAAAGAAGTGTCGTATATACATTGAAACTACATAAAGTTAATGTTTTTAAACATCTTATTTGCTGTTCTGTACCGTGCTAAAAGCGTACAGCGACGTGCATCCATCGCTGCACTCGACACACACCACGCTGCCGGAGTTTGTGTGAGTAACTGCCAGTAGAAATTAATAATGCAAGAATACCGCAGACATCTCTGCGTCTGTCCGGGCGGGCAGACCAGCACGAAATACATTCTTAAGCACTCCGCAGAGCAGCCGAGGCATTGTGTTTCGCACTTGTACCAGCTTTAACGTCGCCGCTTGTCGTAAAATAAGAACTGCAGCTCGCTCCTTCTACTCCGTGAAACTTAATCGTAAAAAAAGAATGACGTAATTTTTTTACGACTCTCGGTCAGACTTCTGCAGCAGTATTGTTACCTCCACTTCGAACCACCGAGAGGCATAAAGGAGGAACGAAATGACAGCAGTGGCGTAAAAATAACAAAGGAGGCGTAGGTGTTTGAAGAGCCCCGAAACTGACGCGTAAGCTTTGCTCGCTGCAGCCGCTGCTCCGCGCGTTGTTCGGGAACTTGGGCAACGCACCGCGCCGCCCTCGGACAGGTGCCGGCGGGGCCACTAATAAAAGTTTCATCCCGGCTGAGACCTCGCGTCTTCCGCAGCCGCCATCCCACACATATCGCTGGCTCGGTGGTGGGGGCGCCCACGAACAGTGGCTTAGCTACCTCGAATCCCTTGTGTCCCGACACCCACCATCGCCTTGGCGTCTCGCCCGTCCCCCATCCTGCTCTGTTACCCAAGTGGTCATCAAATGTTGCACGCTGAATAATTCATAACGCCTCAGGGAGACAGTGAGCGGTTTTACTCCCCATTTCTGCCGTCACGCTGCTCGTCCATGTAGACATCAAGCCCGCCCTGCCCTTACCCCGAACCACCACTCGCAAGCCACACTCGCGCGCGCTCTATCAGATGAACTCCCTACACTCGTTCCCCTGGCCCCACCCACTGCACCCTCCCGCCAACTTCCACCCAGCCAGCACAGCATTCACTGACGCAGCGTGCTGCCTGCGGTTCTTGAATTAGATATCCGTCCCGCGAACAGGGGGGAAAGCGCCAGGTGTGGCATCCATATTTGTCACTGTCGTCTCGGCATCTCTCATCCGCCATCATAACGCGCGAAACACTCTTTTTAGGATGAGACATTCGGAGACGAGCAGAATGTATTCCTACGTTGCGTAGGACAAAAGCGGGATATGGAGTACAAATTTCTAAGTTTGTATACGCATCTTCCCTGCAGGAAAGGAATCTTACCCTCACGCATTCACTGTTTACGTACGAATTAGAGGTGGTACATGACTGACAGACGAGATGAACTGAATAACGTTAAATCCGCTTGGATGCGGTTTGAACAATGTCTCCAGCAGTCGTGACAGGTATACACACACATGCATATGTACACACATGTATGTATATATACTGGTCAGAACAATTAGGGGATCATTTGAGATATCTAGGTTCTGAGATATTGTCATCGGCAGAATGAATTAAAATGGTTAGACGTTTTTCTGTCGGTTCTATGGAGTAAACAAAATAACATTACGGTCATAAGTAGGCTGTTTAGGCTTTTATGTTGGTAACGTCACGTAGCGCTCTGTATGAAAATCACTGGCTGTGCTGTGTGCAGTTTGTGGCTGGTTGTCATTGTTGGAATACTCGCTATTGTAGTGTTGGGGAGTTTGATGTGAACAGCGCGTAGCGCTGCGCAGTTGGAGGTGAGCCGCCAGCAGTGGTGGATGTGGGGGGAGAGATGGTAGAATTTTGAGAGCGGACGATCTGGACGTGTGTCCATCAGAAAGAGTAAATTTGTAATACTGTATATCATGAATTGATATATATATATATATATATATATATATATATATATATATATATATATATATATGACTTTTCAATATTATTAAGGTAAATACACTGTTTGTTCTCTATGAAAATCTTCCATTTGGTAACTATGCCTATCAGTAGTTAGTGCCTTCAGTAGTTATAATCTGTTATTTAGCTGGCAGTATTGGCGCTCGCTGTATTGCAGTAGTTCGAATAACAAAGGTAAGCGATTCATGAAAGGTATAGGTTATTGTCAGTCAGAGCCAATCTTTTGCAGGGATCATTGAAAGTGAGATTGCGTTGCGCTAAAAATATTGTGTCAGTTTAGTGTTGATCAGAATAAGTAAAGAGATAAAAGTTTGAGTACATTCAGTTCTGCTCAGTTGTTTGAAAATCAAATATCGTAAGAGGTTTACCAGCACAGTAATTCGTTAATTTTTCTGAGCGGATGTTTCACGGTCACCGAGATAGTGGTATTAACGGAAAGTTGCTACAGAGGGGGTTGGTATTGAGTTGTGTTTACTGTACGAAACGAATTGCACAAGCTGTTGGGTTCAGATAGGGTAGTGTGCCGAAGCTATGGCATGGAGGGCCATAGAACGGTTAGAAGCGAGACAGACCCAGAGGGCGGTAGCTGCGGGTACTGGAGTGTCCCAAAGTGTAATTTTCAGGATCTGGACGCGATTTCAGGCAACAGAAACCGTTAAAAGAAAGGAGGGCCATGGTTGTACACGGGTAACATCAGCAAGAGATGACCGTTATCTCCGGTTAACAGCCTGTCGAGACAAGAGGCTGAATGCAACTCATCTGCAACGCACTATCCAGGCAGCAACAAGGCGCGCCACATCAACACAAACAGTACGAAACCGCCTTCGTGAATGTGGCCTCTATGCACGGACGTGTATGGTGTGCGTCCAATTAAAACCACGATACCGTTTATCCCGTAGAAACTGGGCGGAGGAACACGGTATTGGAGTCCTAATGCATGGCGCCGGGTGCTATTCACAGATGAGTCAAGATTTTGTGTTCAGCCGGACAATCGTTCCGTCATCTGGAGAGAACGTAGAACTCGGAACAATCTTGGTGCAAGTGTTTCAACTGGACCCTATTTCGGCGACTTGCGTGACCGTTAGCCAATGGCACTCGCGTTTCCCTGCACGTTCACCCATCCAAGTGCTAGCCGAGCCCAACGTTGCTTGACTTCGATGATCGAATGGGAACCAGTGCTACCAACGGGTAAGATCGCTGATTATTTGTTTGATACAGGTGTGTAAACCAATTCTTTTCACGAAATCATTAATTCTGAAATAGGTATGCTTATTCAGCTAGTTTGATGTACTACTTCCAATAAGCCAAACAGTTCAATTTTAAAGTTAAAAATCAATAAATAAGAGAAACTGTTTAACAAGTAAATGATAATGCAAAATTTTATTCACTAATGAGACTGAGTGACTTTTAAGAACAAACCCTATGACATGTGAGTGTGTATGTGTGTGCGTGTGTGTGTGTGTGTGTGTGTGTGTGTGTACACACAATCTCTTTGTCAGAAACGGCTGAGCTCTTCCAGTTTCAACACAAGCCTTTACTTGGGAACGTGGGCAGTGGGAAGCAATAAGGAAAGGATTAAATTATTCTCTTTGTTACTAAGAGCGTTTATTTGCTTCGTAGTTAATTTTGATACTGATAGTGTCTCCAAAAACCAGAAACTCGTTCTTACTTAACAGTTCATAAAAGCAATTTTTTAAATGACGACGAAATGTTTAAATATAGATACTGGAGACGGAACTGAAGTAAGTGAATTAACGGAATGGTTCCGGTCTTCCAATCTTACGCAGTTGGCAAAATTTACCGTTTGGAGTTCAGAACTGTGGACGCTTAGGTCCTGTAAGTGGGTTCTCAGTATCAAGTGAGGTAAGATTCCTGTAAGCGTTAATAACTTCCAGTAGGCAGGTCAAGCGAGGAGAGAAGGAATTATACGAAGAAAGACCGCTTTGAACAGTTCCTTCCCCAGAATGGTCCATCTAAAGTAGTTCGTTCTTGAAGTATTCTTCTGTAGTATGTAACGATAGTGGCAGACATAGATTAAAGTAGCTCGATTACGCCTAGGCGGTCAAGGTTTTCGCAGGGTTTCCCTTGATCGTCAGGCGAATGCCAGACCTGGAAATCCCGTCCAAAGCATTTCCATTTGGGATTCCCTCAACTCCTCTCCTAGTCTGCTGGGATATTTGAGCGAAAAAAACTTTCCACGTGAAATTCACCCTGCTCTCACGATACATGTGCGGGTGTGTTAAAAACTAGTGGTTCCGAATGTTTCATGTGAAAACGCTTAAGACTTTGTAAATAAAACAAACGTTATTAACATTCTACATCACTATTCTTCATGTCTATATAATTGAAGCAATCTTCCGCTAAAGGGCACCAAATTTCACTGTGAATTCGTCCATACATCGAGCGCCCTCCCCTTCAGCATAAGTACGCCGGAGCACACATAAGCGCTGCGACATCTGCAACAGTCCGACGCCTTGGATTCACCTTCATCGATCATTCTTCACACATCCAAGCTTGGTGCCATCCGATTTTCATCTGTTTCCAAAACTTAAAAAAATATCGAGGACTTCACTTTGATAGTGATGAAGTGGTGTAAGCTGAGGTGAAGTTTTGGCTTCGTAAGTTGTTCTAGCCAACTTCTCTTATAGTGTGAGTGTTTCAATAATTAGGGCCAGTTTCTTGGATTGTATTTCTAGACCACAAATACTATGAAATGTGTTTCACTAAAATATAACAAATGATTCACGTTTACAGAGGAAGTAGCTTATTAGAAGGAAACAAAAAACAATTAAAACTCCTTGATATGAAACCACGAACTGTCAAACCATGTGTTCCAGACGAACGGACACCAAATTACAAAGGGCAAAAAAAAAAAAAAAACAAAAGGTTCAAATGGCTCTGAGCACTATGGGACTTAACTGCTGTGGTTATCAGTCCCCTAGAACTTAGAACTACTTAAACCTAACTAACCTAAGGACATCACACACATCCATGCCCGAGGCAGGATTCGAACCTGCGACCGTAGCGGTCACGCGGCTCCATACTTGAGCGCCTAGAACCGCACGGCCACTCTGGCCGGCACCAAGGGCAAGCCCAGTACGTTTCTGACCACACTCCTTTTCTAAGCAACCGTTGGGAACACACCCCAAGGCACAAACATACAGTGACAGTCTGATGAGCAGAGAAGTAGTTTTTAAGTAAAACGAGTAAAAACTTAAGGCATCAGACTACACGCTGGGAGCGCACGTGAAACATTTGCGAGAAGCCGATAAAAGATAATAACTTGAAAAGACAATCACATTCACACCTGACAGTAAGCGGCAAACCGAAATTCATCTTCAAATCACTGCACGACGCAGAAACGGCAAATACTTAATCGTTGTGCGGTATGGAAAACATAGATGGGAGGGAGTCGCGAACGGTCGCCTAATGAACCTCACCTAAGTACACTCAGGGGTGGCTTGGAACTATAGCCCATCGAAATACACTCAATGGTTTGCCCCATTACCGTGTATAAGCTTAAGAGCTCAAAATAACTTGGGGATTTTGTGCACAATCTTCCAGGCCAAAAGATTTTGAACGTCACGAATAATGACGCATTGAAGATTGAAGCAATTTGCAATATACCAACAATTTAAAACACACCATCTAATCACAAATCTATGACCTATACCAAATGGAAGCTGTTATGTTTTGATACGAGCGACTCCCTCCTCAAATCGCCTGTCCTGACGTAGGAACAGAGAACAACAGAAGGCGGAACTGAATTCTGTATAGAAGGAGGGAAATCAGTCACAGTTATCGCACTCACAGTGGAGAGCAAGATCAGTCTTTATGAATGCCGTGTGTTTTCGCTACCGAAACAACGAGCAAAACTTGGCGCGCCGAGTATACAAAGCCCCAGCGCGATAATCCCAACAGTGGAACAAATTGTAGCCGCCATATGATGTGTGGATTAAGACGACCCACCGCTCGCCTGCAGAATTGGTCGGAATACTGTGTCCACTCCACAGCTTGGAAGTCACATTGGTGGCTGAACAGGCCGGCCGAAGTGGCCGTGCGGTTAAAGGCGCTGCAGTCTGGAACCGCAAGACCGCTACGGTCGCAGGTTCGAATCCTGCCTCGGGCATGGGTGTGTGTGACGTCCTTAGGTTAGTTAGGTTTAACTAGTTCTAAGTTCTAGGGGACTAATGACCTCAGCAGTTGAGTCCCATAGTGCTCAGAGCCATTGGTGGTTGAACAAACTTGCGTCTCGTTGTCCGCAGAGATACGCTGTCCGTGCCGTGATTGCTGATGGCATAGTATCACCGAGCATTTGACGATTAGCCAAAAGCGATTGAGAGCCGAGCAAGTAGGGATTTATTTAACTTTCGGGAGTGCCATAGTGGGACGCACTGAGTGATGTAGCTTGAAAGACAGAGTATAGACACGCCATGTTGTATAATTGTGCGTGAGCCCAATTTAATGGTTCAAATGGCTCTGAGCACTATGGGACTCAACTGCTGTGGTCATAAGTCCCCTAGAACTTAGAACTACTTAAACCTAACTAACCTAAGGACAGCACACAACACCCAGCCATCACGAGGTAGAGAAAATCCCTGACCCCGCCGGGAATCGAACCCGGGAACCCGGGCGTGGGAAGCGAGAACGCTACCGCACGACCACGAGTTGCGGGCCAATTTAATGGTGGTGCAAGAGTTTTTCGTGTGTTTTTATTATGATGGTTGCAGGGGATAAGATTGTCGTTTAAAGGAAGTCTTCGTTGTTGACACTGAGTGTCATAGAAGGGGAGAGGTACGTCCAACAGAGAATGTGAATAAGTAAGGAATAATTTCATTTGAAGAAACCGTTCTGGTCAACGTAGAAGATGAGGAAGAGATCAAAGTGCTACTCGAGGAAGAAGAAAATCAGGCAGTCATGAACCGCAGAAACCGCAAAGCTTTAGCTGAACTACTTTAAAGAAGAGAAGGGAGTAAAGGGTCATGTATTAGCAGCAAGGATAGATCCGCAAATCATTTGTACATAGGAAAGGAGAAAAGAAGATGATGAACTGCATTAGTTGACTCTGCCATATGCACGGCGAGCCAGAACATTCATCTACAACTTTACAGCCAGCAATACCAGTAGACATGGGTTATCGAGAAATTGGTGAGAACGAGACATGCAAGCACTCTGACTTTGTGCAGAAATATTCACTCTTCCCTGACTGAACAGCTTTCTTCCAAAGATTTGGACAGAAGAATATCAAGACGGACTGTCAAGAGCATAGCCTCAGGATTTAAACTTCGTACATATCCCAGACAGGAAGCATCAACAGTTTGCGAGTAACTGCGGGCAAGCGTAAGTCATTTGATGAATTTAAGCTTGCATTACTAAGTACTGGTCACACGAGAAACAGAAACACGTGAAATAAAGCATATTAATTATGGGGATATATCCTGAATCTTAGTATCGAGATCCCATTCAGTATTTCAAAGAAATGGTGAGGCGCAACCAGTTTCTGAACGCGTCTTTCGAGCTAGAGGAAATAATATGAATTTGCCAAATGGAGTTACCGCATGTGACTCAGAGGGAACCACAATCACAGGACTCAGCATGAATGACATACAGGCATTCACGGAGGTAGATTAAGAGTGCCTGTGCACTTTGTACAAACTCACTTCGAGCCGGAACCATATGATTCGAGTTAATCGAAATGCCGAGCAAGGTACCCACCGTGCAAAACCTGGATTAAGAGGAACTGTAGCGATCACTGTCCATCTTGGGGGTCACCACACCGAACAGATGAGCGACGCAAGTTGCAGACCCATTGCCCGTTGAGGTAGCGTCTCTTCTTTCGGACAAGTCTGAGAGAACAGACACCAGGCGTTCATACAATGACATGTTAACTTTGTTTCTTCCACAGTGAAGAAAATTATATTACAGACTAATTTTCCGATGTTTTTAGTGTCCATGTTGAATTTAATGTTTATGCGTTTTCACATGATGCTTTGTTGTTGCACTTAACTGTATTTTATATTCAGTGTTTCTTCAGCATTGAAAGGTGTAATGTAGAAAAGTAAGAATGATTTGTAATTATAAAACAGTAACAGTTGAAACGTCCCCTTTGAACAATTATGCAAGACTGTGCTTAAACTGACACACAATATTTTTTTTAGCGCAACGCAATCTGACTTTCAGAAATCCCTACAAAAGAATGGCCCTTACTAACATTAACCTGTACCTTTCACAAATCACTTACCTCACAAAAATCTTCGTTACTCAAGCTACTGCAACACAGCGAGCGCCACTACAGCCAGCTAAATAAAAGATTCAAACTAAGGAAGGCACTAACTACTGATAGGCATAGTTAGCAAATGAAAGGTTTTAATAGAGAACAAACACTGTATTTACCTTAATAGTCATATTATATATACCCGTTCATGACAGTCTTACAAATTTCAAAACTCCGCCATCTCTCTCCCCACATCCATCACTGCTGGCGGCTCACTTCCAACTGCGCAACGCTACGCGCTGCTCACATCCAGCTGCCGCTGCCCAACACTACAATGGCAGGCAACAATGCAAACTAGCCACGGACTGCACACAGCACAGCCAGTGATTTTCATACAGTAAGAAAACCTAAACAGCCTACTTACATAGCCCCCAAACTCCCCACAAAAAATTTTACAAATTGTTTTGGGCAGTGGCCAATAATGATTTGATAAAATTTTTCATAATTACAGTAATAAAGATATCAAATGCACACACTTATTGATACAATGTTGGTCAAAAGCTAAAATTTTCTCACAGTCCATAAAGACAGTCCTAATCGTTCATCACAGTAAAATAGCAGTGTTTTTCTCAAAGTCTGAGCAGTAAAAGAAAATGTACACGGAAGTAGTGGATTTCCATGCAGTCTTGAAGAAGTAGTGTTGTCCTTCCAACAGAAAGACAGTGCTGACTCTTGACATGCTGACAGATAATGGGCCACAACAGAGCAAACCCACAGCAGAGTCATTCGACGTTTTGAAGAATATTGGTAGGTAGGTCATCACAGAGTAGACCCACTGTAGTCCTGGTAGAGAGTATACACAGTGAATGTGAAATGAGTAACTGTTGAATTAAACGTTCACGATAATGTAAATGGAACGTTGTGAGCTGATGTTCCGTTGTTCATAGTACTCCCAATAAGTTACCCAGACGTCAGCAGGTGAGTATTTGTGCGGAGACTTAAGTGCGAGTGTAATTTTCAAATAATGTTGTGGACATGGCAACATGATAGCCAGCCTTTTCCTGTAATCAGTGCCATAAGGCACGTTAATTCAATGGCCGCAGAAAAACGACGAGAAAATTTAAACATAGAACCCAAATATAATTCCTTTGGTGTGCTTATGCTGTGGACAAGACTTAGCTCATATACATCACCATCAATTTTACAGTGAAAGAAGGGGTGATTCTATGGGACAGTTTTTCCTAAACTGCTCCATAACTTTATTAATATTCTACTATCAAGTTACGGCAGCGAATTATAGAGGAAGTAACATCAGACTTTAATGCTTGGCAGAGTACAAATGTGAGTACGCAGTGCACCGAACACTTCGAACGATGGGCCTCCGCAGACGACAATCCATGCACGTGCCAATGTTAACACAACGGCATCGGCAACTACGACTGAAATGGAAAATTGACCATCGACACAGGACGCTGGCACAGTGGCAGAGTGTTGCAAGGTCTGATGAATCCTGATGCCTACTTCATCATGCCTATGGAAAGGAGCGAATCCCTCGTCTTCCAGAGGAGCAGCTGCTTGACACCTGTACTTTCTGGATGGAGACCAGCTGGTGGTGGCTCCTTCATGCTCTGGGTTACATTCACCTGGGCATCCAGGGGTCCAGTGAAGCTCCTGCAAGGCACGTTGATGGCCGAGGAGTATCGTAGACTGGTTCCAGACAACGTAGATCCTTTTGGCCACGTACAGCCCTTCATGACGATCGTGTTTCTCGACGATAGTGGTACTTTTCAACAAGATAATGCGCCAGTAACAAAGCCAGGAGTGATTCAAGGAAGACAGAGGCGAGTTCCAGTTGATGTGCTGGCCCTCCATTCGACAGATCTGAACCCGATCGCACACATCTGGGATGTGATTGAACATGACGTCAGGGCTTATCACCCCCCTCCCCGGAATTTGCTGGAAGTAGGTGACTTGTGTGTGCAGATGTGGTGCCAGCTCCATCCAGTGACCTACCAACGCCTCAGTGCTTCCATGCCACGAGGCGTTGGCACTGTTTTCCTTACCAAAGGGTGACATACCGACAATTAGATTGGTGATCATAATATCCCTGCTGATCAGCCTATAATTTTACACAAAAATTATGTATACAAAAACTGCTGTTTTGTTATCTTGCTCGCAGTCTGCTTTGAAAGAGTACGAGAAAGTTTTATAATGGTTAACTTTGTGTTCCTAACAATTCGCAGATAAGAACTATGCGAAATACCGTCATTATAGCTTCTATTCTCGCAGATCCAGCAGTTGGAGTTATCTCTTTTATTCCCCATTTATCAACGATCCCAGTTGGTTCACCAATTAATTTTAAGCGAATTCAGTTGGAAATCACTGTTTCGTTTGCAATAACAGCAGATAAGCGTAAGGTCAGGGAGATGAGGGAAGAGGAGATTTACAAAGGGGGTGAGGGGGAGGAATTGGACACAGAGGTGGGGAAGTAGCAAATGGACGGAGAAAGGGAGTAAGAGGCCGAGAGCGTGAGTGACGAAGGAGTTAATGGGGAAGGGGAGGGGATTAGGTGATGGGCAGAGAGAGAGAGAGAGAGAGAGGGGGGAGAAGAAGTTAGGAGGTATAGCCTCTTCCCATACATGTATTTTGTCAACTGCGAAGCAATGACGGGCTCATAAAGCCTATGACAGTGCGATTGTACATTAAAATATCATCTAAAATTTTGAAGTAAATCGGTCGAGAGGTTTCCGAGATTTTTACTGACAATGTTTCTGATTTATGAATTTCATATATATTTTTGTATACCACGTGTCTATTGTCCGCCGCTCGCGGTCTTGCGGTAGCGTTCTCACCTCCAGCGCACGGGGTCCCGGGTTCGATTCTCGGCGGCGTCAGGGATTTTTCCTGCCTGGAGATGACTGGGTGTTACTGTGTGGTCTTCATCATCATCATTCACCTCCCATTACGGTCGGAGGAAGGCAATGGCAAACCACTTCCCTAGGACCTTGCCTAGTACAGCGGTGCGGGTCTCCCGCATCGTCCCCTACGCTCCTTGAAGTACAGGACCTCATCTTCATCGTGTATCTATTACAGAAATACGTAGCGTATGGCCTTCCAAAAGTTCATTAGAGCGTCATGTAAAAATTGGAAATAGATCGGCCAAATCCTTTACGAGATTTTTGTTAACAACGTCATGTAGTAGTGTAGATAATCGTATATTAAACAATGTATGTAATAGGCAAGTAACATATGTGCACTGGAATTTATATTTGGAGCCGTTTTACGTATTAATTTTTCGTACCTTTAGGTACGTTATGAATAATTAGTACAAGTTACAAAGCACAGTTTCCACTAACAATAAAATCGAAATACATGTTTTGTTTTAAGTTGTTGATCTGTCCTTAGTATCAGTCAGTAGATTGATAATGAGCTGGATTTAGCTATAAATACAGGAAACCTATAGAGCTAAAATACCGAGTTTCGCTTCAATAGCACATCCTGTGTATTGTCGTAAACAAGTGTTTATCAGATACGAAACCCACCTCGTTTAGTGTCTTCTTTATTAGGTAGTCACTATACTTGGCAAGAGACCCAAAGTCAACGCATACTGCTGAGTTGTTAACTTAGTTTGTTTCTCACATAATCGTTGATCTTGGGGAAAGTTTTGTGGTGTAAGCTTGAAACAGTAAACGGGACGGAGTGACTCATTTTCAGCGTGGTGCGCATTAAGAAACTCCAAGGGGTATTTAGCGGGCACGGCGTCGCTTATGGGCTGGTGTTATCTCTAGTACGGTTTAGCCGAGGCTAACAGGGGTTGCCTGGAAATTATCTTTCTCGCTTCTTGCTTCTTCGGAACGTTCTTTTAACAGTTAACCAAGCCTCGTTAGAGCGAGACGACTTCTTTAACGGGTACTTTCAGTTTAGACTGGAATGTAACAGGGCATATACGAGTAAGAATGGTAACTGTGGCGTATGATGTGGCCTGTAAAGCACTCACACATTAATTACAGAGAGTGGCGAGAGACAACTCACTAATCATGCACTAATTGTGAAACATTTTGTTTTCTTGGTAACTGTTGCTGTACAGTGGTGGAGTCATGTAACTACGGATGGAAGAACATTTAAGGAACAGTTGGCACAACTGCCCCTTATGCCTTAGCAGCAGCTATCGGTTGTCGGGCTCCTGCTAAACTGTCAGGCATGTTTTAGGAAACAGAGGCTGATACACGGATAGCAGAGTACGTCTGACATGGAAGCACCTTTTTTGTTTTGTTTTGGGAAACCCTGCACGACGCGTTATCTGTGTTAATCGGAGATATATCTACCACTCTACACTTAGAGATAAAAGTTCATTCTAGCAGCTCAGAAACAGAAAATATTGATGTGATACTAGAAAACTACTGCACCATACATGGTAACCCTACAGCGCCTCCGCAAACCCACAATTCGTTACACTTATTAAAGGTTATAATGCCCAGATATTACTGGCAACATAAAAGTGGCCTTCATCGAAAATTTAAATCATCAAATCCTAAGTTCGAATTGGAATACATGTCACACTGGCCTAACCAAATCGATAGTATCAACTGTCCCTCTACCAGGTTTCCAATGTCAAATAATATGGGGCAAAATAACAATCAAGTCAGACTCGAACATAGCAGTCGGATGGTCTTACAGACCACGTACTTCAGCAGTTGTATTAGTAAGAAGTAAGATAATACTGAGCACGCGTTACCTGAACTTGTTTCCTGAAAAGGTAATGACCTCATTTTTCCTGCTACAGAATTGGAGAATAATGTGATTAACCCTAGATCACTAAACTGGGGAAAATATACACTGCTGCTAAACAATCAAAAATTTACAACTCCACATTTTATTCAAAGAAATTTGTGTTTCTAGATTATGCATTAGTTAGTTACGTTCATTAGATCGCTAGTGGCAAGTTACATACCGAATTAAGTACAAAATTCCCTTTTTTATGCCCTTCTGCAATCGTACGTTTTACAATGGATTGGTAACCTTGCGTTAAACTGCTGCTCTGCTGATTGTATGAGAACGTTCCGGGAGTTTTTCTTCTTTTCTGGGAAAGACTTCGAGAAGTTGCTTCGTGAAACTGCCCGTGTGGGCAATGTCTTAGACCTCCTGGTCACTAAATGATCTGATGATCTGACCTGCGGAGACTGGGACGTATAGCATAAATAGAAAAAATTCAGATACACTTGTCAAAAACATCGCAGCGCTATATATGTCCAACGCCGTTGTGATGTATGGGAAAGTCCCATAGTGGATGAAGAGCCGCGTTACAACGCTGCTGCGAAAGCAAAGACAGGTTCAGGAGAGAGCTAAGAGAAGTAGAAGCCTTGTGTACAAAAGAGCGAACTGAGGACAAAGACACATATTCGAGAAACGTTCAGTGAAGTGGTTCAAAAGGCTCTGAGCAATATGGGACTTAACATCTATGGTCATCAGTCCCCTAGAACTTAGAACTACTTAAACCTAACTAACCTAAGGACATCACACAACACCCAGTCATCACGAGGCATAGAAAATCCCTTATCCTGCCGGGAATCGAACCCGTGAACCCGGGCGCGGGAATCGAGAACGCTACCGCACGACCACGAGCTGCGGACAAACGTACAGTGAATTCGAAAGTAAATCTGGTTCAAGCGAACCGACAGAAACTCCAAAGAAGGTTAGATTTTGTTGTTGTTGTGGTCTTCAGTCCTGAGACTGGTTTGATGCAGCTCTCCATGCTACTCTATCCTGTGCAAGCTTCTTCATCTCCCAGTACGTACTGCAGTCTACATCCTTCTGAATCTGCTTAGAGTATATAAAGGCACATTTGCATGCCGTGCGTGAGTTTCCTCGGAAACGCGAAATCTTAGTTAAATAATTAATCTGTGACAAATAAATAAAGCCTATGGCACAGAACTGCAGCGCTGTGTCGCTGATAAAACAAAAACACAATTACGATACTCTTATGTTTCTTTAAGAAGGAGAGGTTTTGGACAAGTGGTGGGGGAAGCACGTGTATTTCATTGACTGCCACACCGCCATATTTGATGTTATATAAGAACACTGCGAGTTGCAATCTTACTAGGCACTCGATTCTGTAAAGAATTTATATTTATGAAAGTAAGTAGAATTATTTAACTGTAGGCTTATTCGTTGAATATATCTGATTTAACTAACTGTGTAAACTTTCTATGTTTAGTAGACAGTCACCTCTGTACGACGTATTGACATGGCTGGCAAATTATTCTAATATTGAGATTTAGATTTGAGTCCGCACCTACCGCAGCAGTCTTTGGAAACGATTTAAATACGAAGTCCGATTATTTGAGTCTTATTTCACGGTCAACTACGAATAAAATTACATTTACGAAAAAGCCATTGTCAAGCGTCTGATACCGAATAATTAAACATCCACGTTCCAGATAAGCAAATATTAATTATATCCAATCACTATCATACATAATTAATAACTATTATTTTACTTTATTTTATATATTTTATATTGGCGACTGCGTGTCGGACTTGTTATTTTGTCATTTGTTACACTGTTCTCTTTGTTTCATGTGAAAAATCAACTTTCGGGACCTGGACTTGAATTTATGAGAAATAACAAAAATCTGAAGATATTTTCCAATTCCAAAATTTTGCGGGAAGACGCAATGAAGCTTCCAGCAAAATAAAGTAAGACGCAACATTTGTGCATTGGCAGGCTTGACCAGACGCATAATTCAGTGTATTAGCTCTTCAGTAGATTCTGTAGTATTTCTTTCGCGTGTAGCAGTTTTCAGTGATAAATTTCATTCTCAGTACTTTTCCATAAACAATAACTTCTGCAACAATACCAATACACGAGTGTACAATATGGCCGACTTCTGTACGATACGTTGTAACATGGACAGCAGCCATTAACAATAATCCCATATTCAGTTTACATTTTTAAATTAACAAACAGCCATTGTTGCTACGAGCGATTCATGCTCAACTGCATTTTATTTTAAAACCAGTGTCAAACATTATTTTCTTGAAACATATATCACGTGTAGCATGTTCATAACTAGAAAACAATACGCAAAGATGGAACAGCAAAGACATACTAGTCAGACGCAATCCGACTCGGACGAGAGACAAATGTTAGAAAATGACTTTACGACAGCAACCGGTAGTGACGATACATCAAATATTGACGCAAGTGTTAACGGAAATTTTGACAATAGGCCGTCCACCACAAAAATTTCAAAGTCTCAGTCAGAGCCCATGTTAATACATGACGTCACGTCTAATGACGCAGCGGGGGCAGAGACCTTGCAAACAGTAAACATTGCCAACATGTTACAAATGCTAATGAAACAAAACGTAGAAAATATGGCAACCTTAAGGATGCAGAACGCGGAAAACATGGCAACCTTAAGGATGCAGAACGCGGAAAACATGGCAACCTTAAAGACACAAAATGAACAGTTAAAGACACAAAATGACGAAATTAAATCTGATCTCATAGCAATCAAGACAGGTAGTGACACTTTGTGTAAACGTGTGGAACTTATAGACGCCACACTGACCAAACAGATGACTGAACTCAGTACGAAATTTTCCAAGCTTAATACGATACAAGAAAAGACTACAAATGACGTAGCACTTTTACAGACACAATTAAAAAACCATAATGTCACGTGTGAAGCTCTTACAGAACAAATTCAAACATATCCTTCAGTACACGACAACCTTGAAAAACGAATTACAGACGTGCAGAATAAATTTGACGATGTTGAAAAACACCTGACTGACATCTTACAATCTGATGCCACAGCTCATTTTCAAAATATTAATAAAGAATTTCATGATTGGGTAGAGAACAAAGACAAACATTTTGATAGATGCATACGTGAAAATTTACCAACAATTGTGCACGACTCCG
The DNA here is from genome assembly GCF_021461395.2 of Schistocerca americana. Lineage (NCBI taxonomy): Eukaryota > Metazoa > Arthropoda > Insecta > Orthoptera > Acrididae > Schistocerca > Schistocerca americana. The sequence continues at coordinate 749,922,878 of NC_060122.1, read as the reverse complement.
TAGCGGAATACATCATTAATAACAAACAGCTGATAAGTGACGCAGTACAATCCGTCACTGCACCCATGAGACAATCCACCGATCAACCACAGTCTGAATGTAACGAAAATATCAGCCAAAATGTACAGTTCAGAAACCAATATACATTCGAGTATGACGCACACATACCGCACACGACAAACACAAAAGAACAAAACACACCACGACTACAACACATACCACGACGTGCAACCACAAACACAAGCTATTATCATGGTAAACCACAGCAACATTATCGTAATTACTCGCCAGCTGAACATTGCAGTAATTACAGTGGAACAAATCCGTATCATAATGCAAAGGAAGAAGAAAGCTTAATAAAACACAGGCAATTTCAGGCTTTTATCCCAGAAAACGAACCATTCATCCGGTGATTTTTCTTAAATCTTTTAGTAACGCATTTCCAAGCACTTAGAGTGACCGGAAAAAGATTTCATATATTGTCGGTTGCATCCAAGGCGATGCAGCTGTCTGGGCATACAGTCAAGCAGACGTATGTACCACGTACAGTGAGTTTGAGCGTGCCTCTCTGAACAAATTCTGGTCGCAATCCGTCCAGGAGCGACTCAGAAGATAAATTTTAGAACCTGGAACTTTTAACAGTAAAAATCGTAACTTACGCAGATATTTTGAAAAATACTTGAGCATGGGACATTTTTTGGACGAACCAGTCGAAACACGTGATATACTCCGTGCGTTGAAGGCCAAATCGCCTTTCCACATTAAAGAAAAACTCTTACATATTCCGGATGACGATCCAGATTATTTTTTAACAGCTTTAGATTCGGTTGACATGTTACTAGAAGATCAGCGCTTCGCGCGGCAAAACAGCAGCCACAATGTTTATATTAGTGGTATGCAAAACATGCAGGCTTGCCAACTCAATTCTGGCGCGCCCACAGTTGGATACGCGGTACAGCAAAAACAGCAAACTCACATGCCGTCTCAATACGGAAATCAAAATCAACACGCGTATTCCAATACAAACAACAGTTACAGCAGTAATAACACTCCATGCGGCAATCCATACAAAAGGCACCGCGGTAATAACAACAACGGTAACAACGGATACAAATGTAACAACAAAAACGCAAACAGAAAGAGAAATAATAATAACTACGAGCCAAGACAGCATCAAGGCTGGACTCGTAGCGATCAATACTTTCATTCAAACACTGCTTTACCACAGCAGCCACCAGGACAAAATTGGAGCATACCTTACGACCGACAGGTAAGTTATAATGCGCAACAGCAACAACAACCGCAAAAGTTTGGAGATAACAACAGGCAATATCCGAATGTGAATATAATAGAAATGACACCTGATACACAACCTCAATCTGTGTCAGTACCTAATACAAATGCTAATCCAACAAACTAGAAACAGTCACTTCTATGCCCCGGGTCGTGGCTGAAGAATTCTTGGAGGGCGACTTCAATGTTGATCAGTTATTTGACACCACCATTGAACAACAAAATATTGATTTACCTAATAATTCTAAACAAAAACTACCTGTTTTATTTATAAGATATAACCACAATGAGAATATATCAAATGAACTTTTGCAAGACAGTACACAATGTCGTTCAAACACAAATGAAATTGTTTTAGCCTCTACTACTGGTGTAGTAGGTGGGATTCCAACTACTGTTATCTTAGATACAGGTGCAGCTGTGAGCGTTTTGTCTTTTAATTTCCATAGAAAGATGTGTGAATTGGAGCCTGTGCCTGAGTTTCCCGTCCAAAACTGTAAAATAACTACTGCTCTAGGTAATAAGTCATGTAGGGTTACGAAGCAAGTTTTTGTAAACATTAAAATAGGTAATGGAAGCGTACAATGGCCATTCCTGGTTGTACAAAACCTTGTGACAAATTGCATATTAGGAATAGATATTATGAGCGAGAAGGACTGCATTACAGACTTCTCCAAACGTAAATGTATTTTAAATGATAAAGGCAGTGTAATTATTATTGATTTGGACAGGAGAACTCTAAAGCATGACAAACATTGTACAGGGTACAAGGTTTAGTTAGTACATGACAATGACATTCAAGACATGCAAACACACTCATCTGACACAGAGCTAATGGACTTGAAAACATTGCTTGATCATAAGATAAATGAAGCTACAGCTCTCAGTGTACATGAACGTATGAAACTACAGGAAGTGTTATCCAAATTTTTACAAGTTTTTACCAAACGATTAGGTGTTATCAACACGTATGTGTACAAGATTGAAGTGAAGCCTCACAAGATCTTCTACCACAAGACATATAACGTACCGTTATCTCAACGACCTGCTGTGTGGCAAGAACTAAAACAAATCACAACATAGATAATAAGTAGTATAGAAATTTTCATTTCAGCTATACCAGTGACGCAGTTGAAGACGCCGCGGCACTACCAAGAAGACTGAATATTAAGGTAAAATTTATGATTACGTAGCAGTGAATGATATATTAATATTTCACGGAAGATTTGTGACTGTAGGTACCACTGACTTGGTATGACACCTGACGATCCGTCAGACGTCATCTGTGAAGCGATCTTTTACTTCGAGAAATAGATTAGACGCACATCTCTCAGCAAGAAAAGCATCTACCAGTAGCCAAGGCTACACAGACACCATACACACACGCACAAAACGCGAGGAATCGAACAGTTTTCCGTCTCTTATTATTTTGAATATTTATTGAGTAGTGAAAACGCCTGGTTTTGCCTACTGATGTAATGATTGTTGTGTCTAACCTATCTTAATTTCAGATGACATCACAAAATACATCGATAAAATCCCAGCAAAACCGTTAAAGAGAACGTAAATATCTGCAATTCATGTAATCAAATGTGACATAATGTAATAATTTATAGCTATGTAATGATGATGTAAACATGTTTATGTGTAACTATATTATGTTTATGCTAAGAAAATATGTGAAGTGTATATGTAAGATTACTTATGTTTTTTTAAAAAAAATGATGTATAATGTAACTGTTACTATGTGAAAATTTGAACCATATCGAGTGCCAAAACGTGAAAAACTTAAAAAAAAAATGCATATCGAACGACTGTTCACGGACATTAACGTACATTACTAAGTCTGCAACTACGCAGAAACCTATGTGAAAGAAACTGTTAATGACATTCATCATGTATCGTACCTTTGCAAACGCGATGAACGATTTCTTTGATAAGTAACTACGAACATTTAGGTAAGCTATATTTAGCAAAAAACTGAAAATGTGAAGTGCGTAATTTGTGCATCGTCTAGTGACATTATTACAGTATCTAACATCAAGATGTTAACTGGATTAAATGGTCACAACGTGCCTGTCCAGAAAACAACACGACGAGTGGAAGAATTTTGGTTGGAACTTCAGGGAATGGAATGTTCTCGAAATGGGACGGACACACTTACCTGGACTGTCCAAGGATCGACGCCAGCTACGTGCCGTCCGAGGTTCTGCAACCAAGCTTCCACGGAATATCGAAAACGAACTGCATATGGACCAATTACTCGACGGGTCACGTCTGATCTGTAATAAACAATGCCTTTTGTCACAACGAACTGCATCACAACGACTATAATGGAAATAGGAAATGGACATGCTTATGTATCAATCACGTTGTTATACAGCGATGTTACTGTGATCAAAAAAACTTTACCACGACGACACTAACCTGTGAAAAACTATTGTGCTGCAGATGAATATAATCTATAATAGCGACACGACGTGTATAGGTCAACGCACCTGAAACAAAAAGACATTTTTCTTTGAAGCATTTCATTGCAATACTATGTAACTAAGAACATTCAACAATCTAAAGTTGTATTGTATTATAACAAATATTGTAATTTTAAAACTAAGTTACCTGTCATAGAATGTAGTCTTCATATGTAATCTTGGTGGAATATTTTCTTTGTGCAACGACTAAGAAATGCGCGCGCACACGAACAATATGAACTGCAGTACTGTGCAGCGTGATCTAAATTTACGATATAACGGCAGTGCCGGATTCACACAGACGCTACTGCGCATGCGCGCAATCTATTTTGCCAAATTAAGAACTTTTACGGCGCATGTGCGTCATTCAAATTTTGTATATAATATACAGTATAATGTAAGTCATGTAAATAGTTGTAGATAACTTAGATTTTCTTGTGCCTTTAGGTGATTTGCTCGCCTGCAGGTGTGTCCTTTCGCCTCGAATTCAGGGGGCAATATAAAGGCACATTTGCATGCCGTGTGTGAGTTTCCTCGGAAACGCGAAATCTTAATTAAATAATTAATCTGTGACAAATAAATAATGCCTATGGCACAGAACTGCAGCGCTGTGTCGCTGATAAAACAAAAACACAATTACGATACTCTTATGTTTCTTTAAGAAGGAGAGGTCTTGGACAAGTGGTGGGGGAAGCACGTATATTTCATTGACTGGCACACCGCCATATTTGATGTTATATAAGAACACTGCGAGTTGCAATCTTACTAGGCACTCGATTCTGTAAAGAATTTATATTTATGAAAGTAAGTAGAATTATTTAACTGTAGGCTTATTCGTTGAATATATCTGATTTAACTAACTGTGTAAACTTTCTATGTTTAGTAGACAGTCACCTCTGTACGACGTATTGACATGGCTGGCAAATTATTCTAATATTGAGATTTAGATTTGAGTCCGCACCTACCGCAGCAGTCTTTGGAAACGATTTAAATACGAAGTCCGATTATTTGAGTCTTATTTCACGGTCAACTACGAATAAAATTACATTTACGAAAAAGCCATTGTCAAGCGTCTGATACCGAATAATTAAACATCCACGTTCCAGATAAGCAAATATTAATTACATCCAATCACTATCATACATAATTAATAATTAATATTTTATTTTATTTTATTTATTTTATATGTATTCATCTCTTGGTCTCCCTCTACGATTTTTACCCTCCACCCTGCCTTCCAATACTAAATTGGTGATCCCTTGATGCCTCAGAACATGCCCTACCAACCGATCCCTTCTTCTAGTCAAATTGTGCCACAAACTCCTCTTCTCCCCAATCCTATCCAGTACCTCCTCATTAGTTATGTGATCTACCCATATAATCTTCAGCATTCTTCTGTAGCACCACATTTCTAACGCTTCTATTCTCTTCTCGTCCAAACTATTTATCGTCCGTGTTTCACTTCCATACATGGCTACACTCCATATAAATACTTTCAGAAACGACTTTCTGACACTTAAATCTATACTTGATGTTGACAAATTTCTCTTCTTCAGAAACGTTTTCCTTGCCATAGCCAGTCTACATTTTATAGCCTCTCTACTTCAACCATCATCAATTATTTTGTTCCCCAAATAGCAAAACTCCTTTATTACTGTAAGTGTCTCATTTCAAAATCTAATCGCCTCAGCATCACCCGACTTAATTTGACTACATTCCATTATCCTCGTTTTGCTTTTGTTGATGTTCATCTTGTCTCCTCCTTTCAAGACACTGTCCATTCCGTTCAACTGCTATTCCAAGTCCTTTGCTGTCTCTGACAGAATTACAATGTCGTCGGCGAACCTTAAAGTTTTTATTTCTTCTCCATGGATTTAAATACCTACTCCGAATTTTTCTTTTGTTTCTTTTACTGCTTGCTCAATATACAGATTGAACAACATCGGGGAGAGGCTACAACCCTGTCTCACTCCCTTCGCAACCACTGCTTACCTTCCATGTCCCTCGACTCTTATAACTGCCATCTGGTTTCTGTACAAACTGTAAATAGTCTTTCGCTCCATGTATTTTACCCCAGCCACCTTCAGAATTTCAAAGGGAGTATTCCAGTCTACATTGTCAATTCTTTCTCTAAGTCTACAAATGCTACAAACGTAGGTATGCCTTTTCTTAATCTAGCTTCTAAAATAAGTCGTAGGGTCAGTATTGCCTCACGTGTTCCCATATTTCTACGGAATCCAAACCGATCTTCCCCGGGGCCTACTTCTGCCAGTTTTCCATTCGTCTGTAAGGAATTCGCGTTAGTATTTTGCAGCCATGACTTATTAAACTGATAGTTAGGTAATTTTCACATCTGTCAACGCCTGCTTTCTTTGGGATTGGAATTATTATATTCTTCTTGAAGTCTGAGGGAATTTCGCCTGTCTCATACATTTTGCTCACCAGATGGTAGAGTTTTGCTGAAAGTGTTTCATTGCACGAGATCGTGCAATAATCGAAAGGAGTAATCCCATTATGAAATCTGGCATGGAAGATATAGCCTATAGCTCGCACAGCAGAAAATCAACTCTGATCGGCCAGTAACTGATAGGCTTCTGGACTGAAAGAGATACCTGTTAGATTTTACAGAAACAATGCTAAGCAATTTATTCCCTTTCTAGCACTAGTTTATCATACGTCACTGCAGCTACGAAAGGTGTAGAGTTATGGTAAAAAGGACAGGTAAATCTAAATTTCAGAATGGGTCGTCGGAAAAACGTGTGAATAACTGAAGTCCCCTTAGTCACAATGAGCATGAATTTCGTAAGCAGAGGCATTGGGAGACATAATTCCCTCTATTCTTCGACGATATCCAGAGCATCGTAGACAACGGCGCTTACTGTGACGTCCTGTCCCTTCATTTTCTAATGGTGTACACTGCAGTTGCTCGCTGTCGTTTAGCGAACAAAATACAAGCTTGGCAAGTACCTGACAAGATTTGTGATTGAATTCGCGGCTTCATAGCTGTTTATAAAACACATTGTTCTTAGCAAGACCAAATGGGATAATGCAAAAGAAGTCTCAGAGTAAACCAAAGGAGTCGCGTTACTACGGATATCGTCGAAAGTTCCATCATTATCATCGTCACCGTTATCACCAATACCTTATGTTTCCTACCGGAACACTGAAGCACCACGATACAGGCACATTCGTCAGTGACTCGTAAGTCCCATGCGAAAGTCTATGTGGCGTTCGCTGTGTTATTCAGTGGTTTGGTATTTAACTAATTTGTAAATGAAAATAATAATCTTATTTTATTACATTGAGTAATTACTAAATAAATTTTGTCCCGGCTACAGATTTGGTCAAGTTGCTAAAGAACTCAAAGTTAACGTCGTGTTAAAGTGTTGTCTGCAAGTTGTTTAAGTGTCACTAAATCACAGTTCACACAACAGATTCTATACAACTATAGATTATGATGGAAATAGTTATCTTCAGCAAAATGATCATTAAAACCACCGAATATCAGCCGCGCACAACACTGACGTATGTTACCTGAAACAATATGCTTCGCAACTCGTGCGTAATTAATTTCGACTCCATACGTCAGCTAGAAAAGTTTGTTATAACGATCGTGCTATGAGCAGTGTTTTTAAAGAACCAATCTGATTCGAATTATTTTCATTAAAATGAGTTCGGAACCACCGGTGCACACTTATTTTTACACATTTGTATTACGTTCGGCATTTATGTCTGCAGAGTTGCGTAATTTGAATTTGCCGCTGAGATAATTGTTAAGATGGCGGCAGACAATTGATAGAGACTTTCTATTGTTAGACCTAATAAGTAAGTATTAGAAATGTTTATTAAACTCTATAAACTCTACTTTCGTATTGTGCACTATTTAGACTTCATCAAGCAAACATTTGATTTGCTTCGAAGGAAAACACAGACAAAAACGCGATACAAATCGCTATCATCAATGGCTGCGCTCGTTGCAGCGGAAAGAAATAATTAACACAGATAATGCTTACTGAAAGAGGAATTAAAGTTACAAATAATTATTCACTCATATTTATTCTAATAATGAACTCAATTTTCAAGTAATAATCAACAAATAATTACAATTTCTTAACACACCGCAGTTTGATATGCGTCCGCAACCTACAAAAGCCAACCAACAAAAGGTGAAAACAAGGGAAGACAAACACAGATCATAAATGGAATTTACATTTATCATTGTCTTTGTATCATACACATCGATATGTCCAATTACATCATAGAATATTATATAAATAATTTATATTTATCATCGTTTTCACTATTCTTTCATATGTCGAATAGATAATGTTTATAACTGTTACAGGCATAATTTCCTCTCGTAGCTAAAATTTATCTCGTGGATGTTACACCTACTTAGTGCCCATGCATGAGGCAAGCAGGGAGTTAGGCGCTGATACCTCTGTTGGTGACTGAGGACAGCGTACTGAGCCGCCACCATAATAGCTTTTTAGGTTGGTTAGTATCTCCAAGAAGACGCGGGCAGTAGCAAGCCACTAACGTTTATTTAGTGCTGGGTAGCACGTCAGATATGGAAGTGTGGAAGCTTGGATGCAAAACTGGCAGGCGGAACTGGCGGGAGTAACTGTGCTACCACCGTGTAAATACTTCAGGTGGTAAATTATGGGATGTGTTTCCGGGAGGGCTGTTAGATATAGAGATAAAACAACTAGCGCAGTGAAGTTGATGAGTGGTGATTTAATTACCGAAGTCACGTCTGTTCACCTTGTCCCCTTGGATGGTGGTTCGCTGTTGGCGGTTTTGCTGGAAGCAACAGCGAGTGTTCGAGTTGGTGAAGATTTACCTGCCGTGTGGTGGAATTAACTACATTTGTCGGTTTGAAATTCATGTGCACCAGCCGAATTTTCTGCCTTTTGGCCGTTTGTGGTTCTATTGCCTGCCCTGGTCGCTGACGTAAATTCAGGCATTGTCCTTTCCTCACCTGTTGTCGCTGTCCAACATGGTGTGTAGTTTTTGACAGAATGTATTTTTGGTTGTTGGCGGCTATGTCTGTAACGTTTTGGCTTTTGGCCTTGGAATTCTCGTATGGTGGTCGGTGGCTAGCAAGTCGTCTTATCGGTGGGTCCCTGAGTGCCTCTTGGTTGTGTTGCTGGGTGACCGAGTACAGTTAGGCCGACTTCTTGTCTCATCTAAGCGAATGTTAATATTTCAAGGGCAGTCCGAGCCCCCTGGAAACTTCTGAGTGCCGTTGCCTATATTGCCTTTCCTGTTGGCGTTTTATTGTGTATTTTTAATGGCTCATAGCCACCTCCACTCCTGCAGTAGCTGAGTGATCATTGCGACAGAATGTCAATCCCAAGGGCCCGGGTTCGATTCCCGGCTGGGTCGGAGATTTTCTCCGCTCAGGGACTGGGTTTTGTGTTGTTGTAATCATCATCATTTCATCCCAGTCGACGTGAAACTTGCACCCGGCGAACGGTCTACCCGACAGGAGGCTCTAGTCGCACGACCTTATACTGTGCGGGTATCGAAATCCTGTCTCTCGTTCGGAGAAATATATTTGACGCAAGGGTGACTTTGTCGAGAAATAAGTATGTAGATATGTAGAATGAAAATGTCGAATGTTAATAACTTCTGTGTATTTAGAAAGCCTTAAAGGTTTTTAAATTAAAAAATTCAGACGCATTCCTTTTCAGAACGATCTCGTAAAAAGAAGTTCAGCTCGAAATTTTGCATAAGAAATCAGGGATTAAACGGCAAAAAAAATTTGCTCTAGTGTTGTTTGGAACAGTAACCATACTTCTGGATAAGTAATAGAATAACAAACGCAAATGTAGCAGATGAGCAACGATAGTCGATTTTGTTCTACTGGATACATCTCTGGTAGACCTAAAGATGCATATAGTAACGCAAATTCTGAGAAATTACATCTGGATAGACTTCAATAAAACCTTACAGTACCAAGAAAAATCAATTAGGAAAAACAGTACAAGAGAGTTTTAAGCGTAATCTGTTGTCAAGGCTGCTATTTTGCTCTCCCGTAGAGATCGAGGGCTTACAAGTACACACTCGTCACATGAACGAAATGGCGATGATGATGTTTCCGTGTTTTGGGCTGGAAGCGCTCACCATATCTGTTGTAGAGTTCAAAACAATATCTGTTCTTTAACAGGTGGAACACTTCATATTGTCTTTTGCTACATTGTTTCCGAAATACCGATCAGTAACGGACAGTTTATTGAATCGCACACAGAATGAAAACGGATTAGTGACACCGAAGGTAGACGATTACGCTCATACACGTATTCAGCTGCCGGGAATAAATTCTACGACGAACTCAGCCGTGTGCGTGCGGGGGAATGAAATGCGGCAGGTGTGAATATTCTATAAAGTAAACGATAGCATAAAAGCCGAAATGGACCAACGCCGCGAGCGGAGTAGTCTTTCGCCGGGGTAAACAGCAGGTATCGCCAGCCGCACTACGCGTTCCACCTTATTGTTTGTCCTTGTCGCAGAAAATATTTGATCGGAATCAAGGGCGGGAAAAGACATTCGCGCCAGCGTGGGTAAACGCGGCACGAGAGCGCTTTTCAGGGGCTATAAACTGGGAAAAGGCCGCGACACACCGGGCGACCGTAACAAGTTTCTGAGGGGTGTCCACGGGGCCGGAGGCGGAGGTGGCGGCGGCGGCGGCGCGTGACTCGAATCCCGCGACTGCGACACGCGCGCACGCTTCGCAACCGCCGCCCCCACAGCCCCCGCCGCCGCAGCCACATGCGCGTGCAGAAACTGGTCCACACACGACAGGCCGGGCTCCTTTCGCCGATAAGGCTGTTAATACTGCACGCGATTAATCCCTCAGGCAAGGCGTTTCGTGTGCGGTCATATTAGAAGGACCTACTCTGAGATTAGGCCTTATCGCCTGACTAACCTCATAACCTCTTCTTTGGCCTCCTCACACCTTTTCTTCCAAAGGAGCTACAGTCCATGACATGTCATCGGATTCTCCGAGGTGACATAAACACGACAACCTCCTTAGAATCCTGCATTCTTAATTTATTATTTTGTCATGCGTAGCCTTCCACAGATCAAAGGAACTACACTCATGCTCATAAATTAAGGACAATGCTGCTGGATTGTGAAACAACGCTCTGGTGGGCGCTTTGTGGGTTTAAATCATCTCATGGTATGACCATACGGTGCATCTGACCTGCGGTCATCGCTCGGTGGCGCTGGCAGCAGTCCACATACGCAGAGGTATGTTGGTGCCTGTCAGAGTAAGTGTGCAGACGTTTTCAGACGTGCTAATTGTGACTCTGTGTTGAAAATGGCTCAAAGAACACATATTGGTGACGTTATGAGGGGTAGAATTCTAGGGCGACTGGAGGCAGGTCAAACACAGCAGGTCGTAGCATGGGACCTCCGCGTGCCACATAGTGTGATCTCAAGATTATACGATTCCAGCAGACGTGTCCAGGCGATACAGTACGGGGCGTCCACAGTGTACAAAACCACAAGAAGACCGATATCTCACCAACAGTGCCCGCAGACGGCCGCGGAGTACCGCAGGTAGCCTTGCTCGGGGCCCACCGCAGCCACTGGAACAGCTGTCTCCAGACACACAGTCTACAGACGACTGAACAGACATGGTTTATTCACCCCGAGACCTGCAAGGTGAATTCCACTGACCCTTGGTCACAGGAGAGCGCGTAAAGTCTGGTGTAGGGAACACAGTACATTGTCATTGGAACAGTGGTCCCAAGTTATGTACACGGATGAGTCCAGGTACAGTCTGAACAGTGATTCACGTAGGGTTTTCATCTGGCGTTAGCCAGGAACCAGATACAAACCCCTTAATGTCCTTGAAAGGGACCTGTATGGAGGTCGTGGTTTGATGATGTGGGGTGAAATTATGATTGGTCCACGTACACCGATGCACGTCTTTGACAGAGGAACTGTAACATGTCGGGTGTATCGGGACGTAATTTTGCACCAGTATGTCCACCTTTTCGGGGGTGCAGTGGGTTCCACCTTCCTCCTGATGGATGGTGACGCACGGCCCCACCGAGCGCCCATCGTGGAGGAATACCTTGAAACAGACGATTTCAGGCGAATGGAGTGAGCAGCCTGTTCTCCAGACCTAAACCCCATCGAGCACGTCTGGGATGCTCTCGGTCGACTTATCGCTGCACGTCTTCAAACCACTAAGACACTTCAGGAGCTCCGATAGGCAATGGGGCGAGAGTAGGAGGCTATACCCCAGCACCTGCTCGACCACCCGATCCAGAGTATGCTAACCCACTGTGCGGTCTGTGTACGTGTGCATGGTGATCATATCTCATATTTATGTCGGGGTACATGCGTAGGAAACATTGGTGTTTTGTAGCACGTCAGTTTCAGGATGGTTTTCTCAACTTATCACCAATACCGTGGACTTACAGATCTGTGTCGTGTGTGTTCCGAATGTGCCTATGGTATTAGCTCCAGTTTTGTGTAGCGAAACGTTGTGTGGCACCACAGTTTACAATTCTCCATAATTTATGAACATGAGTGCAGTTAACCCTTTCGCAGCTACAGTTGTGCTCTCTGCATTTCTTGCTGAGGCGGCTTTAGTCCCGATTGCACCCTTCGCCAAATGCTGTTGCATGTGCTGAGAGACAGCGTTACGGCCCATATGAAATACTTATCACCCGATTTTTCGAAAAATGTTAAGTGAAAACATTTAATTTCTGTACATCTTGCAGGCTGACATCTTCACTCGCTAAAGAATTGAATTTCTTTTCGCTATCTGTCATACTTATTGCGTTGCATTAAATGAAGTAAAACATTGCACGAAATTCTGAAGTGTTTGCAGAGGTAAAGACGCCTTGCGTAAACTATGCGTGCGGTTGATTTTAGCTCGTACATTGCAGTGAGTGAAACGTAGATAAGGTATCAAATGGCTCTGAGCACCATGAGACTTAACAGCTCAGGTCATCAGTCCCCTAGAACTTAGAACTACATAAACCTAACTAACCTAAGGACATCACACACACACCCATGCCCGAGGCAGGATTCGAACCTGCGACCGTAGCAATCGAGCTGTTCCAGACTGAAGCGCCTACAACCGCTCGGCCACACAGGCCGGCGATAAGGTATCGAAGTATCACTTAAAATTTGGAGCAGAGCGACACTATATTTCGTTTTCGAGTTATTAGGTTATATACCCGAAGGGGGTTCACGCGTGACATGTCCATTCACGTCCTTGCGCATCGCACGTCAAGTGTGCATAACAATCGTCAAATGTATAAACAGTTCAAGATAGTGAAACCATTTTTTTTAATAAATGATAGCACGCAATGAGACACATACTGAATGGTGTGTGGTAAGTACTCAAAACATGGAAGTAACTCGACCATAGCAGTGAACTCGGTAGCACAGGACATACACATACGTCCATAGCACTATAGTGAAATGCAGGTGGCGTGAATATACGCCTCCACAGCACCTGGTAAACAACGTAGTAGGACGTGTGCACAAGTCCACAGAAACGAAAGGGTTTTTAATTACCAGCCAGTCAGTTTGCTAATACTTTTTTTTTTTACACTTGACGCAGGTTTAGATACTGGTAAGGGGTTATTCGGATTACATTGCGTAAAACATATCACATCCGTCGACCTGAGGCGTTGTGTGTATGTTACTTCAGCGCCTCAGCTCTTTGATAGATGAAACACGTTTTACATGATGCAATCCAAGTAACTCCGTGTTCTTCTGAAGAAGATACCCCCAGCTTTATCGAAACCTGGGTCAAGACTAAAAATAAATAAGAACCGGCAGCTAATCGGCTGTGTACTTCATGAATTAGAAGCTTACTCATAACTGGTGCTATCAGCCATGTCCAGCACTGAAATCTAAGGAACTTCATTTCCTGACCTTTCAAGCTGTCTCATTAAGATCAGATGTCCAGCTTTATTCTCAAAATATTACTGTTTGCGTTTATCTTATTGTGTCACCCTTCTACTCGTATCTCCTTTGTCTTAATATGTGTTAATTTTCTTATTTAGATCTTTGTCTTTGTCATTGTTATGTCGCATCCTACATACTGGAAACTGAACAGTTATCACTATGTGATTCATAGTTATCTTACTTCTTGTGGGCTCTTTCCCTAAAACGGACATAGTTCTAGGTTTTATTGTTGATGTTATCTGAAGTAATGGTTTCCGAGATAGAACACCATTAAATGCGTACATTTGTTTTTTGGCTAGATGTGCGCACGTACTAGGGGTGTTCAACGAGTATTACATTTTTCCGAAAGTAGGTTTGTTTCATTCAGGATTCCAGTACACCGTATTATTCCCTACACGTCTGGGTACAAAACCCAATATTTCAACACAATCTCCATTCAATACGACGGCCTTACGCAACCGTACCGGTAAAGCCTGTGTACCCCTTGTTACTACCCTATTGGGTGACGTCGGAGCCACCATCTTGCTGTATCAGTAACCTCCTCATCACCCACGTACTGCTTCTCGCGTCCATCATTGAGCCAAGCAGATGGACGTCGGAAGGTGTGAGATCCGGGCTGTAGACATTCTGCAAGTGCGTGTGAAATATGTGATGGAATGGTTTTCCACCAAAAGGACCTCAATTACAGCTCTCTGCTTGGAACACACCCCGTTACAGACGCCATCTATCGGAACTTCTCTGAACTATAGGGGCTACAGCGGGACTGTTCCACTATGTATTTGTCTTACCCACCCAACCTCATTAACGTTTTATTGTAGCCCCAGCCATCTCGTCGCTTTCAGCCGCTAAGCTTGATATGTCTTCCTGCAGTTAAACTGGCCCGTTGAACGTGCAGTTTTCTATTGTGTGTTGTGAGGAAAGTAGTGCGAGGGATTAAGAGTGTATCAGGGAGAAACATCGACTGACTTCATTTGTACACGCAATGCTAAAACATCACGCATCCACGCTAATGAAGAATATGCGTGGATGCGGTATGTCCACAGCTTCTGAGTTGGTAATGATTCTTCTGCAATCGAAGAACGCCGTCGGCTCTTCCCCACATGTCGAATTCCTGATCGTAGTGTGTTTACCAGATTTTTCAGCACACTGCGTGAAACAAGTGTTTTTCATGTTCCCATATTTATTCTGAACATGTAGTTCAACAACCTGTGCAGTAACAGCAACACACTGCAGAAATGATGCAGTGTCGTCGCGCTTTCAGCACACTGCGACAAAAAAATGGCTCTGAGCACTATGGGACTTAACTTCTGTGGTCATCAGACCCTAGAACTTAGAACTACTTAAACCTAACTAACCTAAGGACATCACACACATCCATGCCCGAGGCAGGATTCGAACCTGCGACCGTAGCGGTCACGCGGTTCCAAACTGAAGCGCTTAGAACCGCACTGCCACACCGGCCGGCCACACTGCGACAGTTTGCACGTATCAGGGTCCAACGAATACGTGAATGGGAGCACATTACATGCGGATAACTTGTAACCTGTTTCACACGCAGTATGTCCGTTATCTCTACATTGTAGCCAATGTATGCGACCACTTCTGACACCAAATCTGTAGGACACCAGATCTGTAGGCAGTGGACGCGACCACTTCTGACATCAAATCTGTAGGCGCCCCGGTGGTTCCGGTCGCCTACGGTGGGTTGGATGGCAGAGAGGTGACCTCTCCAGTTGTCAGGATGCTAGGAAATGGCTGTAGAAGCGTCAGGTACGCTAAAGAAACATTATTAATTCATAACATCTTTATTCCTGCCGAGTATAATGTGGCTTGGTGATATCAACGACCTTCCCCGAGTCCTCGCTGACTCGTAGCGATGACACCAGATCCGGGCAGCACAGTCGTGCTAGCGCAGCGCCGCGTGCTGTGACGTAGCGCAGGAATGCCCTTTTACTTCGGCCGCGCGTGTCTGGCGACGCTCTGCTGGCCGGCCGGGTCGGCGGCGGACAGCAGGCCGTTGCGCGTAGAGGCTCCGGGTTGGAGTCCTGACCTGTCGGCACGAGAGGCGTTCTCGTAGTGCGGAGTGTACTCTATCCCATCCCGTCTTCATCCCTGCTCCTCCTGGTGGCTCGTCCGTGGTGGACGGGTGGAACGGGCTGCAGTCCCCCAGCGTCGTCGGCTCACCCGGTTGTGACGGCGGATGCACAGGGCCTAGGCCCCGCACGATCTCGACGACGGCTCACTGATGTGGTCAGCGTTGGTGGCGAGCGAGACTGCCGCGATGTCTGCTAATCCTGGGTTGATGATTGACAGCGGCAGCAGAGAGGACCAGAGCTGGTACTGTCCCCTCACGTCTGCTGCTGGATGGGCCTCCCTTACTGCAACATCTCCTTAATAAAGTTTAACATGTCGATCACCGAGCTGAGCGCTACGCAGCGACCCAGTACACATCTAACTGCAAGTCTAACTGCGAGTGCGAGTGCCCTGTTGCTATCAAAGTTGGCGTATTTAAAGGAAGCACGAGCGACGTCGTGACGTCATGCTCGTTTGTAATGACCGCATCTGTTCCACTTATACTGCTGATTCGTCTGTCGTACTCGCCCCTTAAGGTGTTCTTGCGACAGAGTTACGTGTTGCTGCGGCAGCCCTACGCGAAGTTGTGAAATGCAGTACAGCTGACGCTATACCTCTGACTTGCACTCTACGAAAGTCTTCATCTAACACAAACCCGCGTGCTAAGCAATTATGTCTCGCCAGTTGTGTGTAACCAGGCCATTGCTCCTGCGAGACGTCACATTCCGATATATGTGCAATCCTCTTACCTCTTGGCTAACTTACTGTCTTTGGCTCTCGGCATAGGCAACGAAACTTTGACAATATTCCACGTTTCCTACTCTTTACTATTCCGCGACACTAGAATATTGGCGACAACGTCAAAGACCTGAATTTTTTCAGGGGATTAATCAAAAGCGGGCCAGAGTGGCCGAACGGTTCTAGGCGCTACAGTCTGGAATCGCGCGACCGCTACAGTCGCAGGTTCGAATCCTGCCTCGGGCATAGATGTGTGTGATGTCCTTAGGTTAGTTAGGTTTGAGTAGTTCTAAGTTCTAGGGGACTGATGACCTCAGAAGTTAAGTCCCGTAATGCTCAGAGCCATTTTTTTTAAATCGCAAACATACGAGGGCAGTTCAATAAGTAATGCAACACTTTTTTTTCTGAAACAGGGGTTGTTTTATTCAGCATTGAAATACACCAGGTTATTCCCCAATCCTTTAGCTACACAACACTATTTTTCAACGTAATCTCCATTCAATGCTACGGCCTTACGCCACCTTGAAATGAGGGCCTGTATGCCTGCACGGTACCATTCCACTGATCGATGTCGGAGCCAACGTCGTACTGCATCAATAACTTCTTCATTATCCGCGTAGTGCCTCCCACGGATTGCGTCCTTCATTGGGCCAAACATATGGAAATCCGACGGTGCGAGATCGGGGCTGTAGGGTGCATGAGGAAGAACAGTCCACTGAAGTTTTGTGAGCTCCTCTCGGGTGCGAAGACTTGTGTGAGGTCTTGCGTTGTCATGAAGAAGGAGAAGTTCGTTCAGATTTTTGTGCCTACGAACACGCTGAAGTCGTTTCTTCAATTTCTGAAGAGTAGCACAATACACTTCAGAGTTGATCGTTTGACCATGGGGAAGGACATCGAACAGAATAACCCCTTCAGCGTCCCAGAAGACTGTAACCATGACTTTACCGGCTGAGGGTATGGCTTTAAACTTTTTCTTGGTAGGGGAGTGGGTGTGGCGCCACTCCATTGATTGCCGTTTTGTTCCAGGTTCGAAGTGATGAACCCATGTTTCATCGCCTGTAACAATCATTGACAAGAAATTGTCATACTCAGCCACATGACGAGCAAGCAATTCCGCACAGGTGGTTCTCCTTTGCTCTTTATGGTGTTCGGTTAGACAACGAAGGACCCAGCAGGAACAAACCTTTTAATATCCCAACTGGTGAACAATTGTGACAGCACTACCAACAGAGATGTCAAGTTGAGCACTGAGTTGTTTGATGGTGATCTGTCGATCTTCTCGAACGAGTGTGTTCGCACGCTCCGCCATTGCAGGAGTCACAGCTGTGCACGGCCGGCCCGCACGCGGGAGATCAGACAGTCTTGCTTGACCTTGCGGCGATGATGACACACGCTTTGCCCAACGACTCACCGTGCTTTTGTCCACTGCCAGATCACCGTAGACATTCTGCAAGCGCCTATGAATATCTGAGATGCCCTGGTTTTCCGCCAAAAGAAACTCGATCACTGCCGGTTGTTTGCAACGCACATCCGTTACAGACGCCATTTTAACAGCTCCATACAGCGCTGCCACCTGTCGGAAGTCAATGAAACTATACGAGAAAAAAAATGTGTTGCATTACTTATTGAACTGCCTTCGTAGTTTACTTCCGTTAATACTGTTCAGTGCTGAAACTACGTTTACACTGAATAGAATCAACAACATGCGTAATAATCATCGATGGTCGCTGGAAAATCCAAACGCTACGGTGGGAACCAAATTCTTTTTTTACCGATGTCTAGTGCAGCTTTATCACTAACATGTTGATAAGTTCGTTCATTTTAAATGAGCCTTTGGTGTGATAATATTGTTCGTATTTCCTGGAAAATTCATTTGTTGAACTCTTTGAGGACTTTCATTTGGCCACGAGGACTGAAATGTACTTTCCAACTGACGAAATGCCTCCAAATTTTATCAGAGGTGCGAGAGAAAATCTGAACCGCACTTACTTTAGTGTGTGAATTGCTCGTGGCATTGCCCACAACTGACTACCAAGACCGCCAGAACTTACGTTATCAGATTTTTGTTTATGGAGTTCAATGAAGTCTGAGGTGGACAAACGAAAGGTGAAGAGGCGAAATAAAGGGCTAGGTCGCATTATTGACGCAGATGCCCCCATTAAGGAACGTGCAGAGGCACTCTCACAAGTAACGCAACGTGCTCTTCCTAGAGTGCACAAATGCATTGAAGTTGACGGCGGCATACTCGAACATAACTTGTGAGGTGTACTACAAGTGTGGTGCGATACATAGTGCTTAGAGGTGAACACGTTGAAAATACAAATTTTTAATTAATACTACGTAGGGGACATTTGTAATGTTAACAAACTACTGTACACAATCATAAGCATACACATAAACAATAAATATAAAACTCAAAACAGAATTTACAGCCAAGGAATAAAAGTCTACATTAATTCACTAAAGGATTTTAAAGACATTTGTGAAACAAACTTACTCAAAAAGACGGTTAAAAAGTACCTGTTAACCGAAACATTCTATAAGTTGAAGGATTAATCAGATAACACAGAATAATATCTTCGCTAAAGAATGTTCCAGATATAATATGTAACAGTTGTTCAAATGGTTCAAATGGCTCTGAGCACTATGGGACTCAACTGCTGAGGTCAGTAGTCCCCTAGAACTTAGAACTAGTTAAACCTAACTAACCTAAGGACATCACACACATCCATGCCCGAGGCAGGATTCGAACCTGCGACCGTAGCGGTCTTGCGGTTCCAGACTGTAGCGCCTTTAACCGCACGGCCACTTCGGCCGGCCGAGGGCCTTTGATCACATGTGACGACTGAGAAACACGTGAGCCGGTCATTGCCTCTTCTGTCACGTTGAGAAGCTTCCCGAAGAATCTTCTTAACGTCGGTCATTGGCTCTTGGGATGTAGGCGAGGGCCTTTGCTCACATGCGACAACTGAGAAACACGTGAGCCGGTCGGGCGATGCTCTGGCAGCTGAATCGACAGCGCCCGCTTATGTGGAACTTGCTGACTTCACGGTCATTGTCTCTTCTGTTCTGCTGTTCTGCCCGCTGAATGCCAGTATGTAACTCTCTAAACTAAACCAAGTTTTTCATTTATATTCTAATTTCTACTTCACTTTGATATCACAAATTTATTTACTTAAGTACCACTCAACAAATAGTAAAGATAACAAAACATCTAAAATTCCACCTAACACTTCCACACTACATTTTTCCGTCTTTTAAAGCTATGGAATGTGTAATACTCACACTCTATCCCCTTTCTGAGCTTAACATTCCACTCATTATGTTGGATGCTGACTTAGTTTTCAGACCAGAAGATGGGAACTTGCAGTGTACCCAACGATCCTGACATCGGCTGATAGAATGTGTAGTACGTCAGTGTGTGTAGTATTATGAATCAGTGTGTATGTAGTGCGGCCACTGAATGGGAGCGAGAAATGGATGAACAGTGCCGCATTAGCCTTTTATCATTATTAAATAACTTAGCTGCGGAACATTATTGTACTCCAGAGGTAAACCGGATGAGACAGCTTTTTTAAACAGAATCTTCTTGTATTCGGGAAGGTGGAGTTTTACATCTTCATCCAGTCATCCTGATTTAGGTTTTCCGTAGTTTGCCTATATTATTTCACGCAAAAGCCGCGATGGTTCCTGCTACAAGGTTACGGCCGACTACCTGTCTCACCCTTGTGATTCTAAACTCACAAATCTGTAAATGTCTGTAAATGTGAACTTCCTTAATTTCGTTGCTACTGAATTCTAATAATAAGGCATCTCAAATATACTTATAAAAGAGATTTACGGATAAATAATGCTACTACTACTGCTACTGCTACTATATGTGAATCCTGACATTGAACTGAAAAATACAGAAACGCACTTTAAAATACATTGGATCTCAGAAATCATTCGGAGTGGAGTATATGCCCACATGAGGTTTTTCTGTTTTAAATGATCGTTCCCGCCAAGTCCGTTAACAGTGACCAGACCTCCTGGGACACTCTGTGTTGTTTAATCTATTTATCGCTATATAAGATTTGTCTTCACTGCAGTGGGTGACCATGTCGTCGGAAAAAAGCGTCATATTTACAAATTTACCTGTCTCAAATCTTATACTATTAGGTGTCTTGTCCTTCATCCATTCTCGGAGCAGGTCGTTGATGTAGACGTTGAACAGTGTTCGTAGCATGCTAAAGCCTTGCCTTACTCCCTGGTTTATCTTTATTTCCGGTGTCACGTCCTTTGCCTGTAACAATTCTTATTATGAGGAAACCTATTTTCTCCATTATGGGTCAGATATGTATTCTGTGAATGAGATCTAATGGTTTTTATAGGTGTGTTTCCAAATTGAAATCTCGACTTTTTTGTATAATTAGTTTCACAGTGAAAACATGGTCGGCATATTATGTTCCTTCAAAGTAGCGTACTTGATGTTCTAATAAAATTGAATACGGGAGTTTCAAAGCTTTTAATTAATTACTTTGCTGTACATTTTGTAACAAACATTCAGAATACCGATTCCACTGTAATTACATGTCTTATTGTGGTCTCCGTTTTTAAACAGTGAAGTAATTTTAGCGCATCTCCATCCTTCTGGTATTTTACCCGTACGTGTAGCCATGTTAAGGACATGGAGCATTCTTAAATACAGTGTTCTGAATTTATTCCGACAGAACTGACGTCCATGAACATCAGTAAGATGTGTGAATACTCGTCCCCCCCCCCTCGTCTCCCCCCTCCCTCCACTATCCTTCCTTACCCCGGCTGATGTTCAGCAACACCCTCTGCATGCGTTGTCGCTTGAGGGGAAACAGTATTTTCTGCAGATGTAATCCCAAGAATGTTCATGCCGTGCCCGAAACATATGCTGTGGCAGTTCACGAAGACCGCTGGTAGGAGCTTCGCATGGAAGTTTACGCCTTCTCATCACATCCCATATGCTGTATAGGTGACAGATCAGAGAACCGGGCAGGCCAGTCAAGGATCTGTGCATCTCTCGAGGCGTTTTTGGTGTAAAATGTAGTGCAGTGTTCCGCATTATTCATCTGGGTTTTCCAGAGGAGTCAAAACAACAGTTTGTAAAGTACCATTTCCTGCACACAACTGTGTGCTCATAGAACTAATGTGTTGGCCAGAGCCAATATCAGGAGAAAGGAGACTTTCTTCAGCTTGAAATTGATGGCCTGGTCTTTCCCCAGTCCTCCTAAATGTATTTTGGCTGGAGCCTACGTGGTTGCCTCTAAGGTTTGTGATATCTCACGACGTCCGGCGTCTTCCGGCGAGCCTTACAGAGAAAGTTCTAAAGGTCTTAAAGAGGAGCAGCATCTTACAGAAGCTGTATCACAGGGAGGCAGAAAAAGTCTAGTGACGATGTCTATATTCTGTTCTTCATTCTGATATTTAAATAATTTCGTAGAGGTACTTCCAGCTTGCGAAATCTAAAAGCCAGCCAGCAGCTATCGTGGGATGCATGAGGCGAGTTAGGTGCCCTCTGTGGCGGAGGTACTGTTGCCGTGTGTGTCTTGAAAGTTAGTAGTGATCAATGAAGTTGTTCTCCTCATGCAGAAAATTTCGAAAATGTTCACGAAAGCATTCTCGTACACTGTTGTAAGTACCTGCTTAGTCGTTTGCCTATTGCAGACTGTATGTTAATGAATGTGTATCTGCCCTGCAGCAAGACGTTGCCGTCAGCCATCAGCTAGTTTATGCGCTTGTTCTCCGAGCAAAGCTGACTTTGCGAGGGTTATTAGCAGAATATAAATTCTATTTAGCTCCAATTGAAATTTGAATTCTGAATTGTGAGCTTTCTGTTTTCGACTTACCTTGCTGCGCTATGCGTGGAGGACACGGTGGAAACCTGTTTGTTTTTGTGTAGTGACTTTGCGTTTTCGAATCTAGTGACTGGAACTCAGAAAATACTGTGACTGGAAGAAAGCTGTTACTATTACTATTGAACAAGGGTAGACGTTTAATCCTGTCTTGTGGTTCAAAGCAAGTGTGGTGACACTTGCTTAATTTGATAGCGTAACATAGCAAAGTCGAAATCCTGGTGTATCAATAAGCGTTTCCAACTGAACTGGTGGAGGGGTACGTTGCGTAATTTGTCTGGTGGTCTGAACACAGAAAGCACGTAGTTTCTTACCCTGACCGCGAGTACGACATTGTGTGACGTCACAGAACCGCCGACCATACACGAGAAAGAACTTTTCGAGCGTGTTCCATGATAAATAAAATACTGAGAATTGAGCCTGAAGCAATTTTGTCTTCTGGTACCTTTCATGGCTGTAAGCCATTCAGTCGTATTCGAAGCGATTCGTAAAGACTGACAGTAATGTGCTCCCGTCTACTTAACATACGGGTCTCTGGAAGGAATACCACACTGTCGGCAGAGATATACGCCACCATCAGCCCGCCTGGGCTACAGGGTAACAGTACAGTTGTCTAGGAGTACCAAGTATTGTCACGAACAGAATCCACATTTTGTCAACTTTCAAACCATCAACATTAATTAAATCACTGGTCAAATGTAATTCAGTTATATCCCTGAGAAATGAATCCCAGATTGACTGCTGTGCTGGGCCACTGCTGATCTCTCGTGCTGCATCAGACGGGTATGGCGTCGTTGTTCCAAGCAAAGTAAAGTAACGATACGGCGCATCCGACATACGTCTGTACCGACAGACCGAGCGAGGTGGTGCAGTGGTTAGCACACTGGACTCGCATTCGGGAGAACGACGGTTCAATCCCGTCTCCGGCCATCCTGATCTAGGTTTTCCGTGATTTCCCTAAATCGTTTCAGGCAAATTCCGGGATGGTTCCATTGAAAGGGTACGGCCGATTTCCTTCCCAATCCTTCCCTAACCCGAGCTTGCGCTACGTCTCTAATGACCTCGTTGTCGACGGGACGTTAAACACTAACCACCACCACCACCACCACCACCACCACACTGTACCGACAGCTAACTTTATATGCGCGTGTGTTCTGCACAGCCAACGACCTAGCCGCAGTGGTAACACCAGTTGCAGTCAGATCACCGAAGTTAAGTGCTGTCGGGCTTGGCTAGCACTTGGATGGGTCACCATCCGTGTCTGCCGATTGCAGCTGCCTATCGGGCTGCATTCTGCGCTTTTGGACCAATTGGGGAGTTGCTTGAAAGAGAGGTAGCGGTACCGCTCACGAAAACACAACGGCCGAGAGACGGTGTGATGACCACATGCTCCTCTATATCCGCAACCGGGGTCATTATGGGCTGAGGATGACACGGTGGTCGGTCGATGCCGTTGGGTTTTCAAGACGTATTCGGAAGGTGTTTGTTTCTGTATTTCGTAGAACGATGTCATTCTTCACAAAGCCAACGGAGGCGTCTATCATTTCTGTTGACAGGAAAATTCCCATCATCGTCTTGTACAGTTTTGGTGGAGGCATCCTTACCTGTTCCAATTTCAAGTAGCATGGAGCTGATTCTTCCCTCGCTTCTTAAGAAGAACAACATTTATTATCCCTTGAGATGTATATCTGTTTATTAATTGAGGTGTTCGTTCGTCAGACGTCCTTTGAATGTCTTCATTCCATTACTTTCTGTACTCCTCTATTTTCCGTAGTGTGCTTTTAACGTCCAGTTGACCTCTGATTTCACTATTCTTCACCCAGTCGATAAGTTTCGAATTATCTAGAGATATTACGCGTCTCATCTGCGCTGTTTCAATCCTCCTCCTTTGACGGTGGATTCTAATCCAAGTCTCTGACCGAGACACAAAATTTTAGTACTGTCTCCTGCTTGATTTTTCTGAGCAGAGTGTGATTTACAGTGCCTACCAAATGTTGGAACTTTTGCAGGTTGTGCTCTTGAGCGTTGTTTGTTATATATGAGACATATCCCAAGTATTTAAAAGATGTTACTCTTTCTAGCGATTAATGATCAATTACTATTGGTCCGAGATGCTCCTTACCATGGAATGCAATTACCTTAGTTTTATCTATTGAATTTGTCATATTATTATCATATTCTAGCTTGTACTATGACCAAAGTGCTCTCCGTAATTTATCTTCTGAATTAGTTAAGATTATTTGGTCATCCACAAACTCTACTGTACTTCTAACTTTCTTGTGAACCTGGCAATGATTCACTACTTTATTCTGTCATGGCTTTATGTCGTCGTCTACGTGTATATTAAATAATATGGGTGAAAAACGACACGTTTGTCTCGTCTTTTGAGTGATGGTTTCCACTTATGTGGTTTCTTTCTGTGCTTAGATTTCGTTATGTGCGGTTATATACCAACATTGTATCATACATGTTAAATGCATAGGTGTACATAATTTTTGCTAATGGTCAGTAAAGGCTATGCGTGTGGGATGTTTGTATTGTCTGTTTCTCAATAATTCAGCAGAATGCGAAAACAATGTGTCAGCAAGATCTTCCCTCCATAAATACATCCTGTTATTCTGCAAGAATGGTTTCTGAAATTACTTTTATCCACTTATTACTTTTGCATATATCTTCTATTCACAGCTCACAAGCCTACTACCTCGATAATTGTAACATATCCTGTGATTCCCTTATTTTAAATAAGTTAATGTGATAGCACTCTTCCGCTGTGTGCTGTATATGTAATAATTATTCACAAGACGTAGTAGTTCTATGAGTAATGACTATGAAGAACATCGAAACAATTTATATTGATGTCTTTTTCCCTGGGAATTTTTCGTGTTAGCGTATCTCTGCCACGAACTTCAGTTATTTCATTAACCGCAGCCTTGACATTTTCCTCATCACGTGTCCATAGACTTTGGAAGTAATCCAGCTAATCATTCTCTGAAATGGGATTAGCTTGAAACACAACTGTTTCATCTTTTTTAAGTTGTTTTAGCTTCCCATAGGATTTAGTTTGTTGTTCAAGTACCTCATACTGCATTTTACACATTAAATGTACCAAGCTTTGTGGTTATATTTTTGTTATCTTTCTTCTGACCACAGCTGCGTGCCTCTTGTACTTGATATAGTCTTCTCGTTTCTTTTATTGTAGATATGACAGGTAGACGTGTTTCTTATACATTGTGATGTTTGCTAATTCTTGGTTCCAGATCTGAAGTGTTCTTTTAATTTCAAATTTTTAGCCTCTTCCCTAAGGCATCACAAGCTGCTTTGTGTATTATTTTTTTTATTTCTTTCCCCTATTCATTAATGTTCATTTTTCTCTTTTACATGTTTCAATATACAATTTAAACATTTTCTCTGTGTCCAGTTAATGTTTTTATCTTGTGGCAAAGGACTGCTATAAGCTTCAAATTCTGTGAATTTTCTATATTCGTTTTCTTTTAGTGCTTGTACGGCAATAGAGTAGGGTTCTTAATGTTCATATTACCGGAAAATGGCTAGTAGTAACGTCGTCGAGTCCTGTAATAAATTTCTGCTAGTATTAGCAAATACCGAGTTTAAGAATCACAACAGGAAGATATAATCTTGGAGAAGGACGGAAGATTTCGGTTACAGTAAATCATAGTCACGAGGAGATTTCGAAATCAGCCGTACCTAGGAGCAGATGCAGACACAGATCACAACTTAGTAGTGACGAAGTATATGCTGATGTTTAAGTCAGGGAGAATCAACCTCCAAATGGTAGCCTGAAATATCACAAAAAATTTCAAACCTCTAGCTTACGTTTCTCTTTTTCTTTTTTTTTTTTTTTTTGTATAAAATAAACATGTCAGAAACTTTGAATCTTGGGAAATTCAGTCTAAAGGTACATTTCATCTGTTACTCACCTCTGTTGTTCCTAAAGCCCTGGAGTGTCATAATGTTCTTGGTTTATGTGTTCCGTATCTTCCTTCTTCCTTTTCTTGCTCCTCTGTACTAATCTGGACTCTTTGGTTGCCTCAGGAGCCCGTTTTCGTACTCACCTCTGTTGTTCATAAGGCCCTGGAGTGTCAGTGTTCTTGATTTGTGTGTTCCTCATCTTATCTCTTCCTTTTAATGCTTCTCTGTACTAATTTGGCCTCTTTGGTTACCTCAGGAGCCCATTTATTAGTGCGCAATTTTTCGCTAATCCTCTGCATTCAACCCCGCTGCGCTCTGCTTTCCAGCTGTCACGTTATAATGAGACAAGTCCAAACAAGGAACAGTGAGAGAATCGCATAAGTTAGACACACTGCGAACGCATAAATTACCCTAACTCCTCGCTGTCTTCTCTTACAAGCTTCAAGCTATGACACCGCCAAACGACCACCAACCTTAGTACGTGATATCAATTTCAACTTCACACACGAAAAACGGATTAAAGGAACTCAGAGAAATTAAACACTTTCCGTTACTTTGCTTCAGTTGTACTGTGAAATCTTGTTTCTTTCCACGTCTCACGCTTCTAGGTCAACGCAAATACGAGGCCTGTTCAGAAAGTAAGCTCCGATTGATTGCCAAATTGAAACCACAGTGAACATCAGAAATGTTTTACTTGTAACAATTAGCTACACCTTTCAGCTACTTCTCTACGTAGTCGCCGTTCTGACTTAGACTTTTGTCATAGCGTTGTACCAACTTTTCAATAGCCTCTTCATAGAAGGCAGCCGCCAGTGCTTTCCGCCAATTCTCCACGCTGGCCTACACCTCGTTGTCTGTGTCAAACTGTTGTCTTCAAAGACAGCGGTTCATGTGACCAGAGATGAAACTCAGGGGGAGACAATTGCGGACTGTATTGTGGGTAAACTCACATTTCCATTTGAAAACGATGCAGGAGCATCTTCATTGCCCCTGCAGAATGCGGCTGAGAATTGTCTTGAAGAAGAAACAGCACGACAGTTATGTAATGTTAGCTGCATAGCTTCAGGCGAAATTTCTCACCAGGCCCTCGTACTTGGCGGCAGACACTATTTTCTAGACATCTTTACGCACTCACTGCGAGCTCAGAAATGAGAAGAGCGACGTGATGCTAACTGGGGTTATACTAGAGACACTACCCAACACATCTGTGCAAAGCTTTATCGGATTTTCATAGTCGTTTCCATTTCGCGACCGATCGGAGCTTACTTTCTGAACGCCCCTCGTAATAATGACGCATACCGACATACATTTAAATTTCTTTTTAAAGATGTTCCCGATGTCCGAATCGATTCATTTAACTACCATTTTGTTCACAAAACTCTAAATATTGATTTAAGATGGAAAAAAAATTTCGAATTTTTTAAGCAGATTCAGTAGCAACTGACCTTAAATAAGCCTGCCGACGCTAGCGCTTGCACATGTAGAGCTATGACGTGAAGCGTAACGTTGCATTCAGTAAACTACTCATATGTTGAACGCCATTACCAGAGCAAAATATTGCAGGAAGCCAATCAAGCTGGAAGCGACCGGGTGGTAGCGGATGAGTGCCCTCCAATGTGTAACAGATGTAGACGGTAGCGTAATTGTTCTCCGTCTGCACTGTGGTACGTCAATTAAATTTTTCCTTAGGTAAGAATAAAGGAAATTCATGCAACGAAATCGCTACTGACGGGACGATTTCACAACCGGATACAGTATCTGGGGCTAAGCGCTCGGTAGAAGAAAAATGTGTCACGGCCACTCGGGATTGTCAGAGCTACGCCGGTTCCTCCGTTGGTTTCCAAGCACAAGCGAAACGCGGCATGCCTTTGTAATTTTGATGAGACCGTAAATTCTGCTGTACGAACTTTTATGAGCACTTGTTTCACTAATTCTCGCGGCTTTCTACAAGGTGGCGCAAGAGATATGATAAATGTTCAATTGGCCACCCTGCTACGACGTACATATACATGTGCCACCTATCTCATCTAATCGGAACCACAAAATATGCAACTCATATTGATACCGATTTACCCGTGTTCTGAAGGTGGCGTCTTTTATTCATAATTAGAACGTCGTTGGTCCCGTTTGAATCCCGCCGCTGCTTAAATTTTGATTAATAATCAGCATTGGTGGCCGAAGACTTCCTGCAGAAGAAGTCACCCTCATTGTGCCAATGGCCTTATCAAAGAGGGCGGAGGAAGGGACAGAGTTTCAGGGCACTCTCTTGTCGTAGGGGTGGGAAACTGCCCCTGAACGCGGAAGAATCAAGAAAGATCAACAGCATGAGGAGGCAGAAAGCAATGGAAACCGTTGCATTAAAGACACGTAACGTGTATCCACAGGGCATGTAGCCTATAATTGAAGAAGTGTTATCATGCTCTCTAGTTTAGCAAAAGATTTCGGAATAGTCCCTCATTCGGATCTCAGAGTGTCAGAAGCTTGAACGTGGTAGGGAAACTATAAAATTTGAAAAGGGGAATGCAAAGGCTCAGTCTAGATATAGTAGGGGTGACTGAAGTGAAGTGGAAAGAAGACAAGGATTTCTGGTCAGACGAGTATAGGGTAACATCAGCAGAAGCAGCAGAAAATGATGTAACGGGAGTAACGTTCGTTACGAATAGGTAAGTAGGGCAGATAGTGTGTTACTGTGAACAGTTCAGTGATAGGATTACTCTCATCAGAATCGACAGCAAACCAACACAGACAACGATAGTTCAGTTATACATGCCGACGTCGCAAGCTGAAGATGAACAGATAGAGAAAGTGTATGAGGGTATTGAAAGGGTAATACAGTGTAAAGGGAGATGAAAATCTAATTGTCATGGGGAACTGGAATGCAGTCATAGGGGAAGGAGTGTAAGAAAATGTTACAGGAGAATATGGGCTTCGGACAAGGAATGACAGAGGAGAAAGATTAATTGAATTCTGTAATAAATTTCAAGTAGTAATTGAGAATACTCTGTTCAGGAATCACAAGAGGAGGAGGTATACTTGGAAAAGGCCGGGTGATACGGGAAAATTTCAGGTGGATTACATCATGGTCAGCAGAGATTCCGAAATCAGATACTGGATTGTAAGACGTATCCAGGAGCCGATGTAGACTCAGATCACAACATAGTAATGATGAAGAGCAGGCTGAAGTTTAAGACATTAGTCAGGAAGAATCAATACGCAAAGAAGTGGGATACAGAAGTACTAAGGAATGACGAGATACACTTGAAGCTCTCTAAGGCTATGTACAGGGTGGTCCATTGATAGTGACGGGGCCAAATGTCCCATGAAATAAGCATCAAACGAAAAAACTACAAGGAACGAAACTCGTCTAGCTTGAAGGGTGAAACCAGAAGGCGCTTTGGTCGGCACTCTAGATGGGGCTGCCATAGGTTAAATGGATATCAACTGCGTTTTTATAAATAGGAACACCCATTTTTATTACATATTCGTGTAGTGCGTAAAGAAATATGAATGTTTTATTTGGACCACTTTTTTCGCTTTGTGATAGATGGCGCTGTAATAGTCATAAACGTGTAAGTACGTAGTATCACGTAACATTCCGGCAGTGCGGACGGTATTTGCTTCGTGATACATTACCCGTGTTAAAAGGGACCGTTTACCAACTGCGGAAAAGGTCGATATCGTGTTGATGTATGGCTATTGTGATCAAAATGCCGAACGGGCGTGTGCTATGTATGATGCTCGGTATCCTGAACGACATCATCCAAGTGTCCGGACCGTACGCCCCATAGTTACGTTTCTTAAGGAAACAGGAAGTGTTCACCCACATGTGAAACGTTGACCACGACCTGCAACAAATGATGATGCCCAAGTAGGTGTTTTAGCTGCTGTCGCGGCTAATCCACACATCAGTAGCAGACAAATTGCGCGAGAATCGGGAATCTCAAAATTGTCGGTGATGAGAATACTACATCAACATCGATTGCAGATGTATCATATTTCTATGTGCCAGGAATTACATGACAACGACTTTGAACGTCGTGTACAGTTCTACCACTGGGCACAAGAGAAATTATGGGACGATGACAGGTTTATTGCACGCGTTCTATTTAGCGACGAAGCGTCATTCACCGATTGGGCAACGGAAAACCCACTATGACTGCGAGAAGTGGAACATCAGCGATCTTGGCGGGTTAATGTATGGTGCGGCATTATGGGAGGAAGAATAATTAGCCCCCATTTTATCGATGGCATTCTAAATGGTGCAATGTATGATGATTTCCTACGTAATGTTCTACCGATGTTGAAACTTACTGCCAGATTAAAACTGTGTGCCAGACCGAGACTCGAAATTCGGACCTTTGTCTTTCGCAGGCAAGGGCTCTACCATTTGTGCTACCCAAGCACGACTCACGCCTCGTCCTCACAGCTTCACTTCTGCCAGTACCTCGTCTCCTACCTTCCAAACTTTACAGAAGCTGTCCCGCGAACCTTTCTTTCAGGAGTGCTAGTTCTGCAAGGTTCGCGGGAGAGCTTCTGTAAAGTTTGGAAGATAGGAGACGAGGTAGTGGCTGGAGTGAAGCCGTGAGGACGGGGCGTGAGACGTGCTTGGGTAGCTCAGTTGGTAGAGCCCTTGCCTGCGAAAGGCAAATGTCCTGAATGCGAGCCTCGGTCCAGCACACAGTTTTAATCTGCCCGGAAGTTTCATATCAGCCCACACTCCACTGCAGAGTGAAAATCTCATTCTGGAAACAACCCCTACGCTGTGGCTAAGCCATATCTCCCCAGTATCCTTTCTTTCAGGTGTGATAGTTCTGCAAGGTTTGCATTTCTATAATCGTATGGGGAAGAGAGGTCTGGTGGAGAAATTGGAAGTCAGAGATAGGAGAATCTTCAGGAAGATCCATGGCCCGGTCGAAGAAGCTGGGGAATTCAGAAACCGGCATAATTCGGAGCTCTACGAACATATAGAGAGGATCTCTGACTGTGCAAGAAAAAGAAGGGTAGCTCTCTATAGCCATACTGCAAGATTGCCTCGAAACAGATTGACCAACTGTCTGTTCACCTTCTGGCAAAACAAGAAGGTTCACACCACTTGGCTGGCCGGAACCGAGAAGGACATTAAAGAACTGGGAATAACTGATCTCCAGAACAGACATTATGTGAGACACACCATGAGGTAACATATAGAGAGGATCTCTGACTGTGCAAGAAAAAGAAGGGTAGCTCTCTATAGCCATACTGCAAGATTGCCTCGAAACAGATTGACCAACTGTCTGTTCACCTTCTGGCAAAACAAGAAGGTTCA
Organism: Schistocerca americana; assembly: GCF_021461395.2. Classification (NCBI taxonomy): domain Eukaryota; kingdom Metazoa; phylum Arthropoda; class Insecta; order Orthoptera; family Acrididae; genus Schistocerca; species Schistocerca americana. The sequence continues at coordinate 749,891,256 of NC_060122.1, read as the reverse complement.
CACCACTTGGCTGACAGAAACCGAGAAGGACATTAAAGAACTGGGAATAACTGATCTCCAGAACAGACATTATGTGAGACACACCATGAGGGAAATCCGAGGATTTCAGGAAAAGCCCAGAAGAAAAGATACCCCCTGGACAGAAGAAAGGAAGGACTTACACTGACAGAGGATTCGACAATGCTGGGGAAAGATCAAAGCCCAACAGTTTAACAAGCGTGGTCTAAAGTAGGCCCATTCGAAACAAGGAGAGAAGTAAGACTAAAGAAAAAGCAAGACATGTTCATAGGATTTGTCGACGCGGAAAAGGCGTTCGAAATTCTGAAAAAAATATGGGTAAACTATAGGGAGATACGGGTCATATTCAAAAAATGGTTAAAATGGCTCTGAGCACTATGGGACTTAACATCTGAGGTCATCAGTCCCCTAGAACTTAGAACTAATTAAACCTAACTAACCTAAGGATATCACACACATCCATGCCCGAGGCAGGATTCGAACCTGCGACCGTAGCGGTAGCGCGGTTCCAGACTGAAGCTCCTAGAACCGCATGGCCACTGCAGCCGGCGGGGTCATAGCCAATACGTACAACAGCCAAGAGGCAATAATAAGACTGGACGACCGAGAACGAAGTGCTCGTCTTAAAAAGTGTGTAAGACGAAGATGTAGTCTTTCGCCCCTACTTTTCAATCCGTACACCAAGAAAGAAATGATGGAAATAAAAGAAAGGTTCAGGAGTGGTATTAAAATTAAAGGTGAAAGGATATCAATGATACGATTCGCTGATGACATTGGTATCCTGAGTGAAACGGAAGAAGAATTACATGATCTGCAGAATGGATTAAACAGTGTAATGAGTACGCAGTATGGATTGAGAGTAAATCAAAGAAAGACAAAAGTAATGAGTAGTAGTAGATATGAGAACAATGAGAAACTTAATATCAGGATCGATGGTCACAAAGTAGATGAAGTTAAGCAATTCCGCTACCTAGGCAGTAAAATAACTAGTGACGTACGGAGCAAGGAGGATATCAAAAGCAGACTAGCAATGGCAAAAAGGGCATTCCTGGCCAACAGAAGTCTACTAGTAACAAATATCGATCTTAATTTCAGGAAGATGTTTCTGAGGATGTACGTCTGGAGTACAGTATTGTATGGTAGTGAAACATGGACAGTGGGAAAACAAGAACAGAAGAGAATCGAGTCTTTTGAGATGTGGTACTATAGACGAATGTTGACAATTAGGTGGACTGATAAGGTAGGGGATGAGGAGGTTCTGTGCAGAATCAGAGAGGAAAGGTATATGTGGAAACACTGACAAGTCGAAGGGACAGGATGATACGACATCTGTTAAGATATGAGGGAATGATTTCCATGTGCTAGAGGGAGCCGCAGAAGGCAAAAACTGTGCGAGAAAGACACAGATTGGTATACATCCAGGTAATAATAGAGGACGTAGGTTTGCAAGTGCTACTATGAGATGAAGAGGTTAGCACAGGAGAGGAATTCGTGGTGGGCTGCATCAAACCAGTCGGAAGACCGATAAAAAAATGAATCAATACGGAACATTGGCCAGTGCAGGTGCGCATTGAGGCAGAGGAGAATCTTTGTCTTGTTCAGAGCATTGTGGAAGCGGCTGCCATTTCTGTCTCCCAAAGAGAGTGACAATATATTCCATGAAGCTTCGGGATTGCAACCATATTACTTCGAATTCTTGCCACGATCTTTCGCCTAACAACCATTCAGCCATCTTCAGGTGAGTGTGTTACGCAGGGCATTAATCGCGTATGCCGGCATTATTTCGTGAAAATTATGTAGAAACTTATGGAAATATTGTGTCAGAGAAATCTCATCAAAGACTTGTGTTCTTCTCGGCTCGGCAAAGAACGATGTGGAATGACGGAGGGCCGTAATCTACGGGATACCTTGCCAATGTGGGAAAGTTTACATTGGGCAGAGAACTTGCGAAGTGCATGGAAAGTGCGTTGTACATAATCGCCATACTCAGCCCTCGTAGCCCAGTAAGTTAGCCATAGCCGAGAACTGTATCTGCAACGGACATCACATGGAATATTCTGCACGAAAATCTTGGCCTCGACGGGATCCTTCTGGGTTCAATTAATAAAGAATCGGTGGAAGTACGTTTGGCGGAAGATTTCATTAATTGTGATGGCGGCTTTGAACTGAATAACCTGCAGGGCCCGTTGATAGCTCTACTAACTACAGAAAGAAAACTACTGACACGTCTAGCAGTAGTTTATTTTATTAATTTGGAACCTGAATTTTCACTCCGAGAGCCCACATCCTGACAGAGTCCTTACATGTAGTACAGCCATAACCCATGCGCCTGCGCGCCATTGATATAATAATATTCGAAGAAGGATCAAAACTTGACAGAGGTCGCTCGTGCAACGGCTGCCTTCGTGCATGCGTCTTCGTGCCAATTTTTGTATCATGTTAACGAAGGGAACCAACAATCTCCAGTGCAAAACACTCACCTGAAAATGGAAGAGTGACTGTCAGCCGAAATATCGAGGCTAGAAGTTGGTGTCATCCAGCTACAATCTCTAAATTTCGTGGAATACTCTTTATGCCGGGAATATTTGAAGAACCGCATCAGAAAGATGATGGACACAGGGATAAACCGGTGACGTGAGATGCGGTCTATAACAAATGCGAAGCGTAAGAGCCTGAAATGATAGTACCAACGCCGGAAAATATCCGACGAGTTTGTGAAGCTTTGCAACGAACCGCATAGCGATTTTTCCGCCACCATTCTACAACATTATAAATCCCTCCCACGACTTGGGAGATAATTGTGAAACAGGATTTAAAGTTTCATCGTTTCCATCCGCAAGTGAACAGTTATGGCCAAGAGCCTGGCTAGACACTGTTTCTGCACAAAAATACTAAAGAGTTCATCGGGATGAACACTTCTGACGAACCCTGTGATGCTGGATGAGGCAAACTTTCATCTGAAAGCATTGGTCAATAAACAAAGTTTTAGTTGTTACTGGACTCAACACGGAACTCGTCGATTAAAAGGACCAGGACACCATAAAGGTCGCCGTTTGGTGTGCTACTGAACAGTCCATTGGAATCCTGGGAACATATTGTTAAGAAATAAAGTGATGTTTGGCCTTTAGTTGATGGAACTGTGTGCAGGACATATATCTTTGAGTTACGTGGGTGAATATAACCTATATCTCATAGTAACAAAATGAAACTGCATTACTTCCCGTGGTCCACCCTGTCCCATCATGGTGGTATGAATACTAAGCATTGTGATTAGACGGAACATTACGAGCAATGTCCAGCGAGACGGAATGCTGACTGTTGGCGTTAAAGGCACATGAGACTCAAGGAAAGTAAATTAGTGGAGCAGATAGAGACAATATCCCGTCATAGGTGACTGCGACAAGGGATCAATCGTTATGGCCTGATACCTGTGAACGAGAAACTCGGAAATGGTTAAACTGTTAGGTTGTTAGCGTAATACTGTCACGTGCATCTATGACAAGTGGTTAGAGGGGACAAGGTATTACAGAACGTAGCAATCGGATATTGCTGCTCCGTAAAGCAGAATACGCGGTTTCAGAAACAGATTTAACGACAGAACAAACTGCTAGTGCAGGCACAACTATCTCGGTGAACGCCGTTCAGCGAACTTCGTTGAAAGCAGAACTCCGGAGCAGGCACCCTCAAAGTATTCCTATGTTGACAGAACGACATCGTCAAATACGACTGCAGCGGTCACCGGATCGTTGAAATTGGACCGTGGATCAACGGAAACTTGTCTCCAGGTCGAATGAGTCACTTTTATAGTTACGGCAGCACTACGGTCATACAAATGAACATCTGCCTCGGAACGGGGGCCACGCCTAGATGCAGACTGATGGCAGTATTATGGTAGGCGGGACACTTACTGCGGCTCCCGCGCGACCAGTGACAGTAACCAGAGGCATCATGGTAGCTGTGGACTACATGGATTTTACTGCGACGACCTGCATCCAATCATACTTTCGCTTTCGTCGATGATAATTGTATCCTCCATCAGGATAACTAGTCGTAGCATAAGATCAAAATTGGGTTGAAAGGGCTTCAGATGAAAGACAGTGAACTCATGTTGACTCTCCATCTGAACCCGATCCAACTCGTCTGGGACGATAACGGGCGGCTGCTCCGCGCCTAGAAACTGCCGGCCCGCAAATTTATCAAAACTTCGAGACGTGCGCGTAGACATTTTGTGCCACGTACCAACGGAATCCTACCAAGACCTTGCAAAATTGCTGTTGTATTGTGCTCCAGAGGTGGACTAACATGTTATTAAGTTTCGGCCCCTTCGTCTATGGAGACACCTGATCCACCAATGTGAGGAATGCAAAGAGCTGCACATGATGACCCACAGAGAGAATGACAATGACGGGCGTATTTCAGTAATAATACAACGGGCATCGTTCATGTAACATAAAATTAAATGGGTCTTATTGAAATAACCTAAGGTCATGATTAACGCAGAATTTTAAATAGATCGAAGGAGTACTTTTAGTTAAATACTGTCTTCCGTCAGCGTAGTCATTTTTCGCCTGTAAAATATATTTTTAAACAGCTCACATTGAAACACGTATGTTGTGCGGCGGTGACGGCGAGGCACTGCAGAGTCTCTGACCAGAGAGCCATTTATCGTGGCTAGTCTGCGCTTGACCGCGCGAGTGTTGCGAGCAGTAGTCTGTGGGCAGTCTGTGAGCAGTGCAGTCTGTCGGGAGTAGCAGCCCAGTGCAGTTGTGTGATGTAGTCTGTCGGCAGTAGTGGTCTAGTCCTGTCACGGTCGCGAGCGGGACGCAGTCGCAGGCGTCGACATGGGTCTCTGGTCAAGATGCTGAATGAGGTATATTGTTAATTAAGGTAACCAACAGATAATGTAAAGTTTATTTATTGTAATTAATTTTCAACAAGTGCCCCAATAATAATTTTGATTTCAAAGCAATATTTTTAACAAAAGAACTATTTCATTGAACGAACGATTTCCTTCCATTTCCTTTAAAGAAAAGTTTGAATTAAATTTCAAAAAAATATATATATATATTACTTGCGTTGCAGTTCCTCCAAGCCGTGGCCAACAATAAGAGCAGAAATTTGACATGCAGTTTCAATGAGGTAAGAAATTAATTATGATTTTTTGCACAGGGCCAAAGACCGATATTTCGGTTTAATTGAGTTTACATTGTCACTGAAGTCTCATTAGCATTGAATTGTTGTTCATTATTTTCGTGAGAGCTTACACCTTGAGTCAGATTACGATTCTCATTTTCATTGTCATTAAATTTAATTGCTAGGGAGGTTACGCTTGGCTCCCATTCATTTATTATTTCTGTCATTTAAAATTTCGGTGGGGAGGTTACACTGGCAACACCCAGTCCAGGATCGAATTTCGTTGAGAGTCTTTTGAAAAACAGTCAGATATCTGCTCTTATTTGCTTAGATATAATTAGAATTTGGCGCAACGCTTTTACTAATCTTGTGACTTTCTTTCTACAGGTCAACGGCAATTCGTTGCTCTGTTGTATTTGTGTGTTGTTTTTGCATTGTGCTTATTTGTTTTGTGAATAATTGACTATTGTAAAAATGCCGCGAAAGACTGTGAATAGTGTATCGCGAGGTATTATGAATGAAACTACCGACTCAAACAACTTTACCGATAGGACATGTGACACGCAGTGTAATGATAACAATCCTGCGTTCACTAACAATCAGTGCATTCCAACCACTAATTATGACTTTTATCTTAATGATGAACAAACGAACTCAATTGTCTCCTCTGTTAATTTGACGACAATCGATGACGCGGGACGCTCTATTGTAATGATCGCTGCCCTGCTTAACACAACCGGTTTACTAAATTCACGTGGCGAACACACAAATTTGTCTAACGAAAATGAACAGGATACACAAATTACGACGGATTTATTTAATTCCGAAATAATATCTGACAGTGTACATCCGGCTGACAAACCTTTTTGTGAATCTCAGAATGACCAAATGGTCACACAAAATGCGACAATTCCAGATCCACTATTAAACAGCACAGTGAATGGGGTAGAGAATGTTACATTGGGTCAAATTATGGCAATATTGCTACAAAATAAAGAAGATTCCAAACAACAGAGTGAAGATCTCAAACAACTTAGTGAACAGGTCAAACAACAGAACGAAAAACAAGACAAGTTAAATGAAAAATTAGACGACAATTCCAGACAGTTAAATGAAAAATTAGACGACAATTCCAGACAGTTAAATGAAAAATTAGACGACAATTCCAGACAATTTAGTGAACAAATTAGAGCCGTTGCCGCGCAGTGCCATGACACTAAGGAACAGTTGCACGTGGAAATTGAGGCTTGTTCAAAAAAAAGTAGCGAAGAAATTAGGTCTGTTGCTCAGGAATTAAGGGAAATGCAAACAGCCGCTACAGAAACACTTAGAGACGAAATTAACGGAGTCGCTAAACAATGCTCTGAAAAAGCTACACAATTACGGGACGAGTTTAAAGCAATGACGGTAGAACTTTCGCGCACAATGGACGCAAAGATAGACGCGAAATTTGAACAGCAGAACACTCAGATTGACGAACGCTTTAATCTTCACATACAAAACAGTGATACGCGTTTCCGCAAATTTATTCAGGATCAAAATAAAGTAAAGCGTCAAGTCATGGAAACAATCACTGCTCAGAGACAGGAAGACAAACGTAAATTGTTCGCGAAAGCGAAGACACATGTAGACAACAATATTGCTACAGTGTCCGACGAAATTAATACCATCAAACAGTCGAACACAGAATTACGTGACGAAATTTCTGACCTTAAATCGAAAACAGACACATACACAACCGATTTTCAAACAGTGACCGACAGACTCGAACAATTAGAACTAACACAGGATTCAGATGTCGTCAAAACTGACGTTAAAAAACTGAGTGAAACTACGCGTAAATTGCAAAAACAGATTAATGCCTCTGACACTAAAACTGATGAGCAGGTAAAAATACTGACTGAAAAATATGATGAATTGGCCAGTCGTATTGATGTTATAGAAAGTGGTAATGACAACAAATCAGGCGATACTTCACCGGTTTCATTCAGTCAAACACCGGAATTCCAAAATCTACAACAGACAGTCAATGAGATCGGTTCAGCTAATAACTCATTACGGAGAAATTTGTCAGATTTACAGCATGAGGTAACAGAGATAAAAAATATTTCAGTTAATAACACATCACAGCAGACGCCAATTACTGAACATTTGTCAGACTCGCGCAGCGCGTATAACTTGGGTAATCTTCAGAGAGTACGGGACTTAGATTGCGAGCAACCACAGTTCAACAGATTCTCTTACAATCATGAACCTGTTCCGTCATACAGAGATGATAGTTTCGATTACAAACATTTTCTATCAGTGAGGAAATTTAAAGTGTTTAGGAATGACAGAACACAGATTCACTCATTGGATTGGATACAGCAATTTAGCTTTGATTTTCCACCGACTTGGCCTGTTACGCATTAACTTGAATTTATTTGCAGCTTTTGGAAGGCGAACCGGCAACTCGTATGAGACCGATCGCGAGGCAATGCTACTCAGTAGAGGAATTTCAGAATGCTTTTCTGTCTGCGTATTGGTCGAAAACGACACAGTGCGGAATTAAAGATCAGTTAATTAGTTAACCGAATTACGAGAACTCAAATTTTCCCAGTGTGACGCAATTTTTTGAGCACATGGTGCAACAAAACCAATACCTGAGTGAACCGTACAGTGAATCTGCACTTATACAATTATGCATTTCCAAATTACCGCGGTCATTACGAGTGTCACTTCTAACGGGCCAGCAAAAAGAAAACATTTCAGCATTTAGAGATCTTTTACAGCTCTTGGAAGTACAACAATCTGATTATTCTTTTGTAAACAAAAACTTCACATATAACAACCAAGGCCAACAAACGTACAGCAATTACGATCAGCCACGTAATTTCAATAGTAAAAGTAACAGACGCTTTAGGAACGATAACTACCAGAACTTTAATAACAGACAAAATTCTAATTATAAATATCGTCAAAATTTTGAGCAACAGGAACCACACTTTAGTAACAATAGAGGTGTTTCACAACAACAACATCAAAACCAGCCGGTTAGCATACCTACCCAACAATGTAATGCACAGGGTCAACCAGGCTTTAATGTTTCGCCGCGTGCACGTATGGTCCCTGATACAACAAATAGTAACGTACGGCAGCAAGGAAACAACTACGTACAAAGACGGCAGTATTTCAATTCCTATCGTAATGCACCGTATAGGAATGACTATTACGACAGACGTAAAAATAATGAGAACAATTTTCAGCGTACAACTAACAACAGTCGGACATACCAACAGCAAAATTACACACAAGAACCTATTCTCATGAATGAACCCGACAGTAGGTATCATCCAGAGCGGAATACGTCTGGAAGAAGTAATACAACTGTTCAAATAGTAGAAATGCCACAGCATCCTCCTGATAACAATAACACGTCAGATAGAATCTGACTAGATACTGTACAGGTCGCATCTTCCAGTAACACGGGCACTACTTTAGAGACGCAGAATGTTGTTCACGAAAATGCTATTACTTTTGACAACATCAGAGACACTCTTTTGCAGGAAAGACCAGTTATTCAGAAATCCATTTCACATCCTGTCATCGAAATTAAAATTGGTTCATCGAAATTTTCAGCAGTAATCGATTCCGGATCACCTATATCAGTAATAAATGAGGAGACTTTCAACGAGTGCAACAAAGAGAATACGTATCCTACATTACCATTAGGCAAAATGAAAGTAAAAGGAGCAGTACCGAGTAAAGGAGTAGACGTTAAATTAGAGACGCATTTATCATTTTGTATTGGAGGTCATACTTTCCACTCAAATTTTTGGATTGTTCCTTTATTGACAACAGACATTATTTTAGGTACGAATTTTCTGGTACAACACGACGCAGTCATTGATTTTCAGAATTCTTATTTAATGTTAAAGGATGAAAGTGTACAATTGGCTATAGAATTTCAGCACTCACTATCTGCGGAAGAGCAAACAATTAATCGCACAGAGGTCATTTCCGTGTCACGTAACATAGACTGTAATCTCACATTGTTCACGGATACGTACGTACATAACCATAATACTCCAGACGAAGCTGACTACGACGTAATACAGATGATTTCCGATAAAGTTAAACAAAGCAGTGCAACTACAGACGACGAACGAACGCAATTACACAAAATTCTTTTACAGCAAGCTCCAGTTTTCGACAACATTCGTGGTACTATATCCGGCTTTATGTATGAATTTCAGGTGAAACAGCACGACACATTTAAATCAAAGCATTATCCCATTCCATACATCCACAGAGAACAAGTTAAAAAAGAATTGCAGGATATGCTTGACCAAGGAATTATTGAACCAGCAGTTAGTCCGTACATAAACCCGCTACATATTGTTAAGAAAAAAGATGGCTCACTTCGCCTTGTACTTGATTCACGTCACATTAATGACATTATTATTAATGAAACTGATCGACCACAGACATTAGAGGAACTTCTACAGAAATTTCACGGTACAGCTATTTATTCCACATTAGATTTGAAATCGGGATTTTGGCAAATTCAGCTTCATCCGAATTGCAGAAAATATACAGCTTTTCTCTGTTTTGGCGACTGTTATCAATTTTGTAAATTACCATTCGGGTTAACTATTTCTTCTGCAGCTTTTATTCGCGGTTTGAACACAATACTTCCTACAGAACTTAAGGACAGAATTACGACGTATGTAGACGACATTCTTATCGCAGAAGCTAACTGGTCTAAACACAATCTGATTCTTGAACAATTGTTACAAACTTTTCGTGCACAAGGACTCACAGTTAACCTCAGTAAATCGCACTTTGGCAAAACTTCTATAAAATTTCGTGGACACGTAATTTTAGCAGAAGGCATTGCGCCTGATCCGGAAAAACTTCTAGCTCTACGTGACGTTACTATTCCTACAACGAAGAAGCAATTACGCAGTTTTTTGGGCTTTTTCGTAAATTTATTCATCACTCTGCTTTAGACACACCCAGATTATGCCAATTAACAGGTAAAAACAGTATTTGGTCTTGGGATAAGCAAGCACATTCTGAATTTGTGAACCTGAAACATGCTTTGTTGAATGCTCCACTTTTATCGCACCCAGATCTTACTAGAAATTTTTCCATTGCCACCGACAGTTCCAATACCGCTTTAGGCGTACACATTTTCCAGGAAATAAAAGAAGATGGCTCTACAGTAATTAAAAACATCGCATTTGCAATCCGCATTCTGTCACCTGCTGAACGAAATTATTCCGTTACAGAACTGGAAACATTATGTGTTGTATGGGCTTTCACGAGATTTAGGCACTTTCTTTATGGCAGACATACCACCGTCTACACAGACCGCAGAGCGATACAATTTTTACTTTCGGCTAAATTCACTCACGACAGATTAAGCAGATGGAAACTTTATTTACAGGAATTTAATTTTACAATAGTTCACATTCCCGGCACACAAAATGTTATAGCAGACGCACTATCGCGGTCTCTGCGCAACAATCAGCAAGACGTAGCAACCAACTTCTGCAAAGCAAATTTCAGTGTCATGAACATTCAACAAGTTGCATTTGAAAATTTTATTTCGTCGTCATTACAGGACATAGCACAAGAACAAAATAAATACAACGTGTGGAAAGAAATTAAACACCTTTGGCAAGATAGGAATAATGTTACGATTAGAAACCATTACACTGTACGCAATGACATTCTGTTTCACCGCTCTCATCCTGACAGGAACAACTGGTTATTATGCATTCCTGACGAACTGGTTAACAAATTAATCTGGTACACTCATTTAAGTTACGCACATTACGGAGCACGAAAATGTTTTCTTATACTGAGACAGAACTGTTATTTTACCAACATGGAGAAACGTTTACGACGAGTTTTAGCGTCATGTAAAATTTGCCAGAAAGCTAAGTCAGACACCACTTCACATATTCCTCCATTATATCCCATTATACCTGTTAAATTAAGACATATGGCCGCAGTAGACATTTTTGGTCCAATTCCGAGAACTTACAGAGGTTTTTGCTACATCTTTGTCGCTGTTGAATTCACTTCAAAATTTGTTACTTTCACTCCATTACGCAAAGCTACAGCTAAAACTGTTTCGAAAGCATTTGTAAAACATTTTCTATTTCATGTAGGGCATGTGTTGAAAGTAATTTCCGATAATGGATCACAATTTCGTTCTGCTACATGGACACGTATGTTACGAGCTAGAAACATTTCTCCGATTTATATATCCTAGTACCATGCTTCTTCGAACCCCTGTGAAAGATTAATGAAAGAAATTGGCAAGCTGTGTAGAATATACTGCCACAAAGGACATATTGATTGGGACACACACATATTCTCATTCCAAGATGTAATTAATTCCATTCCAAATGAATCCACTATGCCATCTCCGCATGTTATACTGAAAAATGTTGAACCACCTAACAAAATCACAGAATTAGTAAACTTCCCTAAATGTCGTCGCCTACGACACCATGAAATAATTAACATTGCACTGAACAACATAAAACGTGCCGCAGAGCGCCGGAGAAGACAGCAAAAACAGGTTTGTAGATGCCGAGACTTTCACATTGGATAGAAGATATTAGTACGTACACACTATTTATCCAACAAAATAAAAGGTAGGTGCAGTAAATTTGAACTTCAATACGCAGGTCCATATCGGATTTGCAGCATCCCTCACCCCAATGTTGTACACGTCGAAACTTTGAGAACCAGAAAATCGAAAGGCAACCACCATTGGTCAAATATTAAACCGTTTATTGAATGAAACCACTTTATGATGTAACATGCTATGATGCCATTTACTAATCTTTATCACCACTTACGCAATTATATTCACATGAATAATTACTGATGATTATCGTATTTTTTTCTTGGCAAGTGCCCGGCAAGGTAAGGTTAGCAGGTCGCTCTTCTTGTCGTTACACATCAGACCGTGCACATTTTCCATTTTTTTGTGTGTATAATTGTATTCCAGTTTTGTTTGTATGCACTGTGAAATAGCTAAGGTATAACACACACCAGTTGACTTTGACATTTTTTGCCCTATGATATCTCAACATCGTGACTGTTTTACATTTTTCTTTTTGCTGCTGCATTGTGATATTCTCTGTACATTTTTGCATTTGAACACTGTCAATGTCTTTGACATATTACGTTTTCTGTCGTGTTATGCTGTATGCTTAATTATGTTACCTTAAACCAGTCATTATTTAGTGAGTATATGATGTAAATGCACGATATTAATCTCTGTTCATCATTTTCAGAAAAAAATAACGTGTAAAGGAAATAAATTATACAGAAATGGGAATTTCACCTACGGAATAAACGAAAGAAGATGCAATAACTTTATGAGGAAGAGTGAATGGATCAGGATTAACTAGCATAAACAAGAATACACTATACTCATCGTAGAAAAGCAGTCTTAACTAATTTTTCTTTCACAATACAAGGTAATTGATGCAGGCTGTCAGACAGAACTACACATCTTAGTTTTAGTGACGAAATATGCTAGAGATAAGGAATAGTTGTGTAATGAGTAATGAAGTGATTTTTTTGCAGATGATAATGAATGCTGATGAATAATGATGAAGAATATGCTACTATGAATAATGAAGTTTTTCTTTACAGGTGATGATGATAATGGAGTTTTGATGATATGGATAATGAAGTTTTCTTTGCAGATGAGGATAATGTTGAAGTTATATTTAGGCTATGTAGTTATTTAAGTATTTGTTGCAGTTCGTTTTGACAGCAGGTGTTATATTGCACAGTATAATGACTGAAGGTTTTGGAAAGGACAGCTATGGAACACATTTTTTATACACATTTCACCACCTGTTAATTCGAAGTTCACTACTTTTCAGCATAAAATGCATTTCTCTTTTCAGCTTAATAACCCATTTTTATATATTTTTTGCAGGAGAAATTATTTATGAGATTAATGTGCTATAAGCATTTGTTCATTAAATCTATGAATGTGGTTACATATACTCTACTTGTTTCATAATCTTGCCACAGCTGACTTACAACGGATGACGTTACACATTTTCATTTATACCAACAACCCAGAAGCAAATTCTTCTCTCTTGCTTTCCCCTATAATTACCCGACGCAATGCATTGCTAACAAAAAAATTTATTAACAGACCCAAATAATAATACCAGTTTAAGAGAGTTCTGAGTTATGCTGATCAGCAATGAATAATATGTCACTTGGAAAATGATTAATTAATTATGCTATGCTTTGTAAGTGGAAAAGAATGCAATTGTTTAATAATGCTTTGTAATCAGGAGAAGGCTAATGATTAATACTGTATTGGAATGACAAATGCTTAATTAACTATGCCATACTTTGTAACTGGAAAAGAATGCGATTGTTTAATAATGCTTTGTAATTAGGAAAAGGCTATGATTCTTACTATATTGAAATGACAAATGATTAATTATGCTTTGTAACTGGAAAAGAATGAGATTACTATTGGAATGACAAATAATAATTAACTATGCTATATTTTGTAACTGGAAAAGAATGCGATTGTTTAATAATGCTTTGTAATTAGGAGAAGGCTAATGATTCTTACTATATTGAAATGACAAATGATTAATTATGCTTTGTAACTGGAAAAGAATGTGATTGTTTAATAATGCTCTGTAATTAGGAGAAGGCTAATGATTATTACTATATTGGAATGACTAATGATTAATTAACTATGCTATACTTTGTAACTGGAAAAGAATGTGATTGTTTCATAATGCTTTGTAATTAGGAGAAGGCTAATGATTATTACTATATTGGAATGACAAATAATTAATTAACTATGCTATACTTTGTAACTGGAAAAGAATGTGATTGTTTAATAATGCTTTGTAATTAGGAGAAGGCTAATGATTATTACTATATTGGAATGACAAATGATTAATTAATTATGCTATACTTTGTAACTGGAAAAGAATGTGATTGTTTCATAATGCTTTGTAATTAGGAGAAGGCTAATGATTATTACTATATTGGAATGACAAATGATTACTTAACTATGCTATACTTTGTAACTGGAAAAGAATGTGATTGTTTCATAATGGTTTGTAATTAGCAGAAGGCTAATGATCAATACTATATTGGAATGACAAATGATTAATTGACTATGCTATACTTTGTAACTGGAAAAGAATGCGATTATTTAATAATGCTTTGTAACTAGGAAAAGAAGGCTACTGATTCTATGTAAAACAATTAATGAACATTTTTCTGTAATACTACATACATGGTACAGAAATGTTCAATAACTGGGCTATGAATGCCGCAAACTACTAGTGTAATGGCTAATGAAGACTGGTATGTGACTTAATGTCCTTCACCTTATGAGCTAGCTACCCTGAATTACTGCAATGCCCATTTGACCTGTCCATCCTCATGATCATGGAGCACTATATTTGGTTTTTGCACTAATTCCACGTTGGTGTGCCTTGTAAGAGCGTGGTGTTGACACGACATGCTGTCCACCACCATGAGCGATGGAGACGTTATTATGGTCCCACTGTTTGGTGTACCTAATGTACTGCCAAAATGAAAACATGGAATATTACTACGACAGTTCAGGGTCTTGGCTACGCTGATAAATTCTGATGGGAAAAGAACTGCAAATTGTCTCACTTGGTGTTGTACTTCTGTGGAAAGATATGGACTTTCAGAACAGCTGTGTGCAATCTAAAGTGCTACAACCATGATGCAATCCTTCCCTTTCCTATCCTAATAGTGAAAATCATTTTTTGCTAACATCATTTATGTTCATGGGCTATACATTTTTTTCGATTTGCTGAACTCCAGTGCGAGTACACTTATGTCACTTGTCGACATGATTTTTTTGCCATTATGTTTATTTGTTGTGAAAATGCAAAAGATATTTTCTCGATTTGTTCTGAAGTACAGTATATGTGCACTCTTGTCTTTTATATTGTATATACATTTTTATTTTGATGATATGTTCTGAACTACAGTGCATGTGCACTTATGTTATGTGTTAATATGTTTTCTACTAAACTTCAGTGCCTGTGCACTTTTCTCATTTTTCAATATGAATTGTACTCATTCTGTATGTTCAATACTTCAGTGCATATGCACTTATGTCATTTGTTACTCATTGTATATACATTTCGTCATTTGCTGATATGTTCTGAACTGCAGTGCATGTGCACTCATGTCACTTGTCAACATGATTTTCTGCCATTCTGTTTATTTGTTCTGAAAATGCTACAGAATTTTTTTCAGTGCGTGTGCACTTTGTTATCTGTCAAATAATTTGTATATACAGTTTTCTGATTTGCTACTATGTTTTGTACTCGGTGCATGTGCACAACATTTAATTCATGTATCTAAATATTCTGTAAATTGTAGAAGTTGATTAGTTAAAGAAAAATTTTGCCGCGCTTGGCAAGTCCAAATGACTCACCATCGCTGCCAAATTTTTGCCCCCCCAGTGGAGGGTTATGAAACACGTATGTTGTGTGGCGGCGACGGCGAGGCATTGCAGAGTCTCTGACCAGAGAGCCATTTATCGTGGCTAGTCTGCGCTTGACCGCGCGAGTGTTGCGAGCAGTAGTCTGCGGGCAGTCTGTGACCAGTGCAGTCTGTCGGTAGTAGCAGCCCAGTGCAGTTGAGTGATGTAGTCTGTCGGCAGTAGTGGTCTAGTCCTGTCACGGTCGCGAGCGGGACACAGTCGCAGGCGTCGACATGGGTCTCTGGTCAAGATGCTGAATGAGGTATATTGTTAATTAAGGTAACCATCAGATAATGTAAAGTTTATTTATTGTAATTAATTTTCAACAAGTGCCCCAATAATAATTTTGATTTCAAAGCAATATTTTTAACAAAAGAACTATTTCATTGAACGAACGATTTCCTTCCATTTCCTTTAAAGAAAAGTTTGAATTAAATTTCAAAAAAAATATATATATATATTACTTGCGATGCAGTTCCTCCAAGCCGTGGCCAACAATAAGAGCAGAAATTTGACATGCAGTTTCAATGAGGTAAGAAATTAATTACGATTTTTTGCACAGGGCCAAAGACCGATATTTCGGGTTAATTGAGTTTACATTGCCACTGAAGTCTCATTAGCACTGAATTGTTTTTCATTATTTTCGTGAGAGCTTACACCTTGAGTCAGATTGCGATTCTCATTTTCATTGTCATTAAATTTAATTGCTAGGGAGGTTACGCTTGGCTCCCATTCATTTATTATTTCTTCATTTAAAATTTGGGTGAGGAGGTTACAACATTTGATTAAAACTATTTTATTATTCAAGACGAGACAGATCCATCTAGTGGGTAGTAAGGATGTGCCTAAAATGATTTAACTGACTATTCATCGAGTTTAATTTATGTAATTATTTATATTATGAACTACTTGATTTCGTTATCAGTTAATCGGCCGTTATGCCAATTTCGTTGGAATTATATGCCATATGACTTCACTAGGAGGGAAAATTTCCCGAATGATGTGCAATTCACTAGACTGTAAAATGGCCAATTAATTCCATCAATTTTTAATTGCACATGAAGTTTAAAATTAATATCAATTAAATCATGTTATTAGTTTAACCCACTGTGTAATAAGTTTATTTCAGTTTTGTTAAAAACGTAATAACAGGCATTACAGACCACGTTATGTGACAATTAGGATTTACTGGAAACTTTCCATGTAGCACAACATATTTACATACTTCCTCTGTCAGCCTCTTTTCCCTGTTTTGCCCATCCCCTGTTCAGTATCATCGTGGATACCTTTACAGCAGTCAGTCACTGACCGATTCTTTAACCCAGCCGATTCAAAATTGTTTCTCACTTCCCAGAAACATTTTTCGAAAATGTTAAGTCTGTTGTTAAGCACACTAAAAATTTACTTTAATTACTAAACATACTTGAATATGGTCAGTATGCAAGCTGCAGCATATCGGTAAATGGTTCAAATGGCTCTTATCACTATGGGACTTAACATCTGAGGTCGTCAGTCCTCTAGAACTTAGAACTACTTAAACCTAACTAATCTAAGGACATCACACACATCCATGCCTGAGGCAGGATTCGAACCTGCGACCGTAGCGGGCACGCGGTTCCGGACTGAAGCGCCTAGAACAGCTCTGCAACTGCGGCCGACCATATCGGTAATAAAAATGTAATGCATGAGGAGCAGAATTGGCTTCTTTTATTTCGATCTATGGTAACAAAAATAAACTTTTCCTGAGAAAAAACATTTTGAATTTATTATAAACTGTATGATCATTCAGAAGCGGAACAGGAAACGAAGCGAAACCTCACGATTTGAGAGGGTGTGTGACGTTATTCCAGTGATTACAAAGAACTTTGCAGTATGTACCCACTAATCAGTATTATGTTTAACACTCTCTGTCCTTGTCGCATGTACTGATGTGGTTGGGAAGAACGTCATAAATTACGGTATGTTCTGCTGAGGCAAGTTGGCCCACAAGTCTTGTAACCAGTTCTTGCTAGCTGGCACTGGGACGAGGTAGAAGCCGAGGTGGTCCCACACATGTGCTATCGAGGATGTGTATGGGAAACTAGACGGCATCGCTAGTACCTCAACATCGCGCGGACGCTTTATAAATACACGTGCCATGTGTGAGCAAACAATGTAGTGTAGCGAAACTGCACCACGATATTGTCGCGGGAGAGGTAACTCACGTGACGTACTGTTTGTTACTCCTTCAGAGTTCTTTCATTCACTATCAGCCGTGACATAAAATCGATTCCTACGGCTCGTCTCACCATGACACAGCTACGCCTCTCGAAAACATTGAAAGAACGGCACCTCTCCCCTTTTGGCTTTCATACTAGCCGCCTATGGTACTGCTGAAACGCGATTCATCGTTGAACATAACGTAGCGGTATTCGTCGGTGGTCAAAGATTCATGGCGACGGCACACTCCAAAGGTAGCCGTTTGTGTGGTCGTGCCTACGGCTACCTGCGCATGGCACAGATATTCTCGAGGAAGTGGTGAAAAACAAGGCCTTCGAATTTCTTATCTGAGGACTATGAAACTTTTTTAAATCGAACGTCTTCATTCTTCATGTTTACGTATTTATTTCTCAATATAGTCACCTGGTGACGTAAACATATCTCCCTATGAGATACCAATATGTTGGTACCGTCAGTATAGAATGTCACTGAAATATATGTGATTTGTCGCTGCATCACTATCAAAGTGGAAATCACGGAGGTGTTCCGTAAGTTTGAGAAACACATAAACATATGATAGGGCCAAGTCGGTACTTCATGGAGGAGATCGGTCACTAAGTACCCAAGTCTTCGGATTGTTGAGCATTTCGCAGCCCTCGTGTAAGGTATGGTATTGGCATGATGAAGGAGGGATGTTCCATGTGTGGACGAAGTCTTCGAATTGGAAACTCGATTATGGGACGCTGTTTCTTACGCGCAAACGTAGGTAACACCACAGACCACCATGTTACAAGCTTAAATCCGGAGCCCCCCAGCGGCAGAGTGCGTTTGATACAGTTCCTCACATTCGTTTAATGAACAAAGTAAGAGCTTATGGACAATCAGACCAATTGTGTGATTGGATTGAAGAGTTCCTAGATAACAGAACGCAGCATGTCATTCTCAATGGAGATAAGTCTTCCGAAGTAAGAGCGATTTCAGGTGTGCCGCAGGGGAGTGTCGTAGGACCGTTGCTTTTCACAATATATATAAATGACATTGTGGATAACATCGGAGGTTCACTAAGGCCTTTTGGGGATGATGCTGTAGTATATCGAGAGGTTGTAACAATGGAAAAATGTACTGAAATGTAGGAGGATCTGCAACAAATTGACGCATGGTGCAGGGAATGGCAATTGAACCTCAATGTAGACAAGTGTAATGTCCTACGAATACACAGAGAGAGAGATCCTTTATCATTTACCTACAATATAGCAGGTCAGCAACTGGAAGCAGTTAATTCCATAAATTACATGCTAGTAGGCATTAGGAGTGATTTAAAATGGAATGAGGATATAAAATTAATCGTCGATAAAGTAGGTGCCAGATTGAGATTCATTGGAAGAATCCCAGGGAAATGCAGTCCGAAAACAAAGGAAGTAGGTTACAGTGCACTTGTTCGCCCACTGTTTGAAGACTGCTCACCGCTGTGGGATCCGTACCAGATAGGGTTGATAGAAGAGATAGAGAAAATCCAACGGAGAGCAGCGCGCTTCGTTACAGGATCATTTAGTAATCGCGAAAGCGTTACGGAGATGACAGATGAACTCCAGTGGGAGACTCTGCAAGAGAGACTCTCATTAGGTGGGTACGGGCCTTTGTTGAAGTTTCGAGAACATACCTTCACCGAGGAGTCAAGCAGTATATCGCTCCCTCCTACGTATATCTCGGGAAGAGACCTTGAGGATAAAATCTGAGAGATTAGAACCCACACAGAGGCATACCGACAATCTTTCTTTCAACGAACAATACTAGCCTGGAACAGAAAGGAGAACCGATAGAGGTACTCAAGGTACCCTCCGCCACACATCGTCAGGTGAGTTGCTGAGTATGGCTGTAGATGTAGATGTAGAAGTATGTAGGCATGAAGAATAAAGATGTAGAATGTTAATCACGTATCTTTTATTTAATAAGTTTTAAGAGTTTTCACAAAAATTCGAAAGCATTAGTTTCCAGCATTCCTTCATACCTAATCCGGATGCTGCTAGCCGTGGATACAAATTTTTGCAGAGAATCCATTGGTAGTACCTGAGTAACATGCGCATATATGCTTGGAGCACAATGTGGTGATTCACCCTCCGCTGTGGTCATACGTAGTCGACCGAAACCCTCACGACGGGTATGCCTGCACTTTTGTGCCATGGAATACAACATCGGGAAACCGTTACCGTCCCTCAAGTCTGGATATTATACGATTCAACCAGCCGGCAAAGTGGCAGCTCACAAAGAGGCAACTTTCGAACTCTGTTACGCACACACAACGTTTTCTCACACGAGTACAGGGTATCTTTCTGTCATTCACAGACACCACTCAAAATTTAAGACAGTTCTCGTCCCTTATATATACTACCTGAACTAGTGACAGCACTAAACACGAACAATTATAAAGCGCTGTGGAGGTCGTTATATATGTCACAGAAAACTGCTACTCTCATCACTTACACGCCAGTCGACGGTGTGTACCTGTATGAAGCCGCATTGACTACTGACTGTGTCCTCTGGGGGGTTCACTTTCTTTTGTCTGGCAGTGTATTAAGAGATGTTTTAAACAAATCAGAAGGTGGTCACCACTGACAGAAATCGATAGTCTGAGAATAATGTATTTTATGATCATAGACTTACACATGGTGTCCCCCCTGAATATTTCACCGACAATGTCTCTGGAAGCACAATAGGTATTGACAAATGGTTCTCACAGGTATGAATGTTCGGCAGGGGCTCACGAAAGTGTAGCTTCTATGAGACGTTCTAAGCCGTTTGCAAATATTCTTCCACCACAAACTCATGGTTCTTTTTTATGTGTAGAACCCAAATTTTTCCATATGCAGTCAATGACATCATCATCATCATCATTTAAGACTGATTATGCCTTTCAGCGTTCAGTCTGGAGCATAGCCCCCTTATAAAATTCCTCCGTGATCCTCTATTCAGTTCTAACATTGGTGCCTCTTCTGATGTTAAACCTATTATTTCAAAATCATTCTTAACCGAATCCAGGTACCTTCTCCTTGGTCTGCCCCGACTCCTCCTACCATCTACTGCTGAGCCCATGAGTCTCTTGGGTAACATTGCTTCTCCCATGCGTGTAACATGACCCCACCATCTAAGCCTGTTCGCCCTGACTGCTACACCTATAGAGTTCATTCCCAGTTTTTCTTTGATTTCCTCGTTGTGGACACCCTCCTGCCATTGTTCCCTTCTACTAGTACCTGCAATCATCGTAGCTACTTTCATATCCGTAACCACAACCTTGTTGATAAGGTAACCTGAATCCACCCAGCTTTCGCTCCCATACAACAAAGTTGGTCGAAAGATTGAACGGTGCACAGATAACTTAGTCTTGGTACTGGCTTGCTTCTTGCAGAAGAGAGTAGATCGTAGCTGAGCGCTCACTGCATTAGCTTTGCTACATCTCGCTTCCAGTTCTTTCACTATGTTGCCATCCTGTGAGAATATGCATCCGAATTTCTTGAAATCCTCCACCTGTTCTAACTTTGTTCCTTCTATTTGGCACTCAATCCGTTTATATCTCTTTCCCACTGAAATTACTTTCGTTTTGGAGATGCTGATCTTCATACCATAGTCCTTACATTTCTGATCTAGCTCTGAAATATTACTTTGCAAACTTTCAATCGAATCTGCCATCACAACTAAGTCATCCCCATATGCGAGACTGTTTAGTTTGTGTTCACATATCTTAATTTCACCCAGCCAGTCTACTGTTTTCAACATATGATCTATAAATAATATGAACAACAGTGGAGACAGGTTACAGCCTTGTCTTACGCCTGAAACTACTCTGAACCATGAACTCAATTTACCGTCAACTGCTGCCTTACTATCCATGTAAAGACCTTTAATTGCTTGCAAAAGTTTGCCTCCTATTCCATAATCTAGTAGAACAGACAATAACTTCCTCCTAGGAACCCAGTCATATGCCTTTTCTAGATATAAAGCATAGACACAATTCCCTGTTCCACTCATAACACTTCTCCATTATTTGCCGCAAGCTAAGGGTCTAGTACTGACAACCCCTAAGAAGCCTAAACCCACACTGATTTTCATCCAATTTGTCCTCAACTAATACTCTCACTTTCCTTTCAACAATACCTGGGAAGATTTTACACACAACGCTGATTAAAGAGATACCTCTGTAGTTGTTACAATCTTTTCTGTTTCCATGTTTAAAGATTGGTGTGATTACTGCTTTTGTCCAGTCTGATGGAACCTGTCCCGACTCCCACGCCATTTCAATTATCCTGTGTAGCCATTTAAGACCTGACATTCCACTGTATTTGATGAGTTCCGACTTAATTTCATCCACCACCAGCTGCTTTATTGCACTGCAATCTATTGACCATTTTCTCCACTTCCTCAAATGTGATCCTATTTCCATCATCATTCCTATCCCATTCTACCTCGAAATCTGAAACATTACTGATCGTATTTTCACCTACATTGAGCAACTCTTCAATTATTCCCTCCATCTGCCCAAGGCATCAACAGGATTCACCAGCAGTTTTCCTGACCTGTCCAAAATACTTGTCATTTCCTTTTTACCTCCCTTGCGAAGACGGCTAATTACACTCCAGAATGGTTTTCCAGCAGCTTGACCCATAGTCTCCAACCTGTTTCCAAAGTCTTCCCAAGATTTCTTCTTGGATGCTTCAGTTATCTGTTTGGCTTTGTTTCTTTCTTCAACATAACTTTCTCTGTCTACCTGAGTTCTAGTATGTAGCCATTTTTGATACGCCTTCTTTGTCTTTTTACAGGCTACCTTGACTGTGTCATTCCACCAAGCTGTTTGCTTCATCCTACTTTTACACACTACTATTCCAAGACATTTTTTAGCCACTTCTAGTACTGTGTCCCTGTACCTTGTCCATTCCTTTTCCAATGACTGTAATTGACTACATTCAACTAACTGGTACCTTTCTGAGATCGCTGTTATGTACTTGTGCCTGATTTCCTTGTCCTGAAGTTTCTCCACTCTTATCCTCCTACATATGGACCTGACCTCCTGCACTTTCGGCCTCACAATCCCAATTTCACTGCAGATTAAATAATGATCAGTGTCATCAAAGAATCCCCTGAATACACGTGTGTCCCTCACAGCCTTCCTGAGTTCCTGATCTGTTATTATATAGTCAATGACAGATCTGGTTCCCCTGCCTTCCCAAGTATACCGGTGAATGTTCTTATGCTTAAAAAAGGAGTTTGTGATTACTAAGCCCATACTGGCACAGAAATGGAAGAGTTGTTTCCCGTTCCTGTTGGCCTCCATATCCTCTCCAGATTTACCCATAACCTTTTCATACCCTTCTGTTCGATTTCTAATCCTGGCATTAAAATCACCCATGAGCAGAACACCGTCCTTGTCCTTTACTCTAACAACTACAATGACATGAGAAATCAAAATACTAATGCCGTTGGTTGGATTACAATACGTCAGTTACATCTCCAGAAATTGGAATGCGAAGTTCACACGTGAAATGAACGAAACGCGCCGTTATTGTACTTCCCGCGATACAAGGGTGACCCCAAGTTGTTCGTAACCGCGATTTAATTGACGTACGTATTCTTACTTTCACTGTTATCACGTGAGCTAAAGTTAATACTACTGATTCTTACCACAAACACTGATGTGTACATGACGGTGTCCCTCGTACGTGTTGTATTTATCTGTGTGCAGACCGCGGAACAGTACCGATCGGTGTCGCCTCACCGTTACACCGCCTCCGCAGTTGTGTGCAGGAACGGGCCAAAATCGGAGCTGTGTATACGAACGCCTCACCCCGGAGGAGGTTGTTTCGTGTGGAAGTGCGTAGACGACATGGCACCTGTGTACTGTACACTGTAATTGGTGTCACTGTTAAAATCGTATATTAACTTACCTGTCAATTCGTTCTAAGCATTCGTCATGGTATTCGCAAACGAGGAAATGGTTGACATGACATGACATTACTGTACGGAAAATGTCAGCAAAATGGTACACGTCCGGCACATGTGTATGCGCAGCGGTAGCCTAACAGACCTCATCCGACTCTCCGTACCTTCATGAACATTGATTGGAGGTTTCGAGCGACAGGGGGGTTGCCTCCACGAACGCGGATCCGGAGCAGAGGTGTAACACGTTAAGCAGCAGAGATAGCTGTTTGGCGGCCCCTGTAATAAATCCTCAGGCAGGTATCTGTGAAATGGAGAGACAGATGGAAATCCCTCGAACAAACGTGATGTATTTTCACAGGCATAGATACCACCAGTATCACGTGGCGCCACATCGAGGCCTCCGTGGTAACGACGTTCAGAATCACCTGGAATACCGTCTGTGGGTTATGCGGCTATATACTTTAATGAGCACGGTGCTGTTTACCAATGAGGCCACGTTTACAATCCATGGGAATGTTAACTTACACAATATGCACTACTGGTCACCAGAAAACCGACGGTGGATTCGTCGGGTTGAACATCAACGTCAGTGGATTGTCAATGTAAGGTGTGGTTTTGTAAGACACCACATACTGGCCCATTTTTCATTGAGGGCACCTTAACGTGCGACAGTACAAGCGGTTACTGAGATGTACCGTACCTGGATTGTTGGAAGACCTACCCCTACACTTGCGTGAAGTATTGTGGTATCTACATGATGGATGCGTTGTGCATATTGCTATGGTGGCACGACAGGCGCTAAACCAACGATCCCAACATCGATGGATTGGATGGTGCGGTCCCAGTCAGGGGTTTCCAGCACGGTCGTCGGACGTCACCCCCATGGACTTTTTCTCTGGGGACATGTGAAAGATGTGGTGTATCAACAGGTCCCAACAACAATGGTCAACATGAAATGCGGTATTACCGCTGCATGCGTTGCAATAGCACCACAGCCGGCCGGGGTGACCGTGCGGTTCTAGGCGCTGGAACCGCGTGACCGCTACGGTCGCGGGTTCGAATCCTGCCTCGGGCATGGATGTGTGTGATGTCCTTAGGTTAGTTAGGTTTAAGTAGTTCTATGTTCTAGGGGACTGATGACCTCAGAAGTTAAGCGCCATAGTGCTCAGAGCCATTTGAACCATTTGAATAACACCACAAGCACAGACAGCGGTGAGTCGATACGTGATCGGGCGTGCGCAGCGTTGTTGTCAAGGAAATGGCGATCTCTTCGAACATACGTTGTAGCGTTTCAGCTGTGAGATATGTGATTGCACACCAGCGTACATTTTTTGTGTTACGGGGAAGACGTATGTTTGATTTGTTGGCACTACTGTACGTTTATGTATGCGTTGCACCATGTGCAAGGTTCAGTTGTGTCGCAGTCGTTTAAGATGTTCAGCGACATGTTCTGTACGTGGCATATACCATTATGTAACTGATGTACAACTACACACAAATTAGGTGTATCCCTCTGTGCGGCCCTTTGACAGCCATTGATTTTGTTTACTCTGACTGTCCACTGTAGGAGTGTCGAAAAGTCCATTAAAGCACATACGAGTAAACCGTGTCCTTGTCTTCATTGTGGATGACTGGACATCTGTATATTTCCCAGGCCACGTCCTAACAGCGTACATAGCAATATGTAAGTACAGCATTTGTCAAATCGTAGCACGTCAGTCACATCGCAATTACGAGCCACGTGCGGGTCAGGCTTGCATCACGGAAACTCGCGTCAAGTTCGCGTTGAAATTTCTCGAGATGTGATTGATGTATTGCGACGCAACCAACGCCATTATTATTTTGATTTGTCATGTTATTGATTTCGTATGGAATAATAGGTGGTCTCCGTAAATAACTATAAGTTGGTCTTTAAACCGATATTTGCACAAGGCTTAGAAAGTCTCATATTATTTACTTGCGTTAGCCCCTGTCGTACTCTCATACCCGTGAAAGCCGTTTGTCAGTATCTACTGCGGTTCCAGAGAGATTGGGAGATAAAAGTTTAGGTGGGACATTTTGTAATTCCATATACGTTCACTAATACGCAATAAATGACAATATTATGAGAAGCGTAGATCGCTACTCACCATCTCACCATTTAGTGGTGATACAGAGTCACAGACAGGCACTACAGAAAGACTGCCACTAAACAAGTAAGCTTTCGGCCGTCTTCTAAAGTAGACAACACACACACACACACACACACACACACACACACAAACAAACATTCACACTAGCATGACTCATGCAGACATGACCACTGTCTTAGGCCTCTGCATATCCATCACCATGCAACACTTTGGCTGTTAATTTACTCAGCTGCCCATCTGCTAAGGGAAACGTATATATGTTCACTAATATGCAATAAATGAGAATATTATTAAAAGGATTGATGGCTGCTCAACATTTAGCGGAGATACCGAGTCACAGACAGGCACAACAGAAAGACTGCTGAAGAAGAAAGCACACACACACATTTACACTAGCACGACTCATACACTCATGACCACTGTCTCTAGCCTCAGCAGATCCATCACCCTGCAACACTTTGGCTGTTAACCTACTCAGCTACCGATCTGCTAAGAGAAAAGTCATTTGACTTAACAATCCATCTGGATTTGGGCTCAGTCTCGCAGTCTGTCAACCATAATACCTCTTTGATGTGACAGATGTTTTTAACGGGCAGCACGCGAATTGTCTGAAGGACTAGAAGCAGGGATTGGGGAGTTTACTGAACTGATTCCATGGATTGACTTCAGACCAGCGAGACGCGCTAAATCTTGACTCTTCCCACTTCACTCTCCTGCCACTTAAGAAAGGAAAGATTCCTCTGCACCGAAATAATATCATCCGGGAGGGCTTGTATATGAGACAGGCATTTAGGATCCGTAGAAATTAAAAGTATAACACTAAAACGGTTGGCAACACCGTCCACCAGAGTGTGCAAACGCAACATCTGATCCTGGGAAAGGAGTACATTCAGAATGATCAACACATTATCGAACCACAGCAAATATAGAAGTACATACGGTCCATTTGTGTTGTGATGGTCATCGGCTTGTCCAGTCCACCCCAAAGCGGCTTACACAAACCGTCGACGCTGCCCTCGTCCTTTTCCCTCTAGCTTGAAATTCATGTCGCATGTCGCATGAGGTGCTTAAAACTCAACATGTTTCTGGTTCCAGAGACAAGGGTGCTGCAAACACACAGAAAGATTACCGTTGAACAAACCATCACCAAATACTAATGTACCCTAATTGTTCAGTACCAAGGAATGCTCCCACCCAACACAACCATGCTCGCCGCTGCGACTTCAAACTGATGGTAAGAGAGTATTTATAGACCACCTTGGCTTGGATACAAAGATTCTTAAGTTGGAAGTCAGTGAGCTTTTATTGAAAAACGATTTTCACTTTTATGAAAACAACAATGATACAGTATAAGTTTCTCCATTCATTGGTAGTTGAACAGAGATGCTGTTTGCAATTCCTTTAATCACTAAACCGTTAAGTGGAATTAACATTTCTTGCTCTTCCCTTTTTTCAGTTTATAATTTACAGTGTCGGTGCGTTTAGCCCACTCAACTACTTTCTTGTACAGCTCCCAGTACTATCACTGCACCTAATGACTTAACACTTGTCTTAACATTTTGTCTCTTGCCCTTCCTTGTGCCAATCCACCAAATTTGCAACATTCTCACACAGCCCCACATCTCAACCACTTATATTCTCTTATGATCTGTATGATTCTGGTTTTCCCAATATCTGTGATTCACTACCACACAGTCGTGTGCTCCAAACGTACTTTCTCAGAAATTTCTTCCACAAACAAAGGCCTATGTTTGATAACAGTAGACTTCTACTGGCCAGGAATGGCCCCTTTCGTTTGCTAGTCCGCGTTCTGTATCCTCCACGCTTCATCCGTCTTGACTTCTTTTGCCGACACGTGGGCTATTTTGCAGATACTTCCAGCGACTATCATCTCTAATTGTGTTTTGACGGTGTGTGTGTGAGGGGGAGGGTGGTGTTTGTGTGTGTTATCTTTCCGAAATGACCATCATGCAGAGTTTTTAAATCTCCTTGCATAGCGCTTCCTTACTGTATTTGTGTCCTTCAAGTGGTAGGGCGTGCACCTGCCGATATATTACAAGTTGTCGAAGACGTCACCCGGCTGCATGCATCTAATTTATCTGAACATTTTATATGCCGTGAGAAACTCAAGTTTCACATGGAAGGGTGATATGAGGTGGAGCGTCGCTGCTAGGGCTGGAAAGAAGGTTATGTCTCGGGAAGGATTTTATCGTTGTGTTTCCGCTACAGAGGATTGGTAAGGTACCAAGGTGCATGAGATGTAGGGTGTGGATGTGAATGGTGCAACCGGGTACCTAGATTAGTGATTGGTGGATAGGATGCTCGGTGCTGGGATTGGATTTTGCAGTTAACGTACCGAATCGGAAGGTATTAAACTTCAGCACCCGTTCAGGAGTTTTAGTGTAGTGTGTCGCGTCATTGTGGTTGTATTCACAGATACACGAGCGCCAGAAATTTAATTCTGCGACAAAGAGGAATACATAATCCGAAACTGTGCTTACCTGATCGATAGATGATGGGATAACGATTCGTCATTAGTTGTTGCACAGTGGCAGTTTCTTTGGGAGTCTGTTAAATGAGGCATCGGATTCCATGCTTTGTCGAGGCTGAAGCCGCCGTTTCCTCCGTTAATTAAATTCTTCGACAAACGAATTTCTACTGTTTCCATCACCACCGAATCCCAAAAACATGAAGCCGACGCTAGAATTTCGACACTGTCTATCGCACACAGTGGCAGGCGCCGATACAGTAGACCGCCACAGCTAATCTATTAGCCTGTAAGAGCAGGTCGTACCTCCAATGATCCAGGGATCTTTCATGGACCGTAAACGTCACCTTCCCGTTGTATGAATATATATGCATTGCCTGTTCTTTTGGAAGTGTCCGAAAGAATATACATCACTGTGATTGTATGCATGAAGTCACAGGGGAATGAAAGACATGGGCCGCCAGTGGTCAATGATTTATATCAGTGCAGAAAGTTGAAACTTTGTGCTGCAATTGGATTCGAACCCAGGTCTCCTGCTTACTTCGCAGATGCGCTGCCCACTACGCCACGCACTACTACTGCATATCCGAAACTGTCTCCACATATACACAATTATGACGAGGACGGCATATGATCCCTCCAATACTAATGCACACTAAGCTCGATCTCATACGGGAACCAGAGAGATGTCACAAGTTATGAGCAGGGGCACTACATCAGTAGTGTGTGGTATAAGTTGAGAATTTTCTTCTTACGGAAGGCGTGCTAAGGTTGTCCGTGAAGAGGTGGTTACAAATGTTTCCAGATAGCGTAGTGGTCAGCGCGTCTGTCTAATAAGCAGGAAATCTATCACACGCTGGTACAAATTTTCAACTTGCCGCACTGACAAAAATCAATGCTCACTGGCAACTAATCACTCGATGTGCGAGTGGCCATAGTGGCAATTAATCTGGCATACCGCAGCTGTTTCGAACATCACTTTTGGCTTCCATCTTCGGGGATAGAGAAAAATTTGTGACTGATGTTTCTTCCCTTGCAATTTTATTTCACTTCTGAAATTTTCCGGTACATTAAAAATTAACCTACAATTCGAGGAGTTGTGTGACATAAACGAGACTTGACAGACGTGTTTCTATGTCTAAAAGATGATGTCTACTCAAATTTCTCACCAGTGGCAAAAGAGCGATGACAGTAGGGCCACTATGGGGATGAAAATCAGGTTCTCTTTAAATATACGCTGCAACGGTTGTGAGCGTAAGTTCCCTTTGAGACTGGGCGTGGTGAATCGTTAGTTACCTTTGAGACTGGGACCCTCCTGGAGACTTGGAAAAATGCTTACTTCTGAAGGATTCCAACCAGAAACAGCATGGCGGGAAGACTGGTTCGCAGCCAATCCCGATTCTGCAGGTCTCATTGCTGATCCTACACGAGTCCCTCCTGGATTCCACTTACCTAGGAGGTCGTGGTCCACCCTAAATCGCATACGCACCAAGCACGGAAGATGCCAGGACTTGAAACATAAGTGGGGAATCGCTGAAAGTGCCAAGTGTGACTGCGGACACCAACGACAAACAATACACCACATAGTCACAGAGTGTCCGCTACGGAAATATGCTGGAACTCTGACCAGCATACATGAGGTCTCTGAGGAAGCAATCTCCTGGCTGGATACTTTAGATATTAACCTATAGTTTTTATTACAACTTGAAGCTCTGTTTGTAAATATTACTGTTTATAAAAACCACATTTTCTCTTTTACATGTAACCCATCCTAGTGTTTTTATCCATATGTATATTATTGATTTATCGATCTAATCTAAGACTTTTATTACCATAAATGAATGTAATCTATTTTATTTGTAGTATATGCATATTGTGTTACCAGTAAGATCATTGCTGTTCAATTCAAGTAATGTATCCTTGGTGCCAAACGAAATAGTAATTTGAGACTTGGCGTGTGAGTCGATATCAGCCAAGAAACTCTTTAAGGCGACAGAGAGCTATTATCCACAGTTTACTGAGTTTTAACCAAGCCGTCTAACAGTTATACGAGAAGCTGAATGTTCCTTCCGCGATACTACAGATAGACTTCGTAGGACTGCTGCCACTGTACTTGATTGCTGGCAGCGGTGGTCACGAGAAGGTATGGTTTCAAGAAGACTGGGCTCTGGACGGTGACGAAGCCCTACCGGGAATGAAGACCATCGTGTTTCTCCTATGGTCCTGGCTCATCGTACTGCATCTGCAACAGCAATCTGAGCAGCATTTAGTACCAAGCGATACAATGAACTGTTAATAGTCGGTTACTTCAAGGACAGCTCTGAGCCAGACAGCCTGTAGCGTGCATTGCACGGGCCGCTAACCACCATCATTTGGAACATCAGTGTGGAGGTCTGTTGTATTTTCTGATGAAAGCTGATTCTGCCTCGAAGCCGTAATGGTCGTGTGTTGGTTAGGAGCCCAGCTGAGGGTGAGCAAAGCACCTGTCTGTTTGCTAGACACACTGAACCTACACTTGGAGTTATGAACTGGGGTGCAGTTTTGTGCGACAGCAGGAGCAGTCTTGTGGTTATTCCATGCATCGTGATAGCAAAATTGTAGGTCAGTCTGGTGATTCGACGTATTGTGTTGCCATTGATGAACAGAATTCCAGGCGGCGTTTTCCAACAAGATAGCGCTCGCCACTGACCTCATTTGTAGCTCAGCATGCTCTAGAGAGTGACGACATGTTGCATTGTCCCTCTCTATCACCAGACCTGTCCCCAATCGCGCACATGTGGGACATATCGGAAGACAACTACAACATCATTCAAAACCGGCATTAACTGTCCCTATATTGACCGACCAAGTGGAACAGGTATGGAACTCCGTCGAGCAAACTGACTTCCGGCACCAGCACAACACAGCGCATGCACGTTTGCACGCTTATATTGGACATTCTGGCGGGAACATCGCTTATTAATGTACTAGCATTTAACATTTGCAATTTCTCGCTTTTACATTGACCTGTATTTTTGCACTGTTAATGATTTACATATGCTACCTAAACAAATGAATTATTTAAATTTCAGAACCCTAGATTAATTTTTTGTTGCTGTTGGAATTTTTTTTCCGTCAGTGTATTTTCCAAATTTTGCTAATTTCGACACGTATATTAAATTCCAGTTGAGATATCAAGAAACAGTGCGTCTGCCATGGCTGATACGCGCTACTGGTCGAAAATAAGCATATATATCGATAAAAATATCAGATAGTGATATAATAAAATGCATTACAAAAACTTGTAACCTCCCAACAGTAAATATATATACACTCCTGGAAATTGAAATAAGAACACCGTGAATTCATTGTCCCAGGAAGGGGAAACTTTACTGACACATTCCTGGGGTCAGATACATCACATGATCACACTGACAGAACCACAGGCACATAGACACAGGCAACAGAGCACGCACAATGTCGGCACTAGTACAGTGTATATCCACCTTTCGCAGCAATGCAGGCTGCTATTCTCCCATGGAGACAATCGTAGAGATGCTGGATGTAGTCCTGTGGAACGGCTTGCCATGCCATTTCCACCTGGCGCCTCAGTTGGACCAGCGTTGGTGCTGGACGTGCAGACCGCGTGAGACGACGCTTCATCCAGTCCCAAACATGCTCAATGGGGGACAGATCCGGAGATCTTGCTGGCCAGGGTAGTTGACTTACACCTTCTAGAGCACGTTGGGTGGCACGGGATACATGCGGACGTGCATTGTCCTGTTGGAACAGCAAGTTCCCTTGCCGGTCTAGGAATGGTAGAACGATGGGTTCGATGACGGTTTGGATGTACCGTGCACTATTCAGTGTCCCCTCGACGATCACCAGTGGTGTACGGCCAGTGTAGGAGATCGCTCCCCACACCATGATGCCGGGTGTTGGCCCTATGTGCCTCGATCGTATGCAGTCCTGATTGTGGCGCTCACCTGCACGGCGCCAAACACGCATACGACCATCATTGGCACCAAGGCAGAAGCGACTCTCATCGCTGAAGACGACACGTCTCCATTCGTCCCTCCATTCACGCCTGTCGCGACACCACTGGAGGCGGGCTGCACGATGTTGGGGCGTGAGCGGAAGACGGCCTAACGGTGTGCGGGACCGTAGCCCAGCTTCATGGAGACGGTTGCGAATAGTCCTCGCCGATACCCCAGGAGCAACAGTGTCCCTAATTTGCTGGGAAGTGGCGCTGCGGTCCCCTACGGCACTGCGTAGGATCCTACGGTCTTGGCGTGCATCCGTGCGTCGCTGCGGTCCGGTCCCAGGTCGACGGGCACGTGCACCTTCCGCCGACCACTGGCGACAACATCGATGTACTGTGGAGACCTCACGCCCCACGTGTTGAGCAATTCGGCGGTACGTCCACCCGGCCTCCCGCATGCCCACTATACGCCCACGCTCAAAGTCCGTCAACTGCACATACGGTTCACGTCCACGCTGTCGTGGCATGCTACCAGTGTTAAAGACTGCGATGGAGCTCCGTATGCCACGGCAAACTGGCTGACACTGACGGCGGCGGTGCACAAATGCTGCGCAGCTAGCGCCATTCGACGGCCAACACCGCGGTTCCTGGTGTGTCCGCTGTGCCGTGCGTGTGATCATTGCTTGTACAGCCCTCTCGCAGTGTCCGGAGCAAGTATGGTGGGTCTGACACACCGGTGTCAATGTGTTCTTTTTTCCATTTTCAGGAGTATATATATATATATATGTATATATATATATATATATATATATATATATATATATATATATATATATATATATATATAAGAATAGCATTCACATTCTGCGTAGCCTACCAACAGATAAATTCCGTAACCTACCAATAACACAATGCGACTAATCTCCCAATAAAAAATGTGACGAGACTAATCTTTCAATAAAAATGTGACGAGACTAATTTCTCAATAAAAAAATGTGACTCACTTATAATCTTTCAATAATCGACTGTGAATTTAAACTGGTAAATTTTCGACGTCAGCAGTGCTGCGTCATGGCCCTGAAAGATCATACTGAATAAATTTAAAATTCTTACCTCAGTCAAATCGCCGGATAACGCGTATACAGGGTGAGTCACCTAACGTTACCGCTCGATATATTTCGTAAACCACATCAAATACTGACGAACCGATTCCACAGACCGAACGTGAGGAGAGGGGCTAGTGTAATTGTTTAATACAAACCATTCAAAAATGCACGGTAGTATGTTTTTTAACACAAACTTACGTTTTTTATAAATGGAACCACGTTAGTTTTGTTAGCGCATCTGAACATATAAACAAATACGTAATCAGTGCCGTTTGTTGCATTGTAAAATGTTAATTACATCCGGAGATATTGTAACCTAAAGTAACATTACACCAGATGTACTGCGGCGTGTACGACATTCATTACGCCAAAGATTGCAATTGTGTGCAGCAACTGATGGCCATCACATTGAACATCTATTGGCCTGACATGTCGGGACACACTCTATTCCACTCCGTAATTGAAAACGGAAACCACCTGTGTACGTGTACCTCACCCCTCATGGTAATGTACATGTGAGTCAGTTGGTTGGTTGTTTTGGGGAAGGAGACCAGACATCGAGGTCATCGGTCTCATCGGATTAGGGAAGGATGGGGAAGGAAGTCGGCCGTGCCCTTTGAAAGGAACCATCCCGGCATTTGCCTGAAGCGACTTAGGGAAATCACGGAAAACCTAAATCAGGATGGCCGGACGCGGGATTGAACCGTCGTCCTCCTCAATGCGAGTCCAGTGTCGAACCACTGCGCCACCTCGCTCGGTGTGAGTCAGTGAAAAAGACCAATAAAAAGGTGTTAGCATGTGGACGTAATGTGCTGTTCCAGTGTCTTCTGTACCTAAGGTCCATCACCGTTCCCTTTGGATCCCTACTTAATTCGGTGCTCTCCGATACACGCGATCGAACAGCGGAGGAGTGGTACTCAAGCGTCAATTTTAGGTTACAATATCTCCGGATGTAATTAACATTTTACAATGCAACAAACGGCACTGATTACGTATTTGTTTATATGTTCAGATGTGATTACGTATTTGTTTATATGTTCAGATGTGCTAACAAAACTAACGGGGTTCCATTTAAAAAAAACGTAGGTTTGTGTTAAAAAACATACTTCCGTGCATTTTCTTATGGTTTGTATTAACCAATTACACCAGCGTCTCTCCTCACGTTCGGTCTGTGGTATCGATTCGTTAGTATTTGATGTGGTTCACGAAATATATCCAGCGGTAATGTTAGGTGACTCACCCTGTAAATCTGCTCCTATATGAAACTAAACTTTCCTGGCACAGCCCTGTGCAATGCTGGCCGATAGATTTGTCATATACAAAAAGAAGCAACTGATTTTTCTTTACAATAATCAGGGTGACCATGGAATGGCGAAATTAGTAAATTCTTTAAACTGAAATGAATAATTGTCAAAAGTTAATTTTTTTACGAGAAAGATTATTATTAAGAGATTTTTTAAAAACATTTACGTGGGACTTAATATTACAATACTACATATGTGCAAGGCTGCTTTTACCTTATACTACAACGTCGCCCCACACGACCGGCCCAGCCAACACGATACACCAGACCGAGAGCTACTCCTTACTCCCACTACAGAATTCCTACTGCATACAACTGCTCTCTGGTCTGAGATTCTCTTATACCTTACATATCGCAGGCAGCGCATGAGCAATCCATCGAAATTACATCTGCTCGAGTGCACTAGCAACAAATTCCTTAATCATGGACCTCTTACAAACTGTGTACAGCACTGATCTCATTGCACAAAATACTACAAACACTTTACATCCTCCCCTATCTGAAGGAGGTTTGGCGCTGCTGGCCAAATCCTGGTGCTAAGAAAGTAACTGAATAAAATGGCAGGATCGAGATAGAGAAAATAAAGAAATGGAATAGCGAAGACGGGCATAATGAGAAGGAGAGTATCGATCCTTGCAGAAATGGATCTTATCCTGTAGAAATGAACAGTGGCACTGGGTATACAAGACGCCTAACAGTAGCTAACGGGGAAGATCGTTTCTATAACCAATCAGGCAGAGGGGAAGCAAGCAAACAGACCTGTGAAATGTATAGCAACGACTTTGTAAGAGATTGATTACCTAATGTCAGTGGTTTGGGATAGAAAAACGATGAAAGAAATTGATATCTGATATGTTTTTAAAATCTGAAAAGTTTTCAAGTGTATAAATTACGTAACTCATTTTCCTTTTTTCTTTGTGATATGCTTCTTCTCCACTGAATACCTCAGTATTTTACATCAAGTGAACGAGTCCTTCAGTATTTTGCACCAAGTTAAGTGGGGGTCGAAAATTCCTCGTTATTTGAAGATACAACCAACTTCCACACATTATTATTAAAGGTATCGGGCTTAATTAAAGGTTCAAATTTGTTTCGTTTACGTAAGTTATTCACTCCTCCAGTTAAAAATAACGTTATCTTTTTTTTATTTTAGAACTTAACGACCGTCAGGGATGATTGTAACACACCGAATGAAACTTTTGTAGCAAGTCTCTTTAATTGGCCGGATACTGTCAGCTCTTTCCAGGAACTATTGCTTTACGTTTCGTTCCATCAAAGAGGAAAAGAATTAATTAAACTACTCCGGGCTATTCGACCCTTCGCTCCGAAAGAAGGAAGCAATTGGCCAAGAGGGCAGCATCAAAGGGCAAACTGAATGTTTTAATGAAATCAATTGCAGGAAGAATAGAATGCAAACTCTTTGGGCTATATGTGTAGACACAGAACAGAACAGTCATGGAGTCGTAGAAGACGGTAGATTTTGTGGATGACGTGCTCGACAAGCAACGTTAAAGGAAACCGAAAATATTCGTAACACAAAGATTGCAGAGTGTCTGAAAAAAAAAGCACAGATACTCTACTCAAAACTGTAACGTACGTGTCAGTAAACTTGTCAGGATCGCCATAGAATTTCTAACACATTTTGCGATGGCTGTCTCTGTTACGTGTGTTTTACGGTTGACAAATTCTGTAGAGCAATTTAATTATTATTTTTCCCTGGCTCTTCAGGTACTAGAAAAGTGAACATGCTGAGCCTATTTGCATTTCCGCATTTCATTCCCATAATTTTTCTGCAACCGCCTCTTTTCTTTTTCTTTTTCAAGTAGATGTGAAAGGAATCGTTGAAACTTGAAGGTGGTTACTCATCCGTTTTCCATCCTTCCCCAATGTCTCGCTATCGCAACAACAAGTAAACGATACCTTATTGCGACTAAGGCAATGACGTTCCTGAGACGTTATTATTTCCACAAGAATCTGTTGAATATCTTAGGGTTTCCGTTCTGATTATAAAGGGCAGGCAAACACATTTGTATGGCACTTCCTGGCAGATTAAAACTGTGTGCCCGACCGAGACTCGAACTCGGGACCTTTGCCTTTCGCGGGCAAGTGCTCTACCATCTGAGCTACCGAAGCACGACTCACGCCCGGTACTCACAGCTTCACTTCTGCCAGTATCTCGTCTCCCACCTTCCAAACTTTACAGATGCTCTTGCAGGAGAGCTTCTGTAAAGTACTTGACGATGTTGTCAGGTCGAGAAGGGTACACTTGGCGTCTCATCAGCTGGAGAGCTTCATATTTAAATGTTCAATAATGTGCGGTGAACAGGGTACACCCGAAGCAGTTGTGCCGGCACCAGCAGTCGCTATAGTTCGCGGCGTATCCTACCTCTCAGAGCGGACAGGGCACCGATCTACATGCTCTTTAACGAATCGTAGACATCCAACGTCTTGTCACTTGCTCTTGAATTCACAGTGTTTAGCCAGTTTCCATAGATGCTCCCGACTATAACACCCAAAGAACTTACCATCTCAGACGTTTCAGAGATGCTCATTCCCAGGCACTTGGGGACAACAATATGCCCTTTGCCAGGGTCACCTATGTCCGGGAATTTTCTTATTTGCGACCCGTAAAGTACTCTTTCATTCGTAAGTGCACAGCATACACACTTATCTTATCTCGTCAAGTGCCTGGATTGCCACTAGACGGCATTTTGTTCAGATGTTCAAATGTGTGTGAATTCGTAAGGGACCAAACTGCTTAGGTCATCGGTCCCTAGACTTACACACTTAACTTAAACTAACTTATGCTAAGAACAATACACACACCCATGCCCAAGGGAGCACTCGAACCTCAGGTGGGAGGGGCCTCGAAGTCCATGACATGATGCCTCAAACCGTGCGGCCACTCCGCGCGGTGCAGCATTTAGTCTCGCAGTGGGCAGCAGAGGTGCAGTTCTGGCACATCAGATAATACAAATAGTTTTTGGATGAGACCGTTATTAATGACTTCATCCTAAACGTGAAATTGTGTGGTGGTAGTAGACTAATTATTCTTGGCGCAGAGACATGTCAAGCTTAGGTAGGGCGGTGAGAGTTAATTTCAGAACTAGCGAACCCAGCGAGTGCGTACAAAAAGTTCCAGTTGCCGTGACACATTTATGTGTAGTGTAGCATGAATTTTACGTGTTGGAAGGGCGGAGGTGTATATGGTGCGAGTGGAGGAAGCAATGAGACCATCCGCGGTATTCCAATGCTAGAATGTAGCCGACTGAACTTTATGATCGGACGTCCACATGTTTTACTCACTACTACACAGGGTGATGGGGCAGCCACCACCGCTGTCGTTTTGTGCAACGTTTTGTGCAACCCGCAGTGTTGTATGTGACTTTCGGAAACGACGTGCGGGATGTGCATGTCCTCTAGCACGCTGCGCTAACTATTAATCGTATAGAAAAAATTAATGGACCTTTTTGTTGGAAATTTAATGTAGAGTAGTTAAATTTGTGCCGTGAGACATTTTCGCTAGAGACCGCGGTTTTCGAGTTGATCAAGAAATACGTATGAAAGTGATCTACAAAAAAACCCTCACTCCCACACTCCGAGTCAGGATTTCTAGTATATTTTTCATGGGACTCCCTCCTATCACTGTACAATGATTTGTGACTGCACGAATTATTCTTTCCACATCCGACCTTTCTTTGTATTGATTGGCTAGCCTTATTACACCCACCTGTTTAGCCGAGCACATACAGGTGGTGCAACTAAAATTTGGATAAATTTAATGTAACAAGTTTGTGAATTTTAACGGCACAAAACAGTTACGTCATTGTATTTGGCAAGAATTCTGATTATGATACTACTGTGTTTGTAAGGGTTAAGCGTGGATAGAATTGTAAACAAAATTAGTTTTAGTGTAACATTTACAAAAGTCGTTATTCCTCCATTACTGTTACGGGCATGTCTAAATTAATGATATTAACGAAGTAGCCGACTACGCTGGTGGAGTAATAGCAGTATCAATAGACACCAAAAAATGTGTAATACCGGAAATAATTTGAGAAAGGACGAGTATTTCTCTCACTGTTCTCCATATTCAAGGATACCCCTTGATGTTGATTTTACACCCAAGACATCAGTTTTGTGAGATGACAGGAACTTATCAGTAGGAGCAGGCACTGATGAGAGGATGACATTTTCAATGGATGCGAGATGTTTATGGTGGCTCTCCTTCGAATAGTATTTATGGAGTTGAGAAGAATCAGTAAGCCTATTACTGGTCATTTGGGACTTGGAAGAAATGCGCAGCTGTTCGGGCAAGGATCATCGTAAAGCACTTACCAGGGACAGAATGCTGGTCTCAAGAATTTCTTGCATGGAGTGCAGACAGTGTTCGGCCAAAGAGGTGGAAAAACTGCCCGCCAGGGACTACCTATTAGGCGACTCAAAAATGGTTCAAATGGCTCTGAGCACTATGGGACTCAACTTCTGAGGTCATTAATCCCCTAGAACTTAGAACAAGTTAAACCTAACTAACCTAAGGACATCACAAACATCCATGCCCGAGGCAGGATTCGAACCTGCGACCGTAGCAGTCTTGCAGTTCCAGACTGCAGCGCCTTTAACCGCACGGCCACTTCGGCTGGCCTTAGGCGACTCCAACTACAGCAGGGACAGGAGTGCGAAAGAGTAGGTCACCCGACCAATGCGTTTCGATAGCGTCGTAGACGCCCTCTGTGAACAGAGACGGTAGCCATAAAAATTTGCGAGTTTCTATGTTCACCATGGACCAGACGCTATCGATGGAGCTTTCTATTGGTATCATCCGTCGGCCTGCAGAGTTTTTTTGGGAAGCCACAGGTCTTTGAAATAATTTTACAAGGAACACAACATCTATGGTGGCTCTGAAATGATCTATGTTGAGTCACAAAAGCACTTCTCATGGCTTATCCGACACATGGTCAGGCATGCTATAACATTTGGGTTGCTGTAACATTTGGGCTGTCCAGATAAAGATCTCCACGATAAATGTGTTGTTTACTTTAGAGCTATACTCAGACTGAAAACACGCTGCCCAAACTGACCATATACCAAAAAACAAATCAGGAGCACAACGCCTTCTCCTCTCTCTATGTGAACTTAGCGTTAGGGGTTAGCTACTTCTCCTGAGAAGAGAAGTACATTAATGAGTGAATGATGGGTAGAGTAGACAAGTTAGATAGGGGTCAAGGGGCTCATGGAATCTTGAGACTGGCACAAAACTCTTGTCGGGGCCGTTGCGAGATTGCTTCTCTGGTGTTAACTCAGGTTTGTTGGAAAGAGACGAGAGGAGATACTTGGTCTTCTATTTCAGACTCCAGTCTGGAGATAACTCTGGCCTTGACTTTTGTTATGATGAGTGGGTTGCGCTTGGGACAGCTGTCCTGACTATAACTTCACACAAGAACAGGTCTTTACTGGTGATCCTGTGGTGAGCTCTTAGCTGTGCCCCAGTTAACACCTCAGTCACCTCGAACAACTCACTGCACTGAGGGCAATTTTAATTGTGACAAGTCTTCCCCTCTGACGTTTGATCTCTTTGTGGGCACTGACGTATAAATGAGTGAGACTGGTGCACGGCACGACCAGCGAACTGGAGTGTCACAAGCTCGAATCTGCCGAGATTTTAGGGCTCCAATAACAGTGATTTTGATCCGGTTAATTCGCCAGCCGTGGCTTTGCATATTTTCTGCCAACGATAGCGAATTGCAGGCGCCACACTTCGCTACTCTGCAAACGCTTGAACCGCGACCGTCGCTTGAGACAGCGCTACACATCGAGAAAGGGGTACAGTATTGCTGCTCTGGCTTGTTAAGGCAAACAGATCACAGTCTCGTCACTTGCTCTCAGCTGTACCAACGTTGTATAATTTCTGTGCAGAATAAAAACGTAAAATTCTGTTCAGTGTTAAAAAAAAAACTTCTCCTCCGTGTAGTTTATATGATATGTTTCCATAGTCTGACAGCGACGTGGAAGTTACAAGATTAGTGTAAGGATGATGATAAAGAGACCTCAGCAAAAGGACACAAGTTTTCGGAACAATATTCTTCTCAAGTCATACGCTAATGTGGTTACTATATGTTAAGGGAAGAAACATTGGTCAAGTTTTGTGGGCTTCGAGTTCTCTGCTGAAGGAATTTCTCTGCCGAAGATGCAATTGAACCTTGAAATTACTTTCAAAATCTTTTCTTAAAGAATTTACTTTATGTACTAGCGATTCATCAAGAGCATTAAAACATTTAATCACACTAGGTGAGCGTGGAAGTAGTTGCCAGGAAGTAACTGATGGAAAATAAAATTACTTTTAACAAATGTGAATTTTATTCCTAAAAGCTTTTTCAAAAACAGATTTAAAATTATAAGCAGAAAAGCACCTTCGAAATATCAAGTTACAATTTTATTTAGAGGCAGAAAGAACAATATTAACAGTATGAGCCTTCGGGCTGAGAAGCTCGCCTGCTCCCTTTCAACACGGCCGTAGTCATGACTGCTCACAACAACCTCTGAAAGAGTACACTGGTGAAAATCTGCAACACACCAGATTACCTTAAACTAAAAATATTTTAACACCTCACACAAACACATAAACTATGCAGCCCGTAAGAGGGATGGAAATGGTACAACACTCAAATTATTTGCCACCGACAGTGCAATTTTTTTTAAGGACTCTTACGTGGAAGGGTGGCAAACTTATAACCTAAAATAACTATTTAAATAAAACCCATAAAATGCAGACTTACATAAAATGCGCCGACGCTCCAGGCGGACAAGTCATCTTCTGTCCCAGTGCGCGACCGACCAACGGATCGATCCAACCGCCAATGCCCATTGCCTGAGCTGACTCGAGCAGACTGGCGGCCTAACGCGCAGACTCAGATACAGGAACTCAGCCCCGACCGGGCGACCACTAGCTGAGTTCTATTACTGGCGGGGTGTCAAGACTCTCATTTTCTCGCTTTAAAGTTTGATCCAAACGACACACATACTAGCACTCCGACGACAGACAGGCACTAACTGCTGCACAAATGCCAACGAGAGACAGACCAGCAACTGGTGACGCGAGACTGACCTAGCCTCACTCCGACTCACCGACTGACTTGGCTGACCAGCTGCCTCCGGCTGACAGACTGCGGAGCTCATAGCGCCCCTTAAATGCACGTGAACAGTCAACTTTTCCCCTTTCCCGCCAGAGGGAGACACCAAGCTGCGATTACCAAAGCGGCGCCTTCGCCAGAAACGGAAGGCGACTGCTTTACACGACGCACTGCGCCGCGCTCTTCAAAACAGCAATTTTTACCACGGCTCAGGAATGTTCGTGTGCAGCAGCAATAAGAGGCGCAGGTGATGGTACAATAACATCTCTGTTAATTTATACTGCTTGGATTCTGGCGTGTAAGTGGCCAGACGTTGCTCTGGGCAGGCATGAGTGCCAACATAAAAAGCTTTGAATTAATCCATATAACTGACACAGTCATATGAGTGCGTTTCCCTCTTCAGGTAATAATCTGTAGCGATTGGGTATATAACGGGCAGAGCTGTGGCGACTCGAGCTGCCTACACAGAGAAGGGCGGCAAGGAGCGCTTACACGATGGCGACTGCGAGGACATTGCACGTGGCACAGCTGCGGCTGTGGCTGTGGTGGGGAGGAAGGAACGCAGAGACATATTCTGTGGTAGGACGAGCCGTATCAGCGGCTCACGTTGGGACTCCGTGCCCGGAGTCGAAGTCTGGACTGACGGCAGGAGAGCAGTGGCGGGGGCGGCTGGCGCTGTGTGAGTTGCCCTGGCTGGGCATGCAGGCGGAGGCCCGTGGGTCGTGGCCACTGGGAGAACAGTTACGGCGAAGACTCCAAGAAGGCATCAGCAGACTCGTAGCTACAGCTGACACACAGTAGCCACTGTGCGTGGCACTGCTGTGCCGAACATGATGTACTCGACTGAGCCAGAGTATAAATTTATCTTCCCCCTGCTGAAGTCGCGGAGGGAACGGCGTTTTGGTGTCACTCTGAAACATCTCAAAAAAATGTTCAAATGTGTGAGAAATATTGTTGGACTTAACTGCTAAGGTCATCAGTCCCTAAACTTACATACTACCTAACCTAAATTATCCTAAGGACAAACACACACATCCATGCCCGAGGGAGGACTCGCACATCCGCCGGGACCAGCCGTACAGTCTATGATTGTAGCGCCATAGACCGCTCGGCGAATCCCGCGCGGCCTCTGAAGCATCTGTAACAGGCAAATGGTCGGTATCAGGTGTAACTGGAGGTAGTGAGGCGTAACGCCTTACGTTGTGCCTATGGAGATCTGAAGTAACAGCGGTGACCAGCTGCCCAGTACGAGTCATGCCCGAGTGTATGTAGTTTAAGTGCGGACTGGTAGAGGTCGCTAGCTAACGGACACTCAGCTGCAATCAATGAACTGTAATTTTTATTAGCAGTTCTGCTGGTTTCATTTTCTAGTTGTTCATTAATTGCAATTATAATTGTGCTTAGTTATGAGAGTGGATGAATG
Organism: Schistocerca americana; assembly: GCF_021461395.2. Classification (NCBI taxonomy): domain Eukaryota; kingdom Metazoa; phylum Arthropoda; class Insecta; order Orthoptera; family Acrididae; genus Schistocerca; species Schistocerca americana. The sequence goes on along the minus strand of NC_060122.1, from coordinate 749,847,904 downwards.
TGTGAATGTGAAATAATGTTTTACATAAAATTTTTATACTGTACATTGTAGTAACTGGTCTCGTGAGAAATGTTCAAGAATGACATGTATGTTAATCATTCGCACCGGAGAATTTGTTATAAACTGTTTCGTCAGTGTACGGTACACACCCCCTCACCCCCAGGTTGCTCCTCTCCTCTCCCATCCCCGCCCCCTGCCACGTCTTCCTCATTGTGTCCCCCCTACCCTCCATCTCTACACCCTACATCTCCTTTCCCAAGGTGGCTTCCGTAAACTCCCCCTCCCGGATGCTGCCCTCTCTCCCTCCATTTATCCCTCCTATCAACTCTGATCCTCACTCCCCCTCCTTTCCTCTGTCCTTTCCCTGAGCTCCCTCTCCCCCCCCCCCCTTCCGTCCTGTTTTCTCCCCACTAAACCTCTCCCAACCTCCCTTCTCCGCCCCCCCCCAAGTCCTTTTGTATTCCCCTCCTCTGCCTACCCCACTCACTGTTACGTCTGCCCCCCACCCCTCTTATGGGTCCTCCACCTCCATCACCTCCTATCCCGGTTCTCCTCTTCGCTTTTTCTCTCCTTTCCCCCCCTTTTTTGTTTTCCCATCATCTGTCCAGTTTCCCCCCACCTGCTCTCGGCTGTGGTGTGTCGCATTTGCCAACTTTTTCGTGCAGTGTTCCAGTGACTATTCAGTGTTGTTCGTCTTTCTCGTGTTGCGAACGGACACCATGCTGCTGCTAGGTGTGCATTTTATGTCTTTTGCGAACAGAATCCAGACTGTCGCCGTGTTTTTTTAATTGTCTGTCTATTGTTTTACCTATCTGATTCGTATGTATTTTATTAGCTACATCGTCCCTCTGTTCTTTGTTTTAAGTTCCACGATTTCTTTTCGCCATGTTACCCTTTAAGTCTCCGATTTTATCGCCTGTTTTTATTATTTATTCTCTTCATATTTCTCATAAAGTCTGTAGGCTGAAGAGCGGCATGCTAAGCTGCTGCCAGCCCGCCCCCCTTCGGGGGGAATTGAAATTCAATAACGAAAAAAAAAAATAATAATGTACGGTACTGAGAAAATTAGATTATGATTTCGGTGAAGTAGTTTTGTTAAGAGGAAGTTTATATTTCATCTACATCTACATCTACATCTACGTGATTACTCTGCTATTCACAATAAAATGCCTGCTAGAGGGTTCAAGCAGTTTCTCTGCCGTTCCACTTTCGAACGGCTGGCAGGAAAAACAAGCACTTACATTTTTCTGTGCGTGCCCTGATCGTGATGATCATTCCTCCTTAAGTAGGTGCGTGATAAGAGAATGTTTCCGCAATCTGAGGAGAAAACTGGTGATTTAAAATTCATGGGGCATTCCCGTCACAAAGAAAAAGGCCTTCGTTTTAATTATTGCCACTCCAATTCACGTATCATGTCTGTGGCACTATCTCCCCTATTTAGCGATAGTACAAAACCTGCCGCCCTTCTTTGAACTCCTTCGATGACATCCGTCAGTCCCAACTATCGCGGATCCAATACCGCACAGCAATACTCCAGAATAGGGCGGACAAGCGTGGTGTAAGCAGTCTCTTTAGTAGACATATTGCACCTTCTAGGTGTTCCGGCGATGAATTGCAGTCTTTGGTTTGCTCTATCCACAACATTATCTATGCAGTCGTTTCAATTTGGGTTATTTGTAATTGTAATCGCTATATATTTAGTCGATTTTAAAGCCTTAACATTTGTGTGACTCATCGCGTAAAGGAAATTTAGAGGATTTCTGTTAGTACTCATGTGACTAACTTCGCACTTTTCTTTATTCAGGGTCAATTGCCACTTTTCGCACCATACAGATATCTTATCTAAATCATTTTGCAAGTAGTATTGATCATCTGATGACATTACAAGAGGGTAAATGGCAGCATCTTCTGCAGGCAATCTAAGACGGCTTCTTATTTTATCCCATGTCTTTAATATAGATCAAGAACAATAGAGGGCCTATAACACTTCCTTGGGAAACGCCGAATATTGCGCCTGTTTTACTCTATGATTTTCCGTCTCTTACCATGAACTGTGCTCTTTCTGACAGGAAATCATGAATCCAGTCGCACAACTGCGGCGATACTCCGTAGGCACGCAGTTTGGTTATGAGAAGCTCGTCAGGAAGTGTCGAAAGCCTTCTCTAAATCTAAAAATATGGAATCAATTTGACATCCCCTATCGCTAGCACTCATTCCTTCATGAGAATAAAGAGCTAGTTGTGTTTCACAAGAGCAATGTTTCCTGAACCCTTGCTGACTGTTTTGTTCGAGGTAATTCATCATTTTCGAACACAGTATATGTTCCAAAACCCACTGCAAATCGACGTTAGTGATATTGGCCTATAATTCATCGGATTACTCATATTGTGGTGTTAGTGTGACTTGAGCAATTTTCCAGTCTTTAGGTACGGAATTTTCAGTGAGCGAGCGGTTGTGTATAATTGCTAAATTTTTGTGTGTTTTCAAGATTTATTTACTATTCTGATTCAATGACAGATTTTCATTGGTTCTATATACATGCGCGGGATTGAGCAGGCTTGATGACTGTGTATGGCGTTACGGGCTCCTTTTTAAGCTCTAGACTTACGCCCTTGCTGTGGACTCTACCTATCTTACTGCCTCCTTACTCTTCCGCCGTCCTTCCTATGTCACCGTTTACAATACCAAATCCCATTTCTTCTACCCTACTCTGTATTTTCTTCTCTCCTATATCTCCTGTGCACCACTGATATTCACGACCCACCCTCACCCGTCCACCTCCATCAATATACTGATGACACCGCCTTTCTTGCCCTTTATCCTACTCTTCAATGGTCCCAGTGCTCCCTCCAAAGCCACCTAAATCAGTTTACTACTTGGCGAAGCCAGTGACTCCTTCGAATCAATCCTTCCAAAACCCAGGCAATCATTAGAGGATGTACCATCTCCTTCTTTGAGCTCATGATTTCTGCCTCACCATCTATAACCGCCTTATCCAACTTACCTGCACTTTGAAATACCTTGGCCTCATCCTTTACCATCACCTCACTTGGACTTCCCATCTCCCTATCATCCAATGCAAAGCCCTCAATAGATTCTGCCTCCTGAAAGCCCTGTCTGGCTGGACATGGGGTTTGCACCATTCCACCTGTCTTCATACCTACAAACCCTTGATCCAACCCATCCTTTGTTACACCAGCGCTGCCTCGATCTCCACCCCCTCTTAAATTCTATCATACCCCCATATGCTTGAACGCCATGTGGTCCATCTCGCTTTCTGTATCTGTCTCCCATCCCCCACGAGGATCCTATATGACTTCATCTGCTTCCCACATCTCCTCCGTTTCCTCGAACACATATTTATCCTTTACACCAACCACCACCTCTATCCCCCTCACCCCATGGTGTCTCCAATCCTCTCCACTCCCCACCTGCTGCCGCGCCTTTACAAATGTGTCCTCCCTTCTCTCCATCTCCACACCCTCCATCTCCTCTCTCAAAGGAACTTCCCCCATCTCCCTGTCCAAGATGATATGCTTCACCCTGATATTTATCCTTCCTTCCAACTCTGAACTTCCTCTTCCCCTCCTACCTTGAACTGCCTCTCCTTCCAATCCCAACACCCTCTGCTGTATCCTCCCTCCTCCCCCCTTTCCTTGTGGTTTCTCCTTTCCCAGACCTCCTGTTCCCTCCCAATCTCTTGCCCCTTGGTGTGCTACCAACTCCACCCCTTCTCACCCTTCCTCTCCCCTCTCCTCCATCAACCCGCATCTCTCTTTCCTCTCTTGCTCCACTCAGACCTCCCCTCCCTAGGCAGGCCCTTGAAATTTTACTGCAGTTACTTTGTTGAGTTTTGGGGCTCGCCGTGAATTTAACATCAGTGCAGTGCGTATTCAGTGTCGTCGTCCCATACTGTAAGTGCCGTTTTTAAATGTGCTGTTATTGCTGGCAGTGTTAACGTACATCTTCATCGAGTGCCATTTTAACTGTATGTGGACTTTATATAAACGTGCCTCACCCAACTATCCGTTTTTTTGTATATTTTAACTCCATTGCTTTCCCCGTCTGAAGTGTACATTTCACCTTTGGTCCTGGTATCTTAATATTTAAATTCTCCTGTGGTATTTCATGTAATTTCTTGGCTTTAGAGCGGGCAATTGTGCGGCTGCCAGCTCATCCCAGTCCCCACGGGGACAAAGGAAGGAAATAACAATACAGGAACCAAAGAAAACAAAAGCAGGTTCGATCCTTCTTTCTGATTGGCTGTGATTTTTCTCAGCCAACCAAAAATTAGCATATTGGCCCGTATTTTGGGAACTTTTGTGTAGAGAGATGAGTCTAGTCAGGGCCTGGATCTCATAGTGATCAAACTTATTGATAGATTCCCCGATGAAGATTAGTAACATTGTGATATTGCGGTACCAAAATGATTTTTAGAAGTGCCGTAGAGTGTTGAAGAGTGTTCGATTTAATGCACAGTGTGAAACTCAGAACTTTTGGAGACATTTTAAATAACGAAATTGTGCGTGGCGTCTAGCTTACTCGCGAACGTGAACGTTTTAGTAAGTAAGACTGATTATAGCAACATTTGAGCGAGCTTTTCTAAAAGAAATAATCAGTAAAGTTTCTGTGAAGGTTAATTAGAAATTGCCATAAACTGCCTATGGTTACGAATGATGTGTGCATGTTGACTTTTCAGACTTTGTATACCGTAGAATAAGGCTTGGGAGTAGCTCGTGTATTCGAGCTTGCCATAATAGAGTGAAATTTTAGGCTCATAAATAATTTCATTTAACTATCATTACCCTTCCACCAACAAAACAATATTGAATGCGACTTGTTGTTACGAGGCGTGTAGCTGTTTTTTATTTCTATAATCTTTATCAGCTGAGAACTGCATTTCAGTAACTTACAGGTGGTGTGCCTGTGAGAAGAGATTCACCACAAGCTGACTGGAACCACATTCGCAGCAACAGCGCACCGCGACGCCGCAGTAGGTCGGCTGTAGTAACTGCCTGGAGGCTGGTCAAAGACCCAGTTTATCGCGATGCGGAAGAATGATGACAGAGAAATGGTACACGGCGAAGAATGGCTTTGTTAGCAGGACGTTGACCGTGGCTGAGTGCGTTCCACACGTAGCACTTGTACAAGACTGCAGATTCCGTTACAGCTTCACCTCTAAATATACTGAATCCGTCCGCAGTCGATCCCAAAGATTTGGTTCGATATCGTGGATGTATGATACCACTGCCGGATTGGACACCGGTGAATCGTACCGTCGATAGTTAAAGTTGGTATGCGGGCCTAGTCGGGAGAGTGGCCTTGCGCCTTGTCTGAAGTATTAGCCAGTCCTTAATGTTTCCGTTTGCGTTGATAAAGTCGTACCAGGCCCACTGTGGTGTGGGGCTGCACTGGGACACAGTGTGCTGTGTATTCATTGCCCATTGAGATGTGGCCGGTCAGTGCAGCCGCAGTGTGCGACGGCTTTCACGGTCCTACATAAAAGGAATGAAATTTTCACTCTGCAGCGGAATGTGCGCTGATATGAAATTTCCTAGCAGATTAAAACTCTGTGCCGGAGCGAGACTCGACCTCGGGACCTTTGCCTTTCGTGGGCAAGAGCTCTACCAACTTCTTTTTCATTTTTATTTTTTCAAAATCTCAATTCGTTCGTTTTGGGTCGTTGTAGTTGCTCGGGGCGGACGTTCCTTGACACTGGTTCAAGTTCGTCGTTCACCCCTTCACTCAGGCTTTATGTCACAGTGGGTAGTTATCCGTCTGACCTAACACGCTGAGGTACCGTGCCGACTACCAACAGAGCTACCCAAGCACGACTCACGCCCCGTCCCCGCAGCTCTACATCCGCCAGTACCTCGTCTCCTACCTTCCAGACTTCACAGAAACCGTCCTGCAAGAGAGCTTCTGTGAAGTCTGGGAGGTAGGAGAGGAGGTACTGGCGGAAATAAAGTTGTGAGGACGGGCCGTGGGTAGAGCACATGCCCGCAAAAGCAAGGGTCTCGAGTTCGACTCTCTGTCCAGCACACAGTTTTAATCTGCCAGGAAATTTCATAATATGTAAAAAGAGTTTGCTGGATTTAGTTTCGGTAAACTAAGCCGTCTGCTAAGTCCCGTCTTCACAGTTGTCGAGCACTCGCATTGGATGGATAACTGGCTCATGGAACCAATTCATGGAGGCTACAGCGCTGCATATTGAAAACGACCGGATTGTATGTAAATGATTTCTTGCCTCCACCTTGAGTAAACTGGTTCAATGTGAGGTTAACGACATCAGTGTCATGGTTTAGCAACTTGCTGTTAGGAATGCTGTGAGCATATTCTGGCTCATTTAATTCATTGCTGTAGCTACGCGTAATATGTTTGAGAACAAAGAAGCTAACAGTTTGTGTAGCTATTTAAGATTTTAAATCTAAACCTTTTTATTTTAATTGCTGTACTCCTTTGCTTAGTTTAAATAGTCATTTGTTTAACAGATTATTTCAAGCTCGTGCTAATTTCTGCTTGTGATATCTATATGATGTATTAAGTTAAATGATGTCAGTTACTTATAAATTTAATGGTTCAATATCTCATATGGTCCCGAACTAGTGCGGGTGTTCTTTAAAGGTGTCTTTATATTACCTCAGCGTTTTATTGAAATATTTTATATGTGATAATATTTATTTTATGTGTGTCTCATAAATTCCTGTCCATACCGTTGTAAACTGTTGTGTAAGCCTGATCTCAGTTGGCTGGTGTTGGCATTCAGTGAAGCTGTGTAGCAGGTTGCTTCCGCTACTGCAGTCATTTGTTGAAATCAGTCTTCTAATGATTTAATCTCGTGAGTTCCCATTTTTAATTAGTTTGGTAAATGGTTTTAGAAGTATACTTTTTTAATACCAAATTCCCTCCTCTGGGTAGCCGGTTTGAGCACCTCATACTACTGTGACTGAAAGTTCATTTCTGTGGTTGTTTTCTAATTAATTCTGTGTTTCTGTTTATTTGTTTCTCTTTGCACTGAGTAGTTTTGTTGTGCTTGTGATTAATTGAAACAAGCAATACATTTGGATAGAGTAATGTAATTCCCAGGCTCAAATCAGATCGACCACAGCTCATATACGACAGTTCGTGAAATGGAAAATGTTTACAACCTATACATCCGTGCTTAACTTTAATTCTTCTCTTATTCTAGATCATGTGAAAGCACCGACTTTGGGAAATAGCTGGTACCATTCGAGAACATTCATAATAATATTCCACCTGCTTCCACACAAAATTTTGTATTGAATGTAATAAATGATAACAGCTACGCACTCGTGCTACATATATTCTTCAAAAGCTCACTTGTTCCTACAATACTTTCATAATAAATCCGTTAATCATAATGAATGATGTACCTTTATTTCCTTCCAAAAATTATGTTCCATCATCTGTAAAAAGTTATTTATATAATTTTTTCCTTTATCATACTGTAGTAAATGGGCAAACGACTATACGTCCCAAAGAATGAGCTGTTTCACCCTCTATAGCTATTTTCCGCGATCATAATGTTGATATAACTACGCACTTAAAACCGTCACTGCTGACAGTTATATTTTTCACAGGAATAAATTAATATCTGGAAGAAGATTAGTGAACATTGGTCAGATCTGTAAAGAACAGAAAACAGTAGAAGCGTCTAAGATGTGGTGCTGCAAAAGAATGTTAAAAATTAAGTTGAAAGGTAAGAAATAAGGAGGGTCTCTACAGAATAGAGGAAGAAACGAACATATGGAAAACGCTGACACAAAGAAGAGACGGGATGATAGCACATGTGGTAAGACGACAGAGAATAGCCCCCGTGATGCTAGAGTGAGCTGTGAAGGGTAACCATTATACGGACGCAGAGAGTGTTAAATACATCTAACAGATAAATGAAGACATAGCGTGCAATTACTAGTCTAAATATGAAGAGGCTGGCACAGGAAGGAAATTCAAGGCAGTCTACATCGTACCAGTCAGCAGACCGAGGGGGGGAAAAGTCACAGTGCCCGTAGTTGCGTTACTCAGTTTATATAGAGCCCATTGTTGGAAGTGGGGGGGGGGAGTTTATATAGAGCCCATTGTTGGAAGTTGGGGGGGGGGGGGCGTCTCATCAGTTCCCTGACTGATTTGATGCAGCGTGCTACGATTTCCTCGCGTGTGTCAACCTCTTCACCACAGAAGTGACACTTGCTCCAACCATCTTCAATTTGTTTGTAGGATATATATCCCAGTCTCGGTCTCCCGCTACAGTTTTTCCCTTCTACGGCCCCGTTTACTACCACGACGGTCAGTCCCCGATGTCTTAAAACGTGTTCTGTCATACAGTCCCTTCTTTGTTCCACAGTTTTCCAGGCAGATTTTGCAGAGAAGCTCTTCATTTCTTTTCAGTCCACTCAATTTCCTACTATCTTCAGTGGCACCTCATCTGAGACTGTACGTTTCTCTTCTTCTCCTCTCTTCTTACAGTGCGTTACTGGTTTCCATACAATTTTGTACTTCAGGTGTTTATCCTCTCAAATATCTTCCTCAACTTACGGCAGAGGCATTACTACATTTCTGTTAACTCTTTCAGTTTACGTGAAATGCGGCTTCGTTTTTAACCGACAAGGTCAGCCAAGCATGTGTTCCAGTAGTGTTAGGGAGCACTCCAAAATAATGACTGAAGGAACTTACGACTACAAAATGAGACACGATTCATAACTTTTTTGATTTATTGCGATAAAAGTATTGACAAAACAAATGACGTATGCGCTAACATTAATATAATTATGCCTTATTACATGTAATATTGTGGTTGGCAGGAAAGATTCTAATAATAGAGCAAGTGAATCATTTGTAGCATCAAAATGACCAGTCACAGTTCTACAACTGCATCTACATCATTACTCAGCGGGTCAAAATTAAGTGCCTGACAGAGAGTTCATCGAACCCCCTTCAAGCTCTTTCGCTATCTCTCGCCTGTCAAACGATGCATGTGAAAAACAAGCGCTTAAATCTTTCCGTGCGAGCTCTGATCTCTCACCTTTTCTTATGATGATAGTTTCTCACTATGTATGGGGAGGCGAACACAAAATTTTATGAATCGGAGGAGAAGGTTGATGATTGAAATTTAATGAAAAGATCCTGTCACAACGAAAAACGCCTTTGTTGTAACGATTGCCTCCCTAATTCAAGTATCATATCAGTTACACACTGTCGAGTATTTCGCGATAACATAAAACGAGCTGCCCTTCGTTGAACACTTTCGATGTCCTCCGACAGTCCCATCTGGTAACGATTCCACACCGCACAGCAATGCTCCAGAAGAGGTCAGACAAGCATGGTGCAAGCAGCCTCTTTAGTAGATCTATTGCACCTTCTAAGCGTTCTGCCAACAAATTGCTGTCTCTGGTTTACTTTCCCCACAACGTTATCTATATGATCGTCCCAATTTAAGTTATTCGTAACTGTAGTCTGAATGAATTTAGTTCAATTTAGAGCCTTTAAGTTTGGGTAATTTGTCGTGTAACGAAAATTTAGCGGATTTCTTTTCGTACTCATGTGGATGACTTCCAACTTTCATTATTTGGGGTCAACTACCACTTTTGGCACCACAGACCTATCGCGTATAAATCTCTTTGCCATTGGTTTTGGACATCTAATGACTTTACAAGAGAGTAAATATCAGCATCATCTAAGAGTATTTCTCAGATTATCTCCTCTGTCGCTATTATAGATCAGGAACAGCAGAGGGCCTATAACACTTCGATGGAGAACCCCGGCTATTACTTCTGTTTCAAGCGATGACTTTCCATCAGTTAATACGAACTGTGACCTTTATGACAGGAAATCACGAATCCAGTTGCACAGCTGAGGCGGTACTCCATAGGCGAGCAGTCCAATTTAATTAGACGTCCCTTGTGAGAACGGCGTCAAAAGCCATCTGGAAATTTAAAATATTGAATAAATCTGACATCCCCTATCGATAACGCTCATTACTTGGTAAGAATGAAGAACTACCTGTGTTTCAAAGGAAAGATATTTTCTGATTCCTTGTTGACAGTTTGTGAATAAATTGTTTCCTTCGAGGTAACTCAAATGTTCAAACACTTACACTATATGATAAAAGGATACGTACACCTTGCTGAAAATGACTTACAACTTCGTGACGCCTTCTAACGGCAATGCTGGAATTCAAATGGTGTTGCCCCACCCTCACCCTTCATGACAACTTCCACTCTCGCAGGCATACGTTCAGTCAGGTGCCGGAAGGTTTCTTGGGGAATGGCAGCGTAATGCTGCACTGAGGAGCGGTATCGATGTTGGTCGGTGAGGCTTGGCACGAAGTCCACGTTCCAAAACATCCCAGAGGAGTTCTATAGGATTCAGGTCAGGACTCTGTGTGAACCAGTCCATTACAGGGATGTTACGGTCATGTAACCACTCTGCCATAGGTCGTGCATTACGAACAGGTGCTCGATCATGTTGAAAGATGCAATCGCCATCCCTGAATTGCTCTTCAGCAATGGGAAGCAAGAAAGTGCTTAAAACATCAGTGTAGGCCTGTGTTGTGATAGTGCCATTCAAAACAACAAGGGGTGCAAGCCTCCTCCATGAAAAGCATGACCACACCGTAACACCACCGCCTCAGAATTTTACTGTTGGCACTACACACGCTGGCAGATGACGTTCATTGGGCTTTCGCCATACCCACACCCTGCCATCGGATTGACACATTGTGTACCGTGATTCTCCACTCAGCAGAACGTTTCTCCACTGTTCAATCGTCCACTGTTTAGGCTGCTTACACGGAGTGAGGCGTCGTTTCGAATTTACCGGAGTGATGTACGGCTTTTGTGCAGCCGCTCGACCACGAAATCCATGTTTTCTCACCTCCTGCCTAACTGTCATAGTACTTGCAATGGGTCGTGATGCAGCTTGGAATTCCTGTGTGACGGTCTGGATAGATATCTGCCTATTACACATTACGACCCTCTTCAACAGTCGGCCGTCTCTGTCAGTCAACAGACGAGGTCGGCCTGTACGATTTTGTGCTGTACGTGTCCTTCACGTTTCCACTTCACTATCACATCGGAAAGAGTGGACCTAGGGATGTTTAGGAGTGTGCAAATCTCGCATACAGACGTATGACACAAGCGACACCCGATCATCTGACCACGTTCGAAGTCCGTGAGTTCCGTGGAGTGCCCCATTGTGCTCTTTCATGATGTCTAATGACTACTGAGGTCACTGATACGGAGTGCAAGGCTATAGGTGGCAGCAAAATGCACCTAAAATGAATAACGTAAGTGTCTGGGGTTGTCCTGATACTTTTGATCACATAACATATTTTCGAATCTCCTACTGCACATCGACACAGAAGATACGGGTCTGTAACTCATCGGATTGCTTTTACTTCCTTTATTTTCTTGGGTACTGCTGTAACTTGTGCAACTTTCCAGTCCTTAGGTACGGATCTTTGGACAAGCGAGCGGTTTCATACGATTGCTAAGTATGGAGCTTTTGTATCAGCCTACTCTGAAAGGAACGTGACTGCTATACAATATGGACCACAGACCTTGCCGTTACTAAGTAATTTAAGATGCTTAGTTGCTCCGAGGATTTCTGCTTCTAAGTTACACATGTTGGCAGTTGTTCTAGATTCGAAATGAAGAATATTTATTTTGTTTTTAATGAAGGAAATTTAAAAAAAAAACGCGTTTAGCACTGTCAGTAGTAACATCACCGTCGTAATGGCGGAGTGAAGGTACTGATTGCGACCTACCGCTTCTGTAATTTATATACGACAAGAGTCCCTCTATGTTTTCTGCCAGGTTTCGTGACAGAGTTTAGTGATGGAAACGCTTAAAAGCATCTCGCGTTGAAGTTGGTGTTAAATTTCGAGCTTCAGCAAAAGTTTGCCGTAGTTGCGGAGTTTGCATTCTTTTAAATTGTGCATCGTTTTACCGTTACTTCTGCAACAGTGTTCTCACTTGTTTTATGTGCATGGGGATTCAGTACCATTGCTTATTAATTTATTTGGCATATGTCTCTCAATTGTTGTCGATACTATTTGTTGGATGTAAACCATTTCCGGTCTACGCTTACGTATTCAAACTGGATGGCGTGGAGGCTGTCTCTTAGAAAGGCGCCAAGTGATTTTTTTGTGTGCTTTTTTAATTAGGTGTATTTTCCGTTTATTTTTGCTGGGTTAAGATATTATTTTATTGAGTCCCGCAACAACAACGGTGTTGCCACTACCCCCTGTATATGTCATGGTGCTCTCTATGCTCCGGATTAATAGTTGCTAAGAGGTTAAGTATGTTTTCCCAATCATTTGCACTTCGAGTGGGCTCCTAACTAATTGTTCAAAATAATTATCTGAGAAAGCATTCAGTACTATTGTCTTCACGCCAACATGTCGAGGGTAGATTGAAGTCAGGACCAGCAATAATTATATGGGTATCATACCTACTTTCAACTAACATCAGCTATATGTGATGCCAATTGAAAACATGCGACGCAACATAAGTGAATACGTCAAACCTGTTATCACTGAAAGAAGACTGTTCATTAAAATTAATATAAAGTGAAGAGCCAAAGAAACTGATACACCAGTCTAATATCGTGTAGCACACCCGGGAGCGCGCAGAACTGCCCCAATACTACGTGGCATTCGCTCGGCTAAAGTCGGAAGCAGTACTGGAGACAACTGACACCACGACTGCCGCAGAGCTGTCCATAAATCCGTAAGTGTACGACGGGGTGGAGAGATCTCTTCTGAACAGCATGTCGCAAGGCATCCCAGACACGCTCAATAACGCTCATGCCTGGGGAGTCTGGTGGCCAGCGAAAGTGTTTAAACTCAGAAGAGTGTTCCTGGAGCCACTCTGTAGCATTTCTGCTCGTGTGGGGTGTCGCATTGTCCTGCTGGGCCGGCCACGGTGACCGAGAGGTTCTAGGCGCTTCAGTCCGGAACCGCGCGGCTGCTACGGTCGCCGGTTCGAATCCTTCCTCGGGCATGGACGTGTGTGATGTCGTTAGGTTAGTTAGGTTTAAGTAGTTCTATGTTCTAGGGGACTGATGTTAAGTCCCATAGTGCTCAGAGCCATTTGAACCATTTTTTTGTACTGCTGGAATTGTCCAAGTCCGTCGGAACTGATAATGGGCTTGACTGGATGCACGTGATCAGACAGGATACTTACGTACGTGTCACCTGTCAGAGTCGTATCTAGACGTATCGGAGGTCCCACTTCACTCCAACTGCAAACACGCCACACCTTTACAGAGCCTCCACCAGGGTGTGCAGTCCCATGCTGACACGCTGGGTGCATGGATTCATGAAGTTGTCTCCATACCCGTACGCGTCCATCCCCTCGAGGCAATGTGAAACGAGACTCGTCCGACCAGGCAACATGCTTTCAGTCACAAAAGTCCAATGTCGCTGCTGATGGGCCCAGAAGAGGCGTAAAACTTTGTGCCATGCAGTGATAAAGGGTACACCAGTGGGCCTTCCACTCCGAAAGCCCATATCGATGATGTTTAGTTGAATGGTTCGCACTCGGACACTTGTTGATGACCCAGCAGTGAGATCTGCAACAATTTGTGGAAGGGTTGCACTTCTGATACTTTGAACGATCCTTTCAGTCGTCGTTGGTCCCGTTCTTGCAGAATCTTTTTCCAGCCGCAGTGATTCGGAGATCTGATGTTTTACTGGATTGCTGATATTCACGGTACACTAGTGAAATGGTCGCACGGAAAAATGACCACTTCATCACTACATCGTATATGCTGTGCTCCGTCGTTCGTGAGCCGACTATAAAACTACCTTCAAACTCTCTTAAATCTTGATAATCTTCCATTATAGCAGCAGTAAACGATCTAACAACAGCTCAAGACACTTATTTTCTTATATAGGCTTTCCCGACAGCAGCGCCACCTTCTGCCTGTTTACATATCTCCGTATTTGAATACGCATGCGTATACCAGTTTCTTTGGCGCTTCTGTGTGTTAAACTTCAGAGTGAAGCTTGAATAATCGAATAACTATAAAAAATGGTTCGAATGGCTCTGAGCACTATGGGACATAACATCTACGGTCATCAGTCCCCTAGAACTTAGAACTACTTAAACCTAACTAACCTAAGGACATCACATAACACCCAGCCATCACGAGGCAGAGAAAATCCCTCACCCCGCCGGGAATCGAACCCGGGAACCCGGGCGTGGGAAGCGAGAATAACTATAAAATGACCTCAAAATAGCTACTCCTTTTCTAACGTTAGTGGCTGATGCCTCCATAATATCCCAGGTGGAAGCTGGAAAGGCTGTATAATCGGTCATGGGTGGAACCATTGGGTAACTGCAGATCAGACATTACACTGACACACGCAACATGACAGGCCGACATAATCAACGTCTGCCATCGGAACGGAAGTCTAATGTGGAGACTCCCGAACGTCGAGTTAGAGATGACGGAGAAGAAGATATTTCTGATCAAATGTTTATTAAAAGGTAATCTGACGTTTTTGCATTTTGCATCGTTTACTAAATTCAGTAGGCTGGGCTCCAGATCTTCTGAGTGTCAACCGATAAAAATGCTTCTTAGAAAACATTTTTCCCCTTCCTTTAGCTGGTTATCCACAGAAAAAAGTCGCTTCAGTCTCTCCCTCTACTTCTCTCTGTGACCATTGAGGCAGTCTTCATCTCACCATTCTGTTCCTCCCTCTAACATTTTGTTTATGTGTGTTAGCTAGTTCTTAAATTGCATCAGCATTTTCTTTAAGTTAAAACATTCGTTAGTGTCTCATGTTTTGAAGGGTGCAGAATTGTGGGACCCCAACCTGTCTTCAACACTGCTAACTAGAGGTACAGTTAACTTTCGACCTTTGAGTACAACAGTGGTTTCTGCTAAAAGGCAGATTTTCTCACTCCTCTCCCAGGCTATAAAATGTTTTCGCCAGGAGTTTGCGAAATGGGTGATCCTACCTGTGTTCCTCTTCAGGAAGAAAGCTGGAAGTCCTGGTGCAACTGTGCAAAAACATGTCCAGTGACTGATCAGCTCTTGACAAACAACTGTCCCATGGCAGGTCTCCTGCGTACTGGCTCTACTGTCCATAGTGATCTGCATGCTCTTCCCAGTGTTCAGAACCCTTTCAAGTTTCTCTCACTCCTACAAGGCACACAAATTCAAAAGAAGAGTAAATGAAGAGTGATGTCAAATTAGTCTGTTACCAGCAATCACCAGTAGTACTGCTTTCCATTTTCTTCACTGTCAAATATTTCTATCAAATCGGTTTATTATTATAGATTTGAATGTGTTACGTGACTGCTTCGAGAAAAATGGTCACGTAACGTACACTACGACATGTTTAAATCATTAGACACGTGCAACAATTTTGCGACACAGTCTGTGTTTTAAGCTCCCTTTTACGTTATACCTTAATGAACATATTTATGATTGTTACTCGCTATGTATTTGTTTGAAGGTATCTGAAATGAAGTCACAGGTAGGCAGTTTCATTTTCCGTATATCATTTGCACAATAAATCACACTGATGTAGAACGAGTCGCTTTAAATTCACATCGCAAACTAATTTGTAATATCGGTGCATGCTGAACGATTGTGGGTCTTTTTGCATTTCATTTTTTAAATATACAGATATGAGTTAGAAATTCCTATCTGACACCCTGTACACATTACAGCAATTGAATTATTCTGCAGAACATAAGCATCTGTCAATAAGAAACTTTTTCGGTATGTTTTCGAATTTTACTGTACTGTCTGCCATTTTACATCACTTACTCAAGTTATCAAAAACTGTAGCTGCAGTACTGTGAACCCTTTTTGTGTCAAAGACAACTTAATTCGGAGTAATGAATGTCAATTTTCCTTCCAAAATTGTATTTATTTAGGAGAGTTAAATGGAAAGTAATGCCTCCACCTTCGTTAATTGGGTTTGGATGGGAATATATTAATAAATCAAAAGCAGAAATAATCCAGCGTGGGCTGGGCGGTTTCTTAGGTTAGATGGCCTTGGGCAAGTACAGAAAGGGCAACAGCCTCAACGGGTGCAGGGCAAAGTCAGGACATGCGGGGAACAAGCAGCAATCGGTATTGTAATTGTGAACTGTCGAAGCTGTGTCGGTAAAGTTCCGGTACTTCAAGCGCTGATAGAAAGCACCGAAGCCGAAATCGTTATAGGTACAGAATGCTGGTTGAAGCCAGAGATAAATTCTGCCGAAATTTTTACAAAGGTACAGACGGTGTTTAGAAAGGATAGATTGCATGCAACCGGTGGTGGAGTGTTCGTCGCTGTTAGTAGTAGTTTATCCTGCAGTGAAGTAGAAGTGGATAGTTCCTGTGAATTATTATGGGTGGAGGTTACACTCAACAACCGAGCTAGGTTAATAATTGGCTCCAATTACCGACCTCCCGACTCAGCAGCATTAGTGGCAGAACAACTGAGAGAAAATTAGGAATACATTTCACATAAATTTTCTCAGCATGTTATAGTCTTAGGTGGAGATTTCAATTTACCAGATATAGACTGGGACACTCAGATGTTTAGGACGGGTGGTAGGGACAGAGTATCGAGTGACATACTGAGTGCACTATCCGAAAATTACCTCGAGCAATTAAACAGAGAACCGACTCGTGGAGATAACATCTTGGACCTACTGATAACAAACAGACCGGAATTTTTCGACTCTGTATGTACAGAACAGGGAATCAGTGGTCATAAGGCCGTTGCAGCATCCCTGAATATGGAAGTTAGAAGGAATATAAAAAAAGGGAGGAAGGTTTATCTGATTTGCAAGAGTAATAGAAGTCAGATTTCAGACTACCTAACAGATCAAAACGAAAATTTCTGTTCCGACACTGACAATGTTGAGTGCTTATGGAAAAAGTTCAAGGCAATCGTAAAATGCGTTTTAGACAGGTACGTGCCGAGTAAAACTGTGAGGGACGGGAAAAACCCACCGTGGTACAACAACAAAGTCAGGAAACTACTGCGAAAGCAAAGAGAGCTTCACTCTAAGTTTAAACGCAGCCAAAACCTCTCAGACAAACAGAAGCTAAAGGATGTCAAAGTTAGCGTAAGGAGGGCTATGCGTGAAGCGTTCAGTGAATTCGAAAGTAAAATTCTATGTACCGACTTGACAGAAAATCCTAGGAAGTTCTGGTCTTAGGTTAAATCAGTAAGTGGCTCGAAACAGCATATCCAGACACTCCGGGATGATGATGGCATTGAAACAGAGGATGACACGCGTAAAGCTGAAATACTAAACACCTTTTTCCAAAGCTGTTTCACAGAGGAAGACCGCACTGCAGTTCCTTCTCTAAATCCTTGCACAAACGAAAAAATGGCTGACATCGAAATAAGTGTCCAAGGAATAGAAAAGCAACTGTAATCACTCAACAGAGGAAAGTCCACTGGACCTGACGGGATACCAATTCGATTCTACACAGAGTACGCGAAAGAACTTGCCCCCTTTCTAACAGCCGTGTACCGCAAGTCTCTAGAGGAACGGAAGGTTCCAAATGATTGGAAAAGAGCACAGGTAGTCCCAGTCTTCAAGAAGGGTCGTCGAGCAGATGCGCAAAATTATAGACCTATATATCTGACGTCAATCTGTTGTAGAATTTTAGAACATGTTTTTTGCTCGAGTATCAAGACGTTTTTGGAAACCCAGAATCTACTATGTAGGAATCAACTTGGATTCCGGAAACAGCGTTCGTGTGAGACCCAACTCGCTTTATTTGTTCATGAGACCCAGGAAATATTGGATACAGGCTCCCAGGTAGATGCTATTTTTCTTGACTTCCGGAAGGCGTTCGATACAGTTCCTCACTGTCGCCTGATAAACAAAGTAAGAGCCTACAGAACATCAGACCAGCTGTGTGGCTGGATTGAAGAGTTTTTAGCAAACAGAACACAGCATGTTGTTATCAATGGAGAGACGTCTACAGACGTTAAAGTAACCTCTGGCGTGCCCCAGGGGAGTGTCATGGGACCACTGCTTTTCACAATATACATAAATGACCTAGTAGATAGTGTCGGAAGTCCCATGCGGCTTTTCGCGGATGATGCTGTAGTATACAGAGAAGTTGCAGCATTAGAAAATTGTAGCGAAATGCAGGAAAATCTGCAGCGGATAGGCACTTGGTGCAGGGAGTGGCAACTGACCCTTAACATAGACAAATGTAATGTATTGCGAATACATAGAAAGAAGGATCCTTTATTGTATGATTATATGATAGCGGAACAAACACTGGTAGCAGTTACTTCTGTAAAATATCTGGGAGTATGCGTGCGGAACGATTTGAAGTGGAATGATCATATAAAATAAATTGTTGGTAAGGCGGGTACCAGGTTGAGATTCATTGGGAGAGTCCTTAGAAAATGTAGTCCATCAACAAAGGAGGTGGCTTACAAAACACTCGTTCGACCTATACTTGAGTATTGCTTATCAGTGTGGGATCCGTACCATATCGGGTTGACGGAGGAGATAGAGAAGATCCAAAGAAGAGCTGCGCGTTTCGACACAGGGTTATTTGGTAACCGTGATAGCGTTACGGAGATGTTTAACAAACTCAAGTGGCAGACTCTGCAAGAGAGGCGCTCGGCATCGCGGTGTAGCTTGCTGTCCAGGTTTCGAGAGGGTGCGTTTCTGGATGAGGTATCGAATATATAGCTTCCCCCTACTTATACCTCCCGAGGAGATCACGAATGTAAAATTAGAGATTAGAGCGCGCACGGAGGCTTTCAGACAGTCGTTCTTCCTGCGAACCATACGCGACTGAACAGAAAAGGGAGGTAATGACAGTGGCACGTAAAGTGCCCTCCGCCACACAGCGTTGGGTGGCTTGCGGAGTATAAATGTAGATGTAGATGTAGAAACTTACTCACCTAACGACGCACAGTACTCACATCAACACAGTCACCATAAACTGCTTTAATTCTCTGTTGAATCTTCCCTGGAGTGACACTTTCTGCTGTGAAGAATTCGAGGACTGCACGTTGCTTAAATAGCATTGACCGACTGTCTGCGCAGGATTCCATACTTTATAATGTATCAACACAACCTTTCAATGCCAAGGCATTCCGTTATCTGGAGCTGTAGAGGCTACGGAACAAGTCAGTACCTGTCGCATACCGATGCTGCCAACTGTTGAAGAGTTACTAAGGTGGAAGCATTACTTTTCAGTCAACCATCGCATATCATTGTTGCTTTAGAACTGCAGTGGATTATTTAGAAGAAATTTTATGAGAGAATAAATAAACTGTGAAGCAGTAGTCAGAATTCCCATCTCCTTAACAGATAGCAACAAGATGATTGTGGGTGAGCACCACTTATTATTCCTACAGTAAGTTTTTTAGGAATGAAGACTCTTTTTCTGAAAAGTGAGTTACCCCAGAACATTACTCCACATATCATATGCAAAACATGTTAGTACAGTGATGTGTCTCTCCCCAAGATTTACAACGATTCTAAATCCAAACATGGTTGAACAAAGTTGTTTTGGGATGAGATTTTCACTCTGCAGCGGAGTGTGCGCTGATATGAAACTTCATGGCGGATTAAAACTGTGTGCCGGACCGAGACTCGAACTCGGGACCTTTGCCTTTCGCGGGCAAGTGCTCTACCATCTGAGCTACCGAAGCACGACTCACGCCCGGTACTCACAGCTTTACTTCTGCCAGTATCTCGTCTCCTACCTTTCTAAACTGTACAGAAGCTCTCCTGCGAACCCTGCAGAACTAGCACTCCTCAAAGAAAGGATATTGCGGATACATGGCTTAGCCGCAGCCTAGGGATGTTTCCAGAATGCCTAAGCCATGTATCCGCAATATCCTTTCTTTCAGGAGTGCTAGTTCTGCAGGGTTCGCTGGAGAGCTTCTGTAAAGTTTGGAAGGTAGGAGGCGAGATACTGGCAAAAGTGAAGCTGTGAGGACGGGGCGTGAGTCGTGCTTGGGTAGCTCAGTTGGTAGAGCACTTTCCCGCGAAAGGCAAAGGTCCCGAGTTCGAGTCTCGGTCCGGCACACAGTTTTAATCTGCCAGGAAGTTTCAGAGTTGTTTTAAGAGTTCCAAAATGAGCTTTACTCATTTTAAATTCTTATCAAAATGAACGCCTAAAAATTTTGAGATTTTCGCTCTTTTTGTTATTTACTGACCATTTGTTACCCCTAGATGCACAGACCTGGATGTGTCGTGGCTATTAAAATTGAGGTTGAGACCATCCTGAGAAAATCAGTCAATGACACTTATAAGCGAAATGTTTGCTTTATGTCTGCCTCTGTATGTATACTTGGATTGATTGTAATGCTAGTGTCACCTGCAAAAAGACCTTAGAAGCAACTACATTCTTGTAATTTGTTTCAGTGAATATCTGTTTATCATCTCACCTGAAGTTATAGCAAGACATACGCGAAGCAATGATACATGTAATTTTCGAAATGATTCGCAGCCGAATAGATACGTTGGAATTGCCTATCTTAGGTGTCGAATGTCTTGCAGCATAACGTAAAGAAACATTAATATAGTGAGTCCTTTGGGATAGCCTCTCGCACAGGGGGGCAAGATGGAGCGACACCTCCTAGAATCTTGGTATAGCGTTTGCATTCAATTACAGAAATCTCTCGACTTTCTGTCAATCATTGTCTCCAACTCCAATAAACAGCAAATTTAGCATTGCCGACAGTCACGAGAAATATTGCAGCTTTAGCAAAACTTTGTGACTGAAGCTCTCGTAGTTGTCACCTCGTTCACGGGAAATTATGCCAATCCCTTGGTGCGGGTGCAGTTTCGGCGCTGAACGTTTAAATATCCATGTGGAAACAATGTTTTAAATCCTTTGTTTGTCGCTCCTCCGTTCAGCGCTTAGCAGGCTGCAGATTCGAGCTGGCCTAACAACCTCGCGCACAGATTCCGTCACCGATATTCAGAAAAATGTCGTTGAACTTCAATCATACCAGTCGAAAAAAAAAAAATAAAACAATAATCGTGAAAGTAATTCAGTAAATCCATTAACCTAAACATATGTGAAGTTTTATAGTCCTTATACAGGGTATAACTAAATTCCCTTTTCAAACTTTGAGGGCAGGTTCCTTTCACACACACACACACACACACACACACACACACACACACACACACACACACAAAAAACAGAATACGTCTAGTAAATATGGGCTCAAAAATACCTTACAAACTACGAGCAATCGTTCATCTTCTATACTGTAACACACACCTCTTCTACAGCAAGCTATGTATCCCCTTATTTTGGAAGAGATAGTATGGACCAAACATGAAAAAAATGTCCATGAAACATGGGGTCTAAAACGCATACCTTAAAAGCTAGGGCTAAAACCAAGGGGAAATTACAGTCGTAATTTTTACCGACGGCATGCAGCTCTACCGTATGGTTAAATGATAATGGCATCGCCTTGAGTAAAATATTCCGGAGGTCAAATAGTCCCCCATTCGGATCTCCGGACGGAAACTACTTAGGAGGATGCTGCTATCAGGAGACATAAAACTGCTGTTCTACAGACGTATGGAATGTCAGATTCCTTAATTGAGCAGGTTGGTTAGAAAATTTAGAAAGGCAAATGGATAGATTAGAGTTAGATACAGTGGAAATTAGTTAAGCTCGGTGGCAGGAGGAATAGGCGTTCTGGTCAGGCGAATACAGGATTATAAATATAAAATCAAATAGTCTAATGCCGGAGTAGGTTTAATAACGAGTAGCCGCTTGATAGACTTTTGCACAGAGCGTAATTGAATCAAAGCTATCACTTGGTTTAAGAATCATGACACAAGGTTACATACGTGGAAGAAACCAGGAGACACCGGAAGGTTTCAGATTGATTATAAAATGGTTAGACAGAGATTTAGGAAACAGATTTTAAATTGTAAGAGATTTCCAGGGGCAGACGTTAAATTTGACCACAATTTGTTGGTTATGAACTACAGATTAAGACTAAAGAAATCGCAAAAATGGAGGAAATTTGGGAGATTGGACGTGGATAAACTGAAAGAACTAGAGATCGTAGACAGATTCAGAGAGAGCATTAGGGAACGATTGACAAGAACAGGGGAAAGGAGTACAGTAGAAAATGAATGGGTAGCATTGATAGATGAAATAGTGGAGGCAGCAGAGCATCAAGTAGGTAAAAAAACGAGGGCTCTTTAAAATCCTTGGGTAACTCTAGAGATACTGAATTTAATCAATGAAAGGGCAAAATATAAGAATGCAAAAAATGAAGAGGGTGAAAGAGATCTCAAACGTCTAGAAAATAAGATCGGCAGGAATTACAAAGTGGCTAAGCGGGAACGGATAGAGGACAAATGTAAGGATCTAGACGCATATATTACTAGGAGTAAGGTAGATATTGCCTACAGGAAAATTAAAGAGACTTCGGAGAAAAAAGAACCACATTTATGGGTATCAATAGCTGAGATGGAAAACCAGTTCTAAGCAAAGAAGGGAAAGCAGAAAGGTGGTAGGATTATATAGAAGGTCCATACAAGTGAAATGTACTTGAGGGCAATATTATAGAAATGGAAGAGATATAAACATGAGAGGGGAGATGCAATTCTGCGTGAAGAATCTGACAAATCATTGAAAGACCTAAGTGGAAATAAGGCCCTGGGAGTTTACAACATTCCGTTAGAAGAACTGATGGCCTTGGGAGAGCCAGCCATGACAAAACTCTTCCATCTAGTAAGCAAGAGGTACGAGGCAGGCGAAATACCCTCAGACTTCAAGAAGAAAATAATTATTCAAATCCCAAAGAAAGTAAGAGTGAAGAGGTGTGAAAATTATCGAATTATCATTTTAACAAGCCACGGTTGCAAAATACGAGTACTAACATGAATTCTTTACGGACGAATGGAAAAACAGGTAGAGGCCGATCTCGGGAAAGATAAGTTTGGATTCTAGAGAAATGTAAGAACTCCCGAGGTAGTACTGACCCTACGACTTCTCGTAGAAGATAGGTTAAGGAAAGGCAAACCTACCTTTATAGCATTTGTAGGGATAGAAAATACTTTTGACAATGTTGACTGGAGCTCTCATTCAAATTCTAAAGGTGAAAGCGGTAAGATACAGGGAGCGAAAGGCTATTGTACAGAAACCAGATGGAAATTGTGAGAGTCAAGGGGCACGAAAGGGAAGCAGTGGTTGAGATGGGACTGAGTTAAGGTTGTAGCCTGTAGCTGATGGTATTCAATTTGTATACTGAGCAAGCAGTAAAAGAAACAAAAGAAAACTTTGAAGTAGGAATTGAAGTCCAGGGAGAGAGAATATAAATTTTGACGTTCGTTATGACATTGTAATTCTGGCAGAAACAGAAAACGACTGGGAAGAGCAGTTGAGCGGAATGGACAGTGTCTTGAAAGGAGGATATAAGATGAACACCAACAAAATCAAAATGAGGATAATGGAATGTTGTTAAATCAAAACAGGTGAGGCTGAGGGATTCAGATTAGGAAATGAGACACTTAATGTAGTAAACGAGTTTTGCTATTTGGGAACCAAAGTAACTGACTGTTGTTGAAGTAGGAGGATATAAAATGTAAATGCTAAGCAAAGTGTTTCTGAAAAAGATAAATTTGTTAACATCAAGCATAGATTTAAGTGTACGGAAATCTTTTCTGAAAGTATTGTATAGCCATGTATGCAAATGCAATATGGACAATACACAGTTGAGAACAGAAGAGAATAAAAGCTTTTGAAATGTGGTGCTACAGAAGAATGCTGAAGATTAGATGGGTAGATCTCATAACTAATGAGGAGGTTCTGCATAGAACAGCGGAGAAGAGAAATTGTTGGTAAAACTTTACTAAAATAAGGGATCGGTTGGTGGGACACATTTTGAGGCATCAAGGGATCACCAATGTAGTACTGGAGGCGAGTGTTGGGGGTAAAAATCATAGAGGGAGACGAATGGATGAACACAGTACGTAGATTCAGAGGGATGTAGATTGCAGTAGTTTCATGGAGATGAAGGGGCTTGCGCGGGATAGAGTAACATGACTCAAATTGTTCAAATGGCTCTGAGCACTATGGGACTTACCTTCCGAGGTCATCAGTCCCCTAGAACGCAGAACTACTTTAACTAATATAAGGACATCAAACACATCCATGCCCGAGGTAAGATTCGAACCTGCGACCGTAGCGGTCGCGATGTTCCAGACTGAAGCGCCTAGGGTCGCTTGGCCACACTGGCCGGCAGAGTAGCATGGAGAGCTGCATAAAACCACTCTTTGACCTGAAGACCACAACAAGAAGAGGTATGAGCACTTGTTCTACAGAACAGTAGTATTTCACATTAGCGAAGATGAGCAACTGCTCGTAGCTGTTAAGGTATGCATTTGGAAGTCCCAATGTGGTAGACATATTTGCTTGTTTTGGTCCATAGTTCCTCCTCTCAAAATATGGAAAGCAAAGAGCATGCGGTAGATGACATGTGTGTCACAGTATCCAAGATGAAACATTGTTAACACCTGTGAAGCTAAGCGGTTTAATTTCCATGTGTCTAGACATTTTTTCTTCCGAAAAATTGGTGGCAATTGCGAATATTTTTGATATCAGCTGCATTAGGTACTAAAAGAATACCTACTGGTGGCACATTAAAATTTCTGCTGAATCGGGGCTCAAGCCAGGATTTTTCACTTATCATGAGCGGTCGCTTTCCATCTCGGCTACCCGTGTATGCGTCCAGGAGCGATACGAACCTCCACACGCCACAGTGGCTACTCCTCATAATGCTCGCAGCTCTTACCTGGACTCCCGTAACTGGGTTAATGAGATAAGCGCGTTCAACGTTAGTACTGTTTGTATCGTCATTTTCGTACTGTAACACTTATTTTTATTTTAAAATGCCTGTTCCTTCAGAGATGCGTTCACGTCTAAAGTAACGGATATTATAGAAATATATATTTTTTTCATGTTTTGTTGAATGGAATTTTTCCTCTGATTGAGTAAGGTTAATTAAGCTTTTTTAAAGGTTATTCCTTGTTTGTCAAGTTCGAGAGTTATTAACTTGGCATTTTTGTTGATTTTCAGCAGGATTTTCTAATAATTTTGATGTTTTCCTCGTACTCCAGAATTTCAGTTTCAGTTTCTACGTAAAGTTCTGGGAGTACGAATGAATTATATATGTGAGTATTTATTACTGATAACTTCATTTCACAGTTCTTTGGGTACTCTGATCATTCATAGTAAAATTAATAATATAAAACGATGTGCTTTGCATGTCTTGTATAAAAACGTTTATCGTTCAGGTAACAAAGTGTTTTATCTTGCAAATACAAAGTAGATAATTATCAGTCTTTTGAGACGCAATAAAGTTGGCATGGTTCCTGTAAAATTTAGTTCCTGTGGCACGACGAATCTTGGCTTATCTTGGAAAAATTTCTGCGGACTCCAATGCACTTATGGTTTCAAGCGGCTACACACTTCGTCACCGCCGGCTGGCCATGGTGCGACGCTTCCTTCCTGTATCGGTCGTCAGCGCCGGTGTCCGCCGGCGTCCTTCCTCGCTTCCTTCCTTCGTTCCTTCTGCTTCACGGAGGCAAGCACAGCGCGACGGCTAAGCCCCGAGGATTGCCGCTGATATAACAGCCCTGAGGAAGGCGGACTCGCTGCCACCGAAACGCTGCAGGCGAGCGAGAGTGGACGCGGCGCGGTGGGGGAAAGGGAGGGAGGGCTGTGCGAGGAGCGCTCTCTGATCCGAGACGGGACGGCGACCAACTCCGGCGCAACTAATCTTGGGCCGGCGCGACGCCGCTTCTGCCCGTCCAACCCCAGCCAGTTCTGCACCCGCGGGGCACTCCGGAATACACCTCGTGGACGGCGCCCTCTATCTGCTGCTGGTAACTTACTTCATGCACGTCGGTATCGCACGTTTAGCAGCCGGTGGCGTTATGACTATCACTTAGTGAGTTCTTTGTGGGCAACACTATTTAGCCAACACAGCTTATTGTCTAAGAATGGTAATTCATTGCTTTAGATACATTTCGCTCTTCTTCTCTATATAGAACAAATACATAACATAAGACATTTGAAGACATTTTATATTTTTTTTTATTTTGTGTACGTCTAAAAATAAAGAAGAATTGTGGGACAAGAGCGAGTTGAGAAGAGCTTGTGGAAGAGAAGAGAGATGGAACATAATGCGAGTAACGCTAGGTCCAACAAAATTCGCAGTGAAATGTGTATACTTCATAGAATCAGCTTTTCAGTTGTTTCATAGGAGAAACATTGTTAATGTAATTCTAAACTGGACTAACAAAGAGGGTAGTCTTCTTTACGGTTGTAAATGGAAACCAGTAGATGCCATTGAACTGAAGTGCTTTATCGGTGTCTTGATCCTAGTAGGTGCTTACAAGGTCCATAATGAAGCAGTTACACATCTGTGGAACAAAGGGGATGGTAGACCCATTTTTAGTGAAGCAATGGCTAGAAATCGCTTAACGCAAATTTCAAGTAGCATCCGTTTTGATGACGCAGATGTGAGGCGTCACAGCAGCCCGGTGTGGCCGCGCAGTTCTAGGTGCTTCAGTCTGGAACCGCATGACCGCTACAGTCGCAGGTTCGAATCCTGCCTCGGGCATGGATGTGTGTGATGTCCTTAGGTTAGTTATGTTTAAGTAGTTCTAATTTCTGGGGGACTGACGACCACAGATGTTAAGTCACATAGTGCTCAGAGCCATTCGAACCATTTTTCGAGACGTCACAACCGTGCTCCTGACAAGATGGCTCCCATTAGAGAAATATTTGGAATGTGGGTACACACATTTCAAGAAGCATATGTTCCTCACAGCAACGTAACAATTGATGAACAATTTGTGGCATTTCGTGATAGATGTCCATTTCGGCAATATATTCCTTCAAAAGCAGGAGAATATGGGTTGAAATTATGGGCTGTATGTGATAGTGCAACGTCTTACGTTCTCGATCTCCAGGTTTACACTTGTCGACAAGAAAATGAATGAGGCTTAGAAAACAGTGGTAGGAATGTAACAACTGACAATTTTTTCACTAGCTTTAGTGTGGCGAGAGAGCGTCTGAAAATCAATCTCACACACTTAGGAACAATTAGAGAAAATAAAGGAGAACTGCCACAAGCTTTCACTTAGACCAAAGGTCGAGTTAAATATTCATCTGTTTTTGTATTCCAAGAGCATACTTCAATCCTTTGTTATTGTCCGAAAAAGGGAAAACTTGTAACTTTGCTCAGTACAATACATTAAAGGAAGGAAGAGGTAGATCATGAATAATTCAAGCCAGTAATGATTCAGGGTTATAATAGAACAAAATCAGGAGTAGATAACATGGAGAAGCTGGTTAGAGCGTACACTATAAAGAGGATGAGCAGAAGGTGACCAATGGTATTATTTTACGACATGATTGATATCAGTGCACTGAATGCATTTATCATATGCCTACATCTTACACCAGACTGGTCAGAAAGGATCAAATAAAAGAGACGGGCATTTCTCATAGAATTAGGAAAGCAGCTCGTCGGAAGGAAGCCAGACCAAATTATTTCCCCTGTACTTCCATTAACAGTACAGACAAAAAAAGAGGAAGGAGTCCGTTTTGTAAAAAGTCTGAGGACAGGAAATTCACCGATAAATGTTCAAAATGTGGACGTTATGTGTGTAAAAACCACTCTGCAATTTATTGCTGTAAGTGTAATGCATCAGCCGGCCGAAGTGGCCGTGCGGTTAAAGGTGCTGCAGTCTGGAACCGCAAGGCCGCTACGGTCGCAGGTTCGAATCCTGCCTCGGGCATGGATGTTTGTGATGTCCTTAGGTTAGTTAGGTTTAACTAGTTCTAAGTTCTAGGGGACTAATGACCTCAGCAGTTGAGTTCCATAGTGCTCAGAGCCACTTTTTTTTGTAGTGCATCATATATGTCAACTCGGAATTTGAAAATCGTTTGTAAATGTTACAGAAATAAATAATTTAAAAAGGTATGCATTTTAATTTTATGTAATGTCACTGACATCATGTTTTAAATTGTGGAAAAAAAGGGAATGTGATCTTATTCTACCTTTATTAAAACTATCCTTAATAAAAAATAAATTCCGTTGGGGTCACTAAAGACCCCAATGGTATTCAGTGTAACAAAAAATTCTCGGTATTAGAAGGGTTAATAGTGATATCAGACAAGGACACTCAGCATGCTACTTTTAATTTAGTCATGGACGACGTGATAAAGAAGGTATTGGCTGGTAGTGGTTATAGAATGTGGATGAAGAAAAAAAATTGTTACGATGACGATACAGTTCTGCTGGCAAACAGTGAATCTAACCTGCAAAAACTCTTACATACACACTTCTGATCAGAAAAAAAAACAGAACACCTTGGGCGACTGGAGATATTCTCAGGACACGTACATATGCGGAAATGATTAGCATTTCGGTCACCTCGGTTCAGAATGTGTTCTGTTGCCTAGTATGAAAGGGTCCACCAAGAGTCGGCCGGTGTGGCCGAGCGGTTCTCGGCTCCTCAGTCTGGAACCGAGCGACCGCTAGAGTCGCAGGTTCGAATCCTGCCTCGGGAATGGATGCGTGTGATGTCCTTAGGTTAGTTAGGTTTCAGTAGTTCTAGGGGACTTATGACCTCAGATATCAAGTCCCGTAGTGCTCAGAGCCATTTGAACCATTTTAGGTCCACCATGGGCCCTGATAGCTTGTTCCATAAGTGATGGCATCGACGCGTGTAAGGCGCTAATGGCGTCTTGTGTTGTAGCCTTCCACGCTGCATTCACCTTTCCCACAATTCATCTGTGGTGGTTGGCACTAGGTCACAACGGTGCACCAGTCGTTTTCACCATAACCCACATATTTTCGATTTGAGACAAGTCTGGTCATCTGGTAGCCCAGGGCAAAAGGCTGACACCTTGTGACACCAAGAAGGCACGTGTTCGTACAGCAACATGTGGTTGTGCATTGCCTCGTTGAAAAATGGCGCCTGGGGTGTTGTGTAGAAAGGGTACACCTACGGGTCGCAGGATGTCATACACATAGGTCACAATGGTCATAGCGCCCTGGACACGCAACAGCTGTGATTTGTAGCTGTACCCAGTAGCACCACACACCATAAGGCAATGAGTTGATGTCGTATGTCTTCTGCGAATGCAGTCCCTGTGATGCCGCTCCCTTGTCTGTGGCGAACCAAAATGCGGCCATCATTTTCAATCAACCAGAAGCTGAATTCTTTCGAAACCTCCGTCTGATGCCATTCCTGACCCCGGTGCCGCCGTTCCATACACCATTGCCGTCTAGCATGTTTCTGCACATTTATTAAAGATAGGCGGAGAAGTGGACGAGACACACGTAGTTCATGCCGTCACAAACAGCCCTGATAGTGTACGATGTGTTACACTGTTCCACTACTACGCAAGAGCGGCGGACGACGCAGATCTGTCCTGCCATGCATTCGGATGAGGTGTCGATCTTCTCAGGGGTTGGTATGAGTTTTACGACCTGACCCATCTCGTTGTGTTCTACAGCCTTCTGCAGACACCCTTTGCACTGCCGAAACACTTCCTCCCACACGATCAGCAATTTCCCATATGCATGCATCACATTCTCTGATGCCAACAATGCGCCCTCTTTCAAACTCACTGACTTGACGGTGCGGTTCACGCATATGTCTGCAAGGCATCCAGTACGGATGCTCTAGTCATTCTGATCCATTACTTCCGATTTACAGCGACAGCGAGGCAGGTCGTGTTGCGCCGCGATATCGGTATTGCCCCTGAACCCGCGGCTGGACGTGTTTCATATGCAAATCATTTCTGCTGAATATACTATTGTGCACCCACTGTCTCTAGTCGTTCAAGGCGCTCTTCTTTTCTGAATATACGTATATTTAACGAGGCCAACAGAAGCCTAAATATTGCCACATCCACTCAAAAGACGAAATGTATGACCACGTTGGACGCGGATGTAAAAATTATTCAACAGGTAACGACGTTTAAATATTTTGATATTCAAATGTCCAGCAGGGGAAATGTCGAAAAGGGAGTTAGTGAATAAGTAACAAAAGCAAATAAAGTGGCAGGGTTTTTGAATACTTTTTCGAAAAACAAGCATACCGGAAAAGATGCAAAGGCAAGGCTATACAGAGTAATAGTGAAACCAATAATGACATACAAAGCTGAGCCTAGTCCGGAAACATCAAAAACGAAAAGAAATTGAAATTCTGCATGGGATTACAAGGAAGGTACCGAAAGACCGAGAGAGAAGAGAAAGCATTAGAAAAGGATGTAAAGTGGACCTCATTAATCAGTGGTACGTAAGAGAAAGTATGAATGGAACGGACACATAGACAGGATGAATGAACAGAAGATTGGGAAAATTGTAAAAAATAAATCACCTGCTGGTAAAAGAAATATTAGCCAACTAAGGACAAGATGGGGCGACAATCTCGTGGTAGGCTGAGGGGTACTGAATGAAACAGACTTCAGCCTAGGAAGAAAGAAAGAAGCTGAAGAAGAAAAAGAAGAAGGAAAGTGGGACTTTCTAAATCAGTTGGCTATGTGTATACAGATAAGAAAATATTCTACTACTCAGCTCGTATGTGCAGCTCGGAGGCCCTTATGTTACAGGACCGTTGGTAGACATGTCGTGCACAAGCGGTAAGGAGCTTCCACGAAATATATTTAATCAAAACAGCAGTCATCGAGAAGGAAATAGAAGAACTAAGACGATGTTGCTTTTAACAATCGGTCATGCATTACTAACCATAGGAGTACCAAGGCATTTTCCATAACGTGCATTACTATAGGAGAGAGAAGGGGATACTTCATGCCCACCGGAAAGAAACACAAAATTCGGTAATTATGGTAGAATTATATTAACAACATGCCTTTGAAGGAGGTAATGATCTGGAAGTAGCGCCCAGAACCTGAAGATACGGTATCATTTAGCACAGTCTTAGCAATATGAACGCTCTTTTAATAACATGTACTTCATGACCACCACAAAAAATTTAAGAAACGAAATTTCAGTGGTTGTTGTTGACTTTTACTCTCGACGAACTTGTTCAAGAGATATTGAAATGTATGCAAGGCCCTAATTCTCGAAATATTGAATACGGCATTAAATGGGGAAAGTGACATCTGTTAGTGAAACTGAAAAGTTTGGATTAAGTTTAACTGAAAGAATATAAAAATTACATGAAGCCTTTTAGAAGAAATCACTAAAAACAATATTTTTTCAAAAGAATTTAAAATATAAAGTAACTGAGGAGATTACAATTTTTTTCAGAAAATGAGTATGAAGTACCCGTCCCTTTGGAATAGCGAGCGAGCGTTAATGTGTGTAAAACCAGAGCTGTTATTGAAATTCATGGATGCTAGTTATAAATCATACTGCTACAAGTTACATAGCATCCACTATGTCGGTCAACAGAATGCCTATCGACATCTGTAATAAATTTGAGCAGCTGCTTACATTTAAATAATAATAAGGGAATGGGGCTACGTGAATCAGAATATGGTACGCATTACTTGTTCTGTGTTAAAGTATTAATGTAGCCTAACTATATATAACAATCACTCAGCCTCAATTATGAGTTACCTCTTTGGTTAAATTTTCCAGCCGGCCGGAGTGGCCGTGCGGTTCTAGGCGCTACAGTCTGGAACCGCGTGACCGCTACGGTCGCAGGTTCGAATCCTGCCTCGGGTATGGATGTGTGTGATGTCCTTAGGTTAGTTAGGTTTAAGTAGTTATAAGTTCTGGGGGACTGATGACCACAGCAGTTAAGTCCCATAGTGCTCAGAGCCATTTGAACCATTTTAAATTTTCGACTTCTCCAGGAGACGTTGACGTAATGCAGGAAATGCTGTGTAGCGCACGGGAATTCTCCTCTTCAGTTCTAATAGAATACTGTCGTGCAAATTCCTTTCTTCTTTCATATTTCTGAATGATGAGCCCCCTTTATGTCACCAAATAACCGGAAGTAAACCGGGAAACTATACTCCTTCTAATCCTCCAAGAATTTCCTAAACTCAGAGTTCTGCAAAATTATCATTCCCTTTAGTTCTGCCAACCACCAGCGAAAACCACTACTACCCGACGTACGACGATAGAGAGAAATTCTGCTTGCCATCTGACTTCATCAGTTCATCTCATTCTTACAAGTGGGAAGAGAAAATTGCATTTTGAAAACTCCCAAATAAATAACGTTAAAGACTACGGAAATGCGTTGGATGTTCAAGAGAAAAGTTCAAATTCAGGAGAATATTCATCACCTGATACTGAGTCGGAGGAATAAACATACCCTGTGGTAAGAAACTTCCTGGCAGGTTTCTGCAAACTCAAATGTTATGACCCTAGATCTGTGAAGAAAGAAAAATGGATCAGTTGTGACAAATCCAAGGAGTGGTTTTACGAAATCTTTGTGGGGACTGCTGGTCGTAACCAATTACACTGTGAGAAATTCATCTAACAATTACTGGAACAGTTAAAAATTGTAAACTTCTATACTGTCTGTAATAACATGACGCTCTACATTGATTGATGTAGCCCCACTTACGATTCAAATGGCCCCACAAATCTCTGATTTTTCTATTATTACAAGAATTTAAATTGTTCTGTTTAGGACGAAGAAGAATAGATCTTGGAGCAATGTACCTTTATCACACAAAACTTACAACTATGATCTATGCACCATGCGTAATAAAATAGTTACTACGTTTTCTGGGACCCAAAATGTTGAAAAGGTGCATTCAGCCCCTTCTTACCCTACTAATATTACTAACAAACATTAAATTAGAAGCATAATATAGAAATTTTCTGTTACGTTTGCAGTTATTCCATCGTATGACTGAAAGCTCGGCACTTTGGAGCATTATAGTCTCAACTGAGGATTGTAGTCCCCTCCATTATTGTTGTAAAGCATTCCACTGTTTGTAAACTTACATCAGAGTACGTGGCAATATTAATGTGATGCATAAGAGGTTTATCTCAAGTTACTAATAGTGAGGAGGGAGTGGGAAAGGACACACCACTGAGCTCTTTATTTCCTAGCTGTGATGGTGTAATCATTAGGTTCAGATTGTTGCTTTTTGCGTAGTTCTTACAGAGTTTTATTATTTGAAGCGTTGATTCTATTTATGAGTAGCGATCGTTGCAAATGACTGGTCGATGGTGAGTCGTATAAGTAGCTGTATGTCCGATCATCCGAAATGCTAAGTTGTTTTTGTGTCGTGGCTGTGGCAGCTTCTGCGACCTTATCATTTCCATTCGTATGTGAGATCAAATCGTAGATGCGGTTCCGCAAGATAACATGGGAATTAACGTATTGACGACGCCACATGTTACATGTGTATTGAGATGGATATTTTATAATGATTTGTTTGCTGCTATTCCTTCGTTACCGATCAAGCACCATATGGATTTCACATCAGATGACAGATCGTTTCTGTGTAGTTTCCTACTGATGACGCTCCATTCTATCAAAGGATAAAATTGTCCCTAGTCTTGTGCATTTAAATCACTTCAAATTTGGTCATAGAACCGTCTGCACGCAACATTGTCTTGTGCAATAGAGTCCACTTGAAAACGATTCTATAGCAATTTACAAGGAGACTTAATTGTAAAAGGCTGTGATCTTTTTAGCTCTAGGACCATTTTGAAGTGGACTTCATTGTACAGGACTACAAATACAAACTACACGACATCGAATGGTCACGCAATTACCGTCATTTATTGTACCTACGAAAACTGTGGTGACTGGTTGACCCATTACGAAAGTAGTATAACCGATAGTATCTGACATTCATAGCACATATTGTTTAACTGGCACCTAAGGTGTTTATTCAATCCATAACAAATACCGCTCCAGAATTAACGCAGATCTATACACCCCTCAAAACTGAAAATAGTTAGTCACAAAATAGAATGCCAAATAGTTTTTAGCGTCATGGAATCGGGCCATTATCTCTAAAAATGCATACCTTGTCAAAACTCCGAGGAAACAACTATTCTAAGCGCTTCAGTCTGGAACGGCGCGACCGCTACGGTCACAGGTTCGAATCCTGCCTCGGGCGAGGATGTGCGTGTTGTCCTTAGGTTAGTTAGGTTTAAGAAGTTCTAATTTGTAGGGGACTGATGACCTCAGATGTTCCCCGACGTACCATAGTGCTCAGAGCCATTTAAACCATTTGAAACAACTTTAAAATGATTTCCCCAAATGTTAATTACAGTAAAATGTCAAAAAAGGTTTTAAAACAAGCAGCATAAAACATTTCTTTATACCGTAAAACTTAAACTTTCACTGCCGGACATGTCAGAATCAATAAAATGTTGCGGCTTGTTATGCCATGGATGAATGGATTTCACCTTAAAACCCAACGATTCGTCCTCATCTATGGAGGACCTTTTCGAAGGGGGTCGTAAATACCTTAAATGTCCGATTCACACCCTGGCTCGCTATTGACTGCAGCAAAATTCTGCTTCAGCGTGGTTCCGCGAGCATAATTGGCCGTTGTCGACTGACGTCATCCGCTGTCGCTATCACCCCATGCTGGAAGATTGGTAAAGATCTTCTTCAGCACCGGAATGCAGATGTCACAGAGTTTCACACCCTCCTCCTTCCTATTGAAACTACTGGGGTGCCTTACAATCTCTATGGCATCTCTGTATTGACTTTCATCGTATTCGCTTTTGCATACTTGAGTCCTATCAAAATTAATTTGATGGTCTTCTGACTGCAAATCATGTTTCGCAACAGCTGATTTATGGACCCCCCCCCCCTCTTCTGCAATTGCCATTATCCTCATCTAGTTGTTTCTTGAGCGACATTTTGTAGTATCCACGTACACCTCCCCGCGGCTAGACGGAATAATATAAACTCCTGCTCTTCCCAGGGGCTGGTGAGCACCCTTGACCGATTATAGATGATATTGTATCTTTCGGGTGGGTTTGTGGATTGCCACTAGTTTCCCCTCTTTCAATAATTTTTCTATGAGGTCAGTAACGTCCTTCGTGAAAGGTAGAAAAACTGTCCATTTCACCAGCGCTTGAGCATAGTTATGATTTCTACGTGGTCGTCTCGCCTCAGCGAACGAATAAACATTCTTCAGCAATGCGATAGTGAGATGTCTTAAATCTGCGTCAAGCAGGGGGGGTCTGGTTCGAAGCCAATGTTTTGATGATGCTTTTGTTGTGTGTGATGGTTCGAATCTCGGATAAGGTAATGGTCTGAGTGCTGCGGCGTAGTGGTATTAAAAATGTTCGCTACCACTGCGTGATGCTAGCAGCAACTTAATGTACGCCTGTCTCAGTACAGCATTCGTTTACAATCCGTTGCTCTGCATTCGTAGGTACTATGTAGACGATGATAAAAGCAGCGCTGGAGAAAAGCACCTTCCATACTTACGACTGCATAGTCCGTGTAACTCAGGTAGCAAAATAAACCTCTAATTCCCTAGTAATAACGGGCAAAAGTGGATTCTTCCTTCCATCATGGAAAATGTCCGCTTCTCGATACTAATGTTTTTTGTTGTCTTTTAGTTATGATGTCAATACGCTCACATTTACGTCGATAGCACATATACCACTAGTTCATGCAGCTTATATCACACGAAAGACAGCCAGAAGTGTACTAAGTCCAACACGAAATATTACCAGATTAATACAGTCATTACTCTGCTACGAAATGAGTTTCACACACGGTCCTTTTCAGTAGATTCTTCAAAGGAAGATGTTCGCCAAAAAATGTTCTGTAAGTGCATACTGAACACGCCACGCAGAATTCTTCACAAATACCGATAGATTCACACGCGGTTTTCTCTGTAACAAACACTCCAAAATCTCCCAAACTTCACCGATCTATCCATAAATGCATCTGCTTGCACAGCGATATAAAACGAACGAGATATAACAGTCACTTCTTCATTTTACAAATAACTTTTTCGGACACATCTAACATGACCTTCTCATGCGGCAGCTAGTCCAGGACTCCCTGAATGCTGTTGGTTCAGGGCATATAACTCATTCCTGTGCACGGGAAAGAGTTTGCTCTGATTGGTTGATAAAAATGAACAGCCAATCAGATCAATCTTTCAAGTTCATATTCGCACTAAACTGTTTTACTCGAATCAACATTCGCAGATACATTTATGTCATTTTATGCTGCATATATCAATAAAATGTTCGACCATACCAAACGAAACGAAAACTAATCTTGAAATAACTTTAGAAAAGCATTACTCTACAAATGACTATTCTGGCTGCCTTCTTACAAAAACAAGTACGCT
This sequence comes from Schistocerca americana, assembly GCF_021461395.2. NCBI lineage: Eukaryota > Metazoa > Arthropoda > Insecta > Orthoptera > Acrididae > Schistocerca > Schistocerca americana. The sequence continues at coordinate 749,811,610 of NC_060122.1, read as the reverse complement.
TGGGCATACGTCATCAGCAATGTGGGTACAAACAACTTGCCCACACTATGATTGCGCAATGCATTGCATAAAATTAATCTTGAAATTTAGCGTAGGTCCCACATACACACTCTCATTTACTCCCACAATAACGTAAGACAGACATAATAATTTTGTCTGAATTTTTTACAACGAAAATGAAAATTACAGTTTTAATATGAAAATCTCAATTAATTAATTCTGTGCAATGTGGGTACAAACAACTTGCCCACACTATGATTGCGCAATGCATTGCATAAAATTAATCTTGAAATTTAGCGTAGGTCCCACATACACACTCTCATTTACTCCCACAATAACGTAAGACAGACATAATAATTTTGTCTGAATTTTTTACAACGAAAATGAAAATTAGAGTTTTAATATGAAAATCTCAATTAATTAATTCTGCACACTGAGAGTTCTGTTTATGTTTCCAAATAATACCAGAAGATAAACTATATTGTTCCTATCAATATTTATTTTCTTATGAGTTCGTTAAGTACTTTTTAATGGATTTTTTCATGTCTGAAACTATTATAGGTAGCGGTATCAAATTTTGACACAAAGTTCGTCTGAATAACAAAAGGTCATGTACCAAATTTGGAATAAAACAGATAATAATTAACACAGTTATTTTGTTTCCTAGGTGAGATGAATAAGTGTTTCTAGGACGCGCCACAGTGAGTATTTGTACGGCCCACTTTAACGACAGGTGTGGCTATGACGCATACGGCAGGCCACAAGTCGGTCGGCGCTGAATGCTACTATACTGCAGGCTTCCAAAGCAGCTTGCCAAAACGTAACAAAACTTACTGGAAAAATCTGCAATCGCGTAATACCTGCAACGCTACACACTGCCTAAGAAACAAAAATTTTTCCTGATTATATTTTTTGGTTTCTTACAATTTTTGCTGTAATGTTTTTCCTTAACTACACTGACACTTCTCATTAAACTGTTTTTACCAACAAAAAAAAATTCTTTTGATGAAATTATTTAAATTACATAACATTACAACATGGTATATCTATTTACATCAATTGTCAATGGCTAGGTCTTGATGATGTACAGGAAATTAATTGTACAAAAAAAATTATTTTTCATCAGCTGAAAAGAAATAACACATCTAATGTTCTTACAGGTTTCAGTACAATTTAATAATTTCTTATTCAAAGAATGACTTCAACGAAATTCAACTTCCAATATTTACATATTACAATTTATTTTCAAAATTCTTTAAATTTTCAAAACATTCATGAAGAAGAATTTTTTTGTACAGAAGTTTTTGATACAACCAACTCTTCCTTAACTCCAATTCTTTCATTTAAAAAAAAACATTAACTTTGTTTTGTCTCGTAATGACGTCCAAAAACTTTACTGAAATATTTTCACTAACGAAGTAAAATGAGTATGCATAATCACTTACCCTTGAATCACAAAATGGCTCATCACTGGTATTTAGCCTCCAGCTCTGTCTCGACCTTGAGTTCTCTCTCAGTGTCTGTAATATACAGCATATCTCAGTGTCCATTCTCAATCGCTGCATCCTAATCCTAACACACACATTTATCCTAATAGATAATATTTATTAAAGAATGCCTCTCACAGTCAAAAGTTAAAAGCAAAACTTTCTTAAAGAATTTGTTTTTAATTTTATTCAAATTCATATTAATTTTCAATCCAACATTTCTTTACATTTAGTATTAATTAATTTAGTTAAAAAATGAATTAACTACTTTTTAAAACTTAAACAGTGCACCCAAAATTCGCACTACTACTGAAATCTTATTTTCAAAATCTGTGTGTAATTAAGCAAGTTACTGTTACAAATATTGCTAACTCAAAATTTTACTCTTTCTTAAATTTCTTTCAGAATACAAAATTTACTACTTGACTTCACACTAATAAGATACTGTACACAAAGAAAAAAATACAACATTATTAAATTGACTGGAAAGCTACTTCTGCCACCATCTGCAGCTCTGAAAAACATCAACATATTACGCAAATACATAAAAAATCATTAAGCACTGAAAACCATTCAGACCACCTCCTGCAGTTCCTTAACACCTCCTACATAATAAGGAAAGAGAAAACAATTTTAGAAAATCACTAAAATTAATTATGTTCGCTTCACTAGCTCTGAAGCACAACGTACATACTACTATATACAAAGAATACCTATTCTACAGAAAAGTCCTTATAAAACTACTGCAAATTATCCTTACCAGCTCCTGTAACTTTAGCAAAGTCTTCACACAGATCCTATATACAAAAGTACATCTCGTACGCAACATTCCACAAAAAATACAAAATTCCGTATAGGACATTACTGAACCTCCTAGTCAGTTACTGTGCCTCTTCGTTACTCATTACTGCAACTACCTCCAGCCAACGGCTGTGGCTTTTTATCATCTCATGATCCAAATTACATAATACATAAGTATAGTACATACAGAAAGGTCCTTATAGAAAAACATTAAGAAGAACGCATGCCAACTAATGTGGCTCTTAAACCTATATCGTACACTACATTAAAGAAAAACACACATCACTAAAGACATTAAATACACTTAAGTCATTCTCTCTGGTTCTCAAAAGATATCAAATACAAATTTCGTTTTTCTCGTTAGGCAGGCAATCCTCTCTTGCCTCTGACACATTACTCTTACAGCATCTTTACATGTGACAAAAGTTTCTAGAAACCTCTTGCCCTATTTGCCCTATTCCTGTATTGTCACATTAAAGCATACTTTTCATTGCTCTCTGTTTCTGGTTAGACCTTTTAGTTTCTACTGGGACACTAGCTCTCTGCATACTTTGTACTACTCTAGTACACTTTTTACTGATATGGAAGTAGGATAGAACATAGCTAAGGTTCTGAATGAAGAAGAGGAAGTCTGACAACGAAAAGAAAGGGAAAATACTATTGTCAACAACTCAGGTGCCTAGTGATAGTCAACCACCTGACAACGCAAAGAATGCGTCTCCCCTGAGGTTTCTTAGTTACTAGCAGTAATGGTTCCTTCAGTATGTATCGCTTTAAATCGATTATAATTCTCAAGCCATGTAACTTATGTGACTTAACATATTCTAATTGGCAGGCATTAGCAAGGGGTTGGTTTGGTTATAATTCTAAAAGTTAACACATATTCCCCCATAAATGTTTTAGTTTCAGACACAAGATTTTTGACTTTTCTGTAGTTTTTACCAGCATCAGGTCACCAATCTGAAAACTCCTAGGACTCGCCCTAGCATCGTGCCTTCTTATCCTTTCCAAAACCTTTTCTCAATAATTCGCACATGCTATCTTCTTTTTTTCTTCCATCGCTACTTCCGTGAAGTTAGGAAATTCCACTAAATAAAAAGGAGATTATTTCAAACTGTTAGTTACCTCCTCAAAATATTCCAAGTAGCTAGCCCAAGCAGAGTGTTCCTTAGGACAGATGCCCTTCAGAGACGATTAAGTTATTTCATGATTCTTTCACTCATGTTAACCTGTGGAAAATAGGCCGAAATTTTAATGTGTTCCACGTTTTTCTTCATTAAACATTCCTCAAAACGCTTAGAAATAAATTGAAGCCGAATATCTAACAAAATTGCTTTTGGCCCCCAATGTTTGAAAAGTAGTCCTTTTCCAATTTACGCACTACTACCTTAGCATTGGCCTATTTAGTCGGATGATATTTTACATACTTTTAAAACCGTCTACCAGTACGAACACGTACTCACAACCTCCTCTTCAGACTGGCAAAGGTCCTAAAAGATCCACTGCTACTCAATCTAATTTGTTCTGAGGTTCCACACAGTACATCTATCCCAGCAAAGTTCTGTTGTTGCTCGTATCTTATGGCATCGGTCACAGTATTCTAGCTTCTTTTGCACTCGACGCCACATATTATGAAAAATCACCACTTCACTCAATTTAGCAATACATTTACAGGCTCCGTAATACCCATACTTCCCATGCATAAAATCAATTAACAAATCCTCATGTTGTTTGTGGAAGCAAATGCGCCAGTTCTCATCAGTGTTCTTTCTCCTTAGGGAAAGTATACCTTTGTGCACCTGGTAATATTCGGCTACCTTTGGAAAGTATGGGTGACCTATCCCGCTCTTTACTAATTTCAAATTATCATCCTGATTTTGCTCCTGTCTAAGATTCTCGCAGATGCGCTTAATCACTCCCTCTTCCTGCAGTTGAATAACCGCCAGCAAAATTTCATCACAATTCCTGCTTCTCAATGGATCCACCCCCTGTTCCTTTTCCATTACTCTTCTAGATGATGTATCTGTCACGATGTTTTCAGACTCCTTTATATACTTCATCTCATAGTGAAATTGCTGTAAGTACGTAGATCACCTTCTCAGTCTGCCATGTTTAAGCTGACAAGTATCTAAATATGTTAGAGCACTATGGTCAGTATACATCATAACTTTATGTCCTAAAAGGTATTGCTCAGATTTGTGCAATCCTAAAAGAACGGCTAATGCTTCCAGTTCCGAAATGCTATAATTTTTCTCCGCTTGTTGCAACGACCGACTTGCAATGACGATCGTTTTGTGGACCAGTTCTTCACCAATCGTTACGATTTGAGCAATTTCACCCCCAGACCGTAACCACAAGCATCTGATCCTCAGCAAAAGGTTTTAAAAAATCTGGATGGTTTAAAATCTGACTGTTCACCTGTGCTTCATTTAAGTTTTTCGAAAGCTGTTTGACACTACAGGGTCCACTTACAAGGCATGTTCTTCTTTCAAGGTTCCCTCAGACAGGGTTCATTAAATAACTGACCCGTTACAAATTTTCGGTAAAATCCGAAAAGGCCAAAGATATCCTTTCTCTTTACGTGTAGTTGGGCTGCATAATCTCTAATGTCTTCTGTCTTCCCTGGATCGAACCTAATTCCTTCCACACTCACAATATGTACCAAAAATTTAATTTCTTTCATAACAAATTCGGTTTTGTCTAATTTCAATTTCATTCCCCCCTTTTTAATTTCATCTAATACCCTGTCTAACAATATGCAATGCTCTTCCCAAGTGGGAGTCGAAACGTAAACAGTTATTTTCCTTAATAACTGATCACCTAAGACCAGTGACATTGCCCAAACAAAAGCTTACACACAAAGGGCACTCCCTTATACTGGTAACATCATCCTTCAAACAGGAACGCCGCATATTTTCTGGATTGTTTAGCTAAAGGTAGATTCCAGTTAACCACAAGTTACATCCATTGAACTGAAAAATTTTGTTTCTTTAAATTTTTGTAATAATTCTTCTTTGCTTCTTTAAATTTTTGTAATAATTCTTCTATGCTTTCAGGTCTATCATATTCTGGTAAGATAATTTTACTTGATGCCCTGGCATCCAAAACTAGCCTAATTCAGCCATCCTTCTTAGGTACTACAACAAATGGGTTATTGTAGACACTAATTGCTTTTCCAACTGTCCCCCATTCGAGTATGTTCTGTATCAAATCCCGAACGGCTTCCTTATGCACTTTTGGAACAGCGACTGGTTCTAGAAGAAAGTGTGCATCATCTTTCACAGTTAAATAACACTCATGGTTCTGAACTAATCCGGGATGGTCTGAAAATACTTCACAATGCCTATACAAAATTTGCCTCAGACCTTGTCTTTGCACATCCGTCAATTCAGTTATTTCATTTAATTTTTCATTGATCCTAATTCTGACATTCTCTAGCTCAGAAGGACCTACATCATTCCTTTCGCCGCATACATTATAACCTTCAATCACCTCAGCGGTCCTACGGTATCGGATCGGAGTAGTACTTAATTCATTATTCACGTAATGTCTTTGACCTATCAACAGAATAGTTACTAGTTTTCCGTTTACCCTAATCATTGCATCATTGGTTCCAAAATTAACCTACCCTTGTTATGTATTCAAGCAATTTGCACCTACTAACATTTCCACTCTGAGTGAAGTGATAATCAAAGAATTCAATTCTATCTGTAATCCACCTACAGTGATTGGTAACAATATTTATTGCTTTACTACTTTCTTGCTTTTGCCCGTGGCCCCCACAATTTTTAACCCACTCACAGGCATTATCACTATTTCTTTACTTTTTGGAAGAGCATTCACAAAATTCTGTGACACTACGCGAACTTCTGATCTGGTATCTATCAAGCAAGGTATCTTTTCTTCAAATACAGATACTAAAGGTTGTCCCACGTATTCACTTCTAATTACAGACTTAGGTTCTTCCAATAAATCGTGCACTACTTCGCAGCTGTCAAAGCCTACCCCTCCTGTGGAAAGTACATTTAACTTAACTGACCCCCCTTCCATTTCATTGCTAGTGGCGACTTTTACTATCTGTTCCACTATACACAAACATTTCTCTAACTTCTCAATCTCCATAATAATCTTTGTTTCTGCAACCCTATCCAAGGTGTCGCTAGAACTATCTAAATCATTTACTTCTTCTTCCTCTTCCGTCCCTTCATCCTCACTCTCCGAAATTACTTGATTCAGTCTATTTACAACATTTTCTTGTATTTCCATAGTGTCACTTCCACCGTCTACAGGGAGCCTCACATCGGCTTCGCAGTGCTGATTCACTCCCACCTCTTGACCTGCGTCTTTACTTTCTGTGTTAAGTTCCTTCTTTGCACAGTTTCTGCGATCTTTACTAGAACTTTCCTTTCCACAAAATGCTACTTCCTTTTCTAAACAAATAAATTGCTTCTCAGTGTCACTGTCCTCTGACCTTCTGATTTCATTAACATTATATTCAATACATTGTATAGTAGGTGCCTTCTTTACAAATGGTGTTGGTAGCGGGTTTAGTCTATACGGTTGCAGTATGCAAACGCTAGCGTCATCACGGACCGCCACGCGTTTCCCTGCGATGTCGTTGCCTCTGATAGGTGACGCTCATCCATCACGTCACAGGCTCGCCAGCTGATTGCAATCAAAATACTGAACGTACTTCCAGCAGTACCACCTCTCCTCTGTACCTACCCTGGTAACCATTACCTCTTTGTACGCCTATTCTATTTACAATGAATTCTGTCCTATTGTCATTGGGTTTCGCGGGAGCCCTATATTCTCTTCTGTTACTTTCCTCCCCTTTCAGAATGTTTTCTACTCATTCTAAATAAGGGACAAACTAGTCAATGTCATCTCTGGGTGCAGAAATAATCTTATTTCGACAATATAACGGCAACCTGTTTTCTATTCCCATAATTATCTGCTCTGTTTCTACTTTAGAGTTCAGGTATGACAAAGTTGTAACCCACTTTTGCACAAACCTTTTAATGCTATCTTTCTTTGGGTCATACCTCTCCCCAGACCAAAACTTATTCAGAACCTCCATCTGCTTCCTCTTTCCCCAGTATTCTTCGAAAAAAGCCTGTTTGGAATCCCCTAAACTGTCATACGAATCAGAAGATAAATTCCCCCATATTTTTGCCTCTTGATTAGATGAAACCTGTCTTTTGCTTGTCGCTCCATACTTTTGGTAAAAAGTCTTCAAAGTCACTCCTAAATTCTTTCGAATGAACCTATTTTATTTGGATCAAATTTTAAGAATTGGTGATGTGTAACATAGGCAATTTCAGAAGATACCACAACACCATTAGACGCTACATAAACATTATTGTTGTTAGCTTTCTGTTCAACTTTCGTTAGTCTATTTTCATGGTTACACAACTGCTCGTTCATGCCTGTACTAAAATGTTAAATGTTAGTTTCAATGTTAGTAATTTTGGAAGCAACTTCCGCACTAAACTTTGCCCACACTTCCTTCCCTTCTTTAATTTGAGTTTTCAGTCCCACATGATTATCCTCATAGTGTCTTTCCACTCCGTGAACCTGTCCATTTACCTTGACTAACTCAGAATTTACTCTTTCTTCTAGCTGAACATTATCCTCAGCAACTTGCTTAATTCGCGAATTTAATTCATTTTTCACCGATACAATAGTAACATCACGTTTTTGCCTGACCTGTTTACTGCCACTTTTAATGTTATTACCAAACAAAGACAGGTCATTTTTCCTCGAAACCGTCAAATTCGAAATGTTATTTTCCATCTTGGATTCCATATCAACAACTTCATTGTGTAATTCATTTATTTCAGAGATTAATTATGTTTTTATGTCTGACACCATTTTCCTCATCTCAACACCCAGTCTACTTACTTATTGTCAATATCGAAACTTACTGAAGATTTTATGTCTGAACCCATTTTACTAATTTTACAATCAATATCAGAAAATAACATTTTAAACTCTTTACCCAGTCCACTCATTTTACTATTAAAATCTGATCCCATTTCTTTCATATGCAAGAAAATATTCGCAAACATATCTGAAACACTGTTTTTTGGTTCATCAGCAACCAACATTGGTTCCTGTTTTATTTTAGGAACAGCTACAGGTTGATATTTAACATCGGCTTCCAGCGTGATCAATTCCTTTTGTAGACTATCATTAGAAGGCAGTGGTTCATGGTGTGGGTTCCTGTTGTCATGTCCTAGTTCATGAACCACGGGCAACGTATGAGTAGCCAAGTAAGTGGTCCTGACAGTCGGGGTACCAGTTACTTTGGAATAAGGCTGGGCATCTCGTACATTTTCTGAGTTGTGGTCACCTTTGTGCTCAGACGGCAAAGACTATCAAATCCATCTGTTAGTCTCTCAACCGTTAGGGAAAAAAACTCAATGGGACTTGGGGCAAGTAAGGCTAGCAACCTGCTTCCCTGGTACTTTAAATATGATGCTGGTAACAATCAGAGCAAAATGCCTCGGACCTTTGGAGTTGACGGAGTCCCACCTCTAATTGACAAACCAAGGACTAACTGCCTATTGGCTTCTGTCTCGGGTTCTTCGGCCGACGTTTATCTAATGATTTTTCTGACGTTTCGCCAGCTCGAGTGGCTGGCATTGTCAAAGCTTCACCCTCCATTGCCGGTGGTGAACTGGAGCCGAGCTCGCGGCTGCAGACTATATGTACCTGGCGCGCCAACGTCCGAGGGCTTCTCCGCGGTCATTTCCGGTGCGGTTCTCCTCTTGCTACCTGCGACGGTCGTTCGCTGCAGTACGGGAAGCCAGGATCCGTTTACCTTAAGGCTTTCCTCTTTCTTGTTGAAACTGTTCGCGTGTTTTTGTATTTCTACAGCTTCTCTGAACAAGCGCGTGTGATAGTGCTTCTCTACAGCCAGAACCTCCGTGTCGGCGAACTTTATTACGTGGTCAGTCTCATTCAGTGCGCGCTCTGCCACGGCTGATTTCTACACCTGCTCCAACCTGCAATGTCACTTATGCTCTTTGATCCTGGTGTTAATGGATCGTTCAGTCATTCAGACATAAACTTTTCCGCATGAACATGGTATACGGTATATTTCCGACATTGCAAGTGGGTCTCTTTTCTCCTTTTCCGATCTAAGACACTCTTTGATCTTCCTTGTCGGTTTGAAAATCGTCTTTACGCCATGTTTGCTCAATATACGGCCGATTCTGTCCGTCACTCTGGGAATGTATGGCAGAACGGCCGTACCCGACATTTCTTTTTCTGGTTCCTTACTTCGCAGAGTGTTCAGCTCTGTTACACTTCTAATGTAATTTGTGGAGTACCCATTGCTCCTCACGACAGTTTCCAGGTGTTACATTTCTCTTTTGAGGTGTTGCGGCTCACATATTCGTCCTGCTCTCGTTACGAACGTACTAATCATGCCTCTTTTCTGGCTCGGGTGGTGGTTTGAAAGTTTGTGCAGGTATCGGTCCGTGTGTGTCGGTTTTCGATACACGCTGTGTCCCAGGTTTTCGCCGTCCCTTGTGACCAGCACATCTAGAAATCGCAGTTTCATGTCCATTTCTACTTCCATAGTAAATATTATGTTGGCATGGAGGCTGTACAAGTGTCTTACGAAGTCACCGAGCTGTTCTTCACCATGGCTCCACACCACAAAAGTATCATCGACGTACCTGTACCACACCTTAGGTTTGCAAGTCGCCGAGTCCAGTGCCTGTGCTTCGAATTGTTCCATGAAGAAGTTGGCCACCACTGGACTGAGAGGACTACCCATGGCGACGCCTTCCTGCTGTTCGTAGAAATCGCCATTCCACGTGAAATAGCTCGCGGTGAGACATGAATGGAAGAGCTTTTTGATGTCTTGCGGGAACATGGAACCGATGTGCTCCAGAGCGTCACTGAGTGGACTTTCGTAAATAACGAAACAACATCAAAGCCGACCAGGATGTTTAGTTTCTTCAGCTTCTCAGTGAAATGTCCTGAGTCCTTAATGTATGTGTCGGTTTCACTGAGAAGCTGAAGAAACTGAAACTTGGACCAAACTTCATCCTGGTCAGCTTTGATGTTGTTTCGTTATTTATTAAAGTGCCACTCAGTGACGCTCTGGAGCACATCGGTTCCATGTTCCCGCAAGACATCAAAAAGCTCTTCCATGCATGTCTCACCGCGAGCTGTTTCACGTGGAATGGCGATTTCTACGAACAGCTGGAAGGTGTCGCCATGGGTAGTCCTCTCAGTCCAGTGGTGGCCAACTTCTTCATGGAACAATTCGAAGCACAGGCAGTCGACTCGGCGACTTGCAAACCTAAGGTGTGGTACAGGTACGTCGATGATACTTTCGTGGTGTGGAGCCATGAAGAACAGCTCGGTGACTTCCTAAGACACTTGAACAGCCTCCATACAACATAACATTTACCATGGAAGTAGAAAAGGACAAGAAACTGCCATGTCTAGATGTGCTGGTCACAAGGGACGGCGAAAACCTGGGACACAGCGTGTATCGAAAACTGACACACACGGACCGACACTTGCACAAACTTTCAAACCACCACCCGAGCCAGAAAAGAGGCATGATTAGTACGCTCGTAACGAGAGCAGGACGAATATGTGAGCCGCAACACCTCAAAAGAGAAATGCAACACCTGGAAACTGTTGAGGAGCAATGGGTACTCCACAAATTACATTAGAAGTGTAATAGAGCTGAACACTCGGCGAAGTAAGGAACCAGAAAAAGAAATGTCGGGTACGGCCTTTCTGCCATACATTCCCAGAGTGACGGACAGAATCGGCCGTATATTGAGCAAACGTGGCGTAAAGACGATTTTCAAACCGACAAGGTAGATCAAAGAGTGTCTTAGATCGGCGAAGGAGAAAAGAGACCCACTTGCAATGTCGGGAATATACCGTATACCATGTTCATGCGGAAAAGTTTATGTCGGAATGACTGGACGACCCATTAACACCAGGATCAAAGAGCATAAGCGACAGTGCAGGTTGGGGAAGGTGTAGAAATCGGCCGTGGCAGAGCACGCACTGAATGAGACCGACCACGTAATAAAATTCGCCGACACGGAAGTTCTGGCTGTAGAGAAGCACTATCACACGCGCTTGTTCAGAGAAGCTGTAGAAATACAAAAACACGCGAACAGTTTCAACAAGGAAGAGGAAAGCCTTAAGGTAAACGGATCCTGGCTTCCCGTACTGCAGCGAACGACCGTCGCAGGTAGCAAGAGGAGAACCGCACCGGAAATGACCGCGGAGAAGCCCTGGGACGTTGGCGCGCCAGGTGCATATAGTCTGCGGCCGCGAGCTCGGCTCCAGTTCACCACCGGCAGTGGAGGGTGAAGCTTTGATAATGCCAGCCACTCGTGCTGGCGAAACGTCAGAAAAATCATTAGATGAACGTCGGCCGAAGAACCCGAGACAGAAGCAAATAGGCAGTTTGTCAGCAAGTGGCCACGAAAGCCTTAACAATTTTGTAAACCAGGGACTCCTAAGATACGACTCAGCAAACGAATGGTAACTAGATGGGGAGCTATTACTATCAATGGGGGCTACTCTGGGAAGAAGGTAGAGATGGCAGAGGTTGCAAGTAAGATGGGGTTGGACATTTTAGCTGTTTGTGACATTAGGGTAAGGGGTGAGAAAGAAGAGGAAGTGGGAGAATACAACGTCTACCTGTCTGGAGTCAAAGCAGGAATAGCACAATCAGGAAAGAAATGGAACCCAGCGTAGTTGCAATAAGATATGTAAACGAACGCCTGATGTGGATAGATCTGACAGTGTCTAACAAGAAAATTAGGATTGTGTCAGTATATTCGCATTGTGAAGGGACAGATCAAGATAAGATGGGTAGTTTTTACGACGCACTCAGTGATGTAGTTGTTGGCAATGGAACCCAGCGTAGTTGCAATAAAGTATGTAAACGAACGACTGATGTAGATAGATTTGACAGTGTCTAGCAAGAAAATTAGGATTGTGTCCGTATATTCGCATTGTGAAGGGACAGATCAAGATAAGGTGGATAATTTTTATGACGCACTCAGTGATGTAGTTGTTAGAGTAAAGGACAAGGACAGTGTTCTGCTCATGGGTGATTTTAATGTCAGGATTGGAAATCAAACAGAAGGGTATGAAAAGGTTGTGGGTAAATTGGGAGAGGATATGGAGGCCAACAGGAATGCGAAACAACTCTTCCATTTCTGTGCCAGTATGGCCTTAGTAGTGACGAACTCCTTTTTTAAAAATAAAAAAAAATCACCGGTATACTTGGGAAGGCAGGGGAACCAGAACTGTCATTGACTATATAATAACAGATCAGGAATTCAGGAAGGCTGTGAGGGACACACGTGTACTCTGGGGATTCTTTGATGACACTGATCATTATTTAATCTGCAGTGAAATCGGTATTGTGAGGCCGAAAGTGCAGGAGGTCAGGTCCATATGTAGAAGGATAAGAGTGGAGAAACTTCAGGATAAGGAAATCAGGCACAAGTACATAACAGTGATCTCAGGAAGGTACCGGTTAGTTGAATGTAGTCAATTACAGTCTTTGAAAGAGGAATGGACAAGGTGCAAGGACACAGTACTAGAAGTAGCTAAAGAATGTCTTGGAACAGTAGTGTGTAAAGGTAGGATGAAGCAAACAGCTTGGTGAAATGACACAGTCAAGGCAGCCTGTAAAAGGAAAAAGAAGGCGTATCAAACATGGCTACATCCTAGAACTCAGGTAGACAGAGCAAGTTATGTTGAAGAAAGAAACAAAACCAAACAGATAATTGCAGCATCCAAGAAGATATCTTGGGAAGACTTTGGAAACAGGTTGGAGACTTTGGGTCAAGGTGCTGGAAAACCATTCTGGAGTGTAATTAGCAGTCTTCGAAAGGGAGGTAAGAAGGAAATGACCATTTTTTGGACAGGTCAGGAAAACTGCTGGTGAATCCTATTGATGCCTTAGGCAGATTTTGAAGAGTTGCTCAATGTAGGTGAAAATACGATCACTAATGTTTCAGATTTCGATGTACAATGGGATAGGAATGATGATGGAAATTGGATCACATTTGAGGAAGTGGAGAAAATGGTCAATAGATTGCAGTGCAATAAAGCGGCTGGGGTGGATGAAATTAAGTCGGAACTCACCAAATTCGGTGGAATGTCAGGTCTTAAATGGCTACACAGGATAATTGAAATGGCGTGAGAGTCGGGATACTTTCCATCAGACTGGACGAAAGCAGTAATCACACGAATCTTTACACATGGAAACAGAAAAGATTGTGACTACTACAGAGGTATCTCTTTAATCATCGTAATGTGTAAAATGTTCTCAGCTATTGTTGAAAGGAAAGTGCGAGTATTACTTGAGGACCATTTGGATGAAAATCAGTGTGGGTTTAGGCCTCTTAGAGATTGTCAGGACCAGATCTTTAGCTTACGGCAAATAATGGAGACGTTTTACGAGTGGAACAGGGAATTGTATCTATGCTTTATAGATCTAGAAAAGGCATATGATCGGGTTCCTAGGAGGAAGTTATAGTCTGTTCTACGAGATTATGGAATAGAAGGCAAACGTTTGCAACCAATTAAAGGCCTTTACATAGATAGTCAGGCAGCAGTTAGAGTTGACGGTAAATTGAGTTCATGGTTCAGAGTAGTTTCAGGGGTAAGACAAGGTTGCAGCCTGTCTCCACTGTTGTTCATATTATTTATAGATCATATGTTGAAAACAGTTGACTCGCTGGGTGAAATTAAGATATGTGAACATAAAATAAATATTCTCGCATATGCGGATGACTTAGTTGTGATGGCAGATTCGATTGAAAGTTTGCAAAGTAATATTTCAGAGCTAGATCAGAAATGTAAGGACTATGGTATGAAGATTAGCATCTCCAAAACGAAAGTGATGTCAGTGGGAAAGAGATATAAACGGATTGAGTGCCAAATAGGAGGAACAAAGTTAGAACAGGTGGAGGATTTCAAGAAATTCGGATGCATATTCTCACAGGATGGCAACATAGTGAAAGAACTGGAAGCGAGATGTAGCAAAGCTAATGCAGTGAGCGCTCAGCTACGATCTACTCTCTTCTGCAAGAAGGAAGCCAGTACCAAGACTAAGTTATCTGTGCACCGTTCAATCTTTCGACCAACTTTGTTGTATGGGAGTGAAAGCTGGGTGGATTCAGGTTACCTTATCAATAAGGTTGATGTTACGGATATGAAAGTAGCTAGGATGATTGCAGGTACTAGTAGATGGGAACAATGGCAGCGGGGTGTCCACAACGAGGAAATTAAAGAAAAACTGGGAATGAACTCTATAGATGTAGCAGTCAGGGGGAACAGGCTTAGATGGTGGGGTCATGTTACACGCATGGGAGAAGCAAGGTTACCCAAGAGACTCATGGGTTCAGCAGTAGAGGGTAGGAGGACTCGGGGCAGACCAATGAGTAGGTACCTGGATTCGATTATAAATGATTTTGAAGTAATGGGCTTAACATCAGAAGAGGCACCAATGTTAGCACTGAATAGGGGATCATGAAGGAATCAAATGACTATGTTCCAGACTGAACGCTGAAAGGCATAATCAGTCTTAAATGATGATGATGATGACGATGAATTACAAGTCACTGACTCAGGCATTTTGATGTAATGGGCTTAACATTAGAAGAGGCACCAATGTTAGCACTGAATAGGGGATCATGAAGGAATAAAATGACTATGTTCCAGGCTGAACGCTGAAAGGCATAATCAGTCTTAAATGATGATGATGATGATGACGATGAATTACAAGTCACTGACTCAGGCATTTTGAAGTAATGGGCTTAACATCAGAAGAGTCACCAATGTTAGCACTGAATAGGGTATCATGAAGGAATAAAATGACTATGCTCCAGACTGAACGCTGAAAGGCATAATCAGTCATAAATGATGATGATGATGACGGTGAATTACAAGTCACTGACTCAGGCAAACCACTGTCATTTGCTTGTGATACATCAAAACTGAAATTACCGATCATGGAATTATCTACATAGTCTACATCGCCTAAATCTACCTTTAGTTTTGCATCTACTTTTTTCTGATTACTTTCTGCCATGTTGCAAAGTTTCTTCGCACATGCACACAGACAATGAAGTAGATCATTACTTATCTTCTGCCTCGTCCGGTTGACTGCTCGCCTAGATGTAATTTCGTTTCCGCCCGCCACGCTCTGCTTCCACCAAGTACAGTTTCCGGGTCACCACTGAATACACGGCCGCCAACCGCCCCGGATGCTAGTCGCTGCAGTAGAGATGAGGCTATTCGTTATCGAGCGGTTGCCGACGTAGTCTGCTACTTCGTTTCACTGGCTGCCGATTCTCGATGTACCTTCATTAGCACACGTGTCTATTGTCCTAATATAGTACCTTTTTCACACACGTGTGAACATTCCACTTTTTCATTTAACACTGCTGCATTTCATATAGAGTTCCTACTCTCCCGAACTCTGTATTGTACTATATCCCGGTGGATAAAGCAACAAATTCAGCGTAGCGAGTGTTAAAAATGTTCACTAGCACTGAGTGAAGCATGCAGCAAATAAATGTACACCTACACCAGCACAGCGTTCGTTCACCATTCGTTTCTCTGCATTCGTAGGTACTATGTAGACGATAATAAAAGCAGCGTTGAGGAAAACCGTCGTCCATACTTACAATTGCATAGTCCGTGTAACTCAGGTGACAAATTAAACCTGTAAATCTCTAGTAATAAAGGGCAAAAGTGGTTTCTTCCTTCCTTCATTGAAAATTTCCGGATCCCGATACTAATAATTTTTATTGTCTTTTAGTTATGGTGTCAACAAGCCCACATTTACGTCATTATCACAGCTTCTATCACACGCAAGACAGCCAGAAGTGTACTACATCCATCCCGAAACATTACGAAATTAATACAGTCAATACTCTGCTATGTAATGAGTTTCACACTCGGTCCTTTTCAGTGGATTCTTAAAAGGAAGATGCTCGCCAGAAAAATGTTCTGTAAATGTATACTGAACACGCAAAGCAGAATTCTTCACAAAGGAAAATAGATTCACACGGGGGTTTCTCTACAACAAACTCTCCAAAACCTCCTAATCTTCACCGAACTGTCCGTAAAGGCATCTGCTTGCACGCCGATATAAACCGAACGCAAAATAACAGTCACTTCTTCATTTTACAACACATCTATCATGACCTTCTCGTCCGGCAACTAGTCCACGACACCCTGAATGCCGTTGCTTTCATGGCGTATAACGCATTCCAACGCACGGGAAAGACTTTACTCTGATTGGTTGATCAAAACGAACAGCCAATCAGATCAATTTTTCAAAATCATATTAGCTTTTGGACTGTTATACTCGAATCAACATTCAAGATGCATTCTCTTCATTTTTTGCTGCAAAAATTAATTAAATGTTCGAACAAACCAAACCAAACGAAAACTAATCTTGAAATAACTTTAGAAACACATTACTCTACAAATAACTATTCTGCCTACCTTCTTACAAAAACACGTACGCTTCGACATACGTCATCAGCAATGTGCGTAATGCATTACATAAAATTAATCTTGAAGTTTAACGTGTGTCCCACATACACACTCTCACTCACTCTCATTTACTCCCAATCGACATAAGACACAAATAATAATATTGTCTGAATTTTATATTTCGAAAATGAAAATAAGAATTTTAATTTTCAAACCTCAATTAACTTATTCTGCACACTGAGAGTTTTGTTTATGTTTCAAGATAATACCAAAATATAAACTATATTGTTCCCGGCTGAATTTACTTTCTTAAGTGTCGGTTAAGTGCTTTTTAACAGGTTTTTTATATCTCCAAAACTATTATAGGCAGCGATATCAAATTTTGACACAAAGTTCGTCTGAATAACAAAAGGCCATATACCAAATGTGGAATAAAACAGACAATATTTAGCATATTTTGTTTCCTAGGTGAGGTGAATAAGTGAATCTAGTACGCGCCACAGTGACCATTCTCACGGTCTTCTTCAGCGACAGGTGTGGCTATGACGTACACGCCAGCCCATAAGTTGGCAGCATGCTGTTAACTGCAGGCTTCCAAAGCAGCTTGCCGTAACGTAACAAAACGTACAGCAAAAATCTGCAGTCGCGTAATAGCTGCGACGCTACAGTGCGTGGGTTCTCGGTAAACCATGGTACCCAGGCTACCATCTTCTTCCTTGAAAACTAGCACATGAAATAAATTTAATCTCATGCATGCCTTCTCTTCAATGGAGAACCGGAACCAGATACTCGGTTTCTTGTTCACGGTTTCCAGTATCTGCTCCTCGAATCTTTCGACAAAGACGTTCGCTATAACTTAGCTTAAGGGGCTCCACTTAGCTAAATCATGCGTCTCTTCATAGAACTCATTGTCCCATTTGAAATACCTGTTAGCGAGGCAACATTTAAAAGTTCTTCAAGGTCAGGCGGCAGTGACACTGCAAAAGATTTGGATAAAGCTGTTAGGTTCCGTTAATAATATACATAAACGCAATAAAACAATGAAAGTGTTTACAAAAAATGACACGATGGCTGGAAGGCAATTTCATCTTTCAAAATCACAGCATCTATTATGTCATTCATTCGACACATGGTGAATTTCCCTTAATAGAATTAAGGTTATCTGTGTTACAACACAAACCAGAGTCGCCTAATACCTTTGAACATAATGCAGTCTGTTGTCTGCAACATGTATACTTTAGGCACAGGCTAACGGTGGATCGTACGAGTGTTAAAGCAAGAGATTCTATGCAGCGCTTGCTGCATGGCAGTAACCTTTAAAGCGACATCAATCTTTTAAGGTAAGGTACCATGTCGATGTTGTTATGGTCTTCAGTCGAAAGACTGATTTGGAGCAGCTCACCCTCATTTCCGAGCAACTACTGAAACCTACATTCTTCCGAATACGCTTACTGTATTCATCTCTTGGTCTCGCTCTACGATATTTAGCCCCCCCTCCCCCTCCTGCTATGCGTCCCACCAGTACCAAATTGTTGATCCCTTGATACCTAAGGATGTGTCCTACAAACGTATCACTTCTTCTAGTCAGGTACTGTCACAAATTTCTCTCCTCCCCAGTTCTATTCACTACCTCCCCACAAGTAACATGATCTACTCATCTTATCGTCAGCAGTCTTCCGTAGCACCACATTTCAAATGCTTGTATTCTCTTCTAGTCTAAACTGTTTGTTGTCCATGTTTCACTTCCATTCATGGCAACACTTACTTTCTGAAAGGACTTCCTAATACTGAAATCTACACTCGATGTTAACAAACTTCTCTTCTTAAGAAACGCTTTTCTTGCCATTAACAGTCTGCATTTTATATCCTCCCTATTTCGACCATCACCAGCTATTTTGCTCCCAAATAGCAAAACTGATCTACTACTTTACGTGTCTCACATCCTAATCTAATTCCCTTACCGTCACCTGATTTAGTTACACTACCTTCCATTATCCAGTTTTGCTTTTGATGATGTTAACCATATATTGCCCTTTCAAGACACTGTCCATTCCGCTGAAGTGCTCTTCCAAGTCGTTTGCTATCTCTGACATAATTACAATGTCATAGGCGAACCTCAAAGTTTTTATTTATTCTCACTGGACTTTGTTTCCGACTCCAAATTTTTCATTTGTTTCTTTTACTGCATTCTGTATATACAGACTGAATGACATAGGGGACAGTATACAACCCTGTCTTACTCGTTCTCAACCACTGCTTTTCTTTCGTGCCCCTCAGCCCGCCATCTGGCTTCTGTGCAAATTGTAAATACCCTTCCGTTCCCTATATTTTACACCTCACACCTTTAGAATTTGAAAGAGTGTATTCCAGTCAATATTGTTGAAAACTTTCTCCGAGTCTACAAATGGTAGAAGCGTAGGTTTGCCTTTCCTTAACCTATCTTCTACAAGACGTCGTAGGGTCAGTATTGCCTCGCGTGTTCCTGTATTTCCCCGGAATCCAAACCGATCGGTTTCTACAAGTTTTTCCATTCCTCTGTAAAGGATAGGTGTTAGTATTTGACATGCGTGAATTATTAAGCTGATAGCTCGGTAATTATCACACCTGTTAGCTCCTGCTTTATTTGCAATTGGGATTATAACATTCTTCTTGAAGTCTGATTGTATTTCGCCTGTTTGATACACCTTGTTCGTCTGATGCATGAGATTTGTCGTGGTTGGCTCTCCCAGGGCTATCAGTAGCTCTAACTGAATGTTGTCTACTCCTGGGGCCTTATTTTAAGTTACGGCCTCCAGTGTTGTATCAAATTCTTCAGGCAATATTACATTTCCCTCCACGTACTTTTCTATTTCCATAATATTGCCCTGCAGTATACCATCTTTGTATAGATTCTCTGTATACTCCTTCCACCTTTCTGCTTTCGCTTCTTTGCCTAGGACCAGTTTTCCATCTGACTTCTTGATATTCATACAGGTGGTTCTCTTTTCTCCCAAAGTCTCCTTAATTTTCCTCTAGGCAACATCTATCTTACCCCTAGGGATATATGCATCTACATGCTTACATTCGTCCTCAAGCCATTCCTGCTTAGTCATTTTGCCCTTCTTGTCATACTCATTTTTAGGCGTCTGTATCCCCTTTTGCTTGCTTCATTTAATGGATATTTAGATTTTCTCTTTTTACCAACAAAGCTAAATTTTTCTTGCGTTATACAAGTATTTCTACCAGCCTTCGTCTTTTTAACTACTTGATCCTCTGCTGCCTTCACTATTTCATTTCTCAAAGGTACCCATTCCTCTTCTACTGTATTTCTTTTTTTTAATCGTTCCCTAATGCTCACTCTGAAATGGTGAAACCTTTCTTTCAGTTTATCCAAGTCTCATCTCCTTAAATTCCTGCCTTTTTGACGTTTCTTCAGTTTTCATCTTCAGTTCATAACCAATAAATTGTAGTCGAAATCCACATCTGCCCCTGGAAATGTCTTACAATTTAAAACCTGATTCCGAAGTCTCTGTCTTATCATAATACAATCAATCTGAATCATTCGTATGTGAAACAACTTCCTTTCACGATTCTTAAACCAAGTGTTAGCTGTGATTTAATTATGCAGTGTGCAAAATTCTACCAAGCGGCTTTCTCTTTCATTCCTTTCTCCCAGTCCGTATTCACCTACGACTTTCCTTTCTCTTCCTATTCCTACTGTCGAGTTACAGCCTCCATGACTATTAAATTTTCGTCTCCCTCAACTATATGAATAATTTCTTTTATCTCATGGCACATTTCCTCTGACTCCTCATTTGCGGAGACAGTTGGCATAAAAACTCGTACCTCTGCGGTGGGTGTGGGCTTTGTGTCTCTCTTGGCTGCAATAATGTACTATGCTGTACTTAGTAGCTTCTGCACGTTCCTGTTTTTTTTTTAAATCCTGCATTACCCCTATTTGGTTTTGTATTTATAACCCTGTGTTCAACTGACCAGAAGTCCTCTTCAAAATGGTTCATATGGCTCTGAGCACTATGGGACTTAATTTCTGAGGTCATCAGTCCCCTAGAACTTAGAACTACTTAAACGTAATCAACCTAAGGACATCACACACATCCATGCCCGAGGCAGGATTCGAACCTGAGACCGCAGCGATCACGTGGTTCCAGACTGTAGCGCCTAGAACCGCTCGGCCACCCCGGCCGGCAAGTCCTGTTCCTCCTGCAATCGAAATTCACCAATCCCCACTACATAATTTTAACCTATCCATTTCCCTTTTTAAATTTTCTAACCTACCTGCCAGATTTAGGGATCTGACATTCCACGCCCCGTTCCGCAGAACGCCAGCTTTGTTTCTCCTAATAACGACGTGCTCCGGAGTAGTCCCCGCACGGAGATCCGGATGGGAGACAATTATACACCGGGAATGTTTTACCCAAGAGGGTGTCTTCGTCATTTAACCGTACGGTAGAGCTGCATGCCCTCGGAAAAAATTACGGCTGTAGTTTCCCCTTGCTTTCAGCCGTTCGCTATACCAGCACAGCAAGGCCGTTTTGGTTGATGTTACAAGGCCAGGTCAGTCAATCATCCACACTGTTGCCCCTGCCACTACTGAGAAGGCTGCTGCCCCTCTTGAAGAATCACACGATTGTCTGGCCTCTCAACAGACACCACTCCATTGTGGTTGCACCTACGATACGGCTATCTGTATCGCTGAGGTACGCAAGCCTCCACGCCAACGGCATGGTCCACGATTTTTTTGGGGGGGGGGGAGGGGTATCATTAGTGCCAGTAAATCATTACAAGGTCCAAAGAGACGTGTAAAACAATTCTAATCTGGCTTAAAAACGTATAGTGAAACCACAACCTTAACACTACCGTTATGGTTAGTTAACAGGCCTCACTTTAGCCGCAATAGTACCCATCATAGACCACAGTTTTACATAGTGCCTCAGACTGGCTTAAGATCAGTAACATAGAACAAGACCAGCACCACAATATTCTTAAAGGCAAGTCGGACGAACCACTGTAATCTTTGTGTACCTTGAAGCAAGCAGGAGAAATTGATATTACTGTTGAAAAACCAGCATTAATATTTAGACTAACGACAAGCTGCACAAACGCAAGCGTACGCAGTAAACGTCAGTTATACGCTATCTCAACGTAACGTAAAAAAGCCACCAAATCCTAGGTCCATCATGACATAATCACGCAATTCAGAAGTTACAGGCTAAGTATCACACGAGAGCGTAGCACTGGTTGTCGACTGTGGCTGTTACTTTCTTGTACATACACATTCATAGACACGCTCACCGTACGCCTTAGTACTATTCTGTAAAGAACTTCTCCCCATAGGAAGTGCTGTAATGTCGTTGCAACACCAGATAATATTAAGCAGGCGATCGTTACCACAGCACAGCCAAACACGGTAATGTTCGACGATGCCATTCCCCAAGAACCAATACTTTGCTCTCTGCACTTTTCCGTCTAATCGACTCGTGAACACAGCAGTGT
Source organism: Schistocerca americana (assembly GCF_021461395.2). NCBI lineage: Eukaryota > Metazoa > Arthropoda > Insecta > Orthoptera > Acrididae > Schistocerca > Schistocerca americana. The sequence continues at coordinate 749,789,309 of NC_060122.1, read as the reverse complement.
CGCTCCAGTGACAAGGTCCTTTCTCTGTCTGTCTGCTCTTCTTCACCTCAGATAACGTCTCGAAGGTCATCTGAACCCACGATATCTTTGACATGGCCTCGGTCGACTGCAATAGTGACAACTACCGGCGTATAAACAACCATGACATCCACTGATGCAATCTATCTGACATTCAGTAAACATCATGTAAGAATGAACTTTATGACACAAAGCATATTATGAGCACCAGCTCATACCGATGGACATATATACTGTGCAAAACAGAGTGAGCTGGGTTACTGAGTGGAATTATATGGGGTTCGTGATGGAACTTGCTTCAGTTTGTAGCGGCGAGATCGACGCCAACGGGTCCGCAGACATCCGCAGACAAACAGAAAGCAATGATTCTGGAAATCCATATCTCTTAAACCTGGTATCATGATATGGGCATGTTGTGGATGAGATAACCATTATGGGAAGCTGAATGACGGCCAATATCTGGCAACAGTGATAATCTATTTTGTTATACCCTTCATGACCAGGACATAAAATGGGATATTACAGTGAGACAAAGCAACATCCCACTGTGCCATTCACACCACAAATGACCTGAAAATTGACTGGAAGCTCGACTTTCTTTGCCAAATCTTTGATTTAATGCTCATACAGCATGGCTGGTACGCAACGGGAAAATGTGTCCATGTGTTCTATCTTATCAGCCTTCAACCAGCAATGTGTCTCAGGCGCAAGGTAATTTCCCGATTGTTACATTAGGACGCTTTTCGACCCCATGCCACATAGTATAGAAAACTGTTGCCTGTTATGGATACACCTGCAAGTGATGTTATTAGAGGATATTTCTTCCTAATGGCAGAAAGATCAGTCATTTAATATACAGGGTGTTTCAAAAATGACCGGTATATTTGAAACGGCAATAAAAACTAAACGAGCAGCGATAGAAATACACCGTTTGTTGCAATATGCTTGGGACAACAGTACATTTTCAGGCAAACAAACTTTCGAAATTACAGTAGTTACAATTTTCAACAACGGATGGCGCTGCGGTCTGGGAAACTCTATAGTACGATATTTTCCACATATCCACCATGCGTAGCAATAATATGGCGTAGTCTCTGAATGAAATTACCCGAAACGTGTCTGGCGGAATGGCTTCACATGCAGATGAGATGTACTGCTTCAGCTGTTCAATTGTTTCTGGATTCTGGCGGTACACCTGGTCTTTCAAGTGTCCCCACAGAAAGAAACGTCTGGCGAATAGGGAGGCCAATCCACGCCGCCTCCTGTGTGTTTCGGATAGCCCAAAGCAATCACACGAACATCGAAATATTTATTCAGGAAATTAAAGACGTCGGCCGTGCGATGTGGCCGGGCACCATCTTGCATAAACCACGAGGTGTTCGCAGTGTCGTCTAAGGCAGTTTGTACCGCCACAAATTCACGAAGAATGTCCAGATAGCGTGATGCAGTAATCGTTTCGGATCTGAAAAATGGGCCAATGATTCCTTTGGAAGAAATGGCGGCCCCGACCAGTACTTTTTGAGGATGCAGGGACGATGGGACTGCAACATGGGGCTTTTCGGTTCCCCATATGCGCCAGTTCTGTTTATTGACGAAGCTTAATCAGTAAACCAAAATGCTGCCCACATGCATATCGCCGTCATCAATCCTGTGCACTATATCGTTAGCGAATGTCTCTCGTGCAGCAATGGTAGCGGCGCTGAGGGGTTGCCGCGTTTGAATTTTGTATGGATAGAGGTGTAAACTCTGGCGCATGAGACGATACATGGACGTTGGCGTCATTTGGACCGCAGCTGCAACACGGCGAACGGAAACCCGAGGTCGCTGTTGGATCACCTGCTGCACTAGCTGCGTGTTGCCCTCTGTGGTTTCCGTACGCGGTCGCCCTACCTTTCCAGCACGTTCATCCGTCACGTTCCCAGCCCGTTGAAATTTTTCAAACAGATCCTTTAATGTATCGCTTTTCGGTCCTTTGGTTACATTAAACCTCCGTTGAAAACTACGTCTTGTTGCAACAACACTGTGTTCTAGGCGGTGGAATTCCAACACCAGAAAAATCCTCTGTTCTAAGGAATAAACCATGTTGTCTACAGCACACTTGCACGTTGTGAACAGCACACGCTTACAGCAGAAAGACGACGTACAGAATGGCGCACCCACAGACAGCGTTGTCTTCTATATCTTTCACATCACTTGCGGCGCCATCTGTTGTTGAAAATTGTAACTACTGTAATTTCGAAAGTTTGTCCGCCTGAAAATGTACTGTTGTCCCAAGCATATTGCAACAAACCGTGTATTTCTATCGCTGCTCGTTTAGTTTTTATTGCCGTTTCAAATATGCCGGTCATTTTTGAAACACCCTGTATATTACATTATTAGTTTTCACGAAGTTTGATAATTATGGGAGTTGCTCTTCACGCTGCAGTTCTGTCAATGCCTCCATATAGCACTCCAAAACGTCAAACCGGGCATGATGAAACTCTGAAGGCAACAACGGACGAGAGTGTTAGGAAACTTGCATTCCCTCTAAGTCGGGGTATTACACAGTGCGGAGACCACACAGACAGCAGTGATGTGGCTCTCCAGTAAGCAGAGCCAAATGTCCGATACTGAAATTTGCCATTTCTGGGCCATCTCAAGCACCGACCCATGCTGGTCGTGGACAACTGTCGAGAGGTATGATCCGAGTTTCTGTCTCCTGTCCGCTAGACCTAAGATTTGTATCAAACATGGACGGGAATGTGGCATGAGGCGAAATGACGAAGATGAGGCAGAGTGGTTGTGAGGAGTGGAGGTGGTTGGAGCTCCCTGGTCCTGTGCCACACGTAAGCATCCATCTACGCAGTAGCACAATATTCAAAGGCGGCAGTGGTCGGAGGCAGAGTCAATATCATCCAGACCGAGGCTGACAGTGCAAGCAGATTCCGAAAACACCAGCATTCATTTCGATAGCCCGCGTCACCACAGCTATGGTCGTACAGATATGACATTTCGATATAATGATGTTAAACAGCAAAAATATGAGGTCTATTCGGAAAGTAAGGAACGAGAGGTCGCGAAACTGAGACCACAATGAAAATCGAACATGGTTTATTTGCAACAGTTAGATACAACTTCCAGCTACTTATTTCCATAGTCACCGATCCGACGTAGACGTTTGTCGTAGCGTTGTACCAACGTTCCAATACCCTCGTTATAGAAGGCAGCCGACAAGGCTTTCCGCCAATTCTCTACACTGGCGTACAGCTCGTTGTTGTGCCAAAATGTCTTCATAGCCAGCAGTTCACGTGAACAGAGATGAGACTCAGAGGGAGACAATTACAGGCCGCAATGTGGGTAATCAAACATTTCCGACTGAAAATGATGCAGGAGCATCTTGATTACCCCTGCGGAATGAGGCTGAGAACTGTCTTGAAGAAGAAAATGCACAACAGTTATGTAATGTTGGCTGCATAGTTTCAGGCGAAATCTCTCACCTGGCCCTCGTACTAGGCGGTAACAGAATTTCAATCCTAAGGACCCGGATTCGATTCCCGGCTGGGTCGGAGATACTCTCCGCTCAGAGACTGTGTGTTGTGTTGTCCTAATCATCATCCTTTCATCCCCATCGACGCGCAATTCGCCAAAGTGGCGCCAAATAGTAAGAGTTGCGCCTGGCGAACAGTCTTCCCGACGGGAGGCCCTAGTCAGATGACTTGGCGGGAGATTTTATTGTTCTAGGCATCGTAATGTGCTCCCTGAGTGCGCAGAACTAAAAAGAACGACGTAACGCGATCGACGGGCATACTAGAGACACTGCGCAACACACCTGTGCAAAACTTCATCGGATTTTCACTGAGGTTTCCATTTCGCGACCCATCGTTCCTTACTTTCCGAATAGCCCTCGTATATTACAAAGTCACAGGTATGTACCGGAGATCATAGACGTATTAACTGTCGAAAACAGATTATAGCGTACACGAACATACTAGCGTATTATCATAAAAACTCAAGCGTTTCACATTAAAACAGCTGGACGGTATACTTACGACGAAGTGTAACCGCTCAAATACAGTCATAGTACATACACATGACTTACTTTAGTACTCAGGCAAAGATGAAAATAAAAAAAATGGTACCTCACTAATATGGATGCAGATCAGTTAATGGAAGTTGGCCTTATATGGAAGCGCGGCTCGGAGCGCGCTCCTGGCTCTTTGGAGAAAACTCCTTGGACAACATGCAAGCCACGTATCTGACTGTTACATTGTAAACTGACTGGACGGTGTGTGTGTGTGTGTGTGTGTGTGTGTGTGTGTGTGTGTGTGTGAGTGTGTGTGTGTGTGGTGCAGTGTCGTAAGTTTATCGGTGAGGATGATATGAGAAAGGATGAAACCCTCTGACGTTTGTAGCCTATTCCCCTCGAACAGCATCTGGGCTGCTGCTGGGCTTATGTCTCCATGCGACAGTGGGATTATCATATATAATTACAACTATCCGCTGATTTACATGCGTAATAGGCCAATAGTATGTATGCGATCGATAACTGGCTCCACCTAAAAGGAATAACAATGGTTCATAAACTAAATTTTACGTAGTTTGATTTAAAGTTCGGTTGCACATGGCATGTAATCCTGATAACTTGTTAACTTTCTCAAAATTTTGTTGTATCTTTCTTACCGTACCGATAAATTCTTATATATTTCTAAATGAATGGAAGATCAGCGTTTAACTTAGTGTCGACAAGGAAATTACAAGTTCAGTTTAGAGAAGAAGTCATCCCGAAATTCAAACTGGAAAATCCAGATATCACAATCGGAGTTTGAACCACATATGAATCCAGTGTGTTACAACTTGTGCTTGCTCTGTTTTACTTTGATTCCCCCATGGGTGAGACAGTGTCTTATCTCGCCATTGCCCTGTTATGGCATGAAATACTGCAATGAAATGTCTGGGACAATGCGTCGAAGATCAACAGCGGCATTCATTTCAGAATGAACTTGCAAATTCCGATTATGGTTTCGCATCAACTGTAGAATACTTCTGAAAAAATGAAAATTAGGAGTCGAAACCACATTTCCCGCTTGTCACGATCTTCTGCGGTAATACAGTGTGAGCACAAGGGAGAGAGGACCCATAACAAACAGGGGTTTGGGACACTCCGGGCAGCGTGTTCGGATAGCCGAAGTGTTTAAGAAGATCCCTCACAACAAGCCGTAAATCCGGCTTCTTGTCCCGTTCACTCACAAATTTTTATTTATTCTAGAATATTATAGGACTGATGCGGATCTGTAATTCCAGTCTGTGGGTTCATTACTAATTCAATGTGGATCTTGACCGTCAACGCAGTGTCTGATACCAGCAATGAATTTTAAACTAAAGTTTTCTCCATTAATCTATCTTTGTACGTAAGACACTATCATCTTTCCAAGCTGCAGCTGCAGCGCACTTGACGTGACAGGTCTGTGTGACTACTACATGAAATTCCCCGAAAGGTAGACAGCAATCTATTTCACGTTGTATGCAGATAAATCGTAAGTTACAAATACTGTAGTTCCTCCGAAAGTAGTAATCGAATTTTGAAGAGAGAAACGTCTGTAAACTTTGTATATTTTATAACAACGACACTAACAGCAGAAATCACGATAGTTCTACTCGAGAAAGTGAAGTTGATAACGGAGTCTCTGTAATTAATGTAGCTTTCAAAAGAGCCTACACGTCATTTCGGGACCACTTCTTCAGAGTTCTTTGAGTGAAAACACATGTATAATGTCCTACACGTTTCATGAAATATGAGATAAATCGCTAACTTACCGTGTTCAAATTCAGTTTGTTGTTTTGGGTACACGTTAAAAAATATTAATATATGTTGGAAAAAAGACGCGAAGGAGTAAATGCTGTTTATGTTGGCGTGATAGAATTTCTAAGAAAATTTTCCGTTACACTGTTTCATTACATCGGATGTTTGTGCATTGCTAGGCTCTTGCTAAATATTTTTATTATGTTATGTATTGGTGTAATTTAGGTATTGGAGACGACTAAAGGCGTCACACTAGCTAGCCCTCTGAAGGCAGTAAAATGCTCGTTAATGTTATCTTCCAGTCATTAGTGTTTTAAATAATATATTCATATGAAAATGTTGATCCTTCTCAGTTCAAGAAATATTTCAGATGCAACTTACTCACAAGGCATACAAATAAATAACATCAACCAGCAATTGATTTTGCCGTCTTTGGGCTTAAGGGGAAAATTAATTTTCACTTTCAAATTTCTGCTTGGAGCAAAAGCAGCACATATTAATTGTTACGGATAATGACTTCATTGAAAAAGTATTACCATTCTGAGAGCGATATTATTTTCAGTTTTAGTCTACTTACTGTGGCCAGCCGCTGTGGCCGAGTGGTTCTAGGAGCTTTAGTCCGGAACCGCGCGACTGGTACGGTCGCAGGTTCGAAACCTGCCTTGGGCATGGATGTGTGTGATGTCCTTAGGTTAGTTAGGTTTAAGTAGTTCTAAGTGCCAGGGGACTGATGACCTCAGATGTCAAGTCCCATAGTGCTCAGAGCCATTTGAACAATTTGAACTTATTATTTAATTTGGATTTCAATGGCTGTCATGTTACATGAAACCCATTTCCACTCATCAGTAACGACGTCGTTAGCACTGTTTTCATAAACAGCTGCATCAGACATAAGCTGTATTTCTTACTGAACTCTCTTCCGAATGCATCGTGTGTGTATGTGTGTGTGTGTGTGTGTGTGGGTGGGTGTGTGGGTGTGTGGGTGTGTGTGTGTTTGTGTGTGTCTGCTGTCGCCCTCGGATACATAATCTGTTTGAAACTTTTAGGAACTTAATATCGTAGCCACTATATGCTTGATGTTCGGTTATTTTCAACTTAACGACGTATTAACTCACCTATGGCAAGCCTTCGCATTGATAACGAACAAACCGATAATTTTCTAAGAGTGAAACTGAGGACATCCAAGCTCTACACTCCGCAGTGGTGAACAAGTGCTGGTATTTTACTATTGTGAAGACGAGCATTTCTGCACTTGTGGCTTTCTCCACAATGACAAAGATACTTTTCTAACGCAACCATCTGACGGCCTCGTGAAAAATGTCTAACTGTTTTGTAAACAAATTTGGACGTCCCCAGGTGTAACCTGTACAGGGAATAATATTCCGCCTGGCCCATGAAGAAGATGTGATCCATAAAGATGTTCGACCCTTGCTCATCTTGACCAGGTACCGTCTCCACATGCTCGGCAGACCACTGGGTCAAAATTCAGCTTTACTACATTCAGAATTCTCCAAAATCATCTAAATGTCTTTCAGATCCTTACACCCTTTGCTTCTGGTATCTGATTAATTATTCAGCATGTGCTTCCTCTCCGGTACATTGCCTGCTAAACTGGTGGCACCTAAATTGCAAGTGTCTCTCTACAACGATCTTCTACAGCTGAAACAACACAGTCTGGCTTCAGGTACCTCACAATACATGTTCCTATATCATGCTTCAGGGGTCGCCAAATCCTGAGCAGGATCTCTTACTGCTTTGCCAGAATTTGTGTGCTGATGACCAGTTTGGCGTCGTTAGATGCCAATAAAACAAGATTAGTTATAACTCATTCAGTGTTCAGTACATATTTCGTAGCTTTGACTTTTTCGATGGCAAGTTGCTAAAAAAGAAGTAGTGCAATCTACTGTTATCTGCGGCAGACTCAGGCTGCCGGGGGCCATTATGTCAGCCGAATCATCGGCTGGTGATACATGGTCTGGTGGGTTGCGCGCACGCCAATATGTAGGTGCTTCCCACGCCATACATCACTGTAAAGGAAGCGTGACCATGTGTGTAACTGGTTCACATGCCAACCTGACAGCGCTCGGTCACTACTCGCTTTGCCCCACCAGATGGACTGTGGTGTCGGATGCAGTGAAGCTTGATGTCGTGAAGTTCATTGAGGATAGGTCTCCATATGAAAGGTAAAATATCAGAGCAGCTTGTGCTCTGAAGTGGAATAGTGGTGGGGAAACCATGGAGGATCCGTAAGTGGCAGATGCAGCTGTGGTCTCTCGTCGGTATCTATGCTTATGGTACTGTCTTTCCTTATGGAACTGCTATCGTTGCACCAGACTGTGGGACTATGAGTGGCATACTGTAGCAGCACTGGAACGAACTCACCCAAAATATTAGAATACAGTAATCAGAGAATCAAGTGCGAACGACACGTACACCATCGATCCTACTGATGGACTGCTCTAAGTTATCTGTTGAGGGTATCTATGTCGAACTGAGGAGAGGCATGGCTTTGAGACTGCATTCCTAACGACAAGAATCGGTCTATTTTATTACAAATGGGCAGTGGTCTCTGGTATGCCATATTGGCTTAGCGGGTTGGTTAGAGTACTGTAACCCTAATAGGCGTTTTTGCGTTCAATCTAGTGCATATTACTTAACGTTACGAGCACAGAAAGGCAAATCGGTGAGTACGCTGATACATTAGGTTCATACTTAACAATCATATACAACAGTTCGCTCGAAGAAAAATCCGTACCTAATGACTGGAAAGTTGCACAGGTCACACCAATATTCAAGAAAGATAGTAGTATTAATCCACTAAATTACAGACCCATATCGTTAACGTCGATATGCAGCAGGATTTTATAACATATATTATGATCGAACGTTATGAATTCCCTCGAAGAAAACGGTCTATTGATACACCGTCAACATGGGCTTGGAAAACATAGTTCCTGTGAAACACAACTAGCTCTTTATGTACATGAATTGTTGAGTGCTATTGACAATGGATTTCAGATCGATTCCGTATTTCTGGTTTTCCGGAAGCCTTTTGACACTACACCACACAATCGGCTAGTACTGAAATTGCGTGCTTATGGAATATCGTCTCAGTTAAGTGACTGGATTTCTGGTTTCCGTTCAGAGAGGTCACAGTTCGTAGTGACTGACGGAAAGTCATCGAGTAATACAGACGTGATTTCTGACGTTCTCCAAGGTAGTGTTATAGGCATTTTGCTGTTCCTTATCTATATAAACGATTTTGGAGAAAATCTGACCAGCTGTATTCGGTTTTTTGCAGATGATTCTGTCGTTTATCGACTAATAAAGTCATCATAAGATCAAAACAAAAAGCAAAACATTTTAGAAAAGATATCTGAATTTTGCGAAAATTGGCAGTTGACCCTAAGTAACGAAAAGTGTGATGTCATCCATATGACTGCTAGAAGTAATTCGTTAAACTTTGGTTAAACGATAAATTAGGCTAAAATAAAAAGCGTAAATTGAAGTAATTACCTAGGTATTACAACTTAAATTGGAAGGTTCAAAAATGGTTCAGATGGCTCTGAGCACTATGGGACTCAACTGCTGAGGTTATTAGTCCCCTAGAACTTAGAACTAGTTAAACCTAACTAACCTAAGGACATCACAAACATCCATGCCCGAGGCAGGATTCGAACCTGCGACCGTAGCGGTCTTGCGGTTCCAGACTGCAGCGCCTTTAACCGCACGGCCACTTCGGCCGGCAAATTGGAAGGAACACTCAGAAAATGTAGTGGGGAAGGCTAACCAAAGCTCGCGTTTTATTGGCAGGAAACTTGGAAAATGTAACAGATCTACTAAGGAGACTGGCTACACAACGCCTGCCAGTCCTCTTTTTGAATACTGCTGCGCGTTGTGGGATCCTTACCAGATGGGACTGACGCAGTACATCGAAAAAGTTCAAAGAAAGGCAGCACGTTTGTATTATCGCGAAATATGAGAGAGTCACAGAAATGATACAGGATTTGGGCTGGAAATCATTAAAAGAAAGGCGTTTTTAGTAGCGACGGAATCTTCTCACGAAATCCCAAACACCAACTTTTTCCTCAGAATGCGAAAATATTTTGTTGACACCGACTTACATAGGGAGAAACGATCACCATGGTAAAATAAGGGCAATCAGAGCCCGCACGGAAACATGTAGGTGTTCATTGTATACGCGCGCTATACGAGATTGGAATAATAGAAAATTGTGAAGGTGGTTCGATGAACCCTCTGCCAGGCACTTGAATGTGATTTGCAGAGTATCTTCTTAGATGTAGATGTACTTGTCTTTCAGTTTTCCACTGAGCTCACTCGCACTCACACACGTGGTTTTATATACACCAGGTGGCCCACACAAGCCGTTCCTTCCAGTTTTATATTTTCCGCATACATTAGTGCAAGAAGGGTAGCCTCGTTACTGCTGTCCAAAGGGAAGTGCGTGTGCTAGTGAACCTCCACCAAGCTGTGCCGCCATCTGCGCCCTTTTTTCTCCGGTTCCGCTCTGATAAGGTCGCGTGGCCCATTTCTTGTAGCTGGAATCAGGTATTAACAGTCAAACAGGTAACTATTGCAATGTACTCCAGCGAGGTCTACACCGATATGATACTGAACTTTGAGGAGACTAACCGCAATGCAACTGACGCCCGAAGGTTATATTCACAACGTTTTCCCAAGCGACGTCTATCTTCTGCGGATGTTTTTAGATGTACAGAGATGCGTTTAAAAACCGGGAGGTCTTTCCAAGCACAAAGTGTAGTGGAAAGACCAATCCGCAATGCACCCGATGTTGCTCAGAATGATATTGAGTATTTTGAAGCACATCTTACGCACCGAAATCATAGCTGAAATGAAAATAACGCGTACGTATAGTGTAGTAAAAACGAAAGTGTTATCGAGCTATTGCATTTATGCTGCACTTCTATTTGTAACTATAATAATAATAGTAGTAACACCATTATGATTGTTACCATTAATATTATTAAAATCATTAGATCTCCTGCCTAGTAATACCTATTCCCGCCATCGTATTTAGGACGAAAAATGGCTGGACAAGACCTGGGGATATCGAGGACTTCGGTACATAGGATTCTAGAGGAACGAAAATGGCATCCCTTCGATGATATCCAAAATCAGTTATCGTTCTGCAGACGTCTCATAAATAAATGTTTCACCAATGACTCCATTGTCAATAGACACAATCAACATTACTGGGCTGCTGCAAATTCTCACTGGTAAAGACCACGTCACATACAAGCGCACTGGAGTGTTAATGTATAGTACGGCGTTCTAGGAGACTACATGATTGGACCAGTATATTTGGCTCCTAGACTAGCTGTTCGGCTGCAGTGAGGCACTGGTTTCGGCACGATGGTGTTCCACCCCATTACTATAGAGTGGTTAGGAATATCTCAACTACGTGTTCTCCAAACGGTGGATAACTCGTGGTGGTTGCATTCGATTGCCACCGAGATCGACTGATTTAACGCCCTTGGATTTTTTTTCTTAGGGAATTTTATCAAAGAGAGGGTATATGAAACGGAACAGGAAAATCTAGATGTGCTTACGCTTTAATTTCTGCTGAAATGTTAAGAGGTGTACACACAAATAGGTAGAAGCAAATTCATTAATGCATCCAACAAGGTGGACATGCATTTGAACATTTATATTGTGAATAACGAAATTGTAAAGATCTGCCAGTCTATAACATAGGTTTAAAGAAACGTCATTTGTGATACTCATTATGCTAATTCTTCTTTGCAGCAATCAGAGATTTCCCGGCGGGGTCAGGGATTTTCTCTGCCTCGTGATGACTTGGTGTTGTGTGATGTCCTTCGGTTAGTTAGGTTTAAGTATTTCTAAGTTCTAGGGGACTGATGACCATAGCTGTTAAATCCCATAGTACTAAGAGCCATTTAAACCAATTAGAGATATGATAGTACATACGCAGAAGAGACAAAGAAACTGCCTAATATCGTGTAGGGCTCCCGCGATCATGCAGAAGTGGGCAACAAGATGTGACCTGGACTCGACTAATCTCTGATGTGGTGGAGGCAACTGATACCATGAATCCTGCAGAGCTGTCTATAAATCCGTAAGAGTACGAGAGGGTGGAGATCTCTTCTGAACAGCACATTGCAAGGCATCAGAGGGATGCTCAATAATGTTCATGTCTGGGGAGTTTGGTGGCCATCGGAAGTGTTTAAACTCAGAAGAGTGTTCCTGGAGCCTCTGTAGCATTTCTAGTGGTTTTCTCCACAAATGTCTGAGCATTGAACAAAAACTCGTCCAGGTCAATTTATTGTAAATGTTCCCTGATTTAATCGATCAGGTGTGGCATCAGTTTTGTTCTACTGCAATTACCCAAGTCTGTCGGAATGCACAATGGATACGAATGGAAGCTGTTGATCAGATAAGATCGTTACGAACGTTTCACCCGTCAGTGTTGTATCTACACGTATCAAGGGTCACATATCACTCCAACTGCTCACGCTCCACTCCATTTACAGAGCCTCCACCAGTTTGAAAAGTTACCTGCAGACATGCACGGTCCATGGATTCATGAGGTTGTCTCCATACTCGTACACGTGCATCCGCTCGATATAATTTGAAACGAGGCTTGTCCGACCAGGCAACGTGTTTCCAGTCATCAACAGACCAATGTCAGGGTTGATGGGCCCAAGCAAGGTGTAAAGCTCTGTGTCATACAGTCATCAAACGTACACTCGTGAAATAGTCGTACGGAGAAAGTCACCACTACATCGCTATCTCGGAGATGCTATGTCCCATCGCTCGTGCGTCGACTACAACACCACATTGTAACTCACTCAAATCTTGACAACCTGGCGTTGTAGCAGCAGTAACTGATCTGACAACTGCGTCAGACACTTGTATAAAATAGACGTTCCCGAGCGCAGGGTCGTGTGCTGCTTCTTTACGTATCTCTGTATTTCAATACGCATGCCTATACCAGTTTGTTTGGTGTTTCAGTGTATGTATTACTGCCAATTTGAGGTCCGAATCGTTGCATTATGTGGTGTTAATAAATTAGCTGTCATATGTTGATACACCTTGAAAGCCGGCCGCTGTGACCGAGCGATTCTAGGCGCTTCAGTCCGGAACCGCACTGATGCTACGATCACAGGTTTGAATCATGCCTCGACATGGATGTGCGTGATGTCCTTACGTTAGTTAGGTTTTAGTAGATCTAAGTCCAGGGGACTCATGACCTCAGATTTTAAGTCCTATAGTGCTTAGAGCCATTTGAACCATTTGAATACCTTGAAACGGATAATTAATATGCTTTGGCCGTTGCGTATTTTTTCTGCTCAGGAACAGTCCTTCTTGTACATAGACAACTTCCTCGAGCCCACGAATCTAACCCACTCCTACAGCAACCAAGTGTTATAACGACGAGCTGTAGGACCTATTACAGCTGTAAAGTGTTTGTTTTCAACCACTGGTCTAATATTTAGCAGGAGCATGTAGATGTGGAGTACTCTTTACTCTTCATTAGGCACATATCCGGGATTAACTAACGTCAATGGAGGACGGCGTGCGTGGGTAACCTGGCAAATTTAGCTATATATATATATTTTACTACCGGAGAGATTTTGTTTATAATACTTACAAAATTTTATCGTCGCTCTACATCCGTTACATTGTTCATTGCTACTTCACATTTTGGTAAGAATAAGGGCTTTATCATACAACAAGAGCATAATTAATTTGTAACTCAAATGGATATCTTACAGTCAAACAGTCGGACAAGAAGGCGCTGTAAACTTAAACAAAAAAGCCGGTTTCAATTTGAAGAGCTAGTGAAGATGTTCGAAGAATCACATTTTAATGTCGGTGTTCCAGATTTATCGGAGTTTGCTGACAAAAAAGATGCGTTTCTCTACAATACCGTTAGCGTAAACAGTGGTGGAGACAAGAACTTTGTTTCAACGGTGATGGCAATGGACTGCAAAATATCTACTGCTACTAGAACTTTGAGAAGACACAATTACGACGAAGGTTGAACTTGTGCTGGAGTAAGCTGTCGCCTGCACTGCAGTCGGCAAAGATGTTTTGCGAAGATCGATAGTAGGAGCTAGATCAAGGGCGCCTATCATGAAAGAGAACAGAAACACACCGACAAGCAGCACGCCGCAAACGCTCTCTCGACAGCATGTATTTAGGTCGCCGCCGCTGACCGGGGGGTCTGACTCACTGACTCGCTCAGGCTACCGACTAGGTTAGTGTAATAGGAAGATTACCGATATTGTCTGCAGGAGGACTATTACTGATGAGCTTGTACCGCGAACATGGACTCTGTTCAAGTTAAGTAGCATCTTCTTCTAAATAAAGAACCGTATTAATCCACGTCTGCATTTGTGTTGCACAAAGACGATACTGGCCACGCACTACAAAATCCTCTCTCTTGCTCTCTGCGGTACAAGACTCCACAGAACTGATAATACCTCAACAGCCCAAGATCACATTCACAGGTCACGTTCATCCACAGTATATGTTACATCAATAAACTGCATGTGACAGTTGTTGCATTATGAAAACGCCATCCAAAGATACGCTGTACTGCACACAGTGGTGCCTTTGATCGCCGGCGGGCACACCGCGTCAGGAGTCAGGCTCTGTTGTGTCCGACAGCGACATGGTAGTAGTCACCGAGTTAAGCGAATTGTAAAGCTATGCACTAGATCATGTGAAATGAATGTACTGATGAGTGTGAAAGCAGGTGAAGGTGCAGTGGCATGGAGTGAAATCAGCGCAAAATATTCAGATGTGCTGCATCTGCTGTGCAGTGAACAGACAGAGAAGATTAAAGATTCGTGCCTGAATGGAGATCTAATAGTGATTTTCAGCTTATCAGGAGCAGTCACTCGAATGCCAATCTTGCTGCGCATATATCCGCGCACTACTCGACCTGTCACTTCAAATGGTTCAAATGGCTCTGAGCACTATGGGACTCAACATCTTAGGTCATAAGTCCCCTAGAACTTAGAACTACTTAAACCTAACTAACCTAAGGACAACACACACATCCATGCCCGAGGCAGGATTCGAACCTGCGACCGTAGCCGTCGCGCGGTTCCAGACTGTAGCGCCAGAACCGCTCGGCCACCAGCGGCCGGCGACCTGTCACTGTTAATGATACTTCTCTCTACAATTTGTAAGCAGTACTACCAAGAGTTCTAGTGCGGATATGTGCTGTAGGCTCTACTGTGGCAAAAGCACTACCCCATGATTGGAAATCTTCTGTGTACACTCTTGTAGCGGCACCACCGTTTAGGATAGGGAAAGTTACTTTTGTGCGGTATTCTGAGCACAAGTTTCTGCCAGGTGCAGGCCGGATTGCAGTGTGTTACGCATACCAGCAGTTGCAAAGGGAAATAGAGGCCACAGGAGTGTAGAACTGCCAGAGAGGGCACACACAGCAGGTTGCATGGCGCCAGTCACAGGCAGAAAGGGGCCACTGACCAGCCTAGCGTGTTATGTGTACGTGATGCGAAGCAGTGCACTTGGCAAAACAGAGGCGCACAGCCGAATATAAATAGGTGCCGTTTTCTAACGAGATTCATTCAAGTGTGGCAGTTCTCCTGAACGGCAGGGCATATGGCACCACCGGGCTATACATAGCTACAGATGGGACACCAATGTCCCAGTCCACGGCGGATCATTGGCTCGATCTTCTGAGGCCGATGCGGGGTCTGCAGCCAGACAGTGGTGGTGGGGGGGGGGGGGGGGGGCACTCTTCAGCTCGCTACCATGGGCAGTCGTCTTGGCTCTCGACACACGCCGGAGACTTTCTGAGGCGAGGGTCGCAGATTCGGACGCAGGATAGCGCGCGCTCATTGCCGCCACAATCTCAGCTATGCCAGTGAGGAAGAAGCAACGTGGGGCCAGCCTACGGCAGCGCTGATGCAACGAGAATGGTGGCCGCTGAATCGGCTGCTGGCTCAGCCATCCTGATGTCATCGGAACTCAGCAGGTGTACAAGGCTGGCACGACGTAGCATGGTGTTGCATAGGCCACTGGGGTGCCTCCTCAGCATTGTGGGGCCGTGTGACACAGAGCAAGAGGAATGAGGGCACTGTGGTTAAAGAAAAAGAAAAAAAAAACACTTGGAAAGTTTTCGCCGAGTTTTAATACGGCACTTCCTGGCAACCACCATCCTCTACACTCTGCTTTTAAATTACTAAGACACAACTGACACTTGCTACAGAATATCTGTCAACTGCTATACTGGATGTTTCCATAAGAATGTGCAAAAAATGTAACAGGACATAGAGAATGCTCCACTGAACCAATTGAGATAGGAAACCTGTGGTCAGAGAAGCCAGCTAAAGGAGATACGGAAGTAAAATTGTCTACCGTTTTGTGTAGCATTACTATTTTCCATCTTATTTACAACTAACATGCGTACAAGTTTACAGGTATTGTGCTGTTTATTTACAGGCGCATCCTTTATTTCCTGCAAGGAAAGAAGAAGGACGAGTCTGTTTACCAGAAAGTCAGGATGCAAGTTCTGTTTACCTTACGTGTCCATAAGGTGGCTCTGTGGTATCGTATTTACATTGTCCCGTGACAGAACGTGCAATGAATTAACGACAGACCTACTCATTACTCAGTGCTATTCAGAGACGTAGAGTACAATGCGGTGGGGCAATACTGTTACAGTATTTGCTGCTCGCTGAATTGGAAGGGGATGTCCTGTGCCATAGCTTGCGAGGTTACCTGAATAGGATCCCTTGATTATTTCCAATGGGGATATCTAAAGTCACTTGTGTACGAGATCCCAGTAGATACGGAGATGGAATTTGTTGCCGGAATTGTAGCTGCCTGTGATGTGATTCGAAACACACCAGAGAAATTTCTCAGTGTGCTTCAGAATCATGTTCACCGATGTCACGCCTGCATTTCGTAAGATGTAGTACAGATGGTACGTTCATGTGTCAGTGATAGTATTTGGAGTTAACTGTAACTAATGTATATAAAAAATTTGCAGTAGTGTGACTTTTATCCTATTCTCTCCTTAAACTGGCTTCTCTGACCACAGGTTCCCTACCCCAAATTGTTCAGTGGAGAATCCTCTCTGTTCTGTTTAATTTTTGCACGCTCTTACGGAAGCACCGCAGTGTATGCATTCGGCAGTTCGTCCAGTACGGAGTTTGACAAATGTTGATGTGGAACGGATTAATTTGAAATTCAGTATGGTAAGGCGGCAGTTCTGCAAGTTACCATCAGTGTGCTTAAGACGTGGACTAGCAGTTGTACAGCTCGGAGCTGGTACAAATGTCATTCTTATGGTCACAGTAATGGGTGTCTCCAAAAGTGTCACCTCGCGATTAGAAAAGGCCGCTGAAAGTGGAAATGCTATGCGAAAGCATTTCGGTGGTTGTAGATGGACCACCACACATAAATATGATGAACATATAGACCTAGTTGCGAAAAGGAAAAGACTTCTTACTTCTGGGCAGATCGCTGCAGACTTTTCATCCACTACCGGTACACATGTCTCTGCCAGAACCTTTTCACTCCGATTAAATTAGGCCTGGAATCACTTTGCTGCATCCCATTTCCACATCGCCAGAGTCGTGAAAGCGTTAGTGTAGGGAGTATTTCAGTTTCCATCAGCAACACTGTTTCACTGTGGCAAGTGACTCCGTCCACCTTAGAGTGGAGAGAGATGGGAACACCTTATACGAGGTGTGGCTAGAAAAAAACCGGACTAGTACTGGTGAAACAATAAAGCGAATGCAATAAGGCTGAAAGTCGCGTGGCCTGTCACGTGACTCTCGCTCCGCCTACTGCTCGAGTTTCATCTGCCTCCTGCACTCAGTCTGCCCGTGGCGTCTGTTTTAAGTAGTTGACGTTTTGTCTGTGCGTCGGAAAATGTTGAGTGTACAGAAAGAAGAGCGTGTTAACATCAAATTTTGTTTCAAACTAGGAAAATCTGCAAGTGAAACGTTTGTAATGTTACAACAAGTGTACGGCGATGATTGTTTATCGCGAACACAAGTGTTTGAGTGGTTTAAACGATTTAAAGGTGGTCGCGAAGACACCAGTGATGACACTCGCACTGGCAGACGATTGTCAGCAAAAACTGATGCAAACATTGAAAAAATCGGTAAACTTGTTCGACAAGATCGCCGTTTAACAATCAGAGCAGTGTCTGAGTTAACAGGAGTTGACAAGGAAAGTGTTAGGCAGATTCTTCATGAAAGTTTAAACATGAACAAAGTGTGTTCAAAAATGGTTCCAAAGTGTCTCACAATTGAACAGAAGGAACGCCGAAGAATGATTTGTTGTGACATCCTGGAAAACATTGAAAGTGATCCCACCTTCTTACAAAATGTTATTACTTGCGATGAATCGTGGTTTTTACTTACGATCCCGAAACTAAACGCCAATCGATGCATTGGAAAACTCCTGGTTCTCCACGACAAAAAAAAGCACGAATGTCAAAATCGAAATTCAAGGCAATGATGATTGTTTTTTTTTTTTGACATCAAAGGGATTGTGCACATTGATTGGGTACCAGAGGGACAAACAGTGAATCAGCATTACTACATTAGCGTCCTGGCTACCCTACGTGAGCGAGTACGGAGAAAACGGAACGATTTGTGGAGAAAAAAGTTATGGATCCTTCACCAATACAATGCCCCAGCTCACAGTGCGTTGTCAGTGAAGACGTTTTTGGCAAAACACAACATTCCCATCTTAGATCATCCACCCTACTCACCTGATTTGGCCCCCTGTGACTTTTTTCTTTTCCCTAAAGTCAAGTCAGCTTTGAAAGGAACTACATTTGAGACTGTTGAAGCAGTAAAAGAAAAAGCGACGGAAGTAATGTATGGACTTACCGAAAATGATCTGCAGCATTGCTATGAACAGTGGAAAATTCGTATGGAGCGGTGTAGAGACCGAGGAGGAGAGTACATTGAAGGAGATAACATGAATTTGTAAATAATTGTAAATAAATGTTTTTTCCAGCATCGGTCCGGTTTTTTTCTAGCCGCACCTCGTACATCAGATAGTATACATGGAGCCGACCGGTATGGCAGAGGTGCTGCGCAGGCGTTATCGCAATGGTCGAATACCTCTGCATATCCTTGCGCGAGGTAGTGTTACCGTAAAGCGGTATTGCCAGGAGATTATTGTGGATCACGTCCGTCTGCTTAGGGTTACGGTAGATCCCTACTTTCTGTTTATGGGCGACAGTGCCCGTCCACACAGGACCGCTCAGGTGTCGGACACACTTGATGGTGCGGATGCTGATCGTATGAAATGGACAGCGTACTCCCCGGAACTAAACGCTACAGAGCATGCCCAGGTTGATCTCGGAAGGCGTGTTTCTCAACGAATAACCCATCCCCGATGGGAGAGAGAAGTAAGACAATACGCCTCCGCCCCGTCACAACCCCCCCGTCCCCCACCCCAAGGACACCTCAACATTTTGGTAGCCAGCACGAATGAAAGGTTCAAAACGTGCATTAGTGCCTGAAGAGAGCATATTCCTTACTGAGAGTCCGATATCGAGTTTTATGGTTGGAGTCTGATCTGTGTCAAACACGAAAGTTATTTACCTCTGTGCCGTGCTTCCCTTGTGGCAAAGCCTTTGCCACTTCCTTATAAAAGTACCACTCCAAGTCTATTACGTACTGACATCTGATTTCGCAGGACAGAGCGGATCAGGTTGAGGAAAGGGGCTAAGGTTAATTACTGTTATACAAGAACACATACAACCTTATTCTTCAAACCAAAGCACAGTTTTCTCTTTAAAACACCCAAAGATCATTTCACGGCTGAAGGCCCAAGTAACTTCTCCAGATTAAATGATTGCTTTTAAAACACCAGGATTTAGAGCAACGGCTGAAGGCCTTACTTAAGTAAAATCACAATATCTTCTCGGTTAAATGCCGAAATAATATTTAAGATCAGCTAAGGAATTTCTTTAAAGCCAAGCGCTCATAAATTCCGGTTATTCTTCAGCTGAAAGCCCAATTAAAAAGGTTTTGTTTACATGATAAAAGAGAGGCCCTACAGATAAGCTTTTACACAGTGCAACAGAGAAATATCTTGAGAAAACTTGAAGTATCTTGTCGGCTTAAGGCCAAAACAATTACTCAAGAATAATTAACCACAACCTTAAGATAAATATCTTCAGAACACAGCTGAAGACCTTTTCATGAATTCAAGAAAAAGAGAAACGATACAGGCAAGGATTTACATATTAAAGCCACAGATTCTGAAACAAACGCGGCTGAAGGCCTAAATACAGAGCAACAATAATTTTCAATGAAACACGGCTGTAGGCCTAATCTTAAAGTTGTTATGACGTTCGGCTGAAGGCCATATACTAAACATAAAACAGACAATATTAATACACGGCTGAAGGCCTGGCACAGTACATGCGACCAGATAAAATGAAAAACACAAATAACGAACAGTGGTGCTCACAAGTGTTCCAAGGGTCGGCCTGTGGAGGAAACTAACCACAGTTTACGTGAGACAGATTGCCAAGCGTAACACTAAACAACCGGGTTGCAGCACGACCTACGGACGGCTGACGAACTAACCAACCGCCTAATCAATTCCCTTCCACCCGACCAACAGCACCACAACCAAAGTATCAGCGAAGACGAGGATCGCAGCAGGATTATGCCTAAAAAATAATTTGAGCTTAAAGACAGGCAAGGCACAATAAAAACAGAAAGATAAAAGAGAACAACACCAAGCTGTCGAACTACACGCCGTGCCGGATAGCATCAACATGGAGAGTAAAACACACTGCCGCAAAACTACGCTAACTACCAGGCCAGGAAACCATAACTTTAACGGCCACAAGGCAGAAGATACGGAAGGTGAATTTCACTAATGGCTCAAATGGCTCTAAGCACTATGGGACTTAACATCTGAGGTCATCAGTCCCTTAGACTTAGAACTACTTAAACCTAACTAACTTAAGGACATCACACACATCCATGCCCGAGGCAGGATTCGTACCTGCAACCGTAGCAGCAGCGCGGTTCCAGACTGAAGCGCCTAGAACCGCACGGCCACCAAGCGACTGCTACGGTCGCAGGTTCGAATCCTGCCTCAGGCATGGATGTGTGTGATGTCCTTAGGTTGGTTAGGTTTAAGAAGTTCTTAATTCTAGGGGACTGATGACCTCAGATGTTATGTCCCATACTGCTCAGAGCCATTTGATCATTTACGAGCCACTTTATGGTGACAAAATGCAGAAAAGGAAAAACGGCATTAACGCGATACGACTACGGCTAACGTATGTACTACCATCTCCCTTGTCGTCCATCATTTACTGCGGTTTTTTCATGTCCAACAATGTCTCTGTTTCTAAGCTATTGTCAAGCCATGTAATTTTCATTGTTAATAGAGTTTTCACTGTGTTAGTGCGCACTTACTGAAAACTCAGAAAAGAATCACAGCTTTTGAAAAAAATCAAGGATTTAAATTCACACGTCGATGTGGGTATTTCGAATGTACAAGCGACCTGTGCAATGTTTTGTGTTCTGAGGCGGCGGCCAGGGCAACGGTGTATACTGTGAGGTGCTCGACCGCACGCCAAGGCTGGAGAACACGGCTGGAGAAAAAACCGACCGCGAGTTTTTACGGTCCGGCGCGGTGGCCTCTTGACACAGAATAGGAAATTGGCCATTCACTGCGCGCTTTTTTCGTTGCGCCTCCTGGAAAAGAACCTTTAGAAATAAGGAGACCATTAATCTCCAGAAATGGGAAGCAAACAGCCTCCTGAAACTGTTATGGAACTCTCGCCGCACATGCAAGAAATAGATAACGCCTCCTGGGGGGCGAAACCGGAGGTGCGCCAGAAGCAAGGCCGCGGCTCGTGGCAGAAATATTTATAACGCACTTCATGAATATTGTATTTTCCGAATTACATAGCCCTTTATACGGCGTGAAAAGTGTAGACTTCGAATGTTCCTGTGACTTCGTTTTAACGAAGTTCAGCTAACTCTCTCTTTTCCAGTTCCTGAACTACGAACCTGAGAGGTGCGCACGAACAAGCGTAAAATTATTATAGTAGTGGAAATGAAATCAATGTAATGCCTCTAGCGTCGTCTCTAGGGTTAATGAGAAAAAAAATTAACGAACCCATGACTCTGTCATTAATAACATTGCTTAATAATCCGCAACGTAAAGATAAAATTATTCTATCATGTTTATGTACTTTGGCATTTATTAAATAGACGATTGATTACATTTATATGGTATCTGCGTGTTTAAATGTTAAACAGCAGCCGGAGACGGTGGCCGAGCTGTTCTAGGCGCTTCAGTCGGGAACCACGCGGCTGCTACGGCCACAGGTTCGAATCCTGCCTCGGGCATGGATGTGTGTGATGTCCTTAGGTTAGTTAGGTTTACGTAGTTCTAAGTCTAGGGGACTGATGACGTCAGATGTTAAGTCCCAAAGCGCTTAGAGCAATTTTTTTTTGTTAAACATCACATGTGGAATTGTTAACATTGCTGTTGTCTCCCGTATTTCTCCTGTGTACTTTGTTTTTCTTCTTAAAAAAAAAAGAGAGAATACCGTTATGCATATCGTGTTAATCAGTTAGCAACATCCCTCATATAGGGTGTTTATAAATTTTAAAAAGTAGCCCTTAATGTTGAAATAGGTTATTAACTTAAATAAATGTGTGATATAGCGACTGAATTATTCCAACGGTCATCTTGGAGTCAGGTAACGGCAAAGAGAGTGGGCTGTGTTGTTAATGGTATAAAGAACCCAAATCCGATCCTACAGTTCAGGGATAATTCAGTCCTTAATATCGCAGTCTACTATCTTAAAGGCAAACTGATGTGAACTGGTACAATCGTTTCAGCGAAACTGGCCCTGTATCACATAGGATGCCAGGACGGTGTCGGTTAGCCGTCTCCGATGCAACAATTTAGATAATTAATCAGCCGTACATTCGTAATGAGGGTACATCAACGGGACGCGCCAACTTAGAACCGAATAAGTACAGTGTTACAGTGTGAAAGGCATTACGGTAAAGACTTTCATTCAAACCCTACAAATTGGAGCTGTTGCTAGCGTTAACAGGAAGTGACAAAGAAAAACGAACTGAATTTTGTGTAGAAATATTTGACGAAATGCAGACAGCACGTGATTTTCTCAGTAAATTTTAGTTCAGTAACGGAGCTATCTTCCATACCCCTGATAAAGTGAATCGGCATAATGTTCAGACATTGAGTGAGCAGAAACCACGTCACATAATAAAACATGTATGGAGCTTGTCTAACGTAAATGTTTTTTGCGCTGTAAGCTGTAACAAGAATTACGGCCCTTTCCTTTTTGTCGAGTCTGTAACTTGAATGTTTTACCTGGACATACTTGGTTATCTAATACTTCAGTTACAACAGAATATCGACGCAAATTTTATTTTCCCCAGAGAGAGAGGCCTACTAACACTTTTCCGGTTTTGAAACAATCGAAACACAGTAAAAGAACAAAATTACTGTGTGTACAGTTCTAAAAAGTGTAAATACGTCATTTCGCGTAAATATTGCCAATGTACAGTTAGTAGCATACGAGATATCCTTCAAATATCCTCTTGTCTTATATTACAACTGCCAAAACAATGAATATCATATTCAAGGTCACTGGGCAAAGGTGTCAAGATCACCTGGTCCCCTATTTCCTCCTCCTTTCCCCTCAATTATCTCCCTTCCCCCCCCCCCCCCCTTCACACCCCTTTATCCCTAACCGAGGTTTCCTCTCATCCAACAGGAGTCATTCGAGTCTCTGCTCTGCAGTGAGAGGACTGTCATGATGCGCTATCAGAAGGATTGATCAGAAATTATAAGATGGCTAATAGTAAGTATTTTATCAATGCATCTCTAAAAATATTACTATGTTTGTGTGTTTCGTTATACTTTTGTTATTATTGGTACAGTTCACGATCCGATAGTGGACGAGGACCCGCAGAATTCCACAAGGAATTGTAACTGAACTCATACCAATAATTGTTACAGGTGGATGGACAAAATACTTCAAAAAATGGCTCTGAGCACTATGAGACTTAACATCTGAGGTCATCAGTCCCCTAGAACTTAGAACTAGTTAAACCTAACTAGCCTACGGACATCACACACATCCTTGCCCGTGGCAGGATTCGAAACTGCGACCGTAGCGGGCGCTCGATTCCAGACTGAAGCGCCTAGAACCGTTTGGCCACACAGGCCGGGTGGACTAAATACTTACTGGTAGTCTTTTCCTGTGCATCTGATTATTTCTGTCATAAGCATCAATATTCACTATACGAGATTCTTAATATACATAAATAATAGTACATGTAAAATAACTGCTGACTTAAGAAGAGAAAGATAATGTTACATCTTTTCGGAAGCAGACAACACTACCACAGTCTGTGAAACTCGACAGTCACAGCGTGTTACACAGCAAGGTGACAGAGTAATTGAATAGTGATATGCACGTAAACAGATCGTGGTAGTATCGCGTAGCAAAGGTATAAAAGGGCAGTGCGTTGGCGGAGCTGTAAAATGTTAATGCCGTGTGGCGAGGGCGTCCCCTCGGGTAGACCGGTCGCCTTGTGCAAGTCTTTTGAGTTGACGCCACGTCGGCGACTTGCGTGTCTATGGGGAGGAAATGACAATGATATGGAAAACACAACATCAGTCTCTGAGCGGAGAATATCTCCGACCAACCAGGGAATCGTACCAGGGCCGTTAGGTATGACATTCCTTCGTGCTGACCACTCAGCTACCAGGAGCGGACTGCGCAGGTCATTTGCAGTCAGGTTTTTCATGCGAAAAATATTCCGATGTGACTGCCGAGTGACGGAAATTAACAGACATTGAATACGGAAAGGTAGTTGGAGCTAGATACATGGGTATATCCAACACCGAATCAAAGGGAGGCCTCGGTGCTTGTTCCTGACGTCACGTCACGGCGAACGCCAGGTCGGTTGCAGGCATACTCATAATGGTGGTGTCTCCCTCTCTGACACAGGAAAATGTGAAACTATTGGCGGTAGTTGACCAACATGTAAGGTGTCAGGCAAATCCAACACCTTCCATGAAACCCCTGACATGATAAGCAAATCCGGCAGTATGTCACATAGCTCCGAATAAATCCTGACATTAAATTAACCAAAGTAATACGATCAAACAGTGAGCAAATGGAATACCACAGGCTAACACAAGAACGCCTCAATGCATGTCATACCTTCCCACTGTGAAACAGACGCAGTTCTGAGGGAAGAAACGAGAACAGAAGCCTAGTGGAGAACCGTGTTAAGCTAGAAGGCCCTACGATGAGGGACGGACACCTACGTCGCCAGCCAACCACCAGGACCACCCCCCAGCCCATGTTAAAAGATAGAGCCCTCCAGAAGAACAGTATAGATCTTACGATAACACTAAAAGGGCCACACCAGCTGAGTTTTAGCATGAGACTTTTTCGCTTCTCTGTTACGTTGCAAACTTTAAAAACATTGTCCCACCAGGAAAAGTATAACGTTTCTCATTGGATAGACAGAATTTTTGTAGGTAGAGCTTAAGGTTAACATTGAGATCTGATTGGTCAGATGAAAACACAGCCAGATAGTTTTTTTAAACCACCTTCGGTAAATTGTAGTAAGGAGAAGTTAGGAGAGAGTGGCTTCCGAGACGGCGAGGTGCGTGGAGCCGTGCCGCCCGCCGCCCCCTGACGAACACTGACAAGGTAATGAACGCACGCGATGCCTCACTTTTTGAGCGCATAAGGCTTCACTCAGAACTGCAGAAGTCTCATCTGTTACATCCCATTTTTACGTAATACTAGTGTCGATCGTCAATTGAAGCTCATGGTATTCACATTTGCTACGTAGGTTAAATCTGAAACGCGATGATTTTTCTGTTATATAATTACTTAGAAGCCACATCAGCCACTGTAATTTACGACAAGTTAGATAAGTAATTGTCCGCAGCTCGTGGTCGTGCGATAGCGTTCTCGATTCCCGCGCCCATGTTCCTGGCTTCGATTCTCGGCGGGGTCAGTGATTTTCTCTGCCTCGTGATGATTGGCTGTTGAGTGGTGTCCTTAGGTTAGTTAGGTTTAATTAGTTCTAAGTTCTAGGGTCTGATGACCATAGATGTTAAGTCCCATAGTGCTCAGAGCCATCTGAACCATTTGATAAGTAATTAAAGATAATTGAGGGTCACTGTAAACGATTTTGGTAGTTTTCTCTTTTGTGAAACTTAATTTAACCCTAGATTATAAATGTGATATGGCATAGGTCATCCTTCCATCCATTGTAGAACTTGGAATCCCACTCAGGGAATATTCGTTCACATGTTTGTTGAACGCAGTTGGTTTTTATCATCCTGTATTAAAATATTTCCTTTTATCAATAGTGCAATTTATAAACAATGTTTTATGAGTAGAATAAAGTTTCCAATGGTAAACGTAACTGTTTTTCAACGTTAGTTTACCAGCTAACTAAAAAATAGGAAAGCCTTGAACCCCTTCCACTAAATTTAGTTAGCATTATGATTCTTTTACAGGGAGTGCAGTGTAGCTGATGCTGAAATCATTAAGTATTTGGTTATTTCATCGCTAGTCTCACTGAACTGTTCTGAACTCTATATGTCATGTGTGGTCTGGCGTCTCCTTACCAGCAACAGGTCCCAGGTTCAAAGTAGTCAATTCACTAAAAAACACGCTCAGAGCGTCGTTGCGCGTAAGTGGTAGGGAGACACGACTCAGAACAAACAGACACCACACAGAATGTTAGAGAATGGCGATCCTGCCAGGATGGTAAAATACCATGATTGAAGGTCGACCACATGCCTAACTCGGTCAGAAAAATATCTTGTCGAAAAATTTTTGTACAAAATTTTTTTTTCCCTAAAGTTATGAATAGTTGAAAACAGTAGCTGCAGCGATAGATAGTAAGAAAGTATTCAATAGAACGTGTGACATTCTATCCGAGACAATAGCACATTTAAGTTATGAATTTTAATGTTGTTAGATTTATGTTTTCTCTCCAATGCAATCGCACAGGTGGCGGATACATTGTTGACAAGTTGGTTCTGACCCAACAAGTAAGTGAATGGATTGTCAAGTTGTGTGTGGAAGAAGCTTATGACATGCGTGAGATCGTATGAGCGCATGTTGACGCGAAGTAGGGTGCGTGAATTGTTTTTAAAACAGAAAATAAGGGATTCGGAAAGATTAGCAATTGCAGATCGAGACATTGACCGAACTGAGGTAGAGACCCAGCATGAAGATGGACAGAGAATAGAGGACACTACAACAGACGATGCAGTATCGCGATAAATAGAACAGATAACGCACCATAAAGAGGATAATGTAAACCAAGGCATAGAAAACGTAGGTCAGCATACGACAGAGGAGCAGGAAAGTAGAGAGACAGCCGATGAGGATTCTAACTTGCGTCTTTAATACGTAGAACCCATAGTACAAGTAATCAGAGCTCCCTCACCACAGAGTACAAAGAATTCGAGCAGAAACCTGTCACCGCACAGTTCAATGCAGTCGGTTGCAAACCAACACTTGGGCAAAAACACAGAGGGTAGGACGTCGGAAGAAAACGCAATAGGATCCACCAATCTGGCAGAATTATTACAATTAATGACGGAAACCATGGCAAGACAAAATAAAGAAATTGCGAACCAAATTAAAATTCAGAATGCAGAAACGACGAACCAAATTGCAGAAACCACGAGTCAAATGCTCGAGATTAAAGAACAAAACAAAAAGATTCAGTTACACCTAAGTCATATTGAGGACGAGGCAAAAGAATCTCGAGAAGTGATAGGAAACTTAGTAGCAGGTCACAATAAATTGGGAACAGACATTGACAAGGTACAAGGGGACGTACAAACATTGCGTAATGACACTCAGGGCGAGATCAAAACATTACGTAACAACACCGAGGGAGAAGTCAAGAAACTAGAGAAACACATAAACGTAATTACTATAAAAGCAGCACGTACAGCGCGTGAAATTGTTGAAAACAGTGTGTTACACGTATCACAAAAGTAGCGCTGAAAAGATATGATAACCGCATAGTGAAAACAGAAGCGCAAACGAAGCAACAATTTCAGAAATTGCGAACAGAGTTGTTGCAAACCATTGAAGAGCGTAGTGAACAAGATCGAATAAGCACTGTGTCTGCAACCACATCTGTATCTGTAACAGCACCGGAAAAACAAGCAACTAACGAAGATATCACGCACTTTCGATTCCAATCACAGGTGGACAGTAACATACGTGAAATCAGACAGCCTGTACCGCAACAAACACGTTTTGAAATTCTTGATGAACAAACGGCACCACAAACATATGCAGAACCACAAATGCATGTTTCAAGACAGTTTGGATCGTGCAATGAAGCGGCAAGGTTAGCCAGACAAGATGCCGAACCAATACGTGACAATGGAAAGCCAGGTCGCGAAGATTACAGTGCAATGCATTCAGCTACACTTCACAACGGATGGAAAAAAATTATTGCGTACCACTCCAACGATACTACGCAAGGATACGCGAAAGTTACAGTGGACAATATCCAATGGATCTACCACAACCGGAAAGAACGACGGGAGAAATGATCAGAAACAAAAGTAGCGAAGAATCGAGAACTTCATATGGAACTATGACGAAGTACGACGACGATCATTTCCTCACAGTCAGAAAATTTCAACACTTTCGAGAAGGAAACTCATTACATCGCCGAACTTTTATTGATGAATTCCCAGTAGGATTACCAGAACACTGGACGCTAGCACACAAATTAGACTTTACATGTGCACACATGTCAGGAACAGTCGCAGAAACCATGCAGAATGTTGCTGCGACATGCCGATCATGCGAAGATTTCAGAGAGCAGTTTGTCTCACGATATTGGTCCAGCGAAGCACAGGACAGAGTGAAATACGAATTATTACAGAACCCATATTTTGAAAATTCAGAAGAGAAGAGTCGCGTGAAATTTTTCGAAGTAATGGCAAAGAAAAATCAATGCTTAGATGTACCATACATTGACGGAGAGTTGATTAAATTATGCGCGATGAAGTTACCATTGAAATACCAGAAATCATTAGTAGGTCGCGGAGACAATGACGTCGAAGCATTTAAAGGTATTCCAAGGGAACTAGAGTTCATATTTTCGGAAGATGACGCAAGAAAAACACGAAGCACACGAGAAAACGAAAGCAAAAAGCAGTGGAATCCACAAGACACAGTACGAAGAAACAATAATAACTAACCACGTGATAATTTCGCACCAAGAAACGACAATAGATTTCAACAAAGAACCGGTTATGGATTTAGTAGAGAATATGACAATAACTATAATTCACCCAGAAACGGCAACAACTATTACAGAGTGAATAACGACAACCGGAACGGGTATTGGAGAACCAATAGACCGACAAATTATCAATAAAGAAACCAATATCAACAAGCTGAACAAGAAAAGAGAATACAGATAGAAGAGGTGGAGGTAAGACCACCAAACCCCGATAAACGTTCGAATTGACAGCTAAGCGCCCATTCCAAAGAGAATGACGCCCTGATCCAGGACAATTGCAGCACCATGAACAGAGAAGTAAAAATCTTATCACGAGAAGAGAAGAAGGAAGAAACAAATCCGCAGGGGCCAGATGAAAACGAAGACAGGGAAATAGCAATATCGTGTTGGGACGAAATTAATTGGGAGAATACTGACGAGGAAGATGAATTACCAGAGGCATACACAACGAATGTAGGAGGAAAGGACGAAGTAATGAGTATTGCAGAACTATTTGAGATGGAAACCAGGAAAAACGAATTCAATGAGGATAATGCGCAGTCGACGGAGGTTGAAAATAAGTTAATAGTGGGCACACAACCCATCGTATATAATGAAGGAAGTTATGAAGCGATAATTAGAGCATTTAGATGCGATTATGTGGAAGTAGCGACGAAGAAGGAGAAGATAGACGAGGATGAGGAAAAAGTAGAGGATGTTGAAGAAAGCGTAAATGTAGGAAGAAATAGAGAAGAGGAAATAAAAGAGAGAGAAGTAGCAGTCGAAGTTTAACCTACAGAAAGTTCTAATTCACAAGGGAAATTCCTGAAAAGACTCATGTATGACTCAGTGGAGGAGTCGTTGATGCAAGAAGAAGAGGAACAGAATCAACCCTTTCAAATTCAACCAATTGTGAAGGCCATGGTAAAGCATATCCCAGTCAATATTGTAATTGATAGCGGAAGTGAACTGACTGCGATCTCAGAAAATTTATTCATGCAGTGTAATGCCAATGAGGAATTGCCAGTTCTGAAAACACGTAAGATTAAAGTAAGAGGTCCTATTAGCAACAATGCTGCGGAAGTTACGAGACAAACAAGGTTAACTCTTTCGCGTCAAGGTCAAAAGATCGAAGCGAACTTCGTGATTACAAAAGATCGAAGCGAACTTCGTGATTATACCTAAACTAACTGTAGATTTGATTATAGGGGCAGATTTCTTAAATGAGAGACGAGCGATAATAGATGTGGGGAAAGGTAGCGTAACATTCAGGAATGTCACACTTCTCTTTGAGCAAAAGCTAAAATTAGAAGAAATACCAGTTATAAACAAACAATTAAGAATGACGCTAGATAAAGAGGATGAAGAATCAGAATGGTATGCACAAAAGAGGGAATCGCCTCAGCTCATGTTAGAAGTCTATAAAGAAATAGACGAAAAATTGCAAGAAGTTCAAGGTATTTTGGAACACAGTAAAAGAGAATTACAGGGTATTTTACGAGATAAAGCAGAGGTATTTTTACCTAAGACTGGCAGTATTAAACACTTTCAGCAAAAGTTTGAAGTAAAACAGCACAAACCATTTACAGTGTAGCTTAATGGAGCTGCAGGAATAAAGTATTCCAAGAGATATCTAAAATGTTAGATGATGATATTATTGAACCAGCTACCCCACATATGACAACCAGCTCGATATTGTACAACAACGAGATGGGAGCATCAGGTCAGTGCTTGATTCCAGACAGATCAACACAATCATAATCATTGAGACAGATCGCCTAGAAAAATTAGAGCAATTGATACAAAACATCCACGGTGCTAAGATATTTTCATCAGTTGATTTACAGAGTAGTTTCTCGCAAATAGAATTGGCCCCAGAATGTAGAAAATTTACAGCATTTATCGTATTCGGTAGATGTTACCAGTTTAAACGATTGCCATTTGGTTTAAACATATCATCAGCAGCATTTATTAGGGGATTTAATACTATACTCAGTCCTGAAATTTTACAAAAAATTACTTGTTATGTTGATGATGTGATTATAGCAGAACCCTCTTGGGAACATCACAACGACACATTAAATCAGTTTTTGCAGGTCATGAAAGAGCATGGGGTCACAGTAAATATAACAAAATCCAAATTTGGAAGGCGAGAGGTAAGATTTCTAGGACACATAATTTCAGAGAAAGGGGTAATGCCCGACCCAGAAAAACTAACGGCAATCAAAGAATTCTGTACTCCATATAATAAGAAAACTCTCAGAGGATTTCTAGGTCCCACCGGATTCTATAAAAAATTTATTTGGATCGACTCTCTCGCAACACCACGCCTATGTGCATTGACAGGAAAAACACGCCGTGGGTATGGGATCAACAAGCCAATGAAGAATTTTTAAAAGTGAAAAACGCACTAACAACAGCACCGATTTTAGCACATCCTGATCTAACACTGATAGCGCGAAAACAGATTTAGGAGTTGTTTTATTCCAAGAATACGAGCAGGCAGGGCTAAGACCATATAGAACAACTGCATTTGCCAGTTGTGTACTCACAAAAAAGCGGAAAAACTGTTCAGTCACGGAGCTGGAAGCATTGGCCATTGTGTGGGGCTTCCAACGTTTACAGTACTTCCTATTCGGAAGAAAAACAAAAGTATACACTGACCACAAAGCATTAGAATTTCTGTTATCCGCCAAATTAACTCATGGGAGGTTAGCCAGATGGATGTTAATACTACATGAATTTGACTTCACTATTACACACATACCAGGACCAACGAATGTATTAGCAGATGCTTTATCACGATGTCCACAGGGTGCATCCAATAACATAGGTTTGGAAGCAGCAGAAGACCAGTTTACAATGTACTATATCAAACAAGTACCTTTCGAAAACTACATTACGACAGCATTGGAAAACATAGGCAAAGAACAGGACAAGGATCCCGAAATACTAGGAATCAAACACAAGTGGAGAAGCAAGGATTTTCCAGACATTCGACAGCACTATATCGTAAAAAACAATGTTTTATTTTTTGAACGAAATGTTGCAAAGAATGAATGGTTAATTTATATCCCAGATGAACTAATTAATAAGTACATAGGGTATACACATTTAAGTAATGGCCACTTTGGACCAAAGAGATGCTTTTTAAAAATAAAACAAACAAGCCATTTTCCTAATATGGAAAGACAAATTAGAACAGTATTAGTCAAATTCAAAAAATGTATGAGGGCTAAACACGTCACTTTCCAAACCAAGTTGCCAATAATCCCTAAAAATTTGAAGCAAATAGCTGCAACAGATTTGATGCGGCCCCTCCAACGCACAAAAAATGGATATATTATAATATTTGTCGTTTTGGAACTTACTTCTAAATACGTTACCTTGACACCATTACAATGGGCAACAGCATTTGGACAAGAGTTTCTCAGACAAGTTGGTCGAGTGGAACGAATTATTTCGGATAATGGCCCACAATACAAATCAGTGCAATGGCAGAACACGTTAAAACAACACAAAATAAAACCTATCTACATATCCAAGTACAAACCTAGCATAAATCCATCAGAACGATCTATGACGGACATAGGCACTTTATGCCGATTATATGCAGGCAAAAGACACAACACTTGGGATATATACCTTACAGATTTTCAAGAAGTAATAAATGAAATGCCACATAGCACTACACTACTACCTCCAGTTACTGTACTTAAAAATATTGAACCCCCAAACATAACCTGAGAAAATGTTAGATATCCTATTATACCACGTAGACAGCACAAACAAGTCATAGCAACAGCACTCTCCAACATCAGAAAGGCAGCCATTAAAAGAAAAGAAAGAGGAGACAGAACAGCAATTAAAAGAACATTCTCAGTAGGCCAGTAGGTATTTGTAAAAACACACCATCTCTCCAGCAAACAGAAACACAAAATACATAAGTTTTACGCTGCATACAAAGGATGTGTCATAATTAGCCGAATTGCTCATGATAATGCTGTGGAACTAATGAACCCAAAAACAGGCAAAACCTTAGGACTTCACCATGTGAGCCATATCAAAAAGTTTGAAGATTAATTTTATTACTGGTAAATAATTAGCACAATATTTCAAGTTTATGTTGCATTAAGATCGTCAGGAGAAAGAAGAATGAAGAGAGAGGAAGGTGGAAAAAAGAAAGTAGTTTCAATAAAAACAAAAACAAAAGTAACACCAATAGTAGCATAGATTAAGGTGAAGGGATAAAGTGTAGATAGTCAAACAGCATGAAATACTAAAATGCTATATGCCACGACAATACACAAAAATAAAAAATGAATTTGAGGTTTCTTGTAGAAGTTAAGACTCAAAATATCTTAGAATTGTGACATGGAAAGGGCGCCGAAATTTGTAAAGCTTTTTAAAAAGGTGTAAAACACTGTAGATATTAGACATACATTAGATGAATATAAGTAGAACATTTTGTAAGAACCATTGTAAAAACTCCAGCAAGGACCAGATGCAACGACCCACAAGTGGCAACGTGAGAAGTATCAAGAAAGAAAAGGACATAATTAGCAAGACACGATTCCTACAAGGCAGAAGCGTCGAAAGAAGGGAAAGGACAGCAACTGGTGCAAGGACAGACAAGCAAACACCGGACTTTCACCGCTCGTAAACCCCGGGATGCCCCCACTCAGCAGAGTGAGCAAAAATCGGCCCAACGAGAAGACCGCTTGGGCAAGACAACACTGGCAAAAAAAAAGAAAAAAATGTATAAAAGTCACACTACTACTATGAAACAGCACGCTGATGCACGAAACTGAAAAAAACTTCCACACAGTAAAAATGACACGCCCCAAACAATTTATCAAACTGTTACTAAGAGGAGAACTTCAAGGCGACTAGTTATCAATAAATATTTCGATATCCTGCCCAGAGAAGAAACAAAAAAGCAAGTAAGAAGCAGAGAAAAAGCAGGAAGAACAGAAGTTGAAGATTCGCAAGATTGAGACCAAGAAAGAAGATGGGTGGAGAATAGACGACATACCTTCCCAAATCCCTATCCTATTGTAATCTAGTCGTCTGCAAAGTATTACAGCGACACATAACGATGACTTTCACGCATACAAAGCCAGTAAACCACGAGATTCTGCACTCACAGCTCCATTCCATTATGGGACCTCCACAACAGCAACACACACTTGCAAAGCCAACAAGGAATGACGAACAAAGCCGTATGTCAAATAGTTGCCCACATCCATCTCGCTCAAGTCCATCACCTTCATGCAAAAACATTCGCCAACCTCATGCTTTAACCTTCATAGGATTTGGTGAATGTGTGAAATCAAATTATGTGATGTAGAAATTGTGCAAAAGCAACGTGTGAAAAACGAAATAAGTTAAGCACACCAGACAGCTAATAAACTACAAAATAACAATCTTTGACTATGGACTTAAGCAAAAAATAGACTATCGATAAAATAAGTCATTAGTTCTGAATTGGACAGTATATAAAGCACAAAAGTAAGGCATAATAAACACTAAAACAATATGCCACTTATTTTCTCCTCATAAAAATAAAAGAATAACTATATTTTACTTATTTTCTCCTTATAAAAACAAAGAATAAAACATTATCTTGTTGGATGTTTTCCCTTTTTTTTAATGTTTGCACCATTTGTTAGGATAATATCTCAATACTTGTGTATGTATATTTCTTTGTCAAAGCTATTCTTGGAAATAATTCTTATTTGTTAGTGTAACAATGTTGAGATGAGTGTCTAGAAACAAAAACATTTTACTTGTACATGATATTTAGAAAATGTGTTAGGAATAGATTTTACTTCATTACTACATTTATAAAAAAAGTAATATTTCTAAGAAAATCGATGTGAAAGACTCCTCACTTTCGATAACAAACTTCTTAAAAAACAAACTTCACACTTAAATAAAGGAAGAAAATTATTAAAAAATAATAATTATAATAGCAAAAAAATATTCTTCTCTTGTCAATATAAACATATTTTTGAGAATAATGTGGAAGAATATAAAAATATAAATTAGTAATACAAACTAGCTTAGAACCAGGATAACATGGCTGAACAGTAGGCAACAAAATTTAGATAAAGGAATAATTTTTGACTGACTTAGACAACGATTCAATCATTGCCTAACTTCAGTGCAAAACTTAAGTTCGAAGGGTGGTGATATGTAAAGTGTCAGGCAAATCCAACATCTTCCATGAAAACCCTG
Source organism: Schistocerca americana (assembly GCF_021461395.2). Lineage (NCBI taxonomy): Eukaryota > Metazoa > Arthropoda > Insecta > Orthoptera > Acrididae > Schistocerca > Schistocerca americana. The sequence goes on along the minus strand of NC_060122.1, from coordinate 749,753,942 downwards.
ACATGATAAGCAAATCCGGCAGTATGTCACATAGCTCCGAATAATAGTTATACGATCAAAGAGTGAGCAATACCACAGACTAACACAAGAACGCCTAAATGCATGTCATACCTTACCACCGTGAAACAGACGCAGTTCCAAGGGAAGAAATGAGAACAGAAGCCGAGAGCACAACCGTGTTAAGCTGGAAGGCCCTACGATAAGGGACGGATACCCACGTCGTCAGCCAACTACCTGGACCACCCCCGAGCCCATGTTAAAAGAAGAGTCCTCCAGAAGAACAGTATAGATCTTACGATAACATTAAAAGGGCCACACCAGCTGAAAGGTTTAGCGTGAGACTTTTTCGCGTCTCTGTTACGTTGCAAACGTTAAAAACATTGCCCCACCGCGAAAAGTAACCGCCAGGACCACCCCCCAGCCCATGTTAAAAGATAGAGCCCTCCAGAAGAACAGTATAGATCATACGATAACACTAAAAGGGCCACACCAGCTGCAAGTTTTAGCGTGAGACTTTTTCGCCTCTCTGTTACGTTGCAAACGTTAAAAACATTGCCCCACCACGAAAAGTATAACGTTTCTCATTGGTCAGATGAAAACACAGACATATAGTTTTTTTTAAACCAACTTCGGTAAATTCTACTAAGGAGAAGTTAGGAGAGAGTTGCTTCTGAGACGGCGGGGTGCGTGGAGCTGTGCCGTCTGCCGCCCCCTGACGAACACCGACAAGGTAATGAACGCACGCGATGCCGCATTTTTGAGCGCATAAGGCTTCACTCAGAACTGCAGAAGTCTCATCTGTTACATCCCATCTCCTTATCAGCAACAGGTCCGAGGTTCAAACTAGTCAATTCCCTAAAAAACACGCTCAGAGCGTCGTTGCGCGAAAGTGGTAGGGAGACACGACTTAGAACAAACCGACACCATGCAGAATGTTAGAAACACACTTTGTTCTGAGAGACTTCTGCAATCAATTAATTGTGCAATTCATTACACTTCTTAACAAACAGTGTACTCCCGAACTTAAATATCCACCTGTTTTAAGGATTGACATACAAAAACAACTTCATGGACCAGCATCAACAGAATTAGTGCTTCTTTACCTTATTTGTAAATCTGAGGAAGTTACGTTTGTACTGGGTTGCTTTTACAAGAAACTGTGAACATATTGGTGCTCTTCTTTAGGTAACTTGGTTGACTATGGGGTCAGGAGCACTGAATGTCAATGAAACAACTTGCGATTGTACACGTTGGGGGAAGGGGTGGGGGACAGAAGAAGAGGCAAAAGAGAGATACTTGTTTTATCAAATAAAATTTTTATATCTTATAAAGTTTCACCTTTCAGTTGCAAGAGGAGAATATTTATCTTTTCTAATGTGCATGTTTAAAAAAGTTTAAGCTCAGCAGTATTTTCGATGTATGAAGCTATTTTGTTTCCTGTTTAGAATTCCTTTTGTTGAAAACGACTGTAGTCTAATGACTGGCAACAGTTGGACATTTACACATGTAAATTAGTTCACATTTCCAGTGATGATGTCAAACTAAAATAAATAAATAAATAAAAGAAACGAGTTAATTGTAAGGGGGTTGGGGTAAGTTTCGATAGCAAAATGGATCAAGTAAATATAGTTACTTGAATGCAAAATTTCCGAAGCGTGCAATGGGGCAAAGCATCTTCTCATATTGATCTACGTTTGTTTCGACAGGATTCTATGATCTTCATTTGTAGCTTTACGATAGGAAGAAAATCTTTCATCTAAATAAACTGCAGAATTCAAAACAGTACCAAACATTTTGTCCAAAAATAAGAGATTTATAGTGATAAGCACGCCCAGGCGTTTCTGCCTGCAACAGACCTGGCGTTCGCCGTGCCTAGCTGACGTGACGTCACCAACAAGCGCCGAGGCCTTCCTTCGAGTCGGTGTTGGTATATCCCATTTCTGAAGTGGTTAGGGACTTCAGTATTTCGATATCCACAGTGTCAAGAGTGTGCCGAGAATACCAAATTTAAGGTATTAGCTCTCACCATCGCCATCGCAGTTGCTAACGGCTCCACTTAATAATGGTGAGCAGCGGCGTTTGCATGGAGATGTCATTGTTTCAGTGCTAAGACACAAGCAACACTGATTAAAATAACAGCAAAAATCAATGCGGGAAGTACTACGAACGTTTCGTTTACGACAGTGCAGCTAAATTTGGCGTTATTGGGCTACGGCAGCAGACGACCGACTCGGGTGCTTTTGCTAACAGCACCACATCGCTTGCTGCGCCTCTCCAGGGCTCTTGACCATATCGGTTGTACCTTAAACACTGGAAGACGGTGACCTGGTCAAAGGAGTTTCAATTTCACTTGGTAAGAGCTGCTTGTAGGCTTCGAATGAGACGCAGGCCCCACGACACAGCGGACCCATTTTGCAGAAAAGGCACTCGGCGAGCGGGTGGTGGCTCCATAATAGTGTGGGCGGTTTTTATATCGAATGGACTGGGTCTTCTGGTCCAACTGAACCGGTCATTGAACGGAAATCATTATGTTCTGCTTTCTGGATAACATTTGCAGCCGTTTGTGAACCACATGTTCCCAAACAACGATACAATTTTTTTTGGATGACAATGTGCCATGTCACTAAGCTTCAGACGTTAGCGATTGGTTAACATTCTGGTCAGTTAGAGAGTACGACTTGGCCACGCAGATCGCCAGACACGAATCCCATCGAACATAATAGAGAGGTCAGTTCACGCACAAAGTTCTTCATCGGTACTTACGTACGACTGCGGAGGTAACATGACCCAATATTTCTGCAGGAGACTTCCAGCGATTTGTTGAGTCCCCACCATGTCGAGATGCTCCACTACGCCTGGCAAAAGGAGATCTGGCACGATATCTGGAGGCACCTCATGACTTTTTCAACCTGAGTGTAAACTAATGCTGATATTTAATTTGAAGAATGAACTGGAAGAATGTTAAAACTAAATAAATGAATACAAAGAATCTAAATAGCTTTAGCCCTGTAGTTGGGCATAAAACACATCATAACATGAAACTTCCTGGCAGATCAAAACTGTGTGCCCGACCGAGACTCGAACTCGGGACCTTTACCTTTCGCGGGCAAGTGCTCTACCAACTGAGCTACCGAAGCACGACTCACGCCCGGTACTCACAGCTTTACTTCTGCCAGTACCTCGTCTCCTACCTTCCAAACTTTACAGAAGCTCTCCTGCGAACCTTGCAGAACTAGCACTCCTGAAAGAAAGAATATTGCGGAGACATGGCTTAGCCACAGCCTGGGGGATGTTTCCAGAACGAGAATTTTACTCTGCAGCGGAGTGTGCACTGATATGAAAGTTCCTGGCAGATTAAAACTGTGTGCCCGACCGAGACTCGAACTAGGGACCTTTGCCTTTCGCGGGCAAGTGCTCTACCAACTGAGCTACCGAAGCACGACTCACGCCCGGTACTCACAGCATTGCTTCTGCCAGTACCTCGTCTCCTACCTTCCAAACTTTACAGAAGCTCTCCTGCGAACCTTGCAGAACTAGCACTCCTGAAAGAAAGGATATTGCGGAGACATGGCTTAGCCACAGCCTGGGGGATGTTTCCACAATGAGGTTCGCAGGAGAGCTTCTGTAAAGTTTGGAAGGTAGGAGACGAGGTACTGGCAGAAGTAAAGCTGTGAGTACCAGGCGTGAGTCGTGCTTCGGTAGCTCAGTTGGTAGAGCACTTGCCCGCGAAAGGCAAAGGTCCCGAGTTCGAGTCTCGGTCGGGCGCACAGTTTTAATCTGTCAGGAAGTTTCATATCAGCGCACACTCCGCTGCAGAGTGAAAATCTCATTCTGGAAACATCGTAACATCTTTACATCTGTGTCCGCCATCCGAGAACAAGTAATCGTCTCACTACAATGGTGTCTGTCACCCCGCATCATTGCTATAAAAATTTTCGACATATTACCAGATGAAATAAAATGTCTCACAGACAGCAGTGATAGCTTCAAAAATAAATTTAAATCAAATCTCCTTGACAACTCCTTCTATAACGTAAATAAATAGATGAATTCTCGAATAGGAATAAATTCATCTATAAATATAGTATATGCATGTTGTGCCATTTAAGGGAATGTGGTAAATAATAGAAATCTTAATCCTTAACTTTATATATACCTGCACACTGCTGGAAGGTAATTAATTGTTTCTTAGTCACTCTTTACTATATCTGTAGTGCGCGTATATATATATATATATATATATATATATATATATATATATATATATATATATATGTATATATATATATATACACCTGGAAATGGAAAAAAGAACACATTGACACCGGTGTGTCAGACCCACCATACTTGCTCCGGACACTGCGAGAGGGCTGTACAAGCAATGATCACACGCACGGCACAGCGGACACACCAGGAACCGCGGTGTTGGCCGTCGAATGGCGCTAGCTGCGCAGCATTTGTGCACCGCCGCCGTCAGTGTCAGCCAGTTTGCCGTGGCATACGGAGCTCCATCGCAGTCTTTAACACTGGTAGCATGCCGCGACAGCGTGGACGTGAACCGTATGTGCAGTTGACGGACTATGAGCGAGGGCGTATAGTGGGCATGCGGGAGGCCGGGTGGACGTACCGCCGAATTGCTCAACACGTGGGGCGTGAGGTCTCCACAGTACATCGATGTTGTCGCCAGTGGTCGGCGGAAGGCGCACGTGCCCGTCGACCTGGGACCGGACCGCAGCGACGCGCGGATGCACGCCAAGACCGTAGGATCCTACGCAGTGCCGTAGGGGACCGCACCGCCACTTCCCAGCAAATTAGGGACACTGTTGCTCCTGGGGTATCGGCGAGGACCATTCGCAACCGTCTCCATGAAGCTGGGCTACGGTCCCGCACACCGTTAGGCCGTCTTCCGCTCACGCCCCAACATCGTGCAGCCCGCCTCCAGTGGTGTCGCGACAGGCGTGAATGGAGGGACGAATGGAGACGTGTCGTCTTCAGCGATGAGAGTCGCTTCTGCCTTGGTGCCAATGATGGTCGTATGCGTGTTTGGCGCCGTGCAGGTGAGCGCCAGAATCAGGACTGCATACGACCGAGGCACACAGGGCCAACACCCGGCATCATGGTGTGGTGAGCAATCTTCTACACTGGCCGTAGACCACTGGTGATCGTCGAGGGGACACTGAATAGTGCACGGTACATCCAAACCGTCATCGAACCCATCGTTCTACCATTCCTAGACCGGCAAGGGAACTTGCTGTTCCAACAGGACAATGCACGTCCGCATGTATCCCGTGCCACCCAGCGTGCTCTAGAAGGTGTAAGTCAACTACCCTGACCAGCAAGATCTCCGGATCTGTCCCCCATTGGGCATGTTTGGGACTGGATGAAGCGTCGTCTCACGCGGTCTGCACGTCTAGCACGAACGCTGGTCCAACTGAGGCGCCAGGTGGAAATGGCATGGCAAGCCGTTCCACAGGACTACATTCAACATCTCTACGATCGTCTCCATGGGAGAATAGCAGCCTGCATTGCTGCGAAAGGTGGATATACACTGTACTAGTGCCGACATTGTGCATGCTCTGTTGCCTGTGTCTATGTGCCTGTGGTTCTGTCAGTGTGATCATGTGATGTATCTGACCCCAGGAATGTGTCAATAAAGTTTCCCCTTCCTGGGACAATGAATTCACGGTGTTCTTATTTCAATTTCCAGGAGTGTATATTGCACACTGCTGGAAGATAATTGGTTTCTTAGTCACTCTTTACTATATCTGTAGCGTTCGTTAACCAATACAAGCACTGCACGGTTTTAGTCTATAGACATACTAATTATCTCGAGCATTTGGTGTCCAATCCTCTAATGTCAGCGGATGAAACAATGTCACTGAGTTCATTTTCATATAGCAGAGCTATTGTCAGTTTATTAACTCAATCCTTTTTACAAGTGTTAAGGAAATCCTTTGTAACATACTTTCCTGTAAACAATTGCTGAGAGGTGTTTGATTTGACAGTGTGATCTTGTCATTGACCTATGTAGTATTGGTGGAACAGGGTGTGGATTGGTAAATGTGGTACCTTACTCCTGTCTGTCGTTGACAGCGAATTGTAAAGCCTCTTGGTGGTGAATGAATGAAAGACCAGGAAGTTACTGGACTTACTTCACCCGCCGTTACCTTAGTAGGATGCTGCATAAAACTTTTCCGTTGACGAATTATTGGCACTTGTGGACTGAGTTGCATTGAGTGGATCCACTTACTAAACGTCACAATGTATTTTCCTAAATGTGTGTGAATACGTCTTATCTAATGGAACTGATCGTTTTCAAATAGTAGCAGCTGACCAAGGGAATTACCACTCCATGCTGGACGCTTTTAACACTACAACAGAAACGTCTGCCAGAGGTTGAATACACCGCTACAGTTTTAAGGTTCTCTTATGCAGAACACGACCGATTTCTGGCAGTTATATGCCCATCTTCTGTGCTTGCTGGTAGCACTACGCATCTTGTACTCGTCCACCGCTGCGCTCGGGGTCACAACACCAAGTTACGACACCTGAAGATTGGCATATAAGAGCCCGAAACCAGTAGTGTTCTAAATAAGAGAACCTTACAACTGTAGTGGGATTGTCTCCGTATAGTGTAATGCGCAGCTGCGGATGTTCCTCCGACAGGATTCTTTGTAGAAATGCCTGCGTTTGAACTGGTGGCCCGACCAGGAAACATGGACTGCTAATGAGTGGCATCACATTGTGATCACAGCGAATCATGTTTCTGGACTGTCCCCAATAATCACCGTCGGCGACCTAGGGGAACGTTCCATTTTTTAGAATGGTTTTGTTAGGCGTGGAGGTACGACTGCTGGAATCATGGCGTGGGGAGTCTTCCGGTATTATTTCTGGTCAACGGTGGTAGTGACTGAGGGAACTCTGAGAGCAGAACGGTACATCGCGGACACCTTGTGTTCTCACGTGTTACCTCTCTTCCGGCAGTATCGAGATGTCTTTTTTCAACGGAACACCTTGAGAGATGCGGAAATCAGATCATGAGTGGTACATCTGGCAGTGTAATGTGTGCTTTGATATAAGTTATCCGTATTTCCTTTAACTCCACAGCCACAAACGAGTGCTTATATGGCATAAACCCATTTCTGTGAATTGTGTTTCGACCTTGCAGCACGTGTTCTCGCACTGTACAGAGTTTCACACACGGCCATTTTTTAGCAAGATAATCCGATGGTGTCATACAGTGGTGTGCTGACCTGATCTTCCACATAGATCGGGAACACAAATGGACGTCAGTCTTGAAGAAGGATATAAACCGTATAATACACCTCATATCTGGAGGAACAATTCCAGCTAAATGGTGGCGTTTATCCCGTGGTGTAAGTTTTAGGCATCCACAAATGATGTACACGACTCATTAAGACAGATATAAACATGTTTATTATGGGAAGAATTTCACCAAACAGGGCTAACATATTCACTTGCAGCGTTACACAAAATTAAGGCTGCAGTTCTAGCTGTTTTTGTTGCTGAACCATAGTATGACCCCTTAATCTTGCAGTTACTTACGTTTCACATTAGGACAGTGTAGCCTGAAAGATTATATACTTTCAGGAGTGAACCTAGGATTTTTGAGCTGAAACTGCGTTCCAACAGCACACTACTCCAAGTTCCTCGAAGTTTCCTGAGGACCTCACTGTTTCTCTGATGGAATGAACAAACTTCTCCTTTGATCCTATTTCTTTTTAAGTGGTACTTACACAATTATTTATCTAACCCTCCAAAGCAGCTTAGAGAATTGGTTGCGCTTGCTCAAAGGTCTTAGTCTGAGAAGAGAGGTCGAGATCATTACCACATACAATTCTTCGAGTGTTATTGGGCAGGGGTTTGTCGTCTGTATAAATAGTAAATAAAAGAAGATCCTAAACATTGCCCCATGGCAATGTGCACTTTCGTACGCACATGCACGTCGTCCACCATGAAATTCTACAAAAAACTCTCTGCTTTGAAGGAGATACTAAATCATTCTTGTGAGATGGTAAAGGAAAGCAATGTGTCCGCTTTCTGACACCAGAGGGCACAATCGATTCCGACCGACCGACGTTTCATCCTCTGCAAATGGCGTCATAGGATGCGGTGAGGAGAGACATGTGGTAAGCACACAGGTCTTCCGGTAGTTGCCTGCTTTCCCGACCTTGGAATCGCTTCTGCTCGGTCGCATAGCTCCTCAGTTGGCTTTACGAAGCTGAGTGCACAGTCATCCCACCAAGGAAAAAAAAAATCGCTGGAAGTACCGGGAGGCCGGCCGCTGTGGCCGAGCGGTTCTAGGTACTTCAGTCCGGAACCGCGCTGCTGCTACGGTCGCAGGTTCCAGTCCTGCCTCGGGCATGGATGTGTGTGATGTCCTTAGGTTAGTTGGGTTCAAGTAGTTCTGAGTCCAGGGGACTGATGACGTTAGATGTTAAGTCCCATAGTACTCAGAGCCGTTTGAACCATTTGAAGTACCGGGTATCGAACCTTGGTCCCCCTTATGACAGCTACAAATGCGGACTTTGTAATCTTTAGTTATTCCATATTAATTTCGCAGAAACATTTGATGGTTGGTTGTGTTGTAAGCAGTTGTTCGGCCAATAAATAGTACACCAACGACCTTTCCTGTGTCATTTGCTGTGACCGCTCATGGCTGCCAGGACCCGTATTTCATGAGACAGTAGTATCATGCGGGTTCGTCATTGCTAAGCATTGCCGTTCTCAGACAGTTGCTTTATGGGTCCCCATTTTCCCACTGTATTCTTCGTAGCTGAACACGTGCTACTGACACACTGATACAAGTATTACTTGTTTTTACAGTTCTAATTTCCATACTAAGTTTTCCTGTTTTCTGTTCCGATGTTGCTTTGGAGCCGCTCGTTCTCGGGAATTCCGTTAGCCCCTGCCTAGATAGCACTTGGACAGAAATTTTTACGCACTGAATGTCACATCGTTAGGAGGTACGTCCTCGCACGATGTAAAAGGGTATCAACTGATCATCGTGCGCGATGATGCATGGCTCACAGAGTTAGGATATTTGTAAGTAAGCACGTCATATGAAACGGGAAAGTTCAGCTATTTGTCTTTATTGAATCAAGAAAGGTTCCTTATGTATTCATTTTCTGCCGTCGAGAATTCACAGAAAAGTCGTGTGTAACGAAAAGTGTAGATTTATGGCTTAACGATTTATAAACCTCATTTTCGTGTATCATGTTTCCCTACTCGACATGAGCAAAGAAAGACAGTCTCGGTTTCTACTCTCTTGAAGAAACTAGGACTCTTATAGGATATATAAATCCAGTGACTTGTGGCACAGAACTTTCGTCGGAAGGTTTCGATTAGAATATGAGATAGAGTTTTATGAACTGAAAATCAACAACTGCCCGTGGAGCGGAGCACTGCCGATTGAGAAAAGAGACAGAGAGAATGTGAGTTTCTCAGAAGCATTGTCTCTTAGAAGAACTAACTATTGTGCCGCTGCAAAGAAAAAGAGTTGATACTACTTCGAATTTATCTTACTTCGCTGCACTGCACATTAGCAGAAGCGCTGTTTTATCACGTGATTATGTAGCGTGCAGGACGTTAAGACGTTTTTGATTGAAATGAGCTAGGCAATAATATAGGAAGAAACAGCAAAGTTCCACATTGTGGTCCTGAAGGGGCGACCGACCGCCACGTCATTCTCTGCCAGGCTCGTCATTGGATGCAGGATGGAGGAGTGTGTGGTCAGCTTTCTGCTCTCCTGGCCGTTGCCGGAATTTTTGACCCTGGAACCGCTACTTCTCACTCAGATAGATCCTCAGAGGCTGTGTGCACCACGTCACACTCCTCCCACCACGGAAAAATCCCTGGCAGTGTTGAGAATCGAACGTGGCTCCTCTGCATAGCAGCCAGAAACGCTGACCAGTGAGCTGAAGAGGCAAACAGTATTATACGAAGGGAAAGAACTAAACCAAGGGAAATAAATTGGTAGAAGTCGATTACGTTTAAAGATAGTACCATCGCAAAAAACAAGTGACAGAAAAGTTGTATCTTTCATCATACCTTCTCCAATTTCCAACAGTAATTAGTGCTTAACAGTAATTCCATTTGTCTGTTAACGTTAACAATCTCATTTAACTTCATCGGAAGGCGTCAAAGGCAGACAACTTTTACAACGCAATGCAATACAAATCGTACCGGGAAGTCTATAAACGAGAATTAATATTAAGAAAGTAATCAGGATTAAAGTGTTTTTTGCTATTGTTAGCAATATTTAACAAATTAGTATCTGAGCTGAATCTAACCCCACATTTTTTTAAAAGAATAATCGATCATTTCACTGTGTGTTGCTGTAATTATCTCTTGTACTATGTAGATTTCGGCTTTTATGCCATAACCAAGTAAAACGCAAGAAGTTCTTAGCCCATTAAGTTGTCGTATCTGCTAAGGCAGACCAAAGCAGAAAAACTTGTTAATGGCAACAAAGCCGAAATCTACATAGTACAGGAGAAAAGCACAATAATTAACATAAAATGGCGGTTTAATCTTCAAAAAATATTGCATGACAGTGGCTCAACCGTATCAAATTCTTTTATATTGATTCGCATTGTTCTGATTTCAACACGCCAAGAAAAATCATTTTACCTACTATAGCTAATTAGAACTACCGACTTCTCAAATCGTTAATCATGTGATCACAAGTAGTGATCCTGCGTCAACGCTGAAGAAAAATGTTGAAATTACCTCTCGTAGCCATACAATGGTAGAGATCTTTTAAGATGTCCTTATAACTCAGTACATAACTGCACTGTTATAAGGTGAGCATTTCGCATGTTGGATGTTGCTAAGTTTCTACTTATTTCACCAAAGTACCATCCAGTAGAAATTTAGTTTACCCATCGCTTAATGTTAGTTAAGTACTAGATTTGTGGGAAAGAGAGTTGCGTTCCGAATGTAACGACGCTCATTTACTTTTACTTAACTGATACTAAGCTAAACAGTTGGTATTTTCAGAAAGTACATGACCCAAGCTTTAAAACTATATATCTATATCTTTCGCAATAGGTGGTTCTATTTGCTATTGAGAAGTATATCTACACCATACACTTTGAAATAAACGGTTGTTTTACGATGACTGCCGGCCAAACACTCACAGATATAATTTGGTATAAATATTTTTGATCTTTTATGGCTGTAACACAGGCAATGGAAATTGCTAGTATGTTATTCACTGTAATTAGAAACGAAGCTAACCTGATAAATGTTGCCCACTGCGATACTATTTGACGGTGCTGATGAGAGGTTGCTCGAACGATACGTTATTTACCAAAGCAACTTGTTAACATTTCAGTCCTGCAATTTTTTAGTGGACACCAGAGTAAACGACGTAACGTGTACATTACGCGCTCACATTGCCGAGAGGTGTCCTTATAGGTATAACAGAAAACTGTGCCACTCGGATATTTTCTCTGTTATTACAAGTAATATTATTCATACAGCAAGAACAATATTCAGGGTAAAGTATAGTGTCGGCTTCACCGAAGCCCAGTCAGTGGATAGTACACCGATCAGAAAATAGCAATGACGAACAATGTAGTTACAGAAACAGTTGACTGATTTGTATTTTTATTGCGACTGAAAACAAAAATCCGTTGGACTCTTTAACGACAAAAAAGAAGTGTAAAATGGCTTAGAGCTCGTCTGGGAAACTTAACACGGCATTCAAAGTGTCAATAACCAATTTGCCTTATTTCGGAATACTAATACCGATTTATAGTACCACTACAAACTTACGGAAATGAAACAAGTTGTTTAAAAGATCAGATAGTTAAAAAAATGTGGGTTACACAAATAAATGATGCGTAATGCAGGAATGTACACACAAACAGACATATAAGACGAAAAGACAGAAATGTATGCAGTGATAGTCTCCGTTTTCAAACTGAACGGATATATGACGAGACGAAATGATGGGAGATGGACTAAAGCCATTCAGTTTTCAGATTGCTCGTGATATGAAAAGATGTAGAGGAAGATCTAAAGTAAGATGGATTGGGCGAAATAAAAAAATGTAGGAAAGTGGATGCGAATGTTTTATGTTCGTAATGTGTAGGAAAATCTGTAAGAGACATATATCCTAAAGTGAATGTTAAACGGTTGCTGCTGCTAAGCATGATAATTGGAAAACGCAAACAAGGATTTGCCGACGTGTGACAAAAATTAGACACAATAAGTCCTACAACATTCTTCATCAGGATACTACTGGATACTAGTCTTATGAAATACTTCATAAACATGCTAAATATTGGATTCTTCGAGTTAATGTTAAGTCGCTTAAACCTTCCGTTTTTTAAATAAAGGGCGAAACAAACACAGCCTAAAGAAAAAAGAAGTGCACAGAAGATATTGGACATTAATGTAATTTCATAGAGGTACACACCACCGTCGGGTATGTGAACATTTACAACTGTAACTCTTTGTGACCCTCAGAAAAGCCACCAGAACGCACTAGTGCCGTTCGTGTTTTGCCTTGATACAAGTGCTGATAGTGTCTGTAAGCGGTATAGGCGCCTTCAGATGTTGAGCGCTAACTGTCAAGAATAAGGAGACTGCATTTACTCGTGAGAGACAACACTGTCGGCACCTAAAGGAATCTGAAGGGGCATAATTGTGGATCTTCATTTGTCTAGCTGTTACAACACTGTAACATCCAGATTTGTGGAGCATTGGGTACAAAACACGTAATAACTTCTTTATATCTGTGTGCGCCATCAGAGAACAATTAATCGTCTCACTACAGTGGTTTTTGTCATCCCGCGTCATTGTTCGAAGATCAGTAGCAGCTGCCCTAGGGTATTACCGCTCCATGCTGGACACCATTAACACTACAACAGAAATGCCTGCCAGTTGTAAGTTTCTCTTATTTAGACCACGACCGGTTTCGGGCCCTTATATGCCCATCTTCTGCGCTCGCTGGTTGCACACCGCGTCTTGTACTCGTCCATCGCAGCACTCGGAGTCACAGCACCAAGTTACGACACCTGAAGATGGGCGTATAAGAGCCCGAAACCAGTCGCGTTCTAAATAAGAGGACCTTACAACTGTAGCGGTATTTTCCACCTCTGGTGTAATGCCCAGTTACGGATGTTCCTCCGACAGGATTTTTTGCAGAAATGCCTGCTTTTGGACTGGTGCCCTAACCAGGAAACATGGACTGCTAATGAATGGCATCACATTGTGATCACAGGTTTTGGACTGTCCCCAATGATCACCGTCGGTGCATATAGCGGCGATCTTGGGGAAGGTGCCATTTTTTCTATTTATTTACTTATTTATTGTTCCGAGGGACCAAATTAAGGAGAAGTCTCCATGGTCGTGAAACGAGACAATACATGAAATTATAAAAGGAGAGTTGAAACAGATAAAATGAAATATAAGAAACGTATTCAGGCGACAATTCGTAAGTTTAAATAAAGAAAATCAACAATGTATTACTGGAATTTGCTTAATTTTTCAGCTCTTCCAGGAGCTCCACGACAGAATAGGAGGAGTGAGTCATGAGGAAACCCTTCAGTTTAGACTTAAAAGTGTTTGGACTACTGCTAAAATTTTTGAGTTCTTGTGGTAGCTTATTGAAAATGGATGCAGCAGAATAGTGCACTCCATTCTGCAGAAGAGTCAAGGAAGTTCATTCCACATGCAGATTTGATATCATCCTAGTATTAACTGAGTGAAAGCTGCTAACTCTTGGGAATAAGCTAATATTGCTAACAACAAACGACATTAATGAAAATATATACTGTGAGGGCAACGTCAGAATTCCCAGACTATTGAATAGGGGTCGATAAGAGGTTCTCGAACTTACACCACATATAGCTCGAACAGCCCGTTTTTGAGCCGAATATACCCTTTTTGAATCAGAAGAATTACCCCGAAAAATAATACCACATGACATAAGCGCATGTAAATATTCGAAGGAGACTACTTTTCGTGTTGAGCTGTCACTTATTTCAGATACTGTTCTAAAGGTAAATAAAGCAGCATTTAGTTTCTGAACAAGATCCTGAACATGGGCTTTCCACAACAGCTTACTATCTATCCGAACACCTAGGAACTTGAACTGTTCCGTCTCGCTTATAATATGCCCCTTCTGTCTGATAAAATATCGGTTCTTGTTGAATTGTGAGTTAGAAACTGTAAAAACTGAGTCTTACTTTGATTTTCCACAAGCCACGAACTTATTGCATGAACTACATTATTTGATAATGTTTCAATATCACACACAAGATCCTTCGCTACCAGGCTGGTGTCATCAGCTAACAGAAATATTTTTGAATCACCTGTAATACTAGAAGGCATATCATTTATATAAATAAGAAACAGCAATGGCCCCAGCACCGACCCTTCGGGAACGCCCCACTTAACTGTGCCCCATTGGGACTGAAAATCACTACCAGTCCCAATATTGCGGAGAATTAAATTCTGCTTTCTGTTCTTAAAGTAAGGTTTGAACCAATTGTAAGCTACTCCCCATACTCCATAATGGTCCAATTTCTGCAGTAATATTTTGTGGTCAACACCGTCAAATGCCTTCGTTAAATCAAAGAAAACACCTAGCGGTCGCAAACTTTTATTTAATCCGTGCAAAACCTCACAGAGAAAAGATAATATAGCATTTTCAGTTGTTAAAACAATTTCTAAACCCAAACTGTACATTTGACAGTAAATTGTGTGAATTTAAATGCTCCAGTAACCTTGTATATACAACCTTCTCGATAACGTTAGCAAACACCGATGGCATAGAAATAGGCCTAAAATTGTCGACATTGTCCCTGTCTCCCTTTTTATAAAGTGGCTTCACCGCCGAGTACTTTAATCGGTCAGGAAACCGACCACTACTAAAGGAAAAGTTACAGATATGGGTAAGTACTGGGCTAACATACATAGAACAATAGTTCAGTATTCTGCTAGATACCCCTTCATATCCATGAGAGTTCTTGGTCTTTAGTGATTTATTTATTAACTCAATCTCCCTCTTGTCAGAATCATGGAGGAGCATTTCAGGTAACAGTCTCGGAACACTTTTCTCTACAAGCGCTATTTGATTCCCTGTTGGGACTAGGTTTCTATTTAGTTCACCTGCTACATTCAGAAAGTGATTATTAAATACTGCACACATATGCGACTTATCAGTAACACGGACATTCCCACTACGCACTGATTCTATATCCACGACCTGTCTCTGCAGACCAGCCACTTCCTATACGACTGACCATATGGTTTTAATTTTATCCTGAGACTTAGCTATTCTATCTGCATACCACATATTTTTTGCCTTCCTAATAACTTTCTTAAGCACCTTACAATACTGTTTGTAATGGGCTGCTGCATTTAGCTTTTGACTGTTTCTAACGTTTTGGTATAATTGCCACATTGTTCTACAGGATATTCTTATCCCTCTAGTCAGCCACCCAGGCTGCATGTTTGTGCTAGTACCCTGTTTTGAACGTTCTAACGGAAAGCAACTTTCAAAGAGCACGATAAAAGTCTTGAGGAAAGCATTATATTTATCGTCTACTGTATCAGCACTATAAACATATTGCCACTCTTGTTCCTAGATAAGATTTACAAAGGTCTCTACAGCAACAGGATCAGCTTTCCTAAAAAGTTGATAACTATATTTAACATGTATTGCAACACAAAAATCTTTTAGAGTTAAAACTTGTGCATCATGATGTGAAAGGCCATTCACCTTTTAGTTACAGAATGCCGTTCTAGTAACGAACAAAAATTTTGTCTATGGTTGTTCTACTGTTCCCTTGCACTATCGTGGGAAAGAATACGGTTTGCATAAGATTATATGAATTAAGGAGGTCTACCACGATCCTTTTCCTTGCACAATCACTTATACAATTAATATTGAAGTCACCACACGTAACTAACTTTTGGTATTTCCTATAAAGTGAACCAAGAACTTCCTCTAGCTTTAGTAAAAATGTTGTGAAATCGGAGTCTGGGGATCTGTAAATATCAACAGTTAGAAGTTTAACTCCACTAAATTTAACCACACCTACACAACATTCAAACACCTTTTCAGTGCAGTACTTTGAAACATCAATTGACTCAAATGGGATGCCGTTTTTCACATTCATGGCTACTCCCCCACACCGCAAAGAGCTCCTAGAAAAGCTGCCAGCCAACCTCTATCCTGGTAAAGGAAGCCTCTGAATTATCTCCTTATTTAAGAAGTGTTCAAATATATTAATAATTTCAGAGTCAACATCTGTAAGCAATTCACTAACTTTATCTCTAATACCTTGTATATTTTGATGAAATATACTAATTCCCTCATTACTCGGATACCTAAGCTTTGTCTAAAGTGGTTTCTTTGTTAGAGAGACTTCCCTTAAGCAGGACTTCAATCTAAAAAAGGTGCACCTCTAACACCCACAACTGCAGGAATTTTCCCATGAGTGGTCCCACCACTCCCACCTATGCTGCCACCTATAATCTTTACCTACCTCCCCTATCCATACCTGTTGAGGTGCAGGCCATGTCTAGTGGTTTGGTTAGGCATAATAGTGTCATTCCTGGAGGCATGGCGTGAGGAGTCATCCGGTATTATTTCTGGTGAAGGCTGGTAGTGACTGAGGGAACTCTGCAGCACAACGGTACATCGCGGACACATTGTGTCCTCACTCGTTACCTATCTTCCGGCAGTATCGAGGTGTCATCTTTCAACCTAACTCTGCTTGTAGACACATGGCACGTGTCAGTATGAGCAGCTTGAGTGATACTGAGCTACTCCTCTGATCCGTAAGATCCCCAGATCTGTCTCCGAAAGAATGGGTTGGAGCAGCTCGGACGCCAACTCCGTCTCAGTGCCCCTGAATAGGATATCAGGACCAGTTAAACATAATAAAACTGATCTGAAGCCACCATACAACTTTTATTCAGGCAGCGCTGAGGACATTCAGCCCAGTAGTCAGTAATGGTACAACACGTTTCAGGATAACTTTATCCCATTTTCTAGTGCTAAAAACAAGGAAACCAGGTAAAACAATCCTCTTTATACCGGCAGACGTATAAGTAAATATTGAGTTTGTGAAGTAAGATGTCAAGATTGTGAAACGAGATATGTGGGGCAGACGACATGGAATTTTAAAGTTTGAATTAACGAGCATAATAATAGAGAGAACGGCTCATCAGCTGTTGCAAAGCATCTCAAAAATGAGCACAATTCGTTGGGGGACATAACTAAAAGGATGAGAATGTTGCATGTTAACGAAGAAAAGTGGTTGCTATCAAATTTAGAGGAGATATAAATTTATTGTGCGTTAAATGAGGAGCGCTTTGGCGTTTTACATGAGACAATGGAAATGTCTAAAGAGCATTTATGGGGAGCTCCATAAGAAGTAGCCACCAACACATTTTACCTAGTGACATACCTTTTTCGTATGGTGTTTCCGTTCAGTTTGCAGCGTAGGGGCAGTTTATATTAGAATGGGCTACGGCCAGACACACATTTCTCAAAGGTTTTATGACAGAGAGTAGAATCGCTGTGTTGTAAGTATATATTATCGTTGGTAGGTGATGGCACACATTCTTTACAGACGAATGGAAAAACTAGTAGAAGCCAACCTCGGGGAAGATCAGTTTGGATTCCGTAGAAACACTGGAAGACGTGAGGCAATACTGACCTTACGACTTATCTTAGAAGAAAGATTAAGGAAAGGCAAACCTACGTTTCTAGCATTTGTAGACTAAGAGAAAGCTTTTGACAATGTTGACTGGAATACTCTCTTTCAAATTCTAAAGGTGGCAGGGGTAAAATACAGGGAGCGAAAGGCTATTTACAATTTGTACAGAAACCAGATGGCAGTTATAAGAGTCGAGGAACATGAAAGGGAAGCAGTGGTTGGGAAGGGAGTAAGACAGGGTTGTAGCCTCTCTCCGATGTTGTTCAATCTGTATATTGAGCAAGCAGTAAAGGAAACAAAAAAAATTCGGAGTAGGTATTAAAATCCATGGAGAAGAAATAAAAACTTAGAGGTTCGCCGATGACATTGTAATCCTGTCAGAGACAGCAAAGGACTTGGAAGAGCAGTTGAATGGAATGGACAGTGTCTTGAAAGGAGGATATAAGATGAACATCAACAAAAGCAAAACGAGGATAATGGAATGTAGTCGAATTAAGTCGGGTGATGCTGAGGGAATTAGATTAGGAAATGAAACACTTAAAGTAGTAAAGGAGTTTTGCTATTTGGGGAGCAAAATAACTGATGATGGTCGAAGTAGAGAGGATATAAAATGTAGACTGGCAATGGCAAGGAAAGCTTTTCTGAAGAAGAGACATTTGTTAACATCGAGTATAGAATTAAGTGTCAGGAAGTCATTTCTGAAAGTATTTGTATGGAGTGTAGCCATGTATGGAAGTGAAACATGGACGATAAATAGTTTGGACAAGAAGAGAATAGAAGCATTCGAAATGTGGTGCTACAGAAGAATGCTGAAGATTAGATGGTAGATCACATAACTAATGAGGAAGTATTGAATAGGATTGGGGAGAAGAGAAGTTTATGGCACAACTTGACCAGAAGACGGGATCGGTTGGTAGGACATGTTCTGAGGCATCAAGGGATCACCAATTTAGTATTGGAGGGCAGCGTGGAGGGTAAAAATCGTAGAGGGAGACCAAGAGATGAATACACTAAGCAGATTCAGAAGGATTTAGATTGCAGTAGGTACTGGGAGATGAAGAACCTTGCACAGGATAGAGTAGCATGAAGAGCTGCATCAAACCAGTCTCAGGACTGAAGACCACAACAACAACAGGTGATGGCAGCGATTTGTAGTTTGCAACTGTACCTCAGGAACGGCGGAAGCACCCGCTTCTATGGTTTATGCTTTGAGCTGACAGTGCACGTCTGCAGCTTCGTTTTTAGTTGTGACGAGGCCTAATGGCATAAAAAAAGTTTAAGGAAGATTAAAACTCCGTACGTCAGTAATCCTTATATGTCTGTTGGTATAAGG
Organism: Schistocerca americana; assembly: GCF_021461395.2. Lineage (NCBI taxonomy): Eukaryota > Metazoa > Arthropoda > Insecta > Orthoptera > Acrididae > Schistocerca > Schistocerca americana. The sequence continues at coordinate 749,734,901 of NC_060122.1, read as the reverse complement.
AGGATTGTTTTATCTGATTTCCTACATTTTAGCACTTGAAAATGGGGTACTGTTGCCCCGGAACAAGGTGTGGCAATAATCTCACGACTGAAAACAGGGATAAATTTCCTCAGTACTGAAAGACCAGTTAAACAGTTGTGGGCGATGTTGCCTCAGGAGAGGAACTTGCCTAATGAAAGGATACGACGGTTTTATTATGTTTCCAAACGAAGTCAATGGATACATCAAGATAGAGGGGCTGACGTCTTATATTAATAAGTGGGGTCGTATCGCAAAGTTTTAGTAAATATCACATCATTTATTTACCACTAAAATAACCTCACATACTGTTTCAGCCCATGAAGTTAAATTTCGTTTTGTCCTTTTCTTCTAAGTGCTTCACCCTTTTCTGTCAGCCAGTGTAAATTAACCAATTTTCAAGCAACCAAAGTCAGATCTTCAACTGGTTGCCATTTACAAGCGCTTCGTATCACGAACCAGTTGCACTTGGCTCCGGAATTATTGTTACTTTGTAGCTGTAAGCACACCACAGCAAACGGATGTGTTATATAGGGTGTTTCCGTAAGAGCGTGCAAAAATGTAGCAGGACATAGAGAATGCTCCACTGAGCAATTTCAGGTAGAGAACCTGGGGTCGGAGAGGCCAGCTTAAGGATATATGGAAGTAATTTTGTCTACCACCTTGCCTAGATTACTATTTTCCAACTTGTTTAAAACTAACATGCGTACATGTCTACATGTACTCTGCTGTTTATCTACAAGTACATTCTTTATTTATCGCAAGAAAACGAGGAGGGCAGGCGTGATTGTTAGAGAGTATTTCCTGATCGCTGGTAGCAGTTACTTCTGTAAAATGTCTGGGAGTATGCGTGCAGAACGATTTGAAGTGGAATGATCATATAAAATTAATTCTTGGTAAGGCGAGTGCCCAGTTGAGATTCATTGGGAGAGTCCTTAGAAAAGTAGTCCATCAACAAAGGAGGTGACCTACAAAACACTCGTTCGACCTATACTTGAGTATTGCTCATCAGTGTGGGATCAGTACCAGGTCGGGTTGACGGAGGAGATAGAGAAGATCCAAAGAAGAGCTGCGCGTTTCGTTACATGGTTATTTGGTAAGCGTGATAGCGTTACGGAGATGTTCAGCAAACTCAAGTGGCAGACTCTGCAAGAGAGGCGCTCTGCATCGGGGTGTAGCTTGCTGTCCAGGTTTCGAGAGGGTGCGTTTCTGGATGAGGTTTCGAATGTAATGCTTCCCCCTGCTTATACCTCCCGAGGAGATCACGAATGTAAAATTAGAGAGTTTCGAGCCCGCACGGAGGCTTTCCGGCAGTCGTTCTTCCTGCGAACCAAAGGCGACTGGAACAGGAAAGGGAGGTAATGACAGTGGCACATAAAGTGCCCTCCGCCACACACCGTTCGGTGGCTTGCGGAGTATAAATGTAGATGTAGATGTAGATTGGAAGGGGAGGTCCTATTCCATGCCCTGCGAGGCCATCTGACATGAATCCTCTTGACTGTTTCCTAATGGGATGTCTAAAACCAGTTGTGGATGTGGCCCCGGTGGTTACGGAAATGGAATTAGTTGTCAGAATTTCAGTTGCCTGTGATGTGATCCGAAACATATCAGCGATATTTGTCAGGGTGCGTCAGAATCTTGTTCGCTGATGTCATGTTTGCGTTAGGCCTGATGGTCGTCAATTGCATTAAAATGACATTTCCAGTTAACTGTAACTAATGTCAATAAAAATGTACACAGTACTGTGATTTTGTTCCTATTATCTCCTTAAGCTGACTTCCCCTGTCGCAGGTTCCCTACCTCAGATTGTTCAGTGGAGCATCCTCTATGTCCTATTAAGTTTTTGCATACCCTTTATATCTGCGTGGATAACACAGCATTTGAATGCAGTTGTTTGATACATTTTTTTTCAGACATTAAAGGTGGAAACAGCGCGTCACCTCTGAGTGCACTGTTAATGATAAAACACAGTCTAGCGAAATGTCCGTGAATCAAGAGTAATAGAGGCAGCATTACGTGGAATGGCTACAAAGAACTACCCCAGTAAAAGCAAATTCGAGGACCAGAACCATTCCAAGAATCCTGGGGAAACCAGATTCACCCACAAAGAAGAAGGCTTACTAAAACCTCGTTCGATTTTTGTTAGCGGCTAACGTTAATGAATCACAGTATACTAAAAAAATAAGAGCTCTGATTTGATCGAGGGCGTGTTGAAAACTAGTGACTCAGAATTTTTTATGTGAACTCTCTTAAGGATTTTTAAATAAAACAAATAGTATTAACATTCTGTACCTTTATTCTTCATGTCTACATTTTGCTGTTTTTTTCTTCAGCTAGAGAGATCCGAATTGTAACGTGTAGCACAGATACACAGCTATTAACACTTGCTCAGTGGAGGAGAAGTGTTTCACATAGCGAAGATGAACGAATGGTCGTAGCTCCTCAGGTATGCAATTTAGAGCCCACGTTTATTGGACATCGTTTCTCGTTTTTGCCCACACTACCACCACTCAAAGTTACCGGCCCTATACTCTTCACAACAAAAGAATCGGTACATGTTTACAACTGTCTGAGGTATCAGAACGGTTTTCATTTATGACTTTCGACTCGTTCGTTTCCGGTACAGGGATCCTTACTTTAAATTAATACATTTATCGTTCTCCATCATCCTAGAAAGTATGTAACATCAGCACAGAATCACCCCGTGTGTACGTACATTTACAGACGCCCGCGCCTATAACTTTGACGCTCTGTAGTCACGTTGGATGATGTTTCCGGACATAGGATCCTATTCAAAATACGATGTACTCACTCCGCTCTACAAGTCCTAGAAGTCTGTAACGGGAATTTCCGACCACTCAGTATATGAAGGGTATATGGATATATGAATGAATATGTATGAAATACATATGAAAAGAATTATTGCTCATGGCACAAAACTGACACATGTTCCAAACACAGGTACATTTACACAAGCGACTAACTCCTGCTTCCGTACTTCCAGTGATGCCACGTTCTATATTCTGCTGTACTATTGTGGAAAACTCCTGGCGTGTTCCGTTTTTAGTCAAATCCATTTTGAATACACTCCCTCAGAACATCTAAATCTGTTACGCAAACTGAATGTCCCTAAGATTTTAAATGTCACAGAAAAAAGAAACTAGTTTCAAACCTGCTGATTGGGAATGGGAATGCATTCCCCCAGACCAGTCTAATTGTTTGGCAACTCCTTATCGAGACACTGACGAACTATCGGTATAAAGTGAGGTGGTGCAACATCGTGTGGAAACAGCATTTGTTGGATGACGCCCAGAGGCACAACATCAAGTAAAGGAAGCCATCATATAAAAAGCCATCCAATGACGTGCATGCTAACAACTGCAGAAACACAGTAGACTTCCTAACATGCGTTGACAGGAAGTTATTCTTCGCTGAAACTGTAGCTCATTTCATACATTCAGCTGTCTTTGTAGCAGATATGGTACATAAAGTCTCATGTATAATGTTCCACATCGTCCTCGCCTTCTGGATATTCTTCTTCTACTGTACGAAAAACCCTTTCCCTATACCTCAGGCGTTTATTCATTTCATGGCTTCCCACGTTCTGCAGCCCTCTTCTCTAATGAGACACTGTCTCGCTACGATGCGAGTTTGGTCGTATCGCACAAATATTCTTCCTTGCGGTAACTGTCTCCTAGGGTAAGGTTCAGCATAAAGTTGACGTGTCCACATTCCTGTCCGCTAGGCCTTAGTCGTAGTGCAAAGCCTGTATTTCAGACACTGAAATCATCATCGCGTTGTCTTGTGATGGAAGTTGCTCTAAAACGGAAGATATCAGACAACCAGACAAAACAAAACGAATGTCGTGACCATCTGTAAACAAGAAAACCGTATAAATGCACATATGAGGTAAATTACAAGGCTAGGAGTCAGTAAAGGGCAGTCGTATCTTATCACCACGACGAAGCATTTTTGAACCCATAAGAATTATTAGTAATGTTTTGATGGGAAGATGATCCCAGCAGTCCCTCACACATGTTCGTGTATAATTCCATCCCACACACGACTCGCGATTTGACGCAATAGGAAAATCGGAAAAACCGGAACACAACGCTGACTTATAAATAGTCGCTACTCCCAAATACGATTCGTAGTTGAAAGGGGAGAACTGAAAGTGGTAAGAGGTGTGTCTTGCATCACAGTACACAATATGGTTAGTGGTTAATAGATGTTATTGTCATCTTTATTAGTTACCCGATCTACCCATCTGATCTTTAACATATCTCCCTAACAACACATATCAGAATCTTAACGCTCTCTCTATATCTGTCGTCCACTTGTCACTTCCACGTAGAAATACATTCCAAGTACTAAGAAGTTTTTATGCAACAAGCGATTACACATATCTCAGATATCTACTGATAAGAATTTTAGGGTGCACCTTTGGTCAAAGCCTCGACTAGCTGTGTGTTTAGAAAAGAAGTCACAACGAAAGTCACCGCTTTCGCATCGTTGAAATTTCGCTGATTAAATCTTTAGCTCATATGATTTTTCGAATGCTTGAAGTTTACAGCATGTTAAAGTTTTTACTTACAACATGTGCTCAGAAATGAGTTCAGTGTATGTAAGAGCTGCTCCACTTTTCTGTGCTGACAAAAACACTACCCTGTGGGAGAGAACTGAAAAGACTTTAATATAATACTCGCGACAGTGAGAAAGCGTGCAGAAAGGAGGAGGAAAGACTAATGCGTTAGTCGGATTTGGTCTCATTTTCATTTTGCGGATGATGTGGAAAGTAATGTAGAGGTTTCGATCCTGCCGTCGGTGGGATTTTTAGAGAACGTAATACGTCTTTTCAGCATCCGTCCCAGAGATATAGGAGAGTGTGACGACTGGTCGCCTTTCAGCGAAATAATTAATCCTCCACCGAATGGATATACGATTGGACTTACTTCAAAAAGATGTACGGCCACCCGAAAAGACCGCCTGCAAAAAGTCTCATTGTATAATTTTCGTACTAATTCATCTGATTTTAATCACTTTGTGACCTATATTAATTAATCAGCAAGTAACGTTTATTTACCGCTGGAAACAATATTGCAAAGCCAGCGCTCTGCATACTGGAATATCTTCGGCAACGCCTGAGTCCATGTTGCGCTTATAGGGTACGATCTCGACATTAGTTAAAGTAAGAAATTATTATAATGAATTGATAATCTTGGGGATTAGAAACATGCGGCGAAAAAAATTACTTAGTTTGTCTTCACTGTTTAGTGCGTATACAGGAAAATCGTGATTGAAATTCTCCCTCCGAAAGTTTTACTTACATGGTCCACCGTGCATCGCACACTTGCTTCCTGTTTTTCTTGATACTAAGACGGTGTGACTATTAACCTACCTCTTTTATACTTGTTCCTTTACATGACGTTTTCAATGGCGAGGAGAGTGGGCTGATAATCTAAATCCGTTTTGAGTGATAATGTGAAATTCAGTATTTAGTATCAGTGGGGGTCATGTGATGCTGTCATCCACTGCTCGATTGTGATAAGAGAGGTGGAGGGGGGGAGGGGGAGGTATTCAGGGTCAAAATGTCACCCTCCCGACCAACGCCAACTCTCCAGGATATGGAGCCGCTACTTCTCAATCAAATAGTTCTTGAATTGCCTCGAGATCTGAATTCACTCCCTTCCAATCCTCCCATCAAAGGAAATCCATGCCAGCATCACGATTCGATTCAGAACCTCCGCATTGCACTCAGACACGCCACAGGCTCAACTACGGTGACGAACATCAGAACAAATGTGAAAAACATGATTTAATGTTTTCTTTTTTAAATTTAACTTTGATCGATCGATCGACTGTTAGATCGGTAACTGTATTTTAAAAACAAGTACATATATTAATTATAATTGATAGTTTCGCAGTTACGTATAACATACCTTCGTACGCAAAGGTGTGATCATTGCACATCGAGCAGAGATCACTATGATGTTGAGTACGACCAGAGACAGGCGAAACCGAGAGTAATGTAACACGGTTGAATGCATAATATGACCCACAACGACTTCAGAACACGTAAAATATCTAGCTGATAACAGTCGTCACACTCTAAATCTGCCTAAATACGACCTTATCGCTTCTTACGAAATAGTATTTAAAAGAATTGCAGAGTTATGCACGTCTTGCAGACAATCGAGTGTGGATGCACGGGTTCATAGGACTGAGTTCTAGGTGTAAAATATTGAAATTTCGTCGAAAATTTTCTTTCATTGTCAATTCAATGTTACAATCTTCGGAAGGGTACAAGTACTTGTGTAACATCGTCTTACCCTTCCAGCCTCCCCCCTCCCCCCCCCCCCCCCACCCCTTGGCCTCCCGTCTCCAACGAACAGATGTATCATCAGCAAGAGAAGCATTCGTAGGAAGGTGTCACTGTTTGAAGCAGTTTTAAAAGCAGTGCGACTCAAGTACTGTTCGGCGTCCAAAAGTGATTGTATTGAGAAATGCGCGGTGCAATCATGTGTTGTATATACACGAGGTTTTGTGGAAAGAATGATTTTAATTGGAATGGGAGCTCGACACTTCTTACAGGGTAGCAAAACGCATGGAGCTACTGGTATTGAAATTTTGTACAGCTAGCAAACGATTAGACTACGATAAAATATGATGCGCAAAAACAAAATTTTGTTAATGACCTACTACACGCCACAACCACAGAAAAGCCACACAGACAACGATAGTTCAAGTATATATGCCGACGTCGCAAGCTGAAGATCAAGAGATAGCGAAAGTATTTGAGGATTTTGAAAGGGTGATACAGTTATTAAAGGGGTCTAAAAATCTAGTAGCCATGGGAAACCAGAATGCAGTTGTAGGAAAAGGAGTACAAGAGAACGTTACAGTAGAATATGGGCTTGCGAAAAGGAATGAGAGAGGAGAAAGGGTAATTGAGTTCTGTAATACACTCCTGGAAATTGAAATAAGAACACCGTGAATTCACTGTCCCAGGAAGGGGAAACTTTATTGACACATTCCTGGGGTCAGATACATCACATGATCACTCTGACAGAACCACAGGCACATAGACACAGGCAACAGAGCATGCACAATGTCGGCACTAGTACAGTGTATATCCACCTTTCGCAGCAATGCAGGCTGCTATTCTCCCATGGAGACGATCGTAGAGATGCTGGATGTAGTCCTGTGGAACGGCTTGCCATGCCATTTCCACCTGGCGCCTCAGTTGGACCAGCGTTCGTGCTGGACGTGCAGACCGCGTGAGACGACGCTTCATCCAGTCCCAAACATGCTCAATGGGGGACAGATCCGGAGATCTTGCTGGCCAGGGTAGTTGACTTACACCTCCTAGAGCACGTTGGGTGGCACAGGATACATGCGGACGTGCATTGTCCTGTTGGAACAGCAAGTTCCCTTGCCGGTCTAGGAATGGTAGAACGATGGGTTCGATGACGGTTTGGATGTACCGTGCACTATTCAGTGTCCCTTCGACGATCACCAGTGGTGTACGGCCAGTGTAGGAGATCGCTCCCCACACCATGATGCCGTGTGTTGGCACTGTGTGCCTCGGTCGTATGCAGTCCTGATTGTGGCGCTCACCTGCACGGCGCCAAAACGCATACGACCATCATTGGCACCAAGGCAGAAGCGACTCTCATCGCTGAAGACGACACGTCTCCATTCGTCCCTCCATTCACGCCTGTCGCGACACCACTGGAGGCGGGCTGCACGATGTTGGGGCGTGAGCGGAAGACGGCCTAACGGTGTGCGGGACCGTAGCCCAGCTTCATGGAGACGGTTGCGAATGGTCCTCGCCGATACCCCAGGAGCAACAGTGTCCCTAATTTGCTGGGAAGTGGCGGTGCGGTCCCCTACGGTACTGTGTAGGATCCTACGGTCTTGGCGTGCATCCGTGCGTCGCTGCGGTCCGGTCCCAGGTCGACGGGCACGTGCACCTTCCGCCGACCACTGGCGACAACATCGATGTACTGTGGAGACCTCACGCCCCACGTGTTGAGCAATTCGGCGGTACGTCCACCCGGCCTCCCGCATGCCCACTATGCGCCCTCGCTCAAAGTCCGTCAACTGCACATACGGTTCACGTCCACGCTGTCGCGGCATGCTACCAGTGTTAAAGACTGCGATGGAGCTCCGTATGCCACGGCAAACTGGCTGACACTGACGGCGGCGGTGCACAAATGCTGCGCAGCTAGCGCCATTCGACGGCCAACACCGCGGTTCCTGGTGTGTCCGCTGTGCCGTGCGTGTAATCATTGCTTGTACAGCCCTCTCGCAGTGTCCGGAGCAAGTATGGTGGGTCTGACACACCGGTGTCAATGTGTTCTTTTTTCCATTTCCAGGAGTGTAAAATTCAGCGAGTAATAGCAAATAATTTGTTAAAAAATTACGAAACAAAGATGTATTTTTGGAAAAGGCCAGGTGATACGGGGAGATTTCAGTTAAATTTCATCATCGTCAGGCAGAGATTCCGATATCAGATATTGGACTATAGGGCGTACCCAAGAGCACGTATAGACTCAGATCACAATGTATTAGTGATGTAGAGGAGGTTAAATTTTAAGAGATTAGTCAGGAAGAATCAATACGATGAGAAGTGAGATACGGAAGTGCTAAAGAATGACGAGATACGCTTGAAGTTCTCTAACGCTTTTAAGAGGTCTATGATTAAAGAATTTGTTGCTAGCGCACTCGAGCAGATGTATTTTCGATGGATTGCTCACGCGCTGCCTGCAATAGGTAAGCTATAAAGAATCTCAGAGCAGAGAGCAGTGTTGTATGCAGTAAGAGCAGTGTCTGTAGCAGTAGGAGTAAGTAGTTGCTAGCGAGCAGTCGTGTGTATGGAATTGGCTGGGCCGGTCGTGGGGAGCGATGGCGGAGCCTGAGCGATTTAATATAAGGTAAAGCAGCCTCGCGCATATTGATATATCAAGTCCCATGTAAATGTTTCAAAAAATCTTTTAATAATAATCTTTTTTTTATAAAAATTAACTTTTGACAATCACTCATCTCAATTTAAAGAATTGACTAATTTCTCCAATCCATGGTCATCCTGATTACTGTAAAGAAAAATCAGTTGTTTCCTTTTATACATGACAAATATATCGGCCGGCATTGTACTGGGCTGTGCCAGAAAAAATTATTATAAGAGCAGATATATATGCGTTATCCGGCGACTTCATTGAGGTAAGAATTTTCAATTTATTCAGTATGATCTTTCAGGGCCATGACGCAGCACTGCTGACGTCCAAAATTTACCAGTTTACATTCACAGTCAATTATTGAAAGGTTATAAGTGAGCCAAAATTTCATTGAGAGATTAGTCACATTGTATTGTTGGTAGGTTTCGGATTTCATTTATTGGGAGGTTTCGCAGAATGAAATAAATATTTATATTGTTTTTACTGTTGGGAGGTTACGGAAATTTTTTGTGGGGAGGTTACACTTATCGACAACCGGCCAGGATCGTATTTTCTTTGTGAATTTCTGAGAAGTAGTCATATATCTGCTCTTATTTACGCTATTGTTAATTGTAGTTCGCATCTGGCCCAACGCATTTACTGATTTGTCACTCTTTCTTTCACAGATCATCGGTAATTTATTGCTCTTTGTGGTTACCGCATTTGTTTCATTTTTGCTTTGTGTTTTTTGATTTTGTGCTTATCGTTGACTTGGGAAAATGCCGCGAAAAAATGCTAACAGTACACCGCGATCCGTATTGAGTCAAAAAGCCGACTTGAATAATTTGACTGATAATACTAGCGACACTCAGTGTCTTAATGATAATGCTCCAGTTACAGACAATCAGTGCGTAGCGGCCACCAGTAATGATTCTAATCTAAATGATGAGCAAACAAATTCAATTGTGTCCACTGTTGATTTAACGACAATTGATGACGCGGCCTTTTCAGTTACAATGAACGCTGCCCAGTTTGACACACCTGATTTGCAAAATTTACACAGTGAACAGAAAAATGTTTTATAACGAAGGTGAAGCATATACACAAAACACGTCAAATTTATTTGATTCCGATGTACTGACCAACAGTGCACATCCGATTGGCAAACCTTTTTGTGAATCAGACAATGACCAAATGGTTACACAAAACGTGACACATGCGGATACACCATTACACAGCACAGAGAACACAGCAGCTAATTTTGGCATGGATCGAGTTATGGCATTATTGCTACAACTTAATGAAAATCTCAAACAACGAATTAATGAAAAGTAATGAAAATCTCAAACAGCAACTTAATGAAAACCTCAAACAGTCGAATGAAAAACAAGACAACAATTACAAACAACTTAATGAAAATATCAAACAGTCGAATGAAAAACAAGACTACAATTACAAACAAGTTAATGAAAATCTCAAACAACAAATTAATGAAAATAATGAAAATCTCAAACAACAACTTAATGAAAACCTCAAACAGTCGAATGAGAAACAAGACAACAATTACAAACAACTTAATGAAAATATCAAACAGTCGAATGAAAAACAAGACTACAATTAGAAACAACTTAATGAAAATCTTAAACAGATTAATGAAAAACTTGAAACCTCTACTGAACAGCTTACTGAACAGATTACAGCCGTTGCCGAGCAATGTAACGAAACTAAAAACAGTTACGTGAGGAAATTAAGGTTAGTGCTAGGAATAGTAGTGAAGAAATTAGATCCGTTGCACAAGAAATATGTAATACACATGCAGCCACAACAAAATTACTTAGAGATGAAATTAGTGCAGTTGCTAAACAATGTTCAGAAAATGCAACATAGTTACGTGACGAGTTTAAATTAATGTCAGCAGAACTTTCACGCACACTGGATGCGAAAGTAGAGAAGAAATTCGAACAACAGAACAGCCAAATTGACGAACGTTTTAATCACCACCTACATAACAGTGAAACGCGTTACCGCAAATTTATACAGGAACAGAATAAAGTAAAGAAACAAGTCATGGAAACAATTACTGTACAGAGACAGGAAGATAAGTGTAAGTTATTTACGAAATCAAAATCATACGTAGACAACAGCATTGTTACAGTATCAGACGAAATCAATACTATCAAATAGTTGAACACTGAATTGTATGGTGAAATATCCGATCTAAAAACAAAAACAGATACTAATATTCAGACTCTTAAAAATAAATATACAGTAGAATTTCAGACAATGACCAACAGACTTCAACAATTAGAATTAATAGAGGGTCCCGATGCCATTAAAGCAGACGTTAAGAAATTAAATAAAACCACACTTAAAATGCAGAAACAAATTAATGCTTGTGACACTAAAAACGACGATCAGCTAAAAGCACTGACTGAAAAATTTGATGAATTGGCCGGTCGTATTGACGTTATCGAAAATAACAATGACACCAAATCAGACGATACGTCACCAGTTTCGTTTAATTAAACACCCGAATTCCAAAACATACAGCAGACAATCAGTGAAATAAGGTCGTCCAATAACATATTACGTAGAAAATTGTCATCTTTACAGCAAGAAGTGACAGAGATGAAAAATGTCTCAGCCTCTAACACGACACAGCATTTCCACTCTCCAAACATTTCTCACACTCACACAGCCAGTATAATTTAGGTAATTTACAGAGAGTACGTGACTTAGATTCCGAACATTCACAGATAAACAGACTGTCATACAATCCTGAACCTGTTCAGACATTTAGAGACGAAAATTTTGATTACAAGCACTTTCCATCCGTTAGAAAATTTAAGGTATTTAAAAATGACAGAACACAGATTCACCCTTTGGATTGGATACAACAATTTAGCATTGCTTTTCCACCTACTTGGCCCATAACACACAAACTTGAATTTATTTGCAGTTTTTTGGAAGGCGAACCGGCAACTCGTATGAGACCGATCGCAATACAATGCTATTCCGTAGAAGAATTTCAGAATGCTTTTCTGCCAGCGTATTGGTCGAAGACGACATAGGGCGGAATCAAGGATCAATTAATTAGCTTACCGAATCATGAGAACTCAAATTTTCCCACTGTCACGCAATTTTTTGAACACATGGCTCAACAAAACCAGTACTTAAGTGAGCCATACAGTGAATCTGCACTTATCCAATTATGTATTTCTAAATTACCACGATCGTTAAGAGTATCACTTTTAACAGGTCAGCAGAAAGAAAATATTTCGGCATTTAGAGGTCTGTCACAGCTTTTGTAAGCTCTGCAATCAGACTATTCCTTCATTAACAAAAGTTTTTCACATCATAACCAAGGCCAACAAACATATAGTAATTAGGATCAGCCACGCTATTTTAATAGCAAAGGTGACAGACGGTCCAGGAATGACAACCACCAGAACTTTAATATCAGAATTTTAATTATCAGATTCCTCATAGTTATCAGCAACATCAAAGACAGTTTGGCAACAATAGAAGCTTTTCCCCATAAAATCAACAAAACCAGTCGTTTAGCATACCTAACCAACAATGTAGTCTGCAAGGCCAACGAAGCTTTAATGTTTCGCCGCCTACAAGTATAGCGTCGGGTCCACTAAATAGTAACGCACAGCAACAAGGAAATCGTTACGTACAGAAAACACACCATTTCAACTCCTATGGCAATGCGCCGTATAGCAGCGATTATTTTCACAGACGTAAGAGTAAAGAGCACAGTTTTCAGCGTATGTTTAATAACAGTCGGTCTTACCAGCAGAATAATCAACCACAACAACAGATTATCATGAATCAACCAGACAGTCGGTATCATCCCGAACCTAATACGTCAGGAAGAAATAACAGAACAGTACAAATAGTCGAAATGCCACAGCATCCTCCCGCAAATAACAGCACGTCAGAAAGAATTTGAGTAGATACAGTACAGGTTCCATCTTCCAGAGACGTAAGCAATACTTTTGACACACAGACTCTTGTTCACGAAAATGTTATTACTTTTGACGACATCCGAGACACTCTCTTACATGAAAAACCAGTTATTCAAAAAACCATTTCCCATCCCGTCATTGAAGTAAAGATTGGATCATCCACATTTGCAGCAGTAATCGATTCTGGATCACCTATGTCAGTTACAAATGAAGAAACCTTCAACGAATGTAACAAAGAGAATATTTATCCTACGTTACCATTAGGCAAAACTAAAATAAAAGTAGCAGTATCTAGTAGAGGAGTAGATGTAAAATTACAGACACACTTATCATTTTGTATTGCAGGTCATACGTTCCACTCAAATTTTTGGATTGTTCCCTTATTCACAACAGACGTTATTTTAGGTACGAATTTCCTGGTACAGCACGAAGCAATTATTGACTTTCAAAATTCCTATTTAATGTTAAAGGATGAGAATGTACAACTGGCATTAGAATCTCAGCACGATCTATCTGCAGATGAACAGGTAATTAATCGAAAAGAGGTCTTTTCTGCATCGTGTAAAACGGTCATTCCACATTGTTCACAGATACGTAAGTACACAACTATAATACACCAGACGAAGCCGACTATGACGTTATGCATATGATTTCTGATAAAGTAAAACAAAGCGGTGCAAATACAGACGACGAACGTACGTAACTACGCAAAATACTACGCTCCAGTTTTTGACAACATCCTTGGCACTATGTCCGATTTTATGTATGAATTTCAAGTTAAATAGCACGATACATTTAAAGCCAAACATTATCTTATTCCGTGTATCTACAGAGAACAAGTTAAGAAGGAATTGCAAGCTACGCTAGACCAAGGAATTATTGAACCGGCAGTTAGTCTGTACAAAAACCCGCTCCATATTGTTAAGAAAAAGGATGGCTCACTTCGGCTCGTACTTGATTCGCGTCACATCAATGACATTATTATTAATGAAACAGATCGCCCTGAAACACTCTAAGAACTTCTACAGAAATTTCATGGTACTGCTGTTTATTGCACATTAGATTTGAAATCGGGATTTTGGCAAATTCAGCTCCATCCGAACTGCAGAAGGTACACAGCTTTTCTCTGTTTTGGTGATTGTTATCAATTTTGCAAATTACCGTCCGGATTAACAATTTCTTCAGTAGCATTTATTCGCGGGTTATATACTATACTTCCGACAGAACTCAAAGACAGAATCACTACATATGTAGACGACATTCTTATCGCAGAAGCTAACTGGTCTGAACACAATCTGAATCTTGAACTACTGTTGCAAACTTTTCGTGCACAAGAACTCACAGTTAATCTTAGCAAATCACACTTTGGCAAAACTTGTATAACATTTCTTGGACATGTAATTTCAGCAGAAGGCATTGCGCCTGACCCGGAAAAACTTCAAGCTTTACGTGACATTACTATTCCAACGACAAAGAAACAACTAGGGAGCTTTCAGGTTTTAATTAACTTTTTCCGTAAATTTATTCATTACTCTGCTACCCCTAGATTATACCAATTGACGGGTAAAAATGCTATTTGGTCCTGGGATAGCCAAGCAAAGTCTGAGTTTGTTAATTTGAAACATGCCTTGTTGATTGCTCCACTTTTATCACACCCAGATCCTACCAGAAATTTTTCCATTGCCACCGACAGTTCTAACACCGCTTTAGGCGTACACATTTTTCAGGAAATTGAAGAAGATAGTACTACAGTAATTAAGAACATCGCCTTTGCAAGTCGCATTTGGTCTCCTGCTGAACGCAATTACTCTGTTACAGAACTTGAAACATTATGTGTTCTATGAGCATTTACGAGATTTAGGCATTTTCTTTATGGAAGACGTACTACCGTTCACACAGATCTATGTTCTATACAGTTTTTACTTTGAGCTAAATTTACACATGACAGGTTAAACAGCTGGAAAATTTTCAGGAATTTAATTTTACAATTGTTCACATTCCCGGTACACAAAATGTTGTAGCAGACGCACTATCACGTTCTCTCAGCAACAATTAGCAAGACATCGCAACCAACTTCAGCCAAGCAAATTTTAGCGTCATGTATATTCAACAAGTTGCATTTGAAAATTTCATTTCGTCATCATTTCGAGACATAGCACAGGAGCAGAAAAAAGACAACACATGGATAGAAATTAAACACCTTTGGGAAGATAGGAATAACGTTACCATTAGAAACCGTTACACAGTACGCAAGAATATTCTGTTTCGCCGCTCTCACCCTGACAGCAACAACTGGTTATTATAAATTCCCGACGAACTTGTTAACAAATTAATTTGGTATACTCATTTAAGTTACGCATATTATGGAGCCAGAGAATGTTTTCTTATACTGAGACAGAACTGTTATTTTGCCAACGTATTCGACGAGTTTTAGCGTCAAGTAAAATCTGCCAGAAAGCTAAATCAGACACGACTTCACATTCCTCCATTACATCCCATTGTACCCGTTAAATTGAGACACATGGCCTTTGTAGACATTTTTGGTCCAATTCCCAGAACTAATAGAGGTTTTTGCTACATCTTTGTCGCTGTTGAACTCACTTCGAAATTTGTTACCCTCACTCCGTTACGCAAAGCTACTGCTAAATCCATTTCGAATGCATTTGTAAAACATTTTTTATTTCATGTAGGGCATGTAATGAAAGTAATTTCCGACAATGGACCACAATTTCGATCTGCTATAAGGACACGTATGTTACGAGCCAGAAACATTTCTCCGTTCTATATATCCAGGTACCACGCTTCTTCGAATCCTTCTGAACGACTAATGAAAGAAATTGGTAAACTATGTAGAATATACTGCCATAAAAGACATATTGATTGGGATACACACATACTCTCATTCCAGGATGTAATTAACTCCATACTAAATGAATCTACTATGCTATCTCTGACTGTTATATTGAAAAATGTTGAACCACCAAACAAAATTAAAGAATTAGTATCTTTTCCTACAACTCGTCGACCATGCAACCATGAAATAATTGACATTACGCTCAACAACATCAAACGTGCCGCAGAGCGCCGGAGAAGACAGAAGAAACAGGTTTGTACAAGCCGTGACTTTCACATTGGACAGAAGATATTAGTACGCACACACTATTTATCGAACAGAGGAAAGAGTAGATGCAATAAATTTGAGCTTCTATACGCACGTCCATATAGAATATGAAACATTTCTCACCCCAATGTAGTACATGTCGAAACTTTGAGAACCAGGAAAAGCAAGGGCATTCACCATATTTCCAATATTAAACCATTTATTGAATGAACATACTTTATGATTTATCACACTGTAATGGCATTTTCAGATATTTATATGAACACTTACTGATGATCATATTTCTTGTTGGCAAGTGCCTGGCAAGGTAAGGCTAGCACGTCGCTTTTCTTACCACTATTTTGTGTTTATATGATGTTTTTCCTATCGAAAGTAGAATTTTATCTCTGTATGCACTATGAAATCTTTAAGATGTAACAAACACCAGTTGACTTTGACATTTTTGCCTTATGATATCTTATTATCTTGACTATTCTGCATTTTTTGCTACTACATTATGATACTGTGTGTACATTTTTTTGCACATCAAAACTGTTTATGTTTTGACATAATACGTTTTCTGTCATGCTATGCTGTATGCTTAATTACATCACCAGAAAAAAGTTTTTATTTAATGGGTATATGAATCAAATGCACGATATTAATGCATATTCATCATTTTCAGAAAGTAGTAACGTGTAAAAGAAATAAGTTAAACAAACCACAGTGGTTTACTATGATAGGGAAATTTCACCGTCGGAATGAACGAAAGAAAATGCAATACTATATCATGAAGAGTAAATGGATCAGAAGTAACAAGCATTAACAAGAATATACTATACACACAGTATAATAGCAGCCTTAACTAATTATTTTCCTTTCAGAATCCCAGGAGATTGATGCAGGCTCTCAGACAGAACTACACATGTTACTTTTAGTGATGAAGTATGCTAGAAGTAAGAAACTCTAGACTATAGAAAGTAATGAATGATAATATTGTGTGAAGTCAATGGTAATACGAACAATGATTAATGAAGTGTCTATTTTTTGCAGATCATAGTAAATGATTATGAATAGTTATATAAAGAATATGGTAATATGAATAATAAAGTTCTTCTTTGCAGATGATGATAATGATGAAGTTATGGTAATATGAGTAATGAAGTTTTCTTTGCAGACAATGATAATGATGAAGTTTATATATTTTCTGTTAGTTAAGAAATGCTATGTAGTTATTTAAGCATTTGTTGCAGTTCCTTTTGACAGTATATCTTATGTCGCGTAGTGTAATGACTGAATGTTTTGAGAAAGACAGCTAGAGTACACACATATTCAGTACACGTTTCATTACCTGTTAATTCGAAGTTTACTACTTTTCAGCATAATATACATGTTTTCTTTCAGATCAATAATCCATTTTGTATTTTTTTCCAGGAGAAGCTTTTCATGATATTAATGTGCTATAAACACTTAGTTATGATAGCTGTTCTACTACTTGCATTTTTTACTCATTTGTGTGTGTCATTCATGAATGTGATCACATATACTCCACTTGTTTCATAATCTTGCTACAGCTGACTCATGACGAATGACGTTATTAATCCTTATTTCCAGCATTAATTCAAATGCCAATATTTTCATTCCCCAGCCATTGACTATCGATCCCAATGCAATGCATTGCTAGCCAATATATATATATATATATATATATATATATATATATATATATATATATATTACCAGTCCCAACTATTACCAGTATACAACTAATTGATGCTACCAGTTCAAGATATATTTCTAGTCCTAAATATAATGCAAATTTCTCTGATGTATTGAATCCATTATATCTACATATTATTGGACTACAGACCTTAAGTATTAGTTACAATATGTTACATTTTAAATATTTCTTATGTCTCTTGGATGATATCTTATTTAAACACTAACAATTTGATGCTACACACAATAACTCTTGTTTTGAATCATGACTCCTGAGTAATACTGAATGATGTTTTGTAATAATGGATGACTGCTCTACCAGTGATTACTGTAAGGAGATGACATGATGCCAATAATTACTGTAATGAGATGAGTTATGAATGATGTTTTGTTAATATTCTATAAAAGCTATAGCAATGATTACTGTAATGAGATGACTTATGCATAAATGCTTTGCCAATAATTTCTGTAATTAATATTTTGTTATACTCTATAAATGCTATACCAATTATTACTGTACTGAGGTGACTTGTGCATAAATGCTATGCCAATAATTACTGTGATGAGATGACTTATGCAGAAATTCTATACCAGTGAATACTGTAATGAGATGACTTATGCATAAATGCTATGCCAATAATTACTGTAATGAGATGACTTATGCAGAACTGCTATACCAATGATTACTGTAATGAGATGACTTATGCATAAATTCTATGCCAATAATTATTGTAATTAGATGACTTATGAATAATGTTTTGCAATACTCCATACATAGCACATGAATGTTTAATAACTAGCCAATGAGGGCCAATAATTGTTCAAATCGGTTGATACACTAGTGTAATTCTGAATGATGACTAGCATAAGAATTAATGTCCTTCACCTTCTGACCTAATTACCAGCAATTACTGCAATATCCTTATGTCCTGTCCATCCTCATGACCATGGAGCACTACATTTGGTTTTTGCACTGATTTTACGTTGATGTAAGAGTATGGATTCTACCAGAATGTGGTGTTGACGTATCAAGCTGTCCACCACCTTGAACTACAGAGATGTCATTATGGTCCTACTGTTTGGTGTACCTAATGTACCACCAAAATGATAACATAGAATATTAATACAACATTTCAGTGTCTTGGCTACATTGATGAATACTTCAGGGAAGAGAACATGTCTCATTTGGTGTTGTGCTTCTGCAGAAAGATATGGACTTTCAGTGCAGCTACGTGCAACCCACTGTGGTACAACCATGATGCTATCCGTCCCATTCTTTCCTAGCTCTTGTAAAAAGGCTAAAAACTATTTCTATCCCTTCTACTTTATTTGATCTTACGTTCTCCAAAGCTCTCTTAAAATCTGATTCTAATTCTGTATCCGCTATCTCTTCTATATCGACTCCTGTTTCTTCTTCTACCACATCAGACAAATCGTCCTCCTCACACAGGCCTTCAATGTACTCTTTCCATCTATCCGCTCCCTCCTCTGCATTTAACAGAAGAAATATTTCAAATTATCGACGAAGGAAGAAAGTACCAAAATATAGAGGGAAGTTCGGGCATAAGGAAATTCAAGTGACTGTGGAATGAAATAAATAGGAAGTGCAGAAAGCCATGACGAAATGGCTGCATGAAAAATGTGGAGAAATCGAAAACGAAATGATTGTCGGAAGGACGGGCTCGCCTTATAGGAAAGTCAAAACAACCTTCTGAGAAATTAAAACCAAGGGTGGTAACACAAACAGTGCAGCCATTTCGTCGTGGCTTTCCTGCACTTCCTATTTATTTCATTCCACAGTGACTTGTATTTCCTTGTGCCTGAACTTCCCTCTATATTTTGGTACTTTCTTCCGTCGTCGATCATCTGAAATATTTCTTCTGTTAAGTGCAGAGGAGGGAGCGGATGGATGTAAAAAGTACATTGAAGGCCTGTGTAAGGAGGACGATTTGTCTGATGTGGTAGAAGAAGAAACAGGAGTCGATATAGAAGAGATAGCGGAAGCAGAATTAGAATCAGATTTTAAGAGAGCTTTGGAGAACGTAAGATCAAATAAAGCAGAAAGGATAGAAAACTTTCCCTCAGAATTTCTAAAATCCATGTGGGAATCGGTATAAAAATGACTATTCACGTTAGTGTATAGAATGTATGTGTCCGGCGAAATAACATCTGACTTTCGGAAAAATATCATCCACACCATTCCGAAGACTGAGATAGCTGACAAGTGCGAGAGTTACCGAACAATCACCTTAGGAACTCATGCCTTACAAGGAGAATATACAGAATAATGGAAAATAAAATCGATGATGTGCTACGTGGCGATCAGTTTGGCTTTAAGACAGGTAAAGGCACCAGAGATGCAGTTACGACGTTGTGGTTGATAATGGAAGAAAGAGTAAAGGAAAATCAAGGTACGTTCATAGGATTTGTCGACCGAGAAAAAGCGTTCGGTAGTGTAACACAGTGCTAGGTGTTCGAAATTCTGAGAAAAATATTGGTAAGCTAAAGGGGAGACGGATCATGTATGTACAACAGCCAAGAGGGAATAAAATGGGTGGACGACCAAGAATGAAGTGCTTTGATGTTTAAACCCAGATAAGATAAGGATGTATTTTATCGCCACTGCTGTGTAATCCGTACATGAAAGAAGTAATGATGGAAATAAAAGAAAGGTTCAGGAACTGAATTAAATTTCAAGGTGAAAGGATATCAATGATACGATTCGCTGATGATATTGCAGTACTGAGTGAAAATGGAGAATAATTATACGGTCCTCTGAATGGATCGAACAGTCTGAGATTATAATATGGATTGAGAGTAAATCGAAGAAAGATGAAAGTAATAAGGGGTAGCAGAAATGAGAACGGCGAGAAACTTAACATGAGGCTTGATGGTCACGAAGTAGATGAAGGTAAGGATTTCTTCTACCTAGGCAGCAAACCAATCAGTGACAGACGGAGCAACGAGGACATCAAAAGCAGACTAGCATTGGGAAAAAGGGAATTCTTGGCCAAGAGAAGCCTGCTAGTATCAAACATAGGCCTTAGCTTGAGCGAGAAATTCCAGAGAATGTACGTGTAGAGCACAGCATTGTACGGTAGTGAAACATGAACTGTGGGAAATTCGAAACAGAAGAGAATCGAAGCATTTGAGAAGTGTTGCTGTAGACGAATGTTGAAAATTAGGTGGACTGATAAGGTATGGAATGAGGAGGTTCTGAATCTGAAAGGAAATGAATATGTGGAAAACAATGACAAGGAGAAGCGACCGGATTGTAGGACATCTGTTAAGACATGAAGTATAGTGCTATACATAAGGTATAGTAGTAGAGGGATCTGTAGAGGGCAAAAATTGTAGAGGAATTGGAGTGCATCCAGAAAATAAGTGAAGACGTAGGTTGCAAGTGCTACTCTGAGATCAAGACGTTGACATAGGAGAGGAATTTGTCGCAAGCCGTATCAAACCAGCAAAAAGACCGATGACTCAAAAAAAAAAAAAAAAAATATATATATATATATATATATATATATATATATATATATATATATGTATGTATGTATAACTGCGCTACGAGACTCATATCATACTTAGCTCTTGATTTCAGAGATATTACAAGTTCAAAACATTAATTCCCTAGTTATTTCATTGTAACCGATTTGAATTAATTTACAAAAGATTGAAATAATTATTACTTTACAATCCAGATTGACTTTTCACTCCGCAGCGAAGTGTGTGTTGAGATGAAGCTTCCTAGCAGATTATAACTTGGTGCCAAACCCTGATCTCAGCATTTCGCAGGCAAGTGCTCTATCAACTCAGATACTCAAGCAGGTCCCGCTACCCGTCTTCACTGTTTTACTTCCGCCACTATCTCCTCTCCTACCAACCTAACTTCACCGAAGTTCTCCTCGGTAGAGCACTTGCCGCAAATGTCAAAGTTCTCGGGTTCGAGTCCCGGTCCGTCACCAGTTTCAGTCTGTCAGTAAGTTATATAGCAGCGTACTCTCCACGCCAAAGTCAAAATGTTTTCGGGAAACAATCCTTACAGATTTTATATCCGTTTGGAGCTCTGTAGTAGAAGATACTAAAAAAACTGACCTCCGTCGAGACTGGAACCGACATCCAAGGCAGCCTTTACTTTACAGCACAACTTCATTATCTCGTAGCTAGCGAGAAGCTGCCTCATGCGTTTCTGCCATAATGCCCTAGTGGTGGCTAAGACAGATAAATCTCAATGTAAAAGACAAGACTAGTTGCAGTTCCCGCGTGGAGCGACCTCTCTGAACTCAGAATCATAAAATAATAAAATAAATTTTGATGAACAGTTGTATCCGTCGAGACCGGATGTCAAAAACAAAGACGAAGTAATGCAATCTTGTCCATCCACATTATTTACCAAATAAAATGACAACCTGACGTCACACCTTAAGGGAAAGGCATTCAGATGGTTCAATGAAATTGACACGAAATACAGATTGAATTTAAAAACATATTTCTGTGTCCTCCAGGAAGTAACTTGACAGTCATGCAGTTGCCAAACATATTCTGTATTGCTTTCAAGTTTCACGTACACTACCAGCAGGAAGTATTGATTCCACCCGCCGATGTGTTCACTGAATGGGTGTGGAAATGAATACATATTGCGTCTGACGGACATGTCCGCCAACTGCCGGAATACCAAAAGTATAAGTTATGTACGGATTCTTCCGTCACATCTTGGTAGAGATATTCCATGTAGAAGATAGATTGAGAAGGACACTGTTTTAGTTCCGTTGGGTTTTGTTTGTTTTGGGTTAGGTTAATTGACAATGTTATTCACAAAAACCAAGATGAAAAGTGTTACACTATGTATATGCCCCCTCTGCAGCAACAGTCATATCTAAAACAAACTGTTGTAATGTCGCATGTTTAGGAAAGCTATCTAACAAATTAGCCAAAACCTTCAAATCCCGCAATTACAAAACTTCGTTTTATGTAAGAGGCACTGCAGCCCATATCCTATTCAACAGCAGAGGCAAAACAGATTTATGAGGTACGAGTGGTGTTTACAAAATTGCTTTCAATGACTGCAACAAACTGTATACTGGTCAAACAGGCAGGGCCATAACAACGAAGTTGACTGAATACAAACGATGGTGGAGATTATGTATATCAGACTCCACCTCTGTCAAACATTTGCTATATAAAAGACACAACTATCAAATTAACACGTATCTGCTACATGTAGCCACCAAGGGAAGAAAACTAACCCTGTTAGAAGCTCTTGAGGTAATCAGACAAATAGCTCAAAATCCCCAGGTGGATCTAAAATAACAATTGCAGCTGAGCACATCCCCCATTTTTAACTTTTTCACATGATGCTATCAACCAGCCACATACCCACAAAGCGCCACGATGGCGCATACTGTTATACAAAACATAACAGTATTTCCAGTTCCTCATCAGAAAAACTTCAACAATGTAACTTGAAATACTTTTATATTGTTTATTTTTACCATGTACAATGTTCGGTATTGCCTATTGCATAAGAAAGTTATTTATAACGTAAAATATGTTTGTTCCTCACCATAAATTACTAGTACTCAGTTAGATCGTTCTCAACCAACGTCACAACCCCACAGACTATTGAATCATAACCATGTAACCTCTAATAAAGTAACATTATGTATTCTAGTTATTGTGTATAATACGGCCCATTATCTAAAGTTTGTTTATAATGTTAAGAAATTTGTTTGTTGCACAAAGTAAAAGAAGAGCGCTCATTTTAACGGTATCACAGAAAAAAGTTAATCTGTGATGTTATATAGATTGTTTATACAAATATTGTGCTTAACATTGACCATTGTGTGAAGTGTAATTTCGACGTTATGAAACTAGTGTGATGCCCAACACTCTGTGCAAGTGACTCTATCTTCACCTATAATGTTTGGTTACCTAAGAACCAGCGTTCCTTCCAGCTGCTAGCCATTTGTTGCCTCAAGATGGCCGAATACTAAATCGAAGTAAACAAACATCAGTAGAACTAAAACAGTGTACTTGTAATTCAATCGTAATTAAAAGAGAGGTATATGTCCTTGAGTTATACTACCATTTCTGTTTCTAAGTCTGGGGAGCAGTGCAAAGTTTAGCTTGCAGTTGGTGCAGCTGCGTATTATTAGTAACATCAGAAATCGGTAAATGTCACAATAATTTTTATTTTTCTGTCTTAACTGTACTGAAAAGTGAGGGCCTAAATCACCAGACGCGATTCTCTCTTTAATAGACTCTCCTGT
Organism: Schistocerca americana; assembly: GCF_021461395.2. Taxonomy (NCBI): domain Eukaryota; kingdom Metazoa; phylum Arthropoda; class Insecta; order Orthoptera; family Acrididae; genus Schistocerca; species Schistocerca americana. The sequence goes on along the minus strand of NC_060122.1, from coordinate 749,710,882 downwards.
GGTTACGTTGTAAGCATTATATGTAGGCAACACGTCTTTCGATAGCCACGGAATTAGAAAATGTTTTTCTTAAGAACATTGCCATTTTCTCTACCCCAAAATCTTAGAGACACAAAGGAAAATATAAAAATACGGCGTTGATTGCCAAATGTGAACATCCCTAAAGTGGCTTCGCAAGCTACGAATAACGTAAGGTTCGAAATCAAAAATTACAAAAAAAGCTTGTTCATGAAGCTGTGGAGAAAATGTATCTACGTGGGAAAGAATCGGCCGCACAACGTTTCCTACCCTGGCTTCTTAGAGGGAGAAACGTAGGGTTATGAAAAGAGTGGAGAAATACCCTCCACAGTACTTAGTTTGCTCTAGGGCCGTCGGATATTTCTTCTTGACCACAACGCCATTTATGTATTCCTTTCTTGGCTACGTCGTGGGAGGAACGTGGACTAAGAAAAGCGGGGAGACTCGTACCTCCCACAATAGTAAGTTCGCTCTAGGACCGTCAGATATTTGTTCTTGACCACAGCGCCCTTATTCTTTGATGAACACTTTGAGGACCGAAAACTGACCGTTGACCTTAATTACTGATGACCCGTTCTGTAGTGTTCAATTTATCATGTTGATAAACTGTAATGGGAAATCCATAGCGCTCTTTGTGAATATAAGTTGATGTTTCACTATGTCAAAGGCCTTTTCCAAATCTAATGATGTTATTGCAAGAACGTCTGCAGTAGCTTTAATGTCTCCATAATCACAATGGGTGGGGAAGATTGATGTCCCCTTGCCTACAGAAGTTTTATAGGATCTGGTGACCTAATGTATTACGGTTTTCTGCCTTTGTGGAAGGTTACGTGCCATTATGCTGTAGTCATCGTCCAGCAGTGCGACAGGTCTTGGATATCTGAGAGAGTCATTTTGTGTGATTTTCGGATCGAGCACAACAGTTCCGTCCAACAAATCTTTCGGGATTTCTAAACCCGTATTCATAAGTTCGTTATTTACACGTAAAAATTTAAATGTTATTTGCGTGTGGATGGCTCTGTAGAACTATGCAGGTACGCCGTCTGGTCCAGGTGACGTTTTTTTTCGGACTACGCACTGTTGCGGCATGTAGGTCATCGTCAGTAGTCTCGTCCGTGAGATTGTTAGATGCTGTAATATTAAGTTTCTCTCGAAGATTCCGTAACAGTGGTAACAGTGCATTGTTACTAACACCTCAGCGAGATACTAGAAGTGCGAAATGTCTGTAGATACCTAATTTAATTTCATTTTGAATGATTAAAACTGTTCCATAACTCATTTTAACTTTTGTAAATATTTCTCTGTGTCCCTTCTTCTTTGCGCGTGCGACATGAAAAACTGATAAATCTTCGCGAAAAACAATGTCTTGGCTTCTCAACCGAATTTTGTCTCCTTCTGCCTATTTACGCTTGAGAGCTAAGATTGTCTATATCGTATAGACTGAGAATATAATTTCCACAGTTAATATGCAAGTAGGCAAATTTTTAGTAAGAAATTATTCTCAAGCGATGTTTCTCCAATCTGTCCAAAGCATTTAATAGCGTAAATTATGATATTCACAACTAAAGTTTAAATTGCGTGAAAGAACTGACCTTACAAAATACAGTTGATCTGAAACTTAGTCTACAAAAACAATGATGAAAGCAGTGCAAAATAATTGTAGTCATTGTAGGAAAGAGACCTGGATTTAATGAGTGTACCGGTAAATAATTCATAGTGTCCTACAGTATATAATTTAGAGTCAATTACTGTTATTCCCTACCTCTAAAGACACATGAAATCAAATTATTAGTAATTTTTTCATAATGTGGGGCCACAGTCATAATATATTTCTTTGAATCCAGTACCGCCATTAGACTGTTTTCTATTTGCAGTGTTACATTTATGCGATCATGATTTCGGCTTTACAGTGCCATTATCAAGTGTTTTAATGTTATACAGTGCCTAAGATGGCATACTGTCGTATTTAAAACACACTATTAGACACACTGTCTAGGGGTCAATATTTCTGGTAAGAGGCTACTGCTTTGTTTTGTCACTGAGTGTACCATTTTGACTTATTATTAAAATTATTAGTGTTATGACTTTTCTAGAGACGTTAACAGAAACAAATTAAATTTAATTTTCCAAATCATTATTACGCTGTTTTTCAGCACAAGGAACTTTCTTCAGTTTCACAGGAAGTGATATTCAATTCTGTACAGTAAAATCAGCTTATGATCAGAAGTCAATGAACTGAGAAGGTTTTTGTAGCTTAGGAAGTCAACATAATGAAAATCTGAGCTGGTAGAAACATGGTTAAAACTGTTCCATCGTTCATTTTAATCTAATTTCAGTCTAATCTGCTTGTCAGCGTTTTCCATACATTGTTTTTCTCCTCGATTCTAAGGAGAAACACTTCATTCCTTACCGTGTCTGTCCACCTATTTTTCAACAGTCGTCTGGAGCACCACATCTCAAATGTTTATGCTCTCTTGCGTTCCGGTTTTCCCACAGTCAGTGTTTCACTACAATACTATGCTGCACTCAAAACGTACATAGTCAGAAATTTCTTTCTCAAATAAAGGCTTGTGTTTGATACTGAGTGACTGCTCTTGGCCAGAAATGCCGTTTTTGCAGCTGCTAGTTTTTAATGTCCTCCTTGGTCCGTCCTTCATGGGACATTTTGCTACCTAAGTAGCAGAATTATTAACTTCGTCTACTTCGTGATCCCCAATTACGATTATGAGCTTCTCGTAGTCCTCATTTCTGCTACTTCTCATGATTTTTGTCTTTCATGAATTTACTCTCACCTCATATTCTGCTATTATCACACTATCCATTCCCTTCAACATATCGTGTAATTCTACTTCACTTCCACTGCGGTTAGCAATGACACCACCGACTCAAATCATTGATAGCCTTTCACCTTGAAATTTCATCTCACCCTTGAAACTTTCTTTTACTTTTGTCACTGTACAGACTGAACAGTGGGGGGAGAGACTACACCCCTGCCTTCCAGACCTATTGTTTCTTCAGTCTATAATTCTTGTCTTCGAGCTAGTGTGGATGATGTTTTTTCCGAAAGTCTAATGTTATATCAACAATCAAACGTTCTGCACACCAACATGAATAGTCGTATAGTTGACACTTCCCTCGATTAGTTTAAAAATCACAACTGAACGTAATTAATCCATAGTCCATATTTGACATCAGTTTGTCGGAATCTATTTTAAATTCCAATACTGGAGCCCACTATATCTTCATTGTTGACTCAAGTTATTTCTTCCATCACGCCTTCAGACAAGCCTTCTCTCTCGTGCAGGCATTCAATTTACTCTATCCACCTATCCACTCTCTCTTCTGCATTTAACAGTTGAATTCCAGTTGGACGCTTAATGTTACCGCCCTTCCTTTTTATTAGACCGAAGGTTGTTCCGGCTTTTCTATACTATGAGTAACTCCTTCCCACTAGCATTTCCTTTTCGATTTCTTATCTTTTTTCATGCAGCCATATGGATAATCTGTTTCGATTTCTACACATTTCTTTTGCACTTCCTGTTTATTTCATTCCTAATTGACTTCTGTTTCTGCGTTCCTGAGTCTCCCTGAAATTTTGTGTACTGTGCCTTCCCTCTCCGTTGGTCAGAAGCTAACAACAGCAACACTGGAAATTTCTGCCGGACGCTTAGGCTGCCGTCAGCACTGCAAGAAAAGTTTCTGCATTTGGAACGATGTAGCGATAAGGAAACATAGACCAGTGATAAAGACGTCGCCCTGGGTTCACCGATGAATCGCGGTTCTGCCTACCCTAGATTACCATCATCGGCGAAAAGGGTGGCGTCCTAGGGAGAGGTTCCATTCTTCGAAGGCTTTGGAGACACACAGCCGTGTTGCTCCTGACATCATGATATGGGACAGCCATCGGATATGACTTCAGGTTACGGCTGGTTGTGAATGGAGCAACTCTGGTGGCACAACTCCACGTCACAGGCACCCCGTACCTTCTTGCTTTACCTCTTAATCTACAGTATCATGGTGGAATTCTTCAACTGGACACTGGTAGTACAAACATGGAACGTGTCTCTATGAGACAACTGTATGATATTGAGGTACTACTGGGATCACCGAAATTCCCAGATCAATTCCCGATAGAACGAGCTTGGAACCAGTGCGGACGTGAAGTGCGGAATAGTGCCAGCATCAAGGATATCAAGGACCAGTTACAACAATTCTGCTATATCCAGATTTGTGGGCCTAATGTCACACTCCATGGGAACGCGAATACTGGCTTCAGGTGAGGATATGACAGCTTTGTTACACCCTTCCCAGTTCAATCAGTGCACGCATCCGGGCCACAGGTGCTTCAACGTGTTACATATTAAGTGGGCATGTACTGCCAAGTTCTTTGTAAATTTAACTCGATTTTTTAATCACTGAAATGAGGTCACGTATCCTCGCAAACACTGAAGTTCCACTGCGTTTCGTCTAAACCGTCTCTGTGCTTCACTTTATTTTGCAGGCAGTGATTTGCTTGTAAATCAACTCCTGTCAGTAGTCATACAATGAAGTGGTCAAAGTGTTCTTCTAATCATACAATGAAGGCTTTCACGACCGGCTGGTACTGTTGTTGATAATTCTTCCGTGTTATATGGCCGTGGTCCATGGAATTCTTCTATTCCTAACGTTTCGTCCAATACTACGTTGGACATCCTCAGAGGTGTGGCTGGTCCTGCTGAGTCCTGCCGACTGACGAGTCGGGCGTCGGAGAGCGGCCTAAATACTGAGGAAAGTGGGCGTGGTCTAGCTCGCACATAGTAGCAGAGAGAAAACTAGTCAAAGATAAAATGTAACTGTCGATAATAGTCCGTCGTAGATAAAAATCACTTATCGATTCTGTAACGCCACTGTCCTTACTCGCTTAATTTCAAGGCCTCTTCTTTTCTATTAAAATTATCTTCATGTTTATAAATTTCAATAACCTCCCTATACAGTAGTGAATAATAGTTCGTGGTAGCACTTAAAACTGTTGTTTCAGAAAACTTAACTTCATGGTCACCTGACTGAAGTGCATGTTCCACAATGGCCGATTTATTTTCCCAGTCGGCAAAGACTTTTATGCTCCTTTACCCTCGTATTCACACTTCCTTTCGCAGTGCCAATATAGACCTTGCCACAAGTGCACGCAATTTCATACACACCGCTAGATGATAATGGTGGCCTTCTATCTTTAACAGAACGAAGCACTTGTCCTATTATTCTGGTAGGTTTGAATACCGGTTTCACTTTATGTTTCAGCAAACTTTTGCCAGTTCGATCTGTAACCTTACTAATGAAAGGTAAAGACACCGTGTTCTTCCATTGCTGTGTATCATCCTTGCCCTTTGGCCTGCTGTAATTAGGTCTTAAAACTCTATTAATTTCTTTGTTTGAGTACCCATTCTTTTCGAAGGCCTGTTTCAGATGATTCAGTTCCGTATCAAGATGTTCTGGCGTAGAAATCCGTTTTGCCCTGTCCACTAAACTTTTGATTACACCTCTTATTTGTTGTGGGTGATGATTGGAGTTCTTATGTAAGTATCTATCAGTATGTGTGCTCTTCCGAAACACTTTATGTTTTGGACTGCCATCGGTCTGTCTCATGACTAACACATCGAGAAACGAAAAAGCCTGGTCTTTTTCCGCTTCAATGGTAAACTGAATTTTAGGTTTTATGCTATTAAGATAATCAAAAAATTCGTCTAAGGCAAGGTCTATATTGGTACTACGAAAAGAAGTGTGAATACGAGGGTAAAGGAGCATAAAAGTATTTGCCGACTGGGAAAAATAGATAAATCGGCCGTTGCGGAACATGCACTTCAGTCAGGTGACCATGTAGTTAAGTTTTCTAAAACTACAGTTTTAAGTGCTACCACGAACTATTATCCACGACTGTATAGGGAGGCTATTCAAATTTATAAACATGAAGAAAATTTTAATAGAAAAGAAGAGGCCTTGAAATTAAGCGAGATATGGACAGTGGCGTTATAGAATCGATAAGTGATTTTTATCTACGACGGACTATTATCGATAGTTACATTTTATCTTTGACTAGTTTTCTCTCTGCTACTACGTGCAAGCTAGACCACGCCCACTTTCCTCGGTATTTAGGCCGCTCTCCGACGCCCGACTCGTCAGTCGGCAGAACTCAGCAGGACCAGCCATACCTCTGAGGATGTCCAACGTAGTATTGGACGAAACGTTAGGAATAGAAGAATTCCATGGACCACGGCCATATAACCCGGAAGAATTATCAACAACAAAGTGTTCTTCTGACGAAAAGCACGAATTCTCATGTCAAATATGGGCTGAATAAATCCTAATATGTCACGAAAATCAAGACTAAAAATTTTTAGAACAGGTGGAAGAAGATGGTATTTAGGACTATTCTAAATACCTGTAAACATCATTTCCATAGAGGTCACTAAGGTAATATGAAATAAGCAACAACACACTCTAGCCCAATCTGTTCAGTCTCCTCGGAATTCAGTGCAGAGAAAAACATATCATTCTACTTATAAATCAAATTAGTGTATGTTGGGCATATGAGGACTGATAGCTAAATAACATGATTAAAAACCTACGTTATCTATTGGATTCAAGGGCGATGGCTCACAGGTAGTCAACTTTATGTGTATGTTCCGACTAGCACAAGACTGTTATATCGCACGAAACAACAGATGGAACGAAAATTCCACGCAGGCTCAACAAATGTGTTTCGATGAGGATTAGCTTCGAAATATATTCCTTAATGCGTGTGCTAACTTACAGCTATAATATACACATAAAGAAAATGTTAAACTAAAGGAGTGTGTAGCTGTTGATCATGAAGATTGCTGAAACACGCTACAGAAAAATAAAACTAAAGTACACCCCTTAAGAGGTATCCAGTTCACTTAAGTCTTATTGCTGCAACAGTTCATATGGAGGATTTGAAATGATTACATTTAAGGATCAATAGAACAAGCATTTCTGACGTAAGAGGTATCGATCTGTGTTACCCATCTTAGCACGTGGTGTAGCCCCCACGGGCAGCAATGCAGGCGGTGACTCTGGCAGCCAGTCAACCGTACAGATGGCGAATACTGTCCCAGGATAGGTTATGCCATAGGGCGCGACCTGTTCACGTAGTTCTGTAAGAGCTATTGGCTGACGTGTCGCGCGAATATCTTCTCGTCCCATCATATGCTAGACGTATTCGATTGGAGACAATTCCTGAGATCGTTCTGGTCGAGGAAATTGCTGGACATCTTTCAGGTCACGTGGAGTGTCAGGGGCAGTGAGTGGGCGAGCATTATTCTGTTAGAGCAACTCATCACCTTGCTATTACAAGAACGGTAAAGGAACCGGCTAACAACGTTGTTTACGTACCGAGTGCTGTTTAGCGTCCCATCCAGGAACACCAGATGTGAACGAGAGCTGTAACTTATAGCACCCCAGACCGTAAGGCCTGCGTCGAGATAAAAGCGTCTTGGAGAAATGGACTCTACAAGATAGTGCTCACCAGGTATAAGTCGTATGCACAAACGACTAACAGTTGCATGCAGGCACAATCATTTCATCGCTGATGTCCATGGCACGCCATTCGGTCTTCCAAGTGATCCTCTGACGCCTACAGTCAAGCAGCCCAAGTCGATGCTATGGCTTGAGTGGAAGACGGAATAGAGGTATGCGTGCCCATATTAACACTGTTAATAACCGGTTCGCGACAATTCGTGAGCTTACAAGTCTTCTTATTTGTGGTGCAGTAGGTACGATATTCCACGGTTGCCCGTAAAATATGTCGGCCCTCGCCAGCGTCTGTGCTGCTTGGAAGTCCAGAACATCATCTATAGCTATGAGAATGTTCACATTGAAACCTACCCTTAGAAAAATTTATTAATTACTATGCTGGTAAACCCCTTACGTCATTTGTTTTTCAAACAGCTGACCGAAACTGAACGTGCTCAGTCATTTCTCTCTTTACTTATTCTGACCATCAATAAACTGACACACAATATATTTAGCGCAACACAATCTGACTTTAAATAATCCCTACAAAATAATGGCCCTCACTAACAATAACCTATACCCTTCATGAATCACTTACCTCACAAAAATTTTCGTTACTCAAACTACAGCAATACAGCGAGCGCCAACACTGGCAGCTAAATAAATATTCTAACTACTGAAGGCACTAACTACTGATAGGCATAGTTAGCAAATGAAAGATTTCGATAGAGAACAAACAATGTACTAAACTTAATAATGTTCGAAAATCATATATATATATATATCAGTTCATAACATCCTGTCTTACAAACTTACTCTTTCTGATGGACACATGTCCAGATCGTTCTCTCTCAAAATTCTGCCGTCTCTCTCCCCACATCCATCACTGCTGGCGGCTCACCTCCAGCTGCACAATGCTACCCGCTGTTTACATCCAACAGCCCAACACTACAATAGCGAATATTCCAACAATGCCAACCAGCCACAGAATGCACTCTGCACAGTCTGTAATTTTCATACAGAGCGCTACGTGGCGTTACCAACATAGAAACCTAAACAACCTACTTACAACATAAACATTGATACCTGCCTCGCTGCTCCTAATAATTCAAGAACAAAATTTTTGGAAGAAGGAAAATAGTACTCCGTCCAAACAAGTCTCCGAACGTCCATATCATCTTCAGCAGCTAAGCTTCACTGGATGTGGATATGGAGGGGCATGCGGTCAGCACACCGCTCTCCCGGCCTTTGTCAGCTTTCGTGACTCGAACAGTTATTTCTCCATCAAGCAGCTACTCAATAGGCCTCACCAGGCCTCAGTGCACACCACGTGCCATCAGACCTCAGCAGACTCTAACGGTCGCTCATCTAAATACCAACCAAGCCTGACAGCGCTTAACTTCTCTGATTCAACGGGATCCTGTGTTACCACTGCAGCAAGGCTGTTGGCTGCAACAACAAAAACGGTTATGAAAATTTCTGGAAGACTCATACTGTATGCCGGACCAGGACACCAACCCGGTGATGCTGCCTTCGTGGGGCGCATATGGTACATACGGCACGCAGTTCCAAAACGCTGCAGTCTGATGCAGACTGAAAATTCAATGTGGATCTGAAAAGGTATAACACTCTATTGGCCATTAAAATTGCTACACCACGAAGAAGACATGGTACAGACGAGAAATTTAACCGACAGGAAGAAGATACTGTGATATGCAAATGATTAGCTTTTCTCAGCATTCACACAAGGTTGGCGCCGGTGGCGACTCCTACGACGTGCTGACATGAGGAAAGTTTCCAACCCATTTCTCAAACAGCAGTTGACCGGTGTTGCCTGACGAAACCTTGTTGTGATGCTTCGTGTTAGGAGAAGAAATGCGTACCATCACGTTTCCGACATTGATAAAGGTCGGATTGTAGCCTATTGCGATTGCGGTTTATCGTATCGCGACATTCCTGCTGGCGATGGTCGAGATCCAATGACTGTTAGTAGAATATGGAATCGGTGGGTTCACGGGGGTAATACGGAACGCCGTACTGGATCCCAACGGCCTCGTATCACTAGCAGTCGAGAGGAAAGGCATCCTATACGCATGGTTGTAACGGATCGTGCAGCCACGTCTCGATCCCTGAGTCAACAGATGGGGACGTTTGCAAGACAACAACCATCTGCACGAACACTTCGACGACGTTTGCAGCAGCATGGACTATCATCTCGGAGACCATGGATGCGGTTACCCTTGACACTGTATCACAGACAGGATCGCCTGCGATGGTGTACTCAACGACGAACCTAGGTGCACGAATGGCAAAACGTAATTTTTTCGGATGCATCCAGGTTACGTTTACAGCATCATGATGGTCGCATCCGTGTTTGGCGACATCGCGGTGAACGCACATTGGAAGCGAGTATTTGTCATCGCCATACTGGCGTATCACCCGGCGTGATGGTATGGGGTGCGACTGGTTGCACGTCTCGGTCACCCCTTGTTCGCATTGACGGCTTTTTGAACAGTGGACGCTACAATTCAGATGTATTACGACCCGTGGCTCTACCCTTCATTCGATCCCAGCGAAACCCTACATTTCAGCAGGATAATGCAAGACCGCGTGTTGCAGGTCCTGTACGGGCCTTTCTAGATACAGAAAACGTTCGATTGCTGCCCTGGCCAGCGCATTCTCCAGATCTCTCACCAATTGAAAACGTCTGGTCAATGGTGGCCGAGCAACTGGCTCGTCACAATACGCCAGTCACTATTCTTGATGAACTGTGCTATCGTGTTGAAGCTGGATTGGCGGCTGTACCTGTACACGCCATCCAAGCTCTGTTTGACTCAATGCCCAGGCGTATCAAGGCCGTTATTACGGACAGAGGTGTTTGTTCTGGGTGCCGATTTCTCAGGATCAATGCACCCAAATTGCGTGAAAATGTAATCACATGTCAGTTATAGCATAACATATTTGTCCAATGAGTACCCGTTTATCTTCTGCATTTCTTCTTGGTGTAGCAATTTTAATGGCCAGTAGTGTATATACGTGGGCAGTGAGAACGACAAAATTTGAAACAATGGAAGGTAAGATTACTAGATCGATTGGAAGTGAAGACTTTCCACAGAGAGTTAACAAGAAAAAAATGCTATATAAAGACCATAATCAATCAAAGAGATTAACTATTTGACCACAAGTCAACACATGGCTCGTTGCTGAAAACTGTGTTTTAAGACGAGATACATACAAGGGATCAAAGATGCAAGGATAAATATTAGTATCTAAAGTAGGTCATCTATGATGTTTGATGCGTCAGTTGCAATGAATCGAAAGGGACAGATGAAAAGCGATAGGAAAGAAGAAATGCGTGCTCAGAGTGATGACCGATGAAATAACAACGTCAGTCATAACACTTCAGCTTAAAGCAATGACATTCACCATCCCCTCTTCCTTTTTGCATCCAAGGATGCCACCTGAACCAAACGTTATGAGTAATCAATGCTATGCGCTCTAACTTTTTTCTGTGCTTTCACGGCTCTTTCAGGTAAACTATTAAGGCGTGTCTCACAACACACCTTCCTACTCTGTCACTTCCACTGAAAACCGTTCCTCCTTGCGTTCTCTCTCGACTATTATCTCGAACATTACAACTGTAATATGGGTTTGTAACACTAAATATGAAACACCTTCCTACTCCTTTTGTGCTTTGGTACGTTTCTCATTTCATTACTACGCTTAGTCCATTTTAGGAAACAGCTTCCCAGAAACATTAACAACATAAATTTTACTTGCTTGCAGTTGTCCATGTTAAGCTTGTACCACAAAGACCACTTATTCACGTGTGTAATATCAAAATTTTAAGCCTCCTCCAGCCACAAAAACACACACATACAGAAAGATACATACATACAAACACACACACACACACACACACACACACACACACACACATACACACATCCCAGAACACCTTACTCATTTACGAATAAACCAGACAATGCACTCAGAATTCCTATTAACCCGTTACCTACATAAAAACGACGTAACATGATTTTGTTCGGTTTATTGGTTACAATTTGTAGTTATTAGATGTCAGCGTCTGCTGCTACAGTGTGTCTGGAGCACCAAATATAAATCATGTGACCTTGATTTGGTAGGAGATCGATGACGCTGCTTAGCAATGGGCGACCAATCATAAAAAGTTCGTAATGGGGACTGCCGTAGCTTCAGCTTCTCAGAGACTGCCAAATATCGGGATGGTATCCTTGAGCACCAATGTGTCTCTTTAACGTGTTACCTGATCCGAAGTTTGTGAACAGAACTGTGATTCAATTTCAGCCTTCATCACAGAGACAAGCTGATTACAGACAGTGAGCAGAGGATGTTGAAATGTCCCCTTAGAAAAATTATACATGACTGTGCTTAAACTGACACACAATATTTTTAGCGCAACGCAATCTGACTTTCAATAATCCCTACAAAAGAATGGCCCTGACTAACATTAACCTATACCTTTCACAAATCACTTACCTCGCAAAAAATCTTCGTTACTCGAACTACTGCAATACAGCGAGCGCCACTACTGCCAGATAAATAAAAGATCCAAACTACGGAAGGCACTAACTACAGATAGGCATAGTTAGCAAATGAAAGATTTTGATAGAGAACAAACAATGTATTTACCTTAATAGTGTTGAAAAGTCATAATATATATAGCAGTTCATGACGTCCAGTCTTACGAATTTCAAAACTCCGCCATCTCTCTCCCCACATCCACTACTGCTGGCGGCTCACCTCCAACTGCGCAACGCTACGCGCTGTTAACAGCCAACTGCCAAACGCTACAATGGCGAGTATTACAACAATGCCAACCAGTCACAGACTGCACACAGCCAGTGATTTTCATACAGAGCGCTACGCGGCGGCGGCTTTACCAATATAAGAACCTAAACAGCCTACTTACAATGTTTCGTTAAGTGTGGGAGAGTTGTAAGATTTTTTTTATTTCTTCCATTTCTCTCGCATAGTTGTCACTAACAGCGAAATGTTTCATACGCCAATTCCACGATATATGCCGAAAGAATGTGGAACTACATTACAAGTTATAATACGCAGGTAACTTGTTTGAGTATGTGTGTATCGCAAAATATTGGACATTTGAAGAGTAATAATAGGGGAAGGGGAAGTAGAAGACAAATATGTATCTTTGAGAGATGAATTAGTGAAGAAACCAGAGCATCAAATACACAAAAAGACAAACACCAATTCCTAAATGACACATAAGGTATTGAAATTGACTGACGAATGGGTAAAATGTAAAAATGCAGCAAATACAGCAGGAAGAAACAAAAGTGTAAAAAAAAGTAACACTGACTTGAAATGCCAAATTTCAAAGCACGATTGGCTGTACCAGAGGTGCTGTCATAAGAAGGATACAAATCAGGGGAAAGATAGATGCCGACTACAGGAAAATTAAGAAAGCGTTTCGAAAAAAGAGAAGCTCCGGTATGAGTGTTACGAGCTCATAAACGCTGAGGATGGAAGGCTCGTTGGTGGAACGAATATGTAAAAAGGAAATAAATTTTTTGTCATTGTTATAGAAAGAGTAACGTCAGAAGATAACAAAAAAAGGCACATATCCCCAAATATGACTAGCTGGACCTAACCATCTGTTCCGAAAGAAGTAGAGAAAAAGCGGTCAAACAGCTCAAGCGCAATCAGAACTAAACAGTAAAAACATTAATACCTCTGCAGAAAAGGAGAAGGTATCCTTGATGGAAGGGGGAACGTCGGCACGCGATCCATTCTCGACTTCTCGACTGGACACATACACAAAGGCGAACAGCAACACTACATTGGACAATTACAAGACACTCCTGACAATGAGGAAACTGACAGTCAAATTAATTAGAAATGCCAATTGGAAATGCGTAAAGGATCATACAGAGAAATAAGGAAAGACCTCGAGAGAAACTACTCAGGAAATTTCTAAAAGAACTTCAAATCTAAGCTCAGAGGATGTCAACGTCAAAGTCTACACTTCCAGAAAGAAAATGGACAATTTGTTCTAAAGAAACAAAGAAAACTGCAAGGAACTTGTCAAATACTCAAAGAACTACTTAAGTGCCCGAAACATACAATACGACTTCCTATATAAGTAAATGAAAACACTAATCATAATTCATTACAGTCAGATTAAGAAGAAATAGCCAAGGGAGATCAAAAAGATGGAAAACAATAAACCATCGTGGGAATGTGTAATTTTGGTAGAATTCCTCAAACGAGAAGTGTCAAACACCATAAAGAAATCATCATCTGGTACAAGACATTAGGCAAACAGAACAAATTCCAAGATAATCGAAAAATGCGTTAATTAGCCCGGTACACAAAAAGGGAAACCGAACAAATGAAGATAACTATAACTTTAGGATAAACATCCTAATGTAGATAACTGCAGCGGACTGTCTGTCATATTTTTTTCCTAAACATCCCAATATTTTCACAGTAGAGCACGGAAACAACGTGCGCCAAAACGTAGAGAATATCATACAGGACTCAGATCCTGTGACACTTTCCGACAGAAAATTTCAACCTAAAGCTTCTTCTAAGTTATCAGATCTTCTTATTAAGTTTGATTCCACATGCTACATCCACTAACCACCCCCCACCCCACGTGTGTGTGTGTGTGTGTGTGTGTGAGGAACCAGGCCGGCTGTCTACCGATGGTGAATGTAAGCTATGATTTCGTAAGAATAAACAGTGAAAAATCTTCCCCCTAATCTAGATTCAGCCTTTTATTTAACTCCTCCCTTTCCACCCAGTCCCGCGTTTCTCACTTCTTTCCTATATTCGGCCTGCTAGCTCCGAGACACTGTGTACCTCTTCTGCCTGCCTCCTCACTCTCTCCTTCGTACACCTGCGTCCTTACACAGTATTACTTTTCCCAGATTTTAACGAGAAACGACACTGTAGTGATGACCCAGCCTAAATATTCGCCTGATACGCCCGTGTGACTCCTTTCAGTTTCCATAAATAATTAGTACCTTAAAGGACCATCGTTTTACAAGCTCAAATGAGAGGAAAAGCGCATCGCTGAAAGATGTGAGTGCCCAAAGAACGAGTTCGATGAATGTTTTGAGGATTGGAAGAAGCGCAAGTATTGATGTCTAATTTCTAATGGAACCTACTTCGATGGAGGTAAATGTAATGTAGTCAAGTAAATAAAATTATTTCCAAAATATGAAAATTTCTGAAACTTTTTAAACAAGTGAAACTAAGATTTGACGTCATATTATATATATGTTCTGTATATGCCCAAAGTGTTCCCTTAAATGTTCGTCTGTTTAACGGAAGGAATTACCCAGATGTAAATATTTGAGAATTTATTCCAAACTGTCTTTCTGTCTGTTAAACGGTTTATGTTCTTGGGAAAACTATCAACGATTTTAGGAGCAGTAAACTGAGACCATTCGAAGGCCTCTGAAAGGTTTGCTAATGAGTAACGAAGGGAATATTCCGTCTAGTGTTATAGCTAAAGATTCCTCTATTATCTGCAGTTGCCACTGGATTGTTTCTAACATCAGTAACATAGTACAGTAAATTTGGAAGGTATAGCTAGAACTTCTGGGTCCTTGAAAAGAAATGCATCTTCGTTATGACGGCCGGGACGCCCCACATAGTTATAGTTAATAGTTGTGGCAGTATGCCTCTGACGCCCACCTTGTCCCGACATATTAGTGTAATCGCACTTCCTAGACAGAGGAATTCTTTGACTTCATCTGTGGTGTACTCCTCTAATTTTGACGGAATCGCTGTTATCAATTATGCTACATTTTAGAATATTAGTTGCTGTCTGCTTTGCGTTACAGAATGTCGGGTCGTAAGGACTGATATATTCTACACCTACATCTACATTTGTACTCCGCAAGCCACCCAACGGGGTGTGGCGGACGGCACTTTACGTGCCACTGTCATTACCTTCCTTTCCTGTTCCAGTCGCGGTTGGTTTGTGGGAAGAACGACTGCCGGAAAGCCTCCGTGCGCGCTCGAATCTCTCTAATTTTACATTCGTGATCTCCCCGGGAGGTATAAGTAGGGGGAAGCAATGTATTCGATACCTCATACGGAAACGCACCCTCTCGAAACCTGGACAGCAAGCTACACCACGATGCAGAGCGCCTCTCTTGCAGAATCTGGCAGTTGAGTTTGCTAAACACCTCCGTAATGCGATCACGCTTACCAAATAACCCTGTGACGAAACGCGTCGCTCTTCTTTGGATCTTCTCTATCTCCTCTGTCAACCCGACCTGGTACGAATCCCACACTGATGAGCAATACTCAAGTATAGGTCGAACGAGTGTTTTGTAAGCCACCTCCTTTGTTGATGGACCACATTTTCTAAGGGCTCTACCAATGAATCGAAACCTGGCACCCGCTTTATCAACAATTAATTTTATTTGATAATTCACTTCAGATCTTTCCGTACGCATACTCCCAGATATTTTACAAAAGTAACTGCTACCAGTGTTTGTTCTGCTATACTATAATAATACGGTAAAGGATGCTTCTTTCTATGTATTCGCAATACATTACGTTTGTCTATGTTAAAGGCCAGTTGCCACTCCCTGCACCAAGTACCTATCCGCTGCAGGTCGTCGTGCATTTCGCTGCAATTTTCTAATGCTGCAACTTCTCTGTATACTACAGCATCACCCGAGAAAAGCCGCATGGTATTCACACTGGAAACAATTTATTTCTCAAATTCACTTGTACATAAATGCTCTGGTGATGTAGTTTTGCGTGAAATTTGCGGTGTATCACAATTATGTGGGCGAATAATTGATCTTCGCTAT
This sequence comes from Schistocerca americana, assembly GCF_021461395.2. Lineage (NCBI taxonomy): Eukaryota > Metazoa > Arthropoda > Insecta > Orthoptera > Acrididae > Schistocerca > Schistocerca americana. Next base: position 749,694,515 of record NC_060122.1, on the reverse strand, counting down.
AATTCTGTGTGCATGAGGTTTTCTGCAGCGGACGCCGTTTCCGATCTAGAGCAGTGCCCGCTATACGGCCAGCCTTTGACACGTCCTGGGCTGAGGCTCGCGGCCGTTCGACCGCAACAGCGCTGCGGTTGGTGCGCGCAGCGTCGTCTCCTGGCAACGCGTTGTGGTGACCGCGGCGGCGGCGGCGTAGCGCGCACGCGGTACAGCCTGCTTGCTGTGGCCTAAGCAAACGTTCTGTTCTGCCACACGCCCGACCCGTGGCCCTGCCGGTATTTGACGTTTGACTAGGAGGCGCCTGCTCCGCGCGACCTGGTGTTAGCCGCGGCGACCACGTTTGTTTCCGGCCAACCTTTGATCTCCTGCACGAGGTACCACATGAGCTCGTGCCAGTTACTCGGGAAACCGCAGTATTGCCTTTGTAATTGCAATTAGTACCGACGTAGAAGTGGAAGTGGCAGTAGTAGCATTAGTAATATTGTTATTCGCTTGTGGACCTTTTTGACAAGAATTTTGGGCTAAATTAAACTACACTACTGCCCATTAAATTTGCTACACCAAAAATAAATGAAGATGATAAACGGGTATTCATTGGAGAAATATATTATACTAGAACTGACATGTGATTACATTTTCACGCAATCTGGGTGCATAGATCCTGAGGAAACAGTACCCAGAACAACCACCTCTGGCCGTAATAACGGCCTTGATACGCCTGGGCATTGAGTCAAACAGAGCTTGGATGGCGTGTACGGGTACAGCTGCCCATGCAACTTCAACACGATATCACTATTCATCAAGAGTAGTGACTGGCGTATTGGGACGAGCCAGTTGCTCGGCCACCATTGACCAGACGTCTTCAATTGGTGAGAGATCTGGAGAATGTGCTGGCCAGGGCACCACTCGAACATTTTCTGTATCCAGAAAGGCCCTAAAAGGACCTGCAACATGCGGTCGTGCATTATCCTGTTGAAATGTAGGGTTTCGCAGGGATCGAATGAAGGGTAGAGCCACGAGTCGTAACACATCTGAGATGTAACGTCCCCTGTTTAGAGTGCCGTCAATGCGAACAAGAGGTGACCGAGACGTGTAGCCAATGGCACCCTATACCATCAAGTCGGGTGATACGTCAGTATGACGATGAGGAATACACGCTTCCAATGTGCATTCATCGCGATGTAGCCCATCACGGATGCGACAATCACGATGCTGTGAACAGAACCTGGATGCATCCGAAAATATGACGTTTTGCCATTCGTGCGCCCAGGTTCGTCGTCGAGTACACTATCGCAGGCGCTCGTGTCTGTGATGCAGCGTCAAGGGTAACCGCAACCGTGGTCTCCGAGCTAATATTCCATGGTGCTGCAAACGTCGTAGAACTGTTCGTGCAAATGGTTGTTGTCTTGCAAAAGTCCCCATCTGATGACTCTGGGATCGAGACGTGGTTGCACGATACGTTACAGCCATGCGGATAAGATGACTGTCATCACGACTGCTAGTGATACGAGGCCGTTGGGATCCAGTACGGCGTTCCGTATTACCCTCCTGAACCCACCGATTCCATATTCTGCTAATAGTCATTGGATCTCGACCAACGCGAGCAGACAATGTCTCGACACGATAAACGGCAATCGCGATAGGCTACAATCAGAGCTTTATCAAAGTCGTGATAGTGCTCATTTCTCCTCCTCACACGAGGCATCACAACAATGTTTCACCACGCAACGCTGGTCAACTTCTGTTTGTGTATGAGAAATCAGTAAGATACTTTCCTTATGTCAGCACGTTGTAGGTGTCGCCATCGCGCCAACCTTTTGTGAATGCTCTGAAAAGTTAATCATTTGCATATCACAGTATCTTCTTCCTGTCGTTTAAATTTCGCGTATGCAGCCCGTCATCTTCGTGGTGTAGCAATTTTAATGGCCAGTAGTGTATTTGTCGAAACAGAAGGAAAGTTGACAGCGATCAACAAATGTTGTGCATCGCTCACTTCCTGCACCGCTATGTTTCATTATGCTGTCACGTATTTTCATACTGATTACATTAAGACGACGTTTTCGAACTGACTGTCTTATATAAGCAGTCAAAACCAACTATGTCAGCTACTACGCCGTACATTTTTCTTAAAATATCATTCTTAGCGTACGGTCTGAAATATGTTACGATTTCAAATAGTAGGTGTGCCTCATGTTGGGTTCAGTTTAGCGCCATATGTACGTACTTCATCTCTGCTAATTTCTACGTCAACATCTACATGGCTACTCAGCAATTTACACTTAAGTGCCCGGCAGAGGGTTCATCGAGCCATTTTCGTACTACTTCTCTACCACTCCACTCTCGAATGGCGCATGGGAAAAAGGAAAGACTTAATCTTTCTGTTCGAGCTTTGATTTCTCTTATTTTATTATGATGATAATTTCTCCCTTCGTAGGTGGGTCTCAACAAAATATTTTCGCATTCGGAAGAGAAAGTTGGTGATTGAAATTTCGTAAATAGATCCCGCCGCAAAGAAAACCGCCTTTGTTTCAGTGACAGCCACCCCAAGTCGCGTATCATATCAGTGACACCCTCACACCTATTGCGCGATAACACGAAACAAGCTGCCCTTCTTTGCACTTTTTCGATGACCTCCGTCAATCCTACCTGGTAGGGATCCCACATTGCGCAGCAATATTCCAGCAGAGGACGGACAAGTGTAATGTAGGCTGTCTCTTTAGTGAGTTTGTATCATCTTCTACGTTTTCTGTCAACAAAGCGCAGTCTTTGTCCCGCCTTCCCCACAGTATTATATACGTGGTCTTTCCAATTTAAGTAGCTCGTATTTGTAATTCCTAGGTATTTAGTCGAATTGACAGCCATTAGATTTGTGCGGTTTATCGTATACAGTAAATTGAGGTTACTTGAGCCCTGGGGTGTAAAACAAAAAAATGATTTACATCAGTCCTGGATGTGCTGTAATGCACGAACACAGCTGATGACCATTTCGTCGACAGGTAGCAGCACTAGCTAGCGCCCAGTGCCCTCTGCATTGCCTCTACTTTTCGCGCCTTCTCACAACTAACGTTACATTGTTGTGAAGTGAAACCAAGGATTGTCGCTGCCGGAAAACTTACACTTTCACCGCGCTTTCTACTAGAGTTGCATGCAACGTAAAGTAAAATTGACGTTTTATACATATTCCTTAACAAAATAGCTATTGTTCTAATTATGTAGATAAAGAACGCCCAGTAAAATTGATACATTTGTGGAACAGTGTGCTCATAACCTAATAATGGGGTTACTTTGACCCCAGCCCAGCAGTAGCCCAAAGCGTTATATTTAAATTACACACTTCTAAATTTCACTGCAAAATAATGTATATCATTAAGTTTTGTCAATTTATTTGATTAAATCATTTGTACACTGTTGATGTTTATTTATTTGAATATATGGAGCCAAAAATGACTCCCCTGGGAGCTGAACGTATGCGGATTTCACAACAGAAAAATTGCAAGAATGTTTAAAAGTTGTAAGGTCTGGAGAAATGACTCAACGAGTGGCTTCAGCACACTTAGAAATAAGTAGGTCTGCGATGACATGGAGACTGAAGAATGACCGTATGAATAAACCAGGACATCCGAACATTTTTAATTATGAAGAAGAGCAGGCTTTCGCAAGCCACATTGATAAAATTTGTGGTTTCGGATTTCCAGTGGATGAATTGGACTTACGTTTTATTGTCAAGTGGTACCTCGCAATGCATGGAAGAACAGTACAATGTTTCCGAAACAACCTCCCTGGCATTGAGTGGGTTATCTGTCAGATTTCCAAACAACATAAAAAGAGCTCGAGCTGCTATCGATGAATCAGTAATTGCCGAGTATTTTGAAAACTTTAGTGCTTTGACTAAAGACGTTCCACCAGATAACATTTACAATTACGATGAAATTAGCATGTCTGATGATCCTGGTAGGAAGAAGTTAATATGTTGCCGAGGTAGCAAATATCCAGAGAGGATAATAAATTCCACAAAGACTAACGTGACTGTCATGTTTTGTGGCAATGCTGCAGGATCATCCCTCCATCCATACGTAATATATAAAGCAGAACACATTTGCATAACATGAACAGAAAATGGACCAGTGGGTGCTAGGTACAACTGAAGTAAGCATGGTTGGATTGACCATGCAATATTTGAAGATTGGTTTTTCGTCCACCTCCTGCCTGTGCTGAAGAAACAAGAAGGCACTAAGATTGTAATTGGAGATAATTTGTCATCTCATACTAGCTTAAATGTTGTTTAGCTGTGTGAAGAGCACAACATAAAATTTGTGTGCCTGCCACCGAACTCCTCGTGTATGACACAGCCCCTCCATGTAGCCTACTTTAAGCCTTTGAAAGCTAACTGGAGAGAGAATTTAACCAAATGGAAACAGCCTGAAGCTGGATAGAAATCAGAATCTTTGCCAAAGGATCAATTCCCCATGTTATTAAAAACTGTGTTAAATGAGATGGAGCCTAAGTTGCCAAGCAATTTGAAAGCAGGTTTTAAGAAAATTGGCATTGTCCCCACAAATAAGGATGAGCTTTTATCTCGTTTTCCGAAACAAGATAGATCAGTAAACTTAGACTTTAATGGAGACGTGTTTTAGCTCACCTTCAAGAAAACAGGTGTGGGTTTGTAAAGCTCCAGGCTAGGAAAAGAAAAATCCAAGTTTCACCAGGGAAAATCATTCGTGTATCTGATATTCAGCCTGAAGAAGCAGAAACTTCATCATCTAAAAGGCGAAGAGAAAATGAACGTACAATAAAAACAGCTGCACAGAAAAAAGTGTCTTCGAAGAAGAAACGAAACTCCACGAAAAAATCATGTGATGAGTCAACAACTGAGGACGAGGAAGCTTACAGTCTCAGGGACTCCGGGGAAAGCGACTTACTTTCTTCTGAAGATGAAATTTGTATGCCACCCCTTCGCAGTAATCTTCCAGAGAACGAAAATAAAGCAGACGAAGAAATGCTAAAAGGTTCCTTACAAGAGCAGGATTTTGTTCTTGTGGTTTGGAATAATGTTTTATTTCCAGATCAAGTAATGACCGTCTGCGACAACGGTACCATTGTTGACTGCATGACACCGACAAGGAAAGCCTGTGCATGGCCTTCCGAAAAGGACATTTTATTCTACAAGTGGTGTGGCATTTAAAGAAAAATTAACCCACCCACTTTCATTAGAAGGGGTTTGTTTTCAGTGACCATAAACTAACTTTATTGTGCACCATAATTAATTATTATGAATATTTACAACAGTGTAAACCAGTGAATGCAGTTTATTATGTATTTTTTGGACATTTTGCAATTAAATGTCAAATTAAATGAAATTCTTCCCACCGAAACATCTGTAAATGTCTTTATTTCCAAAGCCCAGGTCCTACTTGGACCGGATGCACCTTTAAACTGCATTTTACAAGGAGAATAATGCGTGGGTTCATGTTAGCCAAACCCTGGGGTTACTTGGACCCAAATTCCAATAATTTTTTACTCACATACAAAAAATAAAATTTGGTCTGAAACAGATGTAAACTGCTAGAAAAATATCACAAATATAAAAGAATTTAGGATATCGGCATAATTAATGGTTTTAGACTACCATGTGGTACTAAATATACAAAAATTTTCACTTCTTGGGTCCAAGTAACTTCAATTTACGGTACCCAGAGTTCATTGTATTTCCTTTAGTACCCATGTGGATGACCTCGCACTTTCCTTGTAACTCTTTTCCGAGACCTGCTAAAGTTTAAGCAGAGCATTGGACATGACGTGGTATTAAAATTTCAGAACTATGAAACATAGTCTGTAAGCGGTTGTCGACAAAGCGCACCGTAGGCTCGCCATAACATGAATTATCTTAGTCCCGTGAATGCGTCCGTTGCAGTTCAAATTAGTGCCTATGGTTACCCTACAGTGCAAATGGTCACCGCGGAAAGTTGCTTTGCAGGCAGCCTAGAGGTGATTAAGTTTCCTGCGATGAAGAAAAAGGACTAACAGCAAATTGTTTAAGAAGTTGATTGTGTTCGAATTTTGGTAAGTGAGACACAATTCTGGGAGCACTGAGACTAAACACCTAGTATGTACCCATACCGAACAAGAATCAATGCGAAACCTATAAATATCCCCGTGAAGATATGCGTGTCGCTAGGCAGAAATTTCCACGCTGTTATGAACAATTCAAAGAAATGCCGTCTGTGTGTAAACTTCAAAACTTTTATTGCACAGTACTGGAATAAAGGTTTAGCAAGGCAAAGAAGAAAATATTTCTGTCTAATGGATTTGGTATTAAAGGTCAACATCAGTCATCATCAGCGTTAGAGCCTAGAGGATTTCGAAAAGTCATTCTGCATTAGATTGTTTATAAAATAAATGGAACATTAGAGTGAAAGTGTCCAATCGTTTTCTGTGAAGTAAACGGGTTTTGCAGACCTTACACTATGAGTTAATGCTATCAGAGTGATAGTGTCCGAATATTATCGTAAGACAAAAATACCAGTAATATGTATTTGCTGTGCTATACACATCTTTTGCGTGTAGCGTGTCATTCCATTCTGTTGCTAAGGCAACTTTGGGAGTCAGCATCGGCACAAGCAGGGAAGGAAATAAGTTGCAATGGCCGGTGGTAGGAATCCAAAATAATCTGCACATATACTTGCAGATTAATAAAACTCTTTGTTTCTAAAAAGGAAAGAAAACACAACTTCTCGTTATGAGGTGGCTTGATTTTCTTCCTGTGCCTCCTGCATGCAAAGACTTTACACACTATTACTGCTCCCAGAATGCAGACTAAGTATCGTCTTCCTATTACTCAGTACCAATCCTCTCGAAGTCTGCGACCGAACTGGGCCCGACCGAGCGAGGTAGCGCAGTGGTTAGCACACTGGACTCGCTTTCGGGAGGACGACAGTTGAATCCAGCGTCCGGCCATCCTGATTTCGATTTTCCATGATTTCCCTAAATCTCTTCAGGCAAATGCCGGGATGGTTCCTTTGAAAAGGTCACGGCCGACTTCCTTACCCATCCTTCCCTAATCCGATGAGACCGATGACCCTTCAGTTTGGTCTCCTCCCCCAAAACAACCCAACCCAACAACCCAACTGGGCCCGACCAATGAAGGGCGACTGGTCAGCGATGACGGGGGAGCTATACCTTGTCTTCCAGGATCTGTGTCGTTGCCCATTCCTTCCTTTGGCGCCTGGGTTAGTGCCTTCCTATTGCCGTCTCGCAGAGCTGCGCTAGTCTGTATGCAGTCGATGCTTTACGACTGCTCACATAGTGAGAATACTGAAGTGCGCCAAGCTGCTCCTCACCTCCCCCACTCCACGTCTCTTTTCATGGTGCAAACATGAATGTGTAGCTCCTTGGCCAGGTCTACAGTTACATTTGCTGGGTAGCAGGGGTCATTATGCACATAAAGCCAATTCACCAAGGATGAGACAGATAGTCGGGAGTGGCCTTCTGATAGAAGCCATCCCGTTACTTGCCTGAAGTAAATTGGGGAAGTCACAGGAAGCCTATATCAGTATGGCCAGGTACAGCCTCCATCCTACCAAACACGTGACAAGTCTGCTTAAAACAGCTCTACATTTTTACGTTTGTATCTGGCGAACCATACTTTCTTGTTTATAGATTATTGCTAATAAGCTGTTTAGAAACGTAAAAAGCTAATGCAACAACGGTTATTCCTTTGGCCACATCATCAGCCGTCTTAGCATAAAATAATTTTGTATACTGTTTGAGGTTAGTAGGTGTAGCTTTTCTCAGGAACAACGGTATTTACACTATATCAACGAAATGAGGACTACCACAGCTACCTGTAGTGGTACTTGAATGTGGGCAATTCTCTTTATGATGTATATGAAGTTCCTTTATCAACCTGCAGTATCTGTACGTAGAGTTTTTTTCACACCGCAGATAATGTGGTACGGTGGTGAGTGTGTTACATTGCAAGCAGCGCCAACACATAGCAGACCAGTGAAGAAATTCGAGTTTATTTTCTTTTACTGGGTATATTCTTGGTTAAAGATATTCAGTAGCTGACGAAAAGAGTAGTATAGATAAGGAGTACAAGGGAATGTTCACAGTGACACTTTTCTCGAAAGCAGCAGAGCAGAAGAAGTGAAAGGTCACAACCTTTTACAACGTCGTTGTACCGAATCTGTCTCGGAATCTACTAGTTGCACTACTTACGTAGTTATGGAAGTTGAAGTAAAGAATTTTCCAACTAGCTTGTTCTTGAACGAAGTATGCCGGCCGCGGTGGTCTAGCGGTTCTAGGCGCTCAGTCCGGAGCCGCGCGACTGCTACGGTCGCAGGTTCGAATCCTGCCTCGGGCATGAATGTGTGTGATGTCCTTAGGTTAGTTAGGTTTAAGTAGTTCTAAGTTCTAGGGGACTGATGACCACAGATGTTAAGTCCCACAGCGCTCAGAGCCATTTTGAACGAAGTATATTTCACAGAAGAATGTAATAAGTTTTGCAAGTCTGATCCGATCTAACAGTCACAGACCCACCACTCTCCAGAGTTAAACATTCGGTCGTTTCAGTGGTCTAGAAAAAAGTGCTCGCCAAAGTATTCCGTATACAGCACGAAATATGCCACGCGGAATTGTTACTACGACCCGAAAGTCCACACTCTCATAAATTTCGAACTGTTTAATTTAGAAACACCGAACTTTCATTAAAATGTTCGTAAATCCTGTCGCTTCATTCACACGTACTAACCGAAATGAACTCACTAGTTCTTCATCTTACAGACTATTTTTACAGAACTATCTAACATGGTGTTAGCCGTAGGACTGTTAGCAAGCGACTGTCTCGAGCCCCTCTACCCTCAGCCCACCTCACTATATTGGCGAGGGAGCAGCACAATTCTGCTTGGCTGTTGATCTAAACGACCAGTCAGAATGTTCCTTAGAGATCATTCTCGCGGCAAAACTTGCCTAATCCAATCACCAACATGATAGTAAATAACGTCATTAAAACTTCAATTTCTAGTATATTGTTTTATCAAAATAGGCGAAGTGCAAAATATTCTCCAAATTGAGAAATAAACTTATTCCGCCTCTAGCTTTCATTCTGGCTGCTTTTATACAAAAGGAAGCTCACACTGACATACGTCATCCGAATCGTGGTGGCACCATAACTTTCCCGCGGTTCGTTTGTCCAACGTCTTACATAAAATGACATATTAAGTTTCCACGTATGTCCCACATACACGCTCTCAATCATTCTCATGCACTCACACAGCAAAATGATAAGCAAATAATAGTTTTGAGCGATATTTGTATTGCATAATATAAAGTAACTGAAGCTTTGAAAAGAAAATTCCAATTAATTGAATTTATGTACTGATAACACTGTACCGGCTTCAAATGATAATAAAAGGCAATTTGTTATTTTTCTTAACTGGGTTTTAAAATATAAGCGTCGGTTATAAGACATCTAGGTAATTTTCATTATCTCCTGAACTATAAGAAATAAAAATCTGAAATTTTGACAGTATCATTCCGTTAATAAGACAATTCTGTGTACCAAATGTGAACCAAACCGGATAATAACTAATATGGATTATTTAGATTCGTAGAGGGCATGAATTATCGTACCGATTGTTACACTATGCAGTTCTCAATGCAGGCAGCGTCGGCTGCGCTGTGAGCAATGCGAAAAAAAAAAGTCCATAGCCATCCTGCAGCCACCTTAGCAAACGGCTGCGTGCCTTACTGCAACGAATGTCATCTCATAATAAATAGCTACGTTACACAGCCACTACGAACCTAACATTACTTTTAAGTGCAGGTTCATGTAACGGCAATGTTACAACTGAATTCTTTCACTGAACCGACAAATTTACCTTTGGGATTTCTAATGAAAATTGTTCCAATTTACAACTTTTTTTTCAAATGAACGGTTGATTGATTAATAAAATTTCTCTTTTTTTCAGAAATAATATCTTTTGTAGAATATTCCGCTTTTTAACATTTTCAAAAATATATTTATCGAGCCATTTACATTAGTAAATATTCAAGTTTACCTCGAAATTAAATTTTTCTTTCAAGAATTACTTTACAAATATCTGTATCGTTTTGAAATGAATTAAGCTCTTTCCCGTCGCTATGTTAGCGTTCATGAAACCTAATATATTATTTTCACAGTTTTTGGAGGGCGTCCTTTTATATATTAAAAAAAACCTGTCTTTTTGTAGCAGCACTGGGGTATAACAACTTTCTTTTTCACACTCACCCTTGGGTTGATTTAAAGGCACTTCACAGCGTCCAGTCATCAGTCCTATACCTGGTTTCTTATAGTCTCGTATCAGGTTTTTTAAAATGTCGTACCTGTAAAATACGGAATGTTTAAGCCACTATTTTTAAGTTCTGCATCCTAACTTTATACGTAAACGCATATCATAGTTATTATTTTTTTTTCAAATTTAAAAGAAAAACTTCGCGAGGAAACTACCAGAAGTTTAGTATACTCAAAAACTACTGCTTATTTTCACAATTTTTTTTTCAACAAAACTCAGTATTCATTGAAATTCATCATTTATTAGATAGTCCTATATAGTGCTAATTATTTTCAGTAAAGAATGGATTAACCATTATTCAGAAATAATGACAGTACTCAATTTGGCACTATAATTTTACACTTTTTCAAAAAATCATTATAAGTATTTTATAGTGAGAGATTTCCTAAGCAAGTTCCTGCTGAAACCAATACTTATTCCTATGCTAGCAAACCAAGAAAAAAATTTTTTTCAAAAATTTACAAACATTTTCTTTAACTTTTCGTTTCAGAAAAAATATTTACATTACAATCACTATTAAAATCTCATGCCGTTACGTAAAACAAGCTATAATACACAGAGAATTCGGAATTACTGAAAACGTAGAAAATATTTATGCCATCTTATGTGGCTCTCAAAATCACATCAGATGCATAATCTGTTTACTTAGTTCTACTGGGCAGTTTCCTTATGCCTTTACCACAAACATTTCCAAAAATATTTTACATCTTCCGAAAATTGCTTAGAAATCACATACTACATAGTCACATTACATTATTCCTTTCAGTATCCTTTTTTTCATCATTTTCATTCCGTATTCATTTGTGTTAGTTTGTAGTCATCATTTACTTCCAAAAATGTCTTTCTTTTACCTGTTCTCTTATTTTCTCATGGCATTTATTCTCCTTGTACATTTTATAAGCATTATTTACTGCAGTAGGGAAGAAGGAAAGAAAAGAGCAAAAAGTTCTGAATGATAAAGAGTTACTTTGACAATACGAAACGAAAAGGAAATAATATTGATAACAACTCAGGATGCCTGGTGCTCATCAAACACCTGACGACACTAAGAATGCGCGTCCCCTAACGCCAGTTAATTACTACTCTCCTCATCATCCTTCTGTATGTACTTCTTCGAGTCACTGATATTTGGCAATTCCTCTATCTCAGAAGGATCTAATTCCTTCCTTTCGCCGTACTCATTATATTCCAAAGTGTCCTCTTTCTTTCTGCAGTAACCTATAGGTATGCCACTTTGCTCGTCGGGTTCATATTACCGTCTTCCAATAAAAGGAATAGCTACTGTTCTTCTCTGTACCACAATGAACACTTCATTACATCCAGAATCCACTTTCCCTTGGTACTTTTGTAAGAAATCTGCCCCCACCATCATTTCCACGCTTTATCCAGTTATTATTAAAAATGTCTGCTCCAACAGTACATCACCAATCCTGTCAGGTAGCACGACGTCATGTTTAACTATTTTCTTACTTTCCCTGTGGCTACAATAATATTTATGCCACTCACTGGCATTATAAGCACATACTTATTAACAGAGAGAGCATTTGCGAAACCCTGTGACACTGCACATAAATCGGAACCACTGTTCAAAGAACAAGGAACCTTCTCATTAAAATTAGTAATTTCTATAATAGGCTGTCCGGTAGTTTTCTCTCTGAATTCAGAATCAGGTTCATCTAACAAATCTTGCACTACATAACGTATATTAAATCCTACACTTTCTGTAGAAATTATGCATGTATTGACTAGGTCTGCTTCCTCTTTAACTTTGGCGGCTTTAATTAGTCTGTCCACTATTGACAAATCAAAACACTTCTCCAAATACTCTCCTTTAATAATGATAACAGATTGTGCAATCTTTCCAAACGTGTTGTCAGAACCATCAAAATAACCCCTACTTCTTCCACTTCTGCTTCTTCTTCGTCACTATCAGAAACTACCGCTTCTAGTCTACGTAAAACTTCCTCTGACCTTCTATAGTCGTCCTCATGTACCTCTAGTAGCATTTTCCCTATTACCGTGCTAATTCCACAGTTCACTGTAAGCCCCTAATCTGCTTTGCAGTGCTCACTCACACTAACATCCTGTTCTGAATCGTTGCTTTCTGATAACTGTTTCTCATTAACATGGTTCCTGTAATCGCTGTTTTGACCTTTTCTTTTGGAAAAATCTACTACACTTCCCTAAAAAACACAATTTTTAACAGTATCCCTCTCCTCTGCAACATGTGTTTCTACGATATCACCCCCAAGACCTTCAACAGGTTGCTGCAATACAAAAGGTTTTGCTGGCGGATTTAAACTGTTTTGTAGCAACCTGCAAGCGCTAGCACCAATTACAGACAGTCATTAGCTTTCCCCATCTCCTGTGCTGTCATTGCCACTAATATTCCTTTCAGCTGGAGGTCTGCGCCACTCCGCCCTGTCAATGGACTGCTGCTGTCTATATTCAACGTTTCGGTCTCTGTTATTATATCTACTTCCAATAAGACTCCATCGTCTTCGGTATTTGCCTCTGTAATTACTAGATCTTTGCACTTCTATTCTACTTTCATGTACCTCAGCTCTGTTTTCATTTTGCCTGACAGGAGGCCTATAATCCCTTTTATCATTCTCTTCCTCTTTTAAAATATTTTCTACCGTGTCAAGATCGTGAGTAAATTTATCAATATCATCCCTATGTGCCGATATTATTTTATTCCGCTAGTACAAAAGCAAGTTATACTCTACTCCCATAATGATCTTTTCTGTCTCTACTTTAGAGTTCAAATATGAGATAGTTGTGACCCATTTTTGTACAAACCTCTTAATAGTCTCTTTCTTTAGCTTATATTTTCACATGACCAGAATTTTTTGAAAACATCCATCAGTTTTCGTTTGCCCCAATATTCCTCGAAAAATGCCTGTTTAAAATCCTCTATCCTTTCATACTTACCTACTGCCCAATTTCCCCATAATCTGACTTCTCCCATCAAATTTTATGTAATGAAACCAATTTTTTGTTTATCGTTCCATGATTTGGGCAAAATATTCTGTAAATCACCCCAAAATTCTTTAGGATGTACATTTTTACTTGGATCGAATCGTAAAAGTTGGCGATGTCTCACATCTGCAGTTTATCAGGATTCTATCACAACATTAGATATTACACAGCCCCTACTGTTATTAACACTTTGATCTACTCTTTTTAGTCTACTATCATAGTTACTTCCCCCCGTGAACCATGGACACTGCCGTTGGTGGGGAGGCTTGCGTGCCTCAGCGATACAGATGGCCGTACCGTAGGTGCAACCACAACGGAGGGGTATCTCTTGAGAGGCCAGACAAACGTGTGGTTCCTGAAAAGGGGCAGCAGCCTTCACAGTAGTTGCAGGGGCAACAGTCTGGATGATTGACTGACCTGGCCTTGTAACACTAACCAAAACGGCCTCGCTGTGCTGGTACTGCAAACGGCTGAAAGCAAGGGGAAACTACGGCCAAAATTTTTCCCGAGGGCATGGAGCTTTACCGTATGGTTAAGCGATGATGGCGTCCTCTTGGGTAAAATATTCCGGAGGTAAAATAGTCCCCCATTCGGATCTCCGGGCGGGGACTACTCAAGAGGACATCGTTATCAGGAGAAAGAAAACTGGCGTTCTGCGGATCGGAGCGTGGAATGTCAGGTCCCTTAATCGGGCAGGTAGGTTATAAAACTTAAAAAGGGAAATGGATAGGTTAAAGTTAGATATAGTGGGAATTAGTGAAGTTCGGTGGCAGGAGGAACAAGACTTTTGGTCAGGTGAATACTGGGCTAGAAATACAAAATCAAATAGGGGTAATGCAGGACTAGGTTTACTGATGAATAAAAAAATAGGAATGCGGGTAAGCTACTACAAACAGCATAGTGAACGCATTATAGTGGCCATGATAGACACGAAGCCCACACCTACTACAATAGTACAAGTTTATATGCCAACCAGCTCTGCAGATGATGAAGAAATTGATGAAATGTATGATGAGATAAAAGAAATTATTCAGGTAGTGAAGGGAGATGAAAATTTAATAGTCATGGGTGACTGGAATTCGAGAGTAGGAAAAGGGAGAGAAGGAAACATAGTAGATGAATATGGATTGGGGGAAAGAAATGAAAGAGGAAGACGTCTGGTAGAATTTTGCACAGAGCACAACTTAATCTTAGCTAACACTTGGTTCAAGAATCATAAAAGAAGGTTGTACACATGGAAGAATCCCGGAAATACTAGAAGGTATCAGGTAGATTATATAATGGTAAGACAGAGATTTAGGAACCAGGTATTAAATTGTAAGACATTTCGAGGGGCAGATGTGGACTCTGACCACAGTCTATTGGTTATGAGCTGTAAATTAAAACTGAAGATACTGCAAAAAGGTGGGAATTTAAGGAGATGGGATCTGGACAATCTGATTAAACCAAAGGTTGTACAGAGTTTCAGGGAGAGCATAAGGGAACAATTGTCACAAATGGGGAAAAGAAACACAGTGGAAGAAGAATGGGTAGCTCTGAGGGATGAAGTAGTGATTTCAGCAGAGGATCAAGTAGGTAATAAGAAATCCTTGGGTAACAGACGAAATACTGAATTTAATTGATGAAAGGAGAAAATATAAAAATGCAGCAAATGAAGCAGGCAAAAAGGAATACAAACGTCTCAAAAATGAGATCGACAGGAAATGCATAATGGCTAAGCAGGGATGGCTGGAGGACAAATATAAGAATGTAGAGGCTCATCTCACCGGGGGTAAGATAGATACTGTATACAGGAAAATTAAAGAGACCTTTGGAGAAAATAGAACCACTTGTATGAATATCAAGAGCTCAGATGGAAACCCAGTTCTAAGCAAAGAAGGGAAAGCAGTAAGGTGGAAGGAGTATATAGAGGGTCTATACAAGGGCGACGTACTTGAGGACAATATTCTGGAAGTGGAAGAGAATGCAGATGAAGACGAAATGGGACATACAATACTGCGTGAAGAGTTTGACAGAGCACTGAAAGACCTGAGTCGAAACAAGGCCCGGAAGTAGACAACATTCCATTAGAACTACTGATGGCCTAGGGAGAGCCAGTCCTAACAAAAGTCTACCGTCTGGTGAGCAAGATGTATGAGACAGGTGAAATACCCTCAGACATCAAGAAGAATATGATAATTCTAACCCCAAAGAAAGCAGGTGTTGGCAGATGTGAAAATGACCGGACAATCAGTTTAATAAGCCACAGCTGCAAAATACTAACGCGAATTCTTTACAGACGAATGGAAAAAACTAGTAGAAGCCGACCTTGCGGAAGATAAGTTTGGACCCCGTAGAAATATTGGAACACGTGAGGCAATACAGACCTTACGATATATCTTAGAAGAAAGAATAAGGAAAGGCAAACCTACGTTTCTAGCATTTGTAGACTTGGAGAAAGCTTTTGGCAATGTTGACTGCAATACTCTCTTTCAAATTCTAAAGGTGGCAGGGGTAAAATACAGGGAGCGAAAGGATATTTACAATTTGTACAGAAACCAGATGACTGTTATAAGAGTCGAAGGACATGAAAGGGAAGCAGTGGATGGGAAGCGAGTGAGAGAGGGTTGCAGCCTCTCCCCGATGTTATTCAATCTGTATATTGAGCAAGCAGTAAAGGAAACAAAAGAAAAATTCGGAGTAGGTATTAAAATCCATGGAGAAGAAATAAAAACTTTGAGGTTCGCTGATGACATTGTAATTCTGTCAGAGACAGCAAAGGACTTGCAAGAGCAGTTGAATGGAATGGACAGTGTCTTGAGAGGAGGATATAAGGTGAACATCAACAAAAGCAATACGAGGATAATGGAATGTGGTAGAGTTAAATCGGGTGATGCTGAGAGTACTGGATTAGGACATGAGACACTTAAAGTAGTAAAGGAGTATTGCTATTTGGGGAGCAAAATAACTGATGATGGTCGAAGTAGAGAGGATGTAAAACGTAGACTGGCAATGGCAAGAAAAGTGATTCTGAAGAAGAGAAATTTGTTAACATAGAGTATAGATTTAAGTGTCAGGAAGTCGTTTCTGAAAGTATTTGTGTGGAGTGTAGCCATGTATGGAAGTGAAACATGGACGATAAATAGTTTGGACAAGAAGAGAATGGAAGCTTTCGAAATGTGGTGCTATAGAAGAATGCTGAAGATTAGATTGGTAGATCACATAACTAATGAGGAGGTATTGAATAGAATTGGGGAGAGGAGGAGTTTGTGGCACAACTTGACAAGAAGAAGGGACCAGTTGGTAGGACATGTTCTGAGGCATCAAGGGATCACAAATTTAGTATTGGGAGGGCAGTGTGGAGAGTAAAAATCATAGAGGGAGACCAAGAGATGAATACACTAAGCAGATTCAGAAGGACGTAGGTTGCAGTAAGTACTGGGAGATGAAGAAGGTTGCACAGGATAGAGTAGCATGGAGAGCTGCATCAAACCAGTCTCAGGACTGAAGACCACAACAACAACATATCGTAGTTACACAATTGTTAATCTACAGCCGGCCGGTGTGGCCGAGAGGTTCTAGGCACTTCAGTCTGGAACCGCGCGACCGTTACGGTCGCAGGTTCGAATCCTGCCTCGGGCATGGATGTGTGTGATGTTCTTAGGTTAGTTAGGTTTAAGTAGTTCTAAATTCTAGGGGACTGATGACCTCAGATGTTAAGTCCCATAGTGCTCAGAGCCATTTTTTGTTCGTCTACAGCTGTAATATACTGATTTATCTTAGTTTACAGGTTAGTAAATTTAGCAGCCACTTCCACACCAAATTTCACACACACAACCTTTATTTGATTTTCCATCTTATTGTGACTATCATCACATTGTTTTCCCACATAATTTACTTGTTCCTGGATTCTATTTATGTCTGTATTTACTTGTTCCTTTAACTGTTTGCTGTCATCAGCAACCTGTTTAATCTGTTATGTCAGTTCATTTTTTACTGTTACAGTAGCATTATTACACTCATGTTTTACTTTACTAATCTCACTTTTTAGACTGTCACTAAATAAAGTTATATCGTTTTCCCATGAATCTCTTAATCTATAAATTTGGTTTTCCATTCTGAGTTCCATTTCTACAGACATGATAGTAAACCCTTGATTAACTTCAGAATGCATTCCATTCATTTTAGTGTCAATATCAGAACCAATTTCCTTCATATGTTTCTAAATATTTGGTAGCATTTCTGTAACTCAATCTTTCTGTTGACAAGCAGTTGACAATGTTTCCTGCTTTATTTCTGTAACAGTAACAGGTATAAACTTGACATCGGTTTCCACCATATTTTGTTCATTGTCTGTCCCATAATTAGCATACTCTGAAACTGGTAAGCCACTATCATTTGGTTGTAATGCATCAAAACTAAATTCTCCAGCCCTTGCATCATCTACATATATTACTTTACCCAAATTTATCCCCACGTTCTTGTCTACTATAGCATGGTTATTATATTACGCCATGTTCACAAGTTTATTTGCGC
This sequence comes from Schistocerca americana, assembly GCF_021461395.2. Taxonomy (NCBI): domain Eukaryota; kingdom Metazoa; phylum Arthropoda; class Insecta; order Orthoptera; family Acrididae; genus Schistocerca; species Schistocerca americana. The sequence continues at coordinate 749,676,693 of NC_060122.1, read as the reverse complement.
GCGCTCGCACACACACACACACACACACACACACACACACACACACACACCTAAAGAAGGAGAATACAACTTAGCTTTTCTTGATCGTCGTCTGCACGGCGAGATGTCACAGCTGATCCGTTCGCCAAGCTCTTCACCCGCAGTTGTAGTTTCTGGGTCCATACTGCGTCCACTGCCGCCAACTGCCGCAGGTTCCTGGCTCATGTTTCTCACTGTCGCGCGATATTCAGCTGTTGCTGACATCGTCAGCCTCCTTCTACACCATTGGTTCTAGCCACCAAACCATTCCCTTGGCTATTGCTGTCCTTTCTGCATAATCTTTCCCTTGATCACGACGGCTCTTATCTCTTCCAATCAAAACTATTTATGCATGTGTGGGTCTTTCTTTTATCACGTTAGCTACACTGCTGCTTTCAAAGCTCGCATTCACTTGAACCTCACATTTCACGGACGCTAAATGCACCAAATGAGGCGGGGCAGATTCGGTCATCTTCGTTCTCTCTCTGAATTATCGAAAGTCCACCTACCTCGATATTCCTTCCTTCCGATGTACCTTCTCTCTGTAGTAGCAGATAAATGCTAGGCAGTGAAATGTAGCGTTGATGAAACCTCTGCCTAATACTTACCACACAGAGGCTGCGTAACACGAGTTGAAAGTTAGTTCCTAAAAGTTCATATTAAAAAAATCGGGCATTCGGAGGATGTAGTCTAATTCCAGAAAGCACTGAAATATTATACTGAATCTCATTTTTATTCATATGGAAACACATAAAATGGCTATCAAGTCCTTATTTAATTCGGTAAACTTTAACTTTCAAAACTCACTATCTGTACAACAAATTTTCACTCGAAATCATGTTACACTACAATCCATATCGTCAATAACTTGTACTGCTTGCTTCTGAGTATGTAAAATGTATATTCTTTATTATGAAATGTCTTTGATCTACTGTAAAGAAGTAGAGTTGTGTGAAATATTTATTCCTTGCGAGTTAAGCTCTTTGTATTGGTTGGAGGACAGTAGCATTTAAGTATGTATAATTTGTATTGAATTCTTAATTAGTTTAAATGGAGATATTTTAAAATATGTTTGTTTGTAACTATGCACTAGGTGGTTCACGCCTAGGGAATTTGCATTACTTAAGTAAACCCAAGAGAAATTCCCCCCTACAACGGAAGTGGTTCGGCACGAGCGAAAAGGTAGTATTGGCGCTCAGCCTGGGCAGCAAACGAGAGTCAGCAGCCAGTAGCCGATGAGTGAACAGCGCAGGTGCCGAGTGAGGGTTACAGTGCTGCAATTGAGATGGAATGGCCTTGGATGTAATTTTTGGCCGGAAATACGGCACTCGTTTTGGGAAAGGCTCTAAAAATGAGAACGACTCCAAGAAGAAGTAAATAGTGTTTATTAATGCCAACAGAGAGACCACGTAAGCACTGTATTCTCGGCACCACCATTATGCAACCACTTCATCATACATACGAAAGGTGAGAACTGTATAACTGTATGAATCAGTTATTTCTGATTTTAATTTTTTGAAATTATAATTCTAAAATTGGTAAACTGTGTTTGAACAATGAGTATGTTCTGTGCGGTTATCCAAGTAGGATCCTCTCCGTGTAACTGATGAAATCAGAGTGTTCTTTGTAACAAGAGTTGGTTAAATTCTTGATTTATCCGAGAGTCCCTGAAATTCAATGAGAAAATAATAATATTTAGTTATTTATTTATTTATTTATTTAACCTGGCAAGATTAGGTCCATCAGGCCCTCTCTTACATCTAACCAGGCATTCCACTTATTTTACATTCATACGTTTTAGTAGGCATGTTAAACTACATCTAGTACAAAAAGTGAAATAAACTATTAGAAACGTACACCTGGAAAAATACATACATATAGAGTTTATATTCGTAGATCATAAGTACTGTTATAATTAGACATTATTGAAGAGACAAATTTTAGATAGGAGTGCTGGCAGCAGGGAGTATGAGGGAGACTCATAGTGAAGGGAGGAGAAGAATAGACATGATGAAACATAATTAAGATATAAAGGAAAAGAAGATTGCCTGGCTAATAGAGATATATGAAGGGGAAGGCATCTCAGGAGCAAGATAGAAGACGCTAGCTTTGCTATTTGACAGATGAGAGGATTGGCCTGGTACATTAATTTTGTGGAGAACTTTATGAGGATGATAGTAGGAAATGCTTCAACTTCTTCTTAAAAGCAGCAGGAGATTGAATTTTGCGCAAGGTAAGGGGCAGTTTGTTCCAGAGGCGGACAGCGGCAACTGAGAAGGAGTTTGCAAAAGTTTTTGTTTTGTGAGTGGGCACAGTTAGGATACCAAATAAGAGTGACCTCGTGTTTCGATTATGATGGCATGACAGAATTTTAATCTCTGACGCAAGGTACTAGGGTGCTTGCGCGATGAGGAGTCTGTGAAGTAGACATAGAGTGTGGTAGTCACGCAATTTGTCCGGCCGCAGCCACTTTAGCTCGGAGTATGAAGCACTAACATGATCATATCGGCGAATGTTGCAGGTGTAACGCACACAGGCATTCATGGTTAGCTCTAGCCGTCTTTTGTTTTCACTACTCGTGCCTTGTTGAATCACATCACAATAGTGGAGGTTCGGTAGAACGAGTGCTTGCACGAGCTGGCGTTTCAAGTCCTGTGGAAATATGTTCCGAAACTTTTTGAGAGCATAGAGACAAGCAGACGTCTTTCGGCACACTGTGACTGTATTCTCCGCCCAGTTGAGATGCTCATCCAAAGTTACACCCAAGTTCTTCACTGTTTTCTGATATGGTATTGGAGTACCATCGAGCAGAATAGGAGGTTGCCGTTCGCGGAAATCTGAACTCATTAATTTCTGATGGTCTATTAAGATTACTTGCGTCTTTTTTGCATTTAATTTAAGCCCCAGGCTTTTCGCCCATGTCGCTACCGAAGACAGATCATCATTCATCTGAGCGATTGCAGTGTTTACGTCTTCAGGTCTGACGCTTAGGTAGAGCTGGAGGTCGTCGGCATAGAAATGATATTTACAGGAGGACAGAACCGACGAAATATCGTTGACATATAAAGAAAACAAAAGTGGTCCTAAGACTGATCCTTGTGGCACTCCCGAGGAAACATGTTTCCAGGAAGACTTTTCATTTACGCAGACAACACATTGCTGTCTGTCTTTTAAGTAGCTTTCAAACCATCTCATTGCACTATCAGAGAAATGAAGCTGTTGCATTTTTCTGAGCAATATGTCAAAGTTAACAGTGTCAAAAGCTTTGCTGAAGTCCAGTAGCGTCAATATTGTTGCCTTTGGATTGTCGATGGCACATTTCAGGTCATCTGTTACTTCAATTAGAGCAGTGTTTGTGCTGTGATGTTTACGGAAACCGGATTGAAATTTGTCATATAGGCTGAATTCATGCAAGTGTTCAGTGATTTACTCATGAACAATATATTCGAGTGCTTTGGAAACAGCAGGCAGTATGCTAATTGGTCGGTAATCACTAGGCAGTTGCGGGTTTTCGATCTTAGGGATGGGTCGAATTATGCTTCTTTTCCATGCAGTGGGGTATATTCCGTTCACGAGGGAAAAATTAAATATGTCAGTTAAGACAGGTACTAAGATATCGGCAACATTCTTAATCATGGTTATACTGATACTGTCGTTGCCTATTGCATCAGAAGAGATTCTCATTATTGCTTTTCTTGCCGTATTTGTTGTTACATGTTTTAGATGGAAGCTATCGTTGTTAGTTATCCTGTTTGGGGATTCTTGGGGACGGTACTTATCAGCCGTGCTGGTATTCAGAGGTGCAGAGAAGAATTCATACAATTCGTTAGCTGACACATGAAAAGTAGTTTCCGATTTTGCCTTTCCGACCCCCAAGCTACGGAGATTCTTCCATAGAGTCGTGGGCGTCAGATCGCTGCATACAAGGGAGCGAGCGTGCCTGATTTTAGCATTGCGAATGCATTGTTTCACTCTGTTCCGTAGCTTTCTGTATTCTTCGAAACGCTCGGGTTTCGGATCTGTCTTGAAACGCCTGTTGGTTGTTGATTAAATTAACTGTTGGATAGACAGAGAAAAGCACTTAATGAGATACTTATTAGAAAGGTTTAAGAGATTCATATTGCTTTAAATGTGTGTGTCAATGTTTTGTACTAATACAATAATGTGCTAGGTAAAAGTTACTTGTTTCATATGCAGGTAAACAGAGACTCTTTGTGTCTGATCATATTGAATCTTAACTATAAACTGAACTTAAATAAGAAATCAAGCAAGAGTATTACCTGGGGAAAAGTATTTTAATGTTCATTTGCTTTAAAAAGCGTTAGTAAAGTTCACTTGTTTCACAAGTGGTGTAAAAAAGGGGTTGGGTTAGATGTTGATGGAAATTGAACCTTCACGTGAAGTCATGTTAAAAGTAGTAGAGAGTATTGTCAATACTAGTAGTCTTAAAATATTGCAAGATTAAAGATCTCAACCGTGAGAGTAATCCGACTTTTCCGTAATACCACATAATTCTGAAAGCGTGTATAATTTTGCTTTTATAATGAAGGGATAGTTTGTGGGACCACATTTCATTCTTTTAAATCAGAAAGACAAATTAGAATAACTATTTTCTAGCCAAAGGAACCTAAAGTGATTATAGAGAAAGTGAATATAGAAGGTTTTCATACAGTGTTATTCTTTTGTTGTGTATTGTAAATGTGTGTTATTTGAACTTGACTATTATCATCTGCTATATTGTGTGATGTGGGTTGTGAAAAACCAGTTTAGAAAATTAGTTAAAGGCAGAAGTAATGATTAAGATGAATAAGGGAAAGGCCTCATTTGCAATCCTGTGACTGCTCACCTATAAAAGTGATAACTGCTGCTACCTACTGTGGTTTGTCCAGCTTTGTGTATTCATTTCACTTCAGTAATCAGTAATTAATGAAAATTCCTCTTGAAGTAGTATGAGTAGATTATTTCTGAATAAATTTTCACATTATTATGCCTAATTTGGCTGGCGACTGTATTATTATTTCATTCACCAGTACTCTGTTGACCGAAATTTCTTGCCAAATTTAGCCTTTCTGCAATCTGCCAACAACTATCATTACGAAGTTAAAGCACGACGTTCTATTTCTGTTAGGAAAAACACATTCAAAACCAAAACTCCTCTCAGAGTGTAACGTTTAGTGTGCGTAGTAAACCATATTTGGTAATTAGTAGCACAAGCAACGCCAGTAGTAGCACAAGCAACGCCAGTAGTGTGTTATAAGCAGCCAGAATTTTTGCAAGACCGACCTGACTTATTTTCACGATCTAACAGTCACACACCCTCCACTCTTCGCCAATTAAACATTCGGTCGTTTCAGTGGTCTTCTTAGAGAGAAGTGCTCGCCAAAGTATTCCGTACAGAGCACGAAATATTCCACGCGGAATTGTTACTACTATCAGAAAGTTCACACGCTCATCACTTTCAAACTATTTAATTTAGAAACACCAGAATTTCATTAAAATGTTCGCCACTCTAGTTGCTTCAGTCACGACATGTTCTAACAGAAATGAACTCACTAGTTCTTCATGTTACAGAGCTGTGAACACGGTATTATCCGTAGGCCGGTTAGCAAGTGACTGTCCAGTTCCTTCCAGATCATTCATGCGGCAATACTTGCCTCATCTAGTCACTAGTCTGATAGCAATTAACGTCATTAAAACTTCAATTTCTAGTATATTGTTTAATCAAACTAAGCGAAGGGCAACATATTCTCCAAATTGATAAATAAACTTATTCCGCCTCTAGCTTTCATTCTGGCTGCTTTTATACAAAAGGAAGCTCACACCGACATACGTCATCTGAATTGTGGTGGCACCATAACTTTCCCACGGTTCGTTTGTACATGGTCTTACATAAAATGACGTATTAAGTTTTAACGTATGTCCCACATACAATCTCTCAATCATTCTATTCACTTACACAGCAAAATTATAAGCAAATAATAATTTTGAGCGATTTTTTTATTGCGTAATATAGGGTAACTAAAGTTCTGAAGAGAAAATTCTAATTAATTGATTTTATGTACTGATAACTTTGTAATGGCTTCTAATGATAATGAAAGTCAATTTTGTATTGTTCATAACTGGGTTTTAAAACATAAGCGTCGGTTTGAGGACTTTTAGATAATTTTAATTATATCCAGAAGCATAAGAAATAAAAATCTGAAACTTTGACAGTGTCATTCCGTTAATAACAAAAAGATGTGTACCAAATTTGAATAAAATCAGATAACAACTAATATTGATTATTTAGATTCGTAGAGGGTATGAATTTTCGCACACACTGATCGTTACTGTATGCAGTTCTCACGGCAGGCAGCTGCGCTGTGAGCAAAGTGAAAAAAATCATTGCCATCCTGCAGCCACCGTACCAAACGGCTTCGTGCCTTACTGCAACAAATGTCATCTCGTAATAACTTGCTACGTTACAAGATGTGGCAGCTTTTTGTACGTGAAGTGGTGCAAGGTTTGCCATTCCTGTTGTGTTACATATTTCCACTTACGGGTTGAGAAGCATATAACGCATTTGCAACAGTTTTTTAGCATCCAAAATGTTTTGGTAGGGCTGTCAAGTCAATAGCAACCTGCTCTCAGGCAAGCATCCAACCTGTGGCCGGAATGTTTCTTTGACCCCAGCGAGTGAAGTAGCGTTTCATGAAGTCACGCAACATTTGTCACAAGCGGCATGGCTGCCTCACCTGTGCTTAATTGTCTCATTGGCTCTAATGGTAGACGTGAGCCCAAATGTTATCGGTGCATCTCTGCAACGGAGAGCGAATGGTCGATGACAACTACTTGCCTTCTACCCGCAGAAACATAAACCACAGGAGGAGAAATGGAGTGCAGTCAATCGCAAACCACTGGCAATTTTAGTGGCCATTAATTATTTTCGACCCTCTGTGGAGGGAAGACTTTTACAGTTTATTACTGACCACAAACTTTCGATGCGTGTCTTCCAACATGCAACGGATCTTGCCTTATTGCGATAGTGTAGACAAGTGGAATATGCTGTCCAATGTACTACCAATGTGCGTCACATTTCAGGAAGAAGCAGCATTACTACAGACTTCCGGTTGCGGAATTGTATTAACATACAGGCGGTGCTGTGGGTTGAGATAACAGCCAAGCAACAAGAGTGCGGCATGACAGCTTCAACATCGCGATGTTGCAGGCTTTCAAGAGTGTCAGGCACAGAGGGGATACCAAAGCGGTCATTTAGGTAGCACCAGAGATAAAAATCGCAAAATGTGAGGCCCGGGACGCTGGATTGGAAGAGAAGGAGCAAAAGATGGATTTCAACGCCAAGGTCTCCCAGATCTTCAGACCTCACACCATTTCATTTTTATCTGTGAGGTTACGCAAAAGACCGCGTTTTTATCCCCCCTGTGACTGACGCCCTTGAAAGTCTGCAACATCGCACTGTTTAAACTGTGAATTCGATAACGAGAGACCATCTGCTTCGCCTGTGGCAGGAAATGAGTCAACGGTTCCATATTCGTCGTGTAACATATCGAGCTTACATTGAATGCATAAAAATTTGAGTTTTGCCTTTCCAGGAACGCTGGAATTGTATCTCTGAATTTTGTAGCTTGGAAGCAATATATGTTTTAAATCTGTTCTCCCTTTTTGAAAACGCCTGTATTTTTCCGAGCACTGATGATCTAGCTGTTCCGAGCACCCGGTCAACTGCGAAAATAGTAGCAAGCGAAGTTGTGTGACCAGAAATCCAGTGGGACAGCGAGCTAGGACACGTTTTTGCCTCAATTCTCAGTGCAGAAAAATCACTCTACGTGACTTGGCACAGGTTGCGCATTTTACAATGCCGAAAGCAAGGTTATCACACACATATATGTGGACATACTTGTTACAGTACCTTACTCTGCTAGTTTCGGTTGTGCATCGTTTCACGAGGTGGCCGAAAGCTGCTCTCATACCAGATATCTCCCTGGAGGTGGTCACAAAGGCCATATTGCCTACATAATGTCCGAGGTTTGGCGTTCCTGAAACCATTATGGCTGATCACTAACGCCAATTAAGAGTCGCTGCTGTTTAATGAGCCTCTCAAATTATGTGGCTGCAGCCACCTTCACACCACTAGCTACCATCCCGCTGGTAACAGAAAGGTGGTAAGACTGTATCGTACGCTGCAGGCAGCACTCAACTGTCAGACAGCAACGTGGATGGATTCCTTGCGGCAGGTACTGTTAAGCCTCTACACATCAGTAATAGAGGATCTGCAATTTTCGCCGCTGGTCTATATTTAGCAGTTGCGTATCCCACCACCGCTTCAGATGATCAGGCCAGTATCTGTGACAGAGTTCACAGGTTTCCATCCATAAAGATCCGCTTACAGGTACACACGTCTGGCTCAGATATGCTACCGCGCGTCCACCGTTAAGCTCACCGTGCACTGGTTGATAAGCTTACTTTCGAAAGCGGATGACACTTTGACGATTGACCAGAACGATAGTCATGAAACAGTCTTACACGGTGTCTAAATTGCGCCTATCCTTCAGGGACAAATTTTCGCAGCAACGTCCGACCTGCGCCCAGTGAAACTGGAGCACCTCCCACGGAGGAAAACACTATTCCGCCAGCTGCTGCCACGAATCAGGACGACTGGAAACGATTGATCTAAAATGCTGAATTTGTCTGTGCCCTGTGGTAAACCCAGTGGAAAGGTTTGGGTTTGGTGAATCCCTGGAGAGCATTACCAGAATCTAAATGCTGAAAGACATTAAGACATCATGCAGCACTGCGTATTGCGTGCAGTTGAGGAACAGTTCGGAGCCGATGGGTGTTTGTATCAGCATAAGAGGGCACTCTCATATATAGCATCATGTGGGAGGAAATGGCTTGTGGACAACATGAATCCTGGCGTTGACTAACCTGCACAGAATCCCAACCTGAATTCAACGGAACATCGGTGGAATGCGTTATATCGTCGACTTCGCTTCAAATCCCAGCGACCGACAACAGTACCGTCTCTGGTTTCGCGTCCTGAGGAAGAATGGGCTGTCATTCTACATAGTGAACTGCCCTATGGAAACACAGTGCCCATCTTGTAAACTAATGTTGTTTTATTATAAACTGCCGCCTCTGGTCACACAAACAGGATTACATGTGTGTGTACGTTGTGAGCACATACCGTGTTATGTTCCATTCCACTTTGATGTGTTCCTGTGATAATGAGTGATACATATAACGTGAAGATTAATAAAACCGATCAATTGCAGGGACGGATTCCTGACTGCAAATGGAGGGGAAAAGGTCATATGAAAATATGCCCTGAAATGTATCATTGCCACCGTAGAGGATGCTGAGGAGTGAAAGTTCCTCTGACCACGTGCCGTCTGTTCCTCGTGTGTAGCAAGCTGTATCTTTGACACAGCGTACTGTAAGCAGCAGAATGGTCTGGTATTCATGTCGAGTATAATCCGAGATGGTATTTTCACATGGCGAAGCAGATAGAATTGCACATCACACCAAAACAAGTACCCTCATAGACGCCATCCACACCTGACAACATTGCAAGCCCATTTTGGGCGTCCGTGTGATCATGAGTACTTCCAGACAGACGAACGTGTAGGGAGGCGTCGGACTGTGCGTACACCAGATCTGCATGACAGGTTTCTACAGGATACTGAGACGAACTCATCTCCAGGCAAGTGACCGGCCAACATGGTGTAAGACAAAGTATGATTATGTTATGCTGCGTGACAACCTCTACTATCCTTATTACCTTCAGAGTGGAAGGACTATCAGTAGCGGATTTCCCTCTACGGGAAGGATTTCGTCGATGATTTTTTCACCAGAGTAGCACACAGTTTCATGATTTCTTTCGTCAGTCCTTTTTACCGACGAAGCAACCTCTTCCTAAACTGGCATCATCCGTCCAAATAATAGTCATCTGTAGGCTTCAGACAGCATCAGCATCAGTGTGTGAGCAGGGAATCTTGAAGACCACATACATGGCCAGGTTATTGTTCCACAATACCTCAACGGAGGAAAGTTCCTGGACTTCCTGCTGAATACGTTACCTGGTCTGCTTCAGAATGTTCATTTGGCAATACGACAGATTATGTCATTTCTGCATCACGGAGCACCACCTAACTTCCGTACTACAGTTCGCCGACACCTCAGTATTATCTTCCCCGGACATTGGATAGGACGTGGGGGTCGTGTAATGTGGCCTGCTAGATCAGCGGATATAAAACCGCTGGAATGTTAGTTCTGGTGGCATCTGAAAAGCGTTGAGTATGCGGAACCATTTCCCGATGGGCAGAGCCCTCAACAGCGTGTTCACGGCACCTGTGACACAACTCGGAGGAAAGCCAGAACGTGCGAAGGAGTGCGGAAATCCTTGGTGCGACGTGTGAACACGCCCATTGCTTCCGTGGAGGCTCCTTTGAACGTCTGTTGTGAAGTGGATGCGATCCCTTTCTGTACTGTGTTGCGGGATAATCTGTTGTTGCACCCACATTGTCCGTTTTGGGCCACATGTTCGTAGGACCTTTCTCCTCCATTTCCAGCCAGGAATCTGTTCCTGCAGTTTGTCGGTTTATAAAAAGTTTCTGTACGAAATCCGTGGAGCGCAGAATATGTGTGCCAGTAAGGAAAAATCGCCGAGCACTGAGGCAATCCTAGCACCGATGCGCCTGGTTGAAGATACCCACTTGATAAAACACAGTGTTCTGCTGCCTGCTGCACATCCACGTCCGACAGGAATCGGCCACTCTTCAGGGATTTTTTTAGGGGACCAAACGTGTGATAATCGCGTGGGGAGATTTTGCGACTATAGGGTCAGCGCTCGAGTGTCTTCCAGTTGAGTTTGCGTAACATCTGCGTTATGGGGTCGTGCGCTACCATGAAGCAGCAGTGGTCCTTATCCACAAGATTAGTTTTCGACGATATGCTACCCCATACGCATTCATTATCCGATGGATCTCTACCAGTGTTTGCCCTTCGGCAGTCAAGAAAAGAATAACCCTCATTGGAGTTGTACGGACGCATTTGGTAATAACGTCGCCGTGGTTTTTTTTCCCTTTCTTTTTAAATAGAGGTGAAGCCCCTCCACGCCCACACTGACATGATAGCCAACTCAAAAGGTCTACTGCGTTCTCAGCATAAGCGTTAGTTTTCACTAAAGTAAGGTGTCGCAAGATATGGGTACTGCGATGTTTGGGTACGTCTGTTTAAGGTTAACCATTAACACGCGCTCACCTAGAGACGAACTGGGTAGAAAGTCGAACGAAGAGTAGCGGTTTGGAGGGCAGAGGGAAAAAACTGCCAAAGCAAGAGTCTTGGGTAAAATAAAACCTCTGCGATTGCTAGGTTTGGTAGTAAGAGCAGTAGCGGATGTCTTGCAGCCTGCGACAGGTTATGCAAGGGTAGGCTTCGTTAGTAGTGGGTATCACGCAGGTCGTTACCTTTGACGGTGTGCCGTGCTATTACTCGGCGGCTGCCGCTGGATACCGGTCTTGATTTCTCGGTCAGCGTCAGCATACCTGTAACAGGTTCATCATCGTCTTGCGTCCGAAAGGTCATATATCAGATGCACAGTGCAGGGTGACGTTCGCGATTTCTATCTGTGCGTGAGTTTGCGAGCTCGTGGGTTTCCCTGATGTAGCCTGTTGGTCGGCTTTATTTGCAGCTGACATATCCAGTCAGCGTTGCTGAAATGCAGGGGCTTGCCGTCGTATGTTGCTTGTTGGTGTATGTTAGATTTCCATAGGTGGTTATGTCCTAGCTAATAGTGTCTTTGCCCGCTTATGCTTCCACCTATGGTTGCGATCATAGTTTTCCAGAGTAAGGATAAAAGGATTGTTCGAATGTCTCGAGTTCCTGTATAGTCATGTGGCGTATTTTTGTAATACTTCCTTGAGGGTTTCAAGGTGGTATTGATTGTGAAGATCCACGTTGCGTGTGTAGTGTGAAGCGTTGCTAATGATGCGTAACACTTTGTTCTGTATCATCTGCAGGCGGCGCAGGCGTGTAGGAGCTGCATATCCCCAGACGAGAGCTGCGTATGTCATAAGAGGTCTAATCAGTGTCTCGTATATGGACCTCGACACACTCCTGTTCAGTGTACTTTGCCTGGTGAGCACTGGGTAGAGTTGTATAAGCCTCGCGTACGCTCTGTTGGCAACGTATTCGATGTGGTCCCCCCCACGTAAGTTTCCGGTGCAGCCAGACACCGAGGTATCTGAATTTCTCTCGGAAACGTATTGGGCGTGTATGTAGTGTTACCTGCCTACGGTGTTGATGTTTGCGCAGTAGTTTCGGTCTGCGTGTGTGCAGAACCGCTTCGCACTTGTCAACGTTTACTTTAATACGCCACTGTTTCAACCAAGGCTCGGCAGTTCTGAGTGTGGTCTGTATTCGCGAATTAATGTTCGACGGTTTCCAATCTTGCACAAGTATGGCTGTGTCATCCGCGTAGATGGCTGACGTCATGCCTTGTGTTGCTGGGAAGTCGCTAACGTACAGCTTGGACGAGATGGACCTTAGGGTGCGTCCCTGGGGTACTCCAGCTTGAATATCGTGTTGTATCGATTGTTTGCCCTGCACTTCAGTGTTGAAACATCTGTACGTGAGGTATGAGTGTATGAGACGTACGAGTCCGTCTGGAAAACCAGCTTCGGTTAGTTTGCGTATAAGGTCGTTGTGTCAAAGACGGTCGAAAGCTTTTTCCATGTCCAGGAACACGGCCCCTGTGACTTTGTTCATGTTGTAGCCACGTGTTGTATCTTCGGCTACGCGGAGGAGTTGTTGTGTTGTTGAGTGGTGATTTCCAAAGCCGAATTTCTTCGGTCTTAGGGTGTCACATCAACGTAGACCGCGTTTCGGTATTTACTGCACGCACGTCCGAAAGAGGCAAATGCCACACTAATGGCTTGCTTTCATGTCGGTGCTTATACATCCACACCGGAGTCGCTTTACATTGCATTTACGCTGCAGCAACGCCCTCAAAGAGAAACGTTTTGGTCAACTTCAGTAATTAAAAAAATCCTTGTACAAACAAACAGGTTCTCGTTTTCCAGTAGAAGAGGTATCCCTCAACACAATGGCTCCATTACTTTTGACAGAGTCGTTTCAGGAGCAGTGTTCCTCATTTGAAAGTGATACCACTCTTCCGTTTCTATTATGCCTGGAATCTGAATCATCTACATCTACACCTACATGGTTACTCAGCAATTCACACTTAAGTGCCTGGCACAGGGTTGATCGAACCATTTTCATACTACTCCTCTACCATTCCACTCCCGAATGGAGCGTGGAAAAAAAGGGAACCTAAATCTTTCCGTTGGAGCTCTGATTTCTCTTAATTTATTAGGATGATCATTGCTCCCTACATAGGTGGGTGTCAACAAAATATTTACGCATTCGGAAGAGAAAGTTGGTGATTGAAATTTCGTAAATAGATTTAGCCGCAAAGGCAACCGCCTTTGTTTCAGTGACTGCCACCCGAACTCGCGTATCTATGTGGTCTTTCCAATTTAAGTTCCTCGTAATTGTAATTCCTAGGTATTTGGTCGAATTGACAGCCCTTAGATTTGTGCGATTTATCTTGTACCCAAAATTTATTGGATTTCTTTTAGTACCAATGTGGATGAGCACGCACTTTGTTTTGTGGTAAACTACAGCGTCATCTGCAAACAATCTGAGGGGGCTGCTCAGATTATCGCCTGGTTCATTTATGTAAATCAGGAACAGCAGAGGGACTATGACACTACCTTGCGGAACACCAGATATCACTTTTGTTCAACTCGATGATTTATCGTCTGTCACTGCGAAATGTGACCTCTCTGAGAGGAAATCACGAGTTCAGTCACACAACTGAGACAATATTTCATATGTACGCAGATTGATGTCGCTTGTGAGGAACGGTATCAAAAGATTTTTGGAAACCTGGGAATATGGAATTGATCTGAGACCCCTTGTCGACAGCACTTTTTACTTCATGGGAATAAAGAGCTAGCTGTGTTGCACAAGAACGATATTTTGTGAATCCGTGTTGGTTATGTATCAATAAGTCATTTTCTTCAAGTTGATTCATAATGTTCGAGTACAGTACACACTCCAAAATCCTACTGCATATTGAGGTCAGTGACATTCAATTGGTTACTGCTATTTCCTTTCCTGAATATCGGTGTGACCTGTGTTGCTTTCCATTCTTTAGGAACAGACTTTTCGTCAAGTGAGTGGTTGTATATGATTGCTAAGAAAGGCGCTATTGTGTCTGCTTACTCTGAAATGAACCTGATTGGTATACCATCTGGACCGGAGGAAAACATACCTTTCTTAAGTGATCTGAGTAGTTTCGGAACACCTAAGACACCTACTTTTATGTCACTCATGCTAACAGCTGTTCTGGTTTCATCATCATGCCAACATAAGATAGTGTATTTGTACGTGTTGAAATGAACGTTGATCATTATCGAAGAGCGTCTAACACATTTTTCCATTACTTTAAATATCAGTAGTACTTTATTATGTTGAGTTCAAAGCAACTGCAGTGTGATGGACAAAACCGTACGCAAAATAGAATAAATAGTGAACAACTTCCACATAGACCTGATTTTCCTGCAAATTAACTGAGGTGTTTTTATATTTAGATGGCATGTTCTTACTTCCTGGTCAACAAACCTTACATTTATTATTGTTGTTGCAGCAATAATAAGTAAATAACAAGTATTAACTTCGCAGAAAAGCAGCGTATTTTAAATTCACCTTCAAAATACGCAACTTAAATTTATCCACTGCAATATGTAGTGTACCGTAGTAACAGAAAAAAATACATTTCAAGTAATGTCGTCTGAATATGAAACTGTGTAGTGGTATTCTCATGACAGGATAAAAGTTTACCTTCTGGTATTTTCTTCCTTTTCGTCCGAGCTACGCTGCCCTACTTTAAAGTCTGTGGCGAGACAGGCGGCGCCTCCCGGTTAGCTTCCTGGGGATCAGGCGCAAAATCCTTGCGTTTGTTTATGGAGCGCCGTAGCGGCGGTTCCCTGCAAGCCACACATCCCCAATGGGCACCACCGAGAGAGATAAAGGGCAGCCTGGAATTACGCGGATTGGCATCGGCTAAGGCTGATAAGATTAATATACGGCGTGTCGCGGTATCAGGTCCTCCTCGCACTTTCAAATATTCAGGGTGGAAAAAATTATACGTGGCGGTGTGTTACTAAATAGCTTTCCATAAGGCTTCGTCGAAAATATCAGCCAAACCATCGGATTGTTTTTCACTGGCTGTCGCTTTTTTCTTTTATCCATGCACGTAGACCTACAAAAAATACCTTATGGTAAAATTACTAACCGTTTATTGTTTATGAAGTGCACAATCAGAAACGAAAATTCAGATAAAATATAGAAAGTTACTTTTTCACTTGTACTTTTCTCTTAAATTATTGACCTCCATATTTTTTTTCAAATTTCAGTATTTCCCACTACTTCGTATTTACACTCTTTCTATGCAAACGAACGCTACAAACTGTTCTAACAGTATTAACTTAATAATCATGATATCAATTGGCACGGCAAGAGGGAAAAATTTTCTGAAAAAATGTTATTTTACTAGTAAGAAGTACTTATTGCATCTTGTAACATGTCAGTTTTCAAAGTTTAATCTTTGTTCTGTTAGCACACATTACTCCAGCTGTTCTTTTGGTAATTCATATTCTTCATAGATGAGTAGCACTTCTTTCGCTTCGTAGAAGTACATTGGAGTCACACAAATTTACAACCCAAGAGACTGACTGAATGACAGGTGAGCATTTTCCCTGTATTTTCACTTGTTAGATGTCAACTGTAGCAAGTGGAAAAATTACCTTACACGGGGTACTGCACCGAGTGATATTACAGTGGAATGTAAGTCAGTTTTAGGTAACGATTTTGAGAAGTCTTGCAAGAGAGAACTGAATAATGGGCAGAAAAAAATGGGTTCAAATGGCTCTGAGCACTATGGGACTTAACATCTGTGGTCATTAGTCCCCTAGAATATAGAACTCCTTAAACATAACTAACCTAAAGACATCACACACATCCATGCCCGAGGCAGGATTCGAACCTGCGGCCGTAGCGGTCGCGCGGTTCCAGACTGAAGTGCCTACAACCGCACGGCCACACAGGCCGGCATACTGGTTAATGCCTCTGGTAATTAAACATTATAAGCTTGACACATTTTTTATTTTGCTTCTGGCTTACATGTTACTGGGGCGGTCAGCATAAATGAGACACCCTGTATATGTGCGCCCAGCGAAATTTATACGATAGCGCGTTGCAAAGTAATGCCTCCGAATTTTTATTCTGGGGGATTCATGTCATGAACATTACTCTTTCGACTTTCCCGCTTCGCTGATTACAAGCAGCAAAACTCTGCCGCTAGACGGCTCTGTACTGTAGAGTGTAACGTGGCGATGTATAACGCAACGACGTTGGCGCGTGAGAAACAGCGTGCAGTATTGGAGTTCCGTATTCGAAGAGTTCGGCCACATATGGCGCACCGTTTCCTTCAACATGACAATGGCGAATCACACACGAACACGGCAACATCTGCAACAATCCGACGCCTTGCTTTCACTGTCATAAATCATCCTCCACAGAGATCCTACTTGGCCCCATCCAACTTTAATTTATTTCTAAATGTATAGGTACCTACATACACCTTCGTGGACTTCACTTTGGCAATGACGAAGCGATGCAAGCTCAGGTAAGGGTGTGGCTCCGTCAAAGAAGTCTAACATTCTGCAGTGACAATATCAACAAATCGTCTCTCGTCGACAGGAACACGTTGGTCGTCAGCGTGATTATATTGAGAAATAAAGATGTACACTGATGAATAAAGGCGTAAAACGTAAACAACGGTCACTTCATTTGAAAATCTGTAAGAGTTTTCCCATTAAAAAATTGGAAAAAATTGACGTTTCAGCACATCCTCGTACTAATCATTGGGTTCATGACGTTGCAAGTCTAACTAGGATTAAAGAACTCAAGAAGAGTCTCCGGTTTTCTGAATCAGGATGGTGTGAAGCTAAGCTGACTTCTGAGCTGCAATCAGATCCTCTATCCTTCCCAAGACAGTAGTATTTTAGTATTTTATGAAAGAGTCTCAACAGTTGCGAAGATATAATCATTTGTGGAGATATGACGTGGAATGGTAGCAAGCGGGTGTTATACTTCGAATCATTGGCAGGATACTGTAAAATTCTATCAGTCTAGAAAGCAGATTTGTTTCAAAACACTCATTTTACCTGTGGTAGAATACTGCCTAAGTACGTGGGACACGTATCACAGTGGACTTTGAGATATTCGCTATTTTTGACTTTATTAAAACAGCAAATACGAGTAGTTAATACTTTCAGCCAGAAGGCAAATACTTGTTTGTAAATAATGATTAATGTATAATGAGGCGTCGCATAGCGACGGTGGAATTTTCTAGTGATGTAATTTGTCGTCTTTGGGCGGCAATAAAAACAGAAAAATACGGATAGATATACGATCCTTCACTATTTTGTTCGAGGGAGAACAAATGAAGCCTGGAGCGCTAAGAAGACTTTTACTGTTTTTCTGAAGTAAGACGGACGCAGATTTGTGGCAGTCTGATCTAATTTTTACTAAATGTATAAAAACGTGTATGTCTGAGTTGAGTGAAGTGTAAAGAACTGTTATAACTTACCGTGACGACGCACGAGCGACTCAAAGAAGACAATGGCTATATAAAAGAGCGCTAAATGGACAAGATACGGACATAAAAATCTACCGTCATTGTTGTATTAAGCTTAAGGTACGATATATGCTTTAGTTATAATAAATATTTGTTCTGGGAATACTGAATCATTTAGCAGTGCTCATTCCTATTATCTCCTCAGTATTATTTTCATTTTAATTATGCATTTTGCTAATATTACAGACACCAAGATCAGCAGTCTAATGTGCGTGTTACATTGATAAAAAGAAAACTGTTTTATCGTCTTCTTGCATCAGCTTTAATATCGAATTTCCCTTTTGTGTGATGTTACAGTTGTTTTTGCGCGCTTAAGAACTTTCTGGTCCCTTAGGAAATTGTTTTGTCATAACAATAACTTCACAACCGGGTATGATCGTATCTACGATCATGAAGTAATTAGAAAGACGATAACGCAATTTCTTAATCAATAGCACGCTAGTTGAGACTGCCTCAAGCCACGCGAAACTGCAAGTAAAAACTAATCACATCTCAATATGCAATATTTTATGACAATGGTCAATCCATGATTCTTACGCCAATTGTGATTGATAAAACAGTAAGCTAAATCTCAATTCCCAACTTTCCATTGAATAGCAACATCACTTCTATTTTGTAACATCACACTTGGCGCCCGAACAGGGATTTGACCAAAAATTAGTTCAAATACTTGGAAAATTTTCTATGTGCTTTTGTTAATAAATGTTCTGTCGTTTCATGTACACATCATCTCTCTGTGAGTAAGACAGAAAATACGCTGGTCGATAACGCAGTTTAATTATCGAGAGAAAGGAAAAGAAAAGAGACGCGAATTTGCTGAGACAACATAGCGGTAACCAAGCCATCAAAAAGTAAGTCAGAATTTTGCATACGCAGTGTAGTGCTTCAGTAGCAACGTTGCTTTTCCAAGTCGATCCACATCCTTTCTATCTCCTTCCTGCTATAGAAAATCTGCTTTATTTTATCTTTCAAAGTAAAATTCTTCGTAGTCTGATAATAGAAATTATTTTTCTCCATTGTTAGTATAGCTGTATTACATTTTCAACATGGTGGATAGTGTGCGCAATTTGCAGTGAAGAGCATCTTCATTCATTTGTCTGAAACGGTTAGGTTCCATCTTGTCTTCTTGCCAGATAGAATTTCATTTGTTGCTCACGCGAGAGCGGTGCTCTTAGCGGACTCACCACGTCACTGACAAACGACGAAAGCCTTGCGTAGCACGTGATTTACTAACGAAAATGGCAGATAGTAAACAGAGACAGGTGACAACAGGAGACGGGAGTGAAGACGTTAATAGTATTCCATACCCTTTACGATCGCGAACGGTAGGTTCCCGTGTGGAAACTGAACTAACCATGTCTGTAACAGGGGAAAGTGACCCTAAAGTCCAAATTCTTCCCGCTGCAGCTACAAATGACCTCGGTGCGTTAATGGAAATGCTGAAACAACAGTTTGACGCAGTAAATGAGACTATAAAAACACAAAATGAGACTGTTAACGCCCGATTAGATGCTGTAAGCGAATCAGTAAAAACACAAAATGAGACTATAAAAACACAAAATGAGACTGTTAACGCCCGATTAGATGCTGTAAGCGAATCATTAAAAACACAGCTAGGCACAATCAAAACAGATCTGCATAAAGAAATTACGGCTGAATTAAATACCCATTTGGGTGAGGTGCAAACTAAGATCAGTGATCAAATTCAGAAAATGCAGAAACAGGTGAAAAGTGAAATAGCTGAAGTATCTGGAACATTAAACACAAAAATTCAGGCAGCTACCAAGGAAATAAACTCAGTTAGAAATGCCGTATCTGACATTGAAGGTGTAGTGGAGGATCTGTCGAGGCAGATAGACTCAATCAATATTGAAGAACGGGTTAAGAGCACCGTGAAAGCACACGCGGAGGCATTGTCGGAACACTACAGTGAATGGATAAAGGGTAAAGATATTTTGATCGAAAAGAAGGTCAGGGAGGAGCTTAGGGAGACTGTCAAGGATGTAATTTATGAAATCTTAGCTGCTCCTGGTAAGTCTGGAGACGCAGTGGTTTCTGAATTGGGACAGATTCGGAGGACACTTACACGGGATCTTCCCGAGTGGAAGCAGCAAGTAGTGGACGAAGTCAGAATGCTGAGAAACTGGGTAGAAAATCCGCACACACATACGCAAACTATAGGGAACAACTCTTTAGACGGTGACGAATGTCAGTCAACTCCTTATCGTTCACCGCCTGATTACATGCAAAACAACAGTCCTGTTGAGTCCCGAGTAGGGAAACTAAATGATCCGCCGACAATTGTGAGTTTAATGCAAGAGGAAAGTGTGATTAAGCATCGCACTTTTCCTGTTTTTCATCCGCAGAAGCGAGAAATACACCCCATCGTGTTCCTAAAGAATTTTTCCGGCATATTTCCCAGGAGCTGGACAGACAGACAGCGTATTCAGTTCGTCACTGGCTTTATTTCTGGTGATGCAGCATTATGGGGAACGGAAATGGTAGACACGTGTAGGAATTATGAAGAGTTTGAGAAAATGTTCTTGGCAAAATTTTGGAGTAATGGGGTACAGCAAAGATTAAGGAAGGAGGTGTATGGTGCGGAAATTTTCAATGAGAAGCATGGAAGTCTCCGGCGATACTTTGAGAAGTATCTAGCAAAAATTAAATTCTGGGATTCTCCGATTTCTTCCAAGGACGTAATTATGATTCTCAAAAGCAAACTCCCTGTGTCTATTAGAGAGAAATTAGTAAATGTGTCCGAAGAAGACACGGATGCATTCCTTTCTGTGCTGGATTCCTTAGATTTAATTAGCGAGGATGTGCGCTCCAAGGTTGGCAGCGGCAAATTCTTCCCTGGCAGCCAGCAGAATGCATCGCACGCGGACAACAATGCGCCCAAGGAGAGAGCGAGCTACTGCGACCGCTGTTACCAACCTGCCAGCGGTTATCAAAACGCAAACGGCAATAACTTTAAACGGAAGCAGAAAACCAATTACAGTAATCAGCAGAGATACCACCCAATTTACAACCACCAGGTACAACATCAGTACGGAAACCCACCCTTTAATTCTGCGCCTGAGCAGTATGGAAATTCTCCACAAACTAGTGGTAATTTTTCAAATGGGCCAGTGTACAATCAAAGTTATAGGTCGAAATATAGCAAGTGGCATGGGCAAGGCGGAGGCCACCCAGCACATCAGAACAACTTTTCACAGAATAGAGGACCGCGGAACAATTTTCAAACGGTACCAAATGCGAACTTTCCTTCACAAGGAAATGATTCTGCCGGCAACCAAAAGATCGGGCGACAGCAGCCGTCTCAAGTATTTTATTCACAAGTGAATGCACCCAGTGGATTTTACCCCTCTACACCGGCATTTGTACCACATAACCAGCACCAATATGAAACGGAACAAACACTTAAGGCCATGAATGACAAACAGGTTAAACATCCTGCGGAAAATTAGAGGCAGCACCTTTCAGCCTCCTAGAGGTCGCTGCCGGTTCCAGTGGGGGTACTAACGAATACTCTGATTCTGAGTATGTTAATGCGATACGGTACGACCATGAGACCGACTTACGAGATGACCTTGCACCTGACCTAGAAGTTCAAGACATTAATGACATTTATGATGAACAGGTCCAGGCTTCGATTAAGATTTCTATTACTAACGTTCCTGTCACAGCCATTGTTGATACAGGAGCAAACATCAATGTGATGTCATCATGTCTCTTCAGACAGGTGTCTTCTGTTTCAAAAGTTTTATCATTGCCGATTCAGGGTTGCTCCATATCGGGAGCGATTGGTCCATTGAAACAGAGAGACCGACACAGCCTCAACTGTAGATAGAATCTGTTTCGGTTTCCTGCCTCTTGCGTACTGGAAATTTCCTTGTGTGAACTGTTAATGATAAGTATTGTGTTTAACAGCGCACTGACTACATGGTAACGGCTACTACATGTAAACTTTAAGTATTAAATGCTATGTATGGAAAAATTGTTTATAGTGATGGACATGAACTGATATTTCTTCAACAAGCTGAAGCAGGAAGTTGAGGTTGCACCAAGAATTTCAATTTAATTTTAAGTTAGTAATAAGAAAAAAAGTGCTTGCGAGGTGATTGCCCGGAGCTAAATAAAATATGTGAAGGTGAGAAATGGAGGAGGATGCGTAAATAAGCACTTCTCTCAAAGTACAAGAATATTTATAGATTTATTTTTAGTAATGTAAGTACTTGAAGTTCTGTAGTAAAAGCCCAAATTACCTGCTTAAAAAAAAGGGTACATGTTCAAACACTCCAGACAGTGGACAGGAGTAGAAGAAATAGCTTAAAGTTCAGTTAAAGCGTGCTGTTAAATGGAAAAACAAGTGGTAACCCGCATGTGTTCACGCAAGGAGACAATAAGCTGTAGTAAACTAAGTAAGGTGAAATACAGTACAAATGGAGGCAAACCATGAAGCATCAATAATGTAGCGTAAGTACTCCACGAGGCCACTAATTGCTATGAAAGTAAACTATTTCCCTGTGATCTGAGCCCAATGTAAAGAGTATATGAGGAATGTTAGCTGACGAATTGATTTCAGTAGAATCGAGGTACTAAATAACCACACAGCAAGCCACCTGTATCATAAATAAGTCTAAGTAAAGATCTTCAGAAGATCTGTAGTGTAATCTAGCGACCATTCAATACCCTAATTGAAGGCTAATCTAAAGAACAAGCAATGCAGTGATATTTAAACTTAATATTGACTATAACCAGAGTAAGACGTAGAAGTAGCAAAGCATGCTGTAATGAAAGAGGTTGAAATTTATATATGTGCCTATGTTTATTAAGATAATTTTATTTACATGCAGATTTTATTGCAAAAATGTCTCCTAAGACACTCCTCTTATGAAATCCATTTTCCTTGTGCCCGTTCCTTTTGATCCTGGTTCATTAACCCAGACCAAGGGTCGACTTGTAAAAGGCACGTGTGCTTCGAAGCAAAGCAGTGCTTATGAGAAATGAGACACGTAGCGTGATGAACTTCGCTAGCTTTGGTAATGTTTGTTATGGACCGGTTGCGTAAACCCAGTGAACTGTCGGTAATTCCATTCATGCGAAAAATAGTAGACACGCGTTACCCTATTTTTTTTTAACAGAGAACGATTGCTGAGTACATGAAGCGAAGAGGGAGACCTATTGTTATCCAGTCTGCCCTCAAATTTATAAAAAAAAAAAAAATAAAAAAAAATTGGCAAGCACAAAAAAAAAAAAAAGATTCAGTGTTAAATGCGTACTCGTTATGTAGTAGATATGCTGCGTGGCAGTAGAAAATGATCTTGGGTGCACTAAAGAATAAATGCAACGAGTGTTGCGAAGCCTGTAGTTCTCATAATGAGGAGATGAGCCCTTAAAAGAAAGTTTGGAAGAATATTTTTAGGTTCACTAGTGAAAGTAAACCTTGAGATATAAAGAGTCCATTCATAAAGCAGTTGTTCACTGGACTTAACAAAAGGAGTGACCATTAATTGTAAATATTAGCTCGTAAGTGATCTTTTGTAAATAGTAGAATATAAGTCTTTCTGTACCAATGGAGGAAACCTGCAAAATTAATTGTTTTGTAAATGAACTCCATCGGCGAAGGAACTAAGCACGAATTCTGTGTGAAGATGCACACTAAAGTGCGACGTGCATCATAAAAATAACTGTTCACTGTATACTAGTGGTAGTGTTGTACTGCAAGTGTAAAAAAAGAAGTCAAGGCTACGACAACAGGTGCAACGCAAAGTTCAGTGTTGTTCTAAGTGCAGCGACAGCTAAAACATTCGTCGTCACTTACCTGTGAGCCTCATGGGAGGCAGTTGACAGAGAAGTATGGAGGCAGCTTCAGTGTCTGGCTCCTCCGATGGAAAACGCGCGCGAGGTGTTTGTATCGATGCACTCGTGTGATACGAAGTTCATAAAAAAAAAAAAGGAGCACTCGACGACCACCAGCTCTGTTACAGCCTTAGCGCGAACGGATACTGAGTATTGGAGCTCACGCAACACTGTGCAGCCGCTGTGAGTGGCTGACGTGTGGGTGACGAAACAATCCAAACTTTAAACTGCTAACCGCCATGACTTCCATCGTACATGCTGGAGGAAAGACATTTGTACACTTGTGTGACTACATTTTCATACGTAAATTAAGCAATTTTCTTGAGTTGAAGTTAAGATGAGTGAGAAGTAGATTGATAGATTACTCAGGCCTTAAAGCCATTAATACCGGCACTCCTGAACACTGCTAAAATGAATTATAACCCTGTCTCTTGATGGACAAAGAAAATGAATGTGCACTATAGGAAGACCCTAAACTCCAGACCAGTCCCGATCCTTAACAAATGTATCCAATAGGTTGTAAGTTATACTAATAATTTTCCACTTCTTCTGTTTCATATTGTAAATAAAAACCCGGGAAACCACTTGAATTCCTGGCACCACAATGGAAAGGACAGATGTACTGCATGATGAACGCCGTAGACAGCTAACACAGAAAGTGAAAGCATCACGAAGTGTAGTGCTACGTTATTAAGCTGTAATTGAACCACAATGAGTCAACAGATGCTCGAACATTGTCCACTCTAGTTTAGTGAAAATATGCACTCACTGTACTCATGTATTAGTTGTTAAGCTCAAGAGAAAGTAATTTCTGAATTCTATCCCCTGAAGAGCGAAATGAACGTTCAGTTATTGTTATAAGCAAATATGGACCAAACTTAAAAATGCACATAAATGTTAGTCTTGGTATTATGGAATGAAGTGACTGATGAACAAAGAATGAAAAACTTTATTTTGAAAAATGATAAATATCTGATATATGTTTATAAATGTAATTTCAATTTAAGTACATGGTACGCCAGTAACATTATGTAAATGTCACACCAAGAATCACGAATATCTC
This sequence comes from Schistocerca americana, assembly GCF_021461395.2. Classification (NCBI taxonomy): domain Eukaryota; kingdom Metazoa; phylum Arthropoda; class Insecta; order Orthoptera; family Acrididae; genus Schistocerca; species Schistocerca americana. Next base: position 749,651,983 of record NC_060122.1, on the reverse strand, counting down.
ATGAGGACATGAGGATCGAGGTAATCCTTCGGCATTCCCTCTCTCCTCATGGGAGGCAATGAGATATTCGCTATTTTTGACTTTATTAAAACAGCAAATACGAGTAGTTAATACTTTCAGCCAGAAGGCAAATACTTGTTTGTAAATAATGATTAATGTATAATGAGGCGTCGCATAGCGACGGTGGAATTTTCTAGTGATGTAATTTGTCGTCTTTGGGCGGCAATAAAAACAGAAAAATACGGATAGATATACGATCCTTCACTATTTTGTTCGAGGGAGAACAAATGAAGCCTGGAGCGCTAAGAAGACTTTTACTGTTTTTCTGAAGTAAGACGGACGCAGATTTGTGGCAGTCTGATCTAATTTTTACTAAATGTATAAAAACGTGTATGTCTGAGTTGAGTGAAGTGTAAAGAACTGTTATAACTTACCGTGACGACGCACGAGCGACTCAAAGAAGACAATGGCTATATAAAAGAGCGCTAAATGGACATGATACGGACATAAAAATCTACCGTCATTGTTGTATTAAGCTTAAGGTACGATATATGCTTTAGTTATAATAAATATTTGTTCTGGGAATACTGAATCATTTAGCAGTGCTCATTCCTATTATCTCCTCAGTATTATTTTCATTTTAATTATGCATTTTGCTAATATTACAGACACCAAGATCAGCAGTCTAATGTGCGTGTTACATTGACAAAAAGAAAACTGTTTTATCGTCTTCTTGCATCAGCTTTAATATCGAATTTCCCTTTTGTGTGATGTTACAGTTGTTTTTGCGCCCTTAAGAACTTTCTGGTCCCTTAGGAAATTGTTTTGTCATAACAATAACTTCACAACCGGGTATGATCGTATCTACGATCATGAAGTAATTAGAAAGACGATAACGCAATTTCTTAATCAATAGCACGCTAGATGAGACTGCCTCAAGCCACGCGAAACTGCAAGTAAAAACTAATCACATCTCAATATGCAATATTTTATGACAATGGTCAATCCATGATTCTTACGCCAATTGTGATTGATAAAACAGTAAGCTAAATCTCAATTCCCAACTTTCCATTGAATAGCAACATCACTTCTATTTTGTAACATCACAACTTATAACGATCGTTGTACGTACCACGTTAGCACGAATGGTCACAGGTTTCTATGAGCACGTGGTAAAGCAACCAGTTCTCAACTGGCAGATCTGCATCTACTTATATTCTCCACAAGCTACCGTTCTGTGCGTGGCGGAGGGTAGCCTTTACCAGTCTCGGTCGCTTCCTTTCCTCTTCCTCTCGCAAACAGAGCTAGCGACAAACGACCGTCTGTGTGACTCCGCGTGAGTACTATTTTCTCGTGTCTTATCTTCGTGGTCCTTGACCGAAATGTAAATTGGTGGCGGTAGAATCGTTGTGCAGTCACCTTCATATGCCGGTTCTCTAGATTGTCTCAATATTGTTCTTCGATTAGAAAGTTGCCTTTCCTTAAGGGATTCCCATTTGATTTCCTGAAACATCTCCGTAATACTTAAGTTGCCCAAACCCACCGATAACAAGTCCAGAAACCTCTCTTTGAATTGATTCGACGTCTTCCCTTAATCCGACCTTGGACGCATCGCAAACACTTGATCAGTATTCAAGAGTAGATCGACTGTGTGAGACACGACATTACTATTGCTGTATCCGAATATTACGGAATTGTTTGTTCAACTAATGGGTATTACCTTCCATTTTTCCACATTTAGAGCTAGCTGTCATTCATTACACCAAATCTAAATTTTATCTCAGTCATCTTATATGCTCCTACTATCATTCAACTTCGACACTTTCTGTGTAGCACAGCATCATCAGCAAACAAACGCGGATTGATACCCGCCCAATCCACCAGGTCATTTGTGTATATAGAAAGTAATAGCGGTCCTATTACGCTTCTCTGGGGCACTCCTGACGTTACCCTTGTCTCTGATGTACGCACGCCGTCGAGGACAAAATACTGGGAGGATATCGGGAGGTCCCACTTTCATAGTTTTACAAAAGAGCACTAAATGTGAAATTTAAGAAAATACTACTTATCTTTACCTTAAGAGCCGCGAAAGAGAAATTAGACAAATTTTAGTGCACTCAGAAATATTTACGTGTGTCCTTTGTTGGAGACGCGAGATTTGAAAGTAAATAACACAATAACAAATAGAAACAGAAGAACGCAATAAATGATACGCTTGTTGTGGAAGCTGTAAGATTTTTATACAGTAGTTTCGAAGTAGTAGAACAAAAACTAACAACAGATGGTGCTGTATACATTGTTTGTAGAGCCTTTGAAGGCCATGATGATCAGTTCCAGATTGAAGTACATGGGTCTTAGTTGTAGCCTGCAGATATCCCTGCACAGACCTTATAAGATGCGTTCTGATACCACACAGGGTATCACAGGTGTTAGGAGAAAGAAACTTTAGTATGGTATTAGTTAACTGCAGGACAGTCTGTAGAAAGAGCCCAGAACTAGTTTCAGTTATGAACGTTAACAAGACCCATACTGTACTAGAAGAAAATGGTGGCCGATACTAGATGTCGAAAGCAATGAAATACTAAACTTCGACTGGAACGTATGTCGTAAAGATTAGACGAGCGCTTGTGGCGCAGGCGTACTAATAGCTGTAAAAAATAGGATAATATTTATCGAAACTGGACAGAATCCGAATGCGAAATAACTTAGCTGAGGACAGGTGTAAAAGGTGGCGGAAACGTGGTCATAAGATGCATTTATAGACCTCCTGCATTAGGGACAGTAGTGACGTAATATTTGACAGTAAACTTGGTGAACGTTCCACGTAAATTTCCTGGTCGTGTTGTAGTTTTAGCTGCCGACTTCAACTTACCTGTTACACACGGAGAGATTCGTGTGGTTAGAGTGGTATTCAGCACAGGGAATCGTTTTGTACCGTTCTAAAGAGCTTGAGCAGTCAGAGAGCCATCATAATAGAAAAGACCGCTTCAGCTCTACGGTGAGTATTTATCTTATAGCTTAAGTTATCTTTTCTATCGTGATACAGTCGTATACATCTGGATTCACATATCACAAATTTGGCGGTGAGAGATCTGTTTCTCGAAGCTAAAGTCTTAGATCTACTCGTGACAAACATACCTAAACATTTTGCTCTGCGTAGAACTGGAATCATCTTCACTGAATAAGGCTGTAAGCAGGAATACAAAGGAAAATATAAAGAGCTTCCTACTTAGCAAGAAGCGCAAGAAACACGTTACGGATTACACTAGAGGTCAACATGAAAATTTCATATGCAGTACTAATAACGTTGAGTATCAATGGAAAAAAATCATGAGCATTTCGCAGTACCATTTAGAGAGGTATGTGCCGAGGAAAGATCTGAGAGGTGGAAGATACTAATACCGGAAGACGCGTAGCTTATGATTTATAAGACAAAATCTAAAAATGCACAAAAGCTTAGCAATTATTTATGTATTCCTCATGAAGGATAGGCTTTTCGAAGCTTCAAGCTTAGGTTTGCATTACTCCAACTGGTCATTTTGCTGCATTCCCGACAGTAAGGTTGCTTACCTATCCAGCATTACTTATTACAATTCACGTGATTCCGGGTTAAAAATTTATGGGACTGAACCTTACAATATTTTATTGTTGAACTGTTATAATTTTGATATAGCTAAAACCACAGACTGTGTTCTTGTTAGAGATGGCTTTGAAACTGAATACGCTGCTGTTGAGGCAGCAACGCACAAATACCAACCAACAGCGACTCTAATGAATCACCTGGTGAAAATCAGTCAGAACAAAGTGCAAAGTAGAACACTAATCGAATGGGACTCACTTAGTTAAGAACAGTGAAAAAGTATTTTTTAGTTTAAGCCACTGGCCAGACCAAGTCGATATTCAACTAACAGAAGTGTCGTAGTGTAGAAAGCAAATATCGTAACATATTAAATGGAGAGTCATATAAAATAAATGTTGATTGATCAGGAAGCATCCAAGGTGGAGTAAATTCGTTTAAAAATTGGAATGAAAAGAAAAATTATAAAAACCCTAAATATTTATTTAATTTTATTTTGCAATAATTGTCAGTCGTTCATCCAAACAATGACAATCATTGTTTGAAGTATCTATTCGAAAAACATTGATCCCAAAATCACACCCTTTCTCACTAGCATACACCCACGTACAGAATGTCACATAGCCATTCTTAATGTTCCACGTCTAATACTTATGTCATCAGACAATTTTTATTTACTTTAAAGACTTTCCACAGCAAGGGAGATACTCTGCCATCGATCACGGACAGAAAAATTTGGTACTTAAAAGAAATGAAAAAGCAACCAAGGAAACTAATATTTTCACACACATACTGTCATTTCAGACATTTAATGAAAACATAGAACAATATCTCCGATATGATACAATATACGTAGACCCTTCGTCACAAGAAGATATCACACGTATTGCAAGCGAACTGCTGATGTATTGTTCGTGAACATTTGGCTGTGATTTTTGTTAAACGCAATAGTTCTCTTTACTTAGATATATTTTAACACGATAATACGTTTATTACTTGCTATAAAATTGTATTCGACTTTTGTGATGATTGTCTCTCAGTGGAAAAACAATACTTTTTATCAGTTTTTAGAAACTGATATAGTAGTTCTGATGACATTAATAAAAATTTATGTAGTAAGTCCATTATATTAATGCATGAGCGGAACAAATAGCTTTAAAAAATTCTCAAGTGTTAAAATTATTTACTTGCTGTAGTGTCCAGTATTATGAGAGAGGATATGCACACAGAAAATTCAGGATTAAGTTGCATTTTAAACGAAACCTGAGTCAATGTAAGATAAATTGAATTAATTGTAGAGACTACAGCAACTTTTCAGAAATAAAAAGGTACTAACACAATCGTATCATTCATTGATCAGATAGGAGACCACTACAAAGATATACAGTAAACATAAAAAGTAGGAAACGCTTCTGAAGAATTGTAGAGAAGGAGTACAGTCCATCAGTAAGACAAAGGCTAAAGATCAGTTTTTCTTTGGGAAGATTTTGGTCTGATAGAAATGAGAACAGCGCTTGCCAAACACCACGTTTTCCTTTAACCTGTTATTGAAAGAAAGAAAATCTTCACATGAAAATGTCTATATTTAATCATTGAATAAAGTAATTTTACAGATTGTAGAGATACAGAATCACGTTAGAATATCAAGTGATTGTAAATTAATAAAGTGACCAACGAAAATGGTTGCTTGAAATGTTATCAAAGAAATATTGAATTAAAAAATAAATTCAGCTAAACAGAAACATGTATTAAACAGCTATAGACAAATAGAACCAGTCGTTCAAGAAATCTTCCTAGGCAAACAAAAGAGGTTGCAGGCAAACAGAAGGCAAATGTTACGAAAATGGTAGGTAATGAACGAAATAATATTAAGCAAGAGACGGTAGGACGATGCTAGAAAAAGATGAACTAAACAAAACGACGCAGAAATGTCTTTGAGAGAATGTAAAGATCTAATGAAGACTTGAGAAGAGGAACGACTGAAAATCATAGAAGTAGTAAGCACACTGCAACGCTGTAGGTGGCAAATATCGGAGTAGCTGACAATAGAAAATAACTTGTACAAAGATTCGAACAAGTCTTTAAATATTTGTATAACACAAGAAATAATAATCTAATCATTAACAGTATCCATAGCTTAACGGAAAATAATAGCTTTCCTGAAGTAATAACAGATCAGATGTATAAAACCATTCGAGAAATGACTAATGCAGAGACGCGTGACAGTTCAACAGCAAACGATAAAGCTAGAAGAGAACAAATTAGAACTGACGAAATATTTCCAGATCGTCTGTGAAGAAAAACAACTTCTTGAAACAAAAGAAATGATGCAACAGTTCTACGCTGCAAAAAAGAGATACATAAAACACAGTAATATCAATTTCCCTTTCGTAATATACGAAGCAAATAAAAGTTACACTAAATACATAGAAATGCCATTAAAAATCAGTTACACATAGGAATATTCTAGCTCCAGAACTGCTGCAACTCAGTGGATAATTTGTAAGCTATAAACGAAATTATAAGAAAGAGCAATGCGTGTGCTTGTAATGGAAGTAAGTACAGAGCTCAGCGTCCTATCGGCTTTGCATAGAATGCCTAGATTTTGAGAAAGCTCAGTGTAAACAGCTTCAGTGTTGGTATATTCGCGGACATGTACATCAATGCTGTGAATTCCATTACAACACTTCGATGGAATACAAAACGTAGAACTGAAGGAGAGACTGTTCAATAGGAATCCATGCTGTGGGTAAAATTTCACAATCCTGAACTGAAGAACAAAGGCGTAGTATCTGCATGTGCAGGGTATCTGAACCACATTGTATTTGCTGATGACATAACAGTGTCTGTCTCTGGTGAAGGTGAACTTCAATAGAAATTTGTAGAACGTAATAGAACAACTTCGAAAGTGGGTCTGCAAACTAAGCATTGTAAGCTACCATACGTGGTCACCATATCGAAGAGAACGTACTAAAGATTGACAAGAAAGTCATAGTAACAGCTGAAAAGTTATTTTCTTTTTGCCAGAAAAACAGACAACGGCAGGATAGAAGAAAATTTAAATTAACACGAGACTACTAGAAATTAATTTCTATTACGAAGACCAGCCACAAATCTGAAGTTCCTCCGAGTTATGGAAAGTTACCTGACTAGATTTGCTAAGAGGGCAGTAAGACAAATAAATGTATATGAAATGAGAGACACGGTTTTGATTATAATAAAAACGAAGTGAAGACACATGGGTTGTGGGGAAATGGTCGGTAGACGGACAATGAAAGTGTGCGCTGGATCCCCAAAATATCAGAGAAGATCAAATCGGCGACCTAAGGATAGGCGGGAAGATGAACGAACAAAACATGTAAAAGTGACACGAAAAATTACGGCTAAAGACTATAATATGTGGTTTAGTACAGTAGAGTTCCTTAAAACGCAGCAGTTGACAAATAGCTGATGATGATCAGGTTTGTAATGCAAATGCTTCCTTGTTTCTCATTCTCACACTTAGTATCCAATGACATACAGGACACTTTGGGTGCGTTTTCATTGGGGGCCGACGGTAGTATTCCGTGTGCCAGACAGAAAATGTGGGACGTCGTGAATTTCCAGATCACAGCAACGGAGGGAATGGCTTGGTGCATACCGTGAAAGACAATTACGTCACGTTCGTGACATAATGAGCATCAGTAATCGCTTGTGAGGGGTGCTACGGATAAGACTATCACGACGGGCGGGAGAGTTTCGCCTGCACGTCACATACTGCCATTCGCATGAGCCGACACGTGTTCCAGTTAGATTAACAGCGTAATCAGGGATCACTGCCAACACGAGACACAGACTACCGTCCTATGTGTGGTGTTTCTGGCAGATACGTCTCTCGCCCTGTATGGATGCAGATGAAGGGCTTATTTCAGTAGTGGTACAAGTCCATTACCTCCACTTTTCTGCCTATAATGCTTCTGAAATTAATGATACAAACAAACAGAAAAAAAGGTTCATCTCTAGCGAGAAGTCATATGATTGAATATTTCTGGTATCTCAACTGCAGAGTTTTCAGTGTTCATTCAACTTTTGAACTCTGTATCTCACAACGAACAAAAATGGACTTGTACCACTATTGAAATAAGCCCTTCATATTAGTCAGGCTGTTCTAAAATCAGTTTTACAAGATATTTTGAGAAAGCGGAATGTATGGCAAAATTAGTATATTAGAAATCAGTCTCAGCTCTTCGCTAATGTAAATTAGCAACAGGATAACTGAAAATAGTGTACACTCTTACGTCACCACTTTCACAATCTGGACGATTCTTTTCAATATGAACAGTTACTGTTTTCCCTTCAGTTGTTTTATTTTCTTTCAAAAAAAATATGAAATCCTAAATTGTAAGACTATATCGTAACTATTGGTATTTATAGTGTTAACAGTTAGTCGAAAACAATGTCATAATGAGAAATGAAGAACGGTCAGGTATGTAGAGTACTAGTGGAGGGTAAATTTAACATTAAGTGATGTAAAATTTCAATCACTAAGACACATAAGAGAACAGAATGCCAAACTTAAAAGGAAAATGATCGATGGTTAGTAAGATTTTCAAAAAAACACCAATATCCGAGACACCGTTGTGATGCCAGACTTACTAACTACCCGGAGACGTAAGAATATTTATCACTAAAATGTTAGTGTTCATAGACAAAATAATCAGTAATGTATGTTAATACAATTTGACTGTAATCTGAGAATGTCAGAGACGAAAGAATTATGAGTAGTTTCTGACGTCTACTAAAAGCCATCATTAGTTATAAAATATTAATCAAAAACGTCCAGCACATTCGGTGGCACTTCACGAATGGCATAATTTCACGTGAATGTCGAATGCTGAGTGGAGGAAGATACAGATTTCAGAGAAGGCATACAAGGCCCATATAGTCGAAGTTATGGATAGCTCATTTGAAGTCTGAAACATAATGAATGGATTACTTAGCACGCTGATTTTGACTGCAAAAAGTATAGAGATGTTGCAAAGTGGGAGGGACCGCTGTATCATTGAACAGTACATTCAAATGTAGTAAATGTACAAGTAAATAACTTGTGGTCCACTTCCCACGTTTATGCGCATTTGACTTTGCCATTGTTTGATGGAGTTGTTGGACATCCTCCTAAGGGAAATCGTGCCAAATTTTGTCCAGTTGGTGCCGAAGGTCGTCAAACTCCCGAGGTAGTCGGAGGCTCCGTCCATAATGTTCCATACGATCTCAACTGAGGAGGGATCCGGTGACCCTTGTGGCCTAGATATGGTATGCCAAGCACGAAGACAAGCCGTAGAAACTCTCGGCGGATGTAGGCGCGCATTATCTTGCGGAAATGGAAGCCCAGGATGGCTTGCCATGAAGGGCAACAAAACTGGGCGGAGAACATCGTCTACGTACAGCTGTGTTTTCAGGTTCCCGTGGATGACAACCAAAGACGTCCGGTTTTGAAATGGAAAGGCACCACAAACCATCACTCCCGTTTGTCGGGTGGTATGGCGGGCGACAATCAGGTGGGTATTCCACCACTGTCCAGGTCGTCTTCAGACACGTCTTCGGCCTAGAATCTCATTTACTTGAATATAATCGTCTTCAGTGATGACTCTCGCTTCGAAAAGAGCCCCGATGACCAGTGAAGACGTCTCTGGAAACCACACAGATAGCGGTGGGATACCAACCGGCCTGTTGACCGTCCGCCATACTGCACGACAGCCAGGAGTGATGATCTGCGATGCCGTTCCATTTCACAGCAGGACCGCTTTGGTTGTTATCCACATCCCCATCACGGCACACCGGTACGTCGACGATATTCTACACCGCGTTTTATTGCCCTTCATGGCAAGCCATCCAGGGCTTATATTCCAGCAAAATTATCCATTCCCGCTCACGGCGAGAGTTTCGTATGCTTGTCTTCGTGCTTGAGAGACCCTACCTTGGCCAGGAAGGTCGCCGGAAATCCTCCTAGTTTAGAGCGTTTGGAAAATTATGGGCAAGACGTCCTACCAACTCGGAAGTCTGACGATCTAAGCCGCCAGTAGAACATAATTTGGCACACATATCCCTCAGGAGGCTATCCAACAAGTCTACCAATCAATTTCAAGCCGGATAAGTGCTTGCGTAAGGGAGGGAAGTGGACCAGCGCGTTATTAATTTGCTCAACCGATGAAGCTCATTTTCTTAAATAAATCGTCCAGTTTTTCGGAAACTGTGTTTGTCCATACATGTACAACACATCTACCGATTTCCATGTCATTAGGAAGAAAGTATCTTTCTGTGAGAGAAATACCGTGTGGTTGGGTTTGGTTGTTTGGCAAAGGAGAGACAGCGAGGTCATCGGTCTCATCGGATTAGGGAAGGACAGGGAAGGAAGTCGGCCGTGCCCTTTCAAAGGAACCATCTCGGCATTTGCCTGGAGCGATTTAGGGAAATCATGGAAAACCTAAACCAGGATGGCCGGAGGCGGGATTCAAACGTCGTCCTCCCGAATGCGGGTCCAGTGTCTGACCACTGCGCCACATCGCTCTGTTACCGTGTGGTAAAGAGTTCAACAGACCATTTTAACTGGGTCCTTATGGGCAGTGAGCAACTTTAGCATGACAGGGGTGTGGAAGTTATGATTTTAAAACAAAATAAATGCCGAAACACCTGTCTGACTGAAATGATTTAGGGAAAATAAGTAAATTCTAAACTGCGGTGCTCGAACAGGGACTGAAAGCTATCTCATCCGTAGTATCAGGAGTCTCGACTTTACCATAGTGATACTCGGTGGGCAATATTTGGTATCCAGAGGCCAGTTACTCGATTAAACGTGGTTGTGTCATGTGGTGATGAAGAGTCGAAGCTTAATAGATTCTTGCCGAAAAAAGACCGGATGTATAAATGAATGTGGCATGATAGAATTGAAACGTAGGGGTGTAGGCGCAGTTGGTCTTTTATACTTACAAAATCATAGAAGTTTCATTGTTCTTATTACTCACGTAAGTTTCAACAAGACACGTTCCATACAGAGATGCCACTTCTCTCGATTGGTTTGAAATGAGGTACGACACGAGCGAAAACGTAGAAATGCGTTTGTCAATAGCTGGAGCTGGAAAGATTAATCTTAGTGACGAGGGAGGAGTCAACAGTGGCATCTGAATACCACGATAGCTGGAGCATATGTCTAGAGGGGGTAAAGTATAGAAAGTGTGGTGTCACCGCCAGACACCACACTTGCTAGGTGGTAGCCTTTAAATCGGCAGCGGTCCATTAGTATACGTCGGACCCGCGTGTCGCCACTGTCAGTGATAGCAGACCGAGCGCCGTGACACGGTAGGTCTAGAGAGACGTACTGGCACTCGTCCCAGTTGTACAGCCGACGTTCATAGCAATGGTTCACTGACAACTACGCTCTCATTTGCCGAGACGATAGTTAGCATAGCCTTCAGCTACGTCATTTGCTACGACCTAGCAAGGCGCCGTATTCAATTGATATCTATTATGTGAAGCATGTATCATCAAGAGAGATGTTCTACAATTGTGGATTAAAGTTAAGTATTACATCATCTACGTACTTTATTTGCAATTCTCAAGATATTGTCCTGTTCCAGACCTCACGCCAGTCAGCGTGTAATTAAACGCGTGCACTTCGGCCTCCTCTAGAAAAACAGTGTTGGCTCTTCTGCCAACACTACAGAAAGAATCTTATAAACGTGTTCATATTATGGAACACAACACTCTGAAACCTTACGCTAATTTCTACGTAAAATATTATTAAACTTGAAGCGATCGTCTAGTTTTAAATTTTATATACAGCGCTGAAGACGTTAGTAGATATGATATGGTATAAGGCGTTAAAGCACTACACTGTAAGCACATTTCCTCAATTCAATAAGTGATTTACTTTCTGAAATGGTAATTCATATCGCATGAAATAAACATTGAGTCTCATCTCTAAGCGAAATACACATACATGTACTACGAACGCAGCGCGAAGTAATTCATGAAAACCGGTTTTATTCCATGTGTGAAGTATTTAGTTCTTAGATGTACCTAAATAACCCATTAATGATTAATTAACACGGTGGCAAATAATGTTGTTGTTGTTGTGGTCTTCAGTCCAGAGACTGGTTTGATGCAGCTCTCCATGCTACTCTATCCTGTGAAAGCTCCTTCATCTCCCAGTACCTACTGCAACCTACATCCTTCTGAATCTGTTTAGTGTATTCATCTCTTGGTCTCCCTCTACAATTTTTACCTTCCACGCTGCCCTCCAGTACCAAATTGGTGATCCCTTGATGCCTCAAAATGTGCCCTGACAACCGATCCCTTCTTCTAGTCAAGTTGTGCCACAAATGTCTCTTCTCTCTAATTCTACTCAATACCTCCTCATTAGTTATGTGATTTACCCATTTAATCTTCAGCATTCTTCTGTAGCACCTAATTTCGATAGCTTCTATTCTCTCCTTGTCTAAACTATTTATCGTCCACGTTTCACTTCCATACATGGCTACACTCCATACAAATACTTTCAGAAACAACTTCCTGACACTTAAATCTACACTCGATGTTAACAAATTTCTCTTCTTCAGAAACGTTGTCATTGCCAGTCTACATTTTATCTCTTCTTTACTTCGGCCATAATCAGTTATTTTGCTCCCCAAATAACAAAATTCATTTACTACTTTAAGCGTCTCATTTCCTAATTTAATTCCTGCAGCATCACCCGATTTAATTCGACTAGATTCCATTATCCTCGTTTTGCTTTTGTTGATGTTCATCTGGTATCCTCCCTTCAAGACACTGTCCATTCCGTTCAGCTGCTATTCCAAGGTCCTTTGCTGTCTCTGACAGAATTACAATGTCATCGGTGAACCTCAACGTTTTTATTTCTTCTCCATGGATTTTAATTCCTACTCGGAATTTATCCTTTGCTTCCTTTACTGCTTGCTCAATATACAGATTGAATAACATCGGGGATAGGCTACAACCCTGTCTCACTCCCTTCCCAACCACTGCTACCCTTTCATGCCCCTCGAGTCTAATAACTGCCTTCTGGTTTCCGTACAAATTATAAATAGCCTTTCGCTCCCTGTATTTTACCACTGCCACCTCCAGAATTTGAAAGAGAGTGTAGTGCCATATAAATATAAATTCATCGTTAATCAGCACATAAAATGGACTTGAAATGAGTTTTCCATATTAGTAGATAATTGTTTTTTAGTTAACGCTTCTGTTACCTAAACTGCATGCGCACAATGCATAAATAATTTGCATATGGAAATATCAGATATAGTTTATGAAGGTTAATGGATAACCAGTGTAAATAACGTAGCCTTTCACATAGCTTTACATTACTGTGCGATCATCCCGGAGCACGGATCAAATCTCAGTTGCGGGCTGGCAATCAAACGGTATCCAGAGGCATCAAAAATTTCTTTTCTTTTCTGATACACACTGAAGCGATAACGGAACTGGTGTAGGCATACGTATTCAAATACAGAGATACACAAACAGATGGAATACGCCTATACTGAACAAGACTATAAGTGCCCGATGAATTTGTTAGATCGCTTACTACTGCTACAGTGTCACGTTATCAAGAACTGAATGAACGTGGCGTTATAGTCGGCGCACGAGCGATGTGACACAGTATTTCCGAGTGGTAGCGATGAAGTGAGGATTTTCCCGTACGACGATTTCACGAGTGTACCGTGAATATCAATAGTCCGGTAAAACATAAAATCTCCGACTCCGCTGCCGCTGGATAAAGGTCCTGCAAGAATGGGACCAACGACGACTGAAGAGAATCGTTCAACGTTACAGAAGTTCAACCCTTCCGCTGGGCCATCAACAAGTGTCAGTGTGCAAACCATTCAAAGAAACATCATCGACAGGGGCTTTCGGAGCAGAAGGCCCACTCGTGTACCCTTAATGACAGCACGAACAAAGCTTCACCCCTTGCCTGGACCCGTTAACACCACCATGGTAAGTTGATGACTGGAAACATGTTGCCTGGTCGGAGGTGTGTCGTTATACATTGTATCGAGCGGATGGACATGTACGGGTATGGAGACAACCTGACGAATCCATTGACCCTGGTTGTCAGCAGGGGACTGTCCAAGCTGGTGTAGGCTCTGTAGTAGTGTGGGTCGTGGGCAGTTGGAGTGATATTGGACACATGATACCTCTAGATACGATTCTAAGTGACACGTACGTAAGCATCCTGTCTGATCGTCTTCATCCATTCATGTAAATTGCGCATTTCGACGGACTTGGGAAATTCCAGAAGGACAATGCGACACCCATTATGTCCAGAATTGCTACAGAGTGGCTCCAGGAACACCCTTCTGAGTTTAAACACTTCCGCTGGCCACCATACTCCCCAGACATGAACATTATTCAGCGTATCTGGGATGCCTTGTAACGTGCTGTTCAGAAAAGATCTCCTCTCCCTCGTACTCTTACGGATTTATGGCAGCCCTGTAGGATTCATGGTGTCAGTTCCCTGCAGCACTACTTCAGACATTGGACGAGTCCATGTCACGTCGTTTTGCAGGATTTCTGCGAGCTGGCGTGGGCCCTACACGATATTAGGCAGGTGTAACAGTTTCTTTGGCGCTTCAGTATACAGGGTGTCACAAAAAGGTACTGCCAAACTTTGAGGAAACATTCCTCATACACAAATAAAGAAAAGATGTTATGTGGACATGCGTCCGGAAACGCTTAATTTCCATGTTAGAGCTCATTTTAGTTTCGTCTACCTACGCTCAATGGAGCACGCTGTCATGATTTCTTACGGGATACTCTCCCTGTGCTGCTATAAAATGCCTTTACAAGTACGACACAGCATGTGGTTCATTCACGATGGAGCTCCTGCACATTTCAGTCGAAGTGTTCGTACGCTTCTCAACAACAGATTCGGTGACCGATGGATTGTTAGAGGCGGACCAATTCCATGGCCTCCACGCTCTCCTGACCTTAACCCTCTTGACTTTCATTTATGGGGGCATTTGAAAGCTCTTGTCTACGCAACACCGGTACCAAATGTAGAGACTCTTCGTGCTCGTATTGTGGGCGGCTGTGATACAATACGCCATTCTCCAGGGCTGCATCAGCGCATCAGGGATTCCATGCGAAGGAGGGTGGATGCATGTATCCTAGCTAACGGAGGACATTTTGAACATTTCCTGTAACAAAGTGTTTGAAGTCACGCTGGTACGTTCTGTTGCTGTGTGTTTCCATTCCATGATTAATGTGATTTGAAGAGAAGTAATAAAATGAGCTCTAACATGGAAAGTAAGCGTTTGCGGACACATGTCCACATAACAAATTTTCTTTCTTTGTGTGCGAGGAATGGTTCCTGAAAGTTTGGCCGTAACTTTTTGTAACACCCTGTATATGGTGACAGACTTCCAAAAATTTAAAGTGCTGACATAATCTACTCATTAGGATGTATACTGTTCTGCGAAAGGTTCAGCCCAATTTGACAAGTATTACATTAATAAACAGCGTAGTTTTCAAGAGGCAGTACATATCTGCGTGCGATAATATCCTGACCATATTCATCTCGTATTTGCACGTGGGACCAGTCATTGATTCGTAGCAATCTGTACACATACTTTCAAACGCTTAGCAAACTTTTTCTGGCTGACAATCTGCCCCTCACCCCAAGCAAAGGGTGAGAAAAAATTGTTTACCGTCTAGTACATTTCCGCTGTTGACGTAGTAGGTCTGTCGCAACAGGCATGACGTTTTAATCTACATCTTCTTTAGCACTAACGAAATTGGTAATTTAGTTTGCAGAAGGAATCTACATACAGCACTCAGAGTGCTTGCAAAATAAAATCATTGTACGATATATCTTCCAGAAGGTATGACGACATAAACACAGAGTTGCGGGAAAAACTGGCTTTTGCTTAAAAGTTTGCCCAAATTTCCCAGAACATACTCGTCCAGTATTTGACGAAAGAGCTTTTAACGATTTGCAACAAACTTTACACATATATTTAGAACTTTTGGAAGCTTTTTGCCGCATTCCTAACGTCAAATATTTAAAGCATTAATTCATTGGTAATATAATCAGAAGGATGAAGCTGATTTGTCCATGGGAGTGCAATTCTTTAAAGGATCAGGTTTTTGCTGTTCGTATAATAACCTGTGTGTTTCGGCTCTGAAATATTTTGTTATTGATAATAAGTGCTATTTCCTTAGTACTTTTTTCTGTTCATCTGTGTTTATTGTTTTAATTTGGTTGTTGTATATTTATCAGTTTTGAATCAAGTACGTACGCTTTTTTACACACTTGTTATGGTACATGACGTCGAAAACAATGCTAAAGTGCTTTGAGATGAAGTGGTGCTTACTTCAGAATGGATAGTAAATAAAAAAAAAACATTAAACGTAGTTGAGGGAAAGAACAGGAATCGGAGAACAGCTGTCATCCCGCTTAACGAAACTGTAGATATCAGTGGATATTTCGAGGCCGATAACATTCACTTCAATCCCTTAATAACCACCCCTTCTCTGACGGTGGGCGTTCTGATGCAGTATCTAACGAGTCAGCCACGATACAGAGGTGATACACGATTATACGATGTGCATGTTCACATAGAGTTTATAGTGTGGTACTCAAATTTCTCAAAAAGCAGTCTGAATATTGACGCAGTCGGTTTTTAGACAAATAACAGATTAATTACCTTTTGAATTGTGGTGTGGTTTTTACGAAATTGAAATACAATGGAACTTCGGTATCTTACGCGCTTAATCGTGTAGCGATTAACTTGAGTATACGGCAAATTTTAATAAGGTACCAAACATGATTTAATGACTTCAAAGGGTCGACGGTAAGTGGGATTATGTTGTCATTCATCTCCAGGTGGTTTAGAGGTAAAGTCGTATGGCATGAATGTCTGGGAGACCCCAAAGGACAAATTCTACAGCTTAATTGGAAAGGTGTCTTCTGGTGTTCGCAAATGCAGACACCTTTCCGTCGCCAAGTATGAGAGTTTGGGGGGAAGTGCGTCTGTTAAATGTAGGTGTCTGTATTTTGTGTGTGCCGCGTGGGATTAGCCGAGCGGTCTAGGGCGCTGCAGTCATGGACTGTGCGGCTGGTCCCGGCCGAGGTTCGAGTCCTCCCTCGGGCATGGGTGTATGTGTTTGTCCTTAGAATAACTTAGGTTAAGTAGTGTGTAAGCTTAGGTACTGATGACCTTAGCAGTTAAATCCCATAAGATTTCACACACATTTTGTATTGTGTGTGTGTGTGTGTGTGTGTGTGTGTGTGTGTGTGTGTGTGTGTTTGTGTGTGTGTGTGTACGTTGCACATAAGAGAAGGAATCGAGTGAAACCTGGTGCTGGCACAGTGCCCACTCCTCTCGAATAGCACCAAGAGGGCCGCCGAACTTACATTAACGTCCCTATCCGACAAACAGATCACCATCAACATAGTCACGTACCTTTACTTCATTAGACGCAGCGGTGAGGTTTGGACTATAATCCAGGACACTGACACCAAGACGTGATCAGAAACGCCACCACCTCTCCTCCCCTAGCCGGTTAAATACTGGCAATAGAAATTTTAGCCATCACCGGGATTCGAATCGGCTTATCTCCGAGTCGAGTGCCACCACACAGACGTGTGTTAGCGATCCTTTTTTTTCATCTACAAGAGATTTCAGTCTCCTTCGTCAAAGAATTACGTCAACACTTCAATAGGAAAGAAAGGAAATAAAAGCATACTTTACGTTGCAGCTGAGAGAATGAGATTAACAAATAATCGTATTTTGAAAGCCTAACAGTATAATAAGTAACCAGACTGATATACAACAAACAGTCTAATAAAGTAGCATTCTCTGAAAATTTGAACAAGCGTCAGAAGTCGAAAAGCATAGTAAAATTTCAAAAACAATTTGTTTCTCCAACTATGCTTCAAAATTTAAGGAGTATCTTCCACATATCAAACTAAAAAAATTAGATAAATTCCTGTTACAAGTAACCATAGTTAAACAAATTTTGAATTTCAGTGAAAACCACTTCCTTGTCATACGACAAATAAGACTTCTGTATTACCAGGAGACACGTAAACTTAACATTATTCTTGCGTATCAGAAGGACACAAACAGGCAGCATAATGAAAAATTTGGTTTTCTATCCCTTTAGCGCTCTTTCATCCGTCTGCGTCTTCTCGTATGTACATGTAACTCACCGGTTCTTACCTTCCGTTCATGCTTCTCCTAGTAATGATAATTTAACATCTATCCTGGACGTTTCAGCTATACGGGGGTTTTGAAACATACTCCTAGAGAGTTAAACAAATGCTTTCGGTATTTCGGATTGCATACGATCCTCAGATCGCTTTCGTGTAAGAAAGTCCCAAAGTCCAACCCTTTCTCTGGGCCATCTCCGAACAAACTGAGCACCGTGTGACCTCGAAGATACGTTACTGAATTCGTTTTAATACTGGACAGTACGTCCCATCCGGGAAGAATACAGTCCCTGGTCCAATGCCATCTTGTCCCATTCGAAGAAAGGAAACGATCATTTGCGTCAAGAAACGCCACGCCAGGATTTCCGGTCACGTGTTCATATGACCTTTTACCTTCATTTCCAGTCAGTTATCCGCCTCTGCAGTTTGCTGGTTTTATTAATGTTCACCCTGTATGGGCTGCCGCTCGATCGTGAACATGTGCAAGAACCAGTCCCCCCCTATCAAGAGGCAGGATAAGGGCTTCGGTTCTTACTTTAAATAATAGACCTGTACTCAGGTCGCCACCAGTATGTGTCGTGGCATCATCACCAAGATCGGGAGTACTTGGGCAAATCACACATAAGTTCCTGACAAAGGGTTCATCGAACCATCTTCACAAATATTGTGTATTATGCCAATGTTGTACAGCGCGCGGAAGGAACCAACACCTATGTCATACTCTGCGACCTCTGATTTCCCCTATTTTATTATGATGATCATATCTCCCTATGTAGGTCGGCCCCAACTAAATATTTTCCGCCGCAACGGAAAACTCCATTGTTTTAATTATGTCCACCTCAAATCCTGTATCATGTCCGAGTCACTCTCTCCCCTACTTCACGATAGTACACACAGTGCTGCGCTTCTCTGGACTTCCTCGTTGCCATCCCTAAATCCCATCTCTTAAGGGCCCACACCGTACAGCAGTACTACAAAAGAGGACAGACAAGGGTAGCATCTGCTGCATCTCCTGAGTCTTTTACCAATAATACGCAGTCTTTGGTTCGCCTTCTCTATAACGTTTTTAAGTTGTTTTAAGTTGTTCGTAATTGTAATTCCTAGGTATTTTGTTGAATTTACGGCGTTCCGATTTGACTTATATATAGTGTAAATGATGTGTAACGGATTCGTTTTAGCACTCATGTGGATAACCTCACACTTTTCATTACTGAGGGTCAATGGCCAGTTTTCGCACCCTACAGATACCTTTTCTAAATAGCTTTGCAATTTCCTTTCATCTTTTGATGACTTTACTAGACGATAAACGACATCATATGCAAACAACCTAAGACGTCTCATAAGATCGTCTCAAAATCATTTACATAGATGAGGAACAGCACAGGGCCTGTAACACTACCCTGAGGAACTCGAGAAATCACTTCTGTTTTACTCGATGACTTTCTGTCAATTACGTTGAACTGTGACCTCTCTGACAGGAAATCACGATCCAGTCACATAACTTAGATGACATTGCATAACCACGTAATCTGACCACAAGTCCCTTGTGGTTAGTGTCAGAAGCCTTCTGGAAGTCCAGAAATACGACATCAGTTTCAAGTCCCTTGTCAGTGGCACTCAACAATTCCTGTATTTAACGAGAACGATGTTTTCTAAATTACCTGCAGCTCCGTCATACAATATTTACGATAGTGCAGTGCCTCAGTTATTCCGATTACGATTCAGAATTCCTTTGGAGATGATTGCATCTTGTCTCTTCCGAGTAATAACATTTACAGTGCGGGTGGCAGGGACGGTTGGACGGACAGCGTGGCGCTTAATGGATTAAACGTCTGCAGGATACGTCATCGTACTATCAGATGACCCAGGTGTATCGGATAGGTACAGAGAGGATCAACGGCACTAGTTCCACGATCTAAATCCAGTTGTTAAAGGACATGATTTGAGCGGCAGGCATTGATATCGTGTTCCTTCAAGAGGTACGGCCTGATCTGCGCCTGGATGTTTATGGATATGCGTCTTACATCAACCCAACTTCCGACGGCGGTGGTGGTACGGCCATACCACTACGCGATGGCATCGAACCAACGAATATTCAGTATGTGGCATTAGCGAGAGTCATTGCGCTCACCATCGGCGCAGTCCGCGTTGTGAAACTGTATTCCCCGTCTGGTACTGCGAAGGGTCGGGAGCAACACTCTTATAACTCCACTGAGGTAGCTCCATTTTTTCAAGGCGCTACAGAGCACTTCGTGGTAGCCAGGGACTTTAAGAGAGTCTTATGCCCTGAGGATCAGATCCCTCACCATGTCCCATGTCCAGCCCTTCATGCTATGAACAGGTATCTCTCTTTGCATGATACATGGACACTAATCCACGGTGACCGACGCGGATATACACACTACACCAACCACGCGGCCAGCAGGTTGGACAGGATTTACATCTCCCGAGGTCTTCGGTCACCGACTGTCGTTGCTGAGCTGTGGCCCATTGTATTCACTGACCATCAGGCCTTCATCTGAGTCGTGACTCTGCCACGACAACAGACGAGCCGTAGTAGAGGACCTTGCAGTCCAGGAAGAGGCTTGCCGTGTAGTCGTCACTGCTACATACTGCGCCAAACCAGCTGTTAGCTCTTCGCCGCACGCTCGTGAGGTATGGACGAGACAGGGCACTTTGGCTCCGATCGACCTTTGAGTTTTAGTACACGGTCTGCTAGAACTAGCGTCGCGACGACCTTCGCCAGAGCGCCAAATGGCCGTCCACCAGACACAGGCAGGGCTTCTGCAGATCACGGCTGAGAGATTGGACGGTACGCGGGTTCGAGCAAGGCTGCAAGATTCCATCCCACAGGAAAGTGCTTCTCTTTATCGTATCGTCAGAGAACGGAGAGACCGTAAGAGACGTCTCATCACGGCAGTTATTTTTGGGGATGGGCAACGTGCAGAGACACACAACGACATCTCCCGTGCCCTCACAGATTATTACCGGACTCTCTATCCTGCGTGACAATATCACTGGGGACGTCCTGCTAGACCTACCACCTTCGGGTAGGGCGCAAGGCCACGCCACATTCTTGGAGGCCGTCACGTGGGAAGAAATGCACATGTCCCTGGCACGGGGTGCGAGAAACAAATCCCCTGAACCTGATGGTCTTCCGCTTTAATTTTATGGCACATTTTCTGACCTGATGGGGGAAGTTTGGCGGCAGATGTGCTGCGAACTCCTGGATTCAGACTTTCGCGTCACCCCCCCCCCCCCCCCACCCCGAATTTTGTGAAGGCATGATCATCCCTGTGCCAAAACCAAACCGGGGGGTGCAGACCGCAAGGCTTCTCACCGTTGACGTTAGTGAATTCGGATTACATGCTGTTCGCTCACATTCTTCGTGCTCGCCTCCTTGCTATTGTCAAATTGTCAAAGATGCCATTCATGCCCACCAAACATGTCTGGGAGGTGGCAGTAATATGCACACAGCGTTAAGCACATATAAAGATGCGGTAGCTTTCAAGTCGGCATGCCGTTTAGGAGGCGCCCTTGTGGCAGTTGACCTAGACGACGCATTTGACCGAGTGGAGCATCATTTCTTGCAGGTTGTCTTAGAGCTGATGGGACTGTCCCCAATGTCGACAGGTGCGATTCTGCGTCTCACCCACGGAGCCCCTTCCATAGTCCTGGTCAATGGCTACCGCTCGCCACTGGTCACTACTGAACGCTCAGTGCGACAAAGGCGTCCTCTGACAACCTTTCTCTTCGCCGTTGCCCTCGATCATGGTCTACGACAGCGGTTGGAAGGCATTCACCTCCGCGAAGTGCATTATAAATGTTTTGCCTATGCGGCTAGATCGGCAGAAGACATATGTACAGCGATCGCGTGGCTTCTGCAATACGGCGAGGTGACCAGGAGCCTTATCAACCTGGGCAGAGGATTGAATATAAGTACGCCAGTGCCCATTACCAAAGTCCCGGTGATAAAATGCTTAGGAGTGACCTTCCGTGGGACGTGCAGCGTACAGCAGCAGATACGTATCGCAGACTATTTAACGTGATCCGCATTCAAGTTCGTCTCCTTAACATTCGAACACTTGACTTGATCATGCGGGTACATTTTGTCAACGTCTACGTCGCTTCGAAACTTAATTTTTATACGCACGTTCTCCCAATGGCTGCTACGGTAGCTGCCAAGTTTCAGGCGGCCTTAGGTCATTTCATAAGTGAGAGCAGAGTGTTCAAGTATTGTTACGAGACCCTAACGTTGCCCACACATGCAGGCGGCACTTGAATGATAAACGTACACAACAGGGGTGAATTCTCTTCCTGCGGACGATGCATCGCCTACGTACTTCGGACAAGGACACCCTCCCTGGTACACTGAATCTGGAGGTGGTGCCTCAATCCCATCCGGCCGCCGATTCCTGTTGGACATATCACGCCCTCACTGTGTCACATTCGCACCTATCTGGTCGACATGAGTTACCTGTTGGATGTCCTACCGTCCACAAGGTGTCCTAGAACCAAGGACTTCTACCACTACTTTCAGAGGACGCTGCCTGCTAAAGTGGTGGGCTGGAAGCAGGTGTGGAGTAACAAACGCTAGCCTTTCCTTCCCACCACGATCAGGGTGCTGTGGTATGTGATAAGGACTGAAAAATTCCCCACCCGACAACGCTTACACATGATACAACTTGCCAAGACCCTCTCCGCCCCAGATGCGCCATGTATCACTTCGTTTGTGGTACGGCTGCCGACTGCTGGCTCTTCACATGGCGCATGTTGGCATTGTTGCTGCGACGGATGCCTCAGTCCGTAGAGCCCACCGAATTGATCCATCCCTACGTCACTTACTTCCCTGCTACTCGTCACAACGCCACGGTGTGGGTTAAGGGTATGGGATTTTCATACTTTTTTTGGTGAAAGCGTTGCAGGTTTGTTAGATTTTTGGCTTTATTTAGCGAGCGACTACACTGTTTTACAGCGCAAACGGTCGTGTGGTTCGCTCTTTGCGAATTACTTTGGGTCTTTGTTTACGCGCCTTCCAGACCATTGTGGTGTAGTGGGTGTGAGAAGAGACTGATGAGAGACATCAACCGTAACTATGGGGTGTTTCACCTTCGCTGAACGAGAAGAGTACCAGTATATCCCGCCGTCTGGCTGCTGTGGACACCTCCGAGAGAAAATAAAAAAGATACAACAAAAAGAATTGCAAATAAGAACATGTCAAAAAAATGAAAAAGAAATAAAATGTAATAAAAGTATTGTACCCCTTCCTTTATCCTTTTCTTCTTTTTTTTTTAATAAAACTTTCAGAGGCGTATTTAATTTTTGTTCGTGGGCGGAGCCTGAAGTGGTGGCAAACAACCGTCCTAGTTAGCTTTTAGGGTGAAAGTGGCGGTGGCACTAGTTTTGTCGCTGTTTTTAGGTTTGATAGATTTTTGTGGGTATTGTGGGTGACAGGGACCAACGCCTGAAGTGTATGAGATCTAAGGAATAAAAAACTCAAAAATAAACGAGAAGAAGAAAAAAAGTTGGTAGAGTGCTTGCCATAAAAATAAAAAAATAAAAAATGGCGGTAGCTTCTTTGGAAAAAAAGCGGCAAGGAAACGCATTCGTATTGAAAGGGTTTAGGGTTCGACTCCAGCCAGCGGCAAATATTCTTGTGTTCCTTGGCAAATATACGACGCACTGTTCCAAGATGAAGACGGATTACCAACGTGCAGTATCAAAGTAAATCCCCACAAATGTACGCCACTAGTGCAACCATGCGATGTATATTTTTATCGTCAGGTAAGAAACCTAATGAAAAAGTCAAAACTGCACTTACCTCATCGAGAAAGAAGAAGAAATCACTTCCCGAGAAGCTTGCATCAAACTACATTCCATTATACATCACCAGCTATCCTCGCACGTATTCAGCGACATACTGCGTTACGCGTGGTTCGCTGCTGGACTGTGCGATGAAAGAAGCTGTTTTCAGCAACCAGTCAAGTTTGTTTCTCTATGGAGACCTTAAGAAGGCCATGTCACTGCGAATAGGTGGCTTTTATAACGTGCACAAGATGCGGCCAAAATTATTGCTTCCCCTGCTTCTTTGGTGTATATATCACCCCGGTACATGTAATTTATCATTTGCTAAAGAATGGAAGCATCGATTTACATACACGTCGTTCCCGTGCACGCGTTAACTACAATCCCATTTTAAATGTTTGCAGTCCTGCGTTTCATCCTACGCCTGTACTTTTTGGGCTTGTATAAATTAATAAAATAACCTATATGATCTTGCGGATATCAGTAGTGTACTCAATGCCAAGGAGCACAAAATTATTTACCACCGGGAGGAGTCGACCCTGCGACCATTTTAATGCGAATCCGATAGCTTACCGCTATGCCAAATACGGCTTCATAAACACCCTGTCACAGGGACAATTGATAAGGTGCCCATGGTGATAGATCCGTACCAAAATTCCTTTTATTTCCTAAACGCTTGGCCACCTGGAATTTTCACTTGGGGCACTTTCCTGTCTCACCACGCCCTAGATGTACCGTAAATTTGGACGAATTCGGCGATGATGAGTTGACGTCCTCTCCTTGTTAAATAGAAAAATGCTGATTTGTTTGGTGCTGTTGTAGACAAGTGTGATGATATAATTAAATTCAATCGTTATGATGAGAATCTGAGTGATGGTCTCGTATCTCATGCGGGACTAGGAATACGAACTGTTACAAACTTTGAACCCCCATTTGAGATTCCAGGCGAAGAAATCAAAAACACTTTTAGGACTTACAGAAGAGTAATTTCCAATGTTGTTGAAAAATGGTCGGAATCCCATATGTTTCCCGTCTGAATGGGGTGAGACAAATTGAAACTGAGCTGCAACGGTGTTTACCTTCTTATATGAATATTTGTTGATACCGTGCCTTTATCATATACGACGGTCAATCTAGAACTTGCGCCCTATGTGATCCTACCGATCACTTTCATGCGGGATGCAATATAAGAAGGGCTCAGCAGTTGCCCACCGCGGAAACCATAAGACCAGGACCGTTATCTTCAATGAAAATGACGCTTGCTGCCGCTGCCGTGTTACCAAAGCGAGCCGAGCGCACGTCGGCGGATCAAGGGCTAATTACTATGCTGCATGTTCCTGCCATAAACATCATGGTCGTAGTGCAGCCGCTGACAGTGAAATCGCTAGCATACGGCAACGGAATGAAATCTCAATTCCTACTAATATCAGAATCGAAGACGCTCCCTCTGCAAACCCTTGCTCATATATGGAAGAAGAAGAGGTCACCGAGCGAGGACCCAATACTGACAAACAAAATTACAGTATGACAAGTGTGTTAAATTCATACAGCAGAAACTGGACATTTACCTCCACTTGTCCAAACCGACACTACAGTAAATCACTCAGAACAGGTAAAAGGCAATAAGCACACCGCGCGCAGATAACAAACCAAGTCCTAAACCTGCTACTGTAAGGGCTGTGTGAACTGGAGACTTCTCTAGGAATGACGAGCAATTCAAATGGTTCGAATGGCTGTGACACTTATGGGACTTAACATCTGAGGTCATCAATCCCCTAGAACTTAGAACTACTTAAACCTAACTAACCTAAGGAAATCACACCCACACCCATGCCAGAGGCAGGATTCGAACCTGCGACCGTAGCGGTCGCGCGGTTCCAGACTGAAGCGCCTAGAACCGCTCGGCCACAGTGGTCGGCAACGAGCAATTTCCGATTGAGACATCAACTCCGGATTTGTTCCAGAGGAATCAGGCTATGTCACCAGAGAAGTCTCCAAGGAGGTCAACGAAAAAAATAACAAAAGGAGACTGGCACATCAGGCTGCTGAGAGCTTGGCTCCAGCCGTCCGGCAGAAACTGAGAACTATGAATTAGGCCATAAGACTTCGAGGAAAGGACATGCCAGAACCAGTAGGAGAATGTCACGAGGTGAATGCATGCCAGACTACAGGCAGATATTCCAGTAATATCGAAAGCACTGGACCGGATACGTTACAACGAACAGCAAGACAAGACTCATGATCAAGACATGATCCTCCATATAGACATTTCGACTGGGCTGAGGATAAAGAGCACCATGATCAGAATTTGGAGGGAGCTCATGACATGGAATATGAACTGACTACTGTGAGAAAGGAACAAGAGAATGATTTAAGATTTTAAGGTCTTGGATTTATCAAAGTTCTTTTTTTTCATTTTTTCTTTTTTTTGTAACAGCAAGAATACGGTAGCACAGGGTCGCAATTCTCACTTGAGGTCGAAAAGCAGCATGCTAAGGGAGTCTAGTAATGACAGGCAAACGTACTTTCCCAAACCCCAGATGTATTTGTGAACCAGGCTACTTACAAGAAGAATTAAATCATTTACGAATGGCCTTTGCGAAAAATGGTTATACAAAAAACGAGATTAATCGAGCACTTCACCCAAATAGAAAAATGCCTAAAAATAGGAGACAGCAACAACCATCAGCTGGAAAAGTATTTCTTCCGTTCATCCATAATATCACGGATCGCATTGGAAAAGTACTAGCCAAGTTTCAGGTAGAGACCATTTTTAGACCTACTAAGAAAATTAGTGAATGCCTAAGATCAAAAAAAGATGCTCGTCACCCCCTAGCCACCCCAGGGGTATATAAAATTCCCTGTAGTTGCGGCAGGGTTTACATAGGAACTACCAAAAGAAGCATCAATACACGGTAGACGGAGCACAAAAGAAACTGTCGCTTGGGACATATCGACAAATCGGCAGTAGCGGAACATGTTTTTAAGGATGGAGATCACGACATAAAATTTGGTGAAACAAGCGTGCTAGCGAGGACGTCGCACTATTATACACGTATGTATAGAGAGGCAATTGAAATCCACAAACATCAATACAATTTTAATCGTAAAGAAGAAGGATTAAAATTGGATAAGATATGGCGGTCGACGTTGCATCAATCACGTGACAATCGATTGCCTGCAATCGAGAGAACAGACGATAGCCAGAGATAGCTGCACATCGACGCCATGTGACGTGTGGTGGCGCCCCCTACGATCTCTATATAAGCGGCGGCCCCAGCTCCTAGCAGCCAGTCGTCGACTCACCTCGGAAGATGTTCTCCGTAGTTGAGAACGAAACGTCAGGGAGAAGAAGTTCTACAGATCGACCACGGCAACTTAGCCCGGAAGAGTTTACTGATAAAGACGCCGGCCGTGAAAGCCTACATGGAATGAACCCAGATGTATAAGTTTTGGGACTCACATTAGCTCTCGTTGAGGTCGAAAAGCAGCATGCTAAGGGAGTCTAGTAATGACAGGCAAACGTACTTTCCCAAACCCCAGATGTATAAGTTTTGGGACTCACATTAGCTCTCGATGTTTCCCAGTGATTAATACAAAATTACACCTTGCCATACGTTAGTAAATGCAACAAGCTTTTAAGTTATTAACACTAAACATTAATAAAATAAGGTCAGATTTAAAATTAGCGTCCCTCCGACAATCCATATATGAGTCTGATGCTGATACAGTTTTGTTACAAGAGGTCACACGTCCGCAGCTCGTGGTCGTGCGGTAGCGTTCTCGCTTCCCACGCCCGGGTTCCCGGGTTCGATTCCCGCCGGGGATAGGGATTTTCTCTGCCTCGTGATGACTGGGTGTTGTGTGTTGTCCTTAGGTTAGTTAGTTTTAAGTAGTTCTAAGTTCTAGGGGACTGATGACCATAGATGTTAAATCCCATAGTGCTCAGAGCCATTTGATGCATTTGAACAAGAGGTCACGACGATTATACTGCATGAACCTGGTTTCAAGTCACTCTTCAATGTAGCTCCTGAACGCAGTACCGGAGTAGCTCTCTTGGTTGGAGAAGGTATTTCTACACAAAAAGTTGAGCACTTGAAAACATTCAGTCTGGAACCGCGCGACCGCTACGGTCGCAGGTTCGAATCCTGCCTCGGGCATGGATGTGTGTGATGTCCTTAGGTTAGTTAGGTTTAAGTAGTTCTAAGTTCTAGGGGACTCATGACCTCAGATGTTAAGTCCCATAGCGCTCAGAGACATTTGAACCATTTCAACTTGAAAACAAAACTGGGCATCGACTGAAAAATTTATGACGTCACTGTAATAAATCTGTATGTACCATCTGGTACCACTAATGAATAAGAAAGGGCTACGTTTTGTAAGGAAGTTGTTACGTGAAACTTCCTGATAGATTAAAACTACGTGCCAGACCGAGACTCGAACTCGGGACCTTTGCTTTTCGTGGGCACATGCTCATGAGCACGTGCCGCGAAAGGCAAAGGTCCCGGGTTCGAGTCTCGGTCCGGCACACAGTTTTAATCTGTCAGGAAGTTTCATATCAGCGCACACTCCGCTGCAGAGTGAAAATCTCATCCAGGTTGTTACATACCTGCTGCGAAAAAAGCCTCATAAGATTATCATAGAACGAGATTTTGATTTTGTAGTCATCCGAAACGATCTGGCTCCACATTTTAATTATTGTAAAGAAGTTAGGAAAATGCGCTTCATGGATATCTGGGAAATCAACCTCATGTAGTAGACTTGAGAGGTTATACGTATCTCATATTATCTGTAATCAACTTTTAGCCGCGGAAGCTATCCCGGCGTCTTTCTCTGATCATTGTGCGGTATCTTTAACAATAAATTTTCCAAAACAGCCTGTAAAGAAATACAGAAGTCATTGGAATTTCATTACTTTGTTCTTGCCTAACAGTTGAACAATTACATGATGTTATCAAAAGACATGGACGTCGTGCGTGCCGCCAGCGCACAAACATAAGTCGAAAACTGAGTGGTAGACTAAGGTCACCAAAAAGAGGTTGCGACAAACCCTAATCACTTATAGTCGCCAAAAAGTCAGAGATGAATTAGGAATCACGGAATTTTACTATAGAGTACTAAGAGATGTGTATGAAATACGCACTCTGACAAACACAAAACTGCAACAAATGCAAAAGTAAAAGCCAAATTGTTGAGCATAAAACGACGACGGATAGTAGGACTGCAAACCAAGTAGAAAACCAAATCTCTCGCGGAAGAGGAAACCACGTCGCTGGACCACTTAACAAAACACCACTCTCACCGATGACGTGCGTTCATTGAAGAACGTCTTACAAAAACTGGTAGATCACTTACCAATCAATAGGAAATAGTGCAAGAAGTGTACCGATACTATGAACAGCAGTATACTGAAGACAGAAATGACGAAGCATCCTCACCGCAAGTGGTAAATTCCTTTAATAAAGCGATCACTTCAAACGAAAACGTCGAACTTTTATCTGACTTTACAGTGGAGGATATTATAGAGGTTATATCTAAATCTCCTGCAAACAAATCACCTGGCCTGGATGGCCTCCAGAAGAATTTCATAACGCAGGTTGCGATGCACTCGGGCCAACCTTCATTGAAGTTTTAAATGAAAATTGAGAACTGAAAGAACGGAAAATTTTTTTAGTACAAAAAACAACTGCCGAAAGAAAATCGACAGCTTCTGGCCCATCACACTTACGATTTCCGTCTATAAGACTATTGCTAGAAGTATCAATGAGAGAATAACCCCACAGTCAGTGAAACATTAATTAGAGTGACGATTTCATGCGCCACCTTTGTCTCCAGTGCGTATGATGACGATGTAGGAGTTGTCACACGAGAAGGGATGAAATAGGGCTGCTAAAGACCGAACTCGATAAGTATACGAAAGAATCCGGTGCGAATATAAATGTAGGGAAATGTAAAATATTAAATTTAAGAGGACTAGATATCTAGACATACCATGGACAAAGTTCGTGTAATTCCTCTAAACTCTCGGTATACTAACCTACAAGAGTACCCTGAAAATTCTGGCAAAAACTGGAAGGAAACAAGTAATAAAACATATGGAGTACTAATAGACAAAAACAGGCGTTACGCGAATCTTAACCAAAAGATTAAAATAACAAATGCATACATCTTTTCTAATGTGTACTATGTAGCACAAATATTCCCAATGCCAAAATTGCAGGGTAAAACAATTATGCAACTTGCCAATAAGTACGTATGGCACTGGAAGTCTTTAAAATGAAATACAGCGATCTTGCCAAGACAAGAGGCGCAGATGGACTTGGTGTAACAGACATTTGTTGAAAGGCCTTAGCACTCTTCATTGAAAAAACGATCATATTTCTAAATGGCGATCACAGAACTATAACAGCGTAGCTTTTTACAGCCGTCCTTCTTGCCAACATGTATCAGCCTATTAATGTCAGTCGGTCGAACTGTAAGATTCAACAAGTGAAGCAGTTTTACTTGGAAATCAGCTACGTAGGAGAAACCACATAAACAACATCATATTTATCATCAAGAGAGTTCATAGACAAATGGCAGCAATTCGACAGTCCTAACAACATTAAAATCAAGTACCCGGCAGTCAGATAGAAAAGTGTATGGAGACACCTTATTCTTAAAATTCACTCCTCTCATGTCATCTCATCATGGTACAAAGTCATTAAAAACGCGGTGCCGACAAATGAACAGTTATATGGAATAGGTATGAACACCACTGATAAATGTTCGGTCTGTGGTTTCGTTGATACATTATTACATCAATTCTCATGTGGTGGTAGACACATAACTGGAAATGGGTGCGGCAGAAATTAGGTCTGCCCACGAGAAGACCAGACACGTCCTTTACGACAGAGATATTACTACGGCCAGATGTAGAATTCTAAAAATAAAACAACTATGTAGGTTCTAGGGACCTATGTACACTACATAGTCAACAGATATGTAGGTGACAACACAGTCGATTTCGGGTGTATACGGTAACAAACATACTGGCAACTGAAACTAAATATTAACGTGAAAAATATTTTTGGTAACAGGATGACTCAGAACTGTCGAAGAAGAAAAGAAAGAAAAAGGAAAAGAAGAAAAGGAGAGAAGATAGAGTAAATGAAGAAAAGGAATAAAGCAAGGAAAGGAAACTAGTTTCCTACACTGAAATTTTTTTAACAGAAATTCATCAGATGTGCATATAAGTGCACGATTTCGTTTCCCTTACTCAGTATGTTCAGTTTCGTAGAAGGATCGTGCGTTTTATACTGTTCTACGTTTTAATCTGTTCTATGTTCTTTTTATATTATTCTACGTAGTAGCCAGAAGAAAACTGAAGTACTACGATAAAAAAAAGCTAGGTGACCGTTCGCAGTGCCTGTTTCTTTGGACATGCGTACATGTCCAAAGGAACTTTTCATCGCAATCGCCGGCTGAAGTGGCGGAGCGGTTCTAGGCGCTACAGTCTGGAACCGCACGACCGCTACGGTCGCAGGTTCGAATCCTGCCTCGGGCATGGATGTGTGTGATGTCCTTAGCTTAGTTAGGTTTAAATAGTTCTAAGTTCTAGGGGACTGATGACCTCAGAAGTTAAGTCCCATAGTGCTCAGAGCCATTTGAGCCATTTCATCGGAATCACAATAACAAAGGCACTGCAATATCGTATTTATCAGCTGATTCCGGGCAAGCGACTTTCAAGTACGGCGTCTGACCTGCACGGGAGTATGCCAGGTGTAGAAGTATGAAACCAGAATTTCCCTATAGGTGGCGCTAGTCGTCAGTGTATGGCCCGTGGAACAGCATCTCCAGCGTCATCTGCTTCCTGTAACAACTGACGACGAATGTCAACACACAGCAACGCAAGTTGCATACACCGGCATCTGTTTCAAATCCGTAAACATGTCCAGTTTCCTATCTACGAACTACGATTAGCGGACACATTGGTTTTCTGTCATCATTTGAAGAAAACAACCCCAGAATCACATCGAATGGTTCTCGAAGCTTCCGGCGAAAATGGTCTTCGAAAAACACAGTGTTTCGAGTGGTTCCAGACATTCAGAGTGGTGATTGTGACGTGAGAGACGACTAGCGTGGGAAACCACCGAAAAAGTTAGAAGACAACGAACTGCAGGCCTCATTGGAGGAATATGATACTCGAACTCAACAGAAACGCGCGGAACAGTAGAATGTGACTCAGAAAGCCGTTTCTCTTCGATTGAAAGCTCTGTGAAAGGTGCAGAAAGTGGGAAAATGGGTTCGTCATGAACTGAATGAATAACAGCAAGCAAATCGAAAGACAACTTGCAAAATGCTGCTCGCCAGATATCGAAGAACGTCGTTTCTTCATCGAATAGTGACAAGTGATGAAAGGTGGATGTATTTTGAGAATCATAAGCGGTGTAAATCGTTGGTGAATCCAGGCAAACCATCGACATCCACTGCAAGACCAAGTCGCTTTGGAAAGAAGACAATGCTCTGTGTTTGATGAGATCAGAAGGGTGACATCTATTATGAGCTGCTAAAACGTGGTGAAGCCGTTAACACTGATCGCTACCAACAGAAAATGATCGATTTATATCGAGCATTACGCGAAAAACGACCGGAATATGGAAAATGGCAATACAGTTATATTCCTGTATCGTAACGCCCCATCACACACGCAATAACTGGTCAGGGAAACGATAGAGACGTCCTGTTGGAAAACATTAAGGCATGCGGTTTATTCTCCAAACTCGTCTGCGTCCAATTAATATCATCTGCTTCCATCACTGGGACACACTCTCGCCGAACAACGCTTCAATTCGTATGAAAATGTACTAAAATGGCTCGCTGACTGGTTCGCTTCTAAAGAGGAACTGTTTTTTGGCGTGGTATTCGTAGCCTGTCCGGAGAGTTGGGAGAAATGTATAAATAGTATTGGGGATTATTTCAAATAAAATGGTGTTTATCAGTTTCATCAACAGGGGTGTAATTCTTGCAGTCAAATTCCGGTTTCGTAATTCTACACCTGGTACATAATGGATGTTCGCGTACAGAGCGTAGACGCATGCTTGACGACATATGGAAGGTTGGGTACAGTCCTGAGTCGTGCACGGATAGCCAAATAGTAAGGCGTTGCCGGCCTCTGTGGCCGAGCGGTTCTAGGCCCTTCAGTCCGGAACCGCGAGACTGCTACGGTCGCAGGTTCGAATCCTGCCTCTGGCATGGAAGTGTGTGATGTCCATATGTTAGTTACGTTTAAGTAGTTCTAGGTTCTAGGGGGCTGATGACCTCAGATGCTAAGTCTCACAGAGCGCTAGAGCTGTTTGAACCATTTGGTAAGGCATTCTTTCGTGATAAGCGGGAAATTCAGGTCCGGCACAAAGTTTCATTGGTACCATTCCATTCTACAGCTGATGGTAGTCCTTATTCGCAATTGCGAATTCATCTGATGTGCTAAAATAAAATCCGTTTTTGTTGTTACGAACCATCTTGTCACACACGTTGTTGTTAATCGGTTTGACGTTGACCATACTGCTCTTGATAAGGAAGTGGATTCGAATTTCATCCTTTGGTTCAATTTTAATCTCTTCAGATGCCTTCAGTAGTGCAAATTCGCTATTAAAGCTGATCGAGATGGTGGACTGTCGGTACGAATGACCCATTCTAGATCGAAAACGCAAGCAATAACGGAGACTAACAGGAAGTAAATAACAGCGTGAGCGAGAAACTCCGCCGCAGGGGTAGATTACTGCGACCTTGATTTCTGAGGCGGGCGGTTTGGAGGTCAGTAGTTATTGCGGGGGACTTCTAAAACTAAGTTACACTTGTCGTTCCAGGCTAAGATTATTGTAGAGCAAGAGAGGCGCGTTGTCTAAAGGCAGTACATTTCCTGCGTTTCCCGCAGACACAGCTCTGCTGTGGTTCAGATAACACGTGCACAACAGTGTAAGAGTGAAATGGAGAGGCAACTGGACACCTACTACAAAGTTAGACCACTAGAAACAGTACGATTCTTGTGGGATAAACGTTTAAATTCCACACAGATTGTCCGTAAAATTCTGGCGGTATGTGGACCAAGTGCATTGTCGCCTCTAGCCGCACTAAAGTGATTACAACGATTTGAACAAGGTTGCAGAGGGTTGGATACGCTGATTGGGAAGTAAGGCCAATGACAATGAACACAGACAAAATTTTCGGGCGTTAGAGTAACTGTTTCGCAACACTCGCAGACTTTCCAACGATGAGGACGTTCGCCCTGCGGTTCTTGACTGGCTACTTTTGCAAGAAGCGTACGTCTAATGTCGAAGAAATGAACGAACGGTGGTATGCTCCGACAGTTACTTACGTAGACTTCTGCTACTATATCGGAAAATAGTGTTGTGTATCTGTGTCACTAAAGTCTAATGCAGCGTAGTCCTGCCTTAATATCGTTCACATGCTTGTTGAGATTCCCCCGCAGCATATCATCGGTATTCGCGGCTCATTAGCCTCACAGTGTAAACTCAAGAACCCTGTGACGGTTTGCAATATGTCTCGAAGCGACGTTAAAATGTAAATGTCGTGTGACTATGGCCTCCCGTCGGGTAGACCGTTCGCGGGATGCTAGCCTTTCGATTTGACGCCACTTCGGCGACTTGGGCGGCGACGGAGATGAAATGATGATGATTAGGACAACACAACACCCAGCCCCTGAGCGGAGAAAATCTCCGACCCATCCAGGAATCGAACCCGGGTCCTTAGGGTTGACAGTCTGTCGCGCTGACCTGGTCTTTTTTTTCCGTTGCGTTTGGTCTGCGCGGACCTCACAAGACATCTGTTCAAGTTGATCGTTGATTTCTTCACTCAGTTTTTTTTATTACAGAGGGCGAACAGCCCTCTGACCGAACACGCTGAGCTACCGCCGTGCAGGCACCACTCAGCTACCGGGGGCGGACGAAGCGACGTTGGACTTAGATAATTGTCGGTGAGTTTGATGTTGGTTCTCGTTGCCCACATTTCCGGACATTTTCGTTGGCAGAGACTTGGTGATTTTTGTGGAAAGTGTA
This sequence comes from Schistocerca americana, assembly GCF_021461395.2. Taxonomy (NCBI): domain Eukaryota; kingdom Metazoa; phylum Arthropoda; class Insecta; order Orthoptera; family Acrididae; genus Schistocerca; species Schistocerca americana. The sequence goes on along the minus strand of NC_060122.1, from coordinate 749,617,335 downwards.
AGACATTTTCACACATGGGTAGTCTGAATGTACTAAAAATAGTTCAAATGGCTCTGAGAACTATGGGACTTAACTTCTGAGGTCATCAGTCCCCTAGAACTTAGAACTACTTAAACCTAACTAACCTAAGGACATCACACACATCCATGCCCGAGGCAGGATTCGAACCTGCGACAGTAGCGGTCGCGCGATTCCAGACTGTAGCGCCTAGAAGCGCTCGGCCACCCTGGCCGGCATTTTTCAGTAAATGAGGAAACATACATTTAGCTCTCTCTGTCACTTGAGCTCTTGTCCTTTCCGTCAGGAGCAAATATTGTCTGTTATTCCCAGATCTGTACTAATTTCTTCTGTTTGTGCCCCTTGGAGCTGATAACTGCAAAATAAAATTTAAAGCCCCTATATTTTAATATAGGCAGAGATAGGGAAGGCGCAAGGAGATTAGGACAACGCCAGTACTCCCTGCTAACCAATTCTCAACCTCCAGCCCGTGCAGGCCCTCAGGAATGATGAACACCATGCCAGATAACAGTTCTGCGGATGAATTCATAGACGGAGCGCTGAAGAGTGGCATCTCGTACCTTGCACTTTATCTACACTTTATTTACATACAAAGTGGCTTAATAGATTACTACAGTATCCGCGAGTTGCCGGTTGCTAATCCTCTAGCGACCATGGAAGCAGATCATTAGTCCTACCTCAGTAACAATTATGGGCAGAATCTGCTGGCGACAGACAAATTTACAGGTGCTGTTTATTCCCAAATTTTCTGTATAAGTTACTCGCACTGTTGAAGAATTTTACGCTTGCAGAAAGATGACGGATGTGACTTACGGATGACTGGGCATAACCCTATTTTTTACGCCACAGAAATAGATTTTAATGATACGAGAACTGGTCGAGGAGGTGTAATACCATAGCCATCAGGTTCACCTCCTCTTAATCCCATAAACTACAAACGCTGAGCATATTTACAGGAGAATGTTCCTTGTATATCGGAGCAACTACGACGGCATTAAGTGTGTCCACACTCCTTCGAGATTCTATGAGAAGGGGCACTGAAGGACTGGTAAGAAAAAGAGCCACTGTACTGACCACTTCATGCAGCGTCAGCCATCAGCAAACCCCTATCGTAGGACAGAGTAGCCGGTATTACAACAAGTATCGTTTTCCGAACTTACTTTTATGCGATGTTTTCATTCTTTGTATTTTGGGAATATGACCAATTGCGGACTTCACAAGTAAATGCTCTTGCTAAGCCTCAAAAATTATGTCAAGTAAGTTTTGTGCAAAGCGATTCGTGAATTGAAAGCAGCGTGTTTTGTGAGGAGACGCCTTTAAAATCTATATTGAGACACACTTAGTAATTTATTTAGGGATGCGAGTGTTACTGTTACTTCATATAAAATTTCCACTACTTTCTAAAGAAAGATAAGCCGGTAACCGCCGGTTATTGTTAATATACTAGTTGCTACCTTTTCTGCAGAGGCGTTTGTCCATATTTTATTTCGACCTGTCTGAAAATACACCCTTTTTTAGTAGTACTATACTCCCTATGTGAGTGTACCCCAATCGATCACCTAGGACTCGAAAAAGTAAGCAATCTTGAATATTTTCTATCTCTTTAGGGTATGAGGAGTTTATTACATGTTATACGAGTTATTCCTTGGTTTTTGTTTTTCTTGCTTCCATTTAATCCTGTCTAATGGGATGCATTTGGAATCAACTTGAATTTTCAGTATGAAATATTCACTTTGCAGCGGAATGTGCGCTGATGTGACACAGAGATCAAAACTGTGTGCCACACCGGAACTCGAACTCGGGACCTTTGCCTTTCCCCAGCAAGTGCTCTGCCGACTGAGCTGCCCAAGCACGAATCACGTCCTGTCCCCACAGCTTTAATTCCCCAGTACCCCGTCTCCTACCTTCCAAATTTCACGGAAGCTCTCTTTTCTTTCAGAAGTGCTCGTTCTGCAAGGTTAGCAGGAGAGCTTCTGCGGAGTTTGAAAGGTAGGAGACGAGTTAATGGCGGAATTAAAGCTGTGGGGACGGGTCTTGGCTCGTGCTTGGGTAGCTCGTTTGCCGGCAAGGTAGCTCATCGTGTTCGACAGAAGGTTAGTTGCCCTCTCTAATAAAGAAACTGAGTGGATGGATTAACGACTAACTTCAACGGGTGTCGTGGGATACACGCCCCGAAGAAATGCAACTGACATTATCGAACAAAATGGGAATTAAAAAAAAAGTGATCAGTGTTCGAGGTTCGAAATACGAACGTGTATTGTATGACGCGACTTGGTTCGACTCCCGCCCTAACATAAAAAAAGCACCTGTCTGCCAAAGGCAAAGGTCCCGAGTTCGAGTCTCGGAGCGGCACAAAGCTTTAATCTGCCAGAAAGTTTCTCTGAATGTAATACGCAAAGAATTCCCTAAGGTACAGCACTCCCAACTCGATAGATTATAAAAGGGATGTATTTAGCTACGACGACAGCGTTAAAACTCTGCTTATAAGAGTCCACATACAAAAAAAAAAAAGTCGAGCATCAGACAACAGATTACATCGCCCCATTCCTACAGAAATAACAATGATAATGAAATCAGAAGAATTCATGCTTAACCAACAGTATTGTGACAATCACTCTTCCCGTGCGTCATTTGAGAGTAGATTTACCCTCCACCATGAATCATGAGGTGACTTGTCCAGTAAAGCTGTAGATAGGTTAAAGAATTCTTGGCGCTCCATGGTGTCACGTGTCACTACTGAGAAAAGGCCTGGCGTGTAGCATTCTTAGTATTGCAGTATGCCGCAGAATCGGCGAGGGAAGGAATATCTGTAATACACTGACAAGAAGAAGGCGCAGGATGACAGTACATCTGTTCAGACATCACAAAATAATTTACAAGGTATTAGGGAGAATTGTGAAGGGTAAATCCTGTAAAAAAGACAGAAAAAAGAATAAATAATGCAAGTAATTGAGAATGTAAGTTACAAGTGCTCCTTTGGGATAGAGAGGCTGGCACAGGAGAGGAATTCATTGTGGTCTGCATCGAAACAGTAACAAGACTGATGCCTAAAAAAATGCCACTGTTGGAAATTCTTAGTTGGCGGTTGAGAATTGTAAACTATGACGTTTTAGGTAAATGGTTCTTTACTTCCTTGCTGACATAAACATCTTTCACCTGATAGCTAAACTTTAGCTCAGAACAAGCGTTGAAGGTGCCCGTAAGACTCAGTGTACGCGCTACACTGGCTCACTAAACTTTGTTAAACATTTTGTGGTGGTAAGTTGGGGTCAAACTTGTGAGGTCATCGGTCCCTAGGCTTACACACAACTTAATCCAACATAAACTAATGTAAACTAGCGACAACATACACACACCCACGCCTGAGGAAGGACTCGAACTTCCGACGGGGGATTAAATTTTGTTTAACGTTTCAAATCATCTCTAGAATCTGTTTTAGAATGAAACAGACAGCAATCTCCCAATATACCCTTCGTCTTCAGTTCTTTTAAATCGACTTAAAGAATCGCCGTAGGAAAAAGAATAGCCATAGACACATCGCCTGTTTCGCGCAAGATTTCATTTCTATCTTAATAGTTTGCTTTTCCTCGTCTTTCTTGAGCAGCACGTTCAACAACTTCCATTCTCTTTTCCCTGGAAGTTACAATGTCCGTGATCCGCTTCCATGAAATGATTTGCTCCAAAGGCCACTCTAATTAAATTCTTCCCCTAATTAAGGTTGCCGCTTCGTACTAATAAGACTACTTTCGTGCGGAATGTATTCATTACCTACGCAAGTCTGCTTCCAGGTCCTCCTGCCTTCACCCGTCCTAGCTTACTTTGCTTCCATTATAGAAAAATTATTTCACTTCGTCTTGAGAAATGTAAATGAAAATCCAATGTCACTCGTTCGTAGATGTTTCCCAACTTTCACTGTATGTTTGTAGCGCTTCTGATTTCCGCTACTCCTAATTATATACTTCCGTCAATCGTGGGAGGGTATCGAGTTAAGTAATCAGTAACGACAGTTGGCTTGGGGAGAATTTATTACCTGAAGAATAGTGTACCTGGGAAAACATGACGTTCTGTGGTCGGTGCTTGAAAGCAGTGCCCCCTTTCAGATACGCGTGAAGCAAACCACTAGAGTCTGATATAAAGAATTACCGGCATTTTCTGCTGTTTTTGTTGTTGCGATTGCACGAGGATGTGTTTTCGGTAGCGTTTTTAAATATTACAAGTTCTAAATATTGCTTTATTATACAGTAAAGCTATTTTGACGATACTGTTAATTCTTCATCAACAGAGTTTTATGATCTGTAAAATTATGCATAACTTTAGAAATAGATATATACACTATGTGACCAAAAGTACCCGAGCACCCCCAAAAACACACGTTTTTTCGTATTAGGTGCATTGTGCTGCCACCTGCTGCCAGGTACTCCATATCAGCGACCTCAGCTGGCGGCTACACGGGTAGCGGAGGCTGTGTGGCGTGGACTGGGCGGTTTTTCAGGTTAGAAGGCCTCGGGAAAGTACGGGGTGGGCTGCAATCTCAAAGGGTGCATGGCAAATACAGGACGTGCTTGGATCAAGGAACGGTCGGAATTGTAAATTGTTGTAGTTGTGCTGAGAAAGTCCCTGAGCTTCAAGCGCTAATAGAAAGCACAGAATCTGAAAGCGTTATAGGTACAGAAAGCTGGCTAAAGCCAGGAATAAGTTCTGCAGAAATTTTTACGAATTATCAGACGGTGTTCGGGAAAGATAGATTAGGCAGAATTGGTGGTGGAGTGTTTGTGTCTGTCAGTAGTGGTTTATCTTGTAGTGAAGTCGAAGTAGATACTCCGTGCGAATTGTTATGGGTGGAGGTTATACTTAACAGACGAACTAATAATTGGCTCCTTCTACCGACCCCCAGACTCCGGTGATATACACTCCTGGAAATGGAAAAAAGAACACATTGACACCGGTGTGTCAGACCCACCATACTTGCTCCGGACACTGCGAGAGGGCTGTACAAGCAATGATCACACGCACGGCACAGCGGACACACCAGGAACCGCGGTGTTGGCCGTCGAATGGCGCTAGCTGCGCAGCATTTGTGCACCGCCGCCGTCAGTGTCAGCCAGTTTGCCGTGGCATACGGAGCTCCATCGCAGTCTTTAACACTGGTAGCATGCCGCGACAGCGTGGACGTGAACCGTATGTGCAGTTGACGGACTTTGAGCGAGGGCGTATAGTGGGCATGCGGGAGGCCGGGAGGACGTACCGCCGAATTGCTCAACACGTGGGGCGTGAGGTCTCCACAGTACATCGATGTTGTCGCCAGTGGTCGGCGGAAGGTGCACGTGCCCGTCGACCTGGGACCGGACCGCAGCGACGCACGGATGCACGCCAAGACCGTAGGATCCTACGCAGTGCCGTAGGGGACCGCACCGCCACTTCCCAGCAAATTCGGGACACTGTTGCTCCTGGGGTATCGGCGAGGACCATTCGCAACCGTCTCCATGAAGCTAGGCTGCGGTCCCGCACACCGTTAGGCCGTCTTCCGCTCACGCCCCAACATCGTGCAGCCCGCCTCCAGTGGTGTCACGACAGGCGTGAATGGAGGGACGAATGGAGACGTGTCGTCTTCAGCGATGAGAGTCGCTTCTGCCTTGGTGCCAATGATGGTCGTATGCGTGTTTGGCGCCGTGCAGGTGAGCGCCACAATCACGACTGCATACGACTGAGGCACACAGGGCCAACACCCGGCATCATGGTGTGGGGAGCGATCTCCTACACTGGCCGTACACCACTGGTGATCGTCGAGGGGACACTGAATAGTGCACGGTACATCCAAACCGTCATCGAACCCATCGTTCTACCATTCCTAGACCGGCAAGGGAACTTGCTGTTCCAACAGGACAATGCACGTCCGCATGTATCCCGTGCCACCCAACGTGCTCTAGAAGGTGTAAGTCAACTACCCTGGCCAGCAAGATCTCCGGATCTGTCCCCCATTGAGCATGTTTGGGACTGGATGAAGCGTCGTCTCACGCGGTCTGCACGTCCAGCACGAACGCTGGTCCAACTGAGGCGCCAGGTGGAAATGGCATGGCAAGCCGTTCCACAGGACTACATCCAGCATCTCTACGATCGTCTCCATGGGAGAATAGCAGCCTGCATTGCTGCGAAAGGTGGATATACACTGTACTAGTGCCGACATTGTGCATGCTCTGTTGCCTGTGTCTATGTGCCTGTGGTTCTGTCAGTGTGATCATGTGATGTATCTGACCCCAGGAATGTGTCAATAAAGTTTCCCCTTCCTGGGACAATGAATTCACGGTGTTCTTATTTCAATTTCCAGGAGTGTAGTTGCTGAACAGTTCAGAGAAAATTTGAGTCTCGTAACAATTAAATACCCCACTCATACGGTTATAGTTGGTGGGGACTTCAACCTTCCCTCGATATGTTGGCCAAAATACTTGTTCAAAACCGGTGGTAGGCACAAAACATCTTCCGAAATTGTCCTAAATGCTTTCTCCGAAAATTATTTCGAGCAGTTAGTCCACGAACCCGCGCGAATTGTAAATGGTTGCGTAAACACACTTGACCTCTTAGCCACAAACAATCCAGAGCTAATAGAGAGCATCATGACTGATACAGAGATTAGTGATCATAAGGTCGTTGTAGCTAGGCTCAATACCGTTTCTTCCAAATCCACCAGAAACAAACGCAAAATAATTTTATTTAAAGAAGCGGGTAAAGTGTCACTGGAAGCCTTCCCAAGAGACAATCTCCATTCCTTCTGAACTGACTATGCAAATGTAGACGATATGTGGCTCAAATTCAAAGATATAGTAGCAACAGCAATTGAGAGATTCATACCTCATAAATTGGTAAGCGATGAAACTGATCCCCCATGGTACACAAAACAGGTCCGAACGCTGTTGCAGAGGCAACGGAGAAAGCATGCGAAGTTCATAAGAACGTGAAATCCCGAAGATTGGCTAAAATTTACAGACGCGCGAAATTTCACACGGACTTCAATGCGAGATGCCTTTCATAGGTTCCACAACGAAACATTGTCTCAAAATTTGGCTGAAAATTAGAAGAAATTCTGGTCGTGTGTAAAGTACACAAGCTGCAAGATGCAGTCAATACCTTTGCTGCGCAGTGCCGATGGTACTGTTACCGACAATTGTGCCGCTAAAGCGGAGTTATTGAACGCAGTTTACCGAAATTCTTCCGCCAGGGAAGACGAATGGAATATTCCAGAATTTGAAACACGAACAGCTGCTAGCATGAGTTTCTTAGAAGTAGATACCTTAGGGGTTGCGAAGTAACTCAAATCGCTTGATACGGGCAAGTCTTCAGGTCCAGATTGTATACCGATTAGGTTCCTTATAGATTACGCTGATACAATAGCTACCTACTTAGCAATCATATACAACCGCTCGCTCACCGATAGATCTGTACCTACAGATTGGAAAATTGCGCAGGTCGCACCAGTGTTGAAGAAGGGTGGCAGGAGTAATCCATCGAACTACAGACCTATATCGTTGACGTCGGTATGCAGTAGGATTTTGGAGCATATACTGTATTCAAACATTATGAATCACCTCGAAGGGAACGAGCTATTGATACGTATTCGGCATGGTTTCAGAAAACATCGTTCTTGTGCAACGCAGCTAGCTCTTTATTCGCACGGAGTAATGGCCGCTATCGACAGGGGATCTCAAGTTGATTCCGTATTTCTAGATATCCGGAAAGCTTTTGGCACCATTCCTCAGAAGCGACTTCTAATCAAGTTGCGGGCCTATGGGGTATCGTCTCAGTTGTGCGACTGGATTCGTGATTTCCTGTCAGGAAGGTCGCAGTTCGTAGTAATAGACGGCAAATCATGGAGTAAAACTGAAGTGATATCAGGTGTTCCCCAGGGAAGCGTCCTGAAACCTCTGCTGTTCCTGATCTATATAAATGACCTGGGTGACAATCTGAGCAGTTCTCTTAGGTTTTTCGCAGATGATGCTGTAATTTACCGTCTAGTAAGGTCATCCGAAGACCAGTATCAGTTGCAAAGCGATTTAGAAAAGATTGCTGTATGGTGTGGTAGGTGGCAGTTGACGCTAAATAACGAAAAGTGTGAGGTGATCCACATGAGTTCCAAAAGAAATCCGTTGGTATTCGATTACTCGATAAATAGTACAATTCTCAAAGCTGTCAATTTCTCTAAGTACCTGGGTGTCAAAATTACGAACAACTTCAGTTGGAAAGACCACATAGATAATATTGTGGGGAAGGCGAGCCAAAGGTTGCGTTTCATTGTCAGGACACTTAGAAGATGCAACAAGTCCACTAAAGAGACAGCTTACACTACACTCGTTCGTCCTCTGCGCGGTGTGGGATCCTTACCAGGTGGGATTGACGGAGGACATCGAAAGGGTGCAAAAAAGGGCAGCTCGTTTTGTATTATCACGTAATAGGGGAGAGAGTGTGGCAGATATGATACGCTAGTTGGGATGGAAGTCATTAAAGCAAAGACGTTTTTCGTCGCGGCGAGATCTATTTACGCAATTTCAGTCAACAACTTTCTCTTCCGAATGCGAAAATATTTTGTGAACCCAACCTACATAGGTAGGAATGATCATCAAAATAAAATAAGAGAAATCAGAGCTCGAACAGAAAGGTTTAGGTGTTCGTTTATCCCGCGCGCTGTTCGGGAGTGGAATGGTAGGGAGATAGTATGATTTTCGTTCGATGAAACCTCTGCCAAGCACTTAAATGTGAATTGCAGAGTAATCATGTAGATGTAGATGTAGTAACTGGACATCGTGAGAGAGCAGAATGGGGCGCTCCGTGGAACTCACGGACTTCGAACGTGGTCAGGTGATTGGGTGTCACTTGTGTCACACGTCTGTACGCGAGATTTCCACACTCCTAAACATCTAAACATCCCTAGGTCCACTGTTTCCGATGTGATAGCGAAGTGGAAACGTGAAGGGACACTCACAGCACGAAAGCGTACAGGACGACCTCGTGTGTTGACTGACAGAGACAGTCGACAGTTGAATAGGGTCATAATGTGTAGTAGGCAGGCAACTATCCATCCATGACACAGGAATTCCAAACTGCATCACGATCCACTGCAAGTACTATGATAGGTGGGAGGTGAGAAAACTTGGATCTCACAACCGAGCGGCTGCTCATAAGCCACACATCACGCCCGTAAATGCCAAACAACACCTCGCCTGGACGACTGAACAGTGGAAAAACGTTGTGTGGAGTGACGAAACACGGTTCGCAACGTGGCGATTCGATGGCAGAGTGTGGGTTTGGCGAATGCCCTGTGAACGTCATCTGACAGCGTGTGTAGTGCCAACAATAAAATTCTGACGCGGTGTTGTTATGGTGTGGTCGTATTTTTCATGGAGGGGGCTTGCACCCCTTGTTGTTTTGGGTGGCACTATCACAGCACAAGCCTACATTGATGTTTTAAGCACCTTCTTGCTTCCTACTTTTGAAGAGAAATTCGGGGATGGTGACTGCATCTTTCAACACGATCGAGCACTTGTTCATAGCGCACGGCCTGTGGCGAATTGGTTAAAGACAATAACAGCCCTGTAATGGACTCGCCTGCACAGGGTCCTGGCCTGAATCCTATAGAACACCTTTGCGATGTTTTGGAACGCCGACTTTGTGCTAGGCCTCACCAACCCACATCGATACCTCTCCTCAGTGCAGCACCCCATGAAGAATCGGCTGCCATTCCCCAAGAAACCTTACAGCACCTGAATGAACGTATGTCTGCGAAAGTAGAAGGTGTCATCAGGGCTAAGGGACGGTCAACACCATATTGAATTCCAGCATTACCGATGGAGGGTACCACGAACTTGAGTCATTTTCAGCCACGTGTTTGGACACTTTTGATCACATAATGTAACTCGTGGACGATTGTGTATTATTGCGTTGTTCGTGCACCGTCTTGTATTTTGATATGGAAGACGTATTTCCCATCGATAACGTGATATTTGCGTATGACCTGATTTTCTTTAATCTGTTAACAATTTTCCCTGTATCGAGCATAGAAGTTGTGTTAGCTGACAATGGCTTTTATTTCAAAGTGCTTTTTAAATTGTAACTGGTCTTCGCTAATAATTCTTCCTAATCGTATTTCGCTTAACGATAATTTGTACGTAAGAGAGTGATAATGTAACACACAGTACGATCCTCAGTATATGGCCATGTTGTAATACGGAAGCAGTTTCTCTCACTTGGAAAAAGAATTGCTTTTCTGGTGCAATCATTTTAATTCCAGAAAAAGACTGCACCACACGTAAAGTGAATGGTATTATTTCCAGGGGAATACGGAAAAACATTAAAAGTCTGTAAGTGAGTATGGAAATACGTTGAACTTCTATTACTGGGCTGGCTACAGGCGATAGCCTGAAAGTGTTCCAGTGTACTACACTCTTCCCTACTTTATCTTCAAATGAACTTTAGAATACGATACCACTTAAATAACTTTCGGGTAAAGTTTGGAGAACCTATACAACCACTTGAGAAACGACCTCGGTTACGTGTGCTCTTTTGCGATCCTAAATTGTTTTTGACTACCACGCGGTCACAACTGAGAGTCAGTCCTGCAGTTTAGAATCACGCAGAGATAAAATTCTCTCCATTCCCTCAGTGTCATAGGTAAGCAAAGGACGTAATTACCGCAGACAGGTCAAAAATCTGTAGATCAATATTCGAGAGTTGATCATCCATACCTCCAATCGACCACTATATGGAGATATTGAGATGTGACGTAACTGTTGTATTTCAATTGTCAGTGTGTTATTGTAAAGTAAATGGACCTCAGAAAAAGGCCAGGTAGTGATGGTTAAGACAATGAATTTCTCTTCAAAAATAGAGATTTCATTTGAAACTATCGTTCGGTGATTTTTACGGTATTCGTAGAGAGTTTTCAAAACAAAACATGCCCCATCTCTCTTCGTTCAGCTGCCGGCCGCGGTGGTCTAGCGGTTCTAGGCGCGCAGTTCGGAACCGCGCGACTGCTACAGTCGCAGGTTCGAATCCTGCCTCGGGCATGGATGTGTGTGATGTCCTTAGGTTAGTTACGTTTAAGTAGTTCTAAGTTCTAGGGGACTGATGACCACAGTAGTTAAGTCCCATAGTGCTCAGAGCCATTTGAACCATCTTCGCTCAGCTTCTTTTCAGTCAGTCACCTAAGGAAAAGACTGTTTAAGATCGGACTGCAAGATTTCGTACCGATGATTCAGTCAGCAATGAGTATCGGGAAGGTCGACCAAAATCTGTAGCTTTCCCGAGAAACATCGGTCCTGTGCACAACAGCCCTGGAGGACATTGGCATACAATTTACCGCAAGACAGGCACAACCTTATTCATATCGAAGACTGCATTACATTCGACTTCACACGAACATTTAAAAATATCTGAGCACGTACGATTTGACCAAATCTCAAGAATATGTTCAAGTCAAATAGTGCAAGGAACTGCTAAAATAATACATCCGAGGAAACGTAAAAACCATATACGAGAGAGGGAACTTGGATATATTCTTACGATCTGGAGACAAAGCATCTCTCTGTTGACTGGATGTTGAAAAATGAACCGAAATCAGTAAAAGTAGTATTTTCGTGAAGGACTTCAAGTAAAATGGTCACTTGTTCATTTGTTTGCATTGGGAAAGGTGCGACTGTTGCTAAGATAGAATGAAACAAAAATTAGTGCAGACATACATAATCGTACAACATTTTCTACCACAATTAATCGATGAAATCAAGAAAAAAACTGCGTATTTCATCATTACTTTCACAAAAAGTAAAATAGTTAATTCTTTGACAGAGAAGAACATCGAATTAATATCAGTCTGTAGAGGCTGTGGGGATGGTGTGATGTAGTGAGTCACAAGCCGCAAAGGACCTTTGCACTGAGGTGACAAACCTCATGGGACAGAACGTACGTCTGACGAAAAAGCGATTCTAGTAGTTTGAAAGCAAGGTTTTTGCTAACCATATCTTTTGCTTTCTTGTGGTGATGTTTCTACAGAAACTTTCATCCCCTAACACACATTTCTTTATGTCTAATCCAGAACCATAAAGGTATAAAAGTTCAGTTCGTTGGAGGAGCTGTAATTTTTACTTAGGTGATTCATGTGAAAAGGTTTCCGACGTTATTATGGCCGCACGACGGGGGTTAATAGACGTTCAACGCGATATGGTAGTGGAAGCTAGAAGCGTGGGCATGCCATTTCCGTAATCATTAAAGAATTCAAACTTCCGAGGTCCACTGTGTCAAGAGTGCGCCGAGAATACCTAATTTCAGGCGTTACCTCCCACCATGGACATCGCAGTGGCCGATGACCATCACTTAACGATCGAGACTAGCGGCGTTTGCTTGGAGTTTTCGGTGTTAACAGACAATCAATGTTACATGAACTACCAGCAAGTATCAATGTGGAACGTACGACGATCGTGGTTGTTAGGAAGGAGCAGTAAATACGAGGGCTGTCTAGAAAGTAAGTTCCGATCGGTCGCGAAATGGAAACCACGGTGAAAACCAGAAATATTTTGTTTGCAACAGTTAGGTACACCTTCCAACTACTTCTCTACATTGTCGCCGCTCCAACTTCGAGTGTTGTCGTAGTGTTGCATCAACTTTCCAATATCCTCGTCACAGAAAGCAGCCGCCTGTGCTTTCGGCCAGTTATCTGCACTGGTCTGCAGACTCGGAGGGAGCCAGTTACGGACTGTATTGTGGGTCATCAAACACTTCTCCTCGAAAACGCGGCAGGAGCGTCTTCATTGCCCCTGCAGTGTGCGGCCGAGAATTGGCATAAAGAAGGAACTTCTCGACAGTGGTGTTATGTGGGCTGCATGGCACAGGCGAAATCTCTAACCATGCCCTCATACTTGGCTGGAGACGCTATTCCCCAAACATCTTTACGTGCTCATTGTTCACTCAAAACTGAAAAGAGCGGAGCGACACGATCGACGGGCATACTAAAGACACTGTCCAACACATCTCTGCAAAGGTTTACCGGATTTCCCCAGTGGTTCCCATTTCGCGACCGATCGGAACTCACTTTCTGGACAACCCTCGTATGACGTTAATCGACTATGGCAGCAAACAACGGAAGCAAGTTACTTTGCCAATAGCATGATAACGCCCATAGCACCTCTCCTGGTATTGTGACCATACTGGCTGCTCCATAGGTGACAGAAAAGCCGTACCCTGGTCAGATGAGTCCCCATTTTAGTTGGTAGAGCTGACTGTAGGATTCGTTTGTAGCGCAGACCCTACGAATCCTTGGACCCAAGTTGTCAAATAGATACTGTGCTAGCTGGTGGCTTCATAACGGTGTGGGCTGTGTTCACATGGAATGGAATGCGTCCTCTGGTCCAAGTTAATCGCTGATTGACTGGAAATGGTTATGTTCGGCTACTTGGAGACCATTTGCAACTATTGATGTGCTTTATGTCCCCAAACAATAATTTAATTTTTATGGATGACACTGCTCCTTGTCAAAGGGCTGCAATTATTTTGGATTGGTTTGAAGAACATTGTGGAGAGTTCGAGCAAATGATTTAGCCAGATCTCCCAGCTTGAATCCCATCGAATATCTGCGGGACATAATCGAGAGGTTATTTCGTGCACAAAGTCGTGCACCGGCCACATTTTCCGACCTACGGATGACAATAGAGGCACTATGGCTGAATATTTCTGTAGGGGGCTTCAAATGACTTGTTGAATCCCTGTCACATCGAGCTGCAGCACTAGGCAATGCAGAACGAGGTCTGACAAGAGACTCGGTTGAATTCCATGACATTTGTCAGCTCAGTGTGTACTCCCTTAATCAGAACCAGTAGTTCGCAGTACAATTCAGGTCTACATGAATTAGTACTGGAACGTGGGCCCCAACACAGGGACTTTAGCAGTGGAGTGCTGTGTGAGAACTGCAGTGCTTAGCGTGGCCCAGGCATGCCGCGACTTTAAGTAGTCAACACCCCCGTCAGTAGCCTAGCAACGTCAGGGTTGAAGCGACAAGCTTTCATGGTCTGCCAAAGGCGGGACGTAGGGCTCCACACAGCCGTGGTAAGTGACTGGCGCGGAAGTCAAGAGCGACTCCTGTACCGGTGTTTGGCCGACGGCGACTGGCGCTTGTGAGTACCGTAGAGGCTCGGTGGTTGGGATATCGCTAGCTGGACGCTCCGCCCATCAGAATGCGGCTGGACAGGCAGGAGGTCTTGTCAGGATGAAAGCAGAGTCATCTGACAGTGGCGGCCTGCACTACGGTGATTGGTTACTCGATACATGCCGGATCTGACAAGACTGCCAGTGTTTATTCGCGTCAAAATGGGTTTGCTGTGATATCGTGCTTGGAGAAGTCACATATGTCAGGGGCCAGTGTGTCCCAGGTCACGGTAATGATCAAGGGCACAGTCCAATATTGTGTGATGAGCACGTGGGTCATCGCTGGGTCATTGGTCCGATTTAAGGAATTGAGCAATTTGCCAGGGACCAAGTTGTTACAAAAGTTATATTAAATGTGCGTGTTGCATACATGACCAGGAGTCCAATTCTGGGGAGTTTGGCTGCCTGGTGCTAGTTTTATTTTTATTTGACGTCACTTCGACGACTTGCACGTCGACGATTATGAGATGATGATAAGAACAGCACACAAAAGCAGTCCCAGAGTGGAGAAAATCCATGACCCGCCCCGGATCCGGACCTGGGCCTGTTACATGGCATTCTACTGCAGTGATAACTTAGTTGTGGAGGCAGACACAAATGTTATATACATGCTTAATCATCGCTCACTACGCAAAAGCACTAAAATTCATGCTTTTCGAATGAACAAGCGCTCATCATCAAATTTGTTTTACATGAATATTGTAAAAAGCATTAAGACAAAATGATAAATCAAAATATTAATAATTTGTGGTCATTTGCCGTCTCAGTAAATCTTTCTAAAATTCTCCATCATCATTTGTCCCTTTAAGTTATGTTATGTTACGTTAACCGGGGACCTAGAAACGACGGAGAGGCTGCGTCCCCGCCGCAGCCGCAGTGGTCCACAACCCCACAACGACTACCGCAGTCTACTTCACCCCTCCGCCGCACCACACCGAACCCAGGGCTATTGTGCGGTTCGGACCCCGGTGGACCCCCCCCCCTCCCCCCCAGGGAACGTCTCACACCAGACAAGTGTAACCCCTATGTTTGCGTGATAGAGTAGTGGTGGTGTACGCGTGCGCGGAGAACTTGTTTGCGCAGCGATCGCCGACATAGTCTAGCTGAGGCGGAATAAGGGGAACCAGCCCGCACTCGCCGAGGGTCCATTTGATCAAACAGACCAAAATATATCATAGTCTGCTGTCAATAATGGTAGTGTTTAACAGTCAAAGATCAGATCGAACTAGTATCTACTTGCTCGTATCTGCGTTCACTGCCAGACCAAAGTAGCCTAATACTATGTGATAACTGCTTACACAGTGTAATTTTCGGGTTTATGTTGCTATGGATGAAAGAAAGGGTGCTGGCACATAGCCTGCTTCTGCCAAGAGGAATGTTAAGCTTAGCCTCCCATCCGATGGAAGGACATTGCCATCGGTGTCAAATGGGCACTTGAATTATTGCCTGACCTGTTGTTCCGTGTCCAAGATACAATATTTAAGGCCAACGATTTCTTGAATAATCCAAAGCCATGTTTACCGTATTAATGCTTTAGTGTGGAAAAAATAATTTCCTTATATGCATCGCCGGCCGGTGTGGCCGAGCGGTTCTAGGCGCTTAAGTCAGGAACCGCGCGACCACTGCGGTGGCAGGTTTGAATCCTGCTTCGGGCATGGATGTATGTGATGTCCTTAGGTTTAAGTATTTGTAAGTTCTAGGGGACTGATGACCTCAGATGTTAAGTCTCATAGAGCTCAGAGCCATTTGAACCATTTTTTAGCTTTATATGCATCAAAAAATTGCCAAAGCTTACGAAATTTGAAGAAAAATATTAAGGACAGTAGTACGAATATTAACAAAGGCCTGATTTTGTCTTGTAAAAACATAAAAAGATTTCATACAAATATCTTGTTCGAAAAAATCCGAACCGTAGATGCTTGTCAGTGCTGTCAGCTCTGTCATCGCATCACTTTCAGTTCTCGCCGATGTACATCACCACGTTCAATGAAGCGGCGCGTGCTACTACTGACACGTGGGCTCGTGGAAAAGGTTTCCATTAAACGCCTCCAAGTGAAGCGTTACTGCTGTGAAAGGCAGGCGCGCGCGCCGCGGCAGTGGTGGCAGAGCCGCCGAGCGCCACCTCCGCAGAAT
Organism: Schistocerca americana; assembly: GCF_021461395.2. Taxonomy (NCBI): domain Eukaryota; kingdom Metazoa; phylum Arthropoda; class Insecta; order Orthoptera; family Acrididae; genus Schistocerca; species Schistocerca americana. Next base: position 749,601,006 of record NC_060122.1, on the reverse strand, counting down.
TTCCAATGAATATTAATGACTGCGGGTCGCGCGGGCTGCCACCGCAAGGGCGGCGCGCGCCTGCCTACTTTTTGTAATAAATCACGGTTAACAGGGCTGGCGCACCGCAGGTGAGGCCGGTCGCGCGCCGACCGCGGACGCCGCCGCCCCTGCCGCGCCGCTACCCGTGTTGCAGATTATCCCGCAAGCGATGAGCTACTGTGCCACGCCACCTGCCGCTGGTGCGCCGGCCGGCCGGCCGCATCTCATCACAGCTGTTTGCGCCGATAACGAGTGCAGCAGCCAAAGCCATTTTCTACCTGCCCCACATTTCCTCACCACACTCACACACAGCCCTTTACTCGTCCCTATGCAATCAGTCTAACTCATCGGATCTCTCGTTCCAATACCTTATGGTATTCGTGTTGAGCTGAAGTTGTTGGTTTCATGTACACTGAGTGGCCAAAAGCCATGGAATGCAAATGGACACTAGTTGGTCGTTGGCTTCTAAAGCCAGTGCCGTGCCATTTGTCTCCTACGGGTGCTAATAAAGTTTTAATGAAAAAAAAAAATCGAGTTGTCACCGTGAAACTCGATAATGATGTTAGTCCTCCTGTATGTGCTCAGCAGTTAATATGACACGTTTCTTCCACCGATTAATGGCTTGGTGGAGGCCTCGAGAGTTGAAGTCTGCAGTTTGAACTGAGCACAGTGAACCGTGAATTTACTTTCAATTTTTTTTTTTTTTTTTTTTTTTTTTTTTGTAAGGACTGTTACGGTGGAAGGGTGGCAAGCTTATAACCTAAAATAACTATTTAAATAAAACCCATAAAATGCAGACTTACATAAAATGTACAACATGCTCTACATTATACAGATACCACCTCGCAAGATGATAACCAAGATAGAAACATATTTCAAGAATTCGGCCTTTAAGCAATAAATCTGTCAACACCAAATCCGTCAACCATGACAGAGGCAGCTATTACCCTATGGAAGATTGACAGGGGTGGGGGGTTACTAAACAACTCGAACCGCAGATGGCTTTAAACCTTCCCAATTGCACAGGGGAAAAACGGACCACCCAATTCACAATAACCACCTTCCTGCGGGTGGGCAAACGGAGAAGACGACCGCAAAACCAAGCGGCTGGTGACTTCACCAAGAAAACAAAAGTAAAGCTGTGAGTACCGGTCGTGAGTCGTGCTTCGGTAGCTCAGATGGTAGAGCACTTGCCCGCGAAAGGCAAAGGTCCCGAGTTCGAGTCTCGGTCGGGCACACAGTTTTAATCTGCCAGGAAGTTTCATATCAGCGCACATGAAAATCTCATTCTGCAAATAGAATTTAACTAGTAAATGAAACAACATATCTCCAATCACTTAACTTCTAATAAACTGCGATTTCTGGCGTAGCACCCCCAACGCTCTCCCGAACCGTCCGCTGCCAGCCGCTTCAACGGACCCAGGAAGGCGCGCCGATCTCCCGTCTCACGGCGTCACAGCTCGCTCCGGCCAGCCCGATGTCGTGATTCCGTTACTGTTGCTCTCTTATGAACCGCGAAGCCACTACCCCTTTCTACACGGCGCTGCACACTCGACTCACGTGGGGACCTCACATGCACCGACGCTCAAGGCGGACAAGTCATCTCGTGCCTCAGTGCGCGACCAACCAACCGACCAATCCAACCACCAACGACCGTTGCCCGAGCAACTCGAACAGACTGGCGGCCTAACGCGCAGACTCAGATGCAGGAACTCAGCCCCAACCGGGCGACCACTAGCTGAGTTCTGTTACTGGCGGAGTGGCAAGACTCTCATTTTCTGACTTTAAGGTCTGATCCAAACGTCAGACATACTAGCACTCCAACGACAGACGGACACTAACGGCCGCACAAATGAAAACGAGAGACAGACCTGGAACTGGTGACGCGAGACTGACCTAGCCTCTCTCCGACTGACCCCCCAGACGAGCTGATAGCCCCCCTTAAATGCACGTGAACAGGCAACCTTTCCGCTTTCTCGCCAGAGGGAAAGCGACTACCACAGCGATTACCGCCAGAAACGGAGGGCGACTGCTACACACAACGCGCTGCGGCGCGCTCTTCGAAACAGAAAATTTTTACCACGGCTCACACGGAGTATGGACGTTAACCTGTTTGGGGGCTATATAAAAATTATTGAAAATGTGTGCAAAATCTAGTTTACTGACAAAATTTATTTTCCCAAAAACAATGTCTGACATAATTTACGGAAAACACATTACGATAGAATATCGTAAACAACTTACAGGTGGTTTAAGACCACAATGGACAAAGATCCTGGGTGCCAAAAGTGAGTCAAGTACTCTGGCCATAAAAATGTGGATAAGGCAAACTGAATTGATCTGGCGCTGAGCAGACTTCGATCAATAACCTACTAAAGTCTGTATAGGTGCAGCTGAGAACGAGTGGCAATTGTGATTTTTACGCCCTGATAAGGACGGAGCAGCAGTATGTTATCCTGTTTGCTTCATGCAACGATGTAACTTGCAGGTGGCGAGATGTGTGCAGGGTTGAGGTGTAAGGCAGCACCTGTGAGTCGATCGCAGCCACGAAAGAAATGTAAAACCTCGCGGTCTATCGATCAGGCAGACGGGTCGCAATTTACTCTCTACCAGAGCCCTGAAAAGACAATAGATATCAGTGTGTGACACACCCATTCGCTGGTCGTACCAAGGAGCAATTTGGCTCACTTATATGACGGAGTTCACAAGGATACCAAACGTCAAAACTGTAAACCAAAAATAAATGTCTCCTCTCGGCTAACGAGTAGTCCGAGACGTTGAAGTCAGACTGTCGGTAATGTAAGACTACTACTCGCAACTGAAGTCAGTCTTAGCACGCATAACAAGTACCAATCACACATGCCAGAGCATCCACCAGAAGTTGCTTCCAGACCGTAGTCCAGAGCCTGAGTGCCTCACACCTCTCCAGATAAAAATAATTCCGTTTTTCCACAAAGTGCACCCCATCTCGAACTAATCACAGGGCACTAGAGGCGCTAAATCTCCCCTCCTACACGACAGCACAAACCATGTCGAACCAGTGCAATAGTTAAGATACCTGCGTCTCTGAAAAAAAAAGAAACCACCAATTATTGGCCTATTGAAGTTTTTGCGGAGGAGACGTTTTTCTCCATAGTCGCGTCGCTTCCCGTGGCAGCAAGCTAACATATACAATCTTAAAGATATTTGTCTAAATCGCCTTTGCCTTGGACCATGTTAGTCCTAGTTATGAGGTGTCATAAAGATTCTGTCTCTGAACATTTCCCAGATGCCAGAGTTTCTTATACGACAGAGGTGACCGATGAAACTAGGTCACAGGCCTGTTTACAGTATCGGCGAACACAAAAACTTGTGAATTTTTATTAGGCGTGGCGCTGCACACAATGTCCAGTTTACGACTCCACTGTGTAGCCGCGTCCCTTCAGTCCAACGCTCCCAGCCCAGCTTTCGGCTGGCGCCAATGTATGTATAGCGGCATCGTCCTGCTGGAGTCCTGTCTCGACTAGGTGTGCTCTGTCTGCCCTGTGCGGCTGTGAGCCTGTCTGGCAAGATTTACTGAGGGACTGCCTCACCGCGACTTGCTTTCAACTTCCAACATGCCATTTCTACGAACCAAGAACCATAAAATACATCATGCTTTTAGCTCCCTACCAGGCTCCATCAAAGCCTGCTCAGCCGATGACTTTCTAGAGTCTCGCTCAAATTGCGTAACGTTGTAACAAATTCTTTATGAAAAACTGGTAGGACATTAACTAGTCCTCTCTCAAATATTTCACAAGAAATATAGCTTTGTTCTTATTCTGGAAATCCCTCCAATACAAGGTTCAATTTATGGTTTTTCAACTGATGAGAGGGGAAGGACTCACTGCTTGCCATCTCAGGACGATATGGAGCCTGTCACAAAATTTGTTAGCCCACGTAATCAGGATAATTTTGTCTCGTGCAGAACAAAATGCAATATTGTTGTGGTACAAAAACTCCCTCTTCGCAACCTTCCTGCTACAGTTTATCCAAACAGCCTCCCTGCACTTGTTAGAAGTCTTGGTAGAACGCTGCCCAATTACTTCTGCATCTACATACGCAATGCGCAAACCATTGAATGGCTCTAGGCCCAGGATACTATTTACCACTACTAATCATGTCCTTTCCTCTTCCACTCGCAAATAGAACATGGAAAAATCTACTGTCTTTATGCAAATGCAACAAGGCCTAATGTCTCTTATTTTTTCTTCTGGTCCTCATGTGAAATGAATTGTACATGGTAACGGGTAAAATTAATAACTTTTAATTATATTCTACTTCCATCTTTTTAACCAACCTTAGCCAGTAGCGTTAGCAGTTACGTAAACTACTCTGCAGTACTTGTGGCTGGCTCTCACTTGCTATTATGCTGAGGTAAAGACGCCACCATGGTACTGATGAGAGGAAGACGCCAAATTTCTGCCACAAACCCGCTAATGAGAGGAATGGGTACCGTCACATCAGGTGCACAAGAGTATCGGCAAGGTAGCGGCCTGTCAGCCTTCTTACCCTCTGGATGCGTCCACTGGTCATTCCTGTTGAGAGCGAAATGCTCTTCCCACACCATGTGCAGTTCACTCTGCAGCCATAGCCAGTCCGTAATTATTGTATCCCTTAGTGGTACTTCATGGAAATAAAAACCATGTTCTCCTGAATCCTGGCATTTCTAATTTTACGTGCCAGAGATGCCTCCCAGATGCCCACCTGAGCTTCTAATGCAATCCTGACCTGTATAGTACGTTGGAGGCTGTAAACTCGTTCTTCAGTAAGCTTCAAATGCAGTTCCCTAAACTTGACAACAGTATTTCCCGAAAAGAAGGGATGAGCATTTCAGGTAATGAAGTAGGCCGTGTCTCTGCAGTACTCGAGTGTTGAAAGAACCTACCGGTAACAGATCTAGCACTTCTGCTTTCCTTCGCTGTCTCCCTTTAATCCAGCCTATTGTTGACCCCAAACACTCGAGCAGTACTCAAGAATGAGTTGTACAACTGTTCTTTATGCGGTCTCCATAATAGATAAGTTGCAAATTCCTCATATTCTCCCAATATATCGAAGTCGACCATTTTCTTTCCCTGAAACCTTCCTTACGCGCTCGTTCCATTTCATAACACTTTGCAACGTTACACCTAGATACTTCATCAACGTTACTGTGTCAAGCATTACATTACTAATGCTACGGGATTCTCGTTCCTACTCACCTGCAATAACTTCTGTTTTTCTACATTTAGAGCAATCTGCCATTCAGCACACCAAAAGAAACCCTTGTCTTGGTAGATGTGAAGCCTTTAGAGTCATCTTATTACCACACCTGACTATACATCAAACAGTCAACAGCAATAAGCCGTAAGTTCAATCTCATCCTGTCCGCCAGATCATTTATGAGTTTAAAGAATAAGAGCGGTCCTATTACGCTTCCCTGCGACCACATAACGGTTACCTTGTATCTGGTGAACACTGACCATAGAGGAAATTGTGTTTCCTCATATCACCTAATAAGCACTGGAGCACACGCTGTTAACAAAGCAGTAGTTTAGTATAAAAAACTATTCAAAGTAACCTTGTGCTTTGGTTGTTGGTCTTTGTTTTTCTGGGTGGCAGCAGACCGACACGTTTCCAACTGTCGGCTTTGGTCATTTGTCGTAGTGGTAAATTCAGCACTCGTCCATGGTGATTAGGCGGCTAAACAATTCTGGATTAACCCGACAAAGCTGAAACAACTCGTTCCATTTTGGCGGATTCTTTAGATGTTAGCGAGCAGTTGTAGAAACCAGTGAAGTCATTATAAAACTTTCACGCCATATGGTGAAAACAATGGGAAGACAGAGATTAAGAAACAAGGTTTTAAATTGTAAGACATTTCCAGGGGCAGATGTGGACTCTGGCCACAATCTATTGGTTATGAGCTGTAGATTAAAACTGAAGGAACTGCAAAAAGGTGGGAATTTAAAGAGATGGGACCTTTTTAAACCGACTGAACCAGAGGTTGTGGAGAGTTACGGGGAGAGCATAAGGGAGCAATTGACAGGAATGGGGGAAAGAAATAAGTAGAAGAAGAATGGGTAGCTCTGAGGGATGAAGTAGTGAAGGCAGCAGACGAGGGCTGGTAGAAATACTTGGGTAACAGAAGAAATATTGAATTTAATTGATGAAAGGAGAAAATATAAAAATGCAGTAAATAAAGCAGGCAAAAAGGAATACAAACGTCTCAAAAATGAGATCGACAGGAAGAGCAAAATGGCTAAGCAGGGATGGATAGAGGACAAATGTAAGGATGTAACGGCTTATCTCACTAGGGGTAAGATAGATACTGCCTACAGGAAAATTAAAGAGACCTTTGGAGGAATGAGAACCACTTGTATGAATATCAAGAGCCCAGATGGAAACCCAGTTCTAAGCAAAGAAGGGAAAGCAGAAAGGTGGAAAGAGTATATAGAGGGACTATACAAGAGCGATGTACTTGAGGACAGTATTATGGAAATGGAAGAGGATGTAGATGAAGATGAAATGGGAGATACGATACTGCGTGAAGAGTTTGACAGAGAACTGAAAGATCTGAGTCGAAACAAGGCCCCAGGAGAAGACAACATTCCATTAGATCTACTGACAGCCTTGGGAAAGCCAGTCATGACAAAACTCTGCCATCTGGTGAGCAAGATGTATGAGACAGGCGAAATACCCTCAGACTTCAAGAAGAAAACAATAATTCCAATCCCAAGGAAAGCAGGTGTTGACCGATGTGAAAATTACCGAACTATCAGTTTAATAAATCTCATCTGCAAAATACTAACTCGAATTCTTTACAAACGAATGGAAAAACTGGTAGAAGTCGACCACGGGGAGGATCAGTTTGAATTCCGTAGAAATGTTGGAACACATGAGGCAATACTGACCTTACCCCTTATCTTAGAAGAAAGATTAAGGAAAGGCAAACCTATGTTTCTAGCATTTGTAGACTTAGAGAAAGCTTTTGACAATGTTGACTGGAATACTCTCTTTCAAATTCTGAAGGTGACAGGGGTAAAATACAGGGAGCGAAAGGCTATTTACAATTTGTATAGAAACTAGATGGTAGTTATACGAGTCGAGGGTCATGAAAGGGAAGCAGTGGTTGGGAAGGGAGTGAGACAGGGTTGTAGCCTCTTCCCGATGTTATTCAATCTGTATATTGAGCAAGCAGTAAAGGAAATAAGAGATAAACTCGGAGTAGGTATTAAAATGCATGGAGAAGAAATAAAAACTTTGAGGTTCGCCGATGACATTGTAATTCTATCAGAGACAGCAAAGGACTTGGAAGAGCAGTTGAACGGAACGGACAGTGTCTTGAAAGGAGGGTATAAGATGAACATCAACAAAAGCAAAACAAGGATCATGGAATGTAGTCGAATTGAGTCGGGTGATGCTGAGGGAATTAGATTAGGAAATGAGACACTTAAAGTAGTAAAGGGCTTTGGCTATTTGGGGAGCAAAGTAACTGATGATGGTCGAAGTAGAGAGGATATATAATGTAGACTGGCGATGGAAAGGAAAGTATTTCTGAAGAATAGAAATTTGTTAACATCGAGTATAGATTTAAGTGTCAGGAAGTCGTTTCTGAAAGTATTTGTGTGGAGTGTAGCCATGTATTGAAGTGAAACATGGACGATAAATAGTTTGGACAAGAAGAGAATAGAAGCTTTCGAAATGTGGTGCTACAGAAGAATGCTGAAGATTAGATGGGTGGATCACGTAACTAATGAGGAGGCATTGAATAGAATAGGGGAGAAGAGGAGTTCGTGGCGCAACTTGACAAGAAGAAGGGACCGGTTGGTAGGGCATGTTCTGAGGCATCAAGGGATCACAAATTTAGCATTGGTGGGCAGCGTGGAGGGTACAAATCGTAGAGGGAGACCAAGAGATGAATACACTAAGCAGATTGAGAAGGATGTAGGTTGCAGTAAGTACTGGGAGATGAAGAAGCTTGCCCAAGATAGAGTAGCATGGAGAGCTGCATCAAACCAGTCTCAGGACTGAAGACCACAACAACAACAACAATGGTGAAAAATGATACATTACTAACACTCACTTTTTCTATGACTGCCTCTGTTGTGACCTACTAGTGTTCTAGCGCCAGGTCTTCCATTTGTCATGCGATACTCCAGTTCTTCACGTATAAAAAGTCTGTCACTTCTTCCTTCAACGAATAATTGAGGACAGGAGTCTCCCTAATATAGGTAAATATCTCCTTCTCTAACTACCCAGCGTAAGTAGAGTCGAGATCATGTTAGCACACAGTCATATTTCTTTCACTGTTTCAACACGTGCAGTTCCATTAAATAATACATCAGAGTACGAGTTGCGAGCATCTACCACGTTCAGCTGAAAGCACTTGAAAGTGGTGCCAGCAGTTAGAAGACACTGTACAGTGAGGAACACACAAGGTGTTCCAGTGTGATACACAAAAAAAGCATGTTGAAAAGAATTCTGCACATAGTCCACTACGTCTGCTTCTTGGCATAACATTCAACAGTTAGCCATCCCTCGAGAGTAGCTACGAGAAGGCCCTCCCGCCTCGGGCCTCAGGGGGTGCATTGAGCAAGGATGACTGAGAGATGCAGCTAGGGAGATTGCGGTGAATCATGCCAGGGTGTACAGAGATACAAAAAGAAGTGTGGCACTGACATCTATTCACCGACGAATACACAGTACCTCTGCCGATCCAGACGATGGTGCACCAGTGCAAACGTCATCGCTGGAATATGCTGCTACGGCACCCGGCTCCTCCCTCTCCGTGACGTTATGCTATTTCTTTGACTGGGTGGAGTGGCCGGCAGCATGTGTCTGCCGAGTCGGAAGCTCTGCGCCTGACCTCTGGAGCCCGGCAGACTATTTCTCCAAGCTCTACTTGGGGTCACGAAGGGTGACAGCCAGCAGCCGTCATTGAAGTAGAGTCTCAGCAGCTCCAGTCGTGAGCCCAGGGAGACTCCGTCAGTGATAGAGGATAGCCTCGGACCCGGGAGGCAGTGAGATCGCGTCCCGGCTCCGCCCTTCCTGATGGCATCTTGCAGTCTGTCGCAAGTTGTCACCCAGAGGGCGGTCGTTGGCCACAGCCCTAATCGACGCACTCTCCACGTCTGTGGCACGTCCGTAGAGCGGATCTTAGCAGCTGATTCAGCGGGCAGGTCTGCTGCCGAAATCCATCACCAGATAGTCGTCGTCGTGTCTTACAACCTAAGCAGTTGTCGTTTTCTCAGGTTCAACACGCAGACAGAATGGTGACACGACTGCTTTCCTTTAGCCTCTGGGCTCCCTTTGTATATACTCCTTGTCCTACACCTCTGATGTAGTCCTTCTCGAAGGGATGAATGGAATGTTCCTTAATAACTGCAATATCACAGTTTTCTAGCCGCTACATCTCCCACATGCTGGTTGCTAGGCACTGTTGTAACTGCATGTCAATGTCAGTGGTCTGTGTTGGGCCTGATTACTCCGCACCTATCTCCACACTTGGTTATAAAGCTGCCGGCCCGTGCTTCCTCGCCTGAGAGTGGTGTAAATCTACCTCGCAGATCAATTGGATTAAGAACGTGCGTCCATCACAACCTTAGCTTCCACCTTTCGGCTTCAGCTGTGAAAAATTTATTAGAGTTCCACAGATCCAAACCTATACTTATACACGGCACAGCATACCTCTCATCCCTTCCGATATGATTCCGCCCAAATTTTTAATAGCGGTTTCCCACTAAACTACCTTAGCTCCAATAATTTATGTAATGAGGACTGTCACCCCATGCACAATGTAGGGTCACCACACGGAAGTTCTCCTCGCACTGTATTGCTCCCTTTAACTAACTACCATGTACCCCCATTATAATATTACATTCTAATGAAGTCCTCAAAACTAACTGCCTTTCCCGTCAACGCCAGTCATCCATTCTCCTGGTAATCTGTGTGTTGGCATGTCTACAACCTGTACTTGTTTATGTTTTACCCAGAAACACAGTGCGCAAAACCCTGCTAGAAACACACAAGAATTGGTAATGAATACGCTTACTACTAAGACTTTGTTTAGTTGTTGTTTACTAAATGGTATACATGCAGCCAGATTTGTTCCCTCAAATTTCTGTTTACTGGAACTACATTAGTTTGTTCAAGGACTGTTTAAATTCTGAATGTCTTATTTACATAGGTTATAATTTGAATTTTATCCTTCCAGCCAATAGAACATATTCCTGGTCAGTGTCATAATAGTTCAGCCTGTGAACACAGCCAGGAGACGAAAGTCCATCCCCATTACTTTACAGACCATACAATTAATAATCATTCTGCTTTCCCTGAAACTCGATCTTTCTCAACGATAGTGATCTTGCTCCTTCAAAGCAACAGAATACCGAGTATTAACCACTGTGTTCCCATAGTGTGGAAGTAAATTCGAGCTGGCAGAGACTTCTTGCAACGAGACGTCTACTACTCCAGAAAGAAACTCGCTTCACATGTCCGCATACCGATCCGTAACTGACCGCCTAGACAGATCAGGGCACCTTTCCAGCTGTACACGTGACAGTACTACATGAGACTGCTTTCTTTTGAGCCTAGAAACACTTCCTGTGCTCTCAACGGCTCCCACTGCGCCAGTACCCCCATTTCACTAGATACGGGTCGTTGCTATAGGACTGAAATTCCGGGATTGTCCAAGAAACATATACCAGGATAGCTATGTGCACCCTGGCCCCTTCCGTTTCCACGTATACCCTATGTGTATGGAAGAACACTGCTCTGTGACACTTTGGCTACATGTTGTAACTCTGCGGAAACTTCTTTCCTCCATGACGCAACCCCATCATGAATCCCCTAGCAACAATCAGTGCGCGACGGCGTTTCACGTTTACCGAATGAAACAACGTCCCCATTAGAAGGACATTACTCTATCACCCCCACCCTCCTTCCGAGAACGCACAGTACCCAAAAAGTATTAATAACAACAACGTGAATAAAAACTAACAACACTGCAAAAAAATTAAAGAAATAAGTGTCCTTACGCCGATATAAATACCTATATGGCCAATTTAAATACATATATGGTAGAGCACTTGCCCGCGAAAGGCAAAGGTCCCGAGTTCGAGTCTCAGTCGGGCACACATTTTTAATCTGCCAGGAAGTTTCACATATATGGCACATCATCCACTTTGTGTTGCTAACCATCCGAGGTCCCTTCTTGTTACCCTTAGTAATTTTCTCCTCCTGGTTGGTTGACGATAACTGCTGTATCCCCTCTACCATTCGGCTACATGACATTTTGCGACTGACGTTTATAATAGACGTTTTCGTGGGAAACTAACGTTGACCTTTGAAGCCGTTTCCACTAGCTGGTAAGGCCCCTGTTTATGAGGTAAAATATTTTTAATTTTCCCCTATTGCGTATAGAGATTCGTGAGCATTACCCGCTGTCCAAAGCGGTACTAAAGCAGCGCACCTATTCGGTTGTTTCTGCTGCTCTAGCGCCTTCATGATTGTCTTCCACACATTCCTCCGAACTTCTCTTTATTCTTCTTCGTAACCAACTCGCCATCTAGCACTAATTTTGAAGTCAAAACATCAAAGGGAGATGGCATCTTCCTCCTGCAGACCACGTGAAATGGCGACAAGCACGTTGCAGTATGGATCGTCGAATTGTAGGAAGACGGGACATACGAAAGATTGTAATTGCCTTGTGCAGGCGTTCAGTTCTCCCACTGGCCTGCAGATGAAACGGTTTTTCCCGTAAATTCGGTATACGCAACACGCAGCATTGTTGTTTTATTAAATCAGAGACATACTTTATACCCTGATCCTTATCTATGGTATCAAGTACGCCAAAATTCTATATCCCGTTTACTAACGCCCGTTGGTCTGGCATCGGTACCATTGCCAAAATCAAGAAAATTGATCAGTGATTGTAAGAACATACAGAGTCCCTGCAGGTGTTTTCTTACATTGCCCTAGGACAACCAGCCCCAACATATAATACGAACTGGATGCCTCTTGCAGTCTTTGCAACGGCACTTTTTGTCGTGTAGTGCCGTTCCTTTGCTCGCGTGGCACGTGATTCCTGACGTACTGTCGCACCTCGAGCTTCCTATTCCTTCAACAAAACTGCTCTGGTAAACATCTATCCGTCGGACGTCGTACTCCACGATCTGACAGCATGTGATCACGAGATCGCTGCAAAACATCATTCTGAAAAATCGTTGGAACCACCACACGTGGTCCACACCTTGTCGTTTAGACAACTAACTCTCATGAATAACAAAATGTTGCTGTGACTGCAATACCTGGCACTCATTATCCTTTGCGTATGCCCTCTGCCACTCTTATAAGCTCCTCCTTAACATCCTCAGCATCGCTACCCCACGACTTAATGCGTTCGCATACAATCTCCCTGGCTTATGGTTTACGTAGTTCCCAAATTCACTAGGCGTAAATGCTCACCGAGTTAGCCTACTAGATGAATTTGTTAAACCAAGCAACCATTTCAGTGTGGCATGGTCTGTCATGACCTTCAGCTTCCTACCATATAATTTTCACTGGCTCATGATGTGTTGTCCTCATCATTTCATCATCATTCATGCAAGTGGCAAGATTGGACTGAGAAAAGATTAGGAATTTGTACGGGCGCTGATAACCGCGTAGTTGAGCGCCCCACAATCCAAACATCATCATCATCATCATCCTACCATATAGGTAACATCGAAAATACATAATACCAAATATGACCGCCAACACCTCTTCCCCAGTCATTAAATACTTAGGGTCTGTCTTGTTTAACTCCCTCGAAGCGCAAGATACCGAATGTTCTTGACCGTCTACCACCTTTCCCTAAAAGCACCCGACTTTTTCATTTGAAACATCAAATGATATGATAAACTCTTTGTCAAAATCCAGAAAACGCAATACATGATCTACTACTGACATTTAATTTAATTTTTCAAACGCCACTTAATGTTCCATTGACCAATGCAATTTAGCGCCCTTTTTGAGTAGCTTCTTCAGTGATTCGGCTCTTTGTGCAAAGCACTTCACGAACAATCTGCAATAATTACAGAGGCCGATAATAACTGTACCTGCTTAGTTGTGTGTGGTGTTCGAAAATTTCACATTTTGTCTGTAACAAGAAGATCGGTCTGTACGACACGTTCGCTAATCATGTGCCCCAGACCCTTTACCAGATTTTGCTAAAAAATTACACTTGTTTATAATTAACATCAAACGTGCCGACTGTAGTCTACTAAGGACCTCTTCCAAACGTCCCATAAGCTCCGGTAAATCCTTTCAAAAGACAGTTAAGTCATCCATATACACCTTACAAGTTTTCGGTTTTAGTCCTCTCAATACATTAAACCACCACAGAAGAGTTGCTGGTGCATTACATAGTCCAAACGGCATGCACTTGTAATGAAAGTGGCCAAACAGCACTATAAATCCTGTTTTAGGTCAGTTTTCAAGTGCCACTTCCAATTCGTGATACCTGCTTCTCAGATCTGTAGTTGTAAAGAACTGACACTGAACCATAGATCCTGCGAAGCTTGGAATTTGATAAGCATTCGAAATGGTTTGTGAATTTAAATATCTGTAGTCATAATAAAATCTGTATTTCTGTGTTCCATCTACTGATTTCTTCAGCATGACCGTCATGTTCGCGTTCTGGGGGCTTTCACTAGAATACATAATCCCATCCCATAATTATTGCTCAGCATAATTTTTTTAATGGTTGCATTTACCTTACTATACAGTATGGCTTCCTATATATGTGTCAGCGTATGACGTTAAGTCATCAGGGTTGCTGGTAAACCTCTGTCTGTGCAGATCAGATCACCCAATCTCATGAAGAAGTTTTCCATAACCCTTCGATCACAGCTCTCTGAGTAAACCACTTTCCTTCATAACACTTCCACATTCACAGTTTCATTGTAGGTTTTCTCTAGACTCGACGATTCTAAGTCCTCATCTTCAGAGACTTCTAAAGTGGCAGGGTAACCTCAACGATGCCAAAATTGCACACTAACAGGAATCATCCATTCCACATTAACGTCACCCACATACCCCAAACTCCTGTGGACAAAAAAGAAAGTGGGAATTATTCAATTCTTCATTGTTCAAAAGTAGTTCAACCAAATATGTTTCTCTTGATAAATAGGTATCCACTGAAACTCACACTCCCTTCTCTGTACCTGCTGGTATTTTATCCCGGTGACAGATCTCTACTGAAAATATATGCAGTTCAGTTGGTCTCATCCCAGTGACAACCTTGTACCATTGTCTCAGTCGTAACTATTTTCCCCGTCTGGAACACAGTCCCACTGAACTCTACTACGTGTTGCCCAATATCAGCCTCAGCTTGATGTTTGTCAAGAAATTCTATACCGAGAATCATTGAATCTTCGCATATGCTTGGCAATACCTCCATGCATTCCTCGAACCTACGTTTCCCAGCCGAAAATTCCAGTACTGCCGTAATCAATGATTCCACACTATCATCGCCATCCTCTCGTAACCTCTTCCCCGTGAGTTGCCGACTGACAATGGACACATGCGTCCCTGTGTATGCCAGGAATCTCTATTTCCTGTGACTCACGAAGCCCACTAAAAGAAGAATTGCATCTGTACATTAACTTCTGCCGTGTCAGTGGTCCATCGGGACTGCCTTCCTCGGTTGAAGCACTCACATTTGCGCTTAATGGCTGTTACCCTTGCTGGTGTTTCCACCTTTCATACTTCTACAGTAAGATTCCTGGTGGCGCTATCCACCACATGCATAGCACTCTGGTTGTCTATGTTGCTTCCTTATATGACCCTCCCGGCCATGTCTACAACACCTGGCTTTGGAAGCGAAAGCCCGATGGCTAGCTCTTTGTTTTGTTGCAATATGCATCTTCTCTAATGTGTTCTCATTCTCTGAGCTGGCGCTAAGTCCTCCAGATTATCCATTCTTACCTCCGTGACATCTCTGCATCTTCTCTAATGTGTTCTCATTCTCTGAGCTGGCGCTAAGTTCTCCAGATTGTCCATTCTTACCTCCGTTATATCTCTGAGGGTATACCATGCAGAAATACGTCCGCTACGCTATTTTCTGCCCCTTGAAATAAAACCCCATAAGCTGATGCATCTTGTATCCGTAAATATGTCTTTGCATTCAGTTTACGGATTCTATCTGAGAACGCTTCCACAGACTCGTTGCGCTGCAATGGCATAGCACTATGTTCCGACCGAAAAACCTTTTTTGCTTTTGGTATCGCTGGCCAAGTCCAGCGGTCCAGTCCTGAAATGTTTGTCATTTACTCAAGGTGTCGTGGTATACAACATATATATTGGCGCCCCCTGCCAAATACAACTAACGATGTGCATAGTTATTTTACCTGAGCACCTATTCACTTCCGTAGCGTCCTAACATCCTTATTAAAAATTGTCAAGTTCTCCGTTGCCTTGCCCAGAAGATAGTAACTAACCCGACCTCTGCCGGGTCGTATGGAACAGAAGGCACCCTAAGTCCAGATTTATTTCCGTCTAACGCCAACTGCTTCTGAAACAGACTCACTTTCCCAGCTTATAATTCACGATTAAGTTCGAAATTTCTCTGCCTGTCACTCACCAATTCCTCTGTTAATCCGTGCACTTGCTGAGTTAAAGCACCGACTGCATCCACAGTTGTAGCAGAGCGCGTTTCCACTGCTTTTCATAGTCTGCTTCTACCTTGAAACAAATGTTAGAAACAGAGGAAGACACACACTCCCATTTAAAAATGTAACCACAAACTAATTCTTCTTGTGAATCATCATCCATCTACACTTACAACAGCTACTAGCCAGATGACCAATTCACCTAGACACAGAGAGAGTATATAGCTGTGGTACTCGGCAAATTGTGCCCAGACTAAGCACAAAATTGAGACGTCACTGACACAAAATTATCATGTCCACTCCAACTTCAAAGCAAAGATAAGTCCACGGGTTCAGAAACGTTACTCTAAACATCTCCTACCCTAGCTCACAAGCTCACACGATTGACTCTGACACCGGGAGCAAATGCCAAAAAATAACACAAATAAAACTAGACTCACCATACCACACCGTGCTGTGCTGATACCATCGAACCCGTGTTAAGTGTTAAATGCCATTGCCTCACTCAATACTCACCAAAGCCAACACACTCATCAAACCGTAATGTTGGACATGAACGAATACATTTCGACGCAACTTGTTGTGTTGGGAAGAGAAGCGACCCCTCTGACACCAAACTGTTGCAACCACCCTGCCTGGGACTTAGGGGGCGTAATGAACAAGCATTACCAATGAATGTGGTTTGGGAGAGAGGGGTGAATCACGCTGGGACGTGCAGTGACACACAGGCAAGTTTGGCAATGACGGCCATTCCGCCGCGAAGACACACAGTGTCCCAGCTGACCCAGATGTCGGCGGTGTGATGTGTGTGCTTGTGTCAGAGCAAACCAGAGCCAAAATCTAAAGCTACACCACCTGTGCGCTCCCTCCCAAAGCCGTAATAACTCCTGAGGCGACCTGGGTGGCGTGGCGAGACGTACTGGAAACCCCGCGCCTGCTTTCCGGAACGTGGCTGGCTATTCCCTCAAGCGCCATTCAAGGTCACCGCGTACGGCGCTGAAGGGAAACCACCAGTCAGTCATTGTTGTTGTAGGGCCTCAGCAGCTAAATTCGTCTGCCTATAGCGGCCCAGTCGATGACTGAAGACTGCTTGGGCCCAGAAGACCCGGCTCCACCCTTGCCGACTGGAGCTTGTAGTCCATCGGACGACGTCACCCAGAGAGCCGAGTTTGGCCACCTACCTGCTCCATGCACCTGTGTAGCGCCATGTTTCGGACTCCCCTCTCCAACGTTGCTGCGCGTCCGCACCGCTAACCTTGGAGGTTGATTCAGCGGGCCAGTGGGTCACCGAACTCCGTCACCAGATGGGCGTCATGGGTGGCCTGCAACCTCAACAATCGTCATTCTGTCCGGTTCTGGACCCTGACAGAATAGCTATAGGGCTATCCGCCTTATGTCTCTGAGCTCCCTCATTTATCGTTTTCTTACGCCTCCGACATAGACCTTCTAGAGCTGACGATTGGAGTGATCGTTAATAATTGTGACATCAACTTTTTCTAACACGCTTCAAACCTCACATGCGTGTTGCTTGGCTGTTGTAGCTGCAGTGTTACGGGTTTTTCATAGCATGTCAGTGAACTGTGTTGCACCTCATTACTCCACACCCGCCTCCACATTGGCTTATACTGCTCGCCAAGGTATTCTTTCTCGCCTGCGAGTGGCGGCGTAAACCTGCCTCGCAGAACCGTTTGCTTAATAACAACATTGCAAACGCTAGCTATCTGATGTACCTTTCTGTCCCTTAACTCCTGCCTTCCCGTAATAACTGCGTAAAATTTTTAAAAATCTCTCAAAACCATATCTATACCTATTTGTGGCGCAGCAAAGCATATAGTGTACGTCGGTATGATTTTTGTGTTTCACACCATACAGGATTCGATCGAAAGACCTTCCCGATGGAGGTAACCGACTAGGTGTACATATTTGTGATTTCATTGTACTGTTCTAGATGGAAGACGGCAATATCGTTACTGTTAAGTGGATGCGGCTGCTTTGTAGACTGATGCGCAAAATCTAAGAGCGAAAGTATGTTTCACATGACGCGTCACTACCAAGTAACATGGATCGATTAAACTTGGGCCAAATTTACAAAGAACTGCTGCAGTGTGGTACAGAAGATAAGTGAAAGAAGTGCTCATTGTGACGAACAGACATGACACGCTTGTTCAGAACTACTTATTACACTGAAGTCGACTCAGTCGTAGGGGTCCCTCGGAAATTACCAAAGCGGGTATGGTTCATAATAGGGTGAGTGGTCTTTGGGACTGTATAAAAAAGAGGCCACGGGATTATGCACACCTGAGAAAGACACGCACTGAGAAGTCGACAGTGTCACAGTGACAGTAACTGGTTAGAATACCGTCTTAAAAATCATGGAGGTCAGTACGCCAAAGTGAAATTGAGCCTCTCCACACTATAATAATTGGACCACCAAAACAATCATTTTCGACGATTTTTCTGGGTGCATTACGTGCTCTCACCTCTCGCTGTATGAGTATACGTGCGGGTTACTACTCAGGCTGAACATGCTCTCATCCAAGAAGAGCATACGACGTCATTCCGCGATGGTCCAATCCGTAAGGCACTACTGGCCATCTTTGAACATGACACACACATTGGTTAACGCCATTGTGACTCAGCAATGTTTCGCCATGTTTGCCTTTTCAGGTACGTATTCGATCGCAACGTCATATGTATGGATGACAGTGTGCGACCGTATGAAACAGCTTAGGAGGAGGGGTTCTTGGAAAGAGTCAGCTGTCCTGTTACATCGAGCGTGTGTGCGTTGGGTAGTTGAGACGTAATGTAGCACGTTCATATGCACCAGTGAGCATCCAGGAGTTCTGAACCGCACCATTGGGGGAATGGAACGCCTTACCACGAGAATTTCTTACCAATCATGTGGCCAGTATGAGAGAACATTGGCCAGTAACATTGACACCCTATTAGGAACACTATTCTGCCTTTTGTAATTTCCAGTATACCATTATAAATAGTTTGACTTCAGTGTAATTATTGCCTGTAAACAATAGTGTCTTTCAGTTCTTCTCATTGCTGTAGCGGCACCACCGTTTAGGATAGGGGAAGTTACAGCCAGGTTCGAGCCACATTGCTGTGTGTGATTGCATACCAACAGTTATGAAGTAGAATAGAGGCCACAGGGCCGTCAAATTGCTGAAAGAGTGTAGGTAGCAGGTTAGCATGTAGAAAATTTCAGGCAGATGGGGCCCACATTCCAACATAGCGTGTTATGAGTACGTGACGTGAAGCGGAGCGTATGGCAAAACAGAGGCTCACAGCAGCGTTTAAATAGGTGCGGGTTTCTAACGAGATTCATTCACGTTTGGCAGCTCCCCTGGACAGCGGGGTGTGTCACACCACCAGCTACAAGCAGCAGCAGATGGGGCGCCAGCGTTCCACTCCATGGCAGGTCACTGGTTCAACCCTCTGAGGCTGACATGGGGTCCATAGCCAGCCAGCGGTGGGCCACTCCACAGCTCGCTATTATGGGCACTCGTCTTGGCTTGCAACCCACGCCGGAGGCATCTCGAGGCGAGGACTGCAGATTGGGACTCCGGATCGTGGGCGCTATTTGGCGCCGCGATCTTAGCTATGCTGGCAAGAAGCAGCCAGCTGGCCACCTGCAGCTCACACTGAGTGGCGCTGAGTCGACAGGGGAGCACACCGCTGACACAGCTGCCGGTATCCTGGTGATGATATAACTTGACTGTAGTACAAGGACGACACACAGCAGTGCATGCATGGATCGCTGAGGCAGCCATTCTGCACCAAGCTGTTTTGCAGACAGTGTGAGTAGTGTGAGGTGTCCTGATGCACAACCACCAGTCGACGTGCAGGTATGGAAATCAGGACGCGCTCAGTGTAAAGACACTTCAGCTATCAAGATTTCAGAGTGTTCGGAATAGATTTCCTGAATTTACTGCTCTCCAAGAAGCGTGTGGCACGCTAATTATTCTTGGGACTGAGACCTGGCTGAATCCTGAAATAGGAAGTTCTGAAATAATTAGTGAGGGTTGGAACGTGTATCGGAAAGACAGATTAGACACCGTAGGAGGTGGTATCTTCATTGCCGTTGACAGAAATATTGTGTCTACTGAGGTGGAAGTAGAGTGTGATTGTGAAGTTATGTGGACATTTTTAACAGGGCTAGGAGAAATAAAGCAAATTGTTGGGTGTTATTACTGGCCACCAGGTTCCACAGTGAAGTTCTAGAATCATTCAAAGGGAGTCTACACTCTGTATCACAGAAGTACCCGAATCATGCTATATTAGTCGGAGGCGACTTCAACCTATCTAGTATAGACTCGGATGTCTATGGATTTATTAAAGGTGGTACAGAAAAGCCGTCGTGTGAATTACTTTTGAACACATTATCCGAAAACTGTCTTGATCAGCTAAATAGACAGCCAATATTTTACATCTGGTAGCCACGAACAGACCAGACGTCATCGACAGTGTCAGTGTTAAGACCGGGATTAATGATCATGATGTTGTCATTACGACTATGGTTACAAAAGTTAAAAAGTCGGTCAAGAAGGCTAGAAGAGTATTCTTTCTAGAAAGAGCAGATAAGCAGTTGATAGTATCCCACTTAGTAAATGAATCGACTTCATTTACTTCCAGTACGATGGCCGTGGAAGAATTACGGGCAAATTTTAAACACATTGTAAATCACGCATTGGGGAAGTATGTGCCGGAAAAGTGGGTTACGGACGGAAAAGACCCACCGTGGTTTAACAGCGCAATTCGGAGAATGCTCAGGAAGCAAAGACAGTTGCACTCGCGGTACAAGAAAGATCGGGAGAACGAGGACAGGCAAGACTTGCTAGAGTTCGGGCTGCTGTAAAAAGAGCGATGGGCGAAGCATACAACCACTACCACCGTCATACCTTAGCAAAAGATCTTTCTGAAAACCCAAGGAAATTCTGGTCTCACGTAAAATCGGTAAGCGGGTCGAAGGCTTCCATCCAGTCACTCGCTGATCAGTCTGGCCTGGCAACAGAAGACAGCAAAACGAAAGCTGAAATTTTAAATTTAGCATTTGAGAAATATTTCACGCAGGAGGATCGTACAAACATACCGCGGTTTGTGTCTCTTACAGATTCCCGTGTGGAGGGTTGTGAAGCAGCTGAATGGGTTGAAAATAAATAAATCACCAGGTCCTGATGGGATTCCAATTCGGTTTTACCGAGAGTACCCTACTGCATTGGCTCCTTACTTAGCTTTCATTTATGGTGAATCTCTTGCCCAACGAAAAGTCTCGAGCGAATCGAAAAAAAGCGCAGGTGACGCCTGTATAAAAGAAGGTTAGAAGGACGGATCCTCAAAATTACAGATCAATATCCTTAACATCGGTTTGTTGCGGGATTCTCGAACATATTCTCAGTTCGAATATAACGAATTTCCTTGAGACAGAGGAGTTGCTGTCCATGCATCAGCACGGCTTTAGAAAGCATCGCTCCTGCGAAACGCAGCTCGCCCTTTTTTCACATGATGTTTTGCGAACCATGGATGAAGGGTATCAGATGGATGCCATATTCCTTGACTTCCGGGAAGCGTTTGACTCGGTGCCTCACTGCAGACTCCTAAATGAGGTACGAGCATATGCGATTGGTTCCCAAATATGTGAGTGACTCGAAGACTTCTTAAGTAATAGAACCCAGTACGTTTTCATCGATGGTGTGTGTTCATCGGAGGTGAGGGTATCATCTGGAGTGCGCCAGGGAAGTGTGGTAGGTCCGCTGTTGTTTTCTATCTACATAAATGATCTTTTGGATAGGGTGGATAGCAATGTGTGGCTGTTTGCTGATGATGCTGTGGTGTACGGGAAGGTGTCGTCGTTGAGTGACTGTAGGAGGATACAAGATCACTTGGACAGGATTTGTGATTGGTGTAAAGAATGGCAGCTAACTCTAAATATAGGTAAATGTAAATTAATGCAGATGAATAGGAAAAAGAATCCCGTAATGTTTGAATACTCCATTAGTAGAGTAGTGCTTGACACAGTCACGTCGATTAAATATTTGGGCGTAACATTGCAGAGCGATACGAAGTGGGACAAGCATGTAATGGCAGTTGTGGGGAAGGCGGGTAGTCGTCTGCGGGTCATTGGTAGAATTTTGGGAAGATGTGGTTTATCTGTAAAGGAGACCGCTTATAAAACACTAATACGACCTATTCTTGAGTACTGCTCGAGCGTTTGGGATCCCTATTAGGTCGGATTGAGGGAGGACATAGAAGCAATTCCGAGGCGGGCTGCTAGATTTGTTACTGGTAGGTTTCATCATCACGCGAGTGTTACGGAAATGCTTCAGGAACTCGGGTGGGAGTCTCTGGAGGAAAGGAGGCGTTCTTTTCGTGAATCGCTACTGAGGAAACTTAGAGAACGAGCATTTAAGGCTGACTGCAGTACAATTTTACTGCCGCCAACTTATATTTCGCGGAAAGACCATAAAGATAAGATAAGAGAGATTAGGGCTCGTACAGAGGCATATAGGCAGTCATTTTTCCCTCGTTCTGTTTGGGAGTGGAACAGGGAGAGAAAACGCTAGTTGTGGTACGAGGTACCCTCCGCCACGCACCGTATGGTGGGTTGTGGAGTATGTATGTAGATGTAGATGTAGATGTAGATGAAGTGGTGTCATCAGCATTGCGGGACTCAATGACGCAGATTGAGAGGAATGGGGGTACTGTAGATGAAAACAATAAATCACTTGGAAAGCTCGGACAAGTCTTAATATGGTGCCTTCTACCTCTTCCCGCCACCTTTGGTGTTGCTGTTATATTCGGTGGCAGAAGTTCCCACTACATTGCGTATTCATTTCCGTGACCTTCTGTATTTATAGTGTAGCTATTTTTTCCATACGTGTTCCAAGTTCAATTGAGCTTTGTTCCTTGGCAGTGACACGCCATGCAAAAGTTACATCCGTCCTTATGTTTAGCACACCGGTGTATTTAAATCCATGGGGCCCACTCGTCTATAAAGTACGCCAGATGCAAATTAAGTTCAATTTTTTACGGGTTTCGATCTTCTGTTGCGTTTGGGCGAACAGCAATACCTTAATTATTGTTACGGATATCGTGTTGACATGATACGTCTACTGTCGAACATCTGAACAGCGTCTATGAGAAGACACGTGCGTCACGTTGGCGTACAAATTACACCGCGTACCCGGTCTTCTACCTAAGAGCTCTCCTGAGCATCTTCATATTCTCGCGACACAAACACTGATCCATAAAATTTCAGGCGTGCAGCCACATTAATTCAACTTCATCTTCAAATATTTCGGCTGAATACCGTCCAGCCATCTTCAGAGTGAGCCGAGGTGACTGACGCTCCAGCACTTGTTCCGTCAATTTTAAATCCGTGGATCGCAGCACTGTGCATGCGGCCACAGATACACAAGGCCCTAGAGACGTTAATCGGCGGCAAAGAGGTGTGGCAATTGCGCGGAAATAGATCTATGGCTCTGTGCATCTCTCCTGGACAGTACGTGTCGTCTCTCCGATGTATGAACGGCCGCGTTCACAGCGGATCTTGTAAACCCCAGGCTTCCGAAGCACCAAATCGCCTTTAACGGAACCCAGGAGTGCTGTTGTCTTTGGTAGAGGGCGAAAAGTCACTTTCATTTTATGCTTACTGAGGATCCGTCTTGTTTTTAACTATAGGCTGCCTACGTATGGCAGAAAAGCCATGGGTTTAAAACTTTCCTTGTCTTCTTCTGCTTTCCTTATACCCACAGTTGGTTTCATTGGTAGCGCCTTAGGTATCTGCTATGAAGAGTACCCGAGATGCACAGAGCACTGCAGGTACATCCGGCTCCTACAACCTAATAAATCTGCGGTGGCAGAGCACTGTATTGAGACTGAGCACCCTATGGTGTACGATAACGTCGAAATTTTAGCCTCAGCATCTTGTTTCTGGGACTCATATCTGAATGAAACGTTGACGTTCGGTTGGCGACGAATTTAGTTTAATAGAGGTAGAGGCTTCAGCCTGGACAAATCACGGGATCCGGCAATTTCTCTAAAAAAATCGCAAAGACGTCGCGACGGTGCAGCTTGCAGTGATACATCGATATCACCGTGTGGATCGACAGCGCTGCCACTGATCTATTTCCATGCATATGCCATACGTTTTTGCCACCGATTGACGTCTCTGACGCCTTGTGTATACAGGGTGTTACAAAAAGGTACGGCCAAACTTTCAGGAAACATTGCTCACGCACAAAGAAAGAAAATATGTTATGTGGACATGTGTCCGGAAACGCTCACTTTCCATGTTAGAGTTCATTTTATTACTTCTCTTCAAATCACATTAATCATGGAATGGAAACACGCAGCAACAGAACGTACCAGCGTGACTTCAAACACTTTGTCGGAGGAAATGTTCAAAATGCCCTCCGTTAGCGAGGATACATGCATCCACCCTCCGTCGCATGAAATCCCTGATGCGCTGATGCAGCCCTGGAGAATAGCGTCTTGTATCACAGCTGTCCACAATACGAGCACGAAGAGTCTCTACATTTGGTACCGGGGTTACGTAGACAAGAGCTTTCAAATGCCCCCATAAATGAAAGTCAGGAGGGTTGAGGTCAGGAGGGCGTGGAGGCCATGGAATTGGTCCGTCTGTACCAACCCATCGGTCACCGAATCTGTTGTTGAGAAGCGTACGAACACTTCGACTGAAATGTGCAGGAGCTCCATCGTGCATGAACCACATGTTGTGTCGTACTTGTAAAGGCACATGTTCTAGCCACACACGTAGAGTATCCCGTATGAAATCATGATAACGTACTCCATTGTAGGTGGGAGAACATGGGGCCCAATCAAGACATCACCAACAATGCCTGCCCAAACGTTCACAGAAAATTTGTGTTGATGACGTGATTGCACAATTGCGTGCGGATTCTCATCAGCCCACACATTTTGATAGTGAAAATTTACAATTTGATCACGTTGGAATGAAGCCTCATCCGTAAAGAGAACATTTGCACGGAAATGAGGATTGACACATTGTTGGATGAACCATTCGCAGAAGTGTACCCGTGGAGGCCAATCAGCTGATGATAGTGCCTGCACACGCTGTACATGGTACGGAAGCAACTGGTTCTCCCGTAGCACTCTCCATACAGTGACGTGGTCAACGTTACCTTGTATAGCATCAACTTCTCTGACGTAGACATTGGGGTTATCGTCAACTGCACGAAAAATTGCCTCGTCCATTGCAGGTGTCCTCGTCGATCTTGGTCTTCCCCAGACGCGAGTCATAGGCTGGAATGTTCCGTGCTCCCTAAGACGCCGATCAATTGCTTCGAACGTCTTCCTGTCGGGACACCTTCGTTCTTGAAATCTGTCTCGATATAAACGTACCGCGCCACGGCTATTGCCCCGTGCTAATCCATACATCAAATGGGCATCTGCCAACTCCGCATTTGTAAACATTGCACTGACTGCAAAACCACGTTCGTGACGGACACTAACCTTTTGATGCTACGTACTGATGTGCTGATGTGCTAGCACTGTAGAGCAATGAGTCGCATGTCAATACAAGCTCCGAAGTCAACATTACCTTCCTTCAATTGGGCCAACTGGAGGTGAATCGAGGAAGTACAGTACATACTGACGGAACTAAAGTGAGCTCTAACATGGAAATTAAGCGTTTCCGGACACATGTCCACATAACATCTTTTCTTTATTTGTGTGTGAGGAATGTTTCCTGAAAGTATGGCCGTACCTTTCTGTAACACCCTGTATATGGCCGCATGCGTAGTGGTGCGATCCACGTGTTTAAAAGAACAGAGCAGCTGCTGGAGCGTCAGTCACCTTGGCTCACTCTGAAGATGGCTGGACGGTATTCAGTCGAAATATTGGAAGAAGTCAAAATTATGCGGCTGCAATCCCGAAATTTTATGGATCAAGATCTCTCCTGTTTAGTTTTTCTACATTTACTAATATAACCACTGTTTGGCGTCTGGTTTTGTATGTAAGTGTCTGTAAACTGCAAGAGAAGTTACAGCTGTACAGACCGGTAAAAAGTCACATCTATTAACTTTATGAGCAATCCAATACGAATTCCAATCCTGAAATAGTGTTTCCAGTAGGATATTGGTGCTGATGAAGAAAATGAAGCCACTAATTATAGCGAGCATGATTCACAACGACAGAAGGAATATGATCTTGATAACGATTGCAGTGAAGGAAATAGTGAGCTTGCAAATGAAATATATTTCTTAGCAAGAGGAAAACAGTGTAGTTGTAAATGGAAAAAATTCTGCAATTTCAGTAAAAGGAAAGTAAAAGAGAAAGAAAATATCGTGTAAAGATTTTTATTTATTACAGTAATGTTAGGAATTGTGAAGAATAACAAATAATGCTAGAAATTAAGAATCAAAACAGAAGAAACAATTTAATTGAAATAAGAAACCAAAAATGCTTAATCTCACTACGTTAGCACAATTCTGTATTATGGACCCTTATACACTGAAACGTCCCCTTAGAAAAATTGTACTTGACTGTGCTTAAAGTGACACACAAAGTATATATATATATATATATATATATATATATATATATATATATATATATATATATATAATAGCGCAACGCAATCTGACTTTCAAAAATCTCTACAAAAGAATGGCCCTGACCAACATTAACCTATACCTTTCACAAATCACGTACCTCACCAAAAATCTTCGTTACTCGAACTACTGCAATACAGCGAACGCCACTACTGCCAGCTAAATAAAAGATTCAAACTACTGAAGGCACTAACTACTGATAGGCATAGTTAGCAAATGAAAGATTTTGATAGAGAACAAACAATGTATTTACCTTAATAGTCATAATTGACATCCAGTCTTACAAATTTCAAAACTCCGCCATCTCTCCCCACATCCACCACCGCTGGTGGCTCACCTCCAACTGCGCAACGCTACGCGCTGTTAACATCCAGCTGCCCAACATTACAATGGCAGACAACAATGCAAACTAGCCACAGACTGCACACAGCGTAGCCACTGATTTTCATACAGAGCGCTACGTGGCGTTACCAATATAAGAACCTAAACAGCCTACTTACATAGCCCCCATGCTCCCCACTAAAAATTTTACAAATTGTTTTGGGCAGTGGCCAATAATGATTTAATAAAATTTTTCATAATGACAATAACAAAGAAATCAAATGCACACACTTATTGATACAATGTTGGTCAAAAGCTAAAATTTTCTCACAGTCTATAAAGACAGTCCTGATCGTTCATCACAGTAAAATAGCAGTGTTTTTCTCAAAGTCTGAGCAGTAGAAGAAAATGCACACGGAAGTAGTGGATTTCCATGCAGTCTTGAAGAAGTAGTGTTGTCCTTCCAACGAAAAGACAGTGCTGACTCTTGACATGCAGACAGGTAATTGGCCACAAGAGAGCACACCCACAGCAGAGTCATTCGAAGTTTTGAAGAATATTGGTAGGCAGGTCATCACAGAGTAGACCCACTGTAGTCCTGGTAGAGATTACGGTATTGGTGGGCCACCAGAGGTGCAGACCCACTGTAGTCCTGTTAGAGATTGTGGTATTGGTGGGCCACCAGAGGTGCAGACCCACTGCAGTCCTTGTAGAAATAATGGTACTGGTGAGTCAGCAAAGATGTAGACCCACAGTAGTCCTTGTAGAGACGGCCAGCAGCCATCTGTTGCTACTGTGCAGGTGTACAATCACCATCAAAGAGTCTTGCAGAGAATATAGCAAGTCCATAAACCACCACTTGTGCACTCAAAAAATTTTTTTGAAATGTCCTTAGAACCAGAAATGCTGTTATCCAGTCTCTTGCAGAATTATTAACACATGTGCAAACACTAACAGTCCCTACTTCTCACATATTGTCCATATACTATGGCCAACAGAAACGTGTGCAGTGAAATGTAACTTACAAGTTAATAATATGACGAACTGTTGTCAATTACAATTTTATAACATAAGAATATAATTACAAAGGTACAAAATACATAATTAAACAACTTAACAATACAGATAAATCTGTAGTAGTACAGGCTTTACAAAAGAATAGAAATAAACAGATACATCAGTGTTACAGGAATTATGACATAAGTACATACATAAATATCAGAATAACTTTTGAAACATCACCTTCGCACATGAGCATTAAAACAGAACAGTATAAATAATGTCTAAACATCTTTATAAAGTAAGTAACACATTATTAGAAAAATTCTACAACATTAGCTAAACACATTGAGACAGGAAGAACACAAATGTACAAGAGTACACAAACACATAGCGGAATAACAGAATAACAGAAAGGGAAAGGACAGGGTTTGTTTTACTGCAGTATCTTGCAAACAAAACTTTCTTTACTTCTTGGAGAGCTCCCTTCGTTCTTCATTATTTCAAAAATTGCTATCTATACCTGCTTTCTGTACCTTTTTTGTAAAACTTCTCAATGCATTTCTCCAGTTCATCGCAACTCATTCTCTTATATAGTCTACTCCCTCTTAAGCTAACTGAAATCTACTGAGCTCAGATATATATACCAAGGGACGAGGCAATGCAGCAGCACACAAGAAATTAACACAAATAGCAATGACAAAAAACTGCAGAGTGCAAAGCATGCAGCAGTAAATTTAAATTAACAGATAAAATGAAAAATTACAACTAATATGAGCCAATGTGCAGCAACAAGAAAAATAAAATCAGTATTAAAACTTTATGGAAGTGATACATGGACGATAAATAGTTTGGACAAGAAGAGAATAGAAGCTTTCGAAATGTGGTGCTACAGAAGAATGCTGAAGATTAGATGGGTAGATCACATAACTAATGAGGAAGTATTGAATAGGATTGGGGAGAAGAGAAGTTTGTGGCACAACTTGACCAGAAGAAGGGATCGGTTGGTAGGACATGTTCTGAGGCATCAAGGGATCTCCAATTTAGTATTGGAGGGCAGCGTGGAGGGTAAAAATCGTAGAGGGAGACCAAGAGATGAATACACTAAGCAGATTCAGAAGGATGTAGGTTGCAGTAGGTACTGGGAGATGAAAAAGCTTGCACAGGATAGAGTAGCATGGAGAGCTGCATCAAACCAGTCTCAGGACTGAAGACCACAACAACAACAACAATTAAAACTGGCTTAACAGAGTAATGTAAAGTGAAATTTAGTAGCACTATGACTGGCAAACAGCAGCAGCAAATGCAAAATCTTATATCTAAACATGACATAGCTCAAGCAAAAAAATTGTACACTAAAGACAACAATGCTGATAAGGGAAATGTATATTCACATCTTAATGTCTATATAATTAAAGTGGTGCACCACAAAAACTACTCATACAAAAAAATTACCAAGTACTTGAAAAGAAAATTATATATGCAGTTACTGTTATTAGTCCCTTCTTATTGTTCTTTCCATACCAAGAGCTCCTTTTTCGAAGAATGTGGATCAGAAAATAATTATTTAATAGATCCGTACAGCCGATAGATACAAAAAAAAACAGAACCGCAAATTTACGTTCCTAGCTTTCGGAACAAATGTTCCTTCATCAGGAACGAGAGAGGAGAAAGAAAGGGAAGAAAGGAAAGTGGATTCAGTTACCCACAACCCAGGTTATGAAGCAACATGGAAAGGAAAGCAGGGAGGGTAGCAAGGATGGAGGCACGGTTGTCAGAGAGAATCCAAAGATATTCTACTGTAAGTACTGTGCCAGCTTCAAACCAAAGAGAATGCATACAGAAGTAAAGAGATATACAGTATAAAAATAAACACAACTATGTAGGATGAAAAGATGCGTGAACGGCTAAAGACGAAATAGAAAGAGGAGAAGACTGAAGAGTAAATTGGAGTGAGGTAGTTTAACATAGGTTCAGTCCAGGGGGATGGTGGGATTAAAGGATGTGTTGAAGTGCAAGTTCCCATCTCCGCAGTTCAGAGGGACTGGTGTTGGGTGGGAGAAGCCAAATGGCACATGCAGTGTAGCAGGTGCCTAGATTCCCTAGAATTATGCTGGAGGGCATGCTCTGCTACTGGGTATTGGACATCTCCTAGGCGGACAGTCCGTCTGTGTCCGTTCAGGCGCTCAGCCAGTTTAGTTGTTGTCATACCGATGTAAAAGGCTGTGCAGTGCAGGCATGTCAGCTGATAAATGACATGTGTAGTTTCACACGTGGCCCTGCCTTGAATTGTGTATGTTTTAACAGTAGCGGGGCTGGAGTAGGTGGTTGTGGGGGGATGCATGGGGCAGGTTTTGCAACGGGGTCGGTTACAGGGGTAGGAACCGCTGGGTAGAGAAGGTAGTCAGGGTATATTGTAGGGTTTAACAAGGATGTTACAGAGGTTAGGGAGGCGACGAAAGGCAACTCTGGGTGGTGTGGGGAGAATTTTGTCAAGGGATGATCTCATTTCAGGGGTTGACTTGAGAAAGTCATATCCCTGGCAGAGTAATTTCTTGATGTATTCAAGGTCAGGATAATATTAGGTGACAAGGGGGATGCTTCTGTGTGGTCTGGGGGTAGGAACATTGTTGTTGGATGGGGAGGAATGTATTGCTTGGGAGATCTGTTTGTGGACAAGGTCTGCAGGATAGTTGTGAGAGACGAAAGCACTGGTCAGGATATTGGTGTAATTGTTAAGGGATTCATCACTGGAACAGATACGTATGCCACGAATATCTAAGCTGTAGGGAAGGGAATGTTTGATGTGGAATGGATGGCAGCTATCAAAGTGAAGGTGCTGTTGTTTGTTTGTGGGTTTGATATGGACAGAGGTGTGGATGTGAGCTTCAACAAGATGAAGGTGAACGTCCAGGAAGGTGGCTTGGGTTTTGGAGAAGGACCAGGTGAAATTTAGATTCGAAAAGGAGTTGAGGTTATGGAGGAAATTAAGGAGTGTTTCTTCACAATGAGTTCAGAACGTGATGATGTAATCTATAAACCTATATCAGGCCAGGGGAAGCAGCTGTTGGGTCTTCAGGAAAGCATCCTCCATGCGGCCCATGAAGAGGTTAGCATAGCACGGAGCCATCCTGGTTCCCATGGCCGTTCCCCTGATTTGTTTGTAGGTCTGGGCTTCAAAAGCGAAGTAATTACGGATTAGGATGAAGTTGGTAAGCGTGATAAGGAACGAGGTTCTTGGAAGATCTTCAGGTGGGCGTTGGGAGAGGTAGTGCTCAAGGGCAGAGAGACCATGGGTATGTGGGATGTTTGTGTAAAGGGATGTTGCATCTATGGTGACAAGAAAGGTTTCAGGTGGGAGAGGAGTGGGAATGGATTTGAGGCGTTCTAGGAAGTGGTTTGGGTCTTTGATGTAGGATGGGAGTGTGAAGGTGATAGGTTGGAGGTGTTGGTCTACCAGAGCTGATATAAGTTCTGTTGGGGCTTTGAAGCCTGCTACAATGGGACGGCCAGGATGGTTCTCTTTGTGGATTTTGGGTAATAGGTAGAAGGTAGGAGTACGGGGCACAGGTGGAGTGAGTAAGTCTATGGAAGCCGTTGTGAGGCCTTGTGAGGGACCTTGGATTTTTAGGATTTTCTGCAGCTCAGTCTGGATGGAGGAAATGGGATCCTGGGCAACAGCTTTGGAGGTTGAGGTGTCGGAGAGTTGACACAGTCCTTCTGCCACATACTCCACATGGTCAAGTACCACAGTTGTGGAGCCTTTATCCGCCGGGAGGATGACAATAGATTGGTCTGTTTTCAGCTCCTTAATGACACAGGATTCAGCTGGGGTGATGTTGGCGGTTGTCGGGACGTTCTTCAAGAAGGACTGGGAGGCAACACTGGATGTGAGGAATTCCTGAAGTGTCTGCAAGGGATGGTTTTGGGGGAGGTGTGGAGGATCCCTTTGAGAAGGCGGTCGGAACTGTTCTAGACAGGGTTCAACACTTGGTCTAGTATTTGGGGGCTGTGTTCGGGTAGTGAAGCGATATTTTCAGTTGAGGTTCCGAGTCAATGAGAGGAGATCTTTAACCAGAGCAGTGTGGTTGAATTTAGGCGTGGGGCTAAAGGTTAAGCCTTTTGATAGAACAGATGTCTCTGGAGGAGAGAGGGATTTGGATGAGAGGTTTAGAACTGAATTGGGAGTGGTGATATGTGGCATTTGACTGTGGTTATAGTTTAGATGTAGTCTTTGTAGGGTATGTGCTGGGATGGGGAGATTGAGTAGGGTGGCTAGGGTAGGTTTATTGACTGTGAGGGGGGTTTGTAGAAGTTTCTGTTGTGGTTGGTGTTTGTGAGGGATAGGGAGAGGGACGCCACTTCTTAGGTGTTGCACTAGCACTGTGTACAGTTTCTTCAGGTGGTGTGTGGCATGAAACTCAAGTTTGCAGCTGGCTTCTAGGATGATGTTCCTGAGTGTGTTCCCCAAGCAAGGGTTTGAGAGGTGGAGGACTTTGAAGAGAGATAGGAGCTGTAGAGAGTGGTGGTTACATGAAGTAGTGTAGAGATTCAGAACAAGTTAGGTAAGGGCTAAAGACTGAAGGTTCTGGAAGTCCAGGAGAGACTGGTGGAAGGATGAATTGCACCCAGAGATGGAAACTTTTAAGGTACGTCCTTTAGGGGTAATTCGAAAGGTTAAGCAGGACCGGAGAAAAAGTATGTGGGATTGCAGTTTGGCTACGGTGAATGCATGTTTCCGGAATGAATGTAAATAATGTGGTATAGGATTAGGGTACATAGTGGGTAACTGGTGGGTAGGGAAATTAAATAACTAAAGTTAAAATAGTAATCATAAGAAAGAATAAAACACGGAGGGAAAGACGAGAAAAAAAGAAATTGTGTTGGTAATGTTCAATAGCAAAGGAAGACCACTAAATAAGAAAAATATAGAAAAAGTAGAACTGACCAAGCAAGTATGTCCAGATCAGGAGAAAAGAACACACGTAGCTAAAAAACTGAGATAGCGAGTGCCGCAAAAAAGATCGCGCGTGCCGCAAAAAACATCGCGCGTGCCGCAAAAAAGGACGCGCGTGCCCCAAAAAAGATTGCGCGTGCCGCAAAAAAGATCGCGCCTGCGCAAAAAAGATCGCGCTTGCCGCGAAAAAGTTCGCGGTTGGCGGAGAAATGTCCCAAAAAAATTTTCCTGTGGCAGAGAAAGATAGCCAATGACACAAAATTATCGCCAGCAACACGAAATCGACGGAAATGGATTATACTGGTAGGTGTGGAAGGGATTGTTGGCAGTGATTATTCGCTGGAAAACAGCGAATAACGAACGTTAAAATTATGGAATGTTAAATAAATAAATCAATAAATAAAAAAGGAGAAGTGGGCTATAAACGGAACAAGATAATAGGAGGGAAATGAAACTAGCACAGTTGGTGACGAAACTAATTATTTATGTATATATAAAACACTGAAGAAGAGAAAGTGTTTAGATGACAGATGTAAGTGATAGCTAACAAAAGGGACAAAACAATGAAGGATGTGGACCATATAGGTGACCTAAATGATCAATGGAAAATCTCATATAAAGATGTGAAACAAATACTAACAAAGAGATAGAGGGGCTGGCCAGTACTTGCCTCAGCTCAGTACAGCCGATAGATACACAAAAAACAGAACCGAAAAATACGTTCCTAGCTTTCGGAACAAATGTTCCTTCAACAGGAAGGAGAGAGGGGAAAGAAAGGGAAGAAGCGAAAGTGGATTCAGTTACTCACAACCCAGGTTATGAAGCAACAGGGAAAGGAAAACAGGGAGGGTAGCAAGGATGGAGGCATGGTTGTCAGGGGGAAGCCCTGTAAGTACTGTGCCAGCTACAAACCAAACAGGATGCATACAGAAGTAAAGAGGTATACAGTATAAAGATAGACACAAGTATGTAGGATGAAAAGATGCGTGAATGGCTAAAGACGAAAGGGAAAGAGGAGAAGACTGAAGAGTAAACGGGAGTGAGGTGGTTTAACGTAGGTTCAGTCCAGGGGGATGGCGGGATGAAAGGATGTGTAGGAGTGCAAGTTCCGATCTCTGCCGTTCAGAGGGACTGGTGTTGGGTGGGAGAAGCCAAATGGCACATACCGTGTAGCAGATTCCTAGGTCCCTAGAAATATGCTGGAGGGCATGCTGTGCTATGGGTATTGGACATCTTCTAGGCGGACAGTTCGTCTGTGCTGTTCATGCGCTCAGTCAGTTTAGTTGTCATACCGATGTAAAAGGCTGTGCAGTGCAGGCATGTCAGCTGATAAATGACATGTGTAGTTCCACACGTGGCCCTGCCTTGAATTGTGTTTTTTATAACAGTAGCGGGGCTGGAGTAGGTGGTTGTGGGGGGATGCATGGGGCACGTTTTGCAGCAGGGTCGGTTACAGGGGTAGGAACCGCTGGGTAGAGAAGGTAGTCTGGGAGTATTACAGGGTTTAACAGGGATGTTACGGAGGTTAGGGAATCAACGAAAGGCAACTCTGGGTGGTGTAGGGAGAATTTTGTCAAGGGATGATCTCATTTCAGGGGTTGACTTGAGAAAGCCATATCCCTGGCGGAGTAATTTGTTGATGTATTCCAGTTCAGGATAATATTGGGTGACAAGGAGGATGCTTCTGTGTGGTCTGAGGGTAGGAACATTGTTGTTGGATGAGGAGGAATGTATTGCTCGGGAGATCTGTTTGTGGACAAGGTCTGCAGGATAGTTGCGGGAGAGGAAAGCACTGGTCAGGTTATTGGTGTAATTGTTGAGGGATTCATCACTGGAGCAGATACGTTAGCCACAAATACCTAGGCTGTAGCGAAGAGAACGTTTGATGTGGAATGGATGGCAGCTATCAAAGTGAAGGTACTGTTGTTTGTTTGTGGGTTTGATATGGACAGAGGTGTGGATGTGAGCTTCAACAAGATGAAGGTCAACATCCAGGAAGGTGGCTTGGGTTTTGGAGAAGGACCAGGTGAAATTCAGATTCGAAAAGGAGTTGAGGTTACGGAGAAAATTAAGGAGTGTTTCTTCACAATGAGTTCAGAACATAAAGATGTCATCTATAAACCTATATCAGGCCAGGGGAAGCAGCTGTTGGGTCTTCAGGAAAGCCTCCTCCATGCGGCCCATGAAGAGGATGGCATAGGACGGGGCCATCCTGCTTCCCATGGCCGTTCCCCTGATTTGTTTGTAGGTCTGGCCTTCAAAAGTGAAGTAATTACAGGTTAGGATGAAGTTGATAAGCGTGATAAGGAATGAGGTTTTTGGGAGAACTTCGGGTGGGCGTTGGGAGAGGTAGTGCTCAAGGGCAGAGAGCCCATGGGTATGGGGGAAGTATGTGTTCAAATGGTTCAAATGGCTCTGAGCACTATGGGACTCAACTGCTGTGGTCATAAGTCCCCTAGAACTTAGAACTACTTAAACCTAACTAACCTAAGGACAGCACACAACACCCAGCCATCACGAGGCAGAGAAAATCCCTGACCCCGCCGGGAATCGAACCCGGGAACCCGGGCGTGGGAAGCGAGAACGCTACCGCACGACCACGAGATGCGGGCGATGTATGTGTAAAGGGATGTAGCATCTATGGTGACAAGAAAGGTTTCAGGTGGGAGAGGAGTGGGAATGGATTTGAGGCGTTCTAGGAAGAGGTTTGTGTCTTTGATGTAGGATGGGAGTGTGCAGGTGGTAGGTTGGAGGTGTTGGTCTACCAGAGCTGATATGCGTTCTGTTGGGGCTTTGAAGCCTGCTACAATGGGATGGCCAGGATGGTTCTCTTTGTGGATTTTGGGTAATAGGCAGAAGGTAGGAGTACGGGCTCAGGTGGAGTGAGTAAGTCTATGGAAGCCGTTGTGAGGCCTTGTGAGGGACCTTGGATTTTTAGGATTTTCTGCAGCTCAGTCTGGATGGATGGAATGGGATCCTGGGCAACAGCTATGGAGGTTGAGGTGTCGGAGAGTTGACACAGTCCTTCTGCCACATACTCCACATGGTCAAGTACCACAGTTGTGGAGCCTTTATCCTCCTGGAGGATGACAATAGAGTGGTCTGTTTTCAGCTCCTTAATGGCATGGGATTCAGATGGGGTGATGTTGGGGGTTGTCGGGACGTTCTTCAAGAAGGACTGGGAGGCAACACTGGATGTGAGGAATTCCTGAAGTGTCTGCAAGGGATGGTTTTGGGGGAGGGGAGGAGGATCCCTTTGAGAAGGCGGTCGGAACTGTTCTAGATAGGGTTCAACACTGGGTCTAGTATTTGGGGGCTGTGTTTCGGTAGTGAAGAGATATCATGTTGCTAAAAAACTGAGATAGCGAGTGGCGGAAAAAAGATCGCGCGTGCCGCAAAAACGATCGCGCGTGCCGCAAAAACGATCACGCGTGCCTCAAAAACGATCGCGCGTGCCGCAAAGAAGATCGCGCGTGCCTCAAAAAAGATCGCGCGTGCCGCAAAAAAGATCGTGCGTGCCGCAAAAATATCGCGCGTGCCGTAAAAAAGATCGCGCGTGCCGCAAGAGAGATCGCGCGTGCCGCAAAAAAGATCGCCCGTGCCGCGAAAAAGTTCGTGGTTGGCGGAGAAATGACACAAAATTATCGCCAGCAACACGAAATCGACGGAAATGGATTATACTGGTAGGTGTGGAAGGGATTGTTGGCAGTGATTGTTCGCTGGAAAACAGCGAATAACGAACGTTAAAACTATGGAATATTAAATAAATAAATCAATAAGTAAAAAAGGAGAAGTGGACTATAAACGGAACAAGATAATAGGAGGGAAATGGAACTAGCACAGTTGGTGACGAAAGTATTTATTTAAGTATATATAAAACACTGAAGAAGAGAAAGTGTTTAGATGACAGATGTAAGTGATAGCTAACAAAAGGGACAAAACAATGAAGGATGTGGACCATATAGGTGACCTAAATAATCAATGGAAAATCTCATATAAACATGTGAAGCAAATACTAACAAAGAGATAGAGGGGCTGGCCAGTACTTACCTCAGCTCAGTACAGCCGATAGATACACAAGAAACAGAACCGAAAATTTACGTTCCTAGCTTTCGGAACAAATGTTCCTTAATCAGGAAGGAGAGAGGGGAAAGAAAGGGAAGAAGGGAAAGTGGATTCAGTTACTCACAACTCAGGTTATGAAGCAACAGGGAAAGGAAAACAGGGAGGGTAGCAAGGATGGAGGCATGGTTGTCAGGGGGAAGCCAAAGATATTCTGCTTTATGTACTGTGCCAGCTTCAAACCAAAGAGGATGCATACAGAAGTAAAGAGGTATACAGTATAAAGATAAACACAACTATGTAGGATGAAAAGATGCGTGAATGGCTAAAGATGAAAGGTAAAGAGGAGAAGACTGAAGAGTAAATGGTGTCTATCGGCTGTACTGAGCTGAGGTAAGTTCTGGCCAGCTCCTCTATCTCTTTGTTAGTATTTCTTTCACATCTTTATATGAGATTTTCCGTTTATCATTTCTTTAATAGATCTGTTGACAGAAAGTGTTCACATTAGCAGATGGATGTAAGTTTATTTTATAAAAACAATGCTACAACACAGCTGGAGACCAGATCTTAAACAAAATGAGTAATCTCTCAATTAGAAAGACAATAGATGTAAAATGTAGCTCATCATTTCATTAGGCATTTTAGTAAACATCATAAATTAAGATCGCCACAGTTTATCATATGTTTTCAAGTTTGAGCGTGTCGTATTTGCGATGGATAATGGCCTCCTTTTTTTTTTTCTCCACCTGTGCCTCTGAAAGGCACACACTAATGGCTTTTTTTCCAGGTGACTGTCGCGCAGTTGTGTGCCCACGATGCATTATGTGCAGGTGGTCACTTAACTTTCTTACCGAAATATTTATGACAGCAGTTTCCGCTACAGAGGCAGTCTCATATAAAAAAATTTCACAGACTGAGAATTTGCGTTACAAATGTGTAGAAACAAAATCCAATGAATATAATCCTATGAAAATAACAGTGCTCAAAAAGTTTTAATCGGCATTGTGATACATTCGTGCATTTACACACACTTCATAATTTTTAAAGTACGATTCTTGGTTTCCAACATCCTTTTCCACAAATCAGAGTCCCTAACCACTACTCATTATTCATATACATATTCGTCGACACTTCTTCAGTATTTCATCATAATAAATACATAGCATAATCAAATTCCTCATATACGGTAGCATCATCTTATTGATCATAAACATACCTCAGCAGCATAATACACATCGTTGTCGTAATAATAACATCATAACACCTCAATCAAATCTTGAAATCGTCGTAGCTTCCTGCAATAATTTCAAAACCTAAAGAAAATTCTCTGCTCATTTAAATAGTGTCATCTACCTCAAACGTACTACTAAAATCATGATCCCATATCAAATATACCATTCAAAGCTCTCATAGTACCACAATGGTTCCGAAAAAATATGAACAGTTCACAAAGGACAGACAAAATACAATTTCATAAGTATGAACTTATCCAAATGTGTAATTGCGTAAACATGTGTCACTGATGTAGTAAAAAAATATTTGATTCTCTGTTAAATAATCAGGTAGCTGTGTAATTCTCTGTTGGAGAAATATGGTACCGATGTGTAAAGTTGTATAAGCAAATACCTTATTACCTAGGGCTCCTTGTGCTTGCCAGACACATTGTACACAAAGTAAGCGTGTACCTCCCTGAGGATTAATGTAATTACACCCTCAGGTGTTACATATTACAGCAATGGAATGAAACGTATCACAGAAAACCTTTGTATCATTGTACTTCAAATATCTTTAAAAAGAAATGTTTTAATTACAAAATTAATCACTCAAATACGTGTGCTGTAGCGCTAAACTGTGGGTCTTGTTGTAAGATAATCTCTGTGGAAGTGTCGTAGTTATCGTCCTCCAAAAGCTAATTTCTGCAGAAGTCAATGTACTTACCTCATGATAAGCAAAAGTGAAATGCTTTGCATATAGATATCTTAGTTATTATGCTTATTGCGATGATGAAGAAAGTACTGTGCTGTAATGTATTGTTGTGCTACTGAAAAGGCAGTCTCACTGTAGCTATACCACAAAAGTTACTACTAACACATGTTTTACTTTCCAGAATAATTCAGAAAAACTGTGCAGATATAAAACAGATACACCGTAAAAGCAATAATGTAAATTATGTCACATATTAGTAGCGTTGTGATATAATCGTGTAGCTGTCAATGAAACCAAATACTAAGTCATCTTTAATCTCACAGAAAGTACTTCAAATCCAGAATGTATTTTCAAGTAAACCAAAATGTTGCATTATAATCTTATTAGCAGTATATGTTCTAAGTATGTAAGCCTTATAGTTGTTACGTAATCGTGCAACAAACAAGCAAGAATGTACACACACAATAACACTGTGTCATCTGTTCACTATAACAATGCATTCGTAATTATTATCTAAATATGTTCCCTAGGTTCTAGACTGGATAGTTAATTTCAAAACATAGTTGCATGTGAAGTTTCTAAGTGTGACAAAGAGTACTAGTAACATGAAGTGAAAAAATTTTATAGCAAAGACTAACTTAAAAAGCAGATTATCTCTCAATAAGTGGTTTTACATGTGAAATGTGGTGTAAACCTTTACTCTTCCTAGTACGCAGAGTTTCAACTTCAACGCAATTATCATGTGGTATACGTCGATAAAGAATACTGGAATTTTTCTCGAGGTTAGCGTGTATGTTATTTTTCTCTGAGCCAGCCGGCGCACGTGGCTGCCTGCGGTGCGAGTCATTGCCTGCTATCTCTTTGTTGGCGTGCGTCGTTATAGGGATTAGGAGACCTAACTTCTACAAGTTCACCTTGCCCAGAGAGCCCAGCCCTGTTTAAATCCCGCCAGTCCTGATGAAATTCAGGTCTGTCGTTATGATTATATCGTCTGTCGTCATGTCGGTAGTTCCTGTAGTTTCTTTCTTGTCGGTTAAGTGGTGGAGAATTTCTCCCTGAATTATCACTGCACGGTGGACCGTTGCGTCTGAAGTTATTCTGTCTCTCGTGATAATAATTGTTCTCGTTGCCATATTGTCTGTGTCTGTGATTGTCTGTCATATTCATTACTACGGAAATGCGATATTTCTCTGTAACTATTATTCTGCCAAGGGTTGTCATACGGGTGGTGTCTGTTTTGGTCACGATTTACGTTGTAAGAATAGCCTTGTTGTGTATTATTTCTGTCATCGCGGAATTGTGACAGACGTGACCTGTAATTGTTGTGCTCCTGTTTTCGCGTTCCGCGATTGTCAGTGTCAATTTCCAGTTCTTGTAACAGTCCCTGAAAAGGTTCAATGTTATCTTTGCAACGTCCTGCCAAAATAATATGTCGTAAATGTTCAGGTAATTTGATTAAGCAAATGCGGATGAGTTCTGAGGGGCTGTATGAGTTTGACAGGTACTGATTCTTGTGCAACATTTCTTAAATATAATTCACAAGACTGGAGAATTCAGATTGTTCGAAATGTTTCATCATTATGATGCTATGTTTTACTCGGTCTTGTGTAGCTTGAGACCAATATGCTGAGAGGAAGGCATGATAAAATTCTCCTTCACTGTGACAATCGTGAATGACCGATCGCATTCTTACAGCTGGTTCATTCTCTAAATAGCCACACATAAATTCTAATCTGTGCTCTAATGACCAGTTGGGAGGAAAACAATGAGACAATTGATGGAGCCATGCTTGTGGATGAATGTCATTGTCAGAATTCTTAAATGTTTTGAATTTACGTGTAGTAATGAACAGCTTATAGTCAAAATCATCATGTCGGCGAGTCGCATTTCGGTCATTGTTTCGTCGATTCGGCGGTTCCATTTCAAAATTCGGTGCATCTTGCCAATTTCTTTCATAATTTCCGAAATGTCATGTGTTATTATTTTGTGGTTGTTCCGTATTTCTATGTCCCTCTTCCCGTACTGGAGCGCGAGTGTCCTCTGAAATATGTAATTATTGTATTACTTGTGCGAACTGATCTTGTACTTCCCGGATTTCTCTTTTGTACTGTGTATTGCTTTGATTTTGTTTTCGTTTGAATTTTCTAATTTGTGCATACTCTTCAGTGTCAGTGAAGGCTACAGGTCTTGTGTCATTCAGATCATCATCTACCTTTGTAGATAAGTTAGTGAACTGATCTGAAAGTTCGGCTACTTTATCCGATAGTGAAATTATTTCCTCTGTGTGTTTTTCTGAACCAAGTTTCAGAGTGTCCATTTGTGTTGAAATCGTATCTACTGTGTCTTTTAAGTTTTCCTGAGTTTTTGCAAGTTGCGTAACCGAATCGGTGGATGCAACTGAGTCAATTTTGGCTTGCAAGGTCTCAACACTTTCATGAACAATAGTTTGCAGTTCTTTTATGGCTGCTTCGTGATTCTGTAATGCATTTTCATGACGCGAAAAAATAGGTTGAAAATGCTCACAAATTTGTGTTTTTACGTCGTTACAGACATTTTGACATTTCGATTCGATTTTATGTAACTCAGTAGTTAAATCTTCACGTGTTTGTTCAAGAGTTTGTTCCAATGAGTCTAACTTTTGAAACTGTTGCTGTGTTTGTCTCTGGTGTTGTTCCATTGTGTCTAACTTTTGAAGATTTTGTTCCATTGTGTCTAACTGTTGCTGTGTTTGTCTCTGATATTGTTTCATTTGCTGCATTAATTGCAATAATAATGTATTAGTGTCAGGAATGTATTTCTCCATGCTTTTTGGTAGTGCATTTTCACCGGCAACATCCACGTTTTGACATGCAGAAAATGTGTCTTGACTCATTTGAGAAGACGGTGAGGACCAAAAACCTGAGTCTACAGTATTTGCAATATTGTGTTCTGTCATTTCGGATGCCTGAAGCGAGCTGTTGCCGACCGATCGATCGATAATGCTTCCCTGTTCACTAATTGTTTCATTGCCTATACCATTATTTGCAGCCCACTCCATTTCCCTATGCACAATTACCAAGTTACTACTTTGAACATTAGTTAATTCATTACTCTGCGGCGCTAACACACTGCTTTCGTCTTCACTGTTATATCTTAGTTTACTTTGGAGCCTAGTATTACGTTTTTCACACGCCATTTTTGTCACAATATTTCACACGACAACACAGAAAAGCACAATTTGAAGAGAAAAATAACAAAACACATTAACATAGCATTGAAAATAATATCTCGTTAATTGCAAGCGCAGCTGCGAAATACTTGGTGCAAATCTACATGCATGCCACAACTGTTTTACTGTACAACAATGAAAAACTACAACTACAAAGGAAATTCTCTCTATAATTACGCGCTAGCAATAAACAAAAGCTACACTAATTACACAAACTACAAGAAAAAATCAGAAGATTCCAGTGAGGTATCCTCGGCTAAGGGTCGACATATGAAACGTCCCCTTAGAAAAATTGTACATGACTGTGCTTAAACTGACACACAATATTTTTTTTTTTTTAGCGCTACGCAGTCTGACTTTCAAAAATCTCTACAAAAGAATGGCCCTGACTAACATTAACCTATACCTTTTACAAATCACTTATCTCACCAAAAATCTTCGTTACTCGAACTACTGCAATACAGCGAGCGCCACTACTGCCAGCTAAATAATAGATTCAAACTACTGAAGGCACTAACTACTGATAGGCATAGTTAGCAAATGAAAGATTTTGATAGAGAACAAACAATGTATTTACCTTAATAGTCATAATTGACATCCAGTCTTACAAATTTCAAAACTCCGCATCTCTTTCCCCACATCCACCACCGCTAGTGGCTCACCTCCAACTGCGCAACGCTACGCGCTGTTAACATCCAGATGCCCAACACTACAATGGCAGACAACAATGCAAACTAGCCACAGACTGCACACAGCACAGCCAGTGATTTTCATACAGAGCGCTACGTGGCGTTACCAATATAAGAACTTAAACCGCCTATTTACAACATAACCCTACTAAAAGCACGCCGTTTGTAGCAAAGACAGCCAGTTAAACAACTTGAAGTAATAACATACAAATAAACGAGACACTCCTTAAATACGGTTCCTTTTCAGTAATGGATATGCTACAGCTCGGTATGGAGTACAAGGTATACCGTTCACCCGTAAACATAAGAAGAATGCATGCAACTGTTGGACGATTAATTGTGAAATGAACCGCGACGACGATAGAACAGAAGAAACACAGTAGTCACATACCGTAGCCAGGCACGGGAGACACTCTCCAAGACTTAATGTGTCGTGCGCCATTTCTCGAGATAAGATTTACTGCCTTTCCTACTAAAATAGTTACAGTAATAACGTATTGGCACCAATCCGAGGCCTGGCTTTTTCCACAATTGTGAGAGCGTAACGCAAACGCAATTTTTCTTCGTAACGGAACAACGCCTAACTTGTACATGCAAGTAGGAAGAAATCCCAATTGTCAGCCACTCTAACAACAGTCTACACAGTAGGCTATTTTAATATGTTACGGGTGTGGAGGGGATAGCGTAACACTCCGACTACGTGTCTCCACTTCCAACAACTTTGCGTGTCCACTTACAACAGCTTTGTTTAAAATGCGGCCCACCATAGCAACAGCAATTAATGCCCAAATAGCTGAAGTTACTTCAAAACTATGCGACAACTTTAACTGTCGTCTGAATATTTTCCTCGTGCATCCAGTGGAGGGCTTATTGAACTTCTGTGAAAGATACGTGAAAACGTTTATCCTAAAGTACTTATGAAAAGTACCAGAATTTTTTATGTGCATCCTGGTCATAGATGTACACTTATAAAATTGAATAGCACTATTGAAAAAGGGCCTGAATAGGACCATGCATAAGTTAAAATTCAGTATAAGTTTGTATCTTTCTCCACAGAGATGATACAGTGTTATGTAATGGCATGGGTATTTTTTAAAGAACCTGTATTCCTGACACTCAGGTACCCCTAGTAGATGCACGACCGTGCATAAGCTGCGTCCGCTGGCCGCGGAAGCCGAGCGGTTCTAGGCGCTTCAGTCCCGAACCGCGCTACTGTTACGGTTGCAGATTCTAATCCTGCCTCGGGCATGCATGTGCGTGATGTCCTTAGGTTAGTTAGGTTTAAGTACTTCTAAGTTCTAGGGGACTTATAACCTCAGATGTTGAGTCCTACAGTGCTCAGAGCCATTTGAACCATTTTTTAAGCTGCGTCCCGTACGTCAAGCACGTACGGACTGACCACAACGATATGCGATGGTATAATACATCCTGCCCGCACCACCTTTGACGGTCTTGCCAGCTCGTAAGGCCGTGTCTCTTTCTTGCAGTTAGTAAGATTTCTACTTCCATTAGTGAAACCCTACTGAACGCAAGAAAGAAGGGTAGCCTTCCCATGTGGAACTGATGTAATCGTGTGTGAGATCCGCTCGTTATGTTTCCAGAGAAATAAAGTAATATTACCCTTACAACCTAAGCCATGCAGGTAAAATCAGTTTATAACTGCTCAACCTCTAAAGACATTTGAGTTAACAATTAAAAAAAAATGGAAAAAACACAGAACGACAAATAATTCAGATCAAGAGGTTCAAGGACCATAACCCAGAGGCCAAAAGTTTAACAAATTACCCTCCCTATTACAAGTTATAATACAATTAACAATCAGTCCACAGTCACATGTATGTCAGAATTAAACCTTAAAGTCCTATTTTTCTTTTCTTACAAACGGGCGCAATTTGCCCCAGCGTCAAGACGACGCCAACAGCGGCCACCCTCAGGTTAAAAACATCGAAAAACACTAACCAGTTGGCTATCTGAAACGGATCTAACAGAACTGTAACACCCATACAATTATAAAACAATTACACCAAACCCATTCAATGTGAAAGGTAACCTTAAAACATACGTAAGAACCTTAATAAATTTTAAATAACACCACAAAACCAGTTGAAATATTGGCGTTTATCTAGTAATAAATATGCAAGCATTCGCTTGTTTACGATTCATTCAACCATGAACATATTTTCGAAAATACTTGCAATAAATATTTATTAAATGTTGTAGACAAAATAGAATCTAAATGTTCATTAGAAGAAGCAAGGCAGTTATTGGAAG
The DNA here is from genome assembly GCF_021461395.2 of Schistocerca americana. Classification (NCBI taxonomy): domain Eukaryota; kingdom Metazoa; phylum Arthropoda; class Insecta; order Orthoptera; family Acrididae; genus Schistocerca; species Schistocerca americana. The sequence continues at coordinate 749,556,298 of NC_060122.1, read as the reverse complement.
AGGCCTTACCTACACCGTTTGATACAATTGAAATTCGACCCACCTCTCCTTCTGAAATTAGGAAGATAATAAACTCTCTCGAAAATAAAAGCTTACATGGAATTGATGGCACCTCCAGCAGGATAATAAAAGCTTGTTCCCAAGAAATAAGTGGGATTCTTAGCCCCATATGTAGTAGCTCTCTGAAGCAGGTTATTTTCCCAGATAGACTGAAGTATGCCATTGTTAAACCACTGCATAAAAAAGGGGATACGTCTGATGTCAACAACTCCCGCCCAATCTCTCTTCTGACTGCCTTGTTCAAAATTCTTGAAAAAGTAGTGAATTGTAGAGTAGCTTCACACCTTTGTAAAAATAAAGTTTTAACAAAATGTGAGTTAGGTTTCCAGAAGGGTTTTTCAACGGAAAATGGTGTATATACTTTCAGTAATGAAATATTAAATGCTCTGAGTAACCGTAAGTCACCCGTTGGGATATTTTGTTATCTGTCAAAGGCTTTTGATTGTGTAAATCATGGAATACTTCTAGATAAGCTCAAGTACTGTGGTAAGATTGGGACGGTGCTCAAATGGTTTAAATCATACCTAACTGGAAGAGTGCAGAAATTTGAAATAAACAGTTCACATAATATGCAAAAAGCTGGTGGCTTCTCAAACTAGGGAACAATCAAGAATGGGGTGCCGCAAAGTTCGGTCTTGGGTCCTCTGCTGTTCTTAATGTATATTAATGACTTGCCTTTCTGTATTCACGAAGATGCAAAACTGGTACTTTTTGCCGATGAAACAAGTATAGCTATCACATACAACAGTTAAGAATTAACTGGTGAAATTGTAAATGACGTTTTTCAGAAAATCGTTAAGTGGTTCTCTGCAAGTGGGCTCTCAATAAACTTTGACAAAACACAGTATATACACTTCCACACAGTAAATGGAATGATACCATTAATAAATATAAACTTCGATCAGAAATCGGTAGCTAAAGTAGAATATTCAAAATTTCTAGGTGTATGCATTGATGAGGCGTTGAACTGGAAAAAACACACTGAGGATCTGCTGAAACGTTTGAGTTCAGCTACTTATGCTATTAGGGTAATTGCAAATTTTGGCGATATACATCTGAGTAAATTAGCTTACCATGCCTATTTTAATTCTCTGCTTTCGTATGGCATTATATTCTGGGGTAATTCATCATTGAGTAAAAGAGTGTTCACTGCACAAAAGCGTATAATGAGAATAATTGCTGGAGCTCATCCAAGATCATCCTGCAGACACTTATTTAAAGAGCTAGAAATCTTCACTGTAGCCTCATAATATATATATTGACTTTAAAATTTGTTGTTAACAATCCGAACGAATTCAAAAGTAAAAGCAGTGTACATGGCTACAACACTAGAAGAAAGGATGATCTTCATTACTCAAGGTTAAATCTAACTTTAGCTCAGAAGGGGTAAATTATACTGCCACAAAAGTCTTTGGTCCCTTACCTAATAGCATCAAAAGTCTGACAGATAGCCATATAGCATTTAAAAGTAAATTAAAAGAATTTCGTAATGGCAACTCCTTCTACTCATTAGACGAATTTTTGGACGTTGTAAGTGGGTAATTTCCCTACCCCCACCAAAGAAAAAGAAAAAAAATTAAAAATATTGAGTGTCATGTAATATTTTGTGTAATGTAATATCTTGTATAGACACCTTTTATTAACCTGAAACGTTCCACATCATTACGAAGTGTCGTGTTCATGATCTATGGAACAAGTACTAATCTAATCTAATCGAACCACTGCAGGCTCATGTTCAGATGGAGGTCTTACAGGAACATTACGTTGTGGACCTAGTGCAGCTAGATGCAGTGCTGGTGCTTCCGGCGGAAAGGATGGAGATTTAGTAATCGGTGACGAAAAATTTACGAATCCGAAAGTTTTTTGTGATTTAGGTACTTACAGTGGACTGCCTTGTGGTATTCACATCAGATTGCTTCTTATAACCAGCATTATCAAGCTGTGTTCACAAATAAACACAGTATATAGCTACACGTGGTTTTACACTGGCTCACAGGATCTAAACATTCGATGTTTTTCCAAAGAATACGGATATTACAGATATTGCTTTTTACTACATAGTAGTCTTTGGCAAGAGAATACTTGTATTATGATGCGAATATTACTAGTACAGATTGCACATTTCAGTAAATGTTGCTAGCTGCTTACCCAAAAGGTAAACAGCTAGAGGTGAATATTTAACACCTAGTTAAAAACTTTTTGTAAGTTACAGAATACCGGGTCCGCAGCTCGTGGTCTCGCGGTAGCGTTCTCGCTTCCCGAACACGGGGTCCCGGGTTCGATTCCAGATGGGGTCAGGGATTTTCACCTGCCTCGAGATGACTGGGCGTTGTTGTGGCGTCTTCATCATCATCATTCATCCCCATTACGGTCGGAGGAAGGCAATGGGAAACCACCTCCCCTACGACCTGGCCTAGCACGACGGTGCGGGTGTCCCGCATCGTTCCCCTACGCTCTGTCAAGGAGTATGGGACTTCATCATCATCATCACAGAATACCGTAGTCATTAAACACCAAGAAGAACAAAATTTATGCAGGAAGAAAGATTATTGTTATTTTTGTTGTTTTGGTGCCAGGATATCCTGGAAATTCTAGAAGAAAAGATTTTGTGTTGGCTCATTCAGGATTTTTCTACTGACGATTAGTGAAATTCAGTACTGTGTTACAATGAATTCACAGGCCCCTAGGTTACGGTCTCAGCCAAAGATTCACAAAACTGGTGGTCCAATACGTCCAGTTCTAAGTCCAATAAAAAGCCCAGCATACAAATTTAACAGAAAAGTTCTCGATATACTGAAGAAAAATTACACCTTTGAAAATGCCTTTTCGATTAACAACAGTTTTCAGTTAATCGACTACACTAAAGATCCAATAGAGCCAGACACAGCAACGTTTGCCTCCTTTGACAGTGTAAACCTCTACACCAATATCGCTTGGAAAGATACTCTCACAATAACATAAAAGAATCTAATGAAATACAAAAACTAAGCTATGCAGAAATTTATGAACTCATGATGTTGCTTGAATTAGTCCTTGCACGTAACTATTTTTCATTAAATGGCAAATTTGACATCAAAACAGTGGTCTGGCAATAGGCAGCCGCCTTGCTTGCTGACATATTTATACATAATTTGGAACAAGACTTCTTCTTAACAAACCCACAATTTACTGACAAACTTCTGTGTTATAAAAGATGTGCGGATGACACAATAACACTTTTCAATTATCCAAAAGGAGAAGTAAATAACCTAGCAGTTGAAATGAATAAAATGAACCCTGCTCCATAGAACATATGGATGCCCTTTGGCTAAAAAACTTAAATAATCCTCAATTAGCAGACTGGGTCAGCATAAAAGCTTTTCTTCCAGAATTTCCATGATAATTTGGCACCAAAATAACAAAAAAAATCATCTTCCTGCTCAAATCTTGTTCTTCTTGGTGTGTAACGACTAGGGTATTCTGTAACTTAAAAAAGGTTTTTAACTAGGTATTAAATGTTCACCTCTAGCTGTTTACCTTCTGTATGCAGTTAGTAACATTTACTGAAATGTATAATCTGTATTGGTAATATTTGTATCATAATATAATGCATCTCTTCCCAAAGACTACTGTGCAATAAAGAGAAATATCTGTCATATCCATATTCTTTGTGAAAACATCGAATGTTTACATCCTGTGAGCCAGTGTAAAACAAAGTGTAGCTACATACTGTGTTTATTTGTGTACATAGCTTAATAATGTACGTTATAGGAAGCAATGTGATGTGAATACCACAGAGTAGTGTACTGTAAGTACCTAAATCACAATGAACTTTGGGATTCGTAAATTTCTCATCACCGATTACTAAATTTCCGTCTCTTTCGCCAGCATCACCAGCAATCCTTCTAGCTACAGTTGCTCCACGACATAATGTTGCTGTACACCTCCATCTGAAGATGAACTTGCAATGGCCCACAAACACATTCATGGTTGAATAATCGTAAAAAAGCGACTGGTTGCATATTTATTAAGAGATAAACGCCAATTTAAATCACTGTCGCACTTCGTCGCCCACAATGGATATACTGAAAAGCTGGAAGATTAATTAAATCAATGCATGTTTCATGTTTATGGTCGAGCAGCATGATTCAAATTTACGCAGCTCAACAAACTGCAGATTACATTTAGGTAACAGTAATTCACTTAACAACTGCAAGGCCCACCAAGTAAACACTCTGAAAATTTAAAAACACGTTAAAGGCTAAAAACGTACAGTTTAACACAATTAGCGACTACTTAATATCACCACTGAAACAGGAGCTACCAAACCTTTCCCGGTACCAAGAAGCCTGATACACTATTAGCTATTAAAATTGCTACACCACGAAGATGGCGTGCTACAGATGCGAAATTTAACCGACAGGAAGAAGATACTGTGATATGCAAATGATTAGCTTTTCAGAGCATTCACACAAGGCTGGCGCCGGTGGCGACACCTACAACGTGCTGACACGAAGAAAGTTTCCAAGTCATTTCTCATACACAAACAACAGTTGACCGGTGTTGCCTGTTGAAACGTTGTTGTGATGCCTCGTGTAAGGAGGAGAAATGAGTACCATCACTTTTCCAACTTCGATAAAGGTCGGATTGTAGCCTATAACGATTGCGGTTTATCGTATCGCGACACTGCTGCTCGCGTTGGTCGAGATCCAATGACTCTTAGCATAATATGGAATCGGTGGGCTCTGGAGGGTAATATGAAACGCTGTGCATGATCCCAACGCCCTCGAATCACTAGCAGTCGAGATGACAGCCATCTTCTCCGCATGGCTGTAACGGATCGTGCAGCCACGTCTCGACCCTGAGTCAACAGATGGGGACGTTTGCAAGACAACAACCATCTGCACGAACAGCTCGACGACGTTTGCAGTAGCATGGACTGTCAGCTCGAAGACCATGGCTGCGGTTACCCTTGACGCTGCATAACACACAGTAGTGCCTGCGATTTTGTACTCAACGACGAACCTGGGTGCACGAATGGTAAAACGTTATTTTTTCGGATGAATCCAGGTTCTGTTTACAGCATTATGATGGTCGGATCCGTGTTTGGCGACATCGCGGTGAACGCACGATGGAAGCGTGTATTCGTCATCGTCATACTGGTGTATTACCCGGCGTGATGGTATGGGGTGCCATTGGTTATACGTCTCGCTCACCTCTTGTTCGTATTGACGGCACTTCGAACGGTGGACGTTACATTCCAGATGTGTTACGACCCGTGGCTCTACCCTTCATTCGATTCCTGTGAAACCCTACATTTCAGCAGGATAATGCACGACCGCATGTTGCAGGTTCTGTACGGGCCTTTCTGGATACAGAAAATGTTCGACTGCTGCCCTGGCCAGCACATTCTCCAGATCTCTCACCAATTGGAAACGTCTGGTCAGTGGTAGTCGAGCAACTGGCTTGTCACAATACGCCAGTCACTACTCTTGATGAACTGTGGTATCGTGTTGAATCTACATGAGCACCTGTACCTATACACGCCATCCAAGCTCTGTTTTATTCAATGCCCAGTCGTATCATGGCCGTTATTACTGCCAGAGGGGGTTGTTCTGGGTACTGATATCTCAGGATCTATGCACCAAAATTGCGTGAAAATGTAATCACATCTCAGATCTAGTATAACATATTTGTCCAAGGAATACCCGTTTATCATCTGCATTTCTCTTGGTGTAGCAATTTAAATGGGCAGTAGTGTACTTGCTTTCTAACTGTGGGTAAGAACAGGTATTCACCGCGATCAATCGCGCCGTGTATAAATCTAATCAGTCATCACCCAACATGAAGCCAAGGTGAAATCAATACAGTGCTGTAACCTCCACAGAACAGCACTTTTTCTGCAGCACAGTGGCAAGGAAGCCCCGGTTAAGCAGACTGCGATGTTTCCTTCAGTACAGCTCCACACACCAGAGACGAGGCCGAACCAACAGCCGTGGTCGCTTGTCGTTGCAAAGGGTACCTTGCAACGTGTTCACGTAACTTCAGCAGCACTGGAAATCAAATATGCCTTTCTACATAGCATTACCCACAGCAAGTATCTCCAAACACGATTACTCTGCTGGGAAAACCACCTTGAAGCTTACTTGACGGTCCAAGCACACACTCTGCGTGGAGACGGTCTGTCTGCGCTCTTCAAACCCGGCACCCTATCGGGGGACAAACCTAACGAGTAAGGAAATTATCTTTTGGCACTGACCACGGACCATCTCATGGCGTATTACCTAATGAATTTCGTAGAACACTTTGGTACTATCACACATCATGACAATCGAGGGATGTGTCTAAAAATGTGAGAAATGTTGGACATGTATGAAATTAGAATGAATGGAAGCAAACGGATACTCATCTCTTGGACATGTGTTGTGATCGAACATATGAGTAGCTATTCATAAATAACACAGTTGGAGTAATTTAGGGAACCTAATTTCGAAGAAGAATGTGGGATGGTTATGCTGCATTTACGTTCTAGTACGTATTTCTTGCGGTATTTCCACATTTCCGTCGCTTCCCTGTAAGTAGGTGTAGTAAGTAAGTAATTGTAGAGTGGCTTGAGCACCCTCAATTGTACGATATTACCACTTCGCAGTGGTTGTTACAGTGCGGAAAGTAACAGGCGTTTTGCGCTGCCCTGCACCACTTAGCGGACACCCGCTCCACAGTAGCGAGACGAGGTGCAGCCCGGCAGCTGTGGCCCCCTCTCGGACCCAGAGCGCGCCATTTAAGAGGCTCTTCCCCGGTCTCGGTAAACAGAAAACGCTGGCGCACTTCGCACCGAGCGGCAGCGCGCACAATCCCCCTGGGCTTGAGATGGGTTCGGATATCGTTAATGGACACCTCCATTAAGTCGCCATGTTGCTGGTAATTCGGTTGTTTGGACCACTCAGCCTCCAAAACGTGGGCAATAGAAAAGCTTTTAGCAGACAATTACGCAGGTTCAGGAAGAGGTCGCTTCCTCCTTTCCTCTTGCCCTTTTAACCAGACTGTCTTACGCAGCTATTTCTACTGCTGTGCTCTGCTCACCCACACTGTATTTGCATTTTCAGCTCCTCGTTTAACTCTGGGTGAAAATCTGTTCCAAAGAAACACTCGCCCACTCCGGGGTGAAAACTTTGAATAAACTGAATCGGCCAGCAGGGTTTACACGAGTGCAGAATATCTTTCGAATGGACCTTTCCCTTTCTTTTTATTTAAAATTCGTTGATCACTTGTGACCCACTGATAGTAGAATACGACCGACACATTTGAGTCCTCTCGGCCTAAAAGGGAGAGGCTCGATTCTTGGAAAGACTAAAGAATCACGAAAGAATCCATCCATTTCAAGCTTATCACCCTAGCAGCGTCGTGGTTGCCTTGGTTCCTCTGAAAATGCTTAAAGTCAAGGGCTTGTATACCCCACTAATCTCATTACATAGTAATAGTACGTTAAACCAATTTATAATCGACATAATGCACAGTTTCTAGTGTATGATAAGATCTATTGCTATTATCAACATTCAATCAGGGTAGGTGAAAATATACCATTGTTTAGTTACATACTACACAATTAACGTCGTCTCTTCAAAATTTTTCTGTCGAAAGAAAGAGCAGATTTTGGAATTCTATTCGTACTCGAAACTTCACATTCCGCTTTGTGTTATTCTTTAATAACACAGAACAATGTTAAGACGAAACAGCGACAATTTTCCTGTCAAGTAGAGTTCAGATATTTCGAAGTGAGGAATGGCATTCCTCCCTTTGTAATCAGATCAGTAGGCTCAAAGCATAACTTAGTTGAATACGGTCCCAGTATATTGGAAAATAAAGCAGTCCTAAATTCTACAATGCGATTATAAGGGTAAAGTATGTAAACGGGATACCTCATATATTTGACACTAAGATCTTAGACAAGTTTTCCATCTTGATCACACACCACAAAGTAATCAGAGTCCAACGTGAACAGCTAACCCGTACAGCCTAACGTCTACAGTTCCTGCACACAAATAGTCGCCATTCCACAGCGTGTATACATTACTAGGATTAGCCGAGTGAGGTAGTTTATTTTCGTATACACTTCATTCTATATGTTGTAGCTGCAAGTACTAAGGCAGATGCATTAAAGTTTGTGAACATCATGGAGGAGGTATCCAGTTCTAGCGTTTGCCTCACAACCAGGGAAAACCACCAAGAAATCTTGGTTACTGCCCGAAAATAGAAACTATCTTTAACTAATTTCAGGGGCAAAATAACCTAGACAAAACACTTAAATCCAGATGTTAGTGAAACTGTGTTTGTTTATTTGCATATGAATCAACGACGATGTTTTCCGTGAGATGTCTGGTGAATCATGTCGATGCTTAGTCCGGCAGTTTCAGTATGGGTTCGTTTGTGGTCTTCAAAGGCGTGTACCTGCGAACCTGCCACTAATCTTCTGTGTTCTGGTAGATCCGTATCGTTATATACCTCTGTAGGTTCCATTGTCTTGCAATATACATGCTCCAGAGGAATTTGCTGCTCATCTGTGACAGCTAAGGACTCGAGATAATGTTTACATCTGATGGGCTCATCACCCAATCATTTGCTCGGGTCTGCGTAGAGGCCGATACATCTCATGTAAGGACGTTTAGGTCAGTTTTCTTTCACAAAAATGAAAAGTGGCATATCATTATTTTATACTACTCTCTATCGATGACAGTCTTATCAGCTATAACACAATTTTCCTCGAACCAATTTTCTAAAGCATTCTGTTCGTTCAGAATGACCCTGGTGCACGGGTAGCCATTTTTGCATGCTAACCAAAAGGTTTTGGAGCGCTCTTAGATTTTATCATTGCTTACATTTTGAACAAAATTAATCAAAAATGACAGCCGTATACTTCTGCCAACAGGCTTGTTAAAGAGGTCGGCGCATCGAGTAGAGGTATCCGACTGCTTCTTGTCCTTGGGATGCGAAATTGCCCATTAACGCGAAATGGGCAGCAATCGTTGACAGCATGAGGATTCAAAATCGGCGGAAATCGAAACACTGTCCGTCCTTTCAATCGACGTAAGAAAGTCGAAATGGCAGACCCTGAAATATCCGATTGCGGAACTGAAAAGCAGCTACAATCGCTTAGTAGTGGGAAGGTGTCAGGACCAGATTCTGCAAAGATTATGCGAAAGACCTTACTCCCCTTCAAGCATAGATTTATTGTGAATCGCTTGAGCAACGAAAGGTACCTAACGACTGGAAAAAAGCTCAGGTTATTCCCGGTTTCAAGAAAGGCCGTAAGGCAGATCCACGCTATCATATACATATATCGTTGACGTCAATCTGTTGTAGAATTATGGAACATCTTTTAGGCTCAAGAACTGAGACGGTTTTGGAAAATAAACATCTCCTCTATAAAAATCAACATGGATTACGCAAGCAGAGATCCTGCTAAACTCAGCTCACTCTGTTCCACCATGAGATCCGCAGCGCAGTGGACAATGGCGCTCACGTTGATGCCGTGTTCCTGCAATCAAGTAAGGCATTTGACACCGTCCAACACTTCCGTTTAATGAAAAAAAAAAAAAAAAAAAAAAAAAGAAGCTTACGGAGTATCGGAGCAGACTTGCAGCTGTCTATATGAAAGTAGCAACGCCAGAAGATGATAATCGTGCTGAATAACAAATTTTAATAGAAAGGGTGTAAATTGCATGATTTTGAGCTAGTTATGTTTATTTCAGTATAGAATGATACAAAATTATCATCTTCATAAATATTCCGTTCTACTTATTTTAAGGTAATCAACATTTCAGTATGTATAAGTAACTAACTAAATATGCATTCATGTTCCAAGACTCAGCAAAACAAATATTAAGTGAATAATTACTTGAATTATGTTATTTGGCATGCACTGGTAAATATCAGTGCCATTCTGGAAGTTGTAGCTGTTGTTGTCTTCAGTCCTGAGACTGGTTTGATGCAGCTCTCAATGCTACTCTATCCTGTGCAAGCTTCTTCATCTCCCAGTACATACAGCAACCTACATCCTTCTGAATCCGCTTAGTGTATTCATCTCTTGGTCTCCCTCGACGATTTTTACCCTCCAAGCTGCCCTCCAATGCTAAATTTGTGATCCCTTGATGCCTCAGAACATGTCCTACCAACCAGTCCCTTCTTGTCAAGTTGTGCCACAAACTCCTCTTCTCCCCAATTCAATTCAATACCGCCTCATTAGTTATGTGGTCTACCCATCTAATCTTCAGCATTCTTCTGTAGCACCACATTTTGAAAGCTTCTATTCTCTTCTTGTCTAAACTATTTATCGTCCATGTTTCACTTCCATTCATGGCTACACTCCATACAAATACTTTCAGAAACGACTCCCTGACACTTAAGTCTATACTCGATGTTAACAAATTCCTCTTCTTCAGAAACGCTTTCTTTTCCATTGCCAGTCTACATTTTATATCCTCTCTACTTCGACCATCATCAGTTATTTTGCTCCCCAAATAGCAAAACTCCTTTACTACTTTAAGTGTCTCATTTGCTAATCTAATTCTGGAAGTACAAAAACCAAATATTAAGATAAGAATAAAATAAAATATTAAGAAAAGAAAAGTCTACTTTATACTAGAACTATGTCAAGCACAAAACAAAATATATAAATTAAATGGTCACCGTTGTATATAAGGATTACAAACGTAAAATGTCCATATGCACAGTATATATAGTTACATATTTTGTTCAGAGATAAATTCAGACGATGACTGTTTTCGCTTGGCTTGACGTTTATAGACATACTCGGGAACATCTCTTATGACAGCCCAGCAGTAATATGCAAAATAGTAGGGCACCATTTTCCAGCATACCTCTTCTCCAATGTGGCAATATATTGACGAAATCACTCCCCATGTCCATCTCTTACTACACCACAATCTTTGGGGAAGATGTCAAGATGACTATGTAAGAAATCCGTTTTCACTATGTTGCAACCAAGTTTTTCATAACGTGACAACATGCTATCTACAATTTCCTAGTAATTTATTACTCGTTTTTTCCCTAATAATTGTAAACAGGCTGTCTTAAAACATTCCCAAGCATGCTTCTCATCACCTTGTATGATACCATCAAAAGGGTGGTCTCTAAAAAGCTCTCGAATCTGTGGGCCTACAAAGATGCCCTCCTTTACTTTGACATAACTTAAGTAAGGGAGCTTTTGCCTTAAGTACTTAAACGCATCGCTATCTTTGTTCATTTCCTTAACAAAGTTTTTCTTGAGATCCAACTTGATGTGCAAGGGCAGGAGCAGAATCTTTTTATGGTCTACGACAGGTTCACCCTTAATGTTCTTAATACCTTGTCGAAGAGACTTTCTGATGTGCCATTCGTGTTTACTGTAATGAGATTCACGAGCTCGGCTACCTCATTCACAGAGAAAGCAGCAATATTTAGTATACTCTAACTGCATACCTAATAACTGCCCAATCACTTTCAGGTCACCATAAATCTGTCATTGAGAGTCATTATACTTGATGGCGTCTAGTAAAATTTTCATATTTTGGCATGACTTTTTCATATGCACACTATACCCAACTTGAATAGAAGGAAGTTCATTACCAATATTTAAAAGCACTGCTTTTAAGCTCAACTCTGACGAATCAGTGAAGAGTCTCCACTCGTCATGTTTGTAATTAATTCTGAGAGCCTTCATTAGACAGTTTATGTCTACACATGCCACAAAACTATCTGGCACGTTAAAAAAAGGAGTGAATTGTTGGTCCCTTCTGCGGTAGAATGAAACATTTGCATTGCTCTCTAGAAAATTGTGCTGGGGCAATCTTGTTTGCTAAGATCTCAGCCGTAGCTTCAGAGAGCTCCAAATCTTTAATGAGATCACTTAATTCATTTTGAGGCAATTTTTGTGGATCACCAGTTGATGATATATGTATTTGGAAGAATCTCAGGATCTTGTGATGTACATAGTTCAGGACATTCAGAATACCCATCAGAAGTAATCTCGTACTCTGCCGGTGGTTCAGGTATTGGCAATCTTTCCCCATGTAGAACTGGACGTATGGCAGATGGCACTTTAGGATGGATCACTCTCCGCTTCTTCTTCCTAGATATTCCCTTCTTGATAGGAGGAACCATACGAAAGTAGGAGTCACGGACATGGATAGTTGGCTCACGCCAGATCATGGGCGCTGCAAAGGGGATTGAACGTCCTTTCTCATGCATCCAATTTCTCAGGTTGCTGGCATAACTGTTGCAGATCACATGTGGAGCCCAGGGTTTATCCTGATCACCTATTTTGCACCCAAAATAACAACTGTAAGCTTTTTTAATCAATGGAGTTATTTGCTATTTTTGTGAAGCAAATGTCACTTCTCCACACACATTTCAAAAAGAGTCAGCACTGTTGACACAAACATTTTTGTTCACTTCAATGAACAAATGGTAATTAATCTGTAAACAAATGTGCAAGAATTATTACATCCATCAAAAAAATCACTGAAGTTGAAGAAGAGGGAGACAAAAAGAACACTAAAATTGGTGTCAAAATGTTTATATCCAAAATATTGCACACAGGTAACACCAGGAACAATAATTAATCCATTGTTACTAGTTATTATGACTCGAGAGACCATTATAATATTTGATTTTAAACTTAACATAAAAATCCGTATATAATTATCTCACTGTAATAAAACAGTGTAAAATGAAAACTAGAGATAATTTTGAGCTGCCTTTGTGACATTCTCGATAAGCACATTAGAATTGATAGGGATTGGCTACTTTCATTCGATTTACATGTTCATTGTTGCACAGTGTAATTTGCACAACGACCTGCAGAGAACTGATAAATGGTACAGGCTCTGGCAGTTGACCGTGAGCATAAATAAATGTAACATATTGCCATACATAGTGAAAGAAATCCACTACTGTACGGCTACACTGTTGATGACAAACAGCTGGAGACAACGTAACTATCCAGTGCGACCTTAAGTCGAATGACCACATAAAACAGATAGTGGGAAAAGTAGATACCAGGCTCAGATTAGTCGGAAGAATCTTAAGGAAATGTAACTCATCCACGAAAGAAGTGGCTTATAAGGTGTTAGTTCACCGGATTCTTGAGTATTGTTCACCTATACGGGATCGCTATTAGGTAGGACTGATAGAGGAGATAGAGCAAATCCAATGAAAGAGAGGAGCGTTTCGTCACGGGAGCGTTTAGCTGGCGTGAGGGCGTTACGGAGATGCTAAACAAACTCCACTGGCAGACGTTACAAGAGAGGCGTTGTGCATCACGGAGAGATTTACTGCTGAAATTTCGGTACAGCACTTTTCAGGAGGAATCGGACAACATATTACCTCCAACCACGTAAATCTCGCGTATTGACCACGAGGAAAAAATTTGATAAATTAGAGCAAATACAGAGGCTCACCGACAATCATTCTTCCCACGCACTATTCGCGAGTGGAACAGGCTTGGAGGGAGTAGATAGTGGTACCGAAATTACCCTCTGCCACACGCCATTAGGTGGCTTTCGAAGAATGATGTAGATGTAGATGTATGAGAAATCACTGCAGTAGGGAAATTTTTTTGTATCCGTACAAAACGAGTCCTGTAATCGAAAAAGTTTGAAGATAATGGTTACTGTAGCAGAGGATTCCATGTAAGGGCAACATTCTAAAAGTCGGCGCGTGGAATGTCAGAATTCTGACTAATCGTTCGGAACCTGTAACGGGCTATCAAAAAGTTCCCGTTCGTAGGCCGTACAGTTCAGAATCTGAGTGCCAGTCATGTAAAATCGCCGTGAACATTGAGGCAATCATCCCACCGAAGTACCAGCTAGAAGTAATCATCTGGTAAGACACCTTTTCTTGATGTGTAAGGAAGTCCGTTACTGCAGTCCTCGTCCGCCAGGACACTTCAGAGCCTATTTTACGAGACCGCAGCCGATTTTGCCTGATATGTATACGGATTCTCGACAAAAGGCCTTCGAACGGAAACTTGTTGATCCCCCCGTATAGACAACATGAAAAGATAAGTGCAGGCTCAGCCTAAGTATAGCGGGGGGCAGTGAAGTGAAATGGAAAGTAGATAATGGTGTCTGGTCAGACCATTGTATGGTCGTATAAGCAGCAGCTGAAAATGAGGTAACAGAGTAAGATTCGTCACAAGTAGGAAGGTAGGGTAGTGACTAAGTTAGAGCGAACAGTTCAGTGGTACGAATATTTCTCATTCAGAGAAAGTAAATGAGGACATTCAACGGGTAGGATGGGGTAAGTAAATGAAGATTAAAATCTGCAATAAACATGGTGTAAGATATTAAAATTTCTCATACAAGAAAATATGCCCTGTAGGGAATGACCAGTAATACACAGAGAAACATTGTTAAGGTGTCACTATTTTGAAACCCCACGATCGTCTCCCATTTGGAAGCACAATTTCGAGGCTCGAAGGAGCTTACAGCAACCTCCTGCAATTGTGCAAAACGGTGGTGCCCTGCGTCGTCGGGCTCGATGACGCTTCGAAAAGCAAAGTTGTAAAAAGAGAACCACAGCTCAGAAGTTCGTTTCACGTGTAAGATGTTCAATTGGCACCAAATTTCATCACAGCTCTGCCGAGTGCAACCGTGCACCTGTCACTCGGTGGGAATGCCGTCACACCTCCTCTTAACCACATTCCACGACTTCTTTTGACGCCTCTGCGATGGACGTCAGAACCGCGGCAAACAGCTTTGAAATCACAGGTTTTCTCATGAGTGGCCGAGGGAGACACTGCCGGTCAGAATCAACACGGAAAGACCTCAGGGGTGTTGTGAAGGGCATCAGCGAAACCACTCCTTTCCTAAGGGCGTTCGTTTCCAAGTGCGAGGAGTGACATCACGACGCTCGTGGCAAACTTTGACACCTACGGACTTCTCGAAATTTCTCTAAGGACATTGCGGGGCTGTATCCTCATTGAACGTAATCTCACTCCTTTGGAATGCAGCGTGACGGTAAAATCCACACTCGTGTACAGGTTGCAAGCACTAGAGATCGTAATAAATTCGACAAAATTCGGCCGTGATCCGAAGCAGCGAATGCACTTTAAGCCCTCCTCTTTCTTCCCCTCCTGTGGCACTACCCCGGCCAAGTGCTACATTGGCACACGGAGGCACGGCAGTCGAGATATGCACGCCAGTAACTAACCAGACCACACAGCTAACATCCACGTGCCGCTGTCGTTCTAGAAAGAAGAATGAAGAGACAGGTAGGGGAATTTCAATGCATTCGTTACCGCTTGCACGTAAAATTCGAATTTTAGTATCTTTTTGCTGTCAGATTGTGTATGAAGTGACCAATATTCCGTGAAACGAAACTACAGATTCCTGAGAAATTTAAATAGTTTGGCTTATTTCGCTTAATGTCTGTAGAGTCTCACCCGGTTCAAACACGTGTCCATAGTTGAGTGATGCTGGTTGATATCTAATGCGCCATCAGTCACCTAATTATCAATCATACCAGCTTTTATGTCTTACTTTCTTCATCTCCACACCACCTCCACACACAGAGTTGAAATTTTACGCTGTGAGCTTCTGCCTGTCCACCACAGTGGGTGGATCCAGTGACACCAACGCTAGGAAGACTCATTATACAATAAATAACAAACTGAGAACATGACAGGTAGTGGTACAGGGTACCCTCCGCCACGTACTGTACGGTGGCTTGCGGAGTATCTATATAGATGTAGCTTCATCTCTAAAATAGTATCTATATAGATGTAGCTTCATCTCTAAAATATCAGAATCGAACTATCAACACAATGCCACAAATTTAAGTAAAACAAAACCAAACATTACAAAGGGGTGTAATTTCTTTCGTATCAGTATCATTTAGAACGGTCGCTTCCGTCCCAGAAAGCCGCGTGTAGGAATCTTGGGTTGCTGACAACCACAACCATGTTGAGGACGGGATCAGGAGAGGCAATTCAGTACTAACATTCGTTATTTTGCAACACTTCCGTACAGACGTTTTTGTGAGCCTCTTAGTGGCGTGTGTGGTCACCCAGACAGCGGGTTGCTACCTCAACATAAGGAGTAGTCAGCTGAAAGTGGCGGATGCAGGGGTCGGGCAAAATCTCACCAAATCTCATTTAATGAAGAAGGATGGGACAATGAAAATCTCACGTCAACTTTATAATTCAGAGAACATACGAGATTACAACTGATAACATTTTGTTTTATAAAAATGATCCAGAGCGTAGACGATATTAAACTAACCACCAAACTTAAAGGACTCCCCGAACTGAATTGAATGCGTTACACCTGTGTATGCCCGGATTTCCCCCAATTTGAAACAAGTGCCTCGCAAGTGTCAGACTTCATTCGGAGAGTTCCCTGCCGTGCCGGTTAGAATCACAACATGTCAATCAGTGAGTCAGTTTCAATATTCTGCAAGGCATGTGAGCCTGATGTGTGTTCAACATGAATTTCTATCTAAATTTTACAGCATTTATGCTAAGCGGCAAGCCGACATGTCGCAACGGTTATGTCAGCAAGAAGTCAGTCGGTCGTAGAAGTGATCTAAACTGAAATTCACCGGCATGAATTCTCTTAGTGAATATACAACTCAAAGTTGGCATGTTTAAAGTGAAGTGTCTGTAATCACTTGTCAAAAACACTGTTGTATACACTTCCTAAATAAACATTTTTTTACTGAAGTGTTTTAATCAAAGTTTAAAAAATTTCATTGTCAAGTATTTTTACCAAACTATCGCAAACCCGACAGAGGGTTTACAATATGATTTTAGCAGCCTGTGTAAGTATGTATATATTTTGCTAGGTTTATTAGTTAATTCACTAAACTCCATTTAACTACTTTAATATCGTACTTTGGCAACAGACGGCATTCGATGCGTCATTCTGCGTGTCACATGGTGTGTAATATCGTCGCACTACATTAAATTTGGTGGATTCTATAAACTAAATTTCACATGTATGAAGAAATGAAACGAAGGTAAACATGTATTTGGTACCAAATGAAAGGTCTAATAATGAGCACATTGACATATTTACATTATCTGGGTAAATATAAGTAATTCCTGCAAATTAAATCGTAAATTCAAATTCGTGTCTGCCCCAGAATCACACACAAACTACTGAAAGTATTCAGGTAAGTTTTTTTTAATATGTTCGGAACAGTGCAGCCATAAATTTATGCCATATTTAACGATGATGCGACCATTGGGAAACATTTAAATAACTTAAGAAAGATTGCCTGCTGCGCTTTCTCTTATAATGCACTACGTAAACCATAAGAACTACATCATTACATGTAGTACTAAGTTGCAGGTCTGAAAAAGATCAGAAAAAACGTCGGGAAGAGCATATCTTTGTCTGTTGTGGTTCTCCCGAAAACGCTATTGTTTTGATTTCTATTGACTTCAGAAATGTATTATCAACCACAGAAAATGAACATATGCTTTCAGAGACTAATTGAGATCTACAGTCTGATACTAAATAATTTCAAAACAGAGAGACAGACGGCTCTGAGAATAACTGTTCTCTACCAGGCATGGTCCTTGGAGGTACGCGGTTACCTACCTCCGACCTCCGAAGTGACTTAAACAGCCGCGCGGGATTAGCCGAGTGGTCTGAGGCGGTGCAGTCATGGACTGTGCGGCTGGTCCCGGCGGGGATAGGAGTTCTCCCTCGGGCATTGGTGTGTGTGTTTGTCCTTAGGATAATTTTGGTTAAGTAGTGTGTAAGCATAGGGACTGATGACCTTAGCAGTTAAATTCCATAAGATTTGACACACATTTTTTTGACTTAAACAGCCAGCTTATAGGGAGACCTACAGTTACCATGCATTCCGAACTACGGTGAAATTAGGCATAATTCTCATCAGCAAACACTGTCAGAGGTGAAATAAGTGGTAAGTGGCAGATAAAATCCGGAGACTGAGGAATATTATATCCGAAACTTTGTATCTGAAGTCTAACAAATGGAAAATACATGTTCATCAGACGTACGTAAAGGGGAACGGGTCCTATGGATCCTGAACTGACAGGCCTGATCTTCCTCATTACTCTTATGGCTCGCCTGCAAATTACAGCGGCAAAATTGTTGTTCCCACTTATTAATTCCAATCTTCCGGCAAATAGGCGAAATTAAGGGCGAAATATAGAATTTGGTGTTAATCGATGGGCACAAAGGCTTTGACAAATACATAAAGCAGACGGACACCCTAACTAAAGCTCCCGACTAGCGCGATTATATCATGTCCCTATTGTTCAGCACTTATGTGTGAAAATGTAAAAGACGTATAGTTTTTTCCAACCTAAATACTTTTTTCAGTGATTTTTACGTATGATATTCAGCAGTTAACGACTATGGGGTGTGTATTTTTCCATTGTCAGCAAGGTGATTCCATATCCATTGATAAATAGTTTGGTATTAAATAGGTGGAATTATTTTGCGTCAGTGATATGTACTGTTCCTTTCTATCTGTTTGGTATAGTCCCTTGCTGATGGTTGAAAACCGAAGCCGGTCGAAATAAATGTGTAAAATTCAATACAACAAAGTTAAAATGCAATTTCCTTCAATAAATTCATGCTGTAGGCTATCGCCTGAAAAGATATTTATATGTGAATGAGAGGAAGTATTTGCTGCAGTCACTTGTTTGACCACCTGTCAGAATCCTGATAATCACATTTTACAGTGCCGACCGCTGCGAGACATGAAGGAGCAGAGTCAGTGAGGTACTGGAAGACACCAACATGGATTTGGCGCCACGCCGACTCCAATGCCGTGGCCTGCGGCACAGGTTTCTTGGTCGAGGATGCATGCCGCGAACACCCCGGTCGAGGTGGTCCCACAGATTCTCTACTGGGTTTAGAAAGATCCAGGGTGTTTGCTGACGGGGGGGCGATCAGTAAACTTATCCTGGTGCTCTTCGAACCACGCAGGAACACTGCGAGCCGTATGACACGTTGTATTGTCCTGCTGGTAGACGCCATAGTGCCGAGGAGAAGCTAACTGCCAGTAGAGGTGCACATGGTCCCCACGGGTAGATACCCACTTATGTTTATTCACTGTGCGTTTGATAATAACGATATCTCCCAGGAAATTTCACAGAAACATTCCCCTCATCACACCGCTCCCTGATCCATCGCGGTCCTCTTGCTTTCAGACGTTTCACCCCCAACACGCCAACGACCATCTGTCTGATGGAACATAAAACGTGATTCACCCAAAAACGCCACTTGTTGTCAGTCAGTGGACGTCCAGTTATGGTACTGCCATCCAAATTCCAGCCTTCGTCGCCGATGGACGAAAGGGAGTATCGTCGTGTTAATCAGACGCCTGCTTTAGAGGCCCATAAGCAGCAACGTTCGCTGAACTGTCGTTTAGAAGACACAGCTTGTAACATCCTGTTTCAGACTGGATGGTCTGTTGCTACACAGGTTGCACGTCAGTACGCCCGTACACATCTCTGCAGCCATCTTTCACATCTGTCATATATGACCTGTGTCACACCACAGATGCCTCAGCGTCGACTTTGGATAGAGCAGTTTTCGCGTGCACAGTATACTTCAAACATTGCAGCACGCTAACAGTTCACAAGTTTAGGAATTTTGCAAATACTTACACCGTTGGTCCGGAAGCTAATGAGCATGCTGTTTTGGCCATCAGGTAAACCACTCCGTTTGCTCATTTCAACGATGGACTGTTTCCATGTCCTCCTCCTCCCTTCCCCCCCCCCCCCCCTCCTTCCCGCTCCACCAGCCCTATACGTTTTGTACAATCTCCACTGCTAGTGTTAGTGCGCAGTCGTAATTAATAGGCATTTTGACACGAAGTGCATGTACATGGTGCAGTCACATTAATGTGACCACCGCTTATGTTCGACGTTAACGTGGAATAACTTCTCACAGATGGCAGTCTAAAGTAATTATTACACGTTAATATCGAGCATAAGCGGTGGTCACCGCTGGACCACGTATATGCTCTTCGTGTTAAAATGCCTATTAATTACGACTTAACAAATCTCGAAATCATACAGAAATTTCAATCTGTATCTGCAGGGTGTCAAGTGTGAAAATAGTATTTCTTTGGAGAGAGTGGGTGGCGGACATTTCAGGCCTCCACCATATCCGAACGTCAAAGTGACCGAATAACCGGCTGTGCTGAAGCCTGGTGAAAACGATGAGAAGTAGATTGCATAGCTTCTGCTTCGGCAGTCTATCACAGTGCATCCCAGATATGTCTGCCATTCCCAAATGCCGTACGATTCCTTCTCGCCATCTCTTTTGATAAATAATGAAACATCATAATGGATAGTGAAAGACTTGCAGCAACTACTTTGCCTCGTGCGTGAAGCAGCTGGAAGAAGACCGGCGCTGTATACAACCCTCGACCGCCTGTGGTTAGGGTTCGACCAAAACGCGTGGTCATCCGCAGACCGCCGAGCTGAGGAGATGCTGTGAGCATTAAATTAGTTGCTGGTGTAGAAGGAGGATGAAGACAGGTCTAATGACTGTCTTCCTGTATTGAGAAACCGAGGTGTGTATAGAGCCATTTGTCAGCCCATTTTGTAGTTGATTGCATTGCATATTTTAACTGCGATCTGTATAGAGCCTTTTGCCAGTTTTCAAGACAATTAATTTAATTATACACAGTGCAGTACCCCTGAAAAGTAATTATAATTTTTACCTCTAATTTCACGGAAAATTGTATTACATAACAGCTATGCTTAAAGTATTTTTAGTGGTACGAAGCAAAAACATCAACAACCCTGTATACAGGGTGTAACCGGTATATTTGAGATATTCTTGTGCGTGGAAACTCATTGCGCACATGCAGCAAAGTGTTGGTTGATTTTCTGTGCGTTGAACAGCCTTTCCACGAACACGTCATAAACATTACCAGCTGATGTTTTCTACACGGTCTCATTGCACCACTAAGTGTATTATATCTGTCAGTATAGACTAACGTTTTTGGATCCAAGCGTCTACATTTCGATACCTGACCTGCTGCCCAGGGGAAAGTAAGCAATGGGTCGCTCTCAGCACATGTACTTGGAGGTACTAACAAACCTAAAAAACTACTAATTGCAATAACAATAAGTATTAGTTTGAAAGTGACCTAAATACTGATGTAGTGGTGTTCAGTACATTGTCTTAAGTCACCCAAAGAAGTATCTGAACTTACACCCGAATAAACGGATATGTTCTCACTCACTCATTATCGCCCAGCTAAAATCGCTAAGGATAGAAGCTAGAAATATTACGGAAGTGTAGATCTTATACTGTAGGCATTGTTTAAAGAGGAATTGTTCGAAATTACACCAGTAAAGGGGTGTAAAAGAGCATGAAAGGATTTATGAAAATATTTCATTACAAAAGCATTTTTAAAGCTAAATCTAAGAAAACTGATATTTGGCTTCTCGCTTGGAAATAATAAATACGCGATTCAGTGTTTTTGGAAATTCAGTCCCTAAGGCGGTGAAATTAAGGATGAAAATTTAAATGAAAATATTTCTTTAAATTAAAACCGTTTTAATGCTAAAATGTATGGTAATTGGTATTCGACTTCCTGGTTAGAAATAATGAAGTATGTTTGAAAAAGGCGACGAAGGAATGTACGTAGTTACAGAAGACAAACAGTCAGTCCTAGACGAAGGGCTGGGGAAAACAACTGAACATCGTTTGTTGTTAAGTACCTCCTCAAAAAATGTATGACCAACAAGAAATTCTCTTCCAAAACATTATCAAGGTTCAACCATCAGTGTTCCCTTCTCTATTTAAATATAGAAAAAAATATTAAAGGCCAGATTTAAGAAAAAATATTAAACTCCAAATACCAGACTTTAAGCAATTTAAACATGTTTCATGATATTAAGAAGATTACAAAAGATAAAACACATGAAATATTAATAAATCGCAACTGATCAGCCCGACTTCAGATCGGGACACAAACCCGCTATCGGCACAATAGACCCCAGGTGTAGACCTCGGATACCATCCGCTGGTGACAACACACACGTGAGAGTAAGCTGACCGTCACAATATGAGCAGCAAACACTCTCTTTAACAGTGGAAGGGTAAAGCAAAACTAGACCCTCAGACCCATTTGGTGAAAGGTATCAACCCTACAGCAGGTATAAACACGGGAGTATGAAGCAATCAAACGTTATTTAAGCTTTTAACGTAAAACCACTATCACAACAATCTCCACAAATGCAACATCCGCTTTCGGAACTAGTATCCACAACTGACACGTATATTGACCCTTCTTATACGAACGGCTCTTTATAAGCGTAATGGTCACATCGGCGTTTTCGGTTCTTCGGTTGACCTTGTGGAATTTCTCCTTGGGCAGTTTCATAAATAATTTAAGACATGTCAGACCGCTTTGTATCATATAAAATATTCCACTAAAGATTAGTTTTGCTATCTCTTACTAATTAAAAGAACCAAGTCAATACCACTGATTAAAATGGATCCCTTTTCTGAAGTTCAACACAGTGGCAAGATAAAATATAAGCTTAAGATTGAACACAGGGATCAAAAAGAGCTGCATAACCTTTCAGGGAAAGTCTTGAGTACATAGGAAATAAATATACAAATTATCCACTAGTTACAGGTGGAGACTTTAATCTGGCATCCATTGACTGGGAAAATTACACGTTTATCACAGGGGGCAGAAGCAAAGACTCGTGTGCAGTTATTCCAGGAGCGCTCTCAACATACAACCTTGAGCAATTGGCTAGAAAACCAACTCGAGATGGGAACATATTAGATATCCCAGCGACAAACAGACCCGATCTTTTTGAGGAAGTTATTCGAGAAGAAGGTTCAAATTTGTTCAATTGGCTCTGAGCACTATGGGACTTAACTTCTGAGGTCAGCAGTCCACTAGAATTTAGGTTCTATGTCAGTGGAAGTTGCAAAAAAATAATTATATATATATATATATATATATATATATATATATATATATATATACAGCGTAGAGTTTTCTTGTTTGGGAAAGCAAATAAAAGTGTCATTAATGAATATCTTCATAGTCCGCTCCAAGCATTCACCACGGGACGCAAAGATGTTGAGCATCTTAGCTCGGTATTTAAAGTTATTGTCCACCACGTGGTAGAGAAGTTTGCCTATCAAAAATATAAAGGGAGGGAAAGGATCCACCCTGGTACAACAAACATATTAGGAAGTTGCTGATAAAGCCGAGAATTTTGCACAGTCGTTTTAAATTTAGTCACTACCAGGCTGACAAAAAGAAGTTACGCGAAATGAAAGCAGCTGTCAAAAGGTCAGTGAGAGATTATTTTAACGAATTTGAAAGCAATAGTTCATCTTCAGATTCTTAAAATAACCCCAAAAAATTTGGTCGTACGTAAAATCTATGAACGCTACAAATAATTCAATACCTTCCCTTGCTGACAGTACGGGTAATGTAACGGATGATGATAAACAGAAGGCCAAAATTATAAACCTAGCTTTCGTAAACTCATTTAAGGTAGAAAACTGCAGCACAATTCCCCCTTTTAATTATCGATTAAACGCAAGGGTGGATGACATAGTGGTTGGTTGGTTTTGGGGGAAGGAGACCAGACAGCGAGGTCATCGGTCTCTTCGGATTAGGGAAGGACGGGGAAGGAAGTCGGCCGTGCCCTTTGAAAGGAACCATCCCGGCAATTGCCTGGAGCGATTTAGCGAAATCACGGAAAACCTAAATCAGGATGGCCGGACGCGGGATTGAACCGTCGTCCTTCCGAATGCGAGTCCAGTGTCTAACCACTGTATCTGGGATTGTAAAACAGTTAAGATCCTTATACACCAGGAAGGCATCAGGTCCAGATGGTGTATCCGTAAAATTATGTGTTGACTATGCTACAAATATAGCACCATTCTTATGCATCATCTATCAGAGATCATTGAAAGAACGGAAAGTTCCACGGGACTGGAAGAGGGTCCAGGTCATAGCAATCTATAAGGAGAGTAGAAAAATGAATGCACACAATGACCGGCCAGTTTCACTGACATCGACTTGTTGTAGTATCATGGAACATATTTTGTGTTCAGGCATAATGACCTTTCCAGCCTATGAGAAGCTCATCTGCAGAAACCAGCACGGTTTTAGGAAACAGCGGTCATGCGAAACACACGTCTTTGTGCATGATACACAAAAGGCTGTAGTATACCGGCTCCCAGGTTGATGCCATATTTGTCGACTCCCTAAAGGCGTCCGACTCAGTTCCGTACTGTCACTTGCTCCAGAAAGTTCCTACGGTCTGTCCAGTGACATATGCTGTTAGATAGAAGGTTTTCTTATGGACAGAGAGCAGTATGTCGCCCTGTATGGGGTGACTTCAACAGAAACAATAACTTCAGGTGTGCCCCGGGGCAGCGTAATAGGTCCGCTGCTTTTTACGATTTACATAGACGATCTGGTTGATGGTACTGACAGCGGCATTAGACTGTTTGCCGATGATGCTGTAGTCTACAGGAAAGCAGTATCACACGAAAGTTGTGAACAAATCAATGAGGATTAGCAGAAAATTAATGCGTAGTGTAATGACTGGCAGTTATCTCACCTACTGTGTATAACAAGGCGAAAATCCCCATTAATGTACGAGCGCAAAATAAATGTCCAGTCTTTGGAAGCGGTAACATTAATCAAGTATCTGGGTATGACTAATCGAAATGATCTCAAATGGAATGATTAGATTACACAAGTAACGGGCAAGGCGAACTCTAGATTGCGGTTTATTGGCAGAATCCTGAAGCGATGCAGTCCTTCAGCAAAGGAAATTGCTTACAAAACGTTAGTTCGTCAAATCTTACAGTATTGTTTGTCTGTATGGGACCCTTACCAGTTGGGTCTGATTCAAGAGATTGAGAAGGTCCAAAGAAGAGCGGCAGGATTCGTGACTGGTACATTTAGTCATCGCGAGAGCGTTACAGATCTCATACGAAGTTTGAAGTCTGACACACTTGCAGATAGGCGACGCGCTAAACATGAATGGCTGCTCACTCAATTCCGAAATCCGATCTTCGCCGAGGATGTAGAGGATATATTATTACCACCAACTTCCATATCTCGCAATGGTCACCATTCAAAGATAAGCGAATTAGAGGTCGTACTGAGGCGTTCAGACAGTCGTTTATCCCCCGCGCGATCCGCGAGTGGAACAGAGGGTGGGGGGGGGGGGGGGAACATGACTTTGGTGCGAATTGTGCCCTCCGCCACGCACCACTTGGTGCCTGGTGGAGTATGTGTATAGATGTAGAAGGTGTTAAAATGAAAATCGCAGGAAAACAAACAGTTTGAACTTTTACTTAACATCGGTCAGAAAATTTTAAAAATGACTCTAAACAGATAAGTGAATTTCCGTACAGAGTACAAGAGGGAGCTAAGGGCATGCCAGCGGCCCCTTCAAACAATCACCAATTGAAAATGCGAGACGTAGCACAACTGAAGTTGAAAACCAATCAGAAGGAAAGCACCAACCTGCTTCAAACGCACTGCAGACAACCGAGACAAGTTTCTGGCGAAGATTACAAATGACGCTCACAAATAAACAGAAGGAGACATAATGTAGCTTTGTCGTAGACTGGAAAATCAGAGAAGTCTTTGAACCGGTGTCGGCAGGACTCAAAGATGGCCGGCCGGAGTGGCCGAGCGGTTCTAGGCGCTACAGTCTGGAACCGCGCGACCGCTACGGTCGCAGGTTCGAATCCTGCCCCGGGCATGGATGTGTGTGTTGTCCTTAGGTTAGTAGGTTTAAGTAGTTCTAAGTTATAGGGGACTGATGACCTCCGAAGTTAAGTCCCATTGTGGTCAGAGCCATTCAACGACGAATGCGTTCCGAGCGATTGGTTCAGCGCAAGGCACAATCCTTAGACTTTGCCGAATCGCAATGACTTCTCCAGGAGGAACCCCGAAACCATGCCAACTAACATAGCCAGCTCGGCGATAGCCTCGCCGAGCACGTCACAACCGCAAGGTCCTGTATGCTAAACCTCGGCTCACGACGCCCGCACCAGAAAATCCGTGCGCCAACAATACTGCCCAGCTGCTCACCAACAAGCTTGCACACCCTTTAGACACCAGTAACAAACCACACTAGCTTCGACTAGCACCTCCCGATCGTTCCACTGCATTCTTCCCACCACAGAAAGAAACCAAAGGGCCTCAAACCTGCAAAGAAAGTGCTCACGTCACCGGGTGGAAGCTATCTAGCTCGCAGCATGGCCCATTGTGTTATGGAATGACTGTTTCCTTAGGAATCGAGTGAAGAAAAACAAAACAAATGTTTAGACCGTACAACGTAAAAAACCGAATCAGGGGCCCGTAAAATATTAGCGAACAAAATTAAATAACTTAAAGTTACGGTGTAGATCTCACGTGAGGGGATAGTGGTGGCAACACACCTCACCAAATCTCACCAAGGATGGAGCAGGTAAAAGAAAAAAAAAACCTGACGTAATTAACGGGAGTCGCCCTCCCCATCCGCCGGCCGGGGTGGCCGAGCGGTTAAAGGCGCTACAGTCTGGAACCGCACGACCGCTACGGTCGCAGGTTCGAATCCTGCCTCATGCATGGATGTGTATGATGTCCTTAGGGTTAGTTAGGTTTAAATAGTTCTAAGTTCTAGGGGACTTATGACCACAGCAGTTGAGTCCCATAGTGCTCAGAGCCATTTGAACCTCCCCATCCTCCTCCTTCCACAGTGGTGTTCTTGGAACCACGCTAGAGTGTTTGTACGCTAATCAGTACGGTGCTACCCCAGCAGAAGAGCTGTGGCCGGTGATGCGACAGTCCTGACACAGAGCAACGCATCCCTGGTAGCCAGCTACTCATCGTGGCGTCGGTCGTGAAGAGCAAGTCAGGGGCTCAGATGGGTTACCCCGAACCCAAGAGTAGGACAGTCGATATTTTTTATACTATGGGGAATCCGATATATCAATATTTTAAAAAATATCATTATCGGTCCTCGATACACCTAAAAATGTTACGATATATCGATGCAAAAAATAATGTCGATGAACTGATCTATAAAAGTATCCGTTGCACACTGGAAATATACTGCCGGCTTTAGAGGTATATATTTAAGTATTGATTTGTTATTAGATATTCTGTACATCAACAAGCCAGCAGCCTGCTTATATTCCTTAGAGCAAGAACTGAGAGTGAAAGGCTGCATGTTCACGTCTGGTGATAACCACTTTGGTAACAGTGGTAACTGCATGTAAGTGGCACAATAAAAGGTGTCCGATGGGCCCGTCGTTCGGTTTCGTCACATATCGGATGTGTCTGGAACACTTCATATCTACTTCCCTGTTTTATTTTTGTTTTTTTTAATTTTTTATTTCTGCGTTTCTGCAAACCCTAGAGATCTAGCATTTGTTGTGTCAAAATTGTATGCTGAAACTAAACGTTGCAGTTTCTGTCAGCAGGGCCCAGCGCCGATTGCGTCGACATTTATCTTCACACGTCTCTGCCCACATCAAAGTCCAGTGTTGTCATTTAAACTTTTGTTGATCATTTTCAGCAACTGTTTTTGAAGGCTGCCAATCCTAAAAAACAGCACACTAGTTACGTTAAATACTTTTTTTTTAGCGCCACTGGTGTACTATTTCTTCTCATCATAAATCTTGTTATTCCATTCTCATCACCACCCTCCAGTGCAGAAGGACTTCTTCTTTGTGACTCCTGTACTTGCTTCACGCAATCAAAGAAAAAGACTGTACGTGATGAAAGCTGAAAAATTAGTAAGACTCCTTCACAGAGTGAAAGTGAAAAAGTGAAAGTGAAATTATGTCCTACTACAATTTCAAAAGAAAAATTTCAAGAATTTTCCGAAAATTCCGAAAAAATATAATATAAAATAAAAATGTCGGCATTCGATATTGCCATTATACATCGGGAAAAGAAATATCGCCGATATATATATATATATATATATATATATATATATATATATATATATATATATATATATATCGGTGTCGCCCAGAGTGATGGGCTAAGACATCTTACAAGGGAACATCCCCATCACACCCCCCTCAGATTTAGTTATAAGTTGGCACAGTGGATAGGCCTTCAAAAACTGAACACAGATCAATCGAGAAAACAGGAAGAAGTTGTGTGGAACTATGAAAAAATAAGCAAAATATACAAACTGGGTCGTCCATGCGTAAGATAGGCAATATTAAGGGGCATGTGAGGCGAGGAGCGCCGTGGTCCCGTGGTTAGCGTGGACAGCTGCGGAACGAGAGGTCCCAATTCAAATCTGACCTCGACTGAAAATGTTGCTTTCTTTATTTTCGCAAAGTTATGATCTGTTCGTTCGTTCATTGACGTCTCTGTAATAAATTTAGTGTCTGTGTTTTGCGACCGCACCGCAAAACCGTGTGATTAGTTGACGAAAGGACGTGCCTCTCCAATGGGAACCGAAAACATTTGATCACAAGGTCATAGGTCAACCGATTCCTCCACAGGAAAACACGTCTGATATTTTGTATACGACACTGGTGACAGCATGTGCGTCACATGACAGGAATATGTTGTCGACGCACCTAACTAGTACACTTGCCGAATGGGTCAAAAGATTCTTCTACCTTGCCCGATTTAAGTTTCCTTGTGGATGTAATAATCACTCCAAAAAAAGTGATGAAAACATAAGAGTTTTTCACATAAACTGAAAATAAAAAGTTAAAATTTTCGCTCGAGGGAAGAATTGAACTGAAGACCTCTCGTTCTGCACCTGTTCACACTAACCACGGGACCACGGCGCTCCTAGTCTCATACTGCCCTTAATAGTGCCTATATTACACATGGACGACCCAGTTCGTATATTTTGCTTATTTTTCATAGTTCCACACAACTTCTTCCTGTTTTCTCGATCGATCTGTGTTGAGTTTTTAAAGGCCTATCCACTGTGCCAACTTATAACTAAATCTGAGAGGGGTGCGATGGGGATGTTCCCTTGTTAGAAGAGGTTCTCATTCCCAGCTGTAGACCCAAAATCATCACCTGAAGCAACGGATTGTGCATCAGCGGGTAATTTATGAAGTTGCCACGTGAAGTTGAAGCTGGTTAGTCCCAAACTGGACTGTATGCTGGCATGGAAGCGTCTCGGCGTCGGCTGCAAGCGTAAGTACAGAACCAGTGGTAGTAGAAATACGTTTGCTGGTAAGAGATGAGTAATGAATATTTATAGCTGTTCAGGTCAACAATTTTTTGGCAGTAGAACGCCTCCACTCGCGTAGGTGACTATTGAACTATAGCACTGTGCCACGGGACTTTTAAACGTAGCCCAGCACTGGGGAAGACTATGCTATCATCTTCAGGTGCCGCCTAGTAACTGTGGGAACATAAATGTGCGTCAGTCGGGCCAGTCACGCAAGAGGCGTCACCCCCAAGCCAAACCGAAGCGTGGGAGCGTGGAACCACCAACCACTATGCCCATCTCGACAAGCGACATGGATGTGTTTTACTTTCATTGTTCCCTGATATGATCATTCAGTGCAGGAACCTATCTATACATTTGAACTGTAATCTTCTCGTGAGAATTAATTTACTTGCCGAGATTTTTATTTAACACAATTATTGTCTTACTAGTTTCGGTAAAATGTACTGGCATCTTCAGACGCATAATATCGGGCAGTATTCGTTACACCTACAAGGATTAAGCAACTCTGTAATTAGGGCTGAACAATATGCATGAGAATGAAGAGGCATGAGAATTCTAGTCTTAAGACAGTCACTCACAATCCCTTTCATTCACGTTAGCAAGTTTATGGTGTTGCATTTCCCGGAAACGTAATAGCCACAAAAATACGGATTGTTGTTGATTCAGAATGCTCGCCAAATATGAAGTCTGTCGGTACCAAATGCAGTCACAGTTTTTAGCCACCGACCTGCTCAATGCGCCACGCGGAATATAAGTCTTTTCTCATCACAAAATTCACTTAAAAACTCCGAAATTTCTACATACCCATCGGAATAATTATGCCGTCACTTTACCACACTTTTGATGTATGTAACACTGCTAGGTACGGCAACTTATCATATCCATCGGAACTACTTCTACACACGTCTGATCTGTTTCATGGCTAGGCTCCCACTCTTATCTCGAATAGGCCTACTTCTCTACTAACAGAGAAAGGCGCGCGAAGAATATTGCTTTACCATTGGGCAGTTTACTCAACAGCCGATAGCAAAACAACGTTCTCCCGCGTCACCCCGCGCTTTTCATCAATAAGCAATCACAAAATAGTAAACCTAACGACTGCACATTTTTGACGACGTAATTATCTAATATGCTGAAGTTTTGCTTATGCATAAAGTTATTTACTGTTGTTATTTATACCTTAATTAACTTTCCCTTTACCATAAACTTACTTTACAAATCTATTCTACAAAAAATGCCCTTTGTCCATATCCATACTTCTTCGAAATGTTGCCACACTAAATCCTACTACATAACTCGTTAAACAGTTATTTTCATATTAACCTTAAACCACACTCACGCATCATTCACACTGCTAAAACACATTTATAACATTTTACATACACAAAAAGACATAATAACACACTATGAAAATACTACAACAGTTTATGAAAAACATTCTATTACTTTAGTGCACTCTAGTGGGCACAATCTAAACTAAAATCACAGTCCCCCTATCCGATATTGTCCTCTATCGGCTGATACATAAACTACGTGCGCGTCCAGTCTCGCGACACCATCTGTCACTATCCAGCTCTGAGACACATCTCCCACTTAACCGCCGCCAAGGCAGGATCGTTATACGGCGCTACGTCTCATGTTGCTCACCTCCTTCGACTCGTATAACTGCATTCTGATCAGTGTAGGGAAGAGCGGGGCGCCGGCCGGTGTGGCCGTGCGGTTAAAGGCGCTTCAGTCTGGAACCGCGTGACCGCTACGGTCGCAGGTTCGAATCCTGCCTCGGGCATGGATGTGTGTGATGTCGTTAGGTTAGTTAGGTTTAATTAGTTCTAAGTTCTAGGCGACTGATGACCTCAGAAGTTAAGTCGCATAGTGCTCAGAGCCATTTGAACCATTTTTGAAGAGCGGGGCAATGCCGTACAGCGGGGTAATACCGTGTACCGCTTTATCCAGTTTACCAGAGAGCACAAAGTGCACTGCACGGTGCTGCCACATAGCGGAAGTAACTGTAATCAGATACAGAGGGGTCTATATCGTTCAACAGCCCAGACGTCCTCAGTTCCAACTGATTTCGACTGTTTTCTTATAAAATCTGAAGATAATAAGCCTAGAGGTGAGCGAAATATGTTAATAGCAACAATATTTAAAGTAGCTCTATTTCATTACGCATGTCTTGATCTTCTTTTAAACATCAAATGTTAGATGTTTAATTTCGTGATAGTTGGGTTAGAATTTGCAAAGGCGAGTCATGTTGTCTCGGGGCAATACCGTGCCCGATGCAGGGTATTGCCCCGTGGTGAACGGTATTGCCCCATCTCGTAATTTCTTTTGGTATTTTCATGAACTATATATTTGGAAGTGTGTGCGTATGTGTGTCATCTTACAAGTTTTCTTTCTTTTTTTATGGTGAGAAACAGAGCCAGAGTGTAGTGCATGTGACACAATTGAAAACTATATTTGCGACCACTGCCATTAAAACAGGGGATAAATGTGTTCAGAGACAAGTTGACACCCTAATCCAATAATTTTGTTTTACCAGTAAAAGGATTTTCTGTCTTTACAAACTTAAATAAGCTGTAAAATTTATGTTTTTCAACTCTACATAAATTCTGAATTTCGAATTTCTTAATTTGATTTAATTTTACAGAGTTTTTGTCATTTTATGTGCTATGCTGTATCATAAGATATATTGCGCGATATTACCCCACCCCTCGGGCTAATAACGTGCAACGTAACACTTTTGTAAAACAGCTGTAGGAACGAAAATCGATTTAATATAGCAAATATGAAGCCACAAACGTGTGTGGCATTGATTTCTTGCCCAAAAAAAGGTGTTCAGCATTTCAATTGAGTTCGAAAATTAGGAAATATTTAAAAAATGGCTTACGTGCACGGTATTTCCCCGCTCTCCCCTACATGTTGTAAACAATCCTTCAACATGTTCTCTTTCGTTCTGATTCGACTTCCGTAGGATGACATGCTGTGCTAACGTTTGCATGCTTCAGTGACTAGCAATCTCTAGCAGGTCGCATTCTCGTGCACATCCTTCGCCGTGCACAGTGGGCTTGAATTTCGCGCTGTGAGATTCCGGCTGTCGCGCACAGTGGCCAGCCAGACCCCTGACAGGGGCAGGACGCGCACCGCAAGGTTGCGGCGGCGTCGGCGACGCCGGCACAAGTTGCCGGGCTGGGCAGCTGGGCAGCGCGGCTGCATTCCAGGCCACCGTGGAGAGCCGGCCGGGCCCGGTGAGTGGCAGAGATTATAATTCGTTATCACGGCCGCCCCCGGGGGCAGCGCCCGCGATGACAGCGGCCTAGCCTGCCCCCGCCGCCGGCCGTTGTAGCTGCTGTAATTTCAGGCGGGAATGCAATTAAAGCCACTTAACATTTAGGAATTCGCTCTCGCTGTTGTTAAGCCGACAATTTTCCCCTCCAGCCCTCTGTTCACACCCACGCCCCACCCTGTCCCGCAAAACTCCCCTTTAGCGGTACCAGAAAATTATTTGACCGCGGTATTTACGAACTTGCCGCTGTTGACGTAAATTTCTTTCATTGTCTTGTTAATTTGCGCTAATTACATAAAATGCATCTGAATTGCCGTTCAGCTCCTATTCACGGCCGTGAGGGTGTTAACAGTGAATTACTGTGGGGGAACATAGCAGACATAGCACTGTGCATGCTCGGCTTTGCAGTTCTCCACGAGGGATAATTGATTTTTTGTGATGAGGAACTACCTTTATTTACTATTCTTTGGTCTACAGAAAGCAGCTGCAACGGTCGAAGTATATGAAAGGGAGGGAAACAGTATTGTAGCCTATCAATGAAGTTATTCAGCCTCTATAATTTTTTGTATGATGTGGCTGATTTTAATGTCCGTGACGGCTACGGGAGATTGGGGAAAAATTTCCTCTTATGTAAGACACGTGTCATTAGTTTTGTCGTACCCAAATCTTTCTAACTAATTTATCTATTACCTTCCGTGGGTTCTGCTTATTTCCTTTCCGAAAATTATTATCAGAAGTCAATAACGCGTGGAAGTTTTACCAATTACACCTTAAACAGTTTACATGTACGAGGGAGCGGTAATTGGGTGTGAAATGTACTTAGTTTGCATATAAACACAATACACTTGTCACAGAACTGAAACATTATATATTGTACACTTTGCACTGTTTTGTAAGCTGGCTTAATTTTCAATATTACTTAGCGACTCAATGCACTGACATATGTCTTTAGCTGTATAAGTAAACTAACGTTAATCTGATGACTAATTATCTTTGCTTTGTATGTGGAAATAGCGTCAAGCCAAAGTTCACTTAACATTCACAGGGTGTTAACATATATTAGACTTCAGAAGGAAAATAAATAAAACCAATTGTAAATAGCATAGAATATGATGAAACATATCTGAATAAGACAAAACTAATCTTACAGTTTCTTCTACCACGCGGAACTTTTCTCCATTTACACAGTCTGTACAGCGTCTTAGCAGTAAAGAAAACAAAGGAGATATCTGTAAAGGAAACCAAAGTTCATGGAGAAGAATTAAAAAGTTTGATGTTTCCCGATGGCATTCAAATTATGCGAGACAGAGTAAATGATCTCGAATATTAAATATAATGGACAGAAGCTTCAAAAGAATTTATAACGTCAAAATCAATAATTGTTGACCAAAGTCACTGGAGAGTATCCGAATTAAATCAGGAAATGTTGGGTTAATCAAATTACGTAATGATCCACATAAAATTGTAGACAACATTTGCTGTTAGGGAACTACAATAACTGACGACAGACGATGTAAGGAAGATATAAAATGCGGTCATGCAATTGTAAGGAAACCTTTCTCGAACAAAGAACTCATAAAATGTAATATAAATTAAAATTTGATGGGGTGCTTTCTCAAAATGTTAGCTTGGAGTGAAAGTTTGTATCGATATGAAACAACGACGAGTATAAAGTGTAGAGAGTGACCAGAGAACGACCACACTAAGCAGATTCAAGAGGATGTAGGCTACAGTACCTACATAGAGATGAAGGCACTTGCACAGAAGCAATTAGATTGGACAGCTAAATCAAACTACCCATCGACTGCAGCTCACACAAACTATTTATGAGACTTCTTTTACAGTTGCAATAAGTTCGGGCAGTAACAGAGCGTGTTGTTGCTTAAGAACACTGTACCGAGGAACGAATATGTTTTCTGGTCAGTGTTTCCATCTACTGAATGATTATAGACCCACAAGAAGACTTCCATAATATGCAGTTTTCACTGTTTTCTACTCTTTTTGCTGCTGGGTGACATCAGACTGTAATTTGAGCAATACTTGTAAAGACATTTAATTTCATGCATTTAAATGCTGCAGAACATTTGAATAACAGGTGTTTTGGGACACTCCTGATTTTTCAATCCCAGAATTTCATGGGGAGTAAAACAGTAAATATGTTTAAAACTACATCGTCGGTCATGCACCATCTTGTAGCTGGAAACGGAAGAACGACTTCTATTTTGGTCCATGTTACATTTACAAATTAACTGACTTTTTTCATCGTCGTAACAGTTTTACCTGTCGTAAAATAGAGATTTATAACGGTTTCCAACAGCTTCTAATTAAAAAAATTACTAAGCTTCTATCTGGTTTTCGATAATATATCTACTTAGTTACATTTCCTTAAATCATTGTTTTGTAGTAAAATAATACTATAACAAACAGAATATTAAATGCAGTATTAACAACAATTTCTCAAAAGCAACTTTTTTAAATTTCAATCGAATATTTGTCCACTGGTCCATGACCATCTTGTACTTTGAAATCATTTTCCATGCTTGAAAAAGCCTTATGACTTTCAAGTAATTTTTATAATTTTAGAAAAAACACTGCAGCACACAAGAGGTGAAATCTATCATATAAAACGGAATGGTAATATACATATATTCTTTACTACAGTGAGAACGTCTCAAAAGTGTTCTGGAGTACGTCCGCTACTTATCGTTTGTTTCGTAAGCCCTTATCATTAGCTACTTAATATCAACTGTTCCGTGAAAGAATCCTCGTGGCTTTTAAAACGTTGCACTACAATCGTCAAGCATTTCAGGAATTAAACAGCTATCCCGGTTCACGGTCCACTGTTATACTACCAGTTGAGGTTTCCTATTTAATGGCGTCTTGGGGGCAGTAAAATTTGATTTAAGGTATTTTATAATTATTTACTGGAGTCCATTAAAATTGCTACACCAAGAAGAAATGCAGATGATAAACGGGTATTCATTGGACCAATATATTATACTAGACTGACATGTGTTTACATTTTCACGCAGTTTAGGTGCATAGATCCTGAGAAATCCGTACTCAGAATAACCACCTCTGGCCGTAATAACGGCCTTCATACGCCTGGGCATTGAGTCAAACAGAGCTTGGATGGCGTGTA
Organism: Schistocerca americana; assembly: GCF_021461395.2. Lineage (NCBI taxonomy): Eukaryota > Metazoa > Arthropoda > Insecta > Orthoptera > Acrididae > Schistocerca > Schistocerca americana. The sequence continues at coordinate 749,520,622 of NC_060122.1, read as the reverse complement.
CAGGTACAGCTGCCCATGCAGCTTCAACACGATACCACAGTTCATCAAGAGTAGTGACTGGCATATTGTGACGAGCCAGTTGCTCGGCCACCACTGACCAGACGTTTTCAGTTGGTTAGAGATCTGGAGAATGTGCTGGCCAGGGCAGCAGTCGAACATTTTCTATATCCAGAAAGGCCTGTACAGGACCTTCGACATGCGGTCGTGCTGTATCCTGCTGAAATTTAGGGTTTCACAGGGATCGAATGAAGGGTAGAGCCACGGGTCATAACCCATCTGAAATGTAACGTCCACCGTTCAAAGTGCCGTCAATGCCAACTAGAGGTGACCGAGACGTGTAACCAATGGCACCCCATACCATCACGCTTTACCATCTGAGCTACCGAAGTCGTGCTTCGGTAGCTCAGTTGGTAGAGCACTTGCCCGCAAAAGGCAAAGGTCCCGAGGTCGAGTCTCGGTCGGGCACACAGTTTTAATCTGCCAGGAAGTTTCATATCAGCGCACACTCCGCTGCAGAGTGGAAATCTCATTCTGGAAACATCCCCCAGGCTGTGGCTAAGCCATGTCACTGCAATATCCTTTCTTTCAGGAGTGCTAGTTCTGCAAGGTTCGCAGGAGAGCTTCTGTAAAGTTTGGAAGGTAGGAGACGAGATACTGGCAGAAGTAGAGCTGTGAGTACCGAGCGTGAGTCGTGCTTCGTTAGCTCAGATGGTAAAGCACTTGCCCGCGGAAGGCATAGGTCCCGAGTTCGAGTCTCGGTCGGGCACACAGTTTTAATCTGCCAGGAAGTTTCAGTACTGTTGTTGCTACGAATGTAAGGTATGCGACTTTCAGAGGTTACGGACCAAGACAAGAAGAAATGTCTAGTAGTCATGGGCTCTAAAATGCGTACCTGAGTAGCTGCACTGAAGCGCCAAAGAAACTGGTATACGCGTGCGTATTCAAAGCGGGCAGAATACGGCGCTGCCGTCGGCAACACCTATGGAAGACAACCAGTGTCCGGAGCGGTTGTTAGATCGGTTACTGCTGCTACAATGGGGGGTTATCGGGTTTTAAGTGAGTTTGAACGTGGAGTTATAATCGGCACAAGGGCAATGGAACACAGTAACTCCGAAGGAGCGATGAAGTGAGGATTCACTGTGTGAGAGGTCCGAGCAAATGTAATTTCGATGCGCTGCCTGCGATATGCAAGGTATAAGAGAATCTCTGACCAGAGAGCAGTGTTGACTGCAGTAGGAACTGCATAGCTGTAGCAGTAAGTTGTTGCTAGTCTGCGGTCTGCTCTGGTCTGGTCTGGTGGGTCGTGTTGGCTGGGCCGGTAGCGGGGCAGCGATGCCGCAGCCTGAGTCTTATTGTATAAGGTAAAAAGCAGCCTCGCGCATATGTAGTAATGTTATCTCAACTCCCATGTAAATGTTTTAAAAATCTCGTAATAATAATCTTTCTCATAAAAAGTAACTTTTAACAGCCATTCATTTCAATTTAAAGAATTTACTAATTTCTCCAATCCATGATCATCCCGATTGTTGGAAAAGAAAAATCAGTTGTTTCCTTTTATAAATGACAAATCTATCGGGCAGCATTGCACAGGGCTGTGCCAAAAAAAAAAAAAAAAAAAAAGAAATATATATATATATATATATGTATATATATATATATATATATATATATATATATATATATATACATATATATATATTGTAAGAGCAGATATATATGCGTTATCCAGCGACTTCATTGAGGTAAGAATTTTTCTCTTTTTATTCAGAATGATCTTTCAGGGCCATGATGCAGCACTGCTGATGTCCAAAATTTACCAGGTTAAATTCACAGTCAATTATTGAAAAATTATAAGTGAGCGACAATTGAATTGAGAGGTTTGTTACATTGTATTATTACCAGGTTACGGAAATTATTTTGTTGGGACGTTACACTGAATGTGAACGACATAATTATAATTTTTACTGTTGAGAAGTTTAGGAATTTTTCTGCTTTGAGCTTACATTAAATGAGAAAAGAATTTTGTGGGGAGGTTACACTGAATGAAATTTTGTGGTGAGGTTACACTTGGCCAGGATCGTATTTTCTTTGTGAATTACTGAGATGTAGTCATGTATCTGTTCTTATTTACTTAAATGTAGTTTGCATCTGGCGCAACGCATTTACTAATTTGTCACTCTTTCTTTCACAGATCATCGGCAATTTATTGCTCTTTGTTGTAATCGTATTTTTTCCATTTTTGCTTTAACTTTGTTTCATTTTGTACTTAATTTTGATTTGTGAAAAATGCCGCGAAAAACTGTTAATAGTACATCGCGATGTTCAATGAGTGAAATAGCCGACTCGACTAATTTGACCGATAATACTTGCGACACTCAGTGTAATAGCGATAATCCTCTAATTACTGATAATCAGTGCGTACCGACCACTAGTAATGATTTTAATTCTAATGATGAGCAAACAAATTCAATTATGTCCACAGTAAATGTAACAATTGATGACGCGGCACGTTCCGTTACAATGAACGCTGTCCAGTTTTACACGCCTGATTTGCAAAATTTACATAGCGAACAGATAATTGTTTCTAACGAAGGTGACCAATATACACAAAACACGTCAGATTTATTCGATTCCGGTGTAGTAACCAACAGTGCACATCCAACTGGCGAACCTTTTCAAGAATCAGACAATGACCAAATGGTTACACAAAACGTAAGAACTGCAGGTACGCCATCAAACAGCACAGAGATTAGAGTAGGTAATATTGGCATGGATCAAGTTATGGCATTATTGCTACAGCTTTATGAATCAAACAAACAACTTAGTGAAAATGTCAAGCAACAACTGATTGAAAGTCTCAAACAACAACTCGATGAATCGAACAAACAAATTAATGAAAATCTCAAACAGTCGAATGATAAGCAAGACAACAATTTCAAACAACTTAAGGAACAGAACAAACAACTTAGTGAACAGATTACAGCCGTTGCCGTGCAATGTAATGATACTAAAGAACAATTACGTGAGGAAATTAAGGCTTGTGCTAGGAACAGTAGTGAAGAAATTAGATCTGTTGCACAAGAATTAAGTAATACACATGCAGCAACAACTACTTTACTTAGAGATGAAATTAGTGCAGTCGCTAAACAATGGTCTGAAAACGCAACACAGTTATGGGATGAGTTTAAATTAATGTCAGCAGAACTTTCACGCGCGCTGGATGCGAAAGTAGACGCGAAATTTGACCAACAGAACAGACAAATTGACGAACGTTTTAATCACCACTTACAAAGCAGTGAAACGCGTTACAGTTAATTTATACAGGAACAGAATAATGTAAAGCAACAAGACATGGAAACAATTAATACTATCAAACAGTTGAACACCGAATTGCATGATGAAATCTCCGATCTTAAAACAAAAACAGACACACACACATTAGACTTTCAGACAATGACCAACAGACTTGAAAAGTTGGAATTAATACAGGATCCCGATGCCATTAAAGCAGACGTAAAGAAATTGAACAAAACCACACGTAAAATACAAAAACACATTAATGCTTGTGACACTAAAAACGACGATCACGTAAGAGCACTGACTGAAAAATATGATGAAATGGCCAGTCGTATTGACGTTATCGAAAGTAATAATGACACCAAATCAGACGATACACCACCTGTTTCGTTTAATCAAACACCCGAATTCCAAAATTTACAGCAGACGATCGGTGAAATAGGTTCGTCCATTAATACATTACATAGAAAATTGTCATCTTTACAGCAAGAAGTGACGGAGATGAAAAATATTTCAGCGTTTAACACATCACAGCATACGCCACTCTCCAAACATTTGTCAGACTCACACAGGCAGTGTAATTTAGGTAATTTACAGAGAGTACGTGAGTTAGATTCCGAACAGTCACAGACAAACAGATTATCATACAATCCTGAACCTGTTCAGACATTCAGAGACGAAAATTGTGATCATAAACACTTTCTATCAGTGAGAAAATTAAAGTTATTTAATAATGACAGAACACAGATTCACCCTTTGGACTGGATACGACAATTTGTTTTTGAATTTTCACCGGCATTGCCTGTGATGCAGAAACTAAAATTTATTTGCAGCGCGCAAGTGACCGCAGGGGATTCATTACGCTTCGATGAATATGTGCTGTAGCACGCACAGGGCCCCGAGCCGTAGTAGCGCTATTTCATCTTTAGTTTTCCGCACTGCTGCCTTCTCTTCTACTATCCTTTATATCTATCAAAACAACTCTTCAACTATCGATCTATCTAGGATTAGAAACGTGTAAAGAAAACCCGATATGACAACTATTACCGAAAGTGACAATTTTCATGAGACACTCCAGAAATACCAGCATAATTTTAATAAGACAAAATTTTAATCATCAGTATGTAGAAAATTTTCAGCAATCGCAAACATATTTTGGCAACAATAGAGGTTTTTCCCCACAACAACAACAAAACCAGCCAGTTAGCATACCTAACCAACAATGTAGTCTGTAAGGTCAACCAAGCTTTAATATTTCGCCGCCTGCACGTATAGCGTCGGCTCCGCCAAATAGTAACGCACAGCAACAAGGAAATCACTACGTACAGAAGACACAACATTTCAATTCCTATCGCAACGCGCCGAACAGCAATGACTATCATGACAGACGTAAATGCAATGAGCACAGATTTCAGCGTAATTTAATAACAGTCGGTCTTACCAGCAGCAAAATCATCCGCAACAACAGAATATCATGAATGGACCAGACAGTAGATATCGTCCCGAACGTAATACGTCAGGAAGAAATAACAGAACAGTACAAATAGTTGAAATTCCACAGCATCCTCCCGCGAATAACAGCACGTCAGAAAGAATTTGACTAGATACAGTGCAGAATGAATCTTCCAGCAACGCAAGCAATACTTTTGACACAGAGAATCTTGTTCACGAAACTGTTATTACTTTTGACGACATCCGAGACACTCTTTTGCAGGAAAAAACCAGTTATTCAAAAAACCGGTTCCCACCCTGTCATTGAAGTAAAGATTGGATCATCCAAATTTTCAGCAGTAATCGATTCTGGATCACCTATGTCAGTTATAAATGAGGAAACTTTCAACGAATGTAACAAAGAGAATACCTATCCTACGTTACCATTAGGCAAAACTAAAGCCAAAGGAGCAGTATCTGGTAAAGGAGTATATGTAAAGTTACAGACACACTTATCATTTTGTATTGCAGGTCATACGTTTCACTCAAATTTTTGGATTGTTCCCTTATTGATAACAGACGTTATTTTAGGTACGAATTTTCTGGTACAATATGACGCAATTATTGACTTTCAAAATTCCTATTTAGTGTTAAAGGATGAAAATGTACAACTGGCATTAGAATTTCAGCACTCTGTATCTGTAGAAGAACAAACAATCAATCGTACAGAGGTCATTTCTGCATCACGTAACATAGATTGTCATTCCAAATTGTTCACATATACGTACGTACACAACTATAATACTCCAGACGAAGCTGACTATGACGTTATGCAGATGATTTCTGATAAAGTTAAACAGAGCAGTGCAAATACAGACGACGAACGCAGGCAACTACGCAAAATTCTTTTACAGCAAGCTCCAGTTTTTGGCTACTTCCCTGGTACTATGTCCGGATTTATGCATGAATTTCAAGTTAAACAGCACGACACATTTAAAGCCAAGCATTATCCCATTCCATATATTCACAGAGATCAAGTTAAGAAAGAATTGCAAGCTATGCTTGACCAACGAATTATTGAACCGTCAGTTAGTCCGTACATAAACCCGCTCCATATTGTTAAGAAAAAGGATGGTTCACTTCGCCTCGTACTTGATTCGCGTCACATCAATGACATTATTATTAATGAAACAGATCGCCCACAGACACTAGAAAAACTTCTACAGAAATTTCGTGGTACTGCTATTTATTCCTCTTTAGATTTAAAATCGGGATTTTGGCAAATTCAGCTCCATCCGAACTGCAGAAAGTACACAGCTTCTCTCTGTTTTGGTGACTGTTATCAATTTTGCAAATTACCCTTCGGTTTAACTATTTCTTCAGCAGCATTTATTCACGGTTTGAATAGCAGAAGCTAACTGGTCTGAACACAATCTGATTCTTGAACAACTGTTGCAAACTTTTCGTGCACAAGGACTCGCAGTTAATCTTAGCAAATCACACTTTGGCAAAACTTCAATAAAATTTCTTGGACATGTAATTTCAGCAGAAGGCATTGCGCCTGACCCGGAAAAACTTCAAGCTTTACGTAACATTACTGTACCTACGACGAAGAAACAATTACACAGCTTTCTGAGATTAACTAACTTTTTCGTAAATTTATTCATTACTCTGCTTTAGACACCCCTAGATTATGTCAATTGACAGGTAAAAACACTATTTGGTCCTGGGATAGCCAAACACAGTCTGAGTTTGTTAATTTGAAACATGCCTTGTTGAATGCATCTCTTTTATCACACCCAGATCTTACTAGAAATTTTTCCATAGCCACCGACAGTTCTAACACCGCTTTAGGCGTACACATTTTTCGTTAAATTGAAGAAGATGGTTCTACAGTAATTAAAAACATCGCCTTTGCGAGTCGCATTCTGTCACCTGCTGAACGCAATTATTCTGTTACAGAACTTGAAACATTATGTGTTGTGTGGGCATTTACCAGATTTAGACATTTTCTTTATGGAAGACATACGACCGTTTACACAGATCATAGAGCTGTTCAGTTTTTACTTTCAGCAAAATTTACACACGACAGGTTAAGCAGATGGAAACTTTATTTACAAGAATTTTATTTTACAATTTTTCATATTCCCAGTACGCAAAATACTGTTGCAGACACACTATCCCGTTCTATCAGCAACAATCAGCAAGACATCGCAACCAACTTCTGCCAAGCAAATCCTAGGTCATGTATATTCAACAAGTAACATTTGAAAATTTTATTTCGGCATCACTACGAGACATAGCACAAGAGCAGAGCGAAGACAACGTGTGGAAAGAAATTAAACACCTGCTATAAGCAGTTAGTCATTAAACCTGTTCTAGTACTTGCATTTTTTTTACCCATTTGTGTGTGTCATTCATGAATGTGATCGCATATACTCAACTGGTTTCATAACCTTGCTACAGCTGACTCATGGCGAATGACGTTATTAATCCTTATTTCCAGCAATAAGTCAAAAGCAAATATTTCCATGCCCCAGCAATTAATTATCGATCTCAACGCAATGGATTGATAGCACAAAAAAATGTATTACCAGTCCCAAATAATGCTACCAGTTTAGGAGATATTTCTAGTTCTAAATATAATGCAAATATCTCAGATGTATTAATCCATTATATTTATGTATTATTGGACCACAGACCTTGAGTAATAGTTACAGTGTGTTACATTCTTAAATATGTCCTATGTCACTTGAATGATGGGTTCTGAGTAATACTGAATCATGTTTTGTAATAATGCGTAAATGCTATGCCAATAATTTCTGTAAATAATATTTTTGTTATACTCTATAAAAGCTATTCCAATAATTAACTCTCATTTTGAATGATGACTTCTGAATAATACTGAATAATGTTTTATAAAACTATATGAATACTTAGTAACTGGCCAATGAGTGCCAATAATTACCGCAATCAGATGAGTTATGAAAAATGTTTTGTAATATTCAATACTTGCTATATGTTTAGTAAATGTCCAATGAATGCCACTCTCTCTTATATTCTAAATTTGTCTTATGTCACTTACATGATATTATATATGAATACCAGTAACTTGATGCTACACTCATTTACTCTTGTTTTGAATGATGACTTCTGAATAATGCATAAAAATGGTTTGTAACTGGCCAATGAGTGCCAATAATTACCGCAATCAGATGAGTTATGAAAAATGTTTTGTAATATTCAATACTTGCTACGTGTTTAGTAAGTGGCCAATGAATGCCAATGATTACTATAATTAGATGAATTATGTAAATGCTGTGCCATTAATGAACTCTTGCTTTGAATGATGCATAAAAGTGGTTTGTAACTGGCCAATGAGTGCCAATATTTACTGTAATCAGATGACTTATGAATAATGTTTTGTAATACTCTGTACATAGTACATAAATGTTTAGTAACTAGGCAATGAGTGCCAACAATTACTCAAATCGGTTGACAGACTAGTGTAATTCTCAATGATGACTAGCATAAGACTCAATGTCTTTCACCTTCTGACCTAATTACCAGAAATTACTGCAATATCCGTTTGTCCTATCCATCCTCATGATCATGGAGCACTATATTTGGATTTTACACTAATTCTACGTTGGTGAAAGAGTATGGATTCTACAAGAATGTGGTGTTGACACATCATGCTGTCCACCACCTTGAACAATGGAAATGTTATTATGGTCCCACTGTTTGGTGTACCTAATGTACTACCAAAATGGTAACATTGAATATTAATACAACATTTCAGTGTCTTGGCTACACATATTGATACTTCAGGGAAGAGAACTTCAGATTGTCTCACTTGGTGTAGTGCTTCTGTAGAAAGATATGGACTTTCAGTGCAGCTATGTACAACCTAATGTGCTACAACCACGATGCAATCCTTCCCTTTCCTTTCCTAGTTCTTGTAAAATAGTAAAAATATATACAGTGCATGTGCACTTTATGTCATTTGTTAATGTGTTTTGTACTCATTGCGTATACATTTTGTCATTTCTTGATATGTTCTGTACTCAGTGCATGTGCACTCTATTTCATTTCATGTTCTGCACTTATATATATGTATATATTCTGTGACTGTAAACTCAGTTAATTAAGTAGATTATAGAAAAATTTGTTGCTCATGGCAAATCCAGTTGACTCACCATCGCTCCCAAATTTTTGCTGCCCCCCCCCCCAGTGAAGGGTTATGTAAGAGGTCCGAGCAGATGTAATTTCGATGTATTGCCCATGCGATGCCTGCGATATGCAAGGTATAAGAGAATCTCTGACCAGAGAGCAGTGTTGACTGCAGTAGGAACTGTGTAGCTGTAGCAGTAAGTTGTTGCTAGTCTGCAGTCTGCTCTGGTCTGGTCTGGTGTGTCGTGTTGGCTGGGCCGGTCGCGGTGCAGCGATGCCGCAGCCTGAGTATTATTGTATAAGGTAAAAAGCAGCCTCGCGCATATGTAGTAACGATATCTCAACTCCCATGTAAATGTTTTAAAAATCTCGTAATAATAATCTTTCTCATAAAAAGTAACTTTTAACAGCCATTCATTTCAATTTAAAGAATTTACTAATTTCTCCAATCCATGATCATCCCGATTGTTGCAAAAGAAAAATCAGTTGTTTCCTTTCATAAATGACAAATCTATCGGGCAGCATTGCACAGGGCTGTGCCAAAAAAAAAAAAAAAAAAAAAAAAAAAAAAAAAAAAAAAAAAAAAATTGTAAGAGCAGATATATATGCGTTATCCGGCGACTTCATTGAAGTAGGAAATTTTCTCTTTTTATTCAGAATGATCTTTCAGGACCATGACGCAGCACTGCTGACGTCCAAAATTTACCAGGTTAAATTCACAGTCAATTATTCAAAAATTGTAAGTGAGCGACAATTGAATTGAGAGGTTTGTTACATTGTATTATTACCACGTTACGGAAATTATTTTGTTGGGACGTTACACTGAATGTGAACGACATAATTATAATTTTTTCTGTTGAGAAGTTTAGGAATTTTTCTGTTTTGAGCCTACATTAAATGAGAAAAGAATTTTGTGGGGAGATTACACTGAATGAAATTTACTGGTACGACCATTCCATAAGTGTACCGTGAATAACAGGAATCCGGTAAAACATTAAATCTCCGACATCCCTGCGGTCGGAAAAAGATCCTGCAAGAACGGGACGAGCGACGACTGCAGAGCATCTTTCAATGTGGCAGAAGTGCAACCTTCCGCAGATTGTTGCAGATTATAGTGCTGGACCGTCAACAAGTGTCAGCGTGCGAACCATTCACCGAAACATCATCGATATGGCCTTTCGGAGCCGAAGGCCCACTCGTGTATGCCTGATGACCTCACGCCTCGCATGGGCCCATCAACACCGACATTGGATTGCTGATGACTGGAAGCACGTTTTCTGGTCGGACGAGTATGGTTTCAAAATGTATCGAGTGGGTGGACGTGAACATGTATGGACACAATCTTATGAATCCATGGACCCAGCATATCAGTAGGGGACTGTTCAAGCTGGTGGAGGCTCTGTAACTGTGTGAGACGTGTGCAGCTTGTGTGATATGGGACCCCTGATACGTCTAGATATGCCTCTGACAGGTAACACTTACGTAAACGTCCTGTCTCATCACCTGCATCCATTCATTTCCATTGTGCATTCCGACGGACTTGGGAAATTCCAGCAGGACAATGAGACACCCCACACGTCCAGAATTGCTACAGACTAGCTCTAGGAACACTCTTCTGAGCTGAAACATTTCCGCTGGCCCGAAAACTACACAGACATGAAAGTTATTGAGCGTATCTGGGAGGCCTTGCAACGTGCTGTACAGAAGCGATCTCCTCCCCTTCGTACTATTACGGATTTATGGACAGCCCAGCAGGATTCATGGTATCATTTAACACCAGCACTACCTCAGACATTAGTCGAGTCCATCCCACGTCATGCTGCTGCACTTCTGCGTGTTTGCGGGGGCCCTGCACCATATAATATAGGTGTGCCAATTTCTCTTGCTCTTCAGTGTATGACTACTTGTTCATCTTCGCTAGTGTGTAATACGTCTCTTCTATGGAACAAGGCCACATCGCTCTTCAGGTATGCAATTTAGAGCACACGTTTACCGGGCATTTTTTTCTTGCTCTGGTGCACATTAAAACCTCTGAAAGTTGTTACCTATCACACAACCTTACCAACAATAGTACCGGCACATGTGTGCCACTGTCAGAGCTGTGAAAACAGTTTTTGCTTAATACTTCCGACTCGTTCTTTGTCGGCACGGGGACTCTTCCCTCAAATTGATAGGTTTATCCTTCTCTATCATCCCTGGAATTTTGTAACACCATCATGCTATCATCCTGTATGTACATTTTCAGGCGCCAGCGCCTAAACTCAGACGTTGTGTAGCGTCGTTGGATGGTGGTTCCGGACTCGGGGTCCTAGGTAAAACTAGATGTACTATGTCCCTTCTACAACTTCTAGAAGTGTGTAACAAGAATTGTAAAATAGGGAGAAAAGTTCGTAGGGGTCGTCTCATCGTTTAATACTGGAATATAGTTAGGATTTCTTTTGCTGCTTTCAGTTCACTATTATAATTAAGTTCGTCAGATGGCGATATTTCACTAAGGGAACGCTGGTGAGCTGCGGTCGGCTATATTTTCAATCCTCCCCACCTTTGCTGAGCTAAGACCAGCGATGTAACCATGTATTCAGTTGCCACTCTCACTAATCTAGTCTTGCCTAAATTTTCGTAGGATGGCATGGTTCCCTCGGGGTAAGTGTAGGTCACCGTCAGGAGGAATGGGTGAAAACGCTTGGTTTTTCGAATGGTAGCGTGGAGAGGCACTTTTGCTGCTGCCACCAAACTGACCAGATCTTCTTTCTAGATATCGCTACTGCATTTGGTAATATCGAGCCATCGCTCATCAATGTACTACTCGTACTTTCATTTGCACATAGCCTGCAGTTCAGTTATTGTGGTATGTCTCTGTCAAGTAATTTAATACATTTTATTTAAATCGGCGTTATTTGTTGCATTGGGAGGCGAGAGATACCGCATATCCGATATATAAATGAAACGTATTCTCATGTTATTGTTAGGCATGTCAACGACGGATATGCATTGCTCAGCCTATACATTAAACTTTAGTTCTTTTATGAGCGTTTTTCCTAATTAATTAGCTTTGCTGCAGCTGAAATACGCCGTTGGAGACATGTAGTAATGATTTTATTTTATTTTTCAGAGTACTCGTTACCTTTTACCTTGACCTTTAACGTTGGCAACTTTCTGTACATTTGCAATTGTAGAGAGGATCCTAGAATAAGCAAAAGTATTTTTAAAGAAACAGAGTAATAAATATGCCTGTAAAATTGTTGGATAAAATAAATCATTCAAGTTGTATCAGTTACTAGAACTTATGCTTAACCAGTAACTGGTATACGATGTTTTACCGACTATAAGACGTAATTTTTTCTTCGAAAAATTGCCTCCAAAATTCAGGTCCGTCCTATACTCGAAACAAATATAATAACGTCCAGTGTTTGATTTAAAATTCCCGCCAGTCTTAAACATGGCCATGTATTCGATGACCGGTGAAACATACCTATATGGCAGCATTGGATTCGTCTGGCAGCAGCAGTGCACAGAAGCGATGGACAAGAGTTGCGAGTATTCACAAGCTTGCTAACACTGTCTCACTTCCGTCCAGCCATCACAAACCCAGAACAATGTCTTGCCTATGATACGTCATTGCCAGTGAACTTCAAATGAAAGTGATTTGTGTTATAAATAATAGTACATTATTTTTCTTAGTAGGTAGTTTCGCGATGGAAAAAATAAATGGTGTTCATATGGCTATAAATTGAAAGTAATGATATATGCAGAAGGGAATTAGAACAGAGCAGCTGAGCGTCATTTCGGCCCTCCACCAACAGGAAAGATACTTCGGAATTGGCGGGTTAGTAAAGAAGAACTGAGAAAACGAGAAAGACTAATAGCAGTGAGGACCACAAGGACAATGATGACGACAAAGAGGAAGAAGGCGAAGAACAGGAAAAAGAAAGTTGAGATGTCCATTTTTAGGGATTTTTAATGTCAGTTCTGTTTTATAAAGTAAGAATTTCTCTTTTAGATTGACTTTACAGTCTAATAATAACAGAAAAATTAAATTTTTTTTAAAAAATTGCAAAAAATTAAGATTCATATTATAGTCCATAACGTCTTATGGAGCATAAAATCCTATACTTTTTTCCATAAGAACAGGAGAATTCGTGAATGCCTATTTAAGATGGTGTGCTCAGTTTGTGGAAATAGGAGCTGATTAAATCAATTCAAATGATGACAGAAGATGGTTCATGATAATAATTAATATGGTTCTTTCAGTAGTTCATTAACTCCAGATTGCGTTATGTTTTGTTGCAGTTGCCTTACCTAGCTAATAGCCAGATTTGTGTAAATAATTATACATTCTAGGAGCAAGGAAAACAGCGTTAATGTTACAGAGTAACTGTTCAAATTATTGTTGTGAGCCTAGTCACAATAAAATAAATTTAAATCATACGCTTAGCAATTCAAAGGCCGTAGTCAATCTGTACTCTACCACAGTTTCTCTTCTCTATGCCTCAGTGTAGATAAGATATTGAAATGTTATTTGAAACTGAGAGCTGGGCGATATCTCTTGTCGCTCGGAAGTTACTTACTTTATACCCAACTGATGCTCCCATCTACATCCCTGCACATTTAGAATTATGTGGTTATAGTTGTTGTCCTCCATCATAAACGGTTCAAGATATCGAAAAGAGGTTCTTTATTTTTACTTTTTTTTGGAAATGGTAGCATGCAAAGATATGTACTATGATAAATAGTGTGTGTATTGAACCGTGGCCTAGAAACGACGGAGAGGCTTCGTCACGCCGAAGCCCACAGTGGTCCACAATCACACAAAAGGCCACAGCAGGCCACCCACCCCACCGCCGCCCCACACCGAACCCAGGGTTATTGTGCAGTTCGGCCTCCAGTGAAGCCCCCCCCCACCCCACCCCCCCACCCCCTCCCTCACCACCACCAGGAACGTCTCATGCCAAACGAGTGTAACCCGAGCTGTTTGGGGGGTAGAGTAATTACGATGTACACGTACGTGGAGACAGTGTTTGCGCAGCAATCGCCAACATAGTGTAACAGAGGCTGAATAAGGGGAACAAGCCTACGTTCACCGAGGCAGATGGAAAACCGCCTTAACGGCAGTTGGAACGCTCTATCCCGACAGTGTTAAATTTAGTGACTTCGCTTCAATGTATTTCAGGAACTACTGTAGCCATTGATATGAAACATTTACAGGACATTAAACTGTTTCTTTTGAGTCTACTGAACTACAACAATTTCACTTCAGCCACTGCTTTCGGAAATATAATTTTGTAATTACACGACTAAAATTATGTGTAAATTGCTTGTTAGTTATCCTAAATAATTTCAGTCATAGATAAAATTATGTTCTTTTCTTATTTCAGTAGACTCACGATATATTTTTTATTACTCCCTGAAAATTAGAATACTCTACTCGAAGTGGTTTCTGAGATCTAGGGAAAAATGCAACAGAAAATGTAAATTTTGACTAACGGCTTCTAAGGTTTCAAAAGACTGTAACTCACTTAATATTTGCTTAAATTTTTTTATCTTTAGCCACCCAGAAGCACCCTCCACCACGCTGTAACTTATATCATCTTCTTGATCTTTTTCCATGTTTTTTCTTCTTTTCTTTCTGGACTCCTTAGTGGCCATCTGTGCTTCATACTCTGCTTTACCAGTGTGAATCTTGTCCATCCGTTCAAGTTCTCTGATACAATTTGCTCCAGGATTAATTCCCATATGCTGTAGCTCTTTCACCCTACCAATGTTTCCAACATTAAATGCAATAACAGCATCACTGACCCTCCACTTTAGTGTCTTCATTCCAACAAAAACATTGTTTGGTAAGCGAGTCCATATAAGATTACTGAACGACTCACTGTGATTTTGAGTCTAATCATGCAGACACTTCTTCAGTAATTCAGGATTTGACAGGTCTCTGTAAAAAGGTTTTTTGATATCCATGACTCCTGCTGAGGTGGATTGTTTACGGATGTATGAACTGTTTGAATACTGGGCATTGTGGTAATGGTACAATGAATGAGGTCCTGGAGAGCAAAGGTGGTGTACTGGTTTTTCATCAGTTGACAGTGTGTGGAAGAAGGTAGCTCATACTTCCTGCTTCATTTTCAACAAATCCTCAGTATTATTTCTAATGGCCATCCCATAATACTGCTGTAGGTAACAATCATTTTCTCTGTCAGCCTGCCGCTTATGATTTTAGCATCTGAAAGTCTCTTGTCTCTCGAATTTTGTTTCAACTTCCTCAACCTGATACCCATCCTCTTCTGGATGTGACCTTTATAACACAGCAGTCCACCATCTTCATATAAAAAATTACCGATTTTTTTGGATCTTGAATCAATGCACGTAAAAATTTTACATTTTCAACCGGTGTAGATAATATTTTTAAAAAATAAAATAAAACACTTCCCATGTGAGGTGGGAGACGAGGTACTGGCAGAAATAAAGCTGTGAGTACCGAGCGTGAGTTGTGCTTCGGTAGCTCAGTTGGTAGAGCACTTGCCCGCGAAAGGTAAAGGTCCCGAGTTCGAGTCTCGGTCGGGCACACAGTTTTAATTGCCAGGAAGTTTCATATCAGCGCACACTCCGCTGCAGAGTGAAAATATCATTCTGGACTCAGGAAAATATTTGGCGCAGCTGACAACAATGGAATATGGATCAAGAAACCTACAGAGGAACTATACAAACACACGGAGACAATCACAGAAAAGATTAGAAAACACAGACTACAATTCTATGAACACCTATACAGAATGCCATCACACAGACTGACCAAATAGATCTTTGACTGGGTAACCACTAGACACAACAAATGGGTGGCAGAGGTATAAAATGACCTGAACCTACTCAACATAACAGCAGACACAATAAACGAGAGAATAAAATTCAGAAACATAATTAATAAACGTAAACTACATGAGACACAGTCTGCCAAACGAACAGGCGTAAAATGGACCGAGGAATGCAAGGAAGATCACAACCGGAAGATGAAAGAAATATGGGCAACCAAAAAGGCAATCAAGATGAAGCCAAATACACAAAGCTGACAAGAAGCATGGACAGAGGGCCGGAAACAGTAACACAGGGAGCGAATGAGGAAGGTTTGGGCAGCAAGGAAAGCAGCAAAAGGACTGTCCATGTAGTTTAGCCCAACTGCGCTCTTTAAGGACAAAACACCTATATATACACATACAATAAAATTTTATAACGAGATAAAAATCTGAAAATGTGAAAAATATTTTACCGTTCTAACTCCCCTTAGAAACCATCCACAGGGGCTGGCTGACACGCCGGACCTCAACACTAATTCACTGGGCGGATTCGTGCCGGGGACCGGCACGCTTTCCCATGCGGGAAGGAGACCGTTAGACCGCGTGGAATACGTAGTATGTTAATACTCGAAGTAGCTCGACCGCTGCCGTCTTAAATCGACGGAAAGGGGTTGTAGAAACATGTCAGTAGCGCTTCAGGAAAACCTAGCACATCTGGGGCCGTGGGACATGATGCTTTAACCAGCCCCCAGTAGTCAAATGGTTAATATAAGATTAATAACTGAAATATTACTGAAGATTTTCCACCGCTGTCCGCACTACTATTTATGAATTGGTTAGCTTCTAATAAGCAATTTTCTTTAATTTCACTTTGTTAAAAGTGTATTCTTTATAAACATAGTTCTAAAAGCTGATTGTAGCCATTAGAAAATATTTATTATTTATGTCTATATTATTGTGCACGTATTCAGCCGAAGTGTCCACAAACCTTTGAGATTGTGTTTTGCTGCGATAAAAGCCCACAGGTTCCCCAAAATTTATTGCTACATGTTGTATTGTATTAGATACAACAGACTGAATTATACAGATGTAAGAATCACGGATGTGACTGGTTGCAGTTATTTGTTTTCAAAACGTAGCGGACCAGTAGTTTACAGCTGAAATTTATAGCGTCCCTGCAGCATTGTCACGAATATTGATATTGCGCCTGTTCACAAAGTTGAAAGGTGGCTACACTGAGCCACAGCGCCAGAGATTGCGACAAAGAGTATTATTCAGCCGCTTCCACTGGCAGTGTTGGTTGAGATGTGGTAGTGGACAGTTCTTATCGAGAAGTCTTGGTGGAGAGTGCTTGTTGAGATGTAGCAGTGGTGAGTCGTTGTTGAGAGGTTCCCATGGAGAGTGCTTGTTCAGATGTTGTCATATTGTTTTGATGGGCTAGACATCAGATGTTGTTGGATTAGGGATGCTGTAATGGGCTTTTCGTCAATATATATGAAGGTAAAAAAATTCCTTTTCTTTGTATTATTCCAATGTCTTGAACAATAATGCCTATTGGTTACAGGTTCAGTCAACAAAGCATCTGGCTCATGTTCTTGTATTAGACTGTATTTCTGGTTTCTATGTGCAATTATAGTATTTCTGGTTTTTTTTAATTACTTTAGTATAAATGGTGTTTAAAATACTGGTCTTACTGAGGAAGAACCGTGCCAGATGTGTACGTTGACTCACACTTCCACACACAGAACAGCTACACTTGTGTTTTGTTGTTTCGTAGGTTTTATAGTTTCTGGGGACTTAATTAATTAATTGTGTTAACGGAAATTTTGTTTCATTCTTTGTTGATATGCTACGCAGTCATATTGCGTACAAATACCAGTCAGGGCGAACCGTTTACCATACTGCGTAACCGGACAGACAGCGACGAAAATTAAAAGTATTTGTATTAAAAAATAATTAAGCCCCCATGCACGTGACGACCGCTGCTTCGGATCGTCCATTGGAATTCTTCTGATTGTATAAATAGCAGACAGTAGTATTGTTGCAGTAATTCGTAGTTTAGTAATTGTAGTCTATATTGCATGTGTAGATTTGGTAATTGTCATTCTTCTAATGGTATTTTTTGCAGAATTTAATTTTTGTTGTCTTGTGTACGGGTTTGACAAATTTGTGCAATTATGAAGGTTTCAATTGTTCGTTAATCGTGTTTGAGGGAAGCATTTCCTGTGAATGGTACTGTTGGTGATAAAGTGTCATTGTGTGTAAATTTCGTATAGTGACGAGTTTTGTATGTTTTCTAAATGATTACGCGGTCAATGAAAAAGGCAAAAATGATGGATAGTCAGAATGACGAAATTGTTGACATGGCGAACTCGCCAACACAGGAGAACAGTATGATGAATAATGAAGTTGAAAACAATTTAATAAGTCGGGAAGATAGTCCGGAACCATTTCGAAATTTTTCACAATCCAAAAATTTTCAGAATACGAGATTAACGACAGAAGATTCTGAACTAGTATCGAACACAGATAGCTTTACAGCTTTGACGGAAGAAGTTGGTTTTGCGGGAAATGTTAGCGGCGAAAAGAATTTTGAACCAGTTAATATGGAGCAGTTGATTGGTGTAATATTAAATTTGGGATCTGATTTAAAAACAAGGTTAGACTCACAAATAGGATCAATTAGAACTGGTATGGGAACAATGGAAACACAGTTAGACTCACTGGGATCACAAATAGGAACAATTAGAACTGAGATGGGAACAATGGAAACACGGTTAGACTCACGAATAGGGACATGTTTCAAAAATATGAAAGATGAATTAAAGAAAGAAATCAGAGAAGAAGTACAACCGATTTTGAATGCTCACAATAATAGCTTAATTGCAGTAGAGATTAGACAAAAGGAACAGGATAGAGAACAGGAAGAAAGAGATCACGTGATAGTACAAAAATTTTCAGAGTTAAATTTACAACGTGCACACGATAAGGAAGAAATGTTTGAGAGAATCGAGGAATCCGTACCAAATGACAGATTGAATATTCTAACACAACAATATGAACAGTTAACTAGCAAATGTGTCAATACTGAAACCCGAGTCGCGACACTTACGGAAGACGTAAATAAACAGAAAGAAAAAATACACCTTATCGGAAAGAGTTGAGGAGATTTCAGATAAATTGACAAGTCTTAGTTTAAATGGGGACAGAGATTCGGATGATACAGTTCCATTACCATTTGCAGAAACCGAAGAGTACCAGAACATAAATAAGCATGTTGAAAACCAGGGAAAATTTAATGAACGCGTTAAAAGGGAATTTGAGGCATTACAAAAGCAAGTCAAACAAATTGAAGGCGAAATCGTAGGAAAAGACAGCAAAAGAAATTTAGAATCACAGATAGCAGAGGGGTTTGAAGAAAGTAATTTGTTTCATTTACGGGATGCAACAAGAGAGCGTCAGGCGCGCGAACTTCGCAATAATCGACATTGGGACTGGGACAGACGCGGTAGGTCTTTGTCGCCACGAGGTGAGAACTTTGACTATAAACACTTTTTGACTGTTCGGAAATTTAAGATCTTCCGCAATTCTAAGAATGACATACATCCATGTTCATGGTTAGATCAATTTATGTACGCACTTCCACCAAATTGGCCACTGTCACAAACTGGAATTTATTTGTGGATATTTAGAAAACGATCCGGCGATGCGGATGCGCGCACTTATTAGAGATTGTAATAATCTAAATGATTTATATCATGCATTTCTATCGGCATATTGGTCCGAAAACACGCAAGACAGAGTCAAACATAGTATTATTATGCAGCGTAATTTCAAACAGTCTGAGTTCCGCACGCCAGCAGAATATTTTGAAGACATGATTCGAAAGAATCAGTTCCTTTCCAACCCTTATAGCCCGACTGAATTAATTCGCATTTGTTTAACTAAGCTGCCACAATCCATAAGACAAATTGCTTTAGCTGGAAGATGTAAAGACGACATTGAGACTTTTAAGGCTTTGCTACAAGAACTTGAGTATGACAACGACGACTTCTTGTAATTTTTTCAGTAACAGTAATTACAATAGATTTTCAGAGAAAAGGGATAGTGATCGGAACGGGCGTTATATGGGTAATTTTGAGAATGACAGACGTAACAGACAGGACAATAGATACCAGCCTTATGACAATAACAGACGTTCTAACAGAAATTACACAGACAATTATAATAACGGTAGTTCGTACCGGAATGATCAATCATACGGAAACAGTAATCGGTATCATCAAGACAGAAATTATTCATACAGTAATAGAAATTCTTGCTACAGAAATAACCAGGGCAGTAGATATAACAATAATTTCAGAAGTGACAGTCGAAATTACAGAAGAAGCAGTCAAGCAGATAGACAGGAAAATAGAAATTTTAATAACAGACACAACCAAGAATTTGCATCTAACAGACAGGAGGGACCTAATTGGGATCCTCCACGTGACAGAACTTCCGAGAGACAAGTGCAAATCGTAGAAATTGTTCCGCGAAATGACGCGAATAATCAAAGACGTGACGCAAGCAGTCGACAATGACTTGTAGCTTCGGCTTCAGGCAGCAATATAGACGGTTCAGAAAGTAATGACACTACGACTTTGCACTACGTACGCCTGGAAGACATGAGAGACATTTTGCTAGACGAAAAGGTAAATAATGTAGACGCAATTTTACATCCTGTTATTGAAGTATGTGTGAGTAAGAATAAGTTCACTGCAGTTTTAGATTCTGGGCGCCCACTGAATGTCATTAATGAATCAGTGTTTCGTATATGTGTAAGAACTATTGCTTGTCCTGTGCTACCTGTTTCTAAAACTACAATTCGAGGAGCGATTTCTGGAAAAAGTGTAGAAGTCAAACAACAGACCAACCTAAATTTCATTTGTCAAGGATACGAATTTTCTGCTAATTTTATTATTGTTCCATTACTCAGTACACAAATTATATTAGGTATGGAGTTTCTTAACACACATAAGGCAATTTTGAACTTTAAAGAAGGAAGTGTGAATTTAACTGTTGCCGGAATGCCGAAATGTTTGAAATTTTTCGAGTGTTTAACAAGATCTGAATCAGATACAAAATGTTTAAGGTTTCTTACTTCTGATGGTTTCGTTGAGCATTATGACGACAGTGTGTTTATTCATGACAACGACAACAGATACAGAGACGCGATGGATGATATAATTAATAGCGAAGAATTAATAAATGAAAAGGTTAAGAAAGCTGAAGTGCCAGATGACGTTGCAAGAGAAGAACTGCACCAAATTTTGACTTCACATGCTACAGTATTTAGTCATCACACAGGAATTATACAAGGCTTACAATATTTATTTAAGGTAAAAGAACACACACCATTTCGGGGGAAAACGTACGCTATTCCTTTGGCGTACAGAGACAAGGTTAAGAATGAACTTCAATACATGTTAGATCAAGGCATTATTGAGCCAGCAGTCAGTCCTTATACTAGCCCATTACACGTCATTTTTAAAAAGGATGGGTCAATTCGTTTGGTTCTGGATTCCAGACAGGTAAATAATATCATCATTCCTGAAACTGACCGTCCACAAAATTTAGAAGAACTTCTTCAACATTTCCATGGAATTAAAGTTTTATCCACGATTGATATGCGTGCAAGTTTTTGGCAAATAGAACTCCACCCTGATTGTAGAAAACACACTGCCTTTTTAGCCTTTGGTAACTGTTACCAGTTTCGGAAATTACCGTTTGGACTTACTGTATCTTCAGCAGCATTTATTAGTAGTTTAAACGAAATTTTACCTGTTTATCTTCATGACAATATTACTTCACACGTTGACGATATTCTTATTGCTAGACGTTCTTGGAGTGAGCATAACAAAATTTTGGATTCATTATGACGTATTTTTGCAAGAGTTGGCATTACAGTGAACTTGGAAAAATCTGAATTTGGTCGTTCTCAGGTGAAATTTCTTGGTCATATTATTTCTACAGAAGGTATTCTTTCTGATCTAGAGAAGCTAGACGCTATTCGTAATTATGCTGTTTCTACTACAAAACGTGATGTTCGTAGTTTCCCTGGTGTCTGTAATTTTCTTAGACGCTTTGTTAGATTGGACGATTTCGCCACACCTCGTTTATGTGAACTATCTGGAAAGAAATCTAATTGGTGTTGGGATGAGGAAGCTCAGTCAGAATTTGAACAACTTCGTGATGCCTTAGTTGCTGCACCACTTCTTTCACATCCGGATTTATCTAAAGATTTTTGTTTGGGGACGGACTCATCATACAAAGGCCTAGGTGCACATTTATTTCAAGAGATAGAAGAAAACGGCGTTGTAGTACAGAAAACTATTGCATTTGGAAGTCGTGTTCTCTCTAAATCAAAAAAGAATTATTCGATTACGGAGCTTGAAGCCTTGGCTGTTGTTTGGGCTTTCACAAAATTTCGCATATTTTTGTATGGGAGACATACTAAGGTTTACACCGATCATCGAGCTCTGGAATTTCTGTGTCAACAAAATTAACTCATGGAAGATTGTCACGATGGGCGCTGTATCTACAGGAATTTGATTTTAGTATTGTTTACATACAGGGTTCTTCAAATATTATTGCTGATGCTTTATCACGCGCACCTGTGGGTTTGAAACAAAGTGCTGAGGAGGACTGCAAAGAAAACAATTATTGTTTGATGTATATTCAAGGCGTTGCGTTTGAGAATTTTATTTCGTCTTCACTCCAGGACATCGCTAAGGAGCAAAATAAGGATCCAATCTGGAAGGACATTAAGGAGGAGTGGAGGAGAAAGGAAAGCGTAGCGATTAGACAGTATTATTTAGTTCGCAATGATATTCTTTTCAAAAGAAAATCGGTCGACAACTCTGTTTGGTTAGTTTGTATTCCTGATGAGTGGGTTAATAAATTGATTTGGTATACACATTTCAGTTATGCACACTTTGGTCCCAGAAAATGCTTTCATAAATTACGAGAAAATTGTTACTTCAGTAATATGGAAAAACGTATTCGATCTGTTCTTGCCAAGTGCAAATTATGTCAAAAGGCTAAGCCGCCAACTATTTCTCACAGAGCACCGTTGTTTCCTATCATTCCAGCGAAATTAAAGGAGATGGCTGCAGTCGATTTGTTCGGTCCAGTGGTTCGTTCTACTAATGGTTTTGCGTACATTTTGGTAGCAGTGGAATTGAAATCAAAATATATGTGTTTTACACCTTTACGCAAAGTAACAGCTCGTTCAGTATCTAACGCGTTCATCAAACATTTTCTTAAAGAAGTGGGTCATGTTGATAAGGTTATATCAGATAATGGATCACAGTTTCGCTCTAAAATTTGGCTTCGTACTCTACGGCGTCGTAAGATTAAACCAATTTTCATTTCACTTTTTCACCCTCAATCTAACGCTTCAGAGAGATGGATGAAGGAAATCAATAAATTGTTTCGACTTTATTGTCATCAGAATCACAGAACGTGGGATCAGTATCTTCATACTTTTCAAAACATTCTGAATGAACTCCCTAATGATTCAACTTCTTTACCGTCTATATTGATATTAAAAAATAAAGCACAGACAAATTGCATTTCTGAAATCGTATCTTTTCCGCCCACACGGAAACTGCGGCATTCTGAAGTTGTCAATCTGGCTCTGCAAAATATTGTGTCTGCGGCTGCTAGAAGAGAGAAATCAGCTAAACGTCCTGGTCGTTTCAAAACCTTGTCAGTTGGTCAAAAGGTGTTAATTAAGTCTCATCGTTTGTCTCACAAAGGAAAAGGCTTGTGTCGCATATTTTTTCTGCTTTATAATGGTCCATATAGAGTTCGCAAAATTATTCATGATAACACTGTCGAAGTAGAAACTCTCAAATCTCGACGCTCCAAGGGAATACATCATATATCGAACGTTAAAATTTTTGTGGAATGACATACTTTTGAGAAACTAACAGCTACATGTAAACATGCAGAGAATACAGGGATACCGCACTGTGTTTTGGCGACGGCACATACTCAAAGCAACAGTCAAGTCTGCGCGCCGCACAAAGCAGTCGTTGACCGCAAACAATTACTTCCTACGTCACGCGTACCTACATTTGACCGAGCGCTCAGTGCGAATGCACTGACAGCCGTAAACAAATACACAGTCTAATTTCTCTGATTCAATTCAGTATAAACCTATAGTGACTTGATAAATTATGTTATTAACGTTCAGTATTTTTCAGGATACGGTTGTATAAAATATTTAAGAACTTCAGGTAAATTCTGTGTGTGTCGGACATTAAGAGGACATGCTATCGAGAAATTTGTAGGAAGAATGTAATTTCGAAGAAGAAACTAATAAACTAAAAAGGTAACTATTAATTGAGTTTATTTTTCAGGTAACATATTTCCACTTAGGTACGTACTTAAGACGTAATTTGGTGCTCCCGATTACGTGATTCATACTTTGTGCTAAATTTTATGTTCTATGAATTTACTTGTGAAGCGACGTGCTTGCGAACATCTGCTGATTTTGACAATGATTGATTAATGAACGGGGTTGTTACTTGTGTATATTATGCATCGCTTGGCTGCTATGCTTTATCACTAATGTCACATTTTTCTATTGTGTGCCTGCTGTGCATATTTATTTAAATTATAATTGTCACCTGATTAATTGTGCTGATGTGGCTATGTATGTAAGTTATACTTTGTGATTTATCTGCTTGCGCCTTCATGTTTACTTATTAAGATTACATATGAACATTTATTTGCTTATGCTGATATGATGCTAATGACCTGTTTATTATGTAAGATATATATTTGCTGCATTGCGTATGGATTGCATATTCACACATTTCTGATTTGTTGTCATAACTATTCCTTAATTTGGTATACAGAGATGCTGATATACTGTGTACGAACATAGAGTTTAGGTTACAGTATGGTATTAATTATAGATTGTTCGCTTGGCAGAGCCTCGCTGTAGGGATTGTGCTGCATCCACTTGTAGACATTCTGTTCTCTACTGGTATATTTACTCGCTATTGCATGTTTTGTTTACGCTCAGTGCCTTATATTTTTAAGATAAGAAAGTGAACTGCTATAATTCGACGAACGACATTAGTACAAGAAATGTCATAGAAGTCACATGAGCTGGAGGTTTTATGGAAGCTGCATAAATTTATGTTACTAGGAAGGAAGCTAACGACATGACAAACCAACATTAGGTTTAGACCAGTGACAGTTATTACACTGCATTCTTCGTGAGCAATTGAAATAGCAAGTGACACTTGACACAAGAAATACTCCACCTGTTTGCTTCTGTTTTGCCATGATTCTTGATGTGGTGTGCACACTGTGAAATACTACGATCATTAACACTCCATACGCGTACTTACTTACTGAGAGTTATTCAAACTAAAGGCTGTTAGAGGTCATGTATGCATTTCTTTTATTTAATGATGGACAAGGTAACCAAAATTTATTTTATAATTCATAATGAGTGGAAGATTTGGGTCAGATGGATTACACAGAGGTTGTGTGTGGACATTGTGTCTTCGGATTGTATGGGATGATGAATTGAAGTTTGCACTAGGATTTTGTCTGTACTTGTTCGAAGAGACTGACTAGAGGAAAGAGTTGTTATGGAAGTGAAATGATATTGGTAATAAGGTTTATATGTATCGACGTATTGAAGAGGTATTATTGAGCTATTGAGATTGTGTGAAGCTGATGATTATTGCAGTTTTGGTGGACAAGAGGTAAGGTAAATGATATTGAAGTCAAGGTTTATATGTATCGACATAAGAGGTATTATTGAAGTATTAAGATTATGTGATGCTGATGATTATTGGAGTTTTGGTGGATAAGAGGTAAAGTAAGTGAGGAGCATATTTTTTTTGTTGGTTTATATGGAACAAGGAGGATGAAGATGGCAGACTAGAACACTCAAGTAGAAAGAAGATTGTCTACACACACACTTTGTTAAATCACTAAGCAGTATGTACATTTTTTTTGGAAAGAGGAAGTACTTGCATGTCTTAGCACACTGACAGTTGTTCAGCAACCGTACATTTGATTTGGCTTGGCAAACATTGGTCTTGACATGATGACTATGACGTTGACTAACTATTATTGACTGTTATACACTGCTGCCAGTACTACTTGATACACATGTCGAACATCAAATTTTGACAGAATTGCATTTACACAGTTAACACTATTCAATTACACAGTAGTACTTAATGTGGATGAAAGATGAGTGAGTGTGTTTTGTGTGTCTCCCCTTCCTATTCCCAAATAATTGGTACCGATCTATCTCCTAAATATTGTTTTACTTGTTTGTTGTGGCCTGCACTGACACCCATAAATTTTATAGGTTTACTGTTATTTGTGTATTGTAATAGTTAATATGACAATTATCTGATATCATTTGTGTGTTTATTTTAATTTGTATGTTTAGTGTAAGAGCATTGATAATAATTTTGTAAAAGCAATTGTGTGTGCCTTCAAACTGTTGTTCGTGCTTGCACCTATTCAACATTACTGGGTGCCACTTGGAAATGTTTAATTTCTGTTGATTAACTCTAATGAACAGTGTGATTAGTGATAGTGAATATTATGGACTGTTACGTGCACCTGTTCAACATTGCTGGGTGCCACTGATGGACTGCTTCTGCTGAAATGATGTCACTTGTTGGTGTCTGCACCTGTTCAACATTACTGGGTGCCACTGATGGACTGCTTCTACTGAAATGATGTCACTTGTTGGTGTCTGCACCTGTTCAACATTGCTGGGTGCCACTGATGGACTGCTTCTGCTGAAATGATGTCACTTGTTGGTGTCTGCACCCGTTCAACATTGCTGGGTGCCACTGATGGACTGCTTCTGCTGAAATGATGTCGCTTGTTGGTGTCTGCACCTGTTCAACATTACTGGGTGCCACTGATGGACTGCATCTGTTGAAATAATGTCACTTGTTGGTGTCTGCACCTGCTCAACAATGCTGGGTGCCTCCGATGGACTGCTTCTAATGAAATAATGTCACTTGTTGGTGTCTGCACCTGTTCAACATTACTGGGTGCCACTGATGGACTGCCTCTACTGAAATAATGTCACTTGTTACTGTCTGCACCTGCTCAACATTACTGGGTGCCACTGATGGACTACGTCTACTGAGATAATGTCACTTGTTGGTGTCTGCACCTGTTCAACATTGCTGGGTGCCACTGATGGACTGCTTCTACTGAGATAATGTCACTTGTTGGTGTCTGCACCTGCTCAACATTGCTGGGTGCCACAGATGGACTGCTTCTACTGAAATAATGTCACTTGTTGGTGTCTGCTCCTGTTCAACATTGCTGGGTGCCACTGATGGACTGCTTCTACTGAGATAATGTCACTTGTTGCTGTCTGCACCTGCTGAACATTACTGGGCGCTATTGATTGAATTATACTTATATAAAATCATATGTATGAAGGCATTTGTATTCCTTACTGTGTTTTATATATTAGGTTATGGAACGGTCAGTGCAAAGCCAAAATTTATTTAATGAAGTGATATTTACTTATTATCTTTTATTTTTGTCTGTATTATTTTGGACGAATTTGGTGGTATTTTCACCACCAATTCTGGCAAAAATACCATCAAATTCTGGCCCGTGGAGGAGGGGTATATGAAAGGTGGCTACACTGAGCCCCAGCGCCAGAGATTGCGCTAAAGAGTATTATTCAGCCGCTTCCACTGGCAGTGTTGGTTGAGATGTGGTAGTGGACAGTTCCTATCGAGAAGTCGTGGTGGAGAGTGCTTGTTGAGATGTAGCAGTGGTGAGTCGTTGTTGAGAGGTTCCCATGGAGAGTGTTTGTTCAGATGTTGTCACATTGTTTTGATGGGCTAGACACCAGATGTTGTTAGATTAGGGATGCTGTAATGTGCTTTTCGTCAATATATATGAAGGTAAAAAAATTCCTTTTTTTGTATTATTTCAATGTCTTGAACAATAATGCCTATTGGTTACAGGTTCAGTCAGCAAAGCATCTGGCTCATGTTCTTGTATTAGACTGTATTTCTGGTTTCTATGTGCAATTATAGTATTTCTGTTTTTTTTAATTACTTCAGTATAAATGGTGTTTAAAATATCTCGTCATATTGAGGAAGAACCGTGCCAGATGTGTACGTTGACTCACACTTCCACACACAGAACAGCTACACTTGTGTTTTGTTGTTTCGTAGGCTTTATAGTTGCTGGGGACTTAATTAATTAATTGTGTTAACGGAAGTTTTCTCTCATTCTTTGTTGTTATGCTATGCAGTCAGATTGCGTACAAATACCAGTCAGGGCGAACCGTTTACGATACTGCGTAACCGGACAGACAGCGACGAAAATTAAAAGTATTTGTATTAAAAAATAATTAAGCCCCCATGCAAAGTCTTATCAGTGAACCAAATTTTGAGTAGTACGAACTTCACTGTCACAGAACATAATCTATACTCTCCTGATTTGGCACACTGTAACAGTGGAACATTACTTCAGTTTGATAATTGGAGCAAGGCAAAAATATCAGCACCTGGCGTACAAAACCTCGTGTTGCTTTAATTCGTAAGCTAGATTTCGTTTGCAATATGATGTATACATTCTGACTGAAGCGGTGAATGAAAATTTGTGTCAACCCCGGGATTTGAACCTCGTCTCCTGCTCACTAGGTAGATGCACTGACCATCACGTTACCTGTGCACAGAGGCTTTGCACAACTGCATGGACCACTCTAGAATGCCTTCCTCCTCAATGCAAATTCCCATTCACGCTTCAGCCCATTTGATATTCCCCCTAAACCCGAAGAGCATTGAAGAGGCCCTCCAGCTCTATTGGAATAGCACTTCATCATCCAACTAAATGGGGGACCTGCATGATACCAAAGTTTAGGTGCTTTATTCAATTAAACTACATACACTACTGGCCATTAAAATTGCTATCCGAAGAAGAAATGCAGATGGTAAACGGGTATTCATTGGGCAAATATATTATAAGTTTTCTTTCATTTACGTCCATGGTCACAAACTTTTTCTTAACAGATATTATACTAGAACTGATATGTGATTACATTTTCACGCAGTTTGGGTGCATAGATCCTGAGAAATCAGTACCCAGAACAACCACCTCTTGCCGTAATAACGGCTTCGCTACGCCTGGGCATTGAGTCGAACAGAGCTTGGATGGCGTGTACAGGTACAGCTACCCATGTAGCTTAAACACGATACCGCAGCCCATCAAGTATAGTGACACGCGTATTGTGACAAGCCAGTTGCTCGGCCGCCATTGACCAAACATTTTCAGTTGCTGAGAGATCTGGAGAATGTGCTGTCCAGGGCAGCAGTCGAACATTTTCTGTGTCCAGAAATGCCCGTACAGGACCTGCAACATGCGATCGTGCAATATCCTGCTGAAATGTAGGATTTCGCAGGGATCGAATGAAGGGTAGAGCCACGGGACGTAAAACATCTGATATGTAACGTCCACTATTCAAAGTGCCGTCAATGCGAACAAGAGGTGACCAAGACGTGTAACCAATGGCACCCCATACCGTCACGCCGGGTGATACGCCAGCATGGCGATGACGAATACACGCTTCCAATTTGCGTTCACCGCGATGTCGCCAAACACGCATGCGACCATCATGATGCTGTAAACAGAACCGGGATTCATCCGAAAAAATGACGTTTTTGCCATTCGTGCACCCAGGTTCGTCGTTGAGTACACCATCGCTGGCGCTCCTGTCTGTGATGCAGCGGCAAGGGTAACCGCAGCCATGGCCTCCGAGCTGATAGTCCATGCTGCTGCAAACGTCGTCGAACTGTTCGTTCAGATGGTTGTTGTCTTGCAAACGTCCTCATTTGTTGACTCAGGGATCGAGACGTGGCTGCACGATCCGTTACAGCCATGCTGATAAGATGCCGGTCTTCTCGACTGATAGTGATACGAGGCCGTTGGGATCCACACGGCGTTCCGTATTACCCTCGTGAACCCACCGATTCCATATTCTGCTAAGAGTCATTGGATCTCGACCAACGCGAGCAGCAATGTCGCGATACGATAAACCGCAATCGCGATAGGCTGCAATCCGACCTTCATTAAAGTAGGAAACGTGATGGTACGCATTTCTCCTCCTTACACGAGGCATCACAACAACGTTTCACCAGGCAACGCCGGTCAACTACTGTTTGTGTATGAGAAATCGGTTGGAACCTTTCCTCATGTCAGCACGTCGTAGGTGTCGCCACTGGCGCCAACCTTGTGTCAATGCTCTGAAAAGCTAATCATTTGCATATCACAGCATCTTCATCCTGTCGGTTAAATTTCGCGTCTGTAGCACGTCATCTTCGTGGTGTAGCAATTATAATGGCCAGTATTGTAGTTCTAGAAACCTTTTCCAGTACTAAACATCTATGATGGATATATGCAGAGTGAAACGACGAATGGAAATTTGTACAGGTCCAGACAAATTTTCTTTCGTCTTTTCAGTGTGCATGTATACATCATAGATGTTTGAAACTTGTAAATGTCCCTGGAACCATAGAGTTTGATTACGACATGCAAATCATAAGACTCGCCGATGGGTGTTACCCGAATAGCATCTAAAGCTATCCGCTTTGGAGAAATGTTTACTGGGTTGTCTGTCTGCAGGTGAGAAATAATTCGATGCGCTCATACGGAGCGAGGGATCGGTCCACATCTTCTGACACATTCCTCCCGTAGTGCAACTATGCGACAGCAAGTAATATGGAGGCAATCTCTATCCACTGCGTAACAGAACAGCTATAAATGACATCAAAAGACAACAAAATTATTTACTTTCATAAATGTTTTCGATATTTTGTGGTCGATCCAGAAGTTTTGGTACGTAACTGTAAGTAAATGGAATGCTGGTATCTTTATAACTTAGGAAAGTAACAAGTTTATGAACAGTCTTAATTAATCCGGAGAAAGAGTTGTAATAATTAATTTTGTAAATGTAATTTACTTCTGTACTCCATGTGTCTATAAAATAGCTACTTGCTTTTAAAAGTCTTAATTACGAGATTCGAGAATCGTGATTGGTTGCGCACGCAGGTGGGGCGCGCAGTAGCGTCGTGCACAACAGCAGGGAGAGAGAGGGTAGCGAGACGTGGAACTGGGCAGTCGTTTTGTCTACGGTTGGTGATATATCAGTTTATTTTGTAAAAAAAAGTGTGTTTTAAGTAGTATAATTTGGTGTGATGCTAATTTCGACGCTATTAAACCGTCTCTGATATTTCCAACGAGTGGATGCAAAAATTTTCACCTTCTGACCCTGCAAAGCTTTGGAGCTATGGCTGCCGAAGTAACAACGGCTCCAAATAGCGTAATATTGGTTGACAAGTAATTAATGCATGAGAAACGTGAAGAAGTAGTGCCATAGGGGTTCGCCTATCCCACACCTAACGACCCACGAATGTCACGACACGAAACCGCAAGAATCTCCAATTATTTTTCTTAAATACTATAAGCATAGCATAATTTTCTAGTACATGATTTTTGTAAATTATGTGTTAATAATTGCAGAGGTTGAAAATGCCGCTTCAGTTGTAAATTACTTTATTTTCACACGACCGGTTTCGGACTGTTATAAGCCCATCCTCAGCTGTGGTGTGGTGCCCGAGCGCCGCGGTGTGCTACCTATGAGGGCAGAACTCCCTGTCCTCGGGGACCATAGCACAGCTACGACACCTGAGGATGGGCTTATAACAGTCCGAAACCGGTCGTGTGAAAATAAAGTAATTTGCAACTGAAGCGGTATTTTAAACCTATAATATAATGCTCAGTTGCGGATGTTCTGCCAACAGGATTGTTTGATGTTAATAATACTGAATGACAGTGTCAAATTCAATCGAAAACATTTCACGCTCCCTTATCCAATTATCTTTACAACTCTCTGGTTTTCCTTTGAAACCACGGTGTTTCGCAAACCAAAAACCTTTCGTAAACCAAAAAACATGAAAACAAATGTAATAATGCTGAAGTAATTATGACAGTTCACGCAGAGAGAATAGAAGTTTTAACTGCGTTGCTCACTTTGCGATTCAATTTCTTTGGAACCAATTATTTTGCTGTATTAACATAAAAGTTTCACTAAATGCTAAGTTTTTGTTAAAGAAAATTGAAATATTAAATACAGCACTGAAATTAAAATACAGCAACCATCTAGAATTCATTTCAAAATTAAAGCGAAGTTCTTCGCGACCGCAAAGAAAACAAGAGAATAGCAATTATTACAGGAGAATAATACAAGGTGAGTCACTAGCTACTCTTCCTGAGCTGGAATCTTCGACTGTGGACTGGCGAATGTAATCACGCTATGAAAACGATATCGAAAATGGGCAGTGTTAACATTAAGACACTGCTTTGAATACCTTAGTGGGTATAGTTGAGGATCGAACTCCTGTATCCACTAGTCACTTTGGAATAACTAATCGATCGCCCTTCTGATGTTTTAAACAGTTCAGGTAGGGGACACACGCGTCAATCAAAATACGGCAAAATGGATATCGTTATTCGTTAGATATTAACAGCGTCAGTATGCCGCTGAGTCAAAGCGAAATTTTTGCTTGGGCTGGGATCCGGCGTAACAGTTGAGCGACATAGCACCGACAAGGCCGTCACCAACTGCCACAGTTCGAACTAACAGTAGCAGCGACAACAATCAGACTGAGGCGACCGAGTGAAGCAGAATGTAACTTGTCATTACGAAAAACTGAAGCTCTGATCCGACGTGTTTAACGAACTGTGTTAACAGGAGCAGTAGACTCTTCATCGGCAATCAACAGCCATTGCAGAACTGTCACGAAACAAATTTGATACAATTTTTTCCGCGGTGTGTCACTAATTAAAAAGCGTAGATTGAATTAAAGCATAGAGATCGTGAGGGTTTAGTCACAACTGATGAACTGTCCTTTTTATGTATGTCTTGCAGTTTTCCCATAGCCCTCTTCTGAAACCTCAGAGGTATTAATGAAAGGTCATGTCCAATTTTGTGAAATAGTACTTTGGAAAGAGTTTGAGGACGTCTTGTCCTTGGCGTAACATAGAATTAGGTCGACATGTTCGATCGAGTGAGTCAAAGGGTCGAGGATCGTCTGGTGACATTAGAATTCCTAACCTCCGTCATTCGTTGTTCGAAAAGACGTCTAGCCGACTTCAATACTTCTTCTCGGCGTATCTGGCGGGGCTGACGTTCCATTTTCAGCTCAGCCCAGACGTATACCGGGTGGGGATTACGGGCGCAAGATAATTAGTTTCGGGGTTAAATTCAGCTCCGAATCGGGCTCTGTATTCACAGCGAAGAGACGCCTTAGAGACAGCGCAGGAATTGCGAAACTATTCCACCCGTTTCCCTCCACCAACTGCAAGAAAGAAGCTGTAGATAGTTTCGACTTTACACTACTACTTTTATGTGCTACCTAGACGGAATTTCAGCTCAGGAGTATTACGAAGCAGGAAGTCTGCCTTTATAAATTTCTTCTTAATATTACACATTTAATGATATTGGAATTAAAGCGCTCTAAAAGCGCGTTAGCCGAGTTACAAAGATGATATAATAGAAAAAACTTCGTGACGTAACGCTTTCCATCAGAAGGCACAAGATACGTGTGTCTCTACATTCCCTTCTTTTATCGAGTCTCGACATTTCGGCCTCATATACAAGCCATAATTATAAACTAAAGTGTAAGTTAACCGAAATGAATACACCACATTCGGAGAAGAATACGAGAACATTTTACAAGCACTTCATTTTAACGCAGAATTAAGATTAAGTACACAACCGTCGAAAGGCAACAAGTTCGAACCAGAGCCTAATTATGACCACTGCTTTTAAAAGTGCAATTTCAGCGAATACGGAATCTCCAAACAATGTGCCCTAAGGAATTGTTTCCTCTGAGCTACTGTCGCAAATCAGTGGAACCGTGTTCGCAGTATATACAGGGAACAGGCAAAATTATGTGAACACCTTTACTTACTTGGGAATTGTTTATTAATAAGGGGTTCGACACCATTTTCCCGTAATACAGCTGCTATTCTTCTTGGAATACTGTAATATAATGATTGTTTAGTCTCCAGTGGAATGTTATGGATCGATCCGAACCTCTTCTAACTCGTGTAGTGACGGGGCAGGCGGAAATCTGTTCCAATACCGCCCACTAGGGCGCGATAATGTTCGAGTCCGGCGGCTGTGTGGGCGAGAGAAGTCGCTGCAGTTGAGTTGCATGCTCCACGATTGTACCGTCCTGGCTGTGTGAATGGGTGCATTATCGTCTTGAAATATGGCATCGTTGTTGAGGAACAACATGTGAAACATGGGGTGCATCTCATCACCTAAAATGTTCACATAACCGTTGGCTCTAACACGGCCTTTGAGAGTAATGATGGGACCAGCAGAATACCATGATATGGCTGCCCACACCATCACACCTCCACCTCTATGCTTAACCGTTGGAATGAAGCAATCAGGATTCTAGGCTTCTTTTAGCGTTCTCCAGACGTAAACACGGCCCGATGTAGGAAATTACGGAAACGCTGACTCGTCGTACCATAGGGCATGTGTCCACTGATCAGCCTTCCAGGGTACAGGCTCCTGCCACCAAGTTTTACACTTATTTGCCTAGGTTGTCGTCACTAATGGTTTCGGTATAGCAGCTCGTCCATGAATATTCGCTTTATGGAGTTCTCGGCGGACAGTGTCCACAGACACGTGGTCTGGAAGATGGCTATAGAGTTCTACAATCACTTTAGCCGCCGTAGTTTCGTGTTTGGACACAAATCGTGTTAGCGTACGACGATCTCTGTCATTTGGTTTTGATTTGCGCCCACTGTTACACTTACACGATGATGTCTTCCCACGTTTTGTGTAGGCCGTCATGACTGTTGAAACAGTTGCTCTTGAAACATTCAGTAAGTTGCCTATTTTGGTTACTGATGCTCCAACTAATCGGGAACCCCACAATCTGCCCTCTTTGGAACTCTGTTGGGTCTTTCATTGTGCGTCGACCTCGGCCTCTGAATGCAAATACGAAGTGTGCACTACTAGTAAACAACCTGCACTGTTTCCTAGTCTGTACTCATCATGTACAGTCCAGCGCGACGCATGCCTTACCTGCGTTGGTGACTGCCAAACACAACCATCCCATTACACTATTATTTTGCCTGTCCCCTGTATTTATCAGTCATTGAACTGACCTTCGATGAAGTGAATTTTTTTGTAAGCCATCATCATACGATGAAATAGTTTCCGTTAATCATCTGAAATACTCTTGTTTGGACGGACAGCACACATACTGGGTGTAACCAAACACCCTTAACACGATTTAAGGACACGTTCCTTATCCCACCAAAATGCATACTATCTTAAGAGCTGTGAGAACTTCTTCATCTTCACTATTGTGAATCACATTTCATCTACAGAACAAGTGCTCATAGCTCTTAAGATATTCATTTTAAAGCACATGTTTACTCGACTTTCTTTTTTGGGGGTGGGAGGGGGGAGAGACATTCCGTACGTCAATCGATAAGAACGGAACCCTTAAGCGATCGCGTTGTTGTTTGTCTAAATGTTAAGAACCCTTCCTCTCATGAATGGGTAGGCATATCAAGTTCGAATTTATGTTGTGTATTAAGCAATCGGTCCCTTGGCGATGTAAAACATTTAAGCTTCTAAGTCCATTTAATCAAAAGACACATATTTTATGACACATATTTTGATACTCACAAACTCGCTCGTTAGCCTACAACATTTAAATTTGGCAATAAGGATAATTTCACAGTATAAGTGAAGAAAGAAATTCGAAAATTGTTGAAATGTAATAGTATCACATATAAAATATTTTTTTGCTATTACATCTTAAACTGCATTCATCATCCGTCAAAAGCATTACAGAAAAATATTGCTGCATGCTGCATGCATCATAATATATTTTAGTAAAAAAATAAAAAATATTTTATTAAACTTTCTCTCTCCACGTGTATAAACCGAAGTCCTCTGTTCACTTCTTTGTGTATGTTCGGGCTAGTCTCTGAAAACAGTGTATAGATTTTGACACGACCTTGGAATTCCTGGGACTGACATCTTTCTAGTATCGATATCATCAACAAGGAAAAATCGTCGAGATTCTTGGTTCCCAGGGTGGATGAACTCTCTACGTACGTAATTAAGTTTCTAAGGAAGCCTCAATGTGCTAGTACTACTCGCACTTGGTGAAATTTTTTGGTGTAAGGAATCTGTCCTCAAAGTGTGCAAAGGGAATTTAGCTTCACGCTGTATAGGCTGATCTTTTGGTGGTACATAAATGTATCCTAAATTTAAGGAAGGAATGCTGAAAAGAAAATCCTTCTGTCTGCTTGCCTACGATATTCATGGAAACAGGCGGCCATTAAATGCACATTGCTTTTTTTGTTCCAGTAGCTGAGTTTCACATAACTGAATGGTAGTGACTTGTTCGAAAATTGCGAATGCGATTAAATATCAGCAGTACAATTTATTATTGACGCATGAAAATTGGTGCAGAACCGGCGCTCAACGCAGACTTAATGCGAGCAGTCGCCTTTTTCACTTAGGTTATACATGCACCGCTCCCGAATCGATCCTAGCCTCCTTATGGCACAGTGCTCACGTGAATAATTTTACCAAGTTTCTACGAATACCGTGGTTAATTAACTGCATTAATGCGACTGATACTTTGCAACCATTCTACGATCACAAAATACAGTACGTAATTGTGACTATATTGATCATTGACAGTTGTATGGTATTTCGTGTCAAAGATAGCACCCCGATTCTGAACAGACGCTTGTACAGCAACCACAGATGTGTATGTGATCCTACAGAAGTTTGTATGTTCAGTGTTTCATATTTGACTGTTATCATCACAAATCGGCGTTATGACTCCATTGTACCGTGACATACCATAAACCTAGTCGCTAAAACAAATTCACTATTGCTGGCATCTTGTAGATAATCTTCGTGTTCACTTACGTTCACATTTCTGTTGTTAACCTTGCTAGTTACTGCTGCGCTATTAATGTAAGTGTGAACTGGTCAGCTAACTTTCATTTCTCAATCTGAAGTCAGTCTACATTCATTCATTAATTACATGAGTCGTAATTTGTGTCTATGATTGGGCATATCCTTGCAAATAATAATCACTAAAGATCTACATGGACTAGCAATCCGATTCCCATCAGAGTAGTTATTTTACAACTGTATTCTGCTGCCACGATATTTTCCCGCAAACGAAACGAATCAGGCTTTTATTCTGGTGCGTCTTTTCTTGTTGCTGGGTATCATGCTGTGCTAATATTAAGATCATACAACTGCTACTGACAGAGTCAATAGTTACCTTATTCAAGGAGCTTTGCTATTTAAATTCTTTACTAATGCATTTTCCTGTGGGAAACATTTCTGTGTGTGAACTACAATGTATAAACTTTTTTCTTTCGGGACAACGTGACATATTTTCATATGTGTATGTAAATGTTTGCTGCATGAAACAGAGTGGTGAGTTCTTATATTCACTGATTGTGTTACTTTTCTGCGGCTTAATGTATGTTAAAACGATTTTATTCTTCGCCAGTGGTAGGCAGTTTTTAAGGCTTGTATACTTATCTAATCGATGAGAAAATTCATCTCCTTAATTTAATTTATTAAAGTGAGGGAACTATTTAATGTGGGTGACGACTTCTTCAGGTGAGATGCTAAATGCGACTGTCTATGACAACTGACCTTGCGGAGCTGCAATGACATTTTGTTGACATGAGATCTTTTGAATCTTATCAGCTGTTTGACTTCTGATAATTCATTAAAATGGTAATGTTGATTATTGCGTACTGTGAAGGACATGACCAATCTCTTGAGTTGTTCTGTGACTATGTAGGCTGCAGATTCCTCGACTTGTGCCATCGGGTGGTGGTCTCCGGGTTCCACTTAATAAATCAAGAGTCCACACACGCATAAAGCGGCTACACGGGTAACGGGGGCTGTGTGGAAGGGACTGGGCGGATTTTTAGGTTAGAGGATCTCTGGAATCTACAGAAATGGGCTCAGTCCAAAAGGTACACGAAGGTAGAGATAGTAAAAACTGATATTGTAGTTGTAAACTGTCATGGCTGTGTTGGGAAAGAACTGGAGCTAATAGAAAGCGCTGGAGCTCAAGTCGTCATAGGTACAGAAAGCTGCTGTAGCGGGAAAAAAGTTCAGCCGAATTTTTTTGAAACGACCTAATCGTGTTCAGAAAGGACAGATTAAATACAGTCGGTGGTGGCGTGTGTTGCTGTCACAAGTAGTGTAGCTTATAGTGAAATTGAAGTAGCCTGTTCCTGTGAGTTCATATGGGTAGAGATTATGCTTGCCAACCGGAATAAATTAATAACTGGTTCGTTTTACTGACCCCCTAACTCAAATGATGCAGTTGCTGAACAGTTCAAAGAAAGCTTGAGTCTCATTTCAAATGAGAGGGTTGGAACTTCAGTAGTGGCAACTATTTCTTTACAGATTGCACAAAATAGATACATGTTTCAAAGTTTTATTGACCTTCAAAGTAGTCACCAATATTGTGTATAAACCGTTGAAAGAGATGAGGAAGTCGTAGGATACTCTTACCAGTGCCAGTTGTGTTAACTGCTCGGTCTATTGCCCGACAAATTTGTACCAGTTCTGAAGCGAACGCTGTGAAGTGGTGTCCTGCAGTTTAGAAATCGAGTGGAACTCACGAGGACTTAAATCAGGGGAGTGCAGTAGGTGGTATAGCATTTAGCAGCCCCATCAGTAAAACGAATCAGAAACAGCTTGCACTTTACGTGCTTGAGCATTGTCCTGCAAAATGATGGTCAGGCCCTGCAGGAAATGTCATCACTTCTATCTGTATGCTGTTCATTTTTGAAACAGAACCTTCTACCAACTTAGAGACAGAAGTGATGTCACTTTCTGCAGGACCTGACCATCATTCTGCAGGACAATGCTCAAGCACGTACAGTGCTAGCTGTTAGTGATTTTTTTGACTGATGGAGCTGCTAAGTGCTACACCACCTACTGCACTCCCCTGACTTAAGGCCTCGTGAGTTCAACTCGATTTCTAAACTGAAGGAAACACTACATGGATTCGATTCTAAACTGCTACAAATTCGTTGGGCAATAGACGGCGCCGCTCGAACTGTCAACCTAACTGGCGCTGCTAAGAGTATCCTACGACTTCCACATCTCTGGCAACGGGTTATACATAATGCTGGTGACTATTCTGAAGGTCACTAAAACTTTGAAACACGTATCGAATTTGTACGAGCAGTAAATAAACCGTTACCACTATTAAAGTTCCAACCCTCGTATACACCCCACTCATACAATCTGCCCTCGATATGTTGGCAAAAATACGTGGTTAAAGCGGTGATAGGCATAAAACGTCGTCCGAAATTGTACTAAATGTTTTCTCAGAAAATTATTTTGAACAATTTGTTCAGGAGTCCACTCGAAGTGTAAATGGTTGCAGAAACATACTTGACCTATTAGCAACAAATAATGCTGAACAAATAGAGAGCATCATGAAGTAAACAGGGATTAGTAACATCAGGGCAGTTATAGCGATACTGACTACCATGACATCCTAACGCACCAAAAATAAAGGCAAAGTTCATCTCTTTAAAAAAGCACATAAAATTCGCTAGGCGCCTCTCTAAGAGACAGTCTCCACTCCTTCCGATCTGACTATGTAAGCGTAGACAAGATTTGGTTTGAAAACAAAGAAATTGTATCTATGGCAATTGAGATATGTATACTACATAAACAAATAAGCGATAGTACTGATCTCACCTTGTACCCTAAACGGTTCAGAACACTCTTGAAGAAGCAACGAAAAAAGCAAAGAAAGCCACATAACAGAAAATCCACAAGACTGGCGAAATTTTATAGAAACTCGAAATTTAGCGCGAACTTAAACGCAAGGTGCTTTTAATAGTTTCCACAACTAAACTGTCTCGAAATTTGGCAGGAAAACCAAAGAGATTCTGTTCGTACGAAAAGCACTTCACTACACAACAGTGACGGTGATGTCACGGATGACAATGTCACTGAGCATGGTTACTAAAAACTCCTTCACCGAAGAGGACGGAGTAAATATTCCAGAATTCTAATATAGAACAACTGCCAACATGATTAACTTAGAAGTATATTTGCAGCAGGTTTTGGAGCATAGTCTGTGTTCGAGCGTAATGAATTATCTCGAAGAAAAAGATTTATTGACTAATAGTCAGCACGGATTCAGGAAAAATCGATCTTGTGAAACACAACGAGCACTCTATTCTCACGAAGTAATGAGTGATATCGACAGGCGTTGTCAAATTGATTCCGTATATTTAGCTGTCCAGAAGGCTTTCGACAGAGTTCCTCACAAGAGTCTTGCAATCAAATTGCGTGCCTATTGAGTATCGTATCAGTTGTGCGACTGGATTCGTAAGTCCCTATCAGGCAGGTCACAATTCGTAGCAATTCGTAGTAATTGACGGAATGCCATCGAGAAAAACAGAAGTAATATCTGGCGTTCCCCAAGGAAGTGTTATAGGCCTTCTGCTGATCCTGATCTACATAAATGACAAAGGAGACAGTCTGAGCAATCAACTTCCGTTTTTTGTAGATGGTACTGTCACTTACCGTCTTGTAAAGTCATCGAATGATCAAAAACAACTGCAAAATGATTCAGACTAGATATTTGTATGCTGCAAAAAGTGGCAATTGACTCTAAATAATGGAAAGTGTGAAGTTATCCGCAAGAGTACTTGAAGAAATCCACTAAATTTCAGTCACATAATTAACTACACAAATCTAAAGGCTGTAAATTAAGTTAAATACTTAGGGCTTACAATTACGAATAACTTCAATAAGAACGATGACATAGATAGTTTTGTGGGTAAAGCAAACCAACGAGTGCGATTTATTGGTAGTACACTTAGAAAATGCAACAGATCGACTAAAGAGACGGCGTACACCACGCTTGTTCGGCCTCTTCTGGAGTTTTGCTGTCCGGTGTAGGATCCGCATCAGGTGGGACAGACGGAGGACACCGAAGAAGTTCCAGGAAGGACAACTCGTTTTTAATTATCGCGAAACAGAGAAGAGTGCAACAGGCATGATGCCTGAGTTAGGGTGGCAATCATTACGACAAAGGAGTCTTTCGTTGCGGGCCAATCTCCTCGTGAAATTTCAGTCACCAACTTTCTCCTCCGAATGCGTGAATTTTCTGTTGGCTCCCACCTACATAGTGATAAACTATCATCATGATAAAATAGGATAAATCAGAGCTCGCACAGAAAGTGCTCGTCTTTCCCGTGTGCCGTTAGAGGTTGGAATCGTAGAGAAATAGCCTGAACATGGTTCCATGAACCATCTGCCAGGCACTTCATTGTGAAAAGCAGAGTAATCATGTAGATGTAGAGTGAGAATCGCAAGTATTTTTACAGTTCTGTATTCTTTTAGAAAAAGTAGATAAATCTGAACCGAAGTAATGATGTGGGGGAATCATGTTTACATGTGTGAACAGTTAACAAGCTGTACGAGCCATACTGAAGCTGCACTTCCAGTGTTGGTATTCTGATGTTGAAGATGTGGTGACAGTACTCATGACTCCAGAGAGTACAGCACCATAATCGCTAACCCAAGTGTGAAACAGTCCTATCGCAGCAGCTGTATTGGTTGGCAGTACGAACTATTCCGAGGTTCGCCAGGGTCCGCAGTTCCAATCCATGGGATCATGTGCGTGGATAGCGATTGGTCGATGCCTCGTTAAACACTGGAACACTGAGCAATGGCGGACACTTCTCTCCAGTGCGCCGTGTCGTGTACGGTCTCCAGTTACCTACAAGCTGCATGTTCGTCCGTCGTCTCCGAGACTTAGTCATCGTAGGCCAGCTCTGGACTCTAAGTAGGCATGACAGTGAGGCTCAGTGACAGAACCTTAGTATTTTAGAGGCGTTGTAATAATTTCAAATGTGTAATTGTGCTGTACATTTCAGAAGAAGAAGCATGATTTAAGTTGAGTATTTCTTCATATTTAGTAAATATGGTTTTATTACTGATTGTTGGGAATTTTTCTGATTGAAGATAAACTACGCAGTCCTCCAGCATTCACAACAAAAAATACCCTTCTAGGAAAGTCTTCCTTTAGTTAAAAACAATTCTGAACTTCTTAGAGACTTATTAGTGTAACAGGAGTCATAATTATGCATGATTATTCGTTTCTAATAATTTTTGTACTGATAATCATTCTTTTCAGTTGTTTTTACACGTGCTGATGCTTCTACTAACGCTGACGACTTGTCATCCTCTTTCTTAGAACTCTTGAGCTTTATTACATATTAAAATAGCATATGAAATACAAGCGATGTCAACGCTAAGTCTCACAACTCATCTGAGCCGTTGTGCAGATTTGAAAATTTAAGCCTTACAAGAGGAAAGGCGTAGCTCCGTGCGTGCTGCTTGATTGAGTCAGACAAAAATTTCCGTCAGTGCGAAGGCTTCCACTCCAATGGTATGCTAATTTCTCGCCTTCCATCGGAATTTAGAGATGCCACTGCAGCGATGGCTGCCGGAAGGAGTGAGTCAGAAAGAAAAAAGGAAAAGTGCGGAACGTGGGCTGAACCGTCTGGCTCCGAATCTTTCGCGAAGCTCCGCGCTCGAGGGGTGGCGAAAATTTCTTCAGTAAGCCGCTTAGCTGATACTTTCCTGAGACTTCTCTCCGACAATATCTGAGCGCCAACGTCGAAAATATTCACTTGCGTTTGCATGCCATTCCTGCGCAGTGTAGCTTACTAGCGTGCCGACGGGGAAACACCTGTGAGCAGCTGTCAATCACTTCACCACTGATTTCTAATGCCAGCTCACCTGTAGTTAAACTTCATGTTTGGAAACGTTGCGTCGTCAAGTAACGTCTCTCTGAGAGCAGTTACGGTGATGTGGCTGCACGGAGCAGGATATTTCTGAGGAACGCCGTGCTACGTCTATGAGAAAGTGGTCTACAGGGTGGTCCATTGATAGTGACCGGGCCAAATATCTCACGTAATAAGCATCACACGAAAAAACTACAAAGAACGAAACTCATCTAGCTTGAAGGGGAAAACCAGTTGGCGCTATGGTTGGCCCGCTAGATGGCGCTGCCATAGGTTAAACGGATATCAAATGCGTTTTTTTTAAATAGTAACTTCCATTTTTTGTTACATATTCGTGTAGTACGTAAAGAAATATGAATGTTTTAGTTGAACCACTTTTTTCGCTTTGTGATAGATGGAGCTGTAATAGTCACAAACGTGTAAGTACGTGGTATCACGTAACATTCCGCCAGTGCGGACGGTATTTGCTTCGTGATACAATACCCGTGTTAAAATAGACAGTTTACTAATTGCGGAAAAGGTCGATATCGTATTGATGTATGGCTATTGTGATCAAAATGCCCAACGGGCGTGTGCTATGTATGCTGCTCGGCATCCTGGATATCATCCAAGTGGCAGGACCGTTCGCAGGATAGTTACGTTATTTAATGAAACAGGAAGTGTTCAGCCACATGTGAAACGTCAACCACGACCTACAGCAAATGATGAAGTCCAAGTAGGTGTTTTAGCTGCTGTCGTGGCTGATCCGCACATCGGCAGCAGACAAATTGCGCGAGAATCTGGAATCTCAAAAACGTCGATGTTGAGAATGCTACATCAACATCGATTACACACGTACCATATTTCTATGCACCAGCAATTGCATGGTGACGACTTTGAACGTC
Organism: Schistocerca americana; assembly: GCF_021461395.2. Taxonomy (NCBI): domain Eukaryota; kingdom Metazoa; phylum Arthropoda; class Insecta; order Orthoptera; family Acrididae; genus Schistocerca; species Schistocerca americana. Next base: position 749,477,103 of record NC_060122.1, on the reverse strand, counting down.
GTGTACAGTTCTGCCACTAGGTACAAGAGAAATTACGGGACGATGACAGATTTTTTACACGCGTTCTATTTAGCAACGGAGCGTCATTCACCATCAGCGGTAACGTAAACCGGCATAATATGCACTATTACGCCACGGAAAATCGACAATGGCGGCGGCAAGTGGAACACCAGCGACCTTGGCGGGTTAATTTATGGTGCGACATTATGGGAGGAAGGATAATTGGCCCCCATTTTATCGATGGCAATCTAAATAATGCAATGTATGCTGATTTCATACGTAATGTTATACCGATGTTACTGCAAGATGTTTCACTGCATGAGAGAATGGCGATGTACTTACAACAAGATGGTTGTCCGGCACACAGCTCGCGTGCGGTTGAAGCGGTATTGAATAGCATATTTCAAGACAAGTGGATTGGTCGTCGAAGCACCATACCACGGCCCGCACGTTTACCAGATCTGATGTCCCAGGATTTCTTTCCGGGGGACTGTTGAACGATATTTTCTATCGTGATCCACGGTCAACGCCTGACACCATGCGTCAGCGCATTGTCAATGCATGTGCGAACATTACGGAAGGCGAACTACTCGCTATTGAGAGTAATGTTATTACACGTATTGCCAAATGCAGTGAGGTTGACGGACATCATTTTGAGCATTTATTGCGTTAATGTGGTATTTACAGGTAATCACGCTGTAACAGCATGCGTTCTCAGAAATGACATGTTCACAAAGGTACATGTATAGCATTGGAACAACCGAAATAAAATGTTCAAACGTACCTACGCTCTGTATTTTAATTTGAAAAACCTACCTGTTACCAACTGTTCGCCGAAAATTGTGAATCATATGTTTGTGACTATTACAGCGCCATCTACCACAAAGCGAAAAACGAGGTCCAACTAAAACATTCATGTTTCTTTACGTACTACACGAATATGCAAAAAAAAGTAAAAAGACGCAGTTGATATCCGTTTGACCTATGGAAACGCCATCTAGCGGACCAACCATAGCGCCCTCTGGTTTCCCCCTTCAAGCTAGACAAGTTTCGTTCCGTGTACCTTTTTCGTTTGATGCTTATTTCGTGAGATATTTTGGCCGGTCACGATCAATGGATCACCCTGTATACTGACCAGCCAGAACACTGTGACCGCCTACCTAACAGCCGATATTTTCATTTTTTGACACATATATCAGCGGTGACGCGTTATAGCCTGAAGCAATGAAACCTTGGTAGGTCGCTGGAAGGAGTTCGCACCACATCTCCACACTCAAGTCACGTAATTCCCGTAAATTCTTTGGAGGTGGGCTTTGAGCATTGACGCCACGTCGAATCACATCACACATGCGTTCCATCGACTTCAGATCTGGCGAGTTGTGGGCCAGCACATCATTTGAAACCCGCCACTGTGCTTCTCGAACCACTCCACCACCCTCCTGCCCTTGTAACCTGAGGTTTTATCTTAATGAAAAATCCCACTACTGACGGGAAACGAGACCATTATGAATGGTGGCCGTGGTTTGCTACCAGTGGACGATACTTCTTGCCCTCATTGTGCCCCGCACGAGGCTCCACTGGACCCATGGGTGCCCACATGAATGTGCTACAGAGCATAATGGAACCGCCCCATGTGTGAAGGAGCTGTTCTCCATGGAGGCGACACATTCACACCCTCCCATCAGACCATGCAACTTTCGGCCACTGCAGCAACTTCCATTGCCGATGTCACATGCCCATTTCAGCCTTAGTTGCCGATGTCGTGGTGTCAACATTGGCACATGTGTGGGTCGCCGGCTGTAGAAGCCCATCGTTAGGAGTGGTCGGTGCACTTCGTGTTCAAGCACGCGTGTACTCTGCCCAGCAATGAAGTCTCGTGTTAGTTCCACCACAGTTCGCTGCCTGTTCTTTTTTTGCCAGTCTGCCCAGTCTATGACGTCCGACATCGGTAATGATGGGTGGCTGTCGAGCCCTGCGACTTCTGGAAGTGGTTTCATCTTGGTTTCTCCACGTATTGATGATATTCACCACCGCACTGCTCGAGCATCCGGCAAGTAGTGCAGTTCCCGAAACGCTTGTGCCGAGCCTCCAGACCATCACAATCTGCCCTCGCTCAAAGTCAGACAGAGCGCGCTCTTTCCCCATCCTACACACGGACGGCACGCTTGCTAATGCCACATGCACCGTGCGTGTGTCTCACAAGCAGTCATTCTTCGTCAGGTGACGCTGCTACCACCTGGATGGGTTTATATCGATACTAGTTCGGTGGTCATAATGTTCTGGCTGATTAGTGTGTGTCTTGCTTTCCCAATACTTCTTTAGACGAGGACGTACATACAGTGAGTTTCCAACGAGAAGCTATCATACACAAATATGACTACTCACAAAAAGAGGTTTCCTATAGGGCAAGCAATCCTTGGCGAAAGCGAGTAAGATTCGGAGCGCAAGTTCACTACGAGCTCCCTGGCACTTACCCATGACTCACAGCATCGTCATTGTAGTGGTAGAAAAACAGCGATTCTGGTTACTTCTCTATGTAAAGAGATGGGATTCATGATGAATTTTTAGTAAGCGTACTCTCCTTAGTGGCCACAAAAATATTTCCGACAGTGTATTGACCATGAAACATAGAGCGAAATGTGCTCTTTCTGAGTTGTGTTAGATATCGACACTAGAGCTTCCTGGAAACCTGCGAAAGGATAATTCCTGGGATTCTGTCCGTGAGGCCTAATGAGTTGGAGACCACTGTTATGTTTGGAGGTAGCTTAGTGCGAACTAGCTGCGAAAGGATAATTCCAGGGATTCTGTCCGTGAGTCCTAATGAAATAGAGACCATTGTGATATTTGGAGTTAGTGCGAACTAGATACGAAGCGGCGCGCTGTGAGGAGAGAAGATGTGGCTGCAAATTCTCGGTTCTGTGTCTGGTGTTCCTATCCTCTTTTGGTGACATCGCAGTTCATTGCAACAGCCAACAAATGGTGAATCCGTTTCACGTAACTAGGAGGTGAAACTGAGTGAGAGGCGAAGTAACATCTGCCGACTTCTACATTTTCACGTACGTCCATTCCAGATGGCTTAGCCGCTAAAACATAACTTGGTACAATAATACTAGAATATAAAGGGTTCGATTTTTATGTCATTAATATATATATAAAGAAAATCTCTGTGGCATGATGGGATTGTGGGACATCGAGGGGCAGGTTCAGCCATTTAATTGGGACTGTTTCTCCTATACTTCGCGAACAGTGATTACTTTTTTTCGCGAAGAGTGTGATTTGTGGGTTAAGTGTGTCTTATACGTGCAGATGACTGTTGTGGGTGTGTGCGTTTGTGTATGTAGTGTGATATCATGGTTGCAGTACAAATGGTTCAAATGGCTCTGAGCACTATGCGACTTAACTTCTGAGGTCATCAGCCGCCTAGAACTTAGAACTAATTAAACCTAACTAACCTAAGGACATCACACACATCCATGCCCGAGGCAGGATTCGAACCTGCGACCGTAGCGGTCACGCGGTTCCAGACTGAAGCGCCTTTAGCCGCACGGCCACACCGGCCGGCCGGTTGCAGTACATGATGATGAGAGGATGGAGAGGATGAAAGACGGTGCCGGCACTCAGTCTAGTACTGTGAAAGGGGCCGCTGGATTAATCTCCCCATCCGCTGGACGGATCACCATAAACAGTGTTATATGTTCTCTCTTCAAGACATACTGTGGAGAGTTTTGGAATTTAATCCAGGTTATTGGCTCAAATTCTTGCGGTCACCACGCCCCCTGTGCCGAAAACGCAAAGGAAAAATTTCCAAAAGCACATGGGTTACCCGAACGGTCACCCATCGAATTTCCAACCACACCTGGGGTTGCCCAATTTCAGTGGTCTGACTGGAACCGGTGTTTCCACCATGGACAGGACGTTGGCTTGAGATACGTACATCTGAGCATAAATAGTTCAGTAACATTAACATAGGTTCATCTTACTTTTCTAACAGAGTTGTCTATATTACTAAACGCAAGAACAGTCACTTGGTCAATGAAATCCAGTTGCAGATTGCTTACCGAATAGCTTCTAAGGGAAACAAAATTTTATTTTCAGTGCATGGTGTCGTTACTGACAAAATTTAGAAATTTATAAAGCTGCCCTACTCTGCATATTAATAGCTATAATTTTACGTTTAACGCCGACAAGTATTAAGGTTAGAAAGTGTGTACATGTCTTCAGGCATCATAATACACAGAGTGCAGATTATTTCAACTATATTCATTCAGTATTTGAAAATGGTAGCACTTAGCGTCTTCTAGGATAGTTTGACATAATTTTAAAAGGTTTAGAAATTTTTCTCACTTTCACCACACGCCACACGCAACACACACACACACACACACACACACACACACACACACAAGGTAATGAAATGGAAGAAAAGTTTAGCGTCTACTACAATTTTGCTTCTAACACTATTCGCAACAAGTTGGCAAACAGTATCCACAAAAATGGTTCAAATGGCTCTGAGCACTATGGGACTTAACATCTGAGGCCATCAGTCCCGTAGAACCTAGAATTACTTAAACCTAACTAACCTAAGGACATCACATACATCCACGCCCGAGGCAGGTTTCGAACCTGCGACCGTAGCGGCCGCGCGATTCCAGATTGAAGCACCTAGAACCACTCGGTCACACCGGCCGGCCAGTATCAACATATACCACAAAATTAACCTGCAAAATTGTGTCACTGTACGACCTGTAGTTCAGGAACTGATATCTTAAGCATCGAGATGCGTAAAAAATTCGTTTTCCTTAAGAAAGAGAGCAAATTACGTAGACTATACTCGTCCTGTATTCTATAAAGAAACCACTTAAGCCAGACGGTGTTGCCGAGCGGTTCTAGGCGCTTCAGTCTGGAACCGCGTGACGGCTACAGTCGCAGGTTCGAATCCCGCCTCGGGCATGGATGTTTGTGATGTTCTTAGGTTAGTTAGGTTTAAGTAATTCTAGGGGACTGATGACCACAGATGTTAAGTCCCATAGTGCACAGAGCCATTTGAACCAAACCACTTAACGACTTGCAACAAACCGTTACTGTTTTTAGTATTTCACTTATCTATGATTTAATCATATGAAAATATAAGAGGTATACAGTTAGCGTTTTGCGTCTTGAACCATAAGAGTTTCACTTGCTCAACGTCAAATATTTAACACGTAGATCCATTTGTAAATAAATCAGATGTATGAAGCTCTTTTACACGTGGATATACAATTCTTTAAAGTACTGGGGAGAGGGATTGCAGATAATTTACTAACACAATGACATATTACCGTAAAAACATAGTTTTAGTTTAGAAATACATTTACATAACACAGCCTGACAGGATTCTAATTTTGTGGAACTGAGTAAAATGCAATACAATCACTTAAAAATTCGTGATAATAGATGAAAGACGAGATGCTATGGTACCTAGGTATCAGGTCATATTTCAGTGCCAGAAAATAAAGAATAATAAATTTCGTATTTGTCAATTGGAGATATTACACTCCTGGAAATTGAAATAAGAACACCGTGAATTCATTGTCCCAGGAAGGGGAAACTTTATTGACACATTCCTGGGGTCAGATACGTCACATGATCACACTGACAGAGCCACAGGCCCATAGACACAGGCAACAGAGCATGCACAATGTCGGCACTAGTACAGTGTATATCCACCTTTCGCAGCAATGCAGGCTGCTATTCTCCCATGGAGACAATCGTAGAGATGCTGGATGTAGTCCTGTGGAACGGCTTGCCATGCCATTTCCACCTGGCGCCTCAGTTGGACCAGCGTTCGTGCTGGACGTGCAGACCGCGTGAGACGACGCTTCATCCAGTCCCAAACATGCTCAATGGGGGACAGATCCGGAGATCTTGCTGGCCAGGGTAGTTGACTTACACCTTCTAGAGCACGTTGGGTGGCACGGGATACATGCGGACGTGCATTGTCCTGTTGGAACAGCAAGTTCCCTTGCCGGTCTAGGAATGGTAGAATGATGGGTTCGATGACGGTTTGGATGTACCGTGCACTATTCAGTGTCCCCTCGACGATCACCAGTGGTGTACGGCCAGTGTAGGAGATCGCTCCCCACACCATGATGCCCACTATACGCCCTCGCTCAAAGTCCGTCAACTGCACATACGGTTCACGTCCACGCTGTCGCGGCATGCTACCAGTGTTAAAGACTGCGATGGAGCTCCGTATGCCACGGCAAACTGGCTGACACTGACGGCGGCGGTGCACAAATGCTGCGCAGCTAGCGCCATTCGACGGCCAACACCGCGGTTCCTGGTGTGTCCGCTGTGCCGTGCGTGTGATCATTGCTTGTACAGCCCTCTCGCAGTGTCCGGAGCAAGTATGGTGGGTCTGACACACCGGTGTCAATGTGTTCTTTTTTCCATTTCCAGGAGTGTATATAACAACTATACATACGTTGGTGCTGCAAAGAAACTTTTCAAAGTCATCGTAACTTAATGATGAAGAGTAATATTGGCATCCGACGCACCCAACCTAGCCAGTGAGTAACTTGTAAAGCAAACTACCGTAGCGGTAATGTAGAGTATACCGTTTTGAGATACACAGAGAATGCCAAAAACATGCAAAAACGTCACTTAAACAGTTTTTTTGTGCTTGTTTACAAAACATGTTTTGCACAAATGCACTTGAAAATGAGAATAAATTGTTAAATTCGTTGTGCTACGCAGCAAAAAATATGTAACTGGTGCAGTTTTCATTACTTAAATCATGAATGACACAGTTGCAGGCTTTTCCAAAACATCTAATATGATGAACGAAATTAAATTGCGCATTATTTGTTGCATAACGTACACATTTTATTATTTATAGCTCCTTCACTAGCAAGATCCATTTGCTTAAAGTTTTCAAAGTATATGACCCTTCCACTAATCGAGCAAGTAACCTTTTACTCTGTTGCTCTTTTTTCTCCCTCCAAAGTACTTATTTAAGGCAATTTAAGGCAGTTTTGGAGCTACAGAAGAATGCTGAAGATTAGATGGATAGATCACATAACTAATGAGTAGGTACTGAATAGAATTGGGGAGAAGAGGAGTTTGTGGCACAACTTGACTAGAAGAAGGTACCGGTTGGTAGTACATGTTCTGAGGCATCAAGGGATCACTAATTTAGTATTGGAGGGCAGAGTGGAGGGAAAAAATCGTAGAGGGAGACGAAGAGATAAATACACTAAGCAGATTCAGAAGGATGTAGGCTGCAGTACGTACTGGGAGATGAAGAAGCTTGCACAGGATAGAGTAGCATGGAGAGCTGCATGAAACCAGTCTCAGGACTGAAGACCACAACAACAACAACAGTAAAAAATAAAACAAAAGAAGTAATTAGGACAAAAACAAAAGGGTTGCATCAGAGAAACATATATGAAGGAATATAGCGTTAATTTTTACGATCCCACACTTTTTCCTCCGTCACTTCTACATCGAGTAACTCTTAAATCCAAACAAGTGTGTCCACATAAAAAGGTTCCATTTCAACTCATCCAACTCCTTATCGATGAAAAACTAGATACAGCAAACTAGAAGAAAGCTCTCGATAACGTGGCATCCTGAGCCACGTCCAATGGCCTGTGACCATATATTGGGAAAAAGCACTCGGATCTGCATCATATCCACTCACCATCACGTAGTGGACATAATGACCAACAAGCCACATGATGGCATTGTTCTTCGATCGGGGAAAGAAGGTTGAATCGGGATGCACGATATTCTCCCCCGAGATAGCCGCCTCTGACGTCCTGAGAAGAAAAGCCAGTTACCGGCGAAACCATCTCCAATGGTCATGACCGCAGGAGATCAACCGATGACAGAATGTATCAGTTTCATGGCAATGATTGCAACGATCCATCATACTGAGGCTAATACGAAAAGGTTGCACGTCTGTAAGTACAATATCATAAACGACTTGGTACCACGAGGACGCCACTTCCATCGGGAAAATCGGGAGGCTAATGTTAGATCGAACAATCTTCCAATTCGCTTCTGGCGACAGGGCGTCCACAGAGGGAATACTACGAGGAATAGACCAGCGGCATAACAGCATTTTAGGGAGAGATTCGCTTGGAAAAGGATATTTACTCCTAAATAACTGATTTCAAAGAAAAATTCCTTGACGTGCCTTAGTTTATAACTAATCCTACGAATATCTATTGGAGGTGTAAAAACTCGCCCATCAGATACAGTCATGAAGGCGAGCAGTAAGTGACTGTGGAGCACGTAGACATGTTAAAACCGTGCGACGGATGAATAAGGCAGAAGCCTTCACTTAAATGTCAGGGAGGCCCCATCACGCACGCGAAATATAGAGTTGCGGCAGAAAACCTGTCAGTTAAATTTTACAACTGGAGGTACATCATCGCAAGAAGTGGAAAACTTTGTGCAATAAAATAAGCCTTACTTAACACATACTTTTCCAAGGCCAGGACCTTATCAAGAAGTGAGAAAGAGCGACGCCCGTGTTCAATGATTGCTCCCTGAAACTTATTCGTGACAGACTTCCAGTTTATCGTCGCCATCTTTAGCGGACAACTGTCAGTTACAACACCTAACGATTGATATCGGGCGACCTTCAAAGCCCATGGAATTTCAACAGCGTTGAATCTTCGCAAACTGAGTAAGCGACACTTCTGGTCACTAACCCGCGCTCCCATAACAGGACAAAAAGCATCCAAAACTTCCTTCACCAGTGGTATATAATCATGGGTACGGAGAAGAACCATAACATTATCAGGATGTGCACGAACGGTGCAGCATACGCACGAACGGTAAACCTTTCTCCCAACAGCGACCAGCCACCCAAATGAGCAGCTATCGATAGCAATAAGGGTTCCAGAAACAGAACGTAGAGCGACATAGATAATGGACTCCCTTGAAGGACGCCCTGACACATCGCGATGCTGCAAGAAAGACGGCCATTTACGTCAATGGACGCCAGAATACCAGTGATGAGAGACTTAAACAGCCGTCTTGCAGCATCGTTAAAACCAACGGTCGTCCATACTCGCATAAGAAATCCGTGATTAACGCGGTCAGACGCTTGGTAAAAATCAATGAAAAGCAATGCCCTTGGTACGGGAATGGTGGAAGCAATCGAAATGACATCACGACATTCAGCAACGGGAGTCAGGAGAGTACCACCCAGAAGACAACTTTGATGGCTTGCGATAATGGTAGCCAACAACACCGATTGTCTGCTATTTACCGCTTGAACCACTATCATAATTGAAGGGGGTTATCGGGCGGACCTGATCCGCACGCAAACGTCCCGGATTTTGGGGATCAGGACAGTTTTAGCAACCTTAAAGCTGGGCGGGATAAGGCCTCCGTGGAATACTTCATTCACCATAGAAGTTATCGTACCTCCTAACAAGGGCCACAATCGAATATACTCGTAAAATTCTTTGGGAAGGCCGTCGAAGCCAGGCGATTTGTAGGAGGGAGAACGAGCCACAATATCAAGTACATCATTGCGGTGGTATACAGAGAAAATCTCTTCGTGGGGAGCTGGCGTAACAACACTATCAAGGAGGGAGGTAATGTCAACAGATGGTACACCGTCTGAATCCACTCCAGTATAAAGTTCGGAAAAGTAATGGTAAGGTTGACGCATGATATCAGATTGGGAGGACCACTCTCGCTCATCTAGATTACGAATGGTAGTAAGACACGTCCTTTTAGATCGCTTGTGAAGCCGAAGAAGATGATAGAGAGAGGCCAACTGGTCGTGTACGACTGAACGATGCTGGGAACGCAATTGGACACCATCCATTTGCCTAGGTTTGAGTTGTAGAAGTTTTGCCTTCACACGGTGGACGTCTACGACCCTCAAGGGGGCATTACGAGCATTATAGTAACTCCCAAGTTCGCCTAATTTCAGCCGCTTTTTCAGCGCTAAAATACTTGAGCGCATTTCGAATCCGAGGTTTAGCAAAGGTAGACCACCATTCGAGAAGTGAGGAATAATGCGCCTGGGACTGGACTGACCGCCGCCATACGTCTGCGATGATGTATTCCAGAGAGGGGTACGTCAGATGTTGAGTGTTTAGCTTCTATAAAAGGTGCGAAAAATGGACCCACTGCGGGATGTGGTTGAAAGTCACTGAAACAGCACAGTGGTCAGTGAAACTGGCAGGAATTACATCAATCGATAGAAGCTGACCACAGATGGGGGCAGATAAATAAAGGTGGTCCCATCGGCTACTTGAAGTAGCTGTAAAAAACGTAAATCGCACCAATGTAGGATATCGGCCAACCCAAGCATCTTGGAGACACAAAGGCTTCACCATATCGTTAAGTTCACGACAATATGTATAATTGGGGGTCTGGTCTACACGACGTAAGACTCAGTTAAAATCGCCCCCCAACAAAACCTTGCGCGGTTTCCGTCGGAGTAAATAATCAACCTCTTCGTTATAAAACCGCGTGCGGTCGGATGAAAGACCGGATCCAGACGAAGCGTAAAGAAAAATTAAGGTGATGTCATAAAAATTACATCTTACACCGCGACCATCATCTATCGTTTCGAAGTCCGTTAGCGGGATTCCATCTCGATAAAGCAAAGCCATACCGGTAGAATTTTCAGGCGCGACATTGAAAAACAGAGTATCCAGGAAGACAAAACACATCAAATAATACCTCTTGTAAACACACGATATCAGCTTGGGAATCGTAAATAAACTGGAATAACGCAGCAAGCCGTAATTGGGAACATATCCTATTAATATTGAGGATTAGAAATGTGTATGCCTGCATCCGTTAGCACATTTAATGTCAATGTAACAACACTAAGGAAAATGCACTCATCACGCGTTTCTCTCCTCAACGTCCGGAGGCGGTGGAAAGAAGGTATAATTCTAATCCTCCCCACCGAAAGCCGAGGAACCTCGTTTTTCTTTTTACGACGCCCCGTTGCACGTGCAGGTGGAAAACACTGTTTCACACCACTCCATGAAAACATACACTCTTGATGTGGAAGGGTTGGGGGCACGTCAAGCTCCGATTTGATAGAGGAGCCATGGCCACTGCATTTATCGGATATCGGGGAGCACAACTCAGAACGACTTACAGCAACATCAGGAACAGTAGTTCGCAGGCTGACGCAGATCCTTCCCCATCTTCGGAATCGCCACGATCTCTACATGCTTCCAGGACTGAGGAAAACTGCAGGACCGGAGGATTACATTAAAGACGTCGGCGAGATGAGTGACAGCCACCGGCATCCACTTCTGGAGTAGGGCGTTGGAAACTTCGTCTGGGCCCGCAGCTTTCCTGGGGTTCAGGGCACGCAGGATGGACGACACCTCCTCCGCCGTCGTCTCTTCAATGACGTCATCGTCGTCGCGTGCCTCCAAGTAGCGCGGGAGCCGGTCAGTAACCAGGTCGTCGTGGACAGCGTCGGTCGGGTCTTCGATCGCCGTAAACGCAGCCTCAAAGACGTCTGCGAGGGCATCAGCCTTCGCAGCTGGTTCGCAGACAGCCTGACCGTGGACCAGCAGCGGAGAGATACGTTGCGTGCGGCGTAGAAAACGCTTCGTTGTCTGCCAGGCCGTGCCGTCGTCAAGACAAACGGTGGCGACCTTGTTATTCCAGTCGCGATTGCGATGGTTGTCAATGGCGGCCCAGATGTCCCGACGCATCCTGTTGAGGAGGCGCTTGTTGTCGGCATGTCTCGTCCTCTGCCACTCCCGGTAGACCCGGTTCTTTTCAGTGATGGCCGCAAGAATGTCCGGCGGCAGCTGTCGGGAGTAGTCAGGTGGAGTGCGAGGTCGGGGCGGCGTTGCTATAGTGGCAGCGTCGATCGTGGTTGCCGCGAAGTGCAGAAGTGCTGCGTCCGCTCCAGCTTCCGTAGGGGGCGGCGCGGCGGCGAGTGAGTCCGTCACGGCTGCTTGAAACCTGTCCCAGTCGATGCCAGCAAGTGTGATGCCTCTCCTGGGCTGTGGGAGGGCGTCTAGGTCGATATCAAAAACCACTGGGACATGATCAGAAGACAGTGCCGTCCTCGTCGTGGCAGTGATCTGATGAGGGATGCCCTTGACGACCGCGATGTCGATTATATCCGGGAGGCCACGGGCAGGGAAGATTGTCGGGTCGTACGGCCCCACTACAAGCGCATGGTGACGTTCCGCTACCCGGAGCAGGCAGCGGCCAGCGGCATTGGTGATCCTGGAGTTCCAGGAGACATGTTTACTATTGAAGTCCCCGGCGACGAACACCTGCCCCCTCAAGAAGAGCAGAGCACCGATGTCAGCAGGGTCCAATGGACGAGACGGCGGTCGATAGGCAGCGACGAACATGAAGGCGCCCGCCGAGGTGTGAACGACGACACCAGTGGCCTCCAGCGTTGCCAGTGGTGGAAGTTGTATCACGTGATGACGAATGCCATTGCGGACGTAAACGGCTGTCCCACAACCCGCCGTCAGTCGATCGGTGCGATAGCTGGAGTAGTTTTCCGCCCTGACGTCGACCCCAGGCTTCAGGTGGGTTTCGTTGATAAGGCAGACGTCGACGGCTTCATCTGGAAGAAATTGGCGAAGTTCGCCAGCTTGAGTGCGGACGCCGTTGGCATTCCACGCAACGACCGTGAGCCCTCTAACGGTGCCCACGGTGCAGCTGGTGAGTGTTGACAGCGGTCGGGGCCGGAGAGGCCATCGGCACTGCAGCGGTGAGTTGCTGCGACAGGACTTCGATCAACTTCGTACCACTGGTCACCAGGATAGTGAGCTGCGTGACGAGGTTGGCCAGGTCATCGGTGGAGGCAGCCGGCGCGGCCCCGTCGCTGGAAGGGTGAGGCGTGGCTGCTTCGCTGTGAGAGTCCACCTGGGGCTGCTCGACTGACGGTGCTGAGCGCTGGGTACCCACGGGGCGGTGACCCCCGCGCCAGCGGTTGGCGGGGCGCGGTCCGGCCGACGTCCCGGGAGAGGCAGTACCCGGGTCCGCCACGAGCAGCTGTGGTGGAGGCGCAGGAGCCTCAGGTGTCGGCACGGCCTCGGATGCGGCAGGAGCAGGGGCAGCCGACGCAACCCGGACGGCGGAGGGCGACCCCGACGTTGCCGCCGCGAAAGAGACGCCGGGCCGTCCCGTTGCTGGCTTCTTCGGACGTGGCGCCGATGTTTGGCCACGTTGGCGAGCGATGGCACGCTTCCACACCTCACACCCACGATAACTGGCCACGTGAGCACCGCCACAGAGAGCACATGTCGGCTTCTCGGTGGGCGGACGGGGGCACGCACGTCCTGCGTGGGAGCCGGCGCATTTAACACGTCTGTCCGGCATAGAGCAGTGGCGCGCGACGTGATTGATCCTCTGGCAGCGAAAGCACTGCACAGGGCCTCTCCGGGAGCGAAGATCTACGGTCTGAACCGGAACGTCGGCGACCCGCGTCAATTGGTAGAGTTTGCGGTTCTCCACGGTGTCGGAGCAGACGACCAGGAAGAGCGGCATATCATCGCGTGATTTAGGCGACTTCATCTTCACGACTGCCCGGACGTAGAAGCCCAGGTAAGCGAGTTCACAATGCAGGTGATCGGCTTCCATGTTGAACGGGAGGTCGCGGATTACAATCTTCAAGACCTTGACAGGTGCGGAAGCATGGGTATAGAATGGGATACCACGCTCAGACGCCTCCTGAGTGACCCGGCGATAATCGTCAGCAGTGCCGAGTGTGACCCTGTGCAGGTCACGCCAGGCAGGCTTCACGGCGTACACGGCCGTTGTGCAGCTGCGCAACAACTTCTGCAGTTCCCCATAGGGCCGCCGAAACTGGAGGACCACCGGCGGAAGATGGGAGTCTTTCTTCGGCGCAGGATCGCGCGGCAGCTGATCCGGCGCGTCAGCGAGCGCGTCGAATGAGTTGGCGACGGCAGTTGGAAGCGTCGTCGATGACTGCATGCGTCATGCAGTTCGCCGGGCCGGGACAAAACCATCGGCGTCAGGGGCGAAATCTTGCCTGCCCTCTTCTCGATAGGCGAGCTGCGAACAGCAGACGTCGCGGCTGTTGCCCTCCTCTTCTGTTTCCCGCTTCGTCCGCGTGACTGAGGCGCGGTGGAGCTCTCATCTTCAGAATAGGGGAGCGGAGCAGACAGCGCTGTCTTCAAGGTTTCCGGAGCTGTGTCCATCAAATCCATAGCCATAGCACTGGTCGTAATTTGGGGGCCAGATTGGGCCGCCGACGGCGCAAGCGCGGCCGGACGGCGATCTGCCACACCCTTCGCGTCGCTAGCAAGCGCAGGTACGTCCTTCTCGCAGCTGCACATGTCAGCGACTCGTGCGTGCGTACTGAACTGAGCTCCTGAGAGCGGGCGGCCGATTTAAATCCCCTCCCCCCGCGGGCCGTTCTCTTCGCCGTCCGCGCTCGCGCTCCGCCAGTCGCGAAGACGTGGGCGTCGGAATCTGTAATAGCGTCGATGTGCTTGCTGCGTCCGCCCTGGTCGCCAGTTCGTACTTCTTGCTGAGAGTCTTCTTAATGACATTCAGTGCCGGGTCCCAAGCCTTGCTGAGATTGTAGCCGCAATCTCGGTTGATAAGATCTTCCCTGTTGCGAATTTCGATAGCCTCCCTTATAATGCTGTCCCATTATTTAGACGTCTGAGCCAGGATCTTGGCACACTAATAATCCATTTCGTGTTTCTCGGACAAACAGTGCTCTGCTACCGCCGATTTATTTGGATATTTCAGTTAAGTGTGCCTTTGATGTTCTCGGCAACGATCTTCGATTGTGCGTACTGTTTGTCCGATATAAGTCTTCCCACACTCACAGGGAATTTGGTATATGCCGGCCTTCCTCAAACCGAGGTAATCTTTCACACTTCCCAGTAATGCCCGTGTTTTATTGGGCGGGAAATAGACGGTTTTAATACGGTGTTTCTTTAATATACGGCCGATTTTGGACGATAGTGCACCATTGTACGGAATAAAGGCAGTGGCTACCTCTTCTTCCGTGACTTCATACGTCTCCACAGGTTGTGCTGTGGTGGTGGGACGGATAGCGCGTCTAATCTGCAATTTCCGAGTACCCATATTTTCGAAAAACGGTTTCGAGGTGTGAAAAAGTCTGCAATTATTTTCTCGAACTAGGATAAGCGTTCTACAGTGTACATTGATGAAATTTTGATTAAAAAAATCACCAATAAGGTGCAGTTAAAGATGGGCAGTACACAGTACGTTTAGGAACCATCCCTGAACAATAAGAATGCGAGACCAAGAATCAACAGTGTGGATGTATCTGTGCACCGAAGATGCAATGACAGAAATAAAAAGAGGATCAGAAGTGGGATTAAATTCAAGGTGACAGGATATGACTGATTCTCATTAATAGAGAAGAATAATTACAGGACCTGTTAAATGGAACGAACACTGTAAAGATTGCAGAAAAGGGACTGATGGCTAATCGAAGAAGACGAAATTAAGGGGGAGTATCAGAAATGAAATTAGCGACATACGTAACAGCACCGGGCATATGGAGTACGGACATATGGAGAGCATTGGCAAGAAGATGCGAGAGAATGATAAGACATACTTTGAAACATAAGGAAACATGTGGCAATGCAACAAGTCTATGAAGGAGATCGCTTGTACATCACTCGTGCAACACATTCTATGTGTTTGGACTCATACGAAAGAGGACTTACATGTAATAGTGAATGTAAACACAGAAGGAAATATGAATAGTAAATTGTTTATTTGACCCGTGATAGGTCGTCACGGGTATACTGAATAATGTGAACTAGCAGACTCTCGAAAACAGACATAAACTATCCCAAGAAAGCCTAATTAAAAAACTTTAAGAACCGTCTATAAAAGGTGACTCCAGGAATATACTACAGACCCTCAAGTATCGCTTCAATAGACATTGTGTGGGCAAGATTAGATTAATTACAACACGCATAGATGTATTTGAAGAATCATTCTTCCCACGCTCTTTACTTGAATGGAATGGAAAGAATTCCTAATAACTGGTACAGTTGGTCACACCTCCTGCCATTCGCTTCACAGTGATTTGCAGAGTATAGACGTAGATGTTGATGTAGATCAGGAAATTCAGAATAGATTTTCATTCTGCAACAAAATATGCGTCGATTTGAAACTCCCTTGCAGATTAAAACTGTGTATCAGACCGGGACTCAAAACTGGTACCTGGTTTGAGTACTTGGCTCGAAGGTGGGACCTGGTTCGAGTACCAGTCCAGCACGTAATTGTAACCGACCAGGAATTTTCACATCTGAAAATTTTTATAAGCTAGAAGACACAGTACCAGAAAATTAGTAATGTACTAGCTGTTGCCCTTGGCTGTTTTCGGTTATCAGTAGTTTTGTTATGATGAGTGGTGGTGAGTAAGTAAGCTACTGTATGTGCAGTTGTATCAGCTGCCCTCAGATGTCTTCCCGTTCTGGTAAGCGCAGGTAGTCATGTGCACTCCGCTCTACCCCTCCCAAGCCGTACCAATGCACAATGCGTCGGCTTGTGCAATGTTGCGGCCGAGCAGTGCATACAGAGGGCCATGGGCAGGAGCGCGCATGTACGCACAGTGTCGCCTTGCGCGTCGAGCGAGCGGGTCGTAGTTAACTTCCGCCTCTGCCTCAGCGCCGCATGTGTCGAGGCTACTCAGTCTGGTTACTGTATCGGTCGGAGTCACATCGTAGTTGCGTCGCGGAGTTTGTTGTTTTTCTCTTGGAGACGGTGTTTTTTGCCCTCGCCATAGTGTCTGTCGAGTCTCTTAAGTCTGTTCCTCGTCGAGCTACTCTCCGTCTCAGTTTCTACAAGAGAACAAGTCGTGTTCAGCCCGGCTCATTAGAAATTCACGATTGGTTGGGTGATATTATCCGTGTTACACCTGATCAGGTAGATACTGCTTACTTTGATTCTGATCTATAAGCGTTCCTTGTGATGTTTTATGATCCCGTTAAAGTAGAACGGCTTCTCTCTAGGGTTGGTTCTAAAGTATTGTTTACATATCGAGGTGGTTCCGTTAGTCAAGTCCTCCTTGAAAATGCGGCACTCGAGTATACTGCGGTAAGAGTTTATAACCTTCCTCCTGAAATGGACGTTTCATTTCTTAAAATAGCGTTGCTTCCGTTTGGAGTAATACGGCATATCCGATGGCAATGCTGGTCAGCACAATATCGCTTCCAGTGTTAGAATGGTATCCGGACTGTGGACATGTGCGTTAAACAGAATAATCCTTCCCACTTAACTCGCTGGTTGACCTCTGTAATAAAAAGCTGAGTCGAAGGATCGACAGACGAACTAGAACGGATGGCATGTGACGTCCGCAACGACCAAATACAACGATAAAAAAAAAACTGTTTATGGTTACCTGGTATATTTTACATCTACATCTACATCCACACTCCGCAAGCCACCTGACGATGTGTGGCGGAGGGTACCCTGAGTACCTCTATCGGTTCTCCCTTCTATTCCAGTCTCGTATTGTTCGCCGACCCGTGGTCTAGGGGTAGCGTCTTTAATTCATAATAAAAAAAAACGTCTTCGTTCCCGGGTTCGATCCCCGCCACTGCCTAAATTTTGATAAATAATCAGCAATGGCCGCCGAAGACTTCCGGCATAAGAAGTCAGCCTCATACTGCCAACGGCCTTGTCAAAGAGGGCGGAGGAGCGTATAGAGGTTCAGGGCACTCTCTTGTCCTAGGGGTGGGAAATTGCCCCTAAATGCGGAAGAATCAGCAATGATCAACGACATGAGGATGCAGAAGGCAATGGGAACCACTGCATTAAAGACACGTAACGTGTATCCACAGGAAATGTGGCATGTAATTGAATAAGTGTCATGATGATGTCTCCATTGCCAAATATTCCGGAGTAGTCCCCCATTCGGATCTCCGGGAGGGGACTGCCAAGGGGGAGGTTACCATGAGAAAAAGAGTGAATAATCAACGGAAGGATAACGTTCTACGAGTCGGGGCGTGGAATGTCAGAAGCTTGAAAGTGGTAGGGAAACTAGAAAATCTGAAAAAGGAAATGCAAAGGCTCAATCTATATATAGTAGGGGTCAGTGAAGTGAAGTGGAAGGAAGACAAGGATTTCTGGTCAGATGAGTATTGGGTAATATCAACAGCAGCAGAAAATGGTATAAAAGGTGTAGGATTCGTTATGAATAGGAAGGTAGTGCAGAGGGTGTGTTACTGTGAACAGTTCAGTGACCGGGTTGTTCTAATCAGAATCGACAGCAGACCAATACCGACAACGGTAGTTCAGGTATACATGCCGATGTCGCAAGCTGAAGATGAACAGATAGACAAAGTGTATGAGGATATTGAAAGGGTAATGCAGTATGTAAAGGGGGACGAAAATCTAATAGTCATGGGCGACTGGAATGCAGTTGTAGGGGAAGGAGTAGAGGAAAAGGTTACAGGAGAATATGGGCTTGGGACAAGGAATGAAAGAGGAGAAAGACTAATTGAGTTCTGTAAGAAGTTTCAGCAAGTAATAGCGAATACCCTGTTCAAGAATCAGAGGAGGAGGAGGTATACTTGGAAAAGGCCGGGAGATACGGGAAGATTTCAATTAGATTACATCATGGTCAGACAGAGATTCCGAAATCAGATACTGGATAGTAAGGCGTACCCAGGAGCAGATATAGACTCAAATCACAATATGGTAGTGATGAAGAGTAGGCTGAAGTTCAAGACATTAGTCAGGAAGAATCAATACGCAAAGAAGTGGGATACGGAAGTACTAAGGAATGACGAGATACGTCTGAAGTTCTCTAACGCTATAGATACAGCAATAAGGAATAGCGCAGTAGGCAGTACATTGAAGAGAAATAGACATCCCTAACAAGGGCCATCACAGAAGTTGGGAAGGAAAACATAGGTACAAAAAAGGTAGCTGCGAAGAAACCATGGGTAACAGAAGAAATACTTCAGTTGATTGATGAAAGGAGGAAGTACAAACATGTTCCGGGAAAATCAGGAATACAGAAATACAAGTCGCTGAGGAATGAAATAAATAGGAAGTGCAGGGAAGCTAAGACGAAATGGCTGCAGGAAAAATGTGAAGACATCGAAAAAGATATGACTGTCGGAAGGACAGACTCAGCATATAAGAAAGTCAAAACAACCTCTGGTGAGATTAAAAGCAACGGCGGTAACATTAAGAGTCCAACGGGAATTCCACTGTTAAATGCAGAGGAGAGAGCATATAGGTGGAAAGAATACATTAAAAGCCTCTATGAGGGTGAAGATTTGTATGACGTGATAGTAGAAGAAACAGGAGTCGATGTGGAAGAGATAGGGGATCCAGTATTAGAATCGGAATTTAAAAGAGCTTTGGAAGACTTACGGTCAAATAAGGCAGAAGGGATAGATAACATTCCATCAGAATTTCTAAAATCATTGGGGGAAGTGGCAACAAAACGACTATTCACTTTGGTGTGTAGAATATATGAGTCTGGCGATATACCATCTGATTTTCGGAAAAGCATCATCCACACAATTCCGAAGACGGCAAGAGCTGACAAGTGCGAGAATTATCGCACAATCAGCTTAACAGGTCATGCATCGAAGCTGCTTACAAGAATAATATACAGAAGAATGGAAAAGAAAATTGAGAATGCGCTAGGTGACGATCAGTTTGGCTTTAGGAAAAGTAAAGGGACGAGAGAGGCAATTCTGACGTTACGGCTAATAATGGAAGCATGGATAAAGAAAAATCGAGACACCTCCATAGGATTTATCGACCTGGAAAAAACGTTCGACAATATAAAATGATGCAAGCTGTCCGAAATTCTAGAAAAAGTAGGGGTACGCTATAGGGAGAGACGGGTCATATACAATATGTACAACAACCAAGAGGCAATAATAAGAGTGGACGATCAAGAACGAAGTGCTCATGTTAAGAAGGGTGTAAGACAAGGCTGTAGCCTTTCGCCCCTACTCTTCAATCTGTACATCGAGGAAGCAATGATGGAAATAAAAGAAAGGTTCAGGAGTGGAATTAAAATACAAGGTGAAAGGATATCAATGATACGATTCGCTGATGACATTGCTATCCTGAGTGAAAGTGAAGAAGAATTAAATGATCTGCTGAACCGAATGAACAGTCTAATGAGTACACAGTATGGTTTGAGAGTAAATCGGAGAAAGACGAAGGTAATGAGTAGTAGAAATGAGAACAGCGAGAAACTTAACATCAGGATTGATGGTCACGAAGTCAATGAAGTTAAGGAATTCTGCTACCTAGGCAGTAAAATAACCAATGACGGACGGAGCAAGGAGGACATCATAAGCAGACTCGCTATGGCAAAAAAGGCACTTCTGGCCAAGAGAAGTCTACTAATATCAAAAACCGTCCTTAATTTGAGGAAGAAATTTCTGAGGGTGTACCCCTGGAGTACAGCATTGTATGGTAGTGAAACATGGACTGTGGGAAAACCGGAACAGAAGAGAATCGAAGCATTTGAGATGTGGTGCTGTAGACGAATGTTGAAATTTAGGTGGACTGATTAGGTAAGGAATGAGGAGGTTCTACGCAGAATCGGAGAGGAACGGAATATGTGGAAAACACTGATAAGGAGACGGGACAGGATGATAGGACATCTGGTAAGACATGAGGCAATGACTTCCATGGTACTAGAGGGGGCTGTAGAGAGCAAAAGCTATAGAGAAGACGGAGATTGGAATACGTCAAGCAAATAATTGAGGACGTAGGTTGCAAGTGCTACTCTGAGATAAAGAGGTTAGCACAGGAAAGGAATTCGTGGCGGGCCGCATCAAACCAGTCAGTAGACAGATGACAAAAAAAAAAAAAAAAAAAAAAAAAAAAAAAAAAAAAAAAAAAAAAATTGTTCGCGGAAAGAAGGATTGTCGGTATGCTTCTGTGTGGGCTCTAATCTCTCTGATTTTATCCTCATGGTCTCTCCGCGAGATATACGTAGGAGGGAGCAATATGTTGCTTGCTTCTATGGAGAAGGTATGTTCTCGAAACTTTAACAAAAGCCCGTACCGAGCTACTGAGCGTCTCTCCTGCAGAGTCTTCCACTGGAGTTTATCTATCATCTCCGTAACGCTTTCGCGATTACTGAATGATACTGTAACGAAGCGCGCTGCTCTCCGTTGGATCTTCTCTCTCTCTTCTAGCAACCCTATCTGGTACGGATCCCACACTGCTGAGCAGTATTCAAGCAGTGGGCGAACAAGCGTACTGTAACCTACATCCTTTGTTTTCGGATTGCATTTCCTTAGGATTCTTCCAATGAATCTCAGTCTGGCATCTGCTTTACCGACGATCAACTTTATATGATCATTCCATTTTAAATCACTCCTAATGCGTACTCCCAGATAATTTATGGAATTAACTGCTTCCAGTTGCTGACCTGCTATTTAGTAGCTAAATGATAAGGGTTCTATCTTTCTATGTATTCGCAGCACATTACACGCGTCTACATTGAGATTCAATTGCCATTACCTGCACCATGCGTCAATTCCCTGCAGATCCTTCTGCATTTCAGTACAATTTTCGATTGTTACAACCTCTCGATACACCACAGCATCATCTGCAAAAAGCCTCAGTGAACCTCCGGTGTCATCCACCAGGTCATTTATGTATATTGTGAATAGCCAAGGTCCCATGACACTCCCCTGCGGCACACCTGAAATCACTCTTACTTCGGAAGACTTGCAGGGCAAGAGGGAAACTGTTCTCTCTGTAACGAAAGCGGTCATCTGAGATCCGATTGTCCGCGCCGTACTACTGTTGTGATGTCGTCTTATCAGAAACGGCTTCCTTTAACATTAGCAGACATAGTTTCTCCGCAGTTCAAATGGTTCAAATGGCTCTGAGCACTATGTGACTGAACATCTGAGGCCATCAGTCCTCTAGAACTTAGAACCCAACTAACCTAAGAACATCACACACATCCATGCCAGAGGCAGGATTCGAACCTGCGACCGTATCAGTCACGCGGTTCCCGACTGAAGCGCCTAGAACAGGGCCGGCCAAACGCTGCACAGTGTGCAGACGTGCGGAAGTGCTGCACATGTGCGCATGTGTGCGACAGCGAGCGATAGCGACATCTGGTATTAGACATGTGTCCTAAATGAACGGCGCCGACTCCACTTCCCTGTTTATGTGGCACAAGCAAGAGCGTAACATACCCAGTCTCGTTTACCCCTGGTAACCGTAACCTTAACAGAGAAGTACTGAGAAATGGCAGGTACTGTGTAAAAGCAAAGGACGGGAGATGTATGTTATCAGTCGTTTAAAAAATGACTGGGAACTGCAATTCTTTTTTACAGCCCTTGGTGAAAACTCACAGTGTTTGCTATGCCGCCGAATAATAGGCGGCCAGCGTAAGTTTTCAATAGAAAGACACTACAACACATATCACAAAGACGAGTGTAGTGTACTCAACAGTGAAGAACGGCAAGCAAAATTAAATGTCCTTAAGAAAATGGCTGAGACACATCAACTCGATTATCATTTCTCATGACCAGTGATAAACGTGTTTGGATTTATTCCTTTCATAATTAAAAATTATTGTTTACTAACTGTGCATTATTGGCTCATTCTGCTCCATGTTACATTATTATCAGTAAAGTTGGTCATTAAACCGATTGTTCCAATGTAAACATACATTTAGGTTTTTTTTTTTTTTTTAATTGTTTGAAGGGCTACGCTCAGCTGAAGTCGATAAAACGTAACATTCATCTAATTGTCGGTTATTATGTACATTTCAGACGGAACTGATGAAAGATGTAGCAACAATGGTATTGAAATAACAGGTGATCATTGAGAGGTCTGAGGTTATCATTCTGTTCAGAGGTCAATGAGACAGAAATTATGTTGGTGTAACTGAGGGCATCGAGAATTAGTGATAGGAAACCTTGCATTAGTTTAACGTTATTTGAAATCATGAATAAGGTTCGGTGGAAGTCGCTAAGTGCTCTCTTTCTTAAATACTAGATCAAAAACTTTACGCGTATTTACGTGCCGTCAGTCAATCTGCCTTAATAAAAACCCACGGTTGTTAACTGTGTTACTTGTCTTACTGTGTTAAACTGTTAACATAGAAGTAGACGTCTCAACGAGTAGACTGTGACAGTATTTTAAATGTTTAATACGCGAAATACCTTCCCATGGTTGACTTGCAAGCTGTGGAAAGAGCACTAGAATGCTCCGGTACAGAGTATCCCAGTAAGTGGATAAAGCGACATCTGTGCGTAGAAACATGCACTACATGAACGCTGACGGCTGCGGAGTGCACGCTGTAACCCGGAAGTTACACACGTGCAGGAGCACCGCACACGCGCAGAATTTCTGGCCGGCCCTGGCCCAGAACCACTCGGCCACCGTGACCGGCTCTCCGCAGTCTACTGGCAGTCAATCTCCAGCTTTAAACGATGTTGGGGAAACATTAGCCCCTACTCCTCGCGAATTTCCACCGTTACTGGCGCGTCCAAGTGCGGCCCTGTCCATGAGGGACGATGGCTCCTGCAGCGCAAGTCAAACGCCGGCGGACTGAGGACGGTACAGATTTCGAGAGCGCCCCTTTCCGGTCTCGTTCTTCTGATACGGCGTTGACAGAGGGTGCAGCTTCTGGCGGTAATGAGTTGTCTACTGATGTTAATTGTGATTCCAGTATTACAAGATATGATGTAGCTGCTTCTGTTGATGTTGAAATGTGTGTTGTATCTGCGTCATCCACTACACCTGTAGAGTCGGCCGGAGTGGCCGAGCGGTTAAAGGCGCTACAGTCTGGAACCGCACGACCGCTACGGTCGCAGGTTCGAATCCTGCCTCGGGCATGGATGTGTGTGATGTCCTTAGGTTAGCTAGGTTTAAGTAGTTCTAAGTTCTAGGGGACTTATGACCACAGCAGTTGAGTCCCATAGTGCTCAGAGCCATTTGAACCATTTTTTTTCACCTGTAGGCGCGACGGTTCCCGAGAGTTCAGATGTTCCCGCAGAGACGTTGCCTGCTGGCCAGTCTTTACAGTGTTCCAGTGACATACCACCCCTCCTCCACGCTGAGACGGTGAGGCAACAGAATTCTACGGGTTCTCATCCTGATGATCAGGTGATGCAAACCGACCCCGGCACTGCATTACCTGCCGGCCATCTCCAAGGTCTTTGAAAGTGTGTACATCAGGCGGCTGCAGCGCCACGTTGACGAGGAAGGCCTCCTGTCCGAAGAGCAGTTCGGCTTTCGCAGGGGCCACTCGGCAGTTCACCAACTCCTTCGGCTAGTGGAAGATGCGTTCGTCGCCCTCGAGCAGCGCGAGTTCTTCGGCGCGGTGTTCCTGGACGTGTCGCGCTCTTTCGACAGTGTGTGGCACCGCGGCCTCTTATTCAAACTTTTTGAACTTGGTGCCCCGACGTCATCCGATAGGACCTTCCATGTGCGTGCCGCGCATGGCTTGTCCTCCGTCCGCCGCATCAACGCCGTTGTGCCACAGGGCTCGGTCTTGGGACCACCCCTGTGCTTGCTGTACACCTCTGATGCGCCGAAGATCGACCGTGTGCGGCTCGCCCTGGCGACTCGTTCCTGCAGGTCTGCAACCGCTAACCGTCGGTGGCAGCCCTGTCCCGTGGCGTACAACGGCGCATTACCTCGGCGTCACCATCGACCGCCGACTCACGTGGGTTCCGCACATCCGCGAAGTGAAGACCAAAGTGCGGAACAGGCTCCGCATCCTGTACCCGGTGCTGAACCCCGGCTCCCAACTACCACCGCGGCTGGGCATCACTCTGTACAAGGCGCTGCTCCGCCCTGTACTCCAATACGCCGCCGTCGTCTGGGGGAACGCCGCCGACACGAACCTGAAGAAGCTGGAGACACTGCAGAATCGCATCTTTCTGCTGGCCTTACACCTGCCTTACGATTTCCCCACCGCTCATCAAAATGGTTCTGAGCACTATGGGACTTAACATCTGTGGTCACCAGTCCCCTAGAACTTAGAACTACTTAAACCTAACTAACCTAAGGACATCACACACATCCATGCCCGAGGCAGGATTCGAACCTGCGACCGCAGCAGTCACGCGGTTCCGGACTGCGCGCCTAGAACCGCACCGCTCATCTTCACGACATCGCGGAAGTACCTCTGCTCCGTGACCTCTTCCAGGCGACCGCCCGCACCTTTTACGAACGTGCTGGCCGGTCACACAACGCCCAGATCCGGACGCTGGGCAGCAAACTGCCGCTCAGCGTCACCACCCGCTGGCCACACCTGCTCGCTGTATAGCTAGCACTGCAGAACTGTGCTGAGGAGACACCCAAGAAGACAATCTACATGTGAAGACGCATTACATCGGCATGCATGGGAGGCAAAGCAATAACTGCTGCGAACTCCATCACACATCAGAGGACCAGTCATCTCCGTGCAGATCCACGCGAGGAGCTCAGTTCGTCAGGGCACCTGACGATGGCGACATGTCTGAATGCCGAAATATTGTGCCCGTTGGCCACTATGAACCGGCAGTATACCCGTGGACTGTTCGAGCAACAAATACGCCGGGGGAAACTGAAGAATCACATGTTTGTACGATAGTTGTGGCACTCATCCCTACCTGCATTCTTTGGGGTAGTGTTGATAGTACTCATTCGAAAGTCTGATGTTATACCTCTTGTCCTTTAGATTTTGCATATTACCCTGATTAGTCGTTTGGTTCTTGCTCCACCCACTGATTTTAGACGTTCCGAAGGTATACTCTATGCCCTCCACCTTATTTGATCTCAAATAAGGCGGAATTCTGACTCTGACTGTGACACTGGTTCTCCATTTACACCACCCGGCAGAGATACTTTCTTTATAGTTTCGTAGAAACATGGAAGCAACTTTACACTTACGCTTCATCTAACAAACTATAACGAGATACTTTGTGTCAGTAGGATCCTCATAGGTGCAAATCCAGCAGGGTTCATTTTGTACTCAATTGATGTAGTTCACACGGTTTTTTTTTTCATTTCGTATTACTTGTAAATTTTTCAATGCGTCCTCTCGTTTTCATTTCGTTCCTGTGAAAATAGGTCATTGCTGAAACACCTGAGGATTAAAGAATTATAATAAAGAAGTGTGGCTAATACAGAGGCTTTGTTGTAAGTCCCGAATATGACAGTCACTTCTCACAAAGCTTTTCGTAATATGGATCTAACAGTGAAACTACAATAAATAAATAACCATAATGTGAATCCTTTTAAATCACTGAAACTCTGACGGATAAAACTACATAAAGCTAAGCCTATTTATGCACCTGTAGGTGCCACCGCACTACCACCGAATATAATACCTAGCACGAATTTTCTGCTCCACTGGCATGTAAGACACCTCGAAATATCCCGCTCGCGGTGAACTCCTGGCTCCCAGCTCTTAGAAGATACGCGTTTCTGTTGCCACCAAACGTTCAATTTCTAAATCTAAATCGACAGAAAGAAAGCCAAACCATGAAGCAATTTTGTGACATAAACGTAAGTTGGCAGGCGCGTTTCTACATTTGAGAGATGATGTCTTTTTATATTTCGGGCCAGTCGCATAAGACTGACGCTAGTAACGCCACTATAAGGATGGAAATCAGGTTTGCTTTACATACACGCTGTAACCGTCGTATGCGTTGGTTACCTTTGATGTTAGTCAAGAACGCCTTTAAGGGGACGAAGACGCCATTGTCAACACCTCACTGACTTTGGACGTGTAATAGGGCTACGAGAAGCTGGATGTTCCTTCTGCGTTATTGCAGAAAGACTTGACAAGAATGTAGCCACTGTAAGTGAATGCTGGCGGTGATGGTCTCGGGAATGTACGGTCGCAAGGAGACGGGCTCCAAACCGCCACTGACGGGGTACTACCCATAGGGAAGACCACCGTGTTCGAAGTATGGCTATGGGGCATCGTACTCCATCTGTAGGAGCAGCAGTTGGCACCACAGCGATGCAACGAGCTGTTACAAAACATTTACTTCAAGGATAACTCCGAGCTAGACACCCTGTAGTGCACATTCCACTGACCCCAAACGACCACCATTTGCGACTTGGGGTGTCAAGCGAGAATTCATCGGAGGGCAGGGGCGATGTCTGCTGTGTTTTCTGATGAAAGCTGGTTCTTCCTCTGTGCCAACAACGACCGTGTGTTGGTTAAAAGGCCAGTTGAATGCCTGCAGCCAACCTGTCTGCTTGTTAGACCTACGCCTGGCATTACGGACTGTTGTGCGATTTCGTATGACAGTAGGGGCACGCTCACGGTTATCCCACGCACCCTAGCTGCAAATCTGTAGTCGGCCGGTGTGGCCGAGCAGTTCTAGGCGCTTCAGCCTGGAGCTTGGGGACCGCTACGGTCGCAGGTTCGTATCCTGCCTCGGGCATGGATGTGTATGATGTCCTTAGGTTGGTTAGGTTTAAGTAGTTCTAAGTTCAAGTGGACTGATGACCTCAGTTGTTAAGTCCCGTATTGCTCATATCCATATGAACCATTTTCTTTTTCTTTTTTTTTTGTTTTGTTTTTTGCAAGTGTGTACGTCAGTCTGACGATTCGGCCTGTTGTGTTTCCATTCAAAAACAGTATTCTAACACATACCGCTTTTTTAACACAACATGCCCTACGAAGTGTCGACCTCTTGCCTTGATCTGCTCCATCGTCGTATCTGTCTCCAGTAGAGCACATACGGGACAGCATCGGGTGACAGCTCCAGCATCGGGTGACAGCTCCAGCGTCATTAAACATCCCAGTATTGAGCGAACAAGTGGCACGGAGCTCCATCCCGGAAACTGACATCCGGCTCCTCTACAACACAATGCCTAGCCGGCCGAAGTGGCCGTGCGGTTAAAGGTGCTGCAGTCTGGAACCGCAAGACCGCTACGGTCGCAGGTTCGAATCCTGCCTCGGGCATGGATGTTTGTGATGTCCTTAGGTTAGTTAGGTTTAACTAGTTCTAAGTTCTAGGGGACTAATGACCTCAGCAGTTGAGTCCCATAGTGCTCAGAGCCATTTGAACCAACACAATGCCTGTACGTTCGCATCCTTTCATTCAACGTCCTGGCGGTTACACCGGTTGTTAATGTACCCGCATTTTGCATTTGCAGTTGCTTATCTTGCGCTTACGTTAACCTTTGTTATCGCAATATTCATCACTTAAAACGCTGCCTAAATTAGTGCATCCCAATATTTTATTACTCCACATAAATTAATTTTTGGTGTTACGATTTTTGGTTTCTATCAGTGTGTATCCACATCAGGATCTTGCCCCGCAGGCCCCGCTATGCTTGTGGTGGAGTGCACTTCTTGTACCACCGTCACTTTCCCCATTTCCTGTTCCAGTCGCGCACTGTTCGCGGTAGGAAGGATTGCTGGTAAGCTTCCACTTGGCTCGAATCTCTGTTATTTTATCTCCATGGTCATTTCGCGAGATATACGTGGTAGGAGCAATATATTGGTTCACACAACTAGGAACATCCATTTTGTGAATTTTAATGGTAGGTCAAACCGAGATTCACTAGTATTGACTCAGAACGTCCGTGACGCTTTCGCGGTTACTGAGTTGACTTGTAACTAAACGTGCTGCTCTTCTTTGGACATTCTGTATTTCCTCTATCAATCTTGTCACTTGCGGAACCCAGATGACGAGCGATATTCAAGCAGTGATCGAATGCATGCTTTGTCAGCTACCTCTTGTGTTGATGGACTACATTTCCTGAGGATCCTTCCAGTGAATCTTTCTGGCATCTGCCTAACCCACCATTAATTTTATGCAGTAGCTTCAGTTCAGATAGCTCCACACCCATACCCCTAGATGTTTTACGGAAATAGCTGCTTCCAGTGATCTTTGTGCAGCGAATAATCACACAATAGCGCAACTTCCTGATCATTTATTTCCAATACGCTATATTTGGTTAATTTGTAAGTCATATGCCAATTCCTCCAGCAAGTGTCGATTATCAGCAATTCTTCCTGCAATTCGCAACAGTTCTATAGCGTTGTGACTTTTCTGCAAGCAACAGAATCGTCCGTGAGAGACCTCACGGAGCTTTGACGTCATCGACTAGGTCATTTATACACTGAAGAAAAAAAAATCGCAACATGAAAAATAATTCACGTAGAGTAATGGGATTTGGGAATACATTTGTCGAGGTAACAAATTCAAGTGATTAACATCGTAAGTCTGGTACCGCGCGCCGCGGAACTTGAATCCCCGCCAGACGTCATGGACGTCGAAGACCCCTAGAGGTCTCTACACCATCGCGCGTAAGCTGTGGCGACGCACGCGACCTGGCCCGCATTTAGTGTGAGGGCGCCACCGTGGAACACGTGATTCCAGCGGCCAGTAGTGGCACTCCCGATAGAGTACTTAAGCGCCTCTCTCTCAGCTAGCAGGTCGAAGAGCGGCGTATTGTGCTGCTGCCAGCCTGCCTGTTGTACGGGTTTTAAAATCACAATAAAGAAAAAAAAAATCTCAGCTAGCGAGTCTAATCGTCGCATCAGTCTCGACACATCGCCTCGACATCAGACGGCGTGTTTGTCGTTCTTGTTTTCATTTCTAGTGGACGTCTTGGATTCGTTTGGTTCTCTCTGTCACTCCGTTGCTTCTTGCGTGTTGTCGTCTTAAGTTCTCTCTCCATCGTTGTTTCGCGTCCGTCCTTTCCGCTCGTTTGTCTGTTCGCGGACCGCTCTCCGTTTGGTTCCGCCGCGTTTTCTCGGCCACCCCGTGACCGTTCCGGTCGCGGTCACAACAGGTTGTAACAGTAAGGTTACAGGTTAATGTAAGCACGAGATAAGCCACTGAAAATGTGAAATATTTATATATAAATAACCGGTTTAGCCGCCAGAATGTTAAATGAAAGCATGCAAACGTGAATGCGTTTGTTGCACAGATGTTCGTCACCAATTTTTGGGATGAAGTTTCATGGCTGTAGCATTTGGTCGGTCAATATAGGGACAGTTAATGCTGGTTGTGTACAACGCTGGAGCTCACGTCAGATGATATCCCATGTGTCCTCGACTGGAGACTTAGCTGATGATCGAAGGGCCAAGGTGACGTGTTTACACTCTGTGGAGCATGGTGTGGTACAATAGTGGTGTGTAGGCGAAAGTTATCCAGTTGTAAAATACGCCGGGGTATACTGTCCATGAGTGGCAGCACGGAAGGTCGAACCACCAGAATGACGTAGAAATTTACAATCAGTTTTCGTGGGATAACCACAAGAGTGCTCCTAATGTCATACGAAATCACACCCTGGACCGTAACTCCAGGTGTAGGTCCAGTGTGGCTAACACGCAGACAAATTGGCAGCATGCCCTCGACTGGCATTTTAACCTATAAATGGACATTACCTGCACCGACGCAGAACCAACTTTCATCAAAAAACAGACTTCCACCCTGCCGTCTAAAAAGCTCTAATCTGACACTGCGAAAATCGCAAATGGCGGCGGTTTTGTGCCGGTGGAATACACGCTACAGAGTGTTTGGCTGGGAGCTGTCTTTGACGTAACCAATTTTTAACAGTTCGTTGTGTCACTACGACGCCAAATACTGGTCTGATTGCTGCTGCAGATGTTCTACGGTGTGCCAAGCCTCACCCCTAACCCTGAGGTTCTCCCTCTCGGTAGTGGCACGTGGTCGTCCTGAGGACGTTCTTCTTACTACCGTACATTCTCGTGAGTACCGCTGTCAGAAATCATGTGCAGAAGCTACATTTCTGGCAAGCCTTTGTGTAAGATTGCAGAACGAACATCTAGCTTCTCGTAGCCCTATTTCACGACCTCGTTCAGATTCAGTAAAGTGTTGATAACGGCATCTTTGTCACCTTAAAGGCATTCTTGACTGATGTCAACTCACCACGTCGAAACTGAAAGATAACTAACGCTCATGACCGTTACAGAGCGTATTTAAAGCGAACCTCATTTGCATCCTCATAGTGTCATCATTAGCGCCATTCTTATGCAGGTGGCGCAAAATTTGAATAGACGTAATCTTTCAGATGTAATAACACATCTACCAACTTTCGTTTATGTCGCACAACTCCTTCTTGGTGTTGCGATTTTTGTTCTTTCAGTGTATATACTGCCAAAAACAGTAGTCCGATAACACTTTTTTAACTTACATGCTAAGTTACTTTTACGTCTGAAGATTTTTCTCTCTTCAGAATGACATGCTGTGTTCTGTTTGCTAGAAACTCTTCAGTCCAGTCAGATAGCTGGTCTGCTATTTCATACGCTCGTATTTTGTTCTCTAGGCTGCAGTGCGAAACTGTATGGAACACCTTGTGGAAGTCAAGGAAGACAGCATCTACCCGGGCGCCCGTATCTGCTGTTTTCCGGGTCTGATGGACGAACAGAGCGAGCAAGGTACCACACGAACGGCACCTATGTTGATTCCTACAGTGGAGATTTTCGGTCTCCAGTAGGGTTGTAACGTCTGAGTATGAAAATTTGTTCCAAAGTCCTATGACAGACCAATGTCTTATAGTTCTGCGCGTCTATTCGACGATCCTCCTTGAAAATGGGAGTGACCTGTGGTTTCTTCCAACCAGTAGGAACTTTCCGGTTCTGTGGAGACCTGCGACACACTGCCGCTAGCTGAGGGGCGATTACTTTCGCATACTCTGTGTAGAATCGAACTGGTATCCAGTCAGTTCCACTGGCCTTTCCTCAGTTGAGCGACTTCCGTTGCATCTGTATCCAATAGTCATTTATCTCGATGTGTTTTATTTTGTCGTTCTTGCGACGATTTAAAGGAAGAACTGCAGGGCGATGTTCCTCTGTGAAACACTTTTGGAAAAAGACGTGTAGTATTTCTGCCTTCTCTGCAAGCCGATTTTTGACGACCAATCCACAAACAGAAGCCAGACCTCTTTCTTTGTACTCAAATAACACTACATGTATTAATTTTTAGGTGAGACGAACAAAAATGGTTCAAATGTCTCTGCGCACTATGGGATTTAACTTCTGAGGTCATCAGTCCCCTAGAACTTAAAACTACTTAAACATAAATAACCTAAGGACATCACACACATCCATGCTTGAGGCAGGATTCGAACCTGCGACCGTAGCGGTCGCACGGTTCCAGACTGTAGTGCCTAGAACCACTCGCCCACTTCGGCCGGCTGAGACGAACATTTCCCTTCATTAAACATCTGTATTTCTCCTGTCTTTTTTTTTAACTAGATCAATCACTGTGATCATTATTCTTACGTTAAGAACTAGCCATTTTCGGTTTGTTTATATTTCCAAATTGGGGACTGGCGGGGTGAATGTCTCGTCGGTGCGACAACGGTCGCTTTGGCCAAACCCAACGTAAGAATGCGCCCTTCTAGCGCCCTGCTGTGTTGTCTTCGTCTTCTCGGCGCAACTGCCGGTTGTTCGTGTAGGCCCCAAGAACATCTGCTTTCCGTAGCCATACATTTCGGCTGCCAGTCACCTGACATCGTGGAGCTGTTATATGTTTCATATTAATAAGCCTCGTCTGGGTATTGTTGCTGACAGTAAACTGTTATGGCTTCTAGGAAGCTGGTGACATCGGGAAACACAGCGCCGGCCTCAAATAAAAGGAAATTTTTTTCACTGTTCCTGTAAAGGAATTTAAAATATTCAGATGCTGAGGAAAATAGGTGTAAGATACTGGGGAAGTCAAATAACGTACAGCAAAAACAAAAACGAAGAGAAGACGGAAAGAATGGGAGACGAAGAACGAACTGTTCATATTAAAAAATATGTAGTAGAGAGATTCAGTCTTTCGCCCCTGCTGTTCGGTCTTGCACGTAAGAAGCTTTGACGTATAGAAAAGAAATATTCACGACTGAGATTAAAATAAGGGTGAAGGTCTATTAATGACAAGTTTCTCTGTTGAAATTGTAAAAGCGAAGAAGAATCACAAAGAACTGTGGAGTGGAATGAACAGTCTAATGAGTACAGAATACGGATTGAGAGGAATATGGAAGTCTCGAGGTGTAGCAGAAATGACATTAGCGATGAACGGAACATGTTGAGCAAGAACTCGATGAAGTGAAGTAATTATGTTAACTTGTCAGCATATTAACACCTGAGGACGAAGCTTGGTAAGTATAAAATGCAGATTAACGTAGGAAAAGAGCGTAACACGAGCCAAAAGCAGTCTGCTGGTATCAAACATCGGCCATTATTTGAGAAAATAGTTTTGAGAATGTACTTTTGAAGCAGAGCATTCAATGAAGTTGATTCATGGACCGTGGGAAAACGAGAAAAGAAGAGAACTGCTACATTTGAGATGTGCAATAGAAGGAGGTTGCAAAGTAGCTGGAATGATAACATAGGAAATGAGGAGATCCTCAGAAATAAAGAGATTCTCGGTTTTTTTCTTGCTGGTAGGTTCAGTCAAAACGGAAGTATTACGGAGCTGCTTCGGGAACCCAAACGGGAATGCTTGGAGGGAAGTCTAAGTAATTTTCGCGGAATGCTACGGAGAAAATTTAGGGAACAGACATTCGAAGCTGACTGCAGAACGAATGTACTGCTGCCAACGTACATTTCGCACAATGACCCCAACAATAAGATAAGAGAAGTTAGGGATCTTACAGAAGCTTTTATAGAGTCGTTTCTCCCTTTAACTGTTTGCAGGTGTAACAGGAAAAGAAACGACCAGGAGTGTACAAGGTAACCTCCGTGATGCACCGTACGGTAGGTCGCGGAGTATGTACGCCGACTTAGATGTAGATGTAGAATAAGATCGAATTGGACGGGAACATGTGGAGAATAATGACAATTAGAGACAGGATTGTAAAACACTGCTCCAGTCGGACCTGTAGAAGGTAAAAACTCTAGCCGAAGACAGAGTTTCAAATAAATGTTCTACTAACATCAATATGGCCATAGCCTGTCTTCCGTCACGACGAATAGCCACTCAGAAACAATAGGTGGCATCACTAAAGAGGAGAGTTTATAATACTCGTCAAGAGACACAGAAAATGGTGTAGTCTTTGTCGTAATGAGGAAGCAGAGCGCTTTATCTCGATCACTGGCTTTCACGTCAGGGATGGAATCATTTCCGAAACGATTAAGTCTGTAAAATGTTCGTATGCTGCCGTGGTTAGAAATAAAATGCATGGCAAAATGGCAGTGTCCAAAACTGGCTGTGAAGCATCTGTGGTACACAAACGTCCACAGATGGTAGGTGTGAACCAGGACTACGCTGATGTATACGGGCGAATAGACGTGTGACTGCAGAGCAACTGACCGCACACATGAGCCAAGGGGCTACCAACTGTTTCTCCTCAACGATCGTCCAGCGAATGTTGCTGCGTACGGGCGTCTACAACTGGCGCCTGGTTCATGTATCCACGCTTGTGACTTTTGTCAGCGATGGAGTCTGGTTCAAATGGTTCAAATGGCTCTGACCACTATGCGACTTAACTTCTGAGGTCATCAGTCGCCTAGAACTTAGAACTAATTAAACCTAACTGACCTAAAGACATCACACAAATCACACACATCCACGCCCGAGGCAGGATTCGAACCTGTGACCGTAGCGGTCGCTCGGTTCCAGACTGTAAAGCCTAGAACCGCACGGCCACTCCGGCCGGAGAGATGGAGTCGGAAACTGTCAAGCCAGTACCACAATTGGACGTCCACTGAAGTGGCCTTTTCAGATAAATGACGTTTCATGCTACATTGCACTGAAAGCTGTTGACACGTTCGGCGTGAAACATCTGAAAGCAAACACACTGCAATAGTCGTCGGAAGGGTCCAAGCCGGAGAGCATTCCCTGCACGATCTGGTCATTCCGAAAGGCACATTGGATCAACACAAGCATGCGTGTATCCTAGGGGACCATGTCCATCCTACATTCACTTTTTTTCCGTCGGCGCGGTGGTATTAACCGGCAGGATGATGCAACATGTCACATTTCTCTCTGTGTACGCTCATCGTTCGAAGAACACGAGGATCATTTTTCCTTTCTCTCCCAGCTAAGAGACTCCCCGGATTTAAACGCAATCGAGAATCTGTGGGACCACCTCTATCGGGCTGCTCTGAATATGGATCCTCAACCGAGCCACGCCACTGGTCTCGGCATGGCTCCACATCGCTGCCGCTACCTTCCAGAACTTCACTGACTCTCTTGCTCCATGTCTCGCAAAGGTTCGCTCTACAAAATGTGCTTATTCAGGCTTTTGACACGTGGTTACATTAATGTGATTTGGCAGAGTACATTCAACATCTATGTAAGGGCGTGAGATTCAAGAGTTACTCTGAAATGAAGAGGTTGACAATAGGTCAGGAAGCAGTGACGGCCACCTCAAACCTGTCGTAAGACTCATGCTTACAAACAAATAAATAAATAAATAAAAGATAAAATTGCAACGGCGAAGCAGTTCTTAGCACAGTAGATATCCAGTTTGCTTTAGGCATTTTTTTCAAATAGCCACGATCGCTTCAATATCGTTTACTAGATGACCGGTTTCAGCACTCTGAAGGTGCCATCATAGGATCTGAAACGTGGATATGAGGCAGGCCATGATGTCCATACGGTTTTATAAATGGCCGTGCAGGATTAGCCGTGCGGTCTTAGGCGCTGCAGTCATGGACTGTGCGGCTGGTCCCGGCGGAGGTTCGAGTCCTCCCTAGGGCATGGCTGTGTGTGTTTGTCCTTAGGATAATTTAGGTTAAGTACTGTGTAAGCTTAGGGACTGATGACCTTAGCAGTTAAGTTCCATAAGATTTCACACACATTTCACCATTTTTTTGGTTTTATAAATATTAATCTACGTTTCAAATCCGGTGATGGCACTTCAGACTGCTGAGACCGGTCCCCTAGTAAACGATATTGAAGTGATCGTGGCTTTTCAATTATTTTAAAAACACAGTGATTGCCCCACGACACACCATGTGTTCACTGCAAAATTTTTACTTTCCCTGGCGCCCTTTGGGAATGCTTCTAGACCGAGAACTGTTTGCCTGAGGAAAAAGGGACTAATGACAAATGGTTCAAATGGCTCGGAGCACTATGGGACTTAACTTCTGAGGTCACCAGTCCCCTAGAACTTAGAACTACTTAAACCTAACCAACCTAAGGACATCACACACATCCATGCCCGAGGCAGGATTCGAACCTGTGACCGTAGCGGTCACACGGTTCCAGACTGAAGCGCCTAGAACCGTACGGCCACTAACGGCCGGAGGCTAATGACACTGAGGACGAATGACCTCGAAGTTTGGTCCCTTTCCCCCCTTATAAACCAACCAACCAACCATGACACTAAGTATGGAACCCTTTACTCTCGAAATCAACCAACCAGCAGTAAATATGTAGTTCCAGCGACATCCTTAGCTTCCCCTTCCTCCAAGACTGTATGCCACCAGCAGCACACACACACTGTGCCGTGTCGGACCTCCGGCTTTCCACCGCTCCGCGCAGTGACACCGACGAAAACTTAGCCTCGGCCGGAGGATAGCGGCGCCCAACTGCTGGTGTCGAGGGAGGAGAGGGACACTTTAATACCGAGGATTGAAATATAAATCACGGCGGCGCCACGGGCAGGAGGCAGGCTGGCAGGCAGGCAGGCAGGCAGGGCGGCGGCGGCGGCGGCGGCGGAGAGCCCGCGCGGCCGCAGCGCTGGGAAGGTATCCAAAAAGTTTCGCTATTAAAGAAACAAATCATTGCGCCTCCGGCTCCTGACTTCCCTCGCGGATATCTTCAAAGTTTTGCTCGCACACCAGGGCCGCCGCCACCTCTGGAGGAGTAGCCAACTGCCTGATTGGCTAGTTCCTACCGCTGCTGCTGCCGCTGCATCCACCCTGCTCAGCTTTCTGCGCAATTGGGGAACTTCCCAAACAAAAACAAGCTTTTTAACACTCTTCGATCAGATGTTCGTTAAGAGCAAAGTGAACACGTCAGCTTCCACGTAATACACGCTACTGGCAATTAAAATTGCTTCACCAAGAAGAAATGCAGATGATAAACGCGTATTTATTGGACAAATATAATATATTAGAACTCAAATGTGATTACACTTTCACGCAGTTTAGGCGCATACATCCTGGGAAATCAGTACCCAGAACAACCACATCTGGCCGTAATAACGACCTTAATACGCTTGGGCATTGAGTCAAACAGAGCTTGGATGGCGCGTACAGGTACAGCTGGCCATGCAGCTTCAACACGATACCATAGTTCATCAAGAGTAGTGACTGGCGTATTGTGACGAGCCAGTTGCTCGGCCACCATTGACCAGACGTTTTAAATTGGTGAGAGATCTGCAGAATGTGCTGGCCAGGGCTGCAGTCGAACATTTTCTGTATCAAGAAAGGCCCGTACAGGACCTGCAACATGCGGTCGTACATTATCCTGTTGAAATGTAGGGTTTCGCAGGCATCGAATGAAGGGTAGAGCCACGGCTCGTAACACATCTGAAATAAAACGTCCACTGCACAAAATGCCATCAGTACGAACAAGAGGCGACTGAGACGTGTAACCAATGGCACACCATACCATCACGCTGGGTAATACACCAGTATGGTGATGACGAATACACTCTTCCAGTGTGCGTTCACCGCGATGTAGCCAAACACGGATGCGACCATCGCGATGCTGTAAACAGAACCTGGATTCATCTGAAAAAATGACGTTTTGCCATTCGTGCACCCAGGCTCGTCGTTGAGTACACCATCTCAGGCGCTCCTGTCTGTGATGCAGCGTCAAGGGTAACCGCAGCCATGGTCTCCGAGCTGATAGTCCATGTTGCTGCAAACGTCGTCGAACTGTTCGTGCAGATGCTTGTCTTGCAAACGTCCCCATCTACTGGGTGTTGTGTGATGTCCTTAGGTTAGTTAGGTTTAAGTAGTTCTAAGTTCTAGCGGACTGATGACCATAGATGTTCAGTCCAATTGTGCTCCGAGCCATTTGAACCATTTTCGTACCCATCTGTTGACTAAGAGATCGAGACGCGGCTACACGATGCGTTACAGCCACGGGGATAAGACGCCTGTTCTCTCGACTGCTACTGATACAAGGCCGTTGGGCTCCGGCACGGTGTTCCGTATTACCCTCCTGAACCCAACGATTCCGTATTCTGCTAACAGTCATTGGATCTCGACCAACGCGAGCAGCAATATCGCGATACGATAAACCGCAATCGCGATAGGTTACAATCCGACCTTTATCAATGTCGGAAACGTGATGGTACGCATTTCTCCTCCTTACACGAACCATCACAATAACGTTTCACCAGGCAACACCAGTCGACTGCTGTTTTTGTATGAGAAGTCGGGTGGAAACTTTCCTCATGTCAGTACGTTCTAGATGTCGCCACCGGCTCTAACCTTGTGTGCTCTGAAACGCTAATGATTTGTATATCACAGCATCTTCTTCCTGTCGGTTAAATTTCACGTCTGTAGCACGTCGTCTTCGTGGTCTAGCAATTTTAATGGCCGGTAGTGTAACCTCGTCACTCTGACAGAGAAGTGTGAAGACTGAGTATGTAGCCTTACAGCTACATGGGGCTTTCAATAAGTAATGGAACAGTTTTTTCTGTAAGCAGGTTGGTGTTATTCGGGACCCAATGCATCCTATTATTCTTCACTTCTATGACTACGAAACCCTGTTTTCCAACATAATCCTCGTTGAATGCTACAGTCTTACGCCGCATTACTACAAGGGCCTTCAGCCCGCATGATACCACTCTACTACTCGACGTGCGCGCCAAAGTCATCTAGCATCAATAACGTCCCCATCATCCACGTACTGCTTCCTGTAGATTACATCGTTCATAGGGCTAAGTAGATGGATGTCGGAAGGTGCGATACGTGGGCTGTAGGGTGGACGAGGAACCACAGTCCAGAGAAGATTTTTAAGCTCCTTTCGGATGCACAGATGTGCCTGAGGTCCTGCGTTGTCATGGAGAAGAAGAACTTCGTTTGCATTTTTGAGGCTTAGAACACATGACACCATTTTTTCAATATCCTGAGGGTATCGTTGCACCATGGGGGAGGATGCCAAACAAAATAACTTCTCCAGAGTCCCCGAAGATTTTCTCCATAACTTCACCAGCTGAGAGTCAGAGTCTGAACTTTTTGTTCGGAGGAGAGTTAGTGTGGCGTCACTCCATCAGTCAATTTTTATTTCTGGTTCGAAGTGATTAACCCATCTTTCATCACCTGTCATGGCGTTCGACAAAAAACTGTCGTAATTAGCTTCGTAACAAGTGCAGCCCCACACAGATGACCCTTCATTGCTCTAAGTGATCTTCTTTTAGGCAGCAAGGAACCCAGTGGGCAAACACCTTTGAGAACTCCAAATCCTGGACAAGTGTGTCAGCACTATCAACAGGGACGTTCAGTTGCGCACCGTGGGTTTTGCTTGTGATCCGTTGATCACCTTATATGAGAGTGTTCACACGTCCCAACACTGCAGGAGTCACAGCTGTGTGTGTCCAGCTGGCACGCAGGACGTCTGAAAGGTTTGCCTGACCTTATTGTGATGATGACACACACCTCGCCCAACGACTCAGTGTGCTTTTGTTCATTGCCATTCCTCTGCAGACATTCTGCAAGCGACTATGAATATCTGTGATATTATGGTTTGCCGCCAAAAGAAACTCAGTGACAGCCCGGTACTTGGAAAGCACCTTCGTCATAGACGCCATTTTGAAATCTACATGTAGCTACACTACCTGTCAGAACTTCAAGAAACTATAGGAAATATTCCATGACGTCCCACAACAAATACTACATTTATTCAAGCTAACATGGCTGAAAAAATGTGTTGCATTACTTATTGAACTTCCCTCGTACATAGGGTCCAATACTCGACAACCAGGAAGCTGCCTAAATATATGGCAAATACATTACGAGGAGTCATACTGAGATTTTAACACAGTTTCATTAGGTCGCTTTCATGTCTCTCTGACCACTCAGTAAAAATTTTGGAAATGATTTTAAAATGTTTTCTTTGTGAGCTAGATACCTGAAATCTCAGACATAACTTAGAACTCAATGACAATGTAATATTAACTCGTTTTCTAGCCTGTCTGATTCACACCATAGGTGTGAGGACAGAGTAGGAAAGGTTAGGTAATACCTGACATCTCGACTATTCTGCGCGATTAGGGTGTTGTGTTGGTAGTATCGGAATGCTGCTAGATAGAATGCATGGAACACAATGACTGGACATTGCTACATCTGTAAAAGCTACTGTCGTCGGTACATCGCTGTCCTGGAACGCTGCAGAACCATATGTACCTTCCCAGCCAATTAGTAAACAAGGGCGCGCAGTCAAGCAAACAACGCTGTAGCCCTGCCTTCAGTTGCGCATTAGCTGCACTGTAGTGTCGTTCTTGCTACACAACATTGATTTGGTCTCTCGTTTCACTAAGCCTTACGTATTAGCTCCCTGATTACTCATTTGAACATTGTCATTCTGCCATGCCACCTCCTTTGTCGTTTCCCTCCTGTTGTTGTCCTCTTGTACATAATCGAGTAACTGCAGTTTATGACACCTGCCCTGTTGTTCAATAGCTGTTAGGTTTCTGAGTCGATCCCTATCCATACCAAATTCCGATTACAGCTGATTCTAACGATAAGTATTACAAATATCATAAGAAATTAATTTTACTGTCTTCTTTATTTATGTTTTTAGGAAAATAAAACTTAAACAGATGGAAATATTATGAATTTTTGACACTGTCGGCTGGAGTTCGATCAGTTAAAAAATGTAACTTAAAGAAAGCTTCTGATACAAAGTTTTTCATTGCCTTTATCGCGTCTGTGTATTTTGGATTACTAATTAAGAAAGAACTAAGGCGCCCTCTTCAGATCAGCAAGGTTACAAAAATTACGAAAATATTAACATTGTAGTAGCTGTAATAGCTGCAACGGTAAAATAACCATTTTACATGAGTTCTTTTTGTCATTCCCAGAGAGTGCAGGTCATCAACTCGACTTATGTGGTAAATCGCTCGGTTGTTTCCGTTCCCTCCGAAGAAACTGTGAGTTTGTAACAAAACAAAATTACTTTTACGTGAATTACTGTAGTAAATACACAAATTCCAATTCATGCTCAAGTTAACATTACATCATAATAGCAAAAAGAGTAGAACGTTAAGAAATTTA
The DNA here is from genome assembly GCF_021461395.2 of Schistocerca americana. Classification (NCBI taxonomy): domain Eukaryota; kingdom Metazoa; phylum Arthropoda; class Insecta; order Orthoptera; family Acrididae; genus Schistocerca; species Schistocerca americana. The sequence goes on along the minus strand of NC_060122.1, from coordinate 749,436,023 downwards.
GCTGCTTCCTAATGGCAAGACAGTCATACAAACGTGGAGCATCAAGAACTGTCAGATGTCTCTGGGTTGGCTGTCGGAAACATACTGCCGGATACCATCAGGCTAACTGAGTAATACAGAGGAATACTACGATATGGCAACAGCGTCATGAATAGTAATAAATAATCTCTAGGTTCTTAAAAATTGTACATGTAACAGTGTATGACTGAATCCAAATTGAATCATTTAAAATGGAAAATAGTATTATGTCTGTTATATAATATGGAAAATACACTAGATAAAAATATTTCGCTAATTTTTAACATTGCAAAAATTATTTTCAACAAGGCAGTTAACTTTAAAAATTTGTTATATGCTAAATGAACGACGTAAGTGGGATAAACTGTATATAACCCTATGAGAATCGTTCATTTGATAGGATTATGGCGGAATGCCTTGTTTTACAACTTATATTACCAAGTACTACACTTCTCGTCTCACAATAGACATCATACTGAAATTTCCAATTATACTTCCGCTTTACGTAGTTGCTGACTTCTAATGAGTACATCCATATACAAAACTTGACATAAAAGGAATAGCATCTTGGTATATCACAGTAACGGATATCGGAAGGAACAGGCCATAACTCGAGGTCTAGGTTAGTAGGTGGACTTAGACATATTTCATTATTAATGCACACATATATATTTCCCTAGGCAGTGAAAATAAAGCGCAGAAGAAATAGGCATAGACATGCGTATTCAAATACAGGGATATGTAAATAGGCAGAACATGGCGCTGCGGTCGACAACGCCTATATAAGACAAAATGTATCTTACGCAGTTGTCAGAACAGTTACTGCTGCTATAATGGCATGTTATCAAGCTTTAAGTGAGTTTGAACATGGTGCTATACTCGGCACACGAGCGATCTGACACAGCATGTACGAGGGGACGATGAAGTGGGAATTTTCCCGTAAGGCCATTTCACTAGTGTGCCGTGAATATCGGCAATCCGGTAAAACATCAAATCTTTGACATCACTGAAGCCGCGAAAAGATCATGCAGAATGGGTGCAACGACAACAAAGTGGCAGAAGTGCAACACTCCGCTAATTGCTGCAGATTTCAATGGTGGGCCATCAACAAGTATCAGCGTGCGAGCCATTCTACGAAATATCATCCATATGGCCTTCCAGAGCCGAAGGCTCTTTCGTGTACCCTTTATGACTGCACTGCACGACACAAAGCTTTACTCCTCGCCTTGGCCCGTCAACACCGACAGTGGACTGTTGATAAATGGAAACATGCTGCCTGGTAGGACGCGTCTGCTTTCAAATTGTATCGTCGGTATGGACAACCTCATGAATCCATGAACGCTGCATGTCAGCAGGGGACTGTTCAAGCTGGTGGAGGCACTGTGATGGTGAGGAGCATGTGCAGTTGGAATTATATGGGCCCCCTTGACACGTCTAGATACGACTCTGACAGGTGGCACGTACGTAAACATCCTGTCTGATCACCTGCACCCATTCAGAAGGACCTTGACAATTCCAGCAGGACGATACGACACCCCATACGCACAGAACTGCTGCAAAGTGCCTCCGGGAACACTCTTCTAAGTTAAACCACTTCCTCTGACTACCAAACTCCCCAGACATGAACATACCTGATTTTGCGACTTTTGCGAGTTCGTAACCAAGAACGATTTACATAGTTTCATCTGTGTGCTTTGGTAGTTTAGTTTCTTGAATTTCCTCGTGTTAATTTAAAATTTAAGAGACTCAGCTCTCGCTTTTTCGTTTGTGTCGGAAGGTAAATCCATTTTGTGACATATTAGAAGTTCCTAATCAGGAGTGAATTATATAGTGCCACATTAGTACTTTTGAATCTCTGCATGTTAATCAAATTTATTAGACATGATTCTGGCATTTTCGTCAGTGTCTGCAGTAGAGTTCTGTAGTGCGTGTCGATAGTCCCTTCTCGACCCATGAGATTGCTGATCGGTCCGCACCAGTGGCCAGCCCAGTTACTGTTCACACTGAGGTTGACTCCCCACCTTTGCTCGAGTGGGAGGAAACCTCGACGCACAGCGGGTGGTGAAAGACTTCCCAGGGGGACTCCATGGTTAGTCTGACAAACAAGTTCCAGTGCTGTCTGTGGATGACGCTGTCCATCAGCCAGATGCAGTTGCTTGTTCTGTTTCAGAAGAAACCGCTTAGCCTGCAAGATCTGGACAGTCACTGAGGGCGGGATTATTGGTAGGTGAGAACTTGAAACTCAAGTGCGTTATATGGCTCGTTAGGGACATAGCTGCCTAGGAGGGGAAGAAAGCCAATCTGCTCTCCGTGTGCACAGTGGGTGGAGTCATTCCAACCGTCGAATGGATCCTTGCAGATGTCATGAAGAGCATAGAGTGCAGCCGACTGTAGGTGGTGGCTCACATCGGTACCACTGTTGTGTGTCTCTTTGGATCGGAAGAGGTTCTCTCTGGTTTCGAGTGGCTGTCAGAAATGGTAAAAACTCCCAGTCTTACTTGCGAGATGAATCAGTGCTCAGCATTTGCAGCATAGTCGACAGGGCCGATTGCGGACCTGTCACACACAGCCGAGTGGAGGATCTTAATCAGAGGCTCAGACGGTTCTGCGACCGTGTAGACTGCAGCTCCCTCGACTTGCGCCGTGCGGTAGTGTGGTTTCGGGTTCCACTAAATAGGTCAGCAGTTCATTTCACGCAGGAGGCGGCTACACGGGTTGGAGGTGCTCTGTGGCGTGGACTGGGCGGTTTTTAAGGCCAGAGGGTCGTTGGGAAACGCACAAGAAATGGCTCTGAGCACTATGGGACTTAACTGCTGAGGTCATCAGTCCCCTAGAACTTAGAGCTACGTAAACCTAACTAACCCAAAGACATCACACACATCCATGCCCGAGGCAGAATTCGAACCTGCGACCGTAGCAGTCGCGTGGTTCCAGACTGAAGTGCGTAGAACCGCTCCGCCACCACGGCCGGCGGGAAACACACAAGGGGCTTTAATGTCAATAGGTGCAGGCGGAATACACGAATGACGTAGATCTAGGAATCATCTGGAAAACACATAAATTTTCGTAGTTAAGTTGGGAAAGTGCCAGAGCTCCAAGCACTAATAGGAAGAACTGATGCTCAAGTCATCATAGCTGGCTAAAGCCAGAGAAAATTTCAGCAGAAATTTTTGAGAAGCACCTAATTGTGTTCAGAGAGGATAGGCTAATTACAGTTCGTGGTAGCGTGTTTGTAGCTATTAGAAGTAGTTTATCTTGTAACGAAACTGAAGTAGATAGTTCCTGTGAGTTAGTATTGGCAGAGATCATTCTTGGCAACCGGAATAAAATAATAATTGGATCCTTTTATCGACCTCCCAACTCAGATGATAGAATTTCTGAAAGGTTCAAACAAGACTTCAGTATAATTTGAAATGCGTACCCGACTCATACATTATAGTCGTTGGTGATGTCAATTGATCCTCGATATGTTGACGAAAATACGTGTTTAAATACGGAAGTACACATAATACATCATCCGAAATTGTGCTTAACGCATTCTCTTAAAATTATTTCATGCAGTTAGTTCATGAGTCCACTCGAATAGTAAAAGGTTATGAAAAACCACCTAACCTCTTATCAGCATGCAACCCTGAAGTAATAACGCGAATCAAAACGGATACAGGGATTAGTGAACACAAGCTGTCGTAGCAAGACTGAATATTGTAACTCCCAAAACGTCCAGAAGTAAACCAAAAACATACGTATTCAAAAATGGGTTCCTTAGAGACAATCTCCACTCCTTCCGAATCAATATAAGTGTAGATCAGATGTGGCTTGAAGTCGAAGGAATACAATCGACAGCAGTTGAGAGATTTATACTAAATAAGTTAACAAACAACAGAGTTGATCCCCCCTTGGTAGACAAATCAAGTCAGAGCGCTGTGGTAGAAGCAAAGAAAAAAGCATACCAAATTTAAACGAAAGATTGAGATATTTTACAGAAGCTCGAAATATACCGCGAACTTCAACGTGAAATTCTTATAATAGTCTCTACAATGAAGCATGGTCTGGAAACCTCGTAGAACATCCGAAGAGATTTTGGTCGTGAGTAAAGCACGCTAACAGCAAGACACAACCAATACCACCTCTAAGTGACTTTAATGAAAATACTATGGATGACAGTGACGCTAAAGCAGAGTTACCAATCATAGCCTTCCGAAATTCCTTCAACAAAGGAAACGAAGTATATATTCTAGAATTCGAATCAAGAACAGTTGACAACATGAGTAACGTAGAAGCAGATATCCTCGTAGTAGTGACGTATCTTAAATCACATAATAAAATGAAGTCTTCCGGTCCAGACTATATACCAGTTACGTTCATTTCATAGCATGTTGATGCAGTAACCTCTTACTTATCAGTCATATATAACAGCTCGCTCGAAGGAAGATACGTACCCAAAGACTGGAAAGTGGCATAGGTCACACCAATATTCAAGACAGATAGAAGGAGTAATACACTAAATTACTGGCCTATACCATTAACGTCGAAATACAGCAGGAAAATACACTGCTGGCCACCGTAAATGCAACACCAAGAAAGACAAGAGGTAGCACAACAAAATTTATTTTGTAGATAACATGTTGACCAAGTATCAAATGATTACGTTTACAGACGTCTTTGACATGTGGTTCCTGCCAGAATCAGTAGCCAGAGTAGCCGCCATTGTTGGAGATCACCGCTGCCACACGTCTCGGCATTGAGTCAAAGAGACGTTGGATGAGTTCCTGGGGTACAGCAGCCAAAGCAGCTTCCACACGTTGCCAAAGATCATCTGGTGTGGCAGCTGGGGATGTAATCTGGGTCACTCGTTGAGCAACCATGGACCGCATGTTTTCTGTCGACGAAAGATCCGGAAAGCGAGCCGGCCAGGGAAGCACTTCAATCGGGTTATTGACGAAGAATCTTTGGACAATGCGTGCCACATGTGGTCGCGCATTATCCTGTTGAAATATGGCTGTGGCCGAGCCCTGAAGGTAAGGAGGGACAACTGGCTCCAGCACCTCGGATATGTAGCGCCGGCTATTTAAAGTACCGGCAATGCGTACTAGAGGCGTGCGAGAGTAATATCCAATACCGCTCCATACCATAATACCCGGTGCAAGACCAGTGTGGCGGTGCATAATGCAGCTGTCCAGCATCCTCTCTCCACGGTTTCTCCACACTCGAATCCGACCATCGTGGTGGTGCAGACAGAAGCGTGCCTCGTCAGTAAAGACAACGTCATTCCATTCTGCCGTCCACATCCGTCGTCATCAGACCATTGGCGACGGAGACGTCTGTGGTTCTGCGTCAATGGTAGACGAAGCAATGGACGTCTTGCGGACAGATCACTCTGTGGTAAATGGCGTCGAATGGTACGCGCAGACACTGGATGATGCGTTACAGACGCAATGTGCTGTGCTGCGGTTCGGGATGTCACTGAGCGATCCGTCACTGCCATGCGCACAATTTGCCTATCAGCACGTGCAGTGGTGCACCGAGGTGAATGCGATCGACCACGTCGGTCCGTTGTACCCTCCTGCAGCCAACGGTCACATATCCGCATTACAGTTGTTTGGTTTCTCTGTATGATAATCCACAATCTCGGTAAGCCACTATCCTTCCTCTGTCGAACTCGGATACTTGATCAAACGATGTTCGCTGTTGTCTACGAGGCATAACTGATCGTCTTGTGAAACAACCATAAGGTAAACATACGTGCCGAACGTACACTCGTCGAAATCGCCAGGCCTTAAATGGCGCTATGAGGTGGCGCCACAGGCGCGCGTGATGTGCGTCTGCGCTGAAATTCTAATCAGTTGCGTATCTAATCGCTGCAAACCCGTGGTGTAAATTTCACTTGATTCGGATGCTTCCTTCAGGGTATTGCATTTACGTGGGCCAGCAGTGTATATTCGAACATTACGAATTGCCTCGAAGAGAACGGTCTATTGGCCCACGGTCAACACGGATACAGAAAACATAATTCTTGTGAAACACAACTAGCTCCTTATTCGCAGGCAGTGTTGACCGCTATTGAGAAGATATTTCAAATTGGTTCCGTATTTCTAGATTTCCAGAAGGCTAGTGATACTGTACCTCACAAGCGACTTGTAATGATATTGCATGTTTATGGAATATCGCCTGAGGTTACGAGACTGGATTCGTGATTTCCTATCGGTGAGGTCACAGTTCGTAGTAACTGATGGAAAGTCATCGACTAAAACCGAATCAATTTCTGGCATTCCCAAATGTAGTGTTACAGGTCTTCTTCTGGTCCTTACTGACATATAACGATTTGGGAGACAATGTGAGCAGCCGGTTTAGGTTGTTTGCGGATGATGCTGTCGTTTATAGTCCCCTTAAGTAGTGACAAAATCAAAACAAATTGCAAAACGATTTAAAAGAGCTGTCTGTAAAGTGCGAAAATTGACAATTGACTCAGTATACTGAAAAGTGTGTCGTCATCCACATGAGTGTTAAAATCAATCCGTTAAACTTCAGTTACACGATAAATCAATAAAATCTAAGGGCCGTAAATTTAGCCAAATACGTGGGAATTAAATTACAAACATCTTAAATTGGAAAGGACACGTAGAAACTGTTGTGAGGAAAGCGAACCAAACACTGCAAATTATTGGATGCTTAGAAGATGCGACAGATGTAATAATGAGAAATACACTTCGCTTGTCTGTCCTCTTTTAGAGTAATGCTGCACGGTGTGGCTTTGGAGTGGTGTCCTTACCACATGGGATTAACGGAGTACATCGAGAAAGTTCAAAGGAGTGCAGAACGTTTTGTATCTTTGAGAAATAGGGTAGACAGTATCACGAACGTGACACAGGATTTGCGGTGGACACCATTAAAACGAAGGTTTTTCTCTTTGCGACGGGATCTTCTCACAAATTTTCAATCAGCAACTTTCTGCCTCGAATGTGAAAATATTTTGTTGACGCCGACCTACATAAGAAGAAACGGTCATCATAATAAAATAAAGGAAATCAGCGATACGCACGGAGAAATATACACTCCTGGAAATGGAAAAAAGAACACATTGACACCGGTGTGTCAGACCCACCATACTTGCTCCGGACACTGCGAGAGGGCTGTACAAGCAATGATCACACGCACGGCACAGCGGACACACCAGGAACCGCGGTGTTGGCCGTCGAATGGCGCTAGCTGCGCAGCGTTTGTGCACCGCCGCCGTCAGTGTCAGCCAGTTTGCCGTGGCATACGGAGCTCCATCGCAGTCTTTAACACTGGTAGCATGCCGCAACAGCGTGGACGTGAACCGTATGTGCAGTTGACGGACTTTGAGCGAGGGCGTATAGTGGGCATGCGGGAGGCCGGGTGGTCGTACCGCCGAATTGCTCAACACGTGGGGCGCGAGGTCTCCACAGTACATCGATGTTGTCGCCAGTGGTCGGCGGAAGGTGCACGTGCCCGTCGACCTGGGACCGGACCGCAGCGACGCACGGATGCACGACAAGACCGTAGGATCCTACGCAGTGCCGTAGGGGACCGCACCGCCACTTCCCAGCAAATTAGGGACACTGTTGCTCCTGGGGTATCGGCGAGGACCATTCGCAACCGTCTCCATGAAGTTGGGCTACGGTCCCGCACACCGTTAGGCCGTCTTCCACTCACGCCCCAACATCGTGCAGCCCGCCTCCAGTGGTGTCGCGACAGGCGTGAATGGAGGGACGAATGGAGACGTGTCGTCTTCAGCGATGAGAGTCGCTTCTGCCTTGGTGCCAATGATGGTCGTATGCGTGTTTGGCGCCGTGCAGGTGAGCGCCACAATCAGGACTGCATACGACCGAGGCACACAGGGCCAACACCCGGCATCATGGTGTGGGGAGCGATCTCCTACACTGGCCGTACACCACTGGTGATCGTCGAGGGGACACTGAATAGTGCACGGTACATCCAAACCGTCATCGAACCCATCGTTCTACCATTCCTAGACCGGCAAGGGAACTTGCTGTTCCAACAGGACAATGCACGTCCGCATGTATCCCGTGCCACCCAACGTGCTCTAGAAGGTGTAAGTCAACTACCCTGGCCAGCAAGATCTCCGGATCTGTCCCCCATTGAGCATGTTTGGGACTGGATGAAGCGTCGTCTCACGCGGTCTGCACGTCCACCACGAACGCTGGTCCAACTGAGGCGCCAGGTGGAAATGGCATGGCAAGCCGTTCCACAGGACTACATCCAGCATCTCTACGATCGTCTCCATGGGAGAATAGCAGCCTGCATTGCTGCGAAAGGTGGATATACACTGTACTAGTGCCGAGATTGTGCATGCTCTGTTGCCTGTGTCTATGTGCCTGTGGTTCTGTCAGTGTGATCATGTGATGTATCTGACCCCAGGAATGTGTCAATAAAGTTTCCCCTTCCTGGGACAATGAATTCACGGTGTTCTTATTTCAATTTCCAGGAGTGTATATGTTCGTTTATCCCGCGAGCTGTTCGAGAGTGGAATAATAGAGAATTATTATGAAGGCGGCTCCATGAACCATCTGCTAGACACTTAAAATCGTGGTTGGCAGAGTATTCATATAGACGTACATGTACATGTGAAGACATCATTAATGCGCCACCTCATCATAACAGCGTCCGCTCCCGGTAGCTGAGTGTTCAGCGCGACAGAATGTCAATACTCAGGGCCCGGGTGCGATTCTCGGCTGGGTCGGATATTTTCTCCGCTCAGAGACTGGGTGTTGTGTTGTCCTAATCATCATCATTTCATTCCCATCGACGCGCAAGTCTCCGAAGTGGCGTCAAATCGAAAGACTTGCACCCAGCGGACGGTCTACCCGACGGCAGGCCCTAGACACACGACTTGCATCTCAACAGCAGCAATTCGCCGTCTAGATATTCAAGGCGATGATGATATAACGCTTATTAACATAATCCAAAGCGGTTCAGGACTGGGTCAGTATTTCAAAATTTATAATGCAGTTTTGATATACAGAAGAAGTTAAACCTATTACTTTAAACTGGTATCTACCGCAACGAGTTCCTGTTTCAACTACACAAGTAAATACACATTATAATTTGAGCATATAAATAGGCCTTTTTGAAGCTACTGGTTGTCATAAATATAATAAGGACACGATATTAGACGCTTCCTGAGACCTACTGGACAATGAGTTAATTCAATGGTTCCTTTTCTTGTTCTGAGAATACATTTCAGTTGAACTAAATTTTCATGATACATTTTTTTCTAGTGCGATCATTAACACAACAACTATTCTTGGTCGCACTGCACATTCGACACTTTGGTAGCGAATGTGCTACAACTGCAAGTCGACTTATCCAACTTCTGTTTGAATTTGCAGAAAGTGAAAGTAAAATACAGAAGCATATCAGTAAAGAAAATATTTTCTTAAGACAAAGAACTCAAATAAACTTAAGTTCAGAATATAATTACATTCACGTTTCCTTCAGTAATATTAGCTCCGTCAGAGCTGGCGACCAATCTTCATAGTTTTATTTCGATTTTCAAGGGTTTGGTGTTTGTCACAGTAAGTGACCATCCTTCTCGTCACTTATTCTGCAGCTGAGGAAGCCGAGTGCAGCAACTGAAATAGCGCGTAAGGTAGGCAGTGACTTATTTCGTTCTATAATTGTAGCATTATCCTGTCGTCAGTCGATTCTTCCAGTCAAAACTGCATTTTGATGATAAATAACGATGATATTAAGTACCTTACCAAATTAGAAAAATGAGTTTGTGACACCAGTCAAAAATCAATAAATGTTCTGTAGCGAAAAAGACGACATAGATTTAGTCATTCAGCGCACAGAAATGTATAGGCTCAACTGGGCGAATAAAGGTGGAAGCCCCTTGTCAGTGACACGTATGTCAGGGCAGGCGGATAATTTTCTGCACGATCGCGTGGCAAGCCTGAGCGGCAAAAAAGAGACATGCAAACAAAGTTTGGCAGCTCGGGGCCGTAGAGTCTGTTGTCTTCATCCTAGGCAGGGATAAATTATTCAGTTAGTGCAAACTGTTAATAAATATGACAATAAGCGAAATGCGCATAAGTGAACGTCTTTTCGTACTTAGAAACTCTACTACAAAGAGAGAGAGAGTTGGTAGCTCATGCATGAACGTAAAATACTAACCTTTCAGGTTAATAGGCATAGGTAAAGATGCCACCAACGGCTGTAAGTTCACTTGACTACTGGCTCTAGCACAACCTTATAACTTCAAGTCCGAGGCTAGACATTACAATGACAGAGTAGTCCCACAATCTGGGAATGTTCTTAGGGGAGCAGATGAAAGAATCCTACATTGATGTTCTAGGCAAGGTCTTACGAGAGGTGGTTTGCCTTTCTCCAACTATTATGAAATGCCGGGTTTGTATCTGTGTTGTGTGGATTACTGTATAGTGTTTAGGTGTTTTGGATGAAGGGAAGGAAAAGAATGAAATCCAGTGCCAGTACATCGCCTACTCCTCTCAAACAGCAACAAGGAGCTTAGTCCACATTCGATAGACAGATCACTATCTACAGTGTCACATACCTCACTACAGGGAGCTTTGAAATTTAATTCAGGGTATTGGGCAAAGACTGATGATCGTAAACTTTATTTCAGCACTCTCATTTCCTTCCCGGCCGAATACTGACAGTGAAAAGTCTCCACCAACAGGATTAGAACCAGTGACTACTGAGCCGAGTGCCACCATACAACCATGAGTTAGCGTTCGCTGTTATGATAAAGCTATTGTTTCGAATAAAGGTTCCCAATTCACTTGATACACAAAACTGAAAAAGCTACACTGTTTTCACAAAATATACGATGGTGTACTGAAACGTAATGGCTCCAATTTTTTAAGTGAAAACAGTTAAAGCTTTTTAAATTAAAAAAAACATTATTGGTAGTCTACATCTTTACCCTTCTTGTCTAGATATTTATTTCTCAACATAGTCATCCCATTGCGACGAACACGCTTCTCCCAACAAGACATCAGTTTGCTGATACAATCACCATATAGTATTTGACCGTTTTATGGAGCCACAAGCTCACCTCAAGAAAAAAAAAAAAGGTTCAAATATCACTATGGGACTTAACTGCTGAGGTCATCCGTCCCCTAGAACTTAGAACCACTTAAACCTAACTAACCCAAGGATATCACACACATCCATGCCCGAGGCAGGATTCCAACCTGCGACCGTAGCGGTCACGCGGTTCCCGACTGTAGCGCCTAGAACCGCTCGGCCACCACGGCCGGCCCAACCTCACCTCAGGTTGCACCGCTGCTTCACTATCAAAGTGAAGTCCTCGAAGGTGTTCTTCAAGTTTTGGAAACGCACCAAACTCTGCCACACATGCTGAGGTTAGCATCACCGTTACCTTCATTATGAGTGCAAACAACCCAACATCGGACATTACTGATATCGATACAATCATCACCGGACGCAATTATCATTCTTCTATGGATTTCAATTGGACTTTCGGTTTTTGGGATCAGAAAATGGATTACAGCACACTGTTTCTCACGCACCGACATAGCTACGTTTAACACCACCATGTTACACGCTACAATTCGGACCTCTCTAGCGGCAGAGTGTTGAAATTTGCGTCAGACATCTAAGACATTAACCGCTACTGAGAACAGGATGAAAAATTCGGAGGAATTAATTTTCAGCACACCCTCTTTATATCAGTTATTGGAGGTACAAAGCTGCGGATACATCGGGTAACTACGTCTTAGAGTAAATGGGGTACGTTTACCATAGTCTTCTGTGACAGGGAGGTGTATGTTCCAACCAAAGATATTACTGATCGATTTTGACCCTAGTAAAACGGTCAGTTTCTCAAGATTTGTTTGGCTATGTACATACGTTTAACGTTTTTCCTAGTTTTTACTAGTACTATCTCCTGTACGTTCGTGGATAACGTTCTCAAATACCATTTATTAGTTTGACAATTTGTCAAATAGTAATAGAGAGCTACTAATGTTTTTGTAGTGATACTTTCATCGAATGACTGTAAGTACAGTGATTCCAATCAATAAAGTTACGCAGAGTCTTTTGAAAGTGAGTTAAACATATCGTCCCACACTATGACCACTCTGCAACAATAGCTGCGCGTTGAAAGGAGAGAGTAAATATCCAGACGTCCATAATTTTATGCAGGCACTTTAGGTTTTTCTGGCGCTGTTAGAAGGCGGAACGGTTTGGAAACAGCTTGAAATCTCTAAAAGGCACTCAATTGTGAAACGCACAGTAATCATGTAAATGTAGATGCGTAGTATGCTTCTATATGTTAATTTATTGTGACACGTAACGAGCTTTCACAATAACAGAAGTTAGCATGATTGTTTTCACGGTAAAACAGGAATTCGTAGAATACTGGGGAAATCCATAAGTTAGAGAAACGCACACGCACGCACACACACACACACACACACACACACACACACACACATACACATACACACTACTGAACATGAGTAATTTTATACGTCATACATATCGAGTAAGAACGTACCATGCTAATGACACTGAGGGCATGACAATAAATGCCGTTCAAGGAAACTCATGTGTTTACTTACTATATATGTGTACGATACTTCTGTCAATGTTCGACAATAATATAGTCATTTATTTCCTCCAAGAACCCATAACTATGGGTTCCCAGGCGAGGTAAGCACAGAATCTGCTGTTTCTCATTCGCAATCTCGAAATAAACGGCCGGCAGGGCCGCAGTGGATTAAGAAATGCCGTTGTATGCGCCTCACGTAGCAGCTCATTTATGGGCTTGTATTGAGAAGAGAAAGTATCGACCGCTAATTCAATACCTTGCGTGCAGCGCACGTGACGCTTTTCACAAGGACTGCGCGCCTTATTGGTATTCGGTTCCGCTTACCGCGTCTTTCACGGATATTCCCTGCATAAGAGCCTATACGGAACCTCTTAGAAATTTTCCCTTTTCTCCTTTTAGCCGTAACAGAATACCAAAGAACGGATGTTAGTAACACGATCCCATTAATGCAGCTTTTATGGGCTCCCCTTGGACAATTTTATTGCATGCGAAATTTTATTTTCTGAGAGATTTTCAAGACAGAAGCTATTTATTAGATAAAAATTCTACCTGCTCAATATCTCACAGTTTTAGGGAACCCAGTGTTTCGCGATTGGAAATTTCACATTTTGGGCGGAAGATATTTCCATAGAGATTTCCGACAGTTGATTTATTGGCAGAAATGTTTGCACCTAATGGTTACTTTCATAAAAAACATACAAGGTCTTGTTTTATTCTGCTGAATGACGAGGTGTTTCCAGATTGATACCATCTACAATGTCATTTAGACATCGACTCTAAAAATTACTGTACAATATCTGAAAGACGTACTATCCGTAGTAGCCCTCAGTCCATTTACGTTTGTCGGGAGCAGAGTTATCGGAAGACAATCTTTTTCGTCATGGTTTAGAACCGGAATGTAGGAATCCGGGTAGTATCTCTCGTCTCCACTTAGCAACTTCTTACACAGAACCAGCTAGTTAATACAAGGAGAGATATGGAGAGTCTGAATAGATATCTCTACAAGGGAGTGCTGGAATGAATTGCCTCCGAGTTTTTATTCTGCTCCCAAGAATGGATGAGCGATTATGCGACCTGCACATCACTCGGTCGACTTCGTCGCTTCGCTGACGCAGGAAGCAACCCTTTGTCGCTAGAGGGCTCCGAATTGTAGATGTAACACGGGAGGGTGTACTATAACCATCTCGGTGCACTGCGAGACCTTCAGGAAACTCAAACCAAGAATTTGAAGAGTTAGTCAACACATTGAGCAACCTCTCCTTCAACATAAAAATGCCAGTCCACACGAAAACGCTGTGACATGTGCTACAACCCGACGCGTTTGTTTCATTGTTATCGATCATCCTCCATACAGTTCCCATCTAGGCCCATCCGATTTTAATTCGTCCCCAGTACTTAGAGAACACTTTCGAGGACCTCACTTTCACAGCGCTGAAGTGGTGCAAGCAGAGGTGATGCTGTTAGTTCTCAACAAAGTCCAACATACCACAGCCTCTCGTTCGCATAGATGTGTTCATCGTCACAATGACAATATAGCGAAATAAATAGCTTCACATGAAAAATGAGGACGTATAATTGTAAGAAATCTAGATTTATTTAGAAATCTTTAAGAGACTTTCATAAAAAAATTCGGTGGCACGAATTTTCAGCGTGCTGCAGTAGTTCGTAATCAGTCTGCTTCTCAGTTAGTATGTAATATCCTCTAATACTGTAGCTCCATTTGAATTCTACCCATTTGACTAGCATACTAGTAAATACCGAAGACGTTTTTCGTGTGTAAACTCTGTCATAAACGAGCTAAACACTCATTCTACCAGATAAATGAAGCCTACAAATCGCTTAACCTACAATTATGCTAGAATTATCTTTTCACATCATATACTAGTCTATTTTTCCTCACATCGGTATCAGTACGACATGACTGAATTTTCAAGATATGAAACAGTCAAGGGTTACCACAATTACACTACTGGAAATTAAAATTGCTACACCACAAAGATGACGTGCTACAGACGCGAAATTTAAGCGACAGGATTAAGATGCTGTAATATAAAAATGATTAGCTTCTCAGAGCATTCACACAACGTCGGCGCCCGTCGTGACACCTACAACGTGCTGACATGAGGAACGTTTCCAACCGATTTCTCATACACAATCAGCAGCTGACCGGCGTTGCCTGGTGAAACGTTGTTGTGATACCTCATGTAAGGAGGAGAAATGCGTACCATCACGTTCCCGACCATGGTAAAGGTCGATTTGTAGCCTATCGTGATTGTGGTTTATCGTATCGCGACATTGCTGCTCGCGTTGGTCGAATCCAATGACTGTTAGCAGAAAATGGAATCTGTGGGTTCACGAGGGCAATACGGAACGCCGTGTGGATCCCAACGGCCTCGTATCACTTTCAGTCGAGATGACCGGCATCTTATCCGCATGGCTGTAACGGATGGTGCAGCCACGTCTCGATCCCTGACTCAACAAATGAGGACGTTTGCAAGACAACAACCATCTGCACGAATAGTTGGACGACGTTTGCAGCAACATGGGCTATCAGCTCGGAGACCATGGCTGCGGTTACCCTTGATGCTGCATCACAGACAGGAGCGCCTGCATTGGTGTACTCAACGACGAACATGGGTTCACGAATGGCAAAACGTCATTCTTTTGGATGTTCTGTTTACAGCATCATGATGGTCGCATACGTCCTTGGCGACATCGCGGAGAACGCACATTGGAAGCGTGTATTCTTCATCGGCATACTGGCGTATCACCCGGCGTGATGGTATGGGGTGCCATTGGTTACACGTCTCGGTCACCTCTTGTTCGCATTGACGGCACGTTGAACAGTGGACGTTACATTTCAGGTGTTATACGATCAGTGACTCTACCCTTTATTCGATCCCTGCGAAACCCTACATTTCAGTAGGCTAATGCACGACCGCATATTGCATGTCCTGTACGGGCCTTTCTGGATACAGAAAATGTTCGACTGCTGCCTGGCCAGTACATTCTCCAGATCTCTCACAACTAAAAACGTCTGGTCAATGGTGGCCGAGCAACTGGCCCGTCACAATATAGCAGTCACTACTCTTGATGAACTGTAGTATCGTGTTGAAGCTGCATGGGCATCCAAGCTCTGTTTGACTCAATGACCAGGCGTATCAAGGCCGTTATTACGCCCAGAGTTGGTTTTTCTGGGTACTGATTTCTCAGGATCTATGCACCCAAATTGCGTGAAAATGTAATCACATGTCGGTTCTAGTATAATGTATTTGTCCAACGAATACCGGTTTATCATCTGCTTTTCTTCTTGGTGTAGCAATTTTAATGAGCAGTAGTGTAGATTTTATACTTCCTCAAGGTAAGAACTACGCTAACAAACTGTCGTGTCCCATTCCGACAGTGTAATATTACGCATTCTGTCAGACAATACTTCCTCGTAAAAGGTATGATGATACAGATTCGTTGGAAGACCGTACGGTTCAGAATCGGTATCCAATCAGTTAAAATCGCTGTGAGGATTGAGACAATAATTCCACAGACGCACCAAGTCGGTTATATTCTTTTGGTAAAACACTGTAGCCTGCTGTGTGAAGAAGTCTGTAACTACCTGCTACGCATCCACGTCCGACAGGAAAGTTTGACCTACCAAGGCCTTTTTTAACGGATCGAATGTGTGACAATCGGACGGGGAGGTATCATAATTATGGCGAGTGTCTTCCACGTGCGATGGCGTAACTTTTTCCTTAAAACACTCGCGATATGTGAACGTGCGTTACCCTGAAGTAGCAGCACAATTCCACATCTTCACTTTTTGGCAGACATTCTCCACTGTACACATTCTCCTTCCTCCGATGGAGGTCCAGCGGTGCTTGTCCTTCGACTACCAAGGAAAGAATAACAGGACGTTGGTCCTGTTTCGTCAAATATGGTAATTACCTCGTCACAGCTCACGTTCAGCGTTTACCGCATGCATGATAAAAAAACACGAATGGTACACTAATCCTTCGCCTACATACCGATGCTTATATACTACATCAGAGTCGCACTATATTACATATACATCCCTCAGACGGTAACTTTTTGATCACCCCTCATAGATATCCAGGTAATTTATGAATAATGAGGGACATCAGTTACCTCTGAGTGAAATTAAAATTCAAACTGAGATGCTAGAAGTCACGGGAAGGGTGGTCCCGCTTGAAAATATTGTGTGTGTAACTTCAGAATACAGTGGATAGATGCGGCATTCGTCGTGAGTGTAGATTTCACATCTGAGTACTCTACTACATACTGGTGTGTAATTAACATGGCAGAACGTTGTACGTTAATCAGCTTTCTACCTAGAACGATAATCAGTGCAAGAATCATTGCTCTTAGCATGTCGCAGAATACACAAGAATTCGGGCTTCCAAGATCAGCTGTGGCCAGGGCGCATCTTCGGTATTGCAGAGACTTTGTATGCACGTGCGTAGTTCCCTGCGCAAAACGAACGCAAATTTTTGACGAAAGAACGTCACAGTTCCTCCGTGAAGACGTATGGATAGAGGGACAGTCCACCGTAAGTCAGAGCGCCATTTATTTGAATAGCAAATATCAGGAACACATCTCTGCTAGGACTGTGCAGAGCCTAGTGAACGCTAGAGATTTCAACAGCCAACGACCGACGTCATATCGCACCCAGTGCTTACAAATGGGGCTCGGCCATTGCAAGATAATCTGATTTAAATGTAGTGTAAACCTGGTAGTTATCCTAAATAATGAATGAGAAAACTCATGACCAAGTAATTTTTGAGAACATTTCCCTTCTCTTGGAGAACAGCGGTTCATTTTTGTTACTCAAAAATGCACACATGCAAACATGAAGTGCCCAGTGATTGTCATAATGTTGATTGAAAACATATTGTGGTACAGAAGGGAATACATCACATCTATGGTTGGAGGTGGAAGCTGGTAGGTATCTGATTAGAAACACAAATCTTTACAGTGAGGCTTGAAGTGGTCGGAAATGTAATTCTGCTCGAATGTTTACTACTATTAGTAGCATTTCCGCGTTTTTCGTTTTTTACTGAAAGCACTGACCAATAAAAATGCTCCTTGTAATATGCCAGTCCCCTTCTCTGGGCAATACTCTGTTCGGTTAACCAATTAAGTTCATCCTACCACTGTGCACAGAAAATGTTGTTTCTCTCTCTCTCTCTCTCTCTCTCTCTCTCTCTCTCTCTCTCTCTCCCTCTCTCTCTCTCTGTGTGTGTGTGTGTGTGTGTGTGTGTGTGTGTGACCAATGAGGCAACCTTCAACGGCACAGCTGAAAGTCTTCCTCTAACTTGTAGTTTACCATAAAAATTTGATTTCTTTGCGGAGTCATCACATCCAAAAACTATGGGATCATATTTATTCTTCGAGATGTTTATGTGTTCGTCTGGTGCTGACCGGAGAGAACTCTGCTTTACACTTTTGTGCACAATATTGCTTTCTGTTAAAAAGTTTCTCTCTTTCCGGGTTTTAAAATGTTGGCGATGGGAGCTTGTGCCACCTATGTGTACACAAAGCCTTAGGTGCCACATGGCGGAGTCGCAAGCAATTGCCTGACAATGCCCTTTCCTGTCCCTCTGGAGGGCTTGTGTGAAACGGCTCTGAGGATTGTGGCCAACTCTTACTGAGCCTGCGCTGTCCTGAATGTTTTCAACGGGTTCTTTCGCTTCTATGAGGAATGAAATCAGATCAAGAGTAAATGAAGACTAAGGTTACGTAAGTCAGTTATTGGTCATCACTAGCGTTGCTGTTTATCATAATTCTCAGTGTCAATTAAATATTCCAGTCAGAGAGGTCATTCGTTATGAATCTAGATACGTTGTGTGAATGCTTCAAAAAAAAAATAGTCATTAACACCACTCAGTGAATTACATGACTGATGTATATCCATTCCCACTTTGTCCATTCGCACGCTATTCTCACTGGCTCACGACCTGATTTGTTGAGGTGAGTCTTGCATTGGCAATTTAGCCACAACGTCGACTTGACGCGTCTTAGGGACTGATTAAAACTATGTCCAGCACTCACCTTCAAGCATTCCATTGCCCAAGTAGTACCACATAGATGTGTGCCACCTGTTAGTATTTTTTCCTTTGTGGAGTATTTTTAAACCAGATAATTGAACACTAAATTTGGAAATGGTAGTATATACGAGGCTTTGACGTTTAAGAAGCATAAAAAATCGAAGAGAGAATAGATGATAAGTGAGTTAATTCCACAACCATTGTGACTGGAGATGAATAACTTCTTCTGCACGACTACTCTGCATTTGTTCATTTATTTATTTATTCGTATGGCTCATGTGCAATTTAAAAATACAGTTATATAGCATTAGTATATGTATACAACAAGAATAAGAAAATATAAAACTACATATGGAACTAACTAAATGTCAATACCTAAGTCCCTAATCCCTGTAAGAGCTGCCGGCCGGAGTGGCCGAGCGGTTCTAGGCGCTACAGTATGGAACCGCGCGATCGCTACGGTCGCAGGTTCGAATCCTGCGTCGGGCATGGAAGTGTGTGATGTCCTTAGGTTGGTTAGGTTTAAGTAGTTCTAAGTTCTAGGGGAACTGATGACCTCAGAAGTTAAGTCCCATAGTGCTCAGGGCCATTTAAACCTTTAAGAGCTGTATCATGAGCTGCCATGTGGTTTCTCCAACTCCCCTTATAGGAACTTAAGGGGCATTCATCTCTAACGTGCTTGATTGATACCGGCAAGTTTCTTCAGTGAGTAACAGTACTTATAGGCTTTCGTTTAACATTTCCAGTCACCGAAGCAGATGCCTGCAAGAAGTACGTGTATGAAATGCGAACATAATTGTAGATTTAATGGATAATTTTTTGGTCTATGTGAGGAGTTGCCCATGAAAAGAAACCTATCTCGTAAACTGAAGTTAAACCAGACACTTGCTGAAACTAGTACCCAATGGAAACGTACCTTCTCTAGTAGAGACCACAATCAAGTGCCATAGTTACGTCGTAGAAGACCTCAACTGCTGATGATTCCTTTATTTAAAATTTTCATTAGATGCTCAAGTACTGTATAAATAACTACCTCAGTAGAGTAGTCCTTCTAAAATACAAATTGGAACTGACTAAATATCCCATTACTTGACAGATTTGTGGCAGTCTTCCAGTACACTGCGCTCTGAAAGGTTTTGGAAAAGTATGTAAAGAAAACTATAATGTAAAAACAAGTGGTTTCGCTCTTAAGTTCCTGTTTGATTGGATCTACTGTAACATTTAAGGAACATTCGTGCGGTACCCAGCTTGACGTTCATAATTTTTTAACTAAAATTCCGCTACTTTCACATTAACATGGGAATCCTATACGACGGCTTCCAGTAACCACAATTCCATAAATATCAAGTCCGTTCTTCGTGGAATATTCAGCCAAGTTCGTAAATTTTTAGAAATGTTACTATCTAAGTAGAATTTGGATTAAAGTTTCCATTCACAATTCTTTCTCATACACCGCCGATAAGTCAGAAAAAAGGACTGTCCAATGGATCTCAGTTCCGAAACTGTGTAGTGCAAACATGAAGAACTTCAACCCTAACAAAAATGTTGATTATGTACAGTAGTACATTCATAAATGTAGACGAGTAAAGATAAAATGTTTGGAAATGTTACACAGAAAGAAAGTAGCATCAGAACTTCACATTTTGCGATTATAAGATCAGAGAAAGGGTTCTATTGTAAAGTTTCTTTCATCTTAAAACATGCAGCTGAAAAGTTAGCGAGAGACCAAAGATTTAAAACTGTCCGGATGTTTACTGTATTTATTGTTCAAAGAGTTTTACTTAAATAAACGTAGCTGTTCAGCTGGAGCCGCTCCAATTCCCTTGACTTCATCCACTGGCAGATATACGGAATTTATTTGGTAGGCAAATTAAGTCGCTGGCATTCACTTAAATCCTCCTCCTTTGTTTTGGACGGCTGAAAATACCCCCAGCAAGGATTTCGCGCCGAGTCCAAAGGGAACAAAGGGAATCAATACTGTTTTGTACTTCTTTGCCATGGGCGCAAGGAGCACAGTTTCGCTCATCTTGTTAACTGCTGACTCAAATATAAAACCACAGAGACAACTAGGAATACAGTACTGGAAATATTGCATAGTGTGACATCGAATTGCTTATAATTTTAATGGTTGTAATTTTGCCTAAATTGAACTCTGTCCAGTAACAAATTCAGTGAAATAATTTGAAATGTCGGTAGCACTTCTGTTTGGCTACCAGTTTTCCGGGTTGTCAGTGTGGTCCCCCATGAATTCTTCCTCTTTTTCAACCTTGCAGAAAGTCGATAGAGCCTTGGACTTACAGGAATTTTGTGCGTGGCACTAGTTGGATTTCCCAATAAACAGTACGTTCTCCGCTACAGTAGTACGTAATTACTAAAATGAGTATTGTCACGGTATAAGTGTATATTTTTTGATTTTTATATTTATATATTTCATGATTTTGGGTAGGGTGGCTTTAAATATCGTTGGCTATCATGAGACTTTTAATTAACTTATACCGCGATAACACTCGTACGGACATCGGCTGCCCCGAAGTACATACGATATATATTTTTTAAACACAGCGCGCGACTCACCACCTTCTAATAAATAATTTGCGAGAGCGCAGCTATTTAGAAAAGAAAATATGCGTATTCTTAGGCAAACTGTAATTATTAATATGAGTCTCAGGGGCTACTGGTTATTTATGCACCAAATTACTCAAAGATTAACTGAGACATTGAGTAATGTCATGATTTTTTAATATTTATTTTTCATTATTTGCAAGGCAAAACTGGAGACTGTCTCGTCTGCCATTAGGCGGCAAAAATGAAACATACTGAACTCACTAGTATTCTAAATATTAATAAACGAAATCTATTTTAACTCTTTTTACCTTTGAAATTAATGAAAGATAAAAATTGAGAAGTCACACGCATTTACATTTAACATTATGACATGATATTTTAATTAAATAATACAGTCACCGCAATGGCCGACTAAATCCTGCTAGGGGAGATGAGCTACCTGTACTGCGAAGTTCTGTAAAAACTTCCTTAATTATAATTAATGGTTGCGATCATGAGAGGTGACAACTAAGTCAATAATACACACTTTTTAATGACAATTTCTATTATATTTTTCAAAATACAGATAAAACTTACGTTAATTATCAGACAGCACTACAATGGCGGCCTACCGCTAGACGAAACAAAACAGGAGAGCTAGTTCAATCAAAGCATTGTCTCTGATCTTCATGGCCTATGTTACACAGAGATTATACAAAAAAAAACTGTTTTGTTAATTACATCGGTATTGGTGTTTCGATAATCATAACTTACGTTCTTTACTATTTGTTATACATCGCGCACACGTACACAGTCTTGAAATAATTCACACGTCTCATAACAAAAACTTTCTTTCCTTTTCTCCAAATGTCCATTTATGTGACGTACAGTCATAGTATCTGTGCTGATTTTGTAACCCTACCGTACCAGAACAAAGGATCCGCTTCTGCATGTATTTAGTTTACCCATAAAATCAAGGGAACAGGAACGCTATCTCTAAAATAATCAAAACGCTCGATGGAAAAATAGTTAACAGTAATTCGGAAGTAGGAAATGCCCAAGACTGAAGTTTGTAACTTCGACGATTCACGGATCTTTTGTACGATGAACCGTATTGGTGTGGAACGAGTCATTTTACATCCATTCATATGTAAATGTCGGTACATGCTGACCATGTACAAAGGTTCTTTACAAAGAAAACACAAATGTGTGTTAGTTATTTCTACATTAACAAAATATAACTTCTTCTCGGGAATAGTAGTCTCAGGAATAAACTTCATCGGCTTGTTTTCAAATTTGACTTTATTGTCTGTCAGATATTTTATACAATGGAGTTAGTGATCCAAGGTTTCGATGGCTGCGTTGTGCGCTCCATTTTTGTGCTAAAGACAGCCTTAATATTGAAGAATGAGTGTCGCTTTCTTCTCGCATTGTGAATAAGTAAATCATTGTACCTTATCAACAGTAGTGCATTACGTTACAACAAACTTCATGACGAAATAAATATACTGAGAGGAACTAGCAAATATATTTAACTCCTTAAACGAATTTCTGCAAGACGTTCGTGGGTGTGCGCCACACAATTGTTACGGCACGATTTTGCGCAATGATCGCTTTCTTTCTTAAAGGTGAGATACCCCGCATTATTCCACATGAGATTAGGCAATGAAAATACACAGAGTATGTCCATCTCTCCCAAAGATTTGCAGTGATTCGAATGGCTGTCCTGTGGTAAGTAGTTTAATCAGTTCAAAAACAACAGTTTTCCATTTTAAACTCTTATCAGCACGGACACCGTGCGTTACTCTTATCATTATTGTATCACCTCTAGATGTGCAGAAATAAATAAGTCGCGAAATTGCAAAGTTCAAATATTACTCGAATCTCATGGTACGATTTTGTTCGAATAGTTTAATAACAGCTTTCCATATAGGATATAATAAAGTATTAGTGACATCTCGATGCACTGTGCTTAATGACTGCTCCCAAGCAACCATCAAATAATGCTGATAGTGATACAACGTATAACCGACAAGGAGAGAAGTAGTTATTAACGAATTGAGGAAGCAAGGGGATTTCTTACAATCTTATCTCTGTCTTCCCTTACAGCTGTTGTCGTCAACAGTTCCTTCCAGTATCATGGACATTATTCCTTGATGTCTTAAGGAACATCTCGTGATTCTGTTCAGTATTTATGCTAGTTTTCCTCATGTTCCTCTACTCAGTGATCGCCTAACTTCATGTAAGTGTTACTAATTTTCAGCATCCTTCTGAACCACTACATCTCAGACACTTGGAATGTCTTCTTTTCCGATTTGCCTTTGATCCGTGGTCCACTTCTATAACATGGTGAGCTGCAAACATACGTTCTCAGAAATTTTTCCTCAAGTTGAAAGGTTTGCATATTAAGGGAAAAGGTAGTGAATCACAGTTTCTTTGGTATGTTACCACTTGGTGCATCTTTTAATGCAGATACAATGAAGATTATCAGTTTATTCGAAATGTTGTCATTTTAAACAGTCTTGCATGCTGAAGAAATGAGCGATACACACAATGTGTGGTTTCAAGAGGTTGCGCTAGTGAACAGAGCGCGGGCCAGTAAGTAGTTAAAAATCGAGTACAGTCGCAGCCTTGGGCAGTAGTAGTTGCTGAATCGTGTAGAGAGGGTGTTGGAATTCAGAAATCAGACAGTTTTCAGACGGTTCGCTGTTTCACACAGTTTCAGCACACCACTAACTACCTCACAGACAACTTTCAAAATTAAGGCCCATGTTTGATACTAGTACACCAGACTATCACTAATCCTGCTCTCAATAATCCGGCCTCTCAGTAGTGCGGAGTACATCCAAAAACACGTGTACAATGAATTATCGTGCGCAACAATGTTTAGTTAAACAATGCTTTTACACTGTATTTGAAATTTTAGCTTCCTTTACAGCTCGTAGTTATGTCTTCTAAAAGGAAACATGTTATGCTAGTCCTCAAGCATAAACTCGAAATCTTAGGTAAGTTAAATCGAGGTTCTTCGCAGAAAGCTATTGCTGCTGAGTTCAATGTTGGATGAGCAACTATTTATGACATCAAAAAGAAAGAAGATGGTATTCGACAGTAGCCAACACAAATGGATAGTGAGTTGGGAAAACGGAAGTTTCTCCGGAAGGTTGAGAATGAAAAACTGGACGTAGCTGTTTATTGATGGTTCATACAACACCGCAGTAAAGGAATTCCTCAGTGGCCCGAGTATAAAGGAAAAAGCGGCTGCATTTAACAAACAACTTGGCGGTAGTAACTGGTTTGCAGCGAGCGAAGGTTGTCTATCAAACTGGAAAAAACGACATGACGTTCGGCAGCTGACAGTCACCAGGGAAAATCGCTCATCTAACGTTAAGGATGCTGATGAGTTTGAAAGAAAGATACGGAAGATAATAGAGGAAAAAGATTTAACTGCTGATGCCTTGTATAATGCTGATGAAACGGGACTCTTTTACAAGATGCTTCCTTTCAAAACATTAGCTGCCAAGAACGAGACAGAAGCTCGTGGTTACAAGCAATAGAAACAGAGCGTAACGTTAGTGGCGTGTTGTAAAGCGGATGGGAGTCATAAACTGCCGCTTATGGTGACTGGAAACTCTCAACGTCCACGTTGTTTTCTGTACACTGACATAAATACTCTACCACTGCAGTATCGTGCTCAGAAGAAAGCGTGGAAGGACAGACAAATATTCTCTAGGTGGTTCGATGAAACGTTTGTACCAGCAGTGAGCAAAGAGCTAAAGAAGAAAAAGCTTGCACTGAAAGCAATTTTTATAACTGACAATGCTCCCACTCATCCTAATGATGTTTCTCTAAAGTCCGATGGTATACATGAACAAGCACTCTTTATCCTACCCAATGTGACAGCCCTAATTCAGCCCATGGACCAGGGAATTTTGGAATCAATTAAACGTCATTATCGACGTCCACTTCTCGTCTCCTTGCTGAACGAAAGTGAAAACTATCGAGATTATGCTGAGGGTGTGAAAAAGCAATTAACATACGTGATGTTTTTTACCAAGCAGCGGAACCATGGGTTAAAGTGGTGAGCGCTACCACAATGAAGAGCTGGAGAAATCTGTGGCCATCCATTGATGCCGAGTTGGATCCAGTTGTGAGTGATAGCGATGAGCCAGTCATTTCGCAATTACCAGTTACTTTGCTCACTGACATATTCCACAACCTTCCAGGAGGAGAAGGAATTGATGATGAAGATGTTAGTAAGCGGCTGAATGAGGAATACTATGATACAGACCGAACTTTAAGAGATGAAGAAATAATCAAAAGCATGCTAGAAAGTAATGATGAAAGTGATGAAGAAGAAGACACAGGAGGAGAGAGTATGAAGATTTCTCACACTGCTGGTGCTGAAGCTGCCGAGGTCTTCCTGGAGTACATTACGCAACAATCAGATACATGCAGTACCGACGTAATGCTTGTAAAGCGGTTGCGTGATAAAGTATGACACAGTCGCGTATCATCATTGCGACAGTTAAAAATTAGGGACATGTTTCATAGTGAGTGATATGACTGTATAATTATGTACAGTATACACTCAAGGACTAAGTTTCCATTTAAAATTAATGTATTTTTTTATTTTTTGATTTCATAAAGTATATCCTCTATGTTTTAAAATTGTATCCTTCGGTCTCATAAAGTACAGTACATAGATCCCCTATATTTTCAAAATAAGTAAAAAACAAAATAAATGAATAAAATAAATTTCAGACACGCAATAATCCGGCACTTCCGCTAATCTGGCACCAAAATGTGCCAGGAATGGTCGGATTAGCGAGAGTCTAGTGTGCCAGGAATTCCCTCTCTGCCTGTGTTATTATGCACAAAAGGACTAGAAGAAAATCTACGCAAAACTTTTTTCTTAATTCAGCATTAATTATAGCAACGGAAATATAATTAATAAGGAATTTTACCCCAATACGTCACTAAAGGTAACAAAATAAGGTAGAAGCACACATGACACGCCGGCCGGGCTGGCCGTGCGGTTCTAGGATCTACAGTCTGGAACCGCGCGACCGCTACGGTCGCAGGTTCGAATCCTGCCTCGGGCATGGATGTGTGTGACGTCGTTCGGTTAGTTGGGTTTAAGTAGTTCTCAGTTCTAGGGGGCTGATGCCCTTAGAAGTTAAGTCCCATAGTGCTCAGAGCCAGAGCCACACGTGACACAAACGTAAAGGGTAAATTTCATAATACACAAAAAAATCACTTGAGAATGGGAATTATCCCAAAATCGAGATGGCTGCAGCAAAAGTTATAGCCAACAAAACCGTTGTTTATAAAGCCTCACGCTCTCACCAATCATTTATGAGTGAAAAATAAAAGTACTACAAAGAGATTTAGCAAACCTCTTTGAACACGAAAGTAAAGAGCTCCATAACTTTTGGATCCACTCTGTAGTGAGCTGTTTCCTGAATTTCAGTAGGAAATATGTCAGATGTTGAACTAACAAAGGATAAAGAGGTCCTGTTTCCCTTTCTTCTAGCCTCATCGCAAATTTCATGACGAGATGGTGATAAGCGCTCAGGTTTCTAGCAGAGTAACAGTTCTGAATGACCGTGACGTTTCAAAGAATATCGTACTCCTCATCTTCTGACTTTGTAAGCAGATGATGTATATGACACTCTTCGTACTGTAATTTTGCTGCACTTGAACACTGCCACACAGCAGTAAACCCGAGAACCTTTCACCAAGAGGTTACGCCACGAGACTCTATACTCACATATTGTGTTGAGACTGATGTATGTTCGAGTACTTGAAAGTTTTCCATTCATATTGATCGTTCCGCAATGGATTCATCAACTCGTCCACACACGGTAAGTATACTGTGTACTACCATTATTTTCAGACTTACCTTTACGATTGGGTGAGACTGCAGCTCACGAAATAACACACGCTATTTTCGAAATAAACGTTATCGACGTAGGTGAGTCAATAACACTCTACCGCTTCTGAAATTATTATTCTAGAAAAGCCTCTCTACTACAGGAATCGAATCTATCACACAGTCTGGAGTCAACACGCTGCAATCACAGGTCAGGCAGGAGACCACCACCAGAATGAACTATCGTATTTGTGTCGACGTTCTGATGCTCTTCTTCTGCAGCTCCTGGTGTTGTGGTAGGCAGTGTCTCAAAGTAACGGGTACTGGAAATACGCTTAAGGGCTGTTGCACATGAGAGTGTACATTGAACATTTTTGCTTACTTGTATGGGATTTTCTAATAAGGCTAATGACGATTATTAGAAACACATCATAAATAAAGTATTAAGCGACCAAGACGGTCACAGTGAGTTACTACATGCCTTGTGGTTAGAGTTCAGAGGCGCCAGATTCGATCCCCACTGGAGGGAGCAGGATTTATTCCTCTCAGCAATTTTGTGTGTGTGTGTGTGTGTGTGTGTGTGTGTGTGTGTGTGTGTGTGTGTTGTACGCATCGTCATTTAGATATCGTAGATGTCCAAATCAAATAAAGTGCCTTGTACCGCGCGCCTGAATATCCCAGATGGGATCTCCCGACCAATAATGCAATAGGTACAATCCATTTCACCTGATGTCCTGCTAACGATCCATGTCACAGCCAGAGTGTCCCTGATAATAACTCACGAATACTATTTTGAGTGGCGTTCATATCGCCGTAATACACTTTTCCACGCCTATTATTCATTGAAGGAATGAAGGTAAGGGTTTAATGTCCTGTCGGTGTCGAAGTCATTAAAGATGGAGCACAAATTCGGAATGATTCAAGGATGGGGCAGGAAATCGACCGTGCCCATACAAAGGTAACGCTCTGGCATTTGCCTGAGGCGATTTAGGGAAATCACGGAAAGCGTAAATCTATGTGGCCAGACGCGCGACTGACATATGCCCCTCCCGAATGCGGGTCCAGTGAACTAACCACTGCGCCACTTACCTCGATGTGTTCACTGAAGATTACGGTCTTATGCAGAGGAAAATTATAACATACGGTTTCCGAAGCCCCTTAGAATGTGGGAAATGTGGATCCCATTTGTATAATACAACCACCGTGACAGAATTCGCGAACCAGTTATATAATCACGGATTTGTAGTTCGGTAATCTGCGCAATTGTGGTTTGTGTGCTGTTTGGCTCAATATCATTTTCGCTTCTCGCTTTCTGCACTGCCCACGCCACCCTGTTCTACAAAGCGCACCACCACAACTCCGCGATGACACTTTACGCTAACGGCACAGCTCGTAGTGGCCTCATCCACAGCAGTTCCGCAAGCGACTGAAGAAATTGCCAAAGCGAGGTAATGGCGGCTGGTGTACATAACCGATCTCACTGCTGCCTCTTCCAAGAGATACTCCCGTCTAAAAGAAACTGGAAGCATTTTGGAGAGACGCCAGAAGCACTGGAGTGCTGCAAGCTCTTCCATATCTAGCGGTCTGGAGTGAGAGAGACAAGACTGGTCTGTAACATAGACATCAATGGATCACAGTGGATAGCTGGTAGGTTTACTGTTGTGTCTCCAGAGGAACGCAACTGAAGATCTGCTGTAGCGGTTCCGATACGGCGTCTAAGAAAGCACGTGCACGCTTTAGGCCTAGACTAGCCAAAGATTAACTAATCCTGTCATTGACTACGTCGTTATTTTCTTAAAAGACTAAAGAAGTGGTGCTTCTTAGGGCTACCGTGAAGGTCAGTTTTATTGCCTGATGCAACTGTTCCGTCAACTAGCTCCTATAGCCATACATATGTATAAGCAAACAAAATTTCACGAATCGTAGTTTTAATGTAATTAACTGCCAGACCCTAAGAAGAGGCTTATAAAACACGAAACTCCCCTAAGACAACCGTGCCTTGGTCATAGCCGTTGCGTTCGTCAGGCAGCGTGTGTACAGATAACACATTACAAGGAATCTGACGGTTTATTGTAAGTGCTGAAACAAACATAAAGCGGAAGACCGGAATCCGTTTGTGGCGTCCGCTGTGTTATTCAGTGGTTTGGTATTTAACTAATTTGTAAATGGAAATGATAATCTTATTTTATTACATTGAGTAATTACTAAATAATTTTTTCCCGGCTAAAGAATTGGTCAAATTGCTAAAGAACTCCTAGTTAACGTCGTGTTAAAGTGTTGTCTGTAAACTGTGTAAGAGTCACTAAGTCACAGTTCATACAACAGATTCTATACAACTATTGATTAAGATGGAAGCAGTTATCTTCAGCACAATGATCATTAAAACCACTGAATATCAGCCGCGCACCACACTGACGTATGTTACCTGAAACAATATTCTTCGCAACTCGTGCGTAATTAATTTCGGCTCCATACACCAGCTAGAAAAGTTAGTTATAACATTCGTGCTATGAGTACTGTTTTTTAAGAACCAATCTGATTCGAATCATTTTCATTCAAATGAGTTCGGGACCAGCAGTGCACATTTATGTTTACACATTTGTATTACGTTCAGCATTTTTGTCTGCAGAGTTGCGTAATTTGAATTTGCCGTTGAGACAATTGTTAAGATGGCGGCAGACAATTGATTGAGACTTTCTATTGTTAGACCGAATACGTATTTTAACTGCTTATTAAACTTTACAGAAATTCTACTTTCGTATTGTGCACTATTTAGACTTCATCAAGCAAGCATTTGATTTGTTTCTAAGGAAAACACAGACAAAAACGCGATACAAATCGCTATCATCAATGGCTGCGCTCCTTGCAGCGGAAAGAAACAATTACCACAGATAACGCTTACTGAGAGAGGAATTACAGTTACAAATAATTATTCACTCATGTTTATAATAATAATGAACTCTATTTTCTAGTAATAATTAACAAATAATTACAATTTCTTAACAGACCTCAGTTTGATATGCGTATTGCGTGCTGAACCTACAAAATCCAACCGACCAAAAGGTAAAAACAAAGGAAGACAAACGCAGATCGTGAAAGGAATTTACAATTATCATTGTCTTTGTGTGATACACATCGATATGTCCAATTACATCATAGAAGATTATATAAATAATTAATTCACTATTTTTTCGTATGTCGAATAGAAATTGTTTATAGCTGTTACAGGCATAATTTCCTCTCGTCGCACTGTAGCCAAAAATTTATCACGTGGATGTTGCAATGCCCCTTGGGCTGAGAAAAAAAATTAGTTTATCTATTGTATATTTTTTTTATCAGTCCACGTAACCCACGTCGATTTGCTACTCTCAAGATGCATATGTTTAGTTTCAATGTTGTTTTAGACATGACACAATTATAGTTTAATCGAGTAGTTTAAATGACTTCAGTGACTGTATTAACTCGGAAATTGCTGCGGATACTTCCCGGATTAACTAACCCCCCCCCATTTGGGTTCACTGGACTCGGAAAACCGGGAATAAAACCGTCCAAGGGGCTTCAAGAAAATACAGACACCTACTTTTAACAGTCAGGCTTGACATGAGTGTAATAAAATATGCTGGAAAATGCAAATTTATGACTCTGTTGTAAGCATCTGAGATAATGAATGTTTTCTCATGGTGGGGTATCATAAAATTTCCAAAGTCACTCATTTATCGAATGTCATAACAATTTGCTGCTGACGTCGTAAGACCGTCCCCGTGTCGAGCCGCTGGACCGCAGACAGGTAGTGGCTGCTGCTGGACCGCCCTCGGCCGAGTCGGTGGGGCGTCGGCTGCCGTCGGCTGCATCGTGGTTCGGATCTGCTGCTGGCTGGAAGTCGCGCTGCACCAGGTCTTGTTTCTCCTTTCCCACCTCCCTCAGTTAAAGACGGGTACATGAAATGTCATAATATCAGCATCAGTGACAAGATAATTGCTATTCTCATCCTGTGGAAAAGTTTATTAGTGTCCATTTCACTTGCATTCACATGGATGGAATTAGACTGTATTTGGAGTATGTTCTGTATTTTGACACTGTTCAACACAAAGTAGTGATTCACATGTAAGTTTATCACAATACGCAAATTTTGAACACTGCACCGTTAATCATACAAGTGTCCGTAGTGTGCTTCGTTTACTTAAGCGGAATGTAAATATTTTCGCGACGCGCTGCGTAGCCAACGTTGCATTATTGTTTTGCCGCGTGGATGGCTGTACAGTCTGTCACATTAAATTTGGCACGCGGAGACGCTTCATATCAAACTATTAAAAGTCATCAGTTCAAGTTAATTATTAAAACAGTCAACAGTACTCAACGTTCATAGCGTTGCTGCTAACTTTGACACTCCAAGAGCGTTCATAAGGTTACGTGATCACAGTTTTTATCACTGTTCATCATTATTCACAATGTAAATGTTCTTCACGCGTCCACTAGTTCCTCCGAAACACGTTCCACTGTTCTGATTGCTGTCAGTAGTTTTCCACAGTACTTAACAAAAAACTATATGCAAATGACACTTTTCAAGTCATGAGGTCTAGTACACTTGCACCTAAGTTCATATTACCATGACTGAATAACAAAATTTTAAATTAAACACTGTCACATAAACATGAGACAATATAAAACTTTCAGAATCTGCTACATTATCTTGACCATGAGATCATTACTGAACTGTCCAGATAACAGTACGTTTCCATTTTTATTACAGACACATATACTTATATATTTCTATTTTTTATTTTTTAATTGTTTTTCGGTTGTTATTTACCATGCTTTTGGGACAGATGTCCATGTTCGGTTTATCTAACAGGAATGTTGCTCATAAGAGCATTTTAAATGACTTTGTAATGAAACTGTGAATGTAAATCAGTACACATTCAGATTTCGCTTAACTAGTGGTGAAAGCAGTTTATTTTATTTTTTACTTATTTATTTATTTATTTTTTTCCTCAGTCACACAGCTCACACACCACCAACACTCGCTACGTGTGTGGGACTACATGACTTAATCTTATGAAAATATTTTTGTTATATCCATTCTTACACACAAACAAATATGTTATTTAAGCATTTAAATCATTTCCATCCTACGTATATAAAGGTAAAATTCCTCACATTTAATGCAATAACACCCAAGTGTTTATCAAGTTATTTATCCCTTTTAGAGTGAAAATAAATTTATTATGGAGAATCTCTACATCTTGTTCAAATAATTCAAGAACGTTACAGTGTAATACTTGACATAAAAGCTTATAAACTAATACATACATAATATTACCACGTTCTTACTGCTAATTATTTTACCATAAACATTATATTTACAGTTATGGGATAGTGCACTTGCACTTCCGATTGGTCCTTTGTATTTTCCAACATTAAATTGGTTTTCCTATTGCAAATATTTTTTTAAGTCTTTATGACAATACAGTCCCTTCCTCTTTCCTGTATTGACATCCTCTAGTACATAGCACCCCTCAGGTGGGATATTAGCTATTTTATATGGTCCTTCATACAGTAATTGCCATTTTTTTACTTCTTTTCCTTGATTATCGATGTCTTGGGTTGCGTCCTCAACAATACTAACTCATCGATACAATATTGTTGTGTCTTAGTAAGCTTTTTGTCAAACTTCGCCTTGCGGAGCTCTGCTTGGCGATTTATATTCTGCAGAGCTGTATCTATTTTCTTCTGATAAGTTAATTGCTCCTCTTCAATCTTCAGTATTGGATTAACCCATTCGTCCACTTCGTTTTCCTGTTCATTCATTAGTTCACTGGGCGTGAAACCAGTTATCATATGTGGTAAATTATTACGCGTTTCCATGAAACTATTCAGGTATTCTACCCACTTAGTGTGCCTGTTGTGGGCGTACGTTCGGATGAACTGGTTGAGTTCCCTGAAAGTTCTTTCAACCGGGTTACGGCTCGGTGAAAACTTTGAAATTAGAACATGTTTGATGTTATATTCATCCATAAGATTCTTCCACCTCTCTCCAGTAAAATACGTGACATTATCTGTTATGACAATCGATGGGCACCCGACAGATTTGAGGTAATCGTTTGTCAATCTTTTTGCAATACTACTGGCAGTCGATGCCCTAAATGGGTACATTTTCACGTATTTTGAAAATAAATCATACACTGCAAGCACGTATTTCACTCCTCCTCTGGCACTTGATAGGGTTCCTGCAATGTCGATGGCTGCAATCTGCCGCGGACATTTTGCAATAATGGGGTGTAGTTCAATATCTCTGCAAATATTGCTCGGTTTGACCTTTTAGCATATTTTACAGGTTCTGATAAGTT
This sequence comes from Schistocerca americana, assembly GCF_021461395.2. NCBI lineage: Eukaryota > Metazoa > Arthropoda > Insecta > Orthoptera > Acrididae > Schistocerca > Schistocerca americana. The sequence goes on along the minus strand of NC_060122.1, from coordinate 749,402,600 downwards.
CTTGAAATCTTCTTTTTAAATTTGGGTAATACAATACTGACTTATCTTCATAGTACACTTAATAATGCCGAAGTGCCCCGATGCCCGATGCGTTAACCAAATTAAATCATCCAGCAGGTCTGATGGAATGCACACTCGCTGTCTACTATTAAGATTGTCAGATTTGTAAAATAAAACGTCATTGTCCAACTGGTAATATTGATGGAATGGACTATCATCTTGCTGACACAATGCGTCCCTGATGTTTTTCCATATCGGATCGTTTTCTTGACATTGTTTTACCCTTTTCCACAATGCTAAACATTTTTGCCTATTAGCTTTGTCCTTTATAAGATGAATTTTATATTCTGTAGAACTTTCTACTAGAGCTGCAAACGCTGGTAATCCTCGTGGTAGCCTAGATAATGCGTCAACAATTACATTATCTGGTCCACGGACATGTCTAATTTCAAAGTCATACTCTTGCAAGGCGAGAGTCCATCGAGGTAAGCGCCCGTGCAGTAATTTGCATGTTAACATGACACTCACAGCTTGGTGGTCACATAAAACATTGACATGTTTCCCGTAAACATAGTATCTAATTTTTTTAAAGGCAAATACTACGGCGAGTGCCTCAAGTTCGGTCGCAGTGTAGGATCGTTCACATTTGGTTAGGATCCTACTTAAAAATCCAGTCTTCTTGACTTATAGCTTGTTGTTGATGTTTTCTGTTTGAAACAGGCATGCTCCGATCCCATAATTTGAGGCATCTGCTGCAATAAAGAAATCCTTTGACATATCCGGCTGATGTAAAATTGGTGCGTTGATAAGTGCCTCTTTGATACTGTCAAAGTCTTCTTTGCATTTCGATGTCCTGCACCAATGTGCGTTTTTCTTTAGTAAACTCAATAACGCTTCACTGTTAAGCTGTTGAGCTATTAAAAATGTTTTGAAGAAAGATGTTAAGCCAATGAAACTTTTAAGTTGTTTCTTCGTGCGTGGGTACGGAAAATTTGCAATTGCCTCCATTTTGCTAGGGTCTGGTTTTATACCTTGTGGCGATATTACATGACCAAGGAATTTTATTTCCTCCCTTGCAAACATGGATTATTTTCAAATTTACTGTTACTCCTCTTGCTAGAAACTTGTCTAGCACATTTTGTATTAAATCAGGGTGTTCTTCCCAGGTATCTGTTGCTAGCAATAGGTCATCAACATGTGCTGTGACTCGATCTAATAGCTGGGGTCCTAGTACGTGATCCAACGCTGCTATGAACACACCGGCACTAATATTTAATCCAAAGGTAAGAACACGAAATTGATAGCTTCTACCTCTAAACACAAAGGCGGTGTATTGCCTGGATTCTTCTGATAAGAGGATTTGCCAAAATGAAGAACGCATATCGAGTGAGGTTAGTTATTTCTTGCCAAAAACTTCTGGATTTGTTCGTCTAAATTTACAGGTCTCGTTCGCACTGGCACTATAATCTTATTGATGTCTCGCGCGTCGAGAACTAAGCGTATACTTTTATCTGCTTTGGTTATTGCTAATAGGGGACTTCTATATGGCGAATTAGATGTATCAATAATGCCCCAATCCACCATTTTTCGAATTTCTTTCATCACTTCGTTTTTCTTAGTCCAGGGGACCGAGTAAGATGCTCTGCAATAGGTCTTGTGCGGATATACTTTCATATTATACTGGTAATCTTTTATGATTCCAGGGCGTTCAGTGCGTACTTCGAGGTATGCGGAAAATAATTCTGTTAACTGTCTAGCCTCCGAAGCATTAACGCAAGTAGCCTCCTGTACTTTCTCTTCTGTTGTTGTGACGATGTCACCCACGTTACTGGGTGCATCGTTATTTCGGATTTTGTGAAGCATCTGTGGGTGCTTATGATCCAACACTAACAACTTCTGTTTGCTGACAGAAAGATTCATTTTTCTCATCAGCAGAAGGTTCGCACCGAACTCCCGATTCAGCAATAATGTTATGGGTCGCTGTTGGTACTTAAGTGCACATGTCCCACGGGCGAGATCAATTACAGCTTCTCTTTCCCGAAGGAAGTCAAGACCCAGAAGCACCGGTACTAACAAGTTACCCATTAGTAGGAACGTGCATAATAAGCGATCATTTACCAAGGAAACTTCCACCTGTGTCTGGTATTTTACACTCTGTGCCTTTTTTCCCAGTGCCCCTATAACCTTACAATTTGCAACCGGCAAAATCGGCAATCTCCTTATCTCCGATAAGTTCTTGAAAAACTGCGTGTTCATAACTGATACATTCGCACCTATGTCAAGCAGAATAGTTGTTGTTACACCATTTACAGCTCCGGTGACACTTGCGCGGATATTTTCCCTTTATGGCAGGTTCCTGATATAGCTCATCATCGATCCTGTTGCCATCCTGATACCGTATCATGTCTATTATTTTTGTTCTGTCGATCTATTGCCTTCATTGTAAGCCTGTGGTCTAGGGGTACCGTGTTTGATTCATAATCAGATCGTCTTCGGGTCCGGGTTCGATCCCCGCCACTGCCTACATTTTGATAAATAATCAGCATTGGCGGCCGAAGACTTCCGGCAAAAGAAGTCAGCCTCATTCTGCCAACGGCCTTGTCAAAGAGGGCAGAGGAGCGGATAGAGGTTCAGGGCACTCCCTTGTCCTAGGGGTGGGAAATTGCCCCTAAAGGCGGAAGAATCAGCAATGATCAACGACATGAGGATGCAGAAGGCAATGGAAACCACTGCATTAAAGACACGCAACGTGTATCCACAGGACATGTGGCATGTATTTGAAGAAGTGTCATAATGATCTCTCCATTGGCAAAAGATTCCGGAATAGTCCCCCATTCAGATCTCCGGGAGGGGACTGCTAAGGGGGAGGTTACCATGAGAAAAGATTGAATAATGAACGAAAGGATAACGTTGTACGAGTAGCGGCGTGGAATGTCAGAAGCTTGAACGTGGTAGGGAAACTAGAAAATCTGAAAAGGGAAATTGAAAGCCTCAATCTAGAAATAGTAGGGGTCAGTGAAGTGAAGTGGAAGGAAGACAAGGATTTCTGGTCAGATGAGTATCGGGTAATATCAACAGCAGCAGAAAATGGTATAACAGGTGTAGAATTCGTTATGAATAGGAAGGTAGGACAGAGGGTGTGTTACTGTGAACAGTTCAGTGACCGGGTGGTTCTAATCAGAATCGACAGCAGACCAACATCGACAATGATAGTTCAGGTATACATGCCGACGTCGCAAGCTGAATATGAACAGATAGAGAAAGTGTATGAGGATAGTGAAAGGGTAATGCAGTATGTGAAGGGGGACGAAAATCTAATAGTCATGGGCGACTGGAATGCAGTTGTAGGGGAAGGAGTAGGAGAAAAGGTTACAGGAGAATATGGACTTGGGACAAGGAATGAAAGAGGAGAAAGACTAATTGAGTCCTGTAACAAGTTTCAGCTAGTAATAGCGAATACCCTTTTCAAGAATCACAAGAGGAGGAGGTATACTTGGAAAAGGCCGGGAGATACGGGAAGATTTCAATTAGATTACATCATGGTCAGACAGAGATTTCAAAATCAGATACTGGATTGTAAGGCGTACCCAGGAGCAGATATAGACTCAGATCACAATATGGTAGTGATGAAGAGTAGGCTGTAGTTCAAGACATTAGTCAGGAAGAATCAATACGCAAACAAGTGGGATACGGAAGTACTAAGGAATGACGAGAAACGTTTGAAGTTCTCTAACGCTATAGATTCAGCAATAAGGAATAGTGCAGTAGGCAGTACAGTTGAAGAGGAATGGACATCTCTAAAAAAGGCCATCACAGAAGTTGGGAAGGAAAACATACGTACAAAGAAGGTAGCTGCGAAGAAACCATGGGTAACAGAGGAAATACTTCAGTTGATTGATGAAAGGAGGAAGTACAAACATGTTCCGGGAAAATCAGGAATACAGAAATACAAGTCGCTGAGGAATGAAATAAATAGGAAGTGCAGGGAAGCTAAAACGAAATGGCTGCAGGAAAAATGTGAAGACATCGACAAAGATATGATTGTCGGAAGGACAGACTCAGCATAAAGGAAAGTCAAAACAACCTTTGGTGACATTAAAAGCAACGGTGGTAACATTAAGAGTGCAACGGGAGTTCCACTGTTAAATGTAGAGGAGAGAGCAGATTGGTGGAAAGAATACATTGAAAGCCTCTATGAGGGTGAAGATTTGTATGACGTTATAGTAGAAGAAACAGGAGTCGATTTAGAAGAGATAGGGGATCCAGTATTAGAATTGGAATTTAAAAGAGCTTTGGAGGACTTGCGGTCAAATTAGGCAGAAGGGATAGATAACATTCCATCAGCATTTCTAAAATCATTGGGGCCGGTCGAAGTGGCCGTGCGGTTAAAGGCGCTGCAGTCAGGAACCGCAAGACCGCTACGGTCGCAGGTTCGAATCCTGCCTCGGGCATGGATGTTTGTGATGTCCTTAGGTTAGTTAGGTTTAACTCGTTCTAAGTTCTAGGGGACTAATGACCTCAGCAGTTGAGTCCCATAGTGCTCAGAGCCATTTGAACCATTTGAACCAAAATCATTGGGGGAAGTGGCAACAAAACGACTATTCACGTTGGTGTGTAGAATATATGAGTCTGGCGATATACCATCTGACTTTCGGAAAAGCATCATCCACACAATTCCTAAGACGGCAGGAGCTGACAAGTGCGAGAATTATCGCAGAATCAGCTTAACAGCTCTTGCATCGAAGCTGCTTACAAGAATAATATACAGAAGAATGGGAAAGAAAATTGAGAATGCGCTAGGTGACGATCAGTTTGGCTTTAGGAAAAGTAAAGGGACGAGAGTGGCAATTCTGACGTTACGGCTAATAATGGAAGCAAGGCTAAAGAAAAATCAAGACACTTTCATAAGATTTGTCGACCTGGAAAAAGCGTTCGACGATATAAAATGGTGCAAGCTGTTCGAGATTCTGAAAACCGTAGGGGTAAGCTATAGGAAGAGACGGGTCATATACAATATGTACAACAACCAAGAGGGATTAACAAGAGTGGACGATCAAGAACGAAGTGCTCGTATTAAGAATGGTGTAAGATAAGGCTGTAGCCCTTCGCCCCTACTCTTCAATCTGTACATCGAGGAAGCAATGATGGAAATTAGAGGAAGGTTCAGTAGTGCAATTAAAATACAAGGTGAAAGGATATCAATGATACAAATCGCTGATGACATTGCTATCCTGAGTGAAAGTGAAGAAGAATTAAATGATCTGCTGAACGGAATGAACAGTCTAATGAGTAAACAGTATGGTTTGAGAGTAAATCGGAGAAAGACGAAGGTAATGAGAAGTAGCAGAAATGAGAACAGCGAGAAACTTAACATCAGGATTGATGGTCACGAAGTCAATGAAGTTAGGGAATTCTGCTACCTAGGCAGTAAAATAACCAATGACGGACGGAGCAAGGAGGACATCAAAAGCAGACTCGCTATGGCAAAAAAGGCACTTCTGGCCAAGAGAAGTCTACTAATATCAAATACCGGCCTTAATTTGAGGAAGCAATTTCTGAGGATGTACGTCTGGAGTACAGCATTGTATGGTAGTGAAACATGGACTGTGGGAAAACTGGAACAGAAGAGAATCGAAGCATTTGATATGTGGTGCTATAGACGAATGTTGAAAATTAGGTGGACTGATAAGGTAAGGAATGAGGAGGTTCTACGCAGAATCGGAGAGGAAAGGAATATGTGGAAAACACTGATAAGGAGAAGGGACAGGATGATAGGACATCTGCTAAGACATGAGGGAATGACTTCCATGGTACTAGAGGGAGCTGTAGAGGGCAAAAACTGTAGAGGAAGACAGAGATTCGAATACGCCAAGCAAATAATTGAGGATGTAGGTTGCAAGTGCTACTCTGAGATGAAGAGGTTAGCACAGGAAAGGAATTCGTGGCGGGCCGCATCAAACCAGTCAGTAGACCAAAAAAAAAAAAAAAAAAAAAAAATTGCTTCATTGTTGGCCTCGGTTACCTGGCGAAGGCCTACAGGGCCGGAAATTAGTTTGTTGGCTTCTGAGTGTTTTGTTTTGTTTCCGAAGGTACCTCCACTATTGTAACATTTTGTGAGTTTTCAGTTTTCAGTCGGAGGAGGCCTGCCTGGATCCCACCACGGCGGATATTGATTGGTTGGTATAGGTATAGCCTACATAATTTATTGGCTGACCTGAACTGATAGAATTTTGCTGCGGCTGCCAACGACTTGGCCCTGGCTGTCGCCAATATTCACTGTAACCCCGCATATTTTAGGCTTGTCTTTATGTGGACTGTCTTACTTGTTGTCATTTCGTCTCTTTCGGTTGCTATTGTTATTGTTTGAGTTTTCATTGTGGTGCGGCCTCTGATTACCATTCGGTTGTTGGTATTCTTCGGCGTTTTGATAATTGCTATCATTATTATTAGGATAACCAAAATTTTGGTTGTAGGGATTCCTACTACTGTTATTATTATTGTATTTTCCGTTACTATAAGCTTAGTTTTATTTTTCTTTGGACTACATTCGCCCCTATTTCCATTCCATGAATTTTTTCTATTATGATTATTATTATTGCTGATCACGTCAGAAATTTTTCTGGCGTCTTCTTGCACTAGATCCAGAGAATCAATTACAGACAGAAATTCTTTCAGATCGGTGTCTGTAACATTAAATAATTTTTGTCTGATATGTATGGGTAATCTAGCTTTTAACACTCGCAATAAGTCTCTGGTGGTTACTGGCTCATCCCAGTACCGGGTCATGTTAATATATTTTTGAAAGTACTTTATTAAGGAACCTGACTTCGGATTGTACATTTCTGCATTGTAAACAATTTTACGGAGTCGCTCTTGAGTAGACGCTAACCAGAATTGATCAAGGAACGCCTTCTCAAAGTCGTGGAAAGTCTTGCAAGTCTCTGCTGCTTTTAATGCCCAGAGCGACGCGTCACCAGAAATATGTGAAACCACAAACTGTATTTTCTGTTCTTCCGACCATGATTTTGGAAGAACACTTTTGAAGTTTCGAATGAAAACTACTGGATGTATGTTTTTCTTGCTTTCTTCGTTAAATATTTGAAACTGTCTGTGCATAATTAGGCTTTCTTCATGCATCATAGTAGTTAAGTGCATGGAATTGCTATCATTCGCAGTTGGTGTGGTTAAGTACATTCTATTCCACTATTATTTTTCCTTGGTGTCACATATTGCTCTGGTAATACCGGTGGATTACCAAAATTTGGTCTTCCTTGTGGTGCATTAAAATTCGCCGTCAGATTATCTGCGATCTTTTGCCTGTCATTACCAGTGTTGTCATTACTGCATACTGTCAGATTTTCAAAGTTTTGATTTTCAGAGCTCAGGACGCTGGCTACCTCTGTTCGGACTTGCTTTCGGATTTCCGAGGGAACGTCCTCCTGCATTGTTTCCACAGCGGTAGCCAAGGCTTTTAATTGGTTCTATAGTCTATCTACTTCAGTTTGAAGACTATTGACCTGAACTGGAATGTTTCTTAACGGTTCAATAGTGGCTTTTACTGCATCGATCTCCTGTTTAAAATGGGTAGTAATAGTATTATCACGATCGACCAACACTTGATTTATCCTACGGACAATTCCTTTATCCCTTTCCAGAAATATATTGTTTATATTTTCCATAAATTTCTTTTCCTTTTCTTGGTCGCTGAGCTCCTGTTGCTGTTTTTCTATAAGCTTTTCCTGTCTACGTTTTTCCTTTTCCTGCTGACGTTGTCTTTCACGCTCCTGCTCGGTAAGCTCGTGTTGTTTTTCACGCTCCAGCTCCTTAATAGTAAACTTTTCAAATAATGCTGTTAGCATATCCTGTATGGACATAGCTTGAGCATTGCTAACTTCTGCCCCTTGCCCAGAATAAATATTGTCATTAATTACTAACCGGTTGAATGCAGGAGTCTCAGTTGGTTTTGGCAACTCCTCGGTTTTAATATCACTCGTGACATCAGTTTCTAAATTATCATTCATAATTAAATTTTCTAATAATTCGACAGAAATATGGGTAGATTGTTCTACCTGAGACTCTGATATCATCTCTGCATCAGTATGCTCATTCGGTTTATTTTTCTTTTGTTTAACCATTCTATCACCAATATAGCACAACAAATATATAAATCACTGACAAGCACCAATTGACACAACGTAATCTTATAACTAACACATATACACAAATAACACTCAAAAATATTATTCTCGCAGCCAGAATATTCAATTATTACTACTTATCGCTGCAGATACTGATTTTAATTTACGTTAGCACATTCAGCTATTGTTCTTTTGTCACTACTTGTGTGGGTCGTGAATTGCACTGCTTATATGAAGTTACTCCTGTGACTCGCATCAGCGCGGATACAGATCCGACAGCAATTTGGTAGGAAGATGCCAATGCTCATGAAACAAGTACATATGAAGTTGAACATACAGCTATTGTTCTTTGTGCGCTTCTGCATATATTTTGAACATGTACATTTGTCACTACCTGTGTGAGGGTGGTGAATTACACTGCTTATATGAAGTTACTCCTGTGATTCGCATCAGCGCAGATACAGATCCGACAGCAATTTGGTAGGAAGATGTCAATGCTCATGAAACAAGTAAATATAAAGTGATTAATGATTTGTTTTGGTGCTCCGTACCTTTAATAGATCACAATTTTAATTATTAAAATGAATAAACGTACATTGGTGGCCCCACGTTGGGCGCCAGTGTGGCGTTCGCTGTGTTATTCAGTGGTTTGGTATTTAACTAATTTGTAAATGGAAATGATAATCTAATTTTATTACATTGAGCAATTAGTAAATAATTTTTCTCCCGGCTTAAGATTTGATCAAGTTGCTAAAGAACTCCAAGTTAACGTCGAGTTAAAGTGTTGTCTGTAAGTTGTGTAAGTGTCATTAGATCACAGTTCATACAACAGATTCTATACAACTATTGATTAAGATGGAAGCAGTTATCTTCAGCACAATGATCATTAAAACCACTGAATATCAGCCGCGCACAACACTGACGTATGTTACCTGAAACAATATTGTTTGCAACTCGTGCGTAATTAATTTCGGCTCCGTACACCAGCTAGAAAAGTTTGTATAACGTTCGTGCTAGGAGCACTGTTTTTTAAGAACCAATCTGATTCCAATCATTTTCATTCAAATGAGATCGGTTCCACCGGTGCACATTTATGTTTACACATTTGTATTACGTTCAGCATTTTTGTCTGCAGAGTTGCGTAATTTGAATTTGCCGTTGAGACAATTGTTAAGATGGCGGCAGACAATTGATTGAGACTTTCTATTGTTAGACCGAATACGTATTTTAACTGCTTATTAAACTTTACAGAAATTCTACTTTCGTATTGTGCACTATTTAGACTTCATCAAGCAAGCATTTGATTTGTTTCTAAGGAAAACACAGACAAAAACGCGATACAAATCGCTATCATCAATGGCTGCGCTCCTTGCAGCGGAAAGAAACAATTACCACAGATAACGCTTACTGAGAGAGGAATTACAGTTACAAATAATTATTCACTCATGTTTATAATAATAATGAACTCTATTTTCTAGTAATAATTAACAAATAATTACAATTTCTTAACAGACCTCAGTTTGATATGCGTCTTGCGTGCTGAACCTGCAAAAGCCAACCAACCAAAAGGTAAAAACAAAGGAAGACAAACGCAGATCATAAAAGGAATTTACAGTTATCATTGTCTTTGTGTGATACACATCGATATGTCCAATTACATCATAGAAGATTATATAAATAATTAATTCACTATTTTTTCATATGTCGAATAGACAATGTTTATAACTACTAGAGGCATAATTTCCTCTCGTCGCACTGTAGCCAATAATTTATCACGTGGATGTTACACGTTACATCACACAAGACTAGACTACGCAGAAATGTCGTTCCAAGCAACCCGCTATGGCCATGAAACTCCGAAATATGTGGGGCTCTGTCGTATCAAGAGAGAATCTAGCGAAAGGCGCCGATAAAGATGGAACAGATGGTGGAAGATATTACTAAGAAAGTAATTAATATCCTCGGATGGAGCTGTGGATTCTCTACGGCAAAGAGAAATCTATTTATGTACAATATGAACGAATTTGCTTCAGACCATCAGATTTGGATACTAAGTACTTTAGCAACAGCTTCATCTACCGTCAACCGAATACTGAACAACATTTCGACAGATTTTCTTTGGAGAGTTCAGTTGGGTTCTTCGACTTCAGTTCAGAGGACTATAAATCCTCAAAGTTCGTCGAGAGCAACGAAAATATGAAGTTAAAAGACGAAGCAAGAAGTGTGAGCGTAACTGAAGCGGAGCAAGCATTGGTGTGGCTAAAAATGTTTTCATTGATATTATTACAGTTCTCATAGACATCTTCAATACTTCTCGTGTTAGTACTGCACGTCATACAGCATGGAAGTAAAGATTAACTCAACCAGTGCCCAAGAATTTTAACCTAAACTCACCATTCGAGTCTATGCCGAGCAGAATATTGCTCAAAGACTCTACTTTTAACATCATCGAAAAATATCAGTCGGGCTTATGAAGACATCATGGCATACCATCTGCATAATCAGAGTGACTGACGACAATAAAATACTGTTGATTGCCTTTAAGCGACAGCTTTAACACTGTTTGATTTCAGCAAGAATTTTGATACTAATCTATTCGATATACTAATTACTTAAATGAAGCAGCTAAATATTTGATACAGTGAAATTTTGTGATTCAACAGCTGACTAAGAAACATATGTCAGTGAGTTGTCTCTGGGCCAGAGAAATAAGAATAGAAAACTTGTGCTTCCTGGTGTCCTAAGAGCTTCCGTCATTGTTCTACTGATTCCCTCGATGTACGTAAATATTTCATTTGTGCTTCACTCTTGTAAGTAACATATGAATCACTTACTGCAGAAGGACCACAAGCTCCAAATGAGGAAATTTCCGTTTTTCACGACTGTAATTTTGGGTTAATGAGTACATTGTTAACCGCAAAAAGGAAACCTGTTTGCACTGTAACACGGGCCTACTAACGCCTTCCATTTTCCGTTTACTGTCGGTAGGGAACTAGTGTGGGACATATTCATTCCATACAGTGGATGACGTTGTTGAACTCATTAAGAAACTATAACAATTTTTCCATTGTTCATATGAAGGTGGATTCTTTTACCAACAACCTGCCTAACCGATGACTCATATGGTAAAGTCGTTCCTAGACCTGGAAATGGTTCGCGTTATCTGATTTTCGGCTGAAAATGTGCTTAGTGTTACATGCAGCATGAATATAGCTGCACTGACGATAGACACTTTAGACTGAGAAAAACTGTACGGCCCATGGAACTCCCTCCATAGAAGATCTACATATCTGTACTGTCTATATATAGCAGCAAAATGGATGACAACAAGAAATAATTGGGCTATATCCATCAAGACAAGAATTAGTTTGGGAATTCGTTCACACCGTGGCCGACAACAACGGCATCTCGTGATGCAGTTGTAGATAACACGTCAAATATTATTCAGAAATATGTATCAAAAATGTGGGTATAACAAAAAAAGACGATTATATTTCCAACTTTATTTTAGAAAAAATAACTTAACCAAAAACTTAATTTGAAAAATGCAGTATACTACAGAATACGAGCATGTCCAATACCTCCAAAGTCGTCTCCCACTTTCCTCTTACGCTATAATTCACTTTTACATGTCAACGAAAAATATCAATCCGGCTTCTGAAGACAGGTATACTTAGGTCAAGAAACCAGCAACACACGTCAGGATAAAAATTTTATAAAACCGGTATTATTCATTTTTCTTCTCTATTGTAAAAGTAGAAAATGTGAACATGTTGCCTTTCTGCAGCAAGCGGTTCGTTTATGCCCACGATATACAACTGCACCTTCACGCCACGTAAGGTATGTACGACGATCGTTATTCAGACACAAAAGCTGTCTCCTGAACTAAACTCTAAGTAGCCACTCGTCACCATTATACCGAAAGACCACCAGCAGACATTTTCATAAACAGTTCGTCCAATACTACTCAATGGTACGCAGTTACCGGTTCAAGAAAACATTAAAACGTCTTGGCATAATATTGCTCTAAAATGGAAGAATAAACTGTGCAGTAAGTCTCCCTACTGCCTACATACAGTCAAATAATTTAGAATATAATTTCTATTTCTGATCAAAAAACGTGTAGTCTCAGTTTCTGTCCTGCCAAATCTTTACTACTCTAATATGATTGCCTCCCGGTGTGGCCGAGCGGTTCTAGGAGCTTCAGTCGGGAACAGTGCGACCGCTACGGTCCTAGGTTCAAGACCTGTCTCGGGCAAGGATGAGGGTAATGTCCTTAGGTTTGTTAGGTTTAAGTAGTTCTAAGTTCTAGGGGACTGATGACCTCAGATGTTAAGTCCCATAGTGCTCAGAGCCACTTGAACCATTTGTAATATGATTCAACCCGGTTCAAGGTAGGGAGAACTCCAGGCGATTCGAGCTAGTGATGAACGCTTGCGTAAGATATGTAAGATTTGGTTGTTTGATAGTCTCAGTCCTTCTCGTATTCACTCAGACTGGGTGCGACAGAACAAGCGTCATGACGCTCAAGTGTTCTGTTTTCTTCTACGCTTTCTTAATCATTGACATCCTGAATGTTTCTCCACACATGTCAGACACGTGAAATCATTCCAGAATGAATACCAGATCGGATACGCACTGCATCGTGGTCGTACCTTTGAGTTACTCAAAATCTTCTTACTTCTCTCTTTTAGCTATACGTCTGTGGAAGAAAGAACCCGCAACCCGCACCTAACCCAAAGCCACTCCATATTCAAGAGGAGATTTAAGATGTATACATTATAATTGACGTAGCTTCATCCTCTGCACATCCCCTGTCCGACAGGTACACGGTAGCTCTGTCACGTTGTTGACTATCCGTATTTTCCTTATCGCTCCCTTTTTCTGTTTTCTTCCTTCCATCTTGTAATCTTAGTATACTATTACCCTCTGAAGCGTTCACCGCTCAGCTTCCTTACCACATTGATTCATTCTATACTGTTCTATCACGCTTCTGCTGCGCGTCACTGCTCACCTTCTAGAAGATCGTAATGAGGAATTGGGTTACGAGGGGACCATCATATCTGTTCTTCACTGATTTTGAAGAACCTTAGTAACGTTGTACGGAGAAGTGTGCAGACTACATGAATAGCGGCTTTTCATGCAACGGCCCACAGTTTCCGAGAGAAAAGATGCTATGGTTTATATATTTTTGCGTACTTCCTGTACACGTATCGGAGAACGTTTCTCACCAATCGAGTGCAGTGTTGTGGCTAAGGTTCACGAACATCACGCTGTCGATAAGCGTTCAATTGCTGTCCGTGAACTTTTCTTTGTTTCCAGTTTCACCTCACAGAATGTCTCTAACTTTAAGATCCATTATCCAATTAATGCCGATCTAACCTGGTGGCGTTACCAATCGACGTGCCACAGACCCTATGCGGAAGAAGGAGGTGAAAATCGTCCTTGCGCAGAACAAATATCTGAACACGATTCCTTCACAGCACAGTGCAGTATAGCTGCATCAGGAAAGACATTTCCTTACGTTTCCTTATGTATGCAAGAAACAGCCAGGAAATATGGTTGGATTGTTCAAAAAAGAGTTTTATCAAAATTTAGAAATGTACAGGTCGGCAATTATTGAAATATAGGAAAAAGACGTTAATTTAGTTATAAACTAAGACGTGCACACACTTTTTCTCAACATGTAAACGTCACTACAGATTCTTGGATTTAGATTATGACATGTTCAATATGCCTGCCATCATTGGCGATGATGTGGCCCAGATGGTGAAATTCTTCACGACACTTTAGTGTTTCGAAACATCGAGGCTGTCGGTGACCTCCTGAAAGGCTGTTTTCAGCTCCGCAGTGGTTTACGGATTATTGCTGTACACCTTGTCACTAATATAGGCCCACAAAGAGGGGTTGCATGTGTTCAGATCCGGAGAATATGACGGCCAATCGACGACCATCCCAGTGGTCTCTGGGTATCCCAGAGGCAGAATGCGGTTCCCAAAGCGCTCCCCCTGGACATCACTCTCCTTCTTCGATGGGGTCGAGTTCCGTCTTACATGAACCACATTATTTCGAAATCGGGGTCTCGTTGGGTAATGGGAATGGAATCATCTTCCAAATCCTTCACGTACCATTGGGTGGTCATCGTGCCGTTAATGAATATCGCACGGATTATTCCGCGACCGGACGTTGCACAGAACACACTGACCCGATGAGGATGAAGATACTGCTCAGTCCCCAAAGCCGGCCAGTGTGGCCGAGCGGTAGTAGGCGCTTCAGTCTGGATCCGCGCGACCGCCACAGTCGCAGGTTCGAATCCTGCCTCGGGTATGGATGTTTGTGATGTTCTTAGGTTGGTTAAGTTTAAGTAGTTCTAAGTTCTAGGGCCCCCCATGAACCATGGACCTTGCCGTTGGTGGGGAGGCTTGCGAGACTCAGCGATAGAGATAGCAGTACCGTAGGTACAACCACAGTGGGGGGGTATCTGTTGAGAGGCCAGACAAACGTGTGGCAGCAGCCTTTTCAGTAGTTGCAGTGGCAACAGTCTGGATGATTGACTGGCCTAGCAACACTAGCCAAAAGGGCCTTGCTGTGCTGGTACTGCGAACGGCTGAAAGCAAGGGGAAACTACAGCCGTAATTTTTCCCGAGGAAATGCAGCTTTACTGTATGGTTAAATGATGATGGCGTCCTCTCGGGTAAAATATTCCGGAGGTAAAATAGTCCCCCATTCGGATCTCCGGGCGGGGACTACTCAAGAGGATGTCATTATCAGAAGAAAGAAAACTGGCGTTCTACGGATCGTTGCGTGGAATGTCAGATCCCTTAATCGGGCAGGTAGGTTAGAAAATTTAAAAAGGGAAATCGATAGGTTAAAGTTAGATATAGTGGGAATTAGTGAAGTTCGGTGGCAGGAGGAACAAGACTTCTGGTTAGGTGACTACATGGCTATAAACACAGAATCAAATAGGGGTAATGCAGGAGTAGGTTTAATACTGAATAGGAAAATAGGAACGCGGGTAAGCTACTACAAACAACATAGTGAACGCGTTATTGGGGCCAAGATAGATACGAAGCCCACGCCTGCCACAGTAGTACAAGTTTATATGCCAACTAGCTCTGCAGACGACGAAGAAATTGAAGAAATGTATGATGAAATAAAAAAAAGTTATTCAGATAGTGAAGGGAGACGAAAATTTAATAGTCATGGGTGACTGGAATTCGTCAGTAGGAAAAGGGATAGAAGGAAACGAAGTAGGTGAATATGGATTGGGAGTAAGAAACGAAAGAGGAAACCGCCTGGTAGAATTTTGCGCAGAACACAACTTAATCATAGCTAACACTTGGTTCAACAATCATAAAAGGAAACTGTATACATGGAAGAAGCCTGGGATACTGACAGGTTCCAGATAGATTATATAATGGTAAGACAGAGATTTAGGAACCAGGTTTTAAAGTGTAAGACATTTCCAGGGGCAGATGTGGACTCTGACCAAAATCTATTGGTTATGAGCTGTAGATTAAAACTGAAGGAACTGCAAAAAGGTGGAAATTTTAGGAGATGGGACCTGGATAAACTGAAAGAACCAGAGGTTGTAGAGAGTTTCAGGGGCAGCATAAGGGAACAATTGACAAGAATGGGGGAAAGAAATACAGTAGAAGAAGAATGGGTAGCTCTGAGGGATGAAGTAAAGAAGGCAGCAGAGGATCAAGTAGGAAAAATGACGAGGGCTAGTAGAAATTCTTGAGTAACAGAAGAAATATTGAATTTAATTGATGAAAGGAGAAAATATAAAAATGCAGTAAATGAAGCAGGCAAAAAGGAAAACAAACGTCTCAAAAATGAGATCGACAGGAAGTGCAAAATGGCTAAGCAGGGATGGCTAGAGGACAAATGTAAGGATGTAGAGGCTTATCTCACTAGGGGTCGAGATAGATACTGCCTACAGGAAAATTAAAGAGACCTTTGGAGAAAAGAGATCCACTTGTAAGAATATCAAGAGCTCAGATGGAAACCCAGTTCCAAGCATAGAAGGGAAAGCTGAAAGGTGGAAGGAGTGTATAGAGGGTCTATACAAGGGCGATGTACTTGAGGACAATATTTTGGAAATGGAAGAGGATGTAGATGAAGATGAAATGGGAGACATGATACTGAGTGAAGAGTTCGACAGAGCACTGAAAGACCTGAGTCGAAACAAAGCCCCGGGAGTAGACAACATTCCATTAGAACTACTGACAGCCTTGGGAGAGCCAGTCCTGACAAAACTCTACCATCTGGTGAGCAAGATGTATGAGACAGGCGAAATACCCTCAGACTTCAAGAAGAATATAATAATTCCAATCCCAGAGAAAGCAGGTGTTGACAGATGTGAGAATTACCGAACTATCAGTTTAATAAGTAACGGCTGCAAAATGCTAATGTGAATTCTTTGCAGACGAATGGAAAAACTAGTAGAAGCCGACCTCACGAAGATCAGTTTGGATTCCGTAGAAATATCGGAACTCGTGAGGCGGTACTGACCCTACGACCTATCTTAGAAGCTAGATTAAGGAAACGCAAACCTACGTTTCTAGCGTTTGTAGGCGTAGAAAAGGCTTTTGGCAATGTTGACTGAAATACTCTCTTTCAAATTCTGAAGGTGGCAGGGGTAAAATACAGGGAGCGAAAAGCTATTTACAATTTGTACAGAAACCAGATTACAGTTATAAGAGTCGAGGGACATGAAAGGGAAGCAGTGGTTGGGAAGGGAGTAAGACAGGGTTGTAGCCTCTCCCCGATGTTATTCAATCTGTATATTGAGCAAGCAGTGAAGGAAACAAAAGAAAAATTCGGAGTAGGTATTAAAACCCATGGAGAAGAAATAAACACCTTGAGGTTCGCCGATGACATTGTAATTCTGTCAGAGACAGTAAAGGACTTGCAAGAGCAGTTGAACGGAATGGATAGTGTCTTGAAATGAGGATATAAGATGAACATCAACAAAAGCAATACGAGGATAATGGAATGTAGTCGAATTAAGTCAGGTTATGCTGAGGGAATTAGATTAGGAAATGAGACACTTAGAGTGGTAAAGGAGTTTTGCTATTTGAGGAGCAAGATAACTGATGATGGTCAAGTAGAGAGGATATAAAATGTAGACTGGCAATGGCAGTGAAAGCATTTCTGAAGAAGAGAAATTGGTAATATCGAGTATTGATTTGAGGGTCAGGAAGTCGTTTCTGAAAGTATTTGTATGGAGTGTAGCCATGTATGGAAGTGAAACATGGACGATAAATATTTTGGTCGAGAAAAGGTAGAATCTTTCGAAATGTGGTGCTACAGAAGAATGCTGAAGATTAGATGGGTAGATCACATAACTAATGAGGAAGTACTGAATAGGATTGGGGAGAAGAGGAGTTTGTGGCACAACTTGACTTGAAGAAGGGATCGGTTGGTAGGACATGTTCTGTGGCATCAAGGGATCACCAATTTAGTATTGGAGGGCAGTGTGGAGGGAGACCAAGAGACGAATACACTAAGCAGATTCAGAAGGATGTAGGTTGCAGTAGGTACTGGGAGATGAAGAAGCTTGCACAGGATAGAGTAGCATGGAGAGCTGCATCAAACCAGTCTCAGAACTGAAGACCACAAGAACAACAACAACAACAACAACAACAAGTTCTAGGGGACAGACGGCCTCAGATGTTAAGTCCCATAGTGCTCAGAGCCATTAATTTTTTCAGTCCCCAAAATGCGCCAATTTAAACCTATCCAGATGGAAGTGGGACCCATCGCTAAACCAAACGATGCATGCACATACTAATTCCCATCACGTCCCACGAGCAGCCGTGCAGTTTGAACGTCCATACACAAACCGTTAACAAGTTATGACGATTTTATTTCATGTAGTTCA
Organism: Schistocerca americana; assembly: GCF_021461395.2. Classification (NCBI taxonomy): domain Eukaryota; kingdom Metazoa; phylum Arthropoda; class Insecta; order Orthoptera; family Acrididae; genus Schistocerca; species Schistocerca americana. The sequence continues at coordinate 749,384,573 of NC_060122.1, read as the reverse complement.
ATAACTGTTACGCTGTAATTGCAACTTGCACGAAACTAGGAGAGTTTATGAAAAGAAAAGCTTTTCAAAGCAGTCGCATTTCCCTACGTGGGCAAAGAAAATTTCTTTACATTATTGATTCCTGGAGACGACAGACTGATCCGCTACTCAGGATCAAGTCTTTGTAGATGAAAGGAAAGCGTCCACATGCACAGCAAAATTGACGTGTAATCCTCTTTGCCAGTCACGTGAGGTTTATCTTTAAAAATTTTCACGAAAAGGTTTCAAAATGTTCACGACTTGCTGAAGACTGATAGAGAAATCGCTTCGAGGGATGATTGCATAAAAATGCATTCTTTAATTCTGCATCACTTTTGCGCACCTGTTTCCACAGGGATTGTTAGATATGCATGATTCGCTTTGAACATCATCGACGAAAGAACAATCATTTTGAATTTAAACAAACTGTGTTTCACGATATGGCTTCTGAAAAGTCCTTGTGCGTGCAAGGCAGTAGCTTTCATTAAATGTGGGACGTGGTCTACGAATTTGTGTTTCATTTGCTTCTGCGACAAATATCATCCGGACTTCCGTTACAGGGCAGGAATCGATGCAAGGGGAAGTGAGTAAGACGATTTCGTAATATATTCTGTAAAAAAACGGAAAAACGTTTCAAGTATTTTTCAGAATAAAATTCAATAAGTTGCAAATATATTTTTGTAATGCTTTACCGATTTAGATAAATTAATTTGTCATCTTCAGAAGCCTATAAAAGCACATAATTATAAATCTTTAGATCTTTGCTGTACGTTATTTTTGTAGGCTCCTGAAGATGACAAATGAAATTGTCAACACCCATAAAGAATAACAAAATGTATTTGCCACTGATGACTAAATTTTATTCTCTAAAATTGATATTACAGTTGCTCAAAATTACAGCCATGAAAAAATAATAAATTTGAAGAAGTTGTAAGTAGGATGTTTATGTTTTCTCTATGTAAGTAGGCTGTTTATGTTTTCTTATTGGCAACGTTACGTAGCGCTCAATATGAAAATCACTGGCTGTGCTGTGTGCAGTCTGTGGCTGCTTTGCATTGTTGTAATACTCGCCATTGTAGTGTTAGGCAGCTGGCTGTGAACAGCGCGTAGCGTTGCGCAGTTGGAGGTGAGCCGCCAGCAGTGGTGGATGTGGGGAGAGAGATGGCGGAGTTTTGAAATTTGTCATGAACTGCTATATTTATATATGATGATATCAAGGTAAATACATTGTTTGTTCTCTATTAATATCTTTCAATTGCTAACTATCCCTATCAGTAGTTAGTGCCTTCAGTAGTTTGAATCTTTTATTTAGCTGGCAGTAGTGGCGCTCGCTGTATTGCAGTAGCTTGAGCAGCGAAGATTTTTGTGAGGTAACTGATTTCTGAAAGGTATAGTTTAATGTTAGTCAGGGCCATTCTTTTGTAGGGAATTTTGAAAGTCAGATTGCGTTGCGCTAACAAAATATTGTGTGTCAGTTTAAGCACAGTCATGTATAATTGTTCAAAAGGGACGTTTCATATGTCGACCCTTAGCCGACGATACCTCACTGGAATCTTCTGATTTTTTCTTGTAGTTTGTGTAATTAGTGTAGCTATTGTTTATTGCTAGCGCGTAATTGTAGAGAAAATCTCCTTTGTAATTGCAGTCTTTCATTGTTGTACAGTAAAACAGTTGTGGCATGCATGTAGATTTGCACCAAGTATTTCGCAGCTGCAATTAACTAGATATTATTTTCAGTGCTATGTTAATGTGTTCTCTTATTTTTGATCTTCAAATTGTGTTTTTCTGTGTTGTTGTGTGAAATACTGTGACAATAATGCGTGTGAAAAACGTAATACTAGGCTCCAAAGTAAACTGAGAAATGACAGTGAAAATGAAAGCAGTGTGTTAGCGCCACCGAGTAATGAATTAACTGATGTTCAAAGTAGTAATTTGGTAATTGTGCATAGGGAAATGGAGCGGGCTGCAAACAATGCTGTAGACAGTGAAACAGGTAGTGAACAGGGAAGCATTATCGATCGATCGGTCGGCAACAGCTCGCCTCAGGAATCCGAAATGTCAGGACACAATTTCGCAAATACTGTAGATTCAGGTTTTGGGTCATCACCGTTTTCTCAAATAAGTCAAGACACATTTTCTGCTTGTCAAAATGTGAATGTTGCCGGTGCAAATGCACTGCCGAAAAGCGTAGAGAAACAGATTCCAGACACTAATACATTATTATTGCAATTAATGCAACAAATGGAACAAAATCAGAGACAAATGGGACAAAATCTTAAAAAGTTAGACACAGTGGAACAAAATCTTAAAAAGTTAGACACAGTGGAACAAAATCTTAAAAAGTTAGACACAATGGAACAACACCAGAGACAAACACAGCAACAGTTAGACACAATGGAACAAAATCTTCAAAAGTTAGACACCACACTTGAACAAACACGTGAAGATTTAACTACTGAGTTACATAACATTAAATCAAAATGTCAAAAAGTCTGTAATGACGTAAAAACACAAATTTCTGAGCATTTTCAACCTATTTTTTCGCGGCATGAAAATGCATTACAGAATCACGAAGCAGCCATAAAAGAACTGCAAACCATTGTTCATGAAAATCACGACACCTTGCAAGCTAAAATTGACTCAGTTGCATCTACCGATTCGGTTACGCAACTTGCAAAAACTCAGGAAAACTTAAAGGACACAGTAGATACTCTGAAACTTGGTTCAGAAAAACATACAGAGGAAATAATTTCACTACCGGATAAAGTAGCCGAACTTTCAGATCAGTTCACTAACTTATCTACAAAGGTAGATGATGATCTGAATAACACAACACCTGTAGCCTTCACTGACACTGAAGAGTATGTAGAAATTAGAAAATTCAAACAAAATCAAAATCAAATCAATACACAGTACAAAAGAGAAATCCGGGAAGTGCAAGATCAGTTGGCACAAGTAGTACAAGAATTACGTATTTCAGAGGACACTCGCGCCCCAATACGGGAAGAGGGACATAGAAATACGGAACAGCCACAAAATAATAACACAGCGCATTTCGGAAATTATGAAAGAAATTGGCAATGTGCACCGAATTTTGAGATTGAACAGCCGACACGACGTAACAATGACCGACATGCGACTCGCCGACATGATGATTTTGACTATAAGCTGTTCATTACTACACGTAAATTCAAAACATTTAAGAATTCCAGCAACGACATTCATCCACAAGCGTGGCTCCATCAATTCTCTCATTGTTTTCCTCCCAACTGGTCATTGGAGCACAGGTTAGAATTTATGTGTGGCTATTTAGAGAATGAACCAGCGGTAAGAATGCGATCGGTCATTCACGATTGTCACAGTGAAGGAGAATGTTGCCATGCCTTCCTCTCAGCATATTGGTCTCAAGCCACACAAGACCGAGTAAAACATAGCATCATGATGATGAAACACTTTGAACAATCTGAATTTTCCAGTCTTGTCAAATATTTTGAAGACATGTTGCATAAGAATCAGTATCTTACAAACCCATACAGCCCCTCAGAACTCATCCGCATTTGCTTACTCAAATTGCCTGAACATTTACGATATATTATTTTGGCAGGACGTTGCAAAGACGACATTGAGGCATTTCAGGGACTGTTACAAGAATTGGAAATTGACACTGACAATCGCGGAATGCGGAAACAGGAACACAACAATCACGATAGGTCACATACGTCACAATTCTGTGACGACAGAAAGGATAACTGGACACGACAAGGCTATTCTTACAACGCAAATCGTGACCAAAACAGACACCACCCGTATGACGACCGTTGGCAGAATAATAGTTACAGAGAAAGATCGCATTTCCGTAGTAATGACTATCACAGAGACAATCAGAGAAACAGACAATATGGGAACCAAAACAATTATTATGAAGGGAGGCAGAATAACTTCAGACGCAACAGTTCGGCGCACAGTTACGATTCAGGGAGAAACTCTCCACCACGTGACGGACAAGGAAGAAACTACGGAATCTACCGACATGACGACAGACGATATATTCGTAACGACAGACCTGAATTGCATCAGAACTGGCGGGATTCAAACAGAGCAGGGCACTTTCGACAACGTGAATTTGTAGAAGTTAGGTCTCCTAATCCCAATAACAATGCGCGCCAACAAAGAGACAGACAATGACTCGCGCCGCAGGCACCCGCGTGCGCCCGCTCGCTCCGAGAAAAATAACATAAGACGCTAACCTTGAGAAAAAGTTTAGCATTCTTTACCGATGTATACAACATGATAATTGCTTTGAAGTTGAAACTCTGTGCACTAAGAAGAGTAAAAGATTGTACCACATTTCACATGTAAAACCATTTATTGAGAGATAATCTGCTTTTTAACTTTGTCTTTGCCATAAAACTTTTCACTTCACATTTCTAGTATGCTTTGTCAGACTTAAGAAACTGTTAACATGCAACAATGTTTGAAGTTAAATATCCAGTCTAGAACCTAGGGAGCATTTTTAAACAGAAATTACGATTGCATTGTTATAGTGAACAGACGACACAGTGTTGTATTTGTACATTCTTGCTTGTTAGTTGCTTGATTACGTAACAACTATCAGGCTCACATACTTAGAACATATACCGGCACTGCTAATGAGATTTTCATGTAACATTTTGGTTTACTTGAAAAGACATTCTTTATTTCAAGTACTTTTTGTGGGATTAAATATGAGTTAGCACTTGGTTTCTTTGACAGCTACACAATTATATCATGACGCTACTAATGTGTGACACAATTTACATTGTTGCTTTTGTGCTGTATCTGCTTTATATCTGCACAGTTTTTTTGAATTCTTCTGCAAAGTAAAATATGTTTTAGTAGTAACTTTTGTGGTATAGCTACATGAGACTGCCTTTCCGTAGCACAACAATACATTACAGCATAGTGCTTTCTTCATCACGCTAATAAGCATAATAACTACGATATCTATACGCAAAGCATTTCACTTTTGTTTATCATGAGGTAAGTACATTGGCTTCTGCAGAACTTAGCTTTTGGAGGACGACAACTACGACACTTCCACAGAGATTATGTTGCAACAAGATGCACAGTTTAGCGCTACAGTACACGCATTTGAGTGATTAATCTTATACTTAAAACACTTATTTTTAAAGATTTTTTTTAATTACAAAGAAAGTTTTCCGTGATACATTTCATTCCATTGCTGTAATTTGTAACACCTGGGAGTATAATTACATTTATCCTCAGGGGGGTACATGCTTACTTTGTGTACCATGTGTGTGGCAACCACAAGGAACCCTAGCTAATATGGTATTTGCTTATACAACTTTACACATCGGTACCATATTTCTCTAACACACAAATTACACAGCTATCTGATCATTTAACTGAGAGATAAACATGTTTTTTTTTACTACGTCAGTGACACATGTTTACGTAATTACACCATTGGATAACTTCACACTTACGAAATTGTATTTTGTCAGTACTGTGTGAACTCTTCAAATTTTTTTTGGAACCATTGTGATACTATGAGAGCTTTGAATGATGTATTTGGTATGGATTCATGATTTTTAAAGTATGTTTGAGGCAGATGACACTTTTGACATGAGCAGAGAATTTTTTTTAGGTTCTGAAATTATTGGAGGAAGCTACGACGATTTTGAGATTTTACTGAGGTGTTATGATGTTATTTTTATGACGATGATGTGTATTATGCTGCTGAGGTATGTTTATGATTAATAGGCTGATGCTATATGAGTTATTTGATTAAGCCACGTAGCTGTTATGATGAAATATTGAAGAAGTGTCGACGAATATGGTAAGGAATAATGAGTAGTGTTTAGGGACTCTGGTTTGTGAAAAAGGTTGTTGGAAACCAAGATTCGTACTTTAAGAGTTATGAAATGTGCGTAAATGCGTGACTGTATCACAATGCTGACGAATATTTTATTTGGACACTTATATTTATATGATTTTGTTTCTACAGATTTGCAACGCTAATTCTTGACCTGTGAAATATTTTTATGTGAGACTGTCACTGTAGCGGAAACTGCTGTCGTAAATATTTCCGTAAGAAAGTTAAGTGACCACCTGCACGTAATGCGTCGTGGGCACACAGCTGTGTCAAACACCTGGAGAACAAGCCATTAGGGTGTGCCTTTCCGGAAGCACAGGTAGAAAAAAAAGGCAGGCCTTTATCCTCGCCATTGACATTCCTTTAGAGAAAATATTGCAAATGCGACACCCTCATTACTTCCATTAACCTTGCTATTGACATTTCCTTGTTGAAAGCGTACTGTGGAGCTCGTAATTTATGATATTTACTGAAATGCCTAATGAAATGACGAGAAATATTTTTACATCTGCACACTTGATTGCGACAAGCGTCTTTCTACGAGAGTTGAGAGAATTTCTACTAACTTATGAAATGTCACATGACTATTGAATGATATTTGTATGCTTTGATTTGCGTAATTGCTTATTTCATTTGATACCTGTTTTCCAGCTGTGTTACAGCATTAGTTTTATAATATAAACTTAGATGCATTTGTTAATGTGAACACTTTGTGTCAACAGATCTATTAAATGATAATTTTGTAATCCACATTCTTTAAAAAAAGGAGCACTTGGAAATGAAAGAACAATAAGAAGGGACTAGTAACAGTAACTGGACACATAATTTTCTTTTCAAGTACATGGTAATATTTTTTTTACAATAAGTTGTTGTGGTGCACCACTTTAATTACTTAGACATTAAGATGTGATTATACATTTCCCTTATCTGCATTGTTATCTTTAGTGTACTATTTTTTCTGCGTGAGCTATGTCATGTTTAGATATAAGCTGCTGTTTGCCAGGCATAGTGCTACTGAACTTTAATTTGTGTTACTCTGCTAAGCCAGATTTATTTTTTGCTTGCTGCGCATTGCCTCATATTAGTTGTAATGTTGAATTGCTTGGTAATTTAGATTTACTGTAGCTTGCTTTGCGATTTTCCATTTTTTTATTGCTGTTTATATTCATTGTTTTATGTGCTGCTGCATTGCCTCGTCCCTTAGTTTAGCATCTGAGCTCAGTAGATTTAAGTTAGCTTAAGAGGGGGTAGACTATAGAAGAGAATGAGTTGCGATGAATTGGAAGAAATGCATTGAGAAGTTATACGAAAAAAGGACAGAAAGCAGGTATAGGTAGGATTTTCTTGGAAATAAATAATGAGGTAAGAAATATGTGAAATATATACAGAAAGCATGCTTGGACAGGATTTTTTTGGTGGAAGCAAAGGTTGAAATAAGCTGAAAGACCTATGGAATGAAGTTTTGGGTTGGACTGCAGTAAAACAAACCCTGTCCTTTCCTTGTATTATTCCGCTATATGTTTGTGTACCCTTGGGTATTTATGTTTTTCCTGTATTTATATGTTTATCTGATAAGACGTATATTGTAGAATTTTTCTAATACTAAGCTACATTCACTATGATGAGGAATACTGTTATCCTCGAATATAATTGGCATTAATAATATGTTATTTACTTTGTAAAGATGTTTAGACATTATTTATTGTTTTGTGTTAATGCTCATGTGTGAAGTTGATGTTTCGACAGTTATTCTGATCTTTTATGTATGTACTCATGTCATAATTCCTGTAACACTGATGTATATGTTATTTCGATTCTTTTGTAAAGCCTGTACTACAAATGTTATCTATATTGCTATGTTCTATAATGATGTATTTTGTACCTTTGTAATTGTATTCTTATGTTATAATATTGTAATTGACACCAGTTCATCAAATTAAGTAACTTGTCAGTTCCATTTCACATCACACGTTTCTGTTGGTCATAGTATATGGACAATGTGTGAGAAGTAGGGACTGTTAGTGTTTGCACATGTATTAATAATTCAGCAAGGGACTGGATAACAGCATTGCTGGTTCTAAGGACAATTCCAAACACTTTGTGAGTGCACAAGTGGTGATTATGGACTTGCTATATTCTCCGCAAGAATCTTCAATGGTGATTGTGCACCTGCACAGTCGCAGCGGATGGCTGCTGGCCGTCTCTACAAGGACTACTGTGGCTCTACACCTTTGCTGACTCACCAGTACCATTATTTTTACAAGGACTGATGTGGGTCTGCACCTCTGGTGGCGCACCAATACCGTAATCTCTACCAGGACTACAGTGGGTCTGCTCTGTGATGACCTACTTACCAATATTCTGTGGGTTTGCTCTGTTGTGGCCCATTACCTGTCAGCATTTCGAGAGTCAGCACTCTCTTTCCGTTGGAAGGACAACACTACTTCTTCAAGACTGCATGGAAATCCACTACTTCCGTGTGCATTTTCTTTTACTGCTCAGACTTTGAGAAAAACACTGCAATTTTACTGTGACGAATGATGAGGACTGTCTTTATGGACTGTGAGAAAAGGTTAGCTTTTGACCAACATTGTATCAATAAGTGTGTGCATTTGATTTCTTTGTTATTGTAATTATGAAAAATTTTATCAGATCATTATTGGCCACTGCCCAAAAAAGAATTTGTAAAATTTTTTGTGGGGAGCATGGGGGCTATGTAAGTAGGCTGTTTATGTTTTCTCTATGTAAGTAGGCTGTTTATGTTTTCTTATTGGCAACGTTACGTAGCGCTCAATATGAAAATCACTGGCTGTGCTGTGTGCAGTCTGTGGCTGCTTTGCATTGTTGTAATACTCGCCATTGTAGTGTTAGGCAGCTGGCTGTGAACAGCGCGTAGCGTTGCGCAGTTGGAGGTGAGCCGCCAGCAGTGGTGGATGTGGGGAGAGAGATGGCGGAGTTTTGAAATTTGTCATGAACTGCTATATTTATATATGATGATATCAAGGTAAATACATTGTTTGTTCTCTATTAATATCTTTCATTTGCTAACTATACCTATCAGTAGTTAGTGCCTTCAGTAGTTTGAATCTTTTATTTAGCTGGCAGTAGTGGCGCTCGCTGTATTGCAGTAGCTTGAGCAGCGAAGATTTTTGTGAGGTAACTGATTTCTGAAAGGTATAGTTTAATGTTAGTCAGGGCCATTCTTTTGTAGGGAATTTTGAAAGTCAGATTGCGTTGCGCTAACAAAATATTGTGTGTCAGTTTAAGCACAGTCATGTATAATTGTTCAAAGGGGACGTTTCAAAGTTAGGCTTAATTATTCATTTATTAATGAAATTTCTACCATGAATTGATTGTTTTTGAATAATTTTGTCCGATGTACACTCTTGAATTAAATTGTGTTCGATGAAAGACACAAAAGATAAAAATTCACGAGCAGGATTTTAATTGGCACCGCCAGCGTGGTATGCGTGAACCATAGCGCTGCGCTACACATGCTTGGCCGTAATCTGTCTTAATTGTAGTGGTGTACGCGTTACACGTAAAACTTCGACAGCAATTGTCTCAAAACCTGGGGCACTCACATAAAAATCTGTAGGCAAGCTGTTCAGAATAGGTCCCTCTGCAGCACAGGTAAGACTTGTCAAAAACCGTGATTAACAACCTCTGATGATCCTGTTATTACGACTACGATTATGATTATTGTTGTTGTTGTTAGATTGCTCAAGTAACATACAAATTGTAACGTTGACTCGCGAAGGATGTCCTGTTAGACATCCTTAATCTGGACAGGTCCAATAAATACATAATAACTTTATGATACAATACATACTTCAAGATTCAAGATTCAGCAAGCAGAAACTGTCGACTACGGCAATAAACCTCGATCTTTAGAAACAACTTGGGGTTTCTGGGGCAGAATAATAGTGTGGCACCTATAGTTATGTAGAATAACATACTCTGAAGACGTTTCCAGCGTAGTCGTCGCTGCCGATCACGGTGCAGGATGTATCTAGTCGAGGCTATATGTATTCAGGCGCACTGTACAAGGTATGGTGTGGATCCTCCTACAGCACAGAGCGTTAGACGATGGCATGAGCAATTGTTTGGGTGAGGCAAAAAGTCGGGCCGTCCCCGAGTGCCTGACACAGACGTCGAACGCATCCGAAATAGTTTCACATGGAGTCCGCAGAAAGACATTCGCCTGGCAGTTCGACAGCTTAACATGCCCCCGATGTCTGTCTGGTGTGTGGCATCGACGTTTACACATGAAACCATACAAAATTCAGCTCCTGCAAGCTCTTCGTGAAAGTGACTAACGACATCGTATGGAGATTTGTAATTTCGTTCTTGGAAAGATGGAGGCTGACAGTTTTCTTCCACGCTTAGTGTTAAATGACAAGGAAACATTCCATTTAAATGGAAAGGTGAACTGTCATAATGTGTGAATATAGGGTAAGGAACGACCACATGGAGTTCTACAACTTGAGAGGGACTCTCCAAAATCTAACGAATTTTGTGCATTTTTACGTGAAAAGATGTATGGTCCGTTTATCTTTGCCGAGAACACTGTTACAGGAAGCCTATATCTCAATACGCTTGAGAACTTTCTTTTCCCACAGTTGGAGTCTGATTCGAACGACTTCATTTACCAACAGGATGGGCACCTCCACACTGGCATCTGGAAGTGCGGGAAATTTAAATCAAAGGATTATTGAACGTTGGATCGGTCGCACGGAACCAAATGATTCAGCCTTATATTATTGGTCTCCAAGGTCACCGGACCTAACTGTATGTGATTAATTATTGTGGGGTTTATAAAATACTCTGCCTATATGCCTCCGTTACAGATGAAACTGACTGAGACATCGCATAACGGCAGTTGTGGAAACTGTAACTCAAAACAGGCTCACTGCAATGTGGAAACAATTTCAACACCGCAATGACACATGCCGTGCATCTCAATGGCAGCATATGGAAAACCTATGAAAAGGTATAAAAAAAGTTTATGCGTTTCCCTTTCATCAAAAATCTAAATTCATTGTATATGTACCGGAAGATCAAAAAGTCAGAATAAATTTGAAAACTTAATAAACCACGGAATAATGTAGATAGGGAGGTAAAAATTGACACACATGCGTGGAATGACGAGAGGTTTCATTGGAACAAAAAAAAATCAAAGTTCACAAAATTTCCGACATATGCGCGTCGTTTGGTGATGATCGTGTGCTCAGCCGCCACTTTCGTCAGGCTTGGCCTCCCAGGTCCCCAGACCTCAGCCCGTCCGATTATTGGTTTTGGGGTTACCTGAAGTAGCAAGTGTATCGTGATCGACCGACATCTCTAGGGATGCTGAAAGACAACATCCGACGCCAATGCCTCACCATACCTCCGCACATGCTTTACGCTGCTGTTCACAACATTATTCCTCGACTACAGCTATTGTTGAGGAACGATGGTGGACATATTGAGCATTTCCTATAAAGAACATCATCTTTGCTTTGTCTTGCTTTGTTATGCTAATTATTGTTATTCTGATCAGATGAAGCGCCATCTGTCGGAAATTTTTGAACTTCTGTATTTTTTGGTTCTTATAAAACCCCATGTCATTCCAAGCATGTGTGTCAATTTGTACCTCTCTGTCTACATTATTCCGTGATTTACTCAGTTTTCAAATTTATATTGACTTTTTGATCACCCAGTATATTAATTTCAGAAATATACACTTGCCAAATCGGATGTTCTTTTTTACACACCCTATATTATTAGCCTTCTTTGCACATCAGGGCTCAGAAAAACATTGAGTTTTATGATATCCTTCTCTCTTCTGTTGCCTCATGATGACTTGTGAACCTTCACTGAAAACTATTCAAGGGACTGTCGTTTCCAGAAAACGTTGGCCGGTCCCTGTGACAGTGGACTGTATGAATCATTTTTCAGCACAGTGGGATTTCACCCTGGTGTTGAAGGTGATGCAGCTTTACGTTTAGGTTGCCGTACCTAGAACACACGCCGTCGCTAGTTATGCAAAGGTGCAGAACGCTGCATATCTGGTGCCGGCCAGTGTGACCGAGCGGTTCTAGGCGCTTCAAATGGCTCTGAGCACTATGGGACTCTACTTCTGAGGTCATTAGTTCCCCAGAACTTAGAACTAGTTAAACTTAACTAACCTAAGGACATCACACACATCCATGCCCGAGGCAGGATTCGAACCTGCGACACTGCAGCGCCTAGAACCGCACGACCACTGCGGCCGGCTCTAGGCGCTTCAGCAAGGAACCGCGCGACCGCTACAGTCGCAGGCTCGAATCCTGCCTCGGGCATGGATGTGTGTGATGTCCTTAGGTTATTTAGGTTTTAAGTAGTTCTAAGTTCTAGGCGACTGATGACCTCAGATTTTAAGTCTCATAGCGCTCAGAGCCATTTGAACCATTTTTTGTCTCTCTGGTAAAATACTGGACGGTCATTCTGGAGACAGCAGTTCATAGCCCGCTTCAGGTGCCCAGATACATGGCTGGCCTTACTTACTTTGGAAGGGACACTCTAGAATTATTTACCCATCCGTCATCCAATCGCATCTTGTGCTCCACCTCTAATGGCATCGAAATCGTATCTACCTTCTTTTATCTCCGACACATTTTTAACCAAAAATTAATTATTAATAATTAACGAGTGGGCAGAGTTGCACCTGAGAAAATGTCTGAGGATTTTGGCTTCACACATATGTGCTGAAATAAAACACTACATCTTCTGAATTTCTGCCTTATTAAATGAATCCTTCTGCCATTTGTTACCTATTTTTTCTTATAACACTTAAATCTGCATTTTTATTGGACGTTGTCTTATTTGGAGGGTTTAGTGAGTGTCCATCGTCGTGGAAAGATTTTACCATTATTCAGAGAAATCCTGTATACAGAAAAATTGAAATAGCTGACATTTACAAAAGGTTTTGGCAGTTTGACCATGGTTTATGTCTATGAGAATCACAGAAAAGTTCATTCTGTGTGTGTTGAGTACACTTTCTCTGTTCATTCGAGTTGCATCAATTTTGAATGTCTTTATGCGATTTGTGTGTTGTATGACGTTGCCTGTGATGGCTTAATGCACTTTCAATGTAGAACAGTGAAGATACAGCACTATTACTAATGTTCGATATGGCTGGCATACGTATCTACCAATGTTATACAAATTTCATACGTTTTGTCTACCTCCTTCATCCAAATTAGAACAATTACAAGCGATGCACTGTATTAGGTCAGAAAGCGTCTTGAACAAACACACATATCTCTATTACAGAGGGATACTCTTCGTGATGGGATGATTTTTCTCATCGTATTCGTTTTCTGGTGATGCCAAAGATTGAAACACATAAGATCGTATACGGTACTTGGTTAGGTTAGCGATGTCCACTGAACAAGGTTTACTGGTCCATCAGTTCATCTCGTAATTTGTAAACAATTCTGTCCACGTCTATAAAAACTTGGTGAACATAGAAAATTATAGAAAGCAAATCCAGTTATGGTCACTAAACCTCGCAGTACTCCTCTACTCAAATAAATGTAAAAAATTACATTCAGGTTTCACAGGACATATGTGATGGTTTCTTAGTAGCTTGTGCATTTACTCTGTTACTACTATTGTATATAGTTATGAAATGTACCGATACATGTGACCATTCATGTTCCGCCATTGCAATCTGTTGCTCCCTTCAACTAATTGGGAACTGTATCCGGATACACGAATTTTGTACTCCCAGGAGCATTTCGTTGCTCAGCGTGTGCGAAAAATTTTTCCCGAAACTAGCTGCGCACGCAGTGAAGTAGCTCGTTTGTAATTTCGTGTAATGGAGCTCCGAAGCAGTATGAGAGGTAACCCGATAACCTCGCTATTAACTCTTGATGTGTTTCAGAAATTCTCTTTCTCTCACGATTGAAATTTCGAGTGCCATCAGCAAAAAAAATTATATTTACACGTAACGCGCTCATCTATAAAAGACTTCTGCTGCAGCTAATCGCATGTCAATATTTTGTCGTTCGCAAACCGTCTCTGTAAAAAAAACGTGTGTAATAAACGAAATATGTGGCTGAATGCTGTTTTAATTTTCACTTGCTATTTCACCTCTGTTAGCTTTTTAACCATGTTAGCAGCAGAATCAACTGAACGTTATTTAATTTTGTATGAAGGGAGCGTAATGTTTCCTACTGATATCGTGAACCAAGCTCTGAAAACATATTTTATAATATTCATCCACTTCACCTTCATGTACTAAGTAAAAGGTATCGGTATTGTCAGTTGTAAATGAATTGTCTATAATATTGTGTACAGAGCTTAAGTGACCTCCATAAGTGTTCTAGATTTCGATCCATCAAAACTTCTTTCCCAGTGAAGATTGTATCTTCCGGCTAAATATCAGCAGACCTAAAGCCATTCATAAACTGAAACGAAAAAAGACGTGACAGAATAATTGTTTCAGCGTTGTTTCATTTCTATACTTGGTGCTGCTTTCCTTTTTAGCATGAGAAAATTATTTACAGTTCCTGGAGTTGTCTTCCAACGGAACAAAAAGAGACATAAATTCAATTTTAATTTTATAAGCCAAAATTTCTTTTTCTTGTTGCAATCGCATATACAGGGTGTTACAAAAAGGTACGGCCAAACTTTCAGGAAACATTCCTCACGCACAAATAAAGAAAAGATGTTATGTGGACATGTGTCCGGAAACGCTTAATTTCCATGTTAGAGCTCATTTTAGTTTCGTCAGTATGTACTGTACTTCCTCGATTCACCGCCAGTTGCCCCAAATGAAGGAAGGTAATGTTGACTTCGGTGCTTGTGTTGACATGCGACTCATTGATCTACAGTACTAGCATCAAGTACATCAGTACGTAGCATCAACAGGTTACTGTTCATCACGAAGGTGGTTTTGCAGTCAGTGCATTGTTTACAAATGCGGAGTTGGCAGATGCCCATTTGATGTATGGATTAGCACGGGGCTATAGCCGTGGCGCGGTACGTTTGTATCGAGAGAGATTTCCAGAACGAAGGTGTCCCGACAAGAAGACGTTCGAAGCAATTGATCGGCGTCTTACGGAGCACGGAACAGTCCAGCCTATGACTCGCGACTGGCGGAGACCTAGAACGATGAGGACACCTGCACTGGACGAGGCAATTCTTCGTGCAGTTGACGATAACAATAATGTCAGCGTCAGAGAAGTTGCTGCTGTACAAGGTAACGTTGACCACGTCTCTGTATGGAGAGCGCTACGGGAGAACAGTTGTTTCTGTACCATGTACAGTGAGTGCAGGCACTATCAGCAGCTGGTTGGCCTCCACGGGTACACTCCTGCGAATGGTTCATCCAACAATGTGTCAATCATCATTTCAGTGCAACTGTTCTCTTTACGGATGAGGCTTCATTCCAATGTGATCAAATTGTAAATTTTCACAATCAACATGTGTGGGCTGACGAGAATCCGCACGCAGTTGTGCAATCGCGTCATCAACACAGATTTTCTGTGAACGTTTGGTCAGGCATTGTTGGTGATGTCTTGATTGGGCCCCATGTTCTTCCACCTACGCTCAATGGAGCACGTTATCATAATTTCATACGAGATACTCTACCTGTGCTGCTAGAACATGTGCCTGTACGAGTACGACACAACATGTGGTTCATGCACGATGGAGCTCCTACACATTCCAGTCGAAGTGGTCGTACGCTTCTCAACAACAGATTTGGTGACCGATGGATTGTTAGAGGCGGACCAATTCCATGGCCTCCACGCTCTCCTGACCTCCACCCTCTTGACGTTCATTTATGGGGCATTTGAAAGCTCTTGTCTACGCAACCCCGGTACCAAATGTAGAGACTCTTCGTGCTCGTATTGTGGACGGCTGTGATACAATACGCCATTCTCCAGCGCTGCATCAGCGCATCAGGGATTCCATGCGACGGAGGGTGGATGCATGTATCCTCGCTAACGGAGGACATTTTGAACATTTCCTGTAACAAAGTGTTTGAAGTCATGCTGGTACGTTCTGTTGCTGTGTGTTTCCATTCCATCATTATGTGATTTGAAGAGAAGTAATAAAATGAGCTCTAACATGGAAAGTTAGTGTTTCCGGACACATGTCCACGTAACATATTTTCTTTCTTTGTGTGTAGGAACGTTTCCTGAAAGTTGTATTTACGTTAAAAGAATGTTTCGCGTTTTCTTTTAAGGCAGCTTCAGTGAGTTTATTCCAGTGATGTGTAGAACTACGGGGCGAGAGTAATTTTGCATTTTTTGCTACTGTCGAGTAACTTATCTCGGTGAAATTTGGCGCACATGTAGAAAGAACAGCTACAGTGCAGTACAGAAGGCAGCTCAGCGAAATACTCAATGAAACGAATAAAAATGAAACTTTCGCTCAAAGACATTAAGCACATTGGAGTCACCATTATCTACGTCAGCAGATCGTGGTGTAGCGGTTTCGTTCTCGCTCCCTGAACACTGGGTTTCGGGTTCGAATCCCGGCGTGGTCTGGGATTTTCACGTGCCTCGAGATGAGTGGGTGTTTGTGTTGTCCTCATCATTTCATCATCATTCATGAAAGTGGCGAAACTGGACTGAGCAAATGTTGGGAAATTGTACGTGCGCTGGTAAACGTGAAGTTGAGCGCCCCACAGACCAAAACGTCGGCGACTTCACCACCATTTACGTACTTCCCCCGGATATTATACAGGGTGCCCCATTTATCTTTACCACCCTAAATAATTGTTTGTACAGATGCAAACTACAAAATGTTTTAAGCAAATGATCTTTAGTCGTCAGGGGTACATCAATCAGCATGATTGCCTTCGTTGTAGCTTTGTTTTTTACAAAGATATTAACATCGGTATGACTTTTTCAAATGGCACCCTGTAACTTTTTTGTTCGGTAAGTCATTTCCTCTCCTAAAGACCTATTCAAAAATATATCACAGTGTACCATTCACTGAAATACAAAGCTATTAATTACATAACACAACACCGACGTTGAAAATGGCTCTGAGCACTATGGGACTTAACTTCTGTGGTCACCAGTCCCCTAGAACTTAGAACTACTTAAACCTAACTAACCTAAGGACATCACACACATCCATGCCCGAGGCAGGATTCGATCCTGCGACCGTAGCAGTCCCGCGGTTCCGGACTGCGCGCCTAGAACAACTAGACCACCGCGGCCGGCACCGACGTTGACCCTCCCAGCATTTAGTGCAGGTACTTGACGTAATGGAACACATCCACGTGCTGACGTAGACAGAGGACAAATGCAAACATTAGTAGAATGCACACCCGTCATTCCGTCAACCATCGTCAGTTGAAGAATTTTGTGAGTAGAATGTACAGCAACGAAGAGAAGGTCGAAATGCTACTTATCTATGGGGAATGTACTTGCAATACTGTTTTCTTCTTTACGGGTGCATTTCGTACAGTAGTTTAGTCCTTTTAAATACTGTTGTGTGGAGTAGGCATACAGTAAAATAACGCTGATTGCTGTCCCCCTGACTGCTAAAGAACATTTGCTTGAAACGTTTTGTAATTTGCATCTGGACAAACAGTTATTTAGGGTGGTCAAGATAAATAGGACACCCTGTACAAGGTGGTGCATCTATCTTCATAGGATGTATGATCACCTCAGACGGGAAACCATGCTCTGCAACGAGTTCCCACTATGGCTACAAGGTTGGTAAAGAGTTTTGGTGATAGGGCGTTGCACTCCTCCGTCAGCACACTTGAAACTGCTGGAAGCTCACTGTGCGGCGAGAGGGTTTGGTCTGTAACTATCCTTTAAACAACCAGGCCAACTACCTGGATAGGTTTCAGGTTGTCTGCCCCTTCACTCTGAGATAGTAGATACGGGCACAGCCGAGAAGCGCAGCGTTGATGAATATTCGACTTAATACCTACCATGCAAATGCCACAAAACTCCAGTCCTTGGGCAGTGGCTGAAAGTTCGTTAAACTATCGACCGTTCTGGATTCTCGTATGACTCATTTGAAAAAAAAAAAAATGTCTTAAGTTACCCCAGAGTTGGCTTAATATCTTCAAAACACCGAAAATGGCTATTCAGTCCTTATTTAACATCCCGACATGAATCACACAGTGTTACTGACATCTCTGTTACAAGTACATACCAGAAAGCATGCGGAATATATTTAGTTCTACCCGATATTTCGAACGTCCTAAACAGTCACTGACCCACTACTATTTACGAGTTAACATATTCAGTCGTTCAGTGGGCTTCTTGTGAAGAATAATGTCTCTTAATCTGTACGAAACACGCCACGCGGAGCTTATGGACGACATGAAACGTTCACACGCAAATATCTCCTAAAATAAAACACTCACAATCTAACATTCTGCATGGTGTCTGTTGTTCTATATCGTGTCTCCCTACCACTTTCGCGCAACACTCTGAGCGTGTTTTTTAGGGAATTGACTAGTTTGAAATTGGGACCTGATGCTGATAAGGAGAAGCTAGACCACACATGACATGTAGAGTTCAGAGAAGTTCAGTGAGACTAGCGATGATATAACCAAATACTTAATGATTTCAGCGTCAGCTCCACTGCACTCCCTATAAAAGTATCTTAATACTAACTAAATTTAGTGGAAGGGGTTCAAGGCTTTCCTATTTTTAGTTAGCTGGTAAAATAACGTCGAAAAAGCAGTTAAGTTTACCATTGGAAATTTTATTCTACTCACAAAACATTGTTTATAAATTGCACTATTGATAAAAGGATATGTTTTAATACAGGATGATAAAAACCAACTGCGTTCAACAAAAATGTGAACGAATATTCCCTGAGTGGGTTTCCAAGTTCTACAATGGATCGAAGGATGACCTATGCCATATCACATCTATAATCTAGGTTTAAATTAAGTTTCACAAGAGAGAAATCTATCAAAATGCTCTACAGTGACCCTCAATTATCTTTAATTACTTATCTAACTTGTAAATTACAGTGGCTGATTTGGCTTCTCAATAACTATATAACAGAAAAATCATCACGTTTCAGATATTTTACTTCAAGTGGCAAATGTGAACACCATGAGCTTTAATTGACGATCGACACTAGTATTACGCAAAATGGGGGTGTAACAGATGAGACTTCTGCACTTCTGAGTGAAGCTTTATGCACTGTTATGCGACATCACGTGCGTTCATTACCTTGTCGGTGTTCGTCAGGGGGCTGCCGGCAGCACAGCTCCGCTCACCTCGCCGTCTCGGAAGCAACTCCCTCCTAACTTCTCCTTACTACTATTTACCGAAGTTGGTTTACAAAAACTATCTGGTTGTGTTTTCATCTGACCAATCAGGGTCTCAATGTTAACCTTAAGCTCCGCCTACAAAAATTCTGTTTATCCAATGAGAAACGCTATACTTTTCGTGGTGGGGCAATGTTTTTAAAGTTTGCAACGTAACAGAGACGCGAAAAAGTCTCACGCTAAAACTTGCAGCTGGTGTGGTCCTTTTAGTGTTATCGTAAGATCTATACTGTTCTTCTGGAGGGCTCTATCTTTTAACATGGGCTGGGGGGGGGGGGGGGGGGGGGTCCTGACGTAACAGAGACGCGAAAAAGTCTTACGCTAAAACTTGCGGCTGGGGTGGTCCTAGCGGTTACCTGGCGACATGGGTGTCCGTCCCTTATCGTAGTGCCTTCCAGCTTAACTTGGTTCTGCTCTCGGTTTCTGTTCTCGTTTCTCCCCTCGGAACTGCGTCTGCCTCACGGTGGGAAGGTATGACATGCATCTAGGCATTCTTGTGTTATTCTGTGGTATTCCATTTGCTCACTCGTTACTCGTATTACTTAGGTTAATTTAATGTCACGATTTATTCGGAGCTGTGTGACATACTACTTGATTTGCTTATCATGTCAGGGTTTTCATGGAAGGTGTTGGATTTGCCTGACACCTTGCATATCACCACCCTTCGAACTTAATTTTTGCACTGAAGTTAGGCAATGATTGAATCGTTGTCTAAGTCAGTCAAAACTTATTCCGTTATCTAAATTTTGTTGCCTACTGTTCAGTCACGTTATTCTGTTCTATGCTTGTTTGTATTACTAATTTATATTTTTATATTCTTCCACATTATTATCAATAATATGTTTGTACTGACAAGGGAAGAATATTTTTATTCCATTATAATTATTATTTTTAATTATTTTTTTTCTTTATTTAATTGTGAAGTTTGTTTTTTAAGAAGTTTGTTATCGAAAGTGAGGAGTCTTTCACATCGATTTTCTTAGAAATATTGTTTTTATAAATGTAGTAATTAAGTAAAATCTATTCCTAACACATTTTCTTAATATCATGTATAAGTAAAATGTTTTTGTTTCTAGACACTCATTTTAACATTGTTACACTAACAAATAAGAATTATTTCCAAGAATTGCTTTGACAAAGAAATATACATTCACAAGTATTGAGATATTATCCTAACAAACTGTACAAATGTTAAAAAAAAGGAAAACATCCAACAAGATAATTTTTTATTCTTTGTTTTTATAAGGAGAAAGTAAGTAAAATATATTCCACAAGATTTCGGGATTGCAGCCGGATCTCGTCAACTTCTTTCCACGATATTTCGGCTGACAACCTTACAGCCATCTTCAGGCGAGTGTTTGACATTGGAGATTGCTAGTGCAAGTCGCTCTATTTATACGTAAAAGTGCCGCAAGACGCGCATGCGGAAGTTACAGTTGCATGCGCGCACCTGTCGATTCCAAGGCCCTCTACAATATTACTGCATCTACGGAGCACAAATGAATGCGTGATACAAGTAAAACATGCACGCAGACGTGTCCAAAACAATAAAATGCAAAATTTCAATATTAAAATTAAAATTACTTGTCTCTCGACATGTCAGAAGCCATAAAACGTTTTCTTTTGGTTGATATTAAAGAAATCAACGGGTCCCAGGCCTCATTCAATTGAAAGCCGCCATCACGATTAATGAGGTTCTCCGCCAAACGTATTTCCACGGATTCTTTAACAACTGAATCCCAAAAGGATCTAGATGGGGCCAAGATTTTCGTGGCAGAATAATCCATTGTATGTCCTGTGGAAATCCAATGTTCGGCTATGGCCGACCTACAGGGCTGTAAAAGGCGAGTGTGGCGCTCATGTTCAACGCAGCGGTCGTGTACTGTGCGTGTGGTCTGACCAATGTAGGCTTTCCCACACTCGCACGGTATTTTATAAATTCCAGCCTTCCGTAATCCCAGATCATCCTTGGCTGAGCCCAGAAGAGCACGAGTCTTTGTAGGTGGCCGGAAGATTGCTTTCGCACGATGTTTCTCTAAAATTCTGCCTACTTTCGATGAAACGTTACCGACATATGGGAGGAATGCTCTGTCGGTCTATTGGTTCTCCAGTACCCGTTCCGGTTGTTATTATACCCTCTATAATAGTTGTTGCCGTTCCTGGGTGATTTATAGTTATTGCCATATTCTCTTCTAAATACATAACCGGTTCTTTGTTGAACTCTATTGTCGTTTCTTGGTGCGAAGTTATCACGTTCGTAATTATTGTTTCTTCGTAATGTGTCTTGTGGATTTCACTCCTTTTTGCTTTCGATTTCACGTGCGCTTCGTCTTTTTCTTGCGTCATCTTCCGAAAATATGAACTCTAGTTCCCTTACAATACCTTAAATGCTTCGACGTCATTGCCCCCGCGACCTACTAATGATTGCTGATATTTCAATAGTAGCTTCATCGCGCATAATTTAATCAACTCTCCGTCACTGTATGGTATATCTAAGCATTGATTTTTCTTTGCCATTAATTCGAAAAATTGCACGGGACTCTTCTCTCCCGAATTTTCAAAATATAGGTTCTGTAATAATTCGTCCTTCACTCTGTTCTGTGCTTCGCTAGACCAATATCGTTAGAGAAACTTCTCTCTGAAATCTTCGTACGATCAGCATGTCGCTGCAACATTCTGCATGGTTCCTGCGACTGTTCCTTGCATGTGTGCACATATAAAGTCTAATTTGTGTGCTAGCGTCGAGTGCTCTGGTAATCCTACTCGGAATTGATCAATAAAAGTTCGTGGATGTAATGAGTTTCCTTCTCGAAAGTGCTGAAATTTTCTGACTCTGAGGAAATGATCGTTGTTGTACTTCGTCATAGTTCCATATGAAATTCGCGATTCTTCGCCACTTTTGTTTCTGATCATTTCTCCCGTCGTTCTTTCCGGTTGTGGTAGATCCATTGGATATTGTCCACTGTAACTTTCGCCCACCCTTTCGTAGTTTCGTTGGAGTGGTACGCAATAATTTTCTTCCATCGGTTGTGAACGTGCAGCTGAATGCACTGTACTCTTCGCGACCTGGCTTTCCATTGTCAGGTATTGGTTGGGTATCTTGTCTGGCTAACCTTGCTGCTTCATTGCACGATTCAAACTGTCTTGAAACATACTTTTGTGGTTCCGCATGTGTTTGTGATGACGTTTGTTCATCAAGAATTTCGAAACGTGTTCGTTGCTGTGCAGGCTGTCTGATTTTACGTATGTTACTTTCCGCCTGTGATTGGAATCGCAAATGCGTAATATCTTCGTTAATTGCTTGTTTTTCCGGTGCTGTTACAGATACGGATGTGGTTGCAGACTCTGTGCATGTTCGATCCTGTTCTCTACGCTCTTCAATTGTTTGCAACAACTCGGTTCGAAATTTCTGAAATTGTCGCTTCGTTTGCGCTTCTATTTTGACTATGAGGTTATCATATCTTTTCAGCGCTGCTTTTGTGATACGTTTGTGTAACACACTGTTTTCAACAACTTCACGCGCTGTACCTGCTGCTTGTCTAGTAATTTCGTTTATCTGTTTCTCTAGTTTCTTGACTTCTCCCTGGATGTTGTTACGTAATGTTTTGATCTCGTCCTGAATGTCATTACGCAATGTTTGTACGTCCGCTTGTACCTTGTCAATGTCTGTTCTCAATTGATTGTGACCTGTTATTAAGTTTCCTAT
The DNA here is from genome assembly GCF_021461395.2 of Schistocerca americana. Classification (NCBI taxonomy): domain Eukaryota; kingdom Metazoa; phylum Arthropoda; class Insecta; order Orthoptera; family Acrididae; genus Schistocerca; species Schistocerca americana. The sequence goes on along the minus strand of NC_060122.1, from coordinate 749,361,683 downwards.
CACTTCTCGAGATTCTTTTGCCTCGTCTTCAATATGACTTAGGTGTAACTGAATTGTTTTGTTTTGTTCTTTAATCTCACCCATTTGTGTCGTGGTTTCTGCATTCTGAATTTGAATTCGGTTCGCTATGTCTTTATTTTGGTTTGTCATGGTTTCCGGAATTTGTTGTAACAATTCTGCCAGATTGGTGGGTCCTATTGCGTTTTCTTCCGACATCCTACGCTCTGTGTTTTCGCCCAAGTGTTGGTTCGCAACCGAATGCATTGAACTGTGCTGTGACATGTTTCTGCTCGCATTCCTTGTACTCTGTGGTGAAGGAGCTCTGATTACTTGTACTATGGGTCTACGTATCAAGACGCAAGTTAGAATCCTCATCGACTGTCTCTCTACTTTCCTGCTCCTCTGTCGTTTGCTGACATACGTTTTCTATGCCTTGACGTACATTATCCTCGTTATGGTGCGTTATATGTCCTATTTCTCGCGATACTGCATCGTCTGTTGTACTGTCCTCTATTCTCTGTCCATTTTCATGCTGGGTCTCTACCTCAATTCGGTCAAGGTCTCGATCTGCCATCGCTAATCTTTCCGAATCCCCTATTTTATGTTTTAAAAGCAATTTACGCGCCCTACTTCGAGTCAACATGCGCACATACGATCTCACGCGTTCCATAAACTTTTTGTTCACACGACTTGACAAACCATTAACTTACATTCTGGGTCAGAACCAACTTGTCAACGATGTATCTGCCAACTGTGCGCTTGCATTGGAGTGAAAACTTAATTATAACAATATTAAAATTCATAACTTAATTATGCTATTGTCTCTGCTAGAATGTCTCGCTATCTATAGCTGGAGCTACTGTTTTCAACTATTCATGCCTCTCAAAAAAATTTTTTGTTATTACGAAAAATTTTTAACAGGAAATTTTTCTGACCTAGTTAGGCATGTGGTCGACCTTCAATCATGGTATTTTACCATCCTGGCAGGGTCGCCATTTTCTAACGTTCTGCATGGTGTCTGTTGTTCTATATCGCGTCTCCCTACCACTTTCGCGCAACACTCTGAGCGTGTTTTTTAGGGAATTGACTAGTTTGAACCTGGGACCTGTTGCTGGTAAGGAGGCGCCAAACCACACACGACATGTAGAGTCCAGAAGAGTTCAGTGCGACTAGCGATGATGTAACCAAATACTTAATGATTTCTGCGTCAGATCCACTACACTCCCTACAAAAGTATCTTAATACTAACTAAATTTATTGGAAGGGGTTCAAGGCTTTCCTATTTTTACTTAGCTGGTAAAATGACGTCGAAAAAGCAGTTAAGTTTACCATTGGAAATTTTATTCTACTCACAAAACATTGTTTATAAATTGCACTATTGATAAAAGGATATGTTTAATACAGGATGATAAAAACCAACTGCGTTCAACAAAAATGTGAACGAATATACCCTGAGTGGGTTTCCAAGTTCTACAAAGGATCGAAGGATGACCTATGCCATATCACACCTATAATCTAGGTTTAAATTAAGTTTCACAAGAGAGAAAACTATCAAAATGGTCTACAGTGACCCTCAATTATCTTTAATTACTTATCTAACTTGTCGTAAATTACAGTGGCTGATGTGGCTTCTCAATAAGTATATAACAGAAAAATCATCACGTTTCTGATTTTTTACTTCAAGTGGCAAATGTGAACACCATGAGCTTTAATTGACGATCGACACTAGTATTATGCAAAAAGGGGGTGTAACAGATGAGACTTCTGCAGTTGTGATTGAAGCTTTATGCACTGTTATGCGGCATCGCGTACGTTCATTACCTTGTCGTAGTTCGTCAGGGGGCTGCGAGCAGCACTGCTCCGCTCACCTCGCCGTCTTAGAAGCAACTCTCTCCTAACTTCTTCTTAATACAATTTAGCGAAGTTGATTTAAAAAAACTGTCTGGTTGTGTTTTCATCCGACCAATCAGGGTCTCAATGTTAACCTTAGGCTCCGCCTATAAAAATTCTGTCCTTCCAATGAGAAATGTTATACTTTTCGTGGTGGGGCAATGCTTTTAAAGTTTGCAACGTAACAGAGATGCGAAAAAGTCTCACGCTAAAACTTGCGGCTGGGGTGGTCCTAGCGGTTACCTGGCGACATGGGTTTCCGTCCCTTATCGTAGGGCCTTCCAGCTTAACACGGTTCTGCTCTCGACTTCTGTTCTCGTTTCTCCCCTCGGAACTGCAACTGTCTCACGGTGGGAAGGTATGACATGCATTTAGGCATTCTTGTGTTAGTCTGTGGTATTCCATTTGCTCACTCGTTACTCGTATCACAATTTATTCGGAGCTATGTGACATACTACTGGATTTGCTTATCATGTCAGGGTTTTCATGGAAGGTGTTGGATTTGCCTGACACCTTACAATAAAGCCCAAATTTTGAAGAAATACTCATTACTGTAGCTGCTTTGTGTCAGTGACACGAGAACCGATCAAACGCGCGAATTTCTTCATTTTGTTACAAATTTGTTTAGCACGACTCGATGTAGGTGTTTACTGGAAGACGGCTACCGAGCAACTATATCGGCTCATAGAAATACTGAATACCTACTGGAGAGTTCGTTAAGCACCTAATCAGATCCTCTCGAGCACTTCTATACTCGCTGTGTTTCTAACGTCAGCCAATCAAGATTATGACAAGTAATTTAGACCAGAGATTGATTTCCATAAAATAGATTAATAATAAATTTAATACTGAATGCCCCTTCGGGCTACCTTTTACAAAATCAAGCTGACTCAGACACATGTCACAATTTCCCTTATTGCACGACAGCTTTCTCACACATATATTTACATAGTTTTAGTAAAATATTACATTCGCACTTTAGTTACGTGCTCCATTCGCTCTCTCAGTCCCTCCAAAAACTCACACAACAGAAACACGATCAAATAATAATTTTCCAAAGTACTTTTAATTACATCAGGAATCTGTAGTAATGAAACTAAAGAAAATTCCAAATATTTATATTATAAGAACTTATACTCTTTGTTGTAGTTTCATTTGATACTATAAACGTATACATTACAGTCCCTATCTCAGTTTCACAATGCTAGCACGACTATTGTGTGCTTTCGGTAAAAAATTTATACCTCCGAAAATATTAAAGTTACTGATTTGAAATGTAACTGTATGTTTGTGTTATTCATAGATTTTGGTGTACTGAGTATGAAAAAGAACGATTAATATTTAATGGTTACAGGCTGTTTTAAAAAGAATACACGTATTAGAAAGTGTTATGCTGTCAAAATCATCGATCGCTGCGCCACCGCTCGGTTATTGGAGGAATGAATACATTGTCTAGTTTGTATTCATTACCGTCAGATGTCGGTCGTCTTCTGTTTGATACGTTACTGTGACATGTTAGGAAAGGGCTACTATGCAGCCGAAATCACTTTGGATTTTTGAGTTTGAGAGTTGTAATTCCGCAAATACAATGCAAAGGTGTTTCAGGTTGAGGTACCAAACTGATCCACCAACTGGTTGGATCAATCGCAGATAGTATCGACAGTTTGTAGACACCTACAACAACAACTTGGCGTGTCTTGAGACATCGGTTGGTTATGAAGCCGTACGAGTTACAAATGTTAAAGGTTCTACGTCATGATAACAGACACAAACGCGTGGCACTTTCTGACAAGCTTCAGAATGCTGTTGTCAATGATAACTCTTTCACAGAACGCATCGTGTTCAGTGGCGTAGCTACTTTGCACCTCATTGGGAAAGCAAGCAAATACAATGTTCGAATTTAGAGCCTACAGAATCTACGTGCATTTCTGTAAGGTTTCATTAAGGACAACGTTCATGCACCAGCAGAACATAAAACAGTGGAAGAACCAGATCCGTACTGCCTTTGCATTTGTGACGACGGACATGCTTACCCGAGTATGGGAAGTTTTCGAGTATCAGTGTGATACTATTTGTGTCGCTGGTGGAGGACATACTGAACATCTGTTGTCTATACTTAAGATAATCGAAAGTATTTGCCCCAAGTTATATAGTTGTAGTCTTACAGTTTAATAATTATATATGTTGGAAATACGTATGTTCTTTTTGTAACACCCTGTACTTCTTCAGATTCATAGAAGGTATGTATAACGTACAGCATTAGTCAAGAACACGGCTCGCTCGATCGAGTATCCAGTGTCAGCTGTGTGAATGTGAGAACGAAATTCAGCCCTCCTCCCATCTCTACGGCAATCTACCCTTTAATGCAACACGACAACTCGTAATGACTTGGTATGTTACAGTTGGTGCATGTGGACGTGCTGCAGTACTTCCCTCCAGCGCGTAACACGTGCTCTATGGGAATTAAGTAAGAAGAGACGAGCAGGTCAGTCAATAATCTGAATACACTTTCCAGAATGAGAATTTTCACTCTGCAGCGGAGTGTGCGCTGATATGAAACTTTCTGGCCGATTAAAACTGTGTGCCGGACCGAGACTTGAACTCGGGACCTTTGCCTTCCGCGGGCAAGAGCTCTACCAACTGAGCTACCCAAGCACGACTCATGACCCGTCCTCACAGCTTTACTTCTGCCAGTATCTCGTCTCCTACCTTCCAAACTTTACAGAAGCTCTCCTGCGAACCCTGCCGAATACACTTTCGTTGCTAGAGTTCTCCCACCTGTACTGTTCGATGTGGCCGCGAACTGCTGTCCAACAAAATGAGGACAGAGCCTAATGCACCCCTGAAGAGACGCACATGGGAAAAGAGGACAGTGTCACAAATATTTTGGTGCCAGTGCACCCATGCGACATTATGCCTCCCCCCACCATAACACCAGGACGACCGAAACTGTCATTGCATTGCCTGTTTCCATCTCTCGCCATATGGGGGTACATCCAGCATCAACACCCATCCAGCAGTTGGCAACTGCGCTGCTGGAGGAATGCTACGCCCTATCACGAGCACTCCTTTCCAACCCTGTGGCCAGCATTGGAGAACGCTATACAGCATGAGCTGCCATGCGACGTGATCACACACTGTATTAAGAACCATGTCCCGTCGTGTGTCATGTCCTGGCGACCATCAGGGATCGCGTCGACTTTAGTGCAGTTATAGCCTTTGAAGAACGGTGTCATTTCAGTTGGTGTCATGGCGTATATCTCCCAGTTATCTTCTGTACTATACTGCAGCAGTTCTTTCTATGAATGGTCCAAGTTTCATCGAGCTATGCTTCTCGTACTTGGCTGTGACACACCTAGGGAAAGTTACCTTTGTCCCTAAATTTAGCACACCAACGTAGTTATACGTTGTGGCACAGCAACGAAATTGAAAATTAAATAATTTTCTCAGTTTTGTAAATCGTGCAAAAACAATTGTTCAAATGGCTCTGAGCACTATGGGACTTAACATCCGAGGTCGTCAGTCCCCTAGAACTTAGAACTACTTAAACCTAACTAACCTAAGGACATCATACACATCAATGCCCCAGGCAGGATTCGAACCTGCAACCGTAGCAGTCACGCGGTTCCAGACTGAGGCGTCTAGAACCAATCGGCCACAACGGCCGGCCTAAATTGTCCACTTTTATATATGTGTTACATGTGATGTTATATGTTTCCTACATGTAATATTACCAGTACATTCTAAGTTCTTATTTGCCATTTAATAGTTTGCTGCAGAAAATAAACTGTTAATATTTTTCGTGCAAATGATAACACTGTTGCGGCCACATGTAGTAAGCGAAGGTTAATGCAGTGGAGAATGGCAAAACAGAGGCACGCCGGCGACTGAGGCGTTGCGAAGTAAGCACACACAGATAGCCTTGCTGACAGTAGCAGTCTACCAACAGACTGACGCAAGGACGCGCACAGACCGAGCGCCGAGCGAAGCCTGGGGAGTGCTGAGTAAGGGGAAGTGAGGCCAGCACGCTAAGTTACTCTGCGATGTACTGCGGGAGTAATGACAAATAGCTACCACCGAGGGTAAAAAACGTCCTCCTGCTGTATGTAAGTAGTGGAGCGCAGGCAGCAACAGACAGAAGCCAATTGGAAGCAGTTCGGATCTGATGACGGACGTGGTACGTGTCCGAATGTTCAATCTTCGTAGGTGACGATTCCAAGTCTGTTCCAGCTCGCCTTGTTTGGTCGGCACCATGGCTGACTAACTACAGCAAGAACTTCCAGCAGGACCAGCCGCAGCGCGGTCTCGGTCACAGGCGCCGACGGGTACTGACGCCCGGACTTCACGGCGACCCGGCTTCACGGCGCCTGGTCCGTCCATGAAAGGATCTCGCGGACACCTCGACTAACGGCTTCCCAGCCGCCGGTGCAGCAGTTGTCGGCAGCTGACCTCACGGCGACGTGGCTCCGTAGGCGTGCCTGTACTGGGGCGCCGAGCGGCGACGAATTCTTCTCAACCACAGGGCATCCAGGCTTCAGCGGAGCACTGGTGGCCTGAGGCTCCCGAGTGCGATCAGCGCTCATTGTCGGAGAATCCACACAGCAACAGCTAGGCGGAAGGATAAGCAGGGCTGGGCAGCGACAATGAGGGAGAAATTGTAAAGAAAGGTCAATAAATTATTGTAAAACTCCACGCTGTCTCAGTCTATGGCACAGTCACTGTGTCTGCTGCTAACAAGTGGTGTAGAAGTCATAAGAACACGGTGAGATGTAGTAAGACAGGAATATGTATGTTAATGTATAAATCTGAATCTTTCTAAAAAGTCATTGTTACCACGTTGCTCGAAAGCCAGATAGACAGGCTCGGGAAACTTAACTGTTTAGTACACACCCCTGACGAAAGGGGCGTTAGCCATCTCGTAACTTGGCAGCGATGACGTTTGGTTTGTTGCGCGCTCAACTGCGCGGTCATCAGCGCCCGTACAGTGTCCCAATGTTGACCCAATTTTTTTTTCACAATCGAATCTGGACACTGTCACGAATGATGAGGATGATAATGAAACGATGACGACAACACAAACACCCAGTCTCCAGGCAGAGAAAATCCCTATCCCGGCCGGGAATCGAGCCCGGGAGACCGTGATCCAGAGGCAGCAACGCTAGCCCCTAGCCCACTGGCTGCGAATGGACAGGTAGGGAAGAGGCTCCTACTAAGCGTGGCTGTGTGGCTGCCGCCGGCCGTCCTATATCGAGGTGGCAGAGGACGCTCGTGGCACGGAACTGCTGGTGGCGTGCTTGACTGGGTTCGATAGATCGGCACGACCGCTGTGGGCGTCTGACTGCAAGTTGCAATTCCGTCGGCCCCTTCCACGCCCAGTACCTGATACGACAGTTTGAGATAACGTTCTATGTTACGTACATCAATTCTCGCAAATGGTCACAGAATTTGGTGTTTACACTTAAGGTAAAAACCACTCATGCATGTGAGTTCCGACAGAATGGGCACAGCTTACGAAGCAGTACATCTACATCTACATGACTACTCTGCATTTCAAATTTAAGTACTTGGCAGAGGGTTCATCGAACCACAATCATACTATCTCTCTACCATTCCACTCCCGAACAGCGCGCGGGAAAAACGAACACCTAAACCTTTCTGTTCGAGCTCTGATTTGAATTATTTTATTTTGATGATCATTTCTACCTATGTAGATTGGGCTCAACAAAATATTTTCGCATTCGGAAGAGAAAGTTGGTGACCGAAATTTCGTAAATACACTCCTGGAAATGGAAAAAAGAACACATTGACACCGGTGTGTCAGACCCACCATACTTGCTGCGGACACTGCGAGAGGGCTGTACAAGCAATGATCACACGCACGGCACAGCGGACACATCAGGAACCGCGGTGTTGGCCGTCGAATGGCGCTAGCTGCGCAGCATTTGTGCACCGCCGCCGTCAGTGTCAGCCAGTTTGCCGTGGCATACGGAGCTCCATCGCAGTCTTTAACACTGGTAGCATGCCGCGACAGCGTGGACGTGAACCGTATGTGCAGTTGACGGACTTTGAGCGAGGGCGTATAGTGGGCATGCGGGAGGCCGGGTGGACGTACCGCCGAATTGCTCAACACGTGAGGCGTGAGGTCTCCACAGTACATCGATATTGTCGCCAGTGGTCGGCGGAAGGTGCACGTGCCCGTCGACCTGGGACCGGACCGCAGCGACGCACGGATGCACACCAAGACCGTAGGATCCTACGCAGTGCCGTAGGGGACCGCACCGCCACTTCCCAGCAAATTAGGGACACTGTTGCTCCTGGGGTATCGGCGAGGACCATTCGCGACCGTCTCCATGAAGCTGGGCTACTGTCCCGCACACCGTTAGGCCGTCTTCCGCTCACGCCCCATCATCGTGCAGCCCGCCTCCAGTGGTGTCGCGACAGGCGTGAATGGAGGGACGAATGGAGACGTGTCGTCTTCAGCGATGAGAGTCGCTTCTGCCTTGGTGCCAATGATGGTCGTATGCGTGTTTGGCGCCGTGCAGGTGAGCGCCACAATCAGGACTGCATACGACCGAGGCACACAGGGCCAACACCCGGCATCATGGTGTGGGGAGCGATCTCCTACACTGGCCGTACACCACTGGTGATCGTCGAGGGGACACTGAATAGTGCACGGTACATCCAAACCGTCATCGAACCCATCGTTCTACCATTCCTAGACCGGCAAGGGAACTTGCTGTTCCAACAGGACAATGCACGTCCGCATGTATCCCGTGCCACCCAACGTGCTCTAGAAGGTGTAAGTCAACTACCCTGGCCAGCAAGAACTCCGGATCTGTCCCCCATTGAGCATGTTTGGGACTGGATGAAGCGTCGTCTCACGCGGTCTGCACGTCCAGCACGAACGCTGGTCCAACTGAGGCGCCAGGTGGAAATGGCATGGCAAGCCGTTCCACAGGACTACATCCAGCATCTCTACGATCGTCTCCATGGGAGAATAGCAGCCTGCATTGCTGCGAAAGGTGGATATACACTGTACTAGTGCCGACATTGTGCATGCTCTGTTGCCTGTGTCTATGTGCCTGTGGGTCTGTCAGTGTGATCATGTGATGTATCGGAACCCAGGAATGTGTCAATAAAGTTTCCCCTTCCTGGGACAATGAATTCACGGTGTTCTTATTTCAATTTCCAGGAGTGTAGATCTCGCCGCGACGAAAAATGTCTTTGCTTTAATGACTTCCATCCCAATTCGCGTATCATATCTGCCACACTCTCTCCCCAATTACGTGATAATACAAAACGAGCTGCCCTTTTTTGCACCCTTTCGATGTCCTCCGTCAATCCCACCTGGTGAGGATCCCACACCGCTCAGCAATATTCTAACAGAGGACGAACGAGTGTAGTGTAAGCTGTCTCTATAGTGGACTTGTTGCATCTTCTAAGTGTCCTGCCAATGAAACGCAACCTTTGGCTCGCCTTCCCCACAATATTATCTATGTGGTCTGTCCAACTGAAGTTGTTCGTAATTTTAACACCCAGGTACTTCGTTGAATTGACAGCCTTGAGAATTGTACTATTTATCGAGTAATCGAATTCCAACTGATTTCTTTTGGAACTCATGTGGATCACCTCACACTTTTCGTTATTTAGCGTCAACTGCTGCCTGCCACACCACACAGCAATTTTTTCTAAATCGCTTTGCAACTGATACTGGTCTTCGGATGACCTTACTAGACGGTAAATTACAGCATCATCTGCGGACAACCTAAGAGAACTGCTCAGATTGTCACCCAGGTCATTTATATAGATCAGGAACAGCAGAGGTCCCAGGACGCTTTCCTGGGGAACCCCTGGTGATATGATATCACTTCAGTTTTACTCGAGGATCGATGTATGATGGTAGAATATGTAGTCACAATTTTGCCACCGAGCATACTGGAATCGCATTCGGGAGGACGGAAACCACACAGCCACTCTCAATTGGAGCCTCTTTCCTACCTGTCCGTTCGCAGCTCGTGGTCTAGGGGCTAGCGTTGCTGCCTCTGGATCACGGTGTCCCGGGCTCGATTCGCAGCCGGGATAGGGGTTTTCTCTGCCCGGGGACTGGGTGTTTGTGTTGTCCTCATCGTTTCATCATCCAGATTTAGATTTTCTGTGAAGTCCCTAAATCGCTCCAAGCAGATGCCAGGATAGTTCCTTTGAAAGGGCACGGCTGCGAACGTACTTGGCAGCGGGCAGATACAAGTCTTCATTGGTCTGAAGGGAAATTATATCCTGATCGAGACAGAGATACAAATCGGGTAGCTGTTCGGCCGACAGCAGCCACCACACAGCGAAGTAACCGTTAGTGCTGTGCCTCCGTAGTTATTTCTAGTTATTTCCAGCACAGTGATTAGGTTCTGCCTGCAAATGTGACAATTCGTTTCATCTTGACTGAAGCTAACCCACGGTAAACTTGCGAACCTAAACTACTGTTGGGATAAAGCGATATATTCGTGTAACCGAAGACTGAGGGTTTCCTTTTAGCACTTATGTAAATGTCCTCACACTTTTTATTATTTAGGTTCAACTGCCAATTTTTGCACCACACACGTATCTTTCTAAATCGTTCTGCAGTTTGTTTTGATTTCTGATGTCCTTACTAGACGATAAAGGACAACGTCATTTGCAGACAACCTAAGACGGTCGCACCGGCCGGAGTGGAAGTGCGGTTCTAGGAGCTACAGTCTGGAACCGCGTGACCGCTACGGTCTCAGGATCGAATCCTGCGTCGGGCATGGATGTGTGTGGTGTCCTTAGGTTAGGTAGATTTAATTAGTTTTAAGTTCTAAGTCCCATAGTGCTCAGAGTCATTTGAACCGTTTTAAGACGGCTGCTCAAATTATATATTAAATCGTTAGTATAGACAAGTAAGGCCAGAAATCACTTCTGTTTTACTCGATGACTTCCATTCAGTTGGGACAGGAACTCACGAATCCAGTGATGTAACTCAGACGATATTCCACAAGCAATCAATTTTATTACAAGTCGCTTATGAGGTACTGTGTCAAAGAACTTCTAAAAATTTAGAAACACGGAACCAATTTGAAATCCCTTGTGAACAGCACTCAACAACACGTGTGTGTGAAGAGCTAGTTGTGTTCCACAAGTAGGATTTTTTCTAAATCAGCGTTTACTATGTGGGAGTAGCCCATTCTCTCTGAAGTGATTCATAGTGTTCGAAAAAAATATGTGTTCTAAAATCCTGCTGCATAATGCCGTTAATGTGATGAGCCTGTAATTTAGTTGTCACTCCTACTGCCTTTCTTGAATGTTGGTGTGACCTGTGCAGCCTTCCAGTCTCTGAGGGCGTTTCAGTCGTCGAGCGATGGGCTGTATACAATTGTTAAGTACGGAGCTATGGCATCAGCGTGCTCTGGAAGGAACATAATTGGTATGCAGTCTTGACTGGAAGACTGGCTTCTTCTGTATTACTTTACATATTGCACAAGGATGCAGTACAATTATACGCTGAGGACACTGAACTGTGCAGCGGAGAACGATGTTAATAATACTGTAAGCATTTGGTACACGTCATGGAATTTGGGGACGGATCTTGCTAGACAGACCTCATGAGCTCGGAACGCTCTGCATTACTCATTCCATTGCCGCCCGAGTACTGACATTCCCTTCGGAACGACGTTAGCTGGAGGAGACAGACGCCACATAAAAAGCTCCACTAGGAATGGCAAGTCCCACGGGTGTATTCCAGACACGCCGTACGGCCCTCCACTGACACGTAGCACGGTAACATCGCTAACGCCTGCTGGTCTGCAATTGCAGTCGCCGCCCTCGCGAGGGAAGAAGAAGCGGCCGTCTTGTTCGGCAGCACGGACGCCGCTGTGCTGGCGGCGCGCCCCCGGTCGTTAGCATGCATACGACGCTGGAAGGACAAGCTCTTTACATCGCAGTCGGCGGTTCGGGCCTCGGCAGGCAGAGGCAGTAAAACAAGATTGTTAGTATTATAGCCGGCGCAGCGCCGCGGAGTCGTCGCGCCCTGTCAGCGCGAAGCGGGACGAAGCAACGGGCCAGCCACGTGTCGTCGGGGTGGGCAGGGGGGGGGGGGAGGGAGCGGGGGGGGGGGGGGACGCGCGACGGGCTGCCGGCATAATGGCGTTTGGACCGGCCCCGTGAGCTCTCACGTACCGTCACACTGACGTAACGCGACTCCGTAACAGACGCGACACGCTTGTTTAATCGCCATATTTCGAGTACAGCACATATTTCTCATCCCTCCTTTAAGTTTCCAGGAATACGCTTATTCCGCCTCCCCTACTGCCGCCCTCTTCCCCCAAAGACAGGCACGCCCACACGTACACACGTGCCCACGCATATGCTTAGGGTGAAGGAGGGAAGGAAAGAGACAGAGAGAAAGAGAGAGAGTGAAACAAACGGATTGTGGCATAGAGTGAGGGTCGGTGGGGAAGGGTGTAATAACAGTCTAACATAACTCTCACGACCTCCGTCTCGGTTTTGTTATATCGGATGAGTGCGGTTACTAATTTTTATAATCATTAGTAAAACTATATTTTTGGTAATATTTCCGGCGAACAGCTATCTCGTAATAGTGAAGAGCAACATTCAAGTTTTACTAAGCTACTGGCCATTAAAATTGCTGTACCAAGAAGAAATGCAGATGATAAACGGGTATTCATTGAACAAATTTATTATACTACAACTGACATGTGATTACGTTTTCACGCAATTTGGGTGCTGAGATCCTGAGAAATCAGTACCCAGAACAACCATCTCTGGCCGTAATAACGACCATGATACGCCTGGGCATTCAGTCATACAGAGCTTGGATGACGTGTACAAGTACAGCTGCCCATGCAGCTTCAACACGACACCACAGTTCAACAAGAGTAGTCACAGGCGTATTGTGACGAGCCAGTTGCTCGGCCACCATTCACCAGACGTTTTCAATTGATGCAAGATCCGAAGAATGTGATGGCCAGGGCAGCAGTACAACATTTTCTGTATCCAGAAAGGCCCGTACAGGACCTGCAACATGCGGTCGGGCATTATCCTGCTGAAATGTAGGGTTTCTCAGGGGATCGAATTAAGGGTAGAGCCACGGGTCGTAAAACATCTGAAATGTAACGTCCACTGTTCAAAGTACCGTCAGTGCGAACAAGGGGTGACCGAGACGTGTAACCAATGGCACCACATACCATCAAGCCGGGTGATACGCCAGTATGGCGACAAGGAACACACGCTTCGAATGTGCGTTCACCGCGATGTCGCCAAACAAGGATGCGACCATCATGATGCTGTAAACAGAACCTGGAATCATCTGAAAAAATTGCGTTTTGCCATTCGTGCACACAGGTTGGTCGCTGAGTATACCATCGCAGACGCTCCTGTCTTTGATAGCCGGCTGGTGTGGCCGAGCGGTTCTAAGCGCTACAGACTGGAACCGCGCGACCGCTGCGGTCGCAGGTTCGTATTCTGCCTCGGGCATGGATGTGCGTGATGTCTTTAGGTTAGTTAGGTTCAAGCAGTTCTCAGTTCAATGGGACTGATGACCTCAGATGTTAAGTCCCATAGTGCTCAGAACTATTTTCTTGTCTGTGATGCAGCGTGAAGGGTAACCGCAGCCATAGTCTCCAAGCTGATAGTCCGTGCTGCTGCAAACGTCGTCGAACTGTTCGTGCAGATGGTTGTTGTCTTACGAACGTCCCCATCTGTTGACTCAGGGATCGAGACGTGGCTGCATGATCCATCACAGCCATGCGGATGCCAGTCATCTCGATTGCTAGTGATACGAGGCCGTTGGGATCCAGCACGGCGTTCCGTATTACCCTCCTGAACCCACCAATTCCATATTCTGCTAAAAGTCATTTGATCTCGACCAACGCGAGCAGCAATGTCGCGATATGGTAAACCGCAATCGCGATAGGCTACAATCCGACCTTTATCAAAGTCGGAAACGTGATGGTACGCATTTCTCCACGTTACATGAGGCATCACAACAACGTTTCACGAGGCAATGCCGGTCAATTGCTGTTTGTGTATGAGAAATCGGTTGGAAACTTTCCCCATGTCAGCACGTCGTAGGTGTCGCCACCGGCGCCAACCTTGTGCGAATGCTCCGAAAAGCTAATCATTTGCAAATCACAGCATCTTCTTCCTGTCGGTACTATTAAGATTTTCTGAAACCAAATGACGTTGTAACCTTTATGAGGTGGCCAAACCAATTCTGCAGTTGAGCAGATATTTGCGTGATAGTTAAGGTTAACCCACAGATTGTAGAATCGTATTATGATAAGAACATCAAGTTACATATAAAAACGTTTAGAGCAGACCGTATTTTTCGTAGAAGCACTTAAATGAACATAAAACACTTCTTATCCATGAAAAATAGCACGTTCTACTTGTAGGAGCACTTTCATAATCAGCTTACTATTCGAAGAAAAGTCAAAGTTAATGAAAACTGCTTAAGAACACACCATTACGCTACGTCTGTTGATACTAGATTTATGAAACCTCCTAAAACTTACATAAACTATGTAGTCATTGCCGGTATTTGAGATAGGACAAACTTTGAATGTAATTACTTAGAATTACATGCAGCACAAAAGCAAAAATATGTAAGATGTTTTTGGTTAGTCTTGCAACGAGATATGTTCCTTTCCTTGTATCTTCCGTCTGCTGTACGAGAAATTACAGTCAAACACGCATGTACCAACCATTTTGTCAAAACTCTAAAAGAAACGTAGTTCCATAAGTTTTACCCATTTCTTACTATTCTTTCATAGGTAAATAAACAACTGCTTACACGTTCTTTGCTCTCGTGGTCAAATTGCTACAGCAAAGTGCTGGCTTCAGCAACGCGAAAGATACCATATACGGTAATGCCAGTCTGGTAACGTACGTCTGTGTGGTGTCCATGACATACATCTTTGATATTTGCTGGCCATCTTACTACGACGTCTCCGTGGCAACGGCGTCCGTAGATATCAACTTCAGGCCAGAAGAGTCCGCCAGTGCTCTACTAAATTTCGTATTATTCAGAACACATTTTAATTTATTATAAAGGACATAGTGTATTTACTAAATAATTGTCACAGATGATAATTACTTTACATAAATCCATTTATTTACTCTATAAGCAGATTTTATTGATTAAATAGCCTATGGTATGGCTATATTATATTGGTTAAATAACTTATTTCCACCAGATGATACTTCAAGGAATAAGAGAAATAATTCGTAAATAATCTTATTGCAATTAACAATTTGTTCTGTCCTATAGGCACTACTTTTTTATAATTATTTACTTTTAGACAAACTGAATCTTCAGATCATACGTAATTTATGTAAATCGTTCCTCACTGGCTAACGTTTTCGTCATACAGCACAAACACGCCCTCACCTAATCTATATAACCCAATGTTGCTAAGCCAACAGCAGTAGTTTCAACAACAGAGGTTTACTGACTGTTCTGGGTGTCGTCTACTTCCGCTGATGGGTAAAATGTTTTCGATTTTAATAAGTATAAATTACTTTGTTTTTCGCTGACTTCTTTATTAACTAGCACGCTTTCTATCCTTCACACTGCTATTCTGAAGATAGCCTAAGACTGGTCCGAAACGGTCATTTCAAATAAAATAACCATTGCGTCCTAGGCTTTTTCACTTATTTTATATATTTGTAACATAAATTTTACAACAATAAACGAATTTGGTGTAGTAAAATCCGACAATATCAAAAAAATGGCCAAAAAATTGCCATTATTTAGTTTCCTAACGACCCTGGGAGTTAAAAAATGATACGTTGCAGGACAATTTATGTGTTGCTTTCTTGTAATGTATAGAGATATACCGAGTAATGGCGTTTTCCTTTAATGAGAAAAAATTGCTATTAAACGCAAGAAGACCCGACCTTTTGTAGAAAGACGTCGTAACTCCACCCAACAAAGTAGAGTTTTGTTCGCTACAGCTTTAGCCAAATCAGTGAATGTGGAACGTAGGAAATCTTTATGTATCGTGATACCTAGATTATTTAGCGTACCAAATAAGCCACCATAATTGTAGTTTGAGGGAAAACCACATAGGCGTAATATTAAATAGTCAAAAGCAATGAATCTGTTTCCCTAAAGAGAGAAGAAACTAATTGCACAACTCTTTCTGTATCTGAGCCACAAATGGTACGAATCTTTTACATATCGCCTTTTGAAGCGAAAATAATTATATTTACAAAGATATTCATGTATTAGAATGTAAAGCAAGTAGAAAAACGTGCAAGAATGGGTCAATTTTTAGACTCCATAAACATTTTAAGGGTCAAGGAATTGCGCATGATGATAACAACAGACAACAACAGAAATATATGTTTCTAGGTGCATGAAACATGTCTATATGTCACTCTTGCTTTCAGCGACGAAAGCTGAAAATGTACTCATATTCGAACGTATATTTCATGAATAAGTTGTAGCTTATGTCATTCAACCAGTGTGGTTCGTTTGTTTTTACATGTATTTCACTCCATTCCTGTCTCTGGCTAATTTGCTAACGTATGGAAAGCAAAATTGTAACAACTGTACCGTTAATAAACTAGAAAATAGTTTAAAAAATAACAATATCTTTACGAAGAAAGTGACTGTCAGCTTTCCCACCGCTTGGATCGCTAGTGTCGCTCCAGCTGTCAAACAGTAACGGCTTTCACACAAGAGACTGTCGTGACTGTATGCATTTGACTGTGGTAACATTATCGAGAAAAATCTACGATCGTAATTCGGTTTAGTTTCGTGGTATATCGGTATGTTCATTTCCTTTCGGGATGAAGCATCGATCACTTCATTTCATAATTTTCTGTTTCCTTACAGTTTGTTCGGTCATACAATTTTTATATAGTCAAAGTCACTTTCCAATAATTTTATTCAAAGATCAAAGGAACAGTTAGGTTAAGTTGTCTTCTAAATTTCTTCGTAAATTTTTATTTTAATACAGCAGTATGAAAATTCTAGTGTTAGGGTCTTTAATTCATAATCAAATCGTCTTCGGTCCCGGGTTCTAATCCCGCCGCTGCTTAGGTTTTGATTAAGAATCAGCATTGGCCGCCGAAGACTTTCGGCATAATAAGTCACCCTCAGTCTGCCAACGGCTTTGTCAGAGAGAGCGGAGGAGCGGACAGAAGCTCAGGGTACATTCTTGTCCTATGGGTGGGAAACTGCCCCTAAATGCGGAAGAATCAGCAATGATCAACGGCGTGAGGATGCAGAAGGCAATGGAAACCACTGCATTAATGACACGTAACGTGTGTCCAAAGGCCATGTGGCCTGTAATTGAAGAAGTGTCATGATGATCTCTCCATTGGCAAAAGATTCCGGAGTAGTCCCCCATTCGGATCTCCTGGAGGGGACTGCCAAGGGGGAGGTTACCATGAGAAAAAGATTGAATAATCATCGGAAGGATAACGTTCTACGAGTCGGGCCGTGGAATGTCAGAAGCTTGAACGTGGTAGGGAAACTAGATATTCTGAAAAGGGAAATGCAAAGGCTCAATCTAGATATAATAGGGGTCAGTGAAGTGAAGTGGGAGGAAGACAAGGATTTCTGGTCAGATGAGTATCGGGTAATATCAACAGCAGCAGACATTGGTATAACAGGTGTAGGATTCGTTATGAATACGAAGGTAGGGCAGAGCGTGTGTTACTGTGAACATTTCAGTTACAGGGTTGTTCTTATGAGAATCGACACCAAACCAACACCGACAACGATAGTTCAGGTATACATGCCGACGTCGCATGCTGAAGATGAAGATGAAGAGATAGTGTATGAGGATATTCAAAGAGTAATACAGTATGTAAAGGGGGATGAACATCTAACAGTCATGGGGGACTGGAATGCCGTTCTAGGGGAAGGAGTAGAAGAAAAAGTTACAGGAGAACATAGGCTTGGGACTAGGAATGAGAGAGGAGAAGGAGAAAGACTAACTGAGTTATGTAACAAGTTTCAGCTAGTAATAGCGAATACTCTGTTCAAGAATCACAAGAGGAGGAGGTATACTTGGGAAAGGCCTGGTGATACGGCAAGATTTCAGTTACATTACATCGTAGTCAGACAGAGATTCCGAAATCAGGTACTGGATTCTAAGACGTACGGTATCCAGGAGCAGATCACAATATAGTAGTGAAGAAGAGTGGGCAGAATTTTAAAAAATTAGTCAGGAAGAATCAATAAGCAAAGAAGTTGGATACAGAAGTACTAAGGATTGATGAGGTACGGTTGAAGTTTTCTAAGGCTGTAGATACAGCAATAAGGAATAGCTCAGTAGGAAGTAATGTTGAAGGGCCATCACAGAAGTTGGGAAGGAAAACGTAGGTACAAAGAAGGTAAATGCGAAGAAACAGTGGGTAACAGAAGAAATACTTCAACTGATCGACGAAAGGAGGAAGTACAAAAATGTTCCGGGAAACTCAGTAATACAGAAATACAAGTCTCTGTGGAATGAAATAAATAGGAAGTGCATGGAAGCTAAGACGAAATGACTGCAGGAAAAATGTGAAGACATCGAAAAAGAAATGATTGTCGGGAGGACAGACTCTGCATACAGGAAAGTCAAAACAACCTTCAGTGACATTCAAAGCAAGGGTGATAACATTAAGAGTGCAACGGGAAATCCACTGTTAAATGCAGAGGAGAGAGTGGATAGGTGGAAAGAATATACTGAAAGCCTCTATGAGTTGGAAGATTTGTCTGATGTGAGAGAAGCAGAAAAAGGAGTCTATTTAGAAGACATAGGGGATCCAGTATTAGAATTAGAATTTAAAATAGCTTTGGAGGACTTAAGATCGAAAATGGCAGAAGGGATAGATAATATTTCATCAGAATTTCTAAAATCATTGGGGGAAGTGGCAACAAAACGACTATTCACGTTGGTGTGTAGAATGTATGAGTCTGGTGACATACCGTCTTACATTCGGAAAAGCATAATCTACACAATTCTGAAGACGGGAACAGCTGGAAAGTGCGAGAATTATCGCACGATCAGCTTTACTGCTTATGCTTCCAAGTTTCTTAAAAGAATAATATACAGAAGAATGGAAAAGAAAATTGAGGATGCACTAAATGACGATTAGTTTGGCTTTAGGAAAGATAAAAGCACGAGAGAGGCAATTCTGATCTTCCGGTCAATAATGGATGCATGACTAAATAAAAATCAAGACACGTTAATAGGATTTATCGACCGGGAAACAGCATTCTACAATGTAAAATGGTGCAAGATTTTCGAAATTCTAAAAAAAGAAGGGTAAGCTATAGGGAGAGACAGGTCATATACAATATGTACAACAACCAAAAGGGAATAATAAGAGTAGACGACCAAGAACGGAATTCTCTTATTAAAAAGGGTGTAAGACAAGGATGTAGCCTTTCGCAACTACAGTTCAATCTGTACACCGAGGAAGCAATAATGAAAATAAAAGAAAGCTTCATGAGTGGAATTAAAATTCGAGGTGAAAAGATATCAGTGATACAATTCGCTTATAACATTGTTATCCTGAGTGAAAGTGAAGAATAATTCCATGATCTGCTGAACGGAATGAACAGTTTAATTAGTACACAGTATGTATTGAGATTACATCGAAGAAAGACGCAGGTAATGAAAAAGAGTAGAAATGATAACAGTGAGGAACCTAACATCAGGATTTATGGACACGAAATAGATGAAGTTAAGGAATTCTGCCACCTAGGCAGTAAAACAACCAATGACGGACGGAGCAAGGAGGGCATCAAAAGCCGACTATCAATGGCAAAAAGGGCGCACCTGGCCAAGAGAAGTCTACTAATCTCAAATAACGGCCTTAATTTGAAGAAATTTCTGAAAAGGTACGTCTGGATTACAGCATTGATGGAAGTGAAACATGGACTGTGGGGAAACCGGAACAGAAATCGAAGCATTTGAGATATGGTGCTACAAACGAATGTTGAAAATTAGGTGGACTGATAAGGTAAGGAATGAGGAGGTTCTGCGCAGAATCGGAGAGGAAAGTAATATGTGGAAAACACTGATAAGGAGAAGCGACAGGAAGACAGGATATCTGTTAAGACACCAGGGAATGACTTCCGTGGTAGTAGAGGGAGATGTAGAGGGCAAAAACCGTAAAGGAAGACAGATATTGGAATACAGCTAGCAAATAATTGAGGACGTACGTTGCAAGTGCTACTCTGAGATGAAGAGGTTAGCACAGGAGAGGAATTCCTGGTGGGCCGCATCAAACGAGTCAGAAGATTGATGACAAAAATAAATCAGTGCGTTTTTGCTAAATTAATAGTGCTGTGATTCTTTTAAATATGTTTTAATATGGTTCAAATGGTTCAAATGGCTCTGAGCACCATGGGAAGTAACATCTTAGGTCATCAGTCGCCTAGAACTTAGAACTGCTTAAACCTAACTAACCTAAGGACATCACACACATCCATGCCCTAGGCAGGATTCTAACCTGCGGCCGTAGCAGTCCCGCGTTTCCGGACTGCAGCGCCTAGAACCGCACGGCCACCGCGGCCGGCTAATATCGCTGATACCTAAAATCGTTCTATTTGGTGAAAAAACATCTTTTTACATGAAATGTAGGCCCAGTTTCCAATATGAACAACCATCAGCTGTGCGAGCGAATGACAACACTGAAAACTAGAGCCGGACGTGGACTCGAACCCGGATTTCCATCTTTGCGCCAATGGTCACCCTGACCAGCTTGGCTATCCGTGTGCGATCTACGGCCAGACCGAAATTTCCAAGTGTCGTCCTTCAACCTATACTCGTAAACATAATATACAGGGTGATTCAAAAAGAATACCACAACTTTAGGAATTTAAAACTCTGCAACGACAAAAGGCAGTGCTAAGCACTACCTGTCGGCGAATTAAGAGAGCTATAAAGTTTCATTTAGTTGTACATTTGTTCGTTTGAGGCGCTGTTGACTAGGCGTCAGCGTCAGTTGATGCTAAGATGGCGACCGCTCAACAGAAAGCTTTTTGTGTTATTGAGTACGGCAGAAGTGAATCGACGACAGTTGTTCAGCGCGCATTTCGAACGAAGTATGGTGTTAAACCTCCTGATAGGTGGTGTATTAAGCGTTGGTATAAACAGTTTACAGAGAATGGGTGTTTGTGCAAAGGGAAAAGTTCTGGACGGTCGAGAACGAGTGATGAAAATGTAGCACGCATCCAGCAAGCATTTGTTCGCAGCCCAGGAAAATCGACCCGCAGAGCTAGCAGAGAGCTGCAAATTCCACAATCAACTGTATGGAGAGTCCTACGAAAAAGGTTAGTTATGAAACCTTATCGTCTGAAATTGGTTCAAGTACTGTCTGCAGCTGATAAGATTAAAAGAATCGATTTATGTTATTTTATCCTTGCTCAAATGGAAACAGATGAATCTTTCGTTTCAAAGATTGTGTTTAGTGATGAAGCAACTTTCCACACTGACGGGAAAGTCAACCGTCACAATGTGTGTATATGGGGCACTGAGAATCCGCGGGAAACAACTCAGTATGAACGTGACTCGCCTAAGGTGAAAGTTTTCTGTGCCATTTCAGCCAATATAGTTTTTGGTCCCTTTTTCTTCGAAGGTGCTACTGTAACTGGACTACAGTATCTGTAGATGTTAGAGAATTGGCTGTTCCCTCAGCTCGAACAAGAAGCACAACAATTCATATTTCAGCAGGATGGAACGCCACCACATTGGCACTTATCTCTCCATAACTGAACGTCAACTACCCGAGGCGATGGATCGGCCGCCAGGCAGCCCGTGACAGAGCACTTCATCACTGGCCTCCAAGAAGCCCTGATCTTACCCCCTGCGATTTTTTCTCATGGGGGTTTGTTAAGGATATGATGTTTCGGCCACCTCTCCCAGCCACCATTGATGATTTGAAACGAGAAATAACAGCAGCTATCCAAACTGTTACGCCTGATATGCTACAGAGAGTGTGGAACGAGTTGGAGTATCGGGTTGATATTGCTCGAGTGTCTGGAGGGGGCCATATTGAACATCTCTGAACTTGTTTTTGAGTGAAAAAAAGACCTTTTTAAATACTCTTTGTAATGATGTATAACAGAAGGTTATATTATGTTTCTTTCATTAAATACACATTTTTAAAGTTGTGGAATTCTTTTTGAATCACCCTGTATAATTCCCATACAGGGGAGGATATTTTAAATGAACGCTTCTGTCTGGCATGGGCCGATAAAGACGATATTACAGTGTGAAACGATGAGCATTGCATAGTTCTTCTTAACAAAACACAGACTACAATATCGTACACATCTTCTTATAGAGTTGAATTTTACAACTCATAGTCAGTTGCCAGTGGAATTTTATAGCGATGAGAGTCTAGTAACTGCATTTGATGGAAAGCTTACAATTATACATTTCATTCTGAAATTCGTACACAATGCGAAAACCTGGTGAAACTGGTTGAAACTCGGCTACAACGAATTAATGACTGCATTCATGTAAACAGAGAAGTAGAAGAGAGTTAGACTTGTCGGAATCGATCACTACGTAGAAACTGTTAAATACCCTACTCTGTTAGAACAAAACGAACGCTCTACCATTAAATAACCAGCGGTTAGGAAAGAACGAGTATGTTGCAAGAGAGAGGGAGAAAGATGTAAAAGTAGTGCAAGAGAAGGGAATAACAGAAATTAGGTGCTTCTAAAAATCACTACTTCAACGTGCAAGTTGAAACTGCAGTTGCTATAAGGTCGCGGTCGGAATACAATACTTATTCAACACCAGTTTCGCTGCAGTTTTGTTTTTTTTTTTTTTTTTTTTTTTTTTTAGGTCTTATGGGACCAAACTGCTGAGGTCGTCGCTCCCTAAGCTTACTCACTACTTAATCTAACTTAAAAATAATTTACGCTAAGGACAACACACTTACCCATGCCCGAGGGAGGATTCGAACCTCCGATGGAGGGAGCAGCGCAGACCGTGACAAGACGCTTCAAACCACGCGGCTACACCACGCGTCTCTCTGCAGTTGACCGGAAAGTAATTCAAAGATTTATTCCACAGATGAATAACATATTTACAAGCGCCTGACTCCCAGTTTCTTAATGTTACACAATATCTTTAGACGGGATCCTGTGTGGGACGTCCAACTGTCTGGCCCGAAAAAGCTACAAAAGCGAAAAATATTGACAGACATGGTACTAGTTCGTGATAGGTCCTTATTCTAATCCATATCCTGTTCTTTCACTTTATTTTAAGCGTAGAATACATAAACACCGTAGTACTACACTTATGACTAATCTAATTCTAATTCTACAACCTGCATCCCACACATCCCGCTCGTACCGAGACCCGTGCTTAACCTCGTAATGGCGGTGTCTCAGGAATCAATCCCTTTGTAGTGCACGCTCAAGAAGAAGTGCTTTCCTCATAAAGCTCTGTGAGTGGGTGAACGTGTAACCGATGGAGAAGTGCGCTGTTTGTAATCTGGCCCAACTTATTGGTGGTCTTTCTAATAATGAGAGGCAGAGGACGCCACCTACAACAATTTTCACGTGCGGTGAATGTTCGAGAGGAGACTGGTGGGAGATAAAACCGTTCACATGTCATACTGGTCAGACTACCTGGACTGTTGAGGACAGGTAGAGCATAAGCGGCACACACGCTTACAAAAAACGAGCAAATCCGCCATTGCTGAACAATTTCTTTACACCGGACATCCTACGGAACATAGCAACACGGTGATTATTTACTTCCAGCTATTTAGATTATCTTACTAAAGAAGCTGTTGAAATTAAACTACCAACTACCTTTATAAACAGACAAGACGGTTTTTTGTTTAAATTCTGCATAGAATCCTGCTGTCTTACTTGTCAAAGAAAAGGGAGGCAGAATTTATGCTACCTCACCCGTTCGATTCTTAATTGTAATTGTCGATAACTTCTAACGTTGGTCATCATTGGTTTGTGGCGGCGCTAGTGTTTACGATGTGTGTAAGTGTTATATTTCCGGAGTTTCTCTGAGAACAGAGGTTCTAAATTCCCTTGCTACCGCTTATTTTCTGCAGTTTTTCCTTGAAAATGACAGGGTGTGCTGCTGTCGAAATATCGGCGATTGTCGACGACGTCACTCTACTGTGGTCCCTTAAGTTACCAGAATATTGTGAACACTGGGAGAAACTCAGGTTCCATATACCTAACAATAATTGCGGATGCATGGTGCAAGAGCTACTCGCAGATTAAATGGTTGACACAGGAGAGGAAGTCATGGCGAATCGTATGAAACAAGTCAGAGAAAGAGAAAAATAAAGGGAGGAAAATCATATGAAGTTTCGTAGTAATGACGCCTGTGTGCGACTTGTTTGTAGGCTAGTTTTGTTTCACAACACCGTTAACAACTTCACTGACAAAACGAAATACAGTTGTCTGAGACATGTCCACGTTTGATTTAACAGTTTTCAGTCGAGGCTGGCCTTCAAAGATACAATTTTGCTTTGTTACAGGAACTGTCAGACACGAACTTAGCGTAGGTTTTTTTAGGATACAATGCCCAAAAAGCCGGCCCAATGTACAGAGATAAATTTCCCAATAGTTGTCTTAGAAATTTAAAGAAATTCGTCACGTTGCATGGACCCTTAGGAGATGCGGGATCATTTAAGTCACAGCTGGCTGGCGAAGGTGCACGACTAAAAGTTGTTCACATAGTAGCATTTGTGCGAATCAAGCTAGATCATGAGGGGACCGATTAATAAATAATTAACAGTCAATTACTCGTGTAATGCACATTTCTAATAGATCTGCAATTACATCGTTTAAAATAAAAATAATCGTTCGAATTATGTTGAGAACAGAGTTTGTAGCCGACGCTCACTCTTCGGAATCAACGATATGTGAACCTAATTTTCTGTACTTTTCCAGAAAAGATATGAAATTCGATAAATTTGTGACAGTAGGACGCGGATAAATGTACCACTGAAAATTATATTTAAAACTAAATATGTTGCACTATCAATGATTAAAAACAAAGTGTGTAATTGGGCTGATATGTTTTTATCAGTTAGCGAAAATGTTATTGATCAGGAATGTGAAATTTAGCGAAACTATAGTTATTTAATGAAGTAATACGGCCGCCATGCATTTGAGGACAGAAGTTATGAAACTGGTGGGTTAAAATTTAAATATACATAAAGGTTGCAGAACCTGATGGCGGTGGCGACGCTTAATGCACATGCGAGCTCTTAGTTTAAAATGCAAAGTATTATAAATCGTCTTAAAGTTACTTTTCATGACATTGTACATTTCACAGACATTCAATTTCTAAAGCAACTTAGTAACTGCAACAGCTAATTCCGTAATGACAGGGAAATGTTACTTCACTATAATGTTCACAGTCTTAGGTTTCACCAAGCATTATTTCTAATAAATAAAACTTGTTACTAGAATTACAGCTGAACACTTGATTGACAGAGTTAGCAGTAGTCAGAACAGGAAGCCTATGAAGTATAACAAATTAGATTACACAAGACATAAATAAATACATAAAACTATACAATACGTCGACTTATATTATGCACTGTCACTTCGTCAGACAAATTATTTCTTGTAACTAATAAATTTCCTTCTGAAAAGTACAATGAATGTAGCTAAATTTGAGAAATTGAAATAATACTTAAACTGAATCGTGAAACTTCTATTAGCACTGATGTAGTAAACGTTAAGATTGATTTCATTGCATAATGAATATCTCCATATTAGACTTTATATGCAGTGTGTTCGGATATTCCAGTTACAGACTGCTAGGATTTGTAAAGGGAAGTGAGTACATAGTATTCCGAACAGGACCCTATGTTTGGGAACTTCATCCAACGACGTTACAGAGCGTCAAAGTTACAGGTACCGGTGTCTGGAAATGTGAGTATATTCAGGGTAATTCTGTGATGATGTTACAATCTTTCAATAATGGTTGAAACGGATAAATGTATCAGTTTGAGGTGAGAGTCCCTGGATCGGAAACGAATGAGTCGAAAGTTACAAGCGAAAATCATTCTGATACCTCCGTCAGTACAGCTCACGTGCCGATACTGATGTGCTAAGAAAGTACGCAACTTTCATAGGCGGCAGCAGGGACCAAAATAAGCAAAACTGTTTAGTAAATAAGGGCTCTAAAATGCGTATCTGAGGAGCTATAAGGACTTGTTCAACTTCGCTAGTGTGAAACACGTCTCCTCTATTACACAAGTGCTCATAGCCGTTAAGGTATGCACTTTACAGCACGTGTTCACTACGCATTTTTTCTAGTTTTGGACGATGCTATCTACTCAAATTGCGTACGCTACAGTCTTAGCAACAACGATATTTCGCTGTCAAAGTTATCACAAGAGATTTTTTGCTTAGAACTTTCGACCCGTTCGTTTCCGATACAAGGATCTTTACCTCAAATTGATACATTTATCCTTATCCATGGTCCTTGAAAGTTTGTAACATCATCACGAGATCATCCTGCATGTACATACATATACAGGTGCCTGTAACTTGGGCGCTCCGTAGCGTCGCAGGATGACGTTTCCAGACACGGGTTCCTATTCAAAATATTATGTACTCTGTTAGTCTTTAAAGTTCTAGGAGCTTATAACGCAAACTTTCGAACACCCTGTATGTATTAGTCACGAGCCACTTGGTTATTATAATAATAGGAACAAATCCTACTGTTGCCAGTAATGACTTAGAAAAATTAGTAACACTGGTAAGATTTAAAGTTGACGAAAAATATGCTATTCGATAATTGATTCTACTAACCTTTGTAACATCAGACTTTCTTTCTGGTGGAGCTGCTGTGGATTTGGCGTAATGATTTGATATTACCAATTATTAGACGAGGGCTCTTCTTCCATTTACGGGATAAATACAGTATACCGTACATAAGTGACTGGTTAGTTCATACAGTATAACAGATGTTTGTGTACAAGGGTTAAAACTATTTAAATATAAAACTCAATGAAAAGCCACATAGTTCGCAATAGCTGTTTTTATTGAAGTCGATTGGAGACTCACACAGTCGGTTTCACAATTTTTAAGTTGCACCTTCTGATGTATATAATGCTATGTCATATGGTGTAGGGAGCTATTACAGAATGCCGCAGAGTAACTGCTGGCGTTCCTAGGTGTAGTTCTCAGCCTTCTACTGGCAAAACGATCATCAGTGATGAATGTCCAGTCTGTGTTACAATGACGAACGGTCGTCTCTTTACCGATTAAAAAACGTTCTTGTGAGCTTGCGTCAAGTCACCCCAACAGTTACTCTGCGGCGCTCTGTAGTAGCTCCCTATATCGTATGATATGGCGTTATATACATCGTAAGACGCAACTTAAAAGTTGCGAAACCGGCTGTGTGAGTCCTTAAACGACTTCAATAAAAACAGTTGCTGCAGACTATTGGACTTTTCATTCAGTTTTGTATTTTAATATTTTTTACACATGTGTATAAACACGTTTTATACTGTGTTAAATGGTCAGTCAGTTACTTATTATTACTTTAGTTGTGGCTGCCTTAGTTGTAACATTATGTTTAATATACATGGTCCACTAAATTTCTGAATCACTTCTCCTACAAATGTTGCACTGTGGCCCACACCACTGACTGCTCATTATTTTCACAGTGTTTTGCCTAATATTTTATCACCACGAATTTCACTCATACTGGTATATATTGCGTGCGCTTTCACATTTACTTACATGCGACTTAGTACCCTGCTAACTTGCTTCCCTCTCTCTCTCTCTCTCTCTCTCTCTCTTTCTCTCTCTCTCTCTCTCTCTCTCTCTCTCTCTCTCTCTGTACGTGCACGCTCTACCGTACCAACGATGTTAGTGCCATTCCTATAGTATCTTCGGCTAGAAATTGTTATTACACATTAAGAAGACATTAAGCTTAACAGCGTGTGTTTTTTAATACGAGAGTTGCCCAGAAAGTAATTCACCACATTTTTTTTTCTCAGCCGAAAACAATGCCAGGAATGTGAAATGTTGCCAATGTATTATTTGAAGATTTCTGAGTGAGTCCGCAAAGTTTTCGTCACTTCCCACAGACAGCGCAGCTGCAGGACAGTTTAAAAATGACATCTGTAGGTGATGTACGTTACAGCAACGTGCCGTCATTGAATTTCTCACTGCAAAAAATGAAACTGTGGGGAATATTCACAAAAGCCTGTGCGAGGTCTACGGAGCATCTGCTGTTGACAGAAGTACAGTCAGTCGCTGGGCACGGAGAATGAAGTCATCAAAACGCGGTTCGGCGGAGCTCCGCGATTAACAGCGGTCGGAGAGACCATCCACGGCTGTCGCACTTGACATGTTGAAGCGAGCTCATGTCATTCGGGAGGAGACACGCATTACGACTCGACAGTTTGCAGACATTTTGAGAACCTTCTGGGCTGGATCAACTAATAAGACCTTAGATGGTACTTCATTAAAATAATGGTCTCTACTTGATATTAGAAGAGTTCTCACAATTGCGAGACATTTCATCTATTTTTGGCTGAAGAGGATGGTGTTATAATGCACTGTGGATCAAACACAGGCCTTATCTTCAGTAAGAAATTTCTGAGAATCTTCGTTTGGAACACAGGATTTTATGGAAGTGAATCATGAACCAAGAACGGAGAGACCCGAAGCGTTTGAGATGTGGAGCTATAGAAAGTTGTTGAATATTGAGAGGACTGTCAAGGAAAGAAACTGGGTTCTCTTCAGAAAAGGTGAGGAAAGGAAAATATGGAAAATACCCGTCAGAAGAAGGAACAGTATGATAGGATTTGTGTTATGAATGTCAAGCAATATGAGAGCCGGAAATGGCAAAATCTGATGGGAAGACAGAGTTTAGAACGTATCCAACAAATGACGAAAAACGTATGGTGTAAAGCATTCTCTGAGATCAGGTGAAGTGGCTGGTGTAAGGGAGAAATGAATGGTGGACCGCGTCAAACAAATGATTGATGAACATTCCCTCTACCCCCCCTCCCCCCGCCCCCCCCCCTCATCCCTCGCACCAAAGCGAAGCAAACACATATGGCACAGCGTGTCAACGCTTGTTACTACAGGAAATGAAAGAAAAGTGCCAACGATGAATGGCGTGCTGGAGCTCGGATTATTAATACCAATATTTATAGTAAAACAAATTTAGTTTTTGTTGATTCACTTTCTTTACATAGAATGGCACTTTCGATTACCTTTAAAGCAGAGAACCAGAACCATTCATTGGACATCAGATTAAATATTCGCAATGGAACGTAATTCCTAATGCGTATTATTTGCCCAGTGCAAATAGAAATTCTACCATGTTGAAATGGGAGACTCTGCCGTTATAATTGAGTTTGTTTCGTGCTATGCAAGGCATCATAAATTAAAGGTACGTTGATGCATGCCGAATGAATAATGCGACATAGAGAGCAGGCGATGTTGTACATTCGTCAGTGATCATAAGGATTAACTTGTATGACATTACGCTCTGGCTCGTGTACAAACACATCTCATTTAACTGTTACTATTGGACCGGATATTTTTTCCATCCCCACCAGCAAAATCAGCAGTTGCCACTTACATCTGTCACTCAAATTTAATATCAATTTTCTGAATAACCTAATTATAATACAGTGTAGATTTTATCTCACAGAGTTGATTTGCTCTAGCCGATATACTTTTTTGGCGTATCCTCGTTTCTACTACTTATATAGCAGCTTTAGCTGAAAAACAAATTCATCATCCGAACGGCAGTCTTTGCACCTGTATCCGTGAGAGCCTCTGTAAACGTGTTTTGGGGAATCAGAAACCAAAGGAATTTTCTCTCAAATAAAAACAACGTTACATTCAGATAATTTAATAAACTGACTCCTTAAGCATCCCTTGCCCTCCTATTACCACTTTATTTATTGTCCTGTCCCTCAGAAAGGAAATGTGATGTAACGGAACTTTTGTAATAATTATATAAAATATACTATAATTATTAAAAATTGAAGTCACTCACTATCATCAGTAGTATGTAGAAGAGGGAGATCGGGTTTGGTAAGGGGGTTGAGATGGATGGGAAGTTTACCCCTGAGGTAAGATGTGGACATAATAATGCTAATAAATTTCGAAAAGTAATTTTGTATCTGGACTGCTGGCGCTTCATTACTTAGCAGTGATGATTTTAAAGATGAGCCTTAAACTCTGCAAAACCGGTATGTACAGTTCGTAGAGCATGGCACGCGAAGTGCCCAGCTGGAACTGTAATGTTTCTGGGAGCAAGAATTCCAAGTACGGCTGTAACAAATCTATACAATGTCGTGAATGAGTCAGGCATCATCCAGGTAATTCGACTTCAAATAATCGCGTGATCCAAAGAACTTAACTTTCGATGGTATCGGGAAAATTTACAGCTGTTGCAAACTGGAAGGAAAATTCGGGCTAGCGTCCGGTCGACATCGAGATCATTAGAGATGGAGCACAAGCTCAGAATGTTTTAAGGAAGGAGAAGGGCATCGACCGTCTTCTTTCGAAGGAACCAGCACCGGCACTTGCCTGCAGCGTTAAAGGAGAATCGAGAAAAGCTTAAATCTGTACTGCCGGATGCGGAATTTGAATCGTTGTCGTACTGATTGCGAGTCCAGCTGCCAACCAATGCGCTACCTCTCTCTGGACAATTATTGCTGCACAGCGGGCCCAATGCACGGTTACTACGTAACTGTATAATACTTGTATTGACAATTCACGTGAATAATGTTCCGTCAGACAAGGGTGCAAGCATGCGAATGTAAATATATATATATATATATATATATATATATATATATATATATATATATATATATATAGGGTCACAATATATATACATTGTGACACCTGAAAATTTTTGCCAGACCGGGACTTTAACCCGGATTTATCGCTTTACCCGAACAATTCCGATGCCTGGCCACTATGTCTTCCTCCTCCCACCACGGAAGTGCACCATCACATTTTCTTTCTGTTATTTTGTATAATAATCAATAAAAACAAGGGAGCCATATGCCAAAATGATAATGTGAACTGAAGAAGGCCATTTTGCCCGCTGGGATCATCTTATCGAATCGGCCGGCCGGTAAGAGGCGGTCGTCATTGCAGTGGGCATCACCAGTCGTCAGCCGTTGCGTTGCAGTGTTCGGGTCCGCTGCACACAGTCAGAGACTGTTTGTGTTACCGTAAGGGAATCGTGGAAACATCGCGTCTGCAAGTCACCTTCTTCTCATACCAGGTGCACTCCAGCTGGGCTGTGGGTCCGTGAATGACGATCCCAAATAGTTAGCAAAACGGTTCTGATATAGCGTTATGTTCAGCGTTATTTTCGTTAAGACCAGTATTGCCACAAATCTAGGATTTCCTTTTCGCGCCGGCCGAAGTGGCCGTGCGGTTAAAGGCGCTGCAGTCTGGAACCGCAAGACCGCTACGGTAGCAGGTTCGAATCCTGCCTCGGGCATGGATGTTTGTGATGTCCTTAGGTTAGTTAGGTTTAACTAGTTCCAAGTTCTAGGGGACTAATGACCTCAGCAGTTGAGTCCCATAGTGCTCAGAGCCATTTGACCCATTTTTTTCCCTTTTCGCCGTCGCGGTACATGTAGTATATCGCTATTCCTTGTACCCAGTTGACCGCATTGACCTGGGTCATCGGGAAACAGTCGACGTCGGAATGAAAGAGGTCCAGGGGCACAATCGAAACCAAGGGCGGCATAGGAGGAAAGTCAGTATCTGGCGTATCAGTTTGCAGCACTAGCGTGCTGAGCCACAGTTCAGCCTGTGTTCGTCCATATCTAGCGTCTCCCGACGGAGGCACATAGGGTAGTCAGTCACGTGAATGGCATGTAGCCTTCATCGGGTCGGAAATTTCTCGTTAGTGACCACATATCAAGTCGACCGCAGTACAGTGGACAGGATGGGCACTTCGATGGCTCGCCAAAGCCGCCACCAGTCGACCGGGGAGTGGTGTCGTACTGTGCCGTTAGCCGGATTCAAGCGTTAGAGAATAGTATAATAAATCTTTGCTGTCGGATTCCGTGTCTCCGGTATAGCTCAAATGTATAGTTGTGTTCAATGAAAGACGTCGTAATATGTGATAGCGAGGGCGATAAATGTCCAACAGAATGTGTGGGGCCGGCTCTGCTATGAGGATGCCAGAAGTATTGTCTGTTGTTGAAAGCCAGAGTCGCCGCATTGAGCGAAGGTACAGCGCCACAGCTCTGTGCTTGACTTGAGTGAGTCCAACACCTACATCTGCATCTGCATGGATACTCTATCAGTCATATTTAAATACCTGGCAGAGGGTGCATAGAACCACCTTCATAATTCTGTATTATTCCAATCTCGTATAGAGCGCGGAAAGAATGAACACCTACTGTAACACCATAACTCTAGTACTCTATTGAATTATTTTGCTTTTGTTTATTTAATGTTACTTCGTTGAGCTTCTGTAAATGTGTTTGATTGAATCGATAACACAGAATTGTATACTCCTTTCTTTGTTAAAACTTTGCTGTCATGATTTGATTCTATGCAATGCAGTATATCTGTCATTTAAATTCTTTGTCCCATTTGGAGGGAACAAAACTTACTGTATATAATTGTAATTTTGTGTGAATAATTTTTTGTAGAAATGTCAATATGTGCAAATGTTCTGTTTTATTTAATGTGTTTGTTTGCTGTTATGTAAACTGCTGACCTTCACTTAGGAATCTTAGTGATTTTGTGTATAAGAGGTAGTGTGGTTCCCCTCGGGAACGGAACTGTGTAGCACGCGCAAATTGTGGTTGGCCTAGGTAGAAAAGGTGGAACAAGAGTCAGTCGGGGACGAGCTACGAGTCGGGGATAAGCTACCAAACTGTGCACTGCCATGTAAAAGATGCATATTGTGCTGGTTCCGAGAGAGGTTTTTTCTGCTACTTTCCAATGCCTCGGATGGATGGATAAATAGCTGGAACAATTCTGGAATTTGTATCTATCATCGCCACCAAGAAATGACAGAGTCCGGCAATTCTACCTGCAATTCCACCTACCAACATGCAGTTGCCACCACTTTGCGCAATCATTGCATCGGAATTCTATAATGATGTACAGTGAAGGATCAGCTTAATTGATGTGTTAATGTGCTCAAATATAAGGTAATTTATATCTGAATTTATGTACCTACCTTGAGTTTTCTCCTCATCATAACACCTCTAAGGTTCCTTTCCGTTTGAGCTAAAGTGATATCTGAGTGTCCTTACTGAAAGAACATTAAAGCCTAGTGTTTTGCTAATTGATGCCTCTTGAACATAGTAAAAAGAAAGTTAAAGTTAATGTGGCTTGCTGAAAATAATTTTCCTAGTAAAACTGCTTATTAATGTTGTTACCAACTTCAAAATCAAAAGTTCTTAAGATTGAGGCTTATAAAGTTTTGCTTAGTGAATGATCACATTACTACCTGTTGAAAATCGCAGAAGGTGAGTCAGTATCTTACATATATGTTAATTTTATGTCTCGCTGTAGTAAAAGTGGAAAACTGCAGTTGTGAAACGTTATATACTAATGTTTGCTAAACGTTTGTCTCTCTTGTGTATTAGAAGTGCATATTAATAGTATAAAAGGATCCACAGTTTGTCTAATGTGTTAATGCTCGGTAACGAGTAACGGAAAGACCACTAATTATGAAAACCATAATTTCTTCATTCAAATGATAGTGAGAAGCAACCTGTTAGTGGATTCCAATTAACTTCCATTTCAAATAGTAAAGTATTTAACTGAGAGAGACTTAACCTATTTCCAATTTATGATCCTGGAGGGAATCTTAATGGTAATGTTATAAAGACCACTCAGTTTGTGTAAGCCCTGAAAGTAATAGTGTGTTTCGATATCTGTTAAAATTTTGCAAATAGTTTCTGTTGCTCTGTTAGTTTCAATCTTACCGTAAGCATATGTATGTGTCAGAGTTCACTGCACTCGCGTGTGACAAAGTATAGGTTGTGTTTATCCATTAAAGTTACTAATAACTATTTTCTTGAACGAGAATGTTAATCATTCTCTTGCCTAGTTAGGCTGGCGACCGTTTTCTTTATCAGTTAAACAGTGTAGATAGGCAAAATTTTGTTTGTACTGTTCAAATATTTACGTAATTCTGAGTTTCATTTCCGATAAGCCACCTCCGTTAGGTACAACACGGTCAACATAAGAAAATTCCTCTCAGAGAGTAACACTGCTCTGTTGCTTTATACCATAATTGTTTTAACTAGATAATTATATTTCACGACCTGCCTCCTACTTTAAGGTTATAGTATAGCTGTAGCAGACAGGAGTGTTATACTACATCTTTCCTTACGGGATCTGATTTCCCTTATTTTATCGTGGTGATCGTTCCTCCCTATATAAATCGGTGTCAATAAAATATTTTCGCATTCGGAGGAGAAAGTTGGTGATTGGAATTTCGTGAGAAGATTCTGCGCCTTTCTTTTAATAATGTCCAGCCCAAATCTTCTATCATTTCTGTGATACTCTCTCCTATATTTCGCGATAATACAAAACGTCCTGCCTTTCTTTGAACTTTTTCGATGTACTCCGTCAGTTCTATCTGGTAAGGATTGCACAACGCGCAGCAGTATTCTAAAAGAGGACGGACAAGCGTAGTGTGGGCAGTCTCATTAGTAGGTCTGTTACATTACCTAAGTGTCCTGATAATAAAACGCAGTCTTTCGTTAGCCCTCTCCGTAGCTCGTGGTCTCGCGGTAGCGTTCTCGCTTCCCGAGCACGGTGTCCCAGGTTAGATTCCCAGCGGTGTCAGGGATTTTCACCTGCCTCGTGATGACTGGGTGTTGTCGTGTCGTCGTCGTCATCATCATCGTCATTCACCCCCATTACCGTCGGAAGAAGGCGGTGGCAAACCACCTCCACTAGGACCGTGCCTAGTACCGTGGTGCGGGTCTCCGCATCGTTCCCCTACGCTCTGTCAAGAAGTATGGGACTTCATCATCTTCATCAAGGTTATCCTGCCCCACAACATTTTCTATGTGTTCCTTCCAACTTAAATTGTTCGTAATTGTAATACCTAGTTATTTAGATGAATTTACGGCTTTTAGATTAGACTGAGTTATCGTGTAACCGAAGTTTGAGTTCCTTGTGGCACTCATGTGGATGACCTCACACTTTTCGTTATTTGGGATCAACTGCCACTTTTCGAACCATTCTGATATCTATTCTAAATCGTTTTGCAATTGGTTTTCATCTTCTGATGACTTTATTAGTCGATAAACCACATCTTCTTTGTGGAAGCGTAAAGTAAGATTAACAAAACAGATCTTAAAAACTGCACCAGCATTCACCACGTGTCCGAACGCTGCCTGTGCGTTGAAGCCATTGTGTCTGCCATCGGTAATAAGTGGGCGTAATGCTTCAGCTGAGGAGCCATGAACCACGCGACCTGTACGGTCGCAGGTTCGAATCCTACCTCGGGCATGGATGTGTGTGATGTCATTAGGTTAGTTAGGTTCAAGTAGTTCTAAGTTCTAGGGGACTGATAACCTCAGATGTTAAGTCCCATAGTGCTCAGAGCCATTTGAACTATTTTTTTTGAGGAGCCATGTACACATTGACGTATTGAGCGCATTGAAAACTGTCCAACGATGCAAATTTGTTGAGGCGAGCCTCTATGCGGAGTCGTCGTATGACCTTACGATACGTAGAGGCCGTCGTATGTTCTTTTTACCAGTGGAGCGATATCCCTAAACATTTGAACATTGGAACCTTTGTCAAGGGTACATCCAGTTCTACAGGTATGTCTCGTCCCAGCTGCATGTAACGTTATTTCCGGAGGGTGATCACACTTCCTGCCACCGTCCCGTATTGCTGGAGCCAGGAAAGCGCCGTTCGGTTTAATCACCAGTCCTTGCTAAGAACATCACATCTTAGGCGTACGCGCCACATCGAAAGGTCACGGAGCGTGGGCTAAGACCTTCCTAGCGTCGCCGCAGTCCTTGAGGAGCTGGTTCGAAGGCAATGACAATAGCGTGGCAGAAAGAGGACTACCCTGTCTGACGGACCTGTTGACACGGATGGGGACGGACTGATTGCCGTTTACCATAGTCCTCGTTACAGCCCAATCGACCAAACGAAGCACAACAGATGTCATCATGCGCGGCATACCGATGTGTTCCATAACTGCACGCAGGAAACAATGTCCGACGCGAGCAAAAGCATGGTCAAAAATCCAGCGCAACAATAGCGCCGTGGAGACGGCATGTTTGCATCAGCGCCACCCCGTCACTATAGGTGCTCAAAGACGTAAACACATTAGCGTTTGTTTAGCGTTGTCAGTAATCGAAAATCAAGAGGGTGACAGCCTCCTCCGGGTTTGGGCATCGGAGTCAAGAGACTCAGTGAAGTCCGGTTGTACTTGAAAATCGGGGTTGAGGAGTTCTGAGTCCGTCCTGATCCACAATGAGCACATAAGATAAAAAAAAAATGTTGTTAAATTAAAGAGGGAGACCGTCAGGGCCTGGCGTTTTGTTGGAAGTACTGCGCAACATAGCTTCTTATAGTTCTTCCAAAGTCACCTCCTACTAGAGCGTAACATCATCTTGTGGGTTCCGTGAGACGAGTAGGTCAGATAGGACTTCCCTGACTCCGACATCCATGTAGTGCTCTCGCTCATAGAGAAGTGTATATGACTGTGTGAACGCTCGGATGATGTCCATTTGCGTTTCAGTTCGTCGTCCGTTCTCCGTCTCAACTTCCGTAATGAGCTGCCTCTTGCGTCCTCTCCTATCTTGAATGATATGGTGGAGCTAAATCGTCCTCCACTAACATCATCAGTGGTACTTGCTCGCACACGCACACGGGCGAGGAGTATGGCGGTGATACGTGGCAAGTGTGCCTTGACGTGGCGTTCTGCCGATTGGCGTTCCGGCGACGGCTGTTGCAAAGCCAGTTCGCGGAGTGCACTGTAGTAAAAGTCAGTGGTCGCTGTATACCAGTGCGCTGTCTCGTCCATAGCCCGTTAAGTTTCGGCACAAGGCGGGTTTGACACAGCGTAACCACCGCTGGAGTGTGGACCGTTAGGCGGGTAATCGCCTTTGGCATCTGCTCCACGTTGACTCAACTTCACGTCTGCAATTTACCTCATCAAGAAGGACCACATTGAGGCACCACGGACCTCTACTTCGTCGGGCGCGTTGGTGGAGCGGGCGGGGGGTGTGGTGGGGGGAGGGTTGAGAGTACACACACACACACACACACACACACACACACACACACACACACATGCCTGAAAACTCCTGGCCACATCTCAGCGTCGCCAACTGCTGATCACAGGCAGCGCGTGACGTAAACTCGATCCAAACAGCTCGCGGAATGACTAATAAAGTAGGTGTATGCCTCTCCGTCGCCGTGTTGCATGACCCATGTGTCCTACAGAGCCATGTCTCTTACAAGTACCTGAAGTGCTGGGCCGGTGGTCTAGTGCGGCATCTGGTCTGAGCACACAAATGAAATCTCCGCCTACTACCAAGTGGTCGGCATTGCCCTGGAAGAACAGTGCTATGTCTTCGGCAAAAAAAGGTGCAGCGATTTCTCCATGCTTCAGCTATCGACGCACGCCTCAAGGACCGACTCAAACTTCCTCCTATCATACTTGTCAAAATCTCGTAAGGCTGACACACACACACGATGTAATTGCCACCGGAAAGGGACATTCGATATGATCGCTCACGTATACCGGGATATCTGCTTTCGAGTCTCAGTGCGGCACAATTTTCGTGAGTAACCTATTGCAGTACAGCTGAGGTCAATTTAGATTCCCTATTAGCTTCGTAATATTCTGTGCATGGCTAGTTCGCTCAAACTTCACACACGTATATTCAGTTTGTGATGGCTTCATACGACGTGGCCTTCACGAAAGTAGATATAATTCGATGGAAGATGTTGCTGCGGGCCGGCCGCGGTGGTCTAGCGGTTCAGGCGCTCAGTCCGGAACCGCGCGACTGCTACGGTCGCAGGTTCGAATCCTGCCTCGGGCATGGATGTATGTGATGTCCTTAGGTTAGTTAGGTTTAAGTAGTCCTAAGTTCTAGGGGACTGATGACCAGAGATGTTAAGTCCCATAGTGCTCAGAGCCATTTGAACCATTTGTTGCTGCGGACCGAGAATCAGATGAGTAGCAGGAAAATGGTTGCTAGGGGCAACGGCTGAAGAGGGTGAAGCGTATGGATCAGGTGTAGCAGCAAATCAGTTCCTCTCTCAGTTGTCTTACGACGTGGTACTAGACGGTAACATATACTGCTACAGCATTACTAGCGGCGTATCGAGGAAGTGATGTGTGTATTACCTGGTGGAATAATTCGTAGAGGGATTAGGTCGCGCTGTCGTTAGAATCATTGATGATTTTCTACATCATTTCAATAATAACTGCCGTACAGTTGGTTTCTGAAAATTTAGGGTTATGGCCCCTTAAATTGTTGAGTGTGGCTATCATTATAAAAGGAACGTTCAGTACATTCTACTACCAGCCGTACCAAGATGTAGCGGTCAGGACTTCTAGCGATCACATTGGGCAATAGGTAGCATTGTCGTAGTCGCGTAAGGATTTATTGATTAACAAATAACACTCTTTGGAGGTGTCGCATATTCTGTTTATGTGGCTTGGAAAATATTAACAGCAAGTTCGGTATAAGATTAGATTAGATTACATTAGATTTACTTTCATTCCAATTGATCCGTAGTGAGGAGGTCCTCCTGGATGTAGAACATGCCAGAAAAACAACAATACATGACAAATATTTACAACCAATAAGCTAATGTACCATTCCACAGGTCCCAAGTGGAATAATCGTCATTTTTTAATGAACACTATATGAAAGTCATTTTACAAATACTAATGCACTGAATTTAAAGTAAAAAAGTTTTTTATTTATTTATAAGGTAATAAACATGTAATACAACTACTATAATACTTATTTACAATGAACACATCACTGCACTGAAATTGCGCAGAAGTTATATATATATATATATATATA
The DNA here is from genome assembly GCF_021461395.2 of Schistocerca americana. NCBI lineage: Eukaryota > Metazoa > Arthropoda > Insecta > Orthoptera > Acrididae > Schistocerca > Schistocerca americana. Next base: position 749,322,761 of record NC_060122.1, on the reverse strand, counting down.
TATATATATATATATATATATATATATATATATATATATTACAAAAGTGTGCGGCCAAACTTCCAGGAAACATTCCTCACACACAAAGAAAGAAAATATGTTATGTGGACATGTGTCTGGAAACGCTTACTTTCCATGTTAGAGCACATTTTATTACTTCTCTTCAAATCACATTAATCATGGAATGGAAACACACAGCAACAGAACGTACCAGCGTGACTTCAAACAGTTTGTTACAGGATATGTTCAAAGTGTCCTCCATTGGCGAGGATACATACATCCACCCTCCGTCGTATGGAATCCCTGATGCGCTGATGCAGCCTTGGAGAACGGCGTACTGTATCACAGCCGTCCACAATACGAGCACGAAGAGTCTCTACATTTGGTACCAGGGTTGCGTAGACAAGAGCTTTCTAATGCCCCCATAAATGAAAATCAAGAGGGTTGAGGTCAGGAGAGCGTGGAGGCCATGGAATTGGTCCGCTCTACCAATCCATTGGACACCAAATCTGTTGTTGAGTAGCGTACGACCACTTCGACTGAAATGTGCAGGAGCTCCATCGTGCATGAGCCACATGTTGTGTCGTACTTGTACAGGCACATGTTCTAGCAGCACAGGTAGAGTATCCTGTATGAAATCATGATAACGTGCTCCATGAGCGTAGGTGGAAGAACATGGGGCCCAATCAAGACATCACCAACAATGCCTGACCAAACGTTCACAGAAAATCTGTGTTGATGACGTGATTGCACAATTGCGTGCGGATTCTCGTCAGCCCACACATGTTGATTGTGAAAATTTACAATTTGATCACGTTGGAATAAAGCCTCATCCGTAAAGACAACAATTGCACTGGAATGAGGATTGACACATTGTTGGATAAACCATTCGCCGAAGTGTACCCGTGGAGGCCAGCAGCTGCTGATAGTGCCTGCACACGCTGTACATGGTACGGAAACAACTGGTTCTCCCGTAGCACTCTCCATACAGTGACTTGGTCAACGTTGCCTTGTAGAGCAGCAACTTCTCTGCCGCTGACATTTGGGTTATCGTCAATTGCACGAAGAATTGCCTCGTCCATTGCATGTGTCCTCGTCGTTCTAGGTCTTCCCCAGTCGCGAGTCATAGGCTGGGATGTTCCGTGCTCCCAGCGACGCCGATCAATTGCTTCGTACGTCTGCCTGTCGGGACACCTTCGTTCTGGAAATTTGTCTCGATACAAACGTACCGCGCCACGGCTATTGCCCCGTGCTAATCCATACATCAAATGGGCATCTGCAAACTCTGCATCTGCAAACATTGCACTGACTGCAAAACCACGTTCGTGATGAACACTAACCTGTTGATGCTACGTACTGAAGTGCTTGATGCTAGTACTGTAGAGCAATGAGTCGCATGTGAACACAAGCACCGAAGTTAACATTACCTTCCTTCAATTGGGCCAACTGGCGGTGAATCGAGGAAGTACAGTAGATACTGACGAAACTAAAATGAGCTCTAACATGGAAATTAAGCGTTTCCGGACACATGTCCACATAACATCTTTTTTTTATTTGTGTGTGAGGAATGTTTCCTGAAACTTTGGCCGTACCTTATCGTAACACCCCGTATATATATATATATAAATCAGTTGGTTTTACTGAGAAATTCATCAATGGAGCAGAAGGAGTTGGCCACCAATAAATCCTTTAGGCTTCTCTTAAACTGAATTTCATTAGTTGTTAAACTTTTTGTGGCTGCAGGCAAGTTATTGAAAATGTGTATTCCTGAATAATGCACACCTTTTTGTACAAGACGAAGTGACTTTAAATCCTTGTGAAGACTATTCTTATTTCTAGTATTGATTCCATGAATTGAGCTGTTGGTTTGAAAAAGTGATATATTTTTAATGACAAATTTCATTACGGAATAAGTATATTGGGAAGCAGTAGTTAGTATCCCCAGTTCCCTAAACGGGCTTCTGCAGGATGTTCTTGAGTTCCCACCACATATAACTCTTACTGCATGTCTTTGTGCCCAGAAAACTTTAGCTTGGCTTGATGAATTACCCCAAAAAATAATCCCATATGACATTATGGAATGAAAGTAAGCATAGTATGCCAGCTTTTTAATTTTTATATCCCCTATGTCTGACAAAATTCGCACTGCAAACAGAGATTTGTTAAGACGCTTCAGCAGTTCTGAGGTGTGCTCCTCCCAGTTGAATCTATTATCAAGCTGTAATCCCAAGAATTTAATACTGTCCACTTCTTCTATCTTCTTGTCATTATATGTTACGCATATACTCGTGGGACACCCCGTACAAGTTCTGATCGGCATGTAGTGTGTTTTTTCAAAGTTTAGTGACAAAGAATTGGTTAGGAACCAGTGATTAATGTCCACAAATATTTTATTAGCTGATCTTTCTACGACTACACTTGATTTGCTATTTATTGCAATGTTTGTATCATCGGCAAACAAAACGAACTTGGCATCTGGTAATGTTACTGATGAAAGGTCATTGATATACACAAGAAAAAGTAAGAGCCCCAAAATTGAACCTTATGGGACCCCACATGTAATTAGTACCCAGTTGGATGATGCCTGATGGCTTGATACATGTCTCTTTCCTAATAACACCCTTTGTTTCCTGCCAGAGATATAAGATTTGAACCATTTTGCAGCATTTCCTGTTGCACTATAATACTCTAATTTACTTAAAAGGATATTGTGATTTACACAGTCAAATGCCTTTGACAGATCACAGAATATACCAGTTGCCTGCAATTTTTTGTCTCATGAATTAAGCACATTTTCACTGTAAGTGTAGATAGCGTTCTCAATATCAGAACCTTTTAGAAATCCAAACTGTGACTTTGACAGTATGTTATTTGAGATAAGATGGTTATAAAGCCGACTGTACATTACTTTTTCGGAAATTTTTGAGAATGCTGGCAACAGTGAAATTGGACGGAAATTTGATGCTATTTCTTTATCTCCCTTCTTAAACAGTGGCTTAACTTCAGCATATTTCAGCCATTCAGGAAATATTCCACTGATAAATGACTGGTTACACAGATAGCTTAATATGTTACTTAGCTCAGAATCACATTCTTTAATTAACTTTGTTGGTATTTCATCATACCCACTAGATGTTCTTGATTTTAAAGATTTTATGATGGACATTATTTCTGTTGTGGTAGTGAAGGTCAAATTCGTATTATGGAAGTTGCTTGAAATTTCTGGTCTGTGGTATTCCATAGCAGCATCTACCGAACCTAACAACCCCATCTTTTCAGTAACAGTTATAAAATGTTGATTAAAAAGTTCTGCAACACTATACACCTCTGTCACCAATGTATCATTTGCTCTTAATGCTATTTCTTCCTCTTCATGTCTGGTTCTACCGGTCTCCTCCTTCGCTATATCTCATATTGTCTTTATTTTGTTATCTGATATGTCTATCTTTTCCTTGTAATATATTTGCTTTGACATCCGTATAACAGTCTTTAATATTTTGCAGTATTTCTTGTAATGTGCTATAGCATCAACATCAGAACTGTTTTGGATTGACAGATACAGTTTTCTTTTTGTTTTACAAGATACCCCTATTCCTCGAGTAATCCATGGATATTTTGTAGACTTTGCTCTAACCTTGGTAAGTTTTGGGGGAAAACAGTGTTCGAATAAGGTAAGCACTTTATTAGCAAAAGTAATATATTTTTCATTCATGCCATGATCACTGTAAACATCAGTCCAGTGAATGTCTCTGAGAAGTGTCCTCAAATATTCAATTTTCTGCTTATTGATTACCCTCTTGAGCTCAGATTTAACAGATTTTATAACCCATTCAGTATTAACATTTAACAGAAGGAACTGCATGTCATGGTCTGAGAGGCCATTGACTATTGGTTTTGTAATATAATTTTGTTCATTGGACTTTTCTATAAAGATATTATCAATGGCTGTTTGTGAGTAAGTGGCTACCCTAGTGGGGAACTTTACAGTGGGAATTAAGTTGAACGATAGTGTTACATACTCAAATAAGTTCTTATTGGGAGAGTCTTTAAGGAAATCTACATTTAAATCACCAGCAACCACTATTTCTTTGTTTTTGGTTGTTAAATGGGCCAGTACGGCTTCAAGGTGGTTTACTAACAGATTAAAGTTACCTGCAGGTGCTCGATATACACTCAATATTATGAAGGATTTTTTGTGAAATTCTAATTCTGTTGCACATGCTTCCATACGCTGTCCTAGGCAAAATTTATGAATGTCTATGTTCTTAAATTTATGACAGTTCCTAATGAATGTGGCAACTCCTCCTTTCTCCATTTCTGATCTACAAAAGTGAGATGCTAACCTAAACCCTGTAACACTTAAAAGTTCTATACCAGTGGTCACATGATGTTCAGAGAGGCAGATTATGTCAGCTGGGTTTGAAAACTCTACTTCATCTATGCATATAGTTAATTTTATTTCTCAGTCCTCGAATATTTTGATGCAATAAAGATAGCTGACATTTCACATTGACTGAGTTAAAATTTGGTAGAGTTATAATATCTGCTGACTGTTGAAAATTCTTAACCAATAGCTGTTTATGCTGATGTAAAAAGCTGGAATTATGTTTTTTGATTTCTTTCTCAAACTTAAGGTTTGTCTCAGTTCTAACCCCTCTTAAAATTTGCTTTCTTTTTGTCCTCTCTACCCTAAAAAAGGGTCTTTTGTGAACCCTATAACCACTGGTATTTTACCACTCATGACAGTGCCTGCCCCCTTTAACTTTCCTGCTATTTCCCCAGCAAATTTACCCTACCAAAGGGGTCACCTACATTGTGTGGAACGCCTTGTCAAAGATGGAGAAGAGTGGATAGTATTTGAGGGCAACCTCCTTCTTTTGGGTTGGCAAGCTCTCCCTAAAAGACGGAAAAATCAGTAATGATAGACAGCATGGGGATGTAGAAGGTAATAGGAAAAACTGCTTGAAAGACAAATAATGTGTATCCACACGACATGTGGCCTGCAACCGAAAATTATCATGACGCTCTCTGTATTGACAAAGTATTTCGGATTAGTCCCCCACTCGAATAAAGAATTGCCAAGTGGGAAGGAACCATGAGAAAATGATTGAATAACAAACTAAAAGATAACATTCTACATGTCAGAGCGTCGAACATGACAGGTAGGCAAGAAAATCTGAAAACGGAGAAAGGAAGCGCGCAGTCACCATAAAGTAGACGTAAGTGAAGTAATGTAAATAATATAAGGATTTATGGTCAAATGAATTTAGAACCAGACCAACAGCAACAGAAAATGGTGTAACTGAAGTAGGATTCGTCGTAAACAGTATGTTATGGCAGGGAGCTGCTACTGTGAAAATTCAGTGTTAGGCTTGTTCCCATCAGAAATGACAGCTCACCATTACGGACAATAGTTCAAGTGTACGTGAACAGCCAGAGAGGTGCATGAGAACATTGAACAGGTAATTCAGTATGTAGAGGGAGATGCTAATCCTATAAACATGCAGTACTGAAATACGGTGGTAGCGGAAGGAATAGAAGACGGGGATGCAGAAGAATATGGGCTTGGTGGCGGGAATGAGAGGACAGAAAGACTAATTCAGTTTTGCAACAAACTTCAGTTGAAACTGGCCTCTTTCATCACCCTTTCATGTAATTGTTATTAGTAATACCTAGCTTACTCTGAATCACCCAGCAGACCAGTCTTCTGCTACTTTTTGTTTTTGTATCCCTACGCTTTGAGAAGGGCTGTATAAGCATCGACTTGACTTTATTATGCTTTTGTTTATTTGTTTTTGGGCTCCGCATCAGCACTCTATTTTACATTTATTCGATAATCACCACCATAAACAAGCTTATCAATGTGTGGATGTGCAGGATATTGGATTGCATGTGTAATATTAGTGATTAGATTAGTCTTTAACAGTTCTGTTTGTAGATTCTTTGAGCCTTTCTGTTGAACTTGCTCAGGCTTGGGTTGTGGTCTGATATGCCTTATGACGACAGGTATCCCATGGTTTTTTTTTTTTTTTTTTAACGTTGGTCAAGCGAGCCAGTAGTGAAGTCATGGAAATTTTCAAATGAACTCTATTCAAAATTTTGTCCTGTAAACTGGTGTGGGTTTAGAACAAGAGCCTCTGTCGGTTTTTAGCAACCTCCCGTTTGGCAAACGCTTTGCTTTCTTGGTGCTTTTGTGATTGCTCTTCCCGTCCCTTCACCATGACCACTCCATTCCGCAACGATATACCGGACGACGGCTTTGCTTCCCTCAGTGAGTGGAACTAATACCTGGATATATCAATCATAACACGTATGTGTCGATTTCTAGGAGTCTTAATGTGTTCCTGATGGGTTTACTTTGAAGTTAGGGTCCACACACAACAGAATCATACGACTATATTCTACTCGAGTTCCTAATCAGAATGAATGTCTGCAACCCATAGAGGATGTTTATTATAATTATTACACCTTCAGTCGGTATAATGGCCTTATCTTCTTGTATCCTTTGATATACACCTGTTATGATAGAGCATGCTGGTATGCAAATCCTGTGCAACATCCTCCCATAGCTCTCTGTTTGGTCATACGAGTGTTGCGCGTTAAGAAGTTCAGAGGTTATTGTTTACCCAAAAGTATCCTAACCCTAACATCTCAGAATGAAGATGTGTTGGTGATGCTCCCCTCTAATGAAAGATGTCAATAACATTTCTTATCTTATATGATATGTGGGGTGAGAGGGAAAATATGTCTAGTTAATAAATGTTTGTTTCATAAAAAACAATGCCCCTTCAATTCATTCCTTGTGCATTTTGCAATTTTCCTATATCCCCTATGAAGTCATTGTTGGGAAGAGCCCTATTGAAAGTTGAGGAATGGATAACACATTTTTGATGATACACCTTCACTGGACCGTTGAGCTGAATTCTCAGTCGTAATTTGGACTGTGCTTTTTCACTTTTTTTTCTTTTTTTTCAGGAACTATGTCATTGAGTGAAATGTAGGTGCACTTTCACATATACTTCAAATGACACTACACTTGATGGACCTGGGGTATAGTAAGGCTTCGCCAACTATTAATAAGATCCTAGAGTTTTTCAAAGGTCCATGGCATATGTGAAAAAGTAAGAGACGAAAAATAAGAGACCAAATCTGAATAAGAATAAGGAACAGAAGAAGAAGGGTTCAAAAAAGATATGGACACCATTTTTATGCTGACCTCTGTCATGATATCAGATACTGCCGAACTTTTGGTAGCATTTAGTTTAAGTGGAGTGTTTAATTTACTTCTCTGGCAGAAGACACGTAATACTGACTTGACTACGCATTCAGAGCCTTGAATCATGGCAGCCTTGAACCATGGCGCTGCACTGCTGCGCTGATTGGTGTCTGATCATAAAATGTACTTTAGTGATTTTGGGTGATAAGACTTTGAGTGACTAGAATTCCGTCAGTGAATATGGGGGAACTCTTATTTCGTGGCACTGTAAGTTTGGGTTGACAATTTATTTCGTAATTTCTACAGAGTTTTTAAAACTTGTTTTGACACCGACTCGCCAAGAAAAAGTTTAATCCATGTGAGCCATTTGTAAGGCCAAAGCATGGAACAGTACGCCACTGAGGGCAGTTGAGAGATGTTGTCTAAGAACGGAGAAACTTTGTCATGCGGTACAACACTGGTCAAGGGACCCCATGCTGCAAGATTTGGACAGCGAGTTGACCATTAGCGAGTGGACAGGCCGCTTTACACCACGTTGGTAGCCAGAAAGCAATGAATACGATCGTGACGCCATCCAACCAGAAGCAGAAAGTACAGTTTAACGTCTATGTTCCGACGGCCTTAAGAAGAATGCCAAGGTACACCTGATGCGCCTGCATTCGATTTTAATGGTTTTCATACTCTAATGCTGCAAATCAGAATGTCAAAGGAGACTAGTGGAATACAGACACGAATACTCTAAGTCAGATCATTGAAGTACAGGGTACGAACAAAGGGAAAAGGATAGGTGTGCAAAACGGCTAATTAGATGCATACATTGCAGAGGATATGGGCACTATGGAGGAAATTCTAAGAGACATCAATGAAATGAAGTCTGATATGGAAACGGTAAATCAGTCGCATGAAGAAGTGAACCAGAAGATCTCTGAAGAGACGGAACACTGATACTTAAGATCTGAGTCCACTGCAAAATGGGAGATCTGGAAAGGGAACTAGGTTTGAGCAGTAGCTCTTTACAAGTTGATAAGTACGAGATTTGATTGTGAAAATAACAGAATAGACAGAAATTCTACAGAGTGTTAACCAACAAGTGCTGTGGCCTGATTACGTATTGCAACAGCCAGGTCAGGAAACAGCGAAGTATGCACATTGCAAATGCTTACCACTGTGGTTGAGAAACTTTCACTCTAAGTAGAACACAAGGTTGATGGTATCTGTCCTGTTGCAGTGAGAAACAGGCGAGTGACAAGGCTGAAGGTCTGACTTCTTTTTGATTCAAACTCAATTAGCCCTAAATTAATTAGAGGAACAGAGAGATGCTCGCTGAGTATCAATGGCTCACAACCCATAGCAAAACTGTGTTGAATAGTGGCACGAATGATGAAATTAGCGCTGGAAACAAATGTATTTGCATTGAGTTGGAGGAATTGTGTGAGCTATAAGAAAGATTGTGTAGAGTCCTTGACAGACCCATGTATGCTGTAACAGGATGGATCACTCTCTCAGTATTTTTCATATCTAAGGCTACTCTTTAATGTTGATTTTACACCCAAGACGTCATTCTGGTGAAAAAAACAAGAAGTTATCAATATGAGCAGTCATCGATGGGATTGTGTACGTTGTTAATGCATGCAGGATGTTTACGGAGGGCCGGCCAGAGTAGCCGAGCGGTTCTAGGCGCTACAGTCTGGTCGTTTATGTAGATAACACGAGAATTGGGGCATGAAAGTAGATAATTTGGAAGAAACAACTGATTCGGTAACAAATGGTAACAGTGGTAGCACTCCACAAGAGGTCCTAAACGAAAGACGAACTAAGAATCTAATAATTCATCCATGGAACGACTTAGACATCAGTGTTAAAAGTTTTATGCTAAAAGACAAGATGAAAGCGCCAGCCAAAGCGCGAATTCGTCGAAATGACAAACGGATTAGGATGCCCAAACTTAAGTCAATTGTTCTTTGGAAACACATGAGGAGTATGCGGACATAAACAAAGCAATTAGGAAACTTAAATTCATTTACAACCGACAATTTAAACGAATAGGCATTCCAAATGTAAACGATTATTATTAAGAGTACTCATTAATAGGCTAACACTTAAGGTTAGAAATGTAATTGAATTAAAGAGCGCTTCAGTCTGGAACTGCGAGACTGCTACGGTCACAGGTTCGAATCCTGCCTCGGCCATGGATGTGTTTGATGTCCTTACGTTAGTTAGGTTTAAGTAGTTCTAAGTTCTAGGGGAGTGATGATCTCAGATATTAAGTCTCATAGCGTTCAGAGCCATAGAGCCACTCGACCCTTTTTTTTTTTTTTTCTTTTTTTTTTCTGGAGTTGAGAACACAAGCAGGCAGTTTTGTCATTTGCCAATAAATCTTGCAGTGGACGTTTGGGGCTTGGAATCCACATGCTGCTATTGGGAAAAGGAACATCTCGAAGCGTTTACCATGGCAGAAAGCTGGTCCCAGAGCGCAGACAATACTTTCGGCGTAAGAGCTGAAAAAACTGCCAACCCAGGTCGCCCAGTCAAGGGGTTTCGATAGTGTCGTAAACGCCCTTTGTAAACAGGAATGGCGGCCATAAAATTTCGCGAGGTTCCATGTTCACTGGGGAACTGGAGAACTCTACTGTCCTCTGCATTATGGCTCGCCGCGGTCGTCGGCGCACGCTATTGTATTTCATTCGAGCAAATTTTGCATACGATAGGATTCCACGCATTATCCAGCTGGTAGCCGCTGTCTCGATTCAACACGTTTTCTACCACATGAATTCCCAAGGCTTCTTTAATAATGCAGTCCTAAAAAGACGTTTCTGTGGCCAAAATTATTGTTTTGACATACTGGATGGAATATCCGATGGAGATGCAATGTTCGGCAATAGCAAACTCGCTTAGTTGCGAAGGGCGAGTGCAGCGTTAATGCTCAGTGCGCAACGGGCGAGTTATTTTGTATATCTCTGCCTTCCTAGTTAATAAATTGTCCGGAAGACCAGGAGTTCAAAGTCGTCATTAAACGACTACTAGAACGGACTCCAAAGAAAGAAGTGTTGAAAAGTGTACGGGAAAAATGCTACTACGTCATCGGTGTACCTGAGTAGGATAAGAGAGACGACAAAACAAAAAGTCGTTCCACAATCGGCGTATTGCGTACGGCTGCCGTTGGGAAGGGATAACCATAAGATCTCCGATCCTCAGTATCTCGTTTGCATGAGAGTGCGATTAGAAACCTACAACTCCAAGGACGGCCTAGTCCAGAGCGATCTATGCCAACAGTGGGTACACACGGCAAATTAATACTTCCTCCCATTGAGATGTGTCGATATCGGGATCATCATAAATCAGATAAAAAGACAGAGAAATTAAATGCGCAAATGGCGAAAAGGAGCATCCCACGACCTACCGCGAGTGCCAAACATTCCAAGCGCTTCTGAGAAAGTACAAAGTTAAGCTCCCCGTGGGCCACCATGACAGAAGACCTTTGTCACAAAAAATATCAGGCATGAACAGCAACATGACGACGTACAGCGAAAAGCTTCGAAGGTGGAAGAAATCGTAACACCGCTGTTGGCGACAAGTGACAATAGCCCGGCCCGGAATGCGACGACAATGAGATGCACGTACCATCGACGACGTGACGTTCCCACGAGTTCTACGACTCTACAGAGATCCAGCGTCGTCGGTCATGGACCCTATCACATCACACATCACCTATCACGGATATCGCTTCACAACTGACATCTGTGCATAAAAAATTGAGCACCATTTTCTTAGAGAATCTCATCGAAGCATTCGTGTTTATCTAGAACGGACCACAGATGTCACACAACGAACCTGAAGATCTGCATATGGAATGTGAACTGTGTCAAAACGAAGAAGAGAGGAGTCTCGGACTTCCTGACACGCCACAAGATTGACGTTGCGCTTATTTCAGAGACGCATTTAAGGGAGTCGACGCCGTTCTGCATATGGAATCGGGTCGGTGGAAAAGCAGGCGGTTCTGCCATCCTAGACAACAAAGAAATTCATCACCACGAAAAACAACTTCCAAGGCAACGACAGTCGGAAACTACGGCAGTCACCATCTCCACCGCCGTGGGAAACAATACATTTGTTGCCGCATACCTCAGTCGAGACAGTTACTTATTATCTAAAGACCTACGTGACGTCTTAAGCCTTTTAGACGGGATACTCCTGGGAGGCGACCTAGTAGCATGTACCCTGCTTGGAATGTAGGGTCAACAATGGTTTGTTCTGCAAGAGGACCTAAAATCAATGTGATCGATCCGAGGGACCCTACGAGTTGAGACCTTCTGTTTACCTGCAAGCAGACCTTGATGCCGCGACTCTCAAGAATGCCAACGTCAACTTCCAGCTCCGGGTGATGAATGATTTATCGTCAGTTCACAAGCCAGTGATAGAAATACTCGCGAGGGCACACGTCCAATATAGCACAAAGTAGACTGACTGTTCAGAGTTTCATAATTTTCTGGACAATAACGTCCGGCCAACACAAGACGTCTCATCGCGAGTCACCATCATTGCAGCTGTACAGACGTTAACGGCCGAAATCCTGACCGAATTTTTCAACCAGACGTCAGCTTTGAGGTGTTTACCTCACGTATTAAATCCATCAAAACGCAACGAAATTATTTCCAGAATACTGACGATAGAAGACAGATGTACCAACTGAACAAGAAGCTCCACAGCTGTGTCGTCAGCAAATCTGAGAAGACAAGATGTTCGACTTCTTGCTACGAATGAGTGACGAGTGGAAAGTAGTGAAGAATACGCGTCACCCAAAACCACCATAATGAGCAGTACGTGGCGCAGTTGGTCTTATGTACGACCCTCTGGCACAAGTGGAATTATATGCCGACGCCTATCAGCAGCAGATAATGACTCCAGCTCCACCAGCATGAAATGAGCAAGTTGTACGCTACGAGAAGCAGGTCCAGAAAGCACTTATGATCTTCCGGAATGCACCAACGCAGTTCCAGCCGCAGTTTGCCACTACGGTTGAAATTAAAATACACATCCGTAAAGTGGCCAACATCTCACCACAACATGACTTCATCACTAATAAGACTTTAAAACACATTCAGAGGAAGCTTGAAAGGGTCCTGTAGCCACCTTTCATTGCCAACTCTCGTAGTGGTCAAGTCGGCAAAGAGGTTTCCGCTACTTGTGAGAAATCCACCTCCGTTAGGTTGGTGGCGGAAATGGCATCGTGGGGTTTTCCGGTCCACGCGGAGCGTGGAAGAGGCTGGAGAAGCGGGAGGCAGTCTGCCGCCGGTACGAGAAGCGTGCACAGCTGTGCTCCAGTCGAAGAAGGGTGAGTTGGACTGACCGCGTGGCGCGTTGTCACATAGAGAGGGGAGCTTTTAGCTTTTGGTCTCGAATTTCGTCTTATAAAAATTTACTTGCTGGGTTGCAGCAGGGAGTGCAAGGCTTTTGTAGACTTTCAGTTTGATTCCCAATGCAGTCTTGACTTTGATCCGTGAGAGGAACGCAGCACAAAGGAGTTGCATAGGTTGAAGTGCCCTCGGTTCAGTGTGAATGTTTATGTGCCTACAACTGTGTGTGTATGCTTCTAATCTTTTCCGGATCTTGGTAATTTTTGTGTATTTGTGGATTTTTTTTGTCTCATGTGATTAAAATTTGGCCACGGTCCATAGAAGTTGTCTCCGCGGACCGAGTGGGCACGCGAGTCTGTTATGAAACGTGTAGTATTTCACAAGCAATTGTACATAGTTAGCATGCAACAGCAGTCTATAGATGCACTACATCAATGTTTTAAGGAATAAATAATTTTGCCTTCAATCTTATCTTGTGTACCGATGTTACGTCGCCGTTACCTTCGCCATTTACCTTGTAGTTTTCCTTGTTGGCCCACCTATAGCGTTTCCATGTGCACAGGTGTAGTGATTAGTGTCCCTTTTTTTATCTGAAACAAATGCTCTGGAATAGATCGTGTTTTCACGAATCTTGCTGCAGGCTGCACTTACGCATGGTGTTCACGCCCTCTTTACTTTACTTAATATTTGATTCACGGGAAGAATGCCTGGATCATATTAATAACTACATCCCATTCTTTATCAATGACTTTACAATGAATGTTCTTTTAATTTTTTCTTATTAATAAATTAAGTAATTTTCCGACGAGAGACAGAAATTTAGATCAAAGGACTGCCAGGCTGCAGTCACAACTGGATCTAATGGAGCGATGTTCACAAATACACAAGATTACCATCAACCCAGATAAGATAGGGGCCATTATTTCACAAGACACTGACCGGCCATCCCTACAAGACACCATATCGGAAACCAACTTATTCTTTGGTCGCCGGCGGTTAAATAGCTGTGCGTTTACCTGGATACGAAAATACTCTTCACCCATCACCTCGCAGAAACGAAGAAAGCCTGACTAAGAATGTTGAAACCCCTCATCCTCTTCGTCAAGCATAAGACTCTGAATGTCGGCACAAATATGTGGATATACCCAGCCAGGATGGAGTCCTCGTTACTCTATGGAGCGACTTCCAGGAGCACAACATGCGATACCAGTTTCCAGATGCTCCAAGTCATACGAAACAAGTGTCTCTGATGGAGCCTGGGACCACACTGGAAGGTAAGGACAACGGAACTCCACGATACACTGCATGGAAAGTGCCTGCGATGGAAGAGAGACGCGTTTCGGCAAACCATCCATCATTTTGTGACAATTGGAAAAGCTCTTCCCAAGCAATGGCACATGTTTGAAGTGCCACGATCCGTCCTGGACGATGATGAAGTGACGCCTGCAGGTCACTAAATAAACTCAATTCAGGTACGACTCACAGCAACAGAAAAGTACGTACACTATCCTGGAGGCGAAAGGATCCCTTTGTGGGCTCAAAACCTGTATATAAAGAGCTATAAATATGTGAAAAAAGTTTTCGCCAGTGTTCGGTGACTCACCTGAGGATGAATGGCCGGTGCCCAGTAGAAATACCGTTTTATTGACAACTACCGGCTGCAAGCCTGCAGTTTCTTGGAACCGTGAACTCAGTTGTCTAGCGAGTGGTCCATGTCTCCCTACTGGAGATGCGGGTAGTCCATTGGAAGTTAAAAGACCCTCAGCTGATCGTAATTAATGATATGAAGACACTTAAGTCATAGAGGAAATAAGGGCGACGGGAATTAGTCAATGAAAGTGCACCTCGTTCGAGTGCGTCTTGGGGTAACTCTGTGTGGGGCTGATGAGTAAGTTTTTGTTTGTAAAGTAAGTAGGAGGAAGGATATTAGTGTTTAACATACCATCGACAACGAGGTCATTGGAGACGCAGCACAAGCTCAGATGAGGGAAGGATGGGGAAGGAAATCCGCTGTGCCCTTTCAAAGAAATAATCCCAGCATTTGCCTGAAGCGATTTTAGCAAATCACGGGAATCCTAAATCAGGATGGCAGGATGTTTGTTTCAAGCTTCATCGTCTCGAATGCGAGTCCACTGTGCTAAGCACTACGCTACATAACTTGGTGTGAAAAGTGTGGTGTATAAGGTACTTCACGTTCTGTGTGATTTTCGTGTGTGTGTGTGTGTGTGTGTGTGTGTGTGTGTGTGTGTGTGTTTGTATGTGTGTGTTTGTGTGTGTGTGTCTGTGTGTGTGTTTCCTTTGGATATCATCCAAAAGAGGGCTCTATCTGCAATTACACCCAGAAACTTCTATCTGTATTGAAATTTGTAAAGCCGGCCGAAGTGGCCGAGCGGTTGTAGGCGCTACAGTCTGGAACCGCGTGACCGCTACGGTCGCAGGTTCGAATCCTGCCTCGGGCATTGATGTGTGTGATGTCCTTAGGTTATTTAGGTTTAAGTAGTTCTAAGTTCTAGGGGACTGAGGACCCACGTTGGGAGCCAATAATTAAGTGACGTCAGTAATTAAATGAAATCAAACACAAAACATTAAAAGATTATGTGATTGATAAGAAAAGGTAATGGTCTGTTTTAATGAATAAAACTTGTAATCAGTGCATTAATTTCGTTAACTTGCACATAAAACAGCACCAAACTACAAATCTCAGGGGTGATTTGACTGGGCGTGGACGCGACCCAGTTATTAAGGTTCAAAAAATGTTTTAAATGGCTCTCAGCACTATGGGACTTGACTGCTGTGGTCATCGGTCCCCTAGAACTTAGAACTACTTAAACCTAACCAACCTAAGGACATCACACACATCCATGCCCGAGGCAGGATTCGAACCTTCTACCGTAGCGATCTCGCGGTTCCAGACTGTAGCGCCTAGAACCGCTCGACCACTCCGGCAGGCAGTTATTAAGTGGGAAGTAGGGGGAACGAATTATCTCACCACTCTTCACAGACGTTTGTTGTGTACTACTGTCAGCGGCAGACGCTGAGACGGTATGGCGCTTCGCCTCAGAGCTGTGTGGCGACACTCGGCTGCTATCAATGGTGAGCCGCGGCCTTACGGCGGACCCAGGTACGGTCTCCTCGTCGTCTTTTCGTTGCGAGTAGAGTGGCCGAAGCTGCGATATCACGGCGTCGGAAGGCGGATGTTGGCGATGGGCGGAAGAGCCCCCGTGTCCTTTCGCACCGACTCTTCTTCCTTCTCATACATCCCTCACCTCAGTGATTCGTCCAACGTTTTGCTCCTCTCGACGCTTCCATTGGCGGATTAAATTTCTAACGCCACCCAATGACTGATCGCGGTTTCGTGATTAGACCTTCCAGTTCAGGGTGGAATGTCTCTCTATGGTATGGGTTGGCGTATGATTCGAAAATTTACGTCTTTCTCACGATTTCACCAGCTTTGGTGGCACAGTATTCCTGTGTCAAACAACACTTGTCTTCTACAGCTCTCTTTGCGTCAGCCTTGACAGTCCTACGTTCGTGCCCCGTCTAAGAACCTGCTGGCGTTCATGATTTATAATAACGTCTTTACTGTCCAGAAAACTTACTCTCTTATTTTAATTAATATTTTTAGTGCTGACTCTTTTCGCAGTTCTTGTTTTACACGCCCCCCGTGTGGATACCTCGTGCCTTATGTAGGCTCCTCTCAGTGTCTATAGGGTGCTGGAATTAAGGCACGTTCTCGCTTTTTCAGCCAACTAAAAACGGCTACTTCCAGCCAGAAGGTTTCACATATCCTTTATGCGAGAATTCTTGACCCTCTGTTCGCCTTTGTTACAGGAGTCCATCAGTTTTCGGCATGCTTCTCATTGTCCACCAGGCTCTTTGCTAAGTGTCCATTCCTAAACACTGTAAGGGGTCCGACTCCCTCCCCATCCTCCTGGGCCACTGTCGCTGTCAGATGGAAAAAGTGGACCCCAGTGGAGTTATCACAATAATAATGGACTTAGGATATAGTAAGCCTCTGTCTACTATAAACGAGAGTCATAGTGGTTTTACCGAAAGTTCGTAGCGAATGGTGGAAAGTGAGAACTGAAAAATAAGAAATCTAATATTGGAACAAGTCTGATAATTAGAGTCTGTCAGTTAAATGGCTCAATGGTTTCGTATTATGTTACTTTTCCGCCATCCAGATAGAACAAATGAAAATGGTCAATGAGTCGTGCATTGCTTGCGTTTATACCATTTATTGTTTGTCATCATCTATTACAGTACTGCTGTCTAGTTTTCTTATTCCATTTACTGGCATCACTAACTTCCTGCCTTACTTGCCCCTGAACGGCAGCAGCAGCGCGTATCTATATGTGCACTGTCGTACCATCTCTGGAGCGACCGATAATATTTCTTTGTCGTCGTATGTCTGGTAGTCAGTTCGGGACGGACCAGCAGCGCAGTCGGGAGGCAGCAGCAGTGGAGTCGGGGACGGAGCGCCGCTGGCGACAGGCATAAACTTTCTAATGGAGGAAGATTGAGCGGGAGGACCGTTGGTTGGTCGTTCGGTTGGTCGTCTCATCGGCCGACGTATATTTGCTCCTTTCACTGTTCCGTGGGCTGCGCAGTTGGTCGGTTGGCGTGGAGCAGCGAGGAAATCTCCGCGGCGCTATGTTTGGCCGGGCCTGCTGGCGGCGTCGCGTCAATGCGGTGTCGGAATGTGTGGTGCTGTTCCCATTGCTGAGAGGTTCGTGGCTCACCGATCCTGGACATAAAAGTTGAGTTTTGACTTAATCTGCCAGCAAGTCACTACTGTTTGCATTGTGCCGTTTGGAATTCGTTGTCAGCTGTTGGGATATTCCAGTGAACAACAACGTGTGTTTTCAAGCTGGCCAATTTTAGCCACCCTCCGGTGGAGTTTAATTGTACTTGGTTATTTGAACTGAAGTTCAGCAGCACAGTCTTCTGCCCTGTGGCCGTTAATGTTCTGGTTACCTTCCCTGTCCATTGACATAAATTCAAGCAGTGTATTTTCCTCATCGTGTCGTCGCTGTTCAGCATGGTGTGTAGTTTGACAGCTCAATGTGTAATTTTTTATGGTCGCCAACACCTACGTTGTTTCATTGAACTCCCTGTTGTGTACTGGTCGGGTGAAGCGGAGATTATCTTGTCGGTGGGTCCGTTGATTGTCTGTTGGTTGGGTTGTCGTCAGATCTAGAATGGTTGGGCCGACTGCCTGTCTCACCTAAGTGAGCGTTAGTGTTTGAATTCCAGTCCGACCCCCCCCCCCCCCCCCCACCCCAACTTCTGAGCACCCTTGGGTGTACCGCCTTTTCTTGTTAGTTCTTGTTGTTTGTCCTTGTATGGCTTCTAGCCGATTTTTAGATTAAGGTTGTTTTGCCCTTAAGGCGTCAGGTGATTTGGTCTTTCAGCCTAATTCAATCACTGTTTTACAAAATGCCTTTGGCATTTTTAAAATTAATGTTATTGAGTCTTAAATGCTGGACCTACAGCCGATTTTGAATTTGTTTTGCACTTAAAGTTTCATATTCTTGGGGCCCTCAGCCGACTTTGAATTAAAGTTTTTCTGCTCTTAAGGTGTTAGCTGGTTTGGGCCTTCAGCCTAAATTAAGAACTGTTTTACGTAAAGCTTTTGACATTTTTCAAATTAATGTTATTGAGTCTTAAGTGTTGGGCCTAGGCCGATTTTGAATTTAAGTTGCTTGCTCTTAAAGTGGCTGATTCTTTGGGCCTTCAGCCTAATTAAGGAACTGTTTTAAGATAAGGCTTTGCCTTTTAAATTTCTGATTTTGGTTGAGCTTTAAGTTATTGGCATTCACCCGTTTTTAAATTAAAGTGGTCTTATGCTTAAGGCATGAGATTGTACGGCGCATTCAGCCGCTAATTAAGTTTCAAAACTAAAGCTGTGTGGGTTTTTTTAAATTTTTCTTGGCTCTTGTAATGATTGATCAAATAAAAGGTTGTATGTTCGAATGTAACTAACAGTCGCTTAGTTGGGCCCCTTTCCACAACTAAACTACTTGTGCTGTCCTGCGGGCTTAGCAGGGCGTCTCAGTGAACATACATTATTAGAAGAGTTCAGTCAATACTACTTCTAAGCATGCAACTGTACCTGAGAGACGATGCTTAAGCAATTTTAATCACACGCAAAGCAAATAACTTTTGTCCCACTATTAAATTAGTTTAACAGTTAGCAACTGGACTCGCGTTCGCGAGGACGACGATTCAAACCCACGTCCGGCCACCCTTACTTAGATTATTCTGTGATTTCCCTGAATCGCTTCAGGCAAATTCTGGAATGCTTCCTTTGAAAGGGCACGACGGATTTCCTTCCCCATCCTTCCCTAATCCGAGCTTCTGATCCAGCTCTAAGGACCGCTTTGTAGACGGGCTGTCAAACACTAATCTCGTGCTCCAATGGGGAGGAAACTCCCCAGGCAAGATAGAGGCAACAGTCGTCCTTGCCGTTGCGAGGTGCCGAGGCTAGCAGTGTATTTAACACTAAATTCTAGAATCTACATATGTAAATGATGCTCTAAGCCCCCCCTATTCTAACTCCGACTTTTGCTGTTGCACAAGGATTAAAAAATATACGCGAACTGACTGTAATCAACCCTGCGAGTGGAGTAGAAAAGAGTTTGGCACCTGCAATAATTTAATTTGATAAATAAGTTAAATAAAGGAAGGTTTCATTAACGTAGTGAGAAATGATGGGTTGCTCTACCGATTAACAGAATGAAAGTTCTGTCCAAAATAACAATATGATTTATTAAGACTAAACACAAAATAATAAACAAAAACACATGAAACATTTATAATACATCAAATTGGCTCAAATTGGATACTCAAACAAACGCTGTGAAGGTGAAGTTGTCCCTAAACTAGATTGTGAAGTTTATGACGAAGTGGTATGTGGAGCCAATTCCTTGCCACTCAAATCTTAAGAGAGACACACAGCTAACCCAACATTAATTGCTGCTACTCAAGACAGAACAAGTTAGAAAAAGACGAACAGGTGGGGTCTGCAGAGCTCTGATTATCACCTAGGAAAATCCCTATCTGCCGGTGCTGCGGACATACATTACCAAACTGTCATCTTAACTGCCGGAACACGATCTGGCGTACCGAAGGCGATGGCTGGTTGCTTCGACGTCCTCGACCGAAAGGCGAGAGCCGACTACCTAGAGCACCCGTACAGGCCAAACACACAACATTCCCGCCTCCACGACAGTGGCCGTGGTTAAACGTTCCAATTAGCAACTCGAAAACCGGCGGAAAATTCCACTCCATTGCCGGAGCACTACCATTCCACCAATGGAGATTCTTGGCGCCAATTTCTGCGCTGATTTAGCTACGTCACGGAGCTATGCCCTGACCAAGCCAATCACAGTTACTATTTTGCAGAAAGCGCGGGAATTTTCCCGCCACAACTGCCTGGGTACACAAGTCATTCCCACGCCTCGCTGGTAGCCCGCCAGAAAGTGTTTTCGCTAAGATTCTGCGAAGTAACGGAACCTCTAGCCCAACCGCTACTTCAGACCCCTCCGGGCGTGTCTTTTGACAATGTCGGCGTCTGCAAAGCATTCACTCGACTTCCTCACACCCGTCGGCTTAACCCTCTCCAGATCAGCGGAGCCCGCCTGTCACCGGACCACCCGTGTGACGAGAGACGCTGCGTGGGAAGTCCGCGTGTGAAGGAATAGCGACTTTTTACTGCATGCAATTAGAGAGGAAAATCGTAAGATAGAAATATGAGAGGGGCTCATGCCACCTCTCACCGTTTATTCACAACACGCAGGATGGTCTCTGCCTTCAGAATCCTAACACCTCGGTTCTGTCTGCGGGCTACGTTAGCGTTGCAGTTCTGGTGAAACGGCCACGGCAGAGTCACTGAAGTGACGTTTGCAGAGAAGACCAACGTTCCTGGCTGCTCAGTGAGTCACGCTCTCGTAAGTGGAACGAGGATGAAGCTCTTGTACTGACCACAGTTATTAGCCCTGAATAGCATTAGACGTGGAATCACCACTTCAGTTGTAAAGCTGTTATTTTTAAACTCTCATCAGCTTCCTGACTAACAAACACCCATCATGATGCGCAGTTAGTTGTGTTCCGCGGTCCTGAGTGCCGTGAGACTGGGTTGGCTGGAGGTGACCATCTGAAGAGAGTGCAGAGTTCTCCGTTCATCAACATTTTACACATGTTGTTGGGTTGATCTAATGTTGTAATATGTAACATTAGAAGCCTGATCGCTTGCTGCGAAAATGTATATTTCATGACTAATTTCGGTATTTACTAGTTATCAATTTCAGATTCCCTGATCTCCCAGAAATATAACTACATATCAGTCTCGTCGACATTTAGAGAACATACTCCAGTACTCTGTTGAGATTGCACCAAGACCCACGCATATGATCATGGCAGTACGGTAGGAAGACACAGTGATAGGCTGTCCTCACGTCGATTAATTGTCTCTGAGGTCTACTTGTTGGGATACATCACTAGTCTAGGTCTCTTCTCTCGCTGGACAGTACTTTACGTTTCCCAGTACTGCAGTTCAACGAGGGATGATGGCACGTGGAGTGACTCCACAAGTGTGTGAGGTCATCCATGCGGGATCGAACTAGGAGCGACGATTGCTAAAACTGCTCTCTAATAGAGAGGAGAAGTTAGAAATGAGACCATTCATTTGATAGTGTGGCATGATACTGCTTTGTGTATGCAGATCAGCCAATGCTAGTGAGTTGTAAAAACCCAAACAGGTGAGTATATAGCGTCCCTTTCTGTCCTGAGGCACATGAGGTGCAGGTTCTGACACGATATGTGATCTTTTTCATGTACTCACGACAACGTGGTCTGCCGCAGGGAATCCCTCCAAACGGCTGCTGCATCCGGAGAGATAGCAGGCTGTCGCGTGTGGGTCGTGTGTCAGTGTCAATGGCCAGCCTCACTTTCGCTTGTGGCCCGGCGAGGATCCCACCTAATCCCGCAGGTATACGGCCCGGTGACTGTCAGCTTGCAGGACCGGACGCTCGCCTTCTTGCAGCTAGCCGAAGACCTCTTGTTTTTGCGCTGGCTGGCCTCTGCATTGCCACGATACCCATCATCTGCACAGTTCTGATTAAAATATTATGCCTAACTTTTTCCCATAACCTTCTATGTTATAATAAATTTACATAATGACACATTGATGGTCTGTCATTTCAGACACTCTTATTTTACTTTTATAGTTATTAATCTATGGCTATCATTTTAACAAAATCTTGGTGTATCAAATTTAGACATGGAAATAATTTATCCTGATCTTTGTGTAGAGACCGGTCTCACTACTGTACATGGTGTGTGACGCTACACTGGATGAACAGCTAAATGTGCGGGCCCGCACTAATATTACTATTAATTATATAGATCGACAGTAGACGTGCTCAAGAATTAACTACCATTTGCCAACGATCTACATTCTATGTCTTTTGAATAAATTATGTTATTATGCAGGTCGAAGTTTTACTGAGCTTATAAAGAACAAGCAACTATTCTACGTTCGCTCGCCGGTCGTCCCTGCATCTTGGGTCTGTGATTTGATGACCTGAAAAATAACATCCCAACAGGCGCGCGCCAAACACTTGTGGTAGAAAACCCCCACAATATTAATCTAGTTATTGTTAAATGCTACAGTTTAACTTATCCTAGTATATCGTACCTTTTTATTTTTGTTTACCTTATACAATACTCTTACATAATTCCTGTTACGTTGAGATGTCTCTCTGCTCGCCGCTATTGACGACAGTGATGTGCGCGCCGTACGACATGACCTCCGAGTTTTCATTACGCCTCACTGAAACTCCAGAGACTGGGTTAGCCATGGCTATACACGACAATAAATTTATAGTTGCAACTTCCATCTGTATGTGATGCGGTTTTCGCGATCAAAGCACACCTTTCCAGAGGCAATGTAATATGACCGCGCCAGGACTGGTTCCTGTTGCGGATTCAGTCGCCCAACACGCGCCAGCTACACAGTATGTCACGAATATCCAAGTATAAGTCCCTGGTTATTCATCTGTGACAGTCACGAGCAGCACACTAAATCCCCAACTAGCACATTGGCATGGTAGGCTTTATGCCCACATTTCTATCGTCTAGGGCACCATTGGAGTCAAACGCTCACAGGTTCACCCCGACTTGCAAGACAACGATGCTGGCGCAGCTCTGCAAAAACTATACTGCCCATATTCATCCTCGAAATCACGCAATATACCACAATCTTGCAGTGCACTGACGCGTGCCTGCAAGCATTGGTATGAACGTCTCACGAACTGGTTGTGGCCGCTATGGAGCGTATCAGGACTTCTCAGAACGCTTCTAAGAGCACGTTCTTGTATGCGCCCGTTTGTGCGACATCACGTCACTCATCTTTATCCCTTAACATGGACACCAGATAGGAAAGGACAAAAACATTGCTCATGGAAAGGTAGTGCCTCTTATCGCAACGACAGAGGAGATCGCGAACATAGACAAAAAAAGTTAACAGCAGTAAATTCTTATGCGAGAAAACGCAGCGTGCTGATACTTTAACAATCTTAATCTATTAATGCAACGATTATTGTTCCCAGAAGAAAGGTTCATATCTTTGCCTATTCTACTATGTACACCACTTAAACTACTATTATTCACGAACTTCTTTGCGTGAGAGAAGTGGTGGAGTCCTATGGACTAGCGTCAATCCCTTCTTAGACTCCCCCTCCTCTGACGTGCATTAGGATTTGGAGGTCTAATTTCAATCTCCTGGTTCTCCTGTTGTCCTTCGTTTCGCTCTCTCCAATTACGGTCGCTTTGCCGTTTATCATTCCTCCTGTCCCAGATCGTTTGTCTAGACTGACCGTGTTCCCTGACGTTCTGGTTTCCGTGTCTCTGGTTTCCATAACCTTGAATAGCGTAACCTTGATTTCCGTAACCCTGGTTTCCTAATTTACCAGTGCGATTATGCGATCTGTTGTCGTCTTCCCTTGCTGGCCCGTGGTATTTGTTATTTTGCGCCTTCTTCCAGTCCTTTGCGTCTTGTTTATCGAAGACTACTTCGAGTTCGCGCAGTAGACTCTTGAATGCATCTATGTCAGATCCACACTTCCCGACAAGTGTCTGTTGATACCTAACTGGCAATTTGGAAAAGCAAAATATAATGATTTCTCCGTTGCTATATGGACTATCTAAAAACTGATTCTTCTTGAGTAAATCATCAAAAAATTTGGTTGCGCTCCTATGCCCGGATACTTCCAGTTCAGGACAAAATATTATTTCCTCTTTAATCCTGTCTTGCGTTTCCTTTGACCAGTAGGTCCGCAGGAATGCACCAACAAATTCCTGATAAGTCCGACACGTCGCTGCCACACCCCGCATCTTTTCCGCGGCTTGGCCCTCGATGTGTCCACACATGAATTCTAATTTTGCCAGGGTTGGCCATGACGACGGTAATGAATTTGTAAACTGCATCACCCAGCTCTTCGGATGCATCGACCTACCATTATCTTTGAACTTTTGGAATTTTAGTAAGGACAGGAAGTGGTTCTGATCAAAATCCTGTCTGATCCTCGCACTGGTGTTGTCACTCGTTTCCGATACTTGCACGTCTGCTGTGTGTCCTGATCTATCTTGCTGATAACTGTGATGTGCTACGTCTGTATCACAGTGGAAGTGGCACTCCGAATTCACTCTCCTAAGTGGGCTACAATTATCAGGCGGGCTATAATTATTGGAGCTATTACTCGCTCTTTCTGCGTGTGCATTGTTAGTTCCGCACTCTGTCACTGGGCTAGAGCACGGCGGGCTTTTTCTCGGAGAAGCAATTCTGTGTACTCCATCATAGGTATCAGAACGCGTGGTGCTCGTGTGCCCGTTTCGCTCTAGTTTTGCTATTCGACCCTCTACTTCTTTCACTCGTTTCGTGATGTTCATAACCGCAATTTTACCTTGAGTTTTTAAGACTGCTAGGGATTTTGAGTGGGCTTGTGTCGCACGTCGCAAGCGCCCTGCGAGCTGAGAAGTTGCTTTTGCGATTTTCATTGCCCCTGTTACTACCGTTTTGGCTAGACCCGCAACTTTTTGTGCTACTATTGATATTTGTTTTGCTTCTCCACATTCTTTCTTTATTGTTAGTAATTCCCCACGAATTTCCCCTATATGCGAAATTATTGCTTGAGTGTCCTTCTTGCGCTGTTCGTCGGCTTCTTCTTTCTCCTTCTTACGTTGTTTCTCCTCTTCTTCTTTCTCCCTCTTACGTTGTTTCTCATCTTCTTCCTTCTCCTTCTTACGCTGTTCGTCAGCTTCTTCTTTCATTGATCGTAGGAAGCTCAGTATCGGGTTTATGTCATCTGTTTGATCCTCTTCAAACGTGGGAGATGTAACTCTGGACACCTGGGCGCTAGAGCTCTGACGTGGCCGAGCTAGCCCCTGTCTGCTCTCGCTCGTTTGATTATAAACTTCTGCTACCGTCTCGACCTGTGTGCCTGTCTCTGTTTCATCCTCTACTTCACTGTCATAATCACGGCCGCAATGCTGCTCTGAGATCGCGTCCAAATCAACTTCCTCATCAATGACCCTGGCGTCCTGTCCTGCTAAAAATGTGCCCATCTCATCTCCGAACCTATTCCCGTCAGTAAACTGCCCCTTATCCATTATGCTATCCTCTTTTGCTTTGGCTTCGCTCGATAATAGTCGTGCCTTACTTCTCGTTATCATTCATGAAAAACAAATTTATCTAAAATGCACAATAAAATTAATCTACTCCATATATTTTTACACATAGACATAAAATTTCAACAACGCCTCTCCAACGCTGCAATTATACGCACGATTTGTTGTGGTACAGAAGCCGCACACAAACCCGACAAAGTGTGATGTGATACGGACACACCATCAAAGGAACACAAAAACAATGAACAAAAGAATATATACACTGATAGCAAAAACTGTAATCATGCGCCGCTACTTAAAACTAAACGCGGAACTACCAGAAAAAAACTTGGGTATTAATCAATAAAAAATTAAGCAAAAAAAAAATTCTGAGTGTCCCTACTACTAATAATACTTGCTTATCGGCGATTCACAGGAAAGATCCGAGGCTAAGGGTCGCCATTCTAGAATCTACATGTGTAAATGATGCTCTAAGCCCCCCCTATTCTAACTCCGACTTTTGCTGTTGCACAAGGATTAAAAAATATACGCGAACTGACTGTAATCAACCCTGCAAGTGGAGTAGAAAAGAGTTTGGCACCTGCAATAATTTAATTTGATAAATAAGTTAAATAAAGGAAGGTTTCATTAACGTAGTGAGAAATGATGGGTTGCTCTACCGATTAACAGAATGAAAGTTCTGTCCAAAATAACAATATGATTTATTAAGACTAAACACAAAATAATAAACAAAAACACATGAAACATTTATAATACATCAAATTGGCTCAAATTGGATACTCAAACAAACGCTGTGAAAGGTGGCGACACTGTGCCTCTGCGCCAGAGATTGCGCCAAAGAGTACTATTAAGCCGCCTCCACAGTGTGTGTTAAGAGCTCGTAGCAGACAGTGCTTGTCGAGAGCTCATAGCAGTCAGTGCTTGTTAAGAGCTCGTAGTAGTCAGTGCGTGGGGAGAGCTCGTAGAAGACAGTGCGTGGGGAGATGTGCTAGTGGGCACTGCTTGTCGTGAAGTCGGAGTGAGATGTGATAGTGGAGAGTGTTGTTCCATGTTTTATGCAGTTATTTGATGGGAGAGATAGCAGATGTTATTCTAATGGAAATACTGTAACGATCAGAGTGCTTTTCGTCAATATATATGAAGGTAAAATATTGCGTGTTTTTTCATTAATTCCATGTTTAAAATAATGCGTCATTACAGGTTCAGTCAACAAAGCATCTGGCGTGTGTTCTTGTATTAGAGTGTAATTCTGGTTTTCTTCCGTAATTATAGTTTTTCTAATTTTCTTTTATCACGTCAGTATAATTGGTATTTAAAATTCTTGTCTTGTTGAAGAAGAACCGTGCCAGATGTGCGTTGAGTCACACTCCCACATACAGAACAGTTACTCTTGTGCTTATTGGTTTTGTAGGTTTTATAGTTGCTGGGGACTTAATTAATTAACTGTGTTTACGAAAATTTTCTTTCATTGTTTGTTGCAGTCAGATTGCGTAATAATTCTAGTCAGGGCCAACCGTTTACGAGACACAGCGTAATCGGACATACAGCTACTAAAAACAAAAAACTAAAAGTATTTTCAATAATATTTAATTAAGCCCCCATGCACGTGGCGACAGCTGCTTCGGATCGTCCCTTGGAATCTTCTGATTGTGAAAATAGTAGACTGTAGTATTGTTGTAGTAATTTGTAGTTCAGTAATTGTAGTCTGTATTGAATGTGTAGATTCGGTAATTGTCAGTCTTCTAATGGTATTTTTTTTCTCAGAATTTGATTTGTTGTCTTGTTTACGCGTTTGACAATTTAGTGCAATTATTTCAATTGTTCGATTGATCGTGTTTGAGGGAGACATTGCATGTAAATGGTATTGTTGGAGATAAGGAGTCATTGTGTGTGATTTTCGAACAGTGACGAATTTTTTTTATGTTTTGCAAATGATTACGCGATCGATGAAAAAGGCAAAAATGATGGATAGTGAGAATGACGAAATTGTTAACATGGCGAACTCGCCAACAGAGGAAAACAGTATGATGGATAATGAAGTGGAAAACAATGTAATAAGTCGGGAAAATAGTCCGGAACCATTTCAAAATTTTTCGCAATCAGATAATTTACAGAATACGAGATTAACGATAGAAGATTCTGAAATAGTATCGAACACAGATAGCTTTATGATTATGCAGAAGGAAGTTAGTTTTGCGGGAAATGTTCGGGGCGAAAAGAATTTTGAACCATTAAATATGGAGCAGTTGATGGGTGCAATATTAAATTTGGGATCTGAATTAAAAACAGTGGCAACACGTTTAGAAACACGGATGGGAACAATGGAAACACGGATGGGAACAATGGAAACTCGGTTAGGATCTGAATTTAAAACAGAGATGGGAACTTTGGAAACACGGATAGATTCACGAATAGGGACATGTTTCAAAAATATGAAAGATGAATTAAAGAAAGAAATCAGAGAAGAAGTACAACCAATTTTGAATGCTCACAATACTAGATTAATTGCAGTAGAAATCAGACAAAATGAACAGGATAGAGAACAGGAAGAAAGAGATCGCGTGATAGTACAGAAATTTTCAGAGTTAAATTTACAACGTGCAAAAGATAAGGAAGAAATATTTGAGAGAATCGAAGAATCCGTGCCAAATGACAGATTAAATAACCTAACACAACAATATGAACAGTTAACTACTAAATGTGTCAATACTGAAACCCGAGTCACGACACTTACGGAAGACGTAAATAAACAGAAAGAACAAATAGGTGACTTGTCGGAAAGAGTTGAGGAGATTTCAGATAAATTGACAAATCTTAGTTTACATGGGGACAGAGATTCGGATGATACAGCTCCATTACCATTCGCAGAAACCGAAGAGTACCAGAGCATAAATAAACATGGTGAAAATCAGGGAAAATTTAATGAACGCGTTAAAAGGGAGTTGAGGCATTACGAAAGCAAGTCAAACAGATCGAAGGCGAAATTGTAGGAAAAGATAGCAGAAGAAATTTAGAATCACAGGTAGCAGAGGGGTTTGAAGAAAATAATTTGTTTCATTTACGGGATGCAACAAGAGAGCGCCAGGCGCGCGAACTTGACAATAGTCAACATTGGGACTGGCACAGACGCGGTAGGTCTTTGTCGCCACGAGGCGAAAACTTTGACTATAAACACATTTTGACTGTTCGGAAATTTAAGATCTTCCGCAATTCTAAGAATGACATACATCCATGTTCATGGCTAGATCAATTTACGTACGCACTTCCGCCAGATGTGCCACTAAGACACAAACTGGAAATTATGTGCGGCTATTAAAGTCCTCAGGGGATTCACTACTCTAAGTGAATATGTGCCGTAGCGAGCATAGGGCCCCGAGCTGTAGTGGTGCTGTTTCCCTTTTAGTTTTCTGTACCGCTGCCTACTCTTTTACTATTCTTTGCATCTGTCAAACCAACTCTTCGACTATCAATCTATCTAGAGAGTAAGTAAATAATAACCGGATTTAACTAATTTACCCAAAAGTGGTTTCGGAAATTACCATGTGGAGTTACTGTACCTTCAGCAGCATTCATTGGTAGCTTAAATGAAATTTTACCTGTTTATCTTCGTACCAATATTACTTCATATGTTGCCGATATTCTTATTGCTAAATGTTCTTGGAGTGAACACAACAAAATTTTGGATTCATTATTACGTATTTTTGCACGAGTTGGCATTACTGTGAACTTGGAAAAATCTGAATTTGGTCGTTCATAGGTGAAATTTCTCGGTCACATTATTTCTATAGAAGGTATTCTTCCTGATCCAGAAAAATTAAACGCTGTTCGTAATTATGCTGTTCCTACCACAAAACGTGAGGTTCGTAGTTTTCAAAATTTTTGTGGAACGATATACTTTTGAAAAATTTTTATGGAATAACATACTTTAGAGAACTAACAGCTAGATGTAAACATGCGGAGAGTACAAGGATACCGCGGGGTTTTTTTTTGGCGGCGGCACATACTCAAAGCAACAGTCAAGTCTGCGCGCCGCACAAGGCAGTCGTGGACCGCGAACAATTGCTTCCTACGTCACGCGCCTACAGCTGATCGAGCGCTCAGTGCGAATGCACTGACAGCCGTAAACAAATACACAGTTTAATTTTTCCGACTAAATTCAGTATAAAGCTATAGTGACTTGATGAATTATGTTATTCACATTCAGTATGTTTCAGGATACGGTTCTATAAAATATTTAAGAACTTCAGGTAAACTCTGTGTGTCTCCGACGTTAAGAGGACTTGCTATCGAGAAATTTTCAGGAAAAATGTAATTTCGATGAAGAAACTAATAAACTAAAAAAAGGGTAACTATTAATTGAGTTCATTTTACAGGTAACCTATTTCCACTTAGGTACGTACTCTAGACGTAATTTGCTGCTCGCGATTACGTGATTCATACTTTGTGCTAATTTCATGTTCTATGGATGTACTTGTGAAGCGACGTGCTTGTATACATTTACTGATTTTGACAATTATTGATTAATGAACTGGGTTGTAACTTGTGTATATTATGCATCGCTTGGCTGCTATGCTATTTCACTGATGTCATATTTTATTTAATTATGTGCCTGCTGTGCTTATTTATTTAAATTATAATGGTAACCTGATTAATTGTGCTGACTGTGGTTATGTATGTAGGTTATACTTTGTGATTTATCTGCTTGCGCCTTCATGTTTACTTGCTAAGATGACATATGAACATTTATTTGCTTATGCTGATACGATGCTAATGACCTGTTTGTTGCTATGCGTATGGATCGCATATTTATATATTTCTGTTTGTCGTCACAACTACTCTTTAATTTGGTGTATAGAAATGCTGATGTACAGTGTACAAACATAGAGTTTAGGTCACACTACTGTATTAATTATAGATTGTTCGCTTGGCAGAGCCTCGTTGTAGGAATTGTGCTGCATCCACTTGTTGACATTCTGTTCTCTACTGGTATATTTACTCGCTATTGCATGTTTTGCTTACGCTCAGTGCCTTATATTTTTAAGATAAAAAAAATTAACTGCTATCATTCGACGAACGACATTAGTACAAGAAAGTCATAGAAGTCACATGAGCTGAGGTTTTATGGAAGCTGTATAAATTTATGCTAATAGGAAGGAGGCTAACGACATGACAGACCAAAACTAGGTTTAGACCATTAACAATTATTAGACTGCATTTTTCGTAAGCAATTGAAATAGGAAGTGACACTTGACACAAGAAATACTCCACATGTTTGCTTCTGTTTGCCATAATTCTTGAAGTGGTGTACACACTGTGAAATATTATGATCATTCACACTCCGTAATCGTACTTAATTACTGAGAGTTATTCGAACTAAGTCTGTTAGAGGTCAGGTATGCATTTCTTTTATTTAATGATGGACAAGGAACCAAAATGTATCTTATAATTTATAATGAGTAGAAAATTTGGGTCAGATGATTACACAGAGGTTGTGTGTGGACACTGTGTCTTCGGATTGTATGGGATGCTGAATTGAAGTTGCATTAGGATTTTATCTGTTCTTGTTCGAGGAGACTGACTAGAGGAAAGAGTTGTGTTGGAAGTGAAATGATATTGGTGCTGAGGTTTATATTTATCGACGTATTATTGAGGTATAGAGATTATATGAAGTTGAGTTGTTATGGAAGTGAAATGATATTGGTGCTGAGGTTTATATGTAGCGACGTATTATTGAGGTATTGAGAGTATGTGAAGTAGATGATTATTGGAGTTTTTGTGGACAAGAGGTAAGGTAAATGATATTGATGATAAGACGTATTGAAGAGGTATTATTGAGGTATTATTGAGATTGTGTGAAGCTGATGATTATTGGAGTTTTGGTGGATAAGAGGTAAAGTAAGTGAGATGCATATTTTTTTTTTGTTGGTCTTATGGAACAAGGAGGATGAAGATAGCAGACTAGAACACTAAAATAGAAGGAAGATAGTCTATACACACACTTTGTTAAATAACTAAGCAGTATATACTTTTTTTTGGAGAGAGGAAGTAATTGCATATCTTGGCTCACTGACAGTTGTTCAACAACAGTACATTTTGATCTGGCTTGGCAAACATTGGTCTTGACATGATGACTATGACGTTGACTAACTACTATTGACTATTATACATTGCTGCCACTACTACTTGATACACATGATGAACATCAGATTTTGACAGAATTACATTTACACAGTTAACACTATTCAATTACACAGTAGTACTTAATGTGGTTGAAAGATGAGTGAGTGTGTTTTGTGTGTTTTCCTTTCCTAATCCTACCCACCTATCTCCTAAATATTATTTTACTTGTTGGTAGTGGCTTGCACTGACACCCATAAATATTATAGGTTTACTGGTATTTGAGTATTTGTAATAGTTAATATGAAAATTATCTGACATCATTTGTGTGTTGTTATGATTTGTATGTTACTGTAAAAGCATTTGTATGTGTATTCAAACTATTGTTCATGCCTGAACTGTCTGATTAGTGAAGATAAATATTCTGAACTGTTACCTGCACTTTTTCAACATGATGTGTGACATTTGGTCGTGTTTAATTTCTGCTGATGAACTGTGTGATCAGTGATTGTAAAAAAAATTATGGACTGTTACCTGTACCTTTTCTACATGATTGGTGCCACTAGGACATGTTTAATTTCTGCTCATAAACTCTGATGAACAGTGTGATCAGTGCTAGTGAGTTTGATGGAACTGTTTCTGCTGAGAGATGTGACTTTTTGCTGTTTGCACCTACTCAACATTGCTGGGTGCCTCTGATGGACTGCTTCTACTGAACTAATGTGACTTGTTGCTGTGTGTACCTCTTGAACTTTACTGGGTGCCACAGATGGAACTGCTTCTACTGAAATAATGTCACTTGTTGCTGTCTGCACCTGCTCAATATTGCTGGGTGCCACTGATGAACTGTTTCTACTGAAATGAAGTCACTTGTTGCTGTCTGCACCTGCTCAACATTGCTGGGTGCAACTGATGGACTGCTTCTACTGAAATGGTGTCACTTGTTGGTGTCTGCACCTGCTCTCAACTTTGCTGGGTGCAACTGATGGTCTGCTTCTACTGAAATGGTGTCACTTATTGGTGTCTGCACCTGCTCTCAACATTGCTGGGTGCAACTGATGGACTGCTTCTACTGAAATGGTGTCACTTGTTGGTGTCTGCACCTGCTCAATATTGCTGGGTGCCACTGATGAACTGTTTCTACTGAAATGAAGTCACTTGTTGCTGTCTGCACCTGCTCAACATTGCTGGGTGCAACTGATGGACTGCTTCTACTGAAATGGTGTCACTTGTTGGTGTCTGCACCTGCTCTCAACTTTGCTGGGTGCAACTGATGGACTGCTTCTACTGAAATGATGGTCACTTGTTGGTGTCTGCACCTGCTCAACATTGCTGGGTGCCTCTGATGGACTGCTTCTACTGAAATAATGTCACTTGGTGCTGTCTGCACCTGCTCAACATTGCTGGGTGCAACTGATGGACTGCTTCTACTGAAATGGTGTCACTTGTTGCTGTCTGCACCTACTCAACATTGCTGGGTGCAACTGATGAACTGTTTTTACTGAAATGAAGTCACTGGTTGCTGTCTGCACCAACTCAACATTGCTGGGTGCCACTGGTGGACTGCTTCTACTGAAATGATGGTCACTTGTTGGTGTCTGCACCTGCTTAACATTGCTGGGTGCATCTAATGAACTGTTTCTACTGAAATGAAGTCACTTGTTGCTGTCTGCACCTACTCAACATTGCTGGGTACCTCTGATGGATTGCCTCTACTGAACTAATGTGACTTGTTGCTGGGTGTACCTGATAAACTTTAATGGGTGCAACTGATGAACTGCTTCTACTGAAAGGATGTCACCTGTTAGTGTCTTTTTTTTTTTTTTTGTTTGTATAACCTAATCATTGAAAGCATTTTATGTGAACATTTGTATAAACTGATTTTTTGTATATTGTGTAAACTATTATGTAAAGTCACATGTATGAAAAGAAGTTGTATTGCTTACTGTATTTCATATGTTAGGTTAGTAAAAGGTCAGTGCAAAGCCAAAATTTTTAACTAATTATGTGATATTTAGGTATTAATATTATCTTTTATTTTTGTCTGTATTTTTGTGGACGAATTTGGTGGTATTTTCACCACCAATGCTGGCAAAAATACCATCAAATTCTGGCCTGTGGAGGAGGGGCATATGAAAGGGGGCGACACTGTGCCTCTGCGCCAGAGATTGCGCCAAAGAGTACTATTAAGCCGCCTCCACAGTGTGTGTTAAGAGCTCGTAGCAGACAGTGCTTGTCGAGAGCTCATAGCAGTCAGTGCTTGTTAAGAGCTCGTAGTAGTCAGTGCGTGGGGAGAGCTCGTAGAAGACAGTGCGTGGGGAGATGTGCTAGTGGGCACTGCTTGTCGTGAAGTCGGAGTGAGATGTGATAGTGGAGAGTGTTGTTCCATGTTTTATGCAGTTATTTGATGGGAGAGATAGCAGATGTTATTCTAATGGAAATACTGTAACGATCAGAGTGCTTTTCGTCAATATATATGAAGGTAAAATATTGCGTGTTTTTTCATTAATTCCATGTTTAAAATAATGCGTCATTACAGGTTCAGTCAACAAAGCATCTGGCGTGTGTTCTTGTATTAGAGTGTAATTCTGGTTTTCTTCCGTAATTATAGTTTTTCTAATTTTCTTTTATCACGTCAGTATAATTGGTATTTAAAATTCTTGTCTTGTTGAAGAAGAACCGTGCCAGATGTGCGTTGAGTCACACTCCCACATACAGAACAGTTACTCTTGTGCTTATTGGTTTTGTAGGTTTTATAGTTGCTGGGGACTTAATTAATTAACTGTGTTTACGAAAATTTTCTTTCATTGTTTGTTGCAGTCAGATTGCGTAATAATTCTAGTCAGGGCCAACCGTTAACGAGACACAGCGTAATCGGACATACAGCAACTAAAAACAAAAAACTAAAAGTATTTTCAATAATATTTAATTAAGCCCCCATGCAGCTGTGAAGGTGAAGTTGTCCCTAAACTAGATTGTGAAGTTTATGACGAAGTGGTATGTGGAGCCAATTCCTTGCCACTCAAATCTTAAGAGAGACACACAGCTAACCCAACATTAATTGCTGCTACTCAAGACAGAACAAGTTAGAATAAGACGACAAGGCCCACTCTGCTGAGCTCAAATTATCACCTAGGAAAATCAATATCTGCCGGTGCTGTGGACATACATTACCAAACTGTCTTCTTAACTGCCAGAACACGATCTGGCGTACCAAAGGCGATGGCTGGTTGCTTCGACATCCTCAACCGAAAGGCGAGAGCCGACTACCTAGAGCACCCGTACAGGCCAAACACACAACATTCCTGCATCCACGACAGTGGCCATGGTTAAACGTTCCATCCACAAATCGAAAACCGGCGGAAAATTCCACTCCATTGCCGGAGCACTACCATTCCACCAATGGAGATTCTTGGCGCCAATTTCTGCACTGATTTTGCTACGTCACGGAGCTATGCCCTGACCAAGCCAATCACAGTTACTATTTTGCAGAAAGCGCGGGAATTTTCCCGCCACAACTGCCTGCTGGGTACACAAGTCATTCCCACGCCTCGCTGGTAGCCCTCCAGAAAATGTTTTCGCTAAGATTCTGCAAAGTAACGGAACCTCTAGCCCAACCGCTACTTCAGACCCCTCCGGGCGTGTCTTTTGACAATGTCGGCGTCGGCAAAGCATTCACTCGTCTTCCTCACACCCGTCGGCTTAACCCTTTCCAGATCAGTGTTGCCCGCCTGTCACCGGACCACCCGGGTGACGAGAGACGCTGCGTGGGAAGTCCGTGTGTGAAGGAATAGCGACTTTTCACTGCATGCAATTAGAGAGGAAAATCGTAAGATAGAAATATGAGTGGGGCTCATGCCACCTCTCACCGTTTATTCACAACATGCAGGATGGTCTCTGCCTTCAGAATCCTAACACCTCGGTTCTGTCTGCGGGCTACGTCAGCGTTGCAGTTCTGGTGAAACAGCCACGGCAGAGTCACTGAAGTGACGTTTGCAGAGAAGACCAACGTTCCTGGCTGTTCAGTGAGTCACGCTCTCGTAAGTGGAACGAGGATGAAGCTTTTGTACTGACCACAGTTATTAGCCCTGAATAGACATTAGACGTGGAATCACCACTTCAGTTGTAAAGCTGTTATTTTTAAACTCTCATCAGCTTCCTGGCTAACAAACACCCATCATGCGGCGCAAGCAGTTGTGTGCCGCGGTCCTGAGTGCCGTGAGACTGGGTTGGCTGGAGGTGACCATCTGAAGAGAGTGCAGAGTTCTCCATTCATCAACATTTTACACATGTTGTTGGGGTGATCTAATGTTGTAATATGTAACAATAGAAGCCTGATCGCTTGCTGTGAAAATGTTTATTTCACGACTAATTTCGGTATTTACTAGCTATCAATTTCAGATTCCCTGATCTCCCAGAAATATAACTACATATCAGGTTCTGGAGCTGTAGTACGGTAATAGGATCACGTTATTAGTACATCGACGAGAGTGATATTTAGTTATCATTCTGGGAGACCTGAAAATCCGAGGATGATATTCAGTTACTGTGGAAACGTCATGAAATAAACGATTTCACATCAAACTGTCTTGTCTATCTAATACTACAAATCACTACGTTCGTGTTAAAGTGCCGCTTCCGGAACAAGGAAGTGCACTGGCCACGAATCGATTCGACGCGATGAAGCATAGGTTTGCTGGCCAGCCCGAATAGGGTGTTAGGCTGTTTCCAACATACGAACAAGGCAATACTGTACTGGGCCAAGTCCCAACTCAGTTACACGATTCGCATTTCACTTGATCAGTGCTACATGTCCACAAGTGTGGTGCAAACGTCCGTGGGGGAACGCCACGGCGACAGTAAGGCCTCTTAAATTAAACATGCCTAATCCGATAATAACATCGCCAACCATGCGTACATGCGGCACAGCGCTACAAGAAACAGAAAAGAAGAAGAAGTTGAGTATAGTCCTCCTGAACCAGTGACTATTCTAATGGCAATCGTGAGAATCCGTCAAACGCGAACAGTGACATCGCAGAACGATAAACACAACAGTCCGGGTACAACACGATTCCCCCCCCCCCCCCCCCCCCCCCCACTGTCGAATTTTGAGGCCTGCTAGTAGACTTTTCTCCATATTATACGGTCTCCACACTAGTAATTTTCTGACACACAAAGGCCATTCATGTATTATTTCAGAATGAGAAGTCCGCTACTTAATTTTTCCTTAGAAATAAAATTCATATGACGTCTCTGCTGACTGCTTCATGTGGTTACACTCACATGTTGGTGATCTGCATACCCGATCTTGCTATTTACATTTAAGCGACAAAGGGGTACTTCCCAATATCGTGTCGAACCTCCTTTCGTCATGTGTAGGGCAGCAACTCGACGTGACATGGACTCAAGAAGTCGTTGGAAGTCCACTGCAGTGATACTGAGCCATGCTGCCTCTATAGTCATCCATAGTTGCGAAAGTGCTGCCGGGGTAGGTTCACAGACTAACCCCTCGATTACGTCCCATAAATGTGCGATGGGTATCGTGTCGGCCGATCTGGGTGGTCAAGTCATTCGCTGGAACTGTCCAGAATGTCCTTCAAACCAATCGCGAACAACTGTGGCCCATGACCTGGCGCATTGTCATCCATAAAAAATTCCGTGGTTGTTTGAGAATATGACGTCCACAAAAGGCTGCAAATGCTCTACATATAGCTGAACATATCCCTTTCCTGACAATGGTCTGTTCAGTTTGATGAGAGCACACAGTTCATCAAATGAAAGCACATCCCATACCATTACAGATACACCACCAGTTTGCACGGTGCCTTGTTTAGAACTTGGGTGTATTACTGCGTCTCATCTGTACCACACTCGGATTCTACCATCAGCTGTTATCAACTGAAACCCGATCCGCCCCCGGCAGCTGTGTGGTCAGCGCGACTGACTGTCTATCCTAAGGGCCTGGGTTCGATTCCCGGCTGGGTCGGAGATTTTCTCCGCTCAGGGACTGGGTGTTGTGTTGTCCTAATCATCATCATTTCAACGTCCTCGACGCGCAAGTCGCCGAAGTGGCGTCAATTCGAAAGACTTGCACCCGGCGAATGGTCTACCCGACGGGAGGCCCTAGCCACACGACATTATTATTAACTGAAACCCGGACTCATCTGACCAGGCAACGGTTTTCCAGTCTTCAATGGTCCAACCGATGTGGTCACGAGCCAACGGGAGGCGCTTGAGGCTGTGTCTTTCTGTTAGCAAAGGCACTTGCTTCAGTCGTTTGCTGCAATTGTCCAGTAACGCCACGTTTCGCCGGAGAATCTTAACGGATAAATTCGTCATACGTCCCACAATGATTTCTGCGCTGTAGGATTTTGGAGCATACACTGTACTCGAACATTATGAATCACCTTGAAGAAAATGACTTATTGATACATTACTACCGGCAGGAGTGGCCGAGAGGTTCTAGGCGCTGCAGTCTGGAACCGCGCGACCCCTACGGTCACAGGTTCGATTCCTGCCTCGGGCATGGATATGTGTGATGTCCTTAGGTTAGTTAGGTTTAAGTAGTTCTAAGTTCTAGGGGACTGATGACCTCAGCAGTTAAGTCCCATAGTGCTCAGAGCCATTTGAACCATTTGATACATTATCATCAAGGATTCAGAAAATATCGTTCTTGCGCAACACAGCTAGCTCTTTATTCCCATGAAATAATGAGCGCTGTCGAAAAGAAATCTCAGATCGATTCCATATTCCTTGATTTCCAGAATGCTTTTGATACCGTTCCTCACAAGCGACTATTAATCAAATTTGTGCATATGGAGTATCGTCTCATTTCTGTGATTGGTTTCGTGATTTGCTCTCAGAGAGGTCACAGTTCGTAGTGATAGACGGTAAATCATCGAGTAGAACAGAAGTAGAACAGAAGTGATATCTGGCGTTCAATAGGGTAGTGTGAGAGGCCATCCGCTGTTCCTGATTTATATAAATGATCTAGGTGATAATTTGAGCAGCCCTCTTAGACGGTTTGCAGATGACGCTATAATTAACCGTCTAGTAAATTCATCAGACGATCAATTCCAATTACAAAATGATGTAGGAAGAATTTCCATATTGCCGGCCGGGGTGGCCGAGCGGTTCTAGGCGCTACAGTCTGGAACCACGTGACCTCTACGGTCGCAGGTTCGAATCCTGCCTGGTGCATGGATGTGCGTGATGTCCTTAGGTTAGTTAGGTTTAAGTAGTTCGAAGTTCTAGGGGACTGATGACCTCAGAAGTTAAGTCCTATAGTGCTCAGGGCTATTTGAACCATATACGATAAATCGCACAAATCTAAGGGCTGTTAACTCGACTAAATACCTAGGAATTACAATTACGAGCAACTTAAATTGGAAAGACCACATAGATAATATTGTGGGGAAGGCGAAACAAAGACAGTGCTACACTTGTCCGTCCTCTGCTGGAATATTGCTGCGCGGTGTGGGATCCTTACCAGGTAGCATTGACGGAGGACATCGAAAAAGTGCAAAGAAGAGCAACTCGTTTCGTGTTATCACGCAATAGGGGTGAGAGTGTCACTGATAACATACGCGAGTTGGGGTGTCAGTCACTGAAACGAATGCGGTTTCCTTTGCGGCGAGATCTATTTACGAAATATTTTGTTGACACCCACCTACATAGGGAGAAATGATCATCATAACAAAATAAGAGAAATCAGAGGTCGAACGGAAAGATTTAGGTGTTCCTTTTTCCCACACACCATTCGAGAGTGGAATGGTAGAGAAGTGGTATGAAAATGGTTTGATGAACCCTCTGCCAGGCATTTAAACGTGAATTGCGGAGTAACCATATAGATGTAGATGTAGATGTTTGTCTGTTAGCACTGACAATTCTATGTATACATCACTGCTCTCGGATGGTAAGTGAAGGTTCAAATGGTTCAAATGGCTCTGAGCACTATGGGACTTAACTTCTAAGGTCATCAGTCCCCTAGAACTTAGAACTACCTAAACCTAACTAACCTAAGGACATCACACACAGCCATGCCCGAGGCAGGATTCGAACCTGTGACCGTAGCGGTAGCGCGGTCCCAGACTGTAGCGCCTAGAGCCGCTCGTCCACTTCGGCCGGAGTAAGTGAAGGCCATCGGCCACTGCGTTGTCTGTTGTGACACGTAATGCGTGAACGTAGCTATTCTCGGCACACTCTTGACTCTGTCGAACTCGTAATACTGAATCCCCTAACGATTTCCGAAATGGATTGTCCCACGCATCTGGATCCAACTACCGTTCCGCTTCAAAGTTAAATCCCGTCGTGCAGTCATAATCACTCTGGAAACCTTTTCACGTGATTCACCTGAGAACAAATGACAGCTTCGCCAATGCCCTATTATAGCCTCTGAACGTGACACTCCCACCATTCGTGTATATGCACATCGCTTTGTCGCCTGGGTGTAAGCTGTTTTTCATGCTGCCTCGATGGCGTGTCAACTTTAATGGGGCAGCACTGTACTTGTATGGAAACAAACGTACTGCACACGCTGCGGTAGTGGTCGTGTTCAGACACATTCTCAGGAGCACGGATATGAACATGACTCAGTGACCGCTAAGGAACTACCCTGGAGTGTTCCAGAAGCAGGCGGCGGTGGCCGACCCGGTCAGGGCGCTCGTGCGCCGACCCTGGCGGCCGGCCTCCAAATTGCGACCACAAATTAGTGGCGGGTCGGCCCGGCCAGACCCCTCAAAGAGGCGGGGGCCTAAGTCGGCCGTCCGGCCCCCGCGGCGCTTCATTTGTCAACGCGCGCGTAACGGGCGCGCTAATCCCCGCCACCGCACGCCTCAGCCCTAACCGCTAGCACCCAGCCAGCCCACACCTTCACCCCCACAGTCGGCGCCTCGACTCCACCGGTCCCCACATGCTGCGCCCGCCACCGGTCGCTCGTTATACGGTCACGTTTCAATTGTGTATCAGCAGCGCCTTGAAATGACGAAAAAACCACTATTCGAGTGTTCCCACTTGCCCTTCTCAGATTTCGCTGCAATTTGGTGCACGGGTTTGTATACAAAGAAACGTCACCTTCTGCAATCATCATTTTTTTTTTTTTTTTTTTCGTGTTAGCTACTTCAAACATATTTGAACACTTCCATGTCTTCCTCAGTCTTGGAGAGCAAATTCATGGATATTGAGGTGTCAAGGGCTCGTTACCCCGAAAAGAAATACTTCTGTCAGATTCACAAAAAAAGAAAAATGCTCTGACCACTGTGGGACTTAACTTCTGAGGTCATCAGTTCCCTAGAACTTAGAACTACTTAAACCTAACTAACCTAAGGACATTACACACATCCATGCCCGAGGCAGGATTCGAACCTGCGACCGTAGCGGTCGCGCGGTTCCAGACTGTAGCGCCTAGAACCGCTCGGCCACTCCGGCCGGCTCCGATTCGCAGACTCCTTTTGCTTCTCCTCCGCTTTTTCTTTTTTTTTGCGAAGTTTGGTAGAATGGTAACCCTCATACAAAATTAACTCTTTCGTTAAAAATGTTTACCTCTCCAGACCCATGTACTTACCTCAGTTATTACTGCTTCTACTTTAATTTTCAGATAAAAAGTTTGAACTGAAGTAAAACATACAATTAAGAAAAGCTAGCATGTTTTGACGCAAATGGGTTTCAATGAGTCAATATCGATTATGAATTTACAGAAAATATAATCAACCTGATAAAACTCAAGACTCCGAAGACCTTACTTCCAGTTGATTTTAAGATATATTTACACATGTGTTTCATATACTTAACAGTACATACATCAATCACATAGTGAGAAGACTGAGTAATACGAAATATGTGAAGTAAATTGCTGGATGAACTGGTTTCTGCACAAGCAAGCGGAATTTCGCTATGCTCCTTGCAGCTTACACTCGAGTCCGAAACTTGGTTCCCAAACACGGAAAAGCAATAACAGATGAGCAGTTGCATGGTATAGATAGTGTTTTGCAAATTGGTTAAAAGTGAAAATCAACAACAATAAAACAACGAGATGGAATTTTGTCGAATTACATCGGGCGATCCTGAGGGAATTAGATTAGTCAAGAACGCTGAGAGTAGTAAATGACTTTTCCTTTCTGGTTTCCAAACTAACTGATGATGGACAAGGTAGAGAGGGCAGAAACTGAAGAGTGGCTATTGCAAGGAAAGTATTTCTTAAGGGGAGCCGGAGGTGCCTATGCTGCCCATGTTAAAATCACTAAGTTTGAGAAACATTTATGAATAAACTACCAAATAGAAAAATTTGAATTTTTTTTTACATATAGAGTGCTTTAGTATTGCAGTTATGACAGAGGGATTTTGGAGTATCTTTTCTAGTTTCCTTCCAATTATTTTTTTACTAATGACCCAAATTTTTTACAAATAATTGCTTTATAATTAAACTGAAATGAAACTACTGAACATATTGCCAAATGGCTGTGTTACAATGTAAGTTTGACCACTAGGAGTGCTGTATAAAAATTTCATCTCTCTAGCTTGAGTGGATTTTGAGAAAATGTTCCTTATATTGGAAAAATTCTAATTTACGGGAAATGGCTATCAAAGCTTCTCAATACATTCCTGCACTATAGGATGGATTATCAGGGTCTTCTTCTTCATCCTCCAAAAACTTCCTCTTCTGTCTTCTTTTCTGGCCTGTTGTTCCATCATACTTCATATGCCTTTCTCTTCTTTCTGCTCCTCTTATCCTTTCTCTGTCAATATTTCTTAGTGCTCGTACAGTGTTCACCCCAGCTGTAAATCCTAATGCCTTCAGAACTTCACACTATTCCCTTTGTTGTAGGTTGCTATTGTATCATAAATGTCAAAGTGCAGGGGTTTTATGCTACAAACACCCTTTTAGGAATCACTTTCCAAATCAAATTGTTTACGCTCTCATTAGGATTCTGCGTCTTTCAGTGTAGACATCTGTGTAACAATTCTGGCTGTGCTAAGTCATGAAAAATTGGTTTTATTGCATTTATCACAGCTGCTGGCAAACCATGTTTGTGATCATAGTCCTTTTTTGCATTATATTTGCACCAGGAATCTGTTGGACACAGGCTGTGTTGAGGGTTGAAGGAACACTGCCCACACTGCTTTTCGCATGTCACTAACATTACTAGTATTTTGCCTTATAGCATACCCATAGTATCTCTGTAGACGTTCAATCACCTCATCAGTAAGCCTGCCTCTCCCTCCTATTGTCTTTCCATCACTGAGCTTACTTGAACCCAAAGTTTCTTTGAGCCTTCGAAGCCGAAACGGTAAACAGCAAATAGACGATGTTCCGCGCTCTTAGCGCTTCATTTGTCAGAAAACAATGCAGCCAATCCTTGCACACTCGGTGTATGCGTAACATAAGGCGCTGTATGCGTAAAAGGCCGAGAAAATCCCAAGCAGTTCGCCAGGAAGTCACGAGAGGGTGTTAGATGCATTCAGCGGCCGCCCATTTCCTCTGCAGGCGTGGGGGAAAATGGTAATAACTCCATTTCTAGGGCGAGTAGAACAATAATTCAAAGTTTACATTAAAGAGGAATGTTCCAATTAATTTTCGGTAGCAAAAAAAAAAATCGTAATTTTTTGGATTTGACCACCTCCGGCTCCCCTTAAAAAGGAGAAACTGTTCAAGTCAAAAAATTTAAGTATTAGGAAGTCTTTCCTGCAGATAATTGTCTGGAGTTTTGGAACTTTGTGCGGAATCGAACGTGGACGATAAGCAGTTCAGGTACATAGTGAATAACATGAAAG
This sequence comes from Schistocerca americana, assembly GCF_021461395.2. Lineage (NCBI taxonomy): Eukaryota > Metazoa > Arthropoda > Insecta > Orthoptera > Acrididae > Schistocerca > Schistocerca americana. Next base: position 749,279,615 of record NC_060122.1, on the reverse strand, counting down.
TTACAGGACGTCCCAGCGCACGCTGTTTAACTACCTCATGGAGAATTGCTCACTGAAACTCAGCTCTTCAAACTTGGAAATGTTGCCACGATATCTTGCCTATCAAGAGGTTCCTAAGAGGTTACCATGCGTCTCCGCAACAGATGTGGCGTGCCTCTGGTCACGCGGACCAACAGCTTTGGCACCATGTTCTGGTAGAGTTCCCGAATTCTCGACTGTGTGTATAATCTTGTTCACACTGAGCAAGGATTCGTAGATATTATGATCTGTCATGCTCGAAGGTACAACTCAATGGAACCTGTGAGTCATCTGTACTTGATTAGATTTGATTTATTGCTCATTTAGTGACCTGTTGCCTTCCACTTTATAACAGGTCGTTCATTTTACAGCTTTTCATACAAATCACGAAACATATTCCATATTACAAACAGCAGTTATTGTTTTCACGAATTACACTGGAAGTAATAATAAATTAAAAACATATTAGAAACTGAAAGAAAAGAAAATACAAAAAATATTCAGATTCTAAGAACATATGATGATAGTTCAGAGGAAAGACTTGGATTGTAAGAGAGGGTGAAAAGCTACACTATCTGAACCAGCCTGGTCTGAAATCCTTGGAACTATTTAGAACCTTGCTGTCCCTGGGCGCCACACTTTAATTTATGGATTAATATTTCTAAACACTATTTACAAATACACTATAACTATTGTGTACTACTGCTCACGTATCACTAAATCTTTCGCTCATATTACTGCATACAAGGTCCGCATCTTATGCAAACAATAGTTTCCCATATAAACCAAAACATGTTTCAGCACCTTTGTGCCATCGTCCGTGGGTATCCTTTATTTAGAACTGCTACAAGTGTACAAGTTTTACGTGATACTTATTTCTCGAAAATTCAGTTTTTGTCTGTTGTTGTCATTACCTTGATTTTTCTATATCACTGAGTTAGCAGGACCTCCCTGTATATTATTTTAAACTAAATGGTCTTAATGTGAGTTTGGTTGATGAATTAATACATTATTTTATATCTACATGAGATTTTCCTGTGGAGCAATATTCCGCGACTACATTTGCTATTACTTGAATTTTGCTACCGAAAATACTTTTTCATCTCCATTCTCATAAATTGTTGGGAAGCACGAAGGGAACTACAGACTATTTCTCGGAACTTCATTCGTGGAGTCCCAGTTGGCGTTCACTTGCTCTCAAATTCGTTTAACGCCATATATGAATTCCGTTTCATTTCCTTCTCCCCCTGTGTGTGTACGTGTGTGCATATGCGCGCACGCGTGTGTGTGTGTGCGTATGTGTGTGTGTGTGTGTGTGTGTGTGTCTGTGTGTGTGTGTGTGTGTGTGTGTGTGTCTTCGCCGTGTCTTGAGAAATATTGTTCCTCAACAAAATAACCTTTCAATCTGAAGTGACGTATTAGGTCGCAAAACCTAACTCAGCTCAGATTAACATCATTTAGTTGCAAGTGGCAAGCTAGCAATGTCAAGTAAAGTGCAGAGAGTCCCACGTAGCTCAGTACTGTAGAAAAAGTAAAGGAATGGCATCAATAGCAGAAGAATAGTTTCAAGGCTTAATTTTCGTAGATTAACTATAGTTAAGACATGTTCACGTTTTTCAGATCTGAATAAAGAATACGTGCTGACTATGGCGCAAAGGCGGTGAAACAAGTCTGGGATCACAGAATGAAATTTTCACTCTGCATCGGAGAGTGCGTTGATATGAAATTTCCTGGCAGATTAAAACACAGTTTCATATCAGAGAACACTCCAACGAAGAGTGAAAATTTCATTCTGGAAACATCACCCAGGTTGTGGCTAAGCCATTTCTCCGTAATATCCTTTCTTTCAGGAGTGATACTTCTGCAAGATTCGTAGGAGAACTTGTGTGAAGTTTGCAAGGTAGGAAGTGAGGTAATGGCTGAAGTAGAGCTATGAGTAGGGGTTCTGAGCTGTGCTGGGGTCGCTCGGTTGGTAGAGCAGTTAACCACGAAAAGCATGGGTCCCAGGTTCGAGTCACGGTCAGCACACAGTTTTACGCTACCGGGAAGTTTCATGTCTGGGCATATGCCAAAAAAGATATTGTTTACAAAAGAGGCAGACCTTATATCTAGTAATTTCATCTGCAAACACGACCACTGCAAGAGCAGCAAAACGAAATAGTGACCAATTTCCCCCTTTTTTTGCTTGGTCGTCCTCACAACTACATCAGTAAATAGTTCCATTATAGCAGTTAAGTATGACTGCAATCGAACCTTAGTCTTCCACGCTCTCCCCCATAGGACGCCAAACCATCTTCTGCCATTGGATCATCGTTTGACAGCTTCTTCCTCACCCTCGTTTTCATTGTCTCGTTTATTGAAGTGGCAAGTGATTTCCTAATTTTGACCGAGCACTGATGCCAGCACAGTAATCTGTAAAAGTTGAACCGTTGAAGCACGCTTTGCTAGTCATACCCCCGATATTACATTGATCATATAGATTCTTGTACCTGTATATGAGAATTTTAAAGCACATGTTGTTTGTTTTAGTTTTAGTCCTTAAACCACACCGGTTTACGAAGCTTTGTAACCTTCAATTCTTTCCTAATATTTTATTAGTAACTTGACCACGATCACAGAGGTTAATTGAGAGATCAAAGTTAATGATACTTGTAAGTGAGTGAGGAATCTGATGTCTGTGTCACAGTCAGAGCACGAAGCTGAAAGACAGATGCTCATTTTGGCAGGATGAGACAGCCCCAAGGACAGGTATATTACATTATGTTCTGGATTTTAGAGGTATATTACTGAGCCGTGTGCGGCTCGCGTTGAGGCCGTTCATAGCTTGGCGTCTTGTAATAGCGATTGTGGCGTCTCGTTTTGATAGTGTGTTCACTGGCGCCACTACGTTTGCTTTCTTGTCTGTCCGTGAGTGGCAGCAGCAGCGCTTATCGATAGCACGTACTGTGGTACCACCTTTGGAGCGGCCTCTAGTATTTTCGGGTCGTCGTGCGTCGAGGGAGTGGAGTTGGGACGGAGCAGCAGTGAGCGCCAGACCTACCGTAGGAAACGCACATGCAGTGTCAGACGGAAGGATGTGGTCGCGAGAGTTCACGACCACGCCAAGTGTAGTGTAACTTTCACCTGGGTGTGTGTGTCCACCCGCCGAAGTGCCCTCATGGCAATAAGTTGTCAGTCGACGATTTGTACTGGGATCTTCCCCGTGCCAGACTTGACTGGGGACGACCGTTGGTTGATCGTTCGGCGGTGCATTTGGTCTTCCGACCGCTTCTGTCTCTTCTGTGTTTGTGCCGACTTCTTATTCGTCTGTGTTGTTTGACAGTGACTGGTTTTCGTATTGTGAGTTGCTGCTGGAATTGTTTTCCCGGATCCGTGTGTATCTTGTGTGGTTTCAATGTCCATTTATTTAAATGCTGCCAGCGTTCTGGTGTGGGTAGTTCGGCATCGGATGGAGCAGCGGTCCGCAGTGCGATGGCAGGCCAGGACTGCTGGCGGCGTGCAGGCACTGTTGGACCAAGGAGCTGTAGCCGGCGACCAAAACCTGGACGTTTGAAGTTGACTGAACCGTGTCCAGTACTGAAATCTCCACTGTTTGAGATCTTGCTGTTGTTTGCGTGTTGCTGCTCCAAGGGCCAGTGAGACCAACCGGAACAAGTGGAGTCTGTCAGTGTTCCCTTCGGCCTTGGCTGTGTTTCTGAAGACGTGGTGCTGTCCGTCTCGTCGCCCTTGCCTAAAAATATTCGATCATTGTACCGGTGATCGGACTTTAGGCGGATTGGTTAGTCGGTCGGCCGGCTACCCCTAGCTACGCTTAGTGTGTGTTGCCATCCTGTCACGTGAGTACAACTCTTGGCTGCTTGTCTCACCGCTTACACAGCTGTAGCCATCTACCTCAGGTCGATCCAGGGAGCACTGTCTGGGGATCACTCTGTCTTATTTGGACAAGTTGTCATAATTGTTTGAAATTTAAACTAATGTTTTAACAGGTTACTGCCTTCCCCACTTGTAATTTCGGCCCTCAGTCGTTAATTGTTTGTTACACTGCTTGTGGCCTTCAGCCGACAATAACTTGCATTTCTTATAATAGGCTTTCAGCCGCCAGTGTAGTAAAATCTTTTAAAAATGATTGTTGAGAGCTTTTGTTTTTTAAAAATAAAGTGTATGTGTTTTCTGTACAACCAACGGTAACTGATTAGGCCCCATCCACACCAACCCTGCTTTCCTTAAGTCCCACGTCTCAATTACAAATGTGATAATATCTCAACCAACCATCAAATGAAATTTAATTATGCAAATGAAGCACTGCAAAACAATTTATTATTGTGCTGTCGAAAGCATTGGATGACATGAAAGATTACTAATAATCCCTTAATGAATGTACACATCGCAGCGAAATGTGTACTGATATGAAACTTTCTGGCAGATTAAAATTGTGTGACGGACTGGGACTCGAACCTGGGACATTTGCCTTTGGTGGGCACGAGATCTACAAAATGAGGTAATCTAGGACGACTCGCGACTCGCCTTCTCAGCTTTATTTCTTATTATTGTCATGTACTCCTACTCGAACAGTCAGGTGTACCAAAAACTGACAGCGAAAAATGTATTTGAGGAAATAGAGACAGGAAACAGAGTGACAGCAAAAAGATTGAAGAAATTCGTGTAGGTAGGAAGGGCAACCAACGTTTCTCTTTGTGTTCAGTCAACAAATTTTACATGACAAAAAGCAAGCTCTCGGCTAGCATTTGACAGAACACTCATTTTATTTCGTCATGTACGCCACTGGTAACAATTTAGAACTAAGACCGGAATATTAAATGTGACTCAGTGCACGTTTAAAATACTTCTAAGTGTTTCCAAATGTCTTACTCTTATGTGACCCCAAGTTACTTTTTTATCTGAATCGAGAAAGAAACAACTCAACGTTGACTTGCCAACAAGATGGCGACACGGTGCTCGTCCACCAGTAACATACAGAATAGTCATATAACCCAATACCGAAGTTATTTGTTTTAGGGTGAAGCTTACATCTCATATCGACTGTCTCCAGCAGATGAGATGAAACCTATGCTTATCGACTGCTGATGTTGTCTTAGACAGTCTCGAGACATAGTTCATACCTGCGAAGTCACCAGCCTCTAACCTGAATCTGTCCTTTGTTGACGACTGAAGACATCCATTCTTTTCGTGGCTCTAGGTGCTGACAGGGCCATGAAATCAAAAATAAATTGGTCCAACATGAAGTGAATGAGTAAATATACCGCGTCATCCTTTTCGAAGAGACTTGCAAAATGCAGGAGACACATACGTAGCTTTAAGTGTAGAAAATCAAGCGTCAGAGCAGAAGTACGCTAATACCGTAACCACGGCATTTCTCATATAGCCTCTGGAAGTACATAGGTTGGACAGAGTGTGGATACATCAAAAACACACCATATTAACGGGCCTAATACAACGCAGGAAACCCGTTAGCTTTCAAAACTGCTTATAGTCGTCTCGGAATGGGTAAATATAGATCCTGTGCGATTTTCAAGAGATTTCTATGGCATTCTTTCTGTATAATAGTGTCAGGTTAAGGTAACGTTGATGGAGTTGGACAGTGATCAGAACTGACCTCTCCAAGTAGACAACACAGAGCAAATAATATTGAGAGCTGGAGACTTTATTAGCCACAGGAAATGCTATAAATTATCATCGTGCCCAAAAGACCGATCATGGTCGATATGAGGTGCGTAGCTGTGGCCTGGTCCTCTTCGAACGCAGCTTCACGATTGGGGAGCAAACATTGTGCCTTAGGATGGACGCGATCAGTAAAAATGCTCTCACAATCCTTGGTGGTAATGAGACCTTGAAGTATAACCGTGGAACCCATGGAATACCACGATATGGCTCCTAAATCATCACAGACCTCTCTCCATGTCTCACTCTTTGGACATAAATGTGGCCAGAAGTTGGAAACAGTGTCAAAAAAGATTCATTCGACCAAATGACTTTATTCCATTGACCCATAGCCCACGTTTTTGTGGGCTGGGCGCCACGTTTTCCTGTTACGAACACTGACGTCACTCATGAGTGGTTTTTGACATTAGTGCTCACACTTCACTTGCCCGCTTAATGAGTGCCTTCGTGTTTTTTGTAGCTGACAGGGTCGCCTATGCGATATTCATTCACGCAGTGAGTTTTGCAGTTGTGGTCGTCTTATTTCTCATTACAGTCTTCACGATCACTCAACACACACGTTCGCCCGCATTGTGACTAGGCGGATGCTTGCCTGCTTTCCCTGTAGTGGTATAAATCTTCGATACGATGCCTTTCGAAACGCCTCGGCTCCTTTGGTTACGGAAGCACCCACCGTACGACAACCAACAGTCTGGCCACGTTCGAAATCACTTAACTCCGACATAACGCACTCACAGTTACACAGAACGTGATTCAGTGCACGACTGGCACTTGTAACGTATTTACAACATTGCACAGGCGTCGCCCATCGTAAAATTCAACAGCGCAACCTCAAGGGTCGGCTAACATTAGCAGTTATGTTCAAGCACGCATTTGTTGCAATGTTTCCGTATTTTCATCCAACCGCTGTAAGAATTTTTGGTAGGACAATGGTACACTTTGGTCAGTACTCGATCTGCTGTTACAGTTCATGGTGAAACCTTTAGCTGTCCTATATTTGGCACAGTTCGCTACTAGTTTCGGTCAGTGACCATTATAAAACTTAGATGGCATAAACGGCAGATAAGCTTGATAACTGTCACTGACCGAAACTAGTAGCGAATTGTGCAAAGTAAAGGACAGCCCAATGTTTCACCATGAATTTTAACAATAATTTGGCGGCTAAATACCCCCATCTGCAAACATACATAAACTCAATCTGGTTTCTTGCGCCATGAGGAAGGACACACATCATGCATCATTATTTATCGCACATGGTAGCTGTTGTTAATGATTTAATGGATAGCAGCTCCATTCGCTAATGTGATCTTTCTCTTATCCCGCAACCGGTTTCAGCTTAAAAACACACTGGGTGTGTGTCGTAAGAATCAAATACTTGTCTCCAGTGATTCGGCAGACATTTCCAATTTAATTTTTATACTGCACACTTGAGTCACGTCCTTCATGCGACGGTCAGTGTCAACGGATAGTCTGTCTTCCATTACAAACAAAATGATTTTTGAATCAGAATTTTACGTGCCTATTCGATAGCGTCAGTAAAACACGAAGACTAAATAGCAATCCAGCAGCTACTCAACAGTGCTGCATGCTTGGCGGTAGCAGTCAATGCGGGCCAGGGCAGTGGTGTCCCTGCTGGAATACTGGCCGTACTTCCAGTTTTATTGTCCCTATTAATACGTAACGATAAAGCAAATATCGTTCTAGACAGACGTGAGGCTGCTCTGTCGAAAGAATACGTAAAATTCGGTTTTAAAAATAATTTATTTCATAACGGGCTACAAACCAACGCTTTCCGTCGACAACTGCCGCCGTATGAAATACTTGATGAGCAGTGTTTGTTCGGGATAACCGCAGCTACACAATACAAAATAAAATTGCAGATATCTCCTGAAACACCAGAGAAAAGGTGCTGACGACTATTACGAGAGTCACCCTCCCCCCCCCCCTCCCCACACACACACACACACAAACTCACAATATATATATATTGAAAATTTCCCTTTGAATTATGACTTTCATTAATCCCTACAGAAGAATGGCCCTGACTAACCGTAACGTATATCTTTCATGAATCACTTACCTCGCAAAACCTTCGTTATTCGAACTACTGCAATACAGCGAGTGTCAATACGCCAGTTAAATAATAGCTTCAAACTACTGAAGGCACTAACTACTGATAGGTATGGATAGCAAAGGAAAGATTTTGATAGAGAACATACGATGTACTTACCCTAATAGTGTTCGAAAGTCAAAATGTATATCTACACTACTGGCAATTAAAACTGCTACACCAAGATGAAATGCGGATGATAAACGGGTATTCATTGGACAACTATATTACACTCGAACTGACATGTGATTACATTTTCCAGCAATTTGGCTGCATACATCCTGAGAAATCAGTACACAGAATAACCACCTCTGGCCGTAATAACGGCCTTGATACGCCTGGGCATTGAGTCAAACAGAGCTTGGATGGCGTGTGCAGGTACAGCTGCCCATGCAGCTTCAACACGATACCACAGTTCATCAAGAGTAGGGACTGGCGCATTGTGACGAGCCAGTTGCTCGGCCACCATTGACCAGACGTTTACAATTAGTGAGATGTCTGGAGAATGTGCTGACCAGGGCAGCAGTCGAACATTTTCTGTATCCAGAAAGGCCCGTACAGGACCTGCAACATGCGGACTTGCATTATCCTGCTGAAATGTAGGGTTTCGCAGGGACCGAAGGAATGGTAGAGCCACGGGTCGTAACACATCTGAAATGTAACGTCCACTGTTCAAAGTGCCGTCAATGCGAACAAGAGGTGACCGAGACGTGTAACCAATGGCACCCTATCCCATCACGCCGGGTGATACGCCAGTATGGCGATGACGAATACACGATTCCAACGTGCGTTCACCGCGACGTCGCCAAACACGGATGCGACCATCGTGATGCTGTAAACAGAACCTGGATTCATCCGAAAAAATTACGTTTTGCCAGTCGTGCATCCAGGTTCGTCGTTGAGTACATCATCGCTGGCGCTCCTGTGTGTGATGCAGCTTCAAGGGTAACCGCAGCCACGGTCACTCTCCCCCCCCAGCAAAAACGTCGTCAGACTATTCGTGCAGATGGTTGTTGTCTCGCAAGCGTCCCCCCCTCTGTTGACTCAGGGATCGAGACATGCCTGCACGATCGGTTACAGTCATCAGATAAGATGGCTGTCATCTCGACTGCTAGTGATACGAGGCCGTTGGGATCCAGCACGGCGTTCCGTATTACCCTCCTGAATCCACCGATTCCATATTCTACTAACAGTCATTGGATCTCGACCAACACGAGCAGCAATGTCGCGATACGATAAACCGCAATCGCTATAGGCTACAATCCGACCTTTATCAAAGTCGGAAACGTGATGGTATGCATTTCTCCTCCTTACACGAGGCATCACAACAACGTTTCACTAGGCAACGCCGCCAACTGCTGTTTGTGTATGAGAAATTGGTTGGAAACTTTCCTCATGTCAGCACGTTGTAGGTGTCACCACCGGCGCCAACCTTGTGTCAATGCTCTGAAAATCTGATCATTTGCATATCACAGCATTCTCTTCCCGTAGGTTAAATTTCGCGTCTGTAGCACGTCATCTTCGTGGTGTAGCAATTTGACGGCCAGTAGTGTTTATTAGTTTATGACATCCAGTCTTAAAAATTTCCTTTTTCTGACGGACATACGTCCATATTGTCCGCTCATAGTAACCTCTTAAAACTCTGGCATCTCTCTCCTCACATAAACCACAGCTGGCGGCTCACCTCCAACTATCCAATGCTACGGGCTGTTCACATTCAAGTGGACACAGCGCAGTCAGTGATTTTCATAAAGAGCACTGCGAGGCGTTACCAACATAATAACCTAAGCAGCCTACTTACACAGCCCCCATGCTCCCCACAAAAAATTTTACACATTGCTTTGGGCTGTGGACAATACTGACTTGATAAAAAAAATTATATTAACGATAGCAAATATATCAAATGCACACACGTGTTGACAAACTGTTGGTCAAAAGCAAAAATTGTTGTCACAGTCCATAAAGACAGTCCTGATAATTCATCACAGTAGTAATTGCAGTTTTATGCACAAAATCAGTGCAGTTAATGAAAATGCACGCGGAAGTGGTGGATTTCCTTAGTCTTGAAGGAGTAGTGTTGTCCTTCCAACGGAAAGACAACATGACTCTTGACATGCAGACGGGTAATGGGCCACAACAGAGCGAACCTATAGCAGAGTCAGTCTCAATTTTGAAGAATATTGATAGATTCGTCATCACAGAGCAAACCCACAGTATTCCTTGTAGAGATAATGGTTTTAGTGGTCTACCAATGGTGCAGACCCACTGTGGTCCATGTAGAGATGGCCAGCAGCAATCTGTTGCAACTGTGTGGGTGCACCATCACCATCGAAGGGTCTTGTGGATAATATAGCAAGTCCATGAACCACTACTTGTGCACTCACAAACTTTTTGGAATGCTCTTAGAACCAGCAATGTTGTTAACCAGTCCCTTGCTGAATTATCAACACATGTCCAAACACTAAGACAGACATTTAGCATCTGAGATTTTTCGCATACAGTATGTCCAACAGAAATGTGTGCAGTAAAGTGAATCCCTACTATTCACTTACCTGGAAAAACTGGTATCTATACAATTAAAAATATTGGCATAAAAATACAATTATAAAGATGCAGAGAACATCATTAAAGAGTATAATAATACAGACATCATTTGAAGTAATACAGGCTTTACAAAATAATGGAAATAAGCATATACATTAGTATTATATGAGTTGTGACATAAATAAATTTGACATATGATCATTAAAGGAAAACGTAGCAGAATAATATCTAAACATTTTTCCAAAGTATTTGAGGATAACAGAGCTCCTCGTCATAGTACATGCAGCTAAGTATTAGAAGATTCTACAAAATAACTCCTATCAGATAAACACATAAGGACAAGAAGAACATGAGTACACAAGGGTACACAAACACATAGTGGTATAACACAAAAGGTAAGGACAGGGTTTGTTTTCAGTGTAACATTTGGTACTGCAATTCAACCCAAAACTTCATTCAATAGATCGTTCCTATTATTTCAACATTTTTTTCTCAAAAAGGTCCTATCTGAGACTTGCTTTCTCTATTTTCCATTATCTTCCTCATCATTTATTTTTCATTATCTTACCTCATCACTTGTTTCCAAGAAAATCCTGCCTAAACCTGTTGTCCCTAAACCCTACATTTTTGTTGATCTCTTCTTTTAAAATAATTTTTCCTCATTGCACACTACTTTTTTGGCCAAACCTTTTTCTTATAACTTCTCAATGCAATCTTTCCCCATTCTTCATAGTTACTTTCTTAGACAGTATCTCCCTCCTAAGTCTACTGAGCTCACATACATAAACAAAGGGACGAGGCAATGCTGCAGCACAGACATTAACACAAAGAACGATGAGAAAAAATATGCAAAGTAGCAAAGCAAGGAGCAACAAATATAAACGAGCAAAGCAAATACAACATTACAACTAATATGAGCCAATGTGCGGCAACGAGAAAAATTGATCGAAAACTGGCTTAGCACAGTAATAGAAAGTGAAAGTCAATAGGACTTTGCCTGGCAAACAGCAGCAGCAAATGCAATAACTTATACCTGAACATGACAAAGCTCAAGCAGAAAAAATATTACACTAAAGATAGCCATGCCTAATACCTATGTCATATCTTAACACTACAGGGATGCATCACGAAAACTTACTCTACCAAACAAGTTACCAAATGGTTAAAAAAATTATGTATGCAATTCCTGTGAAGGGAAATGTCTATTTGTGCTCCCTTTTCTTTTTAAGAAAGCAGATCATAAAATTGTTATTTAATGGATCTGTAGTACATTTATTAAATTTTGTTTTAACCAATGCTGCAATGCAGCTAGAAACTGGATATTAAACAAAATAGGCAAATATATATATATAAAGCAAAGCATGAAACATCATTCGCTAGCCATATGGAATTTCATAAGGCAGTAAAAACTCTCTCAACTACAAAGACAGTAGTCATAATCAGGTGTGTAGATGTAAAATACTTATCATGGTTTCATAGACATTTTAGTAAATATCAGAAATTACAAGCTCCAAAGTGTAATCATATGTTTCAATGTACGAACGTGTCGTATTTGCGATGCTTTCTACAAAGAAGTGTCAATAGCGAGGTTAATGGCCTCTTTTCCCTACACCTGTGCCTCTGAAAGGCACACACTAATAGTTTTTTTCCAGGCGACTGTCGTGCAGCTGGGCATCAACAGTGTATTACATCAAGGTCATTTACCTTCCTTACCAAAATATTTATGACAGCAGTTTCCACTACAGTGACAGTCTCATGTATATATAAAAAATTTCACATATTGAAAATTTACTTTACAAATGTGTAGAAACAAAATCCAATAAATATAACAGTGACCAAAAATTTCTATCAGCATAGTGGTACTCATATTCATGCATGCACTCACCTCTCATAATGATCACAACCACACCTCGATGTCACAGTACACATCATCGTCGCAAAATATCATAACACCTCAGTCAAATCTCAAAAACATCGTAGCTTTCTTCAATAATTTCTAAATCTCTAAAAAAGTGCTGTCATAGTATCACAGTGGTTTCTACAGTAAATATGAACAGTTCAAAAAATGCAGGCAAAACACAATTTCCTAAGTGTGAAGTTATCCTACTGTGTAGTTATGTAAACATGTGTCACTAATGTAGTAAAAAGAATGTTTGTCTCTCTCAGTTAAATGATCAGATAGCTGTGTAATTCTGTGTTAGAGAAATATGGTACTGATGTGTAAAACTGAATAAACAAATACAATATTGGCTAGGACTCCTTGCGCTTGCCACACTCATGGTACACAAAGTAGGCTTGTACCCCCTGAGGATTAATGTAATTATACTCTCAGGTGTTACAGATTACAGCAACAGAATGAAATGTCTCACCAAAAACCTTCTTTGTGTCTTCGTTATTGAAGAATCTTTCTAAAACTGTTTCAAGTAAAAAAGTTAATGACTCAAATGCGTTTCATGTAGCGCTAACTGTGTGTGTTGCTGTAAGATAATTTCTGTCATGACTTAAAGGAAAAAATGTGCCAAGTGTCGTAATTATCGTCGTCTGTAAGCAAAGTTCTGTAGGAGTCAATGTACCTACCTCGTCACAAACAAAAGTGAAATGCTGTTTGGATAGATATCGTAGTTATTATGCTCATTGCCGTGATCAAGAAAGCACTGTACTGTAACGTATTGTTGTGTTGCGGAAACGCCTGTCTCACTGTAGCTATACCACAAAAAGTTACTACTAAAACATGTTTGACTTTCCAGAAGAATAGAGAAAAACTGCGCAGATGGAAAACAGATACAGCGCAAAAGCAATAATAAAAATTGTGTCACTCATTAATAGCGTCGTGATATAATCGTGTAGCGGTCAAACAAACCAAATACTACGTCATATGTAATCTCTCAGGTAGTACGTTAAGTAAAGAATGTCTTTTCAAGTAAAGAAAAACGTTGTATTAAAGTTTCATTAACGGTATATGTTCTAAGTATGTAAGCCTTATAGTCGTTACGTAATCGTACAACTAAGAAGCAAGGTGTACACACAATAACACTTTGTCATCTGTTCACTACAACAATGCAGTCGTAATTACTGTCCAAATAAGGTCCCTATGTTCTTGACTGGATAGTTAACTTCAAAACATTGTTGCATGTTAACAGTTTCTAAATGTGACAAAGCGTACTAGTAACGTGAAGTGAAACATTTTATGGCAAAGACTAAGTTAAAAAGCAGATTATCTAGGAACATGTGAAATGTGGTGTAATCCTTTATTCTTACTAGTACAAAGAGTTTCAACTTCAACGCAATTATCATGTGGTATACGTCAGATTCTGTAAAGTCCAATGTAAATCAGAAAGAATTTGTGACTCAAGTGTTTCTTCTTATGTGACATTGAATGAGCTTCAACGAGAACTTTCTGACCAATATATAGTTTCTTTGCATTTGCTTTACCATGTAGTTCTCTAATTTTGTCTGCAGCAGAATTTATATTTTTAATAACCAAACCAATCATGTCTTTGTGTCGAAGTTTACGTGTATTCAGAAAGGGTACAAGCTCTCTGATTCTGTTTGGTGGTTCTTCATTCTTCAGTACAAGAATAGGTGGTAAAGCAGTGGAGGAGACATGCGGGATTTCATTGAGGAAGTTTTGAAATAAGAGTGAATATCTGTCCCAATATCGATGCTTTCTGTGACAATCAAGTCTGCAAAGCTTATTGATTTCTTTCATAATCCATTCAGACGAGTTACAATGTGGTACGTACAATGAAATGAAAACGGGTTTGATTTTATGATTCTGAAGCATGTGTGACCAAACAACAGGTCTGAATTGCGGTCTGTTATCTGAAATGACTTTAGCAATGTGTCCAACTTAACGTAAGAAATTTTTAACAAAGGCGTTGGATGCAGTCCGTCCAGTGGCTTTACATAACCGTGTGAAAGGAACAAATTTTGAAGTAAGTTCAACACAGACTACAACGTACGAAAATCCATTCGATGTTTTGACAAGGTGTCCCAAGTGATCAACAGCAGCCAATTCTTTTAATTTGGAAGGAATGATAGGAAACAACGGAACACGATGTGAGATGGTAGATGGTTTAGCCTTTTGACAAAGTTTACAAATTGACAAGACTCCGAATTCTCTTTTCCATATTGTTAAAATAACAAGTCGCCTGAAGAATATGACAATATATTCGTGGACCAAAATGTGCGTAGCTGAAATGAATATACCAAATGAGTTCATTAATAAAATCGTCAGGAATGCAGAATACCCATAGCCATCCATCAACACCGCAGAGTGTGACGAGTATGTTGTTTCTAACCAGATAACAATGCCGAATCTGAGTGTGTGTCTTTTCATGCCATTTACTTTTGATGTCTTCCCAAATCGGATATTTATCTGGTTCATGCCTATTAAAGATGTAGTGATGAAGTTTTCAAAGGCTACCTTCTGAATGTAAAAAATACTGACATTTTTTTCTAGGTTTGCTTCTGTGTTGCTTTTCTCAAGCCTAGCCGGAGCACGTGACAGTACGTCCACAACAATGTACCTGGCCGGGAATGTAAACTATTGTGAATGGGAATTCTTGCAGAAACAATGCCCAACGTTTTAACCTGTTATGATTTAATTTTGAAGACATAAGAAATTGTAACGCACGATGATCACTGTATACTTTTACGTGTTTAACAGAAAGAAAGAAATGGAATTTGTTAAACTCCCAAACGATAGCCAAAGCTTCTAATTCAGTGACGGAATAATTCTTTTCATATTTTTTTATTACATGGCTAGCAAAAGCAATTGTTTTAAGAACTGTAGTGTCATTTTTTATGGCTACTTGAAATAAATGGGCACCAAGACAGACTTTAGAAGAATCCGTGCTAAGGCAGAAATCCTGTGACAGATTTGGGTGAGCTAGGATTAGCGCGTTAAGTAGTGATTCTTTCAAAGAATTGAATTCCAAATGTGCCTGCTCGTCCCCGTTCCAAATATTATTTTTTCCAGTGAGAGAACAAAGTTTTCGTGTAACCAGAATTTGCATATCCAGAAAACAACGGTAAATATTTACGATACCTAGAAAACTTCTTACTTTTTTTTTTTTTTTTTTTTTTTTTTTTTTTTTTTTTTTTTGTGGATGGAGCTGGAATGGCTCTGGTTGCTGCTAACTTTTCAGGATTCGGCTGAATGCCTTCAGAAGAAATAATGTGTCCCAAGAACTTCACTTTTGTCGCACCGAATTCAGACTGTTCCAAGTTAACTGTACTTCTAGATTCTGCAAAAATATGTAATATACTGTTGAGGATACGAGTATGTTGTTCCCATGAGGCTTCTGCTATAAGAATATCGTCCACATATGAGGTGATATGACGTTTTAAGAACTCAGGTAATATGGAATTTACCCCACGAATGGATGCTGCTGAAGAAATGTTGAGAAGAAAAGGAAGTTTCCGAAAGTGATAACAAACGCCGAAACAAAGAAAATCTGTGTATTTTCTACATTCTGGATGAAGTTCTATCTGATCAAAGCCGGATCTGAGATCCATAAAGGACTACATTTTACACCATTCTTCCAACGTTTGCGGCCTGTCTGTTTCGGGAATGACGATTAGTATTGATTTGTCTCGAATCTAAGAGAAGCCTGATCGATCCATTTTTCTTCACACAAACATGTAATGGATTGCTGTATGAGCTTACTGAAGGCTCAATAATACCCTCATCAAGCATAGATTGTATTTCTGTTCTAACACAGACCCTATAATGTACCAGAATTACGATTGGTCTAACGCAAAATTTAGTATTCTCACGAAGACGATACTGGTATTGAAATCTCTTGATTGTTCCTGTTTTGTGAGTAAAAACCGTGGAATGTGCTTGTAAAATGTCAAAAAGGTCCTGCCTATGAGTGTCATTACAGTTCTCAATCGTTTGAATTTTATTCTGAATTACGTCATTAGTATCAAATACGTCGTCGATATCAGCCCTGTCAATACTTGCAGAGTGATTGTTAGTGTCAAGTTCCGTCGAAAGTTCCGAACTGTTGTCTAACAAGAGGTAAAGCTGATTAATTTCCTCATTATGGTTTGAGAGTCAATCTTCAAATTTCAAAGCTCTTGACTCACCTTCTATCTCTAAACTTATTTCAGGATCGTGAAAGTTTAAAATTGCTTTGTATTCATTCAAAAAGTCTTCTCCCAATATAATTTCCGTCAACAATAATGGAACAATAAGAAAGTTCGTAGGGAATCTGTGGCTTTAACAAAAGAATTTTAAGTTAGTTTGTTGGTGTACATCTACCCTTTTTACAAAGATTGCACCTCGCAATTTAATCTTACGTAAAGGAAGTGTGGGGCAATCGTTCAGTATGTTGCATTTGCTAAAAGCTGTTTCACTACTTACTGAAATGGGACTGCCAGCATCGTGTACTAACGTAAATTTTACGTAACTTACTGTGATGCCGGCCGAAGTGGCCGTGCGGTTAAAGGCGCTGCAGTCTGGAACCGCAAGACCGCTACGGTCGCAGGTTCGAATCCTGCCTCGGGCATGGATGTTTGTGATGTCCTTAGGTTAGATAGGTTTAACTAGTTCTAAGTTCTAGGGGACTAATGACCTCAGCAGTTGAGTCCCATAGTGCTCAGAGCCATTTGAACCATTTTGAACTTACTGTGATATGAATTACAGGAAATGCAATGTTGTTCTGTTTTACGTTGTGTTCCTGGAGTAAGATGTCCCTAATGCCTTACATTTCTACGTAATTAATAGCCACGGCAGCTACGTCGTCAGCTTCATAAGTACGTTTTGTGGCTGCCAGCGGTGTGAGTCGTTCTCTGTTGTCTCTTTGTTGTCGTGTGTCATTATTGGGATTTGGAGACCTAACTTCTACAATTCCAACTTGTCGAGAGAGCACTGCACTGGTTGAATCACACCAATTTTGGGTAAATTCTGGACTGTTGCTAAGATTATATCGTCTGTCGTCATCTCGGTAATTTCTGTAATTTCTTTCTTGTCGGTTACGAGGTGGAGAAGTTCTCCCTGAATCGTAACTGCACGATGGACTGTTACGTCTGAAATTATTCTGTCTCCCTTGACATTAATAATTCTTGTTCCCATTTTGTGTGTTTCTATGACCGCCTCTGTCGTAGTCATTAGCATAGAGAGGTGATCTTTCCTAGTAATTACTATTACTCTGCCAACGGTTGTCATACGGGTGGTGTCTGTTTTGGTCACGATTTGCGTTGTAATAATAGCCTTGTCATGTCCAGTTATTATTTCTGTCATCATGGAATTGTGACGGATGTGACCTGTAATTGTTGTTTTCCTGGTTTCGCGTCTCACGATTGTCAGTGTCAAATTCCAATTCTTGTAAGAGTCCCTGAAAAGCTTCGATATCATCTTTACAACGTTCTGCCAAAATAATATGCCGTAAATCTTTAAGCAATTGGTTGAAGCAAATGCGGATGAGTTCTGATGGACTGTATGGGTTTGACAGGTACTGATTCTTGTGCAACATGTCATCAAAATATTTGACAAGACTGGAGAATTCGGATTGTTCAAATTGTTTCATCATTATTATGGATTTTTTACTCGGTTTTGAGTAGCTTGACAATCGCGAATGACCGAACGCATTCTTACAGCAGGTTCATTTTCCAAATAGCCACACATAAATTCCATTCTGCGCTCTGATGACCAGTTGGGAGGAAAGCAATGAGAGAATTGATGAAGCCACGCTTGTGGAGGGATGTCGTTGCCGGAATTCTTAAATGTTTTGAATTTACGTGTAGTCATGAACAGCTTATAGTCAAAATCATCACGACGACGAGTCGCATATCGGTCGTTGATACGCTGTCGGCGGTTCCATCTCAAAATTTGGTGCACCTTGCAAATTTATTTCATAATTTCCTAAATGCCCTGTGCTATTGTTTTGTGGCGTTACCGCATTTCTACGGAGCGCGAGTCTCCTCTGAAATATGTAATTCTTGTATTACCTGTGTCAACTGATCTTGTACTTCCCGGATTTCTCTTTTTTACTGTGTATTGATTTGATTATGATTTTGCTTAAATTTCTTATTTTGTTCATACTCTTCTGTGTCAGTGTAGGCTCCCGGTCTTTTGCCTCTGTGTTTTTCTGAACCAAGTTTTAGAATATCTACCGTATCCTTTAAGTTTTCCTGAGTTTTTGCAAGTTGCGTAACCGAATCGGTAGATGTAACTGAGTCAATTTTATCCCGCAAGGTGTGATTTTCATAAACAATAGTTTGCAGTTCTTTTATAGCTGCTTCGTGATTCTGTAATGCATCATCATGCCGCAAAAAAATAGGTTGAAAATTCTGACAGATTTATGTTTTTACGTCGTTACAGACTTCCTGACATTTAGATTCGGTGTCAAGTAACTCAGCAGTTAAATCTTCGAGTGTTTGTACATGGGTGGTGTCTAACTTTTGAAGCTGTTGCTGTGTTTGTCTCTGATTGTGTTTCTTTTTTAGCTGGGATTGTTTTTGATTTTGTTCCATTTGTTGCTGTGATTGTTTTTGATTTTGTTCCATTTGTTGCTGTGATTGTTTTTGATTTTGTTCCATTGCGTCTAACTTTTGAAGCTGTTGTCCTCTTTGTTGCATTAATTGTAATAACAATGACCTGGTGTCTGAAATATGTTCCTCTGTACTTTTCGGCAGTGCATTTGCTCCGGCAACATTCGAATTTTGAAAAGCAGAAAATGTGTCTTGACTTGATTGAGAAACTAGTAATGACGCAAAACCGGAATCTAGAGGATTTGCAAGATTGTGTCCTGTCATTTCGTATTCCTGGGGCGAGCGGTTGCCTACAGATCGATCGACAATATTACCCTGTTCATTAGCTGTTTCACTGTCTACACCATTATTTATTGCCTGGTCCACTTCCCTATGCACAATTACCAAATTACTATTCTGAATTTTTGTTAATTCATTACAAGGTGGGGCTAACACGCTACTCTCGCCTTCAATATCATTTCTCAGTTTACTTTGCACCCTAGTGTTACGTTTTCCATAATTGTCAAAATATTTCACACAACAACACAGAAATGCACAATTTCAAGAGTAAAATAAGAAAACACATTAAAATAGCACGGAAAATAATATGAATGTCATAACTGTTTTACTGAACAACAATAAAAACTACAGCTACATAGGAGATTCTCTCTACAATCACGCACTAGCAATAAACTATAACTACTTTAATTACACAAACTACAAGAAAAAATCAGAGGATTCCAGTGAGGTACCCTCGGCTAAGGGTCGACATATGAAACTTCCCCTTTCTATGTAAAGAAACTTCTTACGTTACTTGAGTTTCAAACAGATGAGCAAAACTGAACTTACTCATACCGTTCCTTCTTTACTTATACTGATCATCACTAAACTGACACACAATATTTTTGTGAAACGCAATCTGACTTTCAGTAATCCCTATCAAAGAATGGCCCTGACTAGCAATAACCTATACCATTCATGAATCACTTACCTCACAAAAATCTTCGTTACTCGAACTACTGCAATACAGCTAGCGCCAATACTGCCAAATAAATAAAAGATTCAAGCTACTGGAGGCACTAACTATTGATAGGCATAGTTAGCAAATGAAAGATTTTGATAGAGAACAAACAATTTATTTACATTAGTAGTGTTCAAAAGTCTATATATATATCAGTTAATGACAGCTAGTGTTACAAATTTTTATTTTCTGACAGACACATGTCCATATTGCCGCTCACAATAACTTCTCAAAACTCTGACATCTCTCTCCCCACATCCACCGCTGCTGGCGGCTCACCTCCTAATGCCCAACGCTACGGGCTGTTCAAATCCAAGTGCCCAGGGTTACACTAGCAAATATTCCAACAATGAGTCCAACCAGCCACAGACTGCACACAACGCAGTCAGCGATTTTCATACAGAGCACGACATGGCGGTACCAACATAAAAACCTAAACAGCCTACTTACAATGTATGTATCACCACAAGTTTCAGATCCACCTGAATCCAAGTGAAAATGGCATACACATGAAAACTGAGACTCGTCTTTGAGTAAAATATCCCGTTAGCGACTATTTCTTAAGTCAGAATAAAGTTGTGATGTAACAACACTCTCTAAACAAGGAGATACTAGCAGTTGTAAGAGTGTCCACAGGAATTTGAGCATACGTTGGGCAAGAGGGATTCTGGATGTTCGAGCTATCTTAGTGCATAGTCTGTAAGACAGTAAGTTTAGATAACAACCTTACTCTAGCATGTGAATCTTACGACCACTGCGATAGCGACAAGAACGGAATTACTTAAACAGCGGGATGGTCACGATGTGACCCAGTGATGGCGTCTTCCAAGTTTTAAAGAGTGTTTGTGCGCGCATGAAAAGTGGTTGTTATTACCAATACAGAAGCAGTGTAAGTAAGGTGATTGTTCAAGTGAGGGATGGAAAGAGGGCCTCGGACGGGAAATGGTAAGCGATAGAAGTTAAGGAAAGACACTCATGGATAGAGAAGACGCTGGAAAAGCGATGAACATGTACATGGGTAGAGATAAAGATGTGTTGGGAGATACCTGGCGCTAATTCAGTTAACTCGCAAGCGTTTTTGCGCAAAATTGAAATTTCCGGGAAGTTGTACAGCACTTCGTATGTACATGGTTCTCCAACCAGCAACACTTGAACAGACTTCAGTGTACGGTGCTTCAGAAATTAAAGCTTACGAATGTTACACGAGAAGTGTTTATCCAGATTTCTCCTTACCTGGTATCATCAGTTATCTCAATGATTTGATGCGGCCCGCCACGAGTTCTTCCCCTACGTCACCTTTCTCATCTCTGAGCAGCACTCGCAACATGTATACTGTATTATTTGCTGGTTGTATTTCAATTTTTCTCTTGCCTTTTAGATTTAACCGTCTACAGCTCCATCTATTACTATGGAAGTTATTCCTTGATACCTTAAATTTTCCACCCTTCTGTCTGTGTTTTCCACATAATCCTCTTCTCACGCGTCCACGATTCACTACCGTACAAAGCTGATCTCCAAATGTAGGTTCTCAGAACTTTCTTCCTCAAATTAATGGGAAGCTCCTTTTCCTGTGCTGATCTGTTTTTATATTCCCCTTGCTTCCTGCGTTATGTGTTATTTTGGCAGAATTCGTTATCTTCGTCTTCTTCGAGATCGCTAATTTTCTTGATAACTTCATCACTAACCTCATTTCCCTTACTCTTCATTACATCCATTTTCCTGGGTTTTACATTCAACACATATATTCGGTATTCATTATTCGTTTCATCGTTAAACACGTCCTGTAGTTCTTGTTCATTTCCACTGTAGTTTGCCTATCTTAATGTTGAGTTCCATTCTCCTTTAATTCCATGCCCACTCTCCAACGTTTCTTTTATTTCCGTTCTTGTCTGTCGCATGTATGGTTTAAGCAGTAGTGGTGATAGACAACATCAGTGTCTTAGAACCGGATCATTCTTAGCGTATCCTCTTGGTTCATGTAAGATACTTCTTAAACTATCCGGCATTCCCTAAACGTTACACCTGTCTTTATAGTATTTCGAAAATCTTTCAACATTTTACACTACTCAATAGTTTTTCCAGAAACTGTATGACGTGCCTCGATCTTTCTTAGGTAATGTTCCCATTATCGAGCAAACGTCACAGCTGCCTATCTGGTGCCCTTAATTTTCCGAAAGCCAAACTGATCGTCATCCGAGTCATTCTCAATTTTATTTTCCAATCTTATGTACATCTTGTTGTCAGCAATTTGGATGTGTGAGTCGTTCAGGCGATTGTACAATACCTCTCGCACTTATTTGCCCTTGTCTTCGGTATTGTGTTGATGATAATTTTCCGAACGTCTGATGGAATGTCACCCAACTTATAATTTCTACTTACTAAACTGAATAGTCGTTTTGTTGCCATTTACCCCAAACAATTAGAAATTCGGAAGGAATGAAATTGGCAGAATGTCTCCCAATACTTTTTTAATGTCTGACTGTAATACTAAATCCTCTACGTCTTCTATATCGACTTCCTTGTCTTATACAATCACGTCGTCAGACAAGGCCTCCAATTGGTAGAGGCCTTCAGTGTACCCTTCTCTTCTGCATTTTGAAATTCCGCTTGCTTTAAATTTCCCCTTAGGCTATTTTATATTGCATTCTGAGTTTTCTTTGTGCTGAACTGCCTTCCGACAATCATTTGGTTTTATATTTTTCTATCCGCATCCATTTTGCATTTGCTTCTCTTTACTTTCTATTATTTCTTTCCTAAGTGACACAGATTTCTGTATTCCTGAATTTCCCTCAACATGTTCCTTCTTTTGTCAATCAGTCGAATTATTTGTGCTGTTACCCGTTGTTTCTTCGAACTTACCTTCCTTGTACCCATGTTTGGCTAACCCCCAAGACTGCCATTTTGGGACACCTCCGTTCCTCTGCAATTGAACTTCTATAGTAATCATTACCACATTATCTGCAGCGTCATAGAACTTCAAATCCATCTCACTATCTTCGGTACTTCATGTTCTCACTTCTTAGCACACTCTTCTTCGACACGACAGGTGAGGACTTCTGGAGCCAATACTGCTAGTGAACCTGTTCGTATCTGCCAACTTTCAATCAGGGTGCCTGCCGAATGAGGACGGGTGTTGCCGACCCCTTCATTCGTGTCGGATTTAGTGACGCAGGCGAAGGAGGCAGGTTAATAAAGCAGCAAGGGGAGGTCTGGGGAGACGCCCGGCCTACTACAGACGGATTCTTGCGTAACGAGCTCATCATGGATGCCGCGGCGCCTGTCTTTTGTGAGACGCCGGCGGAACGTTAAGTAGACCGGGGAGGCTCACCCAGAAGCAATTGCAGAACGGACCGGCGACAGCGTCACCTGCTCCCCCAATCTCCAACTGCTGCCAATGACCTCTTTACGGGCAATGCTCTCTCCTTCACCACAGCGAAGGGGTAGTAAAGACAACGCGAATATTCCATAGGAGGTGAACATCACTTTCGAGGTACCTTTGAGACTGTTTGGTATTTTCTGAGAATTTTACTATCACGAACCTGTGGTCCCCTGTGGCTCGCTATTATTTGCTAATGACAGTAAACAGTCCCAATGTAGTGGATTCCACAGCTTACCATAAAGATTCCAGCCTCTCAAGTCACCATCGGTGATCGATATCAGAATCATCACTGGCTACAGCCAGCACTAGCTAACGAGAGACAACTTTTAATTCTTTTCGGTGGACTTCCACGTTAATGCAGAATCATTTCTGAAAAAAAAAAAACATATGCTCTCTAGACTTGAGACATACCACCAGACTTGAATCTCTTTCGCAAATCACACAAACACCTTAACGACTCATGCGCAAGATACAAATACGAGCAAAAGGGGAAGGAAAATCGAATGCCAGTTAGTCTCAAGGGGTGGTAATTTTAAACGCGGGGCCCGATTTTGTAATATAATTCATGAAAAATGAACATATACGGTTATCATACGTAGAAGAGGATCTATCTTTGACACTGCTGAACCAAAGATGCTGCCTGAGTGGCAGAATCGTTTGTAAGTAGGAGAGCATGGAGAACAGTAGCAGTTCCCGTTGTACTCTGTCATAGGTAGGATGTAAGACTTAAAGCTAGTGGCTAGCTTTGAGAATTTAGTTGTTGGTCAATGGACGCAGCATAATACAGTTTTCATTGAATGGAGTGATGAATAATATTGTTTATGCTCACAAAGAGCTAGCAAATGTTAGGTCGTAGTTATTTCTACAAAAGTGTATAGTGTCTATCATTAATTCGTGAGGCTTTAGGATTATCAAGAATTGAGGTGATACTGAACGTTAACAAATATTGACCACTGTCTATGGTAATTATAGAAGAGTAATGAATTTATACCGTAACTCGAAGGAAAAGCAACTGGAACAAATTTGTAAGGTAATGAAATTAAGTTTATTTAGTTTTAAGAATGCAGCAACGCGATAAGTGGATCTGGCAGAATTTTACAATACTGACCCTTTAATGTGGGAACCAAGTATTTTCCATCAAATTTAATGTATAGGTTGACTTGTAATACTTTGTGCGTTTTGTATTCCTAATACAGAGAATTTACATTTTGTAATTCTGTTTCGTCAAACGATGTCAGACTCCTTCTCATGTAACAATCCAAATGTTTTTAAATACGACAGTAAGTGAGAATTGTAGAACAGCTGAGAAGTTCACTAATTTTGAAGTTAATGAAATATGTTTCGTATCAGATTCTGTGAAAGTGAATCTTTATATTGAATACAATTTTCGAACTGAAGCATTCTGTCTTAGCATTTCCGCTTATCAGTATGTGGTGCTCTTTCGTATCTTGTTTATTTAAATGCAATTAATATTTTTCTAAAAGAAATCATTTTTCAATCAGAATCAGAAAAATATTAATGTGCCGGAATCAGAAAAGTATTAATGTTTGTAACAGTTTCAATGCGGGCAGCACTGCACAGTGCTGAACCAGTATCCTGTATTTTCACTGAACATTTGCAAGGTTATTCATTTATCGGTGCATCTTCTGATATTATTTGTATGAAGTTATTTTACTGCCGGAATTGCACTTCGTTGTGCCAAGCCTGAATATTTTCTATGCCTACTGTGGAGAGAACAGAATACCAAGACCACATCCTCTGCGACTCTAGAGCTAAGGAAAGCTTACATCATTGTTTATTTGCACAGAGAATTTCATTAATCTATTGTACAGGGCCATAGGACTCAGTGCTCACGAGGTTGGGTAAATTTCAGTGTGTCTGATTTCACTGTGGGTATGGATTATTGGTTTTCCATATTAAGTTGTTTAATTTTTTTGGATTACTGTAAAACCGATTAAGCACGCCATTTGCTCAACAACACATCACACAGTAAATATCCGTAACACCAACATTACAAATTTTATATTCATTGGCAAACACGTACATTTTTTAAAGAACTTAAAAGTGTAACGTTCTCAGGTGTAATAAAATCGGCAGGCAGTTCACTTTTGTTTCTTCAGATAATACGACTGGTGTCAGATCTTTTGACAACAAATAACGAGCTAATTCGAGATATGTAAAAATAGTTATCGAAGGTGATATTAAGTCCAGAATTTTTCAAGTTTAATCGCTAGGATTTTCACAACATTCTCTCCAAGTCGTAATGCTCCGGTTTCTTCTTTCTTCCCCAAATACACTATCATGTTTCAGCAGTAGCTTGTTCCTTTTTCACGAATTGCGCGGAACTTTATTGCACATGTACCGGGTTTTGATGAGATATAATGTCGAAATAGGCAGGGACCTCGAAATATGACCATCTGTTCATGCAGGGTCATGCATTATCCCGGATTGTAAGCATCCCTGAGCGTAATTTCCCGTATCTCAAAAATTTCTCTGATTGCTTCCAGTTCGTCAATTGACCTATGTTCACGTCGGTCTACTACATTATCACAGTGCAGCACCCTCAGAATAGCGTAGAAGGAACTGCGAGACCTAATGTCTTTCCAGAACACCAAGAAACTATTTCATTTCAAGCATGTCTATATCACCTAGTGCTCGTAAGCGATTCGACCTTTCTTTTAGGTCCACATACGCATGTTGTCAGTGATGGGCACACGAACGAATAACATAAAACAGGATTCTTCATCATCACAGCTCCTAATCGAGTAAGCTGTAGGTCTCTGGTCTTCTCTCTATATATCGTATTTGCTCCACCTACCAGAAATTCCAGCATATTTAATTCCCATTACGAGAAAACACACTGAACTGAATTTTCACAAAATTGTTCTTCTCCATTTTCGTAAAGGGATTTTTCAGAATCATTATCTTCGTGTAGTTCTGAGTTTTCAGTGACATGTACCTCATTATCATCACTGTCAGACAACCATGCCTTCATGCTTGCTACCCTCCCTGTTTTCCATTCCCTGTTGCTTCATAACCTGGGTTGTGAGTAACTGAATCCACTTTCCCTTTTTCCCTTTCTTTCCCCTCTCTCCTCCCTGATGAAGGAACATTTGTTCCGAAAGCTAGGAACGTAAATTTTCGGTTCGGTTCTTTGTGTATCTATCGGCTGTACTGAGCTGAGGTAGGTACTGGCCAGCCCCTCTATCTCTTTGTTAGATTAATGCAATTATAAAGATTTGTCAGTCTATGACATAGGTTTAAAGGCACATCATTTATGATATGCATTGTATTCATTGTTCTTTATTGTAGTCAAAGATACGATAGCATTTATGTAGTACAGCCAGTTGAGATGCATGAATTGGTGCATTACGTGTTGTTAATAAATTAGCTGTTCTATTTTGGTATCCCTTGAAACAAATAATTAATATACGTTCTTCATTGTGCCTATTGGTTTGGTCAGGGACATTAATTCTTCTACACGGACGCCTTTCTCGAGCCCAGAAATCGAACCTGGCACCCTTTCTACAGCAAGCAAGTTTTCTAGCAACTAGCAGTGGGAGTAGTTATAGCTGTGAGGTGTCTTTTTTTTTTTTTTCAGGCGATGGCTATAACTTTATCAGGGTCTCCTCTCTTTTTATATGGAGTCCCCTTTCCACTGGATAGACTTCAAATAAATTTGGTACAAGCAGATGTTTTCTGACAACAGACGTTCCCTAGCTTCCAAGAACCTCTGCATTCTGACTATCGTAAACTAGGATAGTTCTAAGCACCAAGTCGTGGAACACAAATCCTGACTTTCTTCTCCTGTTTCATGACTCGTGATACAGAAGTCGCTAGTCTTACATTGCCCATCGAAATATTTCGCTACTTGTGGGTTGTTGTAGTCAGTGCGTTTCCTGAGTCAGTTTCAACTTGCCTGTCATGGAGAGAATACTGGAAATAACTGGCGATTTTCCAGCCCTCCCCATATGTTTGGGATGTGACATCCCAGGATACAAAAACAGGAGTGTCACAACACGACATCCACAAAAATCCACAATTTAAAATAATAGGGAAATCTTTCACAATATTTTCTCCAAGCAACTGCAGAACGTTTTACATATCGGTGGGGTCCATTCTTAAGAAAATATCTGTACGCCATACCATCTTATAATATTTCGAGAAGATTCATAGCAACAGCTTAGCCTCTAGAAAATAGATCCTACCGCCAGTAACATTCAAATTTTCTTTTCCTATTTCTGAATAAAATCAGATTAGTTACACACAAATTAAATGCTCAGAGATCAGTTACTGGGACATTGCAGCCTGATTTCTGTGGGGCAACTGAAACCGAAGGAGTGGACACACTACTTTGTAAAGCGACTATCGCGATACGATGTATCCAAACAATCCGTGTAAAGGCCTATTCTAAATCAGGTACTTCAAAGTAACATTAAACATCGCAGGACATTTACTTACTAGATGTAATTTATTCACAGATCTTAAATTGACGGAACATCAATATTCTTTCTACAAATGTTTCATGTGCTTACCTCTTTTCACACGTCACAAATCTCTTTTCTATGAATTATCTTTCCATGTGCGCGAGAGCCTGCTATCCATGGTCGACCTTGACCTTTCTCTCGATGTGTCACATAACTTGTCTCCACAAACCTATCGTACCAAGCTTTTACAGTGTTTAGTCGAGAGGGAGCTTTATGATACTCCATTCCGAAACCTCTTCTTACAAATGGTGATTGCGTTATGCGGTACCACAAACTCTTCTCACATATAGGAGCGCTATTCTTCTCCATTGCTAAGGCTATCACGGATTGTTATTGCATTACGAGCGACTGGAGCGACATCTGGAGATGCACGATTGAAACTTGAGAAGACGTCACTTTTAGGTAATTAATTTGGAATAATTCAGTACAACGTTGCGCGAGTCAGTCGCTTATACCTCAGTGACAGAAGTCATGGGACAGCGACACGCACGCATATAAATGCTGGTAGGATCCCGTACACAAGGTAGAAAAGGGCAGTGCGTTGGCTGAGCTGTCATTTGTACACAGAAGATTCAAGTGATAAGATGACAGACGTGATTATGGCCGTACGATAGGAAGCAACAGACTCTGAACGCGGAATGGGAGTTGAAACTAGACGCATGGGTCATTCCATTTCGGAAATCGTTGGGAAATTTTGATATTCCGAGATCTACAGTGTCAAGAGAGCGCCGCTAATGCTAAATTTCAGGCGTTGCCTCTAACCACGTACAGCACACTGGCCGACGGCCCTCATTTAACGACAGAGAGCAGCGGCTTTTGCTTAGTGTTTTCAGTGCTAAAACGTAAGCAATAATGCGTGAAATAACCGCAGAAATCAATGTGAGACGTACGACGAAGGTATCCTTTAGGACAGTGAGGCGAACTTTGGTGTTAACTGGCTAAGGCAGCAGACGACCATCCCGAGTCCCTTTGCTAACAGCGGCTGTAGCGCTTCTCCTGGCCTCTTAACCATATCCGTTGGACCCTGGGTAATTGGAAAACCGTGTCGTGGTTAAATGAGTCCTGACTTCAGTTGGTAAGAACTTATGGTAGGGTTCGAGTGTGACACTGAATCCAGGAAGCCATGGACTTAGGTTTTCAACAACGCACTAAACAAGCTTTTGAAGGTTCCACAATGTTGTGGGCTGTGTTTACAGGGAGCGCTCTGGGTCCAACAGTCGAAGCCAACAGTCATTTACTGGGAATAATTATGTTCTTCTATTTGGAGACCATTTGCAGCAATTCAAGCAGTTCATGATCCCAAACAACGGTGCAATTTTTATGGATGACAATGGCCCTATCAGCGTGCCACAGTTGTTAGTGATTGGTGTTAACAACATTTTGGACAATTCGAGCGAATTATTTGGTCACCCAATTCCCCCCGCACACACACACACACACACACACACACACACACACAAAAATCCTATCGAACAACTAAGGGACGTAATCGATAGGTTCGTTCGTGCACAAAATCATGCATCGGAAAGCTTCCGCAGTTGTGGACGTGTATAGAGGCAACATGAGCCAATAGTTCTGCAGGGGACCTCCAACGACTTGCGTTCACTCCACGTCGAGTCACTGCACTACGCCGACACGATATTAGGTGGCACCCCACGACATTTGTCATCTCAGTGTTTGGGATGGTGAATCAGGTCGTAGCGTTTTTTCACGAGTTTCGTAAACACAAGAGATACACATAACAGTGACCTATTTATAATAGTGCGACAACGCTGGGATAACTTGTAGATTTCGAGACATCAGAAATCTCGTTGGTTTGAGGCGAAGACTCGATGAGCAATGGTCGGAGCAGATGTTCATTCGAAAAGGAAATTGTTTGAAGGTTGAACTTAGGCATCGGGCCATTGTCACAGTCAACAAACAAACACCCTGACAAAGGTCACTTGCACTAGTGTCCGAAACGTCGTTGGTTTTTTACGTATTGACAATGTGGTCACAAACCCATAAAACTTTTAATGATTTTTTAAATGTTGTTCTATAGGGAACGGAAGGGCTGAAGAACTGAGAGCGCAAGCTTGGGTGGATAAAATGGGTGAATAAAGTGAGTGCCGAGTGACTTCCCTACTCAATTCCGGTATAACTTTTTTTTTATTAGTCTAGCAGAATGCGGGCGGGCACTATCGTGGAGTAGCAGCAGTCCACGCCATCTTCCTGGTCGTTGTTCTTAGACTGCGTCTGCAAGACGCTTCAGTTCTTGACAATAAATGTTGACAGTGATGCTGACACCTGAGGAACGCAGTTCATAGTACGCCACATCGTCGCTGTTCCACTAGATCCATAACACTAGCTCTGTACAAGGAGTTGCTACTTTGTTTGTGCTGAACGATTCCTTTGTTTATCATAAGTTAGTATAAAGACAAGATTTGTCATCGCCAGTAACGATAGAGGATAGAAATGGTCGGTAAAGTTCACGGTCCAGCTCATTACGAACAAGTAGTGACCAAGGTGACCCTATGGACATCCGTTGAAATTCAGCCTCTTACGGTCCATTATGGCCAAGGGACATCGGCAGATACGTACTTCTCAATTCAATAAACTTTATCAACAGCTGTATATTTCATTTAATAACCTAAAGTATACGGCAGTTGGAAAGGTTTATTGAATTGAGAATCCCACTGATATTTGTGATTTTAGCTTAGAGCATACCGTACTCTTACACCCGGTTTCTAAACCTTCCCCACTCATGAAAATGTCGCACGATGGTGAAATGATCACAGTTCATCTCATCCGCCAGTTCTAGAGTATAATGACGTGGATCACTATGGTTCAGTGCGTTTAAACGATCTTCGTCAAACCCCGAAGTTCCTAAACATTGAGTTACCAATGTCAAAACAACCCTCCTTAAATCGAGAAAACAATTTTCTTGCCGCGCTCTGTCCATTGGCGTTATCCGCATACATGACGCAAACCTTTCTGGCTGCCACCGCTGCTGTCACCCCTCTACAGAACTCAGACAGAAGAATATGTCGGAAAAGTTCCGATTTCTCCACGTGACACTCCATTTTCTAGGGTCCACAGCTCCACTCACTGTCTCAAATTGACAATATGTTAACTGAAATAGCAAGAGTGAACTAAACGTAAAAAATGGCTCTCGATAAATAAACCCGTAGCACCCGGAATACCAGCATGCAAAACCAAAAAGTCTACGAAGTTATGCACCAACCAAATACAAAAATTTTCTAACAAATTTGTCTCTGTTGTGAAAAGTTACTGATATTTACCCAGGTTTAAGCTAGATTAACCTAGCCTTCTTCAGAAGCATAAAACAAACTAATACATGCCAGAATAGGGCACGGTCAAACACAAAAAACTTAAAGTACCGTGGTACCATGTCAAGGTACGTTACCTAGCTGAGGAACAGCCCCGGCCCCATTTCGTGGAAAGCGGTCTATTAGCCGCGGACGCTATGTTGGAACTGACTGTGGCATGCGAATATTTACTGACAAGGGAACCTCCCCATCGCACCCCCCTCAGATTTAGTTATAAGTTGGCACAGTGGATAGGCCTTGATAAACTGAACACAGATCAATTGAGAAAACAGGAAGAAGTTGTGTGGAACTGTGAAAAAATAAGCAAAATATACAAACTGAGTAGTCCATGGGCCACATAAGCAACATATAGGTGCACGTGAGTACAAGAGCGCTGTGGTCCCGTGGTAGCGTGAGCAGCTGCGGAACGACAGGTCCTTGGTTCAATTATTCCCTCGACTGAAAATTTTACTTTCGTTATTTTTGCATAGTTATTATCTGTCCGTTCGTTCATTGACATCTCTGTTCACTGTAATCAGTTTAGTGTCTGTGTTTTGCGACCGCATCGCAAAACCGTGCGATTAGTAGACGAAAGGACGTGCCTCTCCAATGGGAACAGAAAACATTTGATCGCAAGGTCATAGGTCAACCGATTCCCCCACAGGAAAACACATCTGATATATTCTATACGACACTGGTGACGGCATGTGCGTCACATGACAGGAATATGTTGTCGACCCACCTAACTTGTAGACTTGGCGAATGGGTAAAAAGATTCTTCTACCTTGCCCGATATAGGTTTTCTTGTGGATGTGATAATCACTCCCAAAAAAGTGATGAGAACATAAGAGTTTGTCACATAAACTGAAAATGAAAAATTAAACTTTTCACTCGATGGAAGATTTGAACCTAGGACCTTTCGCTCGGCAGCTGCTCACGTTACCACGAGACCACGGTCCTCCTGCGTTTCCATCGTCCTTAATGTTACCTATCTTCCCTTGAACTACTCAGTTTGTATATTTTGCTTATTTTTTCACAGTTCTACACAACTTCTTCCTGTTTTCTCAATTGATCTGTGTTCAGTTTTCCAAGGCCTATCCACTGTGCCAACTTATAACTAAATCTGAGGGGGGTGCGATGGGGAGGTTCCCTTGTGAGCAACACGGCGGATTCTGCGCATGCGCGCACCAAAGTCAAAGGTGCCTGCCATTGGCTGTCTTTACGTTATGTACTAGGAAATTACCTATAATGTCCAACTGTAAATTTCTGAGAGAACAAGGCACTAAGTAGATAAAATCCCGATAGTGTTAACTGTAAACTGAGACGTTATTAAGTGATAAGAATA
Organism: Schistocerca americana; assembly: GCF_021461395.2. NCBI lineage: Eukaryota > Metazoa > Arthropoda > Insecta > Orthoptera > Acrididae > Schistocerca > Schistocerca americana. Next base: position 749,247,243 of record NC_060122.1, on the reverse strand, counting down.
AGTTCAGCTTGTTAGATTAAAAACCACATACGATCACCGCTATGTTGTATGGTTCCGCAAGATCTCATGCAGGGGATGAACAAGGTTATATGTCCGCAACCACCTTCTCAGGTTTAGGAGAAGGTGGAAATAAAATAATTTCCATATGTACATGGAGTAATACGTCAATTTGTTAACGCGAAATTCGACTAACGCTCTTATGTTATGACACCACATTGCTACGCTTTTATCATTGATTGGCTGTGTAAAGCTTAGGGCACCATTTATGACTTTATGCACAGATGGTCAACGTTGTGTTTAGGAAACCTGAAATAACTTAACCACACGTTCACTAACTAAATATAATATGTAAGACCATCAACTATATGAAGTCACAAGGGTGACGTGGAACAAACTCTTAAGGGATAAAGTTAATTATTAGTTAGTAGTGAGTTCAAGACCTCTATGCACTTAAATAGGTTATGCCACCGACATTTTCGAAATACACACTCTAGTGTATCAGATATTACCTATTTAGGATGTTCCTATTAGGCTATTAACTATTTAGGATGAGGATTATTGTGAGCGTGGTGGAAATTCTCACATAGAATACCAAGAAATAAGGACCTAATATTTAAAGTAGGGTGTGCCAGGGCGTACAGCGGCACTGCAAACACACTTATATGCAACTGACCGACAAAGATCAAGCTAATAATATGAACACGAGCTGTATTCTTCTCTTTTAAACGGGAGCATAAATGAAAAATATGGTCTAATATTTCAGTTCCTACCTTCCACAAAATTTTTCAGTAGTTCAGATCGTTTTTTAATAACTCATTCTACATGTGTTTTATGTCATTTTTAAGTAATTTTTATCCTTAATTTCGGGTCATTTTAGTGATGATTTCCTAGGTATTTTAGGTTACTAAACTTAGGACCCTGAGGTTACAGGTCCTTTTCATATTCATAAACTAACTATATACTCACTAGGGTTAGCTGCACCCACGGGTTATTCCCACCCTTCCACCCTCCACCCCTCCCATCCTTGCAGCCCCCTCCTCACCGTGTTGTCGTCCCTGAGTAAAAGGATAAACTAATTTACATGACTAACAGGTTGAGAGATATTCGAGCTTGTAGAACTTCATGCAACGTAAATGTTCTACGATGGAGCGGCAGAAATGGCATCGGCGAGAGTTTTCATAAATCGTAGCTTTCGGTGTGACTAGCAAAATCCTGAGCTGAAGAGAATGTTTGACGTCAATTTCTTTCGCACTTGCCGCTCCATTATAGTACGTGAGCCTTTTGTTTAAGGCTAAAAAAGTAAATGACCGTCTAAATGCCGCCCAAGGAACGCGGAACAAAAACATTATTTTCGTAGCTACGCAAGGCTTTTGTCCGAAAGAAAAGCGTGAAGCACGCAGTCACTTAACAATGGCCGTTCAGTCCCTTGTAAAGGCACAAAATGCTGGCTAAACAGTTTTTGTTCCTTGAACTCGAGATATGGGAACGGCGTGAGGAGGTGGGTTGGGAGGACGTGTCGTGCGGGTGCCGAGGAGTAGGAGGAGGAAGGACGAAGAACGCGATGGACCAGCAGAAAGGACGAAGAGGTGAAAAAGCAACAAGCGGTTCCGTTCGTGGAGAAAACTCCCCCGACCAAGGCTGTGACTAAAAGCGAAGTGTCTTTGTGCAGTCTTATCTCCTCCAGTTTCAGAAGAAACCTTCTGACGTAGTAACAGACGCACGAGCTACTACATTTTTAACGAAAGTGCCTTAGGAAAATTAAATGGATGGTTTCAATATATAAAGTATATAGGCGTAAAAACGATATTTGTACTGCATTATGGGCCGGACGTAAGGATGAAGACCTAGGACACTTTTCAGTTTCACTAGTGAGATATGGACTGATAAATCGTACAGTGGGCTTGTGTTCCTTCATAAGGTTGAACTTCTGAAGGTTTGGAGTACACCTACTTCTGTTATGGAGTTCACTTTTGCGTCACCTACGTCTTTACTGCTGTATGAGTGACACACTTCTTTACACTGTTCACATATCTTGCAAGTAGCACGTCATGTATACTTGTGTAGTGGACATTAATTTTTTACCTGAAGGTGGACTGAGAGCCGAACGCACGTTCGTAATCAAATAAATAGAATTTTCCAGGACATTACGCAGTGTTTTCTTCTTAATACCATGCCATTTTCGGTTGCTCTAGACGAGTCCTCCTAGGTTTTTTACGACTTGTACTGTTTCAAGCGAGTTTTCACAAAAAATGTAATAGCGTAACATCCTAACCAATTTACGAGCAATGTGATACATTTATTTACTATCAGGGTAAACAACTATTCGCCACAATAATCATCCATCAAGCCTTCCAGCAAATCTGCTGCAGTCTTCTGGCATTGCTATTTTCTGTAGATAACTTATCGCTTGGGAAAAGCCTCATGGAACTTCCAACGCTACCCATTAGATTACTTGTATCGATAAAAGTAATGACCCTACAGAATTTCTTGGAGTATTCCAGGTTTTACTTTTAAATACAGCTATTTCTCTACGGCAGGAATAACTAACGAGTAAGGTCTCTTAAAAATACTGAATCTAGTGACAAATCGGGTCCGATACTCGGTAATCTCGCTGTTGATTTTATGGCAGCGCTGAAATACAGTATATCGTAGGCCTTCCAGAAACCAACGAACACAGCGTTAATCTGGGCAGTTTTCTCTGTGGCAGTCTGGCTATCATGGTACAACAGAGCGAGCTTTTTTTACGGAATCTATGTTCACTTATATAAAGGATAGCTTCGGCATCCAGAAACGACGTAATTCGTGAGCGTAGATTATATTCCACAAGACAAGGCTTACGTCAGCGATAGACGCATATTATTATTGCCATCAGTTTGACGACCCTTCTTAACAGTTTTTTTTAATACCATATTGCCCTCGTTTTTATCTCGTGGTAGCTTTGATTTCTGATGGAAAGATCGATTTTATTGCAAACGTTGCACGTATCGCGTCTAGGTGGAGTAAAAATATACCTGACATTGAATCTCTAGCCATTATAGCAGGTGTTGCCGTGAAGATGGCTTGTACAGGAACTACATAATCATTGTGAGTCTCGTGAATGCTGCTGATTTATTACCTGGCCTTTGCCCCAGGGATGACGGAGTTTTAATCGCGAGTCCAAAAACGACCATGAACTTGATAATCTCCCAACAGGATTACTATGGTGAGAGTGGGATGGTCGTTTTTATGGAAGATACGTCTCTATCATCAAATTATTATTGTCTTATATATAATATTGCAGAACATTCGTTATTTGCTTCAAAATTTTTCTGTGCTGCATGTGACTTTGCGAAGGTTTTTGCTATTCTTCGAGAGGAGGATTTGCTAATTTCGATGTCTATACAGGTACTTCCTTATCAAGTGCATACGTAATTCTTTCATTACAGGCTAACGAACCAGCACACGATTGGGAAACCACATGTAGGTCGCAACTGCGACCTACTCTTGAGTACTGCAGCAGGTCGGATTAAAGGAACACATCGCAGCAATTCAAACGGGAATGCTAGATTTGTTACCAGTGGGTTCGAACAACGCGCGAGTGTTACAGTGGTGCTTCAGGAACTCAAATGGCGCTGTGGTCGAGCGGTTCTAGGAGCTTCAGTCCGGAACCACGCGGCTGCTACAGCCGCAGGTTCGAATCCTGCCTCGGGCATGAATGTGTGTGATGTCCTTGGGTTAGTTAGGTTTAAGTAGTTCTAAGTTTAGGTGACTGATGAACTCAGATGTTAGGTCCCATAGTGCTCAGAGCCATTTGAACCATTTTTTGAACTCAAATGGGAGTCCCTGGAAGGGAGGCGACGCTCTCTTCGAGGAACACTATTGAGAACAGTTAGAGAAACGACATTTAAAGCTGATTGCAGGATGATCCTACCACTGCCAATATAAATTTCGCGTAAGGACAACAAAGATAAAATACGAGAAATAAGGGCTCATACGAAGGCATGTAGGCAGTAGTTTTTCCTTCGCTCTATCTGCGAGTAGAACAGGAAAGGAAACGACTAGTAGTGGTACAGGGTACCCTCCGCCACGCACCGTACGGCGGCTTGCGGGGTACGTGTGTATATGTAGATGTAGATAAGCCTTCGGCTCTCGTAGTGCTTGTAATAAGGTTTTGTGATTCAGCTGCCGGCCGGATTGGACGAGCAGTTCTAGGCGCTACAGTGTGGAACCGTGCCACCGCTACGGTCGCAGGTTCGAATCCTGCCTCGGGCATGGATGTGTTTGATATCCTTAGGTCAGTTAGGTTTAAGTAGTTCTAGGTTCTAGGGGACCGATGACCTCAAAAGTTAAGTCCTATAGTGCTCAGAGCCATTTTTCGTGAATCAACTTTCGTAAAAGACACATTACTGTCTACTCAGCTGTTATTACGTAGCAGAAAAACAATATGTTGAACAACGTGGCTATGCTGCGTTCCTTTAAGTGGAGGTTCATACATCTGTGGTAAGAGTCCCGGTGTTCATCTTCTGGATTAAATGGCGCTAATGGCGTGTGAAGGATGCTGTTCTGGCTTGCTGAGCAGTTATAGTTTAGGCTGATGCTGTTCCTCACTTTCTAACTACTACCTTTTTTGGTGTTATGTTGTCATTGTTGATGTTCCAGAGTTTGATATTTGTAGTTTTTCTTGTTGATCTCCTGTTACATTTGAGGATACAGCTGTTGCCGCCATAGTTTCATGAATTCAGCAGCTACGTTGACTGGACCTAATCTGTTGTCGTAAAATGCGCACTATGTTTGAGTCCTCATCGCTAATATTACACCTGCTAAACTGCAACAAACACGGCAAAGATACATAACTGTCACTTGACACTTCAGAACACCAGTCTGCTTCGGGTTAACACAGATTTGTAGACTCACACCTAGATGAGAACCTGAATAGTGCTTGGTCACCCAGATCCATTGGATTCCGTATTTGAAAACCAAAGAGTTCTGCCAGTGAGATCCAATAAGCAACCAGGTGACATACGCATCAGCCAGGTAAATGTACAGTAGGATAAGAAATGAGTTCAAGCTGGTAAGACAGCCAGTGAAACTTTTTGCATAACGTAAGACGCATGATACCTGGTTCAAATGTAGGGTCTGGCTGCCTTAATAGTCTGGGTGGTGCATCCGAGTTAGAATGTTGTGCTGCCGGCTGATAATGAATTGAGTACTTGCTTACCAAGGAGGTACAGCGCTGGAGACGTTACGCCGCTTTTCCAGGATGGGACGAACAACAAAATCGATGATTTGTGACCCACAAAGACGGGGAATTTTGTGTCTTAAATAATTGTATGGAATATTCAAAGAGTCAAATACGATCGAGTGGGGTACTTTTTCGATTAAGGAATAGTTTGTTTAGTGTTTCACACGTTTATGTGATGGGTTATTCACCCCACCTCAAATTTTTCTTTTTCTTCTGAGGAAGAATAACCCTGACGCCTTGTTGCGAGTTGTCGGTGGCCATTCTATACTGAATTCACCTTGTTACTTCAATATTTGAGGCACTCGGTCGTAAAATATGGTATCTAACAATTTTTGCCAATTGGCTCTTTTGGCAACGTCGGACTCCTTACAGCTGATTTCATAGGTTGGTGAAGGAATCTATGGGAGATGTGTACGTTGTAAGAAATTATTTTGGTATTATGTTATGGTAAGTGACAGCTGACTACAGGTAAAACATTGTAAGTAACAAACATGGCGGCCCGATACAGTCTGTTCCGTAGTGATAAGGAACTTGAAGGGAAAGTTTCGAGCGCTAACAATAATGCTGACTAAAGTTCTTCCTGTAATGATGAAGATGAAAGCCCAGAGTATTATCCCGTTTATGAGCGCAAGCAAATCGGATGCAAATTACTCCTTAAAAAGGTAAGAACAGATGCCTTTATTTCTTAATCTGTTTGAAGTAAAAGATGGTATGTACTGCACTTACCAAGTTTTACTGCCTGTTCCGTATTGAAACTTTTAAAAAACGGATATTCTGAACGTTCCTTTCAACAAATATGAACTGAGTACGTGGTAACCAAACTTCATAAAACATAAACACAATGCAGTATATAGAAATAACCGAAATAGGTTTCATTTTCACTCGCAAATTATAAATATGTGCGAAGGTGACCACGGTATCTACTAGAGTTACCATGTTTTACACCCACTAGGTTAAATCACTCAGGATTTTTTCTGTTATCATGGTGTAATTCAGCTCTTCAGAAGAAATGTCTACCTGAAACGTAAACACAACACTTTTACCAGACGTCCTGTAGTGTAGCGACTTAAGCGCTTGACCACCAAGCCAAAGGTCACGAGACTGAATCCTGGTCGGATCACGAAGCGTTTTCAGTTTATCTTCGGACCGATCGTTTTCAATAAGATACGAATTACGCCAGATACAGCCGCGGTTCGGCTTCTGCGATGAACTGTAGATCCCTTCTCTTGCAGGTTGGGGATACGGGAGCCTCCCAAGTGGCTTCAAGTTGATAGACTAGCCACAGAATCGGGAGGCACACGAGATTTTTATTATTATCATCCCTTGCACTTTTATTTTTAGAAAGAAGGGTAATGCGCTTTTCGATACAAGTATTCCTTGTTTTTTTCAGAAATCGACCGCGCTCAATATCAACCAGGATTGCGAATCGGAACCAGTACCAGTAGGTCTACAACCAACAGTCATGATGAAAACAATGCGGATGTAAGGTCACCTACTGCTTCTGGAAAATCTAATCCGCCTAGTAGAGTCCGTTATGCAGGATCGTCGGCACCTCTTGAACAAAATGATCCTGTAGATGATCAGGAAAAGTCAAACATAAAAGGTAGAAAAAGGAAACGTGGGGTAAGCCAACATGAAAAAAATAAAAAATTAAGAAATTTAGGTAAAAGCTATTTGTCTTATCGAGGAAAAGGAAATCCACAAGCACCTCGAGAAGCAGGCTCAGATTACCTTTGTAAGAAAAAATGTTTTTCAAACATTGATGCTGACGAACGATACTCGCTGTTTGAAGAGTTCAATAGAATGGGAAACTACAACATCCAAAACGCTTATCTATTTGGTCTAGTAGATGTTAAAAAAACTGCCAGAAGTACGAAAAAGAGTGGAAGTCCCTCTCGAAGAAAATATAGCATTACTTACAATATCTTGGTTGAAGGGCAAAAAGTAAAAAGTATGTGAAACTGCTTTCCTCAACATCCACGGACTGCAAAAAAGTAGGGGGAGAGTCGAAATTTTGGTTTAAAAAAAAAAAAGAAAACCAATGGCGCTCATACTCCACCACCAGGTAAAAGAGGTGCACATGGGCACCACAAGATAAAGTATTCAGAAGACGATATAAAAAATGTGCATACTTTTATATAAAAACTTCCCAAATACGAAAGTCACTACACCAGGCGCAAAAATCCTTATAAGATGTTTGTCTAGGGAATACACAGTTAAACGTTGTCTTGAAGAATATACTCAGTTCTGTTCAGGAAGTGGTAGCAGCCCTGTATCTTCAGACAAGTTCAGAAGAATATTTACGGAAGAATTTAATGTAGGATTCAAGTCTCCTAAGACAGACACATGTAAGGACTACGACTGAATGAGAATTGAACTGCTACAAGCCAAAAACGATAAAAATGACGCTGAAGTCCAAGAAATTGGACACAAAATCGAGAGACACCACCTACATGCTGCTGCCGGCCAAAAATTTTTGCAAGTTGCCCAAGAGGACAAAGAAGCCCTTGATCTATCATTTGGTCTCCAACAGGCGTTGCCCATTCCAAAATTATCCACTGGACCTGCATTTTACAAAAGCAAATTGTTTTGCTACAACCTCAGCATTCATGATTGCTCAAATACCGTAGGGTACTTTTATTACTGGGACGAGGCTACTTCTAGGAGAGGAAGTGATGAAATTGCAAGTTGCATATTGAAACACTTCACCGAGAATGACAACCAGTGCAAGAAACTGACAGTAATATCAGATAACTGCTGAGGTCAAAATAAAAACTGGACAATAATCGGTCTCTGGCTTAAATTGTTGGCAAGTGACCGTGTAAAACGCTCACCTCCCTTAATGTGTATAGCATGCAGCAGGGAGATTTCTTTCAAGTTTCTTCGCTGAAGGCATTGTTTAGAGCACCCATGAATGTAATTGCTGCGTCTGTCAAACTTCTGTTGGTCCGTGAAGAACCAAATTCTCTGACTGTTTATAAATCATATTTCGGATCTGGTGAAGAAATATCATTGAAGCTGAAAGGTCGTCCTCTTACAGAAGATTTTCTGGGGAAATTTAACGCACCTCTTCTACAGCTGTATAATAGACCAATACCAGTCATTAAGAAAAAAATGCGCGATGTCCTCAGTCTGTTCAAGTGTATTCCAAGGGCATATCACGGCTATTACACGAGCTTAGTTCCTGAGCATTAAATGTAAAATTATTGTACCTAAAAACTACTAATAAAACAATTGGTAATGCATCTTTTGGCTACTTTATTTTATTTCCAATGTGATTATCATGTTACACCACTGCACTGTAAACATCCTGGTAAGGTCCCATCTAAGTGGTAACTGCCACGTACCAGAAGCAACATTTAACGTCAGTTGTTGTGAAACATGGTATCTGGCAGATAACAAGGTAGCAATGTCTCATACGTAAATGAAAAATATGGTATCTACGGGCATCTTTCTTCTGATTTTAGTTCTTATATTCGCAAACAAAATGTCATGAGGAGCATCTAAGACGAACTTTACTTTTCACTACACATAGAATATCTGCGCAACATAATTATGTGAGTTTTGATAGAGCAAACTATTTGATATTTTCCTCAAAACTTAACAGCCGATTTCCCGTAAGTTTTCATTTTGTTCGTTACCATGTTTTACGACCGAATGCCTAATTTCTGAGATATAGTATAGTTGTTGCTGTCAGAACTTCTTTTCTTAAGAGAAGCACCGCTTATTAATTATATCTAGAAGGTTGGTTAGTTTTTCACTTGCTGTCAAATTTTACGCAATTAATTTTACATTTATGCAATATATTCCACGCCTTAAGGCCAACGAGTTCCTTAAATCTCTATACGTTTTCATTGTGACTGTTTTCAGATATGGGTAAATGTATTAACTTCATTCCACGAAAACAAGCCAGAAGGTGGACCCTTTTTGTCGCACTGCTGACATAATCAGCGAGATACCGTTCATATGGAAGAAATTTTGCAACCTACAGCTCGAAATATAAGCAACAAACTGAAAGATAATGAGAGTCTCGAAGCGCGTCGGAAAGGTAAATGCAATCTAAAACTCATTAGATCCCCTACAACAGGCAGAGAAATAAAATAAATGGTAGTGAAAAGCAGTATACTGAGAAATAAGAAATTGTCGTCATATAACTTAGTCACTGCCTGTTCAAAATGAAGAGGTGACAGCGACAATACACATGGCGAAATTTTGCGCGATGCACTACACGAAAATACACGAAAACTTGTCAAATTTAAGAATTAAACTACAAAACCGCACTATCACAACTAAATATGTAGCGTGCTTTCAGTTATAAACTCATAAGATATAAATACGATACTGTAGTGATCGTGTTGTTAAGTAGAACGACGCAATGTTCTTTCGGGTATGCATGCACGTGCGAAGGAACAGACACTGCGTGACTACAGCCGTCGGGAAATAAATGAAACGTATTCGCAGTTGCGAATACGAACAATCACTAGATGTATAAGAGAATGACGACAATGACAATGCATTGTTCTTCTTAAAACCACAGGCACTGCAACTGGTGTATTTATCGGCCGATACCAGGCAGCAGTTTTCAATTAAAATGTCCTCCTCTGCACGGGAATGACATAATGTGTGTAAGAGTACAGGCTGTGACGCAGAAACGATGACATATAGTGACTTAAATCTGGCCGTGAGTCGTGTACTGACAGCCAAAGCGGGAATTCCGGGTTCGATTACCGACCCGACACGAAGTTTCATTGTCGTCGTTCCTTAGACGGTTAATGGTTGTTCATATTCGGAACAGCAAATGACCAATGTGCTCTCTCGTTGCTGCTTCTAGAGCGAACCCTAGTGCCTAATTGTCTACAAGTGTCACTGGATGCTCATAACAGATGTGACAACTACGATACAGATGGCGTATCGTCACACTGTACTACACTACAAGGAAATACACAAACACCTGAGAAATTTAACAATTAAACTACAAGAGCACCCAGGCCAAATTAAATAGGTAGCTCGGAATATACTAAACAATAGAATGATGTACTCTACTGGTGCTGCTGCTGGAGCGCGGGTTTGTTCCTCAGTTTGATAGGAGTATTCTAATATATCATGTAATACTCTCTTTTCTACTCTACTCTGCTTCTTATATCTCCCATTCTTCTTCTAAGCCAGAAGATATTCTTCGTATCGCGCACTACATTGTCCCTGATTTCCATGTGAAGTTTATCAGCAATCTTTTTGGGCGATCCCTCAGAACAGCCCATATTCTGTAGTCATTCAAGCATTCCATTCTAAACGTTCCACAATCCTATTTCCTCAGTCTCAGTGAGCATAGCAGTGTTAACAACGAATTTTATCATTGATACGTTTCACATGGACTTTTAATTAAGCCCATGAAACTAGATTTTGTTTCTATCAAAGCTTTCTTGATACACCAGTTGAATTTCAGCATAGAAAGACTTCATGTTAATGCTTTTCCTACTTTACTCCCAGGGCTTTTATCTTGGTCTTCCACTCCAAAAGCTCCCTCCAGTTTCTTGGACGTGTTATGTATTACTCATCTTTCCTTATTGTTGTATATTACCCATCTTTCCTTATGGTTATATATTACCCATCTTTCCTTATAATGTATACCAGTTTGTCTGAGGATTTTGAACTCCTAGCGCAATTTCACGTTGTCTAACGTTTTTCGTATCTTGAAAAATTCAGCAAGGGTGCCTTGTCGATGGCACAAATTTATGGCAGAAGTATAGATAAGGTCGTTGTTGTTGTTGTGGTCTTCAGTCCTGAGTCTGGTTTGATGCAGCTCTCCCTGCTACTCTATCCTGTGCAAGCTTCTTCATCTCCCAGTACCTACTTCAACCTACGTACTTCTGAATCTGCTTAGTGTACTCATCTCTTGGTCTCCCTCTACGATTTTTACCCCCCACGCTGCCCTCCAATAGTAAACTGGTGATCCCTTGATGCCTCAGAAAATGTCCTACCAACCGATCCCTTCTTCTAGTCAAGTTGTGCCACAAACTTCCTTTCTCCCCAATCCTATTCAATACCCCCTCATTAGTTATGTGATGTACCCATCTGATCTTCAGCATTCTTCTGTAGCATCACATTTCGAAAGCTTCTGTTCTCTTCTTCTCCAAACTATTTATCGTCCCTGTTTCACTTCCGTATTTGGCTATACTCCATACAAATACTTCAGAAACTATTTCCTGACACTTTAATCTCTACTCGATGTTAACAAATTTCTCTTCTTCTCAGGTAAGGTTAAAGCTATTAAATTAGCAAATAATGTGTGATGATAATCATACAAAACTATGATATTTAATGCAATAATTGCTTTACGTCTAACAATAACATACTGAGTTGTTCTCTAGGTATAATATACAGCGAGGTAACGAAGTCATGGGATAGCGATATGAACATATACAAATGGCGATAGTGCCGCGCACACGTGGTATAAGAAGGCAATGCGTTAGCGAAGCCGTCATTTGTACTCGGTTATTCATGCGAAATGGTTTCCGTCGTGAATATGGTCGCACAATAGGAGTTAACAGATTTTAACATTAACACGCAATGGTAGTTGCAACTAGACGAATCGGACATTCCATTTCGGAAATCGTTAAGTAATCCAATATACTGAGGTACACAGTGTCAAGAGAGTGACGAGAATACCAAATTTCAGACATTACCTCCCACCAAAGACAACGCAGTTACTGACGGCCTTCTCTTAACGACCGAGAGAAGTGGCTTTGCGTAGAGTGGTCAATGCTAACTGACAACCAGGACTGCGTGAAATAACAGCAGACATCAACATGGGACGTATGACGAACGTATCGCTTAGGTCAGTGCGGCAAAATTTGGCTTTAATGACCTATGGCGACCAACACTGGTGGTTTTGCTAACAGCACGATATTCGTCAGCAGTGTCTCTCTTGGGTTCGTGACCGTGTCGATTTGATGGCTGGAGAACCTTGACCAGGTCAGATGAGTCCCAGTTTCGAACTGATGGTAGCGTTCGAGTGGCACAGATCCCATGAAGCCAAGGACCCATGTTGTTGACAAGGCACTGTGAAAGCTGTGATTACTACAAAATGCTCAGTGATGTGCTTGCAAAGAAAAGGCTGGATCCTCTGGTACAAGTGAACCGGTCATTGACTGGAAATGTTTACATCCCTGTACCTGGAGACCATTTGCAGCCAGTTATGGACTTTATATAAAACAGGAATTTGTATGGATGACAATGCGCCATGTCTCCGGGTACAGTTGTTCACGATTGGTTTGAAGAACATTCTGGGTAATTAGAGCGCATGATTTGGCCCCCTAGGTCGCCCAACACAAATTCCATCGAACGTGTATGGGACATAATGGAGAGGTCAGATTGTGCACCAAATCCTGCAGCGGTAACACTTTCACAATTATGGAAGTCCGTACAGGCCGAATGGGTCAAAATTTCTCCAATTGACTTCCAAAGTCATTTTGAGACCGTGCAACGGCGAGCTGCTGCACTACACCGGGAAATTGGAGGTCCAACACCATTATTGAGCTAATGTTATGCTGGTAGCATCGTATATCGTAGGGATCATGGGAATGAGATGTATGAAATTATTGTAGATTTAATCAGGTCAGTGGTTCAAAGACATTTTTGTCGCTGCGTACCACTTGATATTTTTAGAAATTTGGGGGTACCACTATAGTTGTTCGCTTCTTAAGAGCCATGAGGTGGTGGAGGGGGGAGGGAAAGCTTATGTGCAAGACTGAATGACGGCTGAGGAAGGGTATCGGCTCAGTCTAGCAATAGAGTCATGACACTGCTCATTTTTGTTGTACTCTGTGACAGCAGCGCTCCTAGCGGCCAGCAAGTTACACTTACGACTCTTCTCCCAGAAGAGTCCGAACGGCATCGTATGTATTGATTTGTAACATAGTTGCTGCAATGGAGAGCATATTTAATACCATAAAAGGCGACAATTGATAATAGATGGCACCACATTTGCCTTTCTTTAGTTTCCTAGTGACTCTGTGAGGTGTGAAATGGTACATTTCAGAAAATGTTTGTTTACGATTCTCTTGTAACCTACTGATATTTATTGAATAATGTCATTTTCTTCTAAGAAAGAAAAATAGCTAGTAAACAGCACAAGATCTAAACTTTAGCAGAACGCTGTCGTATGCCTACTCAACAACCTGAAGTTTTGTCCACTACGCATCCAGTCAAATGAGTGAAAGTTTAGCGTAGGAAACTTGTAAGAACTGCAGTACGCACATTAATTAACTTACCAAATAAGCCACTATAACTGTAGTTGAAGGGAAAAAAATCATACAGACGTAATAATAAAATGTCAAAAAGAAGAAAAGTGTTTTCCAACAAAGAAGAAACCAGTTCCATTTTCGCTGCTACATCTGGAAGACAAGAATCTTCAACACATTCGCTTGCGAAGCAAAAGTACTTTCACTTACAAAAATATTCATGCATTCCAAGGTATGGTGACGTATAAACAGATCATTGGAATCCCTACAAAATGGTTACGTTTCTAGCAAAGTGCCTTTGATAATAAGAACAAAAAACAACAGATATATATGTTTCTTAGGAATTAATTATGTGTTTATATTCTCTTCATTTCAGCAGTATGGGCTGCAATGTACACATATTGTAGCGTATTTCTTTATGAGTAAGTTGTAGCTTATAGCAGTGAGTCAGTGGGATTCGGTTGTTTTCATATTTATTTCACGATTATTCTAGTCTCTCAACAATTTTATAATGCTTGAAACGTAAAAATATATTGACTCTTAATTAATAAGAAAAATAACTGAAAACAAATGTAAATGTTACGGTTACTTTCTCACGCTAGTGTCGTTCCGTCAGAAATTAAACATTTTCACAGCATTGTATGTCGCGACAGTATATGTTGGACTTTGATGTGGAGGAAAGTAATTTTCGCCATCTTGCTCAGTGCTGACGACAAACACATACGGTTTTTGGGTCGCATTGTACAAATGCGACATACACATATAATAAGGTTTCGTGAAAATATATTTTTACAGAGTCGTCCATTTTCTCTTGGTCTACTTATTTGTAGAAAATAATATGAAACTAAATTAAGCCGGTTCTGATAAAAACGTTCATTGGGTAAGAGAGGAATGACATTTGAAATATTTACTAAACTTTTACATTACAGACCGGCCAGTGTGGCCGAGTGGTTCTAGCGACTTCAGTCTGGAACCGCGCGACCGTTACGGTCGCAGGTTCGAATCCTGCCTCGAGCATGGATGTGTGTGATGTCCTTATGTTAGTTAGGTTTAAGTAGTTCTAAGTTGTAGGGGACTGATGAACTCAGCTATTAGGTCCCATAGTGCTTAGAGCCATTTGAACAATTTTTTTACGTTACAAAAAATTGTTCAAATGGCTCTGAGCACTATGGGACTTAACATCTATGGTCATCAGTCCCCTAGAACTTAGAACTACTTAAACCTAACCAACCGAAGGACATCACACAACACCCAGTCATCACGAGGCAGAGAAAATCCCTGACTCCGCCGGGAATCGAACCCGGGAACCCGGGCGTGGGAAGCGAGAACGCTACCGCACGACCACGAGCTGCGGACTTTACATTACAAATAATACAAACCATTTGTGTAACGTAGTAATAAACTGAACATGGAATGTAGTAAATTAAAGTTCAAAAAGCTAAAAAAATTCAGAATCAAATAAAACTTTCACCGTATATGTGACATCAAAATCAATAATTAGCCGTTTTCAAATTTGCCACACATTTGGATTCTTATTTACCAACTTACCCAGGGTGCTCAATACTTCGATACCGTTTTGATAAAGAAGGCTTCGTGCTCGGATTTAAAAGTGTTTCTAAGCATACAACACACTGAGATACTGGGTTAGCATGGGTTTCGCTACCGGCCTTTACCGTAAAGCCAAATCATACGTAGGTTTCATCATACTTTTGACTAGGCGTCGGTTTATTTTATCTGCATCCTTGGATGTAGAAAGTGCTTCTTGGCTTAAAAATCGCCTCATCCTTGAAATAAAACTCAAAAACGGTCATTGTAAAATGCATACTCCAAATACTGCAAATTCTCTTCGTATGAAGGTTACAAGGTAGCGCCCAACAGGGTGACAATAACAATAGTAAACCGTTCACTGCGTAATGACTACTACAACGCCACATATTAGTACACTGCATGTGTTGGCAGCAGTTGCAAAGCGGCAAAAAATTTTCAAGTTACCACTAAGATTGGTTGGTTGGTTGTTTTGGGGAAGGAGACCAGACAGCGAGGTCAACGGTCTCATCGGATTAGGGAAGGACGGGGAAGGAAGTCGCCCGTGCCCTTTGAAAGGAACCATCCCGGCGTTTGCCTGGAGAGATTTAGGGAAATCACGGAAAACCTAAATCAGGATGGCCAGACGACGTGGGATTGAACCGTCGACCTCCCGAATGCGAGTCCAGTGTCCAACCACTGCGCCACCTCGCTCGGTACCACTATGACTTGGTCAAAATATTACGAACGCGAAAAGAAGACGAATTATATTTGGCCAAGCCAGAGACTACTAAAGAAGGGAGAGGTGGACATGGTACATTCGATCTTCCAGTGTCACGCGTATAATCCGAAACATTCTTTGATGAATTTATGCTGTATATCATCATACAGGATCAACTTTTATCAGTCATTTGTCTCACTATCATTTTACTTTAAAAATAAGTGACTTAAGAGAATAATTTTACATATGTCGATATGTGTGGTTTACTTGTACTCCCACTACGTGGAATGTCCTTCCGTACCATCAGTGATACGCATACCTACGTCTGGACACCCCTGATTTAGACATCTATTTCTCCGTCGCTCAATAATGGTATCGAGTAGGAAAGAAAATCGATACTACTGATAAGTGTGTCATCGACCATACAGTCTGTGGTGGCTTGCGGAGTATATAATGTGCAGATGCAGAGGTTGTAAATAGATGTGGGGCCAATACACACACTCACACCAAGAGCAGGAAGAGCGTAAAGGAAAATTGCCTTCGTTCGTGGAACTGTAACAAACTGGAGTGCTGGAACGGCCAGAGCGCTTGGAGTTGGCAACTCGCTGTTTAACAGGAATCTCTGGAGTACTGTTGCGTTCAGCTCTGCTCTCCTGAGGCACGCCATTCCACTCTGGCTTGGAAACAGAATTGGGGGACCGAACTGCCTGTACTCTGTTCACAGCAAAAATTCTGTTTATTCACCAAACTACAAGAGCTGAGAAAACAAAATACTAAAGCGCCAAATTGCTAGACAAGCCGTTCCAGTTCCCGACATTAGAGTGCTTGTCTCATCTACAAGAATGTTTTGTTCTATATTTGCATCATACTCGTTGAAACATTCCACGTGTAGTCAAGAAGCCTAATGCATGAACCCGTAATTGCTAATGAATATATTGTGACATGTCATTTCACACCTAGCCTCGTCCGAGAGTTCCAGTTTTCCACCACAGGAGATTTCCGTAACAGCGTCACTTATGAGTCATAATCCGCAACCTATATTTGCCGACAGCAATGCAAAGATCGCTTCGTAAAGCCAAGTAAATTATAGAGTTGGTGCACAAGTTCCTGGAGTTTTTCCTTAAGTTCAATGAACACAACAAATGGTTCAAATGGCTCTGAGCACTATGGGACTCAACTGCTGAGGTCATCAGTCCCCTAGCACTTAGAACTACTTAAACCTAACTAACCTAAGGACATCACACAACACCCAATGTACACAACAAATACACGTAACAGAATATATAGTCATCAATAGCGTATCCTCATTCACTATTTACAACAGTCTGTCAACGCTGAGGTAACTTTGATTCCGCGACTGAGAAATTACGTAGTTTTGAGGCGAAGAATTCATCGAGTCATTGTAGGATGTAAGGTCCACCTGTTATGTAAAACACCGTTCTTTCCAAGTTCCCAAACATGTTTCAGCACCACTGTGCCATCATCAGTGGGTTTCCGTTTTATTTAATCTGCAATGTGAACGTTTTTACTAAATGATTACAAAATTATGTGGATATTTAGTCCAAACAACTATTCGTTTCTTTTGTTAATACCTCTACACTTGGTATGCACGATTTTGCAGGACCAATTGTGTATTATTTGTTACAGGTAGCTTGTCATCATAGGTTAACTTCTCAACAAAACTTTCTCATCAACATCGTTTGGTGGCAGATGACAAACTACCTGTAATAAATAATAAACTAGTGGTCCTGGAGAATCATTCACACCAAGTGTAAAGGTATTAACAAAAAGAAACGAATTATTGTTCGGGTTAAATATCCACATAATTTTGTAATCGTTTAGATTAAATAAAACGAAAACCCACTGATGATGGCACAGTGGTGCAGAAACATGTTGAGGAACTTGGAAAAAATTGTGTTCTGCATAACTGGCGGACTTTACATCCCACAATTTTAACTGGAAACACAGTAAAAACAAGGAGCTGCAATTCCAAAAGATGAATATCTTCGAGCAATGTTCAGATCGCAGTTTCATCTGGCAAGGAAGGTCCTTGAAGGTCGTTGGACAGAGGGCGAAAATGGTGAAAATCTGAAGGCACCAGATGAGACGAATAACATTACTTCCTAGCCCAACTCCTGTATAGTGCTTTTTGTCAGTATAGCAGAGTGCGGCTGGGCGTTTTTGTGGATTAGCACCCCTTCACGCAGTTTTCATGGCCTTTGAACTTCTTATGAGTCTACAGAAGGTCTGAGCTGTTGATAATAAAAGTCAGCAGTGATGATTATATCTCAAGAAAGCAGTTGTTAGTAGACCACATCGTCGCTGTTCCACCAGGTGCATAATATTGTCCTATGTGGATGCGTGCAGGTCTTTGAACAGGGAGTTGCTGCTTTATTTGGGCTCCACAATTCCCATCATTTCCTTACCATAGCATTAACACACCCTGTCTTGTTACCAAAAGTAAAACATCATAGAAGTGGTCGGTCTTGTTCACGAGCCCAGTGATGGCAAGGAAGCAGAGGTGCACACATGGCAACCCACCGATTTTTGTGATTTTGGCTTAGAACTTGCGGTACCCATGGACCCGATTTTTCAACCTCCTCCATTGATGCAAATATCAGACGCAGGTGGCCCTAGTTAGGAATGTAGATCGGCCATGAGGCGTGACGAGATAGTCGCACAGTTGTGACAAACATTGTGTCCGGATGGTGCAGCGGTTAACGCATCTGTCTAGGAAGTAAATTTTCCCGGGTTGGAATCCCGGTCCACCCCACGTTTTAACTTGGCACCTATGATACCGCATACAGTCCCGATGCAGCTGAAATCAATAGCTACTTCTCTTTTCTTTCCCTTCTCCCCCTTCCACCTTCAGTTTACATGACATGTATCACAGCAGCGTATTCCACAAGGAGTCTTTCCTTTCGGACATGTCCGAAAGAATACACACCACGCGTTCATATAATAGATGATGGAATGATCACAGTCCATCACACTTGCCAGTTCTCGAGTATGGTGACGTGGATTATCGCGGATTAATGCTTTTAAACGATCTTCATCATGCACTAAAGGTCTTCCTGAAGATGGAGAGCATTAAGGTTAAAATGATCCTGCTTAAAACGAAATAACTGTGTTGTTCTCTTGCTCAATCCAGTGGCATTATCCCAAACACGTCGCAGATATTTCCGGTTGATCCCACTGTTTCCATCAATCTACTGAACTCAAACAGAAGATAGGCCACAAATGTTCCGATTTCTCTACTTGGTACTCCATTTTCTAGCGTACACAGCTCTCAAAATTACAAAATGACAATGTGCAAACTCACACAGAAACAGTGGACTACAACAAAAAATGACAGTCGGTAAGTAAACCCATAGCAACCGGAATATCAACATGTAAAACCAAAACCCTATGAACTTATGCGCCAACCTAATACAACTGACATCT
Source organism: Schistocerca americana (assembly GCF_021461395.2). Lineage (NCBI taxonomy): Eukaryota > Metazoa > Arthropoda > Insecta > Orthoptera > Acrididae > Schistocerca > Schistocerca americana. The sequence continues at coordinate 749,228,093 of NC_060122.1, read as the reverse complement.
GGAATTGTACTTGCTGCGTAGCAGATTCCTTGGCACGCAAGTCTGCAGGTGGAGTAAACTTAACAAACTTGCTATGGACTCAAAGTAAGTCAGCAGTACGGCCAAGAACGAATCAGTGCATCATTCAGATACCAGCAGTACTAAAACCAGAAGATATGATTCATCCTAGCACCAAATATAAAAATGCTACTTTTCACTATTAGAAAAGGCAATGAAATAAACATCATGGAATTCCACTATACACATCGGAGAGGAACTTTGTGGCGGTGGACGAAGTACAAGATCAGAGACAATCTGGACGTTCTTTGTTCGTAAGAATGAAAGAAAGAAGAGGGGGAAAAGATCTACTGGTAGAGTATCTCCTTGCAGTGAATAAACTCTTTGGTCCCTTAGGATGTATGTGCAATCGAACAACTTCAGTACTGAAATGTCAATGTGTTACAATGTTCAACATTATTTATAGTTTGGTTTCTGTTATTGTGATGTTAGTGAAAATGCTCGACGAGAATAACTGTATAAAAAATACATACCTTTGCTGCGGCCCATTTGGGTTTTGAGGCTGAGTGGAATGCATTCCTTCTGTTCCCAGTTCAGAATATCGATGATGTCCGTGTTAGTACCCAACGACAGTAACCTCTACATAGCGAAAGAGAATTGCGTACGTGTATAGCTTATCGCTGTATGTGCCTCGAGCAGGTACGATGTTTTAGATGCCTTTGAAACCTGACGTACCTGCAGATCTATCTGTGCAGACTCCTTTCCTATGACGTCGTCATGATGTCATGTGTGGATCACTGAACTTAACCATGTTAACAGCCAGTGAATTACTGCGCTGACTGTGACTTCATGACGTCATGGCCAATGCGCCGTGCGTAACTTCGTGATGACATCATAGTAAACAGGGTATCGCTTGTACTGTCTTGGATTAGCTAATGACCTGTACATGTAACGTTTGGTGGAATAAGTCTTGACTTCCTAGCATTGACAAGATTTGACCTTTCTGAATAATAACTTTAGCTTGTTATAACAAGCTGTAGTTTTCCAGAACAGGCCTAAGTTTAATTAGTCACTAACGTATGGGTTAATGAATCAATGTTTTATGTAACAGTGGTGATGTATCAGGAAATCTGTTCCAATTTCCCTTAGCATCAGCAGTGCATGAGGGATTTGGACGCAATCCTGTCTGATGCTTGGGATACTACTTCAGATCCAGTGGGTACCACCCACTGTCAGGTTATGGCATATACTCTGTTAACATCTGGTGTTAGAAAACCGTTTTAAGCTCCAGTAGCTGACATCCAATGTTAAGCACAGCACAAAAACACTTTCAACGTCAGATGTTAGATTATTATTTGATATTCAGCGTCTAACATCCACTGTCAGCACATTATTTTTCTTAAATGTTGAACAAAATCACACAATCAGGGTAATGACAGTCACCATAACTGCGGATTTATGGCAGTCACCACGTCAACTGATTATTATTGCAGTACCTGGTAGTATACTGGTCAATTGTGATCGCATTCTTGCATGAGCGTCATTGCCCTCTATCTAAGCGACTGGGGGTAATGACAGTCACAATATCAACTGTCCATCCTTGTCCTACAGCAGTGTCTGAGATAATGGTTTACATCATCTTCAATAAAATTCTTCAGGGTATCAGACCGCATCGTCATAATTTTAAAATGCGCCAACGTTTCGGCCAGCGTTGCTTCATCAGGGCCTTACGTTAACGTAAGGCCCTGATGAATGCTAGCTGTAACGCTGGCCGAAACGTTGGCGCATTTTAAAATTATGACGATGCGGTCTGATACCCTGAAGAATTTTATTGAAGAAGACAACGGCCGCGGAAGCCTACGCTTACGGTTTACATCATGTCAACTGACAATAAATGCCATGATAATATCTGGAATAATGGGATTCAACATGTCAGCTTATCATGATTGTCCCACAATACTGTCTGGTGTAATGGTATACACCATGTCAACTGATCTTCATTGCCTGAAAGCAGTACCTGGGGTGGGGGTCTTCATCCTGCCAGGTGACCGTCAAAGCACCACAGTAGGATCTAGGAGAATGGCAGTTACCATATGTCAAATGACTGTCACTGACAGACAGTAACATCTAGGTAATGGCAGTCACGTTGATAGAGGACACACTCTGTGACTGTCTTTGTTCCAATTCTCACATTCTCTACAATCGGATTATATGAAACTGATTTGAGTGTTGGGCAGCCACGCGTGCAGCATTGCATAGATTCCAGTACCAGGTAGAATGGTTCCAATCACTCCATACTCTGTGCTCTGATCATCAAATTCTTGCAGTTGTTCTATTGGTTTTAGAAAAGTTATTCCCAAATAATGTAACCACCAGTGTCCCAGGTTGCTATAATTTCGTCTAACGGTGGTAATGTATGCGGTAGTTATATTTGAGGCAATTTTGATATAATATTACGATGGATGGAACAGTTCATTACAATATTGCTGTAGTATGTCGTTGTATGAGGAAACTCCTTACATCTACATCTACATCTGGAGAGATACTCCGCAAGCCACCGTACGGTGCATGTCGGGGGGTACCCTGCACCACTACCTGTCGTATCCTCTCCTGTTCCACTCGGAAAAAGAGCGAGGGGAAAATGACTGTCTGTACGCCTGCATATGAGCGCAATGTACGCTACTGGCCATTAAAAATGCTACACCAAGAAGAAATGCAGATGATAAACGGGTATTCATTGGACAAATATATTATACTAGAACTGACATATTACATTTTCACGTAATTTGGGTGCATACATCCTGAGAAATCAGTACCCAGAACAACCATCTCTGGCCGTAATAACGGCCCTGATACGCCTGGGCATTCAGTCAAACAGAGCTTGGATGGCGTGTACAGATACAGCTGCCCATGCAGCTTCAACACGGTACCACAGTTCACCAGGAGTAGTGACTGGCGTATTGTGACGAGCCAGTTGCTCGGCCACCATTGAACAGACAAATTCAGTTGGTGAGAGATCTGTAGAATGTGCTGGTCAGGGCACCAGTCGAATATTTTCTGTAACCAGAAAGGCCCGTACAGGACCTGCAACATGCGGTCGTGCATTATGCTGCTGAAATGTAGGGTTTCGCAGGAATCGAATGAAGGGTAGAACCACGGGTCGTAACACATCTGAAAAATAACGTCCACCGTTCAAAGTGCTGTCAATGCGAACAAGAGGTGACCGAGACGTGTAACCAAAGGAACCCCATACCATCACGCCGGATGATAAGACAGTATGGCGATGACGAATACACGCTTCCAATGTGCGTTCACCGCGATGTCGCCAAACACGGATGCGGCCATCATGATGCTGTAAACAGAACTTGAATTCATCCGAAAAAACGACGTTTTGCCATTCGTGCACTATGTTTGTCGTTGAGTACACCCTCGCAGGCGCTCCTGTCAGTGATGCAGCGTCAAGGGTAACCGCGGCCATGGTCTCTGACCTGATTGTCCAAGCTGCTCCAAACGTCGTCGAACTGTTCGTGAAGATGGTTGTTATCTTGCAAACGTCCCCGTGTGTTGACTCAGGGATCAAGACGTCATTGCACGATACGTTACATCCATGCTGATAAGAGGCCTGTCATCTCGATTGCTAGTGATACGAGGCTGTTGGGATCCAGCACGGCGTTCCGTATTACCCTCATGAACCCACCGATTGCATATTCTGCTAACAGTCATTGGATCTCGACCAACGCGAGCAGCAATGGCGCGATACGATAAATCGCAATCGCGATGGGCTACATTCCGACCTTTATCAATGTCGGAAACGTGATAGTACGCATTACACGAGGCATCACAACAATGTTTCACCAGGCAATGCCGGTCAACTGCTGTTTGTGTATGAGAAATCGGTTGGAAACTTTCCTCATGTCAGGACGTTGTAAGTGTTGCCACCGATGCCCACCTTGTGTGAATATTCTGGAAAGCTAATCATTCGCATATCACCGCATCTTCTTCTGTAGCACGTCATCTTCCTGGTGTAGCAATTTTAATGGCCAGTAGTGTATCTTGGTGGCAGTAGAATCGTTCAGCAGTCAGCTTCAAATACCTGTTCTCTAAATTTGCCCAATAGTGACTGGGATTCCCGTTTGCGTTCGCGAAGCATCTCCGTAACATTTACGTGTTTTTCGAATCTACCGGTAACAAATCTTGCGGCCCGCCTCAGATTACCTTCGATGTCTTCCTTCATTCCGACATGGTATGGATCCCAAACACTCGAGTAACACTCAAGAATAGTTGCACCAGCGTGCTATACGCGGCTTCCTTGTAGGTGAATCGCTCTTTCCTAAAATTCCCTCAATAGCCCGATGTCGTACCACAGTTCTCATACGCCCGTTCCATGTCATAACGGTTTGCAACGTTACAACCGGATATTTAAACGATTTGACTGTGTCGAGCCGGACACTAGAAATACTGTTTACGAACATTACAGCTTTGATCTTCCCACTCATTCGCATTAACTTACATTTATCCACATTTGGGGCTAGCTGCCATTCATCACACCAAGTCGAAATTTTGTCTAAGTCGTCTAGTATCTGCTTCTAGTCACTCAACTTCGACACCGCGGCATCATAAGAAAATAACTGCAGATTGCCGCCCACCGTGTCCGCCAAATCACTTGTGTTTATAAGGAACATCAGCTGTCCTATCACACTTAAAAATGGCTCTGAGCACAATGGGACTTAACATCTATGGTCATCAGTCCCCTAGAACTTAGAACTACTTAAACCTAACTAACCTAAGAACAGCACACAACACCCAGTCATCACGGTCCTATTACACTTCCCTGGGGCACTCATGACGATACCCTTGCCTCTGATGAACACTCGCCGTCAAGGTTAACATACTAAGTTCCATTATTTAAGCAGTCTTCAAGGCACTCACATATCTGTGAACTTATTCAACATGCTCGTACCTTCATTAAAAGCCTGAAGTGTGGCGCCGTGTCAAATGCTTTCTGGAAATCTAGAAATATGGAATCCGCCTGTTTCCCCTCATCCATAGCTCTCACTATATCAAGTCAGGAAAGGGCAAGCTGAGTTCCGCACAAGCGATGCTTTCAAAAACCATCCTGATTTGTGGACATAAGAGGCTTAGTATCAAGAAAGTTTATTGTATTCAAACTGAGAATGTGTTCAAAGGTTTGGCGGCAAACGGAAGTTAAGTATTTAGGTCTGTAATGTAGTGGGTCCTTTCTTTTACCTTTCTAATACACTGAAGTCACCTGCGCTTTTTTCCAGTCACTTCAGACTTTGTGCTGGGCATAAAATTCACGATACATGCAAACTATGTAATTGGCCAATGCAGTAGAGTACTCTTCAGAAAATCGAACTGGGATCCAATCCGTACCTGGCGATTTTTTTTTTCAGTTCTTTCAGTTGTATCGCTACTTGAGGTATGCTTATTCCTATGTCGTCCTTACGGGACTCTGCGCGATGTTCAAATGACGGTATGTTTGTACTGCTATCCTGTGTAAACGATATCTTGAACGTGAAATTTAAAACTTTGGGTTTCGCTATCTTCAGCTGCCATACCATTTTCGTCAATAAGGGACTGAATGGAAGTCCTAGACACGGTTAACGATTTTACATACGTCCGGAATTTTCTCAGTTTCTCAGCCAGATCGATTGCTAAGGTGTGACGCTGGTAGTTATTATACGATACTACGATTTACAATCTGCTTAAACTTTGCCCGTAATTTCTCTACATCCATCTTGCCGGAAGTAAGTGATGCCACTTCACTGTGTAAGTGAGATGTTAACAATTGTTAAGTTCTGTATCTAGCAGAAACACTCTTCTAGGCTTCTTGACTGATTTAACAATTTTCGTAATTGTAGTTGCTACACTGACATCATTATCGCTAACCCCCGTTTCTATACTGACGTTGTCGATAAGCTCCGGACTATTTGTGGCTACAAGGTGGTGGCCGCCGGACTAACGGCTCGAGACAATTTTCAGAAAAAGTGCTCGGAAGAATTTATCATGACTGTCAGTCTGTACCCCCCCCCCCCCACCCCCCACACAATGAACCCATAGACATCCTAGTCTATACTCGGAAGTTTAAAGTCGCCTATAACCAGTATTACATGATCTTTGTTTTCGTGTTATTGACCGTAGAATTTCTTTGAATGACTCTAGAACTGTCACAGTGAGATCGGGTGGCTGGTAAAAACATGCAACAATTAACTTAGTTTCACCTGCATCTGTTTTACGCTACCAGATCCCACTCTCAATTTCGATCTCAATACAGACAATATTTTTGTCAGCTGCAGTGATCATTCCCCCTCCTTCGGCGTCTAATCTGTCTTTCCACTAAATGTATCAGAGATTTACACTTCGGGTTTCAGCCAGCTCTCTGTCCCAAAATAATTTTAGCGCAGGAACTTTCCTGGCGAGCAATAAATTCGGTAACTTTATTGCGAATACTTGGACAGTTTACTGATAAAAATGTGACGGTGGAAGTGGTATTATTCTGAACGCCGTTCGACTTCCCCTGCGCCGCGAGGGATTAGCCGAGCGCTCTGCGGCGCTGCAGTCATGGACTGTACGGCTGGTCCTAGAGGAGGTTAGAGTCTTCCCTCGGGCATCGGTGTGTGTGTGTTTGTCCTTAGGATAATTTAGGGTAAGTAGTGTGTAAGCTTAGGGACTGACGACCTTAGCTATTAAGTCCCATAAGATTCCACACACATTTGAATATTTTTTGAACTTCCCCTTCTGTGAGTCGACTGGCGAGTATTCATTAGAGCACCTCAAACTACCGCCTAGACTAAAAAGTTCCGATGTGCGCTCCACAAGTATTCTGCTGCACAAGTAGCTGCTTCCTTTGTGTAGCTGCTTCCTTTGTGTATCAAAGGAGAGAAAAGAATTTCCGAACAAAATGCGGCTCGTTAATTACCACAGGACCCAGAGATCCAGAGGAGGGCGACCTGCTGGCGAAAGACAAATGCCTTTTGAAATGTGTTTTGACCAAATGGCACAGCTTTTGAAATCCAAGATTCTGCACAAGACCAAGTGCTAACCACGGCACCCTGTATGACTTCTTAGGACAGAGGCCCTGACCCAATATTATCGGAGAAACTGTAGGAATGGAATTCCCAGACGTCCGAACTAACCAATGCTTGGCCAGAACATTCTAACAGGTGTAAATAGACGCCTCTCCACATCTGAGACGCGAGCCGAACCCCCAAGGTGGCTTATTAAGACTCCCAGTCACTGCCCTGAGGCTCTCTTTCATGCCTGACTCCTCATGGTCCCGGCTAAACTACAGAAAATATCAGATGCAAAAGCGCCACCAGGTAAATGAGAGATTCTTTTAGGATTAGTAGGCTTCATTCCTCCAATTACTGAGATTGATTATTACCAACATTAACTATTTATTAATTGCCATGAAAACAAGACTGTGACGAATTTAATTCAATCGTAAATGAAATGTGTGACGTGTCGTAGCACTAGCAGACGGAAGACTGACACACACAAGGGCTTATCAGTAAGTGTATGAATACACAGTGAGAAGGATTCTTATACCAAACAGCTATCATTAGGCCCAATTTCAGCACATTTAATTTTAATCTCTCATGGCTGGATGTACGCATATAATGGCCGTACACTGATTGTTGAACATGTTTACAAGGAAGGAGTCCCTGATATCAAAATGAAATATCTCGAAAACTAAGATCGATAGACGGACGTAAGAAAGGGTTTGTTTGTTGTGAAAGATGTACGGAATTTAAGCGGATGTTATATACAACTTTCAAAAAAGTTCGAAAGCTTGCTAACAGCGTTCTACGCTGCACAGCTAATATAGCATCAGCGCACAAAATTCAACTCGTCTTTGCAATATCATCACTATGTTTTCGAAATTTTCACCACTCGCAGTACGGAAGTGTTGCATACAAATAATAAAATTCGCCATCACGTCCTTTAGTCTCTCAACGCTAATGGATTCAAATTCCACACAGATCGCCGATTGAAGCTCGTCCGTCCTGCAGGGACTGTTCGAGTAGACAGTGTCTTTCAATGCGGACCAGAAAAAGTAGTCACTAGGTGTCATATCGGGCGAATACGGATGCCAACCATCCCTGCGCTATTAAATTCGCAGTAATCCCACACAGTGACTATTCCCGAGGTGTTCATTAAGAAAGCGAAACACAAGTACTGTGCAATGTGATACGGCCTCATTTTCCATGAACCACTCGGTGCCTGATCGATCCTGCAGCGCTAGCTGTGTGACGACAAACTGTTCCTAAATTGCAACGGAATGTTCAAGAGTGATCGTTTCTCGCACGAAAAGGAGCCAATAATACCACTGCTGCGTTCTGCATCCCAAAAGGTAGTTCTGGGAGAATACATGGTTTCGTTTCACAGAAACGGAGATTTTCAGACCCTCAGAATGGCCAGTTTTGTTTATTGACGACTCCATTCAGTGAGAATGAGCTTCTTCCGTGAAGCCATCAAATTCTTCAGTATCAGTCACTGCGAGAATCTGGTTCACAATGTCAGCATTCTGTCGCACGGCTCATGCAGCTTTGGCCTGGTGTGTTTGGATTTTGAATGGAAACTAGAGTAGGCTTTGTTCAGTATTTTCTGCGCGCGGAACGTTTCAAACCGATTCCTGTTGTAATTCTTAGGACGGATATCCTTGGACTTTGCTGAATAATTCGGGAATCCATGTCGACATATACAGGACTAACTGCAGTTCGCCTGGAGTCAACATTTCCCGCTATTTTATCAGTCACACTCTGTCTGTGGGAATTTGGCGACGAGTTTGCGAATGTTTATCTCATCGTGTCCTTTTAGAACATCAAATTGTGCTTGGACCTTGTTTCCGTAGGACTGAGTTCTAACCTGTTGCATTCCAGTACCAGACAAACACGTTGTTTAATGGAATACATGACTTCCACTTTCGATACGTTAACTTCCTTTCACGTTTAAACGTTGAAACGGATCGCTCTGAGCTGCAGCGCGATGTTTGTAGGCACTACGCATTGCGATTACGGCGTCACCTGATGGCAGCTTGTGGAACTATTTCCAAACTTCTGAAAGTCTTTACAGCTTCCACAATAAAAACATTGCTTGTTGCACTCGTCTACCGATCTTAGTTTTAGGTGGTGGTGGTGGTTAGTGTTTAACGTCCCGTCGACAACGAGGTCATTAGAGACGGAGCGCAAGCTCGGGTTAGGGAAGGATTGGGAAGGACATCGGCCGTGCCCTTTCAAAGGAACCATCTCGGCATTCGCCTGAAACGATTTAGGGAAACCACGGAAAACCTAAATCAGGATGGCTGGAGACGGGATTGAACCGTCGTCCTACCGAATGCGAGTCCAGTGTGCTAACCACTGCGCCACCTCGCTCGGTCTTAGTTTTAGATATAAGTAATTTAGATATATGTAATTTTGAAGTGAGGGATTCCTTCGTTGGACACAGTGTACAACATTGACTATGAACTTCTCTGACAGCCCTTGACAGGCGCAGAAAACCAAACACACTCTAAATGAACTCTGAGAGGGTCGATGTCTTGAATAATAGACTCACCCACATGGATCCTCTACTATCTTACGAGTCTCCTCACCTACAATGGATACCTCCCTATCTCCTTAACTATGCGCAAACTAGATTCCAATAAACCCATTGCCTTCCCTCCGATCTCCAACACTTGTATGCTACAAGTGCAAACACATTCCTTCATCTCTACACCTACACATATTTCATATCTTCTCTCAGACAGTAAGATCCGCCCCGATATTTATCCCCCCTAGCAACTTTAACCCTTCCTCATCTATCCCACTCTACATCATTCCTGCTCTCTACGTTTCAATCTCCACCCACCCCTGTCCTATTCTTCTTGTGCCACCCCCTCTCCCCAGTCACTGTACTCCTCCTCTAGCTCTGTCTTTCTCAATGTCTGTATTCCCACCAACCGCTTCCCCTCCTACCTATCTCCATAGTTTCCCCACCTAACAGACCTTTAACTCTTCCTCCACACTGCTCAACCTTAATGGAATATATTCTCTCCTCCCACAGTGCCTCTCATCCAGTGCAGGTCCTTCAGTTGTTAAGTGAAATTGCAGTGCTCCAGAGATCTATCATAGAAGAATATCACCATGCTGCGGTTCTGTTTCTTAAGTTGTATATATTTTTCGTCCTTTTACCTGTTCATCACTAATATTTATAATTTAAAACCAAAACAATCCTCTTATTCTTTTTTTCTCCCATCGTCGTCATATCTTTCTGAATGCTATTGGTTGAAGAGCGGAGTATTGTACCGCTGGCAACCCATCCACTGCCCATATGGAGCACTAGTGATCAAAGCCGGCCGCTGTGGTCTAGCGGTTCTAGGCGCTCAGTCCGGAGCCGCGCGACTGCTACGGTCGCAGGTTCGAATCCTGCCTCGGGCATGGATGTGTGTGATGTCCTTAGGTTTAAGTAGTTCTAAGTTCTAGGGGACTGATGACCATAGATGTTAAGTCCCATAGTGCTCAGAGCCATTTGAACCAACTAGTGATCAAATAGAAATAAAGAAAAAAACCGAATAGACTTCACAGATTAAAAGGGAGAACTGTGATAAATACCTTCAATCACTGTGACTTCCAATGGCTAGGACTATTGCAAAATAAACAAAAGTAGTGTAAAGAGGTGTTAAAACTGTTTTAATTTCAAGTTTTCCTTTCTGTGATTGTATATAATATAAAATAAGAAATCTAACCATCACTGGGTATATTAAAGCACCTTATCATTATTGGCAACTAATTCGATCAAACAGTGTGGACACTAAGTGCGAATTAGAGTGATCCCAACTGTAGCAGGAGAAGCCGGTATGGACCTTACGAAGTGGAAACGTTAATATCGCCAGTAATGACAAATTCGCAGAAAAAAATATTCTGTGTAATAGCAGCGCGTTCATACCGTCTCCGCAAGAGCTATTGCAGCAGAAATTGACAAAATACTAAAGACAAAGTGAAGAATAATTAGGACACGCATATATAAGCAATATCAAGTGAACGGGCGTTGAAGAGTAGCGTCAAATGAAGTAGTATAAAGGAAACAGAAACAGTGATGAGCACTACCAGGAAGAAACGTACCTTATTCTTTGTACAGCTCATGAGAACACTAGTGAGCGAATGAAAAAATTGTAGACTAGTAAAGGCAGCTTTGAATGGATCGCAGAAATTAAGGAAGATATAAGAGAAGTACAAATTAGATTAGATGACCTGAAAAACCGAACGGAGAAAACAACAGATTACCGCTAGGCACAAAAACCGGACTACAAACGAAGATCAATAGAAGGACTACAAGAAGAATGATCTAAGATGAAGAAAGACAAAAAAACTGAATGAATGAAGAGGCATTGAGGAGACAGAAGAGCAGATAAACCTTCATAGAGTAATACATATTAATAATCCTAGTATAAAAACTGTATTTCGAAAGTGTTATTGAATTTATATTGAAATGAATTGTATTATTGAATAAAACAACTCGTATAAACTTTTGTGTGACTGACTAGAGTGATTGAATGAGACACTTCGAATAAAAATAATAATAAAATCTACAAGCTCACAACAGTAGAAGCAGACTGCACATTTCTCACTGCGGTCATGTTGACTGTCGTATAACACATCGCTGTTGCGCTCCCTCCTTCCAGCTACCCTGTGAATCGCAATGCTGTGGCGCATCCATAACGGGATACACTTAATCCCACGATAAGCGGGGCCCGCAGACGGACTCGGCGCGCGCGCGCAGCCGTGGACAAGCTGATTTTCTACAATCAATGCGCCGCTCCCGCCGCCGCCCACGGCGCTGACCGGCGGGATTCCGATTTGCGCCTGGCGGCAGGACGCGACTGGCAGACCCGGCGCCTCCACTTGGTTATTCGATGCATGGCCGCACCACCTCCTCGCCCATGTTTCACTAACGAAGCCCGCTTCAAAATTGCGGCCGGATAATGCGAAGGGCGTGATGAGAATAACACGTCGGTCGCCGCCCACCGGAAGGGGAGGCGGTTCCCTCTCTCCTCCCCTTGCTCTTCCTATCACCACTGGCAACCGCGACGGACATCTCTTTCTCTGATGAAGGTTTTTCTTTTTTTTTTTTTGCTGCTTCTTTTTTGTTGATCTACACATGTGGGATAAATGCCGAATTTTGTTCCATGGCGCTGTAGAGCATTGCCGGTACATTTAAAAGGAAATCTGGAAGAAGTCTGAATCAGGCGAGCTTTTATTGTTTGTTTACTTAAGCGTCCACCACACACACACACGCGCGCAAGCAAGTGCGCGCGCACACAAACACTTACAATTTGTCTCTTTTATTGCATTGGTGCAATTTATTTGTGCACATTTTAATTACCTCATTCACTTTGTTTAATTTTCTACAATTTCTCTTCAATTAACATTTTGCATTTCATATTCTGTTGTGTAGTCAAACACATGTACAGTTCCTACCATTACCTCAAATATTTACATTTGGTAAATGTGTTTTTTGTCTGATCCGAACATAAAATAATATAACAGTCACTTCGGACTTTATTGTTTTAAATGCAGTTGCTTTGATCGATACCTACTGCACGCAACTTTTCTCTAATGTTACATAGATTCTTCCAGTCAAATCGTCATTACTTGGTGACTAATAATGATGGTGATGATGATGATGGTGGTGGTGATGATGATGATGATGATGATGATGATGATGATGATGGATAGCGTTTCAGGGAGCCGAACGGCGAAGTCATCATTCCCCTAGGATGAAATAGACAGACGCAAGGGTGGTGAAAACCTATTGACAAATAACATTAAATTTTAAAATCAAACAAGTATTTGATAGACAATCCTGACCTTACGAGCTTTATTAAAGACCAACGATACAATGTGGAACAAATACAGCAGAATAACAACAGATCAACGATAAAATTCGAGGGCAGATACTTTGAAAAGGGGCCAGAGTATTATGGCTGAGTGACTACTTAGAAATATCTATATAAGCCCCTCTACAGCACATTAAAATATCAAAACCAATATTTTCAGGTAGAGTTTTGATATCACCTAAAACCTTAATACACGAACCACACTCGCCTCATTATCAGTTGAAAAAATGGCAGATCCTGTGGGACACTCAGGTCTGCCCGCGGCTCATCTTATTGACAGATGTGTTCCTCTTCATTGACACACTGATGATTCCTTGGCAGTTTCCTACTCTGAGTCTCGTAAGACCTACTTTCCAGCTGGCCTGGTCGGAAAGAGGTAAGCCACTGTAACACAGGAGGTTTAGTCTACCGCAGCCTATTACTTCAAGCTACTAGGACACCCACCAGCACATTTTCTGCTGGGTCATCTACATCTACATCTGTATGGATACTCTGCAAATCACATTTAAGTGCTTGGCAGAGGGTTCATCGAACCACCTTCACAATTCTCTATTGTTACAATATCGTATAGTGCGCGGAAAGAAAGAGCACCTATATCTTTCCGTACGAGCTCTGATTTCTCTTATTTTATCGTGGTGATCGTCCCGCCATATGTAGGTCGGTGTCAACAAAATATTTTCGCATTAGGAGGAGAAAGCTGGTGATTGGAATTTCGTGAGAATATTGCGTCGCAACGAAAAACGCCTTTGTTTTAATGATTTCCAGCCCAAATCCTGTATCATTTCTGTGACACTCTCTCCCATATTTCGCGATAATACAAAACGTGCTGCCTTTCTTTGATCTTTTTCGATGTACTCCGTCAGTCCTATCTGGTAAGGATCCCACACCGCGCAGCAGAATTCTGAAAGAGGACGGACAAGCGTAGTGTAGGCAGTCTCCTTAGTAGGTCTGTTACATTTTCTAAGTGTCCTGCCAACAAAACGCTGCCTTTGGTTAGCCTTCCCCACAACATTTTCTATGTGTTCTTTCCAATTTAAGTTGTTAGTAATTATAATACCTAGGTACAAGGTGTCCAGAAAAGGGCTCCCTGATTTCAAAATTAAATATCTCGAAAACAAAGTTCCATAGAGGAATGCAATAAACGGTATGTTTATTGTGAAAGATGTAAGAAGTTTATACAGCAGTTTGAAATAATAGTTACAAAAGCCGCTAACAGATGGCGCTGTACGCTCTACAGCTCATATCAGCATACATAAGTGAAATAATCGTATGAAAACAATCTCTGCAAACAATCACATCACAATGTTTTCAAAATGTTCACCATTGGGACTACAGAGGTGCCGCAAACGAAGAATGAAATTCGCCATCACATTTCGTAGTGTCTCAAGCGAAATGGATTCACATGCCACAGAGATCGCCGATTCAAGCTCGTCCAGCGTGGCGGGATGCTTTGGGTAGACCATGTCTTTCACTGTGCCCCACAAACAAAAGTCACAGGGAGTCAAATCCGGTGAATATGGAGGCCAATCCATGCCTGCACCAGAAAATTTGGGATATTCCGAAGCAATGACTCGATTCCCGAAGTATGCCTCAAGAAAGCGAAACGCATGTTCGGTCCGATGTGGTCGGGCTCCATCTTGCATAAACCATTCACTACCTGGTCGATCCTCTAACGCTTGCTGTGTGGCGACAAATTGTTCCAAAATTGCAACGTAACGTGCACCATTGACCGTTTCTCGAATGAAAAAAGGTCCAATAATGCCTCTGCTGCATACTGCAGCCCACACAGGAGAATACAGGGGTTTCGCTTCACACCAATATGGCTTTTCGGGGCCCCAAAATCGCCAGTTCTGCTTATTCACGTATCCATTCAGGTGGAAGTGTGCTTCATCTGTAAACCAGATGCAGCCAACATCAAATCCTTCGCTATCAATCATTGTGAGCATCTGATTAGCAAAGGCAACCCTTTGTTGCACAGCTCGTACTGGTATGGCCTGGTGCGTTTGAATTTTGAATGGAAACATGTGCAGGCTCTCTCAGTATTTTCTGCGTGCTGGAACGCTTAAAACCAGTCTCAGATGCTATTCTACGGACGGATGACATTGGGTTTCGCTGAATAATTCCAGAAACTGTGGCGATATTTTCAGGCGTAACTGCGGTTTGCTTGCGGCCAACATGCCCCACTAGATCATCAGTTACGCTGCCTGTTCGTTGAAATTTTGCGTATAGCTTACGAATGGTTTTCGCATCGGGTCCTTTTGGAACATTAAATCGTGCTTGAAAACTTCGCCTTGTTGCTGTAGGACTCTCTTCTAACCTGTGGTACTCTAGCACCAGAAAAACGAGTTGTTCAATGGAGTACATGGTTTTAATCTCTTCCTTCGGTACGCTAACCACCTATCACGTTTCAATAGCGGAAGTGATCGCTCTGGGGTTCGGATCACTGTTTATACTAGGCATTACGTATGGTGATTACAGCGCCATCTGTTAGCAGCTTTTGTACCTATTATTTCAAACTGCTGTATAAACTTCTTACAGCTTTCACAATAAACATACCGTTTACTGCATTCCTCTATCGATCTTTGTTTTCGAGATATTTAATTTTGAAATCAGGGAGTCCTTTTCTGGACACCGTGTATTTAGTTGAATTTACGGCTTTTATATTAGACTGATTTATCGTGTAACCGGAATTTAATGTGGTAACAGCCTGCTGGGGAACTGAACAGCGAGCAGGAGGTGGGAGGGAGGCCAGCGCCCGTGGCAGCCGCGTCACCGAGTTCAGTTAGCCCGAATCTCTACATCCGCTTGAACTACGCAGAATGTTATTTCCTTTCCCTGCCATTGCAAGAGAAGCAGAACGTCTTCGATTTCTTTCGCTATGTTATCCGCTGGATACAACTGATTAATAGCAAGAGGGGTACTTTGGAAAAGTGACCAGATGGGGAGTTTCTTGCCACCGTGACGTCTCAGCTCCTCCAGTGTCCTCACGGTAGCAAATAGTTTCACAAAGTCAACTCGTATATCGCTCTGGGAGGCGTATCGTAAGGATATATTCGGTGAACATGATGGCGCAGCCGATAATGTTGAAACTTCATCTTTTAATGTAAAGAATGATAGTGCTGGAAAAACTCTTACGTTATTAGATTATCAAACAGATGAGCAAAACTCAACGTACTCAGACAGTTTTCTCTTTACTTATTCTTACCAACAGTAAACTGACACAATTTATTTCTTTCTTTATTTTATTCTATTTTATTTTTTGCTAAACGCAATCTGACTTTCAATAATCTTACAAAAGAAAAACAATGGCCCAACGGTCCTGACTAAGTATAATCATTACCTTTCAGGAATCATTTACCTCACAAAAATCTTCGTTACGCAAACTACTGCAATACAGCGTGCACCAGTACTGCCAGCTAAATAAAATATTCTAACTACTGAAGGCACTAACTACTGGTAGGCATAGTTAGCAAATGAAAGATTTTGATGGAGAACAAACAATGTATTTACTTTAACAATGTTCAAAAGGCATTATATATATATCAATTCATGACATCCATCTTTACAAATTTCCTTTCTCTGGCGGACACTCGTCCAGATAAAAACCTAAACAGCCTACTTACAATGTCTCCTTGCTTATAGGTATAATGGCAAAAAAATTTCGTAAAATTCAGTTTTAAAAATGTATTAGTACTACAATTCTTCCTGTACGTTTTCAATACAAGAAGTAAGCCAGGGCTTTGGACCCGAATGCCGAAGCGGCAGTAACTCAAGGCTCTCCCTCAGGCGAATTCCAAACGCCCTCGTTGCCAGCGGACGGTTATGGAACCGTCGTTGCAGTGGTGGCTGGGCAACGGAGATGTATGTTGCCGATTTTGAAACAGATAGAGCCCTGTACGCTTGGCTCACAGAGAAGACGGTTAGACAGTGGAGGATCATCAGGTCCAGGAAAAGCTAGAAACTAGACTCGTGCAAAGCTACTGCTGACAGCCTGATACCTTCGTGGGGAACAGCATCCAGCATTTTGAGGTGTTGAAGGCTTGCCGATGCATCCGTCTTCAAACCTGCGTCGCAATAAGGCTATAAAAGACTGGAACAGATGTGCCCTGTCGGCTCCCAAATACCAATAACTGACGCGTTTCAGGTAGTTCAAGGCCTTGGAGCACCGTAATTTCAATTCTTTAAGGTAGGCTACCATGTTAGTCCTACATCGAAAGCGGGGATCGAATATTTCATCTTTCCCTTAAGGGGAGATTTACTATCTTTGGCCCGAAAAAACATGTTCTTTGACAATTTGTTTCTCGGGGTGTGTTATAGATATCAATGTAAAATTTGGTCAAAATGTTTATTTATATTTCCTCTACAAACTCGAATTTTTTCGACCGGAAATGTCGAAGAGCAAAGGCGGAAGTGCAGTCGGAAAGAAACAAAATTTCGATGTAGACCTCCAGGCGCGATGTCTCACAGGTCAGCCAGCTCGTCTAAAATCTAAACTGAATTGACGTTAGCGAAGTATATAACATTCTTTAGGAGTTGTACCTCGCTTAAGTTATTTGGACCCTAGGGAACAAAATGGCGGCCATTTGAAAAACTAGGGTTTTTTTATCGATTTTTCGACTTCATCGTCAAATAAAAATATTTATATTTGATGGATCGGAATAAAAGTGGTACAGCTCCTAAACAATTTAGTTCGCTTCGTCGGAAACACAGAATCATGCCAATCGGTTCAGTAGATTTGAATTTACCATACCGTGCGAAGTCATTTCGAGAAAAACTCGTTTGAAGTTTTGACTACATATAAATCCAATATTATGCTACTTACGTTCAAACTGCTGTTCCGGGTCTATAAACTAGCCCTTGCTCTTCCTCATAGAGGGCGTTCCCACTGCCAGGAAAGTCGCAATCTCCACAGCCTTCGCAACAGAATGCAAATGTTTGGGGGCAAACTCCAAACACGCGCGTTCATACTTTCATCTAAATTATGTGTGTTTCCCCCCAAGCACCTGTACAATGACTGGTGCGTGAAAAAGGCTTATTTCAGGCAGGTGCATTTTTTCGTTCAACCGCGAATAACAAACATTTCCATTTCGTATTGGGAAAAACCGTTTCAGGGGTGGATTCCCAACAGTTTTATGGATCCAAAAATGCAGTTTAAAAAAATCAATTTTTTGAACCAAAGCATAGTACACCTCCCCTTAGAAGTGAGGACGGTATCCCCCAGTTTTAGAACAGCAAAATTAAAACGTGATAGGGATCGATTACAATCAGAACCAACAGTGTCCTTCAAAGGCAATTTCCAACCTTAGTGGCCCATCCCGCTAGCTGCCTGAGTGTCGAATGCTATAACTGTCGAGTAGCTGCTGCAAGGTTACGGGATGCACGAAATATGGTGAAGCCGTTCACGAATAATGGAAGCTATGTGGGGCTTCTTATCGTGGACGTGTCACTTTTTACAGAAAAAGCGAGAGCTGTTATACTTAAAACACTCCCTCGAAGTAAGCGGTTCACCTGCTTAAAATGGCCAGAGACGAGATTACCGACCCTCCACCTAAAATACCTTTGTCTCATGGACCAGGTGTCACTTACGCAGGAAAGCCTTTTGAATCATTGATTCTAACAGGGTCAGCTTATTGAGTATGGAATGATACGTCCTAAACGAGCACTGATAACGACTTAGTAGTGACCTGGTCACTCACACTAAGCTCCGATGAACCATACACTCCCGTACCTTTCCTACTCACATAGTGAGTTTGACGCTATGATAACCACTGAGGTTTATACGATCCACCTTTGATTTTAAAATCAGAAAGTAAATAACTTCCTTCCACGAGTTGGGGAGTTGTTAAAAATTAGTTAAAAAGCTGAAGTAGGACCTCCTGCGACTGCTGGTTCAGCTGATTTAACATGTTGTTCATTGTCAGCTCGTTACCGGGCGCAGTATTACTTGCGACTGACAATGAAGAATCCAGCATCCAGTGTGAGAAAGGTAGGTTGTACTGCTAGATGTTGGCTGAACGGAAGTCACAACCAAATTTTTCCTGTGGCGCCCGACTGTTCGGGAAAGCTGTATACTGGCTACAATCGGTCGTAATGTTCTTGTAAGATTCAATCAATATGCGCGATATGTCTTTTGGCGATATTAGGAGGCACCAGTACCCTCATACAGCTGTTATTGGCGATCGTGAGCTCTCCTGGGATATTTACCTAATGCCTTTCTATATTTTACGAGCGGGTGTGGATCTATTGATGAAGTTTAGGAACATTTGCCAAGACCTCTTCTTACTATCTCCCTTCCTTTGCCATCACCGCCAGAAATGTTTCAAGGGTATCAGCCGTAGCATACTAAATGAACCTTCTCGTAGCCTCCTTCCTGTCCCTGGTTGCAGAGGGACACTGATAATTCCGCCAAGGAACAGACTGCCTCCTAGGCGTTCCCAAAGACTTGCGGCCGTATGCATCAACAGCTTGGCGAATCACGGCTGTAATGTGATCCGCCCCGTGCTCCCCTCAAAAACAGCTAACAGGCTGTAAATCACACAGCCTCCGTGAGTAACCTCATTTCAGGATCCACCCCATCTAGAACGTGGATCCACATGGGGCATAGTCGCTGCCACGAAAGTCGTTACCCATTTCGCAGTGAGCGGTCGCTGCGAAGACAAATTAGAATAAGGGGATGTCTATAGTGGTAGACGAACCTGTAGAGATGCTGAAATAAGCTGCTGAGCCCTTGTTTATCACTATGATCTCTTTATTTGAGATCCTCAAGTGCTCGGCCCCGTGAGGCAAGTGGCGTTGTACAGTGTGCATTAAAATCTCCTAAGAGGAGGAAATGACGTAGCAGTCCAACAGTTAGGGTTTGAGAATCTTAAACGTCAACTGTAGGCCGCAGGCGGCCGGTACGCAAAGCACTTCACCCCATCTTTCGCTCTGTAACCAGTAAGGTCGTCTCTCTTGGACAGTACAGAGGCGTCTGTGTTTTTAAACCCGGTCTCCTGTAGACTGAGGCTAAAAGGTGCATTATGTAAGAGGCCATTGTCGTATTTTGGCGTGGCTGAGCATTCGAGAACAAGAAATCAGCTTGACGGGGATTCATAGTGGGGCGCTGGAAAGTTTTAGAGGGCTGGCCTAGGAATACCATGGGTGAGAACTAAAAGAGAGACTGAGTTTGTGGTAGCAGATACATGCTAACAACAAGCTGGTGGACCAGACTAGAAAAAGAAAAACAGTTCATCCGAAAATTATGTTTCTCGAGAATAACCATGAGAGGAAAAGAAAATAGTGTTCTGAAAGAGTCCTCACTGAGGAAATGCCTTATCAGACCTAATTCTCGACACACCTCTGCAGCACCACATCTTAAACGCTTCGGTTGTTTAGTGAAGAAAATGTAAAGACCATATTAGCGGAATTAATGAAGATTGATTGCCAAAACATATAAGGCTTTATAAGACACTCGGAAGAAGAGATCCTGGAAGGCCTAGGATGGTACGGGATCAGCTCTGAATCTGAATGCAAAATCGGCACCTTTCCTAGACCATGAAGAGCAGAAGAGGCAGAAAAAAAGGAAAGTGCGGGAAAGAATTAAAGGCTCATTTACTGTGAAACCCACTCATTTCCCCCATTTTGACGCAGAAGTTTCAGTTCTGACCGAAAGGCACCTACAACCTTCCTCTATAACGGTGTAAAGGTGCGGCACTCTTCGACTTCAACCTTGGTCTCGGCGACTCTTCAAACATCCTGGTGTCGACACACTCAAATAAGAGACCGGCGCTCAGAATCTCATGTCAGGTGTTTAGTGGGTTAGTGATGTCAGTTGGCACCGAATTTCACCTCAGTTCTGCCCAACGCCATCGTGTACGTATTTGACGATGGGAAGGTCGTCACACGCACTCTTAACCACACTTCAGCCCTTCTTTTGGCGTCTCTGCCATGGAGGTCAGAGCCGCGACACCCAGTGTAGCAGCCACGCGGTTTTCTTGTGGGTGGCCGAGTAACAGGTTTCAGCCACACCACTGCTCACAATCAATAACAAGAGGCCTCAGATGGTAGTACAAAGGGCGTCAATGAAACTGCCTCTTCTCTTGGCGGCTTCAGTTAATTACACAGATTTCGCTGCCAAAAACGTCAATCTACCGTTCTATGTGAAACAGAAGGACGTGATTGACATCTGCTGACACTCTCCGCACGATTCAACATTTATCTAAGGGTCTTGCATCCCCACTGAATTTGTCAAACCCTTTGCGCTTGATAACGGATGCAAGAGTCAAGAAAAATCAACAGATGTTCAATGAATTTGTGGAAAGACTGGGAGACCAAGAATGGACTTCTCGGATAAAACAGGGTGTAAGGCAGGAATGCATTCTTTCGCTCCTATTAGAAGCAATAACAGAAATAAATAGAACATAGAAGAGCGGGATTAAAATCAGAGTGGACTGAGACTAAAGATAAGATGAAGACACTACTATCCTCAGTGACGGCGAGGCAGAATTACAAGACCTTATGAATGGAATGAACAGCCTAATGAACATATATGGAGAGGGTAAACGGAAGAAAGACGAAAGGAATACGAAAAATAGTACAGAAATGAATAAAGCGAGACAGTTAACGCCAAAATTTGTTATAAAGAATTCTGCTGCCTTGGTAGAAAAATAATCCATAAGCAAGGAGGACATGAAAAGGGGACTAGCACAGTTAAAGAGTGAATTCCAAGCGAAAAGTAATCGACAACTGTCAAACATCGTCGCTAGTTTAAGAAAGAAATTTATGAGAACGTATGTTGGCAGCACAGCATTGTACGCTGTGAACATTATGTTCATTAAAATGTGATATCACATCTCTGTTAGTTATTCTGTCTAATGCTGAACATACTTTAATCCTTCTTAAAGATATCTTTACCGCCGTTTCTATCTTCCTCACTTCCTTCTTTAGAGGCTACCAAGTCTGATTCCCATAGACTACAAGTGGTGTTGCCATCTTATTTGGGTTTGCTTTCTTGTCATATGATCATGTTTCTGTTTACAGTCCTACATTTGCAGTATATTCATAATGTAATTCTGCAAGCGTTTGTGGCCGCTAAAATCTCCTGAGTTGTTAGGCTGCGTCATACTTCTTCAAACAATCGACGTTACGACCCGTCTGCTGAGATCTAGTGTCCACTGTAGATTGAGCACTGTACCTCGATCTTTACTGTAGCTTGTATCTGCTATTAGACAGCTGAAATCAGAGAGTTGTTCTGTGCGTTTTCTGTTGAGAGTTATCTTTCAACGGGCTGTTTTCCCTCAAGTGCAATTACGCTAGTTTTGGGTCTCGAAATTTCTGTTACATACTTTAACTATTTGTTCAAGTGTGTGTACAGCTGTTCGGAGAACATCTTTAGTGTGATTATAAAATCATCAGCAAAGAGTAAAGCAGTTATAACTCTATTCTAATTTATTTCTAGCCCAGTGCATAGCTGTGTGTTTCATTCTTTAACTATATGGTCAAAATATACGTTAAATAAAGTGTTTAAAGTGTTGACCCCTAGTCTAGGTGTCGAGTAGTTGTTATTTTTTCTTGGTATTAGAGGTACTGATCAGAACGTCCATTGTTTCGTATATTATGTTTCGTATATAAGATAAATTTGGAAAGCATGCTTGGATAGGATGTTTTGGTGAAAACAAATGTTGAAATAAGACGAAAGACCTATGGAAGGAAGTTTTGGGTTGGACTGCAGTACCAAATGTTACACTGAAAACGAACCCTGTCCTTTCCATTGTGTTATCCCCCTATGTGTTTGTGTACTCTTGTATATTTGCGTTTTTCCTCTCTTTATGTGTTTAGCTAATAAGAGTTATGTAGAATTTTTCTAATACTATCTTATTTACTTTGTAAAGATGTTTAGACATTATTTATTCTGTTTTGTTGTAATGCTCATGTGTGAAGTTGATGATTCAAAAGTTATTCTGATCATTTATGTATTTACTTATGTCATAATTCCTGTAACACTGATATATGTTATTTTGATTCTTCTGTAAAGCCTACATTACCACAAATGTTATCTGTATTGTTATGTTCTTTAATGATGTATTTGGTACCTTTGTTATTGCATTCTTATGTTATAAAATTGTAATTGACACCAGTTCATCAAATTAAGTAACTTGTAAGTTACATTTCACTGCACACATTTCTGTTGGTCATAGTATATGGACAATATGTGAGAAGTTGGGAGTGTTAGTGTTTGCACGTGTGTTAATAATTCAGCAAGGGACTGGATAACAGCATTGCTGGTTCTAAGGACAATTCCAAAAACTTTGTGAGTGCACAAGTGGTGGTTATGGACTTGCTATATTGTCCGCAAGATTCTTCGATGGTGATTGTGCACCTGCACAGTCGCAGCAGATGGCTGCTGGCCATCTCTACAAGGACTACAGTGGGTCTACACCTTTGATGATCCATCAATACCATTATTTCTACAAGGACTGCAGTGGGTCTGCACCTTTGGTGGCCCACCAATACCATACTCTCTACCAAGACTATAGTGGGTCTGCTCCGTGATGACCTACCTACCAATATTCTTCAAAACGTCGAATGACTCTGCTCTGGGTTTGCTCTGGTGTGTCCTATTACCTGTCTGCATGTCGAGAGTCAGCACTGTCTTTCCGTTGGTAGGACAACACTACTTCTTCAAGACTGTATGGAAATCCACCACTTCCATGTGCATTTTCTTTTACTACTCAGCCTTTGAGAAAAATCCTGCAATTTTACTGTGATGAATGATCAGGACTGTCTTTATGGACTATGAGAAAATGTTAGCTTTTGACCAGCATTGTTTCAATAGGTGTGTGTATTTGATTTCTTTGTTATTGTAGATGTGAAAATTTTTTAACAAATATGTATTGGCCAGTGCCCAAAACAATTTTTAAAGTTTTTTGTAGGGAACATGGGAGCTATGTAAGTAGGCTGTTTAGGTTTTTTTTTTATTGGGAACGATACGTAGCGCTCTGTATGAAAATCACTGGCTGTGCTGTGTGCAGTCTGTGGCTAGTTTGCATTGTTGTCTGCCATTGTAGTGTTGGGCAGCTGGATGTTAACAGCGCGTAGCGTTGTGCAGTTGGAGGTGAGCCGCCAGCAGTGGTGGATGTGGGGAAGTGAGATGGCGGATCTGTGAGAGCGGATGATCTGGACATGTGTCCACCAGAAACAGTACATTTGTAAGAATGGATGTCATGAACTGCTATATATATATTATAACTTTTGAGCACTAGTTAGGTAAATACATTGTTTGTTCTCTATCAAAATCTTTCATTTGCTAACTATGCCTATTAGTAGTTAGTGCTTCAGTAGTTTGAATCTTTTATTTAGCTGGCATTGGTGGCGCTCGCTGTCTTGCAGCAGTTCGAGTAACGAAGTTTTTTGGTGAGGTAAGTGATTTGTGAAAGGTATAGGTTAATGTTAGTCAGGGCCATTCTTTTGTAGGGATGTTTTGAAAGTCTGATTGTGTTGCGCTAAAAATATTGTGTGTCAGTTGAAGCACAGTCATGTATAATTGTTCTTAGGGGAAGTTTCAAATTGAGGGGATATCCCCTGAGGCTCATAATTTACCATAGTTCAAATCTGTTTGCTTTATTGAATGCTTTCGTGAAATCGATAAATACAGCCTGAGTGTCCAAACCGAACTTTCAGAGTTTTTGTAATATGTGTATAAGAGTGCAAATGTTATTTCTGCATGAACAACTTTTGCTATATCCCTCTTGGCCTGTCTCTAATATTATCTCGGTTATTACCTTAAGCTCAGTCTTTATTATCCTGTAGTATACTTCAAAGACGGAGCTGAGTAGGCTCATCCGTATGTAGTTTTCGCAATGACTCCTTTCAGCTTTCTTAATTAGATGTTGCTTCATTTGTGTGCCTAGACAACGAGTTTCTTTATATATTTTTTTAAACTCCTTTAATGCTTGTCTCTATTCTCATAGTGTTGCGGTATGTTGTATTTAATTCTCTATCAACGTTAACTGCTGATTTTTGACCTCACTGCATCACAAGCCTTCATAGTTTTTCCACGTTTCATCAACAAATGTGTTTAATCTTACTGGGTATTTTTCTGTTGTATTAAGGTGTCTTAGTACTTTGTGTGATATCAGTGAGAGGAAGAATTAGGAAGAGAATTGGAATGACGCATGACATTAGAAATGGACGAACAAACAAAGAAGGAAGAAACTCAGAACAGGACTCGGTGGAGAGCCTCCAGTTGAAATCTGTCATAGGACAGATAGAATAAAAAAAGGAGGGAGAAACTGTTAACCCTCAGAATACAAAGGAGGGTGGCGGGTACTTTATGCCCACCTTGGGAAAGTATTGTAATCAAGACAGTTTCTTTATATGTTTTTAAATTTTTAAAAAACTTGCTTACTTTTGTATTGACTTCTTCTACCCTGTTCCATAAATACGTTTCAAATTTTTCAGTTAAACTTTACCATATAATTTAAATTACAGTAATGTATTTCACGTTCCCTATTGAAGGTCACATTAAATATTTCCCAGGTCAGAGCATTACTTACATACCCAAAAGTATATTTAGAGCAAAAGGCCAACAACAATAAATTAAATTTAAATTTCTTATATTTTTTGTAGTAGTCATTAAATTGGTAGTACATGTAATCCAAATTGTGTGATATTGCTAAGAATGGTATTTTCAAGTTCTACACTCTTATTTCACATTAGTACTTCTTTAAAAAGTAGGTTGTAACTATAATTCAACTACTATCAACGAATTTCGTTTTTGCAGGGTGGGCATTATGGAAAATGGCTAAGTATTGTAATGGTTAATTGATGGCAAGGAACATATCGTTTGATATTGCTTTGATTTGTCTTCCAATCATTGAGATCAACTGTTCTAGTCAAAGCATTTGCCTGATTCCCCTTTCTTTTACCTTCTTCACGGTTTTCTGGTATAGGCCACGATAGGGTACTGTACATATTCTTTCTTGGATTTTGTTTAGTCCATCACGCTTTTTATTAGAACTCACTTTCGATCTTACGAGTAATTAATTACTGATGACTAATCCATAAGGAACAAGGTTATACTCCATTTATGGGTACCAGACATGATTCTTGTAATTTTCTCATGGTAGCATGAAGCCACCAATTCTCGTCACCATTAACGATACAAGATTGGAATTTTCGGTGTTGTTCTCGAACCAATCGACGAGGAGCAATCAGAGACGCGCACGTGGCCACCAGATGATTTTTGTATTTTCGGATTAGATCGTACATCGATTTTTGAATCTTCCCCATTGCATGCAAATGTCGCACGATGGAGGAATGATCAAATTTCAGCACGTTTGCCAGTCCTCGTTTGGAATGACGTGCGTCCGTTTGGAATAATGCCTTCAAAACGATCTTCATCAAACGCCGAAGGTCTTCCTGAACGTGCAGAGTCACTAGTGTCAAAACGATCCTCCTTAAAACCAGAAAACCATTATTAGCCGTGATCTGTCCAACGGCGTTATCCCCATAAGCGCCACCAAAGTTTCTGGGTGCCTCCGCTGCTGCCACTCCTCTATTGAGAACGGAAGAGTATCGGAAATGTTCCGATTTCCCCATTTGGCACTCCATTTCCTAGCGTCCGCAGCTCCACTCACTATTTACAGTTGACAAAATGACCATTTGTAAACTCAAATAGCAACGGTAAACTACAAATAAAAAACCACAATCGATAAATAAACCCAATGCAACTGGAATATCAACATGCAAAACCAAGACGCAACTAACTTATGCACCAGAGTAATAAAATGTATTCGTTCGGAAGTCAAATAGTAGGCTAAAGGTAAATGAACGTCCACATTCACATTCATGCTCTTCAACCACTGTAAAATGCATAGCAGAGGAGGGCCTTTTCCGTTCCATTCGAGTATAGTAACGCTAGGTAGGGAGATGTAGTATGTTCCTACATTTCTCGCTTCTTTTTCGTCCTTTGAAATCTACAAATAACTATTCAGTTGAGAGGCGGCAACTATTTGCAACCTATTCAGTTTCTCCAGCACTTGCGAGATACAATCCTTTAATCACGTAAATGTATTACCATTCGTGCTGCCTTTCTTTGTAAATCATAGAATATCTTAGTCCCACCTGGAACGGTTGCATAGCACACTTAATCAACATGACACAATGTGTCGCTGTAGGATTTTATCCACAATTTCCTTTGTAGCCTTACTGTATTTTTTTCACCCTCCCTGTATTTTTGTTGCTGCATAACGAACTCCTTTCTGAGCCACTGACAGTTTTCATAACGGGTAAAAGCGATCATTTTTCCTTTACGCCTGCAGGTGTGCTCATCACTATTATTCTCTAATTGTGATGCATTACTTGTGGTGAATTTAATTACAACATTGTCTGCAGCTCGTGGTCGTGCGGTGGCGTTCTCGCTTCCCGCGCCCGGGTTCCCGGGTTCGATTCCCGGCGGGGTCAGGGATTTTCTCTGCCTCGTGATGACTGGGTGTTGTGTGATGTTCTTAGGTTAGTTAGGTTTAAGTAGTTCTAAGTTCTAGGGGACTGATGACCATAGATGTTAAGTCCCATAGTGCTCAGAGCCATTTGAACCATTTCATTACAACATTATGTAATTTGACGGCGCTATTAACTTGCGTAACTCCTGGAAGGGCTACCAACATGACGCCCGTGGGTGAACATCACATATTATTCTTACTGCTTGTTTTTGTGCAACAAATACTTACTTTCTGTGAGATGAATTACCCCATAAAACTATTGCATATGGTATTATTCAGTGGAAAGACGAAAAATACTTCAGGAAGTTAATTCGTTTGTTTCCAAGACTAGGTGCTATAGAAAAGCGAAAGTAGCTGAACTTAACTGTTGAGAAACTCAGTAATATTCTTCTTCCAGTTCCAGGTTTCATCGATACATACATCCTAAAATTTGGAGCATTTCACTCGTTTTACTGGCTCCTGTTCATTTGCTACATCATTTGTTGGTAGGACTATTTGTTGTACAGAAACACAGTGTGTTTTGGCAAAATTTAGGAGTAGTGCATCTTCAGCGAACCACCTACTAATTCTTTGTAAAACATCATTAATGGTACCATCACTCACTTTCTCTCTAATGAGATGTGTTACTACACTAGTATTGTCCGCTTGTTGAATGTTAAGTGGAATTTCGTTACCATTTATAAGCAATAAGAATGAATCAGAAATGAATCCCTATGGGACTCCATTTGTGATTTTTCTCCAGTCACTACAAATTTCTAATACTGTCTGAAATATTTTGCACAACTTGTAGCATTCTGTTCGTTAAGTATAATTGAAACCAGTTTTGTGAAAAAACCAACAATTCCATTAAAGTTGCGTTTTTTAATCTGTAACTATTAACCGAACTTCCAGGATACATCACTAAAAATTCCAACTGGCAACATTTCATTATCTACGGCTTGAGCTTTTTGCACCCATGGTCTAGGGATAGTGACTATGATTAGCAATCAAAACCTCCTCAGTCCCGGGTTCGAAACCCACAACCATTTGAAGTTTGATTAGTAATCAGAATCAGCGGCCGAAGACTTGCGGCATAAGAAGTTAACCTAATTCTGCAAACGGCCCTGTCAAAGAGGGCGGTGGAGCGGACAGATGTTCAGGACACTCTCTTGTTCTTGGGATTATAAACTGCCCCTAAAGGTGGAAGAATCAACGCCATTAGGAGGCAGAAGGCAATGGAAACCACTGCATTAATGACACATAACGTGTATCCACAGGACATGTGGCCTCTGATTAAGAAAGTGTCATGATGATCTCCCCATTGGTAAAAGATTCCGGAACAGTCCTCCATTCATATCTCCGGGACGGGACTGCCAATGGGGAGGTGACCATGAGAGAAATATTGAATAACCAACAAAAGGATAACGTTCTTAGAGTCGGGGCATAGAAGGTCAGGGCTTGAACGTAATAGGGAAGCTATAAAACCTGAAATGAAAATTACAGAGGCTCAATCTAGATAAAGTAGGGGTCAATGAAGTGAAATGGAAAAAAGACAAAGATATCTGGTCACAAGAGTATACCATAAAATCGACTGCAGCAGAAAATGGTGTAACTGGAGTAGGACTCGTTATGAATACGAAAGTAGAGCAGAAAGTGTGATACTGCGAACCGTTCAACGACAGGGTTGTTCTTATCAAGGTCGACAGCAAACCAACATCCACAATCATACTTTAGGTATATATGCCGACGTCTCAGGCTGAAGATAAAGGGGCAGAAAAAGTATATACAGATATTGAAAGGTAATGCAGTACATAAAGGGAGATGAAAATCTAATAGTCATGGAAGAGTAGAATGCAGTTGTAGGGAAATGAGTAGAACAAAAGGTGACAGGAGAATATGGGCTTCGGACTAGGAAGGAAGAGGAGAAAGACTAATTGAGTTCTGTAATACGTTTCAGCTGATAATAGCGAATATTCTGTTCAAGAATCACAAGAGGGTGAGGTATACTTGGTAAAGGTCGGGCGATACAGAACATTTCACTTAGATTACATCATGGTCAGACAGAGATTCCGAAATCAGATACTGGATTGTAAGGCGTAAGCAGGAGCAGATATAGGCTCAGATCGCAATATAGTAGTGGTGAAAAGTAGGCTGAAGTTTAAAACATTCGCAAGGAAGAATGAATGCGCAAGGAAGTGGGATACGGAAGTAGAAAGGAATGATGAGATACGGTTGAAGTTTTCTAAGGCAATAGATACAGCAATACGAAATAGCTCAGTAGGCAGTACACTTGAAGAGGAATGGACATCTCTAAAAAGGGCCATCACAGAAGTTCGGAAGGAAAACGAAGGTATAAAGAAGGTAAATGCGATTAAACCATGGGTAACAGAAGATCGATGAAAAGAGAAAGTACAAAAATGTTCAGGGAAACTGAGGAATACAGAAATACAGGTCGCTGAGGAATGAAATAAATAGGACATGCATGGAAGCTAAGACGAAATGCTGAGTGAGAAATGTGAAGAAATCGAAAATGAAATGATTGTCAGAAGGACTGACTCAGCATATAGGGCGTCAAATTAACCTTCGTTGACATTAAAAACGAGGATGGTAACATTAACGCAAGAAGTTATAAAGGCACATTTGCATGCCGAGCGTGAGTTTCCTCGGAAACGCGAGATATTAATTAAATAAATAATCAGTGACAAATAAATAAAGCCTATGGCACACAACTGCAGCGCTGTGTCGCTGATAAAACAAAAGCACAATTACGTTACTCGTATGTTTGATTAAGAAAGGAGAGCTCTGGTTGAAGTGGTGCGAGAAGCACGTATTTTAGTTTATTGTCTGGCACACCGCCATATTTCATGTTATAGAAAATTACTGCGAGTTGCAACCATACTAGGCACTCGATTCTGAAAAGAATTTATATTTATAAAAGTAAGTAGGATTATGAACTGTAGGCTTATTCATTGAATATATCTGATTTAACTAACTGTGTAATTTTTTGTTTAGTAGACAATCACCTCTGTACGACGTTTTGGCATGGCTGGCAAATTATTGTAATATTGAGATTTAGATTATGAGTCCGCACTTACCGCAGCAGTCTTAGGAAACGATTTAATTACGAAGTCCGATTATTTCAGTTTTATTTCACGGTCAACTACGAGTAACATTGCCTTTACGAAAAAGCCATTGTCAAGCGTCTGATACCGAATAATTAAAACCTGACGACTCATAGGAGAGACAATCATACAAATAAAATAATTAATATTTTATTTATTTTATTTTATTTATTTTATGAAGTATCAGACCTTTCCGAACCCCTAGTGATATCATGTGTGTCATTTTTGACCCACAGTAGGAAACTAACATTTTATTGGTTTTTGGATGGTATTTCGGATTTTGCCATGTCGACATTTCATTCAAGAAGACGATAACGTGCAGAAAACGTATGATGTATTTCTTAAAATGAGTAATACATGGTCAAAAGTAAATTTTTAGGACTAAATTTTATTTTTATTTTAAATTTTACAGAAGGAATTCCACTGTATTTCATCAAACGTCATTATAACAAATAAAGGAATTCTGCAATGTTTACTTTTATAAAAAAAAATGGAAACAGAGCCAAAACACTCAGTGTACGTGACCGTTCATAGTAATTTTTCTTAACGGACATGGAAGGTAAGTACGGAGTATTTGTAAAACATTCTAAAATGCCACAAGTGTTCTTTCGTACTGAAATAAAGGGACAAAAACATAAGATCAAACAATTTCAGTCTATAATTGTAAGTGTTTGGATATATTTAGGCACAAATAGTTGACAGTACTGTCCAAACTGGGGTGGGCTCACAGTTTTTGCTTGGCAGGTTTTGCACACTTACTTGTGGCACTTGAAACACTCGTTTGATGTTCTATTTTCCTTTCTTTGCTTGTAGGAAACTTGAATTTGACAACGCCTTCTATTTCCATATTGGCCAGCACTGGTGAGGGTGCTTCAAAGGGGAGACGGACTCCAATTGGCAGTTAGTAGGGGGCAGCAGGCTGATCTGCCACTCTGAGAATAAATTCCCTACGTGAAATCTTCTGAGAGGTACGTGTATAAGCACTTATCATTGCAAGGCCAAGAATGTTGTAAAAGACATGCACAGCCCATCGGTGGATGCCAGCTCGGACACTGTACGTCTTGCCATTTGGTCAAAAACATCGACTCCACCGTTGGTTTCATTTTAAAACTTCATAGCTTCTCGAAGTTTCTGCAAAGTATTTTCACTGACCAGACATCCAGTATGCATGTTACTCAGAATAAGTACATTTTTTTTTGTTTTTCTATTGTTACACTGTGAGAAGATGTCACCTGACTTATACAAGTGTGTTTCATACAATGCATCGTCTCCACTTCCTGCCGCAGGACGGACCTCTTTGAGTGATCTCCGAAGAGTGCCAACTGCACTTGTTCCATTTTGTTGCAGGTCTTTCGCCAGTTTGACGGAAGTGAAGAAGTTGTCACTAGTGATGCTACGACCACAGCCGAGGAATGGCTGTGCCAGCTTAATAACGGCATGGTGACCGAGACCCTTGCTTGGATCACGAGTTTCATGTAAGGGAATCCATTCAAGATGTAGCTCTTGTCAGCATCACAAAAAAGCCAGTATTTTTTGCCATATGTATCAAGGTTTCTTAGCATGTACTGTATAATATGGCACCTGCACTTGCAAGAATACAGCTCCTCAACGACAGTCATAATCTCGCCTGGCTTTTAGCAGGCGATGCAGTTTTCAATAAATAGATTTCATATTTCTGAAGCAAGGCAAAATTTATCAGTTTCCTTGCATTGTCTCCTTGATGATATAAAATAAAACCTAAGGTGACTGCATATTTCTGCAAATCTGTTCCTTGACATGGTGCTTTAGAAAAATGGAGATCCCCACATATCGCTTCGTGTCTTTGGATGAAATATGTCCAGCACCATATGCTACACGAGTGTAAAGTAATTCAGTGAAAGCATCTAGTTCTTACAGGTTTAGGGACCACTCATTATTTCCAAGTGTACTGCAAGCCTTTTTTTCCATTGTAGTTTTTTATCAGTTTGTGCATCGAGTCACTGACATACAGCCGCAACGCCGAGATTGTTGAGTCACTTTACACCACTCTCCATAATGCTGCACTATTCTGAACTCTGCATGCGTGAGATGGTATCTTCGTACTTTGCAGACCGTAGGTTCAACAGCAAATTCCTAATACACTCACAGAGCATCCTTGCGCAACTGTGGTAGGAAGATAGATCAGAACCAGAGTCAGAACTGGAATACATCTACCAATTAATTTTAGATGTAGGCTGCATGTGTGACTCTGAAGTAAAGAGACTGGCAGAAGAAAGGAATTAGTGGCGGGCCGCATCAACCCAGTCAGAAGACTGATGACTCAAAAAATATGGCTTGTATTATTTTCTTTGTGAATGTACGAACACCATTCACAGTTGTGCAGCCCTTCTGAGTTCCAAGCTATGATATGCCAAATAAACTATTTGTACTTAAATATGAGATTACTCTTGAGTACACTGCTTTATCGAATATTTTGGAAAATTATTTTTGTAAAGATAGTGGATGACAAATGTTTAACAATTACTGTCATCTATCTAATAAAAATGTTTAACAAATGTGTAGTTTAATCTGTCTCGAGAAATGGAAAAATTCCCTGCGCCAGTGATGCATTACATATATCAGCAAATACATTACTTACTACGCTAGAGAAAATTTTCAGAATTTTATTTAAAATTCCATTAGTGCCATGTGAGATTACTTTCTTTTAATTGTTACAATTTATTAAATTCAGTGAAGGATGTTAGTGCTACTTCTAGTCGCTCAAAATTTTGTAGCACTTTAATACGAGTATATCATTTTTTTCTTCGGTTGAATCATTGAATCCTAATTTTGGGACTACATTCAGAAAATGTTTGTTAAAATTATTCTCAACTTATGAACTATGCCTCACAAAATTAACATTAACTTTGTTATGTTATTTTCTGTATTGACTGGCTGTCATGTCTCCCGATTGATAATATTCCATGTAGTAGCACTGCCGGTGGCGGAGGCAAAGAAAACCGATCCATAGCTACGGTAAGCAATTGTCAGATTCTTTCGTCGTATAAGAACGCTGCTTTTCAGTGCTAATAAGCCCGGTGGGAAAGCACTCACTTCACTTGCTGCATGTTCTAAGCTCTCTGTGCTGGCTTACAGGTACATTAGAGAAACGTCTCCAAGTACCATCAGTTCGATGAGACTCACCAACGGCAAGGTCTCACATGGAGATATCGGTGAGGTGGACTGACAAAATATTGTGTCAGCTGGACTTAAACATGAAACTGCAACTCAAAGAAGAATATGAGGAGCATAGGGACTATTGGTGTCAATTTTCACTGTGTATCCCAGGTTTATGATTGATATTTTAATCATCTCTGCCTATTTGAAAGTAAATTGCTAGAGAAATAATAAAATTTTCAACAACTCTGTTTCTAGGATAAAAGTTTATCGGTTGTCTTGCTGTGTCAGCTTTCTTAGTATACTCAAGCGTTCAAAGACCTCCTTTGTCATGATCGATGGAAATTGACGATACTACACACATCAAAATAAGTTTTGCATCACCTCGGCTCCTAGAGTTGTGGAACTTGTACAGAAAATAGGGATAGAGATCAACAGACACACCATTTTTGCCCTTTTTATTGGCCATTAAAACCGCACATTGCATCTTGTACTACCATACACCGAGACCTTCAGAGGTGGTGGTCCATATTGCCGTACACACCGGTACCTCTAATACCCAGCAGCACGTCCACTTGCACTGATGCATGCCTGTATTTGACTTGGCATACTATCCATAACTTCATCAAGGCACTGTTGGTCCAGATTGCCCCATTCCTCAACGGCGATTCGGGGTAGAACCATCAGAGTGGTCGGTGGATTACGTCGTATATAAACAGCCCTTTTCAATCTTTCCCAGGCATACTCGATAGGATTCATTTCTGGAAAACTTGTTGGTCACTCTAGTTGAGTGATGTCGATAGCCTGCAGGAAGTCATTCACAAGAAGTTCACGATGAGGGCGCGAATTGTCGTCCTGGAAACCGAATGCCTCTCCAATATGCTGCTCATATGGTTGCACTATCGGTCGGAGGATGGCATTCCGTATCGTAGAGTCATTACGGTGCCTTCCATGACCACCAGCGGCGAACGACGGCCCCACATAATGCCACCCCAACACAGCAGGGAACCTCCACCTTACTGCACTCGCTGGAAAGTGTATCTAAGGCGTTCAAACTGACCGGGTTGCATCCAAATACGTCTCCGACGTTTTTCTTGTTGAAGGTATCTGCGATAGTCATTAGTGAAGAGAATGTGATTCCAATCCTGAGCGGTCCATTCGGCATGTTGTCGGGACCATCTGTACCGCGCTGCATGGTGTCATGGTTGCAAAGATAGACTTCGCCATGGACGTCGAGAGTGAAGTTGCGCATCATGTAGCCGATTGCGCAGACTTTGAGTCGTACCACGACGTCCTGCGGCTGCACGAAAAGTATTATTCACCACGGTGGCGTTGCTGTCAGGGTTCCTCTGAGCTATAATCCGTAGGTAGAGGTCATCCACTTTAGTAGTAGCCCTTGGACGGCCTGAGCAAGGCATGTTATTGACAGTTACTGTCTTCCTGTATCTCCTCCATGTCCGAACAACATCGCTTTGGTTCACTCCGAGACGCCTGGGCACTTCCCTTGTTGAGAGCCTTTCCCGGCACAAAGTAACAATGCGGACGCGATCGAACCGCGGTACTGACCGTCTAGACATGGTTGAACTACAGACAACACGAGCTGTGTACCTTCTTCCAGGTGGAATGTCTGGAACTGATCGGCTGTCGGACCCCCTACGTCTAGTAGTACCTGCTCAAGCATTGTTGTTCACATCTTCGGGCGCGGTTACTCATATATCTCAACAGTGAAAGGAACCATGTGTGTGATACAATATCCGCAGTCAACATCTATCTTAAGGAATTCCGGGAACCGTGGTGATGCAAAGCTTTTGTTGACGTGTGTATTATGCTGTGTGGTACTTTCGTATCTAGTTTGTCGGAATTTCTCATGGACACTTCACAAAGTCACAGAACTATCTAATGTTACCGACGTGCAGGTCAATGTCTGTGGTAAAGGAACATTAACTACGACGATAACAAGAGGGCGTAGCTCAGCTTCTCAAAATCGCCACTAAATTTTGCTCACTCACAGACATTCACTACGTCTAGGGAAGCACGTGGAATCTCTGTGACCTCAACATGCTTCCATAATTCGGACGACCACTTTTGAGAATACCTTGCAGACTGTTAGTCCGAATAGTTCATTCCTGTCGACAACAACAGAAGAAGTCGTAGGAAGCTTCCTTATATATATAAATAAATCTAACGTAGCCTGTGAATCGATAAACATTTCACCACGAATGTCGCTGTGATAAAAATACGTTTTCTCCTCTGTACTATGCTTATCCTACACATCAAACAGTAATTCATGGGCTGCTCCTCATTTTGTTCACAGTGAGGAATGAAGAGCGTACACACCCCTCCCTGTACGAAAATCACACCTATTAAGTTATTTACACCCACTTACTGTGATTACTGGAAGGTACTGTTCGTGTTAAGCTCTGGATCAATGCGTGATCTGTATTCGAATCACTCAGTTCATACAATATAGCCTGCGAAACGGCAAGATTCACAATTCCAAGACCGAACCAGTACTATGCAGCATGAAATATTCATCCAAGCTTTGTCCAGTAAGAATGATTCATACCAGCATGATGGAGGACATCACTGACTACGAAATGCTTTGTATTATGTCTAAATGCTGTTTACAGTTCTGCGAATTGGTAGGATTCATGATTCCAAGCCCGAAACAGTTTTATACAACATTAAAGACTCATCCATGCTTTGTCCCGTACGAATGATTCATTCCCCAGCATGATGGAGGACATCACTGACTACGAAATGCATCGTATCTTGCTAATGCTGTCTGCTCTTGTGCCTTGATTCTCAATTTTACATACATCTAACTAGCACTTTTCCCACAGGATTCATCGTACATTCTATCAGCACCCAGCCAAAGAATGGCAGAATAATTTCATGCTTCGGAATGTTTCTGTTTGATCCGCAAAGAGACAGTGTATATCTCCACGTAACTTAAGTAGACGTCAAGTAAGCACAAGATTTTCTTTCCTCAAAAAGGAGAAAATGTAGTGAAAGATAGGGCAGCATATCTTAACATCCCAAAAATACATAGGGCTGAATAGATTATGTCAAACGGTTCTTCTCAGAGGCACAATGCACCTGACACTCGTGGTGGTGACAGAAGATAGTAGAAATACGAACTGAGGTGAAAAGCTGTGAAAAATCAAATACGAGTCATTCAGTCTTCTGCAAACGGATTATTGTCGTGGCCAAGATACCCATCGCCGGTACTTACGTAGGAACCTCAGTATCCAAGAAATGTGGCCTATGTACAATGACGTGAAGAACTTCTTGAAAAATATGACTGTTTCAGGTCCATATCCAATTAACATTTTAATATCGGGATCGGTGCCCTTTATGCTGACAAATATTCAACGTGTTGTCCTCTTTAACATCTACATCTACATCCATACTCCGCAAGCCACCTAACGGTGTGTTGAGGACCTCTATTGGTTCTCCCTTCTATTCCAGTCTCGTATTGTTCGTGGAAAGAAGGATTATCGGTATGCTTCTGTGTGGGCTCTAATCTCTCTGATTTTATCCTCATACGTAGGAGGGAGCCATATACTGCTTGACTCTTCGGTGAAGGTATGTTCTCGAAACTTCAACAAAAGCCCGTACCGAGCTACTGAGCGTCTCTCCTGCAGAGTCTTCCACTGGAGTTTATCTATCATCTCCGTAACGCTTTCGCGGTTACTAAATGATCCTGTAACGAAGCACGCTGCTCTCTGTCGGATCTTCTATATCTCTTCTATCAACCCTATCTGATACGGATCCCACACTGCTGAGCAGTATTCAAGCAGTGGGCGAACAAGCGTACTGTAAACTACTTCCTTTGTTTTCAGATTGCATTTCCTTAGGATTCTTCCAATGAAACCCAGTCTGGCATCTGCTTTACCAACGATCAACTTCATATGATCATTCCATTTTAAATCACTCCTAATACGTACTCCCAGATAATTTATGGAATTAACTGCTTCCAGTTGCTGACCTGCTACTTTGTAGCTAAATGATAAGGGATATATATCTCTGTGTATTCGCAGCACATTATTGAGAGTAGGATAACAGTTGGGAAGAGTAAGCTTGACCGAAAAGCATGGAAAGTGCAGCTTAACGCTCAAGCTGATGTTTTCTATGAAAAATTGCGTCGGAGAACGACATCGATTTGAGTATCTGTTGTGACTGTAAAAAGAATGTTCTAAACTAGTTTCCTGCTGTTATGTAGACAGGAGTGGCACCACCAGCAGTCGACCAATGGTGTAAACGGCAAGACGATGGCCCCTACGTCGGTTTGAAACCGGTTGGTGGTATAATAATTATAATAAGTGCAATTAAGACTGGTTTTGAATGATTGAAAACTAAACGCTCACTCACTCGGCTGAGGACCACTTGCGTATTAGTTACCATACTAAGTATATAAGCACGCCAAAAATTTTCAAAACCTATTTTCTGGTAAACACTTAAGAGTTGCGTCTTCCTGTTTACACGCGCTGAAGTCCTGCTCCAGAACCGAACCTCTAGGTCAGCTCCATATAAGCTCTTGTCCCTCGAATTCCGAGGGGTGGTGTTCGCCATCCACCCCCGCCACTTCCCCCCCCCCCCCCCCCACCACACACACACACAAAACCCGTGTTTTTCCTTTAATGTGCGGGAGAGGCCAATTAAGCAGTGCGCCGATTTATACCTGTTTCTGTACTTACTGAAACTCTTTGCCTATCGTTGCATAGTGACCTTGGCGTCTCGGGTTGTGTCGCCTAGGTTACTCGACAAGGGATTTAAGTACACGCTCTGAACACACGTTATTTGCTGGGGCATGGCTCTTTAGGCAGAGCCTCGCGTTCTTATACGGCTGGTACTAGAGAACCGGATGGTCGCTGATGGTGTATTTATGGTTGATGTTTACGTCGCGGTCCAGGCTCTCCCTGCTGCGTAGATGCAACTTTGTCATGCCTGTGCGGCCATGGGTCATATTCTGCAGTTGGACGTGGGTGTATTCCTGTTGGCTTGGCTGGTGTACGTGGTAAGATACACCGTTAAGCTGGGTTCATACAGGAATGACGCTAAGCATCATTTCTTATTGGCGTTAAGTATTAGCCATGATTGGCGAGACAACATCTACCCCCTTTCTGCAGTCACTTCTGAGTAAAGTCTGTTATTTGATGGTAAAGTGATTCGGAACGCTCCAGTTATCGTGTCTGGCCTATGTCTTTACGTGGATGGGCATTATGTGATAGCACGTATAAATCAAGCACTTATTTAATTGTAAAGGGTTATCTGTTTCAGAAGGCGTACGTGTTTCTTAAATTAAAATTTCAGTGCCTGCCACCTCCTGTATTTAAGTACCTAGGGAGCCAAATGGACTCAGTTCTCCTAAACTTCGTTCTGTGGTCGTCTGGGGTCCCCGTACTGCCCGAAATTCACTTGCTGTTTAAATTTAGTGTGTTCTTTGTGTGCATGTTTTAGAATTCTTCAACTGTCTGGGAGGCCGGCCGAGACTGAGCCGTTAACGTGCTCTTGCCCCTTCGGTTGGCTGGTATTTTTTCGCTCATAAAAGTGTTTGGTAATGCTCTCAGCCTGCCTCACAGACGTGTAAATCATGTTAAATTTCCTGTAAACCCTCTCAGTCTACTTCACAGACATGTAGATTATGTTTAATTTTCTGTTTCCTGTGATTAAGCGTATTAACGGAACACTAATTCCTTCTGGCTTCTTCACAGCAGTGTACGTGAAGTTAGATTTTAAAACTAATGTTCTCATCTATGTGATCGATATTCGTAGATGCAAAATGCTGCTTCACAGACGTGGATCTTTCGAACTGTCTACTTTCCATAATTCTAGAAGCTTGTGGGACAACGATTCCCTCCGGCTGCTGAGCATGTCATTTTTTTAGTGGTAATTCAAGTAGTTTGGGTAATTGTTGATGTTGCAATCTGTTCTGTATGCATGTCTGTTAAGACAGACGTGTACATTATTCTCAGTGCCCTCTATCTGGTGATGCGAGCTAGAGGAAATGTTGCTTGAGAAACTTTGAAAAAATTCATGAACGAACAAGTATTACTTGCCTTTCTAAATTAAAAGCTGGCTTATGTGGTACCTAATTAATTAGTTGCGTTCAAAACATTATTTTATTTTCGATGAGAACATTACTGCTCCCAGATGCTAGCTCCCTACCGGTTCGGTTTGAGTACGCCTCTCGAAAAAAGTGGCTCTAAGCGCTATGGGACTGTACATCAGAGGTTATCAGTCCCCTAGATTTAGAAGTACTTAAACCTAACTAACCTAAGTACATCACAAAAATTCATGCCCGAGGCAGGATTCGAACTTGCGACCGTAGCAGCAGCGACCGGCACGTCTCTAGAGATGGCGCGAAAAAGCAATGTACAGTTGAGTGCCGCTCGTATTTGATCGCAGTTGCGAATTATGTATCGTATGCTGTGACAATTCATTACTATAGACGAAACTGACAACCGCGGCCGGCCGAAGTGGCCGTGCGGTTAAAGGCGCTGCAGTCTGGAACCGCAAGACCGCTACGGTCGCAGGTTCGAATCCTGCCTCGGGCATGGATGTTTCTGATGTCCTTAGGTTAGTTAGGTTTAACTAGTTCTAAGTTCTAGGGGACTAATGACCTCAGCAGTTGAGTCCCATAGTGCTCAGAGCCATTTGAACCATTTTTTGACAACCGCGATTTCATGAATTTTGATGCTGCAGCTAAGTTTAAAATGTTATTTCAAATGAGAATAAGCATAAAGGTAGTTTCTTCAGATGTTCCATACATAAATTACTTTAAGAGTTGTTAGTAATACCGGAATTAGCTTTATTAGTTACTCATTTGTACTGTTGTCATGCATTGTTATGTCGCTAAAGGGCTTCGTTATAGCGGTAATAGACCCATGGTATATAAGCAGGAGGTCAAATGATCTAAGAACTGTAGTCTTCGTCTGTTATTCTAAGGAGTCATGTGACGCTATATCCGATTGTTCTGTTCCATACACAGAGATTTTCAAGTAAGCTTGAGTGTTGAAGTTATGTTTTATATGATAGAGTTGCGGACTTTTTAAGACTTACAAAAGTTTCACATTTCGGCTTTTTTGCATGTGAAACATATAAGGAATTCCTTTCGTCACGGTTTTCAACTTATCCAAAAAGTAGCTTGCGTCTCTGTGAGGTGAACTAAACCCAAGTCGTGCTAGAGTTTCTATAGTTCGAAACACGTGCACTGACGTAAACTAGAAGTGTTACACTTTGAAATTCAGTCTGATGTTTGTCATATGTTGTGGAGATGATCATCAAGTAACGGGTATTAAATGATTAAACTTTCTATCCATTTAGAACAAATCTCCTTCATCAACATCCGATACGAATATAGGCTTTACCTCGTTATAGCCTGGAAGGATACAGAATCCTCATGTTATCTCAAAGAATTTGTTTCCGTGTTAGTGATCCATGTTTTGTCAGTTAATGAAGAGTCCTGGAAGGTATGAAGGTACATGTCTGCCCATCGCATTCCAGACTTGCCCTTTGGGTGACATATGGTGGGGGGCAGACCAGGGTATTGAGCGATATGTCCATTACTCAAGTCGTTTGTTCTGTGGACTGCAGCGGCACAGGGGGGTCACATATTATCATGCTGAAATACGCCATTAGTTGCCCCAATAATGTTAAGCATGATAACGGGATTTAACATTCTTACCACGTAATGGGGGCCTCTCATCCTCCCTTTAACAATTATCAAATCAATTACACCATGGTTCCAGGATTAAGACATTATATCACGTTATGTACTGGAGCGTTGACGTAGATTTGATTGCCACAGACAGGAGAGAGACTTATTGCTCAACAGGAATCTGCTACTCAATGTCATGTTTGGACTCTACACCAGGGACGCACGCGGCGTGGCCGGCCGTGCTGCCAGCCATCGATGTGATGCGACCCACCCCTCAGCGTTCGTTTTTGTCCTTGTTTTCTGCTCATCTTTCGTTCTAATGGATAGCAGGTCCTTGTAGGACTTCGTTCTTTAGGAAAAACATTATCAAAATTCAGCCTCCAGATGACTTCCTTTTGTTTCCATATGACCCGTTTCGAACCGGGTGCCCATCTTCAGATCATTTGTTATAGTTACATGGTAACCTGTAGGATGTGGAACTGAGAGTTCACTGTCACTTCAGATTATTCGTTTCAGTTACAGTGTGACCTGTCACAATTGACAGGTTACTCTGTAGCCGTAACAAATGATTAGACGATGGACAGCTGTCCCGAAACAGATAGTATGGAAATTAATGGAAGCAATTCGGTGACTGAATTTGAACACGTAACTTCATCAAGACGAATTCGTCTAATTTTGTCATTTCTTTTGTGCCCAATTTAGCTAGCATTCTGGCAGCGGCGTTCTGATACGGAAAAACAAGTCGTCTCACGCGCAATTATTTTTGTACTGGCGTCCTTTAATCAGTCACAGTGAGGGATTGGAGATCCACAGTGCTACTGAGTGCGTACACCCCTGCTCTGTGCCACGCAAGTCTCAGTTGAGTGTGGTCTGGTGTCAGCGCTAAACAACGCATGGCAAATCGAGATCGCAGCCCTGTTTCTAGTACTCTAATGTCAACGGCTCACGTTGACGTTCTGTGTGCACCTCCTGCTTGGATTCCAGTTGGCATCCGTCTGTTCACCAGAACAGTCAGACAACGCTAAGATATCCTCGCAGAGCAGTCCTTCGGCAAGAACAAGTACCTCTTCCACCAACCGCACTGTTGTTCCGAGTCGACCTGGAGGCTTTTCACTACAGCCAGCTATGCGTGCAATTTGTCTGTATAATAATGCCAAGTGCCTCATGCCATTGATTTAATTCAACCTGTCTTCCAGTTTCAAAGAAGGCTATGTTCAGCACATTATCGTCCGATCGACATGCTATGCTGTAATCCTCACCTGTAATGGCAATACACTAAGGCGATGCAAGTCATTTCATAGTGATATGCACATATAAGATGGCCGTAGTATCGCGTTCAAGAAGTGTAATGGGGCAGTGTGTTAGCGGGGCTTTCATTTGTACTCAGGCGACTCAAGTGAAACGGTTTCCGACGTGATTATGGCCGCACGATGGAAATTAACAAACTTTGAGGGTAAAATAGTGGTTGGTGTTGTGGACTGGCAAGACAGCCAATCCACAGTGACGGGTAAGGCACGCGATAAGCTCGCGCAGGCTGGCGTGAGGTCTGGAACAGGTAAAGGAAGTTATAGTAGCAAAGAACGTACGTAGCTGCGGGAATACTTAACTTTAATCCATAATTGGTGAACATCGGTCTGACGGTACATGAATCACAAGATAAATAGCAAATGATAATGGCGCCTTGCTAGGTCGTAGCAAATGACGTAGCTGAAGGCTATGCTAACTATCGTCTCGGCAAATGAGAGCGTAATTTGTCAGTGAACCATCGCTAGCAAAGTCGGCTGTACCGCTGGGGCGAGTGCTAGGACGTCTCTAGACCTGCCGTGTGGCGGCGCTCGGTCTGCAATCACTGACAGTGGCGACACGCGGGTCCGACGTATACTAACGGAGCGCGGCCGATTTAAAGGCTACCACCTAGCAAGTGTGGTGTCTGGCGGTGACACCACAGTTGGAGCTAGACGGATGGAACATTTCATTTCGGAAATCGTTAGGGAATTCTGTATTCCGAGATCCACAGGGTCAAGAGTGTGCCGAGAATGCCAAATTTCAGTCGTTAGCTCTCAACCCACTGACAACACAGTGGTCAGTGGCGTTCTATTAACGACGGAGAGCAGCAGTGTTTGCACTGAGATGTCAGTGCTAACAGACAAGGGACACTGAATGAAATAACCCCAGAAATCCATGTGGGACGTATGACGAACGTATGCGTTAGGACAGTGCAGCGAAATTTTGCGTTAGTGGGCTGTGGCAGCAAACGACCGACTTGAGTGCCTTCGCTAAAAACATGACTTCAACCAGAGCACATCTCCTGGACTCGTGAGTATATGGGTTTGACCGTAGACGACTGGTAAACTGTGGCCGACGCAGAACAGCTCCCACCTTCTGTTGCTAAGGTGATGATAGTATTCGAGTGTGGCGCAGATACCACGAAGCCACGGACTCAAGTTGTTAACAAGGCATTGTACAAAGCGGTGATGTCTCCATAAACTTGTGGGTTGTGATGGCATAGAATGGACTGGGTCTTCTGGTCCTGCCTAACTGATCATTGACTGGAAATGGTTAAGTTCGGCTA
Organism: Schistocerca americana; assembly: GCF_021461395.2. NCBI lineage: Eukaryota > Metazoa > Arthropoda > Insecta > Orthoptera > Acrididae > Schistocerca > Schistocerca americana. Next base: position 749,184,247 of record NC_060122.1, on the reverse strand, counting down.
CTTGTAGACCATTTGCAGCCTTCTGTGGACTTCATATTCCAAACCACGATGGAATTTTTATGGATGACGAAACACCATGTCACTGGGCCACAACTGTTCACGATTGCTTTGAAAAATATTCTGGACAATTCGAGGGAATGAATTGGCCACCCAGATCGCCCGACATGAAATCGAGAGGTCAGATCGTGCACAAAATCCTGCACAGGCAACACTTTCGCAAACATGGACAGCTATAACGAGAACATGGTTCGATATTTCTGCAGAGGACTTCCAATGACTTTTTGAGTCATTGTGTAGTGGGACGAAATTAAGCGACACCCATCCACCACTGTCAGCCCAGTTTGCAGGTGACTATAAGTTTAATTTAGTTTTGTTTATGTATTTTTCTTAATATTTGTAATAGCTGTGAATTATCTAAAAGTTTGTATTTTTTTATGTTTCATGTACGGAGAGGGCGGCGCAACGAAGGGAGACAGCATCTTCGTTGGCGCGACCAGAGAGGAAATTGCTGGCCGCTATACGTCGCGGGTCGACAGCCAAGGAGGAACAGAAGATCCTGGAACCGAGTTGTTGCGTCGTGCTCCTAAAAATTAAAAATGAATTTTTTGTACTCTTTTTGTACAACAATGACGTCATATAGAGCTTAATCTTATTGAAGAGTCAGTCCTAGTTTGTCAACGGTCAAGTTCACATCTGTATGTGTAGGAAGCTAATAAAATAGTGGATGCTACTAAAGTTGAAACACGTGTTCTGAGGATTTATTTATGAAGAATTATGTGATCGGATTAATAATACATTTGACAAGATTCTTGAATTCTGACAGCGTTCATCGTAACTTTGAATCTCAAAAGTTTATTCAATGTGTGATTCTGATATCGATTAAATCAATATAACGTGTGTCAATATAATTTCTGAGGAGAAACAAACGAAATTTAAATCGAAAAGTTTACGAAAACCAATTGGCCCAAGTGATGTAATTCTTTGCATACAACTCAACTGATGTTTTACAGTTTCGTTCAAGAACCATTCTATGACAGTTTAAAAAGATATAAATCATTTTGAAGTGGGTTGTAACTGACGTAGGTGACGAAGTCTGCACATGGTCATATATCAAACGAAAGTCATTTATAAACAAACCTATACGTCGTTACACTACAATTGCCACCTCGAGCTGGTGCTACACACCACATGGAAGGAGGTCCGGCAGGATATCACATGACTTTTGTCATCTCAGTGTAGCCATAATGAATCAACACACTATCCATCTGTAGGAATGGCATTTACTGTGCTGAAAATAAACTCGCATAAGGACAAAATTTTAATCATTACAACCTCAAGGCCTTTCAGTCCTGGAGTGTCAGGTCGGTATCTCCCTGGTAAAGTTCTCGTGGTGTAATTCTATTATTACCATCACCGTCAATAAATATATGTGGTAGGAATCGAGTACCAAGTCTTTGTAGTAGAAATTACAGAAGTCTTTTTTATCTTTGATTACCCTCAGGGGAAAGTTTAAGTTAATAACCTTAACGAAATATCCGACTAAGGAGACGGATTTAAGAGAGGAAGAAACTCCTGCTGCATGCGCTGTATGTTACGTGAATTTTGTTGTCTATTTTCAGGTTATTTGCCAACTTGACCAACTGAAAATCTCTTGCGTCTAGTTATTTGTTCCGAAATACCATTCACTATCTCGGTACGTTGTTAATTATTATCTCCTACATCCTGTATGTAAGTACTTTGTTTTTACTTCTGTCGATATTTGTGCCCTGTGGTCATACTGAACAAGGACTGGGCAGTGCTACTGTTATTCGTAGTAGACATACCATAACCGCACGCGGCAGAAAAGGCAGTGTTACACTAGTCGAGATGTAACCGAACTAAACTGAACTTTTCAAAGTAAGTGCGTTGCAAGTCCTCAGAGAGGAATTAAAAAAAAATGTAAAAGCGAGAAGTTGAATCGTGACCTGCGTAGTATGTGCAGTGATTAACACCATTGGAACTCTAACAGGGAAGTGCAGAGTAAATACCAGACAACGACTGCAAGGGCACCCCCACACCCATATACAAACATTTCAGATCATAAGCAGATAATGCCACAATTACTTAGTAAACTACGCCTTGGAAATTACTGAACTGTGAAATAAATTATTTGACTGATAACTGCCTTTAATTAAATTTAAAATATCAAGAAGTTACAAGTAGTTACTTCCCACCTGAAGTTTCGCAGATGAAATATAAATATGTGAGACTTACTAAAAACGGTTATATTGTTCATGGCAGGTTGAACTTGGGTGACCAAAGTTCAAAGAACTTAGGGTACTATCCTCTAAATTACTATTCCACGCTTAAGTAATGATTATTTGGTCTCTATTTGCGCATAGTTATTCAACTCTGCAGCGGAATCCAATATTAGAACCATTATGATGCTGCGCACCGTTTATAGCGGTTTGTGACACTCAAGTCACACAGAATTCAATTAAAACAGCAACCTACCTTCCCTCCATGTCCGTGTCAGCTGGGCAATGTGAAGCGTGATTTTGTGTGTGTGTGTGTGTGTGTGTGTGTGTGTGTGTGTGTGTGTGTGTGTGTATGTGTGATACACGTGCCACAAGTTCATTTATTTCAGATGAAATTGTTGCCCACGAAAGTACTCAGACTTTAATAACTGCTTGTTTTTCCATCACTCTTGTTTCTTTTTCCATTGTTTTAATCATTACTGTTTATTCTTCGCGCGTTTGTTCCCCGAGCACCGGTTAGTAACAGTTAAATTTTGTGAAAGCAATGGAGACAAAAAGCACCGTGATTGCACACAGCAGTAGCGGTACCCAAAAAAAAAAAAAAAATACACCACGCTGCAGATGATACATAAACAGATTTTACTTTCACATCAAATTATTTCTTCACAGTATGAAGTAGTGAAGCTCAAACGTGCCCTTATGTTTAGATTATTCCACACATTTCGTGAATAACGTGAAGAAGAATCGAGCTAAGCATTTTTCTTTGAAAACAGCCTTTGTATGCATCAGCGGCCATAATCATGCACACACACACACACACAATTTTTCTTTTTCTGTCTTGGCCACACTTCATTATTTATTATTTTGATTACATGTTTTAGCCAGCTGCCATTATCAGATGTGTCATGAGGCAAGAGGTAGAAATAGGAGATATACAGTTTATTGCAAACTATAAAGTACACTCCTGGAAATGGAAAAAAGAACACATTGACACCGGTGTGTCAGACCCACCATACTTGCTCCGGACACTGCGAGAGGGCTGTACAAGCAATGATCACACGCACGGCACAGCGGACACACCAGGAACCGCGGTGTTGGCCGTCGAATGGCGCTAGCTGCGCAGCATTTGTGCACCGCCGCCGTCAGTGTCAGCCAGTTTGCCGTGGCATACGGAGCTCCATCGCAGTCTTTAACACTGGTAGCATGCCGCGACAGCGTGGACGTGAACCGTATGTGCAGTTGACGGACTTTGAGCGATGGCGTATAGTGGGCATGCGGGAGGCCGGGTGGACGTACCGCCGAATTGCTCAACACGTGGGGCGTGAGGTCTCCACAGTACATCGATGTTGTCGCCAGTGGTCGGCGGAAGGTGCACGTGCCCGTCGACCTGGAACCGGACCGCAGCGACGCACGGATGCACGCCAAGATCGTAGGATCCTACGCAGTGCCGTAGGGGACCGCACCGCCACTTCCCAGCAAATTAGGGACACTGTTGCTCCTGGGGTATCGGCGAGGACCATTCGCAACCGTCTCCATGAAGCTGGGCTACGGTCCCGCGCACCGTTAGGCCGTCTTCCGCTCACGCCCCAACATCGTGCAGCCCGCCTCCAGTGGTGTCGCGACAGGCGTGAATGGAGGGACGAATGGAGACGTGTCGTCTTCAGCGATGAGAGTCGCTTCTGCCTCGGTGCCAATGATGGTCGTATGCGTGTTTGGCGCCGTGCAGGTGAGCGCCACAATCAGGACTGCATACGACCGAGGCACACAGGGCCAACACCCGGCATCATGGTGTGGGGAGCGATCTCCTACACTGGCCGTACACCACTGGTGATCGTCGAGGGGACACTGAATAGTGCACGGTACATCCAAACCGTCATCGAACCCATCGTTCTACCATTCCTAGACCGGCAAGGGAACTTGCTGTTCCAACAGGACAATGCACGTCCGCATGTATCCCGTGCCACCCAACGTGCTCTAGAAGGTGTAAGTCAACTACCCTGGCCAGCAAGATCTCCGGATCTGTCCCCCATTGAGCATGTTTGGGACTGGATGAAGCGTCGTCTCACGCGGTCTGCACGTCCAGCACGAACGCTGGTCCAACTGAGGCGCCAGGTGGAAATGGCATGGCAAGCCGTTCCACAGGACTACATCCAGCATCTCTACGATCGTCTCCATGGGAGAATAGCAGCCTGCATTGCTGCGAAAGGTGGATATACACTGTACTAGTGCCGACATTGTGCATGCTCTGTTGCCTGTGTCTATGTGCCTGTGGTTCTGTCAGTGTGATCATGTGATGTATCTGACCCCAGGAATGCGTCAATAAAGTTTCCCCTTCCTGGGACAATGAATTCACGGTGTTCTTATTTCAATTTCCAGGAGTGTATTTTCGCAAGAAGACAAAATCTCCATGAGGTGCAAGTCATTTCTTTAAGTCGCAGAATGAAAATTACTCACAATAAATAGGGTATAAATACAGAAGTGTTCATAAGTAGCGCGAACCAAATACTTTTAAACATTGACTGTATGTCGTCAAATAGTACATATTTATTAGAGGTGTAGGTGCATACTGGCGGCAACACAAACAGCGTAAGCTGGCAGTGAAGGAAAAATAATAGCGCACTCGATTTCATTGATGACTGGTAAGTGCAAGGATGGATAAAACATAAATTTAATTAAAAATATACTTTAAATTACAGGTGCAAAGATAGTAACTGTTCTCGAAAGACAGATACCATTAATGACCGTGCAGCTTCTCTAGAATAAATGATAATGAAATGAAATCCTCAGTTGCCGACAGGTGTTGTTGATATACCACGATGGAGACAGGTGAAAATGTGTGCCCTGACCGGGATCTTTTTTTTTTTTTATTCTGGTTTTCTTCGCTTTTGTTTGTTGCATGCGCTCGTTGCGGACGTCGTAAGACATCTGTTTAAGTTCGTTGTTGATCGATTAACTCACTGGTTTTTATTGCAGTGGGCAACTAACCCTCTGACCGAACACGCTGAGCTACCGTGCTGACTAGCATTCGAGTCACTGAGGACACAGATGAAGAACGCCACTGCAGGAACTTATCCCTTGGACGCTTTCCGTGACACCCACATTCCCAAATGTCCACAATCTACATACGTAATGTACCTAATAGATATTTGCTCATCCACTCATTACTCGTAACAGTTCGGGCAACTTGTGCGCATACGCACAGACGAAGGTCAATAGCTTGCTAGCCTTTAACAGTTAAAGGCTAGCATACATTGACCTTCGTCTGTGCGTATGCGCACAAGTTGCCCGAACTCTTACGGGAATTGTCACCTAATTGTGCTCGAGTAATGAATGGATGGGTAAATATCTATTAGGTACTTTACGTATGTAGATTGTGGACAGTTGGAAATGTGGGTCTCACGGGAAGCGTGCAAGGGGTAAGTCTCTGCTGTCGCCCTATTGCTGTGTGTACTCGGTGGCTCGGATGGTTAGAGCGTCTGCCATATAAACAGGAGAACCCGGGTTCGAGTCCCGGTCGGGGCATACATTTTCACCTGTCTTCATCGAGGTATATCAGCAACAACTGTCGACAAGTGAGGGATTCAATTAATGATCATTAATACAGGTGCATCTGTGGGCTGTCTTGAGATTATAACAAACTTTACTTATCAGAAGATTTGTGTAACGTATGACAGGTTACAATAAAATAAGCCAATTCTTCTTTGGCATATTTTATGTACCGTCATGACATTTGATTGCTTGGGAAACCAGCCCCCTAAGCTCCACCTTACTTTTATTAACTGCACATGGATAGCACACTGGTTGCACTGTCCTAGGTGCCTTAAGACACGCCTTCATTTTCGTCGAGCGTCGGTTGGAAGCAGGACCCGTCACTGAAGACAGTTCCACTCCAGTCATAGCGATTTCTGGCCGAAGACGTGTCTGGAGACGCCCCAGGCAGCCGTGGGATACCAACCTGACTGTCATCTGCCAGACAGGTATGGTATGCTGCACGATTTCATTTCACAGCAGGATCCTTTTGGTTGTCATTCGTGGCACCCTTACAGCACAGTGGTGCGTCCATAAGTTTCTACACCTCATTTTCTTGCCCTTCATGGGAAGCCGTCATGGGCTTATATTTCAGCAAGATATTGCCTTTCCGCATATGGTGTCCTCCTGCGTGTTAAGCGTTGACCAGCAAGGTAGCCGGATCTCACCACAACTGAAAACGTTTCGAGCATTATGGGCAGGGCCCTCCAACCATCTGGGGATTTTGACGATCTAACGCGCCAAGTGGACAGAATTTGTCACGTTATCCTCCAGCAGGACATCCAACACTATCAATGAATGGCAAGCCGAATAGTAGCTTGCACGAGAGTCAGACTCGGACTAGCGCATAACAGACGTGCTCAACTTGTGAAGCTCTTCTTTTGGACAAATTAACTAGTTTTCTAAAATGAAATCACTTATCTGTTTGTTTACGTACCTCACATCTATCGTATCTACCGATTTCCGTCCCATTGCGGTAAATCCCTCGTGTGGTCGTCGTTTTTTTTTTTTGTTTATTCTTTTTGCGTGTGTACTCTCAACCAACGATAATGCCTTCACTTTGTTGTTTGTGCTTGTACTCGTTCACCAGCAGTGCCATCCATCTCTAATGAATTCGGTATCGATCGGACGTTCAGCCCTAATAGGGCGTACTCTCTCCTGCATTATTAATAATTAGTCCTACCTCTGCAATATCATATTCGGTTTCATGTTGACAGCCGTATACTCACCATACAGGACATGCTATCTGTAAAATTTCTCCTGTGATGCAATATTAATTCTTTTGAAACGATGACCGTACTTGATACTGTACAGCATCGCTAACGGATACTAAGGTGACTCTATTGGAGCTTTTATTGCACACCACACGCAGCGAGAGTGGGCGAGATTCGATGCAACCAAGAAGAAACACATTGAGTGAGTAAACACGAGGAATAGAGTTGTTTGAACACTGTTCTTTTGCTAAACACGTAAACAACTCTTCAATAAAAAAAAGGTCACCGACAGATACTCGTAACGGACCTTTTTATTTTTCTCATGCATTTCCTTTATACTGCTGCATTTCAGCTGTGGACATGCCTTTCACGGCCTATCAGACCGGTGCTGGCATGGATAATGCGTCCACATAGATTACATATAACAGGGGGTGTAAACGTTGGAGGGACTGGCGAAGTTTACACCTCTGATGTTTCTCATTTCCCAGTTTTCGACGTTCCTGCTCAAAATGCAAAACAGAAGATGAAATAATTGTGCACAAGAGAGTACAATCCTCTGCTGCGGCCTACTGAGACCAAAAAGGGACAGGATGATCTACATCTGCTAATTTCCGTGATACTAGAGTGACCTGTAGATGATAAAAACTATAGAGAAATCATTGAGGGCGTAAGTTTCCAATGAGATGAAGGAGAGAAGGAGATCGTATGGTGGCACAGGAGAGGAATTCGTGACGGGACGTATCAAACCAAGCCTTCCTTTCTGTTTTTTTTTTTTTTTTTTAAAAAAAGAGAAAGCACATTCGCTTTCATCGTCATCACTATAGTGCTGCAAGAACCATTGATACTGGCCTTCAGGGTCACACTGTCCTCAATAATCGCCATGGTGTATGCACAGATTCTTTTTATAACAAAACCGATACGTTGATCTGGACCCTCCAAGTAACCCACTGCCGGCCGCGGTGGTCTAGCGGTTCTAGGCGTGCAGTCCGGAACCGCGCGACTGCTACGGTCGCAGGTTCGAATCCTGCCTCGGGCATGGATGTGTGTGATGTCCTTAGGTTAGTTAGGTTTAAGTAGTTCTAAGTTCTAGGGGACTGATGACCACAGATGTTAAGTCCCATAGTGCTCAGAGCCATTTGAACCATTTTTGAAGTAACCCACTAACATCCATTTCTTCACTCTTCTGACATCTACGACCTCAAATCTCTGCAATGAAAAAACACTGGTACGCTGTCTCCGCCCATTGCTCGCTCTTAAGCTCCTCATTCTGCAGTGGAACATAAGTTTCTACGGATCCCAATGATCGTTACTGGTTCAGTGGTATCAAATTGAAATGTCACACTAAACTGATAATTCTCTTATTATCATTGCTTGACTCTTTCCTCTTATCCACATTTTCTTTGACATCTTTATTACATCATCTATTATTGGGAAAACTCCCACCAAGTTCCTCTCTGTCAAAATCATCATTTTGTCTACAACTTTGAAAATATAAATTCTCGTCAGTGTTTTCTCAATCACAACCATTACTTTGTATTGACTGGAGCACATCCACCCAAGAATAATATCACAGCAGCCGAGAGGACTGCTTCACGTTCACTTAGAGTTGATCCGTATATTGTTATTCTAGCTGCGGACAAAGGCCATGCTACCGTTTTATGGACAAGCGTATCGCAGTATAAATGTTCACCCCACAAAAAGTGTTAAGTGAAAGACTAACAACCTCCTTAAGGATAATTCCTTATCGCTAGAGATTATCAAGAGTCTTAATTATTATTGTGCATGTTCCTCCTACTTTTATGGCTTTCCTAAAGCCCACTAGAAAGTGGCTGCTCTACGTCCGATTGTAACACTGGTGCTCCGACATACCACGTAGCGAAACATCTTTAGTCTGCTGAGCCGTATAGTAGGTCGGTGTGAGCACCACCTTAAAAAACTCAGCGGATTTCTTACGTCGATTTGAAGGATATTTGTTTGAATGACTCTGATATTCTAGTAAGTTTTCAGGTGGTCTATCTCTTCACTCGTGTTCCTCTGTCATATCTGTTACGGTTGACTAGTGTTAGGTTCGGTGCTGAATTGAGGAAAAATTTCAACATGTGTTGACTTCCACTTACTTTTTATGCAGTGACCAGTACTAGGCACAGACTGACAGAGACGCGATGGGAAGCCCGTTGTCACCCATTATTGGCAATTTTTCTTATGTAAGACTTCGAGGAAAGTGCTTTGGTATCGGTGACTTCGAAAGCTGTTCTGTTTTTATTAGGTAGACGATATTTTTGTTCACTCGAGGTATGAATTAAAAAATGCATTCAGTCACAATTTTTCGTGTTTTATTCAGTACACGATGCATTTCGCACCCTGTCGGGTCCATCTTCAGGTGTAATTCGTCTTAATACATGCATCATTTGTTCTCTTGAATGAGATGAAATGCATATTCCTGTCACGCAAAGGTTTGATGTTAGGTTATGAATTTCGTAAGTCAGACGCGGAAAATATGTGCGAAACAGTGGGAAAGGTGAGTAGTGTCAACTTACCAAACAAGCCAAGAAAAGCGTTTTTAACGTTTTAGTAAGAGCGTAAGTTTTTTCCTCCGTCGTTTGCAAGCATATTACTTCATTCAAGAGGCACTTTCGCAAACAATGTGCTTGGTGTGGTCAAAGATAAATTTTTCATACTGCTAAATATATAATTATTAAACAGTTGACATATGCAAGAAACAATTGACATTTGCAGGAAACAATTGACATATTCAGGAAATAACTGTTAGAACAGATCTTTAAAACTGCTGAAACAGCTGTGGCTTGCGAAATCTGTTTGTTCATTTAACACTGATACTGGTTTTTTCATTTTGTGGAGGTATATCTCCAGTTGTTCTAACAGAGTTAGTGTCTTACCATTCTCTTCATTACCAAATTGTTTTCTAGATTGTAGATGACATGTTTCGTTTCCAACATATGTTATGCAATGACTGATTTTTCAAGGGGTTGAGACGGAGTGTTTACATGTTTTTGTAAACGGGTTTAGAAGTTTCTCCCTGTTTTCCCTCCATAGTAGACGGGACAACTGGGGCACGATACTTTGTACACTCCATTATTGTTGTATGTTTGCGTATTTGTTTTTATGTTATGAATGAGTAAGTTTCCTAATTTATTACTAGTTGAGAATGAAACTGTTGCATTTGTTTTTTTTTTTTCAAGTAGATTAGCTATTTTTTGTGATATGGAGCCCAGGTATTGGATACTGGCGAATATTTTCTCTTCCTTCATAGTGTTGTCATTCGTTGTCTTGCTTTTGTGTATTAGTCTGTCTACATTGTCAATTGCTTTGGCTGTGTGGCCACTGCTTTAATTCCTGCCTCGAGTGTATTGAGTACAGTCACGTTTGAAGCTGCAAAATATGGATAAAATTAGATACTTTTGTTGTTCGGCTGCACGGCATTGAGAATCTGAACGATATTTTAGAACACCTGAATTCAATCCACCCTAATGTTTTTTTCAGGATGGAAGTGGAGAAGGATGGCTGCCTTCCCTTTCTTGATATGTTGGGTAGAAAGACGGTAGATGATGCGTGAGGTCATGCCGCTTATAGGAAGCGTACTGACTTCTATCTGCACCCAGCTCAACGTGAAGGAGTACTTCGTACCTCGGTCCATGTCATCCCTGACGCTAAGAGTTTGTCAGTTGAGAAAACCAATCTCCAAGTCACTTTTCGTCAGTATGGTTATAGTAACAGAGAGATCAGACGTGTGTTGCTCTGTCGACCAACTATGCACCGGGTTAGTGACGACAATTAAGTTGTGGCACGGAAATCTACGGCATTTTTGCCATACGCAAGGAGCATTTCAAGGAGCATTTCGAACAGGGTTGGTCGAATGTAGTGGGAAAATGATGTGAAGTGTGTTTTTGAACAACCATCTAATATCAGGGTTCTATTAGATTCTGTAAAGGATGATCTTTGCTTGCGTCGGCCATATTCCTAGCAGTTGTGTCATGTCATATATTGGTCAGACTTTCAGGACCGTTAAGGGCCGGTGTACTGAGCATAAGCGACAAATACGCTTACAACAGCCGAGCGAATTCGCCAAAGCGGAACATTGTCTTGTCTCCGGTCATCCTATGGAATATAAGAACACGGAGATTCTGGTATGTACATCTTGCTACTGGGATAGTGCCATTAAGCAACTTGTACATTAGCAAGTGCCCTCGTGAATACAGATCCTGCTCTTTCTGCCAAAATCAGAGGGGATAAGTTGATGCTATCTCAACCGTTGATTATTAATTTTTTAGTCGATAACTTCAGATGTTATTTAATCTTTGGTTTGTGGTAGCGCTGTGCGAGTGTTATCTGTCTGGAGATTCTCTGAAAATCGAGGTTTAAATTTTCTTGCAAAATGGTTGTTTGCTATAGTTATGCCTTCCAGACGGCAAACTGTGATCCTATCAAAATTTCTGGGATTGTCGACGGCGTTACCCAGTTGCATTCTCGTAAGTCATTTGAAAAATCATTATATTGTTGACCGTGATGAGGATGTGAGTCACTTCGCTTCAGATTTATTCCTTTTCTAGGAAAACAATTACCATAATTTTTATTTCCATTTGTGGGAGCATTGTTTACCTTGTTACTGCTTTTGTTGCCGTTACTCTTTGATTTCCATGCTACGCCAGTCCAACCGCTACCATTCGTTGCTTTTTCGGGCAAAGAAAACACCTCGCGTGACATCTTCCAATCGTTCCCAATTTTCTCTCAATAGTTTCCGCTATATTGTGCTTTATTGTGCTTCTTTTTAGTGACAAATTTGCGAAAAGTACACTGCCTTCGCGTAACGGCCTTCTTCTTTAAAATTTCCACTATGAATTCCTACTTTAGCCCTGCTTCTCAATTTTGACTTTAAGTTCTTCTTAGTCTTTTAGCAGAAAGTTCAGTGTACATGTGTGACTGAGAACATGCTGCATACCAGCTGCTTTCACAACCCTCCACTTAATATCAGTAACATCAAATTTTGTAACAGTTTCTACTTTAAGTGATGGTGTGGTTTGGATCTGCAAATTTCTTCAAATCAGATGGTTCAAATGGCTCTGAGCACTATGGAACTTAATTTCTGAGGTCATCAGTCCTCTAGAATTTAGAACTCCTTGGACATAACTAACCTAAAGACATCACACACATCCATCCCGAGGCAGGATTCGAACCTGCAACCGTAGCGGTCGCGCGGTTCCAGACTGAAGCGCTAAGAACCGCTCGGCCACATCGGCCGGCGCTAATTTGTTACTAGGTTCTTAGTTACATCCAGACGTAATATTTATTATTGAATGAATCTCATCAGCTGATACAAACTGTTTACATCTGAGACTGTATGTTACATTCTTTAGTCTCATCGCTGGATGTAGCTTGCAAAGTATTAATAGTATTTCTGCTGGATTGCATCTGAATGGTTTCACTCGTAATCTCTCTGTTTGCTGATCTATTCCCCAGAGCATTTTCAAAGATTTTCATATGTTATTTAGACCTTACCATATGTTTTTCTTATTTCATGATATTTTTGGTTGGTTTTCCTGTTTTCTATTTTATTGTTAATCTCCCTAGAGCATTCTTCCGTGTTTTCTAATTTAAGGTTGGTTACCTTAGTTTTGTTAATCGCTTCATTGATTTCTGTCATTTATAAAACTCATCCCTAAATATGTGGTTAGTTTCCCTAGAAGATTTGCTACTTGTTCACTGATATCTTTCATTTTAACAAATTCATCCCTCATAAATTTCATTAGATCCTGTAAGAATGTTCCTTGAAAATTATTCCTCAATTCAACCTTATTAGCCGCACGGGATTAGCCGAGCGGTCTAGGCGCTGCAGTCGTAGACTGTGTGGCTGGTACCGGCAGAGGTTCGAGTCCTCCTTCGGGCATGGGTGGGAGTGTTTGTCCTTAGGACAATCTAGGTTAAGTAGTGTGTAAGCTTAGGGACTGATGACCTTAGCAGTTAAGTCCCACAAGATTTCACACACATTTGAATATTTTGAAACCTTATTAGCCCCTTCCCCGTCACTAGCAACCAGAGTACGCACTTCATCAGAATTTCCTGCAATAATCACATCTTCATTTCTTTTTGTCACACTCTCTCGTTAATAATCGACTGAGTGTGGGACTCTACTTTATTTGCAAGGCTCACAAACCTTTGGGCCATTATCTGCTCCTCATTTACCGTTAATTCATTCAATTTACATCCCTAACCTCCTTTAGATTTCTTGAGGGTATTTTTGTTTTGTCGTTGCAACTACAAAAATGAGTGATTTTTTCACCATATGCGTTTCGCTTTATAGAGGTAAAGCATCATCAGTGGTCTGTAATTAAGTTATTTACATTTTGATTTCATTTTATATCGAAAAACAGTTCGTTAAGAATAAGTTGATTTGTACTTACGGTGATTTTTCGGCTGATTTCTCGCTTACATCGGGAAATGCCGTCTGCTGGCACATAGCTGTTTTCTGTGTTACACACTATAATTTTGATCTAGTTTTTAGGTGTTCTGCAGCACTATAGATTCTTTATGTTTGTCGCAACACACTTTCACGCACATCTTTGTATTCTGTTTGTTTTTGTACTTCAAGTATGTGTTGTTGTTTGTGTTTAGTAGTGTTGCCAACATCACCTTTCCACTACTTTGTCTTTCAACTACAACATTCTCTTTTATTTTCTTAAAATTAGATTACTATATGTGTGTAATTCTGTTTCATTAATGAACTGCGTAACATTAGAGAAGGAATAGCTACAGATCATCTAAAAATTAGACCAACATTGTCAATGTCTAACACAGAAAAACAACGATGTGCTAGCAGATGGCATTCCCCGATGTAAGCGAGAAATCAGCCGAAAAATCACCTAAGTGCAAATCAACCTATTCTTTACGAACTGTTTTTCGACCTAAAAGAAATCGAATTGTAAATAATTTAATTACACACCACTGATGATGCTTTACCTCAATAAAGCGAAACGCGTCTGGTGAAAATATCACGTATTTTTGTAGTTGCAACGACAGAACAAAAATTCCATCAAGAATTATAAAGCAACGCGGACACTATGGCCACACAAATGAAGATTTCTTTTATATTTAGCGAATGGATGTAAGTTATTCATGTATTCCTCTTGGTCTGTAGTTGATTCAACCATGTTCAGCTCTATGTTCTTTCTTTCTAAAGTACTCCTGATTTCTTCTTTTATCCTGCAACTCCCAGCTACGATATCCATATTTTATACACCTTCTTATAGCTTGTGCTAAATTCGAATTTCTGTAGGTAAGTTTCTCTGTTCTTCGGATAACGTAGCTATGTGTTGATGGTGCACCCGTATCTCGAACTCAGGACCTCCGTTTGTGCGTCTTCCCCCTACCCCCACACTGCCGCGGTGGCGGATTGATTCTGGCACCCTCTATGCGTGCGACAACGTTTACTGATACGTGACTGGTCTGAGAAAGTCTGCTGCCGCTGTCTTTCTTCCTTGTGATTTTTTCTTAATGATCGATCGTTATGACGGACTCACGAAATGTTTGTAATCCATAAGCTTACCTTTTTAAAATGCCAACTTATTACGTTATGAACACACTTTCCGCATTCCGTGAAGAGTTGAATTTTAAATCGACTTTGCTACCCACAAGCTGCTAATTTCAGTCATTGTAAGTTCACAGCTCACTTGCCGATTTTCCTTTCGATGCACTTTATTTCAAATTGCATCTTCTGTCTTTCACACATATTTTTCAACTAAATAAATGTGCCGCTTTCACCATATGTTTTGCTATCCACAACACAGATTTTTCTAATGTGCGGCTATCGCCGGCGTAGGGATGCCATAAACAAACCCTCGCAGTCCCAAATCTCTATACAAACTTAACATTACAGCCGTGATTCCGTAAGAATGTGCAATGAACTACTCAAGCTTTTCCACTGGAGAAAGTGGTAGTTAAAATGACCCTTTGACGGATAATTTTAGTGAAACGGCGCGCAGGATTTCCTGCTACCTGTTTTCTGTGAAGCTCTCGTAGCTATGCTTCCTCAAAGCGGCTCTTGCAGCGCCATGGATTCTTCAGAAGATGCAAGCAAGCGACATATCGTGATTTTAATTGGTAGTGCGGGTAACCAGTTTATGTGATATGTCCCGGGTGCCATTATGAAGCATTTATTTACAAACACGGTAAAACACTAACAGTTTAGTATCATTAAACGATTCCTCTCACAAAGTTAATAACATCCGAAAGCATGGTAAAAACGACTATCAAATACAACAAGTTTCGCTTCCGTCCCATTGTCGACTAATGTGAACAAGCTTCCAGTACCTCGTATCACCGACAAGTGACACTGGGGATCAGCCTAAATCTCTTTCTTACGTAGTAAGCCCTTCGTACTCCTTTGGCATGTTAACAATATTACAGCACTGCTTAATGCAGCGAATTTACTTCGCCCATTTGCCGAGTTTCAGCAAACGTAGAATTGGGAAAACCATTGTCAAACCAACGAATTTCCTCGCGAAACGGAATCTCTTCAGCTACATCACGAAGAAGATTTTCATAAGGTACACTCTGGGCGAACTCGAGACGAAATTGCGCTGAATGCAGTGAGAAATCAGGAAAGCTTGATCTGAACATTCCCACCAAGAATTGTTACCACAGAAAACCTCGACACAAAGAAACTGCTAAATCCTTTCATGCAGCGCTGAAACAATTCAGCCTTGTACTGTTTGTGAGTGAGCTGAAAATCAGAAGAAAGTGTCTCAGAGTTACCACTTTCCAAACTGACCTTGAAACTAAACGCAGAAAAACAATTGGCACCACTTACAGACTGCCAGAAAGTATCAAGACATTAAGCTCACGCAGTAAACCACAACAACCAGATTGGAAACCACATGGAGCCTCCGTAAGTGTAGTCATCGCTAGTGCAGATCACGATTTCACCTACGAAGGAGTCGAATTCAAGGTGTAGGGATGCCACCAACTTAAAAAAAAGCAATCCGCATCTACCCGTGTCTCACAAAACGACCAACTGTCCTCTCTGATCACAATGAAATCACATACAAACATCTTCCACACCACTTCTGGAGTCATTGCGTACCAAATAAATTTGAGCAATCCAACCCGCCACCACCGCAACCCACACAGTGCAAGACGGGCAGCCGTTTTCAGCACACCTACGGAAATCGTCGCAACAACCCAAATGCGGGAAATCTAGCGGACGACGCCTCATTTTGAAATGAAAACTTACTTCAAAAAAGAAAAACCTAAATGCAGAAATTGCAATCGTACTCACCTCGCTTCCGATCTAAAACGCTCCGGAAGGCCAAAGAAACCCATATCCGCCGACAGAATAAAGAAAATGAAATGTATGAATGCACCAACCTACTACGGACTGGAATGTTCATAAACTGAAAACTTCCGGTATGCATTGACCACTGCATTACTCAACACTCTTCCAGAACGCAGATCCCTCCTTACTGAAGCGATGAAAAAGGTTTCCAGAGAGTTCCTCCGGTGGGATACGGAATTTGCGTTCGCCTGGAACAGAGTACATATCTACATCATGCGGGCTTTCAAATAAGAATGAAATTATGTGGTGGTGGCCCTCAACTACGTACCCACAGGCTCAGACTTGAAATATTAAAAGGTTTTGGCTGGTTTCAATTCTATGGGCTGGGATACGTAGTTGCCGCATTACAAGCTAAATACTGCTGAGTCTACTGTACACAATATGAATATGCACATGAATAGAATGGGCGAACGTTCCTATCGCTCGGCAATTGCGAATTTTGAACGTAACATAGGCCATTCTACATGAAAGATTGCAATTAAATAAATTCTGCAGGCACTATTTTAACGACGTTAAATGACGAGTACGATAGTAGAAGTGCCTTGAAAAATGCCCTCTATTACGGTAAAACACTTGTTGGTGTCGATGGTCCAGCAGTTAAATAAAATATAAGTTGAATAACAGGGAAACAATAGATTCCTACTTTACATAATTAGTTACGAACAACAACATAGATCGCGAGATAGTCACTTCTAAACGCATACTACGCCTTCACTGCAAAAGTCACGGGAGTCTCGCAAGTGCACAAGTCGGCACTACGAAATATTTCCCACGACCATTCGCAAACTGCTCCACTCTCCAAGTCTTTACCGCGACTGTACATCGCTGCTCCACATCCAGCCTTTCCCACGACTGTGCGTCCGTCACGCCGTACTGTCCAGGACTCTGTCCTGTCCTCTCCCGTACTCCTCCACTTAATTACAGTCTCCGTATTAACGAGCGCTGTGATTGGGTAGAGCGCTCCCGCCATGTCATCAAGCCAATACATACTCACAAACACATTGAAACACATACCAAATACTGGATTTACATTTAAATAACTTGAATTTGAATAAACATTCCTATGGCTGGACCATAAACACGCTCTAACACACGTTATTAAATACATAAACAAATCAAATAAACATATCTCAAAGGAATAGAAACAAAAGGTAGGCCCATACCCTAATGTGTCTGTGCTTTCTAAACACAGTAAATATTTAACCGATTTCTTCATGAATAGTATATCTCGGATATAAACAAAGACATAGATGGATAATTATATTCATAAGCATGCTGCTACCGTTTTTTCGTGTAACTGTGGAGTACTTATGGCCTGTTGCGATCCATAGTAATTGGCCACTTTGACCTCCAATATCTCATGTACAGGGTGTCCAGAAAAGGGCTCCCTGATTTCAAAATTAAATATCTAGAAAACAAAGATCGATAGAGGAATGCAGTAAACGGTGTGTTTATTGTGAAAGCTGTAAGAAGTTTTTACAGCTGTTTGAAATAATAGTTACAAAAGCTGCTAACAGATGGCGCTGTACGCTGTACAGCTCATATCAGCATACATAAGTGAAGTAATCGTATGAAAACAATCTTTGCAAACAATCACATCACAATGTTTTCAAAATGTTCAGCATTGGCACTACAGAGGTGCCACAAACGAAGAATGAAATTCGCCATCAAATTTCGTAGTGTCTCAACCTAAATGGATTCACATGCCACAGAGATCGCCGATTCAAGCTCGTCCAGCGTGGCGGGACGCTTGGCGTAGACCATGTCTTTCACTGTGCCCCACAAAAAAAAAAAAAAAAAAAAAAAAAAAGTCACAGGGAGTCAAATCCGGCGAATATGGAGGCCAATCCATGCCTGCACCAGTAAATTCCAAAGCAATGACTCGATTCCCGAAGTATTCCTCAAGAAAGCGAAACACTTGTTCGGTCCGATGCGGTCGGGCTCCATCTTGCATAAACCATTCACTTCCTGGTCGATCCTCTAACGCTTGCTGTGTTGCGACAAATTGTTCCAAAATTGCAACGTAACGTGAACCAGTGACCGTTTCTCGAATGAAAAAAGGGCCCATAATGCCTCTGCTGCATACTGCAGCCCTCACAGGAAAATACAGGGGTTTCGCTTCGCACCAATATGGCTTTTCGGAGTTCCAAAATCGCCAGTTCTGCTTATCCACGTATCCATTCAGGTGGAAGTGTGCTTCATCTGTAAACCAGATGCAGCCAACATGAAATCCTTCACTGTCAATCATTGTGAGCATCTGATTTGCAAAGGCAACCCTTTGTTGCACAGCTCGTACGGATGTGGCATGGTGCGTTTGAATTTTGAATGGAAACATGTGCAGGCTCTCCCAGTATTTTCTGCGTGCTGGAGCGCTTAAAACCAGTCTCAAATGCAGTTCTACGAACGGATGACATTGGATTTCGCTGAATAATTCCAGAAACTGTGGCGATATTTTCAGGCGTAACTGCTGTTTGCTTGCGGTCAAAGTGCCCCACTAGATCATCAGTTACTCTGCCTGTCGTTGAAATTTTGCGAAGAGCGTACGAATGGTTTTCGCATCGGGTCCTTTTGGAACATTAAATCGTGCTTGAAAACTTCGCCTTGTTGCCGTAGGACTCTCTTCTAACCTGTGGTACTCTAGCACCATAAAAACGCGTTGTACAATGGAGTACATGGTTTTAATCTCTTCCTTCGGTAGGCTAACCTCCTTTCACGTTTCAGTAGTGGAACTGATCGCTCTGGGCTTCGGATCACTATTTATACTAGGCATTACGTATGGCGATTACAGCGCCATCTGTTAGCAGCTTTTGTAACTATTATTTCAAACTGCTGTATAAACTTCTTACAGCTTTCACAATAAACATACCGTTTACTGCATTCCTCTATCGATCTTTGTTTTCGAGATATTTAATTTTGAAATCAGGGAGTAACTATTCAAGTTACATGCCTGTAATTTATACCAATTTAGATTTATACTAATAGCTTTCTAAAGACACATCGAGCGACAAAATCGAACGAACCGTTTACATTTTGGAAATTCGTTGCTGGGTGTCACTTATATAATTTATCGCCAGATTCTAAACATTAAACTTAACAGGATATTGCAAATATGATTACACCATAAGAAACGTCTCGCAAATATTGGTAACGTATATGTTTCTTTTTAAGGTATTATGATTCCTCTGGCTATTGTAAAATCTACATGAGCTGTCCAATGTCTGCCATTAAAGTTTCACAAAGTCCGCCATATTTGGCACTCCATCACACAGCGTTGTCATGGAACTGCCAGCCGTGTGGTCGGCCTGCACCAAGCGCTGGGGCTACCCGTTTTGCTCCAGCTAACGTACGGCACCACGTGGTTGTTGACGAGCCCCGGCTTGCCCAGAGGCCCGTGCGGCCACGCCAACTCCGAACTTAGAATATTTCCAGGGCGCCACAACTCGCCCCTTACCTCACAACCAGCAAGCCAGGACATGGATCAGCCCAAGTCTAATCCATTGTTATGTTCTACAATTATTGATAGGTTATTCACATTCATGTCCGGACAAAATACTACAACCATATGTTTGATCGACGCAAATGGTTTCTGTATTAATGACGAACTTCTAGAAAAACTAGAGGACGTAACCTTACAATTACTGGACTTGCCGAAAACAATTGCTTCGGGAAAGATATTGGTTTTCTCGACTATGTATGCCGCATATACGACAAACACAAAACGAAAAAGAAAGCTGCTCACAAGGAGGGGTCACCATCTTTCATACTGAAACGTCCCCTTTGAACAATTATACATAAGACTGTGCTTAACCAGACACACAATATTTTTAGCGCAACGCAATCAGACTTTCAAAAATCCCTACAAAAGAATGGCCCTTGCTAACATTAACCTGTACCTTTCACAAATCACTTACCTCTCAAAAATCTTCGTTACTCAAGCTACTGCAATACAGCGAGCGCCACTACTGCCAGCTAAATAAAAGATTCAAACTACGGAAGGCACTAACTACTGATAGGCATAGTTAGCAAATGAAAGATTTAAATAGAGAACAAACAATGTATTTACCTTACTAGTCATAATATATATAGCAGTTCATGACAAATTACAAAACTCCACCATCTCTCTCCCCACATCCACCACTGCTGTCGGCTCACCTCCAACTGCGCAACGCTACGTGCTGTTCACATCCAGCTGCCGCTGCCAACACTACAATGGCAGACAACAATGCAAACTAGCCACAGACTTCACACAGCACAGCCAGTGATTTTTATACAGAGGTGGCGTTACCAATAAAAAAACCTAAACAGCCTACTTACATAGCCCCCATGCTCCCCACAA
This sequence comes from Schistocerca americana, assembly GCF_021461395.2. Lineage (NCBI taxonomy): Eukaryota > Metazoa > Arthropoda > Insecta > Orthoptera > Acrididae > Schistocerca > Schistocerca americana. The sequence continues at coordinate 749,163,586 of NC_060122.1, read as the reverse complement.
AAAATTTTACAAATTGTTTTGGACAGTGGCCAATAATGATTTGATAAAATTTTTCGTAATTACAATAAGATTCCAGGTTCGAATCCTGGCAGGGTCGCCATATGAAACGTCCCCTTTGAACAATTATACATAAGACTGTGCTTTACCTGGCACACAATATTTTTAGCGCAACGCAATCAGACTTTCAAAAATCCCTACAAAAGAATGGCCCTTACTAACATTAACCTGTACCTTTCACAAATCACTTACCTCACATAAATCTTCGTTACTCAAGCTACTGCAATACAGCAAGCGCCACTACTGCCAGCTAAATAAAAGATTCAAACTACGGAAGGCACTAACTACTGATAGGCATAGTTAGCAAATGAAAGATTTAAATAGAGAACAAACAATGTATTTACCTTACTAGTCATAATATATATAGCAGTTCATGACAAATTACAAAACTCCGCCATCTCTCTCCCCACATCCACCACTGCTGGCGGCTCACCTCCAACTGTGCAACGCTACGCGCTGTTCACATCCAGCTGCCGCTGCCCAACACTACAATGGCAGACAACAATGCTAACTAGCCACAGACTTCACACAGCACAGCCAGTGATTTTTGTACAGAGGTGGCGTTACCAATAAAAAAACCTAAACAGCCTACTTACAATACAAAACAACCGGCCGCTATAAGACTTCATTTACCAGAAAAATTGAATACCCACCAAGATATTGGCATAAAAACAAAAAAAAACAATCTTCTTCGCAACTGTGTATGTACCTCCCACTGAGGATCTACCAATAGATCGCTTTGAATACGTCTCTGAACCTGGCCCACTAATCATCGCAGGAGACCTTAATGACAGATACTCTGTTTTTAACCATAAAACCAACAACAAAAACGGCGATCTTCTCATTGCAGCTCTAAACGACAATATAATCCACCCACAAAATAATCACCCGCTTTCCACACCGCAAATTGCTAGTCACTGCAGTGAAGTGGAATTAGATGACAGCATTTCCAGCGACCACCCCCCAATCACGATAAAAACAACGGCCACTACCTACGACAGTTACAGTACGAAAGCTTTCATCGATTCCAAAAGCTGTAATATAGAAAATTTCAGAACATAATTTTGAAACAAAAAGCCCACCACGACAGTCATTAATACTGCAGAAGACCTCGCAAGTATAGCCAGCTAATCATTAAAACGATACAACCAGCTATCGTTAACAATGCACCTAAGAAAACCACCACAGAACGTTAAGGACACATTTCCCGCTCATATTCTCAACTTAATCAAAGAAACAAGAAAACTAAATAGGCAAACTAAACGACAACCTAACTAAAGGGCTAAAACTAACTGAAACGGTCTAAATAATCGAGATTCGCCAATTCAGAACAAATAGATGAGAAAGTGAGTCGCAAGGACTTGACGAGCGTAACCCCATTCTCTTTCGCAATAGATCCATCAGAATACTGGGCAAAACCGGCACTGAAGAACCGGCTTTTGAAATGGACGATCACATTACATTGGACGAAATGGAGAAGGCTGAAATACTCGCATTCCGCGATTTACTCCAAAAAGTCCAGGATCATCCACAGCATCCCAAATCTTACGACGACCACGAGGATATTATTATTAGGGAACTTCATTCGCCGGCCGAAGTGGCCGAGCGGTTCTAGGCGCTACAGTCTGGAGCCGCGCGACCGCTACGGTCGCAGGTTCGAATCTTGCCTCGGGCATGGATGTGTGTGATGTCCTTGGGTTAGTTAGGTTTAAGTAGTTCTAAGTTCTAGGGGACTGATGACCTCAGATGTTAAGTCCCATAGTGCTCAGAGCCATTTGAACCATTTTTGAACTTCATTCACTACTATGCAAAATAACACATCAACATATCAACCACTTCTGAAAGAAATAACACAACGTGAGATAGCCTCTGATAAACCAAACGGCAAAAGTAAAGCTCCTGGACATGAAGGCACTGGACGATTTAAACTCAGACTATTTCTGCGACAGATATTAACTCAAATACTAAGACCTCTATTTAATGCAGCCATAACTCAAGAAACTGTACCATCCTAGTGGTAACAAGCACGTATTACAATGATTCCGAAAACTGGAAAACCCAAAATCATCCCTAACGTAGACCTACCACAAAACTTCCACTAACTGCCAAAAATTTGAAACAATGTTTAACAAAATGGCTCTGATCACTATGGGACTCAACTGCTGAGGTCATTAGACCCCTAGAACTTAGAACTAGTCAAACCTAACTAACCTAACGACATTACACACATCCATGCCCGAGGCAGGATTCGAACCCGCGACCGTAGCGGTCTCGCGGTTCCAGACTGCAGCGCCTAGAACCGCACGGCCACTTCGGCCGGCCAATGTTTAACAGACTGCAACAGTTTGCAGAATAAAACAACATTAGACCACTGACTAAAATGAATTCGCTCCATTAGTAAGACTAACTAACAAAGTAACGAAAGCTTGCAACTTAACAGAAGTGGCCGCTGCCCTCGTTTCGAACATACACCGAAGAGTCAAAAAAACTGGGAGACCTGCCTAACATCGTATAGGGCTCCGCGAGCACGTAGAAGTGCCGCACCACTACGTGGCTTGGACTCTACTAATGTCTGAAGTAGTGCTGGAGGGAACCGACACCGTGAATCCTGCTGGGCTATCCATAAATCCGTATGCGTACGAGAGGCTGGAGATCTCTCCTGAACAGCCCGTTATAACACCTCCCAGATATGCTCAATAATGTTCAAGTCTTTGGAGTTTGGTGGCCTGCGGATGGGTTTCAAATCAGAAGAGTGTTCCTGGAGCCACTCTGTACCAATCCTGAACGTGTGGGGCGCCGCATTGTCCTGCTGGAATTGACCAAGTCCGACGGAACGCACAATTGACATGGATGCTTACGTACGTCTCACCTTTAATAGTCGTATCTAGACGTATCGAGACTCTCATATCACTATAACTGCACATGTCCAACACCATTGCAGAGCCTCCATCAGCATGAATAGTTCCCTGCTACAAGAACGGTCCATGGATTCATGAGGTTGTCTCCACACCAGTACACGTCCATCCGCTCGATACAATTTTAAGCGAGACTCGTCCGACCAGGCAACAAGTTTCCAGTCATCAACAATACGACATCGGTATTGACGGGCCTAGGCGAGGCGTAGAGCTTTGTGTTGGGCAGTAATGAAGGGTACACGAGTGGGCCTTTGGCTACGAAAGCCCATATCGATGATGTTTCGTCGAATGGTTCCCACGCTGGCACTTGTTGGTGGTCCAGCACTGCAAACTGCAGCAGTTTGCGGAAAGGTAGTACCCCTGTCACGTTGAACGGTTCTCCTCAGTTGTAGTTGGTCCCGCTCTTGCAGAATCTATTTCCGGCCGCAGTGATGTCGGAGATTTGATGTTTTACAGGATTCCACATATTTATTGTACACTCGTGAAATAGTCGTACGGGAAAATCTCCCCTTCATCGCTACCTCGGAGATGGTGTGTCCCATCGCTCGTGCGCCGACTGTAGCACCACTCAAATATTGATAACCTGCCATTGTAGAAGTAGTAACCGGTCTAACAACTGCGGCAGACACTTTTCTCAAATAAGCGTTGACGACTGCCGCCCCGTATTTTGGCTGTTTACATATCTCTGTATTTGAATACACATGCTTATACCAGTTTCTTTGGTGTTTCAGTGTAGAACGCGCCTTTGATAAGTTATGGCTTGCCGAACTTCGTCGCAAAATGTTAAAGTACATTTTCCCATCTGAAATACTACAATTAATATCTAAACTCATTGGGCAAAGAAAAGTACATATACCAGTTGGTGATCAAAAGTAATCTTACTTCCCACCGAAAGCGGGAATGTATCAGGTTGCCGTCAGCTCCCCATTGTTATATACAATACATGCTGCTGACATCCCAAGATCCAAGAGGCGGAATAGAGACACAGCTCTGCACGCTGAAGACACTGCTTAATGGTGTCATGCACCCACTTGCAATGCAGTCAGTGAACAGGCTAATAGCTACATCAGCAAACTTGGAACCTGGCTCAGTAAATGGAGAATACGACAGAATCAAACCATGAGTCAACTTACGCTATTCATGCATAGAAATCTTAGTAATCGCCAACGAAAGGACCCTCACAAACTCAACATTCGACTCTGGAGACAAATATTTGCAGCACAACAAAACGTCGAAGATTTCGGAATCTACTAAACTCTTAAACCCTTAAATAAGCAAAAACACATCTGAAAAGATTAAACTAGCAGAGAGCCGACATAACTTAGCACGTCTCATGGAATACCGAACACGTAGAATGGGACAATCAGTTGATCTTCTTGCAAGCAAAATATTTATCTCATACATTCTGGGATACAGATTTCAAGCATGGATTGTGTCACCAAACGAAACGAAAAAAACTGTCCGCGGACCAATGAATGTTTCGATAGTTGTCGCCCGCGCTAGAAGTTTCCAACAATCCCCGGTGCGAAACACTTAAAACCAAAAATATACTACACTGGATAAACGAACAAACCACCATATTCGGGCTCAAAATACTATATAGCAATGGGCTTACAAAATTACTCTTGCAGCACGATCCCACAACGTTTCACTCCGAAGATCAAATATGCATTTCTTCCCTACATTACTCTCGAAGCACTATCGATTCCACTCAAACTGAGTCCGCTGGAAGGCGAAGAAATCAATGAGATTGTCAACAAACCATGAATGCTTACAGGAGTTTGGGATGCTGTAGCAGCCTGATATAGAAAGAACAACTTATTGCACACAAGGATATCAGTAAATTCCTGCAGAAGGAGATAATATTCTCTACATCGACTACATTTTGAAGTTTTTCATCTTCTACGTAATCAGACCAAAATTCTCTTCATAAACTAAATTCCAAGACCATAATATCACTTTATCAACACCACTGAGATATGTATACGCCAGAATATCAGGTAGCCAATCCAAACCGGTGATTTTTCGAACGAGAGGCTTTTCTCTCAGCCATAAGGCGAATCAGGAAATTTGGAACGGAGGAAACCTAAACAACAATATCTTCCTCTCAATCATCCATATCCATTTATATGCAATTAAAAATCCTACAAAATTAAATAAGCACCCAGTTACCCTAAATAAATGGCATCACAATAGAACAAACTACAACTACTGGCTGAAAAGTGTTATGCTCTCCTACAACCCATCGAAATTGTGAGGGTATTATTTTTCAGAAAGTCTGATGGTACGTCGTCAATCTCATACATTCTACACATCAACCTAAAGAGTCTTTGATTGTCATTTCCTCTAATTCTTTAGGAAATTAGGCCGGAATATTATCTATACCTTCTGCTTTATTTGCTCACAAGCCTTGCAAAGCTCTTTTAAATACTGACTCTAATATTCCATCCCCTATGTCTTCCCTACCGACTCTAATTTCTTCTTCTACCATGTCGTCACCCACGTCCTTCCCCTTATACAGTCGTTCAGTGTATTCTTTAAACGTATCCGCCCCTCCCTCAACGTTTTGCATTGCACTTTTAATTTTAGCACCCACGCTTTTAATTTCACTGAACGCTGAGTCAATTTTTCCGACGATCATTTCTTTTTCGATTTCTTCACATTTTTCCTGCAGCCATTTAGCCTTGTCTGCCCGACAATTCTTATTTATTTCATTCCTAATTTATTTATATCGTCGTAATTCTGTCATTCCTTGAACATTTTTAATTTCCTCCTTTCGTCGATCAGTTGAAGTATATCTTCTGTAAGCCAAGGTTCAATCACATTGCTTTACTTTTACTCGTATTTGACTGTCCAAAACCTGTGATTGCCCTCTTTATATATGTCCACTCTTCTTCAACAAAACTGCCTATTCAGGTACTCCTTATCGCAGTAACCACGTCCTTACCGCCCTCAAACGTGTCACATCCTTCTTCAGTTCATCATCATCTCATTTCCTTCAACACTGATTCTCCAACACGATTGTCTTCAGTTTCTATTTTTTCTTCGCCTACATTACATTGTGATCCGAGGCCATAGCTACGTCTGGGTGTGCCTTGTAGTCCAATATCTGATTTCGGAATGTCTGTGTGACCATAACTGAATCCAGGAGGAACGTTCCCATATCTCTGGGTCTTTTCCAACTACACTTTCTCCTCTTGTGAGCAGTGGACCGAGTATTCGCTATGACAGTTTGAAATTTATTGCTGACCTCAATCAGTATTTCTCCTCTCTCATTCCTACTGAGTTGCCCATATTTTACCATAACCCTTTCGTACATTCCTTCCAATACAACCGCATTCCAATCCTGGCACTATAGATTAGTATATAGAATAAAAGAGAATAATATACTAAGTACTCAAATTGGTGGTCATTTCTAGATCATATCATATTGTTGTTAATCCCCACACGTGCGACTAATACTACAACTTTCAGACTGCAGGAAAGTATTCGGTGTGCCCTCTCATATCCATTTCCTCAAGTACATAAATACAAGAGAGACAATTCTCATAGAGTTACCAATTTCATTAAAATCCCTGGCTAAGGACGATTGGTTTTTCTATGCAGTGTCAAATGTTATTTTGAGAAGTACAGCCTCATACGTGCAAGAGATACATGAATCCGTAGAACTGATATCCGAGAGAATTTCTTTATGCCGAAATATGCCAGTGAAATAGTGAGATTCACTGAAATGAACCCAAAATCGAGGCGGAAATTTCGTGGGACAAGACCTTCATGTTTCTGGCAGCAGCTGAACGAAATAATTAATATTCGACAGTGCTAGTCAGCAATATGAAATTACGACCGAACTTCGTTGCCCAGTCTGTAGTCAGCTGGTACGGATACGCGTTCGCTAAAGTAAAACTGTCTAAGTTTGTGTTACTTGAAATGTCACTATTTTAACTTGTCTCTTATGGCTATTTGACTGTTACTGCGAATTTCGTCAGAGCAGATTTCTCAAGACAGAATACTAGAACAGTTTCATTAATAAATCTTGGAGTTCTAGTTCAAGTTACAGCGAGAAATACAATATACATTTTCGGAGGTTCGTTCAGTCGCTCATTACTTCCTGAAAATTAACATTCATTTTTGATGTGAAGTACTCAACCGTAACCACTTTGGACAATGGTCGTGAAAAGACAGCTACACCTAGGTACAGTGTGAGCAGGATGTGAGCCTTATCAGCAAAAGGACAAAAGATATGCTACTCTTAGAGTTGATATTATTATAACTATTGTAACCTCCCCACATAATTCATTCACATTTAGTTAACCTCAAAACAGAAAAATTCCTTAACCTCTCAACGGTAAAAATTATAATTATGTCGTTCACATTCAGTGTAACGTCCCAACAAAAAATAAATTCAGTAACCTGGTAATAATACAATGTAACTAACCTCTCAATTAAATTGTCGCTCACTTATAGCTTTTCAATAATTGACTGTGAATTTAACCTGGTAAATTTTGGACGTCAGCAGTGCTGCGTAATGGCCCTGAAAGATCATTCTGAATAAAAAAGAAAAATTCTTACCTCAATGAAGTCGCCGGATAGCGCATGTATATCTGCTCTTACAATAAATTTTTCTGGCACAGCCCTGTGCAATGCTGGCCGATAGATTTGTCATTTATGAAAGGAACAACTGATTTTTCTTTTGCAATAATCGGGATGATCATGGATTGGAGAAATTAGTAAATTCTTTAAATTGAAATGAATGGTTATTAAAAGTTACTTTTTATGACAAAGATTATTATTAGGAGATTTTTTAAAACATTTACATGGGACTTGAGACACCAATACTTCATATGCGCGAGGCTGCTTTTTTACCTTATACAATAATGTTCAGGCTCCGGCATCGCTGCACCACGACCAGCCCAGCCAACACGATACACCAGACCAGACTGCTAGCAACAACTTACTGCTACAGTTACACAGCTCCTACTGCAGTCAACACTGCTCTCTGGTCTGAGATTCTCTTATGCCTTACATACCGCAGGCAGCGCGTGAGCAATACATCGAAATTACATCTGCTCGGAACTCTTACACTATTTTTGGGCAAACAAAACCTTAGCGAGTTACCATCTAACTGTTTGTTCTCTTTGTTTCCCTCAGTGACTCCAATGTCTAATTTCCTTTTAACTTTACTTATCTGAGATATAGCCTGGTGTAGTCAGTTGCTTATGTACTGTAGACGATAGTCGCCGGGAACAATGAATGATAATTTTCAGTCCTTCATCGACGTTTAAATCAACTTAGACCTTCACGTGGTACTGCTAGCAAGGGGCGCAATCACGTTTTCTACGCTTTTTCATACAGACAAGGAAAATTTTCGTCTTTTGCAACTGTAAATGTTTGTGTGTACGTAATAGTTTTCACCTGTACACCCTGGGCTCTTTAGTGATCTAATTATTTAACTATACATTTATTGTTATCTGTAATGAAATCTGTAATGATTTTTAGCAGCTTATTCTATTCAAGACTGCGTGGGTGTGTCTTCATTTCACGCTTACCATTCCTTTTTTTTTCCTATTCATGTATCCGTATGTTGTTCTGTATGTTCTAAATGCACACAGCATAGCTTTCTTCGAACTGATATGTCATATCTAGACATTTTCCTGCATATGACCTTTACTGTTGCAGACTGAAAACAAATTTTCCTGCTCACGTACTTCAGGGCTGCCTGAAGAATCATGCGGGCTGTAGCAGTAGAGAGTGAAGCAGAGTGGTGGGGTGGGAATGTACGGAGGGTAGGAGGTGAGGCACAGTGTGTGCGCGGGCTTGTGTGTGTTTGTGTGTTGTGGGTAAATTTTTTATAGTAAACTGTAATTAGTTCCTTGAGAACATTTTAATTTTTATTTGTGACCTTCTGTGTGAAATATTCTTATACTCCACCACACAGCCGCCCTCCGTCTACATCCTAACATCCTAGTCTGCAGCTCCTATATTCCATCGGTCATCCCTGAAGCATCTGAGGAAGAACTTATATACTCTGCTACAGTATACGAGTTGGTTCTGTGCAGGGAAATGTTTGAATGTGGCATATCAATACATAGAAACTTGCACCACGTGCGTCTAGTACATACAGGACAACAAAGGGGTGCATGAACAGGACATCAGGACATAAAATTAATGTAAGTCCAAAAAAAAAAAAACACAAATTTGTAAATAGAATTAGAGTTGAATGAGCTGCAGGAAATCACAACAGTTCTCATATGAAAAAATGTTTAATTAAGTAACAGACCTCCGAATAGGCGAAAACTATTTGGGAAACATATTGAAATTCAGTTATAAAGATTGAAGATTTATTATCATTATGATATATCATAACTGAAGAATTAAATGAGGACAAATATCTACAAAAATTCTCAGTAACAGAATTTTTTGTAATTTAGCAATGTACATTTTACTAAAATTTGACAGTGAATGTTATTAAAGAAAATGATCATGATATAGCTCTCTTTGTCTTTACGAATATATCAAGGTTTTTGATGGCATGCAGATACTGCCTCCAGAACATAAATTTTCGCGATGAATGCCTTTTTAATATGATCACATGTAGTGAATATTAAATTTTACATATTCACATTATTTTCAGATATCCCACACATTGTATTTCTTCACTCATTCAACTGATATACGCCATAATAGAAAAAGAAAAAAAAAGTGACACACTGCGAAAAATTGTCTTAATGGGACGGATATTGGCAGAAGTGATCTATATATATATAGAGAAACTTAATGAAACGTTTGGAGTATTATGATTAGGGGTCTCCAACCAGCTTGCGATTCTGGATATCAAACGCGCCAGTAAGATAAAATTTGGCACGATACCCCTCAACACAAAATCCAACAATTCTATCAGTCAGTGCCGAGTTGAATAACTGCCTGCGTAAAATCCAAAGATGGACCTACGTGTTATTGACTTCCTCAATATGTGAAGCTCTTTCTCTTGAAAAAATCATGCAGATTACTGAAATTGGTATCATTTGTTTTTATATGTACATTACATGCTTTTCTTAGTGTGTATTAGCACAGTAAATATCAGTACATAATATGACAGATGCAGATATAGAGAAATTTGTTACGTTGAGAAACTAGCTTAACTGCTGCATAAAATCACTTTATTTTAAGAATTTGTGTCACCATTCGTGACTACTGTCGTAAGTTTCGTGTCATATTGACATTGCAAACAGAAATGACTTGCACTGACATTTGATTTCTCGTATTTTCATACTAGCAGTTGTTTTGTTCCGTGATAATGTCACTCTAGCAGAGTACAGCCACATATCGAAATAAAAAGTGGTCGAATCAGGATTCTCTGCACTCATCAATGACCATAGAATCGTCTTAAGAAAGTTAGGTAGGTAGTGAGTGGAAGTTGAAGAAAACATCACTCACACTTGTTTTGGGATTGCATCAGCCTGCGGACGCCGTCTGTCCGCCACGTTTTTGTGGTATCAGCTCTTTGTTTTCGGCGCTTGTGCGACTGAGAAGAATTAAATTTCTATTTCACGTTTTCCAAATAGCGGGCTTCTCTCAGCTAAATTTTTCTAGTAACGCTTGCCTGAAGACTTATAAAATGTAAATCGTTTACCTCTATTCCTTGCACTGTTCCTGAGCCCAAGTCGCCTACAACCTGGTTACTCGTTTCACATTCTTTTGTTAATGGTTTACATCACAGAATTATTATAATAATAAGTTTTAAAAATAAAATGTAAATAAGTGTATCATGTCAATGACTGGAGTTATTTCCTCTTTCATTTGTGTCAGGAGTAGACTGAGGACACATGCATTTACAGAGTCTTTATCGCTGCCAAACGTTGCGTTAACTACATAATGATTTAGCTGAATTATTGTCTACATCTGCATCATTTCGGACGGTACACCGCCCAAATCAATTAAAAGGTGACTCTTTAAACTTTATCATTTCCCACCATTGTGACGCAGACAGAAATTTGGTTCAAATGTGGCTTCTGTGATGGTGCAAAAGGATGACACCTTGCGATGCCACCTACATCTACATCTACATCTACATGCACACTCCGCAAGCCACCTGACGGTGTGTGGCGGAGGGTACCTTGAGCACCTCATCGGTTCTCCCTTCTATTCCAGTCTCGTATTGTTTGTGGAACGAAAGATTGTCGGTATGCCTCTGTATGGGCTCTAATCTCTCTGATTTTATCCTCATGGTCTCTTTGCGAGATATACGTAGGAGGGAGCAATATACTGCTTGACTCCTCGGTGAACGTATGTTCTCGAAACTTCAACAAAAGCCCGTAACGAGCTACTGAGCGTCTCTCGTGCAGGGTCTTCCACTGTAGTTTATCTATCATCTCCGTAACGCTTTCGCGATTATTTAATGATCCTGTAACGAAGCGCACTGCTCTCCGTTGGATCTTTCATATTGGATCTTTCATATCTCATCTATCAAACCTATCTGGTACGGATCCCACAACGGTGAGCAGTATTCAAGCAGTGGGAGAACAAATGTACTGTAAACTACTGCCTTTGTTTTCGGATTGCATTTCCTTAGAATTCCTCCAATGAATCTCAGTCTGGCATCTGCTTTACCGACGATTAATTTTAAGTGGTCATACCATTTTAAATCACTCCTAATGCCTACTCCCAGATAATTTACAAAATTAACTGCTTCCAGTTGCTGACCTGCTATATTGTAGCTAAATGATAAAGGATCTTTCTTTCTATGTATTCGCAGCACATTGCACTTATCTACATTGAGATTCAATTGCCATTCCTTCCACAATCCGTCAATTCGTTGCAGATCCTCCTGCATTTCAGGACAATTTTCCATTGTTACAACCTCTCGATATACTATAGCATCAACCGCAAAAAGCCTCAGTGAACTTCCGATGTTATCCACAAGGTCATTTATGTATATTGTGAATAGCAACGGTCCTACGACACTCCCCTGCGGCACACCTGAAATCACTTCGAAAGACTTCTCTCTATTGAGAATGACATGCAGCGTTCAGTTATCTAGGAACTCTTCAATCCAATCACACAATTGGTCTGATAGTCCATATGCTCTTACTTTGTTCATTAAACGACTGTGGGGAACTGTATCGAACGCCTTGCGGAAGTCAAGAAACACGGCATCTGTCTGAGAACCCGTGTCTATGGCCCTCTGAGTCTAGTGGACGAACAGCGCGAGCAGAGTTTCACACCATCGTCTTTTTCGAAACCCATGCTGATACCTACAGAGTAGATTTATAGTCTCCAGAAAAGTCATTATACTCGAACATAATACGTGTTCCAAAATTCTACAACTGATCGACGTTAGAGATATGGGTCCACAGTTCTGCACATCTGATCGACGTCCATTCTTGAGAACGGGGATTGTCTCTGCCCTTTTCCAATCCATTGGAACACTACGCCCTTCTAGAGACCTACGGTACACCGCTGCAAGAAAGGGGTAAGTTCTTTCGCGTACTCTGTGTAAAATCTAACTAGTATCCCATCAGGTCCAGCGGCCTTTCCTCTTTTGAGCGATTAAAATGTTTTTCTATCCCTCTGCCATCTATTTCGATATCTGCCATTTTGTCACATGTGCGACAATCTACAGTGCAGTCTTCCTCTGTGAAACAGCGTTGGAAAAAGACATTTAGTATTTCGGGCTTTGTGACGCTTCAGACACCAAGGTGTCATCTCAAGCGAATAAAAGGTGAAAATCAAGTGAGGCGCAGCATGAGCTGATGACGTAACGTCGGCACCAAAATTCCACACAATTCTGGCCTGTTCAATCGTAGACGCGTTACAAGATGCGAAGGACGTCACAGCTCCCCTCAGCCACATCTCATCCCCTCATTTGACTCCTCTGTCATGGAGAGCAGAAGCGTGACGCCCAGTTTCGGGATTAGGTGCTTTTATTACGAGTGACCGATGGGAACACTCCACACCCACCGCATTAAACGAGAGTGTTGAATAATGGTAAACACCCTTTGCTGCTTCAGATTATTTTCAGGTATACTCAAATGGTTTTGAAAGAAGCTTAGCGACCCAATCCTCCATTCCTTCCGAACGGACTATGCAAATGTAGACGAGATGTGGCACAAATTCAAAGATATAGTAGCAACAGCAATTGAGAAATTCATACCTCATAAATTGGTAGGAGATGGAACTGATTCCCCGTGGTACACAAAACCGGTCCGAACGCTGTTGCACAGGCAACGGAGAAAGCAAGCGAAGTTCAGAAGAATGCGAAATCCCGAAGATTGGCTAAAATTTACAGAAGCGCAAAATTTGGCACGGACTTCAATGCGAGATGCCTTTAACAGGTTCCACAACGAAACATTGTCTCGAAATTTGGTAGAAAATCCAAAGAAATTCTGGTCGTATGTAAAGTACACAAGCGGCAAGACGTAGTCAATACCTTCGCTGCGCAGTGCCGATGGTACTGTTACCGACGACTGTGCCGCTAAAGCGGAGTTATTGAACGCAGTTTTCCGAAATTCCTTCACCAGGGAAGACGAATGGAATATTCCAGAATTTGAAACACGAACAGCTGCCACCATGAGTTTCTTAGAAGTAGGTACCTTATGGGTTGCGAAGCAACTCAAATCGCTTAATACGGGCAAGTCTTCGGGTCCAGATTGTATACCGATTAGGTTCCTTTCAGATTACGCTGATACAATAGCTCCCTACTTAGCAATCGTACACAACCGCTCGCTCACCGATAGATCCGTACCTACAGATTGGAAAATAGCGCAGGTCGCACCAGTGTTTAGGAAGGGTGGTAGGAGTAATCCATCGAACTACAGACCCATATCATTGACGTCGGTTTGCAGTAGGGTTATGGAGCATATACTGTATTCAAACATTATGAATCACCTCGAAGGGAACGATTTATTGATACGTAATCAGCATGGTTTCAGAAAACATCGTTCTTGTGCAACGCAGCTAGCTCTTTATTCGCACGAAGTAATGGCCGCTATCAACTGGGGATCTCAAGTTGATTCCGTATTTCTAGATTTCCGGAAAGCTTTTGACACCGTTCCTCACAAGCGACTTCTAATCAAGCTGCTTGCCTATGGGGTATCGTCTCAGTTGTGCGACTGGATTCGTGTTTTCCTGTCAGGAAGGTCACAGTTCGTAGTAATAGACGGCAAATCATCGAGTAAAACTGAAGTGATATCAGGTGTTCCCCAGGGAAGCGTCCTGGGACCTCTGCTGTTCCTGATCTATATAAATGACCTGGGTGACAATCTGAGCAGCTCTCTTAGGTTGTTCGCAGATGATGCTGTAATTTACCGTCTAGTAAGGTCATCGGAAGACCAGTATCAGTTCCAAAGCGATTTAGAAAAGATTGCTGTATGGTGTGGCAGGTGGCAGGCGACGCCAAATAACGAAAAGTGTGAGGTGATCCACATGAGTTCCAAAAGAAATCTGTTGGAATTCGATTACTCGATAAATAGTACAATTCTCAAGGCTGTCAATTCAACTAAATAACTTTGTGTAAAAATTACGAACAACTTCAGTTGGAAAGACCACATAGATAATATTGTGGGGAAGGCGAGCCAAAGGTTGCGTTTCATTGGCAGGACACTTAGAAGATGCAACAAGTCCACTAAAGAGACAGCTTACACTACACTCGTTCGTCCTCTGTTAGAATATTGCTGCGCCGTGTGGGATCCTTACCAGGTGGGTTTGACGGAGGACATCGAAAGGGTGCAAAAAAGGGCAGCTCGTTTTGTATTATCACGTAATAGGGGAGAGAGTGTGGCAGATATGATACGCTAGTTGGGATGGAAGTCATTAAAGCAAAGACGTTTTTCGTCGCGGCGAGATCTATTTACGAAATTTCAGTCACCAACTTTCTCTTCCGAATGCGAATATATTTTGTTGAGCCCAACCTACATAGGTAGGAATGATCATCAAAATAAAATAAGAGAAATTAGAGCTCGAACAGAAAGGTTTAGGTGTTCGTTTTTCCCGCGCGCTGTTCGGGAGTGGAATGGTAGAGATATAGTATTATTGTGGTTCGATGAACCCTCTGCCAAGCACTTAAATGTGAATTGCAGAGTAGTCATGTAGATGTAGATGTAGATGTAGATGTAAAACAGAGCAAAATTTGCTACAATCCAAAGCGATGAGATCATGTTCAAGGTGGTTGCATCCCTATGATATAAAAATGCTGAATCGTCCTGGGGAAGTCAGTAGAATGAAAACTGTGGAAGAACGTAGTTGCGTTGCGCATCAGCCCGAAAACTCTCGGTTTCGACCGTGAAATGTGTGTAAATCAATGCTTCGAGGGAAGGGGTGGTTTCACTAATGCTCTTACTCCCATCCCCTGAGTCCTTTGTTGTTGATCGTGAGCGTTAGTGTGTCTCAAATGCTTCTCTCGTCCGTCAATAAGAAAACGGCGGGGTGTCAACACTAGGAGTCTCTGTTATGTCCTCCACTGCAGAGGCGTCAAGACAAGGGGTAAATTTTGCTAATGGGACGTGTGAGAACCTTCCCACCACGAGACACGTCCACAGTGGCAGCGAGAAGAATTTTGGTGAAATTTGGTGCCAATGTAACATCATTAACTCACCTTAGAACTCACACGAACTTTGGAGGTTTGGCTTTCGATCTCGAATTTGAGGCCGGAACGCGTCAAGCTTTTGCTCCGTTACACAAGAAGATTGTAGGCTTCCTGCGTCACAATGGCTAGAAACGACGGGGTTTCAAAAATGTAATCCTTAAATTATTTTGAGCGGTGTAGATTGCGCACCTCGTAATCATTCAAGACTACTTTAATGCCTTTAATGGCTGCTTGACATGTCACGTCAGCTTGTGTGAAACGAAACGTAAAAAAGTGTAACCTCGATGTAAAACGGATGTTCTTCCGCAATGTGTAGGAACTGATAGTTGTTTTAAGGTAATCTCTGGATAGTTCGAATGACTATTCCTGAGAACTGCTGGATTTTTTCTTCACCCCGTTCGTATGTAACACCTGAATTTCTGGAGACAGGCTGCCTCTAGATACTTGGAGTATCTATTTACTGATTCTGTGGTTGTTGTGTAATTTAATACAAACTCGCGGTAAATGTGACTTCGTGAAAAAGAAAATGTGGAGAGTTGTTTATCTATTACCGTAATTCGACTGTAATTTGAACTTAGATATCCCTCTTGCATCGTATTTGCATCGTTGCTGTCATACAGACATAATTTGAGAATATAGGATCACTGTAAAAGTTATTTCCACGAACTTACTTGCTTGAGAGTTGCCCTGTTGATGAATGACTTTGTTCCGACATTTCACATGTGTTGTGGACGGAACTTATCCATAGCACGACCAGTTATTTCGAAGTATTGCACGTTGTATTTTTTCTTCCAGCCTCTAGTTTCCATCTAAGGTTACTAACAATATTGTAGGTAAGTGAGAAATAGTTGTATTGTTCCATGTTTTATATTTTGTTTGGTATGTGCCACTTAGAGCAGGAAAAGGGGTCAATTGATTGGCGAAAGAAGGCTGTACAAAAATATTCAGGAAAATACAAGAATACAGCATTATTAATCGCTCAGCAGTGAAATAAATAGGAAGTGAAGCGAAGCCAAGAACAAAATGGCTGCAGGAAAAATGTGAAGAAATTTAAAACTAAATTATCATCAGGACTGATTCAGCATATAGAAATGTCAAAACAGCCTCTAAATTTAGAAACCTTGTCTATGGGGTGCAGCGATCTGCTGCAATATTTAGGTTACAATCAACTGTCGATTTCTCAATGGTATTTATTTATTTATCAGTTTAGGCTTCAGAATTTTGGTTCCCATACGGCCAGCGTAGGATCGTGGTATCAGGAGAAAACCGACTAGCCGCCAGCACCAGCCATAGGGGACCAAAAAGTCTGAAGATGGCTTTAACATGAGCCGAAACCGGTAACTAAAGAAATATTATTTAGATCTCGACTGTTGACCGTAACCCAAAAACAGCCTTCGGTGAAATTAAAAGCAAGGGTGGCAACATTAAGAGTGCAATGCAAATTTCAGTGTTAACCGTAGACGACGGAGCGGATACGTAAAAATAGGACACTGACTTTCGGAAGAATGCCGTTCACCCAATTCCGGAGATAGTAAGAGCTGGCAATTGCGAGAATTACCTCACAATCAGCTCAAAAGTTCATCGATACTAGTTGCTAACCAGAATAACGTATAGAACAATGGGAAATAAACTTGAGGATCTGTTTAACGACGATCCCTTTGGATTTAGGAATGGCAAAGACACCAGAGAGGCGGTCCTGACGTAGTGTTTGATAAAGGAAGCTACAAGGAAGAAAAATCAAGATCCGGTAATAGTATTTGTAAGCTGGAACCCTCGGGGATCTTCGGATCTTTTCCAAGTATATCTCCCCATCTTATGTTTCCAGAACACAGTGTTCGCTATTACCATAGGAAACTGGACTTCTGCCTCATTCATTCCTACTGCCAATAACACATCCTCTCGTAGCCTTTCCTTCATTCCGTTGCCTACAACCGCGTTAAAATCCTACATCACTATTCGATTTTTATCGCCTTTTACATACTGGCTCAAAAAATGGTTCTGAGCACTATGGGACTTCACATCTGTGGTCATCAGTCCCCTAGAACTTAGAACTACTTAAACCTAACTAACCTAAGGACATCACACACATCCATGCCCGAGGCAGGATTCGAACCTGCGACCGTAGCAGTCGCGCGGTTCCGGACTGCTCGCCGAGAGCCGCTAGACCACCGCGGCCGGCTTTTACATACTGAATTACCCACTCAGTATCCTCATATACCTGCTCTACCTCTTAATGTGCTATTTGCGCCGTTGGCATCTATGCATGAACAATCGGTTTCGGCGTTATCTTTTGCTGTCGAATCTGTTGAGAGTAAGACTAGCACTGAACAGTTCACGGTAGTTCACTCTCCACCCCATTGTCCTATTCATATCAAATCCTACTCCGGGTATACCATTTTTTTGCTGCTGTTGATATTACCCTATATTCATCTGACCAGAAATCCTTGTCTTCTTTGCATTTCACTTTACACTCTCCCACTACATACAGATTGGACCTCTATATTTCACTTTACAGATTTTATAGCTTTACATCAGATGAATTCGCAATTGCGAGTAATGGCTACCATCGGCTGTGGAGAATACACATAATGGTTCATGACACATGGAAGTTTGGGTCAAGCCGTGAGTCGTGCACGGATAAGCAAACAGTAGCCGGCACGGTAGCTCAGCGTATTCGGTCAAGGGTTAGCTGCCCTCTGTAATAAAAAAAATGAGTTAATGGATCAACAACGAACTTTCACAACGTCATGAGACGTCCGCTCCGACCTAATACAGCGACCAACAACGAACAAAATGAGACTAAAAAAATGGTAAGCCGACCGCGAGCGATAAGCATGAAATCCGGCTTCGAATCCCGGTCCGCCACAAATTTTCATTCTTGTCATTCCATTCTACAGCCGATGGTAGCCACTATTCGAAATTGAAGTTTTTCGCAAACAAATGTCTTCGGTTACTCAGTTGAGTTTATCGAAAAAATACGAGCTTACCCATAACTGGACCACTTGCGACTGGATTCAGGACTTCCTTGCAGTTACAGTTCTACACGTTACTATAAGCGGAACAAAATCGAGAAGTGTAAATTACTCTTAACGGAACAAAATCAACAACTTTTCTTTTCTTTCTTTCCTTTGCTTGTGCCTATTTTCCCGCTGATACGCAGGGTCGGCATGGTTAATCGAATGTGGCAATGTTAGTTTAAGGGATGGCCGGATGCCCTTCTTGCCGCCACCCCGCACCCGCCGGGAAGGAATTAGTGTACCCCAACTGTCTTCGACTAGTATAATCCATGGAATAGTGCGAAAGTGTTCAGATGTCTGCAAGCCGTGTAACTAAGGCGGAACGTGGGGACCAGCCCGGTATTCACCTAGGGGGATGTGGAAAACTGCCTAAAAACCACATCCAGGCTGGCCGGCACACCGGCCCTCGTCGTTAATCCGCGAGGCGGATTCGATCCGGGGCTGGCGGGCCTACCCGAGTCCATTAAGCAGCACGTTAGCTCTCTCGGCTAACCTGGAGGGTTGGAACAAAATCGACAACTGTGAAGTTAAAATCACGAATACACGGGGAAAGTGAGCAAGAAGCGTTACCTTTTGCAATATACACAAAGACTCTAGTCTAACGGAAAATGTCGGAAGTTACTTCAGGGTTTACATAGATTATGTGTTTGTCTATAAGCAGGTAGCAACGCCCGAAGACTGTAGCGAATTGCAAGAAGACTTACAGAGAATTTGTGACAGTTATGGAGTCTGTCAGTTGAACGTAAACGGAAATAAATATAAAACAGCGCGCCTTAACAGGCGTAACAAATTACTAGAAACAGTTGCAGCCGTAATATATCTACAGCGCTCTAGAGTGGAAAGACCACATAAAACAAATAATGAGAAAAACAGAGGCCGGGCTAAGATCCATGGGAAGAATCTTAACAACACGAAATTCGTCCGCGAATGAAATCGCATGCAGAACAGTTGTTCTGCTGATTCGTGAGTATCACTCATCAGTCTGTGATCCGTACCAGGTTGCATTCACGGAAGAGAAAAATCGAGCGAAGAAAGCGAGTGTGGATACGAGATCGTTTAGTCGTCGCGTAGGTTTTACGGAGGTGCTCAACAAACTGCAGTGGAAGCCGGTGCAACAGACTCAGTGTGCGTCACAGAGGGGTTCGCAGTTGAAATTCCGAGAAAGTACGTTCACGGAATTGTTGACAACATTTGCTTCTCCCCATTTACGGCTTCTGAAATGATACAACAAAAGATCGAGAAACTACAACTAATACGCCGGCCGCGGTAGTCTCGCGGTTCTAGGCGCGCAGTCCGGAATCGTGCGACTGCTACGGTCGCAGGTTCGAATCCTGCCTCGGGCATGGATGTGTGTGATGTCCTTAGGTTAGTTAGGTTTAAGTAGTTCTAAGTTCTAAGTTCTAGGGGACTGATGACCACAGCAGTTGAGTCCCATAGTGCTCAGAGCCATTTTTTTTTAACAACTAGTACAGTGATTTGAGTATAATCTTTATTCTCGCGACTAATTTGCGAGTGGAACAGGGAAAGAGGGAACAGAAATGCTACCAGAAGTACTCTTCACAGTACACCGTAAGGAGGCTAGCGAAGGATTAAGACAAATGAAGACGCAGATTATGGATGTGAGAGCATTTGATTCGTTGTAATGACGCGTTTATTAGAAAAAATAAGTAATTTATCCTAAGTAACGATGAGAATTTAACGACAAATGGGAAAGAGGACGACAATGAAACAGAGCGTGGGACGCAAAGTCCAAGCTTGCCCTGAGTTTCAGTCGCTACAGTTACCCAACTTCACTGGATGCGTGACAGTAAGGTCGAAGAGAAGAGCGCTCTCTCACAGAAGAGACCCAAAATTTCCTGCAGGTGGCGCCTACAGCTCTTTTTAAAAAGATCATTTTACGATAAGCTACTGGTAACATACACTTATTTACTAGCCGAGTACCCGGCGTTGCCACGATGTGTATTTAATCCGGTCTTTTGTTACTCCATCTCCTCCTTCCCCCCTCTCTGCCTATCTCACCCTCCCCTCTTGTCTATCTCATTCTGCCCCCTCTCCCTGTTTCTGTTTTCTTTCTCTGTCTATCTCCTTCACACCCCTCTCTTTGTCCGTCTTCTTTCCTTTCTCTGTCCATTTGCTCCCTCAGCTCTCTGTTCATCGCGTCCTCACTACTATCTCTTTCTCACCACGTCTGTGGCCAGTTTCCCTCTTTCATTTCTCTATTCGCTCCCACCGTTTAACTCTCTGGTGGTCTCCTCCGTCTCTCTCTCTGTCTACCTCCTCCACCCATCTATCTGCGCCATCTGCCCTTCCCCGTCGCAGTCTGTCCATTATCTCATCCCCTCTCCTCTCTCCACGTTATCTCTCTCAACCCAAGAAAACGCTGTTGGTTCTTACTCTCACGGTATTTGTTTTCAGGTCGTAACTAATATATGTATTAATTTCGGTTGAAATCATTCCAAAGCTTTATTATGGGCTTTTTACCCATGCTTTTATTCGAGTACGCACATGTCACTGTCATTAATATATGTTAAATATATTTCACACGTAATTGTACACATTATTCAGTGGCATCTCTAGCGTATTCCGCCAAGCAATTTCATTTTCAGGCACCTTAATACTGACCACGTCGAACTCCTGAACTGTGTGTTGTACAATGACATAATTCTACAGATACATTCAATGGTCTATGTGGCTATCCTCTGAGAAATGTTCTGTGAATAGAGTTAGTAGTAAATAAGTGATGATTTAAAGCGTCTTTGTTATTCAAGCATGTCAGTGTTTATGATGCCATATCTCTTGATCTATAAGTAGCAAAACGACATAATTATGCTGGTGTATGTAGTGGTATTTGTGAACAATCCAAAAAACGTGTTGCGAATACAGTTAGTAGTAAAATAATAATAAATTAAAAAGTCATGCTTCATGCGGCAGTTTTACTGCATGAACGGCGGCGAACTATTTTCCTTTCATCATTTCATGGGGGTTGTCAGCTTGAAAAAATGTACAAGTTTAAAATTATCCCTAAAGTTTGTCACTAATTACTCTCCCTCTCAAGTAATGGATAAATAAAGTATGGGTATTCGGACGTCTTGGCCTACACTGCTGTTTCACCCACACCTGTTGGACAGGTAGGTGGTTCTTACCAGCACAGCAATGATTTCAGACAGTAAGTGATACGTGTAGCAAGTTTAGTTGAAATACGTACAGCAGTTTAGGAAGAGGTGTGGATGATACATACAGGGTGACAGTTATAATTCTTTTCATACAGTTCAATAATTATTGAGCTATATGAAAAAAGACATAAATTAGTTACAAACTACGGAGAGCACGCATTTAATTCAACATGTAAATGTTACTGCAGATATTGAGATTTACATGTTCGATATGCCTATCATCTTTGGCGATGATGTGGCGCAGACGAATAGCGAAATTCTGCATGATGTGCTGAGGTGTCGGAACACATATGCTGTCGATGACCTCCTGAATGGCTGTTTTCAGCACAGCAATGGTTTTCGGCTTATTGCTGTACACCTTGTCTTTAACATAGCCAGGAGTTGCATGTGTTCACACCCGGAGAAGCCGGAGGCCAATAGAGGCCGATACCAGTGGCCCCTGGGTACTCCACAGCTGGATAATAGGGATGAAATCATCTTCCTAAACCGATTATTCCGTGACTGATCACTACACACCACACAGTCAGCCGTTGAGCCTGAAGAGACTTCTCGATCCGAAAATGGAGATTCTCAGTCCCCCAAGTACGTCTGTTTTGCTTATTGACCAACCGATCCAAACGAAAGTGGGCTTCGTCGCTAAAGCAAACCGTACTCACCTTAAAGTCCTGTCGTCAATTCTGTGGACAATAGTGCTAGCGGAACACAACCGCTGTTCCGTGGCCCTGGGCGTTAATGGTTGAAGGGTTTAAATTTTGTATGGGAAGAGGGGCAGGTCTTCAACAACAATGTTTCACGGTGTCTCACGGTTGATTTCCACCTACTGCATAGTTCGTCTGACCGATTTCCTGGACCTGGTTCAAAACTCAGCGCGTGTCTTCTCTATGTTTTCAGGCGTTATCACACAGTTTAGATGACCGGCATTCCCATCACTGTCATCGCGGACAATACCCGTTGCTCAAACTTGCGAATCAAATTCTTGACTGCTAGCACACTAGGAATGGTTGTCTTCAGCTTGAACTCCGTCACAAACTTCCTTTGAGCCGCAGCTGCTCTGGCTCGCTATACCGTGGCATTTTCATATGCAAATTACCACCACAGCCGGCCGTTGTGGCCGAGTAGTTCTAGGCGCTCGTCCGGAACCGTGCTGCTGCTGCGGTCGCAGGTTCAAATCCTGCCTCGGGCGTGGATGTGTGTGATGTCCTCAGGTTAGTTAGGTTTAAGTAGTTCTAAGTCAGGGGGACTGATGACCTCAGATGTTAAGTCCCATAGTGCTTAGAGTGATTTGAACCATTTTTTTTAATTACCACATCAACAAGGCGAGTGCGCATAAGCACACTAATCCCCATCATGTCCCATGGCCAACCGTGCAGTTTGAACGTATTAACGCAAACCGTTAAGAAGTTATGACGATTTCATTTCATACGGTTCAATAATTGTCACCTTGTACATACATATACTCGTATATGTGCATCCATTTATATTTGTGTAAATAAAGAGTTTTACCAGCAACACAAGATGGTGATGTGGCATTTTTTGATCCAAAATTGTTCCAGACCGTCTGGATGTACGAGGATGAGCCTGTGCGTCTTTGTGTGTGTGTGTGTGTGTGTGTGTGTGTGTGTGTGCGCGCGCGTGTTGGGGGATGCAAGTGTGTTTATATCTGTTTAAGGCACGCGGACATAGTAGTGATGTGTCGTAGTCGAGTGTAGCGCAATGTGTCGTGAGTGTTTTATCGACGGAATAATGCGGGCGGAGCTCTACAGGCAGGTTGCCGTGAAAGTACCTTGCGGCACACGGGTCCCCGTTGTGAATCCTCATTAGGACCCCGACGTCGCAAGCAGTACGGCGAGTACACACCGCAGCGCACAGCGCCGGCGAAACTCATTTGTCCTCGTTTACGAGGCAGCCGTGCCGCTGTCAGGCGGGCGCCCTACACGGCGAGTTGCAGGCGCCCCTGGCCGTGCGGCGCTTCTCTGCGCTGTGCTGAGCGGAAGCGGGGGAGCCAGGAGCAGCAATAGGCGCGTGTCCGTGTGGCCCGGTAGGTAGCTACAGAGAGAGCCGGACATCAGCGGCACGGCCCAGCCAGCTGCGGCGGCTACACAGAGGCAGGGACGGCTGCGCTAATGCGATTATGCGGCCGACAGCGGCCAGGAGGCGAAGCGACGGCCACGGGTGTGCTATGGTCAGAAGCTTACTGGCTGCACCCTCGCTTATGACCGAGATCACTGAGAAGCAGATGGGTAAGTAAGCACATATCACTCTAATGAAGCTGACAATTTAAGAATGCCTCCTTACGCTCTATAGTTTCGATTGGCTGATCGACACACGTTATCAAGCTCGTACGTTTGAAATACATCTATACTTCGTTGTTGTAATCCTGGTGGTCACCAACGAAACTCTCCTGCACTTCGTTAGAATTTTAACTGTGTCGTGAACTCATTATTGTAACTAGTTTATTCTAATCTCTCCTTGTGCAAATGCACAACTTGACTGAATGTAATTTTGTCGAAAACTGTCGTTTGGGGATTACAGCTGCGAACAAAATTCAGATTAATTCATTCAAAGAAGAATACACCAACGAGCCAGTACTGATAATGCTGCTTATTTACGCTGTTAGCACCGTAACCGGTGTTCATCTTCAGATAGCTGTTCAGATCAGAATGCGCGTTTTTTGAAGTCAAATTAGTTTTTGGCTCTTATTTATTTATTTGTCGTACGGCATACATTGCTGCTCTTATACACTTTATATACAGTTTAATTACAAATTGACATCAGTACATTTGGATAGCTTCCTATGTCGCAGCTACGAAGTCGATGAAAGTTCCCTTGTAAGCTTCAACTGGACATTCTTCTGCTATTGTTTATTTTTCAGTACTGCAGTCGCAATTTGAAGTTAATACATCCATACTTCGTTGTTGTAATCCTGGTGGGGTCACCAGCGAAACTCTCGTGCACTTCATTAGAATTTTAACTGTGTCGTGAACTGATTATTGTAACTAGTTTATTCTACTCCCTCCGTGTGCAAATGCACAACTTGACTGAAAGTAATTTTGTCGAAAACTGTCGTTTGGGGATTACAGCTGCGAACAAAATTCAGATTAATTCTTTCAAAGAAGAATACAGCAACCAGCCAGTACTGATAACGCTGCTTATTTACGCTGTTAGCACCGTAAGCGGTGTTCATCTTCAGATAGCTGTATCGATCAGAATGCGAGATTTTTGAAGTCAAATTAGTTTTTGGTTCTCATTTATTTATTTGTCGTATGGCATACATCGCTATTCTTATACACTTTATATACAGTTTAATTACAAATTTACATCAGTACATTGGATATAATGTAACAGATAGCTTCCTATGTCGCAGCTACGAAGTCGATGAAAGTTCCCTTGTAAGCTTCAACTGGGCATTCTTCTGCTATTGCTTATTTTTCAGTACTGCAGTCACAATTTGGAGTTGGCGTCTTTCTCCACATGTAGAGGGCGTCAGAAGTTCTTCCGTGATCATTGCGTATGCGGTGTAAAGTTGTCCACACTTCACGTGACTGATTTAAGTCGGACGATTTCTCATTTATCATGAACTTGTTTCCAGAGATTGTGGATATCAAAGTTGGAAGTTGTCATCTCTGTAGCAGTAGATATTAGTGGTGTTTTCGATTTGATCTTCTGCACTCCAGGTCAGCTGCATCTTTATGTATGGGCAGCTGTAGTTTATTAATTACCTTGTTACAGTCTCTGAGGAGAGAACTTTTTCGTCGTATTCCTAGTGGTGGTGTGTGTCTCAAGGCTGGCGTAGATTGTATTGTGTCGCTGATGATGCGCATGGTGTCTTTTAATACCACATCAGTCTTGTGTACAGGCTATTAATCCATACTGAAGCTTAGAATTCTGCCACTGAGTATACAGACCTAGTTGCTGTTATGCGGAGATGTTTCTTTACTGCCTGCAGTCTTTGTCAGGTGCTCCCTGTCAGAGATAGTCCTTTCCAGTGTGTCTCCTAGATATCTGGGGTAGTCGTTATCGTTAAGGCATTTCCCATCAAAGATAACATTGAGCTGCCTTCTTGCTGAGTGGTTACAAATGTGGAAGCTTGATACTTCGGTATTGTTAGTTTCGGCTCCATTTGAGAAAGTAGCCACTCAGGGACTTCAGATCGAAGCGCAGGATGTCTAGAGAGTGACTTATAGAGGTTGTGTTTGCAACGTCGAAAATGTAAAGATTGAAGAACAATGAATAAAGAGGAGCAAACACTGGGATCTGTGGTAACCCGTTTTGAGTACCTTGGTGAAGCTCTTTCTTTGTCCAGAGAACACTTTAAAAGGTCTCCTGTCAAGCATGTTATCAGTCTGATGGTATTGTTGCGTGGAATTATTTGATTCAGTTTTTATCATAGCCCTTCTTTCAAGAGAGTATCATAGGCTGCGCTTAGATCTGTGAATGCAATTGATGTTTTTTGCGTTTTCTGACAGCCTGCCTCTGTACAGGTTGTCTTCGAAAGCACTGTGCAGCTTCTATGAGTTCCAATTCCTGCTTTTCCGTCTGGGATTTATTGCAGTACGTTTGGGTACAATCTGTTATGTAAGAGTCTCTCGAGTACCTTATATATATGACAGCGAGAAGTGCGATTGATCTATAGCTATTTGGCTGGTCGCTTGGTTTTCCCGGCTTAAGCGGTATGATGGTCTTTGAGTTCTCCATTTTCTGTGGTATGGTCCCTGTTGCCTTTACATTTACATATAACTCGGCAAGCAGTTTTTTGTATACTTCCCACACTGAAGAAGGAATTCTGGGTGTATTCCATCCGGTACAGGTGCCTTTCCTGCATTGAAGCTCTTCAGCCCATCTCTGATTTCTGTATGGGCAAATGTGGGAGAATATTGATAGAACGATGAGCTGCTTGTGTTAAACCTACTTCGCGTCTTTGACTCCACTTGCCTTGCGGTGCTGGTTTCTTGTGCTGGTTTTAGAAATGGTAAGAACTGTAAGGAAAACCGTGTTAGAAACAACCTATTCCAACCTAAGTAACCTTCTTAACGATCGAACACAACGTAAAGTAATATTTAAATTAAATCTTAAATACGTGTTTACACTGCGTTCGGCCTTTATGAAGGAGAGATAATTTTGCACTGATCGATTATAATACCGTTTTTCAGCGCAAAGCACCAGCAAGCCACGAATCTGTCACCACGAGGGAGAATAAAGAGCCATAAAGGTTTTGTGAACCACAACAAAAATGCATCTTGATCTCAACAACCATCTGAAGAGATACCTGCCCGTTCAATACCGGTTGCAGCGCTTTCTGGGTAAATAAATACCATTATCAACAGTGGCAGGTTTCTTTGAAGATATGAACCTGTATTGACTGACCTGTTATTTTCATATTTGCAAAATGATGTTCTACATAGAGTAGTATTCTGAAATATAATCAGTTCGCCATTTGATTGACAATGAAAAGTTCTTTATGATTACCACTCAGATACACACACACACACACACACACACACACACACACACACACGCACACTCACAAATAAATTAATCGCCTAGCTGGAGAATTAGAGGAGCAATAATCTAAAAAATGTCATCAGAAATACAAGCACTCTTGTATGACATAAATTTATTGAATAGTAGTAATATATTATTTGCATAACCACGACGTGTGACGTACACCAGTTTTTAATGTAAGCTATTTGCTGACCAATAAAAATGTAATAACATTAGCAACAACAATAATAATGATAATTATTATTATTATTATTATTAATATTACTGCCGTCTCATTCTTGCAGATTTGGTCCGTCTTTCTAACTGAACAGAAAAACTGTTTCTTTTCATGCCACGTCTCGCTTCCTCTTTTCTTTACGATGTTGTTATTATAATTGTCATACTCCTCTTGCAGACTTAGTACATTTTCCAAATAAATAAAAGGCCGTTTCGATTCATGTCATACATGTTACGCTTCCCTTTATTTACGAAATACCTTCCGCGGCGTCTTTGGCGTGTGTACTCTTAGGTGACAAAAGTCATGCGATACGTGCTATAATCATGTTGGATCTCCTTTTACCCGGCATAATGCAGCTACTCGACATGGCACGAACCCAACAAGTCGTTGGAAGTCCCCTGCAGAAATACTGAGCCATGCAGCCTCTAAGGCCATCCCATTATTCCGAAAGTGTAGCCGGTGCAGGATTTTGTGCGCGAATTGGCCTCTCGATTACTTCCAATAAATGTTCGATAGGATTCATGTCGGTCGATGTAAGTGGCAAAATCGTTTCCTAAAATTGTTCAGAACGTTTTTCAAACCAATCGAGAACAGTTCAGTCCCAGTGACATGGCGCACCTTTGTTTGGGAACAGTAAGTCAAAGAATGGGTGTTGTGGTCTCGAAATTGCTGAACATAACATTCCCATGATTGTCGGAAGGACAGACTGAGCATACAGGAAAGTCAAAACAACCTTTGATGACATTAAAAGCAACGGTGGTAACATTAAGAGTGCAACGGGAATTCCACTGTTAAATGTAGAGGAGAGAGCAGATAGATGGAAAGAATACATTGAAAGCCTCTATGAGGGTGAAGATTTGTCTGATGTGATAGAAGAAGAAACAGGAGTCGATATAGAAGAGATAGGGGATCCAGTATTAGAATCGGAATTTAAGAGAGCTTTGGATGACTTACGGCCATTTAAGGCAGGAGGGATAGATAACATTCCATCAGAATTTCTAAAATCATTGGGGGAAGTGGCAACCAAACGACTATTCACGTTGGTGTGTAGAATATATGAGTCTGGCGACATACCATCTGACTTTCGGAAAAGCATCATCCACACAATTCCGAAGACTGCAAGAGCTGACAAGTGCGAGAGTTATCGCACAATCAGCTTAACAGCTCATGCATCGAAGCTGCTTACAAGAATCATATACAGAAGAATGGAAAAGAAAATTGAGAATGCGGTAGGTGACGATCAGTTTGGCTTTAGGGAAAGTAAAGGGACGAAAGAGGCAATTCTGACGTTACGGCTAATAATGGAAGTAAGGCTAAAGAAAAATCAAGACACTTTCATAGGATTTGTCGACCTGGAAAAAGCGTTCGACAATATAAAATGGTGCAAGCTGTTCGAGATTCTGAAAAAAGTTGGGGTAAGCTATAGGGAGAGACGGGTCATATACTACATGTACAACAACCAAGAAGGAATAATAAGAGTGGACGATCAAGACCGAAGTGCTCGTATTAAGAAGGGCGTAAGACAAGGCTGTAGCCTTTCGCCCCTACTCTTCAATCTGCACATCGAGGAAGCAATGATGGAAATAAAAGAAAGGTTCATGAGTGGAATTAAAATACAAGGTGAAAGGATATCAATGATACGATTCGCTGATGACATTGCTATCCTGAGTGAAAGTGATGAAGAATCAAATGATCTGCTGAACGGAATGAACAGTCTAATGAGTACACAGTATGGTTTGAGAGTAAATCGGAGAAAGACGAAGGTAATGAGAAGTAGTAGAAATGAGAACAGCGAGAAACTTCACATCAGGATTGATGGTCACGAAGTCATTGAAGTTAAGGAATTCTGCTACCTAGGAAGTAAAATAACCAATGACGGACGGAACAAGGAGGACATCAAAAGCAGGCTCGCAATGGCAAAAAAGGCATTTCTGGCCAAGAGAAGTCTACTAATATCAAATACCGGCCTCAATTTGAGGAAGAAATTTCTGAGGTATGGTAGTGAAACATGGACTGTGGGAAAACCGGAACAGAAGAGAATCGATGCATTTGAGATGTGGTGCTATAGACGAATGTTGAAAATTAGGTGGACTGATAAGGTAAGGAATGAGGAGGTTCTATGCAGAATCGGAGAGGAAAGGAATATGTGGAAAACACTGATAAGGAGAAGGGACATAATGATAGGACATCTGCTAAGACATGAGGGAATGACTTCCATGGTACTAGAGGGCGCTGTAGAGGGCAAAAACTGTAGAGGAAGACAGAGATTGGAATACGTCAAGCAAATAATTGAGGACGTAGGTTGCAAGTGCTACTCTGAGATGAAGAGGTTAGCACAGGAAAGGAATGAAAGGAATTCGTTTCGGGCGGCATCAAACCAGTCAGTGGACTGATGACAAAAAAAAAAAAAATTCCCAATAAAAGATCGATTGATTCACTTGGACCAGAGGACCAAAGGACCCAGCCTGCATCATTATGGAGTCACTATCAGCTTGGACAGTGCCCTGTTGACAACTTGGGTCCATGGCTTCGTGGTGCCTGAACCACACTCGAACCCTACAGTCAACCCTTACCAACTGTAATCGGGATTCATCCGACAAGGGTCCGGTTTTTCAGTCTTCCAGGGTCCAACAGCTAAGGTCATGAGGCCTGAAGAGGCGCTGCAGGCGATGTCATGTTGTTAGCAAAGGCACTCGCAATGATCGTCAGCTGCCATAGCCTATTAACGCCAGATCTGGCCACATTGATCTAGCCGATACGTTTGTTGTTCGTCACACACTGAGTTCTGCTGTTATTTCAAGCAATGTTCCTTGTCTGTTGGCACTGACAACTCTACGTAAATGCCGCTGCTCTCGGTCGTTAAGTGAAGGCAGTAAGCCTATGCATTGTCTGTGGTCAGAGGTAATGCCTTAAATTTCGTACTCTAGGGGCACTCTTCTGACTGTGGGTCTCGCAATATTACATCCCCTGACGATTTCGGAAATGTAATGTACCATGCCCCTAGTTCCAACTACCATTCGGCGTTCAAAGTCGGTTAATTCCCAGCGTGCTGTAGTAATCACGTCGGACACCTTTCCACATGTCTCACCTGAGGTCAAATGACAGCTCCGTCCTTTTATACTTGGAGTATGCGATACTGTTGTCATCTGCAAAGGCGCTTATCGCTATCCCATAACTTTTGGCACTTTAGTGTGTAGAGCAAATTTGTTATACGAGGGCTATCCACAAAGTACATTACGTTTTGGAATTAAAAATAAATAAAGTATTGGAAAATTTTTTAATTGTATACAGATGAGAGCCACACTTAAATACTACTTTTCTACATAGTTACCAATTAAATTAAGGCACTTATCGTAGCGATGGACGGGCTTGGAAATTCCTTCGTCGTAAAATTCGGCCGCCTGCGCCTTCAACCACGTGGTTACCTCTTCTTGAAGCTGTGCGTCGTCATCAAAACGCTGCATAGCCAACCACTTCTTCATTGCTGGGAATAAGTGAAGGTCGCTCGGTGCCAGGTCGGGACTGTACGGCGGATGAGGAAACAATTCGCACTTAAAAGATTCGAGAACTTCACGAGTGGCATTTGCGGTGTGGGCCCGGGCTTTGTCGTGAATCAGCAAGATCTTTGAGCCCAACTTTCCCCTGCGCTTGTTTTGTATTGCTCTTCTGAGATTGTGCAGAGTTTGGCAATACCTTTGAGAGTTTATTGTAGTGCCTCTTTCCAGGAAATCCACAAAAATGGCACCTTTCCTGTCCCTAAAGACAGTCGCCACGTGGTTGAAGGCGCAGGCGGCCGAATTTTACGACGAAGGAATTTCCAAGCTAGTCCATCGCTACGATAAGTGCCTTAATTTAAATGGCAACTATGTAGAAAAGTAGTATTTAAGTGTGGCTATCATCTGCGTATAATTAAAAAAATTTCCAATACTTTATTTATTTTTAATTCCAAAACGTAATGTACTTTGTGGATAGCCCTCGTATAATCATCCCAGAGATGTTGCAGTATTACGATTTTTAG
This sequence comes from Schistocerca americana, assembly GCF_021461395.2. Lineage (NCBI taxonomy): Eukaryota > Metazoa > Arthropoda > Insecta > Orthoptera > Acrididae > Schistocerca > Schistocerca americana. The sequence goes on along the minus strand of NC_060122.1, from coordinate 749,132,107 downwards.
TTATTCTCTTGCTATTAGAAAAGCGACAACTTTTTGGAGATCTAATTTCTCATCTAAAAATAAGAGAAAAACGGTAAAACTGTAATACATTACGCTTCAGGAACATTATATCACATGTTTATCAAATATGTACAAAAAACGTTTGTTAAGGGCCACTGAGAATGCATCGTGGATGAAAGTAAGTAAAACACATGAGGAACAGATTCAAACAGCCTTTTATTTAGTTTCTAAGACAGGCCGTCTCCCTAAGAAGATAATAATTGTAATTACATAGAAGCAACAAAGGAACCGAAAAAGATGAACCAATTATAGTAGGACAGAAAAAATACTCCATGTGTTGACAAGCGCACCTAAGCTCCGATGAACCAATTATTGCAGGACACATAAAATACTCCATGTGTTGACAAGCGTACCTGAGCTCTAATAACTGTTTTAAGTATTGCACATGACCATGGCTGAATGAAAAGAAAAATCGTGAAGCGATCACTGTCCTTACCTACGTGTCTCTCTCTTAAACCTGTCTTCCCCAGCAAACAGTCACCGACCAGCTGGTATCACTCAGATCTTGCACTGCCCAAACATCTTGCATTGCACAATGATATACGAGTGTGTCTACATCTTTTGCGCCAACGATAATACGAAACACTCCTCCGCTCTGTAGAGCCATGATTAAGTGATAGACAATGAAAAATAACACGTACGCCGTACAAATTAGAAATAGTTGCAAGTACGCTGAACCACTTTCATATGTTTTAATATGAGTGCTCCTTTATTTTAGAGTTTAGTTTTGAGACAATCAGATGTAAGTACAGAATAGTTAACAGATATAACAGGCAAAATGAACTTCGGTTTGTCTAATACGAAAACGTGTATCTCTACGATTATTAAAGTTCCCTAAATTAAATAGGAAATATGTTACTTTGAAAGAATAACAGTACAAAACATTATACTTGGTTTATTGATTTTTTTGCATGCAACGGACTTCGTAACAATGCCTAGCACCAAAGCATGCCCTTACCAATCGTTAGGCCGGCCGGTGTGGCCGTGCGGTTAAAGGCGCTTCAGTCTGGAACCGCGTGACCGCTGCGGTCGCAGGTTCGAATCCTGCCTCGGGCATGGATGTGTGTGATGTCCTTAGGTTAGTTAGGTTTAATTAGTTCTAAGTTCTAGGCGACTGATGACCTCAGAAGTTAAGTCGCATAGTGCTCAGAGCCATTTGAACCATTTTGAACCAATCGTTAAACGTGTTCCACATTCACACTGAAGCCTTCTATCACTTTATTTCTTTTCCGTATTATCTTTGAGACTGTAACTGTGAAACATAGCATTTTTATAAGTGTTCACTGGAAAATCTTTACTGCATAAAAATGACATTACTGTTTCGTCAGTTTACTGTCGTCGGACTTAACACAAGTGTAGTTTTCCAATCACATGTTCTACTGGTATCAAAGAATTTATAAAAACGTACGTTAATGCAATTCACCTCTGTCACCAAATCAAGGTAATTACAACGCTTGAAAATCTGTCATACATAATAGAAACAGGTATAACGCAGACAGTAAGAACGTATGTGAAACTGACAATAGGAAAGGCTTTTCGAATTATGAATAAAATTAGAGTAAACAAAAAGTGAACATTTAATGTCCATCTGTCCCCATTAAAAAATTTTGGATATTTCATTGATGCCAGTCATCTTAGTAAATAAATGTATCACAATAGTGTGTAATAAAGTATTAGGCTCCCTTTTTTACAGATTTCTTAGGCTACGTTCTATTTCATCCTATATTAAAAAAAAGATGGATTACTCTTCTTCTCACATGACATTTTCTCATAACCTTTATATTTTTATGCTTGTAAATTATCCAAGATACACACTCTAAAACTCATGTTAAAATTAGGATCGGCATCGTTTACATAAACTACTGTGGCTGTACGTCCCAATAAACCAAACCAAATAGTTTATTTGCTTTCTCTACACCAGAATGATCAACTTGCGGTTGGAGGGTTCATCGGAGGGTAGTACTCTCAATTCAATGCCCCGAGAGCAATTCCTTCAGATCTTCGATATCCGTTTCCATTTTCGTTTCCTTTTTTTGCTCTCATTTCTGGCGAGAGTCTGAAACACTCTATAAAATTACAGTGGTAAGTTACAAGAAAATGTGTTGCCATCAACACGGTTCATGTTGGTGGGTCGCTGCACTATCCCGATTTCCTTTCGTAGCTTTCTTTACAAAGTACAGGACGTAATTAATGTGATGTAGCTGCCAACAGAATTACAATTAATGATCCATAGCCGTCATTACACTTAACATAATTTATGGTGACAGTGGTGGCCGAGCGGCATATTTGCACTTAATTTTATCCGGTTGTTAGTCAATGGTCAACTGCAAAAGGCACATCGGTTAAGCTGAGTAAATTCCTTTCGAGAAATATCGAAAACGGTTTTAAAGCACTGTTGAATCAAATTTAACAAAGAAGAATCACTGTGGTAAGCTATTTAAGACCACGAGACCGCATACTGGTGAGCAAGAACCGTAAACTCATGTGCCTAATAGCGTACTGTTTCACATCTGGAGCGCAATACGGCAGTGGGTTTACGTGTCAAGTCCTTGGTAAGTTCCTAGAGAAGCATTCCTGTAATTGTCTTCGAAGAGGTCATGCAATTTCCGCATTCTGTACCGCGGTTGTTCGCGGGAACGGAGATAATGCTCGACTACGTTCCAGATGTGTTCCGTCAAGTTCATATAATACGAATTTTGTCACGAAGACTTCAACGCTCGTCATCCAACCGTGTCACGATTCTGGCCTTGTGGCTGCAAGAGACCAAAGCAGTAGGTGTAGTTGTCAGATGTGAAGGGATGCAGTAATATTGACAGAACCCTCCGGTGTCACGGTGTAGCCAAATAAGGCACGGTTAAAGTGAATACTTCGTAGCTAGGAGTACTGGATAGCGCAATATTTCGTGCGTGTCTTTGTATTTATCAGAGCGTCGTTAGCACGGTTATGAACTATGATTTTTGTGGTCAGATGCGAACCAAGTTGGTGAACCCTCCCTCACAGCTCCGGCAGGTGTTGGCTTTGGTCATGCAGTTGAGGACGTCGCCAATGGCAATCACTGCGAGGAGGCGGTCGGCGCTATGCGAAGGACGTCCAGCTCGGTCCACGTGCCTCCCGATCGGTCCATTGCGTGGGTGCCTTCGCTACTGCCCACACTGATGTTGATGCCTCAAGTATGGTGCAGCTGCAGATCGTTGCAGTGTGTGGCCAACAGTGAAAGACTTCCTTAGCGGCCGATTGGAGTGCCTTCCCAGTTCGTCTGATGAAAACGATTCGAACGTTGTCTGTGGCTGACAAGGTCCCTGAGCTAGATTAAGTCGCTCACCCTATTCTAAAGAAATCTCTTCGGCCCGCAGGGTTTGTGGATTCGCAGAGGATGGGATTGCTGGCAGTTGGGAGCTCCAACGTTAGGCATATAGTGGACCCCCTTATATAATATGGCTGTGGAGCATGGGAAGGATTCCTATGTGCACAGTGTGTGCATACTGGGAAGTACCACTCCATATGTGGAAGAGGTGGTTCCGGTCGCCAACCGCAGATGGCGGCTTATGCTGGTACTAACGGCGTGTGTTGTTTTGCATCAGGAGAGGTTCTCTCTGGTTTAGAGCAGCTAGCTGCAGTAGCTAAAGACTGTTAAACTTGTTTGCAAGGTGAAGACGGTGCTCATCGTCTGCAGTATCGTCGACGGAATAGTCTGTTACCATTTGGTACAGAGCCGAGTAGAGCATCTGCATCAGAGGCTCAGAGTTTGTGCAACCGTGTAGGTGGCAGATTCCTCGACCTGGACATTAAGGTGATTGGTTTTCCAGGGTACATTAAATAGGTCAGGAATCCACTACACGCAGAAGCGCCTACACTGGTACCGGGCGCCGTATAGAGCGGATAGGACGAACACAGGAGGATGCTAGATATAGGAATAATCAATATTGTAGCTGTAAATAATCGTAGCTGTGTTGGAAAGCAAACAGATCTTAAGGCGGCAACAGAAAACAGTGAATCTCAAATTGTTATGTGTACAGAAATCTGGCTAAAGATGGAAATAAGTTCAATCGAAACTTTTACAAAGGTCCTAACCGTCTTTAGAAAGGATAGATTAAATACCATTGGTGGTGGAGTGTTAATTGCTGCAACAAGTAGTTCACGTTGTAGTGAAGTAGAAGTAGTAAGTTCTTATGACTTCGTGCGGGTAGAGATTATACTTAACAACTGGCATATATTAATAATTCGTTCCTTTTTCCGCCCTCTCCGCCCTCCCCCCCTTGACTCAGATGATATAGTTTCTCAACAGTTCAAAGAAGACTTGAGTGTCAGTTCTAATAAGGACCCCACTCAAACAATTATAGATAATGATGACTTCTGTGTACCCTTCATATGTTGGCGAAAATACATGTTTTAAGTCGGTCGAATTACTAGTAGGCATAGAATGAGTTCTCAGAAAATTAATTTTAACAACTAATTCAGAAGCCCACTCTAAGTTTAAATGGTTGCGAAAACCTCTTAGCAACAAATAATCCTGGCCAAATGGGGAACGTCGTAACTGAAACGAGTTGTAGTTGCTAGACAGAATACCTTAACATCCAAGCCCACCAAAGATGAAGGCAAAATACATCTATTTAAAAAAGTAGATAGAAATTCGCTTAAGTCTTTCCTAACAGACAGTCTCCAAACCTTCCAATCTGGTTATGTAAGCGTAGACCACATGTGGTTTAAATTGAAAGAAATAGTTTCGATAGCAGTTGAGAGATGTACATACCAAATAAATTAATAAGAGGTGATACTCATCCCCCTTGGTACCCAAAAAGTTTCAGCACACTATTGCAGAAGCAAACAAAAAGCGTGCCAATTTTGAAGGAATGCTAAATTCCCAAGATTGACTAAGTTTTAAGGAAGCTTGACATTTAGGGCGAGCATCAATGCGAGATACTTTTAATAGTTTCCACAACGAAACTATGTCTCGAAATGTGGTAGAACACCCAAAGAGCTTCTGGTCGCACGTAAAGTACACAAGTGACAAGACACAATCAATACCTTCATCGCGCGATAGCAGCAGTGATGTTATTGATGATAGTGCCACTAAAACAGAGTTACTGAACACGATTTTCCGAAATTCCTTCACAAAAGAGACGAAGTAAATATCCTAGAATTCGAATGAAGAACAAATGCCAACATTAGTTACTTAGATGTAGATACCCTCGGCGTAGCGAAGAAGCTAAAAGACTTAAGAAAGGCAGTGCTTCTGGTCTAGACGGTAGATCAGTCAGGTTCCTTCTAGAGTACGCTGATGCGCTGATAGCTCCATACTTAGCAATCATATACAACCGCTCACTGTAGAAACATCCCTACGCAAAAACTGGAAAGATTCACTCACCAACTTTCTACATCTACGTCTACATTTATACTCCGCAAGCCACCCAACGGTGTGTGGCGGAGGGCACTTTACGTGCCACTGTCATTACCTCCCTTTCCTGTTCCAGTCGCGTATGGTTCGCGGGAAGAACGACTGTCTGAAAGCCTCCGTGCGCGCTCTAATCTCTCTAATTTTACATTCGTGATCTCCTCGGGAGGTATAAGTAGTGGGAAGCAATATATTCGATACCTCATCCAGAAACGCACCCTCTCGAAACCTGGCGAGCAAGCTACACCGCGATGCAGTGCGCCTCTCTTGCAGAGTCTGCCACTTGAGTTTATTAAACATCTCCGTAACGCTATCACGGTTACCAAATAACCCTGTGACGAAACGCGCCGCTCTTCTTTGGACCTTCTCTATCTCCTCCGTCAGACCGATCTGGTATGGATCCCACACTGATGAGCATTACTCAAGTATAGGTCGAATGAGTGTTTTGTAAGCCACCTCCTTTGTTGATGGACTACATTTTCTAAGGACTCTCCCAATGAATCTCAACCTGGTACCCGCCTTACCAACAATTAATTTTATATGATCATTCCACTTCAAATCGTTCTGCACGCATACTCCCAGATATTTTACAGAAGTAACTGCTACCAGTGTTTGTTCCGCTATCATATAATCATACAATAAAGGATCCTTCTTTCTATGTATTCGCAATACATTACATTTGTCTAGTTTAAGGGTCAGTTGCCACTCCCTGCACCAAGTGCCTATCCGCTGCAGATCTTCCTGCATCTTTCTCTTAAGAGAGTGAAAATATTTTGTTGTTGCCCACCTACATAGGGAGAGATGATCATCGTAACACAAATCAGAGCCTGCACGGAGAGATTTAAGATGTCGTTTTCCCCACACACTGTTCTAGAATGGATCGCTAGAGAAGTAGCTTAAAGATGTATCGATGGGCCCTCTTCCAGGCACTTAAATGTGCATTGCAGAGTAATCATGTAGATGGTAGATTATTTCGATGATTAAGTGATCGGACAAGAAGAGAACACAAGCTTTCGAAATGTGATGATTCTGATGAATGCTGAAGATTGTATAACTAATGAAATTTGTGACACATCATAACTCAAAAGAGCAGTTAGTTTTTGAGAAACATCGTTTCGCATCAAGTAATTGTCAGTTCTGAAATGGAGGGTGGCAGTTGGGGGTAGAAACAATAGAGAACAACGCTTGACTACGCAAGCAGGCTGAAATAGACGCCGGTATTCCGATAATCGCGCCGGATAAAAAATTTCACATTTCTAGAGAAATCGTTACGAGCATAATTTAACAACGTGTAATTTCGCCCCTGGACTTGATAACCACCTCGATCCGACTGGAATGCGACTTCACAAGGTTGTGCAGATATATCGCCTCCAGTTTAAGCCACTATCTGGGGATTTGATCGTGCAGTCCCTCCAAATTGCGGGAATGCTGAAGTCGGCGTTTCAGCCGCTATTCCAAAATGTAAGACAGATTTAGTATGGACTTTATGTCAGGAGATTTTGCAGACCAGTCGAGATATAATAGGGCGAAGGAGTGTTCAGAAAACCAGTCACATATTCCTCCAGCCCGATGAACTTTCCTGTTGTATTTACGTGCCTGTGGGAGCACCGCCCTCTTGGGAGGTGGCCGACTTACAATCATCATTGCATGCAGTTTCCGTCACAATGATCCGTCGTTAAGACGTTGGGATGGACCTTCCTTCACTGCCTGCAGCACACCATGTCGTGTTTAGAAACGATTTCGATTCGCTAGCCGTGAAGCGTTTTTCTGGTCCCTCTCAATCAGGACCTCTTTCCGGCCGCGATTTCACGTCACGTTGCGTCACCACGCGTGTTACGCCACTGGTTATAGACACGTTGAGCAGTCAGCGACGAAAAACCACAAAAGCGGATTCTTCATGGCTATGGGTCGGCCAAATACGATTGACATTCTGCCTCTCTGTCACGTCCTTATATTTCACCACGTTTAGCTAAAATGACCGCTTGAAACATAAATAACTATCTGAGAGCTACTGCGCTATGCTACTGTAGAAGGAACACGCACGTGGTTCAGAATGTGACTCGCTCTCTGCGCCATCGTTCAAGGCTTAACGATTCATCTGTGTCTGTGCACTGCAGTGACTAATTATTCGTCCAGTGAGTTTATTAAAAAGATCGCACAGACAGCTCTATCAAACCACTTCAGGACTAAATACGAGGGTTATTCGGAAAGAAAGGAACGATCGGTCGCGAAATGGACACCACAGTGAAACTCCGATGAAGTTTTGCACAGGTGTGTTTGGCAGTGACTCCAGTATGGCTGTCGATCGCGTTACGTCATTCTTTTTAGTTCTGAGCACACAGGGTGCATGTAAAGATACCTAGAACACAAGTGCCTCGCTGTAAGTACGAGGGCGTGGTGGGGAATTTCGCCTGAAGCTTTGCTGCCGTCATTACATAACTTCCCGAGTTTTCTTCTTCAAGACAATTCTAAGCCGCATTCTGCAAGGGCAATGAAGACGCTCCTGCACCGTTTTGCATTGGAAATATTTGATTACCCACAATATAGCCCGCAATAGTCTTCCTCTGAGTATCATCTCTGCTCACATGAACCGCTGTTTGTGTAGACAACATTTTGGCAGGGACAACGAGCTGTAGGCCAGCGTAGAGACTTTGCGGAAAGCACTGGCGGCTGCCTTCTATAACGAGGGTATTGGAAAGTTGGTACAACGCTACGACTAATGTCTAAGTCGAATCGCCGACTATGGAGGTAGCAGCTGGAAGTTGTAGCTAAGTGTTGCACTTAAAACAGTTTTGATTTTCACTGTGGTTTCCATTTCGCGACTTATCGTTCCTTACTTTCCGAACAGCGCTCGTAAACCAAAAAAACTACTACTACTACTACAGGCAAAAGAGTAAGCTGCATTCGATTGTCAACCTTGCTGGTTGTTTGGCTGGTTGATTTGGGGGACGGGACGAAACAGTCAGGTCATCGGTCCCGTCGGATTATGGAACGATGTGGAAGGAAGTCGGCCGTGCCCTTTCAAAGGAACCATCCCGGCATTTTCCTTATGCGATTTAGGGGAACCACGGGAAACCTAAATCAGGATGGCCGGAAGCGGGTTTGAATTGTCGTCCTCCCGGAAGCGAGTCCAGTGTGCTAACCAATGCACCAACTCGCTCTTGAACTTGGTAGGATAAATCTAATGCTTTAAACGTGTAAACGACAATCTGAAATAAAAACTAATTAAAAATAGTCTCGACCGCAATAAAATATTTGTTTACAATGGTTGCTGGTTTCTGTCAGGACACGAACATCTTCAGAGCATAATACACAAATGTTTTATTGCGGTCGAGACGCCGCGCGGGATTAGCCGAGCGGTCTTGGGCGCTGCGGTCATGGACTGTGAGTCTGGTCCCGGCGAGGGTTCGAGTCCTCCCTCGGGCATGGGTGGGTGTCTTTGTCCGTAGGATAATTTACGTTAACTAATGTGTAAGGTTAGGGACTGATAACCTTAGCAGTTGAGTCCCATAAGATTTCACACACATTTGAAAATTTTTTTACGGTCGAGACTGTTTTTAATCTATTTTTAAAGTACTTTTGACCAGACTGCTGTTTATCCACGAGAAATGTTCTTAAAAATTATTGAAAATCTTTGAAATTAGTTGTTTACAACTCGTAAGTCGTTTCGCAAAGACTATCAGAATGAGTGAGCATATCTCGAAACACCACGTTGTAGATGAAACTGCATTTCTTTCTTGTTTGGAAAGCAATTTCATGACCAACTGCACTAAGAACATCAGGATAAAAAGAACAGTACTCCGTCCGTTCGGTCCTCTTGGCTGACACTGACTAAATCTTTCTTGAGTGACAGGAGGTTGCGCTGCTCTTGTTTCGCCGTGGAGATATTTTAAACCGAGTACAGTTTTTATGGCACAGCTGTTGCCTGATATGCATAGACGTTAGTAACAGCTGTTACGTCGAAAATAAAAGACGGACGGGAAAATATAAGGGGAAAAGTCGGTATACAGCGAATAAGATTTATGCAGCAGAACTCAGGTAATATAAGTAGTACTATGATTTATGACTTTCAGAGTTTATTATTGGGGGCCATTGATAACGTCCAGCGTCCAACTGTCCCACATGTTTGGCAGTAAGCTATCGCTGTTTGATTTATCTCCCGGGCTGTCGGTGGAACGAGGACCCGATATTCAATAGCGTTCTTTTATAACGTATACGCCGCTCAGTTTCAACTCTCCTTGCTGCTTTCTCCTCCAAAGTAGTGTCGGTCTCGTTGACGTGATGCTTGTGGAAGTCGTAAAACTGTTCATCCGAAAAAGAGGACGTTAATGATTCTGCCACTATTTTTACTTCATAAGCCATTTACGTGAGATATACAAAGGAGCATGATTACCACAGTTGATGTATAGAGAAGAAGGAGTGTACATACACGTCGACGTATCGATGAGGAACAAAGAAGAAACCGAAATATGTAGCAAAATATATGCGTTAGGTTTCATCCAAGTAGAGTGAAATTTCTTATTCATAAATTCCTATTAATTAAAGACCTGCCCTTTTGAGTTTCTGTTTTACATCGATAAAGGCACGAAGTAGCAGTTTATCGCAAACCATTCTTACACGAACTATAGTCCTAAAGGTAGTTGCCGCAACAGAAAATGCTAAAAGGTAGGCCAAGTGTGTGTAGGTCGCGAGTACTGAGAGTTCCGTACAAACTGAACTGTGTATATTGACGGCGCATCCATACAGGAACTCGACAGTCTGGGCGATTTTAGCCTGTTATCGATATCCATACTGGCAAGATATCAGTCCCGGGAATTCTAACACCGTATCAAAATCTCTGGGCAGACTAACCCAATCATACAAAAAGAAGCGAGCAGAGGTCATCAGTTTATTTATGTAGAATGAAAAGATTTGATAAAATAGTTTTTTATTTACTGGCTGAAACTTTATTCCAAATTACATTTTGCGTTTGAATGCAGTAGCATTTTTCTGTTATACTTTTGACAGCCAATGAAAGCAATGTAAGTTCCAATTTCAAGAAGATATTTTTATGTGATACAATTACAGTTTAACAGTATACTGGTTTTTTACCCTTACTTGTGCCTTGGAACTTGCTCCTTGGCAGGTTTCGTGATTCTAGTTATTTAAGTGGAAGTATCCTTTTGGTTCTGATCAGTGAGTTTGTGCATATCAAAATGTGTGACCTCAATGATCGTATCTTCTAACGACACTGACTTAGAGGCTCAGAAGTCTTACACCACCGAAGTATCATAGGCCTTAGAATGCAGCTTCAGTTTCACCTTCATACTTCTATACGTTGCTGAAAAGAAGGGGTCTTAACAGACGGAGAGATACACAGTCGGACAACAATTGAAAAAAAAAAACATGAGATATAATTACATGTCAAGGACTTAAGGATTCTCCTTTATTTGTACTTTAAGGCCTTATTTCTTGCCGAATTTCATAACTCTATGTCATCTGGAAGTACCCTATGAGTTTTACTTGAACTTGCAAGTATCAAAATTTGTGAGATAAATGGCCGCATCTTCTGATTGCATTTACTTAGAAGCTTAAATGTTTTACACCGTCAAGGAAACGTAGACGTTAATATTTGACACTGAACTTGTTGCCCCTGCTCGTTCCTGAGAAAAGGGGTTCTTAAAAGTCTACAGACAGACATACAGACAGACAACAAGCCGATCATATAAGAGTCCCCCTGAGATACGGAATCATAAAAAATGTGGATGATGAAATTGATAAAGAGTTACCACTGCATAAAGAAAGGAAAATAAAACGTACAAACCTTCCAAGAAAGTATTCCTATTATACAGATCTTAACAGTTCCACGGACTTCCTGGAACGACTGACGTCTTGATATTATCGTGTCGTGCTTCTTAATGTAAGTACACTTCTGGCCATTAAAACTGCTACGCTACGAAGATGACGTGCTACAAACGCGAAATTTAACCGACAGGAAGAAGATGCTGTGATATGCAAATGATTCGCTTTTCAGACCATTCACACAAGTTTGGCGCCGGTGGCGACACCTACAACGTGATGACATGAGGAAAGTTTCCAACCGATTTATCATACACAAAAAGTTGAACGGCGTTGTCTGCTGAAACGTTGTTTTGATGCCTCGTGAAAGGAGCAGAAACGCGTACCATCACGTTTCCGACTTTGATAAAGGTCGGATTGTAGCCTATCGCAATTGCGGTTTATCGTATCGCGACATTGCTGTTCGCGTTGGTCGAGTTCCAATGACTGTTAGCAGAATATGGAATCTGTGTGTTCAGGAGGGTAATACGGAACGCCGTGCTGGATCCCAACGGCCTCGTATCACTAGCTGTCGAGATGACAGGCATCTTATCCGCATGGCTGTTACGGATCGTGCAGCCACGTCTCGATTCCTGAGTCAACAGATGCGGACGTTTGCAAGACAACAACCATCTTCTCGAACATTTCGACGACGTTTGCAGCAGCATGGACTATCAACTCGGAGACCATAGCTGCGGTAACCCTCGACGCTGCATCTAGAAGCGCCTGCGATGGTGTACTCAACGACGAAACTGGGTGCACGCATGGCAAAAAGTCATTTTTTCGGATGAATCCATGTTCTGTTTACAGCATCATGATGGTCGCATCCGTGTTTGGCGACATCGCGGTGAAAGCACATTAGAAACGTGTATTCGTCATCGCGATGGTGGCGTATCACCCGGCGTGATGGCATGGGGTGCCATTGGTTACACGTCTCGGTTACCTCTTGTTCACATTGGCGGCACTTTGAACAGTGGACGTTACATTTCAGATGTGTTACGACCCGTGACTCTACTCTTCATTCGATTAATGCGAAACCCTACATTTCAGCAGGATAACGCACGACCGCATGCTGCAGGTCCTGTACGGGCCTTTCTGGATACAGAAAATGTTCGACTGCTGCCCTAGCCAGCACATTCTCCAGATCTCTCACCAATTGAAAACGTCTGGTCAATGGTGGCCGAGCAACTGGCTCGTCGCAATACGCCAGTCACTACTCTTGATGAATACTGATATCGTGTTGAAGTTCCATGGGCAGCTGTACCCGTACACGCCATCCAAGCTCTGTTTGACTCAATGCCCAGGCGTATCAAGGCCGTTATTACGGCCAGAGGTGGTTGTTTTGGGTACTGATTTCTCAGGATTTATGCACCCAAATTGCGTGATAATGTAATCACATGTCAGTTCTAGTATAATATATTTTTCCAATGAATACCCGTTTATCATCTGCATTTCTTCTTGGTGGAGCAATTTTAATGGCCAGTAGTGTAATTATAAATTACACATAATGCATACGGTATTCAAGACTGTACACACTTGTGCTGGTTCCTTCTATTCCAGCTATAATATCAAATTCGACACACTATTTGAAACATGTCAGAGTGAACAAACAAATACAGACCGCTCAATAAAAACAATGGAATACTGCTGAGAATTTTGCATAGTGATGTGCCGCAGTTATTTACTTGTCAAGTGCATCGTTCAAATTCGACGTGAAGTTCATGTTATGTTTTCCACGGGAGAAATGATTACGGATGAAAATTGTGGTTGTCATTTCTTCCGGTATTTTCTGCGATTTCTCAGCTCCTTCCGTCAGTATCACTGACAACAGGTTGTGCCTTGAAGCTACGAAACTGTAATGTAGACACTGGACTTTAAATGTGAGCGACAGTATTCCAAGATGGACGGAGATAGATCTTAAATAGTAGGTGGATCTTGATAGAAAGGATATAAATGCTCTCTCTTACTCACTAATGTGTCAGTGGAACTTATCACCACCGAGTTCCACTTTCAACGCATCTTCTGTTTAGTACTATCCACTATGGTATAGCTTAATTTTAATCACTCCATTTTATCTAGCGGATAAAATATTGTTTAAGTTAGTACTACGTATTTTTATTCAGGAATGATTAGAGTTCCACATTCATCGTTAGTTCGAGGCTGTAAATGGCTTTTGTGTGAAGTCATTATTAAGGCACGTTTTCCTTCCTTAAGATATTTGCAAATTACAAGAGCTTTATTGTGAATGTGTACCAAATTGTTTTATCTCAGTTTTATCGTTGCTACAACTGTTTTCTTCTTTTTTTTTTTTTTTTTGTTTCGGAATATATGATAGCTACTAGACTGCTGATGTGTTTCTCGTAGAAATGATTGTGAAATAACAATGTGTATACAGAATGGTAGGCCGTGACTGCAGTAGTGTGCAACGAATTTTCTAGAATCGAGCCTAAGTCTCTGTTTTTTCTATAACAGTTTCTTCGTGCCATTTACTAAGACATAAACGTTAATGGAGGAGAGTTCACTTTATTACCTGCACTGAAAACGACATATACACGATATTAGTTAGAACGTGTAGATGTATGCATCGGCGGATGAGCTAAGCTTCTGTTGTCTACTCGTTGAAACACATGTGGTAAGAGCTACCCATCCTGTTGGGAGCCAACATGGCTGGCGCAAAATGCATCTTTTTCGCTCCTAATGTATGAATATCGTTCTTGGTGCAGTTTTCTCAAATTGTGTAGTTGGAAATTTAACAAATTGTAACGAAACTGTTGTCATATCAATGGCACCAAAGTAATCTGACGCAGAAGCTCCGTTGCGGGTCCGCAGTGTATGTGTATGTTGGGAACCTGTTGAAGAGGGGAAAACGAAAAAAGCTCTCTAAGTGCCGCTCGGTAACTACAGACCACCAGTAAGTAATAACTGAGTTGCATTTGCTCGTTAGCATTGAGTTACACTAAAAAAATTATTAATTTGTAATTCAGTATTACTATTTTCTATTCCTTTTGTTCGTAAAGAGGTGTTTCAAGTAGTATGTTGGATTTTATATTAGACCTATAATATCAAAAAACAGCACAAGCTTGTTAAGTCTTTAATACCGAGCACATTAAGCGTAAGTTAATTAGATTAAGAAGCGCGATTTGGTACTGGAAAGACTTCCAGTCTTCCCAACAAAGCCTTAGAAATATGCAGATCCGAAAATATGTAGATCTGTGCAATAAAAATAAGTTTGTAGTACTTTTATAAGTTTCATGTTTTTAGGCAGTGGTGAATTTGTGTGAATTACATTTCATTTTATCATCCACACTATGTTACGTCTTTGTACTTGTTAGAGGAATCAAGACACAGTATATGTCTTTTTGGATATTACTTATTTGTATCCAGAAACCCAGCAGATATTCTAATGGTGCAGAGTTACGCTGCCCACTTCAGCCCTACAAAAAATAATTACGCAGATTAGAAAACAAATATTTTTTTAAGAACGTGTAAGTATCATAGCACGAAACTCAGTGGTTCTGAGTACCAATATGAAAGTTATTGTTACAAGTGCCATTAATACAGAGGCACTACCCTCTCTTTGTGATAAGAAAAGTACGCAAATACAAATTTCCTTTATATTTTTTACAAGAGAATAACAAAATTATATTAAAGGAAAACAGTCTCCCACTACTGACTTCCATTTTTACACAACACCATTCTTCTAATTAGATGTCACAAAGCTTACTGTAAAACTCGTTTTGCTGTCAACAGGTTTTTCGTTTTTGTGTCTGATAAACGCGGCTGGCCTTTCAAATAAAGTACTGTGTAGCAAATATATGCTGTTGTCTTCTCTTTTTTGAATATACTGAATTTTTCTTTGCGCTCCTGTTTCAGAGCAAGAATTGTTTATATCTTTTTGAGACGGATGAATAAGAGACACTTTGATTATACTGAATTTGGAGACCTTACACGCCTGCGTTGACAATAATATTTCAGTAGCATCTTTAAAATGAAATAAGTCCCTTGTACACACTGATATTACGTGCAATGGTTTAGCTGACACAACAGTCACTAGTAAACGTTGAGGAAGAAGGCCTTGTTTATGTTTCTTCGTTTCTATCTATTTGGAAAACCTCATTCTCAGTTAAAACCGCTGCTCCCACTCACCAAAAACCTGTGTGTTGTCTGTTTAAACCATTGAAATCTAAATAGAGGAGACGTAGTGTTGAATGTTTGCAGCACATCCTCCATTATTTGGCACTTGTAACAAGTGTAGGGACAACCGTTAGAGTGTAGAGAAAAAAATGGTTCAAATGGCTCTGAGCACTATGGGACTTAACTTCTGATGTCATCAGTCCCCTAGAACTTAGAACTACTTAAACCTAACTAACCTAAGGACATCACACACATCCATTCCCGAGGCAGGATTCGAACCTGCGACCGTAGCGGTCACGCGGTTCCAAACTGACGCGCTTAGAACCGCACGGCCACACCGGCCGGCAGAGTGTAGAGAACGCAAGAGTACTGAAACTGCGTTTTGTAAATTAATGAACAGCCGACAAACCATTCTTACGACCATCTTCCATCAATAGACGCGGATTCATAAACGATGACGGAGTGTAGAATCTATTGTTCATCTTGATGTTCAGGATATATTCGGCGTATGAGGATGGTCCATCAAGATGGTCAAGTTGATGATCAGTCTGGATGTCATCATTTCCACGTTTAATTACGAATATCCTCTTCAGTGGTTGACATGTGCCAGCAGCTTGTTTTTAAAAAAGGATTTCGTTTGTATAGGTTAACCACGCCGTGTCACTACAACAGCGACTTTGCCACAGAAGCCTCGGGCACTGTCGACATAACTAACATGGTTTCACACTTCAAGTGTTTTTCACACAAACGAGGTAGATTGTTGCCATTCTGTATAGTTGTTGGATCCTCGATACGATGCTTCTACATAACATTCTGACAATTCATTTCCGAAATCATCTTTGAATTTGTATTATTGTGGATGAGTATGGGATAAACAACTCCGTGGCATGACCGGCATGATATACGTACCTAAGATTAATCGTGCACTTCTACTCGCTGTACAGTGTCGGAAGAATGGTGCACGAAATACTAGTATCGTTTCCGTTGCAACCATTGACGTTTTCTGGGAGTAACAGCACGTTGCCATTAATTATATAAGTAGAAATTTCCTTACCGGATGTATTCTGCATAGTTGCTGTTGTTGTGGTCTTCAGTCCAGAGACTGGTTTGATGCAGCTCTCCATGCTAATCTATCCTGTGCAAGCTCCTTCATCTCCCAGTACCTACTGCAATCTACATCCTTCTGAATTTGTTTCGCTTTTTGCCTTCCTGTTACAGCATGTGGTTGATTTCATGGTCCAGTCACATTAATGTGACCACCGCTTATGGTCGACGTCAACATGTACAGACTGAATGAAGCAGTGAAGAGTATTTAGAGTGTCGGGGGTGGATAGGAAAGGAGGGGGGGGGGGGGGGGGGGTCGCGGAAAACAGTGCAGTTGTGGTCGTAAGGCGGAAACGAACTGATTTACCTGACGTCCAAAAGGGTATGATCATCGCCTTTCGGGGGAAGGGTGAAAGCATTACCGTAACGGATGGCTTTGTTAACTGACCGCGTGCCACCATGGTTAAAGTATACCGTGCACGGCAAAATGGGGTGAACGACGTCTGCGGAGATATTTACGGGAGAATAGTCGTGCAACTGTTGAGCAACAGACCGCCCAAATGGATCAAGGGGCTACCAACGGTGTCTCCTCAACGACTGTTCAGCGAACGTTCCTGAGTATGGGCCCCCACAGTCCGTGCCTTGTTCATGGGCCAGTCATAGGTGACGAAGGCTGGAATTTGCACACATATCACAACTGAACGTCCACTGAGTGGCGACAGATTGCCTTTTCGGATGAATCGTATTTTGTGTTCCATCTGACGAATGTCAGCTGGTATGCACAACGTGAAACGTCTGAAAGCAAACACCCTGTAAGATATGAAGGGTCCAATTCGTAGGAGGGAGCATTTATGGTGTGGGGAATATTTTGTGGCATGCCGTCGGTGATCTCGTCGTTTGGGAAGTCACAGTGGATCAACGCAAGTTTGCTTCTATCCCTCGAAACAACGTCCACTCTTACTTGCAGTTCGTTTCTCCTCGGCATGATGGCATCTACCAGCAGCACAATGCCACTTGTCACGCGCCAGACTGTGTGAGTGCGTGGCTCGAAGAGCACAAGGATGAATTAACCGTCCTGCCCTGGCCACCGAGCTCCCCGATTAAAACCCAATCGTTCTGGCTGTACGCATCAAGCATCATCAACCAAGAAACCTTGTCAGCTCCCCATAGCACTGGCGTCGACTTGCGGCACATCCCCGTACGTAACTTTCTAAGGACTTCATTAACTTTCTTCCTGCGCCGGCCGCGTTGGCCGAGCGGTTCTAGGCGCTTCAGTCCGAAACAGCGCTGCTGCTACGGTCGCAGGTTCGAATACTGCCTTCGGCTTGGTTCTGTGTGATGTCCTTAGGTTAGTTAGGCTTATGGGGGTAGGACGTCAAACGGGCCGACTTGGAGCAGGAGAGGCCACACAGGACATTTTATTTTCTGCTGTCTATACTTTTACAAATAAATTGATAAAACTTTATCAGCATGACCAGGAAGGATTCGGGATTCACACTCGTAGCAAAGGAAGTTCAAAAACATAACAAAATAAATTATTTTACGTGTGAAATTTCATAATTTTTTCAATTACTATTGGCTGCATTTGTTGCTATAGGTACATTTTGCTTCACGCGTAAGAGAGATTCTTTGATGAATTTTGCACAGCATACAAACCATACTTACAGGTGTATGGAACTCTAGAATTTTACAAATCTATTAAAAACTGTGGTAAAAATTGAGATAATTAACTACAAAATTTGTTTTTTTTTCTAAACATAAAGTTTAAGACGTAACGGCTCATTCATTTTTTCATAAATTAAATAGATTCTAGAGTGTCAGACACCTGTAAGTATGGTTTGTATGCTGTGCAAAGTTCATGGAACAGTCTCACTTACTTATGAAGAAAAGTGTACCTATAGCAACAAATGCAGCCGATAGTAAGTGAAAAAAGATGAAATTTCACTTGTAAAAAAATTATTTTGTTATGTTTCTGAACTTCTACTGCTACGAGTGTGAATCCTGAATCCTTCCTGGTCATGCTGACAACGTTTTATGAATTTACTTGTAAAAGTATAGACAGTGGAAATTAAGATGTCTTGTGGTGCCTCTCCTCCTCCAAGTCGGCCCGGTTGACGTCCTACCCCCCTCAAGTAGTTCTAAGTTCAATGGGACTGATACCCTCCGATGTGCTCAGAGCCATTTGACCCATTTCTCTTACTGCAAGCCTGACAGTGATGCGCACTGCAAACGGTAGTTACTGAGGCTTCTTACGGGTGATCACATTAATGTAATGAGACAGTGAATATATTTATTTAGTATATCTTACATACTGTTTAGGATCTAGCTATGGGTCTCTGGAACAATAATTATATCTCATTCAGTCTATTGGACCATTATAATAAGTTACAAGTTTTGACAGGTCAGCTCTTTGGAGGCGACATATCGCTGTTGCCCAGGTAATACAGACAAACATGCCAACAGTTCGCCGGCCACTGGAGGCCAAGCGGTTCTAGGCGCTCCAGTTTGGAACCACGCGACCTCTACGGTCGCAGGATCGAATCCTGCCACGGGCATGGATGTGTGTGATGTCCTTAGGTTAGTTAGGTTTAAGTAGTTCTAAGTTCTAGGGGACTGATGACCTCAGATGTTAAGCCCCATAGTGCTCAACGCCATTTGAACCATTTGAACCAATCGAACAGTTCGACAGATGCACCATGCTGCCACGTCTTTAGTAAACAACAGAGTGTGATCTCGACTATCCTTTACTTCCTTCTTACTCAGCGTGTGTAAGTAGGCTTTTTAGGGTTTTATGTTGGTAACGCTACGTAGTGCTCTGTATGAAACTCGCTGGCTGGTTGAACTCCTTGTTGGAATATTCGCTTGTGTAGTGTTGGGCAGTTGGATGTGAACAGCGCGTAGCGTTGGGCAGTTGGTGGTGAGCCGTAAGCAGTGGTGGATGTGGGGAGAGAGATGCCAGAGTTTTGAGTGGACGATCTGGACGTATGTCCGCCAGAAAAAAGGAAATTTGTTTAATTGAATGACACAAAATTATTAATACATTGTTTGTTCTCTATCAAAATCTATCATTTGCTAACTATGCCTGTCAGTAGTTAGTGCCTTCAGTAGTCAGAATCCTTTATTTGGCTGGGAGCTTTGGCCCTCGCTGTATTGCAGTAGCTCGAGTAACGAAGATTTTTGTGAGGTAAGTGATTCAGGAAAGGTGTAGGTTATTGTCAGTCAGGGCAATTCTTTTGTAGGGATTATTGAGAGTCAGATTGCCTTGCGCTAAAAATATTGTGTGACAATTTAGTGATGATCAGAATCAGTAAAGAGAAAACTGTTTCAGTACGTTGATATTTGCTCAGCTGTTTGAATATCAAATAACGTAGAAGTTTACCAGCACAGTCATTCTTAACTTTTCAAAGGGGACGTTTCGCGTGAAGTGTATTGTTTTCTAGAGCTGCATTGGCCTTCGCTCCGTAACTATATGTTAGGGTTTTGTAATAAAGTTGTTTTAATAGCGTTTTGACCACCTTCAACAAGCTTGCTTGCTCATGGATCTTTCATAATTATGATTGGATTGTTTGTTCCAGAACCTAGGTATCTGTCATGAAGAAACTACTGCCATAGATTTCAAGGCTTTGTTTGTTTTCTCACTGCTACATAATACTTCTCTGAATACAATAACAGTAACGGCAGTGGATAAGGGGATACATTTTGCTTTGTGCACTGAGAAATAGTATATTGGCAGAAACGGAACCTGATATGGAAAAGACCGAGTTGACGGAACTTCTTAAACTGTGCAAATAAATACAGCAATCAACCACGTAAAGGGATTGGATATGATAAGAAAAGGCAAAGCGTTAGTCAGGCTTTCACAATATCACACTCAGTGTATATCTTGACGAATTATGTAATCCCATGGATTACATCATTGAGCAGTATGGAGCATCGCCAATAAGGTGCATCGATTTTCCCACGTTTTTAAACCGACATCTCACAAATCATTCGATCTGTACTAGTGGACATGTCGACTCTGTTTTGTGCTCCCTGATACATTGATCTCTGGACCTTAGACTCATTAACTGAATTTTATGGAATATGTACCTCATTTGCCGAAAACTGTTCCACAGCACAAAGTGCGCGCTTTTAATGTGCTTTCGTTGATGACTCCACATATGCTTCAAAATACACTGAAACTAATCCGCATTAATAACGCTTTGAGCTTCGAAATAAAGGCCTCCAAGTGCTTCTCAATCATCACTACAATAAACTGTTTTGCATAGTATGCAACATGCCATTAATAATTCGCGCACAACACAAATACCATCACATTGAACAACGTGTTAGTGTATTCCTGATTTGTTACATAAAGGTCGCCTAATCAGGGAAGAAGTTGTAGGGAGTAGGGTTCATAAACTGAAATGGAATGTGACTCTCGAGAAACTGAATCACAGATAGCTAATATCGTGAAAAACAAGGATCGCCTAAAAACGGTAAAAGTTGTAGTGTCTTCGGTTCAAAAACGAACGTCACGTTCATAAATCACTAATTTTATTGCAATTTAAAAACCAACTTGGAGTCTTATTGCAGTTGACGCTTGGGAAACTGAATCACAGTAAACTAAAATCATGAAATCTTCCTAACCAGATGAAGGCGACCTGCTCAGAGCACGGACTCTGAAATGTGAAACACCTCTTTCCGTAGCTAAAAGTGTCACATCTTTAAATTGGACCGTCAGCACGGGAAGACAGTTAGGCAGTAAACGATGGTCCAGACGGGATGACTCCCAGGTAACGAGAACAAGAATACAGGATTCTCAGTTCTCATATAGAACTTTGTTGGAGACGCACGTAGGCAGCGAAAGTGACCAACGTAAAATTGTCTCTGAGCAAGGATGTAGGGAACTATGCTGCAAAAGTTTCCCTGGTATTGCGAACAAATACACATAAAAAATTTATTAGGTCGGTTCAGAGTTCTGATGATCTTTCGCAATTGGAAGACATATCACAAACAGTGAGGCAATGCACGTAACTGGATGGATGTAAATACTGATAAGATACTGCTCAATTTCTCACATTTGATGTGAACTGGAGGCCATGATTCTTGTTGCCATCCGTGCTGGATAGTTGCTACATCTCAAACGGGCACCTGGGAACTAAGGAAGCATCGCAGCCTGGTGTCGTTGATTAACTCCCGAAAATCTCAACTCGAGAATGGGCCCAACAAGTCCTGGGAACCATGTCAGCACTGCTACCCAGTTCTTTGGCAAAGCTGCTACGTCGAACACGACAGTAACAATGGTTAGTGCCGGAATCCTGTTCCTTGCGTGACAGCCTTTCATCCTGCACTCAAGTGTCTGCACTGCACGCTTTACTACAAGAAATAATTGTAACTCAACTGATACAGAATCGTGAATCGATTGGTACCAGTCAATGTTACTGTATGGCGTGAAGTGGATTATCCCTTAGATTCTGTCCTGATGACCAAGGAAGGTCTTACGAAACACATATGAAGTTCGCAAATATAAAGAAATTGAAACATTCTTTTACGTTCCCTGTAACTGTTACCAAATTATAGCCATGTATTAGTTATACTAACTTACCGAGAACTTTAACATCGCTACTTTTGCTCCCTTAACACACTCTAGCGAACCCAACAGTGCCTTGTAATTGGTAAATAAGTATGGGAATTATATAGACATGCCAGTACCCTTTTCTACCCTCTCTCTGTACGTCTCCTCGTACACCATTCCTTTGCCCATCTCCGCATCTCGCTGTCCATCATCTCTTCACCCCTGTCTCTGTGCATGTCTGTCTCCACCTATCTCTCTCCACTCCACTTCCCCCTCTCTCTGTTCATCATTTCCTTCCCACTCTCCGTGTATATTTCCTCCAGTGCTCTCTGTCCATCTCTTCTTCACCCCTCCCTCAGACCTTGAAACTTGTTTATTAGTATGTAAATTAAAGGTGGAGAAGGGAGAAAGGAAAGTAGAGTGTGTAACACCAAAAAGGATGATAAATTATCTTCTGCACCACCCAAAATTTTTTGCCGTTTAATACCCGTTGATAACTTGTACTGTACTTCTGACTCTGAATGTGTAAGCTCTTTGCTGGAACTGTATTTAGTACGTAATCGATGTAATAGTGTATTTATTTCTGCCTCTGCATAATTGATAGTAATTATAATGAAAATATTGTAAACTGCTGGGTAACTGCCAAGGGAATTTTATTTAAATGTATTGATAGCAACGACGAAATGGCAGTAGCTGTGCCGTTGTTTATTTTTGCGTAAGGAGAGTCTCTGTCGCGTGGCGAGCAGAGAGATAGCAGAGCAGTTTGAGTCATGAAAGAGTACGGAAATGTTTGTTTGACACTCCCCCAGACGCAGTGTGCAGCTGTGATCGCGCCAGTGTATGCGCTCCAGAGTCGTTAACCCGCGAGTGTCGAGGGCACGGTAAAAGTGAACAGGTGGAGGAAGCTGCAATTCTAGCTACTACCTATCCCATAAGTATCCGTGGTTTTAGAGAAAGCTCAGTGGTTCTCAACCAGCAGAAACAGCAACAGCTCAGCATTTTCATCGGCTACATTCTTCATCGTCCACACAGATACATCACAAGACTGTCAAGTGAAAAATTATAAACTTATGTAGGCATTACCCAGAGACATTTCTTTCAAAAAGTATGACTAACCTGAATAATAACCTGCAATATTTGAAACTTGTAGAGCACCTGTGTTATCATTGTCCTCAGACATTATCATCAAGCAGGGTCCCTTTCCTTTCCAAGCAATCACCGAGTGTCGTAAAATTATGAAAATTCATTATTTATTGACAGTTTTGTACGTTTGCTAATGACCAGTTTCAGTCTAAATTTTCTGATTCAGTGTCCGTTCATTCTTGTATTGCATAACAGAGGCTTAACTAATTTGCAATTTTAAGTATTAACGTCATTTACTTAAAGTAACGAAAAATTTCACTGGCGGAACTAATGACTAAGGATACAGCACAAATTCAGAGACACGATTTCATTTATTCTGTATTTAGCTTAACGAGTGAGCTTAACTAACTTCATTCACTTAAATTAACATAAAATTCCACTGGCAAAACTAATAACTAAATATACAGCAGAAGCTTAGAGTGCAAAATTTTATTTATTCTTTATTTAGATTAGCGAATGATTTCTGCTACGTAGATATGTATTTTATTGGTGTTACATTAAAAATAAAATCAGTTGCTCATTTGCATTATCATTTCAATCTTCCAATTATCAAAAGTAAATTGATTGCCCTTTACTAAATTTTGCAGTGCGCTACACTGAGGTTACTGGAACTAACATAACAAAGTTTTAGTTACATGTGTTTAACCAATAACTCCATTTAACTTTACATTCAAAATGTAATAATTCTGAATACGTAACTGCAAACTCAGAGCTTTCCGATTCATTTATTTTCTCGTGAACTATTGTGGCGTGGAAAAGCGTGACAAGGTTCTGTTTCCAAGCTAGAGATTTCTTGCTTAAATTTCTTTGCCGTTGCCTTTCTTAGAGTTCTGGAGATTCATTATCCTCACTTTAGCTAATCAGTGGTTTCTTTGTATTATCAGCAATTTTTGTGGTAAATATTAAGTGGTACCCTTTTCTTTCTTGGAGTTGGCTGTAACAGAAAACCTGTACATTCTTGCTTAAACTGAAATGGTTTAAGCTGAAGTTGCTTCAGATTTATATAGCCTATATCCTTTTGAATGTCTGTTAGAGTATCGTCTGAAGATTGTAAGTAAATCGGTCAAGAACTTCTCCTAATTTTTGGTAAAAACCATGTATCGTTACAAAGTAGTTCAGATCTCAAAACTGTGTGTGTGTGTGTGTGTGTGTGTGCAGGAAGCCACACTTCATTCCCATGTCTCTTCCGATACTATGATGCAGCTGCGGTTGGTGTCAGTGACCCTGTACTATGGATCGTCAGTGGTGATCACAGCTCACATATGTTTTTACACTTTTGTATGGTGCCTGTCACATCTACAAGTTTTCTATGTTTTGTTACTAGTTTAAGAAGAGAGGCATGCTGACTTTCAGCTGCTTCCCTGGTCAACTACGTTGTTGTTATCACCAATACAGTTGTATGTTACCGTAATGCTCTAATTTGCAGGACTGCACATATTTTTTGCCTACGAAAACCCTAGGAGCTGAAGTTGAAGCAAAAAAACTGACAACCGAGGACGCCTCGAAATAAAGCGAAGCGTCTCTGTTTTAAATAAGACTTTTGTTATAGTTACGACGACGTAATATATCCCATATTATTTGAATAGCTGTGACTGCGTAAGACTGGATGGAAAGATCAAACAAATGGCTCCAAGCACTATGGGACTTAACATCTGAGGTCATCAGTCCCCCAGACTTAAAACTACTTAATCCTAACCAACCTAAGGACATCACACACATCCATTCCCGTGGCAGGACTTTAACCTGCGATCGTAGCAGCGGCGCGGATGCAGACTGAAGCGCCTAGAACCACTCGGTCACAACGGCCGGCTGGAAAGATAAAATGAATAATAAGTTAATTGTCGTTTGTAGATGTTTAGTAATGCCATTTATTTATTACGAAACAATGTGTCACTGAAGGTATGTCAGTGACCATGCGTCAGCAGTAGACAATGTACGAGGTTGGCCCAGAAAGTAATGCACCGCATTTTTTTTTCCCAGCCCAAAAATGCTATGTATGCGAAATGCATAATTTGAAGTCTCCTGAGTAGGTGCGCCAAGTTTCCGTCACTTCCGACAGATAGCGTAGCTACAGGACGGTATCAAAGTGGTCTCTGTAGATGATGTACGTTACAAGCAACATACCGTCATTGATTTCTCACTGCAGAGAAAGAAATTGTGGGGAATATTCACAGTTATTACTGTTATTATTATTTAAAACAGAGACGTTTCGCTTTATTTCGAGGCGTCCTCGGATGTCTATGGAGGATCTGCTGTTGATAGCAGTAGAGTTGGTTGCTGGGAACAGAGGGTGTGATCATCGGAGGGCGGTTCGGAGGAGCTCCACGATTTGCAGCGGTCGGGACGCCATCCACGGCTTTCACACCTGGCATGTTGTAACGAGCTTCCACTTGTTTGGGCCATTAGAACATGTCATTCGTGGAAGACATTTTGAGGACGATAAGGAGGTGATTCATACGGTGAAGCACTGTTTCAGCCACCAGGGCAAGGACTGACACCGACAAGGCGTACACGCCCTTCTTTCGCACTGGAGGAAGGACATAGAACCAGATTACGTGGCAAATTAAGTTGTGTAAATAAAATACCATCCTTTCGTCTTTATAACTTTCATTATGTTCAATAAAGAATTGTTGTAGAAAAAAATGTGCTCAGTTACTTTCTGGGCAACTCTCGTACATTCAGACAGGGCCTTAGTAAGAAGTGGCCTGCGACTGTCTAGTGACGTCTCTCGATACAGGCAAGCAATCATAAACAGCGTGAGCACGAGTCCCGTGTTAACGGTTGCTTACTTCAGAAATCAAGGAACCACAGTCACATCACTGCTATAACGGCCGCTCTCCTTCCTCCTACAGTATCGCGAGTACGGTTAACTGGTCTGAGAACGGTGGCGCTTCGTCGCATCCTACTCCTCGACTCGTTCCCTTATTAAATCGTCCAAGAGTGTGTTGTCAGTGGTGAGTTTTGAATAACATCTCCACCTTTCTTGTTATTATTTTTGCATGTTTTGCCAAAGCTCTGCACAATCTACAGAAATTCGTGTGACTAACACACTAATACATTTGTAATTGCGACAGAATCCCGACGAAGTGTTTTATTAAATAAGCAACAGAGGACACGAAAAAGTTCTTTCTCAGAATAAAAGTAAACGTCTAAATTCTTCACTTATGTTGGTGCGAAATCTCACCGATTGGGCTACCTTTTGCAACCCCGAACCATGATCCATACTGAATGGTCGGAGATCTTGGCTGCACAAGAGTGTCATTTAACTTGTAGGAGCGAAAAAGGGCAGTCAGGCTGATATGGAGACTATATTGTCTCTTTCTGCGATTAAGGATCGATTAAGATCCGCTACAGACTCTCTTTAAAAAGTTGCTAGTTTTGCGAGTTACCGCTGCTATTACCGGTAAAAGAGCTTCTTCCCAAATCGACATGTGGATGGATGATGCATCTAAAATACTTACACAACAGTGACTGTATCCTTAGTAAGTGCAATCTGCGTGTGGAGAACAGAATACTGTTTACCGCCCCATTTCCCACTGAGGAAAGAACAGCAGTTAACGTTTTATCTTAGCTTGTCCGCCGATTCGATGTTATGCATCTGTTCATTATCATTATTAGATCTCCAACGGTACGTTACATAACAAATTTCGCTCAAAATGTTCTATTTTATACCCTGTTTGAATCTTAAATTATACGCACTTTTAGTACTTAGGGTGAAGGCGAGTTTACAGCGCTCATTTCTGGTAACTATACAAGTTCAGGCGCGTCGGCACTGTCGGCTTATGATGGGAATTCCAGTCTGAAATTGTGGTGCAAACATGTGAACTAAGATACACGGTGCAGTTAACGCAGTTTACATTACGCTGTACAGGAACTGGGAAAGGGGACCCGCCAGGTTAGCCGAGAGCGCTAATGCGGTGCTTCCTGGACTAGGGTAGGCGCTCCGCCCCGGCTCGAAGAGGGCCCGTGTGCCTGCCAGAGTGGATGTGGTATTCAGATGGTTTTACACATCCCACTAGGTGAATACTGGGCTGGTCCCCACGTCCCGCCTCAGTTACACGCCTCGCAGACATTTGAAGAACGTTCTTACTATTTCATGATTTACACTCGACGCAGACAGCTTGGGTACACTAATTGCGGCCTTGGGCGTGGGAGGGGCAGGGGGGGGGGGGGGCGGTATGGGATGGCGACTGAAAGAACATGGGCCCCTTAAAATTACTCATCCCAAATCCGGCCTTAGCAATGCTGACCCTGTGCAAAATGCGGGACAAAGACAGTAGCAAAACAAGATGAAGAGGAACTGAGAAAGGGGAATAAGAACTAAAAACAGTCTTAAGTGACATTACTGTAAACACAACTTACCTTCAAGGTGTCCACTTGTTTCCGGTAGGGAAAAATATTAAGGAAAAGACAAGCCACTGCAAAGAATTCAGCACTTAGAAAATGTAACATCTGATTACTGTTGTTTACAAAGGGATTGTTTGTTATTTTTGAATAACTGTTCGTGAGAGTATTTCCAAACATATGTTATGTTTTTGAAATGATTTGTTTCACATCGTTATTATAAGTGTCTCAGAAAAGCGACTTTAAACACTTTTCTGCCATTTGCGCTACTTACGAGAGAGTTTTCAATGCCACCAATTTAGTGGTAAACGGTTGGTCTCCTTCAACGGCAATTTCAAACTCAAAATCACACTTTCACTTAAGGTTCTTCTGCACAGATTTGGAAAATATAACTTAATGTCATCCTTATCACGATTGCAGTAATCTCTGTTTTAGTAGCATGTTCAACAATATGCTTGAAATGTCTAACAGAAATTTATTCATCTATTGTTTGTACAGAACTCAACGTAAAATCTCTCAAAAAAGAAGCCTGCAAAGAACGGAGATATCATTCTTAATATATTCATTATGTTTTGTCGCTTTTCGGTGTCTAAGATCTGAGAAACTGACAAGTGGTAACATGCTCCACATATTTGCCGGCAACGAACAAACTTACTCTCAACATATTCCGCTGAAACTTACTCAGTAACAGGTATTCATAACCCACTGGAAACATGTTCAGTTAAATGTATAACTGTTGCTGTTGCAGGTAGCAAAGAAAAAATTATCAGTTGGAAGTTGTAAAGCTCAATCGGACGTTGAAAAGTAATGCGTCCAATTTTTTGTGTGAAAACTCTTACCGCTTTTTAAATAAAAGAAACGTTATTAACATTCTTCATCCTTATTCTTCATATCTACATATCTGTATCCTCCTGCAGCTAGAATTCTCCGAATTGTAGCGTATAACAGACCGGTGTGTAGCGTAGCTACGTGGGTATGTCAGGACAATGGGCTGTAATCAAGTTTCGAATTCGTAGAGTTCGTCCACAGATGGAGCACCTCTTCTTCAGACAGGCAATGATAGACCATACATGAGCGCGGCGATATGTGCAATAATTCGACGTCCAGGATTCACTGTCATCGATATCTTCCACACAGTCCCGACCTGGTATACCAGATTTTCGGGATCCCGGAAATTTAAGAACACCTTCGAGGACTTTACTTTGACAGTCATGAAGCGGTGCAAGCAGGGGAGAGACTACGGCTCGATCAATAAACATTCCACAGTGACGGCAACAACAAACAGGTCTGTCGTTGGGAGAAATGCGTTCGTCGCAAGGGCGACTACGTTGAGAAATAAGCATGTAGGCACGAAGATTAAAGATGTAGGATGTTAATAACTTTTGCTTTATGTAACAAGCTGTAAGCGTTTATAGATAAAAAATTCTCAGTAATTTCTTTTTAGCACGTCCTCGTAGGTTACGGGGGAGGTACGGTCAGTGCTACTGGCAAACATTTATTTTTTGAGACATCAGCTTTCCCACTAATTCCTTTCCTGTGCAACCTCTTCGTCCCAGAAAAGTACTTGCAACCTACGTCCTCAGTTATTTGCTTGATGTATTCCAGTCTCTGTCTTCGTCAACAGATTGTACCCTTTACCGCTCACGCTAGTACCAGGTAAGTTATTCCTTGATGTCTTAACAGATGCCCTGTCATCCTGTCCCTTTCTTATGTTCCATTCCTGGCCGAT
This sequence comes from Schistocerca americana, assembly GCF_021461395.2. Lineage (NCBI taxonomy): Eukaryota > Metazoa > Arthropoda > Insecta > Orthoptera > Acrididae > Schistocerca > Schistocerca americana. Next base: position 749,102,887 of record NC_060122.1, on the reverse strand, counting down.
TCTATAGAGAATCTCATTACTTAACTTGGTAGTCCACTTAATTTTCGATATTCGTCTGTAGTACCACATCCCAAATGCTTCTGTTCTGTTCCATTTTTCCCGCAATCCATGTTCCACTACCATACTACATTGGTCATTCTTACAAATTTCTGTTTCAAATCAAGGCCTAGTTGATTTCTGTTGGTCGAGAATGATCTTTTTTGCCATTGCTAGTGTGATATTGGTGTTCTCCTTGCTTCGTCTGTCACTGGTTACTTTGCTGCCTATGTAGCGGAATTCCTTAACTCCATCTACTTCATTACCATCAATCCTGATATTTAATTTATTACAGTTCTCGTTTCTACTACTACTCATCACTTTCGTTTTTCTTCGATTTACTCTCAATCCATATTCCGTACTTTTTAGACCGTTTATTCAACTCAGCACATCATTTAATTCTTCCTCACTTTGCCGGTCGGTATGGCAGAGCGGTTCTAGGCCCTTCAGTCTGGAACCGCGCTACCGCTACGGTCGCAGGATCAAATCCTGCCTTGGGCATGAATGTGTGTGATGTCCTTAGGTTAGTTAGGTTTAAGTAGTTCTAAGTTCTAGGGGACTGATGACCTCCGTTGTTAAGTCCCATAGTGCTCAGAGGCATTTGAACCATTTCTTCTTCACTTTCACCAAGGAAAGCAATGTCAATAACGAATATTATCATCGATATCCTTTCTCCTAGAGTTATAATTCCGCTCCTGAAGCTCTCTTTTGTATCTGTCATTGCTTCTTCTATGTATAGACTGAAAAGTAAGGGCGGAAGGCTACATCCCTGTCTTACACCCTTCATAACTTGAGCACTTCGATCTTGGTCTTCCAATCTCGTTATCCTTTTGACTCCTGTACTTGTTGTATAGTCCCCGTGTCTCAATACAGCTTACCGCTATTTCTTCATAATTCCGAACATCTTTCACCATCTGACTCTGACGAACGCCTTTTCCAGGTCGACACATCCTATGAACGTTTCTTCGTCTATCTTTAGTCTTGCTTCCATTGTCAAAGGCAAAGTGAGAGTTGCCTCTCCGGTGCCTTTACCTTTCCTAAAGCCAAACACATTTTCGTGTAACAGCCTTAATTTTGTTTTCAGTTATATTAGGAATTTTACATTACCATCACTGCCAATGGGTTCCTGTAGTGGATCTCGGAAGCAGTAACGAGCGTTAGCAAAATGAACGTTCGAAATATCGATCGTAAGCTGTGGTATTTCCTGAATTACACTAGGATTCCGCTCAGAACTCGACCTGGTGCCAAGTGGTGAAGTCATTTGGCTCTATCGGTCAGTTGTCGCACGATACGTATCCCGTGCGGTGCTTCTCAGAAACCGCACCCTCCACTCGCTCTGCGTGGAACTGTCAAAAATGAATTCGGTCACTCATTAATGTCCAGCTTATAGTTCTGGTGAGATGAAGAGTTAAGACGTGTGGGAAATTTGGTGTGTAAAATTTTTTGGTATTATGATGCGAATGAAAGTAGCGGCTAGGACGAAAGAACGCGTTCACTTATTGTTTGTTTCTAATGCGTACTGTTTTGCACTTACATAGTAAATGTTTTCACTTTTTACTTTTCCCCCCTTTCGAAATTCTATTCTCCACTTCGTTACCAGCGTGTAATTCTGAGCTACAAGTCGCCTGCTTCTGCTGTGGCCCACTATTGGAGAGGAAATGAAGGGGGCGACACAGAGAGCGCTTGGTCGGATCCCACTGTCCACAGCAGGCCGTGGAGCGCTGCGCGGAACTCGGCCGGCCGTATTTGCTTCTTGGCCAGAGTTCCACTTGCGGAAGAACAAACTGGCCGGACGCGGCACCCGGCTGGAGAGGAGAGCACTCCGGCGCGGCTGATCCTTTGTTCGAGTTCGCAACTTGCCTCAAGAACCGGCCTGGCCGCCGAGCCGCCCTCTGTGAAGCACTGCCGCCGCCGCCGCCGCCCCCGCCGGAGGCCATCCGGGCTGCCCCGCGCAGCACGGCCGCCGAATTACGGCGCCGCCGACGCGAAATATTACCTTCGATTGGCGCCGGCTTTCCTGTGGCTGAGCAGAGGAGAGACGATGCTGCAGTTTAGCTTGCCAAACAACGAATACTGATACTAAAGGCGACGCTCTACGGCGCATAAAGGCTTCGTATGTCACATACTTTAAATGATGTAAAGGGACAGTATATTAGAGCATAAATTAAGAGCCTTATTCTTCATACATTAATGACTACCTGGAAAGCCCGGTTATGTATTTATTGCAATCTTCTATTAGTCCATCTTCTCTTTCCGCTTCAATCTGTTCATGTCCTCCTCTCCATGTTCATCCGTTCCACTCCTCTCTCTCTCTCTCTCTCTCTCTCTCTCTCTCTCTCTCTCTCTCTCCACCTTCTACACACCCACACTCTGGCCATCTCCTCTGGACCCTCTCCATCTCCTCCTACCACCTTTCATTCCCCTGCTCCTCTGTCTGTCTGTCGCTTCCTCCTCCTCTTACTGTCACTTTCCTCCTCCCCCTCTCGCTGTTCATCTCCTCTTTCCATTCTCTATGTCCATCACCTCCTCACTAATCTCATTACCCATTTCTTTTCCCTCTGTCTTTAACAACTTTCTCCTCTTCGCGCGTTCTGCCCATCACCTCCTCTCCTCTCTCTCTGTCCATTTCCCCTTCCCCCTCTCTCCGTCCAGCTTTTTTCCCACTCTATCTATGTCCATCTCCTCGTTCCCCCCTCTCTGTCTATCCATCTCCTCTCCCCCTCTTCTCACACCACTTTATCTCCACACCCCAGTAGGAGTCTAGTGGTTCTCACGCCCACAGCATTTGTTCCCACATCGTAACTAATATACCGGGTTATCAAAAAGTCAGTATAAATTTGAAAACTGAATAAATCACAGAATAATGTAGATAGAAAGGTACACATTGACACACATGCTTGGAATGACATGGTGTTTTATTAAAACCAAAAAGATACAAAAGTTAAAAAAAATTCCGACAGATAGCGCTTCATCTGATCAGAATAGCAATAATTAGCATAACAAAGTAGCACAAAGCAAAGATGATGTTCTTTACAAGAAATGCTCAATATGTCCACCATCATTCCTCAACAATAGCTGTAGTCGAGGAATAATGTTGTGAACAGCACTGTAAAGCATGTCCGGAGCTATGGTGAGGCATTGACGTCGGATGTTGTCTTTTAGCATCCATAGAGATGTCGGTCGATCACGATACACTTGCGACTTCAGGTAACCCCAAAGCCAATAATCGCACGGACGGAGGTCTGGGGACCTGGGAGGTTGAGCACACGATCATCACCAAACGACGCGCGCAAGAGATCTTTCACGCGTCTAGCAATATGGGGTGGTTCTAATAAAACCCCATGTCATTCCAAGCACGTGTGTCAATTTGTACCTCTCTATCTACATTATTCCGTGGTTTATTACGTTTTCAAATTTATACTGACTTTTTGATCACCCAGTACGTACCAAATTTGGTTCAAATCGTTCCATGGGCTTGGGAAGAGCTTTTACCGACTGCTTTACCTGCTTCCGCACATATCAAACTTATTTCACATATAATTAACATTTTTAACATGTATTTGTAGACATATTTCAAACGCCTTGCAGTCTCATTTTAACACAACTCACTGTTTGTGGAATCGTATCTCCTACATTACGTGCTATGCAATGACATAATTTTCACGTACATCCATTGTTATAAGTGGCTACTATCTGCGAAATGAGCTGTGAAGAAATTGATACTTAATAAGTTATGAACTAAAACGTCATGCATGACCCGTCAGTTTTTCATGCATCTCAATACTGGTATCATATCTCCTGAACTATACATAATACAGCGATATGTTATTCTAGATACATTCAGCGGCATGTGCGACTACCTGCGAAATGTGTTCCGAGTATCGTTAGCATTCAGAAAGTAATAAAATAAAGCGTCGTACATGATGTGGCACTTTTTCACACATCCCAATATTTGACGTCATATCGCATGAACTATACGTCGTACAATAACAAATTTTTCTTGGTACATCCAGTGTTAACATGGCTACTGTCTGCGAAATGTGTTGTGAATGCAATTGGTGGTAAGTACGTCAAGACTTAAATCACCATCCATGACGCGTCAGTTTTTCAGACATCTCATGTTTACGACGTCGTATCTCGTAAAATACTCTTATGTGACGTAAAGCGATGTAGTTTTGCTGGTGTGTTCTGTGCTAAATTTTAATGCTGTCGGCAAAATATAATTAGCAGTGAAGAAATAATTAATCACAACCTCATGCTTCATGCGGCTATTATAATACATGTACAACGAAAATGGTACTAAACATTCGTCATTCTGTGTGTGTTCACTGAGAGAAAACGTTTTTTAATTGTTTGAAACTCTGTGTAAAGTTTGTTGCAAGTCAGTAAATACTGTCAATGTAGAACAGTAGATGATCGAGCGAGGTGGCGCAGTGGTTAGCATACTGGACTCGCATTCGGAAGGACGACGGTTCAATCCCGTGTCCGGCCAAACTGGTTTAGGTTTTCCATGATTTCCCTAAATCGCTTCAGGCAAATGCCGGGATAGTTGTTTTCACAAGGCACGGCCGACTTCTTTCCCCATACTTCCCTAATCTGATGTGACTGATGACCTCGCTGTTTGGTCTCTTCCCCCAAATCAATCCAATAAATCGAACAGTGGATGAATAAAATATGGGTACTGGCGCGTTAACTGCTACATTGTTTTTCGCACTCCCCCACACGATGTTCATATGTAGACAGCTTATGTAGTTGTTACACCCACAGCGGTTCCTGACCGGCATTAAGTGACACGTATTCCAAGTTTCGTTGAGGTCGGCCCAATAGTTTAGAAGGAGATGTGGAGCACACTTACTTACAATACACTAGCTTTATAATACTCGTATATATGGATGTACGCGTTCGGTGAATCATGACATTTACGTTTCTGACCTAGTAAATCGTAATCGTAACCAGTATCTTGTTACCAAAATCTGAAGTTTAAGAAGAAACTGCTACTGTCGATGACAAAGTCGAAACTGATTAACAGTCACAAATAAACCAAATCTGATCAGTACGTTTCTGAATAACAAACTATTTGTCAAATAAATCATGTGCTCCACATCAGGGTAGTCCAATATTCCATCAAAGAATAAGAAATTAAGAGATGAATCTGTGTACCTTGAGCGTAGGCTTTCGCGACCGAAGACCATTTCAGTAAATTTATTCAGTATACGTAACGCCGTTACGTATGATAAAACTACATACGTTTTTTCTACTGTTGCAAGCTACCATCATCAGGCAACTACTTGTCGTCTGATGTTACCTTTCACATACTGAAAAGTTCCGAAAAGTGATGCCTCCGAATTTTTATGTGCGAACTCTTAAAGGTGTTTAAATACAACAAACGTTATTATCATTCTGCGCCTTTGTTCTTCGTATCTACAAACTTAATTGCTTATATTTGAAATTTATTTTTATCAGGTGACCGGTTTCTATCATGGTACGATCATGATGACTCCATTAAAACTCTATGAAAAGAGTAATATAGAGCTTCAGAGGACAAGCCTTAAGTACAAATGTAGATAGTGCAACTAGTTTAAATTACGATTCGATATCTCCGCGTGATGTCAGCTCATTAATCGAGTTTAAATTCTAAGAAATTAATTACTGTCGTAGACTGCTTTTATTCAAAAAATTTTGTTGTAATTTTTTGATCGCTCTTTCACAGAAACAATGTCCCCAAGAGTACGTATTTATTTCCGAACTGGATGGCTCAGTGGTCAGAGCATTGGACTTCATTCGGAAGTTGGACTGTTCAAACGCCTGTCCCACCATCCTCAAATAGGTTTTCCGTGATTTCCCTAAATCGCTTCAGGCAAATGCCGGTATAGTTCTTTTGAAAGGGCACGGCTGACTTCCTTCCCCATCCTTCTCTAATCCGATGGGACCGGTGACCTCGCTGTTTGGTCCCTCGCCCCAAACCAACCAACCATACATACACGGTTATTACAAATGATTGAAGCGATTTCACAGCTCTACAATAACTTTATTATTTGAGATATTTTCACAATGCTTTGCACACACATACAAAAACCCAAAAAGTTTCTTTAGGCATTCACAAATGTTCGATATGTGCCCCTTTAGTGATTCGGCAGACATCAAGCCGATAATCAAGTTCCTCCCACACTCGGCGCAGCATGTCCCCATCAATGAGTTCGAAAGCATCGTTGATGCGAGCTCGCAGTTCTGGCACGTTTCTTGGTAGAGGAGGTTTAAACACTGAATCTTTCACATAACCCCACAGAAAGAAATCGCATGGGGTTAAGTCGGGAGAGCGTGGAGGCCATGACATGAATTGCTGATCATGATCTCCACCACGACCGATCCATCGGTTTTCCAATCTCCTGTTTAAGAAATGCCGAACATCATGATGGAAGGGCGCTGGAGCACCATCCTGTTGAAAGATGAAGTCGGCGCTGTCGGTCTCCAGTTGTGGCATGAGCCAATTTTCCAGCATGTCCAGATACATGTGTCCTGTAACGTTTTTTTTTTTTTCGCAGAAGAAAAAGGGGCCGTAAACTTTAAACCGTGAGATTGCACAAAACACGTTAACTTTTGGTGAATTGCGAATTTGCTGTACGAATGCGTGAGGATTCTCTACCGCCCAGATTCGCACATTGTGTCTGTTCACTTCACCATTAAGAAAAAATGTTGCTTCATCACTGAAAACAAGTTTCGCACTGAACGTTTCCTCTTCCATGAGCTGTTGCAACCGCGCCGAAAATTCAAAGCGTTTGACTTTGTCATCGGGTGTCAGGACTTGTAGCAATTGTAAACGGTAAGGTTTCTGCTTTAGCCTTTTCCGTAAGATTTTCCAAACCGTCGGCTGTGGTACGTTTAGCTCCCTGCTTGCTTTATTCGTCGACTTCCGCGGGCTACGCGTGAAACTTGCCCGCACGCGTTCAACCGTTTCTTCGCTCACTGCAGGCCGACCCGTTGATTTCCCCTTACAGAGGCATCCAGAAGCTTTAAACTGTGCATACCATCGCCGAATGGAGTTAGCAGTTGGTGGATCTTTGTTGAACTTCGTCCTGAAGTGTCGTTGCACTGTTATGACTGACTGATGTGAGTGCACTTCAAGCACGACATACGCTTTCTCGGCTCCTGTCGCCATTTTGTCTCACTGCGCTCTCGAGCGCTCTGGCGACAGAAACCTGAAGTGCGGCTTCAGCCGAACAAAACCATATGAGTTTTTCTACGTATCTGTAGTGTGTCGTGACCATATGTCAATAAATGGAGCTACAGTGAATTTATGAAATCGCTTCAATCATTTGTAATAGCCCTGTATTTATTTCTCAACATAGTCGCCCTGACGACAAATATGTACATTTATTCCTGGAACACTATCAAAGAGAATTCCTCGAAGGTATTCTCTGAGTTTTGGGAACAACCAAAAACCGAATGCTGCCAAGTAGGAACTTCATGGAGGATGAGCAATGACAGCAAACCAAAGGCATCGGATTGTTGTAAATCTCAACGGCCGTGTATGGTCTAGCTTTGTCATGCTAATGAGAAGGTGCTCAATGAGAGGACCAAATCTTCGAATTCGAAAGTCGATTACAATACAATCGTTCTCACGCATCGACATAGTTATGCCACATACGGCCGTGTTACACGCTACGATATGGAGCCCTCTATGGGTAGATGGTTGCATCTCGCGCTGGCGAAGCGGGAAATACGGCAGAGTAAGAGGCACGACATGGAACACATCCAACTATATAGATAACGGATTAAACAGTTCAGAGGCATTACTTTTCTAGATGCTCTCGTATATTATTTGAAGTTCCCTGGGCATCGTGGGGTACTATACAGGAAGTTTAAATCATACGTCACCTAGTCATACACTGCACTCTGCTGTCCAGAATATATTCACCCAGAATTTGAATGTATATGTAAACCCCATTTTAGGATGAATTAATTTCGCCTAGGCCAAACTCCTAGTTTGTATCTTCTATAAGAAATAAAATAGTCAGTATCATTCATTAAAGTTATCTATTAACTAATTAGTAATTTCACATCTATCACTAGATCAACTTACATATATCCATCCACAGAAATCACGTTATGTGCAATTTGCTTATTTACTTATTTTTCAAGATTTACTTTGGTGGAACTTAGAATTGCAGAGTACTTTGTTCTTCTTACAGTTGCATTTTTTTGTTGTACAGTTTTACATGCAACTGCATTTCACGAAGCCTTGCCCTGATCCAACCCAATGTTTTGTGGCTGAAGTCCATAAAGGTATTTCAGTATCCTGGTTAATATCTCCCACATCTAAAAACTTCTGAATTCAGACATCGAAATCAGTTCTAAAAAAAAAAAGTTAAAAGAAATATTTTTAATACTTTATTACGAAAAATGACGGAAAATTGCAATAAAATTATACCTACAATAACGTTTTTTAAGTATTGAAGTACGCTATGTTTGATGCCAACTTTACAGAGGCCCTCATCATTCTTTTTAAGTATTACTCCAGTTATGTTTCGAAGGTCACCTCTGTCTTTATCTGCATCTGGAATAGGTATGGTTACCTTGTCTCCAATGACTTAGTAGATAGTATCGGAAGTTCCATGCGGCTTTTCGCGGATGATGCTGTAGTATACAGAGAAGTTGCTGCATTAGAAAATTGTAGCGAAATACAGGAAGATCTACAGCGGATAGGCACTTGGTGCAGGGAGTGGCAACTGACCCTTAACATAGACAAATGTAATGTATTGCGAATACATAGAAAGAAGGATCCTTTATTGTATGATTATATGATAGCGGAACAAACACTGGTAGCAGTTACTTCTGTAAAATATCTGGGAGTATGCGTGCGGAACGATTTGAAGTGGAATGATCATATAAAACTAATTGTTGGTAAGGCGGGTACCAGGTTGAGATTCATTGGGAGAGTGCTTAGAAAATGTAGTCCATCAACAAAGGAGGTGGCTTACAAAACACTCGTTCGACCTATACTTGAGTATTGCTCATCAGTGTGGGATCCGTACCAGGTCGGGTTGACGGAGGAGATAGAGAAGATCCAAAGAAGAGCGGCGCGTTTCGTCACTGGGTTATTTGGTAACCGTGATAGCGTTACGGAGATGTTTAATAAACTCAAGTGGCAGACTCTGCAAGAGAGGCGCTCTGCATCGCGGTGTAGCTTGCTCGCCAGGTTTCGAGAGGGTGCGTTTCTGGATGAGGTATCGAATATATTGCTTCCCCATACTTATACTTCCCGAGGAGATCACGAATGTAAAATTAGAGAGATTAGAGCGCGCACGGAGGCTTTCAGACAGTCGTTCTTCCCGCGAACCATACGCGACTGGAACAGGAAAGGGAGGTAATGACAGTGGCACGTAAAGTGCCCTCCGCCACACACCGTTGGGTGGCTTGCGGAGTATCAATGTAGATGTAGATGTCAGCTGGTGGATGGCATGTGTCAGAGGGAGCTTTCACTCTTTTACCTTGTTTCTTTTTTTTTTAATTTTCTGTTGCAATTTTTCTAGCATTTTGAATGTAGTTTGTGTCAATTTTCACAATGTTATCGTCATCACTGTCTTCGTACTATTCACTATTGCTAACATCTTCGATTGCCTCCTCTAGGTCACCTCCATCTTGAATATGTTTTCTTGAGGCAACGAGGAAGTGGAAAGTCCTACTCTAGGTTCGATTCCGAATAATGCAAACTAAGGTTATTGTTTTACGCCAGCTCGATTTTTCATTAATTAGATATACCTTAATCCTTCTGACCACTTCGTCGAATTGTTGTCCCTTAGCCAAGAACGTATCATATTTTCACTGTCTTGGTTGGCACGTTCAACAGTACCCTGACTTTGGCCGTGCCTTGGTTTTCCATGCACAGTTTTCAGTTCTGATCAAGGATTTGCGAGTTCACATAACATTATTGACAAATTCTCTGCCATTATCAGATCGAAGAACGCAAGACGCCCATACAGTTAGGAATATGTCATTGAAATGATAAGCTACTTCTTCCGCCCTCTTTGATGTTAACACACGAAGGAGAATAAATTTGCGAGATGGTCTTGGTAAACTAGAATGAATTTAAAATCCCCGTCTGATTGTGTTTGGAAATCAATCAGATCGACTTGGCACCTGCTATTCGTTTCCGAATGGAGAACTGGCTGTGAAACTAGCCCCCTTTTCTTTTTTGTTTTCTTTTGTTGACCAACATCACACACTGATAAATACAGGCATATCACATCCTTTGTGATACTGGCATATTTTTTTGATGTCTCGGCTAACATCCAACCGCGACCACCATGACCCACAGCTACATGACCTGCGTCGATCACATCATAAAGTTGATCAGCTGGAAGAAAGTACTGTATATTCCCTTCACAACGTGCAATGAGTTTTTTCACATCACCAATTTTCAAAACAGCAAGTCGTTTCCGTCTTATTTTGTGTAATGATGTTCTTTTATCCAACTTTTCCGCGTCTTCTACTTGTTTAACCAAATCCGCATATTCGGCTACTGATAACACATTGTAATGAGAAGACTTTTTGTTTTCACTCAGCAAAATTTCCTCCAGAAACTTTTTTCTGTCCACCGCTTTTGATTGGCTTGTCCACCACACGAAGGCTCATCCATGATTAAACGCCTTACAATAACTGTACTAGGATTATAATTTGCCGGCCGGTGTGGCCGTGCGGTTAAAGGCGCTTCAGTCTGGAACCGCGTGACCGCTACGGTCGCAGGTTCGAATCCTGCCTCGGGCATGGATGTGTGTGATGTCTTTAGGTTAGTTAGGTTTAAGTAGTTCTAAGTTCTAGGGGACTGATGACCACAGCAGTTAAGTCCCATAGTGCTCAGAGCCATTTGAACCATTTCTTGATTATAATAAAATCTTTTAAACCCAACCACCAACTTAACACGCTCACTCGCCGATGCAAAATACCGCTCAAAACAAAGAACAGTGCTAATGAAGAGCGGTTTAGAGGTGCGAGGGGCAAGCCAGAGATGATTAGGTGATTCCCCGTTCATATAGGCAGCGACATGCGTTTCTACTAGGCGAACTTAGTTCAGACTAGAACGTACCAGTTTATCCTAAAGCATGTAAACTCTAACTAGGATAAACTGATTTGACCTAAGCTAAATTGTTTTATACTATCGGTATCAGGATGAACGAGTTTGACCTAAGCGAAACTAATTCGGGTTTGGCCGGTAAGAATTAAACATGATGTGTGCTATTCGTTTCATTTTGTTGGGATGTGTGAGCGAGAAAAAGTTTTATAATGGTTTGAAATTATGTGTAAAGGTTGTTGCAGATGATGCAGAAGAAACTCAGACGTCAGCCTCATTCTGGCATTGAAATAAATCGTATGGCGACAATTGAATGTATATACGCCACAGACGGCGAATAATTTTCGGAAGCAGGGCCAAAATGATAATTTTCTGGTATTAATATAAGAAAAATTAATAGAGAATTTACTTGCCTTTCAATAAATACGTCTTTCAATTGGAGATTGTCATTCTATTGTTTCAAAGTTCAATGAACTGTGGATGAAGCCCGAACTACAGGCATTACATGCATTGATCAAAAATTATAGTGCATTGAGAATGGCTAGTATCTAGCTGAAATCTAGATCTGCCAATAAAATTTAAAGAGGACAACTGATAGCTGAAATCTATTACTTACAAGTCAATGTAACAGTCGCTGCGTGCAACAACCTTCTGAATGGAAGGTAACCTGAAAGTAAAGAATTAATTAGCAGTCTCTTATTTGTAAATGTAAAGCTCGATCGATAGTATCGGAGGAGAGATATGCTGCACGCCGCGGTCAGTATCGTTTAAGAATTTAATTAGCAATATCTGGTATTTTCGAAATGAAACTGAAAACTAGTCTGACACTAATTACGCAAACTCGCAAGCCATAATTTCGTTCGGTTTTTTCTGTGAAAGAGTGAAGGCTGGAAATTATTTGCGATTTTTCAGCTAGACTATAATTCTGTTGAGACAAGGGACTTGCGGAAAGGCAGGATTCGGTGTGAATGGGTCCTTCCTCAGTTACCGTTGCTTGCTCAGTCCTTTATTTTTTTAAAAAATCACGTACACTTTATTTGGAACCAATTGCTAATAAGGTTGACAATAAGGAAAAATTACCAAATTTGACTGTTAAGACACAATGTCTAAAAAAAAATTCTTAAGGAAGTTGCGCTCACGGGTGAAGGCCTTATTGACCAGAAATTCCAATTATTTGTTGGCCGACGGCCCCAATAGCAGTAACTGAAAAACAATGTGACGGCTGAATGCCTGGATGGCAAATTCTTAAAAACTAAAATATATTACTTACGAAAATCATCAAATTTAATTATTAAGAGACAATATCTGAGTAAATATTCTTAAGGCACACTGCATTCACGTCTGAAGGCCTTAGTGACCAGGAATTCAAATTACATTTCGGCTGAAGGCCATCACAATCTGATCAAACCAAGAGGGAAGTGGCCTCAGACAGTGCTCCAAGGATCGGCCTGGGATAGCCGCTAACTCCGTAGCCCATGATACAGAGAGCCAAGAGTTGTATTCACTTAACCGGATGGCAACTCAAACTAGTGACAGTTTAACACAGACCAACACTATTTCAGAATTTAACTTACGTCTGATAAACAATACAACGATGGAATAACCCAGGCCAGGCGCAACCGGCGGACAGTACTGCGTCTTGAGAATCCGTTGTTAAGAAGATCCAGAAGCAGAAGTAACCACTGCGATCAAAGTAGTCCAAAAGAAACAACACATCCGGACCACAATCAAGGAGGCCGTCGAACTACACGCCTTACCGTACAGCAGCAGCAAGGCCAGGAAAGGTACTCTGCCGAGAAAATACGCTAATCTCCAGGGCAGGTAACTGGGGCGTTGGCGGCCACTATGCAGAAAAATACCGCAGGTTGAACTTCACCAATAAACACAAGGAATTCAGTGATTGATAATAAGATGTGGAGAATGGCTAACTAATTTCGCCAACTCCAAACACTCCACTCGTTGCTCTTCGTGTCACCGACCCTGCGACCAGCGGCGTGATCTCAAAATTGTGGGGGTTTCATTACTTTCCTAATGTTCACTAAACTCAAGCGTCCTGGGTCTGATGGACAACGAGGTTGTGGCCCTCGCAACTACAGGCCCTCGATCTGGCAGTTCCTGCGTGCCACCAGCCGTTCCGGCATATCTTTCGGCTGCCGGACCTCACTGCTGCCTCATCCCAACCGAACTTTCCGACACACTCCGACCCGGGAAACAACATTCTTCCAAAGATAGTACCACGGTACTAGATATCGATAACCGCAGCTGCTGCCATGAGCTGACTGACAACGTAGTGGCGCTAGTAAACACAAGAAGAGGATGAGACGCCACTATCACTATTACACGATGCCAACCTACCGACAGCACCAACGCGAGCCGCAACAGTGCTCAACCTTCCCCCATCAAACACCAACCCGGGGGTAAACCAACACGTGGTAAAACCAAACTCAATTTGACTAAGACGGACCCAGTATTTCTTACTGGTGTGGTTGTCCTTAACCAGAAAATTAACTGGGCCTAAAATGCGCTTAATAGTACAGGAACCCAGGAAACGGGGAGTGAACTTACCAAGGTTTCTAACACGCACCTCCCTCTCCTGGTTTATCCCTAAAGACTCGTTGATTACGGTTGTAACGGTCAGCTTGTTTCTTGTAAGACCTGAGAACATTGCGCCTGGCACAATGATCAAGGAAACAGGAGTAGCCTTCAAAGCCTCACGGCTGGCGGCATTGAAGGCAAAATTAAGCCAAGGGAGACTAGAATCCCACTTACTGGGCGTCTTCTGATGGAAGATAATCATTGCGGATTTGAGACTGCGATTGACCCTCTCCGCGAGAGATCCCTGCCGGTAATACGGTTTGGTAAACACACGTGCTTCACACCGCTTTGAAAACAGAAAACCGTGTAGGGAGCCGAAAGAATGGCTGGCGCATTATCACTAACGATTTGCTTAGGGGGTCCAAAAGCACTAAATACTTTAGCTGAATGCGCAATAGTAGTAGCAGCAGTCACGTTACGACTCGGAAGAAGCCACGTAAACGTCGAAAACGCGTCAATAATAAACAAAACGTATTGATGGCCTCTTTTGGTGCGAGGTAAGGGCCCAACATAATCGATACAGAGATTGTCGATGGGGCAGGATTCGCGCTTAGAACTCATAAAGCTCTTATGAAGAGCATTCTTAGGCTTGGCCACATGACACAACCGACACCGAGAAACCTCCTCTCTAACGTCTCGGTCCATTGACGGCCAAGTCAAATGCCCTTTAATTCTCTAACAGGTCTTATAGGTTCCTACATGCCTGCCAATCAACGAGTTGTGAAAGTATTGGAAAATGGGGCTTACCAGTGTGGCTGGCAGACAGATCTTCAGCTCCTTGTATATCCCACCCTTATACACGAAATGCCTTTCCTGATAACGTATCCATCCAAAAGGTTCCCCCGTCCGAAGCCGTTCGTTAACCGGTCCCCAAGTGGGATCCTGATGCTGATGGTCAGCAACGTCACTAAACAAATCAGGAATGCCGCACAACACGACAGAACTAAAATTGCCTTCCTTCGCTTGTAGGGCACGCTCACTGGATGGATGTTCAGTAAACATACGGCTGAGGACCTCCGCGAGCACACTCTCAGTCCCCTTAATGTGTTTAAACTCGAATTGAAACGCTGAAATGCGTACTGCGCACTTGGCGATATGGCTAGTTTTACGCGACCAGGCTAGCACCCAGTTTAACGCTTGATTGTCGGTTTTGTAGCTGAAATACTCTATGTTCGAGATAAAAGCTATACTTCTCAAGCACAAACAAGACGGCTAATGCCTCACATTCGTAAACGGAAAATTTAAGTTCAGCACTGATTAACGGACGACACTCGCACGCTCTAGGTAGCCTTTGACCCTGGAACTCCTGTAGGACGACAGCCCAAATCCCCACATTAGATATATCGGTTTGTACAATAAATGTTTTATTAAAATCAGGCACTCCGAGAACCGGAGGGATGACTATAGCTGCCTTAACGTGCTCAAATGCGGCCTCTTGGGCAGGTCCCCATTCAAAACGCACCCCTTTTCGACATAATTCATTTAAAAGAGTCGCCATCTGAGCAAAATTAGGGACAAAACATCTAAAATAACTCGCCATGCCTACAAACCTGGCAATCCCACGATTCTCAGCAGGCAGCGGGAGAGCTCTCAAGGCCTTAGCCTGCTCCTGGTCAATGAGAATGCTCTCGCCTGATACTAAGTGACCTAAGAAGGATACTTGCTGCCTGGCTAATGTCACCTTACTGGGTTTAACAGTCAAGCTGGCCCCTTGCAACCTAGCATAGACTTGCTGGATATGTTCCAAATGCTCCTGAAACGAACGGCTATAAATCACCAAGCCGTCCAAGTAATTATAAACACAAGTTTCAAGTCTCCATAATATTATCCAGCAAACGAGTAAGAACTGCTGGGCCAGTAGCCAAACTACAGGGAACCCTGTTAAACTCAAACAGATTCAAATTAGTACAAAATGCTGTAACATGTTTACATTCTTCGGCTAAGGGTGTCTCATAATAGGCTTAATTCAGATCGAGCACAGTGAACAAATTAGCGCCTGCAAACCAAGTTAAAAAGTTATGAAGATCAGGTAAAGGAACGGATTCGAGGACAACCTTGGTGTTCAGGCGCCGGTAATCAACAGCAGGCCGAAAATCCTGTCCCTGATCCACAGGAACAAGGAATATGGGGGAAGCATAAGCAGATGTAGAAGGCCTAATAACTCCTTGCTTTAGCACTTTAGAGATCTTTCCTCTTATCTTCATCCTAGGTGGTGAGAGACGATATGGGGACTATTTGACGGGAATATGGGATTCAAGAACATTAGTTACCAACAGTCTATCACAGAGAAGCTCAGGGAACCTCTTCAACAAGTCTTCTAGTTCAGAGGCCTGCTGTGAAGACAGATGGGTGAGATCAAACTCATTAGCCTTAGCATCAACAGCCACCATACCGGCATTTCGATGCACCTTACGCTTAGCACATTCACAGAACCCAAACTTCTGAGCAGAAGCGAACTTAAAGAAGAAGTTGTTCCCGGAATAATCCAAGAGAAGGCCAGTTTTACTGACAAAATCACATCCCAAAATCAAATCGACTGGCAGCTTCTTAACCAAGGCCAGAGAAAAGAGCGAGGAGAAATCCCCAACCGAGATACTCCCTCGGACCCAACCATGCAGAGGCAACACCTGTCCATTGGCAACCCGACATCTCTGCACCGAAGAAGGGACCGACCTAAGTCTCGTAAGGTGACCAAATGCAAGAAACCATTCCAAGCTCAACAAGGAAAAGGAGCTACCAGAATCCGAAAGGGCACAAATAGTTTCCCCATCTACTCGAGAACAAATATTAGGCAGAGTAGGCGATGATCGAACAGCGACACGGGCACACCAAGGTATAAAGGCTTGATCCCGAAATCACTACCCAGCCCGGCGTCATTTATTGGCTCTGGGTGCGCACGGTTGAACTCAAGAACGAAGTAAATGACCTGTCCGACGGCACCTGAAGAAACGCCGAGGTTCCCTTTAAGCAGCCTCAGCCGATGTAGATAATCCGGAGTTCTCTTTGATGACGCCCGCGGGCTGAACCTTAACTTTATGGCATGGATCATAAGCGAGCGCTAACGCAGATATCGCTGCAACGACGGCACGATGTTCTTCCCAGCTGGAGGGACCACCACGAAAAACAATGTGCGGCCTATCCGCCTCTCGCATTCCCCTCGGGACAATAGAAACTAACTCCCGTTCTGACAAGTCGACTAATAAGGCCTACTAGGCCGTCTTCACTCTGTCTATATATTGATGTAACTCCTCTTTATCTTGCTTCATCTGCCAAATATAGCGACACTCGAGCTGTTTGCGAACTCCCATGGTCAATCTTTCTTTGGTTAAAAGCTCTCTCAACCGCCGCAAAGAAAACACCTCTGCCATCTTTCTGGATACGAGGGCCCTCACATCGCCTCTAACTAACGGATACAGTAGCGACAAAACTATTTGATGCGAAACACCAAAGGCAAAAGCGTCTTGCTCAAGGCAACCACCAACCATAATAACCTTTCAGTTTGCTCGAGTCGGTCTATAACTAATTCTGTGATGTCCCGAAAGAAATGCACCAGAGGATTAGGCAATTTAGCAAACGATGCGTCTAACCTCTCCGGAGACATTGTTCCCAGGCTGGCTCGCACGTCGTGCTCCGCAGTCCTCTTTCCATCAAGCTCTAAACGTGCAACATTAAACTGCAATTCATTAATCAAGGATCCCATTACAGTGCTCCATTCCTTAAAACGATACTCTAGCTTTAATGTCCTCATATCCGCTATCCGGTTGGTTAAATGTATTAACTGTGCCCACACCCTGTCTAACTGACTGATACTAGTTTGAGTGCACCCCAGAAAGCCGATGGTTTCCTCAAGACCTCTAACAGCCTTACACAAAAACATGATGGCTGCTTCTGTCTCACGCAAAACATCCGGGGTGACGTCAACAGGCTGAAGAACGGTAGCACGCAAACGGGCGGCCATGTCCGGGACGCTACCCTCAATAGCCTGGCGACTAATACGCCACCTCATAAATGAGGTTGTCCTTCTTCAACAGCCCGATCCCGAGGCACTGCCTGACCACCATTAGAATTGGTCACCTGAAACGATCAAATAGCTAAGACAAATATTGTGTAACACTGACAGAGCTACAATTCGAACAAAGGTAACTGTAATGGCAATATTGCAATCGTAAACACGCTATGCTACCACTGAGTCATGAGACTTAGGGAAAGGCAGGATTCGGTGTGGACGGGGCCTTAATCAGTTAACCTTGGTTGCTCAGTTTTTTTTTTTTTTTTTTTTTTCAATCACGTACACTTTATTTGGAACCAACTGCAAATAAGGTTGACAATAAGGAACAATTATCAAATTTGACTGTTAAGACACAATATCTGAATAAAAATTGTTAAGACAAAATGTATTCACGGCTGAAGGCCTTAACGGCCAGAAATTCCAGTTATTTGTTGGCAGAAGGTCCCAACAGTATTAACTAAAAAAAACAATTTGATGGCTGAAGGCCTGGGTAGAAATTTCTTAAAAGACTAATTCTTTTAAAGAAAACACACAATCATAAAATTTCACTAGTGAGAGACAATATCTATTAAAAATTCTTTACCGAGCGGGGTGGCGCAGTGGTTAGACACTGGACTCGCATTCGGGAGGACGACGGTTCAATCCCGCGTCCGGCCATCCTGATTTAGGTTTTCCGTGATTTCCCTAAATCACTCCAGGCAAATGCCGGGATGGTTCCTCTGAAAGGGCACGGCCGACTTCCTTCCCAATCCTTCCCTAATCCGATGAGACCGATGACCACGCTGTCTGGTCTCCTTCCCCAAAACCAACCAACCAACTGAAGGCCTGGATAGCAAATTTTTAAAAACTAAAACATTTGGAAAAAAACAATCATCACAACCCGATCAAACCAAGAGAGAAGTGGCTTCAGACAGTGCTCCAAGAATCAGCCTGGGAAAGTCGCTCAACTTCGTAGCCGATGATACAGGCAGCCAAGAGTTGTATTCACTTAAGGGCGGTAGGACGTCAAGCGGCCCGACTTGGAGCAAGACAGGCACCACAGGACATTTTAATTCCCGCTGTCTATACCTTTACAAATTAATTCGTAAAACTTTGTCAGCATGACCAGCAGGGACTCAGGATTTACACTCATAGTAGCCGAAGTTCTCAAACATGTGAACTTTCATCTTTTTTTTTCATTCACTACTGGATGCATTTATTGCTATAGGTACACTTTTCTTCGTAAGTAAGAGTGATTCTTCGAAGAATTTTGGACAGCACACAAACGATACTTACAGGTATATGAAACTCTAGAATTAATTTATGAAAAAATGAATGAGCTGTTGCATTTTAAACTTCATGTTTAGAAAAAAACTCAGCTCTTATAGTTAATTACCTCAATTATTACCACAATTTTTAATAGATTTGGAAAATTCTAGAGTTTCATACACCTGTAAGTATAGTTTGTATGCTGTGCAAAATTCTTCGATCAATCTTTCTTACTTATGAAGAAGAGTGTACCTATAGCAACATATGCAGCCAGCAGTAAGTGAAAAAATGCTGAAATTTAACAAGCAAAAAAATTGATTCTTTTATGTGTTTGAACTTGCACTGTTATGAGTGTGAATCTTGAATCCTTCCTGGTCATGCTGACAAAGTTTTATTAATTTATTTGTAAAAGTATTGACAGTTGGAATTAAAATGTCCTCTGGTGCCACTCCGGCCCGTTTGACGTCCCACACCCCTTAACCGGATGGCAACTCAAACTAGCGACAGATTTAACACAGACCAACACTCTTGCATAATCTACCTAACGTCTGATAAACAATACAACGATGGAATAACCCAGGCAAGGCGCAACCGGCGGACAGTACTGCGTCTTGAGAAACCGGTGTTAAGAAAATCCAGAAGCAGAATGAACCAATGCGACCAAAGTAGTCCAAAAGAAACAACATATCTGGACTACAATCAAGTAGGCCGTCGAACTACACGCCTTACCGTACAGCAGAAGCAAGGCGAGGAAGGGTACTCTGCCATGAAAATACTCTAACCTCCAGGGTAGGGAATTGGGGCGTTGGCGGCCACCAAGCAGAAAAATACCGAAGGTTGAACTTCACCAATAAACACTAGGAATTCACTGATTAATAATAAGAAGTGGAGGATGGCTGACAAATTTCGTCAACTCCAAACACTCCACTCGTTGCTCTTCGTCTCACCAACCCAGCGAGCAGCAGCGTGATCTCAAAATTGTGGAGGTTTCAGTACTTTGTTAATGTTCACTCAGCTCAAACGTCCTGGATCCGGTGGACAACGAGGTTGTGGCCCTCGCAACTGCAGCCCCTCGATCTGGCAGTGCCTGCGTGCCACCAGCGGTCCTGTCATGTCCTCCTGCTGCCGGAGGTCACTTCTGCTCCGTCCCAGCCGAACTACTACGGACAACGCTAGGAAACGTAGTGGCGCCAGTAAACACATGAAGAGAACGAGACACCACTATCACTGTTACACGATGCCAACCTACCAACGGCACAACGCGAGCCGCAACACTGCTTATCTGCAGTATCTCATTTCTGCTAATAAATATCAAGTGGCGTCCAATTTAAACAGTTGAGTTCAAAATTTAATTATTTTACAACACCAGTCCCTTGCCAACAGCTTATCAAAGCCTCAAGGTAATGGACTCACGACCTATGTGCTGTTTTCTGCGCACGGGACATCAATAATAGAACACTGTAGATTGGGGAACATTAATGAGAACTTAAACATTCCACTCAGGGCGGTGGAAGCAACTAGGCACCTTACGTAGGCCCTATACTGCAGTCTTACTACAAATGATATCAGTGACACGTCGTCTGCAGTAACAAAGAGGACGTATGAACGGAGGACACTTTCGAGGGAAGGGGTTTATCACGCACCATTAAATCCCTCTTGGCCAAACTCTCTCTCTCTCTCTCTCTCTCTCTCTTCCACTTGCAATAATTACATGTGTCGTATGCGGCAAGTTGAGAATCTGGTTTGGGTGAAAAGCAGCTCGGACAGCCGATGCTATCAAGGCGACCGCTCGCATAAAGCGGGATATTCGGCTTCGAGTCCAGGTCCGGCACAAATTTTGACTTGTCGCCATTTGCTTTATTTCAACCCCAGTGTGCGGCTGCGGTCTGCGGTCGGCCTTCGTCACCTGTGACAAGGTTTACACATAATTTCCTACCATTTTGAAAATTCTTCTCGCTGACAGACTCCTGCTAAGGGAAAGTAAAAAATCTCATCTAAATTTCCTGGCAGACGAGAACTGTGTGCTGCACCGGAACCCGAAACAGCGACCTGTGTCTTTAGAGGGCAGTTTACTACCCACTGAGCACAACCCGATCTCGCAACTTCAGTTCCTCCAGTGAAGTGTGGAAGCGAGGAATTGAAGTACGGGTGAAATTGAGACTGCGAGGACGATTCGTGAGGCGTGCTCGGGTAGTTAAGTTGACAGAGGGCTTGGCTACGAATGTCAAAGGTCCGTGGTTCGAGTTCGGCTCCGCCGGAAAGTTTCATATTAACGCCCACTCTGCGGCAGAACGAAAATTTCATTCTGGAAAAAGTTTATCACTAACTACATTTCCGCTGCTCATGTAGTAAAACTGACCTTCAGGCATGACGTTTTAACTTACTACTCCTTTACTATGATCTGTATTCGCAACGAATTTTGCATACAATATCCGCATGTGCCACAGAATGTACCTACGAAGTTACATCATTCTACGAGTCATAGTTGCCGAGATAGATGTCATAAGCACTGAAATGCGTGAAAAATTATTATTTGCTTAGAACTGAGCGCAAATTACCCAGAATGTACTTATCGGGTTTTTTGTAAGGTGATCACTTAGCGACTTCCAAAAAATACAGACTAATTTCAAATCTTTTCGAAATTTCGTCTTGTTTACGAACTTTACTTAACGCTTTAACTCACTTGCAAAGTAATCTGAAGTTCGAACCTATGTTGTACGTGGGAGCTTGATTCTTTAAAGAATCGGGGTTTACTGGTATTTAAAGACGAGGCAGGATTCACGAGAGGTTGCACAGTACAAGCGGGCGTATCGAGTAGATGTGAATCCTCGAGATATCATGGGGCTCAGGCATCATCATGGCGTCAGTATCGATGATTGGGTGGAAATTGTCGATGATCGATTCATTGAGCTACAGACACTGCCGAACGGATTAACAGGTGCTGTGTATCCAAGATTTCTGCTCGACAAATTTCCAGCGCTATTGCGCAATGTTAGCTTTGCAGAAAGACGACGGATGTGGGTTGTGCATGACGGGACACCACATTTTCTCCGGAATGTCGGACATTACTTCATCGAAACGTTTAATGAGCGACAGACTGCTCGAGGGGTTCCTGTAGCATGGCCTCCCCTTTTACACGACCAGAATTCGTTGGATTTCTGGCTTTAGGCATATTTGAATCCATTAGCGGATACCAAAACCGTCGAAAATGTGCAGGCGTTACAGAAACGTGCGACCAATACATACGATGCAATCCGAATGGAGCTAGGACTATTTGAAAGAGTGCGTTATTCACTGTGAAGACGGATTGAATGATTTGTCAGGGTTCGCGATAATCACATGTTGTACTGCATGCAGTACCTACTTCTATGTAAGATACAGACTGGGTCATATCGCAACAGATTTGGTCATACCTCAACAGGTATCATTACAGGAACTTGTCCTGTAGTTATGATCTATTCTCTCCCATATAGGAACGTGTGACTTTTCTTAAAAAAAATATATTCTTAGTTTCTTGATGATTTGGAATGCTGTGAAATATATGTATTGAAAGGACACTGTAAGTAAGGTTCCAGTATCACTGCGTAAAACATTTATTGATTATTACGACAGCTGTTTCGGAAGATTTCCATTTTCAAGTACGTCTACGTAGTCCTGACATGTGTGTAACATCTGGTATCACTGTATCTGGTAATGGTCCTCGTTATATGTAAATACAAAACATCTATGGTGTAAACTGTAAAAGAAATTACACGAAATATATACAATATTATAGCAAAATATTATGCCAGGAAATTTACACAATACTATAGCAAAATATTATGCTACACGGTATAAAATAGCAAAAAATCGGCATGAAATCGATATTTTAGAATTTCACGTGAATTTAACGGTAACAGTTTCCAGGTACAGACAAGATATTATACATACGTCAGGACAACGAAGACGTACTTGAAAATGGAAATCTTCCAAAATGGCTGTTGTAATGATCAATAAGTATTTCAAGCTTCAATACTGGAACCTTACTTACAATCTTTAGCTAACTTACTTATCTATGTATTCATTTATTTCGTATGGCAAGAACGTGAGCTTCAGGATATCTCTTAGATCTAACCAGACCTAATTAGCGAATCAAAATTACAAAAAGTGCACTGCATTAGCAATATACAATCAGTGAGCCACAACTGTACATAACGTGCCACAACGGTGTAGGGGAAGTCGAGACGAAATATTTGATATGAGACACTTGTGGGCTACAACACCAAAGAACACCCTCAAATTCGGCTACAAAAGCCACCTAATCGAGTCACGAGAGATTTTGGAATTTTCTCTCACACTCATACGCCACCGGCTTACTCGTGCAGTGTAAGTAGGCTGTTTAGGTTTAATATGGTATTTGCTTACACAACTTTACACATCGGTACCATATTTCTCTAACACATAAATTACACAGCTATCTGATTATTTAACTGAGAGAGACAAACATGTTTTTACTGCATCAGTGACACATGTTTACACAATTACACAGTTGGATAATTTCACACTTATGAAACTGTATTTTGTCTGTACTTTGTGAACTGTTCATATTTTTTCAGAACCATTATGATGCTATGAGAGCTTTGGATGATGTATTTGGTATGGGATCACGATTTTTAAAGTACATTTGAGGTAGATGAGACTATTGAAATGAGCAGAGAATTTTTTTAGGTTTTGAAATTATTGGAGGAGGCTACGACGATTTTGAGATTTGACTGAGGTGTTATGATGTTATTAATACGATGACAATGTGTATTATGCTTTTGAGGTATGTCACTGTAGCGGAAACTGCTGCCGTAAATATTTCAGCAAAGAAGGTAGATGACCTTGATGTAATGTGCTGTGGAGACCCAGCTGAGTGACAGTCACCTGGAAAAGAAGCCATTAGTGTGTGCCTTTCAGAGACACCGGTGGAGAAAAAAGGAAACCATTAATTTAACTATTGACATTCCTTTGTAGAAAGCATCGCAAATACGACACGCTCAAACTTGAAAACATATGATTACACTGTGGAGCTCTTAATTAATGATATTTACTAAAATGCCTAATGAAATGATGAGAAACATTTTACATCTATTGTCTCTCTAGATTTTTTTACTGCCTTTGGAGACGCCATTTGCCTAGTGAATGACGTTTTTGTATATATATATTTGCTCATTTCGTTTAATATCTAGTTTCTAGCTGCAGTGCAGTATTGGTTAAAATAAAATTTTATAGATGTACTAATATAGATATTTTATGCCTACAGATCGAGTAAATAATAACTTTATAATCTACTTTAAAAAAAAACGAAGGAACACAAAAAGACATTTCCCTTCACAGGAATTGCATACATAATTTTCTTTTCAAGTACTTGGTAATTTTTTGTAGAATAAGTTGTGGTGCACCACTTTAATTACATAGACATTAAGATGTGAATAGACATTTCCCTTATCTGCATTGTAGTCTTTAGTGTACTATTATTTTTTTGCTTGTGGGTTTGTCATGATTAGATATAAGTTATTACATTTGCTGCTGCTGTTTTCCAGGCATAGTGCTACTGAATTTCGCTTTGTATTACTCTGTTAAGCCAGTTTTACTACTGATTTATTTTTCTTGTTGCTGCACATTGGCTCATATTAGTTTTGATGTTACATTTGCTCTGCAAATTTAGATATACTGCTGCTTGCTTTGCCAATTTGCATTTTTTTGGCATTGCTGTGTGTGTTAATTGTTTTGTGCTGCTGCATTGCCTCGTCCCTTAGTTTATGCATCTGAGCTCAGTAGATTTGAGTTAGCTTAAGATGGGGTAGGCTATATAAGAGAATGAGTTGCGATGAATTGGAAGAAATGCATTGAGAAGCTATAAGAAAATGGTTTGACCAAAGAAGTATTTTGAAAGAAGATATGAACAAAAAAGTAGGGTTTAGGGACAACAGGTTTAGGTAGGATTTTCTTGGAAGTAAATGATGAGGTAAGATAATGGAAAATAAATAATGAGGTAAGAAATATGTGAACATATAAATACAGAAAGCATGCTTGGATAGGATTGTTTTGGTGGAAACAAATGTTGAAATAAGAGGAAAGATCTATGGAATGATGTTTTGGGTTGGACTGCAGTACCAAATGTTACACTGAAAACGAACCCTGTCTTTCCTTTTGTAGTTTTCCGCTATGTGTTTATGTACCCTTGTGTATTTGTCTTTTTCCTGTCCTTATGTGTTTAGCTAATAAGATTTATATTGTAGAGTTTTTCAAATACTATGTTATTTTCTTTGTAAAGATGTTTAGACATTATTTATTCGGTTCTCTTTTAATGCTCATGTGTGAAATTAATGTTTCAAAAGCTATTCTGATCTTTTATGTATGTACTTATGTCATAATTCCTGTAACACTGATGTATATGTTATTTCGATTCTTTTGTAAAGCCTGCATTATCACAAATGTTATCTGTATTGTTATGTTCTTTAATGATGTGTTATGTACCTTTGTAATTGTATTCTTATGTTGTAAATTTATAATTGTATTGATACCAGTTCTTCAAATTAAGTTTCATTTCACTGCACACATTTCTGTTGGTCATAGTATATGCACAATATGTGAAAAAAAGGACTGTTAGTGCTTGCACATGTGTTGATAATTCAGCAAGGGACTGATTAACAGCATTGCTGGTTCTAAGGACAATTCCAAAAACTTTGTGAGTGCACAAGTGGTTGTTTGTGGACTTCCTATATTGTCAACAAGACTCTTCGATGGTGATTGTGCATCTGCACAGTCGCAACAGGTGGCTGCTGGCCATCTCTACAAGGACTGCAGTGGGTCTACACCTTTGATGACTAACCAATACCATTATTTCTACAAGGACTGCAATGGGTCTGCACCTCTGGTGGCCCACCAATACAGTAATCTCTACCAGGACTACAGTGGGTCTGCTCTTTGATGACCTACCTACCAATATTCTTCAAAACTTCGACTGACTCTGCGGTGGGTTTGCTCTGTTGTGGTCCACTACCTGTGTGCATGTCAAGAGTCCGCACTGTCTTTCCGTTGGAAGAACAACAATACTTCTTCAGGACTGCATGGAAATCCACTACTTCCGTGTGCATTTTCTTTTACTGCTCAGACTTTGAGGAAAAAAACTGCAATTTTACTGTGATGGATGATCAGGACTGTCTTTATGGACTGTGAGAAAATTTTAGCTTTTGACCAACATTGTATCGATAAGTGTGTGCATTTGATTTCTTTGTTATTGTAATTATGAAAAAAATTTTCAAATCTGTGTTGGCCACTGCCCAAATCAATTTGTAAAATTTTTTGAGGGAAGCATGGGGGCAATGTAAGTAGGCTGTTTAGGTTTTTATATTGGTAACGCCATGTAGCGCTCTGTATGAAAATCACTGGCTGTGCTGTGTGCAGTCTGTGGCTGGGTGGCATTGTTGTAATATTCGCTATTGTAGTGTTGGGCTGTTGGCTGTTAACAGCGCGTAGCGTTGCACAGTTGGAGGTGAGCCGCCAGCAGTGGTGGATGTGGGGAAGTAAGGTGGCGGATTTTTGAGAGCGGATGATCTGGACGTGTGTCCATCAGAAACAGTACATTTGTAATAATGGATGTCATGAACTGCTATATATATTATGACTTTGGAACACAATTAAGGTAAATAAATTGTTTGTTCTCTATCAAAACCTTTCATTTGCTAACTATGCCTGTCAGTAGTTAGTGTCTTCAGTAGTTTGAATCTTTTATTTAGCCGGCAGTAGTGGAGCTCGCTGTATTGCAGTAGTTCGAGTAACGAAAATTTTTGTGAGGTAAGTGATTTGTGAAAGGTATAGGTTAATGTTAGTCAGGGCCATTATTTTGTAGGGATTATTGAAAGTCAGACTGCGTTGCGCTAAAAAAATATTGTGTGTCAGTTTAGTGTTGATCAGAATAGGTAAAGAGCGAAATGTCTGGGTACGTTCAGTTTTGCTCAGCTGTTTGAAAATCAAATAATGTAAGAGATTTATCAGCGCAATAATTCAATAATTGTTCTAAGATGACGTTTCAGCAGTTAAAAATTGTAAAACTAACGTTTGTGTCAGTTCTTCGTCAATGTTGTCAATGAAGAGCGTAAAATTGACATTCAAATCTTTTACTTTATTTCCATGTCTTACTATGAGACTACTCTGCACGTACGAGTTCAGTTTAGATCCAAATGGTAATGTAATTAATTATTGCACTACAAGTACTAAAACTCTTTCTTTCTGCCATTATCCTAAAAGAAAAACTTAACTACTGATGTTAATAAAAGCCAGTGGTATGACAGGGCAAGTGGAAGTTCAGCGTATGAAGCAGCGTGCGTTCAGTGTAGCTTAGATGGCTTTTGTATGCTAAAACGAGGCTATTCCCTGCCAGCTGGACAACAAGCGTCTTATATCAAAGGGTTCTTCACGACTTTCCCTAAACCGTGGTAGTATATTGTAAACTATTACTGCTTACACTACGTGTAGTAATACAATAATAATAATAATAATAATAATAATAATATAATATGTGTTCCAGAAGACTAGCCAGGATTCAGGTATGTGACAGGAGCGATCATTCGAGGTAAAGCATATATTCTAAAATACACATCTTAAGAGCCATGAGAACTTCATCTTCGGCATTATGAAGGAAATCTGAATTGCAGTATCTTTCCATTCCGTATTTTGGTTCGACCTCATTATTTTCCGCTGATTTACTAACAGCACACACCTCGTAACTTGCTATCAGATTAAGGATCTTCTTATGCACTCCAAGCCAAATTAATTCCGGTCTGTTTTTCTCCCTCGTTTTCCACATTCCTAAACGTCCTCCAACAGGAGATACATGGAAGTAGCGGAACTGTAAGGAAACAAATTCCTAGGGTCCCAGTGCCTTGAACTGATTAGTATCCTGCGCCTTACGACACGTCACTTTGCCACTCATAACATAGGGTTTTAGGATTTCTCCTTTCTGTAATCACTCGTAATCTCATGAAGGCCTTCGTCTTGATGGAGGAACTCCCTAACATCACGAAATAGGTGAGGAATCGGTGTAAGAACGGAAGTTAGCAGCGGCTTAGAACTACATTTTGTCAGCAGCTGCTTATCTCCGCCGGCCGCGGTGGTCTCGCGGTTCTAGGCGCGCAGTCCGGAACCGTGCGACTGCTACGGTCGCAGGTTCGAATCCTGCCTCGGGCATGGATGTGTGTGATGTCCTTAGGTTAGTTAGGTTTAAGTAGTTCTAAGTTCTAGGGGACTAATGACCACAGCAGTTGAGTCCCATAGTGCTCAGAGCCATTTTTTTGCTTATCTCCTTGATTGCCCTCAGTCCCTCAAAACATGCGAATCAGTCCATCGTCAGAAACTTTTTGTGATGTCCAAATGTTATTAACTTCAAATTTAAAACTTAAAATCCTAGTCAACTACCTGGCAGCGTGACCCGTTTTTCTTGGTCTGACAAACACCCTACTGACGGCTTGACTGTCGGTTTCCAGTACAAACTTACGGTGTGCCAGATAATACCCAAACTTTCCTATGCCGAACAAAATTGTCAGAGCCTACCATTCGTTGATATAATATCTTTTTCCATATAATTTAATACCTTTGTGGCAGAGACGGCAAAATCCCTTCCTGTTCCTGCAACAACACTGCACGTAACAGCAGAGCCGACCCACCTACTTGCAAAATGAGTTCAGCAGTGATATCGAATTTATGTAGTGTCTGTTTCAAGGCTCTTGTTTTAGGGTGCAAGGAGCAAAATGCTGTTTCATCGGGAAGTTACCCACAGAAATTTACATTCCCTTTTATGTAGATCACCCGGTAGAGCTTCCTTCCCATTACTCATTACCACATTTCCTAAAAGTATTCCTGTTCTGATAAATCTGGCAACATCACTGAAATTCTGCAGTTGTGGGAACTATCAGCGACTTCTACTTTGTCTGGATCAACACAAATTCCGCCACTATTATTGTGTGTCCTAAAAACTCAGCAAACATTCTGAAAACCGGCTATTAGCCCTGCCTTCCGCAATCGGTCCCATATGTCATGCTAGCGCTGTATATGTTCTGAATCAGGCTATTATAGATCACCAGAACATCCCGATAATGCAAACCATTATATCGAAAAACACTGCAGCCAAGAGCCTCGAAAGAACTGCCGCTTCTATAGCTAATTAAAATGGTGAACAATTAAATTCAATTCAAGTATCTTCCAGTCCATAAGGCGTGTGGCAATAGCCTTTGAAGCCTCCTTTAAAGGTATTTTATTATAAGCCTGGTTGACATATGAGGTAAATACCCGCGTCCCTTTAACTATTCTAAACACAAATGCAAGTCCAGTATCGGCACTGATCTCAGTATCAACTTTGTGTTTCAATTGCTGCATCCCACTACGGGACGGTGTTCACCATTCTATTTAGGAACCAAGGACATGGGAGCTCCATTCAGGGATTCAGATGATCAAGTTACACCCCCTCAATACCCTCATCCTCGGTAGTGACAGTCTGACAGTCCGTAAGGCGTTTTCTTATTTGTTACTTCGAGTCAACATCCTACTTGTCAACAACCCCTTATTTGTCAGTTACTACATCCTGAAATTCCGCACAGAATATCTTGTTCTTACATTTCAGAAATTCATCTGCATGTGATAACTTGTCCTCTCAGTCGAGGATCAGACCCACTTTCGCATTCCAGTCAGCCCCTAGTATACTGTCAATGGGTCCGTTCTCGGTGAGTTTCACCCCGACCTTCCAAGGAAACTCACTAATCTTGATTTGCAAGCCTTAGGCCATGATACTCCTCTTATAGGCCGTCAAATGTCGTCTAGTATCCATTACATAGAGATGATTTAATGCTCTAAAACCCATTTTCAAACAACTACCGAAAGAGTACTGCCTACGAACTGTCCAACGTATCCTGGTCCATTATTCAACACTGTGCGTAAAAATGGTAAACGTGAAATTCCTTTATCCTGAATGGCACTAAAATGTCTGCCTTCTCCTTGCAGTAACTGTCTCAGTTCTTGTTTCTGGCTTTCCTTCTCCCTGAATTCACTTGCTACATGTCCTTAGTGGCAACATTTTCAATAAATTATCTTACGTGAACCCCAATCCATCCGCCCTTCTATTGAAGCCTTGCTCCTTCTGTCTCACCTCTAACTCATTACTCTTCCAAACTGTTCCTCTTTCGCGTTTGCTACCCCTACGCCAATCAACAAATTTCTTGGCCTGCATGTGCCTTACCACTTATACAACTGATCCAGGGCTGTGGTGATTTTACAAAATACTATGTGGAACATGCTCTCGTTTTTCAACACCTCTAAAATGTGACTTGCCATCTGTCCTTCTGTATATGTCAGTACTAAGGCTGAATCGCATCTTTTAACTCACTTTACACACTGAAGGGTCTCTGCGAACATGCAGAAGAGCCGCAACACGACGTGGCATGGACTCGACTAATATCTGCAGTAGTTCTCAAGGGAAGGGACACCATGAATCATGCAGGGATGTTCATAAATCAGTAAGAGTATGAGGGGATAGAACAGCACGTTGCAAGACATCCCCGATATGCTCAGTGATGTTCATGTCGGGGGGGCTTAGTGGCCAGCTGAAGTGTTTAAACTCAGAACAGAGTTCCTAGAGCCACGCTGTAGCAATTATGGACTTGTGGGATGTCGCATCGTCCTGCTGGAATTTCCCAAGTCCGTCGGAATGCAGAATCCACATGAATGGATGCAGGTGATCAGACACGATGCTTTTGTACATGTCACCTGTCAGAGTCGTATCTAGACGTATCAGAAGTCCCACATCACTCCAGCTGCACACGTCCCTCACAATTTCAGAGCCTGCAAAAGCTTGAAGAGTCCCCTGATGACATACAGGCTCCATGGATTCGTGATGTTGTCTCTACACATGTACAAGTCAATCCACTCGATACAATTTGAAACGACACTCGTCTGACCAGGCAAAATGTTTCCAGTCATCAACAGTCCAATGTCGGTGTTGCCGGGGAGTTGAGGCATAAAGCTTTCTGTCGTGCAGTCATGAAGGTTACACGAGTAGGCCTTCGGCTCAGAAAGCTCATATCGATGCTGTTTATTTGAATGGTTTACACGCTGCCACTTGTCGATGGCCCAGCACTGAAATCTGCAGCAATTTGTGGAAGGGTAGCACTACTTCCACATTTAACGATTCTCTTCAGTCTTCGTTGGTCACGTTCTTGCAGGACCTTTCTCCGGCCGCAGCGATGTCGGAGATTTTATGTTTTACCCGATTCCTGACATTCACGGTACACTCCTGAAATGGTCGTACGGGAAAGTTCCCATTTCATCGCTACCTCGGAGATGCTGTATTCCATCAATCGTGCGCCGACTGTAACACCACGTTCAAAGTCACTTAAATCTTGATGGCCTGCCATTGTAGCAGCAGTCACCCTTTTAACAACTGCGCCAAATACTTGTTGTCCTACGTAGGCGTTGCGACCGCATCACCGCATTCTGCCTGTTCACATATCCCTGTATTTCAATACGAATGCCTACACTAGTTTCTTTGGCGCTTCAATGTGTATGTTGTTACAGATACGGCAGTCCTTTGTTCACGACGGCATTGCCGATAAATTCACTCCAGCAAGGTTCTGGACGGCATGGACCTGCTAACTGTAGTTCTAATGACACCCAGTCTCAAAGTATCAGTCATTTCCATGACATATATTCCATTTTACAACTCCACGCTGAAAAAAAAAAAAAAAAAGAACACGTATGCTATCAGCAGAATTCAACGAGATGTGTGAACATTCATTAAAATATCCTGTAACGGGTTCTGCCGATTCGAAAATTGAGCCTCAAGGGTCTTTCGCCCACCTGACCTGATTGTTGTGATCTCTCCAGCCCATTGCATGATCAAGGACCCTTTCTGCTCTGTCACTGGTACGGATCCGTTCGTGAGTAGTACCACTAAATTATGTTATTAAACTCTGTGTTTGTTCCTTATTGACGCCCAGCAGATCATTCATTCTATACAGTTAGTGGTTAAAATGGGCTTACAAATTCTGTATTTGATGTCACGTGCAACTAGCCGCAGTCTACAGAAATATTATCTCCTCGAATGGAACGCTGATTGCGGCAGCAGGCAAACTTCCCCATTCGGCTCGGTGATCATTAGCAACACCGGCACATGGTTATTTTGACGTATTTCTTCAGTCACCTCCCATACAGTGCCAGAGCAAAGCTCCGGGTCTGAAATAAGCCATATCCCTCACAGTCATCACCAGGCGTTGTGAAAATAACCCAATTATAAGTACCAAAAAAAGTTATCCTCAAGCAGTGAAGTTCATTAAGCTACGAAGTGTGGTGATAGGCTGCTCACAGGAAAAATATTTGAGTGGAATCGATTGATTGAGTTAACAGTATAAAAATATTCGTTTATTGGAAACAAAGTTGATCTACAATGAATCACTTGTCTTAAGCTCACGAAAACTTAGAAAAAATATAACAATAAGAACATGGTAATTATTTAAAACTCGGGACAGGGACAGCAATAATATTACCCTGAAATTCGAGAGCTAAGAGAACACTCAATAAAATCATTCATTAAAATTTATCAACGTTTTGAATGTTATAGCATAAGACAAAAAGTGCATCAAATATCCAGCAATTAAGAAGAATATTTACAATAACGACAATAAGTAAGAACGATGTTTCCCTTGGCAAAAGCACTGATATTTCCAATCAGATCAGTGCCACGGTTTGGTCTTTAGTACTGGAACTTGAGTTCAGACACACAAAGAGAGGCCACATGTTATCCTGATATAACTGAGTGTTAATAACTAGAAAGCAGAAATTGTAGGCTCAGCCAGGCAGTACAGCACACGGTGTTGTTTAACAAGCCGACTATCAACCACATGTTATCATAAAAGGCTAAAGTTATAAAACACCATTAAAAGATCCGTCCAGTTCACAGACGGACAACTGTCCATCATGCAAAGTCAATCATTGCATGGAACCAGGGGACAGAAAGTACAGTCAAATCCGATAACACAGTTCAAATCACTCTGTCGGAGCACAATCGGTAAATAGGAACTAGAAAACGGTCATATGTCCACACCACGACAAGGTACATGTTTCTGTCAGAAGCAATCATGGGTTTATTCCGTGCTTTAAAACTCGAGTAAACAGCTCAGGCTGCAGCGCCTCCAGACTCAACCCTATTGCAAGCCCGCGACCGTACAGTGTGTGCGGCCGGCCCAAAAACAATCCGCAATGACGGCCTGCCGAAAAGTTCTTCCATGACGAGCAAGCCACCATTTCTCGTAGCTGCAACGAGCGACCGACTGACCTCACCTGTGTTCTGCATGCCACGAGACAAACACCTCCGCTATCGGACAGGGGAGAGCATAAACCACTAGGAAGCTTAGCCAACCAATATATGTCAGTATCAACCTAAGCAATAGTGTTGCACATGGTACGTAAGCCTATCCAGTAGTAGATATGGATTCAAATCGCAATTTAGTAATGATGAAGACTGAAGTTCAAGGAAAAGTTAAATAAATAAATAGACACTGAATTAACTGAGGAATGATGAGAAGCGTTTCAAGTTCTCTTAGGCCGTAGATACTGTGGCAATGAATACCAAAGCTGGTTGTTCACATGAACAGGATTCGACATTTCTACAAAGTGTTATTACAGAATTGGTACACACAACTATAGCCACAAGGAATATATACAAATATAAAGCTTGGGCAACAGAGGAAATACTGCAACTGGTCGACACAAAAGGGATAGACGAGAATAGAGAAGTCTAAGCTGCTTACAAAACAAAGACTGAATAAACAGTGCAAAGTAGCCAAGCCAGAATGGGTGCAGAAAAAATGAGATGAAACCGAAAAAGCATGATCATTATAAGAAAGGATTCCGTATGTAAAATCAAAATAACTTTGTTGATATTTAAGGAAGGCAACATTGAGAGTGGAGTGGGAATTCGACTGTAAAATGCAGAGGACACAGCATATAGGTGGAAAGAATGCAATGAAGGGCCTTACGAGAGATAAGACTTGTCTTATGATGTGACAGAAGAAATGACAGTTTTCAAGACACACAGAATATAGCATCAGACTCGACCACAGCTCCAGAACTACGACCATTTAAGGCAGAAGAGTTAGATAACATCCCTAGAGATTGCTAAAGTAATTGGGCCATGTGGAAACCAAACAACTATTCAGGTTGGTATGTAAAGTCTATGAAATTGAAAATGTGCCATCCACCAATCGAAAGAATATCATTCATGCTATCCCAAAATTTCGAAGGCAGTTAAGTGTGCAAACTGTAGACAATCAGCTCAGCAGCTTAATAATAATGACATGGGTAATATAATGTTAAACTCTCTGAATAGACACCTCTAACCTGCGGCCAAGCAAACCAGAAGGTCGTCAATTCATTCCGCTGCCAGAATTTGTAGAGGGGCTGAGCCGTCATGGCGCAAGTCTCCACCCCTGCACAGGAGCGAGCCAGTTTCCACTCATCTAGCCCTGCTGCCCACTGATATGGCTGGAACATTGTGGACACAGCACAGCCAACGCCGTGCTGATCTGGATTAACCATATCTAGGCATGGTGCTGCACTTCCCTCGTGGTCTAAGTGACCAAAAGTAGCATATTGTCACAAAAGAGCTGGTCTCAGCTGCCATTAATACTGCCCGCTCTGGCCATGCAGTATCTGTCACTGACTGCAGCCTGCACCAAGAAATAACTCCTCGCCATTCCTTCACGTTATGTGGGACATCAAGCTGCAAATACTATTATTTGGTACTTCCTCCTCTAGCTACGGGTCTATGAACCGCATATAGTCCTAGTGCTGACAGGAACTGAACTGGAGCATTTTGGCTGCGCGCCTTCCGCGGCTGAGATCAGCCGACTCCAGGGTGCCATTCAGGCATCAAAGGATGGTCGCTCGAGTTCTGGTGCCATTCGTAATGGACTTGCAGCCAGGATGCTGACTGCTCCAAAACCACAAACTCCGTTATCTCATACTTGTGTCCGTGGGGCCCTGACACCACATGCTTGGCGAAGTTTCCTTGGTTTGCAGCCACGTTTGTGTAGTGGCAACTTCTGCCGCCAAATGTATCAGGACAGCTGGTTTGAATCATACTTCATGAACAGAAAGCAAAGAGTTGTGCTGAATAGCATTAATAATGTTGGGAAGGTGGTAAATTCTAGTGAATGGGGAGCTATCACAAAGGGAGTCCCACAATATTCAATTTTGGGTCCTCTGCGGTTCCTTATTCATGTGAATGACCTCCCACTTAACGTTCAGCAAGAGGAACTAGTACTTTCTGCAGAAGACACGAGTGTTGTAATAAATCCCATTCCAGAAAAAGTAGCTGAAGATATTGTTAAGGATGTCTTTCAAATAAGTGGTTCTCAGAAAATGGACTCTCCCTTAATTTTGAAAAAACTCACTATATCCAGTTCTGTACACCGAATAGAGTCGTACCGGCAATTGATGTAGCATAAGAACAGGGCTCAGGTAACACTGTAGATTTCTCCAAATTTCTGGGTGTTCACATTGATGACAACTTGAATTTGAAGAAGCATATTACTGACCATCTCAAACAAATAAGTTCAGATAATTTCGCTCTCGTATAATCGCTAGTCTTGGTAATCAATAGATTAGGCTCCTAACGTAATTTGCATACTTCCACTCAATAATGTCTTACGGAATAGTTTTCGGGGGTAACTCACCACTTAGACATAAAGTACTGATTGCACAAAAGAGAGCAGTGAGAATAATTTGTGGTGTTCACTCAAGGATCTTTTCAAGGAGTTAGGTATTTTAACTGCGCCATCAGAGTACATATATTCGCTAATGAAATTAGTTACAAATAATCCTTCCCAGTTTGCGAAGAACGGTGATGTTCATACGTATAACACTAGAGGGAAAAATGACCTTTCCTATCCGTTATTGAAGTTGTCCATTGCTCAAAAAGGAGTACATTATTTAGCAACAAAAATCTTTGATCATTTGCCCAACAACATAAAGTGTCTGGCAGGTAGCAGATCAAGTTTTAAATTTAGCTTAAAATCATTTCTTTTGGAGAACTCCTTCTACTCCATAGACGAGCTTCTGTTTCAGAAGTGATAAAAGAAAAATAAATTGTATCTCTAAATGTAGTTGCATGTGTAGAACAAAAAATTTCGGTAATATTAATAATAGCACTAGTATATATATATATATATATATATATATATATATATATATATATATATATATATATATGAATAATCTTATAATGTGACTTGTTCCACATCATATCGATAAAATAATCGGGAAAAAGATCTACGGAACATGACGTAACTAAAAATAAAAATATACTAATCTCATCGTCTACGTCAGGTGTTGCGGCGTTTGGTTCGCTCCGTCTCTTTCAAAATTAATTAAGCCACATCTTTTGCACCCTGGCCACACATTTTTCCTCTTGCTTTTACTATAATTTTATCGTTTTAGATTCTCTTGAATATGATATATAACTTCGTATTGTTTTCAGCTTATGAGATATTGTTTTGTAGTGTCAATTATATTTTGTAAATTCAGATCATCTTGAATGCCATAATTTTATTTTTATCAATCAACGTACGTCCAGGCTCATTTCTAATTAATTCCAGTTCACAATTTTTGTCTTCTCGTTGTTTCATTTGTCTTCTTGTTATCTCCCTTTTGAAGGGACCGTTTTAGCATCCATTGAGCAGTTCAGGTATGGGCATAACACCGTATATTTCCAGCAATTAATGTACACACTCTTACCCAACGTTCTGGGCGTAGTTCCGCAACAACAGTTAAATAGATCTAACATATTTTATTTCTTACCCCAAGTGTAACGTTAGGCACAAAATCAGAAAAACAGTAACATTAGCGTGATGGCTCACTGTCAGCTAACACAGTTCGATCGATGAAACTTGGACCATACGCAGAATCAAGTGCCCAGGTATAGTGCAGAAGGTAACTGGAAGAATACGCAATCAGATGAAACAACGATAATTTTGTTCAAAGGAAACAATTGCTCTAAGGTCACTGCGATTCATGACGGCCCGCTCCACAGTAAAAAATGTTGGTCACAATATTTGACAGCCTTTGTGACCACCACCGACGTCAATGCAGCCTGCTCCCAGACTTGTCACAATGTTGGTGAGGAGTTCATGTGACAGGCCGTTCCAATCCTGCAGCATGTCGTTGGTGCATGTGGACATACTGCAGTTCGTCTCTCCAACGTATCCCTGATCGGATTGGGGGGGGGGGGGGGGCGGGGGGTGCACTCCATTTTTCAAATGCTTTCTCGTCCCAAGAGGTCCTCCACCTGCACTGATCGACTCGGTCACCTATTGTTGTTGTTGTGTGGTCTTCAGTCCTGAGACTGGTTTAATGCAGCTCTCCATGCTACTCTATCCTGTGCAAGCTACTTCAACTCCCATTACCTACTGCAACCTACATCCTTTTGAATCTGCTTAGTGTATTGATCTCTTGGTCTCCCTCTACGATTTTTACCCTCCATGCTGCCCTCCAATGCCAAATTTGTGATCCCTTGATGCCTCAAAACATGTCCTACCAACCGATCCCTTCTTCTAGTCAAGTTGTGCCACAAACTTCTCTTCTCCCCAATCCTATTCAATACCTCCTCATTAGTTATGTGATCTACCCACCTTATCTTCAGCATTCTTCTGTAGCACCACATTTCGAAAGCTTCTATTCTCTTCTTGTCCAAAATGGTTATCGTCCATGTTTCACTTCCATACATGGTAACACTCCATACAAATACTTTCAGAAACGACTTCCTGACACTTAAATCTATACTCGATGTTAACAAATTCCTCTTCTTCAGAAACGATTTCCTTGCCATTGCCAGTCTACATTTTATATCCTCTCTACTTCGACCATCATCAGTTATTTTACTCCCTAAATAGCAAAACTCCTTTACTACTTTAAGCGTCTCATTTCCTAATCTAATCCCCTCAGCATCACCCGAATTAATTTGACTACATTCCATTATCCTCGTTTTGCTTTTGTTGATGTTCATCTTATATCCTCCTTTCAAGACACTGTCCATTCC
This sequence comes from Schistocerca americana, assembly GCF_021461395.2. Taxonomy (NCBI): domain Eukaryota; kingdom Metazoa; phylum Arthropoda; class Insecta; order Orthoptera; family Acrididae; genus Schistocerca; species Schistocerca americana. Next base: position 749,064,826 of record NC_060122.1, on the reverse strand, counting down.
GTTCAACTGCTCTTCCAAGTCCTTTGCTGTCTCTGACAGAATTACAATGTCATCGGCGAATCTCAAAATTTTTACTTCTTCTCCATGAATTTTAATACCTACTCCGAATTTTTCTTTTGTTTCCTTTACTGCTTGCTCAATATACAGATTGAATAACATCGGGGAGAGGCTACAACCCTATCTCACTCCTTTCCCAACCACTGCTTCCCTTTCATGCCCCTCGACTCTTATAACTGCCATCTGGTTTCTGTACAAATTGTAAATAGCCTTTCGCTACCTGTATTTTACCCCTGCCACCTTCAGAATTTGAAAGAGAGTATTCCAGTTAACGTTGTCAAAAGCTTTCTCTAAGTCTACAAATGCTAGAAACGTAGGTTTGCCTTTCCTAAATCTTTCTTCTAAGATAAGGCGTAAGGTCAGTATTGCCTCACGTGATCCAACATTTCTACGGAATCCAAACTGATCTTCCCCAAGGTCCGCTTCTACCAGTTTTTCCATTCGTCTGTAAAGAATTCGCGTTAGTATTTTGTAGCTGTGACTTATTAAACTGATAGTTCGGTAATTTTCACATCTGTCAACACCTGCTTTCTTTGGGATTGGAATCATTATATTCTTCTTGAAGTCTGTGGGTATTTCGTCTGTCTCATACATCTTGCTTACCAGATGGTAGAGTTTTGTCATGACTGGCTCTCCCAAGGCCATCAGTAGTTCTAATGGAATGTTGTCTACTCCCGGGGCCTTGTTTCGACTCAGGTCTTTCAGTGCTCTGTCAAACTCTTCACGCAGTATCTTATCTGCCATTTCATCTTCATCTACATCCTCTTCCATTTCCATAATATTGTCCTCAAGTACATCGCCCTTGTATAAACCTTCTATATACTCGTTCCACCTTTCTGCCTTCCCTTCTTTGCTTAGAACTGGGTTGCCATCTGAGCTCTTGATATTCATACAAGTGGTTCTCATCTCTCCAAAGGTCTCTTTAATTTTCCTGTAGGCAGTATCTATCTTACCCCTAGAGAGACAAGCCTCTACATCCTTACATTTGTCCTCTAGCCATCCCTGCTTAGCCATTTTGCACTTCCTGTCGGTCTCATTTTTGAGACGTTTGTTTTCCTTTTTGCCTGCTTCATTTACTGCATTTTTATATTTTCTCCTTTCATCAATTAAATTCAAAATTTCTTCTGTTACCCAAGGATTTCTATTAGCCCTCGTCTTTTTACCTACTTGATCTTCTGTTGCCTTCACTACTTCATCCCTCAGAGCTACCCATTCTTCTTCTACTGTATTTCTTTCCCCCATTCCTGTCAATTGTTCCCTTATGCTCTCCCTGAAACTCTGTACAACCTCTGTACAAGGCGGCTTCCTCTTTCATTTCTTCCCCCGAATCCATATTCACCTACTATGTCTCCTTCTCCCCCTTTTCCTTCTGACGAATTCCAGTTACCCATGACTATTAAATTTTCGTCTCCCTTCACTACCTGAATAATTTCTTTTATCTCGTCATACATTTCATTAATCTCTTCATCATCTGCAGAGCTAGTTGGCATATAAACTTGTACTACTGTAGTAGGCATGGGCTTTGTGTCTATCTTGGCCACAATAATGCGTTCACTATGCTGTTTGTAGTAGCTAACCCGCACTCCTATTTTTTTATTCATTATTAAACCTACTCCTGCCTTACCCCTATTTGATTTTGTATTTATAACCCTGTATTCACCTGACCAAAAGTCTTGTTCCTCCTGCCACCGAACTTCACTAATTCCCACTATATCTAACTTTAACCTATCCATTTCCCTTTTTAAATTTTCTAACCTACCTGCCCGATTAAGGGATCTGACATTCCATGCTCCGATCCGTAGAATGCCAGTTTTCTTTCTCCTGATAACGACGTCCTCTTGAGTAGTCCCCGCCCGGAGATCCGAATGGGGGACTATTTTACCTCCGGAATATTTTACCCAAGAGGACGCCATCATCATTTAGTCATACAGTAAAGCTGCATGTCCTCGGGAGAAATTACGGCTGTAGTTTCCCCTTGCTTTCAGCCGTTCACAGTACCAGCACAGCAAGGCCGTTTTGGTTAATGTTACAAGGCCAGATCAGTCAATCATCCAGACTGTTGCCCCTGCAACTACTGAAAAGGCTGCTGCCCCTCTTCAGGAACCACATGTTTGTCTGGCCTCTCAACAGATACCCCTCCGTTGTGGTTGCACCTACAGTACGGCCATCTGTATCGCTGAGGCACGCAAGCCTCCCCACCAACGGCAAGGTCCATGGTTCATTGGGGGGGGGGGGTCACCTAGTGTGATCCATAAAACCGAAATCATAACTGAATGCATCCATTCCTCGACGTACTACGTACGACGTACTACGAGTTCTCACTTATCGCCAAGTGAGGTTACGTCCAGTACTGTATGCACATTCTATTAGAATCTGTATCTGCTATAGCTGTCAAGGATAACGCTTGGCTATAAACTTATATCTACGACAGTCATATTCATCACCTGCCTCATTACCCATGTATCATCAAATTGTGTACCAAATTCCGGCCAGATTAGACTACGATCATCTGCTTTCGTTTAAAGCTATCCTGCTTATTTCATTCCACCATCTTTAAAGTTGTTAATTCTGCCACGTTCTTTATAAATTTGACATGATTTTGTAATTACCGAAATAACATCACATAGCCTCGTAACCCGTCCCGTGAAGTTTTATTTCGTATTTCTTTTTTTTCTGTATTGCAGTGTAGTTAGTCGATTACCAGTCATTCCGTCTGATATATGTCTCACCCATCGCCATTTATCCCTGACGGTCATTGCCGTCAGAAACATTGAACCTTACCTTGGTACTCTGCACAGTGTGTTTCAACGAGACACGGCAGCCGAACTCTAAATGCAAACACTAGGAAGGGTATCTGTGAAGAGATCGACATACTGGTAGCTCCTGAAAAGGGAGGGGCAGCAGCCGTTCTAGTAGTTGCACGTACAACATGTGGATTCTTGATCTGATCTTGGGACACTAGCCAACATGGAATTCTTATGTGGGTGCTGCGAACTCATTGTCCTGCTATAACTAGTCCTATCAGACCATCATTTTACTTTGAATAACAAAATATATAAACAGGAAGATGGTCTTGCAAAGGGCAGTAGTTTCGCAGGAATACTTGCAGATATTTACATTAACGACATAGAAAATAAATTATTTAGATCAGGTGGATGATACTATTATCTTGTACAGAGGTACAACTATGGAAATTGAGAAACTAGCTAAAGGCCTCAGCGATATATACAACAACATCAACTTCACTGAAGAACATCAAGTAGATAAACACATCAATTTTCTTGACCTTACAATACCTAATGTAAACAACAAACTTGCCTTCCAGATTTACAGAAAACCCTCCACTAGTGGCGTTGTCATTAACAACTCCTCATGTCATCCAGTGCAACACAATATGGCATTGTTCAGATCCACACTTCATCATATACATAAAATCCCTCTCAGCTCCAATGATGAACAAAAAGAAATTAACATTATCAAAGAAATTGCACGTAGAAATGGATACAACACATATGTAAATGATAAACTTAACAACAAAATCAAAAAGAAACAATTCACACCAACTTAATCAGATTCACAAGAAGGAAAAATCACATACGCTCGCATACCCTTTATAGATAAAATTTCAAACCTAATTGCCAACCTTTTTCGGAATACTGGTATACAAATACCTTTCAGCACTAACAACAAGCTACAACAGCACATCATCCAGAAAAGTAAGACTAATAACAAATCAGGTATTTACAAACTTTTATGTTACAATTGCCGACAGTTCTACATAGCCCAAACTGGAAGGAGTTTCACTATAAGATTCAGTGAGCATGTTAATGCCTTCCTGCTAAATAACTTTGATAAAGCCATCGTTGCAACGCATCTGAAACTCCATTTATATCCACAGGTCTAACTCACCAGACCTTATTCATAACGAACAAGTGGAGCTTCCAAACAAATGTTATCTTCACATATTTCAAGAAATATTCAAAAACAAAATCTAATTATCCTCTGGTGTAATAAAAAAGTAATATTCTGTGGAAATTCGATGTAGCAGTCATACAACAGTTCAATTGTCATTATCGCAATTTGTAAAAATCATATTGTAAACACAAGCTGTGACTGTTATTGTATAATTTGTAATAGCTTTCAAAATTTCATGTGTATAACATCATTGTACTTCCTAGATCTAAGATCTCCGACAATAGTGTGGCTCTAAAAATTTTTGGGTGTCATTTTTTAATTTGTAAATTTGTAATAGCTTTTAGTAATTTTATATATATAACATCCTAGATCTAAGTTCTCCGACATAATGTGGATCAAAACATTTCTTAATGTGTATCAAAAAACTTCGCAGTCTATAATAGCTTTTTAAGTTTCTATATGTGCAACATCCTTGCACTTCCTGTGGCTAAAATCTTTGACCATAACCTACATGTTTCTGTTGGAGAAACATCTTTACTCCTGCTACACATAAGTTATTTTACCATAGCTCACATGTTTGTATGTAAACACAGTGTATTTCACGAGTGCACGTCGTAATAGTGAAATATGCAGATAAACTTTATTAAACTGAAATATGGACGTGAAAATAATAACAATTGTGCAACAAAGTGGAAGAACTGCCACCACAGCGTAACTATAATAATGATGCTTTACCTGTATGTAAGTAAAGATATATTTTCGACAAATCCTTCCTTGCAACTTACTATTTTCCCACTTGTATCTGTTTACTCACCAACAAATAGTTTTTATTTTCCCAATTGTATCTGTTTAACCACCAACAAATATTTTTTTATCTATACAGTGATCTCCAGCAATGAAAATATTGAAAGAGCATAGGATAAATTAAATACATCATTTGGTACTCTAAGGAATATGAAAGTTTAATTGATTGGATGCTGGAATTCGTTAGCAGGAAAAGCAAGAGTAGGAATAATAGCAGGAGAAGGGGGACTGTGTAAGTTAGCTGCTTCTGCGTTTGCAGCACTGTGCAGCGCTTTATATTGGATCTCTGACTGCGCTTTCTTTGTAAGAGACACTGTGGATGGTCGGACTCGTTGTTGGAAGTAAATCGCCAGTACAGTTAGGCAGTTGGAAGTTAGTCGCCAGCAGTGATGGAACTACTATTGGGAAGTTGGAGGTGAACAGCCAGCAGTGATGGATGTTAAATGTGAGAAGTTAGCATTGATGGAGGGTTGAGGTCTGAAGTGTTAGCGTAGGTTAACGATCTGGAAGTATCCGACTTGGAGATTAAACATTATTCATGATTATACACTCCTGGAAATGGAAAAAAGAACACATTGACACCGGTGTGTCAGACCCACCATACTTGCTCCGGACACTGCGAGAGGGCTGTACAAGCAATGATCACACGCACGGCACAGCGGACACACCAGGAACCGCGGTGTTGGCCGTCGAATGGCGCTAGCTGCGCAGCATTTGTGCACCGCCGCCGTCAGTGTCAGCCAGTTTGCCGTGGCATACGGAGCTCCATCGCAGTCTTTAACACTGGTAGCATGCCGCGACAGCGTGGACGTGAACCGTATGTGCAGTTGACGGACTTTGAGCGAGGGCGTATAGTGGGCATGCGGGAGGCCGGGCGGCCGTACCGCCGAATTGCTCAACACGTGGGGCGTGAGGTCTCCACAGTACATCGATGTTGTCGCCAGTGGTCGGCGGAAGGTGCACGTGCCCGTCGACCTGGGACCGGACCGCAGCGACGCACGGATGCACGCCAAGACCGTAGGATCCTACGCAGTGCCGTAGGGGACCGCACCGCCACTTCCCAGCAAATTAGGGACACTGTTGCTCCTGGGGTATCGGCGAGGACCATTCGCAACCGTCTCCATGAAGCTGGGCTACGGTCCCGCACACCGTTAGGCCGTCTTCCGCTCACGCCCCAACATCGTGCAGCCCGCCTCCAGTGGTGTCGCGACAGGCGTGAATGGAGGGACGAATGGAGACGTGTCGTCTTCAGCGATGAGAGTCGCTTCTGCCTTGGTGCCAATGATGGTCGTATGCGTGTTTGGCGCCGTGCAGGTGAGCGCCACAATCAGGACTGCATACGACCGAGGCACACAGGGCCAACACCCGGCATCATGGTGTGGGGAGCGATCTCCTACACTGGCCGTACACCACTGGTGATCGTCGAGGGGACACTGAATAGTGCACGGTACATCCAAACCGTCATCGAACCCATCGGTCTACCATTCCTAGACCGGCAAGGGAACTTGCTGTTCCAACAGGACAATGCACGTCCGCATGTATCCCGTGCCACCCGACGTGCTCTAGAAGGTGTAAGTCAACTACCCTGGCCAGCAAGATCTCCGGATCTGTCCCCCATTGAGCATGTTTGGGACTGGATGAAGCGTCGTCTCACGCGGTCTGCACGTCCAGCACGAACGCTGGTCCAACTGAGGCGCCAGGTGGAAATGGCATGGCAAGCCGTTCCACAGGACTACATCCAGCAGCTCTACGATCGTCTCCATGGGAGAATGGCAGCCTGCATTGCTGCGAAAGGTTGATATACACTGAACTAGTTCCGACATTGTGCATGCTCTGTTGCCTGTGTCTATGTGCCTGTGGTTCTGTCAGTGTGATCATGTGATGTATCTGACCCCAGGAATGTGTCAATAAAGTTTCCCCTTCCTGGGAAAATGAATTCACGGTGTTCTTATTTCAATTTCCAGGAGTGTATATCTTTTTACTGGATGTCACATTATTAAAGTAAAAAATACATTATTTGGTTTGCAACTAAATCTTTCCTATGCCAACCACATGCAAATTAGTAGTTAACGGCTTTAGCAGTTAAAATCTTTTATTTAGCTGGCAGTACTGACGCTCGCTGTAATGCAGTCATTCGCGTAATGAAGATTTTTGTGAGGTAACTGCTTAATGAAATGTATAGGTTAATATATTAAAAAACTAGAAACCCGCCTCGACTGCGAAAAAAGCATCTAGTGTTTACCTAGGTTTCGGCGTAGATAACTACACCTTCTTCAGAACAATAAAACCCACAAGTGCCTAAGAAGACCTTTGTCAATGATTAAAAGAACACCATGGCTATACATTTATAAACGAAAAAAGGTAAACACAAACAGTACATATGTACAAAGTCTAAACCGTTATTTAACTTAATGGTGTAACCTCTACCTCACACCGGCTTATGCTCGATGGGCCACGACTGGCGGGTACGATGTTTGCCTCAGGATGGCGCTCCACTCAATATTGCTAGACAGGTGAAAGATCTCTAGCACGCGTCGTTTGGTGATGATCGTGTGCTCAGCCGCCACTTTCGTCAAGCTTGGCCTCCCAGGTCCCCAGAATTCAGTCCGTGCGATTATTGGCTTTGGGGTTACCTGAAGTCGCAAGTGTATCGTGATCGACCGACATCTCTAGGGATGCTGAAAGACAACATCCGACGCGAATGCCTCACCATAACTACGGACATTCTTTACAATGCTGTTCACAACATTATTCCTCGACTGCAGCTATTGTTCAGGTATGATGGTGGACATACTGAGCATTTCCTGTAAAGAACATCATATTTGCTTTGTCTTACTTTGTTATACTAATTATTGCTATTCTGATCAGATGAAGCGCCATCTGTCGGAATTTTTTTTGACTTTTGTATCTTTTTGGTTTTAATAAAACACCATGTCATTCCAAGCATGTGTGTCAATGTGTACCTCTCTATCTACATTATTCTGTGTTTTATTCAGTTTTCAAATTTGTACTGACTTTTTGATTGCCCGGTAATTGCTCCCTGTGTGTATTCTTGAATGACTCCCTGTAGGGGAAATTCTTGGAATACAAATAGCCTTACGTAAGGTATCCTACAACAACTAATAAAGCGAAATTATTTCGTATGGTTACCAAATATCAAAGTGTTCATCACTGCATACATGTGCCCCCCCCCCCCCCCCCCCCGCACTTAGCATGCTAACGGAAATCTACATTCAAGAATATAGTGATCTCTATATAGAAAGCAAATGATTCTCTTTGCTTTTTAAATATAATGGAACTGAACGTAAATCTTTTGCGAAATTATTTCTTAAATGACCTATCTAAGGATATATTCAATATCACAGAAGTGGAAAACAACTTTTTCAAAATAATACATTACGTGAATACTAATTAAGCTTGTATACACAAAGTCTAGTCACATGAATGTGACTACCGCCTATGTTGGACGTCGAAATCCAATAACTACTCACAGACCGGTGGTGGCAGCACTAGCAGTGGAGGGTACACAACGTGTATCTGGGCGACGTGGAAAACAATGCAGTCGCTGTTGTAATGTGGTATCCGGACGAGCCATGTGATGTCCGAAAGGCGTTGATCAGTGGTTCTCCGGCCAAGGGTGGAAGTATTTTCGAAACGACAAAGTTTCTACTCTGTCCGTGTGACGGACAGTTAAAGTATATCGTGCATAACAAATTTGGCGCTATTGAAAACTGACGCTGAGGTAATTATGGTATACCGCGGCCCACAGATGAAAATGATGGACAAAGGCTGCAGTGATGTGTACAGGCGAATAGTGGAAGTCCTGAGCAACTGAGCAGCCAGATGAACCAAGTGGCTACCAACAGTGTCTCCTGGACGACATTCATTGAACGTTGCTGTTTGTGGACCTCCTCGGCAGGAGCCTCGTTCATGCACCCAACATGATTGCTGTTCATCGTCGACGAAAGGAACTGGACGTCACCTTCAGTGATCTTTTTATAAGAATCACGTTTTATGATTGGACAGATTACGGCTGGTAAGTGTGGAGTGAGATATCTGAAAGGAAATACCCCGCATCAAACATACACTCCTGGAAATTGAAATAAGAACACTGTGAATTCATTGTCCCAGGAAGGGGAAACTTTATTGACACATTCCTGGGGTCAGATACATCACATGATCACACTGACAGAACCATAGGCACATAGACAGAGGCAACAGAGCATGCACAATGTCGGCACTAGTACAGTGTATATCCACCTTTCGCAGCAATGCTGGCTGCTATTCTCCCATGGAGACGATCGTAGAGATGCTGGATGTAGTCCTGTGGAACGGCTTGCCATGCCATTTCCACCTGGCGCCTCAGTTGGACCAGCGTTCGTGCTGGACGTGCAGACCGCGTGAGACGACGCTTCATCCAGTCCCAAACATGCTCAATGGGGGACAGATCCGGAGATCTTGCTGGCCAGGGTAGTTGACTTACACCTTCTGGAGCACGTTGGGTGGCACGGGATACATGCGGACGTGCATTGTCCTGTTGGAACAGCAAGTTCCCTTGCCGGTCTAGGAATGGTAGAACGATGGGTTCGATGACGGTTTGGATGTACCGTGTACTATTCATTGTCCCCTCGACGATCACCAGTGGTGTACGGCCAGTGTAGGAGATCGCTCCCCACACCATGATGCCGGGTGTTGGCCCTGTGTGCCTCGGTCGTATGCAGTCCTGATTGTGGCGCTCACCTGCACGGCGCCAAACACGCATACGACCATCATTGGCACCAAGGTAGAAGCGACTCTCATCGCTGAAGACGACACGTCTCCATTCGTCCCTCCATTCACGCCTGTCGCGACACCACTGGAGGCGGGCTGCACGATGTTGGGGCGTGGGCGGAAGACGGCCTAACGGTGTGCGGGACCGTAGCCCAGCTTCATGGAGACGGTTGCGAATGGTCCTCGCCGATACCCCAGGAGCAACAGTGTCTCTAATTTGCTGGGAAGTGGCGGTGCGGTCCCCTACGGCACTGCGTAGGATCCTACGGTCTTGGCGTGCATCCGTGCGTCGCTGCGGTCCGGTCCCAGGTCGACGGGCACGTGCACCTTCCGCCGACCACTGGCGACAACATCGATGTACTGTGGAGACCTCACGCCCCACGTGTTGAGCAATTCGGCGGTACGGCCGCCCGGCCTCCCGCATGCCCACTATACGCCCTCGCTCAAAGTCCGTCAACTGCACATACGGTTCACGTCCACGCTGTCGCGGCATGCTACCAGTGTTAAAGACTGCGATGGAGCTCCGTATGCCACGGCAAACTGGCTGACACTGACGGCGGCGGTGCACAAATGCTGCGCAGCTAGCGCCATTCGACGGCCAACACCGCGGTTCCTGGTGTGTCCGCTGTGCCGTGCGTGTGATCATTGCTTGTACAGCCCTCTCGCAGTGTCCGGAGCAAGTATGGTGGGTCTGACACACCGGTGTCAATGTGTTCTTTTTTCCATTTCCAGGAGTGTAGAAACTGTCTAGACTGAGAAGGGTGCGTTAAGGTCTGTGAATTTTTCGCCTCATTGCCTGGAAAATGTAGTCATTCTGGAAGGCACAATAGATAAACACATGTATGTATTTACTCCTGGTGACCATGTACCCAAAGCACGCCCTATGTTAGTCCACGGCACGATGGCATCTACCAGCAGAGCGAGCAACGTGCCATGCAGCTCGTACTCTACATGCAAGGTTCGAAGAGCAAAAGGATGAGTTTACCAAACTCTTCTGGCCTCCCGGATACCGGACCCCCCGACTTGAAACCAAATCGAGAATATATAGGACCACCACCAGCGGGCTGTTTGCGCCATGCCGAGAAGCATAACGCAGCTGGCCACGGGACTAGAGTCGGCGTGGTTCCTCATCGCCGTCAGTACCTCACAAAACCACAATGACGCTCTTCCTGCACGTCTCGCAGTGGTCCTCGTCTTCTTTTTTGTTTTTTCGTCTCAGGGCACCATTTCCTGGATATACACAAATCTCTGTCTTCCTCTACATTTTTTAACAACTACTGCTCCCTCTAGTACGATAGAAGTAATTCCCTGATGCCTTAACAGATGTCCTATCACCCTGTCCTTTCTTGTTGTCAGTGTTTCCCAGGTATTCCTTCCCTTGACTATTCGACGGAGGAACTTCTCAATCTTTAGCTTAACAGCTCACATAATTTTTAACATTCTTCTGTAACACGACACCTCAAATGCTCCGACTGTTTTCTTTTCCGGTTTTCGCACATTCCATACCGCACTGCGATACAATGTCGTGCTCCAAATGTACATTTTCAGAAATTTCCTCCTCATACTAAGGCCTGTGTTTAGTAGTAGCAGATTTCCCCTGGCCAGGAGTGCCACTTTTGCCAGTGCTAGTGTGCTTTGGATGCCCACCTTGCTCTAACGTCAGAAGTTATTTTGCTGCCCAGGTAGCAGAATTCCTTAACTTGATATACTTCACTATCAGCAGCCCAGATGTCTCGATCCAGACGCTTAGTTTCTCGTTGTTCTCATTTCTGCAGCTTCTAAATACTTTCATCCTTCTTTAATTTACTCTCATTCCATATACTGTCCTCATTAGACCTTACACTCTATTCAGTATATCCCGTATTTTTTCTGCACTTTCGTTGTGGATAACAAAGTCATCAGCAAATCTTATCACTGACTTCCTTTAACCTTCAATTTTAACCTCTCCCTTCATCCTTTCCTTTATTTCGCCATTGCTTCATCGACATGGAGACTAAGCAGCATGGACGACAGACTACATCCCTGTCTTACATCCTTTTTAATCCGAGCACTCCATTCTTGGTCTTCATTCTAATTTATCCACCTTGACTCTCGTGCATATTGTATATTACCGACTTCCCCTACAGCTAATTCCTATTTTCCTCATAATTTCGAACATCTTGCACCATTTTAAATTCTAGAACACTTTTCCAGATCGCCATATTCTATAATCAAGCCTTTAGTTTTCTTCAGTCTTGCTTCCATTATTAACTTCGACGTCATAAGTATCTCTGGTTCCTCTGCGTTTCCTAAATCCAAACCGATCGCCATCTGACATATTCTCAATTTTCTTTGCCATTCTTCTGTGTATTATTGTTGTCGGCAACTTCGATGTAGGAGCTGTTACGATGCTTCTGGGAAAATTCTTCCACTTGTTTGCTCGAGCTATCTTCGAAACTGTGTGGATGATGTTTTTAAGAAAGCCTAATGGTATATCTAATGTTTCATACATTCCATACATCAACGAGTGTAGTAGTTTTGTTGTCACCTCCCCCACTGATTTTAGAAATTCAGATGGAATGTAGTCCTTTCCTTCTACTTCATTTGTTTCCTGAATGACTTCTATTTCTGTACTTCTGAATTTTCCTGATCGTTTTTGTACTTCCCTTTATCGTCGATTTACTCAAGCATATCGTCTGTTATCCATGATTTTTTCGCAGTACTAACTTGTATTCATGTTTTTCTTTCAACTTCTGTGCTTGTCATTTTTAGAGATGTCCTTTCCTATTGAACTGAACTGCTTATTGGGGTTTTCATTACCGCTATAGCCATAGGCTCAGAGAACTTCACTCGTACCTATTCATTCTTTAGCATTTTAATTGTTCTTCCTGACTAGTCTCTTAAACTTCAGCCTGCTCGTCATTATTATTAATTGTAATCAGAGCGTATATCTCCTCTTGGGTACGCCTTAGAATGCAATATGTGATTTCGGAATCTCTTACTGACCAATATGTGATCTAACCAATCTTCCCGCATCTTCCGTCCTACTTCAAGTATACCTACGTCTTTTGTGATTGCTGAACAGACTATTCGCTATTACGAGCTGATATATATTGCAAAATTCGATTAATCTCTCTTTCCTACTCTCTTCTAACGCCTTCTTCTACTCCTTTCCCCACAACCGCATTCCAATTTCCTATAACTATTAATTTTTATCTCCCTTCAGGCACTGAATAATGTGGCCTGCTGTGTACAGTGGTTTGATTGCGTGTTGTACAATTTCAGCAAGATTTCCGTAAAACTAGTTACTTACTATTAATGTAACATTAGGTTTTATTTAATCGCTGCTTTTCCCGGCTAATGACCGTTATTTTACTAAAAAAACCTCCACCTGGGAACGTGTAGAAATGTTGTCTGACAAGCAGTGTAAATGGCACTAAGTTCATGCACAAAAGAATTCATATATAACCTGCAAATATGCTAAACCTGCAAACATGCAATACGTAATCTGAGCTAAACAAGAGTAATGATTTTTTAGTAATTTTCAGTGCCGTTGCATAATAGTCTCTTTACTAGTTGCAGATCGTTTATCGAATTTAACGCTACAGTTATTCGAGGTGGCAACACTTTTCCTTAAGCAAAATGAACAGTTTTTGTTAAACAATACCACAGGCACACAACAGTAATGTATTTTTTCCTGTCAAAATATTTCATAAGAGTTGTTACGAAATAACCAGGCTTCATACATCAGCATATAATAATTTGTACCACGTAAGATGCTGTGGGGTTCATGTTTGTTCACTATACAGGGTGAGTCACCGAACATTACCGCTGGATATATTTCGTAAACCACATCAAATACTGACGAATCGATTCCACAGACCGAACGTGAGGAGAGGGGCTAGTGTAATAGGTTAATACAAACCATAAAAAAAATGCACGGAAGTATGTTTTTTAACACAAACCTAGGTTTTTTTTAAATTGAACCCCTTTAGTTTTGTTAGCACATCTGAACACATAAACAAATACGTAATCAGTGCCGTTTGTTGCATTGTGAAATGTTAATTACATCCGGAGATATTATAACCAAAGTTGACGCTTGAGTACCTCTCCTCCGCTGTTCGATCGTGTGTATCGGAGAGCACCGAATTACGTAGGGATCCAAAGGGAACGGTGATGAACCATAGGTACAGAAGAGACTGTAACAGCACATTACGTCCACATGCTAACACCATTTTATTGGTCTTTTTCACTGACGCACATGTACATTACCATGAGGGGTGAGGTACACGTGCACATGTGGTTTCCGTTTTCAATTACGGAGTGGAATAGAGTGTGTCCCGACATGACAGGCCAATAGATGTTCAATGTGGTGGCCATCATTTGCTGCACACAATTGCAATCTCTGGCGTAATAAATGTCGTACTCGCCGCAGTACATCTGGTGTAATGTCGACGCAGGCTGCCACAATACGATGTTTCATATCTTCTGGGGTTGTAGGCACATCACGGTACACATTCTCCTTTAACGTATCCCACAGAAAGAAGTCCAGAGGTGTAAAATCAGGAGAACGGGCTGGCCAATTTATGCGTCCTCCACGTCCTATGAAACGCCCGTCGAACATCCTGTCAAGGGTCATCCTAGTGTTAATTGCGGAATGTGCAGGTGCACCATCATGCTGATACCACATACGTCGACGCGTTTCCAGTGGGACACACTCTATTCCACTTCATGATTGAAATCGGAAAACACGTGTGTACGTTTACCTCACCCCTCATGGTAATGTACATGTGCGTCAGTGAAAAAGACCAATAAAAAGGTGTTAGCATGTGGACGTAATGTGCTGTTCCAGTCTCTTTTGTACCTAAGGTCCATCACCGCTCCATTTGTATCCCTACGTAATTCGGTGCTCTCCGATACGCACGATCCAACAGCGGAGGAGTGGTACTCAAGCGTCAACTTTAGGTTACAATATCTCCGGATGTAATCAACATTTTACAATGCAACAAACGGCACTCATTACGTATTTGTTTATATGTTCAGATGTGCTACCAAAACCAACGGGGTTCCATTTTAAAAAACGTAGGTTTGTGTTAAAAATCATACTTCCGTGCATGTTTTTATGGTTTGTATTAACCAATTACACTAGCCCCTCTCCTCACGTTCGGTCTGTGGAATCGATTCGTCAGTATTTGATGTGGTTAACGAAATATATCTAGCGGTAACGTTAAGTGACTCACCCTGTGTTTAGAGATTATTCATAGCCTAACTGTAATTTACTATCTCAGATTGGGTTCTGGGCCACCAATAGATAATTATTCTCGCATTTACAACCAGATTCATTTATGTCTGTATAGTAAATCAATTTGAAACTCCTGCTGCAATATTTCACAAAGATGGCAGCTAACATTCTCCTTCGGGCTTTGTTTTCCTATTGACAAACAATACATATCAGATCAGTTTTGTACCTTCACTACATGCTTTAAGATTTGAAAATATTTCTCAATGTTAATCGCTTATTATTCAGCATTTGCCAATAAACCGCGCTGTAGATC
This sequence comes from Schistocerca americana, assembly GCF_021461395.2. Classification (NCBI taxonomy): domain Eukaryota; kingdom Metazoa; phylum Arthropoda; class Insecta; order Orthoptera; family Acrididae; genus Schistocerca; species Schistocerca americana. The sequence goes on along the minus strand of NC_060122.1, from coordinate 749,049,746 downwards.
AATAGCACTAATAGCTGCGCTCCTTTGTAGCTGATAAGAAAGCTTAACATTTATGTAGGACGAGAATCACAATGAAATAAAACTCCAAACAAAGAAGATTCATTTCAATGACACATAAACTCTATTTTTCAAATATTAAATTAGCGACATAATACAGTTTTTGAGAGACCTCTGCGTTACGAGACACCAATCACATACTACCAGGACAACAGTTCGAAAAAGAAGAAGTATTATTCTAGAAGGATCATAGATATCAAAAGACTGAGATTTTCATTAACTTTTTACAGGGGTGTAGTCTGAGATATAATTTTTTTACAATATATTAAATTATGTCGTTGACAATATTATTATTATTTTATTAACGATGAAGTCTATTTTATTAATATCACGAGAATGTTCATTCACATTCCACACACAATGCTGTCGTAAATATTATTCTGAATAATATATAGACGTGGATATTACAATAAGCATTTCAATATGTCCATATCCTCTCTCTATTTCTTCATCTTCTGCTTGCGACGTCGGCGTGTATTGCTGAACTATTGTTTTTGTACGTCCACCCTTGTGCTTGGAGGTCTGGGGGAATTCGGCCGTTCTCTTATGTAAGAAAATAGAACACCTACAGCCATCCTTATAAAGTTACTTATTGCTTGGTTACCCTTTTCGTTGCTTCAGTGCCTGAAGATGGTGTAATGAAGCACCGAAATTGGTAGCCATACCATAAATGACATCATAAGGACGGCTTTAGGTGTGTAGTTTTATTACATGAACTGTTGTTGTTAGTGTTGGTTTGCTATCGATTCTGTTGAGAACAACCCTATCACTGAACAGTTCTCAGTAACTCACTTACTGCCCCACCGTCCCATTCATAAAGAACCCAATTCCCGTTACATTATCTTCTGCTGCTGTTATTATCCTATACTCATTCGACTGGAATTCTTTATCTTCTATGCATTTCACTTTCCTTACCCTACTATATCTACAGGGTGAAAAGTATTTAAACCGACAAACTCTGGGAGGTTGTAGGGGACATCAAAACAAATAGTTTTCCCTAATGTCATTTTTTCCTATGAGGAGTATTTAAACTGGTAGAGGAAGATTTCTCTGGCCTCAAATTACTTAAACCAACAAACATTTTTCCATTTTTTTATGACCAAGAGACTACACATTAACACAACAAAGTTTCAATTACAGTAGATTTTAAAAAATGCCTCCATTTATACGTAAACAAAGGTTAGACCGTCGGATCATGTTCTGTCTGGCACGGGCAAAAACCCCAGGAGTATCCTGAATTGTTCCTGCTGCTGCTACTATCCGGGCAACCACATCCTCTTCTGATGCATCTGATGCAACAGTAGTTGCGTAAACACGGTTACGCATCTCTCCCCACACAGAAAAGCACAGAGGGGACATAGCTGGGGATCGAGCAGCCCATGGAACAGGACCACCTCTGCCAATCCACGTCTCTGGGAACCGTCGGTCCAGGAATCGACGCACACGACAAATAAAATGTGCCGGCGCCCCGTCATGTTGGAAGCACATGCGTTGTCTTGTAGGGAGCGGGACGTCTTCCAGAAATTCTGGCAATGCTCTGGCGAGAAAATTGTAATAGTACCTGCCATTTAATGGCCTAGGTAGCAGATATGGTCCAATTAAACAGTCTCCAACAACACCGGCCCACACATTAAAGAAAAACCGCACTTGATGAGCGCTAGTAACTGTGGCATGTGGGTCATCGTCACTCCAAACATGCGAATTGTGCTTGTTGAAGACTCCATCACGCCTGAACGTCGCTTCGTCGGTAAACAACACAGACGATGGAAATGTAGGATGCATTTCAGATTCTTCCAGGTACCACTGGGAAAACTGTGCTCTGGGTGGATAATAAACTGGTTCCAGGTTGTGGACAAGCTGTAAGTGAAATGGACGTAACAACTGCTGTCGAAGGACTGCTTCGTCTGATTCGTCCCCATGTTACGTGCAATTGTACGAATGCTGATTGAAGGATCCCGCTCCACGTGCTGCAAGACAGCTTACTCAATTTGCAGCGTTCTTACCGTGCGACGGCGCCCCTGTCCAGGTACTCTGCTAAATGACCCGAGCTCACGGAGACGTTGGTACACAGCAGCAAAGGTCGTATGATGCGGGATACGGCGTTTAGGATATTGTTGTTGATAAACCCACTGTGCAGCTCCGTCCGTTGGTGCACTGCACTGCGTAGTACGCACCAACCATATCAGTGTACTCACTCCAGGTGTGTCACTCCATTAGTAAACAGGGACAATGCACTACTACACTGGTGGACAGCAGTTGCCTACAACTGAAGAGCGTAATACGCCCTCTAACAACTGAAGATCGTAATAAGGCCTCTAACAACTGAAGAGCGTAATACGGCCTCCACCGGTTTAAATAATCCTCATAGGAAAAAATGACATTAGGGAAAAATATTCGTTCTGATGTCCCCTACAACCTCCCAGAGTTTGTCGGTTTAAATACTTTTCACCCTGTAGATTCAACTTATGTGTTCCCATTTCAGATTTTGTTGCTTCCCTACGACGTTCCAGATCCTAAAATTTCCCTCTCCATTCGCAGAACGCTATCCTTTGATTGGTTATCCAGCATTTGTATCATGATCACCTCCCTTTGGCGGTCCCCTCCCAGAGGTCCGAATGGAGGACTATTCCGGGATCTTTTGCCAGTGGAAAGATCATAATGAAACTCTTCCCATTACAGGCCACATGTCCTGTGGATACACATTACATGTCTTTGATGCAGTGGTTTCCATTGCCTTCTGCATCCTCACGCCTTTGATCATTGTTGATTGTTCCACCTTTTAAGGGAAGTTTCATAAGCCAGTGGCTAGAGAGTGTCCTGAACTCTGTCCGCTCATCCACCCTCTTTGACAAGGCCGTTGGAAGAATAAGAGCGAGCGACTTATTATGCCAGGAGTCTTCGGCTACCCTTGCCGATGGTTTCTATTCAAAGTTTAAGGGATGGCGGGGTTGTCACCCGGAACCGAGGACGTTTTGTTTATTATTCAAAGACTGTACCCCTAGACCCGAGCCAAATTTGGTTAATTAGCCTTTCGACAGGTTTTTCACATTAATTTGATTCCACAGTTTTATGTAAAAAGCGAATAAAAAGTCTTAGAAACGAGTGCTTTCAAGGGTTTTAAGTGACTTTATATCACAAATTTACAAAAGCCGAAACGTTATCTTACATTCATATCAAGGCCCAAAATATTATTTGTTGAATGGAAAACCATTGGGATAAGACACTTGCAGACTAGGATGGGCGAATAGAAAATGGAAATTGATTTCACATATTCCATCGACGTTTTGTCGTGGAACAAATAAGTTAACCTCGCTAATATGAAATACGTACGAGAGCAAACTAGGTCAAGTGCATAAATATGCGAAACCACTAAACATTTAATGACACAAATAAAACAGTTTACTGTGTCAGTCACTTGTTTATTTTATCACTACACTGTTCGATGGTTGCTACCGTCAACTTGAGGTGGAGAACTGTTTATCTGCGTAGTTGGTTTTGGTGAAGAGTACAGACCTCTTTCACAGAGGCAGACTAAGGGCAATGTAGGTTATGTTGCTTCATTTCAAGGACGGTAGAGCCGTAAAAATTTTGCATACTGCTGTCTACGTTCTCTACACTGTGCGTCATGATTACATCGTCACTATGGAAATAAACAATTCTCCAACAACTTACTTGTTGCCAAGCCTTCAAAAGACGTACTCGATGAACGAATTCACGATATCCAGACACTGATCCATTCAGTATGCCAGTTTCAATACGTATGAATGTCTATACATTCACTGCACATGGGACCTGAAGGTGGCATACTGAAATGCCGGAATTGGTAGTAAAAATCAAATAAAATAACTACTCAAATACTTACGGCTTTTTGGCTACCTTCCTTGATAAACATTTAACCAGCCTTTGTCCCTGGTCTACAATGGATTGACAGAGATGTAGAAAAATAGTTGAAGATGTACATTTCATGATGCCACTGTGTTTTTTTTTTTTGTAATAAAATTTCCGTGTGATAAACAGTGACGAAAGTTATTTTCGGAACGTCCCTCGTACCGTATTGGTTGGAGAACTGTACTCCATGAAACTTTATAACAGTTTTAAACGATGATGAAGATGGAATTCAACACGAAACTCTCTCTATAGCAAGAGAACTGGGTATGCATTGACTTTGTTGTGCCTATGATCAACAATGAAACATTCGGAAGGTTAAATCTTTTAGGTGTTAGGCCGTGTAATTTTTGCTCTATATGATCGACTTTTTGACTCCTCTGCTGGAGTCAAACCCTCGATCGTGTAGAAGAAATATTACGGGGCCTAACAATCCGGAAGATTTCACCCTCAGTAACGACGGCCACATAAGCCTCCGAACCTACATAATGATGCTAATGTTGCCTGTTTTCGGGAATGGTTGGAGCGAATGAGAAGCGTGGGGATTACATTCAACGTTATCCATTAAATGAGCTCATTGCGAATTACGTAAGTGTAGTAAGGCGGACTTTCACTTCACGATAAAAAAAACAGTCCAAATTATCGAGAATTCCGGTTTATTATCGTCCAAATTGTCCGCTGCTCGTGGTCTCGTGGTAGCGTTCTCACTTCCCGAGCACGGAGTCCCAATTTCGATTCCCGGCGGGGTCAGGGATTTTCACCTGCCCTGAGATGACTTGGCGTTATTGTGTCGCCTTCATCATCATCATCATCATTCATTTCCACTACGGTCGGAGGAAGGCAATGGCAGACCACCTCCAATAGGACCTTGCCCAGTACGGTGGTGCGGGTCTCCCCCATCGTTCCCCTACATTCTGTCAAGAAGCATGGGACTTAATTTTACGGCAAGAAAAAGGGAATAAAAGTGAGATAGTGATAATACTTTCATCCTTCTTTACCTCCTCTGCATTACTGCAGATGACGTGTCACTGAGCACATTTGTACTGTGCTTGCAGTACGCGTGAGGTGCCTAGTTGTTTCCACTGCCTGTGTGGAATACGTAAGTTCTTGTACACTTCACTAACCTACTGTCTTCATGATGATGATGGCCCCAGCGCAGAAAACAGCACGCAGGCCGTGGATTCTTTTGCTTTAGGCTGAAATTAACTTCGCAAGGAACTGCTGCTACGAATAAACTATAGCTCATTTGGGATGCCACTCGCGTTTTTATTGATATAGACACGAGACATTATTCTTGATCACAACGTATTGAACATATCTTTCCACAGTCATTATATTTGGCTAAAATAACATGAAATACATCCTACCACTGACAACATGTCTGTCTACTGGAACCGTCAGAACTGAAGAATAAAATTACATGAATCAAATACTACTATTACAGACAACATGTCAGTACATAGCGACGGTCGGAACTGTAGTAAATAAAATTCAATGAAACAAATACTGCTATAACAGACAACATGTCTGTCTACTGGAACGGTCAGAATTGGAGCGCCGGACTGCCCGAGACACTTCGCGCGCCAAGCCAGCAAGGCGTGACCCGAACGCCACCGAAGTGCATCGGTAGTAATATCGTCAGTATTTTGTTATAGTAATTTTTAATAATTCTGAAATGACTGATTGATAGCTGGCTGCTGAGACACGTTTATTTTTAAAAAATGAAGTAATTTGGATGACAGGTTTAATTAATAATAGCAACTAAATTTTGTAAGCAGGCTGTTTAGGTTTTTATGTTGGTAACGCCACGTTGCGCTCTGTATAAAATCACTGGCTGTGCTGTGTGCAGTCTGAGGTTGGTTGGCATTGTTGTAATATTCGCTATTGTAGTGTTGGGCAGTTGGCTGTTAATAGCGCGTAGCGTTGCGCAGTTGGAGGTGAGCCGCCAGCGGTGGTGGATGTGGGGAGAGAGATGGAGGAGTTATGAGAGCGGATGGTCTGGACGTGTGTCCATCAGAGACAGTAAATTTGTGAGACTGGATGTCATGAACTGCTATATATATATATATATATATATATATATATATATATATAATGACTTTTGGACACTATTAAGGTAAATACATTGTTTGTTCTTTGTCAAAATCTTTCATTTGCTAACTATGCCTATCAGTAGTTAGTGCCTTCCGTAGTTTGAATCTTTTATTTAGCTGGCAGTAGTGGCTCTCGCTGTATTGCAGTAGTCCGAATAACGAAGATTTTTGTGAGGTAAGTGATTTATGAAAGGTATAGATTGTTGGTAGTCAGGGCCATTCTTTTGTAGGGATTTTTGAAAGTCAGATTGCGTTGCGCTAAAAATATTGTGTGTCAGTTTAGTGTTGATCAGAATAAGTAAAGAGAGTAATGTCTGAGTACGTTCAGTTTTGCTCAGCTGTTTGAAAATGAAATAACATAATATGTTTATCAGCACAGTAATTCATTAAATTTTCTATGGGGACGTTTCAAGTTTAACGTTTTGGTGCCCTACCGCCGAACACAGCAGCCAATCACAGAGGAGCAGGATCATGCAGGCGGTCTTTCTCAGGGGAATGGTACCGAATCTAACATCTGTCACCGGTACCTCATCCCACATTGCGTCATTTCTATGCTTCATGCATCTCCACCGCCCTGGAAATAGTTTCCTGGAGCCTAGTATGATGGCTGAATAAGCCAGAAATATTACAATTTCCATTCCATTGTCCTAATTACTGGGAGCTTACCGCATTAAGGGAACCACAGGAGGAAAGAATAGCCATGTGGATATTACGAAAAACTGTCTGTAATAGGTATGTAATGACATTCGACATCTGGAGAATGTTTTATTGGCAACGAAGTTCTATTCGGCGCACTAGGACGCCCTCTCCGCAGATGCACGGTCTGGTCACGGTGCCGTAATAAGCGGTGAGTGCAGCCACCGCGCAAACGCCGGCAGTTTGCGAACTGCGGTGCTGCACCTCGCCCAGACACACCACTCGAACGCAACGCACGGCGCAAACAGGCCGCTGCTCTAACGAGCGTTTGGCGTGCTGCGCCGCGCGTCTGCAGCCGAGAAGCCCCGACACAGCAGAACGCGCGCCCCGGCGCGCTGCGGTGCCCAACAGCCCCAGAGCCGCAGCCGTTTGCGGATTGTCCGGGGGATGTGACGGCCAACCCCAGTTCACCGGTTGCACCCTCCCTCCCCTATCCACCCCACACCACCCTAGTCTCAACCCCACGTCTAATGAGGCTGGAGCCGTGTCGCCGTGCAGCCGCCTCGCTTTTGCCGCAAATCCCTTCAAAGGCCCGACGCTAATTAAATTGTGTTGAGCGTAATGATGCGTGGCCCATTACTGAAAGCTTTGGTTTGCCTCCAGCCGGTGAGGTACCGCCGACGGATTTCAAACCTGCTCTTGCACCCGTCTTGGTGGTTGTTCTCCTTCTGAAAACCATTCTGCCACATTGCCTTCATTTTTTTTTTCACGCTTTCAACCTTTTTCTCGTCGTACCTTACTGTGTCAGAGTTGAAGGTGAAGTTAAAATCTTCTGGGCTATTAGGCCGCTTCGTGTTTCTTTAAAATGTTCGACGTTTCGACCCCTGTCCTGGGATCTTCCTCAGGATCTTTTGGTGTCCACCACTGGTAGAACATTGTGTTCTAGCAGTAGTGGACACCAAAAGATCCTGAGGAAGATCCCAGCACTGGGGTCGAAACGTCGAACATTTTGGAAGAGACATGACGCGGCCTAATAACCCAGAAGATTTTAGCCTCAATGACAACGGCCACGAAAGCCTGCAGACTTACATGTTTCAGAGTTATCTCTCAAGGCACATTCCTTAGAAAACGTCTCTCTGCTCACACACGGAATTCATTTCGTCATCATAGCATAGGTTCAGTTACCGTTCTGTATCTTTACAGTTTTCAACATACAATAGTACCTAAGCTACGCCTAGAGCCACACTGTTTTAACGATTTCAGAAATGAGGCTGACCTGCCAAGAACGTCCCATGCCACATTTTTGGACAAATGGAACTAATTGTGTCATTTTGTACAATGTGTTATATTGCAAATCATAGCGTCAAATGGTTCTGCAAAAATTTCACGAGATGGCACTGTTTTCAGGTTTCTGTTCTTGCCCGAATGCTTTACCTATCTTCCGTATAGGCAATTCAATATCAAGCAACACTACGAATTTGATGAAGATGGCTTCAAGAAAGAAATTGAACTTTTCTACGAAAACAGTGATGAAGAAGCAGGCGCTATTTCTCACTCTGAATATTTACCACGAATTAATATCAGACAGTGAATTTCAGGTAGGCGTTACTTGGCACTATATTGTTGTCATAGTTCATCACTTGTATTTTATGGTTGGACAAAGTGTGGATTTCTGTTTACGAGACACGTTTCTGATACTGATTTACTTGTCTTTATGAAATGATTGCAGTATACATTACTTCACACCATTAAGCTTCTTTAATTTTATGTTATATACATCAAAATATGCCAAAAGTAAAATTGTTGCTTGGCACTTAATTGACCTAAAGATTTGAAATCTATATTCATGAAATATTTAACAAGTATTCTGAATAGTATAAACATCTTAGGTAACTGACTGTTATTATGAAGTGTTTACGCCTTTAATCTATACACATATATATCCTTTTGTTAGAATGACAGCAACTCTGTTTCACGAAAAAAAGGGCATCACATGAGAGACTGCCGTTCATTAGTCTTCCAAATCAACAAATATCAAGAAGGAGGGGGCAACTCACAAAGAAGGTTCATAGGAATAAAAAAGAAGAAATGAAGGTTGTGAATATACATCAACTGCAGATAATCCTGTCCCAGCAACAACAATAGGAGAAATGTGTAAGTGTCTGTTAAAATGCTTTCATTTGGATAAAGAAGGAATAAAAAATATGTTCACAGGATTTTGGACTTGGGAGATTTTGATAAACAAAATGCTTACCTCTTGGCAGTGCAGAAACATGTTCTGTAAAACGGAGATACAAGGAACTTTCTCCAGAAAACTGGTCCAAAAACAATACTTTGCTTTTTAGAGTAAAGATTAATGGAAAGTCAGTGACAGTTAGTAAAAATATCATTTATGAACATTCTTGGCCCACAAAATCACAGAGGACGTATCAACAATATATTATCAAGAGTCAAAAATTAAAGATGGAACACCTCCTTCGGATAAACGAGGTAAACATGTTAATAGACGTAATATTTATACTAGTGATGCAGTGAATGGTGTCCATGGTCACATTAACTCCGTTCTCAAGTACTGTTCTCAATTAAAGTGTGTCACATAATCCTGAAAGAGTCTACTTAGGCAGTGATATGAATATCACACGCCTGTATGAACATTACTGTCAGTACTGCAAGGAGTCAAAACATGGAAGCAGTGTCTCAAAGGAAGTATAGAAAAATATTCTGTGAAGAATATAATAAAGGCTTTAAATTCCCAGCGATAGATATGTATGAAATATGTGACTCCCCCCATAAAAATATAAAAAATGAGGCAGAAGAAGAGAAGGTTGTTACATGCATAAAAAAGGAATTGCACTTGTGTGATGCTGAATGTTTGAAGACCAAACTAAGTGAATTTTCAGACTTTTCCAAGTATGAGCCTAATATACATGTGAGTTCCTCTATTACCTTCTACTCCAGAAAACTGTGGATATAAAATGTTGGAATACATGACTGTAGCCAGAATATAGGATATATGCTTATATGGGATGAAAGTATTGCTAGGTGAGGTAGTGTATCCTCAAATATTTGAAAACAACACCCACTGCTGCAATAAAACGTACTGTATTTTCTGACAACTGTGGGGGTCACAATAAGAACTGGGATATAATGCCAGTTTAGTGTTATCTAATACACACAAAGCGTTTTGAAAAAATTGAGCATTATTTTCTCATTCCTGGGCACATTTACTTTCACACTAATAGAGACTTCGCTAAAATTGAGAAAGATCAGAGGGGAAAACCCGACCTATACTCTTCATCACAATGGAGAGAAATAATTGCTTCTGGTGGCAGTAAACACAAATCCATTGTCATAAGTATGGAAAGTGATGATTTCCATAACATAACAGAACTGAAAAATGGGCTGCTTAATACTAATGTGAAACAATGTGTTAGTGGTGTTCATCTTCAATTCCCCGAAGCTTTATGCTTCAGATTTTAACAAACCAACCCTTGGGTTATGAAGCTGAAAAACAGAATGAACATGAATCAAGTATTTTTTAAGAGGTTGTATCTCATGCTGAGTAAATTTTTCAAGACACACAAACAACTGTGTCAACTCCAAACTGTGGAACATAGATACTTTTAGGTGGTTTTAAGTGAATGGTAGAGTAATATCTGAGTTTATATGAGAAGGATTTTCACCTTCAGTAATAATGCTATGTGTAACTGAACTATAAACTTTATTGAATTACGCTCTTTTTTAAAAAAAATACATCCTAAATTAAAAAACTCATCAGAATTAAGCTTCATTTTTTTAAACATCGTTTAATTATTTTTGAAAAGTATATAAAATATTATTAAGAGCAATGGTTTGGATACAAATCACAATAATTAATAAAAAATATAACACCAGTGCTGTTATTATCTAGATTACATAAAATGCATTCCTCTTATTCTGTGGCATTTTCAGGTTCAGTTGGCCAAGAAAATTGTTCTGTGCAGAAATACCTGTGCTCTTGAGAAATGTAGGGTTCGATTTTCTTCAGGTCTTGAATCTTTGCTCTTTTGATGGAAACTTGCCCAGAAGAGTACGATGGGGATGATGGCGGAGCAGGTGTCATTGAACTGAGAGCCGTGAAGGAAGTGTGGAGGACCAGACCATTTATTGTCGAATACCTCTTAATGTAGCCTTTTATTTCATGGGAATAGAAAAAGTTATAAAGAGTACTAACTGCAATCTTAATTCTTTCATTTCCAGGTTTGCTTTTAGTCTCTTCAGAGATAGCATACTCTTGTAGTGCAATGGCCACCAGCTTTTGAAATTCAGAATTTCTGTGGTTGCCACTTCTTTCACCACAAGCTTTCCTAGTACAGATCTCTCTATAATATTACGAGTAACCTCGTGCCCTGAATAGATTCTATCAGTTTTTTGGAGATGTTTTGCGATGATTCCAAAGCCTTGGTCACAAGGTAAAAAACTGTGACCTCTCACAGGGAAAAATTGTTTTAGATTAGATCAGATTAGATTTACTTTCATTCCAATTGATCCGTAGTGAGGAGGTCCTCCAGGATGTGGAACACGTCAGAAAAACAACAATACATGACAAATATTCACAACTAAAACAAATAAGCTAATGTACCATTCCACAGGTCCCAAGTGAAATGATCGGCATTTCTTAGTGAACACTATATGAAAGTCATTTTACAAATACTAATGCACTGAATTGAAAATAAAAAGATTTTTATTTATTTATAAGGTAATAAACACGTAATACAACTACTAGAATACTTATTTACAATGGACACATCACTGCACTGAAATGGTACAGAAGTTAGATTGTACGTACTTACACACACACACACACACACACACACACACACACACACACACATTTGCAATGAACACATTACTGAACTGAAATTGCGCAGAAGTTATATTGTACTAATATATATACACTCCTGGAAATGGAAAAAAGAACACATTGACACCGGTGTGTCAGACCCACCATACTTGCTCCGGACACTACGAGAGGGCTGTACAAGCAATGATCACACGCACGGCACAGCGGACACACCAGGAACCGCAGTGTTGGCCGTCGAATGGCGCTAGCTACGCAGCATTTGTGCACCGCTGCCGTCAGTGTCAGCCAGTTTGCCGTGGCATACGGAGCTCCATCGCAGTCTTTAACACTGGTAGCATGCCGCGACAGCGTGGACGTTAACCGTATGTGCAGTTGATGGACTTTGAGCGAGGGCGTATAGTGGGCATGCGGGAGGCTGGGTGGATGTACCGCCGAATTGCTCAACACGTGGGGCGTGAGGTCTCCACAGTACATCGATGTTGTCGCCAGTGGTCGGCGGAAGGTGCACGTGCCCGTCGACCTGGGACCGGACCGCAGCGACGCACGGATGCACGCCAAGACCGTAGGATCCTACGCAGTGCCGTAGGGGACCGCACCGCCACTTCCCAGCAAATTAGGGACACTGTTGCTCCTGGGGTATCGGCGAGGACCATTCGCAACCGTCTCCATGAAGCTGGGCTACGGTCCCGCACACCGTTAGGCCGTCTTCCGCTCACGCCCCAATATCGTGCAGCCCGCCTCCAGTGGTGTCGCGACAGGCGGGAATGGAGGGACGAATGGAGACGTGTCGTCTTCAGCGATGAGAGTCGCTTCTGCCTTGGTGCCAATGATGGTCGTATGCGTGTTTGGCGCCGTGCAGGTGAGCGCCACGATCAGGACTGCATACGACCGAGGCACACAGGGCCAACACCTGGCATCATGATGTGGGGAGCGATCTCCTACACTGGCCGTACACCACTGGTGTTCGTCGAGGGGACACTGAATAGTGCACGGTACATCCAAACCGTCATCGAACCCATCGTTCTACCATTCCTAGACCGGCAAGGGAACTTGCTGTTCCAACAGGACAATGCACGTCCGCATGTATCCCGTGCCACCAAACGTGCTCTAGAAGGTGTAAGTCAACTACCCTGGCCAGCAAGATCTCCGGATCTGTCCCCCATTGAGCATGTTTGGGAGTGGATGAAGCGTCGTCTCACGCGGTCTGCATGTCCAGCACGAACGCTGGTCCAACTGAGGCGCCAGGTGGAAATGGCATGGCAAGCCGTTCCACAGGACTACATCCAGCATCTCTACGATCGTCTCCATGGGAGAATAGCAGCCTGCATTGCTGCGAAAGGTGGATATACACTGTACTAGTGCCGACATTGTGCATGCTCTGTTGCCTGTGTCTATGTGCCTGTGGTTCTGTCAGTGTGATCATGTGATGTATCTGACCCCAGGAATGTGTCAATAAAGTTTCCCCTTCCTGGGACAATGAATTCACGGTGTTCTTATTTCAATTTCCAGGAGTATATATATATATATATATATATATATATATATATACAAATCAGTTGGTTTTACTGAGAAATTCATCAATGGAGTAGAAGGAGTTGGCCACCAATGAATCCTAAGCTTTTTATGGCTGCTGGCAAGTTATTTAAAATGTGTGTTCCTGAATAATGCACACCTTTTTGTACAAGACGAAGTGACTTTAAATCCTTGTGAAGATAAATCTTATTTCTAGTATTGATTCCATGAATTGAGCTGTTGGTTTGAGAAAGTGATATATTTTTAATGACAGATTTCATTAAGGAATAAATATATTGGGAAGCAGTAGTTAGTATCCCTAGTTCCCTAAACAGGCTTCTGCAGGATGTTCTTGAGTTCACACCACATATAACTCTTGCTGCACGTTTTTGTGCCTGGAAAACTTTAGCTTGGCTTGATGAATTACCCCAAAAAATAATCCCATAAGACATTATGGAATGAAAGTAAGCATAGTATGCCAGATTTTTCATTTTTATATCCCCTATGTCTCACATAATTCGCATTGCAAACAGAGATTTCTTAAGACACTTCAGCAGTTCTCTGGTGTGCTCCTCCCGGTTGAATTTATTATCAAGCTGTAATCCCAAGAATTTAACACTGTCCATTTTTTTTATCTTCTTGTCATCGTATGTTAGACATATACTCGTGGGACACCCCTTACAAGTTCAGAACTGCATGTAGTGTGTTTTTTCAAAGCTTAGTGACAAAGAATTGGCTAGGAACCAATGATTAAGGTCCACAAATATTTTATTAGCTGATCTTTCGAAGACTACGCTTGATTTGCTATTTATTGCAATGTTTGTATCATCGGCAAACAAAACAAACTTGGCATCTGGTAATGTTACTGATGAAAGGCCATTGATATACACAAGAAAAAGTAAGGGCCCCAAAATTTAACCTTGTGGGACCCCACATGTAATTAGTTCCCAGTTGGATGATGCCTGATAGCTTGATACATGTCTCTTTCCTAATAACACCCTTTGTTTCCTGCCAGAGATATAAGATTTGAACCATTTTGCAGCATTTCCTGTTACACTATAATACTCTAATGTACTTAAAAGGATATCGTGATTTACACAGTCAAGTGCCTTTGACAGATCACAAAATATACCAGTTGCCTGCAATTTATTGTCTAATGAATTAAGCACATTTTCACTGTAAGTGTAGATAGCCTTCTCAATATCAGAACCTTTTAGAAATCCAAACTGTGACTTTGACAGTATGTTATTTGAGATAAGATGGTTATAAAGCCGACTGTACATTACTTTTTCGAAAATTTTTGAGAATGCTGGCAACAGTGAAATTGGACAGAAATTTGATGGTATTTCTTTATCTCCCTTCTTAAACAGTGGCTTAACTTCAGCATATTTTAGCCATTCAGGAAATATTTCACTGATAAATGACTGGTTACACAGATAGCTTAATATATTACTTAGCACAGAATCACATTCTTTAATTAACTTTGTTGATATTTCATCATACCCACTAGATGTTTTTGATTTTAAAGATTTTATGATGGACATTATTTCTGTTATGGTAGTGAGGGTCAAATTTATATTATGGAAGTTGCTTGAAATTTCTGGTCTGAGGTATTCCATAGCAGCATTTACTGAACCTGACAACCCCATATTTTCGGTAACAGTTATAAAATTTTTATTAAAAAGTTCTGAAACACTACACACATATATTACCAATGTATCATTTACTCTTAATGCTATTTGTTCCTCTTCATGTCTAGTTCTACCGGTCTCCTCCTTCACTATATCCAATATTGTCTTTATTTTGTTATCTGATATGACTATCTCTCCCTTGTAATACATTTGCTTTGACATCCGTATTACAGTCTTTAATATTTTGCAGTATTTCTTGTAATTTGCTATTGCATCAACATCAGAACTGTTTCGGATTGACAGATACAGTTTTCATTTTGTTTTACAAGATACCCCTTTTCCTCGAGTAATCCATGGCTTATTTTTAGACTTTGCTCTAACTTTGGTAAGTTTTGGGGGAAAACAGTGTTCGAATAAGGTAAGCACTTTATTAGTAAAAGTGTTATATTTTTCATTCATGCCATGAGCACTGTAAACATCAGTCCAGTGAATGTCTCTGGGGAGTGTCCTAAAATAATCAATATTTGGCTTATTGATTACCCTCTTGAGCTCAGATTTCATAGATTTTATATCGTGTTCCATATTAACATTTAACAGAAGGAACTGCATGTCATGGTCTGAGAGGAAATTGACTATTGGTTTTGTAATATAATTTTGTTCATTGGACTTTTCTATAAAGATATTATCAATGGCTGTTTGTGAGCAAATAGCTACCCTAGTGGGGAAATTTACAGTGGGAATTAAGTTGAATGACAGTGTTACTAACTCAAATAAGTTCTTATTGGGAGAGTCTTTAAGGTAATCTACATTGAAATCACCACCAACCACTATTTCTTTGTTTTTGGTTGTTAAATGGTCCAGTACAGCTTCAAGGTGGTTTACAAACAGATTAAAGTTACCTGCAGGCGCTCGATATACACTTAACATTATGAAGGATTTTTTGTGAAATTCTAATTCTGTTGCACATGCTTCCATATGCTGTTCTAGGCAAAATTTATGAATGTCTATGTTCTTAAATTTATGACAGTTCCTCCTTTCTCCATTTCTGATCTACAAGAGTGAGATGCTAACCTAAACCCTGTAACACTTAAACATTCTATACCAGTGGTCACATGATGTTCAGAGAGGCAGTTTACGTCAGCTGGGTTTGAAGACTCTAATTCATCTATGCAGATAGTTAATTCATTAATTTTATTTCTCAGTCCTTGAATATTTTGATGCAATGAAGATAGCAGACATTTCACATTGACTGAGTTAAAATTTGGTAGAGTTGTAATATCTGTTGACTGTAGAAAATTCTTAACCAATAGCTGTTTATACTGATGTAATAAGCTGGAATTATGTTTTTTTGATTTCTTTCTCGAACCTAAGGTTTGTCTCAGTTCTAACCGCTCTTAAAATTTGGTTTCTTTCTGTCCTCCCTACCCTAAAAAAGGGTCTTTTCTGAACCCTAAAACCACTGGTATTTTACGACTCATGACAGTGCCTCCCCCTTTGACTTTCCTGCTATTTCACCAGCCAATTTACCCTTCCCCTTCCTGTTGAGGTGAAGACCATGCCCAGTATAATCCCACCAACTGAGAGAATCAACAGAAACCACACCAATGTGTGACCCTGCACCCGACATGAGCAGCCGTTCCATCTCCAAATTAACTCTCTTGACAGAAGAGTTCAAATGAGGTTGCTCATGGCCCCCAAGAACAGATACAAACTCAACACTAGTATGCTTCGATGCTGATGCAATCTTCGTCAGGCCACACTCTATACTGTACCCAGGATCTCTGTCAATACTGTTACCTGCCCCACCCACTATAACCACGGTGTCTTCCTTAGTGAAATCTTTGCAAAGTGATCCTAAATCCTCTCTGTCACCTGCTCCAGACCTGCACTAGGTTTAAAAAAATTTGTGATCTGGTATTCTGATCCTAGTTCATCCTGCAGAAGTTGGCCAACACCTCTTCCATAGGAACTACCTAACAACAACACTTTATTTCTCTTTACTGATTTCCTTACATGCTTACTTTTCAACTTGCTGCTGAAAGTTTGTTGTGCCCTGTCTACACCTGCAACTGGTTGAGGCTCACCAGCTTCTAACTGAAGCAACAGGTCAAATCTATTTTCCACATTCACCATGAAGCTGTCAGACAAAGTTCTAGGCCTGTTCCTCCTGTTGCCTGTGGCCAGTTCCCACCTCTCTTTACCCTTCTCCCTCCTTAACCTGTCAAGATCTCCCCTGGCCTTGTCTAACTCAGCCTGAAGGGCGGCAATTTTCCCTTCCTGATCTAGTATCTTCCTATCTCTATTACAAATCCTACAAAACCACTGATGAGTCTCATTTACTTCCCCTATTCCCACGCCACTACAGTCACCCACATGAAAAAAAACTACAGCACCCATCACACCAAAGCCCCGACCTAACAATTCTACAGCAAATCAAGCACTTTTCACTCATGATAAACGTAATGGTTTATTAAGAATAAGTCAGTTAAATTACAGATAAACACGAAAATTCGGTTACACAAATTTGGCCTATACGCAACTGTGTGTAAACAAAAACAAAAGTGCAAAGTTTCTGAAACAACAACTTAAGCTTCACGCTACTTTCCGGAAATGCTAGTTAACTAATGAAGAGGTACGCTAATTTAAATTGTTGGAGAGAGCAAGGAACAACTAAACGAAATTCTATAGATTTGCTGCAGAAGAAAGTAAACAGAAAATACGACTGTACGGTTTTTTCGCATTTTCTGCTTTATTACGTAAAGAAAAACTAAACTTTTAATGGTACACTTAAAAGGCATACTAATACACCTATTTACCACGTTTATCTTAAATCTACCTGTGTCTGTGAGTGAGAGAATATACCGAGAAAATGTCTGATTTTTGTTATGGACCGCGCAGTTATTTGAAAATAAACAGAGCACGAATTTATTTTGAAGCACTTCTTTTATAAAATCTGATAAAATAGAGCAGACCTCACCTGGGTATTTTCTACCATTCCCTTCATGATAAACATACAATGTACTCTTCTTCTCTTAAATGTTACTGATGCAGGATATACTAATAGTAAACTGTCTTAAATAGAAAAGCTCATGAACTGGAATCTTTGGTAGGTGTCTATTCTGCTTGTAGTCAATTGCGATGGACAAAAAATGGCTTTGTTTTTGCCCCTCTACAGATAATTCATGCTTTAGAGCAGAATAAAACTTCCTACTCCTGCGTTTATCTATTAACAGTTCGGCTGTAGCTGTCCATTTAGCAACCTCATTAAGATAAGTGGCTTTAATTTTCTGGTTAAGTTCTTCACAGGCATAACACACATCTACTAGAGGCCTACCAAGTCTGTAGCCAAAACTCTCGTTAAGATCATTCCAGTATGTGTTGTATGAGACAGTTTTCAATTCAGGATATTTCGTTCTGAACAATTTCCACATTGTTTTTATTGATAGCAAAAGGCTCGGGTAGCATATTTTGTCCTGAGAATAATGCGATTCATACAATGGGGAAGATCTACTATGTTCGTGAATCACCTCATGCATTTCATGTGCAAGACATCTGGTAATACCTCTACCTCTTTTGTCTTCTGGAGTACATACAGCCATTTTTAAACCTCTAATTCTTCTCATTCGCTTTTCATTCACAGAAAGAACTGAAAGAAAGGTTTCACTCACGCCTTCGTTCGATCACTTCCTGCGAGATCGTTGTAAGAGAGAGTAGCACATTTCACTACCTTGGGATTAGTTCTGCCCTCTGGTCTTCTCTGTTTAACTTCACCTACATCAATTAAGACTTGAAGATACAAATCCTGGGCATTCTTACGAAGAATATTGTAAAATTTTGAAAACACATCCAAACACTTGTCTTCCCCCAGATTGTCCAAACAATTTCTTGTACATCTAACAGTAGAAAGAAAAAGAAAGAAACAAATGAGTAATTGTTGCAGCAGACGCAACTAGTACATGGTCTTTCTGAAGAAGATGGAGGCAACCATTTAAAACATCTTTGGTTACCTATCAATAATATTAATTATTTTAATTATAAACATGAAGTATTGCTTTGAATCAATAATGAATTGTTAAATCATTAACACAAAAACGGAACAAAATGATGGAAGCAAAGTGGCTTACCTGCAGGAAAATTCATTTCTCTTAGCCTCAGCATTGTTACCTCTGTGGTTAACATAACTTTCACCCTTGAGTCGGGCTGTTTTTACTTCGTTTACCTTATATAATGATGGATTTGCACCACTTTTTCTTTTGCATGATTTGTCAGCGTAATCACCACTACGCACGCTATGAATGTCACTGATTTTATCGTTTGGCGTGAACTAATTGTCAATTGAACAGCAATGGAACAAAGGCTGTATATCACAGGTTAGAAAATAAGCGGCAAACTGAAACAGCTCTTTACAATGCTTCGATGAAATTTTCTTTAAAGTGGCAGACATCTGTGACATACGCCCATTTCAAAAAAAAAAAACAAAAAAAAAAAAACTGTGATCTTTGGTCTGGGATTCTCGCTCAATGTGATGCATTAGGAATGCCCTTTTACAACTAATCGATAGGCATGTCTATCGCGTTTCTGAAACAACAAAAAACTGAAAATCGGTGAAATGATGAGTTACGCTCCTTTAAAAATCTCGATTCACATGGAGTTTGAAGAGGTATCTACAAGGAAGAAAGGGAACACAAGTATCATGGCCATAAGACTGAAACACAATGGACCTGCTGAAATTAAGAAAATCAAACTGAATGACGTAATGAAGCTAATGGATTATGTTCAACCAATCTACCAAGACTTTTATTCCAACTTGCTGCCTGCTGCTGTTAGTAGTGAAGACAGGGGAGAAGAAGATGTAGAAGAATTATTTTAGGTCATTTTTAATTTATTTTTGAAATGCAAGATTGTCTTTTAAGAGAAAAAGTAAATAAACTTGTGTTTTTCAGCACTTGTAATGTTAATAAAAATATTTTTCTCATACAAGTAACGTTTATTCTTCAACATAGTGCCAAGCAACATACCATCTTATTTTAAAATGTTAGTTTCTATATAATGTGGTTTAAAATATTTATATTAAGTCTCATAAAATAAAATATATCGGAGAAACGTATTACATGTGCTCAACCAAAATTTAATAATTCACGTGATTTGATGACTTGCTCAATCATCAATAAGGCACTATCTCGAAAGCATAGAAATGTAGCTAGGCACTTTCTTGCCGGGACCTCCTCAAATGTTACCAAAATAGATCAAGCTTTAGCGCAAAATATACGTGACCAATAGCGACTTGTACTTCGAAGCGTCGAACACCTTAGCTGGTGCCCCCTCCGCTGAACATATACTTCCGCGCTAGTGAATCACACTAGATGTACTTGCTCTTGAAATCAGTGGAAACATATGAAACGATATAGATGACCCAGATTCATTAGATATTGTCCTCTCTTACTGCCAATCCTACTTACCTTCTGGCTACTGCACTCTTGCCTTCCCTTTCTAGACAACTTGCCACCTTCCACATGTTGCGTTCCGTCGTCCACCTGCGTAGTGATCTGTCAAATGCTCCCCCTTACTTTAACTGGAGTTCAAACTAAATACACTCCTGGAAATGGAAAAAAGAACACATTGACACCGGTGTGTCAGACCCACCATACTTGCTCCGGACACTGCGAGAGGGCTGTACAAGCAATGATCACACGCACGGCACAGCGGACACACCAGGAACCGCGGTGTTGGTTGTCGAATGGCGCTAGCTGCGCAGCATTTGTGCACCGCCGCCGTCAGTGTCAGCCAGTTTGCCGTGGCATACGGAGCTCCATCGCAGTCTTTAACACTGGTAGCATGCCGCGACAGCGTGGACGTGAACCGTATGTGCAGTTGACGGACTTTGAGCGAGGGCGTATAGTGGGCATGCGGGAGGCCGGGTGGACGTACCACCGAATTGCTCAACACGTGGGGCGTGAGGTCTCCACAGTACATCGATGTTGTCGCCAGTGGTCGGCGGAAGGTGCACGTGCCCGTCGACCTGGGACCGGACCGCAGCGACGCACGGATGCACGCCAAGACCGTAGGATCCTACGCAGTGCCGTAGGGGACCGCACCGCCACTTCCCAGCAAATTAGGGACACTGTTGCTCCTGGGGTATCGGCGAGGACCATTCGCAACCGTCTCCATGAAGCTGGGCTACGGTCCCGCACACCGTTAGGCCGTCTTGCGCTCACGCCCCAACATCGTGCAGCCCTCCTCCAGTGGTGTCGCGACAGGCGGGAATGGAGGGACGAATGGAGACGTGTCGTCTTCAGCGATGAGAGTCGCTTCTGCCTTGGTGCCAATGATGGTCGTATGCGTGTTTGGCGCCGTGCAGGTGAGCGCTACAATCAGGACTGCATACGACCGAGGCACACAGGGCCAACACCCGGCATCATGATGTGGGGAGCGATCTCCAACACTGGCCGTACACCACTGGTGATCGTCGAGGGGACACTGAATAGTGCACGGTACATCCAAACCGTCATCGAACCCATCGTTCTACCATTCCTAGACCGGCAAGGGAACTTGCTGTTCCAACAGGTCAATGCACGTCCGCATGTATCCCGTGCCACCCAACGTGCTCTAGAAGGTGTAAGTCAACTACCCTGGCCAGCAAGATCTCCGGATCTGTCCCCCATTGAGCATGTTTGGGAGTGGATGAAGCATCGTCTCACGCGGTCTGCACGTCCAGCACGAACGCTGGTCCAACTGAGGCGCCAGGTGGAAATGGCATGGCAAGCCGTTCCACAGGACTACATCCAGCATCTCTACGATCGTCTCCATGGGAGAATAGCAGCCTGCATTGCTGCGAAAGGTGGATATACACTGTACTAGTGCCGACATTGTGCATGCTCTGTTGCCTGTGTCTATGTGCCTGTGGTTCTGTCAGTGTGATCATGTGATGTATCTGACCCCAGGAATGTGTCAATAAAGTTTCCCCTTCCAGGGACAATGAATTCACGGTGTTCTTATTTCAATTTCCAGGAGTGTAGTTTATCTCACGAAGCCTGCTGGGTAGAGTGAAATTCTTCTTTTTAAATTTAGGTGTAAACTTTAGTTATCACTATTAATCGAAAATGTAAGTGAAAGGAATATATAGGAGGATACGTTTATACATTACTACATAACGTAATTAGCAACGTTGCAGTTTTCATTGCGATGGGCACATTGAAACCAGGACGTCCAGAGTTATGGTAAAATGGTTACTTAATTGCATAACCTTAGCGTAATTTAATATTAAGTAAATTCTCTGATTTATGCACTTAATATTCTCTGCAATTTCATTTCATGTGAGCAGCGTTAGTTTTATTTGTTCAGAGGCACAGTTTGATTGGAAGATGTGAAGTCCATGTCCACTTCCTATTCACTCGTCCGAGTCTGCAAGTATCTTATCCCAATGGTCTTCCACTCATCAAGTAATGTTGTGGGCGGTTATATGAATACACAGTAATTTTTAATTTTCGTAAATGTGTGAGGCCAGGTCACGTATTCCTTTGAAATCATATGTATTTAAAACATTGTATCCACTATCTGCATAATACTCGCATGCTCATAAATTAAGGATAATTGCAGAATGTGGTGCCACACAACGTGGCACTACATAAAAATGGCGCTAATAGCATAGGCTCATAGGGAACACACACGACACAGATCTGTAAGTCCACGGTATTGGTGATAAGTTGAGAAAACCGTCCCGAAACACATGTGCTACAAAACGCCACTGTTTCCTGCGCGTGTACCCATACATCAATATGGGATATGATCACCATGCACACGTATACAGGCTGCACAACGGGTTGGCATACTCTGGATCAATTGATCGAGCTGCTGCTGGGGTATAGCCTCCCATTCTTGCACTAGTGCCTCTCGGAGCTCCTGAGGGCTTTGAAGACGTTCAGCGATACGTCGACCGACAGTATCCCAGACGTGCTCGATGGGGTTTAGGTCTGGAGAACAGGCAGGCCACTCCATTCGCCTGATATCCTCTGTTTCAAGGTACTCCTCCCCGATGACAGCTCGGTGGGGCCGTGCGTTACGTTATCATCCATGAGGAGGAAGGTGGGACCCACTGCGACCCTGAAAAGGCGGACATACTGGTGCAAAATTACGTCCCTATACACCTGCCCTGTTACAGTTCCTCTGTCAAAGACATACAGGGGTGTACGTGTACCAATCATAGTAATACCCACACCATCAAACCACGACCTCCATACAGGTCCCTTTCAGGGACATTAACGTGTTGTTATCTGGTTCCTGATTCACGTCAGATGAAAACCTGGCTAGAATCACTGTTTAGACTATACCTTGACTCGTACATGAACATAACCTGGGACTACTGTTCCAATGACCATGTACTGTGTTCTTGACACCAGACTTTACAGGCTCTCCTGTGACCACGGGTAAGTGGAATGTACCATACAGGCCTCTGGGCGAATAAACGATGTCTGTTCAGTCGTCTGTCGACTGCGTGTCTGGAGGCAACTGTTACAGTGGCTGCGGTAAGGTCCAAAGAAAGGCTACCTCCAGTACTCCATGGCCGTCTGCGGGCACTGATGGTGAGATATCGGTCTTTTTGTGGTGTTGAATACTGTGGGCGACCCTCGACAAGTTTCCTGTCTGCTGGAATCGTTGCCATAATTTTGAGATCACAGTTTGTGGCACATGGAGGGCCTTTGCTACGACATGCTGTGTTTGACCAGCCTCCAGTCGCCCTAGCCCTCTACCCCTGATAACGTCATCAATATGTATTCTTTGAGCCATTTTCAACACGCAGTCACCATTAGCATGTCTGAAAACGTCTGCACACTTACTTGCTGCACCGTATTCTAACGTATACCAACACAACTCTGCGTATGTGGACTGCTGCCAGTGCCAAGTGCGACGACCACAGGTCAAATGCACCGCATGGTCACACCCCGAGGTGATTTAAACCCGTAGACCGCCCACCAGAGCGTTGTTTCACCATGTATCAGCCCTATCCTTAATTTATGAGCATGAGTGTACATTGAGGAGTAGTTAATAAAGGTATATCTAGAGTCAGTAAATTGTCGAACTGTGGTTCGGCCTATCTACACGCTCACCACTTATCCGCAGTCCTCACAGCCCGGCAGGGCAATGGGCCTACCTTCTTCAATGCGAATGCACAAATACGTCCGAGCTCCTGTGGGACTCTCTGAGTAGTAAAGGGAGTTTAATGGGCAGGACTGCATATAGGCGGCGCTTGGTGAGACCGTGGACTGGTGGTGAGGCGTGCCAAGGTAGTGCGTGCAGTTGTGATAACACTGCGTCCCGGATGGCGCAGTGGCTACCGCACCTGCCTAGTAAACAGGAGATCCTGGCTTCGAATCCCGGGCATGTACACATTTTCGCTCGTCGCCGCTGATTCCGCTTAATGTCCCGCTCCAGCAGACATTGTTGCAGTGGGGTTGCTTAGCACACGCAAATTATGAGGCATTCACCATATCATTAATTTAAAGGCGTTCCTGACCTGACAGAAATCTTTGTACTTATAATTGGCGAGAAATTGTTGTGTAAAACGAAAGCAACTTAATCAGTGGGTATGATCGTTCAGTTTCATGATGGGAGCAAGTATACGAGTATGTACTGACCCTTGAGCATACGTAAAACAGAGACATAATCTTAGCTGTTTAATGTCTACCAGACTTCATTTTGTATGTCCAAGCGTTCTCCTTGAGAGAGGACACGCCACTCTCTTAGTTATTTCCAAATTCGATGCTACTCCATAGTGTCATTAGTACACTCCGGACATCATTATCTGTGAGACAACAGGAAGTTATCGACATGAGTAGGCACTGACGGGAGCCTGTGCAGTGTTAATGTATGCGGAATGTTTGTGGTAGCTCACCTCTGAATAGGATTTCGAGTAGAGAATAAGAAGGCCATTTGATTATTTAACAGTAAATCTTTCAGTGGACATTCTGGGCTTGGAAGCCACGAGCAGCTGCTATGAAGAGGTACTTCTCAAGGAATTTACTGGGGAAAGAATGTTGGTCCCAACAATTACTCGCACGGCTGTGCAGACAATGCTTTCAGCTGAAGAGGCGAAAAGCAGACTATCTAGATGTACCTGTTAGGTGTTTATGGCCTTGGCAGGAATAGGGGCACAGCAAAGAGAGTAGGTCGCCCGACCGAGATGTTTCGATAGTGTTGTAAAAGCCCGTTGTGCATAGAACTGGCAACCATAGAAATTCCGCGAGTTTCTATGTTCGTCTGGGACCGAACGCTGTAGATGGAGTCCTCAGGTTGTGTCGTCCCCTTTCCTGCTAAGTTTTTTGCGAAGCCCCAAGCCTTTGGAACAATTTTAGGACAGAATGCAACATTTATGGAAGCTCTAATATGGTCTATTTTGGAGCACAACAGCACTTCTGTTAGTTTAGCCTAGGCACCTGGAAGGACATGCTGTAATGTTCGGCCCATCAAGATAATTATTGCTGTGATTAATGTGTTGCTCACTGTAGGCTTGAACGAATAGTCTCAAAACATGCTGCCTAAAGTGGATGTGGTAAAACAGTTTGGGAGTGTAATTTCTTTTCCTCCCTGAGTAGAAATTTATGACTCAGAGACTGGATGCTTTTCCATCAGAGAACAGAATATCATTAATATGATTACGATTGGTTCAGAGACTGAGCAGACGAGCTAGAGAGGAGATTTGGTGGTCGTGGCGCCCTGTGATTGGCACGAAACTATGTTGGGGCAGTTGTATTGGTGCACGTTTCTTTTCCTGGGTTCTGATGGAAAGGTGACGAGTGGAGAAAAACATTTATGATTCATACACTGGTCTGTAGAGAAAGTTCTCGTCTTGATGCTGGTTATGTGAGGGTTTCGCTTTGGATACTCCTCCTCAGCATGACTTTACACTGGCACTGGTCTTGACTGGGAAGCTTGCAGTAAAGTCTTAGCTGTATGGACAGTTTGGACCTCAATCATCTCTGAGAACTCGATGTGCTGAGGACAACCTTACTCGTGTCAGGTCTGCCACCTTGACATTTGATCTCCTTGTGCGCACTGCCATATAATTGTGTGAAATTGGACCATGGTATGATCGGCGAACAGACGTGGCACAAGTTTGAATCTTCAAGATTTCAGGGCTCCATTACGGAATAATTGCGATCCGTCTGGCAGATCACCTGCCTGCAGCTTTGACCGTATCGTAACCGTGATAAAGAATTACAGGGTAGCACATCGCTACTCTGCCAACGCTTGCATCACGACCGTCACCTGAAACAGCGCTACACATCGAGAAAGGAGTACAGTACTGCTGCTCTGGCTTGTTAGGGCAAACAGAGTCACTGTCTCACTACTTATTCTCAGCTGCTCCAATTTAGTGAAAATTATGTGTAGAATAAATCCTTCAAAGTCTGTTCAGCGTTAGATACTTTCAGATGGCGTTATCCATCTTTCGAGCCAGGGTAAATAGATTTCACAGATAAACCTTAGTCTTGGCCGACCAAACACCACCCAGTGGCATACTAACTATTTGTTGCTCCTGTTTGTGTTGCCAACAGTTCATGGCTAATTTTTCACTTCGCTTAACTTGTGTTGTTTGTCGTACTTTATGCTTAATAAACTCATGCCATTTTCATAAAAGATGAAACCGATGTTGGTGTACATTAATCACCCATCACTAACTGAGTAGAATAATCAAAAGGCTATTTTTATATTGAACTTTTTCAACATTAAATTTTAATTTGAGATTGTGATAAAACTGATAACCCCAATGTAGGTTAGCAATAGCGACCACTGTCAGAGGGCAGATTCAGTTTACCAGTCACATGGCCAGATAGACAAACGGAAGGCTTAAAAGTTAAAGCGACTGCGGTCAGGATGTAAATTTGCAGTCTCCTGTATTGTTTCAAATCAAACCGTAATACCAGAGTAGTCTTGCATCTTTTAAGATAGCCTGACAAATGGGAAAACACATAAGTATAATTTTTAAATATCACACCTATCCATGTATATGTTGCCCTGTGTGATGTAGGAATTTTCCATAAATTTGTTAGATTTCCTCCCGCCTACAATGTAAACGATCTTATGTTAGAAACACAAATAAGCATTAGAGGGATATTTCCATTTTTGTTTGGATGTAGTTTTTGTTTATGTTCCTGGTATGGATAGCGCGGAATTTGTTTGTAAAGGTTGCAAACATGCATTCCCAAGTGGTTTGAGACAAAGCTGATAATATTTTTGTTGCATGTGAATCTATACTTGATCCCCCCCCTTCTAAATGTCAAACGTTTGGTGACGTAGATATCCTTGCACAATCAATGTTCTTACAGTACGCAGAACGTATGTGTCTGACTGGAGCCGAGGTTGCAAGGAGTGCAAGTGCCGTCTATATAAACTCCAAGGTTCTCTTAATAAGTGAAAGATATAAAACACACATTATCTGCAAACAATTGATACGCAACTCCTTGTTTCCTCCACTATTTGCATAACAGAACAACAATTACAGGAGGTACATCTCTAACGAACAGGAGAGGTATGCCAAAACATAAAGTCAAACTGCAAAGGGGTAAGATGGAATTCAGGTCAACAGACACTATGTAAGAGAGCTCCAGCCGTTAGTAAGAATCGCACTGATATTGACCTCATTAACTGTCACCTGGAAAGCAAAAGAATTATTAATCAGTAGACAACACGTGGGAAGCGAAATGTCCAATTCATAGAGACATATTATTATCCAAACTATTTCGTCCATATCTACCAAATATTTCGACATAGGAAATTTCCGATCATTTACGACGTAATGGGCTTACATGGCCGAGAAGTGGCTACAGTTACGGCATTTGAATCCGTGTAAGGCAGCATGGAACGAAACACTAACCAATTAATTAGCACGCTAATTCACGAAAAATTACGCACATTAGAATGAACTTCAGTAATATACGAGGGGCGTTCAGAAAGTAAGCTCCGATCGGTCACGAAATGGAAACGACTATGAAAATCCGATAAAGCTTTGCACAGATGTGTTGGGTAGTGTCTCTAGTATAACCCCAGTTAGCATCACGTCGCTCTTCTCATTTCTGAGTTCGCAGTGAGTGCGTAAAGATGTCTAGAAAATAGTGTCTGCCGCCAAGTACGAGGGCCTGGTGAGAAATTTCGCCTGAAGCTATGCAGCTAACATTACATAACTGTCGTGCTGTTTCTTCTTCAAGACAATTCTCAGCCGCATTCTGCAGGGGCAATGAAGATGCTCCTGCATCGTTTTCAAATGGAAATGTGAGATTAGCCACAATACAGTCCGCAATTGTCTCCCCCTGAGTTTCATCTCTGGTCACATGAACCACTGTCTTTGAAGACAACATTTTGACACAGACAACGAGGTGTAGGCCAGCGTGGAGAATTGGCGGAAAGCACTGGCGGCTGCCCTCTATGATGAGGCTATTGAAAAGTTGGTACAACGCTATGACAAAAGTCTAAGTCAGAACGGCGACTACGTAGAGAAGTAGCTGAAAGGTGTAGCTAATTGTTACAAGTAAAACATTTCTGATGTTCACTGTGGTTTCAATTTGGCAATCAATCGGAGCTTACTTTCTGAACAGGCCTCGTATGTCAATTCAGAGCGTTTATATGATGAACAGGCAATGTCGTGTGATAACCAAATGGTTTGCTGAAGGCTGTGTGGTTTTAGAACAAGCTTTAAACAATAAAAGATCCCATTTATCAGTTAATATCATTGATCAGTTTGCAAAATGTTACTCAAATAGTTAATATGAGAGGATATGTGTAATGGAAAAACGATCAAAACATAAACTGTCTCTTGCACAAGCTTAGAGTGGTGTAGCAAATCTCACACAGGTACTCCGAAAAGCGGTGGGGTGGTCTGTGTTAAGCAGAGTCTTCTACACAAGTTTTTGTGGAACAACGGCTCCTTTGTTCACATATTTCCACTAGGTCGTCAATATGACTGCCAAAGATATATCACTTTTCCAGTGCCCTTTTATTTTGCTCAGTACGACCGTCAAATGCCGTACTGGCCCACAGCATATGTGACATATTTGATTAGAACTAAAACCAGAGTACGCACGAGAGATGAGTTACTGTATACGAGATATGGAATGCTATCTCTCAGCTCCAGCCTGCCAAATATACATGTGCACTGTCATTATAAAAGACATGAGTATACATATACAATCTAATTACGGAAAAATCGCAACACAAAGAAGTTGAGTGACATGAATGAAAGTTATTAGGCATGTGTCTACATCTGAAAGATGATGTCGCTTCAAATTTCGCACCATTCACTTAAGAGTGGCGCTCGTAGTGCCAATATAAGGAAGTAAATTACGTTTGCTTCAAATAAACGCTGTAATGGTGGTGAGCATTAGTTACTTTTTACATTGGACGTGGTGAGCTAATGCTAATCAAGAATGCCTTTAAGTTGACTAAGACGCCATGCTCTACACCTCACCAAGTTTGAACGGGGTCGTGTAATATTTCTACGAGCAACTGGAAGTTCCTTGGGCGAAATTGCAGGAGGACCTGGCAGGGGAAGGTTTCCAACAGGATAACGCTAGCCCACATACCGCTGTTGTAACCCGACATGTTCCACGGAGGGTTGACATTTTGTCTAGGCCTGCTCTATCACCAGATCTGTCTCCAGTCTTACACGTATAGGACCCCATCTGCCGAAAACTCCAGCGTCATCCACAAAGAGCAATAATCGTCCCTATATTAACCGACCAATTCCAACAGGCATGGAACTCCATCCTGCAAACTGACGTACAACAGAACGCATCCGCGTTTGCATGCTTGCATTCAACATCCTGGCTTTTATACCGTTTATAAAAGTACCAACAATTCCATTTGCAATGGATTATCTTACGTTTGCATTAACTTGTGATCTTAGAGTCCTAAACAGTCAAATATGTTTCCTAGATAAATGTATTCCCAATATGTCATTACTCTAAATCAATATTCTCTGATGTTTCGATTTTTTATGTCATTGTAAGCGCTGTCATTGAGTGAATGTCAGACTGCAGAAATAATTAATTCTCTATTCGAATAACAGGCAGAGTTTATGGCTGAAACACAAAATAATATGGTATCACCACCCCTAAAGATAAATAATAAATGTTTTGTTTGTTTGC
The DNA here is from genome assembly GCF_021461395.2 of Schistocerca americana. Lineage (NCBI taxonomy): Eukaryota > Metazoa > Arthropoda > Insecta > Orthoptera > Acrididae > Schistocerca > Schistocerca americana. The sequence continues at coordinate 749,019,955 of NC_060122.1, read as the reverse complement.
AGGCACGTGTCCGCATTTCTAGACACAGGGAAAGACTGGCGCCTCAGTACTCTCGCATGCAGCTGAGATAGGCAGAATCAGTAGCCGAAACGCATTAGCTAAACGGAGCCTCGCGTGGTAATTTTCTTTATGCATTTCCAGGGAAATGACGTGGCAACGTTGTACGCTGACTTAGTGTGCGTGTTCAGAACAATGCACCCTGTGTAATTTCATGGAACAATGAACAAAAACACTGCCCAGCTGGTACGTGGCGCTCCCACTTTCTGTGTGGTCAAATAAGTAAAAATATGAATAACGAAGTGGGTGACTATGGACATCGCCAAGGCTTATTGAACCGCAACTGGTTTCGTATTACCTTGAAATGTATGAGAGACTGTCACGGGTATGATAAGCGAACTGGGGGGGGGGGGGGGGGGGGGGGAGGGGGCAATGATTAAAACAAAGGCGTTTTTCGGTCTGGAGAGACATTTTCAAGAAATTTCAGTCGCCTTCTTCCTCCTCCGAATGCTTATAGCTGGAGGGTTCTGTGAAGAACTGTGGGAATTCATGTCTTAAATTCATTTTATCTTTTACATTAACTATCTGCCTCTGCTTCTTGGCTTTATATATTTGCGTTGATGTGACTGTTCTTTAGCACCACCTAGAGGGAATGACACGGATGCGAAATGTCAAGTCTTAGTATTTCTATAGAATTCATGATGCGCTTCCGTTGATCTAAGTACAGCATACAACATGGTTTGGAGATATTGACTGCTTTATAGCTTACTACAACTCTTCCCATGCGGAAAAACCATAAAACTAACAGACAACATGTTAGCTGGAAGGACATTTACTGTAAATACAGGATAAGACACTAACTGTACAAAAGTATTGAATAATGGCTTACAACAGGGATCCTTCCTTGCCCTTCATTTGCTTCTTTCGCTAGTAATCAGAAGGTCCTCAGTCCCGGTTTCGATATCCACCACCGTTTCAATTTTGAGTAATAATCAGCATTGGCGACCGACGAATTCTGGCATAAAAATTCACCTTCACTTTGCCAACGGCTTTATCAAAGAGGGCGCAAGAGCAGCAGAACTTCGGGGCTCTCTCCTGCCCTCTCAGTGGGAAACTGCTACTAAAGGCGGAGGAATCAGCTATGATGAACGGCATGAGGATTCAGAAGCAATGGAAGCCACTTCATTAAAGACACATAAATTGTATTCACAGGAAATGTGACCTGCAATTTAAAAAGTGTCCTAATCATCACTCCATTGGCGAAAGATTCTGGCACAGTCCCCCATTCAGGTCTCCGGGAGAGGACTGCCAAGGGGGAGGCGACCATCAGAATAACGAACAAAAGGATAACGTTCTACAAGTCGGGGCGTGAAATGTCAGAAGCTTCAACGTGGTACTGAAGTTAGAAAATCTGAAAGGGAAATGCAAAACTTAAGTCTTGATGTAGAAGAGGGTCATGAAGTGAAATAGAAAAATGACAAGGATTTATGGTGAGATGAGTATAGGGTACTATCAACATCAGCAGAAAATGGTATAACGAGACTAGCATTCGTTACAAATATGCAGGACGGGCAGAGAATGCGTTGCTGTGAACAGTTCAGTCATAGGGCTGTTGTTATCAGAATCGATAGCAAACCAACACCGACAACGATAGTTCAGGTATACTTGCTGACGTCGCAAGCTGAAGATGAAATAAAGAAAGTGTGTGTAAATGCCGTGTGGCTAAGGCCTCCCGTCGGGTAGACGGTTCGCCTGGTGCAAGTCTTTCAAGTAGACGCCAGTTCGGCGACTTGGGTGTCGACGGAGATGAAATGATGATTAGGACAACACGACACCCAGTCCCTGAGTGGAGAAAATCTCCGACCCATCCGGGAATCGAACCCGGGCCGTTAGGTATGACATTCTGTCGCGCTGGTCACTCAGCTACCAGGGGCGGACAGAAAGGGCAATACAGTACATAAAAGCAGATGGAAATCTAATAGTGATAGGGGAATGGAAGAACAGAAGAAAAGGTTACCGGTGGATATGGGCTAGGGACAAGGAATGAGAGAGAAGAAAGACCAGCTAAGTTATGAAATAAATTGTAGCTTGTAATAACCAATATTCAGTTCAAGAATCGCAAGAGGAGAAAATATACTTGTAAAACGCAGGGTGATACGGGAAGTTTTCTGTTACATTACATCATGTTCGGACAGAGATCCGAAATCAGATACAAGATTGTAAGGCGAAATCAGGAGTAGATACAGACTCAGTTCATAATGTAATAGTGATGAAGAGTGGGCTGCAGTTTAAAATATTCGTCAGGAAGCATCAATACCCAAAGAAGTGGGATACAGACGTACTAAGGAATTAAGGCAAACCTTTGAAATTCTCGACGCTGTAAATACAATAATAACGAATAGCTCAGTAGGCAGTACAGTTGAAGAGGGATGAACATCTCTAAAATGGGCACTCATAGAACTTGGAAAGGAAATCGAAGCTAAAAAGAAGATAACTAGAACGTGGAAAGGAAAGCGAAGGTAAAAAGAAGGTAACTGCTAAGAAAGCATGGGTAACAGAAATACTTCAGCTGATCGATGAAAGAAGGAAGGGAATATCAGTTACTCAGAAATACATATCACTGAGGAATGAAATAAGCAAGAAGTACTGTATGAAAAATACGAAGAAATCTAAAAAGAAACGATTGTCGCAAGGACTTACTTAGCGTAAAGGAAAGCCAAAACAGCCTTCGGTGATGATGAAAGGAAGGGTCGTAGCATTAATAGTGCAACGGGAATTCCACCGTTAAATGCAGAGGGGAGAGCGGATGGATGGAAACAATAAATGAAGGCCTCTATGAGGAGGAAGATATGTCTCATGTGGTAGAAGAAGAAACAGGGGTAGGCTTAGAAGAGAAGGGGACTCAGTACTTGAATGAGAATTTAAGCGAGCTTTGAAGGACTTAAGATCAAAGAAGGCAGAAGGAATAGATAACATTCTATCAGAATTTGTATAACCACTGGGGAAATGGCTACAAAACGACTATTCACTTTGGTGTCTAGATTGTATGAGTCTGGCGACATACCATGTTACTTCCGGAAAAAATCATCTACACAATTCCGAAGACTGCAAGAGCTGAAAAGTACGATGGGGAAGTAGTCTTTCATCCCTGCTATTCAATCTGTACATCGAAGAAGCAGTGATGGAAATAAAAGAGAGGTTCAGGAGGGAAATTAAAACTAAAGGTTAAACGATATACGATTCGCTGATGACATTTCTGTCCTGAGTGAAAATGAAGGAAAATGACATGATCTGCTGAATGAAATGAACAGTCTAGAGAGTACGGGATATGGATTGGGAGTAAGCCAAAGAAAGACGAAAGTAGTGAGAAGTTGCAGAAATGAGAACAGCGAGAAGTAGAAGAAGTTAAGGAATTCTGCTGCCTAGGCAGCAAAATAAACAATGACGAACGGAGCAGGGACAAAAAAAGCAGACTAGCACTGGCAAAAAGGACGTTCCTGGCCAAAAGAAGTCTACTATTATCAAACATAGGCCTTTATTGGAGGAAGAAATTTCTGAGAATGTACGTTTGGAGCACAGAATTGTACTGTAGTGAAACATGGACTGTGGAAAAAACGAACCAGAGGAGAATCGAAGCGTTTGGGATGTGGTGCTACATACGAATTTTGAAAATTAGGTAGACTGATAAGCAAGGAAGAAGGAAGTTCGACGTAGAATCGGAGAGGAACGGTATGTGTGTAACACACTCACAGGTAAGAAGGCTGAACACTCAAACATATATATTCAATCACTAAATTATGTGGCCTCTTCGAGTCGTGGATTCAGGTAAATATATATATATACATATAAACAGCTACTCGAAACAAAGTCGTTGAAACAACTGAAGAAATCCAAACATCTGATTCAGCCATCTTAAAGGTTTCTAAAGAAGCCAGTGGAGATAAACACCTGAAACTTCTGTGGTATACATATGAAACGTCTTCCGCAAGTTGCACGAAGATTTGTTACTGTATCTCACACACATCATGAGTAATGATATATTTTGTTCCCAAATACAAAAAATTATACCTTGGAGCTTGTAAATTGGTTCTTTTTGTCACTAGAGGTCCTATTTTCTATCTGATTAATCGTCGAATTATTAACAAGGGATACTAAAAATCAGATGTCTTTATCAACTTAGTTTTTCAGAAAATTGTACCGTTGACAAAAAACTGTATTAGGGTTTTACATTCAAGAAAATAATGCATATTACCATACAGACACACTGTTGAAACCTTCCACGTGTATGCACTGGCTCAGCTTCTTCTTCTTTATCTTCTTTTCTTTGATCTAGCTGCCCTGGCCTCCCTGGTACAATTTCCTGCAAATATTCGGCATAACGGATACGGTCTAGGTCGATGCTTTTCTGTCCCTTGATAGTGCTGATGCCATCCTGTATTCCCAAGAGTCTTGACATGTCAGCCTTCTTTGACATACGAGCACTGAAACACGTCACTGCATCATGAACACCAAGTGTTTGGGTTTCCTTTCTAACAAAATCAGTTTCTGGTAGCCTTATCCAAGTGACAGAATTACAACTTTTATCGGGTTTTGAGTTTTACCATGGAGACACTTTAAGAGATCTTGTTGGCTAAGGTCTCTGCAAATGGATTTTACAGCAAGTGGAATATTTTCTGGAACTCATTATTTGTGCTTATAACTGGAAGCCGTAGCTGGGTTGTTCAATATGTGCCTTGGGCATGGATGTGTGTGATGTCCTTAGGTTAGTTAGGTTTAAGTAGTTCTAAGTTCTAGGGGACTGATGACCACAGATGTTAAGTCCCATAGTGCTCAGAGCCATTTGAACCATTTTTTTGTTCAATACGAGGCACCAGCTTTCAGGTCGCCTTGGGCAAAGGTGATGTTGTTTCCTATCTCTTCAAATTTTGTGAAAGAATGTGGCCCAAATAGCTCTTCTCATTACTTCTACGCTGTTGCAGTTATTCCTGTCATACATAGCAAGGCAAGATCTTGTCTGTTCCAAACTTAGCCACCTCTGCCACCTAAATTTTCTACGTTACTTATCTTCAGAAGTTCTGATCCTATTCTTTCCTGTATATGCTCAGTACATACATTAGGAAATCCAGTTTTTGCCTCTTCACCATTCCTCTCCTCTGCCCGTATTCTCCAGACATGGCACAATGTAATATCTTCCTCTTTCCGTGTATGACGGAAACATTTCATTGCAAACGTTGCAACAATGACGAGATAATTTTCTATACAGAATACTTTCTGAAAAGTGAAAGGGCAGACTTCAGCAACCAAGATCTCGTCAAGTAGGCTACCATTGAGAGAAATGACTTGCATTAAACGGTGAGTATGTACAGGAGAACTTGCCTAAGACCCTCGCTCCATCAAACCGATATAAAAATTTCTTAGTTTTGACACGATTCATTGGTGTGTGGTGTAGGTGACATCATAAAACATGCTTTATAACTGGTCATGCCTTGAAAGGTAGCTTTCATTTGTGACGTTCATTTTACAGATTATTCTGCATGTTTGAAGTAAATAAACCCATATAAAGGTTTATTAGTTTTATTAGGGGGATTAGAAAGAGAGATACCTGATGATTAAACACCTCTGAAACAATACGGGCTTTGGTAATGACAATATTCAGTTGGATGCTGTAGGTGTAAGCAAAGTAAATTTGCCAGTGGAGGCGAGGAGTGGTCGGGCTCAGCCGGTAAGGCGAAGGCCGGCGAGCGCCGGAAGAACATTGTGTAGGGGCTGGGGGTCCCAGGGGATGGGGCCACTGACCGGCAAGTATAAAAAAGGAACCCTGCCGGGTGCCAGGTGGGAGAGAGAGATGGGGGAAATGTCGAGCAGACAGAGAGCGTCCAACGTACGCGCTGGAGCCGCCCGGTCGGGCGTTGTTTTAGTGGCAAATGGGCTGAGCTCTGATTGGGCAGTTCATAAGAATATGCGGAAATGCTGAGGGTCAACGCCCGCTGTTTTAACAGAGAAATTTTTAGATAGGTGGAGAAATTGTGTCACTACGCGAGGGAGATGTGGGAGGCCTTTGCAGCGTCAGGATTGGCTGATTAGAGTTTGGCGGCAAGATTGTCGCAAGAGCATCGTGCAGAGCGAGGCAAGGGAGAGCGTCTTGTGCTGTGAAAGCGGGCAGTCGCAAATTTCGGTAGCTCTGAATACTGAGCTGTGTATGATCTAGAGTCTGCATTTACAGTAGGATATCAGCGTCCATGAGAGGCATTGCATTGACTACTAATATAATTGCAGGTGATTCCACCTTGCAGGCTGGCAGTCACCATAGAACATAGTCAACCAGCGCACAGAGCTATCGTACTGCTATTGCACATTAGTACAAGACACACTGGGCTGCACCTTAAAGGTTGTTGAGCCAGTCTAGAAAGCGTTGTATACCATTTAGAGGAAATATAGGGCTTGTGGTATTAGCAGTTTCTGAGTAGTTTATTCTGCTCAAGATATTTGAGAAACTTATCTTAATTCAGCGACTTCGCAGCTGCAGTCGTCACCCCAGCAGTATCGACGGAGCCAGCACGCTGGTAGACAGCATTGTAAAACTTGCAGCAGCGGCAGTAAAGTTCAGAAATAGTTGTAGGATCGTGTTCTTGCCATCCACTGAGCATCCGTGCAGTTTGGCTTACGATTCGTTATTGGTTATTTGTCTTTTTGCATGTTGTCTGGTTTTTTTCGTGGTGGTGGTGTCCTAAGTGCGTATTATTTCAGACACAAAAGAGATTATACGAACTCAGTGAGATCGCATTTATCATTTGCTTATCCAGGGGCATAATTAAATCTAACTTCGCATCAACTTAACATTAAGAGCTAAGAGCCAATCTTACCAGTGTAGTATATCTAAGAACAGTGTACAATTTGTTTAATTTGTTTTCATTCATGATTTGTTCAATATGATCTCATTTCTATAGTGAGATAATTTACAATAAATACAAGTTATTTACAATACGCTTTTGATTCAGCAGTAGTGGTAGTTAGCTGTTTCTGTTACATTGATACATTTTATTCACGTTTTATAACGGCCGCTACCCCAATAGGAAGCCCTCCAGCCTTCCCACCCGAAATTGCCCTAATTACGCCAACCCTTCATGGATTGTTTAATATATCAGCGTACATGATTTCTTCCCAACCTGTTTTGCCATTATTCTCCCATAGATTCTGTCCCTCGAAAGAGCACTCGTAGCGAATCTTCAGAAGATTCATTATTAGTACGAAAAGATAATTTACTTGAAGTAAGTCACGAGTTGCCATTACGATGTGTGTATCAGCAAATATTATAAAACAGTTACCATTAAATGTTTTGAAACAATCCTCTTCAAAAAGTTAGTAAAAGTCAAGAGTATAAAAGATTCGCTCTCAGGTCGCATGTACTTCTCTCGAAACCCATGACTCGCTAACGTACCACAGATCCATTCGTCACCAGCTTCCTACTCGCTGTCGTCATGTTCTGCAGCAGTGCTTACCCCAATTGTACAGTTTGGGATGCAGTATACCCCTATTACAAATTTATATAATTAAATGCTAGATGGCATGTCACCTACTTTGTGGTTCGAGGTAGCAGCTACGAGATGTCAGCAGAGTGGTACGTGTGTTTATATACAACCTTAGTTGTTCGTAGGACTATGTGTGATATTGGTCAGACAACTTTTGTCTTGCCGGGCCTTGTGTTTAAAGGTGAAAAATCAGGGTAGCTATTTCAATTCATTTTTGAGCGTATTTTGTGTGTTATATGACATCTGATTGCATAATTAAGAGCAAATACCGTTATAGTTGGACCCTTATGGTTCCGAAGGGGACTAATGATAATGATGATGTTTGGTTTATTGGGCGCTCAACTGCGCGGTTATCAATGCCCGTACAAATTCCCAACCGTTGCTCAGTCCAATCTCGTCACTTTCATGAATGATGATGAAATGTTGAGGACAGCACAAACACCCATTCATCTCGAGGCAGGTGGAAATCCCTAACCAGGCCCGGAATCGAACCCGGGACTCCGTGCTCGGGAAGGGGACTAAGTGCGAGCATTGACTGATGATGTACTTGAAGAGGGGCCAAATGATTCGAATGTTGGAGATGAAGATGTTGTTATTCCCAGTGATAACGACAAATCTGAGCTGGGAGGAGATTAAAATGATGTGTCAGTGATAGTTATTACCCAAGTAAAGACGGAACGACTAAATGGAGAAAAGAATTGTTCAGTAAGGAGAAATTTGATGATGAATCGTGGAAATACTTTTTGCGTAATGAGAGTATTATTGTACTGTGCATACATCAAACATATTTTGGCTATTGTAACCTCAGTTATTTCAATACAGTAACTCTGAACACAAAAAATTAATTTCATTATAGTACAACTCATTATTTGTAACTGGTATGTGGCTAATAATTAATCAATTAAGTTCCCGCCGGCCGGGGTGGCCGAGCGGTTCTAGGAGCTACAGTCTGGAACCGCGTGACCGCTACGGTCGCAGGTTCGAATCCTGCCCCAGGCATGGATGTGTGTGATGTCCTTAGGTTAGTTAGGTTTAAGTAGTTCTACGTTCTAGGGGACTGATGACCTCAGAAGTTAAGTCACATAGTGCTCAGAGCCAATTAAGTTCCATTTTATTGTTGTAATTTGTTTTAATAATAGACAATAGCATTAGCCCGTAGTAAGAACTAATTTCAATGTTGGTGTTGTTGTTGTTGTGGTCTTCAGTCCTGAGACTGGTTCGATGCAGCTCTCCATGCTATTCTATCCTGTGCAAGCTTCTTCATCTCCCAGTACCTACCGCAACCTACATCCTTCTCAATCAGCTTAGTGTATTCATCTCTTGGTCTCCCTGTACGATTTTTGCCCTCCACGCTGCCCCCAATACTAAATTGATGATTCCTTGATGCCTCAGAACATGTCCTACCAACCGATCCCTCCTTATAGTCAAGTAGTGCCACAAATTTCTCTTCTCTCCAATCCTATTCAATACTTCCTCATTAGTTATGTGATCTACCCATCTAATCTTCAGCATACTTCTGTAGCACCACATTTCAAAAGCTTCTATTCTCTTCTTGTCCAAACTATTTATCGTCAATGTTTCACTTCCATACATGGCTACACTCCATACAAATACTTTCAGAAACGACTTCCTGACACTTAAATCTATTCTCGATGTTAACAAATTTCTCTTCTTCAGAAATGGTTTCCTTGCCATTGCCAATCTACAAGTTATATCCTCTCTACTTCGACCGTCATCGGTTATTTTGCTCCCCAAATAGCAAAACTCCTTTACTACTTTAAGTGTCTCATTTCCTAATCTAATTCCCTCAGCATCACCCGACTTAATTCGACTACATTCCATTATCTTCGTTTTGCTTTTCTTGATGTTCATCTTATATCACCCTTTCAAGACACTATCCATTCCGTTCAGCAGCTCTTCCAAGTCCTTTGCTGTCTCTGACAGAATTACAATGTCATCAGTGAACCTCAAAGTTTTTCTTTCTTCTCCATGGATTTTAGTACCTACTCCGAATTTTTCTTTTGTTTCCTTCACTGCTTGCTCAATATACAGACTGAATAACATCGGGGAGGGACTACAACCCTGTCTCACTCCCTTCCCAACCACTACTTCCCTTTCATGTCCCTCGACTCTTATAGCTGCCATCTGGTTTCTGTACAAATTGTAAATAGCCTTTCGCTCCCTGTATTTTACCCCTGCCACCTTCAGAATTTGAAAAAGAGTATTCCAGTCAACAGTCAAAATACATAAAAAAAGCTACATGGGTTATACAGCACCACACACGCTACTAGTGTAATAATAACTCCATTGCAAGACAGCGCCGGGTTAAAGTAGCGAATTAATAATTCTGCTTATCCAGCGCGTTTTAACAAAAGGAAAAGTGTGGAACATAAAGTACATTCCAGTACATGAGTAACATAAAATACATTCCAATACATGAGTAACCTTCGAAACCATGTATCGTGATAGCAGCTTGAAGTTTTCTAAGTGACATCTGACACGTTACTTTAGTAATTCAAAGATTTCTCTTGTCTATTTGCGACTGCGAGCACAGTTATGCATCCCTACTGCTTAGCTTTTGGATCCGCTCACTCCACAGCGTCCGTCTTGGGGACGGCAGCGACCGCACACCACCGACGCAGCTGGCCGCAACGGCGCGGTTGCCGCCGCGCACCGATTCCTCATTATCGCCGCCGGCAGTGTAATTTACGACGGAGCGGGCCCATATTTCTGCTGTGCACTGCGCACCCCATAGCCCTCCTGACGTGCTAAACTCGTAATTGTGCGTTATTAATACCCGACGTCACCGCAGAATGCGTTATTGAAGTGGTCATTACATCGGAGGAGCCGCGTAATTATTCTCAACGGGCTCGTGCACGCGCGCTTCGGGCTATTGATGATCATTAGAACTGTCAGGGGTGCCCTGTGGTATCTCGGGACGTCACTCCGACCATTACGGTGTTCTCCCTGTGGAGGACGTGGGAGTTGACGTCCACGCAAAGGGCAGCCATACGCCATGAAAGAGCATCATCCAAAAACTTTCCCTTCATTGCATTTGTGTTTCTATAGACAATGTCTTTTATTACACGACTATCAGGCCCCATTTTTTCAAGAGGTACTACTTGCGATAGCTACATTCTAGCGTCATCATCATCAGACTATACAGGTTGGTCCATTGATAGTGACCGGGCCAAAAATCTCACGAAATAAGTATCAAACGAAAAAACTACAAAGAACGAAACTCGTCTAACTTGAAGGGGGAAACCAGATGGCGGTGTGGTTGGCCCGCTAGATGGCGCTGTCATAGGCCAAACGGGTATCAAATGCATTTTTATTACATATTCGTGTAGCACGTAAAGAAATATCAATGTTTTAGTTGGACCACTTTGTTCGCTTTGTGGTAGATGGTGCTGTAATAGTCACAAACATGTAAGTACGTGGTATCTCGCTACATTCCGCCAGTGCGGACGGTATTTGCTTCGTGATACATTACCCATGTTAAAATGGACCGTTTACCAATTGCGGCCAGCCACTGTGGCCGAGCGGTTCTAGGCGTTTCAGTCTGGAACCACGCGAACGCTACGGTCGCAGGTTCGAATCCTGCCTCGGGCTTGGATGTGTGTGATGTCCTTAGGTTAGTTAGGTTTAAGTAGTTCTAAGTTCTAGGGGACTGATGATCTCAGATGTTAAGTCCCATAGTGCTCAGAGCTATTTGAACCATTTGAACCAATTGCGGAAAAGGTCGATATTGTGTTGATGTATGGCTAATGTGATCAAAGTGTCCTACGGGCGTGTGCTATGTATACTGCTCGGTATCCTAGACGACATCATCCAAGTGTCCGGGCCGTTCGCCGGATAGTTACGTTATTTAAGGAAACAGGAAGTGTTCAGCCACATATGAAACGTCAACCACGACCTGTCACAAATACTGATGCCCAATTAGGTTTTTTAGCTGCTGTCGCGGCTAATCCGCACTTCAGTAGCAGCCAAATTGCGAGAGAATCGGGAATCTCAAAAACGTCGATAATGAGAATGCTACATCAACATCGATTGCACTCGTACCATACTTCTATTCACCATGGCGACGACTTTGAACGTCGTGTACAGATCTGCCCCTGGGCACAAGAGAAATTACGGGACGATGACAGATTTTTTTGCACACGTTCTATTTAGCGACGAAGCGTCATTCACCAACAGCGGTAACGTAAAGCGGCATAATATGCTCAATTGGGCTACGGAAAAACCACGATGGCTGCGACAAGTGCAACACCAGCAACCTTGGCGGGTTAATGTATGGTGCGGCATCATGGGAGGAAGGATAATTGGCCCCCATTTTATCGATGGCAATCTAAATGGTGCAGTGTATGCTGATTTCCTACATAATGTTCGACCGATGTTACTACAAGATGTTTCACTGCATGACAGAATGGCGATGTACTTCCAGCATGACGGATGTCCGGAACTTAGCTCGCGTGCGGTTGAAGCCGAATTGAATAGCATATTTCAGGACAGGTGGATTGGGTGTCGAAGCACCATACCATGGCCGTCACGTTCACCGGATATGACGTTCCCGGATTTCTTTCTGTGGGGAAAGTTGAAGTATATTTGCTATCGTGATCCACCGACAACGCCTGACAACATGCGCCAGCGCATTGTCAATGCATGTGCAAACATTCGGAAGGCGAACTACTCGCTGTTGAGAGGAATGTCGTTACACGTATTGCCAAATGCACTGAGATTGATGGACATCATTTTGGGCATTTATTGAATTAATGTGGTATTTACAGGTAATCACGCTGTAACAGCATGCGTTCTCAGAAATGATAAGTTCAGAAAGGTACATGTATCACATTGGAACAACAGAAATAAAATGTTCAAACGTACCTACGTTCTGTATTTTAATTTAAAAAACCTACCTGTTACCAACTGTTCGTCTAAAATTGTGAGCAATATGTTTGTGAGTACTACAGCGCCATACATCACAAAGCGAAAAAGTGCTCCAACTAAAACATTCATATTCCTTTACGTACTACACGAATATGTAATAGAAAATGGGGGTTCCTATTTTTTAAAAAAAACGCATTTGATATCCGTTTGACCTATGGCAGCGACATCTAGCGGGCCAACCATAGCGCCATCTGGTTTCCCCCTTCAAGCTAGACGAGTTTCGTTCTTTGTAGTTTTTTCGTTTGACGCTTATTTCGTGAGATATTTGGCCCGTTCACGATCAATGGACCGCCCTGTATGTTTGAAGAAGAACGAAAACGGAGGTAATAAAAATAAAATACAGGGTCAAACTAACGCATGTGCTGAAGTATTTACGCACGGAATGTGACATCTGAAATAGTCTGGGATGGGAAAAGCCTATGTTAGTAGAGATCACCATCATGAACTTTGGGAAAACCGCAAGATTATGAGATCTGTTGTTCCAGGAATGTTAAGAGTGGAAGAAATTAAGGAGATAATCATCAGAATTGACCAAGAAGGAATGTATTGAAATACAAACTGTAAAGTGGAACAGGATGATAAAACCTGTGGATCAAGATATGGGTTGAGACAGGATGCGTGGTGAGATCTGTTGTTCCAGGAATGTTAAGAGTGGAAGAAAATGAGATTATCAGAATTGACCAAGAAAGGAATGTATTGAAAATACAAACTAAAAATTGGAACAGGATGATAAAACCTGTGGTTCAAGATATGGGTTGGGACAGGATGCGTATTGACAACTCTCTCTCTGTTATCCGAGCTCTGAGCAGCCTCAGAGTTAATTGGTCCTGAGTTATGCCTAACAACAATTTGCTTAACAAGCCCTTCGACAAAGCATAAAGTAAGGGAATTATAAAAGAATATCACATTTTCGGTGCATCAGAATGAAGTTCAGATCGGACAGTCAACCACATTACTTCAGTTTAGCAAATGAAACTGACTTTATCAAAGGCTAGAGAACCAACTTGTCTTAAAACTTGTGACTGATTACCGCCTTAAATACCCTCTTCAACATTGCACATTTAACTATCCAAATCCAGTGAACCGGTACTAAATTGTAAATCTCTGACTCGAACGAACAGTTGCTTTCCTCATCACTAAACTCAAGATGACTTAAATCAGTAAGACGATTATGCCAATAAAACAAGTGCATCTGAATCCCACAAAGTTGCCTTTGAGATGGTTTATTATCTTAAATGCAGCCTAGTCGTCAAATATGGAGTGTCTAGGAAACCTCCTTTCTCGGATCGCTAGACAATTGAAATTGTGTTTATGAGTTTTATTACAAAAGGAAAACATCGTATTCCTTTGCGATTACACAGATGTGTCCCAAGCAATGGGCGACATACGAAATAATCAAATTTCTTCAGTAGAGACAATGCAGGTGATTAGAGTTGGCCCTTCCATCGAAGTCGCTAGTCTTTAAGCTAGTCTTCAACTGAGCAGCACCAGTCGTGCGTGGCGCTTATGTACTTTTCGCACAGGGGCCGACACTGTCGCGTTGTCGTCCTGGAGGGAGGTCCGGTCAGCGTGCGATTGGCTGACGTCTCCTCATAGCCATCTCTTCTCTATCGCTCCCGACTGGCGTGCCGGGGTTTGACTTCACGCCGTAACAGATTACGTTGCGAAAATTGATTGTTATGAAACATTTCGTACACAGCTGCGGAAGCAATAAAATTAGCGGTACCTACTTCGGCAATGGTGTTAGAGGAAATTTGAAGAGGGTTATCCAAGGATGCGCGCAACCTAGCTTCCAATAGGGATGCGTCACATCCGAAATCCATACGAAACAAGCTCGCACTTGAGACAGAATATACAGAAACAACCTCAGTGTTCGGTGTTCATATATCGTTCTCTAAAATAGTTGCAAGAGTTTATGATGAAGGAGTATGTTACTTCTCCCCCCCCCCCCCCCCCTTCTGCCATTTTTAAACACGTAACCACGACCTGTGGCTACCACTGAAACCTCAAGATACAGATTGGGATAGGAAAGGAATCACATGGAAGGGTGGATCCACAATTCTTACGTCATTTGTCCTTTGATTGTTCACATTTAATTATAATACACGTGATAGCACCAAATAAAATATAATAATCACCAAACGTCGCTGTTAAATAAAAATAAACGTTTTTAAATTTTAACAACGCATTGACATGACTAAACTTTGCATCTTACTTCCCCAAGGAATCAGTGCCAGCAACAATAAATAAATAAATCATACTGAAATCTCTCTTACACAATAAATACACTGTAAATAAAAGTTCAATCTTACACAATATTCTTAAATAGTCACAGTTATTAAGTTAACAACTGATAATTTAGAATAAAGATCCAAGCATGGCTGATCTGACAAAGTTTCTTAGATCCATGCAGCGAACAGAATGACAAAATCAATGAAAGCAAAGAATAGGGAGTTATAACTGAAAATAGAAGTCTAAGAAGATAGCAGTCAGAGTGCAGGTTACATTAAAATTTGAACAGACAAAGGAAGTGGTTGAATATATAACTACAACATCGCTCACATATGGGGAAATAGGCAGCATACTTACAAGTTTGACAGAGCACTGAAAGACCTGAGTCGAAACAAGGCCCCGGGAGTAGATAACATTCCATTAGAACTACTGACAGCCATGGGGGAGCCAGACCTGATAAAACTCTACCATCTGGTGAGCAAGATGTATGAGACAGGCGAAACACCCTCAGGCTTCAAGAAGAATATAATAATTCCAATCCCAAAGAAAGCGGGTGTTGACAGATGTGAAAATTATCGAACTATCAGTTTAATAAGTCACAACTGCAAAATACTAACTCGAATTCTTTACAGATGAATGGAAAAACTAGTAGAAGCCGACCTCGGGGAAGATCAGTTTAGATTCCGTAGAAATATCAGAACACGTGAGGCAATACTGACCCTACGACTTATCTTAGAAGTTAGATTAAGGAAAGGCAAACCTACGTCTCTAGCATTTGTAGACATAGAGAAAGCTTTTGACAATGTTTACTGGAATACTCTCTTTCAAATTCTGAAGGTGGCAGGGGTAAAATACAGGGAGCGAAAGGATATTTACAATTTGTACAGAAACCAGATGGCAGTTATAAGATTCGAGGGACATGAAAGGGAAGCAGTGGTTGGGAAGGGAGTGAGACAGGGTTGTAGCCTCTCCCCGATGTTATCCAATCTGTGTATTGAGCAGGCAGTGAAGGAAACAAAAGAAAAATTCGGAGTAGGTATTAAAATCCATGGAGAATAAATAAAAACTTCGAAGTTCACCGATGACATTGTAATTCTGTCAGAGACAAATGGTTCAAATGGCTCTGAGCACTATGGGACTCAACTGCTGAGGTCATTAGTCCCCTAGAACTTAGAACTAGTTAAACCTAACTAACCTAAGGACATCACAAACATCCATGCCCGAGGCAGGATTCGAACCTGCGACCGTAGCGGTCTTGCGGTTCCAGACTGCAGCGCCTTTAACCGCACGGCCACTTCGGCCGGCTGTCAGAGACAGCAAAGGACTTGGACGAGCAGTTGAACGGAATGGATAGTATCAACAAAAGCAAAACGAGGATAATGGAATGTAGTCGAATTAAGTCGGGTGATGCTGAAGGAATTAGATTAGGAAATGAGACACTTAAAGTAGTAAAGGAGTTTTGCTATTTGGGGAGCAAAATAACTGATGATGCTCGAAGTAGAGATGATATAAAATGTAGGTTGGCAATGGCAAGGAAAGCATTCCTGAAGAAGAGAAATTTGTTAACATCGAGAATGGATTTAAGTGTCAGGAAGTCGTTTCTGAAAGTATTTGTATCTAGTGTAGCCATGTGTGGTAGTGAAACATGGACGATAAATAGTTTGGACAAGAATAGAATAGAAGCTTTCGAAATGTGGTGCTACAGAAGAATGCTGAAGATTAGATGGGTAGATCATATAACTAATGAGGAAGTATTGAATAGGATTGGGGAGGAGTTTGTAGCACAACTTGACTAGAAGAAGGGATCGGCTGGTAGGACGTGTTCTGAGGCACCAAGGCATCACCAATTTAGTATTGGAGGGCAGCGTGGAGGGCAAAAATCATAGAGGGGGACCAAGACATAAATACACTAAGCAGATTCTGAAGGATGTAGGTTGCAGTAGGTACTGGGAGATGAAGAAGCTTGCACAAGATAGAGTAGCATGAAGAGCTGCATCAAACTAATCTCACGACTGAAGACCACAACAACAACAACTTACAAGTTAATGCAAGTACATCAGAACCTTAACAAAGGGAAGGCGAAATATAAAGAAGGCAAGCCGCCAAGGTGAACAGTTCCACCATATCAATAGTGGACATGCCTCAAACACAGCCGGAAGGCACGTGCAAGGGCACAAGAGCAACAAGCACTCGAGGCCAGCAGCCACCGACATGTCGGGCTCGTACTTCACAAAGCTAAAGGATGCTGCTAACGATCACCACGTAGGTGAGATATAGGCTACAGAAATAACAATTACATGAACAATATTCGCCACCTTTTTGAGTGATCACAGATGTAAGCCCAAAACATCCATCATAAAACTAAATAGCAAATATTACTCCCAAAACACCTGCCTAAAGGAAACAGATCTTAAATCACTGGAAGCTGGTAAAAGAGTATAAAAATATAATAATTGACGTATCCCCAAACAATTTAGTTTACACCAAAATTGCACGGTCAAGTTCAAATCGTTCAAATGAGTGTGAAACCTTATGGGACTTAACAGCTAAGGTCATCAGTCCCTAAGCTGACATACTACGTAACCTAAATTATCCTAAGGACAAAGACACACACCCATGCCCGAGGGTTGACTCGAACCTCCGCCGGGACCAGCCGCACAACGGTCAAGTACTTATGTGAATCAAACAGCGATCGAGGTTACGCTTCTAAGGAAATACTTTTTGGCTAGACAGAGTTTCGTTGAATCAGTCCTCAGGCTTGCCAACCATCTAGAACCAAGTTCCAAAACACACATATTAGTACAGCGAATTCACCTTAAAGTAATTTAAATTACAAACCTTACAAAACGAAAAAAAATCTCAAACTTAGAGAACACCAATCATGAGACATGGTTCATGACTAAGTTCGTAAAACAGTGTAAAGAACTTCAGTAAACACTAAAACTCAAACACCGAGCTGCCAAACACATGAGGCGAATGTCAAGTTTCACTAGTAAACCACAGAAAATGAAAGTGCTGCACGCCTTATGGCCAAGTCAATGAAACTGTGTAAAGAACTTCATAAAATACTAAAGCTGAAACAGAAAATGTCATACACCCTAGGCGAACGTTACGTTTCACTAATAAACCACTGAATTTGAAAGTGCTGCACGGCTTTTTTTCTATTTTGAGTCCTCACTCTTCTGATTGGTTTCATGCGGGCCGCTACGAATTCTTCTCCTGTGTCAACCTCTTGATCTCACAATAGCACTTCTAACCTGCGTCCTCAATTACTTGCTGGATGTATTCCAGTCTCCGTCTTCTTCTAAAGTTTCTTCCCTCCCGCCATCTACACCTCCCACTAATACCATGGAAGTTATTTCCTGACGTCTTAACAGATGTCCTATCATCCTGTCCTTTCTCCTTGTCAGTGTCTTCCACATACCTCTCCTTCTCGCCAGAACCTCCTCGTTCCTTATTTTATGAGTCCAACTAATTATCAACGATCGTCTGTAGCACCAAATCTCAAATACTTCGATTCTCTTCTGTTCTGATTTCGCAACAGTCCATGCTTCACATCCACACAATGGTGTGCTCCAAACGTACATTCTGAGAACTTTCTTCCTCAAATCAAGGCCTATGATTGATATTAATCGACTTCTCTTGGCCAGGAATACCCTTTTTGCCAGTGCTAGTCTGTTTTTGATGTTCTCCTTGCTCCATCCGTCACTGGTTATTTTGCTGCCTAGGAAGCACAGTTTCCTAACTTCAACTACTTTGTGATAGTAAGTATCACTCTGTTCTCATTTCTGCTACTTCTCATTACTTTCGTCTTTCTTCGTGTTATACTCAACCCATATTCTGTACTCATTAGACTGTTCATTTGATTCTGCAGATCATGGAATTCGACTTCAGTTTCACTCAGGATTGCAATGTGTAAGGTTATGGTTAGGTGGTTTCTTATTCTATGACTGCATTCAACTGTGCAAGCTGTAATGACACTGTTTAACATTGCAATTTTGTCACGGAAATACACGCTTTTAAACAGTTTAAAATGTGACAATGTTAAACCAGTTGTCAAAATGACGCATCTCTGCCTCTGAAAGTGAACTAATCCTAAACACAATAGTATTAAATTTTAACCCTGAGAAAGTTAAATAATCGTAAGAACAACAATTTAAATTTTAACTGGAAACTTCTTTAAAAATTATTCTTACGATTACGTTAGGATGTTGGCCAGTACTACGGTAAATCATCCAATTCTGGTTGAAAGTTCGGTAGTATTTTTAGGATGACTATCATGTCTATGGAGGATGGCTCGTTTTGCGACAAGTCGAGCAAAGGATTATCGAAGGTCGCTCGAGTTTACAGTGGAATCAAGCTGGCGAATCAACAATTTTACGCCTCTGCATGCGGTATTTACCTTATCTGCTATGAATTGTCGTCTGTCGGTCTGCTCTCGCCCTCTGAAATTCCTATGAAACTAATTAAACGTTTGCTGAATTTTCCAGCACGAGCTCTCATTATGTTTCTCGATATGCAAGAAAACGTGAACTCATCCCTTGTCTCAGGCTATGGCGATATATACATGCAAAGTTGGAGCAGCGTGCATATTATAATGCCCTCACAGTTCTCATAGGAACAATTAACTAACTGGCTGGTTCGATCCTCCACAGTTGGAGCTCAACGACGCTACAGCTAATTTCTAGCTAGGGGTCAGCTGCTGTGAACGCAGTGTTCACACAAATTTCTCCTATGTGTCATACAGAGCGTTACGCACTCCGTTCTGCACTTGACACCCGTTCAGAGGAGAGTCCTCCAAAATTTCCGCCTTTTCTTCCTCATAGCCGAACTGTCTCCCCACGTGGATTCTCTCGTTCTCCACTTCACGGCTTTTATCGACCAATCGGAACAATCCACTTATTTTGTGGGAACTCTCTCTAGAAATAGAAGTTTGGCACCAGTAAGTGGAAGTAATGTCAAACTCAGCTCAGGGCCCTACAGTGAATAACCGGTGTACAGGCAAGCTGGGAGCCCCGTAGGTGCTTGTTTTCGCCGAAGAGTAATGATGTTTGTCAATCGCAACGGGAAAGTAAAGCTGAATCCCAAATTCTTTGCACCCGTTAATTACATTATCTACTGTAACTATTCTAAAATAAGCGGTGATCAATACATAAGGTGGTTGTAGACTTGCCCCACTCACAGAGTTAAAAAGAAGAAAAGAAATCGTAGGACTGGCAGTTCTAAGACATCAGTAAATAGTACAGGTGAGAAATATATAGTCTAAGGTATTCATCTGTAAAATGGCTGCAGCGTGTTCACTTTGCGAACTTCTGCTGTCTCCTCGAGTTCAGTGTTAGTATGATGCCTATGTTGGTGCTACACGCAGCAGTGAACATCAGATGGAAGAGTTGCCATCTTACTCTTCTCATGAACTTGCCCCATACTTCCCTACAACTTGACTAGATCTGAATCCCTGCAGAATCCATGAAAGTGCCTGAAAGATATTTTCTGGGTTTGCAGAACCAAAGAGGTTATGGGACTTGCTGAGGTCTTGAAGGATGAGAGATCAGTTTCCACTCTCGTTCTGCATGGAATGTTACGATTTCGAAGACTACAGGTGATATAGACTGGTTGGAGTCGCTTCGATGATCCATCTGCCCGCTTACCCCATCGATGTGAGGAACACCATTAGAGACCACGATACTCTCTCCTAATTGAAAGTCATAACTCGGAAGACATAGAACATAACTTGTCAATCGCGACATCTCTCCGTACGTCTGAAAATAGTTAACACACTGAAATTTAGCACCAACGAGCCTCTGCTACACAGGTATAAGCCAACGTAAGAGTATACCATTAAAATTCATTTACGGATCTGGTGTCTAAACATAATTTCTTAACGATTCTGAACTGTTATGAAGGAAAATGTTCGCTTTCGCGATTCTCATTAGATTAGGTCTACTGCCAAGTTAGCCAGGGATTAATATTAGTAATGAATCAAATTTATATTAGCCTTTCAATTTCTTTTAGGATCAGACTACCTCATAAAGCTCCATTTGCAGAGTTTTACGGCCCATAACGGTTTCTCCTCGGTTGGCCACTACGTTTATTGTCTTGGCCCGCCGCGCCTCCTACATCAAAAGTTCAAAGGATATCCCACACATTTCCCCTCCCCTTCTTGGTCCCCAGCAAAACAATGATAATAATTTTCTCCATTCGTGCAGCTGGTAACTAGGCAGTAAAGCGAATTTGTTAGGGCACAATATCTTCTTGTGCGCTTACATAAAACTTGCTGAGAAACATACAGGTTGAAAGATCACGTTCAGAATAAAAACAGTACACAGTATGTTTGCTATACAACGGTACACCGCAGTAAACACCAAAATATAACAGATTCAAATGCTACTGCACTCGTGTGAGGAAGATATCAGATGAAACATTTTGATCGTTTTTAAACTTGGCTGTTTGAGCATCAACCTTTCTCACTTTATGTGATATATCAACTGTGCATGAGTGTCTAAAAGCTCCCGCACAGAAAATTATAACCCCTTCTCCCCCTCTGTCCATCTCCTCTTCCACCTCTCTCTGTCCACGTTCTTCTCCCCCTCTCTATCACCTCTACTCCCCTCTCTCCGTCAATCTCTTCCTTTCTCTATTTCCTTCTTCCCCTCTCTCAGTCCATTTTCTCGTGCCCCCTCTCTCTGTCTGTTTCCTCTTTCTCCTCTATATCCATGACCTCCTCCCCTTCTCTTTACCTATCGCCTCCTCTCCCCTCTGCCTGTCCATCTCCTCCTCCTTCTTTTTCTGTCCGTCTCGTCCACTCCACTCTGTCCATAAATCTCCTTTCTCATTTTCTATCCATTTCCTCCAATCCTCTGTCATTTTCTCCTCCCCCCACCCAATCTCTGTTAATCTCTTCAATCTCCTCTCTATCCATCTGATTCTTTCTCAGTCCATCTTCTCCTCCCCCTTCTCTCTCCATGTTTTAAGCCCTACACTGAAGAAAGATTACTGGCACTTACTCTACGATATTTACTCTACAATATACACCTTGCCTCGGGCAGAGATGTGTGTGATGTCCTTAGGTTAGTTAGGTTTAAGTTCTAGGGGACTGATGACCTCAGATGTTAAGTCTGATAGTGCTCAGAGCCATTTGAACCACATACACCTAGTTTGGCTGAAATCGATCGTGAAATTTAGGTGGGGCTTTCTGTCCGTGACCTTGTCCGTGTACGTACACGTCATGTAAATTTTATGTATATTTTAGGCTGGCGACTTTTGCCCTGCAATTTAGTTTTGTTGCAGCTTAATGTTTCCGACGTCATATCTCCTGAACTAGGAGTTCTACAGTGATTTAATTTTGTAGGCACATTCAGCGGCAAGTTGGGGTACGGTCTGCAAAGTGCATCGCGAATTGAGTTATTGGCAAAGAAGTAATAAATTTAAAGGACACGCGTGATGCAGCAGTTTTTCACATATTTCAGTGTTTATCACGTCATGTGTACCACACAGTGATGTAATTTTGAAGGTACATTTATCGGCATATGTGGATACTGTCTGCGGAATCTGATGTGCATAGAGTTACTAGCAAAAAAGAAGTAGTACAACCTCATGAAAGTTTTCAAATCTTGATACATTAACCATCAATATTCCTGAAAATTTCCCGTTGCGTGATTACGATTCTGTACACCCGAGTTGTTGGTAGTGTAGGCCCTCAGGTACACTGCCACGAGTACTTCCGCATAAATACTCCACCTTGGTTCGGTCTCTGTACGCGACTGATTAACCGGAAGCTAATTGCCTTTAGTCACTAATATCGACTGACATCTACAAGATGAAACTTATCATCAAGGACGTAACCTAGGTTTATCCCGTCGGCCTGAAGGGTCAATCGCCATCACTCAAATATGCACCACACTCGACTGCAAATCAAGCTTAATTACCATAAGTCTGCAAAGAATTTAATTGAATGATTACCCTCTCCTAGCCGTAGGCTTTGAGCTACCAAAACCTACATCCTCTCAAACTCATTACCCTTGATGACTAGAAACGTCGGCATCCTCCGTTACTTCTCGACAAAGAGAGCTATCTTGGAACTTTCAGAGCGTTCCCTCCCTCCTTTACAGCGCAAAGTGATTCTTGGAAAATGTCATAAACAGTGTTGTGGCGGCCACTCAAACGGTGATAATAGTGCACATTTATCGGCATCGAAAACAAACACTTGAGTCGTTCGAGCGCACTATTAATACAAATAATAATTTCAGATTCTTCGTACATGATGCACGTATCTTTAATGAATTACTTAATGAAGAATTTTGGACAAGTATCCAGTCAGATCTTGATAAGATTTCAAAGTGATGCTAAGGTAGGCAGTTTTTTTTTTTAAATGTTGAGAAATGAAAAATTTGAAATATCCCTTCCCCAAGTTAGCTGAAATAGTGTACTAATTCGCTCTTGAATCAATGTGTACTGTACTGGATGACAGTGTAGATTAAAAAATGAAGAAAAAAACAAGAATGTTATGACAGTTTTTGAAGTTGATAGCAAGACTTCCCCTAACAAAAATCTTGAAGATTCTCTGAAAATAGTAATAATTATTATTATTGATTTTTATCTCTAGCAGCAGTGATTCGCTGGAGGAGGAATTCTTCTTCTAAATCTCAGCGATGTCGATCCCGGGATTCCACAGCTGCGGCGGTCGACGTTTTAGCATTGATGGTTCCGCACAATCTCAAAGAAAAACCAGAGGGGAATGAAAATGGCAGCAGATCCTTAATCGTTGTAGCGAGAATAAATCCACGTCCGAGCTACTGAATGTTACTTTTCAGAAAAGACGGCAATGTTGCTCGTCGCTGGTTTTGATCCGTGTTACTACAAATTCGATACAGGCTCTTGAAATTGTTTTTGTCACGGGATGTAAGCTTTGCTGGTAAAACTTAAACATATATAACGTCCAATGTGAAGTGTTGGTGTTTCAAACAAATGAATTACCTGTTCCCGTTTTTTTGTCCTTGAGATGACTGTATTCGCCGTTTATTCATCAAGATGAGCTCTTTCGAATTACAATGGTTTTTAATCCTTCCATCTTTTCTATGTAGACACCAAACACTAAAGCCACAATTCTGATCGCAAGGGCGGACTATCCCTTTCAAACTATAGCACATACCCCTCTCCACCCCCGCTAGGAAGACAACACAAAACAAACAAAAATTAGAAATTAGAAGCAAGTTGGCTAACAAAACCAGAGATACAATGTAGAACCGTCTCTTTTAGCATCGCTGCTGTCACTCGCAGCCCTTATATCTTTGAGTGTCAGTAGTTTTTAACACATGAAGCAATTTACAGCTATTTTAGTGAGTGAAGATCGGATGTAAAATAAAAATCATGCATTACATCTCAAAATATATGCGAAGTTAACATTTGAACACTACCAGCTTATAATAAAATTAAAAAAAACTTTTTCACTGTGTTAACACTTTCATCATTTTCGAACACGCGTCGTAAGATAGAGAACACAATGAAATATCAAATTCTCTCGATGGGTTACTACAAATTGCACCCTTCTAAAAAAGTAGGAAGGTAACATCCTACGACAACAAGCCAACGAATCACTACTGGAATAGGTTTACTCGTATAATTCACTGGGTAGAACGATTTTTAGGGATCTGAAATGGGTCACATACGTTCAGTTGTTGGTAAGGCAGGTCACGGACTTCGGTTTAGTTGCCAGATGCTGGGAGAAAGTAGTTAGCCTACAGAGGACACAACAGACAAATCAGTTAAGTGCCCAATCTTAGATTATTGCTCATGTGTGTTAGTCCCATATAGAGCAGAAGTAACTTCGAATATCGTTCAGATTCGTAGTACTAAATAGGGCTAATAGCGGACACTGTAAGCTTACAGAAGAGTGCGGTACGAACGTTCACTGGAGAGCTTCACGGGAATGATGAAAAACTTGAAACAGCTGAAATTTGAAGGTATTCGTCAGTTATTTCGTGAGAGCCTAATTACAAAGTATCAGGACCCAGTAGTACATGGGGATTATACACATATTCTTCATCTTCCTACGTATTGTTCTCGTAGTGCCCTTAATACCAGATGAAATTATTTGCACTACGCATAGAAACACTGGACTATTCCTCCCGCGCTACTTAAGCTATTACAGCGGGTAGAAACTGTAAATTGTGGTACCATGCGAAGCACTTTGCCCTGTCCTTACACAGTGGTTTGCAGAGTATCTACGAGAGCAGTGCTTAAGTCGCGATACGTCGCAGGCTCCCTTGCTTCGGCGGTGAATGGAAGCAATTGCTTTGGATGCCAAACCCGGTGTTGTTGTTTCTGGCCAGCCTGTAGAGTTTTTAAACTTTGGACCGTCTGAAATGTGGAGCCTTAGTCAGGAAGTGGTAGTAGTAAATTATTTGGACAATTACAACTTTCTTCCCTCCAGCAGATCGTTTGCGCTTTTTACGACTCATTCTGGCCAACCACATCGTTGTCAGCTCACTCCATAGTTTAAGTGCGGTAATTAGTTGTTCCCTCCATGTGCAACTCTGTTACCAGCATAAAGCCTCAGAGCAGTAACAACTTTCTGTTAATTCATTTATTCTCGTTATTTACAAAACCTCTTATTCAACGTGTAATCAGACCTAGATTATTAATGAAACTGGATACATAAATATGAAATGTTTACTAGGAGTAAATAGTTGTGTTGTATTCTGATGCTTCTTTTACGATTAGAAATTCATACAATTTTTAACAGCCAAACAATGTCCAGTATTAAAGTACAGACGAAGAGATAAACAGTAGTGCATTACATTAGACTTTATCACTATGATTCTATCTCCTATAATGGCATTTAGGTTTTCTGCCGCACTAAACAGAATGTTAGAAACGTGGTCATGCTAAATCATCTCTTTCTTTTAGGCAGCATATGCGGAAGGATGTAACGATAGTTGTGTTCCAGCATCATGGATGTGTTACAGGCGTTGCACAAAAATACGGAAAAACAAAAACACAACACATTACCACGCCTAATACTGGACGGGGAACCCGTTGGCATTCAAAACAGCTTCCAGTTGTCTCTGCATGGATAAATACAGGCCATGCATGGTTTTCAAAAGACTTTTGTAGCACACCTTCAGCTATTTCAGGCAACGATGGTGGAAGTAGATAGCGATCATGCACACTTCTCTCCAAGGTAGACCACATAAGGTGAATAATAGTTAGGTCATGTGACTCTGTTGGCCAGTGGAGATGTGACAACTAATCCTCGTGCCTCGAAACCAGTCCTGAAGTTTGTGAACAGGGGTCGTTTCGTCGTGGAAAACAGCATCACCATTGGGGATCAAATATTATATCATGGCATGGACAAGATCAGCCAAAATGGTTACATAATTCTTAACAGTAATGAGACCTTTTGAAGTAACCTTAAGGTCCATGGAATACCATATATAGCTGAGCGAGCCTTGTCATGTTTCACCCTTTGGACGTAAACTCGGCCAGAAGTTGGGGACAGTGTGACACAAATCTTTTCCGACCAAATGACATTCTCCCATTTCTTCATATTCCACGTTTATGGCTTTCTGTTACGGATACTTGTATCACGATCAGAGGTTTTGGAATTCCAGCATTTTGCAGCTGACGTCCTCTTATTTTTCGTCACAATTATCTTCAGTGACCGTCTGTCTCGATTAGCCCTACCCAACACTCTGTCGTCCGCGTTGTGACTTAGAAGACAATATACATCACATTGCCTTTTCCAACTATTGTTCAGCTTCTAATAGTGGGGAAAGTACCATGGGAGGGTTACGAAGACTGTTTCGAGAATACAGTGAAAGAAATAAAAGAGCTGGCGTATTAATTTCTCCGATTTCCAAGAAGTGATGAATAGTTTACCTAATGAAAGTAACGGAAAAAAGTCAGTCAGTATTTTCGACGAGATCATTGATTTTCCGCCATGAACTGACTTCAAAAGAAAGACTACGAGTAGCTAGACAGATATGACATGACAAATTAGAAGACCCATTGTATCTAATGTTGGAAATTATATGCTGATACGTTCATATTTCAAATTAAGAATTCCACCCTCCGTCGCATGGAATCCCTGATGCGCTGATGCAGCCCTGGAGAATGGCGTATTGTATCACAGCCGTCCACAATACGAGCACAAAGAGTCTCTACATTTGGTACTGGGATTGCGTAGACAAGAGCTTTCAAATGCCCCCATAAATGAAAGTCAAGAGGGTTGAGGTCAGGAGAGCGTGGAGCAGATGGAATTGGTCCGCCTCTACCATTCCATCGATCACCGAATCTGTTGTTAAGAAGCGTACGAACACCTCGACTGAAATGTGCAGGAGCTCCATCGTGCATGAACCACATGTTGTGTCGTACTTGTAAAGGCACATGTTCTAGCAGCACAGGTAGAGTATCCCGTATGAAATCATGATAACGTGCTCCATTGAGCGTAGGTGGAAGAATCTAAAATGAGCTCTAACATGGAAATTAAGTGTTTCCGGACACATGCCCACATAACATCTTTTCTTTATTTGTGTGTGAGGAATGTTTCCTGAAAGTTTGGCCGTACCTTTTTGTAACACCCTGTATTGTGCAATTGTTTTCGTAAAAGTATTGGAGACTTAGCGCACTGTATTGAAATTTAAAAGAAATAATCAGTCTTGATCGCAAAAGCATTTTTCATCGTATTTCTTTTAATGGTTTTAATCATCAGACCATTAGATGTCTGTTTAGGTGGTGTGCAGGGGTGCCGAGCGGAGCCAAGCGTATATCCAGATACATATTAGTCGAATGCTTGAGCATTCACTGAAGGTGTCTCCTGACATACGATCGTACTCTGCTTAGCGTCTCTGCACACCTCCTGCGTGGACGTACGGAGTGTTGTGTCGGCTACTCTGGGAGTCAGCATCGACACAAAGAAGGAAAGAGAGAAGTGGCGTTGGCCGGAGGCTCGAACCCAAAATGATATGTACATAGCGCTTTCAAATTAAGAGAACACTTTATTTTTGAAAAGGAAAGAAACGTAACTTAACTTCTTCTTATGAGGTGGCGTTGTGTGCTTCCTGTGCCTCCTGCACGCAGTTACATTTACACCCTATTGCTACTCGCAGAACACAGGCCAAGATTCGTCTTCCTGTTACTCAGTACTGATGCTCTCGAGGCCTGCGACCGAACTGGCGCCCAAAAGCAATGAGTCGCTGATTCAGTGTTGACGGAACTCAGTTCTCCTGGAGGTGTGACGCTGCCCACTCTTCCCAAACGTGCCCAAGTCCGAGATTTCTTGATGCCGTTTCACGGCGCTACGCTGATCGATATGCAGTCGATGCGATAGGAATGCACATTCCGTCCCCTCCCCACCCCCAAAATGCTGCACCGCTGTCATGAAGGGAGCCATGGGAGCCATGCGACAACGGCACGGTGGGGGGAGGGGGGGGAGGCAGCGGAGGGGCAGGGAGGTATGATGCTGCGTTGTGCAGCTTGGATGGCTCTGAGCCCCCGGCCGTGCCGCAGCGTCCTGCACTCCGAGGGGGGAAGTCGGTAGGAAAACCCACGAAAAAGGCGACCACTCTCTTCCTGAGCCCGTCCGACGAGAAGGGCGGGATGACGACGGAGGCGGCGACGACGACGATGACGATGGCGGCGACGGCGCCAGGTCCATGGAGGGCGCTGGAACGAGCTCCGGGAAGATAAGCTGCAGCGCTGGCAAGGGCGATGGATCCAGCTCCATCGGTTCCGTAGGGCCCGTGAGGGCGGCCGCGCCGGCCTCAGGTTCCCGCTAGCTAGCGAATCGTGGGACATAAAATCTCGGAAGAATTTCGCAGTCTACAAAGACCAATCAAGTTCTGATGGAGACGCAGCAACGCAGCAGCACCTTGAATGAAACACAGACGAGCGCCCAAATTTCGAAAAATCATTCCTCTCTCCTAGTGCTAGGTGCGACCAAAAACTCAGAAAAGAATAGAATCATCAGGAGCAAAGCGGTACTCGTGCGCTGCGGAAGGTGCAGCAACTGTAGTAGCGTGCGGTGGCCCCGGTCATGTAGAAACTTCGCCGGCGATGGACCGTCGCTTGGTTTGGGAGCGGCACGTTGCGAGGAAGAGGAGCAGCGCTCGCGCCCATGTGTGGAGAAAACGTATGTTGTTCATATGTTTCATGAAAGTACGCACAAACCGTTCAGCTTCTCCGTTCGACTGAGGATGAAACGGGGCGCTGGTAAGGCGAGGCATACCGTTAGCTGTGCAAAACTATTGAGAATCCTGTCGCAAACTGTGGTCCGTTGGTTGTTCAGTTCAGGCAAAAATTTTGTTATGTATGAGGTGGAACTATGGGCCTCATGTAAAAAGGGCGACCCCGCTGAGTCACACAATTTGACACTTAGTCTCATCACGAGGTGTGGCCATTAATTGAACGCGTTGATCATGTAGGCTGACGTGAGGATCAATGAACTATAGCCTACTTGACAGCATGTATCTGGAACATCTTAGGTGATTAGAAAGTTAGCAGACAGGAATACAATTAAATACTTAGCTTTAATTCAGCATCTGCGGTGAACGTCGATCTTGACTATGTACAATCATATTTACAAGTGCAGTTATAGACTGAACTGCGAATACTTCTTTACAATTCTGATTGCTTCACACATATAGATCAATTGTCAATGCATAAACTGTATGTGGCGCCTGGCTAGGTCGTAGCTACTGACTTACCTGAAGACTATGCTAACTAGCGTTTCTGCAAATGAGATCTCTGAAGCTATAACCAGTGAACCACTCCCATTGAAGTCGGCTGTAGAACTGGCCAGTGCGCTAGCTTGTCTCGTAAGACCAGCCGAGTGGCGGCGCTCGGTCTGCTAGCGTCGACAATGGTGACTCGCGGGTCCGATGTGTACTGACTTACCGTGGCCGATTTGAAGCCTAAAACCTGGCCAGTGTAGTGCCTTGCGGTGACACCACACCTTCCAACCGAAGACTGGATGACAAAGCCATAATGGTACTAAGCCAAGTAATCTAGACCATTGGTGCTGCAAACGGATATTTGCAAAAAGAGTCCACAATAATAAGCCAACGAGGGTTCCAAAGTGGGCTACCAAAGACAACATGCACTCGTTGTCATGACGATTGAGACTCTCATCAAGCTGAAAACGTTTGCGGAATGGCCGATAGAGTTTCAGCACAAGGGCGACACTGTGATGTCATCTGTACATTGTGGGCGTCCATGCCCGGATAAGTACAGTGCCGACGCAGTAACAGTTTAGTGCGTACAATTGCCCAACAATGCCCTTGGCGGAGCAATCGTAACACATGTTTTTGAAACATTTTACCAATAAGCTCACGCGATTACCCAGAGTCATTTTGCAATAAAATCACACCGTGCTGGACGGAGAGGGTATGACGACGAGCAAAATATCTGTGCACAAAAAAAGTTTTGAACGGTTTTCACTGAACGAGGCCAAGCAATACGGATGTAGTGCAACAAAATTTTCAAATCAGGGCCTGATTCTGTGGTTTGAACAATTTTCCTATAGTTCAGTGGAAAAGTCTGTAGAAGTTCAGTGTCCTACGCATCCGTGAGACAGCAAAATGTGGCAGTGCATCGAATTCAGAAACAGGATCAACAGGAAAGCGAGAAAGGGCTTCAGCATTTGCGTGCTCCAACATGGGCCGGTACAATATTTCGTACTGATACTGTGACAATAAGAAAGCCCAACAATGCAGCTTCGGAGCCGTGCATGGCATAACGGGTTTTGACGAATGAAACAAAGGCTGAAGCGGCTTACGGTCCATCTGTAGGGAAACTTCCAACCAAACAGCTAATGGTGAAACTTTGTCACACCAAAGATAATAGCAAGCGCTTCCTCCTCGATTTGGGAGTACTTACATTGAGGTTTGGTCAATAAGTTGGAAGCGAAAGCAATCAGCTTGTCCTGTGAACAAAATTGTGAGAGAGCACAGCTGCAGCTCCGTACGAAGAACCGTCCACTGCCAAAACTATAGGCTTAGCAGGATCGAAATGAAAAAAGTATCTGTCAAGCAACAAGGCATTCTGGCACTCTTTGGTTCAAACAAAATGCCCATTCTTCCGGCACAAACGATGAAACAGAGCCGCGATCAGGACTGCGTTAGGTATAAACCGGGTTTAATACGTCAAGCCCCCGAGATATGACTGCAAACCCATCACGTTCCTTGAGGTAGGGAGGTCCCAGACGGCCAGCAAATGTGATTAAAAGTTATCAAAAACTTGGCTGTTAAGGACATGGCGACACTACAAACCTGCAGGTGAAATTGCGTGGAAAAGGTTACTACAGTTCCTCTTGTGTATGTTCTGACACAACAGTATCATCCAAGTAATTTGAACAGAATGGAACTTTCTTAGTAAGCTGTTCTACGTAGCGTTGGAACATGGTAGGAGCGGAAGTGCTGCCAAAGGGTAAGCTTAAAACTTTCAACAACCCTAACGTGAGTTGACCACAAACATTTTTTGAGACGCCTCATCTAGAAAAATTTGCAAATACGCATCGGGTAAGTTAATTTTGGAAAAACAGCGGCTTGCACCAAGCCTGTCCATAAATTCCTCAGAGTGAGGCAACAGTCAAGTATGATTTATTTTTTTGGTTCCACGGTGGATTGAAAGTCAAAATAAAGATGAAGTTTTCCAGAAGATTTTGGTAAGAGTACTAAGGTAGACGCTCATTGACTAGCCTGGATAAGTGCAATAACACCATTGCCTTTTCATTCTTGCAACTTTGTCTCTAAGTACATGAGAGACTTATGTTGCACGTTGTCCTTCATAGTAATGCGCACCACAAAATTATTTGCTGGCCAAGCCCATCAAAAAATAAATCAGCAGTTTCCTAATCAAATAAATAACACTGTCTTTTGCGTTGAAAGCAGAAACAGAATGTACATTGTCCCGAATTCGAAGGCCAAACATATCAAATGAATCTAATCAAAAAATATTTTCACAATCTCTCGAAGACAAAGCTGCAAATGTCACTGTTCTGGCGTGAGAATGGAATGTGCCAAGCAAACTACACGTACCAAGCATTATAATCTCATAACTGTTGTACGCAGTAAGCTATGTACAAGCATTTGTAAACTGTGGCGAGCCCATCTACTGACAAGTCGCACGGTTAAACAGTGTAACGGAAGCGCCAGTGTCTGAAAAAAAAAAAGTGTGGGAAGATCTTATGGAACCCAACTGCTGAGGTCATCGGTTCCTACGCTTACACACTACTTAAGCTAACTTAAACTAACATACGCTAAGGACAACAGACAAACACATGCCCGATGGAGAACTCGAACCTCCGACGGGAAGAGCCGCGCGAACCGTGATAAGACGCCTAAGACAGCGTGGCTACCCCTGCGGCACCATTGTTTAACTGAAGTCGCACACAGCGTCTGGCAATGAGTAAGTTCACAATCAGTATGTTTGACTGTCGTTGCACAGCAATTGGGCAAAGTGAAGGTACATCCTGATTTTGCTAATTACTAGTACTTGTAGCCGGTTAAGAAAGAAATCTACATTTACTGAGTGAGAAGGTGCTCCTCATTTATGAGAGCGAAAGTGGGTGGAGTTGTTTTTCTGTTGCAATCACACAAACTGTACATGACTTGGCTTCCCAGTTGCAAAACAAGTTACATTCCACGAATGACAATTTTTGACATGTGTGGAAAAGCAACGGGGACATGATTTCACAAGAGACACACGTGATGACATTTGCATACTACGGCCACAGTGCGGTGGCACGTTTGCACACACTGGTCGGTCCCAAGGCCATATTTGATTTGTCACTTTGCGCTACACTGCAAGTGGGAGCTACTACGAAGTTTTACATGGCACTATCACACGAGTCGTGACAATCAACAATTCGTAACACTTGTGTCAAAGTAAGATCAGAAAGTTCGAAAATTTGTCCAAGAATCTTACTGTCTGGCACATTGTACGTAATTGCATCACGAATTATTGAGTCCCTGTAGTAGTACCCACAGCTACACTGAAATCAGACAATGTCCTGTCAAATCCTGAAGTCCAGTGTCCCACTGACGGTATGTCTGTTGTGGCTTTTTCCGCAATCGAGAGAACTTGTAATGAGCTGCAGCAACCTGTACCTGATCCTCCCCAAATTTTTAGTGTCGGCGAAAACTAAATCTTGAGAAACTAGCAAATCCGGCCTTCCAGTCGGGAATTACTTCTGAGGAAGGCGATAATCTCTTCAGCCGGCCGTTAACAAGAAATAACGAAGTCTGCACGAAAGAACACAATTAGTACACTACTGGCCTTTAATATTGCTACACCATGAAGATGACGTGCAACAGACGCGAAATTTAACCGACTGGAGGAAGAAGCTGTGATATGCAAATGATTAGCTTTTCAAAGCATTCACACTAGGTTGGCGCTGGTGGCGACACCTACACTGTGATGACATGAGGAAAGTTTCCAACTGAATTCTCATATACAAACAGCAGTTGACCGGCGTTGCCTGGTGAAACGTTGTTGTGATGCCTCGTTTAAGGAGGAGAAATGCATACCATCACGTTTCCGACTTTGATAAAGGTCGGATTGTAGCCTACCGCGATTGTGGTTTATCGTGTCGCGACATTGCTGCTCGCGTCGGTCGAGATCCAATGACTGTTAGCAGAGTATGGCATCGGCGGGTTCAGGAGGGTAATACGGAACGCCGTGCAGGATCCCAACGGCCTCGTATCACTAGCAGTCGTGATGACAGGTATCTTATCCGCATAGCTGTAACGGATCGTGCAGCCACGCCTCGATTCCTGAGTCAACAGATGGGGACGTTTGCAAGACAACAACCATCTCCAAGAAGAGTTCGACGACGTTTGCAACAGCATGGACTATCAGCTCAGAGACCATGGCTGCGATTACCCTTGACGCTTCATCACAGACAGGAGCGCCTGCGATGGCGTACTCAGCGACGAACCTGGGTGCACGAATGGCAAAACGTCATATTTCGGATGAATCCAGGTTCTGTTTACGGCATCATGATGGTCGCATCAGTGTTTGGCGACATTGCGCTGAAAGCACATTGGAAGCGTGTATTCGTAATCGCCATACTGGGGTATCACCCGGCGTGATGTTATGGGGTGCCACTGGTTACACGTCTCGGTCACCTCTTGTTGGCATTGACGGCACTTTAAACAGTGGACGCTACACTTCAGATCTGTTACGACCCGTGGCTATACCCTTCATTGGATCCCTGCAAAACCCTACATTTCAGCAGGATAATGCACGACCGCACGTTGCAGGTCCTTTACGGGGCTTCCTGGGTACAGAAAATGTTCGACTGCTACCCTGGCCAGCACATTCTCCAGATCTCTCACCAGCTAAAAACGTCTGGTCAATGGTGGCCGAGCAACTGGCTCGTCCCAATTTGCAAGTCACTACTCATGATGTACTGTGGTATCGTGTTGAAGCTGCATGGGCAGCTGTACCTGTACACGCCATCCAAGCTCTGTTTCACTCAATGCCCAGGCGTATCAAGGCCGTTATTATGGGCAGAGGTGGTTGTTCTGGGTACTGATTTCTCAGGATCTATGCACCCAAATTGCGTGAAAATGTAATCACATGTCAGTTCTAGTATAATATATTTGTCCAATGAATACCCGTTTCTCATTTGCATTTCTTCTTGGTGTAGCAATTTTAATGGCCAGTAGTGTAGCAAAGCTTGTCCGAGAGAAAAGAGAAAAAGGTTAGTGACGCAGTGTGACGGAGCGGCGAAGAGCGGATGCAGCGTAGGTTCTGGAAACCTAATTGCCAGATGCCGTATCAGCTGTGCGGGAGTCAGGACTAACTCAAAATAAGGAAGGAGAGAGGTTGCGATGACCTGTGGCACAGTCCAGAATTGGTCTGTATGAAACTCTTTCAAATTAACAGAACATTTTATTTCTAAAAAAGAAAGAAACAGGATTTCCCATTAGGGGTGGCTTTATGTGCTTCGTGTGCCTCCTGCATGCAATTACATTTACACTCTGTTACTGCTCGCAGAATGCAGGCTACATATCATCTTCGTATTACACAGTGATGATGCTCTTCACGTGTGTGAGCGAACTCCGGACGATCAGGGATGGGAGGCTGGTTAAGTCAGCGCTGACAGGGGACGCTGGAGGTGTGGCGCTGCCTGCTCTTTCCATTGGCACGCGGGTCAGCGCCTCCTTAATGCCGTTTCACGGCGCTGCGCAGGTCGGTGGCCAGTCGATGCCTTAGGACTGCACAGGGAGTGTTCGAGGAACGTGTCTCTTGATACACGTTCGTGCAACAAGCGAATGGTGTTGTGGATATGAAATTTTCGCATTGAGGTATTATGATATGGCTGACTGTTTGAAAATATTTTCCAGATGTTCATCATAAGAAAATGGTTGGGTATTATCCCTCTATTTGGAGGAACTATTCCTTTGTGCCAGTGAATTAGACTGTGTACGTAGAAATTTTCTTGTGAGTGATAAGGTGCAATAGCACTGGTTAACAGCATTTATAACCTTTCGCCTTTGTACATTTTCAGGTTAATTGTGTGTGATTACTTACTTGTTCGATTACATGGGTAGCGCGCGTTCAGTGTTTACATAATACATCTGCCTGTTTTCTTTCTGTTCTCGCACTGTTTTGGAAATTTTAACTGATACTATTTTGTACTGGTTTCTACTACTTTTCTGAACGTAAGTTTTTCTGCAGTGTGTATAATCCATTTGGTCTGTTAGTTAACTTCAAGTAGTAATTAACTATTGCTTCTTTCCTAACTACTAGGGCTCCTTTGCCTATATAGTTTCACACTGAAACTTTATGTTGGCATAAATTTACAGACGAAATTTATTATTTGAGATCCAGAAATATGTAAGGATTCTATATCCCTGCACAGCAGAATATTTCTTATATTTGTGATATATTTGCTAAGTTTATTTATTAGCCTTGCCAGAAAGTACATGTAACTTTACTGCATCTAAAGGTTTTTTTAAGTTACCGCTACCAGTCACAAACTTTGTCACATATTGTATTACTTATTTATGTAGCGAAATGTTTAGAGGGAGTACCTCCATCTTCAGGCTAAATGGCATTACAAAAATCACTTTACAATAAGGTCATACTGATGTTACATAGTATTTACATAAATGCTGTGGTCATCCTGTGGGAGAAGAGAAAACTTAGTATAAAGCGATGTCACTTTGTAAGTTGGACTGATGTTTGCACGAAAATGGTTTCTAACGGTCACTCACTTTGTTCTTCTGGCATGACAGTCTCGTTGTGATGCGCTGAGGTGTTTCCATTTTCCGTGGCCCTCTTGGCTTTCTTGGGCACTCTACACAAATTTTCATTAACATAACAGTGATTGGAAACAAGTCACTGTTCACAAATTTTCACTAATATAACAGTAACCTGGAAACAAGCCACTGTTGTGTTAGTGGAAATTTGTGTACAGTGACCAAGAAAGCCAAGAGAGTGACGAAAATGGAAACACCTAAGCGCATCACAACGAGACTGCCAAGCCAGAAGAACAAAATGGGTGACCGTTACAAAACATTTTCGTGCAAACATCAGTCCAGCTTCCAAAGTGACATCGCCTCTTACTAAGTTTTCACTTCTTCCACAGGATGACCACAGCATTTATGAAAATACTATGTAATATCAGTATGACCTTATTGAAAAGTTGTTTTTGTAATGCCATTTAGCGTGAAGATGATGTATTCCCTCGGAACATGTCGCTAAGTAAATAAGTAATACAGTAGTTGAGAAAGTTTGTGACTGATAGCGGTAATTTAAAAACCCTTTACATATATCTTGAGACAGTCATGGTCGAGAAACAGTCAAAATGGCTTCCAAATCTTTATTGAAGCTATCGCTGGTTTAACCATGTCCACAATTTACCAGCAATCTTTGACCACTAACATTGCTTTTTGGAAGTGTCATTGATGTTTCGTGCACGCACTTGACGTAGTATTGCAGTACAGTGTAAACATTTTCGGTAACGAGTCAATATTGTGTGGATGCCTTCACTAAACGCGCTCACGTAAGAAGTGTATGTTTGAATTTTGGCTTACTATTCACACTACGCTCTCTTGTTATTAAGCTCAGCAGTAGACAGTGGACAGTTGCAATATTGAATCAGCATTGACTGACCGCGCATGCTAATTATTAAGCCTGCATTCTTACAGGCTGAAAGTTTCAGTGCGATGTGATGAATCCTGTATTGTGGAACAAGGGACGTTGCAAACTCTGATTGTAGGTAAACTGATCTGAATGGAATAATAACTTTAGTAATAAATCGCATAGTCAGCGATTCACTAGTCTGTGATATCGATCGAGCCTTTGACTGTCCGCAGTATAAAAATTACCACCAAAAGAAAGTGTGTAATTTGGTCCTCGACGTGAGGAGTTAGGCGCCATCTCTCGTTACAGCGTACCAGCCGGTCACGTTAAAGTATAAGGATCCTCAACGAGGTTTCCCTTCCATTAATAATACTTATCTCAAGTTCTGTTACCACTATTTTGATAACAGGCAGTAGCTAACTATATGGGCTATACCTGAGACGGAAGATACGTGATATTAATTGGGGATCCGTATATGCTGAACGAAAAGAGAGTCATGAGTTTTACAGCAGTGGTGGTCGCATGAACACTTTCAAGAAAGCGTTATGTGCTGTGTAAACGAACTATGCACAAAAAAGTCTATAAAAATAATTTGTAAGTACATATTTTTAGACTAAGCTGTTATTATTGGCGTATAATAGCACCTTACAAATGGCAAAGTGGATGTTTCAGCAAAAAACCGAAATGGTACTTTTCGATTATTTCAGCTGGATTCCCCTGTGCAGACAGTCTCCTTTAACTTAACTGGACAGGCTTCAAAATCATGCTTTCTATTGCATTCATGTGGTGCCTTTGTTATTCGCCAGGTCGTAGTTTATTTATAATCCCTTTGCTCTAAAATCTACCAGTAAAACTTTGGAGCTAATTTAACACGTTTAATGTAAAAAGTTTAAATAGCTAGACCTGCGAAATGATAAACAAAAAACGTTAGTAAGTCACAGTGGTCTGTAACAGTAGAAATTTCAACTGATATGTGGTATAAACAGGAATACAATGGTAGGGAACGCTGTGGAAGCCAGCACCGTAGCTGTTGGCGTTGGTGGTGGTGGTGGTTAGTGTTTAACGTCCCGTCGACAACGAGGTCATTAGAGACGGAGCGCA
Organism: Schistocerca americana; assembly: GCF_021461395.2. Classification (NCBI taxonomy): domain Eukaryota; kingdom Metazoa; phylum Arthropoda; class Insecta; order Orthoptera; family Acrididae; genus Schistocerca; species Schistocerca americana. The sequence goes on along the minus strand of NC_060122.1, from coordinate 748,982,057 downwards.
AGCTCGGGTTAGGGAAGGATTGGGAAGGAAATCGGCCGTGCCCTTTCAAAGCAACCATCCCGGCATTTGCCTGAAACGATTTAGGGAAATCACGGAAAACCTAAATCTGGATGGCCGGAGACGGGATTGAACCGTCGTCCTCCCGAATGCGAGTCCAGTGTGCTAACCACTGCGCCACCTCGCTCGGTTGTTGGCGTTGGGATTCTATGTATGCGAACAATAGAAAGCAAGTCGATCCTGTCTGGAACAATGTCCCACATGCCGCTCTCAATGTGTCTGTACAGGTAGACATGCATTGTGGTCAAAGTGCATAGTAATGTCATTAATCAGAATAACATCATCTTTCATGAGTGTAATTTTTGTCAGAAGTTTGATACATTCTGTGTAGTTTGAGGATAATGTTCTGTGGTCAGAGAGAGAGAGAGTGAGAGAGAGAGAGAGAGAGAGAGAGAGAGAGAGAGAGAGAGAGGGAGACAGCAGTTGCTATTATCGTTTATCGCTGAAACTGAATTACAATTTCTACAGAATGTCATAGCATACTGAGGAAAAAAGCACAATTTACTCTAATAACTGCGTCAAAATGATTCATCTGACTTTGGTGGCTATACGTTTTACACGAATGAAGACAATGGCTTGGGGTGAATTTTAACCAACATTCGAAACTAAAGGTTTACCTCGCCGTAAGTCGTAAATTGCCGGTTCACGTGGTAACTGGTAGGTACTTTCCTGGTGCAAACAGATAGCTTCCTCCTTCCTTACGCAATGTGCATTATACGAGATGACAGTGATGCAGCAGGAATGATTTTCTGTGTTTTGCTACTGAACAGTCGCAATGTAAGAGGAGCTATGAGATGTGGTTTTCATCGAGAGCATGCCACTGCGACCTATACAGCTCAGTTTAGTCGCTATGGAAGCACTGAAGCACTGTTTGGACCCAAAGACATCTAGTCTCGTGGTATGCGATTTTTTTGTAAGTAGTGGAAGTCTGTGTCTATGAACCATTTCAACCAATAAGTTTGAGTGAATTGCGACGCCGAATAATGGCAATAGTAAATGCACCAACTCTAGATGTGCTTGCAAAGGTACGATACGAGTAACGCAATTTGTGTCGTGCACACACAACCTCTTTGGCGCTCAGATATAGATAACGTCTACCTCATTGCTGGGAAACTGGAGAACGCCAGCCCAGAAGAGGGCACGTGCATAATGTTGGGTGAGAATATAGGGGCGTGCAAGGCAAGCAGAAGGGGTAGACTTCCTGGCAGCAGTGCGAAGTGCTGGAGGTCAGGTTCGGCGTAGGACGTGCGAGCATTCCATTGGCCTGAACATAAGTGGGAGGTAGCGGCCTAGGCCTGTACAGTGTTACTGGCGCCACAGGATGGACAGAGTTTAACTGTCAGCTACTCTACCATTGGAGGACGTGAGCCTACTCGAGAAACTGTTGTGTGCTCATATCGTGGACTTAAAGTCCTTTTTGCCGGACGAGGTGGCCGAGCGGTTCTAGGTGCTACAGTTTGGAACCGCGCGACCGCTACGGTCGCAGGTACGAATCCTGCCTCGGGCATGGATGTGTGTGACGTCCTTAGGTTAGTTAGGTTTAAGTAGTTCTAAGTTCTAGGGGACTGATGGCCTTAGAAGTTAAGTCCCATAGTGCTGAGAGCCATTTGAACCATTGAAGTCCTTTTCTGTAAGCAGTAACTGACATTCTATTGTGAGTGAAGGTACTTGTTTGTATTTTTCTATTCAGGCTGTATTCTCATTAATTCTGGACTTGTACTAATCATTTGTGGCGATTGTGGACGGTAGTTCGCATTTTGATTCCTACTTACCACGCCACTGGGTAGCGAGACATGCTTGACTGCATATGCAAGCCGGTGCGTATTGTTAAAACAATTATGCAATCTACTTGTGTGGTGTATTATCTATTCAAGCTTTGCAGCCTCCTTTTATTTATTGGTTGTATGTTTGAGCAGTTGAAGTTCTTCACCTGTAATTTTGTGCTCTATCGCAACAAATAACTCTATCTGCAATGCTTAGCATAATCAATTAATTTGATAAGGAAAGGAAGTAGCATTTATTTTGGGTGCCCCAACATGCAGTGATGTTTCTTTACCTTTTTTTTGAAAAAAAAACTCTGAGATGTACCTTTGAATTTTAAGAATTGTAATATTTAAGCGATGAGTCTCGGGTTTAACTGCCTTAGTCAGCAGCCTCAGTGCTCGCACTGTTAATCGTGTATTTAGTTGTTGTTAAGTGTTCAATTGTTTTTTGATAATAAACTACTGTTTATGTAACTCTTCAGGCTTTCCCGGCGATCTAATGACATCTTGGGTTGTCGGGTGTTCTGCCGGATATCAGCGTCGTACTTGCACGATATTTCGGTCACGTAGCTCGAGACCTTCATCAGGTGCGACCTGAGACTGCTCCTGGAGTGGACCTGGTCCAGTATTTATGCCTATGGCCTTCCCCCTCCACCAACGGCTGCAGGCGCTTCCTCTGTCTCCGCGCCCATTCCCTGTGACCGGCTGGAGCGTTGCTGCACCGTTTTCCGTCCGCTGCGGTTCTAGGTGTTCCCTTTGCGGTCAGCGCCCACCAAACCCGCTCCTGGGGGTTTCATCTACGGTCTGGGGTACCAGGCGTTCCCCCTGCGGTCCGCGCCCGCTCACCATGACCTGTTGGAGCGTTGCCGCTCCATTTTTCGTCTGCTGCGGCTCTGGATGTTCCCTCTGCGGTCCGCGCCCACCAGTCCCACTTCTGGGTGTTCCATCTTCGGTCTGGTGCTCCTGGCAGTCCGTCAGGGGCTCGTTTACCATCTCCATGTCTCTGGTTCTTCTGTTTGTGTAGTGTTGCAGCTGGCCCCGTTGCTCCTTTAACAATTCCAGAGCCGGATCCCAGGCTCTGCTTAGCTGGTACCCTGTGTCACGATTCATAAGATCGTCAGCCATTTTAATCTCAATCGATTCTCTTATAACACTGTCCCAAAATCTGGGTGTTTGTGCTAGAATCTTGGTATCCTCATACTTCATGGCATGATCTAGTTCTAGACGGTGTTCAGCAATGGCTGACTTTGTCACCTGTCTTAATCTAGTGTGCCTCTGATGTTCTTTGCACCTGATCTCCACAGTTCTTGTCGTCTGGCCAATGTAGGACATGCCACATTGACAAGGTATATTGTAAATCCCTGGTTTTCGTAACCCCAGGTCGTCTTTGACACTCCCCAGCAGTCCCCCGATCTTGTTGGATGGACAGAAAACACACTTGACATTGTGTTTACGCAGGATCCTACTGATTCTGGCAAAAATAGAGCCAGCGTAGGGCAGATATGCCACCTTCCTTGCTTCATCTTGGTCTTCTTCAGGAACCTGTGGTATAGTGGCTGGTCGGAGTGCCCTCTGAATTTGTCTGTCCATGTATCCATTCTTGGAGAAAACTGTTTTGAGACGTTCTATCTCTATGGGTAGATTCTCTTGGTCTGATAGGGCACGTGCTCTGTGGACTGAAGTCTTCAGAACCCCATTCTTCTGTGCAGGGTGGTGACAACTGCTGGCCTGCAGATATAAATCAGTGTGTGTAGGTTTTCGGTACACACTGTGGCCAATTGATCCATCTGCTTTCCTCTGGACTAGTACATGTACATGTAATTGTGTCAACCGAGCACATAACCACTCCACAACCAACACCCTACTGCAGCAATGACGCCAGAGTGTTGTTAGATCGTGTGGTGGGGTTCTGGAACAGTACCATAACAAAAACAGAGTAAAGTTGCTTTTACTGTGTGTTTTCGATTTTGTGTTTGGAAAACGACAAAGAGGTGAATGATGAAAGAGGTCCTTAAGGACATCTTATCATAGGAAATCCCAACCACAGTATGAATTGCCTATTCAGGGCGAGGGCACTGTTGTGGGGCTGGGTAACACTTGCAGAACACACTGTGCTGCGGCCTTATCATTACACTTATCACGGATGGCAAGGTAAGTGCCATCTTGCTGATCTGCTGACCAATACTAACCACACCGGCTTGCTGGAGAACGCAGATCGGGATGATGGTTCTTTTCCTGTGCAGGCCGACCAGCAGCAAATATCTGAGTTCAGTAACTGGGGCGAGACACAAAGGTGGTTGTTATACTATATCTAACCAAATACCTAAGCGATATCTATACAGCTGAATGCCAGCTGACAACTTTAATAATTAATTGAATTTTTATAATGGTTGCTGGTATAGTTGGCATCTGGTGTTTATAGTCTATCAGATGTGACACAGATTAAATTAAATTAATAATGTTTTTTTTTTTTAAATTGTGACTAGATCTTTCCGCTTCCAAAAACGGAATTCAATGTTGTCATCGTCCAACTGGTGTTGAACTCTGTCTTAAGTATCAGATAAATGTGAATATCGTTATTTGTTGTAATTTAACAGACACGAACACTGCATATCTGGCAAAGAAGTCTGGAAAACTATTATGAAAACATTCTTCGGCGAATGACTGCCTCTCAGTAAAGTGCTGTGACTGATACGAATTAGGGATTTCGTCTAATGTGCTACGACGAAGCTCAGCGTGGAGAATGATCGGGTATTCTTACTATATTGTACATTGACATGCAAGGCCGTTTTATAAAAGTTTATGTGAATTACAAGGACCAAGTTGCAATATTCGACTAGCACGTCAGCCATCACCCTTTCCTGTATCTTCAGTCGAGGAAGTACCCGGTACATGAAGTAGAGCTCAATAATTATTGAGGAAATCACTGAATGTACCATAATTAATGTAGATAATTAAATATTTTCTGAATTTCCGCACTTCACAACTTTAGTATCCTTTACACAGTAGGCAGATTTTCGCCCCACATCAAAAGTAATTTGACTAATTACAACTTTCCCTTTAGGCATAATTAATCCGAACAAAATATTTTAAGTTAATTATGGTATCCCATGGAGTTAACGTCGATCGTTCCAGAGATTACATAGCTAACTCGCTGCTGTCACTTCCGTAACATCGCTTGCTGCGGTCGGCTGTATAGCAAAACTTCACGTAATATACATTTCCACACATATCTGGAAGTTCGTAGCCTCCCATGGTAGGCAATTAGTCAATCACGAAATTGGCTATTACATTATTTGTCCTATTTGAAAAGCACGTAATTGTTAATTAAATCATCATCCGAATATGAGACCTACTTTGTTTCCCTTTCGTCATCAATTACTAGTACTTGCTTGAAGTTAGACATTAAGTTTGAATTTTAAATTCTATGAATGCAAGAAATTACATAACTTTAAATATCTAGAAACTTCCTGGCAGATTAAAACTTTGTGCCCGACCGAGACTCGAACTCGGGACCTTTGCCTTTCGCGGGCAAGTTCTCTGCTGTGAGTACGGAACGTGAGTCGTGCTTCGGTAGCTCAGATGGTAGAGCACTTGCCCGCGAAAGGCAAAGGTAGCGAGTTCGAGTCTCGGTCGGGCACACAGTTTTAATCTGCGAGGAAGTTTCACATCAGCGCACACTCCGCTGCAGAGTGAAAATCTCATTCTTTAAATATCTAGCTTCTGAATTTACATAGATTATCACTGATCAGCACTGATCAGCTGATTCTGATTTGGTGGTATGTAACATCGAGCTACCTTGAAGTTTGGCCAAGGGCGAATTTCAAGAAGGGCAGCTGCCTTTAATTTACTTTAGCTGCTAATAGTAGTATGGTATTCTGCCTTACGGCAGGTCTTGTCTCGGGTTAAGCCTCTTCCACTTTTGTCTGTCCATAGCCAGTGTTTTCATTTCTCATTATTTGTCTCCTTTGATATTGTCCAGCATGTGACACCTTCTTTTTCCTCTTCCTCTTTTTCCCTCCACCACTCCTTCTATTCCTTCCTTCAATAAACAGTCCCTCCTCAAACAATGTCCAAACCTGTTCCGTTTTCTCTTTCTTATGACTTCCAGCATGTTTCTTTCTTCTCCAACTCTTCTTCATACTTTTTCATTCCTTACTCGGTCTTCCCATTTCACTTTTTTCATTCTCCTCAAATGGCTCTGAGCACTATGGGACTTAACATCTATGGTCATCAGTCCCCTAGAACCTAGAACAACTAAAACCTAACTAACCTAAGGACATTACACAACACCCAGTCATAACGAGGCAGAGAAAATCCCTGACCCCGCCGGGAATCGAACCCAGGAACCTGGGCGCGGGATCATTCTCCTCCATATCCACATCTCTAGTTTCTCCAATTTTCTTTCATCTTCCTTCCACAATGTCCAGGTCTCCGCACCACATAGTGCAATGCTCTAGATGTACCATTTGGCAAGTCTTTTCCTCATATCTTTGTTTAGTGGTCCACAAAGTAATTTCTGTTACCTCTTGAATCCTTCTTTTGGCATTGCAATTCTTCTTCTATTATCATACGGTATTTTCTCCTCTTTCTTCCAATTACCATACTTTTCGTTTTCTTCTTGTTAATTTTCATTCTACATTCTTCTGATTTTGTGTTTGGACCATCTAACATTTGTTCCATCTCTCGCACTCCCTGCCATCACAACGATGTGGTCTGTAAATCTTATACACACCACTCTCCGACCCCCTATACAAACTCCTCTCCTTCCATCAAAACTTTCGCTAGTAATTTTCTTAACTGCTAATACGTCTGTGCAATTAACAATTTAATAAAAATGTTTCTATTTCGAAGCTGGGTGTAAGGGAATCCACCATAAAACCTTGACCAAACCACAGCCAGTCCTGGTTTACATGATTATAACAAAACGTAAGTTATCACAGATTTTAATTCTAATTCTGACAGTTTTAAAACTGATGGTGAACCAGGAGCTGTGGAACAAGAACAAGAACGCCGCAACAAGGAGTGTGTGCTGGAACAGGAAGGGTAGGGTTGATCTGGAATGTTGTGCCTGCGGTCATACTTAAGGGTGTCCGTTGCTTTTGGGTTGTTTAGAAAGAAACGCCACAGTTGGGATGGCTTTGACCCTATCAGCAATGGTTATGGGAAAACAAGCAACATACTTACAGCCCAGTTATAATCTTACTTCGTAGTTGGAACTGTAAGGCACATATTAGACACTCGCATGGAAATATTACTTGAGTGGGTTGACCTGAATTGATTTGCTCTCGAAATGTTAATTTTACAGGTATTAAGTACTGTTACTTAGGAATTGCAGATATGCTCATTGTTCTGGGTTCAACTGAATTCACAAACAATCAATGTAAATGACGCTTCATTATCAAATAAGCAACCTCACATGATCACAGTCACTGAGGTTTTCATGTTAAAGTCGCTTCCATCGAATTTACGTTCATAACCACACATGCTCACAGTATACAGTGACAACAATACAATCAAAACTGCCCATTATCCTGCTGCATTCGATCCGTTACTTTAATGTTCTGAGTGCGTTTGACGTGCCAGCTGAATCATAAATTCTGGTAATCATCTCCTTACACAGCCACTAATTATTATTAGTGCACTATTATTCACTGAATAATTCTAACAACAACAGTACAATAGCTTTTGCGCTTTCGACCAAGGGAACGAGTTTCACAAGGTTGCCAAGCTGCTCATTCATACCATCTCATGTTTTAAACATTATTTTTACCTCCTGATCTATATATTAGAACTTGTTCTTAGTTATGTATCATTAAGCTATAAAATACCAGCATTCTCAGAAGCTCTGAATCTTTGCAAAATGATGAAAACTGGCTTACCTCATCTGACTGAGATTATGTAATTCAAATTGGAAGAAAATTCGATCAGTTTTAAAAAAAATTCATACTAATTTTCAAGAACTGTTTTGCACAACAAAAATAGAACGTTATAATGTATAATGATGTTTATATAAGAATTAACATTGTGAAAGAAAATTGTTCTTCACTAAAATGAAAACACATTGAAATCATTTTGGAAAACCCAAATTGTACTCAATTAGCACATCTTTGTATGATGACATTCATCTTGATAATTTTCCCACTATACTGAAACATTATAATATTAGTACTTAAGTAATATGTAACTATTATTTATCGAACATTAACATCTGAAGATTCATGAATAATATGCACATAAATCATGATGAGGGTATAGCAATTTAATCTTGTGTGTTTTTGTTTACCCTAGCAGATTAGCACCTTCGTTGGGGACCCGAAGCATTATGGAGGATTCAGTATATAGAATCTGCCCATTCTTATTCCTCCTTCTAAGCAGTGAAGCTTGTGAATGTGACATGAGCAACACTTTATCGCCTACGTTGATACGCTGCAGTCTTTTAACATGCCTCTCGTACCACAATTTTCTTCATCGAAATGTTTCAGTCAAATTAATTAATGCTTCTCAAAACATGTGTCGCACTGCTTTTCCATAATTGGTATTTGGGTAAAAATGCTCACACATTCGTTCTCTTTCAGGCTCCCTACACATTAGTTCCGCAAGTGTGAATCTGGTGGAGGAACGAGATAAATTGTTGACCTCTTCATAAAACTGTGACAAGTAGTTAATCCACATGGCCTGTTTGTTATGGCAGACTGCAAGAAGGCACTACAAGGAATGATCTACAATGTAGCCTGGTGCACGTCTTTATCAAATCCCATTCCAACACCGTCTTAATTTAGTCGTCAACAGTCTTCCATAGTGACCGGGAAATTGGATAAAAGCGTTTGGTGATGAAACGCTCTGTAGAGTATGCACATCATTCAATGATGGTAGGTTGTTCCTCACAAACATCATAATTTTGCAAGAAAACTTTCACCAATTACTGCATTAGTACGAATCGAGGTGCTGGGCTTCCTGTAATCTTTGCTGGATTTACGTGTCTAGTGGAAGCACACATATTTTCCAGGTCAGTAAAGACTGCCTGTAATGGCGGTTCCCATAAGGCATAGCCGATTCTGCTTGCAGTATTGTCCGTGACTCCCTTCTTACTGAATAAGCTTTAATCTGGTTGCTGCTCCATTAACCCGGCATAAGACATGAAGCTCTGGAAAGCCGAACCTTAAGTCCGTTGCGCGGAAAAGGCCACGTCAAGAATGCTGTCTCCTATTAATCCTTCAGTCACTAAGGATATGCTAGGATTCGCCATATTTCTTAGCGTAATTATCATTTGAGTTTGCACCCTAACTTTCCTAGATTTCACGTCAGTACCTCCAACTATCTTTCACTGTCCAACTGGGAATAAAAGCAACTTCTTCTGTTCTGCTATCTTATGAAAGAAATTCGTTGACACAATATTCTAAAAGTGTTTTTACAGGTTCATTTCCTACTATGGCTATTATATGGACTGTGGTACCACTGGATACTTCTTGTCACATGTTTTATTACCAGCAGTTAACTCTTGCCTGATATAGTCCCCTTCATTGTATCTTAAAAATGATGCTGCACGCAATTTACCTCTGCTCCATCGATGAACTGCTTGCCCACGTTTAGAGGCAGCTGGTCTTAGTTTAGCGGATTAGTATTCCGATTTCCTTTATCAATCACTTCAGTAATTACAAACGGTCGATATCACTAATCACTGTTACTAGTGTGATGCTCAAAATTGTAATTCAGTGTTGACTATTTTGATTAGTGTGGTACACTGGGTTATAACCGTGGTCATTACTGTTATGATCACGGTTTGGCTTTGGTCGGATGTTATTCCCGTTTTAGCTTTGCAAGCCATGGCACACAAAACCGGATGTGTGATTGTTGTCCACTTGTTGATCCACGATTGTTTCGTGCTCCATGTGATTGCTGTTTCTTGAATCTCTAGGCCCTGTACAATTCGAACTATACCCAATATTTGTATCTCTCCCTCGCTTATCTTCTTCCATGAGGTTAACTGCATTGAAAGCACATAAAAAATTTCTGAATTACCTGCAGGTACATGTAAGAGTTTCGCCATGACATCCGTTTGTAGATTATTTTTGAATATCCTCAGAATATTTGTGTATAGTACTGGCTGATCCCAGAACTTTGAATTGCTTATTTATTTATGTCTCAAAGGACCATCTTAAACTTCCGTTTCTTAATGAAAATGGTTCAAGATTAAAGACATGCTTGTTTTATCTCTCCCGTATACTACCTGATCAATACTTATTTAAGAGAGCCTTTTCAACCGGTTCATAAGTATCGCAAAATTACATCACTTTGGTTACCCAAAGTGACCCTGTACCTTGTATATATGCTGTGACATAGCTTATCTTCTACTTATCATTCCATGATGTAGGCAGAATATGTATTACCGTGTAAATTGATTATATACTAGGTACTAATGTCTGGGACTGTATATGCTTCAGAAGTTTCTGTTCCACAAGCATCGCAGCACAGACATTATTAGTGGGAATCACCTGAGGATATGAGCTCGTATTGTTTGTCGGCTCTGGCTGACTTCGGCAAGCGTCTCCAAAGTACACTACTGGCCATGAAAATTGCTACACGAAGAAGAAATGCAGGTGATAAACGGGTATTCATTGGACAAATACATTATACTAGAACTGACATGTCATGACATTTTCACGCAATTAGGGTGCATACATCCGAGAAATCAGTAACCAGAACAATCACATATGGCCGTAATAACGGCCTTCTTACGCCTGGACATTGAGTCAAACAGAGCTTGGATGGCGTGTACTAGTAAAGCTGCCCATGCAGCTTCAACACGATACCATAGTTCATCAAGAGTAGTGACTGGCGTATTGTGACGAGCCAGTTGCTCGGCCGCCATTGACCAGACGTTTTCAATTGCTGAGAGATCGGGAGAATGTGCTAGCCAGGCCCGCAGTCGAACATTTTCTGTATCCAGAAAGGCCCCTACAGGACCTGCAACATGCGGTCGTGTATTATCCTGCTGAAATATAGGGTTTTGCAGGGATCGAATAAAGGGTACAGCTACTGGTCGTAACACATCTGAAATGTAACGTCCACTGTTCAAAGTGCCGTCAACGCCAACAAGAGGTGACCGAGACTTCTAACCAATGGCACTCCATACCATCACGCCGGGTGATACGCCAGTATGGCGATGACGAGTACACGCTTACAATGTGCGTTCACCGCGGTGTCGCCAAGCAAGGATGCGACCATCATGATGCTGTAAACAGAACCTGGATTTATCCGAAAAAATGACGTTTTGCTATTCGTGCACCCAGGTCCGTCGTTGAGTACACCATCGCAGGCGCTCCTGTATATGATGCTGCGTCAAGTGTAACCGCAGCCATGGTCTGCGAGCTGATGGTCCATGCTGCTGCAAATGTCGTCGAACTCTTCGTGAAGATGGTTGTTGTCTTGCAAACGTCCCCATCTGTTGAATCATGGATAGAGATGTGGCTGCACGATCCGTTACAGCCATGCTGATAAGATGCCTGTCATCTCGACTGCTAGTGATACGAGGCCTTTGGGATCCTGCACGGCGTTCCGTATTACCCTCCTGAACCCACCGATTCTATATTCTGCTAACAGTCATTGGATCTGGACCGACGCGAGCAGCAATGTCGCGATACGATAAACCGCAACCTCGATAGGCTACAAACCGACCTTTATCAAAGTCGGAAACGTAATGGTACGCATTTCTTCTCCTTACACGAGGCATCACAACAACGTTTCACCAGGCAACGCCGGTCAACTGCTGTTTGTGTATGAGAAATCGGTGGGAAACTTCCATAATGTCAGCACGTTGTAGGTGGCGTCACCGGCACCAACCTTGTGTGAATGCTCTGAAAAGCTAATTATTTGCATATGACAGCATCTTCTTCCTGTCGGTTAAATTTTGCGACTGTAGCACGTCATCTTCGTGGTGTAGCAATTTTAATGGCCAGTAGTGTAGTTAGCTCGAGACGGGATTCCAAATGGTATCTCTCTGGGACGTAAGTTCAATGGGCTCAATGTTGACTGACTGGCATTTTTCGATGACCTATCACTTCTAACAGATTCAACAGAAACTTTAGTGGAACAACTCAACGTACTTAGACAGCAAGCGGCAAAGGTTGGGCTTCATGTATCACTTGAAAAAACGCAGTACTTCACGAACATATGTGAATCTCCTAGTACACTGCATTTAGATGAGGGACAGGTCAAGAAAATCAACAGGTTTAAGTAGTTGGGAGAGTGGCGGGAACCTAATATGTCTGAAGGAACAGCACTATAAACTCGAGTCAGCAAGCAAGAGCTGGCATACAATCTGACCAAGAATACTTACAATAAAAAATGTCTCTCCCCTAACACTAAACTGAAGCACTACCAGACAGTCATCCGTCCTGAAGCCTTATATGCTTCAGAATGTTTAATACGCAGTAGGAAGGGACTTACTGCAAAGCTCGAAATGTAGCGGAGAAAGACAGTGAGGAAGATACTGGGGCCAGTCAAAGAAGGCGACAATTATAAAAGGTGACCCAACAGAGAGCTCTACGAGTACTGTGAAAGAATCACATATGTAGCTAGGAAAAGACGTCTAGCATTTTACGGACACGTTTAAAGGATGCATCGTGACAAATCGACCAACCAGCTTCTCTGTTACTGGCATAAGAGGAACACCAAGTCACCGTGGTCGAAAGAAGTGGAGACAGATCTTCAGGAACTTGGAATAACAGAAGGAAACTTGAATAATCGGACAATACTCAGGAAGGAGCTTAGACAAACGAGGTTCCAGGACGGATTACAAGAAAGATGACTGGTACTCTCTAGACACAGGAGAGAAAAGAACAACGCAGCCAGAGGATGCGTAACTATTGGGCAAATGTCGAAGCCCACTCCAAACGCAATAGTTGAATGTCGTGGTCCATAGTTCGTCTATACGAAATAAGAAGAAGAAGAACATTATTGAAAACGATCAAGGATAAAATCAACCTCCGGGTTACAATTTCAAGGAAGTCATGCCACTACGGATTGTGAGGAGGTACGCAGTTTACGTTATTCCCCTTTTTTATTTTATGATGTTACAGGCGTGCTGCGTCTAACTTGCTTCCTACATACCCATACTTGTTTTCTACGAAGCCCGGTTTACAAAGATATTCTTACACTACATCTGAGTGGATTGTCGTAATTAGAGTTGTCAGGAGTGTGTAGGTGGATGCCACCGTTTCCTATAGGTAGCTCCGTTCAGCAAAATGTTTTAGTATGCTAGTTCATATTTTTGTTTTGTTTCGATCATTTTTCTTGCTGTTCAGTGCTCCCCCCCACCCCCCCCCCCCCCACCCCACGACTTCCTGCACTATGCAAACCTCTCCATCCCACAGTAGAACTTACACCAAATATCCTTATTTATTGGATTTCTTTCAGTCCCTTCATTTTTGCTGTCTACGACTCCCACAGGTATCCGATGTCTTAACACATGTCCCACCATCCTGATCCTTTATTTAGTTAGTGTTTTCGACATAAGAGTACTTCATTCCTCGCCTGATTTCTTGTTAGCCAACTTAATTCTCAGCAGTTGTAATAGAACGACATCGGAAACTTATCGACTTTCTATTACGGTTTTGCCACACAGATTCCTTGAAATGCTATACTCCAGGCGAACATCCCCAGAAACGTCTTCCTCAGACTAACGACGATGTTAAAAGCTGACAGACATTTTTATCGAGTCTGAGTCGTTCTAGATATGTTATTTTGCTTCCAAGATAGTAGGAACCCTTCACATCGAACACTATGGGGTCCACAGTGTTTATTGATAATCTCATTTCTGCTACTCGCTATTACGGCTTTCTTTCGTTTATTTCTCAGTGCATGGTCTGTGCTCATTAGACTGTTTCCTTCAGAACGTGTTTAAATTTTTCAACACTGTAAATGAAGACTGCAATGCCAGCTACAAACATTATGTTCAGTATCCTTCCCACCTACACCGATCGAGGTGGCGCAGTGGTTAGTACACTGGACTCGCATTCGGGAGGACGACGGTTCAGTCCCGCGTCCGGCCATCCTGATTTGGGTTTTCCGTGATTTCCCTAAATCGCTCCAGGCAAATGCCGGAATGGTTCCTTCGAAAGGGCAGGGCCGACTTCCTTCCCCGTCCTTCCCTCATCCGATGAGACCTATGACCTCGCTGTTTGATCTCTTCACCCTAACAACCCAACTTTCCCTCCTACATTTCAGAAATATTCCTAAATCTTTCCAGTAGGCGCTGCAGCCCTGTCTTATATTCTTCTTAATCCAAGCACTTCCTTCTTGTACTTCATTTCTTATCGTCCTCTCAATATTTCTGTGCACACTCCATGTTATCCGTGACTCCCTACAATCGACACATATTTTCACCAGACTTTGGAACATGTTGCGGCATTCTGCACTGTTGAGCAATTTTCTAGGTCAACAAATCATACTTTTCGTAAGTCTTCATTCCACATCAGTCGCAACACCAGACCTTATTTTTTCTAAAACGAAACTGATCGTAATGTAATGCATCTCTGCCGTACGTTGTTTCTAACCCTTTTGTGCTCGTGTCCTCATCAGTTAATGGTCGTTTCTTTGGTGTTTTCAGTCAGTCCTGAGGCCTCAAATGCATAGTACCAGAAGAAAGTGTCCATCTAAGTGTACTTCATATATTTGTATCCTCAGGACTGACTGAAAATACCAAAGAAGTGACATGACCAAATAGTTAATCGGAGCACTTCCCCTCTGTTCTTCCAATCTGACAACTCTCTTGGTTCACCAACGTATGAACTTTCCTTATACCTCGTATGTATTCTTGCGAGCATTTCGAAAATCCTTCATACTTCCGCAGTACTCTTCTGCAACTACAGCGTTAATGTATTAATTGTGAAGGTTTCTCCTGTCGACTGCAGACGCCCAGCGTTCACGAACCGTTTCCTTTGTACAATTTTCGGAGTGCGCTTCTATAAATATGAGATTAGCCCCCACTACTTTTATTGTACCGTCTCTGCGCGCTGTAGATTTCGTTCTTAGCCACCCTTCATACTCCCCGCTGGTCGAGCACGCACGAGTTATTGCCTCTCAAATGAACTGTCAGTCAAGGACCCGGCTTGAGGAGGTGAAGCCCCTTTCACCGCAGCTGACGTGACGCAGCGCTCACATTTCAGACAGGTTCGAAACCAATCTCGTCTCATTGCTCGGGTGAGCAAACAAGGGGCCTTCAGGCACAGGCAGTTGGCATTGCAAACAATTTCCCCTGGCCTTTTTTTCACTTTCCCCCCCCTGCTGTGGGACCCTTAGGCCAGGAGGGACCGGGAGCGAACGGAGACGATTTAGCGACCATCATTTATTCAAGGCGGAGCGGGAATGGCGGCAAACCCTACTAGCCGGAGCATAGGCGGCGCCGTCCCCACTTTTCTCCAGGAGGTCCCCTCCCCCCCCCCTTCTCCTTCCCAACAGCGCCGGTGCCGATATGTAACTCCTTCAGGGATGCTATTAAATATTAAGCTGCAGCTTGATTAACGTCCCAAGTTCACAAACACGCCGCGCCGGAATAGACGCCTAGCACAGCTCCTCATCAGGCAGTCCGCCCCCTCCCCCCCCCTCTCCTCTCTCCTCCGCAGCTACCCTCATCGCGCACTTCATACAACATTCATCCCAGGAGTGATGGTGACGTCACCGCTAACAGGTTGTCTGTCGGTTTCGCGGCGGCGTACGAGCCCGCAGCTCGGCGCGAGGTACGGTAGCTTAGAGCCCACGGAGGGTAGACTTCCCAAATGTCATAAGAGGGAGCGTGGGAGCAGCAGAGAAATTTTGGAAAGTGATCTTCTTCTTACCGAACGAAACAATCTTTGCACGTAACGCTCAAAATCAGCTGGTATGAAGTTCTTCCCTTAGTTTGTGTGATGATCTAGTTACATATAATTTATTCCAAGGAATTCACTCCCGAAATAGGTTACACGTTGCAGAATACGATCCGGCGGCGTACTTACATTTTTGTATTTTTTCTTTTACCACCCTCTGTGAAAGTGGAGACGAATTACAAGGTCTGCTGAATGTTTGACCCACCTAATTAACACAGAACATGGAGCAGAAGAAGTAGCAAAATACCCGACAGACGGAACAATGAGGATACAGAAAGCAGACTTGCATTGGCACAAATGGCATTCCTGGTAAAGAGAGGCCTACCAGTATAAAAAAAGGTCTTCATTTGAGGAAGAAATTTCTAAGGATGTACGTTTGGAGGACAGAATTCTATGGTAGTGAGAAACAGGTTGTGAGAAAATCGGAACAGAAGAAAATCGAACCATTTGAAATACGGTACCACACACGAATATTGACAATTAGCGGACTGAATAGGTAAGAAACGATGAGGTTCTCCGTAGAATCGGCAAGGAAAGGAACATGTGAAAGACACTGACAAGAAAAGGAACGGGATGATAAGACATCAGGGAGTAACTTTTCTGGTGCCGGAGGGAACTGTAGAGGCTAAAAATTGTAGAGCAAGACGAAATTGGGATAAATCTAGCAAATAATTGAGGACGTAGGTGGTAAGTGCTGGTCTGTGGTGAATAGGTGGCCACAGGATAGGAATTTTTGGCGGGCCGCATCATATCAGTCAGAAGACTGATGACAAAAAATTTTTGATTATACAGGTTGTATGGTTATTATAGGTACAAAGTAGGCAAGTAGAGGAAAGTAAAACCATCAGATACTCCTAACTGAAGTATGTCAGGAAGCCAATGGTTTCTCCGAGATAACGTACTGTGACTGAGTACGTGAACATATTACATATTCCCCAAGGATCCAAACTGCAGATATACACTAGAGGACAAACACTTTCCAACAAACGTTGCATGCAATAGCCGTCCACATGAAGATGGACTTCAAAGCTTGTCGCCTTACCACTGCGCATACATGTTCGTAACATCCGTGTGTGTATCAAATGCATTTACAACCATCTGTAGTGCGTTCCGAGCCCTCATCGATACTATCAAATGGCTGTAATAAAACAAATCTTTTAAGTATTCCCGCGGAAGAAAATTCAACGGGTTAAATTCAGAACAACTGGGGTCCCCTATGTACTGCTGTGTATAAACGTATTAGCAAGCAATAGTTACAATATGATGTTTTCAAAAATCGATACAATGTGTCTTATCACGGTTGCTAGTAAAACGTAACTGTAAACTGAATATATAGGGGAAGGGGAATCGGTTGTAGGCTGTTTTCGAAGGACTGTACAAGCAGGAATAATGTATGTTGTAGATAATTAGGTAGTTAGAATTCCAGACACAAGATGAAGTAGGTTGATGCAAAGTATCACATCAACATTCTCATTACAAATAATTAATAAAAACTGACAGAACTGAGCATATAGTGTACATAACACAACAGATTTGAGACCAAATAATACTACAGGCCTCTACCAAAAGAAATATGTGATATCAAATAAAAGACAATCGCATATAACGTAATTGACACATTGATGTGCTTTACATTTTAACTATTAAATCACATGATGCAGTTAATGGATGATGCTGAATACATTAATATACAATGATAAAGATAAATATGGAACTATAAAGCTATAATGTCGTTGTAGTATGAAGCCTTAGTCCCACGTAGAAATTCTGGTGTTTAATTTCTCCAATTTACAGCTAAAATCATTCCAAACAACATATAGCATAAATAAAAATTTTTACAAGATAAACGAAAAATAAATGTTAATTGCTACAAACGGCATTATTATCATTATATGTATTTTCTTAATCCTTGCTTAATGTAAGTAATTCGCAGGATATAGCGATGATGGCGAAGCAACTCATATGTAAAGCCTTGCAATTCCTGCGATTCAGTTCGACAGAAGATTAAATTTAAAAATTAAAAATCTTCAATTTTTGTGATGAAACAGGAAATAAACCCAGTCACATGCGGATCCCAACATGACTATGTGTCTTGTGTGGAATTTACACCATTATTGTAAATGCAACGACTGTATAAAATATTGAACCACTTACAATTACACTTGTCAGAAATTATTAACACAATCTACATAACTGTTATTCTCATAAATTACTCATTTTTATGCATTCCTTTAAAGAAGGCCTGCGCCCGTTTCCCCTACTTCTTTCAGTCTACTCTTACGTTTTCTGAGCGACTGTGGCAGTATATATTTTATCGATTTTTGATCGCACTATGTTGAAGTTCATTTTCTAATGTCGCTAATCATAGAAGCTTTTCAAAAATATCTCCTACTTTATACGGTCCTTTAAAGATGTCCAATGGCCGAAACGTGTCATGAAATTAATCAAATGCTTGTGGTCAAGACAAACATGTACTGTAATCATACTATAAAATTGTCATGTAACAGTCACAAAGCAAAACCACTATTCCTCTTCGAAACAACGAATGAGACTCATTTTCAAACCAAAAACTCAATTACTCTTTGAATTAAATAATCTTCTGACAGGTTCGATGTTGCTCGACATAAATTCCTCCATTATGTGAACCTCTTTATTTCAGGGTAGCACTTGCACTTTTCGTACTCAATTATTTGATGGATACATTTCAATATCTGTCTTCCCCTATAGTTCTTACCCTTTACAGCTGCCTTCACTACCATGAAAGTTATTCCCTGATAACACATGTCTTCTCATCCCGTCCCTTCTTCCTGTCAGTGTCTTCTACACGTTCTTCTTTCTACCGATTCTGCTGAGAATTTCCATCCACTTCTCAACATCTTTGTTTATTATCACAACTCAGACACTTCGATTCACTTATTTTCCGGTTTCCCACAGTCCATAATTCACTATCTCACAATGCTGTGCTCCAAAGGTACAGTCTCACAAATATCTTTCTCCACAATAGGCCGACGTCTGATTTTAGTAGACTTCTCGTGGCTAGTAATGATATGTTTGCCTGTCCTAATCTGATTTTTATGTCATTCTTACATCATACGGCGTGCGTTATTTCGTTGTGGAGGTAGAAGTATACCTTGATGTCGTTAACATGTTTCGTGACATTGTCAATGTTGGAGCGACCTATGATATATTTTTTTTATATATTAAGGATTAAAAATTTCAGAAGTCAAAGGCATTAACTAATTTTTATTGTGCTTACGAGTTTCAGGTGTGTGTGTGTGTGTGTGTGTGTGTGTATGTGTGTACTGATGGAATGCGGGACCTAGATACGACGGAAAGGCTTCGTCCCACCGTAGCCCTCAGTGGTTCACAACCCCACCAAAGGCCCCAGTGATCCAACCACCCCACCGCCGTCCCACACCGAACTTAGGGGTATTTTGCGGTTCTGTTCGGCTCCCAGAGGATCCATCCCCCCCCCCCCCTCACCCCCAGGAGCGCCTCATTCCGGAAGAGTGTAACCCCAAATGTTTGCATGGCAGAGTAACTATGGTGTACGCGTACGTGGAGGCTGTGTTTACACAGCAATCGCCGACATAGTGTAACTGAGGCGGAATAAGAGGAACCAGCCAGCCTTCGCTGGGGCAGATGAAAAACCGCCTTAAAAACAATCCACAGGCTGGCCGGCACACCAGACCTCGACACTAATCCGCTGGGCGCATTCGCGGCGGGGACCGGCACGCTTTACGCCTGGGGAGGCAGCCCGCTAGACCGCGCTGTTAGCCGAGCGAACAGTTTCAGGTACGCACGGGCCATATTCAAACCATAAAAAATTGTTTTGATTACTATAATTGCCGTAACGGCTTAACACACCGTCATACAATTCTGAGTATAGTTGGAATAATTTGACACGTAGTTCGTATACAATCAAATAGAGCGAAAGTCATAAAACTAAGGCATTATATCGTTAGAACTTAATAACTGACACATTGAAGAATGTTCAGTTACAAAGCTCTAACGACATGGCAGTTACACTAAGCGAGACTGCTTTTAATGATCTGAAGATGTTTCTTATGTAGCTGAAACAGGTAATCACAATAAAACTTTGTTTACGATCTTCGCTTCCAGGATTTTTTATCCTTAACATATACAAAAAATCTTTAACTTCGTCTACGTCGTGGTTTTCTTTATTTACGTTAAGTTCATCGGTAATCTCGTTCCTCCTGCTACTCATCACTTAAATCATTCTTGTTTACCCTCAGTCCAAATTCTGTATCTATCTTCTTCATTTCAATGGGGAGAGCAATATTATCTGGCAAATCTGAAACGAATATGATACCTGTCCTGGAACAAACATGACTTTTATTGCAAAGGAAATACACTGAAACGCCAAAGAAACTGGTTTAGCCATGCGTATCCATATTCAGAGATACGTAACCAGACTGAATACGGCGAGCGGTCGGAAAAGCCTATGTAAGACAAAATGGTTCAAATGGCTCTAAGCACTATGGGACTCAACTGCTGTGGTCATCAGTCCCCTAGAACTTAGAACTACTTAAACCTAACTAACCTAAGGACATCACACACATCCATGCCCGAGGCAGGATTCGAACCTGCAACCGTAGCAGTCGCACGGTTCCGGACTGCGCGCCTAGAACCCCGAGACCACCGCGGCTGGCTATGTAAGACAACAAGAGTCTGGCGCAGTTGTTAGATCGGTTACTGCTGCTAGAATGACAGGTTGTCAAGATTTATGTGAGTCTGCACGTGGTTTATATCCGGCAGAAGAGCGAAGGGACACAGCATATCCGAAGTAGCGATGAAGTGGAAGTGTACCGTGAATATCAGGAATTCGGTAAAACATCAAATATCCGACATCTATGCGAACGGAAAAAGATCCTACAAGAAACGGACCAACGGCGACTCAGGAGAATCGTTAAATTTGACAGGACTGTAACCCATCCAAAAATTGCTGCAGATTTCAATAATGGGAGATCAACAAGTTTCAGCGTGCGAACTCCTCAACGAAACATCATCGATATGGGCTTTCGGAACCGAGGGCCCACTCGTGTACCCTTGATGACTGCACACCACAAAGCTTGACGCCTCGCCTGAACCCGTCAGCACAGACATTGTACTGTTGATGACTGGAAACATGTTTCCTGGTCGGACGAGCCTCGTTTCGAATTTGTATCGAGCTGATGGTCGTGTACAGGTATGGGGACAACCTCATGAATCCATAGACCGTGCATGTCAGCAGGGAGCT
The DNA here is from genome assembly GCF_021461395.2 of Schistocerca americana. Taxonomy (NCBI): domain Eukaryota; kingdom Metazoa; phylum Arthropoda; class Insecta; order Orthoptera; family Acrididae; genus Schistocerca; species Schistocerca americana. The sequence continues at coordinate 748,961,112 of NC_060122.1, read as the reverse complement.
GTTCAAGCTGGTGAAGGCTCTGCAACGGTGAGGGGCGTGTGCAGTTGCAGTGATATGGGATCCTTGATACGTCTAGGTACGACTCTGACAGGTGAAAGGTACGTAAGCATCCTGTCTGATCGTCTGCATCCATTCATGTCCAGTGTGCATTCCGACGGACATGGACAAATCCAGCAGGACAATGCTACACCCCACAGATCCTGAATTGCTACATAGTGACTCCGGCAACACTCTTCTGAGTTTGAACACATCGGCTGGCCACCAAACTCCCCAGACATGAACATTTTTGAGCATATTTTAGATACCTTGCAACGTGCTGTTCAGAAGGGATCTCCACTCCCTCGTAGTCTTATTGATTTATGGACAGACTTGCAGGATTCATCGTGTGAGTTCACTGCAGCACTCAGCACTACTTCAGAGTTAGTCGAGTCCATGCCACGTCATGTTGCGGCACTTCTACTTCCTCGCGGGAGTTCTACACGATTAAGTAGGTGTACCAGTTTCTTTGGCTCTTCGGTGTAAAATGACTGTTGTAAAGCAAGCAATATCTCTCCTTTTTAAAACGCAATAAAGCAGACATCTCTTCTAAAAGCTATTAATAGATGCATTCAGACTTATTTTAAAATCACAAACATGATAATTCAAAACAAAGAGGCGTTCTCTTCCAACGCAGATGAGACTCCCCTTCTGGAGTAAGCAAGATTTCTCCTTTTTTAGTAATGAAATCCTCAATTCTGCAAAACATTTACATCCCTCTTTTGAATTGTAAATTGTTCCTCGTCTAAAATACAAAAATGCTCATCTTCTATAACAAGAAGGGCTTCTCTTCTTGGTCTGAAACACGAGAACATCAAAGCTCGAATCGTTATATGTACCCAAAGCTGGCTAAAGAGGAGACAAATTCTGCCGAAATTATTACAAAGAACCCATAAGTATTTGGAAAGGATGGATTGGATACTGTTGGTGGCGGCGCATTTATTGCTGTTACCGGTAGCAAAATTATGGGTGCAGGCAATACGTGACAATCGGGAATAAATTTATAATTGGTTCTTTTTACCAACCGTCGGACTCAAATGACAATGTCGCTGAACAGTTCAAAGATATCTTGAGTCTCATCACAAAGCTTTATGCCATTCACACGAGTATATTTGGTTGTAACTTCAGTTTACCCTCGATTTGCTGTAAAAATACACATTCAAAACGGGTACTGAATACTTTTCCCAAGAATTATTTTGAGGAACTGGTTCAGATCCCGCTCGAAGTGTAAAAGGTTGCGAAAACAAATAATTCTGAGCAGATAGAGAGCATCATGACGGATACAAGGAATGGCGATCACAAATTCGTTGTAGTGATCTGCCCATTGCTGATCCACATCCAGCAAAAGAAAACGCTAAATATATCTATCTAAAAAATATCATGTAAGACGCCTTCCTAAGAGACAGTTTCCATTCCTTCCCATGTAACTGTATAACTGTAGACGAGATGTGGTTTAAATTCTAAGACATAGTGTTTGAGGGATTTGAGAGATTTATGCCTCATAAATTAATAAAGGATGGTGCTGATCCGCCATGATATAGAAAACAGGTCAGAACACTGTTGCAGAAGCACCGAAAAAAGCATGTCAATTTGAAAGAGCGCGATGTCTTCTAGATTGTTGGTATTTTACTGAAGCTCTAACCTTCCCTAATGAAGATTTAGTGGCTCTCTGTTGTTAGTAATGTGCATAAACCATTGAGGAGACACTGTGAGCAGCCCTCTTATAATTTTTTGCAGATAATGCTCTCATTTATCGTTTAGTAATGTCACCAGAATATCAAAATCAACTGCAGAATTACTTCGATATAATATCTGAATGGTGTGAAAAGTGACAATTATTTCCGATTGAGGAAACGTGTGAGGCGATCCACACGAGTAGAAAAAGAACGTTAAATTTCGATTTCTCGATAAATCACACGAAATTAAAGGCTGTCGGTTCGACTAAATACCCAGAAGTTACAATTCAGAACAACTTTAGTTGAAACTATCACATAGATAATGTTCCTGGAAGGCAACTCACATACTGCATTTTATTTGTAGAACACTGAGAAACTTCAGTAGTCCTGCTACAGAGACTGGCGACACTACTCTTGTTCATCCTCTGCTAAAGCGCTGCTGCGCTGTATGGGTTCCTTGCTAGATAGGATAAGCGGAGGACATCGAAAAAGTTCAAAGAAGGGCAGCCCGTTTTGTATTATAGCGAAACACTGGAGAGATTGTCACGGATATGATAAGCGAAATGCGATTGCAATCATTAAAACAAAGGTGTTCTCGTTGCGACGAGATCTAACCACGAAATTTCTCAAGAAATTTCTATTCTGAAAACGAAAATATTTAAATGTTGGCAACCCACATAAGGAGAACTAGCGTAATAAGAGAAATCAGAGCTCGTACACAGGAAGTTAAGCGTTCATTTTTCCGAAGTTCTATTACAGAGTCGAACGGTAAAGAAATGGTCTAAAGGTGGTTCCAAACCCCTGTGCCAGGTGCTAAATGAGAAACGCAAAGTAGTCACCTAGATGAAGATGTAAATGAACTGCGACTACTCTTTTCGGCAAGAGTTGCTTTATCTACAACAGTCATCGAACGCAAATAAGGCTCCTCTTCTAGAACAATCAAAAGTTTTATCTTTAGATGACTAGCGTCATCTTGTAAAACTAACACATCTCCTCTTCGTAAACGATCTAACTCATGATGTTATCCTTTCTCCTTCTTACATAAAAGAAACCAGCCACTTCATCTAAGACCAGCCAGGCTCTTCTCCTAAGAAGGAGAAGGCTATTCTTTTGAATCAAGCAATTTTTTCTTTCTAAACGATAGAAAGCCCATCTTCTGAAACAGGGAAGTCCAACTCACAGCCCGCGTGCCGCAGCAACAGAAAGCAAGTATCGACGTGGCGCAAGAGCTGACAATCTATCACAAGACTGGTAAAAAAAAAAAAAAGTTCCGTACAATCCCGTTTATGTAAATTGTGATGAATTGAATATTTCCAGTCTTAATGTCCAGCCGCATGATGCTATTCTCTCATTGGTCCATCCCACCTTTTTTTTCCTCTTCAGCCGTTATTGTTAGTAGTGTTAAGTATATCAACTTAGGCCCTAAAATATTGGTCTTCTTCCAATGCGGCCTGGCTACGTGGAAAAGTTCGGCTCCCGTGTTCTAGAAAAACCTAGTCTTATCCTTTAAAACAGGACGCTTTTCTTTTAAAACAAACAGTGACCGTCTTCCAAATTTTAACTACAATTATCTGCAACGTTGTGGGTAAAGCTGACTGGATGACAAAGACAGTCATTAACTGTACGTTTATTCTGTTGTGCTGCCTTCTTTCCCCTCATCCGAGACAGTAGCACTTTATTCCATATCTTGGATTAGTACGTTAGTATAGCATTGAGTAATCAGGAAAAGTAATCTTAGTGTTTCATGAGTTACGGACTGCCTCTACTCATCGTGATTATAGTGAGTATTGCTAGATAGGAACTAGATACACACTTCGTGTGTGTCCGCAGCTCTTGGTCATGCGGTAGCGTTCTCGTTTCCCGCGCCCGGGTTCCCGGGTTTGATTCCCGGCGGGGTCAGGGATTTTCTCTGCCTCGTGATGACTGGGTGTTGTGTGATGTCCTTAGCTTAGTTAGGTTTAAGTAGTTCTAAGTTCTAGGGGACTGATGACCATAGATGTTAAGTACCATAGTGCTCAGAGCCATTTGAACCACACTTTGTGTTTCATTTTTGGATAACAGGACTTGTTCGGAAATAGAATATTTTCCCAAGTTGACGTAGATGGTGAAGTTTGTCTAATGATTGTGTTTATCTCGTCCAGTGACGGGTCAGTATCCTCGTAGCATTTTGGGTGAAGATATACCGTATAATCAACGTTACTGCAAGGAATTGAGGAATTTTCTGGTTTTGCGATTTACTTCAGTCGATTTTTCTACATAACTGTACACTGTCTGATGATACTACCCAGACAATCGTATACAATGCGAAATCGATCACAACATGTCAGGAGGAGCCTTTGTAAAGGGAGGCGTAGAGTAATGTTTTATCAGTAGAAAAGCAGTAACAGTAGAATGAGTAGTTGTAGTAATATATATCATCAGCCGCTATTTTTGAAAACTTTAATTTGGTTACAAGTTTCACCATCTCAGTACCGCCATCTTCTGGCCCGTATACGCTTCCAAAAAATACAGAAAACGATAAAGTATAAAATAAATTCAATAGTACAACTGAATTGTTATATCAGGTAGACACAAGTAAATATTTGTGAGCAAAAAAAATTATGCTACAGTAGTTCACAGACAAATTATGAGTACATGAGGTCTATTAATAAAAAAGCTGTGAAACACGAGGATATCAGTATATATATATATATATATATATATATATATATATATATATATATATATACAACGTTCAAGAGATGAAACCAATTTAGTAAGAAGACAATATAAGAACTATTATAGAGATGACGTAATAGGGACGGAGTGTATGAAAAATATATACAAATTAGCAGTAGAAAATGGTAATAATTAAAAGCAATATAAATTAGTTTAAAGTAGGGTTGTGTGTAATATGTGTGTAGCATATAAATGGATCAATTCTTAGGTTGAAAAGAAAATAGGAAAAGATTGTGTCACGTACAAAAATGCCTCAAATTATATAGTGAGAACCATACAGAGTAGGGTGAAAACATGTAGAGACTGCATAGTACAGACTGATCACATGGTAAGATCACTCTTTTTAGTGTCTCACATGTTCGACGAACCATTCAATCCCATGTGTAATGAATACTTACACTTTTAATACCGAGTTAACCCCAAAAAAAATCGTTCTTGTCGATTGAATGTACGATCGATGCTTTTTACATTTTGCGGTTGTTTTATTTTGTTGACGTACAATGTTCTCCCAGCTCAGATTCCTTTCTTTGATTATTTCTGCTTCTGTTTTAATATTCCATTATCTCTCTATATAATCACATTTGTTCTCTCTTCTACGCACTTACAGCAGTAGTCACTGCTCTATCATGGAGTAATTTGAGTGCAGTGCTTCATTCGTTACTTTTAAGTTTTCCAGGCGAAACCTATGCAGTACTTTTAATTACGTTTTTCCTCGTTAGCGCTTCGATATCCGCCTTACTAAACCAATCTCCCGCATTATTTAGTGATAAGAAAGACATTCGTCAATGCTAATGAAGCATTTGTTTGGTAAACTGTAAGGTTTTCTCACCCAGTCAGTCTTACGGACACTCTGTTCTTTCGATTTTGACGATGAAGAAATCACTACACGATTTTGTCGTACTATGAGAGAAAAGCACGATGTGCAACTACTTCAGCATCATTTGTATTGTTGGGAAGTTCCTCCATTCTTACTTCACTATTTTATTTGAATCACAGCTTTGTGAAGAAAATTTAAATAAAACACGAGCGAAAGAGTGTTAACAGACTGCCTATGAAAATACAAATAGCTAGTTATTTTGAGAGGAACTGATGGAATAATTGTGATTTACTTTTATTTGAACAAAGCCTAGTCAACTTCTGTTTTTTGTAAGAAGAGTTCTCATTAGGTGGCAGCACAAAACGTCGCTCGACTGAACAGGAAAACCTTTAGCGGTGCTTCAGGACTTCAATTTCTTGATAGCGTCGTGAAAAACAGTTACAGCTGCGACCTGAAAGCCGGCACTAACATGCAATTTAGCGACGGCGTAGCTCAGTATTGGGTACGAACGATAATGCACGTAACCTGTTGCTACCGGTTTAATAGGCCTTGTAATGACGAAAAGCTCTTTGCCTCCTTCGATATAAAACGCCACTTGGAGCGGAGTGGTGCGCTGGATGGCGCTATGGCAGCGATCACGCTCTCCAGGCGTCTGTCGTCTACAGAGGGAGGGACGAACACAGGGAGCAACACGTCAGTGCGTTCCCACAGCTCGTAGCGTAGATGGATGTATACGTGAAATACTCGTATGCAGATATCTCGCTGTAAGTGCTAATTCCCGACGCATGCAGGCAACCGTTTACTTACAGGCATTGTGTGAACAACTAATTTATTGGCTGCTCGTGTATAAACATGAAATGAACTCAGAATGAAATTTTCACTCTGCAGCGGAGTGTGCGTGCTACTCAAGCAAGACTCACGCCCCGTCCTCCACTTCTGCCCGTACCTCGTCTCCTACGTTCCAAACTTTACTGAAGCTCTCCTGCGAAACTTGCAGAACTAGCACTCCTGAAAGAAAGGATATCGTGAAGACATAGCTTAGCCACAGCCTGGGGGATGTTTCCAGAATGAGATTTTCACTCTGGAGTGGAGTGTGCGCCGATATGAAACTTCCTGGCAGATTAAAACTGTGTGCCGGACCGAGACTCGAAATCGGGACCTTTGCCTTTCGCTGGCAATTGATCTACCATCCTAGCTACCCAAGCACCACTCACGCCCCGTCCTCACAGCTTCACTTCTGCCAGTACCTCGTCTCCTACGTTCCAAGCTTTACACAAGCTCTTCTGCGAACCTTGCAGAACTAGCACTCCTGAACGAAAGGATATTGTGAAGACATGGCTTAGCCACAGTCTGGGGGATGTTTCGAGAATGTGATTTTCACTCTGCGGTGGAGTGTCCGCCGATATGAAACTTTCTGGCAGATTAAAACTGTGTGCCGGACCTAGACTCGAAATCGGGCCATTTGCCTTTCGCGAGAAATTCCTCAACCATCTGAGCTACCCAACCCCGACTCACACCCCAGGCTGTGGCTAAGCCACGTCTCCGCAATATCCTTTCTTTCAGGAGTGCTAGTTCTGCAAGGTTCGGAGAAGAGCTTCTGTAAAGTTTCGAAGGTAGGAGACGAGGTACTGGCAGAAGTGAAGCTGTGAAGACGGGGCGTGTGTCGTGCTTTGGTAGCTTGCCCGCGAAAGGCAAAGATCCCGAGTTCGAGTCTCGGTCTGGCAACCAGTTTTAATCTGCCAGGAAGTTTCATGAAATGAACTAGTGCAATACGTTGAGACTGTAAACATACATCTAGTGTGGAGAATCTGACAACCTTAAATTAGCGTCAGTGACACTCATAAATAATGTTCATTGGGTTCCCTGTAAACATACATATAGAAAGGAGAATCTGATAACTTAAATTAGCGTCATCGACGCTGATAAATAATGTTTATTGGGTTCTGAACTGTCTACAGATGTGATATACATTCATAAACCATTGTATAACTTTTGCCCTAAACCCGTACCGCCCCTAGTTAAGTTGAGCTACTGAATGACCGACAGAATCAGAAGCTTTTGTTATATCGAAGAAAGAATACCTTCAGCCCTCAACCTGTTGTTTAGCCCCGCTACAGCGTTATCACACAAAGGAGGAAATTGCCAGATTACACTGAGGTGACAAGCGCTGTGGTACACCTCCTAAGCCGGCCGGGGTGGCCGAGCTGTTCTAGGCACTACAGTCTGGAACCGCGCGACCGCTACGGTCGCAGGTTCGAATCCTGCCTCGGGCATGGATGTGTGTGACGTCCTTAGGTTAGTTAGGTTTAAGTAGCTCTCTGTTCTAGGGGACTGATGACCTCAGCAGTTAAGTCCCATAGTGCTCAGAGCCATTTGAGCACCTTCCAATATTGTGTCGGATAGCAGGAACTCGACCTGCCAGCCGCGCGGGTTGAGCCGAGCGGTCATAGGCGCTGTAGTCATGGACTTTGCGGCTGGTTCCAATCGTCCCTCGGGCATGGGTGTGTGTGTGTGTGTGTTTGTCCTTTAGATAATTTAGTTTAAGTAGTGTGTAAGCTTAGGGACTGATGACCTTAGCAGTTAATTCCCATAAGATTTCACACGCATTTGAACATCTTTTTCGACCTGCCATGGACTCAACAAGTCGTCGAAACTCCCCGTCAGAAAAATTGAGCCATCTCTCTCTATAGCCGTTCATAATTATGACAGTGTTGCTGGTGCATGATTTTGTGCTCGAAATGACCTTTCCATAAATGACCGATGGGATTCATGTCAGGAGATGTAGGTGGCAAAATCATTTCCTGCAAAGGTCCAGAATGTTTTTCAGACCAGTCGGGAGCAGATGAGGCCCAGTGACATGGCTCCTTGTTGTCTATAAAAGCTCTATAGTGTTTTAGGAACATTAGGTCCGTGCATGCCTCCAAATGATCTCCACGTATCCGAACATAGCCATTTCCAGTCAATGACCGGTTCAACTGGACCAGAGGACCCAGTCCATTGCACGCAAACGAAGTCCACACCATTGCGGATCCGTCACCATCTTGCAAAGTGCATTGTTGACAACTTGGTTTTGTCGCTTCGCGCGGCCTGTGCCATACTCGAACCCTACCATCAGCTCGTACCAACTGAAATCGTTTCTCATCTGAACAGGTCACCGTTTCCCAGTCGTCTAGGGTCCAACCGATATGGCACGAGACCAGGAGAGACGCTACGGGCAATGTGCTGTTCAAAAAGATTTCGCGCTTGCAGCCGGTCGTCGTAAACTTCATTGCGCAATATTTCACGTGGTCAACTGCCAGCCATCTTTAGGTGAGCCGAACGAAGACTGACGAAGACGTTCTCCGCTCCATCTTATATAGTGCGCTGATGGAACTGCCGCGCATGCGTTGCAGTCGCGGAGAGAGAAGTACCACACCGACCAGCGACAGAACACTCGCTGGTGGAACTGCAAGACTCAGCTGCCGTCGGTATTGTCGCTGGCCGCAGCAACTGAAGTCTTCTGGCGTCTTCGTCTCGAGCAAATTTCGAAGATAACGAGACTCAACGCGTTATTCGATTGGTAACCACTGTCACGGTTCATCAGATTTCCCGTGATGCGTATTTCAACAGATTCTTTGATAATGGAGTCCCAAAAAGTTGTTGCTGTGGCCAATATCAAAGTTTTGTCGTACTGCATTGAATGTCCGTTGGAAATGCAATGTTCCGCAACTGCAGACTTACTGGGTTGCAGTAGGCGAGTGCACCGTCGATGTTCCATACAACGCGTTGTCTGTCCTATATAGGTCATTCCACATTGACAAGTTATTTTGTAAGTTCCCGCCTTCCGCAGTAACAAATCATTCTTCACCTATCCCAGCAAATCCGAAGTCTTAGTAGGTGGACGAAAAACCACTTTCACATGAAAATTATTAAGAATCCTATTTTGAAGGAGATATTTCCAACTAAGGGAAGAAAAGCTAGTGATTTGGCTGGCGCGTTCTCCTCTTTATCCACTTCCCGGTTCCTGGCTCTAGTTGAGAAGGCCCTGTCAATTTGCCGGGTCCAATATCCATTGTCTCTGAACACCCATCCTTAAATGTGCAAGTTCCTTAGGCAAATTCTCTGCGTCCGACACCGTATGTGATCTGTGCCCAAGGGTTTTAAGTATACTCATGGTTCGGGATGGACGATGGCAAATTGAAGAATACAATCAGTGTGAGTGGGCTTACGATAAACAGGTTGTCCCACCGAGACGTCACTCTTCCATTTAACCAAAAAAATCCAGTAATGGAAGGCAACCATCTTTCTCTAGTTCCTTAGTAAATCGAATATTCTCATGGATGGAGTTAAGATGAAAAAACTCCATTAATTTTTCTTCTCCGTGGGGCCACACTATGAAAGAATCATCGACGTATCTCCAAAAAACAGTTTGTTTACAAACCGCTTATTCAAGTGTTCTGTCCTCAATATCCTCCATAAAAAGGTAAGCCACCAGAGGAGACAGATGGCTGCCCGTAGCGACACGGACTGTTCAAAACATTCCTGGTTAAACATAAAATGAGTTGATGAAGGAGCATGTCGAAACAAAGCAGTGATGTCCGATTCAAACTGTTGACCAATTAGCGTCAAGAATCCGCAAGAGTTACTTTTGTGAAAAGGGAAACTACATCAAAACTCACTAGAAGATCCGAACTACTTAAGTGGCGAGCTCTCAGTTTGTAGATAAAATTAGCAGCGTTCCGTATATGATGTGAACATTTGCCAACGAATGATCTCAGCAAAGAAGCTAGATCTTTGGCCAAATCATATGTGGGTGCGTCAATATTATTCACTATAGGCCGTAAAGGCATACCTTCTTTATGTACGTTAAGAAGACCATACAGTCTCGGTGGTACGCTGCCATGTGGTCTTAACCACTTGATGGTCTCTGGACCTAGCGAGGAAGGGTTAAGAAGTGCGCACTTCTTCCGTTGCACACGTGCTGTTGGGACTTGGTCAATTCTCCTATACATAGTATCACTAAGTAGACTTTACATCTTCTCCAAATACAACCAACGAGATAACAAAACGGTAGAATTACCTTTATCAGTCTTCAGCACCACTATTTCCGGATCTTCTCGAAGGTTCCGTAGTGCAGCCCTTTCTTCAGCGGTTATGTTACTGCGTTGGGGACGAGCTTTCAGAAGAACACGAACAGTTTCACTTTTTATTTCTTCAGCAGCGTTCATAGGAAGGCGGCGTACAGATTCTTCAACACCACTTACGAAACTTATAAGAGGTACTGCACTTGGTGCAGGTGCAAAATTAAGACCTTTGGCCAAAACTGACATCGTCGCATCGTCTAAAATCTTCTCAGTGAAATCAACAACGGAACGTCGTGCAGTTATTTACTGTGGCGTCGGCTCACCTGAAGATGGCTGGCAGTTGTCCAGCCGAAATATCGTGCAATGAAGTTAACGACGACCGGCTGCAAGCCCGAAATCTTTTTGAACAGTTGATTCGTCGGGAAAATTTCAAATTTTACAATGTCGTGCTGTTAGCAAAGGCACTCGCATCGGTCATCTGCTGCCATATTTCACTAACACGAAACTTCACCGTGCTCTCCTAACGGATACGTTCATCGTACGTGTCACATTGATTCTGCCGTTATTTCATACAGTGTTGCTTCTCTGTTAACACTGCCAAATCTACGCAAACGCCGTTGCTCTGGGTCGTAAGTGAAGACTGTTGGCGACTACTTTCTCTGTGATGACAGGTAATGCCAGAAATTTGATATTATCTGCGTACTCTTGACATTGTGGATCATACTGTGGACCTCGGAGTATTTAAATCCTTAATGATTTCCGAAATGGAGTGTCGCAGCTAACGACAAGAAAAAGGAGTAAAAGTGAGACAGTGTTAATACTTTCATCCTTCTTTACCTCCTCTGCATTACTGCAGATGACGTGTCACTGAGCACATCTATACTGTGCATGCAGTACACGTGAGGTGCCTAATTGTTTCCACTGCCCTGTGTGGAATACATAAGTTCTTGTACACTTCACTAACCTGCTTTCTTCATGATGATGATGTCCCCAGCGCAGAAAACAGCATGCAGGTCGTGGATTCTTTTTCTTGACGCTGAAATTAACTTCGCAAGGAACTGCTGCTACGAATAAACTATAACTCATTTGGGATGCCACTCGCGTTTTTATTAATATAGACACGAGAAACTATTCTTGATCACAACGTATAGAACATATCTGGCTGAAATAACATGAAATACATCCTGCCTCAGACAACATGTTTGTCTTCTGGAACCGTCAGAATTGGAGAATAAAATTACGTGAATAAAATACTACTATTACAGACAACATGTCTGTACCTAGCGACGGTCGGAACTGTAGTAAATAAAGTTGCATGAAACAAATACTGCTATAACAGACAACATGTCTGTCTACTGGAACGGTCAGAACTGGAGAGCTGGACTGCCCGAGACACTCCGCGCGCCAAGCCAGCAAGGCGTGACCTGAACGCCATCGAAGTGCATCGGCAGTATTATCGTCAGTCTTTTGTTTTAGTAATACTTTGATTTTAATGAATTTGAAATGACTGATTGATAGCTGGCTGTTGAGACATGTTTATTTAAAAAAATGAAGTAATTTGGATGACAGGTTTAATTAATAATAGCAACTAAAGTTTAACGTTTTGGCGCCCTACCGCCGAACACAGCAGCCAATCACAGAGCAGCAGCATCATGCAGGCGGTCTTTCTCACGGGAATGGTACCGAATCTAACATCTGTCACCGGTACCTCATCCCACATTGCGTCATCTCTATGCTTCTTGCATCTCCACTGCCCTGGGAATAGCTTCCTGGAGCCTAATATGATGGCTGAATAAGCCAGAAATATTACAACCTCGAGCTGTCATTCCGCGTTCAAAGTCTATATATTCCCGTCGTGCGGTCATAATCACGTCCGAAACTTTTTCCACGCAAATCACCTGACTACAAATGGCAGCTCCGCCAACGCTTTGCCCTTTTATACCTTGTGTACGCAATACTACCACCATCTGTGTATGCGTACTTCGCTTCCCATGAATTATGTGTGTGTGTGTGTGTGTGTGTGTGTGTGGGTGTGTGTGCGTGTGTGTGGGGTGCGAATTCGTAAGGGACCAAACTGCTGAGCTCATCGGTCCATAGACTAAAACACTACTTAAACTAACTTATGTTGAGAACATCACCCACCCCATGCCCGAAGGAGGACTCGAACCTACGGCTGGAGAGGCCGCGCAATCCCTGACATGGCGCCTAAAACCACGCGGCCTCTCCGCGAGAACCCATGGACTATATCACCTCAGTGTATACCTAGCAAAGAAAATCAATCTGAAATTAGCATCAGGGCCACTCATAAATAATGATTATCGGGTTCTAAACTATCAACAAAAGTCATGTTCAGTCGTCAACCATTGTTTAGCTTTTGCCCTAAACCCATAACGGTCCGAGTTATGCAAAAATATTGCAAAAGTCTTGCATGACCGTCACGATCAATTGGTTTTATTAAATCAAACAATCGCTTCAGCCCATAATCTGCCACTACGCCCTCACACAGAAACGAATTGGGTACGAAATTACACCTTTGTAATATACAACCGGTCATATTAATCTTACATAAACAGCCAATTTAAATTAGTCTCAGTTCATCATTCACAGCTGACATGATAAGAACAAAGTATGTTCTCTGTGGAATACAATTTTCTCAAAAAATTTTCTAAGCTCTGGTAGAAGATGAATGCGCATAGTGAAACATCTCGCAGTAAGCGGTTGCTAATTACAGTCCCATGTAGACATCCAGTTAGTGACATAAGCATGCTAAACAATAAAAACATCAAACTTATTTGCAGGTTGCACAAGAATACGACAACAAGCAGCTAAGAAGGAGTACTACTTAATGATATATTTGTAAAATGTCGTACTATCGCCTTGAGCTCCTGGTAAAATTCTTTACCTATACAGCCAGCTTCTGTCGTCTGGCCATCATCAGTATCATAGAAGGTTTCACAGCATCATGTAAAAAGGAATAAAACGTCGTTAACGTTCGTCTAACACGATACGTTTATGAACGTAATGATAGTCGGACGACTGAAATTGGTTGTAAAAATAAAGTATTTACCAGCAGTTGAGGCAGTAATACAATATATATATATATATATATATATATATATATATATATATATATATATATATATATATATATACAGTGTGGTCCATTGATCGTGGCCTCGCCAAATATCTCACGAAATAAGCGTCAAACGAAAAAACTACAAAGAACTAAACTTGTCTAGCTTGAAGAGGCTGCAGGTCAAACGGATATCAACTGCGTTTTTTCAAATAGGAACCTCAGTTTTTATTATATATTCGTATAGTACGTAAAGAAATATGAATGTTTTAGTTGGACCACTTTTTTCGCTTTGTGATAGATGGCGCTGTAATAGTCGCAAACGTATAAGTACGTGGTATCACGCAACATTCCGCCAGTGCGGACGCTATTTGCTTCGTGATACATTACCCGTGTTAAAATGAACCATTTACCAATTGTCGAAAAGGTCGACATCGTGTTCATGTATAGCTATTGTGATCAAAATGCCCTACGGGCGAGTGCTATGTATGCTGCTCGGTATCCTGGACGACATCATTCAAGTGTCCGGACCGTTCGCCGGATAGTTACGTTGTTTAAGGAAACAGGAAGTGTTCAGCCCCGTTTGAAACGTGAACCACGACCTGCAACAATTGATGATGCCCAAGTAGGTGTTTCAGCTGCTGTCGCGGCAAATCTGCACATCAGTAGCAGGAAAATTGCGCGAGAATCGGGAATCTCAAAAACGGCGGTTTGAGAATGATACATCAACATCGATTGCAACCGTACCATATTTCTATGCACCAGGAATTGCATGGCGATGACTTCGAACGTCGTGTACTGTTCTGAGAAATTACGGGACGATGACAGATTTTTTTCACGCTTTCTATTTAGCGACGAAGCGTCATTCACCAACAGCTGTAACGTAAACCGGCATAATACGCACTGTTGGGCAATGGAAAATCCACGATGGCTGCGAGAAGTGGAACATCAGCGACCTTGGCGGGTTAATGTATGGTGCGGAATTATGGGAGGAAGGATAATTGGCCACCATTTTATCGATGGCAATCTAAATGGAGCAATGTATGCTGATTTCCTACGTAATGTTCTACCGATGTTACTACAAGATGTTTCACTGCATGACAGAATGGCGATGTACTTCTAACATGATGGATGTCCGGCACATATCTCACGTGCGGTTGAAGCGGTATTAAATAGCATATTTCACGACAGGTGGATTGGTCGTCGAAGCGCCATACCATGGCCCGCACGTTCACCGGATCTGACGTCTCCGGATTTCTTTTACTTTCAAGGCTATTCTTTGATGTTGTTATTACATCCTAGAGATCGTTTTTGTGAGATAACACGAAGTTATCAACAGGAGCGGTCACTGATGGGAGCTTGTACATTGTTAATGCATGCGGGATCATTATGGTAGCTCTTCTTCGAATAGTATTTTCTGCAGTTGCGAACAAACAGGCAGTATGGTAATTAATAGTAAACCTTGCAAGGGGGCTTCGAAGCCGCGTACAGCTGTTACTAGAGGAACATCTCGAAGCAGTTGCCGGGGACAGAATTCTGGTCGCAAGAATTTCTATCACATGTGTGCACACAATACTTTCGTCCGTAGAGGCGAAAAACTACCCGTTAGGCATCTCTGACCTTGTCAGGAACAGAGACACAGGAGAGAATTAGGTTGCCCAGCCAATGCGTTTCGACCGTGTCCTAAATGCCCGGTGTGTAAAGAGATGGCACGCATAACAGTCCGAGAGTTTTCATTTTCACCTGGGTCTGGACACTATCGATGGAGCCATCAGGTGGTGACGACCCTCGGCCTGTTCAGTTTTTTTGGAAGCCTCAGGTTTTCGGAAGAATATTAGGATGGAACACAACATTTATGGCGGAGGTGAAATGATCATTTTGGGACACAAAAGCACTTCTCTTACTTCAGCCGAGCATCCTGGTCAGACGTGTTGCAACGTTTGGTCCATCCAATTAATGATCTCTATGATAAATATGTTGTTCACATTAGGCCTAAACGGAAACTCAAAACACGCTGCGTAAAGTGGCCATGGTAATAACGTTTTCTCATCCCTGTGCAGGAATCTAAGAGTCAGGAATTGGTTGCTTCTCCAGCAGGGAGAAGAATATTATTAACATTGGTTAGGATTGTCTGGAGGGTAGAGCAGTCGAGCGGGAGGGAAGATATGGTAGCCGTGGAACCTCGTGACTGGCACGAAATCCTTGTGGGGCACTTCGATGGCTGCTTTTTTCTAGTTTACCAAGGTTTAATGGAAAGGGAGGAGTTGAGAAACTTGGCCTTCTGAATCAGACACAGGCCTGGAGAGGAGATTCTCCTGTTGTGAGTGGGCTGCTCTTGGGGCAATCGTCCTGAGTGTGACTTCACACTTGTGTGGTCTTGACTTCGACCCTGTGGTAAAGTCTTAGGTGTACCAACAATCTGAATCTCAATCATCCCGCACAACTCGCTGTGCTGAGCACCATCTTATTCATATCAGGTCACGACAGGGTCTTCGTATCATAAAAGTATGTCAGCATTAAAGTTTTATTTAAGATTCTGACAAAAATTGTATCCTCCAGTGTAGGCTAGGAACAACAACTACTGTCAGAGGACAGAATCAATTTAGCAGACGTATGGCAGGCAGACAAGTGGAAGATGACAGCTTAAAGTGATTCATGTTAGGGTATAAACTTTCAGTCACATGTAGCCTTTCAAATCAAACTGCAAGACCAATGTAGTCTTCCACAGTAGTACTCATAAACAGTGAGAAGTGATTACAGCGTACGAGGCTATCTACAGGGGAGATATGTGATGGTAGAGTATGAACATTGCATAGAAGGTTATCAGACTTCGTGAAAACACGGAGATCCAATTTAAACAACAGAACATTCAACGATGAAGCGCCGAAGTCCATGACCGTTGCGTCACAAAATGTACCGTCCCCTACTTTGTTTGAATGTATATTTTCGTATTCCATTTATCAGGAAAGGAATGTTGTTATAACCAAGATAGAAACAAAAGCGGTTTCACGTCACAAACGGTTATTATTTCAAATAACAAGAGGCTACGTAACACTGACGTCTATTGTACACGGCATCCAGAAAGAGAGCAAAAATTACAAAAGAATCTCGGAGCGGCGGTATCACTTGATCAGCGTCAGTAGTCGATGTATGTATCAATTCGTAATGAATACAGAATGGTTCACAATTATAGATGAGAATCGTTATGAATTTATGTTTGTGATCGGCATGAGGGAGTTACATGTAAAATAAGGCTGTAACTTCAGGAACGAAAAGGTAATTAGAGCGGCGATTAATGTAAAGGAAACTGTCATTTTAAAAAATATCACACACAAATAACTTGATTTCGATATCAGAAACATAAGAGACTTTTAATCACATTTCAAAGATTTCTTCCTTAATTTTTAAGTTGTTACACGTTTCTGCACTTTACAAGTTTGTTCTGTAGCACAACACGTTTACACTGCCTTCATCTGAGGGCTGCATGTTTGACGTCTGTATCAGGACATCCACCAATACTCTGGTTTCTTCCCCACTTAATTTAAAAATTCTTGCAAAATGGGAACGTGACGCACCGGTGGAATGAATGGAATGAATGAGGGATGGTGAGATCACCTTTGATAATCACTGTGAGACAAACCATTTGCGCCTTAACGAGAACTGGGAAACGATTGGCTCAGATTAGATATTTGTTGCACTATTTTCGTGTGAGTATGGACACACTCGTCTGCTTTGACCCCCTACAGTAATTGCATGATGTACATCAACTGCTAGTGACCTTACAGCTAGTTTACCAGACGCTGGATAGTCACTGCAAATATTAAATTACGTAAAGTGCAACTGTTTGCATCAAATAAATGATATCAGGTGGTGTCACAATTGAATGATGTAGTCGACCAAGAAGATTTATTAATTCATTCAGTAGTTCTTTGAAATAATTAAAGATGGTGGTCCTACATATATTACTCGAATAATTATTAATAACAGAAATCCGACAGTGGAGCTTACTGCAATGAATTAATATGCAAAGGTGTCAGATACACCGATACTATCTGCTCACAAAACTCAACTTACTACGTCCAACATTACACGTATATTTTCAGACTCCCGGCAGTTTTTACAGTATTTAGTGGGACCGCACGCCGCCCAAGTTAAAACATCACTCGGAGACTGTTCTTACGAATCACCGAATGTAACTGTCTCTCTGCTCGCGTGAGACGAATACCTCTTTTCACACCGTCCGTTGGCTATCAACGGAACAACCCACCAACACTGCTGCTCAGCCCCAGTAAGATGCATATAGGTCCTCGCCAATTAGCCTTAGTTGCCAACCGTAAGGTCACGTCGCAGCGTGTGGCGACTTTTGAGTCTTCTTTTCCTAAATGTAGGGAAGGATTTCCGATCCCTCTGTAAAAAGTAGGGACTTTTTGTCCAATAAAGAAAAAGAGGAATGGACATCTCTAAAATGGGCCATCACAGAAGTTGGGAAGGAAAACATAGGTACAAAGAAGGTAGCTGCGAAGAAACCATGGGTAACAGAAGAAATACTTCAGTTGATTGATGAAAGGAGGAAGTACAAACATGTTCCGGGAAAATCAGGAATACAGAATTACAAGTCGCTGAGGAATGAAATAAAGAGGAAGTGCAGGGAAGCTAAGACGAAATGGCTGCAGGAAAAATGTGAAGACATCGAAAAAGATATGATTGTCGGAAGGACAGACTCAGCATACAGGACAGTCAAAACAGCCTTTGGTGACATTAAAAGCCACGGTGGTAACATTAAGAGTGCAACGGGAATTCCACTGTTAAATGCAGAGGAGAGAGCAGATGGGTGGAAAGAATACATTGAAAGCCTCTATGAGGGTGAAGATTTGTCTGATGTGATAGAAGAAGAAACAGGAGTCGATTTAGAAGAGATAGGGCATCCAGTATTAGAATCGGAATTTAAAATACCTTTGGATGACTTACGGTCAAATAAGGCAGAAGGGATAGATAACATTCCATCAGAATTTTTTAAATCATTTGGGGAAGTGGCTACAAAACGACTATTCACGTTGGTGTGTAGAATATATGAGTCTGGCGATATACCGTCTGACTTTCGGAAACGCATCGTCCACACAATTCCGAAGACGGCAAGAGCTGACAAGTGTGAGAATTATCGCACAATCAGCTTAACGGCTCATGCATCGAAGCTGCTTACAAGAATAATATACAGAAGAATGGAAAAGAAAATTGAGAATGCGCTAGGTGACGATCAGTTTGGCTTTAGGAAAAGTAAAGGGACGAGAGAGGCAATTCTGACGTTACGGCTAATAATGGAAGCAAGGCTAAAGAAAAATCAAGACATTTTCATAGGATTTGTCGACCTGGAAAAAGCGTTCGACAATATAAAATGGTGCAAGCTGTTCGAGATTCAGAAAAAAGTAGGGGTAAGCTATAGGGAGAGACGGGTCATATACAGTATGTACAACAACCAAGAGGGAATAATAAGAGTGGACGATCAAGAACGAAGTGCTCGTATTAAGAAGGGTGTAAGACAAGGCTGTAGCCTTTCGCCCCTACTCTTCAATCTGTACATCGAGGAAGCAATGATGGAAATAAAAGAAAGGTTCAGGAGTGGAATTAAAATACAAGGTGAAAGGATATCAATGATACGATTCGCTGATGACATTGCTATCCTGAGTGAAAGTGAAGAAGAATTAAATGATCTGCTGAACGGAATGAACAGTGTAATGAGTACACAGTATGGTTTGAGAGTAAATCGGAGAAAGACAAAGGTAATGACAAGTAGTAGAAATGAGAACAGCGAGAAACTTAACATCAGGATTGATGGTCACGAAGTCAATGAAGTTAAGGAATTCTGCTACCTAGGCAGTAAAATAACCAATGACGGACGGAGCAAGGAGGACATCAAAAGCAGACTCGCTATGGCAAAAAAGGCATTTCTGGCCAAGAGAAGTCTACTAATATCAAATACCGTCCTTAATTTGAGGAAGACATTTCTGACGATGTACGTCTGGAGTACAGCATTGTATGGTAGTGAAACATGGATTGTGGGAAAACCGGAACAAAAGAGAATCGAAGCATTTGAGATGTGGTGCTATAGACGAATGTTGAAAATTAGGTGGACTGATAAGGTAAGGAATGAGGAGGTTCTACGCAGAATCAGAGAGGAAAGGAATATGTGGAAAACACTGACATGGGGAAGGGACAGGATGATACGACATCTGCTAAGACATGAGGGAATGACTTCCATGATACTAGAGGGAGCTGTAGAGAGCAAAAACTGTAGAGGAAGACAGAGATTGGAATACGTCAAGCAAATAATTGAGGACGTAGGTTGCAAGTGCTACTCTGAGATGAAGAGGTTATCACAGGAAAGGAATTCGTGACGGGCCGCATCAAACCAGTCAGTAGACTGAGGACAAAAAAAAAATTGCGGAAAAGGAAATTGAAACAGAGAAAGTTGTCAAACTGTATAAATTTTAAACATTGTATACGTCTCTCACCACTATGTAAGGATGGTTGGGCTGTAAGGGCTTACCTCAGGGAGGTGCAGAAGAAAAGTGTTTTAGGTACTGCCTGGAGGGAGTACTTGACATGTTTGTTGCGCTCCTCGTGTCGATAAGCTGAGGCCTCCTAAGCTACAAATCTCGAACGGAAGTGGCACACATTTGGGAATGCATATTACGAGACAATAATTTTCAAATGCGATAGTTATTTGCAGCGACGAACGTAAATTAAAGTAGATGAAATACAACGCAATGATTAGAAGAAAATCAGCCACTGTCGCTAGCTACACTCGTGGATAGAAGATAATCCGTATTGTGCGGACATGCGACGACCAAAGGTCAGTGGCCCATTAGGCAAGTTTTAGCGCATCTACTGATATCTCTGCACCATCGTTACTTCCACAGTTACATTCTTAACCTCGGGCGGCAGCGATTGTGTTTCTGTTCTTCTTGTTCATTCACGTGTTGAAAATAAACGATAAACATCTCACGTAGGTCAATTTAGTTTCTTTAGCCTTTATATAAGCTTATAAAGTTTATATTTTGTTGGAGTATGTAATTGTAGCGCAGTATTACTTTCTTTTTTTTTTTTCGTTATGACTTCAGCACCGAAAAAGGAAAGATTCAAGTGGCTCTGAGCACTATGGGACATAACATCTGAGGTTCTGAGGTCATCAGTCCCCTAGAACTTAAAACTACTTAAACCTAACTAACCTAAGGTCATCACACACATCCATGCCCGAGGCAGGATTCGAACCTGCGACCGTAGCGGTCGCGCCGTTCCAGGCTCAAGCGCCTAGAACAGCTGGGCTACACCGGCCGGCAAAAGGAAAGAGAGTTGCAAGACAGTGACAGTCAAAGCTGAAAACTGATACGGAAGTGTGACACGAGCAAGAACAGTTTAAAGGGTGGTTAACTGCAAATCCCAAGGCCAGGTCTCGTGTTCGTTGAAGAACGTGTGATGTTAGTCTGTCTGCAGGATGAAGCGAACTTCTGAAAGAAAGGAATCGCGATTCGCAAAAAAGTCGTGTGTCACAGTTTCATAAACAATCAGTGCTGCCGTCGTGGATGCATCAACCTACTGCCAGCACCGCAAGTCCTAAGATCAAAGAGGATACCAGAGCTGTAGAAATTAGACTGGCGACAGAATTTGCTGGTCTACAATAGATCGTAAATGTGACACAATAAAAACATTTTCGTCGATTCTAAAACAGCCGAAAATATGAAAAATCACGGAAAAAATTTACAATTTTTTTAAAGAAATGTTGTGGCTAAAGTAGACTCCAATATTTTTGACGATATTCTGCAAACTCTCATGTTTTTATTATTTGTAGGTCAAGGCAGAGACGTTTCCAGGTAAAATCATTGTATGTAGTTGTTAGATATTCTTGGGAAGACAGTTCGGTATTATAACATTAAATGCTTTAAACTGTACTGCACAGGCTCTGTCTCACGCAGCCGTCACATGCTTCTACGAGAGAAGTGTTCCAGCTAAAAATATTATTGCCATGGAGACAGATAATTCAAGCGTAATGGTAGGGGAAAATTACTTTTTATGGCAAAACTGAAAGCTGAGATAGTGACTCACTCTTCGTTATGAAATGTGTACATTATCCCTTCCACACTGCTGCCAGTAAAGATGCAATGAGGCTATCTTATTTTAGCCACAGCAGAAAAAGACAAGAATGTCCTCTTCGATACAAATTACTTATGAACCAAGATTAAGATAAAATTTTAAGACCTGCTAAAACAAAGCGGCTAGCACTACAACAGTGTGTATCGAGGATATTAGAGCACTGCAACTATAATTTCCTGAAGCCTGGTAAGATGATAGAGTGATGATGACATAAATGATAAGATATGAAATAAACAGCGTTTTTACAAAAGCTCATGTCGAATTTATGAAATATTTTCTTGGTTTTTGTATCACTGCAATTGCTCTTTTTCAAACTAACCAGAATTTAATAAGGCAATTACAGCCATTAAGGCAGAGATTAGTCAGATCAGTTAACCAAAACATTATGAAACTCGTATCCTTTGAGAAAATGGGTAAATTAAATCCTCTTGGCATTCAAACTAAACTTACTTTAGGTCAGTTCTACCTTGGAAGCGATGGTGAAAAATTGCTAAACACCTCCACTGAAAACGTAAAAACAAATGGGCATAATTTTAGGCTACGATGATTGCTGTTTAACGAAACTGCTGTGATCGAAGTAATACACAGACTACCTTCATCACAACCACTTTTCCACGAGATTCGGTTTCTTGCTCCAAATGTAGCCCTTAGCTGTGAAAAGAGGAAAGATATACCAAATTTGCAAATCTTTTCAGAGAAGTACTGTAAGTAGGCTGTTTAGGTTTTTATGTTGGTAACACCATGTAGCGCTCTGTATGGAAATCACTGACTGTGCTGCGAGCCGCCAGCAGTTTCAAATGGTTCTGACCACTGTGGGACTTAACTTCTGAGGTCATCAGTCCCCTAGAACTTAGAACTACTTAAACCTAACTAACCTAAGGACAACACACACATCCATGCCCGAGGCAGGATTCGTAGCGGTCGCGCGGTTCCAGACTGTAGCGCCTAGAACCGCTCGGCCACCTCGGCCGGCCCGCCAGCAGTGGTGGATTTTGACAGAGAGATGTCAGAGTTTTTGGGAGGTTACTATAAGCGGACGATCTGGACGTATGTCCGCCAGAAAAAGGAAATTTCTAAGGATGGATGTCATGGATTGATAGATATATATGATGACTTTTGAACATTATTAAGGTAAATACATCGTTTGTTCTCTATCAAAATCTTTCATTTGCTAACTGTGCCTGTCAGTAGTTAGTGCCCTCAGTAGTTAGAGTCTTTTATTTAGCTGGCAGTATTGGCGCTCGATGTATTGCAGTAGTCAGAGTAACGAAGATTTCTGTGATGTTATTGTTAGTCAGGGCCATTCTATTGTAGGGATTATTGAAAGTCAGATTGCGTTGCGCTAAAATATATTGTGTGTCAGTTTAGTGATGATCAGAGTAAGTAAAGAGAGAACTGTCTGCGTACGTTCATTTTTGTTCAGATGTTTGAAAATCAAATAACGTAGAAGTTTACTGTCACAGTCATTCAGAACTTTTCTAAGGGGACGTTTCGGTATCAGCATTAACTACCAAATTCTATCTCATTACAGAATGAGGCCGTTACGTTGCTATTCTGATGAAACAGAAGGATGTCTTACAAAAATAATTGCCTGTAGTGAACTGTCGGTACTCCAAAATTTTGATGGAAAATCACTTCTCGAAAGGATTTCTACACTTTCAAAGATTGTGTTAACACTGCCGCATTCAAGCACAGAAACAGAAGGTGGGTTTGTGTGTGTGTGTGTGTGTGTGTGTGTGTGTGTGTGTGTGTGTATGGCACTAAAACAAAAAATAAGGTAACATGGTGAAACGGGACAATAGTTTCCGCTCCATAAGCAGTAGATTTCGCTGCTCCCTTGCACCGGGAAATACAAACGGAGGCGGCTCCGCCACCAATATTACTGCACGACGTGGCCGGCCGCGGATGCAACAGAACCCATGTGGACGGGTGGAATGAAATGTGTCAGCCTTCATAATACGAATTTATATGTGTCGTGTATTATGCATTTCTTGTACGTGAATGTGAATCTGCTCATGAAACTTCCTAATCGTCCACACACCTTCCCACAAAGCTTGGCCAAATCTTAGTTGGGAAGTAGTTCTGTAGTATAGTAGTGCCAACCTTACTCCTGGGTAGGGGATCAGAGAGACAGCACTGGCAGGTAAAAGTCAAAGACGTTCCAGTGTCACTAGATTTGGGGTGGAGAGGTTGGTCACGGCCAAGTGGTTCGATCATCCCCTACACCGAGGCCCAGGAAGACCTCCGGGTGCCCGCGATATTCTGGGAGTGTTACAGAATATGGGTAAGTGAGCAGACTGTCTCGATGTCCACGCCTGTAAGAGAGGTATTTGAATAATTGCACTAATTCTTTTATTTCCTGCTTCGGATTGTGTAAGCAAATGAATGTTCTCATTTAATTTCGGACATTTGACCCCCGTGTTAATGTATATGGTCCCCAGTTTGCCCGTTATCCTCCTCACACAGTGGATGTCCCATGTAAAATATTGGGAGACTTTGGTGGTATACATTTGGCCAACGCAATTCCGTTTTACCGTAGAAATGTGCGTGCAGATTAGTATATAATATACCAGAGCTATAAGTTGTAAAATTGTAATATCTGTAAACTGGAACAATTGCTGCAATCGCTGTAAAGTCGAGTGATAATGTTTAAAATAAATAGGTAATCAATTGTCATCAATCTTTAACATACCCTAAAAATCACAAAGGAGTCACGTTAAAGGAATTCGTTTAAAATATAATATATAGAATTCAGGGACCCACACATCAGCGTGTGAACCCTCCAGCCCGTTGCCTAGTATCGTACAGGAAGGGCACGTTCTCTAAGTAGCGCTCACAAGCTCCCCTCCCCAGATATCCGTTGCTCAATTTTCATTCAGGGCCTGACGACGTCAACTTTCATCTGGCGTCCCTAGGCAAGGAGGTTTGACGGTAATCTTTCAATGGGCTCTGCGCTTCTTAGCTCGCCGCTAACAGTTAAATCTGCTATGAAAGCTCAGAACAGGGATTAAAGACGCGACAACTATCTCACTCTGTATAACCAGCAAATATATATTTTTAAGTAATCTTCAGCAAATGCGTTTACCAACAGGCGACTTCATTGAAAAACAAGTGAGTGTACGTTTTTACCTATACCGGATTTTTGTTAAGTTACTTCACTGCATGATTATGTTTGTAAAGTGTTCATGAAGTACATGAAACCTTTAGTCACTCAGCTGTCTGTTAGACGTAGCTACTTTTTCTGTTATTAATTCATTAAATATAAAAATGTTATCGTTCACTCCGTGATGGCCTGTACCATCAGTTGTTATTTTATGTTGCAAATTCGTAAAATAAATTAATGACTGTTGCTTTCAGTTAGAACCCCTGCCCCTGGACTTAGAACCCCTGCCCCTGGTATTGATCGTAGCACCTCTGCACAATTTAGTTTCGTGCTGCTTGTAACTACTAGCAACCGATAGCATCTAAAACTGTGTGGCGCAGTAGCCATGAAGTTGCGTTCGTTCAGCTTTTTGCACGCGCCAACATTGCCGGAAGTGCAACTACGCGTGCGCATTTGTGCATGCCTCATTTCTTCCAAATAGAGGCCGCCCGTAAAAGTTTATTTCTTCCATGGCTCAGTGGGAACTTCTTGCGCTGTTTAACTGGCGGCAGGCAGCTGGGGCCCGTGTGAGTTTCGTAGGTTAGCGTGCTGAGGTTACGCTCGTATAGTATTGGTAACTCTGATGCAGTAATAGCTTTTGACTCCACAGAAATGACATTGGAATTAATCGATGACTATAGACAAAAAGAGGTCATATGGAATGCCGCTTTAAAAATTACGTGAATAAATATTTGGGGTATATTGCCATCAGCCTCAAGTATCAGACCTAGTCTTCCATCTTACAACCGTAAAAAACAAGATAAGCTTAGAAGTAGGAAATCAGAGGAGAAACAGTCTCTAAATCTATGTAGAGTGTATGTGAATACTTTGGACGAATATTAATGTTATGGCTACTTAATATCACAACATTTGAAGCACCTGACATCTAACAAAAGAAAACTTGGGCTAGTTGAACTCCTCAACAAACTACTAATGTAGAGACAGAAATGAAGGGCACGGATTATGTAAAAAATACAAAATTGGGAAGCACAACTTCCATCGTAATGGATTCTTGTGTCCACAGCATTACCGAAGTTATCGAGTACGAGGATGTTAGCCTACATATAATCTCTCTTGAAAGAAATTGTGCCTGATGTTAACTTACATGTAACCTACCTTGAAGGAAATTGTGCACACAACTTTTGTAATCAAAAGATGTTATAATAGTTAATTAATCTTTACAGAACGACTACGAACTTCTCCTAAGTAGGTATGGCATTACCAGGCAACGAAATATTATTGCTAGGCTTGTCGCTACATTTTCCGAAGCAGAAATTCTTAAATCTAGCTATGACCAGCTATACTGGAAATATGCAAATAATACGTCAGCTCCAATTTGTATTTCTCGTATTATGCTCTTCATGCACTATTTTACACACAGTCGTCTTGTGTTTACGTTTTCTGTGGCCTTTCACCGCAATAAACACTGCACGAACTGGTTCAAAATGGTTCAAATAGCTCTGAGCACTATGGGACTTAACAGCGAAGGTCATCAGTCCCCTAGAACTTAGAACTACTTAAACCTAACTAACCTAAGGACATCACACACGTACATGCCCGAGGCAGGGTTCGAACCTGCGAACGTAGCGGTCGCGCTGTTCCAGTCTGAAGCGCCTAGAACCGCTCGGCCACCCCGGCCGGCACAGCACGAATTGCCGAGAAAAGTAATAGCTTCATTGTAGGCCGCTTACACAATGAGGCAACGCCTGGTCGCGAGAATGCTCATGCATATTTGTGTCCATTCGTCTAATTTTTATGCATGCCCTTTTGTTCCACATGCGTCAGCGTTTAGTCACGAGGTAAGACGCATCGTGCGAACATGCCTTTACGTTGTCAAGTGCTTTCTATTTCACCACGAGCTGTACGTTAGTGGAGTGCGCAAGAAGCGCAATGGGACTACAAAAAGCAGATGTTGTGTCCTTATTTACATTAAATACTGACACTAATAGGCACAGATGTGCATGAACGTCTCTGCAATCCGCTTTTACACAACGTCATTTCAAACACAGGAAGTGTTCGGTAAGAATCACGAACTGCGGATGTTACTAGAACTGCGGAATATCTTCACCCACTTGGCAGGGATACGGGTTCCAGCGCTTATCCTGCACCTCACGAAATTTCGATCATCAACTTTCTCCTCTGAATCCGAAAACACTTTATTGACGCCGACCTAAATAAGGAGAAATGATCATCATAATAAAGTGAGGGAAACCAGAGCTCGCACGGAATGATATAGGTTGTTGTTAGAGAATGGGATAATAGAGAATTATTGTAAAAGTGGTTCACTGAACACTCTGCCAGACATTTAAGTGTGATTTGCAGAGTATCTCTGTAGATGTAAATGTAGACTTTTGTTTCACCGTTGTCCCAAAAAAAAGAGGTCAGTTTTCAGATGCGAGTTTCATTTCTTCAAATACGCGTTTGAGGGTTTCGCACTATAATAATCTGAAGATTGCGACTTTGTGAATCCCCGATAATAGTCATTTGAAGAAATAAAAATTTGCATCTGGAAGCTAGCTTTCTATCTTTGTAAAATGCTGAACATCTATTCCTCGCCACACCTTACCAGCATCCCTGCACTTCCTAAGAACCTGGTAGCCGACGGCCTTAAATAAAAAGAACAGACAATAAAAATTTTAAAAAATACATCAAAAATTAAAAATAAAATTTATGAATATATCTTTTCTCTTTAGAAACCTCCAATGGAGATTAAATGAAAATAGTACACAATTTCCAAAACAAAGTCTCCATTACGCTACGTCCTTCGGCGTTTTTAATAGGAAGCACAAAATGATCTATTGCCGCACATGGCATAGTGACTAACAGCAGAAAGCTTCCCAGATAACACTGTGATTATTTTATTTCAAAACAGTACAACATTTTTAATAAAGGGCAAGTGTTACTAAGGAATACGTGATTACCTTTTGGTTGAAAATAAGTTGGCAACACTACAATAGGCTACAGTCTGACTCCCTTCCAGCTTACGGTCTTTCTTAAATCCAATGAAATGGAGTGCTTAATAAAATGGACCAATACATCCCAGTCAATGATATGAACATTTTTGTAGCGACTCAGCACCTTCCCTGTAGTTCACTGCATTCATTTCAATCTGCCACTGGCCTATGGATTCCGAGCTTTTCTTCCCATTTAGCGGATTCGCAGTAAATGGCCTAACTGCTTCACTAACTTGAACATGAAATTCGTCCACAGATCCGTAATTACTGCTTACAAGGTTCCAAACGTCAATAAAGAAATTTGAACAATAGGATATGCTTTATTACTTGGTTCCAAACTTCAGTAAACAACTTTTAACGATAGGTTGCATTATCTTACGTTTCACTGGTTAGGAATACCAATCATCACCAGCTGATGCAGTAAGTGATCTCAGATTATGAACACATACAATTTATCTGCTGGGGTCTCCCTAGAAGATCCTAGAGAAACAGTAATCAGGTGTCCTTTCGGCCGTATGTAGAGTGCCTCCTCTCCTAGCGTAGTAGGCTGATCCCTACAGTAACACGAAGAACAGCGTTGTCTGAGAGATATTTACTATTGACGTTGTAATTTATGTTACTCTTTGACAACAGTAACAAATCATGTATTTTATATTGTCTAACACCATTGACTTTATTTTGCCTTGTGTGTCGTTGTAATTATTTTATGACACCTGATGATGGTTAGTGGACCGAAACTAGTTGTATGATAAATAATTTTACAGTAGCAGCTCTTGGCGGTGAGTCATTATGTCTTCAAATATTTACAAGCTGTGAGGTACCACCTTAATTAAGGAACGCTTAGACAAATTTGATATATTTCTAATAAAATCATTATTTTCATAATCTCCTGAGGCCCGGAGGTGTTCTTACTTGCCCGGAACAATGTCGTGACATAAGAAGATTTGCAGTAACTGTTGATGTTGTGTCACTCGTTGTCCAAGGGATGCGGCGTCCTGTGATATCCCGCGACGTGATGTAACTGGCTGGAAGCAATTTTCTTCTGGCTCTCCTGTTACCTCACTAGCTTTTCTGATCACTTACGGAGCCAGCGGTGTACGATAGTGTCGACCCCCTTGGAGAGTTGGGAGTACGTCAGCGCGACTTTTCTCATCTCTTCGGTCTCACCGGGCGCTTTCACCCGTGGGGAACAGGAGCAAATTAAGCACTGCTCGTATTGTAACCAGATACGTGTACCAGACATGATACAGCGATTCTTCAGTTCCATGTCCTACAGGCAGGATGGGTTCCGAAACCACGGTCGTTGGCGGCGGACCACTGTCTGGATCCTGTACACGTCTTCAGACAGCGAAGTGTTTTTGAGCGGAGCGCCCTTTTCGTAGCATGTACTTGACAGTTGATGTCGAATTAGCGCTAGAGGTACAGCCGTGCTTGCGTGGAGTCACTTGCCCGGTCACCAATGGCTTGCAGAGAAGGTGGTGTCATCCAGGCAGCAATCTCCGGACCCCTAGGCCTGGCTTGCTGTCTCCAATGACTGCCTCATCTGATGGCGGCTTGTAACGTCCCATTTCGAGCCTCAAAACCGTCAGCACTAGATGCAACACTGTTTAGCCTGTGTTACGATTGAATTATGTTGACTGAGTCATGGCTGCACCAGCGGCTGGTGAATGAACGATGGCTTCTCCAGACCACATAGTGCTTGTCGCTCTGCAAAGATCGCGGTTGTTCCAGTTGTTCGGTGTATGCAGGTGAAAAGATGATGAAAGGTTTGATTGTGTATTAAGATACTGGAATCAGAATTTAATTTCGTATCTAAATATGTTGACATGACCATTTCGTATATAAATGGTTGTTTCTATTTGTGTCATGTCGTGACCAAGAGTGTAGCGAACACGCAGACGATAGCATCTTCGTAGGTGCTACTAGAGATGACCCCTACCACATATACTCCAAAGGGAAAAAAACACACCACGAGGGAGTTATCTATTTGTGATGTATGAAGTCTGTTCAAAAAATTCCGAAATTCGCAATTTCGCTCCAGTGCTGGATGTAAATGTATTTGGCATCCCCGCACACGTCAGTGTTTAATGTGTAATTGCCGGAAGTTCATTGTTGTATTTCTGCTAATTATTTTCAATATAGGACTATACAACCAACCGGTTGCAAATAACGGTTAGGTATATTGAGCTACGTTTCTACGCCTATTACGGATGTCTTCATCAGATTGAAATTTTGATAAATCGTAAAATTACATTGCTAAAAAGCAATGGTCATAATTTAGAACAGGAACATCAGATGTACTTCCTATCTTCCTAGCTAGGTACTCGTGGCAAAGGCTGGGACGCTTTATTTCACTTTTGACTTGAGCATAGCTGCACCAGTTTCTAACCATTGCAAGGTAATTTTGTGATTTATTAGTGTTTCATTCTGATGAAGACACCCATAGTGGGTGTCGAAACCTAAGTCAGTGCACCCAACAGTTATCTGCAACCGATTGGCTGTATAATCATATGTCGAAACTAGTTTACGGTTGCTAAGTAACAGCCATGTTTGAAACTGTCTGTTAGTTACTGCGCCAATGTTGTATTGAGTAGAACGTTGTGCCGCACAGTTCGCGAATTTCGAGATAGTAGAGTCTGCATTCAGTTTTGCGTGAAACTCTAGATACCCTTACAAAGACACAGTAAATCATACAGGATGAGTTTATAAGCCGTACTCGGTGCTACAAATGGTTCGCAGGGTTTAAAAATGGCCGGAGGAAGTTAAAGATGACCCTCTTTCAGGACACCCTTCGACATCTACCGATGACGCTCATGCCAGGAATGTCAAGGAATTGTGCGTGCCCATGGAAGACTGAGATCGAAGATGAATGTAATGTTTCAGTTTGATCAAGTCATAAAATCCTGAAACAGCATCTTAGAATGCATAGTGTTGCCGCCAAGTTCGTTCCAGCGCTCATGACTGAAGACGAGAAGGACCTTAGCCTCGCAATCTGTGAAGAGATTTTGGATCGCGCAAATGAGAACGAGATGTTCGTTAAGAGAATCATAACTGGTATTGATACGTGGGTTTACGGTCATGATGTAGAGATCCATCAACAAAAGCAAAAAGAGGATGATCGAATGTAGTCGAATTAAGTCGGGTGATGCTGAAGGAATTAGATTAGGAAATAAGACACTTAAAGTAGTAAAGGAGTTTTGCCATTTGGGGAGCAAAATAACTGATGATGGTCGAAGTAGAGAGGATATAAAATGTAGACTGGCAATGGCAAGGAAACCGTTTCTGAAGCAGATAAATTTGTTAACGTTGAGTAGTGATTTAAGTGTCAGGAAATCGTTTCTGAAAGTTTGGAGTGTAGTCACGTATGGAAGTGAAACATGGACGATAAATAGTTTAGACAAGAAGGGAATAGAAGCTTTCGATATGAGGTGCTACAGAATAATGCTGAAGATTAGATGGGCAGATCACATAAACGATGAGGAGGTATTGAATAGAATTGGGGAGAAGAGGAGTTTGTCGCACAACTTGACTAGAAGAAGGGAATGGTTGGTAGGCCATGCTATGAGGCATCAAGGGATCACCAATTTAGTACTGGAGGGCAGCGTGGAGGGTAAAAGTCGTAGAGGGAGACCAAGTGATGAATACACTAAGCTGATTCAGAAGGATGTAGGCTCAGTAGGTACTGGGAGATGAAGAAGCTTGCACAGGATAGAGTAGCATGGAGAGCTGCATTAAACCAGTCTCAGGACTGAAGACCAAAACAACAACAACAATGTAGAGACCAAGGTTCAGTCTTCACAATGGGTCGGGAAAGGTTCTCCAAGGAAAAAAAAAAAAAAAACTCATCAGGTCAGTTCAAATGTCAAAGCCGTGCTGATAGTTTTATTTGACTACAAATATTTTTTTATCTAACAACACAGAATCACCAGTCTTTTGCGGTCTACCTGTGTTGGTGAGGCAGAAAATTTATCCACAGAGCAGTGACACTGCTTCACTGCAATACACTTTGGAGGTGTGGCGGTGGGACTTGGAGTGCCATACCGCCCTCCGACAGTGACAGTACTACATCAGTCAGGTAGAAAAATTTAGCCCAACGTGGGCAGGTTGGGAGGGAAAGTATGGGACGTAGAATCAGTTCATCATGAATGCGTGCCACAGGGTACTAACTCCCCTGCGAGAAAATGTGGGAAGGAAACGGCTTGAAATGCGGCGAGAGGATTCATAGCTCTTGCATCACCATAACGCAATCACAAACGAGTATTTCGAAGGGTACTGAGCATAATAAGTAAGAGCGTATAAAAATTTTGTTGACAAAGTTCCCGTAATTTGTTTAACAGATTTCGTACAATTACGGACAAAGAAATGATTACAATTTAAGAAATGGCACTTAGCACTATGGGACTTACCTTCTGTGGTTATCAGTCCCCTAGAACTTCAAACTACTTAAACCTAACTAACCTAAGGACATCACACACATCCACTCCCGAGGCAGGATTCGGACCTGCGACATCACACACATCCATGTCCCAATTTAAGTAAAGCTGGGTGATTTACTCAAAGAAAGAGCTTCACAAATCGAGCAAGTGAATTATGCGTTGATCCACCTCTGGCACTTACACAATCAGTTATTCGGCTTAGCATTGAGAGAGTTGCTAGATGTTCTCTTGAGGCATACCTTGCCAAATTCCGTCTAATGGCGCTTCAGGTCACCAAAATCCAGAGGTAGTAGGAGGGTCCCGTCCATAATGCTCTAAATGTTCCCAGCTGCGGAGAGATCCGGTGACCTTGCTGGGCGAGTTACCGACCTTTTTAGCGAATGAAGCGCGTGCTGTCAACCGCGTTTTACTTTTTATCAAAGCAATATGGCGAAGGCCATTTAATTTTTTGTTTAGGACCTCAATTTATGTATGGTGCCTTTTGTGGCCCATTCTCCTCGTCCCTGTTTGTAGCTGTCTTTTCTTATGTCAATTGGGATTGACGTATACATGTTTCTAACTCCTCTCTCTCTTCGTGTTCTACAGATTGGACTTGGCTGCGTATGACCCCAGTGGATTTTGCACCCTATAGAAAAACTAGCACGAAGACTAGCAGTAGAATCTGTCGGCGTGTGGGAGGAGGTATTACACCACTGGCCATTAAAATTGCTACACCAAGAAGAAATGCAGATGATAAATGGGTATTCATTGGACAATATATTATATTAGGACTGACATGTGATTACATTTTCACGCAATTTGGGTGCATAGATCCTGAGAAATCAATACCCAGAACAACCAACTCTGGCCATAATAACGGCCTTGATACGCCTGGGCATTGAGTCAAACAGAGCTTGGATGGAGTGTACAGGTGCAGCTGCCCATGCAGCTTCAACACGATACCACAGTTCAGCAAGAGTAGTGACTGGCGTATTGTGAAGAGCCAGCTGCTCGGCCACCATTGACCAGACGTTTCCAGTTAGTGAGATATCTGGAGAATGTGCTGGCCAGAGCAGCAGGCGAACATTTTCTGTATCCAGAAAGCCCCATACAGGACCTGCAACATGCGGTCGTGTATTATCCTGCTGAAATTTAGGGTTTCGCAGGGATCGAAAAAGGGTAGAGCCACGGGTCGTGACACATCTGAAATGCAACGTCCACTGTTCAAAGTGCCGTCAATGAGAACAACAGGTGACCGGGACGTGTAACCAATGGCACCACGTACCATCACTTCGGGTGATATGCCAGTACGGCGATGACGAATGCACGCTTCCAATGTGCATTCACCGCGATGTCGCCATACTGGGATGGGACCATCATGATGCAGTAAACAGGACCTGGATTCATCCGAAAAAATGACCTTTTGCCATTCGTGCACCCAGGTTCGTCATTGAGTACACCATCGCAGACGCTCCTGCCTGTGATGCAGCGTCAAGGGTAACCGCAGACATGGTTTCCGAGTTGATAGTCCATGCTGCTGCAAACGTCGTCGAACTGTTCGTGCAGACGGTTGTTGTCTTGCAAACGTCCCCATCTGTTGTCTCAGGGATCGAGACGTGGATGCACGATCCGTTACAGCCATGCGGATAAGATGCCTGTCATCTCGACTACTAGTGATACGTGGCCGTTGGGATCCAGCACCACGTTCCGTATTACCCACCCGAACCCACCGATTCCATATCTTGCTAACAGTCATTGGATCTCTACCAACGCGATACGATAAACCGCAATCGGGGTAGGCTACAATCCGACCTTTATCAAAGTCGGAAACGTGATGGTACGCATTTCTCCTCCTTACACGAGGCGTCACAACAACGTTTCACCAGGCGACGCTGGTCCACTGCTGTATGTGTATGCGAAATCGAATGAAAACTTTCTTCATGTCAGCACGTTGTAGGTGTCACCACCCGCGCCAACCTTGTGTGAATGCTCTGAAGAGCTAGTCATTTGCATATCACAGCATCTTCTTCCTGTCGGTTAAATTTCGCGTCTCTAGCATGTCATCTTCGTGGTGTAGCAATTTTAATTGCCAGTAGTGTATCTTGTTGAAATGTAAGCCTGAAACAGCTTACCATTAAAGGCAACAAAACAGGTAATAGAATATCGTCGACGAACCGCTGTGCTGTAAGCTTTTCACGGATGACAACCAACGGGATTCCTCTTATGAAAAGAAAGTCACCATAGCTCCTGATTTTCAGGCCGTATGGCATTCGATTGTTGATACCCCACCGGGGCGTCTCCAGAAACGTCTTCACTAGCCTGGAATCTCATTGACTGGAGTAGAATTATGTACCAGTCGACGACCAGCGCTTATATAAAGATGGTACTGGCAACTGTTGCGCAATCCTACCCTCAATTGAATTACTTAAGTCAAAATACACTCCTGGAAATGGAAAAAAGAACACATTGACACCGGTGTGTCAGACCCACCATACTTGCTCCGGACACTGCGAGAGGGCTGTACAAGCAATGATCACACGCACGGCACAGCGGACACACCAGGAACCGCGGTGTTGGCCGTCGAATGGCGCTAGCTGCGCAGCATTTGTGCACCGCCGCCGTCAGTGTCAGCCAGTTTGCCGTGGCATACGGAGCTCCATCGCAGTCTTTAACACTGGTAGCATGCCGCGACAGCGTGGACGTGAACCGTATGTGCAGTTGACGGACTTTGAGCGAGGGCGTATAGTGGGCATGCAGGAGGCCGGGTGGACGTACCGCCGAATTGCTCAACACGTGGGGCGTGAGGTCTCCACAGTACATCGATGTTGTCGCCAGTGGTCGGCGGAAGGTGCACGTGCCCGTCGACCTGGGACCGGACCGCAGCGACGCACGGATGCACGCCGAGACCGTAGGATCCTACGCAGTGCCGTAGGGGACCGCACCGCCACTTCCCAGCAAATTAGGGACACTGTTGCTCCTGGGGTATCGGCGAGGACCATTCGCAACCGTCTCCATGAAGCTGGGCTACGGTCCCGCACACCGTTAGGCCGTCTTCCGCTCACGCCCCAACATCGTGCAGCCCGCCTCCAGGGGTGTCGCGACAGGCGAGAATGGAGCGACGAATGGAGACGTGTCGTCTTCAGCGATGAGAGTCGCTTCTGCCTTGGTGCCAATGATGGTCGTATGCGTGTTTGGCGCCGTGCAGGTGAGCGCCACAATCAGGACTGCATACGACTGAGGCACACAGGGCCAACACCCGGCATCATGGTGTGGGGAGCGATCTCCTACACTGGCCGTACACCACTGGTGATCGTCGAGGGGACACTGAATAGTGCACGGTACATCCAAACCGTCATCGAACCCATCGTTCTATCATTCGTAGACCGGCAAGGGAACTTGCTGTTCCAACAGGACAATGCACGTCCGCATGTATCCCGTGCCACCCAACGTGCTCTAGAAGGTGTAAGTCAACTACCCTGGCCAGCAAGATCTCCGGATCTGTCCCCCATTGAGCATGTTTGGGATTGGATGAAGCGTCGTCTCACGCGGTCTGCACGTCCAGCACGAACGCTGGTCCAACTGAGGCGCCAGGTGGAAATGGCATGGCAAGCCGTTCCACAGGACTACATCCAGCATCTCTACGATCGTCTCCATGAGAGAATAGCAGCCTGCATTGCTGCGAAAGGTGGATATACACTGTACTAGTGCCGACATTGTGCATGCTCTGTTGCCTGTGTCTATGTGCCTGTGGTTCTGTCAGTGTGATCATGTGATGTATCTGACTCCAGGAATGTGTCAATAAAGTTTCCCCTTCCTGGGACAATGAATTCACGGTGTTCTTATTTCAATTTCCAGGAGTGTATCATTATTTCACACTTCATCGTGCTTAGGCAAATGGAGCAAATCAGTTGGTTCTTTTTGCCTTTGATCTGGTCTACGGTGGGTTTAACGGAAATTACGGCGGAAACCCCACAAACCGATTTTTGCACTACATTTTCTCCGTCACCAGAGGACACGAACCCAGCCAAGTATTCCAAGACGGCTATGCACAAAAAAGGGCTGAAGTTCATACGATACGTTTATAACATCCTGATGTTGAGAATTTTCTTCATATCTTTATTCATTTCTGAGATAGAGAGGTTCAAAGTTACCCAACTCTAGCCCATAACATACACACGAAAAATTAGTAACGAGGTGAAAACCTAGGTTATAAAGTGACGTAGCACAGTAAAATATGTTGTAAAGTGTCTCCGTTATCATCTAGGTTGCACAAAACCCATGTTGTAATACAGCAGCAGATGTAAAATTTTCTTCCAGCTGAACTTCGGTCAGAGATGTAAAATTACTTTTGTGTTACTTCAGTTTCACTTAAGCAAACTATCTAAAATGTACTGATCCATTCATTTCTTTTCATATGAGTTACGGAAGGGAACCAGCGGAAAAATATTCCTAATGAAGCACAAAAAATGGGAATATGTTCTTGTTCATTTGAATGATCTTGACTGTAAGGTTGGGTACCAGCTGCCTCATTCTATCATCCTGAGCACCTTCAAAAATTTTCCCTAACCTTTTGGCATGCGAACACACACGTGTTTTGTATGCTGAGAGAGAAGAATACAGTGGCAGAGTCAAAGAGACGGAAAAGTAGTAAATACTGGAAGACAGTATATAGTAGTAGGGTTATAGAATAAGCGAAGAAGACAATGGGAGTGTGAGAGAAAGAGAGCTACGTAGTGATAATGTGACATAGCTGACACTAAAAGAACAACGCTTGGGAAAGAATGAAGGAGACAGCGCGAAGGGGTGGGGAGGAGGAGGAAAGAGAAAGTGGAAGTGCGTGTGAGCCAGTGATAGTGAAAGACAGAATGTATGACAATGAGAATGAGGAAGAGATAGTAGCAGAGAGAAGAGGCACTAGCAATGAAACCGAAGGAATGAGATAGTAGCAGTAAGAGAAAGCAAGAGGGAGATAGTGACAGTAGGTGCGAACGAATGAGCTGTGGCTGTGCGCTGGAAACAGTGACCGACAGACACAAAGAGGTGAAGACAATCAGTTTAACTGAATGAGTGAGTGAGAATGAGCAAGTAAGAGGGGATGGGTATCAGCGACTTACAGCGATTAACTAGTCGGGATGAGTGAGTTACAATTAGGTGGGCTTGTGGGAGTTTGAGGTTAGTTGCACGTTAAAGAGTTTTGAGAAATTTTGTAAAAGTGCTGAGAACGATAGAGCGAGGCAGTTGGTGCCCCACTTTTGAGTCAGTCTTATGAATAAACGCGAACATCTGCGCACTTTTGTGCTATGGTAATCATGTTGATATTATGATTGAGTATAAGCACTATGTTTACTGTCAAGATCTGCGGTGAGCTTCTGTGTTACTATTAACCATGTTATAATGCCCGCAAGAAGTGAAATTTATTTTTTTTCTGCTTATCATTCAAGACGCGCACAGTGTCTGATTATTTTACAAGACCTAACTGAAAGTCATTTTGCTTGTGTCGATTTATGACTGCTGCGGATAATTGAAAATGGGTTGATATTCCTGATTTACGCAAATACAACTCAGCTAGAGAGGGAGGTTAACATTTTTTGCAAGAGCAGTAGGAAGTATTTTTGCTCAGAGCAGATTCTCTCCACTTTCGGATCTGCTAACTCATAAAACACATTTGACTCACTTCAAAATATAGTTGTAGTTACACCCTAGTTTACACCCCCGTAAACAGAAATCCAAACATTAAATCAAACATTTAGCCAAGAGTAACGTTGATTAACTGAAAGTTTCTTTTGCCACACTTATACATCGGAACAGGCTTGTAACGTTTTTACAGGCCAAGTATAAGATTCTCAGATCCAATACCAAGGCTTTTGAAGGAAATGCCTCAGACTTGGGCGTCATTTTGCAGTCATATAGACACCTACAGAAAAGAGGCACAAAAACAGCTCAAATCTACCGTGAATTTTGTTCCTTCACCGAACATGGACGCAGTTACTGCCATTAAGGCTTATATTAGTATTCAGTAGAACTTAATAATCAATACATCAATAGCATATTGATCACTTTTCCGAAAAGTACGGGATCCAATACAGTGCAGCTGCGTGAATGAATTCAACATTAT
This sequence comes from Schistocerca americana, assembly GCF_021461395.2. NCBI lineage: Eukaryota > Metazoa > Arthropoda > Insecta > Orthoptera > Acrididae > Schistocerca > Schistocerca americana. The sequence goes on along the minus strand of NC_060122.1, from coordinate 748,922,955 downwards.
TACGACAATGTGGATAGAGAAGACTTCGTCTGAGCTTCTGCGGCCAACAACTGACGTCACAGCCACGCTGACGTAGCTCTGCTCTCCTCGCCCCCCACCCCCCGCCCCTACCCGAAATGGAGACTGGCGTCCCTGGCGAGAAGAGATCGGCAGCTGGCGGTGTGGCGGTGATAAGGGCTATCAGCTCGGTGATACTGCGGGACGATGGGGTGGCACACTGGTTATCTTTATGTGACTGCGCAAAAAAAAGTTACGTGGAGTAACATCCGATTATTTTGACAGTCACAGGATTCGTGTCCTGAAGAGGTGCTTTACAAAACAATTTCAGTGCAGCAAGAACGATTGGTAAAGGAACAGCGTCGTAAAAAAAGAAGCTCACCTAAACGTATGGGGAATCGAATAATTAAATAAAAAGGAATTTTTGATACACCACGTTTTTAAATCGGCCTGAAAGCCAAGAAATGATGTCTCCTAGCATCATACAGAAACCTGAACCCATAGTGATAGCCTTGAACATTTATTATTGCAAATTGTTAGCAGCTATGAAGATACTTCTGAGATTTAAAACCTAACACGTTGCCTGGATGAATTAATTAATACCATGGAACTGAACTATTCATGTATCAATTTCGTATGGCATGCACGCGTTTAGTTTTTTTTTTTTTTTATTTTACAACTTACAAACGTTTTCAGAGCTGAGTGCAGGAAAAACTATTTTAGCCTTTTTTTTAATAAAAAATGACCGCCATTTGACTGTAAATTACTGTATTTTTCTTCTATGCAAACTAGATTTTGGCTTTCACGCGTTTATCGAGTATACTGTTCTTATACCATTAACATTATTTTGCGGTGTACTGTGCGCGATGGTGAATACACAGGTCACCACATTCGCTTAGCACTGGCATAAATAGCACAAATTTAATGTTTTGTAGGAATGTGGCACATCATATCTGGTGAAATCGGTTATACTACAATGCGCAGCGTTCCTACAAGACGTTAATTCCATGTCACCTATATCAATGTAAAGCGCCTCTGGTGAAGTGTGTATTCGCCATCCTACACACTATACAGCAAAATGGTGTTAATGGTCTAAGGACATAGTTTAAAAATATTTTACTTGACAATGGCGTGAAAGAAGAAATCTAGATTGTACAGAAGAAATATGTAGTAATATTCTTTTAAAAAATACTGTATGACTGCGGCTCATCACCATCGAAAACTTTGTATTTTGTTCCTGTTAGTCCGATTTAAAAAAAGTGATTATTAAGTATTCTTTTTTATTTAAATCGTTGTTTTCTGCTTGTTAGGTTCGTGCACGAGAATTTTTTTTAATCTGTTTGAAGCCTTTGATGGTATTACGACAGACGATTGATAAATTTTAGGTTTCTTTCAATTTATCTTCACTTGACTCAACCATAATATTGCTTCCTCCTACGTGTATTTCACGAAAACAACGTGACGGTGGATTATAGAGAGATTAGGGTTCACATAGATTACCAACAATCTTTCTTCCCACGCACTATGTGCGACTGGGACAGGATAATGAGAAGCGTGGTAATATTGCACTGTCATCCATCTCTGAGCTGTGTTGGAAGTTTCAAGTCTCTAGTTCTTCATGAAATTCCAGTGGTAACCAAAGTACCATGCACCACACTCCATATAAGAAAGTGAGTTGATGCAGCATTGTCATCCCATTCTTAGCTATGTTGAAACTTTCAAGCCTTCGGCTCGTCGGGAAGTTAGTTTATAATCAGTTCCAATATTAGTACCGATAGACAGACTCCTCTCAGATGTGCCCTCTCCTTGCATTGCCACCTGGGAAGGCATTCCAATAGTACCTGTACAAAATGACTGTCGTGCAGGGTAGCCACAATCTCAGATGTTACCAAACCTTTTCACCCCAAACCACATCTATATGGATCAAAGAAGGCATCGACCGCGTTGTAAATCTTACGCAGATACATTCACAGATTACATAATGGAGTAAATGACGTCACGCTTTCGTGTTTTGCTTGTTGACCGTCTATCAGTCGAATCGATCTTAATTTTTTCTGCAATTAGGTAGAAGTAGAATTAAAAATACACAATACACAATGTTCAGATCCACCTGTTATACATATTCTAAACTTGGTATCCCACTGCAACGTACATAACCACACTGTTCGTTCTGCATTCGAAGATTTCGTAAATATATCATGCCTCGTCTGCTATTTCTAGTCTCCTACACTGTCAACTACTTGTCCTTATTTTTAATTTTTTTGTGCTGTTTCTTTTACATATACTTCCAGTTTCTTCTCTCACACCTATTGCAAAGTCCGTGATTTATTTACATTGAAAGCTTTGACTGACACAAGTAGATTTCAGAGCTTCTTATTCAATTTTATGTCAGTTCTTAAACTACTTTCATCTAGGGAAAATCCTTAACCTTGCATATGCAAGCCTTCGATTTCTAGCTTTCATTGCTTGCTTTGTGTATCCTCTGTCCACTAAGATTCTTCGTGTTAAACCTGTCTTATTGTATCTTTATGACGTCTTACGATGACATTTACTAGCTTCTCGTCACACAGATCTCTCACTTCTTCTTATAGTATGTGAAACTATGACTGTTGGCTATAAGAGCACTAGGAAAAATTTAACAAGACCGGCTCAGCATATAGAAAAGTCGAAACAACCTTCAGTGAAATTAAAAGCAAGGTTACTAACATTAATTGTCCTAAGAGAAGCCCACTGTTAAATGCAGAGGAGAGAGCGGATAAGTGGAAAATGTACATTGAAAGCCTGTGAGAGGGGGAAGACTTATCTGATGACGTGGTAGAAGATGAAAGAGGAGTCGACGATTAAGGGGAAGACTTGCCTGATGTGATAGAAGGTGAAACAGGAGACGTTGTAGAAGAGACAAGGGATCCAGCAATAAAATCGGAATTTAAAAGAGCTTTGGGTAACCGGAGATCAAATAAAGCATAGATAGCATTTCACCGTAATTTTTAAAATCACTGTGGAAGTGGCGACCAAACGATTATTCACGTTTTTGTGTAGAAAATGTGAGACTGGTGACTTACCATCTGACTTTCGGGAAAAGATCATCCACACAATTACGAAGATTGCAAGAGTAGACAAGTGCGAAAAATTGTCGCAGCTCATGCATCCCTCACATTGACAAGAACAATATAGAGAAGAATGCAAAAGAGAACTCAGTATCTTTTTGATGACGAACAGTTTGAGGGTGGGTAAAGGCACCCGAGAGGCAGTGCTGACGTTGCAGTTGACAATGGAAGCATGACTGAAACAAGAACAAGAGCCGTTTACTGGATTTCTCGTTGTGGAAAAAATGGTTCGACAATGCCAGGTGGAGCATATTGTTCGAAATTATGAGAAAAATTGGTTGAGCTATTGGGAGAGACGGGTATTATACAACATAGACATGAACAAAGAGGAAACAATAAGAGTGGCAGAGCAAGAAAGATGTGTTCGGATTAAAAAGGGTGCAATACAGGAACGTAGTCTTCGGCCCCTAGTGATTACTCCATACATGGAAGAAGTAATGACGGAAATAAAAGAAAGGTTCAGTAGTCGAAACAAGATTGAAGGAAAAAGGATATCAATGACAAGATTCGCTGATGACATTTCTATCCTCAGTGAGAGAATCTCTGGAATGGAATGAACAGTTTAATAAGTACAGAATATGGATTGAGGATAAATCGAAGAGAGAGGAAAGTAATGAGGAGTATCAAAAATCTATATCTACATGTACGTGATTACTTTGCTATTCACAATAAAGTGCCGGGCCGAGGGTTTAATGAACCACCTTCATGCTGTTTCTCCACCATGCACTTTCGAGCGGCACGCGGAAAAAACAAGCACTTAAATTTTTCCGTGCGAGCCCTGATATCTCTTATTTTATCGTGATGATCATTTCTCCCTATGTAGGTGGGTGCCAACAGAATGTTTTCGCAATCGGAGGAGAAAACTGGTGATTGAAATTTCATGAGGAGATCCCGTCGCAACGAAAAGCGCCTTTGTTTTAATGATTGCCACTCCAGTTCACGTATCATGTCTGTAACACTTTCTCCCCTATTTCGCGATAATACAAAACAAGCTGCCCTTCTTTGTACTTTTTCGATGTCATCCGTCAATCCCACCTGATGCGGATCCCACACCCCACAGCAATACTCCAGAATTGGGCGGAGTAGTGTAAGCAGTCTCTTTGGTAGAGCTGTTGCACGTTCTAAGTTTTCTGCCAATGAATTGCAGTTTTTGGTTTGCTCCACCCACAATATTATCTAAGTGATCGTTCCAATTTAGGTTATTTGTAATTGTAATCCCTAAGTATTTAGTTGAATTTACAGCCCTCAGATTTGTGTGACTTATCGCGTAATCGAGATTTAGCTGATTTCTTTTAGTACCCATGTGAATAATTTCGCACTTTTCTTTATTCAGGGTCAATTGCCACTTTTCGCACCATACAGGTATCTTATCTAAATCGGTTTGCAAGTCATTTTGATCGTCTGATGACTTTACAAGACGGTAAATGACAGCATCATCTGCAAACAATCTAAGACGGCTACTCAGATTGTCTCCTATGTCGTTAATATAGATCAGGAACAATAGAGAGCCTATAACACTTCTTTGGGGAACGCCGGATATTACTTCTGTTTTACTCGATGACTTTCCGTGAAAAAAATGAGAAAAACGAAAAAAACGAGGAACTTAACATCAGGATTGGTTATCACGAAATAGATGAAGGTAAGGAATTCTGCTTAGGCAGCAGAAAAACCCGTGACGAACGGAGCAAGGAAAACATAAAAAGCAAACTAGTGCTAGCAAAAAGTGCATTCCTTGCCAAGATAAATCTTCTAGTATCAAGTATAGGTCTTAATTTGAGGAAGACATTTCTGAGAATGTATGCTTGGAGTACAGGATTATTTGGTAGTGAGACATGAACTGTAAAAAAACCGGAACAAGAGAGAATCTAAGCATTTGAGTTGTAGTACTACAGAAATTTTTTGAAAATTAGATGGACTGATAAGGAAGGTATGAGGAGGTTCTCCGCAAAGTCGGCGAGGAGTGGAGTATGTGGCAAACACTGACGAGAAGAAAGGACAGCCATTATTACCAGATTTTTATTGTCCCTTTATGTACTGAATTACCCCTTCAATATACTCATATACTTTCTGTACTCTTTCACTTCAGCCTGCGATGTCGGCATGTATACTCGAGCTGTCTTTGGTGGTGTAGGTTCGCTGCACAGAGCATGAAAGTAACTACAGCAGCCTTTTCCGTGGCGAAGGTCCTCAGGGTGTGTGTCTGGCTCCCCAACTCCTCGAGCACCTGCATTGCCTACGCAGCACCGGTCGCGTTGCTGATGTCTCAGTGTTTGCTTGTTTACTCACCACCTCATCTCACCTTTCTATCTAATTTGCATTAGATATGTTAGTTTTCAAGTTAGCTGTAACTTGTTCGTTTTACAATTTGCGACAGCGGAACGCTGAAGTAAGTTTCGCTCATATGAAGTTGGGACCCAAGACGTCCGACAGTGCTTGGCAGTACATAGTTCAGAAACGCTACTCGGCATTGTAAAGTCACTTTATAGTTGTGGCGCGTTGCTACTTCGGCGTATTCTTAGCGTCTGTTGAAATTGATAGTCATTGCGCAAATATTCATTATCGAGGTGCACAATCAGATGGAAAAGTGACGATAAATAATGCAGTTAGTTATGTCGAGAGGGAAAACCGAAATATGTTCTTCGTTTCCAAAATGAAAGAAATACAATATTTCTGTTTGAGAGGTCTAGGCGTGTACACTTTATTCGAACAATGAGAGAAAGCGAGAAATGTGCGAAGAAACTAATCTGTGATCTAATCCTCAACTGCAGTTACTGGATTGTAAAACAACAGTTTTATTTTAAATTCGTACGCTTCTCTCTAGAAGAATTGATTACTAGCAATTGTTGTTCATGTTTGCTTCACTAATTAGACAGTAACACCAGTTTTATCTTTCGATATTTTAATTTCCTACGCTTTCCTGGAGAATATATTTAAAGCGAAAATACCATTGTCTGTTACATTTACATCTACATTGTTCCCCTGAAAAAAAGTTTTATTTTCCCGTTGTTCATTTAGATTGTTTTTCTGTATGTGTGTGTTAACAGAATGTATGTTTGTTTTATTTTCTGCACTTATATACTACACATTTCAGGAACGGAATTACATTCCGACTCAGCACAGATATATACCTTGTGCCTCGTTTGGAACAGCTAATAGCAGAACATGTCAACAGTTCGCAGTTTGTTTAGCTAAAATGGCAGTTGCAATCTGAACAACTTACATATAAATGACTGAATGAATTCAGTAATACAGGTAACATTGTGAACAAAATAATACAGGTAACGTTATGAACAAAATAATACAGGCAACAAACATTGTTTTATGGTATCAGGCACCATAGATTGAAAAAAACATGCAGTCAACGTCATGAGCTGCGACTCCCGGTTTCTTTTCATTTTATTAAGTTTTTATTTCATTTCTAACTTCGTTTTGTGCAGGCAGTATACGGAAAAGAGTAACGTGACACAGCTCCACTTTCCACAAAGCAGGCGGCAATAGCAGAAAGAGTGGTGCGTAACTGCCAACCTTGTCACGGATATCTCCAATACATCTCACGTATTTTCTCAAGAATGGGAAATGTACTACTCTCCTTCCAACATCAAAAACAATTTCGATAGGTTAGCTACATTTCATTCGCAGCAGCCTATGTCCTAAAATCCACCAAATATAAAATTAGCAGAGACTACATTTTTCACTGCAAACTTTTCAAAATAAGTGCAGCGTTGTACTTTACTTTCAAGTGTCACAATAAAGATGGCTCATAACGAAAAGAAAACAGGTTCATTATCATGCTGCGATGTGTGGCTATAAGATAGGAAAAATAATATTTTCTTGCCAAATTTTTCCACAAACTCGAATGAGAAAGAGTAGGTAACGGAGAACTCACGCGAATCCCAAGCAGTGGCATTTATTTTTTCACCAAAAACTTAAAGTTTTACTGAGAAACTAACTGCAGAGATGGCTGTAGCTTTGTTTCATCTACATAAAAAAATTTATTTAGGCAAATCGGATTACTTGAAATTTCGCTTCCTGTGCATCGTGCGATACTTGTTGCTTCGAACGACCAGCAGCTCAGTTTTTGTGAGTACCCAGAGGGAGGGGGAAGTTCGACGTATCTCACACACCTTGAAGATCCCTCTAGTTATTTCTGTCCTCTGTGGTTTGCTGTCGAATCTGATGAGAACTATCCTATCACTGAACTGTTCACAGTAATACATTCTCTCTCTGCCCTACTTCCAGTTCATAATGAATATTACTCCTGTTATACCATTGTCTGCTGCTGTTGATATTCCCCTACATTAATACAGCCAGATATCCTCATCTTCTTTTCATTTCACTTCGCTGACTCCTGTTACTCCCAGACGGAGCATTACAGTTTCCGTTGCAGATTTTCTAGCTTCCCTGCGATGTTAAAACTCTTGACATTGCATGCCCTGATTCGTAGAACGTTATCCTTTCATTGGTTAATCATCCTTTTTCTCTTGGTCACTTCCTCCTTGACAGTCCCCTTCCAAAGATCCGAGTGGAGCACTATTACGGAATCACTTGCTTATGAAGAGGTCATCATGACACTTTTTCAATTACAGGCCACATGTTCCGTGGATACGCATTAAATGCAGTGGTTTCCATTGCCTCCTGCATCCTCAAGCATTTGATAATTGCTGATTCTTCCGCCTTCAAAGGCAGTTTCCCACGTCAAGTGCAAGAGAGTGAACGAACCTCTGTCCACGCCTCCGCCTTCTCTGACAAGGCCGCTGGCACATCAAAAGTGATTTCTTACACCGGAAATCATCTGCCGCCATTGTTGGTGACTTTCATTTAAAATTTAAGCACTGGCAAAGTTCGAGCCCGGGACCGAGAATATTTTGATCGCTAATTGAAGACGCTGCTTCTAGACCACAGGTGTCTTCAGCACTTAACAGAAGACAAACAGTAGACTAGAGTTAGCATTCACAAGAGCTACGATCACAATGCCGTAGTTTTAATGCAAATGGACAAACCTGAGGTAGAAATACCTATGTCCAACTTTCCAGCAGCTCTGAAGTACGAGGGTCGTTCAATAACTACTGCCCACATAATTTTTTAAAAAAGCCATTAATATACATAGGCAAACGTCCTTGTTAGTGCTTCACATTTGATGTTTGTTCTGTGCACCGGTGAAGTTTCGAACGGTTCTGGCTGATAGCATAGCCATAGTACAGCGTAAAAATGGCGTCTATATACGACTCACGTTACAGGCAGCGTGCTGTTATTGAATTCTTGCGTGCACGAAAAGGAACCGTGGTGAACATCCATAAACGTTTTTTTCCCAGTGTATGACCATGGTGCAGTCGATAGGAGTACAGTTGAGCGATGAGTAAAGAAAGTTACAGCCTCAGGAAATGCAGAAACAGAGAACCATGGTCAGACACTCTTGGGGCCGTCTTGTCATGGCCATTGCTCCAGACAGGCTGAATCGAGCGGATGCCATTATTCGTGCCGGCCGGCGCATCACAACAATTGGCTCTCCAGTTGTCGGTCAGCATTGAAAGTGTGTCTGCAATGATTAAGACTCTCGGATATTCAAAGAGGTGCTACCGATTGGTTCAACGAATGCTCACAGCGGACCACAAGTTTCATCAAAGAAAGGCCATTTCATCTAAACTGTTGGAGCTTTTTGAGGCCGACGGAGAGGCGTTTCTGTCACAGACCATTACGGGGGACGAGAGCTGGGTGCACCACTATGCGCTGGAAAGAAAAAGGCAGTTCTTGGATCGGTATCATCCTCATTCACCAAGACAGAAAAAATTCAAGGCAACCCCCTATGCCAGAAAAGTCATGGTGACAGTCTTCTGGGATTCTCATGGCGTCATTCTTGGGGATGTGATGATGTCAAGAGCATCAACCATCAATTCAGTGGCATACATGAAGACTCTGAATAAACTCAAGAACCATTTCCGACGTGTTCGATCGGACATGAATCCAGCAGAAATCTTGCTCCAACACGATAATGCACGCCTACACACAAGTCTGAGTACCCGAAAACACATCGCCAAATTGGTCTGGATATCACGGCCTCATCCGTCCTACAGTCCAGACCTGGGACCTCGCACTTTCATCTCTTTGGGCTGCTTAAGGATTCTCTATGGGGAACAGACTTTGAAGATAACGAGAGTATCATTTACGCACTGAAAACATGGCTACGCCTACAGGATAACAGCATTTACCAGCAGGGAATACATGCTCTTCCACAACGTTGGCGTAAGGCCACCGAAAGTGACAGAAACTACGTAGTGTAGCGGCACCACCGTTTAGGATAGGGAAAGTTAGTTTTGTGCAATATTCTGAGCACTAGTTACAGCCAGGTGAGGGCCAGATTGCAGTGAGTTACGCATGCCAACAACTGAGAATAGAGGCCACAGGGCCGTCAAATTCCTGAAAGAGTATATGTAACGGTTGTGCATGTCACAAATCACAGGCAGAAGGGGCCCACTGGCCAACCTAGCGTGTTATGAGTATATGACTCGAAACGGCGCTTACAGCAAAACAGAGACGCACAGCCACATATAAATAGGTGCGGCTTTCTAACGAGATTCAGTTTGAGTATGGCAGGTCTCCTGGACGGTGGGGCATGTCGCACCACCAGCTACACGCAGCAGCAGATGGGGCACCAGCTTTCCAGTACATGGTGGGTCGCTGGTTCGATCATCTGAGGACTACACGGGGTCCGTAGCCAGCCAGCGGCGGGGCACCTCATGACTCGCTACCACGGGCAGTCGTCCTGGCTTCCAACACACGCTGGAGGTATCCCAAGGCAAGCTCCGCAGATTCGGACACAGGATCATGGGTGCTTGTTGTCGCCGCAATCTCAGCGGCGATGGCAAGAAGCTTGCAGCAGGCCACCTGTGGCTCACACCAAGTGGCGCTGAGTCAGTAGGGTCGCAGACCACTGAGTCAACTACTGGCATCCCGATGACATCGCAACTCTGCTGCCATACATGGCCGACACACAGCCGTGCATGCACGGGTCACTGAGGCAGTCATTCCGAGCCAAGACGTTTTGCTGACAGCAAAGTGGAGTCCTCAGTATTGTGGGACACAGTGATGCAGATTGAGAGAAATGGAGGCACTGTAACTGGAAACAATAAATCACTTGGAAAGCTCGGACGAGTCCTAATAGAGTGCGGTTTAGCTCTTTCCGCTACATTTGGTGTTGCTGTTACATTTGGTGGCAGAAGTTGCTACTACATTTGCTGTCGGAAAAGCGGACGTTCGAGCCCAGCGCCCACATCACATTCACAAGGTATGGTGAGTTTTGAGCAGTTTTATTTTGAGTATTGAATGTTTTCTTGCCTTTGTGTGTTTTGAGTAGGGCTTATGGCAGACCATTTTAGATGTTTTGCGCAGGCTTATTGTGATTTTTTTTGTCAGAATAAGTTTTAGTGTATTTGGGCAGTAAGATTTATTATTTCTTTTTTGTGGTATATTGATTACAGGGCTATTACAAATGATTGAAGCGATTTCATAAATTCACTGTAGCTCTATTCATTGACGTACGGTCACGACACACTACAGATACGTAGAAAAACTCATAAAGTTTTGTTCGGCTGAAGCCGCACTTCAGGTTTCTGCCGCCAGAGCGCTCGAGAGCGCAGTGAGACAAAACGGCGACAGGAGCTGAGAAAGCGTATGTCGTGCTTGAAATGCACTCACATCAGTCAGTCATAACAGTGCAACGACATTTCAGGACGAAGTTCAACAAAGGTCCACCAACTGCTAACTCCATTCGGCGATTGTATGCGCAGTTTAAAGCTTCTGTATGCCTCTGTAAGCGGAAATCAACGGGTCGATCTGCAGTGAGCGAAGAAACGGTTGAACGCGTGTATCTGGACATGCTGAAAAATTGGCTCGTGCCACAACTGGAAACCGACAGCACCGACTTCATCTTTCAACAGGATGGTGCTCCACCGCACTTCCATCATGATGTTCGGCATTTCTTAAACAGGAGACTGGAAAACCGATGGATCGGTCGTGGTGGAGATCATGATCAGCAATTCATGTCATGGCCTCCACGCTCTCCCGACTTAACCCCATGCGATTTCATTCTGTGGGGTTATGTGAAAGATTCAGTGTTTAAACCTCCTCTACCAAGACACGTGCCAGAACTGCGAGCTCGCATCAACGATGGTTTCGAACTCATTGATGGGGACATGCTGCGCCGAGTGTGGGAGGAACTTGATTATCGGCTTGATGTCTGCCGAATCACTAAAGGGGCACATATCGAACATTTGTGAATGCCTAAAAAAACTTTTTGAATTTTTGTATGTGTGTGCAAAGCATTGTGAAAATATCTTAAATAATAAAGTTATTGTAGAGCTGTGAAATCGCTTCAATCATTTGTAATAACCCTGTACTTTTGTGTTGTTTTGAGTATGATGTTACTGAGTATGATGATACTGCAGTATAGGGAATCAGGTTATTCTTGTAATTAAATGTTTAGTTTTAGGACTAATTGGGAACAAAAGCAACACATTGGCAGAGTCAGCAACGCATGGTGTGTTGGGACTAGAAGCGGTGCGGATTTTGTTGGAAAAAGTAGCATAATTGACAGCAGGCAATACGCAGTTGAGAAATGAATTAACATCTAGAAGTGAGCTGGAAACCGCATCTGATCAGCTGTTGTTGCCTAGCGTGCAAGAGATTGATCCAGTTGCCGTGAGTTTGATTATTCCGTTTTGTGGCAAGGCATCTGAGGATGTGTATTCGTTTGTGGGAGACTTCAGCGGTGATGAATGGTTGGTCTTATGGGCAGTTGTTACATATATCCTAGATTAGATTAACAGGTGAAGCGAAAATATACATAAGGTATTCTGAGGCCTTAAGGAAGGAAGGACAGCTTAAGCAGTTAAAGGAATGGCTTTTACATAGGTACAAAAAACATAATAGCGCTCTGTACTTTAAAAAGAGGTTAAGTACAATGTCAAAGAGACAGATGGATACGATGGAGAAATTTGCGGACAGGATAAGGGAAACTGAAGGGTATACTTGCGAGTCAGATCGGAGCAATGAAGCTAACAGTGTTCTGTTGCAGGAGGCTGATCGAAGGGCACTTGTATTTTTGAGAGGGTTGGCGTGGAAAGTGCATGAAGGAACTCCGAAAGATTTGTATTCGGCCATTCAGCTGGCAATCCAATGTGAGGAAATAGACGTGGCAACAGGGGTACGCGAGAGGCAAACAGTGTTTACAGCGGGTGTGAAATGTTTTAAGTGGGCTCTTACGGGACATGTGCAGAGGCAATTTACCCAGTCCACGGGGAATAAAGGAAGGGCTGGATGGAATAGTTGAGATAGGAGAGGTAGACAAGCGTTAAATCTCAGAAGGGGCCGAAGACCCACCTAAGGGAGCTCATGTTTAATTTCAGTGTTACGAATACGTATGCAGAAGTGGACGTTATAGGTTGCACGGAGTGGGGAATAAGGAGGTCACGCCTTTGTAGTCAGTGACAGTTGACCTTCGAATAGAGAAAGTCTGGTTTAACGCATGCGTGTGGGTAGTACCATGTGTAAGCGATGGGTTACGACATGATCCTAGGAGTAGATTTCTTGCATCAACATCATGCCAAAATTGGCCTTGGACAACGAACTGTGGAACTTTGTAGAATGTTATTCAGCTAGGGGAAACTGTTGTCAATGCAGAGCTGTCACGAGGGGCGTTCAAAGGAATGAACAAACCAATTGAACTACGTACATTAAAATTAAGGCTTAATTCGCATCAATGTGTGTCGGGAAGTCGCTTTGGGTAAGTGTGGAGTCAAATCTACCTGTGGATGCAGGATGTGTTATTGAACCACTGGAGGATAATGATGCTTTTGGTCCATTGGATTGTTTTGTGAAACGTAGAGTTGTACTCGTACAGGAGGGGAACGACGGGCGAGTAGTTCCCGTGAACGTGGATAATTTTAGCGTTGCAGACGTGAATTTGAGAAAAGGAGTTTTAGTAGCAAATTTGGATGTACCAGATGACAAAAACTGGTGTTCGAGAGGTAGGCGAAGCGATCAACCACCAACTGCCAATAGAACTGTATTGTGTGACAAAATTAAGCATTTGAAAGGAGGAGAAAGATAGCATACGGAAGAATTATTGAGGGAATTTAAGGATTTGTTTTTTCCGTAAGGGCCGTTACCAGAAACTCCATTAGTTCAACAAGGGATGCCAATAGGGAATGAAGCACCTAGTTACCATAAACCATACAGAATACCGAAGTATTTGCATCCGATTTCATTGGTCAGTTTGTGGACGGTATTATAGAGCATAGTAATAATTGCTGGGGAGCAGGCATTGTTGTTGTGCCTAAAAAATCTATGGATGGAACTTAGAAATGCAGGTTCTTCTGTGACTAGCGATACCTCAATAATAAGACAGTAACGGACGCATACACCATTCCAAATATTTCTGAGACTTTGGAACAGTTAGGACAGTGCCAGTACTTTTCTACGACGGATTTGACAAGAGGCTATCAACAGCTAGAGGTGGCTGCAGAGGATCGTCCAAAAACTGCTTTGTCTACTCTGGGAGGCAATTACATCAGAATGCCATTCGGTTTGAAAAGCGCTCCGGCAACGTTTTAGAGGTTGCTAGACAGTGCACTGAGGGGTTTGAAACCACAGCAGTGTCTTGTCTATCTGGACGACATTATAATGTTTCCAACTAGTAGGGAGCAGCATAGACAGCTGTTAAGGGAAGTCTTTATGAGGTTAAGAGCAGCTCGTTTGACGTTGAGCCTGGAGAAGTGTCATTTCGCATTGGAAGAAGTGAAATATTTAGGTCATATCATCAGTAAGGACGGAGTGGGAACAGATCCAAGGTTGGTGCTGGCTGTATGGGATTTTCAGGAACCGAAAGCAGTTACGGAAGTGCAATCATTCATCGGAATTTGCAATTTCTATCAAAAGTTCGTGAAGGGTTTTGCAGATTTAGCACAGCCATTGACGTGATTGTTACAGATGGGTGTGAAATTTGAGTGGACAGAGGAGTATCAGAACGCGTTTGACAAACTGAAGAAGTGTTAACATCTAGACCGGTTCTTGTGTGCCGGTCGCGGTGGCCGTGCGGTTCTAAGCGCTCCAGTCCGGAGCCGCGCTGTTGCTACGGTCGCAGGTTCGAATCCTGCCTCGGGCATGGGTGTATGTGATGTCCTTAGGTTAGCTAGGTTAAAGTAGTTCTAAGTTCTAGGCGACTGATGACCACAGCAGTTGAGTCCCATAGTGCTCAGAGCCATTTGAACCTTTTTTTTTTTTTTTTTTTTTTTGTTCTTGTGCTTCCAGATTTTGAAAACGAGTTTATACTAGCATGTGATGCATCAAATCAAGCATTAGGGGGTTTTCTTAGTCAGGAAACTGATGAGAAAGAACACCCTGTAGCCTTTGTATCTAGGCAGTTGAATGCAGCAGAGAGGAATTACTCAACAATTGCTTAGTGTAATCTGTGGGATCACATATTTTAAATGTTATTTATATGGAGAAGATTTCGGGTAGTGACAGATAATGTTGCATTGAAATGGTTATTGGGATTGAAGGATCCATCCACTAGACTCGCTAGATGGGCTGTGAGGCTTAGTGAATTCGACTACAAGGTGGTGCACAAGCCTGGGAAGAAGCACAGTAATGCAGATGCACTAAGTAGGAAGGTGGCAAAAGTAGAAGCCACAGGTTATGATCTAGCAGTATGACAAGAATTACAGGATGCAGACAACGATTGTAAATTGTATCAGATACAGCCACAATTTGATATGTACGACGGTCTTCTGTGCAGGGAAACGAAGTTAGGGCCAAGGATAGTAGTGTTGAGGGATGAAGCTTTAAAGGAAGCACATGGTCACATGTTATCTGGTCATGGAGGGTTTAGAGCGACGAATAGGAGAGTGGTGGAGAGGTATTGGTGGGAGGTAGGAAAGAAGATGTGGATCAGTATGTCAAGAATTGTATACCACGTGCGCAGAGAGCAGATTTGAGCCACAAACACATACAGCAACAAAAATTGACTCAACAAAAAAACTGCTGATCTTCGTGTTCTGCTAGGTATTCGACATCAGAGTGGAAGTCATTTGAGTCAATATTATTAATACCGGGAAGTTGGCCACGACTACACAATGAATACTGCACACTCGGATGAAACTGAAATGCAAACTGATTTCCACAGTAGTCTAAAACTCATCCTCTATTTCCCATAAAATCACAGCCCAATAGTAAATCAATACGCAGATGTTCCGCCACAAGGATTTTAAAAGGTCATGAGAATTCCTGAATTCTTAAATCAGCTCGTACCTCTCCTATCAAGAGCAACGACTGTTCGTTAACGTCACGAAACTGTTTATGCAGCAGCTTTAAAAATGAGAAGTTAAAATATTCTTACTTGATATAAAAAAGTAATTAAGCAAAGAAACGTTACTGCCAGAACTAAGAAGTTTACAGACCGGTTTACGGTTAAAGGCAGTACACATAAAGGGGACCTAGGACGTATGAATTATTCATACGTTGCAAGCCTAAGATGGCCAACCTGCTTGTATTTTCCAACACCATTTCCGAGATCGTCGTCTGCCATTGCATTTCCCAGGACCTGCTGGACATTGCCGAGCAAAATACCCCCTTTACTACACATGAAGCAATTTCTGTTTTCCTGTGCAGATTGGATACTCCCATGAAGTTCGGGGAATAGGGCCCGGGCAATGTGCTTTCTTGACCGGTACACCTATTCTGACCAGTAAAACTGATACTACCTACTTACCGTGTTACGTGATCCAAGGCAACAAAACTAGTATGTTGGTTCTGGTTGGTTGAGTTGCAGAAGGGTGTAATGCAATTGTAAATATAATACAGCCATTTATCTATAACGAAAGTAAGCTTTTGCTAGGTATAGTTTATCTGTTTAAAATAACCTCTTTGACTTAGGTGGAATAAATGTATTAAAACATATTTTGTAAATTATTATGTAATATTTCAAGTGCAACTGTAATTATGTCAATTTTGTATGTATATGCTGTCATACAATTGTAGATGGTTCATACTTAGGTTTTTTTTTAGCAAAGTGTAAATTGAAAAGGTGTAGGGATCATAGGTAGAACAGAACTCCTTTCTGTGGTGGAATAGAAAAGGTGGTGGGGCGCGCGAGTCAAAATGGCGCGCAAGTGGCTCAGACAGTCGGTAGCTTCCCTGCAAGTGCTGAACACGCATTACGTTGGTCAAGCACTAGAGGCCCCGAATTTACTTGCAGGACTGGGTTTTGGCCTCGGACGTGTCCTACATGATTGGGACAGAACAGCAACAAATTAATAGCTCAGAAATTTGCAATTTTATCGTCGCCACCAAGAGGAAGGCAGAGCTATGTACATCAAGAGCTGTACCTGCGCAATCTTACTACGCAGCATCGCCTCACGCCACCTTCGACATCAGTAACAGGCAAAGTACCTTATTTAGAAGTGTAGCACACTACGAACCATCCGTCTTCAATCAGTGGAATATAAGTGTTAAATGTACCTTTGTGTTTAACCGTAATTTTCCTATTTCATTTACCTCAGCAGGGTCCTTACCTAAACGAATTTATTCCGAGTATCCTGATGTTTATTGAAGCTTGAATAATAGTAAATTACTGGAAATAGTACTGTTTCGGTAGTAAATTCAGAAAATCATTATTAAATACTAAAGTTTGCACGTATTAGTTTAAGGGCCAACCCTTTGCATGACCATGAGGATAAGTTTTCAATAGCATTTCTGAAAGTAAAGTATCATAATTGTTTAACTGCAACAATCTTAACAGTAATTGTTCGTGTTGCTTCTCCATGTCAAAGAAAGCCAGAAAAATATTGGTGCTAGTAAAACATTAGCAAATAACAGTCCTAAGGAAATGAAATTTAGTCATGTTAAATAATAGTTTTGGTCACATGAATGAAAGCTATAAGTTTAATATTTTTTTGTATCCTTGTTGAAATATATATGTGTCTTCTTTAAATAATTACTGAAATATATTGATGATTTCCATAAGTAACAGAAAGTGGAATTAGTAGTACTTACTGCCAAGTGGCCGTAGTAAATGGAAATTAAGTGGTTGTGTTTAAATTAAGTTGTAAGTGAAAGTATTTATTTATGCAGTGTCGAAAATTGACTTAATCTTTTTGTGTAGACACTGTGCCCGATTTGGGCTGGCGGCCGTTTTATTAAGCGAAACAGTTTATCGTTATAACAGGCTTCGTCTGATAAAAGGTTTCCAAAGTAATTATTCTCACTGCTTTTCCCACAAACTGTATGATTCGGAGAAAAATAGTTCGATACTTTACCATTAGGTTGAACACGGTTGAAATCTCTCTCCGAGAGTCGATGGTTTGGAGTGTTAGTGCTGCGTAATTTTGTGGTGGTGTTCCTGTCGCTACTTACTACACAGTTCTGACATTTTGAATCGCGGACCTTCCGTATTTGCACTGGTAGAACTTAAACGTTCTGTTACCGTATTGACGAGAACGCGAAAGTACCGTTGCAAGGGGACCAAACAGCAAGTTCATCGGTCCCATCGGATTAGAGAAAAATGCGGAAGGAAGTCAGCCGTACTCTTTAAATCATCTCAACGTTTGACTGAATCGATTTAGCGAAGTCATGTTGTTGTTGTTGTTGTTTTTGTGGTCTTCAGTCCTGAGATTGGTTTGATGCAGCTCTCCATGCTACCCTATCCTGTGCAAGCTTCTTCATCTCCCAGTACTTACTGCAGCCTACATCCTTCTGAATCTGCTTAGTGTATTCATCTCTTGGTCTCCCTCTATGATTTTTACCCTCCACGCTGCCCTCCAATGCTAAATTGGTGATCCCTCGATGTCTCAGAACATGTCCTGCCAACCGATCCCTTCTTCTAGTCACGTTGTGCCACAATCTCCTCTTCTCCCCAATTCTATTCAGTACCTCCTCATTAGTTATATGATCTACCCATCTAATCTTCAGCATTCTTCTGTAGCACCACATTTCGAAAGCTTCTATTCTCTTCTTGTCTCAACCATTTATCGTCCACGTTTCACTTCCATACATGGCTACACTCCATACAAATACTTTCAGAAACGACTTCCTGACACTTAAATCTATTCTCGATGTTAACAAATTTTTCTTCTTCAGAAACGCTTTCCTTGCCATTGCCAGTCTACATTTTATATCCTCTCTACTTCGACCATCGTCAGTTATTTTTCTCCCAAATAGCAAAACTCCTTTATACTACTTTAAGTGCCTCATTTCCAAATCTAATTCCCTCAGTATCACCCGACTTAATTCGACTACATTCCATTATCCTCGTTTAGCTTTTGTTGATGTTCATCTTGTACCCTCCTTTCAAGGCACTGTCCATTCCATTCAGCTGCTCTTCCAAGTCTTTTGCTGTCTCTGACAGAATTACAATGTCATCGGCGAACTTCAAAGTTTTTAATTCTTCTCCATGGATTTTAATACCTACTCCGAACTTTTCTTTCGTTTCCTTTATTGCTTGCTCAATATACAGATTGAATAACATCGGGGATAGGCTACAACCCTGTCTTACTCCCTTCCCAAGGGAAGTCATGGAAAACCTAAATCATTATGGCCGGACGCGGTTTGAACCAGCGTCCTCCCCAATGCGCTAACTACTGCGCCACCTCGCTTGGTAAACTATTAAGTCTGTTGCCATAAACGTCGTGCAAATGGTGTTCTTCCCGAACCCCTTGCATTGTGTTACTGACGACCGGAATGTCGCTAAATTAAACACACAATGCTGAGGGCGGCTAATACTGTCAACGTAATTTACGATGAATTCCTGTTGATCTTGTACCTGGAAAAAATGCTTGTTAATTAACTCATTTCTCATATTACCTGAAAAAGCTCAGTTAATAATTTGCCTTGCAAACCCTTCTCGAATAACTTGATCAATAGTACTAGTCATCTTGCGCGCTGGTAAGAGGCTGAATAAATGGAAGAACTATAAGAAGGCTAGCAGCCTGCTGTTATAAATTAACTGACAAATGTAAGATTTTTACAATTTGGTCACTATTCTCGACAGACAATTTCGTAATCCCTTGTATTGTAGCAATAATAGGTTATGATAAACGACTGAATTGCCTCCACATTCGATTCCATCACCATTCCGTGAAATAAATTTAGACTTCTTATTAACATCTCCCCGTATCTTCTCGTCAGAATTCTCTTTCCACTACGATAGACGAACTCCATATTGAAGTTCCTAACCTCTACTTATAGCTCTCAAATTTCTGCTCAGTGATTCCCACTGCTGTTATATAATGTGCCCGATTACCTAATTGCAGTAGAAATAACTTAGACTGTGAAGGACAGCTAACCTGCAAGAAGTCGGTGTTGCGCACACCACCGAGTAATTAATAACAAACAATCAAGTCTTAACCTACCTCGCTGAGGGCTCAGCTGCAGCAGGCAGTCCACCCCACGAAGGATATGCCGCGACAGCTCGTTAATGCTGCCATCAACCGACGCACTACGAATCTCTTACTCACGTTGTTGAGTACACTTTCTTTCATAACATGCTGGATGCCTAGCACGTCCCTAGTATCCATGCTTGATAACGGAATCAGTTCGGGAGATCGAAACACTTAAAGAGGGTACAGCGGCAAACACACAAAAGACTAACTACTTCTAAACTATAAATGTAACGCCTCGTGTCTTTTCTGGTATTACAACTAATACGCTTTCCCAGAACCACACTCTGTTACTTTTGAAACAGGTAGCTAGCGAACAGTTGGGAGGCGTAAGATGCTGGGTAGATAACCAAATAGCAACTGTTCCAGAAAAAAAACATTTATTCACAGATAACAACCACGTACTTTGTTATTTTAATTCACCTCTAACAAGTATGAGAGCTCTGAAACATACAGTCAGGTAGATAATATAATTTTGCGATATGAAATCACATCATTTCATCTAAAGCTGTTCATTGAATCTGTTTCCACCTTAATGGACAAACATGCCTGAACTGAAACACAGAGGAAAGTATCCTCATTAGCAAACTGTCTACTAATAAAACCAATACAAATGTACGCTTAGTCATCTCAGTTCAGACAGCGAGCTACAATTAAAAAACGTTGTAAGAACAGTGGGCAATGATTAACACGTACAAGGAAAATTCAAGACACAACACTCAGTTGATTTCAGTAACAAGCCGTAGGCACAGGTGAGTAGCTTAAAACACTAACGGTCGCACTGTCAGAGAAGAGGGCTATGAAAAAAAATCTGTTTAGGTGGGCATTAATAATGAAATCGAACTAGAAAGTCCACAGTAACGCTGAGCTGGTCCCAATGGTAAGTAGCAAGCACTCGAACTATAGAAGATTTATCAATGAAATAAAATAAAATCCTTTCGGTCTTCACTAGCATGTTATTTGTAACGCGTATTCATGGCAATTTAATTAAAATTGTCTTGAAACGAGGATGTGAGATGAACAACGACAAAAGCAAAACTAGGATAATGTAATGTAGTAGAATTAAATCAGGTGATGCTGAGGGTATTAGATTACAGAATGAGACACATAAAGTAGTAAATGAGTTTTGCTATTTGGGGAGCAAAATAACTGATGATGTTCGAAGTAGAGAGGATATAAAATGTAGACTGGCTGGGGAAAGGAAAGCGTTTCTGAGGAAGAAAAGTTTGTTAACATCGAGTATAGATTTAAGTGTCAGGATGTCCTTCCTGGAAACTATTTGTATGAAGTGTAGCTACGTATGGAACTGAAACATGGACGATAATCAGTTTAGACAAGAAGGGAATATAAATTTTCGAAGTGTGGTGCTACAGAAGGATGCTGACGATTAGATGAGTAGATCACGTAACTAACGAGGAAGTACTGAACAGAATTGGAGAGAGGAGAAATTTGTGGCACAACTTGACTAGAAGAAGCGATCGGTTGGTATGACACGTTCTGAGGCGTCGAGGGATCACCAATTTAGTACTGGACTGAAGCGTGGAGGGTAAAAATTGTAGAGAGAGATCAAGAGATGAATACGCTAAGCACTTTCGAAAGGATGTAGGTTGCAGTAGTTATTCAGGGACGAAGAGGTTTTCACAGGATAGAGTAGCATGGAGAGCTGCATCAAACCAGTCTCCGGACTGAATACAACAACAACACATAAATGTTATTAGAACGGCACGCTAAATTCAGTTAAGACAAGGAAACTGAACTGAACCTCTCTGCACGCTGAACACCTGTTATAATTTACAGTCTTCATGATTTCATAGGCGTAAATTGTAACTAAATTCACGAATGTAAGCACTTGCGCGCATTTGTTAGCTTGTGTATAATGCAGTGAACTGAGTACGCCCACCGTACAGCACAGAGTATAGTACTCGCCTAACAAGAACGCTTGCTCTCACTGCACCGCAATGCCTGTGTATGTGCAGGTAACATAGCGCAGAGGGAAACCAACACCGCCTTGCCATTCCAGCACCGCGTTTTCTAGCCAAGGGAATATGGCAGACCACACTTACTCTCAGAATACTATGTGATTCCGGCAAGTGCTAGCCGCCATGAGGCCCCTCATAATCCCCAGACGCGATTGCTTCATTGTTTTCCTCCTGTCAGCGGTAAGCAGTGACAGAGGCTGAGCCGATCCACAGAGGCAATACGTCATCCGTCCCATTGTGTGCGTACCGATGGCAGGGACCAGAGCACAACGTTGCTTGGCGACCAGCAGAAAGGTTGCATTGACTCTTTCGATCAGATATCGAAAGTGCGCAAAGCTCAGGTACGTTGCTAGGAGACAGCTAAGACGGGTTACTGACTGACTGTCATGTGTGTTTTTCCATCTTGTGGTAGGAGCTTAGCGTGTTTTCAGAAACGAGTAAATTCCCACTGTACATTTTGAGCCGTCCGAGCATTGGTATCGATTCCTGCCGCCCTTTAAACTTATATGCACTTTGTATCATAGTGACGAGTTCTCAGTTGTCCCACCTGAAGTAGTGCCACTGGTTAGTGGTAGGATTTAGCAACTTGTTCGCTTTCACTCCAGGTGAGAATGTTTTGCTTGTGTTTGGAATGGTAACTAGGACTGCTCACCAGCGTCAGCAGGCCGATTCTTCAAATTACAATGGTGATCCTTATCCGCGAAAAGTGTGCCCACCGCATTTGGCAAATCACTCTTTCTTCTGTCTTCGTGGTCGCAGCACCTTCAGAGCTGGCACTATTCGCATTTCAACTGCTTCAATTGTGGATGCAGAACTGCCATAATTTACAATAAAACCGAGGATTGGCGTAGAAAGAAAACAGTGAGAATCTTTTCTTGAAGTTAAAATCATCTGGGTTATTAGGCCGCGTCATGTTTCTTCTAAAATGTTCGACGTTTCGACCCCTCTACTGGGATAATCCTCAGGATCGTTTGGTATCCACTACTGCTAGAACACTTTCTGAGACGAGTGTTGCGTCCACTTATAATGGGTGTGTGAGGGGCATAAACAACGCTCTGCAAGTCACCTCGGCGGACAATAATATTTTGGGTTAGCATTCCCCTTCTCTTTCTCTGTCCGTTTCGGATCTAGCCACTGATGACGACCAACCAATAGCGGTAGCAGGCATTTCAACCAACAACCCTTCTACAGCATAAGTGTGGAGTAGTTCCTTTCTATTCAATGACGATGGACCGCCAATGGTATCCACAGGAGATGAGCTACCAACACCCCTTCTTCTGCATCAGAGCGGGAATATTAGAATGTGACTATCGCCCATCAATGGTAGCTATATGAATTTTAACCAACACTATCACTTCTCCAGCACGAAAGCCAGAAAACTCCCCCTTTATAAGTGGACGCAACACTCATCTCAGACAGTGTTCTAGCAGTAGTGGACACCAAAAGATCCTGAGGAAGATACTAGCAGATGAGTCGAAACGTCGAACATTTTAGAAGAAACATGACGCGGCCTATTAACCCAGAAGATTTTAACTTCAGTGACAACGGCCACGAAAGCCGGCAGACTTCCATAGAATTTTTCTTACGTGGGACTCAAGTACTGGTTGGGATTTGCAGTAACATCTGTGCTTAAAGAGAGGCTTCCCATTAGAAATGTAATTCGAATTATCACGTATAATGCTTTCTGCTTTGGAATAGTAACTGTCATAGTTATTTTTGTTCTCAGTGGTGATCAGCAATCTAGGTTATTACAACATGCTTGAGATTTTCTTAAACCACTTGTAAAAAGCATAACTTAGCTAAACTAGAAATCTTTCACTGTTTTAAATAACCAAGGCTAAGTATAAAAAATTAATGTTTTCTGTTGTGTGTTTCCTTTTTAAAAGCCCATGTTTCAAACGGTCATGAAAGACAGAGCCACTTTGACTGCTTTTTCTTTCCTTTTTAAACACCCACATGTTTAAGTGCTATAGTTTATTTAATTCATTATTACTGAGCAAAAATGAAAAAACTCACATTGTTAACATTCAGACCCTGAAAAGGCATAATGAGATATTTTGGCGTATGATCTGTAATTAATTTCTGTTGTTCTCACCTTCTAGATCTCTGCTTTTAATTCTTTTCCTTTGTGTTGTTTAGAGAATTTAATCTGAGCTCAATGAAGGGACCGAGAGATGTCTGGGCCATGATCAGCTTGATCATCTTAGGTCAGCACCTGACACTGACGAAATGTTTATGTTTCCAGCTCGCTGCCTCGTTATTTAATAATGCTAACGATTACACGGTTGATGCAGGAATTTTCATTTTAGTAACTCATCTGCCGTCCTAAAATTTGTATATGTTGTTAATATTGTTTCCCTCTCTGTTTAAAGGATTTAAATTTCATATGTGTAAAATTTTAAACCTTTCCTAAAATGCCTCAAAGCATAGCTGGAAGTCCATATCCGATTGTGTGATTGTTAGAATTTTTATGTACGTAGAGTTCCGCTTGTAACTGACAGATACAAATTCACGATATCACTTTGAAATATTTCTTGCATGTTTCTGCAAATGGTTTTACTGTAAACGATTTCACGAAAATTTTCAATTTATTTGCAATTGTTTTAGGCTGTGTTTGCGTTAACAGAAACTGTTAACTGTTACGTCAAAGTGCATGATACAGTAAAGTAAGTTCACGCTGACCAATATTGATAGAAATGTGTCCGTGACAGAGAAGGATCTGTGACGTGGAAGGCGCCAAGACTTAGTACATCCGACACAGTGCATACAGAAACAAAGATAGATTCTGTATTATGGTTTCACCTGAGTATCATCTTGAGGGAGGTTCACAAGTTAATTCAGAATCTTGACTGATTAGTAGACTGAACGTAGCAAATGTGTTCTGCATGTTCTCATTAAAGAACTGAGCTATGCTCTGTGAATCAATATTTTTCCATTAAGTCATTTGTTCTACGACGTGTCCTGTTGGAAGAATATGGCTTACCTGCAATACAAAGAAACAAGAGTACCAGGGTAGGGGCTTCGTGGAGTTTCTGCTGCTCTAAATACAAGTAACCTGCCTCCAGTAAACGGTTTGTTTCATGTACAGTAAGAGGAGTACGAAAGCACATATTAATACTTCAAGAGGATAATGTGCTGCGCGTGTGTAATCTGTATTAAATGTAGCTTCTGAAAAAAAGCTATTACAATTTCCACACACAACTCGCCAGACACGACCACTGTCAAGCCACGATCCATAAAACTGTGATTTATCCAGGAAGAAATTAGTGAAATATTTGCTTTTTAGAAAGAAGATAAAAACTTAAAGACCGTTGGTGTTCGTCCCTTAATGATAAACTTCCTGTAAATCCTTTCAAGTCAAGCCAAACTGCGTTACAAAATAAGGAACCTTATTTGCTTACCTAACGAAGCAATGTTACAGCAGTGCTTCACAATACTGGATAACAGTGTGCACATTATTAATTGATTATCTGTCCACGCTACAATAAATGATTCGTATAGCAAAAGCCCTAAGCCATTTAACTCAAGGGTATTTACCAGGATGCACTGAAGTATGAAGTAATTTGCATTTGTTCACTAAATATTTACCCATCAAATAAACTGTAAAGTGTTTTAGTCAAAGTTTCAAGTAGGAATAGTGTTGGATGTTACGTTAATACTTTCACAGCTTAAGTGGTCAGTATAGAGTTTACAATTGCTTACAAAAGTAAGATAAATGCACAATTAGTTAGTAAACAGAAGTTGTTTTTATTATTATGTTCTACTATAGAAAGTATATGATACCCAAAAGGAATGAAGTTGTTTAGAGCTATTCTATAACCGTAAGTAACTGATATGTTTACATAATCAGATTAATGAACGGTGTGACTGTTGCTTTCCTTACAATGGATGAGTAGTTGTGTTAGTTAGCCAGTCTCTCAAATTTAGGAATTTGGTACGTTTACATTCTTTGCATTTCGAATATATGTATAGCGTTACTAGCTTATTACATTAATACAGAAAAGTATTGTATAGTACAAACTTTATTTTGAAAGGCATCTCTTTGAATTTCCTAAAGTAGACAGAGTTATCTCTTGTTTACGTAGTATTGGCATTCATTTATAAAATTGTAGCTAACTTCTGGTACCACATTCTGACACGTTTAAGCATTTAAAGTCAAAGAGACTCAGCAACATTAAACCTTCAGATGGCCTGTTTAACGGGCAGTGCCAGCTTTGGTCTTAAATGTGTGTGAACCGCACTGTCACAAGCTGTACTATAGAAGAAGAGGGAAAAGTTAGTCGGAAGGGTCTTTGTTTTTTAAGAGTTAATTTGCAGTGAGTTTCTTACCTTCAAATACTGATAGCCTACGTGTTAATTAAGTTAAGCTCTAAACACACTGTTATCAATTTAATAGTTACCTGGCTAGCTACTGTGGGAAAGATAAAATAGCTCTCGTGTGTTTATTCATTTCGAACCAGTAGTATTTAATTGCATTGTCTTTTCATTAGCACCAAGGAGTTACTTCAAAACTATTTAATAAAGGTGACTACATTCTTATTAACTGAAATCTAGATAAAATGAGAGTTAGTTTCACAGTGATTATGAGGAAGTGAGTGTGAGCTTCTAAACTCGTTGTCTGTATAACAAGCCTTGTTGTAATTTACGTAAATTTTGCCAATTATTAAGTATTTTAGATCACAGGATTTTCGGTGAACAGAGTAGCAGCATAGTGATAGAGCTGATACCACTCCCAGCCTTATGCAACTTGCCACCTTACACTTCTTAGATGTGTACTGCTAATGACAATTGTAACCCTGTTTCGCAATTCATAGAGGGGCCGGTGACCGAAATTCTGATTTAAGCACCTCATTACTGCAACACAAAATCATTACAACAATGTTTACCTGTGAAGTCATACGTGAAACATAACCTTTTCTTTCTACACCGTGAACATAAACTGAACGAGATTTCTACTCATAATACACAACACAATACTAAACAAAATTCAAGACGATTCGCCTATGGTGGTGGACGATCCTCTAAATATTTTGGTTTGCGTCAGACATTTTCTAGTACGTTGGAAAATCTTGGCGAAGAGAACTGATGACGTACAACTGACAGCGGCTTCATTATATTATTTCTGAAGTGGAGATTGACCTTATAATTATTCAGCAGAGCTAGATCTGTAACACCAACCATACCGAGTAAATCTGCGGAACGATATGTAACCTAATTAGTCCCGCGCGCCGCTGACAGGGGATCATTCCCAGGTGTAAACAAATGATCTTGATGAAACGTGGCAGTTATGTACTGGGTGATCAAATTAATGCAAAATGGACCCGTTTCGTTTTTGCCCTGTTTCGCTTTTAAGGGATATAACAAACTCCGAAATGTAATCTGAAGTATTAAGTTTAGAGGGAATATTTTCGAAACTATGATATAAAAAAAAATTCTTGCTTACAAAAGTAGAAATGTAATAACCGTTCTTGAAAACTGAAAAATCAACTTTTCTAACAATCTGTAATCTCGCAGAATACCCCATCACTATTAATCAATAATTAAAAGTGAAATCTTTTGTTACAACGGAAATTAAATGACCCATCACGCCACAACTATCCAAATGTAATAACGTTGATTTCTGAAACACCATTTTGTCAAATCAAGCTTTCCATAATGTGCTGTCGAAGTATTTTCGTCCTAGACAATTAAAATATCTAAACGTTCATCATAATTACAATTACTTATTGTACGTATTTCTTTTTGTGTTTCAATTTTTTTATATATTTTACATTCATGTTTTTTAGTTTACCGTTCCACATATCAGTATTATGTTAATTGAAAATAATAAGCAACTAATTACTACAAAAATCGTTACAGTATTGATAATCTGTAAAGAAATGCTTAAAACTAGTCACTTGAATCAGCAGTTGTCTTGTGACAGCCAGAGCGAGAGCACCAGCAGCAGCGAGTACTGTTTGTATAAAGCGTTTTTGTACTTATTTGCTGCGCTTAGCTTTTAAATAGTTTTTCTGGGAAAACCTAGCGTAGTTTTCGCGTCTCGTATTTCAGTGAGTGTTTCTTGATTATCAGAGTAGCTCATCAGAAGATTATCTTGGGAATTTGTCACCGTATAGAGTAGGGTAAACATAGTCATGTGTAGGGACTGTGGTTGTTGTGAGCGGACGCAAGGAGAATTGGCCACTCTTCGGGGGCAGGTGGAGGCTTTGTCCGTTAGGCTCATCGAGCTCGAGGCGCAGGCGTCGGCTCGTAGTGGCGTTGGGGCAACTGTGGTGAGACCTATGCCTACTTCGGTGGCCTTGGAATCACATGGAACCCCTGATGTCGCTGCGTCTTCCGGCAGTGAGCATCTTACCGGTCAGCCATCACTCCAGGGTGAATGGCGGACAGTGGTGGGCTCGCGCGTGCCTGGCCGAAAGGCGAAGGTGGGATCTGGCCGCGTGGCAGCTGCCTTACCCCTTTCCAACAGGTACGGGGTGCTTCCTAGTGGTGATGACATCGTTTCCGAGCCACCACAGGATGCCTCGCCTGTTGGGCCAGTGGCCGATTCTCCGGCAAGGTCCCGACAGTCACAGAGGGCGGGCCTATTAGTTATAGGGAGCTCCAACGTTAGGCGGGTTATGGAGCCCCTCAGGAAAATAGCGGGTAGGTCGGGGAAGAATGCCAGTGTGCACTCGGTGTGCTTGCCGGGGGGTCTCGTCCGTAATGTGGCGGAGGCCCTTCCGGCAGCTATTGAACGCACTGGGTGTGACCGGCTGCAGATAGTAGCACATGTCGGAACGAATGACGCCTGCCGCTTGGGTTCTGAGGCCATCCTTAGTTCCTTCCGGCGGCTGGCTGATTTGGTGAAGACAACCAGCATCGCACGCGGAGTGCAAGCTGAGCTTAATATCTGCAGCATAGTGCCCAGAGTCGATCGCGGTCCTCTGGTTTGGAGCCGTGTGGAGGGTCTAAACCAGAGGCTCAGACGACTCTGCGACTATAATGGTTGCAAATTCATCGACCTCCGTTATTGGGTGGAGAACTGTAGGGCCCCCCTAGACAGGTCAGGCGTGCACTACACACCGGAAGCAGCTACTAGGGTAGCAGAGTACGTGTGGCGTGCACACGGGGGTTTTTTAGGTTAGAGGGACCCCCCCTTGGGCGAAACGATAAAATACCTGACGGCTTACCAGAGAGGACATTATCATCGTTGATAAAGAACGTTCGTCCTCAGAGACCAAAAACAGGAAAAGTTAACGTAATATTGGTAAACTGCAGGAGTATCCAGGGCAAGGTTCCTGAATTAGTATCTCTTATTGAAGGAAATAGTGCGCATATAGTATTAGGAACGGAAAGTTGGTTAAAACCGGAAGTGAACAGTAACGAAATCCTAGACACAGAATGGAATATATACCGCAAGGATAGGATAAACGCCAATGGTGGAGGAGTATTTATAGCAGTAAAGAATTCAATAATATCCAGTGAAGTTATTAGCGAATGCGAATGTGAAATAATCTGGGTTAAGTTAAGTATCAAAGGTGGGTCAGATATGATAGTCGGATGCTTCTATAGACCACCTGCATCAGCAACCGTAGTAGTTGAGCGCCTCAGAGAGAACCTGCAGAACGTCGTGAAGAAGTTTCGTGATCATACTATTGTAATAGGGGGAGACTTCAATCTACCAGGTATAGAATGGGATAGTCACACAATCAGAACTGGAGCCAGGGACAGAGACTCTTGTGACATTATCCTGACTGCCTTGTCCGAGAATTACTTCGAGCAGATAGTTAGAGAACCAACTCGTGAAGCTAACGTTTTAGACCTCATAGCAACAAATAGACCGGAACTTTTCGACTCCGTGAATGTAGAAGAGGGTATCAGTGATCATAAGTCAGTGGTTGCATCAATGACTACAAGTGTAATAAGAAATGCCAAGAAAGGAAGGAAAATATATTTGCTTAACAAGAGTGATAGGGCACAAATCGCAGAATATCTGAGTGACCACCATCAAACGTTCATTTCTGAGGAAGAGGATGTGGAACAAAAATGGAAAAAATTCAGAAACATCGTCCAGTACGCCTTAGATAAGTTCGTACCGACTAAGGTCCAAAGCGAGGGGAAAGATCCACCGTGGTATAACAATCATGTACGAAAGGTACTACGGAAACAAAGAAAGCTTCATCATAGGTTTAAGAGTAGTCGAATCATAGCTGATAAGGAAAAGCTGAACGAAACGAAAAGAGCGTAAAGAGAGCAATGAGAGAAGCATTCAACGAATTCGAACATAAAACATTGGCAAACAATCACAGAGGACGACCAAAGAAAGGCAGAAATACTGAATTCAGTGTTCCGAAACTGTTTCACTGCGGAAAATCGTAACACGGTCCCTGACTTCAGCCGTCGCACGGACGCCAAAATGGAAAATATTGAAATAAACGATATCGGAATTGAAAAACAACTGCTATCACTTAGTAGCGGAAAAGCATCCGGACCAGACGAGATACCCTTAAGATTCTACAGTGATTATGCTAAAGAACTTGCCCCCTTTCTATCAGCAATTTATCGTAGATCGCTGGAAGAACGTAAAGTACCTAGCGACTGGAAGAAAGCGCAGGTCGTTCCCATTTTCAAGAAGGGTCATAAATCAGATGCGAATAATTATAGGCCTATTTCGCTTACGTCAATCTGTTGTAGAATAATGGAACATGTTTTGTGTTCTCGTATTATGACGTTCTTAGATAATACAAATCTCCTTCATCATAACCAACATGGATTCCGCAAACAGAGATCATGTGAAACTCAGCTCGCCCTATTTGCCCAAGAAATTCACAGTGCCGTAGACACTGGCGAGCAGATTGATGCCGTATTCCTGGACTTCAGGAAGGCATTTGATACGGTTCCGCACTTACGTTTAGTGAAAAAAATACGAGCTTACGGAATATCGGACCAGGTTTGTGATTGGATTCAGGATTTCCTAGAAGAAAGAACACAACATGTCATTCTTAACGGTTCAAAATCTGCAGATGTAGAGGTAATTTCGGGAGTACCGCAGGGAAGCGTGATAGGACCTTTATTGTTTACAATATACATAAATGACTTAGTTGACAACATCGGTAGCTCCGTGAGGCTATTTGCAGATGACACGGTTGTCTACAAGAAAGTAGCAACATCAGAAGACTCGTACGTACTCCAGGAGGACCTGCAGAGGATTAATGCATGGTGCGACAGCTGGCAGCTTTCCCTAAACGTAGATAAATGTAATATAATGCGCATACATAGGGGCAGAAATCCATTCCAGTACGATTATGCCATAGGTGGTAAATCATTGGAAGCGGTAACGACCGTAAAATACTTAGGAGTTACTATCCGGAGCGATCTGAAGTGGAATGATCACATAAAACAAATAGTGGGAAAAGCAGGCGCCAGGTTGAGATTCATAGGAAGAATTCTAAGAAAATGTGACTCATCGACGAAAGAAGTAGCTTACAAAACGCTTGTTCGTCCGATTCTTGAGTATTGCTCATCAGTATGGGACCCTTACCAGGTTGGATTAATAGAAGAGATAGACATGATCCAGCGAAAAGCAGCGCGATTCGTCATGGGGACATTTAGTCAGCGCGAGAGCGTTACGGAGATGCTGAACAAGCTCCAGTGGCGGACACTTCAAGAAAGGCGTTACGCAATACGGAGAGGTTTATTATCGAAATTACGAGAGAGCACATTCCGGGAAGAGATGGGCAACATATTACTACCGCCCACATATATCTCGCGTAATGATCACAACGGAAAGATCCGAGAAATTAGAGCAAATACGGAGACTTACAAGCAGTCGTTCTTCCCACGCACAATTCGTGAATGGAACAGGGAAGGGGGGATCAGATAGTGGTACAATAAGTACCCTCCGCCACACACCGTAAGGTGGCTCGCGGAGTATAGATGTAGATGTAGATGTAGAAACATTACGTTTTCAACACCATGCAAATAAAAAGATAGAAATTTCTTCACATATTATACAAGATGGGCAACACACTGTAAAAGAAATGAGCTGTATTTAAAATTGTGGTGGATCATCTTCTAAATATCCTGATTTTCATTTTAACCAGGCATGTTTCAGTACATTGTGAAATCCTGGTAGAGAGAACTGATTCGAAACTACTGATACAAACTTGATTCTACTATTTCTGAAGTGGATATTTACATCATAATCATTCAGCAGTAATTGATCTGAAAACCTTCTCACAAAGTTCTTCCAACATCGATTAGCGTATATGTCCAATCGCTGTATCTCTCCCGACGAGGGTTTTGGGATCAACTGATGCACAAGTTCCCCGTCTTTAAGCATGAAGCCAGAAATGGTTTTTCCACTGACCACGATCCTCGTGAAACTTTTAGCAGAAACCAATGGAGAGTCTGGATCGAGAATTCAGGAGATCCAAAATGATCTTATGATGGCATCGAAATCTGGTAAACTAACGTCTGACCATGTCAAAATGCATTACACAGAAGTATTCTTTCTCAGTTCTGGAGAAATTCCCGTGTTGTAATTAAATTCTTGGAGTGACCAGTGTGAAAGGAATGTTTTGAGTGTCGTACCTGAGGACAAAGAAATAGTTCATCTGGTGATCCCAAGAAGTTTGACGTGCAGGTGCAGCCACTGGAAGTATACGACCAACGAGGCTGTGAGAATTTTGTGAGAAGTTTTTCAGGTCTAGTTCTGCTAAATGATAATGATGTCAATCCCCACTTGAGAAACAAGTCACAGTTTACTAGCGCACTGGAATATGCTTCATACAAGTCAGGATAGGTAGAGAATTGCCCGCCAGAATAAAAGAATCCTGTGTGATTTTCTTTTATATTGTATTGTCCAACTTGTGTATTACGTGAAGAAATTTCACTCATTTTGCGTTCATGATGTAATTGTTTACAGGAAATTATTAATGTAATAATTTTATATTATAACAATGATTTACTTATTATTTTCAATTAACAAAAGATACTTGTCTAAAATTGTAAACCGAAAAACAGGAAAACATTAATTTATAACATAAATTACAGTTTAAAACATAAAACAAAAACAAGTAAAACAAATAATGAATATTAACGAACGTTTAAATGTTTTACTTAGGTATGTTAAAAATACCTCGAGAACACACTGGTACGGGTTATTTTCCCGAAATGGTGTTTCAGAAACTAGTTTTATTACACTTGGATGAATGAGGCGTGAAAGCTTATGTAACTGCTCTCATACAAATTCTTCGTTTTCCCAAAGTAATTAGTGGTGATTTGCAAAATTTTAAATTATTACAAAGTTGGTTATGCAGTTTTCAAGACCGTAAATTACATTTCGTCTTTTGTATGAAATACATTTTTTAAATATCCAGGTTCCGAAGACACTGCCTCGAAACCTCATATGCTAAATAACCTTTCTGGGTTTTCTTATCCCTTAAATCGAAATTGGGAAAAAGCGAAAAAATACGTGTTTTGCTATTTGACTGTTCTACATACCCGCCAATTTTTATCAAGATTGTTTGTTTACACCTAGGAATTTACCGTTCATCGCCACAGTAGTTCCCATGATGTTCAACCTACTTCAACGCCCGTAACACAGGGTGATTGGAAACTGTGTTTCCACTGAAAAGTTAGATATGTTGCTGGTAATTAAATACGTATTTACATGAAATCTAATGAAAGTTGCCATAGTTTGTAATTCACATAGTGGTCTCAATCCGAACAACGTCGTGTGCAACACATTAAGAACCAACGATTAATACTAGCACGAACAGACCGTACACACAATCTTCCGGAAGAGGCTGGTACTAAATGACGTTTTCAATGCTTCAGTCCACTGATGTTAAATTTCGTGTAGTGCACACACTCCCAGACAATTCACCACCAGTAAAAAGTAGAGGGTGTCAGGTCCGATGATAGAGGAGGCCGGTGCAGTTGTTGATCAGGCCGATCGGCCTCCTAATCTTATGTCAAGATATACATGAACAGTTGCGCGTAAAATGGTGATACGACACCTTGTTGAGAGAAACCCACAAGTTGGATTTTTAGCGGAACTTGATCAAAGAAAAACTCTTGCAACATTGTTAAACGACTGCAACAATTGTTGGATTTTTTAAAGATGTAGTGTCCACTACAGTCACTGTGCTCCAAACATTCACGTTATGGGAGCCACGTCCATGTTCCCGAATTTGTGTAAGTACAGTCAACAAATCCACTTGTGATAAAGGTAGCTCCATTCTTGTGTGCCATTGCGTTGCAAATGTGATTCTGGACATTCGTCAGATAGCTAAATTCTGTCGTCATTGATATATATAACACGTTAAAGCTCCATTCTTAGAGAATGGACGATTTGTGTTTAGTACGGTCTCATGGCATGGTCATATTTCAGGATACGTCACATAGTTGATTGGGGAATCCCAATTTAGAAACTACTTCTGTGTGTACTACGAGAACGTTGATTTCAGATCTTCTTCACCTCCAGCATTCCGCATTTCCTCGACAGTTCCCTTTCCTTGGTCCAGTTATCCCACTATTTTAATTAATGCGTCGAAGTTTCAAATGGTCGGTGAACTGCATTCTACGATCAAGCTTGGTACCACTTTTGATCCGTCCAATGTAATTTAATAGCGTAGGTCTGTGCTGCCACACTTGGTCATAATCGAGATGCGTACAGTAATCCGCTTGTACAGCATTTTGCTATTTTCTCTGCACAGTGGCACTACTAATCGGTCACCATCCAACGGTACTGCCGAAAATCGGGGCACTTCAGCGGCACTGCGGTAAATGGAGTACACGATACCTGGGCAGTCTCCTCACCAACATGTCAGCCCTCACGTGCATAAACACTGCCTATCTAGCTGGCAACTGGAATCGAAATGCCGACCAATGAAGAGCAGACTACTGCAGTGTGGAATACTCACTACCCACCTGAGCCACTCAGAGTTTTCGAAACATCACCTCCGAATCAGAGGATCAACCAACGTTACATACACTCCAGAAATCTGCGCACTGACTCTTCTATTTCGTACGCTTCAAGCTGACATTCGGCCGGCAAGCGACATCCAACCGGTGGTGAGTGTAGAGTGGACCACCGCCATGAAACGCTCGTCAGTGGACAACTATTTCCGTTCCACATCGTATAACATCATCCGCATAGGGACCCGGCCACAGTACCAATGGGCCGAGGTAGGTCTGGAGCCATCGCTGCTACTGATCCAATGTGCACCCGTCGACGGCGGGTGCTGAAACTCAGTCTATCACTTTATTTCTGAATACTGCGTTAGTAGTTTAAAATTCAAATGGCTCTGAGCACTATAGGATTTAACATATAGGTCATCAGTCCTCTAGAACTTAGAACTACTTAAACCTAACTAACCTAAGGACATCACATACATCCATGCCCTAGGCTGGATTGTAACCTGCGACCGTAGCGGTTGCGAGATTCCAGACTGAAGCGCCTAGAACCGCTCGGCCTCAGCGGCCGGCTACGTTAGTAGTGTACTGCTTGACACTGACACTTCAATTAAATAACTATGTGTAAAATTACAAAGCCATATGAAATTGAACGAGCACTGACGGATTGTACTAAGGTAGGCGAATGATCGGCTTGGGTTTATTGGGAAAAATTCAGGAAAATGTTGTTCTTCTGTAGTCTGCTTATAAACACTAGTGAGGTCCATTCTCGAGTACTTTTGGAGTGTCTGAATGTCTCCACCGAGTCGGACTGCAGAAAGAAATGGAAGAAATTCAGAGTCGGACTGCAAGATTTGTAACCTGTAGGTTAGAACAAGATGCAAATACTATGGAGATTCATCGGTTATTCAAATGGAAATCCCGGGATGGAAAGGGATATTTTTTTCCAAGGAATACCACTGAGGAAATTTAGAGCAACCGCATTTGAAGCTGACTGCAGAAGAATTTTACAGGCACCAACGAACATTTCGCGCAAGAACAAAAGAAGATAAGTGAAATTTAACCTCGTACGAAGGCATATAGGAAGTCGTTTCTCGTGTGCTCTCTTTGTAACTGGAACGGAAAAGGAAATGACTAGTACCTTTAGAGGTTGCACTCACGCCACGCACCTGTAAGTAGGCTGTTTAGGTTTTTTTATTGGTAACGCCACCTCTGTATAAAAATCACTGGCTGTGCTGTGTGCAGTCTGTGGCTGCTTTGCATTGTTGTAATACTCGCCATTGTAGTGTTAGGCAGCTGGATGTGAACAGCGCGTAGCTTTGCGCAGTTGGAGGTGAGCCGCCAGCAGTGGTGGATGTGGAGAGAGAGATGGCGGAGTTTTGAAATTTGTAAGACTGGATGTCATGAACTGCTATGTATATTGTGAGTTTTCAACACTATTAAGGTAAATACATTGTTTGTTCTCTATTAAAATCTTTCATTTGCTAACTATGCCTATCAGTAGTTAGTGCCTTCCGTAGTTTGAATCTTTTATTTAGCTGGCAGTAGTGGCGTTCGCTGTATTGCAGTAGTTCGAGTAACCAAGATTTTTGTGAGGTAAGCGATTTGTGAAACGCATAGGTTAATGTTAGTCAGGGCCATTTTTTTGTAAGGATTTTTGAAAGATTGCGTTGCGCTAAAAATATTGTGTGTCAGTTTAATCACAGTCATGTACAATTGTTCAAAGGGGACGTTTCATACACCTTACGATGACTCGAAGAGTATGTATGTAGATGTACTTGGAGATGTGTGGCTGGCATTCATGCCTGGATGTCTCAACTGTCGATGCACTCCACGACATCCTTGCTAAAGGCCTAGATGGGTCAGTTGACCGCACCAAGCCGCCTGAGAAAGCTTGTGTCATAAGGTTACCACGCCTCCGGCATCTTCTAGAATGAGCATAGAGCACCAAGACGATACAGCTCCTTCGCCCCTTCCACCACAGCGACACACGTATAGGTGTATTGATAATACTCATAGATGTGTCTTCACATCATGTGAGCAGTAACACGCACCGAGGTGACAGAGGTTATGCGATACCTCCTATCATCGTGTCTGACATCCTTTTGCCAAGCGTAGTGCTGCAAATCGACGTGGCATGGACTCAAGAAGTCACTGGAATTCCGCTGTAGATACGCTGGGCCATTATGCCTCTACTACCGTCCATAATTGGGAAGGCGTAAACGGTGCAGTATTTTGTGCACGAACTGATGTAACGATTATGTCCGTTAAATGTTCCATGGAATTTACGCTGGGCGATCTGGGTGGACAAATAATTCGCTCGAACTGTCCAGAATATTCTTCAAACCAATTGCGAACGAAAATGGCCAGGTAGAATGCGCGCTTTCGTCATCCATAAAAACTGCATCGTTGTATGGGAACATCAAGTCCCCGACTGGCTGCAAATGGTCTCCAAGTAACGGAACATAAGCACTTCCTGTCACTGATCGGTTCTGTTGGACCAGAGGAGCAATTGTATTCCATGTAAACACAGACCACTCAATTATTGGTGCACCAGATATAGCACTCCCACGAATAAATAAGTTTTTGATTACTACCGCCCTCATATGGAGCTACCACCAACAGTGACTCGTTGCCAACTTCGACCCTTAGCTTCATGGGGTCTCCGCCACACTTACCCTACTAACAGCCCTTACCAACTGAAATGGGAACTAATCTGACCAACAAACTGCCTATTGGCTTCTGTCTTGAGTTCTTCGGCCGACGTTCGTCTGATGATTTCCTGACATTTCGCGAGCACGAGTGGCTGGCATTGTCAAAGCTTCACCCTCCGTTACCGGTGGTGAACTGACAAAGCCATTGTTTTTCAGTCGGCTAGGGTCCTACCGTTATGGTCACGACCCCTGAAGAGGCGCTTTAGGCGATGTCGTATTCTTACTAAAGGTTAACTCCAAATTTCGACTCACTCTCCCAACAGTTACGTTCGTAGTACGTCCTTCATTGATTTGTGTCCCATATTGACTTGTGCGGTTACTCCACGCTGTGTTGATTATCTTGTGAGCACTGACAAGTGTGCGCAAACTTCGCTGCTCACGGCCGTTAAGTGAAGGCCATTGGCCACTACGTTGTCCGTGGTGACAGGTAATGCCTGAAGTTTGGTATTCTCGGCACACTGTTGACACAGCAGAACTCGGCGTATTGACTTCCCGAACGATTTTGGAAGTGGAACGTTCCATGCATCCAACTCCAACTTCCATCCCGCGTTCAGATACCTTAATTCCCGTCATACGGTCATTATCACGATGGAAATCTTTTCACATGAGTGAGCTGAGTACAAATCAGTGCTCCGATACTGCATTGCCCTTCAACACTTCTGTCCATTGAAATTACTACACCACGAAGATGACGTGCTACAGACGCGAAATTTAACCGACAGG
This sequence comes from Schistocerca americana, assembly GCF_021461395.2. NCBI lineage: Eukaryota > Metazoa > Arthropoda > Insecta > Orthoptera > Acrididae > Schistocerca > Schistocerca americana. The sequence continues at coordinate 748,885,105 of NC_060122.1, read as the reverse complement.
AACAATATGCTGTGATTTGCAAATGATTAGCTTTTCAGAGCATTCACACAAGGCTGGCGCCGGTGGCGACACCTACAACGTGCTGACATTAGGGAAGTTTCCAACCGATTTCTCATGCACAAACAGCAGTTGACTGGTATTGCCTGGTGAAATGTTGTTGTGATGCCTGGTGTAAGGAGGAGAAATGCGTACCATCACGTTTCCGACTTCGATAAAGGTCGGATTGTAGCCTATCGCGATTGCGGTTCATCGTATCGCGACATTGCTGCTCGCGTTGGTCGAGATCCAATGACTGTTAGCAGAATATGGAACCGGTTGGTTCAGGAGGGTAATACGGAATGCCGTGCTGGATCCCAACGGCCTCGTATCACTAGCAGTCAAGATGACAGGCATCTTTTCCACATGGCTGCAACGGATCGTGCAGCCATGTGTCGATCCCTGAGTCAACAGATGGGGACGTTTGCAACAACCATCTGCACAAACAGTTCGACGACGTTTGCAGCAGCATGGAGTATCAGCTCGGAGACCATGGCTGCGGTTACCCTTGACGCTGCATCACAGACAGGAGCACCTGCGATGGTGTTCTCAGCGACGAACCTGGGTGCACGAATGGGAAAACGTCAATTTTTTTCGGATGAATGCAGGTTCTGTTTACAGCCTCATAATGGTCGCATCCATGTTTGGACTCATCGCGTGTATTCGTCATCGTAATACTGGCATATCACCTGGCGAGATGGTATGGGGTGCCATTGGTTACACGTCTCGGTCACCTCTTGTTCGCATTGGCGGCACTTTGAACAGTGGACGTTACATTTCAGATTTGTTAGGCCCCGTGGCCCTATCCTTCATTCGATCCCTGTGAAACCCTACATTTCAGCACGATAATGCACGACCGCATGTTGCAGGTCTTTCTGGATACAGAAAATGTTCGTCAGTTGCCCTGGCCGGCACATTTTCCAGACCTCTCACCAATTGAAAACGTCTGGTGAATGGTGGCCGAGCAACTGGGTCGTCACAATACGCCAGTCACTACCCTTGATGAATTGTTGTATCACGCTGAAGCTGCATGGGCAGCTGTACCTGTACACGCCATCCGAGCTCTGTTTGACTCAATACCCAGGCGTATTAAGGCCGTTATTACTGATTTCTCTGGATCTATGCACCCAAATTGCGTGAAAATTTAATCACATGTCAGTTCTTGTATAATATATTTGTCCAATGAATACCCGTTTATCGTCTGCATTTCTTCTTGTTGTAGCAATTTTAATGGCGAGTACTGTATATCTTGCGTACGCGATACGGCCGCCATCTGTATATGTGCAAATCGATATCTCATCGGTGTAATTTTGAGTGACCTTGTACTTTTATTTCATTAATTGCTCACTTGCACAAAGTATTCCTCACTCATTTGTTCATACTGTTTTTATCGGAAGGGCTGAAGTAGCAACCATTTCAAATGCTGCTAGCAAGGAGGGTAAAAACAGAGTTTATGGTGCACTTGGGTCCCTCATAACGTAACCAGCTGAATAGTGAAGTTTCTAATGCCAGATAACCACACCTAGCCTTGTCTATGCTCGATTACCGTGTCATTTACCTGGACCAGATTGCAGTCCGCGCAAGCCCCTGGCGTGGTAAAGGGCTCTAGGGCCTAGGCGAGAAGCTCGACGGCCAACGGTGGCAGCGTTGCCTCTCTGGAGTGTTTCGCGGACACGGCGTGCCGAAGCCGCGCGAGCGCCGGCCGCCGCGCTGCCTCCCGCAGGGGGCCGCTTTAGCAATTCTAATGAGGCGGGAGTTACGAGTCGCGGCCGCAGCGTGCCGGCGGACGGACGCTCAGCGGCCGGCGCGCGCTACCCACCCCCCGCCACCCACCTCCGCCGCCCACATACGCCTCTTCCGCCCGCCTCCTGCGCCGGGTCCCCTCCGCCTTCTGTCAGCCCCCGGGACCCGGCGTGTTATCACACAATTACGTAACCCGAGCAGAAATAACCGAGTGCGAAAATTTGCATTGATTCGGTTAGCACTTGCCGTAACTAAATGCGTGCACGCTGGTAAATGCAGTCCCCCCCGCCAGGGCGGTAACAAAGTTAGGTCCTGCCCACTTCCCAACTCCCGTTCTCCCACCACGCACACGCGTGAATTCGCACACGAACGGACGTGGGAAAGCACGTGAACGCACGAGAGAGCGAGAGAGAGAAAGTGGTGCTGTGTGAGAAGGAGAATGACATATACCTGCAAGCACAAAACGGCTGAACACGGAGCAGCCTCAAATCGCCCCGCTGCGCACAGGAGTAAGTGACTTACACGCAGCTAAAGGTCATCCATAAGCGTGAGTATTCGTGCGGGCTGTCTGTATCGCCATGCATATGTGCAGCTTTGCGCCACTGCGTGCACGAGATACCGACGGTGAAAATTTTACCACGAGGCCTGTGCAAAGATAAACGGCTGTAGCGAATTGCACATGTCTAACGAGACCGTGACAGAGTGGATCTGTCAGGTCTCTGTTAACTCAGGCGTCGTTACTGCCTCTTTGTGAGCAAGGGGTGGTATGTCACATCAGTTATCCGTCAACTGAAAGAATGCTTCCCGATGTATTCCCGCGTTATTTATTACCTAGTTGCCTATGTAAGTAACCACAGCTTTCCATTCTTACAATGTGCTCGTAATACAATTATGGGATAAAGTTCCGTATTACAAAGTAACGCTCTCAATAAAGCTATGGTAACATGGAATTCTACGATAGCCAATAGTTCACATCATTCATTCCAGTTTTCTGGACGCATCTTTCCTATGACAGCTTATTACAGAAACCTTATTTCGCGACCCACCAATCTTTCATATTGTCACAACTATCAGGAGTTCAGCGACAAATTATGAAATCACATTATGGTTGGGACAGAACTACATTCAAATCTTCGGAACAATATGAAACTTTGGGCGCAAGGAAGAGTATTTCATTTTAGCTCGCGAACGTTGGTGGAAGTTTGTTCTAAATGTACGTCAAGTTTTCATTATTAACCTTCAGAGCCGGCCGAAGTGGCCGTGCGGTTAAAGGCGCTGCAGTCTGGAACCGCAAGGCCGCTACGGTCGCAGGTTCGAATCCTGCCTCGGGCATGGATGTTTGTGATGTCCTTAGGTTAGTTAGGTTTAACTAGTTCTAAGTTCTAGGGGACTAATGACCTCAGCAGTTGAGTCCCATAGTGCTCAGAGCCATTTGAACCATAACCTTCAGAAACGTCTCGTAGCTCTTCAGAAACCACTTTTAGTCATTCGCCATTTCTTTTAACCAGCGCTGATGTTTGTGGAATTGGTGTTGACTTTTATAGGGCAGATTTTCGTTGTCCAAAAGAGTGATCATGCCTGAGCTTCAAACACGTTACAAAATCTGTAACTGCGCGCATCTGCCGTCTTGAGAACGGGAATAAGCGGCGTTTATTTTTCCAGCTGGTACACACAAAGCGTTAGCTTGGTGTAGTACGATAAACTACTGCTAAAAACCAGACCAGGGGCGATCAAAATGTTCCTGTTCGAAGACCGTACTGTTCACAACCTATACGCGAAACTGAAAATTCGGCGTCAGAATTGAAACAATTATTCCACCGACGCACCGTGTTGAAGATATCTGTTTCGTAAAATACCATGTCCTGTTCCTATAGTGCCTACTGCGTATCCTCGTCTTACATAAATCGTCAACACTTCAGGGCTATTTTTTAACAGACTGAAGGTGTGATAACAGGACGGGGAGCTATGAAGACTATTGAGCAGTTGCTCGAGGGTCTCCCACTTGAGTTTGGCGTAACTTCAGATTATGACATTTGCAGTACAGGAACGTGCTTTACCATGAAGTAGCACCACCCCTTCTCACAGTTCTCCCGGAAGTTTCACCGTAATTGCACAGCGCAAAATCTCCAGCGTTGGTGCAGTACCGTTCCCCTGGGATAGAAACACTATCTCCCCTGAAACCACAACCAATCGGCCCCGGAAATCAAAGAACACGGCGAGAGTTACCTTTCGAGCAGATGCCTGGTAATAGAACTTATTGGGATTAGGGGACGAAGGATGACACCAGTGCATCGTTGGTGCTTTCGACTCCGGTTCGCAGTGGCGGCACCAGCTTTCGCCACCTGCAACAAAGTTCTCAAGAAGCACAGAGCATAGAACACGGAGAATGGAGCAAGGAGCACGGAACTTGGTGCACCATTTCACAAATGTGGTTATCAAGACATGCTGCCCCATACACATTCATTATTCTCAAACGGACACCTACTGGTGTTGAAAGGTCCCCGTTGGATTCCTTTCATGTTAATTTCTTAAATCTGTTGTCATTTACAGCATACATTCCACTTCTAAAATTACTGTGGTGTTTCTGACTCTATCTGGGAGGAGACTGAGCAGTGGAACGAGTTACTTTTACACATAAACAAGACCGATCTGTCACACTACTACACTTTAAAACACAGTTTATATGTAATTCATGTCACACAGTCTCATATGGAACCTATATCCGCTTTCTTTTATATAGTGTGTACGATATGATACTGTCATCCTCCCTTCCCTTCTGTGTGAAAGGATGTATGCACAAATGTATTTCTAGTTGCATGCTTGATTGTAGCAGACAAGGCTGTCTGTTAGAGAACAGTAGGACCAACGTCAGAACAGGTAGCTACACTTTCTAAAAGCAAAGAGGTTTCTATTCTTGGTATGGTCCTGTCCATCCCTTGTCATGTTGGTATAGGAAGCTGCCTCTCTGGTCACTTCCGATTTTATCTGTGAAGCACCCTCGGTAGGGGCCCACGCCAGTCTGTCTGCGGCGAGCGTTCGAAGTGGTAAGATCTCTGGCTAAGCGCGTCTCTGCTAAGTCCGTAGGACAATGAATGGATTTCTCAAGTTTAGCCGAACTGAAAATTTAATCACCCTTGTTTCTGGTTTACATCTAAGATAACTTATGTTATCTTAAATTGCAACGCAGTGTAATTCGAGTGTGAAGTTCAGAATATCTTCCACTAGTTGCTTTGTCACTACTTTGTGAGCAGAGTGGAACCACGTGTTGATGATCCGTAACGCTAACCAAGATCATCAATATTAAATGCGAAAGTGCATGGCATTACAATGTCTCGTCTTGACAATATTTTTAAATATAGCAACCTTTCTATATGTTCAACCCACGTGGGGTGTACTTTGTGAGGCCAGTACCACATGCTTATATAATTGTTTGACCCATTAGGTTAACAGTATGACGATAGTAACCAGTTCGAGGTTTTTCTTTTGGAAATTGCGTTTCGATGTCATTTCTTTTAATTATCAAAATTACTGCGGAGTTACACTCTTTGTGGAAACCAAGTTGACCGCGTGAAGCATGTGGTGTAATCATCAAAGTAGCCCTCAGCTATTCTTTTCAAGAAGATTTCACAGACAATTAGTATGAATTTAGTATACCAGTGTGTGGTAATTTCATAACGGACACGATTGCGCTACGACCGTAACTTCTTTTGGTGAAAATTCAATCGGTTGGTTGTGGTTAATTTCCTCTTGCATATGTTTCAGCGTCCTTCATGTGTTATTTTATGAATGCAGTGTTGAATGTAGTCTCCCAATCTTGGCTCCATATTTGATGTGTTCTGTAAGATTACAAACTCCTATTTTCACAATCCTAAATAAGGCACCAGTTTAGTTATCAATCAAGTTTAATATCCCGAAATTTTAACTGAACAATGATTAATGTTAAAATAAATGTCCAAGTTGTTGTTGTTGTTGTGGTCTTCAGTCCTGAGACTGGTTTGATGCAGCTCCCCATGCTACTCTATCCTGTGCAAGCTTCTTCATCTCCCAGTACCTACTGCAACCTACATCCTTTTGAATCTGCTTAGTGTACTGATCTCGTGGTCTCCCTCTACGATTTTTACCCTCCACGCTGCCCTCCAATGCTAATTTGGTGATCCCTTGATACCTCAGAACATGTCCTACCAACCGATCCATTCTTCTAGTCAAGTTGTGCCACAAACTTCTCTTTTCCCCAATCCTATTCAGTACCTCCTCATTACTTATGTGATACACCCATCTAATCTTCAGCATTCTTCTGTAGCACCACATTTCGAAAGCTTCTATTCTCTTCTTGTCCAAACTAGTTATCGTCCATGTTTCACTTCCATACATGGCCACACTCCATACAAATACTTTCAGAAATGACTTCCTGACACTTAAATCTGTATCTGATGTTAACAAATTTCTCTTCTTCAGTATAAAGATATATCATCGGTTGTCGTAAGATGACTATTAAAAGATTATAATTAATGTTAGTCTGGTTGGCATTTTGGTAAGCTAAACTGGATACCTGGTGAAACAGTTGCTCAGCAATGCAAGGATAACTTCCCCAGACAGCTGACAGATCTTAACCCACTTTTATCATCTTGAATATCAGCACCACTTTCAGAACAACTTAATGCATCAACTTTACAGTGTCTTCCCTTCGCTAACCGAACAAAAAATATCAACAAGTTGGATCTGCCGGCCGGTGTGGCCGAGCGGTTCTAGGCGCTACAGTCTGGAACGGCGCGACCGCTGTGGTCGCAGGTTCGAATCCTGCCTCGGGAATGGATGTGTGTGATGTCCTTAGGTTAGTTAGGTTTAAGTAGTTCTAAGTTCTAGGGGACTGATGACCTCAGAAGTTAAGTCCCATAGTGCTCAGAGCCATTTGGTTCTGATTGGACGGGTGTGGTAATGACGTCACCGTAGTTCACCTTAACGCTGTAACGTTCTTTTAAATAATAATTCTTTGAATGATTACGAGACTGTGGAATGGATACAAAATTGGAGTGATCGTACAGCGTGTTGTAACTGCAAGTGGTTTACTCACTCTGTGTTATTGACAGTAAAATTTTGTACGAACTAATTGGGCAATGCAATTCCAAATACCAATAAAGAAACACAGTCACTGCCAAATACATCCAGTTCTTTAGACACTGAATCCTCTGGTCATGTTCAAAATTTATAAATTTGGTCCCTGTGCACGTAAAAAATAAATTAAATTGTCTTACCTCTGAAGCAGCAGCGGAGAAACGCGATGTATTTTGGTCTCTCATAAGAAATAAAATAAAAATATGCTAGCCTCAGGCTCAGAGGTGCGAAATTCTGATCGCCATACTTTGAAATGTACGTGAAATTCTTTTTCGTGATAAATGGAAACATTTAAGAAAATCCAACGTCTTTGAAAAACATATCACCTGGACAGGGAGACGGTCTGATTGTGGTGAATTATTAACACTTCTTGTTTTTAGTGAAATTATATCCCAAGTTAAGTTTTGCTTCTCAAAACATCTGACAACTGAAATTACATTGCTCAGCAAAATTGCATCCTCTTTTACTGTTATTGACTAACCATGAGATTTATACAGCAAGTATCATCTAGTCTCACAATAAAAGCGTAAATACCAATCCTCAAATTACATATACCTGTGTTAACATGGCTTAGAACCATTACAAAGTTGAAATATCTAACTATCAGGTTACCCCCCATTCAGAGGCTGTCGCCCGCAGCGACCGTTATTTTGATTTGTAAATTACAGATTCCAGCTATCAGTCGTCCTTTGAAATATTTATTGGCAGAACTAGATTTCGGCTAGCAACTAGCCATTCTCAATGCACTATCTTTTTTTGGTCAGTGCACGTAATGCCTGTTGGTCTTGCTATGTACGCAGTTCATGGAATTCCATGGTCACGAAATTCCATGGTCCTGCTTTGAACTGTGTACAAAACCAGACCAACAGGCATTACGCGCATTGACCTAAAAAGGATAGTGCATTGAGAATGGCTAGTTGCTAGGCAAAATCTAGATCTGCCAATAAATATTCCAATGGACGACTGATAGCGAGAATCTACTATTTACAAATATCTAAGCAACCCTTTCAACAGATTAGTTAACACATGTTCTGGGGTTACTCAACAATTACAAATTATTAGCCAACTCATCTATACTAACATGCCGCCAAATGGAAGTCACACTTATTTAACATCTTTACCTTGCTTGTGGGAAGACTTCTGCTTACATGCTCTCGTAATTTCTATGTTTATCAGGCACTTGGTGGCTTCACAGCGTACACCACAAAAACTGCCTCTCTTACTCCAACACTGCAATCTCAGACCAGACGCAGTATCTTTGGCTCTGCGGTCATGCAAAGTCAGCGATCCGTTTTATAAAGCCTGTCAGAGACATACATAGTTTATATATCATAGCCCAAACGGACTCTTTTCAACGCATTTACCGAACGCACATCTGAAAGACTCTAATGTCACAGTAATCCCCTATCCACGTGTCGGCGCTTATATAGGCGCATTGGGGCCAATCTACGCTGCATACAAGCTGCAGCAACGACTTCAATCGGAAACTTTCTGATAGCCTCTTACATATGTGTAGTTTTGTGTTCTTGAGAGCCTGCAGCGTAGTAGATGACAAGCAAAATTTTAGGTATGTTATACCAGGACACTGCATTGCCACTAACAAGCGATCTGCATTTGTATAACGCTATTAATGCATAAAATATTTACTTTGCATATGTGGTTTGTTTTTGCAAGAGTGTGTCGAGTATTTACTTCTATATTGCATCGCTGAAGTTGTAGTTGTCAAATATTTCTGCATATTGTGTTTGCAGCACAGATTTAGTTGCATTTGTTTATGTAGATTATGTCTAGACAGCAATATTGTTGTCCAGTAATTACTGTTGAAGTTTTCTTCTTTTATAAATATGACAGCTTTACTTGACTGAAGTCAATGATGCTGTATGGTTACATATTTAACTTATTCATCTATGGATTTGTGTAGTGGTTATAGATTCTTCCTATATGTTTAATTATGATATTAACTACTACCGTGTTCTAAAATTTCGATAAAATTTTCAACAACATTTTTATGCTTAAGGTCAGTCTGTTCGTTTAACATTGTATATGGGTATTTTAGTGTATGTTTATGTGTGTATGTTTCTATTTATTCTAAAAGGTTCATTATTGAACCTATAGGTGTTACATACATTTGTTGGGTGTTTGACAAGATTTATTCCAACATTTATGAAGCGCAACTACAGAGGCAATACGTAAAATACATCTCTGGTTACACACAGCGAACAAAAGTAAAAGCAAAGAACAAACAGTACTACGACTAATTCTTTGACAAGCGGCACTTCGCCGCAAGATAATATTTAATATTCCGCAATCGCTATAGAATTTCTTCCTTCTACACCCCAACCCCCCCAAAGCGGTCACAACGATATCGTCTGTTTACCTGTACACGACACCATAACCACTTCCTTTGCAGTGCTTGCTATTGTGTCGCTTCTTGCCGCGTCACAGGCGCCATTGGTTATCCTGCACTTGGTTGTGGGGTGGAAAGCTGTGCTGACGTGTGTGTATTGGCTTGTCCAGTTGTTTTGTCCCAGGTGGAGGAGGTGGTGTCATAAACGGCCTTTAGTCTGTCAGTTGAAATCGTCGTCGTGTTACCGCCGACGTTCACCTAAAATTGTTTGTCACCCCTGCTGAGCACGTTGCAGGGTTCGTCATAAAGCGGCTGTAACGGTTTGCCGGTTTGCGCACGGCATCCTGCCTAACGAAAACTTGTTTGTATCTTGACAGCTCGCAGAATACAAACGAATGATGAGACTGTCGATCTCTTGGTGCCAAGGACCGCAGTTGCCTAATGTTCGACCGCAGTTTAGTAACAAAGTCCGAGGTTTCGATCACATCGCTCAGAGTACTGTTGAAAAACTCACCTGGCACACGAATCATTTATCTACAAAACAATTTCGGCTAACATGGCTCCCATTTTATCCTTTATAGCTGCACGGGTGTCGCGTAGAACATAGTTAGTGACTCGGTCCAACGTTGTGACAACGTATGGACGCCTTTAACTCCAGATGCAATCGTTCCAGAAGTCCATTTGTCGCTGGGTAGTACGATGGGGTTCAATCCCCTTTGCTCCTAGCGGTCAAGCGAGGGCCTTGAACAGATGTGAGTCTAACAGTATACCTGGATCCGTCGTGAAGCGTAGGGCGATGCACCCGCGGGAAAAGGTGGTAGCTACAATCTCTGCTGTGATGTCTGCCCTGGGAAAAACCTCTGGCCAACCTGTGAAGCGATCGATTGCGGTCAAACAGTAGGTAAATCCTTCAGATGGTGGGAGGGGTCCCACAACATCCAAATGTATATGCTCGAAACCTTGACTGGGGGCAGAAATGTGCTGAGTGGTGCACCAACATGCCGCGTAATTTTAATGCGATGGCATGTGGTGCATTGATGTACATAAGCCTTGCAGTCTGCATACAAACTACGCCACAGGAAGGTTCTTTTGACCAGCTTGGTGTTTCCGCAAACTCCTGGGTGTGACAGCTGATGCAATGAAGCAATGACTTGCTGGTTAGCCGGCCGTTGTGGTCGAGCAGTCCTAGGCGCTTCAGTCAGGAACCGCGCTGCTGCTACGGTCGCAGGTCCGAATCCTGCCTCGAGCATATATGTGTGTAATGTCATTAGGTTTAAGTACTTCTAAGTCTAGGGGACTGATAACCTGATGACCTGATGTTAAGTCGCATAGTGCTCAGAGCTATTTCAACCATTTGAACTTGCTGGCGGAAACATTTTGCCACAAAAGGACGCGCTCTTCATATTGACACATCACAGTTTATATAGGAGTTTGATGCTGGCAGCGTACTATAAGACGCCGGAGCTGTAGACCGGTGTGTTCTGCCAAAATCTCTCGCAGCTCTGTATCAGTCAGTCGTGCTGCTGCGAGGACTTCACAGTCGACCGTGCCTGTGATCTCTTGAATGCGAGATAGAACATCAGCCGGCACATTCTTCTCACCGTTGACGTGTGGAATTTTGGTTGTGAATTGGCCAGTGGAATCTAAATGGTGAAGCTGGTGTGGTGAGATTTTATTACGTATTTGTTGAAATGACTACGTGGGAGGTTTGTGGTTCGTAACCAGGGTGAATTATTGCCCCTCAAGCATGTGCCTGAACTTCTAACAGCGGCATACGTAGCGTATAGCACCAGTCCCTGCGAAAGTATCTCGCTGAAAATTGCTAATGATTGCTAATCTTGTTGCAACACGGAACCAACTGTCGTCGCAGAGGTATTGGCCCTGAAGGCGAGACGTTCTTATGGACATGGGTGAGCCAACAGTGGGTTGTCTGCGGTAGCAGTTTTCAGTTTCGCAAAAGCATCTAGCATACTATCACTTCATTTCCTCAACAGGTTTATGCGTCCCTCGTAGGTACTCGTTTAAAGGTGCCACCAGTAAGGTATGGCTACGAACGAAGCACCTATGAAAGTTCGTGACACCTGTAAATCGACGTAACTTACGTATTGTTATGGGTTGTGGATAGCTCGAGATCATCTCTACCCTCTCTTGTGACGGCCGTTTTCCATGGACTCTAATGGTGTGCCCCAGGAACTGCAACTCTCATGCTCCGAATACACACTTTATAAGCAAACCATGTGCACGAAGATGGCGTTAATACTCTAGGTGCTCTGGACATCACTAAAACATCGTCGATATAGACGAAATAGATATCAAGATCATGTGTCACTTCGTCCGCAAAACTCTAAAATGTTTGGGCAGCGTTGTCTAGACCAAATGGCATTCTGGTAAATTCAAAAAGACCAAATGGAATACACACTGCCGTTTTGGGGATGTCGTCTGGTGCGACTGGTATTTAATAGTAAGCCCACACTAGTTCAGTAGAAGATATATTTACCGTTTATGTTGTGTGCTAAGTCCTCGATATGGGGCACAGGGTATCGATCGGGAATGGTCCATATGTTGAGCTCACGATAATCGCTACAGTGACGCCATCCATTAGTTTCCTTTGGCACGGCGTGGAGAGGCGAAGACCAACTACTACTAGATGGTCGGCAGATTCCCTGTGCAACCATGAAGGAAAACTCCTGTTCTGCTGCTTTCAAGTTACCAGGTTTCAGAGGTCGTGGTCGTGCGTGGATCGGTGGACCAGGAGTTTACGTGGTGCACAGTATTGTGTCGTACTGGTACAAGCGTAGGTGACAGCCCCGTAATCTCCGAATACTGCTGAAGGAGAGCGATATACTGTGAAACACCCGTTAATGTTTGAATTCCGTCGCAGTCATTGCGATGAAATCGACCGTGGCTGATTAGGTTGGTTGTCGTGTCCAGAAGACGACTGTGTCTGAGGTCTGGAAGTAGGCCAAAGCGCGACAAAAGTCTGCTCCTACTGTCGGATACACTGAGTCGGCGACTATGAAGTACCATTCGAATCGACGTTGAAGGCCCAGGTTGAGAGCTAAAGTAACCCACCCAAACGGATGAATGGTGGAGCCATTGGCGGCAAACAGGTGACAAATGGTTCAAATAGCTCTGAGCACTATGGGACTTAACTTCTGAGGTCATCAGTCCCCTAGAACTTAGAACTACTTAAACCTAACTAACCTAAGGACATGACACACATCCATGCCCGAGGCAGGATTCGAACCTGCGACCGTAGCGGTCGCGCGGTTCCAGACTGTAGCGCCTAGAACCGCTCGGCCACCCCGGTTGGCAAACAGGTGACAAACGTTACGATTACGGCGAGGTTAGCGTTTGGTTGGATAAACTGACTCAACTGCTCTGGTGTCTATCAAGAACGATGTTTCGTGTATCGCTCGGTGACGAAAAGGCCCATGGCTGTTACCTGTTGAGTCACTTTCCGTCATCACTGAGCCCATGTTGTTGCTTCCCATTTCACGTGGAAGGATACACTTCTTGACTCCCGTACCGAATCGTCGTGGTACCAACATGTCCTCGTGGTTGATGGCAGACGACTAGGACCCCATGTTGAGCTACTTGGGTTGGTACATGCATACAGAGTCGCAACCTGCGTTATAAACTGTGCCAGTCGTACCTGTACAGATGCAAATGTTGCTGTTGCGGGATTCACTCGTTGTCGTGCGACAGCTGCCACATCTGCAGATGGAAGCATTTCCGCTATTCTGTCAGCCTTTAACGCGAGCGCGTCTATATGACCAGTACCCACGGTAGGTATCTTTTGTGCGTCCGCCGGCACGTGACATCCAGAGGCTCTTCAGTATGTCGTCACTGACTGCACTATTTGCCAAAGAGCGCAGGCGACGCAATAATTGCGACGGCGTGCTATCGCCGAGCTCTTCTGTGAGCAGCAATTTCTCTAGTCTCTTGGTCTCTGCCAGTGACAGGCGTTTAATTAGTGCCCTTTTAATTTTTGCGCAGCGTTCTGTGGCTAGGGGCGCGGCTAGGATGTCCTGTGCTTCGCTGGCCATCTCTTCGTTTAGTGCCGCAACGACGTAGCGGTGCTCGGTGCCCTCAGCGGAGACATGCGCCAACGCACACCGGCTCTCCAATTGAATGAACCAAAGGACTGGGGCAAAAGGGCGGCGGTTTCTTTGATACGCGGCTGACTGCTGGTGTCGCTGGCGTTTCCATTATGGCTGCTGGCTCTGACGTGAGTAAAATCTGTGCTCCACTGTAAGTCGCGTGAGAAGTACGCGGCGCGGCTGGCGCGATAGTTACGAATGTACTATATGTGATCAAAAGTATCTGAATACCCCAAAAACATATGTTTTTCATATTAGTTGCACTGTGCTGCCACCTACTGCCAGGTACTCCACATCAGAGACCGCAGTAGACATTGCGAGAGAGCTGAATTGGGCGCTCTGCGGAACTCACGGATTTCAACGTGGTCAGCTTGATTGGGTGACACTTGGGTCACAAGTCAGTACGCGATATTTCCACACTCTTAAACATCCCTAGGTCCCCTGTTTCCGATGTGATAGTGATGTAGAAACGTGAAGGGACACGTACAGCACAAAAGCGTACAGGCCGACCTCGTCAGTTGACTAACAGAAACCGCCGACAATTGAAGAGGGTGGTAATGTGTGATAGGCAGACATCTATCCAGACCATCACATAGGAATTCCAAACTGCATCAGTATCCACTGCTGATAGTATGACAGTTAGGTGGGAGGTGAGAAAACTTGGAGTTTCATTGTCGATCGGCTGCTAATATGCCACACATCACGCCGGTAAATGCCAAACGACGCCTCGCTTGGTGTAGGAAGCGTAAACATTGGACGACTGAATAGTAGAAAAACCTTGGTGGAGTGACGAATCACGGTACACAGTTTGACGATCCGATGGCAGGGTGTGGCTATGGCGAATGCCACGTGAACGTCATCTACCAGCGTGTGTAGTGCCAACAGTAAAATTTGGAGGCGGTGGTGTTATGGTGTGGTCGTGTTTTTCATGGAGGGAGCCTGCACCACTTGCTTTGCACTATCACAGCACAGGCCTACATTCATGTTTTAAGCATCTTCTTGCTTTCCACTGTTGAGGAGCAATTCGGGGATGGCGATTGCATCAACAAGTTCGAGCACCTTTTCACATTACACGGCCTGTGGCGGAGTGGTTACACGACAATCGCATCCCTGTAATAGAGTTGCCTTCACAGAGGCGTGAACTGAATCCTATGGAACACATTTGGGATGTTTTGGAATGCCGACTGAGCGCCAGGTCTCACTCGACCGACATCGGTACCTCTCCTCACTGCAGCACCCCACGAAGAATTGGCTGCCATTACCCAAAAAGCGTTCCAGCTCCTGATTGAACGTATACCTCCAAGAGTGGAAGCTGTCATCATGGGTAGGCAAACACCATATTGAATTCCAGCATTACCGATGGAGGGCGCCACGAACTTGTAAGTCATTTTCAGCCAGGTGTCCGGATACTTTTGATCACATAGTGTATGTCGCGGCACGGGGGGTTTACGCATACGCTGTAGCCGACGCGGTTGCTTGACTAGGTGTGCGGTGCTGTCATGTTGCGGTCAACACTAAATTTTGGGTATTAGGCGAGATTTATTCCAAAATTTACGAAGAGCAACTATAGAGACAATTCGTAAAATACATATCTGGTTACACACAGTCACCAAAAGCTAAAACAAAGAATAAACAACACTATTACTGCATAACGTCTCATAAACGTCTTTGACAAGCGGCATTTTGCGGTAAGATAATTTTACACTATCGCTACAAATTTACAACGTACAGCATCGTTGACGACAGTGAAGTCAAACTGTCAAATATAAAGACAACGATAATTTCAACAAAATTTACTCAATAACAGTATCTGCACTTGAGAAGAAATATATATAAACAAAACTAACCCAGTCTGTGCTACAAATACACAGACAAATTAAACATTTGCAGTGTCAACGATAAATAATGAATAAACGTCGTGTGACTAGGGCCTCCCGTCGGGTAGACTGTTCGACGGGTTCAAGTCTTTCGATTTGACGCCACTTCGGCGACTTACGCGTCGATGGGGATGTTATGATGATGATAATGACAACACAACACCTAGTCCCTTAGCGGAGAAAATCTCCGATCCACGCGGGAATCGAACCCGGGCCCTTAGGATTGACAGTCTGTCACGCTGACCACTCAGCTGCCGGGGGCGGACAGTGTCAACGCTGAGATATGGAAATAGTTACTCGAATGAGTACGAGGGGGTAGAGATCTATTCTGAACAGCACGTTGCGAGGAATCCCAGACATGCTCAATACAGTTGATGTCTGTGGAGTTTTGTGGCCATCGGAAGTGTTTAAGCTCAGAAGAGTGTTCCTGGAGCCACTCTGTGGCAAATCTGGACTTGTGCGGTGTCGCATTGTCCTCCTGGAATTGGTCAAGCCCATCGGAATGCACAAAGGACATGAATGGATGCAGGTGATCAGACAGGATGCTTCTATACGTGTCAACTCTCAGAGTTGTATCTAGAAGTATCAGGAGTCCCATATCACTTCACCTGCACACACCCCACACAATTACAGAGCCTCCACCAGCTTGAACAATCCCCTGCTAAATGCAGGGTCCATGTTTTCATGAGGTTGTCCACATACTCGTATACGTCCATCCGCTCGGTACCATTTGAAACGAGACTCGTCAGACCAGGCAATATGTTTCCAGTCGCCAACAGTTCAGTGTCGATGTAGACGGAAGCAAGCGAGGCGTAAAGCTTCGTGTCGTGCAGTCAAGGGTACACGAGTGTGCCTTCAGTTCCGAAACCCCATATCGATGATGTTTCGTTGAATGGACCGCACGCTGACACTTCTTGATGGCCCAACCCTGCAATCTGCAGCAATTACGGATAGGTGGCACCTCTGTCACTTTGAACGATTCTCTTCAGTCGTCGTTGGTCCCGTTCTTGCAGGATCTCTTTCCGACCGCAGCGATGTCGAGATTTGATATTTTACCGGATTCCTGATATTCACGGTACACTCGTGAAAAGGTCGTACCAGGAAATCCCCATTTCATCGCTACCTCGGAGATACTGTGTCCCATCGCTCGTGCGCAGACTGTAAAGTCACTTAAATGCTGATAACCTGCTATCTTAGCAGCAGTAACCGATCTAACAACTGCTTCAGCCTTGCGGCTGGTCCCGGCGGAGGTTCGAGTCCTCCCTCGGGCATGGGTGTGCGTGTTTATCCTTAGGATAATTTTGGTTAAGTAGTGTGTAAGCTTAGGGACTGATTACCTTAGCAGTTAAGTCCCACAGGATTTCACACACGTTTGAACATTTGAACTGCTTCAGACTCTTGTCATCTCATATAGGTCCTGCCAACCGCATCGCCGTATTCTGCCTGTTTACATTGCAAGGTGCCGGGGCTAGCAGTGTATTTAACACTGAATTCTTCTAGAATCTCCATATGTTAATGATGCTCTAAGCCCCCCCCCCCCCTATTCTAACTCCGACTTTTGCTGCTGCACATGGATTAAAAAGATACGCGAACTGACTGTAATCAACCCTGCAAGTGGAGTAGAAAAGAGTTTGGCACCTGCAATAATTTAATTTGATAAATAAGTTAAATAAAGGAAGGTTTCATTAACATAGTGAGAAATGATAGGGTTGCTCTACCGATTAGCAGAATGAAAGTTCTGTCCAAAATAACAATATGACTTATTAAGACTAAACACAAAATAATAAACAAAAACACATGAAACATTTACAATACATCAAATTGGCTCAGATTGGATACTCAAACAAACGCTGTGAAGGTGAAGTTGTCCCTAAACTAGATTGTGACGTTTAGGACGAAGTGGTATGTGGAGCCAATTCCTTGCCACTCAAATCTTAAGAGAGACACACCGCTAACCCAACATTAATTGATGCTACATTAGTGGGAACTCAGATAATGAACACCCAAGATAGAACAAAGTTAGAAAAGACGAACAGGCGCGCTCTGCTGAGCTCTGATTATCGCCTAGCAAAAATGCCTGCTTTGCCGGTGCTGCTGACGTACATTACCAAGCAGTTTTCTTAGCTGCAAGGACACGATCTGGCGTACTGGAAGCGTCCCGTCGTGGTGATGATAATGTCGCGAGTATAGCCCGAAACAAATTATCCTGGCCTGGTTGTTCCAAACTAAAGACTTCCTAGCAATACAAATGCGCCTCTGAGGGAGACGAAGAAGGCTCGCCACACAATAACTGACGGTACAGTGATTGATTTTAACAAGCGAAGTCACCCAGTAACTCCGATACAGTCAACATTAGCCAAAACTGCTCAAGACAGACAACATAGGCCTCTTGTACGCAGAACGCTCAATTGCCAGCTGTACTCGGAAAGTTACGCTGAATTCGAAACTTCAGCAACTTCGTCAAACAGTTACAATTAAATAAAAGTATATTAGACAGCCAACGGAAGGCAGGCTGACCCGCGCAGCGAGAGCTCAGTCTCGTAACCTACTTCGACCAAAAGGCGAGAGCCGACCACCCACAAGAGCACACGTACAAACCGAACACAGAACATTTCCGCCCCCACGACAGTGGCCGTGGTTAACCGTTCCAATCAGCAACTCGAAAACCGGCGGAAAATTCCTCTCTATTGGCGGAGCACTACCATTCCACCAATGGAGATTCTTGGTGCCAATTTCTGCGCCGATTTTGCTACGTCACGGAGCTATGCCCTGAGCAAGCCAATCACAGTTACTATACGGCGGGAAAACGCGGGAATTTGCGCGCCAAGTCTGCTTGGGAACACAAGTCATTCCCACGCCTCGCTGGTAGCCCGCCAGAAAGTGTTATCGCAAAGTTTCTGCGAAGTAGCGGAACCTCTAGCCCAGCTGCTACTTCAGGCCCCTCCGGGCGTGTCTTTTGACAATGTCGGGGTCTGGAAAGCATTCACTCGACTCCCTCACACCCGTCGGCTTACCCTTTCAAGATCTACAGAGGCCACCTGTCACCGGACCACCTGGGTGACGATAGACACTGCGTGGGAAGTCCGCGTGTGAAGGAATAGCAACTTGTCACCGCATGCAATTAGAGAGGAAAATCGTAAGATAGAAATATGAGAGGGGGCTCATGCCACCTCTCAACATTGTGTTTGAGCACGCATGCCCAGATTCCCCCCATGAACCATGGACGTTGCCGTTGGTGGGGAGGCTTGCGTGCCTCAGCGATACAGATAGCCATACCGTAGGTGCAACCACAATGGAGGGGTATCTGTTGAGAGTCCAGACAAACATGTGGTTCCTGAAGAGGGGCAGCAGCCTTTTCAGTAGTTGTAGGGGCAACAGTCTGGATGATTGACTGATCTGGCCTTGTAACATTAACGAAAACGGCCTTGCTGTGCTGGTACTGCGAACGGCTGAAAGCAAGGGGAAACTACAGCCGTAATTTTTCCCGAGGACATGCAGCTTTACTGTATGATTAAATGATGATGGCGTCCTCATGGGTAAAATATTCCGGAGGTAAAATAGTCCCCCATTCGGATCTCCTGGTGGGGACTACTCAAGAGGATGTCGTTATCAGGAGAAAGAAAACAGGCATTCTATGGATCGGAGCGTGGAATGTCAGATCCCTTAAACTGGCAGGTAGGTTAGAAAATTTAAAAAGAGAAATGGGTAGGTTAAAGTTAGATATAGTGGGAATTAGTGACGTTCGGTGGCAGGAGGAACAACACTTTTGGTCAGGTGATTACAGGGTTATAAATACAAAATCAAATAGGGGTAATGCAGGAGTAGGTTTAATAATGAATAGGAAAATAGGAATGTGGGTAAGCTACTACAAACAGCATAGTGAACGCATTATTGTGGCCAAGATAGACACAAAGCCAATGCCTACTACAGTAGTACAAGTTTATATGCCAACTAGCTCTGCAGATGATGAAGAAATTGTTGAAGTGTATGATGAGATAAAAGAAATTATTCTGGTAGTGAAGGGAGACGAAAATTTAATAGTCATGCACGACTGGAATTCGTCAGTAGGAAAAGGGAGAGAAGGAAACACAGTAGGTGAATATGGATTGGGGGGAAGAAATGAAAGCGGAAGCCGCCTTGTAGAATTTTGCACAGAGCATTACTTAATCATAGCTATCACTTGGTTCAAGAATCATGAAAGAAGGTTGTATACCTGGAAGAATCCTGGAGATACTAAAAGGTATGAGATAGATTACATAATGGTAAGACAGAGATTTAGGAACCAGGTTTTAAATTGTAAGACATTTCCAGGGGCAGATGTGGATTCTGACCACAATCTATTGGTTATGAACTGCAGATTGAAAACTGAAAGAACCAGAGGTCGTACAGAGTTTCAGGGAGAGCATAAGGGAGCAATTGACAGGAATGGAGGAAAGAAATACAGTAGAAGAAAAATGGGTAGCTCTGAGGGATGAAGTAGTGAAGGCAGCAGAGGATCAAGTAGGTAAAAGGACGAGGGCTAATAGAAATCCTTGGGCAACAGAAGAAATATTGAATTTAATTGATAAAAGGAGAAAATATAAAAATGCAGTAAATGAAGCAGGCAAAAAGGAATACAAACGTCTCAAAAATGAGATCGACAGGAAATGCAAAATGGCTAAGCAGGGATGGCTAGAGGACAAATGTAAGGATGTAGAGGCTTGTCTCACTAGGGGTAAGATAGATACTGCCTGCAGGAAAATTAAAGAGATCTTTGGAGAGAAGAGAACCACTTGTATGAATATCAAGAGCTCAGATGGCAACCCAGTTCTAAGCAAAGAAGGGAAGGCAGAAAGGTGGAAGGAGTATATAGAGGGTTTATACAAGGGCGATGTTCTTGAGGACTATATTATGGAAATGGAAGAGGATGTAGATGAAGATGAAATGGGAGGTAAGATACTGCGTGAAGAGTTTGACAGAGCACTGAAAGACCTGAGTCGAAACATGCCCCCGGGTGTAGACAACATTCCATTAGAACTACTGATGGCCTTGGGAGAGTCAGTCATGACAAAACTCTACCATCTGGTGAGCAAGATGTATGAGACAGGCGAAATACCCACAGACTTCAAGAAGAATATCATAATTCCAATCCCAAAGAAAGCAGGTGTTGACAGATGTGAAAATTACCGAACTATCAGTTTAATAAGTCACAGCTGCAAAATACTAATGCGAATTCTTTACAGACGAATGGAAAAACTGGTAGAAGCGGACCTCGGGGAAGTTCAGTTTGGATTCCGTAGAAATGTTGGAACACGTGAGGCAATACTAACCTTACGACTTATCTTAGAAGAAAGATTAAGCATTTGTATACTTAGAGAAAGCTTTTGACAACGTTAACTGGAATACTCTCTTTCAAATTCTGAAGGTGGCAGGGGTAAAATACAGGGAGCGAAAGGCTATTTACAATTTGTACAGAAACCAGATGCCAGTTATAAGAGTTGAGGGGCATGAAAGGGAAGAAGTGGTTGGGAAAGGAGTGAGACAGGGTTGTAGCCTCTCCCCGATGTTATTCAATCTGTATATTGAGCAAGCAGTAAAGGAAACAAAAGAAAAATTCGGAGTAGGTATTAAAATCCATGGAGAAGAAATAAAAACTTTGAGGTTATCCGATGACATTGTAATTCTGTCAGAGACAGCAAAGTACTTGGAAGAGCAGTTGAACGGAATGGACAGTGTCTTGAAAGGAGGATATAAGATGAACGTCAACAAAAGCAAAACGAGGATAATGGAATGTAGTCAAATAAATCGGGTGATGCTGAGGGGATTAGATTAGGAAATGAGACACTTAAAGTAGTAAAGGAGTTTTGCTATTTAGGGAGTAAAATAACTGATGATGGTCGAAGTAGAGAGGATATAAAATATAGACTGGCAATGGCAAGGAAATCGTTTCTGAAGAAGAGAAATTTGTTAAGATCAAGTATAGATTTAAGTGTCAGAAGTCGTTTCTGAAAGTATTTGTATGGAGTGTAGCCATGTATGGAAGTGAAACATGGAGGATAACCAGTTTGGACAAGAAGAGAACAGAAGCTTTCGAAATGTGGTGCTACAGAAGAACGCTGAAGATAAGGTGGGTAGATCACGTAACTAATGAGGAGGTATTGAATAGGACTGGGGAGAAGAGAATTTTGTGGCACAACTTGACTAGAAGAAGGGATCGGTTGGTAGGATATATTTTGAGGCATCAAGGGATCACAAAATTAGCATTGGAGGGCAGCGTGGAGGGTAAAAATCGTAGAGGGAGACCAAGAGATCAATACACTAAGAAGGTTCAGAAGGATGTAGGCTGCAGTAGGTACTGGGAGATGAAGAAGCTTGCACAGGATAGAGTAGCATGGAGAGTTGCATCAAACCAGTCTCTGGACTGAAGACCACAACAACAACATGCCCAGATTACTGTCCACCACATTTTACTTGACTGTCTTTTATTCTCTGACCAGAGGGCGGTGGTTTCCTTGCCACCGGATTTGCCCTCTATTTTGCAAGACGACGCAACGACTGTGGTTAAAGTCTTACGGAATTGTGTCCTGTCCAATTTGTTGCCGCGGATTTTAGGGAGAGGATTTTAATGTTCTGCTGGGTGACTGGCTCACCCAGGTTTTAGGTAAGAGGTCCGCCAGTCACGATTATCTACTTGTTTCACTTCGAATTCTGTTCACTTTACCTTGTGTTTCCTTTCCTTTTTTAGTGCGTTTCTTCACCACTTGTTTTGCCTCTGTATGTGAGGATTTGGAACTGCGTCAGGTCTGTGTCTTTTAGTCGTTCTCCTTGTTCGCTGTCCGTCTTCGTACCTTCACCGCATGTGTTACTTTTTCTATGCGTTTGGGCGCTGATGACCATGCTGTTTAGCGCCCGAAAACCTCAAACCACACACACACACACACCAGTTTCTTTGGCGCATCAGTGTACAACGACAACGACGAGTTTTTGAAGCAAGTAGTTGACACAGAGCTATTAAACCAACCACATGTATATAACTAGAATATTTTACATATTATCAGTGGGATACAATTTCAGATAGCTTGAAAATATCATTGCAGCCGAAATAACATTATCGCCCGACTTACAGTTCTTGAATAAAGCTTCAAAAAATAGCAGCGTGCTGGTATGATATACATAATACGAGGGTTGACCGGAAAGTAATGCCTCCACTTTCGTAATTCCTCAACAGTTGACAGCATTGGTATGCGGAAGGTACTGGCTTGTTCCGTAGCGACTTCTCTGCAGCGCCAGTTGGCGGGAAGCCTTAGCATTGAACGGTTGTGTTGTTACAGTGTGAAGTATGGAACCCCGCTGAGACGGTCAGTCAGTGCGATTTAAGCAACGTGCAGTCATTGAAATCCTGACAGCAGTAGGTGTCACCCCAAAGGAGATTCATCAGAGAATAAAAGCAGTTTATGGTGATTGAGTTGATGTGAGTACTGTGCGTCGTTGGGCGCGTACGTTTAAAGATTTTGAGGCGGGAACATCTGACCTATGCGACAAACAAAAATTTGGGCGTCCTGCGACAGCAACCACCGAGTATCACAAGCAAAATGTTGACATGTTGCTTCAGAACAATCGTCATATCATTCAGAGAAACTGCAAGCACAATCGGCATTTCAAAAGAATGTGTGGGTCACATTATTGCTTTGCCTGGTTATCGGAAGATCTGTACACGATGTGTAGCCCGGGTACTGACTCCTGAAATGAAAGCCCACAGTCTTGAAATTTTTCAGGACCTCCACTCACGTTATGAGAAGGAAGATGACGCCTTTCTCCTATCAATAGTGACAGGAGACGAAATGTGGGTACACCGTTACTACGCGGAGACGAAATGTCAGTCTATGGAATATCGACATAAAGACTCACCCCAGAAAAGGAAATTCAAGGTGCATCCCTCAGCTGGAAGAATCATGGCCACAGTGTTCTGGGATGCAGATGGTGTTATCCATGTTGAGTGTTATCCATGTTGATTTCCTTGGTCGTGGAACAACAACAAATTCAGAGCATTACATTACAACCAAGCGAACTCTGAAACGACGGCTAACAATGCTCCGAAAGGAAAAGGGAAATATTTTCCTGCAGCATGACAATGCCAAACCGCACACTTCACGTCACACCACAGCTGAACTTCAGAGACTGAATCTCACCACCGCACGGCATCCTCCATAGAATGTGGATTTAGCACCGTCTGACTTGCATATGTTCCCGATAATGAAAGACGATCTGCCGGGACATCATAATGCTTCTGATGAAGACGTTGAGAGAACTGTGAGACCGTGGTTGCGGAAACTGAGTTGTCGAATTCTCAAGTGACAACCTCAGAAAACTTGTTCATCGCTGGCAGACATGTATCCAATTGACTAGTGATTATGTGGAAAAGTGAAGATTTGTAATTAAAGATCGCATTCTAAGGATTATTTCTGTGCTTTATTTACTAAACTATTCCCATCCGCCGGCCAGAGTGGCCGAGCGGTTCTAGGCGCTACAGTCTGGAACCGAGCGACCGCTACGGTCTTAGGTTCGAATCCTGCCTCGGGCATAGATGTGTGTGATGTCCTTAGGTTAGGTAGTCTTAAGTAGTTCTAAGTTCTATGGGACTGATTACCTCAGAAGTTAAGTCCCATAGTGCTCAGAGACGTTTGAACCATATTCCCATCCTGACATAATTAACGAAGGTGGAGACATTAATTTTCATTCAACTCTCGTACTTCTAGAATTATAATGTACCAGCAGACGATACCTACATAACAAAATAAGTAACCGGCGAGGGGTATGGGGGAAAGATTAGCACTGCACCCGGAAAATAATTCTTTCCCAGCTGCACTCACATCTTAACCCATTAAACATACAGACGTCAGTACCCTCATCCACCCCCTCCGCTGTAACAGAACCTGTATGCGGTCTTGTACACAGCAGTTAAGCGTTTATTGAAATGCGAATGCAATGGTTGGTTTGTTCTGGCTGTCAGGGAAAGCTGTCAGGGAAAGATACAGTTCCATGAGGAGGCAGCGACGTCATCATTTGTCCGCCCCGCAGGTGTCAGAGACATTCTCCGCCCGCGTCAGTCCGTGCACGCCCCTTTAGGCTTCGGATTTAGCAGCTCCCGAGATTGAAAACTGTCGCACGTGCTCCGCCACGGCCCAGCCCCGCCAGGAATCCGGGTGTGCTCCTTCCGGCTGGCTTACGTGTCTGCCATTTGTCCGCCAGCACGGACAAGGAGCTCACCGCCCGCGACACGGCGGCACCGCCCGGAAAGGGGCGGGGCGGTTGCTATTACGGGACCACCCCGTGTCGGTCGTATCAATCATGCGCCAACGTCACCCGCTGCTCTGCTCACCCCCCGCCCTCGCTAAAAGCCTCCGACCGGCTCGGGCGACGCTGCTCGTTGTCAACAATCACACGGTGGCGTTTCCGCCGAACGGGGTGCAGTCCTCTAGGGCGGAGATCTTACGCGACGGAAGGGGTGAGGAGGTGGGGACGGGGTGAGAAAGGGAAGGGTGGAGGAAGAGAGATCGACGGAAGTAGGAAAGGGGTGTCGCGTCCGTCTGCCGTGCCAGATTATTTTTCCGATTCCTCCTGCGGATTCTCCATCCCTGGCCTCGCCCGGCAGTGATTTATTGGCTTCCCTCCCCACCCCCCTCCACCCCTCCCTCGTAGGCGATCCTTGTTTTTTTTTAATAACGCGCGGCGTTGTGGGGTGAGCAGAGACGCGCTAGGAATGCTGATGCGGTCCTCCCGCAAGCTCATATTTTCATCGCGATGAAGTGGCTCCACCGCTCAAGCTGATGCATAGAACGTACTCGTGGGGAAGCGACTGCCATCCAGGTGAGTAGCTCTTTGACAGTGAGGTACGCCCCGCATTTTCCCAACTGTACTAGACTAGAGACTTTTAATGACGTGCAAGGTATCACCTGTCAGTTTTACACTTCATCCAAAAGTTTATTGGTTTATTGGCTTCATATACTGAAGAAGTTCTAACGCTAAAGCATGTCTTAAATCTGGATTTCTGGAGGTCTGGAGGGTCCTACCTCTGAAAGAAATCGTTACTTCAGTTTTAAAATTTTAAGAAAACAAAACGTTGTAAGTGAAATACTAAGCCCAATATAACACTATAATAATTTATTATGTGAAGGTCACCTAATTAGTACAAATATTCATATCACCGATAGTATAGCCACCTTCACTTGAGGTAGTTGATTCTCGAACAGTTTCCTCATAATGTATCAACTCTAGTTACAATATTCTGTTTTTCATTACCCCTATATAAAAATGATAAAGCAATACCTCAATTTCAGTCTCTTTTACAGTCTGACGGCATAGTGCATATTTCATTGACCTATTTAATACTATTTTCGTTTTGTTCAGTATCAACAGGAATTATGCTTGTACGTCATGATGAAACTGTCTGTGGACTAATGCCACACTTAAATGTGGCAGTAATATCCTGAAGTTGGTAATGTGAATATTTTTAGATATTTCATAGGACTTTGCAATGCGTGTACTACAGCCATTAAATTTCATAGTCAATTCAACTAAAGTGAATCGCAAGGCAGCAGTAATCAATAATTTCTTGACTGTCATAACTGATTTACTGTACTAAAGCAGCATTCTCAGGTGAGCTATATGAGAAGGTACTACAACAATCTTCTAAAATATTTTTGAAAAAAAAATAATATTTTCAGAGGATTTAAAGAAATTTTATAGACCACCGTACTTAGAACAGAGTCACATATGCGCACCAAGACGACACCAACGTTTGTAGTCAAAAATTAAATACCTGAAGAGAAGAAGTAGCCAAATCCTGAAGAGAATAAGTAGTCAAAATAAATAAAACAGGACAGTTGGGCGAATAGTACGGTGGCGCACTACGAGAAAAAAACCGTGCATAAGTACACTGAGTGGAAACTAAATTCATCAGTAAGGAAAGATCAAAACTGAGACCTCCAGTGAGCTATGTAACAACTACCCCCTTCCCCTGTTGGGGTTTTCTCACACCTTTACACTGTTATGAACAAATATGAAAACCGTATGCTGATTGAGAAACAAGCCGACAAACCGATAAGCGTATCCGTGTGGAATACATGTAATGGGAGGTTCTGAATTAAGAATCCCAAATATTGATATAACTGTTAGCACGTTAAAATTTTTTGTCAGGCAGATTATATCAAGAGAAGGGATACTTAACCATGACAGAAACGTCAGATAATAAGACACACAAGGTAGATACCTTGGCTTAGAGGTATCATCCTTGAGTAGTAATCAAAACGTCCTCAGTCCGCGGTTCGAGCCCCACCACCACTTCGGTTTTAAATAAAAATCGTCAGCATTGGCGGCCGAAGACTTCTGGCATAAAAAGTCATCCTCATTCTGTCAATGGAATTATCAGAGATGGATAGAGGTGTGGGAAGCTGTCCGTAATGGCGGAAGAATTATCAAAGGCATGAGGATACAAAAGGTAATGGAAACCACTGCATTAAAGATACATATTGTGTACCTACAGGACATGTTACATGTAACTGAAAAACAGTGGCGAAAGATTCCGGAATAGTTCCCCATACGGAACACCAGAAGCTGACTGCCAGGGTGGAGAGAAAAATGAGAAAAATATTTAGTAACGCTTCGACTCGGTGCGTGGAATGTCAGAAGTTTGAACGAGGCAGAGAAGTAACGATTGAGCGTAAATTTTCATGTTTTTGCAGTTTTATTTGTAATGTGGTGTTGGGCAACGTACCGCAGGACGTGGTCGTAACAAATGTTGAACATAGGTATTATTTGAGATAAAATTTGATTACCCACTATATTAAGTGTTTAGCTGAGCTCAGAGTCAAGTGGAATAAATTTGAAGAAATTTTATTTGTATTTGGAGGTAGTTCTCTTTGTGGAGCGAGGACTCGTACATTTCTCGCCAACTGCGGTAGACACGATTCTCTGTATTTAATGCCTATTAAAGTGCTTCTTGGCTAATATGTAATGTCTGTCAGGAAGTGGATGTGCAATGAAAGTTATTTTGAACATTTTATGGTTTTTAGATAAGTTTTCTTTGGGATACCAAGGGGTCGGCCATATGAGAGGCGAGGCGAGAATGGAAGCTTAGATCTTCCCAGAATAGTGGGAATAGAAATCGTATTTGATACAAAGTGATAAATTTTGGTGCATTTCTGATTTTTCTTCATTAATTACGTTTTGCTTTAGTGGTTGTATTTGTAGTCAGAGAGATGCAGATTATTCCAAATTTATGACAGCTTGGTTCACCGCTACTGAGCGGTAATCAGCGTTACGAGAGAAATACAAATGCTTAGTACATCTGATTATTTTTGGATTAAAATTGGGGTTTAGTTATGAGCTACAGATGTGATAGGTTGTGTGGTACACTCAAATAATCCACATTAGGTAGGTTTCAGTACAGTATTTAAATAATTAATGTAAATTAACTTCAATCATTTTTTGAAAGAAATCGTAAGGCTCTATACTATCAGGCTATACAGTGCAGCATCTGGTAGTCTCATTCGTTTGGCTTCTCACTTAGCAGTGTTCAAACTACAGTGCGTAATGAAAACAGTGCTCTAGATGATATTGTTTGACGAATGATGAGAGAATTACTGTTATTTGGCTGCCATTCCTGTGTACCACATCCCAGCCATCAATGTGGTACAAGTAAATTTAGTTCAGGAGACCAATTAAAGTCCCAGTTTGGGATTAACAAACTGTTTTATGTTGGATATTTGCGTAAAAATTTAGTCTAAACTATTTTCGCGGATATGAGGAGAATTTGTTTTACCAATAAAACTGTAAAACCTGTGTTAGAGTTTACTATAGTAATTTTCACAACTGAGATAACTGCAGCCTTTCATGTCGAACAACAAAAGTAAGGAAAGAATAATATAACAAACTATTGAGGAAGAAGGTAAATAATCTACGATGGGAATAAGAGTACGGAAGGAACGTTATTCAACTGTCGGACATAACGCAAAATACTTTGCCCCTCCCCTTACACGTAACTTTCATATTATGTCGCTATCAAAGGGAGCGTTATCCGTTGTGCAGCTATTTATTTTGTGGATACGGAAGTTGATAAAATGAGTCTGAGTTTTTTTATCGGGCCATGTGAAATTGTTTTATGTTACAAAAGGATCGTTATTGTGGTTTACCAAGACAAATGGAACGAGGCATGGCGAATGCAAAATATCATGTAAATATCTCTGACGCCCGCGGAATGAATAATAATACAAACTAATAGCGAGCAATCGGTGGTAGATCAACTTTAGGAATAAGAGTATACAGTAAATAGCTTTAATGGCGACTACTGCAAGCGGGAGCTTAGTTTTCCAAATGATGGATACTGGCTTGAGGATGTCCACCAGGGTGTGTGAGTGACACTCCTAGTCCAGTCCACTGTTTCGGGCATCGTTTGGATGTACAAACCATTAGCTCTGTGCTGTACATTGAGTATACCAGGTCTTCGCTCATGCGAGGGTGGAGGGGGGGGGGGGGGGAGTGCGCGGTTGTAAGCGTTTCATACCAGACCTCAAATATTGTTTCCGCCGTAAGATAGTAGCCTATTATATGCGGTAAAGGTAGGACCTATGTAAAATGTCGAAGTAACACGGCGACTGAGGTAGACAACCTACCGAAGAGTGTCGAGACGATGGAGTGGATTGTCATAGATCTCGGAACGAACAATCTGCAATGCGTCGAAATTTAGTGACCTTTTGTAAGGTGGCTATAGTTTCGCACCTTACAAGCAACCATCCACATACTTTGGCGTGATCTACAAACACAATTAGGTATCATGTGATAGGTTCTACATCGTATATATGAATACATAAAAGAGACTGGAATCGTCACGTACGCCTTGTAAATAATTGTTAACGCTTATTGCATGAAACGTGACGGAGTGTCTTTATTAGCAGAACGGCATAATGAATGATTGCCTGTACTAGTAGAGGTTGGAACGCCAGAGGAGATGGAAATGCAGGCAGAACTCAAGCTCTGGGTGGAAGGCCCACAGAGGTGTTCGTCCTGTTTAAACACAGGGAGTAGCTATACGGACGTTGTGACACCCGAACGCTGGGGCACAATAGTGTCGCGACCGGCCGATTTGTAGTCGGTCGGGAAACTACTAAAAACTTTGACGCAGCTGAGAGGAACGAGGAAGCGTCACCTTGGAAACCACGCAGGCTGGGTTATTTCCAAGGATTTTTACTGAGAAGCGTACCGTTGTACAAGTGTAGGTTATACGTCGAAAGCTTACCGTGCTGGACGACAGAAGACTGAAATATGTTTGGGCGGCGTTCGGCAGAATATGTAGAGAGGGATTTTATTCCGTGGTTTCGGGAATATGATTCGTTTTCGGAATTACGAAGGTGGGGAGCCGAGCCTTGCTGAGAGGCCAGTGGTGGACAGAGGAAGTCTCCCGTTGTGAGCGCGCTTGTGTGACGGTCGCTCGATATCAGCTTTGTTGGTACAGACGGACTTGCTGTCTTTGCCCTCAGGAGAGTTTATAGTTAGAACAGATGGGCACTGTACTGTTGCGAACCTATACGATTCTGGACCTCACCTCCGTGTTGGAAGTCGTCAGCGTTCAGTAATTGAGAGCACTTCCTCTGTCTATACTTACGTTGAGACGTTACCTGAACTCCCACCTTGTGAGTGAGAGTTCGTGTTTCTAGTCTGTAGAACAGAGAGGAGTAGAGAGTATTAGAGTATATTAGTCAGAGGACCGCCTTCTGCCATCCTATTGTTTGAAAGAGTTTTTCTTTTGTGACTGAAGTTTTTCCATCGACGCAGACCTTTACGAGAACCAGCACGCTGACGCACCAGACGCAGTGCAGACGGTGATATCGTAAATTGCTTCTGGTTATTGGGGCTATAAAAGCTAAATAGCTGTGACCACATTAGTTTATTTCAACTGAGGTTCTACACCACCGTAGGTCATCTTCTAAAGGTATTGTCTTCTAGTGTTTGGGACATAGATGATGTCAGTCATTTCGCGTTATTGATATTAGGTAGCGCAGTCATAATAGGACGCAGAGTTGGGCCACTGATTAATCATTTTAGTTAAGAAATGTAGACAATTGTACTTAAAGGGTTGCTTTTAATCTATAATAAACATACACTCCTGGAAATGGAAAAAAGAACACATTGACACCGGTGTGTCAGACCCGCCGTACTTGCTCCGGACACTGCGAGAGGGCTGTACAAGCAATGATCACACGCACGGCACAGCGGACACACCAGGAACCGCGGTGTTGGCCGTCGAATGGCGCTAACTGCGCAGCATTTGTGCACCGCCGCCGTCAGTGTCAGCCAGTTTGCCGTGGCATACGGAGCTCCATCCCAGTCTTTAACACTGGTAGCATGCCGCGACAGCGTGGACGTGAACCGTATGTGCAGTTGACGGACTTTGAGCGAGGGCGTATAGTGGGCATGCGGGAGGCCGGGTGGACGTACCGCCGAATTGCTCAACACGTGGGGCGTGAGGTCTCCACAGTACATCGATGTTGTCGCCAGTGGTTGGCGGAAGGTGCACGTGTCCGTCGACCTGGGACCGGACCGCAGCGACGCACGGATGCACGCCAAGACCGTAGGATCCTACGCAGTGCCGTAGGGGACCGCACCGCCACTTCCCAGCAAATTAGGGACACTGTTGCTCCTGGGGTATCGGCGAGGACCATTCGCAACCGTCTCCATGAAGCTGGCCTACGGTCCCGCACACCGTTAGGCCGTCTTCCGCTCACGCCCCAACATCGTGCAGCCCGCCTCCAGTGGTGTCGCGACAGGCGTGGATGGAGGGACGAATGGAGACGTGTCGTCTTCAGCGATGAGAGTCGCTTCTGCCTTGGTGCCAATGATGGTCGTATGCGTGTTTGGCGCCGTGCAGGTGAGCGCCACAATCAGGACTGCATACGACCGAGGCACACAGGGTCAACACCCGGCATCATGGTGTGGGGAGCGATCTCCTACACTGGCCGTACACCACTGGTGATCGTCGAGGGAACACTGAATAGTGCACGGTACATCCAAACCGTCATCGAAACCATCGTTCTACCATTCCTAGACCGGCAAGGGAACTTGCTGTTCCAACAGAACAATGCACGTCCGCATGTATCCCGTGCCACCCAACGTGCTCTAGAAGGTGTAAGTCAACTACCCTGGCCAGCAAGATCTCCGGATCTGTCCCCCATTGAGCATGTTTGGGACTGGATGATGCGTCGTCTCACGCGGTCTGCACGTCCAGCACGAACGCTGGTCCAACTGAGGCGCCAGGTGGAAATGGCATGGCAAGCCGTTCCACAGGACTACATCCAGCATCTCTACGATCGTCTCCATGGGAGAATAGCAGCCTGCATTGCTGCGAAAGGTGGATATACACTGTACTAGTGCCGACATTGTGCATGCTCTGTTGCCTGTGTCTATGTGCCTGTGGTTCTGTCAGTGTGATCATGTGATGTATCTGACCCCAGGAATGTGTCAACAAAGTTTCCCCTTCCTGGGACAATGAATTCACGGTGTTCTAATTTCAATTTCCAGGAGTGTAAAATAAACATATATTAAACAACAACGTTTATCATTTAGTAGGATTAGTTGCCTTCATCATTCATTTACTGTAATTTATAGAATTAAGAGATCCTAAGATCTGCTTCAGGGGGTAGTCAGACGGGGCCAAATCATGACTTTTGTGTTGATTATTGTCCGTTGCGCACATTCATTTTACACCCGCCAGTAGTTGCATCTCGGATGTGTTTAGGATGAAGGCAATGCACAGGTAGTTGACGATCTGCACCCGTGGTAAGGGTGCTAGTGCGACATCAGGGAGGCAGTGTCCCACTGGTAGCGCTGCAGATTTATTCACGTTCATAGAACTGCCTACCGCTGCACCGTTTGTCACGATTGCTTCAGTTGTTCATCTACATCGACATGGATATTCCGCAAACCACATTTAAGAGCCTGGCAGAGGCTCCCGAGCAAACCAAGAGGAGCAGATCGTCCACTTAGGCTCGGAAAGGGAATGCGTACCGTCATAGCGTGAGTTCTGTGAGCAGAGATTTGAGGTTCCCAATGGGGGGTTCCAGAGCAAAGGCGTATGTATAGCAATATCGATAGCGGACAGCCTTGTTGGATAGATCGCCGTATCAGAACTGGGCTCGTTAAGCGATTGTTGACTTGTATACGAGAGCTAGCGCTGTCATAAATGCCGTGTACGACGTTGAGAAAGGGGGCCGGGAAGCTAATTTGAACCATTATGAATAGGAAACAGTGAAGTAGGTTGTCGTATAAGCAATCGAAGTCACCCGCCGGCACGTTGCGGCCGTTGTTGCCACATTGCCAGCTGCTGTCTGTATATTATCCTGTCCACCTGGAGGCGTCTTTTCCGGAGACAGAATACTGGGAAGAAGGGGATGAAGGTGCGCCGCAAGAATGCGGGCAAAGGTTTTGTACTCTGCATTAAGGAGATTTAGCAGACGGTAATAGGTTACAGTCGCATAGGAGGAACGATCCCCGTGACAAGGTCGGGAGGATCAACATGGGCCAGCTACTCATCATTAGCAACACTACTACCAACCTACAAGAATACTAAACACTAAAAACAATAATTGCAGTTCTGTGTACAAATATATTATATAGAATATTGGCTGTACTCACAGTCTAAAGATAACAAACAGAATTTACAGAACTCAGTTTCTACAGGAGACATGCACATCCAGTGCTGTCACACGCATTGAACCGTAACACACAGTACCATGCACATGGTACTTCCATGCTCAGCATGACTCACAAAATAGTTACACTCGGTGCATAGTTCTTTCGCCTAACACTGTTCACTGCACAAAGCTTGACATCAAATCTAACAACCAAACACCCTGTCGATCACCAAAGAAAACTGTTAGTGCACCTCTTGTAGTATTAAAGCGCCCTACCCGTGGATCTTTTGGAATGGCAAAGGCACTCTGCCTGGAGATTGTCTGGAATTGCCGTTCTCCCATGCTGAATCGTTGTGCCCACTGCTGCCACACACTAAGTCGACAGTTAGTGGATTTATAATCCAGGATAATTCATGCACCATCCCTGAAGTAGACTTTAAACTTACTCCCTGTCCACTGAATAACTGCCATTTCGGTCCCCAAAGCTCCAACTGTTGCCACTGCGACGCCTTCCGCCTGCTATTCCACTTCAATTAAGTCATCCCAACGTCTCAGTTCTGATCCAGAGCCACCCCTCGACTCGTTCAGCTCCTGTCCTATTGGTTACCAGCATAAGCCTTCCTTGACATCACCGCATCTCTACCTCCACCGTCCTAGTTTCCAATTGCAGTCCACTACCATTAATCTAGAGCACCGCTACTGAGCACAGTTGGACACCAGACTGACTGCTGGCCACACGCTGCAGGGTTTCCTATTACTTCAGTAGCCATGGTTATGGATTTCAGGAGATGTGGCCTCGTTGTGAAAGGAGTAGGTGACTGCCGTCCATCGTTCTGCTCTGCGTCACCTCACCTCAGCGTGGTGCTAGCTGCCGCAAAAACACAACTGAGCATGCCCCTTTGCCATAGACATGTACCAGAGGTGCGCCACCACGGCCTGCTGGGCCGTCCGGACGTGCCACGAATTTTATATTCACCGCATATTTTTCACCTCAAGACCTTACAACGACTTTACGTTGTATTTTGATCATATCGCCATGCTTTTAAAGAGAGGCAAATGTTTTTTTTCTTGTAATTAAGTTAATAGTAATAATGCACCGCAATAAGAAAAGACACAGTTTTCTTCACAGTATTGTGATTCAATTGAATACATGTGCATGGTGTGCCTATAAGGCGCGCAAACGCGCTGCTTCCTGGCTTGGGTAGGCACCCCGGCCCCGAATCGAATCCGCCCGGCGGATTAACGACAAGGGCCAGTGTGCTAGCCAGCCTGGATGTGTTTTTTAGGCGGTTTTCCACATCCTGCTAGGTGAATACCGGGCTGGTCCCCACGTTCCGCTCCAGTTACATGCGTCGCAGACATTATAGAGATTAGAGGCTCAGTAGTAACATCTTTTCTCACACAGCTTGTCCGGGTGATACCTGCCCGTATTTTAGAAAGCCTGAAGAGTAAAGTATCGCCTCTATACGTTGTCTTTGTCTGATGTGGCCTCCTACGCTGGAATTAACATATTAAATAGATAAATTTTGTGATTTTTGTTAATAATTTATATTAGTGTACTGAGGAACCCGCCAGGGTAGCCGAGCACACTAACGCGCTGCTTCCTGGCCTCAGGTAGGCGCGCCGGCCCCAGATCGAATCCTCCCGGTGGATTAACTTCGAGGGCCAGTGTGATAGCCAGCCTGGATGGGTTTTTAGGCGGTTTTCCACACCCCACTAGGTGAATACCGCGCTGGTCCCCACGTTCCGCCTCAGTTACATACATCACAGACTTTTGAGACACGTCCGCACTATTTCACGATTTACACTAGATGCAGACAGTTGGGGTACACTGATTTCGTCCTGGTGGGGTATGGGGTGGCATTAGGAAGGGCATTGGCCATCTCTAACACTAACACTGCCAAATCCGTTGTAACCACGCCGACCCTGCGATCGTGCAGGATTATGGCTTTAGCGAAAGAAAGAAAGAAAGATTAGTGTACTGAGGAAATTTGGCTTTTTATCAGAAGTCTTCTGATTGGTTTATTGCAGCCCACCACTAATTCCTCACCTGCACCAACCTCTTAATCTCACAGTAGCACTTGCATTCTACATCCTTATTCATTTACTGTATTCCTCTGCAGTTATTATCTTCTGCAGTTCCCTCTAGTACATGTGTGGGCAAGAGTTTTGGCTCGGGCTCCACTTTGTGGAGACAGAGGCTAGTGAAAGCCCACTTGGGTTTCAGAAATGGTACAAGTTGCTAAATAAAAATTCTGATTGTCTTGGCAGGCCACATAAAAACTATTAGCCCAAACCTGATCCAGTACTACGACTGATACTTCCCGACGTCTGAAGACTTGTCTTGTCATCCTGTCTAGTCAATGTTTTCCATGTGTTCCTTTTTCCCTGTTCCTTACCATTCCACTGACTCTTTAACATTCCTCTGTAACACCACAAAGTTCTCTTCTGCTCCAGTTAAGCCACTGTCCACGATTCACAGCCATACAATTCTGGGCTCCAAATACACATTCTTAGAAATTTCTTCTTCAAATTAAGCCCAATATTCTATACCAGTAAATTTTTAATGGCCAGGAATGCCTTTTTTGCCTGTGCTAGTCTTTTTTTTATGTCCACATTGCCTCGTCCGTCGTGGGCTGCACTGCTTAGAAGGTAAAATAATTCCTTAACTTCGTCGTCATCGTGACCACCAACTTTGATGTCAAGTTTCTAGCTATGCTCATATCTGTTTCTTCTCATTACTTTTGCATTTATCCGATTCACTGTCAATCCGCATTGTTTGCTCATCATATTGTTTATTCCAGTCAACAGACCTTGTAACTCATCTTCACGTCCACTGTATGTCATCAGCGAATCTAATCATTGATATCGATTCACCTTGAACCTTTCTTTTATTTCTGTCGTTTTTTGTTCGGCTTATACATCGAACAGTAGGTGCTAAAAACAGCAACGATATGGTGCACTCTTCGTTCTTGGTCTTCTAATCAAGTTGTTCCCTCTTGGTTCGGCGGCCGGGGTGGCCGAGCGGTTCTAGGCGCTACAGTCTGGAACCGCGAGACCGCTACGGTCGCAGGTTCGAATCCGGCCTCGGGCATGGATGTGTGTGATGTCCTTAGCTTAGTTAGGTTTAAGTATTTCTAAGTTCTAGGGGACTGATGACCTCAGAAGTTAAGTCCCATAGTGCTCAGAGCCATCTTAACCCTCTTGGATCTTGTGCATATTAGATATCACCGGTGTTTCCCTTTAGCTTACTCTATGTTGCTTAGAATTTAAACACCTTGCAACATCTCG
Organism: Schistocerca americana; assembly: GCF_021461395.2. NCBI lineage: Eukaryota > Metazoa > Arthropoda > Insecta > Orthoptera > Acrididae > Schistocerca > Schistocerca americana. Next base: position 748,848,933 of record NC_060122.1, on the reverse strand, counting down.
ACCACGTTTGAACGCTTATTTTAGTAATAAAAATCATATGAATAATTAGAAAATGTGTTAATATCATACAATTGCATAAATGATTAATAAAACACATAAAAAGTAGTAATAGTTATCGCCTTTGACAAGTACACCCGATGGAAGATTAGGAAGGCTATGTAAGGCTGCCTCTCACAGAGGAGGTATTGTGTATTCCACATACAAGCTGGTACATCAGAGTGAGCTCATTCCCACGCATAGGGCACTTCTTTCTTATCGGTAGGTGATTTATACGTGCAGCATGAATAGCCGTGCAGCGCAACATGGGCACCGGGAGGCGTGAGCCGATAACGTATTTGAATGCCGAGAGGAAGCGAAGGTGGAGGCTACGAAGGCGGATGACGCGTACGCGTCTGGAGGCGGGAGGCGGGAAGTGCGAGCGTCAGATGCGTAAGTCTGGGGGCGGGAGGTGGAGTCCGGCGGTTCGGGCCGCTCGTCTTATCGCGGCCGGCCAGCCCGGAAGCTAAGTGAGTGAGGTGCGGGCGAAGAAAGGGGCGAGGAAGGAAGCAATCGGTATTCCGGCTCACGCCAGCCCGGGCACAGCAGAGCAGGGCCGAGGCGCGCCGCGGCGACCCGTGATCGGAATGCGTGCGCCTTCCCGTAGCTGGCGATCGGCTTTCCTAGAAGCGCTGCTCTCCACTGGCGCCGAGGCGTCAAATAAATCTCCGGCGGAAGTCTGGTGAGGTCGCGTGATACTGGATATTGCTTATTAACTTTGCAAGGTAAGACGCGCAGAATTCGGGTCACTTTGTGGGCGCATACAGCTATTACCATCCAGGGCGTCTTTTTTTACCCATGTCGATTATCGTAATTCGTGATTGCATTCCAATTGGACCTTCAGTAAATCATCACAAAGAAGTCTACCATTCTTTATGATGCTCCCTGGAACGTGCATCATCAACATTCGTCAACACATAATGATCGTAAAGGGAAGAATGGGGTGTTGTTAGAAAAGTTTTTACAACCAGCTTCTGAAAATGGGTACCGATTTCGCGCTAAGGTTTATTATTTGAGAAAATTTAACATAAAAGTGACTGTTAACCATCGTAGGCGACAGGGCATCATTGAAGCTCAGTATCATACCTTTATTTTACGAAGCTAACTTATCAGTCACGAATAAGAGACGTCCTTTTCATATTACCTTGTTATAAATATCATTTTATTGGATGCTGTTGGGACCTTTTGAAGCCTCAAAGACCTATGATGTAGTCTGCATATGCACAACGTTTTATTTTAATTTTTTGTTTGTTTGTATTTCGATATAAATGTCATGAATGAGTGTCACTAAATGAAATTTAAAATGTTTATTGAATACCACTAACGGTGGTCGACCCATTGTCAAAACTACAATTCAATTTTTAAAAAGTTACTATTCCTGCTTATGCTCCAAATATAAAATATAAAGTACCACTGTCCTTATGGTGTGTTGAGAATAATCATTTTTGTCGTAAGATGGCTGAATTTTAGATATTTTTGCCGTACCTACAGGAATTAAGGTATTTAGATGATTGGCAACATTATATGGAACTAAATTTAAGTTTAATCCACCATTACTATCAGCTCTAGTTTCGACGAACTGAGTCGTCATAGTCAGATGTAATCACAAACCTCGGAAAACTACATTAATAACTTTTTACATTTTATTTATTTTAAAGCACATATTAACTGTACAATTTGTGTACAACTTTGTCATAGATAATAACCGTGACTATTGTGATAGTTCAGTATTTCCATACGTCGCAGAAGTTGACTTTTCTAAACGAATATACTTTCCGAAATGACAAACGTGGGTAGTATCGCCTTCAGTTGTGATTTACCTATTGCTACTACGGCCTGTGCGTGGAAATGTCTATACAATGATGTATCATAAATTCATTATTATTATTTCACGTCTTTCCGTACATTTATAAAGACATTGTCTCTTCATTTCCACAACTACCCTTATCCCAGCCACTACCCTTATTCCACGTAATGTCTTTATTTAAAAATATACAAGTGCGAAAGTTTAGAAAGGGTATCCTCATTTACACTATAGGCCATTAAAACTGCAACCCCATCCAACTACTCCACACATCATTAATGCTGAAAATGTGATTTTGGTTGATTGTAACAACAAAACTTCTCACATATGCAATGCAGGTTTACATATGCATTTCAGGGACAGTCAGTGAATATCTTTTCTACTAACCTTACGCCTTCTATATACATATTCCTTACTCATAATACCCGTTGGCAGCATTCCACTTGACTGCAATGAGGATTGCTAAAAATGATTAATAGGCTGCTGGGCTTTTGGCAATGTATATTCAAACTTTTTTTGGGATGCGATCACTTATTTTAGTTATCAAGAGCTCCTTACTGAATGTGTGCCATTTGTGTTCACAATCACCTTTAGAAACAGAATGTAAATAAAACGTGCACGGACCAGTCAAATTAATGTGCCCACCGCCTATGTTCGACATCTACGTGCAGTAAGTACACTCAGAAGGCAGGTGGCAGCGCCAGAAATGGAGGTGACTGATACGCCCGCTAAACCCGCTGGGCAGAACAGGTAATACAATTGTGGAAAGGGCCAAGGGTTCATCTACATCTATACTCCGCGAGCCACCTTACGGTGTGTGGCGGAGGGTACTTATTGTACCACTATCTGATCCCCCCTTCCCTGTTCCATTCACGAATTGTGCGTGGGAAGAACGACTGCTTGTAAGTCTCCGTATTTGCTCTAATTTCTCGGATCTTTTCGTTGTGATCATTACGCGAGATATATGTGGGCGGTAGTAATATGTTGCCCATATCTTCCCGGAATGTGCTCTCTCGTAATTTCGATAATAAACCTCTCCGTATTGCGTAACGCCTTTCTTGAAGTGTCCGCCACTGGAGCTCGTTCAGCATCTCCGTAACGCTCTCGCGCTGACTAAATGTCCCCATGACGAATCGCGCTGCTTTTCGCTGGATCATGTCTATCTCTTCTATTAATCCAACCTGGTAAGGGTCCCATACTGATGAGCAATACTCAAGAATCGGACGAACAAGCGTTTTGTAAGCTACTTCTTTCGTCGATGAGTCACATTTTCTTAGAATTCTTCCTATGAATCTCAACCTGGCGCCGGCTTTTCCCACTATTTGTTTTATGTGATCATTCCACTTCAGATCGCTCCGGATAGTAACTCCTAAGTATTTTACGGTCGTTACCGCTTCCAATGATTTACCACCTATGGCATAATCGTACTGGAATGGATTTCTGCCCCTATGTATGCGCATTATATTACATTTATCTACGTTTAGGGAAAGCTGCCAGCTGTCGCACCATGCATTAATCCTCTGCAGGTCCTCCTGGAGTACGTACGAGTCTTCAGGTGTTGCTACTTTCTTGTAGACAACCGTGTCATCTGCAAATAGCCTCACGGAGCTACCGATGTTGTCAACTAAGTCATTTATGTATATTGTAAACAATAAAGGTCCTATCACGCTTCCCTGCGGTACTCCCGAAATTACCTCTACATCTGCAGATTTTGAACCGTTAAGAATGACATGTTGTGTTCTTTCTTCTAGGAAATCCTGAATCCAATCACAAACCTGGTCCGATATTCCGTAAGCTCGTATTTTTTTTACTAAACGTAAGTGCGGAACCGTATCAAATGCCTTCCTGAAGTCCAGGAATACGGCATCAATCTGCTCGCCAGTGTCTACGGCACTGTGAATCTCTTGGGCAAATAGGGCGAGCTGAGTTTCACATGATCTCTGTTTGCGGAATCCATGTTGGTTATGATGAAGGAGATTTGTATTATCTAAGAACGTCATAATACGAGAACACAAAACATGTTCCATTATTCTACAACAGATTGACGTAAGCGAAATAGGCCTATAATTATTCGCATCTGATTTATGACCCTTCTTGAAAATGGGAACGACCTGCGCTTTCTTCCAGTCGCTAGGTACTTTACGTTCTTCCAGCGATCTACGATAAATTGCTGATAGAAAGGGGGCAAGTTCTTTAGCATAATCACTGTAGAATCTTAAGAGTATCTCGTCTGGTCCGGATGCTTTTCCGCTACTAAGTGATAGCAGTTGTTTTTCAATTCCGATATCGTTTATTTCAATATTTTCCATTTTGGCGTCCGTGCGACGGCTGAAGTCAGGGACCGTGTTACGATTTTCCGCAGTTGAAGTCTGTTTCTGGTTCTAATTGTCATTTATTGTAATTTAGCAACTCTTTCACGGCTGAAGGCCTCCTACAAGAAGTCTTAAAGAGATAAAAATCCAATTAAGGTAGCAATAAAATAATTCAAAAAACAACATACGCAAGGTGCAATACAAATGGCTGAGGGCCATAATCAAATTTCAAAATTTCAAAATATATTACGATTAAATTTAAGGGCAGAAGGTCCCATTGTTTAAGCTTGAAAGATAAATTTAGAAATTAATTTTGCAAAATTTTGAGAAAAGAAAACAAATAACCATAAGCCAAAATTTAAAATAGCTGACAACAGATAATTAAACACTGGTGGCACTCAGAAGGCCTTCAGGGAGGTCGGTCTGCCCTCGTTTACTTAGATGAGACAGGTGGTGGCCCCAACTATACTTGATCTGTCGGAACCCAACCAGGAGACAGCCACGGACCGACTTAAATGCCACCAGATGTCTTCCCTGGTCCGTACCAACCGACCGACTGCCTGCTGATCTGTCCGCGACTGCTGCTCCGTCGTGACTGCACTGCTGGTACGCCTCCGACTCACTTCCAGACACTCGGAGGGGGAAATACAGGCTCGCACCCAACCATGCAGAGGAAACACGCCCACTGGCTAAATGACATCCCTGCACCAGGAAGGGACCGCCCCAAGTTCCGCAAGATGATAACTAAAGGGGGCCAGAAGCGCTCGGAGAACCAGTTACACGTCTCCCGATCGGACGACCAACCTGTCAGAGCCAGTATGGCTCAAAATGGCTCTGAACGCTATGGGACTTAACTTCTGAGGACATCAGTCCCCTATAACTTAGAACTACTCAAACCTAACTAACCTAAGGACATTGCACACATCCATGCCCAAGGCAGGATTCGAACCTGCGACCGTAGCGGTCGCGCGGTAGCAGGCTGTAGCGCCTAGAACCCCTTGGCCAGAGAGCCAGTATGCCAGCAACCTTTAAAATAGCTTTTCAGTGGAAAACAGGCCAACTACACACACAACCTGACAAACACTTGCACGAAGATCAGAATGATACCCAACAGTAACTAAGCACACACGAAGACAAATCGGCAGTCGATGCATACACACACAGCCAACTCATGAACGATCGGCGAGCCAAAACTCGTTGGCCGGTTGGACGACCGACCGACGATCCACCAAGACCGTGGCCCGGCTCAAGTGGTGCTTGGTGGCAATGGTCGGGCGAGCTATGTCGACGCAGATCTCACTGCTGCTGCAACCTGACTGCACTAGTGCTGTGTTGCCACTCCCCGACAGGCAGGTCCGAACTGCGATCCAGACCCGTTCCTACTGACTGTCAGACCCGAACTCGACATCCGAACTCACTATCCGAACTGCCGACGAACCAGAACTAACTTACGACAGGCAACGACCGGGATGTAATAGCAGTCAAGCAAAGATACTACGATAGGGGATCTATCGATACACGCTGCTAGCGCCGGTAAAGGTCAGGCAAAACAACAACTCAGTGACATTAGTAATTTAAATTAACGTAGTGGGGTGGAACAACGTTAAAACAGGGTGTAAAATAGATGATGGCGGGAACATGAGCCACCCACGGCTAAGTGATACAAAGCATGTCAGGGTAATTTGAGAAACAGTGTTGTCGCTGTCATAATGCGGTAAACGAGCAATTTATCCTACATTCAGAAGGGCGTGATCATTAGCTTTCGGGTCAAGGGTGGAAGAATTTCCGAAACGTCTACGTTAGTAATACTTTTCTGAGACACTATGGTTGAAGTATTCCGTACAAGGCGAAATGGCGCTGTCCAAAGACGGTGGCAAGGTAAGTGTGACGCACCACAGGCCATAGGCGGTAGGAATGAACGACGATCTTACAGATCAGTGCGGGCGAAGAGACGAGCAACTGTTGAGCAACTGGCGGCAGAGATGAATCAGTGGGCTAACAACAGTGTCTCCTCAACGACCAACGTGTGTGTGTGAAATTTTGTGGGACTTAACTGCTAAGGTCATCAGTCCCTAAGCTTACACACTACTTAACCTATATTATCCTAAGGACAGACACACACCCATGGCCGAGGGAGGACTCGAACCTTCGCCGGGACCAGCCGCACAGTCCATGTCTGCAGCGCCTTAGACTGCTCGGCTAATCCCGCGCGGCTCCTCAACGACCGTTCAGGCAATGTTAGTGTGTATTGTCCCCTGCAGCAGGTGCTTCATTCATCCACCGTTACTGACTACTACTCATCGGAAAGTAAGTCTGGAATTGGCACGCAGTTACGGGAACTGGACGTCCACAGAGTGGCGACAGGTGGCCTTTTCGGATGATTGGTGGCTGTTGGCAAGTACAACATAGAACGTCTGAAAGTAAACGCCCTCCAACAATCGTCGGAAGGGCATTGGCTGGACGAGGGAGAGTTTTGGACTGGGTAATGCTTTCGTGGCATTCCCTGGGCTATCTTGTCAATCGCGAGACTGCTACAGTCGCAGGTTCGAATCCTGCCTCGGGGATAGATGTGTGTGATATCCTTAGGTCAGTTAGGTTTAAGTAGTTCTAAGTTCTAGGGGACTGATTACCTCAGATGTTGAGTCCCATAGTGCTCAGAGCCATTTATCTTGTCATTCTGGAAGGCACAATGGATCAACAAAAGTAAGCATCTCGAGTTGGGGACTATGTCCATTGCTACACGCGGTTTGCTTTTCCTCGGCAAAATGGTATCTGCCAGCAGGACAATGCAACGTATCACACAGCTCGCATTATAGGTGTCTGATTCAAGCAGCACCAGGATGAGTTTACCATACTTCTCCCCCTCCCCCCTCCCTTCACGCCAAACTTCTCATATTTACACCCAACCGAGAATCAAATGATGTGACATAACTTCAGAAACTTTACTGGTCTCATACAGATATGACTCACAATTTGTATCAACACTGGGAATCGAAGCAGGGTCTTCTGCTTACTAGGCAGGTGTGTTAGCCACTAAGACGCCTTGGGACAGAGGTTCACACAACTGCACGGACTACACTGGTACGTCTCCATCCTCGATCGCAAGTGAAATCTTCGACGATTCTTCTAACAACACTATCTAAAACTCCCGCTTCCCTGTAAAACGCCGTTTTCGAACTACTATATGCAAATATTCGCACAGATGCTCTGTCGGGTTAAGATCAGGACTCTTCGGCGGAGTGAAAGTCCTTCTTGGAACATAATGCAATAACCAATCCCGAGTTCTCAGAGACACTTGTGCAGGGTTGTTTTGTTGAAAGTAAAAGGCGCCATGAAGACCCAGTTTATGTGCGTTGCAAAGTATATGGCCTAGTGAAACATCCAGCGCGCCTTCAATAACTGCCTAGTCACCAACGCCAGAAGCTGTCATGTGACCGCAAACGATTGTGTTTTCCCCTCCCCCCTACCTACGGTAAGACATGCTGTGTTTGAAGCTCTGTATTTGGTTTGCGTCACCCTTCTCCCTCCGTTAGACTGATATGTTGACATAGGCTTTGGCGAACTACAAGTGTTTTCCTCAATCATCTGCCGAGATAAATGGCTTCTTCTTGGGAAATCCGCCATGAATATCAGCTGCGTTCAAAACTTCTTAATAGTTTGATCAGTGACCTGTTTGGTGGATGTTGACTGGATATCCTATACGAACGATATAGCACTTTTAAAGTGCACTTTTTTGTGCGAGACGAACTTTCCTTCAGCGCTCTCTACATGTAAGAACTCATGAATGTCCGTAACTGCGTTTATTACCTGTTGTACCAGTCTTTTGAAACTTCTTGATGATTGCCCACACTGTTGTACAATTAACTAAAAGTTCTTTACCAGTCTCACTGCTCATTTTGTCCAGCGAATGCTATAACCCACCTTGCTATGGAATGACACGGAATGCTTCATTCCCTCCGACCTCATCGTGACATGTGAATGCCCCTTCCACCAGCAGTCAGGCAAACGGCTGACCTGTTTGTCAACTCCGTTTACAAAATTCTGGTACGCGTGGCGCTGTCAACCACAATAACAAACGTCGCTTAGAGTGCTAGTACTTTTTTGAGTAGGAGATACCCCTTAATTAATTGATTACATTTTTTTTCTGTTGTGTTCGAAAAATATTTAAATACAGAAAATATTTCCTTTATTTAGTCAGAGTTATTGGTATGCACGTAATGTTTTAAATGCGAAGAGGCGTCTGTGCCTTGTATTTGGTTGAAATGACGGTCTCCCAATAAACATCAGTCATGAGATTTGGGATGGGTCCAAGAAGCACAGTAAAGGAGGAAACCTTACTTACAGTGCGTCTACAATTTAGTAGGTTGAATACATGCTATTCTTGTTATCATGCCTTTGGGGTTCAGAGGGACACTGAAGCATTCCAGCTATCCAACCACACAAGAACTCCCAGGCCAAATAAATCTGCACGTAGAAACTACACAAAACCTGGAAAGTATCTGGCTGAAAGTATGCTGTGATCCGAAACTTTGCCATTTTGCCGCTTTCAAAGTATGCAGGAAGCTGAGTGCTGCAGCGTAACAGTGAGTCATTGTAGAGACTATAATCACGCTGTAGGTGTTTCTATAATATCTTGGGGTTGATTTTCGTAACATTTCTTTGGGCCCAGTCATTCGATTTATTTCATTATTATCACTGATCTAGTTTTTTAGGCTTACCCCTTTCTTTACATCTTCTTCGTGAATATGCTGTGGACACTTCCATACCCCAGAAGTTCACAGGGCTGGCAAAACAAATAACTCACTGGTGTAACGTAGCAATCGACGTTTCTGGAATTTGGTAACTATAAGGGGTCCAGTAAATTATTCAAGAGTCGTCTTGCGTCTAGGATATATGCCAATTAGTATGTATTTTGGTGTGAAAACTCCGAATCACGTTTCAAATTGTTCTGGTTGGTAACATGTCTGAATTCTTCAGGGTTGGGTATGGTTTACTTTCTGTATATCGCAGTTTGCTGTTCTTTTGTTTTGTTATACAGGAGTGCTAAAGGATTTAGATATTGTCACTAATGTAGGTATGAGAAATATCCTAAAGTTTACTCACCACGAATGGCAACTTTGTTATGATTTTAAAGTTGTTGCATTACTTATAGTTTTGCATTGTAGGTTCACGAAATACTGCTGATTTTGTGCCAAAGAGACAGCGGTGACAAACCTCTAGACAGAGAAGGAATGGCGTATAACGATATCATATGTTAATGGAAATGAAAATGTGAAAAACACTTGCTTGATTGGGCCGAATAAAATCTTTTACCTCCTGTTCATCTTCGGCTGGTCCTTATGAAGAACACTGTATAAGTTATGGATGAAGGAGATCGGGCCTTCAATCATTTGAGGAAAAAGTTTCTTAATCTGAGTGAGACATAGCTGAAAGAAAGTATATTTGTTTATTTGTTCGAGTACATATAAGAAAACTGATGAAAGATCCAACTTTTGACACCAGAATCACAAATATCGAATTAGCTGCTTTGTCCTCCTTCAGAGCAATTGTGAATGGCTTTTTCGGCATAAGAAAAGATGATTACTGTTAATCTATTCTGAATTATCTGTTAGACAGTTACCTTAACGTGGAGTGTAGAATGTCGTTTAACATTCACTGTTTACATTCTCATCTTGATTTCGTCACGGAAAATTTGTGACCAGCGAGCGATGAGCATGGTGAACGTTTCCACCAAGACATTCGTACAATGGAACAGCGTTATCAGTGTCACTGGCGGTCCTCCATGATGGGCGCCTACTGCTGAGGTCTTGTTAGCGAGAGTGATGAAACGCCAACAAACCTGGAATATCGTGGTTACGTTTTACGAATAGATAAGAAGATTATAGTTGAAAATATATCGCTAATGTATTTGGACCTTCCAATCGCTCCAAGTCCAAATATAAACATTATATAATATTGTTCCCTGCAATTCTGAAAGTGTACTTCTCGTTTATTTTGAGTCTGTCAGTGCTCACCATTAATGTTTTAGATTCTGCTGCGCGTCTAGAACTTAGGAAAAAAATTGATTTTCCCGAGGCACCCCAAAATTAGGTAAATCCAGCTATTTACAAAACAGAAGCAGAAAAACGTTGAAATTTGTTCACCAGTGGAATTAATTATTGCTTCAGCTGGACGTGGCATAACTACATAATCTTCTGGCAACTTCTCCTACCTAAATTGTGGCCCTGATCAAGATTAGAGGCGGTGTTTATTAGCGTGATGTCCCCTGTGGTTGGCTACATTTTACCCGTTTTATTTAAACTGAGTAATTTTTGCGAGCCATATCATGTATATCAGGTTAGCATTGTCCCAAACTGAATTACTCGTGCGTAAATGAAAGACACTACGATTTTTTTAATTATATGTCGTTAAGGTACCTATCACTTTACTTTTTTTTGTAGCAATTTCATTGCATATCTGATGGTGTCCTTTACTATCTCTACATCAACACTGGAGTTAATGTAGTTAATGCTAATTACAAGCTGAATAGCATAATAGATATATTAGTGAAAAATTAAGTGCCATTTTGTGTATAACGAAGTACGTGAAGCAAAATAACTTCAGAATTCGGCCACGATATCAGCGGAAGAGAAGCAACAGTAAAATGATGCAACCTGCACCAGTTTGCTTTCGATCTACAATATTACTTTTATTGTGTTATCCGATTTTCAGCTTACAAGGCCATCGTCAGACATTTACTGAGTATTGTTACCAAAGAAGTTACAATGTTTGCAAAACAACATTGGAAAAGAAGTAACATGTCCAGACTGAAGGAGATACACGTGGATAAAGGACGTAATGAAGAAATGGTATCGTATTCGTGACAACGTGTGTACACATCTAAAAGTGGTACATATGACAATCACATAGAAGTTACACCGTATGAGTTTGATGTTTTCGATCGAGAATTTCGTCAAAGTGTAAGTGATCTCAGTCATGACATATTTTTGCGACAGAACAGGAAATTATCTATGATTAAGAAAGTGAGTGCACCTCTAACCTCAAATTGTAAACAAAAGTTTTTCCAACGTGTAATTAACCTGTCTAACTTGGTTCTGTTTCCCAATGAACAAAAAGTGCTTGAGAAAGGTTTTAAATATGCTCCTCCCCACCCTCCATCAGAAAAGCAACTGTTTGTTATGGAAGTAGATAATTAATATGCTCTAACGAAAGACACCACTGCAAAACATTTAGTTGCCAATGCAATAAAGAATGAAACCATATTCGTGTGTAACATCCCACGGTCTATCGACTTTCACACCCTCAAATCCTTAAAACAGAAATTACAACACCAAGATGTAATTGCCAGAAAAACTGAGAACGGCAGCGGTACTGCACTTTTGAACAAATGTGATTATGTGGATAAAGTTAATGATTTCCTGAATACCGCAGGCTTCCAGGTCCTTCCTAAATAGCCTACTAAATTATTCAAAGTGGATGTTAAATATGCAATCAATTCATGCAAAAGCACATTCTCTGAGTTTGAAGCAAATCTGTCAACTGTATGTTTCTACTTCAGTCTAGAAGTGTGTGTTACCTCTCTTCCAATGTTGTTTGCAAACATTGTGACTTCTTTGGTAACAATACTCAGTAAATGTCTGAAGATGACCTTGTAAGCCGAAAAACGGTTAACATAATAAAAGTAGTATCACAGAACAAAAGCAAACTGGTGCTTTTCATTTATTATAATGTTGTTCTACCAAGAATAGACGGAAGTTTCTGTTAACAAGATGCGACCTGCATACCGACATACAAAAAATATCTACAGCAAAAAACGTAAGTCCCAGCACACAGAACTAAGACATTACAATAGAGTTATTAATCCAGAATACTTTTACGGTTAAGAGACACTAAGTTAGAAAAGGAAATAACACTGAAAAGTTTAAGGGAATCGAACGCAAAATCGTAAGAGAAAGTCTGGGGACAGAACTTCTGGATAAATAGCAACGACTCAGAAACAATCTGGACGTCAAACAATACATAAATATCCAGAGTGACATTACAAAACGCGGGTTAAATTTGTGTGGACACGTTATAAGAATAACCCTAGATAGACTTCATAAGCAACTAGTCGGTTTCTTCGACAACATGAACAAAGTCGATACGGACGCCATTGAATGTGTTGGCGAGATAAAAGCCGATCTGAAACTGTCAGGAATTACTCCAGACTGTATCCAAAACATCGATATCTCTATGTCCAGAATTCACAAATGGTCAGGTAGCCAAGTGGAAAAATCAAAGAAGACTGAGACAACAATGTCTGAAGACAGAAAACAGGAAGATAACGAAAGGAATATGGGCAGAAAAGAAGGCAAATGCCCACGTCCTAGTACTTAGTACTGTGTACTTTTCGCTGTCGTAATTTGCTCAATCATAATTAAAAGTAAAATACGAGTCGCGTTTTGTGAACTAAAATGGCTTTTCTTATTGGTCTGGTTATCGGTATTTATTTGTTCTAGTGTTTGAAAAATGTCAACTTTCACAACAGAAAGATCACACTTATAAAAATATCCGGGAAATTTGGCCATTGTTGCAAGAACTTCTTAACGTTTCTTCCCCACCTGCGGAGCACACTTTATAAACATTGAGTGGCTTATTCGAAGATTCTATGCATTTCTGGCTGTCTACTGACTCAAGTAAAATTCTATTTCCTCGTGGTTTTAATAATAATGCCGAGAGACAGAACAAGAAACACCTCTGAACCGGAGCTGTGCGATGCGGATTTATCTCGCAAATGCGTTGGTAAGGAGTACGAGATAGATATTCATCCGGTGAGATAAACCGTGGGTTAAAACAGCCACCAAAAGTTCTTAGCGAAGTAAAAGGTCTGGGAAATCCAAGTTCTCCTGCCGTTCATTAAGCATTTTACTGATCGCGTAGGAAAGGTATCGACAAAATAGAGTATCGCTGCCATCTACAATCACGCCCGAGAGATGAAGGAAAGCATGGAGTCGGCCACTGATGTAGGAAACTGCTAGAAAGAAACAGGAATGTATCACATATCCCATATGTTTGGAGATGTGTATGTGGGTGGATCGTCTAGAAACAACATCACAGGGGCAGTTGCAGAGGGAGAAACAGATCAGCTGCATTACAACCTGCTTTTTAGTCAGGAGAAAACCAGACTTGATTTGATACAACTTACTTACTAGTAGCCACAAGTGGATACTATGAAGTGCGCACAGGGAATCCACAACATGAATCGGGAGGAGGAGGATGTGAAACTGAATTTTATCTGGATTACGGTTCTAAATTAGTTGTATACACTGTCCACCAATGTGGGCGAGGCATGTGCTTCATCAAGAAATTCATCCAACAGCATCATATAAGACCAGAATATTTTAATAGGTAATCTAATAAACAAGGAATGTTGTGGTGAAATTGTTAACGGTTTAAGTGGAAACATGAGAAGGCATTTGCAGCTAACGAGGAAACATAGGACATAAAATGAAGATATATGAAGGAGAATACGGATTATGCACTCCAAAAGAAAACTGTGGATGATAGGGAAGTTCAGAGGAGATAATGTATGGAGGAAAATGGGAATAATATACTCCAGGAACCTTTGGAGAATACGACGCTTCAGAGCAGAGGTATGGAGGTGAAAAGAGAGAGTTTAATCCTTAAGATAACTTTTGAGAGTAGGGCGCTTCGCTGGTGTAGGGCTATGGAGGCAAATGCGGATAACGTACTCCAGGGAACTTTGGAGGATAGGGCGCTTCGGAGGAGAATAGGTACTGAGGAGAAAGGGGATAACATACACCAGAACACTTTGCAGGACAGGACGCTTCAGAGGAGAAGCGGTACTGCGATAAAAGGAGATAACGACTCCACAAGGAAACTCCAGAGAGTAGGGGGCTTCAAAGGAGAAGAAGGATGGAGGCATACAGAATATCATACTCCACAAGAAAACTTTGGAGCGTAAGGTGCCACGGAGGAGAAAAACTATGGAGTTGAATGTGGATAATGCACTCCAGAAGACTTTGTTGCATAGACTGCTTCAGAGGAGATGAGATTTGAAGGCGAATGAGAATAATGTACTCCATAAGAAAACACTGGAGGGTAGGCCACTTCAGAAGTATGGACATGAACAGATAATGCGTTATCATAGATTGTCGTGATGATCGTAAACTGTGGGCCATCTAGAAGACCCAAGATGGGAGAAATGCATACAGAAATCACTGGAAGTCGAAAATCTAGGACTGGATAACTGATACGAAAGAGGCCTGAGGAGATCGAAAATGGTCGACTCCTCGGGGAAAGTGTCAAAGGAGAAAGTTTTCTAGAGCGATAAATACGCCGAAAAGACTGTAAACTCAAAACCACTTACTTTTCCTAGGCATTACATGTGTAAAGAAATGAAGCTCTCCTTCAGTTCTCCTTGATGCTGTTTAGGCATGTGTCATTTAGTTAAGTGTGCCACCGCTGTTATACCTAAGACTGACACTGGTTCAATTTTATGGTCATATTTTATTCATGAATGAGTGCTACACCTGCAAAGGTCTACTAGTTGCGGGTCAGCTTATGCTTTGCAGAGGAAGATACTACACAGTGTGTGTTACTGTGACCAGTCCTGTAGTGACGATGTAGCATGCACATGATTAAGAGATATGTTGCGGCCACATGTAGCATTGCTTCATGCAGTGGAGAATGGCAAAACAGAGGCACGCCGGCGTCCGAGGCATTGCGAAGTAGGCAGGCACAGGCAGCCTTGCTGACAGCAGCAGTCTACCAACAGACTGACCCAAGGTGTAAGGTGTCAGGCAAATCCAACGCCTTCCATGAAAACCCTGACATGATAAGCAAATCCAGTAGTATGTCACATAGCTCCGAATAAATCGTGACATTAAATTAACCAAAGTAATACGAGTAAAGAGTGAGGAAATGGAATACCACAGACTAACACAAGAATGCCTAAATGCATGTCATACCTTCCCACCGTGAGACGGACGCAGTTCCGGGGGAGAAACGAGAACAGAAGCCGAGAGCAGAACCGTGTTAAGCTAGAAGGCCCTACGATAAGGGATGGACACCCACGTCGCCAGCTAACCGACAGGACCACCCCTCAGCCCATGTTAAAAGCTAGAGCCCTCCAGAAGAACAATATAGAACTTACGGTAAAACTAAAAGGGTCACAAGAGCCGCAAGTTTTAGCGTGAGACTTTTTCGCGTCTCTGTTACGTTGCAAAATTTAAAAACATTGCCCCACCACGAAAAGTATAACGTTTCTCATTGGATGGACAGAATTTTTGTAGGCGGAACTTAAGGTTAACACTGAGACCCCGATTGGTCAGATGAAAACACAGCCAGATAGTTTTTTTTAAACCAACTTCGGTAAATTGTTGTAAGGAGAAGTTAGAAAGGAGTTGCTTCCGAGACGGCGTGCTGGATGGAGCTGCGCCGGCCGCCGCCCCCTGACGAACACCGACAAGGTAATGAACGCATGCGATGCCGCATTTTTGAGCGCATAAGGCTTCACTCAGAACTGCAGAAGTCTCATCTGTTACATCCCCATTTTACGTAATACTAGTGTCGATCGTCAATTGAAGCTCATGGTATTCACATCTGCTACGTAAGTTAAAATCTGAAACGCGATGATTTTTCTGTTATATAATTATTGAGAAGCCACATCAGCCACTGTAATGTACGACAAGTTAGATAAGTAATTAAAGATAATTGAGGGTCACTGTAGACCATTTTGATAGTTTTCTCTTTTGTGAAACTTAATTTAAACCTATATTAAAGATGTGATATGGCACAGCTCATCATTCGATCCATTGTAGAACTTGGAAACCCATTCAGGGAATATTCGTTCATATTTTTGTTGAACGCAGTTGGTTTTTATCATCCAGTATTAAAACATTTCCTTTTATCAATAGTGCAATTTATAAACGATGTTTTGTGAGTAGAATACAATTTCCAATTGTAAACTTAAGTGCTTTTTCGACGTTATTTTACCAGCTAACTAAAAATAGGAAAGCCTTGAACCCCGTCCACTAAATTTAGTTAGTATTAAGATTCTTTTACAGGAAGTGAAGTGAAGCTGACGCTGAAATCATTAAGTATGTGGTTATATCATCGCTAGTCTCACTGAACTCTTCTGAACTCTACATGTCATCTGTGGTCTGGCGTCTCGTTACCAGCAACAGGTCCCAGGTTCAAACTAGTCAATTCCCTAAAAAACGCGCTCAGAGCGTCGATGAGCGAAAGTGGTAGGGAGACACGACTTAGAACAATAGACACCACGCAGAATGATAGAAAGGACGCACATAGATCGAGCGCCGAGCGAAGCCTGGAGAGTGCTGAGTAAGGGGAAGTGAGGCCAGCACACGCTGCAATATACTGTGGGAGTAATAACAAAAAGCAAATTTTTTATTATTCATATGACCGGTTTCGATTCATTCAGAACCATCTTCAGATCTGTAAAAATAATTATACTAATTTACTATTTCACGAAAGCAAATCTTTTTCATCCTATCTTATCAACATGAAATGTACCAGAACGTACCTGATATTTCAGTTACAGGAGTAACCTGTCCAATTCAGCAACTTTCAGCAACTTTCAATCCTGAAATTTATTCCTACTATTACATATTCTATGCCGGAGCTTCAATTTTAACGTGTTATTTGTTCGGAACCCTATTTTAACGTCGGATTTACGTAAGCATCTTTCAATTTTGTCTGCAATTCTTCCATTGTAAGTGAGAGCTACATATTTTTTCTTGTTGTTCCTCTTAACTGCTACTTGCCTTCCTTCTGTTTGTTCCATTTGCCTCTTTTTATCTTCCTATAAATATTCATCACCTGTTTACATGTATATCCGTTCGCTACGGCCACTTGTTTTAAAATACTTAACTCCTTTTTTACTTCGTGTTGGCTTGGTGGCAATCTTAGTAGCCTGTATACCATCGAAGTAAAATATGCCCATTTGTATCGCGGTGGGTGACAAGAGCGCTCGTTGATAACTAGATCTGTACACGTAGGTTTTCTGAATATGCTAAATTCATGCTTCCCATTTTTCTTTATTAGTGTTAAATCTAAGTAATCTATACTGTTGTTTTCTTCAAATTCCATGGTGAATCTAATTTTCGGGTGTTGAGAGCTCATTTTTTGTGCTAAGTTTTCGATATGATTTTTATCTCCTTTGTATAATAAAATGGAGTCGTCCACATATCTCCT
This sequence comes from Schistocerca americana, assembly GCF_021461395.2. Lineage (NCBI taxonomy): Eukaryota > Metazoa > Arthropoda > Insecta > Orthoptera > Acrididae > Schistocerca > Schistocerca americana. The sequence continues at coordinate 748,831,563 of NC_060122.1, read as the reverse complement.
GTAATATACAATTTTCTCAGCGATATTAGGATTTTCATCAAAGAATTTGTTTTCTAAGTGATTTACAAAAATGTCAGCCAGCGTCCCAGCTAAACTGTTCCCCATTGCCAGCCCGTCTTTCTGTTGATAAATTTTACCATTGAAAGTAAAGTAATTGAACGACAAGACATGTTCCAACATTTCCACTAGTTCAATCACTTCCCCCAGTGCCAATTTACCATGAGTGAGGAGATTGTTCTTAATGATCTCAATCGTTTCTTTTACGGGAATGTTTGTGTACAGATTGATGACATCCAATGAAGCTAGTGACGCATTCTGAGGTATAAGTACGTCTTTAATTTGCTCGGCAAATTCGTAGCTGTTGCTAATGTTGAAAGTCCGACGATATGTATATGCCGCCTTCAATCTGTTATTTAGCTCTTTATTTAATTTATAACTTGGGCTGCTGGTGTTATTAACGATTGGGCGAATCGATTTTTCATCTTTATGGAGCTTTATTTGTGATCGTAATTCGGGGATTCGCGGATTCATTACTTTCAGTTTAAACTTTTCCTCCTCTGTGAATAGAAACACACTGTTATCTATTTGTTTCCTTATTTCTGTTTGAAATTTCTTGGTTGGATCTTTCTTGACTTCTACTATTCCGTTTTCCATAAAGAACTTTTCAGTTTTCTCTATATAGTCTGTATCGTGTATTAAAACCATAGTGCCGCCCTTATCTGCCTTTGTGACGATAGCCTTACGTGATTCTAACTTCTTATTCAAGCCCTTAAGAGTTAGTAGTTCGTTTCTGTTCTTGTGAGCAGAGTGCATTTCATCAATAATCGACTTCTTTACTTTAATTGCCGTGTTTGTCTGTTCGTATCTATTCATATTTGCGATATCACATGCAATTTTCACTTCTGCCACAGTCTTTTTTATTGTATTTGAGTTAATTGCGGGATTTAGGTTATATTTCAGGCCTTTATTTAAAAGATTCTGCTCATCTTTTGTTAATTCAATCTCAGTTAAGTTCACGACCCTCTCACAAAAAGTATGCAACTTTTTATACGCCGTTTCGTTATCAGTATTAAAATTTACACCTAGGTTAAAAAGCTTCTTCTGATGTCTGTTTAGAGTTAATTCTCGCTCCCTGCCAATTCTATTTTCAATCTCTCTGCTTACGTATGTGAACTGTAATGGAGATAAAATGTCACCTAAAATCAAGTGAAGATTAAAAGCTTCTCTATTTAACTTGTCTTTCATTTTATATGCTTCTCGAATTTGAGTTTTAATCCATAATACTTCACTTTTACGTTTTACTATTTGTGCTATGTTTGACATATCCCTGATTTTTACTTTTGCGTAGTTAGGAGTAATCCCTGCGTCTAAGCATGTTTTATTAAATTTTATTTTCAAGTTTTCTTTCATTATCTTTGTCCTAATACGTAAGAACTTCGTAATGTATCCCGTAGCCTGACGTGGCACAAACTTTGCAAAAACAGACGTAATGTCTTATGGGATAACAGCAATCAGAGATTTTATAATTTTACTTTAAATCCGTCTTGATTGCAAATTTTTTATTATTCATATTAACGGTTTCGGTTCATTCAGAACCATCTTCAGATCTGTAAAAATAATTATACTAATTTACTATTTCACGAAAGCAAATCTTTTTCATCCTATCTTATCAACATCAAATGTACCAGAACGTACCTGATATTTAAGTTACAGGAGTAACCCGTCCAATTCAGCAACTTTCACATGCTACGTCACATAAAATTGGTTGGCAGAGTGCACGTCATTTATATTAATTATAACACTATTACCGACAGGTGGCGTCTGGTACATTTGTTACATTCCATTTGCACATATTGTATTCAGTAGATCTTTTTTATATTAAAAATATTTAATTAAAATATGTATATGTCAAAGCTAAAATCTGTACTTGTCAGGATTAAAAAACAGTAAAATTATCATTTTTATACGATCTAACAGGCATAGGGCGATTTATATATCTGTGGTGCTGGTGTGAACTTGTTTCCTTCTACGGTCTGCTTCCGCGGTTCCCGCCACTTTGGTGTTGTGCCGCGGTCTGCTCAGTCGTCTGCTGTCCATCGCCGCGGGCAAGAGGGCCGCACAGGAGGGCCCCGTCAACGACGCCAGGCGTTGCACGCGTCTTCCGGCTTCTCTACCGCGCTCCATCTCTCATCCCTCGGCCTGGATCTCCATACGCAACAGTTGTCATCTTAGTAGGTCGTCATAAATGCTAAAATAGGCGTTATGATTGAATTCGCTTTGTTCGTAGAGGATTAAATCCGGAGCTTTATGTTTGTGGGTGTACATTTCGATCTCTTCTAAAATGTTAAGGAACCGTCCCTTGTGAGCTCTATGCAGGATGTCTAAGTTGTTTTCAATATTCGTGACTGAGTGCTTTGTCGCAGCCATATGCACCCCAAAGGCTGTTTTGTTTTGAGAGTAGGTGTGCTCCCTGAATCTGGTTTCAAAGTTCCTACCAGTCTGCCCTATATAATGTTTACAGCCCGCGGCGATGGACAGCAGACGACTGAGCGGACCGCGGCACAACACCAAAGTGGCGGGGACCACGGAAGCAGACCGTAGAAGAAAACAAGTTCACACCAGCACCATAGATATATAAATCGCCCTATGCCTGTTAGATCGTATAAAAATGATAATTTTACTGTTTTTTAATCCTGACAAGTACAGATTTTACCTTTGACATATACATATTTTAATTAAATATTTTTAATATAAAAAAGATCTACTGAATACAATATGTGCAAATGGAATGTAACAAATGTACCAGACGCCACCTGTCGGTAATAGTGTTATAATTAATATAAATGACGTGCACTCTGCCAACCAATTTTATGTGACGTAGCATGTGAAAGTTGCTGAATTGGACGGGTTACTCCTGTAACTTAAATATCAGGTACGTTCTGGTGCATTTGATGTTGATAAGATAGGATGAAAAAGATTTGCTTTCGTGAAATAGTAAATTAGTATAATTATTTTTACAGATCTGAAGATGGTTCTGAATGAACCGAAACCGGTCATATGAATAATAAAAAAAATTAGCAATCAAGACGGATTTAAAGTAAAATTATAAAATCACTGTTTGCTGTTATCCCATAAGACATTATGTCTGTTTTTGCAAAGTTTGTGCCACGTCAGGCTTCGGGATACATTACGAAGTTCTTACGTATTAGGACAAAGATAATGAAAGAAAACTTGAAAATAAAATTTAATAAAACATGCTTAGACGCAGGGATAACTCCTAACTACGCAAAAGTAAAAATCAGGAATATGTCAAACATAGCACAAATAGTAAAACGTAAAAGTGAAGTATTATGGATTAAAACTCAAATTCGAGACGCACATAAAATGAAAGACAAGTTAAATAGAGAAGCTTTTAATCTTCATTTAATTTTAGGTGACATTTTATCTCCATTACAGTTCACATACGTAAGCAGAGAGATTGAAAATAGAATTGGCAGGGAGCGAAATTTAACTCTGAACAGACATCAGAAGAAGCTTTTTAACCTAGGTGTAAATTTTAATACTGATAACGAAACGGCGTATAAAAAGTTGCATTCTTTATGTGAGAGGGTCGTGAACTTCACTGAGATTGAATTAACAAAAGATGAGCAGAATCTTTTAAATAAAGGCCTGAAATATAACCTAAATCCCGCAATTAACTCAAATACAATAAAAAAGACTGTGGCAGAAGTGAAAATTGCATGTGATATCGCAAATATGAATAGATACGAACAGACAAACACGGCAATTAAAGTAAAGAAGTCGATTATTGATGAAATGCACTCTGCTCACAAGAACAGAAACGAACTACTAACTCTTAAGGGCTTGAATAAGAAGTTAGAATCACGTAAGGCTATCGTCACAAAGGCAGATAAGGGCGGCACCATGGTTTTAATACACGATACAGACTATATAGAGAAAACTGAAAAGTTCTTTATGGAAAACGGAATAGTAGAAGTCAAGAAAGATCCAACCAAGAAATTTCAAACAGAAATAAGGAAACAAATAGATAACAGTGTGTTTCTATTCACAGAGGAGGAAAAGTTTAAACTGAAAGTAATGAATCCGCGGATCCCCGAATTACGATCACAAATAAAGCTCCATAAAGATGAAAAATCGATTCGCCCAATCGTTAATAACACCAGCAGCCCAAGTTATAAATTAAATAAAGAGCTAAATAACAGATTGAAGGCGGCATATACATATCGTCGGACTTTCAACATTAGCAACAGCTACGAATTTGCCGAGCAAATTAAAGACGTACTTATACCTCAGAATGCGTCACTAGCTTCATTGGATGTCATCAATCTGTACACAAACATTCCCGTAAAAGAAACGATTGAGATCATTAAGAACAATCTCCTCACTCATGGTAAATTGGCACTGGGGGAAGTGATTGAACTAGTGGAAATGTTGGAACATGTCTTGTCGTTCAATTACTTTACTTTCAATGGTAAAATTTATCAACAGAAAGACGGGCTGGCAATGGGGAACAGTTTAGCTGGGACACTGGCTGACATTTTTGTAAATCACTTAGAAAACAAATTCTTTGATGAAAATCCTAATATCGCTGAGAAAATTGTATATTACAGGAGATATGTGGACGACTCCATTTTATTATACAAAGGAGATAAAAATCATATCGAAAACTTAGCACAAAAAATGAGCTCTCAACACCCGAAAATTAGATTCACCATGGAATTTGAAGAAAACAACCGTATAGATTACTTAGATTTAACACTAATAAATAAAAATGGGAAGCATGAATTTAGCATATTCAGAAAGCCTACGTGTACAGATCTAGTTATCAACGAGCGCTCTTGTCACCCACCGCGATACAAATGGGCATATTTTACTTCGATGGTATACAGGCTACTAAGATTGCCACTAAGCCAACACGAAGTAGAAAAGGAGTTTAAGTATTTTAAAACAAGTGGCCGTAGCGAACGGATATACGTGTAAGCAGGTGGTGAATATTTATAGGAAGATAAAGAAGAAGCAAATGGAACAAACAGAAGGAAGGCAAGTAGCAGTTAAGAGGAACAACAAGAAAAAATATGTAGCTCTCACTTACAATGGAAGAATTGCAGAGAGAATTGAAAGATGCTTTCGTAAATCCGACGTTAAAATAGGGTTCCGAACAAATAACACGTTAAAATTGAAGGTCCGGCATAGAATATGTAATAGTAGGAATAAATTTCAGGATTCAGGTGTATATAAAATCAAATGTAACGACTGCTGTAAACAATATATAGGGCAGACTGGTAGGAACTTTGAAACCAGATTCAGGGAGCACACCTACTCTCAAAACAAAACAGCTTTTGGGGCGCATATGGCTGCGACAAAGCACTCAGTCACGAATATTGAAAACAACTTAGACATCCTGCATAGAGCTCACAAGGGACGGTTCCTTAACATTTTAGAAGAGATCGAAATATACACCCACAAAAATAAAGATCCGGATTTAATCCTCAACGAACAAAGCGAATTCAATCATAACGCCTATTTTAGCATTTATGACGACCTACTAAGATGACAACTGTTGCGTATGGAGATTCAGGCCGAGGGATGAGAGATGGAGCGCGGTGGAGAAGCCGGAAGACGCGTGCCACGCCTGGCGTCGTTGACGGGGCCCTCCTGTGCGGCCCACTTGCCCGCGGCGATGAACAGCAGACGACTGAGCGGACCGCGGCACAACACCAAAGTGGCGGGAACCACGGAAGCAGACCGTAGAAGAAAACAAGTTCACACTAGCACCATAGATATATAAATCGCCCTATGCCTGTTAGATCGTATAAAAATGATAATTTTACTGTTTTTTAATCCTGACAAGTACAGATTTTAGCTTTGACATATACATATTTTAATTAAATATTTTTAATATAAAAAAGATCTACTGAATACAATATGCGCAAATGGAATGTAACAAATGTACCAGACGCCACCTGTCGGTAATAGTGTTATAATTAATATAAATGACGTGCACTCTGCCAACCAATTTTATGTGACGTAGCATGTGAAAGTTGCTGAATTGGACGGGTTACTCCTGTAACTTAAATATCAGGTACGTTCTGGTACATTTGATGTTGATAAGATAGGATGAAAAAGATTTGCTTTCGTGAAATAGTAAATCAGTATAATTATTTTTACAGATCTGAAGATGGTTCTGAATGAACCGAAACCGTTCATATGAATAATAAAAAATTTGCAATCAAGACGGATTTAAAGTAAAATTATAAAATCACTGATTGCTGTTATCCCATAAGACATTATGTCTGTTTTTGCAAAATAACAAAAAGCTACCACCGAGGGTACAAAACATCCTCCTGCTGGATATCATTAGTGGAGCACTGACAGCAACAGACAGAAAACAGTAGGAAGCAGTTCTGATCTGAGGACAGACGTGGTCCATGTCCGAAAGTTCAATCTTCATAGGTGACGATTCTAGAAGTCTGTTCCAGCTCGCAGGAGTCATCTGTTCACCGCCAGATGACAATTTTACCTCTGGAGGTCGGCCTGAGTTCAGTCGGCACCATGGCTGACTAACTACAGCGAAAACTTCCAGCAGGACTGACCACACTGCGGCCAGTCCTGCTGGAAGTTTTCGCTGTAGTTAGTCAGCCATGGTGCCGACTGAACTCAGGCCGACCTCCAGAGGTGAAGTCACAGGCGCTGCTGGGGACTGACGCCCGGACTTCGTGGCAACCCGGCCCCACGGCACGTGGTCCGTTCATGACGGGACCTCGCGGTCATCGCGACTGGTGGCTTCTCAGCCGCCGGTGTAGCAGGTGTCGGCAGCCGACCTCACGGCGAGGCAGCTCCTTGGGCGTGCCCGTACTCGGGCGCCGAGCGTCAACGATTTCATCTCAACCACAGGGAATCCTGGCTTCAGCGGAGCACCGGTGGCCTGAGGCTCAAGAGTGCGATCGGTGGCGCGCGTTGCACGCATTATCGGAGAATCTACGCAGCAGCAGCCAGGGGGAGGGATCCGCAGAGCTGGGCAGCGATGACGAGGGAGAAATTGTAAAGAAAGTTCAATAAATAATTGTAAAACTCCACGCCGTCTCAGTTTTTGGCGCAGCTGCTGCTAACAAGTGGTGCAGAAATCTTAATAATTGTTGCCAGGCGCACTCACGCCACGAGTTTGACTAGCACCGTGCGGAGCAACAGAGAAACACCGAGTACGGTGAGTCCAGCAACTGCCTTCTCTCTATGTTTTCTGTGCAGCTAGACATGTCGAGGGTACGGCTAAGGGATGTGAGAGTGTCATTTGGAAGACCTAGCAGCCCTGTAGACTTATCGCAGTTTCGTGGGAATGATAGTCACGTTAACTTAGTACCATCTAAATGTGTAGTATGGCCGGCCTAAGTGGCCGAACGGTTCTAGGCGCTACAGTCTGGAACCGCGCGACCGCTACGGTCGCAGGTTCGAGTCCTGTCTCGGGCATGGATGTGTGTGATGTCCTTAGGTTAGTTAGGTTTAAGTAGTTCTAAGTTCTGGGGGACTCATGCCCTCAGCAGTTAAGTCCCATGGCGCTCAGAGCCATTTGAACCATTTTGTGTAGTGTGTGGATTAACAGGTCACGTCGCTCCTTGCGATAAATTTGTACCAAGCACTTGTGATGTGTGTGGCTTCTATGGTCATGTAACGGGGCAATGTGGTAAGTCTAGATGGCTTGCCATTAGACATGCTAGGAATTAACTTGCTTCTGGGTAATACAATTTTATTTTTGTGAGGTGAGGTGTACCACAGGAAAAATGCCAGAGACACGTGCAACCGGGACAAGTGACGCCGTTGTCGCATTGACAGAGCTAGTTAAGAAACTGATTGAAGAAAATAAGTTGCAAAAGCAGTACATGCCGAGGATGGAGCAACAATTGTTGCAAAATACTCAATCTGGGTACTGTCCTTTCCGGTGTGGCAGATTGTTCAGCAGCTAATTTGATACCTTCCTTCTCGGGTAAAACATCAGAGGATGTAAATGTTTTCATTGGTGACGTACGTAGTACGGCTAGACTGTGTGGCTAGTCGGATGAAATGTATTTGCAAATGACGAGGTTACGGTTAGTAGATGACGCAAAGACATATGTTGCATACCACGAAGTGTTAAAGGATGCTACCACGTTCACAGAGATTTCTGATGAATTATTGCAAAGGTTTAGGAAACAAAACAGTGCCAGATTTTTTAGAGAAAAATTGGGGAGGATGATGCAAAAAACGGGTGAAACGGTAGAAGAATTTTCTCACAGAATTAGGAGAACGAATGCGCACACATATGAGTTAACGCAAGATGCGAGTGCAAATGATGTTCTATTGAAAGAAGCAGAGAATAGAGCTTTAGACGCATTTTTGCGAGGGGTCTCGCCGGATTTTTCTCGTCGGATACGGATGGAAAACCCTAGCGACTTAGCAGCAGCATTGCGCATAGCTGCACATTTGCAGGAAGTATATAGCGCCACTAGAAGTCGCAATGACAAGAAAATTTTTTCGTCTTCCAAAGAGTGTTACCGTTGTGGGGAGCAAGGTTATTTTAAGGGACAGTGTCGGGAACCGCAGCGTTTCAATTGTCAGAAAATAGGGCATAAGGCACGGAAGTGTAAAGCCAAGAAACGGGCTAATGATACAACAGGTAAAAAACTGTTAAACGAAAAAGGAGTGTTCCTGCTGTCGGGAGGCATTACCAGTAAAAAGACGTACTCAGAGAGTGCACGAAGAGGCGGATTGTAGTTTGATGGTTTGGATAAAAGATAAGTGGCGAAGAGTTTTAGTGGATACTGGAGCGCATGTATCAGTTGTCAGTGTGGACCTCGTGGGCAAGAAAGGATTGGAAGCTCCGAGATACAGATTGCGTGCAGTAGGTGATAAAAAATTAGATGCACTAGAGACATCACAACTCAAGTTTAAGATAGCAAATGTGTGGTTCCGGTAGCAAATGGAGGTGTTGTCAGCTGTGGGACAGGGATTTTTTGCGATACTTGGATTAGACTTTCTCATTAAAGATCCCGCCAAAATTGACCTTTCGCAACATACGCTGGAACTCGACGGGAACTTGTTCTCAACGGGTACAGCCGTTGCAAATGTTTCAGAGTCGCAATGTGCACCGATAGCTAAGGTGATACCAACTAAACTGCGTACAAGTGCATTAAAGGTGATTTCGTGTGCAAAGTTCGAACAGGTACAGGGAAGTTGATCTGGGTATCGGTGGATGTCGATGTGCCACAGCAGTGGTTATTCTTGGTAGAACCACTACCGAGTAATGGGGTTTTAGACGAAAAGCATTGATTTATTTGTACGAGTGTATCACGGGTAACGGACATAAACGGGCAGTTTACGGTTCCGGTGAGTTTAGGTAACTTTGGGCAAGATGATGTCGATCTGCCATAGGGATTAGTAATAGCCACAGTAGAGTTAGTGGAAGAAGAGGACATCGATAGTTCGAGGCTAGACTATGATATAAAGCAAACCGTCAGCACGTCTGCACTTCGTGACAAGGTTAATCATTTGAGAGGAAATGATCGTTCGGGTATGGAAGCATTATTACTAAAGTATAAAGCATTGTTTGAAACACGGGGTACGTTACCTGCTACACCGATTACACAGCATCGTATTCCGACAGGGAATCACTCTCCGGTGTATCGTAAGCCATACAGACAACCGAAACAATTACAACCAGTAGTAGAGCATTTAATAGAGCAACAACTGGAAGATGGGATAATCCAGCAGAGTAATAGCCCTTGGTCTAGTAGCGTGGTCCTAGTTCCGAAGAAGACACCGGACGGATTGAAAAAATTTCGCTTTTGTTGCGATTATAGACATTTGAATGGACGGACAGTAGCGGACGTATATCCGATTCCGAATATCACAAAAACGTTAGACAACCTAGGGCAGTGTAAATTTTTCTCCACTATGGATCTGCGAAGCGGTTATCACCAGATTGAAGTATGTCCGGAGGACAGGCCAAAAACAGCATTTACGACGCATTGTGGTCACTTCGAGTGTAGAAGAATGCCGTTTCGACTAAAACACGCTCCAGCAATATTTCAGAGGTTGTTGGATGGAATACTTCGCGGGTTGAAACCGAAATAATGCATGGTGTATCTGGATGACGTAACAGTTTTTTCAAGAGATATAGAGCAACAAGTGGAACGGTTAGAGGAGGTGTTTAAAAGATTAGAGGCAACACGGCTAACATTAAGTTTGGACAAATGCCATTTTGCGCAAGCACAAGTAAATTATCTCGCTCATGTTATCAGTCAAGACAGGTTGCGGACAGATCCTCGTCTCACTTCTGCAATATGAGATTTTCCGGTTCCGCAAACGGTTAAACAACTGCAATCGTATATTGGTAATGGGGGGTATCATCGAAAATTCGTACAGGGGTTCACAGAAATAGCGAGGCCAGTTACTAAGTTGCTAAGAAAAGGTGTTACCCTCCAGTGGACGTCAGAGTGCGAGAAAGCATTTCAAAAGTTGAAACGGATACTGACATCAGATCCAGTTTTGAAGTTTCCAGACTTTTCGAAGGAGTTTATACTACAATGTGACGCGTCTAATCACACCCTTGGAATTGTACTTGGGCAAGAAATTGATGGCAAAGAACATCCGATTGTGTTCGCGTCTCGTCAACTTAACAAGGCGGAACAAAATTATTCCACGACGGAGAAGGAATTGTTAGCGGTAATATATGGGATTTCGTACTTCCGATGTTATCTGTACGGTAGAAGGTTTAAGGTTGTGACGGATCATTCAGCTCTGAAATGGGTATTAGGTCTGAAAGACCCAGCGAGTAGGTTAGCGAGATGGGCGCTGAAACTCAGTGAGTTCGATTATGAGGTAATACAAAAGGCAGGTGTGAAACATGCCAATGCTGACGCATTGAGCAGGAAAGTGGCAGTATTACAAGTAACAGGGGTGACTGAAGATGAGTAGAAAAGGGCAGAAGCCGTGGTTAGTGATCGGCAATTGTTCAAAAAGCAACCGCAGTTCCAAGTCCAGGACGGGTTACTTTGCAGGTCGACGAAATGTGGCCCGTGTATATGTACTTCTCCTTCTGGCAGAAAGCGAAAAGTAGCGCCAGAAGCATACAGTAAACCGGGTATTAAGCATAAGTTGCGTACGAGAGATGTGTAGTTAGCAGTAATTATCATGTGTGTACAGAGTTGTTGAATGTGACACGCGTGGTGCGTGGGATGGTTACAGGGTTACGAGCTTACGTAGAAAAAACACAGAAATTATTGAATATGGATCTGGAACAGGTACAAACGCGACTGGATATAGTGGAAGCTGGAAATGGCTAAATTGCTGTGGGAACTGGTTAACAGCATTGGTGATGCACGAGTGAGGATGGATGAATTGCAAGAGGCAGTACATCACGCATTGCACAAGCAGGTGAGTGTGACGTTGATGTCACCAGAAAAATTCAGACGGAGTGTGAAGCACGCAGAGGGAGAGTTTCTAGAGGGGGTAGATCATGTAGTGCCCATGATTGAAGCGAGTATGTAACTTTTTTATCGTATGTCTAGGATTAAGGTAACAACGGATCTATCTAAGATGTACATAGAGATTACGTTTCCAGTAACTAGTGTGGGGAGACAGTATCACTGTTACAAAGTGCATCCTTATCCAGTCAGAAGGGAGCGCATGGGGAAGGGCACACACTTCAGGATACAGGAGTCAATTTCTAAGGAGGGGGATACTCATGCTACCATGTCGAGTTTAGAGTTGAGTAGATGTCTAACGGAGTCAGTTTCCATTTTTCCATCACGGGTTGTTTTCACGGGCAAGGGGTCTTGTGATATCCAGTTATTTATGGCAGAAGCAGAAGGGTCGGAGCGTCGGAGAATAATAGTGAAGCCTACACCACATTTTCAGCAAGTTGGGAAGCATTGGTTGTATCTAGTATTCGCTACGGAGAGGATATCAGGCAAGTGTTATGACAATGGGAATTGGACAGCAACTACGGAGATAGAATTACGGAACAGCAGTTTGCTAATCAATGGGACAAATTGCGAAATAGTAGGGGATCGTTTCAGCTTACCAGCGACAGTCATGGGAGTCACCAAGGTTGCAGATACTCATCTGACGCCTTACTGGCCAGATGCGTCATTCAGCATCGCTCAAGGAAACAATTTGACGTATATTAACAACACCTTGGATGCTACACTATTGCAAACGATAGATAAACTAGTAGATTCGGAGAAAGGTCAAATTTCAATGCAGCAATTATTAAGGCATGTGGAGGAGGAAGATACCAGGCGGAAACGGAGCATAGTGACCATTGGTATTTCAATCAGTACTATTACCGTGTAGACTGTATTTATCGGTGTGGTATATGTCTTATTAAAACGGAGGATTCAGCATGTTAATGCAAGACCACTCCATGAGATTCCTGTAGAATGGATTACCAGTAGGGTATGAGTCAGGGCAATCTGGATGTACACTGCTGGCTACCGTAAATGCAACACCCTGAAGGAAGCATCCGAATCAAGTAAAATTTACACCATGAGTTTGCAGCGATGAGATATGCAACTGATTAGAATTTCAGCGCAGACGCACATCACGCGCGCCTGTGGCGCCACCTCATAGCGCCATTTAAGGCTTGGCGATTTCGACGAGTGTACGTTCGGCACGTGTGTTTATCTTGTGGTTGTTTCACAAGACGATCAGTTATGCCTCGTAGACAACAGCGAACATCTTTTGATCAAGTATCCGAGTTCGACTGAGGAAGGATAGTGGCTTACCGAGATTGTGGATTATCATACAGAGAAATCGCTAGTCGTGTTGGACGAAACCAAACAACTGTAATGCGGATATGTGACCGTTGGATGCAGGAGGCTACGACGGACCGACGTGGTCGATCGCATTCACCTCGGTGCACCACTGCACGTGCTGATAGGCAAATTGTGCGCATGGCAGTGACGGATCGCTCAGTGACATCCCGAACCATAGCACAGCACATTGCGTCTGTAACGCATCATCCAGTGTCTGCGCGTACCATTCGACGCCGTTTACAGCAGAGTCTGTCCGCAAGACGTCCATTGCTTCGTCTACCATTAACGCAGAACCACAGACGTCTCCGTCGCCAATGGTGTGATGACAGACGGATGTGGACGGCAGAATGGAATGACGTTGTCCTTACTGACGAGGCACGTTTCTGCCTGCAGCACCACGATGGTCGGATTCGTGTGTGGAGACACCGTGGAGAGAGGATGCTGGACAGCTGCATTATGCACCGCCACACTGGTCTTGCACCGGGTTTTATGGTATGGGGCGGTATTGGATATTACTCTCGCACGCCTCTAGTACGCACTGCCGGTACTTTAAATAACCGGCGCTACATATCCGAGGTGCTGGAGCCAGTTGTCCTTCCTTACTTTCAGGGCTCGGCCACAGCCATATTTCAACAGGATAACGCGCGACCACACGTGGCACGCATTGTCCAAACGTTCTTCGTCAATAACCAGATTGAATTGCTTCCCTGGCCGGCTCGCTCTCCGGATCTTTCGCCGATAGAAAACATGTGGTCCATGGTTGCTCAACGAGTGACCCAGATTACATCCCCAGCTGCCACACCAGATGATCTTTGCCAACGTGTGGAAGCTGCTTGGGCTGCTGTACTCCAGGAACACATCCAACGTCTTTTTGACTCAATGCCGGGACGTGTGGCAGCGGTGATCTCCAACAATGGCGGCTACTCTGGCTACTGATTCTGGCAGGAAACACATGTCACAGACGTCTGTAAACGTAATCATTTGATACTTGGTCAACATGTTATCTACAAAATAAATTTTGTTGTGCTAACTCTTGTCTTTCTTGGTGTTGCATTTACGGTGGCCAGCAGTGTATATAGGGAAGAAGTAGAATAGAGGATAGAACTAGAGTCAAGGTATAGGGTAAATTCGGGGACGAATTTAATTTTTAGGAGGAGGCAGTGTTGCGGCCACACGTAGTAAGTGTTGCTTCACGTAGTGGAGAAGGGCAAAAAATGAGGCACGCCAGCGACCGAGGCGTTGCAGAGTAGGTAGGCACAGATAGCCTTGCTGACAGCAATAGTCTACCAACAGACTGACGCAAGGACGCACAAAGACCGAGCGCCGAGCGAAGCCTGGAGAGTTCTGAGTAAGGGAATGTGAGGCCAGCACGCTAAGTTATCCTGCAATATACTGCGGAAGTAATAACAAAAAGCTACAACCGAGGGTAAAAAACGTCCTCCTGCCGGATATGAATAGTGGAGTGCAGGCAGCAACAGACAGAACCCATTAGGAAGCAGTTCGAATATGAGGACGGATGTGGTGCTTGTCCGAATGTTCGATCTCCGTAGGTGACAATTCCGGAAGTCTGTTCCAGCTCGCAGGAGTCATCCGTTCACCGCCAGATGGCAGCTTCAGCTCTGGAGGTCGGCCCGAGTTCGGTCGGCACCATGGGTGACTAACTACAGCAAGAACTTCCAGTAGGACCGGCCACAGTGCGGTCTTGGTCACAGGCGCCACCGGGGACTGACGCCCGGACTTCATGGCAACCCAGCCCCACGGCACGTGGTCTGTCCATGACGGGACCTCGCGGACATCGCGACTGGGTGGCTTCCCAGCCGCCGGTGTAGCAGGTGTCGGCAGCCGACCTCACGGCGACGTGGCTCCGTGGACGTGCCCATACTGGGGCACTGAGTGGCGACGAGTTCATATAAACCACATGGCATCCTGGCTTCAGCAGAGCACTGGTGGCCTGCGGCTCCCGAGTGCGATCAGTGCCGCGCGTTGCGCACATTGTCGGAGAATCTACACAGCAACAGCTAGGCGGAGGGATCCGCAGGGCTGGGCAGCGACGAAGAGGGAGAAATTGTAAAGAAAGTTCAATAAATAAGTGTAAAACTCCACGCCGTCTGAGTCTTTGGCGCAGCCACTGTGTCTGCTGCTAACAAGTGGTGCAGAAGTCGTAACAGATAACAGAGTATACGAGGATGTTGCACAGATTACTTAGTATGTATAGGAAAACGAAAATCTAATAACCATGGGAGACAAGGAATAGAAGACAAATTTACGGTAGAATATCGGCGTGATAGTATGGATGAGTGGGTAAAACCGATTCAGTTGTGCAGTGAATTTCAGTAAGTAATAACAAACATAATGTTGAAAAACCACTAGGAGATACGCTTGGCCTGGAGCTATGGCAAGATTGCAATTGGATTGCATCTTGATCCGACAGAGATGTCGAAACCAGATACTGGATAGTAAGGTGTACCAAGGCGTAAATGTATACTCAGATCACAATTTAGTGACGAACAGCAGTCTGGAATGTAAGAGAATGGCACGTAAGAAATAGGGTAGAAGGAAATGGGCTACTGAAATAGAGATAATGATGAGATGCTTTTAAAGTTAGCTAAAAATATCATTACTGTGATAAGGAACATCACAGTACGTTGCTCAGTTTTAGAGGACTGGTTACCCTAAGAAATAGGAGTCATGTTTTTTCCCATACAAACATGGGAATTTCACTGTTTAATGCAGCAGACAGAACGGATAGTTGGAAAGAATACATTGTTGGCTTGTACGAGGAGGAGGAATTGATGACGTTGCAAAAGAAATTTGAGTCGATATGGAAGAAATAGCCCGCCCAGTGTTAGAGTCATGACTTAAAGAACTTTAGAAACATTAATATTTAATAAGGCAGAAGGGGTAGTTAACATTTCTTCGGAACAAACCACTGACGGGAGTTGCAGCCAAACGACTATTCAAGTTGACACTGGAAGAAAGTCAGTTCCGAAGGCAGCAAGGGGATGTTCTTTTTCTTTTCCAAATCACCCTCTTGGTGAAATTTGGTGAGCTTGAGGTTTACCTCGTAATCGGGCAAAACTACGTAAAAATTAAAGTTTTTATTTGTTTCAGACGTTGATAGAAACACATTAAAAACGTCTTTCATTTCATAAGTTAAAAAAAAACAGTGTTTTTACCATGCGATTAAAAGACGTTATGTTGAACATGCCAACTAAGGGCGGGCAGACATAGGAACAATAGGAACAAATAAGCTCCATGGAAATAGCGTTCACCTTTTTACAGATGTCTAAAAATTAGGCTTTTATTGATATATATTATACAGCAAAAGTCATTGAACCTGTACTTACTATGGAGATGACAGAATACATGGTTTGTACCTTCTTTCAACCATGTGATTACTTAGCTTTTAAGTCTCTTGATTTATATGGTCACAAAGAGATCTCTTATCGGTGGCCTCAGCTTAGCTTGTTTTCTCAAACTTTTGACTCCCTGCGCGCACATGTGTTTAGATTTGTCGGCATACCACTTGACATACACAAAAAGGTTGGTGAGCATATTAATATTGTCTAAAAAACAAAATTATATCTTTTGCAATAATATATGAGCTTTGGTGAGATTAGATTAGATTAGATTAGTACTTGTTCCATGGATCATGAATACGAAACTCCGTAATGATGTGAACGTATCAGGTTAATAAAAGGTGTCTATACAAGATATTACATTAGACAAAATATTACATGACACTTAATAGTTTTTTTTGTGGAGGTTGGGAAATTACCCACTTACTATATCCAAAAATTCATCTAATGAGTAGAAGGAGTTGCCATTAAGAAATTCTTTTAATTTCCTTTTAAATGCTATATGGCTATCTGTCAGACTATGGCTATCTGTCAGACTATTAGGTAAGTGACCAAAGACTTTCGTGGCAGCAAAATTTACCCCCTTCTGAGCCAAAGTTAGATTTAACCTTGAATAGTGAAGATCATCCTTTCTCCTAGTGTTGTAGCCATGTACACTGCTATTACTTTTGAATTCGTTCGGATTGTTAATAACGAATTTCATAACCGAATATATATATTGTGAGGCTACAGTGAAGATTTCTAGCTCTTTAAATAAGTGTCTGCAGGATGAACTTTGATGAGCTCCACCAATTATTCTCATTACACGCTTTTGTGCAATCAACACTCTTTTACTCAATGATGAGTTACCCCAGAATATGATGGCATACGAAAGCAGAGAATGAAAATAGGCGTGCTAAGCTAATTTATTCAGATGTATATCGCCAGAATTTGCAATCACCCTAATAGCATAAGTAGCTCAACTCAAATGTTTAAGCAGATCCTCAGTGTGTTTTTTCCAGTTCAAACCCTCATCAATGCATACATATTGAAATTTTGAATATTCTACCTTAGCTACCGATTTCTGATCGAAGTCTATATATATTAATGGGGTCATTCCATTTACTGTGTGGAACTGTATATACTGTGTTTTGTCATAGTTAATGAGAGCCCATTTGCAGAGAACCACTTAATGATTTTCTGAAAAACATCGTTTACAATTTCACCAGTTAATTCTTGTCTGTCGGGTGTGATAGCTATACTTGTATCATCGGCAAAAAGTACCAGCTTTGCATCTTCGTGAATATAGAACGGCAAGTCATTAATATATATTAAGAACAGCAGAGGACCCAGGACCGAACCTTGCGGCACCCCATTCTTGATTGTTCCCCAGTTTGAGAACTGTTTATTTCAACTTTCTGCACTCTTCCAGTTAGGTATGATTTAAACAATTTGAGCACTGTCCCATTCATACCACAGTAATTGAGCTTATCTAGAAGTATTCCATGATTTACACAATCAAAAGCCTTTGATAGATCACAAAAAATTCCAACGGGTGACTTTCTGTTACTCAGAGCATTTAATATTTCATTAGTGAAAGTATATATTGCATTTGCAGTTGAAAAACCCTTCTGGAAACCAAACTGACATTTTGTTAAGACTTTATTTTTACAAAGGTGTGAAGCTACTCTACAATACATTACTTTTTCAAGAATTTTGGATAAGGCAGTCAGAAGAGAGATTGGGTGGTAGTTGTTGACATCAGACGTATCCCCTTTTTTATGCAGTCGTATAACAATGGCATACTTCAGTCAGTCTGGGAAAATACCCTTCTTCAGATAGCTATTACATATGTGGTTAAGAATCCCACTTATTTCTTGGGAACAAGCTTTTATTATCCTGCTGGAAAAGCAATCAATCCCATGTGAGCTTTTATTCTTGAGAGAGTTCATTATCTTCCTAATTTCAGATGGAGAGGTGGGTGGAATTTCAATTGTATCAAATGGTGTGGGTAAGCCCTCTTCCATTAACTGCCTTGCTTCTTCTGATGAACATTTAGTCCCTATTTTCTCTACAACATTTAAAAAATGATTATTCAAAATGTTTTCGACTTCCGGCTTGTTTATCAAGTTTCCATTCGCTCTGATGGTGATTTTGCCGCAACCTCCCGAGGCCCTTTCCCACACCCCTCGTGGGAAATCATATACTTAATGGACGTCGCTAAGAGCAAATAAGTGGGAGAATATACAGAATAATGGTAAAGAAAGTTGAAGAACTGTTACATAACGATCAGTTCGGCTTTAGGAAAGGTAAAGGCACCAGATAGGCAGTCCTGGCGTTACTATTGATGATTCAGGATAGACAAAATGAAAGTCAGGACACGTTCGTGTGATCTGTAGACCTGAAAAAGCATTCGACAAAATAAGCTACAACAAAAAGTACAAGTATGCTATAAGGAAAGACGAGCAATAGACAACAAATACACGAACCAAGAAGAACCAATAAGACTGGAACACAGTCAACGAAGTGCTCGGATTAAAAAGAAGTAAAACAGGGATACTGTCTTTTAGGCCTGATGTTCAATCTACATACCGAAGAAGCAACCAAGGAAGTGAAAGTTTCAAATTAGGTATTAAAACTCGGAGCACGGATATCAACGATAGACTTCTTTGACGTCAATGTTATTCCCAGTGAAGGTGAAGAATGATTAGAACTGTTTAATGGAAAGAACAGCTAATTGTTCTATAACACGGTTTGAGAATGAACAGAAGAAAGATAAAAATAATAAAAGCAGCAGAAATGAGAATAGAGAGAAACATAACATCAAAACTGGTGATCAGAACGTATACGAAGTTAAGGAATTATGATACCTTGGAAGCAGGTAGGGCGTAAGAAACACACAGGCACAAAAAAGAGTGCATTCTCGGCCAAGAGAAGTCTACTAGCATCAAACACAAGCCTTAAGCGGAGGAAGACATTTCTGAGAATCCTCGTTTGGCGCATAGCATTGCATTTTAGTGGATCATGAACGGTACGAGGAAGGGAACAGAAGAGAATCAAAGAGTTTGAGATGTGATGCTACAGAATAATGTTGAAAATTAGGTGGACTGATAAGGCAAGGAGTGAGGTGCACATCAGAATGAGAGAGGAAATGAACATGTGGAAAATACTGACGAGAAGAAGAGACAGGATGATAGGACATGTCTTTCATGATCAGAGAATAACTTCCGCAGTACGAAAGGAAGCTGTAGAGGATAAAATCTGTAGAGGAAGCCAATGTATGAATATATACAACAAATAAAACTGGACGCATTATTGAACTGGTAGCCTGAGTTGAAGAGGTCGGCACAGGGAAGGATTTCGTGGAGGGCCGTTTAAAACTAGTCAGATCACTGATTTAAAAAAGAATAAATAATAAATTAGAATAAATCATGTGTTCCATGGTAAGTCCCCCATCCGTTTCGAGCAACAAGGGAGACGAAGTATCATTTCGTCTACCACGAGTTAGGTAACTAGTTTCAAGAACACACAGAATCGTACTCACCGTAAAACATTCTACATGAAATACTACCAATATCATCCAAATGAATTTAATATATTACGCACTACTTAAATATGAAGCAGTCGTAATAATAAGAAAGCCCCACAAATCACGAGAGCGTGCTTCACAAAAACAAATGCTGGGAGCTGTTTGACGTCATCTCTAGTGCGCATTCATTCACGTGATTCTAAAATCAATAACAAGTTTGAAATACCGACCAGGATATATCTTGTGTTCTTTGGTTCGCTATCCTCCAGGTACCACAGTATCCCATAATGTCACGTAGCTCTTCACTAAAATATCGTTACAACTTAAATACACTTTTGACTCAAGAAACTTTCGCGACAATAGCTTTTTGTTAGCTACAGTTATTACTATGTACTGACTCTTAGAAAAATTTCACGAGTGTGTTGTTATTACGACCAGAAAAATTATTATACAATTTAAAATGTAGAAAGTAAACGTGAGAATAAATTGCACATTTTGGGAACTTCTAGTCAATAAGTGTTAGCTGACTGTGAGGTTCTACGCTTCGTTAGCGATGAGGAAGCAGTGTGGAGCAGTCGTTGCACGTCTGCTGCACTAAGGCTTGTATTGCGCTGTAAGAGATGTTTACCAAATAACACGGTGTATAAAACCTTTGACTGTGTACTGAGGTACTGTTATCGCGACTATTCTTAAAGTTAGAGCTTGGTCCTAGCTTTTAGAGAAACTCTCCTCTAGAACGTAGTGCAATACGAGCCTAAGAAGCGCACGCTCGCTGTCGCAAGGTTCCGGAGGGTCAGGTAGGAAGCTGTGACGTCACATCAGGGTCGGTGTCGCGGTACGGCGTCCCTTATTTCCCGCGGGACTCGGAAGACAGTGGCGCGTTCGGCGAGGGTGGAGGGCGCTTAAAGTGCACTCGGGTGTGGGAAAGGGGAAGTGGGTGGAAGAAAGGCCAAAAGAGGGCTAGAGGCACCACCTCCACCTCAACAGTATCGAACTTCCCAGAACGTGAAATACGATTAGTCTAGCATCGAAAAGACTTCTACCCGTGCTAGTTAAGTGTTGAGTGGCTGGTGTGGTCTGCTTCTACGCTTACAGTGAAATAGGCAAATGTGCGCTCCACAGAAACCAGTTATTAAATCTATGTACATACCGACAAAATATAAAGAAAAGATGGGTGGATCTTCTGCCAGTAATAATTGTAACGAAGGGGCTGGGGAACAAAAACTCGGATATAATTCGTGGGCTATAGTGCCGCTTCTCTTGCCGTTTTTGGGCTGGTTTTCACGTGTTTTACCTCCTTCTAGAGGGAGGTTCGGTTTACGGAAATAGTTCTACCTTTATCTTGCACTCCCAGTGTGTCAGGAGCAGCAGCAGTAGCTGTTTCACTTCGTCGCTGGGTAACGTCCTCTTCCACACTTTGCCATGCATTTCTGCCTACTGATATACACATATAAGTTCTAAGAGAAAATAAGGACATGTAACACCATAGCATAGACACTACACACCTTTTGTTGATTCATTTACCTTTCTATTTTCTTCAACATCCCATCGTTGAACTTCTGTTATTAGTGTATGATAAATTCGATACTGTATTGTTTTTTTAAATAATTTTTTTGGTAGAAATGTCAATATGTGCAAATGTTCTGTTTTAATTAAAATGTTTGGTTGTTATTATGTAATTGCTAATCGTCACTTAGGGTTCTTAGTTATTTAGTATGTAAAAGGTGTTGTGGTTCCCCTCCGGAACGGAGCTTAGTAGCACGCGAAAATTGTGGTTAGCTTGGATAGAAAGGTGGAACCAAGAGTCAGTCGGGGACGAGCTTCCAAACTGTCAACTGCTCATGTAAAACTTGTATATTGTGCTGGTGCCGAGAGAGGCTTTCCGTGCCGCTTTCCAATGCCTCGTATGGATGGATAAAGAGCTGGAACTATTCTGGAATTAATATCTATCATCGCAACCAAGAAATGATAGAGTCCAGCAATTCTACCTGCAAATCCACCTACCAACATGCAATCGCCACCACATTGCGCAATCACTGAAAATGACCCACGGAATAGTAGAAATGTTTGGTGAAGGATCAGCTCATTGGATGGCATTAGAGTGCGCAAAAATTAATATTGTTTGTTGAAAGGATCTTACAAATATCTCAAATTTGTGTTTCATGCAGTAAAAGTTCTGAACTGCAACTGTTGAGAGTCATATATTCATGCTTGCTAAGTACTCGTTTCTCTAGTGTATTGAAAGTGTGTTTAGTTTGCTCTGCAACAGTGGTCAAGATTAAGGGCCCCCCTCCATTGATAGTAGTTCAGATGCACAAAGTTCCTTAATTATAGAAAGTTTTAATTACTCGTGCTATTCAAGTCAAATTCTGTACAATATTAGGCTCCTCTTGTGTATTAATGGCGTAAGAGGACCAACAGTTTGTCTATTGTGCTCATGCTAGATAACGATTAATAGAAATACCACTATTTATGAAAACAATAATTTCTTTATTCAAAGGACAGTGAGAAGTAACCTGTTAGTGAATTCCATTTAACTTTCATTCTAAATAGAAAAGTATTTAGCTGAGAGAGACTTCATCTGTAACCAGTTCAGAATTTTACAGTGAACTACATTTACAATTTTATGTCAGCCAGGAAAATGTTTGAACAATTTATGATTCTACAGTGAATATTAATAGTAATGTTATAAAGACCATCCAGTTTGAATGAGCCCTGAACGTTATAGTGTGTAGTATTATAAGGTTATATTTATGCAAATAGTTTGTTTCAACCTGAACGTGAACATACTGTATTCAGGTGCCTGAGTTCATTGCACTCGCGTGTGGCCAAGTATAGGTTGTGTTTGCCCGTTAAAGTTACTCATACCTGCTTTCATGAATAAGAATGTCAATCATTCTCTTGCCAAATTAGGCTGGCGACCGTTTTCTTTATTAATTGAACAGTGTAAATAGGTAAAGTACTGTTTGTTACTGTTTAGTTATTTACGTAATTCTGACTTTCACTTCTGATAAGAGACCTCCGTTAGATATTTCACGGTCAACACAAACAAAATTCCTCTCAGAGGGTAACACTGCTCTGTTGCTTTATCCCATAATTACTCTAACAAAATAGTTCCATTTTACGATCTGCTTCCCACTTTAAGCTTATGGTGTAACAGTAGCAGACGGCAGTGTTATAGACTCACCAGCAAGGAATTATCCGAATGGGACGGAAATCGGTAGATGTGATGGACATGAACAGACAAACAAATGATTACAATTTCAGAAAAATTATTCAAGAGGAAAAAGTTTCACAAATTGAGGAAGTATACCTCTGGCTCCAATGCAAGAACTTACTCGTCCTAACATTAATCGATAGATATGTTGAACATCCTCCTGAGAAATATGATGCCAAATTCTGCCACACTGGCGCTTGATTGTCAAAATGCCAAACGAGTTGGCGGATCCTGACCAAAATGCTCCAAAAGTTGTCAGTTGGGGAGAGATTTAGTGATACTGTGGACCAAGGTAGGGTTTGACAACCATGAAGACATGCAGTAGAAGTTCTCACTGTGTGTGTGGGCGAACATTATCTAGCTGAAATGTAATCCCGGGATTGCTTGTCATGAAGAGCAACAAAACGGGGCGTAAAATATTGTCGACTACCGCTCTGCTGTACGCCAACCAAACAGGTCTTGGCACGAAAAGAAATGGCAACCCAGACCATCAAACCTGGCTGTCAGGCCCTATGGCGGGCGACAATCAGGTTAGTATCCAAGTGCTGCCTGGGGCATCTCCATACACACCTTCAGCTTGCAATCCCATTGAATGGGGTAGCGATACCCTCAGTGAGGGATCCCACTACGAACTGAGCCCTGATGACAGGATAAGATGTGTCTGTTGAATATATCATCCAAATTTTCTGACATTTTAATTATTTATTGGTCTGTACCTGAACAGTACATCTAACGACTTCAGTCCCCTTCGGATAATTCCTTCATGGTGCGTCTTTTTTGGTTTAGTGTATATAAGGAATTATGGAAAAATAATTTTTGTGGTAAGGTCTTATGAGACCAAACCACTGAGGTCATCGGTCCTTAGGCTTACACATTACTTAATCAAACTTAAACTAACTTACGCTAATGACAAGACACACACCCATGCCCGAGGGAGGACTCGAACGTCCGATGGGGGCAGCCGCCTGGAACCTGACAAGGCGCCTCACGCTCCACGGTGTGCCAAGTTTGTTGATATCTTCCATAAGTCATACTGAAAGAACGCCTACATACAGTTTTCAAAGTTTCAAACAACACCAAATATTGTCTGAACGTTTAAGTAATACAGAGCCACAATTACATGATACACAATACAATTTAATACTTAAACAGAATTTTTCACACATATTCTGCACAGATATAAAATAACAAGGACTAGTCACGTTAGACGTTGAAATTATATGTGGTTGTCTGAGTTACAGCTTAAAAATCCGTAAATGATTGTTTACCTACCATGAGGCCTTCATATGAAAATAAATACTGGTACACTTTATAGGAATACAATATGAAAAAATCTTTGATAACCACTTATTAATCTAACATATTAACAGTGTTTAAAAACAGTGAAACGATGACTGTAACCAGATAGTGACTGACAGGTAATAGGGAAAGGTTGAATGAAACATAGATATAGAGTGTATTGTACAGGCACAGCGGCAATAGTGTGTGTGTGTGTGTGTGTGTGTGTTTCTGTGTACATGAGCAGTTGTTATTGTTACATGAGGCTTCTATTAAATGTTGTTAGGAATCCACTGAATCTATTTCCAGTATTGTCATTTCAGATATAGTGTTGGTGTATTATAAGAATATTCTGAATGTCTAGTGTTTCAGAATGTCTCTTCTGCAGACTTTTTGTTCCGTATGTAAGGCATTGTTGTCAGCTTTGTTTCCTGGGGAAGACCAACAACTGCTTATTTCTTATTCCGTTTGACATGGACAGAATCACAGTACTTTTCCAATATTTCCAAGAAATGCAAGGCAATGGTTCTAGCTCTGCTCGTTTCCAGTGTTTTCTTGTGTGAATCTGTACCATGTGTATATTTGTTTGCTGCTATTTTCTGACAGAGGACAGCAGTTTCGCTATCTAGCTAACCATATAGTTTTGTTATGTATTTTATTATGTCTACTAGTTTGCTAAATTCTTTGGAGATAACTGTACATGAATGCTTTTGTTACAAGTGTCTCTAGGTAGCCAATTTGAAAAAGAGAGCCACAAACTGATACGGGGAGAGTGTGGATGTTGACTTCTGTAACTGTCAAATGAAATGAAACGAACTATCTTTTTAAAATTATGATGTAATGGCATGCGCAGTGACCAGTAACAACAAAATATAAAGGACACTGCATAGCTAGAATGCACCAGTAGGCCCAGAAGAAGGCCGCTGCAACGGCGGCTGACACATTGGTTTTTCCTTCAGCAGTAGAAGTTATATACATTATGACACAATACCATTCTCAGAAAACTTTTGTGTCAACTCTCAAATGTGTATTTGCAATGTGTGATATTAAATATACACTCAGGTAATTTACTGACTTTGCTACCTAATATATGGTAAACTTTCTGTTCCTGTGATGTGTACTGAAGACTTGTCAAACATCTGTAAGGGCCTGGTCCCAGACTCCCAGAGTCGTCACGAGAGAATTGGGTGGGATACTGTAGTGCAGACCTAGTAACGCTCAGGAGCAGTAAAGTAGCAGACGAAAGCCTTCACAAGCCCAATTAGTTGGTGTAGGTTGCCTACATCAGCGGCACGTATGCAGTCAGGGGTAAACCTATTGTTCTCCTTTGATTGATAGGTACTTAACCTACTGTTCTGCTTTGATTGACAAGTCGTTAACCTATTGTTCTGCTAAAAGGATCCTTTCCTTTGTTTGACAGGCACTTAATCTATGTTACCCCACCCTCTTCCACTCCCCTCCCCCCTCAGGAAACTTCCCCCCTCACTTCTACATGTATACTTTCAGGTCTGATTTATTGGAATAGCCCCTGTCACTCTTATCGATTTGATTGACTACTTAATTAAATTGAACAATTAATTAAACTATCCCCCTCTGGTAAACACCCTCCCCCCACTCTCCCTCCGGGAAATTGGCGGCAAAGAGACTCAGTTTATCGATCATTTGGAGGGAATTCGAGTGTAGTGTATGGAATATTGTTTAAACAATTTAGACAATGTGAGGAATATTGTTTAGTTATTTATGGCAGTGTGTGGAATATAGTTTGGGTATTTAGTTAAAGAATTTTTCAGGAAATCGATCACCACCCACACCACCCCATCACCCCCCCCCCCCCCCCCCCTCGTTCCCTCACCTACCTGGAAATTGGCGGCTCTGTGGTGGAGAGGAGGGATCTCATGAAGGGGAAATTCAAGAGTATATTGTTATTTAAATTTAAAAAAATCAGTTTGCAGAGGTTGTATTTCTCTTGCTCATCATTCTATGCTGTTTGGAAAGATGCAGGTCTTGTGCAAAGTAATTACATCGATCGCATTTCTCTTTTTATTCCGATTGCGCAAGGAATACCGTCATGAAACACTCATCGCATGTAATTATACACAATTAAAAATCTTTCGATTGTGAACCACGCATCGCCCACCATCCCCTGTCCACTGGACCGCACAGGGCGCTACCGCACGCGCTCCCAGGAGCCGGAATTCACCGGCAGTCCCTGAGAGGTGACGACGCAACTGTAAGCTGCTGAACCACATGCAGGTTTCGGTTTGGGTCCCAGAAGGATGAGGCGGTGGCAACCCTTTGATGCATGACACCTGAGAAATACCTGTCGGAATACGTGTTACACCTAGGCACTGTTGCTGGCGCAGTGACACAGAGCTGTGGGTCCAGCACTATAGAAATCTGTTCCAATGCTTCCCAGAATAGCTCAGGGTGCATTGCTCCTAGCGATCCTAATGGGACATGTCAGACGCGTTGGCCGCATGCTTGTTTTCACCTGCCCAGCGTGGCTGACGCATCGCCATGAGATGTGTGCAGAGCGTGGCTGGAATTTTCAGTATTCTACTGCTACTGGTCTCGATATGTCCCAATACTACAATGTCGGATAAGGGACAGCATCACGCCAGAGATGGATGATCTGTTTCAACTTTTGTTTGAATACTTGAACAAAATATACATCACCGTACACTCAGAACTTTCCACAGAAAAACCCCACAGAAGTTATCTACAGATCATGAAATACATAGAAGACTCGTAAGAATATTGTGAACCGGGAACATATTTACCAGTGTAACTACAGTTAAATATTACGATTGCTGCTGCTGTCTGACACCGATCGATGTAAAGGTATTGTCTCCTCTTGGTTGCTGTGGATGTGGAACGAATCTCAGTATCTACAGCGCACATAATTTTCCACATAAAAATCTCTCTCATACCCTCGCGGGTATCAATGCGCTGAATCTATACATCCCTCACAATAGGACATACACTCACTTTCTCTGGTCATGTCACAACATAAACCAAATACACTGCAATATATACACATTTTACACAAACAGTGTAGTTACCTTTTATGTCCGCATACCGCCCAAAAAAATTATGGTGTGCCTACACTCACACCAGCTATATGTCTCGATTCTCCTCAGTCCTAGGAAATTATTTGACAAAGTCGTCGAATCAGCGCTTCTGTAAAGTGCTGCATCCTGCCAAGATTCTCACAGACAAGTGTTATGAAGTACAGGCGTTTGGCACTGTGTGATAATGCAACTACCCCGCGGTCGTAATGCTAGGAAACACATAATCGACGCGGGTAGGTGTACTGTAACCAACATCACTGTCGATAGAACAAGTAAAATGCGAGGGTACACTTACGGGTGCCGACGAGGGGACATATTGTTACTGCAGTATTGCCCGTCCTGTTTGTACTCTATAGCAGGTCCAACCGAACACTTGCATTGCTACATTGTGCAGCTGTTTACGAAATGAATCTGTCACCACTTACGTTCGGATATAGGCCTCAATGCGTTGATATCACAATTCACCATGTCCAACCTATCCTTCCATTACGACTAGACATACGTAATTTTTATGTTTTTACGTGGATAGTAGTTTGATTACTTCCCACAAACATATGTCGGAACATAAACTACGGCAGCCTTACGTTCAATCAGCAGCATAACATTTCTGCCTATCGGTTATAGAAGTATAAAAAAATTATGAAACGTCCACACTTGCACCAGCTGGGTGCTGTTTTCGCACTGAAAAAAAGTCTCCCGGTGTTACGTATTTGTTTATGAATGAAGGATGTAATTACAATTTAAAAAAGCCGTAGAGTCTTTTCTGTTTATCGATTTCACCACTTCCACGAAACCATTTGGTAATTTCGATACTTGTCAATCCAGCCAACACACAGTGGCGTCTATATTCAGACCGCCAAGTCGGAGTTTGTGTCAGTGCATTACATGCATAGCTTCGACCACCCAGACCACACAATTTTCCTCTGATTAAGAAATCATCGTGAGTGAAAAATATACTCGAGTACGTTCATTCGGAGTTAGTTTTCACGGGCAGAGCAGGTGGGTGGAGAAACCGCAAAACTGCTGTAGTCTAAGCGCATTTTTAAGTTCATATTGGTAAGCACCGAACCTGTTTAGCACTTTGGAGGAGGAGTAGGATCACCGCGAGACAGATCTGTTGTTTCAGGTGACAAAACTGAGTTTGTTACGAAAAAAGAAACTAGGTTGTTAGAGCGTCATACAAAGATTTTGTTTGTTACATGTGCGAGAAACGGTGACTCATTGATACAGCCCTGTTTAGATCCTTTGACGGGTGTGTGTGCGGGAGCTGAATTTTCAAAAAGGAATATCATGGTATGTAGAAACCTCCTATAGGCCTGAATGCAAAGAATGCTTTATTACAAGCGCGCAATAGACTTTTGTTTGTCTCTTTCAGCGCACTAGCTTTAGATAACTGAATAATCACTATGAATCCATCGTCATTCTGTTATTCAAATTCAAGTGTGAGGTAGATGTCTGCGAATAAGGCAATGCCGTAGTTCTGATGAGCGGTAGTGAGTGTAGTGTGCAAATTATGGTCATGCCTTATTACCGCTATTAAAGGGGGTTAGTGAGTGCGCGAATCTGTTTGATCAACAACGACATAGTAGAAAAAATATTCCATAGACCTTGCTTTCTTAATATGTTACGACAATTAACCTTGAGAACTACGGATTCAAGGTAAAAGAGAATGTTACTGCTTACAGCATGTTTGAGCTGTTGAAATCAAGAAATGCGTGTAATGTGGCCCTGGATGTTTGTATGAAACCGATAAAGAGTCCGTCACGTGAACGCTTTTGATTATTACATGTTCCCTACACAACCTGTACCACTACTAACAAGGGGAGGCCGCCAATTGTGAAATTCAGATTCCATTCATACTGCGCATAATAAAAGCTCATGGCCAGAGGTGTAATGTGGTAAAGCACCAAGATGCACTTCTCAGCCATTGTCGAGAATATCGACAGTTAAAAGAAATCGTTGCGGTGAAATACTCTCTACGATATATAGTTTTCTACAGCGTCGTGGCGCAGCGGTAAGCGCTCGGGTTCGTAATCCGAAGGTCGCCGGATCGAGTCTCGCGCCATGCAACTTTTTTTATTTGTTTTTTGTAATTCAAATATATATATATATATATATATATATATATATATATATATATATATATATATATATATAGTTGCAGCAATTATGCATATAATAAGTTGTTGAAAGTCGTTAGTCGTGGAAAAATAAAACTTGAAATAAAACACAATATCACAAATAACATTCAAGTGGATACAATTTATTGATAAGTTCGGTCTACACTCGCACATAATTAACAATTAGTGACCAGAAGTTGCTGGAGTATAGCACGAACCCGAGTGATAGTTATCATAGAAACATGGAAAGCAGGAAACAGCACGACATCGAGCACATCTGATAAACGATGCGTTTTTACAAGAACAATTTTTTTTTTAAATTATCTGTTGGGACACACACCTGATGGACATTCTGAAAAATTGTTCTATCGTTCGTCAGGTTTGATGCATACCACGCGTATCGTATCATATCGGCAAAAATCGGAGAAGACAATTGGTGGTGGACGATGGACTGGATTTATTTCAAGTATATATTTGAATTACAAAAAAACAAATAATTAAAAAAAAGTTGCATGGCGCGAGATTCGATTCGGCGACCTTCGGATTACGAACCCGAGCGCTTACCGCTGCGCCACGACGCTGTAGAAAATTATTAATCGTAGAGAGTATTTCACGGCAACGGTTTCTTTTAACTGTCGATTTTCTCGACAACGGCTGAGAAGTCCATCTTGTTGCTTTGCCACATTACACCTCTGACCATGAGCTTTTATTATGCGCAGTATGAATCGAATCTGAATTTCACAATTGGCGGCCTCCCTTTGTAAGTGATATATATTTTATTTGCCACCTGACGTATTTTCAAAGTATGAGCCACGCTTTAAGCACTATGACTCGAATGCGCGATGCCACCCACCCTTAGTTAAGCTGCATTAAAATAAATGTAAATGTCGTGTGAGTAGGGCCTCCCGTCGGGTAGAGCGTTCACTGGGTGCTAGTCTTTTGATTTGACGCCACTTCGGTGACTTGCGCGCCGATGGGGATGAAATGATGATGATTAGGACAACACAACACCCAGTTCCTGAACAGAGAAAATCTCCGAAGCAGGCGGGAATCGAATTCGGGCCCTTAGGATTGATATTCTGTCGCACTGACCACTTTCCTTTGGATTTTTCGTTTTTTTTTCATAAGGGCCTGAGAGAAGGGTTGGTGGCAAGGAGGGCAGGTGTCAACTGTCGAGGTCTGGCCTCAGTGCCCCATTCGCACCCTCCCAGAGTCAAGGAAGGAAAGGGGTTCGATAGGATCAAGAGAACTTTACTGGATTTTAATTATATATATATTCTTGTTTTTATTATTTTTAATATTTTTAACGGTATCCTACAACCGCCACCAAAAGCTTCCAAGTCGTTTTCGCATAATGAATGTAAGATGTAAGGGGGACTCCCTCTAAACTGTTAGCTCTGAGGATCAATCGTGTGCCGTGAATCATTTTTAAGTGTGCCTTCTAGAATTCAGAGCGCCCCAACGGGCAGGAGGATCCTCGAATAACGCGCGTAAATAATTCAATAGTCGTGGTTGGTACACTGCATGGCGGCGTAACTCCTCATGAGTCGTCGTCAGGTCCAGAGCGTTTACGGGAGTGGCTTGCAACTTATAATACAGCACCCTGCCCTTCAGCGGGTTGACGGCGTTCGTTCTTATAGTGGGAAAGTAAGTGGTATCTGGGTGTAGGAGTTCGTCCGGCTTGACCGACTCTGGCTGTCGTCGTGACAGGTGTGCCACGATACGTTGTACAACTTCCCAACATCTGCCTGTCACAGCGCATCCGAATCGAGGACGGCACAGTGCGGATCGTCAGTGATATGGATGGAATGGAAGCGCTAGCGTGTGTCTAATATAACGTCCCAATCAGATACCACACTGAATAAGCGTACGTGGGCAGGTATCAGCTGCTGGGGGCGGACAGTTAAGATGCATTGCATTGGGTGTACACTGTAACGCCCCAACGACCACCTTAAAGTCAATTAAGAAAGAACATGAAGTAGGGAAAGTTATCCTGGCAGTTACGACATCTTTGCCGATGAGCTTACACGAAACAGTTTTGTCAACAACTACACTGTATATAAAACATTCTCGGTATTCTTGCCGCGTCGGTTCTAGATCAAATCTCGAGCTTTCGACGATTACCTCCATCGTCATCGTCAGGAGCTGACTGTCTCCACTGCAGATATGGTAGCCTCTATATAGCCCGAAGACGGCTTCTGATTGGTCGGCTTCTGATTGGTCGGGAATTACGTACTGCTGTCTCAGACGGTGTCACTGTGTGCGCCGGTGGCGCCACCGCTTCCGTTGGAACGTAAACCTTGGAAGGAACGTCTCTGCTGCTTCTCTGCATCGAGCGCTCGTTTCGATGCACAGCTCAGATGGTATCCGCTATCGCGGTTACAGTTCTTTTGGCTCATTCTTATTTCCACAGCCTCCTTAATAAGAGAATCCCAGTACGTGGAGGCATGGGAATGAATTTTAGTTTAATCGAACAATATTTTATGTTTGTTCGTGAGACTGTGCTCCGCAATTGCCGATTTCTCCAATTCTCTATTTTTAATATGGCGTTGGTGTTCTGCACAGCGGTCGTAAACGGTACGAATCGTCTGACCTATATTATTGCTTCCACACTCACAGGGTATATTATAAACTCCAGGGACCCTGAGGCCGAGATTGTCCTTAACACGGCGCATCATCTCCATAATTTTCTTAGGAGGACGAAAAATCGGTCTTATACCACGTCTACGGAGGACTCTTCCTATTTTGCTGGAAATCGCGCCATAAAAAGAAAGAACCGCAATCGGTATTTCAGCCTGTGAGGTTGCAGCATTTTCACGTTTCCTTCTTTCGGAGAACGCTGCCTTTATATCGCGTGCACCATAGCCATTCTTTCGGAACACGTTCTTCAGGTGGTTAATCTCGGACCTTAAGTGGTCCTCGTCAGAAACAGTTTTGGCTCTATATACCAACGTGTTCAAAACGGCTCTCTTCTGAGCAGGATGATGGAAACTCTGTGCATTCAGGTATAAATCGGTATGCGTCGGCCTACGGTATACAGAGTGGCCAAGACGCCCGTCCTCTTGTCGTTGTACTAAAACGTCTAAGAAAGGCAGTCTCCCTTCCTTCTCCATCTCGACAGTGAACTGGGTGTTCGAATGGATGCTGTTCATGTGTTCCATGAATTGTTCGAGAGCTTCTGCGCCGTGTGGCCAGATCATAAACGTATCGTCAACGTAACGATAAAATAAGGATCGACGGAGGGGAGCCGAATTTAATGCACGTTCTTCAAAATTCTCCATAAAAAAGTTAGCCAGTGATGGAGACAACGGAGAGCCCATTGCCATACCGTCTGTTTCCATATTACTTTCCTCTACGTGGAGGACGTTGCACGCCAGGTTCGTCAACTGGAGTAGCTGCGCGTCAAATATGCACAGTTGCGGAGTAATTTGGCATTTCTGAGACGCTGTCGCGATAAGGAGATTTTGCCCAAGTTTGCTGTGGTTAAACACCATATCAAGTCGCTTGGAATGAAGAATATATTACAGAAGATAAGCCGGGCGATCATCAGAGAAAGATTACGACACACAAGGTACGTACTGGATCTTAATGCACGAAGCTTATATAGTTGCCATCTTTTGTTATCTACAGTTGGCTGGGAGTGGGTCGATATGAGGACGGCTGCTCATCAAAGAGCTCATCTTAGCAATGCATCTGCTACATAAGTAAAGAAATTTGAGCGTCTTGCAGCTGTGCAAAGATCAGAGTCATCGTATGAAACAGCACGCACGGTCGTCAACCTGTCGGGCAAGAACCTGGACAAAGGAGCCATCTCGGCCCTTGATAATGGGTTGAATTTTGCTCCTACACCACGTACTATACCCATCGTGGATCTTATCAGTGGAGTAGAACAGGCTGTGCGGCATCTTGCACAGGACGACGCCGACGAAGTGAGACTTGTTACTAGTCGCTTTTTGGCCTCAGCTAAGCCTCCCACGGCTAATATCAGTAGAGAGGAGAAGGCGGGGCTCCGTTTACTTCGGAAGGATGAAGCTTGTCATATTACCAGCTGACAAAGAAATTGCCACCATGGTCCTTAATATTACCGAATATCATAGAAAAATGACATCACTGTTGGAGGACAGTACGTGTAAGTGTCTTAAACGGGACCCAACTTTGACGCACAGCAGAAGAACCATGAAGTTACTGAAGAATTCCGGGCTACCAGAGGATATTACAAAAAATCTCAGAGTCCGAGCTCCTAGACCGCCCAGGTTGTACGGCCTACCGAAGCTCCATAAGGAGAATGTTCCCATGAGACCTATTGTCAGTGCAATTGGTTCTCCTACTTACAAGCTGGCCAAATACCTAACAAAGTTGATGACTCCTATAGTCGGCCGATGTGAACATCACATCAAAAACTCCCAGATGTTCATTGAGAACATCAAAGAGATTAGAGTTGGCCCAAATGACATTTTAGTCAGCCTAGATGTGGTGTCGCTGTTCACAAACGTTCCTGTAGAGGACACTTTGAAAATGCTGGAGGATCTTTTTCCTCCTGAAACTATAAAGTTGTTCCGGTACGTGATGACGACCACCTACTTCTTGTATGGTAATAAATTTTATGAAATGACAGACGGTATGGCAATGTGCTCTCCGTTGTCTCCATCACTGGCTAACTTTTCTATGGAGAATTTTGAAGAACGTGCATTAAATTCGGCTCCCCTCCGTCGATCCTTATTTTATCGTTACGTTGACGATACGTTTATGATCTGGCCACACGGCGCAGAAGCTCTCGAACAATTCATGGAACACATGAACAGCATCCATTGGAACACCCAGTTCACTGTCGAGATGGAGAAGGAAGGGAGACCGCCTTCCTTAGACGTTTTAGTACAACGACAAGAGGACGGGCGTCTTGGCCACTCTGTATACCGTAGGCCGACGCATACCGATTTATACCTGAATGCACAGAGTTTCCATCATCCTGCTCAGAAGAGAGCCGTTTTGAACACGTTGGTATATAGAGCCAAAACTGTTTCTGACGAGGACCACTTAAGGTCCGAGATTAACCACCTGAAGAACGAGTTCCGAAAGAATGGCTATGGTGCACGCGATATAAAGGTAGCGTTGTCCGAAAGAAGGAAACGTGAAAATGCTGCAACCTCACAGGCTGAAATACCGATTGCGGTTCTTTCTTTTTGTGGCGCGATTTCCAGCAAAATAGGAAGAGTCCTCCGTAGACGTGGCATAAGACCGATTTTTCGTCCTCCTAAGAAAATTAAGGAGATGATGCGCCCCGTTAAGGACAATCTCGGCCTTAGGGTCCCTGGAGTTTATAATATACCCTGTGAGTGTGGAAGCAATTATATAGGTCAGACGATTCATACCGTTTACGACCGCTGTGCAGAACACCAATGCCATATTAAAAATAGAGAATTGGAGAAATCGGCAATTGCGGAGCACAGTCTCACGAACAATTGTTCGATGAAACTAAAATTCTGTCCCATCCCTCCACGTACTGGGATTCTCTTATTAAGGAGGCTGTGGAAATAAGAATGAGCCAAAAGAACTTTAACCACGATAGCGGATACCATCTGAGCTGTGCATGGAAACGAGCGCTCGATGCAGAGAAGCAGCAGAGACGTTCCTTCCAAGGTTTACGTTCCAACGGAAGCGGGGGCGCCACCGGCGCACACAGTGACACCGTCTGAGACAGCAGTACGTAATCGCCGACCAATCAGAAGCCGACCAATCAGAAGCCGTCTTCGGGCTATATAGAGGCTACCATAGCAGCAGTGAAGACAACCTGCTGGTGGAGACAAGATCAAAATCACACTACACACACTTGAAAACTACACCACAGTCAAAACACTTTTTAAAAACAAAAACATACCACACTACACGTTTTTCACAACAAAAACAAGAAATAGAAATATTGTGATAAGAGACCTCCCAAGACGAGTGTCCCCCCAGGCAATCAAAACAGACTTGACTGCCCAGGGGTACGTCGTCAAGGCGGTCCAGCAGATGGGCAACATCAACAGCAAGTGGCCACTATACCAAGTCACACTCCCAGACATCCCCCAGAATAAAAGGGAGATAAAGATGGTACTGGCTGTGCCTGTCACCACTGAACCGCTGCGCCGTAAGAACAAGACGGTGCAGTGCTTCAGGTGTCAGGGCCTGAAACACATCGCCGCCTACTGCACCATGCCAGTAAGGTGCAGGAGGTGCGCAGAGGCCCACGACACAAGAACATGTGCTCTTCTACACACGGACCCACAAATAAGGTGCCCGCTGTGTGGCAAAAACCACACAGCGGGTTACCAAGGTTGTGAGGTCCAGAAACGACACACACAACAGGCAAA
The DNA here is from genome assembly GCF_021461395.2 of Schistocerca americana. Taxonomy (NCBI): domain Eukaryota; kingdom Metazoa; phylum Arthropoda; class Insecta; order Orthoptera; family Acrididae; genus Schistocerca; species Schistocerca americana. Next base: position 748,795,851 of record NC_060122.1, on the reverse strand, counting down.
GAGCGCAAAGGCCGCCCCCCACACACACAAGCAAAACACCATAAACCCACTCAGACACACAAGAAAACAAAACATGACAACACACACGGACAAGGCCTGGGTAAAACCAAGGCCGGACACACCGAGGGCGACTTATGCGGAAGTGGTTTCTCCTCCGAGGAACCATGAAAGCGTAGCCCAATCATCACAACACCAGACACTACCACGAGAACAACACCGGGAAATACACAGCAACAACGACCAGGTCCACCATGACGGAGGAAGCCCCAGGGAACCCCACACACACTCCCCCCCCCCCCCCCATGGATCAGTTGTTAGGCGTAATGGTGCAGACCATGAACCTCGTCATGGAAATGATGAAGGAATTCAGGGAAGCCCAGAAGCAGAACACGCAGATCCTTGTCGCCCTTCAGGCAACAGTCCAGCAGTCGCTCCCCTCTGCGACTTCCTCAGTAGTATCAACACCCCATCATGAATAGAAGACCGAATATTCAAGGCCTGGCAATGTGCGTCTTTAACGCAGACGGCATTGTTAATCAAGAGGTTGAGTTCCGAGAACTCATGAAGGAGTTCTCCATCGACATATGCATGATGCGGGAAACCCACCTAAAGCCGGGAATAAAAGCGACAGTTCCCAACTACATTAGCTACCGTAAAGACAGGCCAACCCAAGGCGGAGGAGTGGCCATATATGTAAAAAGAGGGATCCCCCACTACCAGGTATTCTTACCAGCTACCAACAAAATCGAAGCAGTGGCTGTGGAAGTAGCCACTGCCACCGGACCCCTAACAATTGTTGCAGTCTACCGACCCCCACATGACCAGATAGATGAAGGAGACATAGCTGCTCTAGGGCAAATTGAAGGCAAACTCATAATAGGGGGAGACTTCAATGCCAAACTTCCTGATTGGAATTCTAGAGTAACCTCCAGAGCAGGCGCCAAACTGCTACAACTAGCGCGCGCCCACCACTTCGAAACATGGGGTCCAGTCGAGCCCACTCATTTTCCGAAAAACGGAAGCAGGCCCGATGTGTTAGACATAGCTCTCACTAGGAGGATCGCAGGGTTCGTGGCCACAAGGACAATCAACAGAATGTCCTCCGACCACAACCCAGTGATTCTGGAGGTCGATGTGGGAGAATGGGTAGCACTCCCACGGTACCAGACGTCGTACAAACGAACAGACTGGGAGCGATACCAAGAAACTGTCGCCTCTGACATCGCTCGCGCTCCGCCACCCACTGCTGAAACAGTAGAACAAGCGCTACAAGACCTAACAGGCACCATCTTGCAGGCAGCGGAAGAAGCCACCCCTCCACAAAGGGATGGCCCACCGCCGCAAATACAGCTCCCGGAACACTTGCTAGCTCAAATTCGACACAAGAACAGAGTGGCAAAAGAGTGGAAGATCACCAGAAATCAGGCCACCAGGAGGCTGCTCAATCGTCTACAGAGAGAGCTGAAGGTAGCGCTCAATGAGCACAGAAACCAGCAATGGCAAAACCGCCTCACAGCTCTCAAAGTAGACGATCATACACTATGGCAAGCGACCAAACAGTTTACAAAACGACGCGCTAGGACGCCGCCCTGCATGGCGAGCGGGGACTGGTCTACAGCCATGCTGGAAAGGCCAACGCCCTCGCCGACTCCTTCGAGAAGCAGTTCCAAGCGGCAGAACCCCAGGATGAAGGGCATGAAGAGGTAGTCAGTCGTCAACTGGCCGTCTTCCTCAATGCCGAGGAGGACCCAGAGGACGAACCCATACTTTTTGCCCCCGAGGACGTGGCAAGAGTAATCAGGTCCCTCCCTACAAAAAAGGCGCCAGGGCACGACAGTGTCACAAACCAGTTAGTCAAAAAACTCCCACCCACAGCGATCACACACCTCGCGAACGTCCTCAACGAGATTAGTCGTTCCCGTGTTTTCCCAGCTTGCTGGAAACATGCGCAAGTGGTCGCGATACACAAACCAGGGAAAGACCCTCTATTCCCGCAGCACTACAGGCCGATTAGCCTCTTGCCAACTTTCAGCAAGATCTATGAGCGCCTCCTGCTAAGACCCGTACAAGAACATATTACCAGAGAGCAAATTCTGCCGGATTTCCAATTTGGGTTCCGGCAGAACCACTCTGCCCCACAACAGGTCATGAGAATGGTTGAAGCAGCCACAGAGGGCTTCAACCACAGAGGCTACTGCGGGATAGTGCTACTAGACGTAGCCAAAGCCTTTGATTCAGTATGGCATAGAGGGCTACTCTACAAGTTGTACACACAAGGGTTTCCTGGGAGCATAGTTCAGCTCATTAAGAGCTATCTCACGAATAGGACTTTCTCCGTCAAAGTAGAAACTGCCACCTCCACCAGAAGGCGTATTCGTGCCGGGGTGCCACAGGGATCGGTCCTGGGGCCCGTATTGTACAGTTTGTACACTGCGGACACTCCAACGGCCCCCCTGGTGCACGCTGACGATACAGCCTTCTACACGAGAAACACGAACAAGGACCTGGTCATCCGTAGGCTACAAAAGGTTTTAGATGACACAGAAACTTGGGCCCGTCGCTGGCGCATCACGATCAACTCCGAGAAGACGCAGGCAATGCTGATTACCCGCAGGCTCAGAAGGCGCGAACCTCCTCAACGTCCCCCCCTCCACCTTCACCTAAATGGAATCCAACTCCCCTGGCGCAGAACCGCCAAGTACCTTGGCGTAATCTTGGACTCTCGTCTTACGTGGAAACCCCACATAGACTAGGTCCACAGGAAGGTCTGCGCCAGAATGTCCATCCTATACCCTATCCTGAACACAAACAGCTCCCTTCCCTGCCCAGTAGCAGTAAATGTTTACCAGGCCCTGATCCGGCCAGTAATGGAGTATGCGTGCCCCGTCTGGGGATACACGGCAAAGCAGCACCTGGACAAACTCCAGAGGCTGCAGAACCGCGCCCTCAGAAGGGCACTGCACCTACCTCTTGGATTCCCCACAGACGACCTGCACGCCGCAGCTGAAATCCCACTCCTGAGAGAGCGTTTCCAGGATCTGGCAAGGGCCTTCTATGAGGGTTCTTCCAGATCCGGAAACGCGCTCATCCACTCCCTAGGTCGGTACGACATGTCCCGCGATAAGCATAAGCGCCCTATGACGATCTTCGACGATTAAGTCGAAGAGAAAATCCCAATACCCAATCCCTAATCCAGTTCCTTCCCATATAACACCAATCTTTTCGCCTACCTCAGGCAAGTACTAGACTCACTCACAACAAGCATCACAAGTCACAGACACCAAAAAACTATAGAAAAATCACACACACACGTTCACAGGGGAGTAAAAGCCGAAAGGCTACAAACTCCCCCACACACACTTCCCCAAAGAGAGGAAAGTAACAGATGTGAGCAGCAGGCAGTGAAGACAGTAAGCTCCTGACGATGACGATGGAGGTATTCGTCGAAAGCTCGAGATTTGATCTGGAACTGATGCGGCAAGAATACCGAGAAAGTTTTATACATAAGTGTCGGCGCGAAAATCTTCGTTCCCAGCTACATTGTACACCACTGAGCATATTTGTTAGCGAAAGAGAAAGAAGAAACATCATATTTCAGCAATGGACAAATATCTATGTGACAAATGTGAAATTAATATCTCAAAAGTTATGTCCAAAGTAATGTCATCAGATATAACTTATATTTGGAAGAGAGTTGCAAGCGCAACGAACAAATTCAATGCGCCTACAATGCTCTTCCACAGAAGATGTCGCTTGCTATAACTCATCCAGTGCAGACGTACGAGAGCAGTTCTGATCTGAATAATGGGGACTGCGAAACGTGACGAGATTGTTTTCGAGTTTAGAAGTGTTTGTTGCGTGACGGGATTCACGGCTTAAGAAACTGATTTTACGAACTGAGTCAGGAACAGATAGACTCATTTAACCGTGCACTACGGGTTAATTGAAATCTAATAACGGAATTAATAAACATTGGACTTGACTTTAAATTATTTGGACCTTAAGGAGAAGTGAACATTCTATGAGAGATACACGCAATTACTCTTGACTAGGACCCAAGTACACGACATCATGAAGATAAAACAATTACGCTAAAGTGTTGAGTTGTGGTAATTGCCAAGAAACTATAACTCAATCGAACTGATTTAACTAAACTATTCCGAGTGCGTGTGGTGCGGGAGTTATAAGTATTTAGTGACAAAATATCAATAAACTGTTCGTTAACAGTTAAATACCCGGTGTGGACTACATCATTAAATAGTTTGATAAATGACCAAATCAACGACTACTCATGAAAAACTATTACACTGAAGTGCAAATATTCACGTCATTAATTGAGAAGTGAACTTCAAACTATTTTCGTATTACGACGCAATCTTACAAAGACTGAATCAAAGAGTATCTCTGGATCTCGCTGCATACTAGCACAACAGTTCCATAGCAACGAGACAACAGCGAAAAAAAAACTGTTTACTAAAATATTTCCTCGCAGTCAGTGGTGTGTGCTATGCGAACGAGAGAAGAATTAATAACTGCTGCAAATCCGGGCAATTAACAATACAATATTAATAATAAAAAGCATCAACTATACGAGTTCGCGTAAGTGGAAACGTTGCGGACTTGTAACTGAGATACAACGACTACGCGAGGAACGCCTTTTCGGAAGTTTTTCAGGTTTTTTCTCCCGTTAATCTACGGGGACTGACGTTATAACGCATCGTGTCTACTCTGCCGCGAGAGCTGTGGCAGTAGCAGCTCTACGGCGTCGACTACATCAGCACGCGTTTGGAGTCCGATGGCACGCGCCACGACAGCTGAAAAGATCAATAATAGTAATAATGTCTGTTCTGTAGTCATGTATGATGCTATTACTTTTTTAATGACCTGTTTCTTTACTTCTTGGTTTCTATGGCGATGAGCGTAGAGAGATAATATTTAAAGATGTGACGCACACAGAAGATGCAGGAATAATGGAGATATTCTAAGTAAACATTGCATCACTGAGGTCATTCAAGTATGTAAAGTGTGTATAAAGAGTATAAAGTGGTTAACACATCTCTACCATGGAATTCACTGGGACGATCCCGGCATCCCTATAAAGATATAGTGACGGCGTTTAAATTATTCGATCACAGGGATACTGTAAGTAGGCTGTTTAGGTTCTTATATTGGTAACGCCACTGCCACCTAGCGCTCTGTATGAAAATCACTGGCTGTGCTGTGTGCAGTTTGTGGCTGGGTGGCATTGTTGGAATTTGCTATTGTAGTGTTGGGCAGTTGGCTGTTAACAGCGCGTAGCGTTGCGCAGTTGGAGGTGAGGCGCCAGCAGTGTGGGATGTGGGGAGTGAGATGGCGGAGTTTTGAGAGCGGGTGATCTGGACAGAGACAGTAAATTTGTATTATTGGATATCATGGACTGATATAGATATTATGACTTAACGCTATTGAGGAAAATACATTGTTTGTTCTCTATCAAAATCTTTCATTTGCTAACTATGCCTATCAGTAGTTGGTGCCTTCAGTAGTTTGAATCTTTTATTTTGCTGGCAGTAGTGGCGCTCACTGTATTGCAGTAGCTTGAGTAACGAAGATTTTTGTGAGGTAAGTGATTTGTGAAAGGCATAGGTTATTGTTAGTCAGGGTCATTCTTTTGTAGGGATTTTTGAAAGTCAGATTGCGTTGCGCTAAAAACATTGTGTGTCAGTTTAGGAACCATCAGAATAAGTAAAGAGAGAAATGTCTGAGTACGTTCAGTTTTGCTCAGCTGTTTGAAAATCAAATAATGTAAGGGGTTTACCAGCAAAGTAGTTCGTTAATTTTTCCAAGGGGACGTTTCAATACCATTTTCTACGTGAAGCGGAAGGAGAAGATGTCATGGATGCGCCAAATCTTTAAGTGTGGTGCTATTCAAGACCTGGAATTCTATGGGAGACCTTCTCTCCATCGACTCAAGAAGGAGAAGATGTGTGAAAATAATGTTGCTGTGTCTGATTATGAAAATGTAAAATTATATTTAAGTTGGATGAGAAATAAAGGAATTTTTACCTCACAACCTATGTGTTCTTTTTCTCAACTCTGTTCCCGCTTTGACAGTCCCCAGTTTTTTAACCACATACTATTTCTGTGGTTTTTCTTCAAGCACAGGAGACATAAAACCTCGTGCAGATTAAAACTGTGTGCCGGACCGATGCTCCAACTCGGGACCTTTGCCTGTCGCGTGCAAGTGCTCTTTCAACTGAACTACCGAAGCACGACTCACGACCCGTCCGCACAGATTCAGTTCTTCCAGTACTTCGTCTCATATCTTCCAAACTTCACAGAAGCTCTTCTGCGATGGGTTGTTAGCTCAGTTGGTAGAGCACTTGCCCACGAAAGGCATAGGTACCGAGATCAAGCCTCGGTCCGGCACACAGTTATAATCTGCCAGAAAGTTTCATATCAGCGCACACTCTGGTGCACAGTGAAAATCTCATTCTGGAAAAAGGAGATATAGTTTTAGACATGTCTGCTATACAACTTTGGAAGCGGACACGGTCACGTGCTTCCTGTTACCATAACGCAATTCGTGCTGCATGATGGACGTAATTCCATGTAACCATTCTATATATTTTGTTATCTTCCATCTTAAACTTACCCTCCTTAATGGCACTTATCTTCAGCAAAACTAACGTCATTTGAGACATGCACCGCCTTTATATACATATACATACATAATGCAATAGGGGATAGGGTTTTTTGTAAATAACAACAACAACAAAGACGTATGGTGACTAATTTTTTCTTGGTTTATTCAGTTCACACCAATACAATATAGTTCTTGAGGTGCCATATACATCTTCAAGTACAATGTAGTTTTGAGGTACAATATAGCATTCTTGTCATTGACTGTGCTATTCCAATGCAAAAATACTTTTAAATCAGACGCTACAACAGTAACACTGGTAGCAAATATTTTTTTTTATTCTACGCTAAAAACTAATGTGGAGATATTTTCTTTACTACAACTGAATTCCCCAGTAGCATAGCTTTTACAATAATTTTGATGGACTGTGCACGCTTAGAATTTAATTTCAGTAGTTCCCAGTAGCAAAGTTTTCACAATAACATTTCTGATGGACTGTGAGCTATATAGATACATACGAGGGTTGGAACTTTAATAGTGGGAACTATTTATTTACTGCTCATACAAAATAGATACGTGTTTCAAAGTTTTACTGACCTCCAAAGTAATCGCTAGCATTGTGTATAACCCGTTGCCAGCGATTTGGAAGTCGTAGGATACTCTTAGCAGTGCCAGTTGTGTGACAGTTCGAGCGGCGCGGTCTATTGCCGACGAATTCGTAGCAGTTCTGAAGCGAATGCCGTGAAGTGTTTCCTTCAGTTTAGAAATCGAGCTAAACATACGGGGGCTTAAATCAGTGGAGTGCATTACGTGGTATAGCACTTGGCAGCTCTATCAGTCAAACAAATCAGTAACAGCTTGCACTGTACGTGCTTTAGCATTGCCCTGCAAAATGATGGTCAGGTCCTGCAGAAAGTGTCATCACTTCTGTCTCTATTCTGTTAATTTTTAAAACACAATCGGCAATCCATTAGCCTCATCCATCATTAGACAGATAACCTTCTTGTTCTGTGGAGTAATACCATAAGGATTATCGGCTGTGTATGGGGAGGTGTCGATTCATTACCGTGGAACCTAATTACTTCATATGGATTATAGTTCTTCACCAAATAGATGAAGCTATCTGTATTCATACAAAGTAATTTAGGATCTGCGAAATGAGTCACCGCGAACTCATAATCGAAGTGGTACGTTTGGAGTTTGGACAGGTCTAGTATGCACATCTCCACATAAATAAGTTTCGTAAACTCTACTGCAGTCTTCGCCATCTCCACAGCTACAAAATTCTTATTGAATATGATGACCCGCTTAAAATACGGTGTGGCAAAGCATTTTCTTACGCCATAACGCCCGTCCCATTCGGTTCTACTAAGTATTTCGCGTCGTTCCCTCAAATTCTCCATTTTTTTGCCAAAAACTGAATTATTCATTAATTTATAATAATCTTTCTCAAAGTCACACATCACAGAATCCCTCTGTCTCGTATTCAAATCAATATACACCTTCAATCAGGAGGACTGCTTGAAGGAGATAGCCCAAGTGATTCTAACCAGCTCCATACCCAAGCTGAGATACTGCTGGAGGTTACGATAATGAATAAAGTATCTCCGCTTATCTCCCAGCATTGTCATCAGTTTTGGCATGGAGCCTCTTCATGGAACTAGTTGCTCTGGACACAGCGGCAAATCGGCGTGCGCATCATGCAAACTAATAGGGTATCTGACTTCTGCCTCCACCACATACCCTACATCAGAATCAGCTGTCATATCCCCCCATGATTTTTTCACTTAATCCCTTGCATTCGTCTTCGGGCATCCATCAAAACCCATCAATCTGCAGTGACTGTTGCATGGCATTCCTGTATAACTTATTTACGTCCAGATGCATTATGTAACTCGAATCAAGGGATGCGTTCAACCTATCACCCATCCGAGGGTTATTTGCCTTCGCGTGCCTACGGACACTTTGGCAAAGTCCCTTATGTATCCTTCACCCAAAGAACAGAAATATGTCACTATTGGTCAATAATTCAATGCTACACTTCCTGTTCTTGAGCATTGGATCTCAAGACAACCCAGGTGCCATGTAATGAAAGGCGGGATCCAGAGAATATGTGGTCATGCATAGACTCCGAAATTTCTCGGAAACATCAGGAAGCAAGCGCTCATCTTTGTCCGTGTAAAGCCGTGCGTTCTCTCCTGTGGTTGAAGTATTGAATTCCCGCCAGACATTCATGGCATGCTCATACTCTGCATCCATTATGGCATCGCCTGTAAGGTTGCTAGAGAATGTAGTTATGTGTGGTAGCCTGGTTTCGTTGAGTTTCGCCATACTATCTGCATACTTTCTAGTTACAAGTTGAAACTTTTCCTCGTCGGAAAATACAGCTCGAGTGATATGCGTATCCTCCCGAGGTAGAGTTTCAACGAGTTTCTGGAGTGGTGCCTGCATGAACCGTAGCGTATACAGGACACGGAACATAATTCTTGGCGTCATTCGTTTGGAGAAGGCAATGTGTTTCTCGTCACTCTCAGGTAGGACACTGACCTGTTTGTTCTCCATGCCGAAATCACCCAAGTGCTCAACTAGAAAGTGAGCGACATACACGCTTAAATTATGGAAGAAAACGGGTATGTACCTTTGTATCTGGTACTTCAAATTCCGCGCATTGTGAGCTGCACTGCGGAGCTGCCCCGTAAGATAACAGTGGTCTCTACGAAGAGTTTAACTTTTCTGTCTAAGGCAGTCCACAGATGTGACAAAATGAGGATGCAGAAGGCAATGGAAACCACTGCATTAAAGACATTTAATGTGTATCCACAGGACATGTGGCCTGTAATTGAAAAGTGTCTGATGGTCTCTCCATCGGAATAATATTTTGGAATAGTCCAGCATTCGTGTCTTCTAGTGTGGACTGCAAAGGGGGAGAGGTGACTATGAGAAAAATTTTGAATAAGCAATGGAAGGATAACGTTCTACAGTCAGGGCGTGGAATGTCAGAAGTTTGAACGAGGTTGGGAAGCTAGAAAATCTGAAGAGAGAAATGCTAACGCCCAATATAATGTTGGTCAGTGAAGTGAAATGGAAAGAAGACAAGTATTTCTGGTCAGATGAGTGTAGGGTAATATCAGAAGCAGCAAAAAATGATATCACTGGAATAGGGTTCATTATGAATAGGAAGGTATGTCAGAGGGTGCAGTTACTGTGATGAGTTCACTGATATACTTTTCCTCGTAAGAATAGATAGTAAATTAACACCGACAGCGATAGTTCAGGTATACAAGCCGACGTCACAAGCGGAAGATGAAGAAACAGGGAAAGTATATGAGGATATTGAACATGTAGTTAGTATGTAAAGGGAAATGAAAATCTAATAGCCATGGGGGATAGGAATACGGTTGTAGGGGAAAGATTAGAAGAGACGTTTGTGGAAGAACACGAGCTTGGTAGTAGGAACGAAAGAGAAAACAGACTAAATGAGTTCTGCAATATATTTCAGCTAGTATTAGCAAATAATCTCGTCAAGGATCACAAGAGGAGAAGGATTACTTGGAAACTATCGGCACATACAGCAACATTTCGGTTAGATTAAACCATGGTCAGGCAGATATTCTGAAAACAGATAATGGAATGTAAGGCATACCCAGGAGCAGATATAGATTCAGATCATAACTTAACATACATGAAGAGTAGGCTGAAGTTTAAGAGATTAGTCAGGAAAAATCAATACGCAAAGAATTGTCATGTGGAAGTAAACCCTACTAAGGTACGAAGAGATACACTTGAAGTTCTCTAAGGCTACAGATACTGCGATAAGGAGTAGCTCAGTCGACGAGGAATGGGCGTCTCTCAAAAGGGAAATCAAAGAACTTGGAAAGAAAAACGTAGGTACAAAGAAGGTATCTACCATGAAACCATGGGTCACATTTCAACATCACTCACCGTTAAATTGACGGGATAAGTCCCTGCAGTCGCGCTATTCATCTGTGTCCTCGGTGGCTCAGATGGATAAAGTGTCTGCCATGTAAGCAGGAGATCCCGGGTTCGAGTCCCGGTCGGGTAACAGATTATCAACTGTCCCCATCAAATTATGTCAACAACACCTGTCGGCAGCTGAGGGTTCCAATTAATTATCATTTATTCTAGAGAAGCTGCAAGGTCATCAATGGTACCTGTTCTTTCGAGAACAGTTACTGTCTTCATATATTATGACTGAACAATATCTAATTACTTAATTGGAAACTTTTGGGAGAGAGAAGTCACTTCCCCAATATTTTAAAACAAATATCTCCCACACTCCTAGGTACAATTTCAATTCCTGATTGAATTCTCCAGTCTATAAAACAAAACGACTGGGCAGTTTCTGTGAATAATCATACTCTGCCTGTCTCTAGATGCCGAAGTAAGCAACTGGAATAACATTTCAGTGGATCTGCCGAATACCGGGTATCGTCGACTCTTCTTGAAGTAGTCAGAGGTACAGTCTTACGGCGTGGGGAAGCTGTCTTGAGTGTTTTGACGCACTCACTCAGCAGCTTGAGAATCAGTATCCAATGTATGAATTCACACAAAAGTCCAGAAAGTAATCTCTCAAAATAAAGCATAAACAACAGTTGTATACTCTTTACTGATTTCTCAGGACACAATGTTCCCTACGGGCTACGACACACCAAATAATGTTCCGAGCCACAGACAAGGGAGAAGTTAAAATAACCGAAGAACCAAACGTAACTTTTCCGTTTATGAAATTATATTTTTCCAGAAATGATCTACATAGCTACATTACAGGATACATCATCTCCTAGGATGAGATCAAATGTTATCATAATAAATCAAATTACATTTCCTATTCAAAATGGCAGCTTCTAACAATCCGCTATTTACAGTTCCGCTGCGATCATACTCTTCGCAATTAGTCATTCAGAAGTAAGTAAGTTCCTACTACACGTAATGTTAAAAATTGTATCCATAGAGTTTTTATATCAGGAAGCAAAGACAATCTCTCTCTATCTCTCTGTCGGTCGGTCTGTCTCTCTCCTCTCGCGCAGACATAATGAGTCTTTGATCCATACAATGTTATAAAAAAATTAAAAAGTCAGACGGACACTTTATTCTTGAGGCAAGCCTTTGCAACGATGATGAAGACCCATATGCGACCAAAAATGTTTAAACGTGCTGGTAAAACAACAAAGATGAAGCAAAGTGAAAGAGTGTGAAATATAAAATAGATAAGAAAAGGCAAAGATAGATGAGGCGTGTAACAGGATAGTGCCTGCCGTCGTCAGCAGCGTGATTCTCCAGCAGTGAAGCGCGAGGTGCTGAAGGGAAGGTGCGGCCCCTACACCAGGGGACGGCCAAACGTATTAACTGCGGGCACCAACGTGACGCCTCAATTTGCGAACAAGCCGGTGGCGGCGCTGGCGAGCGGCGGCCGGGTGCCTGGATTCTCGGACCACGCCACGCCAGCCTGCCAGCCGTTCGCATCCGCCGCTCACTGCTCACTGCTCACCCTCGGGCGCAGCTGACGAGCGGCGCGGCTGACAACTCATTAAGCCCCCATCCGCACGGCGTGCGCTGTTTCGCCGCTGACAGCCAGACGTCAGAGGGTGCCGCCAAGTGCAAAGCCACTACCTCTGACCACCAACTTCCGCTGATGCTGCTCTGCCCTCGTGCCAATCATCGGAGCGATGACTACTCCGATATATGCGTCTCTGGCGAGCGCATATTTTCTATTTTCATTTTATTGCTAGGAACAGACCTTTTACACTACTGGCCATTAAAATTGCTACGCCAGGAAGATGACGTGCAACAGACGCGAAATTTAACTGACAGGAAGAAGATGCTGTGATATGCTAATGATTAGCTTTTCAGAGCATTTACACAAGGTTGGCGGCGGTGGCGACACCTACAACGTGCTGACGTGAGGAAAGTTACCAACCGATTTCTCATACACAAACAGCAGTTGATCGGCGTTGCCTGGTGAACCGCCGGACGAAGTGGCCTAGCGGTTCTAGGCGCATCAGTCTGGAACCGCGCGACCGCTACGGTAGCAGGTTCGAATCCTGCCTCAGGCATGGATATGTGTGTGTCGTCCTTAGGTTAGTTAGGTTTAAGTAGTTCGTAGTTCTAGAGGACTGATGACCTCAGATATTAGGTCCCATAGTGCTCAGAGCCATTAGAACCATTAGAACCTGGTGAAACGTTGTTCTGATGCCTCGTGTAAAGAGGAGAAGTGCGTACGATCACGTTTCCGACTTTGATTAAGGTAGGATTGTAGCCTATCGCGATTGCGGTTTATCGTATCGCGACATTGCTGCTCGCGTTGGTCGAGATCCAATGACTGTTAGCAGAATATGGAATCGGTGGGTCCAGGAGGATAATACGGAACGCCGTGCTGGATCCCAACAGCCTCGTATCACTTGCAGTCGAGATTACAGGTGTCTTATCAGCATGGCTGTAACGCATCGTGCAGCCACGTCTCGATCCCTGAGTCATCAGATGGGGACGTTTGCATGACAACAATCATCTGCACGAACAGTTCGACGACGTTTGCAGCAGCATGGACTACCAGCTCGGAGACCATGGCTTTGGTTACCCTAGACGCTGCACTACATACAGGAGCGCCTGCGATGGTGTACTCGACGACGTAGCTGGGTGCACGAATGGCAAAACGTCATTTTTTCGTTGAATCCAGGTTCTGTTACAGCATCATGATGGTCGCATACGTGTTTGGCGACATTGCGGTGAACGCACATTGGAAGCGTGTATTCGTCATCGCCATACTGGCGTATCACCCGGCGTGATGGTATGGGGTCCCATTGGTTACACGTCTCGGTCACCTCTTGTTCGCATTGACGGTACATTGAACAGTGGACGTTACATTTTAGATGTGTTACGACCCGTGGCTCTACCCTTCGTTCGATCCCTGCGAAACCCTACATTTCAGCAGGTTAATGCACGACTGCATGTTGCAGGTCCTGTACTGGTCTTACTGGATACAAAAAATGTTCGACTGCTGCCCTGGCCAGCACATTCTCCAGATCTCTCACCAACACGAAACGTCTGGTCAATGGTGGCCGAGCAAATGGCTCGTCACAATACGCCAGTCACTACTCTTGATGAACTGTGGTATCGTGTTGAAGCTGCATGGGCAGCTGTACCTGTACACGCCATCCAGGCTCTGACTCAACGTCCAGACATATCAAGTCTGTTATTACGGCCAGAGGTGGTTGATCTGGGTACTGATTTCTCAGGGTCTATGCAACCAAATTTGGTGAAAATTTAATCACATGTCAGATCTAGTACAATATATTTGTCCAATGAATACTCGTTGATCATCTGCATTTCTTCTTGGCGTAGCAATTTTAATGGCCAGTAGTGTATTTTCAAACTGACCCTGATTCCACTTTCTCAGATCACGTACGGCCTTTTAGCGTTCTGTACCTAAACCAGTAGGAACAGAACCCTTATGGGATCATCTTGTTTTCCGTCCAGCCAGCCGCTCCAACTACTAAAAACCATTTTCCTCAGGAACGGGCAGACGTATAAAATTAAAATTTATGTCACACTTTAAGCTTCTTGGTCCCTTGGCGTGGTAAAAAATTGAAACATATTATGAAATTTTCTGAGACTCAAGGTCAAGAACCAATGTTTGACAGTAAAATTGAGGAAAAAATCGGGAAACTTCAAATCTTTTTTTTGGGGGGGTGGGGAGGGGGGAGGGGGGAGGGAGGGGGGGCTGCTCATCATTCCTCTGGCTGGTTTGGTGTGGCCAGTTACCAATTCCTCTCTCCTGTACCTATCTCTTCATCTCAGCGTAGCTCTTGCGACCTACAATCTCAATTATTTTCTGGATGTATTCAAATCTCTATTTTCCTTTACAGTTTTTACTCTCAACAGCACCCTCTAGTACCATGAAAGTTATTTCCTGATGTCATAACAGATGTCCTACCATCCGGTCCCTTCTTCGTATCAGTGTTTTCGGTACACTCCTTCCCTCGCCGATACAGCGTAGAACTTATTCATTCCTTTCCTTATTAGTCCATCCAATATTCAATATTCTTCTGTGGCACCGCATCTCCTTTACTTTGATCGTTTTCCGGTTTCCACGCGGTCCATATTTCACTACCATACAATGCAGTTCTCCATCACTACCATGTAATGCTGTTCTGCAAACCATCTATGAGAAATTACTTCCTCAAATTAAAACCTGTCTGTGATACTAGTAGACGTCTCTTGGCTAGGAACACCCTTCTTACCAGTGATAGTCTGCTTCCTATGTCCTCCTTGCTCCATCCGACATAGATGTTTTCGTTGTCCAGATCGTGGAGTTCCTTAACTTCATCTACTTCTTGATGATACCTTCTAGCTGTTCTAATTTCTTCTGCATCTCTTTACTTCCATCCTTTCATCTATTTTTTCTCAAGCCATATTCTGTGCTCCTTACACATGCATCTGCATCTACATTGATACCCTGCAAATCACACTTAAGTGCCTGGCAGACGGTTCATTGACCCTCATTCACAATAGTTCTCTATTATTGTGCTTGCGGAGAAAACGAACACGTATACAGGGTGTTACAAAAAGGTGCGGCCAAACTTTCAGGAAACATTCCTCACACATAAAGAAAGAAAATATGTTATGTGGACATGTGACCGGAAACGCTTACTTTCCATGTTCGAGCTCATTTTATTACTTCTCTTCAAATCACATTAATAATGGAATGGAAACACACAGCAACAGAACGTACCAGCGTGACTTCAAACACTTTGTTACAGGTAATGTTCAAAATGTCCTCCGTTAGCGAGGATACATGCATCCACCCTCCGTCGCATGGAATCCCTGATGCGCTGATGCAGCCCTGGAGAATGGCATATTGTATCACAGCCGTCCACAGTACGAGCACGAAGAGTCTCTACATTTGGTACTGGGATTGCGTAGACAAGAGCTTTCAAATGCCCCCATAAATGAAAGTCAAGAGGGTTGAGGTCAGGAGAGCGTGGAGCACATGGAATTGGTCCGCCTCTACCAACCCATCGGTCACCGAATCTGTTGTTGAGAAGCGTACGAACACTTCGACTGAAATGTGCAGGAGCTCCATCGTGCATGAACCACATGTTGTGTCGTACTTGTAAAGGCACATGTTGTAGCAGCACAGGTAGAGTATCCCGTATGAAATCATGATAACGTGCTCCATTGAGCGTAGGTGGAAGAACATGGGGCCTAATCAAGACATCACCAACAATGCCTGCCCAAATGTTCACAGAAAATCTGTGTTGATGACGTGACTGCACAATTGCGTGCGGATTCTCGACAGCCCACACATGTTGATTGTGATAATTTACAATTTGATCACGTTGGAATGAAGCCTCATCCGTAAAGAGAACATTTGCACTGAAATGTGGATTGACACATTGTTGGATGAACCATTCGCAGAAGTGTATCAGTGGAGGCCAATCAGCTGCTGATAGTGCCTGCACACGCTGTACAAGGTACGGAAACAACTGGTTCTCCCGTAGCACTCTCCATACAGTGACGCGGTCAACGTTACCTTGTACAGCAGCAACTTCTCTGACGCTGACATTAGGGTTATCGTCAACTGCACGAAGAATAGGCTGGAATGTTCCGTGGTCCCTAAGACACCGATCAATTGCTTCGAACGTCTTCCTGTCGGGACACCTTCGTTCTGGAAATCTGTCTCGATAGAAACGTACCGCGCCACGGCTATTGCCCCCTGCCAATCCATACATCAAATGGGCATCTGCCAACTCCGCATTTGTAAACATTGCACTGACTGGAAAACCACGTTCGTGATGAACACTAACCTGTTGATGCTACTTACAGATGTGCTTGATGCTAGTACTGTAGAGCAATGAGTCACATGTCAACACAAGCACCGAAGTCAACATTGCCTCCGTCAATTGGGCCAACTGGTGGTGAATCGAGGAAGTACAGTACATACTGACGAAACTAAAATGAGCTCTAACATGGAAATCAAGCGTACCCGGACACATGTCCACATAACATCTTTTCTTTATTTGTGTGTGAGGAATGTTTCCTGAAAGTTTAGCCGTACCTTTTTGTAACACCCTGTATGGTTTCGTGCGAGCTCTAATTTCTATTATCTTATTATGATGATCGTTTCCCCTATATAGGTCGGCCTCAACAAAATGTTTTCACATTCAGAGGAGGAAATTATAGACTGAAATTTCATGAGAACTTTCTGAAGCAACAAAAGACGCATTTCTTTTATTGGCGTCCATTTGAAGTCCTGCGTCGTGTCCATGACACTCTGTTCCCCATTTTACGATAATAAAAAAAGTGCTGCTCTTCTTTGAACTTTCTCGATATACTCCGTTGCAAACCACCTTACAGTGCTCCAAAAGAGGACGGACAAGCGTGGTGTAGGCAGTCTTCTTAGTACACCTCTTACATTTTCTAAGTGTTCTGCCAATAAAACGCAGTCTTTGATTTGCCTTCCTCACAACACTTTCTACGTGCTCTTTCCAATTTAAATTGTTCGTAATTGTAGTTCCTAGGTATTTAGTTGAATCTACAGCCTTTAGATTAGACTGATTTAACGTGTAACCTACGTTTAATGGATTCTTTTAGCGCTCATGTGAATGACATCACACTTTTCATTATTTAGGGTCAACTGACTATTTTCGCACTATTCAGATATCTTTTCTAAAAGGTTTTTCAATTTGTTTTGATCTTACGATGAGTTTAGTAGACGGTAAACGACAGCGTCATCTGCAAACAACCCAAGACGCCTGCTCATATTGTCTCCTAAATCGTTTATATAGTTAAGGAACAGCACAGGGCTTATACACTACCTTGGGGAACTTCTGTTGTACTCGAAGACTTTCCGTCTATTACTACGAACTCTGACCTCTCTGACAGGAAATCACGAATCCAGTCACATAACAGCGACTATATTCCATAAGCACGCAATTTCACTACAATCCGCTTCTATGGTACAAACGCATTTTGGAAATCTAGGAACACGGAATCAATTTGAAATCTCTTGTCAGTAGCATCCCACACTTCGTGTTTCCAAAGAGCTCGTTGTGTTTCACAAAATGTAAATACGTTTTGACCGTTCTTTCGAGCTAATTCATAATGTTCAACAAAATATATGTTCCAAAATTCTGCTGCATATCGACGTTAATTATATGAGCCCTTAATGTAGTGGATTACTCCTACTACATTTCTTGAATGTTGCTGTAACCAGCACAATTTCTGTTGGTACGGATCTTTTCTCGAGCGAGCGGTTGTAGGCGATTCTCTGAAAGGAAGCTAACTGGTGCACAATCTCGACCAGGAGACTTGCATTTATCAAGTGATTTAAGTTGCTTCACTACTCCAATGATATCTGTTTCTGAGCTACTTATGTAGGCATCTGTTCTTGACTCGAATTCTGGAATACATACTTCGTCTTTTTTGGTGAAGAAATTTCGAAATGCTGTGTTTAGTAACTCTGCTTTGGCAGCATTGTCGTCGATAGTATTTCCACAACTACCGCGCTAAAAAGGCACTGCCTGTGTCTTGCCTCTAGTGTACGTTACATTCGACCAGAATCTCTTTGGATTTCCTGCGAGGTTTCGAGACAAAGTTTCGCTGTGGTAACTATTATAAGCATATCGCATTATGTCAGCGCTGAATTACGAGCTTTTGTATAAGATCGTCAGTCTTAGAGATTTTGTGTTCGTTTCAATTTGGCATGCTTTTCCGTTGTTTTTCCAACCTTGTTCTCACCCGTTTGGGCCGGCCGGAGTGGCCGAGCGGTTCTAGGCACTACAGTGTGGACCCGCGCGACCGCTACGGTCGCAGTTTCCAATCCTGCCTCGGGCAATTTTAACTCAATTTACTTTGACATTATTGTCAAGTGTGAGATAAATGAGCATTATGATATTACATATCAAGTTAAAAAGCAAAATTCTTTAAAACAAAGCAAAATGCGATATTTCATAATCGGAGAAAATATGCATGATAAAACAAGGAAAGGCAGGATTTAACCTTCAAAACAACTAGAATCAGTGCAATACGCATATCTAGGAGGGCATGTTCTGATACAATACCCGGTTTTATAGTAAACATATACAACCGCCACTCGTCGAAAGATCCGTACCTAAAGAGTGGACAGTTGCACAGGTCACGCCAACACCCGAGAAATGAAACGGTAGTAATCCCCATATCACTAATGTCGATCTGCTGTAGGATTTAGGAACATTTACTGTGTTCGGACATATGAATTACCTCGAAGAAAACGATTTATTGACAAATCGCCAACACGGATTCAGGAAATATCGTTCTCGTGAAACACAACCAGCGCTTTACACTCACGAAGTCATTAGTGCTATCGACAGGGGGCGTCGAATTTTTGACTTCCAGGAGGCTTTTGGCATCGTTCCTAACAAGCGCCTTGTTATCAAATTTCGTGCCTGCGGAGTATCGTCTCAGGTTGTGCTAATGGACTCATGATTACCTGTGAGAAAGGCGTAGTAACTGACGGCAAGTAAGCTGATAACACAGAAATACCATCTGGGATTCCCCAAAGAAGGGTTACAGGCCTTCTGCTGTTCCTGACCTATATAAATGATTTAGGAGACAATATGAGCAGCCCTCTTAGGCTGACTGCGGATGATGCTGTCAATTACCGTCTCGTAACGTCATGAGATCATCAAAACCATTTGCATGGTGATTTACGGAAGACATCTGTAAGGTGCAGAAAGCGGCAGCTGAGTCTAAATAATGAAAAGTGCGAAGTCATCCACATGAATATTAATAGTAATTAGCTAAATTTCGGTTACACGATAAATCATCAAGTGCAAGAGCTGTGAATTCAGCTACATAGTTAAAGATTACTATTACAAATAACTTATGCTGAAACGAAACGTAGGCATTTTGTGGAAGCAGCGCGTGGTCTGCAGGGCCCGTGATCGCTGGATATCATCATCATCATCATATATTGAAACGATCACACAGATAATGTTTTGGGTAAAGCAAACCAAAGACTGCGATTTACTGGCAGACCACTTAGGAAGTACAGCAGGTCGATTGTAGAGATTGCCCACGGTACGTTGTCCCCACTCTTCTGGAGTCGTCCGACCCCTTCTGGAGTTGTCCGCCCTCTTTTGGAATACTGCTGCACGTTATCGAAGCCTGACATGAAAAAAATTGTTAAAGGCGTCGTGAAATATGCCCCAAACAAATATGTTCTGAGTAAGGTCTTAGGGAATGGAAGAGACCCAATATAGCCGTGTTAGAATACTGCTACATAAACAATGTGAACTTCATCGCAGCATCAAGTGAAGTAAAAACCTAGTTAACAAACAAAAGCTGAACTAATCGAAAATGAGCGTAAGGAAAGCAGTGAGGGAAGCGCTCACTGACTCAGAAGGTAAAACTTTTTAAACTGATCTGAGCAAAAATACTAAGAGCTCTTGGTCGAATGCAAAATCAGTAAATTGGTCAAAATCATCTTTTCATTTACTCAGTGGTACCATACTGGCACCAAAGTGGAAGATAACAGAGAGAAGGCCGAAATATGAATTCGGTCTTCTGAAATCGTTTCACCGCGGAAGGTCACTCCTTTCAATCATCGTACAATCGTCAGTATGGTAGATATTGAGACAACCCACCGCGGGACAGAAAAACACATACAATTGCTTAGTAGTGGAAAGGCGTTAGGACCAGATGAGATACCTGTAAGATGCTAGAAGGATTATGTGAAAGAACTATCTCCCTTTCTAGCAGTAATTTACTGTAGATCGCTTGAGTAAATAAGAGTACCTAGCGACGGGAAGAAAGCGCAAATGATTCCTGTTTTTAAGAAGGGCCATAGGAGAGATGCACACAGTTATAGACCTATATCGTCGATGTCGGTCTGTTGTAGAATTACGGAACATATTTTATGCTCAATAATTATGACTTATCGGAGAATGAAAATCTCCTCTATAAAAATGAACATGGATTCTCCACAACTTAGCTCGCTCTGTTCCTCCAACGGCGCTTAGGTTGGTGCCGTGTTTCTTGACTTGAGGAAGGCACTTCACACTGTCTCACACTGCCCTTTAGTGAGAAAAAGGAGCTTATCGAGTACCGAAGCTGATTCACAATAGGATTCAAGACTTCCTTGCAGATAGAACTCTATACGTCGCTTTTAACGGAACAAAATCGACAGATGTAAAGGTAATTTCCGGGTCATCCTAATAAGCTGATAGGTTCGTTACTGTTTACAGCGTAATAGAAAGCGTTGGATACCCTTAAGGCCTTCGCAGGTGATACTGTTGTCTGTAACAAAGTAGCAATGCCAGAAGATAGTAACAATGTGCAGAATGACTTCCTGACAAATGAAGAATGGTGGAGCTCTGGAAGGTGACTCTGAACGTAAATAAAAGCAACATTGTTCACCCATAGGAACAGAAAACCACTACTGTAGAGCTACAATATTGATGATCAACAGAATCTTACGTAAAATATCTACGAGTAACTATCCAGACTGACTTTAAGTGAAATGAACACATGAAACAAATAGTGGTAAAGACAGATGCCAGATTCAGATCCATAGGAAGAATCTTAAGGAAATGTTACTCATCCACGAAGGAAGTGGCTTATAAGGCGCTTGTTCGATCGAGTCTTGAGTATTGTTCATATATGACAGCGGAACAAGCACTGGTAGCAGTTACTTCTGTAAAATATCTGGGAGTATGCGTACGGAACGATCTGAAGTGGAATGTTCATATAAAATTAATTGTTGGTAAGGCGGGTGCCAGGTTCTGATTGATTGGGAGAGTCCTTAGAAAATGTAGTCCATCAACAAAGGAGGTGGTTTACAAAACACTATTTCGACCAATACTTGAGTATTGCTCATCAGTGTGGGATCCGTACCAGGTCGGGTTGACGGAGGAGATAGAGAAGATCCAAAGAAGAGCGGCGCGTTTCGTCACAGGGTAATTTGGTACGCGTGCTAGCGTTGCGGAGATGTTTAGCAAACTCAAGTGGCAGACTCTGCAAGAGAGGCGCTCTGCATCGCGGTGTAACTTGCGCGCCTGGTTTCGAGAGGGTGCGTTTCTGGATGAGATGGAGAAGATCCAACAAAGCGCCGCGCATTTGTTCACAGAATCGTTTAGCCGGCGCGAGAGAGCTACGGAGGTGCTCAACAAAAACCATCGGCAGACATTACAAGAGCGGCATTGCACGTCACAGAGAGATTTAGCATTGAAATTTCTACAGTACACTTTCCGGGAAGATTGGAAAACATATTACTTGCAAACACTCCCCCCCCCCCCCCACTAA
This sequence comes from Schistocerca americana, assembly GCF_021461395.2. Lineage (NCBI taxonomy): Eukaryota > Metazoa > Arthropoda > Insecta > Orthoptera > Acrididae > Schistocerca > Schistocerca americana. Next base: position 748,773,929 of record NC_060122.1, on the reverse strand, counting down.
ACATATGTTTCGCGTAATGACCATAGGGAGAAAATTCGAGAAATTACAGTACAGCGGTTTACCGACAGTCATTCTTCTGGCGCGCTGTTCACGAGTGGAACAGGGTTGGAGCGCTCAGTTAGTGGTACAAAACGTACCCTCCGCCACTCACCACTAGGTGGCTTCTGGAGTATGATGTAGATGTAAGTGTTTTTCTCTATTATCGCGAAACAGGAGAGTGCCATAGATATCATACGCGAATTGAGGTGTCACCCACTATTAAAACAATATCATTCTCAATTTCGGAAGAATCTTGTCATGATATTTCAGTCACCAACTTCCTCCAACGAATTCTAAACTATTTGTCTGTACGTCCGCCTTTTTAGATATGCTTGCGAGACTGGGCTGTTCGATACAGGGTACCAAATTAACACCTTCCAGCCGACTTGTTCCCAATCTTACACTACTGGACATTAAAATTGCTACACCACGAAAATGACGTGCTACAGACACGAGATTTAACCGGCAGGAAGAAGATGCTGTGATATGCAAATGATTAGCTTTTCAGAGCATTCACACACGGTTGGCGCCGGTGGCGACACGTACAACGTGCTGACATGAGGAAAGTTTCCAACCGGTTTCTCGTACACAAACAGCAGTTGACCGGCGTTGCCAGGTGAAACGTTGTTGTGATGCCTCGTGTAAGGAGGAGAAATCACGTTTCCGACTTTGACAAAGGTCGGATTGTAGCCTATTGCGATTGCAGTTTATCGCATCGCGACATTGCTGCTCGCGTTGGTCGAGATCCAGTGACTGTTAGCATAATATGGAACCGGTGGGTTCAGGAGGGTAATACGGAACGCTGTGCTGGATCCCAACGGCCTCGTATCACCAGCAATCGAGATGACAGGCATATTGTCAGCATGGCTGTAACGAATCGTGCAGCCACGTCTCAATCCCTGAGTCAACAGATGGGGACGTTTGCCAGACAACAACCATCTTCACAAACAGTGAGACGACTTTTGCAGCAGCATGGACTATCAGCTCGGAAACCATGGCTGCGGTTACCTTTGACGTTGCATCACAGACAGGAGCGCCTGCGATGGTGTACTCAACGACGTACCTGGGTGCACGAATGGTAAAACGTCATTTTTTCGGATGAATCCAGGATCTGTTTACAGCATCATGATGGTCGCATCCGTGTTTGGCAACATCGCGGACAACGCACATTGGAAGCGTGTATTCGTCATCGCCGTACTGGCGTATCACCCAGCGTGATGGTATGGGGTGCCATTGGTTACACGTCTCGGTCACCTCTTGTTGGCATTGACGGCACTTTGAACTGTGCACGTTACATTTCAGATGTGTTACGACCCGTGGCTCTACCCTTCATTTGATCCCCGCGAAACCCTACATTTCAGCAGGATAATGCACTACCGCATGTTGCATGTTGTACGGGCCCTTCTGGATACAGAAAATGTTCGACTGCTGCCCTGGCCAGCACATTCTCCAGATCTCTCACCAATTGAAAACGTCTGGTTAATGGCAGCAGAGCAACTGGCTCGTCACAATACACCAGTCACTACTCTTGATGAACTGTGGTATCGTGTTGAAGCTGCATGGTTATCTGTACCTGTACACGCCATCCAAGCTCTGTTTGACCCAATGCCCAGGTGTATCAAGGCCGTTATTAAAGCTAGAGCTGGTTGTTCAGGGAACTGATTTCTCAGGATCTATGCACCCAAATTGCGTGAAAATGTAATCACATGTCAGTTCTAGTATTGGAACGTCCCCTTAGAACAATTAGACATGACTGTGTTTCAACTGACATACAATATTTTTAGCGCAAAGCAATCTGACTTTCTAAAATCCCTACAAAAGAATGGCCCTGACTAACAATAACCTATACCTTTCACAAATCACTTACCTCACCATAAATCTTCGTTACTCGAACAACTGCAATACAGCGAGCGCCACTACTGCCAGCTAAATAAAAGATTCAAACTACTGAAGGCACTAACTACTAATAGGCATAGTTAGCAAATGAAAGATTTTGATAGAGAACAAACAATGAATTTACCTCAATAGTGTTCGAAAGTCATAATGTATATAGCAGTTGATGACATCCCGTCTTACAAATTTCAAAACTCCGCCATCTCTCTCCCCACATCCACCACTGCTGGCGGCTCACCTCCAACTGCGCAACGCTACGCGCTGTTAACATCCAGCTGCCCAACACTACAATGGCAGACAACAATTCAAACTAGCCACAGACTGCACACAGCACAGCCAGTGATTTTCATACAGAGCGCTACGTAACGTTGCCAATAAGAAAACATAAACAGCCTACTTACAGTACAATATATTTGTCCAATGCATATCCGTTTATCTTCTGCATTTCTTCTTGGTGTAGCAATTTTAATGGCCAGTAGTGTATTTTATTTGGCAACTAGTTTCAGCGTTTTACTATGCCATCTTCAGGCCCATGACGACCGTGTAGGAAGATTCTACATCGGTTGTGACCAAAACAGGGGCCAGCAATATTAGTATCAGTAGACTTATGCTATAGCCATGACTTCAATTATCATGAGCAGATGACAGCTGAAGTGATCGCTATAGCAAAAGTCTACTGTTACTAATGTTTCTGGCCACTGTTTTGGTTACAAGCCTGGTAGAATCTTACTACACGGCGGTCAGGAGCCTGAAGACGGCGTACTAAAACGCTGAAATTGCTTTCCAAATAAACTAAGCAGGAAAGTAGACGGCTGGAGGGTGTTTAACTTGACATCCTGCGAAAATATTTTGTTGGCGTCCGCCTGGACAGGGAGAAATGATCATCATAAAAAAATAAGAGCAATTAAAGCTCGCACGGAAAGATCTGAAGTGTTCGTTTTCCGAGAGTGGATTAACAGAAAAAATGCTGGAACGTAATTAAACGAACTCTTTGCTGGGCACCTACTTGTAAATTGAAAAGTAACCATGTAGATGAAGAAGTATGTATCGTAGGACTTTGTTGACTATTGATGGCGATCTTTTTCATTTCGCTGTTTATCTGCCTGGCGGAGTCGACACGGGTCATCACTTCATTGTAGGCATAGGGAGCATTTCCTGTGGACGAGGGCTGTCGTGGCACAGGTAAGCCGTAACTCAGAGATCAGGTAAATTCCCGAAATACTGGAGGTCACATTCACAGATTTTTCCTTGGATACAGATTTCTCTGTGTGCACTTTTAATATACTCGCTTCTGGCGGACACAGTGGCTATCTGACGACCACTACACAATCGTTCGAGGAAACGATATGCTACACACTATGCTCCTTTAAGGAATTGGCCGCTATTTCGAGCTGTGAACTTATTTGCAACACTCTCCTGCAAAGTTGATACTTCCTGGCAGATTAAAACTGTGTGCCAGACCGAGACTCGAACTCTGGACCTTTGCCTTTCGCAGGCAAGTGCTCTACCATCTGAGCTACCGAAGCACGACTCACGCCCGGTACTCACAGCTTTACTTCTGCCAGTATCTCGTCTCCTACCTTCCAAACTTTGCAGAAGCTCTCCTGCGAATCTTGCAGAACTAGCACTCCTGAAAGAAAGGATACTGCGGAGACATGGCTTAGCCACAGCCTGGGGGATGTTTCCAGAATGAGATTTTCACTCTGCAGCGGAGTGTGCGCTGATATGAAACTTCCTGGCAGATTAAAACTGTGTGCCCGACCGAGACTCGAACTCGGGACCTTTGCCTCTCGCGGGCAAGTGCTCTACCATCTGAGCTACCGAAGCACGACTCACGCACGGTACTCACAGCTTTACTTCTGTCAGTATCTCGTCTCCTACCTTCCAAACTTTACAGAAGCTCACCTGCGAATCTTGCAGAACTAGCACTCCTGAAAGAAAGGATACTGCGGAGACATGGCTTAGCCACAGCCTGGGGGATGTTTCCAGGATGAGATTTTCACTCTGCAGCGGAGTGTGCGCTGATATGAAACTTCCTGGCAGATTAAAACTGTGTGCCCGACCGAGACTCGAACTCGGGACCTTTGCCTTTCGCGGGCAAGTGCTCACCATCTGAGCTACCGAAGCACGACTCACGCCCGGTACTTACAGCTTTACTTCTGCCAGTATCTCGTCTCCTACCTTCCAAACTTTACAGAAGCTCTCCTGCGAATCTTGCAGAACTAGCACTCCTGAAAGAAAGGATACTGCGGAGACATGGCTTAGCCACAGCCTGGGGGATGTTTCCAGAATGAGATTTTCACTCTGCAGCGGAGTGTGCGAGTCTCGGTCGCGCTGATATGAAACTTCCTGGCAAATTAAAACTGTGTGCGCGACCGAGACTCGCACACTCCACTGCAGAGTGAAAATCTCATTCTGGTCTTCTGCAAATTTTCAAAATACCGTCCAAGCTGGTGTTTCTGGCGGCAGTTTCCATCGATCGTCATTTTGATCTTTGTGTCGACTTCGATGATAATTTGCCTTCTGCTGATCTTTGGTGGAGAAGGATTTAAGGGCAACGCGTGGTGAGGTGTGTCGGGATCGGCGGTGAGTGAGAGTCACGTGGGACTGTGTACGTAGGCAGGACGGCAAGGGGACGAATCGGACAACGGATGAGCGGGGCAGCTGCTACGGCGTGTTGAGTCGTGAGGGTAGATCCACCGCCCATGGTGATTTAGTTTCCCTAGAGGTCGGAAGGACAAGCTCCTTCGAGTCTGTTATAAGCTACGCCGGCCGATTGAATTGGAATCGCTGAGTTGCTTCGGTGGGTTGCGAGCGGCTTATTTGAATATGCCAGTGTACTAAAAATCCTTTGGAATTGTTTTAGTTGTTTGTCACTTACCTCCATTTCGTGACTAACTATCTTGATGGAAGTTGAGGAAGTGTGGCTACGCTCAACAAACCGAAATGAAACGTGGTTAAAGACGTATCTAGTGCAACGAGTAGTGAGTAAGTCCGGCTCTGGCGTTGCAAGACACGCTGAGATACATCCTCTATTCTACCTTGTAGTTCATTTGGTAGTTTGGCGTGTAAATGTGCGCCGACATAATTGTTGTCATCTTAACTTAAGGGCATGATCTTTGGCGAACTCATTAATCTAAGTTTAAGGGCTGGCACTGGCCATGTAACTCACGAAGGCTAATTTGTTTCTATTCAGTTGTATTGATCGCCTGTTCTCTAGATAAGATTGTGTAGTTTATGTCCCTGAATATTGTCTGTCGTTGATGTGTGTTGTGTTACAGAGAATTGGCAGGGGTCGACTCGAGCATACTGGGAGCAGAGCACCATGAGGGTAGAGAGATATTTAAGGCCCTGTCCTCTCCTTTACATCTTGGGTTATGTAGTCACTGTTGCGTGATTCCACCTTTCCGATGGAGAATTGTAGCATCTGAAGTTCAACAGCAGTGCAAAGTTGAGTAAATTTCTATGTCATTTCCTGTCTCGTGGGTCTCTCGTATTGATCTGAGTCTTTGGTCTGCTCGCGTTTATCGCTAACGCACACGCAATATTTAAACAATCTCATTTTAGGGGTATTGTCATATGGTCACGTTCTAGTTGTAATAATTCTGTTGATTAATCAACTGAGCAGGTAAAACTGAAGATTGGTTTGGTCAAAATTAAAGCACCTCCTTAATTGTTTTAGTCATTTGTATATAGTTTTGTCTAGGAAAGTTGGCTAGCCAAACCTTGAGAGTTCTGTGTTCTTACCCTTAATCTGTTCCTCAGCTGATTGCAAGTAATGACAGTTCTGATGGGAATTGTATGGACATTTGTACTACTTAAGTTAAGCTTTACCTGAGTATATTTACTTAGACATATTCAAATTTCAAGTTTTATGAGTCTTGTTCCGCTTAAAGAAACTTATTTGTTATTTGTCCAAGTGATCTGGCCTTGTTCAAATGGTTCAAATGGTTCTGAGCACTATGGGACTTAACTTTTGAGGTCATCAGTCCCCTAGAACTTAGAAATACTTAATCCTAACTAACCTAAGGACATCACACACATCCATGCCCGAGGCAGGATTCGAACCTGTGACCGTAACGGTCGCGCGGCTCCAGACTGTAGCGACTAGAACCGCATGGCCACACCGGCCGGCTGGCCTTGTTAGGCAGTCTCCTGTATTATGGTGATTGTGTTTTTATAATGTTTTTCACTGTAATAAAATATGCAGCAACCACAACGGATTACTATTGTGATTTTGGTGTATCACTACCAAAAACATTTCACCATTCTCTACAGGACCACAAAGTTCGAAAACCACATTCGGTAACGCCGCGGAAACCTTAGGAACTCGTTCGGGCAGGGTTGCACAGTGGTCTAGTTGCGTCGAAAACTGTCGGTTTTGCTCTCCGTTGCGGCTGTTTCCGACCCGCTGCAGGCGTAATATCGGTCGCGCCAGCTACTCGTGCCGCGTCCGGAGAAGTGCCTCGCCGCTCCGGGCTGCCGAGGACGTGGGTGAGGACGGCCGGCCACAGGGCGTGGGAGGGGGGGGGAGGGATGGAGGGAGGGGAGGGCGCGGCCCGCGGCAGTAGCCAGCAGCTCCCAGCTCCAGCGCCGATCGCCTGCTGGCGCCCCACTTGGCGAGTCACACGACTGGCCCTAATGTTCCTGCGGTAGACCCCGCACCGCGCCGTTATTACCGTAAGCGCGGATTTGCTGTTGGCTGCAGCAGTCTGAGTGCAGCTCGACGTTTCTGCAACGAACACACACACTCACACAGCCAACTCAAGTTACCACGTCTCTGTTTAAAGTGCAGCACTTCTGTGTTTCTGGGAAGTCGAAACGACGCGAAAGAGCGTCACAACGTCAGTTCAGGACTTGACGGTCTAGCTGCAGCGTACAAGCGTATTGCATCGTCAGAGTCAACCCAGATGCGTTAAACGTTCGAGTTCCAACAATATGAGAGGAAATATAATTTTAAAATTTTCCGCAACAGTGGCCTCTATTATCACACAAATTTAAACATAGCTGTGAAACAGCAACCGTACAAGAATATGATTCGTATAACACAGCAAGACAGGTGCAACAAGATTTTACTTCAACATGATTTCGAATCCGGCTATGTGTGTCTTCCCTGTCGGAGGCCCTAGTCACTCGACATTTACATTTATTTATTTATCAGAAAATCCCAACAATTACATATACAAGCAGATGAAGATATGCGACCACACTGCTGTCCCCAAATACATCATCCTCTTATGGTGTAAGACCAACAATTACATTTACAAACTGATGAGCATATATACAACGAAAAGGCTACCCTCAAGTGCAGTACATACACCATTACATGCTCAAACAGATGAACAGACATACGACCAAAATGCTGTCCTCTAATACAATACATAATCCTCTCATGGTACACCAGTGTATGCAAAACTCCAACATCCGTGTGACAAATTCAAATTGTGGTGTCCGCCCCCGGTAGCTGAGTGGTAGCCGACACGGTATCTCAGCGTGTTCGGTCAGAGGGTTAGCTGCCCTCTGTAATAAAAATAACTGAGTGAATGGATCAACGAACAACCTGAACGAGTGTCGTCACACATCCGCCACGAACAAATTCAACGAACAATATAGAACAAAGCGAGATTTAAGAAAAAAAAAGTGGTCAGCTCAACAGACTGTCAATCCTAAGGGCCCGGGTTCGATTCCCGGCTGGGTCGGAGATTTTCTCCGCTCAGGGACTGGGTGTTGTGTTGTCCTAATTATCGTCATTTCATCCCATCGACACGCAAGTCGCCGAAGTGGCGTCAAGAGGCGAGGCCCTCGTTACACGACATTTTTTCATATTGTGGCGAACGACATATACCGACTGTGAGATTCGGACTTCAAGTACTACGAACGCATCTCTGTGTTTTAACGATGCCATAAGCTCATTTCCAAATTTTTGCAGTACCAAAGATTTTGTTTCAGAGACTGTACGTTAAGGGAATGGAGAGATCGGACGTGTGAGAGGAGGAGAGAGATTGTACCGTTGTGAGACACCATTAAGGTACATAGTAAATGTTCAAATAGTTTTTTGCACAAAATAAAATCTAGTAACCAACAGCAGATATACAAAGTGTGTATATCTCCGTACCGAAATTAGTTACTTACCACGGTACAGATATTACAAGACGTAGATCGCTAGGAGGTGAAGTTTGGTACGATAGTGCGGACCTGCATTTTCCAGTGTCAGAGTTCGTCGAGAGATTGTCTCCTAATTAATAAACTTTAACTAGCTAATTTGTAGTACCTATCATCCAGACTCATCAAACAACATAGCACACAATCGTGCCGAACGACCTGCGTAGCGAGTAAAGGTTTTAGACATTTCAGGTGGAGCAGTTAACGACGACGAATTTCCTCGAGATTTCCGCTGCGAAATACATCTATTTGCTCTCCTGTGGTATTTAAAACGAAATATATATATTTTCCAGGTTTCCAGGAGCGTAATGTTAAAATGAAATAAGGAATTAAGCTAAACCAATTAAAACCAATAAATAAACCAATAATTAAAATAAAAGCAGACATAAGTAATATTTACTTATAATAATATATAAATAATTTTAATTAACTAAATAGTAATAATATACTCTTCATCTTAGAGTATAACGTGCCACCTACATCCTCAATTATCTGCAGGATGCGTTCCAGTCTCTGTGTTCCTCTAGTTTTTACCCTCTACTGCTCCCTCTAGTACCGTGGACGTTTTCCTCTCATGTCTTAACAGATGTGTTATCACCCTGTCCCTTCTCCTTGTCAGATTTTCTCACATATATCTTTTCTCTCCGACGCTGCTCACAATTTCCTCATTTATCAGCCCAATCAATTTGAAACATTCGTCGGTAGCAGCACATCTCAAATGCTTCGATTCTCTTCTTCTCCCGCAGCCCATGTTTCTTTCACTGTTGTACAACGCTGTGCTCCAGATGTACATGCTCAGAAATTTCTTCTTCAAATTAAGGCCTCTGTTTGATACTTGTTTATTTCTCTTGGCTAGGAATGCACTTTTTGACATTGCTAGTCTGATTTCCATGTCCTCTTTACTCCCATTGGTTATTTTGCTGCCTAGGTAGTAGAATTCCTAATCTTCAACTACTTCGTGTCCATCAATCCTAATGGTAAGTTTTTCGCTGTTCTCAGTTCTGCTACTTCTCATTACTTTCATCTTACTTCGATTTACTCTGAATGCATATTGTTTACTCATTAGATTGTTCATCTCGTCAGTAGATCTTCTACGAGCGTCATTCAATAAGTAATGACCCACATTTTTTATCAGAACATGTTTATTATTAAGAGCCAGAATTTGTTGACAATATGCATTAACATGTCTTGTTCATGTCCTATTTTTCTACGTAGTCTCTATCATGTTCTATGGCCGTACACCAACGTTGTGGAAGAGCATGTATTCACTGCTGGTAAAGGCTCTTGTCCTGATTTTTGTTTCCGACGCGAAGTGGTGCACCCAGCTTTCATTCCCCGTAACGATCCGTGACGGAAAGGCCTCTCCCTCGGTCTCAGAATGCTCCAACAATTCACATGAAATGGCCGTTCTCTGAATCTTGTGGTCCGCTGTGAGCATTCGTGGAACTCATCGCGAGCACCTCTTTGAATATCCGAGAGTCTCTATCACTGCAGACGCACTTCCAATGGTGACGGACAACTGTACAGCCAATTGTCGAGTTGTGATGCGCCGTTCGGCACGAAGAATGGCATCCACACGATTTAGCGTGTATGGAGCAATGGCTGTGACAGGACGTCCCGAGCGTGGCTGATTATGGAGCACTGTTTCTGTATTTCCTAAGGTTGCAACTTTCTTTACCCATTGCCCAACTGTACACCTATCAACTGCAGTGCCATACACTGCATACAAACGTTTGTGGATGTTCACCACGGTTTCTTTTTCTGCACACAAGAATTCAGTAACAGCACGCTGCTTGTAATGTGAGTCGTATATAGACACCATTTTGAAGCTGCCATCTGCCAGAACGGTTCGAAACTTCACAGACGCACAGAAAAATTATCAAATGTGAAGCATAAACAAGAACACGTGTCTATATATTATATACAGTATGGCTTTTTCAAAAAAAATGTAAGGCACTACTTACTGAACGACCCTCGTATTTCTTCTTCACTTTCACTGAAAATTCCCGTTGCTATCTTAACATTACCACCAGCCTTGCTCCCAAATTCCCATGTGCTGAATCAGTCTTTCCGACAAGCATTTCACTTTCAATTTCTTCACAATTTTAATGCAGCCACTTCGCCTTAGCTTCCCTGCAGCTCCTACCTGTTTCCATCCTCAGCGACTTGTATTTCCGTATGAATGAATTTCGTTGAACGTTTTTGTACATTCTTCTTTCATCATCAACTAAAGTATGTCTTCTGTTACCCTTGGTTTCCTCGCAATTACCTTCTACTTTGTATTTTCGCTTTTCCTCATACCTTCTGTAATTTTTTTTTAGAGATGTCAATTCCTCTTCATCTCTCTTGCCTATTGAGCTATCTCCCGGTCATTTCCTCTTGCGATGCTTGAACAGAGTATTCAGCATTACTGGCTGAAATTTATTGCAGAATCAAGTAGTTTTCCTCCTCTCTCATGCCTAGTACCAAGCCTATATTATCCCGTAATCCGTTCTTCTATTCCTTCGCCTACAATCGCATTCCAGTCCACAATGACTATTAGGTTTTTACCCGTTCTATATGTACACATTCCTGTCTCTTCATCTTCAGCTTGTGACGTCGGCATGTATACTGAACTATCGTTGTCGGTGTTGGTTTGTTGTCGATTCTGATGAGAACAACTCTTTCACTGAACTGTTCACAGTAACACACTTTCTGTCCCACCCTTCTTATCATGACGACTCCATCTGCCTTATACCGTTTTCTGCTGCTGTTGATATTACCCTATACTCATCTGATCAGAAATTCTTGTATTCTCTACATTTCACTTCCACTGACCCCCACTATATTGTGAGCCTTAGTATTTCTCTTTTCACATTTTCTAGCTTCCTTACCACGTTCAAGCTTCTGGCATTCCACGGACGGACTCGTAGAATGTGATCGTTCCGTTGGTTATTTGATCTTTTTCTCCTGATCACCTCCCCCTTGGCAGTCTGCTCGCGGAGATTCGAACGCAGGACTATTTCGGAATCTTTTGCCAATGGAGAGATCTTCATGAAGCTTTTCAATTACAGGCCACTTGTATTGTAGAGACACATTATGTGTCTTTAATGCAGCGGTTTCCATTGCCTTCTGCATCATTATGTCGTTGATCTTTGCTAATCTTTCCGTTTGTCATCTAATCAGGTACTTCATATGCCTACACAAATTTTTTCGTTAATCTTTTCGTTTGTTATTACTTGTAATTGTTTGCATTATCTGATGAAGGCATCAATAGTCCATGTCAAAATAAGGTTGAAGTAAAATCTTGTTGCAACTGGTTGGCCTGTTATACAAATCTATTACCACAGCAAGCAAACGAATACAAGAAGATACTGACAAAAACTGAATTGTCAGTTGTTTTATGGAGCTAGTTTCACACTGAAATACAGTTTTAAAATTTTTCGCACAATTAACCTTTATCATAACAGTAAACAGTGAATACAAGAGGAAATTGGCTCTAAGTAAAATAAAATTCAATTGTTGTAAGGAGATGGTTTCACTTTGGAACCACCAGGACATAAAGATTTAAATCACCCTTCATTTCAAGTGATGTATTGGAAAACAGTTTGTTGAGACACAATCACAAATCTGGAAATGTCCATGAAGTCATAATGCCTAAAATAAATTCTCGTCCTAAGTAACATGCGAAAGAATGCCTACAATTTGATAAATTTTATATAAAACTACATACCACTGATTTGGTTTCATTTCTAAATCACACATAAAAGCAGTAGTACATACTCAGATATACGTTTCAGTAATTTCAGATATGCATACATTCACTGCCTTTATTTCTTCAATATGATCACTATAAAAGAAAAGCATGTGACGGTCGCCTACCATCACGTAGAACCATGTCCACGCCGACAGTTGTTTTGAACACTGTTAAAAATTCAGTGCAACAATGCATTACATTCGTAGAGGTAGGTCAGTGTATCAGTAGCGGTCTCCGTCCTGCAACAGCATCGGTGGCATGTTATAGGTACTGGTTTTCAAAGAGTTAATAAAATGCAGGTTCCCTGCAGAAACCTCTGGTATTCAAAGGATTAAAGGATAGAACTGGCATGTAAACAACATCATTAAACTACAGATTACTTTACAAACGTATTAATGTGTTAAATATTTGGCTTTATGCGTGTAAGCCAGAAAAAATGAAAAAGACCTTTGAAATAATGACGGCATGCTACAAAGTAAGGCCTCCGAATTTTCTGTATGAAAGCCTTTAAAGCTTTCTATATAAACTTAATGTTACAGGTCCGTCTTGATCACACAAACGTTTACATTTCACTATTATCGGTTTCGGCTACTGCCATGTTCAGATCATTAAATATTTTGATGTAATATCAACGTCAAGCTAAACATTTACATACATAGTAAGTGAGCACTTACTATGAACCTACATGTCTAGCTTAGTAAATGAGCAATTACTATGTACCTACATGTTTAGCTTGACGTTTATACTACATCAATATAATTTATGATCTGAAGATGGCAGTAGCCGAAACCGGTAATAGTGAAGTGTAAAAATGTGTGTGATCAAGACGGACCTGTACCATAATGTGAAAAAATTATGATCACAGAGTCATTTTCAGACTTTATGTCTTCAAATTCTACATAAAACTTACTTTATTAACATCCTGTATCCTTATGCTTCATGTCTACGCGGGGTGTAACAAATATGTACAGTACAGACTGCACGACACATTCGTCACATGTAGGCTAAGAAGTTACGTCATATGAACATGGGTCTGGAAGCGCTTTGTTTCCCAGATGCAAGTCATTTTCTCCAACTCAATAACCATGGGAAATACGCACTAACACAACGCGTCAGCACACCAGATGCAACTCTTTCTTACAGGAGATGTTCAGTATGCCCTCCGTGGGCACTGACACATGTATCAACCCACCGTCACAATGAATCCTGGATGCGCTCATATATCCCCGATGTACTGGACATGATTTTACAGCCTTCCATTATAAGGGCAAGGAGGCTCTGAACATTTTGTACTCGATTTCCATACACGAGAGCTTTCAGATGTCCTCGCAAAGAGAAGTCAGTGGGTTTAAGTGCGGAAGCCAGGCATCTGGTTGATCTCTACGTATCCATCTGTCACCGAATCTGTCATTTAGATCCGGCCGGTTTGTGGCCAAGCGGTTCTAGGTGCTTCAGTCTGGAACCGTGTAACCGCTACGGTCGCAGGTTCGAATCCTGCCTCGGGCATGGATGTGTGTGATGTCCTTTAAGTAGTTTTAAGTTCTAGGGGACTGATGACCTCCGATGTGAAGTCCCATAGTGCTCAGAGCCATTTTTTGTCATTTAGAAGCCGACGAAAATTAACACTATAATGAGAAGGTGCGCCATCGTGCATGAATTCCGTGTTTCATCTCTGAGCTAAGGGCACGTCTATTAACAGATCAGGCATAACACTCTCAACAAAATTATGAGCGCGGGTGGAAGAGAGTGGATAACAGGGAAACAAAGAGTTTCCTGACCCAAGTTCATATTACATAATTTCTTTATCTAAGTATGAGGAATGTATCCTTCAATTTGTACCGTACATATCTGTTACACTCTATATTTGATGCACTCTGTCACTAGAGGGCTCCGAATTGTACAGAGTAACACGACGGTGCATAACGTAACTACACTGCTGGCCTCCGTAAATGCAACACCCTGAAGGAAGCATCCGAATCAAGTGAAATTTACACCATGGGTTTGCAGCGATGAAATATGCAACTGATTAGAATTTCAGCGCAGACGCACATCACGCGCGCCTGTTGCGCCACCTCATAGCGCCATTTAAGGCTTGGCGATTTCGACGAGTGTACGTTCGGCACGTGTGTTTATCTTGTGGTTGTTTCACAAGACGATCAGTTACGCCTCGTAGACAACAGCGAACATCGTTTGATCACGTATCCGAGTTCAACAGAGGAAGGATAGTGGCTTACCGAGATTGTGGATTATCATACAGAGAAATCGCTAGTCGTGTTGGACGAAACCAAACAACTGTAATGCGGATATGTGACCGTTGGATGCAGGAGGGTACGACGGACCGACGTGGTCGATCGCATTCACCTCGGTGCACCACTGCACGTGCTGATGGGCAAATTGTGCGCATGGCAATGATGGATCGCTCAGTGATATCCCGAACCATAGCACAGCACATTGCGTCTGTAACGCATCATCCAGTGTCTGCGCGTACCATTCGACGCCGTTTACAGCAGAGTGGTCTGTCCGCAAGACGTCCATTGCTTCGTCTACCATTGACGCAGAACCACAGACGTCTCCGTCGCCAATGGTGTGATGACAGACGGATGTGGACGGCAGATTGGAATGACGTTGTCTTTACTGACGAGGCACGCTTCTGTCTGCAGCACCACGATGGTCGGATTCGAGTGTGGAGACACCATGGAGAGAGGATGCTGGACAGCTGCATTATGCACCGCCACACTGGTCTTGCACCGGGTATTATGGTATGGGGCGCATTGCCGGTACTTTAAATAGCCGGCGCTACATATCCGAGGTGCTGGAGCCAGTTGTCCTTCCTTACCTTCAGGGCTCGGCCACAGCTATATTTCAACAGGATAATGCGCGACCACACGTGGCACGCATTGTCCAAAGGTTCTTCGTCAATAACCAGATTGAAGTGCTTCCATGGCCGGCTCGCTCTCCGGATCTTTCGCCGATAGAAAACATGTGGTCCATGGTTGCTCAACGAGTGACCCAGATTACATCCCCAGCCGCCACACCAAATGATCTTTGGCAACGTTTGGAAGCTGCTTGGGCTGCTTACCCCAGGAACACATCCAACGTCTCTTTGACTCAATGCCGAGACGTGTGACAGCGGTGATCTCCAACAATGGCGGCTACTCTGGCTACTGATTCTGGCAGGAACCACATGTCACAGGCGTCTGTAAACGTAATCATCTGATACTTGGTCAACATGTTATCTACAAAATAAATTTTGTTGTGCTACCTCTTGTCTTTCTTGGTGTTGCATTTACGGTGGCCAGCAGTGTATGTCGGTGTGTGAGAAGCAGCGTGCTGTAATCGAGTTTCGAATTCGAAGAGTTCGTCCACACATGGAGCACTCACTCCTTCATCATCACAAGCCCAGGCCACATCTCCAACAATCCGACGTCTTCGGTTAACTGTCATCGATCATCCTGCACACTGTTGAGACTTCCGCCCAACCATCTATTTCCAAAACTTACAGAACATATAAGTTACACACGTTTGTCTGATGGAAGCAATCTCACGGTTTAATGGAAAAAAATTCTTCTGAAGCTAAGATCACTATATATTACTTATTAGCTGTTATCCGCTGCAGTAGTTTTCTTGTGATAAGTGGTAATGAGTAAGAGCAAGCTAGTAATTTTACGATATGTCTGTGATGTAGCGCTGTAGAAACGGATGCGTAAAAGGTACACAGTGCCGTAATGTAGATACATAATGAATGTGTTTCTATTATTTTGTGATTTGTCGAATCTGAAGGCACGCATTTTATTTTCTAATTATATTTAAAATGCCTCTGTGCATTACATTAGTGCAAGTAGAGTTTTTAAGGATATCTGTGGCTCACCGAGTAATGAATGTAAGATTTTGCCACCACAGCAACATGTACCAACCGTTTCTCCTTTCCGTTTTAATGTATTGTGCTGCCTATATTTTTCATCCATCCCCTTATGATGATTACGATTGACATAAGCAGTCTCTCTCTCTCTCTCGCTCTCTCTCTCTCTCTTTTTTTTTTTTTTTTGGTTTGTTTCATCATCAGTCTTGTGTTTTGATGCGACTCGCCACGAATGCCTTTCCTGTGCCAACCACTTTACCTGAGAGTACCACTTACAAACCGAGTCCTGAATTATCTGATTATTTGCTGAATATATTCGAACCTCTGTCTCCCGCTGCAGTTTTTACCCTCTACAGCTCCCTCTAATACCATTGAAGTCATTCCATGATGCCTTAACTGGTGCACTATCAGGCAGTTTATAGATCATAATCAAACGCAGCCTCACCAATAGCCTCTCACATTCATCATGTAGAGGTACGAGTTTCTGTTTGTCACGCAGTCTTTACATGATCCAGTCGCTGTGAATCTTCAAGCGTCTTGGAAGGTGTAAGAGACGCATGACCGTCAGTGTGTAAAATGTGATGGACTTGCGACTGTTCTAATGTCTCTGTAGCTCTAAAGATAGCCTGCTGTTCTGCATTCAAGTTCCGCCGGACATCTGACTGCTCTGACGCTTGTTCGTTTCGAGTAACTTTCGCAGCTTGAGCTCTCGTTGAATTATGAATTAAATCAGACGTTTGCGAGGTTTATAGCAACAGCTGTAAATATAAAAATATGGCATTTCAGCCTCTGATCACAACTTTTTTATTTTCAGTGACCGGTTTCAGGCTAGCTGCCCATCTTCAGTTCATATATTACATGTACAGAGTGAACTGTCAGTACATAACAGCTGTCATAACAGCAAACAATTAGTTCTGTACTGACAGGTTACTCTGTAACTGCAATATATGATATGAAGAAGGGCAGATAACCTGAAACCGGTCACTGAAAATAAAAAATAGCGATCATAGACTGAAACGCCATAATTTTGTTTAAAGAACGATCACGGCAATCCCAATAAGACAATAATATTTAGTTTTGTTAAGGTTTCAGTATGGTTCTCGGGCTCAACGACCGATTTTATTGCTGTACCTCCATCAGCATTGGCGACCGAATACTTCCGGCGTAAGAAGTCAGCCTCATACTGCCAACGGCCTTGTCAAAGAGGACGGAGGAGCGGATAGAGGTTCAGGGCACTCTCTTGTCCTAGGGGTGGGAAATTGCCCCTAAAGGCGGAAGAATCAGCAATGATCAACGACATGAGGATGCAGTAGGCAGTGGAAACCACTGCATTAAAGACACGTAACTTGTATCCACAGGACTTGTGGCCTGTAATTGAAGAAGTGTCATGTGATCTCTCCATTGGCAAAAGATTCCGGAATGGTCCCCCATTCGGATCTCCGGGAGGGGACTGCCAAGGAGAGGCTACTATGAGAAAAAGATTGAATAATCAACGAAAGGATAACGTTCTACGAGTCGGGGCGTGGAATGTCAGAAGCTTGAACGTGGTAGGGAAACTAGAAAATCTGAAAAGGGAAATGCAAAGGCACAATCTAGATATAGTAGGGGTCAGTGAAGTGAAGTGGAAGGAACACAAAGATTTCTGGTCAGATGAGTATCGGGTAATATCAACAGCAGCAGAAAATGGTATAACAGGTGTAGGATTCGTCATGAATAGGAAGGTAGGACAGAGGTTGTGTTACTGTGAACAGTTCAGTGACCGGGTTGTTCTAATCAGAATCGACAGCAGACCAACACCGACAACGATAGTTGAGGTATACATGCCAACGTCGCAAGCTGAAGGTGAACAGATAGAGAAAGTGTATGAGGATATTCAAAGGGTAATGCAGTAAGTAAAGGGGGACGAAAATCTAATAGTCATGAACGACTGGAATGCAGTTGTAGGGGAAGGAGTAGAAGAAAAGGTTACAGGAGAATATGGGCTTGGGACAAGGAATGAAAGAGGAGAAAGACTAATTGAGTTCTGTAACAAGTTTCAGCTAGTAATAGCGAATACCCTGTTCAAGAATCACAAGAGGAGGAGGTATACTTGGAAAAGGCCGGGAGATACGGGAAGATTTCAATTAGATTACATCATGGTCAGACAGAGATTCTGAAATCAGATCCTGGATTGTAAGGCGTACCCAGGTGCAGATATAGACTCAGATCACAATATAGTAGAGATGAAGAGTAGGCTGAAGTTCAAGACATTAGCCAGGAAGAATCAATACGCAAAGAAGTGGGATACGGAAGTACCAACAAGGGAACCTCCCCATCGCACCCCCCACAGATTTAGTTATAAGTTGGCACAGGGATAGGCCTTGAAAAACTGAACACGGATCAATCGAGAAAACAGGAAGAAGTTGTGTGGAACTATGAAAAAAATAAGCAAAATAAACAAACTGAGTAGTCCATGCACAAGGTAAGCAACATCAAGGAGAGTGATAGCTAACGAACGCCGTGGTCCCGTGGTTAGCGTGAGCAGCTATTGAACGACAGGTCCTTGGTTCAAATCTTCTATCAGGCGAAAATTTTAATTTTTATTTTCAGATAATTATCAAAGTTCAGGCACTCACACATAATCAACTTCGCTCTCCAAAATTCCAGGACATGTTCAGATTTGCTTGAACATATACAGAATTTGACGGTCTACGCACGGAAACATTTGAAAACGTAAAAAAAACATATGTTTTGACAGAGCACAGGGAAAACTGTGCGACTCTGAAACTGTTGCATTCATTTGATGCAGTTTACGTGACAAACTCTTATGTTTTCATCACTTTTTCGGAGTGATTATCACATCCACAAGAAAACTTACATCGGCCAAGGTAGAAGAATCTTTTTACCCATTCGCCAAGTGAGCAAGTTAGGTGGGTCGACAACATATTCCTGTCATGTGACGCACATGCCGTCACCAGTGTCGTAAAGAATATATCAGACGTTTTTTCCTTTGGAGGAATCGGTTGACCTACGACCTTGCGATCAAATGTTTTCGGTTCCTATTGGAGAGGCATGTCCTTTCGTCTACTAATCGCACGGTTTTGCGGTGCGGTCGCAAAACACAGACACTAAACTTATTACAGTGAACAGAGACGTCAATGAATGAATGGACAGATCGTAGCTCTGCGAAAATAAAGAAAGTAAAATTTTCGCTCGAGGGAGGACTCGAACCAAGGACCTTTCGTTTTGCAGTTGTTCACTCTAACCACGAGATCACGGCGCTCATCAGCAATCTTTGCCCTTTATGTTGCATATCTTGCACATAGACTACTCAGTTTATATATTTTGTTCATTTTTTCATAGTTCCACACAACTTCTTCCTGTTTTCTGGAATCATCTGTGTTCAGTTTTTCAAGGCCTATCCACTGTGTCAATTTATAACTAAATCTGAGGGGGATGCGATGGGGAAGTTCCCTTGTAAGCAATGACGAGATACGTTTGAAGTTCTCTAACGATATAGATACAGCAATAAGGATTAGCGCAGTAGGCAGTACAGTTGAAGAGGAATGGACATCTCTAAAAAGGGCCATCACAGAAGTTGGGAAGGAAAACATAGGTACAAAGAACGTAGCTGCGAAGAAACCATGGGTAACAGAAGAAATACTTCAGTTGATTGATGAAAGGAGGAAGTACAAACATGTTCCGGGAAAATCAGGAATATAGAAATACAAGTCGCTGAGGAATGAAATAAAAGAGGAAGTGCAGGGAAGCTAAGACGAAATGGCTGCAGGAAAAATGTGAAGACATCGAAAAAGACATGATTGTCGGACGGACAGACTCAGCGTACAGGAAAGTCAAAACAATCTTTGGTGACATTAAAAGCAACGGTGGTAACATCAAGAGTGCAACGGGAATTCCACTGTTAAATGCAGAGGAGAGAGCAGATAGGTGGAAAGAATACGTTGAAAGCGTTGAAAGCCTCTATGAGGGTGAAGATTGTCTGATGTGATAGAAGATGAAACAGGAGTCGATTTAGAAGAGATAGGGGATTCAGTATCAGAATCGGAATTTAAAAGAGCTTTGGAGGACTTGCGGTCAAATAAGGCAGAAGGGATAGATAACATTCCATCAGAATTTCTAAAATCATTGGGGGAAGTGGCAACAAAACGACTATTTACGTGGGTGTGTAGAATATATGAGTCTTGCGATATACCATCTGACTTTCGGAAAAGCATCATCCACACAATTCCGAAGACGGCAAGAGCTGACAAGTGCGAGAATTATCGCACAATCAGCTTAACAGCTCATGCATCGAAGCTGCTTACAAGAATAATGTACAGATGAATGGAAAAGAAAATTGAGAATGCGCTAGGTGACGATCAGTTTGGTTTTAGGAAAATATAGGGGCGAGAGAGGCAATTCTGACGTTACGGCTAATAATGGAAGCAAGGCTAAAGAAAAATCAGGACACTTTCATAGGATTTGTCTACCCGGAAAAAGCGTTCGACAAAATAAAATGGTGCAAGCTGTTAGAGATTCTGAAAAAATTAGGGGTAAGCTATAGGGAGAGACGGGTCATATACAATATGTACAACAACCAAAAGGGAATAATAAGAGTGGACGATCAAGAACGAAGTGCTCGTATTAAGAAGGGTGTAAGACAAGGCTGTAGCCTTTCGCCCCTACTCTTCAATCTGTACATCGAGGAAGCAATGATGGAAATAAAAGAAAGGTTCAGGAGTGGAATTAAAATACAAGGTGAAAGGATATCAATGATACGATTCGCTGATGACATTGCTGTGAAAGTGAAGAAGAATTAAATGATCTGCTGAACGGAATGAACAATCTAATGAGTACACAGCATGGTTTGAGAGTAAATCGGAGAAAGACGTAGGCAATGAGAAATAGTAGAAATGAGGACAGCGAGGAACTTAACATCAGGATTGATTGTCACGAAGTCAATGAAGTTAAGGAATTCTGATACCTAGGCAGTAAAATAACTAATGACGGACGGAGCAAGGAGGACATCAAAAGCAGACGCGGTATGGCAAAAAAGGTATTTCTGACCAGGAGAAGTCTACTAATATCAAATACCGGCCTTAATTTGAGGAAGAAATTTCTGAGGATGTACGTTTGGAGTACAGCATAATATGGTAGTGAAACATGGACTGTGGGAAAACCGGAACAGAAGAGAATCGAAGCATTTGAAATGTGGTGCTATAGACGAATGTTGAAAATTAGGTGGACTGATAAGGTAAGGAATGAGGAGGTTGTACGCACAATCGGAGAGGAAATGAATATGTGGAAAACACTGATAAGGAGAAAGGACAGGATGATAGGACATCTGCTAAGACATGAGGGAGTGACTTCCGTGGTACTAGGGGGAGCTGTAGAGCGAAAAAACTGTAGAGAAAGACAGAGATTGCAATACGTCAAGCAAATAATTGAGGATGTGGGTTGCAAGTGCTACTCTGAGATGTAGACGTTAGCATAGGAAAGGAATTCGTGGCGGGCCGCATCAAACCAGTCAGTAGACTGATGACCCAAAAAAAAAAAAAAAAAAAAACCTCCACCAAAGCTCCCCAGCTAAGCGAGGTCGTTCGCGAACTCAGTATCATAAACGATGCAAGCAATAACATTGGATTTGCACTGTCACTGACTGTCATAGACACTAAGGTTCGTCGACCATCACTCTAGCGTCGTCGGCATGCCACTCACGTATACCATAATTAAAAATGTTAATAATAACAAAAAAAGATATAACTTCCTAAACCAATCCTTGGCCTTCCCCAAGGTTCAAGCTATCTCCATTCCAAGCAGGTTTAGCGGTAGAGTCGCGAAAACGTAACAGAGTAAGTTACTTTCGTAGTTTATGTTACTAGTATTAGTTCGGAAGATGGATTAAACACGTCGACTACTGAAGAAGCATTGTATTACTTTTAATAATATTACGTAGAGTGCATTAACCAATAGAAACACTTCCACAGATAAGACAAAGTTCTAAAGGAAACAGGTTTTTGAAAGAGTATATATTTTTCCTTACTTTGAGTAACATTCTTCAAAAACCTTGTACTGCACACTTTGTAAAGTAGCGTATCTACTTCACGTATGTGGGTTCGGTGGGTTGGTCGTGGAAATCTAATAGACAGAGTTAATTTTGAATTGATAATAGTAGTATGGAAGTACGGACGGGAATGCATAAGGTTTGTTTTATAGTTGTTACGCAAGGCAGCGCTCGCGTATTGGTAAACTGAAATGAAATGTGCGTATTGCTTTATTGACTGGGAGACCTCCGTTGTGATGTTAGGGAGCTTGGTGCAAGTCTTTTTATTCCACTCCACTTCTGTGATTTTTGTGTCGATGATGATAAAATGATGATGACAACGCACACATCCAGACGGGAGTAGGAAAAAGTAAATCCGAGCAGGAACTGAACCTCTTCTTTTTTTTTTTTTTTTTTTTAATGGGTATTGTTATCTAAAATGGGTCTGGACAGAGGCCGCATGACATCTGTTCAAGTTGGTCGTTGAGTACCTAACTCAGGTTTTTTATTATTATTGCTAAAGAGGGCACCCAGTCCTCTGAGCGAAGACACTGAGCTACTGTGCCCGCAAGATCCGTTGTTCGAGCCAGTTTCGAGCCCTGGAACCCGTCATCGAGAACAGGCAACGCTAACAGCATAACCACGAGCTGTTGGCACAAATTTGGACTCAAACAAGAAGTTATAAGATACGCACGACGCTCAGCGAATACAGTGTGAAGCTCTTCTCATTGATATTAGTATGGGAGTATGGATTAAATACGTAGAAGATTGTGTAAGCATTGTATTCATTACGTTGAACCCTGTTATGTAGAATATATCAAACAATAAAAGCATTTTCACAAATATGATGAAGTTCAAAAGTCAAAGAGTAAATAGCTGTTCAGGTTGGTCGTTGAGTACTTAACTCAGATTTTATTACTATTATTATTGTTCCATACTTCGGGTTTACTGTCCAAATCAGTAAAGATGTTGTGCTGTACACTTTCGAAAGTAATCTTTCTTCTTCCTCAGCGTTCAATATCTCCATACTAAATTTTATCAAAATCATTTCAGCGGCTTAGTCATGAAAGCATAACGGACAGAGTTACTTTCGCATTTATAATAATAATATGGATTTCACGATAACCGTTTTCGACAGAAGCTTGCTGTCAGCTTCAGTTCCTTCAGCGAATACAATGGCGTTATTTGTATTTCATGTTTTTTCATATTTTTACTACACACAAGCCAATGTGCTACCGGCCGGCCAGTGTGGCCGTGCGGTGGTTCTAGGCGCTTCAGTTTGGAACCGCGTGACCGCTACGGTGGCAGGTTCGAATCCTTCCTCGGGCATGGATGTGTGTGATGTCCTTAGGTTAGTTAGGTTTAGGTAGTTCTAAGTTCTAGGGGACTGATGACCTCAGCAGTTAAGTCCCATAGTGCTCAGAGCCATTTGAACTATTTTTGAACTTCATTGTGGTAGTGATGAAGCGGTGCAAGCAGAGGTGAGTTCCTAGTTCTGTCAACACAGTCGAACATTTCTCAGTGACGGTAGCAAAACGTGGTTTCTCGTTAGGAGAAATGTATTCCTTACGAGAGTGTCTACGTTGCGGAATAAATACGTAGACGTAAAGGGCAAAGATATAGAATGTTAAGTACGTTTGTTCTATTTTTAAAAAAATCATGAGTTTTCACATAAAAATTTTGGAGGCATTAATTTTGAGCACGTCCTCGTATGTTTGATGCATTTTGTAAGTCATTAATTGCTTTCATTATCAACCACTGGATGACTGTAGTCTGGGTAACCAGCGCTCCCTTTTAAGCAGACGCAATATTCTCACGCATCTCAATGTTTCTGACGTCATATCTGCTGAATTATGTGTCTTACGCTGGTATAATTGTGCAGGTACATTCAGTGATACATGCAGATTCTGTAGAGTGTGTTGCGAAACGAGTCACTTGTAAAGAAGTAATAAATTGAAAAGTCATGTCTCGTGCTGGCGTTTCACTGCACGAAAAGTAAACATTTGAAATTACGTGTAAAACGTATTGGAATTCTCATGCTCAAATACTCGATGAGCAGACTCTGGGTATTTGCTCACCATGAGCTAGGCGCCTCAACACGTGTACCACTTTCCCTCTGCGTACTTGTCTTACTGTGTTTAATCGTTAACGTAAGATAATACCTCTTAATGATTAGCTTACATCATATAATTGATTTAAATTAACTCAATACATGTATAGATCTTGGAATTAGATATTGGTTGCCCCTAGTACCTGTTAAATAGGCAACTTGCAGTTGGGACTGGGTTTTCTTGTACCAAGTTAGTCGTTTAATAGTATACACTGATCAGCCAAAACATTATGACCACTGCCCACTGCGACGTTGGATGCCGCCTGGTGGCGTTTCGGGGACATGACTCAGTAACAAAATTATGTACGCGGAGCAGACACTTACGGGGAACTCCCTAGCGAAAAAATGATCTGTAAATGTGGAAATCCATTGAGCTAAGCGACTCTGACACAGGACTGATTATTATTACGCAGAGCCTGTGTACGAGTATTTCGAAATCGGCGAAGCTGGTCGAATATTCACCTGCTGATTTCGTGATCATCTACGGAAAGAGGTATAACAGTGAAACTACCACTAGGCTCTAAATGTGTTTGAAGGCTTGTCTGCACCATAAAGTAGCATAGATGGTGATCTGTGGCGTCTATGCAAAAAGTGTTTCAGAGCACGCCGTTCATTGTACATTGTTGAATATGGAGCTCCGCTGCAGACTGCCCATACGTGTTCACATGTTCACCTAATGACATCGTCAGTTACGATTGCAGTGTGTATGGGACTATCAGGATTCAACCGTCGATCGATGTAAACGTGTCGGCACCTTCGGTGAATCGCATTTCTACTACACTAGGTCGGTGGTCGTCTGAAGAAACGCCGTTATCGAGGTGAATGGTGCCTCGAAATGTGAAGCGCGCCATGAATGCAGACTGGTGGCAGCAGTATTACGCTGTTGGAGACGTTCACTTACCCTTGCATGGGGACCTGCAGTAGTAACCGAAGACACGCTGATAGCTGCCAACCGCCTGCACCCCTTAATGCTTGATGCCTTTCTCGACGGCAATGTCGATTTCCAGTAGTATCATTATCCGTGTCTCAGAACCAGAACCGTGCTGCACTGTTTTGAGGACCATTATTGTAAACTCACGTTGATTTATCAGCGTCCAAATTCGTCTCGAGAAGCCGTTTCGACTTCTCCATACGCTTTTCCGACAGCTTCACTTTCTCGTGCAACGATTTCGCATTAGCTTTCCTGTACTTCTCGATTATTTCATTCCTAAGTGCCCTGTATTATGTACTCATGCGTTCCCTGAACATTTTGAATACTGAAGTATTCCCTGTGTTACCCACGGTTTCTTCACAGCTATCTTCTTCGTGCCTATATTTACCTTACCAAAGTTTGTATTTGGCCTGTTTAGAGATGTCCATTCCTCTTTAAATCAACTGCCTACCGAGGTATTGGTGATCACAGTATCTATAGCTACAGAAAACTTTAATTGTATCACTTGATTTCTTAGTACTTCCGTTTCCCAGTTGTAGAATTTAAAAATTTTTAAGAACTCTCGTAGAGGATTCGGAGACAGTGGTGCCGAAGACTGATAATGGTGATAAATATAACTAAACTGTTTTCATAAAGGTGTTTAAGGTAACTCAGCTGTTCTGTTACCTCGTAGCTTGCACTTGGAGAAGATGTATGGGCTAACTAGTGACGCTATATACAGAAAGATTGACCACGGCCCATACAGCACGTGTGCCACGAAAGACGTACACACTCTTGAATGCTGCCTCGCTACCTCCAGACACCATCAAGCGGTTAAGACCACATGGCAGACTGTGTGATCTTCTTAAGGGGCACAGATGTCCGCCCCCGGCAGCTGAGTGGCTGGCGCGGTAGCTCAGCGTGCTAGGTCAGAGGGTTAGCTAGCCTCTGTAATACAAAAACCGAGTGAACGGATCAACAAAGAACCACAGCGGCTGTCATCAGACGTCCGCCACGAACAAATTCATCGAACTATCTGAAGCAGAAAAAAACAAAAGTGGTCAGCGCGACAGACTGTCAATCCTAAGGGCCTGGGTTCGACTCCCGGCTGGGTCAGAGATTTTCTCCGCTCAAGGACTGGGTGTTGTGTTGTCCTAATCATCATCATTTCATCCCCATCGACGCGCAAGTCGCCGAAGTGGCGTCAAATCGAAAGACTTGCACCAGGCGAGCGGTCTACACCACGGGAGGCCCTCGTCACACGCCATTATTGTCATAAGGTGCACAGTGATGGTCTTTCTTTACAGCCAATAGTGAGTAATATTGACACATTTCATCTCGCTTTCTTGCTGAGACCATTGGCTGACAAATGACCACATCATATACGGAACTTAGTTGATTTTATTAACAGACTGGGGGTTTTCCACCTAGGTCTTTCGGATCGTTTCGTGCTTTCTGATGTAGTATCTGCTTTTACGAAGGTACCTGTCTCCGATTCCTTGACACTAATTGGTAAACAGTTTCAGGCAGGCATCACTGCTTTGTTTCGGTACACTCTTTCCTCAGTCTATTTTATGTTTAACCAAGACTATTTTGAACATACCGACGGCGTCAACATGGATAGCCCCTTCTTCCCTGGTGATTATCATTTTTGTGGAGGGTTTCGAGGGAGGAGCACTTAATCAGCGGATCTTAAACCAACTATGTTTTGGAGGTACATGGATAATACTTTCATAGTATGGTCTCACGGAGAACGTAAGTTGGTGGAGTTTTCACATCATCTTAATTCCATCCATGAGAACATTCGATTTACTTTAGAATTAGAGACAGATGGTTGTCTCCCATTCCCGGATGTTTTGGTTAGACGGGAGAGTGACAGCTCTCTGGGCTATTCTGCTCATCGTCAGTCCATTCACACCGATTTATAATTACTCTGGTTCTAATGGCGCTGAGCACTATGGGACTTAACTTCCGAGGTCATCAGTTCCCTAGAATTTAGAACTACTTAAACCTAACTAACCTAAGGACATCACACACATCCATGCCTGAGGTAGGATTCGAGCCTGCGACCGTAGCGGTCGCAAGGTTCCAGACTGTTGCGCCTAGAACCGCTCGACCACCCCGGCCGGCGTACTTACTCTCTTCAAGTTGCCATCACCCATCCCAAACGACGAGAGTGCTTGACACTCTAGTACAAACAGTATTGGATGCAGTCAGTTTGCCTAAAGAGCTAGAACATTTAAAGACAATGTTCAGAAACAATGGATACTCTACCTAGCATATTAAGAGGGCATTCTCAGCTAAAACCAAGAACTGGGAAATGGATGGAGAGGACGTCACGCCAGCAAAGTCCCTAGGTTTTTTTCGCTTAGTTGGGAATATTTCCTCCAAAATAGTAAGAATCCCTAGTAATTTTCAGGCGTAGGTGATTTTCTGCTCACCATCTCAGATTTCGGACATGGTGGGATCAGTGAAGGATGATTTGTTATTGCGGAAGGCTGTCATTCACAAAATGTCTTGCCAGTGTAGTAAGGCCTATATGAGACAAACAACACTTGCAGTAGAACAACACTGTAGAGAACCTAAAAGTTAGAGTCGCCATTTGCATCCCAGCAAGACTACAAGAGCAGAAGATTATATCTCCAACGGAAATTCAATGGAGTACGACAAAACATTAATTTTGGACACAGCAAGACCTTGTTGCGACTCCATTACAAAAGAATCCGTTGAAATACGCATCGCGGAAAATGTAATGAACCGTGACAGAGGCCCCCAGCTGGATAATGCGTGGAAACATGTCATCTCCGAGGTTTGTTCCTGACGAAGACGTCAACAGCGCGCAGCAGTGACGAAAACAGCTGATCGTCGGCCGGTGTCCCGAAATCTCTTTTAATCCACCCGAGTTCTTCACGCATTGAATCTTCCTGACTAGTCTGACTAGACCCGTGGTCTAGGGGTAGCGACTTTGATTCATAATCTAAACGTCTTCGGTCCCGGGTTCGATCCCCGCCACTGCCTAAATTTTCATAAATAATCAGCATTGGCGGCCGAAGACCTCCGGCATAAGAAGTCAGCCTCATTCTGCCAACGGCCTTGTCAAAGAGGGCGGAGGAGCGGATGGAGGTTCAGGGCACTCTCTTGTCCTAGGGGTGGGCAATTGCCCCTAAAGGCGGAAGAATCAGCAACGACATGAGGATGCAGAAGGCAATGGAAACCACTGCATTAAAGACACGTAACGTGTATCCACAGGACATGTGGCCTGTAATTGAAGAAGTGTCATGATGATCTCTCCATTGGCAAAAGATTCCGGAATAGTCCCCCATTCGGATCTCCGGGAGGGGACTGCCAAGGGGGAGGTTACCATGAGAAAAAGACTGAATAATCAACGAAAGGATAACGTTCTACGAGTCGGGGCGTGGAATGTCAGAAGCTTGAACGTGGTAGGGAAACTAGAAAATCTGAAAAGGGAAATGCAAATGCTCAATCTAGATATAGTAGGAGCCAGTGAAGTGAAGTGGAAGGAACACAAGGATTTCTGGTCAGATGAGTATCGGGTAATATCAACAGCAGCAGAAAACGGTATAACAGGTGTAGTATTCGTTATGAATAGGAAGGTAGGGCAGAGGGTGTGTTACTGTGAACAGTTCAGTGACCGGGTTGTTCTAATCAGAATCGACAGCAGACCAACACCGACAACGATAGTTCAGGTATACATGCCGACGTCGCAAGCTGAAGATGAACAGATAGAGAAAGTGTATGAGGATATTCAAAGGGTAATGCAGTATGTAAAGGGGTCGAAAACTAATAGTCATGGGCGACTGGAATGCAGTTTTAGGGGAAGGAGTAGAAGAAACGGTTACAGGAGAATATGGGCTTGGGACAAGGAATGAAAGAGAAGAAAGACTAATTGAGTTCTGTAACAAGTTTCAGCTAGTAATAGCGAATACCCTGTTCAAGAATCGCAAGAGGAAGAGGTATACTCGGGACAGGCCGCGAAATACGGGAAGATTTCAACTAGATTACATCATGGTCAGACAGAGATTCCGAAATCAGATACTGGATTGTAAGGCGTACCCAGGAGCAGATATAGACTCAGATCACAATATAGTAGTGATGAAGAGTAGGCTGAAGTTCAAGACATTAGTCAGGAAGAATCAATACGCAAAGAAGTATGATTCGGAAGTACTAAGGAATGACGAGATACGTTTGAAGTTCTCTAACGATATAGATACAGCAAAAAGGAATAGCGCAGTAGGCAGTACAGTTGAAGAGGAATGGACATCACTAAAAAGGGCCATCACAGAAGTTGGGAGGGAAAACATAGGCACAAAGAAGGTAGCTGCGAAGAAACCATGGGTAACAGAAGAAATACTTCAGTTGATTGATGAAAGGAGGAAGAACAAACATGTTCCGGAAAATCAGGAATACAGAAATACAAGTCGCTGAGGAATGAAATAAAGTGGAAGTGCAGGGAAGCTAAGACGCAATGGATGCAGGAAAAATATGAAGACATCGAAAAAGATATGATTGTCGAAGGACAGACTCAACATACAGGAATGTCAAATCAACCTTTGGTGACATTAAAAGCAACGGTGGTAACATTAAGAGTGCAACTGGTATTCCACTGTTAAATGCAGAGGAGAGAGCAGATGGGTGGAAAGAATACGTTGAAAGCCTCTATGAGGGTGAAGATTTGTCTGATGTGATAGAAGAAGAAACAGGAGTCGATTTAGAAGAGATAGGGATCCAGTATTCGAATCGGAAATTAAAAGAGCTTTGGAGGACTTACGGTCAAATAAGGCAGAAGGGAGAGATAACATTCCATCAGAATTTCTAAAATCATTGGGGGAAGTGGCAAAAAAACGACTCTTCACGTTGGTGTGTAGAATATATGAGTCTGGCGACATACCATCTGACTTTCGGAAAAGCATCATTCTCACAATTCCGAAGACGGGAAGAGCTGACAAGTGCGAGAATTATCGCACCATCAGCTTAACAGCTCATACATCGAAGCTGATTACAAGAATAATGTACAGAAGAATGGAAAAGATAAATGAGAATGCGCTAGGTGACGATCAGTTTGGCTTTAAGAAAAGTAAAGGGGCGAGAGAGGCAATTCTGACGTTACGGCTAATAATGGAAGCAAGGCTAAGGAAAAATCACGACACTTTCATAGGATTTGTCGACCTGGAAAAAGCGTTCGACAATATAAAATGGTGCAAGCTGTTCGAGATTCTGAAAAAAGTAGGGGTAAGCTATAGGGGGAGACGGGTCATATACAATATGTACAACAACCAAGAGGGAATAATAAAAGTGGACGATCAAGAACGAAGTGCTCGTATTAAGAAGGGTGTAAGACATGGCTGTAGCCTTTCGCCCCTACTCTTCAATCTGTACATCGAAGAAGCAATGATGGAAATAAAAGAAAGGTTCAGGGGTGGAATTAAAATACAAGGTGAAAGGATATCAATGATACGATTCGCTGATGACATTGCTATCCTGAGTGAAAGTGAAGAAGTATTAAATGATCTGCTGAACGGAATGAACAGTCTAAATACACAGTATGGTTTGAGAGTAAATCGGAGAAAGACGAAGGTAATGAGAAGTAGTAGAAATGAGAACAGCGAGAAACTTAACATCAGGATTGATTGTCACGAAGTCAATGAAGTTAAGGAATTCTGCTACCTAGGCAGTAAAATAACCAATGACGGACGGAGCAAGGAGGACATCAAAAGCAGACTCGCTTTGCAAAAAAGGCATTCCTGGCCAAGAGAAGTCTACTAATATCAAATACCAGCCTTAATTTGAGGAAGAAACTTCTGAGGATTTACGTCTGGAGTACAGTATTGTATGGTAGTGAAACATGGACTGTGGGAAAACAGGAAGAGATTAGGGAATCGATGCATTTGAGATGTGGTGCTATAGACGAATTTTGAAAATTAGGTGGACTGATAAGGTAAGGAATGAGGAGGTTCTATGCAGAATCGGAGAGGAAAGGAATATGTGGAAAACACTGATAAGGAGAAGGGACAGGATGATAGGACATCTGCTAAGACACGAGGGAGTGACTTCCATGGTACTAGAGGGAGGTGTAGAGGGCAAAAACTGTAGACGAAGACAGAGATTGGAATACGTCAAGCAAATAATTGAGGACGTAGGTTGCAAGTGCTACTCTGAGATGAAGAGGTTAGCACAGGAGGGGAATTCGTGGCGGGCCGCATCAAACCAGTCAGTAGACTGATGATCAAAAAAAAAAAAAGCCTCTTAAACTTCAGCGTACCCTTCATCACTGCTAAATGGTGATCTGAGACGACATCTGTTATTGGATACGCCTTAGATTTCGCAATCTACGCCGGGTCATGACGTAACATAACTGAAATCCAGCGATATGTCCCGGCCACTTGCAAGTATATCTCCTCTTCTTGTGATTCCTGAAAAGAATATTCGGTATCACCATCTGCCGTTTATATCAGAATTCAATTACTTTTTCTCCTCTCTGAGCCCTACCACTAAGCCAATATCATCCCGTAACACTTTCTTCTGTTCCTTCCCCTACAACCACATTCCAGTACCCCATGATTATTAGATTTTCATCTCCCTTTACGTAATGAATGATTCGTTGAACACCCCCATATACATTCTCTGTCTCTTCGTCTGCCGGCCACAGTGGTCGAGCGGTTCTAAGCGCTTCAGTCTGGAATCGCGCAACTGCTACGGTCGCAGGTTCAAATCCTGCCTCGGGCATGGATGTGTGTGATGTCCTAAGGTTAGGTAGGTTTATGTAGTTTTAAGTTCTAGGGGACTAATGACCTCAGATGTTAAGACCCATAGTGCTCAGAGCCATTTGAACCATTTTTCTTTTCGTCTTCGGGTTGCTGTGTCGGCATGTGTATCTGAACTATCGTTGTCGGAGCTCGTTTGCTTTCGATTCTAATGAGAACAACAATATCACTAAACTGTTCACACCGAGCAAGGTGGCGTAGTGGTTTGACACTGGACTCGCATTCGGGAGGACGACGGTTCAATCCCGCGTCCGGCCATCCTGATTTAGGTTTTCCGTGATTTCCCTAAATCGCTTCATGCAAATGCCGGGATGGTTCCTTTCAAAGGGCACGGCCGACTTCCTTCCCCATCCTTCCCTAATCCGATAGACCGATGACCCCGCTGTCTGGTCTCCTTCCCCAAACAACCCAACCCAACTGTTCACAGTAATTCACTCTCTGCTCTACTTTCCTATTTGTAACGAATCCTAATCTCGTTATTCCATATTCTGCCGCTGTTGGTGATATCCTATACTCGTCCGAACAGAAACCCATATCATCTTCCCATTTCACGTCTGTGTCCGGCACTGAAGCACTAGAAAAAAGTAGTATAGGCATACTTGTTCAAATACAGAGGTATTTAAACAGGTGCTGTGCCTATATGTGACAAAGA
The DNA here is from genome assembly GCF_021461395.2 of Schistocerca americana. Lineage (NCBI taxonomy): Eukaryota > Metazoa > Arthropoda > Insecta > Orthoptera > Acrididae > Schistocerca > Schistocerca americana. The sequence goes on along the minus strand of NC_060122.1, from coordinate 748,741,764 downwards.
GTGTCTGGCGCAATTGTTAGACCGTTTACTGTTCCTACATTAGCAGGTTATAGAGATTTAAGTGAGTTTGAACGTAGTGTTACAGTCGACGCATGAGCGATGGGACACAGCATCTCCGAGGTAGAGATGAAGAGGAGGTTTTCCCGGACTACCATCTCACGAGTGTACCGTGAATACCAGGAATCCTGTAAAACATCAAATCTCTGACATCGTTGAGGCCACAAAAGAATCCTGCAAGAACGGGGCCAACACAGACGGTAGACAATTGTTCAACGTGACAGAAGTTCAACCCTTCCGTATAACGCTGCATATTTCAATGCTGGGCCATCAGTAAGTATCACCGTGCGAACCATTCAGCGAAAATCATCGACATGGGTTTCGGAGCGGAAGGACCACTCGTGTACCCTTGGTGACTGCACAACACAAGACCCTCACCTGGGCCCTCAACACCGACATTGGACTGTTGATGCCTGGAAACATGCTTCCTGTCGAACGAGTCTCGCTCCAAATTCTATCGAATTGATGAACGTGTACGGGTATGGAGACGAGCTCATGAATCCATGGACCCTGCATGTCCGCAGGGGTCTCTTCAAGCTGGAGGCGGCTCTGTACTGGTATGGGGCGTGTGGAGTTGGAGTGACATGGGACACGTGATACGTATAAATACGACTCTGACAGGTGAAATGTACGTAAGCATCCTGTCTGATCACCTGCATCCATTCACGTCCGTTGTGCATTCCGGTGGACTCAAGTAATTCCAGCAGGACACAGCGACAACTCACACGTCCAAAGTTGCTAGAGTGGCTCCAGGACTATCTGCGTTTAAACACTTTCGCTGGCCACCAAACTAACCAGACGTGAACATTTTGAGCATATCTGGGATGCCTTGCAACTTGCTGTTCAGAAGAGGTCTCTGCCCGTCGTACTCTTTCGGATTTGTGGACTGATCTGCAGGATTCATGGTGTCAGTTCCCTCTAGCACTACTTCAAACATTGGTTGAGTCCATGCCACGTCACGTTGTGGTACTTCTGCGTTCTCGCGTGAGGCCCTACGCGATATTTGGCGCTAGCCGAGGTGGCCGAGCGGTTCTAGGCACTACAGTCTGGAAACGCGCAACCGCTACGGTCGCAGGTTCGAATCCTACCTCGGGAACGGATGTGTGTGATGTCCTTAGTTTAGTAAGGTTTAAGTAGTTCTAAGTTCTAGGGTACTGATGACCTCAGAAGTTAAATCCCATAGTGCTCAGAGACATTTGAACCATTTTTGGACCATATTTGGCAGATTTACCGGTTTCTTTGGCTGTTCAGTGTAGATTGAGCCTTAGCATACTAGTTGTCGATTTGGACTTGCTTCTTGACGGAAATTGTCGTGCGCAGTTAATATTTTGAGATTGGTTCAAATGGTTCAAATGGCTCTGAGCACTATGGGACTCAACTGCTGTGGTCATCAGTCCCCTAGAACTTAGAACTACTTAAACCTAACTAACCTAAGGACATCACACACATCCATGCCCGAGGCAGGATTCGAACCTGCGACCGTAGCAGTCGCACGGTTCCGGACTGCGCGCCTAGAACCGCGAGACCACCGCGGCCGGCTTTTGAGATTTTTTTTTTTTTTACATACTATGGTGGGCTTAATAGAGCAAATTACTTTTGTTGGAATTATGGTATAATTTTCCAGCCGTTTATTCCAGTGAAACTTGATAATGGTCATTGATCGAAACTAATTAGGAATTGTGCCAATAAATGACACCTGAAGGTTTGACTATAGATTTTAATAACTATTTGGTGGCTGAATATCTCCACCTGCAATCTTTCATGAAGTAGCACTTCCGTTTTCTGATTTTCTAGCTTGCCTACAACGTTCAAATTCGTCGAGCGTTATCCTTTTGTTGGTTGTTCAATCTCTTTCTCATGCTCACCTTCCCCTTGGCAGTCCCCTCCAGCAAATCCGAATAGGGTATTAGTCCAAAATCGTTTGCCAATGGAGAGATCATCTCGGCACTTTTCCAATTACAGGGCACATGTCCTCTGAATGCACATGATGTGTCTTTGGTGCAGTGGTTTCAATCGGATTCTGCATCCTCATACAATTGATAATTGCTGATTCCTCCGCCTCTAAGGGCAGTATCTCTCCCCAAGGGGCAAGAGAGAGTCCTGAACCTCTGCCCAATCCTCTGCCTTCTTTGACAACGCCGTTGACGGAATGAGGGTGACTGCTTATGCCAGAAGTCTTTAGCCGTCATTGCTAACGACTTTCATTCGAAGTTTATGTGGTGGCAGGATTCGAACGTGGGAGCGAGGACGTTCTGATAGTAATCAAAGACGCAACCCCTAAACCACGGTTGTTCCACGTTTGGCAGTTAATTATACGGCTGTCGATGGAGTGATTCACAGGGTAAACGAGGGATATTCAGATCGAAAATGGTTCAAATGGCTCTGAGCACTATGGGACTTATCTTCTGAGGTCATCGGTTCCCTAGAACTTAGAACTACTTAAACCTAACTAACCTAAGGACATGACACACATCCATGCCCGAGGCAGGATTCGGACCTGCGACCGCAGCGGTCGCGCGGTTTCAGTCTGTAGCGCCTAGAACCGCTCGGCCACCATAGCCGGCGATATTCAGATCGAGTCAGTACTTAATTCTATATGCGCACTTGAGTGTAGCTGTTGGAATTAATTATATACACTGCATGTTTGGAATGCTCCTGCATTACAATTAATTGAAGCTATCAGGAAACTAATTCCTCAGTTACACGTCATGTAAGATCGCTACAATATAACCAGGTCACCTTCCCAATAATTTTGACGTTTAAGACCCCTTCGTAGAATCTTATCATATAAAAAGTTTTAGCTCACTCTGTTCGTTAAGTGATTGCCGTTTGCTGAATTTTTGAATCCTACCTCTTACCAGTCGATTTCGGAAGGCACAGCAGTGGCAAATATACTTTTCACCCACCTTTCTTAAGCTCCGCGGGATAAATAACCACCCATGATGGAGTATAATTTTACTAGCCCTTTCTCGGTTTCTGCTGTTCATTTTGTGACTAGTGTTCGTCCGTATGAGGATGAGTTCATTTGATTTTGTCACTTCACGGACTTATGGTAGGTAGTAGACAGTCGAGTCTACAATTGTAAATATTCCTGTGATGAAATACGCCTCGCTTATTGTATCTGTTACTGTAGCTGAATGACTAAAATGCCAGACAGACTAAGTGGAGTATGCAGCTGGGGAGGGGAAAACGATTGAACGTTGAGAGGTCGAGAGGTTATCGGACGTTATTTCAGTGACGGCAAAAATGATGAGCTCGGTTGTCAGTATAACTTTGCACGTCATCCACTCTGGTCGCCTGCAGTGACTGTTGTAACCAGTCTTTAATATCCCAGATACAAGCAATGTGACAGAGTTAACGTCTGAACTCTACCCAGATATGACGATTTTGCTGGACATGGGAATACCTCAACGTCACACAGCTCGTATAGAGAAGTGCCGTATGTGGACGAGCGTTATCCTGTTGACACACGGTATCACGATACCATCGCTCGATGGGTAGCACATGACGATACCCAACGTTCGTGACATGCGGTTGTGCTGTCAGAGTTAAGTCAATCACCGTCAGACTGACGTGACGTCACACCTAATGGTTTCCAACACCTGGGCTCGAAGAGCAAACCGAAGTGTGTATTCAAAATATTGGACGAATGGGACTTCTCCCTAGGCTGCAGCCGCACTCGGCTGAGTAGTAGTGCTGAACCGCGATTAACTGCAAAACAAAATGAGAGGCCATTCATCAGCAGACCATGCTTGCTGGTCACTGCACAACACCAAACCAGTTATCTGTAATGTGGTGTAAACGGAAATAACGTATTCAAGCTGCTGACAGTCACCAACCAATGGTGCGGTATGATAACGATTTTGAAGGGTGTCCGTTACTTCTTTTCGGATTACAGGCGCAGATGTTAAGGGATGACAATATGGCAAACCATGTCTGTGGTGGGATTGGGTTGTTTGGGGGGGGGGGGGGAACCAGACAGCAAGGTCATCAGTCTCATCGGATTAGGGAAGGATGGGGAAGGAAGTCGGCCGTGCCCTTTCAAATGAACCATCCCGGTATTTGCCTGGAGCGTTTTAGGTAAATCACGGAAAACCTAAATAAGGATGGCCGGACGCGGTATTGAACCTTCGTCCTACCGAATGCGAGTCCAGTGTGCTAACCATGTCTGTGGTGGTAAGACGTCCTCGACCAGAACTTCAGCGAACATGCCGGCCCTTATGTTTCCATATAGGCAGCATCAGGCCAGAGCCTCATGAAAATGGCCCATAAATCTGGATATTGCATCATTTGACCAACTGTCCAAGCAGCGAACCACAATTGCGCACCTTCCAAATACTGTCAGGCACTAATAATCTTCATACGTGTCTACAGCATCTCCTTCACAATGTCTCAAAATTCCATGCTTTTCATTCCTCTTGTATACTGAAAAAAAGTGTAAGACATGACCAACACTAGCGGATTCTGGTGACTACCTACCTGTCAAAGAGAACTGTAATCGTATACATACCTACCACGAAATTATATTGACATCCAACCACATTTTTTCAAGGTGATATACGTCTGTCATTTGTTAAACGAAATTGAAACTACACGTTGGGCCCATATTTTTGTCGTCTCTGTCTCCCTTTTGGAAGAGACACGAATAAGATATACTTAACAATTGAACGAACTAGAGTTTAGAAACCTACCTCCGTAAACATAACTTCGAATGATGCCAACCGAGCTGGAGATTCATTCTAGCGTACACAAAGAACTGCATCAGCTGGACATTCCGAGAGGAAGATCTCTCCTCATGGACTCAGATGTGGGAATGAAAACCGTTGGGCAACAAATAACATGACGAAAAGTGTGACCTCGACAAACGAGCTCTGTATATTAGTTCTTTCGAAAAGCACCAATAATCTCATTAAAAAGCGGTTTCACCTGTCTACTGAAATAAAATATTGGTCCAGTTTGACCTTAATACATGGCAAATCCTCTGAGTCAAATACGTAACACGAATTTTCTGACGAATTGATATCAAGGGGGAAAATGGAGAGGAAATAAAGCAACTAAGTCTTAAGGACAATGAGCAGTGTAAACTATGATTCACTTGACAAAGATTGCTAGGTATAAGGACAAAAGGAATAGCAATCAACTTATACATCATCGACAAAAAGCAACGATCCTGTTGTTCGAACAGTGGCTCTGGCCAAGGGACATACGATTTCACAAGCCTCTACCATAACTAACTAGATCTTTCATAAGGATGTCGGTGCGATTGATTACCTGCAGCTTGTAGGCTCAAATGGCTCTGAGCACTATGGGACTTAACATCTGAGGTCATCAGTCCCCTAGAGCATAGAACTACTTAAAGCTAACTAACCTAGGGACATCACACACATCCATTCCCGAGGCAGGATTCGAATCTGAGAGCGTAGCGGTCTCGCGGTTCCAGACTGAAGCGCCTAGAACCGCACGGCCACAATGGCCGACCAGCTTCTAGAAATTGTACGTAAGTCATATTATTAATCAGTTGTTCGATAAAAAATGCTTTGTCCTAGTATTTTATTTGATCGTGCTAGTGGTATGCGGAATATACAAAAGACGTATTTCTTGTAATATATTACATATTTAGTAAGTTAAAAAGTGGTAACTGTGAGAAAATTTACATAGGACAAACTGGATGAAATTTCAAAACAAGATTTAAAGAACATCTGAACCTTACTTTCACTAACCTGTCTTCCTTTTAGACACACATAAATCAACAAAAATCACACAGTCAGTGGCATGACGCTAAGCCTGACTGTTTCGTATATTGACGGAAAAAGGAGTTTATTAAATATTTTGAAAGAAATAGATATTTTCATATATTTAACGAAATACCCTGGCTTTGTTTTAAACGAAAAGATCTATCTAAAAGAGATCATGAAACATTTCCCTTTGTTCTGCTAAAAGAGATAATACAAGTTAGAAGTAACATTACATATATTCTGTGATGTATACCACAAATAATCTTGAAATCTTCAACATCTGCCAATTACTATAGCATATGTTTCTTAAAAAATTCTTATGGTGATTCACATATCACGTAATCGTATAATTACATGAACTTCACGAAACATTGTCTCTTACATAAGCTAGAGAACATTACATATAAGGCAAGTCGAATTACAATTAATTTTAAAATCACATATACATAAAACACTATATTGTACTCGTAGGCAACTTTTTGAGAGAAATAAGTGTCGTTTATGTAATACACGTACCGATGATGATTGGCATTGCCCGAAACTAGTCCGGTGAAATAAAATAGTACGACAAAGCTACTTTTGTCGAACAGTTATTTATTTACATGACTAATTTACAAGCCTTAATAAGGCTTGAAACACCTGATCAAAAGCAGAATCTAACTTACTGAAAACAATACTCGTAGCGAACGATTGATAACTCTCATTGACAGTCACTTGTGCTACACGTTCTCACAATGATCCGAGCTGAAGGATGGAGTAGCGTGGTGGGCTGCTGACAGACTGGTCGCTGGATAACTTGTCCTCTCTCATAAGGAAGCCTCTCTCCATCCAGAGTCACGGAAGGAGCTGGAGGATTAGCGTGATCTCACATAGGTTCAGAATTAGTGTGTTCTCGCAGAGGTGTCGAACTAAAGTGCCCTCAGCAGACATATATACCCTCTGCTCTTCCAAAAGTTCTTATAAAATACCTCTCGCCAGTGTGAAGGCTCCATTAAATACTGGCCAGCGAGATGGTTCGTAATTAAAGTGCTAAACTCCTCTACTGGAAAAACTTTTATCATTCTCCCCTAGGCTTGTATTTCCGTGAGTACATTTCCAAAAAGATAGGTGCAAAATCCTCAGTGTACACAGATTTTTTTTTATTTCAGCCAGACCGCAGTTCTCCCTCATGTGTATTTCTCATAACGCGGACTGCTATCTCCCATCCTCTGGTAATTTTTAGGGGCATTCAATGAAGCTCTTTGCTGTGTTAATACGACGCGAGAGGTCATTCACCCTCCGTGGAAATAACGTCTGGCTGATAGCATCACGTCTCCACAGAAAGAGAAAATAAATTCTAAAACCAACTCAGCCATTTCTCTTTCATGAAAATGACATATCTTTATCTGCGAGTGGCGTCCCACTCTCCTACTTAATAGTAGGGTTGCGGCCACAGAAAACCGAATTCAGTGCAGCCAAGCTCTGGCCTAGTAGCTATGGCTTGTAATAATAGGCATCATTCCGCACAGGACCAAATTTTCGTCACAGCTCGTTACGTCGGCGCTTTAATGTTGCGTCAATGGAGTCTCATTCTGTGCTGACCACAATACTCAGGGATAACGTCTGCGACCGCTGGTAGTCGGCGCCTTGCATGAAGAAAACAGACCCTGCGTGGGGCCACCGACCCTCGGCGGAAGTTGTCTTACATACGGAAGTGACGCCTCTCGCTTCTTCAGCTCATTATGTGACTGAGACATGCAACTATATTGCATGCAGTAGCACCCCAGTGTCAAGAGAATATTAAAACTAATATTAATATTAATATTAGTCGTTGCAATGCCAGAGGTTGCTCACAGTCAGCACTGTTTTATATATATTATCGCTACACTGATGTGCGAGACGCGACAGCGAACCAAAGAAGTGTAATAAATATGAAACGAATCAGTTCAGAACAGTTGGGGTTGGGTTGTTTGGGGAAGGAGACCAGACAGCGAGGTCATCGGCCTCATCGGATTACGGAAGGACGGGGAAGGAAGTCGGCCGTGCCCTTTGAAAGCAACCATCCCAGCATTTGCCTGGAGCGATTTATGGAAATCGTGGAAAACCTAAATCAGGATGTCCGGACGCGGGATTGAACCGTCGTCCTCCCGAATGCGAGTCCAGTGTGCTAGCCACTTTGACACCTCGCTCGGTTTAAGAACAGTCTCATGCATTTCAACATATTTGGTATTAGGAGTCCTCTAATAAAAAACAGTCTTTCTTCTATTAACCCTGCAGCAATTTTAATATGATTGTAAGTTTAAATTATTCTGGTTGAACGTTTCTACATATCTTTTGTCTGTAAATAAGCTGCTGGAAAATTATGAGTGCACCCATTTACTGGTTACCATTCAACTCAGTATTTAGTGCTGCAACAATGCATGCGGAATACATAAATCATTTCAGGTGAATAGCACAAACGTTTCTGAAGTCTTAGGTACTCACCCATGCTGAAAAACTCATGAACCGTGAATTTACTTTCAAAATCTTTTCTTAAAGAACTTACTTTATTTACTAGCGATTCATCAATAACATTAACACATTTAATCACACTAGGTGAGCGTGGAAGTAGTAGCCAGGGAATAACTGATGAAAATGAAATTACCTTTTTACAAATGGGAATTTTATTCATAAAAGTCTTTTCAAAAACAGATTTTAAATTTATAAGCAAAAACGCGCCCTCGAAATATCAAGTTACAATTTTATTTAGAGGCAGAAAGAGCAATATGGACGCTACGAGCCTTCGGGCTGAGAAGCTCACCTGCTCCCTTTCAACACGGCCGTAGTCACGACCGCTCACAACAACCTCTGAAAGACTACACTGGTGCAAATCTGCAACACACCAGATTACTTTGAACTAAAAATTTTAACAACTCACACAAACACATTAACTATGCACCCCATAAGAGGGATGGAAATGGTACAAGACTCAAATTATTTGCCACCGAAAGTACAGTTTTTTTTAAAGGACTCTTACGGTAAAAGGATGGCAACCATATAACCTAAAACGACTAATTAAATAAAACCCATAAAATGCAGACTTACATAAAATGTACAACATTCTCCACATTACACATATACCACCTCGCAAGATGATAGGCGAGATAAAAACATATTTCAAGAATTCGGCCTTTAAGCAATAAATTCGTTAACACCGAGTCCGACAAACATGACAGAGGCAGCTATTAACGTGTGGCAGATTGAAAGGGGGGGGGGGGTTACTAAACAACCCGAATCACACATTGCTCTAAACCTCCCCAATTCCACAAGGGAAAAACGTACCAGCCAATTCACAAATTCCGCGGGTGGGCAAACGGAGAAGAATGGTGGGACGACCCCAAAACAAAGCGGCTGGTGACCTCACCAGGAAAACAAGTAGAATTTAACAAGTAAATGAAACATCTTCATTCGCTTAACTTCTAATAAACTGCGATTTCTGGCGAAGACCTGGCGCAGCACCCCCAACGCTCTCCCGTACCGTCCGCTGCCAGCCGTTTCAACGGACGCAGGAAGGCGCGGCGATCTCCCGTCTCACGGCGTCGCAGCTCGCCCCGGCCAGCGCGATGTGTGGTTTCGCTCCTGTCGCTCTCGTGTGAAACGCAAGGCCACTACCCCTTTCTATACGGCGCTGCCCACTGGACTCACGTGGGGACCTCACATGCGCCGACGCTCAAGGCGGACAAGTCATCTCGTGTCTCAGTGCGCGACCGACCAACCGAGCGATCTAGCCGCCAATGACCGTTGCCCGAGCAACTCGAGCTGACTGGCGGCCTAAGGCGCAGACTCAGATACAGGAACTCAACCCCGACCGGTTGACCACTTGCTGAGTTCTGTTACTGGCGGAGTGGCAAGACTCTCATCTTCTGGCTTTAAAGTTTGATCCAAACGGCAGACATACTAGCACTCCGACGACAGACAAACACTTACTGCCGCTCAAATGTAAACGAGAGACAGACCAGCAGCTGGTGGCGCGAGACTGACCTAGCCTCACTCCGACTGACCCCCTGACGTTCTGATAGCACCCCTTAAATGCACGTGAACAGGCAACCTTTCCGCTTTCCCACCAGAGGGAGACACCAAAGCTGCAATAACCACAGCGGCGCCACCGCTAGAAACGGAAGGCGACTGCTTCACACAACGCGCTGCGGCGCGCTCTTCAAAACAGCAATTCTTTTACCACGGCTCAACTCATATTAGTACAACGTGTAGCCTCCACAGGTTTCAAAGCACGCACTGGCTCTGGCATTTAATCGATCGTACAGATGGCGAATACTGACCTGGGATACGTTATGGCACGCCTGCTCGTCTGTTCACGTAGTTCTGTGAGCGTTGTTGGTTGATGAGGGGCACGAGGCATTTCAAGACCCGTCATGTACCACACATACTCGACTGGAGACAAGTCCGGAAATCGTACTGGCCGGGAAAGTTGTGGCAGGTCTTGCGGAGCAGAATGAGTTTCACAGGCAGTGTGTGAGCGAGCTTTGTTCTGTTGGAACACCACATCACCTTCCTGTTGTAAGAACGGCAGAACAACGCGTCTGAAAACATTCTAGCACTGGTTAGCGTCCCCTCCAGAAACACCAAAACTGACCGTGAGCTGTAGCTTATCGAACCGAAGACCATAAGGTCTTTGGATGAGCCAGTGTGCCTTGTGCGAATGCACTCTACGAGACAGTGCTCACCAGAACTTAGTCATTCGCACAAAGGAACATAACTTGGGTGCAGGCAGAATCAGCTTCCACTGCTGAAGACAACGGCGCACCTTCTCTTCTGCCAAGTGATCCTCTGAAGGCAGCGGTCGAGACGTGCACGTCGATGCTGTGGCATGAGTAAAAGTAGGGCTGGAACTGTGTGAGCCTTTAGTCCACTGCTAATAACTGATTCGCAACAGTTCATGTTGAACTTACGGGCTCACAAGCACTCTTATCCGTTCTGTGGTAGCTGTATGAACTGCCACTGCTGCCCATACAATACGTCGATCCTGATGGGCTTCTGCGTTGCGTACATTTCCGTAACATCGTGTACGGGTATGAGAACATCTACGTGACCACTGATACCAACATCGTTGCACAGTTGACGTGGCACATGCAATTTCTGTGGCAGTTCTCCGAAAGGACGATCACACCGCTCGGAAGACCACAATTTGACCCATTTTAAACTCGCTGGTTTCGTGTAGGAAACACAAGTGGGTCTCAGTGGCATGGATGCCTACTTGCTTGACGCGTCTGCACCACACTGAGCCTTCTGGCTAACAGCCTTCCCTATGACACAGATAGCGCTCTGGTACCTGTGCCACTACATCTACATCTACATGGCTATTCTGCAAGCCTGGCAGAGGGTTTCCGTTCGGGCTCTGATTTCTCTTATTTTATTATGATGATAATGTCTTCCAGCATTTGTGGGTGTCAACAAAATATTTACCCATTCGGAAGAAACAGTTGGTGATTAAAATTTCGTAAATACATCTCGCCGCAAAGAAATCCGTCTTTGTTTCAATGACTGCCACACCAACTCGCGTATCATATCAGTGACATTCTCACCCCTATTGCGCGATAGCACGAATCGAGCTACCCTTCTTTGCACTTTTTCGATGTCCTCTTTCAATCCTACCTGGTAAGGATCCCATACCGCGTAGCAATATTCCAGAGGAGGACGGACAACTGTAATATAGGCTGTCTCTTTAGTGAGTTTGTCACATCTTCTAAGTGTTCTGCCAACAAAACACAGTCGTTGTCAACAAAACGCAGTCTTTGTTTCGCCTTCCCCACAATATCATCTTTGTGGTCTTTCCAATTGAAGTTGCTCGAAATTGTAATTCCTAGTCGAATTGAAAGCTCTTATATTTGTGCGATTTATCGTATACCCAAAATTTATCGGATTTCTTTTAGTACTCATGTGGATAACCTTGCACTTTTGTTTGTTTAGTGATAATTGCCACTTTCCGCACCATGAAATTCTCTCTAGATCACTTTGTAATGGGAATTGATCGTCTGTTGATTTTACTAGACGGTAAATTACAGCGTCATCTGCAAGCAATGTAAGCGGGCTTCTCAGATTACAACTAGGTCATTTATATAAATCAGGAACAGCAGAGGGCCTATGACACTACCTTGCGGAACGCCAGATATCACTTCTGTTCTACTTGATGATTTACCGTCTATCAGTACGAAATGTGACCTCTCTGAGGGGAAATCAGGAACCCAGTCACACAACTGAGACGATACTCCTTATGCACCCCATTTGATTAATAGTCGTTTGTGAGGAACGGTATCAAAAGCCTTCTGGAAATCTAGGAATATGGAATCGATCTGAGATCCCCTGTCGACAGCACTCATTACCTCATGGGAATAAAGAGCTAGCTGTGTTGCATACGAACAATATTTTGTGAATCCGTTTTGGTTATGTATCAATAAATCATCTTCTTCAAGGTGATTCATAGTGTTCGAGTACAGTATATGCTCCAAAATCCTACTGCAAATTGAGGTTGGCGGAAAACGCTGAAACTATTATCAGTATATCTTCTTTTCCCCAGGTGGCATAAGCTGTCATGGGATCAAAATGTACGTCATTTTTACAGGTGTGCCAACTTTTTTCCACCAGTGTATTTCTAGTAATATACTGTTAATTATGTAATGTGACAATATAGTTATTTACTTAGGTTGAAAATCAACGTCAGTTTGTGTACCAAGCGGCGATCCTCAGCAGGTCTGCCTGAATTTCACTGCAGTTTTCTGATTACCTAAATTTTCATTTCCGAATCGCCTCCTAGTGTTTACGACGTTATCCAACGTATCATTTATGTTTATCGTGAATAGTAACGGCCTTATCCAAGTTGATTCCTACAGACGAGATTATCTCTCTGAAGAAGTGTGCAGATCAGTCTAAAACGTTTCGTCATCTTAGTTAACACAAAAACTCCAAAGGAAATTAAGTGATATTCCTAGACAGAAGTTTAATCAGGAGGTCATTTGTGGTCTTACCCTTTTTTTGGCCTCATCCAGCTTTATGATTTTTGGCACAGTTTGGCTATAGTTAAATATATGTTGAAGCTGTTTTAGAGATATTAACTTCTCACTGAGGTGGCTATCGAGCAACAATGAGTCTTTAACAATCCTCGGCACCTTACCAATCCAACATATGACTGTATTGCACACAACACCGGAAAATGTACACTGACACTCCACTTTTTAACCCAGTGATGAATGATTTTGGCTGCTTTGCTATTTTCGACTTTTAATCTCCGTCCTCAGTCTTTCTTCCATCTATTGTCCGTATTACACAACGGCCAGTTCAAGTAATTAGTAAGCAAACTCTTTTATGAAGATTTGAGAGATAACAATAAACTTTCAAGTCCATTTAGTTTGTCATGTTGAGGTGGCTCCAGTTCTTTTTGCCTCGGGGTCTGATTCTTGAAGCTGAAAATCTAACATCAGATCCTGACGGTTGGCTTGAACTAAATAAACTGGGAGATTGTTGTAGCAGAATTTTTTACATAAATATATTTTCCACTGATTTTCTCATATTTTAGTATATCATACAATATTTAGATTTTTCGCATTAACGAAACCGAGATTACACTGTTCGCACCTATTACACAAAAATACGTCCGATCACATCAGAGGCAAGCTTACGACTCTCACACTCTGCGAAAATAACAATATTCCAAAAGCCTTTCAATATTTCTTAACATATCAATTCCTACTAGCTTTCGTTACATTATTAATTTAGATTATTATTTCATACATGAATCCAGAAATAAAGACAATAAACAGTACAGAACTGCCTAATTGATAATAGAAATGTGCAAATAGCTGTGCAAATAATTCGTAATGTCAAATGTTTGTAAAAAAAACGTAATTTTGCCTTTACATTCAGAACTGGTACATACCGATTATAACATCGAAACTAAAATATTTTATAACGTAATTCATTTTCATAAATTTTAGTTTGAAGTACAACACATAGTGTAAAAAATTATACGAAAATTTTCAGTAAAGCAACTGAGATAAAGTGGACCTGTCCTAAATTCGAAGAAAGTAATACTGGTGTCGACAACTACTGTTGAGAAAAAGTAATGTTATAGGTGAATGTCCCGTTACGCACTCTAACCGTTTAGAAGCTGATATATTATACTCATGCGCAGATCCAGGATTTATCTTAGGGGAGGGGGATTTCCGTGGCGTTGTATACCTCCCACAAAGTCAACTCTACGCGAAAATATTAACAATATATTACTTTGTTATACAGGGTGTCCCAAAATGTTGCGACAAACTTCGAAGGGTTTTTGAGGTTGCCTTGATGAACAAACCGAGAACAGGAGCCCCTGTCCGGAAACGTCATCCAACGACGCTATGCAGCGTCGACGTTACAGGCTCCGGCGCCTACCTGTATCCCACCCATTCGACACCACACGTGACTTTGTACGCTGGCGGACCGTAGGTGGAACGTCTCGCGATACTGTTTTGTCATTCGGTGACCACGACTAATAGTCATGTTCGCTAGTGGAGAAGATGGTGCTAGCTGTTGCGTAGAGAGGTCTGGTCTCCTATGAATGCGACTCTCAGTAGCATCGTAGAATGATGTTTCCCGACACAGGTGTCTATCCTCAATTTCTTGCGCAAGACACTCTCTACAACCCCTCGAAGTATATAACACTTGTACTTGAAATAAGCTCTGAATGTCTAATTCATGAAATATTATGAAATAAAAACTCAGAGACAAGAGAAAGAAAGTAAAATTGAGTAAGTAGATACATTAAATGAGTCTAAAATCATAAATTCTGGTCTCCTTCTACAACTGGTATTTGAAAATCTTATAATTACTTTCTCGATTTGAATAGCGACTTTTCTATGGATGTACATCAGAGAAACTCCGAGTGTGCGGTTTTCAGACATGATTCCCCCTATATATGTCTATGTGCAGCAACGACGAAAGTGAGTCCTCAGCGGATGCATTTACTTCTCGACGAGTTGAAGAGTCCAGAACAAGCTAACATATTACTGGAAAGGCATACTTATCGCACGTAGCCATTATACCTAGAGCTGTTATGGTAAGCTTTTTATTTGCTCTTTTTCTTGAATTCGTTTCTCTCGCCACAGCAACATTTCATCTTTTAGCAGAAGGGGAGCAGCACCCTTATCGACGTCAAGAAGCAATCCGAAGTGATCGAGGTGGAAGTCCCAAACCTTGTAATCTCACCAGAGAAGTTCTTAGCAATGTGCTCTGCAATGAAAACTTACACCTGAAAGACGTCCATGATCTCAGCAGGTCTATGATTACAAATTCTAGTAAGGTTGCATAGCCTGATACTCGTTGCGTTCCTTGGCTTAATTCATTTGATGATTGGCACAATAAATTGGAAATAAATTGTGACGTGGATTCAGAAGGATATTGAGATCGACGACCAGTTGATTGGTTAGAGTTTCTGCACGCTGCCAGACGTTTTAACCTAGCCTTCACATCTTAACGGAGACAGGCAAGAATAGAATTCGTATTATGGGCTTGCATACCACTGTAATTTACACGACCTGTATTAATATGCTTCTAAATATGTGTAATCAATGGTGTTGCAAATATCTTAAAGTCATTAAATCCTCCTCTGCATTAAATTAGTCGAGATTTTTGTGTCTGTATCTCACGAAAATATCTTTGGTGTTAGCCTGGTGAATCTACTCGTTAAGATACAAGGTTTATCAAAAAGAATCGTCCGATTAAAAAAAAAATCATAGCTGTTATGTTATTTGAGGTATGTGGGTAAACAACGTACTGTTGGAAAGAGCAAACTCTCGAGTTTTACAAGGTACCCGCTAGATAGCAGCAGTGTGCACCCACTTCAGATCTAGTAAAAATGGTGTCGGGACAACAGAAAGCGTTTTGTGTTCTACGGTTTGCGCTGTGCTTGTTGGTAATAACTGTTCAGCGTGACTTTCATACTAGGTACGGTGTGGATCCTCCTACATCACAGAGCGTTAGACGATGACATGAACAATTCCGATCCACAGGTTGTTTGTGTAAAGGCAAATCGACGGGCCGTCCCCGAGTGTCTTACACAGACGTCGAACGCATCCGCCATGGTTTCACAAGGAGTCCGCAGAAATATGCTCGCCGTGCAGCTCGACAGCTCAACATGCCCCCAGCGTCCGTCTGGCGTGTGTTGCGTTGACGTTTAGACGTGAAACCTTACAAAGTTCAGCTACAGCAAGCTCTTCGAGAGGGTGACAAGCAACAACGTGTAGAGTTCTGTAATTTCTTTCTTGGCAAGATAGAGGATACCAGTTTTCTTCCACTCTTAGAATTTAGTGACGAGGGAACATTCCATTTAAATGGCATACCGAAAAAACACACGACGCTCTACAACATGAGAGGGACTCTCCAAATTTTAATGTGTTTTTTGTAGTTTCGCGAGAAAAGGTGTATGATCCATTTTTCTTTGCCGAGAACACTGTTACGGGAAGTACTTATTTCTATGTGCTTGAGAACTTCTTTTTCACACAGTTGGAGACTGATCCGAACGACTTCATTTATTAACATGACGAGGCATCGCCACACTGGCAGCTGAACGATGGATCGGTCGCACTGGACGAAATGAGTTAGCCTTACATTACTCGTCTCCAAGGTCACCGGACCTGACTGAACGTGATTATTTCTTGTGGGGTTATATAAAAGACTCTGTTATGTGCCTCCGTCATCAACAACAATGAATGAACTGGGATATCGCATAAAAGCACCCGTGGAAGCTATTACTCAATACATGCTCGTTGCAGTGTAGAAATAATTTGAATACTACACTGACATATGCCGTGCATCTCAATGGGGGCATATTGAACGCCTATGCAAAGGTGTGAAAAAAAACTGTTTGAGTTTCCCGTTCATCAAGAAACGCAATTCATTGTATATCTTTATTGGTTTCATAAATATAGACGTGCGAAATCGGATGATTCTTTTTGATACACCCTACCGCTTCAAGTAATTCTAGAATAAAACTTTTTCTGCAAAGGCACAACAATCACTGTCCCACCAAGGTGTTCTCCTAGCGTGAGTCATCATCCATTGTGTATTGAAACTGCACATGATGAGCAGCAGAAGATGTAATGCTTCCTCAAGTGTTAGCGAAATTCGTGATTGTGGGTTTCGCGCAGTAGCACTGAGACGATTTTATCGCTGACGATGGACACTGCGATTACAATGAAATTAATGTCTCTGTAATTGAATTATGTATGTAATTTAAGCGAACAAGAGCTCGCAACTTCTTTCTCTCTCTTCCTTTTCAGCCATTGTCTGGTACGGTCATAAAATACACACATCATAAAGAGTTTTGCATTACCTCGGTTCCGAGAGTTCCGGAATTTGTACAGAAAATTGGAATAGAGATCAACATTAACATCAATTCCACCCTTTTTATTGCTCATGGAAACTACACATTGAATGTTGTACTACCATACAGCGAGACCTTCAGAGGTGGTGCTCCAGATTGCTGTAAACACCAGTGCCTCTAATACCCAGTAGCACATCCTCTTGCATTGATGCATGCCTGTATTCGTCTTGGTACACTATCCGCAAGTTCATCAGGGTATTGTTGGTCCAGATTGTTCCACTCCTCAACGGCGATTCGGCGTAGCTATCTCAGACTGGTTGGTGGATCATGTCTTCAATAAACAGCCCTTTTCAGTATACCTCAGCCATGTTCGATAGGGTTCATGTCCAGAGAACATGCTGGTCACACTAGTCGAGCGGTGTCTTAATCCTGAAGGAAGTGATTCACAACATGGGCACGAACAGGGCGCGTCCATGAAGACGAATGCCTCGCAAATATCTGCCGATATTGTTGCACTATCGGTCGGAAAATGGCATTCTCGTATCGTACAGCCGTTACAGCGCCTTCCATGACCACTAGCGGTGTACGTCGACCACACACAATGCCACCCCAAAACAGCAGGTAACCCCCACCTTGCTGCACTCGCTGGACAGTGTGTCTAAGGCGTTCAGCCTGACCGGGTTGCCTCCAAACACGTCTCCGACGATTGTTTGGTTGAAGGCATATGTGACACTAATCGGTGAAGAGAACGTGATGCCAATCCTGAGCGGTCGATTCGGCATATTGTTGGGCCCTTCTGTACCGCGCTGCATGGTGTCGTGGTGGCATGTACTTCGGGAGTGAAGCCTATTCCGCACAGTTTGAGTCGTAATACGACGTCCTGTGGCTGCACGAAAAGCGTTATTCAACACAGTGGTGTTGCTGTACGGGTTTCCTCAGACCCATAATCCGTAGGTAGAGGTCATCCACAGCAGTAATAGCCCTTGGGCGGCCTGAGCGAGGCATGTTATCGACAGTTACTGTCTTTCTGTATCTTCTCCATGTCCGGACAACATCGCTTTGGTTCACTCCTAGACGCCTGAACACTTCCCTTGTTGAGAGCCTTTCGTGGCGCTTAGTAACACTGCGGACGCGATCGAAACGCGTTATTGACCGTCTAGGCATGGTTGAACTACAGACAACACGAGCCGTGTACCTCCTTCCTGGTGGAATAACTGGAACTTGATAGGCTGTCTGACCCGCTCCGTTTAATAGGCGCTGCTCATGCATGGTTCTTTACATCTTTGGGCGGCTTTAGTGACATATCTGAACAGATCGAGGAACTGTATTTGTCACACAATATCCAGACTCAACGTTATATTCAGGAGTTCTGGGAACAGGGGTGATGAAAAACGTTTTTTGGTGTGTGTATATTGTTTTGTCTATGTTACGTAGAGATTTTATTATTTGTGCAGATTTTACATAGTAGCAACTATTTAATTTAATTGTGTTTTTTATTACTACTAATCATATCTTTTTTACTCAGCAGCTACGGCCGCAGGTTCGAATCCTGCATCGGGCATGGATGTATGTGATGTCCTTAGGTTAGTTAGGTTTAAGTAGTTCTAAGTTCTAGGGGACTGATGACCTCAGATCTTAAGTCCCATAGTGCAAAGAGCTATTTCCTCAGCATGTTTTCATGAATTTGATACTTAAATGTGGCTTACTTGGTGTGGGCATGTCTGTTAATGAATGATTGCGTATTAATGGCACCAATCAGTATAATACGTTTGGTTTTATTTCAGAATAGAACCTGTATCTGAAATATCACTTTTCACAAAACGAAGTCCGATAACTTTAAGGCGTAAATTACGTCCCAAAATTATACTCGTCAACAGACATTCCCGGTAGAGGTGCCTAGCTAAAAACATTTTGATAATATCTGTAAAATTGAATTCAAATTTCAATATTTAAAAATACTTTTACATAACTTTAAAGTACATAATTTTCTTGCTTCAATTGAAGACTCACTTAGACAAAGATAATTTTAATTTGATCCAGACTTGAATTTAAATTCAAACATACTAAAAGCTAGAATAATATAAAATTAAATTCTAATTTCAAAACCCAATAATAATAAATAATAATAAAATGCCACCGTTAAAATGTACGTGTGGTATCCTTTACGCCATCTGTGAAACGTTTTGCAGCGTTCAGGCAGCAGGTTTTTATAAAACAGAGGATTCACCTAGATTATATCGCATTTGCAATCCATTATAATCTCACTAGATATGACCGAGTTCAGCATAACAATAGACACACCGCTGTCGTTGGCATCGAACTTCTCTGTGTAATCAGTGGTCTACTCGGAATTGGCGATTTTGTTGACGTTGATCTTTGGTTTCAGCCAGCGGTCCTTTCAGTGATATGAGGGCATAATTTAAATTAATAACTGAGACCAATTCAAAGACGAAGGCGCGTGTGTGGGTTTGATGCAATAGCCGAGACGTTTGTTGCATACATAAGGTCCTAAAAAAATAAATGTTCCATGTTCTCACAGCAGATAGGTCTGTAAAAAATAGAAAAAAGTGTACCTGGCAAAAATATTTGTTTTTAGCTCTGTCTTACTACAGAAATCTGCCCAATTACGGAAGGTACTCAATGCAATTACAACCTATTTTTACAGACCTTCAACACTCTTCGTCAAGGGAGCATACACTTGTGTGAAAATACTTGCCTGCCTTTTAGTTTCATTACACTCAAAGAACACACGCTCCTGTGGCGTGTCCATGTTTAGGATGGGTATGGAAAGCCCCTATGTTTTTCATAGTTCCAATTAGAAGGAAATCTAACGGATTAAAATCAGACCAGCGTGATCTCCGTATTACCGGTCTTACCGACGAATCTACCGTTTATTAGTTTTCTGTGATTGGTACTGTCGTAAGAGAAGTAGAATTTTGGATGGTGTTTCGTCGTGCATAACACATCTGTTGGCTTCCTGTAAGGCTTTTAATTAGTCACGTAGAGATGATAGTAAACATAACCTGTTAATTTGTCCAATAATGTTTATGACGCACATTTCTTGACCATACATTGGTGCCTTGTTCCATGGTCACTAGAGAATTCACAACTGACCACAAATGATTAGGTGGTAGTTTTTTATCCCACTCTGTATGAATTCCATCTATGTATGCATCGTAGAATACACTGATGCACTGGCAGAGTTGAATCTGGTTGTGCAAAGTTGGCACCTTAAGAACGTGGTTTGTGCTGTCAGCAGTCTCGCACTTGTTTTTCTCTTTCCTCCATAGCTGGTGTACGTGTGAGCGAGATCAACCGTGGCCCATCTTCATTGCTGTGAATGACCTCGACTGAATGAGCTCGTGTCTGCGGGTTACTGGAATAACCTGCTGACATTTAAGACGGAACGCGTCGTTGCGGATTTCGTTCGACGTAAGGGACTTGTGGCGGTCATTTAATTCCTGTGGCTGAACCGAAGCAGAAAGCCACGTTTTCCGCCTCCCACATGGATTCACAATACTTCATTTCATTGTTTACGTTTTTCACCCACAGCCACAATGACTAAGCTTATTAGAACGAACGCACAATCTCAAAACATTGAATACGGAACGACTTGTAGGAGGAAGTGGTAGGTGCGGAGACTGACGACAATATTGGTTCAAATGGCTCTGAGCACTATGGGACTTAACTTCTGAGGTCATCAGTCCCCTAGAACTTAGAACTAATTAAACCTAATTAACCTAAGGACACCACACACATCCATGCCCGAGGCAGGATTCGAACCTGCGACCGTAGCGGTCGCGTGGCTCCAGACTGAAGCGCCTAGAACCGCTCCGCCACTTCGACCGGCGACAATATTTTGGAGGACAGAGTAAACTGACAAATACAACCAATGAGAAATGAGCAATGGATACCTATTGGAAGATAGAATACGCCACTCTGACCTGATCGTTCTTGACACAAGTAAGATTGCCGACATTTCAAGTGTCAGCAGATTCATAGACCTTTTTTATAGTCTTGTCATTAGTACGTCCTGTATGAATAGAAGATGTCAGTCACCTCTTTACAGACTTTACCTTTCCTTTAGTCATGACACCAATATTGTAATTCTGTTGTCAAGATACTGGAAATATCGCCAGGAAGACAGCAAGCCTATTGCGTGGTCACAACACGATGTCGTTGACATTCAGTTTTTTTTTCTGTCCTCCGACTGGTTTCAAATGCATCTCTTTCTAATGCCCTTTGTTATTTATTCCTCCACCAAAACAAATCAAAGTATACTTCAGGTTTACTTAACACAAGGAACAGTTGTTCCTGTTAAAATGTTCAAATGTGTGTGAAATCTTATGGGACTTAACTGCTAAGGACATTAGTCCCTAAGCTTACACACGACTTAACCTAAATTATCCTAAGGACAAACACACACACCCATGCCCGAGGGGGGACTCGAAACCCCGCCGGAACCAGCCGAGCTGTTCCTGCTATTATCTTTTAATGCAATACCATCACCACAACTACTTGACGATTATTCAGTATCCTCGCTGATATACACTCCTGGAAATGGAAAAAAGAACACATTGACACCGGTGTGTCAGACCCACCATACTTGCTCCGGACACTGCGAGAGGGCTGTACAAGCAATGATCACACGCACGGCACAGCGGACACACCAGGAACCGCGGTGTTGGCCGTCGAATGGCGCTAGCTGCGCGGCATTTGTGCACCACCGCCGTCAGTGTCAGCCAGTTTGCCGTGGCATACGGAGCTCCATCGCAGTCTTTAACACTGGTAGCATGCCGCGACAGCGTGGACGTGAACCGTATGTGCAGTTTACGGACTTTGAGCGAGGGCGTATAGTGGGCATGCGGGAGGCCGGGTGGACGTACCGCCGAATTGCTCAACACGTGGGGCGTGAGGTCTCCACAGTACATCGATGTTGTCGCCAGTGGTCGGCGGAAGGTGCACGTGCCCGTCGACCTGGGACCGGACCGCAGCGACGCACGGATGCACGCCAAGACCGTAGGATCCTACGCAGTGCCGTAGGGGACCGCACCGCCACTTCCCAGCAAATTAGGGACACTGTTACTCCTGGGGTATCGGCGAGGACCATTCGCAACCGTCTCCATGAAGCTGGGCTACGGTCCCGCACACCGTTAGGCCGTCTTCCGCTCACGCCCCAACATCGTGCAGCCCGCCTCCAGTGGTGTCGCGACAGGCGTGAATGGAGGGACGAATGGAGACGTGTCGTCTTCAGCGATGAGAGTCGCTTCTGCCTTGGTGCCAATGATGGTCGTATGCGTGTTTGGCGCCGTGCAGGTGAGCGCCACAATCAGGACTGCATACGACCGAGGCACACAGGCCAACACCCGGCATCATGGTGTGGGGAGCGATCTCGTACACTGGCCGTACACCACTGGTGATCGTCGAGGGGACACTGAATAGTGCACGGTACATCCAAACCGTCATCGAACCCATCGTTCTACCATTCCTAGACCGGCAAGGGAACTTGCTGTTCCAACAGGACAATGCACGTCCGCATGTATCCCGTGCCACCCAACGTGCTCTAGAAGGTGTAAGTCAACTACCCTGGCCAGCAAGATCTCCGGATCTGTCCCCCATTGAGCATGTTTGGGACTGGATGAAGCGTCGTCTCACGCGGTCTGCACGTCCAGCACGAACGCTGGTCCAACTGAGGCGCCAGGTGGAAATGGCATGGCAAGCCGTTCCACAGGACTACATCCAGCATCTCTACGATCGTCTCCATGGGAGAATAGCAGCCTGCATTGCTGCGAAAGGTGGATATACACTGTACTAGTGCCGACATTGTGCATGCTCTGTTGCCTGTGTCTATGTGCCTGTGGTTCTGTCAGTGTGATCATGTGATGTATCTGACCCCAGGAATGTGTCAATAAAGTTTCCCCTTCCTGGGGCAATGAATTCGCGGTGTTCTTATTTCAATTTCCAGGAATGTATTTTGCGTATTTTACTTTTTGTTCGGTCCTACTATTTTATCATCAACTGCTCATTCTAGGACCCGGTAAACAGTTCTCGCATGCCTAGTAGATGTCCCACTAACCTGTCCCTCTCTTCAGCTATTCTATTTTAGTGCTTCTTCATGTACTATCTAGATTGTTTATTCTTCGATAGCGCAGCACGTCAAACACTGCCAGATTCTTCTTTCGATGTCCTATCTGATACCAAGAGAGATATTTCATCGAAGGAAAGTTCTTCACCTGTCTTTGCTTCTGCTGCTCTGCACGTTCTTGCTTCCTAGATAGGAGAATTTTTTCATGTCAGGGAGTAATTTCTTTCCTTTTAAGCAGACATAAGATTACCTGATATACCGTGTAAAAGATCACAACAATAATATTTGCCACCTCTGCTAAGCCCGCAAGGCTCTCAAAGCTCAAGACTTATTTAAAGAGACAAAAATAAAATTACCATGAACTCACAGATCAAACAGCCAAGATTTCAGAGGTCTTCCCAGCAGAGGTCGCAACATGAGGATATAAGGCTCTGTTTACAAAGTGGGCCCTCTTGCCGTCGATACACACCAGCTGATACTTACAATGTGTGGGTGGTCTGTCCGTATATCGGGGGGCCGATGTGGCTGACCGATAACTCCGGAAGGAAGTTCCTCTGTCAGCTGCTAGGCCCGGCCACGTCAAATACGCGTCCGACCAACCTTCACTAAGGGCTATGAATAACATATAAGGCAGGTGGACCTGAAGTACAAACAGACCCATTAGTTGAAGTACAAATATCACGCGTCAACCTGAGACGATCAATTGCTAATATTAACATTCTGATTACAAACAGTTGCTCGAAGAAGCAGCAAGGAGTGAAAGTGCAGATTTTGCAGCTACTCTGTATCTACAGTGACGATCAAACAACATTTCGTCCACAATGCTTACGGCCAAGCCAGCAAGAATTGTAAGTGGGCTGTTTAGGTTTTTATGCTGGTAACGTCATGTAGCGCTCTGTATGAAACCACTGACTGTGCTGTGTGCAATCTGTGGCTGGTTTGCTTTGTTGGAATTTTTGCTATTGTAGTGTTACGCAGTTGGATGTGAACAGCGCGTAGCGTTGCGTAGTTGGAGGTTAGCCGCCAGCGGTGGTGGATATGGAAAGAGAGATGGCAGAATTTTGAGAGCGGACGATCTGGACGTGTGTCCATCAGAAAGAGTAAATTTGTAATACTGTATATCATGAACTGATATATATATATGATGACTTATTAAGGTAAATACATTGTTTATTCTCTATCAAAATCTTTCATTTGCTAACTATGCCTATCAGTAGTTAGTGCCTTCAGTAGTTAGAATCTTTTATTTAGCTGGCAGTATTGGCGCTCGCTGTATTGCAGTAGTTCGAGTAACGAGGATTTTTGTGAGGTAAGTGATTCATGAAAGGTATAGGTTATTGTTAGTCTGGGCCATTCTTTTGTAGCGATTATTGAAAGTCAGACTGCGTTGCGCTAAAAATATTGTGTGCCCGATTAGTGTTGATCAGAATAAGTAAAGAGAGAAATGTCTGAGTACGTTCAGTTTTGCTCAGCTGTTTGAAAATCAAATAACGTAAGGGGTTTACCAGCACGGCAGTTCATAAATTTTTCTCAGGGGAGGTTTCAGAATGCGTAACATATTGGTCTAAGTACAAGTGCACCCTCAGTTTAGGTACCTTAGTGGCACGTATCTAGTGACCAACACAAAATAATAACTTATGTTAAAAAATGATGAAAATCCTCCAGCTGTATTAAGGTGTTGCTTTTATTGGCAACTAGTTTCGATGTTGTTACAACATGATCTTCAGGCCCTAAATACAACATACCATACATAAACAACCAATCCCACAAAAGTAATTTATGAGTTATTGTGCAACACAATTCTATTATAACCGTATTACATAATGGATAATTTTAATGAAATTAATAATATTTTCGGTCATTTCCGTTAAAATGCCATCTCTCTGGACATTAGCTATTTACGCGGTATCACTAAATACAAATGAAGCTTTATATGCAAAATCGTTTTATTATAGGTTAATATCAGGTGTTAAAAAGTGGGAGTATATAAAAGCTTAAGCGACAAGATGTATTTCTAATGAAGATGATGATGTAACAACATCGAAACTAGTTGCCAATTACACCAACACCTTAATACAGCTGGAGGAATTTCGTCATTTTTTAACGTATATTATACTAGCTGACGTCCCAAGTCATCCGTTTCAATTATGGATATACGAAGACAAAATAATAACAACCTTTAACCAATTTTCGTCGGCCGAAGGGCACAGCAAAGCATGTATGCCCTCTCTTACTAATTAGGAATTAACACGAACTTCATAAAACCTGAAAACTACAGACAGCTCAGAATCCTGAGGCGCGGGGATTGGGGGGGGGGGGGGGGCGGAGGCGGGGGGATTTGGGGGGGGGGGGGGGTAAGTATATCACAAATTGAAAACCAGTGATGTTTAAATGGTCGGAAGAATAGCAAATGTGAATCTGTCTTACATATATAACAAGACAGGAAGTCAATCCACACAACCCCTCAGCGACGCAGCAAACTATTTGTCCTACCGGAGCTCACTAATCAACAAACACACTAAAACGCATGGAATTTACATTCAGTACGACCAGGAGCTGTTCCTTATGTGAAGAAAACAGTCTTTAAAAAATCACTCAAGATGCTCACATGCGAGCCCTAGTAAGCAATATACATATATACAGAAACTGGACTTAATATCGAATTGGGCGCCCGCAAGAACGCAGAAATGCCCCAACATGACGTGGCGTGGATTCCAAAATTGTCTGAAGAAATGCTGGAGGAAACTATGAATCCTTCAGGGCTGCCAAAAAATCCGTTAAGGTATGAGGGGGTGGAGGTCTCTTCTGAGCAGCGCGTTGCAAGGCAACCCATATATGCTCCCGAAAGTTAATGTCTGGGGAGTTTCGTGGCCAGAAGAAGTGTTTAAAGTCAGAAAAATGTTCCTGAAGCCACTCTGGTCATGTGAAGCACCGCATTGTCCTGCTGGAACTGCCTAAGTCCGTTGGAATGCACAATGGACACGAATCAGGTAATCAGGAAAGATGCTTACGTCCGTGCGTAACAGGGGCCCCATATGACTCCAAATGCACACGCCCCACACCATTACAGAGCCTTCACCAGCTTGAACGGTCCCCCGCTGGCGTTCAGGGTCCATGGATTCATGGTGTTGTCTCCCCATACCCGTACACGTCCATCCACATGATACAATTTGAAACGAGACTCAACCTACCAGGCAACTTGTTTCCAGTCATCAACAGTCCAATGTCTGTGTTGATGAGCCCAGGCGAGGCGTAAAACTGTCAAGGGTACACGATGTTGCTTCGCTGAATTATACGCACGCTGACTCATGTCGGTGGCGAAGCATTGAAGTCCGCAGCAGTTTGCGGATGGGTTGCACTTTTGTCACATTGAACGATTCTCTTCAGTCATCGTTGGTCCCGTTCTTGCAAGATCTTTTTGTGACCGCAGCGATGTTAGAGATTTGATGTTGTGTCGGATTTCTGGTATTCATGGTACTCTCGTGAAATGGTCGTACGGGAAAATCCCCGCTTCAGCGCTATGTCGGAGATGCTGTGTTGCATCGCTCGTGCGCTCTAACTATAACTCCAGGTTCAAATTCACCTGAGCCTTTATAACCTACCATTGTTGCAGCACTAACGGATCTAACAAATGCGCCAGATACTTGTAGTCTTACGTAGGCGTTGCCGATCGCAGAGCTGTATTCTGTCTGTTTACACATCTCTGTATTTGAACACGTGTGCCTATACCAGTTTCTTTGGCCCTTCAGTATATGTGGTTAATGTTTTTAACGCTGGTCTTCATCGGAGATATTAAAACAAGTACGTTGTTTTAAACGAAACCGCATACGTTTTATAACTGTATTCGATAGCTCTGGAGAAGAAAATTACAGTGATAAATTATTTGTTAATGATGACCTTGAAACCTCTCGTAAAATAAATTTGAGAATAGTCCTACAATGTGAAAGCACGATGGGCGGAAACGGCATGTGCGCTGCGAACACTGCCAAGCAGCCGTCTCGAACCAGTCTATGGTAGTTGTGTAGCGTAAAGTAGGCCTTTCCTAGGAGAATGAAGATATATTTCCCCTTGAACCAACTTACCACCTATATGCAGGTTCAGCTACGAATGATGTATTTGGAAATACGACATAAGCTAGAATCTAGTGAATCACAAAGGGCTTACGAAAACTATTTCACATTTGCATATCCTCTGAGATTTACATGAGTTGAAACAGGGAAATCAACTGTTCATTCTTCAAAAATAAATAGGTCTTATATGATGGAGAAAGCGCCTACTGTATTAAACATCTAAACGACAGAAGGAAGATTTGACTTGTTTTTCGTTACTTGGCTGTCTGCTTTTTAGAGGTAAAATACCTGCTGTCGGACACTGCTCTAAATTACAACATGTGGGATACATTCGTTGAACTAAATATTTTATTAAAAATAGTTTGGTGACCACCTGCACACGGTCAAATAAATATTATTCTTAACGGAACGTCGTTTCATGCTGAACCTAAGCACTTAAAAAAATGGTTCAAATGGCTCTGAGCACTATGGGACTCAACTTCTGAGGTCATTGGTCCCCTAGAACTTAGAACTACTTAAACCTAACTAACCTAAGGACATCACTAACATCCATGCCCGAGGCAGGATTCGAACCTGCGACCGTAGCCGTCTTGCGGTTCCAGACTGCAGCGCCTTTAACCGCACGGCCACTTCGGCCGGCCCTACGCACTTAGTTACAGTGTAACCAGCTACGTGCAATACACGCTGTCGACTTTTTGACACTGTGGTGCAATTTCGTACAAATGTAAATGAAATAATTTACTACAATTTGGCCGAGTTGTCTCATTCTATGTTATTAAATCCTTGCCTACCGGCTCCATCAGTGCTGTTTGGCGCCAGATGGCGCATCGGTCGCCTATTAGTGGAGTCTTCGGTTGTAGTTTCTCGGGCATCTTGTTGACCACATTGGCAGTCAGGGCGAGAGAGAGATGAGAGGCACATGTGACGTACGCCGGGTTGTTCTCGGAGCTTACGGGCACACGATTGTCTAAGCGGCCGTTCGTCGCTGAGGTTGTGGCGGTCTGCAATTCATGGGCCTATTGTCGACGCAGCTGATTTACCCTCCATTAAGGGGGCATAGGAGTGCTGTTCATTTTCTAACGCTGTCTGTTCTGCCCTCGCGGGTAAGGTACTCCCTATTTGATCGCCGCACGTGCTTCCTGGCGACCAAACAGCACGGATCGAGCCGGTAGGCAAGGATTTAATAACATAGAATGAGACAACTCGGAAGCTTTCTGGTAGGCTGGATTGCCTGTGGTTCTCCATGGCTCAGTTTCAAGAATTTAATTTACCCGTTGCTGCCTCTCTTTTGTATTATTTGAGTGCCACATCTGTGTGTTTTAAAATTACTTTTAATTACTATTTGTTCATGTTTGCTTATTTGTCAGCTGCGCCTGAAGTTAATTGTCATGTGCCTTTTGCCGCAACGTGTGTTAGTGACCACTGAGGTAGAAATTGAGTCTGATTTGTATTGGAAGTAGTAGCTTCCCTGACCGACTTGACGACTCTAAAATTGTCTATAGTTGTGGTAAGCAAACACTACTGCCCAGCGTATCTTGGCTCTTTGCGTAACTGAGTTCCATAACTCTGGTGAGATTTTACCCTTTCAGGAAGACTGATATTTATCGTTTCAAATGTGATTATGATTCTAACTGTTTGAGTGTTAGCCCTCGAGATTTGATTGTTACCTTCTAAGTCACTTAAGTTAATGTGTCTGAGCGTTGTGGGTGATAAGTGCATTCAAATATTATATTTTCTTGTAGAGTAACCAGATAATCCTTAGTAATTATTATTCTAAAATTCTTATTGTTACACGTAATGTTTGGTTGGGGCTTGGGGCCACGCTCATGTTGGGCTTCTTGTCGCAGTTTCATATGCTCCATGGTTATTATGATTGATTTATATGTTTGCTTGCTTTCTCTCGGCCTTCCAAACAGTTCGTAACGCCTGGAGGTGCTGCTCCGGGGCGTTGTTTGTTCGTCTACATCTACATCTACATTTATACTCCGCAAGCCACCCAATGGTGTGTGACGGAGCGCACTTTACGTGCCACTGTCATTACCTCCCTTTCCTGTTCCAGTCGCATATGGTTCGCGGGAAGAACCATTGCCTGAAAGCCTCCGTGCCCGCTCGAATCTCTCTAATTTTACACTCGTGATCTCCTCGGGAGGTAAAAGTAGGGGAAAGCAATGTATTCGATACCGCATCCAGAAACGCACCCTCTCGAAACCTTGGACAGCAAGCTACACCGCGATGCAAAGCGCCTCTCTTGCAGAGTCTGCCACTTGAGTTTGCTAAACATCTCCGTTAACGCTATCACGCTTACCAAAATACCCTGTGACGAAACTGGCCGCTCTTCTTTGGATCGTCTCTATCTCCTCTGTCAACCCGACCTGGTACGGATCCTACACTGATGAGCTATACTCAAGTATAGGTCAAACGAGTGTTTTGTAAGCCACCTCCTTTGTTGGCATTTTCTAAAGACTCTCCCAATGGATCTCAACCTGGTACCCGCGTTACCAACAGTTAATTTTACTTGATCATTCCATTTCAAATCGTTCCGTACGCATACTCCCAGATATTTTACAAAAGCAGCTGCTACCTTTGTTTGTTCCGCTATCATATAATCATACAATAAAGGATCCTTCTTTCTGTGTATTCGCAATACATTACATTTGTCTATGTGAAGGGTCAGTTGCCACTCCATGCACCAAGTGCCTATCCACTGCAGATCTTCCCGGATTTCGCTGCAGTTTTCTAATGCTGCAACTTCTCTGTATACCACAGCATCATCCGCGAAAAGCCACATGGAACTTCCGGCACTACCACTACTTCATTTACAGCCTGTCCGCATCGGTTGCCTAGGTGCGCGCGAGCGGAGCGCCGCTTCCCGTCTCGTCGTAGTCCCTGGGACGTTACGGCATCCTGTTTTGCTATGGTGTCCTTTGTAAGTTGAGTTCTTCTCTTGTAGCAGCCGGGTGTTAGTTTACTCATAGGTGCCAGTTATTCTTCCGTCTTATTCAGACCTGGCCTGTCGTACCTCTCCCTTCCGTATTTCCTTGTCTGATATCCGGTTTCTAACGCAGTAGTTTTAATATTGATGTAATGCTCAATTGTTAAATGGTATTTCCTTTTTTTTCCCACGCCAGGATCTTGAATATGCCAAAGAACACTTCCTGATTGAGCAAATCTAGTTCCGGATTATATCATTCACTTTGACCAGTGTTGCTAGGAATTTATCGATTTATTTATTTATATTGACCCTATTGCTATTGTGTTTACCTATAAATCTAAATCGAAGGGTTTCCATTTTTAATACATGTCTGAAGAATGCTCTATGTTTATAGTGATAAGATGGAATAAGAGTATTATTTGGAAAAGTATTTTTGTCCGGCACCAGTACTGTGAGATTTATCTGTGCAATAAAATATAGTTGAATTGTTTTGAAGTAAGAAATGCCTTGTGATAAATGGCCTGCACCTTTCTGCGCCAGTTTATTTCTTCCTTTATCCTGGGGTGTCCACTGACACTTCACAATGATCTAGTAACCTCCCAAACCACATAACATAAATTTTATCTTCCAAAAAAATAACTTTTTCTTTTATTTAAGCACGTATCCAAACTGTTGGCCGTGGGTTGAAAGGCACATTTGCAATCGCCGTTCGAAAGAACGATGAACAGATGTAATTACAGTGGATGATACCATAGAGCATGCACGGGCGATTCGACGACGCATATCGTCTGGTGTAGTTAGGATTTCGTCATAGACTGTATCTTTGACTGCTCCCTTAAGGAAGTAGTCAAGAGGAGTTAAATGAGAGGACCTCGCAGGCCATTTGACAACAGAATTTCGTCCTCTGCAACGTACAGGAAAGTTATTGTTAGAATTTGCGTTGCAACAAGGGTCGAGTGAGTTGGAAAATACACTCTCGAATATATAGTGGTACCACTTCTACTCGTAGAAGAACCGGCAAAATGTCCATTTAGGGCGTGTGAAAGGAAGTAAGGTCCCAGAAAGTAATTTCCTATCATGCCGCACCATACGTGTACTCTCCAAGGCCGTTGATGTTGCACTTTTGACGAAGCCAGTGCGGATTTTCCTCTGCCCAGCAGAGAAGTGTTACGCAAATTTACCGTACGTGGTTGCTTTATTCGTAAAGGACAAACGCTAGAAAAACGTAGCGTCGTCTCTTCGTCACCGAAGGGCAAACCGAGATAATTCTGTACGACGCAAAGAATCACGGTCGGCGAGTGCTTGATGTAGTGACACATGAGAGGAATGTAAATTTTGTCGACGCAGGATGCGAATGACATTTGTCTGGCTGATTCCACATTCCTTGATAACCTGTCTCGTACCACTGCACAGATTCATTAGCCTCGTAGCCAGAACAGCTTCTTCGTGTTCCCTGTCAGTTGCAGTCTTCCTTCTTGTGCTCTTTTTGACGTTCAAGCAGCCTACGCGCAGCATCGTCTCAGTAAATCGTGCAGTTACATGGCGCGTCGAACATTCGTGATCCGGATTGATAGCCCTGTACAGCTGGACTGTTTTTACTGCATTTCTTTTACATTCGCTGCATAAAAGTAGTAAACCGAACTTGCTCACTAGTGTACATGTCTGCACGCAACAAATGTTGAAGCAGATATGAGCGACCTGCAGTGCAGACGAGTAGACCGGCAAATGTGTTGACGTTCTGACACAGCATAGCACGAAAGCTCAGCTTGGCGGTGTTTGCACCGCTAATGCCGATTCCGGCCACCGCGCTCTCAAAATTTTAGGACATTTCTCGATTTTCTTTTTCTTACGACAGGTGTCAACGTCAACATTAACAAACGCTGTATCACTGTAACTGTTTTCTCAAGAGCTATCGAATGCAGTTATAAAAAGAACACGCTTTCACTTAAAAAATAAATGTACTTGCTACAATATATCCTTTGATATCAGCGCTGAAAACCTTATCCACACAAAAAATACGTGCCCCACGACCCTCCAGCATTTCTCGATAACGGCGTTTCGGTATGTGTAACCATTCACGAAATAATAGATGTTACGTCTTACGTGACTTAGCCTGGGGTACAAACCCATCACAACAATCAGATATCAGTTTCCTTCTCATACAACCGCCAGCTCCCCATTCAGACAGAAGCGACTAGAAAGCATGGAGTAAGACTATACATAGATATAAAAGACTGATTTTCAAATAGCAGAAATCTTCACCTTAAAGTATGCCCAGAAATAACCAATAGAAAAAGCGAAAAGAAGCTAAGACACTTGCAACCAAAGCAACGTGTGATGAGTCCACGGCAGAAAGATAAGGACAGTGACCATTCCATTCCGCTGCCAGCCCCCCACCCTCCCAGAAAAACACGGCTGCAACCACCGCACTGCACGCCTTCCCTATCTACACACATCAAAAAAAGCTTAGCATCACCTCAGTTCCAGAGTTCCAGAACCTGTACGGAAAATTGGAATAGATATCAACATAAAAATCATTTCCACCCTTTTCATTACTCATGAAAACCACACATTGCATGCTGTACCACCATACGGCGAGACCTTCAAAGGTGGTGGTCCAGATTTCTGTATACACCGGTACTTAAAATGTCCAGTGGCACGACCTCTTGCATTGATGTACGCCTGTATTCGTCGTGGCATACTGTCATCAAGGCACTGTTGGTCCAAGTTTTCCCACTCCTCAACAGTGATTCGTCGTAGATCCCTGAGTGTGGTTGGTGGGTCACGTCGTCCATAAACAGCCCTTTACAACCTATCCCAGGCATGTTGGGTAAGGCTCATGTCTGTAGAACATGCTGGCCACTCTAGTCGAGCGATGGAATAATCCTAAAGGAAGCCATTCACAAGATGTGCACGATGGAGGTGCGAATTGTCGTCCATGATGATGAATGCCTCGCCAATATGCTGCAGATATCGTTGCGCTATCGGTCGGAGGATGGCATTCACGTATCGTACAGCCGTTACAGCGCCTTCCATGACCACCAGCGGCGTACGTCGGCCCCACATAATGCCACCCCAAAACAGCAGGGAACCTCTACCTTGCTGCACTCGCTGGACAGTGTGTGTAAGGCGTTCAACCTGACTGGGTTGACTCCAAACACGTCTCCGACGATTGTCGGGTTGAAGGCATGTGCGACACTCATCGGTGAAGAGAACGTGACGTAAATACTGAGCGGTGCATTCGTCACGTTGTTGGCCCATCTGTACCGCACTGCATGGTGTCGTGGTAACAAAGATGGTCTTTGCCACAGACGTCGGGAGTCAAGTTGCGCACCATTCAGCCTATTGCGCAAATTTTGAGTCGTAACACGACGTCCTGTGGCTGCACGAAAAGCATTATTTAACATGGTGGCGTTACTGTTGTTAAGTAGTGAAAGGTGGCTACACTGAGTCACAGCGCCAGAGATTGCGCCAAAGAGTATTATTCAGCTGCCTCCACTGGCAGTGGTAGTTCAGAAGTTGCCGTCGGCAGTAGTAGTTCTGATGTTGCCGTCAGCAGTGCTTGTTGAGAGGATGTCGATACCAGTATTAGTTGATGGTATGTCGTGTGCTTTTGTTCTGTTGGACGAGACAGCTGATGCTGTTTGATTGGGGATGTTGCAATGATCACAGTGTATTTTTCGTCAATATATATGAAGGTAACAAAATTTTTTTATTTCAGATTTCCTAAATAACAATGCCTCTTGGTCACAG
Source organism: Schistocerca americana (assembly GCF_021461395.2). Lineage (NCBI taxonomy): Eukaryota > Metazoa > Arthropoda > Insecta > Orthoptera > Acrididae > Schistocerca > Schistocerca americana. Next base: position 748,707,800 of record NC_060122.1, on the reverse strand, counting down.
GTTCAGTCAACAAAGCATCTGGCTTGTGTTCATGTATTAGACTGTAATTCGGGTTACCATGTGCAATTATAGTATTTATGGTTTTTTAATTACTTAATTGTACATGCTGTTTAAAATCTCTTGTCGTATTGAGGAAGAACCGTGCCAGATGTGTACGTTGAATCACACTTCCACACACAGAACAGTTACACTTGTGCTTTCTTGTTTCGCAGCTTTTATAGTTGCTGGGGACATAATTAATAAATTTGTAAGGTGTCAGGCAAACCCAACACCTTCCATGAAAACCCTGACATGATAAGCAAGTCTAGTAGTATGTCACATAGCTCCGAATAAATCGTGACATTAAATTAACCAAAGTAATACGAGTAATTAGTGAGCAAATGGAATACCACAGACTAACACAAGAATGCCCAAATGCATGTCATACCTTCCCACCGTGGGAGAGACGCAGTTCCGAGGGGAGAAACGAGAAGCTGAGAGCAGAACCGTGATAAGCTGGAAGGCCCTACGATAAGAGACAGACGGACACCCACGTCGTCAGCTAACCGCTAGGACACCACCTGCAAGTATTAGCGTGAGACTTTTTCGCGTCTCTGTCACGTTAGGACCACCCCCCCAGCCCATGTTAACAGCTAGAGCCCTCCAGAACAACAATATAGATCTTACGATAACACAAAAAGGGCTACACCACCCGCAAGTTTTAGCGTGAGACTTTTTCGCGTCTCTGTTACGTTAGGACCACCCCCCAGCCCATGTTAAAAATAGAGCCCTCCAGAAGAACAGTATAGGTCTTACGATAACGGTTGGTTGGTTGGTTGTTTGGGGAAGGAGACCAGACAGCGTGGTCATCGGTCTCATCGAATTAGGGAAGGATTGGGAAGGAAGTCGGCCGTGCCCTTTCAGAGAAACCATCCCGGCATTTGCCTGGAGTGATTTAGGGAAATCACGGAAAACCTAAATCAGGATGGCCGGACGCGGGATTGAACCGTCGTCCTCCCGAATGCGAGTCCAGTGTCTAACCACTGCGCCACCTCGCTCGGTTTACGATAACGCCTAAAGGACCACACCAGCTGCAAGTTTTAGCGTGAGACTCTTTCGCGTCTCTGTTACGTTGCAAAATTTAAAAAACATTGCCCCACCATGAAAGTATAACGTTTCTCATTGGATAGACAGAATTTTTGTAGGCGGAGCTTAAGGTTAACATTGAGACCCTGATTGTTCAGATGAAAACACAGCCAGATAGTTTTTTTTAAACCAACTTCGGTAAACTGTAGTAAGGAGAAGTTAGGACAGAGTTGCTTCCGAGAGGGCGAGCTGGACGGAGCTGTGCTGCCCGCCGCCCCCTGACGATCACCGACAAAGTAATGAACGCACGCGATGCCGCATAACGGCGCATAAAGCTTCACTCAGAACTGCAGAAGTCTGATCTGTTACACCCCGTTTTTGCGTAATACTAGTATCGATCGTCAATTAAAGCTCATGGTGTTCACATTGGCCACTTGAAGTAAATATTTGAAACTTGATGATTTTTCTGTTATATAGTTATTGAGAAGCCACATCAGCCACTGTAATGTACGACAAGTTAGATAAGTAATTAAAGATAATTGAGTTTCACTGTAGACCCTTTTGGTAGTTTTCTCTTTTGTGAAACTTAATTTAAACCTCGATTATAGATGTGAAATGGCACAGATCATCCTTCGATCCATTGTAGAACTTGGAAACCCATTCAGGGAATATTCGTTCACATTTTTGTTGAACGCAATTGGTTTTTACCATCCCGTATTAAAACATTTCCTTTTATCAATGGTGCAATTTATAAACGATGTTTTGTGAGTAGAATACAATTTCCAGTGGTAAACTAAACTGCTTTTTCGACGTTATTTTACCAGATAACTAAAAATAGGAAAGCCTTGAACCCCTTCCACTAAATTTAGTTAGTATTAAGATTCTTTTACAGGGAGTGCAGTGGAGCTGACGCTGAAATCATTAAGTATTTGGTTATATCATCGCTAGTGTCACTGAACTCTTCTGAATTCTACATCTCATGTGTGGTCTGGCGTCTCCTTACCAGCAACAGGTCCCAGGTTCAAACTGGTCAATTCCCTAAAAAACACGCTCAGAGCGTCGTTGTGCGAAACTGGTAGGGAGACACGATATAGAACAAACAGAAACCACGCAGAAAGTCTAGAAAATGGCGACCCTGCCAGGATGGTAAAATAACATGATTGAAAGTCGACCACATGCCTAACTAGGTCAGAAAAATATCCTGCTGAAAAATTTTCGTAGTAAAAAATTTTTTTGCTTAAAGTCATACATAGTCGAAAACAGTAACTGCAGCGATAGATAGTAAAAGTATTCAAGAAAAAGTGAGTCTGGCAGAGACAATAGCATAATTAAGTTATGAATTTTAATATTGTTACAATTAAGTTTTCTCTCCAATGCAAGCGCACAGGTGGCGGATACACCGTTGACAAGTTGGTTCTGGCCCAACAAGTAAGTGAATGGATTGTCAGTCTTGGTAGTGTCAAGTCGTGTGAACAAAAAGTTTATGAAACGCGTGAGATCGTATGAGCGCATGTTGACGCGAAGTAGGGCGCGTGAATTGCTTTTAAAACAGAAAATAAGGGATTCGGAATGGTTAGCAATGGCAGATCGAGACCTTGACCGAAATGAGGTAGAGACCCAGGATGAAAATGGACAGAGAATAGAGGACAGTACAACTGACGATGCAGTATCGCGAGAAATAGGACATATAACGCACCATAACGAGGAGCAGGAAAGTAGAGAGACAGTCGATGAGGATTCTAACTTGCGTCTTGAATACGTAGAACCCATAGTACAAGTAATCAGAGCTCCCTCACCACAGAGTACAAGGAATGCGAGCAGAAACGTGTCACAGCACAGTTCAATGCAATCGGTTGCGAACCAACACTTGGGCGAAAACACAAGAGCGTAGGACGTCGGAAGAAAACGCAATAGGACCCACCAATCTGGCAGAATTATTACAATTAATGACGGAAACCATGACAAGACAAAATAAAGAAATTGCGAAACAAATTGAAATTCATAATGCAGAAATGACGAAACAAAATGGAGAAACGACGAAACATATTGCAGAAACCACGAGACAAATGCGTGAGATGAAAGAACAAAACAAAAAAATTCAGTTACAGCTAAGTCATATTGAAGACGAGGCAAAAGAATCTCGAGAAATGATAGGAAACTTAATAACAGGTCACAATCAATTGAGAACAGACATAGACAAGGTACAAGTTGACGTACAATCATTGCGTAATGACATTCAGGACGAGATCAAAACATTACGTAACAACACCCAGGGAGAAGTCAAGAAACTAGAGAAACCGATAAACGAAATTACTAGACGGGCAGCTGGTACAGCGCGTGAAATTGTTGAAAACAGTGTGTTACACAAACGTATCACGAAAGCAGCGCTGAAAAGATATGATAACCGCATAGTCAAAATAGAAGCGCAAACGAAGCGACAATTTCAGAATTTGCGAACAGAGTTGTTGCAAACCATTGAAGAGCGTAGTGAACAGGATCGAACAAGCACAGAGTCTGCAACCACATCCGTACCTGTAACAGCACCAGAAACACAAGCAATTAACGAAGATATCATGCATTTGCGATTCCAATCACAGGCGGAAAGTAACATACGTGACAATGGAAGGCCAGGTTGCGAAGAGTACAGTGCAATGAATTCAACTACACGTTCACAACCGATATAAGAAAATTATTGCGTACCACTCCAACGATACTACGCAAGGGTAGGCGAAAGTTACAGTGGACAATATCCAATGGATCTACCACAACCGGAAAGAACGACGGAATAAATTATCAGAACAAAAGTGGCGAAGAATCGCGAATTTCATATGGAAGTATGACGAAGTACGACAACGATCATTTCCTCACAGTCAGATAATTTCAACACTTTCGAGAAGGAAACTCATTACATCCACGAACTTTTATTGATCAATTCCGAGTAGGATTATCAGAACACTGGACGCTAGCACACAAATTAGACTTTATATGTGCACACATGTCAGGAACAGTCGCAGAAACCATGCAGAATGTTGCAGCGACATGCCGATCGTACGAAGATTTCAGAGAGAAGTTTCTCTCACGATATCGGTCAAGCGAAGCACAGAACAAAGTGAAGTACGAATTATTACAGAACACATATTTTGAAAATTCAGGAGAGAAGAGTCCCGTGAAATTTTTCGAATTAGTGGCAAAGAAAAATCAATGCTTAGGTGTACCATACAGTGACGGAGAGTTGATTGAATTATGCGCGATTAAACTACCATTGAAATACCAGCTATCATTAGTAGGTCGCGGAGGCAATGACGTCGAAGCATTTAAAGGTATTCTAAGGGAACTAGAGTTCATATTTTCGGAAGATGACGCAAGAAAAAGTCGAAGCGCACGTGAAAACGAAAGCAAAAAGCACTTGAATCCACAAGACACAGTACGATGAAACAATAATTACGAACCATGTGATAACTTCGCACCAAGAAACAACAATAGATTTCAACAAAGAACCGGTTGTGGATTTAGAAGAGAATATGGCAATAACTATAATTCACCCAGGAACGGCAACAACTATTACAGAGGGGATAACGACAACCGGAACGGGTACTGGAGAACCAAAAGACCGACAAATTATCAACAAAGAAACCACTATCAACAAGCTGAACAAGAAAAGAGGATAAAGATAGAAGAGGTGGAGGTAAGACCACCAAACCCCGATAAACGTTCGAATTGACAGCTATGCGCCCATGCCAAAGAGAAAGACGCACCGACCCAGGACAATTGCAGCACCTTGAACAGAGAAGTAAATACCTTATCACGAGAAGAGAAGAAGGAAGAAACAAATCCGCAGGGACCAGATGAAAACGAAGACAAGAAAATAACAATATCGTATTCAGACGAAATTAACCTGGGAGAGTACTGACGAGGAAGATGAATTACCAGAGGCATGCACAACGAATGTAGGAGGAAAGGACGAAGCAATGAGTATTGCAGAGCTATTTGAGATGGAAACCAGGGAAAGCGATTTCAATGAAGATAATGCGCAGTCGACAGAAGTTGAAAATAAGTTACGAATGGGCACACAACCCAACGTATATAATGAAGGAAGTTATGAAGCGATAATTAGAGCATATCGATGCGATTATGTGGAAGTAGCGGCGAAGAAGAAGATAGGCGAGGATGAGGAAAAAGTAGAGGATGCTGAAGAAAGCGTAAATGAAGGAAGAAATAGAGAAGAGGAAATAAAAGAGAGAGAAGTAGCAGTTGAAGCTTATCCTACAGAAAGTTCAAATTCACAAGGGAAATTCCTAAAAAGACTCATGTATGATTCAGTGGAGGATTCGTTGATGCACGAAGAAGAAGAACTAACCATTTCAAATTCAACCAGTTGTGAAGGCCATGGTAAAGCATATCCCAGTCAATATTGTAATTGATAGCGGAAGTGAACTGACTGCAATCTCAGAAAATTTATTCATGCAGTGTAATGCCAATGAGGAATTGCCAGTTCTGAAAACACGTAAGATTAAAGTAAGAGGTGCTATTAGAAACAATGCTGCGGAAGTTACGAGACCAACAAGATTAACTCTTTCGTGCCAAGGTCAAAAGATCGAAGCCAACTTCGTGATTATTTTTTAAATGAGAGACGAGCGATAATAGATATGGGGAAGGGTAGTGTAACATTCAGGAATGTCACACTTCTCTTTGAGCAAAAGCTAAAATTAGAAGAAATACCAGTTATATACTAACAATTAAGAATGATGCAAGGTAAAGAGGATGAAGAATTAGAATGGTATGCACAAAAGGGGGAATCGGCTCAACTCGTGTTAGAAGTTCATAAAGAAATTGACGAAAAATTGCAAGAAGTTCAAGGTATTTCAGAACACAGTAAAATAGAGTTAGAGGGTATTTTATGAGATATAGCAGAGGCATTTTTACCTAAGACTGGCAGTATTAAACACTTTTAGTACAAGTTTAAAGATTAGTTTTATTACTGGTAAATAATCAGCACAACATTTCAAGATTATGTTGCAGAAAAGATCGTAAGGAGAAAGAAGAATGAAGAGAGAGGAAGGTGGGAAAAAGAGTTTCAATAATAACACCAATAGTACCATAGATTAAGGTGAAGGGATAAAGTGTAGATAGTCTAACAGTCTGAAATACTAAAATGCTATACACCACAACACTACACAAAAATAAAAAACGAATTTGAGGATTTTTGTAGAAGTTAAGACTCAAAATATCTTAGAATTGTAACATGGAAAGGGTGCCGAAATTTGTAAAGCTTTTAAAAAGGCGCAAAATAATGTAGGTACTAGACATATGTTAGATGATTATAAGTAAAACTTTTTCTAAGAACCATTGTAAAAACTCTAGCAAAGACCAGATGCAATGACCCACAAGTTGCAACGCGAGAAGCATCAAGAAAGGAAAGGATGTAATTAGCAAGACATGATTCCTACAAGGCAGAAACGTTGAGAGAAGGGAAAGGACGGTGAGACCAACAGAAGGTCCTTGTAGCTGAGGTGGGCAGTAAATAAATCTGCTGCCAAGCTGAACCACAGGGTGGCGGAACCCTGCTGGGACAGAACACGGAACCACACAGTGGCGGAACCCTGCAGAGACACGACAGGACACCGAATGCCAGAAGGGTCTCCGAACACCTCGACTCAGCGGAGCGAGCAAAAGACGGCCCGACGAGAAGACCGCTTGGGCAAGCCACCACAGGCAAAAAAAAAGTGTAAAAGTCACACTGCTGCTATTAAAAGGCACGCTGATGCACGAAACTGGAGAAAACTTCCACAAAGTAAAAATGACACGCCCAAACAATTTATCAAGCTGTTACTAAGAGGAAAACTTCAAAGCGATTAGTTATCAATAAATATTTCCACATCCTGCCCAGAGAAGAACCAAGAATCAATTAAGAAGCAGAGAAGAAGCAGGAAGAACAGAAGTTGTAGATTGGCAAGATTGAGACCTAGAAAGAAGATGGGTGAAGAATAGACGACATACCTTCCCAAATCCCTATCCTATTGTAAACTAGTCATCTGCGCAGTATTACAACGAAAAACGACCGCTTTCAGCGACACATAACGATGACTTTTATGCATACAAAGCCAGTAAACCACGAGATTTTGCACTCACAGCTCCATTCCATTATGGGACCTCCACAACAGCAACACACACCTGCAAAGCCAACAAGGAACGACGAACGAAGCTGTACATCAAATACTTAACCACATCCATCTCGCTCAAGTCCATCACCTTTGTGCAAAAACATTCGCCAACCTCATGCTTAAACATTCATAGGATTGTGTGAACGTGTGAAATCAAATTATGTGATGTAGGAACTGTGCAAAAGAAATGTGTGGAAAACTAAATAAGTTAAGCACACCACACAGCTAATAAACTACAAAATAACAGTCATTGACTATGGACTTAAATAAAAAATAGACTATCGATAAAATATGTCATTAGTTCTGAAATGGACAGTATATAAAGTACAAAAGTAAGGCATAATAAACACTAAAACTATGTGCCACTTATTTTCTCCTCATAAAAAATAAAAGAATAACTATATTTTACTTATTTTCTCCTTACAAAAAAAAGAATAAAAAATTACCTTGTTGGATGTTTTCCCTTTTTTTTAACACTTGTACCATTTGTTAGGATAATATCTCAATACTTGTGTATGTATATTTCTTTGTCAAAGCAATTCTGGGAAATAATTCTTATTTGTTAGTGTAACAATGTTGAAATGAGTGTCGAGAAACAAAATCATTTTACTTGTACATGATATTTAGAAAATTTGTGAGGGATAGATTTTCCTTAATTACTACATTTATAAAAAACAATATATATTTCGAAGAAAATCGATGTGAATGACAGCTCACTTCCGATAACAAACTTCTTAAAAAACAAACATCACACTTAAATAAAAAAAGAAAATAATTAAAAATTAGTTATACCATAAAAATATTCTTCTCTTGTCATTTTTAATTGTAATATGGAAGAATATAAAAATATAAGTTAGTAATACAAACTAGCATAGAACAGAATAACGTGGCTGAACAGTAGGCAACAAAATTTAGACAACTGAATAGTTTTTGACTGACTTAGACTACGATTCAATCATTGCCTAAATTCAGTGCAAAAATTAAATTCGAAGGGTGGTGATATGTAAGGTGTCAGGCAAATCCAACACCTTCCATGAAAACCCTGACATGATAAGCAAATCCAGTAGAATGTCACATAGCTCCGAATAAATCGTGACATTAAATTAACCAAAGTAAAACGAGCAACGAGTGACCAAATGGAATACCACAGACTAACACAAGAATGCCTAAATGCATGTCATACCTTCCCACCGTGGGACAGACGCAGTTCCGAGGAGAGAAACGAGAACGGAAGCTGAGAGCAGTACCGTGATAAGCTGGAAGGCCCTACGATAAGGGACGGACGGACACCCACGTCGCCAGCTAACCGCTAGGACACCACCTGCAACTTTTAGCGTGAGACTTTTTCGCATCTCTGTTATGTTAGGACCACCCCCCAGCCCATGTTAGAAGATTAAGAGCCCTCCAGAAGAACAGTATAGATCTTACGATATCGCTAAAAGGACCACACCAGCTGCAAGTTTTAGCATGAGACTTTTTCGCGTCTCTGTTATGTTGTAAACTTTAAAAAACATTGCCCCACCACGAAAAGTGTAACGTTTCTCGTTGGATAGACAGAAATTTTGTAGGCAGAGCTTAAGGTTAACATTGAGACCCTGATTGGTCAGATGAAAACACAGCCAGACAGTTTTTTTTTAAACCACTTTCGGTAAATTGTAGTAAGGAGAAGTTAGGACAGAGTTGCTTCCGAGAGGGCGAGCTGGACAGAGCCGTGCTGCCCGGCGCCCCCTGACGAACACCGACAAGGTAATGAACGCATGCGATGCCCCATAACAGCGAATAAAGCTTCACTCAGAACTTCAATTAATCAATTGTGTTAACGGAAATTTCCTTTCATTCTTTATTGTTATTCTATGCAGTCAGATTGCGTACTTATACTACTCATGGTCAACCGGTTACGAGACTTCGTAATCGGACAAACAGCGACAAAAATTAAAATTATTTGCATTTTATTTAATTAAGTCCCCATGCAGTAGGCTGTTTAGGTTTTCTTATTGGTAACGCCATGTAGCGCTCAGTATGAGATTGACTGGCTGCGCTGTGTACAGTCTGTGGCTGGTTTGCACTGTTGTTGGCTATTGTAGTGTTGGGCAGTTGGCTGTTAACAGCACGTAGCATAGCGCATTTGGAGGTGAGCCGCCAGCGGTGGAGGATGTGGGGAGAGAGACGGCGGAATTTTGAGGGCAGACGATCTGGACGTGTGTCCGTCAGAAAGAGTAAATTTGTAATATTGGATATCATGGACTGATATATATATATATATACTATTAAGGTAAATACATTGTTTGTTCTCTATCACAATCTTTCATTTGCTAACTAGGCCTATCAGTAGTTAGTGCCTTCAGTAGTTCGAGTAATGTAGATTTTAGTGAGGTAAGTGATTTGTGAAACGTATAGGTTAATTTAGTCAGAGCCATTCTTTTGTAGGGATTATTGAAAGTCGGATGGCGTTGCGCTAAAAATATTGTGTGTCCGTTTAGTGTTGATCAGAATAAGTAAAGAGATAAATGTGTGAGTACGATCAGTTTTGCTCAGCTGTTTGAAAAGCAAATAACATAAGAGGTTTATCAGCACAGTAATTCATTAATTTCTCTAAGGGGACGTTTCATAATGCGACCCAGCCAGGATACCTCACTGGAATCTTCTGATTTTTTCTTGTAGTTTCTGAAGTTAGTGTAGCTTTTTTTGCTAGCACATAATTGTAGAGAGAATCTCCTTTGTAGTTGCAGTCTTTCATTGTTGCACAGTAAAACAGTTGTGGCATGGATGTAGATTTGCACCAAGTATTTCGCAGCTGTACTTGCTATTAACTAGATATTATTTTCAGCGCTATGTTAATGTGTTCTCTTATTTTTGCTCTTCAAATTGTGCTTTTCTGTGTTATCGTGTGAAATATTGTGACAATAATGGCGTGTGAAAAACGTAACACTAGTCTCCAAAGTAAACTGAGAAATAATAGTGACGACGAGCGCAAATTATCTGCACCACTGTGTAATGAATTAACTGACATTCAAAGTAGTAATTTGGTAATTGTGCATAGGGAAATGGAGCAGGTGGCAAATAATGGTGTAGACAGTGAAACAAGTAGTGAACAGAGAAGCATTATCGATCTATCGGTCGGCAACAGCTCGCCTCAGGAATCCTAAATGACAGAACACAATCCTGCAAATACTTTAGACTCAGGTTTTGGGTCCTCACCGTTTTCTCAAATGAGTCAAGACCCATTTTCTGCTTGTCAAAATGTGAATGTTGCCGGTGAAAATGCAGAGCCAAAAAGCATAGAGAAACAGATTCCAGACACTAATACATTATTATTGCAATTAATGCAACAAATGGAACAAAGTCAGAGACAAACACAGCAAAAGCTTCAAAAGTTAGACACACTGGAACAAAATGTTCAGAAGTTAGACACCACACTTGAACAAACACGTGAAGATTTAACTACTGAGTTACATAACATTGAATCGAAATGGCAAAAAGTCTGTAATGACGTAAAAACACAGATTTGTGAGCATTTTCAACCTATTTTTTCGCGGCATGAAAATCCATTACAGGATCACGAAGCAGCCATAAAGAACTGCAAACCATTGTTCATGAAAATCATAAGACCTTTCAAGCTAAGACTGACTCAGTTGCATCTACCGATTCGGTTACGCTACTTGCAAAAACTCACGAAAACTTAAAGGACATGGTAGATACTCTGAAAACTGCTTCAGAAAGACACTTGGAGGAAATTAGTTCATTATCAGAGAAAGTAGTTGAACTTTTGGATAAGCTAAATAATTTATCTACGAAGGTAGATGATAATCTGAATGACACAAGACCGGTAGTGTTTAATGACACAGAAGAGTGCGAACAAATTAGGGCATTCAAAGAAAATCAGAATCAAATTAATACCAACACCAAAGAGAAATCCGGGAAGTACAAGATCAGTTGACACAGGTAATACAAGAATTACATATTTTAGAGGACACTCGCGCTCCAATACGGGAAGTTGGACATAGAAATACGGAACAGCCACTAAATAATAACACAGGGCACTTCGGAAATTATGAAAGAAATTTGCAAGGTACACCGAATTTTGAGATGGAACCGCCGAAACGACGTAACAATTACCGACATGCGACTCGCCAACACGATGATTTTGACTATAAGCTGTTTATTACTACACGCAAATTCAAAACATTTAAGAATTCCGGCTACGACATTCATCCACAAGCGTGGCTTCATCAATTCTCTCATTGTTTTCCTCCCAACTGGTCATTAGTGCACAGATTAGAATTTACGTGTGGCTATTTAGAGAATGAACTAGCTGTAAGAATGCGATCAGTCATTCACGATTGCCACAGTGAAGGAGAATTTTATCATGCCTTCCTCTCAGCATATTGGTCTCAAGCTACACAAGACCGAGTAAAACATAGCATCATAATGATGAAACGTTTCGAACGATCAGAATTTTCCAGACATGTTGCACAAGAATCAGTACCTGTCAAACCCATATAGCCCCTCAGAACTCATCCGCATTTGCTTAATCAAATTACCTGAACATTTACGACATATTATTTTGGCAGGACGTTGCAAAGACGACATTGAAGCTTTTCTGGGACTCTTACAAGAATTAGAAATTGACACTGACAATCACAGAACGCGAAAACAGGAACACAACGATTACAGGTCACATCAGTCACAATTCCGCGATGAAAGAAATTATAACTAGACACAACAAGGCTATTCTTACAACGTAAATCGTGACCAAAACAGACACCACCCGTATGACAACCGTTGGCAGAGTTGGTTGGTTGGTTTGGGGAACGAGACCAGACAGCGTGGTCATCGGTCTCATCGGATTAGAGAAGGATGGGGAAGGAAGTCGGCCGTGCCCTTTCAGAGGAACCATCCCGGCATTTGCCTGGACTGATTTAGGGAAATCACGGAAAACCTAAATCAGGATGGGCGGACGCGGGATTGAACCGTCGTCCTTCCGAATGCGAGTCCAGTGTCTAACCACTGCGCCACCTCGCTCGGTCGTTGGCAGAGTAGTAATAATTTCAGAGAAAGATCGCATTTCCGCAGTAATGAACGTGACAGAGACAACCATAGAAACAGACAATACAGGAACCAAAATATTTATTATCAAGAGAGACAGCATAAATTCAGATGCAACAGTTTAGCGTCCAGTTATGGTTCAGGGAGAAATTCTCCACTCCGTGACCGACAAGAAAGAAACTATGGTATCTACCGACATGACGACAGACGATGTAATCGTACTGACAGACCTGAATTTCATCAGAACTGGCGGGATTCAAACAGGGTAGGGCCCTCTCGACATAGTGAATTTGTAGAAGTTAGGTCTCCTAATCCTAATAACGACGCGCGCCAACAAAGGGGCAGACAATGACTCGCACCGCAGGCAGCCACGTGCGCCCGCTGGCTCCGAGAAAAATAACATAAGACGCTAACCATGAGCAAAATTTTTACATTCCTTACCGACCTACACAACATGATAACTGCTTTGAAGTTGAAACTCTGCGTACTAGGAAGAGTAAAGGATTGCACCACATTTCACATGTAAACCGTTTATTGAAAGATAATCTGCTTTTTAACTTTGTCGTTGCCACAAATCTTTTCACTTCACATTTCTAGTATGCTTTGTCAGACTTAAGAAACAGTTACCATGCAATAATATTTGAAGTTAAATATCCAGTCAAGAACCAAGAGAACTTATTTAAACAGAAATTCCGAATGCATTGTTATAGTGAACAGACGTCACAATGTTATTGTGTGTGTATATTCTTGCTTGGTAGTTGTACGATTACGTAACGACTATAAGGCTCACATACTTAGAACATATACCAGTACTGCTAATGAGATTTTAATGCAACATTTTGGTTTACTTGGAAATACATTCTGGATTTAAAGTATTTTGTGTGAGATACCAGAGGACACAGTGGTTAGTTTATGTGACAGCTACACGATTTTATCACGACGCTACTAATGAGTGAAAATATACAATGTGGCTTTGGGGTGTTTCTGTTTCATATCTGCACTGTTTTTGTGTATTACTCTGGAAAGCAAAACATGTTTTAGTAGTAACTTTTGTGGTATAGCTACAATGAGACAGCCTTTTTCGTAGTACAACAATACGTTACAGCACAGACTTTCTTTATCACGGCAATAAGCGTTATAACTAAGATATCTATACGTAAAGCATTTCACTTTTGTTTACCATGAGGTAAGTTCATTGACTTCTGCAGAACTTAGCTTTCGGAGGACGATAACTACGACACTTCCACAGAGATTATCTTACAACAAGATGTACAGTTTAGCGTTAGGGTACAAGTATTTGAGTGATTAATTCTGTACTTAAAACATTTATTTTTCAAGATTTTTGAACTACAATGATACAAAGGTTTTCCGTGATACATTTCATTCCATTGCTGTAATCTGTAACACCTGAGAGTATAATTACATTAATCCTCAGAAGGGTTCACGCTTACTTTCTGTACCATGTGATTGGCAAGCACAAGGAGCCCTAGCTAATATGGTATTTGCTTATACAACTTCACACATCGGTACCATATTCCTCTAACACATAAATTACACATCTGTCTAATCATTTAACTGAGAGAGACAAACATTTATTTTACTATATCAGTGACCGATGTTTTCCCGTAGGGTACACGCTTACTTTGTGCACCATGTGTGTGGCAAACATAAGGAGCCCTAGCTAATATGGCATTTGCTTATACAACTTTACACATCAGTACCATATTCCTCTAAAACAGAACTACACAGCTATCTGATTATTTAACAGAGAAACAAACATCTTTTTACTACATCAGTGACACATGTTTACACAATTACACAGTTGGATAACTTCACATTTATGAAACTGTATTTTGTCTATACTTTGTGAACTGTTCATATTTTTTTGGAACCATTGTGATACTATGAGAGCTTTGAATGATTTATTTGGTATGGGGTCATGATTTTTAAGTACGTTTGAGGTAGATGACACTATTGAAATGAGCAGAGAGTTTTTTTTAGGTTTTGAAATTATTGCATAAAGTTACATCGATTTGGAGAGTTGGCATAGTTTTTATGATGTTATTATTATGATGACAATGTGTATTATGCTGTTGAGGTATTTTTATGATGAATAATCTGATGCTATATGAGGAATTAGAATATGCTTTGTATTTATTATGATGAAATATTGAAGAAGTGTCGACGAATACGTATATGTATAATAAAGTAAGGAATAATGAGTAGTGGTTAGGGACTCTGACTTGTGAAAAAGGATGTTGGAAACCAGGAATCGTACTTTAAGAGTTATGAAATTTGTGTAAATGCGAGAATGTATCACAATGCCGGCGGAAATTTTTTGGTCACTGTTATATTTATTGGATTTTGTTTCTACAGATTAATAACGCAAATATTTCGACCTGTGAAATTTTATTTGTATCAAACTGTCACTGTAGTGGAAACTGATGTAAATATTTCAGTAAGGATGGTAGTTCACCTTGACGTAATGTACTGTAAGCACCCAGCTGTGCGACAGTCGCATGGAAAAAGAGCCATTAGTGTGTGGCTTTCAGAGGCACAGGTGGAGAAAAAAGAGGCCATTAACCTCGCTATTGACATTCCTTTCTAGAAAGCATCACAAATACGACACGCTCATTACTTGGAAAGATACTTACATCTGCACACCTGATTATGACAAGCGCCTTTCTACGAGAGTTGAGAGAATTTCTACTAACTTGTGAATGATATTTTTATGCTTTACTTTGTACATAGTTGCTTATTTCATTTGATATCTGGTTTCCAGCTGTGTTGCAACATTAGATTTATAAAATAAAATTAAATGCATTTGCTAATGTGAACACTTTCTGTTAACAGATCTATTTAAAATAATTTTATGATCCACATTCTTCGAAAAAGGAGCACTTGGAAAGGAAAGAACAATAAGAAGGGATTAAAAACGGTTACAGCATACATAATTTTCTTTTCAACTACTTGGTAATTTGTTTTGTAGAATAACTTCTTGTGGTGCACCACTTAAATGACATTGACATTAAAATGTGAATAGCCATTTTCCTTATCTGCATTGTTGTCTTTAGTGTACTATTTTGTCTGCTCAAGCTTTGTCATGTTTAGATATAAGTTAATGCATTTGCTGCTGCTGTTTGCCAGGCATAGTGCTACTGAATTTCACTTTGTATTACTCTGTTAAGCCAGTTTTACTACTGATTTATTTTTCTGGTTGCTGCACATTGCCTTATATTAGTTGTAATATTGCAACTGCTTTGCTAATTTATTTATACTGCAGCTTGCTTTGCCAATTTGCATTTTTTGTCATTGCTGTTTGTGTTAATTGTTTTGTGCTGCTGCATTGCCTCGTCCCTTAGTTTGGCATCTGAGCTAAGTAGATTTAAGTTAGTTTAAGAGGGGGTAGACTATATAAGAGAATGAGTTGTGATGAACTGGAAGAAATGCATTGAGAAGCTATAAGAAAATGGTTTGGCCAAAAAAAGTAGTGTACAGTGGAGAAAAACTATATTTAAAAGAGGATATGAACAATAAAGTAGGGTTTAGGGACAACAGGTTTAGGTAGGATTTTCTTGGAAATATATGATGAGGTAAGATAATGTAAATTAAATAATGAGGTAAGAAATATGTGAACATATAAATACAGAAAGCATGCTTGGATAGGATTTCTTTTGGTGGAAACAAATGTTGAAATAAGAGGAAAGATCTACAGAATGAAGTTCTGAGTTGGACTGCAGTACCAAATGTTTCACTGAAAACCAACCCTGTCTTTCCTTTTCTATTATTCTGCCACATGTTTATGTACCCTTGTGTATTTGTCTTTTCCTGTCTTTATGTGTTTAGCTAATAAGATTTATGTTGTAGAATTTTTCAAATACTATGTTATTCTCTTTGTAAAGATGTTTAGACATTATATATTCTGTTTCGTTTTAATTCTCATGTGTGAAGTTGATGTTTCAAAAGTTATTCTAATCTTTTATGTATTTACTTATGTCATAATTACTGTAACACTGATGTATCTGTTTATTTCTATTCTTTTGTATAGCCTGTACTACTACAAATGTTATCTGTATTGTTATGTTCTTTAATGGTGTATTTTGTACCTTTGTTATTGTATTCACATGTTATAAAATGGTAATTGACACCAGTTCATCAAATTAAGTTAGTTGTAAGTTGTAAGCATTCATTTCACTGCATATATTTCTATTGGTCATAGTATTTGCACAATATGTGAGAAGTTGGGACTGTTAGTGTTTGCATGTGTGTTGATAATTCAGCAAGGAACAGGTTAACAGCATTGCTGGTTCTAAGGACAGTTAAAAAAAACTTTGTGAGTGCACAAGTGGTGGTTTATGGACTTGCTATATTATCCGCAAGACTCTTCAATGGTGATTGTGCACCTGTACAGTCACAACAGATGGCTGCTGGCCATCTCTACAAGGACTACAGTGGGTCTGCATCTTTGATGACCCACCAATACCATTATTTCTACAAGGACTACAGTGTGTCTACACCTTCGATGGCCCACCAATACCATTATATCTACAAGGACTGCAGTGGGTCTGCACCTCTGGTGGCCCAGCAATACCATACTCTCTACCAGGACCACAGTGGGTCTGCTCTGTGATGACCTACCTACCAATATTCTTCAAAACTTCGAATGATTCTGCTGTGGGTTTGCTCTGTTGTGGCCCATTACCTGTCTGCATGTCAAGAGTCAACACTACATCTTCAAGACTGCATGGAAGTACCCTACTTCCATGTGCATTTTCTTTTACAGCTCAGACTTTGAGAAAAACACTGCTATTTTACTGTGATGAATGATCAGGACTGTCTTTATGGACTGTGAGAAAATTGTAGCTTTTGACCAACATTGTATCAATAAGTGTGTGCATTTGATTTCTTTGTTACTGTAATTGTGAAAAAATTTTAACAAATATGTATGGGCCAGTGCCCACAAAATTTGTAAAATTTTTTTTGGGGTGCATGTGGGCTATGTAAGTAGGCTGTTTAGGTTTTCTTATTGGTAACGCCATGTAGCGCTCTGTATGAGAATGACTGGCTGCGCTGTGTGCAGTCTGTGGCTGGTTTGCACTGTTGTTGGCTATTGTAGTGTTGGGCAGTTGGCTGTTAACAGCACGTAGCATAGCGCATTTGGAGGTGAGCCGCCAGCAGTGGAGGATGTGGGGAGAGAGACGGTGGAATTTTGAGAGCAGACGATCTGGACGTGTGTCCGCCAGAAAGAGTAAATTTGTAATATTGAATATCATGGACTGATATATATATTACCACTTTTGAACACTATTAAGGTAAATACATTGTCTGTTCTCTTCAGTAGTTTTAATTTTCTATTTAGCTAGCAGTAGTGGCGCTCGTTGTATTGCAGTAGTTCGAGTAACGAAGATTTTTGTGAGGTATGTGATTTGTGAAACGTATAGGTTAATGTTAGTCAGGGCCATTCTTTTGTAGGGATTATTGAAAGTTAGATTGCGCTGCGCTAAAAATATTGTGTGCCAGTTTAGTGTTGATCAGAATAAGTAAAGAGAGTAATGTGTGAGTACGTTCAGTTTTGCTCAGCTGTTTGAAAAGTAAATAACGTAAGAGGTTTATCAGCACAGTAATTCATTAATTTTTCTGAGGGGGCGTTTCATTGTGAGGGTTCATCCGACCCGTAGGTAGCGCTCATCCACTACCATAGTATCCCTTGGGCCATCAACAGTTCCTGTCTCTATGAATCTCCTCCACGTTCGAACAACATCGCCTTGGTTCACTCCTAGACGCCGTACACTCTGGCGTTTGGAACTGACTTATTATGCATAAGAAATAGTAGTTATTAATAATAGTGATTGTGTCACTGTTGGTTGGTAATATTTACTGACAAAATGCAACCTAACGTTAGATTGCGTACTTACGACTGTCCTGTGTCGCCGTATTTTAGTACAACTAAAAAAGAGAGTTCTTATCAATTGATCACCGATGCGTCGGTTCTCGATTGTGTTCAGGAGACGTACGGATTGATTACCCGAAGGGGTTTTCTTAATTGAGCTTTTGACCCGTATTGCCTTCACGAAATCAGAATCTTCGATGAAAATACCGAAGGGACCTATTTGAATATAAAAATGGAAATGAAAGCAAATTAGAGGAATTTCGTAAGAGAAAGATTAACAGATCGGAAGTTGAACACATTAGTGGTCTTCCAAATACAATCGAGAAACCCTGATCAAGAGCAAACCTGTAACAAAGCTCTTATACAATTTGAACATCATTTTTCGTAAGTGAAAGAAAAGAGTAAGAAGAAAATTACTGCATCTTGAAATATCAATATATTTTGAAGAAATTGGCTTTAAACTTCAAGACATTGACAAATACACAGTAAATACATGACTCACATCTGATATTTCTTTTGTACATGGCGCAGTCCAATAATCGCTGCCCTGTCAGTCCGTTCCTTCTTAAAATTAAATCTCCTCGCGTGCGTATAAGTACATTATATCTTCACCCGAGTTACCAAACGTTTGTTCGTCATATCACATAATTTTTGCACAAAATAAAATACAGCTTGTTATGTAGTACGTCTTAACATGTCGGCGACCAAAAGTACAAGGGATAATGAAGTCTCTAGAACATTTCTTAACAAAAGTAAACTCTTCTTTCTTCTGTTTCGCAACTTCTTGCTGTCCAGTGACGCGGCAATGATTTTAATTATCTGGGCCCAGTGGGTCATAGTGTTTATTTAGAGTATTTAAACGCTGGACGCGCGTCTTGCTATAGGCGCACATTAAAAATATATGTCGTCTAATCACTCTCGTGCTGTGATGCTTAGCATCTTTACGAACTGCAGCTCGTTGACTGTCCTTTTCTTTTATGAGAAATATCTCATATTTAAAGTATCTGAAATCCAATAATATTACAACACTTCCCTTGTCGAGAGCCCTTCCTTGCACAAAATAACACTGAGGACGCGATCGAACCGCAGTATTGACCGTCTAGGCACGGTTCAACTACGAGCCGTGCACCTCCTTCCTGGTGCATGACAGAAACTGTTCGGCTGTCGGACCCCCTCCATCTAATAGGCGCTTCTTATGCATGGTTGTGTACATCTTTGGGCGGGTTTAGTGACACCTCTCAACAGTCAAAGGGACTGTGTCTGTGATACAATATCAACAGTCAAAGCCTATCTTCAGGAGTTCTGGGAACAAAGGTGATGCAATACCTTTTTTGACGTTTGTATAAGACTCCTGTAACCTGAGATAAACTGTCCGCCATGTTTTCTCCGAAATATAGGATACCCATATTTGTTTAAATTTGAGTTATGATGCGACTGGACATTTCTAATTAAATGTATTCAAGAATTCGTCGTAAATATGGGTGGCTGCTCTTGCACTAACTATTGCATAAATGGTTTTCGCATGTTTAGTTCCCCAAGTGACTGCGAACAAAGAAAAAGATGAGCCATAAAATGCTGGAGGGACAAACCAGAACCTGTGTATTGTAAATCTACGATAGTAAAAATAGATATGAACGTGAACCAATTGTGTGTGGTTGCGTTTCTTCCCCCAGTCGATTTCTGAGATATTTTCGCAGGTGGCAAAGTAGAGAGGAACACACGTGATATGTTTATACATCGTTATCATGAACATACATACACAAACTGAACAATACTTAACCCCGTTTCTTATACACATCCTGGAGCATGGGCGATAATTAAGATACTTTTATAGCGAATTGTTCATTGTGAGGGAACATGCACAAGTAACATGACCTTCAAAAGATAGTTTTAGCACAACTCAGCAAGGAACTGACTTATCATGAAGTACACAAAATGAATACTGGTTAAATTATAGATAAAACTTTTACTAAAAATTCGTTCCATGGTAAAGTGAAACACTGCTTTACCCTCTCTCTGCACAATAAATATTCCCCATTTCTTAAAGTACCTATTTATGATCAAAAATAGCTGGCCGGCGTGGCCGAGCGGTTTTAGGCGTTTCAGTCTGGAACCGCGCGACCGCTACGGTCGCAGTTTCGAATCCTGCCTCGGGCATGGATGTGTGTGATGTTCTCAGGTTAGTTAGGTTTAAATATTTATAAGATATAGGGGACCGATGACCTCAGATGTTAAGTCCGATAGTACTACGAGCCGTTTGAACCATTTGATCAGAAATAAACAACACTTTTTCAAGTGCATATGTATTGGTAGAGTCTAATACATAATCATAGGTTGTTACTGCATCACACCCATATTCGAAGAAATTAGTACCGATTTCTTAACCATTTACATTAATATAAACAATCTACCACACACGTTCTGAGCCTAATTCTCTAAGGCTGCGTAATATTATATTTCAATTTTCCCGATATATGAAAAGGGCATCTCAATATCTGTGTATACATTAATTTTTGTCCGAAACACTTCATACATAGAATACCAAATATTTTATAAAAGGTACTGGAAAAATTTGCATGAATGGGTTAAACATCCCAAAGGTGAAAATTGTCGAGTCCTCAGAGTTGCGAAAAGCATGGCGGACGATTCAGCCTATTATATAGGAGCTCTACCTATCTGCCTCGTGCGGGCTTATCTCCACTCCACATACCGCCGACCACCATTCTCTCCAAAAGCCAGCTCACCTCGCTTCGGCCGAGCGATATCTAACTTCCTCGTTCGACAGCCAACCAAAGACTTTCGTATAACTGAAAATCGACTCAGAGCGAGTCATCACGGCTCTACAGCCACACGTAACAAAAGAGACGTTAAACCAGCGGTTCCCAACCTATTATCCTGAGTGCAATCAAGTACTAGCTCGTATCACCACCCAGCCCTCCTAACGCAATCATAAACATTTGCTCGTAAGTAAACTTTAGAATGGAAAAGGAATTTTGTTTGAAAGCTATGGTTTTTAAGATGATGAAAAATACGTTTCATATTGAGTTTTTGTAAGTTTGTTATTAAGCCACGTACTAATGAGTCAATGAGAAAATTAGTAGTACTCCTCATTTCTAAGAACCTTTTTTATAGAATGACGCAATTCTCAGTGCGTCCCAAGTGTTACCTACGACGTCTTCTCAGAACAGAAAGGTAACTGTCTACATTCAGGGTAGACACAAAACAAGCCTCCCCTGCACCAATCCTCTCCCTGGTGATACTTGCCACATCCACATTTAAAACCAACCACGCTAGATATGTGCACTACATGGTGTTCCGAAATTGTCATTAAAACTTGTATGACTTGTAGAGGGGAGGCAGTAGCTACTATTCTGAATTGGAGCCCATGTCCGGCAACGTACTGTTTGCGTGCTACAACCATCTGAAAACATGTTAGCGACGTGACCACTTTTACAAGTACATTGCAAGGCGTGACACAGTACATCTCTTGCTTTAAAGTTCCACTAATCGATAGCCAGAGAAACTGCTCGTATACTGGCTGACGGGTTCTCTTCAACGTGATGAAATACAGCTTCATCCAGATCGGGTATGCGGTATCTCCTTCGATCAACCAACACCTGCTAACGGTGAACGTACCCTTACTCGAAGCTGGTGCGTAATTGTGGCTGAAAGAATGTGAGTCGGAGATTGTGGGTAACGATTTTGATAAAGGCGACGAGCAGCTGTCCTATTATTGTGAGCTTCTCCTTTCAGAAGGATCATGTAAGTGTATTCTGCAGACGTGTACTCAACCATGTAGCTCTAACAGACACGAAAGAGATTGAAACTATGTCAGAGAATTATATGGACGTCAAATGGCGTCAGCCGATCCAATATTACCACCCCCTTCATGACTACCCTGTTGCATACGTACCAAGCAAATATTTTTTCGAACGGCTGTTGCACTGGAACGCCATCTTTACGGACATGAGTTCTTATTCAGATATTATCTAGTCACTTTCCTCTACAACTCACAGAAGTTTGTAACGGGAATCTGTAAATTTCCAGATTGATGGACTCCTTAGTTCTGAACAGACAGAAATTTGAAGATATCATGCTGCCAATGCTTTGTGTATGACCATTACCACTATTAATAATAATAATAATAATAACAATAATAATACTGCGTGGACACTGCAGTAATGTAGTAGCCGTGACGTAGTTACTAGGATGCTGTGCTGTCAATTAGTTCATTTATCTCCTGCGAAACGCATAATGCAGCTGTTTCTGGTTTATTGTAGGAACTAGCTACAACTCGGAGAAAGCATTTTCATGAATTATGTAAGCATGTGGTTCAATTTTACTGGCGCTGATGCACGATGCAAAGTAGGAAATAGGTGTGTAATGGGTGCAGAAAGTGAGGAAGATGATAAACATATAGTCGTTCCACAATCTGTAACCTTCACCACATTGGCACGCGTTAATGGTAGTATTTAAAAAAATGTAATTGTTGATATTTTATGTATACAGTATTAGTCTTACACAATAATGAATATAGTAACGATTTTTCAAAAATAAATTAGACCGAACCCTCTTGTATTTATCCCTCAGAAAATTTCATGTTACCGCTCAAGGAGTTACACACAGACTGGGATCCACTGCCTTAAACACAAACTGTAATCAGATATATGATGCAACCTGTTGTGCATTGTTGCCGCAGTTTGAACACGGTGAATTTATTGCTTCAGTATGCTGTTTATGGGTTTTGTGAAGTTTATGCCATCTATTAATATAGATGTCCATTTCAGTTAAAACTAAATTCAAATACTTTCCACGTTTTTTGAGACAGTCTCTATAAATACAGCAAAATGCGACAGTTACTTAAGGAGTATCACGTGTAGGCATATGTACACCATTTGAAGCAACCGTTAACATTTTTTTTCTTTTAAACCCCCGGAAATATGGACAGGTTTCACTCTGCTGAGCCTTTCTGTAGCTGCGTCCCGCCGTCAGTGTGCTGCTTCTTTTGAACTGCAAAGAACCTTTAAAGGCCATCCGCTGTACGCTGCTCCGCACCTGAAGTTCCATATGTTCACTTTTTCACCGCTTCCACCACACACGCCGACAGAGAGCGGGTCTCTTTCATAACGCGGGAAAATTTTCTCCTCGCTGGTTAAAAATGTGTTCGACACAGGTGTGTACATACACACACACACACACACACACACACACACACACTCACACACACACGGAAGGAGGGAGAGAGAGGGAGAGAGAGAGAGATAAAGAGAGAGAGAGGGAGAGAGAGAGACGAAGGGAGGGAGAGAAGCACACATATGCGCATTGCATTCACGGAGGAAAAATAAAAGTAGTGTTGAACGTCTCCACATAATGAAGGAGTATAATCAGAGCGGTTAAAAGGTGTGAGGCAGAAAAAGAACGTTTCGCAACGCCACTTTTTTCCTGTGGTCAGGAGCAAAAAGAAGACCGCGTAACTCATCAGAGAATAAAGAGGTGTGAAAAGGAAGGTAGCACGCCGTGAACTCGTTTGAAAGTAGCAGAAACTGAGTTGTTGTGTTCGTTTAACTTTTCTTGTAAGTTGAACTGTTACCGAACTTTATCTGTTATGATTACCGGCAATCTCTGATAAAATATTTGCTGCTTTTGCTATGAGTGACGGCATCACTCATGTTTTTTACTGCAGCTATTGATCAGCAAAACGTTTCAGTCACAACAGTCTTCAATCTCTCCCCCGTTGTAAAATTTAGTATGATTCCCGAAAGCACCCGCAATGTCATACTCGGCAACAGTTGCATCCATAACACCATCTACGATTCATTCTATAGTATTTCAGAACTGACTACATTTTCTGCCTGTAACAATTTCTACTTCACCGAGACAATAAAAGAATAACACTGTAACACTACTTGTGTCTAATGTTCACTATACAAGTAAGGTAATATTTTTTTCTTCTTAACTGAATGTACACTGATGGAAAAATGGAAATGCCGTGTGGCTAGGGCCTCCCGTCTGGTAGACGGTTCGCCTGGTGCAAGTCTTTCGTGTTGACGCCACTTCGGCGACTTAGTGTCGACGGGGATGAAATGATGATGAAAGACACACAACACCCAGTCATCACGAGGCAGAGAAAATCCCTGTCCCTGCCGGGAATCAAACCCGGGACCCCGTGCGCGGGAAGCGGGAACGCTACCGCAAGACCAAGAGCTGCGGACCACTGATGGAAAGAAAATGCGTTACACCACGAACACGTTAAGCGAACACTATGAAATTGTTATTCAACTATTTCCACATCTTTGGGATATTTTGATTAAACTTTCATCCTTAAGCGAGCTTATTTTCAACACAGGTAAATGCTATTCCTTCAAGTGAACAACAACTTTAGTATATGATCGCTCTGGGGAGTGTATAACGTTATTTGGAATTTTCAGGTGGTGATCACAACACAGCATATCCAGAAGACGTGCAGATACAGCTTATTTCCGTACAGTATTTTGAACTCCGAGAAACGTCGACTCACTTGACGCGAGGTAAACGGGAGCATCTTATTGTCCTATGGCAGCGACAGTTCATTGTTGTGTATTGCCAGTACAATGAGTCGTCACGAGATGAATTCAGGCCAACACTGTGCCAGTAATGGCAGTTATGGGTCCATTTGGAAAGATTACACTACAAGAAAATTGCACGACTGTTTGATAGGCTCTGGCGAATGCGTGCATGTCAGCAGTTAAATTGAGAAGAGATTATAGGCAGTACCGAATAGCCAGAAACAAATTGAAGTTGGCAGAGACCTCGACTTATACATCGTTTACCACTGACTCCATACCACAGACAACAGGAACCTGCAAGGTTGATTGCCAGAGTCAACTGAAGGACTGGGCTTCTCTGAAGTGTATCGCTTCTGTTTGCGGTGGACAGATTGATGCTAATGTGTGTAGATGACATAGTGAAAGGTCACAGGAAGGAGCGATGTGAAGACTCATATCACAAAAACTCCATGAATACTAAAACAAGATTGACGAGGCAAGAGTTAAAGAAAGTCCGTCAGTACGTGGCAGGAATGATAAACCCTGTTGTCAAACCATTGTTACCTGCGTTGAAATTGTGGCATCGTCCAAAGATCGGGGTGCCAATACCAAAGTCAGCAACGCACGTTGATTCCCCAGATGTTGCGAGGTTTGCCTAGTGTCCGCAATGACGAATGGGAGGAAAGCACTCTGCCCCAGATCGTGCCCTCAGCTGATGATGATGATGATGTCTGGTTTGTGGGACGCTCAAATACGCGGTTATCAGCGCCCGTACAAATTCCCAACATTTGCTCAGCCCAGTCTCGCCACTTACATGAATGATGATGAAATGTTGAGGACAACACAAACAGCCAGTCATCTCGAGGCAGGTGAAAATCCCTGACCCCGTCGGGTATCAAACCCGAGACCACGTGCTCCGGAAGCAAGAATGCGACCGCGAGACCACGAGCTGCAGACGCCCTCAGCTGAAGCACGAATGCCACGGAGCACGACTAAAGAGCTGTTCAAGTCTTGGATGGAAACAAACTTCAGTAAATGTTGAACGTTGTACTTCAAGAGAAGAATTTGCTAATTTTTGCATCAAGTGATGTTTTAACAGTGACAGATTTAAATTATCAAGCATTCCTGTGGCAAATGATTACATCAAGCTGAGTAAATCTTTTTATTCATTCGTGTAGTAAAGGAAGTTCAAAATGGTTCAAATGGCTCTGAGCACTATGGGACTCAACTGCTGAGGTCATTAGTCCCCTAGAACTTAGAACTAGTTGAACCTAACTTATCTAAGGACATTGCAAACATCCATGCCCGAGGCAGGATTCGAACCTGCGACCGTAGCGGTCTTGCGGTTCCAGACTGCAGCGCCAGGAAAGGAAGTAATATTTCGTATGCCTTCCAAGGAAGACGTGAACATGAGAAAAAGATTGAATAACTAACGAAAGGACAATGATCTACAAGGCACAGAGTGGAATGTCTGTGAAGTTTGAACGCGATATGGAAGCTAGAACATCTCAAAATGGAAATTCTTAGACTCAATATACAGATAGCTGTGGTCAGTGAATTAAAATGGAAATAAAACATGGATGTGTGATCAGATGAGTACAGACTAATATCAACAGCTGCAGAAAATGTTTCGAAGGCACGATGACGCTGCCACTAACGATTACGTCGTCGCCGACGAGATGCAAGCATTCCTACTCCGGTATACTTAAGTTCTAACATTCAAGGACTGGCCCCATTATGTATGTTTGCCTGTCGAATAACATTTACAGACTTTGATAGTGGCCAGGGTTCGACATCATCTGAATAGATATTGTACTGAAGAGTAAATGATTTATAAATCTTTTGAAACCGTATGTATTTGTATTCTGCATTCTAATCTACTCTTAACAACTGATGCTGCAAATACAGCAACCAAGTTATGTATTATTTTTAGTATTTGATATCAGATGCAGCATAAATTAATATCTGATTTCTCTGTTCATGAATAGCATCTCTTCCTCTCTCCAAAGATATGGAAGAAGTATATAAGGATACTGAAATGGTAGTTCAGTACTTAAAGAGAGATGAAAATCAAATATCTCTGTTGGTTCATCATGGACAGGAGACATTAGCTGGTTAAATTATTGTCAATGTCAATGAAATTCTCCGTGTAACTTAAGAAGTAACTTTATTTTATTTTGGAGGCTACCAGTTTCAGCATTTCACAATGCCATTTTCCGGCCCCATACGATATTTCCAAATAACATAAAATGTCGTATAGTACCATAAATCCCCCGAAGTCGCGAATTCAATCGTTTAACAACTGCTTCGTTAGAAGCTATCAAGGTATCAACACTTCGAATGAAGCACTAGTGAAACGATTGAATTCACGACTTCTGGAGATTTATGGGCCTTCCGGAGATTTATGGCACTATATGACATTTTCGGTTATTTGGAGAGATCATATTGGTTGTGAAGATGGCATGGTGAAATCCTGAAAAGGGTAGCCCTCAAAATTACGTAAAATTACATCTTAAGTTGCACGGTTGTTGGGGAATTTCATTGACATTGTAAATCAAATAGTCATGGGGAAGTGAAATGCGCTTTTAGGAGAAGGAGCAGAAGAAAGAGTTACGGAAGGATATGGGCTTGGTACTAGGACTGAGAGAGGAGAAAGACTAATTAATTACTCCAAAAAAATTGTACATGATCCAAAAATGAACAATAGGAGTGGAAGACCAAGAATGAAGTGTTCGGATTACTACTGGTTTAAGACAAGCATGTACACTTTCACCGTTACTGTTCAATCAGTACATCGAAGAACCAATGACGGAAGTAAAAGAAAGGTTCAGAAGTGTAACTAAAAATCAAGGGGAAAGGATATCAACGGCAATATTCCCTTATGAGATTGCTATCCCCAGTGAAAGTGAAGAATAATTACAGAATATGTTGAATGGAATGAACAGTCTAACGAATACAGAATATGGAATGAAAGTAAATCGAAGAAAGACGACAGTTATGGGAATTAGTAAAGATGGATTGGTCACTACGAAGTAGATGTTTAAAGAACTGTGCTGGCTGGGCAGCAAAATAACCCATAACCGACGGAGCAGGGAGGACATAAAAATCAGACGAGACGGGTATTCCTGGTGAAAACAGGTCTGCTAGTATCAAAGAAAGGCCTTAATTTGAGGAAAAAATTTCTTAGAATGTACGTTCGGAGTACAGATGTGTATGGTAGTGAAACATGGACTGAGTGAAAGCCGGAACAGAAAGTGGTGCTACAGAAGATTGTTGAAATTTAAATGGTCTGATAAGGTAAGGAGGTCCTACTGAGAATCATCGAGGATAGGGATACATGGAAAACACTGACAAGGAGAATGGACAGGATGGTAGGGCATTTTCTTTTAAGAAAAGAAGAGTTGGAGACTTTCCACGCCCACACCAGCATGATGGCCAAAAGGTCTACTGCCATCTCTGCATAACGGGTAGTGTTCATTAAGTGCGGTTCGCATGATGTGGGTTCTTCGATGTTTGCGTACGTCTCGTTAAGATTAACAATTAATACGAGCTCATCTGGTAACAGATTGGCCAGATAACTGAACCAAGGGTAGCGGTTTGAAGGACACGGGAAAAGAAGTGTCAAGGCAAGAACCAAGGGTAAAAGAAGCCTCTGCGATAGTAGGATCGGGTAGTAAGAGCAGTAGCGGATTTATTACCGCCTGCGACAGGTCAGTCAAGGATAGGTATCGTTAGTGGTCGGTATCGTGCATTGGTACAGTGTCAGAGCAATAGGCCGTTATTGTGAGAGAAGTCTGGTGTGGCAGCGTAGTGCGCTGTCTTGAGCCCTCATCTGCGTCGTGTCGTTGGTGACTTCACATAGCATATCAGGCTGAAGTGGAACGGCGACAGCTCGCTGTTGGTCGGCGTCCCCTGTTTACCTCGTGACTTTTTTTCCGCAGCTGCTCCTCGAGCAGTTCTGCTCGCCCAGCGAACTGCGCTGCAGGCCGTTCTCTCGCGCCTGGGCGATGAATGCTACCTTCATGACTTCTTCTGACTTCGCTGTAATCACCCCCGTGGCTTTGAGTGTCTCTGCCGTTGCCGTTGGGGCGACGGATGTCTTCTTCACACCCTTCTCTTGCGGCGCTGCTCGGGCGATCGCAGAGGCAGGCACCCTAGGCTGCGTTCACACTGCCGGCCGGGCCGAGCCGAGCCTGGCCGGGCCGCCGCCCGCTTCGATATCAAACACGTGGTTTTGAATTGCGGTGTTCACACTGGCGGCCGGGCCGCGCCGACACGGCGTGAGCCTCCCGGAGCCGAGCCGGCGACATCCCGAGTGTTTAATATTGCCGGCGCGAGCCGACCGCAGGCGCGAGCCTGTGGAGCAGCACTACAGCTTCTGCAGTACACGCATCACACGTCTCCCTTCTGCATTCATCAGAAGTGGGACTACACACGTCTATTATTTTAAGATGTTACCTCACATTTCACAATCAGTGAGGAAAAATTACGTTTATTATAATGATACATGCGAAATTACTTTTATTTCATTTATTTAATCTACCGTATTTACATGCATTTTCAACAATAGCTTGCCAGCGATCGCGGCATTGCCGCCACTGAATAGTTCGCATTTACTTGTAAACGGAGACAGATATGAGTGTCACTGAGGGACGGAAATGTGTCCATACCAGATGATAATGCATTGTAAAGTTATGCTGTGGCAGTTCCTTATCAGTGGAAATAGAACCACTAAGTGAAAGGGCATTATCTCAAAACTCTTTGCCTATCAATCTGTCTATCTTACAAGGAAATGAAAAGAATTCTGTGAGGTCATCAGTGGCTCCACATGATGAACCATTACCACTGCCAAGCGCAGCATCATGAAGAAAAAAGAAGAAAAAGTTGGAAAATTCTGAAGGAGTATTTCTGCGATTCTTCGTTGAAGGCACAGCAAGACATTACCCAAAATGACGAAGCTAATTACTTCCTAATGATTCTCAGGAGTCCCATAAACACTCTTCCCCTCAGAGGTAAGCGTTTGTGAAATTTAAAATACAAAAGCATGACTACAATTAATTGGAGGTAGTGAATGCTGTACAAAGTTCTACTGCAAACCAAAAAGTGTGTACTAACGAATCTTACCTTATCGTTACACACACTTTTTCTTCTGCTGTTATACTTCTGCGAAAATTTGTGTTCTGTTTAGAAATTTTGTCTTGAATGTTCTGCAGCACATACTGAAATGTATTATGATTCATTCTCTAATTTGAATAAAATTTTTCAGGATAGTTTTTAAGTTCTTCATATAAAGAAAAAAACTCTCCTAAATGTCTGTCGCTATTTATGGGATGAATCCATAACCTCCTAGTTCTTCTGTACTTCAAAACTCGACGAGTTACTGCAGAGTCAAAACAATACCAATAAAAGAGTGAAGACATTGTTCTACACGACAGCACAGACTAGCTAAAGGCGAGTAACTGTTGACTGCAGCTGCGTTTTCTACTGACTTGCTTGTCAGCTGTCGAAGGGTGGGGATCTTTTTAAATTCATTTATTTGGCCTCCCGCCAGCCATTTAGCCAAAGAGTGGGGATTACCTTGAAAGTGCAGCGCAGCCCGCCAAGGAAGAAAAAAAACAGTGAAGAACAATGAAACGCACATCTGTGCCGATCTATAGTAGTTTCATTAACTCTCCATTATCTTTTCTGCCAAAGTAGACAACGAGACTACAGTATTGCGCTTCAGTTATCTTTTAGTTCGAAATACGAAATGTACATCATACTAATTGTAGGATGTTGATGAAATAATTGTTTGTCTTTTGTGATGCAACGTGTGGCCAATTATAAAAGAATAGCAGATGATTGTCCAGTAGCCGAGGGAAAAATTCTTATACATTTGGATTTATCTACAGAATGAGACCATTAAAATAATAAGAGGGGCCGGCACTAGGTCTGCGCTGTAATTAGTTTTCACTAGTAATTAGTTTTTTTTCTGTGCTGCATTATATGACTATACTAAACCAAGCTGTAACCGAGCGAACTCCGTGGCTTGCGGACGCGGCACTGAAGCCACTGAATAGCTCGCATTACTTGAGACCAAAGACAGATATCAGTATCATTATCATTTCAAAAACTTTTTGGTACTTTTAGCTAAATTTCATTCCCAACAATGTATGGTTCAAAACGAATCTAACAGTAAGCTACCCGCTACATAACTTTTTCACTACAAGATTTGTAAATCAAGTGCACAACGTTGAGAAATAGCATCATTTCACAATGACTGTTAAGAAATATGGAAAAATAAATGATTCAATACGAAGCTAAGATGTTGCACTACCACGTGTACAAAAATCAGATTCTTTAGCCGCATACTTTCTTCAAAATCGGTTGGGAAGCGTTACGAAACTAAGAAATCACACGAAACGAAAAGTAGACTTTTTCTTCTTTCACGACGTAAGTAACGCTTTTAAGGAAAAAATAAGTTCATAAAACGATGTGGCGAAGTCTTATATACCGTTAAGAATTTTTAAAACATGAAAATCGGAGAAGTGGATTTTCCCCCATTTCGCCGTCCCGGCTCGGCGCGGCGCGCAATGTGAATGAACTACTCGTCCGCCTGAGCTGGCTAGGCACGAGCCGAGCCAGTACTCGTCAGCCCGGCCCGGCCCGGCCGGCAGTGTGAACGCAGCCTTATTACGCTCCTCTGCGTGGGTGCAGGAGTGTCCCCCGGAGTTTGCAGCCCTTCTGCTGATCGTAGGCCTTGCACAAGGACTGTACTTAGACGCCCCAAGGGGGACCTCTCAGCCGCCATTACGGCTCTGAGAGCTGCTGTAGCTTCGTCCATGGTGCTGCGGAATTCGACGCAGCTATCCTTCTCAGGGGCGACAGCAACTTCCCGTCCGTCCGCCTCTGTGCGGTCGTCACCGCGCATGGCCGGGGAAGCTGCTTCTGCGCTGTCCCTCTGCTGAGCCGGGATGGTCTGCGCCCGTAGTCGTCGTCGCTGTCATCTTCCTCTACGCTGCGTCGTACCGGCCGCGGCCCCTTCGCCGCCTTCGACACCGCTGTGACTTGAGAAAGCCGGGCAGCCGCACCAGCTGGCAATGTGCGGTCCGCTGCATCAACACCGACTCAAAAAGGAAGGCCTCGGCGCTTGTTTGTGACGTCACGTCAGCTAGGCACGGCGAACACCAGGTCTGTTGCAGGCATACTAATAATGGTGGTGTCTCCCTCACTGACACAGGAAAATGTGAAACTATTGGCGGTAGTTGACCAACACACTTCGTTCTGAGAGATTTCTGCAATCAATTAATTGTGCAGTTCATTACACTTCTTAACAAGTAGTGTACTCGTGAACTTAAATTTCCGCCTGTTTTAAGGATTGACATACAAAAACAACTTCATAGTCCAGTATACTAAACTTATGTTAACAACCCACTCAAACCACCCATTCCACTTAGTAGATTACAGACCTTGACCATTAACAGGAGCAATTGGAGCAACAGAATTCGTGCTTCTTTACCTTATTTGTAAACCAGAGGAGGTTACATTTGCACTGGGTTGCTTTTACAAGGAACTGTGAACATATTTGTGCTCTTCTTAAGGTATCTTGGTTGACTATGGGGTGCGCAGTACTGAATGTTAATAAAATATCTTGCGATTGTACATGTTGGGGGAGGGGGTGGGGGACAGACGAAGAGGCAAAAGAGAAATACTTGAGTTATCAAACAAAATTTTTTGTATCTTATAAAGTTTCTCCTTTCAGTTGCAAGGGGGGAATATTTATCTTTTCTAATGTGCATGTTTAAAAAAGTCTAATCTCAGCACTATTTTCGATGTATGAAGCTATTTTGTTTCCTGTTTAGAATTCCTTTCGTTTAAAACGACTGTAATCTAATGACTGGCAACAGTTGGACATTTACACATGTAAATTAGTTCACATTTACAGTGACGATGTCAAACGAAAATAAATAAATAAAGGAAACGAGTTCATTGTAAGGGGGTTGGGGTAAGTTTCGATAGCGAAATGGATCAAGTAGATACAGTTACTTGAATGTAAAATGCCCGAAGCTTGCAATGGGGCAAAGCATCTTCTCATATTGATCTACGTTCGTTTCGACAGGATTCAGTAATACAGAACTATGAACTTCATTTGTAGCTTTACGATAGTAAGAAAATCTTTCATCTAAATAAAACTGCAGAATCCAAAGCAATACCAAACATTTTGTTCAAAAATAAGAGATTTATAGTGATAAGCACGCCCAGGCGTGCCTAGCTGACGTGACGTCACGAACAAGCTCCGAGGCCTTCCTTTTAGTTGGTGCTGGCTACATCCGGCGCAAGTCGTCAGGGCTTCTCTGCTCGCCAGCACGGCGCCGCGTTGCTAGAGTACTTGGCGACGTGGTCCTCGCCCTGGCAGTTGAAACACTGGGCCTGAGGCTCAAAGCCTGGTGGGAGAGCTTCAGCCGAAACAGGGAAGCTTCCGCAATGCAAAGATGTCGCTCCTGCCGACGCCATTGGCACGGTCACGGCATAGAGCGGCGGTCTCTTCCTGCTTGTTCTGTTAGCCAACCTTGCTGCCGCGTTAAGCGAAACCAGCTCGCAGCAGCCCTTCTCGGACAGCGGCCTCGTCGCAGCCTTAAGGTAGCTCCCTTAGGAGGACCTTGGTCTACATCTACATCTACATCTACATATATACTCCGCTAGCCACCAAGCGGTGCGTGGCGGAGGGCACAATTCGCGCCAAAGTCATATTCCCCCCCCCCCTCTGTTCCACTCGCGGATCGTGCGAGGGAAAAACGACTGTTTGAACGCCTCAGTACGAGCTCTTATTTCCTTTATCTTTGAATCATGATCATTACGCGATTTGAAAGTTGGTGGTAATAATATATGCTCTACATCCTCGGTGAAGATTGGATTTCAGAATTTAGTGAGCAACCCCTTCTGTTTAGCGCGTCGTCTATCTGCAAGTGTGTCCCACTCCAAAATTTCTACGAGATCTGTAACGCTTTCGCGATGACTAAATGTACCAGTCACGAATCTTGCCGCTCTTCTTTGGACCTTCTCAATCTCTTGAATCAGACCCAATTGGTAAGGGTCCCATAGAGACGAACAATACTCTGAGACTGGACGAACTAACGTATTGTAAGCTATTACCTTCGTTGAAGGACTGCATCGCTTCAGGATTCTACCAATAAACCGCAATCTAGTGTTCGCCTCACATTCTCGTGACCACCGCTGCCAGCAATCATGTACAAGGGCTGCATGCCTGCAAGTTTTTCTGCAATATCGCAGAAGGAATATCTAGCTCCTCGTAGCTCTGTTACACATCCTCATTCAAACTCAGTGAGGTGTTGATAATTGCGTCTTTATCGCTTTAAAGACATTCTTGATTAATACCAACTGACCATGTCCAATCTCAAAGGTAACTAATGCTCACGACTGTTCAGTGTGTATTTAAAGCGAAACTGATTTGCATCCTCATAGTGGAGCTACTAGGTGTTGCGATTCATTTTTTCGTCAGTGTGTAATATCACTGAAGAAGTCAAAAGAATCCCAATCAAAATGAACATTTTCGATATTCTTTTATCTTATCGTCTTCATTCTTCCGAGGGAAGGCGTTTTCTCACTCTCCAGAAGCACATCGACGTTATGGGCGGCCCCGTAGTCGGCCATGTTCGCTGCCAGAAAGCCGATCAGCGAGTCTGAATTGACAGACTCGTATTCCACCTCCTTCTTCGCGCAGGACCTCAGTAAGTCGGACAGCGCTGTCCATCCCCTTTTGCACCTGAGATACAAATGTAGGCAGGCTACGACTCGTCTTCCCGATTCTTCTTTGCCTGGTTGGCAGTGAGTCGCACGACCGATGGTCCCTCGTGGCAGCAGATTTCTACTGCGCAGTCTTCTTTCCAATTCTGTGGTGCGGAGAACACGGCAGTCTGCTTGCTTAGTGAAAACAACAATTTACTCCTCGCCGCGGCCACTGCATAGAACTACTTCCCAAAGCTCTCTTCGGCCCAGTAAGCGTAGCGCGCAGCGGCAGCGATGCGCGCTAATCTCTGGCTCGACCGAACTGCCTCATCAAGGAATAACGCTATTGTTCTAGATGGATCACTAGAAGGTAAGAACTAAAGGAAAACATAGATTGGAATACATACAGCAAATAACTGAGGACGTAGGTTGAAAGCAGTACTTAAGACTAAGAGGTTGGAACAGCATTCGTGGCGAACCGCATCAAACCACTGAGACAGATGACTCATAAAAGAAAAGATAACTGACATTATTTCCAAATAGAATGGAACTTCAGTGATTTGACGCCCTACAAATTTAGATAAATATTTTACTGGCTCTTCAGTTTGTAACGTTTTCCATTGACGTTTGTGCATAAATTATTGCTGATATTGACAGTAATTTTCATGCGAATGCGGATTTTCTTGTTCCGTTTTTGAGAAATTGTTTCTATGGCCATATGTTGTACAGAATTACATTGCACTGAGTTGCGAGCACCTCTTTGACATTAAGGGTGTACAGTAAACTGCAATATGTCCCAGAATGAGATTTTCACTCTGCAGCGGAGTCTGCGCTGATATGAAACTTCCTGGCAAATCAAAACTGTGTGCCGGACTGAGGCTGTACCAACTGAGCTACCCAAGAACGACTCACACCCTGACCTCACAACTCCACTTCTGCCAGTATCTCGTCTCCTACCTTCCAAACTTCACAGAAGCTCTCCTGAGAACCTTGCGGAACCAGTACTCCTGAAAGAATGGATATTGCGGAGACGTGGTTTAGCTACAGCCTGTGGGACGTTTCCAGAATGAGATTTTCACTCTGCAACGGAGTGTGCGCTGATATGAAACTTCCTGGCAGATTAAAACGGTGTGCCGGACCGAGACTCGAACTCGGGACCTTTGCCTTTGGCAGGCAAGTGCTCTACTAACTGAGCTACCCAATCTTTCTTGTTAAGATAGAAATTTTGGCCCAATTAAATGGGTACTTATTCTAAAAATGTAAATTTTAGATAAAGCAGTACTACAGTATTTCATCCTAAGTCAAGGGCAGCTAATAATCACAGATTCTAAAGTATTTCGCCAACAGATCTTTATGGAACCATCTTTACTCAGATGCTTTTGCTTACATTTTCAACTGCACCAGTTTTCGCTATTAACTGTGATTCACCTCCATGTTTCAGGAAAACACATTGACAGATGTGGAGAGACAGACTTTAAGCATTGACAGGAGTTTATGAGATTGGCTTCTTTCATTGTAGTAGCAGTTACCCAATAAAATCGTGTACCGGACACAATGTCGAATCCAGGACTTTGCCTGTCGCGAAAAAAGCTCTTGCCGTCTGAGCTGTCCAGGAGTGTTGACTGAGGCTCGAAGCTTGGAAAGTAGGAGAGGCGGTCAGATGGAAGTGGACTAAGTCTACGTGATTCAGTTTGTTAGAGCACATCTTGTAGAAGATAAAACGCCAAGTTCGGGTCGATGCCAGACATGCAGATTTAATTTCTTGCCAGGGAGTTTAAAATTAATGTAAGGTCCACTGCAGAGCGAATGTTTGCTTTTAGAAATTTGGCAGACTCGAGCATCGTTATTACTTAAATATTTCCATCATGCCCACACTTGTGCCGAGTGAACAAAAATTTGGTATTAAAAAGATAAAAGTAACAGAATCGACACATTCACCCTCGCCCAAGTAAGCATGCTTTTACGCCCCCCCCCCCCCCCCCCGCCCGGCCTACCCCCAGTTGTAGTACAAACAGAAACAGTCTGGTGTTCGAAAATTAAGACGTCTCACTATTCATTTTAAAAACTGTTCTTCATTACAGTTACAAATACTACCAAGTGCAAGAACAGTTTGGTTAAAATCAATAACAACAGTTCTCAGTCTTTTCACGTAATTATGAAAGTGAAACGAACTATTGCCATTCTCATTTGGACACAAGAAATGTTAACTAGAAAATTTCTTGTCACATGTCCAGCCTGAAACATTAATCTGTTTACTCTTTTGTATTATCAGTAAAAGTGGACAGACTGAAATATGAACTGATATTGGAAACGTCTTCGTACTGGCATATACTTATTTCAAAAAATTAATTTGTCTGGGAAAACTGTTACTAACACAAACCTGACTATATTGTAATATTACTGTCACGTACCATTTCCTTGACGAACTATTTTGCTAACACATTTTGTGAGCACTGGA
The DNA here is from genome assembly GCF_021461395.2 of Schistocerca americana. Lineage (NCBI taxonomy): Eukaryota > Metazoa > Arthropoda > Insecta > Orthoptera > Acrididae > Schistocerca > Schistocerca americana. The sequence goes on along the minus strand of NC_060122.1, from coordinate 748,670,930 downwards.
AAAGTGTACTCAAAGAGGAGCCTTCACAACATCCCAGCAGTACGGTGTCGGCTCTCCTTTGGAGGCAGAGAGCAAACTGTGAATCTCATTAAGTCACGCACGCCTCCCTGAGGCGTTGGGCAACTTCCTTGGAGGCAAGGCTGTGGGCCACTCCCCTGCCACTGCGTGAACACTGCCGCCACCAGTCCACGTGCTAGACAGTCTCTGCCGCACCTACCCTGTCACCCTCTGGAGCTAATAGGAACACAACTTTTTTTTTTGCTTTTCTGCGCTACCTGCAAACACACAAACACTGCAGTTAAGGTGGGAGCATTGGTCCCTTTCTACCCTAAAAATGTTGTTTATCTTTTAGATTTCGTCGGGCTACCGAGAGCATTGCACCCACAGGGTAAGCAATCAAGGTAACACTGATTCAGACCAGTGCCAGATTCGTAATAGTAAATCGTGTTTTTTTTTTTTTTTTTTTTTTTTTTTTTTTTTTTAATGGAAAGAGTGGTAAGTAACTGTCCTTCCCCTAAGAATTCCGTAACTTTGTTTACATTTCACGTCCGTTACTTTGAAAGTAGCTTTGTGTCGTCCCATTCACATTGAGGTTTGGAAGGTTGGATGTTGGACAGGGGGAAGAAATTTTTTTGGGTATTCAAGTGAGAATGACCGAGAGATCACTAGAGGTTCAGGTATGGCGCATCAGCGGATAAGGAAGCTGTTGGCTATCTGAGCCTTCTTGGCACACTTCGCTGATCTTGAAGATATGTAAGTTCTCGCTGTCTGGGGTAGTGAACTACGTAATCTAAACAGTTTACTTCCCTCGTGTTTCAGGTAGGCCACCTGTTTTGCTGATTTAAATCTAATATCTCCTTTGTTTCGATTATCTCGTATATACAGTCTGCATATATAAGAATAACTGGTGTTACATTCTCCAAGCACTCTTCCTTTCATCTGGTAAATCCCCAGTGTTAGAGTCATTTCTGTCGACCTAATTAGGAATTCAATAAAACTGGTTCTTTTGTTTTCTTTTGTCACTTCAGCTTGCATACGTACATCACAGATGTTTGAGGCTTGTAACTGTCTCAGAAACCATACAGTTTAATGAGATGAAAGCATTTGTAACTGACTTTCAGGCAGGATACCCCGTTTCATTCGATGCTGCAGTGCTGTTCCAATACAGTTAATACAGTTGGAGAGCCTCTGAAATGCTGTTTTGAGTTTAGGGTGGATATGAATTGGGCTGAGGCGTGAACAGAAATTTGTATTGAGAAGGGAGGTGTGAAGGGGCAGTCCGTGCAATTGTGTAGAGCCATTGTGCCAGGGTGGCGTAGTGGTCAGCTCATCTGCCTAGTGACCAGAAATGCTGGGTCCGAATCTCGGCACTTCAGTTTCCATACATGAAACTTTTAAGTTTTGTGTAACTTATAAAATAGTGTTAAACGTAGACTTGATTTCGGTTTCAAGACCTTAAAATTGTTCTACAACTTTCTTGGTTATGCAAGCCATATAGAAATTAACATGGCGAGGTTCAAAAATGGTTCAAATGGCTCTGAGCACTATGGGACTAAACATCGGAGGTCATCAATCCCCTAGATTTTAGATCTACTTAAACCTAACCAACCTAAGGACATCACACACATCGACGCCCGAGACAGGATTCGAACCTGCGACCGTAGAAGTCGCGCGGTTCCGGACTGAAGCGCCTAGAACCGCTCGGCCACCCGGACCGGGAATATAGCTAGGTATAGGTACTTTGGAGTCGGTGCTGTCCTTGCATACAGTGGTCAAGTACAAGGATAATATGTCTATTACTTTGAGAACGCAATGAGCTTTGCATATTATCGGCTTATCTAGAGTAATGCCGCTAGACAGCACTTACATGAATAAGAAACATTCAATATACACTCCTGGAAATGGAAAAAAGAACACATTGACACCGGTGTGTCAGACCCACCATACTTGCTCCGGACACTGCGAGAGGGCTGTACAAGCAATGATCACACGCACGGCACAGCGGACACACCAGGAACCGCGGTGTTGGCCGTCGAATGGCGCTAGCTGCGCAGCATTTGTGCACCGCCGCCGTCAGTGTCAGCCAGTTTGCCGTGGCATACGGAGCTCCATCGCAGTCTTTAACACTGGTAGCATGCCGCGACAGCGTGGACGTGAACCGTATGTGCAGCTGACGGACTTTGAGCGAGGGCGTATAGTGGGCATCCGGGAGGCCGGGTGGACGTACCGACGAATTGCTCAAAACGTGGGGCGTGAGGTCTCCACAGTACATCGATGTTGTCGCCAGTGGTCGGCGGAAGGTGCAGATGCCCGTCGACCTGGGACCGGACGGCAGCGACGCACGGATGCACGCCAAGACCGTAGGATCCTAGGCAGTGCCGTAGGGGACCGCACCGCCACTTCCCAGCAAATTAGGGACACTGTTGCTCCTGGGGTATCGGCGAGGACCATTCGCAACCGTCTCCATGAACCTGGGCTACGGTCCCGCACACCGTTAGGCCGTCTTCCGCTCACGCCCCAACATCGTGCAGCCCGCCTCCAGTGGTGTCGCGACAGGCGTGAATGGAGGGACGAATGGAGACGTGTCGTCTTCAGCGATGACAGTCGCTTCTGCCTTGGTGCCAATGATGGTCGTATGCGTGTTTGGCGCCGTGCGGGTGAACGCCACAATCAGGACTGCATACGACCGAGGCACACAGGGCCAACACCCGGCATTATGGTGTGGGGAGCGATCTCCTACACTGGCCGTACACCACTGGTGATCGTCGAGGGGACACTGAATAGTGCACGGTACATCCAAACCGTCATCGAACCCATCGTTCTACCATTCCTAGACCGGCAAGGGAACTTGCTGTTCCAACAGGACAATGCACGTCCGCATGTATCCCGTGCCACCCAACGTGCTATAGAAGGTGTAAGTCAACTACCCTGGCCAGCAAGATCTCCGGATCTGTCCCCCATTGAGCATGTTTGGGACTGGATGAAGCGTCGTCTCACGCGGTCTGCACGTCCAGCACGAACGCTGGTCCAACTGAGGCGCCAGGTGGAAATGGCATGGCAAGCCGTTCCACAGGACTACATCCAGCATCTCTACGATCGTCTCCATGGGAGAATAGCAGCCTGCATTGCTGCGAAAGGTGGATATACACTGTACTAGTGCCGTCATTGTGCATGCTCTGTTGCCTGTGTCTATGTGCCTGTGGTTCTGTCAGTGTGATCATGTGATGTATCTGACCCCAGGAATGTGTCAATAAAGTTTCCCCTTCCTGGGACAATGAATTCACGGTGTTCTTAAATTTCCAGGAGTGTAGCTACAACAGATCTGTAGTAAGCCTGTTGTAAAACGCAGCATCAACAAAATTAGACCAGAACACTGAATTAGTCGCAGTTCGTGAATGCCTCCCAAAGTGGAAGACAAAATCATTGCACACTTTGTTGTGTAGTTTTAAACCAGAAATGAAATAATAACTCTGTGCGGCTGGTTCCGGCGGTGGTTCGAGTCCTCCGTCTGGCATGGGTGTGTGTAAGCTTAGGGACTGATGACCTTAGCAGTTAAGTCCCATAAGATTTCACACACATTTCAACATTTTGAAATAATAACTTGCTAAATAAACTTAGAGAACCAGTTTCAGTGCAACATTCACAAGCAACTGTATTAATGAAATTATTGAGTACTAAACTGTAATTAACACAATCACTGCCTGTCTCGAACTAAATTTTAAATTTCGATCAATTTAACGATCAGTTTAATGACTATGGAGGAAATTGAAGAGAAGCTTATCCCAGATAACTTGAACACACACACACACACACACACCACACACACCACACACACACACACACACACACACACACACACACACACACACACAATTTATAAAAATATTCACATCCAACATATTCAGGTCAGGAGTACAAATCCTAAGCCATACATTTGCAAATAAACTTCTATGTAGCTTTTCATGTATAAGGCTAACTTATAACACTTTTTAATTAATTTTGGGTTCATTCACGTTCCTCTCCCAGCAGTATGTTACGTAAACTTTTCTGCCACATTTCTAAATCAGTGACGCGCGGATGACGACACTACTAGGTTATATGGTCAAAGTCCTGACGTTAGGCTAACTTGCGTAGTTGCGCCTTGCTGATACTCCAGCCTCTGTTCTACTGGGTTTAATTCTTAGCTGTCGCACGCACGACTTATTCGTACCGCAGATCTCTTCAGCGACTCAACGCTTTTTTTCATTTCAGAGGAACTTCCCCCTTTCTTTTCGTAGCTAATTTTACAAGAAAAATTTCTTTCGAACACCCTTGGATTATTTTCATATCGACAGGACTGTAGAGCTCCCTTTAACTGTATTAACAGCAGTGCTATAAACCTTGAAGGGGTGTCACTACAGCTTATTTTAACCTGTGAGTAAATAAGAGACAGTGACCCTGGCCTAGTATATTCGGAATCGTTGTTCCATCTTGTAAAAGCTGACCCATTTGTGAATAATCGCAGTCTGACTATGTTTTAGGTTTCTTAGTACCAAGAACTTTCGCAAAGCGCTACGGGGTAATATAAGGGAAGCTTAATAAGAGTTAACCAAGTCAATACCGAGAAACCGGTATAAGCCATACAACAGACCTCATTCTGCTACACACTGTACATGTATTAGAAATGCTTCTTACGGCTTCAGTCAGAGTTATGCAAATGTTTCTGCTTTCTGCGTCGTACAATACCTAGTAAATTGAAAAGCCCGAGCTACTTTGGTAGCAGGAATCATTAACAGACATTAAATCGTGGGCGGTCAGTGACGGCGGCTTCTGGGTTAGGAATATATTTAATTAATAATATTTCGGCTTTAGTCACAATACTTTTACTTTCTGCCTACTGTCTACATCGTTTAGGAACTATAAATACATTTTCAATGACCGTATGGACATAACGGGCGTCACATTTCCCTCAGTTTCTCCCCTACTAGTAACAGAAAGACACCACTGTTACATTTAACGAGATAACTGTCCCAAGTGGGATTAAGGAGAGATAAGATTCGGAAATGACAGAAATACCGGGTGATCAAAAAGTCAGTACAAATTTGAAAACTGAATAAATCACCGAATAATGTTGATAGAGAGCTACAAATTGACACACATGCTTGAAATAACATGGGGTTTTATTAGAACCAAAAAAATACAAAAGTTCAAAAAATGTACCACAGATGGCGCTTCATCTGATCAGAATAGCAATAATTAGTATAACAAAGTAAGACAAAGCAAAGATGATGTTATTTACAGGAAATGCTCAATATGACCACCATCATTCCTCAACAATAGCTGTAGTCGAGGAATAATGTTGTGAACAGCACCGTAAAGCACGTCCGCAGTAATGGGGAGACATTGGCGTCGGATGTTGTCTTGCAGCATCCCTAGAGATGTCGGTCGATCACGATACACTTGCGACTTCAGGTAACGCCAAAGCCAATTATCGCACGGACTGAGGTCTGGGGACCTGGGAGGCTAAGCATGACGGAAGTGGCGGCTGAGCACACGATCATCAAAAAATGGTTCAAATGGCTCTGAGCACTATGGGACTCAACTGCTGTGGTCATAAGTCCCCTAGAACTTAGAACTACTTAAACCTAACTAACGTAAGGACAGCACACAACACCCAGTCATCACGAGGCAGAGAAAATCCCTGACCCCGCCGGGAATCGAACCCGGGAACCCGGGCGTGGGAAGCGAGAACGCTACCGCACGACCACGAGATGCGGGCACACGATCATCGCCAAACGACACGCGCAAGAGATCTTTCACGCGTCTAGCAATATGGGGTGGAGTGCCATCCTGCATAAACATCGTACATTCCAGCAGGTGTTTATCAGCCAGGCTGGGGATGATGCGAATCTGTAACATATCGGCGTACCTCTCACCCGTCACGGTAGCAGCTACAAAACCAGAATCACGCATTTCCTCAAAGAAAATAGGCCCGATAACGGTAGATGTGGTAAATCCAACCCGTACTGTGACTTTCTCGTCGTGCAATGGAGTTTCCACGACAGTTCAAGGATTTTCGGTTGCCCAAATTCTGCAGTTGTGGGCGTTGACAGACCCTCGGAGTGTGAAATGAGCTTCGTCGGTCCACAACACGTTACTCAACCAAATGTCATCTTCCGCCATCTTTTGAAACGCCCACACCGCAAATGTTCTCCGCTTCACTAAATCACCAGGTAACAGTTCATGATGCAGATGGATTTTGTACGGATAGCATCGGAGGGTACGCCTAAGTGGCAACCAAACAGTAGTGTGTGGAATGGCGGTGCGATGTGCGACTGCACGAGCGCTGACTTCCCCGTGCATAGACGAACCCGCTACAGTCTCCATTTCTTCCTGAACTGTCTCAGCAGCATTACGCCTTGTGCTCGGTCGGCCTCTACGGAGTCTATCGTCTAGACCACCCGTGGCTTCGAACTTCGAAATCATTCTCGCCACAGCTGCATATATCAACGGACCTATACCCGTTCGAATCCCCTTCCTATGGCGATAGGATCGTAACGCTGAACTAAGACATTCCCCATTCTGATAATACAGCTTCACTAAAAGCACCTTTTCAGGTAACGTCAACATGCTACGACTGCTGGCGCAACTGATTCTCCCTGATTTGTAGCTCTCTATCTACATTATTCAGTGGTTTATTAAGTTTTCAAATTTATACTGACTTTTTGATCACCCGGTACAATACTGTAACATCTTATAGCTGTGTTTGATCACAGAACATTCGCCTTCTGTATTGTTGAAACACCTCAGATTTTGTACTTACGTTCTGAACGATTTGTCCTGTTTACGACAGTAATTCATGACTACTCACATGACGTTTACTTACCCTATCATCTGCGATGTGATGAAGTACTAAATATAATATTTTTTCCATTTATATAGTTTGACGACATAAAATACAAATTAAAAATTGCTTATGGAAGTGACCGTTATAAATTTTGGTTTCACACTTGTATACATTGAGCACAAGATTTGACATGCTTAGTAACATACAGACTCACTCAAAATACTCCTTAAAACTTACTACTTCTGTTGATATCGGAAGGAATTGTGCTTTTTGAGAATCTAACGTTATTTCTTATTGTTTTAGTTACGCATATAAATGAAATTACGCTACCTGCAGTACGAGAATGAATACTATCTGTGAGTTAATGGTAGAAAATAATATAGTGAGGGAGGGGGGATGGAAAGAGACCAGAGTAGGTCAAATGAGAAGCAGATGGTAGGGTATATTTATGTTTCAGGAAGGGATACAGATATTTTGCTCATGGCTTCTTGCGAATATATTTCTCTGCAATAAATGTCAGCTGGTAATACGAATACTCTGTTCAAGAAACACAAGAGGAAAAGATATACTTGGAAGGGGCAAGGAGATAGGAGAGAATTTCAGTTACATTTTATCATGGTCAGGCAGAGATTCCGAAATCAGATACGGGATTTCATGACGTATCCTGAAGCGGATATAGACCCAGATCACAGTCTGACACTGACGAATAGTAGGCTGAAGTTCAAGAGAGTGTTCAGGAAGATACAATACGCAAGAAGATGGGGTACGGAAGTTCTAAGGAATGAAGAGATTAGTTTAAAGTTATCTGAAGCTATAGATACTGCGGTAATGAATAGTTTAGTAGGCAGTTCAGTTGATGAGGAATGGTCATCCCTAAAAGAGGCAATAACAGATGTTGGAAAGAAAACAGAAGTTCTAGGAAGGTAACAGGGAAGTAACCGTCGATAACAGAAGAAATACTTCAGCTGATCGGCGAAAGAAGGCAACAAAAAAAGTTGAGGAAAACAGAAATACAAGCCACTTACGAATGGAATAAAGAGCAGCGACTATAAGGCTAAAAATGGTTCAAATGGCTCTGAGCACTATGGGACTCAACTGCTGAGGTCATTAGTCCCCTAGAACTTAGAACTAGTTAAACCTAACTAACCTAAGGACATCACAAACATCCATGCCCGAGGCAGGATTCGAACCTGCGACCGTAGCGAACTTGCGGTTCCAGACTGCAGCGCCTTTAACCGCACGGCCACTTCGGCCGGCGACTATAAGGCGAAGTGGTTGTATGAAAAATGTGAAGTAAGCGAAAAATAAATGATTGTCCGAGGGACGGACTGAGCATTAGAAAAGTAAAAAAAACCTTCAATGAAATTGAAAGCTAGGGTCGTAACATTAAGAGTGCATCGGGAATTCCGCTGTTAAACGCAGAGGAGAGATCGGATAAGTGGAAAGAGTACACTGAAGACCTCTATGAGGGGGTAAAATTGTCTGATGACCTAATAGAAGAAGAAGTACGTGTCCATGTAGAAGAGATAGGACTGTTCAGTAATAGATTCAGAATTTAAAAGAGCTTCTGAAGATTTAAGATCGGACAAGACCGAAGAGACAGATAACATTCAGCCAGAGTTTCTAAAATCGTTGGGGGGAAGTGGCAACAAGACGGCTTTTGACGTTGGTGTGTAGAATGTATCAGCCTGGTGATACACAACCTAACTTTCGGAAAAACATCATCCACCAAATTATCAAGATATCAAAAGCCGACAACTCGAGAAGTATCGCACAATCATATTAAGAGATCACGCTTCCTACTTGTTGACAAGAATAAAACACAGAAGAATGTAAAAGAAAACTAAAGCTGTGCTAGATAACGATCAGTTTTGCCTTAGGAAAGGAAAAGGCACCAGAGAAGCAAATATGACGTTGCGATTGATAATGGAAGCTAGAGTATACGAAAAACCGAGACACGTTCATTGGATTTGTCGACTTGGAAAAACCGTTGGACTACGTCAAATGGTGCCAGTTGTTCGAAATTCTGAGAAAAATAGGGGTAAGGTACAGGGGAAGACAGGTAATATACAATATGTACAGGAACCAAGAGGGAACAATGAGAATGGAAGACAAAGAACGAAGTGTACTGATTAAAATGCGTGTAATACAGGAATGTAATCTTTCTCCACCACTGTTCAACCTATGCGTTGAGCTGTACTCAAATTCAAGCTACAAAGATATCAATGATACGATTTGTTGATGACATTTCTGTCCTCAGTGAAAGTGAAGGAGGATAACAAGCCTTGAGGAATGGAATGAACAGACTAATGCGTACGTAGTTTGGATTGAGATTAAATCTAAGGAAGACGAAAGTAACCAGAAGTAGCAGAAATGAGAACGGCGAGGAACTTAACATCAGTATTGGTGATCCGGAAGGAGATGAAGTTAAGGATGTAGGTTTCAAGTGCTACTCTGAGATAAAGACGTTGGCACAGGAGAGGAATTCGTGGCGCACAGTTTCAAACTAAGCAGAAGACTCATATCTCACAGAGAGAAAAAAATTAAGCTCTTGTATTAAGAGACATTTATTACTGAATACAGTAAGTTATATGATGTATTCAACGTCTGTTAATTCAGCATGTAATTGGTTTGGGAAATCTGTTGACTGTATATTTCTAGTGCCACTAGAATATTCAATTTCATGCCTGAAAGTTTTCTCTCTCTCTCTCCCTCCCTCTCTCTCTCACTCACTCTCTTCATTCCCTCCTTCCTCAGGAGTTTCATGTAACTGGTATGCATAGCTAAAGTAATGTGAAGTTATTACTACGTTACAATCTGAACAAGTATAAATTACTCAAACAACAATAGATGGAGTTAACTATGAATATTTTGAATCACTCTAGGTTACAGAGTATGTCTCATTTTATGTTTATATAATAATGTATAGATACAATTGTTTCCTGACGCTCCTGTAAGTACCTGCTTAATTTTGTATTTCACTTCGTCAATCAAAGTAAACAGAAACAGTAGGAAGTAAGTACTCCAACACATCACTGTAACGTAGGTCGAATATGCGTTATTTGACTCAGGTAGAGCTGTCAAAAAACATGTTAACTCGTTCAAAATGTGATTGTTTTTCACAAATGCAAGATGAATGAAATGTTGTCAAACGCAGGTAATATGTCACAATATTTTATTTCTCTTGCTTTTGGTTCCTTAGTCCCACCCTAGACAGCTATCTCGCTAAATCTAAGAACTGCGTCGTTCTGTCGCTGTTAGCTGGAAAACGGAAGCATATATACACCCGTTATGCCCTTACAGTCCTTGAAATTTAAGCTGTAGCGTAATAGAAAATTAAAAAGTATTGTGACTGACGACGGAGTATTATTAATAAAATACGTCCCTAGCCCGTAAGCCTTGTCCATGTTTCCGTGTTCGCAGACTCTTGTCTCGAAGTTAAACCACGTCACCAACTAACCTGTAGAGCTGAAAATATTATTTCAGAAATATCTTTGCTGAAAGGACCCCGTTCATACTTCTTTTCAAATGCTAATGAGAGTGTACTATATTCAAGAACATTGTTCTTGGATGAAGACGTGGGGATGTATGGAGCAAGTGGGAGGTTAACTTGAACACACAGCAGATGAAGTGAAAATAAATTCCTTAGTATCTCAAGTTATGTTTACAACTAATACAATGTTCAGTAACTGAACACAAGATATTTTTCGAAACACAAATCCAGTTCAACCAACCACGAGTCTCTACACTACTGCCTGGATACTACAGCCAAGGAAAATCGCCACATATTGGTTTGAACGCAAGAAATATTATTTAATGAGTGGAAGGGCAATAAGCTCAGCAGCTTGATATCTTCGATGACTTAAAATAGCCTTATTATCTAACGTGTTCTGAAATGATGAGCGTGCGAACAAATGCTTTACGTTTTCATCATTAAATTCAACAGCAAAACAAATAGAGAAAAAAAATCTAGAACTGTATAACATGAAAACCCAGCAATGTTCAATAACGTAAATGCTGTGCACAAGTACGACACAAAAACAATCTCATCATAATCCAGAACGAAGTTAGTTGAGTATGGTTCAAATGGTTCAAATGGCTCTGAGCACTATGGGACTTAACTGCTGAGGTCATCAGTCCCCTAGAAGGCAGAACTACTTAAACCTAACTAACCTAAGGACATCACACACATCCATGCCCGAGACAGGATTCGAACCTGCGACCTTAGCGGTCGCGCGGCTCCATACTGTAGAGCCTAGAACCACTCGGCCACTCTGGCCGGCGGTTGAGTATGCCCGATTCATTGTCACAAGACCAAGCGCCCAGTGTACGAAGCAGAATCGGCACGTTGACATCACTGCAGCAGAGCAGTACTAAAGGGTGTGTCTGATTAAATATCGAGAATCAGCAACAAAATATTTACTTTTCTTCTTCTTCTACTATGTACGCTGAGCTGATAAAAGTCGTGGGATAGCGATATGCACGTAGACAGATGGCGTTAGTATCGCGTACACAAGGTGTAAAAGAGCAGTGAATAGGCAAAGTTGTCATTTTTACTCAGGTGATACACATGATAAGGTTTCCTACGTGATTGTGACCGCACGACGGGTATTGGGAGATTTCGAATGCGGAATGGTAGCTTGGCATAGACGCATAGGACATTCCATTTGGAAAATATTTAGAGAATCAATATTTCGAGGTGCACACAGTCAGGAGTGTGCCCAGAATACCAAAGTTCAAACATTATCTTCTCACGAAGGACAACGCAGTGGCCGACATCTTTCCCTTGACGACCGAGGGCAGCGGCGTTTGGGTAGAGCTGCCAGTGCTAATAGACAAGCAACATTGCGTGAAATAATCGTATAAATCAACGTGGGAAGTACGACAATCGTATCCTTAAGGACAGTGAGGCGAAATTTGGTGTTAATGGGCAGTGGCAGCACACGACCGACGCGAGTGCATTTGCTAACTGCGCAACAGCACCTGCAGCGTCTCTCTTTGGCTCGTGACATATCGATTAGATGCTAGACGGCTATTAGGGCCTGTCAGAGGAGTCCAGATTTCAGTTGGTAAGAGCTGATGGTCGGTTTTGAGTGGGGGGCTGGCCTCGAAGCCACGAAGCCAAGTTGTCAACGTGACACTGTGTAAGCTGGTGGTGGCTCCATAATGGCGTGGGCTGTGTTTGGATGGGAGGACTGACAAGGGAAGGCCACGCAGTTTGCAACGCGGATTTACTGTAAACTTCGTACAATCGTAGTACTCCATGAGGACAACAAAATGTGTAAGCAGTTGCGCGTACTTATCAAGCATTATTGAGAAAATCGCAAGATAATTTCGGTCGTCGACATGCGTCTGGGCGTGGACATTTTAACCATGAAGCGGCTGCTCCCCAGTGGTGCAGGCACGGTGGCTCAGCGTGTTCGGTCAGAGTGGTAGTTATCCTTTGTAATAACAATAACTGAGCGAACGGATCATCGAACAAACTGAACAGATATCATCGGACGTCCGCCCTGAGGAAATTCAGCGAACAATACAAAACAAAATTTTTCTTTTAAAAAAAGAAAGTGTTTAGCGTTAAAGCCTCTGGATCGCTGGATCGAGTTCCGTTGGTCAGTTTTTTTTTTTTTTCAACACAGTCATTTTCTTTATTATTTATATTACAATTGATATAATGTGGATAATACGTGTAATCGGATGAAATTTTATTAAATTTACAATGTTATTTGGCAGTCTACTAATTTTTTTTATCACAAATTATGTAACAATCGTAACTATCGACTAATAAACGACCAAATGCATAAAGTCATACTGAAAATGTATGCTTGTCCGTGATCTGAGAAATTCTTTATACCTGGAAGGAGCCCGAAACGACTTGTTACCTTCAAGTTTTGGCCGTCACTGACGGCTTTCGAAAGATGTTCAATTAATCGTCGCTTTCGACATTACGAGTACAAATTGCGGGATGGTATTTTACGTGAAAACATGGAAAACATAAAATTAAACGGCACCGCATGCGCAACGTCTTTTGACGTTTGCTGTGGAAAAACAAACCTTGTTAACATTTTCAAAAACCTTTCTATCAGACGATAGCTTGGAAGCAAACCATTTATAACGCAGTATTTCCTTAAAAATCGGCGCTGATAATTGGTTATGTAGTATCGAGTGCATTTTAATAGGGCCTTACGAGAGGCAATTTCTCGTTCTCTTTTGATTAAATACGAGCAGCTTTTGAAGACCCGGACAAGCATACATTTTCAGTATCAGTTTATGCGTTTGGTCGTTTACTAGTCGATAGTTATGAATATTACATTATTTGTGATAATAAAAATTAGTACACTGCCAAATAACATTGTAAATTTAAAAGTTACATTCGTATTTTTCCCATTACATCAATTGTAATATAAATAGTAAATAAAATGACTGCGTTGAAAATAAAAAAAAACTGACAAACGGAACTAGATCCAGGGGCTTGAACGCCAAACACTTAAAAAAAAAACATTTTTCCCTATATGGTTCGCTGAATTTGTTCAGGGCGGAGTCCAATGACACCCGTTCAGTTTGTTCGCTCATCTGTTCGCTCAGTTTTTTTTATGAGAAAGGAAAGTTAACGCGATGACCAAACACGCTGAGCTACCGCGGCCTCACCACTCGGCTGTAGCCGCTTCATGGTTAAAATGCCACGCACGGATATATATTCGACAATCGAAATTATTTTGCGATTTTCTCAGTAACGCTTGAGGAGTACGCGCTACTGCTTACACATTTTGTTATCCTTGTGGAGTACTACGGGTGTACGAAGTTTGCAGTAAATCCGCGTTCCAAACGTCGTGACCTCTGCTTGTGAGCCCAACTGAACCGATCATTGACTCAAAACGATTTTGTTCGGCAACTTGGAGACCATTTGCAGCCATTCATGGACTTCATGTTCCCAAACCGAGACAGATCTTTTATGGACCACAATGCGCCATGTCACCGCGTCACAATTGTTCGCAATTGGTTCGAAGAACATTCTGGACAATTTGAGCGAATGTAAGGCCATCGAGAACGCCAGACGGCATCCTGTTGAAAGTTTATTGGAAATAATCGCGAGGTCAGTTTCTGCACAACATACTGTATTGGCAACACTTTCGTAACCATGGACTGCTAGAGAGGCAGCATGGCCCAGTATATCTGCAGGGGGACTACCCATGACTTGTTGAGTGTATCTCAGCGGTACACTTTCACGCCATCTTCATTGCGAACAGAAACACGGGAACAACTGTATGCTATAGTACTTGCTCCGTCGTTTTAAACCACAGAATACAGTCAGCACCAGAGACGTGGTCGGCGGCAAAGAGTATGCATATTGAAGCAATACTGTGTTACAGCCGAAAGATGCAAGGAACACGGTAGCTCTCACAGCCAACTAACTCAAATCCCGATTTTTAATGCGTCTAGAACTACACCGTGAGAGCATCGAAAAGCACGTAGAGTGAAGAATGGGGAAAGAAACACACTGACTGCTACTACATATTGAAATACATCTTTGGGGTCAGTGGGAAATTGGTGTCAAACAGGCACTCGAACCCGCATGTTTCCATGTCTCGGCAACGACCGCCACCGCCATCCGGGCACCGCCCCTCATCGACTCAAATTTCCAATTATCTACAGAGAATTGACGTAGTACCGCTGCCCATTACCCTCATTAGTGTCAGTGATTCGCTGACTTCGATAAGAGTTCCAGATGAGCATGATTCCATTTAAAAAGTGTATGTATGCACAAAATTATACATTCTAATTATTAGTCCTATTACATTCCGTTTATTGATTAAGAATACAAGCCCATAACTAGTTCAAATGGCTCTGTGCACTATGGGACTTAACATCTGAGGTCATAAGTCCCCTAGAATTTAGAACTACTTAAACCTAACTAACCTAAGGACATCACAAACTTACTTGTACAGCTGAAAATATTATTTCTGAAATATCTTTGCTGAAAGGAGCCCGTTCACACTGGTTTTCAAATGTTAATGAGAGTGTAGTATATTCAAGAAAGTTGTTCTTGGATGAAGACGTGGGGATGTATGGAGCAAGTGGGAGGTTAACTTGAATGCACAGCAGATGAAGTGAAAATAAATTCCTAAAGATCCCAAGTTATGTTTACAACTAATACAATGTTAAGTAACTGAACACATGATATTTTTTGAAACACAAATCCAGTTCAACCGACCAGGGTCTCTACACCACTGCCTCGATACCACAGCCAAAGAAAATCAGCACATATTACTGTGAACGCCAGAAATATTATTT
Organism: Schistocerca americana; assembly: GCF_021461395.2. Classification (NCBI taxonomy): domain Eukaryota; kingdom Metazoa; phylum Arthropoda; class Insecta; order Orthoptera; family Acrididae; genus Schistocerca; species Schistocerca americana. Next base: position 748,655,815 of record NC_060122.1, on the reverse strand, counting down.
AATGAGTGGAAGGGCAATAAGCTAAGCAGCTTGATATCTTCGATGACTGAAATAAAAAAGCGTTATTGTCTAACGTGTTCGGAAAGGCTGAGTATGCGAACAAATGCTTTACGTTTCCATCATTATATTCAACAGCAGAACTTATTGAGAAAAAAATCTAAGGCTATATAACCGGAAAACCCAGCAATGTTCAATCATGTAAGTGCTTTGCACAAGTACGACACAAAGACCATGTCACCATAATCCAGTACGAAGTTGGTTGAGTATGCCCGATTCATTGTCACAAGACCAAGCGCCCACTGTACCAAGCAGAATCGGCACGTTGACATCACTGCAGCAGAGTAGTACTAAAGGGTGTGTTTGATTGATTAAATATCGAGAATCAGCAACAAAATATTTACTTCTTCTTCTTCTAATATGTACACCGAGCTGATAAAAGACATGGGATAGCGATATGCACGTAGACAGATGGCGTTAATTTCACGTACACAGGATGTAAACGAGCAGTGAATAGGCAAAGCTGTCATTTTTACTCAGATGATACACATGATAAGGTTTCGTATGTGATTATGACCGCACGACGGGAATTAGAAGATTTCGAGTGCGGAATGGTAGCTTGACCTAGACGCATAGGACATTGCATTTGGCAAATAGTTAGAGAATCAATATTTCGAGGTGCACACAGTCAGGAGTGTGCGGAGAATACCAAATTTCAAACATTATCCTCTCACGAAGGACAACGCAGTAGCCGACAACTTTCACTTGACGACCGAGAGCAGCGGCGTTTGAGTAGAGCTGCCTGTGCTAATAGACAAGCTACATTGCGTGAAAAAATCGTATAAATCAATGTGGGAAGTACGACAATCGTATCCTTTAGGACAGTGAGGCGAGATTTGGTGTTAATGGGCTGTGGCAGCACACGACCGACGCGAGTGCATTTGCTAATAGCGCAACAGCACCTGCAGCGTCTCTCTTTGGGTCGTGACATATCGATTAGATGCTAGACGGCTATTAGGGCCTGTCAGAGGAGTCCAGATTTCAGTTGGTAAGAGCTGATGGTCGGTTTTCATTGAGGGGGGGGGGGGGGGGGGGGCAGGCCTCGAAGCCACGAAGCCATGTCGTCAACATGACACTGTGTAAGCTGGTCGTGGCTCCATAATTGCGTGCGCTGTGTTTGGATGGAAGGACTGGGTGCAACTGAACCTATCATTGACTCGAAACGGTTTTGTTCGATTTGAAGCCATTCATGGACTTCATGTTCCCAAACAGAGACAGATTTTTTATGGATGACAATGCGCCATGTCACCGGGTCACAATTGTTCGCAATTGGTTCGAAGAACATTCTGGACAAATCGAGTGAATGTAAGGCCAGCGATATCACCCGACGTCATCCTATTGATTGTTACGGGAATTAATCGTCAGGTCAGTTTCTGCACAACATACTGCATCGGCAAAACGTTCGTAATTATGGACTTCTAGAGAGGCAGAATGGCTCAGTATTTCTGCAAGGGACTACCCATGACGTGTTGAGTGTATCTCAGCGATACACTTCCCCGTCATTTTCAGTGCGAGCCTACATTCGGGAACTACAGTATGCTATAGTACTTGCTCCGGAATACATTAAGCATCAAAGACGCCGGTCGGCGTCAAAGAGTATGCATAAAGAAGCAATACTGTGTCACAGCCGAAAGATGCGAGGAACACCGTAGCTCTCACAGCCAAATAAGTCGAATCCCGATTTTCGATGCATCATGTATTATACCGTGAAAGTATCAAGAAGCACATAGACCCAAAGTGTCTTTTACCCTACGGAAAGAAAGAAATTAACTGCTACTAGATATTAAAATACGTCATTGGGGGAAGTGGAAAATTTCTGTCAGACAGGCACTTGCCAGCCATTGTGACCGAGCGGTTCTAGGCGCTTCAGTCCGGAAGCGTAGTGCTGCTACTGTCGCAGGTTCGAATCCTGCCTCGGGCATGGATGTGTGTGATGTCCTTAGGTTAGTTAGGTTTAAATAGTTGTAGGTCTAGAGGACTGATGACCTCAGATGTTAAGTCCCACAGTGCCTAGAGCCATTTGAACCATTTTGAACAGGTACTCGAAATCGCATTTTTCCGTCTCTCGCGAACGGCCGCCTCCTCCGACCGGGCACGGCATCTGTCCGACTCAATCTTCCAATTTATCTATGGAGAATTGATGTAATACCGCTGCCCATTACCCTTACTACTGTCAGCGATTCGATGATTCCCATAAGAGTTCCAGATGAACATGATTCCATTTAAAATGTGTATGTTTGCACAAAATTATACATTCTAATTATTAGTCGTATTACATTCTGTTTATTGATTAAGAATACGAACCCATGACTGGTAAACTATTCTCTGATAACAGCAAAGAAATAGCATTATCCATTTCCACAGCATTTGCGGTGTGCTTTCGGACATGTCCGGAAGAACAGACATCGCGTATGTGTAACTAGGGTGGGATGGCCTAGTCATCTTTTCTTTGCAGATGCACAACAAGGTATAAAAGGTCAGTGCATTTTCTCAGAAATACGTTTAAAAATGTTTCCTACGTGATTAACAAACGTTACATAACATACATGAAGTGTGGTAAATAAAAATGTTAGTGGTGTTTGCTGCACAATCGTAGTGCGAATCGTTTCCGAGATATCGTGTTTTGAAATGTTCCTACATCGATATTTGAACAATACTCGTGGTAGCTCGAACCAAAGATTAACGCAAGTGTATACACCAGTTACGTAGATTCTGACCAGTAAGGAGACAATTGAGCATCGCAGGTTATGCTCGAAAGACGACAGGCAGCGGCAGTACACCCTTCGAATCTGGTATGGAACAACTGCTACACACATGGAAGCATTTCAGCGGAGATGTTGGAGCAGGCTGCAGCAAAGCGTTGTTGTATATCACTGAGTGTCGTTGGTATCTCCTTGTAGGCTGCGTCTTTCAGCTTTCACCACAGAAAACATTCTACAGGCGTCAAATCAGGGGAAGGGGCCGGCCAAAGTATAGGTTCTCGGCGCCCTAACCGACGATTTGGAAACAATTTTTGAATACTTGCTGTAGTACGCTGTACTAGAGATGGGCAAAACTATTCTTTTCAGAGATCGGATCAGAACTGTTCACTCCCTGAAATGAACTAGCTCTTTTTCATGACTCACCACTCATTCACAACAGAAAATAAATGGAAGGCACATGGCCGTTTAAACTTGGTTTATTCCAGTACTATACCTGTATTTTCATCTTATTTCATCCTATTTTGAAGTAACACAGATAATGAGTAAGATTTTTGTATTGTTTATTGAAATTTCCACGATATGACAAAGTTTTTGATTATTGATTTATTTTGCACTATCGTGGTTTTTTGGGCGATCGGAAAATGCTGTAACTTGAGATTTAAATTAACAACATATTTGGCTGTAATGTATTAAAATTTCATTAACCTTGTACAAATACATTGCAAGTCATATATTTTTAAAGTGAACATTTCCTTCTGAAGACGCCTAAAATCGCAAAAACCGTACTACAATAAGAAAAAAATATATAAATTTGACTGTAAGACCAAAGTGCTGCATATAGCCTTCCGCAGAGTTAAACAAGGAAAATATTGGTGTATCACTTTTGCTATATGTTTATCGGTTCGCTCGTAATTAAAGTGTAAATTCGAGTGACCATAATAAAAAAAATCCTATAGTAAGAGGAGCCGTCAGGAACCTAATCTGATCAGTTTAAACAAATATAAATAAAATAAAAATAAATGATGTATACATAGTATAATTATGTAATATACATAATGGTATTACTACGAAGAACAATATCCAGTAGAGACGAACTCCGATGCAGAGGCGCTGAGTCAAGCGGGTCGAGCCGCGAGCTGTATTACTGCATGAGCTAAGACCGCAGAGAACAGAGTTGACACCTGAGTTGCTTTGCTCAACGCTCTGGCCAGAGTCGAGAACGGTGGGGGTGAGCGTTGAGCGGGCGAGTTCCGAGGGTGGGGGGGAGTGGTGAACGGCCACCACTCACCCGCTCAGAGACAAATCGTCCGTTCTCTTGCGACCAGGTTGTTGCAAGTAGTTCTTATGTTCTCCGCTAGGAGGCTCTCTGTCGTGTTGCTCGCATCAACTGCACAGAGGGCAGGACGTGCGACTGAAACGATCGTCGACGGAGTGCTGTGGTAAGTTAAGGTGCGCCATACACTGTACGCGGCAGAGGAAGCACAGAGAGGGCACGGCATATGTGAAACACAAAATCCAATGGGGCACTGCACAATGTAGGCAGCCAAGGCAGAAGTAGGGTAGAGGCTGACGCTGGCTGTGTTGCGTGGCGTGCAGTGTGCTCTGACAAGCAGAGGCCCCACTGGTCTGCTCCGACTCCTACTCTCTCTCTCTCTCTCTCTCTCTCTCTCTCTCTCTCTCCTGTGGGAAACGTTTGGAGCTACCATTCTTTTTTCTGAATCACTGATTGTTCACTCCTTTGAAAGATTCAACTCTATGAATTAGTTCAGGAGCGGATCACCCCACCTCTACGCCGTACGCCATAGACTGGACAGCCATCATTTTGGTACCATAGGTTCTTCCTAATCTGCAGGAAAATGCTTCAAGAATTCGTTAAAAATGGTTTGTTTGGACGTTGCGAATTGTGTGTATTCAGTGTTCCATCTTTGGGCTGATGCTTCACTATCTCACATCACATGATTACACTACATCGACACCTGATGAAGCCAACGGGGGTTGTTAACAGGTCAACAGTGTACATTTAGGCGGTTTACCTGACCATAACTGGCAAAAGTGGTTTCATCGGTAAAGAAGATACTGATATATCTGGAGTATCCTGTCTTAATGCCCATGTGTAGTAGTTAACATCAGCCTCATAATCATTTTCATGTAGCTCTTGATGGAGACAGATGTGATAGGAACAGAACCTATGTCAACGAAAAATGCGTAGTACACTTGCTTGACTCACGTCACTTCGTCGTGCGAGTGCGCGGAAACTAACGTGCGGAACAACTGCAACAGCAGCAAGGACAATTAATTTTCCCATCGCCTGTCGTCACTTGTATCCTTCTCTTATGTTGTCTAGGTGTTACACTGTCACTTTCACGTAACTGATCGAAGAGGTTGATAGAGAACTTCCGAGGGGATGTCTTGCCGCAAACACCGTACAAGAACGAACTCTTCTGTTCCTGCGCTCTCCACACTCCATGAGCACGTCGGCTTTTTCAGCACCGGCAAACCCCATCGTCCACTTGGACTGTCACACACTGACTAGCAAGTCGCAGTGCACTCAGAGAACACACAAGCAAACTGTAAGGAAGCATAACATCATCGTACCTAGCAACTACGCAGGTTGAATGGCACAAACGAGTGACGGTGCGGAAAATTTTCAAATTACGATATCTCGTAAACGATTCACACTAGAATCCTGCGACAATGACCACTGACATTCTAATGTAACCTACTTTTAATTTATTAGTTGGTTGGTTGGTTTTGGGGAAGGAGACCAGACAGCATGGTCATCGGTCTCATCGGATTAGGGAAGGATGGGGAAGGAAGTCGGCCGTGCCCTTTCAGAGGAACCATCCCGGCATTTGCCTGGAGCGATTTAGGGAAATCACGGAAAACCTAAATCAGGATGGCCGGACGCGGGATTGAACCGTCGTCCTCCCGAATGCGAGTCCAGTGTCTAACCACTGCGCCACCCCGCTCGGTAATTTGTTAGTGTCAATAGACGTTGTTCCATTTAAAAAAGTGCATGCTTGCAGAAAAAATTCACTTTCTACGTATTATTACAATCTGTTTATTTGCTAGCAGTACGAGCCCCTGACTACGAATCCATTCAGAGAAAATCGAACATCAATGGCGCCTTCCATTTCCGCAGTATGTGCGGTGTAAGTTTTTGGTTGGTTGGTTGGTTTTTTGGGGGAAGAGACCAAACAGCGAGGTCATCGGTCTCATCGAATTAGGGAAGGACAGGGAAGGAAGTCGGCCGTGCCCTTTCAGAAGAACCATCCCAGCATTTGCCTGGAGCGATTTAGGGAAATCACGGAGAACCTCAATCTGGATGGCCGGACGCGGGATTGAACCGTCGTCCTCCCGAATGCGAGTCCAGTGTGCTAACCACTGCGCCACCTCGCTCGGTAAAGTTTTAGGTGATTTACTCTGTATAGGGGTGTTTTTGTCTGGGGACACTAGGCTTAGCAAACCGATTCTGATGCCAAGATTTTCTGTTGATTGAGTCCCATGGAAATTCTGGCGACTTGCTGGGTCCGAGAAATATACGACTCCAGTAGTGACTACAGGTGTTTGAGACAGACGAGTTCCTATCGACAAGTCCCCGAAGAGGCGCATAGCAAGTCACCTTGGAACTTTACGTTTAAAATGAAAATGCACAGAAAAATTCACAAGACTGAGGTGAGATGATGTGGAAGACAGAATAGCAGGTCCCTGACTACTTATCCATCTTGGGCCATATCGACGAGTTAGATGGCATTTTACATTAGACGGTGTTTCCCTATGCGTTTTTCTCTTTCCACAACGGCAAGCCATTGTCGAAAAATGAGCCCAGGTAGATGGGGACTTAATCGAAAAGCTACAATTTTAATACGTTTACCCCAAGGAGGACAGTATTTCACACTGAAATCAAGGACGTCTCATGATCACACGTTTCATTCGCCGCTATGTCGCTAATGTTTCATTTGTGGAATTACGTATACAAGAAAGTTTTTCCTCTGTTACAGAATTATTTTGCAATGAGTTATGATATGTCCTTTGTTTTGAACAGGTGGTGCCACTCACCTCACGAACTCATATTTAAGAGTCATCAAGCTGTGCTGGTGAAATAAACCGTCGTTCAATAGCTTTGTTAATTAGTACTGTAGTGAATATAGGTTTATTTGCTCATTAAGTCTCTCAATATTACTTCAAATATTCCTTTCCTAGGCAGAAGAAAAGTCGTGGAAGGCTGCTGACGTCTTCTCCAGAGCATGGAATACTAATAAGCCAGAATGAAAATGTTTCCTCCGAGGAGAGCGCTCCCCTCTTTGTTCACTCGTGACAGCCTAAATGGATGTAAGCTGTTACACACTATCAGGTTACTGCATCTACCGGAACTGGAGAGGCAGGACCTGTATTCCCGCGGAAATATGGGAGCGCCGCGGCGACCCCGTACCTCAAAGGATCGTTCGGTGCATTTTCTGCTCATTGTGCGAGTCGAAGAATGAAACTGTGGGGGCGGCAGAGGGCGGTGGAGCGCGCGGCTCGGCGCGGAGGCCGGGTATTTGTTTTCTTTATAGCGTGTCCGCGCCGCGCCGGAGGCGGCCATTGTGCCGGTCGTCCCTGATGCATTGCCTCTGTGGCGGCGTGCCGAGTTTGCCTTGCTTCCGATTAAAACGGGGCACCGCGCGCGCAAAGGGAAGCCGCGCCCTGCCGCCAAAAGCGCCTTTCCTGGGTGCCAATGCCGCTAGCGTTGCAGCGCCATCGCGCGTCCCCCAGTCATGTGTTTCCATCTCTTCTACTACTGACGTCTCCTCTCTGAAGTTGGATGACGATTGTGAAATGTTCAGTGAGACTGATGCTCCATTGTCATTAACAGCCATATGATGCGGACTGAGCCGCATGCTGACTGGTTAAAAGGAACGTGTTTACTATACATTAAAACTCGGTCATCACGTTAACATATAAGAGGAAGATGCATGCATCTTGAAAGAGTGTAATTTATCATTGTGGACAAAACAGTTAGTCACCCACAAATTTCTTCGCATATTCCATATCCAGTAGAAGTCAATCAAATGGTTCAAATGGCTCCAAGCACTATGGGACTTAACATCTGAGGTCATCAGTCCCCTCGACTTACAATTACTTAAACGTAACTAGCCTAAGGACATCAAACACGTCCATGCCCGAGGCAGCATTCGAACCTGCGACCGTAGCAGCAGCGTGGTTCCGAACTGAAGCACCTAGAAGTGAATCGCTGAAGTTTATTTCCGGTAAATTCACCGAACTGCGAGGATTTTGATTGCTACGTGTCACCTGTTGGGTCCAGTAGACCTTTACTATAGGATTAACGTAGGGCTACTCTATGTGCAAGTCTGACTGGCAGTCATTCAAACCAGGAAGGGATTTATTCAGCCTAGTGGCAACGGTTCTTTTTTCATCCTGCAAAACAGAACTGTCGTCGTCATACACATCTCGATGATGCAGACGAGACATCAACACTTGGTCACCCAGAATGTTGAAACTAATTTCCTGACTCATGTTCACGGTGGCCTGGATGAGTGGGCCCATATGAAGGTACGAAAAACATCACCAAAACATCACAAAACCTTCTCCGGCTTACATTACACCCTCTACGCAATCCGGACTATGTGCCCCACAGGGCCATAGGTTATGTTCACGTCTTAAATCATATGAGATGAGGTAAAACGGCTACCTACCTTAACTTACCTCATGAATCTATTCAATTATTGCCAATTTTTGTTTTTTCTTCCTCACAGAAGACTTGAAGCTACATGTTCTGCTGTGAGGAACAGCCTTTAGCGGGGTTTTTTACCTTTCTGTCATCAGTCTTCTGACTGGTTTGATAAGCCCCGCATAGTGTCCCTTTTGAAGTATTCAAAACGATATATTTGAAGTAAATAATAAAAGGACCCTGAATAATATTACATGGACATAAACGACAAATTAATAATGAAAATGTATTAAATTAGCGTCAAAGTAAGACTATATCGATTGCAGTGTAATAAAAAGACATTATTTACATTAGATGAGATCGTAGTGCATAACGTTCTCGAAACTAACATTATTATCTTTGTTATTATATATAAGAGAAAAAAGATATTTAAAATCACTTCGAGTCAGATCATTTCTTCTACTGTATGTAAGGTACACTTGCTATTATAAAGCGATAGTTTTTGTCCTATTTGTTCTCGTACGTAGCGAATAATTCAAGTGTGTATTCTGTGCTTAGAAGAAACATATTTACAAATAGTGAGTGCATTGTGTTACTTAAAGTACCTATGCAATCAATTCTTCCTGAATTAATAACTGCAAGAAGTTATTTACCATTATTTCAGTCTCTGCGAAGCGAGCTGCGGTGATCTTCGACTGGCAACAATTGGCCGCCTTACGCGCCGTATTAAAATTTATTTCTCTTGTGTAACATATCACCACAGCCGGAGCAGAATGAATCATTTGAAGTTATTCAATTAACTAAAGTGCAAAGCTTCACTAATTTTATTTCGTCAAAGAATGCATAGTTTCAAATATACGATTTATTCTCGGTCCGTGAACTTAGCCAGCATTACATTTCGCCGAAAGCATTTGAAATAATTTGTAGGGAGCCTGGCGCTCATTTGAAACATAATTTAATATTTATCTTTGGTCACGTACATATAATCCCTTTCTTGTGTTTCACTTAATAATAACAATTATTAATAACCACAGAAAGGAAGGGATAATATACCCGTCACGAACTCCTCTCCAGCCCCAACCTTTTCTTCTCAAAGTATCACTTGCACCGTACGTCCTCAGTTATTTGTTGGCTGTATTCCAATCTTTGCCTTCTCCTACAGTTTTTACCTTATACAGTTCAATGAAGCACAGTAGTCGTCGAAGGTGTTTGCTCCAGAGCCCATACTCGTGTTGTCGGGCAACACCACGGGACTTGCACCGATCATATTATTAACTGGTAATCTATATAAATTAGTATCTTATGAGCCTTCAATACATAGTTATGGTAAGGGTCCAGTAAGTTGTTCTACCTCCCCCGCAAGTACTGGTAGTTAAAGTTCGGCACATAGATTTGTGATTATGTGGGACTGTACAGCTGTCAAGTAATTGTGGAACTTCACTTTAGGCGACCGTCATGTGTTTAATTTTATGCTCATTGCTACCGGCTTCGATTAGTAGACCACTATGAAGCCGTGGTCTACTGATCGAAATCGGTAGCAATGGTCATAAAAACAAATATCTGACGGTCATCTAAAATGAAGTTTCACAGAATTTCGGCACCTCGGAACACTTCGTGTTGACTGTTTTTCTGTTTCCGATTGTTTCCACCCCCAGTGACCACGAAGTTATAACTCTGAAATAGCCTAACAAAATGTTGTTGTCCTGTCAGTGGGAGCAGGTGATTAAATGATTAATAATAATAGTAGTAATGTCCGCCCCCAGTACCTGAGTAGTCAGTGCGACACAATGTCAATCCTAAGGGCCCGGGTTCGATTCCCGGCTGGGTCGGAGATTTTCTGGGTGTTGTGTTGTCCTAATCACCATTATTTCATCCTCATCGTCGCACAAGTCGCAGAAGTGGCGTCAAATCGAAAGACTTGCACCCGGCGAACGGTCTACCCGACGGGAGGCCCTACTCACACGACATTTACATTTTATTTATATTTAAATGTATTACGCAATATGAGACAGGATCACAAATGTTTACTAAACGTTTCGAATGACATTTTTCTTGTAATCATTGCGTCATATTCCTTGCTACAAATATGTACCGCATCTGAGGATTACCGTGTCTGTACTGCGTAGCCTTGAAACCACCTTACTTCCTTGTCAAAATACACTGAGGAGCCAAAGAAACTGGTACACCCACCTGATATCGTGTAGGGCCCTCGCGAGCACGCAGAAGTGCTGCAACAGAACGTATCATGGACTCGACTAATGTCAGAAGTAGTGCTAGAGGGAACTGTCCATAAATCCGTAAGAGTACGAGCGGGAGGAGATCTCTTCTGAACAGCGCGTGCAAAGCATCCCAGATAAGCTCACTAACGTTCATGTCTGGGTTTTTGTGCCCAGCACAAATGTTTAAACTCGGAAGAGTTTTCCTGCAGACACTCTGCAGAAATTCTGGACGTGTGGGGTGTCGCATTGTCCTGCAGGAATTACCCAACTCCGTCGGAATGCGCAATGGACATGAATGGATGCAGACAATCAGACAGGTTCCTTACCTGTCACCTGTCAGAGTCGTATCTAGACGTATCAGGGGTCGCATATCACTTCACTGCACACGCACCGCACCTTTTTAGAGCCTCCACCAGCTTGAGCAGTCCCCTGCTGACAATCACGGTCCGTGGATTCATGAGGTTGTCTCCATACCCATATAAGTCCATCCGCTAGATACAATCTGAGGCGAGACTTGTCCTACCAGGCGATATGTTCCTGTCATCAACAGTCCAGCATCCGTGTTGACATGCCTAGGCGAGGCGTATAGCTCGGTGTCGTGCAGTCATCAAGAGTGGAGGAGTGGGCCTTCGGCTCCGAAAGCCCATATCGGTGATGTTTCGTTGAATGGATCGCATGCTGACACTTGTGATGGCCCAGCATTAACATCAGCAGCAACTTGCGAAAGGGCTGCGCTTTCGTCACGTTGAACGATTCTCTTCGGTCGCCGTTGGTCCCGTTCTTGTTGTATCTTATTCCGGCCGCAGTGATGTCAGAGGATTGATGTTTTACCGGATTCCTGACATTCACGGCACACTCCTGAAATAGTCGTACGAGAAAATCCCCACTTCGTCGGTACCGTGGAGATGTTGCGTGCCATCGCTCGTGCGCCGACTGAAACAACACGTTCTGACACACATTACATCTTGATAACCTGCCACTGTAGCAGCAGTAATCGAGCTACCAACTGCGCAAGACTCTTTTTATCTTATACAGGGTGATTCACGAAGATATGCAAATATTTTAATATGTTAATATACAAGTAAAACTAAAGAAATGTTCATATAATCACAGGTCCGCAAATGTTTAGTTACGGAGCTGCGGCTAATAAAAGATTTTGCGTGAAATTTTGCGACTTTGATAATATGAAGCCATCGCAAAACTGTACAAGGTTAAATTAAAGAACGATTTCCATTTATTTAGTTGTTATTGATCTGGTGAATCTAATAAAACATGTCGCAGACGTGTATCTGCAGTAGTTTTCCAGTACACCCAGAGAAGCAAAGAAGTAGTTTCGTAAAATTTTTAATTTATTAAGTACTTGGCACAATTTGTTTTTTAAATTCCAGACAACTGCACAAAGTTTTCAGAAGAAGTTTTAGAGAACATAATTTTGGAAAAGTATTGGTAATAACCTTAACTGAAGCTGTGAATTCATTTTAAACCGGAAAAGTAAAAGCTCAGTGTTAAGGAAGTTTTACAGTGTACATACAATTTCACAACGCATTCACAATAAATGTTCTAGAATTACCACCTAGTTCAATGCATTTAGCTGCACGTGCATGAACAGATTCCGATGCTCGTTCACTTTCACAGGGTTGTTCTCAATTTCGTCTACTGCATTCATAGTGCGAGCAATTAATGCCTCGCGTGTATCGACTTTGTCCCCAGAAACTATGTCTTTCATCCATCCCCATACACAAAATTCCATTGATGTAGAATCGGGTGATCTCCACAGAAGTATAGCACCACGAGCAATCCATTTCTGGGGGAAAGGCTCATTTCAATGTGCAGTAATGGCGTTGGTGAAATATGGAAGTGCGCCGTAACGTTGAAAATACATTTACAATCGCGTAGCGGGTGGATGATCTTCGAGCAAGTGGGGAATTTGTTTTTGAAGGAATTGCAAACACGTGTCGCCAGTTAGACGTCCTGAGAAAATGAATAGTCCAATAAAGAGTGTCTAGATTATACCACACCACACATTTATGCTAAATCGCTGCTGGAGATTGCGTTGCACTGTCGCATTATTGGTTTGCTTCAGGCCGCACGTGCTCGTTAAGTAAATTGTTTATACCATCTCGAATAATTTGCGTCTCATCAGTACATAAAATATATTTGTGTAACTGCCGATCAGTATTTAACCAGTTGAACAACCCCAACCGAAGAGCAGGATCTTCCGGATGTAAATGACGAATTTTTTGTTTATGGTAAGGATACAGATTATTGTACTTCAGTGCAAGCCATACCTTAGATTGTGAAATGCCTAATCGTTGAGAGATACGTCGTGCAGCCACAGCATGGCCTTCACATTTGCCATAAATAAAATCCATATTGGCGTATTTGTCTGCCGTATATTTGAAAGGCATCCCTATTTCATTAATAATCTACAAACTACAGCAGCTACGATGTGGTTTCAGTTAAATACACTGTTCTTATTACACCACTGGCCATTAAAAATGCTACCCCATGAAGTTGACGTGCAACCGACGCGAAATTTAACCGACAGGAAGAAGAAGCTGTGATATGCAAATGATTAGGTTTTCAGAGCATTCACACAAGGTTGACGCCGGTGGCAACACCTACAAAGTGCTGACATGAGGAAAGTTTCCAACCGATTTCTCATACACAAACAGAAGTAGACCGGCGTTGCCTGGTGAAACGTTGTCGTGATGCCTGGTGTAAGAAGGAGAAATGCGTACCACCACGTTTCCGACTTTGATAAAGGTCGGATTGTAGCCTATCGGGATTTCAGTTTATCGTATCGCGACATTGCTGCTCGCGTTGCCCGGGTTCTCATGACTGTTAGCAGAATATGGAATCGTTGGGTTCAGGAGGGTAATACGGAACGCCGTGCTGGATCCCAGCGGCCTCGTATCACTAGCAGTCGAGATGACAGGCATCTTATCCGCATGGCTGTAACGGATCGTACAGCCACGTCTCGATCCCTGAGTCAACAGATGGGGACGTTTGCCAGACAACAACCATCTTCACAAACAGTGAGACGACTTTTGCAGCAGCATGGACTATCAGCTCGGAAACCATGGCTGCGGTTACCCTTGACGCTGCATCACAGACAGGAGCGCCTGTGATCGTGTACTCAACGACGAACCTGGGTGCACGAATGGCGAAACGTTATTTTTTTTTCGGATGAATCCAGGTTCTGTTCACAGCATCATGATGGTCACATCCGTGTTTGGCGACATCGTGGTGAACGCACATTGGAAGCGTCTATTCGTCATCGCCATACTGGCGAATCACCTGGCGTGATGGTATGGGGTGCCATTGGTTACACGTCTCGGTCACCTCTTGTTCGCATTGACGGCGCTTTGAACAGTGGACATTTCAGATGTGTTACGACCTGTGGCTCTACCCTTCATTCGATCCCTGCGAAACCCTACATTTCAGCAGAATAACGCACGATCGCATGCTGCAGGCCCTGTATGGGCCTTTCTGGATACAGAAAATGTTCGCCTGCTGCCCTGGCCAGCACATTCTCCAGATCTCTGACCAACTGAAAACGTCTGGTCAATGGTGGCCGAGCAACTGGCTCGTCACAATACGCCAGTCACTACTCGTGCTGAACTGTGGTATCGTGTTTAAGCTGCACGGGCGGTTGTACCTGTACACGCCATCCAAGCTCAGTTTGTCTCAGTCCCCAGGCGTATCAAGGCCGTTATTAAGGCCAGAGGTGGTTGTTGTGGGTACTGATTTCTCACGATCTATGCACCCAAATTGCGTGTAAATGTAATCACATGTCAGTTCTATTATATTTGTCCAATGAATACCCGTTTATCATCTGCTTCTCCTCTTGGTGTAGCAATTTTAATGGCCAGTAGTGTATGTTCTTTCACTGAACAATAATGAAAACTAACTCGTTTCAAATCTAGGAAACGACTGACTAACGGTTGCCAAGAATGGCATAAACGGTCCTACATTCTTAATGGAAAGTAAACAAAATTACTTGTATAATAATCTTTGCTTCTCTGGACGTTCTGGAAAACCACTGTAGATAAACGTGTGGGACATGTTTGGTTAGGTTCACCAGACCAATAATGGCAAAGTAAATGGAAATCGTGCTTTACTTTAACTTCGTAATGTTTTGTGATGGGTTCGTACTGGCGAAGTTGCTAAATTCGAGGCAAAGTTTTTTATTAGTCGCAACTCCGTAACCAAACATTCGCGGACTTATGTTTACATGAACTTTTTGCCTTAGTTTTACCTGTTTATTAAAATAGGCGTTGCCGACCGGAGCGCCGTATTCTATCTGTTTCTCTATCTCTGTATTTGACTACCCATGGATATACCAGTCTCTTTGACCCTTCAGTCTATATACTATAGCTGCTGACCGATTCTAGTTGCGCACGCTCATGAGTTGTCAATACTGGAAAACAAAGAATGAAACGTACTCACCCTCTTACACCTTTTAATGCCGCAGTGGTCGTCCTACTTACCCTCTGAGGTGAGCGGCCAACATCACTTAGCTCACGATCGAATTCACTGTCAATTATTATTAAACACTTCTTAAAATAGTACTGTCTGTATTTTTGTTCGTTACTGCAACTGAGCAGCAAATTACACTCTTAGGCAGTTCTAAACGCTAGCTGACGTCTTTGGACTCGGCTCTTAGTTGCTGTGATGTATATTATTTTAAAGTAGGCTGAGAACCGGGGGTGACTGGAATACCTAGCACGCGCCACACGCAGTCCGCGTGTCGCAGTTTGACAATTGCTATAGTACCATGACGGTTATTCCCTTACGTCTGAACACAAGTCTGATCATCCTGCCCTTTTTTTTGTCAGTGTTTTCCGTATGTTCCGATTCCTCGCCGATTCGGCACACACCCTCCTCGTTCCTTTTTATCAATCCACCAAATTTTCAAAATTCATCTGTAGCACTAAGTCATAAGCGCTTCGATTTTCCTCTGTTCCTGTTTCCTTACTGTCCATGATTCAGTACTGTACATTGCTGTGCTCCAACGTACTTTCTCAGAAAGTTTTCCACAGATTAAGGCTATGTTAGATATCAGTAAATACATTGGCCAGGAGCGCCCCCTTTACCTGGGGTAGTCTGTCTTCTGTGTCCTCTTTGTTTCATCGGGTCCTGGCCTACTTGCTTCCAAGGTAGCAGAATTTTTTAACCTCGTCTACTTCATGAATACTAGTTTTGATGTTGAGCTTCTCACTATTCTCATTTCTGCTGCTACTCATAACTTTCCTCTTTCTCCCGTATATTCTCAGCCCTAATAATATGCTCATCAGACTGTTCATTCCATTCAGTAGATCCTGTAATACTTCTTCCTTTCCACTCAGGACAGCAATGTCACTAGCGAATCTTGTCATTGACATCCTTCCACTTTGAATTTTAATCCTATTTTTGAAACATTCAGTAGGGGTGAAATACTGCTTCTCAGTCTTACACCTTTCTTTAAATACGAGTACTTCGCTCTTGATATTCTATTGTTGTTTTATTGATCCTTCTTGGTTCTTGTACTTACTGAATATTATCAATCTTTCACTATAGCTTACACGAATTTCTTGAGGATTCCGTGCATCTGGCACCATTTGACACGGTGGAACTCTTTTCCTCGGTCCACAAATCCTATGAGCGTGTTGTGATTTCTCTTCAGCCTTCAAATGGTTCAAATGGCTCTGAGCACTATGGGACTTAACATCTATGGTCATCAGTCCCTTAGAACTTAGAACTACTTAAACCTAACTAACCTAAGGACAGCACACAACACCCAGCCATCACGAGGCAGAGAAAATCCCTGACCCCGCCGGGAATCGAACCCGGGAACCCGGGCGTGGGAAGCGAGAACGCTACCGCACGACCACGAGATGCGGGCTCTCTTCAGCCTTGTTTCCATTACCATGCGTAAAGTCAGAGCTGCCTGTCTTGTGCATTTACCTTTCCTAAAGCCAAACTGACTGTCGTCTAACAGATCACAATTTTTTTTTCATTCTTTGGTACATTATGCAGCTTCAATGCATGAGTTTGACTGTGCAATAGTTCTCACACTTATCTGCTTTTGCTATCTACGGAATTATGTGGCTGGAATGGCGATGTCGTCAGTCCCATAGATTCTACACAAAAACTTGAATGGAATGTTGTCCTTCCTTTCTGTCTTATTTGATCTCAAGTCTTCTAGAGACCTTTCAAATTCTAGCCCTAATACTAGATCCCCTATCTCTTTGCCTGGGGGCTCCTCTTTCTTATCAGGCAACTCCTCCCTCACAGTGGCCTTCAATGTACTCTTTCCACCTATCCACTCTCTGCGTTTAACTGTGGGCTCTCCATTGCACTGTTAATATTCTCATCCTTATTTTCACATTCGCTGAAGGTTTTCTCACTTTTATATGTACTGGGTCAGTCTTCTCCACGATTTCTTTCTCGCGTTTTTCACACTTTTCCTGCATCTTTTTCACCTTGGGTGCCTTGTATCTACAAGAGATCTATAATGACTGTGGAGATCATAAATTTTTAATGGTTCTCTTATTGTGAAGGGTGGCCAGTCTCAATCCTTGATGCTCTGTTGCTATTCTGAAGACCATAATCTTGTAATCTAGGGGAACATAATCATTGCCCATTTTCCTTAACTTCTCTACGGTCTCGTAATACTCTTGCAAACATGAATGGATTCTTTGGTGTCTTCTAAGAGACCTCGTCGTCTATTTCTTGATGGGAAGTTAGTTCTTAATGTAATACGAGTTGGTTTTCTGCTAGGTGAGCTGTGAGTGGCTCGTGTTCCTGCCATCGTGTATTTTACACCCTGTTTTTAAGGTACTTCCATATCACTACGTTAACTTAAGTTAATACTGTCACTGAGTTGCTGCTTTGCCTGACCATGACCAGCGCTGGAAGTGCGTATTGATATATCCCCTCTCGTAGTATCTTTGCATGACTGCTATTGCTTCCCGGTCGTTGTCGGTTGTAAGCGAGTTCGGATCTGCAGTCAGTTGGAACGCGTCTGGAGCGCAGTCCGGAGCTGCCAGTTGTGGAGTTGCTATGCGGCACTGGTGCAGTCGGGTTGGAGCTGCAGTGGGGTCTGCGTCGACTTGGCTCTCCCGACCATTGCCGCCACGCATGACTTGAGCCAGGCCACGGTCTTGGTGGATCGTCGGTCGGTCGTCCTACCCGGCGACGCGTTTTGGCTCGCCGATCGTTCATGAGTCGGCTGTGTGTGTGTGCATTGACTCCCGATTTTTCTTCGAGGCTAAAGCCATCAGTCGCGATAGATCATTTCCTATGAGCCGTCACATTGGTTAAACACCCTTCGAGAATTTCAAGATGCGATGCTTTTCCTGTACTTTGATCGTGGGGTGTACTGTGTGCGTATGCTGTGTGAGCGTATACGAATGTCGTCCCCTCTGAATGCATCTGACCATGAATTTCTTTTCATTCCCCCATCCTTTACCTATGACGTACAAATTATGCTCTTTGTATCCTGAATACAGTGCATGTGCTAAAATTTGTTTAACAGGTTTTAAGTGCTTATCAGGCCCCCGGAAGACCCACTATGTGCCAAATTCACCACGAAGTTCACAATTAATCGTATCTTGTTAGTTTATGTTGTCAGTAAGGACTAGTGGTATAATAAACGTGCATTATAGACAGCGCAGTCGTAGATCATTATCCTCGTCACTACCCAATCCACATATTGTAATTCTTTTGTATTTATAATACACAGCGGGAAAACTAATTTAATTCAGTTATATGGTCTGGATTGGCAACGGCCTTGCCGCAGTGGATACACCTGTTCTCGTGAGATCACCGAAGTCAAGCGCTGTCTGGCGTGGCTGGCACTTGGATGGGTGACCATCTGGGCCACCATGCCAATTGAGGGGCTACTCGACCGAATAATAGCGTCTCCGGTCTCAGGAAACAATCATCACCATCGGGAGAGCAGTGTGCTGACCACAGGCCCTCCTATCCGCATCCTCAATGAGGATGACACGGTGGTCGGATGGTCCCGATGGGCCACTTGTGGCCTGAAGACGGAGTGCTTTTTTTATATTGTCTGAGTTAGTAATGTTTCAGTGCTGCAGGTCTCCACCTGATTCCTTGTTAGCTTCTTATTCTTGGCTAACGCCTTCTGTTATGCGACCGTTTCTATAACTTCTGGGGGCTGATTCCATTGTGCAAATGCCCTAGAGAAGGCAACAGACCTCTCTTCGCCTATTAATCATTTTTCGTTCTAACAAATGTAGACAAATGCAGCTCTCTTCAATATTCGTAAAATGTTAATAGCTTCCTTCGAATCATTTCTTATTGTCACTCGTAGATGCTAACATCGATATTATTTTTAAAATTCTGGTACAATATAAACTGCTCCGCATAACTTAAGAACGAGCTAGTTAAAGTAACATAACACACTATCTACTCGGTGGAAATGAATGAAAGTGTGTTAGCAAGATAGAAGAGGTCTCCCAGCCGTGCAAAGAAAGTTGGAAGTCACGTGGCATAAGGTCAGCGTGGCTGTAGCACCAAATGGAGCTGTCCCAGCAACACGAGGCAATTGAAGGAACGCCAGAAGACAGTGTGCGTCGTCCAGTTAGCAATTACGTTGCACTATGGTGGTGGTGTTTGCGGAATTTCAAATAAAATTAAATGACGGTGGTGTGATGTGGCCCTCAACTACGTACCCTCAGACTCAGAGTTGAAATATTCAAAGTTTTGGCTGGTTACGTTGTGTGGGGGTTGGGATACGTAGTTGCCGCATTAGAAGCCAAATACTGCTGAGGCTACAGTATACAATATGAATAGACACTGTAACCTCCCCACCAAATTGAATAAATATTATTTGGTTAATGTTTCTAATTTTAGTGTAACCTCAGAATAAAATTGCTTCCCATTTATAATCTCCGTACAGAAAGGCATTCACATCTAATGTACCCACAAAATTCTTTTCTCATTTAATGTAAGCTCGAACAGAATAATTCCTAAACCTCGTAATAAAAAATAAATTCAGTAACCTGGTAAATTTTGGACGACAGCAGTGCAGCGTCATGGAAATCCTTACCTCAATAAAGTCGCCAACTATCTGCTCTTGCAATAACTTTTTCCGGCACAGCTCTGTGCAATGCTGGCCGATAGATTTGTCATTTATGAAAGGAAGCAACTGATTTTTTTTTGCAACAATCGGAATGATCATGGATTGGAGAAATTACTAAGTTCTTTAAATTGAAATGAATGCTTGTTGGAAATTACTTTATATGACAAAGATTATTATTAGGACATTTTTAAAAGATTTACATGGGAGTTCACATAACATTACTAGATATGCGCGAGGCTGCTTTTTACCTTATACAGTAATACTCAGGCTCCGGCATCGCTGCACCGCGAACGGGCCAGCCAACACGAAACACCAGACCAGAGCAGACTCCATACCAGATTAGCGCAGACTAGCGACAACTTACTGCTACAGCTACGCAGTTCCTACTGCAGTCAACACTGCTCTCTGGTCAGAGATTTTCTTATACCTTGCATATCGCAGGCAGCGCATGAGCAATACATCGAAATTACATCTGCTCGGACCTCTTACATAAAATTACATCTGTTCGGGCCTCTTACATAAAATTACATCTGGTCGGACCTCTTACAACACATGAATCGAATGGTCGAAGGTTCCTATTACTCAGCAACTGCGAATGTAATGTAGAAATATTGCAAGTAAATAAAATCTGCACGTACTATCTTAACGACTTTAAATGATGAGTACGATAGTAGAAGTACTTTTGAGCATGCGGTATCTTTCTGCAATCACTTATTGGTGTGGATGGTCCAGCAATTAAATAAAACATAATTTGAATAACAGGGAAACAATAGATTCCTACAGCAAGTAATTAGTTATGAACAACGTCATAGCTCGCGAGATATTCACTTCTAAACGCACGCTGCGTCTTCACTGTAGAATCCACAGAAATTTCAGCAGTGCACAAGTCGGCACTCCAAAGTATTTCTATCTGCCGCGACCACGCGCAAACTGTCGGTGGCAATGGAAAAATTTATAGTAAGATCTGGATGTGATAAAAGTGGTGCATTCAACAAAGCTTGTTTCAGATTGACAAATTCAGAATATGCTTGGCTATCCCAGGACCAAATAGTGTTTTTACCCGTCAATTGACATAAAGGAGTGTCTAAAGCAGAGTAATGAATAAATTTACGAAATAAGTTAATTAATCCCAGAAAGCTGCGTAATTGTGTCTCCGTCGTAGGTACAGTAATGTCACGTAAAGCTTGAAGTTTTTCCGGGTCAGGTGCAATGCCTTCTGCTGAAATTACATGTCCAAGAAATGTTATAGAAGTTTTGACAAAGTGCGATTTACTGAGATTAACTGTGAGTCCTTGTGCACGAAAAGTTCGTAACAGTTGTTCACGAATCAGGTTGTGTTCAGACCAGTTAGCTTCTGCAATAAGAATGTCGTCTACATACGTTGTGACACTGTCCTTTAATTCTGTCGGAATCCGCGAATAAATGCTGCTGAAGAAATAGTTAAACCAAACGGTAATTTACAAAACTGATAACAGTCACCAAAACAGAGAAAAGCCGTGTAGTTTCTGCAGTCCGGATGGAGCTTAATTTGCCAAAATCCCGATTTCAAATCTAATGTGGAATAAACAGCAGTACCATGAAATTTCTGTAGAAGTTCTTCTAGTGTTTGAGGGTGATCTGTTTCGTGAATAATAATGTCATTGATGTGGCGCGAAGCAAGTACGAGGCGAAGTGAACCATCCTTTTTCTTAACAATATGGAGCGGGTTTATGTACGGACTAACTGCCGGTTCTATAATACCCTTTGTCAAGCATAGCTTGCAATTCTTTCTTAGCTTGATCTCTGTGAATATAAGAAATAGGATAATGTTTGGCTTTAAATGTGTCGTGCTGTTTCACTTGAAATTCATACGTAAAACCGGACATAGTACCAGGGACGTTGTCAAAAACTGGAGCTTGCTGTAAAAGAATTTTGCGTAGTTGCGTGCGTTCGTCGTCTGTATTTGCACTGCTCTGTTTAACTTTATCAGAAATCATCTGTATAACGTCATAGTCGGCTTCGTCTGGAGTATTATAGTTGTGTACGTACATATCTGTGAACAATGTGGAATGACAGTCCATGTTACGTGATGCGGAAATGACCTCTGTACGATTAATTATTTCTTCTTCTGCAGATAAAGAGTGTTGAAATCCTAAAGCCAGTTGTACATTTTCATCTTTTCACATTAAATAGTAGTTTTGAATGTCAATAATTGCGTCGTGTTGTACTAGAAAATTCGTACCTAAAATAACGTCTGTTGTCAATAAGGGAACAATCCAAAAATTTGAGTGAAACGTATGACCTGCAATTCAAAACGATAAGTGCGTCTGTAATTTTACATCTTCTCCTTTACCAGATACTGCTCCTTTTACTTTAATTTTGTCTAATGGTAACGTAGGATAGGTATTCTTTTTGTTAAATGCGTTGAAAGTTTCCTCATTTATAACTGACATAGGTGATCCAGAATCGATTACTACTGAAAATTTGGATGATCCAATCTTTACTTGAATGACAGGGTGGGAAATGGTTTTTTGAATACCTGGTCTTTCCTGCAAAAGAGTGTCTCGGATGTCGTCAAAAGTAATGACATTTTCGTGAACAGGGTTCTGTGTGTCAAAGGTATTGCTTGCGTCGCTGGAAGATGGAACCTGTATTGTATCTAGTCAAATTCTATCTGACGTGCTATTATTTGCGGGAGAATGCTGTGGCATTTCGACTATTTGTACTGTTCTGTTATTTCGTCCTGACGCATTAGGTTCGGGATGATATCTACTGTCTGGTTCATTCATGATAATCTGTTGTTGCGGATGATTTTGCTGCTGGTAAGACCGACTGTTAATAAACATACGCTGAAAATTGTGTTCATTACTCTTACGTCTGTCATGACAGTCATTTCTATACGGTGCATTGCGATATGAGTTGAAATGGTATGTTTTCTGCGCGTACTGATTTCCTTGTTGCTGTGCGTTACTATTCGGCGGAGCCGACGCTGTACGTGTAGGCGACGAAACATTAAAGCTTGGTTGACCTTGCACATTACATTGTTGGTTAGGTATGCTAACCGGCTGGTTTTGTTGCTGTTGTTGGGTAAAACCTCTATTGTTACCAAAATGTGGTTCCTGTTGCTGATAATTTTGACGATACTGATAATTAAAATTTTGTCTGGCATCAAAGTTCTCGTGGTTGTCAGTTCTGGAGCGTCTAATAAAAACTGTCACTCTCAGGTAAAACTTGTCGTATCAGGTTTTCTTTACTCATTCCTAATTCTAGATAGATCGATAGTTGAAGAGCTGTTTTGATAGATATAAAGGATAGTAAAAGAGAAGGCAGCAGTGCAGAAAACTAAAGATGAAATAGCACTACTACGGCTCGGGGCCCTGTGCACGCTACGGCACATATTCATCGAAGCATAATGAATCCCCTGAGGTCAATTACGCGCTACAAATAAATTTTAATTTCTGCGTTACAGGCAATGGCGGTA
Organism: Schistocerca americana; assembly: GCF_021461395.2. NCBI lineage: Eukaryota > Metazoa > Arthropoda > Insecta > Orthoptera > Acrididae > Schistocerca > Schistocerca americana. The sequence goes on along the minus strand of NC_060122.1, from coordinate 748,632,612 downwards.
AAAATTCAAAAACAAATTGTCGTATCCAGTCCAAAGGATGTATTTGTGTTCTGTCATATTTAAATACTATAGATTTTTTTACGGATAAAAATTGCTTATAATCAATGTCATCGCCTCTGAATGTGTGAACAGGTTCAGGATTGCATGAGAATCTATTTATCTGTGTCTCTTCGGATTCTAAGTCGCGTGGTCTCTGCAAATTACCTAAATTATACTGGCTGTGTGAGTGTGAGAAATATTCAGAATTTGGCGTATGCTGTGACGTGTTAGTGACTGAAACATTTTCCAAATCTGTCACTTTAAAACGTTCGTCAATTTGGCTGTTCTGTTGTTCACATTTTTTATCGACTTCCGCATCCAGAATGTGTGAAAGTTCTGGTGACATTAAATTAAACTCGTCGCGTAACTGTGTTGCTTTTTCAGAACATTGTTCAGTGACTGCATTAATTTCATCTCTAAGTAATTTCGTTGTGGCTACACGTGTACTACTTAATTCTTGTACAACAGATCTAATTTCTTCATCACTATTCCTAGCATAAGCCTTACTTTCCTCACATAATTGTTCTTTAGTGTCATAACGTTGCACGGAAACGGCCGTAATCTGTTCACTAAGTTGTTCGCTCTGTTCATTAAGGTTGTCGTATTTTCGTTCCACTGTTTGAAAGTTTCATTAAATTGTTTGCACGATTCATTAAGTTGTTTATAATTGTTATCTAGTGTTTCACTCAGTTGTTTGAAATAGCTGTCTTGTATTTCATTAAATTGTTTGTGCTGATTGTCTATTTTTTTATTTAGTTGTCTGAAATGGTTGTCGACATTTTCATTCCGCGGTTTGAAACTTTCATTAAGTTGTTTGCAATGGTTATCTAGTTTTTCATTCATTTGTAGTAATAATGCGATAGCTTGATCCCAGCCAAAATTAGCGACTCTATTCACTGTACTGTGTGATGGTGTATTTGCATGTGTCACGTTTTGTGTAACCATTTGGTTATTCTGTTATTCTTGAAAAGGCTTGCCAATCGGACGGGCACTGTTGGACACTACACCGGAATCAAATAAATCTGACGTATTCTGACTACACTGTTCATTTTCATTAGAAACATTTATTTGTTCGTTACGTAAATTTTGTAAACCGGGTGTGTCAAACTGAGCAGCGTTCATTGTATCGGAACGTGCCGCGTCATCAATTGTTAAATATACTATGGACATAATTGAATTTATTTGTTCATCATTAAGATCAAAATCATTACTAGTGGTCGGCACGCACTGATTGTCTGTAAATGGAGGATTATCACTATTACACTGAGTGTCGCAAGTATTATCGGTCAAATTAATCGAGTCAGCATTTTCACTCATTACACATCGCGATGTACTGTTAACAGTTTTTCGCGACATTTTTTACAAATCAAAGTTAAGCACAAAAAGAAACAAAGACAAAGCAAATATGGAGCAAATACAATCACAACAAAGATCAATAAATTGCCGTTGATCTGTGAAAGAAAGAGTGACAAATTAGTAAATGCGTTGCGCCAGATGCAAACTACATTTAGGTAAATACGAGCAGATATATGACTACTTCTCAGAGATTCACCAAGAATACGATCATGGCCGGTTGTCGCCAAGCGTAACCTACCCACAATATTTTATAATAAATAACATAAATAAATATCCTCATTCAGCCCACAAAATTCTTTCTCATTCGTAACCTCCAAACAAAATTGAATAAATATTATTTGGTTAATGATTCTAATTTTAGTGTAACCTCAGAATAAAATTGCTTCCCAGTTATAATCTCCGTTCAGAAATGCATTCCATTTAATGTACCCACAAAATTCTTTTCTCATATAATGTAAGCTCGAAACAGAAAAATTCCTTAACCTCGTAATATAAAATGAATTCAGTAACCTAGTAAATTTTGGACGACAGCAGTGCTGCGTCATGGCCCTGTAAGATCATTCTGAATAAAAAAAAAACAAAAATTCTTACCTCAATAAAGTCGCCAACTATCTGCTCTTACAATAACTTTTTCCGGCACAGCTCTGTGCAATGCTGGCTGATAGATTTGTCATCTATGAAAGGAAGCAACTGATTTTTCTTTTGCAACAATCGGAATGATCATGGATTGGAGAAATTACTAAGTTCTTTAAATTGAAATGAATGCTTGTTGGAAATTACTTTATATGACAAAGATTATTATTAGGACATTTTTAAAAGATTTACATGGGAGTTCACATAACATTACTAGATATGCGCGAGGCTGCTTTTTACCTTATACAATAATACTCAGGCTCCGGCATCGCTGCACCGCGACCGGTCCAGCCAACACGAAACACCAGACCAGAGTAGACTCCACACCAGACTAGCGCAGACCAGCGACAACTTAATGCTACAGCTACACAGTTCCTACTGCAGTCAGCACTGCTCTCTGGTCAGAGGTTTTCTTATACCTTGCATATCGCAGGCAGCGCATGAGCAATACATCGAAATTACATCTGCTCGGACCTCTTACATAAAATTACATCTGCTCGGACCTCTTACATAAAATTACATCTGGGCGGACCTCTTACAACACATGAATCGAATGGTCGAAGGTTCCTATTACTCAGCAACTGCGAATGTAATGTAGAAATATTGCAAGTAAATAAAATCTGCACGTACTATCTTAACGACTTTAAATGATGAGTACGATAGTAGAAGTACTTTTGAGCATGCGGTATCTTTCTGCAATCACTTATTGGTGTGGATGGTCCAGCAATTAAATAAAACATAATTTGAATAACAGGGAAACAATAGATTCCTACAGCAAGTAATTAGTTACGAACAACATCATAGCTCGCGAGATATTCACTTCCAAACGCACGCTGCGTCTTCACTGTAGAATCCACAGAAATTTCAGCAGTGCACAAGTCGGCACTCCGAAGTATTTCTATCTGCCGCCACCACGCGCAAACTGCTGCACACTCTCCAAGTCTCTGCCGCGACCGTGCGTCGCCATACCGTCACGTCCAGCACCCTGTCCTATGCGACTGTCCCTCACGCCGCACTGTCCCGAACTCCTCTGCCGCTTCCATCCAGTCTCCTCATTCACGACCGCTGTGATTGGCTAGAGCGCTCGCGCCATGTCTTCAAGCAAACCCATCCCACACAAAGATAATGAAACACTTTCGAAATACTGGATTTAAATTTAAATAACTTGAAATTAAATAAAAATTCCTATGGCTGGACCATAAAGACCCCCTAACACACATTATTAAATACATAAACAAATTAAATAAACATATATCAAAGGAATAGCGAGCAAAAGTAGGCCAGTAGTCTTACGTCTCTCTGCTTTCTAAAACACAGTAAATAATTGACCAATTTCTTCTTGAATAGCATATATCGGGTATAAACAAAGAAATAGATGAATACATATGTATGTATAAGCTTGCTGCTACAGTTTCTCGCGTCTTTGTGGAGTACTTAGGGCCTGACGCTTTTAGTAGTAATCGTTCACTTTGACCTCCAATAACGCATGTACTACTCAAGTTACATGCCTGTGATTCATACCAATTTAGGTTTACGCTAATAGCTTTCTGAAGACACGTCGATCGGCATAATCGGATGAACCGTTTAGATTTTGGAAATTCGTTGCTGGGTGTTACTTGTATAATTTATCGTCGGATACCAAACTTTAAACTAAGAAAGGTATTGAAAAGCTGATTACACCGTGAGAATCGTCGTGCAAATAATGGGAATGTACACATTTCTTTTTGAGATATCATGATTTCTCTGGCTGCTATTAATTTCTATATAAACTGTGAAATGTCTGCCATTAAGGTTTCACAAGGTCCGCCATCTTTGGCACTCCCTGCATGTCTCCTTCATTGACCACCATCACCATGGAATTCCCAGCCATGCGGCCGATGGACCCCAGCTAACGTTCGGCAGTATGTAGCCACTGAAGAGCCCCGGCTTACCGAGCGGCCCATGTGGCCACGCCAACTCTGACCTTAGAATATTTACAGGGTGTCACAAGTCACCCATTACGTCACATGTTCATTATAATGTGCCCCGAAGGTAACATTTGCATGACTTCACACGGAGAAGAATTTTTGTGAAACTAAAAGAAGCATGAAGTGTGATGAGTGAATCCAGGGAGTTTGGTATTGCACGCAGCATTGGTTCATGAGCACGAGGGCAGGAGGCAAGGTTGGGGAGAGGTCGCTTGGCGGAGGGGAGGGGGGGGGGGGCGTTCGGCGTTCTGAGCCAAGGGCACTGTCGTTTGTTGAAAATGGAGGAGGTGGTAGACCACGGCCAGTTACAGCAGCAGATGACCGCTACATTTTTCAAAAGGCAAGAGGAGACCCACATCAAAAAGGGGGTGCAATTTTAAGGCACACAATCTTACACTCCACAGTGACACAGCGACTACATGCGGTATTTATGCCCGACGACCAGTACGTTGTGTTCCGTTGATACTCGCACATCGGTGGCACTGTTTGCAATGGTGCCAAAAGTACAGAGACGAAACCTCTGAGGAGTGGGGTCACGTGCTCTTCTTGGATGAGAGCGGATTCAGTCTGAATGGTTGTTTTGGATGTCTCCTCGTATGAAGAGATGGGAACACATAATGCACTCACGAACATTTTAGAGCATGATCGATTTGGTGGGCCAGGTATTCTGGTGTGGTGATGAACAATGTTTCATTGGTGTACTGACTTCCTCAACTTTGAACACGGAGTCACAGGTCAACGTTATTTAGAAATTGTACTCCTTCCACATGTACATCGTTTGAGAGTTTGAATCGATCCTGACTTAATTTTTATGGATGACAATGCATGATTGCAATGAACAGCGTAGTTGGATGAGATCTTGGAACAAGAGGATATTCAACGAATGGACTGGCCTGCCCATTACGCTGACGTACATTTCATCTAGAACGTGTACGATGTGTTGCGATAACCACCCCCCCCCCCCCCCCCAGCATTTATCAAGCGCACAAGTGGAAGAATGGAACGCCTCACCAAAAGATCGTCTTAGCAAACTTCTGGTCAGAATAGGAGCACGTTGTACAACGTGCATGGTTATCCATGGTGATCACACACCATATTAAGTACAATTTGCCGCATATCTTAATGTTCAAGGGACTATTATGAATCGCAGTAATTCGGTTTAATTATTGTCTTTGGATGAAAGCGTCATTTCTGCACGTCTCACTGGGTATATTTTTCAGTTACCTTCTGTACTATTCTGTAGAATTTCTTTCTAAGTAAGGTCCCAGTTGCATCGAGCTATGTTAGCTGGTAGCGATACAGCTCGCGAAAGTAATTTTCGTCCTTAAGTTTTGCACAACTGTGTAATTCGGGACACTGTGTTGTTACATTCCTTAAAGATGTATCTATCGACGAGATATGAAGCACTCAGCCCTTCAGTCTTTCCTCTTCGTCTGCGTTCCAAGCAGATGTTTGGCTGTAAACTGTATGCCACTTTGTGCGCATAAAATCTTTCGTGCTTTTTCGGTATTGGCAGTTTAGTGTCCGTGACTAATCTGAATTTCAGGCATGAGCACCTAATACGAAATTGAACGATCTTGTAACAAAAACAGAATGAAGTTGTTCCCATCATTGTTTCCTAAGATTCCGTTCCTTACGCTAAGTAACGTAATTGCTATCATATCCATTTCGTTTTATGTTAAGTAAGACTAGGGAAAGAGGTCGAGGAAAAGGGTACTTTACTTAAAATTTTGCAACATGGATTTGTTTTAAATTCGTTAAGTAAGAGATCATATTTTTCAACATAAATGATACAAGGAATTTGGTGTCGTGTCACCATGATTCTCCACGATATATTTACAGCTCCAGAAATGTTTCCTGCAGAAAGACTAGTTTTTGTGTTTCAAAAATTCAGTCGTTGTGCCTCTAACAACTCTGTTTTCGCTCCTGACAGCACTGTACACATGTGTGGCTAATAATAGCTCCTGTGACTATTTAGACTGGTTCATTTGATTGTTTGGTGGAATCCATTAACCGTCTTGCAGGGTTAAGTTTACTTTTATAGCATGTATGTTGTTGCATGGCACACAAAACACGTCAGAGCACTGTTGCAGAACCTACGAAAAAAGCATGCCAAATTCAGAAGAACGCAAAATCTCCAAGACTAGCTATGTTTCACGGAAGCTCGAAATTTAGTGGGGACGTCATTGCGAGATGCTTTTAATAGTTTCCACAAGGAAACATTGTCTCAAAATATGGTAGAAAACCCAAAGAGATTCTGGTCGTATGTAAAGAACACCAGTGGCAAAAACAGTCAATACCGTCACAGACCGGTAGCAATGGAAATGTTACCCACGATGGTGCCGCTAAAGCGGAGTTACTAAATACAGTTTTCCGCAATTCCTTCACGAAAGAAGAAAAAGTAAATATTCCAGAATTCGTAACCAGAACCGCTGTTATCATGAGTGACACAACAATAAACATCTTGTTGTTGTTGTTGTGGTCTTCAGTCCTGAGACTGGTTTGATGGTGTGTAGCGAAACAACTCAAGTCACTTAAGAGAGGCAAGGCTTCCGGTCCACATGGTATACCAATCAGGTTCTTTTCAGAGTATGCAGACACAATAGCACCTTACTTAGTAATCATATACAACTGCTCACTTGACGAAAGGTCTGTTCCTAAAGACAGGAAAGTAGCACAGGTCACACCAATATTCAAGAAAGGATATAGGAGGAACCCATTGAATTACAGACCCATATCGCTGACCTGAATTTGCAGTAGGATATTGGAGCATGTACTGTACTCGAACATTCTGAATCACCTTGAAGAAAATGACTTATTGATACATAACCAATACGGATTCAGAAAATATCGTTCGTGTGCAACACATCTAGCTCTTTATTCCTATGAAGTAATTAGTGTTGCCGACAAGGGATCTCAGATCGATTCCATATTTCTACATGTCCTGAGGACTTTTGATACCGTTACTCAGAAGCGACTATTAATGAAATTGCGTGCATATGGAGTATCGTCTCAGTTGTGTGACTGGATTCGAGATTTCGTCTCAGACAGGTCACAGTTCGTAGTGATAGACGGTAAATCATCGAGTAGAACAGAAATGATATCTGACGTTCCTCAGGGTAGTGTCATATGCCCTCTGTTGTTCCTGATTTACATAAATGATCTAAGTGATAACCTGAGCAGCCCCCTTAGATTGTTTGTAGATGACGCTGTAATTTATCGTCTACTAAAATCATCAGACGATCAATTCAAATTATAAAATGATCTAGAGAAAATTTCTGTATGGTGCGAAAAGAGTCAATTGGCACTAAACAAAGAAAAGTGATACGTCATCTACTTGGGTACTAAAAGAAATCTAATAAATGTTGTGTATACGATAAATCGCACAAATCTAAGCGCTGTCAATTCGACTAAATACCTAGGAATTGCAATCGCGAGTAACTTAAATTAGAATGACCACATAGGTAATATTGTGGGAAGGCGAAACAAAGACTGCGCTTTGTTGGCAAAAAACTTCGAACATGCGACAAAGAGACAGTCTACATTACACTTGTGCGTCCTCTGCTGGAATATTGCAGCTTGGTGTGGGATCCTTACCAAGCAGGATTGTGGAGGACATCGAAAAAGTGCAAAGAAGGGCAGCTCGTTTCGCGTTATCGAGCAATAGGGGCGAGAGTGTCACTGATATGATACAAGAATTGGGGTGGCAGTCACTGAAACAAAGGCCGTTTCTTCCGAATACGAAAATATTCACCTACGCAGGGAGAAATGATCATCATAGTAAAATAAGAGAAATCATAGCTCGAACGGAGAGATTTAGGTGTTCCTTTTTCCCACGCGCCATTCGAGAGTGGAATGGTGGAAAAGCAGTATGAAAATGGTCGATGAACCCTCTGCCAGGCACTTAAGTGCGAATTGCAGAGTAACTATGTAGATTTAGATGTAGACGTAGTTAAATCAGTCTGTATTATATTGCACAATTTTTAGACATATCAAGAACAGCACTCCGGCCGTAAGTGGACGACTGTAAAATAAAGAGTTGTCGTGACTCCCTTTTGTTCTACGTTTGACACCCATCATACTGACACCGCAGTGTCACGGCCCCCCTGGGAACATATTTTTCGCGAAGCGCTTCTTCTGGAGAACCCAAGAGCTCGGGATACCCGGAGCGTGGTGTGGAAAAGACCTCCGGTTGCGGTGGGGGTGGCGGAGAGGGAGAGGGGTGGTAAAACTGGCTTCCACCCCTGTACATTGCACCCTTCTCACCCCACTTCTCCTACCGGTGATTTATATTTCAATTCCGCGCCACAGGGAATCCGCACGCCTTTGGAATAGAGCACCTTATCTCTTCCTCTCTCGCCATATCCCCTCTTTGTCGCCACGCGAGCTTTCTTAGATTAAGTGGTTGCTTTTGACTCGGAAGTCCTTGATATGAAAATAGTCTTGTTGCGTGCAAGTCCTGTCGCATAGCTTCGCCGGTGTCTGTTCACTACCGCGAATGGTTGGCGCGGAGGCAAGGTTTGGTTAACTCTCACAACAGCACACAACAGTTATCAAATGAAAACTCAGGAAATATCAGAATGGGTTTCGCGCTGTGATTTTGCTATCGTTAATGTAGTAGGTCGATGATCTGGACAAGACTGATGTTAGGCATAGGTATACAAGTGTGCGCCAATACGATAGATATATTTTACCATATTTTTAATGAATATGTTTGTCCTTATGTGACGTCATGAAATAGGTCATGTAGTTGTTCTGTAAGGTTTCTTTTAAAAACTAGAATGTAGTTGTTTTTTATTGATGTGCCAGTGTTATGCACTGCCTTATACATAAACTCGTATAACAGTTTCAATTCTTTACTATTTGCGTTTTCTTCTGGTGATACACAAATTATCTATATGCTCTCGCTTAAGATAAAATACTCTTGTTCCGCGTCCATTTACTGTAAACACAGTTAATTAATATTTAGTTCGATGATTTTATTTAAAATAACTGTACCCCATGTGGCCTTCCTAAGGCTTGTTCTATTTGTCATATTTTTGTCAGTGCCAGAAAATTAGGGGGGTTGATTACAATCTAATGTAAATCCAATTGGGCATGTAAAATCACAATGTGGAGTAAGTAATATGATTCGGCAAGGCAGGTATAAATAAAGACTGGTTTTGGGCATATAGAATACACGGTGTTCCCAATGTGGCCTGTTCAACTTATTTTAGAAACAAATTAAAAATACTGAAATCTAATAAAATCTGATTTACAATATGCATTATTACTGTCTCACAAAATTGTTTCCCAGAGCATATTCAAAATATGTAATGATTTCTGAAGGATTAATGACTTACCTACCTAAGTTATTCATCATGTTAGACTGACAGAGCAATACTGTTACTTTTTGTTAATCACTGTGCACACACCTTGGGCATATACAACTGTCATTGTCCTATGTAAGTGTGCAGTCTTTCTTGGCCGTTGACACTGATGTTAACATCTTCGGGATTACTAGGCCGCGTCATAATTCCTCTAAGATGATCGACGTTTCGACCCCTCTGCTGGGAACTTCCTCAGGATCTGCCAGTGTCCACTAGCAGTAGAGGACACCGGAAAAGCCTGAGGAAGATCCCAGCAGAGTGGTCGAAACTTCTTTCGTTAGTCCGACACATTCCTCGTGGTTGTAAAGACCACAAATGCAATAGCTACGCATATCTATCAAAGAACGTTACTTTTATCACTTCACAAAACCAAGAGTCATCTTTGTGTGTCAGTCTGGCTGGTTTCTTGGATTTTGGGTATTCTCGGATTTTTGGTTTTCTCTTTCTTCGAAGATAGTTATTTCTTCAGAACAGAAGTCTTACTATTCAAAGCAGCAGCTCCACCGTCATCTCAGTCAATAATGGTATTTACGACACAGTAATCCTCCTTCACAGACTAAATCCGTACTCGTTTCAGATTTCTATTTGGCACACTTGAAGGCCCAATATCTAGTGTGTCTCCCGATTTTTGTGGAATATGTTTACTGCAGTTCTGAAGCTATAGCATTTTGTAACTCGGAAGCAATGCTAGGTGTAAATGCAGTTTCTGTAATAGCACCATACGGATAAAACCCAGTAGCCTTAGACACAGTTGTGTTATTAGATATGGTTATAGATTTTTCCCAAATTTTGGTAAAGCCTATTCCGAATATTTTCTCAGTTCATGTTCTCGAACGTTGATTGTGCCAGTACATCATTACTTCTTGATCCCATAACCGTTCGAATTAACGAATTACTACTTCATCGAGAAGATCGACAGGCTGCATGGTCTAAGTGGCTTTTGGCTCTATCAGAAATCAATAAGCACCGACCAGCTGGTTTATGATGACCAAAGTCGTGTATCCATTTCACAAAACTTATTGATTCCACTGATCCATCTTCTATCATGCAGAAAACGGTGCCTGTACGTAGAGCGTCAGCAAACTCTGGTTTTATGCGCTTTCCTTTGAATGCGATCATTGGAGGAATAGCTGCTGTTGTTGCACTCATTTAAGAGACAACCGTTACATCTTCCCATTTTCGGTGCTAAAACTTCTGTTCCCCAAACAGATTCAGCTTTTTGAAATTTTCTGATGCAAACCGAAATCTGGAATCGCAGCACAGAGCGGATCAGGTTGTGGAAACGGGCCAAGGTCAATCACTGTTAGTTACACAAGAACACATACAACTTTATTCCTCAAACCAATGCACAGTTTTCTCTTTAAAACAACAAAGATCAATTCACGGCTGACTGCCCAAGTAGCTTCTCCTGAATAAGTTTAAATGATTGCTTTTAAAACACCAGGATTTAGAGTAACAGCTGAAGGCCTTAATTAAGTAAAATTACAATATCTTCTTGGCTAAAAGCCGAAATAATATTTCAGATCAGCTGAGGAAACTAGGAAATGAGACACTTAAAATAGTAAAGGAGTTTTGCTATTTGGGGAGCAAAATAACTGATGATGGTCGAAGTAGAGAGGATATAAAATTTAGACTGGCAATGGCAAGGAAAGCGTTTCTGAAGAAGAGAAATATTTTAACATCGAGTATAGATTTAAGTGTCAGGAAGTCGTTTCTGAAAGTATTTGTATGGCGTGTAGCTATGTTTGGAAGTGAAACATGGACGATAAATAGTTTGGACAAGAAGAGAATAGAAGCTTTCGAAATGTGGTGCTACAGAAGAATGCTGAAGATTAGATGGGTAGATCACATAACTAATGAGGAGGTATTGAATAGGATTTGGGAGAAGAGGAGTTTGTGGCACAACTTGATAAGAAGAAGGGACAGGTTGGTAGGACATGTTCTGAGGCATCAGGGGATCACAAATTTAGCATTGGAGGGCAGCGTGGAGTGTAAAAATCGTAGAGGGAGATCAAGAGATGCATACACTAAGCAGATTCAGAAGGATGTAGGTTGCAGTAAGTACTGGGAGATGAAGAAGCTTGCACAGGATAGAGTAGCATGGAGAGCTGCATCAAACCAATGTCAGGGCTGAAGACGACAACAACAACAACAAGGGCATTCTTTAAAAGCCAAGCATTTACCAATTCCAGCTAAAGGCAATATTTAGGTAAATTCAAGTAATTTCTTCGGCTGAAAGCCCAATTGAAATAAAAAATTCTTTACATAATAAAATAGAGACTTTAAAGATAAGCCTTTACAAAGTACAACAGAAAAACATATTAAGAAAACTCTAAGTATCTTGTCGGCTGAAGGCTCAAACAATTACTCAAGAATAATTAAAGACCACCTTAAGAGGCGGCCGCTGTGGTCGAGCGGTTCTGCCACTGTCGCAGGTTCGAATCCTGTCTCGGGCACGGATATGTAAGATATCCTTATGTTAGTTAGGTTTAAGTAGTTCTAAGTTTAGTGGACTGATAATCTCAGATGTTAAGTCCCATAGTGCTTAGAGCCATTTGAACCATTTGGACTACCTTAAGATAAACACTCACAGAACACGGCTGAAGGCCGTTTCAAGATGGTTAAAGAGAAACCTTACAGAGAAAGATTTACATATTAAAGCCACATATTCTGAAACAAACGCAGCTGAAGGCGTAAATACAGAGCATCAAGAATTTTAAATGTAACACGGCTGAGGCTCTAATCTTAAAGTTATTATGAAGTTCGGCTAAAGGCCATATACTAAACATAAAACAGACCGTATTAATACACGACTGAAGGCCTTGCACAGTACTTGCGACAAAAGAAAGTCACGATCACGAACAACAGAACAGTGGCGCTCAGTAGTGTCCCAAGGGTCGGCCTGGGGAGGAAACTCTAACAACAGTTTAGGTGAGACATTCAGTCAAGCCTAACACTAAATAATCGGGTGGCACCACGACCTAGGGACGGCTTAAGAACCCACCAATCACCTAATCAATTCCCTTCCACCCAACCAACGGCACGACAACCGAAAATTTCAGCGAGGACGAAGATCCCAGCAGTCGCAACCGACCGACTGGCTACTTCAGTACGCAGACAGCATTCATCTGCTCAGCGGAAATCACAGAAGCTACACACAGTTTCACGTAAACTCTTTCATCAAGAACTTCGACAATCCTAAAACCAATCACCGTGGAACAACAAGGAGAAATGACAAGTTACACACACAGAGAGTTTCTACAAGCCGTCGGCGACCAAATACACGTCGCCCAATGAGACGACCGACCGAACGACCAACCAAGGTCGTCCTCACTCAAGCTTTGAGTGTCGGCAACGGTCGGTAGAAACTAGGCTGTCCGGAGCTCACTGCCACTCCAACCCGACTCAACTCAGTGTCCTTTGGAACTCGGAGACACGGGGACCCTGGCATACTGGCTCGGACCCACCCATGCAGAGGCAACACTTGCCCATCGTTGACGACATCTCTGCACGAGGAAGGAACCGACCCACGTCCGGCAAAATGACCAACTGACGAAGCCCAGGAACGGTCAAAAGTCCAAAAACACGTCACCCAATGAGACGATCAACCGGCGGTCGTTCCCGCTCCAATCTCCTTCCGTCAGACAGTTCATTCGTGTGGCCAGCGGTCGGCAAGTACTGGCTGTCTGCGTCTCACTGGCGCTCTGTCCCCGATTGAACTGCAGACACACGGCGGCCTGGAAATACTAGCTGCCGCTCCAGAGAAAGTACGACAATGCTCTTATAGATAAGCGCTGCTGCTGCTACCACTCACGGCCAAATGAACCAGCAACCTAGTGGAGCCCATAAATGGAATTAAAAAAACTAGGCGACAGAATCATAAAAACAAGATGACGAGCAATAAACGGCATGACCGCGAGCCACGCACGGCTCCGAAATGATACGGCTAAACAAGAAAAATTTCCTTCTCCACTGGTCGTTGCAACCTGCTTAAGATCAGCAAACTGGTAAGTAATACTGTTTCTCGTACAGTATGTGTGACTATATAGTATCAAAATTTTAGTTGTTGTTGGATAACCCAGTATGTGTGAGTACATAGTATCAAAATTTTAGTTATTATTGGATAACCCACTTCTGCCAACCATCCTGTTCGAGAACGGAGTTTAGAGTTATTCTTCAGTCAAAGTAAACTTTCACCCTAACGTTTATATGATTTTATATCCAAGAATTTGTCGTGGAAAACCAAATGGTTTCTCTGCTTTATAGCCCGATATCTCTTTCTTGGTGATGGCTTCTACAACTCTATGTAGGTCATTCTGGCTCAATCGACCAAGGATCTCATCGTAGTTTAAAGTCTTAACTACAATGAATTGATATAAACCTACCAGTAAAGTGTGCTCTCAATACAGTCTCCTCTCAATAATGTAAAAACTCAGTATGCTTCAAATGTTACAAAGTTCATAAAGTGTGCAAAGTCTACCAGTTTGCCTATGTCCGTGCCTCTAACGCCCACGCTGGGTGGCTGGGGTCACACTCGTTTTGACTAACTTAACACGACTAATTTAAGGGTTCCGTAGTGAACACGCATTTCAGTTCTCTCATCACTGAACTGGAACCCATCAACTCAATGTAATCGTGACACACTTCATCACTTTCCCACCATCTCGGTTCTCTAATTCCGTCAAATAGCAACGATGTGTTACTCCTTTCCCATATTCACCGCCAAGCTTCGAAACAAGCCAATTTCCACAATTCAATATCCGGCTGTTTAAGATAATACTAGGGCATTTCTATTCCTTCCTTAGATTTCTGTGCGAACATAACACAAACGGTAGTTTCTCTCAGCGCACCCGCGTCCATTCTTCCCTAATTTGCCTTAAATATTTATATTTCACGGGTGGACATGGAGTTTCTCTTTGCTATGGTCATCACAATTTCGTTATTTGTTTCGTAGCCATTTCGAAGTGTTTCATTCCAGACCACTCTTCAATCATATGCGTCATAACAAATTAAATGCGAATTACAAAGAAATGTCGGGTATAGTCAATTGAAGACCTTATGTCCCTAACCTAGCCAAGACACGTGGAAAAGTATTAAATGCAGAGTAAAATAAACATGAAACCTAAGGCAAAAGTTAGAGTTGCACTACTCATTTTACGTATGTCTTGTAAAACTTCTATGAACGTATGTTATAATTATAAGTTTTTGTGTGTTGCTTCATAGAATGCTTTCATCCTGTTTAAAAAAAATTATTCCTCTGAAATAATTGTTAGAGAAAATACACGTATGATGTGTTACGTCTTGAATGGCTGAAACCCACACATATTCAGAGATGAATATCACATCAGAAAATATGTTTTGCTGAGATGGGAGTAAACTTTAGTCATTCCGGTGAACACACTATTTGGTACTGATGCTGGAATGCTTCTCGCACTGGAACTGAATAGCAGTTAATCTCTTGCTTCTATGATAAGTGTGGGAAAGCGGTAGTAATCCAATCCATAAGCGCAGAACCCAAATCCAGAAACAACCATGAAGATATAAGGATTATGAAACGCGTGTGGTTCCTGTTGGATCAAACGAATATTACGCTAGACTAATTTGGAACTAATCTATCGAATGAGCACGTAAAATCTCGCTTTAAAAATCTTTTATATACACAGATCAAAAAATGGTTTGCGTCACCCCGGTTCCCAGAACGCCTGAAGATAGACGTTGACTGTGGATATTGTATCTCAGACACAGTCTCTTTGACTATTCAGATATGTCACTAATCACGCCAAAAGATGTAAACAATCATGCATGAGCAGCGCCTCTTAGACGGAGAGGGTCTGAGAGCCGATCAGGTACAGTCATTCCACAGGAAGGAGGTACACGGCTCGTGTTGTCTGTAACTCAACCATGCTTAGATGGTCAATACTGCGGTTCGATCGCGTCCACATCGCATTTTGTGCCAGGAAGGGCTCTCAACAAGGGAAGTGTCCAGGCGTCCGGAATGTGAACCAAAGTGATGTTGTTTGGACATGGAGGAGACACAGAGACTCAGGAACTGTCGATGACAAGCCTCACTCAGGCCGCCCAACGGCTACTAATGCAGTGGACGACAGCTACCTACGGATTGTAGCTCGGAAAAATTGGTTCAAATGACTCGGAGCACTATGGGACTTGACAGCTGTGGTCATCAGTCCCCTAGAACTTAGAACTACTTAAACCTAATTAACCTAAGGACATCACACACATCCATGCCCAAGGCAGGATTCGAACCAGCGACCGTAGCAGTCGCGCGGTTCCGGACTGCGCGCCTAGAACCACGAGAACACAGTGGCCGGCATATAGCTCGGAGGAACCCTGACAACAAAGCCACCGTGTTGTATTATGCTTTTCGTGCAACCACAGGACGTTGTGTTACTACTCAATCTGTGCACAATAGGCTGCATGATGGGCAACCTCACCCTCGACGTCCATGGCAAGGTCCATCTTTGCAACCACGATACCATGAAGTGCGGTACAGATGGACCCAACAATATTTCGAATGGACCGCTCAGGATTGGCATCAAGTTCTCTTCACTGATGAGTGTCGCAGATGCTTTCAACCAGACAATTGTCAGAGACGTGTTTGGAGGTAACCCGATCAGGCTGAGTACCTTAGATACACCTTCCAGCAAGTGCAGCAAGTTGGAGCTTCCCTGCTGTTTTGGGGTGGCATTATGTGTGGCCAATGTCCGCCGCTAGTGATCATGGAACGTGCCGTAATGGCTGTGCGATACACGAATTCCATCCTTCGACCAATAGTGCAACCATATCGGCAGCATATTGGCGAGGTATTCGTCTTCATGGACGACAATTCACGCCCCCATCGTTTACATATTGTGAATGACTTCCTTTAGGATAACTACGTCGCTCGACTACAGTGGACAGCGTGTTCTCCAGCCATGAGCCCTATCGGAAATGGATGGGATGGATTGAAAATGGCTGTTTATGGAGAGATCTACAAGATCTACACCGAACCCCCGTTCAGGAGTGGGTTAATCTGGATCAACAGTGCCTTGATGAACTTGTGGATAGTATGTCACGAGGAATACAGGCATGCATCAGTGCAAGAGGATGTGCTATTGGGTATTAGAGGTACTGGTGTGTACAGCAATCTGGACAACCAGCTCTGAAGGTCTCGATGTATGGTGGTACAACATGCAACATGTTGTTTTCATAAGCAATTAAAGGGCGGAAATGATGTTTATGTTGATCTCTATTCCAATTTTCTGTACAGGTTCCGGAACTCTCGAATCTAGATGATGCAATTTTTTTTCATGTATGTATATATGTGTCTGGCAAAACACCATAGAGAATGACACTCGTTGGAGGGACTTCTGGAATTCTATGCAAGTGTTGGACAAAATTATTGAAACCCCTTGCTTGCTTGAACGTAGACACTAGCCAAGCCCGCGCTGCTAAGCAGGAACAACGTACCGAATCTGTGCAGTGTCCTCAATACCTTCAAAGTGTCGGTCGTGCAAGAAGTTAGTTACATTGGAGCTCAGTGCTCTCCAGCTTGGGCAAATTGATGGTGATCATATCGGGGGGGGGGGGGGGGGGGGGGCGGGGTTACTTCTGACACCAAGGCAGCAAAAGTCTTTTTGCTTCAAGATGAACAATATAGGATATTTAAACCGCATACTAGAAAACCTTAGAAATGTCATCCACTAAATCACAACGCAGACGAAACTGTGTGTAGGCTCATTGTTAAAGACGGTCATTGAATAGGGTGTGGCGAAAAAAAAAGACGAGAACTGCAAAAGTTACTGCAGAACCCTATAAACACCAAAATAACATGAAGAGAGCTTCAGAGGCAGGCAATCCCAGGGCTAGCTGGAATTCGAGAACCATTCATCAGCCATGCGAATGTCGTAATTGGATAAATGGTACCGAAGCCATAAAAACCTGGACTATGGAGCAACAGAAGAATGTCTTTGATTAGTTGAGTCATTGCAACACCATAATCGATAGTGAGTAGTTTACACAGTGCAATTTATTATGTGAAGTATAAAGTGTTTACTCTTTACTGCTTAATGTCTTTGCATTACTGTAAGGAAGTGGAGTTTAGTGAAATATGTTTTGTAGAATTATAACTGTGTGTTTAAATAATGGAATTTTATTGAATATGTTTGCTTATGTACGAGAAACTGCAATGTAAAAATTTGTACATACTTAGGGACTCCGTACTACATAATTTAAAAGACATAGTGATTCCCCTCCGTTACGGAAATGATGTGGTCCGTGCTAAAAGGTGTAATTGGCCCTCAATCTGGGCGGCAAGTAAGAGAGCACAGTAGGCAGTCAGTAGCCAGCAGCCGATCTGTAAACAGTGCAGGTACCGAGCGAGGCATCCAGTACCTAACTTGAAATGGAATGGTCCCGGGTCTAATTGCGGCCGTAAAATGGTGCTCTCGCATTGGAAATGGCTCGAAAAATTATATTAACGTTGCCAAGAAGAACTAAATAAAGTATATTACTGCCAAGGGAGACCCCAGGTAGTCGCCACGTGCTCGCCACCACTATTGCGCCCCTACTTCACCAGACCCAAGAGATTACAACTGTATAACAGTGTGAAGCAGAGTGGTTGTGTGAGTGTTAATTTGCAACAATAATTCTAATATTGCTAAACTTTGTGTTGGAACCATGAATTTTCCCCTTTCTTGGTACCTAACATGGACCTCTCCTCAAAATACTACATACCGAGTATCCTGTGTATGAAACACTGATAATAAGCTGTTTTATTTAATTGTGTCTAAGTTTGAATGCAAAAATATATAAACGTGGATAGTCAGATTTTTGGTTTCATGAAAATCAAGGGAGGCACTTATTGATGAATTTATAAAAATTTCCAATGTGTTTTGTTTTGCTTCTATTTTAAGAGTGTCTGTGTTTCAATGTTTATCAGCAGTGAAAGTCACTTGCTTCACAAGTGGTGATATAAAGCATTTGGTTTTGATGCTATTTGAAATTGAACTTGTACTTGAAGTCATTTCTGAAGTTGTAAAGAGTATTGACACTGCAAATAATGTTCAAACTTTGCAAGATAAATGATCTTAAGCGGGGCAGTAATTCAGCATTTATCATAATGCAAAATATTTCTGAAAACTGTGTATAGTTTGCTTACATAAAGAAGGGATGGTTTGTGGACCCCCTTTTTTAATTTTTTTTATATCAGGAAGTAAGCAAACTGAATAATAAGAAACCTGAAGTAATCATTTAAAAGAGTGAATATAAAAGGTACGTGTCCAGTGTTATCTTACTGCATTTGTGATGTGTATATATGAGTCAAACTTTAATTCTTATCAGATGCCACTCAATCTTGTGTAAGCCTTTGGAATCAATTCCTACGCTAAAGTAGTGAAAGGGAAAAGTGAAGATTATGTAAACAGGGATAAATTTGGTTTCTTTTTAATTGATTTCTATGACTGTTACATATGTTTTTGTAACTACTGCTGTTCACTGTGTAGCTCGGCTGGTTATTGCAGGTGTTCATTGCACTTTAATGAGAAAGAATTAATGAAAGTTCTTTTTGCAAGAGTAAAGATAGATTCATTCAAAATAATGTTTTCACATTATTATGCCTAATTACTTTGGCGACCGTTTTGTTATTTCATTTACAAGAACTCTGATACTGTAAACTCTCGCAAAATTTTAGTCTCTCTGTTATGTACTAACTGTAACCCTTACGAAAATCACGTTCGATACCCTCTCCCTGTTAGGGAAAACATGGTCAAATTCCAAAATCCTCCTAGAGGGTAACACCTCTGGTTCATTTACGCCACATTTGGCAAAAGCTCTGCTAGAGTGTTATGCTTGGCTTCTTTGTGACAGGTTAGAAAATTATGTTATAAGGAAACAGTGCGGGATACGCACGCACGCGCTGCGACAATAATGTTATATCTTGTTTCACGCTGTTTCCATTTCAGATCTAGTATATTTCCCAAGAGTGATACATGTCCTGCGGTCAGTGATGATTTTTCAGCAATATCGTGGTGTTCTACGGGACCCATGGTTACTCGGCGAGATCGCATTACTGCCAGTGACTATGTGACAATTTTGGCTTATCAGATTCATGTCATAGAAACATGTTTGTTCCACAGCTGTGATGCTGTGTTCCAAAACGAAAGGGTTCCTGTTCATACAGCTCCCATCGTGGAGGACTATTTTTGCGAGCACTGGGATGAATTGTCGACTCTCCCTGGACGTCACAGTTACGAGATCTTAATGTTATTGAGCCATTTTTGTCTACTGTAGAGAGAGCTGCATTCTCGCTACCTGCGCCGTCGTTACCTAAACTTGCCACTATTTTGCAGAAGAATCATATAAGATTGCTTTGAAAACCCTACTCTACCTGTAAGCATCCATTCAGAGGTGGCTGGAAGATGCTGTTAATGTCAACGGTTTTTCCTACGTAACATTAGGCTTCGTAAGTTGATATGTTGTTTCTTGTGTTTCCATAGGGTAACAGAGGACGGAGTAGTGAACAACGCTGCATCGTATTTCCGACATTTGCTGACTAATAATTGTAGTCAGTACAAGTCTTACTTTTTTAGGTTTTATAGTACCTCCAAGCACATGCAACAAGAGCAAGCCGTTTATGGTAATTTTCTCTACTTCGACAAGTCAGGTGTGAACGCATGAATGCACTGACGCAAAATTGTCAGACTACAATGACGGTGTAGTTCCGTCAGTTGTGCAGTAGGACTGTACAGAAAACATCAGGGTGTAAAGTTTGTGGCATGTTTGTGGAAAGACTATTCTGCGCAGAGATAAACAATTAGCACGCTGCTGTGTGTATGTATTAACGTACCACATATAAAAATATCAGCAGCTATGCCCGCTACAACATACATACAGATTGGACAATTTTAATGAGTAATATTAATAACTTCGGATACAGTTGGGATAAAGCTAAATGTGTAAGATAAAACTTGTAGGTGCCAAAAATGGGTCAAGCATTGCTACTAATGGCTGTGACTGGAACGTGATTTTGCAGATGATTTGGAGGTTAAAGTGAATTTCTTAAATGGGAATCCCAATGTCTGATCTAAGATTTGAAAAGAGTGGAAACTTTACGTATAAAGTGACACGATATTCTAAAGCATGACACGGTTCAATGAAGGTCAAATAAGCAAATATGTGTTTAGCTGCAGTAGGAATAAACTCGCGATATCATTACTAATAACCATAACATCAATGGTACCTAAGTATCGAAGGTAATTCGAAGGTTGCGTTTTGTTTCATGGAACCCAATTTCTGACGTCGAATTTGAAAAACGCGGAGAGAGATTTTATTCTATGCTTTCATTAACGTGTTTATTGACAAAAGCCGGCCGGAGTGGCCGTGCGGTTCTAGGCGCTACAGTCTGGAGCCGGGCGTCCGCTACGGTCGCAGGTTAGAATCCGGCCTCGGGCATGGATGTGTGTGATGTCCTTAGGTTAGTTAGGTTTAATTAGTTCAAAGATCTAGGTGACTGATGACCTCAGAAGTTAAGTCGCATAGTGCTCAGAGCCATTTGAACCATTTTTACTGACAAAAATACACACGACATATAAATGTTATATTGACTTTTACAAGACAGAACAAACATATATAAAACGTAAATCATTAATTTACAACTCGGTGAGTTAATCCCCTCGCCTCTCACTCTGTGTGGGGCGTTTGATTTAAAGAAATCCCATGCATTTCACTTTGCATCTGGAAATTAACCATTGAGCATATGCTCAAAATGACCTGTGGCAGCACAAGCCTTCAAGATGCGTTCCATCACGTTTCCTCTCGTCGTTGGCTGCTGCTCATAACAAATAATTTTCAAATATCCCCAAAGATAAAAATGAGTGGAAGTTAGATTGAGTGAACAAGCGGGCCACGGAGAGGGACCGCCACGTCCAATCCATTGGTGTGGATATTGTTAATTAAAAATCTCATTACGATACATGAGTAATGTGGCGACGAAAAAAATGGCTCATAGCACTTAACATCTATGGTCATCAGTCCCCTAGAACTTAGAACTACTTAAACCTAACTAACCCAAGGACAGCACACAACACCCAGTCATCACGAGGCAGAGAAAATCCCTGACCCCGCCGGGAATCGAACCCGAGAACCCGGGTGTGGGAAGCGAGAACGCTAGCGCACGACCACGAGCTGCGGACAATGTGGCGACGCCCAGTGAAAATGTACCCATAATGTTTGTCTTGCATATCTAACTCAACATCCTCAACTAAGTCAGGTAAATGGTCTCTTAACATTTCTAAACAGTTATGTTGATTTACATTATTATTAAATAAATGGGGACCAATTGACAATTTCGCTACAAACCTTCTGGCTTCAGCGATGTTGGCTGTCAACGGTTCTCTACCGGTTTGGATGGACACATGACCGTTAACAACGGTTGTGCCTGTTTAATTCACCAATATTTTGAAATGTGCATACTTTTGACTACATTACTGTCGTGAATACTTCTTGATGATGTACAGTCCAGCGGCAAAATGCAAGGCCTTAAAGGTTCTGTAAACTGTTCCGGTAGAATTTTCCGTGAATTAATGTGAGGATTTAGCTGGACCATTGCAAGAACGGCTACTACGCGATTATAATTTTCCCCACTTTCATGAGAGCGACCTGCACTATGTACCCGTCCATCCCAGGCGTTGTCAGTGAAATTACAAATAGTGACGACACCTGGTTGTGGTCCTTTCGAAAAACGTCTAGAATAAAGGGCGGCAGCACGGACCTAAACAACCTGATTCTCTCCTAAAAAAGTAATCATGTCTACCATATTATTTGGAATGTACTCAGCCACTGTAGCTATGTGATCCAACGAAGTAATGCCAAAAATATTCGCATTTTTGACGAACTGATCACTAAAATTATCACTGGAACAATAACAGTATTTCAGCACCTGATCGTGCGCGTCATATCTCTCTCCCCGTGAGGGTCGAGCGCTCCGGTCCTCACAAGACGGCCATCTCATCCGCTCTACTCTGGGCGCTATACAAGAGCACCCGAATAGTGTGAGCGACGATCTCCCGCAATACGACTTCATAGTTTTTATTAATAGTTACCTCACTTGATTCAAATTTAGTAGGCATACCGGAATATTATCCACATAAATTGTGTTACAATATAATGGCCGCACCTCATCCATTTTCATGTTCTCTCGAACTGAGAATAGTCTACAGAATTTGATTTCTTTGTTCAGAAATCATCATTTTATACGTATAGTGTGCCGCTCTTTTCAGATGTTAGTGTTCCCACTAAAACAAATCGCTATAGCCTCCAAATCACTTTGTCAATAACGTTCAAGGTCACAGCCATTAGTAGCATGCGTGACCCTCTTGGCCACCTACATCTTTAATCTAAAACATTTTGTCGTATCTCATCTCTATCCCAAGTTGTTTCCAATTTCGGATTCAAATGGTCCAATATAAGAGTATAAAATGCTCGCGTGAGAGTGTGTGTGTGTGTGTGTGTGTGTGTGTGTGTGTGTGTGTGCGTGTGTGTATGCTTGTGTGGTGGTGAGGGGCAGTGTTTTATATAAAACATTAATGCGATGGAAAGCCAATGGTAGCATTCCATTTCATTGGACATCTTCAGCACTTCGGAAATACAGTCTCACTTACTATTGGAGATTTTTGACACAGCAGAGGACCGCTTTCTATTTGTGCCATTTTCGTCCCTTCTCGATTGCCGGGAGGAGGCGAGGCTCCTCCACAGCATGCAGGCGATATTAAAAATCACGGCGACATCCAGGGCTGGTTTGTCAAAAGAACAGAAGGCAGGAGAAGGCCTCTGTGCTTCGCGATAGCGCATTTTCTCGCCTCACCTACTGGAATTTCTGGTTTTGGATTGAGCATGTGGAAACTTCAAAGGGAATTCTTGTTCGCCAATAGTGGCGAGGGGAACTTATTCAGAGCAGGCGGCGATTCGCGGTGTTCGCGCGCAGCTTTGTGCTGGCCGCCTGCCCTCCCTCACCACCCTTTTCTCCCCTCCCTCCCCCCCTCCCCCTACTGCCACACCCCAGACTGCCCGCACTCCCTTCCGTTTCTTCCACGCACTGCCGAATTCAAATGTGATTCCCGCAGCGCCGAAGAATCACGTGACTGGCGTGGTCAAGCACGCGAGTGGTTGCGCTTGGGTTGTGCTGCCTGGCTGTCTACCTGCTGGGGGAGCGGGCCGCGGCGAGAGGAGGCACCTCGGGAAGGTTCCTGGGACAGGGCATCAGATACCGCCGCCGGTCGCCGTATCTGCTGTACAGATCGAGGGAAAGCGATTCCCGCAGGTTCCCTGCCAGATCTGATTACTTTCCGCCTCGGGAATATATACGTTAGTGACTTTGCCGACTCCAGCTTACTGTGAGTGTATTTGTGCGCGTGTGTGCTCGCGTGCTGGTGAACGGCCGTGTCAGTCTCCCGAAACCTTTTGTACCGCTGGAATAGGACTTAGAGAGTGGCCGAATGCGGTGACCTTTCTGCTGAAAAGGGACGCAGTGAAGGAGATGGAACGTTTTCTTGCCCGATTTCGAGAGCCTCGTCGTGTTGATACGGAGTGCGAGCTCTCTCGCCTAACGATACAGAGATCGGGTGTTTGAAACGGCAGGGTGGTAATCAGAGAAACTCTCCTATGACATGGGAACTCTCCCGCTACGAGCAATAACCTGATGAAAAAACTAATGCTCGTAATTTTAGAAACATAACAAGCTTAATTACGACCTTTTCCTTTGCTCCGTAAAAGTGTCGTTTGTTTAGGAACTACTGATTAAAACAACTTTCAGAAGCCATGCGAAGCTCCGCCAGTAATGTAGTAGATTTTGAGAGGTGCCTCTTCGAGGATTAATTATTGGCAAACTCATCTACTCAGTGAATTTCTTAGCAAAATCATTTGACAGTCCCTATCGCATAAAATGTATGCTACATAACGCATGATTCATAATTTTTCTATGTAGCACAATGATTAGTAAATGTACGACTGTTTTCTTCTTAATGATCCTTTCCTGTAATTTCCAAACAATTCATATTATTCACTTTAGTGTGTGTACATTAAAATGTTATGTGATGAATGATTTCAACACTGTTTCAATGCAGCACAGACACTTGCAAAAGTAAGCCTATTTTCCTCTTCACAACGCTTGCGTGTAATATTCTACACTTTAAACTTTACAGTCTTGAACATGCTTGGAGGCAGCAACTGTTTAATTTAATTTTTGTGAGGAAAATCTGAAAAACTGCCAAATACGTCACAATAGAGGAACATTGCATTAAAAGGCTTTGACCTTGGTTTCGAGTTCTTACAAAACTTCTTCTTCAGAAGAGTCAGTGATCAATCCTGGTTACATAATGTTGTGAAGTTCCTTTAAAGATGGACCCATGAGGACTCAGGCAAGGAGATGGGTTGTCCCCTATCCTATTCAACTTTGTTCTCGAAAAGATCGTACTCGAGACTTTCCAAGAGAACGAAGAAATTAAAATCTAAGGAAAGAGACTGGCATACGTAGCCTATGCAGACGGCATCTGTTTACTCTCTAGGTCTGAAGAGGAGTTGGAGCAAATGACCAAAGCACCAAAGGAGGCTAAACATAAACGAAGCCAAGACAGAGTACCTCGTTATGACGAGTGTTCAAAGTCAGATGCTGGTCATCTACAATCACTGTAGGTGGGAGACCAGTCCTACAAGACAATGCATGAAACCACTGCTTCGGTCCAGATATTTCACCAGACAGTTCACGATTCGACTGTATAAAACCCTGATACAGCCTGTTGTTTTACATGGCTGTGGGACATGGAGTATCCGGAAACGGGACTTCCATAAGCTCCTCGTTTTTGAGAGAAAAGTGCTTCGGAAGGTCTTCGGTCCAGTTCTGGATACACACATAGTGGAATGGAGGATCAGATACAACCAAGAGCTTGAGGAACTATACCAGCAGCCCAACATAGGAGGAACTGTCAAAGCCAAACGAATGCAGTGTGCCGACCATGTGGCCCGGATGGAAGATCACAGACGGCCTCGGAAGCTCCTGGATTTCACATCTACAGGATAGAGACCCTCAGGGAGACCCAAGAAGGGTTGGAGGGATGGCCTCCATGAAGAGTTAAACCAAGCATCAGTAGATGTGGACGGATGGCGTATACCAGCAATGGTCAGAATACAGTGGAGGAGGGAACTTGTAGAAGCGTGCGGTCCACTGGGCCTGATAACTTAGAAAAAGAAGAATAGTAATATCACAGTTTATCGTGCTGATTGTCGTTATGATGCACTTCTCATCTGCATGTAATGAAGTCAATAATTTATACTATGCACATTAGTGTATATACCTACAACAGGTTGCGGTAAATATTTTATTTAGCGTGCAAACGGAAATATGTTAGGCTTTGCACAACCTTCAGGACCATCTTCCTTAGTTATGAAGTTCATTCAATGGTCACATTAACTGTTTAAAGGCTTCACTGAATTCAACTGACTAGACTTTACCGATAGCTTACAAATGAGCATTGATTGGAGTATACTCTCTTGTAAGTATTAGATGCTCTCTGTCAATAACATGGAAAATACATTTCACGTGGGATCTGTCAAAGAAATATTAGCATACTACTTATTTTCTAGATTATATTATAATGTTTAATCATACACTGTACACTTTCATGACCGATGTTTATTGCAGTTGAAACTACCGGGATGGGAGGTGGTGGACGATGGATAGAACTGTTCCATGATGTTTCGCCTCCCACAGCGGATGACGGCCGATCTACCCTTGGACATGTCTCCCACAATCAGAGACGAAGCGTTTGGTACTAATTATATATATTGACCGCAACCTCCCAGCCCGGAAATATTAACTGAAATTATTACGTTTGTTTTCCTCCCAGAAAAGTTCCACATTTTCGGCTTTAATTTAATTATAGGTAACAGGAATAATATAATGTAACCTTCAAACGTCCCCTTTTGAAAATTATATACGTGACTGGGCTTAAACTGACACACAATGTTTTTAGCGTAACGCAATCTGACTTTCAAAAATCCCTACATAAGAATGGCCTTGACTAACATTAACCTATACCTTTCACAAATCACTTACCTCACAAAATCTTGGTTACTCAAACAACTGCAATACATCGAGCGCCACTACTGCCAGCTAAATACAAGATTCAAACTACGGAAGGCACTAACTAGTGATAAGCATAGATAGCAAATGAAAGATTTTAATAGAGAACAAACAATGTATTTACCTTAATAGTCATAATATATATAGCAGTTCATGACATCCAGTCTTACAAATTTCAAAACTCCGCCATTTCTCTCCCCACATGCACCACTGCTGGCGGCTCACCTCCAACTGCGCAACACTACGCGCTGTTCACATCCAGCTGCCCAACACTACAATGGCAGACAACAATGCAGACTAGCCACAGACTGCACACAGCACAGCCAGTGATTTTCATACAGAGCGCTACGTAACGTTACCAATAAGAAAACATAAACAGCCTACTTACATAGCCCCCATGCTCCCCACAAAAAAAAAAAAAAAAAAAAAATGTTACAAATTGTTTTGGGCAGTGGCCAATAATGATTTGATAAAATTTTTCATAATTACAATAACAAAGATATCAAATGCACCCACTTATATGTTACCTATACTCACGTAATTGTATCATTTGTAACAGCAGCTGTCAGTCGATAAACTCTATGAGGATAAGGAAGGTTGTAGTATGTTTTGAGATGGGACACTTGTTTTGAGTCATCCGTCTTCCGTCTGGTTTGATGCGGCCACCATGAATGCCCCCCGCAAATTCCTCTCAGAGTAGTACTTCCACCCTGCTCCCTCAGTTATTTGCTGAATGTATTCCAATCTGTCTTTCTCCGCAGGTTTCACCCTCCACAGCACCGTGCGGTACCGCAGAAGTTATTCCCTGACGTCATAATACATCTATCATCCTATCACTTCTCCTTGTCAGTGTTTCTCATATATTATTTTCCTCGCCGATTTCTTACCGTATCAGTCCACCCAATTCTCAACACTGTTCTGTAGCACCACAACTCAAATATTTCGATTCTCTTCTGTTCCCGTTTCCCCACAGTCATGTTTCACTACCATAAAATACTGTGCTCCAATGTCTTCCGCAAATGTAGGCATATGACTGATACAAGTAGACTTCTTTTGGCCGTAAATGTCCGTTTCTGCCAGTGTTAGTCTGTTTTTGTATGTCATCCTTCCACAGTCCGTCATTGGTTCTATTGCTGCCTATTTAGCAGAATCCCTTAACTTCGTCTACTTTTTGATGTTTAGTTTTTAACTGTTCTAATTTCTGCTACTCCTTGTTTCTTTGGTAAATCCTCAGTTTACTCTCAATCTATACTCTTTACTCCTTACACCGATTATTTCATTCAACGCATCCTGTAACTCTTCCTCACTTTCACTGAGGATAGGAATGTCATCAGCGAATCTTGTCATACATACACATTCACCTTGAGTTTTAATCACATCTTAAGCCTTTCTTTTATTTCTGTCATTGCTTCTTTGGTGCATACATAGAATTGTAGTACGAAAGATTACATCCCTGTCTACACATATTTTAATCCGATCACTTCGATCTTGGTCTTTCGGCCTTACTGTTCACCATTGGTTCTTGTACATGTTATATATTACTCGTTTTTCCTTACAGCTTACACCTGTTTTTCTCAGAATTTCTAATATCTTGCACCATTTTACACTGTCGAACGCTTTTTCTGCGTTCACAAATTCTACGAACGTGTCTTGATTTTTCTTCAGCATTGCTTCATTATCAATCGTGACGTTAGAACTGCCTCTCTGATATCCTTACATCCCATAGTCAAACTAATTATCGTTTAAGTGTTTCTCGGTTTTATTTTCCATTCTCCTGTATATTAATTATGTCAGCAGCTTGGATGCGTGTGCCATTAAGCTGATTTTGCGATAATTGTCTTTGGCATTGCGTGGTCAACATTATCCCAAAAGTCAGATGGTATGTCGTATATCTCATAAATTCTACATTCCGACCTAAACAGTCGTTTTGCTTCCGTTTTCCCCAAGAATCTTAAAATTTCTGATGGAATATTTTGTATACCTTCCGCCTTATCTGAATATAGGTCGTACAAAGCTCTTCTAAATTCTGACTCTAATATTTGATCCCCTATCTGTTTCCCGCCGATTCCTATTTTTCTTCTGTCACCTCATCAAAAAAGTCATCGCCCTCACTAGACGGTGTTTGAACTTCTCCTATTCGCTCTTTCTTACGCACTTCTTTAAACTGCCAAATATCCAATAACATATCATACGGGGTCAGGTAAATGCACTCCAGTTGAGAAAAAAAGCGTGAAATTAATCCATTCATACTATAAGAAGAGCTGCATGAGTTCGTAGTAATACTTTCACACACTTTTCGTAGAACTTTCCCAACAATGTCACTTAAGGACGAGTCGTTCTGAAAAGGATGCACTGGCTTGTATCTTCCTGTATACCAGATAAGGTTTCTGTGGTCAGTGCTCTTAATAATAACGTCGATAGACGTAACATACTGCTACACCTGACAGCTTAATGATAAGAAAAGTAGGAGAGAGATACTGTCTTACTTGAAACTGTTGAGACGGATTGCGATGCATACCTGGCTAACATCCTACTACCGGTAAATGCGGCTCCCGGCCGTATGCCTTGCTTCCACACAGCAGTGACAGCATGTTAGACAAATTTTTACTCGGTTTTTTTAAATTATTTAAGACACTCGCTGCGGTATTATTGAGGCATATACTGACGGGTCACGACAAGAAAATAACCTTCGCCGGTCAGGTGCCTTCCACAACCACGCCGACTTCCTAATCAGTTTACTGTTGTTACTGCCGACCTGTAAGCCATACTGAAGGCAATGGGAGTTTTTCATCTGCTCAGCTTCCATTAATATACCATAAATACTGCAGCAAATATAACCAGTAGAGAAAGTGGTTCTCTGAATACGACAGAACCTGCTTCTCCTTCAAGAGATAGGAGGATATCATTCTGGAGTGTAGGAAGTCGGCGATATCAGCTAGCAGATGTAGCAGCCAGGGAGACATGCTGAAAACTCGCAGTGACTATGTACGATACCCCTGAAGGCTGTCATATCACTTCTGGTTTCACAAAAAACGAAATTCATCCCACCAGGCGACACGGTTCCATTAATCCACAGTTCAATCTCGATGATCCCGTGGCCACTGCAATCATAACTGACTATATTGTTGGTTCAACATGGGAATACATAAGGATGCTTTGCTGCAGAACACCGTGCTCAACACTGTGTGCTGAACGGAGTGCTCCAAACCACTTGTGCCTGCGCCAGCACTGTACTATGTCGTCAGATCCGCCACAGTTCCCCGCCTATCCTGCTTTAGAGAGCGGACAAGACTCTGGTTCATATTTTCTGTGATGAGGTACGGACGTCCTACTTCTTGTCGCCTACTCGTGGTTTCAGCATTCTTCAACCACTTTCCATAGATGCTCATGGCAGTAGTACGCATACAGTCGACCAGCTTCGCCCTGTCGGAAATGCTCGCTCCCAGGCACTGGCACCAATCTGGCTTTCATTCAAAGAGGCTTAGGTTGGCGTTTGCGTCACTTATCGTCTCCGTAATACTTACCAGTTCGTCATCTTCTGCTCGTATGCTTCTCTTACCGCGTGTCGTTCACTCAGCGCCACCAGGCAGCATACAACCTCTTAGTCGGCAGTGGTCATAATATTTTGGCTCGTCAGTGCACAATACATTTGCCATGGTAAGTTACATGGTATTACCTCTACTGTAACGTTATTACCGATTATGACACTCTGTGTAATGGACGTTCTGTATGCTACTACTTGTGCTAATGTAAACTGGAAAGAGGAGTTCAAACCTGCCAAAACTACTCATCACTCTATAAATAACTGCGACCTGGCAAATTAAGTGTTCGCATAAAGAGACTTCAACATATTGAATCCAGTGACACAGTTTTTTCTGCCTTTTCGGCTATACCTGATAGATTAGTGTGATTGCAAACTTTTTTAAGTGAGACATAACGTATCTTATTTGAAATAGAGGTGAGTAAAGAGCAAATTTCTGAAATTGAGGTATTTTCAAATTTTACATATTCATCTAATGAGCATAAATAAGAACTTTTCGAACTTTCGAACATTTTAGGTGAGTTTTGGTTGATGCTAGAAGATTAATAACACGTGCTGCATTATAAATGTATGTTAAAATAAATTTACGATTACTCTTTTCTTTAAATTTGTAGATTCTCTGTCTCTCTCTTGCACCCACTGCCGACAATTCAGTTTCAATAGAAGTGAACAGAAAGCATATAAGATAGTAATATTTTAATTGTTTGGTGCCTTAATGACTTGCTTCTTAAGCATAAATTGTTTCTTATCGAAAAAAAAATTTTTTTGTAAATACTTTTTCTCATTTCGTAACATGAATCATCCTCGCAGGTCCGCAGCTCGTGCTGTAGCGGCTAGCGTTGATACCTCTGTATCACGGGGTCCCGGGATCTTTTCCCGGCCAGACTGGGGAATTTTCTCTGCCTGGGGGCTGGGTGTTTGTGTTGTCCTCGTCATTTCATCATCATTCATGGAAGTGGTTAGACTGGACTGTGTACAGATTGGGAACGTGTACGGCCGCTGATGACCGCACAGTTGAGCGCCCCACAAACCAAACATCATCATCATCAGCAGCAGCAGCAGCAGCATCCTTGCTGTTACTGTATAACGTATTTAGTTTGTCTTGAGGGTCACTTTGTGTCGAGTCAAATTATTTCTTTCATTTTCACACCACTGAAAGTTTCGCTATTCTGAGCCATACACGAAGTTCACTACTAAGAGAATGCCTACTTAAAAACATGGGCCTATTTATAATTATTTATAAACGCGCATTATAGGCAGTCAATAGAAAGCTAATATCGGAACGGCTATAATAGTCACGGAAACTGATACCGGGCGGAAAGCGTGTTACTGATCACATGCTCCTGTGTATCCGCAGCCGGTGACACCTAAGGGCTTAGGGTGACATGGCGGCCAGTCGGTACAGTTGAGCCTTCACAGCATATATGGACGGTGTTTGTTTGTTATAGTGGCGGCAGGTGATAACAGAGTGCAGTCGCCGGCCGGTGTGGCCATGCGGTTAAAGGCGCTTCAGTCTGGAACCGCGTGACCGCTACGGTCGCAGGTTCGAATCCTGCCTCGGGCATGGATGTGTGTGATGTCCTTAGGATAGTTAGGTTTAATTAGTTCTAAGTTCTAGGCGACTGATGACCTCAGAAGTTAAGTCGCATAGTGCTCAGAGCCAGTTGAACCATTTTAGAGTGCAGTCAAAGATAACGATATAACTTTGGAAAGTCGATCGAATGTTTCCGCTCACACTGAATAGGCTGGAAAGAGTCGACTCTTTCCATTTGGTCGCTTCCACACTGGTTTCACTAGAAACAATAATAACGCTACGGATGAATAAAACTAGAACAGACAGAGTGGACCCTTTTCATCTGGTTTCTCACGCAGACTGGTTTCACTCAGAAGCATGAATGAGTAATTCAACCGATATGCAAAACTCCTGCCGGCCGGAGTGGCCGAGCGGTTCTAGGCGCTGCAGTCTGGAACTGCGTGACCGCTACGGTCGCAGGTTCGAATCCTGCCTCGGGCATGGATGTGTGTGATGTCCTTAGGATAGTTAGGTTTAATTAGTTCTAAGTTCTAGGCGACTGATGACCTCAGAAGTTAAGTCGCATAGTGCTCAGAGCCAGTTGAACCATTTTAGAGTGCAGTCAAAGATAACGATATAACATTGGAAAGTCGATCGAATGTTTCCGCTCACACTGAATAGGCTGGAAAGAATCGACTCTTTCCATTTGGTCGCTTCCACACTGGTTTCACTAGAAACAATAATAACGCTACGGATGAATAAAACTAGAACAGACAGAGTGGACCCTTTTCATCTGGTTTCTCACGCAGACTGGTTTCACTCAGAAGCATGAATGAGTAATTCAACCGATATGCAAAACTCCTGCCGGCCGGAGTGGCCGAGCGGTTCTAGGCGCTACAGTCTGGAACTGCGTGACCGATACGGTCGCAGGTTCGAATCCTGCCTCGGGCATGGATGTGTGTGATGTCCTTAGGTTAGTTAGGTTTAAGTGGTTCTAAGTTCTAGGGGACTGATGACCTGAGAAGTTAAGTCCCATAGTACTCAGAGCCATTTGAATTTTGTAAAACTACTACTGGATGAGTCGATTGTTTTCCAACAACCGACTGAAAGATTGTTTCATTCGGTTGTTTCCATCACTAGGAAGTGCTGATGTAAAACCTGTACAAATATGCCAAGGCATGACTACACTGACATGTTTCAAAGAGATGTCGGTCGTAATAGTAAGAAGGAACTTGCACATGACGGAATGAAAAATACAACAACCTCCGCTGAAACTAGTCTGCAAGCTTCTGATTTCATGACAGAACGAGGTAGCAGGCCGCTAAGCATGCGACAGAATGCGTTACCTAATATGTTCGAAACCACTGTGCACAAAAACGGATTTCTTCCAGGGCTAATATCTCGGGCTCTACTGCTGACAGAAAAGTAGGGTGAAGTGTTTCTGGATAGACTATGGCCTGGGGATCATTTGTATACCCAACACAAGGATCGTTTTACTGTAACTATTCTACAGTACAGGGTCAAACTTTGAATATTACACATTTCCTCCAGCTCAGGTAAATGGCGCAAATCGGCAGTGGTATAAACCACCCATATCTTGTTCTTCTTAACCGTCTGCTACACACACAGCACTTTCCAACGCACTACTGTACACCAATAAGGGGTACTAACCTGGAGAAATCTTGTGCACTTGGATGAGCAAGAACTCGGCAAGCTCCATTCCTTCACGAGACGCTAAATGTTGCGGTCTACTTCTGGTCAGCTGCAGATGAAATCGGTAACAGTACTGCATGGTGGGATGGTCAAAGACAGTGCGAGGGTGTATTTCAATCCCTAATTTTATCCGAAGATTGCGAGAATGCTTTGTGACTCCCATCCGCATAGAGATCGTAAACTATGCACTATGCTCAAGGTACTAGAAATATGTAGAGCGCGTATGTATGCTTTCATGGTATATACAGGGTTATTACAAATTATTGAAGCGATTTCACGGCTCTACAATAACTTTATTATTCGAAATATTTTCACAATGCTTTGCACACAATTACAAAAACTCAAAAAGTTTTTTAGGCATTCACAAATGTTCGATATGTGCCCCTTTAGTGATTCGGCAGACATCAAGCCGATAATCAAGTTCCTCCCACACTCGGCGCAGCATGTCCCCATCAATGAGTTCGAAAGCATCGTTGATGCGAGCTCGCAGTTCTGGCACGTTTCTTGGTAGAGGAGGTTTAAACACTGAATCTTTCACATAACCCCACAGAAAGAAATCGCATGGGGTTAAGTCGGGAGAGCGTGGAGGCTATGACGTGAATTGCTGATCATGATCTCCACCACGACCGATCCATCGGTTTTCCGATCTCCTGTTTAAGAAATGCCGAACATCATGATGGAAGTGCGGTGGAGCACCATCCTGTTGAAAGATGAAGTCGGCGCTGTCGGTCTCCAGTTGTGGCATGAGCCAATTTTCCAGCACGTCCAGATACACGTGTCCTGTAACGTTTTTTTCGCAGATTGCACAAAACACGTTAACTTTTGGTGAATTGCAAATTTGCTGCACGAATGCGTGAGGATTCTCTACCGCCCAGATTCGCTCTTTGTGTCTGTTCACTTCACCATTAAGAAAAAATGTTGCTTCATCACTGAAAACAAGTTTCGCACTGAACGCATTCTCTTCCATGAGCTGTTGCAACAGCGCCGAAAATTCAAAGTGTTTGACTTTGTCAACGGGTGTCAGGGCTTGTAGCAATTGTAAACGGTAAGGCTTCTGCTTTAGCCTTTTCCGTAAGATTTTCCAAACCATCGGCTGTGGTACGTTTAGCTCCCTGCTTGCTTTATTCGTCGACTTCCGCGGGCTACGCGTGAAACTTGCCCGCACGCGCTCTACCGTTTCTTCGCTCACTGCAGGCCGAACCGTTGATTTCCCCTTACAGAGGCATCCAGAAGCTTTAAACTGCGCATACCATCGCCGAATGGAGTTAGCAGTTGGTGGATCTTTGTTGAACTTCGTCCTGAAGTGTCGTTGCACTGTTATGACTGACATGTGAGTGCGTTTCAAGCACGACATACGCTCTCTCGACTCCTGTCGCCATTTTGTCTCATTGCGCTCTCGAGCGCTCTGGCGGCAGAAACCTGAAGTGCGGCTTCATCCGAACAAAACTTTATGAGTTTTTCTACGTATCTGTAGTGCGTCGTGACCATATGTCAATGAATGGAGCTACAGTGAATTTATGAAATCACTTCAATCATTTGTAATAGCCCTGTATGTTCAAGAATTAACAATGAATGGACGTACTGCACAGTCATCTATCTACATTTACTATTATACTCGCAATGTAGAAAAGGGACGGTTTAGCGATTATACTGAATTTGGGAAACATGCTATTGCATCATTGGTTGGTGTTGAAATTACTGTAAAATTGCTTTAATTGTGCGCCCTATCAACTGTGGTGCTTATGATTACAATACATCGACGGTGTCTTTTCCACCCCATCCATCCACTGGTATGCTGTTGGTTACCACATAATGATTGACTGAAATTGCTTGTTTGAGATGGAGAACGGGTTTTGGTGGAGGGGAAACACCTGCTGGGGATGGCTAGCATCGAAACAGTGATCGCGTACATGATTGCAGTATGAGGAATCAGTCGAAATGGAATACCGAACCATTAGCTATTCTGTCACTGTGACAGATGAGTTTAAATGTAGAGGTCGTCAATCACCTTCGGACAGCACTTTGGAAACTCTCCACAGCGCCGCCAAACTCTTCCAGTTTCCTTATGTTGTAACTGTCTCTTATTTAAATTCATTCAGTGTGTCTTGTGTGTTATGGTAGCAGTAGTAGCAACATGATTTGTACTGTGCGGCATCTGGTTTTCTACGAGACGGAATGGATCAGAACTTGTTAGTTTGGAACCTGATACAGACCTCAAAATCGTGGTGGAAAAAGCAAAATTTATGGCAGTGTACGTAGCGTGTTATAGCAGAAAAAGCAATGTTGCAAACAACGACACATGGTCACGGGGAGCGTCTCTTGCGACTCATTGTATATTTTGTGGAATACGGTCATCCTCCTACAGTACAGGCGATGCAACTTTACACTGGTCCGTGCAATGGGTCAATACCTGTATATTTAATAGGTTCCTTACATGTGCCTGATGCCGGCATGCAGATTGTTCGTAATTTTTCTCTGCTAAATGGTAGAGAATAACGATGAATAGAATGTTTGGGTGATAGACGAGAATGGATTCTGAGGGACGTGGATCTGCTTCGATGTTGAGTCTTCCTAATTTTTCCAGCAAGAAACACCACCATCACTGTTTGTACTGTCGTCGTGTTGCAGGAGCAGGGTTCATCTGACGCTGACCTTACACATCGTACGTGGGTGGTGGAGCTACGATAACATGTTCCCACTTGCATCGAGTGGTCAAAACACGCTCCTATAGCATTAACTCAGCTCACTCAGCCGGCCGGTGTGGCTGAGCATTCGCTGCTCGGCCGCCGAGCCGGACGGACGTGTGGCGGCAGCGCTAGGAGGGTTGGCGGTAACAGCGGCTGTGTGGCTGTTACGAAGGTCAGTAGAGCGCTTTGTTTACTTCGCATCTTTCAGTGATTTAAAACGACAAAATGAACGAAATTAATTGTGAATGAGGAGATACGGTTACATTCACTTTTGATTGGACCTGTAAAACACGAAAGGCTTTTGAGATCAAAAGGTGGCTTTCTGAAACAGTTAAGATCACAGGAGACGAAATTATTGGCGTTCATCTATCTTTTGTTTCAAATTCTGTCTTTTTGAAATTGATTACCTCTGATTTGTGCTCCTCGATAGTTGACATGTGTGGTGCCAAATTGAAATTTAATTATGCAGACGGAACCGTTAGTGACGTTCTTGTTTCCCATGCTGGGCTAGGCATTCGAACAGTGAGAGTTTTCGAACTACCGTTCGAGGCCCCTGCCGGAGCAATCAATGCTGCTCTTCAGCCCTATGGTAGGGTTATATCTAATATTGCAGAAACATGGTTGGAGCAATATATGTTTCCGGTTTTGAATGGAGTTAGAGAGATTAAGATTGAGCTCTTACGACATATCCCTTCTTACTTGAATATCTGTGGCCATCGCGCTCTCATAATTTATGATGGGCAGCCACGGACTTGTGCGTTATGTAACGCCACAGGGCACGTCAGAAGTGAGTGCAGTAGAAGGCGTGTTCCTCAGTTACCGACTAACGAGGTGGCTGTCCCAGGAAAAGTTGTTAGCATGGCAAGCTAGCAGCTAGCCGGGCCCCCTATCAACAGAATATGGCCGAACAGGCGGGATCTTCCGACGCGCGCGCGGAAACGGGAAGCACCGCGGAGTTGACTAACGAGAACAATCAGAATCTGGCCAGTAATGATGTCACTGAGGACCCACCGCGCTTGCCCTCTGAGTCTGACAACTCTTCCAACGAGCAACAACCCTCATCGATAATACATGATGTAGACATGGCAGAGTACGAAGCGGTAGTTACACACGGAAGGGCCAACATCCCAGAGGGAACTACAGTGGATGGACATAAAGAGGAAGTGATACAACAGAAAACTGACAACCACACAGATGACAGGATACCACAGACAGGTTCAGGAAACGTCAAAGGAAAAGGAGGGGCGCAAGAAGACGAACCAATGACACCACCCGTCTCACGTGTCGTAGAAACAGCAGCAACGGCCGACTCCGAAATTAACGGAGCTCAAAAATCTTCCGCCACGAAGGCGGGACAGGTGACTTCTCTTCGACCTTCCATGGAGCCTCCAGGAAGTTCACCAAGCGTTTCACCGACGATTTCACCGAAATCATCAAAAAATAAAAAGAGACGAAGAGCACATCAAGCTGCAAAGAATTTGGCCCCTCCTTTAAGAGAGCGGCTGAGGAAATACAGGAAACCGAAAAGAAGGACGAAGATACACAAAAGGAAGCGGTCGGCGAATTTTCGGATCGGAACAAGGGACAAGAACGGGCTGACACGCCACACGGAACGTATGAACCCTTGCATGACAATACGACATCAGATATGGACAATGAAACCCGACTTGGACAAGGACATGGACACGACATCACCGAGCCACGATTTAACTGGGCGGACGAAAAGGAGGATCAGACCGATGCAATGGGGGGCGAAAGGGGTTTTTGAGGAAGAATTTTTTTATTGAAAATTGTCACACCGAACTCTAAGAAGAAAGAAAAAAAAGAAAAAAGAAGGAAAACCGTCAATAGAATACAAGTAAAATAAAATAACACTGTATATATCTAACCCGAAATTATTGTACGCGGCTCCAATACCGTGTCCTCTGTTTAATGTCTTGTAGCGTCTCACAGTGGAACATATATATGACGTGACCACCTTAAACATAAACAAAATTCAGAGTCAAGCAAAGGTAGCTGCACTGAAGGACCTTCTGTATCAGTCAGATACAGATATCGCCTTCCTCCATGAAGTTAATGTCAAAAAATTGTATGTTTCAGGGTACAAAGAGGTGTTGAATGTGGCTCAAGAAAACGCGAGTGGAACAGCCATCCTTGCTAAAGAAGGGATCGAGATGACAAACGTGTGCCTTTTAGAGTCGGGGAGGGGAATTAGCTGCAAAATTTTTAACACCACTTTTATAAACCTATACGCACCTTCAGGCAACAATGCGAGACGAGAGAGGGCAGCCTTTTTTAAAAGTGACATTTCATTTCTACTCCAAGAAAACCCTGCAGAAATTGTCATTGGTGGAGATTTTAATTGCGTTTAAAATAAAAAGGATCAGCGACAAAATTTTAACTTCTCCCAAAAACTGCAGGCGTTGGTCACCAACATGAAGTGGTTTGACGCGTGGGAAATAAAACATCCGACGCTGGTTCGTTTCACATTTATCACTGGTGCTACACAGAGCAGAATCGACAGAACATATGTCACCCCCCCCCCCCCTTTAGACACTAAAGTCAGTAGCATCGAGGTGATACCAGCTGCCTTCTCTCACCAACTCGGAGTGAGGTGCAGTATCAAATTAACCAGGCAAAAGACATATTGGGGTCGCCCACTATGGTAATTAAATATCAATACCCTCTCTGAAAACGCCCTAGCTTTAAAGATGCAAGAAACTTAGCGGTCTGTTTTAAGGATGCGTACTAAATATAGAACAACTATTGAATGGTGGACTATGGCCGCTAAGAAAAAGATAATAGCAGAGCTGATATCTTCGCCAAAGAAAGGGCAATGTGGTCAAGACACACAATGGAGTTTTACTACTTTTGCTTAAGAGACCTTTACGACCAACCAATGTCTCAAGACGTCTTTGTCAATATTAAAAACGTTAAAGCCAAAATGATAAGTATCAAGAGGGTACACTTGGAGGGATTACAAATCAAATCACACACTGGAACGATGGGGGATGCAGAAAACGCATCCATCTACCACTTGACACAACACACAAAAAACAGAAGAAGAAATTTTACTGCCAGCCTCAGAACGGAAGATAACAGAGTCCTGACAGAACAAAGGGATATCTTAACTGAAGCACATAGATGTTTTTAAGCAATTATATTCTGGAAATGCTACTGACGACAACTCAGTACAACAGTTTTTACAGAACTCCGGAATAGAGGCAGTTGTTACAGAGGAGGAGAACAGAGGTTTAACGTTAGAAATTACGAATGATGAGGTTTTTGATATACTCAAATCTTCACCTTCACGTAAGTCTCCAGGCCCACACGGCCTGCCTGTGGAGTTTTATAGGACCTTTTGGCACCTAATAGGTTCCCAATTCACGGAAGTAGTTAATGACGTCTTGAGGGGAGAGGAAATTCCTGCTGCTTTCAAGGAAAGTGTAACTGTACTACTTCCAAAGGGAAGGAGTACGGACACGAAAGATATTACTAAAATGAGGCCGATCAGTCTAATGAACTCAGAATACAAGGTAGTTGCACGTGTAATTAAAGAACGAATGGGACCGATTTTAGAAAAAGTCATTGGACGCCACCAGACGTGTCTCCCTCGACGTACCATTTTTAAGACTGTATGTGAATATCGAGACATTATTTCTATTTTCTCATCATCGTCAGCGAATGGAGGCATTTCCTTCATTGATTTTGCTAAAGCGTTTGAAAGAGTCAACTACGGATACCTGTTAAGAACCTTGAAACACATAGGTTTCAATGATGGCAACTTAGCGGTTTTAATGAACATCGTCAGAGGCATACGAACCAAAATCTCGATCAATGGACAATATACTAATGAAGTATTGACATCTAGTAGAGTTCCTCATGGAAGTCCCCCTGTCCATGTTGTTTTATGTGGTTTCTCTGGAACCCATTTTACGGCTTTTGAACACAACCTTAGAAGGCATAACCATAGCTGGACTGAAGACGGTTACAAATGCATATGCTGACGATGTGGGAGTTCTAGTTAGGAGCCATGATGACTGTGCCCAGCTAACAGACAAGTAATTGCTTTATAGCAGGGCAACTGGTGCGAAGATCAATGAAACGAAAAGTTCCTTTTTAAATTTACAGGGTCTTGACATTGTGCAGCTACCGTGGGCAAACAGGGTGGAGCGCCACACTGCTTTGGGCATAACTTTTTACAGTTGCCCATTAAGAACAACGGCTGCAAATTGGAAACAGGTGATAGGAAAAATCAGAGGCAGCTTAATATTGTATGAAACGAGAGACTTAAATATCAAGCAAAGAATTAAACTATTAAAATGTGCAGTTCTTTCGAAAGCTGCATATGTCGCTCAGATTTTACCAACATCTCCAGACATAGTGAAATTTATAATGAGTACAATCTGTCGATGCGTATGGAAAGGCCATATTTTTAGAGTAGCAGTAGGAACGACCACATCGAGACCCGAAAACGGAGGCCTAGGGCTGACAGATCTTCGGAGGAAAAACACTGCCCTCTTCATTAAAAGAACGCTGAATCTTATAAAGAGACAGCCGAACAGTATAACTGCCGCTCTATTTGACTTTCTCAAACTGGGAGGCATGCAGCTGCCAGTAGATGTTCACAACATAAATTACAACCTAAAGCATATTAAGGATTTTTATGTAGAATTAAGCTACTTGACATGCATTTTAACAGACAAACATAAGAGGACAGGTAAATATATTGTAGAGAAGTTACAATCACGCAAAAACCAAAATAAAATGGAGCTGAAGTATCCCAACAAAAACTGGGAAAAAATATGGACTAATATAAATAACAAAACACTGAGTACGGAAGTGCAAGCGTCTTGGTACAGAGTTGTCAACAATATCATTAGTACCAATGAAAAACTGTATTCAATAGGACTACAAGCAACCAATGTGTGCCAAAAGTGTCACAATTTGGACTCCTTAAAGCATCGCTTCATCTGTAATGGATACAAGAATATTTGGAATGACATTGTATTGCAAGTCGCTTTTCTCAAACGGACCGATAGAAGAGAAATCACATTAAACGATATACTCTTCCCAGAAGAAATTTCCTTTCCACCACAAAAAAAAAACAATGTCATCTTGTGGCTATTCGGAAATTTTGTCAATTATGTCGTTAACAACAAATGCAATGACAATCTACAAGAATATCGAGAATATATGAAAGACGAATACTTCAAAATATACCGGAACAAAGACCACAAAAAGAAGTTCGGAAATATGATGCAAATTTTGTTTCAGAAACAAGGCATCGGTTAATACCTAAATAATATGAAATCGACCGAACAAGATAGACTGCCAAAGTAGGGGATTGCTGTTGAGGGTGAAGTACGGTGGGGACTTCGTGTGCCCCGGGACCGATACGGTAGCCGTGAAGGCCTCAACAGAACCCCGAAAAAGCATGTTTTCCCAAGAAGTGACAGGAGTCAGGCCACAGCACAAGAATAGTAGGGAAAAACTATTCTCATGCAAAAGACGTGCATCACTGAAGGAGTTTAATTTCCTATCTTACTTTTTACTTTTGCTTCTCTTTCACTTTTGTTAAAATTCTAATGGAAGAATATGGTTTCGCTATCAACTGCGGTGTGTATTGCATTACATCGCTCCATTCAATGGCGTCTTTCCAATCCCGACCTTCCACTGGGTATGCTGTTGATTACTGCATAACGACTGACTGCCACAATTCCGTTGAGATGGAGGGAACCTTGACGGTACACTGGATATCTGCAACTTGTACTATCAACCACGTTTGGATAGCAGTTTGGAGATGTCCCGCAAAAGCTTCGTCCTTCCTCCATACCTTTCTAATTTTCCCAGAACGAAATACCACCGTAACTGCTCGTATTATCTATCCTACTACCTCATGTTGCTGGGGGATAGCTTAGTTGGGCGCTGTCTTATGCACTGTACACGGTTGGCGGAGACATAACATCATGTTCCCATTTCTACTGAGTGGTCAACACGCGCTCCTGTCACACTAATTAAGCTCGTACTGTTTCCCTACAGGATGCAGAATGTCGCAGATACAGCACTCTACGACTTCCATACAGGTCAGACTTAAATTGGGGCGATCTCATAGACCAATCTGCACGGATGGCAGGGGGGTAGACTTAGGTGCAGTTACCAGATACACAAGGACTTTCTAAAAACAGCGCTGGATTTTCTGCCGTATGGCATTCTTATCAGATAGGTTCGAAAAAGGGGACTCATTTCGAGAAATGAGAGTGCCACGAATATGATTCACCAGTGGCTGTACGTTAAAAGGTGTCTCTGCAGAATCCAACGCAAGTAAGTGGTAGAACGGATAGACTTGATTCCAAATCGCTGACTGACAGCATTTCTGCCAGAAAGTGTTACACTATCAGCAGCTCGTGTGTGTACCAGTAGACTCAAGACCGCCTTTATGCAGGGTTAAGGTAACGTAGTCGCAATGATCGTGTTTTTAATAGCACGGTCCTTACGCGAAAGGCATGTTCTGGGCTGTACAGTCTCTCTGTGGCCAGCTTCAGATGTCATTTCTCGATAGTGTTCCTCGTAAAAGAACGTCGTGTTCCCTCCACTGATTCCCATTTGACCTACCTGCTGAGTGTAATCTGACTGCAGAAAAAAAAAAAGTACTCAGCATGCAAAGTGACTCTCATGAACAATTTCATTTAGAAATAACGAGGACATTCTCCTGTGATCGGTAGTTTTCGCATCAAAATAGTCGAACTTTTTTTTCCCTGATTTTACGCATGGATATGTTTCTGCTGATCATTTGTGACTGGTGGCAGTACACTTTGCTGGTCGTCACAAAATAATGAAATGCGAGTGCAGTCGAACGTAAATAACTATACCGATTTTGCTCATAAAACTAAATGAAAATAGACTTCGTCCATTTTCATGGAAAGAGGACATTTATTATCGCCGCGAATGTTTATTTTCATTTTTTTAATAGTTGCTTTATTATAGGAGTCGAGTTGATGTTAAATAGTCCAGTGCAGAACGGCGGGCGACTTCCCTACGAGGCCGTGGCTTTCCCTGGGTCCCAGCTGGACCATTCTCCGGAATTTCGTTGTTGTTCCAGAGGGGCCTGGTCTTTCCGAGAAATACTTTTAACGGATTGCAAGAAAGAGTTGTTGACGTTATAGAAAGGTGTTTTGCATCGCAGAACGAGAGACCTATTGGAGGCGTTTCGGGCCTGCCTAGTCTTCGTCAGGTGCCCCCCTAATCATTAGGGGCGGCTTGGTCACTATATTTTAGACGAACAAGATGCATTTGGGACAGCCGTCCTTTTATCTCCTATTGCTTAGTTAACTATACCTGCTTTTGTGTTGGCGAAGGAGCATCTTC
The DNA here is from genome assembly GCF_021461395.2 of Schistocerca americana. Classification (NCBI taxonomy): domain Eukaryota; kingdom Metazoa; phylum Arthropoda; class Insecta; order Orthoptera; family Acrididae; genus Schistocerca; species Schistocerca americana. The sequence continues at coordinate 748,589,295 of NC_060122.1, read as the reverse complement.
TTAAGGCAGACAGCGGCCAGCACATGTGGCGAGGCTGTTGGTGGAGTAGCTCCTTCGCTTTCCACATCCCCCCTTCCCCCACTCTAAGGTGGTTGGAGGGAGAGAGGGGAGAGGGCATCGATTTTCTTCAGTTTGTGACTGACACTGAGCAGAACGCATGTTCGACTACCATCCCCTTTGCAGACCTTTAGAACGACGTATTTCCCCAGTACATGTGCTGCATTATGACCCGTTTGTTACAAGTGCTGGTTTTTTCATGACAATTTCGAAGTGTGATTAGAATTCTACATCTACATCTACATCTATACTCCGCGAGCCACCTTACGGCGTGTGGCGGAGGGTACTTATTGTACCACTATCTGATCCCCCCTTCCCTGTTCCATTCACGAATTGTGCGTGGGAAGAACGACTGCTTGTAAGTCTCCGTATTTGCTCTAATTTCTCGGATCTTTTCGTTGTGATCATTACGCGAGATATATGTGGGCGGTAGTAATATGTTGCCCATCTCTTCCCGGAATGTGCTCTCTCGTAATTTCGATAATAAACCTCTCCGTATTGCGTAACGCCTTTCTTGAAGTGTCCACCACTGGAGCTTGTTCAGCATCTCCGTAACGCTCTCGCGCTGACTAAATGTCCCCATGACGAATCGCGCTGCTTTTCGCTGGATCATGTCTATCTCTTCTATTAATCCAACCTGGTAAGGGTCCCATACTGATGAGCAATACTCAAGAATCGGACGAACAAGCGTTTTGTAAGCTACTTCTTTCGTCGATGAGTCACATTTTCTTAGAATTCTTCCTATGAATCTCAACCTGGCGCCTGCTTTTCCCACTATTTGTTTTATGTGATCATTCCACTTCAGATCGCTCCGGATAGTAACTCCTAAGTATTTTACGGTCGTTTCCGCTTCCAATGATTTACCACCTATGGCATAATCGTACTGGAATGAATTTCTGCCCCTATGTATGCGCATTATATTACATTTATCTACGTTTAGGGAAAGCTGCCAGCTGTCGCACCATGCATTAATCCTCTGCAGGTCCTCCTGGAGTACGTACGAGTCTTCTGATGTTGCTACTTTCTTGTAGACAACCGTGTCATCTGCAAATAGCCTCACGGAGCTACCGATGTTGTCAACTAAGTCATTTATGTATATTGTAAACAATAAAGGTCCTATCACGCTTCCCTGCGGTACTCCCGATATTACCTCTACATCTGCAGATTTTGAACCGTTAAGAATGACATGTTGTGTTCTTTCTTCTAGGAAATCCTGAATCCAATCACAAACCTGGTCCGATATTCCGTAAGCTCGTATTTTTTTCACTAAACGTAAGTGCGGAACCGTATCAAATGCCTTCCTGAAGTCCAGGAATACGGCATCAATCTGCTCGCCAGTGTCTACGGCACTGTGAATTTCTTGGGCAAATAGGGCGAGCTGAGTTTCACATGATCTCTGTTTGCGGAATCCATGTTGGTTATGATGAAGGAGATTTGTATTATCTAAGAACGTCATAATACGAGAACACAAAACATGTTCCATTATTCTACAACAGATTGACGTAAGCGAAATAGGCCTATAATTATTCGCATCTGATTTATGACCCTTCTTGAAAATGGGAACGACCTGCGCTTTCTTCCAGTCGCTAGGTACTTTACGTTCTTCCAGCGATCTACGATAAATTGCTGATAGAAAGGGGGAAAGTTCTTTAGCATAATCACTGTAGAATCTTAAGGGTATCTCGTCTGGTCCGGATGCTTTTCCGCTACTAAGTGATAGCAGTTGTTTTTCAATTCCGATATCGTTTATTTCAATATTTTCCATTTTGGCGTCCGTGCGACGGCTGAAGTCAGGGACCGTGTTACGATTTTCCGCAGTGAAACAGTTTCGGAACACTGAATTCAGTATTTCTGCCTTTCTTCGGTCGTCCTCCGTTTCGGTGCCATCGTGGTCAACGAGTGACTGAATAGGGGATTTAGATCCGCTTACCGATTTTACATATGACCAAAACTTTTTAGGGTTCTTGTTTAGATTGTTTGCCAATGTTTTATGTTCGAATTCGTTGAATGCTTCTCTCATTGCTCTCTTTACGCTCTTTTTCGCTTCGTTCAGCTTTTCCTTATCAGCTATGATTCGACTACTCTTAAACCTATGATGAAGCTTTCTTTGTTTCCGTAGTACCTTTCGTACATGATTGTTATACCACGGTGGATCTTTCCCCTCGCTTTGGACCTTAGTCGGTACGAACTTATCTAAGGCGTACTGGACGATGTTTCTGAATTTTTTCCATTTTTGTTCCACATCCTCTTCCTCAGAAATGAACGTTTGATGGTGGTCACTCAGATATTCTGCGATTTGTGCCCTATCACTCTTGTTAAGCAAATATATTTTCCTTCCTTTCTTGGCATTTCTTATTACACTTGTAGTCATCGATGCAACCACTGACTTATGATCACTGATACCCTCTTCTACATTCACGGAGTCGAAAAGTTCCGGTCTATTTGTTGCTATGAGGTCTAAAACGTTATCTTCACGAGTTGGTTCTCTAACTATCTTCTCGAAGTAATTCTCGGACAAGGCAGTCAGGATAATGTCACAAGAGTCTCTGTCCCTGGCTCCAGTTCTGATTGTGTGACTATCCCATTCTATACCTGGTAGATTGAAGTCTCCCCCTATTACAATAGTATGTTCACGAAACTTCTTCACGACGTTCTGCAGGTTCTCTCTGAGGCGCTCAACTACTACGGTTGCTGATGCAGGTGGTCTATAGAAGCATCCGACTATCATATCTGACCCACCTTTGATACTTAACTTAACCCAGATTCTTTCACATTCGCATTCGCTAATAACTTCACTGGATATTATTGAATTCTTTACTGCTATAAATACTCCTCCACCATTGGCGTTTATCCTATCCTTGCGGTATATATTCCATTCTGTGTCTAGGATTTCGTTACTGTTCACTTCCGGTTTTAACCAACTTTCCGTTCCTAATACTATATGCGCACTATTTCCTTCAATAAGAGATACTAATTCAGGAACCTTGCCCTGGATACTCCTGCAGTTTACCAATATTACGTTAACTTTTCCTGTTTTTGGTCTCTGAGGACGGACGTTCTTTATCAACGATGATAATGTCCTCTCTGGTAAGCCGTCAGGTATTTTATCGTTTCGCCCAAGGGGGGGTCCCTCTAACCTAAAAAACCCCCGTGTGCACGCCACACGTACTCTGCTACCCTAGTAGCTGCTTCCGGTGTGTAGTGCACGCCTGACCTGGCTAGGGGGGCCCTACAGTTCTCCACCCAATAACGGAGGTCGATGAATTTGCAACCATTATAGTCGCAGAGTCGTCTGAGCCTCTGGTTTAGACCCTCCACACGGCTCCAAACCAGAGGACCGCGATCGACTCTGGGCACTATGCTGCAGATATTAAGCTCAGCTTGCACTCCGCGTGCGATGCTGGTTGTCTTCACCAAATCAGCCAGCCGCCGGAAGGAACCAAGGATGGCCTCAGAACCCAAGCGGCAGGCGTCATTCGTTCCTACATGTGCTACTATCTGCAGCCGGTCACACCCAGTGCGTTCAATAGCTGCCGGAAGGGCCTCCTCCACATTACGGACGAGACCCCCCGGCAAGCACACCGAGTGCACACTGGCATTCTTCCCCGACCTACCCGCTATTTTCCTGAGGGGCTCCATAACCCGCCTAACGTTGGAGCTCCCTATAACTAATAGGCCCGCACTCTGTGACTGTCGGGACCTTGCCGGAGAATCGGCCACTGGCCCAACAGGCGAGGCATCCTGTGGTGGCTCGGAAACGATGTCATCACCACTAGGAAGCACCCCGTACCTGTTGGAAAGAGGTAAGGCAGCTGCCACGCGGCCAGATCCCACCTTCGCCTTTCGGCCAGGCACGCGCGAGCCCACCACTGTCCGCCATTCACCCTGGAGTGATGGCTGACCGGTAAGATGCTCACTGCCGGAAGACGCAGCGACATCAGGGGTTCCATGTGATTCCAAGGCCACCGAAGTAGGCATAGGTCTCACCACAGTTGCCCCAACGCCACTACGAGCCGACGCCTGCGCCTCGAGCTCGATGAGCCTAACAGACAAAGCCTCCACCTGCCCCCGAAGAGTGGCCAATTCTCCTTGCGTCCGCTCACAACAACCACAGTCCCTACACATGACTATGTTTACCCTACTCTATACGGTGACAAATTCCCAAGATAATCTTCTGATGAGCTACTCTGATAATCAAGAAACACTCACTGAAATACGAGACGCGAAAACTACGCTAGGTTTTCCCAGAAAAACTATTTAAAACCTAAGCGCAGCAAATAAGTACAAAAACGCTTTATACAAACAGTACTCGCTGCTGCTGGTGCTCTCGCTCTGGCTGTCACAAGACAACTGCTGATTCAAGTGACTAGTGGCTAACGGCCGCGAAACAAACAAAAGACGGTTTTAGGGCGCTTTCTGTTCTAAACGATCAAGAAAACACTAAGAAATCTAACACGAAAACTACGTAAAGTTTTATCAAGAACTGTTAGTTACTATGCAGAGCAGATAAACACAAATAGAATCCCTTCCTTAGTGGAAGGTCGTAAACAAAATGCAAAATAAACGCTTTATACAAACAGTACTCGCTGCTGCTGGTGCTCTCGCTCTGGCTGTCACAAGACAACTGCTGATTCAAGTGACTAGTGGCTAACGGCCGCGAAACAAACAAAAGACGGTTTTACGGCGCTTTCTGTTCTAAACGATCAAGAAAACACTAAGAAATCTAACACGAAAACTACGTAAAGTTTTATCAAGAACTGTTAGTTACTATGCAGAGCAGATAAACACAAATAGAATCCCTTCCTTAGTGGAAGGTCGTAAACAAAATGCAAAATGGACGCTTTATACAAACAGTACTCGCTGCTGCTGGTGCTCTCGCTCTGGCTGTCACAAGACAACTGCTGATTCAAGTGACTAGTGGCTAACGGCCGCGAAACAAACAAAAGACGGTTTTAGGGCGCTTTCTGTTCTAAACGATCATCAGCTGTGATTGCGTGTATTGGCTTTGTTTATTTGGGCTGTAGGGTGATTTTCAGTAGGCGTCTGTAGCGAACTCTGACGTCAAACAACGATAGATACTATACGCTTGAGGTAATACACATTTCAAAATCCTCTTTGTCTAGCACCAACATTTCGTCAGTTGAACATACACTCCTGGAAATTGAAATTAGAACACCGTGAATTCATTGTCCCCGGAAGGGGAAACGTTATTGACACATTCCTGGGGTCAGATACATCAAATGATCACACTGACAGAACCACAGGCACATAGACACAGGCAACAGAGCATGCACAATGTCGGCACTAGTACAGTGTATATCCACCTTTCGCAGCAATGCAGGATGCTATTCTCCCATGGAGACGATCGTAGAGATGCTGGATGTAGTCCTGTGGAACGGCTTGCCATGCCATTTCCACCTGGCGCCTCAGTTGGACCAGCGTTCGTGCTGGACGTGCAGACCGCGTGAGACGACGCTTCATCCAGTCCCTAACATGCTCAATGGGGGACAAATCCGGAGATCTTGCGGGCCAGGGTAGTTGACTTACACCTTCTAGAGCACGTTGGGTGGCACGGGATACATGCGGACGTGCATTGCCCTGTTGGAACAGCAAGTTCCCTTGCCGGTCTAGGAATGGTAGAACGATGGGTTCGATGACGGTTTGGATGTACCGTGCACTATTCAGTGACCCCTCGACGATCACCAGTGGTGTACGGCCAGTGTAGGAGATCGCTCCCCACACCATGATGCCGGGTGTTGGCCCTGTGTGCCTCGGTCGTATGCAGTCCTGATTGTGGCGCTCACCTGCACGACGCCAAACACGCATACGACCATCATTGGCACAAAGGCAGAAGCGACTCTCATCGCTGAAGATGACACGTCTCCATTCGTCCCTCCATTCACGCCTGTCGCGACACCACCACTGGAGGCGGGCTGCACGATGTTGGGGCGTGAGCGGAAGACGGCCTAACGGTGTGCGGGACCGTAGCCCAGCTTCATGGAGACGGTTGCGAATGGTCCTCGCCGATACCCCAGGAGCAACAGTGTCCCTAATTTGCTGGGAAGTGGCGGTGCGGTCCCCTACGGCACTGCGTAGGATCCTACGGTCTTGGCGTGCATCCGTGCGTCGCTGCGGTCCGGTCCCAGGTCGACGGGCACGTGCACCTTCCGCCGACCACTGGCGACAACATCGATGTACTGTGGAGACCTCACGCCCCACGTGTTGAGCAATTCGGCGGTACGTCCACCCGGCCTCCCGCATGCCCACTATACGCCCTCGCTCAAAGTCCGTCAACTGCACATACGGTTCACGTCCACGCTGTCGCGGCATGCTACCAGTGTTAAAGACTGCGATGGAGCTCCGTATGCCACGGCAAACTGGCTGACACTGACGGCGGCGGTGCACAAATGCTGCGCAGCTAGCGCCATTCGACGGCCAACACCGCGGTTCCCGGTGTGTCAGCTGTGCCGTGCGTGTGATCATTGCTTGTACAGCCCTCTCGCAGTGTCCGGAGCAAGTATGGTGGGTCTGACACACCGGTGTCAATGTGTTCTTTTTTCCATTTCCAGGAGTGTAGTTGTGTAATTAGGACCGAATTTTGTGTTTAATTACTTCATTTGTATCGATCTTTGCGTCATTTTCCCAGCTAAAAAAGTATAGTACACTAACTTAAACTTACTCTCCCACATCTGAACAGTAGCCATGTGTTGGGGGTACACTTGGGCTTTCCATCCAGGAACACCAGGTTTCGAGTCCCAGAGAAGGCACCGCCATTTTTAATGTCCCGTCAATTTAATCGTTGTAGGTGGGTGGACTCCCCGCCCAAGAGGACCACTGATACACTGCGTTTTTAACATGCACTGAGTCTTTGTTCACTGCATTATTTTCGGGTGTTTAAGCGTTGTGAGTGCGTTTACATAGCATTACACATGCATTATTTCGGTGAACTACGAGTGGTTTGCAGGTTTGTATGCTGTGTGCTCAATTCTTTCGGTAATTACGAGTTTGGAAAATTTGGATATTTGTGGTAAGGCCTTATGGGACCAAACTGCTGAAGTCATTGGTCCCTAAGCTTACACCCTACTTAATCCAACATAAACTAACTTACTATAAGAACAACACATACACCCATGCCCCATGGGAGGACTTGAACCTGCAAGGAGGGGGGGGGGGGGGGGGAGGGAGTCGCAGAGACCACGACCAGTGCACATCAGTGTCCTGCATTATTTACTAGTACTTTTCAACTCTGTAGACTATTTACTGTGACCTCAAGTATGTCTGTGTGAGTTTATTGTATCAGCATAATAAATAAACTACGTGAAATCTGGTCCTAAATAAATTGTTTCAAAAATAAATAATGTACACTTCTTCCTTTCTCCAGCAGCCCAGAACAGGCTGACTCCTTTTCCCACCATTTTCTCCTCCAGACAGGAGGGACGACAGTGCCCTCTATGGCAGTGCTGTGTTCTAGGTCAGTTGCACTCTGGACCCTGTGGTGAACATACCTGATGGAGGGACTGCCTTAAATTGTTTAAATAAAGACTGTTTAAATAAAGACACACATCCATCCTATCCAGAACAGGCTGAGTCATTTTCCCACCAATTCCAAGGTGGGGGTGGGGGTGGGGTGAGTGTGATGTCAGCACAGCCCTGGGACAAAGAAATTCCCCCCAAAATTTAAAATTCTCCTCCAAAATTTAAAATATTCACAAATAGAATAGGTTTGAGGGAGGGAGGTAGGGGTGGGAAGTGGGGGTGGCGGATGGGGGGGAAGGGGAGGGGGATGCGTAGGCTGGGGCCTACGTGCAGCTGGGATAACATGTGACGTCATCTGGGCGTGGTTGGGGGAAGGGACGGGGGTGATTAATTGATCAATCTAATTAATTTGCGTATCAATTTGATATCAATACTGTGCTCGTAGCCCCACAACCTTACTACTCATAATACCCAGCGTGAGACGAAAACGTAGTTTATAAAGTGATGTACCACAGAAGTATATGCTGTAAAGTGTCTCCGTTTTCATCGTAAGTGTTCTCGGGACGCCATGTTGCATTACTGAAGCACATGCAACAATTTGTGCACGTGGATCCGAGGTGCAAAATTATTAGTTTTTCGCTTTCATTTAAGTGAAGTATCAAAATTGTAGTATCGCATAAAGTTTTTCTCTTGTGTGCCCCATGCCCTGCTGCAGGAGGGAAAAGAAGGGAAACAGCAGAAATGTGCCTGTACTGGAACACGAAAAAGGAAAATATGCTTGTGTTTTAGAAGAGCTTGTCCGAAAAGTGGAAAACCAGATGCCTTATTCTACCTTAATCGGGACCTTTAAAAATTTTCCCAAATATTTTGGCATGCCAACACATTCACGTTTTTCTGTGCTGAGAGTGAAGGAGACAGTGGTAGTGGGAAAGACACGGGAAAGTGAGCATTACTGGAAGATAATAGACTATGGTTGTGGTGTATAAAGAGCGAGGGCAACAATGGCAGTTGAGAGAAAGAGAGGGGCACGTTGACAGTGGGACATAGTTGTGCTAGGAAAAGAGTGAAGTGGACAGTGCCTGAAGGAGTGGAATAAAGAGAAGGAGAAAGTGGAAGGGGACGAGGAAGTGATAATGAGAGACAGATTCATTGACAATGACAAGGAGGAAGAGAGAGATACTGACAGTGAGAAGAGACAGCAGCAGTGGTAAGGAATGAATGAGGTAATAGTAGCAAGAGAGAGCAAGAGGCAAATAGCGACACTGAGAGGAGACAGTATTAGTAGGACTAAGGAGGCTGTGGCCGTGAGACAAAGGATGACACCTACAGAGAAAATGAGGTTAGACGGAATGTGTGAGTGAGAATATGCGGGGGGTTTGGATGGGTATGAGCGACTTATCGATGGAATAGTGGATGTGAGAGAATTGTAGTTAGGGGAACTTGTGTGATTGAGAAGTGAACTGCATGTTAAAAAGGAGAGCAAATATCTCGATTTTGGGAAAAATTTTAAAGGTGCTAAGGAAGATAGAATGAGGCAGCCGGTAGTCAACTCTATCAAAGTCTTTTCAAATAGGAGCTTATTAGCATTTTGAGTGCTCCGATAGCAGCATTGTTTTCGGTGGTGAAATACTGCTGTTGGGTGGTGGGAAGGTTAAGACGACTGATGGAACGTGAGGAAATCTAATGAGGTACCTTATAATCGCTAGGTATTCTGCGGCGCAGCCATTTTCCCGACAGATATCAAATGAATAACGCTCTCACTGCTCCAGTATCGACCGAACTTCCCGACCTGCCTAATGATACCCGCACCCTGCCAATTTGGCCGAGTAACAGGTGGGCTCGGAGAGCCTGCCACCTGCGCCGCGCTCTAATGACCGCTACTCCAGTTAACCGACGTCTTTTGTGTCCCTCGTAATTGGTCGCAGGGACGAGAGCGGAACACAACTTCCAAACTCGCCACCGTACCTCAGGGAACAAATGAAAAGGTGTAACGGTATAGGTTGGAAACTCTGGCGAAGTTGGCGCCAGTTGCCGCCTCTGGTGAACGATCTTCGTCCACGTTCCGGGCGTAATGTCTACAGTCGCCGTAACGCGGCGGCTGGAGACCCAGAACGGAGAGACGGAGCGTTTTTCGGCTGTTACCCGCTGCCGCCTCATTGGTCGCGCGCGTTCGTACCTGACAGAGCGGAGGCGGCGTCAACGCTTGCAGCTCTAATGGCGGCTCGAGGCGCACCTATTACGCCCTGAGACCCTCCGTCTCGCAGCGTTCGGCAGTGCGGCGCGAGCCGGGCGTCGTCAAAGGAGACGGTCCCGCCACGCGGACACAGCGCCGCCGCCCCCGGTCCCCTCCCGCTCCGCCCCCGCGTTCGCCACCTACGTCATCGTCTGTCTGCTCCGCGCCGGCTGCTTTCGGGATGAAATTAAATTGCCGCCGCGGGACTATGAGGGCCCTCCGCTCGCTGCCTTAATGAGGACCTCGATGCTGCGCCACGCCTGCCGTGCCTGGTATGCAATATTCTGTACCTGAAAGGGCATTAGGACCAGACAGTCGGAGGTGCGCGAGCTTCTAACGTGAAGACGCGCTTCGCGCCAAGTACCTAGAGATCACCACCTCACTACATTCTAGGGGAACGTGAGGGGCCATTACTCTGCCACCTCTATTTATCTGCAACATTTTTGTACGAAAGCTATTACAACACTTCGCAGCCAAAGTTTGCTCGTTGTGAAAATTCGCACGCTTTTCAACAGCCTCTACCCAACGCAGTAATTGGCAAGACGAACGCCGACCACCATTTCGCTCTGAAATACGAAAATTGCATCTGAAGAAAGCTCATTAAAACTAAAACACCTGTTCTACTGGATAATCAGGTCGGAGAATTATTTCCAGTGTACCTATAGGAATGAAAAAGTAGAGTGCCGTGAGTTAAGTGTCCTTTTTATCTCATCGGTCCAAAAAAAGTTTCAAGAAATGTTAAGTTCACGATTTTAATGTTTCAGGTGTTCAGCACAGTCTTCTTTCCACTTCACAGAGCGCACAAATCTCATACAACCATGCGAAACTGTCAGAAAGTCCTTCTCTGGACAGTTCACCTTTTACATCACATTGGCTTGAATGTTCAGTTACGTCATCTAAGCTAGACCCATCTTGTGACTTTCTGCACTTTCTCGTTTTGTGGTTGGTTCATATTCATAACACAAAGTCTCGTCACCCGTGATGATTTTATCCAGAAAATAAATGTCTACATTTCATATTTGAAACAAATCGCGGCAGTCGTCGATACGTCGTTGTTTTTGTTCAGAAGTCAAGGGTGTGCGGAACACACTTCCCTGTTCTTCGAAACATTCTGGAGAATGCCTTGAGTACAAAATGCTTCAAATAGCTCTCAGCACTATGGGACTTTAAATCTGAGGTCATCAGTCCCCTACACTCAAACTAATTAAACCTGACTAACCTAAGGACATCACCCGCATCCATGCCCGAGGTAGGATCTATCCTGTGACCGTAGCAGCAGCGCGGTTCCGGACTGAAGCGCCTACAACAGTTCGGCCACATCGGACGGCTGCCCTCAGCACACAACAGTGTTGATATACAACGGCTTCACGTGCGATACGTGAGACTGACTGATCGAATTTGAGTGGTCGAATGCACATCTTTTCCTTTCAGTTGTTTGTTAGGACTGCCACCAAAGATATTGTGCTGGCGTTGTTTGTACGCCAGAAATAAAATGAATCTCTGAACAATTTCAGTGGACGGTTTGCGATTCTACACTCATGAGAAAGGGTGGTATTTTTACAAATATGTGTCTTCGGTTTCTTTTCCTAAAACACGCGCGTTGGTAGCGGTTATTTTCGGGACTATTCTCACACCGGTTGGGTCGTCTAGGATTGCATTCGAATTCATCTACGTCACATTCATAGCCCTACAAGCCCATAAAATTTAGTTACGTTCAGTTTGTAGACCCCTTTTATTATGGGGAACAGGTAACTAGGATGTAACTGACTTATTCTTCGATAGGCTGGTGAAATGGGTAGGAAAGTGACACTACAAGCAACGGGTGAATTCAGATACTGATTTGCTTCATAATCACTGGCTCTTTCTCAGTTTCAGCATCTCAGTTATGTGTCGCGTATATTAATACTTCTTGGAACCATAGGAGGCATATTAGGATGTAAAAAAGAAAAGGCACTTCAGCTGAGGGTACTTTGTGAATTCACTAAACTAAACTCCGTCAGGGCAGGCAACTAAAGGCCCAGCGGTACCGGCCGACCGCCGTGTCATCCTCAGACTATAAGCGTCACCGTATGAGGATGTGGAGGAGCATGTAGTTAGCACGCCGCTCTCCCGGCCTTCGCCGATTTACCAGACTGCAGCCGCTGCTTCTCTGTCAAGTACCTCCATAACCAGCCTCACAAGGACTGAGTGCACTCGGCTTGCCAAAACCACTCGGTAGACTGGACGGTTATCCATCCGAGTTCTACCCAAGTCCGACAGCGCTTGACTTCGGTGATCTAACTGGGACCGGTGTTACCAATGCGGCAAGGCAGGTGACACTTGTTGAATATAGCACCCTAATATTCAGAAACACTTCAATTTACCATTACCGTCTTACACTGAAATGGTGGACCGGTTTATTGTTTAACAGTTATCTAAATTACTTTCCACAAACGGTCCCTTACTAGACACTTGCGTAAAGGAAATAGGAAGCTAATAAAACAAATGAGGACACATAAACTACTACTGCTCGGCTTTTGGAAACGGGCCCTGCAGAATAATGAAGCGGAGAACACTCAAATCACTTGCAGATGATCACATACAGAACACGATAATATTTACTACATAGGCTACTATTATTCAAATGAACAGTGAGCATGTCGAAAGTGTCACAGGTTAGCATCAGGACTGGGTCGTTGTCTCTACAGTAAGTGGGACAAAATGCATAAATCAGCAACTGGACTGACATTTCCGTAGAAGTAGGTAATTTTACTCAGCATGAGGTGCCTTATTTATTGGACTCAGAGATCCAATATGACAGGTTTTTATGCGCAAGTCCCATAATATTCAAAAATAGGAATTAGCTACAGTATACGCTTTATTTTCTACAATTTGAGAAACACTGTTTAATTGCTGTAGCTTCTTAGGAAGCACGAGGTGGGTTAAACGGTAAGATTTAGTTTATATGGAGTAAATTCAGAAATGGGGAAACAGAAATTCTGTCCACATGTAGGTATTCGTGGACTCTCCGCTTTCTGATCTACAATTTGAGCAACAACATTTAGCTGTAATATCATCTGAGTAAGACAAGATGAGCTGAAGGATAATATCTACATAGATTTTAGTAAATTCGGAATTGGGAAAACTATGTAACTGAACCCCACATAGGTGTTCTTTTGATCATGTACTTTATGATCTTCAGTTTGAGTAATTCCATATAATCGTAACAAGTCTTTCGAGTATGTGAGGAAATCAACAGCCAGACTCTACCCTGCCAGACACAAAGACACACACTTCACGATGTAAAAGAATCGCGGTCCACAAAACAGCACACAGAATATGAAGAAAATGAAATCCCATTATCAGCAAAATCATTAAGGGTCTTTTATCATTATAAGGGTGAGCTTCACATGTAGGCGACCCACTGTCAGAACGATGGGCGACTTCACAAGTCCACTGAAACAATCGAAATTGAGGGAGAACTTCCAAATAAAATGGGCAAGAAGCACTGCCTAATCACTGTGACTGGAATGAATGAAACTGACCCTCATTTAAAGACAACTTATGTAACACCAATACACTTATCCATATACTAGCGAATCGTTAACACAAGCGTCCAAAGAAACAGTGCTGGAAGTCTCCATCGTTCACGTTCTTCACCCTGTAACCAGTGGTAGGAAGACGTTACACTTAGTAGCGGCGGAGTGGTAACCACGTTTCTCTACTCTGGTGTCTTGACCCTTGCCCTGTTAGCAATTAGAATCTTTCTTGTTTCCACGCCTACCAGCTCCAAAGTTAGGTTGGTAATACAAACTCCATCTCAACAAACTCTGGCCCTACTGGAGGCATCTTCAAAGTACCCAGATATTCGCATTTACCCACTCACGAGTATTTATAATGGACAGTGAGAGGTGGGTCACTGCCGTTACTGCCCAAAAACGGTGACAGATCATCAGTCAGAACTTTTTTATCAACGCATCTTGTTCTCAGACATCTGCGGTTGTCATATTTCACGGACATCAACATCAGCGCTTTCTTATCATCAAGACTTTTCCCAGAACTCGCATTCGGCTACCTCCAGCCATTCTCGGAATCCTGACATTAGTATCAGCGTTTTGTTATCAACACATCCACCCACCGCACCATGCCGCCGCTGGATTTTTGCTGTGACTGTTGTGTTCAGAGGCAGATAAAGAATTTCCGTTTCCTTCCTCATTCCTTTTACTGCTATGTTATGATAATCATTACACACATTGAGGTGACAAAAGACTTGTGATCCCTCCTAATATCGTGTCGGAACTTTTTCCAGGCGTAGTGCAGCAAACCGACGTGGCACGGACTCCAAACGTCGTTGGGAATATTGAGCTATGCAGAATTTATATCTGTTTGCATTTGCGAATGAGTTGTCAGTGCCGGATTTTGTGCACGAACTAGCCTCTAGATTATGTCCCATAAAAATTCGATCGAAACAAGCGATTTGTGTGGCCATATCATTCGTCAGAATTGTTTAGAATAATCTTCAAACCAACTACGAACCACTGTTGTTCGGTAATATGACACCTTTTTAGTCATAAAAATTCAGTCGTTGTCAGGCTGAAAATGGTCGCCCAGTAACCCGACGTAACCATTTCCAGCCAATGATCGGTTCAGTTGCACCAGAGGACCAAGTCCAGTCCATGTAAACACAGCCAACACCACTATGGAGCCACCACCAGCTTGCACAGTACCTTGTTTACACCTTGGTTCAATGGCTTCGTGGGGGCGGCGCCGCACTCGAATCCTACTGTCAGCTTTTACCGATCGGGACTCATCTGAGCAGCCGGCCGGTGTGGCCAAGCGGTTCTAGGTGCTACAGTCTGGAACCGCGCAACCGCTACGGTCGCAGGTTCGAGTCCTGGCTCGGCCTTGGATGTGTGTGATGTCCTTAGGTTAGTTAGGTTTACGTGGTTCTTTGTTCTAGGGGACTGATGACCTCTGATGTTAAGTTCCATAGTGCTCAGAGCCATTTGAACCATTTGAACTAATCTGACCATCCACGGTTTTCTAGTCGTCTAGTGTGTAACTGAGAAGGTCATGATGCCGGTAGCGGCGCTGCAGGCGTTGTCTTGCTGCTAGCAAAGTCACTCGCGTCGGTCGTCTTGTAACCTCCCCCTCACTTATCGACCTTAATGACAGTGAAAAATTAAACCGCGTGTACCTAATGGAAATTTGGGAAAAGCAATCGTCACCGAAGTTAATCTGTCGGTAAAGAGGGAGGAAAGGGTTACATCTAAATGAAAGGAAAAATGCAAATGAAACTAGTGGAAATTAAATTTGAAAAGGTGTAAAGTTAATAAAGAAAGTAAATGTGCGGCCGTTACGTTAACAATTAACTAGCGGTAATTAGATATTTGAGATTTGGGGGAAATTACGGTCGCCAGTTCTATGGACAGTTACTATAGTAACTGAAAACGAAAGGTTATTACACATATAATTAGCACTAGAAGCGTGGCAACTGAAGGTTGACACGTGTAGTGTGAAAACTGAAAGTTTGTCAGAAGTAATAAATTTTGCTACACTCTGACTTAATATAGCAAAAGAATTAATAAAACCGGAAAATCGAAAGTTAATTTAGTGACTGAAGTTAATAGTGAGCTTTCTTTCTGAAGCACATCGGAATTCAGTAAAATACGGTTAGTCTTGGACTACCTCAACAATCATTTCAAAAGCTACTTGAATCTACGCAATTTAGAAATAAGAGATTTAACTTTGAACTTGAATTAAATGATTCTGAACAATTAACAATAGTAAAATTTAGTAGTACCAAGCTGAGCTGGAGTCACAGGTAAGCTAAAATATGCAAACAAAACTCGCACTCTTAATTTGTGCTTGTGTAATCTAAATATTGTAGCCAGCTATGAATACCTTAACTGAACTTTGAAATTAAAGCAGTGAAATCGAATGCTTTTACTTTAATGCTGGCGTTTGAATATCAACGACACTCAAGTTCATTCCGGAAAAGGAAGTGACCCTGCTTGGTAATGCAATTGGGACAATGAGCAACAAATGTTCATGCTAAGTTGCTGTCATTATAGTTACGAAAATGGAACAGTTTGAAAAGCTGAGGTCAGCCATACAGTTCTAAAACTTTACGTGCTTCCAGTCTTCCTTGTTGGTTGATTGAAGGTTTGAAGCCGTCGATCGAGGAGGTGGCGACAGTCACTCATTGTCGGCCGTCGCTGTTGCAGAAGCTGGATGTTGGCGCGCCTTCTTCTCGACACGGTCACCTGGCGAAACGGGCTCTTGATGTGCGCCAGCTAATGCTTCCCGTCCGCGACACCGTGTCAGAAACTATCATAGCAAGTCGAGCGCAATTACATGCTGTCCAACCCCGAAAGCGCGGCAACTCGCGGGAGCGTCACACAACACACCTGCTCCACTGCACCACCCCAGCCAGACTCCTTCTCTGCCCGCGCTCCACGCGGCAGAGTTAACACTACCAAAGATCCTAAACACTTTCGTTCTCCACACGACCTATCGATGTATTCGTTCGATAGTATAGTTTTCCCTAGGCCGGACCCAGCGTATAAATACAAATAATATTCACAAAACAAACCAATTATACATATATATACAAATAGCAAAACCATTACAATATACAAAGACACAGAAATGTTATATCTTCAGGTAACAAAATAAGGAAAAAAAATTGCAGTGCAATAGATGGATATAGGAGGATATGCATTTCCGGCGTTACAGTCTGCTGCCATAGCCCATTGACGTCAAATTTCGACGCACTCTCGTAACGAATACGTCCATCCCTGATCTCGCATTGATTCCTGCATAAGCGGCGTTTGTGTATAGTTGACAGTGCTAACAGATACGCAACTACGCGGATGCACTCCACACTGAAACCAGTTAGGATTTCAGGGCTCCGATAGGGATGATTCCCACGTTCTGATAATCAGAACGTCAGATCATGTAGTTAGCATTTTTTCCTGGACGCGTCAGAACATTACAGCTGCTGCAGCGACCAGTCTTCACCCACAATGTGCCGTTTTCTGCTGCCGCCTGATGCAAGCAGAAATAGTACAGTAATGCTGCCCTAGCGTAGGGTTGTTAATTGATATTCGCAGCTCCCTGTTCTGAAGGAAAGAATGAGGAAGAGAGAGTAGGTTTAACGTACCGTCGACAGCGAGGTTATTAGAGACGGAGCATAACATCGGATTGTGTCAAGGGTAAGGAAGGATATCGGCTGTGCCATTTCAAATGAACCATCCAGGCTTTTGCCTGGAGGGATTTAAGGAAATCACAGAAAACCTAAATGTAGATGGCCGGACGCGGGTTTGAATCGTTTTCCTCCCGAATGCGAGTCAAGAGTACCGACCACTGCGCACCCTCACTTTCTCAAGGGAACCGTAGTTTGTTGTGTAGTTGATCGCAGTTGATTGCATTTGAATAGAATTAGACCTCACAGTGGGTTCATGTAAATAACATCAAATTGCTCTGTAAAAGGGGTTAAGTCGAGGGAGAATTTATTTACTTTCCACCCCAATGTATGCTTTGCCCATCAAACATCATTCTTTATCTGACTTCTGTTTCTCATTTTTGTGTAAAATTTATCCAGATAGTAGCAGTTACTAATGGTTTAATAAAACTTGTTATTATTTTTGTAAACTTAAATACGCCACTGATCTCGTTCATACTCTCTCTACTTTTCACAGTTTTTTATATATATTGTGGTTGTAAATGAGTGAACCATGGCTCAGTATTGTTAAATTTGTTGATCTGATTATTAATTTGACTTCTGAAAGAAATTACATGCATAGGTCATTTACGATTTAACCAAGCTACGGCTTGCACTTGGAATGCTGAACTCCCTAACTACTTCCGAAATGGTGTGTCCCATACGTCTAGCTCCAATTACGATTTCGCGTTCAAAGTCTGTTAACTCCCGCCGTGGTGCCCTAATCACGCCGGAAACCTTTCCACACGAATCACCTGAGTACAAATGACAGCTCCGCCAACGCACAGTCCTTTTATACCTTACGTACGCGATACTGGCGCCATCTTAATATGCACATATCGCTATTCCATGACTTTTGTCACCTTAGTGTCCGCCCCCGGTAGCTGCGTGGTCAGCGCGACGGACTGTCAATTCTAAGGGCCCGGGTTCGATTCCCGGCTGGGTCGGAGATTTTCTCCGCTCAAGGACTGGGTGTTGCGTTGTCCTAATCATCATCATTTCATCCCCATCGACGCGCAAGTCGCCGGAGTGGCGTCAAATCGAAAGACTTGCACCAGGCGAGCGGTCTACCCGACGGGAGGCCCTCGTCACTCACACACACACACACGTCACCTTAGTCTATAGATATTCCTCCCCCCCCCCCCCCCCCCCAATGTATTTCATCTATCATCACGAAATGCTCACAGCTACGCACAGAGCATATGCCACTGTCACAACAAAAAGACTGTCACAGACTATTAATATCCATCGTCTTACGGTAAAGAAAGTCTCTGCGCAGCTAATCCATTTTCGATACAAGAAGAATAAGTTTTTTCTTTCTAACATACATTGTCCTTTCCAGTATAGGTTAACTTTTGAAGTAACTGATTCTACAAATAACATTATCCGCAAATACTAAAGTTCTCAGACACAAATGGCAATATTTATTCAAACAGTTTCTTACGATTCTAACAGATGGCTTAACTGGATACAGTCTAGGGACGGTGGTGCATGCTTTAAATTATTCAGATTTAATTATGGACCTAAATTAATAAACTCATAATTAAACATAGTAACAGAATCTTCCGTCGGTTCTTGGTAGAGCAACATTATAATAAATGAATAGCACCAGTTTGCTTTTGTTCTAAAATATTACTTTTATTGTTAATCGGTTTTCGGGTTACAAGGCCATCTTCAGACATTTACTGAGTATTATCACCAAAGAAGTTAAATGTTAGCAGACAACATTGGAAGGGAAGTAACACATCTAGACTCAAATACACTCCTGGAAATGGAAAAAAGAACACATTGACACCGGTGTGTCAGACCCACCATACTTGCTCCGGACACTGCGAGAGGGCTGTACAAGCAATGATCACACGCACGGCACAGCGGACACACCAGGAACCGCGGTGTTGGCCGTCGAATGGCGCTAGCTGCGCAGCATTTGTGCACCGCCGCCGTCAGTGTCAGCCAGTTTGCCGTGGCATACGGAGCTCCATCGCAGTCTTTAACAATGGTAGCATGCCGCGACAGCGTGGACGTGAACCGTATGTGCAGTTGACGGACTTTGAGCGAGGGCGTATAGTGGGCATGCGGGAGGCCGGGTGGACGTACCGCCGAATTGCTCAACACGTGGGGCGTGAGGTCTCCACAGTACATCGATGTTGTCGCCAGTGGTCGGCGGAAGGTGCACGTGCCCGTCGACCTGGGACCGGACCGCAGCGACGCACGGATGCACGCCAAGACCGTAGGATCCTACGCAGTGCCGTAGGGGTCCGCACCGCCACTTCCCAGCAAATTAGGGACACTGTTGCTCCTGGGGTATCAGCGAGGACCATTCGCAACCGTCTCCATGAAGCTGGGCTACGGTCCCGCACACCGTTAGGCCGTCTTCCGCTCACGCCCCAACATTCGTGCAGCCCGCCTCCAGTGGTGTCGCGACAGGCGTGAATGGAGGGACGAATGGAGACGTGTCGTCTTCAGCGATGAGAGTCGCTTCTGCCTTGGTGCCAATGATGGTCGTATGCGTGTTTGGCGCCGTGCAGGTGAGCGCCACAATCAGGACTGCATACGACCGAGGCACACAGGGCCAACACCCGGCATCATGGTGTGGGGAGCGATCTCCTACACTGGCCGTACACCACTGGTGATCGTCGAGGGGACACTGAATAGTGCACGGTACATCCAAACCGTCATCGAACCCATCGTTGTACCATTCCTAGACCGGCAAGGGAACTTGCTGTTCCAACAGGACAATGCACGTCCGCATGTATCCCGTGCCACCCAACGTGCTCTAGAAGGTGTAAGTCAACTACCCTGGCCAGCAAGATCTCCGGATCTGTCCCCCATTGAGCATGTTTGGGACTGGATGAAGCGTCGTCTCACGCGGTCTGCACGTCCAGCACGAACGCTGGTCCAACTGAGGCGCCAGGTGGAAATGGCATGGCAAGCCGTTCCACAGGACTACATCCAGCATCTCTACGATCGTCTCCATGGGAGAATAGCAGCCTGCATTGCTGCGAAAGGTGGATATACACTGTACTAGTGCCGACATTGTGCATGCTCTGTTGCCTGTGTCTATGTGCCTGTGGTTCTGTCAGTGTGATCATTTGATGTATCTGACCCCAGGAATGTGTCAATAAAGTGTCCCCTTCCTGGGACAATGAATTCACGGTGTTCTTATTTCAATTTCCAGGAGTGTAGAAACATACAATAAGTAACATCTTTGCAATGAAAAAGTTAAAACTGAACAGTTCATAAATAAACATCTTACTCACAGACCAGATCTCATCCTAAATGACCAGACACAGCTCAACACTTCCCCTCTCCTAAACTTCATATAATCATCTTTGTTGTTCATCACTTCCCACACTCTTTCTTCCTACATATTCCCATTTTCCTGTATTCATCAAGTTGTTTTGTTGGTTGAAGATGTCTTTGAATTCCACATAGACTGTAGTTTCAATAGTTAAGGCTTTCTTTTAACTGGCACTTGTATTACTGTCCATGTTTAACACCCCTTGCAGTTGTCTCATGAAATACTGTTCATATTTTACTTTGCTCATTTATTTAATGAAAACTGGTACACAGCCACTGCATTGATTATAATGTTAATGTTAAAATGCAGTACCACCTCACTCTCAAACTGTAGGTTCCCTCAAACACCTCCATTTTTCTGTATTTATTAATTTCTGTTTATCTTACTGATATTGCCTAAGTTCCTTATGTATTCTGTATTTACATTGATAACTGTCTCTTCTTTTAACTGGTTGTGTATCACTCTGCATCTTTCATATCTCCTGATGCAGCCTTGTCTAGTACTAATTTTATTTTATTATTTTTGTTTATTAAGAGAAGCTGTTATGTAGGCATGCTATTCCTATTTTGTGCTAAAGATTTTCCTGTCTACGCCATTGATATTTATTAACTGTTTAGTTTTAACTTTTTCATTGCAAAGATGTTACTTACTTTATGTTTCTACTTCAATCTAGATGTGTTACTTCTCTTCCAATGTTGTCTGCTAACATTTAACTTCTTTGGTGATAATACTCAGTAAATGTCTGAAGATGGCCTTATAAGCCGAAAACCGTTAACAATAAAAGAAATATTGTAGAACAAAAGCCAACTGGTGCATTTAATTAATCAGAATTAAACATTATACTGTGCTTCTGTGATCAACAAGCTAGTAGCATTAAGTGTGTAAGTAGGCTGTTTAGGTTTTCTTATTGGTAGCGCTACGTAGCACTCTGTATGAAAATCACTGGCTATGCTGTGTGCAGTCTGTGGCTAGTTTGCATTGTTGTCTGCCATTGTAGTGTTGGGTAGCTGGATGTGGACAGCGCGTAGCGTTGCGCAGTTGGAGGTGAGCCGCCAGCAGTGGTGGATGAGGGGAGAGAAATGGCGGAGTTTTGAAATATGTAAGACTGTATGTCATGAACTGCTATATATATTATGATTTTTCAACACTATTAAGGTAAATATATTGTTTGTTCTCTATTAAAATCTTTCATTTGCTAACTATGCCTATCAGTAGTTAGTGCCTTCCGTAGTTTTAATCTTTTGTTTAGCTGGCAGTAGTGGCGCTCGCTGTATTGCAGTAGTTCGAGTAACGAAGATTTTTATGAGGTAAGTGACTTGTGAAAGGTATAGGTTGATGTTAGTCAGGGCCATTCCTTTGTAGGGATTTTTGAAAGTCAGATTGCGTTGCGCCTAAAAATATTGTGTGTCAGTTTAAGCACTATCATGTACAATTTTTCAAAAGGGGACGTTTCAAGTGTACCGGATGTTACTGTCTTAAATATAGTTGTGCCGTTACACGGTTCATCAGATCACAGCGGCAATGTCCACCATGTGGAAATCGTTCCTCCGTCAAGGATAGTAGACAGCTACACGAGCAATAGATAAGCCGTAATAGGTCCAACTTCTTTGCAAGTTGTCTGCGAACTGAGTAGATGTCAGAACAAGACTGGTCGGCTGCAGACTAACATACTTCCACAGGGACGTAAGTGATATTTATATAGACCTGGCCCATGTGCATTATCATTGTGAGATAGCCTTCACATCACTTGGCCAGATTTCCTTGTCTGGTCAGCCTCTCTGGTCTCCCTAGTTGCAGCTGAACGGTGTCTCAGCTTCACTTTTCAGGACCAGTGATGGGTTTAATTTGTAGACTCAATAACTGTAAACAGTTAATCTTGCATCTGAGTATCACATTCTTACCCCACTCTGGATCATCCTGTCTCTATGATTTCATTCTGCTACAGTGGCGCTTTCGACATACAGTTCCCACGATGAGTAGCAATTAACTCCGTTTTCCGGCTCTATTAGATGCAATATCAGCAGTCCTTCTTTGTTAGCATTCCGCCTGGCTGCTGTGTACTGACTTACTTTGTTCACCTCTTTCCTTACCAACGGAAGCATATTATTCTGTGGTGGTTCATAAGAGAGAAAAAAAGAAGCGTATGTATCCACAAAAAATAAGTCAGAATTATGAGTAGAACAAAATGTAAAAAGAACAATTGCTAAATAAGGAGGTAAAAATACACACAGACCACTTTGGGACAGATATATAAGCAGCCTAGAAAATGACATTCATGACAACAAGCAATTGCCCATAAAGCCATGAAAAATTCAAACAGACAAGAAAAAGATACATTAAACATTAACACAATTAATGAGAATCAGTGGGAAGTACATAACTGATAGTTGCGGTGTGACAATAATGTAACAGAACAAGCACAAATGCATGACAGTGAGAAAAAAATAGATGAAGTGCCATTATTAGAACTCGAATAGGCTTTAAACAAAATGAAAAACAGAAAGCCTCATGATATAGATGACATTAATACCGAGTTATTAAAATGCGGCGGCTGTTTAAGCTAAGAATTTTACATTTCCTAGGAGAAAGCGAGAATATTGGAAATCTGGCTAACAACTGTTGTGTGTTCAATTTTTAAGAAAGTCGATCAAAAATACTGTAGTAATTATAGGTACAAAAGTGTTTTAACAGCTCAGTATAAAGTGCATGCTAAAATTTTAACTCTAAGTTTAAGACCAGTAGCTGGAATGATCTTAACCAGAGTGGGTTAAGATAAGAACAAACAACAATAGATGACATAAGCACTTTGAAGATATTAATAAAGAGAAGAAGTTGATAATGAGACACTCACAGCTTTTATCGTCTATGTCAAAGCATTTGACAGATTAAACAGGTCTAAATTCTGAACATTATAACCAAAAAGTACAGTTCTGCGATTCTTACTGTGAAACATAAATAGCTTACAAAATGAAACTAATTTGCAGATAAATACAGGGAACGGAATAAGTAAGAATAAGTAACCAAGAAATTCTATAAATCTGCAGTTTTTCCCCAGTTTTGCTCAATTTATATTCAAATGACGTGTTTAAAAAATCGTACGAGGATACAATAAGCAGCAAAGTAATAAAAGTAGGTAAGGACCGTTATTTGAAAACATTAATGTATAAAGCGTATAACAGTCACTTGAAAGGAAATCAGTTTGGTCAAAATTTCAACTTCAGATATCTACTGAAAAGAGCAAAGTAATGGTATTATGAGGAAACCTACAGTTTCAGTGAAAAACGGTGATAGAAAACGAAATAATGGAGGAATTATGTCATTTTAACTACCTGGTCTGCGACACTTCTTTTGAGCATGGTAAAGATGCAAAGAGTAAGACAGTAAATTACGAGTAGAGCGTCTGTGGAACAATGAAAGAAAACAACTGAATTTGTGTAAAACAATAGCTGTTACATTGCTACTTCACCAACGTGAGGCTTGGACAGCAAACAAGAAAGACATAAATCGAGTATTGACGTGAGGAATGAAAGTACTCAGATCAATAGATCATATTAAATCGAAGACAGGATGAGCAACGAAGATATCAGAAACGAGCTGCAAATGATATTAGTAAAAGAAAAACTCGTCACATATAAGCAGAAATGGAAGGTACATCTAAAAAGAATACAAAAAGGCAGATACCTAAAACTGCTCTGCAATACGTACCCAAACGTACAAGTGGCATGGTCGATCCAGGAAACAATGGAACAAAGAGGCTGAAGCTGGAACAGTTTGTAAGTTGTTTAGGTTTTTTTATTGGTAACGCCACCTCTGTATGAAAATCACTGGCTGTGCTGTGGGCAGTCTGTGTCTGCTTTGCATTGTTGTAATACTCGCCATTGTAGTGTTAGGCAGCTGGCTGTGAACAGCGCGTAGCGTTGCGCAGTTGGAGGTGAGCCGCCAGCAGTGGTGGATGTGGAGAGAGAGATGGCGGAGTTTTGAAATTTGTCATGAACTGCTATATTTATATATGATGATATCAAGGTAAATACATTGTTTGTTCTCTATTAATATCTTTCATTTGCTAACTATCTCTATCAGTAGTTAGTGCCTTCCGTAGTTTGGATCTTTTATTTAGCTGGCAGTAGTGGCGCTCGCTGTATTGCAGTAGCTTGAGCAGCGAAGATTTTTGTGAGGTAAGTGATTTGTGAAAGGTATAGTTTAATGTTAGTCAGGGCCATTCTTTTGTAGGGAATTTTGAAAGTCAGATTGCGTTGCGCTAACAAAATATTGTGTGTCAGTTTAAGCACAGTCATGTATAATTGTTCAAAGGGGACGTTTCATATGTCGACCCTTAGCCGAGGATACCTCACTGGAATCTTCTGATTTTTTTTCTTGTAGTTTGTGTAATTAGTGTAGATTTTGTTTATTGATAGCGCGTAATCATAGAGAGAATTTCCTTTGTAGTTGTAGTTTTTCATTGTTGTACGGTAAAACAGTTCTGGCATGCATGTAGATTTGCACCAAGTACTTCGCAGCTGCGCTGGCAATTAAGTAGACATTATTTCCATTGCTATGTTATTTTATTTTGCTCTTCAAATTGTGCTTTTCTGTGTTATCGTGTGAAATATTGTGACAATTATGGCGTGTGAAAAACGTAATACTAGGCTCCAAAGTAAACTGAGAAATGACAGTGAAGACGAAAGCAGTGTGTTAGCGCCGCAGAGTAATGAATTAACTAATGTTCAAAGTAGTAATTTGGTAATTGCGCATAGGGAAATGGAGCGGGCGGCAAACAATGGTGTAGACAGTGAAACAGGTAGTGAACAGGGAAGCGCTATCGATCGATTGGACGGCAACAGCTCGCCTCAGGAATCGGGAATGACAGAACACAATATTGCAAATACTGCAGACTCAGGTTTTGGGTTCTCACCGTTTTCTCAAATGAGTCAAGACACATTTTCCACTTGTCAAAATGTGAATGTTGCCGGTGCAACTTCACTGCCGAAAAGCACTGAGGAACATGTTTCAGACACCAATGCATTGTTATTACAATTAATGCAAGAAATGGGACAAAAGCTTGAAAAGTTAGACACAATGGAACAACACCAGAGACAAACACAGCAACAGTTAGACACAGTGGAACAAAATCTCAAAAAGTTAGACACAGTGGAACAAAATCTTAAAAAATTAGACACAATGGAACAAAATCAGAGACAAACACAGCAACAGTTAGACACACTGGAACAAAATCAGAGACAAACACAGCAACAGCTTCAAAAGTTAGACTCATTGGAACAAACTCTTGAACAAACGCGTGAAGATTTAACTACTGAGTTACATAACATTGAATCGAAATGTCAAAAAGTCTGTAATGACGTAAAAACTCAAATTTGTGAGCATTTTCAACCTATTTTTTCGCGGCATGAAAAGGCATTACAGAATCACGAAGCAGCCATAAAAGAACTGCAAATTATTGTTCATGAAAATCATGAGACCTTGCAAGCTAAATTTGACTCAGTTGCATCTACCGATTCGGTTACGCAACTTGCAAAAACTCAGGAAAACTTAAAGAACACAGTAGATTCGATTTCAACACAAATGGACACTCTGAAACTTGGTTCAGAAAAACACATTGAGGAAATGTGTTCACTATCGGAGAAAGTAGCCGAACTTTCGGATCAGTTCACTAACTTATCTACGAAGGTAGATGATAATCTGAACGACACAAAACCGGTAGTCTTTAATGACACAGAAGAGTGCGAACAAATTAGGAAATTCAAACAAAATCAGAATCAAATTAATACGCAACACAAAAGAGAAATCCGGGAAGTACAAGATCAGCTGACTCAGGTAATACAAGAATTACGTATTTCAGAGGCCACTCGCGCTCCAATACGGGAAGAGGGACTTAGAAATACGGAACAACCACAAAATAATAACACAGGGCACTTCGGAAATTGTGAAAGAGATTGGCAATGTGCACCGAATTTTGAGATGGAACGGCCGACACGACCTAACAATGACCGATATGCGACTCGCCGACATGATGATTTTGACTATAAGCTGTTCATTACTACACGTAAATTCAAAACATTTAAGAATTCTGGCAACGACATTCATCCACAAGCATGGCTCCATCAATTCTCTCATTGTTTTCCTCCCAACTGGTCATTAGAGCACAGATTAGAATTTATGTGTGGCTACTTAGAGAATGAACCAGCTGTAAGAATGCGGTCGGTCATTCACGATTGCCACAGTGAAGGAGAGTTTTACCATGCCTTCCTCTCAGCATATTGGTCTCAGGCCACACAAGACCATGTAAAACAAAGCATCATAATGATGAAACGTTTCGAACAATCTGAATTTTCCAGTCTTATGAAATATTTTGAAGACATGTTGCACAAGAGTCAGTACCTGTCAAACCCATACAGCCCCTCAGAACTTATCCGCATTTGCTTAATCAAATTGCCTGAACATTTACGACACATTATTTTGGCAGGACGTTGCAAAGACGACATTGAAGCTTTTCAGGGACTCTTACAAGAATTAGAAATTGACACTGACAATCGCGGAACGCGAAACCAGGAACACAACAATTACAGGTCACATCCGTCACAATTCCGCGATGACAGAAATAATAACTGGACGCGACAAGGCTATTCTCACAACACAAATCGTGACCAAAACAGACACCACCCATATGACAACCACTGGCAGAGTAACACTTGTTACAGAGAAAGATCGCATTTCCGTAGTAATGACCACCACAGAGACAATCAGAGAAACAGGCAATATGGGAACCAAAATAATTATTATCAAGGGAGACAGAATAACTTCCGATGCAACGGTCCAGCGCGCAGTTACGATTCAGGGAGAAATTCTCCACCACTTAACCGACAAGAAAGAAACTACAGGAACTACCGACATGACGACAGACGATGAGATCGTAACGACAGACCTGAATTGCATCAGAACTGGCGGGATTCAAACAGGGCAGGGCCTTCTCGTCAGAGTGAATTTGTAGAAGTTAGGTCTCCTAATCCCAATAACGGCGCGCGCCAACAAAGAGACAGACAATGACTCGCACAGCAGGCAGCCGCGTGCGCCCGCTGGCTCCGAGAAAAATAACATAAGACGCTAGCCTGGAGAAAAATTTTAGCATTCTTTACCGATGTATACAACATGATAATTGCTTTGAAGTTGAAACTCTGTGCACTAGGAAGAGTAAAGATTTACACCACATTTCACATGTAAAACCGTTTATTGAAAGATAATCTGCTTTTTAACTTTGTCTTTGCCATATAACTTTTCCCTTTACATTACTAGTATGCTGTGTTAGACTTAAGAAACTGCTAACATACAACAATGTTTGAAGTTAAATATCCAGTCTAGAACCTAGGGAACATTTTTAAACAGAAATTACGAATGCATTGTTATAGTGAACAGACGACACAGTGTTGTATTTGTACATTCTTGCTTGTTAGTTGCACGATTACGTAACGACTATCAGGCTTACATACTTAGGACACATACTGGTACTGCTAATGAGATTTTAATGCAACATTTTGGTTTACTTGAAAATACATTCTGGGTTTAATGTACTTTCTGTGAGATACCAGACGACACAGTGGTTAGTTTGTGTGACAGTTACACGATTTTATCACGACGCTACTAATGAGTGACAATTTACAATGTTGCTTTTGTAGTGTTTCTGTTTTATTTCTGCACAGTTTTTCTGTTTTATTCTGCAAAGTAAAACATGTTTTAGTAGTAACTTTTGTGGTATAGCTACAATGAGATTGCCTTTTCCGTAGCACAACAATATGTTACACCACAGTACGTTCTTTACCACAACAATAAGCGTAATAACTAAAATATCTATACGCAAAGCATTTCACTTTCGTTTATCATGAGGTAAGCACATTGTCTTCTGCAGAACTTAGCTTTCGGAGGACGATAACTACGACACTTCCACAGAGATTATCTTACAGCAAGACGCATATTTAGCGCTACAGGACACGTATTTGAGTGATTAATTTTGTACTTAAAACATTTATTTTTAAAGATTTTTGAATTACAAAGAAAGTTTTCCGTGATACATTTCATTCCATTGCTGTAATCTCTAACACCTGAGGGTATAATTACAATAATCCTCAGGGGGGTACACGCCTACTTTGTGTACCATGTGTTTGGCAAGCACAAGGAACCCTAGCTAATATGGTATTTGCTTATACAACTTTACACATCGGTACCATATTCCTCTAACACACAAATTACACAGCTATCTGATCATTTAACTGAGAGAGACAAACATTTATTTTACTATATCAGTGACAGATGTTTACGTAATTACACAGTTGGATAACTTCACACTTATGAAATTGTATTTCGTCTGTACTTTGTGAAATGCTCATATTTTTTCGGAACCATTGTGATACTATGAGAGCTTTGAATGATGTATTTGGTATGGATTCATGATTTTTAAAGTACGTTTGAGGCAGATGACACTTTTGACATGAGCAGAGAATTTTTTTAATTATTGGAGGAAGCTACGACGATTTTGAGATTTGACTGAGGTGTTATGATGTTATTTTTACGACGACGATGTGTATTATGCTGCTGAGGTATGTTTACGATTAATAGGCTGAGGCTATATGAGTTATTTGATTATGCTTCATATTTATAATGACGAAATATTGACGAGTGTCAATGGATACGTATATGTGTAATAAGGTAAGGAGTAATGAATAGTGGGTAGGGACTCTTGACTTGTGAAAAAGGATGTTGGAAACCAAGAATCGTACTTTAAGAGTTATGAAATGTGTGTAAATGCGTGAATGTATCACAATGCCGGCGAAAATTTTTTGGACAACGTTATATTCATAGGATTTTCTTTCTACAGATTTGCAACGCTAATTCTTGACCTGTGAAATATTTTTACGTGAGACTGTCACTGTAGCGGAAACTGGTGTCGTAAATATTTCCGTAAGAAAGTTAAGTGACCACCTGCATGTAATGCGTCGTGGGCAGGCAGCTGTGTCAAACACCTGGAGAACAAGCCATTAGGGTGTGCCTTTCCGGAAGCACAGGTAGAAAAAAAAAAAAAAAAGCAGGCCTTTATCCTCGCCATTGGCATTCCTTTAGAGAAAATATTGCAAATGCGACACCCTCATTACTTCCATTAACTTTGCTATTGACATTCCTTTGTAGAAAGCATTGCAAATATTACACACTCATTATCTGAAAACATATGATTACTCGTACTTTGTGCTAATTACTGCAATGCTTATGAATTGATGGGAAATATTCGTACATCTGCACACCTGATTATGACAAGTGACTTTCTATGAGAGTTGAGAGCTACTGACTTACGAAATGCCACATGACTATTGAATGATATTTTTATGCTTTGCTTTTCGTAGTTGCTTATTTCACTTGATATCTGGTTTCCAGCTGTGTTGCAGCATTGCTTTTATAAAATAAAATGCATTTGCTAATGTGAACACTTTCTGTCAACAGATCTATTAAATAATTATTTTATGATCCACATTCTTTAAAAAAGGAGCACTTGGAAAGGAAAGAACAATAAGAAGGAACTAGTAACAGTAACACATAATTTTCTTTTCAAGTACATGGTAATATTTCTTTTTACAATCAGTTGTTGTGGTGCACCACTTTAATTACATAGATATTAAGATGTGAATATACATTTCCCTCATCTGCATTGTTGTTTTTACTGTAATATTTTTTCTGCTTGAGCTTTGTCATGTATAGATATATGTTTTATATTTTTTACATTTTTTATATTTGCTGCTGCTGTTTGCCAGGCATAGTGCTACTGAATTTTAAATTGTGTTACTCTGTTAAGCTAATTTTACTACTGACTTATTTTTCTTGCTACTGTACATTGGCTCATATTAGTTGTAATGTTGCATTGCTTGGTAATTTATATTTACTGTAGCTTGCTTTGCAATTTTCCATTTTTTTTTTTTTTTGCATTGCTGTTTGTGTTAATTTGTTATGTGCTGCTGCATTGCCTCGTCCCTTAGTTTAGTATCTGAGCTCAGTAGATTTAAGTTAGCTTAAGAGGAGACTATATAAGAAACTAACTATTATAAATTTATAAGAAATGCATTGAGAAGCTATCAGAAAATGGTCTGGCAAAATAAAAAGGATACTGTACATTGGAGAAAAACTATTATTGACAGAGGATGTGAACAGAATACAGAAAGCAGTGAGAAAAACTATTTTTGACAGAGGATGTGAACGAAATAAAGAAGGCAGGCTTAGATAGGACTTTTGGGAATAATGATGAATGAAGGGAGATCTCCAAGAAGCAAAGAAAGTTTTGTTTGCAAAATACTGCAATGAAACAAACCCTGTCCTTTCCTTTTGTGTTATCCCACTATGTGTTTGGGTACCCTTGTGTATATATGTTCTTCCTGTCTTTATATGTTTACCTCTTCAGACTTTTGTTGTAGAATTTTTCTCATACACAGCTACATGAACTATGATGAGGAATACTGTTATCCTCAAATATAATTTGCGTTAATAATATGTTATTTACTTTGTAAAGATGTTAGACATTATTAATTCTGTTTTGTTTTAATGCTCATATGTAAAGTTGATGTTTCAAAAGTTATTCTGATCTTTTATGTATTTACTTATGTCATAATTCCTGTAACACTGATGTATATGTTTATTTCTATTCTTTTGTAAAGCCCCTATTACTACAAACGTTATCTGTATTATTATGTTTTTAATGATGTGTTTTGTACCTTTGTTATTGTATTCTTATGTTATAAAATTGTAATTGTCACCAGTTCATGATATTATTAACTTGTTAGTTACATTTCACTGCACACGTTTCTGTTGGTCATAGTATACGGACAATATGTGAGAAGTAGGGACTGATAGTGTTTGCACGTGTGTTAATGATTCAGCAAGGGACTGGATAACAGCATTGCTGGTTCTAAGGACAATTTCAAAGACTTTGTGAGTGCACAAGTGGTGGTTTATGGACTTGCTATATTATTTGCAAGACTCTTCAACGGTGATTGTGCACCTGCACAGTCACAACAGATGGCTGCTGGCTATCTCTCCAAGGACTACAGTGGGTCTGCATCTTTGATGACCCACCAGTACCATTATCTCTATAAGGACTACAGTGGGTCCGCATCTATGATGACCCACCATGCCATTATTTCTACAAGGACTGCAGTGGGTCTGCACCTCTGGTGGCCCACCAATAACGTAATCTCTACCAGGACTACAGTGAGTCTGCTCTGTGATGACCTACCTACCAATACTCTTCAAAATTTCGACTGACTCTGCTGTGGGTTTGCTCTGTTGTGGCCCATTACCTGTCTGCATGTCCAGAGTCAGCACTGTCTTTCCATTGGAAGGACAACACTACTTCTTCAAGACTGCATGGAAATCCACTACTTCCGTGTGCATTTTCTTTTACTGCTCAGACTTTGAGAAAAACACTGCTATTCTCCTGTTATGTACGATTAGGACTGTCTTTATGGACTGTGAGAAACTTTTAGCTTTTGACCAACATTGTATCAATAAGTGTGCATTTGATTTCTTTGTTATTGTAATTATGAAAAATTTTTTTAAATCTGTATTGGCCACTGCCCAATCCAGTTTGTAAAAATTTTTTGTGGGGAGCATGGGGGCTATGTAAGTAGGCTGTTTAGGTTTTTTTATTGGTAACGCCACCTCTGTATGAAAATCACTGGCTGTGCTGTGGGCAGTCTGTGTCTGCTTTGCATTGTTGTAATACTCGCCATTGTAGTGTTAGGCAGCTGGCTGTGAACAGCGCGTAGCGTTGCGCAGTTGGAGGTGAGCCGCCAGCAGTGGTGGGTGTGGGGAGAGAGACGGCGGAGTTTTGAAATTTGTCATGAACTGCTATATTTATATATGATGATATCAAGGTAAATACATTGTTTGTTCTCTATTAATATCTTTCATTTGCTAACTATCCCTATCAGTAGTTAGTGCCTTCCGTAGTTTGAATCTTTTATTTAGCTGGCAGTAGTGGCGCTCGCTGTATTGCAGTAGCTTGAGCAGCGAAGATTTTTGTGAGGTAAGTGATTTGTGAAAGGTATAGTTTAATGTTAGTCAGGGCCATTATTTTGTAGGGAATTTTGAAAGTCAGATTGCGTTGCGCTAACAAAATATTGTGTGTCAGTTTAAGAACAGTCATGTATAATTGTTCAAAGGGGACGTTTCAAGTTTCCTGGAACCTAGTTCATGGATGTAGACGATGACGATGATGATGATGATGATGATGATGATTATAATGATGATGTCATTGCAAAAATTGCGTTTTAGTGATAAGTGGCTTGCAGTGGTTGATACGAGCGAATCAGTTTACTTACATTCTTTTTAATTTTCTAATTAGAAAACTCCTATATCAGTCCTTAAATAAATATTGGTCGGCCGACACATATGATAGACACCTGTTTTCACTTTTTCTCATCTGGGCCAGGAGGAAATCTGATGCTTCTTAATAACATTCCGTAAGCACTGATTTTGTATTTAGGAAGGGAAGCTAAATGTTTCTGGTTGCTATCAATGTAAACGCATAAAAGTTTTCATCATTTCAGTTACTGACGCTTTCCTTGGATCACTGTCCTATGAGCAGGGAAAGTCCCCCGTATAATCCGACTCAAACAAAAAACAAAAGTACTTAATGAAATGACTTTACGGTCCTAAAAATGTTACGTTTCTCATATACGTATTTATCCTTCGTACGGTATCGTATTGTTAGCATATGCAACAACAAAAAGGAACTCCTTACCGTTGGTGTAAATACCGCTCTAAGAGGCTTTGAAGTAAGGGCCATTGATCAGGACTGGGTATCATACTGACACGATGCATCTGCTGCGTGTGACGTCAGCTTCAATGAAAAAACAGCTCAACTACTTTAGTTGTATAGCTAAAATGTGGACACTTCCACGCATCCAATGGACAAAGTTCAAGAGCATTTTACAATACGGTTTGGACAGGTATGTGCTAGCAGATTTGTGAAGAATGGTTCGAGAACAGTGTTAGAAAGCTGCCACAAAATCAAAGACAGCTTCACAACAAATGTAAACGTAACCAGATCCTCACAAACAACCAAAAACCAGACGGGACGATAGTTAAAAATTCAGTAACAAGTACAAATTTTTTGTTTTATTGATTTTTGTTTACTTCAAACTAGTTTTTGACTTATTAGAACATCTTCAGGAAACAACTGACTAGCGTCTGAAAGATAACGTTGTAATTTCCATGATTCTTACAGCGCGTGATGTTGTGTAGAGAAAGGTCGCAACGCTGAGGATTTGCCAGCTAAATGCAGGATTTGTCTCAAAGGACCGATTCTTGCTACTGGGAGTGTTAGTTAGCCAAAGACAAAAACAAATGTGAGGCATTGCGATTATATAGAGAGAAACACACCTCATTGCGTGAAAACACGACTGCAAAAAGATCATTCGAAATACTTTTTTTCCTACATAAGAATTATACATCCAACCGCTTGAAAATAGCTGTTGGGTGCAACTAATATAAGTTTCGACACCTACTAAGGGTGTCTTCATCAGAATGAAATTTTGACGAACCGTAAAATTATATATCAGATATTGTTCCACAGTAGGCACACATGTCAAGGCTAGAACCCGTTTTATTTAGTTTTTAACTTGAGCATAGCTGCTCTAAATTATGGCCATTGCCTTCTCGCAATGTAATTTTACTGTTACTCAAAATTTCATTCTAAAGAAGACACCTTTAGCAAGTGTCGAAACCTAGGTCAATTGTACAAAACAATTATTGGCAACCGTTTGGCTGTGTAATTCCTATGTTTGAAAATTGTATATGGTTGCTGAGAAACAGCCATGTTTAAATCTTATCAGTGGAAATAGCTTATTTGTATGAAATATTTAGGAGTATGCTTGCGGAACGATTTAAAGTGGAAAGAACACATAAAATTAATGGTGGGTAAGGCAGACGCAACATTGAGATTCATTGGGAGAATCATCAGGAATTGTAGTCCGTCAACAAAGGTTATGAAATCCTCGTTCGATTAGTCCTTGCATACTGCTCCGTTCCAAATCGGATGGATAGAGAAAATAGAGAAGATGCAAATAAAAGCAGCAGGTGCCGTTAAAGGCTAATTTAGTAACCGCGAAAGCTTCGTAGAGATGTTCCGGTGAGCCATCCGCGACTTGAACAATATAACGGGGACTGGTAGACAAAGTACCCTCCACTACACTCCGCAAGGTGACTTCGGAGTATAGCTTTAGATATAGATCTGTGAATACGCCCTTTGTTTGGAACGCGATGCAACAAGTTCTAACATTTTCAGAGAGATGTAGATCCCTGTTGGTGTGTTTTATCATCCGTTGTTCCATCTTGTAAATGCAGGTGTTCTTCTCCAAAGTTGTACGTATCTCTAACTGGATGATTTTTCAGCTTCAGTTGAGGATTCACTAATGCACACAAAAATAGCATTTTAATAGTGCGAACCATACAGAATTCCATCCGATTTGGAACGGAGCAGTATGCAAGGACTAATCGAACGAGGGTTTCGTAACCTTTGTTGACGGACTACAATTCCTGATGATTCTCTCAATGAATCTCAATGTTGCGTCTGCCTTACCCACCATTAATTTTATGTTTTCTTTCCACTTTAAATCGTTCCGCAAACATACTCCTAAATATTTCATACAAATAAGCTATTTCCACTGATAAGATTTAAACATGGCGGTTTCTCAGCAACCATATGCAATTTTCCAACACAGGAATTATACAGCCAAACGGTTGCCAATAATTGTTTTGTGCAATTGACCTAGGTTTCGACACTTGCTAAAGGTGTCTTCATTAGAATGAAATTTTGCGTAACAGTAAAATTACATTCCGAGAAGGCAATGGTCATAATTAGGAGCAGCTATGCTCAAGTTAAAAACAAAATAAAACACGTTCTAGCCTTGACATGTGTGCCTTATGAGGAACAACATCTGAAATGTAATTTTACGGTTCGTCAAAATTTCATTCTGATGAAGACACCCTTAGTAGTTGTCGAAACTTAGATCAGTTGCACCCAACAGCTATTTTCAAGCGGTTGGATGTATAAATCTTATGTAGGAAAAAAAGTATTTCGAATGATCTTTTTGCAGTCGTGTTTTCACGCAATGAGGTTTGTTTCTCTCTATATAATCGCAATGCCTCACATTTGTTTTTGTCTTTGGCTAACTAACACTCCCAGTACCAAGAATCGGTCCTTTGAGACAAATCCTGCATTTAGCTGGCAAATCCTTAGCGTTGCGATTCCTAACGTTAGATGAAGTCCCTTCACGTCCATCTAAGGTGTGGTGCCATTTTTGTTGTGTTCCCATGACATACAGCGAAAGTAGGTTAAAAGATATATGACTCTTTGTAGATGGTGTAAGTAAACACACACTCAAAGGAACTGTCAGTTCATAGCAGACGTTATTTGCATTATTAACACATTTACGAGGAATTGTTGTACGTGCCTGCTAAAGGTAGATATACAGTTTGATATATATTACAACGCAATTCTCATGAAAGACTTCGAGAAGCGCCAAAATAAGTCCACTTTATGATAGCAATGAGTCAGAGTGGAAGATCTTTTCCTGGACTCAGCGCTATTCATCACGTGGATAACACGTGCTGATTTGATCACGTGATGATGCCACGCTGTGAGAATTACAACATGGCCAGGCAGCGATGACATGTGCTGACATGTCGGGTCTGATATTTAGCAAAGATAGTGCATTTTCTGAATATGTCTGCAATTCGAAACCTAGATCAAATATGCGAATTTTACCGACAGTTTCAAATTTAGTGACACCAAAGACGATCAAGGAAAATTTAAATCAGTTCGTATTTATAACATTTCATGTGGTGAAAAAGGCCATACCACAGGCAGCATTGCCTACACGATTTTAATTTGTACATATACGTTCGTGGCACCTAGTTAAATAACAAACTAAAACTCTTTAGACTAGTCCCCGATCAACATTTAGCTTGAAAACCACATGTGTTGACCATCGAAAAGACACTAAACGATAGATCACTGGCGAAACATGGCAATAATTTAGAGCCTACCTTTCTCATTACACGCGCACAGCCTTCGTTAGGGTTATCCACTTCTACACAAATCTGCGTCATTGTTAGACAGCGAAATCGACCTTTGTCCAATATAACGCTATGTTTCCCAAAACCAAATGTATCCCTCATTTACCATCTTATCATTTACTGCCGTCTTCTTAAACATGGCCCAGACTTAATCTCAGTTTCCTACAATTCCAGACCGCAAGTTTCTGCAACCACCCTCTGACCTTAATCTTATGCCTATGTTTCACATCAAATGATTCGTTGGTTTTCCATGTCTTACGGTCCTAAAAAAGCAAATAAAACTGTATCTTCTAAAAAAATTACTTCACACGGAATTTCTTTCTATTTGGTATAGTTTCTTACAGTGTTACCTTTTACAGTTATAACGGCTCTACCATCATCCTTCTTATGTACGTTATTTAACATTACTTATGTAAAATTATAAATTTATTTTCTATGTTTCCATGCGTGCAATTCATCTCTTGAACTACACAAAAATATAAATAATTTTTGGCATGTTTGGACAATGTTGTCTCTATTGTGAATTATCATCATTTGTGATGATTCGTGGTGTCTTCCCAGTATCTCGTTTAGCTTTCCTTACACTCTTGTTTAAAAATGTTGCTCTTAACAAAACTTCTTCACATCTTCTCAAAACTTTTCGACGAATTTTACGAGTACATTTGCCTGATGCTCGACTATCTCTCATGTTCATTCTATAGAATTTTATGCAGTCTCACAATCTCTTCAAAAGCTTCTCCTTTGCATCTTAAACTCTTCTTTTCTTGCTTTCGTCGTACCTGCAACAGCTTTTGCAGTTCAAGAAACTTTTTTAAACGGTTTCTCCCTTTCTTCTATGTCATCATAAAACTGTATTCCAATTTTTTTTCGATTTGTTGCTTAATCTATTCCTATGTAACTTCTTAAAAAATTGTTGCCAACATTTCTGTTTTCTCGCCTAATGAGACTGTTCCATTAGGTATTTTCAATTTGTATTATACGATTTTGTGATCAGTAGCAATTTGAATTTAATGTGACTCATATAATATTCACGATATTCACATGGCTTTGTCTTAATGTATAGTGTCGAATTTTCTGGATCTCATTACAATACTTGTCGAAAATGCAATCTTCCACATTACGCGTTTCTGAAGGACAGAATTTTGACAGGGCATGGGCTGACATTAGTCTAAATAACATGGTGTTTTATAAAAAATTTATTTTACATAAAGCGTGAATGTATTCCATTTTCCATTCTTATTTTTATTTTCGTTAATCTATGCTTTGTTTCAGCAGCTTCGCTGCAGTTGTGACAGTGGCGTTATATGTAGCTCCGCAAATAACTTGTCGATGCGGATGAAGCGCTGGTTGGCAAACACACCTGTGTATTGGAGATAGCATGTCACTTGCGAAATACTGCACGGGTAGGTGCGAGCACACATAGGTGACATTTATTCCGTATCTGCTATTGACCTGCTGCGTTTTTACAGCAGATCAACTTGGTGTGCTGGTGTATCGAGAGGGAAAGCTATATGTCCAGTGAAGCAAATGGTATTTGCTATTGAAAGTCGATCCACATCACAGTTTATAGAACGCTACTACTGCGTCGTGTTAGAGTTTTAATAACGTACGAAATTACAGTGTTTATCACAGAAAATACCCTTCAAGCTGTGACCAGTAGCGTATTTCACTCAAGAGATGTGCTACAGATATTATCAGTAACTGCTCTAGTCCACGCGGGTTCTTTTCAGATTCGTGAAAAAGGCCCAGGAATTGGAAACAAATATGCTGTGAGTTTTGCTCCCCGTATTTCATTCATAAACGAGGGATATCATACACAAGATACAAGCTGCCGTGTGTGTCGGAGTATTTAATCTGGTTCGTACATTTCCTACACGACAGTTATTACAAAAGTCGCAAAAGGCTACTGCAGATCATCCACCCACTACTATTTCACTTTCATTAAAGAAATCTGTTTCAGAAGTGGCTTATAACTTTATGAACAATTTTTATGTTAGAAAAGTGTAGCAAAATTTACAGAAATAAGGAATATGAATTATGGAAGAATGACCACCATTTAGTTTTTTACACAGCAGGATAATAAAGAGAGTGTTTTTGAAGTCCAATCGTGTGAATGCTGCTCAAAAAAATAACACTTGCCACGTTTCTCTGTGGCTGCCTGCTAGTGATGAACATGTATATGAGGACAAGAAAGAAAGCTACAACAAGCTATACAACTTTAGCTCCTACAAAAGCTACAATCCCAAAGTTTAAGATCTGAAGAAAGAACAGCTGATTATGGCACATATGTGCCGAAAAATGTTTTGACAATGTGATGATTTTGTTGCTTGCATGTACAGGGTAGTCTAGCTTCCATTTTTTACAAAAATGGGAGGGAATGGTGACACTGCAACACCATTCGATCTGCAGACGGTAAAGATGACGACTTTGGTACGTCGATACATCATATTTCTGGTTTTATCAAATTCTCTTTCTCGTTTTGAAACAGCAGTGAATAACGCAACTGCATTTGTTACAAGTACTTTCCGAGCCCTTACTGTGTTTCTCTTCCAGGCATATGAAAGTAAAGTATCTACCATAACGATGTTCGTCGATCATCAACAATTTCCGAATGAAATGCAGATAACCAACAGTATCAGAACTCACACAATATCAACACAGCTACATATTAAGGCTCTGCATAATTTTACTTATTGCGTTACCCTGCTGCAGGAAAAGGAGTCTACAGTATCCTTATCTTCAGTCCCTTTTCTAATGAGTACAGAAGGTTGGTTCAGAGTGGCAATTTCCTACAGCCAAATAGAAGGACAGCATGTATTGAGACAAAGACACGTAAGTTGGGACTTAATTTTGAACCACAAAAGTTTCACAAAAAGTTCACAAATGTCCTAACATTATAAAAACGCAGATTTACTTCGGCGTCATTAGAAGCTGGTGAACTCCTTGTCGTATTTTCATTGTTGAACCATTTTAAAGTAACTAAAATCAAAAATTTATTATTGTTGACTAAAATTTTACGACTACCGCTCGCAATTATCATCGTCAATTAATCTGCAAATGAAGCTAATCGGTTTAAGATTTACTGCAGCCAAGGCAAAATTGATTGCAGCAATATGATAATCACAGCTTCAGCAACACAAAAATAGGAGCAGGAAAAGTAGCAGGGGAATGTCCACTGTTCACCATGATAAAATACCGGGTTCATGTTCAAAGTGGCGTGAACATTCCCATAACATCACAGAACCAATGGTAGCCTAAATTAAAAACTCCACACACTGTGAGCTAAACTCCTCATATCGCCGTATGTATAGTCGAACTGCCTCTTTGAAAACGGCAGAATAGTGACTCTTCGAACCACACTACAAGCTCCCTTTCAGCTGCTCTCTAGTTTCTGTGCTTTTCGCCACATCGTAGATGAGCAACAGCCGGGTGTGTCCTTTACTGAGCTACGTACCTCTAAATATTTACTGCATGCAGTTTCCGTTGCAGTGTACCTTAGGATAATGGTTGATATGAATTTGCAGTCATTCAGAACAGAAGTTTCTGTCGTGTATGAAACGATTGTGATTGCCAGGGTGTGGCACTTGGTGTGTTTCTTTCCGGTTAGGGACTTTGAATGACCACTGTTCTTATGATGTCTCTCTTGGCTGTGAATGGTGCACCATTTTTTATAGAACACACTGAAGATTCTATATCGATTCACCAACAAATTGGACAACTTCGTACTGGTGTGGTGATGAGCGCGTCTACCACGAGGGATCCTTTTCTACCATTCTGTCGTGTAGCCATGTAGAGCTAAGCTGAATCCACACAATCGAGTTGCACATACACACATTTTCACTAGCGTGAAGTGAGCAACTGGTGTCAATTTTGCACCATGTACAGCAGTCCAAATCGACCAGTGTGTTCTTTTAAGGGAGTGGCTAATACACTCATTATCGTAAAAAGAGCTGCACCCAGAAGGACACAAACAATGCACTACATGGGTACATATGAGGCACACCATCAGCTACGCCAGTGAGTTCTTTAGGACGGTCGGCCACACACTGAGTGAGCGAGATTGGGGTCATGATGTCATGTTTATGATTTGATACAAGAGGCCCCAGTGCTGGCCAGTACGAAAAAGGGTATCATCAATAGAGAATCATCTGAACATGCGTTGTACTCAGACGACACGTTTGACAGTGGTTGACACCTGAATGAGTTCGAGACGGGTTGAGTAATAGGGCTGAGGAGGATAGATGCTCCTACCTCTTCCTTCAACAACAACGTAATAATGCCAGTTCCAAAGAAATCAAGTGCTGACAGGTGTGAATACCAGCGAAATATCCGTTTAGTAAGTCATGATTGCAAAATACTAACGCGAATTCTTTGCAGAATAAAGAAAATGGTAGAAGCCGACTTCAGGGAAGACCACTTTTGTTTCCAGAGAAATGTAGGATCACGCGAGACAGTACTGACCCTACTACTTATCTCAAAAGATAGGTCAAAGAAAGGCAAACCTACGTTTATAGCATTAGTATACTTAAGGCTTTTGACAGCGTTGACTTGGATATCATCTGTGAAATCTTGAAGGTTGTTGTTGTTGTGGTCTTCAGTCCTGAGACTGGTTTGATGCAGCTCTCCATGCTACTCTATCCTGTGCAAGCTTTTTCATCTCCAAGTCCCTACTGCAACCTACATCCTTCTGAATCTGCTTAGTTTATTCATCTCTTGGTCTCCCTCTACGATTTTTACCCTCCACGCTGCCTTCCAATACTAAATTGGTGATCCCTTGATGCCTCAGAACATGTCCTACCAACCGATCCCTGCTTCTGGTCAAGTTGTGCCACAAACTTCTCTTCTCCCCAATCCTATTCAATACTTCCTCATTAGTTATGTGATCTACCCATCTAATCTTCAGCATTCTTCTGTAGCACCACATTTCGAAAGCTTCTATTCTCTTCTGGTCCAAACTATTTATCGTCCATGTTTCACTTCCATACATGGCTACACTCCATACAGATACTTTCAGAAATGACTTCCTGACACTTAAATCTATACTCGATGTTAACAAATTTCTCTTCTTCAGGAACGCTTTCCTTGCCATTGCCAGTCTACATTTTATATCCTCTCTACTTCGACCATCATCAGTTATTTTGCTCCCCAAATAGCAAAACTCCTTTACTACTTCAAGTGTCTCATTTCCTAATCTAATTCCCTCAGCATCACCCGACTTGATTACATTCATTTTGAAGTTAGCAGGGGTGAAACATAGGTGCAAAAGTCTATTTACAACTTCCACTGAAACTAGGCGGTGGTTATAAGAGTTGAGGGGCACGAAAACTATGCAGTGGTTGAGAAAGGAGTGCGGGACAGGGTTGAGCCCTGCGTGGCTCGCTTGCGTGCCGTCCCTTATTTAACACCCTGTTTTTACCGTACTGCCGCCTCGTTATGTTAATTTTCAATTACTGGTGTCACTGAGTTGCTGCATTGCCTCCCCGTGAGAGGCAGCAGCAGTGCTTATCGATATAGGCCCTGCCGTATTACCTTTGGGACTGCTATTTCTTCATGGTAGTCGTGTCGTCTAACGGTTAGAACACGCCAGCAGTGGAGTTCGAACATGGCAGTCGGACAGTTGGGACGCGGCAGAAGTTCGGTCGGGTTGGAGCGGCAGTGAGGTTCGGATAGCCATGACTCGCCCGACCGTTGCCGGCACAAATGGCTGGGGACAGTCTTGGTTGATCGTCGGTTCGTCGTCTTACCGGACGACGTGTATTTGATCGCCGATTCCTTATGGGTTGGCGGTGTGTGTCGCAACTCGTGGTTCGTCCTGGTGATTGTACAGTCACTGCTTTTAGTATTGGTCGCGTTCTTCGTCCAAGTGTTTGTGAAATTGTGTGTAGCCTGTAATGTTCACAGCCCAGTTATTTTAGTGCCGTCTCCGTGCTGATGTGTAGCATTTGATCGGTTGGCGCAGTCGCGTTGTAGCACCAGTGGGGCATCCTCATGATGACTGGGTGTTGTGTGCTGTCCTTAGGTTAGTTAGGTTTAAGTAGTTCTAAGTTCTAGGGGTCTGATGACCATAGATGTTAAGTCCCATAGTGCTCAGAGCCATTTGAACCATTTGAAACAGTGGGGCACGCAGCGCCAGGGAGGCGCGGATAGCCACCACTCGCCCGACGATTTCCGACACACACGTTTGAGTGGCAACGACCTTGCTTGGCCGTTTGGTCGGTCGTCTGATTAAACGACGTGTATTTGGGTCGTCCACCGCTTATGGGTTGTCTGTGATCCATTCTCGTTGTTGTTCCAGTCCAGTTTTGATGCAAGTGTGGAGCGGAACTGATCTTGATCATTGGTCTGTTGGCTGTCTGTCGGTTGGGTTCCCAGCGGATTGAAAAGGGTTGGGCCGACTGCCTGTCTCACCTAAGCGAGCGTTAGTGTTTGAATTACAGGCTTACCCTCGAACATCTGGGCGCCCTTGTGTGT
The DNA here is from genome assembly GCF_021461395.2 of Schistocerca americana. NCBI lineage: Eukaryota > Metazoa > Arthropoda > Insecta > Orthoptera > Acrididae > Schistocerca > Schistocerca americana. The sequence continues at coordinate 748,546,425 of NC_060122.1, read as the reverse complement.
ATTGCCTTTAAAATGGTTCAAATGGCTCTGAGCACTATGGGACTTAACATCTGTGGTCATCAGTCCCCTAGAACTTAGAAGTACTTAAAGCTAACTAACCTAAGGACATCACACACATCCATGCCCGAGGCAGGATTCGAACCTGGGACCGTAGTAGTCGCGCGGTTCCTGTATTGCCTTATTTTGTTAAATTTGTTCTTGTTGTTGGTACTTGTATGGCTTCTAGCCGGTTTTGTGTTTTAAATTAGAGTTGTTTTACTCTTAAGGCCTTCAGCCTAGCTGAAAGCACTGTTTCACGTAAGCTCTTTGGCATTAAAAAAAAATTTTTTTTTTTAGTTTTTAAGTCTTAGGTCTTCAGCCGATTTGAATTTAACTTGTTTACTTCAGCCTAACACAAGAACTGTTTTAAGATAAGGCTTGCCTTCTAAATTTGTGATGATGCTGGTGTTTTAAGCTATTGGCCTTCAGCCGTTTTTAAATTAAAGTGGCTTTCAGCAGGTAATTAAGTCCCAAAGATTAAAGCTGTGTGTTTGAAAAATATTTTTGGTCTCTTGTAATGTTTAATAAACTAGTAATAAAGTTGTATGTTCGAGTGTAACCGACAGCCCCTTTGCAAAATTTACACTATCTGTCCTGTCCTGCGCTTTAAGCAGGGCGTCTCAAGGGTGGTAGCCTATTCCAGGTGTTATTCGATCTGTACACTTAGCAAGCAGTAAAGGAAACCAAAGAAACATTTGGAGCTGGAACTGCAAGTTCAGGGAGAAGGAGTAAAAGGTTTAAAGTTTGCCGATAACATTGTAATTCTGTCTCAGTCAGCAAAGGAATTGGAGGAGCAGTGTCTTGAGACGAGGATATAAGATGAACATCAAAAGATGCAAAACATGGATAGTCGAATTAAAACAGGCGATGCCGAGGGAATTAGATTAGGAAATAAGACACTTGAAGTTGTAGATGAGTTTTGTTACTACGCAACAAAGTAACTTATGATAGCCGAAGTATAGAGGATATAAAATGTAGACTGGCAATACAAGAAAAGCGTTACTGAAGAAGAGGAATTTGTTGACATCCATCATAGATTGAAGTTAGGAAATCATTTCTGAAAGTATTTGTGTAGGGTCTGAAACGTCGCCTTAGAAAAATTTATGAATTATTGTGCTGATAAACCTCTTACATTATTTGATTTTCAAACAGCTGAGCAGAACTGAACGTACTCAGACATTTCGCTCTTTACCTGTTCTGATCAACACTAAACTGACACACAATATTTTTAGCTCAACGCAATCTGACTTTCAATAATCTCTACAAAAGAATGGCCCTGACTAATAATAACCTATACCTTTCATGAATCACTTACCTCACAAAAATCTTCGTTAATCGAATTACTGCAATACAGCGAGCGCCAATACTGCCAGCTAAATGAAAGCTTTTAACTACTGAAGGCACTAACTACTGATAGGCATACTTAGCAAATGAAAGATTTTGATAGAGAACAAACAATGTATTTACCTTAATAGTGTTCAAAGGTCGTCATATATATATATATATATATATATATATATATATATATATATATATATATACTCCTGGAAATTGAAATAAGAACACCGTGAATTCATTGTCCCAGGAAGGGGAAACTTTATTGACACATTCCTGGGGTCCGATACATCACATGATCACACTGACAGAACCACAGGCACATAGGCAACAGAGTATGCACAATGTCGGCACTAGTACAGTGTATATCCACCTTTCGCAGCAATGCAGCCTGCTATTCTCCCATGGAGACGATCGTAGAGATGCTGGATGTAGTCCTGTGGAACGGCTTGCCACGCCATTTCCACCTGGCGCCTCAGTTGGACCAGCGTTCGTGCTGGACGTGCAGACCGCGTGAGACGACGCTTCATCCAGTCCCAAACATGCTCAATGGGGGACAGATCCGGAGATCTTGCTGGCCAGGGTAGTTGACTTACACCTTCTAGAGCACGTTGGGTGGCACGGGATACATGCGGACGTGCATTGTCCTGTTGGAACAGCAAGTTCCCTTGCCGGTCTAGGAACGATGGGTTCGATGACGGTTTGGATGTACCGTGCACTATTCAGTGTCCCCTCGACGATCACCAGTGGTGTACGGCCAGTGTAGGAGATCGCTCCCCACACCATGATGCCGGGTGTTGGCCCTGTGTGCCTCGGTCGTATGCAGTCCTGATTGTGGCGCTCACCTGCACGGCGCCAAACACGCATACGACCATCATTGGCACCAAGGCAGAAGCGACTCTCATCGCTGAAGACGACACGTCTCCATTCGTCCCTCCATTCACGCCTGTCGCGACACCACTGGAGGCGGGCTGCACGATGTTGGGGCGTGAGCGGAAGACGGCCTAACGGTGTGCGGGACCGTAGCCCAGCTTCATGGAGACGGTTGTGAATGGTCCTCGCCGATACCCCAGGAGCAACAGTGTCCCTAATTTTCTGGGAAGTGGCGGTGCGGTCCCCTACGGCACTGCGTAGGATCCTATGGTCTTGGCGTGCATCCGTGCGTCGCTGCGGTCCGGTCCCAGGTCGACGGGCACGTGCACCTTCTGCCGACCACTGGCGACGACATCGATGTACTGTGGAGACCTCACGCCCCACGTGTTGAGTAATTCGGCGGTACGTCCACCCGGCCTCCCGCATGCCCACTATACGCCCTCGCTCAAAGTCCGTCAACTGCACATACGGTTCACGTCCACGTTGTCGCGGCATGCTACCAGTGTTAAAGACTGCGATGGAGCTCCGTATGCCACGGCAAACTGGCTGACACTGACGGCGGCGGTGCACAAATGCTGCGCAGCTAGCGCCATTCGACGGCCAACACCGCGGTTCCTGGCGTGTCCGCTGTGCCGTGCGTGTGATCATTGCTTGTACAGCCCTCTCGCAGTGTCCGGAGCAAGTATGGTGGGTCTGACACACCGGTGTCAATGTGTTCTTTTTTCCATTTCCAGGAGTATATATATATATATATATATATATATATATATATATATATATATATATATATATATAACGGTTCATGAGATACAGTCTTACAAATTTACTGTCCCTGATGGACACACATCCAGATCATCCGCTCTCAAATCTCTATCATCTCTCTTCCTCCAGATCATCCGCTCTCAAAACTCTATCATCTCTCTTCCTACATCCACCACTGCTGGCGGCTCACCTCCAACTGCGCAACGCTGCGCGCTGTTCACATCTAACTGCCCAACACTACAATTGCAATATTCTAAGAATGCAAATCAGCCACAGACTGCACACAGCACAGTCGGTGATTTTCATACAGAGCGCTACGTGGCGTGACCAACATAAAACCTAAACAGCCTACTTACAGGTTTAGCCATATATGAAAGTGGAACATGGACGATAAACTGATTAGACAAGAAGATAATCTTTCGAAACGTGGTGCTGTAGAAAAATGATAAAAGATTAGGTGGGCAGATCAGGTAACTAATGAGGAATTACTGAATAGATTGGGGAGAAAAGAAATTTGTGACGCAACCTGAGTAGAAGAAGGGGTCGGTTGGTAGGACACATTCTGAGGCACGAAGAGGTAACCAGTTTTAGTGGAGAGATGTGGGGAAGGTAACAGTTGTAGGGGGAAACCAAGAGTAAGGGGAATCAGAAGAATATAAGTTGGAGTTGTTATTCGGAGATGAAGAGTCTTGCAAAAGATAAACACGGAGAGCTGCATGAAACCAGTTTTCAGAGTAAAAGGCACAACAGCAACACAAGAGCCTTACGGATGCCAATATTTCCAGTTGTTGGAGGCAATGTATGCAGGAAGGTACCAACGTACGATGTCTATGATCTGGGCGTCCTAAACTCGCCACGAGCAGGGAGCGCCGAAAGACTGTCAGCCATGTGCGAGCAGATATAAGGGTAACGATAGGGGCCGGTCTGCTTAATGTCTTGTCCTCTGTGCAACATCTGGTAAGTGCTAGTAGCACTGGCAGGCGGCTGCCCTCCGGATTGTCGGATGACACACAGCACAACGCACGCCAATCGTTGTGACGTCTCCACACACACCCCTGCGGCGTCGCACTCGACTCGCCTGTGTTAGCAACGACGGATGGATGCACGTCATCTTTAGTGACGAGTCGCATTTCTATCTCAAGGGCGACAACCACCGTTCTGTGCCTAGAGGCACTGTGGAGAGCACCGCGAGGAGCGGTTTGTGGTCTCCCATTACACAACCACCCAGCGGGGTATGATGGTGTTGGGTACCTTGTGCTACGGTGCTCATTCACACTTAGTGTTCCTAACGGTCTCCGTGACAGCTCCTCGGTGCATGAAAAAGGTCCTGTAAGCGGTAGCTCTTCTGTTCGTGAACGTCCAAGACCACGCCCTATTTCAACAGGACAACTTTCACCCTCACACTTCTGCCACGTTCCGAGCGTGCCTTACATCACCACGGCAAGCCGCATCGCCCAATCTGTCCCCGATCCAGAATGTGTGGAATGCCATGGAGCCTGTCATTCCACCTCCAACAAATTGTTAAGATTTGCGCACTCAGGTGCAAGCGGCATGTGATTGACTATCATTGAACTTGGTACGTGATCTGTACAGCTCCATGCTGCAACCGTTGACAATTGTATTCACAACCTAAGGGCCCTACGTCATACTAGCACATATGTTTTGTGGCCGTGTACTATAATGTATGTGCCCATTCCAAGTAGAAAATGTTAAGCACGTCGTATGTATGATACGACCTACTTGCCTGCCAACAATGATCACAGTCCCCCTCGTCCTTTTGAGTGCAGCGCTTTTTATGACTATAAACGTACTGTCTCCAACGAGACTATGCAGTGTTTCTACAGGAAGCGCCTATGAAACTGGTGTAGGTAAGAGTGTTCAAATACACAGACATGTAAACAGACAGAACACGGCGCTGCAGTCGCAAACGCTTATATACGACAACAAGTGTCTGGCGCAGTCGTTAGATCGGTTACTGCTGCTACAATGGCAGGTTATCCAGTTTTAAGTGCGTCAGAACTTGGTGTTATAGTGGGCGCACTAGCTACGGGACATAGCATCTCCGAGGTAGCAATGAAGTGGGGTTTTTCCTTACGACCACTTCACGAGTGTACTGTGAATGTCAGGAATCCGGTAAAACATCGCTGCGGCCGGAGAGAGACCCTGCAACAACGGGACCAACGAGGCTTGAAGAGTTGCCGGCACGGTAGCTCAGAGTGTTCGGTCAGGTGGTTGGCTACCCTCTGTAATAAAAAAACTGAGTGAATAGATCAACGAGGAACTTGGACGGGTGTCACAGTACGTCCCCCCCCCCCTCCCCCCCCCCCCCCCCACAAACAAATACAACGAACAAAGTGAGAGTAAAAAAAAAGAGAGATTCGTTCAACGTGACAGAAGTGCAACCTTTTCTGAAATTCCTGCAGATTTCAAAGCTGGGCCATCAACAAGTGTCAGCCGGCCGGAGTGGCCGTGCGCTTCTAGGCGCTACAGTCTGGAGCCGAGCGACCGCTACGGCGCAGGTTCGAATCCTGCCTCGGGCATGGATGTGTGTGATGTCCTTAGGTTAGTTAGGTTTAATTAGTTGTAAGTTCTAGGCGACTCAGAGCCATTTGAACCATTTTTTGAACAAGTGTCAGCGTGCGATCCATTCAACGAAACATCACCGATATGGGCTTTCGGAGCCGAAGGCCCATTCGTGTACCCTTGATGACTGGAGAACATGAAGCCTTACGCATCGCCTGGGCCCGTCGACAACGACAGTTGATGAGTGGAGACATGTTGCCTCATCGAAGAAGTCTCATGTGGAATTGTATCGAGAGGATGGAAGTGTACGGGTACGTACGCACCCTCATGAAACCATGGACACTGCATGTCAGCAGGGCACTGTTCAGGCTAGTGGAGGCTCTATAAGGTGTGGGGCGTGTGCAGTTGGAGTGATGTGAGACCCCTGATATGTCTAGGTACGACTTTGACAGGTGACACGTACGTAAGCATCCTGTCAGATCACCTGCAGCCATTCCTGTCCATTGTGCAATCCGACGGACTTGGGAAACTGCAGCAGGGCAATGGGACACACCACACGTCCAGAATTGCTACAGATTGGCTGCAGAAACACTCTTCTCAGTTTAAATACTTCCGCTGGTCACCAAAGTCCCCATAAATGAACATTATTGAGCAGATCGGGGATGCCAGCAACGTGCTGTTCCGAAGAGATCTCCGCCCCGTCGTACTCTTATGGATTTATGGACAGCCCTGCAGCATTCATGGTGTCAGTTTCCTCCAGCACTACTTCAGACATTAGTCGAGTCAATGCCACGTCGTGTTGCGGCACTTCTGTTTGCTTACGGGAGCCCTACAAGGTATTAGGCAGATGTATCAGTTTGTTTGGCTCTTCAGTGTAACAGGAGACAGTTGTTGTATTACGTGTGTGAAGGAAGGAGTGCAGTCTATGGATGAAGAAGGAGGAAGGCGAACACATCGGAATGGGTAGAGATGACGGTGGATGGATGAAATTTGGTAACAGCAATTGCGTAAGTTCACGAGGGCTACTTGTATTTGCATTACACAGTTACGTTTTGAATATTGAGAACGAAGGACGTACTTCTAGAACAGCAGCCCTGTTGGTACGAGAACAGCAAACACGGGGAGAAACATCCGCTGCACCCCAGGGTTCTGAACGCTGCCCTCCGGATTGTCGATAGACGGCGCTGAGGAAATGCATTGCTGCGCCACCAGATTTTCGCCCCGCCGGCAGACGCTAAAGTGAGCTCGGGAAGCAAGTCGGGCCCTCGGGGGAAATAACTATCCGCCAGTGATAAATCCGCTTAACTGTGCGCCTCGCGTTCGCCTTGGCTGCGGCTCAGCTGTCGGGCCGTCAGTTGGAACTGACAAGTTCTTTTATTCTCCCCGTTCCTGCCTCAGTCCTCCGCTTCCTCTCAACCCTCATTCAGAGTGCTGCCCCAGCGGCGGTTGCCTGGCTAACAACATGACCCGATAAACTAAAGTGGGATACCTTCAGGTCCTCTGCAGGCCCTTGTTTCTACTAACACCCAATGAATTCATAATGTCTGAAGTACTCCAGCAAGCGAAGAGCTGCGGGTAGCAAGTTACCAGGCCAGCAAAACAACACCTTATCCAGATAAGACATTGAAAAAAATTTCATATTTAAATTTTTTTAGTTTTAAGCACATGAACTTTAACAATAACAACTAGAAATAAGCAAGCCAAAAATTTAATAACTGAAAACTGAGAAAAATTCAGTTGATATTTGAGAGCGATACACTACGTGGACCTTCTGTCAAAACTATTTTAAATGGCGCTGTGTGGAATCCAGGCATTATTATAACATGCCAAGGACGTTGCAATGGAAAAAAAAATCGTTAGTGGTCAACCTATCAACGGAGAACCGTAAGCCCAGCAAATGGAAGCAAGAAACGGGTGATTGTAAAATACAAGTTAGTTAAATCAACTTTAGCTCTTTAGATAAAATGGAAATGAATTAGACTCTTTGCGTAGAAATCACTTCATGAAAAGTGTGCAAGATAATTGATAGATTACAAACTGGGCTCAAACCCGCTAAAAAATAAAACGACTGTGCTATGAGCAGACAGAAACCTACAGCCGTTTATGCTAGCCAACGGTAACCGTTTTAAATAAAATAAAAGTAACTCAAACCCAAAACACGTCATGTAATGATTCGTGCGACCGAGAGGCTAGCTCCGAATGCTCGTGTAGTCTACACACTACTGCGAACAAAATGTTCTCGAGCTTGCAGCAGCGTTAAATGCATTAAATTCCAAGAATTCGTCATTGTTCAGTGTTACAACACCCAATGGTCTGCTGGTACCCCCCTCACATACACTAGCTGATTGATTGTATCAGTGAAATTGACCCCTCCGACTTACTGTTGGCGATATACTAGCGGTTTTGATGTAGTGCCACTGTTCACGAATGTGGCTACCAAAGGCTGTTTGGACTTACTGTCACAGTTCTAAGAAAGTGGCGTGGTCGAACTATTTACGTACGCACTTACATCTTCATTACAGTCTGACGTATGGCGTTGCAACGGAAGGTCCAGCTGTTGAAAACTTCGTTATGGAAAATTTATAGGATACTGGCTTAGATACTGCGCCTTTAAAGACATGTTTCTTGCCATACGTTGACGACACGTTCTTCTTTTGGCCCGATCGTGAAAACTTTGACGATTCGTTGGAGCATCTTAACAGCATTAGCAGTAGCATCTAGTTCACCTCGGAAGTTGATAGAGACGTCCTCGTACGTCGCAAACGAAATGGATACCTTGGCCACAGAGTCCACACTAAACCTACTTGCATACCACCTACCATTATCATCCGACACAGAAGCGCACTTGTTGTAAGCACTGGTATATCGAGCGAGAACGATATCACACGCCCGTTACCCCTCCCACGATCTCAGCGACCAGCCCAGGGTCTTCAGGAATCACTGCCGACCACCAAAAAGATGAGGTGACCTCATCAAGATTCACAATAAGACCAGCGACGTTCTTCTGTAAGACACCTTGCGAGTGATGCCGGTCTTATGTGGGACGAACAGTGCACACTGTAGACCAACGCAGGAAGGAGCATGAACGGCTTTATTGCCTACGCCACTCCTAGAAACTCCCATTACGCGATTTTGCGCTATGAAACGGTCAACGGATCAAATTTGATGAAACATCTGTCGTGGGTATTGAGACACTCTAGTTAAAGGAGCCGTAGGGATAAAGATTCCGATAACACCCTTAATAGAGATGGCGGCCTACAGCTGAGCGTGGTGTGGGATCCGGCTATAGCCGGGCTGAATTGAAAACATCGAACGCTGAGTTCACGTATGTCCATACATGGTAATGCCGTAAGTACGGTGCCAACGACATAAACGGGCGCTGTGGTATGCGACACAGCGTGAGACACTTAAAAATCTTACGCATTGCAAGGAGCGTCTTCAGCTGGGATCGAATTATATGCGACCGTTTTAAAACTTTATAGACGCGTGTTTAAACAGACTTACGCTCTCGATAACATATAAGAAATTTAAGGACTCTATTGGGTACGTTCTCACTGATGTGCTAATCCCTGACCTGCACCCGGATGTAGCCGAACGTTCGCGACGTACATCGAGCAAGCCAACCAGTGTGACATCACACATTCGTTTCGGAGTCCATATTTCCCGTGGGCCCATCAGTGACGTCATACCCGGCAGCTAGTGTATGTAAGGGCGTACCAGGAGCCCACTGGAAATCGTACCTCTTTACAATGGCGAGGGAGGATTTGGCCGAATGCTCGCGGAAATTTGACTAGTTAACGTTCCTGGAAGCTCGATAACATTTTATTCAGTATTACCGCCGCGAGACTGCATTCTTACACTACACACTACTGAGCTCAGCAAGCAAATTCAAAGAGCGGTAGTATTTACAATCCAGTAATTCCATATTATTTGTGAGTTCTATAGCCGTGAAGAAACAGGGCTATCATGCACCAAATCCGAGTGACTTGGCTCTGGGGCGTACAAGCTGATAAAATAGCGCAAACCACTGGCTCGAAATAATATTCAATTCCAGGAATCCGCCAGCTTTGGTAGTGAACATCTGAGGGCGAGCTGATGTGAGCCACTGCAAGGTCAGCGCGGCAGAACTCGCAGATCCTCCCTGGGAGACACGAAACGGACCTTTGCTTAGCTACTGGCAAAGAGGTTATATCGCGCTTTCCATTACATAACGAAATGGCGTACAGGTCGATGTGATCCATACAAATGGCACAGAACACAGAGAATGTGTATATATTTTTCTTTTCTGCCTGGAATGTTGCGGCTTTGATATTGCTGTTGCAAGTATTAAAACTACTACACTATCGTGAAACAGAAAGAAAGGATAAAGGTAACGTAACAAATATAAGGAAGGTGAGCAAGTTCGGCTTATGTTGGTGTAACGCTGATGTTTTTCTTTGGCACGGTAATTGTGAATTTTTAAGCTCTGTAGCGTGCTACAAAAATTATTTTTGACATGTTTCACCATCTAGCGAAATACATTGTACCGAAGTAGGTTACACGATAGTTGCCGCATCATCACAGGACATTCATTTATTTCCTCCGAAAATTTTAACGGCAGATTTTTAAGCATTTGCAATATATGAATACTGAATTATTAATCCTTTTTACTCGACATTTAGGTTACATTTTTTTGGTGTTTAGGTACCAGGCCTAAATAGAGATGTCAGAAGAAACGTATACAGGGAGTAGCGAGTACAAGAGCAGATATTTTAATATGGTGTACGTTAAAAGGTACATTCATCGGTTTGTTGCTTGTTTCAAGACCGTTTTTGGCTTTTATATTGAAGCCTTTTTCTTGTGGAATGTGTAAATTATGTTTCACAACAGCAAAATTTTCTGATTACATTATGAAGTAGCTTCAACGTAACAGCCGAGCAAGGTAGTCCGATTTCATTACAATTTCCCCAGAGCTTGTGCCAACCTATTTTTCTCTGCTGCATTCTGGCGTATTTTAATGGGAGTGCTTCATACTCAATGATGGTAAGGCTCGCCAAACACTACCAGTTGATGGTAACGATATACGACAGTAGAAATAATACCTTAGAAATTTCTCAGATTAACCTCTCAAAATTTCACAGCCTCTGAGTTTTATAGTTAAACCTGTTTTATATTTGCTAACTCCTATTCGCTAGATCATATCTCATATGTTAGACGAATGAGATCCTCATTCGGCATTGATTCCCTTGGTGAATGTCTGGAAGATGACGGTCCACACTGAGTGAATGTCAAACACATGAGAAATTTGTGAGCAATAACTTTGTCCGTAAACCGACATTTTTTATTTCACAAGCGAGAAATCGGGTTGTCTTTATAGGTCACACAATTAAACGGACATATCTTGTGTGTATTGTGCAACATATCATGCTGCTCACATCACATGTTTAAATTATATTATTTACCTCAAAGCTGAGGGCGTTAGCTGTTGGGTGGAATACCCTATTTCACATACGTGGTCAGCGTTTATGCTGCTGACATACAGTTAAAATCAATGTAGTTGCGAAGACGCCCAAAACATTTACTAACTGTGATTTATCGCAGTTTTAGAAGCATAGAACAGGGATGTGTTCAGCTAATCCTGGTGGCTCAGGGAGTTAGCTTTGGAACAGTTACACTTTAAATTGAAGACAGCCCAAGAACTAACACTTGTATCCTTGCCCGTGATACGTATACAGCTCAGGAAAATCTTTTTCTAGATCAGCAACCTCATTTTTTTGTTGCATGATATTAATGGGAAACCGAGGTATTATGTGGTACAGAATGCATTCTACGTAGAGCAGCACCCAATTTTGGTTTGATGAATTCTAAAACCATAGTTATTGAATTTGAATTTACAATTTCTCCATCGGACGGCATGTACGCTTTTACCAAAATAAATTGCACCTATACTAGGTACAGTAAGATGGCTAAAACCCAACATTGACAACAGAGAGGTTTTTGAGGTATATCAAAGCGCACATGGAACTGTAGGAGAATGGGAAATGAAGGTCGTGTATTTATCGCAGTAAAAAAGGAACTCAAAACCACCGAGATAGAAATTAAAGTAGTATGCGAAATTGTCTGGACAAGACTGAGTATAAATGGTGGTCATAAAAGTACTCACAGATGCAGCTAAAAACCGCAGAGGACACATCGAACTGCTAATACGAATGAGCTTTAACTAGAAACTGTAGAGAAAACAACAGATCACTAGTACAAATGTTCCTCAGTCATAGTAACATCACTAGATATGATTGGAGTAATCCAACAATTAACTGAGATAGTTACAGTTTTGCTAGTGGTGACAATAACAAAACGAGCTGAGAAATACAATTGAAACTCTTCTCTGAAAACTACCTGTAACAGATTGTTCAGAAGCCCAGTCACGACAAATATTCATTAGACCTAATGGCAGCAACTAGACGTCATTCCTATGGGAATGTCTGCATTGAAGCCGGCGTTATTGTCTAAAAAGGAACTGTAGCAACAATCATTAAAGCAAAATGTCCTGTAAAATCATTAAGAAGAATTACATATTCAGCAAGTTACTTAAAGAAGAATTCATTTCGCGTCTTAAATAACGTAACATAATAGCTTAAATTTGACAGAAGGGAAACTATTAAAATTTTTCGATTGAATCCTGACTATAGAAAATTGATACATAACTAAATCGACGTTATCAAATGATGTTAAGAGTGTTGATGATTACTAAAGGTGTTAAATGTCTTTGACAAACTGTTAAAAGTAAATGCAGTAATAGATACTGATTAAAGAAAGCAAAAGTACAATAATGAATCTTTTTTATTATTATAATGACTGCAGCATTTGTAGATTATTTCAATATGAATATTACTTTAGACGAAGCAAACAAGGAAGCTGGGAATCCATTTTGGCTTTTCAACCCGGACGTTTGTGGGTAACATTGAAAATACGTTGCTTGGAGAGGACGGAATGTAACGAAAAGACAGCATTCGCAGGCAGGGCAGCCAGGTGTGTGAACGTAGCTGAGCTATGTCTGGCTATGTCAAAATATTGTGATTGCTGAAACTGTGCATAATCGAGTGAAAATTAGTGTGTTGCAAAATCGCCTCCACAAATTGCGGTTTTTGGAGAGCAAAAATGTTGAACATTAATCTAAAATGGAATTTAGAACCAACACAACTTCTAGGAAAACCGCTACCACAAAGAGCGTGGTAGTAATAAATGAAGTCCATTTCATTGGAGACTTGATGAGCCTTGCCAATTATCATTCTGCACTCTTCAACTTTAGCACCACGATATCTACGATAAACAAAGCTAAATTATTTTATTAAATGTAAGTGATCAAAAGTGTTTTAAACAGTACAGTTACAAACTTCATGTCCTAGGTTGCGTTCACACTGCCGGCCGGGCCGAGCCGAGCCTGGCCGGGCCGCCGCCCGCTTCGATATCAAACACGTGGTTTTGAATTGCGGTGTTCACACTGGCGGCCGGGCCGCGCCGACACGGCGTGAGCCTCCCGGAGCCGAGCCGGCGACATCCCAAGTGTTTAATATTGCCGGCGCGAGCCGACCGCAGGCGCGAGCCTGTGGAGCAGCACTACAGCTTCTGCAGTACACGCATCACACGTCTCCCTTCTGCATTCATCACAAGTGGGACTGCACACGTCTTTTATTTTAAGATGTTACCTCACATTTCACAATCAGTGAGGAAAAATTACGTTTATTATAATGATACATGCGAAATTACTTTTATTTCATTTATTTAATCTACCGTATTTACATGCATTTTCAACAATAGTTTGCCAGCGATCGCGGCATTGCCGCCACTGAATAGTTCGCATTTACTTGTAAACGGAGACAGATATGAGTGTCACTGAGTGACGGAAATGTGTCCCTACCAGATGATAATGCATTGTAAAGTCATGCTGTGGCAGTTTCTTATCAGTGGAAATAGAACCACTAAGTCAAAGGGCATAATCTCAAAACTCTTCGCCTATCAATCTGTCTATCTTACAAGGTAATGAAAAGAATTCTGTGAGGTGATCAGTGGCTCCACATGATGAACCATTAGCACTGCCAAGCGCTGTATCATGAAGAAAAAAGAAGAAAAAAGTTGGAAAATTCTGAAGGAGTATTTCTGCGATTCTTCGTTGAAGGCACAGCAAGACATTACCCAAAATGACGAAGCTAATTACTTCCTAATGATTCTCAGGAGTCCCATAAACACTCTTCCCCTCAGAGGTAAGCGTTTGTGAAATTTAAAATACAAAAGCATGACTACAATTAATTGGAGGTAGTGAATGCTGTACAAAGTTCTACTGCAAACCAAAAGGTGTCTACTAACGAATCTTACCTTATCGTTATACACACATTTTCTTCTGCTGTTATACTTCTGCGAAAATTTGTGTTCTGTTTAGAAATTTTGTCTTGAATGTTCTGCAGCACATACTGAAATGTATTATGATTCATTCTGTAATTTGAATAAAATTTTTGAGGATAGTTTTTAAGTCCTTCATATAAAGAAAAAAACTCTCCTAAATGTCTGTCGCTATTTATGGGATGAATCCATAACCTCCTAGTTCTTCTGTACTTCAAACCTCGACGAGTTACTGCAGAGTCAAAACAATACCAATAAAAGAGTGAAGACATTGTTCTACACGACAGCACAGACTAGCTAAAGGCGAGCAACTGTTGACTGCAGCTACGTTTTCTACTGACTTGCTTGTCAGCTGTCGAAGGGTGGGGAACTTTTTAAATTTATTTATTTGGCCTCCCGCCAGCTATTTAGCCAAAGAGTGGGGATTACCTCGACAGTGCAGCGCAGCCCGCCAAGGAAGAAAAAAAAACAATGAAGAACAATGACACGCACACCTGTGCCGATCTGTAGTAGTTTCATTAACTCTCCATTATTTTTTCTGACAAAGTAGACAACGAGACTACAGAATTGCGCTTCAGTTATCTTTTAGTTCGAAATACGAAATGTACATCATACTAATTGTAGGATGTTGATGAGAAATAGTTATTTGTCTTTTGTGATGCAACGTGTGGCTAATTATAAAAGCATAGCAGATGATTGTCCAGTAGCCGAGGGAAAAATTCTTATACATTTGGTTTTATCTAGAGAATGAGACCATTAAAATAATAAGAGGGGCCGGCACTAGGTCTGCGCTGTAATTAGTTTCCACTAGTAATTAGTTTTTTTTCTGTGCTGCATTATATGACTACACTAAACCAAGCTGTAACCGAGCGAACTCCGTGGCTTGCGGTCGCGGCACTTACGCCACTGAATAGCTCGCATTACTTGAGACCAGAGACAGGTATCAGTATCATTATCATTTCAAAAACTTTTTGGTACTATTAGCTACATTTCATTCCCAAAAATGTATGGTTCAAAACGGATCTAACAGTAAGCTACCCGCTACATAACTTTTTCACTACAAGATTTGTAAATCAAGTGCACAACGTTGACAAATAGCATCATTTCACAATGACTGTTAAGAAATATGGAAAGATAAATGATTCAATACGAAGCTAAGATGTTGCACTACCACGTGTACAAAAATCAGAATCTTTAACCCGTACTTTCTTCAAAATCGGTTGGGAAGCGTTACGAAACTAAGAAATCACGCGAAACGAAAAGTAGACTTTTTCTTCTTTCACGACGTAAGTAACGCCTTTAAGGAAAAAATAAATTCATAAAACGATGTCGCGAAGTCTTATATACCGCTAAGAATTTTTAAAACATGAAAATCGGAGAAGTGGATTTTCCCCCATTTCGCCGTCCCGGCTCGGCGCGGCGCGCAGTGTGAATGCACTACACGTCGGCCTGAGCTGGCTAGGCACGAGCCGAGCCAGTACTCGTCAGCCCGGCCCGGCCCGGCCGGCAGTGTGAACGCAGCCTTATTGCTGAATGGATTCCGTTGGTTAAAGTTTTTTTTAAAGTCATTATCCTAAACTCTTCAAGTGAATACTAAAGTCCTTTTTAATGTGTGTTTAAATAATTTTGAGTAAATGTTGTGGCCGTACCTAACGGTTGCCGCTTGAGTGTAGTTGCTCTTCCAAACACAATCACATACGAACAAATCAGTTTGCCTGATATTGCTCTTACCTTAGGTGCTTGTGCTTTGCTTGATTCTGTTTAACAGGAATAGCTCGATGTAGTCATAGGGTTGAGGTGCGCAAGTCTCCTTTCATGCCCAGCAGCTAATTCGCTGCAAATAATAACCTGTAATTGTGATCCTACAGTCAAATAGTGTTCAAAATGTTCAAATGTGTGTGAATTCTTATGGGACTTAACTGTTAAGGTCATCAGTCCCTACGCTTACACACTACTTAACCTAAATTATCCTAATGACAAACACACACACACCGATGCCCGAGGGAGGACTCGAACCTCCCCCGGGACCAGCCGCACAGTCCATGACTGCAGCGCCTAGACCGTTCGGCTAATCCCGCGCGACGTCAAATAGTGTATGCAATGGTTAGAACTGGGAGTTAATAAAATACAAAGAAGTGTAAATGAAAGATAAATCAATAATTTCATAAAAAGAGTTATTTCTAACATCAGTAACTGATATAGAGGAAGAAAATTATGTTGAATAATGTTTAATCAAGAAAGGACATCTCAAATAAACGGAAAGTAGTCCTACGACATTCGGTTAAAATACATACAGAAGATACACCTATTAGATGAAATGAAGTTACGCTCAAAGCGTTACGAGAATAATGGCAATCAGGGACACGTGAAAAATAATAGCATTTCGTGATCACAATACAAGAAATATTCAGCAGCTCCAAACAGTTCAGAGATCTGCATGATGAATCACAAATTGAAGCACGTGATTCAGGGAATAGTAACTCTGTCTATTGGCAGTTCCGCATTACAAGCTGAGATAGTTATTGTTCCGCTCTGAAGCACATTCACACCTCTAGAAATACAAAGTTCCTTCAGAAGTTGAAGTATGGTAGCGGCCGTTCACTATCCAGAATCAACCACCTATACGAGCGAGTAACGCTCGTTAACCACAAGCAGATCTGCCTTCTGCAAGAACTCGACATTAAGCGTGCAGAATCGCCCCCTTGAACCCTTCACTCGAAAAGTCCCAGCGTCCACTTGATTCTCGTAGGGTTCTGTTACTGTCTCCTTTTCCATTTGCTGAAGGCTATTCGTACGATAATGTACTAGAAGTGAAATTAAACTCTCGGTTGCCGTTATGCTTGTAATAAAGTACTTATGTACAGACATCATTATTTCCTTACGATAATACTTGTAGACCTATAAGGATCTTAACGTATGATAGTATATTTTTTATATTTGTCTTTTTCTAATTATTTTCTATACTTGTTGACTCACGTGGAGTATTTCTGTAATTCTGTTAGTAAATTCAATGCGCCTACGGTTATTGTCTGTTTACGCCGCTAAGCGTACATGTTTATCGGCGTATGCGCCTCAGGATTTTTTTGTTTTTTTTTTCTTTGTTAATCACGCTCTTCACTATCACTCAGTCAGTATGTAGATCCAGCATCTCCTAGGATATGTTATAACATCAGCTTAAAATTTACAAATGTACATAAATTAAAAAATTATAGCATATTAATTAAATGCCAAAAGAAACACATCAATATAGATAAACTCCCGAGTCAGCAGTTTGTTTTCATAATTTTTTTAACACTTTTGCACTCAATTGATAGCATCTTGCCTTGACCAACTCATCGTAGCAGTTCACTATCACAGAAGTGATCGGTGCTCTAGCGTCAGCTGTTTCGTAGTCCAGCCGTCTGTGCCCAAGTTTATGACGTCCATGACCAAATACTACGCCGAAGCCTGCGTCGGTCCGCAGTCGCCGTCAGTACTGAAGGTTGATAGGTGTCGAAATGTAACTATGGTTTAGCTACCAATAATCATATGACTTCCTGAATCGCCGTAGATCAGGCACTGAACGTCCTCCAAACTGGAATCGCTACATTCGCTAACAGGAGAGCAACCAAATGCTGGTGAACAGCATATCCAAAACATTTTTAATCCAGTTCGACATTTCAAACACTCTTTCCGTGTTTCCACACGAAAACACGTCTTTTATGCTGTTTTTTTTTGTTCGACACCATAATTCACTTCTCTACAATTTTACCATGTCTAAAAAGAAAATTTAAAACTAATGCTACCTTGTGCAGAAATCACACATTTAACTTTCCTTTCAGCTCAGCAGATTACTGCTTTTTAGATCTGCATCCACATCTTACTCCACTAGCCACCTAATGGTACACGGCAGAGGGCACTTTTCGTACTACTGACACAGCCTTCCCACCTTGTTCCACTGGCGAATAGCGCGAGGGAAGAATGATTGTCGGGAAGCCTCTGTTCTGGCTCTAATTTCTCGAATATCCTCCTCGTTGCCATATGTACATACAGGGTTTGCGTAAAAAGTAATGAGACTGATTTTTTGCTGACGTGACTGAACTTTGCAGGGCGCGCTCGCCCTGGGGGATTGGTGGTGGGGGTTGTCTGGCCGAAAACGCGCGACGTGCCAGTCGCCTGGAGGCTCTTGTCTCGGCAGTATCGTGCGTTGAGTCGACACGTCGCGAAGTCGTCCGCCGTGGCGCCACGTGCAGCAAACGATCGAGCCACGTTACGCCATCAGGTTTTGTGTGAAACTAGGAAAACCGGCTACGGAAACGATGGAATGTGTCGGCAAGCCTACGGCTATGATTGCATCTCAAAAGCCCAGGTTTTCAGGTGGATGAAGAGCATTAAAGAGGGCAAGGACTGCGTGGAGGACGGGGACCGCTCCGGACACCCGTCAATCAGCAAAACCGGCGAAAAAATCGACCGCGTCCACGTTTTATTGAACCGTGACTGTCGAATGACTTTCAGGATGATAGCAGGCGACCTCAGACTTGATAAAATGACAGTGCACAACATCACCACCGAAGAATTGTCGATGAGGAAGAACTGCGCCTGCATGGTCCCGAAGATTCTGTCAGAAGTTCAAAAGCAAACATTTGTGGACACCTGCAAAGACAGTCTCCAGAGCCTTGAAGCTGATCCGGAATTTTTAGATACCGTTATCACCGGAGAAGTAAACTGGGTGTTTCAGTACATCTACATCTACATCTACATGATTACTCTGCAATTCACATTTAAGTGCTTGGCAGAGGTTTCATGAACCATAATCATACTATCTCTCTACCGTTCCACTCCCGAACAGCGAGCGGGAAAAGCGAACACCTAAACCTTTCTGTTAGAGCTCTGATTTCTCTTATTTTATCTTGATGATCATTCCTACCTACGTTGGTTGGGCTCAACAAAATATTTTCGCATTCGGAAGAGAAAGTTGGTGATTGAAATTTCATAAATAGATCTCGCCGCGACGAAAAACGTCTTTTCTTTAATGACTTCCATCCCAACTCGCGTATCATATCTGCCACACTCTCTCCCCTATTACGTGATAATACAAAACGAGCTGCCCTTTTTTGCACCCTTTTGATGTCCTCCGTCAATGTCACCTGGTAAGATTCCCACACCGCGCAACGATATTCTAACAGAGGACGAACGAGTGTAGTGTAAGCTGTCTCTTTAGTGGACTTGTTGCATCTTCTAAGTGTCCTCCCAATGAAACGCAACGTTTGGCTTGCCTTCCGCACAATATTATCTGTGTGGTCATCCCAACTGAAGTTGTTCGTAATTTTAACACCCAGGTACTTAGTTGAATTGACACCCTTGGGAACTGTACTATTTATCGAGCAATCGAATTCCAACGGATTTCTTTTGCAACTCATATGGATCACCTCACACTTTACGTTATTTAGCGCAAACTGCCATCTGCCACACCATACAGCAATCTTTTCTAAATCGCTTTGCAACTGATACTGGTCTTCGGATGACCTTACTAGACGGTAAATTACAGCATCATCTGGGAACAACCTAAGAGAACTGCTCAGATTGTCACCCAGGTCATTTATATAGATCAGGAACAGCAGAGGTCCCAGGACGCTTCCCAGGGGAACACCTCATATCACTTCAGTTTTACTCGATGATTTGCCGTCTATTACTACGAGCTGCGACCTTCTTGACAAGAAATCACGAATTCAGTCGCACAACTGAGACGATACCCCATAGGCCCGCAGCTTGATTAGAAGTCGCTTGTGAGGAACGGTGTCAAAAGCCTTCCGGAAATCCAGAAATACGGAATCAACTTGAGATCCCAGTATGACCTGGAGACAAGCGCACGAGTGCCGAATGGCACACTGCAGCATCTCCACGTCCAAAAAAGGGTCGCATGAGCAAATCGAAATTGAAAGCCATGCTGATTGTATTTTTCGACATCAGGGGCGTTGTTCATCATGAGTTGTGCCCAATGGCCAAACTATCAACGGTGTTTCTTATTGTGAAGTGCTCAAGAGACTGAAGCCAGGGTCCATCACGTGACGCCAGCTATCACCGATGATTGGAAGCTGCATCGTGACAATGCGCCGAGTCACACCTACTTCATGGTGGCCAGCTACCTGGCCAAGAAAGGGATTCCAACGATTCCCCAGCCCCTACACTCCCAGTGTGGCCCTACCAGACATTTTTCTTTCCACAAACAATAAACTTCCCTGAAAGGACACCACCATAGGACCTTGGAGGAGGTCCAAGATGCCACGATAAGGGCTTTGAAGGCCATCACGAACTCAGCGTTCGCGGCAGCGTTTGAAGTGTGCAGATCTCGCATGGAGTAGTTTGTTGACTCTCACGGGTCATACATTGAAGAGTACCAAGTGGCTGTAGCGATATCTACAATAAATTTTTGTTCACAAGCTCAGTCTCATCACTTTTCATACAAACTCTGTATGTATACATGTTGGGCGAAGTAAGATGTGGTCTGACTCTTCCCGGAAAGTGCTCTCTTGAGATCTCTGATGCACAACACCTCTCTTGTAACATCTGGCAATTGAGTTTGTTGATCATGACTGTAATGATCTCGCTCCGGGTAAACGATCCAGTGACGAAACGCACCACTTCCATTAAATCTTTTCCATCTCTGCTATCAGTCCTGCCTGGTAAGGATCCCAGATAGACAATAGACAAGCAATGCTCAAGATTCGGTGGAAAAAGTGCATTATAAGCCACATCCTTGGTGTATGAGTTACATTTCCTTAAGATTCTTCCAGTGAATCTGAGTCTGGCATTTGATTTTCATACTACTAGTATTATGTACGTAGTCATTCAGGTTAAAGTCGTTCTGCATTGTTACTCCTAGATATCTTACGGTAGATACTGTTTTCAACGGTTTTTTATCAACAGTGTAGCTGTACAGTAGCGGATTTCTTTTCCTACGTACAGGTATGAGTATTATGTTATATTTACTTTCGTTCAGGATCAACTGCCAGACATTCACCATTCATCAATTAGCTGGAGCCCTTTCTGCAAATTTTTACAGTCTTCTGGCGTTCCTACTTTGTTATAGACAACCTAATTATCTGCGAACGTCCTTAAAAGAACATCCGAAGCTTTCTACTAGATCATTTATATATATTGTAAACACTAATTGACTTTTCACACTTCCGAGAGGTACTCCGGAAATTATTGTAACATCTGTCAATTTTGTTCCGTTAAGAGCGACGCATTGAGTTCTATCTGTAAGGAAGTCTTGAATCAAGTCGAGCTGAGTTTTGCAGGATCTCTGTCTGCGGAATTCAGGTTGATTTTTATAGAGGAGCTTTTAAATTTACCGGTATCCTATTTGCATAGCAAAACACTTGTCCCTAGAATCAGTCTCTTAAATATTACGTAGTTGTTCCCGACATATTACACACAAATCTATTCGAAACCCTTAGAAAATAGCATTCATCACAGAATTAACCCACGTGATGTTCCCCAAACCTTAGCTCACACTCTGAATACAATGACATGTTCCGCTCCCACAAGTAATTAAAATTTAATGAAGTCTGATGACCTCCAGGCACCAAATGTTGTGTGAACAGTAATTACAAACAAACCACATTTTTTACACGTGAAACCCATCCAAAATACTACAAGTAACATACACAAATAACCCCTGAAAATTTACCCACAAATTCTATGTTTCACTCCTCTGTAAATGGAGAAATGAATTATGATCCACCGACCTCCACTCAGCAAGTTATGCGGCCAGTGTCGACCCCTCACGCTAAGCTGTGACTACACATTTCACATACATCATAAATTCACCATTTTTAACCTTTACACCAAGCAGAAGTAACCCCCAAATTTCTTAAAATAACTACACGTGAAGAACATTTAGTTACGTATTTGTATTAGTACAAGTCACATTTTCATTCACAAGACCACGCGGGATTAGCCGAGCGGTCTAGGGCGCTGCAGTCTTGGACTGTGCGGCTGGTCCCGGCGGAGGTTCGAGTCCTCCCTCGGGCATGGGTGTGTGTGTTTGTCCCTAGGATAATTTAGGTTAACTAGTGTGTAAGCTTAGGGACTGACGACCTTAGCAGTTAAGCCCCATGTGATTTCACACCCATTTGAACATTTTTTTCATTTAGAAGATGCAACTCTGGACCATTGCCTCTTGTAACATTTTTCTTGTAAGCGAGAGTATCTTTTGAATTCTCTTTTTTCCTGTTTTTGACCTGCTCAGATTCAAGCCCTCTTTCCTCGTTCACCAACGGAGTCTTTTTTTCCCATAAAATTTTTGTCTTCTGTTGGAGCACCACCTTTTGGTTCGAGAAACGCACACATTTTTTCCTCATCAGCAGTGATCACTTAATTTACTTTCACCCCTCTCTGAACACTGTTCCCGGAAAACATTATTTTTAATATTCTTTCCTTTCTCCTACATATCTGTTGTACACATTACAACATCAGATCATCAATCAATTTCATTATGACTATCAAACAATTCATTAAACACTTCCTTGTCCCAAAGTTCGTCGTTCTTCCCTTCAAGACCTATTTATACTTCTCCCGTGCCCACCAGTGAGGCAGTAATGACTTCAATATTTTTCCAAACCATCTCCTGACATTTGTAATCAATATCTTCCTTGCCGTACCATTCAGTACTAACATCATCTCCTAAAGAAAGACTCTCCCCATTATCCACTTCTGCATTGTGCCGATCAGTCTCTAAATCACCTGTGTGATTTAAATCGCCCTCATAATCCTTTGTTTCACCTTTCTCGTAAGCGTCAAATATACTGTTCACTTCGTCTGTAGTAACATCAGTGGCCGTAACATTCTCACAATGAACCACACAACTTAAAACATCTTTTCCCTAACAGGAAACGTCATTTATTCCCGCCAAATCTAAACAAACTTTTCACAATTTACCTTATTAATATCCACCGATAACTCATTAGCTTCATTACTGGAAACTTCCGCTACATCCGCCGATACATTATTGACAACACCACCAATAACTTCGTCCACCTCCCCCGACACACCTCTCAAACCGCTGTTACTGCATCGCACCACGTCGGAATTCACATTACACTCATATTCATCCAAATTCGGAACCACCTATGTCTTCGTAACATAATCTCTCCTCTCATATCTCTCCGACATTTTGCATTCTGATCACGTAATTAGCATTACGTTGATAATTATTTCTGTCATATTTATTAATATTATTGTGGATATTACTACTGTTGACGAATGGGACCCACTTCGCTATGTACAGTTCCCATGATGTGGCTTGAATTTCAACGCCTGGTGAAAATTCATCGATGGAATCTGTCGGACTGTGGACATAATGCCGTTGTAAATGTTCCAGTAAGTATCTCATGATCATCGTAGTCTCCGTCGAACGTATATTACTCAGGTGACAACCGGTAACTAGTACACGTTCGACGCCAATGTGCTCCTCCTGTCGACACTGTCAGCTGTTACTAATTCTTACCGACAACACAATACCAATTATACCGGGAGGTCCCCCTCTGGTGACCTCAAACAGTCTGCTACGTACTACACAAAGTTGTCGGGATACTTTGTTTAGGTAGTGCATGCCCCAGGAACTGAAACTGAGTGTAACAAAACAAAGACAGAAAATGTGGAACTCAGTTTCCAGATTTTCTTTTACTGTGACCAAAAGGTATTACATAGTCCGCTGCTTGCTTCTTTACAAAGGCTGATGTAGAATTTGTTATCAGTGGCATTCAGAAACGCGTTGAACTGTTAAAACTGAACAAGGCCCATGGGTAGTGAGGACCTCTCCCAGATTCTAAACTGAATTTACAGCTGTGTTAGCTCCCGTTTTGATCATAATATACCGTGGAGCCCAAGAATAAACGTCTGTCCACAGTGACAGGCCAAAATTACAGGTCATACCCGTTTACGCAAAAAGCATCAGAAGTAATCCACGTAACTACCGCCCGACCTTAAAGTTATTTATCAGTTGTAGAATGGTAGAACATATGCTGTGTGAGCTCAGAGAAAGACCTCCTCCATGTCAAGCATTCACGATTCCACAAACATCCAGCTTGCTGATCCCAACTTGAGTTCGTCGTACATGCTAAAAGCCATGGATCAAGGCATACGGATGGATGCAGTATATCTCCACTGCAAAAACGTATTTGACTGATTACCCTACCAAACCTTATTAATGAAAGTGCGATAGTATGCACTACGAAACGAAATTTGCCCCTGACTTGAGAACTATTAGTAGGCAGGGCGAAGAATGTTACCTTGAACAGAGAGTCATCGACTTACACACAAGTATTTTAAGACTTCTTCCAGAGAAATGTGCTGAGATTCGTGTTGTTCGTATCGTAGACACATCAAAAAAAGTTTTGCATCACACCGGTTCCCAGAACTCTTAAAGACAGACGTTGACTAAGCATATTGTATCACAGACACAGTCCTTTTGACTGTTCAGAGATGTCAGTAAACCCGCCCAAAGATGTAAACAACCATGCATGAGCAGAGCCTATTAGACGCAGGGGGTCCGACAGCCGATCAGTTCCAGTCATTCCACCTGGCAGGAGGTACACGGCTCGTGATATCTGTAGTTCAACCATGCCTAGACGGTCAATACTGCAGTTCGATCACTTTGTGCCAGGAAGGACTCTTAACAAGGGAAGTGTCCGGACGGAGTGAACCAAAGCGATGTTGTTAGGACATGTAGGAGATACAGAGAGTCAGGAACTGTCGATGACATGCCTTGCTGAGGCCGCGCAAGGGCTACTACTGCAGTGGACGATCGCTACCTAAGGATTATGGCTCGGTGGCATACTGACAGCAACGCCATCATGTTGACTAATGCTTTTCGTGCAGTCACAGGACGTCGTGTTACGATTCAAACTGTGCTGATTAGGTTGCATGATGCGCAACTTCATTCCCGATTTCCGTAGCGAGGTTCATCTTTGCAACGACACCATGCACCGCGGTACAAACGGGCCTAACAACATGCCCAATGGACCGCTCAGGATTGGCATCACGTTCTCTTCACCGATGAGGTTCGCGTACGCCTTCAACCAGACAATCGTCGGAGATGTGTCTCGAGGCAACCCGATCAGGCTGAACACTGTCCAGCGAATGCTGCGAGGTGGAGGTTCCCTGCTGTTTTGGGGTGGCATTATGTGGGGCCGACGTACGCAGCTGGTGGTCATGGAAGGCGCCGTAACGGCTATACGATACGTGAATGCCATCCTCCGATCGATAGTGCAACCATATCGGCAGCATATTGGCGAGACATTTGTTCAAAAATGTGTGTGAAATCTCATGGAGCTTAACTGCTAAGGTCATCACTCCCTAAGCTTACACACTACCGAACCTAAATTATCCTAAGGACAAACACACACACACCCATGCCCGAAGGAGGACTCGAACCCCCGCCGCGACCAGTCACACAGTCCATGACTGCAGTGCCTAAGATCGCTCGGCTAGTCCCGCGAGGCAAAGGCATTTGTCCTCATAGACGGAAATTCGCGCCCACATCGTGCACATCTTGTGAATGACTTCCTTCAGGATAACGACATCGCTTGACTACAGTGACCACCATGTTCCCAAGTCACGTACCCTATCGAACACACGTGGGATAGATTGAAAAGGGCTGATTATGGACGACGTGACCCACCAACTACTCTGAGGTATCTCCGCCGATTCGTCATTGAGGAGTGGGATAGTGCCTTGATGAACTTGTGGATAGTATGCCACGATGAATACAGGTATGCATCAATGCAAGAGGACGTACCACTGGGTATTAGAGGTACATGTGTATACAGCAAACTGGACCACCTCTGAAGGTCTCGCTGTATGGTGTTACAACATGAACTGTGTGTCTTTCTTGAGCAATAAAAAGAGCGGAAATGATGTTTATATTCATCTCTATTCCAATTTTCTGTACAGTTTCCAGAACTCTCGGAACTGAGTTGATGCAAATCTTTCTTATGTGCGTATTTAATGGCCTGGCAGATATTTTTACTACCTTAATTTTGTAGATGTTGATGTAATTATCTGTTATGAAGGACTATTCGGGAAACGCAGCAGAAATATGGAATCACAAATTGATAATATTGCGAAGTTGTGAAAACATAGTCAACTTGCTGTAAAAGAAAAGAAACATTATAGTCACCAAAGACAGAAACTTAATAACATATCGAGTAAAATTGCTCTAAGTACTTCATCCGAAAGTTACCTTGAGCAGTTTTATCAGAAAATCGACTCGTGACCATCGGACACAAAAGCAGCTGCAATAGCTCAACAGATGAATGACCACAGGATCCGATGTGATACCAATCCCATTCTACGCAGACTATGAAAAGAACTTTCCCCTCTTCAACAGTAGTGCACTGTAGGTTTTTTTATACTCGCGTAGTATGACATTTCCGGAAAACAAGAATCCCCACAGTAGGAATCAACATGAGTTCCGGAATCAATGATTATGTGAAACCATGGCTCTGTTCGCCCACGAGGCCCAGAAAGCAGGGCAAAACAGGCTCTCGGATGGATACCATGTTCCTTGACTTACAAAGAGCTTGGATACAGTGCTTCACTGCCTCTAAATGAACAAGATACGAACTTACGGAATATCAGACCAACTTTGCGATTCTACTGAAGATATTCGAGTAAACAGAACCCAGCATGTCGTTCTGAATAGAATTCTTCAAGCCTAAAAGTAAATTCGGTGGTGCCCCTAAGAGTGTTTTACGGCCATTATTTTTCACAACATATGTAAATGACCTAGGAGATGACATCTAAAATTCCACGAGGCTTTTTGCAGATGATACTGGTGTATACAGAGGAGTGGTAACGCCAGAAAATTGTAGCGAAAAGAAGGAAGACTTCGTGGATGGGGGATCGACGATTCCTGCAGGGAGTGACACGCTGCGAACAGGTAAAGCCCTTTTATTCTGTGAGTACACAATGGTAGAAAAATCACTGGAAGCAACTAATTCCATATCATACCAGGGATTATGTGTACAGATCTATTTCAGGTGGAACGACTGTATAACGTTAATGGTGTGGAAGGCAGATGCCAGACAGGTTCATTGGAAGAATCCTGAGGAAATGTAGTCCACAACAAAGGAAGCAGCTTACAAGACCCTCGTTTCCCCAACACTGGAGTACTGCTCGTCAGTCTGGGATCCGTGTCAGATAGGACTGACCGAGGAAGTACAGCAGACATGAAGAAGAGCAGCACGTTTTGTTACAGGTTTATTTAGTAAGCGCCACAATCACGGGGATGCTCATCCAGTCCCAGTGGCAGACGCTGCATACGTTCTGTATCACAGTATGACCTACTATTGAAGTTCCGAGACTAATCTATCGCTTCCTCTTACTTATATCACACGAAGAGATCCTGAAGATAAAATCAAAGAGATTCGAGCCAACACATCAACTTACCAGCAATCGTTCGTCCTGTGAGTCGTACGTAACTGGAGCAGGAAAAAGGGGAAGTGGCAAGGATACCCCAAGTACCCTCCGCCACGTACCTGTTGGAGGATTGCGGAGTACTGAAGTAAATGAAGATGTAGACGTATAACTTACGAATGAAATGTCAATGATTAACAATTAGAATTGATCATCTCGTACTAATACCTCGAAGCACTCCCCTCTGGTTTGGATCTTATTTATCACCGAGTAGCAGTCTAATAAATGAGTTATACTGAGGATAAGGAGCTGATCTGTTACTAGTGCTGTGGGAGTGGTTTCGTATCAGTGTTTCGGCTGCTGAATAATGTATCAACACAACCAGTAAGGCTGTAACAGTAATCGCTATGGTGTTGTACCGTATTTAACTGTGGTATTCTCGATTTTACATAAGTATAAGGCAGTTACTCCCTTCACGATACAATTTAATTATGTTTACACTCATCAGAGGTCACTCCTTCGTATCTTCTTATGCTGTAGCGTATACACACCCCAATCCTCACTGCAGTCCAGTTGTAGCCTCCGGCGAGGTTGACGCGAAACCCGTAGCCACGGTACGATGTAGATACTTAACAAAAACACTCCAAAATAAACTCATTTTTCACGATCAGTAAATTGCTGAGGGTCAACCCGCAACGTCGGGGACTCACTCACTTGACAAAAACACTTATTACGGCCAGCCGGAGCGGCCGTGCGGTTCTAGGCGCTACAGTCTGGAGCCGAGCGACCGCTACGGTCGCAGGTTCGAATCCTGCCTCGGGCATGGATGTGTGAGATGTCCTTAGGTTGGTTAGGTTTAATTAGTTCTAAGTTCTAGACGACTGATGACCTCAGAAGTTAAGTCGCATAGTGCTCAGAGCCATTTGAACAATTTGAACTAATTACGGGCGGCCTTCCGCCATTACACCATGTCCTGCTCGCTTATTGCTCTCTTAGCGACTTCCGCCCCTGTGCACTGCCTGTACTCCACTTCCTAGTAATGCATTATTTCTCTGGCGCTCTTGCCCTCTACGCTTGATACTTGGTCTACCTCGACCTTTCTGAAGAGAAACTACATTTATCTTTACGAAAGGGGCTGTGAACTCCTTAAAACTTGGGTCTAACAATTTGAGGGTCATGGAAAGGAATTATCACTCATGTTCATCAGTAGGTAAGGAATACTGAAGACTTCGGCTTGTTGACAGGCTAGTGAGAAAATGCAGCCACGTGTGCGTCTCATCTTCGAATATTGCTCCAGTCCGTGGGTTCCGTATCAGATGGAAATAGCAGGTGACATTCAACATATGCGAAGAAAGTTGGCTCGAATGACCATACATTTGACTCGCGAGAGAGCTTCGCGGAAATACTAGAAAACCGAAGTTACAGATTATTAACGATAGATGCAAAATATTTCGCGAATGCCGACTTACAACATTTCAAAGACTAATATTAAGTGTATAACATAGAGATAATGGATAATCTTCAACTAGCTACGCATGACTTCAGTGGGGGCTGTTAAGACATTATGAAAAAGTTAGCCTAGATGAAAGACACACACACACACACACACACACACACACACACACACACACATACACACACACACACACAGACACACAAACATACATAGCCACAGCCATTTAATCGACCAATCGCCCTGCATTCCACATGCAACTGGAACGGAAATAATCCGTGGTACGTAATTCCTTGCTACGTTGCCACTGCCGCGTACATCCCACTGGTATGTATTCATACGTCCCCTTTGAACAATTATACAGGACTGTGCTTAAACTGACACACAAATTATTTTTTTTTTTTTTTTTTTTTTTTTTTTTTTTTTTTTTTTTTTTTTTGCGCAACGCAATCTGACTTTCAGAAATCCCTACACAAGAATGACCCTGACTAACATCTAACATTAACCTGTACCTTTCACAAATCAATTACCTCACAAAAATCTTCGTTACTCAAGCTACTGCAATACAGTGAGCGCCACTACTACCAGCTAAATAAAAGATTCAAACTACTGAAGGCACTAACTACTGATAGGCATAGTTAGCAAATGAAAGATTTTAATAGAGAACAAACAATTTATTTACCTTAATAGTCATCAAAAGTCATAATATATATGTATAGCAGTTCATGACATCCAGTCTTACAAATTTCAAAACTCCGCCATTTGTTTCCCCACATCCACCACTGCTGGTGGCTCACCTCCAACTGCGCAACACTACACGCTGTTAACAGCTAACTGCCCAACACTACAATGGCAGACAACAATGCAAACTAGCCACAGACTGCACACAGCACAGCCAGTGATTCTCATACAAAGCTCTACGTGGCGTTGCCAATAAGAAAACATAAACAGCCTACTTACATAGCCCCCATGCTCCCCACAAAAAATTTTACAAATTGTTTTGGGACGTTGCCAATACATATTTGTCAAAATTTTTTCACAATTACAATAACAAAGAAATCAAATGCACACACATATTGATACAATGTTGGTCAAAAGCTAAAATTTTCTCACAGTCCATAAAGATAGTCCTGATCATGCATCACAGTAATATTGCAGTAGTTTTTTTTCTCAAAGTCTGAGCAGTAAAAGAAAATGCACATGGAAGTAGTGGATCTCCATGCAGTCTTGAAGAAGTAGTGTTGTCTTTCCAACGGAAAGACAGTGCTGACTCTCGACATGCAGACAGGTAATGGGCCACAACAGAGCAAACCCAAAGCAGAGTCATTCGAAGTTTTGAAGAACATTGGTAGGTAGGTCATCACAGAGTAGACCCACTGTAGCCTGGTAGAGATTACGGTATTGGTGGGCCACCAGAGGTGCAGACCCACTACAGTCATTGTAGAGATAATGGTACTGGTGGGCCATCAAAGATTCAGACCCACTGTAGTGCTTGTAGAGACGGCCAGTAGCCATCTGTTGCGACTGTGCAGGTGCACAATCACCATCGAAGAGTCTTGTGGACAATATAGCAAGTCCATGAAACATCACTTGTGCACTCACAAAAAAATTTTTTTTAATGTCCTTAGAACCAGCAATGCTGTTAATCAGTCCCTTGCTGACTTATTAAAACACGTCCAAACACTAACAGTCCCTACTTCTCACATATTGTCCATATACTATGACCAACAAAAATGTGTGCAGTGAAATGTAACTTACAAGTTATTGAATTTGATGGACTGGTGTCAATTACAATTTTATAACATAAGAATACAATAAAAAAGGTACAAAACACATCATTAAAGAACATAACAATACATATAACATTGGTAGTAGTACAGGCTTTACAAAAGAATAGAAATAAACATGCACATGAGTGTTACAAGAATTATGACATAAGTACATACATAAAAGATCAGAATAACTTTTGAAACATCAACTTCATGCATGAGCAACAAAACAGAATAAATAATGTCTAAACATCTTTTCAAAGTAAATAACATATTATCAGAAAAATTCTACAATGTAACTCTCATCAGATAAACACATAAAGACAGGAAGAACACAAATATACAAGAGTACACTAACACATAGCGGAATAACAGAAAGGGAAAGGACAGGGTTTGTTTTACTGCAGTATTTTGCATGGAGATCTCCCTTCGTTCATCATTATTCTCAAAAAGTCCAATCTAAGCCTGCTTTCTGTATTCTGTTCACATCCTCTTTCAAAAATAGTTTTTCTCCACTGTACACTACTTTTTTGGCCAATCCATTTTCTTATAGCTTCTCAATGCATGTCTTCCAATTTATCATAGTTAGTTTCTTATATAGCCTACCCCCTCTTAAGCTAACTTAAATCTACTGAGCTCAGATATTTATATACCAAGGGACGAGGCAATGCAGCAGCACAAAGCAAATTAAAACAAAGAGCAAGGACAAAAAATTCTTATTGGCAAAGGAAGCAGCAATATTACAACTAATATAAGTCAATGAGCAGCAAACAAGAAAAATAAATCAGTAGTAAAACAGGCTTAACAGAGTAATGCAAAGTGAAATTTAGTAGCACTATGCCTGGAAAACAGCAGCAGCAAATGCAATAACTAATATCTAAACATGACAAAGCTCCAGCAGAAAAAATAGTACACTAAAGACAACAATGCAGATAAGGGAAATGTTTATTCACATCTTAATATCTATGTTATTAAAGTGGTGCACCACAACTTATTCTACGAGAATTATTAGCAAGTAGTTGAGAAGAAAATTATATATGCAGTTACTGTTATTAGTCCCTTCTTATTGTTCTTTCCATTCCAAGAGTTCCTTTTTCGAAGAATGTAGATCAGAAAATAATTATTTAATAGATCTGTTGACAGAAAGTGTTCACATTAGCAGATGCATTTAAGTTTATTTTATAAAACCAATGCTGCAACACAGCTGGAAGACAGATATCAAATGAAATAAGCAATTAGGCAAACCAAAGCATAAAAACATCATTCAATAGCTATGTGCCATTTCACAATTTAGTAGAAATTCTCTCAACTCTCATAGAAAGACACATGTCATAATCAGGTGTGCA
This sequence comes from Schistocerca americana, assembly GCF_021461395.2. Lineage (NCBI taxonomy): Eukaryota > Metazoa > Arthropoda > Insecta > Orthoptera > Acrididae > Schistocerca > Schistocerca americana. Next base: position 748,514,548 of record NC_060122.1, on the reverse strand, counting down.
GATGTAAGAATATTTCCCATCAGTTTATAAGCATTTCAGTAAGTAGCACAAAGTACATGCTCCAGAATATAATCATATGTTTTCAAGATTGAGCGTGTCGTATTTGCGATGCTTTCTACAAAGGAATGTCAATAACAAGGATGATGGCCTCTTTTTTTTTCTCCACCTGTGCCTCTGAAAGGCACAAACTAATGGCTTTTTTTCAGGCGACTGTCACGCAGCTGGGTGCCCACGACTCACTTAACTTTCTTACTGAAATATTTACGACACCAGTTTGCATTAGAGCGACAGCATCAGCTTATTGATCATAAACATACCTCAACAGCATAATACACATCGTCGTCGGAGAAATAACTTCATAACACCTCAGTAAAATCTCAAAAACGTCGTAGCTTTCAGCAATAATATCAAAATCTAAAAAAAATTCTCTGCTCATTTCAATAGTGTCATCTACCTCAAACGTACTTTAAAATCATGCCCCTCTACCAAATACATCATTCAAAGCTCTCATAGTATCACAATGGTTCTGAAAAATATGAAGGGTTCACACAGTACAGACAAAATACAATTTCATAAGTGTGAAGTTACCCAACTGCTTAATTGCGTAAGCATGTGTCACTGATGTAGTAGAAAAAATGTTTATCTCTCAGTTAAATGACCAGATAGCTGTGTAATTTGTGTGTTAGAGAAATATGGTACCAATGTGTAAAGTTGTGTAAGCAAATACCATATTAGCTAGGGCTCCTTGTGCTTGCCAAACACATGGTACACAAAGTAAGCGTGTACCCTCTTGAGGATTAATGTAATTATACCCTCAGGTGTTACAGATTACAGCAATGAAATGAAATGTATCACAGAAAACCTTTGTATCATTGTACTTCAAATATCTTTAAAAATAAATGTTTTAAGTACAAAATTAATCACTCAAATACGTGTACTGTAGCGCTAAACTGTGCATCTTGTTGTAAGATAATCTCTGTGGAAGTGTCGTAGTTATCGTCCTCCGAAAGATAAGTTCTGCAGAAGTCAATGTAGTTACCTCATGATAAACAAAAGTGAAATGCTTTGCGTATAAATATCTTAGTTATTACGCTTATTGCCGTGATGAAGAAAGTACTGTGCTGTAACGTATTGTTGTGTTACGAAAAAGGCTGTCTCATTGTAGCTATACCACAAAAGTTACTACTAAAATATGTTTTACTTTCCAGAAGAATTCAGAAAAACTGTGGAGTTATAAAACAGAAACACTGCAAAAGCAACATTGTAAATTGTCACTCATTAGTAGAGTCATGATAAAATCGTATAGCTGTCACATAAACTAAGCCCTGTGTCATCTGGTATCTCACAGAAAGTACTTTAAATCTAGAATGTATTATCAAGTAAACCAAAATGTTGCATTAAAATCTCATTAGCAGTACTAGTAAATTTTCTAAGTAAGTGAGCCTTATAGTCGTTACGTAATCGTGCAACTAACAAGCAAGAATGTACACACACAATAACACTGTGTCGTCTGGTCACAATAACAATGCATTCGTAATTTCTGTTTAAATGAGTTCTCTTGGTTCTTGATTGGATATTTAACTTCAAACATTGCAGCATGTTAACAGATTCTAAGTCTGACAATGCATACAAGAAATGTGAAGTGAAAAGTTTATGGCAAAGACAAAGTTAATAAGCAGATTACATTTCAATAAACGGTTTTACTCTCCCTAGTACGCAGAGTTTCAGATTCAAAGCATTTATCATGTGGTTACGTCGGTAAGGAACACTGGAATTTTTCTCAAGGTTAGCGTCTATGTTATTTTTCTCTGAGCCAGCCGCCGCACGTGGCTGCCTGCGGTGCGAGTCATTGTCTGTCTCCTTGTTGGCGCGCATCGTTATTGGGATTAGGAGACCTAACTTCTACAAATTCACCTTGCCGAGAGGGCCCTGCCCTGTTTGAACCACGCCAATTCTGATGCAATTCTGGTCTGTCGTTACGATCTTATCGTCTGTCGTCATGTCGGTAGATTCGGTAGTTTCTTTCTTGTCGGTCACGTGGTGGGGAATTTCTTCCTGAATCGTAACTGCGCGCTGAACTGTTGCGTCTGAAATTATTCTGTTTCCTTTGATAATAATTGTTTTTGTTCCCATATTGTCTGTTTCTATGGTAATCTCTGTCATATTCATTACTATGGAAATGCGATCTTTCTCTGTAACTATTATTACTCTGCCAGTGGTTGTCATATGGGTGGTGTCTGTTTTGGTTACGATTTGCGTTGTGAGAATAGCCTGTCGTGTCCAGTTATGACTTCTGTCATCGCGGAATTGTGACAGATGTGAACTGTAATTGTTGTGTTCCTGATTTCGCGTTCCGCGATTGTCTGTGTCAATTTCTAATTCTTGTAAGAGTCTATGAAAATCTTCAATGTCGTCTTTGCAATGTCCTGCCAAAATAATTTGTCGTAAATGTTCAGGTAATTTGATTAAGCAAATGCGGATGAGTTCTGAGGGGGTGTATGGGTCTGACAGGTACTGATTCTTGTGCAACATGTCTTCAAAATTTTTCACAAGAGTGGAAAATTCAGACTGTTCGAAATGTTTCATCATTATGATGCTATGTTTTACTCGGTCTTGTGTAGCTTGAGACCAATATGCTGAGAGGAAGGCATGATAAAATTCTCCTTCACTGTGACAATCGTGAATGACCGATCGCATTCTTACAGCTGGTTCATTCTCTAAGTAGCCACACATAAATTCTAATCTGTGCTGCAATGACCAGTTGGGAGGAAAACAATGAGAGAACTGATGAAGCCATGCTCGTGGATGAATGTCGTAGCCAGAATTCTTAAATGTTTTGAATTTACGTGTAGTAATGAACAGCTTATAGTCAAAATCATCGTGTCGGCGAGTCGCACATCGCTCATTGTTACTTCGTTTCGGCGGTTCCATCTCAAAATTCAATGCGCCTTGCGAATTTCTTTCATAATTTCCGAAGTGTCCTGTGTTATTATTTTGTGGTTGCTCAGTATTTCTAGATCCCTCTTCCCGTACTGGAGCGCGAGTGTCCTCTGAAATATGTAATTCTTGTATTACTTGTGCCAACTGATCTTGTACTTCCCGGATTCCTCTTTTGTACAGTGTATTTGATTTTGATTTTGTTTGAAATTTCTAATTTGTTGATACTCTTCAGTGTCAGTGAAGGCTACAGGTCTTGTGTCATTCAGATCTTCATCTACCTTTGTAGGTAAGTTAGTGAACTGATCTGAAAGTTCGGCTACTTTATCCGATAGTGAAATTAATTCCTCTGTGTGTTTTTCTGAACCAAGTTTCAGAGTGTCCATTTGTGTTGAAATCGTGTCTACTGCGTCCTTTTAGTTTTCCTGAGTTTTTGCAAGTTGCGTAACCGAATCGGTAGATGCAACTGAGTCAATTTTAGCTTGCAAGGTGTCGTGATTTTCATGAACAATAGTTCGCTGTTCTTTAATGGCTGCTTCGTGATTCTGTAATGCATTTTCATGCCGCGAAAAAATATGTTGGAAATGCTTACAAATTTGTGTTTTTACGTCATTACAGACTTTTTGACATTTCGATTCGATTTTATGTAACTTAGTAGTTAAATCTCCACGTGTTTGTTCAAGTGTGGTGTCTAACGTTTGAAGATTTTGTTCCATTGCGTCTAAATGTTGCTGTGTTTGTCTCTGGTGTTGTTCCATTGTGTCTAACTTTTGAAGATTTTGTTCCATTGTGTCTAACTTTTGAAGATTTTGTCCCATTTGTTACTGATTTGTTCAATCGTTGTGTCTAACTTTTGAAGATTTTGTTCCATTGTGTCTAACTTTTGTAGCCTTTGTCCCATTGTTGCATTAACTGTAATAACAATGCACTGGTGTCTGAAACATGTTCCTCAGTGCTTTTCGGCAGTGAAGTTGCACCGGCAACATTCACATTTTGACAAGCAGAAAATGTGTCTTGACTTATTTGAGAGTACGGTAAGGACCCAAAACCTGATCTGCAGTATTTGCAAACTTGGGTCCTGTCATTCCCGATTCCTGAGGCGGGCTGTTGCCGACAGATCGATCGATAATGCTTCCCTGTTCACTAATTGTTTCACTGTCTACGCCATTATTTGCAGCCCGCTCCATTTCCATATGCACAATTACCAAATTACTACTTTCAACATTAGTTAATTCATTACACGGTGGCGCTAACACACTGCATTCGTCTTCGCTGTCATTTCTCAGTTTATTTTGGAACCTAGTGTTACGTTTTTCACACGTAATTATTGTCACAATATTGCACATGATAACACAGAAAAGCACAATTTGAAGAGCAAAAACAAGAGAACACATTAACATAGCACTTAAAACAATATCTAGTTAATTGCACGCGCAGCTGAGAAATATTTGGTGTAAATCCACATGCATGCCACAACTGCTTTACTGTACCAGAACGAAAAACTACAACTACAAAGGAAATTCTCTCTACAATTACGCGCTAGCAATAAACAAAAGCTACACTAATTACGCAAACTACAAGAAAAAATCAAAAGATTCCAGTGAGGTATCCTCGGCTAAGGGTCGACATATGAAACGTCCCCTTTGAACAATTATACAGCGCTACGTGGCGTTGTCAATAAGAAAACATAAACAGCCTACTTACAGTATACGCGTATAGAGCCGGCCAGAATGGCTGAGCGGTTCTAGGCGCTACAGTCTGGAACCGCGCGACCGCTACAGCCGCAGGTTCGAATCCTGCCTCGGGCATGGATGTGTGTGATGTCCTTAGGTTAGTTAGGTTTAAGTAGTTCTAAGCTCTAGGGGACTGATGACCACAGATATTAAGTCCCATAGTGCTCAGAGCCATTGGAACCATTTATTCATGCGTATAGAAATAGACTGTACGTTAGTTCACAGGTGAGCTGCTGGATGATAAACAGAAGTGCACATTTTCAAAAGTATGATAGAGACTATTTCCTTATCAATGGGTGCTATAGTGCAATTTACCTCAAACGATATACTGGAACGTTTGTAATTCCACCATCTTTTTCTGAAGAATACCATTAATGTGTTTCCTAGTGTTTTCACTTACACTCACAGTGTTCTTCATTACTGTTCACTTTCCTTGTGCAATAACTCGTGCGATTACGTACTTACATTGGATACAAACGAATACAGAATAGTTAGAACAATATGAGGCTCAAACATTTGACGATACAGATATACAACTGAAAGATATGACACTTCAAGAAAACGATGCACATATTCCTGCTAAGTTAGATTCACGCAGGTGTTTCGGGTTAAATATAAGTAATTGAAAAGACAGAGATATAGGGGCGTTTAGGAATTCACAATATTAGTAGTTTACCCTACAAAATAATATACTAATATATGTATAATCAGTAAAGCATTCAAGATCACTTGCGATGTTCTAATGGTGCTATCAACAGCGCATTGTAAGTTTATTAAATGTTTGTTGCCAGAATTATTTCTGACTATGGAGGAGGCAAGCTACAATGTATGATTATTAACTTAATCTCGAGTTAGGTGGAGGAAATTTAAATATAGCACAGTGTGGACAGCAACTTCTGAAAGTATTGTAGGGCGGAAATTAACAATATTAGACGAGGTGGTGTCCTTACTCCACTCTAAACAAAATTGCCCCTGCAGATTTACATGTTACATACTGATAGGGTGGGGGCAGGAGGGGGTGGAGGCGTTGGAAAGTGGTAAGATGCTGGGGATAATTATAAACGCAAACGTGTCAATAACTTACTCAAGTACTGAATGACTTTTGTTTCTAATATATATATATATATATATATATATATATATATATATATATATATATATATATATATATATATATTGCGATGAATTTATAACAAGAACAACTTTCAGCTAGGTTAGTTTGGTAATGATATTTATCTCAATATAAGTGAGAGTTTTAAACAATATAAACAACAAGAGAATTTCAACTAGCTGTAATATCATACTTGTTTTATAACAATAAATGATTACTTCCGCTTCAGTGACGTTGGCATAACCAGTCGACTGGTGCCATGGAATGGCAATAACAGAGGGACAAGATAATACATAACACTTTACTATAACAGAAAGCAGCAGAATTAGAAGTAGCATGTAGAACGTGAAAAATCATTAGCTAGTTTAAACGCAAATACATTGTGGTCACTTAAAGCGCGGAAAAAGCACGAACATACGTGACTAAAATCTTAAAACATTTAAAATTACAGCAGAATGCAACAAAAGAAAGTTATGGTTGAGTGCTCTTGACTGCATTCTTCTTTGGCTCTCCCGGAAACAACACAGCTTAAAAACAATAAAAAATAATCATACTGAAAGAATTCCGCAGCTGAGGCAGTAATAAGAGAGTCACAATATTCAACCGTTACCATGCGACTCAGATGACTATCAGTGAATATTATGACTCACAATAAAAGAAACTGGTGAACATAAACACAAAATGTCTACCATGGGTGACAGGACAAGTTAAAATTCAAAGACAAAACTCCAGTCGGATCCATAACGAGAATAGTTAACGTGAGGTTCGCACCAAAATAATTTTCATCTGTGACTGTCCTTGAATAAAGATTTCATAGCCATCGGTGTAGTCGGCCTATGTTAATGCACACGGCCTAAATTCCTTCTTAATGGGGTTCTTGAAGGCAACAGCCAAGCCTGGATTGCCCGAACGAACAGACACCATACATTCCTACAATTTGTTAGACCTAGCTGGCCAATGAATACACTTCTTCAGTGCGGACACACAAATACGTCCGATCTCCTCTGGGAATCTCGGAAGAGCGAATATGGAGGAAACGGACAGGGGATGCCGATAGATGGCGTTCGATGGAGTGTTTATCGGCCGTTAGGTTGGTTCAAATGGCTCTCAGCACTATGGGACTTAACTTCTGAGGTCATCAGTCCCGTAGAACGTAGAACTACTTAAACCTAACTAACTTAAGGACATCACACACACCCATGCCCGAGGCAGGATTCGAACCTGCGACCGTAGCGGTTGCGCGGTTCCAGATTGTAGCGCCTAGAACCGCTCGGCCACCCCAGCCGGCGGCCGTTAGGGGAACCGAAAGAGTCCGGGCAGTTTCCCTAACACTGGGCCCCGGATGGTGCACTTGGTTACCCCACCTTCCTAGTAAGTAGGAGATCCCTGGTTCGAATGTCGGTCCGGTGCTCATTTTCAGTCTTCGCCACCGGTATCGTGTAATGACCCGTTGCAGCTGACAGCAGTTATCCCTCTCTCTTCTTTTCCTTTCCTTTCTTCACCTCTCCACCTTCAGTCTGCAATAACTCGTCACACTGCTTCCATCGAACTACTCTTCAGAGAGCACAATCGCTCCACCTAAGGCGGTATACACCGGTTGTCCCCTATGGGCACGGAAGGTAAATACGTACTTGTGAGTCTAGCATTCTTACACGTCACATAATGTGAATGACTAATGTAACATCCACGTGATAAGTTTTAGCTACAGTGCGACGAGAAGAAACTATGCCTCCAACAGTTATAAACATTATCTATCCAACATATAGGAAAACAGTTGAATGAAACAAAACGATGATAAATATTAATTATTTATATAATATTTTATGGTGTCATTGGACATATCGATGTGTATCATACAAAGATAATGATAATTGTGAATTCCTTTTATGATCTGCGTTCGTCTTCCTTTGTTTTTAACTTATTTTGGTTGGCTTTTGTAAGTTGCGGACGCAAGACGCATATCAAACTGAGGTCTGTTAAGAAATTGTAATTATTTGTTAATTATTACTTGAGAATAGAGTTCATTATTATTATAAATATGAGTGAAAATTTATTTGTAATTGTAATTCCTCTCTCAATAAGCATTATCTGTGTTAATTATTTCTTTCCGCTGCAAGGAGAGCAGCCATTGATGATAGCGATTTCTATCGCACTTTTATCAGTGTTTCTTGCGGAAGTATCAAAGGTTTGCTTGATGGAAATTAGTCTAAATACTGTACAATATAAAAGTAAAATTTAATAAGAATTAATTCAAATACTTATCCTGTTAAAAGGAAATTTGCTCTAACAATAGAAAGTCTCTGTCAATTGTCTGGCACTACTTAACAATCATCTCAGCGGCAAATTCAAATTACGCAACTCTGCAGACATAAATGCCGAAGGTGACAAAAACGGGTAAAAATAAATGTGCACCGGTGGTCCCGAACTCAATTTAATGAAAATAATTCGAATCAGATAGGTTCTTTAAAAACAGTGCTCATAGCACGATCCGTATAAATAATTTTTATTGCTGATGTATGGAACCGAAATTAATTACGCACGAGTTGCGAAGAATATCGTTTCAGGTAACATACGTCAGTATTGTGCGCGGCTGATATTCGGTGGTTTTAATGATCATTTTGCTGAAGATAACTGTTTCCATCACAATCAATACTTGTATAGAACCTGTTGGATGAACTGTGATTTAGTGACACTTACACAATTAACAGACAACACTGTAACACAACGTTAACTAGGATTTCTTTAGCAGCTTGACCAAATCTTTAGCCGAGAGAAAAAATTATTTTATAATTACCCACTGTAATGAAATAACATTATCATTTTCATTTACAAATTAGTTAAATACCAAACCACTGAATAACACAGCGGACGCCACACTAAATAACACAGCAAACTGGCCTTCAGCCTGAAATAAAAACACATAAAGTAACAATAACATTTTTAGTGCAACTCGACTGCATACGGTAGTTACAAGCGAACTTGAACACCAGCTGCTCTTGCCTCGCATAGAGGCGCGTAAGGTTTTCAGCGCTTGCCACTGTCATACTTGGCAGCAATATAATGCTTCCTGCCAGAAAAGCTGCTAATGTTCCAGAGAACCAGCTATACCTGAAGGGTAAGTTTGACTGCGTCATACCACTATATACACTCCTGGAAATGGAAAAAAGAACACATTGACACCGGTGTGTCAGACCCACCATACTTGCTCCGGACACTGCGAGAGGGCTGTACAAGCAATGATCACACGCACGGCACAGCGGACACACCAGGAACCGCGGTGTTGGCCGTCGAATGGCGCTAGCTGCGCAGCATTTGTGCACCGCCGCCGTCAGTGTCAGCCAGTTTGCCGTGGCATACGGAGCTCCATCGCAGTCTCTAACACTGGTAGCATGCCGCGACAGCGTGGACGTGAACCGTATGTGCACATGACGGACTTTGAGCGACGGCGTATAGTGGGCATGCGGGAGGCCGGGTGGACGTACCGCCGAATTGCTCAACACGTGGGGCGTGAGGTCTCCACAGTACATCGATGTTGTCGCCAGTGGTCGGCGGAAGGTGCACGTGCCCGTCGACCTGGGACCGGACCGCAGCGACGCACGGATGCACGCCAAGACCGTAGGATCCTACGCAGTGCCGTAGGGGACCGCACCGCCACTTCCCAGCAAATTAGGGACACTGTTGCTCCTGGGGTATCGGCGAGGACCATTCGCAACCGTCTCCATGAAGCTGGGCTACGGTCCCGCACACCGTTAGGCCGTCTTCCGCTCACGCCCCAACATCGTGCAGCCCGCCTCCAGTGGTGTCGCGACAGGCGTGAATGGAGGGACGAATGGAGACGTGTCGTCTTCAGCGATGAGAGTCGCTTCTGCCTTGGTGCCAATGATGGTCGTATGCGTGTTTGGCGCCGTGCAGGTGAGCGCCACAATCAGGACTGCATACGACCGAGGCACACAGGGCCAACACCCGGCATCATGGTGTGGGGAGCGATCTCCTACACTGGCCGTACACCACTGGTGATCGTCGAGGGGACACTGAATAGTGCACGGTACATCCAAACCGTCATCGAACCCATCGTTCTACCATTCCTAGACCGGCAAGGGAACTTGCTGTTCCCACAGGACAATGCACGTCCGCATGTATCCCGTGCCACCCAACGTGCTCTAGAAGGTGTAAGTCAACTACCCTGGCCAGCAAGATCTCCGGATCTGTCCCCCATTGAGCATGTTTGGGACTGGATGAAGCGTCGTCTCACGCGGTCTGCACGTCGAGCACGAACGCTGGTCCAACTGAGGCGCCAGGTGGAAATGGCATGGCAAGCCGTTCCACAGGACTACATCCAGCATCTCTACGATCGTCTCCATGGGAGAATAGCAGCCTGCATTGCTGCGAAAGGTGGATATACACTGTACTAGTGCCGACATTGTGCATGCTCTGTTGCCTGTGTCTATGTGCCTGTGGTTCTGTCAGTGTGATCATGTGATGTATCTGACCACAGGAATGTGTCAATAAAGTTTCCCCTTCCTGGGACAATGAATTCACGGTGTTCTTATTTCAATTTCCAGGAGTGTATAATAGTACCTCTTACAGATTCTTCGAGAGAGTCCACGAGAAACACTTACATTACTGAAATGCTTACATTAAATCTCTCATAGTGAGTAGACCAGTAGACAACAAGCATAAAATTCCCTACTACATATAAATTACAGAAATCCCCTGATGGAAAAGTAGAGACGTTTTGGCTTATATCTACACATAGCGACAGACGATTTTATTGGAGGAGAGATGCACATAGAATGTTCCAGAAACGTTGCTCGAACAGCGAGGCTTTGTAGAGGGTGTCTCGAGGAACAAATGGTGAATAGCATCCCGTGACCGGGAACGTCACCAAACGAAGCTACAGAGCGTCGAACTTGTAGGCGCCGGTGACTGGCACTACACCACCCTTTCGGCAGCAATCGTGACTTTGTACGCTGCCGGATCGTAGACAGAAAATCTCGCAATGTAGTCTATTATTCAGGGACTGCGTCTGACTGCCTCTACATTTAGTGGAGAAGGTGGAGCTAGCGGCTGTGTAGTCAAGTATTGTCTCCTATGAATAAGATGCTCTGTTACCTTGGTGGAAGACGGTTTCGGACACGAGTTTCCTTCTACAGTTTATATCTCACGTATACCGAGAAACATTAGAGATTTAAGAATTTTTCGGGGGAAAAATAAGCTACGGACGGAATCCAAAAACCATCATTCACCGAGGCAACAGAGCATCGCATTCATAGAAGACATGGCCTGGCTAAACAGCCGCTTGCTTCATCTTCTCCACTGGCTATCCTGGTAATAAGTCGCGAACACTGAATAACAAATAACATTGCGAGACCTACCGCCTACTTTCCGTCAGAGTACAAAGACACGTGTGAGGCCGCAGGGGTGGCTTACGGGCTGCAGCCGTCACCTACAACTTTGACGTTCGGTAGTGTATTTGGGTAATGTTTCCAAACACGGTTTCCTGTCCACAATTTGTTCCTCAAGACAACCTCCACAACCCCTCTAACTCTGCCGCAAAATTTCTCGGACACCCCACATACAATAATTAGTACATGTACATGCGATTTGTCACATAACAAAACTGAAGATTAAGTGAACCTCTGTCCTGACTTTTATAATGTATTCATTATAATGATCTACACAACACTAGAACGTTTCCAGTGATTTAACTGTATCCAACAACAGAGTATATTCCAAGAGTTTCTGATGAGTTTGCAGATAATGACTTGCTGGAACCATTTTGAGAATCGTGTGTTAGTCGCTGAAGCGCACCTTACATTTAAAACCGAACAAAGTATTTAATTACTTGTTGAAATTATTCATCGAATCTCACCAAGATCTGTTTCTCACACCGCTATTTAACTATTGATGTGGTTCCGTGTTTCTTGCAGAGTTATTGTTTCCTTTGTATGCACAACGCTACGACGTCCAACTCATTCCCTGTCTCGATGCCAATCAGCCCTGGCGGCGAGTACCCACCACGGCAAACCTCGCAATACCTCAATAAGACGCCTGGGTCGGTAGTCGAAATATTGTGCATAAAACTGAAACAACAATTCGGCAGAACACCTGAAAGAACACCATTAACCAATCGCGCCCAGAAAACCTGGTAGATCACGACACATAACTAGTGGTGTGCATCCGTAAATCGTCAGAAATATATATTGGTTACTTTTCGTCCTCTTTTGTATACTCTAAGACAAAGAAAAACCGACGCACCACGAAGAAATTACACGAATGGGACGGAAATCGGTATATGTCATTTTCATGAGCAGACAAACAAATTATAATTATTTCGGTGAAAAAGGATGATTTACTCAAGAGAACGAGCTTCACAAACTGAGGTAGTCAGTAACGCCTCAGCCCACCTCTTGACCTCTTGACGTTATGCAAGCAGTTATTTGACTTGACGTAGATTGACAGAGCTGTTGGATGTTTTCCTGAGCGATATATTGTAAAATGCCATGCAATTGGCGCCTTAAATTGTCCAAATCCCGAGATGGTTAGAGGCCCCTGTCCATGAATCTCCAAACGTTCTCAACAAGGGAAATATCTGGTGACCTTGCTAACCTAGTTACAGTGTGGCAGGCACGAAGACGAGCAGTACCATCTCTCGCTGCGTGCGGGTGTGCGTTATCGTGCTGAAATACAAACCCAGGATGGCATGACATGAGGGGCAACAAAACGGGGCGTACAATATCGTCGACGCACTGCTGTTCCGTACGGGTGCCGTGAACGGCAATCAAGAGGGCCCTGCTGTGACAACAAATGGCACCCCAGGCGACCACTCATTGTTGGCTGTATGGCCGAGGACAGTCCAGTATGTATCCCTCCGCTGTCCGGGGCTTCTGCAGACACATCTTCACTGGTCAAAGGCGTTCAGTTCGATCGAAGCGCGTCTCATCAGTGAAGACAATTCTACTCCATTAATTATGCATGTAGGCAGAAGACGCCTCTGGAGTCACCCCAGAGAGCGTTCGGATACCAACTAGACAGTCGCCCGCCGTACGTCCCAACAACCAGGAGCGTATCATTTCATAGCAGGTTGCCTTTGGTTATCATCCACGGCACCCTTACAGCACAACGATACGTCGACGATAGCTTACTCCCCGTTTTGTTGCCCCTGATGGCAAGCAATCTTGGGCTTATATTTCAGCAACATAATGGCCCTCCGCACACAGCCCAGGTTTCTACTACTTGTTTTCGTGATTGTCAAAACAATCCTTGACCGGAAGTTTGCAGAATATATCCCCAACTGGGAACTTTTGGACCACTACGGATACGACCCTCCAACCTTCTCGGGATTGTGAAGATATAACGCGCAAATTGGACATAATTTAAAACTATATCCCTCAGGAGGACAATAAAAAACTATATTAGTCGATGGCAAGCCGAATAACTGCTTGCATAAGAGCCCGAGGTGGACCAATGTGTTACTGACCCTCGCAATTTGTGAAGCTCTATCTCTTGAATAAATCAATTTTTATGAAATAGTAATGATTTCTTTTTCTGTACACGTACATCACATCTACGGATTTCCCTCCCGTTCGGATAATTCCTTCGTGGTGAGTCTTTTTTTTTATAGTATATATTAATTAGTACTGTATGTATATCTGCTAGTAGTGCAATGTACCCTAAAATAAAATAAGTAATTTACGATGTTTCATTTTATTTGCTTATTTATTTGACTTGGAAAGTCTCTGTTTCAACTAACAGATTGCTTATAGGATGTCTCTCGAACAAAGTGCGACTAAAGCAATATATAGACATCACATTACTTATTAATGTTAATTCAGTGGCAGATTCTTTAGGAGTAGTTTGTGTATGTTATAGTACCTCCTTAAGCTACAAAATTTGTTATAACAGCAAAATATTACTGGAAACACTAAATGATGCTATAGATGTAGTATGGTAATTTGGTTTATAAATGGGCAATTAGTGCGAGTTTCCGTTGTTGACAGAGTATGGCAGCTACTGTGATAAACTTAGTGTTAAGAGTCCGTTAAATACAATTGCATGTCACGCTAAACAACATTAGTGCTCAGTTCTTGTGATCAATAAATGTGCATGATATTAAAATGAAATAAGTTAACAGAAGCCTGGATGTTGTCATAACCAGATTAGCTCATCTGATGAAGATATTTGTGTCAGGTATTAATATGGACATTCGTAAGAGCCCCGGAAAGTTTATTGTAAGACGATAGAATTGCAAAGTAAACCATGGGGATGGGAATCTCAAAGATAAAGAAATTAGCTCTATTTATAATCTGATGACATTACAATACAAGGCAAGTCCAAAATGACTTCGGAAAATGAGGATTTGAAATGTATGTGTATGCATTATGTTTTCACCGTCAGAATCAAAAGCTTTTTGGAATTCAATCCAGGTCACAATAAATGACGTAATAGAGCGTTTCGCTTTTCATTACGATGTATTAGCTGTGGCATTAGAGGAAATAGAGTCAGTCGTTTAATTCTATGAAGTGTGATAAATACAGCTTTCGATGTGAAAAGGGTAAAGAGTGTGCTTGTTTTGAACACAAATATCTGAATGTGAAATCCTAATGGCGGAAAAGCCGGCCGCGGTGGTCTCGTGGTTAAGGCGTTCAGTCCGGAACCGCGCGACTGCTACGGTCGCAGGTTCGAATCCTGCCTCGGGCATGGATGTGTGTGATGTCCTTAGGTTAGTTAGGTTTAAGTAGTTCTAAGTTCTAGGGGACTGATGACCACAGAAGTTAAGTCCCATAGTGCTCAGAGCCATTTGAACCATTTTTAATGGCGGAAAGACTCTAAACCAAGAGAATTCGTTGTAAAGGCGTGATTTCAGTGTACCTTGCAAGTTTATAAACACTGGTTAATAAGATCCAAAGAGAAATAGCAGTTGAGTTAATGAAGATACTACAAAAAGATAGCCATTTTATGTGAATGAAGATGGCCACACCACGTGCCAAGACTGTGAACAACAACTTAAACACCTGAATTTTGGTAAATGATCTTTGTATAACTACTGTGGCCTGAAGATGATTGTTGTACTGTGAAACATGTCAATTTCTTTAAAAAAATTTAAGTAAATCAACAATAATTTGTTATAGGTAGAGGAATTTTGATAAACATTCTCCTTTCGAAAGAGTCACGGTCGATGACCAGGAAATATGGTTTTAAAATAGACGGTCATTCGCAGTCATGTAACGACCGCCATGTTCAACGTCTACATCTACATACATACTCCGCAATCCACCATACGGTGCGTGGCGGAGGGTACCTCGTACCACAACTAGCATCTTCTCTTCCTGTTCCACTCCCAAACAGAACGACGGAAAAATGACTGCCTATATGCCTCTGTACGAGCCCTAATCTCTCTTATCTTTGTGGTCTTTCTGCGAAATATAAGTTGGCGGCAGTAAAATTGTACTGCAGTCAGCCTCAAATGCTGCTTCTCTAAATTTCCTCAGTAGCGATTCACGAAAAGAACGCCTCCTTTCCTCCCACCCGAGTTCCTGAAGCATTTCCGTAACACTCGCGTGATGATCAAACCTACCAGTAACAAATCCAGCAACCCGCCTCTGAATTGCTTCTATGTCCTCCCTCAATGCGTCCCGATACGGATCCCAAACGCTCCAGCAGTACTCAAGAATAGTTCGTATCAGTGTCTTATAAGCGGTCTCCTTTACAGATGAACCACATCTTCCCAAAATTCTACCAATGAACCCAAGACGACTATCCGCCTTCTCCACAACTGCCATTACACGCTTGTCCCTCTTCATATCGCTCTGCAATGTTACGCCCAAATATTTAATCGACGTGACTGTGTCAAGCTCTACACTACTAGTGGGGTATTCAAACATTACTGGATTCTTTTTCCTATTCATCTGCATTCATTTACATTTATCTGCATTTAGAGTTAGCTGCCAATCTTTACACGAGTCACAAATCCTGTCCAAGTCATCTTGTATCCTTGTACAGTCACTCAACGACGACACCTTCCCGTACACCACAGCATCATCAGCAAACAGCCGCACATTGCTATCCAACCTACCCAAAAGATCATTTATGTACATAGAAAACAACAGCGGACCTACCACACTTCCCTGGGGCACTCCAGATGATACCCTCAGCTCTGTCGACGTGCAGTAACGTGCAGTAATCGCTCACAGAGGATAGGCGGCATCTCTAGCAGAGATGCAAGCGTAAATAGAGCAGACGTTGTTGTAATGCGGAAACAGAGCGATTTATCCTGCTTCCAGACGGGTTTGATCATTGGCTTTCGGACAAAGAGTGGAACCCTTCCCGAAAAGGCAAAGTTTGGAAGCTGTTCGTGTGACGCCATGGTTAAAGCCCACTGCGCATGAAGAAATGGCGCTATCGAAGACCGGCAACTGTGTTGCACAACGGGCCGTAGATGACAGGGTAGAATGTCGACTGCGGAAACGTGCACGGGCGAACAGGTGTGCAACTGTTAAGCAACTGAATCCCCGATGAACCAAGGGATCTGTCACAGTGGTTCCTCATCGACTTCTGCGAATGGGCCTCCGCAGTAGGAGCCTAGTTCTTGCACCCACGCTGTCTGCTGTTCATAGGCGACGATGGTTGGAATTTGTACTCCAGTACTGCAACTGGTCGTGTAGTGAATCGCGACGGGTGACCTTTTTAGATGAATCACGTTCTGTGCTCCATCCGACTGATGGCCGCTGGCGAGTACGTCGTGGAACAAACGAAAGCAGAGGGTTGCAGGTCGGAGCGGAGCTTTGTGATCTGGGCATTGCGTGGGTGACCTCTTCATTCTGAAACACACTGAAGTATCCATCTATCCTTGGAGATCATGTCCACCCCTACATGCAGTATGTTTTCCCTCTGCATGACGGAATGTACCAACAAGACACTTCAACGTCTCTGACAGCGTACTCATGTTGAAACTTCCTGGCAGGTTAAAACTATGTGACGGACCGAGACTCCGAACTCGGGACCTTTGCCTTTCGCGGGCAAGTGCTCTACCAACTGAGCTACCCAAGCACAACTCACGCCCCGTCCTCACAGCTTTACTTCTGCCAGTACCTCGTCTCCTACCTTCCAAAATTTTACAGAAGCTCTCCTGCGAACCTTGCAGAACTAGCACTCCTGAAAGAAAGCATATTGCGGAGACAACGCAAAGATCCCGAGTTTGAGTCTCGGTCCAGCACACAGTTTTAATCTGCCAGGAAGTTTCATATCAGCGCACACTCCGCTGTAGAGTGAAAATTTCATTCTACGTACTCATGTTGTTCGAAGAGCGTGGGTATACTCTAGTGGCAATAACCTTTCCGATTTAAACCTGATCTACAATCTGTGGGACCACATCGATTTGGCTGTTCGCGTCATGGATCCTCAAGCGAGAAGCCTAGTGCACCCTGTCAGTACCTTCCAGAATCTCATTGACTATGTTCCTGCATGTCTTGTAGCTGCAAAACACTACTATCCAGGCTAGTGACAGGTAGTCGCATTAATGTAACTGGCGTAATCCGCGATGATTCCGTCGTTAATGTCACACACCCGAGGGTAGATAACTGAACTGGCGCCACTCAAGGACTCATGTATCCGAGTACCGTGGATCAAGTCCTTACTGGTAATCTCAGCGTCCATACGATGAGCGAACCGTAGCGGCCAGAACGCCGTCCACTGCAGAGGCGCGCGGCGACCGTAACAAGCGCAGCGTCCCCACTCGTTAACAAGTTGGGGGCGGCTGCCAAACTTGTTTCAGCGGCCTGTGGCGTGCTGTGCTGTGCTGTGCTGGCGCAGACGCACCTCCATTACTGGACGCTGATAGGGTACTCCCTCGTTACCATGTAAACTCGGCTATCCGCCGCTGGAATGACGGGCGCACTAGATGCGCCAAATCTGTGCCTAATAACCGAGCTCGATTTATTCTTTTACTGTAGCGCAGGGCATCGAGTGCTATGGGATTGCGGATTTCACGGGAAAGTGTTCTAGTAGTAATTAAAAAAGCATTTATGCCGCAGGTGTTTACAGGTATTTTATCAAGTCGATACAAAGGGGCTCATTACAAAACCAATTCTAGCGGAACACGTTAAGAGGGACGCAATCTACAAGTAGAAAATAACAGGGCTTCATTTTACCTTGTCTGTTATTCTATTTCTTATTCGACATGCCGGTAAACCTAATGTTTTTCTCATCTTAACTTGGAGGCAGAGTGGCTACCAGCAAGATTGAATATACACTCCTGGAAATTGAAATAAGAACACCGTGAATTCGTTGTCCCAGGAAGGGGAAACTTTATTGACACATTCCTGGGGTCAGATACATCACATGATCACACTGACAGAACCACAGGCACATAGACACAGGCAACAGAGCATGCACAATGTCGGCACTAGTACAGTGTATATCCACCTTTCGCAGCAATGCAGGCTGCTATTCTCCCATGGAGACGATCGTAGAGATGCTGGATGTAGTCCTGTGGAACGGCTTGCCATGCCATTTCCACCTGGCGCCTCAGTTGGACCAGCGTTCGTGCTCGACGTGCAGACCGCGTGAGACGACGCTTCATCCAGTCCCAAACATGCTCAATGGGGGACAGATCCGTAGATCTTGCTGGCCAGGGTAGTTGACTTACACCTTCTAGAGCACGTTGGGTGGCACGGGATACATGCGGACGTGCATTGTCCTGTCGGAACAGCAAGTTCCCTTGCCGGTCTAGGAATGGTAGAACGATGGGTTCGATGACGGTTTGGATGTACCGTGCACTATTCAGTGTCCCCTCGACGATCACCAGTGGTGTACGGCCAGTGTAGGAGATCGCTCCCCACACCATGATGCCGGGTGTTGGCCCTGTGTGCCTCGGTCGTATGCAGTCCTGATTGTGGCGCTCACCTGCACGGCGCCAAACACGCATACGACCATCATTGGCACCAAGGCAGAAGCGACTCTCATCGCTGAAGACGACACGTCTCCATTCGTCCCTCCATTCACGCCTGTCGCGACACCACTGGAGGCGGGCTGCACGATGTTGGGGCGTGAGCGGAAGACGGCCTAACGGTGTGAGGGACCGTAGCCCAGCTTCATGGAGACGGTTGCGAATGGTCCTCGCCGATACCCCAGGAGCAACAGTGTCCCTAATTTGCTGGGAAGTGGCGGTGCGGTCCCCTACGGCACTGCGTAGGATCCTACGGTCTTGGCGTGCATCCGTGCGTCGCTGCGGTCCGGTCCCAGGTCGACGGGCACGTGCACCTTCCGCCGACCACTGGCGACAACATCGATGTACTGTGGAGACCTCACGCCCCACGTGTTGAGCAATTCGGCGGTACGTCCACCCGGCCTCCCGCATGCCCACTATATGCCCTCGCTCAAAGTCCGTCAACTGCACATACGGTTCACGTCCACGCTGTCGCGGCATGCTACCAGTGTTAAAGACTGCGATGGAGCTCCGTATGCAACGGCAAACTGGCTGACACTGACGGCGGCGGTGCACAAATGCTGCGCAGCTAACGCCATTCGACGGCCAACACCGCGGTTCCTGGTGTGTCCGCTGTGCCGTGCGTGTGATCATTGCTTGTACAGCCCTCTCGCAGTGTCCGGAGCAAGTATGGTGGGTCTGACACACCGGTGTCAATGTGTTCTTTTTTCCATTTCCAGGAGTGTACATCTAAAAGAGAAAATGCAGCCTTTCTCGGCGAATTTGGAAGATGAAGTCTTCTCGGGCTGTTAGCGGAGTCAAGGCGTCGTTGTGAGGCAAAGTTTCGACAAGTTTCCTATTCGTCTTCTTCAGGCGAAGTGTCCACTTCACCTAAAGATCTCGAGTAGGAAATGTATCGAAACGTTGCCACAGAACGACACCTTACTTTGCTGAAAACCCAGGAAGATTTCGTCACATCTAAAAGTGTTTCAAACACATTGGAAGATGCTGAATTATACGAAGTTTGTGGGGTAGTTCAGCTAAATATGATAAAAATCTGTATTTTTGAAAGAAAAAGAGTGAGTATTAAGAATCAATTTTAATTGTTAAAGAGTATAATCTACTTCAATATAACACTTACCTAATATTTTAAAATTGCAAATGTAAACTCTGAAAAATAAAATAAAAACTTTGTATCATTTCTTGGACTGAAATTCTTAAATATGTTACGACTCGTCCAAAATATGAGCTGCATGTGATGTCCTAACGTATACTGAAGATACCTGTTTACAAAAAGGGAATCAGAAGAGTTATCTACCTCTTATAGAATCATGTAACATATTCTGAGCGCAAACAAAATGAGACATCTCGAAGAGAATGGCCTCCTCCATGTCAAACAGTCTCATTTCTGGAAAAATCCAGGTTCTGGATCACAACTTGAGTTCTACGGACAAGTTAAATGGATCAAGCCAGTGATGTGGTTGCAGTACGTTTTTACTGCAAAAATGCTTTTCACTGAGTACTATACCAAAACTTATCAATGAAAGTGCGGTAATATGCAGTAGCAAACGAAATTTCTTACTGACTTGAAGATTATTAATAGGCAGGACGAAGAACGTTACCTTGAATGGAGAGTCATCGACTTACAGAGAAGTATTTTAAGACTTGCCCCAAAGAAATGTGCTGAGATTCATGTTGTTCATATTGTATTTAACAGCCTGGTGTGTGTCATTATTATTACCCTCATTTTTTCGCTGTTGATGTAATTATCTGTTATGGAGTACTGCCCGGAATAGGCAGCAGAAGTACTGAATCACATACAGACAAGATTTAGAAATTAGGCGAAGAGGACTTAAAATGCGATAGAAAACACTCAAATCGATATGCGTGTGTAACTGGGTTTCTTCTGGGGAAGATATTTCTAGTATATTTATGGCATTGAACGTACGTAAGAACTACAGAAATTTCTATATTCGCTTATCCTGTTTGTAATACCATAAAGTCAACTAGCAATGGGTAGGAACTGTTTACAGTTAGAATTAATATATTGGCACTTATAGAAAAATAAGAGACGTGCGAAAGAGAATTCTTGTTTTTTTTCTTGAATATCAACAGGACCCTTAAACACAAAGCAGATTCCCCTTTTGATATTTTCTAACCCAGGAGCAACTCGAGACATCCGCCATTTCTCTATCACATCCCTCTTATTAATAAAAGTGTATCTCATTTAATTGAAGAACTATGTTGTCCTTGTGCACAGACTTTAGAGACGTAACTTGTAGAGCATGGGTTCCCAAAATTTTATTTGTCGCGCCTCTCTACTGCCTCAAATGCAAACATCACGCCCCCCTTCACAATAATATTACTGTATTACCTAGAGAAAGCATCGGAAAATGCGTCGATTAGCTCATTGTCTCGGGGGTTGGGGTGGTGTTGGGGTTAAAATAGAAAGTAGTAAGGGCTTGGCGAGGAGACGGGGTAGTGAAAGGGGAAATGCGTATGTATTAATTTCTCTCTCGGCATCAACAACATTAAGGTGGTGCGTGAGCTTCTATCGATCAGCCTCTACGGTGTCCGCCTCCAGGTTCGATTCTCGGCTGGGTCAGAGATTTTCTCCGCTCAGAGACTTGGTGTTGTGTTGTCCTAATTATCATCATTTCATCTCCATCGACGCGCAAGTCACCGAAGTGGCGTCAACTCGAAAGATCTGCACCCAGCGGACGGTCTACCCGACGAGAGGCTCTAGCCATACGACATTTACATTTTTTTAGCCTCTACTGTGTAAATAATGCACGGAAGTAACATGGATTCAAGAAAAATCATTATTAGAGCCCCAATTTCCAATCCTTATCATATGTTAAACATTTGTGAATTCACGAACTGCCACAAGACCAAAATTGCACAGTAAAGCAAAAAATAATAGAAATACACATTATCCAAACGCAGTGTCAGTTTCACATTTATATTTACTTTCATTTTGGTACATCCTTTTATCTAAAACGTTGGTCGACGGGCACCAGTTTCATTCCATAGGAAGTCTACTCATCTGTGGGTCTGGAGCACAATGGAAATGGAAATGAGCGTTTGGCGTCATTGGCCGGGAGGCCCCTCGCGGGGCAGGTCCGGCCGCCATATCGCAGGTCTTATTACATTCGGCGCCACATTGGGCGACCTGCACGCCGGATGGGGATGAAATGATGATGAACACAACACAACACCCAGTCCCTGAGCGGAGAAAATCTCCGACCCAGCCGGGAATCGAACCCGGGCCCAGAGGACGGCAATCCGTCACGCTGACCACTCAGCTACTGGGGCGGACAGGAGCACAATGTGGAACCAAGTCAACATTCTACCTCTCACGAACACAGCGGCTGAAAATCACTCCCTCTGCATCGAACACGCCATTGAGATAAGCTGCTGACTAAAACCGCGTACAACAACCACAACACAAATGTCCGTCATTAAAAATTGTTTCTCCGGTTCGTTTTGGGAGAAGGTCTCATCTTGCGATACTGGTAAGTGCAACGAGTACATTTCACTCTTCTGCACAAATTTATATTAATGTCCACGCGTTCATTGGATTATGAGCGGTAGATTATTTGCTACGAAAGTTTGAAGTTAATGTTTTATAGCAAGGGCGTGCATGTGGAGAAGAGCGAGAAAGTACCATTATTGCTGCGGTCAGGGTTGGCGTGAGAAGGAGAAGTTTATCTGTTTCCGATTCGGAGCTGCCAACAGAGTTTGCGTGCATCGTATTAAAAAGCTACAACGATGTAAATTTGGCTACCGAAGAAACACAGGTTGAGATTTCTCATTATCCAGGTATACACTCTACTTCAAATGTGTAACTCAGATGTCCAAGGAAAGTGAAACTGTTTTAAAGGTGTCGTAGAACTAAGCAATTAATAGGGAAAAATGTATTGAGAGTTTTAGGTACCGTCAGATAATTTTACATAAATACAGTCATTACCACTAATAATTAATCACTCAATTCACTGTTATTTAAAGTGTCAAAACCAGACAGTACACCACGGCACAGCCACATTTGCCTTACATCTTTAGTGTCACAACAGTAAGATTTTGACGATGGCGACAATGGGAAAAATGTTTATCGACAAGAAATGTTCCGATTTGCTCTGATATGCCTTGCGAAGAAAAGCTAAAAATGCGCATACTGTATTTCCCTCGGGCACTTTTCTTTGTGGGCGAGAATGAAGTACTTTAGCTTTGTCGACTAACGTCTTGACATAGAAGAAAACGTTTTACACCTTTTTTGTTGTATTTTACACACAGTTGGTTGGTTGGTTGGTTTTTTGGGGAAGGAGACCAGACAGCGTGGTCATCGGTCTCATCGGATTAGAGAAGGACGGGGAAGGAAGGCGGCCGTGCCCTTTCAGAGGAACCATCCCGGCATTTGCCTGGAGTGATTTAGGGAAATCACGGAAAACCTAAATCAGGATGGCCGGACGCGGGATTGAACCGTCGTCCTCCCGAATGCGAGTCCAGTGTCTAACCACTGCGCCACCTCGCCCGGTTTACACACAGTTCTAGGAAGCAAAGCGCTTAAAGAATTGGTAATAATATTCAGTTATCAAATAATGATTAGGTTAACCACATTACCATAAATTTCAAGTAATTTTCAAGTTGGTCATATTTCACGTGAGAAAAGAGAGTATCTATTATGCCTATGCGAGTTATTGCAACATTTCTATTGCAGTCAGGAAAATTATTTATAGCCCTTATAAATTTCTAAATTCACACATCAAAAAAAGGTTTGCATCACCTCGGTTTCGAGAGTTCCGGAACCTGTACAGAAGATTGGAGCAGAGATCAACATAAACATCGTTTCCGCCCTTTTTATTGCTGATTAAAACCACACATTGGACGTTGTACCACCATACAGCGAGACCTTTAGAGGTGGTGGTCCAGATTGCTGTACACACCGGTGCCTCTAATACCTAGTAGCACATCCTCTCGGATTGATGCATGCCTGTATCCGTCGTGGCATACTATCATCCCGCGTCCGGCCATCCTGATTTAGGTTTTCCATGATTTCCCTAAATCGCTCCAGGCAAATGCCGGGATCGTTCCTCTGAAAGGGCATGGCCCTCTTCCTTCCTCGTCCTTCCCTATTCCGATGAGATCGATGACTTCGCTGTCTGATCTCCTTCCCCAAACTACCAACAAACCATACTATCATCAAGTTCATCAAGGCACTGTTGGTCCAGATTGTCCCACTCCTTAAGGGCGATTCGGCGTAGAACCCTCACAATGGTTGGTGGGTCACGCCGTCCATAAACAGCCCTTCTCAATCTATCCCAGGCATGTTCGGCAGGGTTCATGTCTGGAGAACATGTTGGCCACTCTAGTCGAGCGATGTCGTTATTCTCAAAGAAATCATTCACAAGATATGCACGATGGTGGCGTGAATTGTCGTCCATGAAGACGAATGCCTCACCAATATGCCGCCAAAATGGTTGCTCTATCGGTCGGAGGATGGCATTCAAATATCGCACAGCCGTTACGGCGTCTTCAATGACCACAAGCGGCGCACGTCGGTCCCACATAATGCCACCTCAAAGCAGCAGGGAACCTTCACCTGTCTGCACTTGCTAAGGCGTTCAGTCTGACCGGGTTGCCTCCAAACACGTCTCCGACGATTATATGGTTCAAGGCATAAGCGACACTCATCGGTGAAGAGAACGTGATGCCAATCTTTGGCGGTCCATTCGGCATGTTGTTGGGCCCATCTGTACCGTGCTGCATGTTGTCATGGTTGCAAAGATGGACCTCGCCACTGACGTCGGGAGTGAAGTTGCGCATCATATAGCATATTGCGCGTAGTTTGATTCGTAACACGACGGCCTGTGGCTGCACGAAAAACATTATTCAAAATGGTGGCGTTGCTGTCAGGATTCCTCCGAGCCATAATCCGTACGTAGCGGTCACCCACAGCAGTAGTAGCCCTTGGGCGGCCTGAGCGAGGCATGTCATCGACAGTTCCTGTCTCTCTGTATCTCCTCCGTGTCCGAACAACATCGCTTTGGTTCACTCCGAGACGCCAGGACACTTCCCTTGTTGAGAGCCCTCCCTGGCATAAAGTAACCATGTGGACGCGATCGAACCGCGGTATTGACCATCTAGGGATGGTTGAACTACAGACAACACGAGCCGTGCACCTCCTTCCTGATGGAATGACTCAGACTGATCGGCTGTCGGACCCCCTCCGTCTAATAGGCGCTGCTGATGCATGGTTGTTTACATTTTTGGGCAGGTGTTGTGACATCTCTGAAGAGTCAAAGGGACTGTGTCTGTGATACAATATCCACAATCAACGTCTATCTTCAGTTCTGGGAACCGGGGTGATGGAGAACTTTTTTGATGTGTGTGCAATATATCAAATAAAAAATTCTTCGGCATCCGAATTTATTCCCTAAAATTGTCAATACACACATTTGCATACGAATTCAGTTTCTACTCTTTACAGAATTTAATATGTGGTGCTTATTTGTAGCAAATATTGCGAAAATTACTAAGCCTCTTGTAACGCATCACAATGAACAGAAGAAAAATGGCGGCTACTGTTGGATCGGTGAGGCTGCGAGAAGTGTGAAACAGAAGACAGCTCACACAAAATGCTTCAAACAAGGAAGATATTGGGCGACCGAACTACGGCCTGTCACAACAATTCGTGCGGCTAAGGGAAATAACGGAAAAAAATCTTTCATGAACTTTGCAATACAAATATTTTGTTGTAAACATATACGATTTGCAGGAGCAAATATATCATTGTGATGGATTAACTTAAATATTTGGCAAAGAATTTCAGTTATTAGTCGAATAGAAGAAAGTGCGCAACGTAAATCACTAGCTATATTCAGTTTGCTTCTGTAGATTCTTTTCATTTCTACAACTGCCGAAAACGGCCATTCGCCAGAATAAGTGCCTGAAAGTGGAAAGAACGGCTGCAGTGCTTGCTTTGCACTGCTGGAGTAAAGTTTCGTATATTTTCCCCAAAATAATGACTTATCCACTTCTCAAAGTCATATTTGGCCGCATGTCGTTTTTAATTTCCTAAGCTTGTTCTTGCAGTGTTTCCAACACCACATATGTGTCAACGTTAGGAGGATCTTTTGCCAATTTTTAAATGTTGCTATCACACGAGCTAGGGAAGTAGCGTTAGGATTCGTCAGTTAGATGCTGCAAATGATTTGATAGTTTATTCGTAGTATCAATTTGCTTAAAGGCCACCATAAAAGTCGTTCTTCCACGATGAAAAATAGATTGTGGAAACAATAATAGTACTGGTTAAAATTTTTAAGTTTCCGAAGTTGCAACTTATCATTATATGCTGTGGTGACGCCCCGAGGATAAATGGTGTTCGAATCGCCACTTCGCAATTTGAAGTTCACTAAGTTCAATGAATCGTAAATATCTGACAGATAAACAAATACAACGTCAACACTTGGCTTTCGTAGTTCCACACACAGTTCAGTTTGATTCTGAATTCCCAAAAACTGAATCACTTCATCTATAAGTTCAAAAAATCTAGCTAACATATTTCCTTTTGAGAGCCAGCGTACTTCCGTTTGAAATAGCAACTTCTTTGCGTTCTGTTCCCAAATCTTTATAAATGGCTGAAAAAAGACGAGTATTTAACGCACCCTTTTTAACATGATTCACAATTTTCATGCATAAATTTTAAACGTCGTTGCGTTCGTTCAGAAATGTCTTAACAGCCAAGGCTTGACGGTGTATTTCAACAATGGAATTCTTTTCTCTGACCATCTACACGAATTCTGAGCGAGATCCAAGCACTGACGGAGCGCCATCTGCGCATACGCCGATCAGCTTCAGCCGCGACAGTTCATATTTGCAAAAGAATTCATATATCGCTGTCAGTATATGAATTGCTTTCTAAGAAGTCATTAGCTCTGTAGAAAATAGTACCACTTTTTAATTGTTCGTTTTGTATGTATCGAACG
Source organism: Schistocerca americana (assembly GCF_021461395.2). Taxonomy (NCBI): domain Eukaryota; kingdom Metazoa; phylum Arthropoda; class Insecta; order Orthoptera; family Acrididae; genus Schistocerca; species Schistocerca americana. The sequence goes on along the minus strand of NC_060122.1, from coordinate 748,487,857 downwards.
ATCAAGAACTGCTGACAACAATTTGCTCATCTTCAATCTCATATAACTGATTCTTTCACGGCCTGCACTACCTGATTTGTTACGTCATCAGCCGTATCATTAATCCGACCTTTAATAGCGTTGCAAAAAGCAGCTTTGGTGGAAGTTGTTGTTTGTTTCATGGTCCAAGAACAATATAAGCTGCTTCCAACAAACAGGGTTTGACACGTGTTTTTCCGACATTAAAACATTTCTAAACATTTGCAATGAGTAGCGATAGCTCATGGGAACCTAGGATCGCTTTTTGAGGAGACTGAGTAATGGATCCAGTAGGCGTACTATCCAACTTCATACGTTTCAAAGTCGCACATTTTGCAGCAAATAACTCCATCGGTTTACGTTTCAAAGATGTGTACGGATGTCGTTTTAAACCCAAGTATCACAAATATCAACTGGTTTCACTCATGAAGCATCTACACGGATGCTATTCAATATATATATATATATATATATATATATATATATATATATATATATATATATATATATATATATATATACACATAATACAGGAAATGTTAAAAGTTCTTTTTCAAAGAAGTGTAAAATATACATGAATACTGACACGGTTAAAACGGTTTAAGCCACCACATTTGTGATTACTTACATAAAATGTAGAGCACGTCATGAATATACGATACGGGACTTCCCAAAGCAAACATACAAAGTGTACTCAGAGCGGTACTGATGAGAAAATCAGAACTAAAGCTATTACATTATACAATACATTGAGGCGTTAATCAAATACCATTAAAAAGTATTTTCGTCGTATGGTATAAAATTGTCTCTATGACATAGAATAACATCGACGTTACAGTACGAGGTAGAAACATTATAAAACCCTAATGTTAGACAGTATCATATTCATTGCTTACACTTGATGTAATGTATATACACAAATGTCAATGACATCATAAAAGAAACGGAAATCGCATCCGTAAACATTAAAACAACCTAAAATACAGTGTTCAGAAATGGGTGGAATGTCACTCAACATTCATGTGCATCTAAGTCATAGTAGTGAATAATTACTGTCTAATATCGACTATATTTAATGGCAAACTTCGTCAGTAAATATAATTTCGTTCCAGCGCTTTATTAGAGGCCTAGTATGTCAGTAATGGTAGTCTCATAAAGAAGGTAGGGAATAAATGGCCACAACATAACTAACCCCATCACCAAATTTGGCTTTAAGGAATATCTACAACACATGTGTATAATAGTGGTAGTGATGAGTAACATACTTTAACCACTGTAAAACCTTAGCTCAAAGACGTTAGAGGCTTACAATGATTTTATCTTGGAACTCTTCTATTTGGTCCGTGTCTGCATAGAAACACAGTAATATCAGAAATTGAGTCCGCCTTGATGCAAGACATCTTGTTATTCGTTTATTTCTTTATTATCCCAAACTAGTTCCGGCGACAAGCAACAGAAGGATCAGAAACAAGGTGCGAAAGTTTTATTTTTCTGTGTATAAAAACAGCCACATACCATCCAACGAACATGACACGATGTGCGCTAAGTAAAAATCGGCAACAGAGAAAAAAAGAGAGAAAAAAAGAGCACAGAAAATATGTCGCAAACAGCGCCAATAATTGCTTAAAACATGCTGTAACATACAATAAATAAGAATAAAAAATACCAATGATGATGGTGATATTTGTCGCCGAAACTTGTTTTGGATAATAAAGAAAAAAACGAATAAAAAGGTGTTTTGCATCAAGGCGGACTCAATTACTGATATTACTGAATAGATGCATTGTCAATAAGTATATATTTCGAGAGGCATGTAGAAAAAATCTTCACATAATCAAGACAGGTGATTGCAAAAAAAATATTTGCATATGTACAGACTTAGAACCATTAAATGGAATGTAGACCTCTGGTTAAAGATGACTTATCTAATATATGAATGCATGATGGTGATGTACATAATAGCATTTGAAAATAAACAGTTTTAAGTAAAAAAGGAATATATGACCTTTTGCTCATTAAAATAAGAACTAAATTTGAGAGTGAGAACATACTTCAGGCAAAGGCCACTTATTGACCAGAGATCTATGTTAGATACGACGGTGGTTTGAAAAGTTCTCGGAATCACCACGAGAGGTCAGTGTTAGCGCAATGAGTTGTTCACGTGATATTCACTGCACTGTTGCCTGTGAACATGCGCCACGTCAGTGCTTCTGGAAGAGAGCTGTGGTGCTGACGTGGCTCTGTTGTTGTTCCCGCGTAGTGATTTGCGAAGATGGAAAAAAAATCGAGATTCGAGCAGTAAGTACTTCGTAAAGAAAGGTATAAAACACAGGACATTCATGTCGATTTCCAGAATACACAGGGGACTCTGCTCCTTCATGTTCAACTGTTGCCAAGTGGACAAATGAATTTAAATTTGGTCGGAAGAGCTAAGATGATGTGTTTTAGACAGGTACGTCCCGAGTAAAACTGTGAGGGACGGGAAAAACCCACCGTGGTTCAACAACAAAGTTAGGAAAGTACTGCGAAAGCAAAGAGAGCTCCACTCCAAGTTTAAACGCAGCCAAAACCTCTCAGCCAAACAGAAGCCAAACGATGTCAAAGTTAGCGTAAGGAGGGCTATGCGTGAAGTGTTCAGTGAAGTCGAAAGTAAAATTCTATGTGCCGACTTGACAGAAAGTCCTAGAAAGTTCTGGTCTTACGTTAAATCAGTAAGTGGCTGGAAACAACATATCCAGACACTCTGGGATGACGATGGCATTGAAACAGAGAATGTCACGCGTAAAGCTGAAATACCAAACACCTTTTTCAAAAGGTGTTTCACAGAGGAAGACCGCAGTGCAGTTCCTTCCCTAAATCCTCTCACAAACGAAAAATTGGCTGACTTCGAAATAAGTGTCCAAGGAATAGAAAAGCAACAGGAATCACTCAACTGAGGAAAGTCCACTGGACCTGACGGGATACCAATTCGATTCTACACAGAGTACGCGAAAGAACTTGCCCCCCTTCTAACAGCCGCGTACCGCAAAGCTCTAGAGAAACGGAAGGTTCCAAGTGATTGGGAAAGAGCACAGGTAGTCCCAGTCTACAAGAAAGGTCGTCGAGCAGATGCCCAAAACTGTAAACCTATATCTCTGACGTCGATCTGTTGTAGAATTTTAGAACATGTTTTTTGCTCGCGTACCGTGTCGTTTCTGGAAACCCAGAATCTACTCTGTAGGAATCAACATGGATTCCGAAAACAGCGATCGTGTGAGACCCAACTCACTTTATTTGTTCATGAGACCCAGAAAATATTAGATACAGGCTTCCAGGTAGATGCCATTTTCCTTGACTTCCGGAAGGCGTTCGATACAGTTCCACACTATCGCCTGATAAACAAAGTACGAGCCTACGGAATATCAGACCAGCTGTGTGGCTGGATTGAAGAGTTTTTAGCAAACAGACCACAGCATGTTGTTCTCAATGGAGAGACGTCTACAGCCGTTAAAGTAACCTCTGGCGTGCCACAGGGGATTGTTATGGGACCATTGCTTTTCACAATATACACTCCTGGAAATGGAAAAAAGAACACATTGACACCGGTGTGTCAGAACCACCATACTTGCTCCGGACACTGCGAGAGGGCTGTACAAGCAATGATCACACGCATGGCACAGCGGACACACCAGGAACCGCGGTGTTGGCCGTCGAATGGCGCTAGCTGCGCAGCATTTGTGCACCGCCGCCGTCAGTGTCAGCCAGTTTGCCGTGGCATACGGAGCTCCATCGCAGTCTTTAACACTGGTAGCATGCCGCGACAGCGTGGACGTGAACCGTATGTGCAGTTGACGGACTTTGAGCGAGGGCATATAGTGGGCATGCGGGAGGCCGGGTGGACGTACCGCCGAATTGCTCAACACGTGGGGCGTGAGGTCTCCACAGTACATCGATGTTGTCGCCAGTGGTCGGCGGAAGGTGCACGTGCCCGTCGACCTGGGACCGGACCGCAGCGACGCACGGATGCATGCCAAGACCGTAGGATCCTACGCAGTGCCGTAGGGGACCGCACCGCCACTTCCCAGCAAATTAGGGACACTGTTGCTCCTGGGGTATCGGCGAGGACCATTCGCAACCGTCTCCATGAAGCTGGGCTACGGTCCCGCACACCGTTAGGCCGTCTTCCGCTCACGCCCCAACATCGTGCAGCCCGCCTCCAGTGGTGTCGCGACAGGCGTGAATGGAGGGACGAATGGAGACGTGTCGTCTTCAGCGATGAGAGTCGCTTCTGCCTTGGTGCCAATGATGGTCGTATGCGTGTTTGGCGCCGTGCAGGTGAGCGCCACAATCAGGACTGCATACGACCGAGGCACACAGGGCCAACACCCGGCATCATGGTGTGGGGAGCGATCTCCTACACTGGCCGTACACCACTCGTGGTCGTCGAGGGGACACTGAATAGTGCACGGTACATCCAAACCGTCATCGAACCCATCGTTCTACCATTCCTAGACCGGCAAGGGAACTTGCTGTTCCAACAGGACAATGCACGTCCGCATGTATCCCGTGCCACCCAACGTGCTCTAGAAGGTGTATGTCAACTACCCTGGCCAGCAAGATCTCCGGATTTGTCCCCCATTGAGCATGTTTGGGACTGGATGAAGCGACGTCTCACGCGGTCTGCACGTCCAGCACGAACGCTGGTCCAACTTAGGCGCCAGGTGAAAATGGCATGGCAAGCCGTTCCACAGGACTACATCCAGCATCTCTACGATCGTCTCCATGGGAGAATAGCAGCCTGCATTGCTGCGAAAGGTGGATATACACTGTACTAGTGCCGACATTGTGCATGCTCTGTTGCCTGTGTCTATGTGCCTGTGGTTCTGTCAGTGTGATCATGTGATGTATCTGACCCCAGGAATGTGTCAATAAAGTTTCCCCTTCCTGGGACAATGAATTCACGGTGTTCTTATTTCAATTTCCAGGAGTGTATATAAATGACCTGGTAGATATTGTCGGAAGTTCCACGCGGCTTTTCGCGGATGATGCTGTGGTATACAGAGACGTTGGAGCATTAGAAAATTATAGCTAAATACAGGAAGATCTGCAGCGGATAGGCACTTCGTGCAGGGAGTGGCAACTGACCCTTAACGTAGGCAAATGTAATGTATTGGGAATACACAGAAAGAAGGATCCTTTGCTGTATGATTATATGATAGCGGAACAAACACTAGTAGCAGTTACCTTTCTAAAATATCTGGGAGTATGCGTGCGGAACGATTTGAAGTGGAATGATCATATAAAATTAATTGTTGGTAAGGCGGGTACCAGGTTGAGATTCATTGGGAGAGTCCTTAGAAAATGTAGTCCATCAAGAAAGGAGGAGGCTTACAAAACACTCGTTCGACCTATACTTGAGTATTGCTCATCAGTGTGGGATCTGTACCAGATCGGGTTGACGGAGGAGATAGAGAAGATCCAAAGAAGCGCGGCGCGTTTTGTCACAGGGTTATTTGGTTAGCGTGATAGCGTTACTGAGATGTTTAACAAACTCAAGTGGCAGACTCTGCAAGAGAGGCGCTCTACATCGTGGTGTAGCTTGCTGTCCAGGTTTCGAGAGGGTGCGTTTCTGGATGAGGTATCGAATATATTGCTTCCCCCTACTTATACCTCCCGAGGAGATCACGAAAGTAAAATTAGAGAGATTCGAGCACGCACGGAGGCTTTCCGGCAGTCGTTCTTCCCGCGAACCATACGCGACTGGAACAGAAAAGAGAGGTAATGACAGTGTCACGTAAAGTGCCCTCCGCCACACACCGTTGGGTGGCTTGCGGAGTATAAATGTAGATGTAGATGTAGATCCGTGCAGTGGTCGGCCAGAAATCATTGCAAAAGTGCACAAAAGGGTCTGAGGGATCGCCGATTGAAAGTGGATGAAATTGCTCACACTTACCAGATGTCATCTGAAAGGGTATATCACATTTTAACTGAAGAATTGGAAATAAAAAATTAACTGGAAGATGGGTGCCGCGGCGCTCAATCAAAACACATGTGCCATCGCCTTGGCATAATTATTCGAAGTAAGGTCTGCATTGTAGCCGTACCCCCATTATTCACCTGAATGGCCCAGTCAGACTTCCATATCTTCCCAAAACTTAAAATCTTTCTTGGAGGGCGAAGATTCACTTCAAACGAAGGATTGATAGCTGGAGTTGACAACCATTTAGCAGGCTTGGAGGAAACGTATTTTCGAGATGGGATCAAGGCACTAAGGCACTAGAACATATTTGGACCAAGTGCGTTAATCAACAAGAACACTACATTGAAAAATAAAGAAAAATTTTCAATGATGTGAGTACGTTTTTTCTATTCCGTTCCGAGAACTTTTCAAACCACCGTCGTATAATAAAAGTTAAACTAGAATTACTGAGTGTTTGACACTGAACACGCGAACACTGGTCCAATCAGGTTCAGTATCTGCGAGTGACACAATACTAACGGAATTATCGCAATGCTGGAACTGCAGTTGAGAAAAATATCGCGACAGTAATTTTTTCAACGGGAAGGGAATCCAAATATTTCACGCGAAACACGTACTCGTCTGCTGCAAAATCAGCGGTGTGGACCTGATCAGAGTTCGTATAAATTGTTTTGCAAGCCAATCGTGGATTTCTAGAGACGTGGGCTGCACATGTAGCATTGTTTTATCGAAAGTAAAGCTCATGTTACCTTGTCGTGGAATACGCGTGGAAACCGTGGTAGCTATAACAGAGCGGCCGAAGCCGCAGCAAGTAGACGAACACAAAAAAAACAGTTGAGCGGAGAGGAAGCGCCAAGACTCACTCGGCAGGCAGAATAACACTAACGAGGAAAATTTCACGCAAACGACACTGCGGCAAGTGGGACGAACAAGAACCTTCCCGCTCAGCCGTCGAAGCGGAACCAGTCGGTCAGATACGGATTCCTTGGCTGCTGGTGGCCACACTTAAGTATATATACATGCCTAAGATATTCAAAGTCGATTTTCTCGAAAACGGTTGAGACCTGTGCCAGCGTGGCTGAGAGCTGGCTGAGGATTGTATTTTGAATAGTCTTCACCTACTATGGCTCCGGCTGTCTGTAATGGGGCGTCGTTTAAGTCTGCATATGAGCGATTTACTCGTACTTTAAATTCGTGCATTTACTTGTTGTGAAAATTTATATAAATCTTGGTGTTTTCTAGTATTTCCCACATGGACTGCTAAACCTAACTAACCTAAGGACATCACACACATCCATGCCCGAGGCAGGATTCGAACCGGCGACCTCAGCGGTCGCGCTGTTCCAGACAGGAGCGCCTAGAGCCGCTCAGCCACCTCGGCTGGCTGTATGCGAGGACTGTGGAGAACTTTAAGCTGTGGGAGCTTAATTTGTCTTGTTAAAAGTTCTGGGATTTTACGTGTAGTATGCTGCGCAATACTGCAACTCATGGTTATGTAATTTTGAGACTTAGCTAATATTTTATTCCAGATTATATATTTAATACGTATGTAAAATTCTTGTGCAGTCTAGGCATCAGATTAATTGTATTTTATCGTGTTTATAAGCTTGTTTATAATAGTAAAGTTTCAAGGCAGTGAGGCCCAGGTATTTTGGCCGATTGGGTCCATCATAAGCCTAGTGGGTTGGTGCAAGGATTTGCTAAGCAAAATTTAATATTCATAACGTAGTTCAAATCTGGTCCGTCGGTCTATTCAGGTAACTCGAGTTTTCCCTCTCTTATCTAGTCTAATAAATTTCTGTATCCTAGGTCTGCCTCCCACCCTAGCCGTTAATGTACCTGTTTGCACAGGGTATCTTTCTTGTGTTAATCATCCACACTAGGGTGACTGAGAGGGTTGCACTGGCTAGTCTACACTTCTGCCTTCCAGATGGGGCGCCTAGAAATCGGGTGACACAACTTGCTGTCGTAATCATTCTAGAGGGACTCCGTGTGTACATTATGCCTGTTGCAGCTAGCACATAGCTAATTAGCGAAGTTAAGTTGTTGTTCACTGTGGCTGGAAACTGACCTTGGGACTTTAATATTTCATGTAACAACAGAAACATGTTTTTCATTTTCCAAGGAGTCGCTTGCTATATTGCTTGATGCTCTTGCATCTTATCTGTCACTGTACTGATTAATAGATTTATGGGCCTAGTCTTCCTTTAACTATGCACTGTTTAGACTCTCATTTCCCCAAGCCAACAATAATCATAATATGTTAATTCATCTTCTAATTTTAATACAGTTAATTTCCTTAAAGCGTGCAATTTTTTTTCAGGTAGCTGTGCTTAAGGGGCTGGTTCTGCATCTTAAATGAATTTACTTTGTTTAATGCAAAATAATTAATACTCAATGTTCAGTGCTATTCTGGGCATTAGTCAAACTGTGAATCTTGATTTTGATGTTATTAATTAGAGTCACGTTAAATGCTCTTGAGGTTGGTGAAGTAAATCCTGTATTAATTGATGGTTTAAGTAACCTTCTTTTAACTGATTAATTTTTTAATAAAATTGTGGTTTCTCAGAATGGTTATGATAAATGTATATTTGTATTTGAAATTAAATGGTGAATACTGGAGAACAACTTGTTGTCAGGTCTTTCCAAGTGAGTGTCTCCTTGAAATTCCTTGGGCTGTAACTACCCCATCTCATACTTCAATCTTCATGTATTAAATTAAGGGAATCTAACATGGTGATGAAGTGTTCTTGATTTGTCTGTGGATTTTGAACTAGTTTGGCTCTTCTGGCCAGACGAAACTTTGGTTTTAATACTTGCAAAACGTCGGGAAGTGGGATCATTCCAATACGTGGTCTTGCTCAAACAATTTTCGAAACGTTTTCGAAGACATCGTTGCGTACAGTGAAATGGTTCTCGGTTGAGCGTCTCCTTGCCGAATCTTTCTTGTATACAACCTGTCAAGTATTTTGACAAGAACGCCTTCTCAAATTCACCGTAAGTTTGGTAGTTCAAGCTATTTCAGTTATACAAAAGGCACCTTCTTCCTGAATGAACCCTGCAGTGCAGTGTTTCCAGTCTTTTTTTCCAAGTAAAAGTATCCAGGCAACCAATAGAACCATAGTAAAAATGTGTCAGCGATTTTAACGGCAACGTATTTATCTTTAATACAGCGTATTTATTATAAAAAGACCTACATTATACTCATTTCATAATTAATGTTAAACAAGGAATTACATAATTTTAATAAAAAATAAATGCCATTTTTCCATAGGCCTATGTTTTTGTATTACAGAACCCCTAGTTTTGTGATATGTACCAGGATGGTTAATTCATTAACTTTCATTCAGGATCAAAAGAAGACGAAATTTCTTTTTCATTAATTGCGAGAATATGTAGTACGTATTTTTACAAATGATGGTACTAGTTTTTTTGGAACATATTTTTCAACTCTTTTATAAAGCACTATAAGGAAGCAGTGGTTCACTTCACGGCAATCACCACAATCAACTCCGCGAAAGAAATGAGAAATTAACCACGTGACCCGCAACGACGATTTTGTGGGAATCCCGATGAATCCACAGAACTAGGAAAATAGAAACGACGTCAACATGCAGAGTGTGAATTAAAATGTGAGCTGAGCTCTGGCATCCTGGATCCGCTCGTTAGGAACTGCTGTACTTCGTCCTATAAAATAAATAAATAAATAAATAAAATAAAATATTGGTTATTAATTATGTATTATAGTGATTGGTTGTAATTAATATTTCCTTATCTGGAACGTGGACGTTTAATTATTTGGTATCAGACGCTTGACAATGGCTTTTTCGTAAATGCAATGTTATTCGTAGTTGACCGTGAAATGTGATTCAAATAATCGGACTTCGTATTTAAATCGTTTCCAAAGTCTGCTGCGGTAGGTGCGGGCTCAAAATCTAAATCCCAATATTAGAATAATTTGCCACCCATGTCAATACGTCGTACAGAGGTGACTGTCTACTAAACATAAAAAGTTTACACAGTTAGTTAAATCAGATATATTCAACGAATAAGCCTACAGTTAAATAATTCTACTTACTTTCATAAATATAAATTCTTTACAGAATCGAGTGCCTAGTAAGATTGCAACTCGCAGTGTTCTTATATAACATCAAATATGGCGGTGTGCCAGTTAATAAAATATACGTGCTTCCAGCCTCAGCTATTCTACAGGACCTACTTCTTCTTAATGAAACATAAGAGTTTCATAATTGTATTTTGTTTTATTAGCGTCATAGCGTTGTAGTTCTGTGCCATAGGCTTTATTTATTTGTCAGAGATTAATTATTTAATTAAGATTTCGCGTTTCCGAGGAAACTCACGCACGGCATGCAAATGTGCCTTTATATTGCCCCCTGAATTGCGAGGCGAAAGGACACACCTACACGCAAGCAATTCACCTAAAGGCACAAGAAAATCTAAGTTATCTACAACTATTTACATGGCATCCATTATACAGTATCTTATATACAAAATTTGAATGACGAGCGTGCGCCGTAAAAGTTCTTATGTTGGCAAAATAGAGAGCGCGCATGTGCAGAAGCGTCTATGTGACTCCGGCACTGCCGTTATATCGTAAATTTAGATCACACGGCACAGTATTGCAGTTCATATTGTTCGTGTGCGCGCGCGTTTCTTAGTCGTTGCACAAAGAAAATATTCCACCAAGATTACATATGGAGAGTACATTCTATGACAGGTAACTTAATTTTAAAATTACGATATTTGTTATAATCTATACAAATTTAGATTGTTGAATATTCTTAGTTACATAGTATTGCATTGAAATGCTTCATAGAAAAAGTCTTTTTATTTCAGGTGCGTTGGCCTATACACATCGTGTCGTTATTACAGTTTATATTCATCTGCTGCACAGTAATGTTTCACAGGTTAGTGTCGTCGTGGTAAAGTTTTTTGATCACAGTAACATCGATGTGTAACAACGTAATTGATACATAAGCACGTCCATTTCCTATTCCATTATAGTCATTGTGATGCAGTTCGTTGTGACAACAAGCATTGTTTATTACAGATCGGACGTGACCCGTCGAGTAATTGGTCCATATGCAGTTCGTTTTCGATATTCCGTGGAAGCTTGGTTGCAGAACCTCGGACGGCACATAGCTGACGTCGATCCTTGGACAGTCCAGGTAAGTGTGTGTCCGTCATATTTAGAGAACATTCCATTCCCTGAAGTTCCAACCAAAATTCTTCCACTCGTCGTGTTGTTTTCTGGACAGGCACGTTGTGACCATTTAATCCACTTAACATCTTGAAGTTAGACACTGTAGTAATGTCACTAGACGATGCACCAGTTATGTACTTCACATTTTCAGTTTTTATTGCTAAATATAGCTCACGTAAATGTTTGTAATTACTTATCAAAGAAATCGTTCATCGCGTTTACAAAGGTACGACGCATGATGAATATCATTAACAGTTTCTTTCACATAGGTTTCTGCGTAGTTGCGGACTTAGTAATGTACGTTAATGTCCGTGAACAGTGGTTCATTATGCAATTTTTTTTAAGTTTTTCACATTTTCGCAATCGTTATCGTTCAAATTTTCACATAATTTAAGTTACATTATGCATCATTTTTTAAAAAACATAAGTAATCATACATATACACGTCACATATTTTCTTAGCATAAACATAATACAGTTACACATAAACATGTTTACATCATCATTACATAGCTATAAATTATTACGTTATGTCACATTTGATTACATGAATTGCAGATATTTACATTCTCTTTAACGGTTTTGCTGGGTTTTTATCGATGTTTTTTGTGATGTCATCTGAAATTAAGGTAGGTTAGACAGAACATTCATTACGTCAGTAGGCAAGACCAGGCGTTTTCACTACTCAATAAATACTCAAAATATAAGAGACGGAAAACTGTTAAGATTCCTCGCGTTTTGTGCGTGTGTGTATAGTGTCTGTGTGGCCTTGGCTACTGGTAAATGCTTTTCTTGCTGAGAGATGTGCGTCTGATCTATTTCTCGAAGTAAAAGATCCCTTCACAGATGACGTCTGTCGGTTCGTCGGGTCTCACACCAAGTCAGTGGTACCTACAGTCACAAATGTTCCGCGAAAAATTAATATATCATTCACTGCTACATAATCATAAATTTTACCTTAATATTCAGTCTTCTTGGTAGTGCCGCGGCGTTGAAAGAAAAGTTCTTCTGTCTTCAACTGCGTCACTGGCACAGCTGAAATGAAAATTTCTATACTACTTATTATCTATGTTGTAGCAAATAGAGTTTTGCGAGTTGCTTAGCAATGTTTTCATGGATATGACTTTGACAATATTTAGCATGAAATGCTCTAAGATCTCGGTGTACGTATAGCCCAATAAGTTTGTTAGTTTTAGGATGTTGTAACAGATACGCACCAGGGTGCGGTATGTTAACAATAATACAGGGTGATTCAAAAAGAATACCACAACTTTAAAAATGTGTATTTAATGAAAGAAACATAATATAACCTTCTGTTATACATCATTACAAAGAGTATTTAAAAAGGTTTTTTTTTCACTCAAAAACAAGTTCAGAGACGTTCAATATGGCCCCCTCCAGACACACGAGCCATATCAACCCGATACTCCAACTCGTTCCACACTCTCTGTAGCATATCAGGCGTAACAGTTTGGATAGCTGCTGTTATTTCTCGTTTCAAATCATCAATGGTGGCTGGGAGAGGTGGCCGAAACACCATATCCTTAACATACCCCCAGAAGAAAATATCGCAGGGGGTAACATCAGGGCTTCTTGGAGGCCAGTGATGAAGTGTTCTGTCACGGGCAGCCTAGCGGCCGATCCATCGCCTCGGGTAGTTGACGTTCAGGTAGTTACGGACAGATAAGTGCGAATGTGGTGGCGCTCCATCCCGCTGAAATATGAATTATTGTGCTTCTTGTTCGAGCTGAGGAAACAGCCAATTCTCTAACATCTCCAGGTACTGTAGTCCAGTTACAGTAGCACGTTCGAAGAAAAAGGGACCAAAAACTTTATTGGCTGAAATGGCGAACAAATGTACAACTAAATGAAACTTTATAGCTCCCTTAATTCGCCGACAGATTGTGCTTAGCTCTGCCTTTTGTCGTTGCAGAGTTATAAATTCCTAAAGTTGTGGTATTCTTTTTGAATCACCCTTCATATAGCAGACGCCGCTTAGCATTGCGTCGTTTGAGTGCTACAGATTTATGATGAGTACGAAGTAGTACAAGCATTCCTGCCTTCAATTTTTGTTTTCTTTTTATTATGTTTGTGTGATGTTTGTTTCGTATCTGTGCGTGATGTGTCAGTGTAGTCAATACTTCTTTTATTTTCTGTTCAGGTGTGATTTCCTTGTCTGACAACTTAGGTAATGGTTCTATCCATTGATCGTTCTGTTTGCAATTGAACATGATCTCGTTAGGTGTGTAATTTGTATTGTAAATATTTAAGTTATTGTGTACGTCTTCGAAAAGACTTAGTATGTTTTGATGAAATATAGGTCCTCATGAATCGGTTTAGTTCTCGGAAAAGTCTCTCAGTCGCGTTACATTGTGGACTAAACCTTGAAATAAATATACTTTTAATGTTATTGTCCTTCAAGAAATATCTCCATTTGTACCCAGAGTAGTATGCTGCATTATCTGACATAATTGCTTTAAGTTTTCCCACGTACGTCAGATAATCACTTGAGGATTTTAAAGCATAAAGTTTTACATGTTTAGAAAATATATCGTAAAAAGCTAAGATATATTTGACACCTCCAGAGCTTGTTGGATGCGGTCCACTGATGTCAGTACACATAATTTCCAGGGGTTTACTCAATAAAATAGAATGTATATCTGTTTTCGTGGATAAATTCTGAGGTTTTCATTTTTGACATATGACACATGTTTTCAGTTCCCTGTAAATTTTTCTTCTCATATTGCTAAAATAACAGTATGTGCTGAGCTTTGTCAAACACTTTTTCGTCCCATAATGACCCCAAACTAAGTGTGTGTGCCAAATCAAATTACGTTCAGACTCTTCGGGAATGGATACACACCAGTTAGTAGCATCTGGATGTCGGCGATAAAATAATACATCATTGTGTAACTTGTAATACTTAGTCAAAGGATGATTGTGTTTTTCTACCATTAATGTTATTATCTTATACCAGTGAGGATCAGATTTTTGTAGTTTAGCCATGTTTCTGCGCATATCAATAAAATATTGGTGATACTGCTTGTCTTGCATTAAGAGAATCCTGTAGTCATTTATATTTTCTAAGTCACTGTTGGTTTCGAATGAAAGTCTAGACAAAGCGTCGGCAATGGTGTTGTCCTTACCCTTTATGTACTTAATTTCAAAAGAGTAGTTCTGAAGAGTAACTGCCCATCGTGATAGTCTAGGATGTACAAGGTAACAAGGTAACAAAAGTGGTGATCGGTATAAATTTTTATATGATTGCCAAATAAATAATAATTGAATTTCTTGAATGCCCAGACTATGGAAAGTGTTTCTAACTCAGTAGTGGAGTATGTGCGCTCACATTCACTTAGAGTACGACTTGCAAACCCAATAATTCTTATCTGTTCCTTTTCTTTAATCTTTACAACTTTAAATAAGCTACAGCCCAAGCCAGAACATGAAGCGCCACAAGTCATACAAATATCTAAATTGAAATCTGGATGGCTCAATATGTTTGCATTCACTAAATCATGTTTAATTGTATTAAAGTCATTCTGGCACTGTTCCGACCAGATCCAAACTTGATTCTTTCTGAGTATATTTAACAGATGTTTACTGTTCAAAAGTGGTTGTGGTAAAAAACGTCTGAAAAATGAACGTAGCCCAAGGAATGATTTTAACTGCTTTTTTGTTCGAGGGCTAGGAAAGTTTCTGATAGCATCCAATTTACTTGGATCAGGACATATGCCCCGTGAATTAATGATATGTCCTAAATAATTTATCTCACTGCAACCAAATTTTGATTTTCTAAGATTGGCTGTGCCTCTAGCTTGTGCAAATTTTTCAAAAATTTTTTGAAGTGTGTCAACGTGTTCATTCCAATACTGTGTAGCTATCAGTATATCATCTACATAGTGTGTGACTGTCTCAACTAAATCATCGCCAAGCACGGTGTCCAGGGCTGTAATGAATACTCCAGAACTGACATTCAATCCGAAGGGTAGAACACAAAACTGATAGGTTCGCCCCCCGAACTTAAATGCAGTATATTTCCGGGAATCAGGAGTGATACCTACTTGCCAAAATGAATTAGCGAGATCTATTGTGGAAAAATAGTTTGCATCTAGAAATTTCTGTAATTGCTCTTCTAAATTTTCGGGTTGTGTGTGAACCGGTAAAATTATTTCGTTAATTGCTCGTGCGTCTAACACAAGCCTAATGCTACCATTTGGTTTTTTTACAACAAGTAGAGGACTACAGTAAGGTGAGGTGGATGGTTCAATGACCTTCCAGTCTAACATTTGTTTTAGTTCTTGCCACACAGCAAGTCGTTGAGATAACGGTACGTTATATGTCTTGTGGTAGAAGATCTTGTGAGGCTTAACTTCAATCTTGTACATATACGTGTTGATAACACCTAATCGTTTGGTAAAAACTTGTAAATATTTGGATAACACTTCCTGTAGTTTCATACGTTCATGTACACTGAGAGCTGTAGCTTCATTTATCTTATGATCATGTAATGTTTTCAAGTCCATTATCTCTGTGTCAGATGAGTGTGTGTGCGTGTCTTGAATGTCTTTGTCAAGTACTAACTGAACCTTGTATCATGTACAGTGTTTGTCATGCTTTAGAGTTTTCCTGTCCAAATCAATAATAATTACACTGCCTTTATCATTTAAAATACATTTACCTTTGGAGAAGTCTATAATGCAGTCCTTCTCGCTCATAATATCTAATCCTAATATGCAATTTGTCACAAGGTTTTGTACAACCAGGAATGGCCATTGTACGGTTCCATTACCTATTTTAATGTTTACAAAAACTTGCTTCTTAACCCTACATGACTTATTACTTAGAGCAGTAGTTATTTTATAGTTTTGAGCGGGAAACTCAGGCACAGGCTCCAATTCACACATCTTTTTATAGAAATTGAAAGACAAAAGGATCACAGCTGCACCTGTATCTCAGATAACAGTAGTAGGAATCGCACCTACTACACCAGTAGTAGACACTAAAACAATTTCATTTGTGTTTGAACGACATTGTGTACTGTCTTGCAAAAGTTCATCTGATATATTCTCATTGTGGTTGTGTCTTATAAATAAAGCAGGTAGTTTTTGTTTAGAATTATTAGGCATATCAATATTTTGTTGTTCAATGGTAGTGTCAAATAACTGATTAACATTGAAGTCGCCCTCCAAGAATTCTTCAGCCACGACCTGGGGCATAGAAGTGACTGTTTCTAGTTTGTTGGATTAGCATTTGCATTAGGTACTGACACAGATTGAGGTGGTGTATCAGGTGTCACTTCTATTATATTCATATTCGGATATTGCCTGTTGTGATCTCCAAACTTTTGCGGTGGTTGTTGCTGTTGCGCATTATGACTTACCTGTCGGTCGTAAGGTATGCTCCAATTTTGTCCTGGTGGCTGCTGTGGTATAGCAGTGTTTGAATGAAAGTAGTGATCGCTACGAGTCCAGCCTTGATGCTGTCTTGGCTCGTAGTTATTATTGTTTCTATTTCTGTTTGTGTTTTTGTTGTTATATTTGTATCCGTTGTTACCGTTGTTGTTGTTGTTATTACCGCGGTGCCTTTTGTATGGATTGCTGCATGAAGTGTTATTACTGTAGTAACTGTTGTTTGTATTGGAATACGCGTCTTGATTTTGATTTCCGTATTGAGACGGCATGTGAGTTTGCTGTTTTTGCTGTACCGCATATCCAACTGTGGGCGCGCCAGAATTGAGTTGGCAAGCCTGCATGTCTTGAATACAACTAGTATAAACATTGTGGCTGCTGTTTTGCCGCGCGAAGCGCTGATCTTCTAGTAACATGTCAACAGAATCTAAAGCTGTTAAAAAATAATCTGGATCGTCATCCGGAATATGCAAGAGTTTTTCTTTAATGTTGAAAGGCAATTTGGCCTTCAACGCACGGAGTATACCACGTGTTGCGACTGGTTCGTCCAAAAAATGTCCCATGTTCCAGTATTTTTCAAAATATCTGCGGAAGTTACCATTTTTACTGTTAAAACTTTCAGGTTCTAAAATTTGTTTTCTGAGTAGCTCCTGGACGGATTGCGACCAGAATTTGTTCAGAAAGGCACGCTCAAACTCACTGTACGTGGTACATACGTCAGCTTGACTGTATGCCCAGACAGCTGCGTCGCGTTGGATGTAACCGACAATATATGAAATCTTTTTCCGGTCACTCCAAGTGCGTGGAAATGGGTTGCTAAAAGATTTAAGAAAACTCACCGGATGAATGGTTCGTTTTTCTGGGATAAAAGTCTGAAATTGCCTGTGTTTTATTAAGATTTCTTCTTCCTTTGCATTATGATATGGATTTGTTCCACTGTAATTACTGTAACGTTCAGATGGCGAGTAATTACGATAACGTTGCTGTGGTTTACCATGATAATAGCTTGTGTTTGTGTTTACACGTCGTGGTATGTGTTGTTGTCGTGCTGTGTTTTGTTCCTGTGTGTTTGTTGTGTGCGGTATGTGTGCCTCATACTCGAACGTATATTGGTTTCTGAACTGTACATTTTGACTGATATTTTCGTTACATTCAGACTGTGGTTGATCGGTGAATTGTGTCATTGGTGCAGTGACAGACTGTACTTCGTCACTAATGAGCTGTTTGTTATTAGTGATGTATTCCGCTACGGAGTCCTGCACAATTGTTGGTAAGTTTTCACGTATACATCTATAAAAATGTTTGTCTTTGTTCTCTACCCAATCATGAAATTCCTTATTAATATTTTGAAAATGAGCTGTGGCATCAGATTGTAATCTGCCAGTCAGGTGTTGTTCAACATCGTCAAATTTATTCTGCACGTCAGTAATTCGTTTTTCAAGGTTGTCATGTACTGAAGGATATGTTTGAATTTGTCCAGTAAGAGCTTCACACGTGACATTAAGGTTTTTTACTTGTGTCTGTAAAAGTGCTACGTCATTTGTAGTCTTTTCTTGTATCGTATTAAGCTTGGAATATTTCGTACTGAGTTCAGCCATCTGTTTGGTCAGTGTGGCGTCTATAAGTTCCACACGTTTACATAAAGTGTCATTACCTGTCTTGATTGCTATGAGATCAGATTTAATTTCGTCATTTTGTGTCTTTAACTGTTCATTTTGTGTCTTTAAGGTTGCCATATTTTCTGCGTTTTGTTTCATTAGCTTTTGTAACATGTTGACAATGTGTTGTGGCGTAACAAGCTAGCTACGCCACATTGAGAAGGGAGCCGAAAGGCACGCGTACACACGCGCCGACTGGCGTCAAGTCTGGAACTGGGTAACTATTGAATGGTAGCAAGAAAAGTACGTAGCTGCTTGATACTAAACTTTTAATCTTTGTTGGTTTACAACGTTCTTCTTGAGACATTTATACGATAACTCTCAAAGTAGGTAAGGCTAATGGCGCCTTGCTAGGTCGTAGCCATGGACTTAGCAGAAGGCTATTCTATTGTCTCTCGGCAAATGAGAGGAAGGCTTCGTCCGTATTGTCGCTAGCAATGTCGTCCGTACAACTGGGGCGAGTGCTTGTCCGTATCTCGAGACCTGCCTTGTGGTGCCGCTAGGCCTGCGATCACAGTGGCGACACGCGGGTCCGACATGTACTAAATGGACCGCGGCCGATTTAAGCTACCACCTAGCAAGTGTGGTGTCTGGCGGTGACACCACATTCCTCCCCCGCAAATCGGCGAACGGTCGTGTTATAAGGCTTCCGCCCGCCGTGGGGAGGACCCCATGTTGACGTATGCGATGTGGTGGGGAGCCTAACAACAGGCGAGGCTGTGCCACCCGCACCCGGCCATTCGGTCCGAGGGGAGCTAGGAAACGCCTGAAAACCTAGTCCAGGGTGCACGTCAACATGCGGTGTATGCGCCCGTAAAGAGACAGGAGGGGCCGAAGGGTCGACCTCCATTGCGTCGGGGTACCCTACGCGCGATGACGTCATGTGGTCCGGAGCGGGCAAGAGTTCCATGGCGGAGGGTAGCTGGTCACGGGAAGCGACCGGCGGCGCATGACCCAGGGAGGCGTTTGGCGGCTGCTGCGAAGCGTCGAATGCGGGCGGCGCCGGCGGGAGAACAGGCGGCGGCGGCGGCGGCGGCGGCTGCGGCGGCGCGTCTCCATGGGGCAAAATGGAAGGCAGCGTCGGTAACACCTGGGGATGAGGCGAGCCAGTAGATGGGTCCCCAGGGCGCTGACCGGACGGCACCGTCGCTGAAAGCAGACGGGGAGCGGCAGAACCCGTGCGACGACAGAGGCGCAGCTGATTGAGATGCCGACGCGCCTCACCAGAGGCCCCCAAAAACAAATACATCGCGCGGCCGAGGCGGTGAAGAATGCGCCCTGCGAGCCAACGCCGTGAACCTCGATAGTTGCGATAAAATACAACGTCGCCTGGAGCAAAAGCAGGAGTCTGCCGCTGCACAGGAACCTGATGCGGCGGATGCAGCAAAGACATCAAGGTTCGATGAGGACGACCGTGGAGCAACTCAGCCGGCGAGCGACCATCTCGGGGCTGAGAGCAATACGAAGACAAAAAGAGCAACAACGCGTCCTCCCGAGAATGCGACTCTTTCAACTTCAACATCTGTGACTTGAAAGTCCGGACCAATCGTTCAGCGGCACCGTTTGACTGAGGCGAAAACAGCGTGGATGTCAGATGTTGAATACCATTGGCCTGGCAGAATGACTGAAATTCTGCGGACATGAACTGTGGGCCATTGTCGGAAACAATAGTCTGCGGAAGACCTTCAATGCAAAAGATAGCAGACAACGCTTGGATGGTGGCAGAGGACGTCGTGGAAGACATCCGGACAACAAAAGGAAAATTACTGAAGGCATCGACCAGAACCAACCATCGAGCATTCCAGAATGGACCAGCAAAATCGATGTGCAAGCGTTGCCAAGGGGAAGTGGCTTTTGGCCATGCAAAGACTTTCCGCAGCGGTGCGGATTGTTGTTCGGCACACGCCATGCAAGAAGAACACATATTCGTAATCGCAGCATCAATTCCGAACCAAGTACAGTGCTGACGAGCAAGTAGTTTCGTTCGCACTATACCCCAATGTCCTTGGTAAAGAAGCCGTAAAACAGAGGACTGTAACGACCGTGGGACCACGACTCTGGACTGATCATTATCAGAACGCAACAACAAAACACCACGTCGAACAAAAGGTCTCTCCTTGTAAGCAAAAAATCGGCGAACCAACGGATCCTCGATCGGAGACTTTGACAAAGGCCATTGCGTAGCAACGAAACGCAAAACGGTGGCAAGGACAGGGTCAGCAGCTGTGGCTGTAGCTACACGACGAAAATCAATCGGAAACGATTCGACCACTTCATCGGTTTCCGAATCATTGAACACGCAAGCAAGTTTGGAAGAATCGAATGCTCTATCCTCAGCAACAGGCAAACGGGACAACGCATCGGCGTTTCCGTGCTTAGCAGTGGACCGATACAAGATATCGTAGCGGTACTGCGAGAGGAAAAGAGACCAGCGAATGAATTTCTGCGCTGTACGTGGAGGTACAGGCTTGTTCGGATGAAAAAGCGATGTCAAAGGTTTGTGGTCTGTGATGATGGTAAAGTGACGACCATACAAGAAATCATGGAACTTAGTAACACCAAACACGAGAGGCAAAGCTTCTTTCTCTATCTGTGAGTAATTTCTTTGCGCAGACGAGAGCAATTTGGACGCAAAGGCAATAGGGCGATCATGCGAGCCAACTGTGTGCGCAAGCACAGCACCGATCCCGAAATCTGATGCATCTACCATCAACAAAACGGGTTTCAGGGGATCGAATGGCGTAAGGCATGTATGAAAAAGCAACGCCGATTTCAACTGGCGAAAGGCGCGTTCGCATTCCGTCGTCCAAACGAACGGAACACCTGTACGGCGTAAGCGATGAAGCAGAGCTGAAAGGGAAGAGGCATTGCGCACATTCACTCACACCTTGTGATTCTAGATCGTTTAATGTTCTGGCGACCTCATCACGCAATGCGTGGGGAACATTGCGCGCTCTGAAAAATGTCGGTTGCGCGTTTACCTTCAGTTCCAAATGTGCTTCATAGTTCTTAGCGCAACCTAAGCCCGGTGCAAAAATGTCTGCAAATTCGTCACATAGCCGAGAAACACTGTCTGAACGCACAGTCTGATTCACTGATAGGACCTGATTTACAATAGACATGTTAAACAACTGAAATAAATCTAAACCAAACAAGTTCACTGCAGAAGAAGAACGAAGAACGTAAAATGACACAAGTTTTGTTTGTCCCTTGTATGTGGCAAGAAGAGTGCACTGTCCTATCACAGGGATCAGCTGTCCTGAATAACTTCTTAACTGAACATTAGCGGCACGCAACTGAGGTTTGCCCATTTGTTTGTACGTGTCGTGATTGAGCAGTGAAACTGCAGCTCCGGTATCGAGCTGGAATGGTACGACCTTGCCATTAAAGTCCAAATGTACAAAAAGTTTATTGTCCTGCTGACGACAAGAGCGACTGTTTTGTGCAATTTGAACAGACACTGGTACAGAAGCACTTGCTAATTGACGTGATTTCCGGCGACGTCGATGCACAGTTTTTGTGGGACGAACACAGTCACTGTTAGAGAAAGTGGCACTGGACGAAGCGGAATTAACGACATGAATGTCCATGGGCGAAGGTCCACGAGCCTGAGTGTCCTTGGTTCGATTCCGGCGCGAAGCAAAGGGCCTGGAATGGTTGTGATTGTCCGATCTGAGCTTTTTCTGGCAAACACTTTGAACATGTCCTTTCCTATTGCAGAAAAAGCAAATAGCTTGGCGTGACAGGCAATGTTCACGCGAATGTCTAGTTGCACACCGCGGGCATGATTTCACTGCATTTGTGTGCTGGCGCAGCACACCTGGTTTAGAGCGCGGCGGCAGCTGTGTCGAAGTGCGCGAGGGCCGGTGACTGGGCCGCGCAGCTCACCCGGCGGGCCGGTTAATGTTACACACTGCTGGCGAAGTTTCAAAAGATTCCTGAGCACAGTCATGTGTGTCTTGTCTATCCAATATGTCTTTCACTTGTTGAAGGGAGGGATTAACTAGTTTCAAAATTTGCTCCCGTATGCGAACATCAGAAACGTTCTGTGCAATTGCATCACGTACCATTGTATCTGAATAAGAAAGGCCACAGTCACAGTCAAAGGCACAGTCCCTAGTAAGTCCTTGCAATGTTGCTACCCACTCCCTATTAGTTTGACCGGCCGTACGTTTTGTACGAAAAAACGTATACCATTTTGCAACCACATTAACTGTTTCTTTGAAATAGGCATCTAAAGCAGACAAAATTTCTTCGTAGGACGGAGTTGCTACGTCGCGTCAGGGAAACAATTTGACTATCACACGGTAGGTGGACACAGCGACACAAGAAAGCAAAAACGGCTGCCGCTCATTACCTGGAATTCTGTAGGCGGCTAGATGAAAACCAAACTGTCGGGACCATTCTGGCCACGATTCTTGCGCTGGATCGTAGTGCCTAAAAGGCGGTGCAACTGCGAGTTGTGGCTGCGGTAGCAGTGAAGCGGCGGCTGCCGCATCGGTTTGAATGGCACGTTGACCCTGGACGAGCTGTCCAAGGGCATCCAATAATGCCTGCGTCTGCTGATTCTGCAAGCGATAAAATTCGGACAGTACATCTGGCGAAACCATGACACAAGTAAATGTATGCAATCAGAAAGAACACTTCTCTCGTCGCCAATCTGTTGTGGCGTAACAAGCTAGCTACGCCACATTGAGAAGGGAGCCGAAAGGCGCGCGTACACACACGCCGACTGGCGTTAAGTCTGGAACAGGATAACTATTGAATGGTAGCAAGAAAAGTACGTAGCTGCTTTATACTTAACTTTTAATCTTTGTGGGTTTACAACGTTCTTCTTGAGACATTTATACGATAACTCTCAAAGTAGGTAAGGCTAATGGCGCCTTGCTAGGTCGCAGCCATGGACTTAGCAGAAGGCTATTCTATTGTCTCTCGGCAAATGAGAGGAAGGCTTCGTCCGTATTGTCGCTAGCAATGTCGTCCGTACAACTGGGGCGAGTGCTTGTCCGTATCTCGAGACCTGCCTTGTGGTGCCGCTAGGTCTGCGATCACAGTGGCGACACGCGGGTCCGACATGTACTAAATGGACCGCGGCCGATTTAAGCTACCACACCTAGCAAGTGTGGTGTCTGGCGGTGACACCACACAATGTTTACTGTTTGCAAGGTCACTGCCCCCGCCGCGTCATTAGACGTGACGTCATGTATTAACATGGGCTCTGACTGAGACTTTGAAATTTTTGTGGTGGACGGCCTGTTGTCAAAATTTCCGTTAACACTTGCGTCAATATTTGATGAATCGAAACTACCGGTTGCTGTCGTAAAATCATTTTCAAACATTTGTCTGGCGTCCGAGCCGGATTGCATCTGAATAGCATGTCTTTGCTGTTCCACCTTTGCGTATTGTTTTCTAGTTATGACCATGCCACACGTAAGATATGCTTCAAGAAAATAAAATTTGAAACTGGTTTAAAATAAGATGCAGTTGAACATGAATAGCTCGTATGAACAATGGCTGTTTGTTAATTTAAAAATGTAAACTGAATATCGGATTATTCTTAATGGCTGCTGGCCATGTTACAACGTATCGTACAGAAGTCGGCCATATTGTACACTCGTTTATCGGTATTGTTGCAGAAGTTATTGTTTAAGGAAAAGTGCTGAGAATGAAATTTATCACTGAAAACTGCTACGCGCAAAAGAAATACTACAGAATCTACTGAAGAGCTAATACACTGAATTATGCGTCTGGTCAAGCCTGCCAATGCAAAGACGCTGCGTTTTACCTTATTTTGCTGGAAGCTTCGTTGCGTCTTCCCGCAAAATTTTAGAGTTGGCAAATATCTTCAGATTTTTGTTATTTCTCATATATTCAAGTCCAGGTCCAGAAAGTTGATTTTTCTCATGAAACAAAGAGAACAATGTAACAAATGACAAACTGAACAACGTCCTGTCACGGTCGCCAATATAAAATAAATAAAATAAAATATTGATTATTAATTATGTATTATCGTGATTGGTTGTAATTAATATTTGCTTATCTGGAACGTGGACGTTTAATTATTTAGTATCAGAAGCTTGACAATGGCTTTTTCGTAAATGGAATGTTATTCGTAGTTGACCGTGAAATGTGATTCAAATAATCGGACTTCGTATTTAAATCATTTCCAAAGACTGTTGCGGTAGGTGCGGACTCAAAATCTAAATCTCAATATTAGAATAATTTGCCACCCATGTCAATATGTCGTACAGAGGTGACTGTCTACTAAACATAAAATGTGTACACAGTTAGTTAAATCAGATATATTCAACGAATAAGCCTCCAGTTAAATAATTCTACTTACTTTCATAAATATAAATTCTTTACAGAATCGAGTGCCTAGTAAGATTGCAACTCGCAGTGTTCTTATATAACATCAAATATGGCGGTGTGCCAGTTAATAAAATATACGTGCTTTCAGCCTCAGCTATTCTACAAGACCCACTTCATCTTAATGAAACATAAGAGTGTCATAAAAGTATTTCGTTTTATCAGCGGCATAGCGCTGTAGTTCTGTGCCATAGGCTTTATTTATTTGTCAGAGATTAATTATTTAATTAAGATTTCGCGTTTCCGAGGAAACTCACGCACGGCATGCAAATGTGCCATTATAGTTCCTCGTCTCACTGCTGTCAATCCTAGCGATCTAATGTTTGGTTCGAATCTTGTTACTGAAATGCATTCTAGTAACCGCGGTGCCAAATCTTGCACGTTAACTGCGTGCGTATATTTGCAGCCATTCCGTATCACATTTGAACTTGGGCAACTTTTAAATGCACTTTCATAATTTTTTCTCGTTCCGTGTGATATTGTTGTCGTAGCAGATGATTGGCACGTAAACTAAGTTGTCAGTAATATACAAGACGCTGCCACTGCACCGCCGTTCCAGCCGGGAAGTTGATGTGGTCCCTTCTTTCCCCTGAAAACCTCTCAGAGGTAAATACTATCTGTACGAGACTTACTGACCCTAGTTCCATTCCGCAGAAGGGGGAAGAGATCGATAGACATCGTGTTGCTTCTCACTGCTGCAAGTGTTTGCTTATTTGAACTCTTCAACAGGTTTAAATTAAATTAGCATTCATTATTATAAATAAGTACCAGATCTGAACAGGAGCGAATTTGCAAGGTGCTTCCACAGAACCTTGTCACTTCCGTGTGACATTTATACCATAGCAGATGATCGTAATGAAACACACGTTACCAGCCACGCTGCAACTGCTTTCTCCTGCGACCGTGACCCCATGAGGAAGGTTTCGTGACCCACGGGGATTCGCGACCCACAGGTTGAA
Source organism: Schistocerca americana (assembly GCF_021461395.2). NCBI lineage: Eukaryota > Metazoa > Arthropoda > Insecta > Orthoptera > Acrididae > Schistocerca > Schistocerca americana. The sequence continues at coordinate 748,462,259 of NC_060122.1, read as the reverse complement.
AAACACTGCTGTAGTGAACCGCATTATTTGTTGATCTGTCTATGATCTCGTGAAACTCTTTTAAGAGAATGATTGAACATGACTTCATGTCAGGTGTGAAAAGCTGACAGTGCCTCAGTGTCAATAAGCTTCGTTATGATGCTACTGTACAAAACATAGCAGTTCTGAATGTAGCCCCTTCATTTATTTGTGTATCTTTCATTGAAATCCCCTGTGAAAATCCTGCGAAAAACTTTCCCCCCGTGCGTCAAACATTTTCTTTAACCTCTTAACAGCTGTGAGCGTTTATAAACTAACTGCTACGCCGTTTTCCAGGTGCTGTGGAAGCGGCTACGCGCGCCGCTTGGGTCTTCCTACAGTGCTGTGGACTTCTGTATGCGTTCTCAGCTGCTGACCTGCCACTGCTGCGGACGACTTACTTCCATATCTCAGTGAATAAAAGAGTTTCATGTTTTTATCGTAAAAATACGTAGTCCTTACATTTATAAGATAAGACGTTTGTCATGACCACGTACAAGGATGTGAAGACGCGTCACCTGTGACTGTTCATTAGATAGATAACCCAAGACCTCGAGAACGATATCAGATACCGTTCTGCTGTCAGTTTTAAATACACTACCGGCAATTAAAATTGCTACACCACGAAGATGATGTGCTACAGACGCGAAATTTAACGGAAAGTATGGAGATACTGTGATATGCAAATGATTAGCTTATTGACACATTCCTGGGGTCAGATACATCACATGATCACACTGACAGAACCACAGGCACATAGACACAGGCAACAGAGCATGCACAATGTCGGCACTAGTACAGTGTATATCCACCTTTCGCAGCAATGCAGGCTGCTATTCTCCCATGGAGACGATCGTAGAGATGCTGGATGTAGTCCTGTGGAACGGCTTGCCATGCCATTTCCACCTGGCGCCTCAGTTGGACCAGCGTTCGTGCTGGACGTGCAGACCGCGTGAACCGACGCTTCATCCAGTCCCAAACATGCTCAATTGGGGACAGATCCGGAGATCTTGCTGGCCAGGGTAGTTGACTTACACCTTCTAGAGCACGTTGGGTGGCACGGGATACATGCGGACGTGCATTGTCCTGTTGGAACAGCAAGATCCCTTGCCGGTCTAGGAATGGTAGAACGATGGGTTCGATGACGGTTTGGATGTACCGTGCACTATTCAGTGTCCCCTCGAATTATTAAACTGATAGTTCGGTAATTTTCACATATGTCAACACCTGCTTTCTTTGGGATTGGAATTATTATATTTTTCTTGAAGCCTGAGTGTATTTGGCCTGTCTTACGCATCTTTCTCACCAGATGGTAGAGTTTTCTCAGGGCTGGCCCTCCCAAGGTTATGAGTAGTTCTAATGGAATGCTGTCTATTCCCGGGTCCTTTCAGTGCTCTGGTGCTCTGTCAAACTCTTCACGAAGTATATCTCCTATTTCATCTTCATCTACATGCTCTTCCATTTCCATAATATTTTCCTCAAGTACATCGCGTAAAACTATGGTCATCGACTAGCCGATAATCTCTTGAATGAATGTCAATAAGATATACAAGTGTATTTCAGTAAGTAATAAAAACAGTTGAGATATGGAAATATTTAATTTGAAGGGCCATTGTACTTACAGATTGTGGTACAACAATCAAAGGTAGATTGTCAACAAGTTTTATCAGTAGCGCCAAATGCATATCACATACATTTTCTTAAAAATATCTTACGCAACAATAAATTTACAAGAGTAATGGATCATGTATTTTGTGCTCGAAATCTTACATATTTTGGGAAGTAATACAATTATATTGTGCATTACGACCGATGGAAGGGTTGTCGGAATCTGCGGACATCCAGTTTGTGAAAATGGTTGAAGTAAAAATTGAGAAATCCTGTGGTGTACTGGACAGTTTCAAGCCATATTTCCTAACAACTAAGGGGTACGACGGTGTCTCGGGAGGCCACCGATAGACATTGTGGATATGGCGTCGAAGAGAATAGGAAAGGGACGTCCGTTATGGTTGAGAGACGGCTGACAGGAGAAGCTGAATTCTGGGCCCTACCGCCCTTCTCATTCTGCATTATGCGCGTACGTGACTGTTTCCATTCTCTTTATTGGTGGACAGCCTCTACCGACACATATTCTGGAAACGTTATCTCGTCAGCGAAGCGAAGATTAAGTAAGATGTCACCACATTAGTATTGCCAAGTGGTTTTGCCCAGGAACGTGGACAGGGAGTCGGTTGACAATGGCATCCAGATATTATACGGGGCCAACCGGATAAATTGTTCATGAGTGGCACTAGAACAGGTCGGATCACGAGAATTTGCTGTCAATATACGTAGGTTAACCACGAGACAGCCCTCGCTGTCGTATGAAATCGCACCCAGGTGTTGCTACAGTCAGTCCAGCACGCAGACAACTTGGTTGCAGGCCCTCATCTGACCTCTTCTAACCAACGGAAGGTAATACTGCTACCTAGGCAAAACCGGCTTTCATCAGAAATCACAACAGACCTCCACTCTGCCCTCCAAGGAGCTCAGGTTGACACCACTTAAAAAACCCAAATGGCGGTAGGTTGGCTTCGGTGTTCTGCATGCTACAGGGCGCCTGGCTCAGACATGTCATTGAAGTAACTGATTTGGAACAGTCCGTCGTGTTACTGTGGCTGCAACTGCTGCTCAAATTGCTGCTGCAGATGCAGTACGATGCGCCAGAGGCATACGCTGAACATTGTTGTCACCCTCTCACTAGTGCCACGGGACTGTCTGGAGCCCTGTCACCTTGCGACCGTACGTTCTCGTGACCACCGGTGCCAGTATTAATATACAGTGACTACAATGCTGCTTCTGGGAGCTCTCTTAGACGACCTCGTTCAACTCAGTGACGTGTTGATACTGGCGTCTTTGACATCTTAACGGTATTCTTGACTATCGCAGCTCACCCCGTCCAATCTCAAAGGTAACTAATGCTCACGACCGTTAAAGCGTGTACTTACAGCAAACGTGATTAGCATCTTCATAGTGGCTCTGTTAGCGCTGCTCTTATACGAACGGTGCGAAATTTGAGTAGACATTAATATAATACAAACAATTGCTGCCAGTCACTCTCTTGAAATAGCTGTTTATTCGATGAACCGGTTTTCGAACATCTTCAGGCTCAACTTTGGATGGTGTACTTACCTACTTCAAGACGTATTCCTGCGTGCTGACTCTGTGACAAAAAGATGGCACACGATTTACCGCATAGCCATGAGGACTGTTTATTATCCGATTTAGATCCAAAATTTAATTTTGTACTTTATGCGACAGTATGGGCGTCGTTGTTGTTAACATGCACTGTCTCCTTCCACTGTGATGGACAGTTGGTGACACAGTGACCACGAAAATGGTTAAGTTAAACCCTTTACGTTATTATAACACACTTCTAGATGTAGTAATGATCCTGTAACACTTGACCACCACCATGTACCTGCTACAGTTATAGGTCTATGCTAGTCGAGAGGTGCAGACTAACCAGTGACTTAGATATAACGAGTAAGTTAGGTCACTAGTGCAAGGTTACACCGGTATTATCGATGTCTCTACGTAGTTTCTAAAAATGTAGTTTCTAAAAATGTTGCCAGTTTACGCTAAATTCGCACCTTTTAGATAAGCCTGAGAATCACTACGATTGTCGAGTTCCGTTTTAATAGCTGTTAAAATACTGTACTGTTGCTGGGGGTGGGGAGGGCTAATATGGGTATGTTTGATTAGAACCTCTCTGCGTGGTCTATTTCGAAGAGAGGAAAGGATACAGGAAAGGTGTAATAATAATCATATATATGGGGAGTGTCTCAGGAAGTGAGCATGACCTCCACTTGCAACAGTTCAAAGAATGGCCGGTTCTTCTCTTGCTACTGAGAGGAGCAAATCGATTCTTTGATCTAATTGTCACACAAATATACTGTATATAATTAAAATATCGTATTGTTTGACTGCAGAAATAACTAACAGGAAATTTTATTGTTAATTCCTGACATAGTTAGGATGGGGACATTGCACAAAAAATTAAAAATTGTTCTTTACTATATCTTTTAATAGTAGATATCGCAAATAAATAACATTAAGTGATGACTAGTTAGCCGGCCGGGGTGGCCGAGCGGTTCTAGGCGCTGCAGTCTGGAACCGCTCGACCGCTACTGTCGCAGGTTCGAATCCTGCCACGAGCATGTTTGTGTGTGATGTCCTAAGGTTAGTTAGGTTTAAGTAGTTCTAAGTTCTAGGGGTCTGATGACCTCAGAAGTTAAGTCCCATAGTGCTCAGAGCCATTTTTGATGACTAGTTTCAGCTGATTCTACAGCTATCTCAGTCACAAAAACGTGTATAGTGTATGCTTCTAAAATGAAAGTGAGACCAGAGGGGACGCTCGTGGAAGAGCCAGATCTCAATAAATCAACGATGTATAACGTTGAGGTAAGGCATTACGTATAAAAGATCTAAGAAATAAATAGAATATATGAGTCCATATATATTATAAAACTATATTTATGTTTGTGTGTAAGTTCCACATCTGCTCCCAAACCAGTGGACCGGTTTCAGCCATGGTTGCTACACACATCACCTACTATCGCTGTGTGGTAAGGACCTTCTTCCAACCGAAGAGGCTGGGGTGGGGGTGGAAAAGGAGTATGAGAATGCGTTGTCACAACCTGACAATCTGAGAGAGACTTCACTGTGGGTCTCCACCCGATCGGCTATTCGAATTGTGCAATATCCAGATTTGTAGAGCGTTGTGATGTGACAGTGACCCAGTGTTGCACTGCATGTAAACGCGAGGATACGCATAATCGTCGGAAAGACTCCGTTCGACTACGTCCGGCCACCAATTGGAAGGATAGCCGTATTATGCATTAAACACATCGTTACTCTTTCATATCTGCACTTCCCATCCGAGGACATGTAAAGGTCTTAATATATCTGTGCCATTCCGCACCATTGTTCGTTGACTGACGGGGACTGGACTACGGAATTGTCGTCCTACGCGTAGGCTACTGTTAATAATATAAAACCACAACACGAACAGCTGTCTTTCGAGTGCTGTTGCATGTGAGAATCATGGAGTACTGTTGATTGGTGTCACATTGTGTTCAGTGATGGATCGCGTTTTTGAACTATCCTGGGTGACCATCGTCAGCGTCTGGCGATCTGGCGACAGGTCCTGTTCTGCCAACATTTTGGAGTGGCACTGTGGTGTTACCCCTGGCATCATGTGAGGAGCCATCTGGTATGAATCAGGTGACAGTTGATTGAGTTTGAAGGAGCTTTGATGACACTACCTTACTTCATGGATATATTGCGTCCTCAGGTATTACCTCTCATGAAACGGTATTCACGTGCCATTTTTAACAGGAAAACAATCTAAACTTCCAGGCAGATTAGAACTGAATACTGGACCGAGACTAGATACCGGGACCTTTGTCTTCCGCGGTCAAGTGCTCTACCGTCTTATCTACCCAATTACGATTCACGACCCGTCCTCACAGCTCAATTTGGCCAGTACCTTGTCTCCTACCTTCCAAACTTCACAGGAGCTCTCCTGGGACCCCTGCAGATCCAGCACTCCTGGGGGATGCTTCCAGAATGACATTTTCACTCTGCAGCGGAGTGTGCGCTGATATGAAACTTCCTGGCAGATTAATACTGTGTACCGCACCGAGACACGAACTCGGGACCTTTACCTTCCGCGGTGAAGTGCTCTAGCATCTGAGCTACCCAGGCGCGACTCATGATCCGTCCTCACAACCTCAGTTCTGCCAGTACCTGGTCTCCTACCTTACAAACTTCACAGAAGCTCTCCTGCGACCCTTGCAGAACTAGCACTCCTGAAAGAAAGGATATTGCAGTGACATGGCTTAGCCACAGCCTGGAGGATGTTCCCAGGATGAGATTGTCACTCTGCAGAGGAGTGTGCGCCGATATGAAACATTCTGGCAGATTAAACTGTGTACCGGACCGAGACTCGAACTCGGGACCTTTGCTTTTCGCGGGCCAATACTCTAGCTTCTGAGCTACCGAAGCACGACTCACGACCCGTTCTCACAGCTTCTGTGAAGTTTGGCAGGTAGAAGACGAGGTACTGACAGCATTGAAGCTGTGAGGACGGGTGGTGAGCCGTGCATGGGTAGCTCAGATGGTAGGGTACTAGCCCACGAAAGGCAAAGGACCCGAGTTCGAGTCTCGGTCCGGCGCACAGTTTTAATCTGCCAGGAAGTTTCGTATCAGCGCACACTCTGCTGCAGAGTGAAAAACTCATTCATGACAATGATCGCCCACACATAGCGCTTATACACTCCTGGAAATTGAAATAAGAACACCGTGAATTCATTGTCCCAGGAAGGGGAAACTTTATTGACACATTCCTGGGGTCAGATACATCACATGATCACACTGACAGAACCACAGGCACATATACACAGGCAACAGAGCATGCACAATGTCGGCACTAGTACAGTGTATATCCACCTTTCGCAGCAATGCAGGCTGCTATTCTCCCATGGAGACGATCGTAGAGATGCTGGATGTAGTCCTGTGGAACGGCTTGCCATGCCATTTCCACCTGGCGCCTCAGTTGGACCAGCGTTCGTGCTGGACGTGCAGACCACGTGAGACGACGCTTCATCCAGTCCCAAACATGCTCAATGGGGGACAGATCCGGAGATCTTGCTGGCCAGGGTAGTTGACTTACACCTTCTAGAGCACGTTGGGTGGCACGGGATACATGCGGACGTGCATTGTCCTGTTGGAACAGCAAGTTCCCTTGCCAGTCTAGGAATGGTAGAACGATGGGTTCGATGACGGTTTGGATGTACCGTGCACTATTCAGTGTCCCCTCGACGATCACCAGTGGTGTACGGCCAGTGTAGGAGATCGCTCCCCACACCGTGATGCCGGGTGTTGGCCCTGTGTGCCTCGGTCGTATGCAGTCCTGATTGTGGCGCTCACCTGCACGGCGCCAAACACGCATACGACCATCATTGGCACCAAGGCAGAAGCGACTCTCATCGCTGAAGACGACACGTCTCCATTCGTCCCTCCATTCACGCCTGTCGCGACACCACTGGAGGCGGGCTGCACGATGTTGGGGCGTGAGCGGAAGACGGCCTAACGGTGTGCGGGACCGTAGCCCAGCTTCATGGAGACGGTTGCGAATGGTCCTCGCCGATACCCCAGGAGCAACAGTCTCCCTAATTTGCTGGGAAGTGGCGGTGTGGTCCCCTACGGCACTGCGTAGGATCCTACGGTCTTGGCGTGCATCTGTGCGTCGCTGCGGTCCGGTCCCAGCTCGACGGGCACGTGCACCTTCCGCCGACCACTGGCGACAGCATCGATGTACTGTGGAGACCTCACGCCCCACGTGTTGAGCAATTCGGCGGTACGTCCACCCGGCCTCCCGCATGCCCACTATACGCCCTCGCTCAAAGTCCGTCAACTGCACATACGGTTCACGTCCACGCTGTCGCGGCATGCTACCAGTGTTAAAGACTGCAATGGAGCTCCGTATGCCACGGCAAACTGGCTGACACTGACGGCGGCGGTGCACAAATGCTGCGCAGCTAGCGCCATTCGACGGCCAACACCGCGGTTCCTGGTGTGTCCGCTGTGCCGTGCGTGTGATCATTGCTTGTACAGCCCTCTCGCAGTGTCCGGAGCAAGTATGGTGGGTCTGACACACCTGTGTCAATGTGTTCTTTTTTCCATTTCCAGGAGTGTATCTACGGCCTGTGTGCGAGATGTTTACGTACTCTTGTGGCTGGCGAGATCCCCAGCTATGCCCCTGAAAGAACGTGTTGAACTAATTCGGACTTTCAATCCATCCCTTTGCCAGTGTCCTGGATATCTGGGACCAGTTACGGAAGGTTCTGACCAGTTTTCCACAGGAAAGGATACATCGGCTTTGCAACACTCTTCCCAACCATATCAACGAAGCGTCGACGACAATCGAGGTGCCGCGTCACACTGATAACTGGATGCATGCTGCCAAGTTCACTGTGAATTTGACTTGATGCTGTAATCACCCAAATAACATCAGAAAACCTTTCGATCTGTAATGTTTCATTTCGTTTTCTTCTACTCTAAGTGGAGATTCAGTGGAACTTGTAATTCTGAAACAGGAATTTATCCAACAACCTATCAAGCCAGATAACTTAGTGCAAATCACAGGAAGGGATTCATTATTTTTTACTTGCTTGCGTTTATGAACTGTACTTAGACAATCAAAGTCAATGTACGTAGTTCTATTTTGATTATTTGTCTAACTCTAAGCATTATGAAGCACTGAATCAGCTCCAAACTAACGGATTTTTGCGTTTAAGTGAACCCCTGCAGCAAATAATCCACTAATAGAACGTCAAGTAAACGTGAAAAGTTAACGCCACTTACTAGTGTTTTCATTAGATTCTCAGGCCACACTTTTAATGAAGAGAATGGTAAGATGAACTTCCTCGCGTTCTTTAAAAGCTTAAGAACGCTTCCTCTGACCTGGTACTGCGCCGCGAGAAAATGTCTCCCCGCTAAATAAGGCGTCACCGCATACACAGTAATAAATAGGCTGCAGTTAATCGTAATAAGAGCTCCGAGATCAGGGTAACCCAATCACTGCTAAAAGCCCGTCCCTGGTCAGAAAACGGCCGGCCGGCATCAGGAGTCCCGCACGGCGGCCAGGAGAAACAATTTGCCGGCAACGTGGCTTTCCTAATGGAGCCGTCAATTAGCGCGAGGGACCTAGCCGGGTGGGTGAGGTGCGGGTCGCCCGGCCTCTTGCTGCTCCCTCCCCACCTATCACTCCCTCTGCCCCCACTGCCGCCACCGCACTGACCCTGCGCTGTCCTTACGGGCCCATTAAAAGCCCGAACGGCCAGGCGTCCTTCACGGGGCACCTGCCATCGAGCGCCCGCAAGGTAGTTCCTCTGTCCGGAGGATGCCCTTCAGGAAGCGCCCGCCAAAATAAATCGGCTGCGCACAAGCCCTCTTCTGCAGCTGCCGACAACCGTTACCGATTTTCTGCTGGAAGCAGGTGGCAGTTTTTTTTTTGCGGAGACGAAACGCGCTATTTGCAGAGAGTGGACATTACGGAACTGTAATAACTAGACTTCAGTTAGGGACACACTGAGAAGCATTATTAACAAAAGGATATAGTGTTACATAAAACCAGTACAAGCAGTTACAAGTGCGAAATTAAGATTTGCACTACAACATTACGTGTTCACTCATAATTTAACTCTATCATATACTAGCTGAGTACCTGGTGTTATTCCATTCTTCTATTAGTCCATCTCCTCCTTCACTTCCTCTCAGTCCATCTTAACTTCCTCTCTCTGTCCATTTTCTCCCTTCTTTTCTCTCTGTCCACATGCCCCTGCGCACTCAGATCAGTCCCTCCCCCTTCCCTCTAATTTCATCTCCTCCTCTTTCCTCCCTTTACCCACTTCTTTCTTCCTCCTTTCTCTGTTCATCTCTCCTCTCCTGTCTCTGTCCATCTCCTTCTCTTTCCTTTCTCTGTCCAATTCCGCCTGTGCTCTCTCTCCCTCTGTCGATTTCCTCAACCTCCTCTCTATGTGTCTTTCCTCCTCCTCCTCCTCCTCCATGTCTATCTCCTCGATCCCCTTGCTTTCTGTACATCTCCTCCCACCTCCCACATATCACTCTCGACATTCTCATTCTCACTGCAATAAGAGACTGGTGATTTACACACCACCGTATTTCTTTCGTAATCGCAATTCATATGTATACCAAATTTGGTTGAAATCGCCCCAGAGGATTAAAATGAGCTTTATACTCTCGTCTTTGGCCACGTAAGTATATGGCAGATGTGTTTAACATGAATTCAACACATTGTACACCTAAGTATGTACATAATTCACCCGTCTATCTGCCGAATTCCGCCATGGATTTTAGTTTTCACGCTATTCAATGTTTATGACGTATTCCTGACATATGCGCTGTTCTGTGAAATAATTTTGCAGGTATATCGAGTGGCATATAGAGTGGTATACAAGGCTACTGTCGGCGAAATGTGTTCTACATAGAGTTGGTAGTAAAGAAGTAATAAATTGTAACGTCATGCGTGATGCGGCAGTTTTACGCTCATCTCAGTTTTATGACATTATATCTCTAGAACTATTTGCCTCACAATGACATATTTTTTAAAATAAATTCTGGTCTAAAAGAGAATACTGTCTGTCAAAAATGTTGTGAATACAGATAGTAGTGGCAAATTAACTAATTTAAACGTTCATTATGGTGTGACAGCTTTTCACTCATCTAAGTGTTTAAAGCGTCTTATCTCCATGAACTATGTGTCCTACAGTGATATAATTTTGCTGGCAGATTCAGTGGTATGTTTCAATACTGTCTGCAAAATGCCACGAAAATAGGTAGCAGTAAAGAAGAATACACTGAATACTTCATACGGCAATTTCACTGCAAGAACAGTGAAAACGTAGTAAGTGAGAAATTTTTTTCCTTTCATCATTTTTTGAGGAAGAAAATGTTTCGTGAACCTTTGAAATTATACCTAAAGTATGTTTCAAGTCACTAAGTGCTGTCGTTTTCATGTACTGGATGAATAAAATTTGAAACTCCGCGTGTCGTGGGCCACACTGCTTTTTCACCCCCACCAATTTGACAAGTGTGTGTTTGTTACCCCATACAGTAACTATTATGTGTACCAAGTTTAGATGAAATTGGTTCAGTGTTGTAGGAGGAGATGTGGAACATACATACATGCAATCATACATGTATATGTAAATCTACATTTATATGTGTGGATTTCCTTCTGGGTAAATCAATACTTAGTTATTACGCCCAGTAATAAGTAGGATATGGGGCAACAAGATTCGATCATGTGTCAGGTTTCCGGCTTCCACCCAGTTCGTTTCCATCCACTCGTTATCTGTCGTTTCTAGGTATTGCGAGGTCTTCCTCCTGTATCGATCTTTTCCACAACTGTGCAGGATAGTGGATTCTTCCATCTTTCTCGAGTAGAAGATGCCCCGCAAGCTAAAGTCTTCTTTCAGCAACGATTTTATGCAGATAGAGTAGACCTCTCCTTCTCAACACTTCATCATTAGAAACGTGGTCGTTTTCCTTTGAAGACATCAACCTGTTTTTTTCTACATTTTCCTAGGAGTTATATATTTCATCGACATGGACAATAATAATTATTTGTGAGTACAATGGCCTTTTAGAATAAACGACCGTTTTCTACGACGTCCACATAAAAATTTCGCACACACGCACACACACACACACACACACACACACACACACACACACACACACACACACACGCGCACGCACACACACACACACACACACACACACACACACACACACACACACACAAATAAGAGAATCTCAAATTGAACGGTTACAGTTTAATTACAACTTTTATCACAAATTCCAAGTAAAATAAATTATTATATTCATTACTGCCAATAATGTTTATAACCTTTCAGATAAGTTTTTCATTTTTGTGACTCAGCACATAAGTAGCCACTCTGATTATCTTCTATATCTACATCAAAAAAAGGAGCTTCTTTTGTATGTCCCTATAGTCGCAGTATGGTCATGGTGAGACTTAGATACTGTAGAGGTTTTGAGGGTAACTGCCATTGTTGAATTACATCAGCATTACAATAGTCCTTACGAACTGCCTCATGTTCCATACCCAAGTTGAGTTACATTTGGTGTCCCATTTTTGAACGTTCCATTAGGCCTTAGGTACATGTCTGTGATTTTTGTTATTTTTACATGTACGAAGTCCCTCGAGCAGAACTTATGTTTCTCTCACCTTGCTACATTACATTTTTTTCCATCTCTCTGATTACTGCAATGGGATAATCCACTGGATTTAGATGTAACATATTCAAGTTTGTTCCCATCTAATATACTTTAGAATCGTGTCTTGAAATATGAAACGCTAAGAGGACTTGTACAAGTGCAAAATTCCTATGCAATCAACCCAGTTTGCCAACAGCACATTTTATATTGAAATATTAAGATTGTTGTATCTAAAGCATACAATTTTTTATACTTGAATAAATATGCTAAGTGCTTCTGTAATAAAATTTCGGAAAATGTAAAAGCATAAAAAATTTGATATTTTCTGTGTCGCAGAATTTTAGCGATAATATGAAAACAAATGTTGTAAGGGATTTAGCTTGTGGGTTTCATCGCATGAATTCATTTCTTAATGAAGATGTGTCCAAAAAAGCGATCCTCGTGAGTGGAAAGTGCCATACGGATCGCTTTGGAATTGTGGTTCCGTACCTAATGTTGAAATGTGTTTTCATTTTTTGTCGATCCTGAAAATAGACTAAGGTAAAATATGAAGAGGTTCTTCACAGAATCTAAGAGGACAGAAATATATGGAAAATACTGATAAGGAGACGGAGCAGGACGATAACACACATGTCAAGAAATCAGGTAACTTCTGCCACCAAATGTAGCGGGAAGAGGTGGAAGGCACCGTCTTAAGACTCGTCACAGCTTTCCAAATGATTTATTGTTTCCAACTACAGTGCCCACGTACATCTCATCTGCGTCACAGGGCCACGCAATGCTGAAAGGGCACCCCAGTGGCCTACACAATGCAATGCTGTGTCGAGACGGCCTTGGCCAGCCATGTAGTTCCGATGGCGTCAGGATGCGCCGCTGCCGACTCAGCTGTCCCCATTCACATTGCCTCAGCGCCGATCCGAAGAGCCACCGAGCGGTCCGTTGATAACTCCAAGATGGTCTGTCCTGTGTTCCTTCACCGGCATGGCTTATGACATGGCGACAAAAAGTGCCCGCGATCCGCAGCCGAATCTGCGACCCTCTCCCCAGGTGTACGAAGCCAGGACGCCTGCCTGCTGTAGTGAGCCTTGGAGTGGCCCACCGCTGGCTAGCTACGGACCCCGCATCGGCCTCAGAGAGTCGAACCAGCGACCCGCTGTGGACTGGAACGCTGGCGCCCCATCTGCTGCTGTGTGCAGCTGGTGGTGTGATATGCCCCGCCATCCAGGAGAGCTGCCACACTTGAATGAATCTCATTAGAAACCCACACCTATTTATATGCAGCTGTGCATCTCTGTTTTGCTGTTTGCACTGCTTCGTGTCACCTTCTCATAACATGCTAGGCTGGCACGTGGGCCCCTTTGCCTGTGATTTGCGATATGCAAAATCTCTGTGTATACTCTTTCAGCAATTTGTCGGCCCTGTAGCCTCTATTCTACATCGCAACTGTAGGTATGCGTAACTCACTGCAATCTGGCCTGCACCTGGCTGCAACTTGTGCTCAGAATATGGCACAAAACTAACCATCCCTATTCTATACAGTGGTACCGCTACACTTCTGTGGTATTAGAGAGAGCCTTAGAGGGTGCAAAAAAAAAAAAAAAAAAAAAAAAAAAGTGGAATAAAACTGTGAAGTTACCATTCTTGATAGCTTTTTTATGGGTGCACACATTACCATCTGCTGCGAGCACTTGGTATTATAGGTTATTCACATGTGTTACGGAAACAAAATAATTCCATCATTCCACTCCTTGACTCTTAATTTACATACCCATATTAGGTATGTAGGCTAGATTATTAGCAGTATTAATAAATTGTTAATAACAGTGGAGAGAAATTGAGCGATTTTCAGGAGAGGAGAGGTTTATAAAAGTGTCAGTTCGAACGACAGAGGTACTTTTTATTTTTTTACTAGCTGAGAGACTCGGCGTTGCCGAGGTATTTATTTATACCTCTACATTCATGCTCGTATTACTCATTGACTGGTCTTGTGCTTAATGTTCATAATGTCTTATCTCCAGAACCATTAGACGTATAATGGTATGAATTTTTAGGTACATTTAGCGGTGAATGTGAATACTGTACCATAACCGTGTTGCAAATGGAGTGAGTAGCAACTAAGTAACAAATTTAAACGTCATGCATAACGCGACTGTTTTTCACGCATCCCACTGTTTATGACGTCATATGAACTATGTGTCGTATAATGATACAATACTGTACGAACATTCAGCGGCGTACATGGATATTGCCTGCGAAATTCATTGCTAATAGAGTTAAGCAAATAAGTAATAATTTTAAACATAATACATGACGCGGCAGTTTTTCACGCTTCTCATTGTTTATACGTCATATCTACTGAATTATGTTTCGTACAACGACATAATTTAGCACTTACAATCAGTTTTATTTGCGCATACTGGCTGTAAAACGTCTTGTTAGTAGCAAAGAAGTAATAAATTGTAACGTCATGCCTCAAGCGGTACTTTCACCATATGAAGAGCAGAAAATTAAAGTGACAAGCATTTTCCCGTTCACTGTTTTGCAGGTGTTGTCAGCGACGAAAAACTTCGTAAAGTCTTAAAATTATGTGTTAAGTTTGTTGCAAGTCGCTAAGTGCTCTCATTCCCGACTACTGGGAAGTCGGGAATTGACGTGTCACTGCTTACGCTTCTACTTCACCCCCACCACTGGCCTTTACATACATAGGCTGTTATTACACCAACAGTGACTATTGCCTGACAGTACGGTACATATGCCCCAAGTACGGTTTAGGAGGAGATTTGAAACATAGAAGCACACACACAAACATCGATCTTCATGATATGTATGGATTTATTTTTCTGCCTGAGATGGACTGACAATTTGGGTCACAGTTCGCAAGTCAGCAGCTTTGCTAGGTGGTGATGTTGCTCGGTGAGGATGGAGTAGCTTAGGTGTACAACCGAGCGACTACCTACGCGGAGAGTGTGTCATTTGAATGCACTATGCGAAAAGAGCGATGCTACCATGGAAACGCCGCATTGTAGTGCCCCACGTAGCAACAAGACAACCACTAACAGCAGAAGGCCGCGCTGGAGGCTGCGACCTCGGCACCATTGCAGTGCCCACTTGACTGGTTGCGAAGCCCTGCCAGAACCACAGGCCGCAATACTCTCAAGACTCAATATTTCAGAGACTTTATCGAGTAAAACTATTTTAGAAATATCTCTCTTTCCTGTTTATTTTTTCCTTTCCTTTACAGTTTTATTGGGCTTTAGTGGAACATATGCAAGAACATGTAACACTACCAATGTAATGGTTGGTTTGGTACTTGATAGTTTGATTAACATTAACTTGGAAAATGTAAGCAAATTAAGACATGTTTACAACCATTACGAATGCGCTCTCACCAAACTAAGCTGTGACAGCCTCTGTGCAATGCTGCACTCAAGCGTAGCAGTTTGTGAAAAGCGTGAATTGCAGTCACATCCCTGTGTGCTATTTGACTAATTTTCTGCTTATTTTTTTGCTATTTTTGAGGAGGGCACGTGACTTGCTAACTCAGTCAGAAGGCTTCACCTTTTCCTGTTAGAAACGAGCTGGCAAAGGTGTTCATCCCGTAGTGTGGTTTCGCTGCCGGACGTGGTCACAGACGCTCTAGAGAAGGGACGTCTATCCTCAGGGTACTGCAGTTCGTAGAAGTCAACTGCGTTAACCCCCTCCCCCGCACTTCGGCAAATGTGGTTATCTTCTTTGAAGGCGGTATACTGCTAATCCGCTGCTAGTCCCTAGTGTATCAGTGTGACAAATTCACCTCCTTGTACGTAGACCTAAGAGCGGGCTCAGCTCTACTAGGACAATATGAGAAAATACGTGGCCTCACACACTACAGTTCCTTGTCCAACCAGATACGTCTTGCCCGTCAACTTGCTCAAACGTAGAAGGATTGACCAATGAGTGGAACGTGGATGGCAGCCGAATCAAACCTCTTGCATGTTAAGATGCGTTCTCTGAGACAGGAGTGTGACATTTCCGCAGGGTTCCTCAGCATTCACGCAAATAAAACTACATTTTGTTGGTCTCGCTGGCAGTGGCATCGAATTATCCCTTCTACGAGGAGTTTCCAAAGAGGCATAAGCGAGGAAAATACCGCACACGTACGCCCCTGCCGTAGGAACTTCTGGGCCTGGATCCGAGTAAGATGAACGCTTGCTGACACTGATTTGAGCGATCTTAATCCAGTGGCAATGGGCGCGATCTGACCCAGGTTTACCAAGTTTGGAGGAAGTGTCGCATTTCACATTAGCGCTTTGCACTTTCTGAGCAGCTTACAATATGCGGTATTTGATACTCAGCTTGTGTTGGCTTCATAATTGTATTGTTTCGTGGGTCTTGGGACTCGTTTACAATGCATTTTCGAGCTGCTAGGGTTAGGAAAGCTTGTAGCGTTTCCCAAGTAGTGTTCCACATAAATAAGGCATCTTTCCGTAGTGTTAACGGGACATTCTCAATTAAAATGAGCTCCTAGAGAGTTCTATGTTTCACTAGTTTGCTTGACTTTGTGCTCGTTGCGTTGGAGCAATTTCACAGTAAATTTCACGAGACTTCATCCTCAATTCACCAGAAACTTAATTCTTGTTTCTTAATACGGCATGTGTTATGATCTCGAGTAAATAAATGACTTATTGAACTCAGACTTGATTTGCAGTTCAGATCCAAACAATTGCCCTAGGACTGATCCTCACTGGGCAACCGTTTGAAAATGAGTATAATCAGTTTATAGCTTTCGTAATTTCCGGTCACAGACCGAAAAGTTTTGAAGGAATTTCTATTTTACGTACGGAAAAGAGTGGTCAAAAACTCGATGTACCTGAAGAACTGGAGATTTTCAAGCATGTTACTGGAAGGATGACCTCATCCTCAATGAACAGTAACAAAGAGTTTCTCAATGGTTGTAATCCAGTGCCTGCAGATTTTTGATTCCTTTATTTTTTGCTATGTTTTCCTGCCTCTAATTCTGAAACATATTTTTCTTCAAATACCATATAGATGTGTACTATAAAAGTTTTTAAGTCCATGTCCTTTTGGACTCCTCGCATATTTCACTAATTTTCAATGATACGCCATACATTACGCAATGGACGTTTAATCAGTAAAGCCTAAAAGATGGCTTTTAGTTGTACTTCATTTATTTGACTACTGTGTATGTTCTAAAATAAATTAAGCAATCATCCTTTCAATTCCGTTTCCTTACAATGAACTGTTGTTTAATTCTATTATTTCTGTTATAATGTCTCAAATGTCACTGTTCGCATGTGACAGGAAGCGCAGCTTGTATCTTGTTTTCGTAGCAGCAATGTATAAACCATTGGGCTGCTCAGTCTGATGTTGTTCCTTGCATGGTGTACGTACCAAAGGCTGGAACTCTTTTAATTTGTAACTTTTGACTCGGGCATGTCGAAATGTTTTGCGAGAGCCAACGTATCCCTGAGGGCTGGCAACCCATATTACACCACAGAAGACGGGGTAGTCTATGTCCAAGGCGTACCAAAAGCACCATGGTAAATACCAGCTATTTACATACAAGACATTGGAAACAGACATTCCGAGCACTACTTCCTGCAGGGGGGGGGGGGGGGGGGGAGCTCGAACCACGGCCTGCAGGGAGTATCGCTACGTCAAAACCTGATAGGCTGGAGACAGCTGTTTAGGGCCTAGAAGCAGACCCAAAGTTATACAGGGTGGTCCATTGATCGTGATCGGGCCAAATATCTCACGAAATAGGCGTCAAACGAAAAAACCTACAAAGAACGAAACTTGTCCAGCTTTAAGGGGGAAACCAGATGGCGCTATGTTTGACCCGCTAGATGGCGCTGTGTTTATTTTAAATAAGAACATCCACTTTTATTACATATTCGTGTAGTATGTAAAGAAATATCAATATTTTAATTGGACCACTTTTTTCTCTTTGTGATAGATGGTGCTGTAATAGTCACAAACATATGGCTCACAATTTTACACGAACAGTTGGTAACAGGTAGGTTTTCTAAATTAAAATACAGAACGTAGGTACGTTTGAACATTTTATTTCGGTTGTTACAATGTGATACATGTACCTTTGTGAACTAATCATTTCTGAGAACGCATACTGTTACAGCTTGATTACCTATAAATACCACATTAATGCAATAAATGCTCCAAATGATGTCCGTCATCCTCAATACATTTGGCAGTACGTGTAACGACATTCCTCTCAACAGCAAGTAGTTCGCCTTCCGTAATGTTCGTACATACATTGGCAATGCGCTCACGCATGTTGTCAGGCGTTGTCGGTGCATCACGATAGCAAATATCCTTCAACTTTCCCCACAGAAAGAAATCCGGGGACGTCGGATCCGGTGAATGTGTGGGCCATGGCATGGTGCTTCGACGAACAATCCACCTGTCATGAAATATGCTATTCAATACCGCTTCAAACGCACGCGAGCTATGTGCCGAACATCCGTCATGTTGGAAGTACATCGCCATTCTGTCATGCAAGGAAACATCTTGTAGTAACATCGGTAGAACACTACGTAGGAAATCAGCATACGTTGCCCCTTTTAGATTGCCATCGATAACATGGGGGCCAATTATCCATCCACCCATAATGCCGCACCATATATTAACCCGCCAAGGTGGCTGACGTTCCACTTGTCGCAGCCATCGTGGATTTTTCGTTGCCCAATAGTACATATTATGCCGGTTTACGTTACCGCTGTTGGTGAATGACGCTTCGTCGCCAAATAGAACGCGTGCTAAAAAAATCTGTTATCGTCCCGAAATTTCTCTTGTGCTCAGTGGCAGAACTGTACACGACGTTCAGAGTCGTCGCCACGCAATTCCTTGTGCACAGAAATATGGCACGGGTGCAATCGATGATGATACAGCATTCTCAACACACTCTCAACACCGACGTTTTTGAGGTTCACGCACTCGCGCAATTTGTCTGCTACTGATGTGCGGATTAGCCGCGACAGCAGCTAAAACACCTACTGGGCATCATCATTTGTTGCAGGTCGTGGATGACGTTTCACATGTGGCTGAACACTTCCTGTTTGCTTAAATAACGTAACTATCCGGCGAACGGTCAGGACACTTGGATGATGTCGTCCAGGATACGGAGCAGCATACATAGCACACGCACGTTGGGCATTTTGATCACAACAGCCATACATCAACACGATGTCGACCTTTTCCGCAGTTGGTAAACGGTCCATTTTAACACGGGTAATGTATCACGAAGCAAATACCGTGCGCACTGGCGGAATGTTATGTGATACCACGTCCTTATACGTTTGTGACTATTACAGCGCCATCTATCACAAAGCGAAAAAAGTAATCGAACTAAAACATTCGTATTTCGTTACGTACTACACGAATATGTCATAAAAAGGGGGTTCCAATTATAAAAACACAGCTGATATCCGTTTGACCTATGGCAGCGCCATGTAGCGGGCCAACCAAAGCGCCACCTGGTTTCTCCTTCAAGCTAAACGAATTTGGTTGTTTGTAGTTTTTTCGTTTGATGCTTATTTCCTGAGATATTTGACCCGGTCACTATCAGTGGACCACCCTGTATATAAATAAATACAAATATATGAAAACTCGTTCTATAACACTGAAAAACCCTCAGTGACAATATTGTAAATCTAAGTTTCACTTAGAGTTCACTCGTCGACGAGAATCAACAAAATTACTGCCATGACGTTGGCATTGTCAACATCTTACGACCGCAAAAAGCAGTTCCAGCTAGTTTACCATTCATCTATACATCTTCCCAGGTTTGGAATGCATTTAGCGTAGCAATATGATCAGAAGATCTACATCAGCAGATTCTGCTGGTGGTATGTAAAGTGAAGATTCTCCAACAAAAACTAATGCAAAGCGGAACTGTTGATACATATTTCTCTCAGCAGCATCATTTTACCCAGTGGAGGCCGACCTTGTGGACTTCGACCGCTGAAGATTACGTCTTCGTCTCTGAATCAGACATTTACTAGTGTGTTTGTGTGTGTTTGTGTGTGTGTGTGTGTGTGTGTTACCACGAACCTTTGTGGAAAATTAGAAGTGAACTTTTGTTTGCCTCAATTAGGAGACTTTTACCGGCATCGCTATTTTTACCTTTCTTTTGTTGTTCAGTCATCAACCTTGTAAACTAACGTAAATAGAAGTCGTGTGTATGATAAATTGCGAATTGTCCGTCACAACACTAAACTCTGACTATGCCTTCTCGCAGTGTAACTATACGTAAGTAACCTTTCCATGTCACGACATTTTTCACTTAGGTTAATGCCTCTGTTTTCTATGTATTATTTTATAGGGCTTTTGAATTTTTGTTCTAATTAAGCAATTATAGAGGTATCGAAACCTAGGTAGACGTATTAAGCAATTATTTGCAACCGGTTGTCTCTGCTATTTCTCAGTGATTCGTCCCTAAGTTGTTTGCCTCATTGTGACGGATTTCCGTTGGAATACAGTGTTTGCTTTACAAGCAGATATTCTGATCTGTTGTTTAACTCATGCATAATGATCATTGAAATCACACGTCTTGTATACTACTCATGATATCGTAAGTCAAGTCGGATTGAACACTACATGCATCAGAGTGAAACAAACTACGCTTGCATTTCAGATGTTGTGACGAAATAAACTGTTATAATGAAGATTAATCACCCATGTGACCATTAGTCATTTCAATCACAACCTTAAATTACTGTAATTTTAATTACAATCTACGTAGCCGCTGTTAACAAGTTTGTTTAACATATTGTGACGCTGCACGACCGTTGATAGCGAGCCAATGTTATTGAGGACAGGGTGTTAGTGTTCTGCCGATCTCTTCAGTGGTGGTCAGAGTTTTCATTCATCTCAGGACGTACCTGTTTACATCAATACGGCGTTCAGTAAATAATGCAACACTGTTTTCTTCTTGGCCAATTTCGGTTGAGAAAAGGAACAGAAATTGTTGTGGAACATCGTGAAATATTCTCACTTCAGACCCTATAGTTTTATAAAATTCTGAAGCGTGGCAGCGTTACGTGTAGACTTCAAAACGGCCTCTGTAAGGGAGTTGCGTTTCAAGCAGAGAGTTGTCATTCATAGCGCTTGGAGAATATCAACGGAGAGATGGCAGTGAATCAAAGCACGGTGAGTCGGTGGGCGAGGCGTGCCGGCTGCTGTGGCCGAGCGGTTCTATGCGCTTCAGTACGGTCCGCAGATTCGAATCCTGCCTCAGGCATGGATGTGTGTGATGTCCCTAGATTAGTTAGGTTTAAGTAGTTCTAAGTCTAGGAGACTGATGACGTCAGATGTCCCATAGTGCTTAGAGGCATTTCAACCATTTGGGCGAGATGTCC
The DNA here is from genome assembly GCF_021461395.2 of Schistocerca americana. Taxonomy (NCBI): domain Eukaryota; kingdom Metazoa; phylum Arthropoda; class Insecta; order Orthoptera; family Acrididae; genus Schistocerca; species Schistocerca americana. Next base: position 748,441,053 of record NC_060122.1, on the reverse strand, counting down.
CATAGTGCTTAGAGGCATTTCAACCATTTGGGCGAGGCATGCGTCATTATCAGAATAAGATCGCGCAAGCCTGTCCGATCTCCCATGAGAGGAGACACACAGCTGTGACTCCTGCGAAGTTGGAACTTGCGGATATTCTCATTCGAGGTGATCGACGCATCACAATCAAGCACCTCCCTGCTCAGCTGGACGTCTCAGATGGTGGTGCTGACCCGTCCACCAGTTGGGATACTGAAAGAGTGTGACCGCTCTGTTCTTCGTTCATCTGTTGGGCCTAATGAATTGTAAACTCCGCGAAAATCAGTACAGAGGTGATGGGAAGGTCACTAATGAAGCGAGGCGTTGGCTCTGACGTCCACCAGTAGAGTGGTACCATGCGGACATGCGGACGGTAGACTAAGGCCGTCGCATTGAACCAAGATTACGTTGAAAATAGGGTTTTGCAATGAAAATACTGGGGAAAAAAGTGGTCCATTGGAATCCTGAACATAGATGTGTTGGACGCCCCTCGCAGATGTACCTGTCTGAGTGAAAAAGAAAAAAAAAAGATTGGCTTTGTCAATTTCTTTTGCGGACGTACTTCACAGATTTCGCCCTCGTGGTCTCTCCAGCAGCGCGGGCAAGAGCTCGCATTCTTTACACAGCAGCCAGATTAGGGTAAACATGCAGGTGAATGTTTAGCCGGCGCCCAGGTCGGCGCCGTAATCAGAATAATTAATAACTCAAGTTGGGCGGGATTTACAGCCCTCAGGAGGCCCGGCGCTGCGCGGGGACGGTGCGGGGGTGGCCCTGCTCGGCCCGGCCGGGGGGCAGTGGCCGCCGGAAGTTGCTACTTGCCGGCATAATTAGCAGCCGAATGATGGAGGGCGGAGCGATTACGCGCGTCTGGCAGCCGCCTGCGACAAAACCGAGCGCGGAGGCGCCGGGCGCGGAGCGGCAGATAATAGCGCAAACTTGCGGCGCCGCCATCTGCTGCTGAGATCTGACCCGCTAACGACCGCCGCCGCCGTCCATTACGTCGCGAATTCTTAGAGGGCGCGCCGCACCTGCCGCCGCGTGTCCACCTCGCGGTCCGGACACGATTTCGCTTTGATCGCTCCACCGCTGCAGGAATAAGTCCAGCGAATTAGACAAGTGGAGAAGGAATAACCCTCTACTGTCAAATGCTTTATTACATAGAGACTAGAATACATACGATGCGTATTCCGAAAGTAAGGTCAGATCGGTCGCCAATTGGAAACCGCCGTGAAAATCGAAAGTGTTTTATTTGCAATACTTAGCCACACCTTCCAGCAATGTCTCTACATAGTCGCCGCTCCGTCTGAAACATTTGTCGTAGTGTTGTACCAATTTTCCCTTTTTTTAAGTAAATTAAAATATTATGGCGTCACTGGTAGTGCTGCAAGGTGGTTTCAGTCACATCTTACTAATAGAAAACAAAGGGTGGCATTACGTAACACTTCAGCTGTTGGCAATCTGACATAATCTGACAGGGAAGAAATTACATGTGGTGTTCCCCAAGGTTCCATACTAGGTCCACTACTGTTTCTTGTGTATATTAATGACCTATCATCTGTTACTTTACCTGATGCCAAGTTTGTCTTATTTGCAGATGATACAAACATTGGAATAAATAGTATATCAAATATAAATTTAGGAAGGGCAGCTAATCAAATTTTTACAGACATTAATAAGTGGTTCATAGCAAATTCACTGTCATTAAACTTTGAAAAGACCCACTATGTGCAGTTCAGAACTTGCAAGAGATTTCCTTCTGGTGTGTGTATAAAACATGATGACATGGAAACAGGAGAGTGTAAAATTCTTGGGACTACAACTTGATAATAAATTCAGTTGGGAGCAACATACTAACGAACTGCTAAAGTGCCTAAACACATCTGTCTTTGCAATGCGAATGTCAGACATAGGAGATATAAATATAAAAATAACTGGCTTATTTTGCTTATTTTCACTCCATTACGTCATACGGTATCATATTTTGGGGTAACTCCACAAACAGAGAAAAAATTTTTTGCGTACAGAAGTGTATAATAAGAGTAATGAGTAGTGTAAATCCAAGAACATCATGTCGAAACCTATTCAAAGAATTGGGAATATTAGCCACAGCTTCTCAGTATATTTATTCCTTAATGAAGTTTGTTGTAAACAATACATCTCTTTTTCCAACTAACTGCTTAGTACACATTATCAATACTAAGAATAAGAACAGTATACATAAAGATTTAAAATCACTTACTCTTGCCCAGAAAGGATTCCAATATTCAGCAACGCATGTTTCCAATAAGTTACCAGCAACCATTAAGAGTTTAGTTTAAGACAAGGCACAATTTAACCATAATTTAAAAGAATTTTTGGTGGCCAACTCCTTCTATTCCATCCATGAGTGCAGTAGACCATTTTAATGAAAATATATTTTGCTTTAATTTTTGACAATACTTGGTTGTAACAGCAAAGTAACTACCTACTGTGTGAATGATGGATGTATGGAAAGCAGATGTAAGTCTTAAGTCTGTAAATAGTGGAAGTTTAATTTTAAATCTTCTACATAATCTGACTGTTCTTAACTGAGGATTACTGAAATGAATAATTTACTTTAATTTTTGACAATACTTGGTTGTATGAATGATGGATTTAATGAAAGCAGATGTAAGTATTAAACCTGTAAATATTAGAAGTTTAAATTTAATTCATGTGCATAATTTTACTGTTTATTGACTGAGGATCATCAAAATTAATGAAACTCAAGTTTTTCTAATTACATTTTTGTAAAGTGTTTGTCTGACATGTTCCCCACTCAGGAGGATTCCCTCTTTTACGGGTCTATGGAATGAATAATTAATCTAATCTAATCTGATCTCCAATACCCACGTCACAGAAGGCAGCCGTCTGCACTTTTCGCCGATTCTATACACTGATCTGCTATTCGCTGTCTGTGCGGAAACGTTGACTTCATAGCCAGCTATTCATATCAGCAGAGGTGAAAATCAGAGGCACCAAAGTCCGGGCTGTTTGGACAGTGATCAGACTTCACGTCGAAAACGCTGCAGGGGCGTCCTCATTGCCCCTACAGAGTGTGGCCGAGAACTGTCAAGAAGAAGAAAATGATGACAGTTATGTTGTGTGGGCTGCATTAAATCAGGCGAAATCTCTCACGTCCACTCATACTTGGCGGGAGACACTGTTCCCTAGGCACCTTTATGTGCTCACTGTGCGCTCAGAACTGAAAAGATAGACGTGACGCGACCAACTGGCGTACTAGAGACACAGTCCAACACAACTTCGCAATGCTTTATCGGATATTCACTGTGGTTTCCATTTCGCGACCGATCGGACGTTACTTTCGGAATACGCTTCGAACGTTCGTTTGCAGTGTAAACTCTCATGGTGTGCTATATGTGTGAGGAAAATAATGAATCCGACCATTTACCTGCAAAGTTTTTACTTTTTCCAATAACAATATAGCCCCCTTCATAATAAATTGGCAGCTGTACAGCCGAGGAGTCTTTCCCAGTCTTGGCACCTGCGCTGAAGGGCTTCATTTGATAGGGCATTCAACATGACAATCACTCTCTTTTTAACCCTCTCCAGAGACCCAAAACTATGACTTTTTAAGAAATTTTTTTCAATTTTGAGAAAAGAAAAGTGAGAAGGACACTGAACAGGCGGATACAAGGAGGGGGGGGGGGGGGGGGTGCTGTTAACAGACATTGTCTCCTGAAGTAGAAAATTCCGTGTTGGAAGTGGCCATATGACAAGGGGTGTTGGCATGGTGCAGCATTCACTTGTCAACAGTGTTCGTTCTCACTCGTTTCACCTTTTTCCTAATCCTTTAAAGTAAATCTTTGTAAAGCACTTGGTTGACATCTTGTTCTGGAGGAACCAAGTCGTTATGCATGATACCTCTACTGTCACAAACGCAAATCAGCGTTGTTTTGACCTTTGATAAGCACATTCGAGATTTTTTCAATCACCTTAGTGTGCCATCGTCATCTTACCGCTTTATCTCAGGATCATACTCAAAAATCCAGGATTCACCATCTGTGATCACGCGACTGAACCATTCGTTGCCATTGGCAATCCTTTTAAGATCACACGTTTCTTCAATTGTTCTTCTGCTCAGTTTTGTGGTTTTTCGGTACTATTTTGGCACAAACATTACACATGTCCATAACTTTGATCAAAATGTGATATACGGTGAAGGCAGCTCACCCACCATCCTTACTGTTAAACGTCAGTCTGATCCAATAAGTGCATGCATACGTTCGACGTTATAGCCGGTTCTTGAAGTTGAAGGTCACCCTGAGCGAAATACATCTTCGACGTGTTCTCGGCCTTCAGAAAATTATTTTTGCCAGTGAAAAACTTGTGCTCTTGATAAAGAATGTTCCCTATATGTAATGTTTCAACTTTTCAACGGTCACACTCGCGGAATATTCAAATTTAACACAAAACTTGACTGCATAACGTTGCTCTAAATTCCACTGATCATTTTTGTAATACACAACAAAAGCACAACTTCACTGACGATTTTCTCAAAAATCACCTGGTGGCTGTACGGAACTGAGACTCGGACTGAGGTTCTGGAACGGATGAACTCCACCGATCTGCGTAAGTTCAACAACTCAGCATTGCTAACTGGCTCGCAGTGTTGTCAGTCATATTTTCTCACACACCTCGTATGCAACATGTAGCAAGTGTATTTATGGTTGCCTGATGTTGTCTCTGCAGTGGAATTCTCACACCTACAAATGATTAAAATGACTCTCCCAGAGTCAGCTTACACCTAGGGATACCCAAAAAAGAAGAATTGTGTTTTCCTTGCATTTCAGTTCAGAACATCAGTTATACCTGTCAGATTTCTACTAGAATGAAAAACCTGGTGGACTAGTAAGTGGAACTCAACACATTTATTGCGAATGTTTCCCTATTCGCCGAAATGGAGTGCGCAAGTCTCGCATTTAACGATGGATAGTAGTTATATTGCACCAATGGACCACGCATTGGATTGCTGGCTACTCTGCAGATGACATATATACTATACCCGCTACTCTCTGCCCACACGGTTGACGCAATATGCCATTATCAAGCTCCTAATGCTGAAATTACTTCAGCAGAAACCGCTGCCCCTCTGCACAGTACACCACTCCCTCCCATACATGTGGACATGCAGCTTACGAATTCCAGCTTCCATTACAAATAAATTACCTCCCACTACGTGGATCATGAATCTGTCAGACAGTCACCTGAAGCTCATACTCCTTTCAGAAGATTTCCCGTTCAACATCCTTAGCACTCTGCCAGTCAAATACGCATCTCTCCTTTTCGGTGGAAAGCTTGCCCTGACGCTTCTCATGAAAAGATTTATCAAAGGTCGGCTTGTGACCATCATTTGTGACTCTGCACATTGCTTTGCTCTAAACTGACGTCGTTTCGTCTCTTTGCGCCATGACACTCTTTCTCCACGGACACTATCCTGAAATATTTTCCGTTCCACCTGAGCCCAAAACCCACATCCACTCGCCATGCTGTGTGAGTTGTGCAGTCTCCAGCACTGTAGACCGCCACCTCCTTACTCAGCTCTCTCCGAGAGCAGTAAATGTCCACTCCTGTAGAATACAAACAGTCTCTTTCCATCCCTCTTTAGCGAATAGCATCGCCTATGTTCCATTTCTGTCAATGCTCAGCTATGATTAAGCCTCAGATATACAGCACTACAGAAATAGTTAGTGTGCAGTTCTAGCCAGTATTAGTTCATGAAACGATTAACAACCTGACTGTGCATTTTGAACATTGATCTAACGTAAATGCAAATCGAAAAGTATATACACAATATTAAATATATGGTGACAAAAATCTTGCACTCTTAATCCGTGCACATATTGAGCCTGAAACATGTTTTGAAAATGTGTTTCCGGCTTCTTGATGTGGACACCATTTGGAAAAATGTTTGGAAACATGTTTCGAAACATCTGTCCGTAGCAGTGTCGGTACAGATCAAAGGAAACAATGCTTCAGGATAGCTTCCACTTGTTACCGCTGCACGGCACTAGCGCGTTTGTGTGTATGTGTCTTCTACTGTTAAGTGGTGTTCTATTACCTATAGTGTCGATTTCGCTTTATTTTTCTGAAATAGTGGAGTGGTCAGGGCAGAAAATTGTTGATTTAATTGTCATGTACCAGGGGGAGGATTGCTAATGGAACGTCCGGAGCAAGGAGCATAAAAACAGCGTTAAAAACACAATGCACTTGCAAAAATTGCAGCAGCTTTTGGCACGGATAAGGAAAGCGTAGAGAAAAAATACGATCGTTCGTAGTTGCTTACAGGCGTGAGAAAAGAAAAATAATTTCCAGCAGACCATCTGGTAGTGGTGCAGGCACTGCACATGACTCCAACTACAGTTCTTGGACCATGTTCTTGATCCGAAGGAGACAACAGATACAGTAGAACATGAAGTACGAAAATTATGCTTGTTTGTTTTTATTTGTATTTCATGGTACACAGTCACATTCACCCATAGTTATATTGGCACTGTACACTTCCTTGTGGGCTTAAAAAATAGTTAGCAAACTCGTCTAGAAGTTGTTTATTCGTGGAAGCGGCTTTCCTTGGTATATACTGTGCTGCAGTGAAACCTGATGCAGTGTTATCTCGTCTCCATGTGCCTAGAATCATCTCACTTGTTTGTAAATCGTAGGAATCGAAGCTTCCATGTGGGCTGTATTGGTTCCTTGCCTCAGCGTTTCGCTTTAAAAAACTGTGGAGACATACAGCTGTAAGTGTGACAGTTTTTCCCTTCTCCAGTTGTAGCAACATAGCTTTTCTAAATACACGAAAAACTGAAGCCATAATGCCGAAACTGTTCTCAACAACCATTGGGGCCCTAGGAAGTCTGTAATTAAAAACTGTTTCTTTTGAATCTTTAACATGTTTTCCTGGGTAGGGTTTCATAATGTTTTCCTAAGGGAAGAGTATCATCTGCTACAAAAACATATGCCAGGGCCTTTATGACACCTGGTAAGCTTTCAGCTTGTGGCAAGTTACGTTTCGTTTTGTTAATTAAGTCACTTATGCTTGCGTTTTTGGACACACCACTACCTGATATTCTCCCTTGGTAGTCGATATGTGCGTACAAAAAGTTGTAACTGGCATTGACGACAGCAAGCAGCACAATGCTGAATGAACCTTTATAATATTCATTTCCACTACCAACAGGACACTGTAGCCCCATATGTTACCCGTTAATTGCTCCGAGACAATGGGGGAGCTAAAGAATCTCTGAGAACAAACACGCTGCTTCACGCCTGTCGCTTTCAGTCGCAGGTATCTGAAAGCAAGAAATTTGATTTCATGTTTTCGTACATTCGCCAGAGGGCATAAATGAAGATGAAGAGATTGTGGCTGGACCTTCCAGTCCTCCTCGACGAAAAATTAGAAGAATGGTCGAGAAGAAAGATATGAAGCAACCCTACAATATTGCGTCTCAGTTATTAACTAAAGTGCTGCAAAAACAAGAAGATAACAAGAACGATGAATGTAGTACATATTGGCAGTATGTGGGATCAGTGCTACGGAAATTGCCAGAGTTACAAAGAGCAAAAACAATGCCTTTTCTTAATGAAGAGTTAACGAAACAGCACGTAGCATATTTGTAAAGTCAGCAGTCGACAGTGGGTATGAATGTGGCAGTGCCATCATCATCACGTAATAATTACCCTGTTACATTTTCGAGTTATGAAGACAGTGATAACACAATTGAAGAAGTTGTGTTTGATGAGATCTGTAATGTAACTAGCAAATAATATCATTTCGAAAAGATACTAATTTAAAGATGTTTTTCATTTACTTACCTTTACACAATCCTTCAGTACTTCCACCAGAGCTCCACATGCTTCAGGTACTATTGGAGACATTGCTTGCTTCGAAATGTGAAATAGATACGTAAGGCTCTGAAATGAATCTCCTGTTACAAGAAAACGAAGAGTAACTGCAGCCTTTGGTTGACTGAAATCGTTTTCCAGAAATTCGTGTCCTTTTTTTAAACAAATTGTGATACCATATTTACCAGATATTCAAAATCGGTAGACGATATCCGAGTGAAGTTACGGAAGACACAGCCGTCTTCGATATTCAGCTCGCGTAGCAAGTTACGCCCGACAGTTCTATAGAATGATTTTCTCCACCAACGACAAGGACGCCTTTCATTTTGTTTGTGTAAACCTTCTAGTATTAATAATGCAGCACCAAATATCATTATTGTTTACTCGACACCAGATATAATGCAGCAGCAGACGATACGAAGAGAGTAATACAAGGAGCACTGCAGACGGTGTGAACACACAACTAGAAATGTTTGCCGCTAGTGTGGGCGGAAACAGAGTCCAGAAACGAAGTCGGAAACATTTGCGAAACATCACAGAAAACAATGTTTCCAACAGAAACATATTTCCAATGGCAATGTGTATGCGGCTTTACACTATCGACGCTTTATCAACTAATTTTTCCCTATGATCACGAAACAGTAGGAAGGAAGAAGGCGGAAAGATTTTGGTTCAACATCTCATCGATAATGGGGTCATTGGAGCACAAGCTCACATTGTTTTTCTTAAGAATGAGGAAGAATATCGGCCAAGCTGTTTCAAAGTAACCATCTGGGGATTTGATTGTAGTGATTAAAAGAAATCTGGGAGATCTAAACAGAGGCGGATTTGAACCTCCATCCTTTAGAATCTAATTCCAATGTGACCACCACTAAGCCCCTTGGTCGGCTCTAGAAAATTCTGGTCATATGTAAAATCACTTAACAGGTCGAAGGCTGCTATCTAGCTACTGGTCAACGAGTCTGGTGTGGTAAACGAAGACAGCGAAAGGAAAGCTAAAATTCTAAATTTCACGCTTAAGAAATAATTCACGAAGAAGGACTGTACAAACATACCGTAATTTGACAGTCGCACGGATCACCTCATGGAGCACATAGAAATAGCCATCCCTGGTGTACAGGAGCAACTGAAAGAGTCGAAAACAAGTAAGTCTCCAGTTGTAGATGGAATCCCAATTTGGTTTTACAGAGAGTAGTCTGCGGCATCGGCTCCTTACTTATCTTTCAGTTATCGCGAATCTCTGACCCTGGGCAAAGTCCCAGGCGACTGAAAAAAAGCGCAGGTGACTCCTGTTTCTAAGAAGGGTAAAAAAAAAAAAAAAAAAAAAAACAGACCCACATAATTATAGACTGATATCCTTAATATCGGTTTGCTGTAGAATTCTTAAACTCATTTTGATTTCGTATTTAATAAATAGACTTTAGACAGAAAAGCTTCTGCTCACAAATGATCATGGTTTTAGAAAGCATCGCTCGTGCGAAACCCAGCTTGCCCTTTATCACATGCAACCCTACTAACTATGGCTGTAAGGGCAACAAGCGATCCAATATTCCTAGATTTCCGGATAGCGTTTGACCTGATGTCGCACTACAGCCTGCTGACAAAGTTCTGAGCATACGAATATTTCCAGATATGAGGGTGGCTCGAAGACGTTTTAACTAATAGAAACCAGTACCTCGTCCTGGACGCTGAGTCTTCATTAGCGACAATGGTATCGTCAGAAGTGCCCCAGGGAAGTGAGAGCGAGCCCCTATTACTCTCTATAAACATAAATGATATGGCAGACGGCGGGAATAACAATTTACGGCAGTTTACTGATGATGCTGAGGTGTACGGGAAGGTATCATATTGTGACTGTAGGAGGGTACAGGATTACTTACTATGAGTTTCTAGTTGGTTTAATAAATGGCGTCTTGCTCGGCGTGTAGAAAAATACAAGTTAAAGCAGATGAGCAAGAAAGGCAATTCCTAACGTTCGGATTCAGCATTAATACTGTGCTTCTTGACACAGCTGCATCGATTAAATACCTAGGTGTCGCACTGCAGCGTGATATGAAATGGAATGAGTGTATCAGGTTGGTAATCGATAACGTGAATGCTCGATTTAGTTTTATTAGTAGAATTTTGTGGAAGTGTAACTCATCTATAAAGGAGACAACGTATAAAATGATATTGCGACTCATCCCTGAGAACTGCTCGCGTGTTTGGGATCGCCACTTGATCGGATTAAAGGATGTCATTGAAGCAATTCAAAGGCGGGCTGCTAGATTTGTTACCGGTAGTCTGAATCAGCACGTATATACTTCCAAATCTCAAATGGGGATCCCCTGATGAAAGACGGCACTCTATTCACGAGACACTTTGCGGGAATGTGGAGAACCGGCATTTGCGGCCGACTGTAGATTGACTCTATTGACAACAACATACATTTCCCGTAAGGACCACAAAGATAAGATTAGAGAATTTATGGCTCTTACGGAGCGATAGCTCTTTTAGCAAGTGGAACAGGAAAGGAAATGATTGGTAGTAGTACTTTGTACCCTAAGCCATGCACCGTACCTTGGCTGGAGCATGTAGGTAAATGTAGAATACATGTTGTGACTGGACGGGGTACACTTCGTATCAACATGCAAAAATAAACTCATCCTCAGTAACCAGTCTCTACAGTCTCATCACAGTCTTTTCAGAATGTCCATCGCTCGTAATAAAGAGGTTTGCAAAAGATGGCGTGAGTTTTGGTCGTCGTAACAATGTTTGCACGTCTCTTCTATGGGTCGTTGGGCAGATATTGTGTATGTTCCTCTGGCGGAAACGACGATATCGTTCGTCTCCCAGCCGTAGCGTGAGTTCCCTCTGAATGAAATGATGTGTGATGTGTGTGAATTCCTAAGGGACCAAACTGCTTAGGTCATCGCTCGCTAGACTTACACACTACTTGAACTAACTTATGCTAAGAACAACACACACACACCCGTGCCCGACGGAGGACTCGAACCTCTGGCCGGAGGGGCCGCGCAGTCCGTGACATGGCGCCTCAAACCGCGCCGCCACTCCCTGCGGCCAGAATGAGGTGAACGCACAAGCAGTGAAGTCAGCTCCCTGTCCTATCCTATTTTGCAAAGTATACACCTGGCGTTTTGGAATGCGTGGCTTGCTGATGTGGAGCCTGCAGAGGGGATGTGAATTCTAACATTTGGAGACACGCAAGTAATTGCGCTTTTCTAGCGTCTAGATCAGGGCTTAACAACTGGCCGGTTTTGAGCGCGAGTACTCGCGTCTGCTCAGGCACGTGCTCGCGAGCAGGTGCAAGGTTGCGGAGTAGGGAGGGAGGGGAGGGAGGGGAAATGTGCGCGCATGTTTGATTAGGGCCGCAGCGTGCCTATTGAATTCGCAGCGACTGTGTAACGTTTAAAGTTCTACGATCAGCTCTAACAGTCACTTCGCTGGTTAAGAATCATGTCAAGTCGCCGTTGTGTAACCCCAGCCATGCTTTCGCACTTCAACCCCCATTGGGAGGAATTGTATCTGTTTACAGAAAAAGATGGTGTTGAAAAATGTTTAGTATGTCACAAAACGCTGAATTCTTTTAGGAAACTTAATTTGCAGCGACATTATATGTCGTACCACGCGAAAAACTACGGAAGTGGAAAATGTGATGGACCAGATCGTGCACAGGAAGCTATTAAACTTAAAAGGAAGCTATCCGAAGATGATCTGGACGACGAAGAAAAATCAACTGAGGCAGCTCTCAGAGAGAGTTACAAAATTGCTTTGCTTTTAGCAAAATCCCTGCGCCCCTTCACTGATGGCGAGTTAATAAAAGAATGTTTGGTAGTTGCAGCGGAACATTTGTGTCCATCTCAAGTTGAACAGTTTCGGATTGTGCCATTATCTAACATGACCATTATGCGTCGCATACAGGACATGGCGGACGACGTCCAGAGCCAGCTTGCAAATATCTGTAAAGATTTTATGGCGTATTCTCTAGCTCTGGACGAAAGTGTTGATATCACTGGAACAGCGCAGCTTGCCATATTTATTAGAGGTGCTAATAGAGATCTTCAGGTGAGGGAGGAGCTCCTCGATGTAGTAGCCATGAAGAACACTACAACCGGAGGTGATATTTTAAGTAGTGTTGAAGAAAGTGTTGAAAAAATAGGATTGTCGTGGAATTCTTTAGTTTCAGTGTCTACAAACGATGCATCAGCGATGACAGGGAACAAAACCGGTTTCGTTGCGCTGTTGAAGGAGAAAATGCAAAAACTGATCGTGCCGAACGAAATAAGGGGCGTTCACTGTGTGATCCACCAGAAAAACTTATGTGCAAAGAGTATCACTATAAAAAATGTGATGAGTGTTGTTGTTCGTACAACCAATTATATAAGGAAGCATGGGCTACAACAAAGACTATTTAAAAGCTCTCTTGAGGATGTAGAAAGCCAGTATGGTAGCCTGCCTTATTACAGCGAGGTCCGCTGGCTTAGTCGTGGCGAATTATTAAATCGATTTTTTTGCCTATTAGATGAGATAAATATGTTCATGGAAATAAATAACATGTGTGTTCCTGAATTGAAAGAGCCTTCATGGAAATGTGATCTCGCGTTCTTAGCAGATTTAACTAGCCATCTGAATGGTTTGAACATTTCACTACAAGGTAAAGATCTGCTAATTACTCATTTCATAGATCGAATACGAGCATTTAAAATGAAATTGACACTTTGGGTGCGTCAGCTGGCAAAAGGAAATCTAGCTCATTTTCCTAAATTATCATCCATGCAAGATGTTCACAAAGACTGTGAACGTTATTCACATGGTTTAGTTGCCATTAAGGAAGAATTTGATCAACACTTTCAAGATCTGACAGCACTAGACAGTGATTTTGATCTGTTCTCCTGTCCATATTCAGCGAATATTGAAGAAATTTGTCCTGAGCTGCAACTAGAAATTATTGACCTGCAGTGTGACAGAGAATACAGAGACAAATTTCAGAACAAGAAAAACATTTTGGAATTGTACAGACACTTCCTTCAGGATAGATTTCCTCGTTTGCACGAACTGGCGGCTACAATAATGTTCGGTTCCACGTATGTTTGAGAACAACTGTTCTCTGCAATGAAATATAACAAGACGCGCCCGAGAAATGCATTGTCTGATCGAAATTTAAACTGCACACTGCGCCTACAATGCACAAGAACAATTACTCCGAACATAGATGCAATTATAAAGGGCAAAAAGTACAAGATAACCGAGAATCCCACACTTCAGTGACACCTTTTATTGTGTAACAGTTCACAAATTAATACGAATGTATAGGCATACACTAAGCTAATAAAATTATGTGGCATGTGTACATTCTCCTTTATTTGTTTCATTTGTGGCAGTAATAATTCGTGAGTGACATCCCTGCAGGTGGCCGCGGATTTACATTGACTGGTGCCAGCTGTTGTGTGCCCCACGTGACTCTCCCCACTCTCTGCTCTGCACTGCTCCGTGATCGCGCCTTGCTGCTCACAGCTTGCTCCGCGAGCACGTATGTTGTGAAGCCCTGGTCTAGATGAACTGAAAATGAAGTGCTGTATACTGCTATTTTGTTGTTTTCGCACTATCTTGCCGCAGGTTTTTAACAGTTGTCTTCACTGGGACTTTGTAACTTGTCATTAGAGGTATTGCCTATTACAGATTTGATTACGAGCCACAATGAAGAAAGTTTTCGTTGCATGTGAATGGCTGCAATCTGTGTAGAATCAGTTATTTTAATTAATTTATAAACTCTTTCATAGAGGATATCGCAGTTGTCATTGCGTATTGGTTTTATATATTACAAGTTACTGAGTAACTCTTGAAATACTGCACTGTAATCAGCTGCAAAATGGGGTGACTGTTTAGATGAAATTATGTTATAATCACGTCACATGGAGCCAGATTGATATGTCATAACAGCCAACTTTTCAGCAACATTGTCCAAGATCAAGACATGGGACCTATCAAACTCGTTACAATTTGTTTGATTTTTAAAACTGTGAAGTTATACAAAGTCTTGCTAGCCTGTGCAACAATGCCTCTAAAATGACTCCATATGTTGTTCCTGCCATAAACGTCAAAGTGAACAGTTGTAACAATTCTACAGTTCACATGCGGTTTCTCAGGTGGATGTACACAGAAGCGCCAAATAAACTGGTATATTTAAGCGTATTCAAATACAGAGATCAATCGGCAATGCCCACATATGACAAGTGTCTGTCGCAGTTGTTAGATGGCTTACTGCTGCTACAATGGCAGATTATCCAGTTCTTAAGTGAGTTTGAACGTGGTGTTATAGTCGGCGCACGAACGTTGGGGCACAGCATTTCCGAGGTAGCGATGAAGTGGGGATTTTCCAGTACGACCGTTTCACGAGTGTACCGTGAATATCAGGAATCCGATAAAATATGAAATTACCGATTTCGTTGCGGCCGGAATGCAAGAATAGGACCAACGACGACTGAAGCGAATTGTTTAACGTGACAGAAGCGCAACCCTTCCGAAAATTGCTGCATATTTCAATGCTGGGCTATCAATATTTAGCTTGCGAACTATTTAACTAAACATCATCGATATAGTGTTTCGGAGCCGAATGCCCATTCGTCTACCCTTGATCACTGCACGACACAAAGCTTTACGCCTCCCCTGGGCCCGTCAACACCGACATTGGACTGTTGATGACAGTAAACATGTTACCTGATTGGACGAGTCTCGTAGTCTCGTTTCAAATTGTCTCAAGGGGATGGAGACAACTTCATGATTCCATGGACTCTGCATGACAGTAGGAGACTGTTCTAGCTGGTGGAGGCTCTGTAATGGGATGGGGCGTGTGCAGTTGGAATTATATGAGACCTCTGATACGTCTAGATATGACTCTGACAGGTGATACGTACTAAGAATAATGTCGGATCACGTGCATCCATTCACGTCCATTGTGCATTTCTACGGACTTGGGCAATTCCAGCAGGACAATGCGACACCCCACACGTCCATAAATGCTACAGAGTTGCTCCAGGAGCGCTATTCTGAGTTTAAAACCTTCCGCTGGCCACCAACCCCCCCGACATGAACATTATTGAGCATATCTGCGATGCCTTGCAACGTGCTGTTCGGAAGAGATCTCCTCCCCCTCGTATTCTTAGGTATTTATGGAGAGCCCTGCAGGATTCATGGTGTCAGTTCCCTCCAGCATTAATTCACACATTAGTCGAGTCCATGCCACGTCGTGCTGCGGCACTTCTGCTTGCTCACCGAGGCCCTACACATTATTACGCAGGTGTACCTTAGGCAAACGTCGCAAAATGCCTTACTGCACTCACATCGCTTCTTCATATGATGTTCTTTCTCATGGAGCCGAGTGGCTGATGTTTCGTTGCTACTCAGCTCTGACGATACGATGCTACGAAGTAATGGGCAGATAGCAGACTGAAATGATTTTTCACCTAACAGTCTACAACTGTTTGTATGGACCTAGCGAACAGCCTGAACATGTAATATAGCAGCGAAAACCATATATGATTATCATGACTACATATTTCGCGCGAGTGATATGTTCAAAGGAAATTAACATCAATGTTACGACACCAATCTGCATCCTTCACAGGTGCGTTTTCCTTCCTAACAAGTCAGCTTTCAATGACTTCTAAATTTAGTGTGTGATTTGAATTTCATCAGCTTAGTAGCGAAGTCGATACTTTCTTACCCAGGTGATCAAAAGGTTGGAAAATACAAGTTTCCCTATAAGGTAATATGTGGTGTCTGTAAAACGTACAGTCCATCCAATACCCATTAGCAGCATTTTCCTGCAATAAATACGGGGTTATTCATAACATATTATATTTAAAATCATTTACTCGAACAAGTATTTCCTCATACATTTGTTTCTTTATATGCTTACCTACTTACGAGCTGATACCTTAATTTTATTCTCTTATAGTTGATTGTCCTTTTCATGGCTCATAAAACAATTCTATAACCTTACACAACCTCTTGTTTGACCAATTAGCTTCCAATCACATTTTATAAACATTAGTTATCTGATCTGGTTCTCATTTTGTTACTTCTGGCACTATTAATTTTGTCATGTAGTGACACTAAACTTATTGATTGTTTCACATCTCACACTCTACATAAACAGTAACTGCTATATAAATTTACTACATGTTTCCTGGCTGAATTATTTGAACGACCACTACCTATCCTAACTACTATACACTAATTTCTTACTCTATGGATAGAGAAAGATGGTAGAGGAGTGAAACTTGAAATAAGAAATAAAGTCTCACCCAGCTGGGAGTGTATCAGTCGCCAATTGGTATACCAGCAAAAGAGTTGCTGGCTCCCTACACCTCTCTTATTTCTTCAGTTTGTACCTCATGATCCTTTCGTCTATCTTCTCCCCTTTCATAATTGCTGTTATTATCATCATCATAATCTCTCCCATGATTGTGGTGAAACTGTCGGCCATTGCCGTGGTTCCTACCTCCATTACCCCCACCTCTACCTCTGTAATTTGGTGGGCCATTACGCTGACTTTGATGGTAATTATTTCCACCATGGTTCTGATCATGCATCTGATTATGTTCCTGAGCACGAATAGTCTCTAATTGCTCCAATACTTCCATTAAAGTATCTTTATGTTTAATCAGCCTTCCAGATAAGTTTTCTTGCATCCTACTACTTAACCTCCTCTTAATTGATGATATCATTATGTCGTCATTCAATGGCTGCTCCAATGTTTCATTCAACTCACATAGATGCTCAACAAATTCTCTCAAGGTACCTCTCCAGATATTAAGGGACTTTCGATGCAGGAAATCTTCAAGTGTTGCACACTGGTGAATTTTGGACCAGTACTTCTTTAAAAACTCTTTCTTAAATTGACTGTAGCTGGTAACTTCTTCTTTCCTCCTAACTCCCCAGGTGAAAGCTTCACCTTCCATTCTGTCTATTGCAAACTGAATTTTATCTGCATCTCGTAAGTGTGCTGGGAAAACTCCTCGTCATCACTTAGTAAATATCATTGGGTGCAATGCCCCTTTGGGTTTATATTTTTACCCCATGTGCGTCTGGGTATACCTATTATCTGCGTTCACTAATGTAACGATATTGCCCTCCCCTACTGTTGAGGTGGCACTATTTATCTTCCTATCAATCTCTTTGGTTTTAGTTTCTAGCTGTTAGGCCCCCTCCTGCAATTGTTTGATCTCATTTGTGACTATATGTTCCACAGCCTCCTCCAATTTCACTTTCCTATTTCCCAATTTACCAATATTAACTTGGCACTGCTGTTGTATTTTTATCACGTCCTTAATCTGTCAGTGCTGATGTGTTTCAATTTTTTGCATTCTCTCTTCCAATTCAGTTTTGACACCCTCGACATCTACCTCAGCTTTTCCAATTCTCTCTGCCTTCATATCGTTCATCTCTTCTCAGAGTCTATCTGACTTCACCTGCAGCTGGTCATCTCTCTCCTGAAGAGTTATTCTCGTCTGTTCCTGGACTTCCTGCAGTCCTATCCCTAAGTTTTCTTTGGACATCTCTTTTATACTTTTCCTGATTTCTCTGTTTTCTTTCTTGATTTCCTTTCTTGATTTCATCATTTCCTGTAGACATCTCTTCTAAACGCTTGTTGATTTCTTGGAGCATCTTGAATATTAATGACTGCGATTCTCCATTCTCTAGACTCAGTTCCTTTCTAATTGGTTTTACTGGTGTCTCAGAGTAACTGGTTGAATGACCCAATGGGCTGTCGATTGACATTCCACCACTACCAATTCCTGACTCATCCTTGTCGTCCTGCCCTATCTCCATCTTTCTAACTACCTCCTCCACAACTTTTTCTTTCAATTCAGGATCCATTCTCAACTATCCACTATGCGCAGAGAAGAAAAAATAAATAAAATAACCTCCTAGTAACCCAAACACTCACTAATTAGCTAAAAATTAAATACTACTTCACTGTATTTGGTTAACCCAGACTGGCAAAATAGACTTCTCCATTGAACACCATAAATTATAGAAGCTTACTCAGATCAAACATCAATGACTGCATTTAAGCACAAAATCTCAAACTAAAGACATATAAACATGTACAATAAATAATGCAAATGAGACACTATTCTGTGCTGTACAGCTTGAAAACACGCGCATATAAGCATACCATGCTTCAGAGCAAATTCACCAAAAATTTTTAAAAGATATTGTTTTTATATTTTCTGCAATTGACATATTTAATTTGAGGCTCCTTCCGCGCTCTCAAGATAGTGCGATACTAATTGATCTCGCGCCACCAAATCGTCCTCACTCACCCCTCGACGCTCGTCGAAGTCGCGATGTTTTGACGTCTGAAGTCGCGCTACTAGTCGTGTTGGCGTTGGCTCCTCCGGCGCGGCGGCTGTCAGGCGAAGCGTCTTTGTAGCTGGTGTGTAGTGCCGTGTGCAAAGCTAAGCTCGAGGCGAATCGCGCTGACGCAGTCTCGTAGTTCCGTGGTTGGCGACGGGATGCAGCTGCTGTCACGTATTTCGTTGATCGGCGGGTAGGTGGCGCAGACGTCGTATACTTCGAGGGTTCGCCACTAGATGTAGAACTCCGCGTCGTCGTTGTTTCTACTTCAACCACTTGGCTCCGCTGTAGACACTGGTCAGTGTGGTACATCTCCGCAATCTAAATCCTTGATGTCGCGGCGTGTGGACCTTCTTTGCTGCTTCAAATGCTTTGGTTAGCCGCTCACAGTCTGGGTGACGTCATCCAATAATCACGCCATAGTCAACACTCGCAAATGCAGTAACAGTTTATGGGTCCACATCAAATTGAGCGATTTACACCGTCCAAAAGATAATTTCGAATACAAAGTCACTTGAAAACATGCTCCGGATACTTTCGTAAAGGAATCTTGGCTGGTTCACACGAAATTATGTACGAACTCGTCTTTTGTTAGAGTATGAATTTTACAGTAATTCACACACGTTTTCCTGTCCATTCTTCAATACATTGTTTATTAACTCTATTCTTGTCACTTGAACTCGTAAAAAGAAATTGTTTATTGTTTATCAGTCACTTTTGCACTGTTTTGTCTAAATAAGTCACTTTTGCACTGTGTTGTCTAAATAATGTGCTTCATTTCCGCGATTTATAATTTCACCATAAATGTTATATTACACTGTTTCTAGCTGAAATTCTCTAATTTACCGGATTGCTCTTGCACTAAAATTGTCCGATAATTGCAAATGTCATTCCACTGAAACCGAAAATGGTGCTTAATAAATCATTGTTCGGATCCGAAGATTGCAACTGTCCTTCTCAGGGGAGCCAAGATGAAACACCCCCGTTTAAATTCTTTAATTGGGTTTTGTGTGATTACCGAAGCCCGCAAACAACTAATTATTATAATAATATGACTGTGTGCTTAATGGATGAAGGCTATCGGTTTTCCTGCTGTGGTTTCGGGGATATTTCAACCGAGTGCGGCTGTTCTGAGACGGAATAGTTAATGATTGAAAGTCTATAATTAAAGACCATAAACGTTGCGATGTGCTAACTGATATGGATTTTCTACTAACACACAAATTGTGAGACTGATACCTTCGCCTTACACGTCTAATTACGGTTATATCTTTTATTGGTTGCTGATTTTAGGTACTTCGTCACACGCAATGATGATGGTTAACATTCACAACAATCCACACTGCTATCCACGGTTGTTGCTGGCCGACGCGAAACACATAATTCGGCACGTGCCACTTTTGGTTTCATATCACTCGCGAATCGGTATAGACGAGGGTCCACCCTGTGACGATCAGGGGGACGCGCTCGTCCGTCATACTCCGGTGAATTTACCGTTTACTACTCACTCGACCGCCATCCTTGCCCGTCTCTCCAGCACTACTTCTCACTCAACACTCGCCTCACTGCCTCCTGCAGCGCTCGACAATCGACTCCTGTCTGCTATCGACCTGGGCGTCGGATACTAGCATGTATGTTCGTGGGATCTCGGATCCCTTACCAGTTCCATCTCGCAAGAGACCTATTACTAATAGGTTTGTTGTGCAGCAGGACAGTGATCCCACACATGCTTTTAAACTGTGCAGAGGGTATGTCAACAGAACAGATAAATGTGGGGAACTGAAGGATATGATGTAGGTAAATCAGTCACCTGACTTATAACCCGTTAACTCTTAAGGATGAGCTTGCCAGGAAGGTGAGAAAACTGAGGTGATGTAATGCTGAAGATCAATGGAATAATCCATAGACTTGTTGCACTGAAAATTCTGAAAAACTACTACGAAATCTTATCTCCAGAAAGCCAATAGTTTGTGCAGCTGTTCTGAAGGCAAAGATTGGATACTTTAAAGAGGCTAAAATCTAAACCATATTGTATTGTACTACAGAGAAAGTAATTTTTTTGTTGGTCTGTTTAGTTTGTATGCTGTATTTGGACACTAAAAGATACTATATGTTATTTGTGATCGAAAACTTTTGACCGTTAGTGTACCTTGAACAAAAAATCGGCCCTCGCAGATGAAAGAAAGCTAATGCCACATCCATCTTCAAGAAGGTGAGCAGAAGCGACCCACAAAACTACCATCTCAACTCCTTGACCTTCATTTGCTGTAGAGTCTTAGAACATAGTCAGCACTCAAACATAATGAGGTATCTCGAACAGAACGACCTTCTGTACCAACCACCATAGTTTTCGAAAACGTAGAGCATGTGAAATTCAACTGTCACTTTTCTCACATGACATCCTGAAAACCATGGATCAAGGCAGTTGAGGTACCCGCAGTATTTCTCGATTTCCGAAAGACATTGAACTCAGTACCACAACTACGATTATTATCAGAAGTACTATCGAATGTGATATCAAGCGAAATTTCTGTCAGGACTCAGGATTTATGTACAGAGAGCACGCAGCAAGTTATCTTGGATGCAGAGTCATCGACAGATGTAGAAATAACTTTGCGTGTGCTCTGGGAAATGGGTTGGGCCACTTGCTATTCATACTGTATATTAATGACTTCGCGAACAATGTTAATAGCAACCTGAGACTGCTTGCAGATGATGCAGTTATTTACAATGATGCAATGTCTGAAAGACGCTGCGTAAATATTCAGTGGTATATTGACAAGATGTAAAATTAAAGCTAAAACATGCAATATCGTATGACTATAATATCGAGTCACAGTTGAAATCGTTCAAGTCATTCAATTTGTTAAGAAATATAACTAAACGAAGACATAGCTTATTATTCCACGAGGAAGGGCATTCTATGGAAACTGAAGAGAACTTCACAAACTGAACTCGCTAGAAAAGCAATTTATTGGATGAGTGTTATCGACAGAGCCATGCTGTCACCACTTGATCCTATGCTTTTGAATAAGATCGGATGATGACATTGAACTTCGCAGTTTGTGGAACCAATGCACAAATCTCAACAACCATGCTCGTCTCAGTCATAGACAAGACAGTGGTGGGGTCAGAGGTCTTCCTTGTTGATCAGTTTTTACATCCTTTCCGGACAGAGAGCGACCTGTCACTTTATACGCGCCAGGTTAAGTTGCATCATGATGTCAGCATGTTAGCTGTCGCCAACGCTACAACCTGAATCATCAACATTGGTCCTCTTGGCACACTGACGGCAAGACGGCCGGTGTTTGTCGCAAGAACTTCGCTACTCGTATTGCGCTGTTCCCCCAGACCCTTTGACAGCGTACAACTCATGGCGCAACCATAAAAAATGCAATTCCAATCTTACCATTGGAAAAGTGTTAAATGAAGAATCCAACAGTGTAATATTTTGCAAGAAACCCTCTTTTTTAGGCTGACATACCGACTGCGCTAATAAAAGTGCATGGTTGGATTATCAGACTTGTTATTTTACTACTCTAAGATCGATCTCACGTTTATTTTCCCTTTGCTGATCACTTTTCATCAGTAGTACATATACAACAATTACACAAAATGACTAAAGCCTTTTCAATAAAGTATTTCAATAACCTCATTACTCACAGTATAATTTACCAATTGCTGATGTCAGTAGTATGTTTAGTTCAGACAGAAACATTTTATTTAAGAAATATTCGTTATTCACAACAACTCTACACAATATGAACATCAAAATTATATACTGTTAAGGAGTGTTTGCTTTAATACAAGGGTTGGAACATAAATAGTGGCAACTATTAATTCACAACCGATACAAAACACTTACATGTTTGCACCTGTTCCTGTCCTTCAAAATAGTCACCAGCGTTGTGTAGAGCCCGTTGCTAACGATGTGGAAGGTGTAGTATACCTGATCTGTTGATGAAGCGAATGGAGTGGTCTACTGTCTGTCGAATCTCTGGAACAGTTCTGAAGTGGATGCCACAAAGTAGTTTTTTCATCTTCGGAATCAAATGAAAGTTACAAGGACTTAAGTTCTGGGAGTACGATGGATGATACAATACTTCCCAGTCCTATCGACCGAACAGAGCAGCCACAGCTTGCGCTGTATGCGCCCGCGCATTGTCGTGCAATGACGGCACATTGAACGGTGGACGTTGCTTTTAAGATGTGTTACAACCGGTGGCTCTACCCTTCATTCGATCCCTGCGAAACCCAACATTTCGTCAGGATAATGCACGACCGCATTTTGCAGGTCCTGTACGGGCCTTTCTGTATACAGAAAATGTTCGACTGCTGCCCTGGCCAGCACATCCTCCAGATCTCTCACCAATTGATAACGTCTGGTCAATGGTTGCCGAGCAACTGGCTCGTCACAATACGCCAGTCACTACTCTTGATGAACTGTGGTAGCGTGTTGAAGCCGCAAGGGCAGCTGTACCTATAGACGCCATCCAAGATCTGTTTGACTCAATGCCCAGGCGTATCAAGGCCATTATTACGGCCAGAGGTGGTTGTTCTGGGTCTTGATTTCTCAGGATCTATGCACCCAAATTGCGTGAGAATGTAATCACATGTCAGTTCTAGTATAATATATTTGTCCAATCAATACCTGTTTATCATCTGCATTTCTTCCTGGTGTAGCAATTTTAATGGCCAGTAGTGTATTTTTGGCACTCGCTCTACTTAATATGTGAAACTGGATTTTCAAATGCAGTAATATGGCAGTTCCACTTTCCTTGTTGCAAGTGAACCACCTTAACCCTACTCATTTAACACGAATAGTTTTATCTGGGGATGGATATGTTCTTCCAACAAATTCCGGGAACGTCCCATGTGAGAAAATGCTCCACCATTACATAATCCCTTTTACAAAAACGGGCCCGCACTAGCTGTCTGTTTTCAGAATATATCAGAGTGACAACTGCGGAAAAGACACACCACAATCGCTTCTACCTCTGTGCAGATGTTCCAACAGCCAGGTAATCCGCATCCGTTGGTGTCGTTTTTCAGGCTGTAAATGGTAATTACGCCATATTATATGGGCAAAAGCATTTTTCGCACAAAGGTGCACGGAACACACTTTCACATAAACTTCGCGTCATCGTGTTTCGTTTCGTTTCATTTCGGTTAGCTTTTTCTCCCGCCCCTTTATTTCTTTCTGTGTGTGCGCTTGGTAATCACTTAAGCGGAACGTGCAGTGCGGCAGGCGGCAGCGAAATTATCCCGGGCGCAAACAACGGACTATCTGTAGGCGAGCGAATCGGCGCTGCAATGTTTTCGGCAGCCGAAATTAGCCAGGACCGCGACGGGTAATTCATACGCGCTAAACGTTATCGCAGAGGAAGGCTCGAAATGGGGAGGGACGTGGGAAACAATTCGGACAGTCTGATTCTGAAACACTTTGTGCACGTGCCATAAACACGGCAACCCTCACCGCTTGTCCGCGCATTATTTCCGTTACAATTTCTGCCAATTAGTTTGAAGTTATGCTGGAACTAAGCTGGAATGCAAGTCACACGCCGGCTGCGTTTCGACACAGTCCAGTACACTCGATTCGACTTGCGAAGTCTTTTTTAATTCGCAGGTAAAAAGCGTAGGAACAGTTATTTACGTTCTCAGTCGTTACATAAACATGCAGACTCGTTTACAAAAACGCATCTTCTAAAAGCGGTTCTAAACTTTTCCCATAAGGTGCTTTCTTCCTTCCAAAGGAGGATAATATTAATAAAAAAGACGCATCTGAATACCAAATTCCTCCCGAGCAACCATTTATGCACAGGATACCGGACGGGCTTTTACAAAATGATGTCGCTATAGTCGTCAGTCTGAACGCTGCTACGACGCTGCTCTCCAAGCTAACCTCACTTCACCTCTTCATAACTTCTGCAGCCTACTTCGACATGAACCTGCCTGTTAATTGTATGCTTTAGTCGCTCGTCACGATGTTCCCCACACCCGAAAATAATCACCATCATTATTGTACTTTCGGACTCGGTGCTCAGAATTTATTGAAGGTAAAGTTGTGGAAATGAGTCCCGGTCAGACAACGAAAGTGCTTTTTGATTTGAAGATACACCTCGCTCAGGTTCCACATTAAAGAGGAGGTCCCCTTTTCCCGGCAGGATAAGTAAGATGGGTTAAGGGGGCGTAAGTCGCCGGAAGGGAGTCCAATTGCAAGAAATTACCGGCCGGCTGCTGGTTTCGGGTACTGAACATTCTCAAGTTCGTCTGTGAAACATAACACACCACAAATCAAAAGAGCTAGAACATAAAAGTCAAATACATTAGATGAAATGCGAAACAAACGTCAGAGTTGGTCTAAAGTGACAGATGAGGAGATATCGTTGTCGTTTCGTTAAAACAGAAGCGAAGCGTTCTATGCACGTTTGTGCACAGCACGGGCGTCAACGGTTGTCATCAAAAATGTAAGGTGTATGACATGAAAGTGCTTTCGATAACAATAGTATTACTACGTTATTAAAATACCACATCCGGCAGGAAGCTCAAGCAAATAAACCTTGTAAAATTTACTACAAATCACAGTTTATACACGAATTCTCTGTCACTGTCATGCGCATACACATGACTGCGTGGGAACATTTTACGTCTCAGTCAGAGAATTAAAATATAGTGATCTTAGTGCAATATCCATACGATTTCAGAGTATGTATCATCTGTATTAGTTATGTGGGAGACATGAGTACTAACATACACAACAATCGGTGTCACACATGATCACCGATACGGAAACATTTAATACGATTTGGAAGATATATATCACAATCAGAACATATATATTTATACCATACACTCGGTACGTTATTGACAAGCGATGTGTACAGTGTCGAATCTCAAAACTAATATTTTGTTATATAAAGTTGAAGAATGTGAGAAATTATATGGCTTTACTGTAAGAGGAAACGTTCACAACGGAGAGCATACACCAAAATCGAATGTCGGTAAAACAAACTCGCTAGGCGTCATAGATAACTGGTACGCACATAGATAATAATTAAGGTTAAATATTAACAATGTATCTAAGATAAAACGAATTACATTCAGAGATCGATGTGTATTCAAGCTGTACATGATATACATCTGTACATTGCGCAGTATGTGTCGATTGGCGTGTGTGTGTAACTGTTTGTGGTTGCTGAACGCAGAGCGATTTTTTAACGAAACGACACGATCAATCCACATCTGTTACTACAGGTGGGTACTGTGTTTCATACTGCATCGAATGTAGCTGTATGGTTTTCATGTTCTAGCTCTCTTTACTTACAGTATGTTACGTTGTTTACAAGCACTTGAGAATGGGTAGTGCCCGAATCGAATAGTACAAATAAAATATTTGAAAGACAGACAGATGTGCCCTTTATTGAGGCTGTAGAAGAATTACAAACGAAAATAAGATATATATTTTACATGTACCGTGATCTGTAATATGCGTTTTCCCGAAATAATCCAGATCTGTCACTAACAAGTTTCTATATACATAGAAGAGCCGAAGGACCTCGAACACCTGCCTAGTACCGTGCAGGGCCCCGGCGAGCACGCACAAGTGCCGCAACACGAAGTGACATGGACTGGACTAATGTCGAAGTAGTGCTGGAAGGAACTGACACCCTGAATCCTTTTCTGAACAGCACGTTACAAGGCATCCCAAATATGCTCAATAATGTTAATAACTGAGGTGTGTGGTGTCTAGCGGAAGTGTTCAAACTCAGAAGAGTGTTCCTAGAGCCACTCCGCAGCCATTATGGACATGGTTCAAATGGCTCTGAGCACTATGGGACTTAACAGCTGTCGTCATAAGTCCCCTAGAACTTAGAACTACTTAAACCTAACTAACTTAAGGACATCACACACATCCATGCCCGAGGTAGGATTCGAACCTGCGACCGTAGCACTCGCGCGGTTCCGGACTGCGCGCCTAGAACCGCGAGACCACCGTGGCCGGCAATTATGGACATGTGGGGTGTCACATTGTCCTGCTGAAGTTGTCAAAATCCGCCAGAATGCACAATAGACATGAGTGGATGCAGGTGATCAGACAGGATGCTAACGTACGTAAAACCTATCAGATTGGTGTGGATTAGATGTATATCACTCCAACTACACACGCCCAACACAATTACATGGCCTCCACCAGCTTGAACAGTCGCTTGCTCTCACGCAGGCTCCATGGATTAATGAGGTTGTCTCCTTACCCGTGCACGTGCATTTCCTTGATGCAGCCTGAAAGGAGACTCGTCCTAGCAGGCAACATGTTTCCAGTAATCAACAGTCCAGTGTCGGTGTTGACAGGTCCAGGTGAGTCGTAGAGCTTTGTGTCGTGCAGTCATCAAAGGTACACGAGTGGGCCTTCGACTCCGAACGCCATATCGATGATGTTTAGTTGAATGGTTCGCACGCTAATATTTGTTGATGGTCCAGCACTAAACTCTGCAACAGATTGCGGAAGGGTTGCACTTTTATCACACTGAACGATTGTCTTCAGTCGTCGTTGGTCCCGTCCTTGCTGGATCATTTTGTGGCCCAGCGATGTCGGAGATTGGATGTTGTACCGGATTCCAGGTATTCACGGTACACTCCTGAATTGGTCGTACGGGAAAATCCCCACTTCGTTGCTACCTCGAAGATACTGTGCCCCATCGCTTGTGCGCCGACTATAACACCACGTTGAAACACACTTAAATCTTGGTAACCTGCCATTGTAGCAGCAGTAACCGATCTAACAACTGCGCCAGACACTTGTTGTCTTATATAGGCCCTGCTGACCTGCCTATTCACGTATCTCTTTATTTGAATACGCATATCGTTACCAGTTTCTTTGGCGCTTCAGTATATGTTGATGCAATCTTTTTGCATTCTCAGTGCCCAGTCGCTGACATAGTCGTAAGTCCTTGGCGATCGGTTTACTCTCAGGCAGTAGCACTGATTGGCGGATTTCAAGCCGCGTAGCTTCCTTGTTGGAGCAGAATTATCCATTACAATACATTGATACGTCTAGTCTGGTTCCGGCTGCAAGGGGGAGAGCTAGAGCCTATCTGCGAGGGAGCATGCTTTTCTACTGCAGTCAGGTTCGTCTGTTGGGGAGCTACGTTGTTCAACAGTCGTGACTACATACATGACGTCTGGTAAAATCAGTCCATTTAATATTCAGTACTGAAGTAAAGTTTTCTGTCTGAGGTTAGCTGACTGTTTACTTGTATCGTTCCGGGAGCAATTATTTGATGTCGTGTTTCCTTGCAGAGGAATAGGTGAGAAGAGATTGCGAATTCATAACTGCTTGGAAGCTAGTTACTGCTCCACTTGTTACTTCATTTCATTCAATTCTATCTTAAATTGTTCGATGTCAGCTGTTAATGAAGGATATGATTACTTTTTGTACTGATGATTCTGCGTTCCATATACGATGAGGTTGTCTTGGGTTGTCAGAAGGAGGGTACATTAGATTACCCCAGCCCAAGTAGTCTTTCAATCCTACTTAATTCATCACTGATATCGTGTGCTGTAAGCCTTTTTCCCAGGATCGTATTATGGTGTATACTTGCTTCATTTGAATGTGTTGTAAGCTTATTTCCTAGGATCATATTATGCTGTATTCTTGATTCATTTGAGTGTGACACGCTCGTGGGCCACTATCTTTTCATGCCACTGAAGTGAAGTATGCTATTCATATACACTTTAATATGTTGGTTGGTTGCTTGGTTAGGGTCAAGGAACTAAACAGGGAGGTCTTCGGTCCCACCGGATTGCGCAAGCGGCCGTGCCCTGTCAAAGGAACGTTCCAGGCATTTGCCTGAAGTGATTTAGCGAAATCACGGAAAATCTAAACCCGGTTGACCGGATGCGGGTTACTTTAATATGTCGCCTCACAGATGCACCGTAGACAGTGGGGATTAATAACAGTCGATTGAATCTCTAAGCATGCTAGTCAGCTTTCAGGAATATGATTTAAAAATGGATTACAAACAGTCTCGACCGCAAAAACATTTATTTCGATGGTAACCGGTCTCGGTCAAAATTTCATCATCCTCAGACTTGCCATGATTGTAAGCGGTGCTAGTGAATGGTGCGGGTGTTGTGACTCCATTAATCGCCTTCGTGATATGAAGGTCTAAGGATAGTCAAATACTGATTATTTCTGTTTTTATTCTGTTAAAACGTATTTATGTGTCTGTATTCGGCGCCTCGATAACTGTGTGATGATGATGTTTTTTGATTTGTGGGGCGCCCAACTGCGCGGTCATCAGCGCCCGTACAGATTCCCAATCTGTACACTGGCCGATCTGGTCATCACTTTCACGAATGATGATGAAATGATGAGAACAACACAAACACTCAGTCCCCGGGCAGAGAAAATATCCAATCCGGCCGGGAATCAAACCCGGGATCCTCAATAATTGGAGATTGTCAGTATCGCACAGTACAATGAACATGGCTAATTACATTTCATCCGATATTCAGGAAAGGGTTCACTGTACATTGAATGTTAGCGTATAGACCTTAGACAATTTTAATGTAGAGCGGCAAGTACTTAGACGTATTATTTGATGTATAATGTAGCAGGCACATTGTCTAATCAGCAGTACTTTGTGATGTAGAGAAGTTAGCAAGACTGCTAGGAAACGTAAACTTGGCCAGTAGAGAGTTGGTTCAAATGGCTCTAAGCTCTAATGGACCATTCCCCTAGACTTAGAACTCCTAAAACCTATCTAAGAAAGAAATATAAACGTCTCAAAAATGAGATCGACAGGAAGTGCAAAATGGCTAAGCAGGGATGGCTAGAGGACAAATGTAAGGATGTAGAGGCTTATCTCACTGGGGGTAAGATAGATATTGCCTACAGGAAAATTAACGAGACCTTTGGAGAAAAGAGAGCCACTTGATGAATAACAAGAGCTCAGATGGAAACCCAGTTCTAAGCAAAGAAGGGAAAGCAGAAATGTGGAAGGAGTCTATAGGGGGTCTAAACAAGGGCTATGTACTTGAGGACAATATTATGGAAATGGAAGAGAATGTAGGTGAAGATGAAATGGGAGATGCGATACTGCGTGAAGAGTTTGACAGAGCACTGAAAGACTTGAGTCGAAACAAGGCCCCGGGGGTATACAACATTCCATTGGAACTACTGACGACCTTGACAAAACTCTACCATCTGGTGAGCAAGATGTATGACACAGGTGAAATACCCCCAGACTTCAAGAAGATTATAATATTTCCCATCCCAAAGAAATCAGATGTTGACAGATGTGAAAATAACCGAACTGCCAGTTTAATAAGTCACAGCTGCAAAATATTAACGCCAATTCTTTACAGACGAATGGAAAAACTGGTAGAAGCCGACCTTGGCGAGGATCAGTTTGGATTCCGCAGAAATGTTAGAACACGTCAGGCAATACTGACCCTACGACTTAATCTTAGAAAATAGATTAAGGAAAGGCAAACCTACATTTCTAGCATTTGTAGACTTAGAGAAAGCTTTGGACAACGTTGACTCTAACACGCTCTTTCAAATTCTAAAGGTGGCAGGGGTAAAATACAGGGAGCGAAAGGCTATTTACAATTTGTACAGAAACCAGAAGGCAGTTATAAGAGTCGAGGGGCATGAAAGGGAAGCAGTAGTTGGGAGGGGAGTGAGACAGGGTTGTAGCCTTTCCCCGATGTTATTCAATCTGTATATTGAGCAAGCAGTAAAGGAAACAAAAGAAAAATTCGGAGTAGGTATTAAAGTCCATGGAGAAGAAATAAAAACGTTGAGTTCGCCGATGACATTGTAATTCTGTCAGAGACAGCAAAGGACTTGGAAGAGCAGTTGAACGGAATGGACAGTGTCTTGAAAGGAGGATATAAGATGAACATCAACAAAAGCAAAACAAGGATAATGGAATGTATTCGAATTAAGTCGATTGATGCTGAGGTAATTAGATTAGAAAATGAGACACTTAAAGTAGTAAAGGAGTTTTGCTATTTGGGGAGCAAAATAACTGAGCATGCTCGAAGTAGAGAGGACATAAAATGTAGACTGACAATGGCACGGAAAGCGTTTCTGAAGATGAGAAATTTGTTAACATCAAGTATAGATTTAAGTGTCAGGAAGTCGTTTCTGAAAGTATTTGTGTGGAGTGTAGCCATGTATGGAAGTGAAACATGGACGATAAATTGTTTGGACAAAAAGAGAATAGAAGCTCTCGAAATGTGGTGCTACAGAAGAATGCTGAAGATTAGAATGGTAGACCACATAACTAATGAGGAGGTATTGAATAGAATTGGGGAGAAGAGAAGTTTGTGGCACAACTTGACAAGAAGAAGGGACCGGTTGGTAGGACATGTTCTGAAGCTTCATTGGATCACAAATTTAGCGTTGGAGGGCAGCGTGGAGGGTAAAAATCGTAGAGGGAGACCAAGAGATGAATGCACTAAGCAGATTCAGAAGGATGTAGGTTGCAGTAAGTATTGGGAGATGAAGAAGCTTGCACAGGATAGAGTAGCATGGAGAGTTGCATCAAACCAATCTCAGGACTGAAGACAACAACAACAACAACATCTAACCTAAGGACACCACACACATCTATGTCCGAGGAGGGATTCGAACCTGCGATGGTAGCAGCAGCGCGGTTCCAGACTGAAGCGCCTAGAACCGCTAAGCCACAGAGGCCAGCAAGAAAAGAGTGCATCACTATAAGGCTCTGAGTTATTATAAAGTGTAAATGCACAAAAGCGCTATAATACATTTCGACTGGTCAACATGATATTTCTTCCCAACAGAGACATGTAAAAAAAAAGCGTATTTTTTTGTTCATTGCTGATACTGATATTGGTGTATACAGCTCACTGCAGTCTGTAATGGATCTGGGAGATGTGTTATTTTCTACCGGATTTGTCGACACCAAATTGTAAATGTTTTCTTATATTTTTTCAGAATTTTTATATTATAATTTGCCTTATTATATGTTAATTGACTTAAATTTTTGAGAGTGAAGGCATATTGATTACTAATAGTAAATGTGTCGAAGAATAGCAAAGAGACTGATTACAATGGAAGCTTGTGTGTTGTGTAAAATGTCTTTGACGCTGGAGTCGTCTTTGACTATAGTCAGTATGCAGTTAACTCTTGGTGTGTGTTGACGGTAGAACAATGTGCAGGTCGCCGTCATAAATAATTTTGAATTATGTTACTATTTTTTTATATAAACTTTAAGAAGAAACTACATTCGAAGAAATGGTATTTGAAGCACCAAAAATGAGGCAAACACATTGAACCAGGTCATTTCTGCAGCCGACAAAGATGCATTGTGAAATCATACTTCCACTAGACAACTGAAGCCAAGACCAATTCCGCCTTGTAAACATCTAACGGAAAAGGTACTGTCACGAAATATGCCAAATTTAAGAAAATAAAAAATAGTGAGCATATTTCAACTTTGTGTCTCAGCCGGGATACCATATTTCAACTGGGGACTGTATCTGGGATATTGTGATCACGAGATCTTCAACAGTGCTACGAGGAAGAAAATGTTTGTGTCTTAATACCAGCTTTTTTCAGAATGTGTGTTACATTATTTGTGTTCATCGGGAAGTAAAAGTTTTGGAGAAGTAATGTCTTGGCAAAAAATGTAGTTCATGACAGAAGAAGTAATTTCAAGAATTTTGGTCAACAATCACATGGATGGAAAACGTGGATTTGCAACAGTAGAAGACTGTTCCAGATAAGTCACGAAATCCTCGTATTTTGTTAAAACAATATTTTTATCTTGTTTTGTATTGTTGTGTATGAATTTTTTTCTTCACAATGACTTATGAGATTTTTTAGAGTATTGTGCCTAAAGTAGAAAGTAGTAATTTAATAGACTTCGAAAATCAGGACAGGTCAAATGAAACAGAAAGAACTGATCAATTTGATTTAAAAAGTTTTCTTGTAAATTTCACGGAACAAATTAAACAATCAGTTGACGACAATAAGACTTACTGGGATGAAAAAATTGATAACATTTTGTTGCAAGTCCAAGCAGTCAATACCCAAGTGGGTCATCTTTCGAACAGAGTTGGCGGTGTTGAGGAAAAAATTGAATCTGTGTAAGCAAAAGTAAATGTAATTGATGCTAAATTGAGCAGTGAAATTAATACTGTAAAAAATGAGTTACTGGCAGATAGGGAATGAAATTTAATTGATTTTAATGAGATAAAAGGGGAAATTAAAAATTTGGATGAGAACACAAAAGTTTTAGTAAAAAATGTACAACAAGAAACTGACAATCGTTTGGTTACTCTAGAAAAAAAGTAGAGTGCAATGATTTAGGAAACAATAAATCCGTCAAAGAACTTAGCAAAAAAATTGAAAGTTTTGACATTGAATTTCAAAGCAAAAATCACAATGTCAACACATGCAATCTTGTATCTAATATTCCAGTGAAGCACTTTTCGGTAGATGGACCATTACATCCTGTTGATTTCATACAGTATTGTAAGGATTGTTTTTTACCTCACTCACCAGATGATATGAAAATTAAATTTGTGAAAAAATTCTTGGAAGGAGAAGCTTTGACTTGGGCAATCCAGATTTTAACTTTGGGGATGACCTTTTCAGAATTTCAATCAAAATTTCTGGAAGATTTTTGGGATATTCTTAAACAAACTAGAATCAAAAGTGAATTTTTGAATGGGAGGAACTATAGAGAATCAGATGGGAACATGAAACAATTTTGCAAAAGTGAACTTCAAAAACTTATTCATTTAACAAAACCTTTGGATGACTTGATCAAAATTGATACCTTAAAGAGAAGATTGTCATCAGCAATGCAGCTGAGTTTAGTTCATTGTACTGATAGTAATGTAGAGCAGTTTCTCAATTATATTGAAAAGTTGGATAGGGAAACAACAAGAACACACAGTGGGTTTACTCAGAAAGGAAATGGTCAAAATTGGGGAAATGACAACTTTCAAAAAAGTGAACAAAACAATTATCATGGTGTCAGTCAAAATTCACAGGGATATAACAATTTTCAAAAGAAGGACCATAATTTTTATCCAAAACAAGAACACCATTTTCGCGGAAATAATCAACAAAATAGAGAACACATTAGGGATCAAAATCACAGAAATTTTGATTGAGATCAGTACAGCAGAGACTACCAACAATCAGGTAATGTTTGGCATAGGAATGGGAACAGAAATGTTGATCAGAGACATTGGCAGAACCACAATCAGCACTTCAAGCAGGAAGAAGTTGTAATTCAGGAAATAAAACACGAGTAGATGCCCCCTTGAAGGTCCGCAAGGTTGAGGCAGAAGGTGAGCCTGATGAAAGGACCTATGGATGTGACTATCATAAACCCAAACATGACAGTTCCAAACCTAAGCCATAATATGAGGTCTTTAATTGTTACTTATTGAAGAAATTTCAAGAGGAAAATAATGATGATATTCCCAGAATGAGATTTTCACTCTGCAGCGGAGTGTGCGCTGATATGAAACTTCCTGGCAGATTAACACCTTGTGCCCGACCGAGCTCGAACTCGTGACCTTTGCCTTTCGCGGGCAAGTGCTCTACCATCTGAGCTACCGAAACACGACTCACGCCTGGTACTCACAGCTTTACTTCTGCCAGTATCTCGTCTCCTACCTTCCAAACTTTACAGAAGCTCTCCTGCGAACCTCGCAGAACTAGCACTCCTGAAAGAAAGAAATAGCGGAGACATGGCTCAGCCACAGCCTGGAGGATGATTCCAGAATGAGATTTTCACTCTGCAGCGGAGTGTGCGCTGATATGAAACTTCCTGGCAGATTAAAACCGTGTGCCCGACCGAGACTCGAACTCGGCACCTTTGCCTTTCGCGGGCAAGTGCTCTACCATCTGAGCTACCGAAGCACGACTCACGCCCGGTACTCACAGCTGTACTTCTGCCAGTATCTCGTCTCCTACCTTCCAAACTTTACAGAAGCTCTCCTGCGAACCTTGCAGAACTAGCACTCCTGAAAGAAAGGATATAGCGGAGACATGGCTTAGCCACAGCCTGGAGGATGTTTCCAGAATGAGATTTTCACTCTGCAGCGTAGTGTGCGCTGATATGAAACTTCCTGGCAGATTAAAACC
The DNA here is from genome assembly GCF_021461395.2 of Schistocerca americana. Taxonomy (NCBI): domain Eukaryota; kingdom Metazoa; phylum Arthropoda; class Insecta; order Orthoptera; family Acrididae; genus Schistocerca; species Schistocerca americana. The sequence goes on along the minus strand of NC_060122.1, from coordinate 748,406,648 downwards.
GTGTGCCCGACCGAGACTCGAACTCGGCACCTTTGCCTGTCGCAGGCAAGTGTTCTACCATCTGAGCTACCGAAGCACGACTCACGCCCGGTACTCACAGCTTTACTTCTGCCGGTATCACGTCTCCTACCTTCCAAACTTTACAGAAGCTCTCCTGCAAACCTTGCAGAACTAGCACTCCTGAAAGAAAGGATATAGCGGAGACATGGCTTAGCCACAGCCTGGAGGATGATTCCAGAATGAGATTTTCACTCTGCAGCGGAGTGTGCGCTGATATGAAACGAGATACTGGCAGAAGTAAAGCTGTGAGTACCGGGCGTGAGTCGTGCTTCAGTAGCTCAGATGGTAGAGCACATGCCCGCGAAATGCAATGGTCCCGAGTTCGAGTCTCGGTCGGGCACACGGTTTTAATCTGCCAGGAAGTTTCATATCAGCGCACACTCCGCTGCAGAGTGAAAATCTCATTCTGGAAACATCCTCCAGGCTGTGGCTAAGCCATGTCTCCGCTATATCCTTTCTTTCAGGAGTGCTAGTTCTGCAAGGTTCGCAGGAGAGCTTCTGTAAAGTTTGGAAGGTAGGAGGCGAGATACTGGCAGAAGTAAAGCTGTGAGTACCGGGCGTGAGTCGTGCTTCGGTAGCTCAGATGGTAGAGCACTTGCCCGCGAAAGGCAAAGGTCCCGAGTTCGAGACTTGGTCGGGCACACGGTTTTAATCTGCCAGGAAGTTTCATATCGGCGCACACTCCGCTGCAGAGTGAAAATCTCATTCTGGAAACATCCTCCAGGCTGTGGCTAAGCCATGTCTCCGCTATATCCTTTCTTTCAGGAGTGCTAGTTCTGCAAGTTTCGCAGGAGAGCTTCTGTAAAGTTTGGAAGGTAGGAGACGAGATACTGGCAGAAGTAAAGCTGTGAGTACTGGGCGTGCGTCGTGCTTCGGTAGCTCAGATGGTAGAACACTTGCCTGCGAAAGGCAAAGGTGCCGAGTTCGAGTCTTGGTCGGGCACACGGTTTTAATCTGCCAGGAAGTTTCATATCAGCGCACACTCCGCTGCAGAGTGAAAATCTCATTCTGGAAACATCCTCCAGGCTGTGGCTAAGCCATGTCTCCGCTATATCCTTTCTTTCAGGAGTGCTAGTTCTGCAGGGTTCGCAGGAGAGCTTCTGTAAAGTGTGGAAGGTAGGAGACGAGATACTTGCAGAAGTAAAGCTGTGAGTACCGGGCGTGAGTCGTGCTTCGGTAGCTCAGATGGTAGAGCACTTGCCTGCGAAAGGCAAAGGTCCAGAGTTCGAGTCTCGGTCGGGCACACGGTTGTAATCTGCCAGGAAGTTTCATAATGATGATATTGATAAAGATAAAATTTTCAGTACACAAGAACATACAGTAGATAAAAGAAATTGAGATTCATTTAATTTAACAGAGTTTTACACTTGGGGAGAAAAGAACAACACTTTGTCAGATGATGTAAATTGTAGTAATTCAGAGACGTGTGTGAATGAAAGAGAGAATGCATGCTGTGAGAATGAAAATATTGGTGAAAGGGATCTGGTAACTTTAGAAAGGGAAAATTATATTTTGGGGAATAATTTGAATGTGTATGACCTGAATATGTATACTGATAATGATGTTGATGATAAAGTTGATTATGATAGTAATGGTATTGAAGATGATGTTGAGGAAAGGTATTTCATTAGTTTAAATAGGGAGTTGGGTATACAGATGGTTGAAAACGGATGAAATAGTGAAAATGTTATAGAAATTCCCAGGGATGTTACCAGGATGAATAAGGCTCACAAGCTGGGTGTATGTAAAAGTGTGAATTTTGATGTTGTTGGTAAAGAATCTGACTACACAAATAATGATGACACATGTACAACTTCTAGCCTAAGTGAAACTTTGACAGATACTAATGACACACACACATTTCTAATGAATATATGGCTGAACAGTGAGACTATTTCTTTTGACAAGAACTTTAGAAAGATGCTTATTAATGTATGTGAAACTGTATGTCCTAAGTGGTGGAAAAAGATGAGATATTTTATTTTTGAAAAGCTGAAGGATAAGTACTTCAATAGTATACAATGTGATTTGGATGAAAATTCTTGGCTATTTGAGCTAATAGAGAGTACTAATGACAATTTTGTATCTTGTGCAAATTTTATAACTGGGACAAATAATACATGTAATGATATACCATATGATTCTGATATGTATAGGTTTGGGGAAATTGAAAGTGATTTATTAGATGAAGATACAGGTTCTGAGCAAAGTGATCAATTTTGCAGTCCTTATACAAAAGTTCAAATTGGGTCATGGATTGGTAAATGTTTAATTGATACAGGAAGTGAGATCTCGGGAGTATCTGAAAGGTTAAGCAAGAAATTGAAAGTGGGGAAAGATTTTGTTGAAATGCCAGTTGTTGGGGTAAAGATAAAGGGTGCTACTGGGAAGAGCAGTAAATTGGTAAAAAGCTGGGCTTTAGTGACATTTTTAATTGAAGGCAAGTTGTTCACACATGGGTGTTTTGTAATTCAGGAATTTATTGAGAATTTTCTTTTGGTATGAATTGGTTAGTAAAAGTAAATACAGCATTTGATTGGGTTGGAAGAAAACTTTTGATAGAAACTAGTGAAAGGGAATACATTTGGACAAATTTTGTGAACACACTTGGTGATCAGAGTAATGGAAATTTTTACAGTATCAAAATAGATTGGAGAATATTGAAACTCACAGATTTGATGTTGATGAAGTTGAATTTGGGAATTTAGTAAATTTGAAAATTTCAGAAACACAAAATTTATCTGGGGAGCAAAAACAACAGTTAGAAAATCTGCTGTGGGAATACTGTGATGTTTTCAGTGACATACCTGGTAGGGTAAAGGGATATCAGTGTGAGCTTCAGGTAAAACTTCATGAACCATTTTTCATAAAACCATACAGTATTGCAATATCAAAAAGACCTGCTGTTGAGACAGAGCTAAAAAAGATGGAAGGATGTAATACAATAGAAAGGGGTATCAGTGCATATAATAATCCTCTAGTAGTAGTTTCGAAGAATGATGGAGGAGTAAGATTGGTTTTGGACTCTAGACACTTAAATAAAATTTTGTTCAGACAGACAGACCTTCCCGAAAATATTGATGAGTTACTCTATAAATTTACTGATACAAAATATATGTCAAGTTTGGATCTAACTTTGGGTTTTCATCAGGTACCACTTTCGGTTAATTCTAGGAAATATACTGCTTTCTTGTACAATGGTAAGAGTTACCAATATTGTGTTGTGCCATTTGGGTTAAATTCTCCTGTTTCTGAATTTATAAGAGCTTTGGATTATGTACTGGGGCAAGAACTTGCGTCTAAACTGATAATTTATGTAGATGACATTTTGGTTACAGGTCAAAATTGGGAGGAACATTTTTCGATTTTGAAGTCAGTTTGTGAAAAACTTAGAAAAGGGGGGATGACATTGAAATTAGAGAAATATAAATTTGCAGTTTCTGAATTAAAATTTTTGGGTCATATTGTCACAGACAAGGGAATTTTGGCAGATCCAGAAAAAATTAAAGTAATTTCAGAAATTCCTATTTCTAAGACTAAAAAACTATTAATGTCGTTCTTTGGGTTATGCCATTATTACCGAGTACATATAAGTAATCAGAGTCTGAATGCACCATGTTTAAGTCAGTTACTTAAGAAAAACTCTGTTTGGGTTTGGGATAAAAGTTATCAGGAATAGTTTGATAAAATTAAGCAAGAGTTGAGGAAACAACACTTATTACACAGACCTGATTTTAATTTACCATTTTGTTTGAACACTGATAGCAGTAATTATGGGCTTGGAGCAGAGTTATTTCAAGAAAGAGTAGAGAATGGAGTTAAGATACATTGTACCATAGCATTTCCAAGCAGAATGTTGCTCAAGTACGAAAAAAAATATACAGTCACAGAGAAGGAACTTTTGGCAATTCATTGGGCTTTTACAAAATTTAGAATTTACCTTATTGGACATAAAACCATATTATTTTCGAATCACAAAGCTTTGAGTTACTTACAAGAGTGCAAATTATACCACAGTAGATTGACCAGATGGGCAATATTTCTGCAACAGTTTGACTTCGAAATCAAACACATAAAAGGTTCTGAGAATGTAGTAGCTGATTCACTTTCAAGGTTACCAATTGGGGGAGAAAAGGAGATTTTTGAACAAGAGGAGGAAAAGCAATTTAAAATTAGTTACTTGAAAGGGGTGGAAAATGAGGAAACAATTAGAGCTATGTGTAACAAAATTAGAAAAAATCAAAATTTGGATCAGAGTTGGAAATTAATCAAAGAATGTTTAGGCAAGAAGGGGTATGAGAAACTTGATAAATTTTACAAATTACATAAGGGGATTTTATTTTGGAGAACAGATGTAGATTCTGATAATTGTGTTGGCCAGAGGCAGATGCTGATAAGCTGGTCATTTACATACATGAAAGTTTTGGTCATTGTGGGATACAGAAGTGCATTCAAAAGATACAAGAAAATCTTTATTTTTACAATATTGGAAAGAAGGTAAGAAAAGAGTTGGCTACCTATGACAAATGTCAGAGAGTTAAAGTGAGCAATCAAAGATGTGGTGGAGAGATGCAAAACATTATTCCAGAAAAACCTTTAGATCTTATCTTATATGGAATGTTGCCAAAGAGTAAAGGTGGTCAATGATACATTTTTGTTATGATAGATGTATTTTAAAAATTAATTAAACTATATCCAGTGAAAAAAGCTACTAGCCATGAAATTATAATAAAAATTGAAAGGGATTATTTCGCACAGGTGGGTAAACCAAAAGATATATTACCAGATAATGATTCACAGTTCACCTCTAAAATTTGGAAAAAGTTTATTGAAAGATCATAATTGAAGCATATACTTATATCTGTTTATTCTCCATCCACCAATCCTGCAGATGATATATGAGGGAAATTGGGAGACTTTGTAGAACCTATTGTAGCCATAAACATCCAACCTGGTTTGAGCACATTCGAAATTTTTAAGATATTATGAATAGCCTACAACATAGTTTCACAGGATTTTCACCATATGAGATTATGTTTAATATTAGACCTCCTAATCTTATATCAGAACTTATTGAATTTCTTAAATGTACACCTTTAACTATGCAAGAGAGAGAAGATATTGTCAGGGAAACTATGAGGAAACAAGGGGAAAAGAGGAATAAAAACCATAGCAAGAGGGTAAAATTAACCACTTTCAAAATTGGGGATCTTGTTCTGGTCAAATCTCATGAAAAATCAAAAATGTTAACTTCAGAAATTAAATAATTCTTTGATATCTATATTGGGACTTTGGAAGTCATAGAAAATCCACACCCTAATGCTTATCGTTTGGCGTATCCTAAGTCAAAGAAATTATTTGGTCTCAGGAATGTTGTCTCTTTGAAACTATGTAAGCAGAAATCATAATTTCAAAATTTAAATAGCCTATTATCATCTAAAACAAAAGTCCTCCACTGGAATATGCTTGTTAGAACCAAACTACCTGTACAACCAAGTATGTATATTTGCATGTATAAATTAATAATTTGAAGTCACATGTTAATTGAAACTGATGAAAAAAGACTGTTGTAACAAAGAATGAGAGAAAGATTTATTTTTACTTTTCTACAAAGAAAAAAGTCTCCCTAGTGAGCATTTCTGAATTTTTCTAATTTTTGGAAGCTAAGTCTTCCCTGTAGGTGAAGGCATGCATGTGAGGACATGCATGCAAATGTATAAGTTTCTAAAACAATTTTAGATAAAGCCATGTGATATATGAGCAATTTTTTGTTGTTTATACTGATGTTGTGGGGAGCGAAAGTACTCTTCACAAGAATGTGACTTGTAGTAATATTGTAGTAGAGAGGCAAGTGTACATAAATAATTGCAAAAAATTTAGATAACACTGATGTATCTTTAGCTGTACTAAAAGAAGAAAATCATAAGTAAAAAAATACAAAATAAAAAAACGAGTAAAAAAATTAAAAAATTAAAAAAAAGAAAATCATAAGCAAAAAAATATACAAAAAACCATGAGTAAAAATAAATTAAAAAAAGATATTGAAAAGAAAATCATAAGCAAAAAATATATATAAAAAAATATGAGTAAAAACATTCAAAGAAGAAAATCAGAATTAAAAATATATAAAAGGCAAATATATAGAAAAAAACAGTACACGATATATGTCCAGTAACATTTTTACTGTACAATATGTAAGCATAATGAAATTAACATTAATATAAAAAAAATTTAATTCCTATTCTAGGAAATGAGTTTTACCTTCCTATTATTTTCAATCTGTATGCTGTATGTTAGAGTATTTCTCATGTAAGTTTTATACCATGTATATTTGTCATGTCAAATAATTTCTTAACTTGAATTTTTTGTGTATGAGATTGGTGGGGAATAATCATTGAAGCAACAGCCGGTAACAAATCCACAGATTCAAAGAGTCCAAATTTGGAAGAGGCTATCAGACTGCATCATTAATGTCCTAATTCTGTAATACAGATCCATTACTGAGAGTGGTCGGGATTCTGTTGTATACGTCCATAACAACAAAAGCCCTGGGGAGCGGTTGTAATGGATCTGGGAGATGTGTTATTCTCTACCCGATTTGTCGATACCAAATTGTAAATGTTTTCATATATTTTTGTCAGAATTTTTTTAATATAATTTGCCTTATTATATATTAATTTACTTATATTTTTGAGAGTGAAAACATATCGATTACTATTAATAAATGTGTCGAAGAATAGCAAAGGGACTGATTACAAGTGGAAGCTTGTGTGTTGTGTAAAATGTCTTTGAAGCTGGAGTCATCTTTGACTATAGTCAGTCGGCAGTTAACTCTTGGTGTGTGTTGATGGTAGAACAATGTGCAGGTCGCCGTCATAAATAATTTTGAATTATGTTACTATTTTTTTATATAAACTTTAAGAAGAAACTACATTCGAAGAAATGGTATTTGAAGCACCAAAAATGAGGCAAACACATTGAACCAGGTCATTTCTGCAGCCGACAAAGATGCTTTGTGGAATCATACTTCCACTAGACAGCTGAAGCAAAGACCAATATCGCCTTGTAAACATCTAACGGAAAAGGTACTGTCACGAAATATGCCAAATTTAAGAAAATAAAAAATAGTGAGCATATTTCAACTTTGTGTCTCAGCCGGGATACCATATTTCAAGTCCCATAAAACCTTTTGAGGTGTCTGTGCTGCCCTGTTTCACTACTGATAAATTATGTTTAAGCAACTTCCGTGTTGCTGATGTGATAACTATTGCCTATCTTAAGGGAGAATGTCCCCCTTTTAATGGGACGATTCATTGTTTTCGGTAACTCATTTTCCCAATTTTTTACTAATATTTCTGTTGAGTCGAGTCCTAGGATGGAGGGTATCCGGAACAAGTTAGCATAGGGACGCACAATTGGACGGACGGTACTCTGAACTGAAAACTTACTCAGACCAGATGGTGAGCGGTGATCCTGGAGCAACATTTGTCACACTTTACAACCTGGCAGAATGTCACTCACCTAGAACTGACGCTGGAGATTCTTTCGAGACAGAGTGACGTGCTAGCTGTCAAATGGCTGTGTGCACAGCGAATTCAGGGTGACGGAAAGAGGTCAATTTAGTGCAGCCATATTAAGTCGCCAAGGAAAAAACCGTATTCGAATGAGGCCATTTATATTGCCAAGTTTTCTCTATGAAGTATAATGCAGTTGTGTTGTGCCCGCCATACTGCCATGTGAGGTCATTAAATTGTCAGTGATGCAAGTTGTTCAATAAACCCTGCAAAGCTCAGTTCTCGTGTCGGTGCCCGCGTCAAATGGTTCAAATGGCTCTGAGCGCTATGGGACTTAACTTCTAAGGTCATCAGTCCCCTGGAACTTAGAACTTATTAAATCTAACTAACCTAAGGACATCACACACATCCATGCCCGAGGCAGGATTCGAACCTGCGACCGTAGCGGTAGCGCGGTTCCAGACTGTAGCGCCTAGAACCGCTCGGCCACCTCGGCCGGCCCCGCGTCAAAAAATAGATACAGTTACAGTAACGAGTTGAGCTATACCCTGCACATTACTTGCCAACAAGATGAGTTATTAAACGTTTTGAAACGTTGCTTTGAACTCGTTACAAATTAGTCCTATCATAGAATTCATTCGAAAGTTCATTTACGCCCGCAATTATTATGTTGCGCAAAGTAAGCTATACCTACACTATTCTTGTTCTATTTCTTTAAAAAATTATAGTCAGGTTGCGTTATAATATCATCTCTTGGATCTGAAGTTAATACTGAATAGGGCGTTTGTTCAGGGCATCACTCAGGCTATATAAAGCATCTCCCCCAAAGTACTTGGAACTATCATAACTCGAAGAAAAATGACAAAATCTATGATTTTTAAGACACATAAATGCTAAAATTACTGATGATGTTTTACTGTTGAAAGTGTTCAAAATGTCCTCCGTCGGCAGCAAAGTAGCTCTACAATCCTGCGAAACAGATTGAAGTATATTTGCTATGGTTGTCCATGGAGAGCTCTGTCATGTCATCCAGAGTACTTGGCTTTGTGGTGTGGACGGTGTCCGTCAGGGATCCCTACAGAAAGGAGCCTAACGGCGTTAGATTGCGAGATCTGGTTCTCTGCCTATCCACCTCTCAACCAATGTTTCATTCAGGAATTGCACGTCAGTTTGGTAACGTGAATGTGCACCGTTCTGTAAAACTCATTTGCACTACTCCTTCAAATAAGAATTGCCCTTCAAGTAGTCTGGCAGACCTACCACACCACATAAATAAACTGATAATCCAGGAAGATTTAAGGTCTCGTTCTTCCGTAACATGGGGATTACCTCTTGTCCAGTAAATACAGTTATGGCGACTGTTGGTTCCATTCAGTTTAAACATCGTCTCATCAGACCAATCAATGTTGTCGGTCTCCTGCTGATTATCACAAATCCATTCACAAAATTCGAGGCACCTGTTTGGATTCTCCTTATCTATGGTGTGAGGCAACCTAGAAATGTAGGGTTTCCGCTTCGCTTGTTTTAAAACGAGGTTAACACTTGATTGGCTTACACCAGATTCAGGTGCAGATTGCCGTATGGACTTCTTTGGGGATCAATTGAAAGAAAACAGCCCTCAGTCACTGTTTTTAACGAATTAACACTACAACCGCCAGAACTAGAACTATACTTAGAACCGCCGATGTGGTCAAAGGCCCACTTTCTTTGTAAGTACATGTTGTGCTGTTTAATGTAAATTTTAATGACCTTGATAAGAATGTACCACTTTCATAACGTTTAATAACAGTACCATTGTATTTCACAACAACAATGGGAACATCATATTACTAATATTAAAGAACATAGTTCACAATATTTATCTGCAACCATACTCATTGTATTGCAGTAGTTTTAAAATTAATAGAATTTAATCTTAATGGAGAAACTAAGTACCCAAGAATATGTTAAGAGAAAGACCATTCATAAAATATGACGATGTATAGTACCTAATACTACTTACAAGCGTTACAAACCACAGTCTTTATTACTTTATATGTACACGGCCCACAAACATATCTCTTGCATTTACTGCATACTTCATTTGTCTTGTTTCTGCATTTCCTCGTTTGGCATAGTTTTCTTACTTTCGTAGGAATTTCCACTTCTTCTCTTTCTTCATCACCATCGTCCTTTTCTTCCTTTTCTTTTCCATCCCTTGGCATCCTTTCCTGATTCCTGGTTTCCATATAGGCTCTACGTAATTCTTCTGCTGGATTTGGGATGAAATTCCTCCAACCTATTTTGATCCCTGTCACTAGCTTGAAAATGATCCATGCGTTGATGGCTGCTAAATCAAGGATATTGTGAAATACGTGTACAGGCCATCGAAGAGTACCAGAGTGGACAGAACATTTCCTCGTCATCTGGTCCGAGACATCTACAGCAAATTTTGTGCTATTGTAGAAGCTCACTGTTTCGGGAAGGCGTTTCGAATTATTTCAACATCTGTGTGCTATACAGAAGAATATTTTTGTTCTTTTTCCCTTGGTAAACAGTCAGAGTACCACCTTCCCTTTTCAGGACAACAGACGTATAAAGAGGAGTTTTCATTTTTTTATAGTGTTCGTAATTTCTTTTCTTACACGGTTGATAGTGCGGACAAGACTAGTTTTCTCTTTTTCCAGTCTCTCTCCAAATGTGACCGTAGTGAAAATATTATAAGTAGTCACATTTCGCCCCTCATTGTGATGTGGAGCTACCAACTTCATTACTACTTGTTCTGGAAGTTTCCCATCAGGTGCCCTCTGTTCGTTCTTTCCAACATAAGGGAATCCATTACAAAGATATTTTGTTTCTACATTCGCTAGAAGCCAGAATTTGATTCCGAATTTATCATGCTTATCCGCCGTATATTGCAAATACGGACACCTGGTTCTGCTGAGGAAAAGTTGTTCGTCCACAGTGACATTTGATCCAGGTATGTAATTCAACTGACAGTTTTCTATAAAATGGATCCAAGTAGATGATATAAGTGCAAATTTGTCACTTTTCAAACGTTCTGACCGTGTATTTTTTTCATCAAAACGCAAATATTTCAAAATTTCTTGAAACCTGTTTCTGCTCATTGTGTCAGAGAAAAATGGGGCTCCCCACTTTTTCGTCCACAACTCATCTACTTCAATACATCTGGCACCTAGTGCACCACGAACATACAATAAAGCAACAAATGCATCTAATTCTTCTAAATGCAAACTCCAGGAATTATTTCCAAGAAGCCGTTGTGCCTCTGCTTCTGTGCATTTCTTTATGTGTTTCAACATTGATTGATCAACTAAAAGACGCCAGGCCCTCGGAACATTACCATTTGAGACGTACCGCTTTGCGTGTGAAGTAGGTCCCTGTGTTTCTTTCAATATACTCTGTTGACCTATCCTACCTGTGGTAGTAACACCGAAGTCTGCTACAGTCCACTCCGTGATCCCGTCCTTCCCCAGGAGTTTTGAGCCAGGTTCTGGAAGTGAACCCCCACTTCGTTCTCCTACGTCGATTCTGTATTGGTCCACTTACAGGAGTTGCAGTTCTTTTTTTACCCAGGATATGTCCTTCTCTCGCATTGCTTGGTCCTGGTTAGGCAACTGCGTGAGGAAAGAGACAATTAGAAATCTACAATTCATTATAAGGATAGCATACCACACAATAAAACAGCAGTAACAGAAGTAGCAGTAGAAGTGTCAGCCCCATTACAATAGTGATCATTATTCATATAGTAATAATAATAATAATAATAATAATAATAATAATAATAATATAAGTGAAAGTACATTACCTTCATCTTCAGTTTCGGAGCTGTCACTCTCCACATTAGCGACAGGTTGGTATTCTTCGTCTGTAGAATCTTCCACAAGGTCCTCAACTTCAGGATCATTTTCAGCATCCGATTCATACAAAAGTGTGACAATTTCTTCATCTGAAACTGGCCGTGGTTTGTATCGCTGTGACATCTGAGCCATGTCTGCTGCTCTGAGATCAGTACGCCGGCCAGGGTGGCCGAGCGGTTCTAGGCGCTACGGTCTGGAACCGCGCGACCGCTACGGTCGCAGATTCGAACCCTGCCTCGGGCATGGATGTGTGTGATATCGTTAGGTTAGTTAGGTTTAAGTAGTTCTAAGTTCTAGGGGACTGATGACCACAGCAGTTAAGTCCTATAATGCTCAGAGCCATCTGAACCATCATCTGAGACCAGTACTCAAATAATCAGTCCTGTTTATCCGAAACCCAATAGCAAACATTAAATGAGATATTGCATTGTTGAGCTTTTAAATTCAAACAATGCGAGTAAACTTCCATAACCAACATATTTAGTACATTGTTGACGAGTGCTAAGAATAAATCCGGGGAGTGATGCACAACAATCTTTAAATAATGTTTTCAAATATGCATGTAATGTGGTCAAAGTTACCACTCGGCGGTTTTAAGTATAAGTGGTCAATCAAAGAAAACTAATGAAGATAAAATAAATATAAGACTATTTATACGATCTACATAAACATTTAGGAAAAGTCATTAACTCACAACAATATAGATTAGAAATTGACCGAATATTAACATGTTAAAATATAGAAAGTGGTCGAATTGACCACTCGGTGGTCCTAGTGTTAACCGGGTTTCAACACTGCTAGGAGTGTCTTCCTCAGAATTTAAATCAAGGAATGGTCTATAACATGGTCTCAGAAATATGAATAAAAACGTATGATAACGAGTATAAGTACAGAATCACCGTGAAAGACCGGCAGTCCTTGCATGTCATTTATAAAATAATAAATATGCCAAAAGGGCATTAGTCACAAAGATATTTAAGATAAAAAAATTGTGATAGCGAGCCACTCCCTCCGTCCGTTTGCAACCTGTAACCGCGTAAGTAACGAGTAGCTCTTCAGTCACAAGTTTTTGTCATTATACTGTGCTAGAAACTAACCTGAATAATAAAACTGATATTTACATTTAATTTTCTTTAGGAAACTGGACTAGTAAATAACTTTACAAGAATTCCAATAACTTGCTCTATATTACAACTAAACAGACCACAAATTGAAAATGACGACTGGTGGTGCTCTGAACAGTTCTCAAAGTTTTTTGACAAAAGTTTTCTGCCTTGGCTTTTGTCTTTACTAATTGAGCCGCTGTAGTTGAGATGAATGACAGCTGGATGATGTCTTCAAGTCTTCTTAGTGGTAGCCACTGTTACATGTTCGCCTTTGCTCATTTCTGAGTAATTACGCCCTGGTTCGATGCACGCCACCTTGCCATCAACTCATCTACATCTACCTCTACGTGGATATTCTGCAAATCACATTTAAGTGGCTGGCAGAGCGTTCATCGAACCACCTTCGCCGGCCGGTGTGGCCGAGCGGTTCCAGGCGCTTCAGTCTGGAACAGCGCGACCGCTACGGTCGCAGGTTCGAATTCTGCCTCGGGCATGGATGTGTGTGATGTCCTTAGGTTGATTAGGTTTAAGTAGTTCTAAGTTCTAGGGGACTGATGACCTCAGATGTTAAGTCCCATAGTTCTCAGAGCTATTTTTTTAACCACCTCCACAATAATTATCTATTATTCCAGTCTCGTACAGGACGAGAGAAAAACAAACACCTATATCTTTCTGCGCGAGCTCTGATTTCCCTTATTTTACCGTGGTGATCGTTTCTTCCAATGTACGTCGGCTTCAACAAAATATCTTCGTATTCGAAGGAGAAACTTGGTGATTAAAATTTCGTGGGAAGATTCGGTCGCAACGAAAAAGTCTTTCTTTTGGCGACATCCATCTCAAATTCTGTATCAGTTCAGCAACACTCTCTCCCATATTTAGCGATAATACAAAGCGTGATGCCCTTCTTTGAGCTTTCAGCCCTATATGGTAAGGATCCCACAACGCGCAGCAGTGTTCTAAAAGAGGGCGTACAAGCGTAATGTAGATAGTCTCATCAGTAGGTCTGTTACATTTTCAAAGTGTTCTGCCAATAAAACGCAGCCTTTTGTTAGCCTTCCCCACAACATTTTCTATGTGTTCTTTCCAATTTAAATTGTTCGCAATTGTAATTCCTAGATATTTGGTTTAATTTACGGCCTTTAGATTTGACTGTTTTATAGTGTAACAGAAGTTTAACTGATTCCTTTTTAGCACTCTTGTGGATAACATCACACCTTTCGCTATTTTGGGTCAATTGCCAATTTTCGCACATTACAGATATCTTTTCTAAGTCGTTTTGCAATTTGTTTTTATCTTCTGATGACGTTACTAGTCGATAAACGACAGCGTCATCTGCAAACAAACTAAGACTGCTTGCTCAGATTGTCTCCCAAATCGTTTGTATGCATAAGGAACAGCGGAGGGCCTGTAAAACTACCTTGGAGAACCCATAAATCACTTCTGTTTTACTTGATGACTTTCCGTCAGTTACTAGGAACTGTGACCCTTATGACAGGAAATCACGAATCCAGTCACATAACTGAGACGATGTTCAACTCAGCCGGAAATATTTGCAATCTGACCATTTATGTTATGCAAACGATTTTCCCTATCGTCAAACCTAGCTATCTTCAACCTTGACGCTGATCACATTTAAATAAGCACTCTCAATATTGTTATACAAGAACGGATCTACTCGAATTCACAGTCGTGTCTCTACCACAACAACCCTCTGACGTCTGACTGTTGCTTCCGATCCCTGCCGCTGCTCACGCTTTTTCCACACTGCACTAACCACTCGCAAGGGCACTCAGACCTAACGCCTGTACATTGTTTAATGAACTGAACAACATTAAATCTAAGAAAACGTAAGTCTGTTACATTTTCAACAAATCGGTTATTGAGCGACTTAATACAAAAATTGTATTTAGCACATCAGCATTTTGATATGAAATACATGTCATAAGTAAGTGTCATGACCTGCACTTGTGCGAGCATATGGACAGGATGAAAGTTTTCTCGCACCTTATCCCATATTGTGAAAAATTTAGTACTCAAGACCAGCTTACAATAAAAGGCACGGACTGTCTTCAGAGATGGCCTGAAGATTCAATTCCGCGGCGTGGTGGATCGTCTTTGTAATGTCATCGACTCCTTCCCGGACACTGTCATGGTGTGCTGTCAGAGGAAATTGGCTGTACAGCGTCAGGTTCGTCTCTCTGAGGACCCACCGTTAGGTGAATCCATATAGGAAAATAGTCACTATAATATCGCGCTAAGATCACCTCTAGATGTGATGCTCAGGCACGGACGTAGACGGCTTCGAAAAACTGATGACGGAGTATGACCTGTTAGGAGAGCTAAGGTGTGCTCTCTGTCTCAATTTCTAAAAGCAAATATCGTGCCACCAAGAGACTGCAACTACTACATCATGGGTAGCGAAGTCCCATAGCACCTGCCAATAATTAATTCTCCACATAGGAGCGATGGTCGATGAATTGAGTGGTGCAGTTCGTGAGATGTAAGTCATCCAGATGTATCTGCCAGTAACGTCGTTTCGGCTGTTGTCATCACCGCTCAGTGTCACTTTCAATAAAATCTGTACCCCCTTATTCACGCACTAAATTTTGACTGCATTTTACTGTTAACGAATATTTCAGTGCCGCCGGATAATTTTTCATTTTCATTTTATGGCGGTACAGTAAGAACGATACCATACAGACTGATATAAATACACTACTGGCCATTAAAATTGCTACAGCACGAAGATGACGTGCTACAGACACGAAATTTAACCGACGGGGAGAAGATGCTGTGACATGCCAATGATTAGCTTTTCAGAGCATTCACACAAGGTTGGCGCCCGTTGCGACACCTAAAACGTTCTGACATGAGGAAAGTTTCCAACCGATTTCTCATACACAAACAGCAGTTGACCGGCGTTGCCTGGTGGAACGTTGTTGTGATGCGTCGTGTAAGGAGAAGAAATGCGTACCATCACGTTTCCGACTATGATAATAGTCGGATTGAAGCCTATCGCGGTTGCGGTTTATCGTATCGTGACATTGCTGCTCGCGTTGGTCGAGATCCAATGATTGTTAGCAGAATATGGAACCGTTGTGTTCAGGAGGGTAATACGGAATGCCGTGCTGGAAACCAACGGCCTCGCATCACTAGCAGTCGAGATGACATCTTATCCGCATGGCCGTAACGGATAGTGCAGCCACTTCTCGATCCCTGAGTCAACAGATGGGGACGTTTGCAAGACAACAACCATCTGCACGAACGGTTCGACGACGTTTGCAGCAGCATGGACTATCAGTTCGGAGACCATGGCTGCTGTTACCCCTGACGCTGCATCACAGACAGGAGCGCCTGCGATGAACCTGGGTGCACGAATGGCAAAACGTCATTTTTTCGGATGAATGCAGGTTCTGTTTACAGCATCATGATGGTCGCATTCGTGTTTGGCGATATCACGGTGAACGTTTCACCCGGCGTGATGGTATGGGGTGCCATTTGTTGCACGTCTCGGTCACCTCTTGTTACCATTGACGGCACTTTGAACAGTGGTCGTTACATTTCAGATGTGTTACGACCCGTGGCTCTACCCTTCATTCAATCCCTGCGAAACCCTACATTTCAGCAGGATAATGCATGACCGCATGTTGCAGGTCCTGTACGGGCCTTTCGGGATACAGAAAATGTTCGACTGCTGCCCTGGCCAGCATATTCTCCAGATCTCTCACCAATTGAAAACGTCTGGTCAATGGTGGCCGAGCAACTGGCTCGTAACAATACGCCAGTCACTATTCTTGATGAACTGTGGTATCGTATTGAAGCTGCATGGGCAGCTGTACCTGTACATGCCATCCAAACTCTGTTTGACTCAATACCCAGGCTTATCAACGCCGCTATTACGGCCAGAGGTAGTTGTTCTGGGTACTGATTTCTCAAGATCTATGCACCCGAATTGTGTGAAAATGTTATCAGATGTCAGTTCTAGTATAATATATTTGTCCAATGAATACCCGTTTATCATCTGCATTTCTTCTTGATGTAGCAGTGTTAATGGTCAGTAGTGTAATTTCATGACACCTAATGGTGATCAGTTGTTCTAAACTAGTGGTTGTTAAATATTTGTTTCATCAGCAGGCATTGGTGATTCTTGAAAACGAATATTTTCAAATAATTGTAGGTTAAGGGCACCACCCACACTGATATTAGTATATAGTTTTATTTTCAAAATGTAGTTTCTTTCTGAAATTAAATAAGATTTTGCCAATTGTTAAACAGATTTTAATAAATGTTTCAACAAACATTAAAGTCTCCGACACGTCGGAAATAATTTTCTTTCCAGCATGTGGTCTATAAGTGATACCTAAAGTTTGGTTAACAACCTTTTCTTCACAGTGATTTATTAAAAGAAGCGTCCCCGGGTATGGAATTTGGCATCCAGCCATTCTCCTGTGATCTGAAAGAGATGAGTTCGATTGTTGTGTGTCAGTCCCACAGCCACACAGGACACCGAAGATTCACCGAGTTTCCTTGCTTGGGTAATCCTTATACAACAGAGATATGGTTGTTTTTTCCAGAGGTTGTATAATGTAAACTTTAGATGGCATAATTAATAAAATATTCCGCGATATTATGCCGTGGTCTAAAGGATTTCACTTCAAAACCTGACGTTTCGTCGCCATCTGCGGAGAACAGATTCAAGGGGGATGGTAGGTTGATTGAGTATCAGATTCACACCCTGGCCCGCTACTGACTACAGCAAAATTCGGCTTACGCGAGCTTCCGCGCAGTGGAGTGACGTCACGATTGCCTCACAATCACGTATTTCAAATAGAACGAAGAGCTCTAAGAACAGACGGATGGTGTCGCTAAGACAGATTATAGCGAACTTCTTTACGGGAAAACTCGAGGAGCAGGCTTTGGAAACTGCGAACGAGAAACAGAATTTGTGGTTCTTTAACGTGGATGATACGTTTGTTTTGTGGCAGCATGGCAAGAAGGAACCGCATTGGTTAAGAATGGATGGTCGTTCGCTGAGGTGGAAAGAGCGTTAAGACTACCGCGTAGAAATCATAACGTTGCTCAAGCGCTAGTGAAATCGTGGGTTTTCTGCCGTTCACTAAGGACGTGACTGGCAGCGTAGGAAAAATTTTGACAGAGCAGAACATCGTGTTAATTTCCACACCCACACAGAAGATACAAGATCGTCTAAAATCGGCCAAGGATGCCCGCCAACCGCTATAAAAAGCTGGAATTTGTAGAATTCCGTGTAATTGTGGGGAGGTGCACGTGGGTAATACAAAAAGAACTGTCAAAATACGACTCGAAGAGCACAAGGGCAGTTGCAGAAGAGGGGAGACTGACAGATCAGCTGTTGAGGACGTCCTTTACAGCCAGGAGACCACCACATTCCTTTTGATAGGACTCAAGTACTGGCAGCCACAAACGGATACTATGAAACGCTGTACAGAGAAGCAACAGAGATTGTGAAGCACCCCAGGAATTTTAATGGGAAAGAGGAAGGCGCGAAATTGAATGAAACTGGGATTCCGGTGCTGAAGAAGATGTTTACGTCTTCCACTATGGGATGATAGTAACAGTGGACGATGGCAGTCCAGAACGGCCTGTTGCGCTTGCGTATTCAAAACATGTGACGTCACACCACTGCGCGGAAGCTCACGGAAGCGGAATTTTGCTGTAATCAGTAGCGGGCCAGGGAGTGAGTCGACATTTATCAAAGCTACGATCCCCCTTGAAAATGTCCTCCGCAGATGGGGGCGAAACTTCGGTTTTCGAAGTGAAATCCCTTACACCATGGCATAACAGCCCGGAATATTTTATTAATTGTTTCCACAAGTTAGCAACAAACGACAGTATCGCCTCATCCACCCCATCAGCACGTAGTATATTTGTGGTTGAGTAATTTTTATTTTCACAGAGGCTTGTACGTTTGTCGCTATCAGAGTGGTCAAGTCAAGGTCTCTCTTCTCTGTGACACAAAGTATGAAAATGTTGTTAAACCTATGACGGTTCGCTTACATCGGCCGTACATATACTTTTTTAAATATTTGCTCTAAGTAATATGTAGTGTGTGAACATTGTTGCTGGGCTGCAGAATTAAGCTACAAGTGAGTGGCAACCCTTGACACAATTTTTATACTAGGAGTAGCGCGCCGCCGTGCAGTTACTCGTCTAGCTGGGTGATTCAGTACTCAGCCGAATCAATTTTTCACACACAAGTAAGGGATAATTTCCAAAAATTGCGAATATTCAATCATATCATATTAGAAAAGTATTTACTTTCTCATTTGTTTTCCGACTTCAGACTTAAAATTATAACATCCTAAAAGCCTTGGAATTCTTGAAACAGATATCCTGCTAGTATTAATGTAGATAACAGGCGAAAATCGTAGATGGATGAACTGGCTATATGACTAATTAAATTTATACCGAACCCTCACAGCTTGAGTTATACTCGCACCTGGCCATTTTTCCTGACATTATTTGTAACTTTAGAATGGACTTTGAGCTCTCACTTCAATTTCCACCATTTTCTTTGTGTGTGGTTGGCTGCTTTGATACGACCTCTGCGTAACAACGCCTCATTAAAAAATTTTTCTAAATTTCAGTTCACTGTGGTGTTCTTTTGTGCACCCTTTGTTTCCGATAAAAATGCATAGGGCTTATGCATTTCACTGTGCTGCTCCCCCTGCACCTGACGTTGCTACCAAGTTAACCTAATGGCTACTGGAATCCATGAAATGCAGAGGTAGCAATGGAATGGGCGTGTAGCTGTGAAGACAGGTGGTATATTAGTGCGGCCACTCGTGTGATGTTCATTTGTTTTTCCGACGTGCATATTTTTCTGTATGAATTTATACGCGTGCTTTAGAGTCAGCTGTTCAACATAAACTGCTGTATAACGTGATTCTGTAGGATTTTCCGTGCATTAAGGACTTAAGTTAAATGAATCCATATTACTTCCACATGTTTTATAATTTCATCCACCTCCCTTATCGCTGTCTTTTCTTACTTCTTGTAGTACAACAGCGAACAAGCTTCATCCATCTAACTGCCGTTGCCGCTGTAATTGTTTTAATGTGGGTTTTATGTCTCCCATTGAGTACCCCGATCTTCGTGTTCTCTAAATTAGCTGTTCTCAAATTTTTTGCGGCCAAATCCTATTGAAATACTTCGTGTTTTACCGAGACTAAGGCGAGCAAAAATTAGTGTTATATTCATTCTTTAATTAAAAAATGTTGGATGTAAGTTTCGTCATACTTCGTTTTTTTTTTTACCTTTAGTGAGTCGTTAGATATGACACTGCTTGAAACCGTGGACTCTGGAGTCGTTATATCACCATCTTGAAGTCTTTGACGTTGATGACACATCTTCCCGATGAAAGACCTTTCAACCTCCGATGCAAGTTTTGTTGGGACATCTTTAAACCAACGCCCCACTCTATCTTTTATCCGCGCGGGATTAGCCGAGCGGTCTATGGCGCTGCAATTATGGACTGTGCGGCTGATCCCGGTGGAGGTTCGACTCCTCCCTCGGGCATGGGTGTGTGTGTTTGTCCTTACGATAATTTAGGTTAAGCAGTGTGTAAGCTTAGGGACTGATGACCTTAGCAGTTAAGTCCCATAAGATTTCACACACATTTGAACATTTTTTTCTATCTTTTAAAATCAACAGTTTAACCTACCAATGTGACAAACTCAGAGTAATATCATCACAAAATATTGAATTACGATATTGTAGTCTATAACAAACACGAATCGAAATACCGCAATTCGAGAGCGGTGCGCGGATTCTCCGAGCGGAACTGGAATGCGCACTGAGTTTGAGCTGTGCTCTGTGATGCGCGGTGCGGATTGTTGTTCTTGTTGTTATTCTTCTGGAAGGGTTTCTGCTTATGCAGGTCGTTCACAGACTCCTTTCGAAGCTTCTCTTTTCTCCCACAGTCTATTGTTCAACATTTCCCCCCATGACAGCCCTCTTCGGTTCACATCATTCTTCACCTGATCATTCATCCTTGTTCGTGGTCTTCCAATTGGTCTTCGCCCAGATCTTCTCCGTTCTAAAGCTCTTATTGGAAGTCTATCTTGTAACACTCTTTTAACATGGTAAGACCATTTAAGCCAGTTTCTACCGCAGTTTCTTTAGGGGACTTCCCTGAAGGGCATTGTTTCATTCCTTATCACGTCCCGTCTGACCTAACACAGGACGCCTCGCAGAAATCTGTTGCTTGTATCGTTGGCGAGTTGTTGAGGTCGTTCTTTGTCTGCCGTGCTTTCCTATTCGTAACGAATCCTGCTCATGATGTATCATATTCTTCTGCTGTTGATATTACTCTATACTCGTCTTACCAGAAATCCTTATACGTTTCACTGCACTGACCCTCACTACAACGATTCTGTGCATTTGTACTTCCGTTTCAGATTTTCTAGCTTTCCTACCACTTTTAAACTTCTGAAATTCTATGCCTCGACTCGTACACTGTTATCCTTTCGTTGGTTTTTGCGTCTATTCCGTGCTCACTTCCCCCTTGGCAGCTCCTTCCGGAGATGCGATGGGGGGATAGATCTGAAATCTTTTGCAAATTGATAGATCGTTATGAAACATCTTCAGTTACAGGTCACATGTCCTCTCGATATGCCTTATGTCTGTCTAATACAGTGGTTGCTATTGCCTTCTGCCTTTTCATGCCTTTGTTCTTTGTGATTCACCTATCTTGCAAAGCTATGCCTAAATAATTAATGGACGTGACAGTCAAACACTACACTATTAACAAAATGGTTCAAATGGCTCTGAGCACTATGGGACTTAACATCTATGGTCATCAGTCCCCTAGAACTTAGAACTACTTAAACCTAACTAACCTAAGGACATCACACACATCCACGCCCGACGCAGTATTTGAACCTGCGACCGTAGCAGTTGCGCACTTCCGGACTGAAGTGCCTAAAACCGCGCGGCCACAACGGCCGGCTCTGACACATACATCAACAGCATTCAGCATTGGTCAATAGTTATCTCTCTTGCTTCCTCTTTTCTACTTCCTATGGAATACCTTAAGGATTTTCTGCTGAAAGCAGATTTCCTGTTTAAGAACGCACAGTGTGCATATTATGTTTAGATAAATACTCTGTTTATAACTGCGTAATTAGGGCCTTCGTGTTAATAGTTCGTTATAGCCAAGGGTTGCAGTAGACAAACCTCATTTCACTTCCAATGGCTCTGTCTATTGTAAAGTCTGCGAACAAAGAAGGGGCAAAAATATTTGTTTTCCAAACATGTAAAAAGGAGCAATAAACGCCACTAATGGTTAACCATGCCTTATCAATAACGCGAAACGATTCACGTGGCATGTTTAATGCAGGAAAAAAACAAATTACAATGTGCTGAGTATGGACTTCAAAACAAAAATATTACAAGTAGTGTATAGCATATGCTACCGATGTATCGGTATTTTGTTAGTGGCGGAGTCAGTAGCGTCTGAAACGTTGTTTTAGTCGGCTGATAGCTTTCTTCAAAATTAACGTGAACACAAAGCAGGGTTATTAGGGCTACTCTGATTATTAAGTACACGTTCATTTTGGCAATGGTTTTTTGCACGAGTTGTTGTCTATCTTTAAGTTTGTAATTGTTTGCTATAGTCGTTAAATTGGTTACCAATTGTGACCTGGTGATTATCGTATTTTCAGGCTCATATTAGTTCTTTTTATCACATTATAATGTCCATATTCCGTAGAAAAACATACATCAGTCACAGATGTTCTATCCGAGTTAATGAATGCCCGATTTTTTGTGCGTGTGTGTTACTTTGTGGAGCTTTGCGTATTTCGTGAAATGCCTTTGCAAATTCGTTGTTTGTCTTTCGTGCTAAAAGGAATTTTTTTCTTTGTTGATATTTTCCAATTCTTTCAGTCACCAGAGCTCGCCGAAACCCAACACATGCACCTCATTCCATACAAGTGGCCAAAAATGCAAGGAAAAAAGGAAAAAAAGACGCACGGTTTCACCCGCCATGAAAATATTATAGACAGAAGCTGGTGCGGTAATTGTCCTACACCAAAATAGCTACAAAACCGGCCGTAGAACTATCCATGTGACAACGGAGAGAGAAACCGAGGATTAAAATGACGACCAACGAAGCACGAGCCATGCGATAACGACGCCCTGAGAGAAAGCGTTTGCCCACGCGGGCAGTCAGAAAGTCACGAGGCTTTTGACGTCCTCACACTTGCCACATTCTGCCTGGTAATGAAATACATCGCAGAAACAAACAAAAAAAAAAGAAAAGAAAAGTACAACCACCGTCGTTCCATTCGTCACAAAATTGTTAATTACTTTCACTAAGATAAAGAAGATTCTGAGTCTTGAATAACAAGTAAGTGCGCTTCTACGGCGAACAGATAACTATTTTCTGATACCGCAAAATAGACACTGATCACTAATGCAACGGTAAATGTGATTTTCCGATAATCAAGCAAACAAGCAAAGCAGTGTTTTAAAATTTTCGTGCTGAAGATTACTGACGCTTTTGTCAGATGATCCTCATTCAATGTGAGCTGACAGATTCACCTTTTTAGTTAACTGAGATTATATTATGTTACGGTCATATCATTACACTGCCTGACAACCTCCTCATTTCAGATACTATTTATTCGGCCGTTAGTATTGACCTTGGTGTCTATGGGTATTCTGTGGGGAGACAGGAGAATGGGGAGGTAGTGAAATGTGTCGCGTCAGTAACACATATAACTTGGTACACTGTGTAACAGAAACTGTAACCTACAATGATTGTTAGGTAGTTAAAATGTAAGAGGGGAACAAATAACACCGTATCATCTCCATAAAAATATTTCAATAGAACATCTACAGAATCACAAAGAGGGAGCGCTGACAACTTTTCCAGTTACTTTGTGCGTCGTATTTCGTCCATACCTAAAGTAATCGTTGATTTTAAAATTGACAGTGTTAGCTATGGAAGATAAGAAGAAAAGGAACTCTAAGAAGTGGATGGGATCTGCAGAAAGCCGAGCATGCATATGTTTCAGTTCTACACATGCCACAGAATTTACTTGGTTTACAATCAGTGGTGATCGACCACCATGAGACAGTTTTCCTACGTAAGTTTGAACTTCTACCACTGGACGTCCAAAAATAGCGAAAGATATTAGCTTTTTCCTTGCAGGTAAGTTCGAAAGGTTTTTTTTTATTACAGCAAACAACATAGAGAAACAAATATGAGCTGGAAACAAATATGTCATCAGGTCCGGATGGAATCCCAATTCGTTTTAGAAAGAGTACTCTACGTGACTGGTAGTTTGCATTGATCGCAAATCTCTCGACCAGTGCGAAGTGCCAAGCGACTGTAAAAGAGAGCATGTGACTCCTGTATATAAGAAGTGTAAAATAACGGACTCACAAAGTTACGGACCATTATCCCTGACACCAGTTTGCTGCCGAATTCTTGAACATATTATCAATTAGAATAACATAAGTTTCTAGAAGGAAAAATTTCGGTCCCTGAATCAGGACAGTTTTAAAAACAATTAGTTGTGCAAATCTCAGCTCGCTCTTTTCTTACATGATTTGCTGCGAACTAGGTATGAAGGGAAACAGGGAGATTCCATATTTCTAGATTTCCGAAAAGATTTGACACGGTGGCTACCGAAGACTGTTAACGAAGATACGAACGTAAGAAATGGGTTCACAGAAATAGGAATGGCCCGAAGACAGGAAACAGGGCTCAATAGATTTCCGTCGATGACGAGTGTTCATCGGAGACATAAGCATCGCCAGGGGTGCCCCAGGGAATTGTGACAGAACTGCTTTTATTTTCTATATATATAAATGATTTGGCGGACAGGGTGGGTAGCAGTCTGGGGTTGTTTGCTGATGATGCTGTGGTGTACGGTAATGTGTCGAAGTTGAGTGAGTGTAGGAGGATATAAGATGATTTGAACTAAATTTCTCGTGTGTACGATGAATGACAGATAGCTCTAAATGTGGAGAAATGTAACTGATTGTGGATGAGTAGGTGAAACAAATCAGTGATATTGGTGGTGTCCTGCTTGACACAGTCACGTCGTTTAAATAGCTGGGCGTAACGTTGGGAAGTGATATGAAAGGAAATGAGCATGTGAGGATTGTGGTAGGGAGGTGAATGGTTCATTTCGGTTTATCGGGAGAATTTAGGGAAAGTGTGGTACATCTCTGAATTAGACAGCAAATAGGACGTTAGTGCGACCTGTTCTTGAATACTGCTCGACTGTTTCGGATCCGTCCCAGGTCGGATCCAACGAAGATATCGGAGCAGTTCAGAGGCGATCAGGTAGATCTTTTAACGGTATGTTCAACGCACACTCAAGTATTGCGGAGGTGCTTCGGGAACTGAAATCGGAATTCCTCGAGAGAAAGTGTGATAAAATGTAGAGAAACGGCCTTTAAAGCTGACTGCAGAACGATTCTACTGCCGCCAACGTACATTTCGCGTAAGGGCAACGGAGATATGATACGAGAAATTAGGGCTCTTGCGGAAACATATAGACGGTCGTTTGTGCTCCCTCTACTTGTGACTGCAACAGGAGAGGATATGACAAATTGTGGGTACAGGATACCCTCCGCCACTCATCGAACGGTGACTTGCTGACTATCAGAGCAATGCGAAATTATTCTAGTGCGATAATTGTTTTATCCGTATGTATTAATACGGACAGCAGAACTCGATGAATAACTAGGACTCCAGCAGCGAAAGTACCACCCTGGGAGATAATGTCATACAGGAGCACACTGTGTGCTAAGACCCTTCCAGTCCAATAGCAAAAGTGATCTTACGTACGCTCATACATTTTTCGTTAGGCGTCAGACCACAACAAAACGGAACACATACTCCAGAGGTTAAGAAACATATCCACCTGGGTGACACACCTGCTGTCATCTAGGTCTGGGGCGAGCATGAATATCATATGCTCAATGTTCGGACAATCTATGTAGAGTCCTACAGAGGAGATCTCCGGCCTCCAGAAACGTCATAATTCATGAGCATAAAACCCATGAGCAGTGTCGTAAATTTATACAATAGACTAACGTCAGCGCATGGGTCGATATTTTTATTTGTCTGATAGATAACAAGCTTAAGATGTTACTGACCTGGACATCCTTCCAGTCACTAGGAACGCTTGATACCTCCAGCAACTTTCGGCAGATTGCCGCTAGAAGATGAGTGAGCTCTTTAACATACATAAGTCTATCGGACGGGCATCCACACCTAAAATTTTGATTGTTGTTGTGGTGGTCTTCAGTCCAGAGACTAGTTTGATGCAGCTGTCAATGCTACTCTATCCTGTGCAATCTTCTTCAAGTAACTACTGCAACCAACTTGCTTGTGAATCTGCTTAGTGTATCCATCTCTCGGTCTCCCTCTACGATTTTTACCCTGCACACTGCCCTCCAATACTAAATTGGTGATCCCTTGATGCCTCAGAACATTTCCTACCAACCGATCCCTTCTTTTAGTCAAGTTGTGCCACAAATTGCTCTTCTTCCCAATTGTATTCGGCACCTCCTCATTAGTTGCGTGACCTACCCATCTAATCTTGAGCATTCTCCTGTAACATTACATTTCGAAAGCATCTATTGTCTTCTTGTCTAAACTATTTATCATCCATGTTCCACCTCTATACAGGGCTACACTCCACACAAATACTTTCAGGAAAGACTTTCTGACACTTACATCTACACTCGATGTTAACAAATTTCTCTTCTTCAGAAACGCTGTCCTTGCCATTGTCAGACTAAATTTTATATCCTCTCTACTTCGACCATTATCAGTTACTTAGCTCCCCAAATACCAAAACTCATCTGCTACTTTAAGCGTCTCATTTCCTAATCTAATTCCCTCAGCATCATCCGACTTAATTCGACTACATTCCATTATCCTCGTTTTGCTTTTGTTGATGTTCATCTTATGTCCTCCTTTCAAGACATTGTCCATTCTGTTCAACTGCTCTTCCAGGTCCTTTGCTGTCTCAGACAGTATTACAATGTCATCGGCAAACCTCGAAGTTCTTATTTATTCTCCATGGATTTTATTTCCTACTGCAAGTTTTCCTGTTGTTTCCTTTACTGCTTGCTCAGTGTGCAGATTGAATAACATCGGGGATAGGCTACAACCCTGTCTCACTCCCTTCCCAACCACTGCTTCCCTTTCATGCCCCTCCACTCTTATAACTGCCATCAGGTTACTGTAAAAATTGTAAATTGCCTTTCGCTTCTTTTATTTCACCTCTGCCACCTTCAAAACTAGAAATAAAGTATTCCAATCAACATTGTCAAAAGATCTCTCAAGGTCTACAACTGCTAGAAACGTAGGTTTGCCTTTCCTTAATCTATCTTCTCAGGTAGGTCGTAGGGTCAGTATTGCCTCACGTGTTCCCACATTTCTACGGAATCCAAAGTGATCTTCCTCGAGGTCGGCTTCGACCAGTTTTTCCATTCGTCTCTAAGGAGATTGTGTTAGTATTTTGCAACTGTGGCTTGTTAAAATAATAGTTCGGTAATTTTCACTCCTCTCAACACCTGCTTTCTTTGGGATGCATGTTGAATTTTGCGTGTTGAACGAAAATCTCTACTGGTATGATAAATCATTAGTTAAAGGCACGACCGGTTGCACAATTTAAATTACACCATCGTGTGTGATACTGAATACAAAGAAGAAAGACACCGTAAACAAAATTGTGCAAAGACCATATCATGATGATAAGAAGTGTCCAGAAGACTGAATTCTTACATTATAGTTTTGAAGTCACTTTCAAAGATCGATCCCAAACCACTCTTTGAAATTTTGGAAATTTCGCAAAAAGCGATAGTCATAGATTAAAGCCTGTGTTGAGTCGTACATGGATGCTCTGAAGTTCTTTTGTTGAGCGATTTCAGTTCTTCTTGTTTTCAACAGTACCTGTCAGTCAGACGTTCGTCTGACGGTTCAAGAGAGGAATCACAGCACGATCTCCCTGAGCGAAACAAATTCAGGAAAACGAATTTACTACATTGGCATTCCTTGTTGCCGTCCTCCGGTTTGATGCCAACACGGTCACAGAATGATTGGACACACAGCTTTCATCCTAATATATTCCTCAGAGATGCAAAGCACATATGAGATTTTGGGGCCGTCTGCAACTCAGGAAGCACTGAGTTCGCTGCTGTAGACGTGCTCTCCGTATTCCGTGCTGAGGGTGGCTTTTGTTATGGCTGTACAGCTCGTCAAAATAATGCTCGTGCCAGTGCTGAGAGACGGCATTCCAAATGTTATGAAATACTTCTCATCCGATATTTCGAAAACTAATATGTGAAAAAATTTGATTTGTACACATTTTTCAGTCTCATATCTTCACCTGATATCGGCGATACTTACCGTGCTGTATCAGATTAAGTAAAACACTGCACACAATTTTAAAGAGTTTGCAGAGGAAAAAACACACTGCATAAACTTTGCGTAAGGTTGATTTTAGTCCATACTTCGCAGTGAATGAAACGCAGGGAATACATCTAAATTTATTTAAAATTGGGAGCAGAACGATATCTCATTTCGTTTTCGAGTTATTGTGTTTTATATCCGGCAGACGGCCGCGAATCATGTGGCGGAACAATCGTCACCTCTCATAAATGATTCAATATATCGAAATGGGGTGTGTGGCCTATGATATAACGCCATGAGGCACATACGTCGTATGAAAAATACTCCAACATTTTTTATTCAGCGAGATGTGGAAGTAATTCGTTCACAACAGTGGAAGGTCGGCGGATCAGGACGCATACAAATGTCCTTAGTTTTGAAAGAAATGATCAGCACTGGCGGCAAAATACTTTTTACTAAACCTCACGAACGGTTTCGCGTCAACTGATGATGCATCCTCAAGTGATAGAGCTTATTTTTAACAAGTCATGGTAGAAAGGTAACTACCTTAAAGCCACTACCCATCATTCGCGTCTAGTGCTTGCTGCTGCTCAACCACCTTCCTGCATGTGGCACGGTTCTGCTAGACCCTTCATTTTAACTACCGAATACCGTTTATAACGCCCTATTTCTTTATAACTTGACGTAACTGATGCGGAGTGACCTTAAGACAATTACCTTCCTCCATGACTTGTTAAAAGGGATCTGTATCACCTGAAGATTCGTCTACAGTTGATGCGAAACCGGTTGTGACTTTTTATTAAAAGTGTTTTACAGTCAGTGTAGATAATTTCAATCAATACGTGGAAATCTGGCTGCAGTTGCCCAAAATTTAAACTAACATGCTCAAGATATCCAAAGCAGTTTAGGTGAACTCAAGCAGAGTACGTAAGCAAGTCGACTGCACCTGGGGAACGTCATAATAGGTAGTGTATAGCCACCTACAGCAGCGAAAGGATTAAAGCTAGTGTCCACAGAGGGCGTCTCATAGAAAGACCTATTTTACCCTCCATACGTCACTCAAATATTTCCAAGCGGACATCGAAGCATGGGTTTAAGCGGACCACACGATTCCTCTCAGCCAATATCACTTGGTGATGGGACTGCCGATTGTTGTTAACGACCGATCGGCCAGTCGACTGTTTTTCCGTTCAATCATTTTTTTTTCACGCGAATGAAACAACCGAATGAAACTAGTCTTCACTGCCATGTCAGGTATGTGTATGTTTTCACTCACTCATGTCGCCTATGTGGATTCAGTCAATGTGAGCTACGCTACTGAAAAACGTCTCCATCGGTTGCAGATGTTACACGAATATTTTTCACCCGTTGACCGCGTTTGAGTAGTTTCATTTAATATGAGACAACCCACCGACAATTGTGTCGGTTGCAGCAGTTATATGGACTTTTTCCAGCCATTTTGGAGTACGTGAACCATGTTCAGATGTGTGTGAAATGTTATGGGACTTAACTGCTAACGTCATCAGTCCCTAAGCTTACGCACTACTTACCTAAATTATCCTAAGGACAAACACACACACCCGTGCCCGAGGGAGGACTCGAACCTCCGCCGGTACCAGCCGCACAGTCCATGACTGCAGCGCCTTAGACAGCTCGGCTAATCCCGCGCGGCCGTGAACCATGACTGACAGCTTCTTTATACACAAGTAAATATCTTATTTTAAAGATATGTGGATAAAACGTAAATTTCTAAAAAAACATTTTCAGAACATATGTATTTACTTACTTAAATATGACTTTTCGTACTTGTGGCATTAAATACCACTTTTTGGTGATTTAAAAGTGCAAAAAATGGTTCAAATTGCTCTGAGCACTATGGGACTCAACTGCTGTGGTCATTAGTCCCCTAGAACTTAGAACTACTTACACCTAACTAACCTAAGGACATTACACACACCCATGCCCGAGGCAGGATTCGAACCTGCGACCGTAGCAGCAGCGCGGCTCTGGACTGGAGCGCCTAGAACCGCACGGCCACCGCGGCCGGCTTTAAAAGTGCACTTTTTCGTGAAACACTATACGTATATATACACTACTGGCCATTAAAATTGCTACACAATGAAGATAACGTGCTACAGACGCGAAATTTAGCCGATAGGAAGCAAATGCTGTGATATGCAATGATTAGCTTTTCAGAACATTCACACAAGGTTGGCGCCGGTGGCGACACCTACAACGCGCTGACATGAGGGAAGTTTCCAACCGATTTCTCATACACGAACAGCAGTTGACCGGCGTTACTTGGTGAAACGTTGTTGTGATGGCTCGTGTAAGGAGGAGAAATGCGTACCATCACGCTTCCGTCTTCGATAAAGGTCGGATTGTAACCTATCGCGATTGCGGTTTATCGTATCGCGACATTGCTGCTCGCGTCGGTCGAGATCCAAACACTGTTAGCAGAATATGGAATCGGTGGGTTCAGGAGGGTAATACTGAACGCCGTACTGGATCCCAACGGCCTCGTATCACTAGCAGTCGAGATGACAGGCATCTTATCCGCATGGCTGTAACGGATCGTGCAGCCATGTCTCGATCCCTGAGTCAACAGACGGGGACGTTTACAAGACAACAACCATCTGCACTGACAGTTCGAAGACGTTTGCCGCAGCATGGACTATCAGCTCGGAGACCATGGCTGCCGATACCCTTGACGCTGCATCACAGAGAGGAGCGCCTGCGATGGTGTACTCAACGACGAACCTTGGTCCACAAATGGCAAAACGTCATTTTTTGGAATGAATCCAGGTTCTGTTTACAGCATCATGATGGTCGCATCCGTGTTTGGCGACATCGCGGTGAACGCACATTGGAAGCGTGTATTCGTCATCGCCATAATGGCGTATAACCCGGCGTGATGTTATAGGGTGCCATTGGTTACACGTGTCGGTCACCTCTTGTTCGCACTGCCGGACCCTTCATTCGATCCCTGTGAAAGCCTACATTGCAGCAGGATAATGCACGACCCTATGTTGCAGGTCCTGTACGGGCCTCTCTGGATACAAAAAATGTTCGACTACTGCCCTGGCCAGCACGTTCTCCAGATCTCTCACCAATTGAAAACGTCTGGTCAATGGTGGCCGAGCAACTGGCTCGTCACAATACGCCAGTCACTACTCTTGATGAACTGTGGTATCGTATTGAAGCTGCATGGGCAGCTGTACCTGAACACGCCATTTAAGTTCTGTTTGACTCACTGCCCAGGCGTATCAAGGCCGTTACTACGGCCACAGGTGGTTGTCCTGGGTACAGATCTATTCACCCAAACTGCGTAAAAATGTAATCACATGTCAGTTCTAGTATAATATATTTGTCCAATGAATACCCATTTATCATCTGTATTTCTTCTTGGCGTAGCAATTTTAATGGCCAGTAGTGTACATACATGAAGAACCACTTTTAATACGTTTTTATTGGGACGGTTTCTTGTCTAGTTGTTTGGTACAAACTTTTAAACTGACTTACCGATAAGCTAGACACTTCAGACTCTCAACATAGCTCATAAATGGCTGATACTGTGTTACCTCTTTCGAGTCTGGCGTTTGGCGCAGAGTACTTTGTTTTCCGTTCTGTCTGTCGAGTACTAATTTTGCAACTGATTTTAAACTAACATCTCGATAAGTTAAGGATTTGAAGCTTTAATCTAGCTCTGAACTGGATGAAATGCAATATTAAGTCGCTTTCTTTTTTTCTGGATATGGCGGAGAGTGCTCGAGTACCACTGCTGTTTCACTGTTTTCCTGTTCTAGTTGCGAATGTTTCGGAGTTATAAGTAATTGATGCTAAGCTTCTTTATGAGCTCGATTCTCTCTAATTTTTACATTCCCTGCCTTTTCGCGAGATATACGTGGAGGAAGCAATACACTGTTTGATTCAGTTGAAGAGAAACTGGAATTTACTACAGGTCTCTGTTGGAATCTCATTAAAAAGTCTGAAACGAATTGAAAAATTTCACAGAAAAGATTAAAAAGCAGAAAATAACGATCTGAATAACAAACGTTTTAATATAACATGTAGTTGAAATAGACTAAAACGTGCTACATAATATCTCCTATCCCCATATAAATTCCTAACGCCATGCATATACTCCTGAAAAGTAGTGCTTGGGATATATAAATATCTATGACAATTCTTGTAAAACTGAAAACATGGGGTGCATACAAAAGAAGTTTAGAAAATAACTGCTGTTGAGAAAAATCACACAACAGTTCGTACCATTTTAAGTTCAATAAAATTGTAGCGACTTCTGTGAAATATTTTGCATCATGCGTCCTACGTTTCTCGTTTTTAATTTTACAAGTATTCTCATAGCTATTAAAATTCACAAGCATAAATTTTCAGGGCTATCTGTATGGCGTTAGGAACCTGTATGAGCCAGTGAGAAATTATTTAATACATTTTAATCAGTTTTAAAAAACGTGTTCCATTGAATCGTTTTTTACCCAAATAATTACTTTTAATTTGAATTTATTGAAGCTCTGTCTCTCTCTTCCCATCGGTTGGCCTCCAGCATCCATAATTCTTTTTCATTCAGTGCTGAGATGACGTAAAAGTAAACCACACACCATACAATATTTTTAATTGGTAACTTGATCAGTTGTATTTGAAGGATATATTGCCACTTGTGGAAAGTATTTTTTCACAAAAAGTATTTGTCATCGTTTGTTAATTTCCATTGAATTACATTGTTTGATACAGATTCATAACCACCTTTGCGGATACTGCTCGCATTAAATTTGTCTTGTGGGTTACGTCTTACTCATTCATAAGATTTCTCTGATTCAAATAATTGTATATTTCTGGTTGAGAAATACAGTAATTTATATAATAGTTAAGACTGCTGTGTTTTCATTAGGCTTCTTGTACATGAGAACCATCTCCAGTACAATCTGTTTCCGTTTAAGGGGTTCAAACGAACAAAATACATTTATGAATTTCAAACTACGCACCTTTCTTCACAACGATGCAACCAACGGTTACTTCTAAACGTAGTCTTACGCGTGATGAGCCGCGCTGTGTAGCCGCGTAATCTAGGGCGCCTTAACAATGGTTCGCCCGTTACACGCCCCCCCCCTCCCTCCCCGACTCCCCCCCCCCCCCCCCCACGCAGTCAGAGGTTGGTGTTTTCGTTCGGGCATTGGTGTGTGTGTGTGTTGTCCTTAGCATAACTTAGTTTAAGTTGGATTAAGTAGTGTGTAAGTCTAGGAACCGATGACCTCAGCAGTTTGGTCCCATAGGAACTTACCACCTACCTCCACCTATGCGTCATGAAATGTCGCTGCGCAATGGTGTTAATATCTAAATAGCGTTTCTGTGTCGTGTAAATACGGTGAGTGTGAAAAAACGGTGTAACCCCAGGCTGACTGGCAAAATCGATTCCAAGTGACCGGGATTCAAACCGAGACTTCTCTCGCCTTCCCAAGTCTGGCACACAGCTAGTAAACACATTTTAAAAACAACATCCTAAATTTACTCAGCTGAACTACATTATGACATCATATAACGATGTTCATCTAAGCTGTGAGCGTACTCGCTCCACGTTACTATGAGTACAAAAATATTGCTGTTAGTTAGCTTAGTGGCATTTATAATTTTACAGCATTAAGTTTTCCCGGATTTGTCCTAGTTTTGAGGGCGTCCAGAGGCATATTGGAGGGATTTTTATACAATTGCCCAGGGTAAACCCAGACCTATTTTCGTGTCCGGAGAAATTCGATTTATTGGAAATAAAGAGAATGTAATAAACCTTAGTTAAAATTCATGAAAGACGGACCGGACAGTAGGTAGTTTCTTCGTTTACTGAAAATCCAGAGGCAAGCAGGCTTACAATTACACGCTCTCCTATACACATACAGAACATTCCAAACTTGTCGAAAAAAATAAAGCAATAATATTCTAACCGGTGTGTAAAACAAATTCGATTTATTGGAAATAAACAGAATGTAATAAACCTTAGTTAAAATTCGTGAAGTACGGACCGGACTGTAGGTAGTTTCTTCGTTTACTGAAAATCCAGAGGGAAGCAGGCTAACAATTACACGCTCTCCTATACACATACAGAACATTCCGAACTTGTCGAAAAAAATAAAGCAATAATATTCTAACCAATGTGTAAAACAAAAACAGACTGAGTTGACTTTTAATTCGGTTGCTCCCACAGACTGGTTTCACTCAAAAGAATGAATGAGTAGTGCAACCTAGTGAATCGATAGTTTTCATTCGATTGCCTCCATGATGTGTAAAACTACAATGAAGGAGTCGTTGGTTTTTCAACAACGTAATTAATCGATTGTTTTCATTCGGTTGTTCTCATCACTGACGTCACCATCAGCGTCACTGCCCGTTTTATCAACATGTGGGGCGGCGGGTTGATAATAATAACAATAAATCATATTATAGTTAAAAGGAAATATTAGAATATTGTTCGCCGTCTTTTACGAGAGCCTGAAAACTATTTCTGTGGTCACCTAGAAAGCAATGGAGAAAATACTGACCATACTTTCCAGTCTGCAAGTCCACATCCTTCTTCAGCCCACTGAAAGAAATGTTTCTATGTTATATTTAATCAAGCGGTATCAGGGACTATGATTATAAATGAAGAGTTCTAATTGATAGATATATTTGATCAACTTTCACACGTACAATACAGTAATATTCCTGCCTCTATCCTAAACAGCACGACGAGCAGTTCAAAGGTGACCTCTGCGGTAAGTTACCATTAAAAGGTCTTTCGCCCTGACTTCTGAGAATCAAAATAACTGTTCGCCACAAAAGTTGAAAATAACTGTCACAACTTGCCACGCGGATTTGTTAACATGACGGGCGGCACACAAACAGTTACTTCAGCGAAATCTGAGCGATCCAGGACGGTGTATAGTCGTCCCGAGTTGACTTCCTAATTGTACCGAAAACATGTGTTTAGTTGCAGTCTGGCTGTGACGTCATCCGAGGCATCGCGTGCGCTAGCGTTTGACTGACGTGGGCCATACGGTAGCTAGGTGAGAAGTGAAGTATTGCATCTCAGGCCGTATTTATACACGGGCGCAGCG
Organism: Schistocerca americana; assembly: GCF_021461395.2. Taxonomy (NCBI): domain Eukaryota; kingdom Metazoa; phylum Arthropoda; class Insecta; order Orthoptera; family Acrididae; genus Schistocerca; species Schistocerca americana. The sequence continues at coordinate 748,371,578 of NC_060122.1, read as the reverse complement.
GACGGTCAAGGGAACATCTGCTGTTATCCCCTCTATGCCCACGCTAGTAGCCACTAAACGGCCGCTTTCTCTGACACAACATTTTATAACACTGTTGTGTATTACTTTACAATCTTCGTAATTTTTGTATGAATGTAGATGTGTTGATTAAAATCACAGAAAAAGGTTTAGCTCGCGTGCATTTAAACTTTGCCGCCTAGAATTTTTAGAATGAAACTGACAGTAGAATATGACCTCTGAACTACAAATTTAAGAGACCTTTAATTTGTTATAATTTGCATCCAGGCCTTGAAACTGGTTACAGTTGTATTATTTAGAAGGTTTAATCACCTGCTCTAGCATTAATATAACATACTTAATTACTAAAATAAGGACGTTTTTGTTGCAAATTTAATTTTCAATAAATAACTCGAAAACTATTAGAGGTAGCTTAATGGGGTCACGTAGTTACAATTTTTATGTTGTGCTGAAGATTCATACAAATTTTCATGTTTCTAAGTCTAACATTTAGCGCCTTAAATTTTTCTTAAAAATGTGGATTCTGACCAAAATATTGCTTTAATCACGTTGATACGTGTACTAGTTAATTTTGACATAAGTCTGCAAATTATGACCAGTTTTTGGCTCCCTAGCTTTATTACTTAGCGTTTCTTAAAACGATGTATTTAGAGAATGATATCCACCTTATAAATGTTAGATTTGGCAATTTCAACATTAATACACTGAAGCATGTGTTGATAGAGCTTGGAAAAGCAACTTTAATTTTTAATTTCATTCTTAATTTATGGTATAATACTTGTGTGCTACACACAGATGCGTTATGGTGACGTGGCGCTGCTAGCAGTGAACTGTGGTAAGTCCCGACCCACTCGCTCCCCTCTGTATCTCTCAAATGATATGGCGCTTGTTTCGCCAAAAACAGCAACTAAAGACAGCATCAGGACCATGCCTATAGTCGTCACCAAGAAGAGCCAAACTCGAAAGTCATCAGTCACGCCGGTCGGGCTGGCCGAGCGGTTCTAGGCACTACAGTCTTGAACCGCGCCACCGGTACGGTCGCAGGTTCGAATACTGCCTCGGGCATAGATGTGTGTGATGTCCTTACGTTACTTAGGCTTAAGTAGTTCCAAATTATAGAGGACTGATGACCTCAGAAGTTAAGTCCCATAGTGCTCAGAGCCATTTGAACCATTTCATCAGTCACTGGATTCAAGATAAGTCCAGAATTGAACATTGATTTTTAAAAAAATTGAACATTGTACATCGACATACACTATCTTCTATACTAAACTAGTCTAATATTTCCTTTACTACATAAACTATTGTAAACTGTTGCTCATCTTGTGTTCCCGATTATTTTTGCCACAGTGTTCCCCAGTCCTATGTAGCACTGTGACGGTGCTGTATAGTTCCTGCGTCCGAGAAAGCTTCCACACAACAGTAACTACATTAGGTTGAACGGAGCACTCTTCCACACACCTACTTATGTTAAGCATCCATTTATTATTTCAACATCACACCCAATTCTGAGACATCAAGGGATCACCAATTTAGTATTGGAGGGCAGCGCGGACGATAAAAATCGTAGAGGGAGACCAAGAGACGAATACACTAAACAGATTCAGAAGGCTGTAGGTTGTAGTAGGTACTGGGAGATGAAGAAGCTTGCACAGGATAGAGTAGCATGGAGAGTTGCATCAAACCAGTCTCTGGACTGAAGTCCGCAACAACAACTCTAAAATAAACCATTCGGGTAGCCACACGCGCTCACCGCTTCCAGAATTCGGGGAAGAGTACTGTCCACAGATCGATCTGTCTGGCGGATAAACGATGAGGGCTCATCCTGGGTGTGGTTTTAGGCGGTTTCCCAAACCAGGCTAAGTGAATACTGTTTTAGTAGTCACGTCCTGCCTCAGTTGCACGATTAGGAAACTTTTCGAAAACGTTCACACCCTTTCGCATGGAATAACACTTGACGCAGGCCGATGGAGTAGACCAAACAAGTCGTCAGATCAAAACTACTTTTTTGACAGATCCGTAGATGATCTTATTTTCACATTCGCTGAATGTTTAAAGCACAGCTTCCGCTAGTTTTGGATTTGTTTCATTTCAGTTTGTCGACGAACTGCGATGAAGATCTGTTTACTTTAAGAGTTATTCGTCTCTACTGATACCTCGTTAGCTAAATGTAGTAAACCTGTATTCGAGGACTACCACCTAGTACGTGAATAGGTAATAAAATGTTGTGAGCGCTCTGGTTTTCTCGGCGTGTTTCATTATTGGCGTACTTACAGTTGCTCACTCGTGTTGTTTTCTAATGAACTGGGACGGTGGTTTCAATTTAAACAAGGTCTGCAGTCCAGCACTTAGGTTACCAAAATATCATCAGCATCAAATCCACCAGGGCTACGAAGCGCTGAGAGAAATTGCGTTCCGTGGAATATCAGTACGCGTTCTATAAAACAAAAGACAATCAAATAGCGGAAAGTGCGTCTGGAGTCTAATTCCCAATCGGCTATAAATAGCGGCGCCAGATCAGCAATAGTTCACAATTTGTTTGGAGTCCATCCAGCGAGCAGGCCTAAAAACAATAGCAGAACGGGCATCTTCTGCACAGGACGATAAATTCCATCACCGTAATATTGTGCATGAGACGGATACACCCGGAAGTATTCATTACGGTAAGAAAATGGATAACGTTACTACCACGTAGCCTCCGACAGGTACTACACAATGACTTGTTGAGTTAATGTGTAGATGTCTGTCGTCTTCTAATCTTGTGGTCAATAAACCTAAGCTGTCAGACAGCTTACTGGTATTCGTCTTATGGGATTACGTCGACAAATAGTGACGCATTACACCGGCTGCAGTCCATCGCAGGAGTTTGGTCTCAGAGTTCATTTGTGCTAAAGAATCTGTCTTCCATTAATTAAGTAAGATGTCAAAACATGTCTCCGTAAATAATACGAATTATCTAAAAAGAGTGCACATACAGTGTCACTACTATGAATATCGATCAGTCATGTTTTTTCAATGTTGTAATGTTGACATCCTGACTTTTTTTGACAATCACAAAAAGTGAAGTATTGAAAGTCTAGCGACTGACCGCAATGGTAAATCACACCAAACTGCCAAAATGTCTGTTGTATTCCTTAATATATATATATATATATATATATATATATATATACCTCTCCCCACCAGTTTAAGGGATTTGAGATCAAAAGAACGAAATATAAATATAACTTCGTAGTAAAAGTAAGCTGCCTGATGGCTAGCAATATTGTAATGTATGTTAGCTTTTACATAAATCATGTTGATTATTAATGTCGTAGCGACAAACTTTCAGATGAATGTGCCTGGTAGCCATCGTTCTGCCATTTTAGCAACATAAAAAATTGTAATTTTCACGAAAATTAAGACGATAGTGAAATAACGTGTAAAATGTCTCTTCTGGAAGGAATTTTTTTACTGATTTCAACACATTTTGTATAGTTTAGTATTACCATCTATATTTCATTAATATTAATTCGTCTCGAGCGCTTAGGTTACAGATGTGTATGTAAAACGTGATCTTTCGTTCTCTAACAACAGTTGAGTTATTTCTTTGGAAACAATCGTTTGACCGAATGCAGCACGACATAAAAATTTCTCTCGTTGATGCTTGACACAATTTTTGAAGTATTTTTAAAAAAATTTTAAAAAAATATTTTTAAAGTTTAACTACAGTTTTCACCAAATGATGGTGTAAAAAATGGTTCAAATGGCTCTGAGCACTATGGGACTTAACATCTGAGGTCATGAGTCCCCTAGACCTTAGAACTACTTAAACCTAACTAACCTAAAGACATCACACACATCCATGCCCAAGGCAGGATTCGAACCTGTGACCGTAGCGGTCGCGCGGTTCCAGACTGAGATGATGGTATATAGGACGTGAATGGTGGGGAGTGGCTACAGGGCAATGTTCAACGTTACCATGCAAATAGCGTATGTCAGTATTTCCTTGTCTCATTCAAAAAACTGGTTGTTGAAAAGTTCGGTTTATATCTCAGAATTGGGGGATCGAATAGTTTAGATGAGTTCTTATCATATTATATTTTGTACAGGGTGCCTGAGGATGCACAGATAAGTGGACCGAAACCGGTCGCAGATTTAATAAAAATCATTGATACAGCCAGAGCGGAATTTTGTTTGGAAAAATGTCGAAGTTTGGCTGTGGTTGCCTGCCCTGCAAAAGAACATTTTTGAAGCAGCCAAAAGAATAGATACGCAGTTGAACCTACTGTCATCTTAGTCATAGTCGAACATCAAGTCATGGCAGAAAAATATGGGGTGATGAACATAATTGGCTTCAACATCCAAAATGTGAATTTCTTACAGAAATCCTAAAATACAACTTCATACTGATCATACGGTATCTACAGAATTAGTAAGCTGTCTAGTGCTGTTAAAAAAACATGTGTTATGTGCCAAAATATTGAATCCTTCATCACTCTAAACCTAACTCAATATCTGTAGACCCAAGAATAACGGTCCAAGACAGAGCCTTGCAGGACATAGAACAGCTGCCATGCCTCGGCAGCTATCTTTCAGCAAATGCAAATATTGTTGCTGAAATACAAGACCGCCTGAAAAGTGTCACTGATGCCTTTGGTCGTCATAGGGTAAAGGTACTTAATAATCACAAAGTCGGCCTTAAGACGAAGCTCTATGAATACCAAGCTACTGTTTTACCATCTCTTATATACGGGTGAGAAGCATGGACTACTCACAGAAGGCACGTCCGATGTCTGGAATAGTGGCATCAGCACTGCCTGGGCGGATCCTAAGGGTGAAATAGCAAGATCGGAGCACTAAAATCAGTGTTATAAAGGAAAGAAGCTTTACTAGCGTTGAAACCATTATCATCGAGCATCATCTACGTTGGCCAAGGCACGTTGTTGTGCTTAAATCCCGTCTACCACAACTAATCATGTATTTCTTAAAGGACATCATAGTCGCCGTTTACTGAATAAAATATTTATTGTTACTATTGCAATTTCGGCCTTATGGTCATTTTCCAGTAACACTGTAAAGTTACATCTCTCACACCTAGATTATTAGAACGATGGTAACATCGACAGTTCAGTATATATTTTGTAAGGTGTCAGGCAAATCCAACACCTTCCATGAAAACCCTAACATGATAAGCAAATCCAGTAGTATCTCACATAGCTCCGAATAAATCGTTACATTAAATTAACCAAAGTAATACGAGTAACGAGTGAGCAAATGGAATACCACAGACTAACACAAGAATGCCTAAATGCATGTCATACTGACCCACCGTGAGACAGACGCAGTTCCGAGGGGAGAAACGAGAACAGAAGCTGAGAGCTGAACCGTGTTAAGCTGGAAGGCCCTACGATAAGGGACGGACTGGACACCCACGTCGCCAGCTAACCACTAGGACCACCCCAGCTGCAAGTTTCAGCGTGAGACTTTTTCGCGTCTCTGTTACGCTAGGGCCACCCCCCAGCCCATGTTAAAAGATAGAGCCCTCCAGAGGAACAGTATAGATCTTACGATAACGCTAAAAGGACCACACCAGCTGCAAGTTTTAGCGTGAGACTTTTTCGCGTCTCTGTTACGTTGCAAACTTTAAAAAACATTGCCCCACCACGAAAAGTATAACGTTTCTCATTGGATAGACAGAATTTTTGTAGCCAGAGCTTAAGGTTAACATTGAGACCCTGATTGGTCAGATGAAAACACAGCCAGATAGATATTTTTTAAACCAACTTCGGTAAATTGTAGTAAGGAGAAGTTAGGCGAGAGTTGCTTCCGAGACGACGAGGTGAGCGGAGCTGTGCTGTCCGCCGCCCCCTGACGAACACCGACAAGGTAATGAATGCACGCGATGCCGCATAACAGCGCATAAAGCTTCACTCAGAACTGCAGAAGTCTCATCTGTTACACCTCCTTTTTGCGTAATACTAGTGTCGATCGTCAATTAAAGCTCATGGTGTTCACATTTGCCACTTGAAGTAAAAATCTGAAACGCGATATTTTTTCTGTTATATAGTTATTGAGAAGCCACATCAGCCAATGTAATTTACGACAAGTTAGATAAGTAATTAATGATAATTGAGGGTCACTGTAGACCATTTTTATAGTTTTCTCTTTTGTGAAAATTTAAACCTAGATTATAGATGTGATATGGCATAGGTCATCCTTCGATCCATTGTAGAACTTGGAAACCCATTCAGGGAATATTCGTTCACATTTTTGTTAAACGCAGTTGGTTTTTACCATTCTGTATTAAAACATTTCCTTTTATCAATAGTGAAATTTATAAACAATGTTTTGTGAGTAGAATAAAATTTCCAATGGTAAACTTAACTGCTTTTTCGACGTTATTTTACCAGCTAACTAAAAATAGGAAAGCCTTGAACCCCTTCCACTAAATTTAGTTAGTATTAAGATTATTTTACAGGGAGTGCAGTGGATCTGACGCTGAAATCATTAAGTATTTGGTTATATCATCGATAGTCTCACTGAACTCTTCTGAATGCTACGTGTCATGTGTGGTCTGACGTCTCCTTACCAGCAACAGGTCCAAGGTTCAAACTAGTCAATTCCCTAAAAAAACACGCTCAGAGCATCGTTGCGTGAAAGTGGTAGGGAGACACGATATAGAACAACAGACTTCATGCAGAATGTTAGAATTTAACAACATATTACGATGTAATAAGTGTCGTACTCATAAGATCATGTGAGACTCTCACAGTCAAAAGGCTGCATTTTGACGACGACACGTACTCATGTCAGATAGTTTTATATTCTGACAGAATGTAACTTTACAGTGTTACTTGAAAATGGCCATGAGGCCGAAATAGCAACAGTAACAATAAATATTTTATACAGTCAACGGCGACTTTGATGTCTTTTAAGAAATATTGTATGACTGTGAATCCCAACCATAAGAAGTTAATCAAATTATGTATTCCCAACTAAAGGATGATCAAAGAGAACTAGAAAGATCACAGACAAGATAAAAATATGTATTAAAAGACAACATGAAAATACTTCAAACTGAAACTGGTAACTAGGAAACTACAGAACTTAATTCTCCAGTCACAGTGTCTGGAAAGAAATTCAGCACTTCGAACAACTGAGGTGCGTAACAGAAACTGAAAAGCTCAGAGCTAGGAAACAACGGGAACTCTTAAAGATAAGCAACGCTATGCAGTCAGTCCCCACGAGAATAAAGGTTTGTCGGGTGCGAAGCATGGACTACTAACAGAAGGTACGTCCGATGTCTGGAATAGTGCCATCAGCACTGCCTGGGCAGGATCCTAAGGGTGAAATAGCAAGATCGGAGAACTAACATAAGTGTTATATGGGAAACAAGCTTTACTAGCGTTGAAACCATTATCATCAAGTATCAGCCACGTTGGACGAGGCACGTTGTTGCGCCTAAATCTCGTCTACCACAACAAATTATGTATTCCCTGCTAAAGGATGGTCAAAGAGAACTGAAAAGATCACAGACAAGATAAAAATATGTATTAAAAGACAACATGAAAGCACTTCAAACTGAATCTCGTAACAAGGAAACTACTGAAATTAGTTCTCCAGTATGGAGTCGCGGTGTTTGGAAAGAAATCCAGCACTTCGAACAACTGAGGCGGGGAACAGAAACGGATAAGCTCAGAGCTAGGAAACAACGGGAACTCTTAAAGATAAGCAACGTTATGCAGTCAGCCCCCACGAGAATAAAGGTTTGCCAACAATGTGTAAAAATTTGGAACTTCAGGATTGACCTCTACAATCACATATGATCCCATAGGAACTGCGCCTCGAAAACGGAAATCGAACTTATCAGAGCATGGAAGCTCAATCTCAAGTACACAAAATAGAAGTTAACTAATAACAATATAGATTACGCTCAAAGAGCCTGTTGCTGGTGGTTTTGATTGCACTTTAATATTCTATAGTTAATTATCGAAATATATAACAAAAAAGATGTGAGGTGACGTGGCAGGGATTCGAACCACACTCCTCCCTGCTGTGAAGCCAGTGCGCGGAATTTAAAAGTAACGACGCAACCAGGCGCAGTGTACAATATCACGGTGAATATTTCTGACCCAATTCCTGCAGTGGGACGGTCGCCGTTTAAAGGAGAAAAGCGCCGGAAACGGCGCCTGAATATTCAAGCAGCACCCGCACAGGCGGACGACGCTCGTGACGCCACTCACAGTCCCCTCCCCCCCACGATGTTTCACTCCCTCCCTCGCTTCCAGTCTCTTTTTCATCCTCCGCTGCTCCTCCGAAGAACGAGTCATTTTTAAAAGGGTTGTACCGTTCGGCGGTGCGCGCCTACTCGGCCCACGCGCACCTTTCAGCTCGTCCATCTCCGCCGTTGCGGTAATTTGCATTTCTATGACGCGAGCGTCCGGTTCCTCGTGCCGTAGTGCATCGCTGCTGGGTCCGCGAAGGAAGAAGAGCAAGAAGCGCGCCGCGGCCGGGCGAGACGCCGCGGGCCGCTCCCCGCCCCCCAGCCGTACTGGCGCGCTCTCGTCCGCCCCTCTCTCTCTCTTCCTCCGCCTCCCTGTCGAGCATCCGCCGCCGACGCTTAAGTGTCGAGAGCTACATTATTCACTGGGCCCGCCAGCAAGGGCGCGCCTCTGTCGCGCGACAGACACCGAGCGCCGGGCCGGGCCGGCGGTATCGGGCCAACGCAGCGGCGGCTGGAGCAGATGCCGCCGTCGGAGGCGTCGCCACGGCGCGTGCGCCGACACCCCGGCGTCGGCGGCGGCGGCGGCGTCGGCGTCGGCGCCCCGCTCCGATGACGTCAGAGCGCGTCGCGGTGCCCGCTCGCTCGCCGCCGGGCTGTGTGCGGCTGCTGCGATCGCTAGCGCGGCGGCGGCTACTGGTCCGACTGGACGCGCCCGGGCGATGCTGCTGGCGTCTGCGGCGCCGCTGGGGAGGCGAGGGGTGGCGCTGCTGCCGCCCCCGTGCCGCAGAGCCGACTCGGCCGCCTCCAGTGGCCGCGCCACGCGCTGACGTCTCGGCCGGATGCTGTGACCCACTTACGCGGCGTGACGGACCCCCCGCGAGTGCGTCGACGAGATTCGCCTCTCCATATGTTACGACGCGCGCTCGGCACCCCCCGAATCCTGCGTTCGCGCCTCAGAATACAACCTTTGACAGACTGCTCAGAACACTCCTCTGCTCAGGACTGCCGTTTTCTGGACAAACTGTGTACATGTGCTAACAATGACAAAGTTTTTCTTTCACTTGATAAAAAAACTCTGGAAGATCGTTTCTATCTGCCGTGCGTGTCCCGCGGGTGACTTTCGGAGCTTCCTGCAGCCCTCGAAGTGGTCAAACCATACTTTTCCGTCGTTAGTCGTGAGAAAATATGTGGTCGTATATCTGTGAGACCGCAAATGTACGTTAATCGTCAAAGGTGATTGGTTCGGATGGAATTTCATACGGAATCGAAGATCTGCAGACTCTAGAGTTCTAGAAAATGAGTGGCAGAAGTGGTTGGGATGGACTTCTGTTGGCCCTCGCGCTTGTTTCTTCGACAGGCCTACTGGCAAAAGAGAGTAAGTATCCTTCTAATTTATCTCTCCATAAACCTGCGCAGAAAATGAAATTTTCGTTTCGTTCAGCAAATGCCTACCATTACGCTCAACGAACCTGTTGTTGTATCACTTGCACCTGTGCGGGAATGATCACATTTTCATTACAGTTTCTTAGAAGATATTGACAAACGCTAAGATGACAAGTTTTCGTAGATTTAGTAACGAGGAATTCTTTACTTTGCCTTTTGCCTTTCTTTTTTCACGTCTTTTAAACAGAACAGATAAGTGAGCGGTAACATTTACCGCTGCTACAAAGAGAAACAGCTTTTGTGAGTCACGCAGCCAGCGTTACGGACCTGTTGTAAGAGTTGCTCCAAATGAAAGGCGTTGCTAATCCTGCCTCGGATCGTGTTGGTGCCTCAATTCAATTAAAATAATTTCACATTATTTTTGGTATGATACGGAGGTAATTTGTGGCTACTAATTATTATAATTCTTGTGTTTCCATATACGCAGAATTCCTATCTGCCCAACTCAGTAATTTCACAGTTTTTATTCCGGCACAGACACGGCCGTATATACTCTATCAGTTACTGCTTAAAGGGCTGCAATAAGCGAAAAACTAGCCAAGTTTGCGGATGTGATATCGAAGTCACTGCTTCTCACACCTTTTCCATATTTTTCCTATTTATTCTCTCTATTTTGTCACTGCACCCGTAGCTTTTTCCGTACCTGTAACTCTCTGACTCTCTCCCCCCCCCCCCCCCCCCCCTCTCTCTCTCTCTACGTCCCTGTCTCTCTGAGATACATACACACGCGCGCACATATACACTCTCTCTCTCTCTCTGTCTCTCTTTCTCACACACACACACACACACACACACTGAGAGAGAGAGAGAGAGAGAGAGAGAGATAGAGAGAGAGATAAGCACACATTGTTATGGATTGAGGAGATCAGTCACAGGTTAGAGAAGATAGAAGAGGATATAATCTATACAGATGCAGGAAGACGAAGAGACAGGCAAGGTAATAACTTGGTTCATGAGTGCGTGTGCACATATACGTGGATGGGGTGAGGAGGGGGTGGAGGGGTCAAGAAGCAGAGGGGAAAGGGATAGCTAGAATAGCTAGATTGAGAGTGGCGGGGGGGGGGGGGGGGGTATGAGGGAGAGAGTAGAAGTGGAAGAGGAAACCAAGAGAACGAGCATAAGGCACGGGGCATGGTGTTAGCAAAAGGAGGCAGAGTGAGGGGTAGCAGAGAAAAACAACTATCAGGTAGAGGGATAATGACGCTGTTCACTCCACGACAGGAAATTTTAATAGCGGTAGGTTTCGGAGCAAGTTGTTCTACTTACCTCGCAACTCACTTTATAGGTGCTTACCTTTACCTTTAAGTAAGTTTTAAACTACGTTATCAAATTCATGTATGCCGATCACGTAGGTGAAAATATCACCCCTCTTGTTGTCAAACTAGACACTTTTGATAAGATTTGGCTGTCAGCAACAAACCAGATTCCTTTCAAGATCCTACAAAAACGCCGAAAAGCACTACAGTTATAGTGTTCGTGTTGAAAATACCCTGCTCAGGATTGTGCACACACGCATAGCACAGCAAACAGCCTGGAATGAGGTGGTTTCACGCAACGCAACAGTTGACAAAGGCATCCAGTAATGCGAAATATATCCGTATTGTCGATGGGGTAAAGGAACGTCCCTGGAATATCCGCAGACTTGTAACTGCTCCGCCCCGCATCGTTCAGTCGGGAACAGCAGCAGAAAGAAGTGCACGGAGCGTGTGCCCGCCTCAGACATTACGCAGCCACTCGCCGAGTTTCTGCGGTCTCCGTCCGGCCGCGGAGTTAACCCTAATACTTCCACGTTGCGGAATTAAATTCCCTCTCAAGTTCTGTAGCCAGGGGCTGGCGGGAGTTTTGTTTGTGTTTCGTTACTGCTCCGTAAGAGCTCTTTAGCTAGTTCGCTCTTTGGATTTCACCTGGCCCCGTTTCTGAGCCGTATGATTTCCTCAGACACTGGTTGAAGGAAAAGGAGAAGCCATTGGAATAAAATTAAGGACATTTCTTTATAAAACGAAAACAGTTACAGTGAAACTAACTGATTAAAATGCAAGCACAAGTGAATGAAGTTCACCTGCTTCAATTTGTATTGTGGTCTTCTTCGCTGCAACACTTTTAATTACTCCAGTCTCTGTATTCTTACCTCCGACTCTGTAAATACATGGAATTGAAGCATGCTGGTATTACTTCCACTCAGTATTTTTCATTCCAAGTCGTCTGAAATTTTTCTGCGCTGATTGGGCAACAAAGAACACAAGTCAAAATGTTTCATATAGCTCACTGATTAACGGATAAGTGAAACGAATTGACAGGCTACTTTCTAACGATCAATTCCCGCACTAATATGAATTTGTCGAGGGAATCCTCGAAAGTACTTAACAATCAAGTTCGTTGCATTTAAAATTCATCTGAAATATTGTTGGAAAGACAGTTTACTGTCAGTTTTCAGCCAGCGTGATAAATATGAACGAATAGTAAGGAAATGATTTTTCGATATGAGTCGTGTTTGAAACCAATGAGAGGCATCCGTTAGGGATTATTTCTCGTTTTTGCGGCTTCACGCCTTATTATCTGTCTATGTTATTTACGATAGTAGCTTAATCTAGCGCATAGTTACAAAACTGCCGCACTATTAGGAGCTTTTTGCTGCCGACCTAGGTGCACAAAGCAGATCAGGGTTGTCCTGCAGTTCCCTTACAGAGATTTGATCTTGAGTAACATACACTCCTGGAAATGGAAAAAAGAACACATTGACACCGGTGTGTCAGACCCACCATACTTGCTCCGGACACTGCGAGAGGGCGGTACAAGCAATGATCACACACACGGCACAGCGGACACACCAGGAACCGCGGTGTTAGCCGTCGAATGGCGCTAGCTGCGCAGCATTTGTGCACCGCCGCCGTCAGTGTCAGCCAGTTTGCCGTGGCATACGGAGCTCCATCGCAGTCTTTAACACTGGTAGCATGCCGCGACAGCGTGGACGTGAACCGTATGTGCAGTTGACGGACTTTGAGCGAGGGCGTATAGTGGGCATGCGGGAGGCCGGGTGGACGTACCGCCGAATTGCTCAACACGTGGGGCGTGAGGTCTCCACAGTACATCGATGTTGTCGCCAGTGGTCGGCGGAAGGTGCACGTGCCCGTCGACCTGGGGCCGGACCGCAGCGACGCACGGATGCACGCCAAGACCGTAGGATCCTATGCAGTGCCGTAGGGGACCGCACCGCCACTTCCCAGCAAATTAGGGACACTGTTGCTCCTGGGGTATCGGCGAGGACCATTCGCAACCGTCTCCATGAAGCTGGGCTACGGTCCCGCACACCGTTAGGCCGTCTTCCGCTCACGCCCCAACATCGTGCAGCCCGCCTCCAGTGGTGTCGCGACAGGCGTGAATGGAGGGACGAATGGAGACGTGTCGTCTTCAGCGATGAGAGTCGCTTCTGCCTTGGTGCCAATGATGGTCGTATGCGTGTTTGGCGCCGTGCAGGTGAGCGCCACAATCAGGACTGCATACGACCGAGGCACACAGGGCCAACACCCGGCATCATGGTGTGGGGAGCGATCTCCTACACTGGCCGTACACCACTGGTGATCGTCGAGGGGACACTGAATAGTGCACGGTACATCCAAACCGTCATCGAACCCATCGTTCTACCATTCCTAGACCGGCAAGGGAACTTGCTGTTCCAACAGGACAATGCACGTCCGCATGTATCCCGTGCCACCCAACGTGCTCTAGAAGGTGTAAGTCAACTACCCTGGCCAGCAAGATCTCCGGATCTGTCCCCCATTGAGCATGTTTGGGACTGGATGAAGCGTCGTCTCACGCGGTCTGCACGTCCAGCACGAACGCTGGTCCAACTGAGGCGCCAGGTGGAAATGGCATGGCAAGCCGTTCCACAGGACTACATCCAGCATCTCTACGATCGTCTCCATGGGAGAATAGCAGCCTGCATTGCTGCGAAAGGTGGATATACACTGTACTAGTGCCGACATTGTGCATGCTCTGTTGCCTGTGTCTATGTGCCTGTGGTTCTGTAAGTGTGATCATGTGATGTATCTGACCCCAGGAATGTGACAATAAAGTTTCCCCTTCCTGGGACAATGAATTCACGGTGTTCTTATTTCAATTTCCAGGAGTGTATTATACATTGCGCAACCGTACTCTTCATTCCACATGGAACACTAAATCATTATAAGGGTACTTCAAGCAAATCCAGTTCCGCCAGGATGTGACTGGATGTCACAAACAATATCTCTGGCAATATGGCGCCTTATGCGACACTTCTCACGGTTTGCTTCAGTTGGCTGAATGAACTGACACATCGCGAGAAATCAGAGGTGTTATCCGGAGGGAAATGCATCGGTTATCTAAAAGACTTCAGTTGAAATTTACGAGTAGAGATAGCCTCTCTGCAGCGCCGACATCAACCTGTGAATCGAAGCTCATACACGTTGTCTAACGAAATCCTTATTAATTTTCTAGGAACGGTGCAAAAAAATTCTTGGTGCTAGTGTGTTCGATATCTGACTGGTTACAAGACAGAGAAAAAAAGGGTAGGAATAAACTTCTTAGTTATACTGTCCTATGACAAAATGGACAGAGATGGTTTATGCAGACTACAAATATAAAAAGTTACGCTGACCCCGCTAACACTAGTGTGGGTTCTCGAACACAAATTAACCATCAAACTAATGATGCTGCTTAAGACTATGTGCCCTCAGCTGAAAAGGGTTTTTAAACCACTGCAAATAATAGATCACTGTGTGCAGCTGCGGAAGACTGCAGCAAAATTCGCCGTAATTCTAATGTCATGGGCGTATCAGAAGCTGCTAGGGGCAAGGGAGAAGGGAGGGGGAGGTACCTAGAGGCGTCGTGGGGGGCGGGGGGAGGGGGGAGTGGAGAGAAAGAGGTATGGACTAACCCATCTTAGTCTCATGCTGAGTAACAAAATATTTTTGAGGTATCACTCGACTCGCAAGTGCTCTGGGTACACTTGCTACATGATGTGTTGTGATTACATAGAAAGTGATACTAAGTTTTTATGTCGCTCTGATTCGGTAACAGAATGTTGGTTTGTTTTGAGAAGTCTTTTTTTTTTTTTTTTTTTTTGGGAGGGGGACGGAGGGTCGTGGCAGCTTTCGCTGGGTGCGATATTGCTTGCGTTTTCGCTCTTCTCTACACTATTATCAAGTTCCACCACAGTAAGTTGACATAGATTGTTTCTTTCACATGTTAACGAAACTCGCATCATGCACTACTAAACGAAATAGACGATCAGAATATTTCCGAGGTAGATAGCTTTTTGTTTGAGTGAAGGTCGGTGATACTCTAGGTATCCAGTTTAATTTTTCTTTCTTTAATTTGAAGCTCTCGGTATCCTTTTACTATAAGTGCCTGCCATGTTTCTGCACATTCCCGTAAAGCATTTTTTGCATGCTCTAAGCAATTCGGATACGCCCGCGTGCTGACCGTCTAGGGACGAATGTCGTGGAGTTAAACATCCAACTTCTACAGTTAAGCATAAAGTAGAACGGGGTTTCCAAAGAATTCGTTCAAACGTTTCACTATACCACGAACTCCGTTGGAGTGCGTCGCAAAATTTTGTTAATCGAGAAGAAGTACGATTCGTTTCACTTTTTAATGTTTGTTATAATAATTTATGATCTAGTTCGAGAGAGTGTGCACTAGCTAGCGCCTTTAACAGTGTCCAGATGTCATTTCCGTTTGTCGGCAATCTGTCCCGTGGTAAAAGTCTGGAACACTGCTTACCTTACTCTTCCCCTTAGTGTAAACAACAGTAAGAACAATCTGGTCAATTACTGAGTTTCAATATACACACTTCCTAAGTATGTAATAAACATTTTACTTCATCTTTATGGTGGAGAGACGCGTTATTTATGAGAGGAAAGCAGAATACGCTTTTCATATCTGCGATGGTGGTAGTGAGGCTACAAGAAATGTGGCAAAATAGTTGTGGTTTTCATCGTATAATGTAGACTTCCATGGCCCCTGTCATTTGAGTTACAACTTCAAGTCTGAGAGGCTGTGGTTGGTATATCATATAACGATTCCTCGATGATTTGTCTCAGACTGCGAAAGGAATCTTTGGAGAGTGACGAATTACTTCCCCATTTGCTGCTGCACAAGGATGTCGTTATGTACAAACGACGATTCTCGTTTCGGCAGGTTCCGTGCCTATGAATTGTACATTTGTTGTAAAGAGATGTGTGACACTGGAATTGATTGTGCTGTGATACGAACGTAAGTGCAAATGGAAAGATGTAAAAGGTGACACAACATATATATATATATTTTTTTTTTTTTGATAAGCCTCAACAACGCGGGAACTGAGAAATAATCTCAGTAGACTCTCCAAGACAGTTTGCTGTGACATGTAAAAACGTAAATATCTGCAAAAGTAGAGTAGGCCATTTAACATATACTTTATAACCCTAGACGAAAATATTGCTTATTGTATATTGCTGGATTACTTGAAAATGGCAAACTGTCGAAATGAGTTTATATACTTAAAGAGATAATAAAATCATTCTGCAGCTGAAAACGAGAAAATACTTAATGTATCATCCACTGACCTAAGGCGTAGTACGTGTCCATCTGAAAACAATCTTTTGCGTCAGGGAGTACCCTAGCTTTACGTATCGATCTCGGCTTCTCAGTCCGGAAGTTTCGGCGTTTAGGATAACATGTTGTAAGTCATAGAAATTTACAAAGTGATTGCAAAGTGATTAATGAACCACATTTTAAATATTTTCCTTGAAACCACATTTCCCGCTTTTCGTCAGCAAGTGCTTTCATCATTTAAGCCTTGTCAGATGGATTCAAATTTTCAGTGTTACATGTATTTAGCGTAAATATTCGCCGAATATATTTTCAACGGTAAATAAGTGCTTTCCTCCCATCGAATAATATATTTTACTGTGGCGGCAGTAAGAACCGACATTCTGTGAATCTCTCTCTCTCTCTTTCTCTCTCTCTCTCTCTCTCTTTTTCTCTCTCTCTCTCTCTCTCTCTCTCTCTCTCTTGTGCTATTCGAAAGTTACTGGAAATAATTTGAACATACTTTCGGAGAACCTGGAGGTACTCAAATGTAGCATTTAGAATTTGAGTTGGTCCAAGAAAAATGCTCGGTTGATATAATTATTGATAAAGGCAAACACTAACGCACGAGGACAGGTCCGAAACCCACTTCTGATACAAATTTTCAAAAGCAAAATTTCTATTATCTTTACGAACGTCCAGTATTGACAAACATGATTCTTTAGTTTGAATAGTACGTTATTTGCAATAAGATTTTACGTGGAGTAGATGTGAAAGAAAACAGAAGCTCATATACGTTATACGTCGACCTGAAACTTCTTGAGTGGAGGACTGGGAATCGAAATAGCGACCATTGCCTTTTGCAGGCACTACTCACGAGCCACGCTTGCAGCACCAGTACCCCTCACGTCCGCCAATCCCGCATACAAGGTAATGGCGGAACTTAAGCTATGAGCGTGGGTCGATGGTCGTGCTTGGATAGCTCGGCCGGTTTTAGCCTATACAGTAGCTCGGTAGGAAGGCTAGCTGCCTGCTGTGATAAAAATAAAGAAAACTGAGTGAAGTATTCAACGATGAATTTAAAAAGGTGTCATGCGACGTCCGCACAGACCAAGTTACGAGAACAATGACGAAAACAATGTCGGTACAGCACCTGCCATCAAAAATAGAGGTCCGAGTTCGATTACCGTATCGGCACATAGGTTTATTCTGTGCGAATTTTCGAAACAGCTCACACTCCGCTGCAAAGTATAAATTCATTCTGTAATACGTACATGGGCGTACTTTTTCTTTCCTTTTTTCCAATTTAGTCACTGATATTGAAAACCATGTAGAAACTAATCATCCTAGAGAATACCTTGACCGTCTTTTAGAGTCACAAAATACAAAATTTCATTCACTATTAAATAGAGGTTTGGAATTAGGAGAACATCCTCACATGTTTCATGCGAGCTAGAAAGCTACAAAGAATAGAAACATGTGATTTGCTTAGTAGGATAAGGTCAGGGAAATGGTCATCCAACTCTAGTGGCAGACGCTGTAACAGAATCTTTGTTTAACTACGGAAAGAAAAATATGACTTTCCTCAGTCATAAATATTGCTTCAGTTACGTTGTGGAAAGAAAATTTGCAAGACTAACTACGAGAAGTTTATCAAGGACACACAGTTGAGAAGAAATTAATCATTACCGTCCTCACCTCAAGCACTAGGCTTCTTTTTATTTTGTCTGTTACGGTGCCCATCACTTTCTCGGCTTTCCTTGACTTCTTCTCCCAACCGGCTTAAATCTTCTTATCGGGAGGCGTAATTGTTCTTCAGTTATTCCTTCGAATTTCCATTCCGGTTCTCCTATTTCCTTGAATTTTATTGAGGACATTAAATATATTCAGTTCTTCCCCAGTTTCCGAATTTAGAAATCTGCCGCCACTTGAGCATCCCTTATTGCCCTTAGCAACCTCATTTCTGTGGCTCGTTTGCAACTTTCCTGACATTTATATAATACTCACGATTCACTTCGGAAGGGAAGCACTGAAACTGCCGTCATCTTGTAAAATTCCAATTTTGTTTCTATCGTCGTTTTATTTTGTAGACATCTGTCTGTTATTCCACAAATATTCCCAACCTCTGCCCATTTCTTCTTTCCGTCTTCGTCACACATATATGTGACGTCAAAGGTAAATAGTTAAAATGTTTGACTTGTTTTATTGTTAGTCACAATTTCTGTTTGTACAGTACATTTTCCTTTGAAAGCCATTGATTTTTCCTTCTTTTTTGAAATTGTCAAATGGTACTCTTCCCAAAGTACTGTTTCCAAACCTTACGTAACCCTTCCTACGTCGTCTTCGTTATCGGCCGGTGGTGTGGCATCGTCTGCATATAAATAACAGTTCAAGCGGGAATTACTGTTAATCTTAATTCCCCTTTTAAAAAATTCTTCTATTCCCGAATTGCTTCATCTAAATAAGCATCAAAAGTACGGATAAAATGCTGAAACATTGTATTACTCCTTGGTTTGTGGTTGCAGGCTGTGTTAGAGTGGAGTTTATATCCAAAATTATATTCGTTTGTCTGTACAGACTTTTTAAAACGCTTATTAGGACTTGTGATCACACACTTTTTCTCAAAAATCTCCACAGTTTTCCACCAATATAACCGAGTGCCTTAATAAAATGAATGGACGATGAATGGGTTTCCCTATTACACGCCGGCCGGAGTGGTCGAGTGGTTCTAGGCGCTACAGTCTGGAACCGCGAGACCGCTACGGTCGCAGGTTCGAATCCTGCCTCGGGCTTGGATGTGTGTGATGTCCTTAGGTTAGTTAGGTTTTAAGTAGTAATATGTTCTAGGGGACTGATGACTCAGAAGTTAAGTCCCATAGTGCTCAGAGCCAACTGAACCATTTGAACCCTATTACACTCACTCTGTTTATCGATTATTAGTTTTTATTATACGTTGATCAGCCAGAACATTACGTTCAACCTACTGTCGATATAAACCTGTCCAGCCGATAACGGCGTCCCCCGGCGAGGAATGACTGCTAATCAGACACTTTAACTGCGCATGCAGTATCAATGAGCGTACTGTTTGTGCGTAGAAAGCGGAAGGCGTCCACTCCATCTGAGTTCGACCGAGGGCAGATCGTGATGTCTCGGAAGCTCGGCTCGAGCATTTCGGAAACTGCACGACTTGTCGAGGGTTCGAGAAGTGCTGTGGTGAGTGTCTGCAACACGTGGCGAAACCAACTGGTACAATAGGACAGATGGTGAACTGTGGCAGAACTAACGTCAGAATTTAATGATCGGCAAAGCACAAGAGTGAACACACACAGTGCACGAACACGCCTAACGATGGGCCTCCACAGCTGACGACCCATGAATGTGCCAACATCGACAAATGCGGCTGAAATCGGCACGAGACCATCCGCACTGCACGTTCGCGCAGTGGCAGAGCATTGCAAGATCTGATGAATCTCGATACCTTCTTCAGGGGTACAGCTCCTTGACACCTGTAGGGCGGGAGAGAGACAATCTGGTGGCGGTTCCATTATGCCATGGGGAACCTTGACGTGGCCATCCATGAGTCAAAAAAATGGTTCAAATGGCTCTGACCACTATCAGACTCAACTGCTGTGGTCATAAGTCCCCTAGAACTTAGAACTACTTAAACCTAACTAACCTAAGGACATCACACACATCCATGCCCGAGGCAGCATTCAAACCTGCGACCGTAGTGGTCGTGCGGTTCCAGACTGTAGCGCCTTTAACCGCTCGGCCACTCCGGCCGGCTCCATGAGTCAAGTGGAGCATGACGGCCATGGAGTATCCTACATTGGTTACAGACCACATACACCTCTTCACGACGTTCTTGTTTCCCGACAGCAGTGGCATTTTTCAATAAGGTAATGCGCCCTGTTACGAGAACAGAAGTGTGATGGAATGGTTCGAGAAAGACAAGGGCGAGTTTCAGTCGCCGTGCTGGCCCCACAACTCGCCAGACCGAAACGTGATCTAACACGTCTGGGATGTCATTGAACGTGGCCTCAGAGCTCATCAACCTCTTCCCGGTATTTACTGGACTTATGAGTCTTGTGTGTCCAGATGTGGTGCCAGTTCCCTCTAGCGACGTACAATGGCCTAATTGCATCCATTCCCTGCCTCTGTTATTTGTGCCAAAGGGAGACATACCGGCTGTTGGATAGGCGGTCATAATGTTTCGGCTGATCAGTGTAAACACTGCATCTTTTGTCGACCTGTCCGTCCGAAATCCCATTCATTCTTCCCGTAATAAACTCCCAGCTATATGTTTCACCTCCTGTTCACTATTCTTGCATATACTTCGTGAGCGATGTCCTGTACGCTGATTGCTCTATATGCTCACTGCTATAGTGGTTTCCATTTTTAAACTGTGATATCACCTTTACTTATGAACGTATTAATGTTGTATGAAAAATATTTTTACAATAGCGGGATTCCAGTTATCCTTTTCAGTGTGTCAGGTACAGTTAAATTACATTGATATTCTAGAGAACGAGTAGCATATATTTGGAATAAAAGTGTAATTAGCCAGGAAGAGACAGCTTTAATTCAGGTAGAGTGTTAGTATAATAAGGAATTAATGGCGCATTATAATCAGTCATCAAAAGCACAGAAATCAAGTGGTGTGCTCGAAAAATTAAAATATTGCAAAAAAAAAACAAAGGCCATTTGGATCTTTATTAAGCTTGAATCCAATAAATTCGGTAAGACAAATGATATTCAACTGAGGGATGACAGTATCAGAGACACAGATGATATAAAATTCATATAATTATATCTGAATTCAACGAATTCTTCCTAACATTAGCTAAAATGAAGGGGCAAAAAATTCGACCATGGAAAGCATGTCCATTACACTTTCGTATATAGGCATTTCGTACTCCTACAGTTTGGCCGAATTATCCGTTAGAGAGGAGGCCAAAATAATTTGGACGCTGCATGGTAGTAACTTTTCATGGTCTGATGGAACATCAGTATACGCTCTATAATCGTATGCTAGCTTCATAATACCGCCCGTCAGTTACCTTTGTTAACAGTGGCTGAGTTACAGTGAATTTTTTAATAGAGTGAAGCAGTAGTAACACCTAAGTATATAAGAAGAAATTTAGTAACTAACCTCTAATAATAGTCTCATCTAACTGTTTCTTGTCATCTCAAAAGTTTTAGAAGAGATAGCTTGCACCTGAATATTGAACCACCTCTCTGAGAATAACGTTATAGCACCACCTCAGAAAGCTTACTGAAAAGGTTTCTCTTCATAGACAGCGTTATATGATTTTTTTGTAGTACTTTAGAACAAGAAAATTTCACATGAGCATTTTATGTTATTGTGGCCTTCGATAGTGTAGATCATTAAATTCTTCTAGAAAAACTGAAACGATAAGGCGTCTTAGCCATTCCCCTTGCTCGTTTGATGTATCATAACATGGAAGCGGAAGGCCACATAAACAACTGATTAAACAGGAATGAGACAATACTTGAAGTTGGGAAACTTTGAATATTGGTGACACACAAAGTTTGCTGCTAGTCCCAGTCCTGCTCTTTTCTGCTAATTCCAAAATAATCATGTTTTCTGATTACATTAGAATACTAATAAAGGACACAAAGAAGTCCATCACAGCCAGAAAAATAACGGAAAAGGCTTGCAGCTGATTCACAGAAAACAATTTAACCATTAAAGTTTTACAGGATATTCAAAATAGTTCAAGGACTGGAAGTACAGATGAAGGGGTTCAGATAAATAAGGTTCCTAAATATCCCAATCGATAATAAACTGAGCGGGCGTCAGTGTGTTAATACAGTAGTGAAAAAGCCAATTCTATTTGCCATGTACTTACAGATATCATTTATTGTATCACTGCATTGACCTGCAGACGTGTGCAGTGTCTATTTTGATTTAATACTATCCTTTGGGAGAATCTGGGCTAATTCAGCGTAGGTCAAAAAAATATTTACTCTGCAGAAGCGCAAAATCAGAATACTGTATCATTTTATGCCAAATGAAGTACAAAGGTCTCCTCAGAAACCTAGAAAATCTTACTCTTAACGCGTAAAAACAAATACCCCCAATGGAATTTGTAGTCTGTAAAAAAAGTGGATAAAGGTGAACTGAGAAAAACCACAAGAAAATAATACATGTAAAAATAATTTCTATGAGGCATGTGGATCCTTAAATAGGGTTCTACTCATATTTTACAAACTTGTCTATCTCAGGTTGCGGAAATACAGAATAACGTATTCCACTCAACTTGTTTTATTCACTATGAACTTGCTTCCATGTTTGTTTCATGTACACAGAATGACTAATGGCTCAATCAACAGGTGGATGTTTGAGTGTTTAAATCGGTTTGCGTTTTAGTGTTCTAATGTAGACATGATGTTTTCTGTAATTGCCGTTTGTGTAAAGCGTAAGGTGGAAACACTTACGCAGTTCACCAGTGTATTGATTAGAACGGGTAACGTAGACGAGAGCGGGTAACCACCTGAGAAATCACATCCAGGCTGACCACCAGAGCCGGCCGGAGTGGCCGAGCGGTTCTAGGCACTTCAGTCTGGAACCGCGCTACCACTACGGTCACAGGTTCGAATCCTGCCTCGGGCATGGATGTGTGTGATTACCTTACGTTAGTTAAGTTTAAGTAGTTCTAAGTTCTAGGGTACTGATGACCTCAGATGTTAAGTCCCATAGCGCTCAGAGCTATTTGAACTATTTTGACCACCAGAACCGATCCGGAACCATCCTATTGCAAGACAGGAATCAGAGCCACGATTTGACGATCTTGTGACATTTCTGCATGACGATGACAGCTCGTTAACGGCTTTCTTGTTGGGAAGGGAACAAAACGAGTTTTAAGGTTATTATGTAAGTGCTGCATGTAACATACACTGTGTGTACGTTTGGTTGCCTGAAACTGTCTCTGCAATGGAATTCTCCCGCCTTTGAAATGATTAAAACGATCCTGCCATTGACAACCTGCACCAAGGGAATTCCATAAAACGAAGTATCCTGTTGTGCTTTTATTTCACTTTAGTTTAGCACATCAAACCAATAATTCCTGTTAGGATACTACTGAATCACTGCGCGGGATTAGCCGAGCGGTCTGAGGCGCTGCAGCCATGGACTCTGCGGCTGGTCCTGGCGGAGGTTCGAGTCCTTCCTCGGGCATGGGTGTGTGTTTGTCCTTAGGATAATTTAGGTTAAGTAGTGTGTACGCATAGGGACTGATGATCTTAAAAGTTAAATCCCATAAGATTTCAAAACAAAAAAAACTTCAAAATCACAACTTTATACCGTAAATCATTTATTCTCAAAAACATGTCAAGTGCAAAGCATTGTATAAATAAGAAATAAGATGTCGGGTTCTACCCTACATGCAATTTCGTGCATGGCAGAACATATCTCTTCCACTTCCACCTCCCCTCCCCCCCCCCCACTTCAGCCCCCCTCACCCGTAAAGGTAGACGAAAAGTTGGGTGAGGAATAAAAGATCTTCCTCCCCCCACTTCACCCCCCCCCCCCTCCCCCGTAATGGTAGACGAAAAGTTGGGTGAGGAATAAAAGATCTTCACCTTGACTGGCACTTTGAGAAAAAAACATCAGAGGGTAAGCAAATAGAACTCGACACTTTTACTATGAGTGTTTCCTTATCCGCCGAACCGGAGTTCACATATCCCGTATTGAAGTACAGACAGCAGTTGCACTGCATCAGTGATCAACTCGATGGGGTGTTGGCCGCTATGCAGATGATGTACATGGCGTACCTGCAATTGTCAGCCTAAACAGTGCCGTCTGCCAAGTTCCAGGTCTGAAATTACCACGGTACAAGACAGAACACAAATCAAGATTTCTGTTTGGTCACTAGTCGCGAAAAGATATTGAACTCAAGTATTCTCCGATGTGTGCCAGACTCCATAGAGAGCTAAAGAATCGTCACTGGAGTAAACAGAATAACATCTCTGTTCACAGAGAAATGACTTCATGTACTATTTGTGTCGCGAGCAACACTTCTCAGAATTTAGAGACCAGTTTCTCTGCTGTGGTTCTCGCAAGTGTGGCCTCTAGTTCGATCTACAGAGAGAAGTGTCTTCGATCGATCCCTGTAAGGAAGTTCCTCTCCAAGCCATAACCCAGTTCCTCCTGGACAGGTGGCTTCTACGTTTGCGCACAGGCGACATATCCCGGCGGCCGTTACAAAAACATAACATGGGTCGTGAATCTGCCAGCCAGGCACATGAAGCTAACATCCCTTTTAGAAGATCTTTTGTTAGTTTCCATTTCCACGTCTGCGTACTTAGCAGTCCGGCAGTCAAATAGGCGCCTCTGCTTTTCAGTAGGAAGCGTGCCCTGGCGCTTTCCAGGAGAAGACTCTTCACAGATCAGCTTGAGACCATCGTTAGTGATCCCTCACATTCCTTCTGCCCCGATACTCCTTCTCCAGGTAAGCTATTCTGAAATTATTTCTGTGCACCAGAGTGCAACCTCACGCCCGCATTGTCCGTGCTGCAGAGGTTCTGCAGCCTCCAGTATTGTATATCACCTCTTCACTCAGCTCTCTCTCAGTGCATTAAATGTTCGCCCCTGCAGAGCACAAGTCTCTTCCCAGCCGCTCTTTAGCCAATAGCGGCTTCTACGGAATGCGTGGCCCACGTCACTCTTCCTGTCATTGCTCGGCTCTAATTAACTCCCAGACATGCAGTACTACAGAAATTGTTAGTACATCCTGCTAGCCAGTATCAGCCAATGGAATGGTTAATAGTGCTATTGTGCATCCGAAACGATAATCTACTATCAATACAAATCGAAGATAATGCACAGAATATTAAATGTATGGTGGCAAAATTTTACTGACTTACAAGCTGTGTGAATCACAGAAAGAAGGAAGATTAACAAGACATCGTCGATAACAAGGTTATCTAAATTGGAACACAGGTTCGGATTTTGAAGCGGTATCAAAGAAATTTTACTATGTTCTGTTGGTAGGTGCCTTACAACTATTCACTGTAAGCACTTTAGGGAAACCACGGAAAACCCAAATGTAGATGGCCAAACGGGGATTTGTACCTTTGTCCTCCCGAATGTATGTCCAATATCTCGTCTTTGCGTTCCATCGCTCAATACAGGAAAATACAGGTAACAGGAGTCAACTGTGATTGTTGGTTGTAGTATCATGACTAATGTTTATTATGTCCATGATGATTTATTTGTTCTTAGGGCTCCTTTTATATACAGTTATACAAGTAATTAGGGTTAATAAGTGCTACGCGGTAAAATAGAAGTCTTATTTAGACCATACACGTTTCGTTTTACTTCAAAGCATTTTCAGTGGCCACTATAACAATTTGGGTTTATTTACAGATCTGTTTCCCAAAATCATATATGGTTCTCAAGATTTAAATCACAACTAATTAAGCGGACTTAAATCACAATAAGTGCTCCCCTCCTAATGTTCTTACAGATATATATTTTTATGTCATTGCTCTTCACCGACAGTCGATATAATTCAGTCTGCATATTGTGTAGATGCACTTTCAACTCGTCTGCTTTATTTTGATGCTATGAAGTGCGATCGGTTTCTGTTTGTTTCTTGCGGCTGTAGAAACCGTCTACTATTGCTCGTGTATATGTGTGCATGTGTGTGTTTATGTCAGTGTGTGTGTCTTTGTTTTCTGTAGGTCTGCTCCCTAGTACGCGTCACGGACCAATGTTGGATTTCGGAATCTTTCACCACTCCGTAATCCTGCTGAAATCTTCTTGCGTCTCTGGGCCTTTTCCATGTCCAACACTTCCTCTTGTGATTTATGAACAGCGTGTTCCTAGCTGAAATTTATTGCTGAAGATTATTATTTCTCCACTCTCATTCCTACTACCAAGCCCACTTTGTACTACAATTTTTATACTAATCTTTATGCTACTTATTTGTAGTGCACCATGATTATTAGGTTATTTTCTCCCTTTACATACCGAATTCCACAATCAATATTATCATATTCCTTGTCAGACTTTTCGTCTTATGCTTTCGACGTTGACATTGTTGCTGTTGTTGTTGACTTCGTTTTGTTGTTAATTTTATGAAAACAAGCCTATTACTGAACTGTCGACCATTCTCTCTACCCTACCTTTCTGTTCACGACGAAACACGTTATACAATTGTCTGTCAACATTAATATTATCCTGATCCTGACCAGAAATCCTTATCGTCGTTCAATTTGATTTCCTGACTCCCACTATCTCCAGATAGAGCCATTCGACGCTCCGGGTCATAGAACATCACTGTTTCATCATTTTCCTCATGGTCACATCCTCCTTGGCAGTCTTCTTCCGGAGGTCCTTTGACGATTGCTCCTTCCGCCTTCTTGTGTCACATGAGGGGAAGAGATTGCGCTAACATTCAGTCACTCCTTCCTCCTGTTTGACAAGGCGGTTGACAGAATGAGGGTGACTTCTTACACCAGGATTCAAACCACCAGTGCTGATGGTTCTTTTAAAAAAATTGAACCAAGTGGCTGGATCCGAGCCCAGGACGTTTTTACTCCTAGTCAAGAACTCTGTCCCTAGACCATGAGGTTGTTGTTGTTGTCTTCAGTCCTAAGACTGGTTTGATGCAGCTCTCCATGCTACTCTATCCTGTGCAAGCTTCTTCATCACCCAGTACTTACTGCAACCTACATCCTTCTGAATCTGCTAAGTGTATTCATCTCTTGGTCTCCCTCTACAATTTTTACCCTCCACACTGCCCTTCAATGCCAAATTTCTGATCCCTTGATGCCTCAGAACATGCCCTACCAACCGGTCCCTTCTTCTTGTCAAGTTGTGCCACAAACTCCTCTTCTCCACCATTCTATTCTATGCCTCCTCATTAGTTACATGATGTACCCATCTAATCTACAGCATTCCTCTCTAGCACCACATTTCGAAAGCTTCTGTTCTCTTCTTGTCCAAACTATTTATCATCCATGTTTCACTTCTATACATGGCTACACCCATACAAATACTTTCAGAAACGACCTCCTGGCACTTAAATCTATACTCGATGTTAACAAATGCCTCTTCTTCAGAAACGCTTTCCTTGACATTGCCAGTGTACATTTTATATCATCTCTACTTCGACCATCATCAGTTATTTTGCTCCCCAAATAGCAAAACTCCTTTACTACTTTAAGTGTCTCATTTCCTAATCGAAGTCCCTCAGCATCACCCGACTTAATTCGACTACATTCCATGATCCTCGTTTCGCTTTTGTTGATTTTCATCTTACATCCTCCTTTCAAGACACTATCCATTCCGTTCAACTGCTCTTCCGAGTCCTTTGCTGTCTCTGACCGAATTAAAATGTCATCGGCGAACCTCAAAGTTTGTATTTCTTCTCCATGGATTTTAATACCTACACCGAATTTTTCTTCCGTTTCCTTTACTGCTTGCTCAGTATACAGATTGAATGACATCGGGGAGAGGCTACAACCCTGTCTCACTCCCTTCCCAACCACTGCCTCCCTTTCATACCCCTCGACTCTTATAACTGCCTTTTGGTTTCTGTACAAATTGTAAATAGCCTTTCGCTTCTTGTATTTTACCCCTGCCACCTTTAGAATTTGAAAGAGAGTATTCCAGTCAACATTGTCAAAAGCTTTCTCTTAGTCTACAAATGCTAGAAACGTAGGTTTGCCTTTCCTTAATCTTTCTTCTAAGATAAGGCGTAATGTCAATATTGCCTCACGTGCTCCAACATTTCTACGGAATCCAAACTGATCATCCCCGAGGTCGACTTCTACCAGTTTTTCCACTCGTCTGTAAAGAATTCGCGTTAGTATTTTGCAGATGTGCCTTATTAAACTGATAGTTCGGTAATTTTCAAATCAGTCAACACCTGCTTTCTTTGGGATTGGAATTATGGAATCTGTACTCTAATCGTCATACATAAAGTTAAGAGATACATTCTGAAGCACTATGAAATGACTGAAACACTTTACCGATCGTCTGCCACCGGTGCACAGAGAAATAAATGTATGGAACGTAACAACATGCAGTGCTTTACTGTACACGAATTTTCGGTCACTTGAAAATGTTCTTTTATAATAAAACTGGTTGTCAATTGATGAAAGTACCTGAAGTACACCTGCGGTGGTTTTTATTGACATTTATATAGTTTAGATGTAAAAACACAAAATGGTGAAGAGTACTGTAGCTTGCTTTTCTCCGTGGCTCAGCAAAGTGCAACATTTTGTTCCTAATTCGACTGTTGGTTCTCCTCCTTCTACCTGCAACAAACATTAGAGAAGTCCCGACGTAAGTATATGTACAGAGAACCAAAACTGGATCTGCACTGAAATGAATGGTAAGCATATGTTTTCACCGAGTCCTCTTAAGTAAGCATATTTTCACTAATTCTTAGTCTGCAACGCCATAATTCTGACTCTTGCGTAACGGGGGACTGTTTTGCAGAACTTCGAAGGCTGAGTTCATTTCACTCCAGGCATGACGTAAGAGGACCGACGTTATGATGTAACTGAATGTTTCGCTTAGGTCACTGTTTCCGAAACGCGTTTCGCTTTTCATTATTGAAACAATAAACATGTTTGTTTCGTCACCTCACGTAACGTTTACAAGGCAAAGGCGGTAAAGTAGCAACAACTTAACCCAAGTTTGCTCCGTGTTACGTGCTAATATAGCGCAATAGTAACAATACTACCTGCAAATAAGGAGGTCGAAGACAAGCGCTATCTAGCAAGTTGGTTTTAAGTATCAGAGATGTTCAGTTAGCGAGGTTGTTACTTATAATTCAAAAGAAGCGTCATGTTAGAAAAAACACTGAAGCCCATTTTGTGAGAGGTAGTTAAGATAGTTCTTTACAATATAGATACACTGGTGCTGAAAGAAATGTTTAATTCTAGACAGAATAATGAGAGACTCACCAGTGCAATTGATCTGTTTGCCGTGCTACTAAACAGAATACTATGCCTAAGCAGAAGCTACTGATTCCTGCATGTTGATGTACATGGATCAAATGCATGAGCCAAACTAACATTGCTTCGAAGTCGATCCCATATTCTTCGGAAAAACCATATGTTATTCCACCATTACAGCAGGGGTGTTACCGAGGGATACGGTTCATAAGTTAAAGCACTCTGTTAGTATCTTGTACGAGATCCTCAGATTTTACTATGAACTGACTAACAAAAACCAATGATAATATATTTGCTCTTGACCAAATCTATTGTCAGAAAGATAGCTCACTTTTCTGGAACTGAACTAGTCATGTGCTCCTTAGGACGGTAAGTTTATAAATAGGCATGAATAAAAAATGGAGTTTTAACAACTTTAGCAGCAACAAAATCAGGAACTTACGATTGGCAAAATCTGAGAAGGAAGAAAATGAATGACGAAGCAGCACTCTTAACTGTGCAATTATTTCATGTCACACTCTCGTGCTGTTTTACGCTACATGCTGCACTAATCACTACGTAGCAGAATTTTCTCGCTAACAAACGTACAGCTTTGAGTACATGCAAGCTTCGACGCCGTATCTGTATGTTTCACCGTATACATTGCGCATTTGCGCGTTGGGTCTACACACAAATCGCTTTAAGAGGCACATTATCTGATGAATACTCAGCATCTAATAGATGAAAGGTTAATACTCTATTTTGGAATTCTGCTATCAATAAGATATCAACTTTATTATGCCGGTAATTTTCACCACAGTAGTAGCAATTACTGATTTTCCGTAACCTCAGAACGTAACACAATTTGCGGTCATATACACTATCCGCCAAAAAAGCGCAGCAACTGGAAGACACGATCGCTGGTCAATGGCGTTTCATTTCAGCAGCGTGCGTACCCAGTTCTTTATTACTGTACACTTCGTGGGAGAAACTAACAACAGCAGTGGTTGCGTTTGGGTTTTTCCTATATCCATGTTGTGATTCGGCAAGCATTTCGTGTTTTGAGAAGAAAGCTATGAACTTTTTCAAGTAATTTACTGAAGGTGGGAATTAGTATATAAACTGAAGCTTCTTCCATTCTTCACTTCTTATGGATGTGCTGAATTACACTGACTTTTAAGGCACTTGCATATGTCTTTTCACTAATACTACAATTAGTTAGAAAGGTAAGGGGTTTTATGATTTCATTGGCACATATCTTTCACACAATACTGCAGGTAAATTTTATTTTTTACCTTTCGTATTAGGTGGAATAGCTCCTGTTGTCTCATCTCCACAAGTTCTACTCCTGCGTAGTTCGTAATATTATTCGGAGTCTCTGGCCGTGTATGTGTCACCGGAGAAAATTGGCTACAAGGAGAGAGAAATTAGTTGTGGAACGAATTACATATTGAGTTTTGAACTATCACTAGACGGCCTTAATTGCTTATGATGCGTGGCTCTCCTTACACGTGGCTGGAGGTTGTACGATGTCTGTTGGTTACTCAAGTTGGGTGGATGTTCTACTGCATCGTTGACGAGGCAGAGAAGCCGGTGGTCCAACGGCTACAAAGACATGTAATGGACATAAACCCTATACTTCACCTGAAATGACGACTAGGAAACTTGTCGAAACGATGCCAAAGAATGACTCCTTCACTCGGCCGATAATCCGAGAAAATCGCATCATCGAGATTCGCCAAGACAGCCTGCGTACCCATATACGTAGCTTTGCTTCTTTATTTATATGGTCAATGCCAAATATTGTATATTCTGCCTTAATTAGACAAGACGGAAGTTTCAATCTACACTCCTGGAAATGGAAAAAAGAACACATTGACACCGGTGTGTCAGACCCACCATACTTGCTCCGGACACTGAGAGAGGGCTGTACAAACAATGATCACACGCACGGCACAGCGGACACACCAGGAACCGCGGTGTTGGCCGTCGAATGGCGCTATCTGCGCAGCATTTGTGCACCGCCGCCGTCAGTGTCAGCCAGTTTGCCGTGGCATACGGAGCTCCATCGCAGTCTTTAACACTGGTAGCATGCCGCGACAGCGTGGACGTGAGCCGTATGTGCAGTTGACGGACTTTGAGCGAGGGCGTATAGTGGGCATGCGGGAGGCCGGGTGGACGTACCGCCGAATTGCTCAACACGTGGGGCCTGAGGTCTCCTCAGTACATCGATGTTGTCGCCAGTGGTCGGCGGAAGGTGCACGTGCCCGTCGACCTGGGACCGGACCGCAGCGACGCACGGATGCACGCCAAGACCGTAGGATCCTACGCAGTGCCGTAGGGGACCGCACCGCCACTTCCCAGCAAATTAGGGACACTGTTGCTCCTGGGGTATCGGCGAGGACCATTCGCAACCGTCTCCATGAAGCTGGGCTATGGTCCCGCACACCGTTAGGCCGTCTTCCGCTCACGCCCCAACATCGTGCAGCCCGCCTCCAGTGGTGTCGCGACAGGCGTGAATGGAGGGACGAATGGAGACGTGTCGTCTTCAGCGATGAGAGTCGCTTCTGCCTTGGTGCCAATGATGGTCGTATGCGTGTTTGGCGCCGTGCAGGTGAGCGCCACAATCAGGACTGCATACGACTGAGGCACACAGGGCCAACACCCGGCATCATGGTGTGGGGAGCGATCTCCTACACTGGCCGTACACCACTGGTGATCGTCGAGGGGACACTGATTAGTGCACGGTATATCCAAACCGTCATCGAACCCATCGTTCTACCATTCCTAGACCGGCAAGGGAACTTGCTGTTCCAACAGGACAATGCACGTCCGCACGTATCCCGTGCCACCCAACGTGCTCTAGAAGGTGTAAGTCAACTACCCTGGCCAGCAAGATCTCCGGATCTGTCCCCCATTGAGCATGTTTGGGACTGGATGAAGCGTCGTCTCACTCGGTCTGCACGTCCAGCACGAACGCTGGTCCAACTGAGGCGCCAGGTGGAAATGGCATGGCAAGCCGTTCCACAGGACTACATCCAGCATCTCTACGATCGTCTCCATGGGAGAATAGCAGCCTGCATTGCTGCGAAAGGTGGATATACACTGTACTAGTGCCGACATTGTGCATGCTCTGTTGCCTGTGTCTATGTGCCTGTGGTTCTGTCAGTGTGATCATGTGATGTATCTGACCCCAGGAATGTGTCAATAAAGTTTCCCCTTCCTGGGACAATGAATTCACGGTGTTCTTATTTCAATTTCCAGGAGTGTAGTATTACTTTCCATATGACAGTTTATAAGTATCCTGGTTAGTTCTTTGAAATAGCAGCGGTAATCGAAATGCCTTATCTGGGATTCCATAAAATTAATCCATTTGCTTTCTGACCCTTTAGCTTGATATATGTTGTTCCACCTCTCGTCTGCTAGCTTAGTTTGAAAGGTGCTGACACCGGTAATGCTCAGACTCTGCTTTTTCTCAAATATTTTAGTTGTTTTCTTTACATCAAAGCTTAATTACGCTAACAATTGACAACAGTGACAAGTGTACTGGAAATCAGTACTTCCGTAGTCTACATTGTGTTTCACATTTCTGTTGATCCTCGCACAATCTATTTTACTGGAGTTCGACCCTGTTATCCCAGCGTCAGAGCTTAATGTATTTGCGGAATTGTATCAATTTACTGTACCTGTCAGTTTCATGTATGTTATACTACAGGAGTGTATGGCAATATTTAAGTCACCGGCTGTACTAATGTCAGTGGGGCCTGTCTGCTTAATTGGCGTGTTAAGTGCATCGAGACAGTATAGTACACAGCATTTAGTGGACAGTACATTCCAGTAATTTTATATTTATCTAATTCACTTGAGTAACTGTATATGTCGGGCAAAACACCAGCCATTTCAGTTACTCCTTCTTTACGGAATTTCTACAGAAAGCAGATTCCTTCTATGTATAAGGGGCGTTCCAAAAGAAGCGAGCCGGAGACATAATTACAGAAACCAAAACCTGTATGTTAGAAGTACTGAACCTGGCTGTTGATATACTTGTCCCACTGTGACACAAGGCGGTGAATGGCTGTGTCATAAAATTCCCGGGGCTGCGATGTTAGCCATTTCCGCACGTACAGCTGGACGTCGTCGTCCGAGGTGAATCGGAAAGGTTATGCTGATGTTCCTCTTTGACCAAGATGGCCCCCCTTGTGATTCACATCCTGCAGCACGGGACAATAGTGAATGCCCAGCATTACTCGCAAACCTTGACCACCCTTCGCCAAACGATCAAATCAAAACTACGAGGCAATCTCACCCGTAGGGTTGTTCTGCTCCACGATAGTGCAAGGCCTCATACAGCCAACACAGTCGCGGCACTCCTGCGGAAATTCAAAGGGAGGTTCTCAGCCACACTCCGTAGAGTCTGGACCTCTCTCCCTGTGATTAGGCCATTTTTGGTCCCCTTGAAAAGGCTCTGAGCGGCAAACGATTCACCTCGGACGACGACGTCCCGCTGTGTGTGCGGAACTGGTTAACATCACAGCCCCGTTAATTTTATAAGACAGCCATTGACCGCCTTGTGTCACAGTGAGACAAGTGTGTCAAGAGCCAGGGTCAATACTTCTAACATACAGGAACTGGTTTCTGTAATTACGCCTCCGGCTCGTTTCTTTTTGAACGCCCCTTGTAAGATGAAGAATGACTCTGAGCACTATGGGACTCAACATCTTAGGTCATAAGTCCCGTAGAACTTAGAACTACTTAAACCTAACTAACCTACGGACATCACACACACCCATGCCCGAGGCAGGATTCGAACCTGCGACCGTAGCAGTCCCGCGGTTCCGGACTGCAACGGCAGAACCGCTAGACCACCGCGGCCGGCTATAAGATGAAGAAACAAATATAGCCGCCCTTCGTGTTGTGGCCTGTAGTAATTATGTGCTAATATGTAGCCATCTAATTTGTAATGTACGAATTCAATGACATACTCGTATGGGACTAGCATTATCAGCACCGGACAGAATTGGAAGTGGACCTCATTGTGGGCCTCCATTTTGCTAGTTGGCTGCATCGTACAGTATCCGTATGTGTGAGGCTTACGGATGTGGCAGTGGACCGATGGTGGCCTGATTATGAACGAGAGTGCAGGTATAGGCCCTCCTCGTCATTTTAATTCCACCACGTGCGACCACCAGACGGGATGACCACCACATTGTGCACCATGCTCATCGCATCCCCTTTTCATCCACATCTGCTATGTAAGAAGAGGTAATGGTCTTCTTCCAACTCACTTGTCATCTAGCACCATTGTTCGGAGGGAGGGCTAGGGAATAACCATTCCACGTGGAGGCTACCGTTAACACCACGACACAAATGCCAGCGTTGAGAGTTAGGCTGTGACTGGGAAGCATCGACTGCTGACGAATGACGTTGTGGTGTCACCGCCAGACACCACACTTGCTAGGTGGTAGCCTTTAAATCGGCCGCGGTCCGTTAGTATACGTCGGACCCGCGTGTCGCCACTATCAGTGATTGCAGACCGTGCGCCGCTACACGACAGGTCTAGAGAGACTTCCTAGCACTCGCCCCAGTTGGACAGCCGACTTTGCTAGCGATGGTTCACTGACAAATTACGCCCTCATTTGCCGAGACGATAGTTAGCATAGCCTTCAGCTACGTCATATGCTACGACCTAGCAAGGCACCATTATCAATTGCTATTTATCTTGTGATGCATGTACCGTCAGACCGATGTTCACCAATTATGGATTAAAGTTTAGTATTCCAGAAGCTACGTACTATTTTTGCAACTATAAGACCTTGACCTGTTCCAGACCTCACGCCAGCCTGCGTGAGCTTGCACGCGTGCCTTTCGGCTACCTCATAGTTGCTTGGCTGTCTTGCCAAGCCACAACAGACGTCATATTGTATTCAACGATTAATGGCGACCCTGTACTTCTCCAGATGATCAGCGAATATAGCGGCTACCTGTGCAGATGTCCCACATTCGAAGTTCTTAGGAGAGGAAAGCCGGGGGGTTTCTGGTGTCATGGTGTAAGGGGCCATTGGGTATGACTTCACGTTACGGATGGTAGTGACAGAGGGAACTCTGAAGGCGCAGTCATACTTCACGCACTTCCTACGTCCTCATACGTTACCTCTCATGCGACTGTATCATGGTGACATTTTCAGCAGAACAATACTCGTAAACGAATAACACGGGTCTCTATGATCCATGTCATGTTGAGGCACTCCCTTGGTCAATATGATCCCCAAATCGGCCTCGGGCAGAACAAGTGTGGGGCCAGATCGTACATAAAACCCGTTACCGCACCAGAATCCACGATGTAAGGGATCAAATACAACAATTTTGGGTCACCCTCTCTGAGGAGAGGACACAGGTCGTTCTCCAAAACCTTCCCACCCGATTCAACTAATGCATCCAAGCCAGACAGGGTGCTAACTGGGCTCACACAGCAAAGTTGTTAGAAATTGTGACTCGATTTTGTAAGTACAGAAATAACATCTTTTAACCCGCAGTATTTAATTTCGTTTCCTCCTCATGTCAGGCAATGTACATTGAAGCCACCTTCTATTTTTAGTAACTAGGTTAGTGCTGTTCTCAATTTTCGCATCTGAAAACAAGCCTATACTTATATCTGAATTTGTCCGCTAATGTGGCTAGTCGTGATGTATTCACTTTAGTTCTAATAACTTACGCATATTGCAATATATTACAGCTTGCGGGCGACTTCACTGTCATTAATTGTTACCAGGCACTGGTATACTCGGTTTACACACACAAACGTGCGCATACACACACACATACACACACACACACACACACACACACACACACACACACACACACACATAAACACAGACATGCGCATGCACACACTCTCACACTCCGTATGACGTAAATTATGATCACTTAGTGTTTGACGGCTATAACGTGTGTACTACGGTGATTTACGTGAATTTTAACATAACAGAGATCTCATACTTGACACACATTTCATTTAATATTGACGTGCACAATATATGCCACCGATAATGACCAGTATTTTTACAAGCAGATCATTCCACGCAGGATGTTACCAATTAACAAATGCTGGGCAGTGCAGAAAAGTAACGCCTCCGAATTTTTTATGTGAAATCTTCAATATTTTTAAATTAATGAAATGTTATTAATTTTCTGCATCTTTATTCTGCAAGTCTACATATTTATTTCTCAATATGCTCATCCTAGCGACGAACTTGATTCTCCCAACGGGGGACCATTTTCTTGATACCGTCACTGCAGAATGATTCACTTTGGTGACGAATCCATAACCTCACCTCTGCTTGCACCGATTCGTTGCTACCAAAGTAAAATTCTCGAACGTGCTCTTTAAGTTTTGGAAACAGATGGAAATCGAATGGGGCCAAGGGGAAACTGTATGGAAGAGGATCCAAGGCGTCGGATTGCTGCCAGTGTCGCAGCACTGGCGTATGGTCTTGCATTGACATATTGAAGAAGAGAGTGGACGAATTCTTAGAATTCGAGACTCCTTTATAGCACGCCTTAATTCACGCACCGACGTAGGAATGTTACACTCTGCCGTATTACAATCTGAAATTCTGAGCCCTGTAGCGGCAAATGACTGCCAATATGTAGTCAAGAAGAAGAAAGATGTTGAATGCTAATAAACTTTGTTTTTTTTTCAAAAAGCTTTCAAACTTTTCATATAAAAGATCACAGCCCTTGCATTTCAGCGCGCCCTCGTACTTCATTTTCACACTCACAGCCTTTTCACCGACGATTTTCCGTTCGATTTCGCGATGTAAGTAACATCTCGTACAATATGTACCCTCAGGTGAAACTGCCATGATTTAATTCCAAGTGCTCAACTCCTAGTCCGCGTCAATGTAACTCAAACTGCTTCTAACGCACTGAATATTTTAACATGCTCCCTGAAGTGAATTGACATAAAGATTGGCCCCTACTGCCTAAAATTACATCCTCTAGTTTTAGAAGATTTTAAATCTTTTAGCGAAGTTTCTTTTGCCTGTGGCCCATGTTCGCCTGTTGAAATACACCAATGGGACCGAAGGCCACGTAATTAAACTCCTATTTGTTCTGTGAAAAGGAAGATCAGCCCAGAAGTCAATTATCTGATGGTGAGCGACATCATGGAGTCTGTGGCAGAATTACTCTGTAAGACATCTCGAATTTAACATGTTTCTTGTAGTCAAAGTATGATTCACCCATTGTAAATATCATGTACTGAACTTAAATTATGAGAAGCTTACTCGATGAGAAACTATAGAATAATATTTCCATCGCGTACAGAAGGTGAAAACCGTCTTTCCTTGGGCTTTTTCTTGCGAAGACAGAACAGCTGTCACTTTGTAATTTATATGCGCAGAAAAAATAACATAAAAGTCAAACCAGCACCAAGTGCTCCATCCTACGCAAGTATATAAATCGTTGTGTCATATCGGAGAGAGTGTAGTTCAACATTTTCTACCTGATAAATGGCCTTAAGTTCCTAATAAGGATACCAACAATTTTGTTACAATTTTAATATAATGTTAAATGAGATGTAATGTATTTCTCTAGTGGACTTGAGATAAAAAAAGTCATCTAGAAGGATTTTAATGACGTCATAAGCATAGGAGAATATGGTAACCACTGCAATCGCCAAAATCAGAATGCACGCGGAACATCAAAGAAGATTGTACCACCATCATGACCAAGTTCATTGCTTTTCTGTAATTAGCCGTATTTTACGCTCATTTGATGCTACCATGGTTATCGTCTATTGTATACATGACCGCTAACCATTGTTCTAGAGCTTCCTTCTTATCAAGCTTTGGCGCAAAAATACGATTTAAATATAAAACTAATAAAACTAGTAGCAGAAAGATCTGACTATCTTATAACTATGTAATTTTATGATAATAAGAGACACATAAATGTGTTTCCTGCTGTTACGTCTTCACGCGTATTCTACGCTATTATATTCATACTACAAAGTATAGTGTGTGTGATTACTTATAGCTCCGTCACGCATTTAAAGTCTTTCGAATCGAAATGCATGTTGCTTGTTTGCCAGTGAAACATCCATATAATTTCTTTTTACAGCTTGAGCTAAGGATTAACAGAGCATGAATAACCATTTTCCTATCACTTAGAACTAATAGTAAACAGGTTTCCTGAAAGCGGAGCTATGGCAGGGAATACGTTATTAGGCTTTCTGATCAAGATTAACAACGCCCGTGGATGTAATTACATGTCACTGAACCGAGAGCAATGACTTTGTGTGCGACGTTCCTCAAAGTGAACTATTCTGCTATTTGATTCTGGCAAAGCGATCATAAATTTCCGCGTCCACACATTCGTAGTATCTTCTTTTCCGTTTCAAATCAAATATACTGGCTGTGCAAAGCGTAATTAATCGTTGTCTAGTTTTCAGTTCTATGGAAAGAAAGGAAAATTTTCTGAAATAAATTAAATCTGCTAAAATTTGAAATATACCTATTCGAAAAGCTTCAGTGGAACATTGCCATGGATTACTGTACACAGATTTCCGTAATCGATTTTCAGTTTTCGAGATACTGTGGCTTTATTAGTTACGAAAATATATTGAAATTTTGTCGTTATACACAACAGGCTCTAACATTTTGTTAGGCTTTTTCTTTGAGTTATTAGCCTTCTGACTGGTTTGATGTGACCTGGCATGAATACTTCACCTGTGGCAACCTTTTTTCATCTCAGAACAGCAATTCAAACTTACGTTCCCAATTATTTGCTGGATGTATTCCTAACTCTGTCTTCCTCTACACTTTTTGCCCTCTACAGCTCTCTCTAGTAGAAAGGAAGTTATTCCAAGATATCTTAACAGTTATCATACTATCCTGTCCCTTCTTCTTGTCAGTGTTTCCCATATATTCCTTTCTTCGTCGATAATGTAGATAACCTTCCCTTAGCAGGCCTCCTAATTTTAACATTATTTTGTAGCACTATACTTTACAGGCCTATAGTCCCTTCTGTTACGGTTTTTCCACGGTCCATGTCTCACTGCCGTACAATGCTATGCTCTAAACATACATTCTCACAAATTTATTCCTCTGATTAAGACCTAGGTCCGGTATTAGCTTACTTCTCTTGCCCAGGTATGACCGTATTTCTCATTACTAGTCTGCTTTTTATGTCGTCCTAGCTCCGTCCTCTCATGGGTTATTTTGATGTCAACTTAGCACAGTTCTTTAACTTCATCTCCTTCGTGATCCACAATTCTCATGTTAAGTTTCTCGTTGTTATCGTTTCTTCTATTTCTTATTACTTTGGTCTATCCTCGATTTACTCTCAATTCATAATCTGTACTCATTAGACTGTTCATTCCATTCAACACATCCTATAATTTTCCTTCACTTTCACTGAGGAGAGCAATGTCATCAGCTACTTTTATCATAGATATCCTTTCTCCCTGAATTTTATCCGTCTTGACCCTTTCTCTTATTTCCATCATTGCTTTCTCGATGTACAGACTGAACGGTAGTGGTGAACTATTACACATCTACATCTACATCTACATTTATACTCCGCAAGCCACCCAACGGTGTGTGGCGGAGGGCACTTTACGTGCCACTGTCATTACCTCCCTTTCCTGTTCCAGTCGCGTACGGTTCGGGGGAAGAACGACTGTCTGAAAGCCTCCGTGCGCGCTCTAATCTCTCTAATTTTACATTCGTGATCTCCTCGGGAGGTATAAGTAGGAGGAAGCAATATATTCGATACCTCATCCAGAAACGCACCCTCTCGAAACCTGGACAGCAAGCTACACCGCGATGCAGAGCGCCTCTCTTGCAGAGTCTGCCACTTGAGTTTATTAAACATCTCCGTAACGCTATCACAGTTTCCAAATAACCCTGTGACGAAACGCGCCGCTCTTCTTTGTATCTTCTCTATCTCCTCCGTCAGACCGATCTGGTACGGATCCCACACTGATGAGCAATACTCAAGTATAGGTCGAACGAGTGTTTGGTAAGCCACCTCCTTTGTTGATGGACTACATTTTCTAAGCACTCTCCCAATGAATCTCAACCTGGTACCCGCCTTACCAACAATTAATTTTATATGATCATTCCACTTCAAATCGTTCCGCACGCATACTCCCAGATATTTTACAGAAGTAACTGCTACCAGTGTTTGTTCCGCTATCATATAATCATACAATAAAGGATCCTTCTTTCTATGTATTCGCAATACATTACATTTGTCTATGTTAAGGGGCAGTTGCCACTCCCTGCACCAAGTGCCTAGCCGCTGCAGATCTTCCTGCATTTCGCTACAATTTTCTAATGCTGCAACTTCTCTGTATACTACAACATCATCCGCAAAAAGCCGCATGGAACTTCCGACACTATCTACTAGGTCATTTATATATATTGTGAAAAGCAATGGTCCCATAACACTCCCCTGTGGCACGCAGAGGTTACTTTAACGTCTGTAGACGTCTCTCCATTGATAACAACATGCTGTGGTCTGTTTGCTAAAAACTCTTCAATCCAGCCACACTGCTGGTCTGATATTCCGTAGAATCTTACTTTGTTTATCAGGCGACAGTGCGGAACTGTATCGAACGCCTTCCGGAAGTCACGAAAAATAGCATCTACCTTGGAGCCTGTATCTAATATTTTCTGGGTCTCATGAACAAATAAAGCAAGTTGGGTCTCACACGATCGCAGTTTCCGGAATCCATGTTGATTCCTACATAGTAGATTCTGGGTTTCCAAAAACGACATGATACTCGAGCAAAAAACATGTTCTAATATTCTACAACAGATCGACGTCAGAGATATAGGTCTATAGTTTTGCGCATCTGCTCTACGACCCTTCTTGAAGACTGGGACTATCTGTGCTCTTTTCCAATCATTTGGAACCTTCCGTTCCTCTAGAGACTTGCGGTACACGGCTGTTAGAAGGGGGGCAAGTTCTTTCGCGTACTCTGTGTAGAATCGAATTGGTATCCCGTCAGGTCCAGTGGACTTTCCTCTATTGAGTGATTCCAGTTGCTTTTCTATTCCTTGGACACTTATTTCGATGTCAGCCATTACACACTGCCTTACATCCTCTTTAATTCGAGCACTTCGTTCTTGGTCTTCTACTCTTATCGTTTTCTCTTGCTTCTGCTACATATTGTATATTACCCATGTTTCCCTATAGCTTACTCCTATATTTCTCCGAATTTCGAACACAATGATCATATTATATTGTCGAACGCTTTTTCCAGGTCGACAGATTCTATGAACTTGAATTTTCTTTTCCATTCTTCTGTATATTATTCATGTCGGAAACTTGAAAACATGAGTTGTTAAGCTGACTGTGCGGTAATTATCGCACTTGTAGGCCCATGCATCTTCGGAATTGTGTTTTTCCGAAAGTCTGATGGTATGTCGCCAGTTTCACACATCAACGTCAATAGTCGTTTCTTTGCCACTTCCCCCCCAAAGAATTTATAAATTCGGATGAAATGTTACCTATTACTCTTGCCTTATTTGATCTTTAGTCGTTCAAAGCTGTTTTAAATTCTGATTCTTATGCTGGTTCCCCTATTTTCCCCCTGTCGCTTATAGTCACTTCTGTCACATCAGACAAGTGTTCACCCTCATTGAGATCTTCAGTGTACTCTTTCCACTAATCCTCTCCCCCTCCTTTGTGTTTAACAGTGGATATCCCATAGCACTCTTAATGTTACCGCCTTTGGCCTTAAATTCACATAAGGTTGTTTTGGCTTTTCTATATGCAGAGTCCGTCATTCAGACAATGCTTTAATTTTCTATTTCTCCACATTTTTCATGCAGCCATTTTGTGTTAGCTTCACTGCAATTCCTATTTATTTCATTCTTAAGTGACTTATACTTCTGTATTCCTGAATTTCCCTGAAGATTTTTATACTTTCTTCTTTCATCGAGCAATTGAAGTGTTTCCTCTGTTATCCACTGTTTCCTCGGAGTTACGGTCGTTGTACCTACTGTTTTTCTTCCAAGCTGTGTGATTACGATGTTTGGAGACGTCCAATCCTCCACAACAGGACTGTCTGTTGCGCTGTTCACCCTAGCAGCATCTATAGGCTCAGGGAACGTCAAGTACAGCACTTCATCCCTTAATATTTCTATATCACACTTCTTTGCGCATTGATTCGTCCTGACTCGTCTCATCAGCCTTTTCTTCATCATTACTAAATTGTGATTTGAGTCTATATCTACTCCGGGGTAAGCCTTACAATCCAATATCTGAATCGGAATCTCTGCCTGACTTTGACGTCATCTAACGGATCTTTCCGTATCTCCCGGCCTTTTTCAGTTAGATTTTCTCGTCTCATGGTTCTGGAACAGAGTTTTTGCTATCACTAACTGATATTTGTGGCAGAACTTCGTTAGTTTGTTTTCCTCACTTATTACTATTAACAACCTCATATTCTCCCTTTCTTGTACTGCTTCCCCGAAAACCGGACTCCAATCACCCTTGTCTGTTATATTTTCATCTCCCTTTGCTTACTGAATTTATGCGTTCAGTATCCTCATATACTTACTTTCTCTCTTTATCGCCTGCTTGCGACATCGCCATCTATACCTGAACTAATGTTGTCGGTATTTGTTCGTTGTCGACATTGACCAACAGAACCCAATCACTGAACTCATCATAGTAATTCACGTGGTGCCCTATGTTATTATTCATAATGAATCCTACTCCCGTTATACCATTTGAAGCTGCTGTTGACATTACCCTATACTCGTCTCACCCGTTATCCTTGTCTTCTTTCCACTTCACTGACGCTCACTATTTCTAGTTTGAGCCATAGTATTCCTCTTTTCATATTTTATAGCTTCTCTACCGTCCTCAAACGTCTCACATTACGCGCCCCAACTCGTAGAGGATGTTAACTTTTCGTTGGCTATTCAACCTCGTGGTACGTAAATTGAATACAGAAATGAGAATGATGACATAAAATATTGTGTGGTCTGTTGTAGAAGTAATCAGAAATGATGTGATGTTTTATGAGTAAAGAAATACATCATGTAAAGTCTCTAGTAACGGACAGTGTAAATAGCTTGTGGAAGGTGCCATTAATGAGATGTTTTTTCTTAAATCTAGGGTCCCATAAAGTAGTGCAAAAATTTCTGAGACTAGAATCATTCTCAAAAACATTTTCCAGTGAGGAACGGAGCTATGCTATGTTCAATAATTAATCCCTTACCACTGTACTTACATTAAAATTAGACGAATATATAAAATATAGAAAATGATCATTGACAGTTGAAATACAAATCTGCGTGCATATATATTATTTAGTCTCCTTTAACAAACATAATAAATGAGTTATTTGCATCTGGAACCTCTCAAGGATAAGTGAAATACGAAACACATTTGCTGCTATTGGTGAATGGTAATGCAGAATCACAGAAAACTACAGGCCTATTTCTATACTGACGTCACTTATAATTAATACAATATTTTGTGAAAGATAGATAATTGGATCACTTGTAAATGCATCACAATTTGGGGTCCACTGCTGAATTTACCAAATACTTTTGATACTGTTAACCATTTGTTTAGTAATGGTAAAGGCAACAGAACGGCAGGTGTTACTTTACTCTACATAATGGACAAAAGTGAAGAAAAATCAAGAAACGTTCATTGTATTTGTTGACTTTGAAAGAGCCTTCCACAATGTAAACTGTTGCTAGACAAAGAACAAGGTGGTTGGATTATAAAGGGCTTTAGACAGGAAACAGTCTTTCGCCCCTACTGTTCAATCTGTTCATCGGATAAGCAATGACGGAGTTAAAATAATGGTTCAAGAGTGGAATTAAATGTCCGAGTGAACAGATATCAATGGCAAGACGTGCTGACGACATTGCTATCCTCAGTAAAAGTGAAGAAGACGTACATGATCTTCCGACTGGAATTGACTGTCTAATGAGTACAGAATATGGAATGAGAGTAAATCGCAGAATGACGAATGTAATAAGAAGTAGCAGCAATTAGAGCAACGAGAGAATTAGAAATCATGAAATTAAAGACTTTTGTTACTTTGGAAGCAAAATGGTTTCTAACGGACGAAGAAAGAAAGAGATAAAAAGCAGACAAGCACTGACAAAGAGAGCATTCTTGGACAAGAGAAATCTAGTGGTACCTAGCATAGGCCTCAATATGAGGTAGAAGTTTCTGAGAATGTGCGTTTGGAGCACAGTATTGTATTGTAGTGGAATGTGGACCATGGGGTAACCGGAAAAGAGGAAACTCGAAGCACTTGAGATATGGTACTACTCAAGAATGTTGAAAATTAGGTGGACTGACAAGGTAAGGAATGAGAAGGTTCTCCGTAGAATAGGCGAAGAATGGAACATATGGAAAACTATGACGTGAAGAAGGAGCAGGATACGTCTTACGAATCAAAGAATAAC
The DNA here is from genome assembly GCF_021461395.2 of Schistocerca americana. Taxonomy (NCBI): domain Eukaryota; kingdom Metazoa; phylum Arthropoda; class Insecta; order Orthoptera; family Acrididae; genus Schistocerca; species Schistocerca americana. The sequence continues at coordinate 748,326,995 of NC_060122.1, read as the reverse complement.
CTCCACTGTACTAGAGGGAGCTGTAGAGGGTAACAATTGTAGAGGAAGACAGGGAGTGGAGTACATCAATCAAATAATTGAGGACTTAGGATGCGAGTGCCATTCTAAAATGAAGAAGCTGGCGCAGGAGAGTTATTTGTGACGGGCGACATCAAGCCAGTCAGTAGATTGATGACACAGAAGAAAATTAAAAGAAAAAAGCGGTAGTTTATACTAAGTAAACTAGAATGATCACGATTAAGAAATGTAGATAATGACTGGTTCATATTACTCGTAGAAAATAGGGTGCAATGAGTGTAGACGACACCAGGCTCTTATATGCCAATTTAGTGCAACATCTATCAGTACCAAAACACATTAATACAAAAGTGCCTCATAGCGGCATATTTCTTCTGTACGTAAATAAAGTTGCCAACAGTGTTTACCATCGCGATAAATTCTTTTTGCGCTTCACAATAATTTTAACATCACAGAAAAAATAAAGCAACTGTGTGAATGAATATTCATTGTCAGTGGAAGTTGTTTGAACTTGCAAACAAAATATCATCTGCGTTTTATGCTGCATATTATCAGTATATATACACACTCAATCAGTTGCCAGGTACGAAATTAGTTTTTGGATAAGTTCACAATATATGACCACAATTTTCAACATACAGAAAAAGGCCAGATGAGTAATTACCAAAAATTGTAATCAAGTTCATCGTAAAATTTTGTTAAAGAGATTAGCTATTTTAACCGAACCTGATTAATACAGCTGCTAGCGTTACGTAACATAAAAGGACTTTACAATTACTGCAATAATAGCTCTATCTATGACCATCAATATTATCTACATTAGGACCGAGATTTTAGTTACTAGGAGTGAAGCGGTGTGTTTACTTAACTGACAAAGATGAGTTGAATATCATTTATAGAAACTTTCTTTTGAGGCAGGCTCTATAATCCTGAAGCCTACAGTAGAGAGTCCGTCGAGACTGTGGGACTACAAGCTTGGAAGTCAACGCAGGAAACCACCGACACCCAGTAATGGCCACAGACACTTTCCTGTAACTGAGTTCGGTATAAGAACCACTGTTCAATCACATCTCCTAAGTTCGGCAGGCTACACAATACTGGAGGTGAGCATTGAAAGACAAGACAAGTTCATATTAATCACGGTCTTAAGAATTTTATGTTTAAAATTTAGTAAATACGATATTAACAAAATTGTACAGGCTTACAAAACTCTCTGAAACCCACAGATTCTCACAATTTATAAAATGTTTCAAAAGTATTTCCATTGCTACCATTACTCGAGTGATTATACCTTAATCATTAGATAATACACATTCAATTTTTGACGATTAATGTCAGTGCTTAAATTTTCTTTTAACAGGCTTTCGCCGTAAATTAATTAAAGGCAAGTGAATTTGTTCGCTAGGTCCCCGTCGACGGGAATCACTCCCCAATAACAAATTTACTGCACTTACTAACTAATGAACCCTGGTCAACAACCACCAACAGACGCAATACACATCACACAGAACTACTATGGCCCAATGCACCATCTTAGCTACACAGAGTTAAGTGCTACGTTTTAGAATTAGAGGGCCACCCTGTCGGGCGCAAAAAAGTTTTATACTAGCGCTTGCAATTAAATTAAATACTATACTGACAGCGAGTATAGAAAGGCCTCGTAGACTGCGCTTTATCACGCTAACTAAACCATGTTTCACTTGCCCGCGAAAGGCAAAGGTCCCGACTTCGAGTCTCGGTCGGGCACACAGTTTTAATCTACCAGGAAGTTTCATGTCAGCGCACACTCCGCTGCAGAGTGAAAATCTTATTCTGTAAACCATGTTTTTTTTCTGCTTATACTTTATGTGGCAGACTGTGAATTCAATTACTGGTAATTTTCACTCGAATTCATACGGCGAACAATACTTTCATAACGACTACCGCTAACGGGGAGAGTCCTGCCCTTTTATAGAGTGAGCGGTGGCTCAACTAGGTGTCTCAACAAGAATCCTAAACACGAGCTTTATTAAATCTAGAACAATCAGCACACATGCGTAAAATGTCTATCACGTTCCTACAAAAAAGGCCTAAAACATCGTTAAAGCACACCTTTAGAGCAGTCAACGCAGGGACAGAAAGAGAGACAACGAACAGCCCACGACTTATTACAGATTCAACCAAGACAAACAGAATAACAAGCTATACTCTACGACACCGCTGGAACTCATAGCTTTAGTCGTACATCGCATCAGACTCAGACGATAGTGACCTCATTCCACGTCCATAGATGGTGAACGTGGCACACCAGTAGAGCTAAGAAACTGCTGCAGGGTACCGTGGACTACCATAACTAAGAGTAAACTACAGTAGTTTTCCTACTGGATTTTGCCAGTTAAGATCATACCTGCATTACCTTTATTTTAGGTGTATAACATACCTATCATTATCATTGCGTTCGTTACGTATGCGTTCAGTTTCGTACTAGATTGTCTTAAATACTGGAAGCGCTGAACCGCCTAGAACCTGAGTGAGGATATGTAAAAGGCCGGGTAATCTACGGAATATTTTTCTTCTACATAGTTATTCACCTGTCTGTTACGTAAGAATAAACAGTATTTCAAGCAAAACTCAAGTTCTAAATGTTTAGTTCTGGTTTTATTCAAAACTTGTTGTTTTGTAACGTGAAATAAAAAACATAAGGAAAACGATGCAAGTTTATCATTCAGCGCTACAAAAAGTAACTGCCTTAACATAAAAGTAAAATGAAAAAGACTCAGAACAAAAATATGTAAAGATCGATTCAGTGCTTCGTCGAACGTGTATAAAACGTGTCTATATTATTCATAAACAACTTTAAAATTTGTCAGCCGCGCGTAATGGCCGCGCGGTTTGAGGCGCCATGTCACGGATTGCGCGGCCCCTCCCACCGGTGGTTCGAGTCCTCCCTCGGGCATGGGTGTGTGTGTTGTTGTTAGCATAAGTCAGTTTAAGTTAGTTTAAGTAGTGTGCACCTCTAGGGGCTTGATTTCAGCAGTTTGCACCCATTGGAACCCACACACATTTAAATATTTAGAATTTGTCAGTAATAGAAGGTAACTCTTGGCTTTGATGATGATGAAGACATTTCTGTTGAGTACAAAATAGGAACAATAATTATATGTTTGTGCATGTATACTGCAGTTGCATCAAAAGTAATTTCTTTGGTTACATAAAAGCGTAGAAGCTACGCAATCAATTATTTGTGTTACTTATAAAATGCAATTTATGTACTGTAAGGTATAGAGTACCCAATGAACTAATACTGAACGATGTGCGGTTCGAAACACGCGCAAAACAAGCAACAAAAGAAAAGAAAAGAAAAAGAGTAGTCGTCGGCTCCCATGTTCTCTCTTACACATCATTTACGTTCCTTTCCTTACCAATGCTACCAGTGCTAAGGATAATAATACTGCTTAATACGTCACTTATGTAGCGTAGAGAAACTACTGAACCGTAGTTTCGGTAGAGCTCTGCAATGCCCACCATACAAAGTCAGGAGATAATTTGTGGTGACTGATTTCCAAATGATTCCGCAAAATTTCAGTACTGGTCGCTGCTCACGCAATAGCACCTCGTCTCACTGTAAGATTCTTTCTCCAAGCCAGTAGTGAACACTCGCGAGAACGGCAAAGGATAGAGCCCTCTACTGACAGAAACGATGGAACAAGATTCCATAGCACGCCACTCACAATCTCGTCCACAAGAGTGTGCTTGCACACTAAACAATTAATAGCAGATCTAAAGTATAAAATCAACTAGTTTAACTCAGTAATGGGACGGTCTCTATTCAATAACAGGGTTGCTGCCCATGGCATCAACAACCCCGCACACTATTGCAATACAATTCTTTCAGAGCGATAACTCAGACAAGGATATGGAAGTTACGATTGCTAAAATTTGCCGACCAGCGATGTGGTCACGGACACCAACCATAAACACTTTGCTCTATTATGCCTGAGCCGCACAACGCTACTTCGTCGATCAGACCAGAAGATCTAAGAGTCACCATGCCACAGAGCCGACACACGGCTCCTGGTCTCCGCCGTATACCGCGTGCCCGCCACAGAGGGCTTTCAAACGACAGCCTAGAGGCTAATTGCCAAGAAGAGGCGCGAATTCAAATCGCCAGAAAGATGTACAACCGGCACACCGTGACCTTAACTTCATCAAGAATAAGTACACTTAAAATCTAAAACAGGGTTTTCTACCGCGGAAAAAACTGGACTACAAATACCCTATGCAGATTAAACAAATTATGAAGATATATACAAAAGGAAGTTAAAAAGTACATGTTAATTAAATGAAGAACTATATTAAGAGATCCAGGCGGTTCTGTTCATGAAATATCCGTAATGACCTCAGATAATTATTTTATTTATTAACATTGGTAAGCAGTTGTATACTGAAGACTTACTTACAGAGCTCTGAGTAGGAGGTTGGTCAGAAAATAACACATGATGACAAGAATAAAACTTCACTATACAAAATAATTTAGAAACAATTCATTTTTTGTTTATTTTTTTTTATTTTTTTTTTGTTTTTGAAATCCTCACGCCGTAACATTACAATGAACAATGTTAACATCGTATCCTCTGAAGAACAAGGCACGTGATTTTTGCTCAATCAAATAATTTCTTCCCAAGAATGTATAAACAAGACAGTACGATGACACACAGAATCCAGGAGGTTGATAATGGTATACATTGTACACTCCATACCACAACCGGATTCTATGGTACAAACGCAGGAGGGGGTGTGAGAAAGTGGGCGAATGTAAGGTTTAACAGTAGGTCTATTTTTAGTGGGAAGAGAATTGTAGATTTCTATTTTCATTCTCACAGATTCGTAGTCTATAGGTAGTGTCCTTGGCTGATAATCAACACGTCCTGGGAACCGGGTTAGAAACTCACCACTGGCTAAATTTTGAATGAAAGTAGAAAAGTTTCCAAAGGATTCCGGCATAAGAAATCACCTTCGCTCTACCAACGGCCAAGAGTGCAGATGAGCAAACAGAGGTTCGGGGGACGCGCTTACCCTTGGAATACGAAACTGCCCCTAAAGGGCGACTGAACCAGCAGTGATCAAAGCCACGAGGATGCAGAAGTCAATACAAATCACTGCATTAAACTCACATAAGGTGTATCCACAGGACATTTGGCTTCTAATTGGGGAAGTCTCGTGATGATATTTCTATTGACAAAGAGTCCTGATTAGCTCCTCACTCGGATCGCCAGGGGAGTGTTGCCAAGGAGCAGGTGACCTAGAGAAAAAGAAGTAATAACCTACGAGCCGGAGCCTGAAATTTCAGATGTTTGAAGATTTTAAGCTAGAAATCACGAAAAGCGAAATGCAGCATCTCAGTCTAGATATACAGTCTATTAAATAAGAAATTGAAATGGCTCTGAGCACTATGGGACTTAAGATCTGAGGTCATCAGTCCCCTAGAACTTAGAACTACTTAAAACTAACTAACCTAAGGACATGACACACATCCATGGCCTATGCAGGATTCGAACCTGCGACCGTAGCGGTAGACTGAAGCGCCTAGAAACGCTCGGCCACACCAGCCAGCTGTTAAGTAAGAGCGTGGTCGGTATTAGATAACGATGGTAAAAGATACCGCCATAGTTCTTCCACATTCCAATAGAGGGAGCCTTGGTCCTTCGTGAAGTGTCCATAAAGCGTTCTTTTACTTTGAATTCTTGACTGATATACACAAAAAGATACTTGAGAGCAACTTACGCGTCGCGTTTCGAGGCTGTGTTTCTGTGTAGCCACCCGTATTGAGCTGTGGTGTCTAAATATATGGGGAAATAAATGTCGTTTGTAAAAAAAGCGGTTAACACGTTATAATTTGGTTAAATACGTGGATGATTTTGAGAATGCGCTGCACCCATGTCGCTTCTTGTGTATCTCAGTCAAAAATTCAAAGTAAACTAATACTTTATGGACGTTGCACAAAGAACCAAGTTTCCCCTCTGTTGGGCTGTGAAAGAACTGAGGTTCACCATCTGTGTGTAATGCCGACCAGGCTCTTGCTTAATAGGAAGTAATGGGAGAGTGAGTGAAGTTAAATGGTAAGAAGAGAAGGGTATCTGGTCAGACGAATATAGGATAATAACAACAGCAGTAAAAAATGTTATAAACGAAGTAGAATTCGTTATGACAGTAGGGCAGAGAGTCAGTTACGAAGAACCGTTCAGTCACAGGATTGTTCTCATCAGAACAGACAGCAAGCAACGCCGACTACAGCAGTTTAGGTATACATGCCGACACCGCAAGCGGAAGATGAAGACACAGAGAAAGTAAATGAGAATATTGACCGGGGGCTTCAGCACGTGAAGGAAGAAGAAAATCTAATAATCATTGGGGACTGGAAACCAAATCTAGGAGAAAGAGAAAGGGTTACAGGAGATTGTGGGCTCTATTCTAGGCTAGGAATGAGAGAGGAAAATGGCTAAGTTCTGCAATTAATTTCAGCTAATAGTAACGAATGCACAGTTCAAGAATCACAAGAGGTGGATGTATACATGTAAAAGGCACGGATACGTGACAAGTCTCCAGCTGGATTACATCATAATTAGACGGAAATTCCGAAACCAGATATTGGACAGTAAGGCGAACCCAGGGTTTGGATCACAATTTAGTAATGTTGAAGAGTAGACTGATTTTTAAAAGTACAGAACGATAAAATAAGCGTGGAAGGAAGTGGGGCACTGAAGTACTCAGGAAGGATGAAACCCGTTTGACCTACCAGTTGAGGTAGCGCAGTGGCTAACTCAAATGATTCGCATTCGGGAGGGCGACTATTCAAACCCGTGTCTGGCTACCCAGATTTTTTTCATATCCTAGCTTATGCTCCGTCTCTGACCTCGCTGTCGACGGAACTTTAAACTTTAATCTCCTCCTCCTCCTCCTCCTCCTCCTCCTCTCCTCCTCCTCCTCCTCCTCCTCCTTCCCCCCCGTCCCCTTCTCCTCTTCCTCCTTTGACGTTTGAACTTCTGAATACGTAGATACAGTGTTACGGAATACAAGAACAGTCAGTTCAGCTGAAGAGGAGCACACGTCTCTAAACAGAGCAATCACAGATGGTGGAAAGACGTAGGAACTACGAAGGTAACTGCGAAGAAACCTTTGATAACTGAAGAAATAACTCACTTGATTTACGAAAGAAGTAGCTACGAAAATTTCAGGCAGTTACAGGAACACAGTAATGTGTAGCACTTAGGAATGAAATGTATAGGAAGAGCAGCGAATTGTAGGCGAATTGTTTGCAGGAAAAAAGTGAAGACATCAAAAGGAATGACTCGGTATATAGAAAAATCAAAATAGTCTTCGGCGAAATTAAAAGCAAGGGTGGCAAAATTAAGAGTGCAATGGGAATTCCACTGTGAAACCCAGAGGAGAGAGCGAATAGGTGGAAAGAGTACATTCAAGGCCTCTGTTAGTGACAGGAACTATCGAATGACGTGGTAGAAGAAGACAGTGGGTCGATTTGGAAGAGACTGGGGATCTAGTATTACAGTCAGAATTTAAAGGAGCTTTGAAAGCTTTTAAGACCTAATAAGGCAGAAAAGATAGATAACATTCCATCGGAGTATCTACAATGAATGGGGGAAGTGGTAACAAAACGATACTCAAGTTGGTCTGCAGATTCTTTGAGACTAACGATGTATCATGGATGCTCTAGAATCGAAGCATTCGCGATGTGGTGCTGCAGGGGAATTATGAAAATTAAGTAGGCTGATAAGGCACTATGGTCTAGGGGTAGCGTCTTCGATTCATAGTCAGAAGTCTTTGGTCCCGCGTTCGATCCCCGCCACTGTCTAAATTTTGATATATAATCAGCATTGGCGGCCGGAGACTTCTGGCATAAGAAGTCAGCCTCATTCTGCCAACGGCCTTGTCAAAGAGGGTGGAGGAGCGGATAGAGGTTCAGGGCACTCTCTTGTCCTAGGGGTGGGAAATTGCCCCTAAAGGCGGAAGAATCAGCAATGATCAACGACATGAGGATGCAGAAGGCAATGGAACCCACTGCATTAAAGAAACGTAACATGTATCCAGAGGACATGTGGCCTGTAATTGAAGAAGTGTCATGATGATCTCTCCATTGGCAAAAGATTCCGGAATAGTCCCCCATTCTGATCTCCGGGAGGGGACTGCCAAAGGATAACGTTCTACGAGCAGGGGCATGGAATGTGAGAAGCTTGAACGTGGTAGGGAAACTAGAAAATCTGAAAAGGGAAATGCAAAGGCTCAATCTACACTCCTGGAAATTGAAATAAGAACACCGTGAATTCATTGTCCCAGGAAGGGGAAACTTTATTGACACATTCCTGGGGTCAGATACATCACATGATCACACTGACAGAACCACAGGCACATAGACACAGGCAACAGAGCATGCACAATGTCGGCACTAGTACAGTGTATATCCACCTTTCGCAGCAATGCAGGCTGCTATTCTCCCATGGAGACGATCGTAGAGATGCTGGATGTAGTCCTGTGGAACGGCTTGCCATGCCATTTCCACCTGGCGCCTCAGTTGGACCAGCGTTCGTGCTGGACGTGCAGACCGCGTGAGACGACGCTTCATCCAGTCCAAAACATGCTCAATGGGGGACAGATCCGGAGATCTTGCTGGCCAGGGTAGTTGACTTACACCTTCTAGAGCACGTTGGGTGGCACGGGATACATGCGGACGTGCATTGTCCTGTTGGAACAGCAAGTTCCCTTGCCGGTCTAGGAATGGTAGAACGATGGGTTCGATGACGGTTTGGATGTACCGTGCACTATTCAGTGTCCCCTCGACGATCACCAGTGGTGTACGGCCAGTGTAGGAGATCGCTCCCCACACCATGATGCCGGGTGTTGGCCCTGTGGGCCTCGGTCGTATGCAGTCCTGATTGTGGCGCTCACCTGCACGGCGCCAAACACGCATACGACCATCATTGGCACCAAGGCAGAAGCGACTCTCATCGCTGAAGACGACACGTCTCCATTCGTCCCTCCATTCACGCCTGTCGCGACACCACTGGAGGCGGGCTGCACGATGTTGGGGCGTGAGCGGAAGGTGGCCTGAAGGTGTGCGGGACCGTAGCCCAGCTTCATGGAGACGGTTGCGAATGGTCCTCGCCGATACCCCAGGAGCAACAGTGTCCCTAATTTGCTGGGAAGTGGCGGTGCGGTCCCCTACGGCACTGCGTAAGATCCTACGGTCTTGGCGTGCATCCGTGCGTCGCTGCGGTCCGGTCCCAGGTCGACGGGCACGTGCACCTCCCGCCGACCACTGGCGACAACATCGATGTACTGTGGAGACCTCACGCCCCACGTGTTGAGCAATTCGGCGGTACGTCCACCCGGCCTCCCGCATGCCCACTATACGCCCTCGCTCAAAGTCCGTCAACTGCACATACGGTTCACGTCCACGCTGTCGCGGCATGCTACCAGTGTTAAAGACTGCGATGGAGCTCCGTATGCCACGGCAAACTGGCTGACACTGACGGCGGCGGTGCACAAATGCTGCGCAGCTAGCGCCATTCGACGGCCAACACCGCGGTTCCTGGTGTGTCCGCTGTGCCGTGCGTGTGATCATTGCTTGTACAGCCCTCTCGCAGTGTCCGGAGCAAGTATGGTGGGTCTGACACACCGGTGTCAATGTGTTCTTTTTTCCATTTCCAGGAGTGTAGATAAAGTAGGGGTCAGTGAATTGAACTGGAAGGAACACAAGGATTTCTGGTCAGATGAGTATCGGGTAATATCAACAGCAGCGGAAAATGGTATAACAGGTGTAGGATTCGTTATGAATAGTGTTGTAGGGCAGAGGGTGTGTTACTGTGAACAGTTCAGTGACCGGGTTGTTCTAATCAGAATCGACAGCAGACCAACACCGACAACGATAGTTCAGGTATACATGCCGACGTCGCAAGCTGAAGATGAACAGATAGAGAAAGTGTATGAGGATATTGAAAGGGTAATGCAGTATGTAAAGGGGGACGAAAATCTAATAGTCATGGGCGACTGGAATGCAGTTGTAGGGGAAGGAGTAGAAGAGAAGGTTACAGGAGAATATGGACTTGGGACAAGGTATGAAAGAGGAGAAAGACTAATTGAGTTCTGTAACAAGTTTCAGCTAGTAATAGCAAATACCCTGTTCAAGAATCACAAGAGGAGGAGGTATACTTGGAAAAGGCCGGGAGATACGGGAAGATTTCAGTTAGATTACATCATGGTCAGACAGAGATTCTGAAATCAGATACTGGATTGTAAGCCGTACCCAGGAGCAGATATAGCCTCAGATCACAATATAGTAGTGATGAAGAGTAGGCGGAAGACATTAGTCAGCAATACGCAAAGAAGTGGAATACGGAAGTACTAAGGAATGACGAGATACGTTTGCAGTTCTCTAACGCTATAGATACAGCGATAAGGAATAGCGCAGTAGGCAGTACAGTTGAAGAGGAATGGACATATCTAAAAAGGGCCATCACAGAAGTTGGGAAGGAAAACATAGGTACAAAGAAGGTAGCTGCGAAGAAACCATGGGTAACAGCAGAAATACTTCAGTTGATTGATGAAAGGAGGAAGTACAAACATGTTCCGGGAATATCAGGAATACAGAAATACAAATCGCTTAGGAATGAAATAAATAGGAAGTGCAGGGAAGCTAAGACGAAATGGCTGCAGGAAAAATGTGAAGACATCGAAAAAGATACGATTGTCGGAAGAACAGACTCAGCATACAGGAAAGTCAAAACAACCTTTGGTGACATTAAAAGCAACGGTGGTAACATTAAGAGTGCAACGAGAATTCCACTGCCAAATGCAGAGGAGAGAGCAGATAGGTGGAAAGAATACATTGAAAGCCTCTATGAGGGTGAAGATTTGTCTGATGTGATAGAAGAAGAAACAGGAGTCGATTTAGAAGAGATAGGGGATCCATTATTAGAATCGGAATTTAAAAGATCTTTGGAGGACTTACGGTGAAATAAGGCAGAAGGGATAGATAACATTCAATCAGAATTTCTAAAATCATTGGGGGAAGTGGCAACAAAACGACTATTCACGCTGGTGTGTAGAATATATGGGTCTGGCGACATACTTTCTGACTTTCGGAAAAGCATCATCCACACAATTCCGAAGACGGCAAGACCTGACAAGTGCGAGAATTATCGCACAATCAGCTTAACAGCTGATGCATCGAAGCTGCTTTCAAGAATAATATACAGAAGAATGGAAAAGAAAATTGAGAATGCGCTAGGTGACGATCAGTTGGGCTTTAGGAAAAGTAAAGGGACGAGAGAGGCAATTCTGACGTTACGGCTAATAATGGAAGCAAGGCTAAAGGAAAATCAAGACACTTTCATAGGATTTGTCGACCTGGAAAAAGCGTTCGACAATATAAAATGGTGCAAGCTGTTCGAGGTTCTGAAAAAAGTAGGGGTAAGCTATAGGGAGAGACGGGTCATATACAATATGTACAACAACCAAGATAGAATAATAAGAGTGGACGATCAAGAACGAAGTGCTCGTATTAAGAAGGGTGTAAGACAAGGCTGTAGCCTTTCGCCCCTACTCTTCAATCTGTACATCGAGGATGCAATGGTGGAAATGAAAGAAAGGTTCAGGAGTGGAATTAAAATACAAGATGAAAGGATATCAATGATACGATTCGCTGATGACATTGCTATCCTGAGTGAAAGTGACGAAGAATTAAATGATCTGCTGAACGGAATGAATAGTCAAATGAGTACACAGCATGGTTTTAGAGTAAATCGGAGAAAGACGAAGTTAATGAGAAGTAGTAGAAATGAGAACAGCGAGAAACTTAACATCAGGATTGATGGTCACGAGGTCAATGAAGTTAAGGAATTCTGCTACCTAGTCAGTAAAATAAACAATGACGGACGGAGCAAGGAGGACAATAAAAAGCAGACTCGCTACGGCAAAAAAGGCATTTCTGGCCAAGAGAAGTCTACTAATATCAAATGCTGGCCTTAATTTGAGGAAGAAATTTCTGAGGATGTACGTCTGGAGTACAGCATTGTATGGTAGTGAAACATGGACTGTGGGAAAACCGGAACAGAAGAGAATCGAAGCATTTGAGATGTGGTGCTATAGACGAATGTTGGAAGTTAGGTGGACTGATAAGCTAAGGAATGAGGAGGTTCTACGCAGAATCGGAGAGGAAATGAATATGTGGAAAACACTGATAAGGTGAAGGGACAGGATGATAGGACATCTGCTAAGACATGAGGGATTGACTTCCATGGTACTAGAGGAAGCTGTAGAGGGCAAAAACTGTAGAGAAAGACAGAGATTGGAATACGTCAAGCAAGGAATTCGTGGCGGGCCGCATCAAACCAGTCAGTAGACTGATGACCAAAAAAAAAAAAAAAAAAAAAAAAAAGGCAAGGATGAGGATGTTTCTCCACAGAATCGGTGATATATACACCTTCATTACAAGTGGCGACTGGTTGAATTCTGATTTAGATCATCATCAGACCACACTCTATAATAAGAGTAAAACCAGAGACTTAGAACGATGTATAAACAAAATGTACAACTTAAACCTAAAAACAGCATCAATAATTAATTTAAGGTACCCCCAAAGGCGGCATGCGGAGACGATGACACGAAGAAGTAACCATATGTGCGGGACATGGATTTCGACTGCTGGTTGCCATAAAGAAGGTACGGGTTAAGCAGAGGACACTCCGTCCCCTGTCTCTTGGTTGACGTCAATAACAGCCACTGAAATACAATGTACAGAGAAGTGTGCTAAACGGTACTGCACCTACGGGCTTAAAATAAAAAGTATGAGTACAAACAGCGTACAAAATCGTGGGGGTGGGGGCAGGGGGGGGTGGGGGGGGGGGGAATATTATGACCTGTTTATCTGCTAAAATTTCAATAACTATTAGGTACACAGCTTCCGGGTCCTTATAGAAAAGAATGTAGCTGAAATGAATCGACTGTCTTAATTGAAATTACTCTTAAGATATAATTTACGTAATGCTATCTGGAAATAATTCTTTATATAAAGATTTAGGCCCCTAATAATTAATAATGAATGTTTCAGTTTTGACAATATCAAAACTATCAGCTTCCTGCCTATGCGTAATTGCCGATTCAGTTATCGATAGCAAAACTAGGAAAACGAAAAATGAAAAGAGAATTTTGTTTGCATGACAACTAAAGTATAACAACAGTGGTTTGACTGTAAAATGGTTTTTACTCATTTAAGTTAACAGTTGTGATTACTAGTTTTCGCGGTTCAAGACTGATGTTGCCAAATGGATCAATATGAAAAATTACATTATTTTATCAGAAAAGCAGTGTGTTGGTGATCAAATATATACACAGTTGTCTTTAGATATAGAATATATAATTTAGACATAAAAAGTAACTCAAGTCAAGCCAAAATTTATACGAAAACGAACATTCCAATTGAAGTACGAGAGTTCTCAGGAGGCAAAATTCTTTACAGTATGCACCTGTTCTAAAGGAAAAGTCAAAAAGAGTCACACGAAGCGGTAAAAAGTCTAATTGCTGAGATATATCACTATATCACTACAGTGTAGAAAAAATGTATCTGGGATAGTACAGGGAAAAAAACTGTATCTGGCATAGTACAGGCTTAGTGCAGGTACCACATCCCTGTGCCAAAGGATTCAGGTGGTCTAATGAATCGGTTATATATAATCCATATTTTCGTTGAAAATTCAAGTGTAAAGTCGACATTCATACGGATTCTATTCCATAAATTTATCTTGTTGTACAGAATAATCCTCCGACGGATCACTCATAAAATTCCTTTCCAAAACAGCTGTAGAGTGTAGTCAAAGTCCAGGCTCCCAACAGAATTCAGTCACAAATTTAAAGTCTAAAATTACCGTTCCAAACGAAAAGTTTCGAAGTCCAGACGACACCAGACTTAAATACTTCAACGAACAAAGTTCCTTCACCACTTGCGACGAAATTTTCCAAGTCTAAACAGCCATCTCACCGCCATCGCAGCGAAATCCCTACACGACTAAGGCGGTGTCAAGAGTTCCACGTGTGCAACGCACGCCACACGTAAACTGATACGGTCTGCTGCCCAGGTCCGCGATTTACATGGTAATGCTTAAATAGCCAATCAACCCCCGACTGGTGACAATGGATAATGTAGGAACGCTCCATCGAGCGTAAATCATCTCATTATCGATAACCATTTATTTACAGTTTACAACTGCTTTTCCGGCTAAAGCGTGGAATGCGGTAATGTGTGTAGCCGTTCATAGACCATCTGAAAGTTATCATGCGGTATTGTGCCAGAAAAAATACATATTTTTCATTAACATCATAAGCTTATTATACCTCCTAGCAAGTGCGCATCATTTACTCGTATTAAGTATTTCCCAGTTATTGTATGTAACAAAACACCACACCTTCCTAGTTCAAAAATTTATGTCATGGATTTATGGACATAGTACTCAGACAGCCAGCAGATCCAATTTCTCAGAACCAGTGTTAACGATATATCAACCTTCTTGATTTTTATTGTTTCTCGCTGCCACTTCGTTTTTACAAACTGAAGTTATTTGGCTTTTTCTACTCTTCTATGTCTAAAAATGTTGTTGAGGTGTTCTACTATATTTTTCCTTTCTCTCTAAGCTGAGGGCAAGTTTATACTTGGTTTATGTTGCTTCTGTGTTTTATGTAACTAGATAATCACTGTATGATTTCAATTCATTGGATTCCCCGTTATTTCATACATAATTGTTGTGGAGACTTTAGGTAACTGAAACGATAAACTGATTACACCTATGTTTAAATATGTACTTATGTCTCCTTGCTCCCACAGTAATTTGTGGTTGTATAACTAGTATCTCTGATCAAGTACCGTTTTAGACCGTATATCTCGCCCTCTCCCAATTTTCTGCTTTGATGCTCTGCTTAGATGCTCTGAGAATACTAATTTAAATGTAAAGTGCTCTCCAAGCTAATACGCCATGTCACTTGTTGATATTTACATTGAATATGTTTCATAGGTCTTATTTAACGAGATTATCCGCGGTAATGGGAAAGACTGTACGTCGCTAAGTTTGTAAAGAAGCATAAAGTAGAGGTACTTTTATATACCAGTGCCCCTAATAGCGGTCTAATGCAGCTCATTCTAAAATGATTTCAATGAATCGCAGTGGGCTCAGCAGTAACCACTCGTTTAAAACACAGCTTAGTTTCTAAAATCCTGAAAGACATTCGCTACTGTACTACATTCTATAGTAACAAAATGTATACGTCAATGACAATTTAGCCACTAATAGTTTTCTCGAACCTCTGTTTGGATAATAGAACTCTATTTATATTGGAAGGCAAACTTCAACAGGAACAAATGTGATAATTCATATGTCATAGAATAGCGGCATGATGCAGCTAATATTTTCAATTAACATAGATAATTTGTGAAATTTAATGCTTTATTAATAACTTCATTCGCACATGAGGACATGGTCACATCAACGTTTGACCTTCGCGTACAAAAATGGCAAATATGTAAATAAGAACGCCCAGTGTAGGAAGAAAAAGATAATTAAGCGAGGAAAGTAATATTTTTGATATTTCAGCATGACTCCTACCAACCAATCCCTTCTTTTTGTCGAGTTGTGCCATGACGATCAGTTCTCTGCGATTAGATTCACTGATTACCCAAACTACCATTCTAATCTTCAGCATTCTCCTGTAGGATCACGTTTCAAAATCACCTGATCTGCCATTGTTTACGCTAATTATCTTCTATTTGCCAGTTCAATATAAGGCTACCTTCCAGACAAATAATTTAACAAGAGATTTGCTAACACTTAATTCTATATTCGATGTTAAAATATTTATCTTTCGCAGAAAACAATTTTCTTCCGATTGCATTGAACACTCTATTTATTTCTTCGCCAGTTAGGATGCTGCCCAAATAGCAAACTCGTCTACGACATTTTGTGTCCAATTGCCCCACCTAATTCGCTTAACATGGCCTAATTTAATTCGACTATTTTTCCTTTGCCTTTCCCTCTCTAAATATATCTTTTGTATCAATATTTGCTCCATGTACAGATTGAATAACATGGGGGGGGGGGGGGGGGAGGGGGGGTTCATGAGGGATGGGTAGACTAGAGTCGTGTCCTTCAACTACTCTCTCCCTTTGACGACCTTCGACTATTATAGCTGCAGTCTGGTTTCTGCATTTGTTTTGGTTGTCTTTTCATTCCCTATGTTTTAAAGACTTTCAGGCATTTCAAAAGATGTATTCCAGGTTCGGACGAACATTTTTGCTTATACATAGGCTAAGGACCACGTTTAAGCCAGAATATTGGCTTGGTCCTTTCTACATGACTCCGTCTATTCACCTTGCTTCTTTCTTCTTTTCGGCTGTTCATTTCTTTTCCTTAGTTTTCCTGCCTCTAGATCACAGGGTCCCAGGTTCGATTCCCGGGCAGGTCGGGGATTTTCTCCGGCTGGGGAGTGTTGTCGCAACCATTTCATCGTAATTCAGTGAATGGCGAGACTGGAAAGTGCAAATATTATGACTTTGTACAGGCGTTGATAATCATGCCGCTGAACGCCCCACAAACCAAAGTCATCATCATCATCATTTCTTTCTATATCGGGTACTGTTTTGTCTTGGGAACATCCCCAGCTCTTAATTTGATTTTTGTATTTCTCACTGTCTTCAATTTAATGCTTAATTATTGCAGTTCCTGCTAGGTCTTCGTGCACTTTCTTTAGCCATTTAGAATTTTTGCAATGTTGTAAAATTTGTCCGTAAGTTTCTCTACATGCCTGCATACTTTTGTTTCAGTTCTTAATTTAAATGTTTTATCTGTCATTGTGTACCCTAGTTACTGTCTTGTAATGGCGAATTTTCTTATTTCCACTGAATATGTTTGTTAATGAATGTTCCACAGTATTATTTAACTTTTATCTTGTCGTGAACCGATTTTCTACGCCATTATGAGACACTTAAGACTAAACACAGACCACACAAATCGCGGAGAACTTCTAGCTCTTCAAACATATGTTACGATTTGAAAATAATTCACCTATACGAAGAGTACAAGGCTGAAGCTTTCACTACGACATTAGTACAAAAAAAGAGCAAAAGAAAATACGTAACGATATACTAAATGTTTTAGACTCCAAATGTACGAGTACAGATCCCTAAACCCACTATCTGACTGACCTAAAGTCATATCTTTATACCTTTAGTTTAAACCATTCAATGTATTGTCGCATAATATTTACTTATTTACGTAATACATATTTCTTGTGCGATCCTATGACCCAAAACAAACTGAAGCTCTGCAGTGCTGTATTTTTCGTACAGTTATATAATCTTCAAACAGTGACGTATGTTTCGAAATTAAAGAATTTTTACAGTTAGGAGTTCCCGTTGATTTTGGGTGGACTTTTCGTTCAATATTAAGCTGTCTACAATGCCGGAAGCTGGTACACAACAAAATATAAAATACGTGTTATTGTGGAACATCAACGATTCATATTTCAGTTTCAAATATGGCTATGTCACTTCAAGTACAGATGGAATATTTCATAAATATGAAATCGTTTTACATTACAAACAGTTTACTCTATCGGTCGTAATCTCGCTCCGAAGGATTATTTTTCCCCTGCACTAGGCTGCATGACTTCTGCTAGATATTAAAATTTTTCTGGACTTGTGTTGGTTCCCTACGTATGACAAATTTTGACTATTAGTGCAGGTCTCTGGTAATCCATTGAGCACAGTGGGAAAACAGCTGGAAATGAAGTACTTGAGTAATGATAATTTGAAACCAACAGCTGTATTGTAATCCATCATCGTTTATTCGAAACATGCTATCAGTTTAGACGCCAAACAACAGAGTCGAGTGCAGCAGGGCCAGAACCAACTGGATTCCGTATCATCCTACAGTAACAAATGGCTCTGAGCATTACACACATCCGTGCCCAAGGCAGGATTCGAATCTGCGACCGTAGCGGTCGCGCGGTTCCAGACTGTAGCGCCTAGAACCGGCATCAGTAACAAGCCCACCGATTGTCAGACCACTGATAGATTTATTACTAACATGAATACATTGAATCCGGTTGATTTTGACCCCGCTGCACTCAACTTTGTTGGTTGCACATGCTGTTGTAACATGCTACACAGGTCGTACTGTTTCTATTTGAAAACTTCGTTTGTCTTTGTCATCGTGTTTCGTACGTCGATGGCAGATTATGCTTGGGGGCCTAAATCGGACCAATTTTGACATCGACAATGGTAGCACGTTTTGAATAAACGGCGTTGGACTATAACATAGCTGTTGGTTTCGATTATCACTATTCAAATATTAGCACATGTGACCTACACTGCACCCATGTCGGTCCCCTCGTGGACAGTGAGTAAGGAGTCAGTGCCTCGTCGCCCGGCTGATACGTGCAGAAGGGCCAGCCCTGCGTAGCGGCGACTCGCCCTGCTTTACGAGGCCCTTAAAGCGGCCGGACAAATTATGGCCCCCAGCGCGCGGGGTCGCCGCCGTGGCCCCTTTTGTATTCGCGCCTGTTGGGCCATCAGTTTTCCTTATCACCCCATCTCGGCCCTCTCCTGAGCCCCCGACCTCCGAAGACTTATGCAAGCTTCCGATCTGACCCGCTTCCACCTCAGCCGGCCGTACGCACGCCGTAGATTGCTGTACCTGTAAAACGCAGTCCACGCAATTTGTCGCTACCTCGGGCTGAACAAAGGGCCTTTAGAGAGATGCTGGGAAATAGAAGTTACACCTACCATTCCGATATTGCAGTTGGAAAACTAATATCGCTCTCTTCCTTAACTGGAGAGACGATAACAACTGCCACAACTTCCTCTCCTGTCCCAAATCCTTATTACAGAGGAGCATACACCTACGGCTTCGATTATTTCTCGTATATATTCCAGTCTATGCATTCTGCCACGGTTTTGCTCTCTACGTCTGACGTACGATGAATATTATTCTTTGATGTCTTAACATATGGCTCTCCCGCTTGCCAAAGTTTTCTCCACATTCATTACACCGACAGTTTTGTGGAGAACCTTCTTTTATCTTATATCGACTTCCCACTTAATTTTCGGTGTTATTCTCTAACATCGTATCTCAAACGTTGCAATTCCCTTCTTTTACGGTTTTCCCACAAGCCATAATTCAATTCTTTACAGTAATACGCTCCAAATTTACGTTTTGAGAAATTTCTTTCTTAAATTAATTCCTACGTAGATTACATTCGCAATGCTGCTCCCTTTGCCTGTGCCAGATAATGATCTTATATTCTCTTGTTTTGTCCGTCATACATCATTGTGCATCCAAGCATAATTCCTTCACTTGCTGTACTACGTGGTGAGCAATTTTCTTCTTCTTCTTCCTCTTCCTCCCTTCTTCCTAGGCTAAATCCTGTTTCCTTCAGTACGCCCCAGTCTAGCTCGAGGTTTTCAGTCTATATTTTCTTTGAATGTCTCACTTTTTTTTGTTTCAAAGGAAGTGCTGCGGAACGTCTGTATTGGTCATTAAATAAGAAGTCACCAGCTGATTAACCAATGACTTTATTTGACGAGTTTCGGATAGAGTGCATCTTCACAATGTCATGAACGTCTAGATGATAACATATATGAAGATAAAATGTAACAAACAAAGCTGTCATGTCGGGTTCAACTTGTTTGTTTGTTTGTTGTTTGTTTGTCATGTTCTGTCACGTATCTCTTCAGCAAGACGTTCATGATACTCTCAAGATGGCTTCCAACAGAAACGCGACAAGTAAAGTCATTGGTTTACTAGCTGCTGGCTTCTTATTTAGTGATCAGTGCAACAATTCTGCAGTACGCCTATTGATTTGCAATAAGGTCGCCTTTACGTCATAATTACACATCATATTTCTTTTACAAGCCGATGATTTATTCCTTACGTTTATCGCAATATCCCCTTCATCCATCCTGTTTATATGTTCGTTCCATTCATGATTTCTCTTACGCACCGACCCATTAATGGAGGCCAATTTACTTTCTTCTCTAATGCTTTCACTTCTCCATCTCGTCTTCCCAGCAACCCTCTACAGAATTTTCGTTTCGGTGGTTTGTAGTTCAGGATGTTTTTGGTCTTAACCCAGCTGTGTATGACATATTTGATCAGTGTATTGTTTTGTATTTTCTTGCTTTTGCATCTTCTCCTAGATATTACTTTTACCAAACCCATATAAAAATCCTGCCACTTTATCTGCTTAACTACTTTTTCAGTAACCTCCTTTCCGACATTTCTACCGCAGTACAATTCATTACCAAGGTATTTAAATATAATTACCTGTTTACTAATTTTTCTCCTACTTCCAGCTTGCATGGAATTTGGATCTACATAAAAGTTCAAGCATTCGTTTTTCTAAGTCGATATCACCATATTTAGATTTTTGGCTGCCACGTTAAATTCATGTGAAAGTTTCCACAGTTTACCTTCACTGTCTGCTAGCAAAACTGCATCTTCAGCATAAAAGTAATTTATATTTCTTCGTCGCATGTTCTATAACCACTACCAGAAAATAGCTCCTTTACCACCTCGTGCATGGCTATACTACAAAGTAGCTGACTCAAGGGGTCTCTAATAACCACTGTTAAGTGCTACACAGCTATTTAACTTGTGCCCAATTAAGCCTGGTTGCTGTTCTTGGAATAATTATCTTCATTTGATTTTATTATGTTGGAAAGAATAGCCTGACTATAGAGCAGATTTATCACATTTGTTAAATAAATCCTGTCTGAAGTCTTGTGCAAGTCATTGAAACGAAGATAAGCTGGTGTGTTATATTCAATATTCTTCTCTACAACATGTCTGAGAAAGAATTCCGCATCTGTTGTTGATTTAGTTGATCTAATACCATACTGCCCCTCTGTGAGGTTTATAAAGTATTTTATTTTATTTCCTAATTTTATATATTTAAGAGCTAAATTCATTAGATCTATCCCTTTGTAACTGGACAAGTCTCTCTTATCTCCTTTCTTGTACGTGAGAGTTGTGATACGAATTCTGCATTCACTTGGAATTTTGTTACGAATTCTAACACTGTCGACTAACTTCGTTAATTGTTCAGTGATATAGTATCCTCCAAACTCTAGTAACTCATTAGCAATCTTTTCTTCCCTTGGAGACTTTCTAATTGTTAGCAGACTTACAACTGCTTCTACCTCTGTGTGTGAAGCTATTACGCCATTGTTTACTTATATGCTGATCACTGATATCTTTCCGTTTATTCGAAGATTTTTTTTACCTTTAAGGAACTCCGTTAGATATACAACTCATATTCCTCATTTATTTCGTTCACTTTCTAAATTTCATTTAATATTGGCCTCTGTTGTTTGATTCTATGAATTTTGATGTCCGCAACTTTGATGTCTAGTTGATCGCTACTCTCATATATGATACTTCCCATTACTTTCGATTTTCTGCGATACACGCTCATTCCATATTCTGTGCTCGTTATATTCGACAGATATATCTTGCACATGTTCGCTGAGGATGCCAATGACGTCAGCGAATCCTGTTATTGATAAACATTCACGCTGAATACTAATTCCTCTATTGAACATTTCTTATGCTTCGTCATTGCTTCTGCAATGTATAGATTGAACGGTAAGGGAATTATATTGCAGCGTTGCCATTCAGCTGTTTTAATCCTAGCTCTGACCTCTTGGTCGTCCATTCCTACGTGTATTGTCGCCTCACGGACCTTGAACATATTGTACGAGGGCGAGCTGAAAAGCAATGCCTCCAAACTCTAACACCTTTTTAAATTATATATATATATATATATATATATATATATATATATATATATATAGTTAAGGCTCACCGGCCATTTGACCATCTTCTTCTGTGCGGATGCACGAACAGTGCCCGAACTCTTACACCTGTATGCTGCTAGGCGTATTCATTTCATTATAATCTTTCTGTCTATGTGCTTGCAGCCCTCTACCGGTAGACGGCTGTGAAGTACAGCGTGTAATATAGCAGTATGTAACGTAAGACATCACCTACCATTCCCCATGCGGTCTCGACTTGGCCCCTTCCGATTTTCATCTCTTTCCAAAACTTAAAGAGGACTTCACTTTTATAATTGGCAAGTGGTGCAGACAGAGGTGATGTTGTGGATTTGTCAACAAAGACATTCTACAGTGACGGTATCAACAAAATGATTTCTATTTGGGAGAAATGTGTTCGTCGCCAAGTTGAATATAGTGAGAAATAAACATATAGGCACGAAGAATGACGTTGTAGAATGTTAATAATATTTGCTTAATAAAAAAAAATCGATCTCAGTACTTTTCAGCAACACTGGTACGTCACATATCTTTCCATAAGCCTTACACCTATACTTCATGACACCTTCAATCATCTTTCAAAATTTTATATTGGAGAATTGATAGATTTTATGAACGTGTCTTGTTATTTCAGAAGTCCTCCACCTTTACCCCAAAGCAAAACTGAACATCTTCTAACAGATATTCAGTTTTCTATGTAATTCTTAGCATAACTTTTGTCAGCCACAAGGATGCGTTTGTTGTGAAGCGGTTAGTACAACATTCCTCGCATTTATCAACCGTAGATATATTCAAGATTATGTCGATTCTTTCAGAAAGGCTGTATATACCATCTCTTAATATGAAAACATAGCACAGATGGCCGGATAAGAACTACCACTTTGTCTGGTATTCATAGTATTTTAGCTTTTGAGCTAGTCCAATGAAATGTGTATTGACACCTCTTGAGAAATAGGTCAGCCATTCGGTACCACCATCACTATCTAATTTGAAAATTAGGTCTTCGTTCAAAAGGCTCTGAACACTATGGGACTTAACTTCAGAGGTCATCAGTCCCCTAGAACTTAGAACTACTTAAACCTAACTAACCTAAGGACATCACACACATCCAAGACCGAGGCAGGATTTGAACGTGCGACCGTAGCGGTCGCGAGGTTCCAGACTGCAGCGCCTAGAGCCGCTCGGCCACCCCGGCCGGCGCAAATTAGGTCTGTCGTCTTGTTCAGGCGCAGCAGTCCAGCTCTTCCTTAATCATCCCAAACACATTTGCGTATCGATGGTTATAGAATAGATCTTCAGTTCTGATATCTTCGTGTGAAACTTCGTCCATTCCTGCAAATCAATCGATTCAGTATCCTTATTTCTGTTTCTTAAATGTGATTGATAGCGATGGGTTTCTGGGCAAAACGTGGGGCTGCCCTCTTCCATATTCTTGAATAACTTCAGCACTGTCTCTGAGCGGTACGTTTTAGAAACTGCTCTCCCGATTGTGCCATTAATCCGTGACAAAACTGAAAATTTCATCTAAATATTTCGCTCGTACCGATATGCGACATTGTAACATGAAAATTCAAGATTAATTCACCAAATATTAGTGTAGTGATGAAACACATGTTAATGCTATAGCTTCTGCTTTACTTCATAAGGATGGTGAAAGATATAAAAGGGAGTCAGAAAAGAAGTTAATGAAGCACCAAAGCTCTTTTCAGAAATTCTAGAGCAGCATCTCAGATCATTAAAATGTAAAAATGAAGAACAAATTCATATGAATATAACGCACTTGTGTACCGTCCTTTGGATGACGAGATTGTACTTAATACCTGTTGTGCAGGTAACCTTTAATAGCGAATGGATGATATTAATACAGTAAATTTTAATATTGGCCTTAACATCAGCTACAACGAGAGTAAAATAATTTGTCTGTGTCGTTAAGAAATAACGTTCCCTTATACTACAACAAGTAACCCGAAAAGAAGTTTACAAACGTTCACAATGCTTCCATGGTGGCGTTTCATTTTTTCGTCTTAGATGGGTGAATAAAATATCTTGCTGCATATAAAAATAAACAATCAACGACGACTGAGGAGAACCATTCAATTTGACAGAAGTGCAACCCTTCCACATATTGCTGCAGATTTCAGTGCTGGGCCATCAACAAGTGTCAGCGTGAGAAAAATTCGACGAAACATCATCTATATGGGCTTTCGGAGCAGAAGGCCCACTTGTGTACCCTTGATGACCGCACGACACTAAGCTTTACACCCTGCCTGGGCTCTTCAGCACCGAAAATGGACTGTTGATGACTGGAAACATGTTGCCTAGTCAGACGAGTCTCCTTGCAAATTGTGGACGTGTACGGTTATGGAGACGATCTCACGAATCTGTGGAACCTGCATGTCAGAAGTGGACTGTTCATGCTAGTGGAGGATTTATAATGGTGTGGGGTGTGTGCAGTTGGACTAATATGGACCCCTGATATGTCCAGATACGACTCTGACGGGTGACACGTACGTAAGCATCCTGTCTGTTGACCTGCATCCACTCAGTCTCTGTATAATGTTGAAAACTGACGGCTGAAAGGCGTTTATTTTGACATCCTACATCCATTCATGCCCACTGTACATTCCGACAATCATGAGGAATTCCAGAAGTACAGTGCGACACCCCATGCGTCCAGAATAGCTACAGAGTGGCTCCGGGAACAGTCTTCTGCGTTTAAACACTTTCGCTGGCCACAAAACTCCCCAGACATGAACATTATTGGGCATATCTGGGATGCCTTGCAACGTGCTGTTCAGAAGAGATCTCCACCCCCTTAGTCTTACGTATTTATGGAGAGCCCTGCAGAATTCATGGGGTCAGTTCCCTCCTGCACTATTTCACACGTTAGTAGAGTCCGTGAAAAGTCGTGTTGCGGCACTTGTGTGTGCTCGAGAGGGTCCAGCACGGTAAGAGGCAGGTTTATCAGTTTCTTTGGCTCTTCAGTGTAATTTCTGATGTCATTCATTATTATTATTTTTATTATTATTATCAATATTACTGTGAGTGTCAACTATTACTATTATTAGTATATTACTGTTAATATTATCATAACTATTATTACTGAGTTTTTGTGAAATCTTTGGTAAGTGTTGTTCATGGTAAGAATACATATATACTACTCCATAAACTGAAGGGCCTAATCTGGTTAGGCTAGATAAGCAATAAATAAATATGGAAACTAGATGTAGGCAACAACATCTGATAATGAAATAATATAAGATGTTGGGACAAAGCATTTAAGAAAGAGCAGAATATCACATATGGAACACAGTAGTCAGACTGGACTAGATAGTAGAAGTTTTAACGGACGGACTGAAGAGTAAAGAAATATATGGATATGCCATGTCACACTAATTGAAGGATGTGGTACACAATTGCGAAGATAATATTACCCAGGTCAAGAAAGAGGTGTAAAGACCTAAGAAAGACAATAACCTCTTTCAGGAGAGGCGTACAAGAAGTAATAGGCAAAAACGGAACAATTGAGGAAAGACGAGGCAGCAACCTGATGTTTCACTTGTTTGTATAAAAAAATATATAAAAAGCAACGATTACATTTTTCTAACTATAAATACTAACTTCAGCGGTGTTTCTTGCACAGAGGACGAAATAATCGCCACCATAAAATTACTCTTTTGGCGGAAAGATGTTCAGGATGCTGGAATGTGGAGCAATGAGGTATAATCCAACTTTACTCCTAATTTCCGTAGCAGTCGGTTTGTTCTCGGCTGTTGGTGGAAGAACTGCTTCGAGAATACAGATATACTACTCCATAAAAATCACGCTCACTGAAGACAGTACAACAAGAGAGGTAGAAGGATGACGTAATTTACGCAGCAAATTTGTATATAGTGGGCGGGTGCGCGATTAACTCCGTGGGTATTCTATGTGATTCCCATAATCAACTTCGGCACATAATATGCTGACGCTCTGATCCCACGTGACTTAGACAAGTTGGAATCGCATTAAGGCACGCAGTTCTGCTGAATACGAAATACAATAAAATTAATCTGTAACATTTAACATTTTTGTAGATACAATAACGCCATCCCTTACGCCTCACTTTGCTCAAATTCGACTGCACTCCAGCCAATTAAGAAATAATTGCTACAAATATATAATGTAAGATATTTTTATCTGCCCACTTATAATGTATCCTCGCCTTCAAAATTCAGTTTATTAATTAAAAAACTAAGCATACAAATTGCCTTAACCTTCAGTTGGATGTAAGCTGAAAATTAAGCTCATGGATCAAGGTGCAGTATTTTATTAAACATCAGTAGAAGTATTAGTTTTATGCTTTTTAAAAGGTTGTTAGACCTGTCATGGCATGGCAGTTTAATAACAGAAACATTAGTAATATTTTCATCCTTTCAGAAGAGATTTAGTTTGGTCAGGATGTAACAAGTACTAGGCCATGGCAATATCCTCAGTTGATAATTTCCGAATATCTTCGTAATACTGTCCCTACTAATCTTGAAAACGACATACAGAAAAATTTATACTTAAAGCACCAACATTCGGAAGATTAAGTTATTCTACTTAAGATTATCATTCGATGTACTGTTAAAGTTATTATTGCATAACACGGCCTGCCAATGTTCGCAAGAATCTCTAAAATATCGTTCGAAGTTATTATTGTACGCTGTTAAAATTGGAGAATGTTCCTCTTTCATTTCAATAACTAACGACTGTTCTAAAAGCATCTACTGCAATGTTTTATAATTTTTGTTTCTATAAAAGTATTGCTCAGTTCCTTTACATTCGTATTTGCTGCCACAGCAGTAACTAAACTACTATTTTCTTTCGATATTCGGCTGTCTTGTATTTGGACAACAAACACGCAGGGTAAGCTAATAGTAGCCGACGTTTCTTCACAACAGAACATGGCTTTCAGTTAAGCGGTGCGTCATAAATCTGTTGTGTGCATTGCAAATGTACTGTGCTGATGATGAGCAAATTACGGGTTTGTTGATAGACAATTTGCCGATGACGCACAGTTCAGTCTACTTGTTTGCATGTAGCCACATATTTGTGGAGAACATAAGTCTTTCAGCTACATGTAGGTTCGTTTCCATTTTTAACCGCATTACGCTCATAGTGCGTCTATCTGAAAAACTGTGTACACTTCTCATTTTGCTATCGTCTTTGCTGAAACTATCGACTTTCTTCATTCATTTTAATGGGAATTAAATACAAATAATAATTTCGCTCGCATTTTTTTAAAACAAGACTTCTTTACTTGGAATCTAGATGCTGTTCGCATGAAGCTTATTATGGTCGCTTATTCACTTATTACAAGACCCATTGGACGTTTGTCACTATTGCACCTCCTGTATCTTAGTGCACTGCATATTATAAGCCAGTTGCTTATTAACGGAATCAGTAATCTAAATATATCTGTTGTACCACTGATTGAGCGCTCCGCTGAAGCACTTCTATTCCCAGCTGCGCCACACAGCATACCATACCTGGCTATGACGAATTATTCTGATTTGCGACTGGACGCATCATCATCAGGAGACAAAGAGATGAGGGGAGACTAGTCACTATAGAGCAACTCCGTTGCTATCTTGGGATTATTTCCTTAAGAAGGACTCGTCTTCATTGTCTGAGTACCAAACATTCAGGCATCACTTGACTTGTACAACTTGCTGTCTTGCATACAAATTCAGTTGGACTGTTCAAGTCCTCTTAAACGTAAATGGACTTCTCCAAACATAATAACCATTAGTATCATTATCGGGAATTCGACGTTCATGGCTGGGTAAAAGCCTCCGTCAAACTTTTCGGTTACACTTATCAGTGACACACACCCATGCTGTAACGTCATCTAGCAACATGGTATAAGCTCATCGTTATTATAAATGAAAAAACACCGTTTGGATGAGAATCCCTTTCATTAATGACTACCGATTTCGATGACTCCCAGTTCTGATCGAGACTGTATTTGTTCACTGATTACAACAAATAAGATCACGAATCTTGAGACATAGTGGCAATTAAGAGAGAAGACCAACGTTCTGATCCTTTCATACGTTTTGGAGTCCATTAATGAACTTACTTTCCGCCACCCATTCACCTGAAAATACGTCTTGCCACCACGTATTTAATTTTCATTAGGTAAAATTTACGCTTTCCACTACAGATGATTCCTTTACTAACTTTTTCCCGTTCTTTCAGCTGCCAGTAATTCTCAACATGCGTTTGTTCACTGTTAATAGAGCAATTCTCAGCTTTTCAATGGTTTTCCCTATCAAAAGTCATAATCGTTAATACGCTCTGATTATATTATTTTCAGGCACATCTCAATACTAATTTAGAAAACCATATTCTATTTACAAGAAACATTTCAGACTACATTAGCTGTTCACTTTGTTTATTTTTACAGTCCCGTTCTTGCAGGATCTTTTTCCGGCTGCAGCGATGTCAGAGAATTGATGTTTTACCGGATTCATTATATTGACAGTACACGGGTTAAATGGTCGTACGGGAATATCCCCACTTCATCCCTAACTGGGAGATGCTGTGTCCCATCACTAGTGCGCCGACTATAACACCACGTTCGAACTCACTTAAATATTGATAACCTGCCATTCTAGCAGTAGTAACCGATCTAACAACTGCGGCAGGCACTTGTCTTATATAGGCACTGCTGACCCCAGCGCGGTATTCTGCCTGTTTACATAAACGTATCTCTGTATTTGAATCCGCATGCCTATACCAGTTTCTTTGGCGCGTCAGTTTATATAAACTGCGTAAGGACTTGTGTAAACATAGTTATATAAATATAGTATGTAAAAATATTTGTTGTGTGGAAAACTATTATCCTTTCATCACCATTTTATTCGGCGTTCTGTGTATGATCCCACTGATATAGTTCAATAAATTTTTTCGTTTTTTTTGTACAGTTGATTATTTTGTCAGTCTGCCAATTTCTCATATTTACGTACGTTACTTTATCTGTACACTCTTTAATCACGACGCACATATAGTTAGACGTAATCCATTACTATGATAATTTTCAAATTCCAGAGGAACGAAGACAAATTTACATGAACTTTTCACACATTAATAGAACAAAAGTTGCTTAGGTTGTTCTCAATGACTGCGCATATTCCTTACCTTTCAGTGATTTTTCGTTCTAACTTTAACGTCAGATTAACATAACGCATGTTCGCATCTTCATGAGAACCGGCTGATTAGCTACTAAGTAAACATATATCCTTAGGTGAAACTTCGTAGAACATCAGTCTGTATTACTGTTACACTGACAACCATTGAGCTTAAATATGGATAATATGAAATTATTATTATAGTGGCTACTAATTCTGTCTGTGTTTATAGACTTCTCCACACTATTCGTTGCAGACTACTATAATTTTACAGTGTCCCAGCTCTACATTCGCCAGAATAGTTGCTGTTGTTTTAAGTACAGAGTTATTACAAATGATTGAAGCAATTTCACAGCCCTACAATAACTTTATTATTTGAGATATTATCGCAATGCTTTGCACACACATACAAAAACTCAAAAAGTTTTTTTAGGCATTCACAAATGTTCGATATGTGCGCCTTTAGTGATTCGGCAGACATCAAGCCGATAATCAAGTTCCTCCCACACTCGGCGCAGCATGTCCCCATCAATGAGTTCGAAAGCATCGTTGATGCGAGCTCGCAGTTCTGGCACGTTTCTTGGTAGAGGAGGTTTAAACACTGAATCTTTCACATAACCCCACAGAAAGAAATAGCATGGGGTTAAGTCGAGGGAGCGTGGAGGCCATGACATGAATTGCTGATCATGATCTCCACCACGACCGATCCATCGGTTTTCCCATCTCCTGTTTAAGAAATGCCGAACATCATGATGGAAGTGCGGTGGAACACAATCCTGTTCAAAGATGAAGTCGGCGCTGTCGGTCTCTAGTTGTGGCATGAGCCAATTTTCCAGCATGTCCAGATACACGTGTCCTGTAACGTTTTTTTCGCAGAAGAAAACGGGCCGTAAACCTTAAACCGTGAGATTGCACAAAACACGTTAACTTTTGGTGAACTGCGAATTTGCAGCACGAATGCGTGAGGATTCTCTACCGCCCAGATTCGCACATTGAGTCTGTTCACTTCACCATTAAGAAAAAATGTTGCTTCATCACTGAAAACAAGTTTCGCACTGAACGCATCCTCTTCCATGAGCTGTTGCAACCGCGCCAAAAATTCAAAGCGTTTGACTTTGTCATCGGGTGTCAGGGCTTGTAGCAATTGTAAACGGTAAGGCTTCTGCTTTAGCCTTTTCCGTAAGATTTTCCAAACCGTCGGCTGTGGTACGTTTAGCTCCCTGCTTGCTTTATTCGTCGACTTCCGCGGGCTACGCGTGAAACTTGCCCGCACGCGTTCAACCGTTTCTTCGCTCACTGCAGGCCGACCCGTTGATTTCCCCTTACAGAGGCATCCAGAAGCTTTAAACTGCGCATACCATCGCCGAATGGAGTTGGCAGTTGGTGGATTTTTGTTGAACTTCGTCCTGAAGTGTCGTTGCACTGTTATGACTGACTGATGTGAGTGCATTTCAAGCACGACATACGCTTTCTCGGCTCCTGTCGCGATTTTGTCTCACTGCGCTCTCGAGCGCTCTGGCGGCAGAAACCTGAAGTGCGGCTTCAGCCGAACAAAACTTTATGACTTTTCTACGTATCTGTAGTGTGTCGTGACCATATGTCAATGAATGGAGCTACAGTGAATTTATGAAATCGCTTCAATCATTTGTAGTAGCCCTGTACTATACAAGCAGGATCTCCATGTGACTAACCCACAGCGATACTAGCGATTATTTGAAGATTATGGCATTACACAACAGTTAAAATACTTGGACCAAAACCGTTGTTGATATGGCATCTGCTCTGGTGTGCAACCAGATACATACGATGCGCTTCGTTGTCATTCTCTGCCGCTTCCTGTCGTTAATCCATCGCAAATGGTTCCTATTACCTAGAATGTGCCACAATTGTCACAACTGACGATTGAGCCTTAACCCATGGACCAATACCTTTATTAATGCTGCATCTGTTGTTGATACGATTAGTCAAAAAGACGTGATAAGCGACGTACCGCCACATACCACTGCATGCAATGTTCTTATTCAGTTCTCCCAAGGAGACTGTGCTTCTGTCCCTCCAATTACTTGCTTTCCCTTTGCCTTTGAAGTTCTGTCCTTCCGAACACTGTTTTCCAAATGAATCTTCTGCTTTAATACCATGCCTTGCGTACCATATTTTTTCCCCAGTTTATTTTGGCCATTAACGATTTTTTGTTTTAGTGTCTTACATATAGACTATTTTTTGTATGTTTAATGTCTATGGAACGCTTAGGACCATTCTACGTTCCTAAAATTCAGAAGAATCGGATTTCCTACTGTCGAGTATTTTCAGTCACCATCACCGTCATCCGCGCTATAATATTGGAAATAATGAAGTTCCTCCCATTCGTATTCGGCTTAGTAGCGAAAATCTCCTTTCCTTCAACAGATTGCATAATTTAGTTTCAACAGTTTTGTCAAGCTGTATCCATCTCATTTCCTCGTTACTATCGCTGCTTTTGGAAATCATAGATCGTAAATATATTTATCTATCACTACGATTTCTGAATCTACCATCTCATTTCATTTGCGAGTGCGAGCTTCTTTTTTTTCTAGTTAAGTGTTTTCAATATTATAGCACACCCACCAATACGTTATCCTCCTAAAATGTGCCGCTCAATAATAGCGCAGGAATATATAAGAACGCAGAAAAACATTGTTTCTCCTGAAAGAAAAGGTCATTATCGAGACAAATAAAAATGTGGTTTGCTTCATATCTAGCAAAAATGTTATTATAATTAAATTAAACTCAATGTTGGAATTGCAAATCAAGATAACTACTAGGTTCTGTTGGAATTAAATACACAACACTGCCGAAATATACTTTACCTTAAATGGAACTTTGATTCACTTAACAGACTCTCTTCAGCATAATTTTTTGGATAAATAATTCATATCACAAATTTTACTGCAAATGCAAAGCAGTTTTTAATAAAGTGGTGGCCGCCCCGATAGCTGAATGGTCAGCGTGACGAACTGCCGTCCTAAGGGGCCCGGGTTCGATTCCTGGCTGGGCCGAGGATTTTCTCCGCTCAGGGACTGGGTGTTGTGTTGTCTTCATCATCATTTCATCCCCATCCCGCGCGCAGGTCGCCCAATGTGGTGTCGAATGTAATAAGACCTGCACCAAGGCGGCCGGACCTGCTCGCTAAGGGACCTTCCAGCCAAAGACGCCAAACGCCCATTTCATTTCCAATAAAATGGTTTCCCCTAGAAAAATATCCTTCTCGTTCTCAGAGTACGCTGGAAGATATGTCACATATTTCAAATCGGTTAGAATATTACAACAAAAGCTCAGGCAAAGCAATCTATTTTCAATTAACATTACGACAGTCACAGGGCATTTCGCGATTGTTATTTATTTATTTGCGCTGTTATTAGCATCTTTCCTCCAATGTGTCAGGTACGCCGAGGTTTTATTAAATTTATATTGCCACAGGTCTCCATTTGTTTATCTACGATTTTCTTGTAACGACAAACGTATTGCTACAAGTTCTCATTTGTTTAGGGACCATGTTATTGGAATAAATCAAAGTAATTATAATTCGTGTTCATTTAATAGTCATAAGTCTTCCTACTGATTACTTTGAAGGGTTAGCTTGCAAATTTAATTGACGCCGCTCAGGATTCTGTTCACTAACCTGGATTGTTGGGCCACGATTGATGTAAAAACGCGAACGTTTCCCAACATAGAAGATGAGAGTAGCAATTGCCAACTGGAGCGATGGCCGCTTGGTTCAAAGTTGTCACAGTGAACTTCCATGCTCGTTGCCTCGGATCGTCGGTATTAAAGTGTACACTTTCGAAGAGAAAGAGAGCTGTCATGAAATTTTCTCTTTGTTATTTTAAATGAAATAAATATTGTATATTGTTGTACCAGTGTGGTGTCTTTTTCTTTCATTAAGTATAAAATACTCTACCAAGAACAAACTGAACAGTCAATTAAAGCACAATACATTTTACTACTCACAAGTAAAAAGTGACCAGCGCAGCTGCCTACAGACTCTGTGTTCCGACCCTCGGTGCAGATTGATGAAATGTATTAATTAAAGGTAACGAAGTTTTGCTTCCAGTCACATAACTGGCGTGCACAGAAGTGACTTTCATTCTGTATCCCTGTGGCAGAGGACTTCCCTGCTTCCCCTGATTCTGTGACGAATATCACACGTTATACTTAGTGAGACAGAATCACAGAAAAAGTACAGCATACGCCGACTATTCTACATTTGTCATCCGCGTTAGTTGGTAAGTTCACGAATTATTTTGTTTTCCTTTGTTCACAATAAAATTTACATAACTGAAGTGACAACATCTAAAATACGTTCAGTTTTCATTCTTTCGTAAGAGCAAAGAGTTTTGGAAGAAGTACAGTTCTGATCCACACTCACAGAAACTGCTCGAAGCCCTCGTACAATTTCTCTACCTCATAATTTAGTGCAGTTTTTTCTCGACAATTGTATCTGAAATGGAATAACTTGTGCACGCAGTTACATAACCAACGTGTTCATGCATCTGTATGAACAAATTCTGCGACGTTAATACTCGCATCAGGAATCTAATGGTCAGATGTTGGCAGTAAGGCAAATTGTAA
Organism: Schistocerca americana; assembly: GCF_021461395.2. NCBI lineage: Eukaryota > Metazoa > Arthropoda > Insecta > Orthoptera > Acrididae > Schistocerca > Schistocerca americana. The sequence goes on along the minus strand of NC_060122.1, from coordinate 748,293,344 downwards.
TTGTGAATTAAGCTGTAATGCACGATCAAGACCGCCATTTACCAGTAAACTTAGCTGACGAATCTGGCATTGCCGGGTATTCAGTCTGCGAATTTTCTGTTAGAAATGAACTGTATTTGTAATGAATTACCAAAAAAATTTCATTTATGTGTATTGGTGAAAACATCTTTGAAATTATTAGGCAGTCGTAAACAAAGAAGGATGCATAACGCATAAATGTGTAAGTACACTATCAAAATTAAGAAACGTGACACCGGACAGTTTCCGTGTGCTGAGCGCAACTTCTTCAGGAGTCTACAACGCGATGTCGCGAACGTCCCTATGGCGATGCCTGCTCACAGCTCTATAGACGGCTATTGGTTTCGCCTACAGCTGTTTGCGCTTCGCAGTTGAAAGCTGTCAAAAGCGCTACCAGGGGTCAGTGATTTCCTTAAGTTGACTCAACTGTCTTAGTAGTAAACGATAAATGTACTAAAACTTCATGCATGATGCGCCACTTTTTGAGGTATCCCAATGTTTACCAAGTCATACTTCTTGAACGATGTGCAAGGTTTATGAGAAAAGTTAATATAATAACTTTTTTACATAGAAAGGTTTTTGTCTTTTCCAAACAACAATATTGTCCTCTTAAAAGTAGTTTCCGTCGACAGATATACACCGGCGGAGTCGCTGTGGCCAACCTTGGTGGCAGCGTTAAATAGGGCCTTTAACATGCCTGTCACATTCTTTTAATGTTCTACAGAGTCCGAAAATAATGTCCTTTTAAGATATTTTTTAAATTTCAGGATACGCAAAAGTCACAAGAACTCGGATCAGGTGAATAGGGGGACGGTGGGAAAACAGGAAGGGCTTTTGAAGTCAAAAATTTCGTGATGGTTGTGGCCGTGCGACATGGGACGTTGTGATAGTGCACCATCCGCTTGTCTGTAACGCCTGGTCTCCCTCGATTCACCTGTTTCCGAGCATTTCAAGGACATCTTTTCTAAACAATTTAAAGCGTATTCTCACTCAGGTATGCCTAACTTCCACGTTTTCGCAGGATTTTTAAGTTGAAAGTCTCCCTGCGTGAGGTTCACTTTCAGCGTGTTCTCGGATTTCCAAAAATTATTTGTGCCAGTGAAAAACTTGTTCTCTTGATAATGAATGTTCCCCATGGACCTCTTTCATTTTTCATAGGTCACAGTCGAGCAGTCCCGAGGTTTAACACAAATCTTGATAGCATAACGTTGCTCCAAATTCTGGTGTTCCGTTTTTGTAACATACGCAAAAGAAACGTAACTTCACTGACAGAGCTCTCAGAAATCACATGATGACTGTAGGGAGCTGAAACTCGGGCTAGGTATCTGGAAGCGATGAGCACCCCCAGCTGCATAAGTAGAACAACACAGCATTGCCAGGTATCTCGTCGTCTTGCAAGTTTCATTGCTTTGCTAACACACCTCCTATTTGTGTAGGTACATTCAGCGGACTATATGTTTTTTTTTTTGTCATCAGTCTTCTGACTGGTTTGATGGGCGCGCCACGAATTCCTCTCCTGTGCTAATCTCTTCATCTCAGAGTAGCACTTGCAACCTACGTCCACAACTATTCGCTTGATGTATTCAAATCTCTGTCTTCCTCTGCAGTTTTTGCCCTATACAGCTCCCTCTAGTACCATGGAAGTCATTCGCTGATGTCTTAATAAATGTCCTCTCATCCCGTCCCTTCTCCTTATCAGTGTTTTCCACATATCCCTTTCCTCTTCGATTCTGCGCAGAACCTCCTCATTCCTTACCGTATCAGTCCACCTAATTTTCAATATTCGTCTGTAGCACCACATCTCAAATGCTTCGATTCTCTTCTGTTCCGGTTTTCCCATAGTCTATGTTTCACTACCATACAATGCTGTACTCCAGACGTACATTCTCAGATATTTCTTCCTCAAATTAAGGCCGACATTTGTTAATAGTAGACTTCTCTTGGCCAGGAATGCCCTTTTTGCCATTGCTAGTCTGCTTTTGACGTCTGCCTTGCTCCGAGCTACATTGATTATTTTACTGCCTAGGTAGCAGAATTCCTTAACTTCATCTACTTCGTGACCATCAATCCTGATGTTAAGTTTCTCGCTGTTCTCATTTCTACTACTTCTCATTACCTTCGTCTTTGTTCGATTTACTCTCAATCCATACTCTGTACTTATTAGACTAGTCATTCCGTTCAGTGGATCATGTAATTCTTCTTCACTTTCACTCAGAATAGCAATGTCATCAGCGATTCGTATCACTGATATCCTTTCATCTTGAATGTTAATCCTACTCCTGAACCTTTCTTCTATTTCCATCATTACTACCGCGGTGTACAGATTGAACAGCAGGGGCGAAAGTCTACAGCCATGTCTTACACTCCTTTATTACTCGAACTTCCCTCTTGGTCATCCATTCATATTATTCCCTCTTTGCTGTTGTACATATTGAATATGAATAGCTTACCCCTACTTTTTTGGAATTTTGAACCTCTTCCACCATTTTACACTGTAGAATGCTTTTTACATGTCGACAAATCCTATGACGTGTATTGGCAGCGCGGAGTGGTCGAGCGGTTAGGGGCGCCATGTCACTGATTGCGCGGCCCCTCCCGCCGAGCCGGAGGGTTGAGTCTTCGCTCGGGCAAGGGTGTGTGTGTTGCTCTTAGCATAAGTTAGTTTAAGTAGTGTGTAAGTCTGGGGACCGATGACCTCGGCAGTTTGGTCCTATAGGAATTCGCACACATTTGAATGTGTCTTTGCTTTTCTTTAGTCTTGCTTCCATTATTAACCGTGACGTCAGAATTCAGAATTGCCCCTCTCGTGCCTTTACCTTTCCTAATGCCAAACTGATCGTCATGTAGCACATCCTCAATTTTCTTTTCCATTCTTCTGTATATTATTCTTGCAAGTAACTTGGATGCAAGAGCCGTTAAGCGGAATGTGCGATAATTCTCGCACTTGTCAGCTCTTGCCGTCTTCGGAATTGTGTGGATGATGCTTTTACGAAAGTAGGATGGTAAGTCCCCAGACTCATATATTCTAAACACCAACGTGAATAGTCGTTTGGCATGTTATCTACCCCTTCTGCCTTATTTGATCTTAAGTCCTCCAAAGCTCTTTTAAATTCTGATTCTATTACTGGACCATCTATCTCTTCGAAATCGACTCCTGTTACTTCTTCTATCACATCAGACAAATCTTCCCCTCAAAAGGGCTTTCAATGTATTCATTCCACCTATCCGCTCTCTCCTCTGCATTTAACAGTGGAATTCCCGTTTCAATCTTAAAGTTATCACCCTTGCTTTTAATGTCACCGAAGGTTGTTTTGAGTTTCCTGTATGCTAAGTTTGTCCTTCCAACAATCATTTCTTTTTAGATGACCTAACTTTTTCCTGTAGCCATTTCGTCTTAGCTTCCCAGCACTTCCTATTTATTTCATTCTTCAGTGACGTGTATTTCTGTATTCCTGAACTTCACGGAACATTTTTGTACTTCCTCTTTTCATCGATCTTGTGTTACCCCTGGTTTCCTAACGGTTACCTTCTTTGTACCTACGTTTTCCCTCCCAGCTTCTGTGATGGCCCATTTTAGAGATGTCCATTCCTTTTCAACTGTACTGCCTACTGCGCTATTCCTTATTGCTGTATTTATAGTCTTGGAGAAGTTCAACCGTATCTTGTCATTCTTTAGTACGTCCGTATCCCACTTCTTTGCGTATTGATTGTTCCTGACTAATGTCTTAAACTTCAGCCTACTCTTCATCACTACTATATTGTGATCTGAGTCTGTATCTGTCTTTCAATCTAGTATCTGATTTTGGAATCTCTGTCTGACCATGATGTAATCTAACTGAAATCTTCCCGTATCACTCGGCCTTTTCCAAGAATACCTCCTCCTCTCGTGATTCTTGAACAGAGTACTCACTATAAATAGACTAAACTTATTACAGAACTCAATTAGTCTTTCTCCGCTGTCATTCAGTATCCCAAGCCCATATTCCCCTGTAACCTTTTCTTCTACTCCTTCCCCTACAACTGTATTCCAGTCCCCCTTGACTATTAGATTTTCATCCCCCTTTACATACTGTATGATCCTTTCAATATCCTCATACACTTTCTCTATCTCTTCGTCTTCAGCTTGCGACGTCGGCATGTATACCTGAACTACTGTTGTCTGTGTTGGTTTGCTGTCGATTATGATAAGGACAACCCTCTCACAGAACTGTTCACAGTAACACATTGTCTGCTCTACCTTCCTATTCATAACGAACCCCACTCCAGTTATACCATTTTTTGCTGCTGTTGATATTACTTTACACTCATCTGACCAGAAATCCTTGTCTTCTTTCCATATTCACTTCACTGACCCCTACTATATCTAGATTGAGACTTTGCACTTCCCCAATTTAGATTTTCTAGTTTTCGTACAACGTTCAAGCTTCTGACATTCCACGCCCTGACTCGTAGAACGTTATTCTTTCGTTGATTATTCAATCTTTTTCTCATGGTAACCTTCCCCTTGGCAGTCCCCTCCCGGAGATCCGAATGGGGGACTATTCCGGAATCTTTTGCCAATGGAGAGATCATCATGACACTTCTTCAATTACAGGCCACATGTCCTGTGAACACACGTTATGTGTAATTAAAGCAGTGGTTTCCACTGTCTTCCGCATCCTCATACTGTTGATCATTGCTGATTCTTTCGCACCCCTAGGACAAGAGAGTGCCCTGAACCTCTGTCCGCTCCTCCGCCCTCTTTGACAAGGCTGTTGGCAGAATGAGGGTGACTTCTTACACCGGAAGTCTTCGGCTGCCAATGCTGATTGTTAATCAAAATTTAAGGAGCGGTGAAATTCAAACCCGGGACTTAAGACGTTTTCATTATAAACGAAAGGCGCTACTCCTAGATCACTGATCTTACTCCTAGCTAGATACTGTCAGTGAAATTCGTTGCGTATAGAGTTAATAGCAAAGAAGTAATAGATTTGAATGTCATGCATGTTGCGACAATTTTTTTCACACTTCTCAGTTTTTATGATGTCATAGCTCCTAAAATATTAGTCTGACCATGAATTCTTCTGTAGGTGAATTTTTGTGGAGCATGTGGATACAGCCTGCGAAATTTATTCCTGATAGAGCTAGTAGAGCAGAAGTAATACATTTAAACGTCATGCATGATTCCTTATATTTGACTTCATGTGGTCCGAAACGGATCCAGCATCGAAGCTCGCTAAAATAAGCGCGTCAGTTAGTGTGCCCTTTCCTTCGAAATCCACCCCCACAACAGGACTAAAAACTTGGAAACATTGTTCAGAAAAACGCAGTAAAAACAGGAACCCTGCCATACTAATTTTATAACGCTCTCTCTGTCTTTCTCTTCGTTTTTGAGACCACTGTTACGGTGGAGCAGGTTGGCGTTGTTTTCGATGCACGCCGTTGCTTCTTTGCCAGACGAGCAACTTTTCGAATACCAAGCGAGTCACGTTTATCCGATTTCTCAACCCCTCGCTTCTTTCTATCGGGAACTGACGGTGCATGCATCGGAAGCGAATGTTCCATCGATTTCAAGCAACACGTTCCCCGCAAATTCCGCTCAGGAAACAAGAAACCGTATTCACAACATTTCTCTCCTCATTGATAGTGGCAATATTATATAATTTAGTATCTTTAAACTATCACGTTTTAAGAGACTGAATACTGATTCAGTTGCACAGTTACGTGGAGTGAAAGGGTAGAACAGAGATGAACCACCCCATTCTAGCCTCAAGGCATTAAGGAAACTACACGACCCGCATATCAAAATAGCCGTACTACGACACCAATCCTCGTTTTCTGCAATCCAGGAACAGTTCAGCACCGGTTTGGAGTAAGGAGTAACGTGTAAATGTAATCGATATTGACCAGTAGCACGTGTGCTCAGTGCCTTTTGTCACTTTCAAGTAGTAAGATCGCAACGAGAGAAAAACTGACAGAATGTAATCCTATCCTCCTTCGTGATACCATCTATTGCCCACGTTAAACAATGTCTAGTCCAAGCGATTAATAAGCAAAGTATTTTATGAAGATTTGAAAGGAGCGAAGATTACAATAAACTTTCAAGCCTACTTATCTTGTCATCTTGTTGAGGTGCCTCCAATTCTAGGGGTCTGATTCTTGAAGCTGAAAATCTCACAGCTGATTTGAACTGAATAAATTTGAAGATTGTCGTTGCAGCATTTTCTACGTAAATATATTTTCTCACATTTTAGTATATCATACAGTATTTTGATTTTTCACATTAGCAAAGCCGAAATCACATTGTTCGCTCAAAAATACAAAAATACCTCCGATCACACCAGTGGGAAGCTTACGACTCTGACACACAGCGGAAACAACAATATTCCAAAGGGTTTACAATTTTTCTTAACAAAGGAATTTCTATCTGTTTCCGTCACATTATTATTTACGATAATTATTTCATAAATGAATCCAGAAATAAGCATAGGAAACAGCACAGAATTGCGTAATTTATAATAGAAGCTTTAAGTGTGTAAATAATTCGTAATTTAAAAATTTCTAAGAAAAATAATGTTATATCTACATTCACAACTAGTACTTTTCGATTATAATATCGAATCCTCTAAATTAATTCCTTTTCATAAATTTCAGCTTGAAATATAACACACCATGTATAAAATTATATGAATGTTTTCAGAAAGCAACTGAGATAATATTGACCTCTACAAAATTCGAAAAATATTACTGGTATCGACAACTACTGCTGAGGGAAAGCAATGTTAGAGGAGTATGTCCCGTTACAAGCATATAGTACGAACGTATTCATTGTTGTCAGTCCGTTGCAGGAACTGACTGCCGTAAGTCTGTAAACGAATCTGGTGAATTTTTAATGACGCAGCTAGTGTCTGTGGATTAAACAGTGACTCCTTAAAAATCAAGCACCCGAATAACAGATTGGTATTTTATTTCTCGTCATACCAGAAGCTGGACATAAAAAGATGACAGTGTGTCCTAGCTACCATGAAAACTGCGACACGCGCTCTCACTGTGTTTCCGTAATCAACGTGCTTGCAGAATGTTGCAACATGTGTGCGAATGGATGAAAAACATTATATGTAGCGGAATTCAGTGCGTCGTTACATTTCTGTCCGGCAAGTATGAAAATGGCAAGGTAGGAAACGTGTTTTTACCTCTCTAAAGTTTCTGCAGACGACATAATGTGCGGAAATGTAAACTCTTACGATAATTTTAACGAAATCTGCAAAGACCTTCGGGTTACAACGTGTCGTTGCCTACAAAATTTTGCACTTGCACGCAAATACACAATTATTTTGAGGACTTCCGAGCAAATATAACTCAGAATTCCGTTCTTCTTGGAAGACATCGGCATAAGATAATGCAGCGTCCTGCGTACCACAGTATGTGTGTAACTTGCGATGCAAAGCTGTCTAGGAGGCTTGCAACATTTAAGTAATCACGTATTTTTTCAGATCGTTATAGTAGCTAATTACAACAGTTCACTTATTGTTAAAACTTCAATTGTTTACGCGTTTTGTGCACAACCGATCATCAGAAAGGATTGAAAGGAGTACCGCGTTATTTCATTTCGGTCTTAAAATTGGTGTACGAATTTTAGAATTGAAGTCGTATACAGAGTACACTATATTAAGTTCTTTCTTTTCAAATTCTGATGAGATATTCCGGAAACGGATAATTGAATGAAGTTTAACATGAAGGACACTGTTGTTATTAGTGGCCAAAATGTCTTGAAAAAATGTGGGTAAATGCTAGTAGGTCTCACGCACCGAGATTCCCACACAAATATAAACGTGTACATTAGATAGTTCATCCACCCTGGGAATCGAGAATTTCGATGATTTCTCCCTGTTATCGATATGGAAACTGCCGAAATATGTAGCATGAACGGCTGCACTTTCTGACTTCATTGACGTAGAAGCTTAAATGTTGTAGCCGCAAAATGACCATAGACCTTAACGTGTGACACCCATTTCAAAGATTGACGTAGAAGCTTAAATGTCGTACACCGAAAAAGGACTGTAGGCCTTAACATGTGACAATAAAAAAATGGTTCAAATGGCTCTGAGCACCATGGGACTTAACTGCTGAGGTCATCAGTCCCCTAGAACTTAGAACTACTTAAACCTAACTAACCTAAGGACATCACACACATCCATGCCCGAGGCAGGATTCGAACCTGCGACCGTAGTGGTAGCGCGGTTCCAGACTAAAGCGCCTAGAACCACTCGGCCACTGGGGCCGGTAATGTGACACACATTTCAGATTCGTACGTTTACTCGTTCCTGGAAGGAAGGGATCATAACAGAGGGACGGACAGACAGACAGAAAGGCGAAAAATAAATGACAAAATGTTTCCACATGAGGCACTTACAAATTAACGATGTCCGTTTTTTTGCTTTACTTTTACTATGAAAGTTTGGTTGTCGCGAAATTTCGTGATTGTAGGCCAACTGGAAGCATCCTACAGGTTTTGCTGAGTGAGATTATGAGCATCAAAATATGAGAGATAAATGGCTGTATGTTTTGATGACATTGACGTAGACGGTTTGTTTACACCGTTAAGCGACCACAGACATTAGTATGTGGCGTACATTTCAACTTAATTCTCCTACCTGTCCCTGAGAAACAAGCCGGACAGACGGACAAACAGACGGATATTAATGTGATCCTATAAGGGATCCGTTTTTTCCAACTGAGATACGGAATACTACAAAAATGCTCAATATTCAGTGCAGGATAAAACGATCGCAGATGTTCTGGATATGCATAAGTGATCTGTCAGATTATGTTCGCAGCTCTACGAGGATGGTTGCAGGGGACGAGTTTCAGAAAAGGGGGAGTGATATAGTTAGGAAATTGTTTCGAAAACACAGATATATAAAGGGCGTATTTCAATAATGGTAGAAGACCATTACCTCCACTTTTGTGTCTATAATGCTTTTGCATTAATGGTCCAAAGAAACAGAAAGAAAGGTTCGTCTCTAGCAAGAATCCATATGCTTGAATATATCCGGTATCTCTGAAACGCCCCCTTTGGACAATTTTACATGACTGTGCTTTAACTGACACACAATATTTTGTTAGCGCAACGCAATCTGACTTTCAAAATTCCCTACAAAAGAATGGCCCTGACTAACATTAAACTATACCTTTCACAAATCACTTACCTCACAAAAATCTTCGCTGCTCAAGCTACTGCAATACAGCGAGCGCCACTACTGCCAGCTAAATAAAAGATTCAAACTATGGAAGGCACTAACTACTGATAGGGATAGTTAGCAAAGGAAAGATATTAATAGAGAACAAACAATGTATTTACCTTGATATCATCATATATAAATATAGCAGTTCATGACAAATTTCAAAACTCCGCCATCTCTCTCCCCACATCCACCACTGCTGGCGGCTCACCTCCAACTGCCTAACGCTACGCGCTGTTCACATCCAGCTGCCGAACACTACAATGGCGAGTATTACAACAATGCACAGCAGCCACAGACTGCACACAGCACAGGCAGTGATTTTCATACAGAGGTGGCGTTACCAATAAAAAACCTAAACAGCCTACTTACATAGAGGAAACATAAACAGCCTACTTACATAGAGAAAACATAAACAGCCTACTTACATAGAGAAAACATAAACAGCCTACTTACATAGAGAAAACATAAACAGCCTACTTACATAGCCCCCATGCTCCCCACAAAAAATTTTACACATTGGTTTGGGCAGTGCCCAATACAGATTTGAAAAAAATTTTCATAATTACAATAACAAAGACATCAAATGCACACACTTATTGATACAATGTTGGTCAAAAGCTAAAATTTTCTCACAGTCCATAAAGATAGTCCTGATCATTCATCATAACAGTAATTACAGGTTTTTTTTCACAAAGTCTCATTAGTGAAAGAAATTGCACACAGAAGTAGTGGATTTCCATGCAGTCTTGAAGAAGTAGTGTTGTCCTTCCAACGGAAAGACAGTGCTGACTCTTGACATGCATACAGGTAATGGGCCACAACAGAGCAAACCCACAGCAGAGTCATTCGAAGTTTGGAAGAATATTGGTAGGTAGGTCATCACAGAGCAGACCCACTGTAGTCCTGGTAGAGATTACGGTATTGGTGGGCCACCAGAGGTGCAGACCCACTGTAGTCCTTGTAGAGATAATGGTAATGGTGAGTCAGCAAAGGTGTTCACCCACTGTAGTCCTAGTAGAAATAATGGTATTGGTGGGCCATCAAAGATGCAGACCCACTGTAGTCCTTGTAGAGATAATGGTATTGGTGGGCCACCAGAGGTGCAGACCCATTGCAGTCCTTGTAGAAATAATGGTACTGGTGAGTCAGCAAAGGTGTAGACCCACTGTAGTCCTTGTAGAAATGGCCAGCAGCCATCTGTTGTGACTGTGCAGGTGCACAACCACCACTGAAGAGTCTTGCGGATAATATTTTGTGGGGAGCATGGGGGCTATGTAAGTAGGCTGTTTATGTTTTCTCTATGTAAGTAGGCTGTTTATGTTTTCTCTATGTAAGTAGGCTGTTTATGTTTTCTCTATGTAAGTAGGCTGTTTAGGTTTTTTATTGGTAACGCCACCTCTGTATGAAAATCACTGCCTGTGCTGTGTGCAGTCTGTGGCTGCTTTGCATTGTTGTAATACTCGCCATTGTAGTGTTCGGCAGCTGGATGTGAACAGCGCGTAGCGTTAGGCAGTTGGAGGTGAGCCGCCAGCAGTGGTGGATGTGGGGAGAGAGATGGCGGAGATTTGTAATTTGTCATGAACTGCTATATTTATATATGATGATATCAAGGTAAATACATTGTTCGTTCTCTATTAATATCTTTCATTTGCTAACTATCCCTATCAGTAGTTAGTGCCTTCCATAGTTTGAATCTTTTATTTAGCTGGCAGTAGTGGCGCTCGCTGTATTGCAGTAGCTTGAGCAGCGAAGATTTTTGTGAGGTAAGTGATTTGTGAAAGGTATAGTTTAATGTTAGTCAGGGCCATTCTTTTGTAGGGAATTTTGAAAGTCAGATTGCGTTGCGCTAACAAAATATTGTGTGTCAGTTTAAGCACAGTCTTGTATAATTGTTCAAAGGGGACGTTTCATCTCAATTGCAGATTTTACAGCGCTCATTTAACGTTAGGACTCTGTATCTCAGAATGAACAGAAGTGGACTTGTACCACTGTTGAAATAAGCCCTTCATATGCAGCTGATCAGCATCTGGCAAAACGACTTGCAGCTAGCTATAAACATGATCAGTAGCACTGCAGACACTTCTGATAGCAATGTTAAGGACCGGCTGAAGCGGGCTGCACAGGTGCATATGCCGGAGACAGTGGCTCTCTAGTACCGCGGCGAGTGCGGAATAAACAACGCCCAACTCAACAATAGCATCCATTATTACCCGATGTGCAACATGCAGAACTTCGATGGTGCTGGTGCTGGTCGTAGCTGGTCGTGGCTTGTGACATACTCTGAGACGGCGGCAGGCAACTAATGCAATGCGCCTGGTCAGTTAGGCGGTAAAAGGCCAAACAACGAGACAGCGAGTACTGCCCCTCCTCCGTGACGCTTACGGGAACAGTGAAGGCCGTCGGAGGTTGGATGGAGTTTTATGTCGATGGCAGCCACTGCGCGACCTCGCTACGGAGGATACAGATTGACGTCGAAACTGTCAGAGCCAGATTAGTGGCTTCACCTAGCCGCTGACGCTGATCGATGAGGTTGGGGTAGCTTAGCGATACGGTTGAACTGTGTGTAGTGCGCAGAATCTGCCGGTCGAAACCTCAACTCCCCAGTGCTGTTGAGCTGGGAGCATTTGTACTCCGCCGGCCGGTGTGGCCGTGCGGTTCTAGGCGCTTCAGTCTGGAACCGCGTGACCGCTACGGTCGCAGGTTCGAATCCTGCCTCGGGCATTAATGTGTGTGATGTCCTTAGGTTAGTTAGGTTTAAGTAGTTCTAAGTTCTAGGGGACTGATGACCACAGAAGTTAAGTCCCATAGTGCTCAGAGCCCATTTGTACTCCATCTCGCCAGGTGTGTTCTGTTACGACAGGAAGGTAGACTCTCTCATGTATTTGGCTAAGGAAATACCGGGATGTGCAAGGACGTAGCCAGAGGGGTTCGAGGAAGTCTGGATCCCCCTGTCACGTAAATGAAGTTACACATGACCTAGCTGCGTCAAGTGAAACTGAAAGATATTTTGATTTTCAATCATACCACGCAAGTGAGGTACGCACTATCGATATTCAACAAGCCCACGGTAGATTTAAACTGTCTATACATTCATAGCATTATCAGCTATCGCACGCTCTTATTTTAGATAACAGCAACCTTTGGCCTAGCTTGAGGTCAGTACCTCTTTTGTTAATCGGTTTAGTTCTTACTTGCCGTTGAATTTAATGTAAGGTGTGCTGCCGTTTATTGTGATTTCATTCCCCTGCCCCATATCGTCAGGGGATGGCTGTCAGTGGCACGATCCGCCGCTCTTCAGCCGAGTGACATTACAACTAAGACGAGAATAAAATTTACAGATAAGGCCATAAAAATGGGGGACATAAAACAGAGTAAGAGGAGATAATGGAGGTTCAAATGGCTCTGAGCACTATGGGACTTAACATCTGAGGTCATCAGTCCCCTAGATCTTAGAACTACTTAAACCTAACTAACCTAAGGCTATCACACACATTCGTGCCCGAGGCAGGATTCGAACGTGCGACCGTAGCGGTCGCGCGGTTCCAGACTGTAGTGCCTAGAACCGCTCGGCCACACCGGCCGGCAGATAATGAAGGAAAAAATACACTGACATAGAGACGTTCATGGGGGAATCTGTGCTTTGTGTCCTTGTGATACTTTTTAATTATAGATAAGTTTGGAGCAAGAAACAAGACGAAAACCGATTTGGATTCGTTCGCTAGCGTTATGTTAACTTAAAAATATGTACGCACTACTATAATACCCTTATTATGAGGGCTGCACGGAAAGTAATGCACCGCATCTTTTTTCACAACTGAAAATAATGCTACGAATGCGAAACAATTCTGTAAACTACTTAAATAGAAATAAGGCTCTATTTAATTTTGGATATACGATCGGCAGTCCGTAACGGAAACGGGGTAATATTGTAGGGCATGGAGTGGCCTCTCTTTGGTGCGATTTCAGTTGGAAATATCTGCATCTACGGACTGCGAGTCAATGGAGTTTCTTAAACATCCACGTATATATATAAGCTTATGAAATGAGACTGGAGTGTCGTTTACACAATCTGGAGAGTGCAATCTACTTTCATTTACAAATTAAGGGAGATAAGGTATACATAGGTGAGAAAAGTTATTGGATAGTGATACGCACATATAAAAATGGAGGTAGTACTGCGTACACAACGTATAAAAGGGCACAACATTGGCGGAGCTGTAATTTGTACTCAGGTGAACATGTGAAAAGCGTTTCCGACGTGATTATGGCCACACGATTGTAATTGACAGGCTTTGTACCCGAAATAGGAGATAGACGAATGGGATATTTTATTTTCCAAATCGTTAGGGTATTCAATATTCCGAGATCCACAGTTTCAATAGAATACCATTCAGGCCTTACCTCCCTCCACGGAAAACGCAGTGGCCGACGGCCTTCACTTAATGGCCGAGAGTAGCGGCGTTTTCGTAGAGAAAAATTGCGTGTAATGACCTCAGAACTCAATGTAGGACGTACAACGAAGGTATCCGTTATGACATTTTGGAGAAATTTGTCGTTAACGGGCTGTGGCTGAAGGTGACCGACGCAAGTGCCATTCTTAACATCACGACATCGCCTTCAGCGTCAGTCTTGAGATCGTGACACCATTGTTTGGACTCTAGCTGACTGGAAAGCTGCGGCCTGGTCAGATGAGTCCTAGCTCCAGTTGGTTAGAGCTGATGGTAGGACTAGACTGCGGCGTAGACCGCACGAAGTCATGGACCCACGTTAGGAACAAGGCACGGTGCAAACTTGTGGTGGTGGCTCAGTAATGGTGTGGATTGCGTTTACATAGCATTCACTGGGTCCTCTGGTCCAACTGAACCGACCATTGACTGCAAATGGTTATGTCGGCTACTTGGAGACGATTTGCAGTCATTCATGGTCTCAATGTTCCCAAACATTCATGCCATGTCACAGGCAGTTGGTTTGAAAAACATTTTGGACAGTTCGTTCGAATCACTTGGCTACCCAGACCTCCCTACCTGAATCCGATCGAACATTAATGAGACACAATCGAGAAGTCACTACGTGCATAATATCATGCAGCAGAAATAATTTCACAGTAATGGACTGCTGTAGAGACAGCGTGGCTCAATATATTGCATGAGACTTCTAATGTCTTGTTGAGTTCTTTCCGCCTCGAGTGTCTGCGCTACACCGGACAAACCGAGATCCGACACGATACTATTAGGTATTCAATCAGTTTTTTTTTTACCTACGAGTATATGAAGATGAGATGCAGGACATGATATTGAGAGAAGAACTGACGTGACACTGGAAGATCTCAGTTGAAACAAAGACCTTGGAGTAAACGACATTCCTACAGAACTACAAATGTCTTTGCGATAGCCTAACCCTTCCATTTGATGTACAAGGTGTAATGTACAAGATGTATGAGAGAGGCGGAATACCTTCACACTTCAAGAAAAGTGTAATAATTCCTATTCCACAGATATATGTTGCTGACAGGTACGAATACGACCAGACCATCAGCTTAATAAGTCATGGTTGCAAAATGCTAACACGAATTCTTTACAGAAGAAAGGAAAAATGAGTAGAAGCCGACCTCTTGGAAGATCGCCAGACAGCCGTTAAGACTCAGACAGCATGAAAAGGAAGCAGTGGTTGAGAAGGGAATAAGACATCTTTGCTGCTTATCTCCTATGTTACTCAGTCTGCACATCGAACAATCAGTAAAACAAACCGAAGAAAAATTTCGGATAGCAATTAATGCTCAGAGAGAAGAATAACAGAATTTGAGTTTGCGGATGTCACTGAAATCCTGTTAGAGACAGCAAAGGAGTTGGAACAGCAGTTGAACGGAATGAAAGGAGGATATAAGATGAACATCAACAAAAGCGAAACAAGGATAATGGAAAGTAGTGAAATAAAATCAGGTGATGCTAAGGGAATAAGATTAGGAAACGAGACAGTTACAGGGGTTGATACGTTTTGGTGTTTAAACAGTATAATAACTGTATAATAACTGCTGATGGGCGAAGTAGTGACAATATAAAACGTAGACTGGAAACCCCAAGAAAATCATTTGTGAAGAGCAGAAATTTGTTGACATCCAGTGTAGATTTCAGTATTAGGAAGTTTTATCTGAAAGTATTTGTATGAACTGTAACTATGTATGAAAGTGAAACATGCACAATAAATAGTTTAGGCAACACGAGAATAGAAGCTTTTGAAATGTGGTGCTTCAGAGGAATGCTTAATGTTTAATGGGTGGATAGCTTGACTAATGAGGAGTTACTAAATAGAAATGGGAAACAAGACATTTGTGACGCAACTTGACTAAAAGGAGGGATGGGCTGATGGGGCACATTCTGAGTCATCAAGGGATCACCAGTTTAATATTGGAGGGAAGTGTAGGGAGTAAAAATTTTAGAGGCATGCTAAGAGATGAATACAGTACTTACATTCGGAAGGATGTAGGCAGTAGTAGTTGTTCGGAAATACTCACACAGGATAGAAATGCTCGGCGAGCTGCGTCAAACCAGTTTTCTGACTGATGACCACAACAGCTATAATATTAAGGGGAACTCAGTATGGGATATATCGTAACAAGCATCATCTCAACGGTATATTACCATAGAAAAGTGTTTTGTGTACTTGGAATATCTATCTCGTGATACTTTCACACACATTTCAGCAGTGAGGCTTCTCGTCAGTTGTTAATTATCTGGAAAAAACTTTTTAGAATACTGTTCACTTACCTGTCAGACACTGTGTATTGTTAGAAACAGATGGTTGCAATTACGTGTGCTGCAGTAATATCACACCACACTTACGCTCTTACAACATGCAGAGGCTTTTAACGGAACTTACGAGGATTTCCAGAACTCTATATCAGATTTTCCTGCAAGTCCACGTACGCTGAAAAAACGGAAATGCTTAACCCGAAAAGCAAAACGGAATTTCAGAATCTATCTCTCCATCGTGCACAGACCGAAACAGACAGCTGCAGTACTCACGTCAAGATGTAGTATGCGAAACGGTCAGTCAATACACCTCCCTTACTTTATAACTTTCAGTTTGTGTCCGGCTCTGCGAGCATTTGCTCCTGACACACCAATGTCAAGCGTAATTGGCACGGCTACTTCTTTCCATCGCCGCTCCTATCTCGCCTCGTCCAGCTAAAAGCCGATACTCCACCTGCCAATGTCCG
Organism: Schistocerca americana; assembly: GCF_021461395.2. Classification (NCBI taxonomy): domain Eukaryota; kingdom Metazoa; phylum Arthropoda; class Insecta; order Orthoptera; family Acrididae; genus Schistocerca; species Schistocerca americana. Next base: position 748,276,886 of record NC_060122.1, on the reverse strand, counting down.
GAAAAAGTGCGTAAGCGCCGCCGCCGATCGTATCCAGCATTCCTGGAATTGGTTCGCTCTTCGTCGTACGTGAAACAGGCTGTGTTTAGCGCTGGCATCAAGAGGAAAACAGCGTACTACTCAAAGTAGCGATATCACATGAACTTCGCAACATTTCATTCACTGCTTACTAAGCTGTAAGTAATAACACACGTTTTTAGAGCACCATTAAATGTAACAAATCTATGAATGCTACATGGGGCTCCGACAATAATACGAACGGGCATCAGACATCGAATACGACCTATTAGTTTACATTCGGCAACTGCACTACTTTAGGAAAGTAATTCGGGCAAGCGACTTATACTTCAGAGAAATCGAGAGACTGACTTCTAAAAAGGAAAAATAGTTCATAAGTAATTATCAACTTTTTGTTAAATTACGTTCTTATTACTGATTTGATTAACATCTTAAATAATTCTTATTCTGTGATAGCTTTGGCGACGTGTGCACTTATCTGGTACTAATCAGCCTATGAATGTGTCTCAGAACGGAAATGTAACCTGGTAGTAATAGTAAAAGCAGTAGCAGCAGTATTTAAACTTGGATCACGTTTACAAGCATTTTAGTCTTGTTCCTCTGATCAATCCTCTGGCATCCATAGCATCCGTGATATCTCGATCTCAGCTCTTCATAGATTGCCAACACTTCCTTGTTTCCTTTGGAGTCCATCGCCTATCGTCCGTCCATTCTAGATCTCCATAACATTTTAGATATTTCATCTGTATCGTGTTTATTACTGATTTATAGACACCTGTGGCTCCTTTTATGTTGGTATTTGGTACATGGTCCAGCTTAGAGATTCCACAACTTCGCTTGTCTCCAAAAGCAAGAAAAAGCGCTGAAGTAACTTGTTTCTATGACGATTATTTACTTCTTATGCTTCTGTGTTGAGAAGGTTTCAGCCACTGAACTTTATATAGGATTTTTGGGCCTTTTAGGTATTTTATTATTTCAAACCACTGAGCTCTGTAGTCGCATGGCCTATTTGCCCTGCCCTATTTTCTCATTTACTTCTCGGCAAACCCTACATTGTCCTGGCGTTTATTTATTCCAACCTTCTGTTAGACCATCTTCTCCTCTCTTCTCTCTCTGTCCATCTCCTCTGTCCCCCACTCTATTCATCTCCCCTTTACCCCTCTGCCCTTCTCCTCCTCCTCTATCTATCCACCTCCTCCTCCTCCCTCTGTCTACCTGTGCCATCACTCTTTATCCTCTTCCCCTTACTTTATTTATCCCCTCTGTCCCTATCATCACCTCCACTCCTTCCTGTCTCTGACCATCTCCGTCATCTCCTCTCTCTGTCCGCCTCCACCACCCCCACTCTCTTTCTATCTCCCCCTGCCCCTCTCTCTGTCCATTTCCTCCTGCCCCTCTTTCTATCCATCTCCTCCTCCTCCCTCTCTATGAATTTTCTCCTCCCCTCTCTCCATCTCCTCCCTCTCCCTCACTCTACTTTCTCCTCCTGTCCTCTAGTTCGCCGGCCGGTGTGGCCGTGCGGTTAAAGGCGCTTCAGTCTGGAACCGCGTGACCGCTCCGGTCGCAGGTTCGAATCCTGCCTCGGGCATGGATGTGTGTGATGTCCTTAGGTTAGTTAGGTTTAAGTCGTTCTAAGTTCTAGGGGACTGATGACCACAGATGTTAAGTCCCATAGTGCTCAGAGCCATTTGGACCATTTTTTTTTTGTCCTCTAGTTCCATTTCCACCAATCTGTCTCTTTGTCAAGCTTTACCTCCTCTCTCTGTCCATCCCTCCTCCTCACTTTGTCCACCACTTCCTCTCCTTGTTCATCTCCTCCACCTTTTGTGTCCATCTTCTCTTCTCCATTCCCTCTATCCATCTGCTCCTCTTCCATTTCTCTGTCTATTTCCTCATGCATCTCGGTCTGTTCATCACCTGCTCCACCATCTCTCTGCCTGTCTCTTCCTCTCCCTGTGGCTTCCATCTCGTTCTCTTTGCTTTCTCTGTCCATTTCCTCCTCTCCCCTGTCTCTATGCATTTCCCCTTTCACTGTCTCTACCTATCTCCTCTTCCTTATATCTACGCCTATCCCCTCCTTTCCCTTCGTTGTCTGTTCATCTCCTTGTCCTCCTCTCTCCACGTCATCAAACTCATCCCCAATTCCCCTACAGTATTTCTTTCCAGATTTGATGGAAATGGTTCAAGGGGTTTAGGATGAGCATTTTACCAGTGTTTTGCTCTTACATTCTAATCTTACTTACATTTTACACATGTTCAACATATTTCAAGCGTATTTGTACTCATATTTCTCGTACAGGAGTATTTCTAGTAAATTTCGCACTGTTGCTTCAGCTTCACGCCGCTTAATGTTTTTGACGTCTTATCTCCTGACCTATGTGCTGTACAATGATACAATTTCGTGCGTGCGTCCAGTGGTATTTCTGCTTACTGTGGGCAACATGTGAGTAGAGGAAGTAATAAAAAAGCAGTTTCTGATGCATCTCAGTGTTTGTAACGTCATATCCGCTGAACTATGTGTCGTAAAATGATATTTTTCTAGGTACATTCAGTGGCACACGTGGATGCTGTGTGTCAATTGTGTTGCGAATAGATTTAGCAGCAAAGAAATAAGAAATTAAAACGTCACGCATCATGTGAAAGTTTTCCATGCATCCCAGTACATCACATCATACATCCTGAAGAATGATACACTTTTGTAAGTGTATTCAGAGGCGAATGTCGACAATGTCTGCAAAAAGTTTTCCGAATAGAGTTAGCAGCAATGAAGCAATAAATTTAAACGCCATGTCTTACGTGGCTGTTTTACGAAATGAACAGCTAAAATGCAATAAGCGGCAAACTTTTTCCATTCATCACTTTGTGGACCCCATCAACGAAACAAAATTCCGATAGGTTTGAAATTATTGTGAACTCAGTTCCACGTCTCTAAGTGCCCTCATTCTGAAATACTGGATCACTAAATTACGCGAATCCACCCGTCGTGGGCTACACTGTTTTTTCATACCTACCTCCGTTCGATAGGTCGGTGGTTTAAGCCCCACTGTGATTCCAGACAGTAAAAGATACGTGTACCACTTTTTAGTTAAAATCGGTCCATTCGTTTAGGAGGAGAGGTGGATCATGTGTACATGGGTATATACGTACACACATCTTTATAACTTGTATAGATATCATCTTCACTTTTTCCCTTGGCTGATGGGATACACCTTAGATACGTAAAAAGACTTCTATGGTACTGTTGCCAGCCTTCAGATATTCGAATTTTCTCCAGCAGTTGTGCGGTCTCATCTACCAAATTCCTCCTTTGACTTCGGAAACTTGTACTTAGCATCATCCTGGTTCTGTTGCGATGAATCAGTCATGAGCAAAGGTACCCCCGTTCCTTCACATCTGCTTCTCCAGGATTTAAATGTCTCCTTCACATGGTTTTTAACTAACATTTGACACAAAAATATAACGAAACTACATAACTGTTGGTTCGGACGTTGTGCCACTTTCTACGCGGCTGCCAGTATAAGATACGCTAGAAATTTGACCCAATAGTTTCCATCTGGAACTGCCAAGTAGTTCCGTCATGTTCTGATGACAATGTACAGCGATTGGATCACCACTATCTCCGGCATTCGCATATTTCTTCATGGAGCACTCTGGAGAGCACGCTTTGAACTCTGGGACGTTGCATCCGCCATATGCTTCCTGAGGAATGTTGATATGGGCCTACCGTGAAAGCGCACCTCAGCAATTCGTCAGTCTTATAACTGGTGTCAATGCCAACATTAAATTTGTTACTGAGATGGAGAAGGATGAAAATCTACCATTCTTAGATATTTTAGTTGAACTGAAGGCAGGGGACTAGCTACGTCATTCAGCATACAAGAAACCAACGTACGCTAAGCGATACTTGAAACCCAATAGTTTTCACCACCCAGTAAAAAAGCGGTCCTCAACACGTCAGTACACAGTTTGAAGATTGTTTCTGACGTCGACTACCTAAAATCAGAATTGCAGCATTTAAGACGCTTTTTCAGAGAGATAGGTCACAGCCAGGGAGACAATGCAAAAGCTTTCAGATGCCACTGACGAAGAACGCCTTGCTAAACAGGCTTTTCTGCCATACTACGGGTCAACGCGAATGACATAATTGATACAGCCTGCCCCAAGATACGAGATCCGCTACGCCGTGTTAAAGACGACATAGCTCGTCGTGTGCCCGATGTGAACGGTGTTCCTTGTGAATGCGGGAGCTTCTACACTGAAGCGCCAAAGAAGCTTTGAGACGTCCCCTTTGAACAATTATACACGACTGTCCTTAAACTGATACACAATATTTTTTTTTTTTTTTTGCGCAACGCAATCTGACTTTCAAAAATCCCTACAAAAGAATGGCCCTGACTAACATTAAACTATACCTTTCACAAATCACTTACCTCACAAAAATCTTCGCTTCTCAAGCTACTGAAATACAGCGAGCGCCACTACTGCCAGCTAAATAAAAGATTCAAACTATGGAAGGCACTAACTACTGATAGGGATAGTTAGCAAATGAAAGGTATTAATAGAGAACAAGCAATGTATTTACCTTGATATCATCATATATAAATATAGCAGTTCATGACAAATTTCAAAACTCCGCCATCTCTCTCCCCACATCCACCACTGCTGGCGGCTCACATCCAACTGCGCAACGCTACGCGCTGTTCACATCCAGCTGCCTAACACTACAATGGCGAGTATTACAACAATGCAAAGCAGCCACAGACTGCACACAGCACAGCCAGTGATTTTCATACAGAGGTGGCGTTACCAATAAAAAAACCTAAACAGCCTACTTACATAGCCCCCATGCTCACCACAAAAAATTTTACAAATTGTATTGGGCAGTGGCCAATACAGATTTGAAAAAAAATTTTCATAATTACAATAACAAAGAAATCAAATGCACACACTTATTGATACAATGTTGGTCAAAAGCTAAAATTTTCTCACAGTCCATAAAGACAGTCCTCATCATTCATCACAGTAAAATTGCAGTGTTTATCTCAAAGTCTGAGCAGTAAAGGAAAATGCACACAGAAGTAGTGGATTTCCATGCAATCTTGAAGAAGTAGTGTTGTCCTTCCAACGGAACGACAGTGCTGACTCTTGACATGCATACAGGTAATGGGCCACAACAGAGCAAACCCACAGCAGAGTCAGTCGAAATTTTGAAGAGTATTGGTAGATAGGTCATCACAGAGCAGACCCACTGTAGTCCTGGTAGAGATTACGGTACTGGTGGGCCACCAGAGGTGCAGACCCACTGCAGTCCTTGTAGCAATTGGTGGGCCATCAAAGATGCAGACCCACTGTAGTCCTGGTAGAGACGGCCAGCAGCCATCTGTTGCAAATGTGCAGGTGCACAATCACCATCGAAGAGTCTTGCGGACAATATAGCAAGTCCATAAACCACCACTTGTGCACTCACAAAGTTTCTGGAATTGTCCTTAGATCCAGCAATGCTGTTATCCAGTCCCTTGCTGAATCATTAACACACGTGCAAACACTATCAGTCCCTACTTCTCACATATTGTCCATGTACTATGACCAACAGAAACGTGTGCAGTGAAATGTTACTTAATTTGAAGAACTGGTAACAATTACAATTTGGTAACATAAAAATACAATAACAAAGGTACAAATTACATCATTAAAGAACATAATAATACAGATAACATTTGTAGTACAGGCTTTACAAAAGAATCGAACTAACATATACATCAGTGGAATTATGACATGAGTACATACATAAAAGATCACAATAACTTGTGAAACATCAACTTCACACATGAGCATTAAACATAACGGAATTAATAATGTCTAACATCTTTACAAAGTAAATAACATATTATTAATGCCAATTATATTCGAGGATAACAGTATTCCTCATCATAGTGAATGTAGCTTAATATTAAAAGAAGAAAAAATTCTATGAAACTACACAGAGACAGGAAGAAAACAAATACACAAGGGTACACAAACATATAGTGGGATAACACAAAAGGGAAAGGACAGGGTTTGTTTTACTGCAGTATTTTGCATGGAGATCTCCCTTTGTTCATCATTATTCCCAAAAAGTCCTATCTAAGTCTGCCTTCTGTATTTTGTTCACATCCTCTGTCAATAATAGTTTTTCTCCACTGTACAGTATCCTATTTCTTATAAATTTATAATAGTTAGTTTCTTATATAGTCTACCCCCTCTTAAGCTAACTTAAATCTACTGAGCTCAGATGCTAAACTAAGGGACGAGGCAATGCAGCAGCATATAAAACAATTAATATAAACAGCAATAAAAAAATGGAAAATCGCAAAGCAAGCTACAGTAAATCTAAATTACCAAGCAATTCAACATTACATCTAATATGAGGCAATGCGCAGCAAACAAAAAAATAAATCGGGCTTAGCAGAGTAACACAAAGTAAAGTTCAGTAGCACTATGCCTGGCAAACAGCAGCTTATATCTAAACATGACATAGCTCAAGCAAAAAAAATAGTACACTAAAGATAACAATGCAGATAAGGGAAATGTATAATCACATCTTAATGTCTAAGTAATTAAAGTGGTGCACACAACAACTTATTGTAAAAAAAAATATTACCCTGTACTTGAAAAGAAAATTATGTGTTACTGTTACTAGTTCCTTCTTATTGTTCTTTCCTTTCCAAGTGCACCTTTTTTGAAGAATGTGGATCACAAAATTATTATTTAATAGATCTGTTGACAGAAAGTGTTCACATTAGCAAATGCATTTAATTTTATTTTATGAAACCAATGCTGCAACACAGCTGGAAAACAGATGTCAAATGAAATAAGCAATTACGCAAACCAAAGCATAAAAACATCATTAATAGCTATGTGGCATTTCGTAAGTCAGTAGCTCTCAACTCTCGTAGAAAGACACTTGTCATTATCAGGTTTGCAGATGGAAGAATATTTCCCATCAATTCAAAAGCATTTCAGTAAATATCATAAATTACGAGCTCCACAGTATGCTTTCGACAAGGAAATGTCAATAGCGAGTATAATGGCCCCCCCCTTTTGTTTTGTTTTTTTTACCTGTGCCGCTGAAAGGCTAATGGCTTTTTTTCAGGCGGCTGTCGCCCAGGTGGGTGCCCGCGACGCATTACGTGCAGGTGGTCACTTAACTTTCTTACGGAAATATTTACAACAGCAGTTTCCGCTACAGTGACAGTCATATATACAAAATTTCACAGGTCGAGAATTTACGTTGCAAATGTGTAGAAACAAAATCCTATGAATATAACAGTGTCCAAAAAAATTTTCAGTGGCATTGTGATACATTCACACATGATTCACACATGTACACACATTTCATAATTCTAAAGTATGATTCTTGGTTTCCAACATCCTTTTCCATAAGTCAGAGTCCCTAATCACTATTCATTACTCCTTACCTTATTACACATATACGTATCGTTCGACACTCGTCAATATTTCGTCATTATAAATATGAAGCATAATCAAATAACTCATATAGCCTCAGCCTATTAATCATAAACATACCTCAGCAGCATAATACACATCGTCGCCGTAAAAATAACATCATAACACCTCAGTCAAATCTCAAAATCGTAGTAGCTTCCTCCAATAATTAAAAAAATTCTCTGCTCATGTCAAAAGTGTCATCTGCCACAAACGTACGTTAAAAATCATGAATCCATACCAAATACATCATTCAAAGCTCTCATAGTATCACAATGATTCCGAAAAAAATATGAAGAGTTCACACAGTACAGACAAAATACAATTTCGTAAGTGTGAAGTTATCCAACGGTGTAATTACGTAAACATGTGTCACTGACGTAGTAAAAAACATGTTTATCTCTCAGTTAAATGATCAGATCGCTGTGTAATCTATGTTTTAGAGAAATATGGTACCGATGTGTAAAGTTGTATAAGCAAATACCATATTAGCTAGGGTTCCTTGTGCTTGCCAAACACATGGTACACAAAGTAGACGTATACCCCCCTGAGGATTAATGTAATTACACCCTCAGGTGATACAGATAACAGCAATGGAATGAAATGTATCACGGAAAACTTTCTTTGTAATTCAAAAATCTTTAAAAATAAATGTATTAAGTACAAAATTAATCACTCAAATACGTGTCCTGTAGCGCTAAATATGCGTCTTGCTGTAAGATAATCTCTGTGGAAGTGTCGTAGTTATCGTCCTCCGAAAGCTAAGTTCTGCAGAAGACAATGTACTTACCTCATGGTAAACGAAAGTGAAATGCTTTGCGTATAGATATCTTAGTTATTACGCTTATTGTTGTGGTGAAGAACGTACTGTGCTGTAACGTATTGTTGTGCTACGAAAGAGGCTGTCTCATTGTAGCTATACCACAAAAGTTACTACTAAAACATATTTTACTTTGCAGAATAATACAGAAAAACTGTGCAGATATGAAACAGAAACACCGCAAACAGATTCTAAGTCTGACAAATCATATTAGTAATGTGAAGCGAAAAATTTTGTGGGAAAGAGAAAGTTAAAAGGCAGATTATCTTTCAATAAACAGTTTTACATGTGAAATGTGGTACAATCTTTTACTCTTCAAAGTACTCAGAATTTCAGTTTGAATGCAATTATCATGCAGTATACGTCGGTAATTTTTCACAAGGTTAGCGTCAATGTTATTTTTCTCTGAGCCAGCCGGCGCACGTGGGTGCCTGCGGCGCGAGTCATTGTCTGTCTCTTTGTTGGCGCGTGTTGTTATTGGGATTAGGAGACCTAACTTCTACAAATTCGCCTTGCCGAGAGGGCCCAGCTCTGTTAGAATCCCGCCGGTTCTGATGAAATTCACGTCTGTCGTTTTGTCGGTAGTTTCCACAGTTTCTTTCTTGTCGGTCACGTGGTTGAGAATTTCCCCCTGAGTCGTAACTGCGCGCTGGACCGTTGCGTCTAAAGTTATTCTGTCTCCCTTGATAATAATTGTTTTGGTTCCCATATTGTCTGTTTCTCTGATTGTCTCTGTAATAGTCATTACTGCGGAAAGGTGATCTTTCCCTGTAACTATTACTACTCTGCCAACGGTTGTCGTACGGGTGGTGTCTATTTTGGTCACGATTTGCGTTGTAAGAATAGACCAGTCGTGTCCGGTTATTGTTTCTGTCGTCACGGAATTGTGACGGATGTGACCTGTAATTGTTGTGTCCTTGTTTTCGCGTTCTGCGATTATCAGTGTCAATTTCTAGTTCTTGTAACAGTCCCTGAAAAGCTTCAATGTCGTCTTTGCAACGTCCTGCTAAAATAATATGCCGTAAATGTTCAGGTAATTTGATTAAGCAAATGCGGATGAGTTCTGAGGGGCTGTATGGGTTTGAAAGGTACTGATTCTTGTGCAACATGTCTTCAAAATATTTCACAAGACTGGAGAATTCAGATTGTTCGAAATGTTTCATCATTATGATACCATGTTTTACTCGGTCTTGTGTGGCTTGAGACCAATATGCTGAGAGGAAGGCATGGTAAAATTCTCCTTCACTGTGGCAATCGTGAATGACCGATCGCATTCTTACAGCTGGTTCATTCTCTAAGTAGCCACACATAAATTCTAATCTGTGCTCTAATGACCAGTTGGGAGGAAAACAATGAGAGAATTGATGGAGCCACGCTTGTGGATGAATGTCGTTGCCAGAATTCTTAAATGTTTTGAATTTACGTGTAGTAATGAACAGCTTATAGTCAAAATCATCATGTCGGCGAGTCGCATATCGGTCATTGTTAGGTTGTGTCGGCCGTTCCATCTCAAAATTCGGCGTACCTTGCCAACTTCTTTCACAATTTCCGAAGTGCCCTGTGTTATTATTTTGCGGCTTTTCCGTGTTTCTAAGTCCCTCTTCCCGTGTTGGAGCGCCAGTGTCCTCTGAAATACGTAATTCTTGTATTACCTGTGTCAGCTGATCTTGTACATCCCGGATTTCTCTTTGGTGTTGTGTATTAATTTGATTCTGATTTTGTTTGAATTTTCTTATTTGTTCATACTCTTCTGTGTCAGTGAAGGCTACGGGTCTTGTGTCATTCAGATCATCATCTACCTTTGTAGATAAGTTAGTGACCTGATCCGAAAGTTCGTCTACTTTCTCCGATAGTGTACTTATTTCTTCAGTGTGTTTTTCTGAACCAAGTTTCAGAGTATCTACTGTGTCCTTAAAGTTTTCCTGAGTTTTTGCAAGTTGCGTAACCGAATCGGTAGATGCAACTGAGTCAAATTTAGCTTGCAAGGTCTCATGATTTTCATGAACAATAATTTGCAGTTCTTTTATGGCTGCTACGTGATTCTGTAATGCATTTTCATGCCGCGAAAAAATAGGTTGAAAATGCTCACAAATTTGTGTTTTTACGTCATTACAGACTTTTTGAGATTTCGATTCAATGTTATGTAACTCAGTAGTTAAATCTTCACGTGTTTGTTCAAGTGTTTGTTCCAATGAGTCTAACTTTTTAATATTTTGTTCCACTGTGTCTAACGTTTGAAGCTTTTGCTGTGTTTGTCTCTGATTTTGTTCCATTGTGTCTAACTGTTGCTGTGTTTGTCTCTGATGTTGTTCCATTGTGTCTAACTTTTCAAGCTTTTGTCCCATTTGTTGCATTAATTGTAATAACAATGCACTGGTGTCTGAAACATGTTCCTCAGTGCTTTTCGGCAGTGAAGTTGCACCGGCAACATTCACATTTTGACAAGTGGAAAATGTGTCTTGACTCATTTGAGAAAACGGTGGGAACCCAAAACCTGAGTCTGCAGTATTTGCAATATTGTGTTCTGTCATTCCCGATTCCTGAGGCGAGCTGTTGCCGACCAATCGATCGATAACGCTTCCCTGTTCACTACCTGTTTCACTGTCTACACCATTGTTTGCCGCCCGCTCCATTTCCCTATGCGCAATTACCAGATTACTACTTTGAACATTAGTTAATTCATTACTCTGCGGCGCTAACACACTGCTTTCGTCTTCACTGTCATTTCTCAGTTTACTTTGGAGCCTAGTATTACGTTTTTCACACGCCATTATTGTCACAGTATTTCACACGATAACACAGAAAAGCGCAATTTGAAGAGCAAAATAAAATAACATAGCAATGGAAATAATGTCTACTTAATTGCCAGCGCAGCTGCGAAATACTTGGTGCAAATCTACATGCATGCCACAACTGTTTTACTGTACAACAATGAAAAACTACAACTACAAAGGAAACTCTCTCTATAATTACGCGCTAGCAATAAACAATAGCTACACTAATTACACAAACTATAAGACAAAAATCTGAAGATTCCAGTGAGGTATCCTAGGCTAAGGGTCGACATATGAAACGTCCCCTTTGAACAATTCTACATGACTGTCCTTAAACTGATACACAATTATTTTTTTTTAGCGCAACGCAATCTGACTTTCAAAAATCCCTACAAAAGAATGGCCCTGACTAACATTAAACTATACCTTTCACAAATCACTTACCTCACAAAAATCTTCGCTGCTCAAGCTACTGCAATACAGTGAGCGCCACTACTGCCAGCTAAATAAAAGATTCAAACTATGGAAGGCACTAACTACTGATAGGGATAGTTAGCAAATGACAGGTATTAATAGGGAACAAGCAATGTATTTACCTTGATATCATCATATATAAATATAGCAGTTCATGACAAATTTCAAAACTCTGACATCTCTCTCCCCACATCCACCACTGCTGGCGGCTCACCTCCAACTGCGCAACGCTACGCGCTGTTCACATCCAGCTGCCTAACACTACAATGGCGAGTATTACAACAATGCAAAGCAGCCACAGACTGCACACAGCACAGCCAGTGATTTTCATACAGAGGTGGCGTTACCAATAAAAAAACCTAAACAGCCTACTTACAGCTTCTGTAGGCATGCGTATTCAAATACAGATATATGTAAACCAGCAGAATACGGCGCTGAGGTCGGCAACGCCCATACAAGACAACAAAAGTCTGGCGTGGTTGATAGATCGGTTACTAATGCTAAAGTGGCAGGTTACCAAGATTTAATTGAGTTTGAACGTGGTGTTAAAGTTGGTGCACGAGGGATGGGAGACAGCGTCTCCGAGGCAGCGATAAGGAGGGAAGCATTTCACGAGTGTACCGTGAATATCAGGAATCTGGTAAGACATCCAATCTCCGACATCGCTGCGCCCGGAAAAAGATCCTGCAAGAACGGGGCAAACGACGACTAAAGAGAATCGTTCTAAGTGACGTAAGTGCAATCCTTCCACAAATTGCTACTGTCTGCAATGCAGGGCCATCAGCAAGTGTCAGCGTGCGACCAATTCAACGAAACATCATCGATATGTGCTTTCGCAGCCGAAAGCCCATTCGTGTACCCTTGATGACTGGAAGGTACACAGCTTTGCTCCTCTCCTGGGCCCGTCAAAACCGACATTGGACTGTTGATGACCGGAAACATGTTGACTAGTCGGAAGAGTCTCATTTCAAATTGTTTCGAGCGGGTGGACGTGTACGGGTATGGAGATAACCTCATGAATCCTTGTACCCTGCATGTCAGCAGGGGACTATTGAAGCTGGTGGAGGCTCTGTAATGGTGTGGGGTGTGTGCATTTGGAGTGATATGAGACCCCTGGTACGTCTAGATACGACTCTGACAGGTGACACGTACGTAAGCACCCTGTCTGATCATCATCATCCATTCATCTCCGTTATGCATTCCGACGGACCTGGGCAATTCATGCAGGAGAATGCGACATCCCACACGTCCAGAAATGCTACAGAGTGGCTCTAGTGACACTCTTCTGAGTTTAAACACTACCGATGGTCACCAAACTCCCCAGACACAACATATCAGGGATGCCTCGCAACATGCTGTTCAGATGAGATCTCCACCCACTCGTACTCTTACGGATTTATGGGCAGCTTTACAGGATTCATGGTCTCAGTTTCCTCCAGCGCTTCTTCAGACATTAGTTGAGTTCATGCTACGTCGAGTGGCGGCACTTCTGCGTGCTCACTGAGCCCTACACGATATAGGCAGGGGTACCAGTTTCTTTGGCTCTTTAGCGTATATACGTCAAACAAGTCGCACAGTTGCGGATTGTTGTACTGGGCACAAGAAACATATTAAACCGAGGGAGCTTAACAGGTGGACCGTAAATCAGAATTGCCTGGAAGATGGACACAAAATAAAGTTTGAAAAAACAGGAATTCTTGCTCATACGTAAACTTATGGGGTTTCTGTAGTAAAGAGGAGGTCGAGATTTGTAAAGCTAGCAACAATTTCAGCAAGGCCGGGGGTATACTTGTTGGTAGGGTATAGGGGTGGGATTTTGTTTACCGAAGAAAAATCAAAGATAGGTGTTTGGCACTTGTAGGAAGGCGGGCGTGGCAGTTTCAAACGTGGTGCCGGCCCCTTGTGGTACGTGACGTCACTGGTCCCTCAGCGGACAGGAGCTGCTGCGAGCTGCGCAACTCGCCTTCCCGTATGCGTCGTTTCGGCCCTTTCTGGTCGGTGCCAGAGGCTGCTATCGTGGCTATATAAGCTATATAATCGTGCCGGCTCCTGCAGCCAGTACTTTTTACTTCTGACGACGATGCAATATATAGCCATCGAAAACAGGAATATTTTGTTCGAAACGACGCAGCTTGAAAATAAAGATTTCATTATGTCAACATTTTGTTTTGTGGTAACGTATCATAGGCTTTGAGCGAATCCACGAAGACTAAATGGTTCTCTGTCCTTCTGGAAATTCTCTATTACGTTCAGGAATGTGAATACTGTATCTATACATTAGCGTTCTGGCTAAAACAATTCAGTTCCTCAGATGTTTTAATCTCCATCCGTGCTCTTTCCTTCACGATTCTCCCATATAATCGTCCTAATGATTTCATCATGACCCGGTAATTTCCAGCTCTGCCTACTTTCTTTCTTATAGAATGAAGTAATAACTGATCTTTTCTATTTCATGGGTATCCACTACTCTTCCTATCATTTATTATACAATTGGAGCAAGATGTCATACATAACCTCATGATCTGGCTTTATTAACTATATATTTATTCCACCCAAACATGGTGATTTCCTATTTTTCATATGCTTCACACCTTTGCAAATTTAATACGAGGTTGTCTGCTATGTACATGCTCATGGAGAACAGAAAGGAACTCATACGAGGAATGTTAAATTTGACGGAAGAGGACAAACATTCATCAAGCTGTAACCATAAAAAATAAGTAAACGATTTTGTTCATACCCACAGTTCAAGTGCAGAATATTTCGACATAGATACAAAGTTGGTCGTCAGCTGCACAAAACCTTTATTTGGTATAAACGTGTTTTCGTGCCTTTATTTGGTGTAAAGGTGTTTTCACACTTGTAGATCTACTTTAACAAAGATGGAATATGTAAAAGACCGTGGCCTAATAGATACTAGGAGTAACTTTGCCTGAATTAATTTAGGGAAACAACAGACAATTTGAATCAGGATAGTCGGATGCAATTTGGAACCTCTAACCTTCCGACCACAAGGCTGGTTTTATTTTTATTTATTTACACGTCAAGTTCCGTAGGACTAAATTGAGGATCAAATCTCCAACGTCATGGAACGTGTCAGTACATGAAATTACAACATAAAAGTAATAAAAGATAAAAATAAAACGTTTATGAATCCGAAAAAAAGTCAAGCCATAAGTTTAGGTGAACGCAGTCAACAATGAAACAAGAACGAGCTTCATTTGTCAAGTAACTCCTCGACAGAATAGAAGGAGTGACCCATGAGGAAACTCTTCAGTATCGATTTGAAAGCACCTGGATTACTGCAAAAATTTTTGAATTCTAGTGGTAGATTATTGAAATGGTTGTCGCAGTGTACTGCACACATTTCTGCACTAGAGTTAAGGAAGTCCGATCCAAATGCAGGTTTGATTTCTGCCGAGTATTAACTGAGTGTAAGCTGCTTATTCTTGGGGATAAGCTAATATTGTTAACAAGAAATGACATTAAGGAACATACATATTGAAAAGCCAATGTCAAAATACCCGTACTCGTGAATGGGGATCGACAAGAGGTTCGTGAACATACACCACTTATTACCCGAACCATCCGTTTCTGAGCCAAAAATATCCTTTTGGAATGGGAAGAGTTATCCCAAAACATAATACCATACGACATAAGCGAATGAAAATAAGCAAAGTAGAGTAATTTTCGTGTCGAACGATCACTCACTTCTGATACTGTTCGAATTGTAAAAATGGTAGCATTAAGTCTTTGAACAAGATCCTGAACGTGGGCTTTCCACGACAGTTTACTATCATATCTGAACACCTAGAAATTTGAACTGTTCAGTTTCACTAATCGTATGCCCATTCTGTGAAATTAAAATGTCAGGTTTTGTTGAATCGTGTGTCACAAACTGTAAATACTGAGTCTTACTGTGATTTAAGGTTAGTTTATTTTCTACAAGCCATGAAGCCAAGTCATGAACTGCACTATTTGGAAATGAGCCAATATTGCACACAAAATCCTTTACTACCAAGCTAGTGTCATCTGCAAACAGAAATATTCCACAGTTACCCGTAATACTGTAGGGCATATCATTTATATAAATAAGGAACAAGAGTAGCCCTAACACTGATTCCTGGTGCATCCCCCACTTGACCATACCCCACTCAGACCCCATATCAGAGTCATGCTCAACACTGATTAATGACCTTTTGCTGCCTGTTGCTAAAGTAAAAGGTGAACCAATTGTGAGCCAATCTTCGTATTCCATAATGGTCCAACTTGTGGAGCAATATTTTTTGATTAACACAATCAAATGCCTTAATTAAATATGCCTAGCGCTCGAAACCTTTTGATTAACCCACCCAGTAACTCACAGAGAAAAGAGAATATAGCACTTCCAGTTGTTAATCGACTGCTAAAGCGGAACTGTACATTTGATAGCAAATCTTGTGAAATAAGAAGATCAGTTATTTTTACATACCATACATACACAGCCTTTTCAATAACTTTAGCAAATACTGATGGCATAGAAATAGGTCTAAAATTGTTTATATTATCCCTTTCTCCCTTTTAAAAAACCGCTACCTCATTCGGTGTAGCCATAAGACAGTAATGTTTTTCAAAGAAAGCATTTCACATTCGAGGAGTTATAAAACCCTCTCCATTCATTATCACCGCCCACTATCATGTTTCTGGAAATGGCCAAAAGCTGACCGAAACCGGTTACTCCAGAATACATGTATTTTTCTGCGTTCGATATTGATTGTCTTAATTTTTAGAATTATTTAACAATGTTAGAAACTAGTGCCACACTGCTCGTTCAGTCCCTTTTCCCGACAAAAAAACACTACCCGACCTCACAGTACCACTTCTGTAAGCTCCTCTTAATTACCTTTTACGCGTCAAGTAATCTGTCTTGAATATCTTGTAGCACTAAAACTCCTAGAAAAGAGGATAAATGGCTTATGCACACGCTAGGGGCCTTTATCACGGGAAGCTTTCACTGTTCATACGAGTTATTGCTGGGAGTAATTCACCAGGAAGTTTCCCCATTCATTTATTAGTCTTATAGCAACCTGTTTTTAGTAACACGTCTGTCTAGTGATGCATGCCCCATTAACAAACGCTTAGTGGTAGCACGAGCCTGCTTTCTTTATATTACGTAAAGAGAGGAATTATTGTGTGGTACGCATCAAGATGCATCCGCAGCCGATAGTATATACGGTTTCGGCATATGAGAAGCATTCGGAACATTTGCTGCAAACCGAACACGGTATTGCAGCGTCCTACACTGAATTCGTATTCCGGAAGAACTAACAAGAAATTCTACATAGGCCAACCGAAATTAAATTTTACTAGTTCCTATAAATTATTTTAAGATAACAGAATGTTTAATTTACGATACTCACAGTCTATTTCCTATGTAATTGTTACTCTATTAATTTAGTGCTCTGTCTCTAGAGGCATCCTAAACGACGAGTCTAGGTGTTCTATCCATCTTTCTTCATTTTCTTAATTTCATATATTCGGCTTCCACTATGATAGTATCTTTAAGAGAGCGAGGTCTTGAAATAAGACAGGATTTACTTTTTCATAATTAACAAATATTTCAACTTTGTTTGCACTCCAATTCGTCGAATATTCTGTCGAGCGTTTCATTTTTACGTATACTGAGTAAAGAAAATAACCTGTGTTCATATAATTTACGTATTCATAAGATTCTGTTTCATTGTGTAATTAACAATTACCTTATGATTCTTGATATGCCTAATTAACTTTTGTAATCTTTCTATTCAGAAAGAAATCGTTATCTTTAGTTCAGTGAACCGAAAGTCGTAAACAGTTCAGATGGCAATACCTATGAGGTGTATTGTTCGACAATGAAAGGTGACAACTGCCTCTCTGTGGATATTAGAGTGGTCTAGTGATGATTGAGTATTATGGAAATGGTTAACAAATGCAACCGGATAGCGTTTTACACTGTTCTTAAGATCAGTCTAATCAAACTAACCTGTATACGAACGGAATTTAAGCCAATAAAATAACAGGTATACCAGTTGCCACATTGCAACTTAAGTACATTATAATTATTCTTACTCCAGCAAAATTCATTTATTTTTCTTCGAGGCGAAGTTGCTGGTAGTTGTCCTTCACGAAATTACTTAATAACTTTGTCTGAAGTGTCTGACTTGCAATAACATACTTATTTAATTAATTACACTGAACAGACTAAATCACTCTCAGGTGCATGAAGTGTTAATAGTGATTCACTCCTCCACAAGCCCTCTACACTACTGTGACACTAATAATTGTAGGTTACAAGTCTGCAGGCCGTTACAGCCTAAGGGCAACTTTCTGCATTAGCACTGACTAACCATGGGCTAGTCATGGGGCACCTGATGTAGTAAACCGTCTCGTATGTTCTTAGATGATGTGCATATTAAAACTATCTTTATCTATTATTTATTTTTTTTTTGATGGGGACGTGGCTTGTCAGCGTAGTGTATCTATGTAGCTCTGAAGGAGTCTGAATACATTTTTGACATCAGGTTCCCGCTCATGAAATCCTATTCCCCAACGCCTCTTATTTCTTACGTCAAAACCCTCGCTAATGCCAGCATAACCACCACGCAACATGCGCCAAGCATTGCCTCCCCTCCTCACCCCTCTCCTACTGCGAATTGACGCCCTCCTTCCCCCTTCCCCTCTCTAGCCAGTCTCATCGTAGTCTTAAAATAAAGCAGCCAATCGGAAAATATTTTCAATAACTGAATAAAATAAATTATAAAAAGTGGGTGGAGATAGCTTTGTTGTGCTTTCTTCCCACACGGCCCCATGGACAGAATTGACTACAAGAGGAGTTGTAATCGGTGTGGAGAGCTATGCGTCAGGACTCATTATTCTGCAGTGCTTAGTCATAGAGCGTAAACACGTAACGACACTATTCCATAACTTTTTGGCTGAGTTAAGTCAGGGTGATCTGACGGTCCCAGCCATAGTCCTAAGTTCACTGCTGTTTCGATAAATCATTGTGCAGCAATTACAGAGCGTTTACATGTCGTACTGTCCTGGTGAATCATGGTAACTCCATTAGCATTTTCTAACACCAGAAATGAATTCAGATATTCTTCAAGCATTTTCTCATACACACATGCATGCAATACATACATACATTAATCCTTGTTCCATAGATCATGAATACGACATTTCGTAATGGTGTGGAACTGTCACTTTAACATAAGTTTTCTTTACACAAAATAATTAATAGTTTTCTATTTTTTCTTTCCTTTTTCCTTTTTTTCTTTTTTTCAAGTAACTACTTCATAACTGAGAATTCATCTATTGAGTAGGAGTTGTCATTCGGTAATTCTTTTAACTTTCTTTTAAACATTGGTTAGCTATCTGTCAGACTTTTAATACTGTTTGTCAAATGACCAAAGATTTTTGTGGCAGAGTTATTCACCCCTTTCTGTGCCAAAGTGAGATTTAATCCAGAACAGTGAAGTTCATGCTTTCTTCTAGTGCTGTAGCTGTGCACTTCGTTGTTATTTTTGAATTGGGAAGGGTTATTAATGACAAATTTCATAAATGAAGATATGTATCGCAAAGGTAATGGGAATACCCCGAGTTCTTTAAATAAATGTCTGCAAGTTGATCTTCAGTGGGCCGGCCGCGGTGGTCTCGCGGTTCTAGGCGCGCAGTCCGGAACCGCGCGACTGCTACGGTCGCAGGTTCCAGTCCTGCCTCGGGCATGGATGTGTGTGATGTCCTTAGGTTGGTTAGGTTTAAGTAGTTCTAAGTTCTAGGGGACTGATGACCACAGCTGTTAAGCCCCACAGTGCTCAGAGCCATTTGAACCATTTGAGCCATCTTCAGTGGGCTCTAGCTATTATTCTGATTAGACGCTTTTGTGCAATGAATAATTTCTCTCCTAGTGACGAATTGACTCTAAATATGATACCATAGGAAAACAGTGAATGTAAATAGGCATAGTAGGCTAATTTACTGATATGTTTATCCCCAAAATTTGCAATGAACCCAACAGCATAAGTAGCTGAACCTAGCCATTTCAGCAGGTTATCAATGTGCTCCTTCCAATTCAATTTCTCATCAATGTACACATCCAGAAAGTTTGAGCGTTCTGCTTAGCAACAGACCTCTGTTCATAGTCTATATTTATTAATGGTGTTATGCCATTTACTGTACAGAATTACATAAACTGTGTTTTCTCAAAATTTAGTGAGAGTCCAGAGAACCATTTAATAACCTTCTGAAAGAGATTATTTACTATTTTCTGAGTTGATTCCTGTTTTTTTGGTGTGATTATTATACTTGTACCATCAGTGGAAAGAACTACCTCTGTATCTTCGTAAATATAGAGTGGCAAGTCGTTAATATACACTCCTGGAAATTGAAATAAGAACACCGTGAATTCATTGTCCCTGGAAGGGGAAACTTTATTGACACATTCCTGGGGTCAGATACATCACATGATCACACTGACAGAACCACAGGCACATAGACACAGGCAACAGAGCATGCACAATGTCGGCACTAGTACAGTGTATATCCACCTTTCGCAGCAATGCAGGCTGCTATTCTCCCATGGAGACGATCGTAGAGATGCTGGATGTAGTCCTGTGGAACGGCTTGCCATGCCATTTCCACCTGGCGCCTCAGTTGGACCAGCGTTCGTGCTGGACGTGCAGACCGCGTGAGACGACGCTTCATCCAGTCCCAAACATGCTCAATGGGGGACAGATCCGGAGATCTTGCTGGCCAGGGTAGTTGACTTACACCTTCTAGAGCACGTTGGGTGGCACGGGATACATGCGGACGTGCATTGTCCTGTTGGAACAGCACGTTCCCTTGCCGGTCTAGGAATGGTAGAACGATGGGTTCGATGACGGTTTGGATGTACCGTGCACTATTCAGTGTCCCCTCGACGATCACCAGTGGTGTACGGCCAGTGTAGGAGATCGCTCCACACACCATGATGCCGGGTGTTGGCCCTGTGTGCCTCGGTCGTATGCAGTCCTGATTGTGGCGCTCGCCTGCACGGCGCCAAACACGCATACGACCATCATTGGCACCAAGGCAGAAGCGACTCTCATCGCTGAAGACGACACGTCTCCATTCGTCCCTCCATTCACGCCTGTCGCGACACCACTGGAGGCGGGCTGCACGATGTTGGGGCGTGAGTGGAAGGTGGCCTGAAGGTGTGCGGGACCGTAGCCCAGCTTCATGGAGACGGTTGCGAATGGTCTTCGCCGATACCCCAGGAGCAACAGTGTCCCTAATTTGCTGGGAAGTGGCGGTGCGGTCCCCTACGGCACTGCGTAGGATCCTACGGTCTTGGCGTGCATCCGTGCGTCGCTGCGGTCCGGTCCCAGGTCGACGGGCACGTGCACCTTCCGCCGACCACTGGCGACAACATCGATGTACTGTGGAGACCTCACGCCCCACGTGTTGAGCAATTCGGCGGTACGTCCACCCGGCCTCCCGCATGCCCACTATACGCCCTCGCTGAAAGTCCGTCAACTGCACGTACGGTTCACGTCCATGCTGTCGCGGCATGCTACCAGTGTTATAGACTGCGATGGAGCTCCGTATGCCACGGCAAACTGGCTGACACTGACGGCGGCGGTGCACAAATGCTGCGCAGCTAGCGCCATTCGACGGCCAACACCGCGGTTCCTGGTGTGTCCGCTGTGCCGTGCGTGTGATCATTGCTTGTACAGCCTTCTCGCAGTGTCCGGAGCAAGTATGGTGGGTCTGACACACCGGTGTCAATGTGTTCTTTTTTGCATTTCCAGGAGTGTAGTTCGATCGTAGTTTCAATTATTTTTCACATCTATATGGTTGTCAAGTGTCACAAGGTAGGCAGGCATAGACAAGAATGAACTTACTGACTAAGCATTTTGCATGTGCCGACAAGACTCGTAGCCGACTGGACATATTGAAAAACACACATGGCCACAACAGCGCAGAGCGCACTTGTCGATGAGAGTAAACAATATCATTACGAAGTCAAAAACTCATCTCATATCAAAGTCAGTCAAACATTATTATCCACATCTATGTTGCTTATCGAGTACCACAATGTTCTTCCCACATGTAAAGTAACTGCAAAAATTTGTCATAAAGGCAAAATGAATTGCAGTGTTTACGTCAGTACAGTAATGTTAATATTCACATTACACATTTCCTGCAATCAGTGCCAAAAACATGACCATGAACTCTAAAGTAAGTACAGCAATCCCATTTCCATGCCTCAATAGTTACGAATAAAATGCTAAACTAACATTGGACATAACAAGTTAGGCTAAAAAACCGTGTCATAAAAGTAACCTGATCAGGCTTCTAACATTACCCTTCTTGCTGTGAGTCGCACTACACACTCAAACTAAATATTTCCAGAACTAAATTTTCTGTAGTGCTTAGCAAGACTTACAATGGTATTGCTCCATCTGACTTACATAAAGTGTGGTGATATATCCATCTGAGAAAATATTACTGGTGGTTCATAGAATATACAATCATCACTTAATGGTTTTAGAATCTATTGTGTAATGTTTCATCAACAATCTAGCGATGAAGGAAACCGTGTTATTTATGTTATTTATGATGCTGGTTTTTATAACAAATGATTGGGTCTATATGAGAGTAAGTACAGAAACCAACTGCTCCAAAATTTATCAGTCAGAACTATAGTGCCAAGGCTCCCTAAAAACATTTACCAGTCGGAGTTATGGTGCTCTCAGATTGTACTGCCTATAATCTAATATAAAAATATTCGATGTAAACCATTACCCCCACACAGCTTAGTGCAGCTCGATTTTCGATGTAAGGGAGAGCTTTTACCACTTCAACTGCAACACAGTATGATTACAGAAGAAGATGTTTCAATGAGTGTATTGTAATAAACTAGAGACCTTCAGCTTTGTTCACACACACCCAAACACACACAACACAATCAAAGATGGTGACAGAGATGTGATATCTCTGAAGAGCACGTCAGAATCAATACCCCGAAAATAAATTATTTGAAAAAATTAATTTTCATTCATAAAGTACAAAAAAAACACACGTTCGTTGTAATTAAAGATCTTCAAAATTCCAACTTTGCACCAATATATTGTAATATTTCGAAAACGAAACACAATTTTTAAGAAGAACGTTCCTTCAGATTAGACACTTTGACAGTATCATGTGTAATTTTCTTATTAAAATACAGTTCTCTTAATGGCACTACTTAAATCATTTGCAGGTTAGTAAACGTCCGTAGTTCTGTCTCCATATCGCGAATAAATTACATCTAAATAGATAGAAATATGTTTGCAAAACACATACAAGGGCACTGCTCAGGTCTCACTTAGAGGCTAAAGTGATCTGAGAAGTAGTGAAGCTAAGAACGACAACATCTTATGCTTGCAACAAGCGGTTCATCTATACATCTTGAAATGCATAGCAGCATGATCACAATAGAAATGTGTTCATCCTACGTAATGTCAGTTCTGTCTTTGAAGATCTGGAGCATTGCAGTACGTACATCATTATTTATTATTTTCTCCTGACAAAAATTCTGGGGCCAGCTCATATGTTTTTTGGGGTAATTTGAAGCATTTTGTGGGTAATCGGATACTTTTTCTGGGTAAGCTGGTAGAGTTTTGTGGTAAACTGATACATGTTTTTGGGTTGTTGATATATTTTTGGGGCAAGTTCTCCATTCATCCTATTCCTTTTTCTAGTCAATGATTTTTGACATATTTCTCTCCTCGCTGACTCCATTGAGAGCACTTAAATGTCTTGGCTAATGAGTCCATCTTAATTTCAGCATCATTCTAGAGCACAGAAACCGAAACATTTTGATTTTCATTTCAGATTTTCTAATAAGCTATGTTTCACTTTTATACTCCACTGCGCTCCAAATGTACGTTCTTAGAAATTTCTTCCTTGAGACCGATGTCTGATATTAGTAGACTTCTGTTGACCAGAAATACCCTCTTTGCCTCCACTAATCTGAGTTTTATATCCTCGTCACATTTTCGTCATGTGTTATTCTGCTTCTAAGGCAGCAGAATTTGTTCACTTCATCCACTTCATGATCCTCAGTTTCGATATCAAGTTTGTCGCTATTTCATTTAGACCACTCCTCTTTACTTTCATCTTTCTTCGATTTCCTCTCAGCCCGCAGTGTATGACAATTCCTTCCATTTGATACGTACTGCAGTTCTTCCTGAGTTTCACTGAGGATAGAAATAGCATCAGTGAATCTTATGATAGATCTCCTTTCACCTGAATTTTAATCCCATTCCAGATTCTTTCTTTTATCTCTGTCATAACTTCTAGTGTGTTCAGAGTCAACATTAGTGATAAAGACCTATAACCGTATATTACACCCTTTCTAGTGCGAGTACTTCATTCCCAACTGATTTTTGTACATGCTGTATATTAACAACGTTTCCCTATAGCTAACATCACTTTTCTCATTACACATTTGTATTTTGTATTTCAGAAGTTTATTACGATTTATGTATATGTTTTTAGGGAAAATTATAACCATTGGTATAGACAAAACCAGAGCTTCTGACCTCTGCAGCCGGGCAAAAACTAGAGATTTCTTTGACTTCCCTGTGCATATTGCTATTACATCTTCACATTCCACTGCCAACAGCATCTGGGGCCACTGTGCTGCGTTCACGCTAGCGCTTTGGGACCATGTGAGTCATATTTCATACGGCATCAGAGCCACAACAGCAAGAGAGAGAGAAAGGGAGAGGAGATGTAGCGCGGGAGGGAGGGAGGGAAGAGGGAGACCGTGGTATTAGGACGCCAGCTTACAAGGGATGCTGCAGGGTTCGCCGACGGTGTGTGTATTTCTTCCAGGACGGGCGCAAGGACTGGACCAGGGTGGCTGTTTGAAAACACTCTCTTCGAAAATACTCTCATATCACTTGGTCACGAATACTTGCCGCACTTTGTTACGACCATCCCCTCTATTAATTCATCTAACGATAAAAATTTATAAAGTTGAGAAATGTCTTTAGTTGAGTTTAAATTAGGTACGCTACTTTAGCAATAGCATCGCTAGTGAAGTACAACCAAAATGAGTAAGAAAGAAAGTCGCACAATAAAAATTCAATTTCTCAGCTGGCTCCTGTTACTGCGCGACGAAAACGTGGCTCGATGAAAGAATAACTTTGGGTCTACACAGTATGATCCAAAGTGTGGTTAAAATGCTTACATTTGTCGATTTGTTGCCTTCACGTTCAGGTTTTCACGTTGCCTGCAAATTGTTTACTTTTTCATTACAGTCAGTCACAGTAATTCCACAAATCAAAACTTATACGTTTTCCTCAAAACAAAATTTATGTAAGCAAAATAACGCGTCAGTGCGTTAATACATTCTCAGCTCTCATCATACAGAATCATCTGAATTAACATCCACCACAAATGTTTCTTGAAGTTATTTTGAATGTATATAATTAACAGTTTCTAATGATGATGTCTGTAAATGGAAGTAACATTAAATCAACAAATTTCGAAATAAACCCAATATATGTAAAATAATTAAATTATTTGAAAATTAATAAAACTCATATTATTCGTGATATTATCACGACTAAAATTGTGAGGTAATAATTCTGAATACATTTCTAGCCTATAGTAAATTTATGAAGTGTTGCGACGGTGCGATTCTTTCCGTCCCTTTACGACGGACCTGCACCTACCTGTGAACATTGTCTCAGCAGATCATCAGTAGGGAAGCCGAGTGAAACCTACTGTACTTGACGTGAACCAGGCTGCAATATAAGTCACTAATCTACGTTTCGGGAAAAAGTTTTCACACAAATGAAAGTTTGAAAATTTTGTCCTCAATTAATGTATTCTGAAACTTAGGTGAACAAGTGTCACTGCCAAGCCCGTGCTAGTCTTAACACATTCACTCATAATCCCTTTCACTCACGTTAGCAAGTTTATGGTGTAGCATTTCCCGAAACGTAATAGCTACAAAAATACTAATTGTTTTTGGTTGATAATGCTCGCCAAATATTAAGTCTGTCGGCACCAAGCGCAGTCACAGTTTTTGGCTACCGACCTGCTCAATACGCCACGCGGAATATAATGTATCTTCTCGTCACAAAATTCACTGAAAAGTTCCGTAATTTCTACACACCAACCGGAATAATTATGCCGTCACTTTCCAAACTTTTGATGTATGAAACACTGCTAGATCCGGCAACTTATCATTTCCATCGGAAGTACTACTCACGTCTGATCTGTTTCATGGCTCTTATCTAGATTACAATAGTCTTCTCTACCAGCAAAGAAAGGCGCGCGAAGAATATTGCTTTACCATTGGTCAGTTTACTCAACATTCTCCAGCGTCAATCCACACTTTTCCTCAATAACCAATCGCAAAATAGTAAACCTAACGACTGCACATTTTACCGACGTAATTATATAATATGCTGAAGTTTTGCTTACGCATAAAGTTATTTACTATTGTTATTTATACCTGAATTAACTTTCCCTTTACCATAAACTTACTTTACAAATCTATCCTACAAATATCACCTTTGTCCATATCCATACTTCTTCGAAATGTTCCCACACTAAATCCCACTACACAATTCGTTATACAGTTATCTTCATATTAACCTTAAACCACACTCACGCATCATTCATACTGCTAAAGCACATTTATAACATTTTACGTACACAAAAAGATAGAAAAACACTTTATGAAAATACTAGAACAGTTAATGAAAAACATTCTATTACTTTAGTGCACTCTAGTCGGCACAATCGAAACAAAAATCACAGTCCCCCTATCAAATATTGTCCTCTATCGGCTGATACATAAACTACGTGCGCGCCCAGCCTAGCGTCACCATCAGTCACTATCCAGCTCTGAGACACATCTCCCACTTAACCACCTCCAAGGCTGGATCGTTATATGGCGCTACGCCTCAGTGTGTAGGTAATCCTATTCTGAACTATGCCGACAAGTTCTATACGTAGCGAAAGATGAGCCACTGATCAGTTCATTACAACTAAATACGGCTGTTCCGCCTATTCTGGCTCAGTACACGGTACAGAATCCGATGGAACATCAGTTTGTAAGAGGGAAGGATCTGCATTAACTAAAAATCAAGCAGAGACTACAGAGTGAAATAAAGTGTTTTATCAGAGAGATTATGAGAGAGCTTGGTTCTTGTTTTTCTGCAACTGAAATGTCGACGTGACAACATTTTTATCACTGCATACAACAGTACAGGATGAACATTAATAAAACCGGCAAACGGCAGGGACGGATTCAAATGATTCAAATGGCTCTGAGCACTATGGGACTTAACATCTGAGGTCATCAATCCCCTAGAACTTAGAACTACTTAAACCTAACTAACCTAAGGACATCACACACATCCATGCCTGAGGCAGGATTCGAACCTGCGACCGTAGCGGTCGCTCGGCTCCAGACTGAAGCGCCTACAACCGCTCGGCCACAGCGGCCTGCCAGGAACGGATTCCTGACTGGATATGGAGAAAAGAAGGTCCTAGGAACAAGTGTCCGGAAATGGACGGCGTGCGTGCAACGTTAACAAATCTATCGTCCCGGAGCACAGTACGTAGCGGCATCGCATCCAGATGTTCAAAGTAGCCTCCATGGGATGCAGATTGATTCGTACAGCCGTGCTGCTTCTCGACCGTTTCCATCTGCCTAGCGGCACACAAACATCATCTCGGCTTGCTCATGACACGAATACAGGACCGTAATGCTGCTGACAGTACACAACCTGCAACACACAAGGAACACATGGCATGTGGTCAGAGGAACTTCCGTTCGTCAGCACCATCTACCGTAGCACCTGAACATTTTCTGATAGATGTTCATAGCATCTTTTTTCCTCCATTTCCAGTCCGGAATCCGTCCTTGTAGTTCGTAGGTATAGTTAATGTTCATCTTGTATATTTTGTATATGGGCATACCATTATTAAGCATTATTCACTTGATGTAAAGTACATCTATATACTATGAAATATTAAAATTCCCTCCTAACTTCACCTCTTCTACCATTCTGTTCGTTGTTGCTTTAGCAGCAGCCGCGTAAATTCAACTATTGGTGCAAAGTAGACCTCTTTCCAGTACTTGACAGACTCCATTCGGTATTACCTTGATACCCACGTCACTGCTGCCTGACATTTGTCTGACGATAGTCTATAGACCGAAAGTGCACAAAACTACAAGTACACACGATTGAGCCTGTTTCCCACAATCATCATAAAGCTATCTATGCAACTGCGCAGACATCACGTCTAAAATTGTCTACATCAATACTCCGCAAGCCACCTGACGGTGTGTGGCGGAGGGTACCTCGAGTACCTCTATCGGTTCTCCTTCTGTTCCAGTCTCGAATTGTTTGTGGAAAGTAAGATTCCGGTATGCCTCTCTGCGGACTCTAATCTCTCTGACTTTATCCCCATGATCTCCTCCCGGGATATGCGTAGGAGGGAGCAGTATACTGCTGGACTCCTCGGTGAAGGTATGTTCTCGAAACTTCAACAAAAGCCCGTACCGAGCTACTGAGCGTCTCTCTTGCAGAGACTTCCACTGGAGTTTATCTGTCACCTCCGTAACGCTTTCGCGATTACTAAATGATCCTGTATCGAAGCGCGCTGATCTACGTTGGATCTTCTCTCTCTCTTCTATCAACCATATCTGGTACAGATCCCCCACCACTGAGCAGTATTCAAGCAGTGGGCGAACACGGGTACTTTATCTTTGTCTGGGATCTACTTTACCGATAATTAATTTTATATGGTATTTCCATTTTAATTCACTCCTAATGCCTACTCCCAGCTAATTTATGGAATTAACTGCTTCCTGGTACTGACCTGCTATATTATAGCTAAATGATAAAGGATCTTTCTTTCAATGTAATCGCAGCACATTACACTTGTCTACATTGAGATTCAATTGCCATTCCTTGCACCATGCGTCAATTCGTTGCAGATCCTCCTGCATTTCAGTACAATTTTCCATTGTTATAACCTCTCGATATTCTACAGCATCATCCACAAAAAGCCTCAGTGAACTTCCAATGCTATCCATCATAACAGCAACGAAGTCGTATTATACATCTGCATCAGTGAATATCGCCAGGAAAACTTCATTCACCACAGACCATGTGGAAGCAGCTCCTGTCGTTCTTGTAAGGACGAATTTCTCATCTTGCGGCGTAGTAAGGAAGCGCTACACACATTTTCTTTAAACCGCAGCTCACTTGTCTGAGAAGTCTGTATATGCTAAACCAAGACGTGTTTACTGCATACAAACTATTCTGTCTGCGCCTACGAGAACAGTGGTACTGTTAAAATAACATGTTTGTAGAACCACGAACTCAAATACGGTATTTACATATAAAACACTTTTACATCACAGTAACTTAAAGAAAGTAACATTTAAAAAATGGTTCAAATGGCTCTGAACACTATGGGACTCAACTTCTGAGGTCATTAGTCCCCTAGAACTTAGAACTAGTTAAACCTAACTAACCTAAGGACATCACATACACCCATGCCCGAGGCAGAATTCGAACCTGCGACCGTAGCGGTCTTGCGGTTCCAGACTGCAGCGCCTAGAACCGCATGGCCACTTCTACCGGCAAAGTAACTTTAACACGATAAGTAGTAACGTGCAAGCAACACAGTAGAAATACAGTCGATTAGAAACATCTAATGCCATTTAGAGTAACAACGTTAAAGACTAACAGAAATACTTCTACTGTGGAAAATTGTAATGACAATACGTAACAGCAGAAGAGACAAGAGGTATTCGTCGGTGTAAAAAGAGCTATTTTATGAAACAGCGAGACAGACTTAACCAGTTTCGGACTTGGGGTAATGAGGTAGTTTCGTTGAGTTGGCAAGCTGGCTGCAATAGAGTCAGGGAGGCATTACTGTCATTACGTCTTTCGAAGCTGACGATGTTATTTATTTCTCTGATATAATCAGCGTGATCATTCAAGTTTCGGGTTTTTGCTACTGTAAAGGACTTAGAAGAGGCGTCTCAGTGACGGAATTCATTAGAAAAGATTTACCTGTAATTTAAACGTATATTTCTACTATGAACGTGACAGAAATACACTTTACCATCAGAGATAAATCTTTCCTAATACATTCAGGTCAGAGCGCTAATGTCGAGGAGACAATGAGGGACCTTATACGCTGTATGGCGCTAAAGGAGTGTGTGTGAAAATAGCCAGTTAATCAACTAATCTAGTACTGAAATGAGCTTTAAATAAGACATAGCAAACACTACGTGGCGGGTGACAGACTACGTAACACTGAAAATGTTAGTAGTCGTAGCGCGGAGCAAAATCTATGGGACTGCTATTGTGCCAGATTCGGGTATCGTAGACAAAATCTTCATGAAAAGTTTGAACGAATGACATAAATGCCTACTAAAGTTCATTGAATTAATTTACGATCTAATATGCTACGCGAGATCTCATATTTGTCAACTTTCTCTCAATGAGCTTTCCAGAGACGTTGAAACTTAAAACGACGAAGAGAGTTAAGTTCCATTACTGTCTTTCTATGTAACTAGATCATCTCACACATGCCAGAAGCTGTTAGCTTCAAGTCCCCGCGAAGCCTTGTTAGCGCCGTTCTTCGCCGACTCTTAATTACATTACCGTTGCTGTTAGAGAGGGGAATACAACCACGAAACTTTTGAGTCAGTGTTACTGTAAACACAAGCAGTGTATTTGCAGTTCATACAGGATAATGTTATTGACTCATTGTCAATTGGTGTTTCAAATAAAGAGTTGTCAGGCCGGTAATGTACTCTTCACTTGAAACCAGACGTTTCAGTCGTTTCAAAAGTGTAATGAAGCTATACTTTCCATCTTCAAGAAATCCGTTCCACTGTTATACTTATAAGGTTGGTGCGTAAGTTCGTAGCATTTTTGTTTTGAATGTTGGTATACCGATTGCTACGGGGTTTATTTATAGAACGGCATTTTTTTTTATCTACAGATCAATGTTGTCAATTGAGTTTGCATATTGTCATTCTGTCTTTTATAGGTACTAAGTGAAGCTGTGAACGCTAGAAAATTAAGTTCCCAGTGGAGAAATCGTTACAGTTCCGGCACATTCTTCTGTTTGAGTTCAGTAGAGAGGTGACAGCAGCGGAAGGAGCCAGAAACATTTGTGCTGTGTATGGAAATAGTGCTACAGGATAGTGCGCGGCAAGAAAATGGTTTTCTCGTTTTAAGGAGAGTCGTTTCGACAGTAGTGGCTCTTCACGTTCAGGAAGCCCTCCATGGATTGATGGAGATCATTGAAAAGCATTAATCCAGTTATCCACGTCGGTGTCATCGAGAACTAGCAAATGTGATGAACTGTAGTAATTCCCACACAGTGTGACATTTGCATGCAATAGGGAAGATTCACAAATCTGGTGTATGGGTACCGCATGCTCTAAGCAAAAATCACAAAAAGCCGGCGGGTGGCCTATGTGCACCTGTGCTTGCTCCTCATCAACTGGCTTGCGAACTAGACAGACCATTCCTATCCCGTATCATTACTGGTGACGAGAAATGGTTTCTTTATGCTAACATAAGGGAACAAATGGTAGAGCCCTAACAAAGCATCAACTCCCCGGACGAGGATCTGTGAGCGTCCTCTACAGTTAATGTTGGGCGTTTGGTGGAACAGCGATGTGTGGTGTAGTACGAATTGCTTCCTCGAGTGTAATCGTCACTGCTGCCATTGTCAACAACTGAGACATCTGCAGGAGCAATCCGAGAACAACGACCAAGAAGACTGCGTGAAGTGATGCTGCACCATGATAACGCTGTCAGCATTCTGCTAGACGGACAAAAAACACTACACAGCAGTTGGGTTGCATGATTTCTATAGTTACCGAATCGAAAAGCTACCCCAGCTAAGACAGGCAGTTGTAAATAGTGATGACAAAAATCTCTGTTTCATGTATCTGCTGTGTTCGTTAAATTTACAAGAAAAACGCTACCAACTTATGCACCAACCCAGTTAACTGTATTATACGGTTTTAGTGTTGCTGTCGAAAGTATAGTTCTACATCTTCATCTACATAGGGTGATTATAATTAAAGTTCAACTTTCAAAACGCTGTAGGAATAACACCACAGGTCAAAATGACGTCAAATTGCAACGGAATACTATCGGAGAAGGGGAAAAATGTATGGCAGGAGCAAAAAATTGTGTGAAAATTGATCGATAGATGTATGTACGAGGTGTGGCTAGAAAAAAACCGGACTAGTACTGGTGAAACAATAAAACGAATACAATAAGGCTGAAAGTCGCGTGGCCTGTCACGTGACTCTCGCTCCGCCTACTGCTCGAGTTTCATCTGCCTCCTGCACTCAGTCTGCCCGTGGCGTCTGTTTTAAGTAGTTACGTTTTGTCTGTGCGTCGGAAAATGTTGAGTGTACAGAAAGAACAGCGTGTTAACATCAAATTTTGTTTCAAACTAGGAAAATCTGCAAGTGAAACGTTTGTAATGTTACAACAAGTGTACGGCGATGATTGTTTATCGCGAACACAAGTGTTTGAGTGGTTTAAACGATTTAAAGATGGCCGCAAAGACACCAGTGATGACACTCGCACTGGCAGACCATTGTCAGCAAAACCTGATGCAAACATTGAAAAAATCGGTAAACTTGTTCGACAAGATCGCCGTTTAACAATCATAGCAGTGTCTGAGTTAACAGGAGTTGACAAGGAAAGTGTTAGGCAGATTCTTCATGAAAGTTTCAACATGAACAAAGTGTGTTCAAAAATGGTTCCAAAGTGTCTCACAATTGAACAGAAGGAACGCCGAAGAATGATTTGTTCTGACATCCTGGAAAACATTGAAAGTGAGCCCACCTTCTTACAAAATGTTATTACTTGCGATGAATCGTGGTTTTTTACTTACGATCCCGAAACTAAACGCCAATCGATGCATTGGAAAACTCTTGGTTCTCCACGACAAAAAAAAGCACGAATGTCAAAATCGAAATTCAAGGCAATGATGATTCTTTTTTTTGACATCAAAGGGATTGTGCACATTGATTGGGTACCAGGGGGACAAACAGTGAATCAGCATTACTACATTAGCGTCCTGGCTACCCTACGTGAGCGAGTACGGAGAAAACGGAACAATTTGTGGAGAAAAAAGTCATGGATCCTTCACCAAGACAATGCCCCAGCTCACAGTGCGTTGTCAGTGAAGACGTTTTTGGCCAAACACAACATTCCCATCTTAGATCATCCACCCTACTCACCTGATTTGGCCGCCTGTGACTTTTTTCTTTTCCCTAAAGACAAGTCAGCTTTGAAAGGAACTAGATTTGAGACTGTTGAAGCAGTAAAAGAAAAAGCGACGGAAGTAATGTATGGACTTACCGAAAATGATCTGCAGCATTGCTATGAACAGTGGAAAATTCGTATGGAGCGGTGTAGAGACCGAGGAGGAGAGTACATTGAAGGAGATAACATGAAATTGTAAATAATTGTAAATAAATGTTTTTTCCAGCATCAGTCCGGTTTTTTTCTAGCCGCACCTCGTATGTATGTATGTGTGAGAATACGTGAACAAAGACAGCTGTCATGCGCACGAACCATTGAAGTTGGTATAGACACGCCGGGTACGCGGCTTTTCCTCCTTTCGCGTCTGCGACG
Organism: Schistocerca americana; assembly: GCF_021461395.2. NCBI lineage: Eukaryota > Metazoa > Arthropoda > Insecta > Orthoptera > Acrididae > Schistocerca > Schistocerca americana. The sequence continues at coordinate 748,243,608 of NC_060122.1, read as the reverse complement.
TTCGCCTTGACAGTCTCAATGCGGGATCGCGCTCTGATTGTAAAGTTGTATTACAAGAACGATAACAGTACACACGTAGCTCTACAGAAGTTCCGGACGCTGAAAGGTTTGAAAAAAGACGTTAGTCCTATTGCCGTGGGTCTGGAGAAAATGATCTGGAAATTCGGAAAGACGGCTTCTTTTGGTGTGCAACCTGGTAAAGTGAGGAAACGAATTGATTCGACGTCAATAGAAGCAGTGGCCGCAGCAATGCTGGAGGAGACGAGTGGTGGTGTGCAAACGCGTAGCGCACGGAGAATTGGTCGAACATTGGTCACACCCGTGAGTACGGTGTATAAAATCCTACGAAACATCCTTCTTTGCTATCCTTTCAAAATTAGCCATGTGCACTAGTTGCTTCCTGTTGACCTGCCAGCAAGAGAGATCTTTGTTTTAGAATTTCTTGCTCACATGGAAGTGGGCAGTGATTGGTCGTGGAAGATTTTGTGGACAGACAAAGCCCACTTCCATCTGACAGGATATGTCAATACAGAGAATTGTCGAATACGGGAAGCGGAATATCCACGCGCAAATCAACCACTACCACTTCATCCTGTGTCCTGTGGGTTTACGGAACCATTTATCATAGGGCCCCATTTTTTCGAAGAGACAGGTGCTTCCGATCCTGTTACTCGTACCGTCACTGGTAAGTGCTATGAGGGTCTACTGAGCAAGCAGCCCTCCAAAAGCGTGGATTTGTGGATAGAGTCATTTTTATATAAGATGGCGCACCTCCGCACATTGCAAATCCAGTCAAGCAGCTGCTGAAGCGTCATTTCGGAAATGCTAGAATTATTAGCCACCATTTCCCTACAGCCTGGCCGTCGTAATCACCTGATCTTAGTATGTGTGGCTTCTGGCTCTGGGACTGCCTGATAGGTATTATGTTTAGTGTTCTGATTGCAAACTTAGTTGCATTGATGGCACGCATTGCGCAACCCCTTTTGATCGTGGCCCAGGAAACACTTCGCTCAGTTGTGGAGCATGCTGTTCCTCGATTTCAACTTGTTGCAGAAAACGGTGGACAGCATATTGAACATGCTTTGCGCCAGTCACACGGAAATTAATAGTGCAATTTGATTTTGATTGATGCTTTTTATGCGGTTTCTGGTCCCAGGACAGCTAAAGACCGATATTTCCCATCGGATGTGATATGACCTTGGTGAATGGGCTTACGTAACTGATAGTATCACACCTATACACCCATGCACACTGATTCGTACAATTTGTTTGACTTCAAACGTATACCTTAGCGAGTGCTGTACGATTCACTTGTCATTTTTAGTCTACCACTATTAGATTATGATGCTTATAGCGCCTTCTATTGCTACGTTTTGTAACTATTTATTTTTCTTTTGACATACGTTTTCCCCCTTCTCCGAAGGTATTCAGCTGAATATGACGTCATTCTGACCAGTGGCATTATTTCTTCGGCGGCCTGAAAGTTTAATTAAAATTTCCCTGTACGTCTCATGGAACCTAACGTAACGTGATAGAACATATGTGCCTGTTACTATTCGTCCTTTTCCAGTTCAAGTCGGAAACGGTGTACTGGAAGACCAGATTCTTTGTAAGAGTCCGTTAGATTTCGAGTCTAACTGATTTTACCTTCATGTTCTCCTCACGAGGTACACACAGGAGGGCCCTTCCAAGAAATTCTGTCTCGGAATTTTATCATTGAACCATACCGTGATACACAAACTCATCTCTTGGAGCGTCTGATACGATACTGTGACGAAACCCCCCGCTTTCATTGGACTTCCTATCCTGACTGGTAAGGGTCCCAGACTCAAGTACTGGGCTAAGTACGGTTTTGTAAGCTACGTCCTTCGTCGGTTAACAACACATGGTACTTCCAATGGAACTCAATCTGGCATCTAGCTTTTCTACAGTTAGTTTTATGTAGTAGTTTCATTATAAATCAGTCCGAACACGTACTAGGATGAGGAGTGTAAAAGATAATGGATTACACCGCATTAGAGTGATGTAGCTAAAGTCGTGACAAACAGATTGATACCGGACACTTATGGTCAGTCAAGTCGGAAACAATCTCCTATTGAACTTTTTCTTCAGGCAGTTGTCAACAGGTCAAATGCGTTTCACAAAATACAAAAGACAAAGCTGTACTGGGTTCTTTAAAGTATTACCGGTCTCAGTTACAAACCATCGTCAGGTAGCTGTATCATCGTTATTAGAACAAGAGTCGCAAACATACAGGGTGACAATTATTGAACTATATGAGATAAAATCGTCATAACTTCTGAAGTGTTGAGTTCAGGACTTTCAAACTGCACGGTTGGCCGCGTGTCATGATGGGAATTAGTATGCGCATGCAAGGTTTAGTTTAACGACGAAGCCCACTTTCATTTGGGCGGGCTCGTCAATAAGCAAAAGTGGCGCATTTGGGGGAATGAGAATCCGCATTTCGCTATCGAGACGTCGCTTCACCCTCGACGAGTGGCTGTGCAGTGTGCAATGTGCAGTCACCGAACAATCTGCGCAATATTCCTTGATGGCATGGTGACTACCGAACGGTACGTGAAGGTTTTGGAAGACGTTTTCATTCCCATTATCTAATGTGAGCCTGATTTCGACAAGATGTGGTTCATGCAAGACGGATCTCGACCCTGTTGAAGCAGGAGAGTGATGTCCTGGAGGAGCACTTCCGGGATCGCCCACTGGCCACTAGCATGGGCCTCGATTGGGCGCCATATTCTCCTGGTCCGAACATATGCGATTCCTGTTAGTGCGCTTATATTAAAGACAAGATGTTCAGCAATAACCCCAAAACTATTGCTGATCTGAAAACAGCCATTCAGGAGGTCATCGACAGCATCGATGTTCCGTTACTTCTGCGGGTGATGCAGAATTTCGCTATTCGTCTGTACCACATCATCGTCAATGACGGGAGGCATGTGGAACAAGTCATAACCTAAATCCGAATATCTGTAGTGACTCGAACAGTCCACAGGTATACTGCCGGTCCATAGTGTCCAACGGACACAATATTTCGGCTATCAGACATGTCGCCATCGTCAGGTGCGTTGGCGAACTGAGCTCCTGAGGGTGGGCGGCTGTCTTAAATCCCCTCCCCTCACGAGGCGTTTTCCACGAGGTCCGCGCCCGCGCGTCAGCGGTCGGTGAGACGCTGGTGTCGGCGTCTGTGGTGGCATCGGTGTAATTGCCTCGTCCGCCCTTGTCGCCTGTTCGTTTCCTTTGCTGAGCGTCTTTTTAATTAGACTCTCTTCTGGTAACCATGCCCTGCTGAGGTTGAAGCCGCATTCTCGGTTGATGAGTCCGTCCCTGGTACGAATTTCGATAAGCTCTCTCTACCGAAGCTGTCCCAGTATTTAGATGTCTGTGCCAAGACTCTGGTATGTTGGTAGTCCATTTCGTGATTTTCGGACAAACAGTGCTCTGCGACCGCCGACTTGTTGGGGTACCCAAGTCGAGTGTGTGTCTAATGTTCTCGGGAATGACCTTCGATGGACGCACTGTCTGTCCACTATAAGTCTTCCCACATTGACACTGAATCTGGTATATGCCCGCCCTCCCGCAAACCGAGATCGCCTTTCACACTTCCCAATAATGCTCGCGTTTTAATGGTGGGCAAAAGACAGTTCCTAGTCGGTGTTTCCTCAATGTTCGTGCTATTTTCTCCAACAGCGCGTCAGTATGCGGTATGTAGGCAGTGGATATCTCTTTATCCGAGACACCTCAAGGACCTGTACCGCCAAAACTTTATAAAGCCCCTAAAGTCCACAAGGAAGGGATTCCGTTACGCCCAATTGTCAGCAACATTAGGACACCTACATATTCGCTGGCCAAATATCTGGCACAATTAGTAAGCTCTTATGTGGGTAAATTCCCTCATCACGTTTTTCAGGTTATCAGGATATATCAGCCGCAGTGCTAAATAATAGTTTCACCATAGCGATGGGAAAGTCAAAATGCAGCGTAAAAATCGTAAGTTCAGTATACATTATTTTTTGGCAAAATCGTTGTTGAATATTAAAAACTACAGGTAAAAAATGTAATGCTGAAGTGTGTGTAAATTTTACCTCAAAATACTGTGAATTAATAGTTACATCGTTTTGTTTGTCTTCCATTCTTGCCACGAAACTACGTGGTTGTTGGAATCGAATTGTAAATGTAACTGTTAGTTTTTGCTTAACGTTTAGAAATGTCTTTTTTTCTTTCATTGCCCTCACGGGAAAGTTTAAATTTTTAATGGTTAGGAAAAAGACCGCTAAGACGGTGATCTAAGTGAGCTTGGTGCCCATGACTGGCTTTTCTAGGTGAATTTGAAGTTTATTTCTCGACTTGACACACAGTAAGTGTCCCGAACTCCCTAACACTGTTTGGTACATTGTAAACAGTTATCATTTAAACACTAGGTACTTAATTAATCTGACTGATTCAAGTTACCTTCGTTGATCCATTATGGATCGTGGGACGACGGCTGGCATGAACTTCTTGATGCAGTAATTTACCAACAGCCGTATGTATTGTATAAATTTATTTTATTTTATGAACTTCTATGTGCTACGAGTTTCGACATTACGTTGATGCCAGCTTCAGGCCCCACTCGTCACTATGACTAAACTGGTAGCACATAGAAGTTCATAAAATAAAATAAATTTCAACAATACATACGGCTGTGAGTAAATTATTGCATGAAAGAGATTCAAGTTATTGTTCGGTAATCGTGTAAGCATACGCAAATTGCTCTTTTCACCCAGTTATGCAAAATAAGTTGCATTCGATTGATGCTGGGTATCACCTGTCAACCCCTGAACCGTTGTTCGACCCTCATCAGGTTTTCCTGCATTTGTTTAAGAATGTTCCAGAGTTGATCTCCGTACATACTGGCGTCATCGGTGAAGAAACTCACCCCTAGGTCATTCATTTATGTTATGAATACTCCATGGTGTACGCCAGAATTTCCTTCTAGGTCTGAAGATTACTCATGGTTACCGACGACATGCCGTGTTCCCTTTCCTTGGAATTCCCCAGTCTAATCACAAAATACTGGTCACGTTCGCAATTTTTTTTTTCATCAGGCGACACCGTGCAGCTACTGAAATTTCGAACTGGAACGTGGGATCAACCTAGCCGCTGATACACAGCGTGATTATTATCTCAAGGCAGACTCTCAGGTTTCGTTCGTTCCTCAGAATTTCTTAAATTTTTTGTGAAATCAGAATAGCTACTTCGTAAGAAAGAAGTACGGTATGTTGAGGTAAGTGAAGTAGTTACTTGAAAGTATGTTAACTAAAGAAGGACTAAAATAAGACATTCTGTGTGTATCACACGGTATAATACTATACAATTCAAATTATCTTTTACTTTTCTTTAATATAAGGTACAAGAAATAATACGCAATTATCTACTTATTTTGCGGTGCATCAAAGTGCGTACTAATTTTTGCAGAGGACAATAGTGCACGAAACAGCGACATCCGGAAACCAACTCACTTGAGATCAGTTTACGATGGTCGCCAGTCCCAGCCTAGTTCCCATACACGAGTTTAGCTACACCAACAGAAAGGAAAACCGCAACACCAAAAGTTAATTAGAGTAATGAAATTCAGGGAAAACATTTGTCTAGATAACATATTTAATTGATTAACATTGCAAGATCACACGTTAACTTAAGTGCGAGGTAAGCCATGTAAATGTGAAATGCTGGAACATTAATAACTGATATAACCACCGGAATGTTTAACGTAAGCATGCAAACGTGCATGAACTGTGTCTATCTTGAGGTTAGCATCACCACACGTTTAAAGGAGTGACACAAGTTTTAGGGCTGCAGTATCTCCAGCAGAACAACTTCTTGTAACCCTTCGATTTTTTGCAGCGGGGGAGAGTTAAACAAGTTTAATGTACTCTCATCGAATATCACTGGCCAAAATTAGTGGAACTGTGCCTACATTTGCTGGATTATCGTGATGTACTCAAAGATTTTGTAAAAGTAAGTGCTGTTATATCCTTTTTTATACATTCTTAACACATTAATACATGCATTTATCGGCACATACTACATATTCGATACCTTACCAATATCCCACTATCTGAAGTCAAGGAATGAAGGTCTCAGAATACCGTAGTAGTGACATGAACTTCAACCTCCAAGTAAAATTCGAAGTTGCCAGAAACACTTCAAACACATGACCCTACTTTAACTTAAAGTAAAAAGATTGTTACATTGAAATAAATTATTCATGAAATTATTGAATCAGAAGGACTCCACAGAGGTTTCCTAACTCCAACTTCTAACAGAAACTGAACAGTTACTTCAGATGTGGACCACTTGGAAGTCGCCTTTATGTAAACACAAGAAATACACTACAATGTTCGTGCCTAGTCACTCATCTCTGCAGTGCTTTTGCTTACTGACCGTAAACTGCGGTGTTTTTGCTCGCTGACAGTAAACTACACTCGATACAAAACTTCCCTCAACTAGTTTTTCAAACTCGCGATTTCAAACAACTGTTGACAACATCTGGAAACAAAGTCAAACTCTGAGTTGACAACAGTTGTCAATTGAGTTTGCTGCATTTGATTTTCGGTCTGAATGTACCTTGAAGCTTCCTCCAGTTTGAATCCAACTTTTTTGGGAACGCAAATGTACAAAAGCAACACGCTCCAATCATAACTGCACAGACGTCCTCCTTTACATTTAGGGGGCGATGAAATATCAAATATTTGCCACTGTATGGATATTTAAATTTATCTCCAAGAGCAAATGCCTCATGTCTGACAAAACAGGGTGGAAGAGGCTCACTGGAGTCAGAGAATGGTCGTCGTTTAGGAAAATTTGACTCAACAAGAGGAAAGCCTCGAAACGTGGTTCTTCTGATAAATCACAGAAAAATATGTGTATTCTGATATGCTACATTTCCTGTCGTCTGTAATTACCACTAAATCGGCAGAGATGGAAGAAACTGTTGCTCATACTGATGAGGTATATTGTTATGGTGCTCAGGAAGGCGTGACCTCCAACTCTCGTAAGAGACAAAGGGTGACAGATGAGGAAAAACTGTTTCAGGTACTTGCAGCAAATACCAAGGGGGAAAAAATCTGTTATGGCTCAGGCAGACGACGCTCACAAGTATTTTCTACTGTAATTAGATTCGTTCCCTGTGCCACAGCATTTCAAGATGAACTCGAAATTTGGAGTAGTGTCGGTTTTCAGGAAGTACAGCTGGTGTTACAGTTCACTAAGACACTGTAAATTTCAGTACACTCCACACATACCAGTACCTGTACGTACACTGGAGAGCCAAAGAAACTGGTACACCTGTCTATTATCGGGTACTGCCTTCGCTGGCACGCAGAAGTGCTGCGACACGACGTGGCATGGACTCGACAAATGTCTGAAGTCGTGATGGAAGGAACTGACTCCATGAATCCTGCAGGCCTGTCCATAAATCCGTAAGAGTACGAGGGGATGGAGATCTCTTCTGAACAGCACGGTGCAAGGCATCCCAGATATGCTCAATAATGTTCACGTCTGGGGAGTTTGGTGCCCAGGAGAGGTGTTTAAACTAAGAATAATGTTCCTGAAGACATTCTGTACATTCTGTAGAAATTCTGGACGTATGTACCGTCGCGTTGTCCACTGGAATTGTCCAAGTCCGTCGGAATTCACAATAGACATGAATGGATGCTGGTGATCAGACAGGATTCTTACGTACACGTCAGCTGTCAGAGTCGTATCTAGACGTACCAGGGGTCCCATATCACTCCTACTGCACATGCACCACACCAATATAGTACGTCCAGCAGTTCGAACAGTCCACCGTTGACATGCAGGGTCCACTGATCCCTGAGGTTTTCTCCATACCCGTACACGTCATTCGCTCGATACAATTTGAAACGAGACTGGTCCGACCAGGCATCATGTTTCCAGTCATCAACCGTCCAATGTCTATGCTGACGGTCCCATGCGAGGCGTAAAGCTTTGTGTCGTGCAGTCATCAAAGGTACACGAATGGGCCTTCGGATCCGAACGCCCATATCGGTGATGTTCCGTTGAATGGTTCGGACGCTGACGCTTGTTGATAGTTCAGCACTGAAATCTGCAGCAATTTTCCGAAGGGTTGCATTTCTGTCTAGCTGAATTATTCTCTTCAGTCATCGTAGGTCCCGTTTTGCAGGATCTTTTTCCAGACGCATCGATGCCGGAGATTTGATGTTTTATCGGATTCCTGATATTCACGATACGCTCGTGAAGTGGTCGAACGGGAAAATCCCCACTTCATCACTACCTCGGAGTGGCTGTGTCCTATCGTTCGTGCGCCGACTGTAACACCACGTTTAAACTCATTTAAATCTTCATAACCTGCCATTGTAGCAGCAATAACCGCTCTAAGAACTGTGCCAGACGCTTGTGGTCTTATATGGGCGTTGCCGTCCGCATCACCGTATGCTACCTGTTTACATATCTCTTTATTTGAATACGCATGCCTATAACAGTTTCTTTGGCACTACAGTGTAAAAATCCGTCTATAATTAGCCTTGCAAACAATCCAAGACCAAGCAAATCAAAACGCGATGCAAGACTTTCACCTGTGTCATCGGATTCTTCAGTTGTCACCGATTTTTCTCTGGGTAGCGTAAATAATGAAGAATATACTTCCGAACAAATTACTTTTAATCCTGCCTTAGTTGCGTAGTTATAGAAATTTGCAGACTTTTTTCTCTGAATTCCTCATAACCTGTGATAAAGGCGCCATGTTTCTGACCAAAAGTTAACATAGGATGAAGCCAGATCTTTCGTTGACGTCGGTGGCGTCTTTATTTTCTTTTCAGCAACAGAGCAAAAAGCAACACTTCGTCAGAATCCATTTCGTAACTGGCTCCCACAAGCATAGATACCTCTATTGTTATAGATGTTCTGCCACGTGGTTCAGTCTCGTGCCCGGACATTCAACCGCGCGGCTAAGATGCGTGATTGTCGTACGTTGCAGCGATTGGACCACGCGACTGAATCGGCACCACGAATTCGCCATTGCGAAAGCAGCCTCAACGTTTGATATGTGGCACTTAAAAAGACTTCCGTATGTAAGACAGGTAAATCGGTGACTGAACAGGTGCAGATTTGAAATGTGCCTTACGTGACGACCCGAACAAAAGCTTATCCACTTCTAAATCTGTATCGACATAGATACTACGTAAGCCACCATATAGTGCGTGGCGGAGGGTACCCTGTTCCACTACCAGCCATTTCCTTTCCTGTTCCGCTCACAAATAGAGTGAGGGAAAAACGACTATCTGTATGAGCCCTAATTTCTCGTACCTTATCTTCATGTTCCTTATGTGCAATCTATGTTGGCGGCAGTAGAATAGTTCGGCAGTCAGCTCAAATGCCGGTTCTCTAAATTTTCTCAACAGTGTTTCTCGAAAAGAACGTCGCCTTCCGTCCAGGGATTCCCATTTGAGTTTCCGAAGCATCTCCGTAAAACTTGTTCGAGCCTGTCGGTAACAAATCTAGCAGCTCCCTCCTGAACTGCTTCGATGTCTTCATTCCGACCTGGTACGGATTCCAAACACTCTAGCAGTACTCAATCATTGGTCGCACGAGCATCCTACATGCTGTCTCCTTTACAGGTGAACCAGTCTTTCCTAAAATTCTCACAATAAACCGATGTCTACCATTCGCGTTCCCTACCACAGTTCTCACATACTCATTCCATCTCATACTGCTTTGGAACGTTACGCCCAGATATTTGAACGACTTGGTTGGGTCAAGTAGGATATTAGTAATACTGTATCCAAACATTACAGGTTTGTTCATCCAACTCATCCTCTTTAACTTACATTTTCCTACATTTAGGGCTAGCTGCGGGACTAAGGCTTCCACACAGTCCCTTGTTGACCAGTCTGATGCGCCAGTTGATGATTTGCAAAATAAAAGCAGTAGTTTTAAATTTCACGTTCAAGAAATCGTTCACACAGGAGTCTCGTACAAACACAACGTCATTTGACGACCGGAGACACTCCCGTATGAACCACAAAGTAAGAAGCATCCTTAGCGTAGAGAAACAACTGAAAGTTTTCAAAAGTAAATAAACAACCAGGTCCGGATGGAATCCCAGTTCGATTCTACTAAGAGTACTCTACTGGACTGGCATCTTAACTAGTCTGCATTTATCGCGTATCTCTCGCCCAGCACAAAGTTCCTAAGCTATTGGAAAAAGGCGCAGGTTACCCGGGCCATGTAAGATGGATAAAATAGTGGATGCACTAAATTACAGACCAATATCCCTAACTTCCGTTTGATGCATAATCCTTGAACGTACTCTCAGTTCGAAAATAATAAACTTTCTTGTGACTGAGAAGCTTATGTGTGTGAATTAGCATGGTTTTAGATGGGATCTCTGGTGCGAAACTCAGCTTGCCCTTTTCTCACATGATACACATCGCAATATGGATGAAGGGCAACAGGCAGATTCCATATTTCTAGATTTCCGGAAAGCATTTGACACGCTGTCCCAGTGCAGGGTGTTAACGAAGTTACGAACATACAGATAAAATCACAGATATGTGTGAGGCTGGAAGACTTCTTAAGTAATGGAACCCGTATGTTGTCATCGACTGCGAGTGTTTTGGTCTGCTTAGTAGTTCCCCAGGAAAGTGTGATAGAACCGCTGTTGTTCTCTATTTACGTAAATGATTTGGAGGACATGGTGAGCGTCGATCTGCGGTTGTTTGCCGATGACGCCATGGTGGGCGCTCAGGTGTCGAAGCTGAGTTATACTAGTCAATAGGCACGTAGAAATGCCTCAAAACTAGTTTGCTACAGAAGGGACGTGCAAGGGATAAAAAGTGTAGTGTGACACCAAGGCTCGGCTACAATAAGCAAGTTCAAACGGATGTCGGGTGCATTGCGCGGAGAGAAGACTTTCTCCACAGGGACTTGTGTGGAGCGCTGCATCAGATCAGTTTCCCAACTGAAGAAGACGACAACGTTTACCATTGTTTCATGCATTTTTAGAATCCGTGTAATGGAAATATATCTTTATGCCCTGTTGAATATTGAGCTGCCCGCATCTCGTGGTCGTGCGGTAGCGTTCTCGCTTCCCACGCCCGGGTTCCCGGGTTCGATTCCCGGCGGGGTCAGGGATTTTCTCTGCCTCGTGATGGCTGGGTGTTGTGTGCTGTCCTTAGGTTAGTTGGGTTTAAGTAGTTCTAAGTTCTAGAGGACTTATGACCACAGCAGTTGAGTCCCATAGTGCTCAGAGCCATTTGAACCATTTTTTGAATATTGAGCTCTTCAATGTGCCCGAATTATAGTCTGTGTTTGAGTGATATTCATACACCACTCTTTTGCTTTAGTATACATGTATAACTCCGTAAAAACTTCACTTGGGTTAGAGGTAATGTGGAAACCGTTTCGTTCATTTAACATCCAGAACGTGTTAGGAAATATAGGGACAGACAGCTGTTGATGAGTGACACTGATTAATTACTTCTGCCACAGTTGAGAAATGGTTCAGCTGGTAGTGATGGGTTTCAGTTTTCAGTTCTTAAATGGTCGCACAATGTCACATTCCTCACAGCATATTTCTCTCTCAGTATAAAAATCCAGTACACCGACTTCGTCGTAGTCATTCAAGGTGACCTGTTGCCCTCTAACCAATCTGTACGGATATACACATCAAAAAGGGGTTTGCATCACCTCGGTACCGAGAGTTCCGGAACTAGTAAAAAATTTTGGAATAGAGATCAACATAAACATCATTTCCGCCCTTTTTATTGCTCATGAAAACCAAACATGGCATGTTGTAACAACATACACCGAGATTTTGAGAGTTGGTGGTCCAGATTTCTGTACGCACCGGTGCCTCTCATATCCGGCAGCACGTCCTCTTACATTGTTGCATGCATGTATTCGTCATGGCATTCTATCCACAGGTTCATCAAGGCACGGTGGGTCCAGATTGTCCCACTCCTCAACGGCGATTCGGCGTAGATCCCTCAGGGTGTCTGGTGGGTCACGTCGTCCTTAGAACAGCCCTTCTCAGTCTATCCCAGGCATGTTCGATAGGGTTCATGTCTGGAGAACATGCTGGCCACTCTAGTCGAGCTATGTCGTTATCCTGAAGGAAGTCATTCACAAGATGTGCACGATGGGGGCGCGAACTGTCGTCCATAAACACGAAAGCGTAGCCAATATGCTGCCGATATGGTTGCACTATCGATCGGAGAATGGCATTCACGTATCGTACAGCCGTCACGGCGCCTTCCATGACCACCAGCGGAGTACGTCGGCCTCACATAATGCCACCACAAAACAGCACTCGGTGGACAGTGTGTCAAAGGCGTTCAGCCCGACCGTCTTGCCTCCAGACACGCCTCCGACGATTGTCTAGTTGAAGGCATATACGAGAACGTGATGTCAATCCTGAGCGATCCATTCAGCATGTTGTTGGACTCATCTGTACCGCCCTGCATGGTGTCGTGGTTGCAAAGATGGTCCTCGCCATAGACGTCGGGAGTGAAGTTGAGCATCATGCAGCCTATTGCGCACAGTTTGAGTGGTAACACGACGTCCTGTGGCAGCACGATAAGCATTATTCAACATGGTGGCGTTGCTGTCATGGTTCCTCCGCGCATAATCCGCAGGGAACGGTCATCCACTGGGCGGACTGAGCGAGGCATGTCATCGACAGTTCCTGTCTCACTGTATCTCTTCCATGTCCGAACAACATCGCTTTGGCTCACACCGAGGCCCCTGGACACTTCCCTTGTTGAGAGCCCTTCCTGGCACAAAGTAACAATGCTGACGGGATCGAACCGGGTATTGACCGTGTAGGCAAGGTTGAACTACAGACAACATGAGCTGTGTACCTCCTTCGTGGTGGAATGACGGGAACTGATCGGCTGTCGGTCCCCCTCCGTCTAATGGGCGCTGCTCATACATAGTTGTGTACCTCATTGGGTGCGTTTAGTAACATCTCTGAACAGTCAAAGGGACTGTGTCTGTGATACAGTATCCACCGTCAACGTCTGTCTTCAGATGTTCTGGGAACTGGGGTGATGCAAAACTTTTTTTGATGAGTGTACAAAGACTATCTGTAATATCCAAAACTATTCAAAATAATCGGAATCATTTAGCACTTGGGACTGAAATAAATAATGTTTCTTGTTAAGAAACGACTGAGAGGGTTCTTGGTCTCATCGTTAGGTATAAGGACTTCGTATGTTACCATCACGTAATGTGAGGATAGTGAAGTATATTATCTCTGCTCCACTGAACGGGTAGATAAAGGCATGAAGGTGTATGTAATGGAGATTTCATTTTTGCTTTTTGCGCTGTTGCTAAGTATACCTGTAGTGCAGTCAGATTCACGAATCCTTTTATCTTCAAATGATTCTTATTTTGAAAAGTGGAATTTAGTTTCATTTTCGATTTCGGGGAATTAATTTATTGTTTAATAGAGTTCCTTATTTTTACGGTTAGTTGAATATTTCATATCCACAATGCAAAGAATTAAATTATTCACATGAAAATGAACAATTTTCCTTTGTTATTCTATCATTTGTCTTTAGCAGGGCGAGTTCCGTCTCAGAGAACGGTTTCCTGCTGTTTCTTCTGAAGAGCTGATAATGAAGTTCATATGTCAATTATAAACTTGTTTAATTTTCAAAATACTGTGGGTAACTGGAACATTAATGAGGCATTAATGGATTTGGAAATGAAACTGTAGCGGCTTTTGATTAAGTTAATGTCAGCGTATGCATTACGAATGCAATATGGAAGCTATGTAAACATAAATAACGAGATGCAACGTATTCACGAACATTTAATCTACCAGATGTTAAGTAGCACTGTGATATCTCCAAGTGAAGCGTAAGGTCGTAATACGGTTTACATTTATATGTGGATTCACACGACAGAAGGAGTGTTAAGACTTAAACTCCTAAATCCATTACCTATAAGATGCACCGCTAATGTTACTTCCTACTATTCCACCGTAGGGCACACTCGGTGCATTACGTGTTCCCAACTCCAGGTATATGAGAGAAAGTGCGGCATTTCCAGGAATGATCGATTTTTTGGTCCAAGTGTTATGGCTTGGGGAATCATACGTCGCATGGGCCTGCTGACCTCAAAATCTTTGAACACGATACATTCATCGTTGAACATCATCGTAACACTGTACTCTTTCCCCATGTAGGTCTTTTTAGATTCGCATTCGACCCCAACTAAATTTTTGTGGATAACAATGTACGACTACATCGAGTAGTACAGGTGAAGGAGCCTTGGAACTAGAGAATATTCGGCAAATGGATTGTCCTGTCCCTTCCCCCGACTTGAATTCCATCGAGCACTTGAGGGCACTGGACAAACCTATTGTAGTACATCCATATTCACCAATGACCATCAAGCAGCTGCCAATCGCACTGATGGGACGCCCTACAACAAGAACTCCTTTCCAACCGTATGTCCATCATGGTAGCACGTTGTAGAGTATGCTTTGCCGTCCGTGGTGATCACACACCCTATTAAGAACCATGTCCCGCCTTTTGTAATGCCCAGCGGACCGTCGTAAATCGCCGCGACGATAGTGTAATATTGTCTATGAATATAAGTTTTATTTCTGTTCGTTTCATTATTTCTTTCAGTTTCTCTGTGGGGTACTGGATGGAAAAACAAAGGGTCTCGAACGCTAAGCATTTTTTTATTTATTTAACTAAGGTGTTTCATTGTGTTGATCACAAAAGATTGCTCAAGATGTTGGACGATTATGGAATACAAGGAGTAGTTCACAATTGGTTCACCTCTTACTTTAACAACAGATGGCAAAAGGTCATTATTCACAATGGTGAGAATGGCTGCGATGTAGGACCTCAGTGGGGTGCAGTCAAATGAGGAGGTGCCCCAGGGATCAGTGTTGGGGCCACTCCTGTTCCTTATTTATACAAATGATATGCTGCAGGTAATTCTGAAATATTTCTGTTTCTGATGACACTACTTGATAGTAAAGGATGTTGTGTGCAACACTGGCTCTGTTTCAAAAAGTGCAGTTCATGACATAAGTCCATGGGCTGTAGATAAGAAACTAACGCTACATTACAGTAAGACTCAGTTCTCACAGTTTCAAACACAACTCAACAAAACCCTACGTTTTACTTTCACGGAATGGGCATTTTATAACTGAAACTAAATTGTTCCTATTTTTAGTGCTCAAGTAGATAGTAAACTGTCATGGGAAGCTCACATTCAGGATCTCGTTCAAAAACTTAACGCTGCCATTTTTACTATTCGAACGGTATCCGAAGTAAGCGATCGTTCGACACGAAAATTAGGCCACTTTGCTTATTTTCGTTCGCTTATGTCATATGGTATTATGTATTGGGGTAATTCTTCCTTTCTCCAAGGATATTTTTGGCTCAGAAACGGACAGTTTGTGCAATAAGTGGTGTTAAGTTCGCAAACCTGTTGTCGACCCGTTTTCTGTAGTCTGGGTATTTTGACATTGGCCTCTCAATATATATATATTCTTTACTGTCGTTTCTTGTTGACGATATCAGCTTATTCCCAAGAATTATCAGCTTTCACTCAGTTAATACCAGGCAGAAATCGTCTATGCGTTTGAATTGCACTTCTTTAACTCTTGCACAGCATACTGCTGCATAAATTTTCAAAAATCTACCACTACAATTCAAGAATCTTAGCAGTTATCCACGGGCTTTCAAATCGAAACTGAAGTGTTTCCTCATGGGTCACTTCTTCTATACTGTCGAGGGGTTCCTTGAAAAATAAAATTGATTCCTATGATATATTGTTGATTGCATTTTCTTGCTCTTATGGCCTGAATTTTTTTGATTTCATAAACATTTTATTTTATCTGTTCTTACTTTATGTTGTAATTTCGTGTACTGACGTGTTCCATGACGATGGAGGTTTTCTCCTCAATTTAAGCCTACGGAACTAGACATGTAAATAAACAAATAAAAACAAATTACATTCTGAGCCCTACTCGTATTGTAGCAGTACTTTCTATGTACGGTCCAAGTTTCACCGTGCTTGTCTACTTTGCAGTGAGAAATAAATCAAAGTTACTTTTGCTTACCGGTGTAATGTAATTTACAAAAGTGAGCTTCAAGCGTTATACAAGGAAATGCACAGATTTTGATAGAAACTACTTACAGAAAAGAAACAAAACTCTATTCATATACACGCAAGCTCCTACATTTTTTTTTTTTTTTTTTTTTTTGTCCAACCCAAGACGTGTTTCTGAAATTACTTAGTCTTGAGAGTTTACTGAAAAAGTAAAATTTATTTATTGAGTTTTATTTTGCGCTAGAAATGACTTTTTGCAGAAACAGTTTGTCTATAATGTGGCTCTACAAGCAGTTTCTAAAATAGATAATCTGAAGCAGTTTGAACTTTTGTAACCACTTTTACTTTCCCCTTTATCTTCATATCTTCAAAATTACTGTTGGTGTAGTAACAGTATAACAAACCTACTTTTCTTCAAGTTTGTATTTTTCCACTGCAGAATACACTGAGTCGAAATTTGAGCACTTTCACCAGACATTTCTTCGAAGTTTAAAAGTTTGACTTGGATTCCCTCTTCGACAATCAAGTATCTCCGAACAATCGGCACAGCTGTCACTGTACTTCTATTTGACCTATCCATCGTTAGTGCTGCAAGACTTACGTCTTCCAACGAACGAAACACATCAAATGTAAATTGCGAAACAACATGAACGTCACTGCCTCGGTTTTGGTTATAGTAGGTGGAAGCGTTGAGTCAGATAGCTGCTTAAGCCACGTTAATGTTAAGTCTGATGTTTTGAATCCGAGTTTTAGTCCAGCAGTGTGGTGTAAGAATGCAGCCTCATTAGCAGCACACTCCTCTTCAAACACACAGTACCCACCTTCGGATTTAAATGAAAACCTGCTTTATTTTGAACTAGTAGTGTTAAGAGTACTGCTATGTTTAGCTGTTTCCACGTCGTCTTTAAGGTTACTCTTCCCTTAGTGGGTAGCTGAATAGTCTATAGTACATATTGTACTACAAATACATTCATTACTCCTGCCATTACACAATTTCAAAAATTTGTGTCCAAGTTGGAGGTTAACGTAATTGACAGTGATACGAAATCGTAGGCCTCCATGTCCGGTGTCATTTTGGACCAAAAATTACGGGTACTGATCCAAGTCAACGTAAACTACTAAAGCAACTAAACTGCCAACGTTTCGACCGACTGATGCGGTCCTCTTCAGGACGATTCACCTGAACCTACTAGAAGAGTATGTTTTAGTATATGTAGTTAGCAATGGAGTTTACAATGACTTGGCTCAATACCCAAAATTTTTTGTCCAAAATTACATTCCTTTTATTTTCCATTGTTGCAGTAAGAGACAAAAACCAATGGAAATGAAATGATCAAAACCCTGTAGACCAGTTACTTCACACAAGGAAAGAGCATAAACACATTGCCCCCGTTTTACCGCCAAATGACTAAGTGAAATCTTGTGGTGGAATCGGTAGTCACACCTCTCCATTGACGTCAGGGGTTGCTCCAACGTCGATCGACAGAGGCGTCGCAGTAACAGAATGTTTAAAAACGCAATTTCCAACATCCAGGTCTAAAATTAAAAATAAATACCTGTCAGTCATTAAATTCTCAAACACTAAATTTTTTACAATCCCGGACATTGCCTCGGATAGTACTAACGAACCAGGGTTGTCTGGCATAATCGCGGACGAATGGTAAGCCTACATAGAGGCACTAGAACCTCAGACTTACCGCATACAAGATTAGATTTTTGAACTGGTAAGAGGCTTTTAAAGAGAAGGTGAGATACAAGTTTACATTACTTCACCAGAAAGAGGTAGGTCATTATTTGAAAGCTTAAAAGTGATTCCTCAATATCCCATTGTGCATCACTGTCATTCTACACAGCGAAAATCGTTCGGTCTAAATTTTGGTGCGTACAAGACACAGTTTGATGTCAAAAATTTTACCGATCGTTGCAAGGAACCATTGGTGTTCCACACATTTTATCCCGTCCCTCATTTATTATACATGATGCATAACATCAAATTGCAAAGTTCTAGCCTCGGAAACGCGTCTCTAATTCCAAACGTGGGGTCCGTCTTTTGCTTTTCACAAAGTATTTCTCTCGCTGTGACTTCACTTTACCACCAACTTATAAACCAAATGATTGGATAATTATTACTGTAGTGTCCTGTAACGACGGATACGCGAGGAATACTAATTGCTTTTCTTAAATTATGCCATCACGCCGAGCTTTCACTGCTTTCGTTACAATTTCAACCTTTGAAGTATTACGTAAAATTGGGGACACTCTAATGAAATACGCCGAAATGGTTCTTCTGTATGAAATCTGAGGTAAGCAGTTCTGAAAAATAAGGACACCACGTCGTCAAAACAACGTGTACTGGACCAATCAACACTTTAGACTATATTTACCAGGCTTTCTCTGGATATGAAATATCAGTGACGTAATAAATACAAAGAAATTACCCAGGAACACATCAAGGGCATTTCGAAACCTATTTACATAGTATCCATTCTTGTCAGATTACAAATGATAGTACAATGCAACTCCCAATCTCAGATAAATGACAGACAGATTTCACTACAAGGAATGAAGGAAGGGAAGGAGATTGGATTTAACTTCCTGTCGACATCGAAGTCATTAGAAACGGAGTGCAAGCACGGATTGTGTCAAGAATTGGAAAGGAAGTCGACCGAGCCCTTTCAAAGGAACCATCCCAGCATTTGCTTGGAATGTTTTAGGGAAACCACGGAAAACCTAAATCTGGTTGGCCGTACGCGTGTTTGAAGTGTGCTAATCGCCGCACAGCCTCGCTCGGTAGATTTCACTACAGTGGACGTGAATTCTATCGGGTCTCGACGTATGATCTCACAGTGAGATAAATCAACCTGGCGCACAGCTTTACGAAAAAGAACAGGGTGACCCTACAATTCTACATAAACTGCCAGGATATCTGTTATTTAAGAAAACGACCAGAAACTGTAGACATCAAAGGAACTGATTAATTAAATTGAGATGTATCGTTTGAGCATGGGAAATAGACATTCCGTTAGCAATGAGAGAGGGTAAAAAAAAAACGACTTCTGTTTATTTCTGTTGTTAGATCCCGAGAGAAATGGCCATAGGCGCTACTCTACACAAGCAATCAATCTGCCTGGTGAATAAAATATGGCAGCTGTTTCATTTATGCCACATACACTGTGCAAGAGAGCACTCACCATTCAGTACGGGCACGGAGGTCCAGCACGTTAATTAGCGCAGCTTGGAATAGGGACCATGGCATACAGCGGGTACAACTGCAGTGCAAAGCCGTTTGTACAGCATCACACCGCGTCAGAGAATTACATCACAATGCCTACAAAGTCACCACAGCTAACAGCTGTTCAATTTGTTCTGAGATTAAGCTAAAAAATGACGTGAGTTATATCTTCGAAAACAGAGGGAGAAACATATTTTGGCAGCTTTCTATTAGACAATAAGAAAGCAGAATTTCATGGAAACCAAACTTACCTCGAAATATCTCAAAGAAATTGAATTGAAAGATATTTCGTAAAAATAGTACGAGGACTGTTTGGACAGTAAAGTCCGATCAGGTGCTAAATGGATACCACAGTTAAAATCCAATAAGGTGTGGGGCGGCGGGTGGAATATTTTAAAATAAATGTTTTGTATTTATGCTGTTTGCTGTTCTCAACACTGGCTCTCTAATTACAATATTGGCAACCAGAAAGTGATTAGCAAAACGTGAAGCCTGTAATTAGAATTCCTAGTGCCCACTTCATCTGATAAATACATTTATAGCTACAGCTTATAGCTCTGAGGAATTAGGAGATTGTCTGGGATTCATAATCAAAAACAATTCTCTTTAAAATGTTCACTATATTCAGAAAGTCACAGACCAAATAGAATCCACACAATCCAACTACCAGAGCAGTTCAGAGTCTAATGCGCTGATGCCTCTATAACTGTTCAAATTAAATGCTTAAGTGAATGCTCGCCATAATTTGATGATAATGTTCATCAAACGCCACGCTAATAATGGTAGAATGTCTGTCATGCGGCGGCACGTGAAAATACGACATACGCAAACTAAAGATAGATCATTAACGTCATCCCAAAATTAACACTTCACTCGAAAACGATTTCATGGTTACGCGTATCCCGAGTAACTTATTACTGCATCTGAGGCTGTTTGTATCAATGATACCGACGCGACGCGACTCCCGGCACAGGTGGTGCGCTAATCAGCGTCTGGAGAGAACTGGGGCCTTCCTCTTCTCGCGCAGCGTTCTTACATATAAAGCCGCGGTGCGGACGGCTAAGGGAACGCCTGATCAAATCTGCTCTCCCGACTAGCCGCTGGACTAGTAATGCACGACTTCAAGTTATCGAATAAATCATTGCTTCCTTTGCTGATGGCCGATGAAGCTCTCAATTTAAATGTGCAATCAGCACAAAGGTAAGTAATCATAATAAAAGTCTGGCGTGGCTAAGTCAACTATTTTGGGCGAGATAATTAATTTAATTACACTACACACAGTAGACGAGCTCTGAACTTGCCCTTTGGAGATACGCTATCGCCATAGTTTTATAGTTATTCAGTTGAAACGTCTCACATCTTTATGATTATAGCGGATCTCCCTTCTACTTAAATTTAAACATCCTAGCTTTATTTATTCGCCTACTTAATCTATCTTGCTTCGTTAATTTTGAAGATAAAAACCGGAAAATCATGAATTTCAACTAAAACTTTAATTTTAGAGATCAAGAATACTGTTTCTACTAAATTATTATGCAAAAGGAATCTAAATATAAATTTTAAAAGTTTCTAGGTCTTTCCTGTTGCGCCAATGACTTTTACAGAAAAACGTCCACATTTCGAAAAATGGTTAAAGTTATTGAACTGATATTCAACACGTATTGATTTAGTATTACTCTTGACATGCTAGAAACGTTTCAGGTTATTTACTCGATTTTTAAAGTATTGCGCAACATTTATAACGTCAGGGCTAGTTACAGCTGACTGGCTGGCACACAATGGAAAGACTGATGTGAGTTTTATAAGGCGTGAGTAGGCTGCTTCCCTACAAAGGCTTTGCACAGATGTGTTGAGCAGTGTCCCTAGCATGCCCATCGTACGCGACACATTACTCTTTTCAAATCTGAGCGCGCTGTGAGCACATGATGCCTAGCTAAACGGTGTCTCCTGCAAAGTATGAGGGTCAAGTGAGAGATATCGCCCGATGTCATGCAGCCAACATAACACAACTCTCGTGCGGTTCCTTCTTCGTAACAATACTCGGCCGCACTCTGAAGGGCAATGAAGATGCTCCTGCAGAGTTTTCGATAGGAAGTGTTTGATCATCCACAATACAGACCGTAACTGGATTCCCATGAGTTTCATCTCTGCTTACATGAACCGCTGGCTTTGAAGACAACTTCTTGGCACAGTCAACGAGCTGCAGACAAGCGTAGGGAATTGGTGGAAAGCACAGGCGGCTGCCTTCTATGACGAGGGTACTGGAAAGGTGGTACAACGCTAGGATAACTGTGTAAGTCGGAGCGGCGACTACGTACACAAGTAGCTGGAAGGTGTAGGTAGCTGTAGCAAATAAAACATTTTTGCTTCTCACAGTTGTTTTCATTTCGCGACCGATAGGATCTTACTTTCGGAATAGTCCTCGTATTTGTAGCTCTTTTCCGTATGCACCATATTACACACACCTATACATCGTAGGCAACAATTTAGATCCCCATTTAGAACTGTGTCTAATGCATAGTCTTTCCGCGAATCAGAAAGGACTGTCTTACTTTCAGTAGCAACATTTACACCTTCCTTAGCATTACCAGTGGCTTATTCTTGATTGTCTCGAGCACTGATGTAGAAATTTTCTTTATATTTTAGTGACACATTTACTCTTCACAGCAAAGCATTAATTTTGCAGTGAACAAATAGTGCGTAGTGGGGCTATCACACTGTTGTAGAATAATTCAAAAGCCAAGATCGCTTAAATACGGTTTACTGGATAACCGGTTTCAACACACTAAAGGTGCCATCATAGGATCTGAATGTAGATTAACATATATAAACCATTTGGATATAACGATACATGAGGTAGAGCAGCTGATATAATGATTTTATATCAGATAGTCTGCCTCATGTATCGTTATATCCAAATGGTTTATAAATGTTAATCTACATTCAAATCCTATGATGGTCAATATAGTGTGTTGAAACCGGTTATCCAGTAAACAGTATTTAAGCGATCTTGGCTTTTGAATTATTCTGCATAACATTAAGTTCCATTGTGGTATGTTTCGCAACGTTTCTGGCCTCTGAGAACGTCCTTTACAGTTGGCCTACGTAGAAAAGGTGGAACAAGAGTCAGTCGGGGACGAGCTACCAAACTGTGCACTACCATGTTAAAATTGTATATTGTGCTGGTTCCGAGAGAGGCTTTTTCTGCCACGTTTCAATGCTTCGGATGGATGGATAAATGGCTGGAACCATCTGGAATTGGTATTCATCATCGCCACCAAGAAGGGCCAGAGTCCAACAATTCTGCCCGTAAATCCACCTACCAACATGCACTTGCCACCACATAGCGCAATCACTGTATCGGAATGCAATAATAACGTACAGTGAAGGCTCAGCTTATTGGATATGTTCGTGTGCTCAAATATAAGATAACTTATGACTGAATTTATGTACCTACCTTGATTTTTTTCCCTATCACAACACCTTTCAGGTTCCTCTCCATTTGAACTATGAATACCAAGTGTCCTATTTTGTGAAAAAAATGAAAGCCTCAAAGCTAGACAGTTAATTACATAATGTTGTTTGATTTTTGATAAGAAGGGAATATTAAGATTTACTGTCGATTTAGTGAAATTGTGGGAGATAGTAAATGTAGTTTTGTGAAGTTTCAAAGTCACCTATTTAATTATTTGCTTGAAAATAGAAGACTGTGGTAATAAAAAACATTTTGCTGCTTTTTTTATAAATTAAAGCTCTTGAAATTGAGGCTGATAAAGCTTTGCTTAGTTAATGATCATAGTGCTACCTGTAGTAAATTTTTAAAGGTAAGTCAGTTTCTTGTAAATTTGTCAACATCGTGTATCACTGTAGTAAAAGTCGTGAACTGCATTTATGGAAAGTTATATACTCATGTTTGCTAAGCATTTGTTTCTTTTGGGTATTGAAAGTGCATACTAATAGCGTAATAAAATCCACAGCTTATTCTTTTCCATTATTTATGAAAACAATAATTTCTTTATTCAAAAGACAGTATGAAATAACCTGTTAGTGAATTCCATGTAACTTTCATTCTAAACAGAATAGTATATAGTTGAGAGATACTTAACCTGTGACCAGTTAATAATTTTGCAGTGAACTACATTTATAATTTCATGCCAGCTAGGAAAATGTTTGATCAATAATACTCTACCTATGTCCAATTAATGATCCTGCAGTAAATGTTAATTGTAATGTTATAAAGACCATTCAGTCTGAACAAGCCCTGAAAGTAATAGTGTGTTTCGGTATCTGTTACATTTTTGCAAATAGTTTGTGCTACTCCAGCTGTTAGCTTCAATCTTAAAACATATGTATGTGTCAGAGTTCATTGCACTCGTGTGGGGCCAAGTCTAGGTTGTGTTTATCCATTAAAGTTACTAATAACTATTTTCTTGCACGAGAATGTTAATCATTCTCTTGCCTAGTTAGGCTGGCGACCGTTTTCTTTCTCCGTTAAACAGTGCAGATAGGCAAAATTTTGTTTGTTACTGTTCAAATATTTACGTAATTCTGACTTTCATTTCCGATAAGCTACCTCCGTTAGGTACAACACGGTCAACATAACAAAATTCCTCTCAGATGGTTACACTGCTCTGTTGCTTTATACCATAATTGCTTTAACAAGATGGTTTTATTTCACGACCTGCCCACAACTTCAAGGCTATGGTACAGTAGTAGCAGACGGTAGTGTTATAAGTGTATCACTTTACAGCACAAAGTTCAGGAGATACGACGTCAAGAAGAAACTACAGGGTGAAATTCAATAGAGATGTGGCTGAAATATGTATTCAAATAAGTGTACAATGTGTTACATGTATTTGAAACGTGTCATGTGCGTACGCGGCGAAAGCCACGAGTAGAATGCTTATTGTAAACCCCTGGAATGATATAAACATCGTTTGCCACAAATGTTACATAGTTAGAATCTGAAAAAAACACTTTAGGTGTGGAAACCACGAGCCCCCTATTAGGGTGACTGTGATAAAGCAGAGAGAGAAGGGCGAAGGAGGAGATTGACAGACAATGAGGGGGGAAGGCGCAGATTGGCACAGATGGGGGGAGGAGGGGATGGACACAGGGGGCAATAGACAGATAGAGGGGAGAGGAGGAGAATAGCACAAAAAGAGGACATGAACAGACAGTGGAGATGGGAAATGAAAAAGAGAGAAGGTGCAGAAGGAAAACAGAAATAGGGGGAAATAAATGGATAGAGAAAGGGAACAGGAGAAGACGGACAGAGAAATGTGGGAGGAATAGATGGACGAGATGGACAAAGAGGGGTGGGGGTTGAAGGAGCAGATGGAAAGAGAGAGGGGAGAAGGAGTTGATGGACTAACGAAAGACTGACATAAATACAGACCCAGGCAACGCTAGGTACACAGCTGTGTCAAATTTTTATTAGTCCGCAATCCAGATGATCACGTTTTTCGCCTTTTTCTTGCAGAGTGGACAGCAGGAGATTGCGGCTAGTAACTGCTATTTTCACTCAGCACATACTCAGTAAATGTATGACCAGAATTCTGCAGCCCCGTTATGTTAACGTTCAAACAATCTGGACGCTATACGTCAACCTGTCTGACTAACATAAATCTTATTACAGTCAAATAATTTTGTATGCACAGCTGCTGTACAGCAATGAGGTCTGGTCTTTGCTGTAGGACGTACTGGATTATTGAGTTCATCATGTAGTAGGAAATCTTATAGTTCCTGGACTGCAGCGTTTTGGTAACCTGCATGCATTAATACGCCACTTCATTCAAACAGTGAACGGAACAGTAGAGGGAGCATCGGGAAAGAGTATGATTGAACCCTTTGTTTCTTATGTATCATGATAGTGGTCAATCAGGATTGGTCTCCAAATGCTGGTGAAGATAACGTTATGACGCCTAACTTTGCTCGTAAATCTTCTTTGGGTACTTAACTATTATAACAAAATCAGGAAAAAAATTACACGTACAAAATGCCATATACCTTTCATGCTTTCCCAATCTGTTGTCTTGATCATTACTAAGTTTCTCCTTCCACTACAGTGTCTGAGTCGAGCAGTAAACGAAACTATTGTGCGTACTTTTTACCGCTACAAATCTTTTATCGGTGATGTGTTTTAGTTATCCCTTTTCTCTCTTTACATCCGTCTCTATCCTACACCAACAGGAATTTTCGATCGTCTATATTTGAATACAGACACCAAATTTAGAATCTTGTCTATGCCTCCGTCATAGAATGCAATTTATCTATGACGCAGGTTCGAATCCTGCCTCGGGCATGGATGTGTGTGATGTCCTTAGGTTAGTTAGGTTTAAGTAGTTCTAGGTTCTAGGGGACTGATGACCACAGATGTTAAGTCCCATAGTGCTCAGAGCCATTTGAACCATTTTTATGACGCGTGTCACGAGATCTGACCTTTTAATCCTGAAAAATCCGTTATGCATTCAACTATTCAGCAACACTTTCGGCTACTCTTCTGAAAATCACAAATTGTATTCCTAACCCCATATATTGATCTGCAATTCATGATTTTAGACACAATCCTGTAAACCTTATAGAACATAAATGACGAAAAAAACTCTGCTAGAAACCTGTCACGCAAGTCGATAGAAGGCATTAATATTATTATTATTTGGCTCGAAGAGCTTGTTTTAACCTAATGGCTAGTGTGCGGATAAAGTACATAGTCAATAGTTTCCTATTGATAAATGATCTCTAGATTATATTCATAAGGATTTTATTCTAGTTAAAGGAACGTCGGTGTAAGGACACATTTCATGTGCGCGAAATCACGCTTCACTTGTACTATAGAGCCAAACAAGCCGACGTAACGTGAATTTGACGGAAAACGTCCCTTCACCGAGTATTTTTTCAAACGTTGTCTGATGCATCTAGTTTAATAACGGCATAGCTATAGCTTTATATTTTACGCTGTTACTCCCTTAGCCCAGCGTAATTTTAAGCTCACCGAAGTGTGAATAACGAGTCTGTTCTCAGTTCACGTGATGGAAACATCAGAATGTCGACTCTTAATCCTTTGTGAAATATTGCTCATTGTTTTATTAATTTTCTCGCACTCTTTATCACCTGCGGAGATGAGAAATGATGAGCACAAAGGGAGAAATATAACATGAGATGGTAAAAAGTTCATCAAAGGAAGCAAACGCTTACTCAT
The DNA here is from genome assembly GCF_021461395.2 of Schistocerca americana. Taxonomy (NCBI): domain Eukaryota; kingdom Metazoa; phylum Arthropoda; class Insecta; order Orthoptera; family Acrididae; genus Schistocerca; species Schistocerca americana. Next base: position 748,217,056 of record NC_060122.1, on the reverse strand, counting down.
AAAATACTCGTATTATTTACTACTTGGAACCGTTCGACATATTTTCTCTTAATTTTCATCTTCGGCGTTGTTTCACAGCTATTCTTAAATACAATGAAGGAGTCCATAAATTCATCTCTGTCACTGATTAACCGTGAATGTGTTTTGAATGCATTATGATATCAATCTGGCAAAATTAACACTCTTTGAGCCATATTGTAGCAAAACAAGCTTCATCCATTTATCAGTCAAATCGTAATTTGACATTATTAATTGTCTATCTGTATAACAATGAAAATGCTAGCAATCTATATTCGAAATGTTAATGATGTTCCACTGCATCGAAGTGCCGTTTAAAGATAATACAGTTTTCTATCACTGCTGTTAGGTTTCTTCAGAGGACCTAATTAAATATTACGGAATAACGTTGTGAGGATTCTAATTTCAATACGCCTTGTAAACAGCAGAACTGAGAAATCGCAAATATTTAAATTGTTGACATCATTACAAAGTGTCTCACGATCACTGGAACATACATATCAACATTCAGCCACAGAAACTGTTTGTTTGTAATGTTCCACTGTTTTTATTTCTACTCTGACATTAAATCAGCACTCAGCCACACTATTATCCCAATATTTGTACCAACGTTTGCTTATTATTATATCTGTCAAAAGAGAGACACTTCCCTATTTGACTGTCTGTCTATCAACGAATGAATTATGTTACTGTATCACCATAGCTCATACAGAAACATACTGCTACAGAAAGTCTAAAATGTAAGAAAAGTAGTTAAACTGCCAAGTTATTGTTAGCATTGGTGTAATACCTACAAAAACAGTATGGTAAGTACTGTTACATTGGATATACTCGTACACATGTCCCCTGTATCCCTAAAACATCTTTGGTCGACATGTACTTCATCTCGGTATCCCTGTCAAACTACTTCTCGAATTCAACAAACAGAATTATTACCTCCATTTAGTTTATAAAATACCTCCTGGAATCGTTCAATTAAAACTACTACATGTCCCACTGCGTGATCTCATATATACCTTCGTTCCTGTTGCAAGAGGTGATGACACATGTACTCTCCCGCTGTAGATAAATTATTTCTCTCCTTACATGACTCACATCGCTCTAAAATTCGCTTTGGGACACTATTTGTCGTCGATTCACATAAAAGAGAGTACCAGATACTAAAATGACATATTTGGCTGCCTGGCCACACAAGATTGTTGATGTTTCCAAGAGGTGTCAGACTTTTCGCCTTTTGGAAATCGAAACTTTAAGAAGTTCTTCTTATGGGACACCCGTAACTCTATATGTCCATTTTGTATAGAACGTAAAAGTCTATAGAAAATTGTCTACTAGTGAATTAGTTACGAATGTGGCATCGAACCACCCTTTAAAACATAAAACTGCTGCCTTCCGGTCCCCCCTAAACAGATTAAATAGTATTCCCCGACATCAGAGTCTTATGCTACAGCATTCGTTATAATCAAGTTTCCTGCCGCGCCTAATGGGTATCCGGGGTCCATAACTGAGAAATTGATAAAAGAAAATGAGGGGGAGCATGGAAGGGAATCACTGTGAACCCAGTAGAGAAAAAGGCCAAATTTGATAAGATGCCATACCACGAATACACATCAGAGAGGACTGGAAAGAAACTGATGTTAAACAACTGAGTTCCGGAATTTGTCATACCAAAAAAGTTTGGCGGTAGGTCAAGGAACCGTGAACTTTTAGAACAGAATCCGTTCTCATGTTCCGGAGAGTATCGTACTGTGCGATACAAGCCAGCTGTGTAAGAGCAGCTACATTGGCAGAACAAGAACAAATTTTTACACGAGATTTAAAGAACATAAGGACCTGGTCAACTGAAGGTCAGTGTAGTTGAGTCACTGAACTATTATTTGAACATTTTGGGGATGAGAAGAAATATGAGGTTGCAGGTTTATCGTCGGATGGCCGGGGAATAGTGAGCTCTTAAGCTATTATTCGTTTTATTCGCAGAGCAAACATGTAGTTACCTGAGATATTAATGGAAAAACAGTATCGTCATTCTTGGTCAGCACCATCCGTTGGAGGGACATATTATTAGTTAAGCCATCAGAAAGTCACTTTGACTGTCACAGCAACAAAGGTTATTTTGGAAAAGCCTTATGGGAATGGGGAGTAGTGCGAAAGAGGAACTACAATTTAGCTGTTACTACGAGCACTGTTTGTTTTACCCATTGTTACGAAATGAGTTACCGACGGAATCAATCATGAATGTATAACGTATTTCCTGTCATCCTTTCAAACCAACATTTTTCCATCTAAAATTCAAGGAACTTTGATATGCCCGACTGCAGCAGATTGGACTATTATAATGAAGCAGCAAGGAAAAGCACAGAGAAAGCGAAGTTACACCATTCGCTAAACGCGGAAATTTCTCAAAACTTAATTCCAGGCTGCCACGAAAAACGAGTATAAAAATGATATTCTTCTGGAGAAACCTTTTATTGATTTTCGTGTGACAAGTAATAGGAAGGGTGCTTCTCACGTTGTTAATAACAATGATTTGGACTCATGTAATTACCTGGAAGAGTTTTATATTCAAAGTAACGTATTTAAAGTTTATGTGACTTAGTCTAATTCTCCCGTACTAAGAACTAGACTTCCACTATCGTAACCGCTGAATACAGTAACGTACGCGTTATTTTAACTGAATGAAATGAAAAAAAAGAAATAACAATATTCTCACTTACAGAAAAGTCAGCACAGAATCTACAGCTAAATGATTGAAAGGATATCAGGACCAATTCAGTCACCATGGAATTCATTTATGTCACAGCAGCTGTCATCTCCATTTGTTTTGAGATCTTTGTAGAAAATAAGGAATGCAGGTGGAGCAAGTTTCTTTTTAAATTGGTAATGTGTCACGATAACGTTTTGCAGGCTGCAGTTAAGTGCCTACTTTCCCTCTAAGAGTTAAGCTTACCGACTCATTCTCATTCAGACTCTTTTTGAAAAACATTTTTTCTGGTTCTGCAGTTACATAGCCAACTTCCCGTGTAATTGAAGGTCGTCCGGCAGTCACTATCTTATACACATTTCTGTCTTCACCTCACTTGACTCACTCTCTTCTGGTACACTGTCGTCATCAAAGTTTCAATCGACAGATATGTCTGAGAAAGGATCACTATCGCTGCTTTTTGCATCCTCAGCATCCTGGGCTACTCCTAACTGCTTCTCAGTTAGCTCCGATGATACATGTGAGAACGTATCTCCCTGTTTCTACTGGTTTACGCTCATATTTCTTCTACTAAGTTCATTAAGGCTTGAAATACACAGAATAAAGTTTGAACAATAGGAAATTTTGACTGTGAAACAGCTCCTTATGATAATACGCCTTACTGTATTCACTACTATCAAGAGCACCTGACTATTTCATAATTTTTGTTCTGTGTTAAAGATTTCTTTGCTCGTTCTAATATTCTTCATGGCGCAGCAGAAATCTTCAAAAGTTGTACATGATAGCTTGACAATTCATAGAGAGAACAGTTCTTTTTAAATACAGGTTTTAAACTATTAAAATGAAATTGAATGAAATGTCCAGTGGTTCGCTGTAGCTGCACTCGTTAAGATCACTTATGACCCCACACCACCGGTTTCGCAACAGTTAAGTTGCATCTTCTGATGCTATGTCGTAGGTTACAGAATGTCGGAGAGTAACAGTTGGGGTGGCTAGGTAAAGTTTTCTGCTCTCCTCAACTGACAAAAAACTACCGTCAACTGATACAAACACCATCGTCACTGATGAGTATTATGTATGTGTTAAGTCGCGAACTGTACATTTTCCGATTAAAATACTCTCTTGGCGGCCTATGTCAAGCAAAAAATGCTCCTCGTAGATGACAGGCTGACAAGAGCCTATTGTAATCGGATAATGTACATTCCGCGACTTAATACACTCATGACATTCATCATTGACGATGGTCTTTTTATCAACTGATGGTGGTTTTTCATGAGTTGAGGAAAGCGGAGAAACGTTACAGACCCACGCCAATTGTTACTCTGCGTCATTCTGTAATTTATGACATATGACTTATATTTGCATCAGAAGATGTAACTTAAAAGTTGCGAAAACGGTTGTGTGGGGCCATAAGTGACCTTAACAAATACAGCTGCAGCAGACCACTGTAAATTTCATTAATAGTTTTAACACCTGTATTTTAAAGAAATGTTCACAGTATGAATTGTCAACCGATCATTTATAACTACTTCAGCATTGACTGCCCCAGTTTTTAAATTATCTGTAATCTTCAAAATTATACTGTTTTCTGTTACTATTATTATGCCTTATTTACGTGATCGAATCGCCACATATCACTACACTACACACTAATAATAGTGAGACTTAGTCTGTTTTCCCACTCTAACCAAATCATTACGGCGTCAAATAGTGCTCAAAGATATTCTTTAATGGTAACGTGCTTTGTCTCAAAGAGGTTAAGTTATCACCTGCATCATTTCCCATGACCAGGTAAAGCAGCACAACAGGTCTTTTACTATTTTGCACTGAGGCAATGATAGTGTAAGTTGACTTGTACTGTTTTTCGCCAGATATATATCAATATGTGTACATGTACTATTAGGAGCAAATGACTTACAGAATATTACGTTCAATTCTGACTTAAACTGCTTAGACCAGAAGATTGACGTCCTTCCCAGGACTAAAGTTTTGGGGTTTATGGCTTACACTATTTTTGCTCTCACAGCCTAGAATTCAATGTACAGCCACAAAATTCTTTGATCGCTGCCATATAACATAATTTTTGACTGGTACTAAAACAAACTTCCTATGAAATTTAACCCAGTGTACTCTCTAGTAATCTGCATGTGGCCAGCATATACTTACGAACATCTATATCTAGCCCATAAACCTGCAGGACTTAGATTATTTCGACAAAAAATCTGGAAGTGATATACGTAACATATAATTAACCAGCAATAAATGTAATTCAGTGCAACTTGTTTTCGTATAATGTTACTGCCATATTCTCCGCCTCCGGTAGATGAGTGGTCAGTGCAACAGGATGTCAATCCTAAGGACCCGGATTCGATTCCCGGCTAGGTCGGAAATTTTCTCCACTCAGGGACTGGATGTTATGTTCTCCTAATCATAATCATTTCATCCCCATCGACGCGCAAGTTACCAAAGTGTCGTCAAATCGAAAGACTTGCACCCGGCGAACGGTCTACCTGACGGGATGCCCTAGTCACACGACAATAAATAAAAAACTGCCATGTTTGGTAAAATACGTTTTATTTCCAAACACAGTAACATACGAACTCCTACATTATAAACAGAATCAAATGATAGTCTTCAGATCAATGTGCAGCACACTTGTCTTAGACGGTGGATTGTCACTGATTTAAAGAACAATAAATATTCGAAATTAGGTCACTGACTTTAATAGTAAATTATTGTAGTAATTGGCGGTCGATTATTACAATAGGTTATTCGATTTAGTCCAGTGTCTGGAAAGATATAAATATTTAATAGTATCATTTCCCGAAAAATTTACTAAACCCTTACGTCGAAACCTAATTGAGGTGCACCAGTTCTGATGTGAATCTTCACTATCGATATCGTATGCTCCCCCTGTCAAATCAGTGACAGCTGGGCAAGAGCTACCTCCCAAGTCCCCTGCACAAAATGAAACCATCAAGGCTTGTTACTATGGCATCATCGTTAAATAGCGTTGTCCAAGGCCTTTTTAATCGTCACACTCTTAGGTTTCTAGCTTAAATTTGATTTTAGACGAGAACATCGTGAGTTATCTTTTTATTCGATGAGTGAGACACATGTATTTAACAGTCTTCATTACGCCGGATGGGCTTTAAATACAAGCAATGTGATCTTTGGTTGTCCGCAATATTGTTGTTGCCTGAGTAGCATTTGGGAGTATCAAGTGAGAGAATCTGGTGTTGGTCAAGCTGCTGAGCGGTCTGGGGATAACTACCAGAACAGGGAGATGCAAACGGAGAGGATGTTGATTCTTGGAAATATGGTTTTGTAAAGATTAATTTTAGAAGTGTGAAGACGTGCAGGTAACGTTGTTGATACATTGCTTGCTCGAGTTTCCGATCGTCAAGTTTTCAGTGTGATTGTTCTTCATTGATTCAGATAGGTTAGCATGACTGTCTAGATGATATTAAGGAAAGTTGTCGACGCCCATGGCTGAGGCTCAGAGTTACAGATTCACCACTCCTTTACCATTTCATTAATGAATTACATGGCGCAGTTATATCTTATATAAGAAGGGAATAATGTAAAGACTGTTGTAATAGGTAAAAGTCAGATGACTGCAAGACACAAAGCTTTATGCTTCGCCTGGGTCCGTGAACACCGACTTTCGACTGTTGATCACTCGAAACACATTGCCCGGTCGGACGAGTCGCGTTTCTAATTGTATCGAGTATATGGACGTGTACGGGTATTTAGGCAACCTGCTGAATCCATGCACATCAACAGGGGTTTGTTCAAGCTGGTGGAGGATCGGTAATGGTGTGAGGCATGTGTAGCTGGAGTGATATGGGACCCCTGGTACGTCTAGATACGACTCTGACAGGTGACACGTAGGTAAGCATCCTGTCTGATCACCTGCAGCCATTCATGTCCATTATGCATTCCGACGGACTTGGGCAATTACAGCACGACAATGCGACGCCCCACACGTCCCGAACTGCTACAAAGTGGCTGCAGGAACACTCTAATGCGTTTAAACGCCGTGTGGGATTAGCCGAGCGGTCTAGGGCGCTGTAGTCATGGACTGTGCGGCTGGTCCCGGCGGAGGTTCGAGTCCTCCTTCTGGCATGGGTGTGCGTGTTCGTCCTTACGATAATTTAGGTTACGTAGTGTGTAAGCTTAGGGACTGATGACCTCAGCAGTGAAGTCCCATAAGACTTCACACACATTTGAACTCACATTTGAGTTTAAACATTTTCACTGTCCACCAAACTCCCTAAACATGAACATTATTGAGCATACTTGGGATGCCTTCCAACGTACTGTTCAGAAGAGATCTCCACCACCTCGTCCTCTTACTGATTTATGGACAGCGCTGCAGGATCCATGGTGTCAATTCCCTGCAACACTACTTCAGACATTAGTCGAGTCCATGCCACGTCGTGTTGCGGCTCTTGAGCGTGCCCGCGGGGGCCCTGTACGATATTAGGCAGGTGTACCAGTTTCTTTGGTTCTTCAGTGTAGCAGAACCATTTTGGACATGTATTCTTTCAAAGTACGATTTGTAATTTTACGCGACATTCTAACTCTGTTGGTTTAGTATGTCGAAATTTGGAATACGAACAGTGACGTGATGCGTGGCAACACCGTTCACTGCGCTGCTCAATACAGAATTTCACATGATTGCTTCTTTGGTATACAGTTATATGTTTTCAAATTACTTTCCGAAAGAGTTATTGCAACGCAATTACCTGATTACAGATGGAATTCCTCACTGATTTCATGACATAGCCTCTATGTAAGCATATTAACACAGTTCTCAAGTATGATTGTCCTTACCATTGTGTCATTCGATGAGGATGAAGGTCAACGACATATCAATAAATGGAGAGTGCTCTCCACACAGGAGGCAGAATCTCTTACCGTTGTCTATGTGCAAATGTCGGTACTTACAGCGACGCAGGATGGCTTTTTATTTTATATTGTAAAGCAGTAAGGAATATACCATACAGATTGACGTAGTATCGTACGGGTAAGTGCCAAGAATGCTGATGGACGACCACAAGGCTGTGCGCGCGGCGTATTGCCAGGCAATGTTGAGGGGCGCGACGGTGGCATCAACGGCACATTCTTTTTATCCGTTGTTACAACGGGTGACACATGGATGACGTTTCCAATACTGAAACGAACTGACAGTCAGCTCAATGGAAGCATACGCACTCAAACCCACAAAAAAAAAAAAAATCGAATAAATGCCAGTGCTAAGGAATGTATGGCGGCCATGTTATGGGGCAGGAGTGGCTTAATCATAACCGTTGTGTCCCTAAGGGCACAGTAGTGCCAGATGCATCCTACCGAGATAATTTGAACAACAAGCTAATTCTAGCGTTGCGTAGAAAACGGAGGAAAACGCTGCATGTGTGCTTTTTCAACATGACAACACACCAGTGCATAGGCCGGACATGACGCTGTAGTTCCCTCGTGATGACTTTGAAGTGATTTCTCATGTTCCCCACTCAGACGACTTCGCTCCTAGCAACTTTTGGCTGTTTTCAACAACGGAAGACGCTCTCCTTCGTCGCGCATTCAGTTTGAAAACAGCCGGGCCGCTATTTCATCGGCGATTTTCCAGTGGTAAAAAACGCTCCCAAAGAAGCGTTGGCAGTGACAATGAGATCACGATGTCGGCGTTGTGAAAAATGAAAGTTGCCACAATTTCACCGATTTCGTGTGAATAGCTGGCGGGGAAAGATATCGTAGACGTATAAACTTGAAAGTACCTCGTAAATACCAGAAAAGGATGACATGGCATGGTGTATAGGATACTACGTTTTCGATTTTGTGGAGTGCAGTATCTTACATCTCTGCATATTTAACGTAAGCTGCCAATCCTTAGCACCACTCTCGAATTTTACCGTGTTCTTCCTGAACACTTGTGCACCTTGTTTCAGGTATTACTTCATGACAGCATCACAAAAAAAGTGTTAGAAGCTACTTCTACATATGTTGATGATTCTTGATCGAAGTTGACATATCGCGTCCACCTTACGAAGAAATATCCAGTCGTGTCAAAAATTTAGTTTCAATGAAGAGACTACCAAACGTTCACTTGAGATCGTTAACTCTGTCTTTTCTTATTCCTCGACAACTGTTGTCTCTCCGCTTTAATGACAGATCATGGTCAGTTTTCTAAAAGAGACAGCTGATACGAAGGTCTGGAAACTAATGTACCCTGGTTATTCTACCACGCTTTTAGTTAACATTCGCTTTAATTCCTAGTTGAGGTGTTTTGTTAAATCGCTTATAACTGACGCATCTACAAAATTCAATTACATGCAGTCAGGATGCACTATACACTTTGAAGTCACGGTATGTGAACATGTCTACTGCAGATCAGAATAGTCTGCAGCAGATTTATGTAAACGATATTTAGTCAGGAACTGACGTGTGTATTTCAGTGATTCCAGATCGTCTACAAACGTTTACTGAAGCAGTATCCTAACCCACCTGTCTCCAAGTTTCTTATCCAGTGATCTGCTGGACTGTACGTGTGCTCCTGCACGCATTCAAATTCCCTGCGGAGACGTTGTGCTATTTTTGACATTATTACTGTTCTGCAAGTAGCGCAGTGTAAGTTTCGCAATCTCTCTCGAGCTACGAAATCGGCTAAGGAGTGTCTTCAGAAACTTCGTGTAGCAGTATAGCGTAGCAGATAATCCTCACTTTAAACTAGGAGGAAACTAGTATCCTCTTCGGATGAACAAAATTTTCGTACTGAATTGGCAAATGGGAGAGCTGTTCAGTTTTAAGATTTTCCTCAAACCCAACGGTAGTGCTTATTTTCTAGTCGCAGCTGTTGGCGACTGTCGGCTCAGCTGCAATTTTCGCTAACTACATGTGTAGATACCTCTGCGGATCAGCTTTTATGAAGACGTCAACGTTATTTTAATTGATACCGGTATCTTCATCTCTAATATTACATCCCACACCCTTTTTACATACCATTAGACATTTTCTACTCTACTGTTACTTTAAACCTTAAGTTTTTTTCCCTTTATTCTTGCATTCTGAAGCTTTGATCTCATTAATATTTCCCTTGTGCTAGTCTTTTTTATAGAGTCCGTCCATCAGTTTTTCTTTGTAATACTTCTTAATATTTACTCGGCCAGTCCATTTAATGTTTAGCATCCATCTCTCACTTCACAGTTCTAATGCTTCCTGCCTCTTCTCCAATTTACCTACATCCCTCCTTCCTACAACACTGATTTCAGATGTACTTATATTTCTGGCTTCAGCTATACTTTATAGTCTACTTTCCCGTCTAGAGAAGTGCTGTGCTTCCTCTACAGTTAAGTCTTGCTCAATTTTAGTATTAGAGACAAGACATTTGTTCTTCCTAGTTTTGACTTTGTTTTTTCTTAACACGTATTCTGTGCTGCGCTTGCTCTCCGTTTCATTCAACCGGTCTTTTAAGTCACTTCTGCTTTCGGATGCAAAGCAATCAACCATCATCATCTAAAGAGAATTTAGTAGTACCTGTGAGACTGTACATCTACATGGATACACTGCAGTCAAATTTAAGAGCCTGGCAAAGGGCTCATCGAACCATCTTCACAATAATTCTCAAATATTCCAATATCGTACAGCGCGCGAAAAAAACGAACACATATACATCTCGGTGCGAGCTCTGATTTCCCTTATTTTATTACGGTCATCGTTTCTCCCGATTCGGGTCGGCGTCAAAAAAATATTTTCGCATTCGGAGGAGAAAGTTGCTGATTGAAATTTCGTGATATGATTCCGCGGCAACGAAAAATCTTTTTTTTTTTTTTTTTTAACGATGTCCACCGCAAGTCCTGTATCATTTCAGTGACACTCTCTCCCCTATTTCGCAATAATACAAAACGTGCTGCCCTTCATTGAAATTTCTTGATGTACTCCATCAATCCAACTGGTAAGGATATGACACTGCATCACACCGCACAGCAGTATTCTAAAAGAGGACGGGCAAGCGTAGTGTAGGCAGTCACTTTAGTAGATCTATTACATTTTCTAAGGGTCCTGCCAATAAATCGAAATCCTTTATTAATCTTCCGCCAACATTTTCTTTGTGTGCCTTCCAATTTGAATTGTTCGTAATTGTAATTAACAGGCATTTAGTTGCATTTACGGCTTTTGGATTAGACTAATTTATCGTGTAACCGAAGTTTAACGGATTCCTTTTAGCACTCATTTCCAATTTTCGCACCATACAGACATCTTTTCTAAATCGTTATGCGATTTGTTTTGATTCTCTGACGACTTTACTAGACGATAAACGATAAACGGCAGCGTCATTAGCAAACAACCTTAAACAGCTATTCAGATTGTCTCCTAAATCGAGTATAAAGATAAGGAACAGCAAAGGGCCTACAACACTACTTTGGGGAACGCGAAAAGTCACTTCTGTTTCATTCGACGACTTTCCTTGAGTTACTACGAACTATGACCTGTCTGACAGGAAATCAAGCAGTCCCCAAACTGAGACGATAATCCATAAGCATGCAATTTCAGTACAACCCGCTTGTGTGGTACAGACTCAAAAACTATCTGGAAATCTAGAAATACAGAATCTATTTGAAATCCCTTGTCAATAGCACTCAACATTTCGTGTGAGTAAAGGGTCTTTTGTGTTTCACAATAACAATGTTTTCTTAATCCTTGTTCACTGTGTTTCAATAGACAGCAATAGACAGTTGTCGTCGAGGTAATTCGTAATGTTCGAACACAACATATGTTCCAAGATCCTGCTGCATATCGACGTAACCGATAAGGGTCTGTAATTCAGTGGATTACTCCTACTATCTTTCTCGAATACTGATGTGACCTGTGCAACTTTCCAGTCTCTGGGTACGGATTTCTCGTCGAGCGAACGGTTGTATATCATTGTTAAGTATGGAGCTATTATATCAGCATACTCTGAAAGGAACCAAACTGGTATACAGTCTGGATCTGATGATTTGCTTTTGTTAAGTGAATTAAGTTGCTTCACTACTCCGAGGATATCTAAGTTTCTCATGTTGGCAACGTTCTTGATTTGAATTCTGGAATACTTACTTCGTCTTCTTTGGTGAAGGAATTTCGGAAGACTGTGTTTAGTAATTCTGCTTTGGCAGCGCTGTCGTTGATACCATTTCCATTGCTGTCGCGCAGAGAAGGCATTGATTGTTTCTTGCCGCCAGCATACTTCACATACGACCACAATCTCTTTGGATTTTTCGCCAGGTTTCGTGACAATGTGTCGTTGTGGAGAAAATTATATGCATCTGGCATTGAATCCCGCGTTAAATTTCGAGCTCCTATAATAGATCGCCTATCTTAAGATTTTGCGTCCGTTTAAATTTGGCATGCTTTTTCGTTGTTGCAGCTACTGTGTTCTGACACATTTTCTGTTCCAATGAGGATCAGCTCCGTAGTTTGTTAATTTAATTCGTATAAATCTGCTGGCGATACCATTTCTTTGAGTTCAAGTCACATCTCGTCTACAATTACACTGTTACTTTGGAAGGAGTGGGGACTGTCTCCCAGGAAGGTGTCAAGTGAATTTTTATCTGCTTTTTGAATAGATATGTTTGTCGTATTTTTTTCGAGGATTTGGGGGTTACAAAATTCAATCTCGCAACGACAATCCTTTGTTCATTAATACCTGCATCCATTTTGTTGCTCGTTACTAGCTCAAGATTATTTCCTGCTAATATGTCAAGTGTGCCGGCCGCGGTGGTCTCGCGGTTAAGGCGCTCAGTCCGGAACCGCGCGACTGCTACGGTCGCAGGTTCGAATCCTGCCTCGGGCATGGATGTGTGTGTTGTCCTTAGGTTAGCTAGGTTTAAGTAGTTCCAAGTTCTAGGGAACTGATGACCACAGAAGTTAAGTCCCATAGTGCTCAGAGCCATTTGAGCCATATGTCAAGTGTGTTTTCACAACTTCACTCCTGGAAATTGAAATAAGAACACCGTGAATTCATTGTCCCAGGAAGGGGAAACTTTATTGACACATTCCTGGGGTCAGATACATCACATGATCACACTGACAGAACCACAGGCACATAGACACAGGCAACAGAGCATGCACAATGTCGGCACTAGTACAGTGTATATCCACCTTTCGCAGCAATGCAGGCTGCTATTCTCCCATGGAGACGATCGTAGAGATGCTGGATGTAGTCCTGTGGAACGGCTTGCCATGCCATTTCCACCTGGCGCCTCAGTTGGACCAGCGTTCGTGCTGGACGTGCAGACCGCGTGAGACGACGCTTCATCCAGTCCCAAACATGCTCAATGGGGGACAGATCCGGAGATCTTGCTGGCCAGGGTAGTTGACTTACACCTTCTAGAGCACGTTGGGTGGCACGGGATACATGCGGACGTGCATTGTCCTGTTGGAACAGCAAGTTACCTTGCCGGTCTAGGAATGGTAGAACGATGGGTTCGATGACGGTTTGGATGTACCGTGCACTATTCAGTGTCCCCTCGACGATCACCAGTGGTGTACGGCCAGTGTAGGAGATCGCTCCCCACACCATGATGCCGGGTGTTGGCCCTGTGTGCCTCGGTCGTATGCAGTCCTGATTGTGGCGCTCACCTGCACGGCGCCAAACACGCATACGACCATCATTGGCACCAAGGCAGAAACGACTCTCATCGCTGAAGACGACACGTCTCCATTCGTCCCTCCATTCACGCCTGTCGCGGCACCACTGGAGGCGGGCTGCACGATGTTGGGGCGTGAGCGGAAGACGGCCTAACGGTGTGCGGGACCGTAGCCCAGCTTCATGGAGACGGTTGCGAATGGTCCTCGCCGATACCCCAGGAGCAACAGTGTCCCTAATTTGCTGGGAAGTGGCGGTGCGGTCCCCTACGGCACTGCGTAGGATCCTACGGTCTTGGCGTGCATCCGCGCGTCGCTGCGGTCCGGTCCCAAGTCGACGGGCACGTGCACCTTCCGCCGACCACTGGCGACAACATCGATGTACTGTGGAGACCTCACGCCCCACGTGTTGAGCAATTCGGCGGTACGTCCACCCGGCCTCCCGCATGCCCACTATACGCCCTCGCTCAAAGTCCGTCAACTGCACATACAGTTCACGTCCACGCTGTCGCGGCATGCTACCAGTGTTAAAGACTGCGATGGAGCTCCGTATGCCACGGCAAACTGGCTGACACTGACGGCGGCGGTGCACAAATGCTGCGCAGCTAGCGCCATTCGACGGCCAACACCGCGGTTCCTGGTGTGTCCGCTGTGCCGTGCGTGTGATCATTGCTTGTACAGCCCTCTCGCAGTGTCCGGAGCAAGTATGGTGGGTCTGACAGACCGGTGTCAATGTGTTCTTTTTTCCATTTCCAGGAGTGTATTTACTACTCGCGTGGGCTCATGAACTGACTCCAAGAAATAATTTTCAGGGAATGCGTTTAGCACAATTCCGGATGATGTTTAATGCGTGCCTTTGGAATTGAACATGTATTTTCGCCAACATGTCGAGGGTAAATTAAAGTCACCACCGACTATAATTGTGTAAATCGGGTACGTGTCTGAAATCAAACTCATGTTCTTTGAACCTTTCAGCAGTTGTATCATCTGAATTGGGAGGTCGGTAAGAGGATCCAGTTATTATTTTGTTACGGTTGCCGAGAATGACCTATGCCCAACCTGACTCACAGGAACCACCTACTTCTATTTCGCGACAAGATAAACCACTTCTAACAGCAACAAACACGACACCCGCAACCGTGTTTAGCCAATCCTTTCGGAACACCGATAGGTTCTACGCAAAAATTTCGGCTGAACTTATCTCCGGCTTTAGCCAGCTTTCAGTGCCTATAACGATTTGGGCTTCAGTGCTTTCTATTTGGGCTAGGAACTCATACAGTTTCCCAACACAGCTGAGACAATTTACAATTGTTATACCGATGGTTCCTGTATCTACGTTCTTCTTGTGTTAAGCGTGCACCCTTTGTGAATGAAACTCTTTTTGTGTTTTCCCGAGACTCTGTAACCTACCAACCGCCCAGTCCATTCCACACTTCCCCTGCTACCCATGTATCCGCCTCCTGCGTGTAGTGGACTCCTGACCTATTCAGCGGAACACGAAACCCAACCACCGTAAGATGCAAATTGAATCTGCAACCTACACGGCCGCAGAACAGCATGAGCCCCTTATTCAACGCCTACTCAAAAATGGTTCAAATGGCTCTGAGCACTATACGACTTAACTTCTGAGGTCATCAGTCGCCTAGAACTTAGACCTAATTAAACCTAACTAACCTAAGGACATCACACACATCCATGCCCGAGGCAGGATTCGAACCTGCGACCGTAGCGGTCGCTCGGTTCCAGACTGTAGCGCCTAGAACCGCACGTCCACTCCGGCCGGCAACGCCTACTCGGCTCTGTACCAGAGAGGTCCGCAATCGATCCTGTCGACTATTCTGCAAATGGAAAGCAAGACCGGCAGCCTTTACCACTTCTGTCAGCCTCTCGAAACCAGAGAGAATGTCTTCCGATCCAAAGCGACACACATCATTGTTACCGATGTGAGCCACCACCTGCAGTTGGTCGCACCCTGTGCTCTTCATGGCATCCGGAAGGACCCGTTACACGCCTGGAATGAACCCCACACCCCG
Source organism: Schistocerca americana (assembly GCF_021461395.2). Classification (NCBI taxonomy): domain Eukaryota; kingdom Metazoa; phylum Arthropoda; class Insecta; order Orthoptera; family Acrididae; genus Schistocerca; species Schistocerca americana. Next base: position 748,201,678 of record NC_060122.1, on the reverse strand, counting down.
GTACACACACGGGGTGCGCCTTGGCTTTCTTCCCTTTCCTGGCAGCCATGTCCCTAAGGGGCCCCATTACGTGCCCAACCTTGGTGCTCACACCTATCAGTAATTCCACCTACTGTGTTATCCCGGATCTTGCAGGCTGAGAGGTTCCCTCTGAAACAGGGCCTGAGACTGCATCTGACTGAGCGACAGTGTCAGCCACAGACAGCCCTTGGATCCTGTTTGTCAGACTAACCGGGGAGGCCTTACGTGCGGCTCGCTGGAAAGTCTTTCGCCGCCCGCCATGCACTGAGGAGACCTCCCAATCGACCATGGGTGAGTGGTCAACCTTAATGCGAGCAGTAACTGGGTTGGTCACCAGTGAGCACCGAATGGAGGACTCTGAGGTTGGATCCCAACGGCCTGCCCATAAGAATGGTGCCCATCCACTGCAGCTTCCAGCTGTTTAGCGGAAGGCATTGCAGCCTGGAGCTGAGAGAGAAGTGTCACCAACTCGGCTAGCACACAAAGAAATAATTTTCAGGGAATGCGTTTAGCACAATTCCGGATGATGTTTTATGCGTACCTTCGGAATTAAACATGTATTTTCGCCAACATATGGAGGGTAAATTAAAGTCACCACCAACTATAACTGTGTAAATCGGGCACGTGTCTGAAATTAAACTCAAGTTCTTTGAACCTTTCAGCAGTTGTATAATCTGAATTGGGAGGTCGGTAAGAGGATCCAGTTATTATTTTGTTACGGTTGCCGAGAATGACCCACGCTCAAACTAACCCACAGGAACTATCTACTTCAATTTCGCGACAAGTTAAATCTCTTATAACAGCAACAAACACGAAACCCCCAACTACGGATCGTGGAAAAATACACTACCCAGACAAACAGACTATCGACACGTTCTGCAGAACTCTACTGTTGACGCTGACGAAAACGCAAGAACTGTGTCTAATAAATTTTATTGATACGCTGAGATTCAGAAACCGAACTAACGAAGCACTCAAGTGAGACTAAATAATTCGCCTCTGATTAGGAACCACACGGATTCTGTGAAAGTATTTGCTCCCCTTGTAACTGCAGTTTATCATAATTCACTGGAGCAACCAAGTGTAACAACCAGTTAGGAAAACGTGAAGAAGGGGCTTCCTACTGATGAACACAAATATATACGAGTACATATCTCGCTGACTTCTCAGCTGTTGAATAATTCAGTACCACCTTAAATGCTCACGTTTTATAACCTTTTTAGTGACGAAGATCCTTTCTATTAAAAATCAATATGTAGTCTGCGAACAGAGATCTTGTGAAACAGAGCAAGCTCAGATCGTCCATAAAATGTCAAACGTCGTGGACGACGGTTGCCACGTTGATGCAGTGTTCCTCGAATTCAGTAAAGTATTCGATACAGTTCAACACTGTCGTATAGTGGATAAATTACATACTTACCAAATATTGGACCACATTTCTGATTGTATTCAGGTCTTCCGCGCCGACAGGACTTAACACGTCCTTAACAAGACAAAGTCGACAATTGTAGAGACAATTTCGTGTGTATACCAACGGAGTGGTATAGAGCTGTGGCATTGTATATTGATAATATTGTGGCTAATCCTGGTGACTCTGTGGGGATGTTCACGGGTAACTACCTTGTCTATTGGAACGATAGATCACCATAAAACTGTAGCTAAATCCAGTGATACCAGTAGAAAATCGATAATTATTGCAAGGACTGGCGGTTGAACGTTAATAAATACTGCGCTAAACGGGTATAGAGATTCTCTACTACTAGATGATACCCGTGGCAATAAAGCATTAGAAACAGTAACTACTGTAAAATAACCGCCTGGACCGACCAAAAGTGAAATGACTACGTCAGGCAAATTATGAGAAAATCAGTAACAAGTTTCTTACTCATTCACGAAGAAAAAGGGCTTACAAAACACTTGTTCCACCGATTCTTGGGTATTTTTTAAATGAGTCAGGGATTTTTACCGTATGTAATTAACGGAAAAGACTGAGAATATCCAGGGAAGTGTGGCGCATTTCACGTGATTGTTCGGCGCCAAAGTAATCCCGAAATTCTCGGCAAGTTGGTGTTGTGCTTCATGGAGAGGTTTGCTTTTCAGATTTCAAAAGCGTACATCCCACCCACATGATGAAAATAAACACAATGAGAAAATCAGAGACGTTAGAACTAACGCTGGTGTTTATTGTAAACCATTCTTCCCAAGCACCATTCGCAAACGCGCAAGTAATGAAAGAAAAAGCCTGTGGTTACAGAAGTAACCTCCGTCACTCTTCGTAAGATGGATTGCTGCGCACAAATGTAGATGTACATCTACATCTACATGATTACTCTGCAATTCACATATTAGTGGTTGGCAGAGGGTTCATCGAACCACAATCATACTACCATTCCACTCCCGAACAGCGCGCGGGTAATACGAACACCTAAACCTTTCTGTTCGAGCTCTGATTTCTCTTATTTTATTTTGATGATCATTCCTACCTATGTAGGTTGGGCTCAACAAAATATTTTCGTATTCGGAAGAGAATGTTGGTGACTGAAATTTCGTAAATAGATCTCGCCGTGACGAAAAACGTCTTTGCTTTAATGACTTCCATCCCAACTCGCGTATCATATCTACCACACTCTCTCCCCTATTACGTGATAATACAAAACGAGCTGCCCTTTTTTACACCCTTTCGATGTCCTCCGTCAATCCCACCTGGTAAGGATCCCACACCGCTCAGCAATATTCTAACAGAGGACGAACGAGTGTAGTGTAAGCTGTCTCTTTAGTGGACTTGTTGCATCTTCTAAGTGTCCTGCCAATGAAACGCAACCTTTGGCTCGCCTTCCCCACAATATTATCTACGTGGTTTTCCAACTGAAGTTGTTCGTAATTTTAACACCCAGGTACTCAGTTGAATTGGCTGCCTTGAGAATTGTACTATTTATCGAGTAATCGAATTCCAACGGATTTCTTTTGGAACTCATGTGGATCACCTCACACTTTTCGTTATTTAGCGTCGACTGCCACCTGCCACACCATACAGCAATCGTTCTTAAATCGCTTTGCAACTGATACCGGTCTTCGGATGACCTTACTAGACGGTAAATTACAACATCATCTGCGAACAACCTAAGAGAAATGCTCAGATTGTCACCCAGGTCATTTATATAGATCGAGAACAGCAGAGGTCCCAGGACGCTTCCCTGGAGAACACCTGATATCACTTGAGTTTTACTCGATGATTTGCCGTCTATTACTACGAACTGAGACCTTCCTGACAGGGAAGTGTGTACAAGCGTCCGTAATTCCTTCGACAGTGTTGTCTGCTGAGGAAAAACGCCACATGGACTGTAGAACAACTATGAATTCGGAGCGGTACGGAATTTAGTACCTCGGTCGTGTGTTAATTACTCCAAACTCTTCAGGGTTGTGTGAAGTTAAACCTCACAGGCACACCACGCAACCGAGAGACGAAAATGAAGACAACGTCGGAAAAATGATTGCAAAGTCTGGGTTACCCTCTTTCTTGTGCCTGTGTGTATAACATCATAATCGTTGTTCTCATTTAAGATATCTTTCAATTCACTCTCAAAATGCAATTTTGATTACGGTACCACTTGACCACTACCTTGATGTCAAGTGCCCAAAATGGGCGATAAGCGCTCGCCCTGTTACTCTTGTGACAAGATACTGGTTATGATGATGATTCTTAGGAGTCAAAACCGATTTATTTATGTATGTCCATCCAGTACGCTCGAGACAATAGCGCATAAAACATTTCTTTTCAAAAATATATCACATGCTTATTGATGTCGGTGAAAACTACTATCGAGCAGAATCTGATGGTGACATTTTCATATAGCCAAGTGTTAATGTTTTTTCAGGCACTTGCTTTCGGGTCAGTTCGTTGCGTCACAGGTGTCGAAAACAATTGACAGATTGTATAGGGAAGTACTTAGGGTTTAATACCTGAAGTCGCAACCAACAAGCCAAGCACCAATCTCATAACCGCGCACCTGGAAATTGAAGCTATGGCAGATGCTAGTCCTACAGCGTGTTCCATACCAAATATAATCGAAGTTCGTGGGTTATAGCCACGATTAGCTACGATTGTTTTTCATTGTCGACAGTGCTGTCTTCTAAGTTAAGACATTTGTATATCTGATGGTGGGACAATAGGGTTATTACGTGAGGCAGGTTTTGCTATATAGTATTTAATATATGGTTATTTGTCTGCTATTATCTGTTACAAGCACCGGGCTGCTTCCTGATTGCGTGGATATAATATTTCAGTCCATTGATGCACTGGAGGACCTATCTCCTGAAAGAGATGAAGTCCTGAATGTATCTAGAAATTGGTCATAAAATGTTACCTGAATGGAGTGCTTTTTACGTGAGAGATCCAAATGGAGGATCACATAGATTAGCACCTACGCGTTACCGTGGGAAGCCATCGCCGCTGTCAGGGGTAGCCGTCAGCAATTGACAGAGGTCTCGCCGTGCAATTAGTGCGGCATTCCGGACAGGTGGGATGAGATGGGAGGGTGGTGGTAGTGGGGGGAGAGTGGGGAGAGAGAGCGGCGCTGCCACCGACGCCTACCTGCCCGCTGCCCGCATGGCGGCAGGACGCGAGCACAGCGCTAATTGGCCGGGGGGTGTGCGGGGGAGGCAGAAAGTGGGGTGGGCGCCCATCGACCCTGCGTCCCTGCCGCGTGTGGGTTAAAGGTCGTCAGCACTGCTGCTTTGCAACGAGCACTGCGTGCATAAAAACAACTCGTTAGCTAATACTTCACATCACACTGACTGGATATTACTACATTTTGGGAGTGGACACAGAAATTGGGGAAACTGTTGACCATCCACTTAGGAACTCCCTTCGAAGCTTTTTGTTCTTTTCCATACGGCGGCGGTGCTTGCCGGAACACCAGTTATAAAGAAACTGAGGCGCGAAGTTTAAACATTTGGCGGCAAACTCCGAGAGTTTGTGCTATCAACAAATGTACTAAGAGAGCAGTAATACCAACTGCTGGGAACCTGTGATCAGTGCGGCTGTGTATTAAGTCTTCGGCTTTTTTAAGGCAAAGAAATGTCTGTTGATACATTCCTAAATCTACACTTGCCTCTACAGCTACACTCTGCAAGTTAATACAGAGCGTTTGTTTGGCAATGTTTTCTTTGTGCCTTCTACTACTCCGTCCTCTTCTTCCTCCCTCTCTTTCCATCTCCACCATCCCATCCCTCTATCCACCTGCCCCCCCCCCCCCCCCGGCACTCTCTCTCCATATCTTCCCTCTTCTCTATCTGTCAATCTTCTCCCCTTTCTGTGTCAATCTGCTCCTCCCCCTGCATCCATGTGCTCCTTTCCCCTCTGTACATCTCCTCCTCCCACCCCTTTCTGTCGATCCACCACTCCTGTCAACGTTTATCTTCTCCCCTCTTTGCAATCATCTCCTTCTCTCTCCTTTCTCCATCCACCTCCTCCTCTTTCTCTATTCATGTCCTCTTCCCCCTTTTTCTGTTGCCCCCTCCTCCCCCAACTATGCCTGTTCCTTCCTCCGCCTGTCTGCCCATCTATTCCTCTTTCTTTTCTCAGTTCATTTCCCCTTCTCCCCTCTCACTTTTCATTTCTCCCTCCCTTATCTCTGTCAATATCCTCCTCCTATCTGTGCTTATCTACTCCTCCTCTCACTGTCTATCCAACTACTTGTCCACCTGTCTTTTTCCATGTTATCACACGCACCCTAATAGGAGGCTGGTGGTTCTTAACTCTACAGTATTTTTTTTTCCAGGTTGTAACTAACAATTGTACCAAATTTGACCGATACCAAAATGGTTCAAATGGCTCCGAGCACTATGGGACTCAACATCTGAGGTAATTAGTCCCCTAGAACTTGGAACTACTTAAACCTAACTAACCTAAGGACATCACACACATCCTTGCCTGAGGCAGGATTCGAACCTTCGACTGTAGCGGTCGTGGTTCCAGACTGAGGCGCCTAGAACCGCTCGGCCATACAGGCCAGCGACCGATATCACTGCATGGATTTAGGATGAGCTTTTCATCCAAGAATTGGCCCACATAAGCACGTGTGAAATATATTTCACAATTATTTAACATATTTCGCACGCATTAGTACACATATTTCACCTGCATGAATTTCGCCCTGCAGCTAAATCTTTGTGACATCATATATTCAGAATTACATGCTGTAAGAAATGATAAATTAAAACGTAATGAATGATGCAACAGTTTCTCACATAGCTCTTTGTTTTTTATGTCGTACCTCAGTTGCAAGTCTCTAAGTGCTCTTACTCTCAAATATTGGATGACTAAAGAATGGGTAGCCTCGTGTTGGCGGCTACACTGCTTTTTCAGTCCCTTTCCCACCCCTTTCACAGCTGAGTGGCTCTCATCCCCAAAGTGATTCTTTCCATACAGCGAATGATTTGTGTACCAAGTTTGGTTGAAATCGGTCCAGTGCTTTAGTATGAGATGTAGAACATACATATATATTTCATGTACATCCATTTGTATAAATTTTATGAGTATCACGCATTTTTTCCGTTCCATTCACTGATAGGCGGACAAAACATTGGTAACACCTGGGTCTACGTGTGACTAGTTATTTTCCCGTTATAATCAGCACAGTCTCTACAAGACAGAAATGAAAGAAACTGAAGGGAATTCATAGTTTCTGCCCAGAAAGATATGTAGTTGTGTTTTAAAAGCAGGTTTTCGAGAGATGTGCATCGTCTTTCTTTCACTGTTCGCCAGTTTAACACTTTCGCTACGCTCTCTCGCGAACCAAACGAGCCTGTAGCAATTCGCACTGCCCTCACTTGTATACACTCGATTCTCTTGCAAGTCTGGAATGTGATGTGTTTCATGTCCATAATTGTCATGAAATATCGGAGATACAAGTGTTTTGTATACAATCCCTTCTGTTGGCAAACTCTAGTTTCCCAGTATGCTACCAATCAATCGTAACTTCACGTTCTCTTTACCTACATGCCTACGTTCTTTCCACTTCGTATGTACGTGGACTAATACTGCAGACTATTTGTGCGACATGAATAAAACCTTGTTGCTTTTCATCAATCCTGTAGTGACAGGTAGTGAAAGGGTACAGAGCCTTTACGTTTCGTTCGATGCGTAACTTACGTTTGTGTGTACAAAGCCTGATGCAAAAAACCATGAAGCACACAGAAGGAAAAGAGGGAGAGAAATCGAGCTTCAGGGACTGAGAAGGTATGGGAAATTGTTTCAGTGATTACAAAAACGAGTTACTTTTAGAGGAATTTCGCAGTACACCGTTTTTGCTCTCAATACACGTAATAATTCGCCTGGGACTGTAGTTGTAAGGTTGTTGTATCCTCTCCTAACGCAGCTGGGCCACAACTGACGCAAACATCGCCGACATCCAGGATACTGGCACAGGGAACGAGGCCGGCCGAAGCGGCCGTGCGGTTAAAGGCGCTGCAGTCGGGAACCGCAATACCGCTACGGTCGCAGGTTCGAATCCTGCCTCGGGCATGGATGTTTGTGATGTCCTTAGGTTAGTTAGGTTTAACTAGTTCTAAGTTCTAGGGGACTAATGACATCATCAGTTGAGTCCCATAGTGCTCAGAGCCATTTGAACCATTTTTGAACAGGGAACGAGTTGCGGTCTGAACTGGCCCCACAGCTGTGGCATCAACACATATGAACTTATGCAACTCATGTAGGCGTCCGAGATAACAATATCCTATCAGTTGTACTGTTCAACAATGAGACTAAGTTCCATTTAAGTAGAAAAGTGAAACAACGTAAGAGTATGGATAAAACGGCAGAAACATTCCATGGTCGAATTCGCTACTCTCCAAAGCATAGTCAATTTTGCGGCGTTTCCCGAGAAATTTATCAAGGCCCGTTCTTCTATGTGGAAAAAGACGGTCACGGGAATTTGTTGGAGATCTGAATTTTACCACAACTGCGAGAATATGCTGAAGATATTCTTTATGAACAGTACTGAGCACCTCCACACTGACACCTGCTTATGGGAGATTGCTCAACCAAGGGTCAGCCGTAAGAGAGGTAGAGATCTCTCGCGTTGCATCATTGGAATCCACGGTCGCATCTTCTGAAAATCTGGACTGCGGTTGTGGAGCATAAATACAGTGCAACGGCGCCGTAAGAGCACAGTTTCCGTTGCCGATCTGCGCAGGTGGTACCATAAATCGTTCTACCCGAAGGAGTCAATGGCGCGACATGGGCGACAATTATTCTCGTAGGTTTTATGACCCTGTACCGCTCGATGCACTGAATCGTCTCTGAGATACAGACGGAAAAAAGCGCAGCATCAAAAATAGTTCAACTGGCTCTAAGCACTATGGGACTTAACATCTGAGGTCATCAGTCCCCTAGACTTAGAACTACTTAAACCTAACTAACGTAACGACATCACACATCCAAGCCCGAGGCAGGATTCGAACCTGCGACAGCAGCAGGAACGCTGTTCCGAAATGAAGGGCCTAGAACCGCTGGACCACAGCAACCGGCAGAGCAGCATCAAATGTAATTGAGCTACAGCAGTGAAAAATCGGGAATATATTTGTCTCTTTATGTGTTTAACACTGAAAGATCACATGTTATTTTAAGCGTGAGATCAGACGTTGCAAGTTCTAAATAACCGATGAAATCGCCAGAATGTTGCATGCAATCGTGCATTCATTGTGTTGCACTTGTGCCGGATGTCTGCATGTGGGATGGAGTTCCATGCCTGTATCACTTGGCCGCTCTATACAGGAATATTTAATCCTCTTTGTCGACGACGCTGGAGCTGTTATTCGATGATGCAGCATATGTATTCCATTGGAGAATGATGTGGTGATCGAGCAGGCCAAAGCTAAATAGAGCATGCTGGATTGCAACAGCGGTATATGGGAGATATTATCCTGTTGGAAAACACCCACTGGAAGGCTGTTCTTGAATATCAGCCCAACAAGTCGAATCACCAGACTGTAAAAATTGCAGTCGGAGACGTGCGATAACACGAAAGTGCTCATGCTGTCATACGAAATAGCACCGCAGACCATAACTCCAGTGGTTATCACACTGGACTCGCATTCAGGAGGACGACGGTTGAAACCCGCGTCCAGCCATTCTAATCTAGGTTTTCCGTGATTTCTCTACGTTAGAAAATTTGGAAATTTGTGTTAAGTTCTATGGGACCAAACTACTGTGGTCATCAGTCCCTAAGCTTACACACTCTTCACTTAAAGTAACTTACGCTAAGGACAACACGAAGGCCCATGCCCGAGAGAGGACTGTAACCTCTGCCCCTGGAAGGAGGGGGGGGGAGGGGGGGGGGAGAGCAGCGCGGACCGTGGAAAGGTGCTTTAGATCGCACAGCTACCCCGTGCGGGTGTCTATAACCCTTCTGGGAAATGCCATGTCTGGTCCCCTCCCGCCAATCAACCAACCATAGCTCCAGTGTGTCTAGCATTCACACAGGTTGGTCGCAGGCCCCCAGCTGGCCTTCTTCCAATCAGCACACAGTAGTCACCAGCACCAAGGCGGAACCAGCTCTTTCGTCAGAAAACACAACAGACCTCCACCCTTCCCTCCAATGAACTCTCGCCTGACACCTCTGAAGCCGCGGTGGTTTGTGGTCAGTGGAACGCACGCTACAGGGCGTTCAAATGGTTTAAATGGCTCTGAGCACTAAGGGACTTAACTTCTGAGGTCATCAGTCCCCTGGAACGTAGAACTACGTAAACCTAAGTAACCTAAGGACATCACACACATCCATGCCCGAGGCAGGATTCGAACCTGCCACCGTAGCGGTCTCGCGTTTCCAGACCTACAGGGCGACTGGCTCGGAGCTGTCCTTGAGGTAACCGATGTGTAACAGTTCGTTGTGTCACTGTGGAGCCAACTGCTGCTCAAATTTTTGCTGTAGATGCAATACGAAGCGCCAGAGCCATACGCCGACCTTGATTGTATTCCCACGTGGCAATGCGGAGTCCAGTCTTCTTGCTGCCTTACATTCTCGTGAACACCGCTGCCAGCAATAATGTACACTGGCTGCGTTCCTGATAAGTCTTTCTGAAATATCGCAGATGGAACATCAGCTTCTCGTGGCCCTATTATGTGGCCTCTTTCAAACTCAGTGAGGTGTTGAGAAGAGTGTATTTATCGCCATAAGGGCATACTTTACTAACATCAATTCACCACGCCTGATCTCAAAGGTAACTAAAGCTTTCGATCGTTACAGCGAGTATTTAAGCAAACCTGATCTGTGTTCTCAATATGGCGCTACTAGCGCCTCTCTTGTGTAACTAACGCGAAATAGGAATAAACATCATCTTTCAGATGGAGAAACACGCTTACCAACTTTCGTTTATGTCGCACAACTCCTTCTTGGTGTTGCGATCGCTTTTACGTCAGTGTATGTTCACACACGAAAACAGACAACAAAAATGCTTCGAACGATGTAGCTGCAGCAACGTCTGCCAGATATATTAATCAAAATTTAATAAACGATAATGGTTATGCCTCTGATATTTGATACCCGAATACTACAGTACGACGATCTCTCAACAGAAGGTAACATAATACGTTCACATATTAAATTTGAAGAGTTATAAAATAAGTCCGTAATAAAATCCGTGCCGGCCGAAGTGGCCGTGCGGTTAAAGGCGCTGCAGTCTGGAACCGCAAGACCGCTACGGTCGCAGGTTCGAATCCTGCCTCGGGCATGGATGTTTGTGATGTCCTTAGGTTAGTTAGGTTTAACTAGTTCTAAGTTCTAGGGGACTAATGACCTCAGCAGTTGAGTCCCATAGTGCTCAGAGTCATTTGAACCAACCAATAAAATCCGTGAATATTACAAAACGTTCTAATATATCTATACATTAAAATTTCGTGCCAAAAACTGAAATATCACGGTCTTTCCCCTGAGATAATACACTAAGTCGTCACACCCCATGACGAGCAGTGGTTGATATTCAGTTTCCAGGCTGCACGATCCGCGATGTTTGCTGGTGACCCGTGCCATCAACATCAATGGGCTCTCGGCGCTGATTTTGTCCTAACCGATTGACCACGGGGTACACTTGACGTGGTGGGACGTGAATAGCCCGGTGCCTCCACGACTACAGAGGACATGTGGTTCCGAACAAATGCGAAGTTAACGTAAGCTTTTGCTGTGACGGCCTGTTCAAGGCGTGATTACAAACCAGTCACATGGCGTACAGAGGTGTTCTATTCCCCGTGCAAACAAGAGCTCTCTCTCTCTCTGCAACAAAAGCAGCTGTCTATAAATAGCTAGTCGTCAAGCGAAGATAACGTAGGGACGACTAGGGCAAAATAAATATATTAGTGGGTAACCGATTTTAATAAATTCTGTTATGAAGGCAGTTTGTTTAACTTCATACGCATTAAGTAACTTCATATTGTACTTTACATAGTTTTATGACTTTTATCGTAATATAACCACAATTTTATCTGTCTGACCGGCCGGATGGCCGTGCGGCTCTGGGCGCTACAGTCTCGAGCCGAGCGACCGCTACGGTCGCAGGTTCGAATCTTGCCTCGGTCATGGATGCGTGTGATGTCCTTAGGTTAGTTAGGTTTAATTAGTTCTAAGTTCTAGGCGACTAATGACCTCAGAAGTTAAGTCGCATAGTGCTCAGAGCCATTTGAACCATTTTTTTATCTGTCTATTTTAAAAGCTAATGTAAAGGTGTCACCTTGCTCCAGTACGTGGCAAGATGAAAACCCTGATAAAAGGTAAGTAATTTTTGTTCTTGTAGCGTAGAAGACATAAGTATGTTACTTAATTAAACTATTGTCTGCATTTCTTATCGAATATAATTATTAATTTGTTAAAAATTAGCTCTATGTCAGTCTTCCTTTCAACGAAAATAAAAAATTTTTCTCCTTAGAAATGCGAGCATTCCTCATCCCATAACTGTAACATTCTATTCCTTCTGCTGCTACAGAGCCAACGTAGTGCACATTCTTGACGCTGCACTATACTTACTTTCAAATATTTTCTTTGTTGTGTTAAATATTATTGATAAACTTTGTGTCGTTCCTAATAAGTCAGCTTATTAAAACATTTGCACTTTGCGTAGTGTAACATTTCCACTTTTTCCAAACATGGCATTTCTTTAGGCAATAGTTCAAATTGGAAATATTGAGCAATGTTTTATCTTAATGGGAGCAGCAGTTTTGAAAGTATTCGTTATTCATTATGGTCTCCCTGAAGTTCTTGAGAAGAAATAAAAATGTGTAGGTTTCCCTTTAGGTGTTGTGCTCCGGTCAGGAGCATTCTCAGATTGGATCGCAAAGACGTGTTCATCACATACAAACATTACAGTCTCGACGAGCACGGTAAAATGTTATACGTGCTACTCACAATGATGAAATAACTTTTTATATGCCAGAATTAATGGCGCAATTACAGCTGTGAGGACGGGATGTTAGTCGTGCATTGGTAGCTCAGCTGGTAGAGCACTTGCCCGCGAAAGGCAAAGGTCCCGAGTTCAAGTCTCGGTACGGCACACAGTTTTAATCTGCCAGGAAGTTTATATGGTCACCTGAGTCATTCGGCTAGCCGTATACATCTATTTTAACGGCTCAGCCACACAGACGCGTGTACACTGTGACACTGTGCGTGACTTATTCATAAATATCGCGCCGACGAAGATGATACGTGCAGTGTGCCAGCAGACGTAAAAAGGATGAAAATAGTCAAATAGAGGTTTCTCTTCTAATTTCAAAGTTGCAAACCGCAAGTAGGTTATCCACTGTCAGTGAAGAGTCTGTAAAATCGTTCTACATGTGCGAGTTGCAGCGCGTAATTGTAACAGATTCGTAGCCGAGGCGACCTCTTTATCTCCGGCATTTAGCAGACGACCTCTATATCACTGACATTTAGCAGCTACAAGAGGCGTGTGCCTTGCCATGTGTCATTCACTAATACGGCACTCTTCTCGACAGCTGCTACTATTTACATATTTCCCGCAGCTGTGCATATTCGGACAGGCACTAATTTAATGGACCTACATAAGGGACGCCGGGCAAGTGAATGAGTAATGTTAGATGATTACTCTGTTTAAATACATTTCGGTTGCATCACCGTAATACAGAATGGTAACGAGATAGGCAGCAGTAGTAGTAGAAGCTGCAGGTCAGACAACACTAATACAGGCGAAGGTGCACACTCAAAAACTCGGACCAAATGTACAGTCACCGGAGTATTGCGGATTTATTAGACAGTAATATTATGTTGTAAGAGAAATATAGAAACAGAAGAGCAAGTACAGCCACGTAGCCTAACCTAATCTAAGGAGACAAAAGTCATGTGATAGCGATGTAAACACATAAAATCGGCGCTAGTGCGGGCTGCACCAGGCAAAAAAAGGCACTGCATTGGCGAACACGTCTTTTGCACTCAGGTGACTCCTGTGAAAAGGTTTCCGTCGTCGTCGTGGCCACACGACGGGAATTCAAAAATGGCTCCGAGCACTATGGGACTCAACTGCCGTGGTCATTAGTCCCCTAGAACTCAGAATTACTTAAACCTAACCAACCTAAGGACATCACACACACCCATGCCCGAGGCAGGATTCGAACCTGCGACCGTAGCAGCAGCGCGGCTCCGGACTGGAGCGCCTAGAACCGCATGGCCACCGCGGCCGGCCGACGGGAATTGGCAGACTTGTAACGTGGAGTGATAGTTGGAGCTAGAACCGTGGTATATTTTGTTTCGGAAACCGTTACAGAATTCAATATCCAGAGATCTACAGTCTCGAAGTGTGCCGATAATAACAAATTTCTGGCATTACCCATCACCACAGACACCGCAGTAGTCGGTGACATTCACTTAACGACCGAGAACAGTGGCGTTTGCGTAGAGTCGTCAGAGTCAACAGACAAGCAACAATGCCTGAATTATCCCCAGAAATCAATGTGGGACGAACGTATCCTTTAGGACAGAGCAGCGAACTTTGTCTTTAACGGGCTGTAGCAGCAGACGACTGATACGGGTGTCTCTGCTAACAGCGTGGTACCACCTGCAGCGTCTCTGCTGGGCCCATGACCAGGTCGGTTGGACTCTAGATGACTGGGAAACGGTCCGGTCAGCTGAGTCCCGATTTCGGTTCGTAAGAGCTGAGGGTAGGGTCCGAGTGTGGCGCAGACCCCACGTAAGCCATGGACTCAAGCCGTAAGCAATGCGCTGTGCCAGGTGGTGGCGGTTCCGTAATGGTGTGGAACGGACTGGGTCCCTTGCTCCAGCTTAACTGATCGCTGACTGTAGGTGGTTCTGTTTGTCTGCTTGGAGACCATTTGCAGCCATTCACGCACTTCACGTTCCGAAAATTTTTATGGATGATAATGCGGCATGGCACAGGGGCACAATTATTATTCGCGATTCGTTTCGAGAACGTTCTGGAGAATCAGAGCGGATGTATGACCACCATTCAAACATTTATGGGACCTAATGGAGAGGTCAGTTCCTGCTCCAAATCCTGCAGCGGCAACGCTTTCGCAATAATGGGCGGCTATGGAGGCAGCTTGGGTCAGTATTTCTGCAGGGGACTTCCAAGGACTTGCTGAGTCCATGTAAGGTCAAGTTGCTGCACTAAACTGGACAAAGGAAGTTCTGCTCAAAATTAAGAGTTATCCCACGACCTTCGTCACCTCATTCTATATGTAGTATTCTCGAGGCTCGAAGTGTTCCTGAGATCCTTGCCCTCAGATATCGAGTAGTAGATCAGTCAGTGGCTGCCTAGGAATGAAAGGTATTCCCTCGATGACAGCTGTGGCATTCTATAAACTCGTTTCCTTTTCTTCCTATTTTTTGAATACATAATTGTTGATTTTAAGCGTCTCCTGCCGACCGCTGTGGCCGAGCGGTTCTAGGCGTTTCAGTCTGGAATCGCGTGACCGCTACGGTTGCTGGTTCGAATCCTGCCTCGGTCATGGATGTGTGATGTCCTTAGGTTAGTTAGGTTTATGAAGTTTTAAGTTCTAGGGGACTGATGACCTCAGATGTTAAGTCCCATAGTGCTCAGAGCCATCTGAACCATATGAACCAAGCGTTTCCATTTTTTCATTATTTTTGTGTTTACGAGTATTTAAAACGGCAAAACTGTCAAACAAAAATTTCGAATAGGCGTAATCTTCATATTTCGTATAGTTACAATTTAATATTATGCAAACACTACCTATCTGAGTTAATAGGCAGCAAATGAAGTAAAACGAAGTAATAAACAGCACAACCATTCCGATGCTACTAAAGATTGACGTGTTTTACAGCAGTTATTTATTCACGTCTTAATCTTTTAATCTAGTACAAAAATTCAACCAGCGAGTTTGGAAAGTTGACTGGAAGACATTTGCGACCTCGTCATCCTTTGTGCTCTACTTACATAAAATGAGCTACAGTCGATAATCCAGGAAATGGGTTCAAAGAATGTTAGATGAAACCCAATGATGCCCTTGTGTTTAATGAGCATCATTAAGTTACGGTGAAAATCACTGATACGGGCAGCAGCAAACATGAGAATGCTACTGACTGGACTACAACAGCTAAATGTAAACCTCGCTTTTATATAGACGTTTCTGCTACTTACGCAAGGCTTACCCTTATCGTCACATAAATAATCAAGATTTAAGTGCGATATTTGAATGAAAATACTGCTGTTTAATCCCACGGATTCATGGTAAGCGTATAGCATTGCTCCTAGACACTCTGGACGGTAGCGCTGAAATGATTATTGTTTCCATATTCTGGCACGTAGAACACTTCCTGCCATTTTCACGTTTGTTGAGTGAAGCCATCGTAGTTATGCTAATTTAATGTGCAGCACTGTATTGCACTGAATGGTCTAACTCATTGGTAGGCAGTGGATGTGGGGTTAATTGTTGATTCCTTGAGTAGCATGTCAGCAAAGTGGTAGGGAGCTGGTGTTGAGTGGAAGGACACTGGGCCAGTAGGAATTAGCACACATTTATTAAAAACACAAACCAAATTTTTAAAACACAGAAAATGTTGGAAGACAACCTGAATGGAACAAAAAAGTATTTATCGAGAACATAATTAAATTAATAAAAAATCATACATGCTTAACACAGAGGGCTAATCAAAAACCCATTCCCTAAAATTAACTTACATATTCCAAATTATCAGTTTCAAAAATACATTTAACATAGCTAACACGTAATTAACACCCCCATTCACTAGAAGGAAGACCATTGGTCTCAAGAAAGTAGTATAACCTTACAGCATTAAATTCAAGTAATGCTGTAAGTGGGAGTTGCAGAGCAAAGCAATTTCTCTTCCTTCATTTGAGTGTGGATGGCGATGACCACTAGAGACAAAGACACTCTCAATAAAGACATTTATGGTAACTAGGACTCTTTAGCTGGACCTACCACATAAACAATAGATAAATCAAACTATCCTGTAAAAGACGATACATTAACAAACAATTTGCACTGGCAATGCAAACAGACGCCGTAAATACACTTGAAGAAGCAGACAGTTGCACATGAAGCTTCTTTTTTCAGAATAAACCACAAATTTTAATTATAGCTGTAGCCAAACATAGTCAAGCATCCCAGTAACTACTGGTTTAGCCATGCACATTCACAGAAACGTAGACTGAGTGAATTTTGTACATTATTGGTGAGTGGATAACCAGGATGGCGAGTTAAAATAGCCACTGCCCGACACAACAGAAACAGCTATATGATAATTAGGCGTTCACCATAATTTCTTGCAGATCGAAGTGTAAATTGGGAAACCGCCCAACCAAGACCCCCCCCCCCCCCCCCCCGCCCTCCATGAACCATGGGCCTAACCGTTGGTGCGGAGGCTTGCGTGCCTCAGTGATACAAACAGTCGTACCGCAGGTGCAACCACAATGTAGGGGTATCTGTTGACAGGCCAGACGTATATGTGGTTCCTGAAGAGGGCCAGAAACCTTTTCAGTGATTGCAGGGGAAACAGTCCGAATGATTGACAGATCTGGCCTTGTAACATCAACCAAAACGGCGTTGCTGTATTGGTACTGCGAATGGCTGAAAGCAAAGGGAAACTACAACCATAATATTCCTAAAAAAAAAATGGCTCTGAGCACTATGGGACTCAACAGCTGAGGTCATTAGTCCCCTAGAACTTAGAACTAGTTAAACCTAACTAACCTAAGGACATCACAAACATCCATGCCCGAGGCAGGATTCGAACCTGCGACCGTAGCGGTCTCGCGGTTCCAGACTGCAGCGCCTTTAACCGCACGGCCACTTCGGCCGGCTAATATTCCTAGAAGTCAGCTCTAGTGTATGGTTAAATTATGATGACACGCTGTTGGGTGAAGTATTCCGCCCGTAAAATACTCCCCCATTCAAATTTCCGGGCGGAGACTACTCAGGAAGACGTCGTTATCAGGACAAACTAAACTGGCGTTCTACGGTCAGAGCGCAAAATATCAGATGCCTTAATTGGGCAGGTAGGCTGGCTCTGAGCACTATGGGACTTAACATCTGAGGTCATCAGTCTCCTAGAACTTGAAACTACTTAAACCTAACTAACCTAAGGACATCACACACATCCATGCCGAGGCAGGACTCGAACCTGCAAACGTAGCGGTTGCGCGGTACCGTACTGCAGCCCCTAGAACCGCACGGCCACCATGGCCCGCTGGTCAGGTAGGTTAGAAAATTTAAAAAGTGAAATGCATAGCTTAAATTTAGATGCAGTGGGAATTAGTGAAGTCGGTCAGTAGAAGCAGGACTTCTGGTCAGGTGAAAACCGGGTCATAAAGACAAAATCAAATAGGGGTCATGCAGGAGAAGGTTTAGGAATGAATAAGAAAATACGAACGCGGGTAAGCTACTATGAACATCATAGTGAACACATTATTGTACCCAAAATAGATGCGCAGCCCAGACCTACCACAGTGGTACAAATTTACGCACCAACTAGCTTCGCAGATAAGGAGGAGATTGAGGAATGTATGATAAGATCAGAGAAACTATTCAGATAATTAAGGGAGCAGAAAATTTGATAGCTATAAGGGACTGGAATTCGACAGTAGGAAAAGGAAGAGAAGGAAAAGTAGAAGGTTGATGTGGAATGGCAGAAAGGGAAAGCCGGCTCTTAATAGTAGCTAACACTTGGTTTAAGAATCATGACACATTGTTGTAATGGTGGAAGACATCTGGAGATACCGAAAGGTTTCAGTAGAAGAAGAATGGGTAGCTTAGAGAGATGAAATAGTGTAGGCAGCAGAGGATCAAGTACGTAAAAAGACTTGGGCTAGTAGAAGCCCTTGGGTAATACTGGGGATATTGAATGTAATCGATGAAATGAGAAAACGGTCAGACAGAGATTAAGAAACCACAATTTAATTTGTAAGACGTTTCCAGGGGTAGATGTGGACTTTGAGCACATTTTATTGGTTATGAATTGTAGATTAAAACTGAAGAAACAGCAAAAAAGGCAGTAATTTAAGGAGATAGGACTTGGGTAAACTGAAAGAATTGAAAGGTGGCTTTCATTTGTGACGTTCATTTCGCAGATTATTCTGCATTTTTGAAGTAAATAAACCTATATAATGGTTAATTAGTCTTATTAGGTGGATTAGGAAGAGAGATACGTGATGATTAAACACATGTCTGAATTAATACGGGATTTGGTAATGATAATACACTCCTGGAAATTGAAATAAGAACACCATGAATTCATTGTCCCAGGAAGGGGAAACTTTATTGACACATTCCTGGGGTCAGATACATCACATGATCACACTGACAGAACCACAGGCACATAGACACAGGCAACAGAGCATGCACAATGTCGGCACTAGTACAGTGTATATCCACCTTTCGCAGCAATGCAGGCTGCTATTCTCCCATGGAGACGATCGTAGAGATGCTGGATGTAGTCCTGTGGAACGGCTTGCCATGCCATTTCCACCTGGCGCCTCAGTTGGACCAGCGTTCGTGCTGGACGTGCAGACCGCGTGAGATGACGCTTCATCCAGTCCCAAACATGCTCAATGGGGGCAGATCCGGAGATCTTGTTGGCCAGGGTAGTTGACTTACACCTTCTAGAGCACGTTGGGTGGCACGGGATACATTGGGACGTGCATTGTCCTGTTGGAACAGCAAGTTCCCTTGCCGGTCTAGGAATGGTAGAACGATGGGTTCGATGATGGTTTGGATGTACCGTGCACTATTCAGTGTCCCCTCGACGATCACCAGTGGTGTACGGCCAGTGTAGGAGATCGCTCCCCACACCATGATGCCGGGTGTTGGCCCTGTGTGCCTCGGTCGTATGCAGTCCTGATTGTGGCGCTCACATGCACGGCGCCAAACACGCATACGACCATCATTGGCACCAAGGCAGAAGCGACTCTCATCGCTGCAGACGACACGTCTCCATTCGTCCTGAAACTTCCCCTTTGAACAATTATACAAGACTGTGCTTAAACTGACACACAATATTTTGTTAGCGCAACGCAATCTGACTTTCAAAATTCCCTACAAAAGAATGGCCCTGACTAACATTAAACTATACCTTTCACAAATCACTTACCTCACAAAAATCTTCGCTGCTCAAGCTACTGCAATACAGCGAGCGCCACTACTGCCAGCTAAATAAAAGATTCAAACTATGGAAGGCACTAACTACTGATAGGGATAGTTAGCAAATGAAAGATATTAGTAGAGAACAAATAATGTATTTACCTTGATATCATCATATATAAATATAGCAGTTCATGCCAAATTACAAAACTCCGCCATCTCTCTCCCCACATCCACCACTGCTGGCGGCTCACCTCCAACTGCGCAACGCTACGCGCTGTTCACAGCCAGCTGCCTAACACTACAATGGCGAGTATTACAACAATGCAAAGCAGACACAGACTGCCCACAGCACAGCCAGTGATTGTCATACAGAGGTGGCGTTACCAATAAAAAAACCTAAACAGCCTACTTACATAGAGAAAACATAAACAGCCTACTTACATAGCCCCCATGCTCCCCACAAAAATTTTTACAAATGGTGTTGGGCACTGGCCAATACAGATTTGACAAAAATTTTTCACAATTACAGTAACAAAGATATAAAATGCACACACTTATTAATATTATGTTGGTCAAAAGATCAAAATTTCTCACAGTCCATAAAGACAGTCCACATTGTTCATCACAGTAAAAATGCAGAGTTTTTCTCAAAGTCCAAGCAGTAAAAGAAAATGCACATAGAAGTAGTGGATTTCCATGCAGTCTTGAAGAAGTATCGTTGTCCTTCCAACGGAAAGACAGTGCTGACTCTTGACATGCTGACAGATAATGGGCCACAACAGAGCAAACCCACAGCAGAGTCAGTCGTAGTTTGGAAGAATATTGGTAGGTAGGTCATCACAGAGCAGACCCACTGTAGTCCTGGTAGAGAGTATGGTATTGGTGGGCCACCAGAGGTGCAGACCCACTGTAGTCCTTGTAGAGATAATGGTATTGGTGGGTCATCAAAGATGCAGACCCACTGTAGTCCTTGTAGAAATAATGGCGTTGGTGGGTCATCATAGATGCAGACCCACTGTAGTCCTTGTAGAGATAGCCAGCAGCCATCTGTTGTGACTGTGCAGGTGCACAATCACCATTGCAGAGTCTTGCGGATAATATAGCAAGTCCATAAACCACCACTTGTGCACTCACGAAGTTTTCGGAACTGTCCTTAGAACCAGCAATGCTGTTATCCAGTCCCTTGCTGAATTAGTAACACAGGTGCAAACACTAACAGTCCCAACTTCTCACATATTGTCCATATACTATGACCAACAGAAACATGTGCAGTGAAATGTAACTTACAAGTTAATAATATCATGAATTGGTGACAATTACAATTTTATAACAGAAGAATACAATAACAAAGGTACAAAATACATCATTAAAAACATAGCAATATAGATAACAATTGCAGTAACACAGGCTTTACAAAAGAATAGAAATAGACATATACGTCAGTGTTACAAAAATAGTGACATAAGTACATACATAAAATAATGAGAATAGTTTTCGAAACATTAATTTCACACATGAACATTGAAACAGAACAGAACTGTAAACAACTTTACAAAGAAAATAACATATTATTAAAGCAACTTATATTTGAGGATAACAGTATTCCTCCTCATAGTGAATATAGCTTAGTATTAGAAGAGAAAAAAAATTCTATGAAACAGTACACAGAGACAGGAAGAAAACAAATACTCAAGGGTACACAAACACATAGTGGGATAACACCAATAGGAAAGGACAGGGTTCGTTTTCAGTGTAACATTTGGTACTGCAGTCCAACCCAAAACTTCATATATCTTTCCTCTTATTTCATCCTCTGTTTCCACCAAAAAAAATTCTATCTAAGCATGCTTTCTGTATTTAAATGTTCACACATTTCGTACCTCAACATTTATTTCCAAGAAAATCCTACCTAAACCTGTTTTCTCAATGCATTTCTTCCAATTCATCGCAACTCATTCTCTTAGAGGCTACCCCCTCTTAAGCTAACTTAAATCTACTGAGCTCAGATGCTAAACTAAGGGACGAGGCAATGCAGCATCACATAACAAATCAACACAAACAGCAATGCAAAAAAATGCAAATTGGCAAAGCTAGCAGCATAAATGAGCAAAAGTCAAATTCAATAACACTATGCCTGGCAAACAGCAGCAACTTATACTGAAACATGACATAGCGCAAGCAGAAAAAATATTACAGTAAACAACAATGCAGATAAGGGAAATGTATATTCACATCTTAATGTCTATGTAATTAAAGTGGTGCACCACAAGAAGTTATTCTACCAAAAAGTTACCTATTACTTGAAAAGAAAATTATGAATGCAGTTACTAGTTCCTTCTTATTGTTCTCTCCATTCCAAGTGCTCCTTTTTTAAAGAATGTGGATCATAAAATAATTATTTAATAGATCTGTTGACAGAAAGTGTTCACATTAGCAAATGCATTTCATTTTATAAAAGCAATGCTGCAACACAGCTGGAAACCAGATATCAAATGAAATAAGCAACTATGAAAAGCAAAGCATAAAAATATCATTCAGTAGTCATGTGACATTTCATAAGTTAGTAGAAATTCTCTCAACTCTCATAGAAAGACGCTTGTCATAATCAGGTGTGCAGATGTACGAATATTTCCCATCAATTCATAAGCATTTCAGTAATTAGCACAAAGTGCGAGTAATCATATGTTTTCAAGTAACGAGGGTGTCGCATTAGCGATGAAAGGCACACCCTAATGGCTTGTTCTCCAGGTGTTTGACACGTCCCACGTCCCCTTTTTTTTCTACCTGTGCCGCTGAAAAGGGCTCGCAATAATGGCTTTTTCTCCAGGCGTCTGACACAGCTGGGTGCCCGCGACGCATTACGTGCAGGTGGTCACTTAACTTTCTTACGGAAATATTTACCGCTACAGTGACAGCCTCACATAAAAATATTTCACAGGTCAAGAATTAGCGTTGCAAATCTGTAGAAACAAAATCCTATGAATATAAGTGTCCAAAAAAAAAATATTCGTCAGCATTGTGATACAGTCACACATGATTCACACATGTCATAACTCTTAAAGTACGATTCTTGGTTTCCAACATCCTTTTTCACAAGTCAAGAGTCCCTTCCCACTATTCATTACTCCTTACCTCATTACACATATACGTATCCATCGACACTCGTCAATATTTCGTCATTATAAATATGAAGCATAATCAAATAACTCATATAGCCTCAGCCTATTAATCGTAAACATACCTCAGCAGCATAATACACATCGTCGTCGTAAAAATAACATCATAACACCTCGGTCAAATCTCAAAATCGTCGTAGCTTCCTCCAATAATGAAAAAAATTCTCTGCTCATGTCAAAAGTGTCATCTGCCTCAAACGTACTTTAAAAATCATAATCCCTTTACCAAATACATCATTCAAAGCTCTCATAGTATCACAATGGTTCCAAAAAAATATGAAGAGTTCACACAGTACAGACAAAATACAATTTCGTAAGTGTGAAGTTATCCAACGGTGTAATTACGTAAATATGTGTCACTGATGTAGTAAAAATAAATGTTTGTCTCTCTCAGTTAAATGATCAGATAGCTGTGTAAATTGTGTGTTAGAGAAATATGGTACCGATGTGTAAAGTTGTATAAGCAAATACCATATTAGCTAGGGTTCCTTGTGGTTGCCACACACATGGTACACAAAGTAAGCATGTACCCCCCTGAGGATTAATGTAATTATACCCTCAGGTGTTACAGATTACAGCAATGGAATGAAATGTATCACGCAAAACTTTCTTTGTAATTCAAAAAATATTTAAAAATAAGTGTTTTAAGTATAAGATTAATCACTCAAATGCGTGTACTGTAGAGCGAAACTGTGCGTCTTGTAACATAATCTCTGTGGAAGTGTCGTAGTTATCGTCCTCCGAAAGCTAAGTTCTGCAGAAGTCAATGTACTTACCTCATGATAAACAAAAGTGAAATGCTTTGCGTATAGATATCATAGTTATTATGGTTATTGGCGTGATGAAGAAAGTACTGTACAGTAACGTATTGTTGTGCCACAAAAAAGGCTGTCTCATTGTTGCTATACCACAAAAGTTACTACTAAAACCTGTTTTACTTTCCAGAAGAATTCAGAAAAACTGTGCAGATATAAAACAGATACACCGCAAAAGCAACATTGTAAATTGTCACTCATTAGTAGCGTCGTGATAAAACCGTGTAGTTGTCACTTAAACTAACCACTGTGCCGTCTGGTATCTCACAGAAAGTACATTAAACCCAGAATGTATTTTCAAGTAAACCAAAATGTTGCATTAAAATCTCATTAGCAGTACTGGTATAGGTTCTTAGTATGTAAGCCTGATAGTCGTTACGTAATCGTGCAACTAACAAGCAAGAATGTACAAATACAATAACACTGTGACGTCTGTTCACTATAACAATGCAATCGTAATTCCTGTTTAAAAATGTTCCCTAGGTTCTAGACTGGATATTTAACTTCAAACATTGTTGCATGTTAACAGTTTCTTAAGTCTGACAAAGCATACTAGTAATGTGAAGTGAAAAGTTTTATGGCAAAGACAAAGTTAAAAAGCAGATTATCTTTCAATAAACGGTTTTACATGTGAAATGTGGTGTAAACCTTTACTCTTCCTAGTACGCAGAGTTTCAACTTCAACGCAATTATCATGTGGTATACGTCGGATTCTGTAAGGTCCATTGTAAACTAGAAAGAATTTGTGACTCAAGTGTTTCTTCTTATGTGACAATGAATGAGCTTTAATGAGAACTTTCTGACCAATATACAATTTCTTTGTATTTGCTTTACCGTGTAGTTTTCTCCTTTTGTCTGCTGCAGATTTTATATTTTTAAGAGCCAAATCAATTATGTCTTTGTGTCGAAGTTTACGTGTATTTGGGAAAGGTACAAGCTCTCTGATTCTGTTCGGTGGTTCTTCATTCTTTAGTACAAGAGTAGGTGGTAAAGCAGTGGAATCATGAGGCATTTCATTCAGCACATTTTGAAATAAGTGTAAATATCTGTCCCAATGCTGATGCTTTCTGTGACAATAAAGTCTGCAAAGCTTATTGATTTCTTTCATAATCCGTTCAGACGGGTTACAATGTGGTGAGTACAATGAAATAAAAACAGGTTTGATTTTATGGTTGCGAAGCATGCGTGACCAAACAGCAGATCTGAATTGCGGTCCGTTATCTGAAATGACTTTACTAACGTGTCCAACTTCACGTAAGAAATTTTTAACAAAGGCGTTGGATACAGACCGTCCAGTGGCTTTACGTAACGGTGTGAAAGAAACAAATTTTGAAGTAAGTTCAACAGCGACTAGAACGTACGAAAATCCATTAGATGTTCTGACAAGCGGTCCCAAGAGATCAACAGCAGCAAATTCTTTTAATTTAGAAGGAATGATAGGAAACAACGGAGCACGATGTGAGACAGTAGATGGTTTCGCCTTTTGACAAAGTTTACAAATAGACAAGACTCTTCGAATTCGCTTTTCCATATTGTTAAAATAACAAGTCGTTCGAAGAATATGATAACATTTTCGTGGACCAAAATGTGCGTAGCTGAAATGAATGTACCAAATGAGCTTATTAACAAATTCGTCAGGAATGCAAAGTACCCATAGCTTGTCATCAACAGTGCAGCGTTTGAACAGTATGTTGTTTCTAACCAGATAATAATGCCGAATCTGTGTGTGTGTCCTTTCATGCCATTTGCTCTTGATGTCTTTCCAAATCGGATCTTTATCTTGTTCATGAGCAATGTCCTTTAAAGATGTGGTGATGAAGTTTTCAAAGGCGACTTTCTGAATGTAAAGAATACTGAAATTTTTCTCGAGGTTGCCTTCTGTGGTACTTTTCTCAAGCCCAGCCGGTGCGCGTGACAGTGCGTCCGCAACAATGTTCTCCTTGCCGGGAATGTAGACTATTGTGAAGCGGAATTCTTGCAGAAACAATGCCCAACGTTTTAACCTGTCATGATTTAATTTTGAAGACATAAGAAATTGTAATGCACGATGATCACTGTATACTTTTACGTGCTTACCAGAAAGAAAGAAACGGAATTTGTTAAATGCCCAAACGATAGCTAAAGCTTCTAATTCAGTAACGGAATATTTTTTTTCAGATTTGGTTAGCACTCGGCTAGCAAAAGCAATGGTTTTCTGAATGGTAGTGTCATTTTCTATGGCTTCTTGAAATAAATGGGCACCAAGACCGACTTTAGAAGAATCCGTGCTAAGGCAGAAATCTTGTGACAGATCTGGATGAGCTAAGATTGGCGCGTGAAGTAACGCTTCTTTCAAAGAATTGAATTCCAATTGTGCTTGTTCGTCCCAGTTCCAAATAGTATTTTTTCCAGTGAGAGAACAAAGTTTTGGTGTAACAAGAATTTGCATATTCAGAAAACGACGGTAAAAATTTACGAGACCTAGAAAACTGCGGACTTGTCTTTTTGTGGATGGAACTGGAATGGCTCTGATTGCTTCTAACTTTTCAGGATCCGGCTGAATCCCTTCAGAAGAAATAATATGTCCCAAAAACTTCACCTTTGTCCTTCCGAATTCAGACTTTTCCAAGTTAACTGTAATTCCAGATTCTGCAAAAATACGTAACAAACTGTTGAGGATGCGATTATGTTGTTCCCATGAAGCTTCTGCTATCAGAATATCGTCCACATACAAGGTGATGTGACGTTTTAAGAACTCAGGTAATATGGAATTTAACCCACGAATGAATGCTGCCGAAGAAATGTTCAAACCAAAAGGAAGTTTCCGAAACTGATAACAAACGCCGAAACAAAGGAAAGCTGTGTATTTTCTACATTCTGGATGAAGTTCGATCTGATAAAAGCTGGATCTGAGATCAATGGAAGACAACACTTTTACACCATTAAAATTTTGAAGAAGTTCTTCTAACGTTTGCGGCCTGTCTGTTTCAGGAATAATGATCGTATTGATTTGTCTCGAATCTAAGACAAGCCTGATCGATCCATTTTTCTTCTCAACAACATGTAATGGATTGTTGTATGAGCTTACTGCAGGCTCAATAATGCCCTCATCGAGCATAGATTGTATTTCTGTTCTAACACGGTCCCTATAATGTGCTGGAATTACATATGGTCTAACACAAAATTTAGTATGCTCACGAACACGAAATTGGTATTGAAATCCCTTGATTGTTCCCGTTTTATGAGTAAAAACTGTGGAATGTGCTTGTAAAATCTCAAAAAGGTCCTGCCTATCAGTGTCATTACAATTCTCAATTGTTTGAATTTTATTCTGAATTAACTTATTAGTGTCAAATGCGCCGTCGATATCATCCCTGTCAGTACTTGCAGAGTGATTGTTAGTGTCTAGTTCCGTAGAAAATTCCGAACTGTTGTCTAACAGAACGTAAAGCCGATTAATTTCCTCATCATGGTTTGAGAGCCAATCTTCAAATTTCAAAGCTATTGACTTACCTTCTTTTTCTAAAGTTATTTCAGCATCGTGAAAGTTTAAGATTGCTTTGTATTCATTCAAAAAGTCTACTCCCAGTATAATTTCCGTCGACAATAATGGAACAATAAGGAAGTTCGTAGAGAAGCTGTGGCTTTGACAAAAGAATTCTAGGTTGGTTTGTTGGCGTACATCTACACTTTTTCCAAAGATTGCACCTTGTAATTTAATCTTACGTAACGGAAGTGTGGGGCAATCGTTCGATTTGTTGCATTTGCTAAAGGCTGTTTCACTGATTACTGAAATGGGACTGCCAGAGTCCAGTACTGCCGTAAATTTTACGTCATTTACTGTAATGCAAATCACAGGATATGCAACGTTGTTATGTTTTACGTTGTGTTCTTGGAGTAAGATGTCCCTAATATCTTCCATTTTTACGTAATTACTAGCTACGGCAGCTGCGTCGTTAGTGTCATAAGAACGTTTTGTGGCTGCCAGCGGTGTGAGTCATTGCCTATTGTCTCTTTGTTGGCGCGCGTCGTTATTGGGGTTTGGAGACCTAACTTCTACAAATTCACCGTGACGAGAGGGCCCTGCTCTGTTTGAATCCCGCCAGTTCTGATGCAATTCAGGTCTGTAATTACGATCATATCGTCTGTCGTCATGTCGGTAGATTCCATAGTTTCTTTCTTGTCGGTCACATGGTGGAGAATTTCTCCCTGAATCGTTGCGTCTAAAGTTATTCTGTCTCCCTTGATAGTATTTATTTTGGTTCCCATATTGTCTGTTTCTCTTATTGTCTCTGTGATAGTCATTACCACGGAGAGGTGATCTTTCCCTGTAGTTATTACTACTCTGCCAACGGTTGTCATACGGGTGGTGTCTATTTTGGTCACGATTTGTGTTGTGAGAATAGCCTTGTCGTGTCCAGTTATTACTTCTTTCATCGCGGATTTGCGACGGATGTGACCTGTAATTGTTGTGTTCCTGGTTTCGCGTTCCGCAATTGTCAGTGTCAATTTCTAATTCTTGTAACAGTCCCTGAAATGCTTCAATGTCGTCTTTGCAACGTCCTGCCAAAATAATATGTCGTAAATGTTCAGGCAGTTTGATTAAGCAAATGCGGATGAGTTCTGAGGGGCTGTATGGGTTTGAAAGATACTGATTCTTATGCAACATGTCTTCAAAATATTTCATAAGACTGGAAAATTCAGATTGTTCGAAACGTTTCATCATTATGATGCTATGTTTTACACGGTCTTGTGTGGCTTGAGACCAATATGCTGAGAGGAAGGCATGGTAAAACTCTCCTTCACTGTGGCAATCGTGAATTACCGATCGCATTCTTACAGCTGGTTCATTCTCCAAGTAGCCACACATAAATTCTAATCTGTGTTCCAACGACCAGTTGGGAGGAAAACAATGAGAGAATTGATGGAGCCATGCTTGTGGATGAATGTCGTTGCCAGAATTCTTAAATGTTTTGAATTTACGTGTAGTAATGAACAGCTTATAGTCAAAATCATCATGTCGGCGAGTAGCATATCGGTCATTGTTACGTCGTGTCGGCGGTTCCATCTCAAAATTCGGTGTACCTTGCCAATTTCTTTCATAATTACCGAAATGCCCTGTGTTATTATTTTGCGGCTGTTCCGTATTTCTATGTCCCTCTTCCCTTATTGGGGCGCGAGTGTCCTCTGAAATACGTAATTCTTGTATTACCTGTGTCAGCTGATCTTGTACTTCCCGGATTTCTCTTTGGTGTTGTGTATTAATTTGATTCTGATTTTGTTTGAATTTTCTTATTTGTTCATACTCTTCTGTGTCAGTGAAGGCTACGGGTCTTGTGTCATTCAGATCATCATCTACCTTTGTAGATAAGTTAGTGACCTGATCCGAAAGTTCGGCTACTTTCTCCGATAGTGTACTTATTTCTTCAGTGTGTTTTTCTGAACCAAGTTTCAGAGTATCTACTGTGTCCTTAAAGTTTTCCTGAGTTTTTGCAAGTTGCGTAACCGAATCGGTAGATGCAACTGAGTCAAATTTAGCTTGCAAGGTCTCATGATTTTCATGAACAATAATTTGCAGTTCTTTTATGGCTGCTTCGTGATTCTGTAATGCATTTTCATGCCGCGAAAAAATAGGTTGAAAATGCTCACAAATTTGTGTTTTTACGTCATTACAGACTTTTTGACATTTCGATTCAATGTTATGTAACTCAGTAGTTAAATCTTCACGTGTTTGTTCAAGTGTTTGTTCCAATGAGTCTAACTTTTTAAGATTTTGTTCCACTGTGTCTAACTTTTTGAGATTTTGTTCCACTGTGTCTAACTGTTGCTGTGTTTGTCTCTGATTTTGTTCCAATGTGTCTAACTTTTGCAGCTTTTGCTGTGTTTGTCTCTGATTTTGTTCCATTTGTTGCATTAGTTGTAATAACAATGCATTAGTGTCTGGAATCTGTTCCTCTACTCTTTTCGGCAGTGCATTTGCACCGGCAACATTCACATTTTGACAAGCTGAAAATGTGTCTTGACTTATTTGAGAAAACGGTGAGGACGCAAAACCTGAATCTACAGTATTTGCAATATTGTGTTCTGTCATTCCCGATTCCTGAGGCGAGCTGTTGCCGACCAATTGATCGATAACGCTTCCCTGTTCACTACCTGTTTCACTGTCTACACCATTGTTTGCAGCCCGCTCCATTTCCCTATGCACGATTACCAAATTACTACTTTGAACATCAGTTAATTCATTACTCGGTGGCGCTAACACACTGCTTTCATTTTCACTGTCATTTCTCAGTTTACTTTGGAGCCTAGTGTTACGTTTTTCACACGCCATTATTGTCACAGTATTTCACACGACAACACAGAAAAACACAATTTGAAGATCAAAAATAAGAGAACACATTGACATAGCACTGAAAATAATATCTAGTTAATTGCAAGCGCAGCTGCGAAATACTTAGTGCAAATCTACATGCATGCCACAACTGTTTTACTATACAACAATGAAAGACTGCAACTACAAAGGAAATTCTCTCTATAATTACGCGCTAGCAATAAACAAAATCTACACTAAATACACAAACTACAAGAAAAAATCAGAAGATTCCAGTGAGGTATCCTCGGCTAAGGGTCGCCATATGAAACTTCCCCTTTGAACAATTATACAAGACTGTGCTTAAACTGACACACAATATTTTGTTAGCGCAACGCAATCTGACTTTCAAAATTCCCTACAAAAGAATGGCCCTGACTAACATTAAACTATACCTTTCACAAATCACTTACCTCACAAAAATCTTCGCTGCTCAAGCTACTGCAATACAGCGAGCGCCACTACTGCCAGCTAAATGAAAGATTCAAACTATGGAAGGCACTAACTACTGATAGGGATAGTTAGCAAATGAAAGATATTAGTAGAGAACAAATAATGTATTTACCTTGATATCATCATATATAAATATAGCAGTTCATGCCAAATTACAAAACTCCGCCATCTCTCTCCCCACATCCACCACTGCTGGCGGCTCACCTCCAACTGCGCAACGCTACGCGCTGTTCACAGCCAGCTGCCTAACACTACAATGGCGAGTATTACAACAATGCAAAGCAGACACAGACTGCCCACAGCACAGCCAGTGATTGTCATACAGAGGTGGCGTTACCAATAAAAAAACCTAAACAGCCTACTTACATAGAGAAAACATAAACAGCCTACTTACAGTCCCTCCATTCACGCCTGTCGCGACACCACTGGAGGCGGGCTGCACGATGTTGGGGCGTGAGCGGAAGACGGCCTAACGGTGTGCGGGACCGTAGCCCAGCTTCATGGAGACGGTTGCGAATGGTCCTCGCCGATACCCCAGGAGCAACAGTTTCCCTAATTTGCTGGGAAGTGGCGGTGCGGTCCCCTACGGCACTGCGTAGGATCCTACGGTCTTGGCGTGCATCCGTGCGTCGCTGCGGTCCGGTCCCAGGTCGACGGGCACGTGCACCTTCCGCCGACCACTGGCGACAACATCGATGTACTGTGGAGACCTCACGCCCCACGTGTTGAGCAATTCGGCGGTACGTCCACCCGGCCTCCCGCATGCCCACTATACGCCCTCGCTCAAAGTCCGTCAACTGCTCATACGGTTCACGTCCACGCTGTCGCGGCATGCTACCAGTGTTAAAGACTGCGATGGATCTCCGTATGCCACGGCAAACTGGCTGACACTGACGGTGGCGGTGCACAAATGCTGCGCAGCTAGCGCCATTCGACGGTCAACGCCGCGGTTCCTGGTGTGTCCGCTGTGCCGTGCGTGTGATCATTGCTTGTACAGCCCTCTCGCAGTGTCCGGAGCAAGTATGGTGGGTCTGACAGACCGGTGTCAATGTGTTCTTTTTTCCATTTCCAGGAGTGTATTTAGTTGCAAGCTGTAGGTGTAAGCAAAGTAAATTTGCCAGTGGAGGCGAGGAGTGGTCGGGCTCAGCCGGGGAGGCGAAGGCCGGTGAGCGCCGGAAGAGCATTGTGCAGGGGCCGGGGGTCCCAGGGGATGGGGCCACTGACCGGCAAGCATCAAAAAGGAACCCTGCCGGGTGCCAGGTGCGAGAGGGGAAATGTCGAGCAGACAGAGAGCGTCCAACGTACGCGCTGGCGCGGCCCGGTCGCGCGTTGTTTTAGCGGCAAATGGGTTGAGCTCTGATTGGGCAGTTCATAAGAAAGTGCAGGAAAAGCTGAGGGTCAACGCCCGCTGTTTGAACAGAGAAAATTTTGGATAGGTGGAGAAATTATATCACTCCGCGAGGGAGATGTGGGACGCCTTTGCAGCGTCGGGATTGGCTGATTAGAGTTTGGCGGCCAGATTGTCCCAAGAGCATGGTGCAGAGAGCTACAGGAGAGAGAGCGTCTTGTGCCGTGAAAGCGGGTGGTCGCAAAGTTCGGTGGCTCTGAGATAGGGACTTAGATCCTGCCGGCCGAAGTGGCCGTGCGATTCTGGCGCTGCAGTCTGGAACCGCGAGACCGCTACGGTAGCAGGTTCGAACCTGCCTCGGGCATGGATGTGTGTGATGTCCTTAGGTTAGTTAGGCTTAACTAGTTCTAAGTTCTAGGGGACTAATGACCTCAGCAGTTGAGTCCCATAGTGCTCAGAGCCACTTAGATCCTGAATATTGGGCTGTGTATGATCTAGAGTCTAAAGCTACAGTAGGACATCAGCGTCCACGATAGGCATTGTCTTGACTACTAGTATAATTGCGGTTGATTCCGCCTTATAGGCTGGCAGTCACCATTGAACGTAGTCAACCAGTACACAGAGCTATCATACTGGTATCGCACGTTAGTACAAGACACACTGAGCTGCACCTTAAAGGTTGTTGAGCCAGTCTTGAAAGCGTTGTATACCATTTAGAGGAAATATAGGGCTTGTGGTATTAGCAGTTTCTGAGTAGTTTATTCTGCTCAAGATATTTGAGAGACTCATCCCATTTCAGCGACTTCGCAGCTGCAGTCGTCGCCCCAGCAATATAGACGGGGCCAGCACGCTGGTAGACGGTATTGTAAAACTTGCAGCAGTGGCAGTAAAGTTCAGAAATAGTTGTTGGATCGTGTTCTTGCCATCCGCTGAGCATCCGTGCAGTTTTGGTTACGATTCGTTATTGGTTATTTGTCGTTTCACATGTCGTTTGGTTTTTTTTTTTTTTTTTTGGTGGTGGTGTCCGAAGTGCGTATTATTTCAGACACAAAAGAGATTATAAGAATGCAGTCAGATCGCATTTACCATTTGCTTATCCAGGGGCGTAATTAAATACAATTTGCAATCAACTTATCATTGAGATTGTAGGAATGCAGTCAGATCGTATTTACCATTTGCTTATCCAGGGATATAATTAAATCTAACTTCCAATCAACTTAACATTAAGAGCTGAGAGCCAATCATACCATTGTACTATATATAAGAACAGTGTACAAATTGTTTAATTTGTTTTCATTCATGATTTGTTCGATATGATCTAATTTCTATCATGAGATAATTTACAATAAATACAAGTCAGTTACAATATCGCTTTTGGTAGTTAGCCGTGACTGTCACATTAATATATTTTAATCGTGTTTGATAACGGCCTCTACCCCAATGGGAACCCCTACAGAATCAGAGGTTGTAGAGAGGTTCAGAAGGAGCATTAGGGGACGATTGACGAGAACGGAGAATAGGAGTATAGAAGAAGAAGAATGGGTAGATTTGAGAGATGAAATAGCGAAGAGAGCAGAGGATCAAGTTGGTAAAAATACGAGGGCTAGTAGAAATTCTTGGGTAATAGTAGAGATATTGAATTTAATAGATGAAAGGAGAAAATGTCAAAATGCAGTAAATGAAGCAGGTGATAGGGAATACAAACGTCTAAAAAATGAATTCGACAGGAAGTGCAAAATGGCCAAGCAGGAATGGTTAGAGTACAAATGTAAGGATGTAGAAGCATATATCACTAGTGGTAAAGTAGATACTGCCTACAGGAAAGTGAAAGAGACCTTTGGAGAAAAGATAACCACCTGTATGAATATCAACAGCTCAGATGGAAAGGCAGTCCTAAGCAAAGAAAAGAAAGAAGAAAGGTAAAACGATTATATAGAGGATCACTACAAGGGTGATGTACTTTAGCGCAATATTATGGAAATGGAAGAGGAGTAGAGGAAAATGAGAAGGGAGATATGATACTACGTGAAGAAATTGACAAAGCACTGAAAGACTTAAGTCGAAACAAGGCCCTGGGATTAGACTAAGTACCGTTAGAGCTACTGATAGCCTTGGAAGAGCCAACTATGACTAAACTCCTCCATCTGGTAAGCAAGATGTATGATACAGGCGAAATACCCACAGACTTCAAGAGCAATATAATAATCCCAATTCCAAATAAAGCATGTACTGACAGGTTTCAAAAGTACCGACCTATCAGTCTAATAAGGCTCGGCTGTAAAACACTAACACAAATCTTTTACACAAGAATAAAAAAATTGGTAGAAGCCAACCTCGGTGAAGATTGGTTTGAGCTGGGGAGAAATGTAGGTACGCAAGGCAAAAACCAGGTTTACAACATTTGTAGATTAGAGAAAGTTATGGCAATATTGACTGGAGTAATCTCTTTCCAATACGAGAGGTGGCATGGGTAAAATACGGGGAGCGAAATGCTATTTATGATTTGTACAGAAACCAGATGGCAGCTATGAGAGTCGACGGGCACGAAAGGGAAGCAATGGTTGTGAAGGGAGTGAGACAGGGTAGTAGCCTATCCCCGATATTCAATCTTTATGTTGAGCAAGGAGTGACGGATACAAAAGAAAATCTTGGAGTAAGAACTAAAGTCCAGTGAGAAGAAATAAAAACTTTGAGGTTTGCCGATGACATTGTAATTCTCTCAGAGAGAGCCAAGGACTTGGAAAAGTAGTTTTTTTGTTAAATTTATTTTTTCATAACGGAATGTACATAGCTTGAAACGAGGATATAAGAGATGAACATCAGCAAGAGCAAAACGAGGATAATGGGATGTTGTCAGAATAAATCAGGTGATTCTGAGGGATTTATATCAGGTAAGACAGTAAGACAGTAAACAGGTTTTGGTGTGTGGGAACTAAGTAACTGATAATGGTCGAAGTAGGCAGGATAGAAAATGTAGACAGGCAATAGCAAGAAAAGCGTTTGTGAAGAAGACACATTTGTTAATATCGAATGTAGATTTTAAGTGCCAGGTAGTATTTGTATGAAGTGAAACATGGAGGATAAAGAGTTTACACAAGAAGAGAATAGAAAAATGGTTCAAATGGCTCTAAGCACTATGGGACAACATCTTAGGTCATCGGTCCCCTTGACTTAGAACTACCTAAACCTAAGTAACTAAGGACATCACACACATCCGTGACCGAGGCAGGACTCGAACCTGCGACAGTAGCAGCAGCGCGGTTCCGGACTGAAGCGCCTAGAACCGCTCGTCCACAGCGGCCGTCAGAGAATAGAAGCTTTTGATATGTGGTGCTACAGAAGAATGCTGAAGGTTAGATGGGTAGACCACGTAATTTATGAGGAGGTACTGAATATAATTGTGGAGAAGAGAAATTTGTGGTACAACCTGACCAAAAGAAGGGTTGCAGAAACTGGTAGACAGGAACCCAACCCGTCACAACAATAGACACAGGCCTCTTGTAAATTCAAATGGAGTGAACAAATCGGGTTCCATACATCATGCAGAGATAACTTTTCAACAAGCAATCTTCAGGGCCCCATCCGCCACTCTACCCCGCCGCACCGGCAGTAAACAAAAATGCAACTTTCAACAGCGGGCGCTGCACGGGGTAGCTGCGCGTTCGAAGTTCGCGTGGCTCCCCCCGTCGGAGGTTCAAGTCCTCCCTCGGGCATGGGTGTAGGTGTTGTCCCCATCGTAAATTAGTTTAAGTTAGTTTAAGCAGTGTGTAAGCCAGTGAACCGATGACATTAGCAGGTTGGTCCCTTAGGAACTTACCACAGAATTCCAGATTTTGCAGCAGCGGGCAAAGGCACGACATTGTGGTGTTTACTCCAGCTGCTGTCAAACACACCGCTCCACCGCCCGTCACTTCGAGAGCGCCTCTTGGCCGCGACAGCGCCTCCTGGCCTCGCGACATCGCTAAAATTCTGACGTAGAGACCTGCTCTCAGCAGGCGACAAACTACTCGCGGAGGTAGTATGGCCAGGGAGAGGGAACTATCGATATAAAACCATGTAAACATAGCACATTGCCCTGATTGTAGTGTTTCTATTTTGAAGCCCACTCGAAGTAATTACAGTGAGTGGCCGACATCATTAATAGGCAGCGAATGTTATGTTAATAGCGGGTTGTTCCACTGTGAGTCCTCCAGATTGTAAGAAAAGCTGCGGTGTTGGAATAGTTCTGGGCATGTTTTGATCCAAGCATCTTCTACATCTACATACAGTACAGGGCGGATGGTACGTTGTACCATTGTTAGTCACCCACAAATAGACCGAGGGAGAAGAGGGTATCTATGGACTTCCGTGAGAGCCTTATACTCTCTTCGCGGTCCTTACATGAGTTACATGTTAGTTGCAGTAGTACAGTGAACAGGGGTTGCACAGTTCGTGCAGTGTTTGTCGATTATAAAACATTCCGTAAATATTCGATTGCGTGTTCAAGGCATCTGCGTTAAACGAAAGAGCTATGATGTCTCGCATTGTTCTGCTGAAACATGTCACCTGCATCAGGGTACTGTAACGCAGAAAGATATATCAGTGAAATGCCGAAATGTCCACTTAACGTGCACCTGCCATTGGTCTTTGAAGCCAAGAGAATAAAGCCCTGGCTATAACTGAGTCATCTTCTCCATGGCCAAAAGATGTTGACTTGCTGGATTCATAGCTTTTCAGGGCCTTGCACCCGCTATCGTCATCTTGATATAACCAAAACTGGGATTCATCGAATCATGCGACTCTCTAACAGTGTTTAATGGCCTGTAGTGGGACTTGGCTAGTCATTTAGCTTGTAAGCCACCTCAACCTTCTGAAATAGACCTCGGGTATTCATAAAGGTTTGTAACTGTTATTCATGCCCTGAAATAAGCCCTCGAACAGAAGAAACAATTTAAGGAAACACGATCTGATTTGAATGACAAAAAAAGAGACCAGGTATGGGCAGATTAGCAACGAAATGGGGGGGGGGGGGGGGGCAGGCGAAGGCGATCGGAAAGGGGGTGGGTGGGGTGGAAGGGAGGAACTCGTTTGATACTAATGCCTTCTCAGTATTAAATAGGATTGTGAACAGCGAGCTGCTAGTTTCAGTTTCTCACATGGTAACGAATAGAACGTTATGGGTCTTATCAGTTGACGTTTATTGTTCAATAAACTGCAAATCTCTGTTACTTGGCCAACATTATTAAGTACAAGTTGTCCGTCTCCATCGCCTGAAACTCTCGCAGAAAACTTCATGGGCGTCAGACAAACTTTACATTCTGAAAATCTATTACGGAAGATAATATCAAAGGAAACATGCTGGTACGATATGTCATACGTATATACAAATGTGTCCCATGTATACTAGCTTTTGTGGATTAGAGTTTCTAG
The DNA here is from genome assembly GCF_021461395.2 of Schistocerca americana. Taxonomy (NCBI): domain Eukaryota; kingdom Metazoa; phylum Arthropoda; class Insecta; order Orthoptera; family Acrididae; genus Schistocerca; species Schistocerca americana. The sequence goes on along the minus strand of NC_060122.1, from coordinate 748,164,528 downwards.
GGTTCATTCAGCGAATTTGTGGATTAGAGTTTCTAGGGTTCATTCAGCGAATTCACTCAAAATTCTAATACTGTTGCTGTACCAAGTGGAAAGTTTGAACTCGAGAAAAGAGTGAAATAAATTAATGAATATTAGTAGACAAATTAAATTTACTGAAGCTGTGACTGAAAACGGAATCAAGTAAACTATTCAGGCCTGGTTGCTGTGATCGTGCACTGAAATTGACTATCTGTAAACGCTTTCTGTGCAGTTTTTCAAAAACGCATTAAAAAATTAATGTTCCGCATGTACCTCATGTAAGGTAAAATAAGCTACGTTTAAGTCACAAGATGTTTAGAACATCACGTTCTATAAAACAACTGCTCGATCGAACAAAGGCCCATATTTATCACACGAAATTAAAAACCCGATAATCAGGCAAAGCTCATTTGAAAAGAAGCTACTTTCAGTGCATGCTGCGATATGCATCTCACCATATTATCACGAAGTATGCTACTCAAATTCTTCCATCTGGCTCACTAGACATATCTCTGAGTAACCGCTTGACACGGCGTACTCCAGACGGCGACGAGTGAAGAATTAGAACGTCGGGCCCACCGATGTAATACCAGCGGAGGAGGAAAAGCTTTTGTGAGGAGCGAACCGTGTAATCCGAATAAGCGAAACTATCGCCTAGTATTCGTTTTGGTCTGACCCAGATTCCAAGCACCTTAGCGTCTCAGAAGAAAACAATGCAGAGTTGCACTACCATAGATACGCTGATCGACAGCCCCACCAAACAAATGACGAACACAGTGCGTATTGCTAAATCAGGAGGAATGAAATAGAGTCCGTTATTAAATGGCCACCTTTCAAGCTCTATGTCGAAATCTCAATAAAGGGACTAGTCGATCGTCGCCCGTGTAGTCCTAGGTTCCTGCCGCTCCGCGATCAAATAAATGGTGATCTGACACAGACTGTCGATCGCCCTGTTTGGTTTTACGTAGGGCACGTGACGTCCTACCGTCATAGCTGCTCTGATCGTCATCTGCGGCAGTTTATACCGTTGTGCAAACATTGTCTCAACGACATTGAAGTTCCACTCAAGAGGCTCTTTCAGAAACCACAGTTCTTGCTTTATCTCCCTAAGCTAAAGCCCATGCATCTGCCTATGATTATCATCTACGTCCAAATTCACCTAACCCACGACGCTCACTACACATCTTTCTTTAAACGATTGCTCAGATATCATCTCACGTCAAGTGGTGTAACTGCCAACAGCCTCAATCCAGTGGTTTGTAATTTTTATGTATTATTCTAACTCATATACGTCAGTACAAACCGTTTTTTATGCTTTGCTGTTTCTACTATATCTGCGATAGCAAAATCTAACTTTAGGATTTCGCTCTAAAACTGAAACGTCTTTTAACATGTGACGTAAGGTGTGTAACATCAAATAAGAAGAACGTTGAGTAGTTAGTGGAAGAAAGCATTGTGACTACTGTCTTGCCTAGATAAATAAATAAATCAAATTTTATCGGTGCAGTTGTAGCATCTTCACCCGCACACTTATGTGTGCATTTTAGTACAGCTCAGCTGCTGTAAAAAGACATTTCACCCTACCTATACCGGGTATCATTGATCGCGAAGAGTGCATAATTTCTCTGATAATGAGCACACAAAAACTCCACTAAATAATTCTAGAGAATGAGATTAAATTTCTTCTCTTTCGTCGAACACCGGTACGCAGCACGAAATAACGACGTGTCCGTTCTGCAAAAGCAATTACGAACCTGAGTACTATCGATCAGTGAAAACACGTATAAATTTTATCTCGCGATTCAAGTCATCGCACGTCTCGTATAACGAAATATCTGAAAAACAGATGATCTTAATAAGGTACTGATTAAAACTGTTTCCCGTTGAAATGTGTAAACAACTGTGTGAGTTTGTGTGCGTAAAATTCCGTTAACTTAATTAGAAAATTAACTTTTTATTGATGTTTTCATCGCCAGATATTTACCGAGCTTTGCTGGTACCAATGGAAAAATAAAAAAAAGGTCCCCTTCATATTGAGCGGAAATTTATCTTTTTACAACTGCATTTTTATGCAAGCTATATTACATGTCACCTCTCATTTATCTCTGTGTCATTGGACAGGGGATTTAATGGATGTTTTCCGTTCCCGCGCAGACGCTCCACCCGTTTTCACACTTTTATTGCAGTGTGCTTTTCGCTGAACATTTGGTTATCGGATGTCACTTGTTGCATTTATTCACATTTCTACGTATTCTCTACATCTTTCGGAACGTGTGATTATATTCTACAAATACTCATATTTCACAGCTTTGTTCCTACAGAGAACTGTCCTTCACACTTCTTGCCCATTGCTTAAGGACAGGTTTCTAGAAGCTATCTGTTACTTTCTGAGAGCCTGTATCTCACAATTACGCAGTTGGTAGATATGTACTTCCTCTTGGAGACTGGATAGCAAGGTTACGATAGTTAATGCTAATAACGATTGCATCTGATACCCTAGATCGTCTTTACAAATCACTTAATAAAAGCAACTTAATAAAAGCAAGTCTTCTGGTCCAGACTGTATACCAATTAGGTTCCTTTCGGTGTATGCTGATGCATGAGCTCATACTTAACAATCATATACAACCATTCGCTCGAAGAAAGATCCGTACCCAAAGACTGGAAAGTTGCACAGGTCACACCAATATTCAAGAAAGGTAGTAGGAGCAATCAATTAAATTACAGGCCATATCGTTAACGTCGATAAGCAGCAGGATTGTAGAACAGATATTGTGTTCGAACATTACGAATTACCTCGAAGGAAACGGTCTACTGACACACAGTCAACATGGGTTTAGAAAACATCGTTCCTGTGAAACACAACTAGCTCTTATTCACATGAAGTGCTGAGTGCTATTGACAAGGGATTTCAGATCGATTCCGTATTCCTGGATTTCCGGAAGGCTTTTGACACTGTACCACACAAGCGGGTCGTAGTAAAATTGCGTGCTTATGGAATATCGTCTCAGTTATGCGAATGGATTTGCGATTTCCTGTCAGAAAGGTCACAGTTCGTAGTAACTGACGGAAAGTCATCGAGTAAAACAGAAGCGATTTCTGGCGTTCCCCAAGGTAGTGTTATAGGCCCTTTGCTGTTCCTTATCTATATAAACGATTTGGGAGACAATCTGTCGTTTATCAACTAATAAGGTCATCAGAAGATCTAAACAAACTGCAAAATGATTTAGAAAAAATATCTGAATGGTGCGAAAAGTCGCAGTTGACCCTAAATAACGAAAGGTGTAAGGTCATCCACATCCACTCAAATCTCGGTTACACGATAAATCAGTCTAATCTAAAAGCCGTAAATTCAACTAAATACCTAGGTATTACAATTACGAACAACTTAATTTGGAAAGAACACTTAGAAAATGTTGTAGGGAAGGCTAACCAAAGGTTGCGTTTTATTGGCAGTACACTTAGAAAATGTAACGAATCTACTAAGGAGACTACCTACACTAAGCTTGTCCGTCCTCTTTTAGAGTACTGCTGCGAGGTGTGGGATCCTTACCAAGTACGACTGACGGAGTACATTGGAAAAGTTCAAAGAAAGGCAGCACGTTTCGTATTATCGCGAAATATGGGAAAGAGTGCCACAGAAATGATACAGGATTTGGGCTGGAAATCATTACAAGAAAGGCGTTTTTCGTTGCGACGGAATCTTCTCACGAAATTCCAATCACCAACTTTCTCCTCTGAATGCGAAAATATTTTGTTGACAACGACCTACATAGGGCGGAGCAATCACCACGATAAAATAAGGGAAATCAGAGCTCGTACGGAAAGATATAGGTGTTCATTCTTTCCGCGTGCTATACGAGATTGGAGTAACAGAGAATTGTGCAGGTTGTTCGATGAACCCTCTTCCAGGCACTTAAATGCGATTTGCAGATTATCCATGTAGATGTAGATGTAGATGTACATGACAACTTGCGATATTTGTGGCTACCAGCAGTGTGTGACGTTTATAAAATTACCCACAAATATCTTCCTTACGTCTGTGTCTAATTTCAAGTTTTGACCCGCAAGAACACAGAAAGGTCTTCGGTAGCGCGCTTTCACACAAAAACCCATTCAACGGAACAAAATTTTCAACTACGATCAGCTATACCACAAACTATGGTTCACCTGACAACAGGAAGCTGTAAATATCATTCAAAAACCCTACGCCGGAGCAACAGTATTTTACCCTTTCACCTTGATTCAGGCGACAGCAGAAACGGTGCGCTGTGGACTAGGAGCGGTCATTGCGGCATCTGTAATGTTCTGACGCGTCCACGAAAATACGCAACCTAAGCTGTCTGGCATTATGATTGTCAGAATGCGTGAACTTCCCTGTCAGAGCCCTGAAATACCGGCAGATTTCAGTGTGAGGTGCTACCGTTCCCTGATCTGGCCAAACCAATCTGACACACAGGCACGATGGTGCGTGCTGAAATAGTCAAATATCAGACGGCCGACTCTGGACGAATAAGTTCACCGTCGTGACACACGATATGTTCCCGACGATACGCGGTTCCACTGTCGATACAGTTGGAAACTGCCACAGGCTCTTAGTCCACCACAAGATGCAGGCCACAAGTCTCACACACTAGGGAAAGACCTGAAGCTCTACACCAGGGGATAAACAGAAGACGAAGTCCCCACTTTCTACCAAGCTTCGGTATGGGAGCCAAATTAGCAAAATGAAACCGCCCCACGTTGCACTAACCAATCGAGCTATCTTCTACTGATAAAATCTCCTCTTTTGACTGCTTTGTTGGCCTGGTAGCCAATCGAGACACAGCACCAGGGTGCCCACGGTGGGGAGCAAGCATCCCCTTTAAGTATACTGAAAGGAGCCAATCAGCACATCCAGATCTCTCTTGTATCAAAACAGAAGACTTTAGATTAGGGAAGCGTCTTTCTCAGAGTAAACATGGCCATGTTTTGGTAAAAAAAAAAAAAAAAAAAAAAAAAAAAAAAAAAAAAAAAAGGTGCTTCAAATGGCTCTGAGCACTATGGGACTTAACATCTGTGGTCATCAGTCCCCTAGAACTTAGAACTACTGAAACCTAACTAACCTAATGACATCACACACATCCATGGTCGAGGCAGGATTCGAACCTGCGACCGTAGCAGTCGCGCGGTTCCGGACTGCGAGCCTAGAACCGCTAGACCACCGCGGCCGGCTTGGCAAAAAACATCTACCTAGATGGGACGATAGTCTCTCATTTATGGAGTGATCTGATCTTTTTGGGCCCACCATTTCCAATTTCTGAAAGGAGGCTGTTAATCTGCCGAGAGAGTCATGCGTGCGAAATATACGTTTATTCCTCTCGCTAGTAAAACCTGTCAACTCCCTGGCATCTGGGTGGTGGTGAGACCTCCACTCTAGGAAAGTTCGCCAGCCACTCTTTCCTATTGTCCCAGCTCTTAACATGGGAATGCACAGAGTTGTATGACCTTTCAGCTGCTCGCAAAAAAGCTTAGTTTACAACAGTCCCTCTTAAATGGCTTTCTCTACCTACCTCCAGCCATCTGGCTGTCTTCTGCAATGGATTTCCACCTGGCCTAGGTAAAGTGTTTTGCGAACTGGCGTCCTTCAGTCTGACCCCAAGTGGAAGGAGGAGGACGCTTCAATCAGAAGTCCCTCTGCAGGTAAAAGCCGCTCAACACTGTTTCCCAGATTCCCCCGAACAGCCAAGTCACTGCACTCAGCATTTACAGCTCCCAATTCATCTCGCACCCTGTTCTTTGTTGCCTCCGCTACAGGCTCCTGGGTACAACCTCTCTACAGGTTATACATAAATTACGAAGACATTCCGCCCTCAGTCTCCTCGTGTATAAAAGTCCTTAGCTACACACAGCATATGTAGTACGAGAACCTTCCTGATAATGTTGTTAAAGTGAAAGACTGGAGTGCCGCCTCTCAACTTTCCAGCCATATTTTTAGGTTAGATGAGAGAGTAACACTTCAATCATACCTCGATTAAAAATTATCATTGTTTCTTCAGGTGACCCTGCTAGTAACTTCAATATTTCAAAGGTAACATTTCGAAATGCTTATAACGTTTAGTCAGTCGAATGTGACGTCGTTTACATGGGTATTTATACACTGGAATACAGAGGTAATAAGATAGTTGTTAATATTTTCCAAGACTGTGCCATCAGTAAAGATTTTGTTTATCGTGAGACAATAAATGTTCACTGTCGACCAGACAGGTCGTAAAGGAGAGTGACAGATTCTACTATGGATTAGTAGCCGAGATGTACAGTGAACTATCTCCGTACGCCAAAGAAGAGCTCTGACAGTTGAAGTGGACTTGGTGCACGTGCTTCGCCCATCCACGACGGCCAATCAGATCATGAGATATTGTTTAAATTTTCATGACAACGCCCCAATGTTACCGTAGGTGTAGGCGACCCCTGCTTTCCTAATTTTAGTCGCGTGTGCGTCGAAGCTGTCTTCCTGTAGTGCGGCTGGAATTGAAGCTACACTAAATAATCAAGCAAGCGAATTTACGTACAGCTTGCGTGATGATTTTGGAATGGAATCAGACAGTGGTGGACCTTTGATACCAGAGAGTCAAGTGACTGACAGACTGGCAGAAGCATTGAACATCACTACAGCGACAGTGAAGACAGTCACTAATTATAAAGAGTCTGCCTATTCAGCTGATAGCCCTATTATTGTGGCGCCTCAAAACTCAAGGAAGAGATCGTAAAGTGTGACCGAGACATACAACTTTGACGAGAATGCTATCAGGCAGTATTTACCGCGTGATCAAAAAGTCAGTATAAATTTGAAAACTTAATAAACCACGGAATAATGTAGATACAGAGGTAAAAATTGACACACATGCTTGGAATGACATGGAGTTTTATTAGAAAAAAAAGTACTTCTAGACGCGGGAAAGATCTCTTGCGTCGGGCGTTTGGTGATGATCATGTGCTCAGCCGCCATTTTCGTCATGATTTGTCTCCCAGGTCCCCAGACCTCACTCCGTGCGATTATTGGCGTTGGGGTTACCTGAAGTCACATGTGTATCGTGATCGACCGACATCTCTAGGGATGATGAAAGACAACATCGAACGCCAATGCCTCACCGTAACTCCGGATATGCTTTACAGTGCTATTCACAACATTATCCCTCGACTACTGCTATTGTTGAGGAATAATGGTGGACATATTGAGCATTTCCTGTAAAGAACATCATCTTTGCTTTGTCTTTCTTTGTTATGCTAATTATTGCTATTCTGATCAGATGAAGCGCCATTTGTCGGACATTTTTTGAACTTTTGTATTTTTTTGGTTCTAATAAAACCCCATGTCATTCCAAGCATATGTGGCAATTTGTACCTCTCTATCTACATTATTCCGTGATTTATTCTGTTTTCAAATTTATACTGACTTTTTGACCACCCGGTACTTGCGTATTACCGCAGGAAGCAATACCTGTCACTTAAAAAGTTGATGACATCGCAGTCGGACAGTGGTTTGTACACAGCCAGAAACAAAAGCCTGCCCATCCTTAAAAAAAAATTCTCAGCAATAAGGATACTAATGGAACGCTGAGACATTTTGGCATGGAGATGTCATTTCGGGTATGGGTCGCTAGCAGTGAATGTAATATAGATTAACGAAACGTGGATCAACGTGCGTCATGCACAATCCGTCGTGATGACAGACGACACGTAGCACTACACGTGTGCCAACTGGTAAGGGAACGCCATTAGTTATTGTTCATGTTGGCTTAGATGGTGTTTCAATATATCACGAGTAAATGAATGCATTAGATACATTTAAAGACTGATTCGTTAATGAATGGAGATACATTTAAGAAATGTTTCGCCACTATTTTGCTACCAAATGACTATTCTTATAGTGTTTTTGTAATGGACAACGTGTCATACCATTCTGTACAATTAAATAAGGCACCAACGACTGCTGCAAAGAGAGATTTAATAGTTAGCTGGCTGAAAGACAGTAAAACAGGCTTGGAGCTGAGTTTGCAAAAAATGGAAGTGAAATAAGTGAAGCTATACAAGCTGAAGAACATGCAATATGAACTGATACATTAGCAGAGAGCCACGACCACAACCATTAAATGCCATGGTCTCGGCTCAAATAGAAGCAGATATCGCAGAGCGAAAGGAAATCCTTACGCGGGACACAGAGAGGCTGGTAAATGAAGCTGTCTCGCGAATAACGCCAGAAAATTGGAAGAACGTCGATAACCACGTGGGGAAAGAGATTACAGGGTCGAATATAGAAGGAGGCGTAAGAGAAGAATCAATATAAAATATTATAATTTGCTTAGCAAACGATGAGAGCAGTAACAGAAGCTAAGATACAGAAGCCTGTGTGGTCGTCACGAAAGACGATCAATGAGATAACGATGATCTTGGGATTTCCGTTCTGCCGCATGAAAAATAAGGGCAACGTCTTCATTCGATATTTTACATGTAACATTTGAGCATTTTGCTGAACCACGTTAATGCCGAAGATCTATGTGTGTGTGTGGTTATGGAAGGAGGTAAACGCAACTAACTCATGAGGAAAAACAGTTCATCAAGGAACACAGCGCTGAGTAGAATGTTGCCAAAAATAATGCTAGAACGCTGCAATGAATCATGCGGTATTGTTAGCTTCTGTAGCATTAGGTGCCACTGGACCAATGGGAGGGATGGGAGGGTCTGTCACCCCACTTCACGGTCCGCACCCACCAGTCACTGACCCATCTGTGTTGAACACTGTCAACTGTGCTGCCACATGTTCAGAGTTCTTCTGTCGCCGTACAGAATATCAATGAAAGAACTCTGCAAAGAACAAGAGAGAAGGCGAAAGAGATAATGATCATGTCAATCCTGTTGATTATAACAAATGTGGAGAAGACAATATGCTATTGCGAGAATTAATATAAAGCTAGTACGCGTTGAATAAATTAACCGCTGCGGTTTAGGAAACAAACAAGAGTCGTAAGACTTAATAACACATTCGTTTTGTGAAAGAAATCAGACTACAGTAAATTCAGATAATCTAAACATAAATAGCCAGACAATAGGTAGGTCGTCTTAATCAGCGCATGTCACCTGTACATGTAGCGCAGTATATCGCCTTTGCTTGCCTGTGTGAGCAGGCGAAAAAGTCCACAGCAGAGAACAAGTGTTTTAAATTCGTGCACTGGCTGTGACACTCCGTTATTTTGGAACTGTTAAAACCACTACACACTGTCCAGTAACAACCAGTTGTTGGACTTTGAGGGCCAAGGCACTGTCGGTGATGCTAAGTAAGTAGTTTATTATCGTATGGAATGTTCCTAGTGAGTAGAAGAGTAGAAGAAAAAAAGTCCCGTCTCCGCTAGTTCACAGGTTCCGCCGCGAGATGTCAGTTGCTCTGCTTGTGACCCACGGAAATACATGTTATTACGCCAAACGTTGCACACGAATTCATTCATTCATAAAATTTATGTAATCATATGAAAAGGATTTAATTAAATTACCTCAGTAGACATCAGATGTCAGCTAGTTTCGATAGTTTCCGGGCATTCTTGGAAGTTTTTGAAGACTTCAACTCTTTCCGAATTTGTTTAATGCCAATAAAAAACCGGCATTTCATATAATGAAGAATCAGCTTGGAAACGATATCCCTCACATGATCTTCGCAGCATCCAACGTTAATATTTCAACACTTATGTGGTCCAAACTGTTGATGCAATCATAAAAAATGTCGCCTCATAAACTGTCGTCATGGAGTTTTACCGCAACTATATTTTCCATCTGCATAAGAACGTTGAAATCGCCTTTCGATGGATATGTGAGCAATGTCTTTTCTGTAGAAGAGCCGTAATCTCTAATAGACGTAAGTAAAGAGAATGGGATGTCAGACGAATTTCCACTTGGAATGCACAAACACTTATGGCATTTTACGGCTTTTCTTGCTTGATGCACCACGTAACCTGCCAGATGATAAACAAAACGTTCCTTTCCGGTGGTGCTTTCAAGACTCTCCGGAATATGCTGTGGATTGGGATGAGCCTCTGTGAAGTTATGTGGAACGCACAGCTGTTTTTTAATTACTTCCATTTCCAGAACCCTGTCTCTGTTGTTTTGCTGCAAATGTCTGGCTAACGTCCGCATTTGGCATACGTATGACGTCAATGAAAATTCACACTTATGTTGTCAGTTTCCGCCGAAAGATAGCGCTAGTTTTACAGGAATGTAAACGCACTGTAACATGTGCAAGCTCAAGTAGTCTATTACTGACGGGTGATCATTGCAACTCAGAGACCTTACGATACCGAAATGACGTTCAAGTGGGTCCTGATTAAATTTTGCAGTCAAGACATAGCCGAAACCTTCTTCCCACAAATATTTATATATCTCCAATGTACTTTCAACGGTTACTCTTAGAGACTGGAGAGTTCTTTCGGAAGCGAAGCTGTTATTTTTATCGGCGAGAAAGCTTTTCCATTTCATTGTGAGCCTCTGAGTTTTTGTAGATCCCTCCTTAGGAAACGAAGAATTAAGTGCGACCACTACGTTGTTCATACATCTAGTGAATGATTCCGTTGATCACTGCCTTCGAATCCTGTTGCTATAATTTCCCAGAAGAATCTTATGCCGTTGGCTACTGAGTTACTGAACAACTGCAAGGCTAATCCTACATTCATTCGTTGAAATGACGTCGGGTTCCAGTGGGTGGAAATTAGCTTGTGGCAAACTTTTAATCCGGGAAATCCTGGGAAATTACCTTCTTGATAGATTATGCGATAAAAATTATAGTTGACGATCTCATCGTTAAAATGTACTTCAGTCTTATCACACAAATTATTTCTTACTCATTTTATTGCGTGAACAGCGTCTGAAAATGCCCAAACTCTTCTGGTTTCGTCAACAGGTTTTGATATAGAGCAAGTTACTTTTTCTTTTTTGCCGCTAATTCCAAGACATTGTCAGACCTTTTTATTCGGTTGACTGCCATCACAAGTGACTGCAACAATTCTTGTTCCACCTTGTTCCAGCTGGATGATCACTTGAATTACTATCTGCAAGACGACGTCGCCTGGAGTTGCATTGCGACTTGCATACACAGCAACAGGTTGGATCCAGTTACGCAAAAGAGGAGCAAACATGAACACGAGAGCATGATTGGCAAGTTTATTCTTACAGTCGTCCAGAGTATACTCTCCTAAATTGACGAAACCATCAACTTTCAGGGAATTGTTATTCTTGGAGCTTAATTTGATCAAAAATCAGCACACCTAAGCGTTTGTTTCCACCTTGTTCTTGCCTAAAATAATTCTTAATGGCCTCCACAGCGTGCGTATTGATTCCATATGAGTATTTGAGATCCTTTACTAAATTTAGGAGATGTGTTTCAGAAGGAAGTGGCTACAAACCATACTTCGAACAATGTCTGTAACCCTTGGGTGACTTAATTTTTAAGAGCACGCTGTTCAGAAGAAACTCGTCATCATACTGCATTCCCTTAGTGCTCTTTATTTGGCATTTCTTTATCATGATGTCTACTATCATTTTCTGTTTCTTACTCAGTTCGGAATGATGTAGGCGATTTGTGTGAGCTGTCTTACGCTTTTCGTCTGAGGGCTGCTTTCGCAGTAGATGGATTTCTGCATTCGCTGTTCTTAGTTTACTACGTAACCGCACAACTTCCAGCTTCTTACACTTTAATGTTCTCTTTAGTGAAATGAGCGCTGCATCCGGTACTTTCCATACATTTTCCTCGACAGGTGAAACACTGCGAAACATCGGAACTTCATGCTGAACGTTTTCTTTACAGCAGGTACTCTTTAGTGAGTGTTTTACTGGCGGTGATTTTCTTTTGTGTAATATTTTCGATAGATATTTCGGTACATTTTGAAATAAATGAGGAACTGCCCCTGATTTTAGAGACCACCTTTTTCTTGGAATTTTAACTTGTTTGCCGTGGATGATAAACACGTCAGCTTTTATAACTTCCTCACAGAAATGTGGATCACACACGAAATTAATGTGATTTAGAATTCTGTCTTTCCGAGGAATTGCTCTGACCCATTTTGCAAATTCTACTTCGTCTTTGGAGGCCTATTTCTTTTTATTGAGTTTCGATTCCCCCCGAAGGGGTGGGGGATGGGGGGGGGGGGGGGATGGCAGCAGCTTAGTATGCCGCTCTTCAGCCTACAGAATTTGTTTTTAAAAAGATGAAGAGAATAAACAATAAAAGTAGGCGATAAAATCGGAGACTTAAATGGTAACATGGCGGAAAAATCGTGGAACTTAAAACATAGAACAAAGGGATGTTGATGCTAATAAAATACATATGAAGCAGACAGGTAAAATAATAGACAGATAATTAAAAAACACAGCGACAGTCTGGTTTCTGTTCGCAAGAGACATAAACTTCACACCCAGCGACAGAATGATTTCCGTTCTTAACACTTTGGAAAGACGAACAACACTGAACATTCACTCGAACACTGCACTAAAAAGTTGGCAAATATGACATACCACAGTCGAGTGCAGGTGGGGGGAACCTGAACAGATTACGGCAAATAAAAAGGGGGGAAGGAGAGGAAAAACGAACGGGGGGGGGGGGGGGGAAGGGAGGAAAGGAGCCGATGGAGGACGAGGACCCGTAAGAGCGGGGCGGGGGGGAGGGGAGGGGAGGGGAGGGGAGGGGTGCTGGGCAGACGTGACAGAGGGTGGGGAAAGGCAGAGGATGGGAATACAAAAGGACTCGGGGGAGGAGAAGCGAGGGAGGGAGGGGTTAGGCCAGGAGAAAACATTGGAGGCCTATTTTTTTTTTTTTTTTTTTTTTTACTTTATTGTTATTTTAAAACCTGTACAATTCAGGTAGGCTGGCAGCGGCACACTACGCCGCTCTTCAGCCATAGCGTTTTACAAGAGTATGAAACATGGTGAATGACAATGAACAAAGTGACGGGCAAAAGAGAGAGGTCACAGAGACATAAAAAACACGGAGTCGTTCACAGGTGACGATAACAACACTGAAAACACGTTGGCACGGCGCACAAAACACTGGTGAGTCCGACGGCACAAGTGAACGTAGGAGTGGGACGGCGGACACCAAAAACACTATATGACGTCACACACACGAAGCACAAAAGGCGACGATCTCCGGCGCGCGAATGTTCACTATACGTGTGCGAGTCCGGGGACCTGCCAAGAGAGGAGGAGGAGGGAGGGGAGTGGGAGAGCGAGAGGGGAGAGCAGAGATGCCACGGGCAGGGGAGATAGGGGGAGGGAGGAAGGGGGATAGGAAGCCCGGGGGAAGAGGGGGAAGGGAGGGGACAGGGAGATGGGAAAAGAAGGGAAGAGAAGAGAAGGGAGGGAGGGTGCCGAAAGGAAAGGACACGGGAAGTGGGGGGTGGGGCAGGGTCAAAGTTGATAGGAGGGGTAGATGGAGGGGACGAGGACATCATCAGGGAGAGGGAGCCGGCGGAAGCCACCTTGGGAGAGGGCATGGAGGGTGGAGAGATGGAGACCGGGTGGGACGTGCGAATACAGGCGCGGCAGCGGGCGGGGGTGGGAGAGGAGTGGGGAAACGAGCGGGTGAGGAGGATCAAGTTTACGTGAGGTGTACAGGATACGAATCCTTTCAAGGAAAAGGAGGAGGTTTTGAGGCCTAAGGAAATGTTTATCTTTACTTTCTCGGTAGCCAGATCTGCACGCTGGAACGAAACAAATCGGCATTTTTTATCCTTATTCAAATACGAGTAACTACATCCCGAAACATCACTTATTCACCACAGACTACACCTTCAACGTTCACTCACAACACCATAAATACACTCACAAAATAAGCACAGGCAATAGCGAAACACACCATCGGAATTTCCAAACCGTGCGAACTTGAGTCTCAAGCGACAGTGCTGCTCGTAGTTCGTGGGCACGCCACGCGTCCGATGCTTCCTTTGTTAACGGGCGGGGAGCCGGCACACTTTCTCTTCTATTCGCTATGTTCCTAGTGTCAACTATTTTTAATCGAAACACAGCTACAGAATATTTTCCGGAGGTACTAGGATAACATATTATGGACACAGTTATACAATTTCCCTGAATAATTTGACTGCTTACTGTTAAATGTACAGAACTGTTCACAACTTAATGATTTTTGTCGTTATGATAGCAAAATGTCATATCTCAGAATCGCGTGTCTTGCGGGAAACTAAGTAACTTTCCGTCACCCTTGTGTCGGCTACCGACGGGCGACCGCTCACCCTGTCCAAGACATGCAACAACAGTGACGTCTTATTCCTCTATCTAAGAAAATAAATTCATTAAAACATAAGTCATCCTTTGTTGAAAGTGGTACATTGTTTACAGCGTAATTCCTGGCAGATGGACATCCAGCTTCTGTCGATACATGTCGTACAGCATGTGTTTCTAGCTGTCCTTCACATTTCACATCTTCCAGTATCCAAATTCTCCTAAACATAAATATACAGGGTGGTCCATTGATAGTGACCGGGCCAAATATCTCACGAAATAAGCATCAAACGAAAAAACTACAAAGAACGAACCTCGTCTAGGATGAAGGGGGAAACGAGATGGCGCTATAGTTGGCCCACTAGATGGCGCTGCCATAGGTCAAACGGATATCAACTGCGTTTTTTTAAAATAGAAACCCCCATTTTTATTACATAATCGTGTAGTACGTATAGAAATATGAGTGTTTTAGTTGGACCAGTTTCATTGCTTTGTGATAGAAGGCGCTGCAATAGTCGCATACGTGTAAGTACGTGGTATCAAATAACATTCCGCCAGTGCAGACGGTATTTGCTTCGTGATACATTACCCGTGTTAAAATGGACGGTTTACCAATTGCGGACAAGGTCGATATCGTGTTGATGTATGGCTATTGTGATCAAAATGCCCAACGGGCGCGTGATTTGTATGCTGCTCGGTATCCTGGACGACATCATCCAAGTGTCCGGACAGTTCGCCGGATAGTTACGTTATTTAAGGAAACAGGATGTGTTAAGCCACATGTGAAACGTCGTCCACGACGTGCAACAAATGATGATGCCCAAGTGGGTGTTTTAGCTGCTGTCGCGTATAATCCGCACATCAGTAGCAGACAATCTGCACGAGAATCGAGATTCTCAAAAACGTTCGTGTTGAGAATGCTACATCAATATCGATTGCACCCGTACCGTATTTCTATGCACCAGGAATTGCATGGCGAGGGCTTCGAACGTCGTGTACAGTTCTGCCACTGGACACAAGAGAAATTACGGGACGATGATAGATTTTTTGGACGCGCTCTATTTAGCGACGAAGCGTCGTTCACCAACAGCGGTTACGTAAACCGGCATAACATGCACTATTGGGCAACGGAAAATCCACGATGGCTGCGACAAGTGGAACATCACCGACCTAGGCGGGTTAATGTATGGTTCAAATGGTTCAAATGGCTCTGAGCACTATGGGACTTAACAGCTGTGGTCATCAGTCCCCTAGAACTTAGAACTACTTAAACCTAACTAACCTAAGGACATCACACACATCCATGCCCGAGGCAGGATTCGAACCTGCGACCGTAGCAGTCGCGCGGTTCCGGACTGCGCGCCTAGAACCGCGAGACCACCGCGGCCGGCGTTAATGTATGGTACGGCGTTATGGGAGGAAGGATAATTGGCCCCCATTTTATCGATGGCAATCTAAATGGTGCAGTGTATGCTGATTTCCTACGTAATATACAACCGATGTTACTACAAGATGTTTCACTGCATGGCAGAATGGCGATGTACTTCCAACATGATGGATGTCCGGCACATAGCTCGCCTGCGGTTGAAGCGGTATTAAATAGCATATTTCATGACTGGTGGTTTGGTCGTGAAGAACGTTCACCGGATCTGACGTCCCCGGATTTCTTTCTGTGGGGAAAGTTGAAGGATATCTGCTATCGTGATCCACCGACAACGCCTGACAACATGCGTCAGCGCATTGTCAGTGCATGTGCGAACATTACGGAAGGCGAACTACTCGCTGTTGAGAGGAATGTCGTCACACGTATTACCAAATGCATTGAGGTTGACGGACATAATTTTGAGTATTTATTAGATTAATATGGTATTTACAGGTAATCACGCTGTAACAGCATGCGTTCTCAGAAATGATAAGTTCACGAAGGTACATGTATCACATTGGAACAACCGAAATAAAATGTTCAAACGTACCTACGTTCTGTATGTTAATTTCTAAAACCTACCGGTTACCAACTGTTCGCCTAAAATTGTGAGTCATATGATTGTGACTATTATAGCGCCATCTATCACAAAGCGAAAAAAGAGGTCCAAATAAAACATTCATATTTCTTTACGTACTACACGAATATGTAATTAAAAATAGG
This sequence comes from Schistocerca americana, assembly GCF_021461395.2. Classification (NCBI taxonomy): domain Eukaryota; kingdom Metazoa; phylum Arthropoda; class Insecta; order Orthoptera; family Acrididae; genus Schistocerca; species Schistocerca americana. Next base: position 748,148,108 of record NC_060122.1, on the reverse strand, counting down.
GGTTCCTATTTTAAAAAAACGCAATTGATATCCGTTTGACCTTTCGTTCTTTGCAGTGTTTTCGTTTGACGCTTATTTCAGTAGACATTTGGTCCGGTACGATCAATGAGCCACCCTGTGTATAAAGTTACCAACGTCTTTCCTCCTGAATCCCGTTAATACTCAGCACAAACACACCTTGGCCCACATAACTCTCCTTCTCTCGCCCATTTACATTCGGGTGCCAACGCTTCTCACAGTCCCGTTGCCAGTTTTTTCACTCTATTAACGCGTATGCTAACGCAACGTCGGCCTGGACCTTAATGCCACAAACAACACTACTTCCCTCCATTCTAATAATAGCCCTATGAAACATCACCATGTAGTCGCTCTCGATACTTTTGGGTAGCAGAAACCTTTCCGACATTATACCCTATTATCACAAAAGATAACCCAGTCTTTCCCCTTTCTATTGCCACCTAATTACTTCTCCGATCATCACATTCATTGTAACCACCACGTTTTTCTCTCTCAAATGAAACATTTCATTGACCTCAGGCACTAACGGTTCGTTTCTTTTACAACGCCTCGACAAGTTTCACAACTCTACCATTTATTTCGGCGGCAGTGTCTCTTTTAATTACTGCATAAATAGCAATCATGCCAGAAGAAAACATCATAAAAGTCTTAGCTAACAATCAGTACTCATCTGAATTACTAATCTGTCCTTTTACCCCGAAATAATTTATCCAGCCAAAAGTTTTCGACATGACCTAAATGATACTTAGAAAAGAAAATGTAACTACGACTTTCGCTTCATTACGCAAAGCCGATTACCTCCAGCTTGCACTGAATTTCAGTATTTATTTGTTCCACACATAAACACCTCCTGAAAGGTTTTGACGTTGATGATACGGTCGACATCAACTGAGTTTCCTGTTTTCATCGATTCCAGTTTCAGCCCGTTCTAGTGTGTGAGTCTGAGGATTTGCATGAGTCCTTAATAGACAGAAAAGAATTTGTGACACAATATTGTTTGTTTGTTCGAGAGATGGGGAGAACGTACAAACGCCTTCTGTCCTAATTTAAATTGTCTAATCCTTGCTTTCTTGTCTGCTATTTCCTTCCTTTTCATAGCTGCCACCCTGAAATTGATTAGCTCCTGTTTGACAATGTTTCCATGTCGTCCCTTTCGTATACGCAGATAGTCCGTTATTTCTCTATTCCGATCTCGAGGTTGTCAGTTATTCAGTACCGTGATGGGCCGAAGCTTCTTGGAGCCATGTGGCAACTCATTCATGACTTCATGGAAGTCTGGCAAGGAAACAGCCCAGCTCGTGTACTGTTTCGAGCAATAAATCCTACACAGACTTCCTAAATCATGCATAATACGTTCTGCAAGGTTGGATACAGGTCTGTAGGATGAAATGAAAATATGCCTAATACTATGCCTTCTTAATTTCCCCATCGATCGTTCCGTTCGAAGCTGTGGACCGTTATCTCAAATATATCTTTCTGAATGACCTACATCTGTCAACAAATCCCCCACCCTTCCGAAACCGGCAGTTCTCTTGCATCACTCAGTAGCGTGACTGCCACGTATCTTGAAGTTAATTCCGTAACAATGAAAAATAACAGAAACCTTGTTTCAATCCGGGAAGTGGCCCTAGAAGGTCACAGGCCGCGATCTGATTTCATTTCTTAGGAATAATCGGCAACGTGGGTGCCTGCGTAACTTGTGTCGAAGGTTACTCTTTTGGTAGTCCTTCCAATTAGCCAACACTTTCTAATCCTCCGTTCCGTATTGTGAAAACAACGTAGCGTCTCTAATTTCAAGAAACATTTTCTTGGTACATAGTGAGCGTAACTCAAATGACTGTATCGTACTGTATGGTCGATAAAATCTTCTGGAAGGCAGGGCATCCACATCGATTCGTCTGTGTTCCTTCTATACAATAATATCCCTTTTTCCAAAAATAGTACTGCCTGATATTCGCTTGGCTCTTGTCCTTCCATCTATTCTTGGTGGGTAGTAGTGCTAGGTCTTCCTTGCCTTTTAGCAATGTCCTTTAATGAGGTAACTATGAGGCTTTCCCCAGCTACCTTTCTAAAATAAAACAAACTGAAGTGATTCTCTACAGCATTCTCATTCATGTCTTTCGTCAACACTACAGGAGCGTAATAATGAGTCTGCTACAACATTCGTCGAACCTGGTACGTATGTTATTGAAAAATCAAACTGCTGAAAATATAGGATCTATCTCGTAAGAAGATCATGTCTCAAAAATTTCTGGAAGGCCCATGTTACGGCCAGTGCCTCTAGGTCTGTCACAAAACAGTTCCGATCACTCTTAAACAGCACCCTACTTCCGAATGCTAGTGTTTCTCCTAACCATTCTGCCAACCTCTTTATAATCTTGAAAGACCTCCACACCGAGTCCCGTCCTTGCCACGTCTGTGATTATGCAGAAATCTTGCGATAGATCTAGATTGGCCATAACCGGTGCATTAATCAGTGCTGACTTTAAGGCTTGGAATTCTTCCTCTGCTGTCTCGTCCCATACCCAAGGAGTTTCCTGTCAACGCATACAGCCGTGGGGTCGGTAATATTTCAATCTGCACAATTTCTTTATAAAAATTAATGACACGAAGAAAGTTTCTCAACTTTTCCTGATGTTTGGGGAGGGGAGTTTAGCAGTTGTTTCCGTCTTCTCCGGATCAGGTTTATTCCTTGTGCTAAGTTCATGTGTCCCAAAAACTTTACATGCAGAGATCCAAAATATGATTTGTCTAGATTTACAGAAACGCCATGACTTTTCAGGTTTGTAAGGAGTGTCCTCAATACCACATTGTGCTCTCCCTACAAGCTTTCAGCTATCAGTATATCATCCACGTAGTTAGAGATACATTCCTTTAATGTATCATACAGTATGCTATCTAAACAACGGATAAAAGCCACTGACGATATGTTTTATCTAAACGGTAGGTGTTTGATCTGCGAACATCTAACGAAAACACGAAATGGCGTAAATGTTCATATATTTGCGACAGCATTGGTGGAGCTCTATCTGTCAGAAGCTTTCTCATAAATAGATTGTCGCAACTAATGACATCCCATTAAACTTCCGTAATAAGGTCTCCAGGTTCTCCAGCCTGTCTGCCTCTAGCGCAATTATACTCTTAATCTGCCAAGAGTTCAGTACAAGAGGGATTGATTGATCCTTCTTTACCATCACATGCAAGGGGATAGTGTTAGGTGGTGTTGCATGCTGGATTATTCCTTCATTCAGGATCTTGTTCGGTTCTTCACAAATATATTTTTCCATTTACAAGTGGTATTGCAGATCATGTTGCGCAAAACGTCTGATGGTCATTGACTTTGAATCAGTATTGGAGAGTCCTCTCATTGCACCTGTCTTCTGCAAGAATATCTCCATACTACCCTGTAAAATACCATATAATTCTTACTTGTGTCGATCCTCGACATCTTTCTGTGCCCCCCATTATTTCCTTAATCTTCTGATTTATCTCACGCCTCATCTGTTTCTCCTTTTGTCGGAATCACCACAGTTTCCGACGAAATTCTTTATTTGATTCTACCTACGTTTCTGGTTCCACGGGCCATCTTAGACAACTCTCTGTGACCTCTGCCCTAAGAGCTTATTCCTCAAAACGTATTAACACTACTTTATCTCCTTTATGCGTACATATGCCAGGTTTGTCTAATGTGGCCTCATTTTCCGTCATGAAATGTATGCTGAATATCAATTCTGTTGCAAACTTACACTCCAGTTCATGTCTCTCACATGTCAATTCTATTCTAGCCCTCCTATTTGCTTCCATGTATTTTCCTACTATCGCCCCCTTTATGCGTGTGTTTTTAAAGACAGCATTAGCCACTGAGACTCCTTCTCAGATTTTTCAAAGGTGACATCGTAAATCACAGAGATTTCTCCACCACCATCAAAACTTTCATTCAGTTCTACCTTCCCCACTCTTACCTTTACTTCTGGGTGTAGCTGCCGATCGCATTACGCTACCTTTGCTTCCATCATGATCTCCGACATGTCTTGGACTTGAGTAACTTTATATTGTTCGTCGCTTCCCATAACACATAAATGCTTATTCTCGATCCCCATCATTATTTGCAATCGTTCCTCTTTATTACTGACATCGCCCTCGTATTGTGCGTTTCACACACCATTTTAGTTCCTCATTTGCTGCTCCCCCTCTGACATATTTACGGAATCTACAACAATGTACTGGTTTGCCCAAAGTTGTTCTGTAGGTGTTCTAAAGAATGATACCGTTTCTGACATTGGCCATTGTTTATTCTGATCTTCTGCGTGACAGCTGTCATGAGCATCTGCTGGTCTAGTCCATCATTTCCGCTTGCTGCACACTTTCATTAGGTAATGGCCACGTTGCTGTTAATTGTAGGTGATTGTTCAGTTGTAAATAGTTTCCTGCATCTTTGTTTGGTGGAGCGTCTGGAACCGCACACCCATGCCTGGTTGTCTGTTCCTGTTGTTTCTTCTGCTATTTTCCCGTCGCGGCGTTCAATGAAAGTTATTAGAATAGTTCCTACTGTTCTCAGCTTCCCTCCTTGTTTCCTTGTCCTGTTTCTCGCTGAAAGCAGACTCTAACATCTGTAATATGGTTTTAGAATGCTTCTATGTCTCCATCACACTTGTGGGCTAATACTTGCTGGTACCTGATAGGTGATTCCGCTAGTGCTATATGGCGTGTCCAAATACTGGTTCTTGCGTAAAAGACTGTTGATGAACTTCATCGGTCTCTTCTGCTTCTGATGATTCTAAATCTTTGTGCATCACAATACCTTGCTTGACGCGCTCTTGAGTTCCCTTCGACCAGTGCGTCACAAAGAACTCATTTTTTAACTCCCGACATGAGCTACACGTGTGTGCTATCCCTCTCATTCGTTCTGCTGGATCTCCTAGTGAATATGGACCCAGGATGTCTAACTTGTGTTTCAATGGCCATGATGGTAGTAATGTTAATCTGAACTGATATATCCACGCCTTTGGGTGAATAGATTTGCCGTTGTCTATATACGTTTGGAATTCCTGTACGGGAAGGAAGTGCTTAAACTCAAACGTTTCTTCTTCCTGAGCATACGTCCTATCAGTTGTATGTGTTTCCTTGTATACTGGTACAGATCCCCCGTATTTTGTTGGCTCACTACATTTACACTCATGTTCAGAATAAACAGAAAAGCATGAACGACTAGAGATAGGACGTTCATTTCACAGGACATGTACATTAGTACGTTCTACAGAAATTTTTAGCATTTGAGCCATGTCGGCTCGTGGGTTGAAGGTCAATATTGATATCGTGCTGCAACACTTACCAATACAATATACCTGTGGCTCTAGTTGTGGCTATAAACCGTAGCTAACGGATCAGTGTGACTTGAGTAGACGTGAAGGATGCCTCGCAGACGTATACATAAACCTTATTGTCAAATTAGTGATTTTGAAAGAGAGCGCATCGTTGGCATGACAGAATGTGATGCATCCATCCGGAAAACTGATGCTCGTGTGGGACGAAGTATTTCCACGGAACAACGGGTGATGCAGAATGGTTCACAGAAGGACGTAGAACACGACGAGAGGGGTTACGTCGCACCACTCAGCCCCCCCCCCCCCCACCATCCCCCTGAGAAGATCGACACATGATCCGACTGGTACTGCAGGACAGATCTGCGTCCGCCTCACTCTGCCGCAACAGTGGAACAGTGTAACGCATCATAAACTATCAGGGGTGACAGTCCGTTGCCGTTTATTATGGTATGGGTTAAATGTGCGTAGTCCACTTCTCCGCCTACCTTTTAGGGATAGGCAGAAATATGTAGGATGGAAATGGTGTTTGGGACGACGTCACTGGGGACAGGAATGGCATCAGACAGCGTTTACAGCCGAATCCTGGTTCTATTTGTTGAAAATGGAGGCCGAATTGTAAGTAGGCTGTTTATGTTTTCTCTATGTAAGTAGGCTGTTTATGTTTTCTCTATGTAAGTAGGCTGTTTAGGTTTTTTATTGGTAACGCCACCTCTGTATGAAAATCACTGGCTGTGCTGTGGGCAGTCTGTGTCTGCTTTGCATTGTTGTAATACTCGCCATTGTAGTGTTAGGCAGCTGGCTGTGAACAGCGCGTAGCGTTGCGCAGTTGGAGGTGAGCCGCCAGCAGTGGTGGATGTGGGGAGAGAGATGGCGGAGATTTGTAATTTGTCATGAACTGATATATTTATACATGATGATATCAAGGTAAATACATTGTTTGTTCTCTATTAATATCTTTCATTTGCTAACTATCCCTATCAGTAGTTAGTGCCTTCCATAGTTTGAATCTTTTATTTAGCTGGCGGTAGTGGCGCTCGCTGTATTGCAGTAGCTTGAGCAGCGAAAATTTTTGTGAGGTAAGTGATTTATGAAAGATATAGTTTAATGTTAGTCAGGGCGATTCTTTTGTAGGGAATTTTGAAAGTCAGATTGCGTTGCGCTAACAAAATATTGTGTGTCAGGTTAAGCACAGTCATGCACAAATAGTACAAAAGGGGACGTTTCATATGTCGACCCTTAGCCTAGGATACCTCACTGGAATCTTCTGATTTTTTCTTGTAGTTTGTGTATTTAGTGTAGCTTTTGTTTATTGCTAGCGCGTAATTGTAGAGAGAATCTCCTTTGTAGTTGTAGCCTTTCATTGTTGTACAGTAAAACAGTTGTGGCATGCATGTAGATTTGCACCAAGTATTTCGCAGCTACGCTTGCAATTAACTACATATTATTTTCAGTGCTATGTTAATGTGTTCTCCTATTTTTGCACTTCAAATTGTGCTTTTCTGTGTTATCGTGTGAAATATTGTGACAATTATGGCGTGTGAAAAACGTAATACCAGGCTCCAAACTAAACTGAGAAATAATAGTGACGACGAGCGTAGCTTATCAGCGCCGCAGAGTAATGAATTTACTAATGTTCAAAGTAGTAATTTGGTAACTGTGCACAGGGAAATGGAGCGGGCGTCAAACAATGGTGTAGACAGTGAAACAGGTAGTGAACAGGGAAGCGTTATCGATCGATTGGTCGGAAACAGCTCGCCTCAGGAATCTGGAATGATAGAACACAATATTGCAAATACTGCAGACACAGGTTTTGGGTTCTCACCGTTTTCTCAAATGAGTCAAGACACATTTTCCGCTTGTCAAAATGTGAATGTTGCCGGTGCAACTTCGCTGCCGAAAAGCACTGACGAACATGTTTCAGACACCAGTGCATTGTTATTACAATTAATGCAACAAATGGGACAAAAGCTTGAAAAGTTAGACACAATGGAACAACATCAGAGACAAACACAGCAACAGTTAGACACAATGGAACAAAATCAGAGACAAACACAGCAAAAGCTTCAAAAGTTAGATACAGTCGAACAAAATCTTAAAAAGTTAGACACAATGGAACAAAATCTTCAAAAGTTAGACACCACACTTGAACGAACACGTGAAGATTTAACTACTGAGTTACATAACATTGAATCGAAATGTCAAAAAGTCTGTAATGACGTAAAAACACAAATTTGTGAGCATTTTCAACCTATTTTTTCGCGGCATGAAAATGCATTACAGAATCACGAAGCAGCCATAAAAGAACTGCAAACCATTGTTCATGAAAATCATGAGACCTTGTGGGCTAAAATTGACTCAGTTGCATCTACCGATTCGGTTACGCAACTTGCAAAAACTCAGGATAACTTAAAGGACACAGTAGATTCGATTTCAACACAAATGGACACTCTGAAACTTGGTTCAGAAAAACACACTGAGGAAATGTGTTCACTATCGGAGAAAGTAGCCGAACTTTCGGATCAGGTCACTAACTTATCTACAAAGGTAGATGATGATCTGAATGACACAAGACCTGTAGCCTTCACTGACACAGAAGAGTATGAACAAATTAGAAAACTCAAACAGAATCAAAATCAAATCAATACACAGTACAAAAGAGAAATTCGGGAAGTACAAGATCAGCTGACACAGGTAATTCAAGAATTACGTACTTCAGAGGATACTCGCACCCCAATACGGGAAGAGGAACACAGAAATACGGAACAGCCACAAAATAATAACACAGGGCATTTCGGAAGTTATGAAAGAAATTGTCAATGTGCACCGAATTTTGATATGGAACGGCCGACACGACCTAACAATGACCGATATGCGACTCGCCGACATGATGATTTTGACTATAAGCTGTTCATTACTACACGTAAATTCAAAACATTTAAGAATTCTGGCAACGACATTCATCCACAAGCATGGCTCCATCAATTCTCTCATGGTTTTCCTCCCAACTGGTCGTTGGAACACAGATTAGAATTTATGTGTGGCTACTTAGAGAATGAACCAGCTGTAAGAATGCGATCGGTCATTCACGATTGCCACAGTGAAGGAGAGTTTTACCATGCCTTCCTCTCAGCATATTGGTCTCAAGCCACACAAGACCGCGTAAAGCATGGTATCATAATGATGAAACATTTCGAACAATCTGATTTCTCCAGTCTTGTGAAATATTTTGAGGACATGTTGCATAAGAATCAGTATCTTTCAAACCCATACAGCCCCTCAGAACTCATCCGCAATTTGCTTACTCAAATTGCCTGAACATTTACGACATATTATTTTAGCAGGACGTTGTAAAGAAGACATTGAGGCTTTTCAGGGACTGTTACAAGAACTAGAAATTGACACTGACAATCGCGGAACGCGAAACCAGGAACACAACAATTACAGGTCACATCCGTCGCAATTCCGCGATGAAAGAAGTAATAATTTGACACGACAAGGCTATTATCACAACACAAATCGTGACCAAAACAGACACCACCCGTATGACAACCGTTGGCAGAGTAGTAATAACTACAGGGAAAGATCACCTCTCCGTGGTAATGACTATCACAGAGACAATAAGAGAAACAGACAATATGGGAACCAAAACAATTATTACCAGGGGAGACAGAATAACTTCAGACGCAACAGTTCAGCGCGGAGTTACGATTCAGGGAGAAATTCTCCACCACGTGACCGACAAGGAAGAAACTACGGATTCTACCGAAATGACGACAGACGATATAATCATAACGACAGACGTCAATTTCATCAGAACTGGCGGGATTCTAACACGGCTGAGCCCTCTCGGCAAGGCGAATTTGTAGAAGTTAGGTCTCCTAATCCCAATAACGACGCGCGGCAACAAAGAGACAGACAATGACTCGCACCGCAGGCATACACGTGCGCCGGCTGGCTCCGAGAAAAATAACATTATATCTGGTACTGCTAATGAGATTTTAATGCAACATTTTGGTTTATTTGAAAATACATTCTGAATTTAATGTGCTTTCTGAGAGATACCAGATGACACAGAGGTTAGTTTATGTGACAGCTACACGATTTTTATCACGACGCTACTAATGAGTGACAATTTACAATGTTGCTTTTGCGGTGTATCTGTTTTATATCTGCACAGTTTTCTGTTTTATTCTGGAAAGTAAAACATGTTTTAGTAGTAACTTTTGTGGTATAGCTACAATGAGATTGCCTTTTCCGTAGCACAACAATACGTTACAGCACAGTACTTTCCTCATCACGGCAATAAGCGTAATAACTAAGACATTTATACGCAAAGCATTTCACTTTTGTGTATTATGAGGTAAGTACATTGACTTCTGCAGAACTTAGCTTTCGGAGGACGATAACTACGACACTTCCACAGAGATTATGTTGCAACAAGACGCACATTTAGCGCTACAGGACACGCATTTGAGTGATTAATTTTGTACTTAAAACATTTATTTTTAAAGATATTTGGAGTACAATGATACAAAGGTTTTCTGTGATACATTTCATTCCATTGCTGTAATCTGTAACACCTGAGGGTATAATTGCATAAATCCTCAGGGGGGTACACGCTTACTTTGTGTACCATGTGTGTGGCAACCACAAGGTACCCTAGCTAATATGGTATTTGCTTATACAACTTTACACATCGGTACCATATTTCTCTAACACACAAATTACACAGCTATCTGATCATGTAACTGAGAGATAAACATTTTTTTACTACAACAGTGACACATGTTTACGCAATCCACAGTTGGGTAACTTCACACTTATGAAACTGTATTTTGTCTGTACTTTGTAAACTGTTCATATTTTTTCGGAATCATTGTGATACTATGAGAGCTTTGAATGATGTATTTGGTATGAGATCATGATTTTTAAAGTACGTTTGAGGCAGCTGACACTTTTGACATGAGCAGAGAATTTTTTTAGGCTTAGAAATTATTGGAGGAAGTTACGACGATTTTGAGATTTGACTGAAGTGTTATGATGTTATTATTACGACGACGATGTGTACTATGCTGTTGAGGTATGTTTATGATAAATAAGCTGATGCTATATGAGGAATCTGATTATGCTATGTAGCTATCATGATGAAATATTGAAGAAGTGTTGACGAATATGTATATGTATAATGAGGTAAGGAATAATGAGTAGTGTTTAGGGACTCTGATTTGTGGAAAAGGATGTTGGAAACCAAGAATCGTACTTTAAGAGTTATGAAATGTGCGTAAATGCGTGACTGTATCACAATGCTGACGAATATTTTATTTGGACACTTATATTTATAGAATTTTCTTTCTACAGATTTGTAACGCAAATTCTTGACCTGTGAAATATTTTTATATGAGACTGTCACTGTAGCGGTAAATATTTCCGTAAGAAAGTTAAGTGACCACCTGCACGTAATGCGTCGCGGGCACCCAGCTGTGTCAGATGCCTGGAGGAAAAGCCATTATTGCTAGCCCTTTTCAGCGGAACAGGTAGAACAAAAAAAAAGGGGAGGCCATTACCCTTGGAAATATTCTTACATCTGCAAACCTGATAATGACAAGTGTCTTTCTACGAGAATTGAGAGCTACTGACTTACGAAATGCCACATGACTATTGAATGATGTTTTTACGCTTTGGTTTGCGTAATTGCTTATTTCATTTGATATCTGGTTTCCAGCTGTGTTGCAGCATTGCTTTTATAAAATGAAATGCATTTGCTAATGTGAACACTTTCTGTCAACAGATCTATTAAATAATTATTTTATGATCCACATTCTTTAAAAAAGGAGCACTTGGAAAGGAAAGAACAATGAGAAGGAACTAGTAACAGTAACACATAATTTTCTTTTCAAGTACATGGTAATATTTCTTTTTACAATCAGTTGTTGTGGTGCACCACTTTAATTATATAGACATTAAGATTTGATTATACATTTCCCTTATCTGCATTGTTGTCTTTACTGTAATATTTTTTCTGCTTGCGCTATGTCATGTTTAGGTATAAGTTGCTGCTGTTTGCCAGGCATAGTGTTATTGAATTTGACTTTTGCTCATTTATGCTGCTAGCTTTGCCAATTTGCATTTTTTGCATTGATGTTTGTGTTACTTATTTTGTGCTGCTGCATTGCCTCGTCCCTTAGTTTAGCATCTGAGCTCAGTAGATTTAAGTTAGCTTAAGAGGGGGTAGCCTCTAAGAGAATGAGTTGCGATGAATTGGAAGAAATGCATTGAGAAAACAGGTTTAGGTAGGATTTTCTTGGAAATAAATGTTGAGGTAAGAAATGTGTGAACATATAAATACAGAAAGCATGCTTAGATAGAATTTTTTTGGTGGAAACAAAGGATGAAATAAGAGGAAAGATATATGAAGTTTTAGGTTGGACTGCAGTACCACATGTTACACTGAAAACGAACCCTGTCCTTTCCTATTGGTGTTATCCCACTATGTGTTTGTGTACCCTTGTGTATTTGTTTTCTTCCTGTCTCTGTGTAGTTTCATAGAATTTTTTCTTCTTTTAATATTAAGCTACATTCACTATGATGAGGAATACTGTTATCCTCGAATATAATTGGCATTAATAATATGTTATTTACTTTGTAAAGATGTTAGACATTATTAATTCTGTTCTGTCTAATACTCACATGTGAAGGTGATGTTTCAAAAGTTCTTGTGATCTTTATATATGTACTTATGTCATAATTCCTGTAACACTGATGTATATGTTATTTCGATTCTTTTGTAAAGCCCATATTACTACAAATGTTATCTGTATTATTATGTTTTTAATGATGTATTTTGTACCTTTGTAATTGTATTCTTATGTTATAAAATTGTAATTGTCACCAGTTCATGATATTATTAACTTGTTAGTTCCATTTCACTGCACACGTTTCTGTTGGTCATAGTATATGGACAATATGTGAGAAGTAGGGACTGTTAGTGTTTGCACGTGTGTTAATAATTCTGCAAGGGACTGGATAACAGCATTGCTGGTTCTAAGGACAATTCCAAAAACGTTGTGAGTGTACAAGTGGTGGTTTATGGACTTGCTATATTCTCCTCAAGACTCTTCAATGGTGATTGTGCACCTGCACAGTCACAACAGATGGCTGCTGGCCATCTCTACAAGGACTACAGTGGGTCTGCATCTTATACCATTATCTCTACAAGGACTACAGTGGGTCTACACCTTTGCTGACTCACCAATACCATTATTTCTACAAGGACTACAGTGGGTCTGCACCTCTGGTGGCCCACCAATACCACAATCTCTACCAAGACTCCAGTGGGTCTGCTCTGTGATGACCTACCTACCAATATTCTTCAAAACTTCGAATGACTCTGCTGTGGGTTTGCTCCATTGTGGCCCATTACCTGTCAGCATGTCAAGAGTCAGCACTGTCTTTCCATTGGAAGGACAACACTACTTCTGTGTGCATTGTCTTTTACTGCTCAGACTTTGAGAAAAGAAACGGCAGTTTCACTGTGATGAACAATGTGGACTGTCTTTATGGACTGTGAGAAATTTTTAGCTTTTTACCAACAATGTATCAATAAGTGTGTGCATTTTGTATCTTTGTTACTGTAATTGTGAAAAAATTTTGTCAAATCTGTATTGGCCAGTGCCCAACACCATTTGTAAAAATTTTTGTGGGGAGCATGGGGGCTATGTAAGTAGGCTGTTTATGTTTTCTCTATGTAAGTAGGCTGTTTATGTTTTCTCTATGTAAGTAGGCTGTTTAGGTTTTTTATTGGTAACGCCACCTCTGTATGAAAATCACTGGCTGTGCTGTGGGCAGTCTGTGTCTGCTTTGCATTGTTGTAATACTCGCCATTGTAGTGTTAGGCAGCTGGCTGTGAACAGCGCGTAGCGTTGCGCAGTTGGAGGTGAGCCGCCAGCAGTGGTGGATGTGGGGAGAGAGATGGCGGAGATTTGTAATTTGTCATGAACTGATATATTTATACATGATGATATCAAGGTAAATACATTGTTTGTTCTCTATTAATATCTTTCATTTGCTAACTATCCCTATCAGTAGTTAGTGCCTTCCATAGTTTGAATCTTTTATTTAGCTGGCGGTAGTGGCGCTCGCTGTATTGCAGTAGCTTGAGCAGCGAAGATTTTTGTGAGGTAAGTGATTTATGAAAGGTATAGTTTAATGTTAGTCAGGGCCATTCTTTTGTAGGGAATTTTGAAAGTCAGATTGCGTTGCGCTAACAAAATATTGTGTGTCAGGTTAAGCACAGTCATGCACAAATAGTACAAAAGGGGACGTTTCAGAATGTTTGTTCGCTGCCGACAGAGGGAGTAGCATCACAGTGACTACATTCGATCTAGACATACAGTGCCAATTCAAGGCCTTATGGTGTGGGATGCTGTTGGAAACAACCACATATCACAGTTGGTGCGAGTCTGGCCCACTGTGGCCAGTGCGATATATGTGAATGACATCCTGCGATGCGTTGCCTTTCTGCACGACACCCCAGACGTCATTTTTCAGCATGACAGTGCACGACCACGTGTTGCTGCACGAACACGTGCCTTCTTAGTGTCACAGGATGTCATCCATTTTCCATGGCCTGTCACATCACCAGACTCGTTTCCAGTCGAAGATGTGTGAAATATGGTGAAACGATGGGTGCAGTGCTGTGACCCAGTGCCAACCATCATAGATAAACTTTGGAATCAGATGAATGCAGGTTGGTTGGTTATACCACAGGACGCCATTTGCTCCTTATAAACATCGACACTGAACAATTTATCAGAGCCCATGGCGGACTTTGTGTCATCTAGGCAACATGTCACATGCTGAAGAGAGGTGCTTGAAATGCTAATCATTTCTGCAGAACATACAAATACACACATCCTGTGAATATGAAAATGCTAACACTAGACGTTCATCGTGGTCTGTTTTCTCTGAACATGGGTATATTTTCCCTTGCCACAAACTCGTTCGCTGCATGCTTCCTCATGAGTGGAGTGCAATTATTTCGTGGACTGTCATCCATCTCCAGACGTTAACGTGGCACTACCGGCTCACGAAAACCTTATCGTTATTAATTTTTCTTTCCTGTGCTGTCCTGGACTGGGCCTATGATTGAGTTTCCTCATTTTTCCTTGTTGGAACTATATTCCGATTCTCAGGATCCTTGCACCTCTTCTGAATTTCGCGGGAGATTAATAACTCCTTGCGCGATTCTGACAGAGCTGTGGCTTCATTGAATTTCGTGACAATGTCAGCATCAATATTGTCAAATCTACTTCCGATTTTTACTATGCATATATCTTGTTTTTTCTGCCTGGTACTTACTTTGTCAAATTCCATTTACAGTTCAGGAATTTGTTGTAACTGCGTATTTATTCCTCCCAGTGCTTTTTCTACGTCCTCTGACAACTATTTAGCTGATTGGCTTACGTTCTCTCACAATTTGTTTCCGTCGCTAATCTTTTTATACCTTTCAAATTTTCGCCCAAAATATCCAATTTTGCATGTCTTTCCTAGTTACCTTCATTTCACTTTACATTTCCTTTCTTGCTGCCTCATTATTCTGTTCAATTTTTGGCAAAAATTACAATAAAACAAGTTCTGAGTTATATTGCTCATCTCTTCTACTGGGAGTTGACACTTCTGAACTCAACTGGGAATGCGTCTCCAGTGGTGAAATTGCCCTGCTGCTCCCATCCGTCCGGTAATCTTTGATGCTTCTAACGGTGCCCTCGTGTCGTGAAGCGACAGTGGCGTCTACTTTCTCGCTCTTCCTGTCATATCCGATCGAACCCTCTGACTGGAAGTTCTGCATCTGTTCACTCTGAAACACGGATTGTCCGTTCTGTGGAAAACGTTATCTGCTCCTCCCTCATACCTGATGATTCCCGGTCGTGATGTTGCTCCATGTTTGAGATTTCTGTTAACTGAAAAAACTCTCCAGCTACTCAACCGGTCTCCAAGTTTCCATTCAAACACGTATTCAAGACACCTCATGTACAGGTACATAAAATATTATTAAACCCACCCAAAATAATTTCGATGCTGTAACAACGCTGATAGATCAACAGGATGTGGATCAAAATGCACGAAAACCAGAGAATGTCAGAATATCACATACGCCAATTATTTAATTTGCGCCAGCACGAGTTGTGTGACTAACGCGGATTTATGTCTCTAGAAATGTGAGTACAAACCATTCTAATTTTAATTGTCAAAAATTTGTTCTATGAACATTACATTAGGCCAAATCTTTTAAAAACATTCCTGAAAATTAAAAAGTTCAAATTTTTATTCCTGACTACGTCACGTAATCTCCCATCACTGTCGTTATCCTGACAGGATCGACAAAATTGTACTACGCCACCGCCAACCCTCTTAGGTAATTAACCTGTATCGGTAGGTAGAGGGCACATAAAGACTGTAAACTATCATTTGTTGCGCAAGGATTTTTTATTAACGCTAAATTATCGCCCTACACACTTCAAAAGTATGGTGAAATAGTGACACTGTAATACTGTTTTGTGACCAGGTGAGATACGTATGAATGTCAAAGTTACCATAAGTTCTATTGTATATTATAAACCCTGATAGAAACGAGTGCAGTAGTTGCCCTGAAATATGGTACAAACGTGTTTAATTAAGAATTCATGAACCAATTATCACAATAACAATAAAATGTTGCGCGTTATTGTTAGCGGGGATTGAAGGCAAGGAACCGATAGGTAGATTACAACTTTATTAGCACACTGATGCGTTTCCGCGATCCGACGACTGTAATTGCCAAAATTTGAGTTCGTAAAGCTATGCATGCCAGAAAGGCGTCTTACTTTCACTAACACTCAAAGTTCACTGAGTACATTTCGACCCATACACGAAGAACCCGATTGTTGACCTTACCATTTTTTTTTCTTTTTTTAACAGCGCCGTTGTGTTGTCCGCCAGTGCTGCTGTCGGCGGTCGATGTGTCGGATCATGCCTGTGAACCCCGAGAAGCTACCTAATGCAAACTTTACATTATACTCCAGTTGGAGCTGCCAACTGTCAATGACTATGTGTCACACCGCCATTCTGCGAGCAGAATTCGAAGTGATTCTCTCACTATCAGCGAATGAAGACATTCCTTAGTTCCTCCTGTCTTCCCTCGTAAACATTCGTTCCTTCTTAGAGAGCTAGTCCTAGCCTCTCACGAGTAGTCAACCGACGACAAGAGTCAATTCTCCTGGAGCGTTCTCCAACTTCTCAATAATTTTCCAAAATTGCTTGGTCAGACCGGGTCGACTAATGAAATACCCCCATTTTCACGCTCAGAGGCTTACAGCTAAGGAAAGAAATGTGTTTTATCTCTGTTCTGTCAGTGCTTCAGAGGAGCGCTTGAGCATATTGTTTTCCACGATCATCCTACGATTCCTGTCTCCTTTTTATATATATTAGGGACCAGTTACAGGCATTTTTTGGGACGAGAAAGCTGCAGTCTCAGACTTATGAAAGCCTCACACCCCACCTACCATGTTCGGCCGGGAGGATAGTGCCAGAAATACTATTAGCTTTCACAGAGCATGCATAGTTTCCATCGGTATATTATTCTGGCGCCGTATTTCTTGCATTTTCCATCCAAAGCTCATTGTTGCCTGCCTTCGGGGACATTTACTGCACTTTAAAACGCCCTTACCTCAGAAAAACGCTATAGAAACTTCGGAGCGGCGGTCATCTCGTGCAGAATTCCAACGAAGACGTTACCTGCTGCCCGCTTTGTGTCGGCTCGCGACGGGCGTCCCCTCACCACATCCAGTGCACAGAACGGCTTTCGTGGAACGCTGGCGTCGGCGTCATGTTTTACAAAGTGTGTTAAGTTAATGGTGTTCATTGGCCCGCTTTGATCTGCTGTCTGTCTGTAAAACTGACTGCCCAGCCAAACGTAATTCTCAAGAAATAAAACGCTTACAAGTACTTCATGTATTACCAATCACTATGATATAATATTTAATAAAAAGAAAGGAATATCCTATTTTCTACTAAAATTAATTTGATCAACATATCACGCTATATAACATAGATCTCAAATATCGATAATGTGGAATTCGACGAAATCGTAAGTTTCGCCGCCTTTCGCTGTTTTGGAGCGTCTTGGAAGTAATTTTTCAATCCTCTTCTACATCCATTTCATACACAATATTCACGGATGTATTTACCTAAGAACCGATGTGTTTGTAACATACTGATCTCTTACATTTTTCATCGGATTAATTGATTTGCAGTGCAGTACTTCAGAAAAGTCTTTCAAAAGTCAGAAGGTACATACTTCGTGCTGGCCATGTTTGTTACAACTTGAATTCGTCACATAAAAATAATTAGCAGGAGATTAGAGCGCCCTGTATCTCGTTCTGCGTACAATTGCGGAATGCACACCATCCCATTCCATTTGGGGATTTCCTTTAAGTAAATATTATTGAATGATTGCTGTGCCACTTGCTATGTTGTAATGTTGTTACACGTTTGAGAGAAGTACATTTTCGTCCTGAGTACAACACTTGTCACTGTCGGGTATTTTAGAATGTCTTCTGTTACAGTCTTTTATTTTCGTGTCTAAAAACCTCCTGCAATGAAAGCTGCAAACAGAGTAGCATCTCGCCAAACTTTTTATTTTACACGTCTAATTTTCCCTGGTCATGGAAAGAGTCAATATATGAATGTACATTACAGCAGATTAACAAAAAAATTTTACACGAATCCTTTGCAGACAGCAGGTATTAGCATTATTAACAATGTAACACATTAACTAGCTTAATTATTTTCTTAAGTGCTCCGTGATGGAATTGAAGGAGTGACCAATGAAGACATTCTCCAGTTTGCACCTGAAAGTGCGAGGATTATTGCTAAGATTTTATTATTCTTGTGGTAGCTCATTAAAAATGAGTGCACACATTTCTGCCCAAGTGTCAGGGAGTCGCAATACGTTGCAGACTGGGTTTTCTGCCTAGTATTAACAGTGTGAAAGCAGCTAATTCTTGGTAATATTGTTAACAACAGACTACATAAAAATATATACATTTCGAGATGAATCTCAGAATTCGCTGACTCTTGGACAGGGATCGACAAGAGACTCGCGAACTTACACCACATATAGGCCGTTTATGAGCTAAAAGATCTTTTTGTGTATGGCAAGATTACTCCATCAGAATATAATGTTTTGCCATATAAGTGAATGTAAATAAGGAAATTAGGCAAATTGTCAAGATGTATTATCACTTATTGTAGCTACTGTTCTAATGGTAAATATAGCATCATTCAGTTTTTCAAGAAGACCCTCACATGGACACCCATTCTAGCCTACGATCTATCTGAATACGTAGGCACTTGAATTGTTCAGGCCCACTATCATACGCCAATTCCGGGTAATCGAAATGTCAGTTTCAGCTAAAATATGTGTCACAAACAATAAAAGCTCAGTCTTTCTGTTATTTGCCAGCAATTTATTTTCTACATCCAAACTTATATTTTGAACCACAATATTTCATGCATTGCCTATGTTGGAATGGTACCTCATTCACTACCAAACTGTTAACATAAGCAAACAGAGACATTTTCGAATCACCTCTCATCTTAGCAGGCATATCATTTATATACATTAGAAACAGTAGTGGTCTTAGCACAGACCCATGAGACACCCCGCACACTCTCACCTCAGCGTCATCCTCGTAGCTGTTCTCATTACTGATCTTTTGCCGTCTGTGAGCTGCTGCTCTTATTCGATAAAGTTTCAACCCCTGCGACAATATTTAGTGATCAACACAATTAAACGCATTAGTTAATGCAGGTAAGGCGCCTAGGGTTCATAACGTTTTGAACCGTTAAGTAAATCACAGAGGAAAGAGACTATAGTACCTCTGTTTGCTAAAATACTTGCAAAATCCGACGTCATAGAAATAGTCTTGAACTGTTTGCACAATCCCTTTCTCCTATTTTACAACGACGTTTTACTACTGAATACTTTATTATTCAGGAAACCGACCATTTCTTAAGGCCTAAAATTTGCATCACCTTGATTTAATATCCTGCTAGATACCATACAATATCCTTGGGAGTCATTACAGTTTAGCAACTTCATCACAAAGTCAGTCTGCTCCTTGTCAGTATCACGGAGGTGTATTCCAGATAGAGGTATTTGAAAGCCATTTTCAGAAAGAGTTAGGTGTTTTTATTTGAAGGTAAGTTCTTATTTAATTCACCTGCTATATTGAGGAAGTAATTGTTAAATACTGTACATAAATATACCTTATTCGCTTAGTTCCTAAATTATAAAAAGTAAAACTGTGACTTGCCAGTTTCCTGAAACGTAAGCGACACGAATGAAAGAAAAAAAATGTCGATTAAACAGCGCCAACAGTGCTCTAAGCAGTTTCATACTATAGTTATATTTGATCGACTTTAATAAAACAGTATAATAGATTACATATTACAGTAAAATATATACAATATCAACTTGCATAATCCACACATATTACAAAAATGAGTGTATGTACATATGCAGCCCACGACGCACATGTACCCATACTTTGATCATCGAGTTTTTGAGAATGAGGGCACTTAGAGACTTCAACAAACTTAAAATTTCAAATGCTTGTGAGACTTCTTCTCGCTGACAACGCCCACAAAAAGATGAAAGCAAGAAAGTTTGTAGCTTACTATAGTTTTGCTGCTCATGCAGTAAAACTATCGCATGAAGCATGACGTTTCAGTTTACTACTTGTTTACTATAAACTGTCTTTGTGACACATTTTGCAGACAGTATTTGCATTTACCACTGAATGTACCAGAAAAATTAGATCACTGTACGAGACGTAGTTCAAAGGACATGATGCCATGAACTGTGACACACGTTAAAAATTGCCATTTCATACAAGACAATTAAATTTATTGCATCGTTGCTACTAACTGCACCTGCAGCACGTTCCGTAGACAGTGTCTATATCTGCCGCCGAAGGTACCTAGAGACGTATATCATTGTACATTTCAGGTGATATTCCATTATAAAACTTGAACTGCATGAAAACGGAACTTCACAGAGAAATTCACTAGAAATACAAGTGAAATGTGTGTACAGCTCGCTAGACACACAGGTGAAGTATGTCACAAATACATGTGAAATATTTTGAATTTATGTGATAATATATCTGACACGTGTGTATGTGGACATTGTCATGGGTAAAAAAAACTCATCCAAAATTCCTGAAACCATTTAAATCAATTTTTACACATAATGCTTACTATGTGGACCGAAATACCATGGTAGTGAGAAGCATCAACGTCCGATTTGGGTGAGTGTGATAAAGTGGATAGCGAAGAAGGATGAAAAGATGGACAGTGAGGGTGAAGGGTGTAATAGGAGGAAGACAAGAAGGAGATGGATGGGAACTGGCGTGGGAAATTTACAGGAAGGGGGAGTGGAGGAGAAAGAGAAAGGAGAGAGAAAATGGACGACAGGGGGAGGAAGCGATACCAGAGGGGGAGAGAGAGAAGGAGATGAATAGAGAGGTAGGAGACAATGGGCAGAGAAAGAGATGGACAGAGGGAAGGGAGAAGAGGAAATAAAGAAAGGAAATGAAGGAGATGAACAGGGAGAGAGAATAGGAAGGTGGATGTGTATAGAGAGAGGGAAGAAGGAGATGGACAAAGAGGAGGTGGGGAGGAGTGGAAAGCAGAGGTGGGAGGAGGAGATTGATAGAGGAGGAAGGAGCAGATGGAAAGAGGGGCGAAGCCGATTGAGAGTGTGAGGGCGGAGAACGAGATGCGCAGAGAGAGGAGAAGGAGGAGATGGAAAGAGAGTGGGGGTGGAAGTGTTGCGCAGAGAGAGAGAGTGTAGGAGGAAGTGGACTAACAAAAGATTCGAATAAATAGATACCTGGGAAACACCGCCAACTCAACTAGTCAGTTAAATAAAACTCTTAAAGCTGCATTGTGGACAACCAAAACAGGGCAAAACTTGTCACTCTAACACAACCAGAGAGTCAGTCAACTTGTACTTAACATAAGTAAACTGGTAAAAATATAATATTGTATCCTAGGACTCTACCTGCGACATTATAAATCAGCAAGGATTGCTCATCGGAACGGTAACTACGAAACTCAGCGTTGTGACCAAAGCAAAATACCTGTCAAACGATGTCCTTCAAATATTGCTTCACCATGCACTTGTACCCCACCACAGGAAAATGGGAACCATGCTAAACGGCTTTTATCGAGATTTGGAGACTGCAGAGCCGTTCACTCGCAAGGAAGTTCACATTGGACCCTGCCAACGGTTTGGTCCTCTTCAACGCGCTGTCGCTCCAGCCAGTGCGTAACTGTCACTTCCACGTGCAACCTTATAGAGAGTGACTGACATAGCTCACGCCAGCGCGCCGTCCTCGGAACACAGCAGGATTTATATGCGCTGTATAGTATGGATGTATACGTACATCTATGTGCTAAAAACTTTAAAATATGCATAAAAAATAAAATACATTAATTTTCTCATATTTATTAATGTACATGAAGCAACCAAATTGTAAATTTATTCTGAAAGTCATTGATAAAAAATAGTAACTGCCTCCGGATCTCTTTTATTACTACTTGTTTTTATTGCAATAAACAATTAAATATTTTTTGTAGTTTTCTGAGAGAAACTATTTGTTCCTGCCACTTAAAATGTTTTTATATGAAGAGAAAGATCATTTTACTTCACATGAATAGGACACTATCGAAAAAAGACTGTCACACACGGAATAAACATTAAGTTGATTTTCAGATTCTCCTTGTAGCATCTTAATCACATACCGAAGAAGCATTAAACCTGGGTCCCTTGCTTCAGTGTTCTCAGTTTCGGTGCACACACATTTTTCCCATTTCTCCTGGTATGCCTCCGGCGACAAGTGTTTTGTTCACTAGCAGGGCAAAAGATAGAAGCATCCATTCTTCTTCCAAGAGTGTGATTTTGTATGGGAGTAACCTAAAATAGGTCTTAATAAACACTAATGTATTCTGGAGATTCTTCTCATTGAAAGTACTAACGGCAGCAAGGATACTTGATGCTTCGCTTTCGTCTGTCATGTCGAGCATCTTTCTCCCATCTTCGTCTGATCACTGTAACATAGAGCTGCTTCAGTCCTTGTTCCTCTTCTCGTGAGGTTCGACTCTGGGGGTAAACGATTATCTCGCATCATATCAGAAAATAATTTTACCCTTGATGCGCTTTCACAAATATTTCTCTCACACAGGAAATTAAGGCATTTAATTCTGGATGATTTAATCGAATTTCCTTCGTCAAGCAGTAAAGAGCGTGTGCTAAGCAAGTCAAGTGAATTACCTTCGGATTATATACACCCAAGGCTTTAACAGCCTTACTAAGATATGCTGCTCCATCTGTGGCTACTACCAAGAGTTTGTGCTCATATTCCTTAGCAAGCCACAAAAGACGTAATACAACAAGAACAACACTTGCAATCGTTGATTGGCTCATTTCTTCCAGTACCCCGGAAATGATGGGCTGTACCTCATTCAGATTCTGTCAGTTTTCCAGTGACGCGAGATGCAATAAGTCTCCCACGCGAGTCGGTTTCTTCACCCACAGATAAGTACAAGTCTGAGTCACCGGTTTGGTCTCTTACTTCTTGTAGTACCCGCAAAGAATTATTTGACTGAAAATTAGCTGTGGGAGAGGGGGGAGAAGGGTAGTTTAAGGTCTCACTTTTGGGGGGAACACGTTTTAAAAAAATTATAAAAATACATTTTTTTAATCATAAGCTAAACTAGGTGCAGCTGTTCGTAAATCTCGTGTAAGCTGGTATTTTTGGCATGGGACACCTATAACACTAGTACAAAAATAATGTAACTAAAATAGTTTCATAAAAACAAGAATCATTATCTCTAAAGTCGAATTTCTCTTTAAAATAGTCTGAAAATACAAATATAAAACTAACGTTCTATTCACACACTTTGCAAAGTACTTTACTTCTTTCTGTTGTTATAGCTGTAGTTCCATCAGTCCACTGTCAAAGCAAGTAAGGTTCACTGCTCTTCTCGTTTGACATTATAACATTCGGTCACCTCATGCTCAAGCTGGCTACAAATTTAAAAGCCAGCTGAAAATGACACTTGTTTCTGCGGGAGACGTTTTCGTTGGTAACAAATCGTATCTAGTGTTACCGTACGGATCGAACTTTAAATATCTGTCATTCGATTATTGGCAACTGTTTTGTTTATGTTAAGCTCCTGAGTGGCATATTTCTTTATGCATATCAGGTATCGCACATTCTCGATAGCTATGTTCTCCTCATTTTTCGGCAACCTTTCATGAATTGAAAAACATGACAGATAATAGTCCTCCTACACAATCACACAATAAAAGAAATTTGCTCAAGTCTTTCTCTTCTTCTTAAAATATCGTGGGGCAATATTTGTAATTCCAGAATCATTGCTGGAAGAGTAAAATATATGCATAATATGCGCAAATTGATTAAGCATTTATGTGCACTAACATTCAGATATGCAAAAATCCGATCTCTGGCGATAACTACCTGCCTTCTCGCCTACAGGTTTCTGTCTTGTTAACCTTCCACGGACTGCAGGCTAGCAGCCTACCCACAGTTCAATGGGCAAGACCGAATCTTGCCGTAACAGCATCTGACGAGAACTTTATTTCCATAACGACAACAGTTCCTAAATTATACCCGGTTAACGTGTTAGAAAACTAGTCCTAGCATCGGTATCTTTCTAGTAATTCCGTGCACCACGTAATATTCGCAGACAATTCACGGGAATTGCAAGAGCGTTAGCAGATTATTATTCTCTAATCTAACATTAGCTCTTGTTGTATACAATTGTAGCATATGAGATATTATGGAAAGACTGTTTCATCCACAGCATGTGTAAAAAGTCAACCAAAACTGTCATACTACCAACCGGAACCGTTTACAGTAATTTAGAATGTAGTGACCACGGAAAGCTAGTTACCACAAAAGCCCGTGCCTTGCTCAGATTCGCTGATTGAATTCACAGAAACTATATAATTCACAATGAAATTGCTTACAAAAGTATATTCCAATAAACAGATTTGCATTCCTAATCAAACTTTGTCCAGAAGTGGAACACAGAAGTCCCAAATGACAGCATCGTTACGAAGGTAACTTTAGTGTGATTGAGGCTGTCGCAGGTAAATTCGGAATTCTAAACCAAAGAATGTGAAATACATGTATGGTAAGTCACAAGTCAGACAGATGTCGAAGTGTGCGACACATTCACCCGCGTACATTCACATCACCCTACCACTGGACTGCAAATTATCGAACCTCTGGACTGTTCAGAGAAGCCTCCGCTCCCACGCACAATTTATTGATGCATGGAATGGGGACAGAGTGACTGGCATGCACAAAGCGCATTAATTTTCCCAGTGCAAATACATATGTAGATGCTATTCATGAAGGAGAGGAAAACCGAACACACTACGTGTTCCGTAGCATCAACAGCAAGCAGAGCCAGATGGCACGTTATAGCTCTCCGAATTCTAGGGTGCGCGGTAACGCGGTCACCATCTTCTGTGAGTAATTCAGCGCGATAGAAGAACGTAGAAATGATAACAGAGAAATGATAACAGAAGTCCGTGTAAAACTTTGCTAGCGCCACTTTCTAGTTTTAGGTTAACAGCACTTAAATTCTAATCTCTTACGTGCCCCTCCCCCCTTGCCCTCCACCTCCCCCGCGCTCTTCTCCAGTCTAGAAAATCACCAGTTTCGATGTTTGAAATCATTTCTACAAAATAATGTTCTGAAATTTAGGTTCTTAAAACATGATTTCTTGCAGTATTAAACAACATTTAATGTAAACAACAGATGCGACGGTCTGTCCTCGTAACAGTGGCACTTTGCTCCCTAGTTCTGCTCGATACATATCGGCACAAGTCGGTAATCTTCATGATTATGACGTCCTTTCCCCAACTGCTGCCAGCGACAACATTTGAACAGTTGCACTATAGCTGCTCGATTAATTACACAACAGTATGTGCTGTCTTGGAAGAACTTTCAAAGCAATTAAGGATCACAGTCACTAAATCCACAGGTCAGTGATTGTCAAATTGCGGCCCGCGGGTCGCATGTAGTACCATTAAAATACTCGTGTGGACCGCGGCTCTCAGCTGTATTTCATAGCAGTATCTATCAACTAGTAGCCGTTTCCAAAAACGTCAGTTAACGTTAAGAGGTTCTTAACAGTGTAGCTTTCTTGCTCAGTGACAAACAAAAATACTTAAAGGGGCTGTAATATTTAAAGTTCTTAATTTTAACTGAGACTGGTGGAGTCGTCGGTGAACTAAAAGGTTAGTCGCTTACCTTATGGGTGGCAACGTATGTAGCATGAGCAGTGTGGAATTACAGGATGTGAGAGGGGGAATGCTTTATTGTTTGTGTTACAGTGCTGAAAATTCACATGTGTGTGCCACTCATACCGATCAGCTACTAAGGTGCGAATTCTGACACAGAAGTGACATACATTCGTGAATATGCATCATAGGGACGGGTATTTCCAAATTTGGTGCAGATCGGCAGCAAGGAAAACGAAATTAAATTAAGACAGTTATAATACATCCCAATGAGGTCGGGAGGCGGAGGTAGCGGGGGAAAGGTGTCAGCTGCATCAGGACTTTACCCGGAACGAGCAGCAACGAGTGAAAGTGTGCACTGAACCGCGATTGGAACCCAGGATCTCCTACATACTTGGCAGGTGCGTTAAACACTGCGTCATCCCGGACACAGTGTTAGCGCAACTGCACAGACCATCCCCATGGCCGACCCAAATCCCCATCGAGCGCCACCTGTCCGCAGTCCCTGTGCCCGCTACTCCGAGATTCCCGTAGGAAGTCTGACGTACTTGTGCATCAGCACTGAAGAAGGCCAATTCATTACCCAATCCGACAGCGTACTCGCCTGAAGATGGTGGCCAGGTGACCGCCGAAATATTGTGCCAAGATGATGTTATGTTCCGGCTGGGGACACAACGTCAATATCATCAATTACTACGCCGGGAAAGGTTAATGGTCGACATCATGGATAATATGTAATTTGTGTTGGTTTTGCCCCACTGCTAGTATCTATTTGAAGAACGTCACACTTCAGAACAACCAAGAACTATTAATTATATGAATCTTTATTATCTACCTTCTCCTATCATCGACTCATCTTCAGGTATATTAAAATTACAAGAAGAGTGTGGGAAGCTTCTTACTGTGGTTTTACATGAAATAATAACCCTCTCATTCAATAATCGATACTATAACTCAAGTCGGGAAATCCTACAGGCTCTTCTTAAGTGGTCCACTTCTAAACCCCTAAGTCCCTTTTTATTTCTTTCTGTGAATTCCCAGCACTCTCTCCCATTGATGTGGGGAGAGATAATCCTTTCACGATAGATTTGTGTTAACGAATTTTAACCTTCAGCTCGAATCTGAGAATCAAAGAAAGGGGGTTAAGTTTTGGATAGCCACCCATCCATCTCTGATCCGTTGTAGGACATCTTTGCCACAGCTTCCATCCCTTATGTGTATTCCTGTACAAGGGAGACAATGCATATCCGAAGGAACTTTGCATCGTACTTATGAACAACAAAAGCATTGCAAAGTCGTATCCTATCGTCTGAAATGATAATTAAGTTTACAAACTCTGTACAAAAGTACTAATTTCCTGTGCATACACGTGTTTGTTGCATATTATTAGGTATTGTACTGTATCTTTTCTACTAACTTCTCCATATACTAAACGACCCACGACGAAATCAAGTGAACAGGTTCAGCTGTAATTACCGATATCATTTGTCAGAAATGTGTACTTTCTTAAACATAGGAAACATTTGAAGATACTATCACCTTCAGTAGGAAACCATATTCATAGAAACATTGACACTAGAAACCTATTTCTCAGTTGTAATAATCCCTCCCCTACACGGTATTAAAAATGTGTTCACGTTGGCGCCAGTTGCGTACCAGTTTCAACATTTTGGCTGTCATATTAATCCTGTCTACAAATACGAACGGTTTCACATTCCAATGGTAGAATGACCAGTGTCTGTTTACTGGAGATGGTGTATAAATATTGGGAGCAACAACGCAGAGGAAGCTATCACCTTGATTCAAGAGTAACAGTAGAGCGTCCAGAGACACGTGGACAACGAAAATTTGCAGACACAATCGGAAGGATTTATCTGCTCCGAAGAAGTGAGTAACCTGTTCTCTACCTGCCCTTCGGCCTCTGGACAACAATGTTTTTTACTCGTGCGCAGTTATCTCATAGTGCGCCCATATCTAGCATGTTAGATAACTCGGGAGTATCGTTACTACGACGAAATTACTTCCAAAACACACACGGTAGTGTTTAACACAAAACAGACAAAATGTTCAAACAGTACCGCATGCTTTCTAGTCTATGAACAAGCAGAAAGCGCCGTATGCCCTTGAAACATGCCTGATGTAACTGTATAAGCATCCACGCATGTCTTTCTACTACTCATTTACAACAAAACAAAAACCTAAACGCCCTGATTTAATTTTTTGTAGCATTTTAGCACAAAATTCTTAGGCAACGTAAGTCTATGTAATATTAACTATATTTAACTCTTGAGAAAGTGGTTCATGAATGATTCTCTGGATCTACTCTTTCAGCTATACGTATCCATACTAATAATAAAATAGTAAAACCATCGTGTCTGTCTATTTGTATGTTTGGGCACACTAATTTCCACAACCACTAGACAAATTTTTATCGGGTTTTGAGTCTAGCTCGGGACAACGAACGGGCTTCATTTCATCAAAATCTGATAACAGAAAAAAAGATACGGTGATTTAGTTTTATATACTGTCATCTGCTCAGCTTAGCGGTTCGAATGGTTAAACATCGTGGCATAGTGCAGCAAAGAACCAATAGATGGCGATATTAGCTTTTCTTTAACTCAATTGTAAGTGTATTTTTGGAAGTTCATGTTACTGACAGAAATAAGCGCCGTAAAATTATCTTTTTATTTTTTGTAATTTCGCTTTGTATATTAAAAATTTAAAGGCATTGCTTCGCTTCTTTCAACAGTTTTTTTTTCTATTTGTCAGGAAAACGAAATTATTTAATTCGTTTTGTGATTTGGTTGCCTAATCATTCGAATCTGATTTTGTTTTGATAACAAATAAAAATGCCTAGAAAATGGTGAGGTCTTCCTGAATACTCGAGAATGGCTAAAAGACTGAGGACTATGTCGTCTAAAGAATCCAATAGACATCGTGAAGCGAAACTTCCTACAGCTTGAGAGTATCTGGCCTTTACTCGCTCTTTGGAAGCTCCTCCCGAAATCGAAGCATGACGGAACTGTGACCGAGAGCATCATGCATTATCTCGCTACAGAGAACTCTTCTTTCATTGAGGCCTGAAGTTACTTCCCTTCGACGTAACATCATAGAAATGGATATTTTGACGGGATGTGGTGCAGGCTACGGATTTTTTGTACCATGAGTACTCTTTGTTCTTAACTAGATACCATTCCTCTTAAAAGGTATTCAGTTCCCAGTAGCTTACGTTTTTCAGTGGTATAAACAAACCACAAAGGTATGCCCTTCGTGTTGTATGCGTGGATCTTAGTTTCAGTTGCTTGTTATATGGCCAGCTCTACGTGGCTCTCTCCCATGTGAGTGCAGCAAACAAGCCCTTTGTTCACACGAAGAGCTTTGTAATTAAAAAAACAAAATCCACGCGCCTCATCTCAGGCACAGCTATAAATAAACACCTGGGAAACTCTGGGTTTCCCAGCTAGTTTTAAATGTTAAAACACAGTTTTAACTTATGGAATTAAATCACAGCAGTATTCCACATTGTAGTTGCTAGAAGCTGCTTCCACTTCGAATAGTTCATCATATTTGTACAATAACTGCTAGTCTGTAAAAGGAACATTCATCTCCCAAAATTAGCACAGACGATCAGGAACTCTGGACATCCACCTGCAACATTACTTAATTATGCGGTGATAAAAAAAACTATACCTGGATTTATTAAACATGATTATACACATTTGATTATCATTCTGCACTAACACTGATCTGCTTGGCAAACGAATTAACATTCACAAAAGACAAAAAAACTGTTTTCTGCTTTTCCTTAATTGAATAAATATTTTATTGCACTATTGATATAATTGTTTTGCTGGTTATAGAGGCTATTGTGATACTGGCCCTTTCTCATGTTAGAATATTAAACATCAATCAAATGACTGTGTCACCAGAAATTTCAGTTACTCCTAACATTGAAAATTTCTCACCTGTTACAATGTTTTCTCTACCTGTTCTGTCTCCTAACTCATTAATAATTTTTTCATAAGGCGCGACAGATATCGACTTAGACGGATTAACGTGGAGTCGTGGTTATTTCTCAGTCATTCAAGTGTCTGTCTTTACCTTAAGCTGTATTTTCGACATAGTTAACAAAATAGCAACACATGCTTAATCGTTCGGCGACATCTTATGTTCTTGAAACTGCGTGGCCAATCTACATATACATCTACATCTACATCCATACTCCCCAAGACACCTGACGGTGTGTGGCGGAGGGTACTTTGAGTACCTCTATAGGTTCTCCCTTCTATTCCAGTATCGTATTGTTCGTGGAAAGAAAGATTGTCGGTATGCCTCTGTGTGGGCTCTAATCTCTCTGATCTTTATGGTGTCTTCGCGAGATATACGTAGGAGGGAGCAATATACTGCTTGACTCCTCGGTGAAGGTATGTTCTCGAAACTTCGACTAAAGCCCGTACCGAGCTATTGAACATCTCTCCTGCAGAGTCTTCCACTGGAGTTTATCTATCATCTCCGTAACGCTTTCGCGATTGCTAAAGGATCCTGTAACGAAGCGCGCTGCTCTCCGTTGGATCTTCTCTATCTCTTCTATCAGCCCTATCTGGTACGGATCTCACACAGGTAATCAATATTGAAGCAGTGGGCGAACAAGTGTACTGTAACCTACTTGCTTTGTTTTCGGATTGCATTTCCTTAGGATTCTTCCAATGAACCTCAGTCTGGCATCTACTTTACCGACGATCAACTTTATATGGACATTCCACTTTTAATCACTCCCAGATAATTTATGGAATTAACTGCTTCCAGTTGCTGATCTGCTATATTATAGCTAAATGATAAAGTATCTTTCTTTCTATGTATTCGCAGCAGCCCGCATCTCGTGGTCGTGCGGTAGCGTTCTCGCTTCCCACGCCCGGGTTCCCGGGTTCGATTCCCGGCGGGGTCAGTTATTTTCTCTGCCTCGTGATGGCTGGGTGTTGTGTGCTGTCATTAGGTTAGTTAGGTTTAAGTAGTTCTAAGTTCTAGGGGACTGATGACCATAGCAGTTAAGTCCCATAGTGCTCAGAGCCATTTGAACCATTCGCAGCACATTACACTTATCTGCATTGAGATTCAATTGCCATTCCCTGCGCCATGCGTCAATTCGTTGCAGATCCTCCTGCATTTCAGTACACAGCATCATCCGCAAAAGCCTCAGTGAACGTCCGATGTTATCCACAAGGTCATTTGCATATATTGTGAATAGCAACGGTCCTCGTTTTGGTAGTGGTAAAAGTACTGAGAGTGTGATGGCGGAATCAATGTGTTGAAGGACTGACGATACAGTACCAATGAATATTGAACGTATGGACGTACTGATGATCTCTGCAAAGAGGCATCACGACGGGTTGAGAAGGGTTATATGCGGACACCACCAATTCCGGAAGTCATCCATCGTCACAAAGGATCGGTGCCCCAACTGCCTCAAACAGGTGGCGTCTGCAAATCTCCAGGAAACACTACTGCCCACAATTCTCTTCTCTCCATTTATCCGACATTCACAGTAAGCATGGGTTCAGAGTCATCTGGCATAAAATATGAAGCAGTTGTTACCATACCACAGTCACAACTCCACAAATGTACAATGTGATTATAAACAGACATGTAAATGTTCGTTTGTACGAAATCTTTGCCGGCCGCTATGGCCGAGCGGTTCTAGGCGCTTCAGTCCGGAACCGCGCTGCTGCTACGGTCGCAGGTTCGAATCCTGCCTCGGACATGGATGTGTGTGATGTCCTTAGGTTAGTTAGGTTTAAGTAGTTCTAAGTCTAGGGGATGGTGACCTCAGATGGTAAGTCCCATAGTGCTTTGAGCGATTTGAACAAAATCTTAACTCTCCGATAGTTCCTGACCGAGCACTACTTTCCGCCCCAAGAAAAATAAATAAATAAATGACGCAGGACGAAGAATTATCCGAACGGAACGGAAACTGGTAGATGTGATGTACATGTATAGACAAACAACTGATGATACAAACGTGCCCACCTGGGGAGAGACGGAGGCGTTACTGGTCAGGGTAGGGTTTGACAGTCACGAAGACAAGCAGTAGAAATTTTCGCCGTGTGTAGGCGGTTGTAATCTTGCTGAAATGTACGTAGGATATTGTCAACGTACCACTGTGCTGCAGGATGCCACAGATGACAACCAAAGGGATCCAGCTATGAAACGAAAAGCACACCAAGGCAATCAGACGTTGTTGTCGGGCCGTATGGCGGGCAGCAGAAATTTAGGTACCTTAGGCGCTGTCCGATGCGACTTCAGACATGACTTCGGCCTGGAATCTCAATGATTGGAGAGGAATTGTCTTTGGTGGTGAATTCCGCTTCAAACTGAGTTCCAATGACCAGCGAGGATGTGTCTGGAGACGCCCCAGACAGTAATGGTATACTAACCACATAATCAGTAACGGTGATCTGGAGTCCAATATCTTTCAATAGAACGACCCATTTGGTTGCCATCCGCACACTCTTACAGCGCAGCTATACGTCAGCGATATTGTACACCCCTTTTTGTGGTCCTCCATGGAAATCCATCCTGGTCCTACATTTGAAGCAAGATAATGCATAATCCTTGTCTTTGTGCTTGCAAACCAGGTTACCGATCCTCCCCTCCTCCCCCCCGCCCCCAAAAAAAAGAAGGAACATTATCGTCAGAGCTCTCTAAATAGCTTGGATTTTGACGACCTAAGGCGCCAACTGGGCAGAATTTGGCAGGATATCCCTTAGGACAACATCCAACAATTCCGTTAGTCAGTGCCAAGCCGAAGAATGGCTGCTTCCAAGAGGTGGACCAACGCGTTATCGACTTGCTCAGCTTGTGAAGCTCTTTCTCTTGAGTGAATCATCCAATTTTTCTGAAATTATAATCACTCGTTTATTCATGTCATGTTCATTTTTTGAAAATCTGTAGTCGGCGGAAGCTGTTCACCGAATGCTTTTAAATGTTGGCACAACGTTGCATGCAAATGCGCGCGTCTTTTTATACAGATAGTTTTAATATATATGGGAATTGCGATAACGATAATTTTCGATGTATACACAACATAAATGAAAAGGTTTTTAAGTAACAATATATAAATTTTTTGTTAAATACGATTGCGAGAAAGAAAATGGCTTGTTGTAAAAATGTTTGGCTTCGTGTTCTTTTTCGCAGCCAGTTTTAAATACACTAGCGGGGCATTTAAACCGTTAGACAGATTGTTTCTTCCTTATATATCCTTGCTCATTATACATATTTTTAAACATTGACTTCATACAAAAAGCAATGTGTTGTTTGTTTGCTTCCTCGCTGACGGTTTTCCCATCGAACAGGAAAGTTGCAATTATGGTTTTTCGGCTTATGATCAGAATACTAATAAAGGATCTGAATTTGCAACTACAGTACACAGCGATTAAAGCCAAAAAGGTTGGTGGGAGAGGGAGAGTGGCCTGTTATGAAACTGACATAGTGGAAAGGGGGAGATGGACAGAGAGAGGGAGCAGGAGGAGTCGGACAGAAGGAAATTAAAACATATATCCAACTGCCAAACTTATGAGAAACGTGTGCCTCTTTCATCTCCACTTCATTATACTGAAACACAGCAGTGCGTGTAGTGCTTAATGTAGCCGTAAATGTAAAATAGATCACTTTAGGAGTTCTCGTTTGTCTGGTGAAACTGACGTATAATATTTACGTAATTTATGACATTCATAATAGTAGTCATGTACGAGAAGACTGTTCCTTGTAATATACGACCCAAACACGTTTTAATATCACAAGTTTACTAACTTCCTTTTTTGCTGTTGAAGACATTGCTCTTACTGCCACTGTGCATGTTTCTGTATCGCGAAGTGATGGTAAGAGTCAGATTATCTTGGCAGAAATGTTGTTCTAAATTCGCGTGTTAGAAGTTTACGACTCTCCACAGTTATTTGATCAAAATTTTTCCGACGACGTTATCAGTTAGGTTTAGTGATTCCTTTCCACAATGAAAAAGTGGAACAGCAATTCGAGGTGAGTTTAGGATTCATTGATCATGTTGTTGTTGTGGTCTTCAGTCCTGAGACTGGTTTGATGCAGCTCTCCATGCTACTCTATCCTTTGCAAGCTTCTTCATCTCCCAGTACTTACTGCAACCTACATCCTTCTGAATCTGCTTAGTGCATTCATCTCTTGGTCTCCCTCTACGATTTTTACCCTCCACGTTGCCCTCCAATACTAAATTGGTGTTCCCTTGATGCCTCAGAACATGTTCTACCAACCGATCCCTTCTTCTAGTCAAGTTGTGCCACATACTCCTCTTCTCCCCAATCCTATTCAGTACCTCCTCATGTGATCTACCCATCTAATCTTCAGCACCACATTTCGAAAGCTTCTATTCTCTTCTTGTCCAAACTAGTTATCGTCCATGTTTCACTTCCATACATGGCTACACTCCATACAAATACTTTCAGAAACGACTTCCTGACAATTAAATCTATACTCCATGTTAACAAATTTCTCTTCTTCAGAAACGCTTTCCTTGCTATTGCCAGTCTACGTTTTATATCCTCTCTACTTCGACCATCATCAGTTACTTTGCTCCCCAAATAGCAAAACTCCTTTACTACTTTAAGTGTCTTATTTCCTAATCTAATCCCCTCAGCATCGCCCGACGTTTTATATCCTCTCTACTTCGACCATCATCAGTTACTTTGCTCCCCAAATAGCAAAACTCCTTTACTACTTTAAGTGTCTCATTTCCTAATCTAATCCCCTCAGCATCGCCCGACTTAATTCGACTACATTCCATTATCCTCGTTTTGCTTCTGTTGATGTTCATCTTATATCCTCCTTTCAAGACGCTGTCCATTCCGTTCAACTGCTCTTCCAAGTCCTTTGCTGTCTCTGACAGAATTACAATGTCATCGGCGAACCTTATAGTTTATATTTCTTCTCCGTGGATTTTAATACCTACTCTGAATTTTTCTTTTGTTTCCTTTACTGCTTGCTCAATATACAGATTGAACAACATCGGGGAGAGGCTACAACCCTGCCTCACTCCCTTCCCAACCACTGTCTCCCTATCATGCCCCTCGACTCTTATAAATGCCATCTGGTTT
This sequence comes from Schistocerca americana, assembly GCF_021461395.2. Lineage (NCBI taxonomy): Eukaryota > Metazoa > Arthropoda > Insecta > Orthoptera > Acrididae > Schistocerca > Schistocerca americana. The sequence goes on along the minus strand of NC_060122.1, from coordinate 748,113,264 downwards.
CTGTACAAATTGTAAATAGCTTTTCGCTCCCTGTGTTTTACCCCTGCCACCTTCAGAGTTTGAAAGAGAGTATTCCAGTCAACATTGTCAAAAGGTTTCTCTAAGTCTACAAATGCTAGAAGCGTAGGTTTGCCTTTTCTTAATCTAGCTTCCAATATTAGTCGTAGGGTCAGTATTGCCTCACGTGTTTCTATTTTTCTACGGAATCCAAACTGATCTTCCCCACGGTCGGCTTCTACCAGTTTTTCCATTCGTCTGTAAACAATTCACGTTAGTATCTTCCAGCCGTGACTTATTAAACTGATAGTTCGGTAATTTTCACATCTGTCAGCGCCTGCTTTCTTTGGGATTGGAATTATTATATTCTTCTTGAAGTTTGAGGGTATTTCGCCTGTCTCATATATTTTGCTCACCAGATGGTAGAGTTTTGTCAGGACTGGCTCTCCCAAGGCTGTCAGTAGTTCTAATGGAATGTTGTCTACTCCCGGGGCCTTGTTTTGACTCAGGTCTGTCAATGCTCCGTCAAAATCTTCACGCATTATCTTATCTCCCATTCCATCTTCATCTACATCCTCTTCCATTTCCATAATATTGTCCTCAAGTACATCGCCCTTGTATAGACCCTCTTTATACTCATTCCACTTTTCTGCTTTCCCTTCTTTGCTTAGAACTGGCTTTCCAACTGAACTCTTGATATTCATAAAAGTCGTTCTCTTTTCTCCAATGGTCTCTTTAATTTTCCTGTAGGCAGTATCTATCTTACCTCTAGTGAGATAAGCCTCTACATCCTTATATTTGTCCTCTAGCCATGCCTGCTTAGCCATTTTGCACTTCCTGTTGATCTCATTTTTGAGACGTTTGTATTCCTTTTTGCCAGCTTCATTTACTGCATTTTTATATTTTCTCCTTTCGTCGGTTGAATTCAATATTTCTTCTGTCATCCGAGGATTTCTACTAGCCCTCGTCTCCTTACCTACTTGATCCTCTGCTGCCTTCACTACTTCATCCCTCAAAGCTACCCATTCTTCTTCTACTGTATTTCTTTCCCCCATTCTTGTCAATTGTTCCCTTATGCTGTCCCTGAAACTATGTAAACCTCTGGTTTAGTCATTTTATCCAGGTCCCATCTCCTTAAATTCCCACCGTTTTGCAGTTTCTTCAGTTTTAATCGACAGTTCATAGCCAACAGATTGTAGTCAGAGTCCACATCTGCCCCTGGAAATGTCTTACAATTTAATACCTGGTTCCTAAATCTCTGTCTTACCATTATATAATCTATCTGGAACCTGTCAGTATCTCCAGGCTCCTTCCATGTATACAACCTTCTTTTATGTTTCTTGAACCAAGTGTTAGCTACGATTAAGTTGTGCTCTGTGCAAAATTCCACCAGGCGGCTTCCTCTTTCATTTCTTACCCCCAATCCATATTCACCTACTACGTTTCCTTCTCTCCCTTTTCCTACTACCGAATTCCAGTCACCCATGAATATTAAATTTTCGTCTTCCTTCACTATCTGAACAATTTCTTTTTATTTCATCATACATTTCATCAATTTCTTCGTCGCCTGCAGAGCTAGTTGGCATATAGACTTGTACTACTGTCGTAGGCGTGGGCTTCGTGTCTATCTAGGCCACAACAATGCGTTCGCTGTGCTGTTTGTAGTAGCTGACCCGCATTCCTATTGTTTTATTCATTATTAAACCTACTCCTGCATTACCCTATTTGATTTAGTATTTATAACCTTGTATTCACCTAACCAAAAGTCTTGTTCCTCCCGCCACAGAACTTCACTAATTTCCACTATATCCAAATTTAACCTATCCATTTCCCTTTTTAAATTTTCTAACCTACCTGCCCTATTAAGGGATCTGACATTCCACGCTCCGATCCGTAGAACGCCAGTTTTCTTTCTCCTGATAACGACGTCCTCCTGAGTGGTCCGCGCCAGGAGATCCGAATGGGGGACTGTTTTACCTCCGGAATATTTTACCCAAGAGGACGGCATCATCATTTAATCATACAGTAAAGCTGCATTTCCTCGGGAAAAATTACGGCTGTAGTTTCCCCTTGCTTTCAGCCGTTCGCAGTACCAGCACAGCAAGGTCGTTTTGGTTAATGTTATAAGGCCAGATCAGTCAACCATCCAGACTGTTGCCCCTGCAACAACTGAAAAGGCTGCTGCCCCTCTTCAGGAACCATACGTTTGTCTGGCCTCTCAACAGATACCCCTCCGTTGTGGTTGCACCTACGATACGGCTATTTGGATCGCTGAGGCACGCAAGCCTCCCCACCAACGGCAAGGTCTATGGTTCATCGGTGGGGGGGGGGGGGGGGGGGGACATTGATCATACATTCGTAATTGAATTTGTGGTATTGATAATAGCACAATATCATAAGACCGATCTCATAATTAACATGATTCATAACGTGCGTCATGGTTACTGCGACAGTCGGCCAATCACGAATTCTTCGTGAACGGCGTCAGTTTGAAGTACTGAGGTGTGGTCATATACTGTAAGTGTCTTATGGGCGAAGTATGTGGAGCTGCCGCATGCAGGAGCTGAGATTTCGCTGTCTAGCTACACTAACGTCTCAGTTTCCGATTGGCCTTTTCTATAATGAAAGATTGGCGGCGTTACTGATACAGTTTTAATCACGCTTCTATGCGCAGTGAATTATGCGTGTATGTGTAACTAAGAGCCAAACCCCAACAAGCTCACCAAGCATCAGAGTGGTTGCTACTTTGAGGTAAGATGACGTGAAAACCTAGTTGGATTCAACATTCTCTGGCAAATGCTGCTTGCTAGTATATATATGTTTCAGTTTTAAAGTCTTACCATGTAATAAGATACGGAAGTTGTACTAATTCTTCAGTATATTTCTCCTTAGTATAGCATCTAGCGACTGACGAATGAACAATTTGGCAAAAATAAACCTACTTACGACCGGATGCATACAAATTCCTGTTATTACATGAAAAGTGCAAGCATGACAAGAGCAGAAATACGATGCTGGTAGTTTCGCTTCCCTAAGCGCAAACTTCGTAGGCGACGTGCAAAAATACGTCAGACGTGATTTTACCAACAGAAACACGTACACATCAAGAACGCAAATTTACATTTGGAGACAGTGACAGCGTATATCGCCTTTTCTTTCCTGTCAACTCCAAACCCCCGTTACTCGGAATTCTGCTTTAATTTCAATCGGAGTTTTCCTGGAAGCGTAAGTAAATAGCGGCTCTCGCTGCTACGAGATAGAGCACATCTAAAAGTAGTCCAGTAACGAAGTAATTGGGATCGATTCAGCAGTGATAACGACTTTTTGTTACACAAATACGTTCGTGCTTGCTGGTGACAGGGAGAGAGAGAGAGAGAGAGAGAGAGAGAGAGAGAGAGAGAGGAGAGAACGTTCGTGTGTGCGTGTGAGAGAGAGAGAGAGAGGGGGTGACAACGAGCAAGTGAGAGGGGAGAGAGGAATAACAAACTTAGACAGGAGGAGGGGGGGGGGGCGGAGAAGGAGGTGAGAAATATTTTCTCACTTGCTTCAACTGCACATATTTTTGCTTATAGCGTTTCCTTTTCGTGAGCCATTACACAGTATCATCCTACAAGATGGCGCATGGTTGGCAAATTGGACTCGTATTCGGGAGGACGACGGTTTGAATCACCATCTAGATCTAGTTTCCCGATAAGTTTCACGCCAGACCGTTTCGCATTCGGCTGCATGCCATCACATTCCATCAGTTCTCATCACCCCGTTACACCAATATGATTCTACATGCATTCTCTAACAGTCGATACCTAGCTGAAGGTCCGTTTGTAATTCCCAAGGAGTTCGCCTTCGACGTTGATGGTGCGATCACAGTGGCGCGCTATTTTTCATGCGGTATTCGCAGTGCAACTAAATGGTTTGCTTTGAACATCTCTTGAAAGTTGACGATATCCCTGTTGTGAACTATAACACGTACAGCCCATAGAAGGTTAGTCTCTGAGTCTTCCGGGCATTCATTTTCTGTCGCCCTTCTGATGCGCATGGTGAGTTATTAGCAACTTATATTTTTCCTATAATTAATGTTAACACATAACTTCCAAATTAGCCTTGCTAAAGACTTAACTTGCGGTCTAGCCCTCAAGAGGTTCCTTGTAAGAGGGCCTCAGTTCTCTTTTTCCTTTTTCTCTATATTTTTTTCACAACTTCGATTCATGAGATGGGAAGCTGACTATGAATTGTTTTCGCACGTATTCGTCCTTGTTAGCTTCAGGTTTGTGTATGTCTCCACCTTCATAGGTTCTGATGACAAATTCTCCCCAGTCCGCAGCTCGTGGTCGTGCGGTAGCGTTCTCGCTTCCCGCGCCCAGGTTCCCGGGTTCGATTCCCGACAGGGTCAGGGATTTTCTCTGCCTCGTGATGACTGGGTGTTGTGTGATGTCCTTAGGTTAGTTAGGTTTAAGTAGTTCTAATTTCTAGGGGATTGATGACCATAGATTTTAAGTCCCATAGTGCTCAGAGCCATTTAAACCATATTACCCCAGCTATTTTACAAATACTGAGTGAATCTTATTTATACCTTCCGCTTTTATTTGACCACTGGTTTTCCAAGGCTCTACGAAACTGTGATTAATACTGCATTCCCTATGTCTTCCATATTGAGTTCCATTCCTTGTTACATGTCATCAGACATCACCCCATCCTCACCCTCGTAGCAGTCTTCAATGCACTCTTTCCCCCTATTCACCCTCCCGTCTGTCATAGTTTCATTCCTCTTGAACTATTAGCGTTCAAGCCTCTTAATTTCACCGAAAGTAGTTTTGACTTTTCTATCTGTTGAATCATTCCTTAAAATGACCGTTTATTTTTCGATTTCTTCTCACTTTTTCTGTTGCTGTTTCGCTTTGGCTTCCTATTTATTCTCATCCCTAAATCTTATATATATATATATATATATATATATATATATATATATATATACGAGGTGCAACAATAAAGTAATGAGACTGATCTTCTTTGCAAGATGTGGCAACCCTGCAGGTTTGCTTAGGCACATATCTTTGACCATGGTCTATAAGCTGCTGCTAGTCCAAGCGACACATCGATGCAACTGTTCAGTCGTGAGTTGTGCTGTTATAATTTAACACGTGTTTGTTTCTCTCGTCACGGAAATGGAACCGTATAATATTGCGCAACGATATGCCATTTCTTTTTGTGTTAAATTAGGTGAAAACGCGACGACAACTTACGGTAAGTTCCAGAAGGCTTCTGGAGAGGAAGTTATGTCAAGAGCTCAAGTTTTTCGTTGGCATAAAATGTTTATTGAAGGCAGAACGAATGTTGAAGTTGAAGACCGCAGTGGACGACCATCAACCTCATGGACGGATTTCAACTTGGCCAGGGTGCGTGAACTCGTACAATCTGATCGAAGATTATCCGGAAAATGATAGCAGATGAAATGAACATGAATCGAGAGACGGTTCGTCTAGTAATAACTGAAGATCTTGGTATGAGAAAGATTTGTGCAAAAATGGTCCACAAAAATCTCACACCACAACAGCGAGAAACACGGAAAAATGTGGCAGGCGATCTGTTAGAGCAAACGGAAATAAATCCAAAATTGTTGGGCTTGATGAAAGTTGGTTTTTTCAGTACGATCCAGAGACAAAACGCCCAAGTTCGCAATGGTGCTCAAAGGGATCACCCAGACCAAGTTAAGCTCGCATGTCAAAGTCAAAAGCGAAATGTATATTTGTGAGCTTCTTTGATTCCAAGGTAATTGTTCATAAAGGGTAGGTGCCTCCTGGACAAAAAGTAACCAATATTACTGCAAAGAAATTTTAGAAAGACTTCGTGAAAGAGTTCTTCGTGCCTGTGCAAACATTGCTGATAATAGGATTCTGCATCACGATAGTGCGCCATCGCATACTGCTCTGTCAGTACAGCAATTTTTAACCTCAAAACAAATGTCAGTGCTACCACAGGCACCTTATTCACCAGATATCGCTCCGTGCAACTTTTCACCACAGCAACCTTATTCACAAGATATCGCTCCGTGCAACTTTTTTTCTATTTCCAAGAGTCAAAACGGCGATCAAGGAACACTATTTTCAAACAACACAAGATGTCCAAAAAGCTGTGTCGAATGTCTTGGGGGATATTACAAAAGATGAGTTCCAGAAATGTTACCATCAATGGCAGAAGCGCTGGAAAAAGTCTGTGCAATAAGAGGGGAAATACTTTGAAGGAGACAACACTAAACTTGACTAAAACGGTAAGCAACATTTTTTTTTTTCACATCAGTCTCACTACTTTATTGTCGCACCTCATAACCTCATATTACTGTGTTTTCCCTACTATTTTTGTACTACCTATTTGTTTAAATCAGTTGAAGTATTTCCTCTGTTACCTAAGATTCCTTCGCAGTTCCCTTCCTTCCATGAGTCTCCGTAACAGCCTTTTTAAGAATGTCCAGTCCTCTTCACCTTAAGTGTCTACTGTGGTATTCATTGTCACCAGTATCTACAGCCAATGATATCATTAAGCTCACTTCATCATTCCTTCATATTTCAGTACCCCCCTAATTACCACGCTGTCTCTCCAAACCATTCTTTAAACATGTTTACTCTTCATCATTACTAAATTTTGGTCTCTGTGTATATCTGCTCCTTGTGTACGTCTTATACTCATCTGATTCCGGTATCTCGATCTCCTCGTGTTCTATTAAAGTGGGAATTATCCCTTGACTTCAAGGTTTTTCCAAGTAAACTTTCTCCTCTTATTTTTCTGTTTCGCAGTAAATTCCGTAGTCACTGTGGCCATAGTTAATACCTTCCTTAACACATCTCATATTCTGTAGAGAGAAGGAAGGAAGATAAGCCTCTACTACGAAAGATTGTAGAAGGAAACAGACTGTTTCCTTCAGAGAGAAACCATTTCGACATTTGCTAGAGCTATTTAGGAAAACTATATAAATAAAAGATTCAAACTACTGAAGGCACTTACTACTGATAGGCATAGTTAGCAAATGAAAGATTTTGATAGAGAACAAACAATGTATTTACCTTAATAGTGTTGAAAAATCATAATATACATAGCAGTTCATGACATCCAGGCTTACAAATTTCAAAACTCTGCCATTTCTCTCCCCACATCCACCACTGCTGAAGGCTCACCTCCAACTGCCCAATGCTACGCGCTGTTAACATCCAGCTGCCCAACACTACAATGGCAGACAACAATGCAAACTAGCCACAGACTGTACACAGCACATCCTGTGATTTTCATACAGAGTGCTACGTCGCGTTACCAATAAGAAAACCTAAACAGCCTACTTACAATGGTTCCTTTCATATGCATTGCCTCTTCAAATGCCGATTGGTCGGAGTTGAAAACAAATTCCTTACTAAATGATGGGATACGTTTGCTTCTCTGATCTACAAATTTTCGAGCCGTTTCGGCATTTTGTTGTGCATCGTCAAGTTGACGCTTTGTTTCAAAGTTCTGCTGTCTTAAGTCTTCCAATACCATAGCACTGTTTTAAGGTCACTCACTGCCTCCCTTAAAATCTCGGTCGACCATGTTTCGTGTAATTTCATATGGATGACAAAGCAGCTATCATTCATATTCTGTAAATTGTATCAAGCATCCTTGAAAAGCGCGAACACCAGTTCTTGTAACAAGTGCATCTTGTCCTTCCTTGAATATCGGTAGTTTTTACTATGCACTTCACGATCATATTGCCGTGGGCTTATTCTAAATCTGTTCGTAATTGTTTTAGTCCAAATTCGGATGATCTTCCATGTTTTAATTACGTTTAGTACCCCCTCCTTGGACAACGAATGTCCTTTACTACGTTTCATTGGAGATGAACTACATCTCTCGACACCTATTTCAGTATTACTTTGATTTGATAAGCAAGTGTCATCTTCATTGTACTCCTCATGTACACTGTCCGCATAGTCGAGCGTAAACGACACCGCACAGTCCACTGACTCACAGAGCTGAAACGCTGATATTTAGCCTGCCACTTCTTTCTCACTCTGCGAAATTCCTTGGCTTCGTTTCTGACGAAATGTCAACTCCGGTAACTGTTTTGTAGACATAACTCAATGTTTGCTTTGTTTATTGTTGTCATTGCGCAGCTTTGTATCAATGCCACTACCACTGTAGCACTGTTGTGAGTTGCTCGCCGACGAAGAGGTTCTACTACTCTTCGTAGCCTCATGCTGTACTCACAGTTTTATACTTCCAGTCCGCCCGCTGTTACGATTAGTAGCCAATACTGTTGTTGCATCGCAGACAGTATGTGGCGCGTCCAATACCGTAAACATTATTGGCCTTCTGTGACCTCGCACTCAAGGGGTTCCTTGTTAGATGAGGATCAGGCAAAGGCTGTTCTGACGTAGCGGCTGACAGTAAGATCGAAGACCAAGAACGAAGTACTCGGATCAGAGAAAGTTTCAGACCGAGTTGCAGTCTTTCGCCGCTACGGTTTAGTCTATACATCCAAGAAGTAATGACACAAATAAATGAGAGATTCAGGTGTGGGAATGAAGTTCGTGATGAAATATTGCTGATTCTCGCTGATGACATTGCTATCACAGAAAATAACGAAGAATTTCCAGATTCGTTGAATCGAATGAACAGTCTAGTGAGCACAGGGATGGATGACAGTAAACCGAAGAATGACGAGAGAAATGAGGAGAAGCAGAAATGAAGTTAACGACAAACATATCAGCATTGGGAACCATGAAGTTGAAGAAGTGATGGAATTCTGATACCTCGAAAGCAAAGTAGCACATGATGAATGAGTCAAGGAGCACATAAGGAGCAGAGAATATACGTCTGAAGTATTGAACTGTGGGGAAATGAATCGAGTGGTACTTTATGGAGCTGTAGAGAGTAGAACTGTAGGAGAAGAGAGAGAGTGGAGCACAGTTAACAAATAATTGTCCGCCCCCATAGCCCAAAGACTGGTGTCGCTACATTCGGTGAAGCATCATGCTCCGCTTTCCAGAAACTTCTCCAATTTTTTCGAAGGTGCGGAGTCCACTTAATCCATATGAGGCCAAACTACAAGTTGCTTGAATACAGAAGCAGCGAGGTAGTGAGTGTTTATGTGCTCGCGATAGCGACTGTTGGGATTGGCTACCTGCTGATCACGTGTCCCATGATCATGTTTTGAAGGCAGCAGTCGGTCAGTCTGAACAGGGCTAAGGCCTAACACGTAAGCGGTTTTTACGTTTTAATAACTGACGACATTTGGTGCAATATCTGCTCTTAGATGAAGAGGTTGAACAGGAGAGAAATTCTTAGCGGGTCGCATCAAACCAGTTGGAATATTAACCAATTTTTTTGAATGTTAATGCTAAACATTGCCGTGTATCATGGATAGATACAGGGAATCACTTACCGGGCCTTAATCTTGTGCATTACATTTACCTTAGTGTCTTCTTATGTGATTCTTTTTGGATATAACTGCAGACAGCCTTTGGCTGTGTAGTTACTTTTCAGTTCTACATCTTACTTGTTTTACCTTTCTCACAGCGAAGCTCTCCCGTATATCAGGCAGAATTATTTTTGTACTCTGCTATCAGCACCACAGTCACACAATTCAGTTAGAACCAGTGACCGGTAAAGAACACTCAGTAATGCTTTAGATCCCATCGCATTAGCTGTATGTACAGCGACACTTACAAAGGCGGGAGCTTAAAGTTAGTGCGCTGTTGGCAGTTTGACGTATTATGTAATTAAATCAGCTTCATTTTATCTTTAATACTTTGACTACCAACAGGAAGTATGTGCCTCATAATAGGTTGTTAGAGAATTTAATTAGTTGCTGGTTATTGCTATTTATAAGTGTCCCACTGGTAAAGGGAAACCAACTAATGGTTAGCAGAATTCTTATAATTACAGATTGTACCTATAGATGGTGGTGATCTCAACTTTCATTGTTAACCCTCTTAACCATATTGTCACATCTTATTAGTTCGTACCTGCAGGGAGGCAACTCTGTCACCAGATTCGCAAAGCGGGCTGCCTTCACGTCTTCTAGGGCACATTGCATCAACTACTTGCACCTACGAATTCGCGCTTGTTACGTATCAAACGAACCCATATTAACCACCTGCAGTGTGTGTTACAAACATGGAGAGATGCTACGTCCACTGATGTGTGTCTGTTTCAATATGTCTTGTAGGTTTTGCGGACTCTTGTTCTGAAAGCGTGGAGGTATTTATGAACAATCCTGTTTGTCCTACACCCACCATCCATCTTCTAGGAAAACGAAATGGAGGGATATGCTCTTTTTCTTTGGTTATTTACAACTAGAACATTAAGTAAAACAATGATACGTTAATGTTTTTGAAATAAAATTGGTAATCAAAGGTTTAATATCCTATTAATTGGTTAGGGTGTTACGCACCAACGACTGGAAGCTGTAATTGGCCACTGTTAACAGACTACATCTGATCGTGACGAATTTCCCTTCTCGCTGCGAAGACGATGCGGAACTTCCGTCAACGTGCTCCGCTGTGAACTCCGGTCTGGCAGCAAGCGGTCGTCCCATGGTGCCGGGTAGGACGTGCTCAGATCCGGACTGATTTCGGTAAGTAGGTTGTTTGTGACTAATGGACGAAAATCTAGCACCATCCCTCCAATGAACAGGTTGAGCAACTGCCTCCTACTGATAATAATACCCGTAGATATGTTTATCTAACAGGGGAGCACCACTGAAATCTTGAAAATCTTGACTTGTGGGCAAATATTTTCCGAACAAGGTCTTTAGGATGTGAAAAACCCAATGTTGTGAAGGACCAGTGTTAAAAAACTGCTACGTACACAAAAAGAGCTTCATAGCAGATTCAAGAGAAGTCAAAACCAAGCTGACAAACAAAAGCTGAACGAAGCGGAACTGAATGTAAGAAATGAGAGAAGCGTTCTTTGACTTTCAATGTAAAATTCTGTCAACTGGCCTGACTGAATACCCAGAGAGTTTTGGGTCTTCTGTAATATCAATAGGAGGCTCGAAATCGTCGATGCAGTTACTTAGTGATGATACTGGCACCGAAACGGAAAGCAACAGCAAGAGGCCCTAAATTCAAAATTTTTATTTATATTAGTTTGCTGGAGCAAAGCAACGTACCTAGCAACTGGAAAAACGCGCAGGTCAAAGCCGTTTTCAGGAAAGGTCGTAGGACGGGTATATAATTACAGGCCTACATTGTTGACGTAAATACATTGTAGAGTTATGGAACACGTTTAATGCTCAAGATTCTGGTCATGGATTCCGCGGACAGAGATCTTGCGAAACTCAGATCCATCTGTTCATCCATGAGATCCACAGCGTTGTGGACAACGTCGCTCAGGTTGATGCCGTGTCCCTTGACTTCAGGAAGCATTTGACGCAGTCCGCCCACTGACGAGTAGTGAAATGAAAAGCGAGCTTCTCATGCACTGAACCAAATTTGCGTCTGGATAAGAGACCTCTTTATAGATAGAATTCAACACGCCAGTCTTAAAGAAAAAAATCTACTTATGTAAAGGAGTATCCCAAGAAGGTGCGATAGTAACGATACTGGTTTCATCGTACATGAATGATTAAGTGGAAAGCGTCGGAAGTTCTTTAAGACTGATCGCAGATTATACGGTTGTCACCGGCCGATGCGGCAGAGCGGATCCAGGCGCGTCAGTCTGGAACCGCGCGACCGCTAGGGTCGCAGGTTCAAATCCTGCCTCGGGCATGGATGTGTGTGATGTCATTAGGTTAGTTAGGTTTAAGTAGTTCTAAGTTCTAGAAGAACCCTGGAGATACTAGAAGGTTCCAGGTAGATGTATAATGGTAAGACAGAGATTTAGGAACCAGGTTTTAAATTGTAGGCCATTTCCTGGGGCAGATGTGGACTCTCACCACAATCTATTGGTTATGAACTGTAGATTAAAACTGAAGAAACTGCAAAAAGGTGGGAATTTAAGGAGATGGGACCTGGATAAACTGAAAGAACCAGAGGTTGTGCAGAGTTTCAGGGAGAGCATAAGGAGACCAATTGACAGGAATGGGGGAAAGAAATACAGTAGAAGAAGAATTGGTAGCTTTGAGGGATGAAATAGTGCAGGCAGCAGAGGATCAAGTAGGTACAAAGACGAGGGCTAGTAGAAATCCATGAGTAACAGAAGAGATACTGAAATTAATTGATGAGGGGAGAAAATACAAAAATGCAGTAAATGATCAGGCAAAAAGGAATACAAACGTCTCAAAAATGAGATCGACAGGAAGTGCAAAATGGTTAAGCAGCGATGGCTAGAGGACAAATGTAAGGATGTAGAGGCTTATCTCACGAGGGGTAAGATAGATACTGCCTACAGGAAAATTAAAGAGACCTTTGGAGAAAACAGAACCACTTGTATGAATATCAAGAGCTCAAGTGGAAACCCAGTTCTAAGCAAAGAAGGGAGAGCAAAACGCTGGAAGGAGTATATAGAGGGTCTATGCAGGGGCGATGTTCTTGAGGACAATATTATGGAAATGGAAGAGGAGGTAGATGAAGATGAAATGGGAGATATGCTTGACGGCACTGAAAGACCTGAGTCGAAACAAGGCCCCGGGAGTAGACAACATTCCATTAGAACTACTGACAGCCTTGGGAGAGCCAGTCCTGACAAAACTCTACCATCTGGTGAGCAAAATATATGAGACAGGCGAAATACCCTCAGACTTCAAGAAGAATATAATAATTCCAATCCAAAAGAAAGCAGGTGTTGACAGATGTGAAAATTACCGAACTATAAGTTTAATAAGTCACGGCTGCTAAATACTAACGCGAATTGTCAACTTCTGGGAACAGTATCTACCGTATAATGTCCAGCAGTAACTGTTCAAAGTGACCTTAAGTGTAACATCCACATAAGACAAATGGTAGGAAAAGCAGAAACAGAATGAGATTCACAGGAAGACTCTTGAGTACCTGTAACTCTTCCATGAAGGAAGTGGCTGACAAGGCTCTTGTTCGACCGTTTTTTGAGTATTTTTTATCTATCTAGGATCCTTACCACGCAGGACTGATAGAAAACAGAGGGAAGATCCACCGAAGGGCGGCGACTTTCGGAAAGGGACCGTTTAGTCGGTGCGAGAGCGTTACAGAGATGCTCAACAAACTCTAGTGGCAGGCGCTACAAGAGAGGCGATGTGCACCACATTTACTATTGAAATTTCGACAGAGTACTCTCCGGGATATCGGACAACATTTTGCTTCCTCCCACACAATTGTAGCGAAAAGACCACGACGAGAAACTTCGAGAAATTAGAGATAATATACAAGAATACGAACGTTTATTTCACATACAATTAGAAATGGCATATCTAGGTGCAGCAATAGTTCCTGGATATCTGATGATGGATAAGTTCCGAAACGCGCCATATGAGCAATAGAGTCATTCCTTGCCTCATTTAAGAGCACAGACTTTTACCATTGCGACCCAGTCAAGCTGAATTCTGTCTACTAATTATTTGAGTACAGAGGCTTACGAACAATCATTAACCCACGCGCCGTTCGCGAGTGGAACAGGCAAGAGGGTCCTGTTATTGGCACCGGAAGTACGCTCCGCCACACGCCGTCAGGAGGCCTGCTTACAACTTTGAAAAGTAGTATTAAGGAGGGATCCAGAAATGTTCTTCAGTTCCCTACATATTGCTCTCTTCTTCCCGTGCTGCTTACGCTACTGGATCGGAAAGAAACCATGGCCATTACTATTATGCACAGTGATTAACTTTTCCCGTTTATCTTTCAGTCGATAATGAGGCAGAGCTACTGTTACTCGTCTCTCTTACTCGTCCTGTGATCTATCTTCTGTTGCAGTCGGGTGATCCACAGACATTAAAGCAGTTGCTCGTAGTTGTTAGCAGTGCCAACGATATGCGCGTGGTAGCTCCTCTCAGGGGAATTGCGTTACGGAAGGGAAAATAACCCAATGTACACTCGGTACTTATTGCAGGAAGAATTATGCAGCAAATGGAAGATGCCATTCCGACAGCATTTAAGAGCACAGGTCAGCTGCAGGTAGACGATCACATCGGCGTCAACGACGTAGGACGCGTGAACCCTGAGACTATTCTCAGTTCTTTCTTGAGACCGGTGGACATGGTGAAGACAAAATGGTTCAAATGGCTCTGAGCACTATGGGACTTAACTTCTGAGGTCATCAGTCCCCTATAACTTAGAACTACTTAAACCTAACTAACTTAAGGACATCAACACACACCCAAGCCCGAGGCAGGATTCGAACCTGCGACCGTAGCGGTCACGCGGTTCCAGACTGTAGTGCCTAGAACCGCTCAGCCACCCCGGCCGGCATGGTGAAGACAGCTAGCCTTAGTCATGAGGTCAGTGCACAGCTGTTGGTTTTGTGACGTGCTTGGTTGTAGACTCCTTGATCAACACAACTGCGTTGCTCAGGAATGATCAATACACTGTAAACAGCCTTTCGGATACCAAGGTGCGTTTCGAATAAACATTTTCATGACTCGCAGTGAGAATAAGAGGAACTACTACAATTACCAGGTAACAATTGTGGAGATTGAGAATTTTAGTTGTTAAGTGCCACTGTATTTGCATCAGACTCCCGCAGCTCATATCTCTGCCAGAAAGCGATGGCCCCCACACCACAATAGAAGTTCAGAGCTGGTTGACATCCGAAGTACAGAGTAGAGATATTTCCGACAACACGTGTAACGTACAATTGCAAAGACAGCATGCTCTGCTCATGTGGAGGAGAGTTTATACTGACAAGTAGAAACAACAGCTATGTTCGAAACGAATCTAACCGCTATCTAACATGGACAAGAGTGAGTGAGATCCGCAGATATAGATAATAATGGAATGATTTTATCAACTACCAGATATAGACACATCTGACATAGATTCATTCAAAGATAGCTTAAAAATTATGGCACGGAAACACGCTAACGGTGGTAACTTTAGCCTGGCCTGTATCGACTGGGAAAACTGCTCTTGTATTGTCGGAGGTAATGACAGTCGTTCAAAGTAGTGCTGAATACATTGTTAACAACCTCCACTAACTAGTCCGACAGCTGCCACGCTAAGGAAACGTTTTAGACCTCCTGCGGCCAAACATAACTGACTGTTTCGAATTAGTCACCAATGAGAGAGGAATTAACAGTTAACACTCCTGTTACAGAAGGGACGGGTATCGGGATCACAAAGGACGTCAGAAAAATGACTGGAGTATTTGTGTTAGGTCGTACAGACAGGAAATCATTAACAACATTTCTGAAAGAACGCCGGGCGTGGTGGCCGAGTGGTTCTAGGCACTTCAGTCTGGAACCACGCAGCTGCTACGGTCGCAGGTTCGAATCCTGTCTCGGGCATGGATGTGTGTGATGTCCTTAAGTTAGTTAGGTTTAAGTAGTTCTATGTCAAGGAGACTGATGACCTCAGAAGTTAAGTCGCATAGTGCTCAGAACCATTTGTTAAGTCCCATAGTGCTTAGAGCCATTTGAACCATCTGAAAGAACGCACTGAAAACATTTAGTTCAGAACCGGAATGGGTAGGGTAATTGTTAATGGTGAAAAAAGTTATAGATGCGGTATAGGGATGTTCGTACCAAATAAAGCAGTAGAATATGCAAAGACCAAAATTCATTTAATGGTAGTTACCAATGTGTGTTCAGAGAGCTTAAACTGCTACATTAAAAAAAATCCACAGTGTAATTGTAACTCGTAACGATGAATGTTGTCCGTCAGTATGACTCTTACAAAGTTAGGATATACGCGTGAGATGAAAGAGCTTCAAAGCAAATCTTCTGCATTCTCCTCTTTCATATAATAATGATGTTCTTTTTGGATCTGGGAGTGCCTTCGTTACTACTTCCAGGCACATAACAATGTTTTACTTTGAAGTTAGTTCGTGCAACGAATACCATAGTGCTAAAATTGTGCTGAAACGATTATCAACAAAAAACATCCGACACACAATTTTGTCGAAAAAAAACATTTAAATGCTTAAACGAGCGATTATAAAAGCGCATGCACGATCACTCAGCTTACGCGCAGAATACCAACGTAACACCAATTATCTTTATCGTGTCTAAACACAGAATATAGAACAAAACCTGGACTTTTCTCTGTCAGCCATGCGATATTCACACAGCATTCACTGGCTCCGAGGGGAAGATAAAATTGCGTTTCGTGCGTTATAAGCTGTTTTGGCAGCGTAATGCCAGCGGAAAAGGAGAAACGAACACACACAGATAGTCGTCCGAGCTGCCGTTGGCAGTCCTGCGATCACAACAACGGCACGCGAGTACTGCGGCGTCACGGAAGTGCTGTAAACATGTCACGACTCCAAAATAAACGCGTTTGCGAGGCCCAGTGTGTGAGCTCGCCAGTCAATCGGGCCATCGGCAGCCGGTAGCACTGTGGGGCGGAAGCGCTGTTCGCCCGTGTGTGTGTTTTTGGCGCCGGAGAGCTGCTAAATGAGGAGCAAATATTTTATACATCGAATAGATTAAACAAGCGCTTCCGGCCCGCCAGCTACATGGGCGCGTGTGGCAACAACGGAACTTTTTCCGTTCCAGTGGAGCCAGTCGCACACATGTCGGACACTTTTGTTAGCCTTTTTGTTGCGTGCGATGTTTTGTCAATAGAGAGGGCGCTGCACATCGAAGAAATGTGAGATAATTCATTGGCACAACTCAAGAGTACAACTCGTTCGATTTGACTCCACCGCTGGCCACGGATGGCGCCAGTCTTTGTTGACATGGCCATCGCGATATCGCTGTGGGAGAGGCGGAGGTTTGGGGAGACGGTAGTTCTATAATCTACGTGCCTTGACAAAAAAAAAAAAAAAAAAAAGCGAAGCTCCCAAAAGACATGGTCTGATGTCAACGCAACTTCGCACACGTGCAGACCATCAATGAGTATGCAAACAATTAATTTGGCAATTCTCTGTGAGAGGTTCAGTGGCCATGAGAGTGAATTAGAGCTGGATTAGAGTGATTCAGGTGCGCATACAGATCTTCTCTTATGCAACCCGCAACGATGTACCTCGCCTCCCCTATTCTCTCGCCCACTACCCGCAAACCGTTGAAACGTCCCCTTGCAAAAATTGTACAAGACTGTGCTTAAACTGACACACAATGTTATTTTGCGCAACGCAATCTGACTTTCAGTAATCCCTACAAAAGAATGGCCCTGACTAACATTAACCTATACGTTTCACAAATCACTTACCTAACAAAAATCTTCGTTACTCGAACTACTGCAAAACAGCGAGGGCCACTACTGCCAGCTAAATAAAAGATTCAAACTACGGAAGGCACTAACTACTGATAGGCATAGTTAGCAAATGAAAGACTTTAATAGAGAACAAACAATGTATTTACCTTAACAGTCATAATATTTATAGCAGTTCATGACATCCATTCTTACAAATCTACTGTTTCTGATGGACACCCCGCCAGATTATCCATTCTCAAAAATTCGCCATCTCACTTCCCCACATTCACCACTGCTGGCGGCTCACCTCCAATGCGCAACGCTACGCGCTGTTAACATCCAGCTGCCCAATAATACAATGGCAGACAACAATGCAAACTAGCCACAGACTGCACACAGCACTGCCAGTGATTTTCATACAGAGCGCTACGTGGCGTTACCAATAAGAAAACCTAAACAGCCTACTTACATAGCCCCTATGCTCCCCACAAAAAATTTTAGAAATTGTTTTGGGCACTGGCCAACACATATTTGTTAAAAAAATTTTCACAATTACAATAACAAAGAAATCATATGCACACACCTATTTATACAATGTTGGTCAAAAGATAAAATTTTCTCACAGTCCATAAAGAGCGTCCTGATCGTTCATCACAGTAAAATAGCAGTGTTTTTCTCAAAGTCTGAACAGTAAAAGAAAATGCACACAGAAGTAGTGGATTTCCATGCAGTCTTGAAGAAGTAGTGTTGTCCTTCCAACGGAAAGACCGTGCTGACTCTCGACATGCAGACAGGTAATGGGCCACAACAGAGCAAACCCACCGCAGAGTCAGTCGAAGTTTTGAAGAATATTGGTAGGTAGATCATCACAGAGTAGACCCACTGTAGTCCTGGTGGAGATTACGGTATTGGTGGGCCATCAAAGATGCAGACCCACTATAGTCCTTGTAGAGATAATGGTATTGGTGGGCCATCAAAGATGCAGACCCACTGTAGTCCTTTTAGAGACGGCCAGCAGCCATCTGTTGCAACTGTGCAGGTGCACAATAACCATCGCAGAGTCTTGCGGACAAAATAACAAGTCCATAAACCACCACTTGTGCACTCACAAAGTTTTTGGAATTGTCCTTAGAACCAGCAATGCTGTTATCCAGTCCCTTGCTGAATTATTAACACGCATGCAAACACTATCAGTCCCTACTTCTTACATATTGTCCATATACTATGACCAACAGAAACGTGTGCAGTGAAATGTAACTTACAAGTTACTTAATTTGATGAGCTGGTGTCAATTACAATTTTATAACATAAGAATACAATAAGAAAGGTACAAAGAACATCATTAAAGAACATAACAATACAGATAACATTTGTGGTAATGCAGGCTTTACAGAAGAATCGAAATAACATATACATCAGTGTTACAGGAATTATGACATAAGTAAATGCATAAAAGATCAGAATAACTTTTGAAATATCAACTTCACACGTGAGCATTAAAAAAAACAGAATAAATAATGTCTAAACATCTTTACATAGTAAATAACATAGTATTTGAAAAATTCTACAACATAAATCTTATTAGCTAAACACTTAAAGACAGGAAAAAGACAAATACACATGGGTACATAAACACATAGCAGAATAATACAAAAGGAAAGACAGGGTTCTTTTTCAGTGTGACATTTGGTACTGCAGTCCAACCCAAAACTTCGTTCTGTAGATCTTTCTCCTTATTTCAACATTTGTTTCTACCAAAAAAAAAAAAAAAAATCCTATCCAAGCATGCTTTCTGTATTCTGTTCACATCCTCTTTCAAAATTCTTTTTTGGCCAAACCATTTTCTTATAGCTTCCCAATGCATTTCTTCCAGTTCATCGCAACTCGTTCTCACATATAGCCTACCCCATCTTAAGCTAACTTAAATCTACTGAGCTCAGATGCTAAACTAAGGGACGAGGCAATGCAGCAGCACAAAACAATCAACACAAACAGCAATGACAAAAAAATGGAAACTGGCAAAGCAAGCTACAGTAAATCTAAATTACCAAGCAAATGCAACATTACAACTAATATGAGCCAACGTGCAGCAACAAGAAAAATAAATCAGTAGTAAAACTAGCTTAACAGAGTAATACAAAATGAAATTTAGTAGCACTATGCCTGGCAAACAGCAGCATGACAAAGCTCTAGCAGAAAAAATATTACAGTTAAAATGGCCATGTTTAATACCCATGTCACATCTTAACGCTACAGTGATGCATCACCTTGACTTACTCTAGCAGGTAAGTTACCAACCTGTTGAAAAATAAATTTTGCAATTCCTGTGAAGGGAAATGTCTATATGTGCTCTCTTTTCTACGAAAGAGCATCATAATATTATTCTTTACTGGGTCTGTAGACAGAAAATAGTGATATTAGTACATCTATTAAATTTTTTTTTAACCAATGCTGCTGCCGCTAGAAACTTGATATTAAACAAAATGAGCAAACTCTCAACTAGAAAGACAATAGATGCAGAATGTTTCTCATCATTTCATTGGGCATTTTAGTAAATATCATAAATTAAGAGCTCCACAGTATAATCATATGTTTTCAAGTTTGAACGTGTCCTATTTGCGATGGTTTCTACAAAGAAATGTCAATAGCGAGGCTAATGGCCTCTTTTTTTTTCCTCCACCTGTGCCTCTGAAAGGCACACACTAATGGCTTTTTTCCAGGCGATTGTCGTGCAGCTGGGTGCCACGACGCATTACATGAAGGTGGTCACTTAACATTCTTACACAAATATTTACGACAGCAGTGACAGTCTCACATAAAAATTTCACAGGTCGAGAATTTGCGCTACAAATTTGTAGAAACAAAATCCTATCAATATAACAGAGTCCAAAAAATTTTTGGCGCCATTGTGATACATTCACGCATGTACAAACATTTCATAACTCTTTAAAGTACGATTCTCAGCTTATTGATCATAAACATACCTCAACAGCATAATACACATCATCATTGCAATAATAACATCATGACTGATCAATCACATCTCAGAATCGTCGCAGCTTCTTTCAATAATTTCAAGACCTTCAATAAAGCCATCTCCCTCAAACGTACTTAAAAAATCATGATCCCTTACCAAATACATCATACTAAGCTCTCATATTATCACAATGGTTCTGAAAAAATATGAACAGTTCACAAAGTACAGACAAAATACAATTTCATAAGTGTGAAATTATACAACTGTGTAATTGCGTAAACATGTGTCACTGACATAAAAAAATTTTGTTTCTCTGTTAAATAATTAGATATCTGTGTAATTCTGTGTAGGAGAAATATGGTACCGATGTGTAAAGTTGTATAAGCAAATACCATATTAGCTATGGCTCCTTATGCTTGCCACACACATGGTACACAATGTAAGCATGTACCCCCCTGAGGATTAATGTAATTATACCCTCAGGTGTTACAGATTACAGCAATGGAATGAAATGTATCACGGAAAACTTTCTTTGTAATTCAAAAATCTTGAAAAATAAATGGTTTAAGTACAAAATTAATCACTAAAATGCGTGTCCTGTAGCGCTAAATGTGCGTCTTGCTGTAAGATAATTCTGGGGAACTATTGTAGTTATCGTCCTCTGTAAGCAAAGTCCTGCTGAAGTCAATGTACTTACCTCATCATGAACGAAAGTGAAATGCTTTACATATAGATATCATAGTTATTACGTGCCTTACTGTGATCAAGAATGTACTATAATGTAACATACTGTTGTGCTACGAAAAAGGCTGTCTCATTGTAGCTATACCACAAAAGTTACTACTAAAACATATTTTACTTCCCAGAATAATACAGATAAACTGTCCAGATATAAGACAGATACAGCGCAAAAGCAATAATATAAATTGTGTCACTCATTAGTAGCATCGTGATATAATCGTGTAGCTGTCAAATAAACTAACTACTGTGTCATCTGATATCTCTCAGAAAGTACTTTAAGTCCTGAATTTATTTTCAAGTAAACCAAAATGTTGCATTAAAATCTCATTAGCAGTACCGGTACATGTTCTAAGTATGTGAGCCTTATGGTCGTTATGTAATCGTGCCACTAACAAGCAAGAATGTACACACACAATAACACTGTGTCGTCTGTTCACTATAACAATGCATTCGTAATTACTGTCTAAATATGTTCCCTAGGTTATAGACTGGATAGTTTATTTTAACATAATTACATGTTAACAGTTTCTAAGTGTGACAAAGAGCACTAGTAACGTGAAGTGAAAAATTTTATAGTAAAGACTAAATTTAAAAAAAAAAAACAGATTATCTCAAGTAGCGATTCTTTCAAAGAATTGAATTCCAACTGTGCTTGTTCGTCCCAGTTCCAAATAGTATTTTTTCCAGTGAGAGAACAAAGTTTTGGTGTAACTAGAATTTGCATATTCAGAAAACGACGGTAAAAATTTACGAGACCTAGAAAACAGCGGACTTGTTTTTTTGTGGATGGAACTGGAATGGCTCTGATTGCTTCTAACTTTTCAGGATCCAGATGAATGCCTTCAGAAGAAATAATATGTCCCAAAAACCTCACCTTGGACCTACCGAATTCAGACTTTTCCAAGTTAACTGTAATTCCAGATTCTGCAAAAATACGTAACAAACTGTTGAGGATGCGATTATGTTGTTCCCATGAGGCTTCTGCTATCAGAATATCATCCACATATAAGGTCATGTGACGTTTTAAGAACTCAGGTAATATGGAATTTAGCCCGCGAATGAATGCTGCCGAAGAAATGTTCAAACCAAAAGGAAGTTTCCGAAATTGATAACAAACTCCGAAACAAAGAAAAGCTGTGTATTTTCTACATTCTGGATGAAGTTTGATCTGATAAAACCTGGATCTGAGATCAATAGAAGACAACACTTTTACACCATTAAAATTTTGAAGAAGTTCTTCAATCGTTTGCGGCCTGTCTGTTTCAGGAATAATGATAGTATTGATTTGTCTCGAATCTAAGACAAGTCTGATCGATCCATTTTTCTTCTCAACAACATGTAATAGATTGTTGTATGAGCTTACTGCAGGCTCAATAATGCCCTCGTCATGCATGGATTGTATTTCTGTTCTAACACGGTCCCTATAATGTGCTGGAATTACGTATGGTCTAACACAAAATTTAGTATGCTCACGAACACGAAATTCGTATTGAAATCCCTTGATACTTCCTGTTTTGTGAGTAAAAACTGTGGAAACTGCTTGTAAAATGTCAAAAGTCCTGCCTATCAGTGTCATAACAATTCTCAATTGTTTGGATTTTATTCTGAATTAACTCATTAGTTTCAAATATGCCGTCGATATCATCCCTGTCAGTACTTGCAGAGTGATTGTTATCGTCTAGTTCCGGAGAAAATCCTGAACTGTTGTCTAACAGAAAGTAAAGCTGATTAATTTCCTCGTCATGGTTTGAGAGCCAATCTTCAAATTTCAAAGCTATTGACTTACCTTCTTTCTCTAAACTTATTTCAGCATCGTGAAAGTTTAAGATTGCTTTGTATTGATTCAAAAAGTCTACTCCCAATATAATTTCCGTCGACAATAATGGAACAATAAGAAAGTTCAAAGAGAAGCTATGACTTTGACAAAAGAATTCAACGTTGGTTTGTTGGCGTACTTCTACACTTTTTTTCCAACGATCGCACCTTGTAATTTAACCTTATGTAACGGAAGTGTGGGGCAATCGTTCGATTTGTGGCATTTGCTAAAGGCTGTTTCACTGATTACTGAAATGGGACTGCCAGAGTCAAGTACTGCCATAAATTTTACGTCATTTACTGTAATGTGAATCACAGGATATGCAATGTTGTTATGTTTTACGTCGTGTTCCTGGAGTAAGATGTCCCTAATGTCTTCCATTTTTACGTAATTACTAGCTACGGCAGCTGCGTCGTCAGTTTCATAAGTACGTTTTGTGGCTGCCAGCGGTGTGAGTCATTGCCTATTGTCTCTTTGTTGGCGCGCGTCGTTATTGGGATTTGGAGACCTAACTTCTACAAATTCACCTTGTCGAGAGGGACCTGCCCTGTTCGAATACCGCCAGTTCTGATGCAATTCAGGTCTGTCGTTACGATCATATCGTCTGTCGTCATGTCGGTAGATTCCATAGTTTCTTTCTTGTCGGTCACATGGTGGAGAATTTCTCCCTGAATCGTAACTGCGCGCTGGACCGTTGCGTCTAAAGTTATTCTGTCTCCCGTGATAATAATTATTTTGGTTCCCATATTGTCTGTTTCTCTGATTGTCTCTGTGATAGTCACTACTGCGGAGAGGTGATCTTTCCCTGTAATTATTACTACTCTGCCAACGGTTGTCATACGGGTGATGTCTGTTTTGGTCACGATTTGTGTTGTGAGAATAGCCTTGTCATGTCCAGTTATTATTTCTTTCATCGGAGAATTGCGACGGATGTGACCTGTAATTGTTGTGTTCCTGTTTTCGCGTTCCGCGATTATCAGTGTCAATTTCTAATTTTTGTAAGAGTCCCAGAAAAGCTTCAATGTCGTCTTTGCAACGTCCTGCCAAAATAATATGTCGTAAATGTTCAGGTAATTTGATTAAGCAAATGCGGATGAGTTCTGAGGGGCTGTATGGGTTTGACAGGTACTGATTCTTGTGCAACATGTCTTCAAAATATTTCACAAGACTGGAAAATTCAGATTGTTCGAAATGTTTTATCATTATGATGCTATGTTTTACTCGGTCTTGTGTAGCTTGAGACCAATATGCTGAGAGGAAGGCATGATAAAATTCTCCTTCACTGTGGCAATCGTGAATGACCGATCGCATTCTTACAGCTGGTTCATTCTCTAAATAGCCACACATAAATTCTAATCTGTGCTCTAATGACCAGTTGGGGGGGAAACAATGAGAGAATTGATGAACCCACGCTTGTGGATGAATGTCGTTGCCAGAATTCTTAAATGTTTTGAATTTGCATGTAGTAATGAACAGCTTATAGTCAAAATCATCGTGTCGGCGAGTCGCATGTCGGTCATTGTTGCGTCGTTTCGGCGGTTCCATTTCAAAATTCGGTGCACCTTGCAAATTTCTTTCATAATTTCCGAAATGCGCTGTGTTATTATTTTGCGGCTTTTCCGTATTTCTAAGTCCCTCTTCCCGTGTTAGAGCGCGAGTGTCCTCTGAAATACGTAATTCTTGTATTACCTGTGTCAGCTGATCTTGTACTTCCCGTATTTCTCTTTGGTGTTGTATATTAATTTGATTCTGATTTTGTTTGAATTTCCTAATTTGTTCGTACTCTTCTGTGTCATTAAAGACTACCGGTCTTGCGTCATTCAGATTATCATCTAGCTTCGTAGATAAATTATTTAGCTGATCCGAAAGTTCGACTACTTTCTCTGATAGTGAACTAATTTCCTCCATGTGTCTTTATGAACCAATTTTCAGAGTATCTACTGTGTCCTTTAAGTTTTCCTGAGTTTTTGCAATTTGCGTAACCGAATCGGTAGATGCAACTGAGTCAATTTTAGCTTGCAAGGTCTTATGATTTTCATGAACAATAGTTTGCAGTTCTTTTATGGCTGCTTCGTGATTCTGTAATGCATTTTCATGCCGCGAAAAAATAGGTTGGAAATGCTCACAAATTTGTGTTTTTACGTCATTATAGACTTTTTGAAATTTCGCTTCGATTTTATGTAACTCAGTAGTTAAATCTTCATGTGTTTGTTCAAGTGTGGTATATAACTTCTGAAGATTTTGTTCCATTGTGTCTAACATTTGAAGCTTTTGCTGTGTGTGTCTCTGATTTTGTTCCATTGTGTCTAACTTTTGAAGATTTTGTTCCATTGTGTCTAACTTTTGAAGATTTTGTTCCATTGTGTCTAACTGTTGCTGTGTTTGTCTCTGATTTTGTTTCATTTGCTGCAGTAATTGCAATAATAATATATTAGTGTCTGGAATCTGTTCCTCTATGATTTCCGGCAGTGCATTTGCACCGGCAACATTTACATTTTGACGAGCAGAAAATCAGTCTTGACTTATTTGAGAAAACGGTGAGGACCCAAAACCTGAGTCTACAGTATTTGCAATATTGTGTTCTGTCATTTCAGATTCCTGAGGCGAGCTGTTGCCGACCGATCGATCGATAATGTTTCCCTGTTCACTAATTGTTTCACTGTCTACACCATTATTTGCAGCCCGCTCCATTTCCCTATGCACAATTACAAAATTACTAGTTTTAACATTAGTTAATTCATTACACGGTGGCGCTAACACACTGCTTTCGTCTTCACTGTCATTTCTCAGTTTACTTTGGAGCCTAGTATTACGTTTTTCACACGTCATTATTGTCACAATATTTCACACGACAACACAGAAAAGCACAATTTGAAGAGCAAAATAAGAAAACACGTTCACATAGCACTGAAAATAATATCTAGTTAATTGCAAGCGTAGCTGCGAAATACTTGGTGCAAATCTACATGCATGCCACAAGTGCTTTACTGTACAAAAACGAAAAAATACAACTAAAAAAGAAATTCTCTCTATAATTACGCGCTAGCAATAAATAATACCTACACAAATTACACAAACTACAAGAAAAAATCTGAAGATTCCAGTGAGGTATCCTCGGCTAATGGTCGACATATGAAACGTCCCCTTAGAAAAATTGTTCAAGACTGTGCTTAAACTGACACACAATATTTTTGGCGCAACGCAATCTGACTTTCAGTAATCCCTACAAAAGAATGGCCCTGACTAACATTAACCTATACGTTTCACAAATCACTTACCTCACAAAAGTCTTCGTTACTCGAACTACTGCAAAACAGCGAGCGCCACTACTGCCAGCTAAATAAAAGATTCAAACTACGGAAGGCACTAACTACTGATAGGCATAGTTAGCAAATGAAAGATTTTAATAGAGAACAATGTATTTACCTTAATAGTCATAATATATATAGCAGTTCATGACATCCTTTCTTACAAATCTACTGTTTCTGATGGACACACCTCCAGATTATCCATTCTCAAAAATCCGCCATCTCACTTCCCCACATTCACCACTGCTGGCGGCTCACCTACAACTGCGCCACGCTACGCGTTGTTATCATCCAGCTGCCCAACACTACAATGGCAGACAACAATGCAAACTAGCCACAGACTACACACAGCACAGCCAGTGTTGTTCATACAGAGCGCTACGTGGCGTTACCAATAAGAATACCTAAACAGCCTGCTTACACCGTTAGTCCTACAGAAAAAATAAACCTGACCTTCCTGTAGGAAATTTAATGTAGTTATATTTTCGATTGGGATACGTTTTCAGTGGAGGCCATGGTCTTCGAGTTATTCAAGAAAACCGTACAAAACTGATCTACAAACGAACCCCCACCCCTCCACTCGTTCCTTACCAATCAAGATTTCTACTATATGCTACCACTATACAAAAATTTCCGACTACACGAACTATTCCCGATATTAGACCTTTCTTGGTCGCTACTGACTGGGCTATTACGTTACCAGCTTACTCGGCTATTTCCTTAACATTATTAATTTAAAAGTCCCCATCAGCGTATTGAAAAGTAGATGACTTTCGTAAATGTCCGCTAAAACTAATTACGTTGACAGTTCGATCTAAACTTAACCCTTACAAACACAACAGATTCGTAGTCAGAAAGCCTCAGGAGTACAACGATGCAAATGTCTGTTTTAAGTTGTTAAAATTCCGAAAACTCTCGGGTCAAATGTACACAAACTTCAGTTTTAGAATTTGTAAGTGCTCGTCTAAGCCGATGGCACAATACGGCCATTTGACGGAGACCAGGAAAGGTCGAATGTGGCAAATAATTCGTGCAGTCACCAGTTGTTGTACAGAGGTAGTAAGGAGTGTAATTAACAACATACTGGAAATTTTGAGCGATGAGAGGTGTGTGTGGGAGCATAGGGTGCATCTGAAGATCTCTTTTATATTTGTAACTCAAATAATTCTAAAACTACGGTCTCTAAATAAAACGTACCACAGAGCAAAATTTAACTACATTGAATTAACCACAAAAAGTTCTTATTAACTTTCTCTGCAAGACTGATAGTTTACGCGTAGTGAGCGAGAGAATATGAAAACCTTGCTCGTAGGTTTTGAAGGCAAGATGTAAAACTGCGGGTTGCATAAAATGACGTCGATAGTGGTAGGTGATTCTCTGTATAAGGGATGTTAGTAAGGTCACATTTTGAGAGACCACTGCGAAGAACAGAAAGGTGTTGCGTACTCCTGTCAGAAAGTTTTATCAGCACCACACATCATTTGAAACGGGTCTCACTGCTTTTCCGGTTGGACAGCTGGTCGAATCAGGCTATAGCAGGGTTTAAAAAAAAATGATTCAAATGGCTCTGAGCACTAGAACTTAGAACTACTTAAACCAAACTAACCTAAGGACATCACACACGTCCATTCCCGAGGCAGGATTCGAACCTGAGACCGTAGCGGTCGCACGGTTCCAGACTGATGAGCCTAGAAGCGCTCGGTCACCACGGCCGGCAATAGCGGTGTTTCCGGGGCATTGCAGTGTGACAATGACCCAAAGAAGGAGTGCATGGGAACCTGAGGGCAGGCATACTGGTCAAGGTAGCGGTTGACAAAGTACGACCACCACAAAAGGGGATCGCCGTTTTGGGCACCAGGAACATCGTAGCCTCTTCACATCCGTGCCTGCCATCCACAAACAAGTAATGGACTGCCAGCAACATTCTGCGTCATCCAGTACCATTGACTGGAGACCAGCAGCAACTGGACTGGGGTTTCAGTGTTGTATGCGTGGACTGCCGTGAACACCATAACACAAACGGCTGCGTTTCAGTAGTGCCCTGTCAGGGAAGTGTGGACAGCTGGTGAATGGCGTCGCACATTGTATAGCTATGAACCGCCGTTCTGCTCCACTCCGGACAGCCATGGCCAGCATGTATGGAATGAAATGGCAAAGTCCACTTCTTCAAGTACTTCGGACAGGCAGAGCGGTGTTAGTCGTAGTGTAGTGGTGTAAGCAGTGTTCGGCTATGACATCAGGTCATAGTTGATAGTGACTGAGGTAACTCTACGTCCTACTGTTTTATCACTCCTGCAACGGCATCGTACTATGATTTTTCAACAGAACCATGCCCGTCAAAAGATCACGTGCCTCTATGAACTATGTGCGAGTTGTTGGGGTACTTCTGTGGCCGTGAATTTCCCCAGATCTGTCAATGATAGACCACATGTGGGATCAGCTCGTACGTAAGCTCTGTCCCAGTGCCGAATCCAGGATATCAAGGATATCAGTTGTCTCCTAGATTGCCACAGGAGGGTACAACTTTATAACACCTTTCCTAGACTGACTGGTACATGGATTCAGGCAGAGTGGAGTGTAACTTCATACACGTATGCTCATACCACCAAGTTCTAGTAATTTGATTCAGTTTTGGCCGGCCGCTGTGACCGAGTGGTTCTAGTTGCTTCAGTCCGGGACCACGCGGCTGCTGCGGTCGCAGGTTCGAATCCTGCCTCCGGCATGGATGTGTGTGATGTCCTTAGGTTAGTTAGGTTTAAGTAGTTCTAAGTCTAGGAGATTGATGACCTCATATGTTAAGTCCCACAGTGCTTAGAGCCATTTGAACCATTTTTTAACAATTCAATTTTGTGATCTCTGAAGTAACATAACATAACCTCTCATGCTGGAAAATTTATTTCGTTTCCATCTCTCCTTTTGGGTGCTTAACTTTTTAGTTTCCATGCAGTGTGGTTATAACATTATGACCGTTCTCAGTCCAAATGTCCAAGCTTCAGGTTTGACAGGGCCGGTAACAAGATTTTCTCATAAGTGTTATGTACGACTGTTTAATATCTTGTTTGTAGAAAACGGTACCACAGTACCTAGGCTACTATATGTGCCATATATTCTAAAATTCACTGGTAATTCTTGTCTTGGAGGTATGTGGCACCAGATATCTACGCGAAGGTCACAGAATTCCGGTAAATTGCAAGCTGGTGGTTTGTGGACACGTAGCTGGATTCCGATACTGTCACATATGCGTTTATCGGGCTTGGATCAGGTGAGTTTGGTAGACAAGACATCAACCTGAGTTCCCTATCACGCTCCTGAAACGCCTAGACTTGTGACACTGTTATCGTACTGGAAAATGCCATCGCCATCGGGAATATCAAGCACGAGTATCTGCATGTGATCTTTGATAATGTTCGCCTAGTCCACAGCTGTCATTCTACCTACCATTACTACAAGAGATAGGTTGGAAGCTCACGTGAATGTCTCAAATAGCATAATTCTGTCGTCACTAGCCAGTGTCCGCGGCGTGCTTCATGTTTCGAGCAGCCGTTTGCCATGATGGTGCCGTATAGGGAGAAAATCATTTACCTGATGTGGCATGAAACGTGACTCATCCGATCAAGGGACGCGTGTACATTTATCCACGGTCCTGTTTAAGTGATGGTGTGCGCACTGCAATCGTAATTGATGATATCGTGAGGTCGACATGGAAACACCTAGGAATATATACCACGCAGCAGAAAGTTCAAGGACGTACTATGAACAGAGTGCTCCACAACATACTCTGTCCTTTGATTTGCCAGAGATCGCCGCCTACGTATCTCATAGTGCGGACAAGCCGACGAACTCCTTATTCCATGTCGCTTGTGTTAGTGGATTTTGCTAGAATGATTCCCCTTTCCTTTCTATTCCGCTTAATTTTTAATACAAACTGAAAATGTGTCGCCTTGACAACTTCTCGAAGAATTTCTATACGTCTTGTAATGTGTAACAAGTGTAGGGTGAAAATTACTATCCCTCAGCTGCACTAAAAAAAAAAAAAACCTTGTAAATGGTCGAAATGCAGGCATATCGCAGCCCGGCAAGAAAAGTGACACAAGTCCAAAAGCGGCAATTTTTAATTTTCCACTGAAAAAAGGTGTGAAGTGCCGTACGTGCACGAAAAATATAATAGAATTTACTACCAAATACACCTACTTGAAATTTAAAGGAAGCTTTTATTGTTTTAGTGTAAGTTTTATTGAATTATTTCGAGGCAAGTTTCTCAAGTACTGTATTTTTTAGTTATGTCATTCTTCTTGCAGGACTGCGATATTTATTATGAGGTAATATAAATTCAAATTGACTCGAACAATACCGTGACGATTACTGTACAAATGGTCTAAGGACATGAAACTATCTAACTAAATTCGAAAGCCAGTCATTGCCTTAAACTTTCACCTTACAGTTATTAAGTTAAAATAACCCCGGTTCAATGCCCTGGACATTGCCCTTTAAGTGGAACCTGACCCTCGCTATGATTAAATTTTACCTTACAAGTCACACTGGTCAAGAAATTTCGCATAGCGCAGCAAAATAATCAACGGAGGGTCAAACATAACCTAACCCACATAAGTTCAAATCACAGCCTACGCAACAAATCATGTCTAGCTATTACGCATCCGTGTTCATCAGTCTCTCCTTGTAGGAGTAAATGGTGCAATACAAATGGATTTCATACGGTGTCCTACAAAATCTAATAAATTGAAAATGAGGTTATATGACAACTAAGTATCGATGTTGTCGTCACTGCAAACTCTGGAACCGAAGTACCAATGGCACCCAAACTTACATTGTTAACTGAAAATTCATACAAATCAGAAAAATGGATGTATGTATGCGTTTATGTACTGTGTGCTTGTATCTATGTTCCATATCTCCTCCTACGACGTAGGATCTATTTCAACCAAATTTATCATTTACTGTCTGGAAGGAATCACTGGGGGGTGTAAGACCCACCCGCTTATCAAGAGGATGGGGGTGGGAGTGAAAAAGCAGTGTAGTTCACGAGGCGAGGATACCCATACTTTGGCTGCCCAGTATTCAAGAATGACAGCACTTATAGACTTGCAACAATCCTTACACATAATTTCTAGCCTCTACGCAACTTTTTATTGCTGAAAACCCCCAGAGTATAATGAAGGAAAAAGGTTTCTCGCTTGCTGCATTCTCGCTGTTGATGCTGTAAAACTTCCGCATGAAGTATGAAGCTTTAATTTATTACTTCTTTACTATTAACTGTATTCGTAACACATTTTGCAGACGATAGTGACGCATACCACTCAATGTAGATGAAAAATTATGTCATTTATGACATTTAGTTCAGGAGATACAGCGTCACAAAATTTAAGCAACGTGAAAATGGAACTGCACGGCGAAATTCGTTATAAATACATGTGAAGTATGTGTGCGTATACGCGTAAAATATTTTAAATATGTGTGTAATATGTTTCACATGTGCGTATGCGAGCGAAGCTATGGGTATAATGCTTATACTAAACCCCTAGGAGGACTTCAAAAATGGTTCAAATGGCTCTGAGCACTATGGGACTTAACGGCTGAGATCATGAGTCCCCTAGAACCTAGAGCTACGTAAAACTAAGTAACCTAAGGACATCATACACATCCATGCCCGAGGCAGAATTCGAACCTTCGACACTAACGATCGCGTGGTTACGGGACTGAAGCGCCTAGAACCACTCGGCCACACCGGCCGGCGGGGGTACTTCAGTCAAATACGGAACACATATTTGCTACGTTCTGGAAAGAAATACTAGGGGTAAGAAACACTGGTGCCCAATTGTGATGAGTAATAACGTGAAGAAAGAAAGACGAGGCGATGGGAAGACAGTTAGGAGAAGAGGAAAATATGCACCACAGGTAGGAGGAGGACGTGATGGGCTGAGAAAGGGGAAGGGAAAATGTCGAGAGTCAGTGGAGAGGAGCAGATTCACGCAGAAAGAAAAGTGAAAGATATGGACGGAAACAGGGGCAGAAAGAGACTAGCAGAGAGATGGTGGAGGAGGAGATAGATTAATATAACGCCAGGTTTCTCAGCTAGTTGCATTTAAAACTACGTAATCCTTCTGCTGAAGGCAGATTATTCTTCTTCTTCTAACGAAACTGAATAAATTATCTCTTGGGCGTGATTCTTAATTAAGAGCGTATAAGGATTCAACAAAAGCTCGTAGGAGTGAAAAATGTCTTAGCAATAATCGCATGTTATGTGAATGCTGAATAATCTCCATATACACTCCTGGAAATGGAAAAAAGAACACATTGACACCGGTGTGTCAGACCCACCATACTTGCTCCGGACACTGCGAGAGGCCTGTACAAGCAATGATCACACGCACGGCACAGCGGACACACCAGGAACCGCGGTGTTGGCCGTCGAATGGCGCTAGCTGCGCAGCATTTGTGCACCGCCGCCGTCAGTGTCAGCCAGTTTGCCGTGGCATACGGCAACACTGGTAGCATGCCGCGACAGCGTGGACGTGAACCGTATGTGCAGTTGACGGACTTTGAGCGAGGGCGTATAGTGGGCATGCGGGAGGCCGGGTTGACGTACCGCCGAATTGCTCAACACGTGGGGCGTGAGGTCTCCACAGTACATCGATGTTGTCGCCAGTGGTCGGCGGAAGGTGCACGTGCCCGTCGACCTGGGACCGGACCGCAGCGACGCACGGATGCACGCCTAGACCGTAGGATCCAACGCAGTGCCGTAGGGGACCGCACCGCCACTTCCCAGACAATTAGGGACACTGTTGCTCCTGGGGTATCGGCGAGGACCATTCGCAACCGTCTCCATGAAGCTGGGCTACGGTCCCGCACACCGTTAGGCCGTCTTCCGCTCACGCCCCAACATCGTGCAGCCCGCCTCCAGTGGTGTCGCAACAGGCGTGAATGGAGGGACGAATGGAGACGTGTCGTCTTCAGCGATGAGAGTCGCTTCTGCCTTGGTGCCAATGATGGTCGTATGCGTGTTTGGCGCCGAGCAGGTGAGCGCCACAATCAGGACTGCATACGACCGAGGCACACAGGGCCAACACCCGGCATCATGGTGTGGGGAGCGATCTCCTACACTGGCCGTACACCACTGGTGATCGTCGAGGGGACACTGAATAGTGCACGGTACATCCAAACCGTCATCGAACGCATCGTTCTACCATTCCTAGACCGGCAAGGGAACTTGCTGTTCCAACAGGACAATGCACGTCCGCATGTATCCCGTGCCACCCAACGTGCTCTAGAAGGTGTAAGTCAACTACCCTGGCCAGCAAGATCTCCGGATCTGTCCCTCATTGAGCATGTTTGGGACTGGATGAAGCGTCGTCTCACGCGGTCTGCACGTCCAGCACGAACGCTGGTCCAACTGAGGCGCCAGGTGGAAATGGCATGGCAAGCCGTTCCACAGGACTACATCCAGCATTTCTACGATCGTCTCCATGGGATAATAGCAGCCTGCATTGCTGCGAAATGTGGATATACACTGTACTAGTGCCGACATTGTGCATGCTCTGTTGCCTGTGTCTATGTGCCTGTGGTTCTGTCAGTGTGATCATGTGATGTATCTGACACCAGGAATGTGTCAATAAAGTTTCCCCTTCCTGGGACAATGAATTCACGGTGTTCTTATTTCAATTTCCAGGAGTGTATTATGCACAAAAGAAATCCAAAAACTTATATCTTGCGTATTAGTGCCCCTCAACGGACCACGTGACTTTACGAGACCACGTAGTTTCAAAAGTCAGAAAAATTATGCTGTATTCATTTTGACGCCCATGGTAATAGCTAATGAGTGGAAAAACACCTTGCTGAAAATGCAGTTGCAGAGAAAGTACCGCATCTCCAAAGCATAAATCTGAAAAATCATGTATTGTATAATTACGCAAATGCCTTGCCAGTAAGCAGTGATCTCACCGTATTCCTGGGCGATGTCGCTTCTGCGCGCTAGTTTCAATATCACGAGGTATGCGTTAATATGATCCAGATTAGCATGTCACAGGAGGAAAGCATAGCGTTCCGCTGAAACAGACGGAAGCAAGGTGTGTCCCCTTTCAACACCAGTCATGCGGTGCCTTGCCAACTGATTCTCTGCGTCGTGCAGTACCACTGGTTGGCTGACGTTAAAGTTTGAGTACCGTGATTATGACATACCTTTCCAGTTCCCAACCAAAGAGCAAATTGCTGTAACAAACATAAGACTGGTTACATGTTCGTTGAGATTCTCTTCCCCGACAACCGAGGACTTTAAAGCAGATGTTCACCGTTGATTCCACGTTGTTCCTAGATGAAATTAAAACCGCCAAAAGCCTTCTGTCTACCAGGCAAAGCAACGTATTCAGGGATTCGGACTCCAATTCGCGACTCGTTGCTGCCGAAGCAGGAAGCAAACAGCCACCTCCATCGTGGCTGCCCTTTTAAAGGTCAATATCGTAGCGGCTGCCGGCCGGCGTGGCCGAGCGGTTCTCGGCGCTTCAGTCTGGAACCGCGCGACCGCTACGGTCGCAGGTTCGAATCCTGCCTCTGGCATGGGTGTGTATGTTGTCCTTAAGTTTGTTAGGTTTAAGTAGTTCTAAGCTCTAGGGGACTGATGACCTCAGATATTAAGTCACATAGTGCTCAGAGCCATTTGAACCATCTTGTAGCGGCTGGTGTTCGTGCGTTGCATTTGAATATAACAGAATGTTACCGTGAATATCACAATCGATGCGCCTCTACAGACTGGGATGAAGTTCGGTGAAGGACCTCACACCCTTTCGCTAACAGCCAGAGAGGTTCTCACTTACCTGGTAATACACTGCCCGTTGACCGTGTAGACTGTCGGATTCTTCACTTACTTGCAAGGCTACAGTTGTCTAGTGGTAGGGAGGATTTTAGCTGAAAGCGGAAGTGAGAAAGCTACGGAAGATGAGAGACCTTTTCAGAATGTAAGACGCTAATATATCCCTAAAAGGCAGCTCTGATACACGCATTATAAAGACAGTACCACTATGAATGCTAATGCGATGGTGAGCTTTTTATCTTTCTGTAGCCAAAGGGACATAAACGACAAACACTTGAAATTCTAAGAAGCGATACAGTTGAGAGTTCCACTTTGGAGTGAGAATACTGGTGGGAATTTAACCTCGATCATATTAATGGCCTACAATTCGAGGTGAGTGAAGCAGGAGCTGAGGAGGGAAAATGTAGCTGACCACACTACTGCCTTCGTACCCGCGGATCTGCATCGATCCGGGAAATTCTCTTACCGGTTGTAAGCGAGCCCAGTGGCCGCTTCAATAGGCCAAATAGTACTCATCGTACACGGTAACTACCAAACAATACGTGAGACTGCTTCCATGATTTGAAGAGACAGTCTAGGAAATGGCGGCGTCCTGCTACTTACGAAGCGGCACGTGTTGCATCTCTGAAAGTTTGAGAACGACTGGCTAAGAGCTTCAGATTTTTGTTAAGGCGAGCACTTCAACACACTGCATTTCCGCGATACATAAAAAGGTGTCCAGCACCAATTTAACTGGAGGGGGAATAGTTAACGGTCGTATGGCCCGTCTGAGGTTTAGGTTAGCGGGCCCACATGGGTGCCAACTCTTCCATGACACGCCGTACTGGTGTTCCTGCGCGACAACGTCCCAGCTGGACATGCATGAACCTAACGGCTAGAAAACTCTAGGCGACCCGCCGTCTTGCCGAGCTATAATATTATTTAATCGGGTGACGGGAAAAATTATTCAGCCGTCTGCACCAGACAGTACGCCTTGGAGTCGACTTCTGTGTAGTTTAATGGTCTGATACATTTGCCTTCAGGCTGAAATCAGATGTTTTAATTAATGGACATGAAAATTAATCGACTAACAGGCATCTGCTCGGTACGAATCGACTCATTTTCTCGCCAGCAATATGAGTCACTAGTCAGATTAATCAAAATAATTTTCCCTCACTCTCACTCTTTGTACGAGGGCAGTTCAATAAGTAATGCAACACATTTTTTTTTTCTCGGCCAATTTTGGTTGAAAAAACCGGATATTTCTTGTGGAATATTTTCAAACATTCCCGCTTCGTCTTGTATAGTTTCATTGACTTCCGACAGGTGGCAGCGCTGTACGGAGCTGTTAAAATGGCGTCTGTAACGGATGTGCGTTGCAAACGACGGGCAGTGATCGAGTTTCTTTTGGCGGAAAACCAGGGCCTCTCAGATATTCATAGGCGCTTGCAGAATGTCTACGGTGATCTGGCAGTAGACAAAAGCACGGTGAGTCGTTGGGCAAAGCGTGTGTCATCATCGCCGCAAGGTCAAGCAAGACTGTCTGATCTCCCGCGTGCGGGCCGGCCGTGCACAGCTGTGACTCCTGCAATGGCGGAGCGCGCGAACACACTCGTTCGAGATGATCGACGGATCACCATCAAACAACTCAGTGCTCAACTTGACATCTCTGTTGGTAGTGCTGTCACAATTGTTCACCAGTTGGAATATTCAAAGGTTTGCTCCCGCTGGGTCCCTCGTTGTCTAACCGAACACCATAAAGAGCAAAGGAGAGCCATCTGTGCGGAATTGCTTGCTCGTCCTGTGGCTGAGCGTGACAATTTCTTGTCAAAGATTGTTACAGGCGATGAAACATGGGTTCATCACTTCGAACCTGAAACAAAACGGCAATCAATGGAGTGGCGCCACACCCACTCCCCTACCAAGAAAAAGTTTACAGCCATACCCTCAGCCGGTAAAGTCATGGTTACAGTCTTCTGGGACGCTGAACGGGTTATTCTGTTCGATGTCCTTCCCCATGGTCAAACGATCAACTCTGAAGTGTATTGTGCTACTCTTCAGAAATTGAAGAAACGACTTCAGCGTGTTGGTAGGCACAAAAATCTGAACGAACGTCTCCTTTTTCATGACAACGCAAGACCTCACACAAGTCTTCGCACCCGAGAGGAGCTCACAAAACTTCAGTGGACTGTTCTTCCTCATGCACCCTACAGCCCCGATCTCGCACTTTCGGATTTCCATATGTTTGGTCCAATGAAGGACACAATCCGTGGGAGGCACTACGTGGATGATGAAGAAGTTATTGATGCAGTACGACGTTGGCTCCGACATCGACCAGTGGAATGGTACCGTGCAGGCATACAGGCCCTCATTTCAAGGTGGCGTAAGGCCGTAGCATTGAATGGAGATTACGTTGAAAAATAGTGTTGTGTAGCTAAAAGATTGGGGAATAACCTGGTGTATTTCAATGCTGAATAAAACAACCCCTGTTCCAGAAAAAAATGTGTTGCATTACTTATTGAACTGCCCTCGTATATGGTCCTGGAAAAAGAAATCGTTCTTGCTACACCAAGTGCTGTATCTGAACACAAAAAGTCTATGCATTACAACGTGTCTGCCTTGATGGTCCAGGATGAAGCCAGTCCTTCGCTCATTACACGGAGCCGTCAGGAAAATGTCGCCAACAAGTTACGGTACTACAGTGGATGCTCAACCAGCCTCCTTTCCAAAGCTTACACATGAGCCTTGATCTTTGCAAAGCACAACGTTGCGGTCTCCTAGATGGACGCCCGGGCTGCAGTTACAAGGAAATGAGCCAGAGACGTACCGCTAGGGGGTCAGGTATCGATAAATGCTCTCGCACAGGTCACTACTTTAAATTAAACTTTTCTTGAGAGTCTCCCTACGAAACTAAGTGTTGTATCTGGCTCCAGATTTGCTTACATCTTTGATGTCATTTCACTTTAAATGGTTTCAGATTCTGTCATATACTTAATGGCTGTGATCCTTTACTACTGACTGGCCGCTGATTATTCTAACGTTATCGAACCATTTCATCTATTTTGTGTATTTCCTTACATTTTCATTACATTTAGACATTTCGACTCAGCTGGTAAGCTTCATAATGGGCACTGATAATCTGCAAATTTCGCTGCATTTCGTGACAAAAGTCTAGCACACATCTCCCTGCACATTACGACAAATCAGCACAGCCATAGACAAGCAACAGGAATGAAATTCCTTAGGACACTACTCTGACTCACACACCTGGATGAAATGAGATACCGGAATATATGGAAATCAATTACAAAATATGCAACACTGGAAAAAGTGGACGACCATAGAAGTAACAGCAGCGAGCATTTAGAAAGAATGGTCAGTACTAGGATTCCGGAAATAGCAATGTCAGACGTACTGGCCAAAGAGACCCACAAAGACGGAGCCAAAGATGGGCTGAGGTCGAAACAGGCCGAAGCGGCTAACCCCTGAATGGATGATGATTATGATGATAATGATGATGAGTTCCCTGTACATATCTCCGCCTTCTGCTACTGTCCTCCTTTGCATTCGTGCAGACGTCAGTTAATTGAAATATGGTAGAATTTACTCTGAAGTAACGGGTACAGACAACAGATAAGAGTAGAGTAGCAGTGTCGTCTCAGCCTAACGATGATACACTTGTGGAAATTTAAGTTTTATCCATTGTTTTTCAGTGTTTCGTCCGCGACTGTTTTACTTTCGTAAAATGAAGAACAAACCGCCTTCAGTCACAAGTTGCGTTTATTTACTGTACTATGCATTTCGAGCCCTAGAGGCTCGTCTTCAGGTGCTTTTTAGTGATTTACATCAGGTTTTTTATTTGTTTGCAGTTTAACATTGTATGATGTCTGCTTCTGTTGTGCAGTTGGTATACACAATACACATCTTTAATTTTGCAGTACATACTGGGATATATACAGGGTTATTACAAATGATTGAAGTTATTTCACAGCTCTACAATAACTTTATTATTTGAGATATTTTCACAATGCTTTACACACACATAAAAAAACTCAAAAAGTTTTTTTAGGCTTTCACAAATGTTCGATATGTGCCCCTTTAGTGATTCGGCAGACATCAAGCCGATAATCAAGTTCCTCCCACACTCGGCGCAGCATGTCCCCATCAATGAGTTCGAAAGCATCGTTGATGCGAGCTCGCACGTTTCTTGGTAGAGGAGGTTTAAACACTGAATCTTTCACATAACCCCACAAAAAGAAATCGCATGGGGTTAAGTCGGCAGAGCGTGGAGGCCATGACATGAATTGCTGATCATGGCCTCCACCACGACCTATCCATCGGTTTTCCAATCTCCTGTTTAAGAAATGCCGAACATCATGATGGAAGTGCGGTGGAGCACCATCCTGTTGAAAGATGAAGTCGGCGCCGTCGGTCTCCAGTTGTGGCATGAGCCAATTTTCCAGAATGTCCAGATACACGTGTCCTGTAACGTTTTTTTTGCAGAAGAAAAAGGGGCCGTAAACTTTAAACCGTGAGATTGCACAAAACACGTTAACTTTTCGTGAATTGCGAATTTGCTGCACGAATTCGTGAGGATTCTCTACCGCCCAGATTCGCACATTAAGTCTGTTCACTTCACCATTAAGAAATAATGTTGCTTCATCACTGAAAACAAGTTTCGCACTGAACGCATCCTCTTCCATGAGCTGTTGCAACCGCGCCGAAAATTCAAAGCGTTTGACTTTGCCATCGGGTGTCAGGGCTTGTAGCGATTGTAAACGGTAAGGCTTCTACTTTAGCCTTTTCCGTAAGATTTTCCAAACCGTAGGCTGTGGTATGTTTAGCTCCCTGCTTGCTTTATTCGTCGACTTCTGCGGGCTACGTGTGAAACTTGCCCGCACGCGTTCAACCGTTTCTTCGCTCACTGCAGGCCGACCCGTTGATTTCCCCTTACAGAGGCATCCAGAAGCTTTAAACTGCGCATACCATCGCCGAATGGAGTTAGCAGTTGGTGGATCTTTGTTGAACTTCGTCCTGAAGTGTCGTTGTACTGTTACGACTGACTGATTTGAGTGCATTTCAAGCACGACATCCGCTTTCTCGGCTCCTGTCGCCATTTTGTCTCACTGCGCTCTCGAGCGCTCTGGCGGCAGAAACCTGAAGTGCGGCTTCAGCCGAATTAAACTTTATGAGTTTTTCTACGTATCTGTAGTGTGTCGTGACCATATGTCAATGAATGGAGCTACAGTGAATTTATGAAATCGCTTCAATCGTTTGTAAGAGCCCTGTACATTGTCACACACTTTTTCGCACATTGTGGTAGCAGAACGTAAACATGTCAAAGATGGAAGTGTTCCAAGCAATAATAGTCTGTAGCTAATACCAGAGTCGGTAGTAAAGAACTGAAGAGCGATCTGAGAGAAAGCTCGCGGCATCTGTGCTACGTGCGAGGTAGCTCGAAGTTTAAACCAGGGCTGCGTCCAAGTGCCTGTCAGAGCGCGATGCGCGCTTCGCTTGACAGATCGACCGTCCTAACCACTGCGCCACCTCGCTCATGGAGTAAAATCGAAAAAAGATAGGAATCTCTGTCGAGACGAATTTACGGTAGTAACACCGGCAGCAGAAAATGGCGTAACGGGTGTAGGCTACTTTGTAAATAGGAAAATAGGGCAGAGGGTTAGCTACTGTAGGGAGTTAGTGATAGGTTGCTCTCATCAGATTCGACAGCAAAACCAACGCCGACAACTATAGTTCAAGTATATGTGCCCATAACCCAGGTTCGCAGAAGAGCTTCTGTGAAGTTTGGAAGGTAGGAGACGAGGTACTGGTGGAATTGAAGCTGTGAGGACGGATTGCGAGTCGTGCTAGGTTAGCTCAGTTGGTAGAGCACTTGCCCGCGAAAGGCAAAGGTCCCGAGTTCGGGTCTCGGTCCGGCACACAGTTTTAATCTGCCAGGAAGTTTCATATGTGCCCATGTCGCAAGGAGGTGATGAAGAGGAAGAGAAATTATATGACAAAAATAAATGGGTAAATCAGTGTGTAAGGGAGATGATAATGTAATAATCGTGGAGGACTGAAACGTAGTTGCAGGGGAAGGAACAAAAGAAATGGTTATCATACGATATAGGGCACTGATTGGGTCATTCAGCCTAGCTATTACATGTGGCTGTTCTCGCCTATCAGTAGCTTTGTTGCAACAACTGCAACAACTGGTGGTGAGTAAGGAAGCTTTTGTACATACAATAAAATCAGGTGCCTCAGAGACCTACCTATTTGTCACACCCCACAGCCCTCCACACCCAACCTGCACACTGACTTAATGCGTGATTCAGTGGCATGTGCATCATCGCTGCCAGGCTTTGCCTATAAAGGGACATGGTCCGGAGTGCACATCTATCGATCGTACTCTTCAAGCAGCTATACATTGCACAAAGTGTACATTTTGCTATTATGTAACAAATTTAATAGTATTTTAACATGGTTTATATTCTGTAATGTAAAAAAGATATTCAGTTACCTGCTACACCCACTTAACGGACGATTTTCTTTTTTGCCTTTTTTCTTTTTTAATTTCTTTAGAAGCGAGTGTTGTTCTTCAGGATTCAAGATACCTCCCTACCAGCTTCTATGGAAATCCGTTCAGCAGTTTATTAGTGAAAACGTTACATTCTCATTTATCATATTGTATGGGTAAAATTTTAAATTACGATATATTCCTTCTTTTTCATGAATCAGTTTTCATGAAACGAATCTTACACGTTGCCCCAAGCTACCCTCAAGTTACATGTGAAACCCCATAACAGTTCGTCTAGAAGATTTAGAAATGGGCGTGTTCATACAGATAGAGAGACAGACACAATGGTTTCACAGGCATTAAGTTGTAAGGGGTACCTAGGTGCAGATATAG
Organism: Schistocerca americana; assembly: GCF_021461395.2. Lineage (NCBI taxonomy): Eukaryota > Metazoa > Arthropoda > Insecta > Orthoptera > Acrididae > Schistocerca > Schistocerca americana. The sequence continues at coordinate 748,071,493 of NC_060122.1, read as the reverse complement.
ACAGAGATCACAGTACTGAGGAAGAGCAAACTGAATAAGAGAATCGCCCAGAAGAATCAGTATGGATGTGAATGGCATACTGAAGTGCTGATGAAGGATGAGACCGATTTTTTGGGAATTTGTGGTGAGGTCTTATGGGACCAAACCACTGAGTCACCGTTCCCTAAGCTTACATCCTACTTAATCTAACTTAAACTAAATGGCGCTAAGGACGACACACACCCATGCCCGAGGGAGGACTCGAACCTCCGACGCTGGGAGCCGCGCGGACTGTGACAAGACGCCTAAGACCGCGCGGCTTCCCCGCGCGGCAAGACAAATTTGAATTTCGCTAAGGGTGTGGATGCTGCGATAAGGAATACCAGAGTAGTCTGATGAGTTGACTTGGACTGGACTTGTCTAAAAGAAGTAATCACATACATTGGACACATAGACATAGAAACAAGGAATGCAACTGCAAGAAAACATTGGGTAACAGAAAAAGTGCTTCAGCTGATCGACGAAAGAAGGAAGTGCAAAAATGAAAGAGAGGAATACAGTAATATATATCACTTGTAAACGAGATATATAGCAAATGCAGGGCAGCTAAGGTGAAATGGCTGCAGAGAGGATGTGAAGAAATCGAGAAAGGAATAATCGTTGGGACGACTGACTCGGCAAACAATCTTCGGTAAAATTAAAATCAAGCATGATAAACGTTAAAAGAGCATAGTTAATTCCACTGTTAAACGTAGGGAATAAGAGGAAAGAGTACATACCACTCAGAAAGTCCTGTAGACCCCCTTCTTTGGTCATGATGTGTATTTATGTATTTACCTTTTTGTTTATGTGTTGTTTTCTTTTGGTTCGAACATGCCATAGCAGATGTGTGACAAACGGTGATCCCAGTTTGTTTAGCGATCCAGACCATCGGTATGGGCACCATCAATGTCGCGGCAAAAAAATATGCGGCACCAGGTCCTGTGTGAAATTTTCTGTAGCATAGGCAGTGTGATTTTCTTTAATGCCTCCCAAACGGTTATGTTTGTTTTGCGACATGCAGCTGAATTACTCCCCACAGGGAAATGTCGCATAATGTGAGATCTGCACTCCTGGGAGTCCACTAAATCGGCAGATGTACTGATCCTCTATATCCACCTCTTGCGTAACATTTCATCCAAGAGCTCTCGAATACGGAGAGCGTAGTGGGAAGAAGCTCCACCTTTTTGAAGCCAACTGTCGGCAAGGAAGCTTAGTCTCTGGAGCTCTAGAAAAAACCATTCATGCAACACTTGCAAGTAAAAATGTTGATTCATTGCACCGTCAAAGAAATACGGCGCTATGAGGTGCCTACTGCACATTGCAGCCCAGATACCCCTATTCCGCTAAGATCTATAAACTGCACATTCGTCTGAGAAGAAAACCCTGCGCAGATGTGAGAGCGTCACAAACACATCGAGTTACCTCGAGCTAGCTTCATGTCTCCGCCGCATGTAACCGTCAAACAATTCATTTACGATGTTGGCGCAAAAGATTTTAATTCCAGACCTTTTTTTCATTTATGTCAGAATAGCCGTTGTTGGGATTCAAAGTTTAGGATACCTTTTCTACGATAATTTTATGTGAGGTCTAGTCACAGAATCCGCCACCGCTGTATATGTTTGTTGTACTGATGGCCAACCGGTACTGTTTCCATCCTAAACAGAAAGTGGAAGCGGTTCTCAAGAGCTTTTGTTGTCATCGTAGTATTGTCCATTATGGTGGAGCTTCTCTATGGAATCATGACGGAAAATCCCGTTGCACCACTCTTATGGTTTTTCCGGCGGGTGCACGTTCATTAGCCACTTGCGAGAACACTTTCTTCCACACTGTACGTACTTGTGTCCGCCATCGGCAAGGTAGAAAAGACGTTGGAGTCCTAATATACATCATAACCAGAAATATTGTGGCAAAAATTTCGGGCCTTATTGTACACGCCTCTATGGGGATGAAAACTTTTCTGATGTAACAGAAGAGGAAACTGGAGTCGATGAGGAAGACATAGGGAATCCAGTAGTAGAGTCAGAATTTAAAAGCGCTCTGTAAGTCTCGAAATCAATTAAGGCAGAGGGGCTAGATCCATCGGATTTTTAAACTCATTGGAGAAAGAAGTAACCAAACCCAGTTGGTTTGTAGGATCCAAACCAATCACCCAGATCATTATGACTACCCACCTAATAGCAGGAATGTCCACCTTTGGTACGGATAACAGTGGCGGTGCATCGTGGCATGAAAGCAGTGAGGCCTTGATACGTCGGTGAAGGGAGTTGGCACCACAACTGCAACCGCAATTCCCATAAATTCCGGGAAGGGATGATGAGCTCTGACGCCACGTTCCGTCACATTCCCGATGTATTCGACTGGATTCAGATCTGGCGAGTTGGGGGCCCAGTACATCAACAGGAACTAGCCACTGTGTTCCTCGAACCACTTCATTACACTCCTGGCCTTGTGACATGGTTTACTATTTTGCTGAAAAATGCCACTACCGTCAGCCAATATGATCGTCATGAAGGGCAGAAGTCGACTGGAACCTTTGTACGATACTCCTTGGCCGTCATGGTGCACCTGCACGAGCTCTACTGGACCCATGGATGTCCTCGTGAATGTTTCCCAGATTATAATTGAGCCACCGCCAGCTTGTCTCTGTCCCGCAGTACGGGTGTCAAGGGGCTGTTTTCCTGAAAGACGACGGTTTTCGCCCTCCCATCGGAATTATGAAAAAAGTTTAGGGATTAATCATACCATGCAACTCTCTGCCACTGCGCCAACGTCTAGGGCCGATCGTCACGTCCCCATTTCAGTCGTAGTTGCCGATTTCGTTAACATTGGCACATGCAAGGGTCATCAGCTACGGAGGCCCATCGTTTGGAGTGTTCGGTGCACTGTGTGTTCAGACACACTTGTACCCTGCTCAGCATTAAAGTCTGATGTTACATCCACCACAGTTCGCCGCCTGTCCTATTTTACCAGTCTGTCCAGCCTACGACGTCCGACATCTGTAATGAAGGGTGGCCGCCCAACCACACGACGTCTGTACATACGTGGTCTCACCTCGGTTTCGCACCACGTTGAAGACACTCACGGCAGCACTCCTCGAACACCCGACAAGTCGTGCAGTCTCTGAAATTCTCTTGCCGAACTCCGAGCCATCAAAATGTGTCCTCCGTCAAACTCACATAGATCTTGTGCCTTCCGCATTCTACAGACGGGAAGTATGTTCACTGATGTTTCATACACCGTGTCTGTATCTAACTAGCAGTCATTCCTCGCCAGGTGACGCTGCTATCACCTGGACTGGTTAATATCGATAGTATACCGGTGATGATAATGTTCTGGCTGATCAGTATATGAGGCTGTTGACGTACCATGAGACAGTACGCTGGTCGGTCCTAAAGCATAGATCATAAGTCCTGGACAGGAACTTACTATCATGATTTGGACCCATGATTAGTAAGAGCCCTATATAATAAAATAACTAATTTTCATGGATGTGTTGAATATGTAGCCGAGAAGCCCCTTCATTTGAGTGTCGTTTTACTAGATTCGTAACATGAGGTGTAAAAAAGAGCTCTACAGTCTCTTTCGGAGACTCAATTGTTCCTTGTCGTCTTAGCCACATTCTTTTGCCCACTGTATTTCATACGGAACGCCGATATTCTCAATATGGCTCCATAACATACTCGCGTCCCCTTTTGGCCCCGAATTTATAGCAGTTCGTATCATTACTATCTGGTGGGTTGCAATGAACCTCGTCTTCATTCTCAAACGTTGAATTAGTTGCAGTTCCTTCCGTATCACCATCCACTTCACTTTCATCTAAACCTGATTGGCTCAAGACTTCTCCAAGCACTCTTTCAACTGAAATATCATATAAACGTTGTCTGTTCATGTTACTTGTTCAACAGCAGCAGACCTACTTTATAAAAAGATGTTTGAAAAAATTGTACAAAATTTCATTCCGATTCTTCGTTTTAAATATTTAAAACCAAAGTCTCAAAGAAGCTTCAACCACCTGAAATCTTTCCTTGGTATTACCGACCGATGGGGGGGGGGGGGGGGGGGGTTTGTCTGGGGACTGAGGTGGGAGCTTCTAAGGCGCATGGAGAATAAAATCAAATAAATAACGGGGGTGGGGTTGGAGGGGGTAAGATGTGGTCTAATATTTTACAGTAGCATCCCCTCGTTAATCCCATCTGCGACCGTTTTCCAACAAATGTGTCTTTCAGTTATGGTTGGCTGAGAAACTGAAGCAGATGTTAAGCCCAGCTCTGAAACGTGTAGAAAGTAACAATATTGTGACTGTAGGTTGAATATTATTAATTAATGTATCACTAACCTAGGAGCTAAATGCGTAAGGGAGCTGGAGGGGGAAATCGTGGCTGGAACAGTTGTGGTGGAGAGGAGGGGGGACGAAGGAGGAAAGCCGAGAGCGAACGACGCAAGCTTCAGCATGCACGCCCACATTCTGGCAATTGCCCAGCGCTGGTTTCGACAGTCACCGTGAATGCTGAACTCATTGACGGTGCGGAGCCGGTCTGTTTATGTACAGTAAATAGCTTCAAAATTCGGACACTAAGAGATTTTTACTTTGCTGCTTCATAACTGTATTCTGAATAAAAATACTATATATCCACGTATTGTATGAAGGTACATGTCTAGTAAATAATAGTATGAATGATGTTTACACAACGTATACCACTTGTTAAATAATACGATTGAAAGAAAGCACTCTTCGATGGTCACGTCACTTTAATATCGGGACAGATAGCAGTGCCGCACTTGTTTACACCTTTCACACCGGCGTAAATCTTCGTGTCAGAAGGCAAATGTGTGTTTACAAGCGCAGTCGACTGTCCAGACGGTCCGATGCCACCCAAAGCTAACACTACTTTTGAGATACGACAGCTTGCGATTTTTCACAACGCGAAAGGTAAATTATATAGGCAAATTGCTTCCACGACCAACATAAGTAAGAATACTGTGGCAGATATTGTCAAACGATTAAAGAAATGAGGACCGTATCGACTCTATACCGCAAAACGGCCAGCCGCCGAAACTGGATGCACGTGACAAGAGGCAGCCAATACGAAAAATAAAGAAGGGCGCTACACTCAGTGTACCCAGAATAGCATCTGAGCTGCTAAACGAGACTGGCAAGAAGGTACATCCTCAAACCATTCGCAGAGCTTTGAATGAAAGTGGCTACAGTGGAAGAGTGGCCATGAAGAAACCGTACGTGAATGAACAGAATCGGAAGAAGAGGTTGTACTTTGCCAGGGAGTTTATTACGAAGGATGAAATATTGTGGAACGACGACATTTTTGCCGACGAAAGGAAATTTAACGTGTTTGGGTCGGATGGACGAAGCATGATGTGGCGGAAGAAGAACGAAGAATTTACAGTCACAAATATTAAAACGACTGTAAATCATGGAGGTGGCAGCGTCCCTGTCGGGGGATGAATATCTATATTTGGACATGGAGAATTGGTGTTCATTGACAGTATTATGGACAAATACGTCTATTGGAGCATATTAAAGAACAATTTACGGAAAACTGCTGAAATCATGGGGGTCAAATGTAATGTATTGCGAATACATAGAAAGAAGTATCCTTTATTGTATGATTATATGATAGCGGAACAAACACTGGTAGCAGTTACTTCTGTAAAATATCTGGGAGTATGCGTACGGAACGATTTGAAGTGGAATGATCATACAAAATTAATTGTTGGTAAGGTGGGTGCCAGGTTGAGATTCATTGGGAGAGTCCTCAGAAAATGTAATCCATCAACGAAGGAGGTGGCTTACAAAACACTCGTTCGACCTATAGTTGAGTATTGCTCATCAGTGTGGGATCCATACCACGATGGGTTGACAAAGGAGGTAGAGAAGATCCAAAGAAGAGCGGCGCGTTTCGTCACATGGTTGTTTGGTAAGCGTTACAGCGTTACGGAGACGTTTAGCAAACTCAAGTGGCAGACTCTGCAAGAGAGGCGCTCTGCATCGCGGTGTAGCTTGTTGTCCAGGTTTCGAGAGGGTGTGTTTCTAGATGAGGTATCGAATATATTGCTTCCTACTACTTATACCTCCTGAGGAGATCACGAATGTAAAATTAGAGAGATTCGAGCGCGCACGAAGGCTTTCCAGCAGTCGTTCTACCCGCGAACCATACGCGACTGGAACAGGAAAGGGAGGTAATGACAGTGGCACGTAAAGTGCCCTCCGCCACACAACGTTGGGTGGCTTGCCGAGTATAAATGTAGATGTAGATGTATCAAATATGTTCAAGTTTAACCAGGAGAGTGTCCCGAAACATAAGGCTCGCACTGTGCAGGAATATTAGTTGAACAGTTGCCCCAAAGTCTTACAACCACACATCAATCACCAGATCTCAACCCCAGTGAGAATGTGTGGGGAGAACTGGAGCGACGCGTTAGAAAAACACCAGTATTCTCCAGGGAAACTTGAAGCGTTCTACATGCGGACTGTCTAAAAAAGATCATTTACAGTATGACACAGCGTTTGAAAGAAGTGATAAAACAGAATGGCTACCCGAATAGGTATTGAAACATTTAATGTTCCACAAAATCTTGTCTTGAAATCATTTGTTCTGCAAAGTATCCAAATATTAAAGAAACGTGAATATAGGACCAAATTGTACTTAAATAGTACTATAAAAGAACTTATGTACATTATCTTAATAAAGTTTATGCTATTATTTGCAAGATATGTTTTGTTTGTTTTGTTATGAATAAAGTTATGATGCTACAAGATTAACATATCATAGTGTCCGAATATCAAAGTGATTCACTATAAATATCATTACCTGAGATGTTGCGTACGTGATGTGACGAGATCCTCTTGATGTGACGAGAAAAATACCAGCGATGGAGTCCAGACATCAACGCGCCCTACCGCGCTACTTCGATTTATGCAAGACGATAGCTTCAGTACTCACAATGGCTACACAAGAAGAACTATAAACTCGTTTCGGTTGGCTCGGTTGTCTTCAATCCAAATGCGTAAGTATTCAGATAATCCGTGAGTATATTTTTTACCCGCGACTGCAGTTCTACTGGAAACTTTGTGGGAGTCAAAGAAACACACGACCAACCTTCTGAATCTCGTGGGAAAGTTCTCAGGTGAGATGATATAACTGTATCGGCCGTTTGCTTAATTTGGCTTCCTTCCCAGTATTCTCGCACAACTTAAGTTTTCTTCCCTGGAGCTGCTGTATTCACAACGCACGTGAAAGATTCATGCGACCAGAAAACATTGGATGCCTGAAAACTTCACAAAATATGATTTATCCTAACTTAAAATGTTGCATGCTGTTAGTAAGTTTTTGACAAGCGCTCAATTACTCCATCTTTCACTGTGCCGCTAGCATCGAGATGACGTATAAGTTGCGAATTGTAACTGATCATTTTTAATCACTTATGTTCTATTTTCTTCTGAGACGAAGGTTTATCACCTTTCGTGACTTCTTCTTCTAAGGTGGCAAGTGTGCTCTCCTCATTTATCACTTTCACTACAGCTACGGACGCACTATTAGGTCCTCTTTTTTTCCTCAACATTGCTGCGGAATTCTGTTTTTCTTCTTCCTATTCTTATGCTGCCTAGTCCTTTTGTAGTTGTTTATTAATGTACTTCACCTTCTTTAATCCGGCACACCTTCTGTGTCTGCGATAATTACTCTTGGTTCTTTGTATTTGTGACATGAAGCTGCTTACGTTTTCCTGTTGACGTACAAAGCCCCTGTCTGCCCCTTCTTTGTTGAAAAGGTTTTCCGTGTGTTCTCTAAACTTTCCAGCGAAATGCTTCATTTCCTGCTCTTCGAGGAGGTTTCTATGTGAATTCTGAACAAAGAATAGCATTCTCTACGTACAGATGTTTTTAGGCGCGGATGTACTTTTGCACCTGGCTATGATTTTCAACACCTAATGCTACTTACATATTTTACAGCACAATTTTCAGAATGTTTTATATATTTTAAGTGACACGCATTGAATGCAAATACACACCCTGTCTGTTCCACAGACAAACGAAAAGCTTTAAAATAATTACAATTTCATTTAATTTTACAAACTGATGTGAAACTTGCTATTCGTTTTTGAAATAATATATTTCATTCTCTGCATTCGTTCATTAACTAATGAATGAGCACCATTGAGGAGTGCTCTTCATTAATTTGTTGTGCTATATGTCGGAAATGTATTGTAAAGAAGTCGAGGCAACGAATTTTCACCATTCGAAATTTAAAATTCACCTACGATACTGTAACGGCTAATGAAAAGTATGAAAATTTTAATAATTAACGTCACGACTAAGGTTTCTTTTCAGCTTCATTAAAGTAAGAGGAGAAAATAACGTACGATGAGATCAGATATAGGTTTAATATTTACCACATACATGAAGGAAAGAAACCATTACAAAATGGCCAAACAAATATGACTAACGGCTGACTGTTTAGATTCATTAATTGTATAACAGACAAACATCCGAACAGAGGATCCATTTTCTCTCCTGTTTACACACACACACACACACACACACACACACACACACACACACACACACACACAAACTTACATCAACACATTCACAGCCAGATGTAAACAATTGAACGTAAAAACGGGGTAAGATGGTAACACTTAAAAAAGTCAGTGCCACACTGGACTCCAAAAATGGCCGTTATAATATCATGTTTCGAAGCAGCAGTAACGATACGAGAAATTGGAGACTTTCAATCGGCTTTCCGCAAGAGAGAAAACAGTATGTTTTTTAAATAATGAATTTGACGTTATTTTGTAAGTACCTTTCTATTTTGTTATAAAAACATCCATAAACTTTTTAAGACATAACCAATATGTTAGAGCGAAAAAAAATTGTGTAATATTCCACGACACACAGTGAAGTGGCCTTATTAAAGAAGCAAAAGGTATCTTGATTTATAAATAAAATAAAAAATTTATGTTCCATATGCTAACGGTGTTTTTCTTTTTATCTTAACTTAGACTGGAAGGATAGAAGACTTCAAAAAATTTATATACGCAGGGGAGAGAGTGATATTAAGGATCTGCAATGAGGAATCAGATGGGTCAAGTATCGTAAGACGTGTTCCCTGTCATAAACGCTTTCCAATATTTGTGCTGAGAAACTATGACAGAAAGTATGAGCAGGAAGAACTGCATGGAAAAACAAGAGATGTAGGACAAGACTTGTGAAATGTCGATTGACATGGACGGAGTTAGCAGCAGATTACGGAATAAGCACAGTACAGAGGAATGTCAGGCATTGTCTACCGTCAGGCAGATATCCCACAGAAGAAGAGCAGTCGCATGTCATAGTTGAGCAATTAGCTATCACATTTACCGTTTACAGCTTTAGGTGAAAAATGGAAATAATTAGCACCACTGAATAATTCCATGTGGAGCATACACTTAACTAGTAGAATATGACACCTAAAATGTAAAAATTATAAATTAGTGCAACGAGTATAGAGCTTTCTCGTACCATAAAGTTATAGAAATTCTAGCTAAATTTCCGAGTGCCTATTATTTTGCGATCAGAGGTTAAGGGAGACAACTCAAAAGCTCTATACGTCTTGATAAACGACGTATCTCGTTGTTCGTGAAGTGTGTGTAATTAACTGGCACACAAAATTAATAACCAGTGATGACTAAGTTCCTGTGCAATATAAGACTATGTCCATTCGCCTTCAAACAAGAGGAAACGTGTACTTACGTCCTTCTCAATCACACTGATACTACATACAAATCAGTGACCATTTACTTCTCAAACGCCTCAGTCTGTTCGCGTTAGTTCAGTATGGATCTGTAAGTAGGTATATTATTCAGCGTTCTTTCGTCCACACTAACAATCGATATCCACATAAATCGCGTAAGTAGACATCTGGATCCGTAAATTTTCTCCTGCTCAATTGTAAACACAATCGAATTCACATATTCTCATTAATTTTGCTGCTTGTACTATCCACAGTAAATTCATGTGGCCATTTCCCGAGACTCAGCCGATACAAAACCACTACTAACCTGCTCGCTCGTTGCTCATAACGTGTACATGCGACTCATCTCCCGAAACACGAAAATCAAATTTCAGAAGTCGTTTCTCGCTGTCGTGTTTATATGTAAACGCCCAAAGCGCTTTTGCTATACCGGTCAAATATGGCGACTGGAAATCAGTTTTCCGGTTTCTGATTTAGACAGCGCAATGACTCCATCTCCTTATTTAAGTATAAGAGGTAGACACCTTCGTGCTCAGTCTAATGTTTCTGCTTCTTCACTGCACAGAAAGTTACTTGGTCCATAGGTTGGTTGGTTTAAAGGCGGGAGAAGAGACCAAACTACGAGGTCATCGGTCCCTTGTTCCTAATAAAACAATGCCACAAGTGTGAGAATAAGACGAAGGAAATATATAGCACAAAACGGAAAGAAAGGAAAAGCCAGAAGAATGAAGGGAAGGCAACGAACACTAAAAGGAACAAAAGAGGACCAGAAAACAACAGAGAGATGCTAGAAACAGAAGAGAGTAAAACATGAAAGCAGATTACAGTGACTGGCCAACCACGAGAATAAAAAGGGAAAGCCAGCCGCTCTGCAACACATTAAAACCTCCACCCTAAAAGCACTAGGGTGGAGGACACAGAGGGTCAAAGACATCCGCTAAAACCTTTATAGAAGTATAAAACCTACTCTCACGGATAAAACGTAAAACTAAAGCTGATGTGGAGGCATTGTCGCCCAACACCGAAGGCAGGGTTCTGGGAAAGTTAAAAGTCTGCCACAGAGCGGCTAAAAGTGGGCAGTCAAGCAAGAGGTGGACGAATGTCACTTGGGAGCCACAGCGACACTGAGGTGGGCCCTCGCGACGGAGTAGGTAACCATGCGTTAGCCACGTATGGCCAATGCGGAGCCGGCAGAGGACAACGGATTCCCTGCGTGAGGCCAGCATGAAAGACTTCCACACATTCATAGTCTTCTTAATGTCAGGCAGTTCGTTGTGCGTACTGTTATGCCATTCCGTCTCCCAAAGCCGGAAAACCCTGCGGTGTAAGAAAGAACGCATGTCAGCTTCGGAGATGCCTATCTCCAGAAGCGGTTTCCGCGTCGCCTGTTTGGTCAGCCTGTCGGCAAGTTCGTCGCTGGGGATTCCGACGTGTGCTGGAGTCCACACAAACACCACGGAACGACAGGACTGTTCCAGGGCATAGATGGGCTAATGAATGGACGCTACCAGAGGGTGGCGAGGGTAGCACTGGGCGATAGCTTGTAGGCTGCTCAATGAGTCAGTACACAGGGGAAATGACTCGCCAAGCCATAAGCAGATGTACTCAAGAGCACGAGATATGGCCGCCAGTTCTGCAGTGAACAAACTGAAGCCAACTTGCAAGGAACATATGCGAAGCCCTCGTGACCATCAGCCTTTGAGCCGTCGGTGAAAATCACTTCAGAACCCCGGAACACGTCAATATTCTAGAGAAAATAACAGCAGAGGGCGGTGGGGTTAACGGAATCCTTAGGGAAATTGCAAAAGATCTGGACGAAGCTGCTGCCGAGGCGTACATCATGGAGGCGTACGTGAACGGACCGTAAGTAGAGGTGGTAAAGGGAAGGACTCCAGTTCAGAGAGAAGGGACCGCACGCAAACCGCAATCGTTATCCCCGATCTGGGGAGGGAAAAGGAGACGGTAATTCGGATGCTCAGGGGAACTATGAATGTGTGCTGCGTAACTGGCGACCAGTTGCACACGTCTGATCTGCAGTGGAGGGAGACCAGCCTCCACCAGTACACTGGTCACCGGACTCGCTCTAAAAGCTCCTGTCGCTAATCGAACCCCACAATGGTGCAGAGGGTCGAGTAAATGCAAGGCTGAAGGCGCTGCCGAACCATAAACCACACTCGCCTAGTCAGTTAGGGATTGGACAAGGGCTCTGTAGACCTGCAGCAGCTACAGCGATCTGCACCCCAATTGGTGTTGCTCAGGCAATGGAGGGCATTGAGGTGCTGCCAGCACTTCCGCATAAGCTCACGAAGATGAGGGAGCGAAGTGAATCGAGCGTCGAAAACTAGTCCCAGGACCTGATATGTCTCCACTACAGTGAGTGGATGATCATTAAGGTAAAGTGCTGGTTCCGGATGAACGGTACGACGTAGACAGAAGTGCATGACACACGATCTTGAGGCAGAAAACTGGAAGCCGCGGGCTAGAGCCCATGACCGCACCGTGTGGCTGGTCCCTGGAGGCGTCGCTCAGCGACAACAGCATTGAAACAGTAGTACGAGATGCAGAAGTCGCCTGCACACAGAGAAGGTGAGGCAGAGGGCCCGACAGCTGCTGCTGGACCGTTAATGGCCACAGAAAACAGAGAGACACCCAATACAGAGCCCTGCGGGACTCCATTCTCCTGGATATGGATGGAGTCATCAACTTGGAAACGGAAAAACGGAGTGACAGAAGGTTTTGGATAAAAATTGGGAGTGGTCCCCGGAGACCCCACTCATTCAATGTGGCAAAGATATGCTTTACGTAAGTCAAAATGGACGGCAATCAGGTGTTTCCGTCTGGAAAAGGCTGTTCGGATGGCAGAATCGATGGACACAAGATTATCAGTGGCAGACCGACCCTGGCGGAAGCTACCCTGACATGGAGCCAGCAAGCCACGTAACTGCAGGACCCAACCCAGCCGCCGACATACCATACGGTCCAGCAGCTTACAAAGAACGTTTGAAAGGCTGATGGGCCGATAGCTATCCACATCAAGCGGGTTTTTACCATGTTTGAGCACCGGAATGATTGTGATCTCCCGCCATTGAGATGGAAAGACGCCATCGCAACAGATCCGGTTGAAGATGACGAGAAGATGTCACTGGTAGTCAGATGAGAGATGTTTAATCATCTGGCTGTGGATGCGATCAGGCCTAGGAGCTGTGTCGGAGCAATGTGCCAGGGCACTGAGGAGCTCCCACTCTATAAATAGGGCGTTATAGGATTCCCTGGAGCGTGTAGTGAATGAGAGGACGTTCCCTTCTAGCAGCCGTTTGAGTGTGCGGAAGGCTGGGGGGTAATTCTCCGAAGCAGAGGCTCGATCAAAGTGCTCAGCAAAGTGCTCGGCAATCGCTTTTGCGTCGGTACATAACTCGCCATTTCTGGTAACACCGGGGACAGCTGTTGGGGCCTGGTACCCAGACCTGGGAAGGTGACGTGTGGCACCCAATGGTGGAGACGTATCTCTCCCAACACACTTTCTTCCGTTGTTTGATAAGGTGGCGAACACGGGCACGGAGCCCTTTAAAGGCTATGAGGTGCTCCAGGGAAGGGTGCCGCTTACGCTGCTGTAGAGCTCGCCGACGCTTCTTAATTGCTTCAGTGACTTCCGGCGACCATCAAGAGACTGCCTTACGCCTCGGGTACCCGAAAGAGCGAGGGATCGCGTTTTCTGCCGCAGAGACAATTGTGCTACTCGCCTGCTCAACCGTCAAATCGATGTTACCGTGCGGGGTAGATTCAGCGGTGACAGCACAGGTGGAAGTTCCCCAGTCTACCTTGTTCAAAGCCCATCTGGGCAGGCTTCCGCCTAAGGCTGTGGCAGTGACAGGAAGATGGGGAAGTGGTCACTACAACACAGGTCGTCATGTGCTCTCCAGTGGATAGATGGGAGAAGTCCTGGTGTGGGGCGGCGGGTGGAATTTTTACTGTTGTATAAATGTTTGAATGTTGAAACACTTCCCGGCCGATTAACCATATGAGGGGCGGCGGGTGGAATTAATTGTTATATAAATGTTCCTATAATTTAGAATGTTATTTATGCTGTCTTTCGCCGTTCTCAACACTGGCTCTCTGACTACAATATTGGCAACCAGAAAGTGATTAGCAAAACGTGAAGCCTGTAATTAGAATTCCTAGTGCCCACTTCATCTGAGAATACACTTATAGTTACAGCTTATAGCTCTGATGAGTTAGGAGATTGTCTGGGATTTATAATCAAAAACGGTCATGAAAAAACGTTCTGTATTCTGAAAGTCACAGATGAAAACAAAAGAATCCACACAATCTAACTAACAGAGCAGTTCAGAGTCTAATGCGCTGATGCAACTATAAATGTCCAAATTAAATGTTTAAATGAATGCTCGCCATAATTTGATGATTAGGTTCATCAAACGCCACGCTAATTAATGGTAGAATGTTTGTCCCGCGGCGGCACGTGAAAATACGACAATACGCAAACTGAAGATCGATAGTTAAGGTCATCCCAGAATTAACACTTCACTCGAAAATGATTTCATGGTTACGCGTATCCTGAGTAACTTAATACGGCATCCGAGGCTGTTTGTAGCAATGATACCGACGCGACGCGACTCCCGACACAGATGGCGTGCTATTCAGCGTCTGGAGAGCACTGGGGACTTGCTTCCTCGCGCAGCGTTCTTATATATAAAGCCGCGGTGCGGACGGCTAAGAGAACGCCTGATCAAATCGGCTCTCCCGACTAGCCGCTGGGCTAGTAATGCACCACATTAAGTTATTGAATAAATCATAGCTTCTTTTGCTGATGGCCGATGAAACTCTCAATTTAAATGTGCATTCAACACACAGGTAAGTAATCATAATAAAAGTTTGACGTGGCTAAGTAAAATATTTTGGGCGAGAGAATTAATTTAATTACACTGCACGCAGTAGACGAGCTCTGAACTTGCCCTTTGGAGATACACTATCGCTACAGTTTTATATTTATTCAAATGAAACTTCTCACATCTTTATGGTTATAGCGAATCTCCATTCTACTTTAATATAAACATCCTAGCCTTATTTATTAGCCTACTTAATCTATCTTGCTTCCTTAAGTTTTAAGACAAAAACCAGAAAATTATGAATTTAAACTAAAATCTTAATTTGTTAAATTCAAAAGTACTGTTTTTATTAAATCATTACGAAAAAGGAATTTAAATATAAATTTTTAATTCTCTAGCTCTTTTCTGTTGCGCCAATGATTTTTACAGAAAAACGTCCAAATCTCGAAAATGGTTAAAGTTATCGAACTGATATTCAACACATGTTGATTTAGTATTACTCCTGACATGCTAGAAACATTTTAGGTTTTTCACTTGATTTATAAAGTATTGCGCAACCTTTATGATGTCAGAGCTAGTTACTGCGGACTGGCTGGCACACAATGGAAAGACTGATGTGAATTTACTACTGTGTGAGTAGGCTGCATCCCTACACTGGGCTGCAAATTGATAATTCAAAGGCCGAGGAACTACCACGAGCCACAATGAAACGTGTGGCGGACCCAGTATTTAAGAGACAGATGTAGAAATGCGACAGTAAAGTTTCGACATCACTGCCTCAGCCAGTAAGCATGGTGCCACGCCACAAGGGGTTATGGGCATTAAAATCTCCCAGAAGCAGGAAAGGATTAGGGAGTTGATCAATCAGTGCAGTTAATACATTCAGAGTTACTGCAACATCTGGAGGAAGATATACATCACTGGCCATTAAAATTGCTACACCAAGTAGAAATGCAGATGGTAAACGGGTATTCATTGGACAAATATATTATACTAGAACTGACATGTGATTACATTTTCAGGCAATTTGGGTGGGTAGATCCTGAGAAATCAGTACCCAGAACAACCACCTATGGCCGTAATAACAGCCTTGATACGCCTGGCCATTGAGTCGAATAGAGCTTGGATGGCGTGTACAGGTACAGCTGCCCATGCAGCTTCAACACGATACCACATTTCATCAAGAGTAGTGACTGGCGTATTGTGACGAGCCAGTTGCTCGGCCACCATTGACCAGACGTTTTCAATTGGTGAGAGATCTGGAGAATGTGCTGGTCAGGGCAGCAGTCGAACAATTTCTGTATCCAGAAAGGCCCGTACAAGACCTGCGACATGCGGTCGTGCATTATCCTGCTGAAATGTAGGGTTTCGCAGGGATCGAATGAAGAGTAGAGCCACGGGTCGTAACACATCTGAAATGTAACGTCCACTGTTCAATGTGCCATCAATGCAAACAAGAGGTGACCGAGACGTGTAACCAATGGCACCCCATACCATCACGACGGGTGATACGCCAGTAGGGCGATGACTAATGCACGCTTCCAATGTGCGTTCACCGCGATGTCGTCACCGATGCGACCATCATGATGCTGTAAACAGAACCTGGATTCTTCCGAAAAAATGACGTTTTGCCATTCGTGCACCCAGGTTCGTCGTTGAGTACACCATCGCAGGCGCTCTTGTCTGTGATGCAGTGTCAAGGGTAACCGCAGCCATGGTGTCCGAGCTGATAGTCCATGCTGCTGCAAACGTCGTCGAACTGTTCGTGCAGACGGTTGTTGTCTTGCAAACGTCCCCATCTGTTGACTCAGGGATCGAGACGTGGCTGCACGATACGTTACAGCCATGCGGATAACATGCCTGTCATCTCGACTGCTAGTGATACGAGGCCGTTGGGATCCAGCACGGCGTTCCGTATTACCCTCCCGAACACACCGTGTCCATATTCTGCTAACAGTCCTTTGATCTCGACCAACGCGTGCCCGCATCTCGTGGTCGTGCGGTAGCGTTCTCGCTTCCCGCGCCCGGGTTCCCGGGTTCGATTCCCGGCGGGGTCAGGCGTTTTATCTGTCTCGTGATGGCTGGGTGTTGTGTGCTGTCCTTAGGTTAGTTAGGTTTAAGTAGTTCTAAGTTCTAGGGGACTTATGACCACAGCAGTTGAGTCCCATAGTGCTCAGAGCCATTTGAACCATTTTTGAACTCGACCAACGCGAGCAACAATGTTGTGATACGATAAACCGCAATCGCGATAGACTACAATCCGTCCTTTATCAAAGTCGGAAACGTGATGGTACGCATTTCTTCTCCTTACACGAGGCATCACAACAACATTTTGACAAGCAACGCCGGTCAGCTGCTGTTTGTGTATGAGAAATCGGTTGGAAACTTTCCTCATGTCAGCACGTTGTAGGTGTCGCCACCGGCATCAACCTCGTGTGAATGCTCTGAAAAGCTAATCATTTGCATATCGCAGCATCTTCTTCCTGTCGGTTAAATGTCATGTCTGTAGCACATCATCTTCGTGGTGTAGCAATTTCAATGGCCAGTAGAGTACATAGCAGACAGTTATTTCCTTCGTCGTCTTTATTCTGACAGCCACAGCTTCAAGAGGCGTTTGAAGGGGCACATGTTCAGACCGAGTTTAGGACATAGACGCAAACTCCACCTGACACTTGATTATAGTCGCTACGGTTCCTGTAATATCCCTTATAGCCGTGGAGGGCAGGGGTCCGCATTGCTGGGTACCAGGTTTCCTGGAGGGCAATGCTGATAGCAGGTGTTAAGCTTAACAGTTGCCGTAGTTCAGCCAGGCGGTGGAAAAAAACCTCCGCAATTACACTGCAGGATGACATCGTGAGACTGGGAAGGCATCGAACATTCAATGAGGCAGTTTACGCCTCAGAGTCACTTGCTGCCACCGATTTATTGAGTGAACGGTCTATATCGATTGTGTCTGAGGGTGTGTCGAGATCTAGGTAGTCAGCGGGCGCCAAAATCTCCACCCCATCCTAAGATGCAGAGCTTGTAGGTAGCGGTGGTGTGGGTACCACCGCAATTTCCTTGGTCTTAGGGGTTTTCTTTTTGGATTTCTCTCGCTGTTCCTTGGGTTTCCCTGGCTGGGAGGAGTTCACTGGCTCAGTCTCCGGGACTGAGGATGAGTCAAATTGTTCAAATGGCTCTGAGCACTATGGGACTCAACCGCTGAGGTAATCAGTCCCCTAGAACATAGAACTACTTAAACCTAACTAACCTAAGACATCACACACAGACATGCCCGAGGAAGGATTCGAACCTGCGATCGTAGCACTGAGGATGAGTCGACGACTGACGATGAAGAGGATGCAAATCCTTACAAAATCAACTTTATACCCAAATGTGACGTAGCTGGAACACAAAGAAACTATTGGAAAGGAATGCCAAATCGAATAAATTTGAGCCAAACAATGCTGCATTTACAAGACATTTATGCATCTTCTTACATCGTTGCCCTGTAACAGGAACTACCAATCTATTCTAACCAGCTACTTTAGAAAACGGCACAAATTTCGAGGCCTGGCAACAGTTTCAAGGTTCACGAAAAATAACTCTACAAAACTCACTGTACTCTATCAGTAAAGTGAATTGTGGCCGTTTTATGCTTAGATTATACCTTTTATTTTAAATTTTAGCCTAAACCTGGAACAGCCTACAAATGATGCTCCTGTTGCATATAACGTGGTAAACCTCTCCTCATTTTAGAAACAACCATGCGTATCAACGTATCAAGTGTCAGGTATTCACGGTCTTTTCTTTCGGGCCATCTACAGCTGTGTTTCTGAGGTTAGTAAATTAATAAAATGTGTTCTGACGATGGGACTGCTAATTAACCTGCGCGCACTTCAAATAAACTAATTAATTGCAGTGGTGCAAATAAACATTAGGACTTCTGCTTTAATTAAGTTTTCTACCTTTTATTACATTATTAATTACCCGAGAAGTGGTATTCTCATTTATTAATTTGACAATCATCTATTGCTGACTATATGGAGGTCAGTCATATTGTCTTCTCGAGCGTGAAACTAAAATCGGTACAGCAGTATTTGCTAAGGTCTGTCACAAACAAATATAGAACAGAGAGGAAATACAACAAGATTACAAACAAAACAGAACGCTGGAAACAGATCAGTTGTACAAAAATAGACGAAACGACGATAAACTGATAATACAAAAAGTACATCAACATCCTTCGTATAAACAGATTACAAATATTGAACATCATACACACGGAAGGCAGAATTTTGCCTTTGAGATGTAGAACATTTACATCAGTTATAAAGAGAGGCTACAACTACTGTAATAAAAAAACAATAATGGATAAAACGTTAAAAATTATGTAATGAAACTTTTACGACAAAAATGGTATACGTAAACCATACAACAAGACTACTGATTCATTAATAGACAAGCTACAGCAGGTTATAAAAATCTTGTAAAATCGTAAATCCTGAGACTTAGATTGAATGAATTTCGATCTTATTGAGTATGGAAGGAAGCTATGTTTATTAATTTCTTTACATTGATTCAATGAATGCTGATGAAGTTATAAATTCCGTGTTAAATGGAAGACAGGATAGATGATCTCTGTTTTTAAAAAATGAATTAAGTAAAATATGTGACAACTACGCAAGTACAAGTCTTTTAACTGTAGTTTACTAAGTTTACTGAAAAATATTAAATGATCGCTTGGGAACAATATCTGCTTTATTCCCAGAAGACAAACAAATTGCACTTAGAAAGTGACGCGCGCCGAACGAAAATATTGTCAGCATTAAGAGAATTCTAGAGAAATGATGCGGAGTCAGTCGACACACACATGTTGTTTATATTGACCTCGAGAAACTTTTCGCTTCGGTGATTACAAAAAGGCTATGGGCAGTAAAGGAAAAAAGGGGATATCCTGTATATCTTATACAGACATTAAAAAGTTATATGAAGGTTCCAAAATGACCACAAAGAGAGGCAGCTCGAAAACAGAAGAGGTAACGCATCAGACGAGGATGTAACTTACCAACGACACTCTTTAACAAACTTATTCGTCATCAGGTAAGAAAATGGAAGAATGAAGTAAGGTACATGAGGATGCAACTGAAGGAAGTTGTTATCTGAACGCTAGGTCATAGAGACGATGTAGTCATAATACAGAGCAAGGAAGAAAACACAGAATATTCTGTGTTTAGATCACAGGAAGTACGAATATATATGTATAGTTTCCTGTGGACCTATAACAGCTTTACACTCAGACAATGAAGAGAGCATAATTCACACAGTGAAAACATCTACATCTGCATCTACATCTACATCCATACTCCGCAAGCCACCTGACGGTGTGTGGCGGAGGGTACCCTGAGTACCTCTATCGGTTCTCTCTTCTATTCCAGTCTCGTATTGTACGCGGAAAGAAGGATTGTCGGTATGCTTCCGTGTGGGCTCTAATCTTTCTGATTTTATCCTCATGGTCTCTTCGCGAAATATACGTAGGAGGGAGCAATATACTGCTTGACTCTTTGGTGAAGGTGTGTTCTCGAAACTTTAACAAAAACCCGTACCGAGCTACTGACCGTCTCTCCTGCAGAGTCTTCCACTGGAGTTTATCTACAGGGTGTTTCAAAAATGACCGGTATATTTGAAACGGCAATAAAAACTAAACGAGCAGCGATAGAAATACACCGTTTGTTGCAATATACTTGGGACAACAGTACATTTTCAGGCAGACAAACTTTCGAAATTACAGTAGTTACAATTTTCAACAACAGATGGCGCTGCGGTCTGGGAAACACTATAGTACGATATTTTCCACATATCCACCATGCGTAGCAATAATAAGGCATAGTCTCTGTATGAAATTATCCGAAACCTTTGACAACGTGTCTGGCGGAATGGCTTCACATGCAGATGAGATGTACTGCTTCAGCTGTTCAATTGTTTCTGGATTCTGGCGGTACACCTGGTCTTTCAAGTGTCCCCACAGACAGAAGTCACAGGGGTTCATGTCTGGCGAATAGGGAGGCCAATCCACGCCGCCTCCTGTATGTTTCGGATAGCCCAAAGCAATCACACGATCATCAAATATTCATTCAGGAAATTAAAGACGTCGGCCGTGCGATGTGGCCGGGCAACATCTTGCATAAACCACGAGGTGTTCGCAGTGTCGTCTAAGGCAGTTTGTACCGCCACAAATTCACGAAGAATGTCCAGATAGCGTGATGCAGTAATCGTTTCGGATCTGAAAAATGGGCCAATGATTCCTTTGGAAGAAATGGCGGCCCAGACCAGTACTTTTTGAGGATGCAGGGACGATGGGACTGCAACATGGGGCTTTTCAGTTCCCCATATGCGCCAGTTCTGTTTATTGACGAAGCCGTCCAGGTAAAAATAAGCTTCGTCAGTAAACCAAATGCTGCCCACATGCATATCGCCGTCATCAATCCTGTGCATTATATCGTTAGCGAATGTCTCTCGTGCAGCAATGGTAGCGGCGCTGAGGGGTTGCCGCGTTTGAATTTTGTATGGATAGAGGTGTAAACTCTGGCGCATGAGACGATACGTGGACGTTGGCGTCATTTGGACCGCAGCTGCAACACGGCGAACGGAAACCCGAGGCCGCTGTTGGATCACCTGCTGCACTAGCTGCGCGTTGCCTTCTTCGGTTGCCGTACGCGGTCGCCCTACCTTTCCAGCACGTTCATCCGTCACGTTCCCAGTCCGTTGAAATTTTTCAAACAGATCCTTTATTGTATCGCTTTTCGGTCCTTTGGTTACATTAAACCTCCGTTGAAAACTTCGTCTTGTTGCAACAACACTGTGTTCTAGGCGGTGGAATTCCAACACCAGATAAATCCTCTATTCTAAGGAATAAACCATGTTGTCAACAGCACACTGGCACGTTGTGAACAGCACACGCTTACAGCAGAAAGACGACGTACAGAATGGCGCACCCACAGACTGCGTTGTCTTCTATATCTTTCACATCACTTGCAGCGCCATCTGTTGTTGAAAATTGTAACTACCGTAATTTCGAAAGTTTGTCCGCCTGAAAATGTACTGTTGTCCCAAGCATATTGCAACAAACGGTGTATTTCTATCGCTGCTCGTTTAGTTTTTATTGCCGTTTCAAATATACCGGTCATTTTTGAAACACCCTGTATCATCTCCGTTACGCTTTCGCGATTACTAAATGATCCTGTAACGAAGTGCGCTGCTCTCCGTTGGACCTTATCTATCTCGTCTATCAACCCTATCTGGTACGGATCCCACACAGCTGAGCAGTATTCAAGCAGTGGGCGAACAAGCGTACTGTAACCTACTTCCTTTGTTTTCGGATTACATTTCCTTAGGATTCTTCCAATGAATCTCAGTCTGGCATCTGCTTTACCGACGATCAACTTTATATGATCACTCCACTTTAAATCACTCCTAATGCGTACTCCCAGATAATTTATGGAATTAACTGCTTCCAGCTGCTGACCTGCTATTTTGTAGATAAATGATAAGGGATCTATCTTTCTATGTATTCGCAGCACATTACACTTTGTCTACATTGAGATTCAATTGCCATTCCCTGCACCATGCGTCAATTCGCTGCAGATCCTCCTGCATTTCAGTGCAATTGTCCATTGTTACAACCTCTCGATACACCACAGCATCATCTGCAAAAAGCCTCAGTGAACTTCCGATGTCATCCACCAGGTCATTTATGTATATTGTGAATAGCAACGGTCCTATGACACCCCCCTGCGGCACAACTGAAATCACTCCTACTTCGGAAGACATCTCTCCATTGAGAATGACATGCTGCGTTCCGTTATCTAGGAACTCCTCAATCCAATCACACAATTGGTCTGATAGTCCATATGCTCTTACTTTGTTCATTAAACGACTGTGGGGAACTGTATCGAACGCCTTGCGGGAGTCAAGAAACACGGCATCTACCTGTGAACCCGTGTCTATGGCCCTCTGAGTCTCGTGGACGAATAGCGCGAGCTGGGTTTCACACGACCGTCTTTTTCGAAACCCATGCTGATTCCTACAGAGTAGATTTCTAGTTTCCAGAAAAGTCATTATACTCGAACATAATACGTGTTCCAAAATTCTACAACTGATCGACGTTAGAGATATAGGTCTATAGTTCTGCACATCTGTTCGACGTCTCTTCTTGAAAACGGGGATGACCTGTGCCCTTTTCCAATCCTTTGGAACGCTACGCTCTTCTAGAGACCTAGGGTACACCGCTGCAAGAAGGGGGGCAAGTTCCTTCGCGTACTCTGTGTAAAATCGAACTGGTATCCCGTCAAGTCCAGCGGCCTTTCCTCTTTTGAGCGATTTTAATTGTTTCTCTATCCCTCTGTCGTCTATTTCGATATCTATCATTTTGTCATCTGTGCGACAATCTAGAGAAGGAACTACAGTGCAGTCTTCCTCTGTGAAACAGCTTTGGAAAAAGACATTTAGTATTTCGGCCTTTAGTCTGTCATCCTCTGTTTCAGTACCATTTTGGTCACAGAGTGTCTGGACATTTTGTTTTGATCCACCTACCGCTTTGACATAAGACCAAAATTTCTTAGGATTTTCTGCCAAGTCAGTACATAGAACTTTACTTTCGAATGCATTGAACGCCTCTCGCATAGCCCTCCTCACACTACATTTCGCTTTGCGTAATTTTTGTTTGTCTGCCAGGCTTTGGCTATATTAATGTTTGCTGTGAAGTTCCCTTTGCTTCCGCAGCAGTTTTCTAACTCGGTTGTTGTACCACGGTGGCTCTATTCCATCTCTTACGATCTTGCTTGGCGCATACTCATCTAACGCATATTGTACGATGGTTTTGAACTTTGTCCACTGATCCGCAACACTATCTGTACTTGAGACAAAACTTTTGTGTTGAGCCGTCAGGTACTCTGTAATCTGCTTTTTGTAACATGCCTAAGAGCACAGTAGAAAAGCTTTTACCAGCAGGGAATACATGCTCCTACACTACCCTGGTGTAGCGAAATAGAACTTGATGGATACTATATAATAAATAGTTCATACAAAAGAGATGTTGATTGATATTGTCATCAAATTCTAGCTCTTGCGAATACGTATGTTCTGAGGAAAATTTTGTAGGGTAGTATTTGTAGAACAACTGCCATACGTACATTTATGCTCGTCCTTGGTATAACTTACAGGGTAACAATTATTGAAACATATGAAATAAGATGGTCATAACTTGTGAACGGTTTGCGTTAGGCCGTTCAACCTGCACGGTTGGCCGCGGGGCATCATTGGAATTTGTATGCGCATGCAGTTTCGTTTAGCAACGAAGCCCATTTTCATTTGGATAGGTTCGTCAATATGCAAAACTGACACATTTGGGGGACTGAGAATCCTCATTTCCCCATCGAGAAGTCTCTTCATCCTCAACATCACACCACTGTGTAGTGTGCAGTGTCCAGTCACTGAATAATCGATGCGATATTCCTTGATAGCACAGTGACTATCGAACGGTACGTGAAGGTTTTGGAAGATAATTCCATCTCCATTATCCAAAGTGACCCTGATTTAGACAAGATGTGAGTCACGCAAGACGGAGTTCGATACCATCGAAGCAGGAGAGTGTTTGATGTCGTCGAGGAGGACTTTGGGAACCGCATTTTGGCTCTGGGGCCACCAGTATTGGCCTCGGTTATCTGCCGTTTTCTCCGGGTCTTATAACATGCGTCACTTCCCAAAACCAATACTGAGCTGGAAACACCCATTCGGGATGTTATCGATAGCATCGATGTTCCGACACTTCAGCGGGTGATGCAGAATTTCGCTACTCGCCTGCGCCACATCATCGCCAATGATGGTAGGCATATCGAACATGTCATAACCTAAATCCGAATATCTGTAGTGACGTTTGCATGTTGAATAAAGTGTGTGCACGCCGTAGTTTGTAACTAATTTGCGTTTTTTCCATATAGTTCAATAATTGTCTTCCTCTGCCAAAAACCCATGCAACTTTACAGTGTATACTTTACGAAAATTTAGCAGATATAGACTGTTACTACATTTTAACCCTGGTGACTCAGAGCAAGCGTTGCCATGCGTATGCTCTGTATGGCCTACTTGCCGCCTTCTACACATGATCTCCTCATAGGCATCTCCAGTCATAAGAACTGAATGTTGGCACTGCTAATGATTCTCACGTGTGTTACTGCGGCTAGTACGCGCTTGTTTTCTTATAAACCTTCAACTGTATTACATAGCCATTTTATTGGAGACCTAAAATTTAATACGAACCACGGTAAAACTTTGTGTTTCTTTGCATGTAAGAAGCTTAGCCAGAGGATAAGAAACATTCTTCTACAGTACATTTAGCCGCAGATCTTTGAACTGACAGGTACCAAGAAACGCATTTAGACTCTTAGCCAGCCAGCAACAAACTTTGTTTATGTGTTCCGTGCAGAGTATTTTTACGATTGGATGGTAGATATACTTAATGTCCCGTCGCCGGCGAGATAATTAGTGAGTGAAGACTATTTCGGTTTGGCGGTAAATGGTAAAGGAACCACACTGGTTCCTTATCTAAGGAACGACAAGAGCCTCCGCCCATTGTGATTTACGCAAAATGGGAAACATTAATCTTGATTTCAGGACGGAGATTGGAACCAGAGATTTTCCGAATGAGGGTAAAGTGTCATATCAACTACGCCACCTCACTTGCTTTATTGAACGGAAACCAGCCGGCTGGAGTGGCCGTGCGGTTCTAGGCGTTACAGTCTGGAGCCGAGTGACCGCTACGGTCGCAGGTTCGAATCCTGCCTCGGGCATGGATGTGTGTGATGTCCTTAGGTTAGTTAGGTTTAATTAGTTCTAAGTTCTACGCGACTGATGACCTCAGAAGTTATGTCGCATAGTGCTCAGAGCCATTTGAGCCATTTGTTGTTGTGTACTTCATCGGTCATTTTACTGAAAATAACTGCAGTGTCGATTTCACAACTTCGAGCGTTAACTCATAAAGTGACTCCCTTGCTCTGTCCTAAACATTACATAAAGAAGCATGTGATGTTATAAAAGAATTAACACGTATTATTGCAGGTAGTAGTGTTGGTAGAAACTAGAACAAAGTTCCTACAACCACATGTCCGATAGGTCAAGAAACCAATACCTGTTGACTGCTGATATGTCGGCTAAGCTGTCCTCTCATTCGCATCTGTCTGCCATGTAGAAATAGACACTACAGGCAGTGATGTATGTGTTTACCAGGCACTCTGCTGCTAAATGAGAAACATCGTTCATAAATAAGTATTGTAAATATTTAGAATATGTCATCAACAAATTTTTTGTCTCTTATAGTTTAACAAGTTCTGTAAATGGCAGAATATGTTTTCGAAAATCCTTTTAACTCTTTAACGTTTATCCCTTTATTGCAGCTACCACACAATGTCATATCAGCTCCCTGTACGAAGCCGGGTACCCCATCTAGTTCACAATAACGGAACTCTGCCACCATTGTCATGAATAAATTTATGTCACGTTGTTGTTGTGCTCTTCAGTTCGCAGCCTGGTTTGATGCAGCTCTCCGTGCTACTCTGTCCTGTATAATCTACATACTTCTGAATCTTTTTACTGTATTCATCTCCTGGTCTCCCTCTGCGTTTTTACCCCCCCCCCCCCCCCCATTCCCACCCAACACATCTCTCCAGTACTAAACTGGTGATATCTTGATGTGCCTTATCAATCGATCCCTTCTTCTAGTCAGGTTGTGATTCATGTTATAGTGACTAATAATTCTACCTTCTCTTATCTCTCTGCCTTAATGTCCGCATCTTTGCTCCATAAACTTGATTAGGTTTGGAGACAATATTCCGCATTGTATTATTAAAATCTTTCCTCGTATGTTCACCAACGTGCCTGTTGACAAGTTACGCGGCTGCTACGGTCGCAGGTTCGCATCCTGCCTCGGGCATGGCTGCGTGTGATGTCCTTAGGTTAGTTAGGTTTACTTAGTTCTAAGTCTAGGGGACTTATGACCTCAGATGTTGAGCCCCGTAGTGCTTAGAGCCATTTGTTAATGAATCTGGATACCTATCGAGCGATGTACAACACTGGGCTCGCATTCAGAACAACGGTAATGCAAATCTTCGTCCAATCACTCGGACTGAAATAAATGTTAGAATGATTCCTGTGAGATGAATGCGATCTATTTTCTTCCCAATCCTTCCACAATATGAGGTGGAGTTCCGTTTGTCGGCCGGGGTGGCCGAGCGGTTCTAGACGCTACAGTATGGAACTGCGCGACCGCTACGGTCGCAGGTTCGAATCCTGCCTCGGGCATGGATGTGTGTGATGTCCTTAGGATATTTAGGTTTAAGTAGTTCTAAGTTCTAGGGGACTGATGACCTCAGATGTTAAGTCCCATAGTGCTCAGAGCCATTTGGAGTTCCGTTTCAAATGAGTTAGTTGTGGACGGAACGTCACCCCATAACTCTCCTTCTTCGTTGTTTTTCTTTATGTTTTCACGTTGATAAACGTGTTACTGATATAAAGCAATCCAAACATTTAACTCAAATAATCTCTTATGTCATGTCGTCAGTAGCGCTTAAGCTTTCCACAGATAATTCCTCTCGCATAGCAACTGTCTTAGATATGACGGTCGATAATTTTTTGTTGCGTATTTCCAGAGTTTCATTCAGTTTTTGCACAATTCCCTCACAAGTTCTTTTATGAGTTCTTCGCTCGTGAATGAACAACACTATCGTAAAAGCATTGTAACATCTCAAGTCCGTTCTTCAAACAGTACTGATGAATAGTGGTGATTTCTGTTTTTTGGGCATTGGGCCGTGGTCCAAGACTTAATTCTCTGCCTAACGTTTAGTCTGCCAATGCTGGAGATACCATCAGAGGCTACAAAAACTCAAAAGACAGTTACAATCTGCACAAGATCAGCAATACGAACTGTTTTTACGTTTCCAAGCAACGGTCGGGTCGTGACATCACCTGACCATTGCCGAAGGTGCCACAGTGGCACCAATATCAGTGGACTCCGCCGAACATCGACATCGGCGAACAAGTCCGATATTCACAAAGTATTACGCCATTACGTGCGCGGTCCAGTGCAGACAATAACATCGCACGAACGTACATACATCGAATGACAGTCGGTGAAATCCAAATAAGTTGGGTTTCTTTGGACAAATGGTACGACGTCCTCATACGCGAAAGATGAACTGTAAGAAACTGATGTAGTCTAAGAAAAAGAAAAGTTTGCGGTATCTTGAGGATGATAAATATCTTAACGGGGATATAGTTCCGAATGTATGGAAGCAGCTTTGTTGGAAATCACAAGGAGGTAAAATATTTATTGCAAATTTTACACTTAAATTATAACATCAAAACAAAATTTGTTCAAGTGTCTGTAAGTTCATCTTTATACAGGTGGTTGTGGACCTCGGCTGTTCAATGCAAAATGTCTAATCAAAACATCAGGCTTCTAAATTTCCAGTTATGTTATTTGAGCGACCAGTTTCAGTGCTACATTACGCCATCTTCAGGCCCCCTGACCAACGTGTAAGAAGGATCCCACCTCAAGTTCAGTCAAAAAAGGGACCAGCATTCACGGATTGGTATCCGTAGATTTCCTCTTACACAATGATCCCTTAGACCACTTGCTTACTGTTAGAGACACTTTCAATGAAGTGATGATCGATGGGATCGCTATGCTAAGAAGAAACCTGCGGATACTAGTTAGTGAATGCTGGCGCCTATTTCAAATGGACCGCAGGTGGGATTCAAGCGGCCGGAAGATGGCGCACTGTAGCACTGAAACTAGTTACTCATATAAAATAACAACCTGAAATTTAAACGGCAGAAGGTGTTTTGATTTGACATTTTATAATTTCTTCAGGTGACAAGTGTGAAGTACCTTACGTTTAAATTAGCTTTTTATTTTGATTGCGGTTCATGAGTGTTACACGTCTACAAATAATTATTACTGCCTACTGGTGCTTTTATGCCAGTGGGGTGGTGATTATGTTGTGAGAGGGAGTTTGCCAATGTGGTGTATGTGTTTCCATAATTAAGTGCTTGAGATTTGCAGAGTATTTTATTCTAAAATTTATTTTTATCCTTCACACGTATCCCGAATGACTGTCACTGGAAGTTAATTAACATATGTGTGTTTTGGTGAGTTTATTTGAAGTTGTGCGGAGTGTGTGTAACCACTCTTTCCAATGTCACCATGAATCATCTGGAGTATTTAATAGATCATTTCTCTCTTCGTCTCATACATTCGTTGCACTTGGCTCGTTATTCCAATAACTGAGGAAAAAGTTCACCGATACAGTACTCGTAATGTTCTTTTTCAGATAGATATAGTTCATTGACGTGCATTCGGCGTCTTTTTAATAGCGAAATCTGCAGTGCAGCACTCGTTCCTAAGACAGAAGCGTCGTGATATCCACCCGGCCCAGAGGGGTTGAAATCTAACTTACTTCATCGAACAGATTCTAACCTACTGTAACCCATCTTCCCTGTAACAGAGAAATCTGACGAAGGAGATCGGACGCACTGTGACAGTGCGATATTATCGGCCGATATTATCGGGCGACCAAAGCGAGCGGTGTCTGGCGATCGTTGTCGGTGCCACTGTGATCGCAGCGTAAAGGTCGCCCGGTGGTGCAGATGTATGTTATGGAGCTTGTAGTGAGTAAGAGTTGGGGAGAAGGGTTAGAGTTGCTCATTTTATTTAATGCTACGGGCTACAAACAGTCTCATTTCAATCCTCCTTCTTTTCTATTAAACTGGTTTGTGGGCTGTACCTCTCTGTACAACCCAGCACAGTAATTATTAAATCTTGATAAAACCATAGTAACGGGGAAAAGAAATTCCAGGGCACCGAAGATACCTTGCAGAAAATAAAGGCGAAAAGCGTATGGCACGGAAATTGTGTTTCATTTAGTTGTAGCCAAACGGTCCAGAAAGTAAAAATTATCAACAACTGAGGAAGACAGGACTACAAAAGTTGAAAATTTGTGTTCCTGATTCCACTGCATGATCGGCTACTGCTAATTTATCCATGCTGCCCAGACGACAGTTGCTCTGGATTTCCTTAAGACGGGTTTTAATTATTCTTTTTGTAGTTCCTATGTACACTTGACGGCATGCGGGAGCGGTTTTATATACTCTTGCTGTGGCAAGCGGCGGCCGTAGATCCTTCCCAGAGTTCAAATAATCCCATACCTTTATTTTAGGTTTGAACAGTGTACCAACATCTAGTCTTCTGGATACGTACCTATGCTACGGTGTACGTAATGTTTTCTGTGACACGTACGTAATGTTCCGCTATTAGTGGAAAGAAGGAGTCGAATCAGAAGACCAGTGCTCACCGATAGAATGCAGGTAGCCACAACCTGAATACTATCGCATGATCGTTTGCAGCTTATGTACAACAACGATCGAAATGTAAAGAACTCAGGTTTCACTGTAGTTTGCCGTAATTTTGAACGGCAGTATTTAGTTTAATAGCCACGCGAGGTAGCCGTGCAGTCTGGGGCGCCTTGCCACTCCTCGCGCGGCTCTACCTGTCGGAGGTTCGAGTCCTCCCTCGGGCTTTGGTGTTTGTGTTATCCTTAGCGCAAATTAGTTTAAGTTAAATTAAGTAGTATGTAAGCTTAGGGACTGATGACCTGAGCAGTTTGGTCCCATAGAACTTATCACAAATTACCAAATTTAGTTTAAATGAATTTAACTTGCAGAATTAAACGGTCGCCAACTCCAAAACAAGCAAAAGTAAAATTCTTAAACGGTTATAAATGACTTCGAAATCACGCAAATATCGCTAGAGAAATACAAGCAACAACTGGACAAATTGCACACGGGCTATCTTACATGTACAAGACGCGTGTAACATGAACACACAATACGTTAATTTGGAATCAACTGGTGTTAGTTATCAAAACGATCACGAATAATAACCAATGACTACAGTCTTTACGGAAACGGCAGTGTGCGACGTAGTTCATGATAATGCTATCCGTCTGTAAATATACTTAAACGTATTCGTTACTTATTAGTCTGCAAATTATCGCTTTTAAGGTTTATGCAGCATAAACTTTAATTCATGGTAACTACTATTTTCAGGACTAATGTTACGTTGATGTATGCACATTATATCGTTTAAAAAAAGCAACTAATATTCTAAAACTACTTTGACTACAAGACAGCCTGCACAATTTTATCATGGAATATAAATTCCTTTTTAATCAACTTTAATTTAAACATTGTCAGCAGTAATAGTGGAATACTATTTCAACCACTATAGTTCCTACTTCTTTTGAACACAATAAGTACTTGACTGAATATCAATTGTAAACCCATGTAGATTTGTCTTCTTTGGACTCTTTCTTTCATATGTGACTCTTTCGGAATTTATGGTGAAACGATAGGATGTTACTGATGGTTAACGACTTGAGTCAATTAAGATTCTCACGACTAGGCTGGACCTCACTCTGTGATGCGTTTGCTTGATGTGCGATGTAGTGCTTAGTATTACATCCGTTTTAGGCAAAAGAATCTTCTTGATTAGCGATCAGTTTGAGTAAAATTGGACGACACAGTATTCTTATTACTTGCAAAATCCTCTTGTGACCATACACTGTGCACACATACTTGCTCGCGCATTTATAATTTGCCGACTCACATATTACAACAACATTTCCGGCGCAATACACTCTCACATTTGGGCGCCAAAGCATACGTTTGTTCCACACCACTGATGCGTCCCAATTACTTCTCCAGCTTCACGTATACGACTGCAAGCATTCACGCCTAAGATGTTATTGTTACACGAAAGATAATCTCTATGATTAAGTTCCTGACATAGCCAGAGTGTTCTCTACAATAATTTTACATAAATTATTCTTACTTGTTCTATTAACATACATTACATTTTCATAAACACTAGTTGCTGACAAAATTAATTCATAATATATTTACAAAAATGGTTTTAAATTCGGGAAATCAAGTGGCTGAAAATACGTGTGGTGCTAGGTTATAGTATTACAATACAGCCTGTGGCACTTTTTAGAAATGGGTTGCAAAATATCCCTTTAGTTAGCTCTTCTCCGTTAGAACTTCAGCATTTTTTAGGGTGTATTGTCCTGTTTATCTGTTTGTCAAAGTAGCCGTTTGTTGTGAAGGCGGTTCTTAAGTAATCGAGCTCGTTCTCCTGTTACTATGAGTCACAGGAGAAGTTCCAGAGGAACGTATACGAAAGTATTAATGAAAATGTGGATGGATTAAGCGAACATCTGAACTGTTCTGTGAAGAATAGCAAAATGAGTCAATACAGGATTCCCAAACTTTTCGCCCTCAATATACAGCAGCCTACGGTTACGCGATGTTAGGTCTAAACCGTCGTGACAAGATATTCATGGAAAACATGCCGCATGATGAGACTTCAGTGAAAATATGCATAAAAAACTACGTAATACAAAATGACCCATCTCCAAAACCTGTAATTTCGAATACGTGCACTGTTTCGGGCTGTAAGCCTCAAAATAATGGAATACTCCCGTACATGCTGGGCGGGGAATAACAAGCTCAGCAGCAAAACAGACAGCGAGTTACATCAACCGAGCGACCGAGTTTGCAACACTTTCGGTTAAAACACGATTTTTTTCGCACCATATTAAAGCGCGCATCAGTCACCAGAATGAAATATTTTCCGCCCGGATTCACACCTGCTTTGTTCGGATGAATAATGCGGCGGCGGTGGCGGTGGCGGCGGCGTGCACGCGCTCCGCAGCAAGTGGGGCGTGAGCTGCGGGCACTGGCCGCCAGATCGCAGCACGCGCGCGGTCGGCCCTAGCTCGCCACCGGCGCTTAATAGAGTCACGTAACGGCAGCAGAGATTGCCGGCATTGCGCTGCCCGCCAGCAAATCAAAATTGAATGCGATGCGGAAGCGTTTCACTCTGTGTCGCCGGCCGCTTTGATGAAATTGGATTTCGGCCGTCCTTCCTCCGACAACAGTTTGCCGGGCGGCTCGTAACGGTCTGCCAGTTCGCGACGAGTTACTCCGGTCTTACTGCTGTGTGACCGCCGTTGACGTCGTTATTGTAACACGTTAAGTGCAAGTGCCTCAGGTCGTCTAAATGGCTTCTCATGACGGCTGCCGCTGCTATCGTCGACATCAATGTTTATGGGGAAAAAGTAATAGAGGTTACAGTTCGTAGTAATTGACGGAAAATGATCGAGTAAAACAGAAGAAATATCCAGCGTTCCCCAAGAAAGTGTTATATGCCCACTGCTGTTCCTGCTCTACATCAACGATTTAGGTGATAATCTGAGCATCCCTCTTAGATTGTTTGGAGATGATGCTGTCATTTACCGCCTTGTAAAGTCATCAGATGACCAAAACCAATTGCCTGAATCGTGCGAGAAGTGGCAGTTGGCTCTAAACATTCAAAAGTATGAGGTCATCCACATAAGTAATAAATCGAATCCGCTTAATTTCGGTTACACAACTAACCAGACAAATTTAAATGCTGTAAAAACGTATAAATTCGTCATTTTTTCTGTTTTCCGTCTTTCCTGTAGCTGCTTTAAATTATTGGAGGTATGTACCATATGAGCAACCAGTTGATGGCAATTTGATTGTTGCCATACACGTTTCGCTTCATTTATCTGGGAAGCATCATCAGTGGCCTGTAATACATGTTTCCTTTTTTACGTACAATAAACGTATTGTACGGTATATATAATATGCTGCTGTATTACATTTTGTCGTGTCTTTCTCTTGTTTTTTAGCTTAAAATGAACTTTTGTAGCACAAAGTTCATAATGTGAACTTATCGTTCGGTGATACTTACGATTTCCAGCTCTGTTAACTCATGGTGCGATCCTGGAGATGTATTCGTTATTTTCCATACGCTAGCTGGCAGGTTTCTGGCGTTTGAGTGGAAACCAATCATCAGTGGCCTGTAATAGATGTTCCCTTTCTACATACAATAAACGTATTGCGTGGTAGATAGAATACGCTGCTGTATTACATTTTGCCGCGTGTTTCTCTAGTTTTCTAGGTTAAAATCAACTTTTGTAGCGCAAAGTTCGTAATGTGAACTTATCGTTCGGTGTTACGAATTCTAGCGCTGTTGACTTATGTGTGTGGTCCTGGAGATGTATTCTTTATTTTCTACACTCTAGCTGGCCGATTTCTGGAGTGTGGGTGAATGCCAGCTGGAATATGGAAAATAACGAGAACATCTCCAGGACGACAGACGTGAGTTAACAGCGCTGGAAATCGTAAGTAACACCGAACGATAAGTTCACATTACGAACTTTGCGCTACTAAAGTTGATTTTAACCTAAAAAACAAGAGTAACAAGCGACAAAATGTAATACAGCAGCGTAGTATATCTACCACGCAATACGTTTATTGTATGTAAAAAAGGGAACATCTATTACAGGCCACTGGTGATTCTTCCCTAATAAATGAAGCGAAACGCGTATGGCAACAGACTGGCTTCAATTGGTCATATAAATAGTTCGGGATTACAATTACGATTAGCTTAGATTGGAACGATGACATAGATAATGTTGTGGGGAAAGTAAACCAAAGCCAGTTATTTATTGACAGGACACTTACGAAACGCAGTGCATCTACTAAAGAGGCTACTTCCGCTACTCTACCCCATCAGATAGGATTATCTAAAGTGACGGTGGAAGTGGTAGGGAGGGGGGGGGGGAGAAAAGAAGTGAAAGTGAAGGAAATGATGATGTAGCTGTTAATAGGCAGTTGCGTTAACCATCGGACCATCCGGACATGTTCAAAAGAATGGACACCACACATTCATGCGCGTCGATGGGTAATCAAACCACAACCTTCAGTGCGGATACATAATATCGTTCGTCATCCAGCGAGATTTTAAAATTAGCGAGCATGGATAACATAGTCGGGGACTGCAGATAGGGGGCGCTAGGTGGGAATGGGAGTTGGCAGGGAAGCGTCCCGAGATAGTTCACACATCTACCATGAGCACTGTGTCCGGATGGTGCAGTTCCTTCCCTTTCCTTTCTGTTCTCCCAGCTCCAACCCCACTTTACATACTACAGCTGCGGATTCTGCAAGATGTCTGTTCTTCCGGACATGTCTGAAGAAACAGATACCACGCAATCATATAATCAGATAGGATTGACAGAGGGTATCGAAAAAGTTCAAAGAAGGGCAGCTCGTTTTGTGTTATCATGAAACAGGGAAGACAGTGCCACGGATATGAGAAGCGAGATAGGATGGCAATTATTAGAACAAAGTCGTCAATCGTTATGATGAGATCTTTTCACGAAATTCCACTCAACAATTTCCTCCTCTCAATGGAAAGATATTTTACCATCGCAGACAGATATAGAGAGAAATGGTTATCATAGTAAAATAAGGTCAATCAGAGCTCGTACAGACAGATTTAAGTGTTCATTTTTCCTACGCGGTAGTAGAGAGTGGAAAGGTAGAGAAACAGTCCGAAGGTAGTTTGGGGAACGCTCTGCTAGGCACCTAAGTGTTGACTGCAGAGTGGTCCTGTATGTAAGTGAAGACTGTGAGGCATGTACGCAACTTACCTTGCACCTTCTATACCGCGTTGCGCTGCAACTCCCTGGTAAACGACTAATTTACTGAGATGAAGATAAAGCGCAAATTATGGCCAAATCATTGGAGTTACATTTTCGAATATTCGTCATCAATGACGACGACAACAGCAGCAGACGATAGTTCTCGAACGCGTTACTTAACTGAGAAAACAAATTCGGAGTAGGATATTTCACCTGGTGGATAAGGACACTAATTGTTGTCTCATCATTCATTAGTTCAATTATAACGCACTTGGTCCCCGCCGGTTTCTCCTCTAAAACGTTCCTCCACAGAGTCATCACCTGTTTACCCACGTTTACAGTCACTGTCTTTCCTTATCGTACTTTCCCTCGGCGCAGAAGTCATCACCCCTCCCCAATCTCAGAAGATCATGCTTCGCATTCAGAGGTGTACATCTCAATTCTTCATTTCGTAAGTAAATTACTAGAGCGTATTCTACTGGAGTCACTTCAGAAATTCCTGAATCACCATCCTCCTAGCCGGCCGTTGTGGCCGAGCGGTTCTAGGCGCTTTAGTCAGCAACCGCACTGCTGCTGTGGTCGCAGGTTCGAATCCGACCTTGGGTATGGATGTGTGTGATGTCCTTAGGTTAGTTAGGTTTAGGTATTTCTAAGTCTAGGGGACTGATGACCTCAGATGGTAAGTCCAATAGTGCTTAAAGCCATCTGATCCATTTTTTGAACCATCCTCCTCTCAGAACGGTTTGAATTTTGAACTGAATATTCAACAATCTAAAACTTCCCTCACTTGGTTTACATTTGTGCCGTAATGAACCATGGAGAGAGTTGTGTACACTGAAGTGACAAAGGTTGACACCTCAGAATATCGTTCCGGATCTCCTTTTTCCCGGCGTAGTGCAGCGACTCGACGTGGTATGCACTCAACATGTCGTTGGAAGTTCCCCGCAGAAATAACGAGCCAAGCTGTCTGTATAGCTGTCCACAGCTGCGAAATTACTGCCGGTGCAGGATTTTGTGCACGAACTGACCTCTAGATTAAGTTCCATAAATGTTCGATGGGAATCATCTGAGTGGCCAAACCATTCGCTCAACTTGTACAGAACATCCGTCGAACCAATCGCGTAGAATTGTGGCCCAATGACATGACACTTCGTCATCTGTAAAAATTCCATCGTCGTATGGGAACAACATTTACGAGTCAGTGATCAGTTCATTTGGGCCAGAGGACCCGGTCCATTCCGTGTAAACACAGCCCATATCATTGTGGAGCCATCACCAGCCTGTACAGCGCCCTGTTCATAACTTGGGTCCATGTCTGTTTGAAGTCGGCACCACAAGAAGCTTACCATCAAATCTTTCCTACTTCAACGTGTTCAAAAGTATTTCGCATGACTGTCCGTCTTGTAGCCCCCGCAATGAATCCATACACATACCATTCTAAACTTGGCAGGTTAAAGTCGCCTGCAACTAGTATTGCATAATCTGGGCTTTGCGTGCTACTGAACCTAGACTTCCTTTGAATGACTCTAGAACTGCCACAGTGGAATCGGGTGGCCGGTAAAAAATCCAACAATTAATCTACTTTCACCTACACCTGTTTTTCGAGACCAGGTGACTCTACTGTCACAGTCGCTTCGACCTCAAAAAAGACAATGTGTTTGTCAACTGCAATGAACAAGACCTCTCATATGGCATCTAATCTGTCTTTAGGATAGACGTTCCATGACTCGCTAAATGTCTCGAAAGCTTTGCACTTCCTAGACTGAGGCAATTTTTCGGTAAGAGTATTACACTGGTGCCATATTTAACATCCATTCTAATTTAATAAGTTGGTTAAATATCTCGAAGTGACTGTCTTGGCATTAACGTTGGGAAATATGATTTTCGTTGCAGTCGAGACGGAGGAACTACTGTAACTGCTGCATTCGTAATGTACGTCACCGGAATAACCAACTGTACATGACATTCAGAAGTACAAAAACGAAACAGATGTTTCTTTGTTATTTTAATTATGTAAGGATGGAATATCATCTACACATAATATAAATTAAATCACTGCCACCTTTTTTCTTTCTGGATGTGAATCCAGACACGGCCAGTATGGCGGTTCTGTTAGTTTCGTGTTCGATATGTCGAAGGAATACAACGCTGCGAATGGGATTCCCAATTAGAAGTTATGAAATACTGGTCTGTGCTACCCTCCCAGCGTGGAGACGGGGGTCGCACATGCCACTGGACAATCAAGGCAGCTGAGTAGCATGTCGCAAATTACGATTGTGTTCCCATTTCTGCTCCCCCGATTACAGCGCCATCTGTGACGAAACTAAGAAACTGCTTCAGACGAAAGGTGCATACAATTTTCCGTAGAATCGTTATCTGGAATACATAACGGGGGGTTCCTGTTAAAGATGGATGGGAGGTCGAATGTTGTATCAATGGATTTGCCCCTCCGAAACAAAAAAAGTTGGAAATTTTTTTTTTGATCCAGTGTGTAGTTTACGAGACGTTTCAATGTCCTCACGAGGTACACAGGGTGACCCACTTATAAGTTTCAGCGCAGGTAACTTTGGAACAAAATTAGATATTGACGAACAACTTTCACTGGTATGAGTAAATGACAGGGGCTCATGAAAATAAATATAATGAGACGTCCTAAAACGTAAAGAAATCGTAGTTTCAACACAAATGTATGTTTTTTTAATGGACGATTCGTATTATTTCTTATGCAATCAGTAACATGAAATATCATAAAAAATAATGGCGTTGGTTGCATCGCAATAAGTCAATTACATCCCGAGACAATTTAAAGCCAAGTTGGCGACTGAAATAAATTAAACACGCAGCTATTGCACATCTGGGGATGCAAGTGTGAACACCACGTTCCTCATAATCGCTATGTGATTGATGTACGTAATCTTACTTTCACTGTTGTCACGAGGGCGGAAAATAATAATACGGGTTCCTGCCATAATCCTGCAATGAACAGTGATGCACGGGGATCGAGCTTGCATCCTGCGATGTCCAATAGCGGCATGTTTCGTTTATTTCGAGTGTCAAGTTCGTTTTGCAATTCCTTGGGACGTCATTGGCGTATTGCGAAGCAACCGACGCCATTCTTTTTATGATTTTTCATATTACTGACTGTATAACAAATAATACAAGTAAATAGACGCCCCGTATTCTTTCTTATGCAAACAGTAACACGAAAAGTCACAAGAAGAATGGCGTTGGTTGCTTCGCAATATGCCATTGACGTCCCAAGCAATTGCAAAACGAATATATATATATATCAGCTTTAGCAAAATGATCTGACAATGAGTCACACAGTTAAAAGGCACTTCGCCGGCCGAGTGGCCGTGCGGTTAATGGCGCTGCAGTCTGGAACCGCAAGACCGCTACGGTCGCAGGTTCGAATCCTACCTCGGGCATGGATGTTTGTGATGTCCTTAGGTTAGTTAGGTTTAACTAGTTCTAAGTTCTAGGGGACTAATGACCTCAGCAGTTGAGTCCCATAGTGCTCAGAGCCATTTTTTAAAAGGCACTTCATAAAATAATTATCAAAAGAGAAGGAGGACTATACGTTGAAAATCGGGAGCATTAGGATCACAATCCAGGGACCATAAGTTGAACAAGTCCACACTTTACTACAAATGCCGAATCATGAATTATTATCCAGCAATATTCAAGCATATGACAGAATTAAATTTTGATCCATCTCGAGTAGAGGAAAAGAGGAAAACGGTCGCAACCAGCCTCCACACGAACAGAATGTCAATAGCAGCCGCCCTCAGCCACGTAACATTAAATACGGTTTTTCTAAAAAAAAAAAAAAAAAAAAAGGAGACAACTTTTAACACCACAGTACAATAACTTTTAAAAGCCCTTAAATAAAACAAATCTCTTGGAAATAAGTGAAGATAAAACGGCCAACGGTCTTGCCGCAGTGATAACGTCGGTTCCCGTCGGATCACCGAAATAAGCACTCTGCGAACCCGGACTGTCACCTATCCAAGTGCGAGCCAAACCCCATAATACATCACAAATGCACAGTAACGTTGAGATCTGGTGACTGTGGAGGTCAGAAGAGATACAAGAATTAATCCTGGTGCTCCCAGACCCAGTCACGGACCTTGTGGACCCTGTGAACAGAAGCCCTGCCTTCTTGGAAAGTAACACCATTCTTGTGGAACAAATATTGTCCCACGTATGGATACGATGAGCCAAAATTGATCAAATTACGCTTGGGGTTAAGGCGAATTTGCAGAGTATCCATGGAGCCAATGTTTACCCAAGTCAGCAGCGAACCACCACCGTGTTTCACTCTTCAGACGTGATCTCGGCCAGCAGTTGGAAACAGAATGCAGCGAGACTCGTCCGACCAAATGATTTTCTTCCATCGCTGCAAAAGCTATGTTTTACGGCTTCGGTACTACGTTATCGCGTTACGGGTATTTGCATTACTGACGAGTGATTCTGCAACTCCACCTCACACTGCCAATTCCCTACTTACGGAGCTCCGTTCGTGTTGATTTGCTGTTGGCAGGGTCCGCGAGTGTGACATTCAGCTCTGCAGTGACTATTCCAGTTGTCAACCTTTACATTTCACAGTCCTGTTCATACGTCGTTCACCACACCTTCACCCGTGTTGGGACTTATCGGATGATGTTATTCTGCTTTCACTGTACGCAGTATAAGTACTTTATATTTTGCCTCCAGAAATATTCAACATTTCGGCTACCTTCACTACGGATGCACCAACCATATGAGTACTAACAATATGCCAACTTTCGAATTCAGTTAGCTCCGACACAATGCAGTCAGAATTACACTGAACAAAATCCTGAACATGGCTGACACTTGCGGCGTATTGACAACACTGTATCGTAGTCAAATGTAGCAGCACGCCCAGCGTTCTCGTCTAGCATATGTAATTATGTTCAAGCATGCATATCTCGCGCTGTTTGCAAAAGCTGTAAAAGCAATTGTGTACTGTGCAATAATCTTTCCGCCCGCAGATTTTTGATGTACACGGACTAACAATCGGAAATGGTTGTTGTTGTTGTGATCTTCAATCCTGAGACTAGTTTGATGCAGCTGTCCATGCTACTCTATCCTGTGCAAGCTTCTTCATCTCCCAGTACCTAATGCAACCTACGTCCTTTTGAATCTGTTTAGTGTACTCATCTCTTGGCCTCCATCTACGATTTTTACCCTCCACGCTGCCCTCAAATACTACATTGGTGATCCCTTGATGCCACAGAACATGTCCTACCAACATATCCCTTCTTCTAGTCAAGATGTGCCACAAACTCCTGATTTCCCCAATTCTATTCAATACCTCCTCATTAGTTATGTGATTTACCTATCCAATCTTCAGCATTCTTCTGTAGCACCACATTTAAAAAGCTTCTATTCTCTTCTTGTCCAAACTATTTATCGTCCATGTTTCACTTCCATACATGGCTAAATTCCATACAAATACTTTCAGAAACGACTTCCTGACACTAAAATCTATACTCGATGTTAGCAAATTTTTCTTCACAATCGCTTTCCTTGCCATTGCCAGTCTACATTTTATATCCTCTCTACTTCGACCATCATCTGTTATTTTTCTCCCCAAATAGCTAAACTCCTTTACAACTTTAAGTGTCTCATTTCCTGATCTAATTCCCTCAGCAACATCCGACTTAATTCGACTACATTCCATTATCCTCGTTTTGCTTCTGTTGATGTTCATCTTATATCCTCTTGAAAAGACACTGTCCATTCCGTTCAACTGCTCTTCCAAGTCGTTTGTTGTGTCTGACAGAATTGCAATGTCATTGGCAACCCTCAAAGATTTTATTTCTTCTCTATGGATTTTAATACCTACTCCGAATTTTTCTTTTGTTTCCTTTTGTTTCCTAATGGTATGCAGTAATATATGTCAGGTTGAAAAACTGATGTTATGCAGCGACCATTCAGGGCACAAATAAATAACACTGCGATGCATTCGTTCTCTTGGTGCTGTTCCACAATGCTGGACGTACCCTCATATTAAGAGAGATGCGAAAACATAATGCACCCAGGAACATCGTTGAACGTGATCGTTTTAGTGTCCAGGTTTTAAGGTGTGGCGAGACGTAATGTTGCATGGCGTACCGACCTCCAAATCCTTTAATATGGCTTACTCGGCAGTCGAGGGTATTGCTACAATGTACGCCTATTACACGTGCATCTTGCAGTGGTGGAATCGGTTGTAACTTTCTTTTTAAAGATGACAGTTCGCGACCGCATCAAACTGCACGCGTGGAGGAGCTCTTGGAACGAGCGGATATTCGATGAATTGACTGGTTTCCTGTTCCCCACACTTAAATCCTATCGAGAACGTGTGGGATGCTTTGGTTAGAAGAACTGCAGCACGTCCTCATGCACCAATGACCATCCAGCAGTTGTCAGCCATACTGGTGGAGGAATGGTACACCGCCCGCATCTCGTGGTCGTGCGGTAGCGTTCTCGCTTCCCACGCCCGGGTTCCCAGGTTCGATTCCCGGCGGGGTCAGGGATTTTCTCTGCCTCGTGATGGCTGGGTGTTGTGTGCTGTCCTTAGGTTAGTTAGGTTTAAGTAGTTCTAAGTTCTAGGGGACTGATGACCATAGATGTTAAGTCCCATAGTGCTCAGAGCCATTTGAACCATTTGAATGGTACACCTTACCACAATAACCCCTTATCAGCCCTATGGCCCGAGTGGGAGCGCGTTGCAGAGCATACGTTACCATCGGAAGTGATCAGTCGGCCTATTACGAAACATGTTCCGTGAGTGGACCACCACGAAATGTGGTAATTTAAGTGTAAATATGCTCTTCGAATAAAAGCGGCATTTCTGTTTTCGTGTGTCTTTCAGTTACCTTCTGTTGCTGTAAGTATACTGTAGCAGTTTGTTTCTGTGTACGATCCAAGTTTCATCGAGCTATGTTACCTGACAGTGGCAAATCATCCGAAAGTTACTTCCGTACTTAAGGTTTGCTCACCAGTGTAGTTTATTTATGCAGGTTGACATTATTTTAACTGTCGTAAGGATGATAATAATGAAGTAGAGCGTCAGATCGGTGACAGAAATCACTAATCACTGAATCATCCTGTTCACTGAGGTAAGCCTGCGGCAAGTGTAAGAACAGTCATTCAGGTTCAGTTACATTAGAGAAAGTAGATTAGCAAACAGTATAGATCTTTGTTAAGAAACTTCGTACAAGCCCTTATTTCTCTTTACGTCACCTTGCGGTCCATACGCCAAATGCTCCTTAGCGACAGTACAATCTATCTCCATTCAGCTGCAAATGGCGATTCTCAAAATTTTCTCAGTAGTGTTCCGCAAAAAGTACGTTTTATTCCCTCCGGAATTCCCATGTGAGTTCACAGTGCATTTCCAAAACACTTTGTGGCGAAATAAATAAAAAACATTTTACATTTTTAATTCCACGTCATTGTTGATTTAATCAGAGTTCTCACCTTAGACGTAGAATTAGTCCTTCTGCCACAATATTAATTCATTAGTCGTCATCGATGTTCTTCTCTTTGTTGACCGTGTGTACCATCATGAGTCGGCATCGGTTCACTTCACGAAGACGGTGGAAACCAAGGAATACTATGCTACGTCGCTATAAATAATTTTCGTAACACTTCGATACTTTTCACTATTTTTTATTCACAACACAATAAGACTTGCTGTGCTCGTCGCACAAACCA
The DNA here is from genome assembly GCF_021461395.2 of Schistocerca americana. Classification (NCBI taxonomy): domain Eukaryota; kingdom Metazoa; phylum Arthropoda; class Insecta; order Orthoptera; family Acrididae; genus Schistocerca; species Schistocerca americana. Next base: position 748,028,551 of record NC_060122.1, on the reverse strand, counting down.
TAATTACCAACCATATGGCTGCCTTTCCGCACAGTCCAAAAATCACGTCCATCCTCCACAAGGCAACAATCGAAAGTGTCCCTTAGCTCCTTGGAGTATCAAACAAAAGAGAATCCAATGTGAACTTTACAAAGATTATAATATACATGCCTCTCAATTTATCTTTGGCGCAGCTTTTAAGATATTGTATGTCTCTGCATAGGAATGTGTCACTACAACTGCCCCCCTACTGTATACTGTCACTAGAAAATTTTATTTGATTGACAGGATACAGTAGTCGACCTTGCAATTGATAGGTTTGGGGGTCTTTTATTTACACACTTCATTTTTATTGTCTCATTTTCATGGCACTGTGAATTCTTTGGTATTTCTGAGTGTGTGTCAGTTTTTTGGTACACTTATGCCAATATTTACAAACCTTAATCCTAATATACAAAGTTCTGGTTAATACTGAGAAAATGACATCTTGTAGTAAAGTTTGTACAATAAAATATACTCTGAATACAACGTTACATACAAATGTTTCCTTCCTCATCAGAGGCGAAAATTAAGTCATTGTATTGCTTTCTGTATTTATTCTGGGGCGACGAGCTTTGTTCGCTAGCCCGTGTTGAATATGGGCGGGTGATACGCGCGCTTGATTGTTTGGTCGTCCGTTAGCTGGCGACGTTGGTTGAATGCGCGCGCCAGTGCACTGAGTATACACCGACGTGCGGGTACCGTCAAGACTTCCGAACCTCAGTATGCGTGTGCTTTTTGTAGTTCCTTCCAGTACTTAGACTGGATACGACGAGGTACATTGGAATATGTACCCCGAAGAACACACCACACTATGTGCGAGGCGGAGGACGATCCCGTCGATGCAGCTCCTGGTAAGAAGCGTACCATGTCAAACTTGTTTGGCATTGTCCTTTCCTACTGTGACGCCATGGGTCGTTTGACGATACAAGCTTCAATTTTCGATGTCACTTGTTTAGGCTCGCTGACACTTGCAACGTAGCACTACTTTGCACAATTTTAGTTTCTACACACACCACTTTAACCGCGAGTATTGCGATCGAAACTTCCTTTTCACTACACTTTTTTTTTTCTTCGCATTAACCCCTTTTACCTATTGTACTGAGATTCATTCCGCTCAATACTTCTGGTCAATGCACATAATTTGTAAGTCACGGGACTTGGCATGAAATACAAAATACATCACATACAATGGAATAACATATAATACATACAATACATTGTTTACATTTACTACAGGAAAAAACTATCGACTAAAATTGAAAAAATTTTTGACCACTCATAGTGGCTTCTTCGTCTTGGATTTTACTGACACACACACTCGCCTTTTTCCATTAATCTGTTAGAAGGAACAAGTCCTTTGTTTTCCTTCTTGAACTCGAGTATAAGTTAAGGTTTACCTCCGTTACGTATTCTTCATACGCAACGACATGCATCAGCATGCAGAGAATACACCTGTAGCCGCTCCACTGAAGCTTGGGAAGGGAATTTTCTACCTTCTACTTAGGGTAGTGGCAACGACTACGTGTATGCTACGGTTTTTTGCGTATAAAATCTGAAAATGCACGAAATAATCATTTGTATGCAGCACAACCCTAATATGTACAGTGTTTTGTGCTTAAGCACGTTCTGGTGTGCTTGTAAATCATTACCTCTAATAAAATTTCCTACATTAACATAGACATATAAACATACAATCTTGAAGTTCAGGGCGTAGCTACTATTAATATGTACAGTGTTTCATAATAGCGGCACGCCCTTGTGTGCGTGTATCATTTTCAATTAAAGTGCGCTTATAGGCGTCTTGTGTTATCATGGGAGAAAAAATAGACATTTTAATGCATCGGTTGTCATGAAAATCTATGTACACGAATAATCACACTTTCATAGCTTCAGTGCAGCATGAAATTCTTTATGACGTTTTTGTTCATAATTCATTTTATAGACGATTCCTTTGCTTACATGTCGTCGATCACACTACTTACTTGTTTCTCGTATAGCGGCGACATCATTTTCATTCTTTGTGACTGTAAATTGTTATATGTGTGAAAGATATAATTTTGACATGATTTTTCCTTTCATGTTTCAAGTGGGTAAAGTAATTCATACCTTCCTTTTGCATACATGAGTGAAGCATCGCTAATGTTACACTTTGTATCAGGTTTTCCGCATTTTCTCGTAAACTCGTAGAGTCTTACGGTTTTAATTAAGTTGTTTCTTGACGTTAGGTATACCTGTTTATACGAGGTTGTCTTACAGTTTAATTTTCCTTATACACTTCTACGTTGTTTAAGTTCCGTACATGTACAGGGCTTCTTTCGCCTTTCACACATTCATACATACGTTTATACACAAAAAAATATCTACCACTATAATATACACCTTGCTGGTGGGGCCCTTTTTCGGTACCCTGCACCATTCCTTCAATATTCCAAAATAATTCAGGGTGTGCTGAGCATCGTCCCTTATACTAATAATACTTACAACTAAATATTTCTTCTTACATACATAACTGCGCTTTCGTACATGTACCCTCGTGTATAGCTTATATATTCTACAAAGTTGTTTGCTGAGTGCTTCAGGTGTTTCCTAACGTTAATGTGTGTCACTCTCTCTATAAACCCCAGGTATTTGTTTTGAGAGCGATTCAGTTCATTACTCACGCTGCATAGATCTGTTTATTATTATCCTATTGTAAAGCTTGTGTCACTCTTTTCCTTAGTCACAAAAATTCCCGCGTTTACCTTGTTGTTCATTCTGAAAATCGCTAGCTACTGTGTAATGTAAATGTATGCGTTATCTCTTTGATTTCCTCTTTGCTGCTTTTTCCATATACGTAATTGTGTGCTGTTCTCGTGTACATAGCCTTTCTTCCGGTTATATATCTGCATTATTTATTTATTTATTTATTTTTTATTTTCTTTCTCCTTCCGTACAAGCTAAGATTTTACTCAGTATAATATAATATTACAATACCATCCATGACCAGTATGTACTTGTATGTTCACTTTTATTGCGTAATACCAGCTTATAATTAAATTTTCTAAGTTACTATTTACGAGACTTGTGTACCCTTTCCTTTCTTGTTTTTGAATGACTTTCGTCTCTGTGTCTCATAGTAAGAGTGGTCTCAAAACTTTTAAACGTTCCGCGCATGTGCGCTTACGTACCACGACTGGACTGTAGGTGCGGGGAAAACTCTGCATTGTTGGTGAACATTATTCGTGATAGCCACCATCGTGTAATAGTCACGTGACACCTGGACTCGACTGCGCATGCGCCTTCTCGCTTTGTGTACGCTCAGCTGATCGGACATGGAGGGGGGGAAGATTTATCCCCGGCTCGCTGCCTACAGCGCGGCCAATGACCTCGTCTTGACATGCAGCTACCGCGTGCTCATGAGCTAAGCGTTGGATTGCAACTTCGACGCGTGGTTTGTGGCTCGTCTCAAGCGAACAAACTCTGACCTTCGCGCTAATTTGTCTTCGTTCCTCTCTCTTAAATAACTGAGTTAGACTACAAAAGTACCGTATGGTTTATTTTATAGTGTTAAGACTCACAGTAACACATGTTTCATTAGGTGTGGTTAACTATGCGTTGTTTAGCTGGCATATGCCCCCAGTTGATTACTAGTTTCGATGTTTAACTGAAATTTCAGTTATGTTTTCTATAATTGACCATTACGCTCTATTGTTGACTTTACAAGATTGACCTTCACACTACGACTGCCCACTCGGACATAGCAAAGTCCACTGCCTATGTCGATGTTCACTTTATACTGCCGGAAAACTTCCATGCCTAAAATACAATTGACGATTAACTTGTCAACGATTAAGAATGTACAGTTTATCGTGACATCGCTAATGGTAACAGGTATTTGCGTCTGCCACTTAATACTTTTTGATTTGTTACCTACAGCTGTCAAGATCTTACAATTTTCCGTTGGCAACACTGGTACTTTTAATGCTTTCGAAACTTCTTTAAATAAACTGTTAGAAATAATATTCGTAGATGCGCCTGTATCTAAAATTACGTTGGTAATTATAGTTCCTATCTTTGCTGTTATTACAGCCTGCACGAGGTCACTTACCTTGTTCGGTGCTTTCATCTCTTCTTCACATAGATCATTTTCTACGGTCTCATCCTGATCATATCTTAAAAATAATTGTCTAAGATGTAATGTGTGCTTGTTTGTGCCCCCTGTTGTCAAATCGGTCGGCCGGTGGGGGCTCATTACGACCGATTGTTGTTTACCGGGGGAGACAAAGGCGTTGCTTCAGTACTGTCCGTTACCTCTACAAAGTGTACTGAGTGGTTATTCTGTCGCCAATTAGTTTCCGGACCACTGCGTGCAACATTTTCTTGCGACCGGCCGTCGCTATTCCTCCTTGGTCTATCATTCCTATTACTGTAACTATTGTAATTTTCATTTGTGTGCCGCCTTTCATCACGCGGGCCTGACCAATCATTCACGTGATTTCTATCATTTCCATACCGGCGTGGACCGTAATCTGTACTATACCTTCGGTCTTCACGTCTCTGTGGCGCCGAATTCCTCCGATTTCCGTAATTCCAGGTTCCATTATTTGGCCTTGTCGCATACGGATGCCAACTGTGTTGGTTTTGTCCATTGCCATTAAAATGATTCCCGTTACCGTTGTTTTGATTGGTTACGGAGTGTTCATTCCGATTACTTGTGCTCGGCTCTTCTTCGTATATTAGATCAATTGAGTCAAGCACGGAAAGAAAGTATTCAAGGTCGTTCTCCGGTATGGTTACCAATTTTTCGCGTAAGTTCGCGGGTAGTCTGTTTTTCAGAATTTTGAGAACATCTACGTGCGGTATTGGATTGTTCCAATAGCGCGTCTTATTCAAGTACTTTTCGAAATACTTTCTCAACCCGCCGTTTTTGAGGTTGAACGGTTGTGGGTTGAATACCTCACGGCGCAGTCTTTCTTGGACCCCAGCAGACCAATATTTCTCCAAGAAAGCCCGTTCAAATTCTTCGTAGGTGACGCACTGTTCAGCCATGTCAGTGGCCCACAAAAGTGCGTCGCCTTGTGTGAAGCCTACTACATATCTAATCATCTGTGCCTCAGTCCAGTTTCTTGGTAAGACATTTTTAAATGCTCTTAAGAATACGACTGGTTGAGTTTTTCTGGATTCTGTGGAGAAAACTGGAAACTGTCTATGTTTCAACAGGCTCTCGTCGACTAGAATCGTCGAGATGCAAGGCGACACACCTACTGCCTGTTGCAGCACAGCGTTTGGCGAATAGCCATTGTTTGCCTGTGCCGGTACGTGCACATACGCCGGACTGGGCGCCTGATGTTCTGCGTTATTGACATCGTAATCTGGCACGCGCGTATAAGTGTCGCGCTGCCTGCTGCTTGACGTAGGCAAGTCATTTGAAACATTCAGTCTACCAGCAATTTCCTTGCGTATTCTGTCCTCGGCTACTTTGATTTCATTACCTAATTTTTCAAAAAGTTTTGTTTCCCGGTCAGTTATTGATTCATTTACATTACCGTTTTCTAAAGTTTCATTTATTTTGATAATGTCCGCGTTGATACGTCGAGTCTCCTGTTTCAGAAAACCGACTTCTTCGTTAACTTTATTAACTTGGTCAGGTATTTCTTCACATGCGAACTGTACTCTTGTTAAATTTAATTGAATAGCCTGTACGTTTTCATGTATTTCCTTTTGTACGGTTTGTGTTTGATTGTGTGTTTCTACTATTTCTGACAGTTCCTGTTCCTGTTTGTTTGTAAGATCTGACAACTTCTTTTCTAAGTCATTTGCCAATACATTGTATACACTATTGACAGTTTTGATGACTTTGTCTTCGATCTTTTGATCGATTTCATTGGTGAGTTTATTTAAGCGTTGATCGAAATGTCTGTGTATGTTCTCAAATTGCGTGTTTACACTTGAAAACTGCTGTTGGAACCCAATTTCCATGTTTGACAATTTTGTGTTTGTCATGTTGTGGCTGATTTCTAGATTCGCCAGTTTCTCGCTCACGTTTCACATCAGACTATATAATGCCTCAAGCGTAACTGACGAACCTTGTGTGTTTGTATTTATGCCATTATTTCTTGCCATTGTTTCTCTGTCACGGTCTGATTGAATCGAAACCGGGCTAGGTTCACTGATTGCACACGAAATATTTTCATCTGATCTGGTAATCGATGCTTCATCGACTGTGCACAAGGTTTCATTTGCAAGTGGTTCGTTATTGTTAATCCCTGTGGAGTGCAATTGAATTGTATTTACTTCTATATTATGTTGTGCTGAAAAACTAATTGCGTCATCATTTACGTCACTATTGTCAGAATCGGTGACGTGTCCATGAACATTTGTCAAATTAAAGTTCTCCGATTCCATTGTGAAGATATTATTTTTATCTCTACTTTACTGTTAATCTAAATCTTTAAATTTTCTCGCAGTTGAATTAACAAAAATATCTCGCGATTGTTATTTGTTGCGCGTCGGAAATTTACAAGATGGCGCACTACGTCTTCTAATTCTGCGATTGTTGAACATAAAAAAGTAATTATCAAAGTGTAATTGTGTGCTGCCACAAACACTACCAGGATTTTAATATGGACAGGAAAAGGTTCTGCTTTAAGTGGAGCTAAGCCAAGGTGCAGCCACTGCATGCGTTTGCGCTTTCCTACCTTAATTCCGGCGGAGCTACGTCACTCACGATTACGTTAGTTTTGTAAATCCTTGTCCTTGTTCCTTCTGGTTATTGTGCCATCCGTTTATACAGTTAATATTGTTTCACTTTATTCGTCATTTTCCATGTGCATCATGTAACAGAGAAACAGTAATTAGTACAAGTACATTTGTAGCACAACAATGAAGTACTTACTCTTTGTTCCACCAGCACTGTCCCTGTCAGCGGACGCCAGTGTGGCGAAATAAATAAAAAACATTTTACATTTTTAATTCCACGTCATTGTTGATTTAATCAGAGTTCTCACCTTAGACGTAGAATTAGTCCTTCTGCCACAATATTAATTCATTAGTCGCCATCGCTGTTCTTCTCTTTGTTGACCGTGTGTACCATCATGAGTCGGCATCGGTTCACTTCACGAAGACGGTGGAAACCAAGGAATACTATGCTACGTCGCTATAAATAATTTTCGTAACACTTCGATACTTTTCACTATTTTTTATTCACAACACAATAAGACTTGCTGTGCTCGTCGCACAAACCATAATTACCAACCATATGGCTGCCTTTCCGCACAGTCCAAAAATCACGTCCATCCTCCACACGGCAACAATCGAAAGTGTCCCTTAGCTCCTTGGAGTATCAAACAAAAGAGAATCCAATGTGAACTTTACAAAGATAATAATATACATGCCTCTCAATTTATCTTTGGCGCAGCTTTTAATATATTGTATGTCTCTGCATAGGAATGTGTCATTACAACTTCCTTGATAATAAAACCTATCAGTAACAAATCTAGCAACACACCTCTGAATTGCTTCGATGCCTTCCTCTAATCCGACATGGTGGGGATTCCGAAAATTCAAAAAGCACTCGAAAATGTATCCCACTACTGACCTTTATGGTGTCTCCTTTGTAGGTGAGATAAACTGTCCCAGAATTTTGCCAATAAACCGAAATCAAACATTCTCCTTCCTTACACCCGATCTTAGTGCTCGATTCATTTCATATACCTTTGCAACGTTACGACAAGATATTTAATCGACGTTACTGACTCAAGCAGCAGATCACTAACACTGTATTCACACATTAAGGGATTGTTTTTCCTACTCATCTGCACGAATTTTCGTTTACGTATGTTTAGGGAAAGCTGCCTAGGGCGGTATGGAGGTGGTTGGGAAGTGCTAAGGAGCTGGAATAACAAAATAGTATGCGCTTAAACAGTAGTTTATTATAGAAAATCGCCTGAAACTTTAAAATCAATAAAATACACAATTTAATAGTGGAAGCTCTGATGACTAGTAAATAAGGCGGTTAAACACAAGGCTCGCCCCATTAGTGAATACAGTTCTTCATCTGCATCAGGTGATAATTTGGAGAAAAAACGTGAGTGGACAAAAATAGAATCTATTTCCTGTCTTTATTAAAATAATTTAAAGTACTAAGCAGCCACAGGAAAAATTATTAATAGCCTTACGATGTTGCTCGTTAACAGACGGTTACAGGCCAATAACTTTAATTGATCGGACAAATAACTACACGTAGCGACATACGGTGTTGCTCGTTAACAGACAGTTACAGGCCAAGAACTTTAATTGATCAGACAAATAACTACACGTAGCGACTGCACAGACGGCTTAAGGCCTATTGACAAATAGCTTAGTCTGTGAAGCCCTTTCAAGTAATCGAATTTGTCGTTCAAATGTCGTTAGCAAACAAGATGTCTCGTACCTTAAAGATCAACTTACAACACTGACCAGTCTTAAGAGAACAAATTTTTGCTTCTCGGAAAACGTTAATAATAGTAAAGACAGAAAAAGAATAAAATAATTAACGGCTAGCAGCCATAAAAACAAGTTTTCGAACGGGCAAAGGTGTTTTAGTATTTACACGAAATTTGGTTAAGAATTCAAGCTGCCGATTAGTAATTATTTTAAGGAACTTTGAGCTCAAAACCGAACACGACTCATTGGACAGTTTGGCTACAAGGCTTATAAACACAATTTCGTAAGTAGTTTTTACAAGGAATCGAATGTAGTAAAACATACGTGGAACTAATTATAAAGGCTCACTAACCGGTACGCCAAAGTAAGGTAAACGCTTAATCTTAGGGGGTTACAGGCAAGCAATGGCAGTAGCCAATCAAATAAACAGAAAGGATTAGCTAACCCTGGTGGGAGGAAACGGAAACAAACATTTCACAATTTAACTACTGCTCAGTAAACTGTTAATATCATAGAATGCAGATTTACTAGCATGAGCTGGCCAGCTGTCTTACAGAAATAAATTCGTTTCCCCAGTTCTACGAGAATTGTACATTACCAAATACGATCTAATGAATACGACAACAACAAGTAAAGCATATGAAGCGGCCCCTTCATTGATTCGCTCTTGAAATCGAAAAACAGGTATTAAATAATGGCTAATCTATCCTCTAACACGCCGCGCGGAGTGGCCGCGCCCTTTGAGTCGCCACGTCTCGGACTGCGAGACCCCTCCCAGCGGAGATACGAGTCCTCCCTCGGGCATGTGTGTGTTGCTCTTAGCATAAGTTAGTTTCAGTTAGTATAAGTAGTTTGTAAGTCTAGGGACCGATGATCTCAGTAGTTTCGTCCCTTAGGAATTCATACGCATGTGAACTTTTCCTCTAACACACATACAGAAGGTGACTTCCATAAATAAACACTATTCTAGTAAAATACGAAACACCAATAATTAAAAGAAGGTTGACAAGCACTAAATACGCCACACAAGTGGCCAGGAGAAAATTTTTAACGGTATGTCTCGGCTTAAGTATACAATCAATCGAGCTACGCTACCCAGTAGCACGGTAAATAGGAATTAAAATACAAAGTACATTACACCTCGGCCACAAATCGCGAATACGTGTCCACAAAATTGGCTAAACATAGCGTGAAACTTCCTGGCAGATTAAAACTGTGTGCCGGACCGAGACTCGAACTCGGGACCTTTGCCTTTCTCGGGCAAGTGCTCTACCAACTGACCTACCTAAGCACGGCTCCCGCGCCGTCCTCACAGCTTTACTTCTGCCAGTACCTTGTCTCCTACCAACCAAACTTTGCAGAAGCTCTCCTCCTCGCAGGAGGCCCTACACGACATTAACAGGTATTTCACGTCTTTTGTCACCTCATTGTACGACAGAAGGTTGATTCGTTTGTTTCCGAGATTAGCATTTACACGAAGCGCGAAAGCCGCTGAACTCAACTGTTTGACCAGCTCAGTCATATGCTTCTTCCGGTTCAAGTGTTCATCAATATGTACGCCCAAAAATTGTGTGCGTATACCCCCTATTTATTAACTCCTGATCATGTGCTGCGTCAGTTGTTTTTATGTCTCTGTTTGTTGCACAGAACTGAAACGCAGGGATTGAGCACAAGTCCCAAATGGAATACACTGTCGTTGGAGGATTAGATAGATGCAGTTAACAACCGGGTGCACTCGTGACATTGCCCACTGTGGCTAACCATAAACTGCATCCCTACATCTTTACTCGTTCTGGACATATTTGGTGTTGCCTGCCCTAGCTGTCTCACCCAGCGTAAGTAACCTCAGTGACGCTCCGGGCTACAACACTGTTCATTAGGAAAACCTGTTTATCTGCAGTTGAGCTTAGAGGTGAGGACGCGTAAACTTGTACCACTAGCAGGCTGAATGGAGAACGGCAGTGACGTGGAGGACGGCCGGTGGAAATTAACGCGGCCGCATCTGCAACGCGGCGGGCCTTAGCAACAGCAGCAGCTCGGGCGCCCGCCGCCCATCCACCCACACACCCACCGAAATCAAGGACGGTCTGCGGCACGGCGGGGCAGCCATCTGCGGCTGTGGCGTGTTTGTCGGCGCCTAACGACGGCGGCGCATTACGCCAGGTGCTAAGTACTCCGCCGAGAGCAATTACTGTACATTAGGCGCGCCGGGCTCGGCTGTTAGCGCGCGTCTCACCCGGGCAGGCAGGCAGCCAGCAAGCACCAGGTAGACGCCGTCCGTTTGCGCGTCCCAGGGCGACCGCCGCGGCGGTGCTCCCTGCGCTTGCGTGTTGCGGCACCGTGCAGTGCTTGCTGAGCTCAGCTGTGTGATGCGGCCAGTAACGAGGCGCTGTGTGTGTGTGTGTGTGTGTGTGTGTGTGTGTACAAGGTTTCCGTCGCTCTCGTTTTACCTCTTCCCAGTTTGTGGCGTTAACTCTCCAGCCATACGGTTTATTTAGGTTAGTTTCTTTACTGCTAATGAAGATAAATGTATTGTTGTTGCAGCACACTGATTCAATAGATGTATCTCGAAAAGATATCTCCGCCATTTCACTGTGTATTATGTGCTAATTTAACTATCTACATTATCGCCTAGGCCATTTTCATAGGTTACACTGGAATAAACAAACAACAAAACCTACAAATAAAAAAAACCAAAGGCAACGATACAAAAATAGATAATTAATATACAAAATAAATTATTTGTGACATTACTTATACATTAAGGGCAACGGCCTTGCCGGAATGGATACACCGGTTCCCGTGAGATCACCGAAGTAAAGAGCTGTTGGGCGTAGCCGGCACTTGGATGGGTGGCCATTCAGCGGCCAAGCGCTGTTGCCATTTTTCGGGGTGCACTCAGCCTCGTGATGCCAATTGAGGAGCTACTCGACCGAATAGAAGCGGCTTCGGTCAAGAATACCATCATAACGACCGGGAGAGCGGTGTGCTGACCCCACGCCCCTCCTATCCGCATCCTCCTTGAGGATGAGACGGCTGTCGGATGGTCCCGGTAGGCCACACGTGGCCTGAAGACGGAGTGCCTTTTTTTTTACCTATACGTTAAAATTCGTCCGATTTACACGACACCCAAGTCATCGTCGATTCTTATTATTTTTCGAAGCCTCCGAAGGGACATAGATGGCTCTCAGGTAAGTAACTTGATATAAGACACACAGGGCCGAAAATGTCGGGAAATTCAACAAACGTTGAACACCTGACGTCTCCAGATGCCGTACCTCGCCGCACGTGCTGCGGTTGAGCCTATCGGTATGTCGGACCTGTTCATCCCGATCCAAGTCAAATATACATGTGGGCGTGGCTCTGGGCGTACCTGCGCGATTTAGCGCGGGGGAGGGATCCAGGTTTCGAGTTCTGTGTCGGGCTAGCAGTGTTTCTTTCATTGGATTAGAACGTTATTTGTTTACATTGAGGCAAGATTCATGATTTTGTTTAACGGTCCCGGGGTCTCCACTGATTTATTGTAAAGTACAGTACAACAAAACTTACGTTATTGTGTCACAAGTATATAAATATAAACTTCCGAATTTCGTCGATTCCATTAAATGATCTACGTTTTATTTACTGCACAATGTCTGTAAACAAAAAAAAAAGAAGAAAAACAGAAAGCACAAAAGGAAAGAAACAGAAAATGAGAACAGTTCTTGCTTGGTTACAACGAGGACATTAATTTCGTAACTTCTACATCTACAACAGATCACAGGTGTTGTGGAGCAATGTGTAGTGCTGCCCCAGCCAGCGAGTGCAGATGAGGTACGTCGTGTTGTAACAGCTCATGTTCGTCATTTGTCATCCTCTTTGGGGGTATTTCCCAACAAATACGGCCCCATGTGTCTAATATCAAATCACCTGTAGCAGCGGTGTCTATGTCGTTTCGGTTGTTTTTAAACATAATAACAACTACCCTGTACAAACCAGTTGTCTTGTAAGTAAATGTGACAACGTATCTGCTGTACCCAAAAAGGAAGGAGACTAGCATGTCTGGCAAATACAGCTAGGCTGTGATGTAACTTAGACGTCAAAAACGCAGTTTTCAGCTTACTTTAACCGTATCCAAACATCATCCAACGTAAGCATACGTGAAAAGATCATCCAAGTTCATAGTTCATCAGGGAGACATCACAATTTGCGCCATGGAATCTATGACGTGTCTAGGATCAGTGTAATTGAACTGTTTATTTAACAAGATGATTACATTATCTTTTCAATAAATACTACGTGGCAGTGTTTAAAGTGTGTAAAAAGGAGATCTAGCTTCGAAAATCGCATGTAAAAATAATAAAAGGCGTTATTGTGATACAAATACCAAGAATCGTTAAATTTGAACCTCTGCGAAAACCTTAGAAAAAGCGGGTGTGACAGCGCTTCTCTACAGCAAGAACTTCCGTGTCGGCGAATTTTACCATGAGCTCGGCTTCATCCAGCCCGTGCTCTGCCACGGCCGTTACTTTCACACCTTCTCAACTTGCCATGCCGCTTATGCTCGTTGATTCTGGTGTTGATTCATCCTTCAGTCATTCCAACTTTTCCGCATGCATATGGTATATGGTATATTTCTGACATTGCAAGTGGCTCGCTTTTCTCCTTTGCTGATCGGAGTGGTGGCCAAATTCTTCACCGGTCTGAGGCGCTGCAGTCATGGACTGTGCGGCTGGTCCCGGCGAAGGTTCGAGTCCTCCCTCGGGCATGGGTGTGTGTGTGTTTGTCCTTAGGATCATTTAGGTTAAGTAGTGTGCACGCTTAAGGACTGATGACCTTAGCAGTTAAGTCCCATAAGATTTCACACACATTTGGACATTTGAACAAATTTTTCACCGAACATTTAGAAGTACAAGCTGTGGAATTGGCACCTTGTAAATCTAAGGTGTGCAGTCATGGTGAGTAACAGCTCGGTGACATTCTAAGACACCTCAATAGGCACCACGACAATATGATATTTACCGCAGATAGCAAAGGAGCAGCTGCTACCCTTACTAGACCTGCTTGTCACGAGGGTGAAAATCTGGAACACAGCGTGAATCGAAAACCGATACACACGGACCGACACCCGCACAAATTGTCAGATTGCCACCCGAGCCAGAAAAGACAGCGATTAATACACTCGCAACGCGGGCAAGACGAATATGTAAGCTGCACCACCTTCTACGCGAGATTCAACAAATGGAAAGGGTTCTGAGGAGCAATGGGTACTCCACCATTTGCATAAGAGGTGTCACAGACGCTAACACTCGGCTAAGTGACACATCGGAAAAGGAAATTTCGGGTAAGGTCTTTCTACCATACATTCGCAAAGCGACAGACGGAATAGAAGTATACTGCGCAAACACGGCGTAAAGGTTATTTATCAACCGAGAAATATGATCAAAGTGTGTCTTAGCTCGGCAAAGGAGGAAAGGGAAGTCTATGTTGGAATCACACGGTGATGAATAAACACCAGCTCACCGAACATAAGCGGCATTGCGGGTTGGGGCAGGTGGAGAAATCGGCCGTGGCTGAGCATGCGCTGTGGGAAATTCAGCGACACGGAAGTTCTTGCTGTACAGAAGAGATATCACACCGGCTTCAGAGAAGCTACCCTAACACAAAACATGAGGACGGCTTCATCAAGAAAGAAGGAAGACTGAAAGTAAACGGATTCTAGTGCTGCGGCGAACAGCCACTGTGGGTAGCAAGGGGAGAACCGTAATGGAAATGCCCACGGAAAGACTTTGGACGTTGGCGCGCCACGTGCATGAAATCTGTGGCCTCGAACTCATCTACAGTCCACCACCATCAATGGAGAGTGGAGCTTTTACAATTCCAACCACTCGTGCTGACGATAAGTCAGAAAAATCATCAAAAAAAGTCGGCCGAAGAACGCGAGACGGAAACCAACAGGCTGTTTGTCAACAAGTGACCATAAACGTCTTGCACAATTTTGTTCATGGGCAGTTATCTGCAGCATTTCCTTGGAAGAAATAATTGTAAGGAATAATTGTGGCTTTAGGTATAGACGGTGCTCTGAAATGAATAAATTTTCAGAGGAAAGGAAACCACTGTTTGTTGTCTAAAATTATTCGGGACACTTTTGCCTTAAAGGAATAACATTCCATCTCAGAAACAGTCCCTTGTCCTCCTCTACGGTTTAATCTCCGATGAAAGCCAAACAGTAGCGCAGTAACTCGTGACGCTTAAACCTGTTGAACAACCATCGTAGCAAGGGATCTTTGAGTTCGTTTAGTAACACAACCATTTCAACTAGCTTACTGGAAAAGTGAAGGAAGTTTTTGTGTTGTCTACAAGGATAATCGATTATGGACTGCTACTTGCAACTTTTATTAGCCTCAATTATTAACTGAATCGATCAAGGATAATTTATCAGTTCTGATAAGGGAAAGGCAATGTCAGCATTAAGAAAGTTATATAGAGCCCCATTTAGACTCATTAAGCACCGATGAATTATCAGCAATACAGTGTACAGCGATATAGTATCTCCACAAACCTAGTCAACGCTAAATGTACGACAAAGGTGCCCCACAAATTAGAACAAAGAATCGGATCAAAATTACGAAGCAAATGTAAAGAATTGCTAACGAAATACTTTGCCAATGTGTCGGTTAGTGATAGAAAAGTAAAGAGAAAAATTAAAAAGAACACATGAGTAATCTAAGAGTAACGAAGAAGTGAAAGCGAGCTAGAAATTGAAACAGCAACGGCAAGACACACTTTTCAAGGCTTGGATGGCCAACTGCAGGGACTGTACGGCAGAGTTAGCGATAGACAACTTCTACGAGGGGCGTTCACAAAGTAAGCTCCGATCGGTCGCGAAATGGAAACGACTATGAAAATCCGATAAAGCTTTGCACAGATGTGTTGGGTAGTGTCTCTAGTATAACCCCTGTTAGCATCACGTCGCTCTTCTTATTTCTGGGCTCGCAGTGAGTGCTTAAAGGTCTAGAAAATAATGTCTGCCGCCAAGTACGAGGGCCTGGTGAGAAATTTCGCCTGAAGCTATGCAGCTAACATTACATAACTGTCGTGCTGTTTCGTCTTCACGACAATTCTCAGCCGCATTCTGCAGGGGCAATGAAGATGCTCCTGCATCGTTTTCAAATGGAAATGTTAGATTACCCACAATACAGTCCGCAATTGTCTCCCCCTGAGTTTCATCTCTGGTCACATGAACCGCTGTCTTTGAAGACAACATTTTGACACAGACAACGAGGTGTAGGCCAGCGTGGAGAATTGGCGGAAAGCACTGGCGGCTGCCTTCTATGATGAGGCTATTGAAAAGTTGGTACAACGCTATGACAAAAGTCTAAGTCAGAACGGCGACTACGTAGAGAAGTAGCTGAAAGGTGTAGCTAATTGTTAAAACATTTCTGATGTTCACTGTGGTTTCAATTTGGCAATCAATCGGAGCTTACTTTCTGAACAGGCCTCGTACCTCTTGCCTAGATGTTGGCCGCACAAATATTTTAGCACATGCAACTAGATCTCCTTGAACAGATGGGGGTAAATTCATAACCTCAGTTACTAGTTCACTGTTGGGATACGAAGGAAAGTTTCAAAAGAACGTTTCTAGACAGTAGATTCTACACGGTGGACAAAGTAAACGTGACCTGGAAAATATTTATGTTACTGACGAGGAATGGTCTCTTCTTAACGAACAGGAGAACTTCCCAACGCAGAATGTGCCGTATACCCTGATATCGATGCATTAATCGATTGCTGCCACATGTCCGTACATGTTCGTCTTACACATGCTCTGTCTGGAGTACCTCTCTGTGTCATTACGTCTGAGAGCTGCTTCAGCCTGTCTGGGAATGTGAACGCGCAGGACATGCGCCAGTATGCATCGGAAAATCCCAGTCAGTACTTTGAAGAGGCTTTGCATGATCTCAAGACTGGTGTTTGGTATGCCATGTGTAGCTTCCGCATAAAGGAATTTATTTCACCAAATTCTTAGCGCTAACCCGTATGTCCAGAAACTGAACAGTGCGTGGGAAAAATGAACATATTAATCTTTGCGTACGAGCTCCGATTTCTCTTATTTTATGGCTCTGAGCACTATGGGACTTAACATCTATGGTCATCAGTCCCCTAGAACTTAGAACTACTTAAACCTAACTAACCTAAGGACATCACACAACACCCAGTCATCACGAGGCAGAGAAAATCCCTGTCCTCGCCGGGAATCGAACCCGGGAACCCGGCCGTGGGAAGCGAGAACGCTACCGCACGACCTCTCTTATTTTACGATGATGATCAGTTCTACTCATATCGACTGACATCAATAAAATATTGTAGCATCTCATCGCAACGAAAAATGCCTTTGTCTTAATGCCTGCCTCCCCAACTAGCTTATCATATTCGCAACACTCTCCTCTATTTCGCCATCGATCGCTCACAGCGCTGCATCCACAGCAGTGGTCGCCATTTCGAGCATATCAGTCATATGTAAATATTTTCCAAGCCAGTCATAATTTTTTACTCATATCGACTGACATCAATAAAATATTGTAGCATCTCATCGCAACGAAAAATGCCTTTGTCTTAATGCCTGCCTCCCCAACTAGCTTATCATATTCGCAACACTCTCCTCTATTCCGCCATCGATCGCTCACAGCGCTGCATCCACAGCAGTGGTCGACATTTCGAGCATATCAGTCATATGTAAATATTTTCCAAGCCAGTCATAATTTTTCCATCCGGTAGATATGATGGCAGCTATGAAGCCAGCGGAACTTCCATCTGTGAGCATCTGAGCATTAGAATTGAAGGCCGTCGTGGCCTCTTAGCGCGGTTTTTACCATAACGAACCCCACCGAACGTACTGTTCATACTTCCAACAGCAAACTGAACGACAGTAAACTGATTCTTAGGCCAGCAGTGTCTCTACAAAGGGAAAGCTGTCTAAGGTGCTACGCTATGATTATAACAACTATCAAAAGCTGTCTTCATTTCTTTTTCGTTGTGAACGAAGGAATACAGTTCACTAACTGAGGCCGTTGTATCTCTATTGGGCTACCGTAGGACAACAATTCTTTTATCCGGAATAATAACATTGATATAATTACGCCAAAAAGTAAGTCAACATTTGGTTTTAATTTAAAATGTCTTCCATCTCACCTCATTAGGAAACATTGTAACCTCCCCACAAAAAAACTTATAAGACAATATTTAATAGAAATGGGAGCCAAACGTAACCTCCCTGCATGAAATGTACTGACTATGACAATTAAATGTTTGAATCGCAATCTGACTCAAGGTGTAAGCTGTCACACAAAAAAAATGAAAGTCAATTCAGTGGTAATGATAACTCAATTGGACCGAAATATCAGTCTTTGGCCCTGTGCAAAAAATCAGAATTAATTTCTTACCTCAGTATAACTGCATGTCAAATTTCTGCTCTTACTGTTGGCCACGGCTTGGAGGAACTGCATTGCAAATAATATTTTTTTTTTAATTTAACTAAAACTTTTCTTTAAAGGAAATGAGAGGAAATCGTTGGTTCAATTAAAAGGTTCTTTTGTAAAAATTGCTTTGAAATCAAAATTATTATTGGGGCGATTATTGCACAAATTAGTTACAGTTGATTTACATTATTAGCTGAGCGCATTTAAAAATAATATACCTCGTCCTGTATATTGACCAGAATGCCATGTCGACGCCCGCCGACTCCTCACACACAACTGCACTCGACTGCTACTACCGACATACTGCACTGCTCACAGACTGCCCACTGACAGACTGCTCGCAACTGTACTGCACGACTGCTGACTGAGTACTGGACGCAACTGAACTGAGCTATTGCTACCGACAGAGTGCTGCTCGCAACTCTCGCGCGGTCAAGCGCAGACTAACTACGATAAAAGTCTCTCTGGTCAAAGATTTTATCATGCCTCACCATCGCTGCTACGTTACACACACGTTTCATAACCCTCCACTGGGGCAGCGATGGTGAGTCATTAGGACTTGCCATCGCAAGAAATTTTTACAATTTACAGAATACTCAAATGTAGTACATAAATTAAATGTGGTGCACACGCACCAAGTACAAAATATATCAGACAAAGACAAAATGTGAGTACAAAACATATAAGCAAATCAGAAAAATGTATATACAAATTATTTGACAGATAACAGAGTGCTACAGAATGAGTACAAATCATATTGAAAAATGAGATAAGTGCACAGGCACTGAAGTTCAGTAGAAAACATATTAACACATGATATAAGTGCACATGCACTATAGTTCAGAACATATCATCAAAATAAAAATGTATATACAATATAAAAGACAAGAGTGCACATATACTGTACTTCAGAACAAATCGAAAAAATGTATTTAGCATTTCCGCAACAAATAAACATAATGGCAAAAAATCATGCCGATAAGTGCCATAAGTGTACTCGCACTGGAGTTCAGCGAATCGAAAAAAAATGTATAACCCATGAACATAAATGATGTTAGCAAAAAATGATTTTCACTATTAGGATAGGAAAGGGAAGGATTGCATCATGGTTGTAGCACTTTAGATTGCACACAGCTATTCTGAAAGTCCATATCTTCCCACAGAAGTACAACACCAAGTGACACAATTTGAAGTTCTTTTCCCATCAGAATTTATCAGCGTACCAAGACACTGAACTGTCATAGTAATGTTCTATGTTTTCATTTTGGCAGTACACTAGGTACACCAAACAGTGGGACCATAATAACGTCTTCATCGCTCACGGTGGTGGAAAGCATGTCGTGTCAACACCACGCTCTTACAAGGCACACCAACGTAGAATTAGTGCAAAAACCAAATATAGTGCTCCATGATCATGAGGATGGACAGGACAAATTGACATTGCAGTAATCCAGGGTAGTTAGCTCATAAGGTGAAGGACATTAAGTGACATAATATTGAGAATTACAGTAGTAATTTGCGGCATTCATAGCTTAGTTATTGAACATTTCTGTACCATGTATTTAGTATTACAGAATAATGTTCATAAAATTAAATTATTGGCATCATGGGTAATCGTATTACAATGAACATTGGCAGTCCTTGGCCAGTTACAAAGCATATTTAGTATGACAGAATAATGTTCATCAGAAGTCTTCATTGAAAAAAAAAGTAAATTATTGGCCTAGCATTAACATAATACATTGAGTTATACAAATTATTGGCACTCATTGGCCATTTGCCAAAACATGAAAAGTCAACACTGAAAACAAGAGCTAATTAATGGCATAACTAATAACATAATTCATTTAGTGACATTAATTATTGGCACTCAGTGGCCAGTAATATAACATGAAAAATCATCATTGAAAACAGGAGCTAATTAATGGCATAATTAATAACGTAATTCATTAAGTGACACTAATTATTGGCACTCAGGGCCCAGTTATAGAACATGAAAAATCATCATTGAAAACAGGAGCTAATTAATGGCATAATTAATAACATAATTCATTTAGTGACATTAATTATTGGCACTCAGGGCCCAGTTATAGAACATGAAAAATCATCATTGAAAACAGGAGCTAATTAATGGCATAATTAATAACATAATTCATTTAGTGACTTAATTATTGGCACTCAGTGGCCAGCAAGTATTGAATAGAATAAAACATTGTTCATCATTCAGTATTATTCAGATCATTAAGAAGTCATTATTAAAAATCAGTTAATTACAGTCATAGCATTAATAATCAAGGGCATTATAAGTAGTCTCATTACAATAAACAGTGGCAGTTATTAGCCAGTTACAAAGCATTATATTATATTTTTTTATTTTGTATCATTAAGAAGTCATTACTGAAGTGACATACTATTCAGAGCTGATCAGCATTACTCAGAACTCTTTTAAACTGGTATCACTATTTGGGACTGGTAATACATTTTTTTGTTTGCAATGCATTGCGTTGGGATCGATAATTAATTGCTGAGGCATAACAATATTTGCTTTTGACCTATTGCTGCAAATGAGGATAGGTAACGTCATTCGTCATGAGTCAGCTGTAGCAAAGTTATGTAACAAGGCAGTATATGTGATCACATTTATAAATGATAGACACAAATGGGTAAAAAAAAATAAAAATGCAAGTACTATAACAGGTATAATAAGTAATAGGTTTAGTAAGTATCATGAAAAGCTTCTCCTGGAAAAAAATACAAAATGGATTATTGACCTGAAAGAAGAAACGCACACTATACTGAAAAGTAGTGAACTTCGAATTAACAGGTAGTGAAATGTGTATAAAAATGTGTTCCATAGCTGTCCTTTCCAAAACTTTCCGTCATCCTACTATGCAATATAACACCTGCTGTCAAAGCAAACTGCAACAAATACTTAAATAACTACATAGCCTAACTATAACTTCAACATTATCCTCATCTGTAAAGAAAAAACTTCATTATCCATCACTTCATTATCCATATTATCATAACTTCATTATTATCATCACCTGTAAAGAAAAACTTCATTATTCATAACAGCATATCCTTCATCATTATTCATCAGCATTCATTATCATCTGCAAAAAATATCACTTCATTACTCATTACACAACTATTCCTTATCTCTAGCATATTTCATCACTAAAACTAAGATGTGTAGTTCTGTCTGACAGCCTGCATCAATCGCCTTGTATTCTGAAAGAAAAATTAGTTAAGACTGCTATTCTATGATGAGTATAGTAAATTCTTGTTAATGCTTGTTAATCCTGATCCATTTACTCTTCCTCATAAAGTTACTGCATCTTCTTTCGTTTATTCCGTAGGTGAAATTCCCATTTCTGTTGAATTTATTTCCAACACGCATCATTTCTTTCTGAAATTGATGAACAAAGATTAATGTCTTGCATTTAAATCATATACCCACTAAATAATGACTGGTTTATGGTGACATAATTAACCATACAGCATAACATGGCAGAAAACGTAATATGTCAAAAGCATAGACAGTGTTCAAAGGCAAAATGTACACAGAATAATACAATGCAGCAGCAAAAAGAAAATGTAAAACAGTCACTATGTTGAGATATCATAGGGCAAAAAAAAAATGTCAAAGTCAAATGGTGTGTGTTATATCTTAACTATTTCACAGTGCATACAAACAAAACTGGAATACAATCATATATACAAAAAAATGGAAAATGTGCACGGTCTGATGTGCAACGACAAGAGAAGCGACCTGCTAACCTTACCTTGTCGGGCACTTGCCAAGAAAAAATACGATAATCATCAGTAATTAGTCATGTGAATATAATTTCATAAGTGGTCATAAAAAAATTAGTAAATGGCATCATAGTGTGTCGAATCATAAAGTGTCTTCATTCAATAAACGGTTTAATATTTGACCAATGGTGGTTGCCTTTCGATTTTCTGGTTCTCAAAGTTTCGACGTGTACAACATTGGGGTGAGGGATGCTGCGAATCCGATATGGACCTGCGTATAAAAGTTCAAATTTACTGCACTTACCTTTTATTTTGCTGGATAAATAGTGTGTACGTACTAATATCTTCTGTCCAACGTGAAAGTCGCGGCGTGTACAAACCTGTTTTAGCTGTCTTCTCCGGCGCTCTGCGGCACGTTTGATGTTGTTCAGCGCAATGTCAATTATTTCGTGGTGTCTTAGTCGACGACATTTAGGGAAGTTTACTAATTCTTTAATGTTGTTTGGTGGCTCAACGTTTTTCAGTATAACAGACGGAGTTAGCATAGTGGATTCATTTGGAATGGAATTAATTACATCTTGGAATGAGAGTATGTGTGTATCCCAATCAATATGTCTTTTGTGGCAGTATATTCGGCACAGCTTACCAATTTCTTTCATTAATCTTTCACAGGGGTTCGAAGAAGCATGGTACTTGGATATATAGATCGGAGAAATGTTTCTAGCTCGTAACATGCGTGTCCATATGCCTCAACGAAATTGTGGTCCATTGTCAGAAATTACTTTCATCACATGCCCTACACGAAATAGAAAATGTTTTACAAATGCTTTCGAAACAGTTTTAGCTGTAGCTTTGCGTAACGGAGTGAAAGTAACAAATTTTGAAGTGAGCTCAACAGCGACAAAGATGTAGCAAAAACCTCTGTTAGTTCTCGGAATTGGACCAAAAATGTCTACAGCGGCCATATGTCTTAATTTAACAGGTACAATGGGATATAAAGGAGGAATATGTGAAGTGGTGTCTGATTTAGCTTTCTGGCAAATTTTACAAGACGCTAAAACTCGTCGTATACGTTCCTCCATGTTGGTAAAATAACAGTTCTGTTTCAGTATAAGAAAACATTTTCGTGCTCCGTAATGTGCGTAACTTAAATGAGTGTACCAGATTAATTTGTTAACCAGTTCGTCAGGAATGCATAATAACCAATTGTTGCTGTCAGGATGAGAGCGGCGAAACAGAATGTCATTGCGTACAGTGTAATGGTTTCTAATCGTAACATTATTCTTATCTTGCCAAAGGTGTTTAATTTCTTTCTACACGTTGTCTTTATTTTGTTCTTGCGCTATGTCCTGTAATGACGATGAAATAAAGTTTTCAAATGCAACTTGCTGAATGTACATGACACTGAAATTTGCTTTGCAGAAGTTGGTTGCTACGTCTTGTTGACTGTTGCTCAGAGAACGCGATAGTGCGTCTGCTATAACATTTTGTGTGCCGGGAATGTGAACTATTGTAAAATTAAATTCTTGTAAATGAAGTTTCCATCTGCTTAATCTGTCGTGAGTGAATTTAGCAGAAAGTAAAAATTGTATAGCTCTGTGGTCTGTGTAAACGGTGGTATGTCTGCCATAAAGAAAATGCCGAAATCTCGTGAAAGCCCATACAACGCATAGTGTTTCCAATTCTGTAACGGAGTAATTTCGTTCAGCAGGTGACAAAATGCGACTTGAAAATGCAATGTTTTTAATTACTGTAGACCCATCTTCTTCAATTTCCTGGAAAATGTGTACGCCTAAAGCGGTATTGGAACTGTCGGTGGAAATGGAAAAATTTCTGGTAAGATCTGGGTGCGATAAAAGTGGTGCATTCAACAAAGCATGCTTCAGGTTCATGAATTCAGAATGTGCTTGCTTATCCCAAAACCAAATACTGTTTTTACCTGTTAATTGGCATAACCTGGGTGTGTCTAAAGCGGAGTGATGAATAAATTTACGAAAAAAATTAATTAAGCCCAAAAAACTGCGTAGTTGTTTCTTCGTCGTAGGAACAGTAATGTCACGTAGAGCTTGAAGTTTTTCCGGATCAGGCGCAATGCCTTCTGCTGAAATTACGTGTCCAAGAAATTTTATAGAAGTTTTGCCAAAGTGCGATTTACTAAGATTAACTGTAAGTCCTTGTGCACGAAAAGTTTGCAATAGTTGTTCTAGAATCAGATTGTGTTCAGTCCAATTAGCTTCTGCAATAAGACTGTCGTCTACATACGTCGTAATTCAGTCCTTTAGTTCTGTCGGAAGTATAGTGTTCAGACCGCGAATAAAAGCTCCAGAAGAAATAGTTAAGCCGAATGGTAATTTGCAAAATTGATAACAGTCGCCAAAACAAAGAAATGCTGTGTATTTTCTGCAATTCGGATGAAGTTGAATTTGCCAAAATCCCGATTTTAAATCTAGTGTAGAATAAATAGCAGTACCATGAAATTTCTGTAAAAGTTCCTCTAGTGTCTGTGGTCGATCTGTTTCATTAATAATAATGTCATTAATGTGACGTGAATCAAGTACAATGCGAAGTGAGCCATCTTTTTTCTTAACAATATGTAGCGGGTTTATGTACGGACTAACTGCCGGTTCAATAATTCCTTGATCAAGCATATCCTGCAATTCTTTTTTAACTTGTTCTCTGTGAATATATGGAATGGGATAATGCTTTGCTTTAAATGTGTCGTGCTGTTTCACTTGAAATTCATACATAAAACCGGCCATAGTACCAGGAATATTGTCAAAAACTGGAGCTTGCTGTAAAAGAATTTTGCGTAGTTGTGTGCGTTCGTCGTCTGTATTTGCACTGCTTTGTTTAACGTTATCGGAAATCATCTGCATGACGTCGTAGTCAGTTTCGTCTGGAGTATTATAGTTGTGTACGTACGTATCAGTGAACAATGTGGGATTACAGTCTATGTTACGTGTTGCGGAAATGACCTCTGTGCGGTTAATTGTTTGTTCTTCCGCAGATAGTGAGTGCTGAAATTCTAAAGGAAGTTGTACATTATCATCCTTTAGCATTAAATAAGAATTTTGAAAATCAATAACTGCGTCATGTTGTACCAGAAAATTAGTACCTAAAATTACGTCTGTCGTCAATAAAGGAACAACCCAAAAATTTGAGTGAAATGTGTGACCTGCGACACAAAATGATAAATGCGTCTGTAATTTAACGTCTACTCCTTTACTCGATACTGCTCCCTTCACTTTGGTTTTGCCTAAAGGTAATGTCGGATAAGTATTCTCTTTGTTACACTCGTTAAAAGTTTCTTTATTTATTACTGATATCGGTGAGCCGGAATCAATTACTGCTGAGAATTTCAGTGAACCAATTTTAATTTCGATAACAGGATGTGAAATGGATTTCTGAGCGACAGGTCTTTCCTGTAAAAGAGTGTCTCTGATATCGTCAAAAGTAATTACATTTTCGTGAACAACATTTTGCGTGTCAAAGGTAGTGCTTGTGTTATTGGAAGATGCGATCTGTAAAGTATCTGGTCAGATTTCATCTGACGCGTTATTATTATCAGGAGGATGCTGTGGCATTTCTACTATTTGAACAGTTCTATTACTTCTTCCAGACGTATTACGCTCTGGATGATACCTACTGTCGGGTTCATTCATGAGAATAGGTTCTTGTGTATAATTTTGCTGTTGGTGAGACCGACTGTTATTACATGTACGCTGATAATTGTGCTCATCGTTTTTACGTCTGTCGTGATAGTCATTCCTATACGGTGCATTGCGATAGGAATTGAAATACTGTCTTCTCTGTACGTAGTTGTTTCCTTGCTGTCGTGCGTTGCTATTTGTTGGATCTTAGACTATACGTGCACGCGGCTGAACATTAAAGTTTGGTTGACCTTGTGCATTACATTGTTGGTTACGTATGCTAACCGGCTGACTTTCATGCTGTTGTGGTGGAAAACTTCTATTGTTACCAAAATGTGGTTCCTGTTGCTGATGATTTTGACGATATTGATAATCAGAATTCTGTCTGTGATTTAAGTTCCGGTAGTTATCGTTCCTAAAGCGTCTGTTACTTTTCCTATTGAAATTACGTCCCTGATCATAATTACTGTAAGTTTGTTGACCTTGGTTATTATACGAAAAGTTTTTGTTTACAAAAGAATAATCAGATTGTTGTACTTCCAAGAGCTGTAACAAATCTCAGAATGCTGAAATATTTTCTTTTTGCTGACCTGTTAAGAGTGACACTCTTAGTGACCGTGGTAATTTGGAAATGCATAATTGTATAAGTGCAGATTCACTGTACGGTTCACTCAGGTATTGGTTTTGTTGCACCATGTGCTCAAAAAATTGCGTCACACTGGGAAAATTTGAGTTCTCGTAATTCGGCAAACTAATTAACTGATCTTTAATTCCGCGCTGTGTCGTCTTCGACCAATACGCAGATAGAAAAGCATTCTGAAATTCCTCTACTGAGTAGCATTGCCTCGCGATCGGTCTCATACGAGTTGCCGGTTCGCCTTCCAAAAAACTGCAAATAAATTCAAGTTTATGCGTTACAGGCCAAGTCGGTGGAAAAGCAAAGCTAAATTGTTGTATCCAGTCTAGCGGGTGAATCTGTGTTCTGTCGTTTTTAAACACTTTAAACTTTCTCACTGACAGAAAATGTTTGTAATCAAAATTATCGTCTCTGTGTGATGGAACAGGTTCAGGATTGTAAGAGAATCTGTTGAACTGTGGTTGTTCGGAATCAAAGTCCCGTACTCTCTGTAGATTACCCAAATTATACGCACTGCGAGAGTCTGACAGATGTTCGCAACGTGGCGTCTGCTGTGATGTGTTATTAACTGAAATACTTTTCATCTCTGTTACTTCTTGTTGTAAACTCGATAACTTTCTATGCAACGTGTTATTGGACGAATCGATCTCATTAATTGTCTGCTGTAAATTTTGAAATTCAGGTGTTTGGTTAAATGAAATCGGTGCAGTATCGTCTGATTTATTATCATTATTACTTTCAATAGCATCAATACGACTGGCTAATTCATCATATTTTTCAGTCAGTATTTTTGCCTGATCATCGGTTTTAGAATCGGACGCATTAATCTGTTTTTGCAACTTACGTGTAGTTTCGCTCAGTTTTTTAACATCAGCTTTGATGACATCGCAATCCTGTGCTAGTTCTAATTGTTCTAGTCTGTCGGTCACTGTTTGAAAATCGGTTGTGTATGTGTCTGTTTTCAATTTAAGGTCAGAAATTTCGTCACGTAATTCTGTGTTCGACTGTTTGATGGAATTAATTTCGCCGGACACTGTGGCAATATTGTTGTCTACGCATGTCTTCGCTTTCGCGAACATTTTACGTTTGTCTTCCTGTCTCTGTGCAGTGATTGTTTCCATTACCTGGCGTTTTATTTTAATTTGATCCTGAATAAATTTACGGAAACGCGTATCACTGTTTTGTATGTGAACACTAAGACGTTCGTTAATTTGAGAGTTCTGTTGCTCGAATTTCGCGTCTACCTTTTCATCCATTGTGCGCGAAAATTCTACCGTCATTGCTTTAAACTCGTCCCGTAATTGTGTAGCTTTTTCAGAGCATTGTTTAGCGACTCCGCTAATTTCGTCTCTGAGTGTTTCTGTTGCAGCTGTTTGCAATTCCCTTAATTCCTGAGCAACAGACTTAATTTCTTCGCTACTTTTTTTTGAACAAGCCTCAATTTCCACGCGCAACTGTTCCTTAGTGTCATGGCACTGCGCGGAAACGGCTCTAATTTGTTCACTAAGCTGTCTGGAATTGTCGTCTAATTTTTCATTTAAGTGTTGTTTGAGTTTTTCGTTATCTTGTTTGTTATCTACACTCTGTTGTTTGACCTGTTCACTAAGTTGTCTGAGATCTTCACTCTGTTGTTTGGAATTTACATCATTATTGTCTAGTTTTTCATTAATTTTATTAAATTTTTTGTCCTGTTCACTAAATTGTTGTTAGAAATCTTCACTAAGTTCGTTCCTAAACTGTAGCATTACTGCCATAAATTGATCCAAAGTAACATTACCTACTCCATTATCTGTGCTGTTTGATTGTGTACCTGCAATTGAGTTCGTTTGTTCATCATTAAGGTAAAAGTCATCACTAGTGGTTGGAATGCACTGATTGTCAGTGAACGCAGGATTGTCATCATTACACTGCGTGTCACAAGTCCTATCGGTAAAGTTGTTTGAGTCGTTAATTTCATTCATAATACCTCGCGACACACTATTCACAGTCTTTCGCGGCATTTTTGCAATAGTCACAATTATTCACAAAATAAATAAGCACAATGCAAAAGCAACACACAAATACAACAGAGCAACGAATTACCGTTGACCTGTAGAAAGAAAGTCACAATATTAGCAAAAGCGTTGCGCCATATCCTAATTACATCTAAGCAAATAAGAGCAGATATCTGACTGTTTTTCAAAAGACTCTCAACGAAATACGATCCTGGACTGGGTGTCGCCAAGTGTAACCTCCCCACAAAAATTTAAAAGGACAGTAATAATAAATGGGTGGGAGCCAAGTGTAATCTCCCCACAAATAAATTCAATGACAATGACAATTGGACAAAAATTAGCAATCTGACCCAAGTATAAATTCCTCACAAAAAATATAATAAAAGATAATTCAGTGCTAATGAAAATTCAGGGATAATGGTAACTCAATTGGACCGAAATATCAGTCTTTGGCCCTGTGCAAAAAATCAGAATTAATTTCTTACCTCAGTATAACTGCATGTCGAATTTCTGCTCTTACTGTTGGCCACGGCTTGGAGGAACTGCATTGCAAATAATATTTTTTTTTTTTTTTAATTTAACTAAAACTTTTCTTTAAAGGAAATGAGAGGAAATCGTTGGTTCAATTAAAAGGTTCTTTTGTAAAAATTGCTTTGAAATCAAAATTATTATTGGGGCGATTATTGCACAAATTAGTTACAGTTGATTTACATTATTAGCTGAGCGCATTTAAAAATAATATACCTCGTCCTGTATATTGACCAGAATGCCATGTCGACGCCCGCCGACTCCTCACACACAACTGGACTCGACTGCTACTACCGACATACTGCACTGCTCACAGACTGCCCACTGACAGACTGCTCGCAACTGTGCTGCACGACTGCTGACTGAGTACTGGACGCAACTGAACTGAGCTACTGCTACCGACAGAGTGCTGCTCGCAACTCTCGCGCGGTCAAGCGCAGACTAACTACGATAAAAGGCTCTCTGGTCAAAGATTTTATCATGCCTCACCATCGCTGCTACGTTACATATGTGTTTCAACATTCATAAAATATTGTTACTTCCACAGCGTATTACATTTAACACGCTATTAGTCAAGAAAGCCAAATATCTGCAGTACAACGAATGAAGTTTCTTTTGAAAGCCAAATATTTAACATTACAGTATATAGGTAGGTACATTATATTAAATTAAACAGAGTACTTTTAAGCCAGCCTTTGCTTCTTAATCTGATTTTCTTTCGTTGAGGCCAACTCGCATCGCATGATAATGTAGACCCGTGTAAGGAAAGAACAGCAGAGCTAGGTTTTCCAGTCGATTATATGTGTCAGGAATACTATTAGAGGTGATGAAAATGTGTTTTCCATCTCCAGGTCTTTCAAAGCAGATCACTTGTGCAGTGAAACAAGTTCATATTTTTTCTCAAATATTTTTCTATCAGGACAAAGACGTTAAAATTTCGACCTCTACAATTATTTGTCTCTTAAATCTAGATAATGAAGTTGCTAATGTAAATAATAAAGGGAGAAGAAATTAATCTTGTTGCAGTAGCATTAAGAGTTTTTGCTTCACAAAGTTGAACGTCGATTTGCTCTCTCTGAGTTTCTCAAACCGTTTTAGAATGTTGTTGTTGTTGTGGTTTTCAGTCCTGAGACTGGTTTGATGCAGCTCGCCATGTTACCCTATCCTGTGCAAGCTTCTTCATCTCCCAGTACTTACTGCAACCCACATTCTTCTGAATCTGCTTAGAGTATTCATCTCTTGGTCTCCGTCTACGATTTTTGCCCTCCACGCTGCCCTCCAATGCTAAATTTGTGATCCCCTGATGCCTCAGAACATGTCCTACTAACCGGTCCCTTCTTTTTGTCAAGTTGTGCCACATACTCGTCTTCTCCCCAATTCTATTCAATACTTCATCATTAGTTACGTGATCTACCCATCTAATCTTCAGCATTCTTCTGTAGCACCACATTTCGAAAGCTTCTATTCTACTCTTGTCCAAACTATTTATCGTCCATGTTTCACTTCCATACATGGCTTCACTCCATACAAATACTTTCAGAAACGACTTCCTGACACCTAAATCTCTACTCGATGTTAACAAATTTCTCTTCCTCAGAAACGCTTTCCTTGCCATTGCCAGTCTACATTTTATATCTTCTCTACTTCGACCATCATCAGTTATTTTGCTCCCCAGACAGCAAAACTCATTTACTACTTAAAGTCCCTCATTTCCTAATCTAATTCCCTTAGCATCACCCGACCTAATTCGACTACATTCCATTGTCCTCGTTTTGCTTCTGTTGATGTTCATCTCATATCCTCCTTTAAAGACACTGTCCATTCCGTTCAACTGCTCTTCCAAGTCCTTTGCTGTCTCTGATAGAACTACAATGTCATCGGCGAACCTGAAAATTTTTATTTCTTCTCCATGGCGTTTTAGAATAGCTTCAGTTATTCTTAAAAGGGATATTTTCAGACAGACCATATCAATGTCGGAACTATTTTCTTCGAAATGTTTCAACAGGCTTGGAAAGTGAATAAAGGGTTCTCTCTCTAAATCTTTGGTAAAAAGAGATAATTTGTCTTCAAATGAAGAAAACCTCTTATAACAACGAAAGAAAAAGTGTTTCCTTTCCCCTGTAGTTTACGATTAAGCTGATTAAGATGAGACGTAACGTCTGCTACTAAATAAAACTTTTCGTGCCACTGACTGTTAGTTGTGGATAGTGAATCCCCTTCTCTATGACATTGAATGATTGATTGATTGATTTGGGGGATATGATTAGGGAAGTATGGGGTAGGAAATCGGCAGTGCCCTTTCAAAGGAACCATTTCGTCATTTGCCTGAAGCGATTTATAGAAATCACGGAAAACCTAAATCAGGATGGCCGGACGTGGGTTTGAACCGTCGTCCTCCCGCATGCGAGTCCAGTCTGCTAACCACTACGCCACCTCGCTCGGTTTCTCAATGACAAATGCTTTTGAGTTCGTTGAAGAAGGAAGCGAAGGTGGGGAAAGCATCGCCCATGGAGGAATCTTGGAGTGGAAGCAAAGCGCTTCTGAGATAATTAAGTGTAAATGCCAAAAGCAGTTGTCTGAGTTTTAACGAGATCTCTAATCTTTCCTGAGCGGATACTCGCTCGGAAGTAATACAGTGTTGAAACTATAAGTAGGTACGACTTGACGAAAGGCGTTGGCATTTTATGTTTCTGGTAATGTTTGCGTAATAAGTCACTTCAGAGTGCTCGCCTAAAGATAGACACATAAACACCAGCTAAATACTTAAAGACAGAAATAAGAAAACGAAGTATTTTTTGCACAAGATAAGGCTATATTTCTTTTAGTCGTTATCGTCTTGCTTTTCACTTATTTTTGACTCAGAATAACGCGCTTTCGTAATGATTCCTTGTTAGTTCATTATTAACATAAACATATTCTGTCACCAAGTTTCATGCTTTTTTCCACACCTCAGGAGAAACTGTCCTACCCTATTTCACGGAATGGACATTCCGTTCACAGCTTTATTTATTTTATTTTATAGTATTTACACGTCAAGTTCAGTAGGACCAAATTGAGGAGCAAATCTCCAAGGTCATGGAACGTGTCAGTACACGAACTTACAACATAAAAGTAATAACAGATAAAAATAAATGTTCATGAACCTGCAAGAAAATCAGTCCATAAGTTTAAGCAAACGCTATCAGCTTAATATTTCAAGGAACTCCTCGACAGAATAGAAGGAGGGACCCATGAGGAAACTCTTCAGTTTCAATTTGAAAGCGCGTGGATTACTGCTAAGATTTTTGAATTCGAATGGCATCTTATTGAAAATGGATCAGCAACCTTTTTGCACATGAGTTAAGGAAGTCCGATCCAAATGGAGGTTTGATTTCTGCCGAGTGTTAACCGAGTGAAAGCTGCTTATTGTTGGAAATAAACTAATATTGGTAACTAGAAACGACAATAAGGAATATACATATTGAGAGGCCAATGTCAAAATACCCAGACTCGTGAACAGAGGTCGACAAGAGGTTCGTGAACTCACACCACTTATTGCCCGAACCGACCGTTTCTGAGCCAAAAATATCCTTCTAGAATGGGAAGAGTTACCCCAAAACATAATACCATATGAGATAAGTGAATGGAAATAAGCAAAGTAGACTAATTTACGTGTCGAAGTATCACTCACTTTCGATGCTGTTCGAATAGTGAAAATGGCGGTATTAAGTTGAAACTTCCCCTTAGAACAATTATACACGACTGTCCTTCAACTGACACACAATATTTTGTTAGCCCAACGCAATCTGACTTTCAAAATTCCCTACAAAAGAATGGCCCTGACTAACATTAAACGATACCTTTCACAAATCACTTACCTCACAAAAATCTTCGCTGCTCAAGCTACTGCAATAGAGCGAGCGCCACTACTGCCAGCTAAATAAAAGATTCAAACTATGGAAGGCACTAACTACTGATAGGGATAGTTAGCAAATGAAAGAAATTAATAGAGAACAAACAATGTATTTACCTTGATATCATCATGTATAAATATACCAGTTCATGACAAATTACAAAACTCCGCCATCTCTCTCCCCACATCCACCACTGCTGGCGGCTCACCTCCAACTGCGCAACGCTACGCGCTGTTCACATCCAGCTGCCGCTGCCCAACACTACAATGGCAGACAACAATGCAAACTAGCCATAGACTGCACACAGCACAGCCAGTGATTTTCATATTGAGCGCTACGTAACGTTGCCAATAAGAAAACATAAACAGCCTACTTACATAGAGAAACCATAAACAGCCTACTTACATAGCCCCCATGCTCCCCACAAAATTTTTTACAAATGGTGTTGGGCACTGGCCAATACAGATTTGACAAAAATTTTTCACAATTACAGTAACAAAGATATAAAATGCACACACTTATTGATACATTGTTGGTCAAAAGCTAAAAATTTCTCACAGTCCATAAAGACAGTCCACATTGTTCATCACAGTGAAACTGCCGTTTCTTTTCTCAAAGTCTGAGCAGTAAAAGACAATGCACACAGAAGTAGTGGATTTCCATGCAGTCTTGAAGAAGTAGTGTTGTCCTTCCAATGGAAAGACAGTGCTGACGCTTGACATGCTGACAGGTAATGGGCCACAATGGAGCAAACCCACAGCAGAGTCATTCGAAGTTTTGAAGAATATTGGTAGGTAGGTCATCACAGAGCAGACCCACTGGAGTCCTGGTAGAGATTACGGTATTGGTGCAGACCCACTGCAGTCCTTGTATAAATAATGGTATTGATGGATCATCAAAGATGTAGACCCACTGTAGTCCTTGTAGAGATGACCAGCAGCCATCTGTTACGATTGTGCAGGTGCACATTCACCATCGAAGAGTCTTGCGGAGAATATAGCAAGTCCATAAACCACCACTTGTGCACTCACAAAGTTTTTGGAATTGTCCTTAGAACCAGCAATGCTGTTATCCAGTCCCTTGCTGAATTATTAACACACTTGCAAACACTAACAGTCCCTACTTCTCACATATTTTCCATGTACTATGACCAACAGAAACGTGTGCAGTGAAATGTTACTTAATTTGAAGAACTGGTAACAATTACAATTTTATAACATGAGAATACAATAACAAAGGTACAAAACACATCATTAAAAACATAACAATACAGAGAACATTTGTAGTACAAGCTTTACAAAAGAATAGAAATAGACATATACATCAGTGGAATTATGACATGAGTACATACATAAAAGATCACAATAACTTTTGAAACATCAACTTCACACATGAGCATTAAACAGAACAGAATTAATAATATCTAACATCTTTACAAAGTAAATAACATATTATTAATGCCAATTATATTCGAGGATAACAGTATTCCTCATCATAGTGAATGTAGCTTAATATTAAAAGAAGAAAAAATTCTATGAAACTACACAAAGACAGGAAGAAAACAAATACACAAGGGTACACAAACATATAGTGGGATAACACCAATAGGAAAGGACAGGGTTCGTTTTCAGTGTAACATTTGGTACTGCAGTCCAACCCAAAACTTCATATATCTTTCCTCTTACTTCATCCTTTATTTCCACCAAAAAAATTCTATCTAAGCATGCTTTCTGTATTTATATGTTCACACATTTCTTACCTCAACATTTATTTCCAAGAAAATCCTACCTAAACTTGTTTTCTCAATGCATTTCTTCCAATTCATCGCAACTCATTCTCTTAGAGGCTACCCCTCTTAAGCTAACTTAAATCTACTGAGCTCAGATGCTAAACTAAGGAACGAGGCAATGCAGCATCACATAACAAATCAACACAAACAGCAATGCAAAAAATGCAAATTGGCAAAGCTAGCAGCATAAATGAGCAAAAGTCAAATTCAATAACACTATGCCTGGCAAACAGCAGCAACTTATACCTAAACATGACATAGCGCAAGCAGAAAAAATATTACAGTAAAAACAACAATGCAGATAAGGGAAATGTATATTCACATCTTAATATCTATGGAATTAAAGTGGTGCACCACAACAACTGATTGTAAAAAGAAATATTACCATCTAATTGAAAAGAAAATTATGTTTTACTGTTACTAGTTCCTTCTTATTGTTCTTTCCTTTCCAAGTGCTCCTTTTTTAAAGAATGTGGATCATAAAGTAATTATTTAATAGATCTGTTGACAGAAAGTGTTCACATTAGCAAATGCATTTAATTTTATTTTATGAAACCAATGCTGCAACACAGCTGGAAAACAGATGTCAAATGAAATAAGCAATTACGCAAACCAAAGCATAAAAACATCATTCAATAGCTATGTGGCATTTCGTAAGTCAGTAGCTCTCAATTCTCGTAGAAAGACACTTGTCATTATCAGGTTTGCAGATGTAAGAATATTTCCAAGGATAATGGCCTCCCCTTTTTTTTTGTGCTACCTGTGCCGCTGAAAAGGGCTCGCAATAATGGCTTTTTCTCCAGGCGTCTGACACAGCTGGGTGCCTGCGACGCATTACGTGCAGGTGGTCACTTAACTTTCGTACGGAAATATTTACGACAGGAGATTCTGCTACCGTGGTAGTCTCATATAAAAATATTTCACAGGTCAAGAATTAGCGTTGCTAATCTGTAGAAACAAAACCCTATAAATATAACAGTGTCCAAAAAAAATATTCGTCAGCATTGTGATACAGTCACACATTTCATAACTCTTAAAGTACGTTTCTTGGTTTCCAACATCCTTTTCATAAATCAGAGTCCCTAAACACTACTCATTATTCCTTACCTTATTACACATATACGTATCCATCGACACTCGTCAATATTTCGTCA
Organism: Schistocerca americana; assembly: GCF_021461395.2. Classification (NCBI taxonomy): domain Eukaryota; kingdom Metazoa; phylum Arthropoda; class Insecta; order Orthoptera; family Acrididae; genus Schistocerca; species Schistocerca americana. Next base: position 747,993,265 of record NC_060122.1, on the reverse strand, counting down.
TTATAATCAAATAACTCATATAGCCTCAGCCTATTAATCATAAACATACCTCAGCAGCATAATACACATCTTCGTCGTAAAAATAACATCATAACACCTCAGTCAAATCTCAAATCGTCGTAGCTTCCTCCAAGAATTAAAAAATTCTCTGCTCATGTCAAAAGTGTCATCTGCCTCAAACGTACTTTAAAAATCATGAATCCATATCAAATACATCATTCAAAGCTCTGATAGTATCACAATGATTCCGAAAAATATGAACAGTTTACAAAGTACAGACAAAATACAGTTTCATAAGTGTGAAGTTACCCAACTGTGTATTGCGTAAACATGTGTCACTGATGTAGTGTAAAAAAATGTTTATCTCTCAGTTAAATGATCAGATAGCTGTGTAATTTGTGTGTTAGAGAAATATGGTACCGATGTGTAAAGTTGTATAAGCAAATACCATATTAGCTAGGGTTCCTTGTGCTTGCCAAACACATGGTACACAAAGTAGGCGTGTACCCCCCTGAGGATTAATGTAATTATACCCTCAGGTGTTACAGATTACAGCAATGGAATGAAATGTATCACGGAAAACTTTCTTTGTAATTCAAAAATCTTTAAAAATAAATGTTTTAAGTACACAATTAATCACTCAAATACGTGTACTGTAGCGCTAAATGTGCGTCTTGTTGCAACATAATCTGTGTGGGAGTGTCGTAGTTATCGTCCTCCGAAAGCTAAGTTCTGCAGAAGTCAATGTACTTACCTCATGATAAACGAAAGTGAAATGCTTTGCGTATAGATATCGTAGTTATTGCGCTTATTGTTGTGTTGAAGAACGTACTGTGCTGTAACGTATTGTTGTGCTATGGAAAACCCTGTCTCATTGTAGCTATACTACAAAAGTTACTACTAAAACATGTTTTACTTTCCAGAATAAAACAGAAAAACTGTGCAGATATAAAACAGAAACACCGCACAAGCAACATTGTAAATTGTCACTCATTAGTAGCGTCATGATAAAATCGTGTAGCTGTCACATAAACTAACCACTGTGCCGTCTGGTATCTCACAGAAAGTACTTTAAATCCGGAATGTATTTTCAAGTAAACCAAAATGTTGCATTAAAATCTCATTAGCAGTACTGGTAAATGTTCTAATCGTGCAACTAACAAGCAAGAATGTACACACACAATTGCACTGTGTCGTCTGCTCGCAATAACAATGCATTCGTAATTTCTGTTTAAATAATTTCTCTTGGTTCTTGGCTGGATATTTAACTTCAAACATTGTTGCATGGTAACAGTTTCTAAAGCATACTAGTAACGTGAAGTGAAACGTTTTATGGCAAAGACAAAGTTAAAAGGCAGATTATCTGTCAATAAATGGTTTTACATGAGAAATGTGGTGTAAACCTTTACTCTTCCTAGTACGCAGAGTTTCAACTTCAACGCAATTATCATGTGGTATACGTCGGATTCTGTAAGGTCCATTGTAAACTAGAAAGAATTTGTGACTCAAGTGTTTCTTCTTATGTGACAATGAATGAGCTTTAATGAGAACTTTCTGACCAATATACAATTTCTTTGCATTTGCTTTACCGTGTAGTTTTCTCCTTTTGTCTGCTGCAGATTTTATATTTTTAAGAGCCAAATCAATTATGTCTTTGTGTCGAAGTTTACGTGTATTCGGGAAAGGTACAAGCTCTCTGATTCTGTTCGGTGGTTCTTCATTCTTTAGTACAAGAGTAGGTGGTAAAGCAGTGGAATCATGAGGCATTTCATTCAGCACATTTTGAAATAAGTGTAAATATCTGTCCCAATGCTGATGCTTTCTGTGACAATAAAGTCTGCAAAGCTTATTGATTTCTTTCATAATCCGTTCAGACGGGTTACAATGTGGTGAGTACAATGAAATAAAAACAGGTTTGATTTTATGGTTGCGAAGCATGCGTGACCAAACAGCAGATCTGAATTGCGGTCCGTTATCTGAAATGACTTTACTAACGTGTCCAACTTCACGTAAGAAATTTTTAACAAAGGCGTTGGATACAGACCGTCCAGTGGCTTTACGTAACGGTGTGAAAGAAACAAATTTTGAAGTAAGTTCAACAGTGACTAGAACGTACGAAAATCCATTAGATGTTCTGACAAGCGGTCCCAAGAGATCAACAGCAGCAAATTCTTTTAATTTAGAAGGAATGATAGGAAACAGCGGAGCACTATGGGAGATAGTAGATGGTTTCGCCTTTTGACAAAGTTTACAAATAGACAAGACTCTTCGAATTCTCTTTTCCATATTGTTAAAATAACAAGTCGTTCGAAGAATATGATAACATTTTCGTGGGCCAAAATGTGCGTAGCTGAAATGAATGTACCAAATGAGCTTATTAACAAAATCGTCGGGAATGCAAAGTACCCATAGCTTGTCATCAACAGTGCAGCGTTTGAAGAGTATGTTGTTTCTAACCAGGTAATAATGCCGAATCTGAGTGTGTGTCTTTTCATGCCATTTACTTTTGATGTCTCTCCAAATCGGATCTTTATCTTGTTCATGAGCAATGTCTTTTAAAGATGTGGTGATGAAGTTTTCAAAGGCGACTTTCTGAATGTAAAGAATACTGAAATTTTTCTCGAGGTTGCCTTCTTTGTTACTTTTCTCAAGCCCAGCCGGTGCGCGTGACAGTGCGTCCGCAACAATGTTCTCCTTGCCGGGAATGTAGACTATTGTGAAGCGGAATTCTTGCAGAAACAATGCCCAACGTTTTAACCTGTCATGATTTAATTTTGAAGACATAAGAAATTGTAATGCACGATGATCACTGTATACTTTTACGTGCTTACCAGAAAGAAAGAAACGGAATTTGTTAAATGCCCAAACGATAGCTAAAGCTTCTAATTCAGTAACGGAATAATTTTTTTCAGATTTTGTTAGCACTCGGCTAGCAAAAGCAATGGTTTTCTGAACGGTAGTGTCATTTTCTATGGCTTCTTGAAATAAATGGGCAACAAGACCGACTTTAGAAGAATCCGTGCTAAGGCAGAAATCTTGTGACAGATCTGGATGAGCTAAGATTGGCGCGTGAAGTAACGCTTCTTTCAAAGAATTGAATTCCAACTGTGCTTGTTCGTCCCAGTTCCAAATAGCATTTTTTCCAGTGAGAGAACAAAGTTTTGGTGTAACAAGAATTTGCATATTCAGAAAACGACGGTAAAAATTTACGAGACCTAGAAAACTGCGGACTTGTCTTTTTGTGGATGGAACTGGAATGGCTCTGATTGCTTCTAACTTTTCAGGATCCGGCTGAATGCCTTCAGAAGAAATAATATGTCCCAAAAACTTCACCTTTGTCCTACCGAATTCAGACTTTTCCAAGTTAACTGTGATTCCAGATTCTGCAAAAATACGTAACAAACTGTTGAGGATGCGATTATGTAGTTCCCATGAAGCTTCTGCTATTAGAATATCGTCCACATATAAGGTGATGTGACGTTTTAAGAACTCAGGTAATATCGAATTTAGCCCGCGAATGAATGCTGCTGAAGAAATGTTCAAACCAAAAGGAAGTTTCCGAAACTGATAACAAACGCCGAAAGAAAGGAAAGCTGTGTATTTTCTACATTCTGGATGAAGTTCGATCTGATAAAAGCTGGATCTGAGATCAATGGAAGACAACACTTTTACACCATTAAAATTTTGAAGAAGTTCTTCCATCGTCTGCGGCCTGTCTGTTTCAGGAATAATGATAGTATTGATTTGTCTCGAATCTAAGACAAGCCTGATCGATCCATTTTTCTTCTCAACAACATGTAATGGATTGTTGTATGAGCTTACTGCAGGCTCAATAATGCCCTCGTCGAGCATAGATTGTATTTCTGTTCTAACACGGTCCCTATAATGTGCTGGAATTACATATGGTCTAACACAAAATTTAGTATGCTCACGAACACGAAATTGGTATTGAAATCCCTTGATTGTTCCTGTTTTATGAGTAAAAACTGTGGAATGTTCTTGTAAAATCTCAAAAAGGTCCTGCCTATCAGTGTCATTACAATTCTCAATTGTTTGAATTTTATTCTGAATTAACTTATTAGTGTCAAATGCGCCGTCGACATCATCCCTGTCAGTACTTGCAGAGTGATTGTTAGTGTCTAGTTCCGTAGAAAATTCCGAACTGTTGTCTAACAGAAGGTAAAGCCGATTGATTTCTTCGTCATGGTTTGAGAGCCAATCTTCAAATTTCAAAGCTATTGACTTACCTTCCTTCTCTAAACCTATTTCAGCATCGTGAAAGTTTAAGATTGCTTTGTATTCATTCAAAAAGTCTACTCCCAATATAATTTCCGTCGACAATAATGGAACAATGAGAAAGCTCATAGAGAAGCTGTGGCTTTGACAATAGAATTCTAAGTTGGTTTGTTGGCGTACATCTACACTTTTTCCAAAGATTGCACCTTGTAATTTAATCTTACGTAACGGAAGTGTGGGACAATCGTTCGATTTGTTGCATTTGCTAAAGGCTGTTTCACTAATTACTGAAATGGGACTGCCAGAGTCAAGTACTGCCGTAAATTTTACATCATTTACTGTAATGTGAATCACAGGATATGCAATATTGTTATGTTTTATGTCGTGTTCCTGGAGTAAGATGTCCCTAATGTCTTCCATTTTTACGTAATTACTAGCTACGGCAGCTGCGTCGTTAGTGTCATAAGAACGTTTTGTGGCTGCCAGCGGTGTGAGTCATTGCCTATTGTCTCTTTGTTGGCGAGCGTCGTTATTGGGATTTGGAGACCTAACTTCTACAAATTCACCGTGACGAGAGGGCCCTGCCCTGTTTAAATCCCGCCAGTTCTGATGCAATTCAGGTCTGTCGTTACGATCACATCGTCTGTCGTCATGTCGGTAGTTCCTGTAGTTCCTTTCTTGTCGGTTAAGTGGTGGAGAATTTCTCCCTGAATCGTAACTGCGCGTTGGACCGTTGCGTCTAAAGTTATTCTGTCTCCCTTGATAATAATTATCTTGGTTCCCAAATTGTCTGTTTCTCTGATTGTCTCTGTGATAGTCACTACCGCGGGAGGTGATCTTTCCCTGTAATTATTACTACTCTGCCAACGGTTGTAATACGGGTGGTGTCTGTTTCGGTCACGATTTGTGTTGTGAGAATAGCCTTGTCGCGTCCAGTTATTATTTCTTTCATCGCGGAATTGCGACTGATGTGATCTGTAATTGTTGTGCTCCTGTGTTCCGCGATTGTCAGTGTCACTTTCCAGTTCTTGTAACAGTCCCTGAAAAGCTTCAATGTCGTCTTTGCAACGTCCTGCCAAAATAATATGTCGTAAATGTTCAGGTAATTTGATTAAGCAAATGCGGATGAGTTCTGAGGGGCTGTATGGGTTTGACAGGTACTGATTCTTGTGCAACATGTCTTCAAAATATTTCACAAGACTGGAGAATTCAGATTGTTCGAAATGTTTCATCATTATGATGCCATGTTTTACGCGGTCTTGTGTGGCTTGAGACCAATATGCTGAGAGGAAGGCATGGTAAAATTCTCCTTCACTGTGGCAATCGTGAATTACCGATCGCATTCTTACAGCTGGTTCATTCTCTAAGTAGCCACACCTAAATTCTAATCTGTGCTCCAATGACCAGTTGGGAGGAAAACAATGAGAGAATTGATGGAGCCATGCTTGTGGATGAATGTCGTTGCCAGAATTCTTAAACGTTTTGAATTTACGTGTAGTAATGAACAGCTTATAGTCAAAATCATCGTGTCGGCGAGTAGCATCTCGGTCATAGTTACGTCGTGTCGGCGGTTCCATCTCAAAATTCGGTGTACCTTGCCAATTTCTTTCATAATTACCGAAATGCCCTGTATTATTATTTTGTGGCTTTTGCGTATTTCTAAGTTCCTCTTCCCGTGTTGGAGCGCGAGTGTCTTCTGAAATACGTAATTCTTGTATTACCTGTGTCAGCTGATCTTGTACTTCCCGGATTTCTCTTTGGTGTTGCGTATCAATTTGATTCAGATTTTGTTTCAGTTTCCTAATTTGTTCGCTCTGCTCTGTGTCATTAAAGAGTACCGGTTTTGCGTCATTCAGATTATCATCTACCTTCGTAGATAAATTATTTAGCTGATCCGAAAGTTCAACTACTTTCTCTGATAATGAACACATTTCCTCAGTGTGTTTTTCTGAACCAAGTTTCAGAGTGTCCATTTGTGTTGAAATCGAATCTACTGTGTCCTTTAAGTTATCCTGAGTTTTTGCAAGTTGCGTAACCGAATCGGTAGATGCAACTGAGTCAAATTTAGCTTGCAAGGTGTCGTGATTTTCATGAACAATGGTTTGCAGTTCTTTTATGGCTGCTTCGTGATTCTGTATTACATTTTCATGCCGCGAAAAAATAGGTTGAAAATGCTCACAAATTTGTGTTTTTACGTCATTACAGACTTTTTGACATTTCGATTCAATGTTATGTAACTCAGTAGTTAAATCTTCACGTGTTTGTTCAAGCGTGGTGTGAAGATTTTGTTCCATTGCGTCTAACTGTTGCTGTGTTTGTCTCTGATGTTGTTCCATTGTGTCTAACTTTTTAAGATTTTGTTCCACTGTGTCTAACTTTTTAAGATTTTGTTCCACTGTGTCTAACTTTCGAAGATTTTGTTCCATTGTGTCTAACTTTTGAAGCTTTTGCTGTGTTTGTCCCATTTGCTGTATTAATTGTAATAACAATGCACTGGTGTCTGGAACATGTTCCTCAGTGCTTTTCGGCAGTGAATTTGCACCGGCAACATTCACATTTTGACAAGCAGAAAATGTGTCTTGACTTATTTGAGAAAACGGTGAGGAACCAAAACCTGAATCTACAGTATTTGCGAGATTGTTTCCTGTCATTTCGGATTCCTGAGGCGAGCTGTTGCCGACCGATCGTTCGATAATGCGTCCCTCTTCACTAATTGTTTCACTGTCCACGCCATTGTTTGCCGCCCGCTCCATTTCCCTATGCACAGTTACCAAATTACTACTTTGAATGTCTGTTAATTCATTACTCTGCGGCGCTAACACACTGCTTTCATCTTCACTGTCATTTCTCAGTTTACTTTGGAGCCTAGTATTACGTTTTTCACACGCCATTATTGTCACAATATTTCACACGACAACACAGAAAAGCACAATTTGAAGAGCAAAAATAAGAGAACACATTAACATAACACAGAAAAAATATCTAGTTAATTGCAGCTGCGAAATACTTGGTGCAAATCTACATGCATGCCACAACTGTTTTACTGTACAACAATGAAAGGCTACAACTACAAAGGAGATTCTCTCTACAATTACGCGTTAGCAATAAACAAAATCTACACTAATTACACAAACTACAAGAAAAAAAATCAGAAGATTCCAGGTTCGAATCCTGGCAGGGTCGCCATATGAAACTTCCCCTTAGAACAATTATACACGACTGTCCTTCAACTGACACACAATATTTTGTTAGCGCAACGCAATCTGACTTTCAAAATTCCCTACAAAAGAATGGCCCTGACTAACATTAAACTATACCTTTCACAAATCACTTACCTCACAAAAATCTTCGCTGCTCAAGCTACTGCAATAGAGCGAGCGCCACTACTGCCAGCTAAATAAAAGATTCAAACTATGGAAGGCACTAACTACTGATAGGGATAGTTAGCAAATGAAAGAAATTAATAGAGAACAAACAATGTATTTACCTTGATATCATCATGTATAAATATACCAGTTCATGACAAATTACAAAACTCCGCCATCTCTCTCCCCACATCCACCACTGCTGGCGGCTCACCTCCAACTGCGCAACGCTACGCGCTGTTCACATCCAGCTGCCGCTGCCCAACACTACAATGGCGAGTATTACAACAATGCAAAGCAGCCACAGACTGCACACAGCACAGCCAGTGATTTTCATACAGAGGTGGCGTTACCAATAAAAAAACCTAAACAGCCTACTTACAAAGTCTTTGAACAAGATCCTGAACGTGGGCTTTCCACGACAGCTTACTATCTATCTGAACGCGTAGGAATTTGAACTGTTTAGTTTCACTAATCATATGCCCGTTCTGTGAGATTAAAACGTCAGGTTTTGTTGAATTCTGTGTTAGAAACCGTAAAAACTGAGTCTTACTGCGATTTAACATTAGTTTATTTTCTACAAGCCATGAACTGAGGTCATGTACTGCACTACTTGAAACCGAGTCAATGTTGCACACAACATCCTTTACTACCAAACTAGTGTCATCAGCAAACAGAAATATTTTGGAGTTACCCATAATACTAGAGGGCATATCATCGATATAAATAAGGAACAGGAGCGGCCCCAACACTGATCCCTGGGGCACCCCCCACTTGACAGTACCCCAGTCAGATCCCACATCACAGCCATTATCAACATTGTGAATAATGACCTTTTGCTGCCTGTTGCTAAAGTAAGAGGTGAACCAATTGTGAGCTACTCCCCTTATTCCGCAATGGTCCAACTTCTGGAGCAATAATGTGAGAGCAACACAGTCAAATGCCTTTGTTAAATCAAAAATCCGCCAATCTACATTATCCCTTTCTCCCTTTTTATAAAGCGGCTTTGCTACTGAGTACTTTAATCGCTCAGGAAACTGACCATTCCTAAAGGAAAAATTGCAAATATGGCTAAATACAGGGCTAACATGTGCAGCACAGTACTTTAATATTCTACTAGACACTCCATCATAACCATGAGAGTCCTCAGTCTTCAGTGATTTAATTATTGACTCAATCTCCCTCTTGTCTGTATCATGTATTCTGCATGAACTTCAGCCAGTTAATATTTATCTCTCGCGTCTGATTTCGGAACATTATACATCCCCCCTGCCCCTAGCGAAGACATGATCGCAAGCAGCAAAACCGCTGCGGGTGGCAACGAATACACGTGGTGTCAGCGCTGAGAGAGAAAGACAGTTTCACCCAAACCCCTCCACTTCCTCGAAATAGATTTGTATTTTGTGCATAGGCCACGAAGTTCAGTCGAACTTCACGTGCACTTATTTTGTGAAGGAGCCACTACCCCCATGGTGCCAAAAACCGAATGTGATTCAAGACTCGCTGTTTGCCAACCACTGCACTAAATGATGTTGGGGCCCATTAAAGGGATCTGCTTGCTGTGATACATTACACCTGTAAATTAAAGTAATTACCATTAGTGAGCGATAAACAGCAAGAAAGTACTATTAATTGAAGTTCAGTACAGAACAGGCAATATTATAAGTGAATTATTTCCATAGATATATAGTAATGTTGCGGTTATGAAAGGAGTTAAATTTGACGGTGACTGTTTGTTAATAGTAAAGGTTTTGGACTACTTTTCATTTCCCGAAGATATATTTCGAAAGAAGTGATAAAACAAACGAGAATCGAAACAAGGTTCCATTAGTAACCAGAAACTAGAAACTGAGAGTGGTTTTAGTTGCCTGAGACTGCAGTCGTGTGTGGGAGTTGCGTTTGCGTGTGTGTGTGTGTGTGCGTGTGTGTGTGTGTGTGTGTGTGTGTGTGTGTGTGTATGTGTGTGTGTGTGTGCGTATGTGTGTCTGTTGTTGACAAAGGCCATTGGCCGAAAGCTTTAAGTGAGAAACTCATTTTGTTGTGCCTATCTGCGACTCAGCATCTCCGCTATGTGGTGAGTAGCAAATTTCTTTCTCATAACATTGGAAACCTATATATTAATTATACCTTAAACTGATCCTTCAAGTTTACTAGACAGTAACTACTCTGATTATACTTTTATGCGGGTAACTCTAATACTGTACTGACATTTCAATAAGAATGACATTTAAGCTAAGCACTTAAATCTTCTCTTGGAAACTACACTTTAGTGAAACTTTAACTATACTTGTGTGAAACACACATGGAACAGTTCAGAAATAAAACTTACAAATGGTAAAGTAATTGGCTACAACACAAAACTTATTAAATGTTGTTTTTGTTCAGTAATATAGGATACTTGGAAATATCGCAGCACTTGGAATGGGATCATGGCTACTCAAATATCTGAGGACAACATAAAGGTGCTCAATACGAAGTTCAGAGAACACCAATTTATAAATTGATAATCAAACACGTAACTGTACCAAACAGCTATACAGCACTCGGCTGGTTCTGTAAGATGAAAATGGTGGCTGTGACGATTTCCTTTGGCTGCTCAAAATAAGGCGGCAAACGTATCCCTGGCTCTTACTGTATAAGAAGCTCCTTAAATTCTCTTCTTAGTGTCGGATTTTCATAATACAGAACTAACCAACTTATACCACGAATAATTAGCTAAATTTCTTCCAAATCAAAGACTAAATTATATAATCTTGTTGCTCTCATTGCCTTGTTCAGCACCCTAGATGTGAAAACTTTGCCCTCTAATCACCGGCTAACTCTTGCAACAAAAGGCCTTGCAGTGCGAACGTCAAACCCCACTTTTCTATTCCGCTAAGCCAGTTTCATTGTGGACGGAAATCTCACCATGTTTTATATGATTACAGTCATAAGTTCAATATGCATTAACTACTGCTACAAATATGTTTTAACATTTCCATTCTGTAATGGACATAGATAATGAATGAAACATTTACGTAGATGTTACATCAAAGAGCATGGTTACAGAGATGTCACAGTAAGTAATAGCAGACAAAGAAGTTATATGAGGCAAGCATAGAGAATGTCGATATTGATGTTACAAGCATATTCTAAAAATGCTACTGTTGATATTGCTAACGGTCTGAGATAAGAGTACTGCTACATGTCCAACTATTGTCTATTGATCTCTGCGTGTAGAAAACTGCGCGGTGTGGTGTCAGCTCCACGTACGTGTTGTCGACCATAGAGCATTTAGCACTGAAATCTCGGGATATCTTCTGCCCTTTGTCTCCCTACCGCCAGTTACAAAGCTGCCTTTCTACTTGGACACTTAGTAACCAACGTACGCAGTTGATTTGCGATAGTCTTTTCACTGTCTTTACTCTGTGCGGTGCCAATGGCTCCGTAGCGATGATGCAGTCCAGCGCAGTGGTTATTCGTCGTCTGGCACAGACTGAAGGTATTTCTGGCGGCGAGGTAGCTATTGACATTTGAGGTTGCCTGTTGAGACGATAAAGGCCAAACGTCTCATTCCCGTGGGACATTGCTGCCGCCCCGTTTGCTGTGTACTGTGATTTCGGCCTAGCGGAGCCTCTCTCTATTCCCCCCCCCCCCCCCCTTTCCTCCACATTCTCTTCTTCTTTTGCGTCACCAGGTAACATTTCAAGCTTAGGTAAATGTTAAACGAGACATGCTGAAAACTTTTAAGTCAATCACAAAACACAAAGCAATTTCAGGATTTAACACATCATCAAATGAAAGTACCTCTGCAGGTACTGTAACATGCGTATGCCCGTGCCCACCTATCGCATATTTTGGACCATAAACGACATACGTAGGTGCGTATTGCGTCAATAGGAATGCCACCATAGTAACATCGTCTAGAAAACTGACTTTCCGTACTCAGTTTCTCAGCAATATGCTATATCTACCCACCAAGGAGGCTGAATGTTGGCTTTGAAGTTTACCACTATCACTATCGCCGGTCCATGTTCGATGAGGGAACAGTCGACGGGATGAACTTCTATAGGTAAATATCTGTGTCTGCACAGTTTGTATGATTTCCTCGTCATTTCATAAAATACATGTGTGGGAAGGTATATGTTAGTTCACCCTTCTTAGACATACTCTCACACAGTTCTAGCTACAAACAACGTCTCTCACATGAGCTTCCACTGAAGACTGATGAATATCTCCGTATCTCCGTAATGCTCTCGCTGTTACTAAGTGAAACCATTACTAGATGCTCTGCTCTCCTTTGCATCTACCCTAGCTGCTTTATCAACGCTGCATGTTAAAGACACTAGGATGACGAACAAAAAGAAAAAAAAAAGTTTCTTCCTTCTATCGTCATTGAATTACACTCCCTTAGGATTCTCGTGGTGAATGTCAACTGGAAATGTGATCTTCCTACAATACGGTCGTTTCTCTTTAGATGAATACAGAAAAATATTTTACAATTTTTTTACTGTTTCCGGTGACTTTTCACGACTTACGTAATCGAAAGTAAGAGACACAGGTTACGTCTATTCACGATGAATGACTTTTGTCATCCGTGAACCAAATCTCGATCCACTATGTATTTGCCAGAAGTCAGCTGTAGCTCCTAGCTTGCTTCTGTTGTACAGAAGAGCCTCACCCTCGAAGGACAGAATGGTTAGACAAATTTCCATGCGAGAAAAATTAGTAAGAGCTGATGTTATGAAATTTTGAAGGGTATCCTGTACTAAGAATTCGCCTTATTAAGGCCCATTTTTCTAACTTCTGTTCATTACAGGTTTAAGTTGAGTGATTAACGACACACGCATCGAAACACTTGGGGATGTTGTCCAGTGCGTTCCAATTAGAAGCGATCGAGCAACAAGTTTTAGTTCACACCATTGTCTACAGAAGTCTTACTTGAATACGCAAACAGAAGTGAGGAAGGAAACCATTGCCCTCGGCGTGGATTTAACTTTTAACTACGTTTCCATTAAACGGTGATTTATTCATTGTAAAAAGAATGAATATTAACGAAGAATAATTTCGCTTGTCATTACTTCGTTCGATTCCTCAATGATGACCATTCGGCAACCAGCTTCTATACATAATATACTCTTCGTGATACATCCAATACTATTGCTAAAACTTCACATGATGAATAAATCCGCTCCAGTTATACGTGCCAGATCCTTTATTTGGATAAAATTGTGCCTCACCCACACGGGATCTCGCATGCCACTCAATAAAGTTGCCAGATTCTTTACATGACTGGTACGATTTTCTCGCACGCAGACAGTTCCCTGAAAATTTTATTTGCAGCGTCAAACCCGGGTCGTAAGTGTGAGTTTATTCAAATAAGGAATTTTTCAAGAATAACCGGAGCAGATTTATTCATCACGAAAAATGTCTCTGTACAGAACGACTTGCGTTGAATGCCGTCCCATTGACCGACGGCCCTGATAAGTAAACGAACACCGTCAGCCTTTGGCAATGTGTTGCGTTTGAGCTTTATTCGTCATCGTAGTATTAGTGTTGCAGATAGCGTGTTACTTGGCCTGGAAAAGGTTTCACGTAGTTGCTTCTTTGTTTCCGAAGTTTTACATCTGATTTTGTATGAATTACGATTACGCTGACACTGTGTTCGTGACTTTAATAAAGCACGTATCGTGAGCAATCACTCTAAAAGTCTACTACTGCAGGCATCTGTATCAACTGTACTCAGAAATGGGATGGTATATGGTGAACCACCGTTATTGCTCTTCTCTTGCGGACTGGTTATCAGATGTGTGCGAGAAAAACCGTTGCAGCTACCTTCCGTAATCACCACAGCGGCTTTAATTTTACTTCCCGCTATCTTTACGCGGGATAGAAGTTGAAGCAAGTGCCCACTCCCTGGGTTTGGAGTTCATTCTTCGGCCCAAGCACTTTTTTTATTTGATGAATTGATACTTATTTTCCCCCTGATAATGGTTAATGTGGAAACTGCTAAGCTGCACAATGGTTCGGCGTCCAAGCCAAACTGTAGGATACTCTATAACGATCGATATAGGTCTGTTCAAAGGTTAGTAACGTTATCACCCCCCCCCCCCTCCCTCCTCCAACATCACCACAAAGAGGACAGTGGAGATCAAACCAATATTCTGGATTACATTCCAGTTAAAATGTTGCAAGGTTCCTCTCGACCCCCAACACCTATAATGTGTTTTTTCTGGCTGCAGTTTATTCACCATTTCTAAGGTTCTCCGACATTCCCTAAATAAACCGTGATCAAGGGGGCTGATGAATATGGAAGGAACCTTCTATTAATCCAACTTGTTACGGGTTGTGAACTGGCTAGTGCAAGTCGTTCTTAAGAATTAGTCGCAGTTTTTGTAAGGGGTCTCCTTTCTTGCAATTTTTTTAGAATTCCTGTAAAATGATACCTGCTCCTTAAGGAGGGCCCTTAACGCAGCTTCTAATACTCTGCGTTCAGTCTGATCATTTCATTGCTGACATAGTAAGTACGAACTAACCGCATTCAAGAGGTGCATGAAATGTTGGGAATATGAACAGCCTTCAGCTGCATATGGAATGACGACAATGAAAATTTGTGCTTGAGCGGGACTAGAACCCATATTCAAGTTTATCGCGAGGGGCCACCTTACCATTATCCGCCCCCGGTAGCTGAGTGGTCAGCGCGACAGAATGTCAATCCTAAGGGCCCGGGTTCGATTCCCGGCTGAGTCGAAGATTTTCTCTGCTCAGGGACTGGGTATTGTGTTATCCTAATCATCATCATTTCATCTCCATCGACGCGCTAGTCGCCGAAGTGGCGTCAAATCGAAAGACTTGCACCCGGCGAACGGTCTACCTAATTGGAAGCCCTAGCCACATGACATTTACATTTTCCTTACCATTAGGTTACCCGAAAACGACTCACGAACAGACGCAAACTTTCACATGTCGTCAGGCATGTGTCTACTACCTGCGCTCTTACATCCTATGTATATTCCCACATGCGGGAGACATTTTAATTGAAAGTCGCTTGCCAGGTTTCGGGGGATAAATACGATACTGCAGTGCCTATGTTGTTGAGAACACTCAGATCACTTTATAATATTCTCCATTCAGATTTTCTACTGTTCCCTAAATGATATCAGGTGAACAACTGGATGGTTCCCTTCAACAGACCACGAAAGATATTCTTCCCCCTCGCTTGTCCGAATGAACAAGTACGCTGTCAGCATGGGATCAATCCTAGCATCCCTTAGTTTCTCTTAATTTATCGTCAACTAATATTTTCTCTCAATAAAAGGTTATATATAATTAAATCCTTTGTTGGAGAAGACAACTGGGTGGAAACTACAAACCATACGGAAAAACCGAGTAGGACACTAACTCTGAGGGTTCCGCAGAAATATAATTCTTTGTACAGCTAATAATAATTTCGCATGACTCAGTGGTATGGTGCAAGCCCTTCGATTGGTCGCCCATTAGGTGACTTCAAAGTTCCTAACCTACCCCAGTTATCCAACCTGGGAAATGGGATCTATAGTTTAAAATGTAATCCAAATCCCTGTTGTTTCCGGCAACTGCTCATCCCGTCATGAGAAGACTAGGGTGAAAGGAAAACTAAAAAATCTGTACTTCAACCGACATTCAATCCCACGACCTCTCGGTTTCCAGGCATGCGCTTTACTGCAAGACCGTCATAACCCAAATGTATGTAAATAGTTCAATTACAAGTTTCGATGAGTGATTTTGCGAGAGTCAAAATATGTCTCAGATATGGCTGTACCCTTTGACTGTATCGATCTAGAAGCTTAAATTATCTACGCCACCAAGGGAGCTCAGACTTTAGTACACTCCTGGAAATGGAAAAAAGAACACATTGACACCGGTGTGTCAGACCCACCATACTTGCTCCGGACACTGCGAGAGGGCTGTACAAGCAATGATCACACGCACGGCACAGCGGACACACCAGGAACCGCGGTGTTGGCCGTCGAATGGCGCTAGCTGCGCAGCATTTGTGCACCGCCGCCGTCAGTGTCAGCCAGTTTGCCGTGGCATACGGAGCTCCATCACAGTCTTTAACATTGGTAGCATGCCGCGACAGCGTGGACGTGAACCGTATGTGCAGTTGACGGACTTTGAGCGAGGGCATATAGTGGGCATGCGGGAGGCCGGGTGGACGTACCGCCGAATTGCTCAACACGTGGGGCGTGAGGTCTCCACAATACATCGATGTTGTCGCCAGTGGTCGGCGGAAGGTGCATGTGCCCGTCGACCTGAGACCGGACCACAGCGACGCACGGATGCACGGCAAGACCGTAGGATCCTACGCAGTGCCGTAGGGGACCGCACCGCCACTTCCCAGCAAATTAGGGACACTGTTGCTGCTGGGGTATCGGCGAGGACCATTCGCAACCGTCTCCATGAAGCTGGGCTACGGTCCCGCACACCGTTAGGCCGTCTTCCGCTCACGCCCCAACATCGTGCAGCCCGCCTCCAGTGGTGTCGCGACAGGCGTGAATGGAGGGACGAATGGAGACGTGTCGTCTTCAGCGATGAGAGTCGCTTCTGCCTTGGTGCCAATGATGGTCGTATGCGTGTTTGGCGCCGTGCAGGTGAGCGCCACAATCAGGACTGCATACGACCGAGGAGCACAGGGCCAACACCCGGCATCATGGTGTGGGGACCGATCTCCTACACTGGCCGTACACCACTGGTGATCGTCGAGGGGACACTGAATAGTGCACGGTACTTCCAAACCGTCATCGAACCCATCGTTCTACCATTCCTAGACCGGCAGGGAACTTGCTGTTCCAACAGGACAATGCACGTCCGCATGTATCCCGTGCCACCCAACGTGCTCTAGAAGGTGTAAGTCAACTACCCTGGCCAGCAAGATCTCCGGATCTGTCCCCCATTGAGCATGTTTGGGACTGGATGAAGCGTCGTCTCACGCGGTCTGCACGTCCAGTACGAACGCTGGTCCAACTGAGGTGCCAGGTGGAAATGGCATGGCAAGCCGTTCCACAGGACTACATCCAGCATCTCTACGATCGTCTCCATGGGAGAACAGCAGCCTGCATTGCTGCGAAAGGATGATATACACTGTACTAGTGCCGACATTGTGCATGCTCTGTTGCCTGTGTCAATGTGCCTGTGGTTCTGTCAGTGTGATCATGTGATGTATCTGACCCCAGGAATGTGTCAATAAAGTTTCCCCTTCCTGGGACAATGAATTCACGGTGTTCTTATTTCAATTTCCAGGAGTGTATCTTATATAAATTTCAACTTGGCACCTCCACCAGTACTTGAGATAAAGAGATCTTTGCAGACGACAGTATCCTTTGTTGTGACTGACGAAGAAGCTGAAGTTAAACACAGGGCCAAGGGACCTTAGACCTTAGTACCTAACATAAATTAAAACTTGGTATCTCTAACCTTTCGTGAGAAAAGGTGTCTTGACAGTTGGACAGAAAGAAGGATGGACAACAAAGTGATCCTACTGTGCTCCATTTTTACTAAGTGATGTACGGAACCCCTAAAATGACGCATATCAGTTTGTACGTAGCATCACCGCAAGTTTCAATTCTTAATACGCGTCGTGACATAGCTGCAGTGTACGCCACTACAGGGCAGGCATTTCATAGCATGTAGACTGTTCATCTGCAGTAAACTGTCACGTCGAATTACTTCGCCCCTGTTGATAGGCAACCCCACATACAGATTTGAAAAGCGGGACGCTATCGCTTAGCTTTCCCGGGAAGCTGCAGCAACGACTTTAATTAATTGCGGGTACGTGTTCTTCCGCTCGTAGTGGCACCTGTCGCGTCCATGTGCAGCACGTTTAATGCGAATTAAGAATCAAGAGAGATGCTCTATCCACTGACCTGCGTATGTGTTGTAGTTTTCAAGCTGTTGTCTTCTGAAACGATAGAGGAACTAATGACTTATCACGTATATGAGGGTACTGAGGCATCACTTCCGAAAGTCACTTTCATTGCTACACTGCATGAATTAGAGGTTAGGTACTGGCGTCTACTGTACGCGATTGTGTGTAGCATCCAGAAGGCAGTGTGAGATGATTGCAAGATTGTACCTTTGTGTGATAAAGATTACGTACGCTTGTTGCAATGGCATAGCCTAGACGGTGAAGTAAAAGCAGAGGTTCATTTTCTGTGAGAAGAAAAAAAGTAATGAAACTGCTTATGTTCGCCCTGAAACTGTAATTTATGTAGCGAATGTGAAGACGTGTGGGAGGGCAAAGTGATCTTTTACTCGTGCTAGTCCTATGGCAGACCAAAACTAACAACTGATGAAAAGAAAAGCTACACCCGCCCTACCTAACGTGTGCGTACACGGTACGCCGTTGAATCAAGGTTTCGATTGTTGGGGCAGAGAAGCATGAAAACAGTAAACGGAAGCTCGTCCGCATTTAGTCAATTGTCTTAGCGTCACGATAAATGTAGTTGCGTGGCGTGCATACAGTAAAAGTAGATAAAGGTGCTACTGTTTGGTCCATACGTATTCACGCGGTTTAAATGAAACCCAACATATTTTCAAAAGTCAACATTTGTGCTACTAATGTATAGAAAAATGTTTTTCCGGGCTCAGTTGAATGGACCTTATCACGTTTAAGATGTTCATCCCATCGATTTGCCCTCGAATGTAATATTTAATCTAGGAATAATGTGTGCTTTCATTCCTGAAAATAAGCCGGCTGGGGTGGCCGAGCGGTTCTAGGCGCTACAGTCTGGAACAGCGCGATCGCTACGGCCGCAGGTTCGAATCCTGTCTCGAGCATGGATGTGTGTGATGTCATTAGGTTAGTTAGGTTTAAGTAGTTCCAAGTTCTAGGTGACTGATGACCTCAGGAGTTAAGTCCCATAGTGCTCAGAGCCAATCCTGAAAATAATCCGGATACGTGCGAGGAGCAGCGCACCGAAGATGCCGTACAAACTGAATTATGTATACAGACAGTCCACCCATGCCGGGAATAGTGAATCACGACGATTTCTGTCTGTATTACATGTCGACAAAGGCAAAATATATGTCTACACGTTCCTGAGAAAATGGGGTCTTAGCAAGAGGACAGACAGATAATTAGACAACAAACAACAAAAAATTATTTTTCCCACGTGATATAATTAGTAATTAACTAGTTTCAGACGTTTTTCATTTACTTTTACTATGAAACCTTCGTTCTTACCGAATTGCATGATTGTAGGTCAACGGGAAGTATCGTACAGGTTTTGATGTGTAAGTTTGCGAGTGTCAAAATATGTGATATAAATAGCAGTACTTTTGATTGCCTTGACTTACAAGGCATTACATCGCCAAAGGAGTGTACACCTCAGTAAACGACATTTATTTCAGCTAGATGCGTGTACACGTTTCTGAGAAAAAGGGGTCTTAACAGACGGACGGACAGACAGTTAGATAACAGATGACCAAAAAGATTCCAGAATGAGATTTTCACTCTGCAGCGGAGTGTGCGCTGATATGAAACTTCCTGGCAGATTACAACTGTGTCCCCGACCGAGACTCGAGCTCGGGACCTTTGCCTTTCGCGGGCAAGTGCTCTACCATCTGAGCTACAGGAGAGCTTCTGTAAAGTTTGGAAGCTAGGGGACGAGATACTGGCAGAAGTGAAGCTGTGAGTACCGGGCGTGAGTCGTGCTTCGGTAGCTCAGATGGTAGAGCACTTGCCCGCGAAAGGCAAAGGTCCCGAGTTCGGGTCTCGGTCGGGCACACAGTTTTAATCTGCCAGGAAGTTTCAGACCGAAAAGATTGTTTTTCTTGTGTTATAATTACAAATTACCACTTTCTGATTACCTGATTGTACTGTAAATTCGGGCTTCTTGCCAAATATAATGGTTCTAGGTCAATGGTAAGTACCCTACGGCTATTGATGAATAAGTTTGCGAGTATCAAAATATGTGACGTAAGTGGCCATATTTTGTGACTGTATTGTTGTAGAAGCTGCAGTTTTTTACAGTGCCAAGGGATCGTATAGCTAATATTTGACGTAAGTTTCAACTTGAGACGCCCCCCCCCCCCCATTCATTATAAAATGGGTTTTAAGAGCCTGGTAAACATATAGAGAGAAAGACGGACTAAGAAGTTATCCAAAAAGCTTTCCATATTTACCGATTAATGTACAGAAGCCTAATATAGTTTTCGAAGTTAACCGCCAGATGCAATACGTACTATTTATGATAGAAATGACAAGAATCAGCATGAAAGTCTCTACTGCCAGCACTCGAATCGCAGCCCTAGCCTTCCGCATAGCTGACAGCAATAATTGAGATCTCTGAGGAGACCCTTCGTGAGTCTGGCCACGAATTCCTTCCTCTGTCACCAACTCCCTTCGCACCCCACAGAGGCTCAGGCAGCCGAACTTGCAAAACAGGCCGCCCCCGGAAGGAAGATACTGCGCAAATTGAGTTACCAAAATCTAACGGCAGTCGCCTAGAATGGAAGTAGATTGGCAGGCATTATGAGATTGATTGAAACATTGCGTCTATCCCCTTTCCTGCGTTCAGGTAAAACGACACGAGAAAGAATTATTAGTCGCTCTTGAGACTTAATGTCTGGAGTCTTAATGTGTGGAGCGAAAATCTTCGATTTCAGACAACTCAAATATTCTTACGACAGCTTAAGATTTGCTTAAACACTCCTAGACGAAGGTAATATCCAGTCATCTGAGCCCCGAAGAACATTTTTCAATACAGTACTAGCGTAAATGCTGATATTTGAAAATACGTTGGGTTTTATTAAAACCGCGTGAAAGCCTATGGAAGCTTCCAAGCGTAAAAAAAACTTGTTTTAGAAAGCAGTAGAAGTTTCATGCTCAGTTACACTCAAAAAGAGAAAATTTTGTCTAAGAATTCCCAAAATGATGTTTATTGTTCACCGGAGGGCTGGCTTAAGGACTGAAAGTGAGTATCTTGATATAAAGCCGGTGACATAAACATGCGACAGGCAGTAATGATAGCCTGCCGCGATGGCCGAGCGGTTCTAGGCGCTTCAGTCCGGAACCGCGCGACTGCTACGGTCGCAGGTTCGAATCCTGCCTCGGGCATGGATGTGTGTGGTGTCCTTAGGTTACTTAGGTTTAAGTAGTTCTAAGTGTTAGGGGACGGATGACCTCAGATGTTAAGACCCATAGTGCTCAGAACAATTTGAACCACGATAATGATAGCGCGAGGAGTTGCAGAATGACGCTACTAGCACGTAATTGCAAACTTGATACTTCAGTATGCATTACTGAATTTCAGACTCAATTATTAACGAGAAGCAAGCAGAATGCGCCACGTCTGACACAGATGTACGCTGAGGATTATGAATAGGGATGCAAACAATACATCGATATTATGCAACATCGTGATTTCGTCCATAAATATCGACTTTAGCCTCAACGTTTTGAATGGCCGATGTATCAACAACAAAAGTCTAAAGGCATCGACGTCGTTCGACAATTAATCATTCATTCCGTCTTCGATGCTTAGTCTTCGACGCGTCGAGTCTTATAATTCGTGCAGTGCTAAATCTATTTTAATCCTCGTGATTTTAACACTTCGGTAGGTACTTACAATATGAGGTATATAAGATTATCAGTTGCTTCAAATACTCTCCACTGGACTATGCACCAGAATCACTGGGTATAATATAGATGATTCACATTGTCCCAGTGTAGAAGGTGCCGAGCCGACAAACAATAGAAAGCAATATAGACGATTAGTGCCTAAATTCACTGATGATGCAAAACACTACACTGAAGCGGCAAGGAATGTCCAAGATATTGTGTATTACAGGGAGCGCCAATGCAGGTACGAGATGCGAAAAATACAGGTAAAGACGGGCCTGAAAGAAGGCTAAGTTAAAAAGAAAAATCATACTTGGCGTTCGCACACAATGGAATTCGTACTAGAGTATGTTAGAACGATTCCGTTGTGAGAGCGATACTTTTAATTAGACCTGAGGCTCCCCCAATGGTTTCTAGCAGCGAATTAGACTGTAAAAAAAAAAAAAAAAAAAAAAAAAAAAAAAAACGGTGACATTGCTACGACCATTTGAAGAATTAACAATAGAAAATTCAGGGGCTATTTACTCATTACTCAGTAAAGTGATTCCGTTACTTAGTTGTGTTCGGGACGCAATCAAAGTTATGAAACCCAGAAATGAAATGAGTGTTCAATTCAAAAACGAAGTAAAGGAAGAACTGACAAGAAGATTTGACAGCTTCGAACATACCGCCATTCTGGCAATTTCAACCTGTCTTCTCCTGTTGCACTAAGAAACAGAGACCCTACTGTAATCAGGGAGAATATGAAGCCACTTTTCACGGAACTTTCCACCGCTGCCACATCTGTGACAAACCAGACCTTGTTCTCGAAAGCGGGGGCAAGAATCACCCAGGAAAGAAAAGGGCTGCAAGGGCCAATATTATCTAACCCTCTTTTCCTAAGTTCTGTATCTAAATTGTTAAATTCTAAGAGATGAATTCTTTTAATGATTAAAAATAAATATTCTTTACAGGATTCTTTTTATTTAGTTTCTTAACCAGACTTTTGTGATGACAGTTAATCATTACATCGGTCAACATTATTTCGCCTAATGAAAGTTAACATTTTCTTTTCTTTTCTACATCGGTGGTTTTCTGTGTGGACGTCGGTGCTTCTAAAAGCGATGTTGCAATCATAATTACACACCAGCGTTTGTCTCGATATTTACCACAACTACCAGCATGCAAAGTTGACATTTATTCATGACTACGATGCAGCCATGTTCATGGGTCAAGCGAACAAATCCAAAGACGTACCAACTATAAATTTCAGCAGCGTTTGACGACTAAAATTTGTCACAAGCGTCGGCATGTAACAAGTGACATTTATTCATAACTACAACCACGGGAGTGCAAATGCGATCTCCCACTCTTTTCTCCGCCATGATGAATCTCGAGCTGTGACGTCACCTGGCAGCTACTGCAGTTTTTTTTTTACAACGGTGTCACTCAGTGTTCCTATCGAAGGCCTGCATGTGAGTTCGTGTTGTACGTTAGTTTGTGAGTAATTCTTGTCCTGTCGAGTGTTCAGTTGGAAAGGAATTGTTCCGTGAGTCTTGTAGCTTCGTTCTTGGAATTATTCAGCAAATTAGTCGTATTGTGCAGTTGCTGAATGTAGTAATAGTGGACGGAAGACTGAAGGCGTCATTTATTATTGTTTTCCAAAAAATGTTCAACTACAGCGTAAATGGATTGCTCGTTGTAAACGAGAGGACAAAATTAATGTTAATAATGCAAGAGTTTGTTCTGAACATTTTTGTGAAAGCGATTACAAACGAGACTTGCAGAATGAATTGTTAGGTCTACCTACACGGAAACTGCTACAGGATAATGCTGTTCCGCCTCTTACCAAACTGGCACGGAAATATATTCGAAGTTCCAGGTCCCAGCATCGCGAATGTTACCGGTAGCGTTCTAACAGTGAGAGAACGTCGCTGTGACACTAGAACAGTAAAAGAAAGAAAGAGAGCTCTCTCAACGTTGAAAACTTTATCTCCCAAGAAAAGTAAGCTGGACAAATCCAGCAACACAGACGTTTTTACTGATGCGCTAATTTCACCTAAATACCAGGAAATTCAAGCACTGAAGAAAGAATTGGTTAGTTTGAAGATTAAAAATCTTCGACTGGAACAAAGAATTAAGTCAATGAAAGAAATTATAAAGCAAGCTACATCTATAAAACGTAATGTGTCTCACACTAAGAAGCACAAATGTGTTTGCTCGGATGTGAGAAGTACACTTTCACGGTGTTTCACACCAGGACAAATTCGCTGTCTGTTAAAGATGAGGGAGCAAGTAAAGTGGTGCTCAGAGAACATTTCAAATGCTCTTACATTGAGAGCTTTGTCTCCTAAAGCATATGCCTATCTGAGGAGGAAGTATTATCCTTTTCTCTGCAAGTCAACACTCCAGACATGGACGAAACAGTCCAAGTGCCGACCAGGTATTTTGAAACCAGTTTTGGAGTTAATTAAACGTAGGTCAGAAATGTTCACATCATTAGAGGCGATTGGTGTGCTAAGCTTCGACGAGATGAGCATTGACGGTCGTGTGACTTACGATTTGTCCGACGATGTAGTACTCGGACCACACAACAATGTCCAAGTCGTCATGGTTCGCAGCTTGTTTCCAAAGTGGAAGCAGCGAGTGTATTATGACTTCGATGTTGCAATGTCAAGTGATTTGTTGCAGAATGTCATAAAAGAAGTTGAAACAGCAGGAATCCATATCGTAGCTGTTACGTGTGACATGGGACCAAAAAATATGAATGTTTGGAAGAAACTTGGTGTGTCTACATCCAAGACATTGTTTTCAAACCCTGTTGATCATAGCAGAAAGGTCTGGGTTATTTTTGATGTTCCACATTTGCTTAAGTTATTAAGAAATCATTTTCTTGATGACGGAATCACTTTGCGTGATGGTACTGTGATTACAAAAATGGATATAGAAGATCATCTTCGACATCAGAAAGGCGATCTTTCGACCAATCACCTCATATCGGAGTTTCGTCTTAACGTTAGTGGACGTGATCGTCAGAATGTTCGAAGGGCTGCACAGATATTTTCACGTCGCACTGCCCAAAGCTGTGAGATATGTTCTATATAAAGATCGCGAAGGAAGCTCCATTGAACTCGTGAACGATGTTTTCGATGTGCTGAATTCGAGATACCCTCAAGATGAGAAAGCTCCCCTTAGAAGTGGTTACGGGTTTAATATCAGAAGTCAGGAAAACTCTCTAAAAGATTTCTTGATATGTGTTCTAATATGCGAGTAGGAAACAGAAACAGTCTTCTCCCATTTCAGAAGGGATTCATTATATCAATAAATTCACTTTTTGGACTTTACAATGACATGAAAAATTCCGGAGCTACTTATATAGTGACAGCCAGACTTAATCAAGATTGTCTGGAAAATTTCTTTTCCAGAATCCGTGGCCTTGGTGTCTTCTACAACAAGCCCACACCTTTCGAGGTGAAAAACAGAATTCGTTTATAGATACTGACTGGAAGTGCAAGTGAAATACCTTTGTCTTCTGGTGCTTCGACTTCAGAGGACAGAAATGAGAATTCTGCTTCTGAAAACTACCCGACACCAGCTGATGAAACTGAGGAAGATTTTGCACGTTCTCTCTCAAATGATTTATGTATCAGAGTAACTGATAAATCATTTGACGTCGCTACAGATGACGAAAACTTGCTCTTAGATTTCGAGCTCAGTGATTCAGTGTGTACCAGTGAAGACGTGAATGATGATGCTTTAAAATATCCAGCAGGATATATAGCATTCGTATTCAAGTGCAAAAACGTTGACAATTCTTTGGGAAATACAGCAGGGAAGTGTGTTCTTAATACAGAATTAAGTCTGAAGCAAGACTGGATTACTATTATTTCAAAAGGGGGCCTCATTTCTCCCTCTGCTGACTGGTTTGCTAAAATACGTGAGTTAGAAATTACATTTGCTGCTTTTCATGGAGCAAATATTTCTCATGGTAATAGAGTGATGGCAACCTTAGCAGATCACATACGTGCGAAATTTCCCGAACTTAATAGCAAAATAGTTCAATTATATGTCAGAACAAGAACTTTTATACGGATTAGACATTTAAACAAAAGCGCCAAAATTGATGCAATGAAACGGAATTCGGCAAGGAAGAATCCGCTCTGGTCAGCGTCCCCTTCAACATCTTCGACGTAGCTTCTGCATCAATTTGTAAGGTAAGTTCAAAGATTACTATCTTTTCATTTACAAAAACATGTGTAAAATAGGCAGTACGCAATTGTAAAATATTTACCGTAGTCAGATGCCTAAAACACGAGCACGAATGCGGATGCGAACATCGGCCACTAGTTTTGCTTGGCGATATATCATCATTGCAACTAATATTTAACGCATTTCTTTCGGAAACCTTGTATATAATATTAACATGAAGTGTGTTCAACCCTGTGAGCGCGAAACTTTAAGTTATATGAGAAGAGAAGAGACGTGAAAACGATTATTTTGCAATCTCTCATATTCTACAAACGGAGTCTGCTGCCGCCTGGCTGCCGGGTGACGTAACAAGTCGCTGACCAATGAGAGTGCACTAAGCCAATCTGGCAAACCTTTTTTATTCTATGTTCCTTGACTACAACATTATTATCGTGGTCAACCTGCCACAGGCGTACTGGCCGCGGTCGAGCAGCCGAGGAGGAGCACGTGACCTAACATCCGCACAACCAATCACACTCAAAAAACTAATATTGTCGATAATCACGAGCTCTTCGGGTTGTTGTTGCATTTATATATATTCACTTATTAATATTACGACTGCGAGAAAATTTATAAAGTAAAACTAACGTAACGTTTGCTGTATTTTGTTCCTGATGAATTAAACTCACTCCATGGCTCATTTAGGTTACCGGTACGGATCTAAACAGTACTAAAATCTTCTGACTTCAACCAACAACATATTCATACATAATGTTTAGTCTTTATATTTAGACTTTATTCGGGTTCCTTTTGTGAATTAAGTAGAGAAGGTTACAAAAAAACCGGAACGCACCAGCCCTCTAACAATGACTGTAATGTGCGCTTAGTCCGACACTGCGTTCAGCACTGAGTTGAATCAAAACCGCACTTATAAACAAAGCGACTAGATGAACTTCCTTCAGTTACTGCCTCCCAATTTAACATAAAATTTCAAGACGTCTCGAATAGGAGCTATCTTAATTATGACAGGAATCAGCGTTACAAACGAAAGGACAAATGGAATCGCAATTTTGGATGTGTGTATTTAATACAAAATTGATGCAATTGGAGGTAAACACCGATACTTACTTTCAATTTCCGTCCCAAGACAATATTTCTTAATGTGACGCATTGTGTACGCGTAACTCCTTTTTTCTCCGAGAAGAGGAGATTTTGGTGGTGTGTAGTTGCCGTCCTGAGAGCAGACGAAGGCCGAGAGAATTCCTTTAACAATAAGGCCCTCAACTGCTTCCCTTGTCCTTCCTTATCAATGTAAGTCAACAATGGCAGGAAATCGGCCTTTCCAGAAACAGCTTCACAGTCATTGTCATACCGAACGTAAATTATATGAATCATGCATGATTGGAAGATAGCTTTAAAGCTGTCAAAGACTGTACGCCTTAATGTTCTTTCCCTGAATTTCTGCACGCCTGCCGAAACTATTGAAGATTAGCAGTAAGATTATCGGCAGTATTGGGCACCATACAGTTGGCGAGGAGACAGTCTCTGAGCACTACGAGACTTAACTTCTGAGGTCATGAGTCCCCTAGAACTTAGAACTACTTAAACCTAACTAACCTAAGGACATCACACACATCCATGCCCGAGGCAGGATTCGAACCTGCGACCGTAGCGGTCACGCGGTTCCAGACTGAAGCGCCTAGAACCGCAGGGCCACATCGACCGGCTGTGAGGAGACAGAATTATGTTACCTTGGAGAATCCATGTGTATCGGGCGAAACACGGAGACACGAAACAGACGTAGTCAAAGCAAATGTAACAGTATCAAATATGCCTCACTTAGAGACATATATAACTATGACAAGGTAGCACAGTACCGTGTGTTGGTGAATCACAGACTGGAATTCCACAATAACAGAACATAATCGAACCGTTTGGAATAAAGTGGTACATAAGTATGCTGAAAATTCTGTGGTGTAATTAGATAAGAAATACGGATATTGTCCGCAGAATCGAGGAGGAAAGGAATTGTGGAAAAGACTGACTATAAGAGGACACGACAAGAGTACAGGCTTTAACCCTAGCACCACCAAACCCTATTCCATAACGCCCATTATGGGGGATGGGGGAGGATGGGGACGGTATTTTATGTCCACTTTAAAAAAATTAAAAAATAGATTCTTTAACTGTTGCTGAAAAAGTTCTTAAATATGTGCTCACGTGTCAGTAGAGTGTAGAACCTGAAAGTATCTTTTAGCACATTCTTAGCAATATCAACGAATTTTCAATGGCGTGTTGTACAAATCTGGGGATACTTTACGACAACCACAAAAAAATTAAGAAATGTAATTTTCATAATTATTGTCTTTAAGAAAATATTTTCTAAATACTGACTGATGTGTAACTAAGTACCTCAACCTGAAAATACTAAATGTAACAATCGTTGTGGAAAGTGACACACACTGAATTTTAAACATGGCTGCGAAATAGCAACTGCGCAAATCTGAAGAGGTTGAAAAAACCAGCCAACCAGAAGCAAATAAAGGTTTATTAGCCCTTGACCATTGTTTCGATATTTGTAAAAATATCTTCTTCAGAATTAGTGGCCAAAAGACTGCAGCGATGATCAGTAAACTGCAGTGAGATCGAGACAAACTGGTTGCATAACACCTCACCACCGTAACCTCTTGTTCTGGTGTTCCTGCTGAGGTTTCCGTGGCAACCGGAACCCACACGCCCAACGCCACAAAGAGGGGCCGGCTGTTATAGCAGGCACCACAGTATACTTTTGAAACCCTAACCTAGAATTAAGTAGACTGACATATCAACACACTTTACTAAGCGATCCTGGGAGGCACTGCACAGGGGTGTCGGGCTCGAGGTTGATCCTTTGTTCTCAAAACACGTGAAGAGACCGTTATTACTTAATCTGTCTTATACTCTCTCTCTCCGTCAGAACAGGCCTCGAAAGGCCCAACGCTTCCGACCGACAGCCATGTGATCCTCAGACGATAGGACAGAGAGCGACTTGTGGTTAGCACATTACTCTCCCAGCCATTGTCAGTTTTTGTGACCGGAGACGCTACATCTGAATCCAGTAACTCCTCGAATTGGCCTTACAAGAGCATTTTCTTTTCTTTTGTAATTTTCTATTGCCAGTGAGGCACATACCTAAGGTCTGTTGGGCTTCGTTAGTACTTGGATGGGTGACCGTCTGAGTCTGACGAGCGCTGTTGGTAAGCGGAGTGCGCTCAACACTTGTGAGGCCAATTGAGGAGCTACTTGATTGGGAAGAAGCGGCTCAGGTCACGAAAACAACGGCCAGGAGACCACTGTGGGCCCTTCACAGTCGCATCCACTGGCGCCTATCGGCCATGGATGACACGGCGGTCGGTCGCAAACGTTAAGCCTACTGAAGCCTCTTCGAACGGAGAGTAATATGATATATAATAGTTATATACGTATAAAACAGTTGTTTTCTACACAATAAAACAGGACAAAATACCCCACATCCACGAGATGCTGCATGGTGTCGGCTGCGTTACATGAGAGCTGCACGGTGGGGGCCGTTGGTTCCGGCTAAGTGGACTGAGTGGAGCACTACAGTCCGCACAATACTTATTAGATGGCGGGAGCTAATTAATACGAATGCAGCACGAAGATAAAAGGAAAAAAAAATGCAGCAAGTTCTAAAATTCTTATTTATTGACGCGTTTCGGGCACATTCCATCATTAGAACAACAGAAAGTCGTAATCCAAAGTATGGAGCCAAGCGAAAGCATCGGTTGAGAACGCTCCAAGTTTATACACTGAAGAGCCAAAGAAACTGGTACACCTGCCTAATATCGTGCAGGGCCCCCGCTAGCACGCAGAAGTCACGCAACACGGTAGTAAGGACTCGACTTACGTCTGAAGTAGTGCTGGAGGGAACTGACACCATGAATCCTGCAGGGCTGTCCATAAATCCGTAAGAGTACGACAGGGGGGAGATCTGAACAGCACGTTGCAAGGCATCCCAGATAAGCTTAATAACCTTCATGTTTAGGGAGTTAGGTGGCCAGTGGATGTTTTTAAACTCAGAAGAGTGGTCCTGGAGCCATTCTGTAGCATTTCTGGACGTGTGGGACGTCGCATTGTCCTTCTGAAAGTGCCCAAGTCCGTCGGATTGCACAATGGACTTGAGTGGATGCACGTGTTTACGTACGTGTCACCTGTCGGAGTTGTATCGAGACGTAGCTGGGGTCCCATATCATTCCAACTGCATACGCCCTCCACCATTATAGAGCCTCCACCAGCTTTAACAGTCCCCTGCTGACATGCAGGGCCCATGGATTCATAAGGATGTCTTATAACGGTACACGGCCATCCGCTCGACACAATTTGAAACGAGACTCGTCCGACCAGGCAACATGACCCCAGACGCCAACAGTCCAGTGTCGGTGGTGACATGCCCAAGAGAGGCGTGAAGCTCTGTGTCGGGTAGTCGGTGAAGGGGCATGAGTGGACCTTCGGCTCTGAAAGTCCATATCGATTATATTTCGTTGAATGGTTGGCACGCTTACACTTGTTGATGGCCCAGCACTGAAATCTGTAGCAATCTGAGGAAGGGTAGACTTCTGTCACGTTGAATGATTTTCTTCAGTCCTCGTTGGCCCCGTTCTTGCAGGATCTTTTTCCGGCTGCAGCGACGTCGGAAATTTGATGTTTTACAGGATTCCTGATATTCACGGTACACTCGCGAAATGGTCGTAAGGAAAAATCCCCATCGCTCGTGCGCCGACTGCGTTCGAAAGCACTTAAATCTTGATAACCTGGCAGTATAGCAGCAGTAACCGATCTAACAAATGCACCAGACACTTGTTGTCTCATATAGGCGTTGCCGACCGCAGCGCCTTATTCAGCCTGTTTACGTATCTCTGAATTTGAATACGCAACCCGGTACCAGTTTCTTTGGCGCTCCAGTGTATAATGGATGCCGGTCTCCTGCACGATTACATGATGAACCTTAAACGTATAGGGGAAGACCGAGATTTCAGTATATTGAACATAACATAAATATCGTTGGGTGAAAGTTTTCGTCACAAGAAGTAACGGCTGGGTGCACAAAACCATGCAGAATCTTCTCATACTTCCCTCATCCCTCTAATTCTTTTTTTTTTTTGACCCGTCACACTGATAGGTGTAGAAGCGAGGGAAGGCAAACAATCAGTAAGGATAATACTTCAATATTTCCGGCAGATCAACAGCCATTAAGATTTATATTAAGGTCAGGTTTCAAGACCCATTATATTCAAGACCCATTATATTCAAGACCCATTATATTCAAGACCCAATTGTACTTCAGCATCTGCTTTGTTGACGACAAGTGTCAATCCTAGGACAGAATATCATATAATGAGGCACAATGAAGAATTAAAAAGTAAAACGGTACGAGAAGAGCTATTCTTGCATATACAGAAACATTGTAGAGGCTAACCGTATTGAGTCTAGGAACGTAACAAATACAAGAGTGTAAAACTCATACTAACTCAAAGCATTTGTCTTTGCCATCTCGAAATGAATCAAACTTAGAACACATACGAAAGAGGAATACACAAAGAATTGTTTGGTTTAGAACAAGAGTCGATTATCCTGCCGTAAGAGTGTGTGAAAAGCCGTTTTGCATGAGCAGCAATTTTGCGAAAGAAAGAGCCACCCAACTATTGATTTATGTATTAACGAACTATTGATTTATGTATTAACGAACAATTTGTAAGAATCGTACACTTTGTTCAGCCAAACTGAAAACTTTGGCGCTGACGTTACTGATTGTACCAAACATGATTTCGGAAGTTAATCGATGGAACACCATAACATACGATGAGTACAAGGATAATTACGTAAACATAGATATGACATATATGCAGATGTTACTAAAGTTTACTACATACTTTACATATACAGAACAGAAGGTTTCAGATTCTAAGCAACTCCTGGACGTCATTTCGTACAGAGTACTTGCATCGATGCTACGATGGGTATTTTAATATCTGTTAAGAAAGATTACAAAAGGTGAACATTAATAAAACGGACAAACTGCAGGGGCGGATTACAGACTAGAAATGAAGGTAAAAATGTCCTATGAACGAACAAGTGTCTAGAAATGAACGGTGTGCTTGCGACGACAACAAATCGTACATAGCTGCATGGCACCCACATAATAATAGATGTCCAAAGTGGCCTCCATCGGATTTCAGGTGACAGGGAGAGTAGTGGTTGTCATGCAGGATATATGTAATCGTACTTTAGCGTACAGCATGTAGACGA
Source organism: Schistocerca americana (assembly GCF_021461395.2). Classification (NCBI taxonomy): domain Eukaryota; kingdom Metazoa; phylum Arthropoda; class Insecta; order Orthoptera; family Acrididae; genus Schistocerca; species Schistocerca americana. The sequence continues at coordinate 747,961,609 of NC_060122.1, read as the reverse complement.
GCCACTTGTCTATAACCTGTACTGGGACTGCTCTCAACACCCTAAAGAACCCAGGTCTCCAGATCTGGTGTATGCGCAGTTCGCCACCTCCCTGCATGTCCGTCTGTCTGAAAGCACTCATGAATATACGAGGGTAGTCCTAAAAGTAAGTTCACCTATTTTTATTAGTACATAGACCTGTTTATTTCTACAATGGTTTACATCAGTTTACAGCTTGAACATTTACCTATTTTTCGACATAATCACCATTTCTGTCGATGAATTTTTGTAGTCGCTGTGGCAGTTTTTGTATGCCCATGTCATACCAGCTCGCCGCCATGCTGTTCAGAAAGTTATGAACTGGCGTGATTGTTTCTTGGTCTCAGGTGTAAAGTGGTATTCCCAGGTTTCGTCACCCGTGAGAGTTGAGTCCAGACAGTTGTCCTGTTCGCCTGCAAGGCGGTGAAGAAATGCGCAGGAAGCATCAACTCGTTGCCGCATGTGGTCCTCAGTCAGCACGCGTCGCCCTCATCTTGCGCACACTTTCCGGCAGTTCAATGTTTCCGATAAAATTCTGTGAGCAGTGCTTCGGGAAACCTCAGGAACCAACGTGCAGAGATCATCCAGGGTGATCCGCCGATCTTCACGCATGCTTAGCTCGACCTTCAACACTGTCTCCTCAGAAATTGACGGTCTCCCGCTCCTTTGTTCGTCGTGAAATTCAGTCCGACCAGCTGCAAAGTTTCTACACCACTTACGAACATTTGTGACATCCATGTACGAATCACCATACATTTCCGTCAATTGGCGATGGAATTCAATCGGCGCAGTGCCCTTTGCGTTAAAAAACCGAAGAACTGCGCGCAATTCGCACTTGGCGGTAACATCCAACGGGAGCTCCGATCTCAACGGCTGCCAAGCCAAGACTGAGCGCCTCAGCGCGGCGTGCGTATGTTTACACACAGCGAGTGAAGCACTCTTCATAACAGTGTGACCAACTGCCACACAAACAGAGTTCTGTACTTATAAAAAAAATAGGAGACCTTACTTTTGGGATTAAGCTCGTACAAACAAAAGGCCTTTAAGCGTCGTGTGATGTGGTTGGTGTCTGCGAGAGCACTTGTCTTCGTATAGCCGTACTGCCTCTCGCCTCTTTCCATCTACTTGGACATACACAAACACCATCTCGGATTGTTCCCGACACGGCTACCGGACCACTCTGTTGTTTACAGTACGCTGCGACGATCACACAGCCTGCAACACACAAGGAACACACGGCACGTGTCATAGGAAATGTCATTCGTCAGTGAATGAATTTCCGGACATATGTTCATGGGACATTCTTCCTCCTTTTCCAGTTAGGTATCCGTGCCTGCAGTGTGTCGGTTTTATTAGTGTCCACCCTTTATAGTATTCTCTTCTTTAAAAAAATGATTAGTTGCAATGTTTCAAAGCATTTGTCACGAGTAAAAACTGTCCTTCACTAACATGACACGCACTCTTTTTGCTACTTTGAGACGCTGGGACGCAAAAAAGATATATCGTGAATCTCATAACCGTAGTTCGCTGTTTCATCTGCTTCACATCACTTCAACAACGACACCAGAACGACTTAAGTTCGATTCCTGGACTCTTCTAGCATTTCCCTTTGAGAGCAGGCTGTACCGGAGTGCAGTCATTCACTTATTTATCAATTGAAGGAGTGTTCGAAGGAGACGTTGATAGCGGTTCCAAGGAAACCGAAGTTAAAGGACGGGAGAGCATATCCCATTATCCTATCTGAGAGGGCGTGCTGAAAGTTATGCCTCCGAGCTATATCTGTGAAAGCTCTTAAGGAACTTCGACTAAAACAAATGTTATTAGCAATTTATATCTTCATTCTTCATGTCTACATATCTGCAACCCCCTAGAGGGCTCCGAATTGTAGCGTGTCACATGGCGTGAAAATAACTTCGTTGGCGCATGAGAATCAGACGCTGCAATCGATTTGCGAATTCGAGGAGTAGGTCCACACAAGGAACACTCTCTCTTTCATCATAACAACGCAGACCACACAAGAGCGCTGCGATATCTGCAGCGGTCCGATGCCTTGGTTTCACCATCATCGATCTTCTTCCATACAGACCCAACTTTGCCCCATCTCTCTACTAGTCACACTGTAATGGCCGACGAAAATTTTCCCATGTGAGGCCGTTACTGCATCGTATATGCAACGCGCTGCGACTTCGACGTAGGCAAGAGATTCGTGTAGCATTCGTCTCTTTCCGATGTGTGTGCGGCAAATGCGGAAACGCGAACTACGGCGACGTTGTTCCCAAATGTGTACAGGTTGGACCAACGTGCTGTTATTGTTTTCTTAGCAGCCGAAGAAAAATCACCGGTACAGCTACATCTGCATCTACGTGATTGCTCTGCTATTCACAATAAAGTGCCTGGCAGAGGGTTCAATGAACCACCTTCAAGCTGTCTCTCTACCGTTCCACTCTCGAACGGCACACGGGAAAAACAAGCACTTACATTTTTCTGCTCGAGCCCTGATTTCTCTTATTTTATCGTGATGATCATTTCTCCCTATGTATGTGTGTGCCAACAGAATGTTTTCGCAATCGGAGGACAAAACTGGTGATTGAAATTTCTTGAGATGATCCCATCGCAACGATAAACGCCATTGCTTTAATGATTACAACTCCAATTCATGTATCATGTCTGTGACACTATCTCCCCTATTTCGCAATAATACAAAAAGAGCTGCCGTTCTTTGCACTTTATCGATGTAATCCGTCAGTCCCACCTGATGCGGATTCCACACCGTACAGCAATACTCCAGAATAGGGCGGACAAGCGTGGTGTAAGCAGTCCATTAGTAGACCTGTTGCACCTTCTAAGCGTTCTGACAACGAATCGCAGCCTTTGGTTTGCTATACCCACAATATTATCTATGTAATAGTTCCAATTTAGGTTATTTGTAATTGAAATCCCTAAATATTTAGCTGAATTTACAGCCTTCATATTTGTGTGACTTACCACGTAATCGAAATTTAGCTCATTTCTTTTAGCACTCATGTGAATAACTTCACAAATTTCTTTATTCAGGGTCAATTGCCACTTTTCGCACCATACAGATATCTTATCTAAATCATTTTGCAAGTCGTTTTGATCATCTGATGACTTTACGAGATGGTAAATGACAGCATCATCTGCAAACAATGAAATCGGCCGGAGAATTAATAATGTGCATGGGGCAGCACAGATGTCGAAAATCACCGTTGTGCAATGGCGTTGCTTCTTCACATCGCTAATATCATAACACAACAGTTACGCCAACGCAAGTGGGAGAGAGTCGAGCACCCGTCCCATAGCTCTAATCCCTCCACAACCCATTATCACGCCTACTGTCCCTCAAAAGAGGCCTTAAAGTGTCTACGATTTCCGTCGGACGAGGATGAGCAGCAGGCATTACGGACTTCTCCACGCAACAGGCCACAGTGTTTTAACAAACGGTAACTTAAACCTTGTGCGTCGGTGGGATGGTTGTCTCAATGCCCACGGCGATTCTGTCTGATAGGCATATTGATCAAGGACTGTATGGTCTTCGAGTGAAAACTGTTTGATCGCCCCTTGTAGCCCGCAGCTCGTGGGAAAGCGATGCAAACGCGCTCATTAGTATCGCCACTGGTAAATACGAGGGCCGTTTGAAAAGTCTGTGCGAAGTCCGAGAGATGGCGCCACCGGAGCATATAGAGGTCATGTTTAGTTAGTAGCATCTTTGGAAAGAACGCACACCAAGTTTCAGGCATATTGGTCTATTTCTTTGTGTTTCGCATTCGTGTGAATCAAGGAAGTCGAGTGATTGTCAAAATGTGGACGAAAAATAATTTCATGTGGTGATTAAACATTTCTTTATGAAGATCAAAACACCTCAAGAGACTAAAGAGGAGCTTGATAAGCATTACAGTGTCTCTACACCTTCGATTAGAACGGTTAATAAGTGGTCTCAAAATTTTCGGAGTGGCCATAAGGGCACAAGTGATGCTGAGCGTACTAGACGCCCTGTGAAGGTTACGACTGCAGAAACCATTGATAAAATCCATGATATGGTAATGGATGACAGAAGAGTTAAGGTGTGTGAGATTGCTAGTGCTGTGGTCACCTCGAATGAACGGGTACATAATATTTTGCATAAACATTTGGACATGCGATAGCTATCCGCAAGATGGGTTCCGCGATTACTCACGCTTGACCAAAAACGGAATCGTGTGAAGGGTTGCAAGGATGGTGTGTAGCTATTCAGCAAGAATCCGCAGGACTTTAAGCGTTGTTTCGTCACTGTGGTTGAAACATGGACACATTACTATACTCCTGAGGTCAAACAACAGTCTAAACAATGAGTTACCAAGGGAGAATCCGCACCTAAAGAGGCAAAGACCATTCCTTCGGCCGGAAAGGTTATGGCGACTGTTTTTTGGGATCCTCTAGGGATAACCATCATCGACTATCTGGAAAAAGGTAAAACTATTACAGGTGTGTATTATTCATCGTTATTGGACAGTTTGAAAACCGAGCTGCAAGAAAAACGCCGGCGATTGGACTGCAAAAAAGTGCTTTTCCATCGCGACAATGCATCAGCACACACCTCAGCAGTTGTTGTCGCAAGATTAATGTAAATAGGATTCCAACTCGTTTCACTACTATTTGTTCCCCAATTTGAAGAAATGACTGGCGGAACAAAGATTTTATTCAAATGAGGGGTGATTCCAGCAACTAATAGCTATATTGCAGAATTGGACAATTCCTATTATTCGGAATGAATCAAAAAATTAGAACAGCGTTGTACGAAGTATTTAAGTCTAAAAGGAGACTATGTCTAAAAATAAAAAAGATTTACCCCAAACAAGTAAGTAGTTTTTATTTTTGCATGGATTTTGAAACTTCTCTCGTATGAAGGCGTGCTGAAAACTTATGCCTCCGAATATTTTATTCTCTTCTCAATAACGGTAGATGTATTACATGTCTCGACTTTGCCCCATTTAATTTTAATTTGGTTTCCGAAACTTAAACAACGCCTTCCACGATTTCACTTTGTTAGTGATGAAGCAGTGCTAGCAAAGGTGTGGTTGTGCTCCATCAACGAAGTCAACATTCTACAGTGAGCCATGAAGGAATAGAATGTTAATAGATTTTTTTTTATTTAAGACGTTCAAAGAGTTTTCACTTAAAAAATTCGGAGGCATTACTTGTCAGTACGTGCCCGTACATCCACGTCTATATCCAGCAACTATCTTCCGGTTTGTATCGGATGGTAGGTAATGTACCACTTACCACTAAGGGCTACGCTGTTCCGTTTGTTTCCATCACACTGCCGTCGGGTAGCCTACGTGTCAGCTTGAATATTTCTAAACGAACTTAATCGTATTTCGCGAAATGTACCCAGGAGAAAGTTATTGACTGTCTGGTAGTCCTTGAGACTTAAACAGGGCTGCTATAAATGATTCATGATTCATCCGTTATCAAAGCTCTTTATATTCTAAAATATTAGGTTTACAAATATGATAGATACTGGAATAGAACCATAAACTCATCAACTGCGTGTTTTGCACTCTACAAGTGTTCTGTGATTGCTCCTGTGGTCACACGATACACATCCTGTCAATGGTCATCAAAGTAGGCTTTATCTCTGAGCTGTTACAGTGTTCTTGGCGCTGGGGGATAAAAACCACGGTCTTTAATGAAACTCCAAACGTAAAGCTTTAAAGGCGTTAGGTTACGCGACCTGGCGACCAAGGGACCACAGCCACTTAGTCTTTACCATTAGTCCCAGTCCTGCGATGCTGAAGTTGGTTCTTTAGGTAACGAAGAAGATTGATGTACTAGTGCCCCGCTTTGCTGGAAGGTGACATTCTCGTAATTACCAGTCTATTGTGGAACAACTGCATCATATCAAGGTAAGAGATACTTTCACTGTTCTCTCACAGGAGGAAAACGACCCTACAGATACGTCTGTGACACTGCAAATCTCATTCATTGTCACAATTTCATCATGACGGTCAGTGCCCTACATGCTCCAAATTAATGGTCAGTTGCTTCGTCGCTGAATATCAATTTGGAGACGAAATGTTTATTCTCAAGCGGTTCGTGCATTGCAACGGAAAATTACAGTTGCCGGTCATAATCTTCCGGTTTTAATTGTTGCACGAGGTGCAGACGGCGCAGTTAAAAAAATATAACAACCGTAGTAAAATTTTCCACACAGTGTGCTGCGTGTGCAGACCGTTGGGTTTTTTGAACTACGTATTAAACCTTCCTACCCTCCCCATGGTTGACTCTGGCATACTTGATCGACCGATGCTTTTCTGTTTACAGAGACAACAAGTATCCCTAAAATGTCGGTACCAAACCACAATGTTCTGTTTACATGGCAGTTCTTTCGTATAATTTCTTCTCAAAGCAGTCCGTATTGTTGTATCAGATAAACAAGTCTGATATTGCAACACACAATAACTCTTATTATGCTTTGTCGCCATTCTGTCAACGGACGGGCACAACGTAAACTCAGTGAATTTACGGTTCTCTTCTTGCATCAGTTATATTTTACATACTTTGGATAATACAGAACGTTAGTAACGAGTGAATTATCTATAGTAGCCCAGTATCTTGGAACGTTAACAAGTAGCATCTTCGAGAGGTACAATGCCATCTTGCAACGTCTACCGCTAGAATTTTGTGATCATTTCCATTACATTCTCATGACTTTTAAGCAAAACAGCGTAGAACCGATCTATCCTCCTTTGGAAACCCTATACGTCTGTGTACATCTGGATCTGCATGACTACCGGCACTCTATAATTCAGACGTAGGTGTCTGGCAGAGAGTTTTCCGAACCATCCTCAGACTATTTCTCTACCGGTCACTAAATCTTTCTGCACAAGCTTTGATTTATCTTACTTTACTGTGATGATCATTTCTACCTATGTTGACAGGCGACAACAACATATTTTCGCGTTCAGAGGAGAAAGTTGGTGATTGAAATTACGTGAAAAGCAACCGCCGCAAAGAAAAACGTCTTTGTTTTAATTTTGTGCCGTCTCACATCGTTCATCGTAGCCATGATGCCCTGTTCCATATTTCGCGAAACGAGCTGCCCTTTTTTGAACATTTTGCATGTCTTCTGTCAATCCCATCTGGTAAAGATCGATGCCGCACAGTAGAACTCCAGTAGCCAGCAGGGAGACGGCCACACGTAGTGTAGGCAGTCTCTTTAGTAGACGTTTTGCATCTCCTAATTGCTCTGCCAATGAAATATAGTATTTGGTTTGCCTTCCTCACAACACTATCTATGGGATCGTTCCAGTATAGTTTATCGTAATCGTACTTCCTGTGTACAAAGCTCAATTGACAGCCTCCTGACAGCCTCTAGAGTTGAATGATTTATCCTGTAACTGAAATTTAACTGATTTATTTTCGTACTCACGTGGATCACCTCACACACTCTTCAAAGTCAGTTGTCACTTTTTGAGCGGTACAGATGTTGTGTCTAAATCAATTTGCGTTTTTAATTTGGTTTTGATCCAAACGGTGAATGACAGTGTCATCTGCAAACAAATGCTGCTCAGATTTTCTCTAAAGGTTTGGAACAGCAGAGGGCCTATAAGACTTCCTTGGGGAGAGACAGATATCACTTCCGCTGTACTCGATGATTTTCCGTCGATTACTACGCACCGTGAACTTACTTACAGCAAATCACGAATCCTGTCGCACAACTGAAGTGATACTCCATAGACACGCCCTTTGATGAGAAGTCTCTAGTGATGAGCGTTGCAAGAAAGCGGCCAATGGTAAACAGTCCGTAGAGACAAGCTGCAAGCAGCATCTACCCTGGGTTAATTGCATTTCCTCATGATTTTTCCTACGAGTCTGCCTGAAACCCTCTATACCTACAATCTGTTTAATGTGAACTCTACACTCGCAGATATGTTACTGTTCAAATGGTTCAAATGCCTCTGAGCACTATGGGACTTGACTTCTGAGGTCATCAGTCCCCTAGAACGTGGAACTACTTAAACCCAACTGACCTATGGATGTCACACACATCCATGCCCGAGGCAGGATTCGAACTTGCGACCGCAGCGGTCCTGGGTTCCAGACTGTAGCGCCTAGAACCGCTCGGCCACTTCGGCCGGCTGGTACTGTTACTCCGTCTTCAGGCCACGAGTGGCCTACCGAGACCATCCGACCGCCGTGTCATCCTCAGAGGAGGATGCGGAGAGGAGGGGCCTGGGGTCAGCACACCGCTCTCCCGGTCGTTATCATGGTACTCTTGACCGATGTTACTGTTACTAGTGTTGTAAATTATGGGATGTAATGTATCGTACTATGCTGGCGGTAGTGGAAATTATTACACCGTCAGTAATTTGATCAAACCACACAAAAGTGATGCTTTAGTATTTACATGCCTGTGGGATGTTTTGATTAAACAAAGGTTTTTTCAAGTACCGAAAAGATACATTCTCACAAACGAAGAACAGTGTGAGTACAAGATGACTCTTGGCTGTGTCGAACGTTAATGTCATTTTTGAAGTGGAGTTTGCATCACTGCTTGCTCTGAGGACGTGCACCGCATCTCTGTCTGTCAGACTCTGAGAGAAATCTAATCATTTTCAGGAGAGATATGAGACCGTCTCTCCAACATATCGAACAGATTGTTAGTCGTAAATCAATGGCTCCAGAACGAATTGTGACGAGCTGGAGTCAAGACATTAGTGTGATAAGAAGAGTGGGCAGGTGTTTTTCCGGAAGAACTGGACCACGGAAGGATCATACAATTGCACGGCAGGCTCTGAGGAAATAGGCTGATGATAACAGCTGAAATACCATCAGAGGATCAGGCACGATGCCAATACCTACAATCGGTTATAGATTATTGGAATCTGAGGCCTTTCTTGTGTTTCGTGGCCTTCAGCTGGATACATACAAGACCGAAAACGCAACTTCTTAGAAAGTTAGATCAACTCTATGACATGGTGAACAAAAACAAAGAAAACATCTTCTTAGAACCACTCACAGATCAGGTCCTAGGTCTCTTCTAACTGCTGCCTACAACGCAGTACGAGGAGCGATTTATGGTCAAGAATCATGTGGCCAGCATGTCACCAATCCCTCCAGCCGTTATTTTTCAATAAATGAATCCTGGTGAGGCCGTTGCTTCTTTATTCAAGCTTCTCGTCATCTGACTTCACAAGTACTGAATGGACCCAGTACGAGATTTCCCTACATCCGAAAAGGTCAAAGGAGGCAATAGAAATCGAACCCGAGTCCATCCGCACCGATGTCAGCGACTATAACCGCCTTTCTTTCCTTCTCCACAAAAGGCATCGACAGTAAAAGTCCTTTTTTTTTCAAAAACTTCCCGGTTACGGCAGCAACTTTAGAAAATGGCTCCAGTGGCTCTGAGCACTATGGGACTTAACATCCATGGTCATCAGTCCCCCAGAACTTAGAACTACTTAAACCTAACTAAACTAAGGACATCACACAACACCCAGTCATCACGAGGCAGAGAAAATCCCTGACCCCGCCGGGAATCGAACCCGGGAACCCGGGCGTGGGAAGCGAGAACGCTACCGCGTGACCACGAGCTGCGGACGAACTTTAGAACAGAACGAAGATAAATGCGAGTTGAGAACTACAACTTTCTTGCTTCGTTTGCCGCTGACGATACTGCAAAGTGAAGAGCCAAAGCCAACTGGGACATTGATGGCATTCTGCGGTATTCAGAAATACGTCTCGGTTCTGTTTGTGACTGGTCGATCGGCGCAGTTGTGTCAGTATCGTGCACTGTCCCAGACCTCAGCGATTCTTGAGACCTACCATGGTGTGGGAAGTTACGCCCTTATTGACCAGCATGCCAATGGCATACTCCAGTAAGATGTCATAAACGCTTTCTCTAATATAGGGATTCCTGACAGTGTTGCACGTTTCTCTGCTCTGTCGCCCTTCGATCATGTCTGGGATGTGACGTATCTATTTCACGTATGGCTAATAATTCCTCGAGATTACATTCGAATGCTGTTCGTCTCCAAACCACAAAGAATGCAAGAGCGTCACAGTCCATATTAATGTTGAAGACAGATTTCGGCTACGGAAGGAATGAGTGTTTTACACGCCTTCCATTTCCGGTACTGGATAATGGTTCTTCCTGTCTATTAATGTGTAAAACGTGGCATGTTGAGCGTCACTGCCAGTCTAAAACCTATGAAGGTCGTTGACAGAAATGGCATAGCAGTCGAGCAGCAGCTCCACGTGCACATGGGACAGTATTGGAGCTCTTGCTATTATTCGAAAGGTCGTACTTCTTCATAATTCAAACAGAGGTTGCCTAGACGTCATGAACAACAGTGCCATTTATAAACCATACATTTATGTAAAAGATGTGTCTGTGGTAGCTATTGCGGACAGTACAGAGAAAACGAATAATGTAGGATCTGAGATGTGGATTATCATGTTCTCATTTTTCATAGTTTGCTGCATGAATAGATTTTCTCCTTTGCGTGTTATGTCGACTGGAGGCAGTCATTCTATTCGCAACAGACACCGAAGTAAAGGTGCAGCCGGCATTTGAAAGGGGAGCCGGTCTTTTATTCACTGAGGATAGCAACGCATTCATTAAGAGAATTCCAACGAGAATAGAGTATGGCCTAATCCCCCTAGCTGAAACCGAGCTAGAAGCTATGATCAAAGCGAATTCCGAGTGCTCCCGGCCGCTAGGGTAGTAAGAGTTCTGGTATATACCAGCGTCTCTCCTTAATTAAGCGAATGGAATACAAATGAAATACCTGGATCTGTGTGAGCGTGTAATTTAAACGCAGAGGCTCATACACTGCAATATAAATACGGCAATAAAATATAAAAGAGGTCTTCCTTTAAAAAGTAGTTACACTCCAGTTGAATTACTTACAGCGCTACATCACAAGCAGATCTTGTACGAGGACTGCTTCAGAGTAAAAATTGGTTGCGTCCAGTATGCTGTGTCTTCATAATTTATTTTTATAGCTATAACGAAGGAATCAATACAAGGAATTAAGTTCGTAATGATTTTGTTGTGTCTTATTCATACATATTAAAGAAGTGGATGTACATACCTGTGTTCCACATCGTGCTATCTGGAAAGAAATAATGTGGGTATAAGAACCAGAAATCTTCTATTATGATGGCGGTGATGCCGTGGAGAGAGAAGGGGGAAGGAGGAGGTAGACACAGGTAAGGGGAGGAGATCGACAGAGAGAGGGAGATGGGGAAATGGACATAAATGGAAGATGATAAGGTGGGTAGACTGAGGGGGAGAAAGAAATGATCAGAGAAAGGGAAGAGGAGGAAATGGCCAGAGAGGGAGGAGACTTGGAGAAGGACAGAGAAAGTAGAGAGGAAAAGCGCAGAGAGAGGGTGGAGGAGGAGATGGACAGTGAGAGGAGAAGAGGAGATGGACAGAGAGGGGAAGGAAGAGATGGACGGAGTAGAAGAGGTAGACATAGAGTGCTGAGAGTGTGGACGAGAAAGAAGTAGATGGGGGTGAACAGGTAGGACGAGATGGACTGAGGGGAAGAGGAGATGCTCAGTAAGTGAAATGGCTAGTAGTTGAGGGTTGAGACGTAGATAGTCAGAAAGGGGAAGGAGGAGCAGATGGACAGAGAAAGGGAGCAGTAGCTGATGGACAGAGAGAGTGGCTGCAAGAGAATGGAAGACTGAAATAAATACAGGCGCAGGCAACGCCGGGTACTTAGCAAGTTTCATTTACAATTATATGCGAATTCATTATGGTCACTGCCCACAGCGAGATAAAATGCGACGTGTTGCGGTAACGAAATTACGTAAGACAAGGATATACTAATGGATTGCCGACGCAATACGATCCACAAATGTGGAAATACACTGTCATAATCGAGCCTTGGAAACAGCGAAACAGGTCTGCTGTTCATGTACTGTTGTCGTGAGCATCTATCCTTTGGAAGTCGAAGCTTTTTCGTTCTGGAAAGCAGGCTATGCGTCGATCTGTGGTATATGGGATAACAGAGTGGAAAATTTGTGCAAGTGTTACGGAGTACAGCGCATTGCTGAACACGTAGCACAGCAGTAAACGACCCTTGCATGGTCTTTTGTTGACCCAAGACCGTTGTCAGCTACGACTGGCAATCATCGAATTTGGACCGTGAATCAGTGGAAACTTGTCACATGGTCGGAAGACTCGGGTTTTCTTGGTTACCACAGGTGGATGATCACGACCGGACAGGCCGTTGTCCAGGAGACGTTTGAAACGCGCACTGCGCTTCATGCTCAGGCCTGTCATGCTAGTATTACGCTAAGGCAACTTTCACCTGATTTTCCATTGGAATTATGGGAGTATCCATAGGCAGCATGACAGGTGTGGGCAGCCCTAGCAGTACTGCGGACCACCTGTATTCCTTCATTGCCAGTGCCTTCCCTGACGGCAATGGCATCAAGGAAGTTAACGATCTGTACCAGACGGCCAGAATCGTTCTACAGTGGTTTGAGAAGCATGGTACTGGACTCACCTTTTATGTGCTCGCCACCAGATTCCATTGGAACATGTGTGGGACGTTTTCGTGTACGAACTCAGCCCCCACAGAACAATGGCTCGTAGTTTATGGGAATTTAGTGACCTGTGCATAGACATTATGCGCCACATATCATCTGTACAGGATGGCCGTATGGGCAGGTGGTGGGCGTTATGAAATGAATAGGACAAAATTTAGACAAAGGCCATTTATTGGCAAAAGCGTGTTAAAAAGGGGTCACATGGGCCTAGGGAGGTGAGGGTGACCCAGAGCGTAGAGTCTGATGAGACATAGTTCGCGAAGCTAAGTCCACAGTGCCGCAGCACCGGGAGAAGTGGGAAGGTCTACACTGCTACAGGGCACACGTCCGACTCGCGGGTGAGCAAGAATACAAGAGAGCGGGCCCGGCGACGGGCGGCTGGGTATATTCAACACATCACGTGGCCTCCTCCGCCCTCATTGGTCCGGACCGAGAAACCCGCGGGGGCGGCAATGGAACTTTCCAGAGCGTTGCCTGCTAAGCTACAGCTCGGGCGGCGTTTCCTCGTAAGCCCATGAGAGAGGCGCATGATCTAGGTGCCCTTCCTCGGTGCTGTCTTCCTGTTACTAGACCGTGGCATGAAAGAAATTACAAGCAGCTAACACTGCCGGCCGTGGCTTGGCCACAATGGAAAAACGAATGTACCGTTTGGAAGCTCATATAATAAAGTAAAATCCCCTACTGTCTGGCTCATCCTTTACACATCGGACCCGTGCCAAGGACTTAATCGAACCTATGACATGTAGAACCGTGGTTGTCCAAAGGTGGACGAACACGATATAAAGCAGCTGGTCATAACATTTGGGTCATTCGTGTAAATGTATGTAGTCAGTGGACATTGGCTCCTTGCTCTCTGAGTAGGAGTTTGCCTTCGAACCGGGGGAAGCCCTACTTAAACACTGTCACATTACTTTTATCACCTGTTAAAAGGCTAAATAACAAACGTTTGCCTTAGGGTTCGCTGTGAGACGAGCAGCATCAGACTCAGTAAGGTTCTGGAAGGTACGGATAGTGTTGTGGAGCCATGCTGACTCCACTGCCGTGGCCCGCTAAGCAATGTTTTCGGTTGAAGATCCATGTCGCGAACAGCCCGAGGTAGGTGATACTACAGATTCTCAATCAAATTTAAATGCAGGTATTTCGGTAGTCAGGGTAGAACGGTAACATCCAGGGGTGTACATGGTTCAAAATGGTTCAAATGGCTCTGAGCACTATGGGACTTAACTACTGAGGTCATCAGTCCCCTAGAACTTAGAACTACTTAAACCTAACTAACCGAAGGACATCCCATACATCCATGCCCGAGGTAGGATTAGGACGTGCGACCGTAGCGGTCGCGCGGTTCCAGACTGTAGCGCCTACAACCGCTCGACCACCCCGGCCGTCTGGTGTACATGGTCCCCTAGGACAGAGGCATCCATGGTGCTTTCCATAACGCCCCCCTTCTTCCGGTTTCCTTCTGATGATCCAACAGCCTTCTGTGTAATGGAGCATAAAACGTGGATAGGCTACTTTTCGGCATTCAGTGGACGTCCAGTTTTGGTACTGGCGTGCGAATTCCAGCGATCGTCGCCGATTAACAGCAGGCAGCACGGATTCATGAAACAGGCGCCCTCTGCGAAGGCCCATACACAGCAACGTTCGATGGGCGATCGTTGAGAAGACACTGTTACTGGCCAGCCACTGTGGCCGAACGCTTCTAGGGGCTTCAGTCTGGAACCGCGCAGCTGCTACAGTCGCAGGTTCGAATCCTGCCTCGGGCATGGATGTGTGTGATGTCCTTAGGTTAGTTAGGTTTAAGTTGTCCTAAGTTCTAGGGGACTGATGACCTCAGATGTTAAGCCCCATAGTGCTCAGAGCCATTTGAACGAAAGTTGATTTTAAACTAAAAATCAAGAGAGAGACACGACAAAATGGAATATAGCAGCATATTATATCTACCACATTACACGCTTGTTGTACGTTAGAAAGGGAACATGTACTACTGGCCACTGATGATGCTTCCCAGCCTATGAACCAGACGCTGTTCCCTAGGTTCATCTGGATCGTCAAAATGGTTCAAATGGTTCTGAGCACTAAACTTCTGAGGTCATCAGTCCCCTAGAACTTAGAACTACTTAAACCTAACTAACCTAAGGACATCACACAAATCCAAGGCCGAGGCAAGATTCGAACCTGCGACAGTAGCGGTCTCACGGTTCCGGACTGTATCGCCTAAAACCGCTCGGCCACTTCGTCCGGCATCTGGATTGTCAGAATCTCAACAGTTGCACTTCTATTCGGCCACACCCATGTCCATAGGCATCGTTCACCATTAGGTTATGGTGCGTCGTTCATCGAAGTTACCTCGGTGCCGGTTTTGGATAGCATTATTTTGCTATGAACGATACACTTCAACCAGGGCAGCCGCGAACAGTTTAAAACTCAGCTACTTCGGAAGTGTTTCCACCTCTGGTGGTGAAATCGTTTCGTTTCCACATTACGACAAAGACTCCAATGTTTTTCTCGTCCGCCCTACATGCATGGTATATCCACCGCTGCTGGTGGTGCCATCTGTGAGTGGTTATAGCACGTTGAAATGGAAAAAAGGTGGTGTGACCACTATTAAAGTGACAGGACCGTGTAATTGTCTACAGTTCGGCCACATGTAGGTACAGTTGTTACTAGCAGCGTATACACAACTAGATTTCGTGGTGTCGCTTGAATGTAAGTCGTTCTAATTTCGTGAATCTGTGATTCATACACTGTAGTATTGGTGTCAATATCCCTTCAGTTTTTAATCCGAGAGAAACTACTACTTTTGTTTTCTCTTTTTAAATATATATATATATATATATATATATATATATATATATATATATATATATATATAAAGGTAAAGAAGTCATCGGAGGGAAGGTTGGTTTAAACGCCGTAATGCTTTGCTAAGTACGCCCGAGCAGGAAGTAGACTTTTGGTTTCCCACTTTTTTGAACGAACTGTGTTAGTCAATTGTGCGAGGGACGGGAAGACTGGGAGGGGGGGGGGGGGGGGGGTTAACTGGCTGACCAACAGCTATCCACGTGACCATGTATTTCACAAAGAAACATTAGGCTGTAACAGGATTTCAAGGTTAGTGCCTCGATATCACGTTTCTAACATAGTAAGACGCAGTTATTGAAAAAAACTCAAAAATTTTCATTTGGAAGTTAGAAGAGTGCCGTAAGGGATAACATTTTTATGGCTAACTGACGTAGTCTCACATACTTGCATCCACAGCGTAGTAGGATTCTAATTATAATCTCACTAGCAGCATGTGTTTTTATTCTTATATAACTTGCACTTTAATGGGAAATGGAAACATTACTTAAAAACAATCACAATCTCTCTATAAAAATGATGTGATTTCGTTCTTAATTAGTATTAGCTGCGTTCGCCATGCGTTGCAATATCTCTTTATCTTTCTAAGTAGGTACTAATATACAAATGAGGCACATTTACATATACAAAATAAATGATATATAATCAGTGTTAGTGCACTAAATTAAATCTAAAATGTTTACTTACAAACTTTGGGATATACAACAGTTCTGGTCTTTCTGTCTTCTTGTGAAGATAATACTGATTATGAGAGATATTTTTGTCTATTTCTTATTTCTTTTCTTTTTCTCCATTTGCTCTGTAGGTGTATCTTTGATGGTCTAGTATATTTTCTTTTTGTTTTATTCTGTAATATGAAGTCCAATTTTTGCTTTAGTGATATTGCTACAAGAGTCTCTTTGAACTGAGCAAGCAAAAATTTCAGTACATGTTTCATTAACTTTATAATGCTTATGTATAATGCTCTATGTAAAACTAAACTTAATACGATGCATTGTTGTATAAACTGTGATGTGAGAGCGATATCGATAGCTGCAGTCGGGCAGTGACGACAGTCAAAAGGTGGCAGGGTATTGGCGTACGCACGGTTTATGTTGTGTGGTAGGCAGAACCATACGAAAATTCATGACGGAGTTCTTATTTTTCGTTCACTGTTTACACTAAGTTTCAACGAGGACGTAATGTAACAAAATGTTAGACTGTGTGAGTGCTGTGAGATTCGTGGAGTAGCATAAACAGCAGAGGCCACTCTTGCGCGAGTGGACAGTGATTGTCTCGGTTAGAACTGAGCAGTTTTTGTAGTTAACAGAGCTGAACGGACTAATGTACTTTGAATTTATTATCTCGTGTGCAAATTAATGAGTTGTCACGCGTGTCAAAACATCAACTGTCGCCGTAGGGAGTTTTAAACTGTTTGTTACGTATGGTACTATTTTTGCCAGAACTGTAAATTCACAATCCATATTGTTAAAAGAGTACGGACTGTAACATCGCGATCAGCGAGTGTAATTGAATTTAATACTGTTTTGAAACTGTGTGTGAGATGCTGATAAAGGATCCGTGAGCGTAAGAGATGTCATTGACAAGCACATACGAAATTGGATGTACGCAACAACTACGTCTAACCAGCATGTGGGCAAATGGGTAATACAGAAGATAATGTTACCGCCAGTAGAATCATTAACTAGGCAAGGGGATGTACCCAGGGCAATCTCATGACTGATGGAAATACAATAATTACGCCGCCCGGATCTCCAAACCGCCGCTGACGTCACAATGCAACGACCAGAGAGACAGATATGCTGTAACGCAAAACGACGGCCCTGTAAAGACTTAAAGCATTTCCTAAAGATTCAATTGTATTTTTTTTCCTATTTTATGATAAACGTTTCTCAGTATTTCCTTTCCTTAGAAGTAAATGTGAGTTGACTGAAGCGTATTTGTTAGATATGTCAACACTCTTGAACCAACATTAATATTCACTATTGGTCTTTACTTTCTCTGTCGTAATCATTTCTTTACTGCAGCTATTGCATATGTTTTACGTGTTCTTTTGGAGGTTTGTGCTTTTACACATGTAGGTAATGTTTTATCATGTGAATTTACGTGTGTTGTTCTGGTATATTCCACCCAGGGTAAATTGTTGTGTACGCCATTAGATTCCTGGTGCTGACCAATCATACCTAAGCTGCTCGCTCGCTATTGGTGCAAGACACGGTACCGGCGGAAAGTTTTATTATGACAGCTGTTAGCTAAGTAAACTGTGTTCGCATTCTATAAGACCTCATATTACGGCATTCTTATTTCCAAATGCTCCTTCAGTTTTATAACAAAATTATGGTCATTTCCTTGATTATTATGAATTTATTTACTGGAGTTTTCATGTAAAATGTTTTTTTGGTATATGCTGCCATACTGTCACGTGGTTAGTTTAGTTAAATTTGGATGCCAAACGGGTTCTTTATAAATTCACTGTCGAAATTAGGGAAAGTAGATATCTGAGAACCGTTTTCTTGACATTCTGCAAAGACAAGCTGACGCACTGAACAACACGATTAATAGAGAGTTAGCGCTTCTTGGATTTAAAGTATTCGAGGGTAGGAATATCAACAGGTCGATTTTGAACGTTTTCAAATCTCGACTCCCCACTCCCACCAGGGGTAGCTGATGTATGATTTTCCCGCAACTGTTTTGCTAATAGTAATTTGTATATCAAAGTACTCGAGGAATTCCTGAATGAACCATTTATGTCAACCCTTCTCATCCCCACCCACCGCCAAAGGGCTCCTGGAGCTGTCTTAATGTCATAGTCATTTCTTCAAGTTATACTTGCACCACGTTTGGTAGAAATTGCTGCTGTTGCTACAGGCATATCGTGATATGTCACTGTCTTCGTAGTGGTGGGCAAAATTAAAGACGAAAGAAACTTTATAATGATGTGTCACTTGTCAAGAACCCTACTGGCCATTAAAATTGCTGCACCAAGAAGAAATGCAGATGTTAAACGGGTATTCATTGGACAAATATATTATACTACAATTGATTACATTTTCACGGAATTTGGGCGCATAGATCCTGAGAAATCTGTACCCAGAGCAACCACTTCTGGACACAATCAAGTTCATCAAGAGTAGTGACTGGCGTATTGTGACCAGCCAGTTGCTCGGCCACCATTGACCAGACATTTTCAACTGGTGAGAGACCTGGAGAATATGCATTTTCTGCATCCAGAAAGACCCGCACAGGACCTTCAATATGCGGTAGTGCATTATCTTGCTGAAATGTAGGGTTTCGCAGGGATCGAATGAAGGGTAGAGCCAAGGGTCGTAACACATCTGAAATGTAAAGTCCACTGTTCAGAGTGCCGTCAATGCGAACAAGAGTTGACCGAACCAATGGCACCCCATACCATCACGCCGGGTGATACGCCAGTATGGAGATGACGAATACGCGCTTCCAATGTGCGTTCACCGCGATGTCGCCAAACACGGATGCGACCATCATGATGCTGTAAAGAGAACCTGGATTCATCCGAAAAAATGACGTTTTGGTATTCGTGCACCCAGGTTCGTCGTTGAGTACACCATCGCAGGCGCTCCTGTCTGAGATGCAGCGTCAGGGCTAACAGCAGCCATGGTCTCCGAACTGATAGTCCATGCTACTGCAAACGTCGTCGAAATGTTCGTGCAGATGGTTATTGTCATGCAAACGTCCCCATCTGTTGACTCAGGGATCAAGACGTGGCTGTACGATCCGTTACAGCCATGCGGATAAGATGCCTGTCATCTCGACTGCTTGTGATACGAGGCCGTTGGGATCCAGCACGGCGTTCCGTATTACCCTCCTGAACCCACCGATTCCATATTCTGCTAACAGTCATCGGATCTCGACCAACGCGAGCAGCGATGTCGCGATACGATAAACCGCAATCGCGATAGGCTACAATCCGACCTTTATCAAAGTCGGAAGCGCGATGGTACGCATTTCTGCTCCTTACACGAGGCATCACAACAACGTTTCACCAGGCAACACCCGTCAAATGCTGTTTGTGTATGAGAAATCGGTTGGAAACTTTCCTCATGTCAGCACGTTGTAAGTGTCGCCACCGGCACCAACCTTATGTGAATACTCTGTAAAGCTAATCATTTGCATATCGCAGCATCTTCTTCCTGTCGGTTAAATATCGCGTCTGTAGCACGTCATCTTCGTGGTATAGCAATTTTAATGGATAGTAGTGTAACATACCTCGATGAAATTTGGAGCATACATAGAAAGAACTGCTACAGTATAGTACAGAAGACAAAAGAAATAACGCAATGACTGGTCTCCACGGGGGCAGTGCTTTCGTGTGAGACAAAAGGTTGGTAAGCCGTTCTTGTGGTAGTGTTTTCCATTCCTCCACCAGCGCGGTTGATATCTGGTGGACGGTGAGTGGTGCATGTGGACATGTTTTATTATGCTTCCGTAACGCATCAAACACTTACTCTATGGGATTTAATTCGGACGAACATGCAGGTTAATCCATTCGCCGCGTTTCCTTTCATTTCAAGAAC
The DNA here is from genome assembly GCF_021461395.2 of Schistocerca americana. Taxonomy (NCBI): domain Eukaryota; kingdom Metazoa; phylum Arthropoda; class Insecta; order Orthoptera; family Acrididae; genus Schistocerca; species Schistocerca americana. Next base: position 747,941,612 of record NC_060122.1, on the reverse strand, counting down.
TTTTCCATCTGTGCTGTCCGGTGCGGTTGCACATTGTCATCCTTAAAAATGAACTCAGCACCGAATGCACACTGCAAAGATACACATCCGGAAGGAGTACGGTGTCACAATAACGCTGAACGGGAAGTGTACCGTGTTGAAACATTTTGACGCTAATGCAACATTGGGCCACCACACATCCTAACATCTGGACCTCCATAAAGATCTCGTACGACAGCGTTCCTGGGTTCAGTACTTGTTTCCAGTTCTTTACATACGAGAGCGGATAGGACACCCAGGATCCAAGTCAAATATGGTTCAAATGGCTCTGAGCACTATGGGAGTTAACATCTGAGGTCATAAGTCCCCTAGACTTAGAACTACTTAAACCTAACTTACATAAGGACATCACACACACCCATGTTCGAGGCAGGTTTCGAACCTGCGACCGTAGCAGCAGGGCGCTTCCGTACTGAAGCGCCTAGAACCGCTCGGCCACCGCGGCCGACAGGAACAATGTCGAACAAGATCGGTTTGGTTGTCCAGATGTTAGAGTGTGGAGTGGCGTAAAGTTCCACGGACATACTGACGCCGGCCGGTGTGGCCGAGCGGCTCTAGGCGCTTCAGTCTGGAACCGCGCGACCACTACGGTCACTGGTTCGAATCCTGCTTCGGGCATGGATGTGTGTGATGTCTTTAGGTTAGTTAGGTTTCAGTAGTTCTAAGTTCAAGGGGACTGATGACCTCAGATGTTAAATCCCATAGTGAAGAGAGCCATTTGAACTATTTGACATAATGACCTCCAATTGTTTGAACGCACTACATTTTCCAGTCAAAGGCCACTGAACTTCTTCCCCCTATGCGTCTTTTAATGGATGCAGTGTGACTGTCTTCGTTTATATGGATGAGAATGCGTGACCACATCGAACAGGACAAATACAGGAGCTCTTGGAACGAGAAGACATTTGGTGAATTTACTGCTGGACTGCTGACCTGCCCGTTCTCTCGACTTAAATCCTATGGGTGCTTGTGGGTTGCTCTGAGGATACGTACTGCAGCACAACCTCCTGCGACAACGGCCATTGAGAAACTGTCAATCACGTTGTTGGAAGAATGGAACGTCTTACCACAGGAAAGTCTTATTAATTCTTTGGCCAGCATAGAAGCACGTCGCACAGCATGTACTGCCGTCGATGGTGATCACGCATTCTACGAAGAATCAAATCCCGCCTTTCGGATTGTCCTAGAGTCCATTAAAAATTGGTGACACCTCAATAGTCTTTGAATGAAAGTGTTATTTCTGATCGCCCCTTTGCGTATTGCTTTCAGTTACCTTACGGATGATACTGTAGCGGTTTATAAATGTTGCAGGAACGATTTAATGTTACAAATTGTAGTAGTAGAAACGAAGATCTCTTGAAGTCATATAATTTATTTCATGCAAGTTTCGACAGAAACTCGTCTTCAGATTCTTAGTTCTCCCAGAAATGTAGCTATACATCAGTTTCGTCGATGTACTGAGAACATGCGCCAATTACCATAATACCATTCCACACAGGTTTGTCAAATTTATAAATCTTTTGAAATAAAATATTTTATTTAGCCAGTTTAATATATTTGACATAAATACTGCTCGACATTTGTTTGACAAATGTATAAATCTTGGTGAATAAAATATTTTATTTAGCAAGTTTGATATATATGACAAACCGGTGAGGAACGGTATTATTGTAATTATAGCATATTCTCAGTATGTGGAAGAGTTACATTTCTGGGAGATCTGGGAATCTGAGGTTAACAGCTATTTACTGTCAGCTCTGTTCATCAAATAAATTGTGTCCCATCAAGCGATGTTTGCTTCTCATATTACAAATTACTATAGCAGTTGTTTCTGGGAATGGTCCGGGTTTCATCGAGCAGTGTTTTCTAGCAGTGACACATCAAGCGGAGGTTACGTCCTTCCTTAAGACTTACACACCAGTTGCCGCCCGCGGTAGCCGTGCGGTCTCAGGCGTCTTGTCACTGTTCGCGCGGCTCCGCCCGTCGGTGGTTCGATTCCTCCCTCGGGCATGTCCTTATCGTAAGTTAATTGAAGTTGGATTAAGTAGTGGGTAAGCCTAGGTTCCGATGACCTCAGCAGTTTCATCCCATAGTCCTTACCGCAAATTTCCAATTTTACACACCCGTATATAAATAACTGAAGATTCAGAGACTTGATGTCAAACATTATGTCACTGTAGTAGATGGTAGACAATGACTTCGGCCGGAGTTGCTATGAAATCAGGAACATGTGCGTCAGGGTGGAAGTCATTTAATAGACCAGTAATCCCAGTCCATGTCGTAAATTTTTCTACAGCAGTAGGAGGGACGGTCATAAAATGAATAACTCACTGGTAGCGTAACTATGAAGTCAGAAACATCTCATCAGGAATGATTATTGCCTCGTACTGTTTCAAGTTCACGCTTGAATGGACTGTGAACACTTTTTTAACAAAACTAAATTTATTCGATTGAGCTGTCCTCGTGCTTACCATTCTCCTGAGAGATAAAAGTGCAATGACTTTCTTTCTCACTCTTTCATCCAGTACAAAGTACCTGCAATGCGGCTTAATTTGGCTTCGATTGTTACTCAAATGCCGAAAAACGCTGCCTCTTCACATGCAACGTCCCCACAGCGGAGTTATATTCCAATTGTGATATTTCTGACGATGTAATCCGTAATTAAATTAGTCCATATCCGCATGTGAGATTACATATTCGGAGCGACCCGATAAAACAAATCCATAAATAAAGCGCTGTAATCTCACGTTCTAACCAACTCATGTATTTATGTGCTATTGGAGGATCACAGCTGCTGAGTCGTCGGAGTTGTATAATATGGAAACGCTATGTACGTGTGTGTGTGTGTGTGTGTGTGTTTGAGCGAGTTGTGTGTGTGTGTGTGTGTGTGTGTGTGTGTGTGTGTGTGTGAGAGAGAGAGAGAGAGAATACGAGAAAGGGTGGGATGAGCACATAGGGGAAAAAGGAACGTGGATGGGGGAGAGAGAGGAGAGGTAGAATTGCTTTATTGTGTACACACGATTGTGTTTTGAGTTAGTGATATAGTGTGACTATTGAGTAATTTGATGATTTAATCAGACAACCAAATCACATAATTTTCACTCCGAAAACTCAATTACAGCTCTAATAGAAATGTGAATTGCAGTCCAGTTTCTGCAAGCGAGTGGTTCTCTCTCATTTTAATCGAATGCGGTTTATTTGCAAAACTATCTCCGTTAATCAGTCTGGACGTGCGTTGGTGAAATTTAGCATTTTGTTCCAATTAACTTTCTTTAATAGGAGCGCTGCAAAATCCGAATGTTTTACGTTTCAAGGGGATACGCCAAAAATTAAAGCAAAGTAATATCGGAAATCTGATACGTAATGAAAATCTAAAGAACAATCTACAACAAATTAGTAAGCGACCAGCCCAGAAGCCGGAACCCAGGGCCAGATACTAGTAGCAGGTTTCCTATCCAATAGCTTCTGAGGGCAACAAAAAATTTACCATAATCGTTTCGAGTAGGTATAGACCGAATTTAAGAGTTTAAAACGCTGTAATAGTTTACTCATTTAGAGATATAGTCTCATACCAGAAATTTAACACAAAAACACAAGTATTACAGTTATAGACTGTATGTTGGACTTAAGGCAGCGCAAATATGCAGATTTTATTCATCCAGAATGAGAATGAGAACACTTAGCGACGTACGTAATTTCCAACCTTTAAAAAGCTTTTTGTCGGTAACACCACCGCCAAATAGTGGAAGGAAGAACGGTCAAACATCAGCACCAGGTATGACGCTTTAATTCATTATATCTTTATTGCTACCTCTATTCGCAATACTCTTTAAGACAGTAGATACGTACACTCGTATATCACAGTTGAACATTTAGTTCAGAAGATATGACGTCTTAAACACGGAGATGCGTGAAAAACTTACTTTGCATGAAGTGGAACGCAAATTACCCAGGCTATATTTGTCTAGTGTTTCATAGCGAGACGACAACAAACTGTGAGCATAATTTAAAATCTTTTATAAAATTTTTCTCGCTTTCTTGCATAACATCAAATAATTAACGCTTTAACTTATTTGTAATCAGAAATTTGATTCTGTTTTATAAAGTGGAATTAAATTCCTTGAAGAATCTGGCATTTCCTGGTATATCGTTTTTCTCGAATATTCATTCAGTACTTTGCGCGTTATTAACTGCGCAGCGATATCTTCAAAATGTGCAAACTCTGAGAAACGAATCTAATTGAAGATAAGCTGTTTAAGTATGTTATCTCCGAAGGAAATTTCAAAATGGTTCATTCACATCACTCTTGCGTTTCACTTTGATGAATGTGACACTTTTAATTTGGAATTTTGACTTTCTTATTTCTCCTCATATTACCTACTTGTTTCAGTGTAAGCCGACCTGGGTGTTCGAACGGTTCTAGGCGCTACAGTCTGGAACCGCGCGACCGCTCCTGTCGCCGGTTCGATTCCTGCCTCGGGCATGGATGTGTGTGATGTCCTTAGGTTAGTTAGGTTTAAGTAGTTCTAAGTTCTAGGGGACTGGTGACCTCCGAAGTTAAGCGCCATAGTGCTCAGAGCCATTTTGTTTCAGAGTAACATGTCCTTTTCCTGCCCTGTCTGGCATTAAAATTCAGCGAATTATTGGTGTTTACAGGTATTAATACCATTAGGACGATGACACTGGTTCTAAAATCATGTATCATGGAACTGAAGCTGACTGTAGTCTGTTGTCCATTACTTTCGTACAATTTTCGTACTCTTTTTTAAAATAATTATACAACATTTGTTACTGTGGTAGTTCGCGCTATTATTCACCCTTGTTTACGACAGAATTCTCATGGTTCTTAGGAAAGCGATCTCCTTATTAACAGTTCGAAACTCAAACAATGGGACCGGAAAGTCAAGAAAATTCTATACCGACTATAAACGCAAATGTGGCAATTTAGCGTCCTTTTTTACTTTGGTGTTTTGTGAAAGACCTATCTATGTGCTGTCTATGTCTGATACACGTGTTCTATATACCCATATTGCAATTTAAGTCTCCCGCCGCCTATCTCGGTCTGTTTGTGAAGGGTAATCTCAGGTTTTACTGTGGGGATTTTGATGTGGTTTTCAGCAACCGAAGGAGTGATTCACTAAGGTTTCCGTATACTATTTATTACCCTCTATGCTCCACAAGACGTCCAGTTGCCGTATGAAACACGAGCGAATCGCTAATTATGCTGTAACTGTTTTTTTTTTTGGTCTAACGATATGCTGTAAGGATATCTGCATTGTATACTACCTAAATTAAAATACAAGAGGATGAACTAACGTTGGCTTGTTGAAATTAAAATGATGGTGTCAATATACGGTCCTCACAAACTATTCCTGAGATAGATTTTAATATTACGTGTCGTTCTAAAATATTTTGTTTGCTGATGACACTAGCTTGGTAGTAAAGGTTGTTGTGTGAAACATTGACTCGGTTTTAGAAAGTGTAGCATATGATCTAAGTTCACGACTTGTAGAGAATAAACTAACGCTAAATTACCGTAAGACTCAGTTTTTACAGTTTATAACACACAATTCAACAAAACCTGACTTTTTAATTTCACAGAAAGGGCATGTGATTAGCGAAACTGAAGAGTTCAAATTTCTAAATCTTCAGATAGGTAGTAAGCTGCTGTGGAAATCCCACGTCCAGGATCTTGTTCAAAGACTTAATACTGCCATTTTTACTATTCGAACGGTATCTGAAGTGAGTGATCGTCCGACACGAAAATTAGTCTACTTTCCTTATTTTCATTCGCTTATGTCGTAAGGTATTTTATTTTGGGGTAACTCTTCCCATTCTAAAAGCAAATTTTTGGCTCAGAAACGGGCGGTTTGGGCAATAAATAGTGTTAAGTTCACGAACCTCTTGTCGACTCTGTTCACGTGTCTGGATATTTTGACATTGACCTCTCATTATATACTTAATCTTTACTGTCATTTCTTGTAGCAATATTAGCTTATTCGCAAGAATAAGCAGCTCTCACTCGGTTAATACTCGGCAGAAATCAAACCTGCATTTCGATCGGACTACCTTAAATCCTGTGCAGAAAGGTGTGCAGTATACTGCTGCATCCATTTTCCATACGCTACCACTCGAATTAAAAAATATTAGCAGTAATCCACGCGCTTTCAAATCGAAGCTGAAGAATTTCCTCGTGGATCACGCCTATTCTGTCGAGGAGTTCCTTGAAAAATTAAGCTGTTTCTTGTTGTATTGTTGATTGCGTTCACTTAAACTTATGAAATAACTTTTTTCAGGTTCATAAACATTTATTTTTATCTGTTATTACTTTTATTTTGCAATTTCATGTACTGACTCGTTCCATGACACTGGAGATTTGCTCCTCACCTTGCTCCTACCGAACTTGACGTGTAAATAAAAATAGGCTGATGGGCCAATTAATTAGATACAGCTGGTGCGTTGTACGAATGTGGCTTTTTGATTAGGCGATTGCCTTAGTTCGGAGTGATATGCGTCTGTGACGTTAATCATACGTAGAGCTATGAGTGTCTAGGTGAAATGACAGAGAAATGGTCGGCAGTGGATGTGCAACGGCTCCAATTCACTGACGAATATGCTGCTAGTGCATAAAATTACAAATCCAGGAAACATAGCAAGTAGCGAAAGTTTACTTACTGGGTGTGTACAGTACAGTAAGAGCACTACACGAATAAATCTGTTTATCATTGTGGGATATATAGTATAGGACGCGAAATTCATTATAAGGAGCAGCAACCTCTTGCTACACGGTTGGGCGTTAAGTCAATCATACCTTATGTACCATAATGTGATACAAAATCCTATACTGTTTGAATGCATGTCACGGTTCATCAGAGTGGATGGCGCCTACTGCCCTGGTTGACTATTGGTAACCCGTTAACAGATGTTTACAGTGGGTATACAGGGTGTTACAAAAAGGTACGGCAAAACTTTCAGGAAACATTCCTCACACATAGAGAAAGAAAATATGTTGTGTGGACTTGTGTCCGGAAACGCTTACTTTTCATGTTAGAGCTCATTTTATTACTTCTCTTCAAATCACATTAACCATGGAATGGAAACACACTGCAACAGGACGTATTAGCGTGACGTCAAACACTTTGTTACAAGAAATGTTCAAAATGTCCTCCGTTAGCGAGGATACATGCATCCACCCTCCGTCGCATGGAATCCCTGATGCGCTGATGCAGCCCTGGAGAATGGCGTATTGTATCACAGCCGTCCACAATACGAGCACGAAGACTCTCTACATTTGGTACCGGGGTTGCGTAGACAAGAGCTTTCAAATGCCCCCATAAATAAAAGTCAAGAGGGTTGAGGTCAGGAGAGCGTGGATGCCATGGAATTGGTCCGCCTCTACCAATCCATCGGTCACCGAATCTGTTGTTGAGAAGCGTACGAACAGTTCGACTGAAATGTGCAGGAGCTCCATCGTGCATGCACTACATGTTGTGTCGTACTTGTAAAGGCACATGTTCTAGCAGCACAGGTAGAGTATCGCGTATGAAATGATGATAACGTGCTCCATTGAGCGTAGGTGGAAGAACATGGGGCCCGGTCAAGACATCACCAACAATGCCTGCCCAAACGTTCACAGAAAATCTGTGTTCATGACGTGATTGCACAATTGCGTGCGGCTTCTCGTCAGCCCACACATGTTGATTGTGAAAATTTACAATTTTATCACGTTGGAATGAAGCCTCATCCGTAAAGAGAACATTTGCACTGAAATGAGGATTGACACATTGTTGGATGAACCATTCGCAGAAGTGTACTCCTGGAGGCCAATCAGCTGCTGATAGTGCCCGCACACGCTGTAAATGGTACGGAAACAACTGGTTCTCCCGTAGCACTCTCCATACAGTGACGTGGCCAACGTTACCTTGTACAGCAGCAACTTCTCTGACGCTGACATTAGGGTTATGGTCAACTGCACGAAGAATTGCCTCGTCCATTGCAGGTGTCCTCGTCGTTCTAGGTCTTCCCCAGTCGCGAGTCATAGGCTGGAATGTTCCGTGCTCCCTAAGACGCCGATCAATTGCTTCGAACGTCTTCCTGTCGGGACACCTTCGTTCTGGAAATCTGTCTCGATACAAACGTACCGCGCCACGGCTATTGCCCCATGCTAATCCATACATCAAATGGGCATCTGCCAACTCCGCATTTGTACTGTAGAGCAATGAGTCGCATGTTAACACAAGCACCGAAGTCAACATTACCTTCCTTCAATTGGGCCAACTGGCGGTGAATCGAGGAAGTACAGTACATACTGACGAAACTAAAATGAGCTCTAACATGGAAATCAAGCGTTTCCGGACACATGTCCACATAACATCTTTTCTTTATTTGTGTGTGAGGAATTTTTCCTGAAAGTTTAGCCGTACGTTTTTGTAACACCCTGTATACAGTGTTCGGTTGAGGATCCATAGGGGGAACAGCCCGATGCTGCTGGTCCCAGAGATCTTTGGCTTGTTTTGAATCCGGCGAGTCTGGTGGGCAAGGGAGAGTGATAAGCTCATACAGGTGCCTGAAAGTCTCTTCGGGTTTGCTGCCGGATCCTAAAATGAACTTGACTCGATATTTCGGGGATCCAGTTGGTCGCCATCTTCAGGAGAGTGCAGTTTCTGCTGATTATTCCCGCTGAAAACTGATGCCAGGCTGCAAATCGACATCCTATGTAGGCCACCGTTGAGTACGCGGCGCATGCGGCCGCCCACCACGGTTGCTGCCCTCCAAGACAGGGAGGTGGCACCGCCCTTGGTAGAACACTGCTGGCAACGATATATCGCACTCAGGGCCGCACCGAAGAACGCTCAATTTTGATGCAAGACAATACAGGATTCCACGTCTTGCTAAGAGGAAACCCACCGTCTCTGTTGATTAAATTATCCGCCAACCTAATTTCAATCGCGTCTTTATAGACAACTACCACAATTTTATCAAATTTCATACCGTGTCCTTCATTTAAGCCGTGTTCTGCTACTGCTGATTTTTCCTGCTGTTGTAACCTCGTATGGCGGCGATGTACCACACACCTGTCATGAATTGTGTGAATCGAACGGCCAATGTAAGCCTTCCCACAGTGACACGGATTTATGTATACACCGGGTTTCATAAGCCCCAAATCATCTTTCACAGAGCCGAGTAGTGCCCTAATCTTAGAAGGGGGACGGAACACATTCTTAAAGTTAAAATTCCTGAAAATTCATCCGATCTTAAACGAGATGCCTCCAGCATAAGGGAGAAAGGCTACCTATCTACGCTTGCATCCTTGGCCTGAAATCCAATCGTCATGCACTTTATGACGTCAGGTAAATCGCTCTGTTCCCGCAGGGCGACGACTGCATTGTTTTCTGTGTGTTCCCCGATATGCTTTGTATTCCCTCCACCGTTAGTGCTCCCAACTGAAGTTCGTGAGTTGTTGGACGTTGACCTCAGACGCAGGGGTGGTCACATTTGCGTGACTAGACCCTGTACATACTCGCTCGACTTGACAGAGGACAGTGATACGGTGCATAATAAAATTACATCGTAATGATGTGGTCTGTAGTATGGAGTTTACTGCACTCGCAGAAAGGATCATTTGAAAAACCCAGTTACTCAGCCGCGCGGGGTAGCCGAGTGGTCTGGGGCATCTTGTCACGGTCCGCTCAGCTCTCTCCTTCGGAGGTTCGAGTCCTCCCTGGGGCATGGGTGTGCGTGTTGTCCTTAGCGTAAGATTAGCGACCGATGACCTCAGCAGTTTGGTCCCATAAGACCTTACCAGAATCGGGCCACTTTCTCACGCAGATTTTACAACGACTCACTCCATTTCTTATTTTGTTTAACCTTGTTGGGAGGCCAAAACGTCTAATCCGCATCGATTCACTGAGCTCTACATCAATATTTTTAGTACAGGCGCTCATTGTCTATACTGAGGCGCAGTATTCTACAGTAGTATGAGGGCGTACTGGAATGTATAACCTCTGAATGTTTTTTGTGAAAACTCTTACAGATTTTAAAATAAAACTACCATTATTATCTTTCTGCGTCTTTATTCTACGTGATTACTTATTTATTTCTCAACGTAGTCACTCTGGCGATGAAGACAATCTTCCAACGTGAGACCAGTTCGTTGACACTGTCAGCGTAGAATGACTTTGTAGACGGACCCACCACCTTACCTCTTCTGGCACCGTTCCATCAATTTCAGGGTGAAGTTCAGGAAGGTGTTCCTTAAGTTCTGGAAGCAAGTCGGGACCATATGGAGAATGATCGATGATAGCGAAATCAAGACGACTCACCGATGCACATTTCGCAGCGTGCGTGTGTGGTCATGGCTTTCCATTTTCATGCGTGCACGAACTCTTCGGCACGTTTTCTGTGGTTGGAAACTTGATTGCAGCACGCTGGCTCTGACACCCGATATAGTTACATTACACAACGCCATGTTACACGCTACAATTTGGAGCCATCTTGCGGCCGATGGTTACAACTTGCGTAAGGGAAGCAGGAAACTCGACCCAGTAAAATGGATGACATAGAAACATCAAAAAAAGTTTTCCATTACCCCGGTTCCCAGAACTCCTGAAGACAGAAGTGCATTGTGAATATCGTATCACAGACACAGTCATTTTGACTGTTCAGAGATATCACTAAACCCACCCAAAGATGTAAACAACCATTCATGAACACCGCCTATTAGACGGAGTGGGTCCGATAGCCAAACAGTTCCGGTCATTGCACCAGGAAGGAGGCACACGGCTCGTGTTGTCTGCAGTTCAATCATGCCTAGGCGATCAATACCGCGGTCGATCAGGGCCGAATTGTTACTTTGTGCCAGGAAGGGCTCTCAACAAGGGTAGTTTCCAGTCGTCTCGGAGTATATCAAAGCGATGTTATTCGGACATGGAAGAGATACAGAGAGACAGGAACTGTCGATGACATGCCTCGCTCAGGCCGCCCAAGGGCTACTACTGCAGTGGATGACCGTTACCTGCGGATTATGGCTCGGAGGAACCCTAACAGAAACGCCACCGTGTTGAATAATTCTTTTCGTTTAGCCACAGGACGTCGTGTTACGACTCAACATGTGCGGAATAAGCTGTACGATGCCAACTTCACTCCCGACATCCATGGCGAGGTCCATCTTTGCAACAACGACACTGTGCAGGGCGGTGCAGATGGGCCCAACAACATGCGGAATGAACCGCTCAGGATTGGTATGACGTTCACTTCACTTATGAGTGTCGCAACCACACAATCGTCGAAGACGTGTTTCGAGGCAATCCGGGCAGGCTGAACGCCTTAGACACAGCGAGTGCAGCAAGATGTAGGTTCCATAGTTTTATGGGGTGGCATTATGTGGTGCAGACGGACGCCACTGGTGGTCATGGAAGTCGCCATAACGGCTGTACGATACGTGAATGCCATCCTCCGACCGACAGCGCAACCATTTCGGCAGCATATTAGCGAGGCATTCGTCTTTATAGACGACAATTCGGGACCCCATAGTTTGCATCTTGTGAACGACTTAATTCAGGATAACGACATCTCTCGCCTAGATTGGCCAGCATGTTGTCCAGACATGAAAGCTATCGAACATTCCTGGGATAGATTGAAAAGGGCTGTTTATGGACGACGTGACCCACCAACCACTCTGAGGGGTCCACGCCGAATCGCCGTTGAGGAGTGGGACAATCTGAACAAACAGTGGCTTGATGAACTTGAGATAGTGTTCCACGACGAATACAGGCATGCATCAATGCAAACGGACGTGCTACTGGGTATTAGAGGTACCGGTGTGTACAGCAGCCTAGACCACCACGTCTGAAGGTCTCGCTGTATGGTGGTACAATACGCAATGTGTGGTTTTCATGAGCAATAAAAAGGTGGAAAATGGTGTTTATGTTGATCTCTATTCAATTTTCTGTACAGGTTCGGGAACTTTCTGAACCGAGGTGATGCAAAACTTCGTTTGGTGTGTGTATAATACCTCAAGCGACCGAGCAAGGTGGCGCAGTGGTTAGCACACTGGACTCGCATTCGGGAGGACGACGGTATAATCCCGTCTCCAGCCATCCTGATTTAGGTTTTCCGTGATTTCCCTAAATCGTTTCAGGCAAATGCAGGGATGGTTCCTTTGAAAGAACACGGCCGATTTCCTTCCCAATCCTTCCCTAACCCGTGCTTGCGCTCCGTCTCTAATGACCTCGTTGTCGACGGGACGTTAAACACTAACCACCACCACCACCTCAAGCGATATCAAGAAAAGAATTAAAAAAATTTGAAGCCATTAGTGTCCAGCAAGCCTTCGTAAATACCGGTGCCAATGCCGATGTGATCAGTGTGTTTGCATCGCTTCACCATGAGCTGCGTGCTATAAGAGGCGATGGAGAAGTTCCCGTTCGAAGGCTGCGCAATCCAGAATCGGCATACCAATCTGGCCAATTCGCCGTAAGCATTGAGACATTCGTCCCACCGACGCACCACTTTGAAGATACCCTTTTGACAAAGCACCGTATCCTGCTGCGTAAAAATGTCTGTAAATGCCTGCTGCACATCCTCGTACGAAGGGAAGTGTCGACTTTTCGTGGCTGAAGGCGTGATAATCGCATGGTATGAGATCAAGAGTATAGGACGGGTGTTAGTGTGTCTCCCACTTGAGCTTGTGTAACTTCTGCGTAAGGACGTTTACGATGTTGGAACGCATTACGGAACTTGGTGTATCATTCCACAATGGTGGTTTTCGACAGACATTCTGCCCATGCCCATTCTTTATTCTCCGAGGGCTGTCTACCGATGTCTGTCCTTCGGCAGCCAAGAAAAGCATAACAGCAAGTTTGTCCATTGTAGACGCATTTGGTAATAACGTCGCCATAGTTCACGTTTCGACGTTTACTGCACACATGTCGGAAAGAGACGAACGCCACACTAATTCCATGCCTACATGTAGGTGTTTATGTATCTGCATGAGTCGAGCAGTGTTGCATATACGCTACAGAAACGCCGTCGAACAGAAACTTTCTTGTCGCTCATTATAGGTTGACACTAGTAGAGTTTCTATTATTCCGGTTTTTGCTTCAATTCTCCTAAGTGGTCACTGGAGAAAAGTGCACGTTCCTAACTATACAGGGATGTTTTCGAGTTTAATTTGCTCTCTTTTGCGTTTAAGTTTCAGTTTGCTGTCAGCTTCTTTACTGTTGAGACTCGAAGTGATACTGATTTGAAAGGATTATATTTCAAGTTCGTGAGGCCCTGCAGAACTTGCTGCCATGCGGAGATGTCGAATTGTGTCGTGGAGGGTCAAGAGTGGTTGGGAAACATATGCTCTTGCGATGTCTTGTGAAAAGGTAACGTCAGATAGATCTAGAGCACGGGGCTGAGCGTCCGGTTTTAACACGCCAGTTATGCAACAGCTGCTGCCAAGACGAACTTGTGAATCCATCGGCGCACCATACCACCACGACAGATACTGTCCCGTACGGCATTGACGAATGCCGTGTAGCAACAGTCGTTCTCATTGGCACCAGGACTCGCCTGAGAAACGGGCGTCGTGCTACTCCAGGGTCCAGTGTTCTTATTGCGTGCAGCACTGTCTGAAACAGTGATCACCTCGTTGTTTCAGACGTCGTCTGTGTATGTCTGTGTATGTCGAAAGAAATATGTCTATCTTTACGATTTCTGGTGGCCTAGGGCCAGTGAGATCCTGCAATGAAAGTGGCCATCCGGATCCCATCGATTCCTTATCACGACAGCAGTATGACCACGGTAACGATAAAGCGCTGCCTCGACAGGCCGCTATACTGCCGCTGCCAAGTACTGTCGCATGTTGGTAAATGTTCCTTCTGCTTGCTCGAAGCATAACAGGATCTTCTTGCTATCAAATATGTTTCCTCTATGACAAATGCACAATTTAACCTTCGCTTAGGTCTGTCGCACCACTCTTGTCCGTCCTCATTTGGAGTATTCCTGGGCGGTACAGGATCCTTATCAGATAGGGTTGATGGAGGACATCGAAAATATAAAAAATGGTCTGCTAGCTCTGCATTTAAGCGAAATGGCGCAGAGAGATATGATACACGAGCTGGTGAGGCAACCATTCAAGAAAGGTGTTTTTGTTGCGGCGAGATCTTTGACAAAATTTCAATCACCAACTTCCTCCTCCAATTACGATACTATTTTGTTGACGACCACCTAGGTAAGGAGGAATGTTCTTAGCGATAAAATGAGAGAAATAGCTAACAGAAAAATATTTAAGTGATCATTTTTCCCGCGTTCTACTCAGGAACGGAACGACAGAAAGAGACTTTAAAAGCAAATCGATAAACCCCTGCCTGGCGCTTAAGAGTTATATACAGATATGCCTGGTAGATGCAGGAAAAATGTAGATGTAGAGAAAGTTAGTTAGTTAGTTACATGTTCCATAGATCATCTGAACAATTCTTTTATCGTAATGATTTGGAATGACTTAATAGGCAACCAGTTTTTAAGCAGAATTTCGTCCATGGAATAGAAAGAGTTGTCCAGGAGAAATGGTTCTAGGTTATATTTAAAACTCACTTTTATGACAAGAAGATATACTACCTAAAAACTTCACTCCAGTATGTTTGAGATACTTGAAGTTTATATAAACCCTTTACAATTTCATATTTTTTATCTAATTTCATAATTTTTATGTAAAAATTGTTCTTGAAAGTAACATTAAACTTACGCAGACATTTCTATGGTGCTGATTATTTCGCTTCTGAGCAGCACAGGGTACAAATTTGTCGCATTCCCACTGTCCGCGCGTGGCAATGCCTTGTTAACAATATGCACGCAGCTGCGCTCTCCCTCAGACGTCATGGGCTTGCAGTAGGTGGACTTCATCTGTCGTGTACACCTGGTGATAACGCACAGCTTCAAACGTCAGGCAAAATGTAATGACTTTATAAAATGTTGGTCAAATATTAAATTACGTGGCTCTTGCTAACTAAATTGCGGCCTTTTAACAATTTATCTTTATCTTTCCCTTTAGCAACATACACACATCATAAAAAGTATTGTATCACGCCACTTTCCAGAACTCCTGAAGATAGACGTTGACTGTGGATACTGTATCACAGACACAGTCCATTTGACTGTTCGGAGATGTCACTAAACCCACTCAAATATGTAAACAACAATGCATGAGCAGCGTCTATTAGACGGAGGGGGTCCGACAGCCGATCAGTTCCAGTCATTCCACCAGGAAAGTGGTACATGGCTCGTGTTGTCTGTAGCTCAACCATGCGTAGACTGCGAATACCGCGGTTCGATCGCGTCCGCATTGCTACTTTGTGCTAGGAAGGGCTCTCAACAAGGGAAGTGTCCAGGCGTCTCGGACTGATGTTGTTCGGACATGGAGGAGATACACAGAGACAGTTACCGTCGATGACATGCCTTGCTCAGGCCGCCCAAGAATATCGATACGAAACCTCGATAATCGATACAGACTCAAATGCTACAGTCCGCCATCTTGTGTTGTGTGTATAACATCGAAGCAATTTGTGCAGTGAATTACGAATCGGTGAAAAAATATAATGTGGGACAGTGTAATGTCAATCAACAGCTCCGCCATTACACAAGTGATGCAAGTGAAGCAGCAAGATAATGAAATTGTAAGTGATCAACTGTAATATAAAAGCCTTTCACACTATTTTCGTAACACATAACTGACACAGATCTATCTGCATCCTATATAGGCTGTGATAAACATAGTCAACCACAAAGAAGAAACCCAAGAGAAGACATCACTGTTTTCGATTTCTAGCCATACACTGCCCCTCCCCCCCCCCCCCCCCTCACCACCTTCCCCCCAAATGCCACACCAGCAGCTACAGTTAAAAACCATGGACATAGAGTTCTAGATTAATCTAGTTTAAGATTGTTTATTTTTAAGTAACATTTCTCTATATGTATGTATGTATAAATGGCTGAAGATGAACTGAACATGTTCGAAACCTGTTGCATTATGTTAGATTAGGCATAAAATAAAAAGTGACTGGTAGCAGAAACTTGAAATAAGCAAGAACATTTTGTTCTTATGTACGCTTCCTCTTCTACAAATTTTAGTTAATATATGGGTATGCTGATTTTTTTAAGCATATATCGATTTCTCTCAGCTGCGTGTGATGTAAAACTGCTGTGCCACTATTCAGGGGACTAATATCTCTTCTTTTCTCCTTTGTGCCGGCAGTTCCCCTGCAGCAGGTGCACGTGTTGGCTGGAGGAGACGCCCGCTTGCCGTGTGACGTGTCCTCGATGGAGAGCGGCGACGCGGCTCAGTTGGTGCTGTGGTACCGCGAGGACCTGGGCACGCCCGTATACAGGTGCGTGGCGCGGCGCCTATCCTGGCAGCAGGCCTTAGCTGAATGTTTCGCAAAGCACTAACCAACTTTACAAATTTATTATCCGAAGAATTCTACGCCCACTCGCATGTCCATTGCTTCTACAGTCGAGCTATTTCTGTAGCACACGTTGATGGTAACGGAGGCATGTGTGGGCTATAGTCTGGCACAGTCGTATCTAGGTGACGCCATTTGGACAGCTTTCATTTCAGGTGTCTTGAGGCGTAGCGCAGTAGCATAACAATGGTTCGGCAATCTAGGCTCGTGCCCCAGGACCCTTTTCCGTGGGGGAGTAGTTGTGAAGGAGGAAAACTGTGGAAGAAAAGTGGAAGAGTAAGGGCGAAGGTTTACGGAAGGGCAGATAGTATCGCTCATAAACTTTTTCGAAATCATAATATTTTCAGGAAGTTAGATTTGAACATTCTTCACGGTAAGCAGCATTAGGAAGAGATATTATGCTACGATACATAATGTCATAAATAATACTTTCATTGGTTTGTATACAGGGTGTAAATTTTAAGTTGACAAACCAGAATAACTCGAAAAATAAGCTTCACAGGAAAAAATGTGTAGAATCCAAAGTAGATTATTTACGAGGGGGACATCTGATGGTGCTAAAATTAGCCCGCCACCCCAGCCCGCTGGGGGTGGGGCCGGAGGCAACTTTAAAATTTCAAATGGGAACCCCCATTTTATAGTGCAGAATCAGATTCTACATAAAGAACTACATTCATGTTGTCCTAAACAATAGTTTTGATTCTTCATGGTTGCTGCTGTAATTCAAGAAAATCCATGTTCTCATTTTTGCGTGGAAAATGATTAGGGATAGTCTTTTACTTTGTTTACTCTGTTAGTTAACGAGTTCTTGCATTAGTAAGTAGTATGTTTTTTTAGTTAGCTAGCTAGTCAGATGATTTGTTTGATAATTAAAAGTTGTGTGGGCTCATGACCACGAAACAATACTTATTCGAATCTGCAGAAAAAATTAGTACAGTACTTGGGTCAACATTTGTAAAACTCTAATTCCTCTCTCTCAAAACCCTCCCTATGGGGGAAGTGGGAGAGTTTTAGTTTAACCGAATCAAAGTTTACGAAGTAAATGAGTATTTTTTTATTTGTCCGTAACCATTTTCCACACAGAAATGAGTACATGGATTTTCTTGAATTACAGCTCCAACTACCAAGAATGAAAACAAATCTTTAAGACAAAATGTATGTAGTTTTTATGTATAATCAAAACAAACCTTTAAGACAAAATGCATGTAGTTTTTATGTAGAATCTGATTGTGCAATAAAAAATAGGAGTTCCCATTTGAAATTTTAAAGTTGCCTCCGGCCCCACCCTCAGCGGGCTCGGGTGGCGGGCTAATTTTAGCACCATCAGATGTCACCATCGTAAATAATATACTTTGGATTCTACACATTTTTTCCTGTGAAGCTTATTTTTCAAAGTTATTCTGGTTTATCAACTTAAAATTTCCCATTTCATCTTGACCTCTTAAATAACTGTTTGTCCAGATGCAAATTACAAAATGTTTCAAGCAAATGTTCTTTAGCCGTCAGGGGGACATCAGTCAGCATGATTGCCTCGTTGTAGCTTTGTTTTGCACAAAAGTATGAACAGCCGTTGACTTTTTTAAAAGACAACCTGCATTTTTTATTCGGTAATTCATTTCCTCTCCTAAAGGCCTATTCGAAAACGTATGACAGTGTACCATTCACTGAATCACGACGTTATTAATTACATAACACAACACTGACGTTGACGCTCCCATCGCTTAGTGTAGGTACTCGGGGTAATGGAACACATCCAAGTGCTGACGTCGACAGAGAATAAATATAAACATAGGCAGAATGCACACCCGTCATTCCCTCAACCAACGTCAGTTGAAGAGTTGTGTGAATAGAATGTACATCAGCGAAGAGGAGGTAGAAATGCTACTCATCTATGGGGAACGTAAGTTAGCAGAACAGTAATTGCTATACTATTTTCTTATTAACGGGTATATTTAGTACAGTAGTTTAGTCCTTTTAAATTCTGTTGTGTAGAGTAGGCATACAGTAAAGGCTGTCCTTCCTACAAACTGCATCGACATAACGTTTCTTTTATTGTTGTAGTTGAGGGTAGGTAAAATGCTACGCGGGCAGCGGATCTGTACAGAGAGCGATATTCCGACAAGAACCTACCTTCCCGATGGATGTTTTCTCGTCTTGTTGGACGCTTCAGGTAACGGGAAGTTTCAAGCCAGGACGACGCACTCTTCGTAGCACTCGCACGGACGAAGCTGCCGTAGTTACTGTTCTCGCTTCCGTTGCTATGAATCCACATTTGAGCACGCCACAGTTTGAACACGAGACTGGCATTTCTAAAACCAGTGTACATCGTATTCTTACATGTCACCGGTTCCATCCTTATCGTGTACACCCACATCAAGAATGCATGGGAGTGATTTGCAGAATCGTTTTCAGCTCTGTCAGTGGGCACAGCCGCAAATCCTCGCCAACCCGAACTTCTTCTCCAATCTTCCATTTCCCGGTGAATGTTTCTTATGAAACAAAGGACAGGTAAATATAAGGAACATGCATTATTGGTCCAGCGACAACCCACGATGGCTTAGACAGGTGGAACATCAGCGTCAGTGGAGAGTTAACGTCTGCTGTGGGATGCTTGGCACTACAATTATTGGCCCTTATTTCATCTATGGTAGTCTAAACGGCACTGCGTATGCCAACTTTCTCAGACGAATTCTTCCTCCTGTTCTAGATGAAGTGCCGCTAAGAACCAAAATGCCTATGTGGTAACAACAAGACGGATGTCCAGCACATAATGCCTTGCTTGCAGGTCGCGTTCTGAACCGAAGGTATCCTGCCAGATGGATTGGTCGAGGGGGAACAGTTACTTGGCCTGTTAGGTCTCCTGATTTAAATCCTCTGGACTTTTTTCTCTGGGGATGCATTAAAGACGTTGTCTATCGTTATATTCCAACAAACTCCAGAGGACATGCAGGAACGTATCGTGCTAGCTTGTAACTTTCTTCAGCAGGCAACACTTGAAGCAGTAAGTAATTCTTTCATTCAACGAGTGCACCAGTGTGTCGGTGTCCAGGGTCACCACTTTTAGCACCTTTGAATGTTCTACTGTTGGTATAGGAGAGTCAAAGTAAATTTTGTGTTACGTTACTACTTGGTGTTCATTTGTTTTCTGAAAATTCCAGCAAGTGGACGAGTTTGTGATACCGGGCTCAAAGTCAATGTTGTGTTACGTAATTAATAACGTAGTGTTTCAGTGAATGGTACGCTGTGATAAGTTTTTGGATAGGTCTTTAGGGGAGGAAATGAACTACCGAATAAAATATACAGGGTGCCATTTAAAAAAGTCATACCGCTGTTCATATCTTGGTAAAAAACAAAGCTACAACGAAGGCAATCGTGCTGATTGATGTCCCTCACAGCTAAAGAACATTTGCTTGAAACATTTAGTAATTTGAATCTGTACAAACAGATATTTCCGGTTATCAAGATAAATGGGACACCAGGGGTGGAAAAAAATTGTCAGGAAATTTTAATCCTGGATAGCTGTTACCAGTAGGAACCAAAATTACTAATGTGTTGGTCGACAATTCACCATTTTTAAAATATTTTTAAACTACGGAAACTTGGCGCCATGCGGTCCGATTGGCGTGCTTATCACGTTGGGGTAGTGACGGGGCGAGGGACATAAGTATGTGTGAACCGACAACCACAGCGCTGCCCGTGAGCGGACGAACGGCAATAGAAAAATCCCGCGGCCAATCGGAGCGCGTGGCGCCAAATTTAAAAATGGTGCCTTGTCGACTTACAAAACATTAGTAATTTTGGTTCCTACTGGCATCAGCTATCCAGGGCTAAAATTTCGTGGCACAATTTTTCTCCATCCCGTGTATATAACGATTTGCATTTTGTTTGTTCTAATTTTAGTTGATTTGTCGGTTCCATGGATCTGTAACATGTAAGAAAATAATTTCAGTTAGAAAAAAGTTTAAATTGGACTGGAAATAAATAATAATCAAAAGTATGTAGAAGTTGAACATTTTAGTACTAAGTTTCCACATAGGGAAAAAGTTAACTAAAATCATCAAAAATTAATAATCAAGTCTTTATATTAAACTTTTGAACAGAATAGCCCAAAAGCGAAGTATTAGTTTAACCTTTAGTGAAGCTTTTGTAACACATATAGTAAAGAAGTTCAGCTTTACATGGACACCTCATCGGTCCAAACTTACAGACGTGGTGTTAATTTCAGTCTTCTTCGACGCTCGCATTAATCGTACGGTATTGTTCCCTTTTCACCACGGAATGGAAAAAAAGACTTGTTATTTCCTATAACAGCTTTCATGGCCACCTCATTGTTTTCCGACGAAACATAAGATCTGGTCCCTGATAAACTTCTAAGAAAATATTTCTCACTCGCTTCCCGATCGTGAGTTGACTATTTCTATTGCTTCTGTCAAGTGTCTAGCGTGGTATTTACTTTTTCACTTCTCCATATGTGGCCATTAATGAAAGACATCGCAAAAATTTAAATTTGTATGCTATCCAGTACAAACCGAAATTGGTTTGTCCTATACAACCTGAACGTAACTTCCGCTTTCCCATTATTATTATTACTTTGACTAAACTGTCACAGCCTGCAATTTAGAGAATAATGTCAATTGTATCTGAAGATACAGTAAAAAGGTGATGTTAATTACTTGCAAACAAAACCATACAATACGAAGTTGAATTCGTGCACGAAAAACTCACTACTAGCCTCAGATAATTTATCGCGGATCCGAAACTCACTGGAGTTTTGAATGGAAATTGCGTGAGACATTTTGTTCTTGCTTAGTTCACATTACAGTACCGCTAAAGATGATTGCACTACGGCTAGAGTTAATGAGCTCTTGGCCGATGCATTCGCCTGTCTGATACTACCAGATCTTCTCATGGACCTAGATTGAAGAGCGTATAAGAAGAAGAAGGAGAAGAAAATGCAAAACAAAAAGGGTCAAAGGGAACTAACGTGAAAAGGGCACGGAGATGTGTGAATGTAACTAACGGAGAGATCCGGATTGGGCTGTTTCGAGCAGCAGTTCCATAAAGCAGTGAGTGTCTGGGCTAGAGGTACCCATAAACAAATGCTTATTAAGAAATAACTCGACGTTTCAGGTTGTTGGGTAAATACGTAGTACCCATAAACAAATGCTTATGTAGAGATAACTCGACGTTTTAGGTTGTTGGGTAAATACGTAGTACCCATAAACAAATGCTTATGTAGAGATAACTCGACGTTTTAGGTTGTTGGGTAAATACGTAGTCGGTAGAGATACTGTCCAAAATGTGATCCTCACCATTTCATGAACATTGCTGCGTAGTATGACGCATGCGCACAATTCTTTACTATCCAGCAAGCAGAAGTACTGCTGACTGTCATCAAGTGGATGCCGAAACGAAAGGTGCAGTATGTGCTGTCGCTAGCATGGGTAAAAATCTGTAAAACATATTTAGCGAAGTGCAAGAAGAAAATGGAATGTGGATCCTGATACCAGTAAATCCATTTATCAGTGGGACGGAACTCATCAAGAAATATCAAATGCCAGTCCTAGAGCTCATGTGAATGAAGAGATCCTGAAATGTGTGCACGAGACATTCGCTACAAGACCACGTAAATCCGTTAAAGAAACATGTAGGGAACTACCCGTCATCCTTTCGACGGTGCACGACATTTGTTTAAACGACTGCGGCTACGTGCTGACAAACTCCAGCTTATGCATGACGTTAAGCCTGAGGATCACCGCGGAAAGTGAGTTTTTTGAAATGTCGCATGGTTTAGACGAAAACAACGACTGTCTCAATGCAGTGGTGTTGAGTGATTAATCTACCTCCCACATTTGTGGCAAAGTTAAGCGATATAACTGTCGGATATGGGGCAGTGAGAGTCAAGAATAAGCGATTTAGTACCAAAGGCGCACGCCAAAAGCAAATGTGTGGTTGGGGTCACATAAAGAGAGTGTGATTGGTCCATTTCTCTTTGGTCTGCTGTGACATGGCACACTTATCTCGACATACTGGTGAACTATGCTGTTTCACAGATTGCCAGATGCCTTCCGACCTCATTTCCCAGCAGTATGGTGCCCAACCTCATTCCCATGGGGATATCACCACACTTCTCCGTGAGACGTTTCCTGAGTTTTGGAACTGTTGTTTGATTGATTTGGGTTGGAGACCAGGTGAATTAGGGGGGGATGGTGAAGGAGGTCGGCCGTGCACCATCTCGGCATTTGCATCAAGCGATTTAGGGAAATTAAGGGAAACATAAATCAGAATGGCCAGAAGAGGGTTTGGGCCGTTGTCCACTCGAAAGTGAGACCAATGTGCTAACCACTGCAACACTTCGCTCGGTGTTGAAATGGATGATGTACGGGGGTTCACAGTGCCTGGCCCCTTCCGTCTCCCAAGATGACTCCGTTGAATTTCCGTGCATGAGTACAATCAAGCGTTCGAGATCCGGTAGGCTAGAGACAACCGATCTACACAGTAGTAGGGGTCGTGACACCTCTCATTCTTGTGACCATGTGACGGGAAGTGGAATACCGTTTCGAGGTCTGTACAGGTTACAAACGGTGCCCATGCTGAACTGTACCAACATGTATAAAGATTAATTTTTATTTATAGGACAACCACAACTGTTCAGTAACATGTTCATGGTGAAAATATCCGCCACTGTAGTACAAACTTGACGGACGTCTTTCACGACATAAGTCGCTATACAATTCCAATAAGATCAGATTACTGTAAAAACTAGTATTGATCTTTTTAAATTTCTTGAAATGTTTAAAATTTTTAATCTCTTACCTCATAATGTCACTTGGATACAATCTGTTATTTGTTATGTTAGGCTTTTCTGCTACTAGATTCAGGTTTAGCCAATTATATGAATTTTAACCTTTGGCTTATGCTGTTATCTACTTTAGCTTTCCATGTCGTGTGTGTTGCTTTGTTGCACTTATTCTGTTATCAGTGATGCTGCTTTTTCTTATTTGTTTGCTAAGGCGAACATCTTTTGTGATGAACCGCCATTACTTTCGGTTATTACCTTTATTGTTTCCGCATTTTCTCGGCATTCGTACGTGTTTGTACCTTAGCTCCTCCCCACGCCGTGTTATGCGTGCTTTTCACGGTATTCACCACAGATACGGCCTGCAGCGTTACTGCTGTCAGCTTTCCGTAGCCGCACGGGTCACACACTAGCGCTGTTTCGGCGTTTCGTTAGTGTTGGCCTCGAATGTAGGCGCTTTCGCGCGGTTCGTCATATCAGTTTGTAAGTTTATTTGCTCTTTAGGTTAACTTCGGTTTAACCCCTGACTTCCACCTAATATCCTATGTGCTATTGGCCTTTTGTTATAGACTGTATGCATTCCCGGTAGCAATTTTGGGACAAGCGAAATTTCCCCAGGCCGCGACTGCAGATTGGAGTTCCTTGCAGCCACACTTTGGGATGTTATTTGGCGGTCCACCTGCGATAGATGTTTTCCTGTTAGTTCTAGAGCATGGGCGTGAGGTCCTACTGCTGCTAGGTAGGCTATTGTTCAATTATTTTATCTGTTTTTAATTTTAAAAACTTCTTAATTGCTTAAAGGAGTAGGTTACAACTGTTGTTTTAGTTCAGCGCTAAGACCCTGAAACCGTGATAGTGTATAGCGACTTATGTCGTGCAAGACTTTTGTCAATGATGTATTTTACAGTTGTGGCAGATTTGTTTACCATGAACATGCGTGCGCATGTTTGAGCTTCAGTGTACAACTTTGGACAAACAGAGTTGTAAACCTTAATAGATACTGAAATATAAAAAGATGTTTTTGTCTACCTCTAGCCGGGATTCCCTGTACGCCTCTTAGTGGTTCTGAGACACTTGCTTCTTTATGGATTTCCAGCATGTTAGATTAACTGCATGAAAACAACTTTCTATATAGAAATAGCCGAAGTTACACAATTCACTTTTGTCATTATTTAAGCAAAAAAAGTGAATCTTTCTACTTTTGCTGTTGCTATATCGAGCTCGTTTCTTTCTACTATCTGGGGACATGTTATGCCAAGTGAGGCTACACAACAAAAATGTAAGATGTACATTCAACGTTATTTTTTCCGTTACGGCTTTGCATTGAGGGGAAATGGAATTGGAAAACGAATAGTATTATTACAGTAAACAAGGAGACTCTGGGGCTGTGTGTTGTACCGTATTTTGAACTGTACCACACAAAAAAGCATTACTCAAATTTATAACTTTCCTTCCCTGTCAACGTAATGATTTCAGTAAACGAATATAAAGACTACGCGGTGATGAGTGCTACTCAAAAAGTGGTGAGGGGGAGGGAGCGGAAGCACGGTGGTGGGAGGTCTCTAGAAGTCAAACTTAGCCCTGGGTGATAGTTTCCATAATTATGCTAGTGGTGGATAGGTCTCAGGTAGCTCACTGCAATTTCTATTTACTGTCAGTGTTGTATGTGTTGTTGATTGTGATGATAACAGGAGAGAAATGAAATTGTCTGCGTCAGACACATTTTTTAATAACAATCATGGCGCATTTCAAAGAATGGCACTCATCTTCATGGGCTACTGAGCCTTATACGAGTATTTCTGCTTGCTAGTCAGCGTTGTCTGTTTAACATGTCATTTTGCTACGCTAATTTGTTTTTATCGTCATTGTTGAACGTGGCACTGAATTTAGCGGTGCAAACGTAACACATTAGGGCTCTAGCTGTTCAAATAAGCCGTCCGTGGTGGTCGAGCAGTTCTAGGCGCTTCAGTCTGCAACCGCACGCCCGCTACGGACGCAGGCTCGAATCCTGCCTCGGGCATGAATGTGTGTTGTGTCTTTAGGTTAGTTAGGTTTAAATAGTTCTAAGTTCTAGGGGACTGTTGACCTCATATGTTAAGTCCCATAATGCATAGAGCCATTTGAACCATTTGAATTTGTTCCAATAAGGTGTATTCTGCAGTACTACCGAATGAATACAAAAGAAGAGGTCGCCATATTCTGTAAAGATGGAAGTAGGCCGTGCTTTATATGTCAAAGAGCACTGCGCAGCTGTTCAAAGATACAGATAAAATTAAATAACTGAATCTAGTGTTTCAAATAGCTATATAAATGTGAGCACATGAATTACATCTTTGATAAGCTATATATTACTGCCGATACTCCTTCACGTATTCCATGCATCCTTGAATAGTTAGGCTGTGCCCTCGAAAGAGGACTTTCTAATTGCTGAAACTTGCTACTGTGTTCCCTATTGGCTTTCGTCTCATGCTCTTCAGATAACGTTTGTTGAATGATTTTTCTGACGTCTAGTCGGCACGAGAGTTTGGCATTGTCAGAGATTTACGACCCATTAAGAAGGCATAAGAAAGCCTCAAGGTAAGCTGATCCTGGATTCTTGAGCTGCAGCGAACGACCGTCACAGATAACAATGAAAGAACCACAGCGGCAATGACAAGGAAAATTATCGCAGTCTCTGGCGCAACAGGTAGACGTGCGTAAGTCAAAATGGTTCAAATGGCTCTGAGCACTTAGGACTACTGTAAGAAAAAAATTATCTATTTTTTAAAGTACAGTTAATCAATACAAAAATTTAATCAAAAGCTTTAGCGTAAAGCTCAAAGAAAATAATGCAGTAATAACGAAATCCGATAAAGGCATTGCTCTAGTTGTTGCTAGCAAACAGGAGTATGTAATGCAAGCTGTAAAGTCTTTTGAAGAAAACAACATTTTCGATCTGTATGAGGATCCCACTCTAGTTTTGCAAAGAGAAATTAGATCTGCTATTAATGATGTTAAATTTCTACTCAGACCGTTTCATAAAATATGCCTGATTAACGTACTCGGTTTGAAGTCCATAGAATAGATTCCTCTATTCGACAGATTTAGAATAGTATGAGTAGTGCTTATCACGACCTACCGAAGCTTCTTCAAGCCATGTTCAAAAATTTTATCATTTTTCAGAAAAAAAATCAAATTTTCAACAGTCAAAATCTGGTTAGTAAAATAAAAGAACTTGTATTGTAATCGAAATACCAAGGCGCTATCGTTTCATATTAAAAGTCATTCGACGAGCCTAACTTTAGATAAAGCAAAAAAAAAATCTGAATAGAACAGAGATTTCTGATAAGCAGGTTACTGACTTCACGAATTTAATTCAGACTGTAATGAAATAGAGCTGTTTCGAGTTCAATGGACAGTTTTATCAACAATACGACGGTCTGGCGATGGGTACCCGTTATCTGGTATTCTTGCAGACATAATCATAAATTCCTTATTAGAAGTAAAATTTTTTAAAATATTTTTGAGCCGCCACTCTAAGTATTCTCTCATATTCCAGATATGTACATGAAGTTTTGATTATCTACTGAGGGCCTAATACCAACACTCATTATCTCTTCAAAATTTTTACGGAACTTGACAAACACTTATTTCACATGTGAGCCAGGAAAAGAATTCCGTTAGACAAATTATTTGGATCTAGCATTAGTAGTAGCTGATAAATTTTCTTTCAGTACGCAACGGAAAGAAACCAGCACTGATTAAATACTATCGTCCTATTCAAACACCCTCATTCTTACAAAAATGTCTTTTCTCATTATTCCATCACATAGCTGTTCCAACTCTTTTATCTGATGAATACCTCGATTCTGAGATTAATATGAATAAAGTTATCGCAGTCAATAATGGATTCGAACCAACCATATCGGACAATATTTTCTAAAATAAAACCAATAATAGAATCACCACTCTTGGCACTTGTCCTAATAACGGAAGTAATGAAAAGAATTTTTTTTGTGTATCGTCCTCAGGACCTGCATCTTACAGTATTCAATGTCTTCTAAAAAAAATGATGATCGTTAAGTAGCATTTTCTAATAAATCGCCCCTTAACAAATTCAGGTGTTCATAAAATAAGGTGTCACACATTTCCAGCCTATTACATAGGATGGACAGGAGAACAATCAAAATATCGATATATCCACATATTGGTAATTTTCCATAGTAATATCGATATATCTCAACGATATACTGTATAATTACCGATGTACCGATTAATCGCTAATAAATATTGAGTATGGAAGTGATACTTTTTGGTGTCCGTCTTTTATTGACCCATAGGCACTATAGTTCTCATTGGCAAATTTCTTTCTCATTCCAGTTACTACCAATCCTTTCAATATAACAGTAAATCTCTTGCAATGGGCTTAATCTCATTTCTTGTTTAGGACTACAAATGAGCACAAGATTTGAACATGAATGTATCTGTACTACGTATTCATGAAAGTATGTTACTTCTGTGTGTCCATTCTACCATTACAAGTGATAGGTAAGACTTGCAAAACGAGCACGTTTGGTGTCGGCACTGAATGAGAATGGTGCAAGTTACCACTCTCTCCTTCCAACTATGAGACAGAACGTGCGCTCTCTTTGTCCCCTGACTGCCTGGGTCAAGAAAACGTAGACGTACTGTAGAAGTAAAGTAGTCACAGCACAGAAGTCACATTACTGCACTGATTTTTAATGAAGACCTCTGGTTTTCTGAAAAGTTTGTGATAGGTACAATAAATGGTTCAAATGGCTCTAGGCTGAGGTCATCAGTCCCCTAAACTTGGAACTACTTAAACGTAACTAACCTAAGGACATCACACACATTCATGCCCGAGGCAGGATTCTAACCTGCGACCTTAGCAGTCGCGTGGTTCTGGACTGACGTACCTAGAACCGCTCGGCTAAAGAAGGCCGGCTAGGTACAATATTTTACCCGCAGATCACGTATCAGAAGCGATACAGTTCCGAGATTTCTCTCGCGTAAGGGTGGGTCAAAAATATAGACATTTCAAAATACTTTCATTTTGTCTCCATGATATCGATGTCTTTTATAAATAAAAATGCGATTTAAATGGATATTATTAAAAGTTTGCATATCCCTCTTTTGTACCAGTTCAACTCACACAAGGTTACGCAGGACGAAAGTCGGGATTATGGAACTTCCAACCTTTATTTAAGGTACACCACACAGAAACGAAACAAACGTGGTCAGTTGCCGATTGGTCGGGGCTCAGTAATACAGAAAAATGGCTATCAGGTAGGAAAGAACGACTTTTTGTTTTTCTGTTGTGCGCTAAGCAAATAGACAGCGAGCAAACCGAAGGGCTCTAGTTGTTACGTCCGGTGAAGCGTATGCGTTTGTTTATGACAGTTAATTAACACTTTGCTGTGGCACTTTGACCACAGTACACAGTTCGCACGGAACACAGCGACTTCTGGCAGGAGGTAACTGCTCCCGCTGCTACCGGGTAATTTTAACGAGAATGCAGTTTCAATGCCCTCGCTTCTGCTAATGTAGCTATGCTGTCAATTAAAAAGTCTTACTCCCATAGCTCTTTCGTCAGCGATTGCTACTATGCGATGGAAGCATGTGCAAAACTGCTTACTACTGGTTCCACTGTTCCGAACCTTAGTTTCACTGATCCAGGTTGGCGGCTACATTTGTTAGCGTACAGATAACACAAATTAGGAAGAGCGAGTTGCTGACATTTTATGTACATTCCTCACTGAGTTAACCTCTCCGAAGCAGCAAGAAGGGACTGGTTATTGAACTCTTGACATGTTGTGCCATAACATTTAACACCGTTTTTGAAATATTTATCTGACATAATGAACTGTGATAATCTGCTAGCAAATATATATATATATATATATATATATATATATATATATATATATATATATATATATATATATATATATGGAAGCTAGATGATTCTGCGTATCAGTCACTCCATCATACACAGAGGTGACAAAATGTCACGGGATAGTGGTATGCCCGCTTACAGATGGCGATAGTATTGTGTACACAAGATATAAAAAATCAGTGCATTGGCGGAGCTGTCATTTGTACTCAGGTGAATAACGTGAAAATGTTTCCGACGTGGTTCTGGTCGCACGACGGGAATTAATAGGCTTTGAACGCGGAATGGTAGTAGGAGCTCGATACGTGAGACGTACCTCTTCTTAAATCGTTAGGGAATGCGGCTATCTGAGATCTACAGCATCAGGAGTACGACTAATACAAAATTTCAGGCATTACCTCTCCGTACAGACAATGAACTGGCCTACGGCCTTCACTTACCCCTTACCGGGGCCGCTGCGTTTGCGTTGAGTTGTCAGTGCTAACAGAGAAGCAACACTGCGTGAAACAATCCCAGAAATCAGTATGGGGCGTGCGATGAAAGTATCCGTAAGGGCCACTGAGGCGTAATTTGACGTTAATGGTATATGACAAAAGACATAGTTTCGAGCGTATTTCCTAACAGCACGACATCGCGTGTAGCGCCTCTCGTGAGCTCATGACGATATCGATTTCATCATAGACGACTGAAAAACCGTGGCCTGTTCAGGTGAGTCCCGATTTCAGTTGGTAACAGCTGATGGTTTCACTCAAGTGTGCCACGGTCTCCAGTATTCAGCAAGGTTTTTTTCAAGCTGCCGGTGGCTCCATAGTGTCTACATGGATTTGACTGTGTCCCCTGGTCCACCTGAACCGTTCAATGACTGGAAATGGTTATTTTCGCCTACTCAGAGATAATATGCAGCCATTCATTGACTTCATGTTCCCAAACAATGATGGAACTTTGATAGATGGTAATGCGCCGTGTCAGAACATTCTGGATAATTCGAGAGAATAGCTTGGCTACCCGGATCGTCCGACATGAATCCCATAGAACATTTATGGTACATAGTCGAGAGGTCAGTTCGTGCACAAAATCCTACTCCGGCAACAGTTTCGCAATTATGGACAGCTACAGTGACACCAGGGCTCAGTGTTTCTACAGGAGACTTCCAATAGTTTGTTAAGTCCACGCAACTTCGAGTTGCTGCACGATGCCTGACAAAGGAGGTCCACCTCAAAATAAGGAACTATTCCATGACTTTCGTCGCCTCAGCGCAAATTTTGTCTTATTCAAACTTATTCAAATAGAAATCATTTAATCATGTAGAGCAGGTTTTCCAAAGCGTTAGGTAATTACCCCCTTGTATAAAATCCGAACGATGGAAGCAGGAAATGCTCCATTAAGTTCACTCATGACTAAATAATTTTTTGAAATGTAGTCTCCATCGTCACCATTTCTTTAAAGTGTAATATTTATAAGATCACTATCTCAGCCACTTTCCATTCGCATATCGATGAACCCCCCTCCCCCCACCAACAAACGTAACCTGTACTGTGCATTTCTGTTTCCAGTGATGCACATTATCACTGCTCAAGGATATTTTCTATTGCGTTCCTCACGCTTTCGGTTACATCGCAGTCTCGATTGCTTGGAATCCTTTGTCGATTTATCACCAGTTCACTTACCATGTTTTACTCTACTTAGTATGTATTACTCCACTTCACATTCAGTATTCATAAATACTTGCTTCGTGAGTGGGTCCACAGTCTCGGTGTGATTTCAGATTGATGAAACGATTTTAAAAATCCACCGTAGACTATCCAGTTCCGTTACACAAGATGACCATTATTACTTCGTACATGTGTGTACGACATTACTGGTCAGTTTCGCCCTGTGGCCACTTTCCAGTGCATTTGCGTCGGTTACGTATCGTATTTAAAACTTATTTAGTGCTGCACGGGAACAAGCGTCTGTTCCCACGTTGCATTAAACGGGCTTAAATATGATACCCGCATAGTCGATCGAAGTACATTTCGGAATAGCCACAGGCCGAAACTAGCCAGCAATGCCGTATCCCTGTATAAAGATGGTGCAATTAAATTCAACTTGCATAATAAAACCGGGCAGCCTACGGTGAATTTTCAAATTCGTTTCATAATTCACAAGCTATAATTGGATTTCCCCCTTTACTTTCTTATCGGCTGATTCTCTTAATGCGTTTCTACGTTTATTCCTGACAAATGCTCTATTTTGAAAGGTTCCCTCTTACTAACGTTCCATTACAATTATCGAAACTAAGGACGCTTACTGATTGTACTGGTCAACAACGAACTAAATATAAAAAAGTACTCTTAGGAAGACGTAGTATCAACAGTCTCATTGATCAAATATTTATTTGTTTTGTAAGAAAACTTCAAGGAAACTAGAGTCTTTACTTCCTGGCAGATTAATACCATGTACTGGATCGGAGTACTTATTCGGAACCTTATCTATTGGGTGATATGCTCTACAAACTCTGGTGCTGAGGCCCGAATATGGCAGTTTTCTTTGCGCCTGAAGACAGATTTTACCCGCGGGATGACGTCATCATGCGCATAGGGATGTCCACAGCAAACTGTGTATCAGCAGGTAGTCGACTTCAGTACCACCATCGAATATATTTTAGAACCTACCGCAACATATGATTTTCTGTAGACGACGTCATCGGAATTTCGTCCACGATCCCCTTCAAATTATGTTTGGCTTGAAACCATTTAATTTTACGCGCATCAAACTTGAACTCGTGATAACATGTAACTACTAGTTAGCAGTTTTACGTTCCATGATGGGCTTACAGTAAGAGGAGTAAAGTGTAATGTTTAACTTGTAACACAAAATGGAACCTACTTCCTTCTTCTGGTAGGAAAGAAATTCTTTCGGAGCTCCTATTTTTGTTGAATTTTAGTGTTCTGATATATGTCAAGTTATACTTCAGCATCTCCTTACACAAGGAAATAGAGGAACAGCAGTTGTCTCTTACATTTGGAAAGACGAATCTGAGTTCGTTTGTGGAACGTTTTCTCTGCCTCAAATAGTGTTGCTGTTCGCTCTGTTTCCCCTCGTAAATATAACATTTATATAAAAATACATGAGGTACATGACGTAAAGGCCATATTTAGCAGTTTCCTTGGACATAAATATTTAGAATTGGTGTCTGTCTCTCATCAGCACATGCTTAATTCCCAATGGAATAGACACTCTCACAGGTAGATATATGGGAAATGTTTGATACAGCTGGTTCAGTATCATTTCTGTTCCTTTGTTCGCGAGTAGATGCGTCATCATGTCTCAGAGCCACCAGTAAAAGTTCATATCGTTTCAGAGATATGGTTGCACGAAAAACGGGACGTCCAGTACAGTCACTTGCAAAAAGTGATGCAACGTTTTGACGCTCAGACTTGAAAAAGGAGCATAGAACTATCAAACCAGTCGGTCTTTTTCAGTTTGGTCTCTGCCTTTATAATTAGAGGAGGAAGATTAAGGGTTTTGTAGTTCATTTCTTGTGTCTTCCTATTTTGAATTCATATGTACTACAACCTGGTGGAAAATATCACTGTTGGAAAACAAACGCCATATTTCTTCTGGGTCTGAACCAGTTGCTAAATGATTGTGGCAACCGCAATCTAATTGTTTATAATATCCTTGTGTCGGGTCTTAGTACCACAACTGGGCGCTCTGGAACTCAAAGTGAGACAGTTCATCTTGCCAAGATGAGATGTGTTGAATTCGATGTCATTAACGCCCCTACTCGGAACACGGACGTTCTGAGAACATCCATTTTTAAAACACTGTCATGGTCTGAATCTCAAATGAGATATTCTTCTGGATCATAGGGATCGTCTGGATTATAGTCATCGCTTTTGTCTCATTGCTCTGAAGCCAGCTGCAGCATTCATTTGATTCTTTGTGGCGTATCGCTCCACTGGTAGCCACCTGTAAATAACGAGATATTTCAATAGTAAGGAGTATGACACAAAAAATTTACACGTTTAAAATAATATCCGTCTATCAGAGGTAGGAAAAAGCTTTACCTCTACTATACGTTGTGAGATTTTATACCTGCCTATGAGACGGATGTTACAACTAAGGTTTGAAATATGCAGAAGACTCTTTTATGTAGAATCTTCCGAGGAATATTTTGTCTTATTAGAGTTATCAAGAAAAAATTAATCATTTTGTGAAAAATTTTGAAAATGGAAGAAATTATCTTTTGGTTAGGGGAAAAGGAGGGGGCGGTCCACCATCTCTATGAGCAGGGAAGGGACTTTTCCGTATCTTATTACTACGGTCCGTACGATAAATGTTCCGAAGTTTCAAAACCTTATAAAATCTTTCCACCATTTCCTGATTTTTGACTAATTGCCTTGGGTAGTGGAACCCAGATAGAAAACACATTTGAGTGTCCAAGAGTCTCAGTCATGGCACATGAGCTGCCAGTGCCCACCAATAGCTGAACAGCGCCGTTGTGATGCATCGGTCTGCACGAATAACGGCATCCGCGTGCTGCAGCATGTCAGCAGCTTTAGTTGTGAGAGGACGTTCCGAACGTAGCCGATCATGGTGTTCAATCTATTCGCTTCAGACTCCATAAGTCCCTTCACCCATCACCGAACAGTGCTCCTATCAACTGAATCATTACCATGCACTGCATACAGGGGTTTTTTCGTTGTTTACGACGGTTTATCTCTTCAGAACCAATAATTCAATTACAGTACATTACTACTAATGAGCGTCTTGCGAAGACGCTATTTACCCGTGTGTACGTGCAGAAGAATCATCAAATCTAGAGGTCACAAAAAACTATTGTATTTTCTGATATATATGGTGTTTGTTTTAACTTCAGGCAACCAAAGATATCGAAAACGACACATCGTCCGACAAAAATGTTATAGATGAAAAGTTAAGGTTAGTAAAGGGAACATTTGCGTGTGCAACAACTGGCCGACGTCTAACCAGCTCTCTTGCCCGCGGCAGGATTTGAATCTGCGACAGTAGCGGTCGCGCGATTCCAGACTGAAGCGCCTATAACCCTCGGCCACACTTGCCGGCCGACTCATTCGATTCTACATTTCATTTATAATGTATATGTAAGCTTGTGTGTTGTAACAGTAGATATATATGTTTGAAGCGTACTTTAGTGATGTAAATTTGATTTTATAGTGCGATACAGGTAGCCATTTCAGTGTCTGGTTAGAAACTACATTTAGCGTCATCCAGGAAAAACGACGTGGATGCAACAGTTTCCTGTTCCCATAGGTATGCTTGGAATCAGTCAGTTCCATTGCCATAGAACAAAGTTCCCCGCCTCTGACCACTGGGGTGCTTGATTTCTGGGAGTATCCATGGCAGCTCCGCCTTTCCCTATCACATCACGGACATTTTACCTTGTTACAATTGTTATGATTTGTAGTCACCTGGTAGCTGCATAGCGGCCAGTACGATAGTTACGGCGGCTGGATGGATACCCACACCGAGATCAGTCACTCTAATTGCGGGGTTCGAGGGCGACAACCGAACAAGCATTCCGTTGGTTTGGGGACTCACCACAACGGCACTTTAGGGAACAGGAAAGTTGCTTACCATACAAGTAGCCTATTTGCCAGAACTTTCAGTGTCTAGGTACATTATTTGTACTGTACAATTACATTTACAATACTCAAGTATCGTTTGAACGTTTGTATCAGTCGTTAGAAAACCAAGGTTGACATTTACATCGTAAATGAAATGTAGAATAAAATGCGTCAGTTCATAATTGCAAAAACAGGCACACCTGATATTTTCCAATTACAGCCTCATCTACCACGTATGAAAAATAATGTTTCAGTGAACTGTACAAATTTTTTTCCGTAGAATCCGAATATGCAATAAAAAGCAGGGTTCCCATTTGAAAATACGATGTTGACCACGCCCACACAGAAGGGGTGATTAGCAGGTGGGTAGTTGTAGCACAGACGCATGTCCTCTTGTCCTCTTTACTGATATTAAGTTTTCACCTTGAACATTTTTTTCGTATGATGCGTCATTTTAGAGTTATTTAGTTGACTGAAGTTGAAACTAACACCCCATTTATTAACGACAGAAAAATTTGGGGCACTGTGTAAGAAAACAACGTACAGAAAATTTTACCGCGTACGGGTTCAATTCGCCGGAAATGTCGTTCGCTTACATTAATGCACAAGTGGCATCTGCAGTTCTCTGTCTCCCTCAAAGTAATCAGGTATTACAAGAAAAATGGCTGAAGCCTCTTATCAATGTCTTGTACACAATACGAGTATGCTTCATCTCACCCCCCCCCCCCCTCCCCCACCTTCCAAGAGAAACACAATGGAGGTCAGCAACATCTACAAAACAATATTCATTCCGTGGCAACCTGAACAAAATATCAACGTAGTTGAAAATCACTAACGTCAATACCTTCACGAATCTGTAGCAGGATACTGTACGCCTATGACATATTATGTAACATGAGAAAAGTTTATCATTTTATCCTCTCTAAACAGTCTAAAATTTTATCTACCTCGTTTTTTTCACCCAAGAGAGGAAATGTATCATAACCAAATAGTTAATATAAAATTAATTATCTCTGTAGATTACAGAAAACATCTAAAGCTACAAGACACAAAAAGTTTGGCTAGAAGCAAATATCAAATTCAATTCCTCAAGACATTTAGTGTAAGGGAGGAAACTGAAAACGTTACGCCATGAAGCTCCTGTCTGACATTTGTCATATTTCGTGGAGATGATCGTTAAATGATTATTCATTCATTTAGCCTGAATTTGATGTGCATCATCAATATCAGTAAAATGTGACCCCACACCGCCACGAGTACACTCTTGTATTCGCTGTGGAGTGAAAGGAAACGACATCCGTATGTCATCTTGAAGAATTAACTGCCAAGCATAACATACATGACGTGTGACTTCATGTACACTACTGGCCATTAAAATTGCTACACCAAGAAGAAATGCAGATGATAAACGGTTATTCATTGGACAACTATATTATACTAGAACTGACATGTGATTACATTTTCACGCAATCTGGGTGCATAGATACTGAGAAATCAGTAATAACGGCCTTGGTACGCCTGGGCACTGAGTCAAACAGAGCTTGGACGGCGTTTACAGGTACAGCTGCCCATGCAGCTCAACTCGATATCAAAGTTCATCAGAAGTAGTGACTGGCGTATTGTGACGAGCCAGTTGCTCGGCCACCATTGACCACACGTTTTCAATTGGTGAGAGATGTGGAGAATGTGCTGGCCAGAGCAGCAGTCGAACATTTTCTGTGTCCAGAAAGGCCCGTACAGAACCTGGAACATGCGGTCGTGCATTATCCTGCTGAAATGTAGGGTTTCGCTGGGATCGAATGAAGGGTAGAGCCACGGGTCGTAACACATCTGAAATGTAACTTCCACTGTTCAAAGTGCCGTCAATGCGAACAAGAGGTGACCGAGACGTGTAACCAATGGCACCCCATACCATCACGCCGGGTGATACGCTGTAAACAGATCTGCATTCATGCGAAAAAATGACGTTTTGCCATTCGTGCACCCTTGTTTGTCGTTGAGTACACCACCACAGGCACTCCTGTCTCTGATGCAGCGTCAAGGGTAACCGCAGCAATGGTCTCCGAGCTGATAGTCCATGCTGCTGCAAATGTCGTCGAACTGTTCGCGCAGATGGTTGTTGTCTTGCAAACGTCCCCATCTGTTGACTCAGGGATCGAGACGTGGCTGCACGATCCGTTACAGTAATGCGGATAAGATGCCTGTCATCTCGACTGCTAGAGATACGAGGCCGTGGGAATCCAGCACGGCGTTGGAATGTTTCCTCGTGTCAGCGCGTTGTAGGTGTCGCCTCGGGCGGCAACCTTGTGTGAATGATCTGAAAAGCTAATCATTTACATATCACAGCATCTTCTTCCTGTCGGTTCAATTTCGCGTCTGTAGCACGTCATCTTCGTTGTGTAGCAATTTTAATGGCTAGTAGTGTATATTACTGGCTACAGACTGATATACTGACGTGTAGAAGGTGAATTTCCTCTACTGGAAATATGATTTCGTAAGGACCAAAATTTTTAAAAAGATTCTGATAATCATGGAAACACTGGCGTATCAATTTCTTAGCGTTCAGTCAGTGTGTAATACTTGCCATTTACGTAAGTTTACTATTCCTGTATATAAGATAAACAGCGTACAACTGACTAAGACTGGAGGCAAATGTAAATACTACAACATTCTGATACTAATGTGGCTGACGAGTTTTCCTAATGGGATCGATTACTTCTTCCCGTGTGCTCTTGTCGAAACAACGGTAAAATTTACTGCTATTGAACTGTTGTTGTTGTTGTGGTCTTCAGTCCTGAAACTGGTTTGATGCAGCTCTCCATGCTACTCTATCTGTGCAAGCTTCTTCATCTCCCAGTACCTACTGCAACCTACATCCTTCTGAATCTGCTTAGTGTACTCATCGCTTGGTCTCCCTCTACGATTTTTACCCTCCACGCTGCCCTCCAATACTAAACTGGTGATCCCTTGATGCCTCAGAACAAGTCCTACCAACCGATCCCTTCTTCTAGTCAAGTTGTGCCACAAACTTCTCTTCTCTCCAATCCTGTTCAATACTTCCTCATTAGTTATGTGATCTACCCATCTAATCTTCAGCATTCTTCTGTAGCACCACATTTCGAAAGCTTCTATTCTCTTCTTGTCCAAACTATTTATCGTTCATGTTTCACTTCCATACATGGCTACACTCCATACAAATACTTTCAGATACGACTTCCTGACACTTAAACCTATACTCGATGTTAACAAATTCCTCTTCTTCAGAAATGCTTTCCTTGCAATTGCCAGTCTACATTTTATATCCTCTCTACGTCGACCATCATCAGTTATTTAGCTCCCCAAATAGCAGAACTCCTTTACTACTTTACGTGTCTCATTTCCTAATGAAATTTCTCAACATCACCCGACTTAATTCGACTACATTCCATTAACCTTGTTTTGCTTTTGTTGATGTTCATCTTATATCCTCCTTTCAAGACACTGTCCATTCCGTTCAACTGCTCTTCCAAGTCTTTTGCTGTCTCTGACAGAATTACAGTGTCATCGGCGAACCTCAAAGTTTTTATTTCAACTCCATGGATTTTAATACCTACTCCAAATTTTTCTTTTGTTTCCTTTACTGCTTGCTCAGTATACAGATTGGATAACATCAGGGTGAGGCTACAACCCTGTCTCACTCCCTTCCCAACCACTGCTTCCCTTCCATGTCCCTCGACTCTTATAACTGCCATCTGGTTTCTGTACAAATTGTAACTATATTTTCGCTCCCTGTATTTTACCCCTGCCACCTTCAGAACTAGGTGGAGTAAAATTTAACACACAGAGGTAAGTTTAGATCGCCATTTGGAGGAACCTCAGCAACGTATTCAACGCTTTCCTCATGTCTCTCAACATAGGCGATACGCTTTGCTCTGATATTTTCCTCTTGATCAGTGTCTTGGTGCGATCAGTTCCAGTGGGTCTCATGAAGGTTAGAATTATGGTATACAGAAGATGTGCCTCTCAGGGCTATGTAGTTACATGTCATCGCATAGAGTTAATAGTAGAAAGATTGTGTGATTATCGAATCCATCGATCAGCAACCAAAGGCACTTCAGTTGCAGTATTATAAGAAGTTTCTACTTGTAAATAACCGTAAACACCACTTACGGATGAGGCGTTCTGACTGGTCGACTGCAGTGTACAAGGCAGAACAAGGAGCGATCTAAGATCGTGGGCCATGATATCAGCATGTCGTCTTTCCCATCAGCCGTTAATGGCACTGCATGAATCCTGATGTTGCCACTGGTTCTATATTCCGACAGCTCCTCACTTGACCTCACAAGGGCTTTGTGAACCCCGTAACAGAACTCCCTGCCACGGACAAAACCTGAGGAGAAACGGGGGATCCTTACGCACCGACGGTAGCAACGCAAAATTTTTTTCGATTCATCTGCCTTTTTGTTCGTAATTTTTCGTTATTACGTCTGTGGAGATGTCGCTTGACGCCTCTCAAATCATTGGAGACTTCACTCAGTTTTTGTTAATCACAGGCGTTGGGGAGTCTCCTGATCGAAGACCATTGGGCGATGGAAGTCATTCAGTTGGAGCTGTGCAAGAAGATAATAAAGAATCAAAAAGACTTTTTTGATCCCTGCTAAAGTGATACAAACTGTTACACAACCGCCTGATAAATATATGAAAAAAGCAACCTGTCAGAAGCTGATGCAGATGCGACAAAAGCCCACTTTCGTTTATAAAGGAGCGGTGCGTGGCAAACATCAAGTCTTTAACTGATGATCCAGTAGTACTCCAGGTACTGAAGCTCAGAACATTCTATAGCTACACACAGCGCTGAATATGGTTTGCCATTGCACCTGGAAATGAGGGTGCCTTGATAGTCTTACCATGAGTTTTTATAGTAACATTTCGCGAGGACACGCTGGACCTCTTAATAGTATATGCACAACTGTCCAGAAGGCATTCAGAGTGCCATACTTTCTGCTTAGTAACCACCGTAATTTTAATAGTCAAAAAGTACAATACAAAGTATGACATAATAGGAACACTGCATAGAGCCCACTAGCAAACTTGGGACAGATACATTAGTAATACAGACCATTATATTAAAGCCCATCAGCAGAAACCTACAAACCCTTGAAAACATTAAATAAAAGAAAAAAAGGATATGTTTCAATGAATAATTTTACCACAGAATAGTGGTTTAAGTACTATGAAACTAAGTGGTATGATGTTAAAATGAAGAATAAGAAAGAAGAATATTCAGAAATAGACACAAAAGGCCGTAAAAACTTTGAAAGCCGCAAAAAATATAGAAGAAAAGGAATTAATTGGGATTAATGTAGAGTTAATTAAATATAATGAATTATCATACACCTTGAATTGCTACACTTGCTGGAAGCAAAAAGAAACATCTAGAAAATAGAAGGAAGCGGAAGTAATGCCGATATATAAAAAAGGAGAAAAAATATTTGGGAAAACTACATACACTATGCGATCAAAATTATCCGGACACCTGACTGAAAATAACTTACAAATTCGTTGCGCCCTCCAACGGTAATACTGTAATTCAATATGGCGTTGGCTCACCCCCACCCTTAGCCTTGATGACAGCTTCCACTCTCACAGGCATACGTTCAGTCAGGTGCTGGAATGTTTCTTGGGAAATGGCACACTATTCATCACAGAGTGCGCACTGAGAAGATTAGATTAGATTAGATTAGATTAATATTAGTTCCATGGATCATGAATACGATATTTCGTAATGATGTGGAACGAGTCGAATTTTCCATGACATAATTAGGTTAATTTAACAACATACTTAAGTTAATATAACTACTTTTTTGTGGTTTTTTTATTTTTATTTTTTTATTTTTTTTATCTTTTTAATATTTTTTTTCTTAATTTATATCTAAAAATTCCTCTATGGAGTAGAAGGAGTTGTCATTCAGAAATTATTTTAATTTCTTCTTAAATACTTGTTGGTTATCTGTCAGACTTTTGATACTATTTGGTAAGTGACCAAAGACTTTAGTGCCAGTATAATTCACTCCTTTCTGTGCCAAAGTTAGATTTGATCTTGAATAGTGAAGATCATCCTTTCTCCTAGTATTGTAGTTATGCACACTGCTATTACTTTTGAATTGGGTTTGGTTGTTAACAACATATTTCATAAGAGAGTATATATACTGAGAAGCTACTGTGAATATCCCTAGATCCTTAAATAAATGTCTGCAGGATGATCTTGGGTGGACTCCAGCTATTATTCTGATTACACGCTTCTGTGCAATAAATACTTTGTTCCTCAGTGATGAATTACCCCAAAATATGATGCCATATGAAAGCAATGAGTGAAAATATGCGTAGTAAGCTAATTTACTAAGATGTTTATCACCAAAATTTGCAATGACCCTTATTGCGTAAGTAGCTGAACTCAAACGTTTCAGCAGATCATCAATGTGTTTCTTCCAATTTAATCTCTCATCAATGGACATACCTAAAAATTTGGAATATTCTACCTTAGCTATATGCTTCTGATTAAGGTCTATATTTATTAATGGCGTCATACCATTCACTGTACGGAACTGTATGTACTGTGTCTTATCAAAATTCAGTGAGAGTCCGTTTACAAGGAACCACTTAGTAATTTTCTGAAAGACAGTATTGATTCTCAGGTGTGATTACTATACTTGTATCATCAGCAAAGAGAACTAACTTTGCCTCTTCATGAATATAGAATGGCAAGTCATTAATATATAATAAGAACAACAAAGGACCCAAGACTGACCCTTGTGGAACCCCATTCTTGATAGTTCCCCAGTTTGAGGAATGTGCTGATCTTTGCATGTTACGAGAACTACTTATTTCAACTTTCTGCACTCTTCCAGTTAGGTACGAATTAAACCATTTGTGCACTGTCCCACTCATGCCACAATACTTGAGCTTGTCTAGCAGAATTTCATGATTTACACAATCAATAGCCTTTGAGAGATCACAAAAAATCCCAATGGGAGGTGTTCGGTTATTCAGATCATTCAAAATTTGACTGGTGAAAGCATATACGGCATTTTCTGTTGAAAAACCTTTCTGGAAACCAGAAGAGGTATCGATGTCCGTCGGTGAGGTCTGGCAAGAAGTCAGGGTTCCAAAACATCCCAAAGGTGTTCTATAGGATTCACGTCAGGACTTTATGCAGGCTAGTCCATTAGAGGGATGTTATTGTAGTGTAACCACTCGGCCACAAGCCGTGCATTATGAACAGGTGCCGATCGTGTTGAAAGACAAATTCGCCATCCCCGAATTGCTCTTCAACATTGGTAAGCAAGAAGATGCTAAAAACATCAATGTAGACCTGTGCTGTCATAGTGCTACGCAAACCAACAAGGGTGCAAGCCCCCTCCATGAAGAACACGACCATAAAATAACACAGTTGCACCCGAATTTTACTGTTGGCACTACACACGCTGGCATATGACGTTCACCGAGCATTCGCCATACCCACACCACTGCCATCGCATCGCCACATTGTGTACCGTGATTCGCCACTCCACACAATGTATTTCAACTGTTCGATCGTCCAGTGTTTACGCTCCTTACACCAAGCGAAGCGTCGTTTGGCATTTACCGGCGTGATGTGAGGCTTATGACCAGCCGCGCCATCCATGAATTGCAAGTTTTCTCATCTACCGCCTAACTGCTATAGTATTTGCAATGTATTCTGATGCAGTTGGGAATTCCTGCGTGATGGTGTGGATAGATGTCTGCCTATTACACATTATTGGTAAGAGATGGAACTGATCCCCTATAGTAAACAAAGCATGTCCGAACGCTGTTGCAGAGGCAACGGAAAAAGCATGCGAAGTTCAGAAGAACGCGAAATCGCGAAGATTGGCTAAAATTTACAGAAGCGCGAAATTTGGCACGGAGTTCAATGCGAGATGCCTTTAATAGGTTCCACAACGAAACATTGCCTCGAAATTTGGTAGAAAATCCGGTCGTATGCAAAGTACACAAGCGGCAAGACGCAGTCAATACCTTCGCTGCGCAGTGCCGATGGTACTATTACCGACGACTGTGCCGCTAAAGCGGTGTTATTGAACGCAGTTTTCTGAAATTCCTTCACCAGGGAAGACGAATGGAATAGTTCAGAATTTGAAACATGAACAGCTGCTAGCTTGAGTTTCTTAGAAGTAGATACCTTAGAGGTTGCGAAGCAACTCAAATCGCTTGGAACGGGCAAGTCTTCATGTCCAGATTGTATACCGATTAGGTTCCTTTCAGATTACACTGATACAATAGCTCCC
Organism: Schistocerca americana; assembly: GCF_021461395.2. Lineage (NCBI taxonomy): Eukaryota > Metazoa > Arthropoda > Insecta > Orthoptera > Acrididae > Schistocerca > Schistocerca americana. Next base: position 747,898,542 of record NC_060122.1, on the reverse strand, counting down.
TATTTAGCGATCATATACAACCGCTCGCTCACCGATAGATCTGTACCTACAGATTGGAAAGTTGCGCAGGTCGCACCAGTGTTTAAGAAGGGTAGTAGGAGTAATCCATCGAACTACAGACCTATATCATTGACGTCGGTTTGCAGTAGGGTTTTGGAGCATATACTGTATTCAAACATTATGAATCACCTCGAAGGGAACGATCTATTGATACGTAATCAGCATGGTTTCAGAAAACATCGTTCTTGTGCAACGCAGCTATCTCTTTTTTCTCACGAAGTAATGGCCGCTATCGACAGGGGATCTCAAGTTGATTCCGTATTTCTAGATTTCCGGAATGCTTTTGACACCGTTCCTCACAGGCGACTTCTAATCAAGCTGCGGGCTTATGGGGTATCGTCTCAGTTGTGCGACTGGATTTGTGATTTCCTGTCAGAAAGGTCGCAGTTCGTAGTAATAGACGGCAAATCATCGAGTAAAACTGAAGTGATATCAGGTGTTCCCCAGGGAAGCGTCCTGGGACCTCTGCTGTTCCTGATCTATGTATATGACCTGGGTGACAATCTCAGCAGTTCTCTTAGGTTTTTCGCAGATGATGCTGTAACTTACCGACTAGTAAGGTCGTCCGAAGACCAGTATCAGTTGCAAAGTGATTTAGAAATGATTGCTGTATGGTGTGGCAGGTGGCAGTTGACGCTAAATAACGAAAAGTGTGAGGTGATCCACATGAGTTCCAAAAGAAATCCGTTGGAATTTGATTAATCGATAAATAGTACAATTCTCAAGGCTGTCAATTCAACTAAGTACCTGGGTGTTAAAATTACGAACGACTTCAGTTGGAAAGACCACATAGATATATTGTGGGGAAGGCGAGCCAAAGGTTGCGTTTCATTGGCAGGACACTTAGAAGATGCATCAAGTCCACTAAAGAGACAGCTTACACTACACTCGTTCGTCCTCTGTTAGAATATTGTTGCGCGGTGTGTGGTCCGTACCATGTGGGATTGACGGAGGACATCGAAAGGGGGCAGAAAAGGGCAGCTCGTTTTGTATTATCACTTTATAGGGGACAGAGTATGGCAGATATGATACGCGATTTGGGATGGAAGTCATTGAAACAAAGAACATTTTTCGTCGCGGCGAGATCTATTTACGAAATTTCAGTCACCAACTTTCTCTTCCGAATGCGAAAATATTTTGTTGAGCCCAACCTGCATAGGTAGGAATGATCATCAAAATAAAATAAGAGAAATCAGAGCTGGAACAGAAAGGTTTAGGTGTTCGGTTTTCCCGCGCGCTGTTCGGGAGTGGAATTATAGAGAGATAGTATGATTGTGGTTCGATGAACCCTCTGCCAAGCACTTAAATGTGAATTTCAGAGTAATCATGTAGATGTAGATGTAGACGACCCTTTCCAACTGTCGGCGGTCTCTGTCAGTCAACAGACGAGGTCGGAGTGCACGCTTTTGTGCTTTACGTGTCCCTTCACGTTTCCACTTCACTATCACATCGAATACAATGTAGCTAGGGATGTTTAGGAGTGTGGATATCTCGTGTACAGACGTGTGACACAAGTGACACCGAATCACCTGACCACATTTGAAGTCCGTGACTTCAACGGAACGCCCCATTCTGCCCTCTCGCGATGTCTAATGATTACTTAGGTCGCTGATATGGAGTACCTGGCAGTAGGCGGCAGGACAACGCACCTAATATGAAAAACGTATGTTTTGTGGGCGTGTCCAGATACTTTTGATTTCATAGTGTAGGTATAGGCTTAATTGACACAGTATATAAACGTTATGAAAGAATTTTAAACACAAGACTGATAACAATATCAGAATGATTACCAATGGAGAAATGGTCGGATAAACTATTGCTGCAGTTTTTATTTTACAGCAGCTTATTGAAAAAAAGAGATTCTGCAGATTTTTAAACTTTTGTAATTACTGTAAAATACTACGTAAAGTACCTCATGAACATCGAATTTCTGTGCAGTTCAAACCAACATATAAATATTTTGGTGAATACTGTATGTTTTGTGCAAGAAATCTAGGCGTAGAAAGTGGCGTAACTAATTATCCTGAAACGTACTTTTCATGTATAATTTTAGTCTGTAATGTGTCTACGGGGTGTTCGTACTTCATAACAATTACCCTTCTGATAAAGGTTAAAGGATACTAGACCCCATAACGGCTTGCGTTTCGTTATGACGACACCGTGGTACATGAAAGCATGCTCATTAAGCGGAGGCTGTACAGTATTTTCCATGTGAATTATGCGAACACGCTGCTGATTTCAGTTTTCGTGCAACAGGGTGGTGGTTCAGTATATCATGAAGACAAGATGTAATAAGCTTACGTCAGTGTTAAACTGAGGACGTCGAATGTGCCTTTAAGTGTGCAAACAGAAGGAGAAATCTGCCAGAAGCTAACAGATAGTCGACGTTTGTTCAAGACCCAACTTTAGAGAATACACCAACTGAATACAAAATGTGGAAGTGTACAGCGCGCATATTGAAGCGAGATTAATCTTGTCCTTGCTGTTTGTGTAACAACGGGTGATAAATGGCAATGAAAATACAATTACTGCGTGTTAATTTTGCTCAATAGAGTTATCGAAGCGAAAAGTTATTCCGCTGCTGACATTTCCTGTGAACTGTGCAACATTTGCGGACCTACAGCAACGGGCGAAGGAAAAACGCCCCTACTCTGGAAGATATTACACGAGAGATGAATACATGAATGAAAAAGATGAACAATAATGTCGTTTTCACCTTACTTATAATGCTACAGAAATTACGAACTGGTTCTTCATGACACTTCATAAAATTGTTGTGGAAAAATGAGATTACCGAATACTGTGTGTTCCAACAAAGTACAAAAAATCTACAGAACGCTCACGGAATTACATCAGCAAATGCGTATTTAAACCATTACAGAGAAGTAAAGAAAGGCCGGCCGGTGTGGCCGAGTGGTTCTAGTAGGCGCTTCAGTCTGGAACTGCGGTCGCAGGTTCGAATCCTGCTTCGGGCAAGGATGTGTGTGATGCCCTTAGGTTAGTGAGCGTTAAGTAGTTCTAAGTTCTAGGGGACTGATGACCTCAGATGTTAAGTCCCATAGTGCTCTTAGCCAATTGAACCATTTGAAGTAAAAAAAGTTTTCTTTTACTGTTTCAGTGACGGTGAAACATAATTCTTTTCGTTTGAAGCAGTATGTACCATGATATCATTAAAATTCAACAAAGCCTAAAAATGTTATAACGAAAATCACAAACGTCACGAAGAATCAGAACAGCTTGTTTTGGGGCCGCACGGAGGCCTGTTACTGTCCGTATTTATGTAATCGGTTCCAGCAGGGTGTCTTCTCTGACTCGTTGTCAGCCCTGATTTCTCTGAGTATTTTGGTGGACTTTTTGAACAATTTCAGTTGCTTCAGTACCTCTTATACCAGTTGCGTTCCACCAAGAATTAGTTTTAAAAGTCCTTTAACTTGTCGTTGAAGTTCAGTGGCATTGCAGTACTTTTCATTCTCCTGGTATTTCGGCAGTTGATTCAGATCACTCGTATGAGGCTGCCAATCGATAATTTTTGTAGTTAAAAACGCAAAGTTAGTCAGTTTAAAAGAAACGGTACCCGATTCCTGTAGCGGCAGCAGTGTTTAAAGTGATGAGGTACATGAACAGTTCTGGTACAAAGTAACTTGAATAGAAACGCTATCGGAGCAAAGGTAAAATACTTTGCAATGAAGTGTTATCGCAGTGGTAATGCATTATGAATATGCGCTCATTTTGGATACTGATGTAACTCAGATTACGTAATTCCTCCCAGGGGCAACGGTTCGCCCCTAATCGCTGCTCGTTACCTCACCTGCATCGACTGACTAATTGCTGGTCATTTAGCATCCTGTTTCAATTTGCAGGATGTTGCTGCCGCAAATTCGTATGGGGAGCAGCAATTAGCCAACACATTCCATTCTCCTGACCATTTGCGGATATTCTAAACTTATCTTTCGCCTTAATAGACCCTTTTTTGACATTATAAAGCCTCCAATTAAAATCATATGTTAGTTAGTTAATTAGTACTTCGCTTTAAGGTGATGCTCGAACGCCTTGAATCTTCCCATTAATTATGATGAAGTTAATATGAATTTCTCTCGCTTTCATTTTCCTTTTTATATTGCGAGAAACATGTAAATACGTGACGATGCAATAAAAATATCCGTAAAAGCTTACCATTGAACAGAATTATTTCTTTAGCCGATGGGAATTGAGATTTTTCACGAAACATACACACTTTCAGCATATGCTACGATTTCTAATAGATTTCTAGTGTTCAGATAAGCAGAAAATGTTGTTATTTTCTTGTTCAGTATCGATGCCAGTGCGTGTACTTCCTGGAACATATATGGTACAATACAACCACATTGCGACGTCGGTATGAGGTACGTTGCTTTTTCTTTTCTTGAACGTTTCCACCACATAAATTTTTTTGTTGATTCTACTAAATTTTTAGGTTGTTGTTATGGTTTTTGCTGTGGTAGTAATGGTAGTGGTCCCTAGTGTGAAGGCTAATTGGTGCAGCCTCTCCACGCAGGCAGTGAATGGGCATGCCTTCGAGAACTATAGCGGCTGTATTTTCCCCTTGCTTTCACCTTTCGCATTGCCAACGTAGTGCAGCTACAGTACACTCACTTGTATGATTGAGGTGCATAAGCCAATCTGCCTCAGCAAGATTCATGTTACTTTTTTGAATTATAAGTTCAATATGTGCTTCAAATGAAACTTACATAGAAATTCAGTCGTATGAATGTCCCATAAAATACTCCTTCTGAAATTAAGGAAATTAAATATTCTCTCCAAAATAAAAACTGGTCTACATTTGACCATGTTTCCAAAACACTACCAACGACTTGTTCCCATATAATAATCATTGCCTTTTCTGAAATATGTAATGCGTAACTAGCTTAGAGCATTTTTTCATTAAGATTGAAATATTTCATTGTAAATTCTCACTGAAAGAAAGGTGATACGAGAGATTTCAGTAGCCATTGACCCATTGAAGTACTGACATTATCTTCCGAAAATATTTAGAAGTTTAGGTACCCAAGAACAGTATACCACCTATACCGTAGTAGTATCCACAGTAAACCCTAGTTCGAATTACGGAAGATTTACCACGTTTTGTAAGCATTAAATAACAAATAGCACCGACTGGTAATTTCACTGATCTATCTAAAGCATTTGACTGTGTCATTCATAACATTCTCGAAGGTAAAATGAGGTTTCATGGAACTGATCGTATAACCACCGGTGGACAATGTTATATCCAACTAAATGAATGCTGAAAGATGTATTTTTTAAATAATTAAACCAATGTAAGTAGGGGAGATTCTTCTGTCTTATGAGAAATCTTTAGAGATGGTTCCACAAGGATCAGTCTTCTGTCCAGTATTATCCCTCATATATGCAAACTAGCAACTGTCGAATGTAGTACAAGCACAAATAGCTCTTTGTGTCAATGTAAGCAGTCCAAACGTACAGACAGCAACAGAAGACCTGACAAATAATATTCCTAAAGCTTTTATTGGATACTTGCTAGGCATATCTCACTCTCAGTATAAAAAATAAACAACACATTCAGATCTGTACATCTAGAGGTACTGCAATAATGATAAGTGTAACACAGGGGGAGGAAATAAGAACTAGGTGGTAACTTCGAAATTTCATGGTCTCCGTATTAATGAGAATTTAAACTGAAAAAAATTTATAGCTCCTGAAATAACTTAGTTCAGCCATTCAATCACATTTGCTCTATAAATCATTGCAAATGTACATTGATATACTTTGCGGGGTGTGTTGAATAATGTCATATGGAATAATGTTCCAGGGCAAATGATCACTAAGACACAATGTGTTCACTGAAGAAACATTGTGCTCATCCACAATTAATTTCTAAAACATCTGTTTAAGGGTTTAGGCATTCTGAAACTGCTTCATATACATTTTTTTCTCTGAACTTGTAACACACACAATGACGTACTCAATTACTATACCAGATGGAAAATTGAAGTTTATACCGAGTGCTATAACCTAAATTTTTGCTCACTTATCAATTGACGCAAGATTTCTGGCAGTCAGGATAGTTAAATCTGAAAACAATGTGGAATAGTATCTCCTTGACAGCTTATTCTATTCCGTGGTATAATTTTTAGTTTGTAATCAGGAAACAGCCACAATCTGTGCAACAGGTATTTAAAATGACTCGTTCCCTTCATTACAAGCAGGTGTAAAAAAAGATCCGTGTAACATGAAACAAAGTGAGTAGCTAAAGAGTGTAAAGCTGTCATTAACTCGAAGATTAATTTGAATGCCAGAGGTATAAAAAGCTTTACGTGAATATGATTCGACTGATGTTCTTTGTTTCAAATCGTAAGGAGCATTGTAACTGAACATGGTTTACCATTTAATCTTCCGGTTTCCTCTGAGGAAGTTTCTGCTAAAGTTTTAGTTAGATATCTTATAACCGTAGAATGGTTTATAAAATTCAGTAACAGTTGTGTAAACCTTGTGATCGTTGTTATCAGATCTTCCCAGCGCAGACTAACCCACATTCCTAGAACCTTCCGTTGCTATTTTTTTTCCACCCAATGGAAACGTCTCTCACTCTGTACGTGTGGTACATACAAGGTACCAGTCACCTGTCTTCTGTATGACATTTAAATTCAGTTATTGCTGTCTATATTACACACAAACACACACACACACACACACACACACACACACACACACACACAGCAGTATACAAAGTTCTCGGATTTCCACGTCTTGACTATTAGCTTCTTTGTGATTTATCAGTCTTCTAACTGGTTTAACGGGGGCCCGCCACGCTGTGACAATACTTTCAACTCAGAGTAGCATTTGCAATCTACATTCTCAATTACCTGCTGGATGTATTCCAATCTCTGTCTTCCTCTAAAGTTTCTGCACTCTACAACTCCTCTAGTACCATGGAAGTCATTCCCTCTAGTCTTAACAGATATCCTGTCATCCCGTCCCTTCTCCTTATCATTGTTTTCCACATATTCCTTTCCTCTCCGATTCTGCGCAGAACCTCATCATACCTTATCAGTCCACCCAGTTTTCAACATTTATCTGTAGCACCACATCTCAAACGCTTCAATTTGCTTCTGTTCCGGTTTTCGCACAGCCCATGTTTCACTGCCATACAATGCTGTACTCCAGACGTATATTCTGAGAAATTTCTTCCTTAAATTGTGGCCTATGTTTGATACTAGCAGACTTTTTTTGGCTAGGAGTACCCTTTTTTCCATTGGTAGTCTGCATTTGATGTACTCCTTGCTCCGTCTGTAATGCTGTATTTTACTGCCCAGGTAGGAGAATTCCTTAACTTCTACTTCGTGACCATCAATTCAGATGTTAAGTTTCTCGCTGTTCTCAATTCTGCTACTTCTCAGTTACGTCTTTCTTCGATTTACTCTCAATCCATATTCTAAACTCATTAGATTGTTCATTCCATTCAGCAGATCATCTAATTCTTCTTCACTTTCACTCAGGATAGCAATGTCGTCAGTGAATCGTATCATTGGTATCCTTTCACCCGGAATTTTTAATTTTTATCATTGGTTCTTCGATGTATAGATTGAACGGTAGGGGCAAGAGAGTACATCGCTGGCTTACACCCTTTTTAATCCGAGTACTTCGTTCTTGGTCGTCCACTCTTATTATTCCTTCTTGGTTTGTGTACATGTTGTAGATTACCCGTCTCTCCCTATAGCTTACCCCTATTTTTTCTGAATTTCCAACATCTTGCACCATTTTACATTGTCGAACGCTTTTTCAAGGTCGAAAACTTCTGTGAACATATCTTGAGTTTTCTTTAGTCATGCTTACATTATCGACCGAAACGTCAGAATTGCCTCTCTCGTGCCTTTACCTTTTACGAGCGAAACTGATCTTCGTCTAGCATGTAATAAATTTTCTTTTCCATTCTTCTGTATATTATTCTTGCCAGAAACTTGGATGCATGAGCTGTTAAGCTGACTGTGTGATAATTCTTACGCTTGTCAGCTCTTGCAGTATTCGGATTTGTGTGGATGATATTTTTCCGAAAGTCAGACGGTATGTCGCCAAAATCATACATTCTACACACTAACGTGTATATGGTATTCATCCCTTCTGCCTTATTTGATCTTACGTTCTCCAAAGCTATTTTAAATTCTGCTTATAATACTGGATCCCCTTTCTCTTCTAAATCGCTCCTGTTTCTGCTTCTATCGCATCGTACAAATCTTCCCTCATAGATATTTTCAGTGTATTCTTTCCACTCGTCCTCTCTCTCCTCTGCATTTAACAGTGGAACTCCCGTTGCAATCTTAATATTACCAGCCTTGCTTTCCATTTGACCGAAGGTTATTTGTACTTTACTATATGCTGAGTCAGTCCTTCCAACAATCATTTTGTTTTCGATTTCTTCGCATGTTTCATGCAGCGATTTCGTATGAGCTTTTCTGCGCTTCCTATTTATTTCACTCCTCAGCGACTTGTATTTCTGTATTCCTGAGTTTCCCGAAACGTTTTTCTACTTCCTCCTTTTATGGATCTCATGAAGTATTCCTTCTGTTAGATATGGTTTCTTCGCAGTTACCTTATTTGTACCAATGTTTTTCTATCCAACTTCTGTGACTCTTATTATTGATCGCCCCGAGTTTTAATACCGCTCCTGAACGTTTCTTGTATTTCTGCCGTAGCTTCATCGATGTATATAGACTCAAGAGCAAGTATGAAACATTACATCCCTGTCATATACTCTCTTCGATCCGAGTAATATGTGTTTAGCCTTCGAGTCTTGTCGAACGCTTTATCTAGGTCGATAAATCCACGAGCGTGTCTTGATTTTTCTTCAGTCTAGCTTCCACTATCAAGCGCAACGTCAGAACTGCCTTTCTGGTGTCTTGCCATTTGTTAAGTAAAACTGATGGTCATCTAACATACATTCAGTTTTCTTTTGGATTGACGTTGGCAAGATGTGGTGGGAGCCCCGTACCTCTCACGTGAGTTTTACCCTATAATTAATTAATGCATAAATCTACTTGGTATGTTCATGCTTTTACTTCATATCACTAAAACTACCTATCAAAATGTTATCCGTCAAAATAATTGGTATTCTCTGAGTATTCTCTGCTGTCTGACAGCTTCCATGCAACTGATTTAATTAAACTCATTTTAGTGCAGCTTAAAAGTAGTTAACATTATCACCACTTATTTCACAGAAAAAGTTTGGTACATAGATTTGGAAAGTGTATTAAACAGTGTTTTGTCACGTTATTAAATACCCCTGATTTTAAACAAGCAAGTACTAAGTAGTATTCGGACGGGCATACAGGGAGAGACTGACAGACATATAAGAGGTTAATGCGGGAGTAGTATTAACCGTTCTGACGGACCCCTAAAAAATTGACCTGTTTTCGTATATTATATGCATTAAATATAACTGAACCTTTTCTTTGCAGATGAAAGACCACATTGTTTGTATCTTAGTTTGAACCTTATGACTACGTAACTTTTCATTCTCTTCATTTCCGTGATCACTAAAGGAAGTCTTGTCGGAAAACTTCAGCTTAACTGTCTTGCAAAAATTGTTAACCTCTTGCTGGCTCGTTTGTTTTTACTTGTCTGTACGCAGTCTAACATACGGATTGCAATGTTTTTGATACAGATTCATTCTGAAGACAATAACGTTGGCTTTACATGCGTTGCAGAATATCACGACTGACTGACACGCATTGATATCGACCGGTGCGGCAGGGAACTACCTGAATGAATTTGATACTTGTGCAGCAGTTGTCTCAAATCGGTTGATCTGGAGCATGCGCACGTGTAAAGTAGTCAGTATACAGAGACCCTAAAGACTGGCGGGTGAGGATTTAATTTTATAACACAAAATGTTATCCTTTATAAAAATGAATAAACTACGACTTAAAAAGTTGACATGAGATTTCCATTGTCCCCACTCCCAGTCCTTAAATGGGATTCGGTGAAATTCTGCCGGATCCTTACCCCTTCCTCTCCAAATTTGAGCTCATGTAATTAATGGACGTCCCCTTATTTGATCCCTAGTATTCCAAAACTTTGTTAAACTCTGACACTAGTACTGATCTCCTATGTACCCATATGCACATTCATTTGTTCTCCATAACGTCATCGGAGCCGCGCGACTGCTACGGTCGCAGGTTCGAATCCTGCCTCGGGCATGGACGTGTGTGATGTCCTTAAGGTTAGTTGGGTTTAAATAGTTCTAAGTTCTAGGGGACTGATGATCATAGATGTTAAGTCCCATAGTGCTCAGAGCCATTTGAAACAATTTCCATAACGTCATCGACAGAGCCTTCCGTTCATAGATGTCTTCGATGGACTCATTCCTTACAACTGGTCTCTCATCTACATTTAACAGTGGTATTCCCACTACAGTCTTGATGTTCTCGCCATTGCCTTTAATTTCACCATGTGTTGAATCAGTCCGTGTGACTATTATTCTCTGTCGATTTCTTCGCATTATTCCTGCAGGCTTTTTGTCTAGGCTTCCCTGCAGGCTTGTCTGTCAAACTTCTGCGACTGGCATTTTCTAGCCCGTCTATGAACTGCCTATTGTGCTATTCGTTGTCAAGCTATCTACAGCTTCAGAGATGTTTCCGACGTACCTCATCATTTTCCGCACCCCACTTCTCCGCACATTGGTTCATCCTGATGATTCTCTTCAGATTCAACCTACTTTTATCATTAGTGAATTGTTGTCTGAACCAAATTTATGATCTCGGAATCTTTGTCTCACAATGAGGTACTCCATCTCTAATTCTTCCTTATCTACAAATGATATCCGTGTATACCTTCTCTTCTTGCGATTTTAGAATAGTGTATTCACCATTATTAGCTGAAATTAATAATATATTCATTAGTCCTTACTCATTCTTATTACGAAGGCCAGTCTCATTCCTACTCTCGAGCCTAAATTTTGCATTAGTTCTGTCTTCTTTTACTTCCCCTACTCTGTTCCGTAATTCATTAGAATTATCTGCTTAGTATGTTGCCTCTGTCTCATCATTTCATGCTTATCACGTTGACAGGTATACATGAACAGTTATTATTGGAGTTAGTTTCCTGTCGATTCTGACAGAACAACCCTATCGTTGAACTGTTCACAGTAACTCAGCCTCTGTCCTACCGTCCCGTTCTTAACGAATCGTACTCCCATAATATCATTTTCTGCAGCTGTTAATATTTTTCAGTCTGCGTTTACCGTAGAATCCACCTCTAATCGATATGAAGGTATACGAGGATCTACATGCGTCTCGGATTCCGATTTAAACTGTAGGCGTTATAGTCGCTAGGATTCCTGGAGTAGGCTAGTCTATGACAGTCCTCACACTGGCGTCCAATTGAAAGACTTGAACATGTGGTTCAACATCCCACTTGAGGGATCAGTCAATCGTACAACGCGACTATACTTTTCCTGTTCCACAACCTCAGTTTCTCCTCACTGTCGATAGAATGAGAACTTTACATCACATTCAGTGGGGAGCGGCTTTCAAAAGAACTGCGTGGACAGATATTTTGACGATAGTTCAAATGAAGTCAGCAACTGAAGAGTGGAAATGTCAAACAATCTAAGTGCCATTTTTCGTAACAGGCCTGGTCAGTGCTATTGTGCTCTCAGTTAGGTTCAGCTACTTATGCTATTAGGTTTATTGCCAATTTTGGTGATAAACATATCACTAAATTAGCCTCATATGCCTATTTTGATTCATTGCTTTCATATGGCATCATATTTTGGGACAAAAACGTCATTAAGAAAGATAGTATTCATTGCATAAAAGCGTGTAATCAGAATTATAGCTGGAGCCCACCCAAGATCACCTTCCAGACATTTATTTAAGGAACTCGGTATAGTCACAGTACCTTCGCAATTTGTCATTAATAACCCATTCCAATTAAAAAATAACAGTGAAGTACATAGCTGCAACACTGGAAGAAAGGATGATATTCACTATTCTTGATTAAATCCAACTTTCGTACAGAAAGGGGTAAATTATGCTGCCACAAAAGTCTTTGGTGATTTGCCAAATAGTATGTAAAGTCTGACAGATAGCCAACCAACATTTAAAAGAAAATTAAAAGATTTTCTGAATGACAACTGTTTGTACTCAATAAATGAATTCTTAGATATGAAGTAGTATTAATTAATTATTTTGTGTAAAAAAACTTATGTTAAAGTTAGACGTTCCACATAATTACGAAATGTTGTATTCATGATCTATGGAACAAAGATTAGTGTATGTATATATAATGCTCTGTCACATGTACAAATCATGTCCATTATAATTATCCGGGCTGTTATGCCGTGGTCGGTTGATGAATCCTGTGTCGATTCCCAACGTTTCGTCTCCGACTGCGGGAGACATCTTCAAGGGGGTCCGTAGCTCAATGGAAGGTCCAACACACCCACTGGCTCGCTACTGAGCTATGGACCCCCTTGAAGATGTCTCCCGCAGTCCGAGACGAAACGTTGGGAATCGACACAGAATTCATCAACCGACCACGTCATAACAGCCCGGATAATTATAATGGAAGTGATATTTCCGGTCGTGAAAGTCTACATTTTAGTATCACATGTACAAAGCCCTTTGGCTGCTGGAAACGTGCTCGCTGCATTCCGCGGAGAGCATGGCTTTGTTGTCGATCTGTATCGCTACTTGGGCTGAGACATGGCCTGCCAACCTACACCTGTGTACTGGTTCTGCCGCAACGTCCGGCTTACCTATGCTGAATATTCGTGGAGCGTCGGGCATGCCAATTTCGTCTGCCGCTCTTGGTTTCCCAGTACACTATACAAGATCTACAGCTACATCTTCATAAATACTCCGCAAGCCACCGTACGTGCGTAGCGGAGAGTGTTCTGTACCACTACTAGTCACTTCCTTTCCTGCCCAACTTAGAAATGGCGTAAAGCAAAAGCAACTGTCTATGTGTCTCCATATCAGCCCCAGTCTCTTATCTCATCTTTGTAATCCTTACGCGAAATGTGAGTTGGCGGTAGCAGAATCGTTCAGCTTGAAAAGCCGGTTCTCTAAATTTTCTCAGTAGTGTTCCTCAAAAAGAACGTCACCTTAGGTTCCCATCTGAGTTCCCGAAGCATCTGCGTAACACTTGCGTATTGTAAGAATCTACCAGTGACAAATCTAGCAGCCCATCTTTGAATCGCTCGAACGTCTTCCTTTAATCCGACCTGGTACTGATCTCAAACATCAAGACTGAAGATTCCTGCCCACCTTGTCCGCCAGATCATTTATGTATACAGAAAATAACAGCGGGCTTACGACACTTCCCTGGGGCACCACCGACGATACGCTTGTCTCTGAAGCAAAGTCGCCGTCGGGACAACACACTGGGTTCTAACCACACACACACACACACTCTATTACTTGATAACTCTTCGTGACACTCACATTATGGGTACCTATTCCACATGCTCGTAACTTCGTTAAGTGTCTGCTGTGGACACGTTGTCAAATATTTTCCGGATACTTAATGATATGGACTCTGCATCTTTCACTTCATCCATAGTTCACGGTATACTGTTTGAGAAAAGTGCGAGCAGATGTTCGTACGAGCGATACCTTTTAAATCCTTGCTGATTCATGGACATAACCTTCTCGGTCTCAAGAAAATTAATTATGTTTGAACCCAGAATACGTTGAAAGATTCTGCAGCAACCCAATGTTAGGGATACCGGTCTGTAATTTAGCAGGTCCGTTCTTTTACCCTTCTTATAAACCGTACAGGAACCAAAGAAACAGTTACTCTAACATCTTACGGGTTTTCACGTCTAACTTCCTCTAGAAATGAGTCATTATAGGGATAAACACACAAGTATGTCAGTAGTATTTCACGCCGTACAACTGTATCTTTCCTGCTGTTTTTAGTAGGCTGTTAGATGCCTGTGATAAAAGCGACATTTCACATTGCATTCATCCCAGTTAACTTATTCTTCTTTCAAAATTACTCTTTTTGACACTCCACGTTTGTTTTCGTTCTCTGATTCTCAGCGACGCGATTGAGCGGACGTGCGGGCCGCTGCTGAAATGTTTATCATTTGATTAAAAAAAAAAAGGTTTGGCGAATTGATTCTTTCACATCTTACAGTGTGATATATTCGCTCGACTTTCTTCTGTTTCAGTCATCGTCTCCTGACTGGTTTGATGTAGCCCGCCACGAATTCTTGTTCTGTGCCAACCTTTTCATCTCAGAGTAGTACTTGCAGTTAGTAGCAGGATGTATCCAAATCTCACTCTTCCTCTACAGTATTTACCCTTTACAGCTCCCCATAGTACCATGGAAGTCATTCCCTCACGTCTTAACGTATGTCCTATCATTCTGTCCCTTCATCTTGTCAGTCCTGTCCATATATACCTCTCGTCGCCGATTCTGCGGAGAACCTCCTCATTCCTTACCTTATCAGTTCACTTAATTTTCTACATTCTTCTGTAGGACCACATACTAGTAGACCTACCTTGCTCAGCAATGTCCTTTTTTCTCTGCTTGCTACGTTCGTCATGGGCTATTTTGTTACCTAGATAACTGAATTCCTTGACGTCATCTACTTCGTGATCACCAAGTCTGATGTTACGTTTCTAGGTATTCTTACTTTTGTTACTTATCATAACTTAAGCCACTCTTCGATTTACTCTCAATCCATTTCTGTACTCATTAGACTTTTCATTCCATTCAATACAGCATGTAATTCTTATTCACTTTCACTGAAGATAGCTATGTTATTATCGAATCCTTTCGCTGATGTACTTTCACCTTGAATTTTAATCTCACTCTTGAATCTTTCTGTTATTTCCGTCTCTGTTTCTTCGTTGTGTTGAAACATTAATACGTGCCAAAGACTACATCCCTATCTTACACGTTTTTTAATCCGAACGCTTCGTTCTTGATCGTCCACTCCTAAGCGTCCCTATTTGTTCTCTCCAGATTGTATATTACACGTTTTTCCCTATAATTTACTCCCGTATTTCTCATAATTTAGAATATCTTGCACAATTTATTTCATCTCTAAGTGACTTGTATTTCTGTGTTCCTGACTTTCCTTGAACGTTTTTGTACTTCCTTGTGCCCTTCATCAGCTGCAGTATTTCTTCTCTTACCTACTGTTTCTTCGCAGAAAAACAATTTAGCAAAAAATTTGGTTGTTTCACGTGTTGCAGTATAGTATCTTCTCTCTACATAGAACCAAACTTATTTTTGTTAATCGTCTCTGTTAATGCGCTGCATCTAATGAAGTAAGGCATTGAACGATATTTTAAGGTTTTTGCCAAGGTAATAACAAAAAAATGGCTCTGAGCACTATGGGACTTAACTTCTAAGGTCATCAGTCCCCTAGTACTTAGAACTACTTAAACGTAACTAACCTAAGGACATCACACACATCCATGCCCTAGGCAGGTTTCGAACCTGCGACCGTAGCGGTCGCGCGGTTCCGGACTGTAGCGCCTAGAACCGCTCGGCCACTTCGACCGGCAGGTAATAACACATTGCGTAGACCTTGCATATAGTTTTTTACGTAATTTATTGCTGTGTATGTAATGTAGCTAGCATATCGAAAATGTATTTAAAGCTGAGGACAGAGCGATGTATATTACCGTTCTCAAATCATTGGTTTTTATGTCTACAAGCCGGTTTCGCGAATTGGACCTAGTGAAAAAAATGGTTCAAATGGCTCTG
The DNA here is from genome assembly GCF_021461395.2 of Schistocerca americana. NCBI lineage: Eukaryota > Metazoa > Arthropoda > Insecta > Orthoptera > Acrididae > Schistocerca > Schistocerca americana. The sequence goes on along the minus strand of NC_060122.1, from coordinate 747,882,741 downwards.
AGCACTATGGGACTAAACATCTGAGGTCATCAGTCCCCTAGAACTTAGAACTACTTAAACATAACTAACCTAAGGACGATATACACATCCATGCCCGAGGCAGGTTTCGAACCTGCTGCCGTAGCGGTCGCGCGGTTCCAGCCTGTAGCGCCTGGAACCGCTCGGCCACTCCGGCCGGCGGACCTAGTGATCTGTCAAAGTGAAAATTGAGCCCTGATGTTGTAACACCCATCGTATCTCATAAATGGTTCGAGATATCGAAACGAGGTTTCTTGCAAATAATAACACACCAAAAGGTGCGTACATTTCCGTATGACTAATACTCGAAACTTTTTCATCTGTCGAGGTACACACGTAAATATAAATTTTTTCGATGGAAAGATGTACTTCAATTAACAGCTGTGATTCAAAAGGCCTCCTCCAAAGGTAATCACTTACGGCCAGAAGACAACCAACACTTGTAAGCTGGTATCAGTGATATTTCTACATTTACTGTCTCTTCTAGAGCCATTATCCCTTGACATCGCTCTAATAATTACATCCTAGAGGCATATGCTAGTCTTGTTTACCAACTTTGTACTGACTTTACAGATATGACCTGTTGATGGTCTAAGAAGTAAGAGAATATCTCGTAATTTTATATCAGCGTGCATCTAATATTTTTTGAAAAATTCTCAATTTTTTACTATGTATCTTACTATTTGCAAGTTTCACCTTTTAGCATTATATTCCGTAAAGACATAAAAGGCGAAGTCTAGATATCACGGAATAAAAATGCAGTCATATACAGTTAATTGGCAGTTTATTCTTTCAGAAAATAAGACTGAATTATTTAAGCTCAACGAATAACAATTTCTTCCACAAAAACGTCTGATAGACCTACCACCAAATGCCCAAAACGCAAAGCCATCACCCGCAACTCATCGCTTTACTATTCTTTAAACGAAAGCATAACGGTTCTGACCGCATGGGAAGACCCATATTATCTGTTATACTATTCTGTTTCTAACCATGTATCTGTAATCTTGTTGGTAGACTGCCTTACACCGGTACAGAAAGTTGAGAGGAAGAGGGTACCTTAGAATATCTTGTAGGAAGAGATCGTGCAATTAAAATGATTTGGTGCCGACTACTTGAATTTTAAAGTTATGTTCGAGGGATCTTCAGAAAGTTAATTACATAATGCATGGAAGGCAAAGTTTACTGAATGCTGCACTACATTTCAAAGTGACGCAGACACGTGACAATACTTTTCACCATAGCTGCCATAGCTCTGCAAATAATGCTCAGAACGTTATCTACTGGTTCAGTTCTTCAACTACAGAAATTCGCTCTTGGGCACAGAGCCACTCGAGAACTACTGAATTACCCTCCCCATAGTTTGGCAATCTAGTTCACCCAGACGTTCATTCAGCTTACGGGAATTATGGAAATCTCATGATGCCAAATCTGGACTTTCCTATTGCTCAAATGTGTGTGAAATCTTATGGGACGTAACTGCTAAGGTCATCAGTCCCTAAGCTTACACACTACTTAACCTAAATTATCCTAAGGACAAACACACACACCCATGCCCGAGGCAGGACTCGAACCTCCGTCGGGACCAGCCGGGACTTTCCTATTAACATCGTGTGGCCTTAGTCAACTTGTTGCCATCATGTCACCACTGCAAAGACATGAAACTGCATTTGGTCCATACAGAATTCTGCCAGAAATTCATTGCAAATCCTCGTACAATTTAGCCACAAGAATGGTACTGTCCCGTGTACTTCAGCTTCGGAGTACGTTTCCATTTGGAGCGCCGCTTCACTCCCTCACTGTGATGCACCTGTTATCCGTAGGGCAGCAGAACTCTGTCTGCACGAAACACAGTATAGACACCCTATTTTGACAATGCGCAATTCTTGTTGTGCAGTGTTCTTAGATGTGGTATTCAAACCTACGTATCTCTCAACTAGAGAATTTTCTGTATGAACAATTTCCGTGAGAATCTCAATAACATTTCTGACCACATAGCGGCTTAATTCTGAAACAAGATGACCACTTTAAAATAAATTATCGATCTGTGTTCAAAGACGGCATAGATTAACGAAGCGGAAAATGCGAACGCGTTGCTCTGTGGCTCAAAGTACCTTTGCATAGGTGCACACATAGTCATTACACATCGCATGTAGTGCACCGTAACGATAAAAGCATTCCGGAAAAAAAGAAATGTCTTGCTTGAAACAAGACTCACCAGGTCTTCTTGCATTTAAAGAGCAGTATCCATACAGAAAAGTATGAGTAACGGTAGAACAATATGAATGATATGACAAATGGGTAATGGTTCAACCAGGCAAGTCTCCAAACGTCCAGTTGTTTACTAGGCAAATGAGTCACATACAGGTTTTACAAACTGCCTATTGGCTTCTGTTTCGGGTTCTTCGGCCGACGTTCATCTAATGATTTTTGTGACGGTTCGCCAGCACGAGTGGCTGGCATTGTCAAAGTTTCACCCTCCATTGCCGGTGGTGAACTGGAGCCGAGCTCGCGGCCGCAGACTATATGTACCTGGCGCGCCAACGTCCGAGGGCTTCTCCGCGGTCATTTCCGGTGCTACCTGCGACGGTCGTTCGCTGCAGTACGGGAAGCCAGGATCCGTTTGCCTTAAGGCTTTGCTCTTTCTTGTTGAAAATGTTCGCGTGTTTTTGTATTTCTACAGCTTCTCTGAACAAGCGCGTGTGATAGTGCTTCTCTACAGCCAGAACTTCCGTGTCGGCGAATTTTATTACGTGGTCGGTCTCATTCAGTGCGTGCTCTGCCACGGCCGATTTCTCCACCTGCCCCAACCTGCAATGTCGCTTATGCTCTTTGATCCTGGTGTTAATGGATGGTCCAGTCATTCCGACATGAACTTTTCCGCATGTGCATGGTATACGGTATATTCCCGACATTGCAAGTGGGTCTCTTTTCTCCTTCGCCGATCTAAGACACTCTTTGATCTTCCGTGTCGGTTTGAAAATCGTCTTTACGCCATGTTAGCGCAATATACGGCCGACTCTGTCCGTCACTCTGGGAATGTATGGCAGAAAGGCCGTACCCGACATTTCTTTTTCTGGTTCCTTACTTCGCCGAGTGTTTAGCTCTGTTACACTTCTAATGTAATTTGTGGAGTACCCATTGCTCCTCAGAACAGTTTCCAGGTGTTGCATTTCTCTTTTGAGGTGTTACGTCTCACATATTCGTCCTGCTCTCGTAACGAGCGTACTAATCATGGCTCTTTTCTGGCTCCGATACCTGCACAAACTTTCAAACCACCACCCGAGCCAGCATGATTCGTACGCTCGTAACAAGAGCAGGACGAATACGTGAGACGACAACTGAATTCCTACGTGCTATAAGTGCACCAGTCAGGAAATGTCCAAAATGGAATTAAGCACATTGAAGTATTGCTGAAAGGTAGCCGCATCTTTTAATGCTAGAAGGCACTCAGTCAGATGCTTGGTTATGGTAGGAAATATGTTATCGAAATCATGTTATGTGCTATGAAGACTTCAGTCTGTGACTGAACCTGATCTCTCGTATTAGGAGCCCTGCCATCAGAATCAAGAGAAACTATCCAGCAACACACTGAAACATTTCCACTAAAGGAGAATCATTATGCCATTAAGGACAGATTTGAATGCCTCACCTAACCTTTTAGTGATGTATAAGTTATTGAAGGAGGAACATTCCCAGATGACGGTTACCTTATCCTACATTTTTAGATGAAAATTTCAGTTTGAATTTCGGACTCTCTCAAACAGGCTGCTGATGCGCATCTGAGGAGCTGAAAGTGAGGATAAAAATGTAAATGCCGTGTGGCTAGGGTCTCCCGTCGGGTAGAACGGTCGTCTGGTGCAAGTCTTTGGAGTCGAAGCCACTGCGGTGACTTGCGTGGCGATGGGGATGAGATGATGATTATTAGGACAACACAACACCCAGTCCCTGAGCAGAGAAAATCTCCGACCCAACCGGGAATCGAACCCGGGCCCGTTGGTACGACAATCCACCGTGATGACCACTTTTTTCTTCTGAATTCTTTTTTTTTTTTTTTTTTTTTTTTTTTTTTTTTTGATTTTGCGTTTTGTTCGATTTCGTTCGTTGCGTTTGGTCTGGGCGGACGTCACAAGACATTCGTTCAAGTTGATCGTTGATTCCTTTACTCAGTTTTTTTATTACTCAACTACCGGGGGCGGACAAAGAGAGAATGGGGAGTCCACACTTTATCGAGTTTGCAAGGCGATATGCCACTGGAGAGCTAATCGTTTACAAGAGAAGGGCCCAAAAATTTTGCACTGAGTTTACAGAAGAAGCTAAAAGGAGAGACGATCCCTGTGTAGCTTTTGTCATTTAACTACGAGGTGCATTCAAGCTCTAAGGCCTCTGATTTTTTTTCTAATTAACTACTCACCCGAAATCAATGAAACTTGCGTTACTTCTCTACATAATCGCCCTGCAGACTTACACATTTTTCACAACGCTGACGCCATGATTCCATGCCAGCGGTGAAGGCTTCTTTAGGAGTCTGTTTTGACCACTGGACTATCGCTGAAGCAGTAGCAGCACGGCTGGTGAATGTGCGTCCATGGAGAGTGTCTTTCATTGTTGGAAAAAGGCAAAAGTCACTAGGAGCCAGGTCAGGTGAGTAGGGAGCATGGGGAATCACTTCAGAGTTGTTATCACGAAGAAACTGTTGCGTAACGTTAGCTCGATGTGCGGGTGCGTTGTCTTAGTGAAACAGCACACGCACAGCCCTTCCCGGACGTTTTTGTTGCAGTGCAGGAAGAAATTTGGTCTTCAAAACATTTTCGTAGGATGCACCTGTTACCGTAGTGCCCTTTGGAACGCAGTGGGTAAGGATTACACCCATGCTGTCCCAGAACATGGACACCATCATTTTTTCAGCACTGGCGGTTACCCGAAATTTTTTTGGCGGCGGTGACTCTGTGTGCTTCCATTGAGCTGACTGGCACTTTGTTTCTGGATTGAAAAATGGCATCCACGTCTCATCCATTGTCACAACCGACCAAAAGAAAGTCCCATTTATGCTGTCGTAGCGCGTCAACATTGTTTGGCAACATGCCACACAGGCAGCCATGTGGTCGTCCGTCAGCATTCGTGGCACCCACCTGGATAACATTTTTCGGATTTTCAGGTCGTCATGCAGGATTGTGTGCACAGAACCCACAGAAATGCCAACTCTGGAGGCGATCTGTTCAACAGTCACTCGGCGATCCCCCAAAACAATTCTCTCCACTTTCTCGATCATGTCGTCAGACCGGCTTGTGCGAGCCCGAGGTTGTTTCGGTTTGTTGTCACACGATGTTCTGCCTTCATTAAAATGTCGCACCCACGAACGCACTTTCGACACATCCATAACTCCATCACCACATGTCTCCTTCAACTGTCGATGAATTTCAATTGGTTTCACACCACGCAAATTCAGAAAACGAATGGTTGCACGCTGTTCAAGTATTTAAAACAGTTCTCATTCTCGCCGCTGGCGGTAAAATTCCAGCTGCCGTGCAGTGCTGCCATCTCTGGGACGTATTGACAATGAACGCGGCCTCATTTTAAAACAATGCGCATGTTCCTATCTCTTTCCAGTCCGGAGAAAAAAAATCGGAGGCCTTAGAACTTGAATGCACCTCGTACATGCAAAATTCGCAGATTTCACAAATTGCTGTCCATGGTACATTTTATCTGCGACGGGTGACAGCTCATATATTTTGTTTTTATGAGATTAAAAAGATAACGCACACATGCACACACATGATATTATATGACGGTAGGAACTTTAATAGTGGTAACTATTTATTTACGGCTCGTACAAAACAGATACGTGTATCGAAGTTTTACTAATCTTCAAAGTAATCACCAGCATTGTGTATAACCCGTGGTCAGCTATGTGGAAGTAGTAGGATACTCTTAGCAGTGCCAGTTGTGTTGACAGTTCGCGCGGGGCGGTCTATCGCCCGACGAATTTGTAGCAGTTCTGAAGCGAATGCCGTGAAGTGTTTCCTTCAGTTTAGAAATCGAACTCACGAGGGCTTAAGTCAGGGGAGTTCAGTGGAAGGTATAGCACTTGGCAGCCCCATCAGTCAAATAAATCAGTAACAGCTTGCACTGTACGTGCTTGAGCATTATCCTGCAAAACGATGGTCAGGTTCTGCAGAAAGTGTCATCCCTTCCGTCTCTAAGCTGGTCGAAGGCTGTGTTTCAAAAATGAACAGCAAAGAGACGTAAGTGATGACACTTTCTGCAGGACGTGACCATCATTTTGCAGGACAATGCTCAAGCCGGTGTAGTGCAAGCTGTTACTGATTTGTTTGACTGATGGGGCTGCTAAGTGCTATACCACCTACTGCACTCCCCTGACTAAAGCCCTCGTGAGTTCAACTCGATTTCTAAACTGAAGGAAACACTTCACGGCATTCGCTTCACAGCTAATACAAATTCGTCGGGCGATAGACCGCGCCGCTCGAACTGTCAACACAACTGGCACTGCTAAGAGTATCCTACTACTTCCACATCGCTGGCAACGGGCTGTACTCAACACTGGTGACTACATTGAAGGTCAGCAAATCTTTGAAACACGTACCTATTTTGTACGAGCTGTAAATAAATAATTGCCACTACTAAAGTTCCAACTCTCGTATATATATATATATATATATATATATATATATATATATATATATATAATCATTTGTGCTATCCCCTTCAAGAGCGCATTTAGACTAAACTCCATGTCCATTTCCCTTTTGTTTTCTCATTACGTTCTGCCCAAACTTCCCTCATACGTGTGCTGTGTTTCTGCTTTCGATTTTCGCTCCACTTTAGGTCGTGCTTTCTCTTCGGCTTCTCTTTTTTCCTGGTCGCCCAGTGTTCCTTCACCCTCTAGCTGTGCTCTTGTCGTCTGTGTTCGGTCCATTGTGTTCATTTGTTGTGTCGTGCTATTATAATTTGTTTCTTGTGATCAGGTTCCTAAGGAGTGTTTTGTTTTGTATTATCTCCTGTGTGATGCTGAGTTGTTCCATGTCATTCCTTACTTCAGTCATCCATTTGCTGTTTTATCTTGTGCTAACCCAGTCCAGGATCTGTCTCGTTATCCTATGTGATGCCGTTCTGATGAGTTGTCCGTAAAACTACAGTCTTCGTTTACTGAATTGGTCTGTTATTTTCTCTATGTATTCGTATAGTTCCTCAGCTGGGCTGTTTATCCATACAACGTTTTTTGCGTCATTCCGAATATTTTCCTCAGTATTTTTCGTTCCGTCTTCTCTATCCGTTTGATTCGCGTCTGTCCTTGCACTACTGTGGTCTCGGCTGCGTATAGTACTTTTGGTAGCCCCACCGTCTCCTAGTGTCGTAGCTTGGCCTTTCGTGAGATAGCTTTCTTATTGTAGTGATTCCAAGTCAGTTTTTTGGCCTTCTTTAGTTTCGATCTTCTCTCTTCGTTAGATACCTTATTTCTTCCTGTAATCTGTATTGTTTCTCCTAGGTACTAGAAATTCTCTGTTCTGTATATTGTCCCATATTTTGTGTAGTGATTGGTGTTTCTGGTTGTCATATATATATGTATTTGTGCCCTCATCTGTTGGCATATAATTAATGTAATTCAGTAACTGATACAGGAACGATCAGCTGAAGCTTACAGAAGAAAGTGCATACTTCGTTAAGCTCCAGTTTTCCAATATATATATATTGGAGCTCAACGAAGTATATATATATATATATATATATATATATATATATATTGGAAAACTGGAACTCAACGAAGTATATATATATATATATATATATATATATATATATATATATAGTGGTTACACAAACTAACAAGGCTCAAAACAAATACTAGCATTGACCAAATTTTTTCTCACACAATTCGATGCAACGGATATAGTTGACTTCAAGACTTTTTGGCAGCGGTTATACAAGAAGATTTCTGCGTCAGATGAAACTTCGGTAAAACTGTTCAAGAGATAAGGCGATACTGTTTATTATATTTATATAATTCAGTTTATGATATTTTACATACAACACCAGATTACTTTTTTCAACACATTTGTAATTTTCGGTTATTTTTAAAGCCACTCGTTTGCTTATGCAAGTCGGTCACAGAGCTTTTGCTAAGATTCTCTTTCCTACCATTTAGCTTATCCTCCCATAGCAGTCCTCCTCGGTTCAGATAATCCTTCACCTAGTATTTCCGACTTCTGCGTCGTCTTCCAATCGATTTTCGTCCGGATTATGTTCATTCTAGGGCTCTAGATCTCAGTAGTCTGTCTGGCCACAGTATTTTACGTGACCAAACCGTTTAATCCTATTAATCTCCGTAATTTCTTTTAGGGGCTTGATCGTTATTATATTTCGTATTATTTCATTCGTTACCCTTCACTTCTTACCCAGGATCCCTTGCAGAAAGCGCATCCCTGTTGCTTGTATTCTAATCAGTTCCTTCTTTGTACAACTCCAGCATTCTGATCCATAGGTCATAACTGGAATGTAACATGACTTGTACGTTATGATCTTTGCTTCGGCAAGTATTTTCCAATTTCTAATTACGTCCAATAGACAATAACAAAAATTTCGAACAGTTTTCTATTCTCTACGAATTTTCATTCTTGTGTTTCCTTTCTTCATTAATTTAATCACTCGGTACCTGAAAATATCAACTTCTTTAACAACTTTTTCACTGCAAGTAACATCCTTCATTTTTTTCATTTTTCCTGCTTTCATTACATCAGTTTTTATTAAGCTTATTTGCATGCCTGTTTCTTGAATTACTCTCTGCCAGGTGTTTAGTTGTTGTTGAAAATTCTGCTCAGTTTCTTCCGAAATCAGAACACCATCTGCATATGATACCATTTTCCTATCATCTGCTGCTGAACCTTAGTGAACTTTTCTTATGTTGTTGCCTATATATTAAAAAGCAATGGCTACAGCACACTTCCCTGCCGAGCCCGTTGTAAACGATTCTGATTTTTTGTCGTCCAATATAACGCGGTTCACGTATTTCTTGTACATAGTTCTGATTCTGAGTTGCATTCCTGTTGACAGTTCCCGTCTATTCATACCTTGTCATAGCCGTTCCTTTCTAGCGGTGTCATAAGCCGTTGCCCGTGTCCCATGTCGTGAAGGAGAGCTTGAATTTGTGGGTGGAGTTAAAGCCACTGTGAACACATTTCTAAAGAGCAAAAACCGTAACTACTTTAGGAAATCCCGAAATTTGCTAAGGGGACATCAGGCAACATGGTTTAAATTTTTTACGTTCGTTTCTTTAATTGTTTTCACATGGTGTAACGAATTCTGATTTTTACCCCAATATTATGCTTAATGATACTTTTTCTGTTTCCACGAAATTTGGTTGGAATGACTGAAGCTCTTTTAGCATGGCATGTTCGTCTTGAAACCTTCCCGTCCCCTCGATATCTCTTTTGTTACGCAGCCTTCCCTTCTACAATAACCTATGAAACCTTCCCTTGGGATTTCTGTCTCTTGCTTAATAATAACAAATGAAATCTTCCCTATGACATTTATTATCTTTCTCAATCTTCGGATACAAATTTAATTGCTGCTTATTAAAAGTGATTTTATGATTATTTCCACGAAACATAGAATGTGTCGTTATTTTTTAATAGCAAAGCTGACGTTATTCTTTAATTAATGTGACTGACGTTACGTAATTCACAGTTAAACTTTTTCTTGGCAACAATAAAATTTTGCAAAGTTTTACGTTGATGGTTTTCGGGATGGATTACTATCATAATGCAACATTGCTGGCAAAAATTAATTATATTCTGAATGAAATGATTTTACAAACGTTCAAATGGGACTTACTTTTTTAAATAATCTTACAACTAGCATTGCGCAAACATACCTTCAGTAGTCTTGAGTTTCTCAAAAAAGAATAATTCAGTAATATTAGTTCCCCTTCTGAAAGATTTTTATGGAAGTGAAAGATGGACGATAAATAGTTTAGACAAGAAGAGAATAGAAGCTTTCGAAATGTGGTGCTACAGAAGAATGCTGAATGGTTCAGATGGCTCAGAGCTCTATGGAACTTAACATCTGAAGTCATCAGTCCCCTAGAACTAAGAACTACTTAAACCTAACTAACCTAAAGACATCACACACATCCATTCCCGAGGCAGGATTTGAACCTGCGACCGTAGCTGTCGCGCGGTTCCAGACTGAAGCGCCTAGAACCGCACGGCCACTCCGGCCGGCAAGAATACTGAAGATTAGATGGGTAGATCACATAACTAATGAGGAAGTGTTGAATAGGATTGGGGAGAAGAGAAGTTTGTGGCACAACGTGACTAGAAGAAGTGATCGATTGGTAATACATGTTCTGAGGCACCAAGGGATCACCCATTTAGTATTGGAGGGCAGCGTGGAGGGTAAAAATCGTAGAGGGAGACCAAGAGATGAATACACCAAGCAGATTCAGAAGGATGTAGGTTGCAGTAGGTACTGGGAGATGAAGAGGCTTGCAGAGGATAGAGTAGCATGGAAAGCTGCATCAGTCTCAGCACTGAAGACCACAACAACAACAGTTCCTCTTAGTTAGCTGATGTCTCTGTACATCCGTTTATAATCTCTTGTAAATCATAGCTGGTGGCTGGCAGGCACACCGCTCCTCTCAACCACTCGCTTCAGACCTGCTACCGACTCTCTTCACATCTCGCTTACTACTGACTGTCTACGAACGCTGAAGTGCGGTCTCTCACCCGGCAACAATGCTTTCTGGTACAGACAATCCCTGCTACTATTAGAAACTGTATCAATGCGCGGTCTTTCCCGCTCTTTTCTTAAAATGTATCCACACGCGGTGTCTCCCGCCCTTTTTAAAATTGTATCAACGTGCGGTGTCTCCTGCCAACAATACTTTGGTGCAGACATTCCCTGCTACACAATTATTTTCTAACATTACAAATATTAATTATTGCTAAACATCTTGCACAAATTGTGGTTTGACAATAGACAATAGAAAGATACAAGTCTTACAGTCTGTATAACATTTTACTTCTTAAATAGCCTTTGTATCGGCATTCTGATAAGTCGTGAGTGTATTTGTGGGAGACGGCCCCAGCTAGCCTGCCATCCGCGTGTTGCAGCATGGACGCGCGCGGCGGGCAGCTGCAGCGCTGGTCGGACCAGGAGGTGCTGGACGGCCGCGCGCACTTCTGGGCCGACCGGAGGCCCGCCGAGCTGCTCATCCGGCGCGCGCTCGCCTCCGACGCCGCCGTCTACCGCTGCCGTGTCGACTTCCGCGTCGCCCAGACCCGCAACTCCAGGGTCAACCTCACCGTCATCGGTAAGCAGCACTAGATTTAGCATCCGTACACATTACAAAAAGGAATGTATATATGTATGTATGGTCCACATCACTTCCTAAACCAGTTGACCGATTACAGCCAAACTTGGTACGCGAAACGCTTAATGTATGGAAACAACCACCTCCACCCCAAAGAAGATCAGTAGGGGGTGAGAAAGATTGTAGCTCCACAAATGGCAAGACTAAATTCAAAAAAATGGCTCTGAGCACTATGGGACTTAACATCTGTGGTCATCAGTCCCCTAGAACTTAGAACTACTCAAACCTAACTAACCTAAGGACATCACACACATCCATGCCCGAGGCAGGATTCGAACCTGCGACCGTAGCAGTCGCGCGGTTCGACTAAATTCATCCGCTAGTTGGGAATGTGTGTTCTCAGTGGCTTGAAACGAACTCTCCGCATAATTTCAAAGCTTTACGAGACTCTTTTTTGCTGATGAAAGGAAAAAAGTTTCTCGGTCACTGCATTTTTTCTGTTCCTGCAGTAAAACTGCCGGGTCATGCATGACGTTTTAATTTATTACTTCTTTACTGTTAACTCTGTTCGCATCACATGTAGTAGATAGTGTCCACATATACAACTGGATGCACCTACACAATGTCCACCTCCGGTAGCTGAGTGGTCAGCGCGGCAGAATGTCAATGCTTAATGGCCCGGGTTCGATCAATACCAACTAAAACTTTCTCATCGCTGCCCGCAGAGCCTTACTAGCCTCCTGCTTCACAACTTTGCGCCGGCCTCATTGTCCGCCCCCGTACTGGTATCGACCATTCCAAGCCCCTTTCATTACATCCAACGATTTTTCCTGGAGTTCAGTTATGTCTACCGGTCCTTACCACTTACACGTTTGTACCTCTTCGAATTGTTACAACAGTGCCGCCTGTCCAACCCCATCGAACGTAAGTATCCACAGTACGTGTGGTGACACATATGGAAGGCGATCCATGCACGTTTTCTCGAATCAGACGTTCAATCAGCGTGGTACATCACCGTGAATGGCAAACCAGTTAACCGAGATCGTCTACACCGCATCCATATCGCAGGTTAATCCCTCTGCACCCACTGTGGAGTGGATGACACGGATGTCCACCGGTTCCACTGTGGCACAGCATTCGACGTCTGGACACTTGGGCGGCGATTTTTGGCGTTTCTTACTCGACAGACACCAGCTCAGATCGACGTCCACATGCTATTGTACCCCGATCAGACTTTCTACCCCTCCACCAAAACTCACTCTGTGAATTGGATCTGTGGCCACACGATCCGCTATCTTTTTACTTCTGGCGACAAGTCTACGCTAGGATATTGGACTTATCTCAACGAACGACACTGCGTCCTGATACGCAACCCACGCTATAAGCAATATTTTTCCAGTTTCTTACGGAGCACCTTCGATGAGCCACCTCGTTGCTGGAACGTCCAAGCCGTGAAAAGCTGAAAACTGTATTAACCGAACCGAACTGAATAGATCTGCTACCCAGAACCCACGCCTACGCAATGAGAAGACACGTTTGGACGAGCTGGCGTGCTGTAGGCGGAGACACTTCAGGCGCTCCTATAAGAACTGGTCTTTACCTACAAGTCGCACGACGACTTTATGTATTAAAATAAGAAAAATAAAAGAAAACTTTTCCTTATTTATTCCTCATAATTTCTTCTTAAAGGAAAATGAAATTTGATTTTGGCTTTGAGAAACGTTTCTTTTTTTTTTTTTTTTTTTGTTCCACAAGATTGCTTCTTCGCCATCAAGACGCGAAGGAGACTAAAATTTTTGTTTACTGGAAGGCGAAGTCAGTATAATTGGAGTATTTGTTTTCAAAAAAATAAAGAAATAAAAAAGTGGTAATCTTAAAAAAAACCTGTATCCAGTTGTTGAGTAGGGCTCTGGTTCGCGTGTTTACACTACCAATTTTTTTTCCTAACATTAAAAAAAAAAAGAAAAAAAAAGTTTCACGGCTAGGTCGGAGATTTTCTCCGCTCAGGGACTGGTTGTTGTGTTGTCCTAATCGTCATCATTTTATCCTCATCGACGCGCAAGTAGCCGAGTGGCGTCAAATCGAAAGACTTGTACCCGGCGAACGGTCCCTAGTCACACGACATTTACATTTTACATGCACAATCATATACCAATTTGATACACACTTGAGGAAATGAAATGAAACGAGCGTATGGCATCGTTGGCCGGGAGGCTCCATCCGGAGAAGTTCGACCTCCAAGCGCTAGTCTTACTCCAGACGACGCCACACTGGGCGATTTGCACGCCGGTAATGAGGATGAAATGATGATGAGGACAACACAACACTCACTCCCCGAGAGAAGAAAATCTCCAACCTGGCCGGGATCCAACCCGGGTCCGTTTGCGTTTAAGGGCGAGCACATTATTACCTAGCTAAGCAGGTGGACACACTTGAGGAGAAGCGTCGTCATAGGCACTGAACAGCAAGAAAACGAAACTACAATGCTAAATTCGCAAAAGATACAGATGAAGTACGTGCACAAATAAGAGCGAAATGTGTTAATTACATGTGAAATATATGTAACACGTGCGTACGCGGACAAAGCCGCGTCTAAAAAGCTCCTTCGAAACCACTGCATCGATTTCAGCCAAACTTTGTACACCTATTACTTACTATCTCGAAAGAAATACTGTGGGAGTAAGAACTAGCAACCTCCTATTGGGCGTGGGGCTTGATGATGAGCAGAGAAAAGCCAACGATGAAACTGGACTGACGGAAAGGGGTAAAGGAGTAATTAAGAGCTGGACTGATGGGGGGGGGGGGGGGTGGAGGAGGAGATGGACAGCGAGAAAGGGAGTAGGAGATGGACAGATAGGTGGAGAGGGGGCTGGAGATGTACAGATAGAATATTAGAATAAATACATACCATCCGGGCAACGCAGGGAACTCTTCTTGTTTGGACAACGCAAGCGTCGTTACGTGGATCAGACAGCTTACCATCTGCAGTGAGACTACATTAGGGTATTTAACAAGTATAAAGCATATCCAGTGTACTAGACGTTTTCGAAAAGTAAGACCCCCTCAGTCGTATAAAAAGTTAATCACTAGGAAAAGTTATACTGGTGGTCCTAGTTTCCTGGAAACCTGCTTCACTTCTAAAAGCAATCCTCATTCACTCTAATCCGTTGTAGTAACAGTGCATTAATTTCTTGATGGTCTCTGTATTCGCTATATCCACATGGGAAATGAACCGGTTGACAATGGCGGTCCGAACACACTGTCGTCCTGAAACACTCGTAAACCCATTACAGTTTCAATTGAAAGAAGACACATTATTATTTTATGAAAGACTGTACTCTAAAAACAGGTCACCATCCAGTATATGCAGTCCTGCGAGCCTCATCTGTAAGATGAACCTAAAAATGTTCGATCAGTTATTCATGAAAATAAAGAAGTATTTATTGAGTGACTGTTCGCAGCTCTTTGAATTTTTGTACCTATTTCATCAAAAGTACCCGGGTAACTGTTAACGTTCGTTAATATGGGGTGTGTAGAACTTTCGACTTCGTGCTGTCATGGTTTCTGCTGGGGCCTCTTTCAGTGAGGTGTCTCAATGTCTGTGGACGAATGGCAGCGCATTCTTCCTCAAGAGACGATACCAGGGAAGGTGGGACCTGGAATGAAGGAGAAATACGGAGCTTTGGGCAGGCACATCCACTTCTGGAATGCTTGTGTCCACATCCAGTGCTTCACGGATGCTGCTTCATAACAGGGTGCATTTTCACGCTGATACAGTCAACGTCTCGGAACTGTTCCTCTATTTACGAAGTGCTCAACGCTTTAAAATGTGTTAGTATCCTTTCGCACTAAGCCTTTCTTTAAGCGCAATAAGGAGACTACAACCTTACCACGAGAAACAGCCCCATACTATAACATCACTTCCCCCCTACTTCACTGCTGGCAGCACACGTGATGGCAGGTTGCTTTCTTCTGGCATTCACTTAAACCCAAGCCCTTCCATGAGATTACCACAGAGTGTAGCTTCATTCAGCACTCCAAATCACTCGCTTCCGGTCACCACCTGTCCAGTGGTGACGTACATGGGGCAACCGCAAGCGTCGCTTAGGACTGATTACTAGAATGTGTATCTTGTGATGAGCTGCTCTACCATTTCCAGAGCGAATTTTCAAACTGCAGCGTAGTTGCTCTACCGTCGTACCCCATTCTTCTTGGCTCCCTTCGCACACTCGTTGAGCTAGCTCGGCTGCTGGTAGTACTTTGAAAAACCAATAGTGACACCTCCCACTAGTTCCATGCGACATTTTTCAACCATCCCCCGCAGTGGTCGACGGTCTCTGTCCGCAGTTACGAGGTCACTCTGGCCTTGATTTAGTTGTGGTTGTTCCCTCGTGTTTCCACTTCACAGTGACACGTTAAGTGTGAAACCTCATCAAAAATGACTTTGTTGCTTCAACAAGAGGTGCGTCTGAATTTCTAGTGCAATACTGTGAAAATTTCTCACCCCCAGGGTTCCTTGACAGAGATAGTAAATTTCTAATTTCTATAAATTTGTGGCTGCTGCAGTCCGTGGCGTTCGCCAGACTCACAGACAGGCACCAGAAATCATGCCCACTGTGCCTGCTACGAGGGGTTTTGTGGGGGACTTAGCAGATGAAGTTTTGATGACGGACTCTTGTTCGGAAATGTACTGTTTGGATGTAAAATCAGTTTAAGGATCGTATAGCTCTCAAATCTCCCGCTTCACGGTTCGCTCACACAGGAGACAATGCACTCTGACCTGAGTGCTGTAGGAGTACAAAGCATAGGCAGTGTCTTGAATATGTCTCTTCACGTTCTCTTCGATGTGACGAAGAACGTCCTCTTCAAAGACAAGAGTGCAGGGTGACTGTGGAGCACGTCCAAGTTTCGAATATACTAATTTCTCGCTGCGGTTGTTGTATTGGTACTAAGATGTTAACGGATGCCATAATTGTAACATGGGCTCTATTCTCAACTTGTCCGCGTACCATGAAGTGAGAGATTTGAAAATGATCCGATCTTCAAATTTATTTTCTGCCCAAACGGTACATTTACGTACAGACGCTCCCCATCAAAACTTCACCTACAACCTCTAGAGGTCTGTAATAGGAATTTTGAATAGTCTTGGATATGGGACAGTTATCCTGGCCTTATGCAGGGTTGTTCAGTAAATATCGTTATGGAACAACGTCATGGGACTGGAACATGGTCTAGTCAGGCACTCAATGACAGGGAAAATGGTTCAAATGGCTCTGAGCACTATGGGACTTAACATCTGAGCTCATCAGTCCCCTAGAACTTAGAACTACTTAAACCTAACTAACCTAAGGACATCACACACATCCATGCCCGAGGCAGGATTCGAACCTGCGACCGTAGCAGTCGCGCGGTTCCGGACTGCAGCGCTTAGAACCACGTGGCCATCTCGGTCGGCTGACAGGGAAAAGGAAAACATGCTTACAGTGATAGTCTCTTCACTATGTTCAGTGACACTCTTACGTACACACACATTCATACTACTACACGTTCAGAAATTCTGAAATATAAGGCATTGTCATGCAAATATGATTTTAGTTTGGGTCTAAAGCTAATTTTGTTATTCATTCGACTGTTATATTACTGGGTAGTTGGTCAAACATTTTTACGGCGAAGGCCAAAGTCCTTTCTGTAGGCTGTGTGATGGATAAATGTGTGATCTTCTTCCTGTGCGGTTCTTACAGCTGCCGCTGCATCCCACATAAGTGAAGAAAACGGTTTCCACCTGGGCATGCTTCGTCGCCTTCTTTTATTTTTCTGCTCTTTCGTGACCTCTTTTATCCCCTCTAACCGGGCAGCCTCTGGGGTCCCTCTCCTCTTTGTTCCCCGCGGATGGTACCTCAAGGTCACATTTTGCACCTGTCATTCGTTTTCTGTGACCATACTAGGCGAGCTGCCTTTCTATTTGTGATGCTTTCTTGAGTCTATGTAATTTTTCTAATTGTATATCTTACGTGGTGACGCCGAGACATCCTACACAATCTCCTCAGCTAGTTCACTTCTATGACTGATTTTTTAATTTTTTTCCAGTAGAATCCTAGCAGTTGCATTCGTAGGTCTCGATAGGCTCTCTGGTTGATAGCGTATATCATTTCTCCTTCTAGCGTTATGATGATAAATGTTACTGTAATACTCAAACTGTGACTGGTTGTTGACAACGAATTTTATGAGGGGGTAAATGTACAAAAGGGATGTTACCAGTATGACCAACTGTTTAAATATACGTCAACAAGAGGTTCTTTGGGGTCGCTACAGTTTCCCCTTATACAGGCATCCGTGCAAGAAATAATTTTGTACCCCAATGAGCAGTTACCCCAGACAATGTTGCAATAAGACATTGCGGTGAGTGGAAACAGGTATCTAGTACATTGTTTCTATGATATGACGTGCACCTCCATACAGCGTGAAGAAAAATTGGCGCACTCGGAGGTCGATATGTGATTTCTCATGCACATTGAAGACAAAAGTTTACCTGGCAAAATCAGAGTGGGTGCATTTTGCAAACATGTATGAAATGGCAAAATCAGATTGGGTGCATTTTGAAAACATGTATGAAAACGAGAAGCTGGCAACACTAACACATCGTGTAGCTCACCAGAATGTACAGAGTAGCGTGTACCACGTCGTACCACCGTGCCAGCAGTGGTAGTTCACTGAGAAAATTGTAGGGACGTCAGACCTACGATGAATACGTCGATATGATTTTGTAGCTGCGTGCATTCGATAACGTAGCTGCTGCTGCTCTTGCGTATGTTGCATGGTAGCCATAAAGGCGAAGTCCCGATAAGAATGGTTTTCGTAGTCTTCGAGAAATCTTCATTCATATATACACATCAAAAAAAGTTTTGCATCACCCCAGTTCCGAGAATTCCTGAAGATAGACATTGACTGTGGATATTGTATCACAGACACAGTCCCTTTGACTCTTCAGAGGTGTCACTAAACTCACCCAAAGATGTAAACAACCAGCAATGAGCACCGCCTATTAGACGGAGGTGGTCCAACAGCCGATCAGTTGTCATTCCACTGGGAAGTAGTTACACGGCTCGTGTTGTCTGTAGTTCCACCATACCTAGACGGTCAATACCGCGGTTCGATCGCGTCCGCATTGTTACTTTGTGACAGGAAGGGCTCTCAACAGGAGAAGTGTCTAGGCTTCTCGGAGTGAACCAAAGCAGTGTTGTTCGAACATAGAGGAGATACAAAGAGACAGGAACTGTCGATGACATGCCTCTCTCAGGCCGCCCAAGGGCTACTACTGCAGCGGATGACAGCTGCCTGCGGATTACGGCTCGGAGGACCCCTGACAGCAACGCCACCATATTGAATAATGCTTTTCGTGCAGCCACAGGACGACGTGTTACGACAGGTCAGGCTGAACTCCTTAGACACACTGTCCAGCGAGTGCAACAAGGTGGAGGTTCCCTGCTGTGTTGGGATGACATTATGTAGGGCCGACGTACACCGCTGGTGGTCACGGCATGCGCCGCAACAGCTGTACGATGTGTGAATGCCATCCTCCGACCGATAGCGGCAACCATATCGGCAGCATATTGGCGACATTTCGCACCCCCATAGTGCACATCTTGTGAACGACTTCCTTCGGGATAGCGACATCGCTCGACTAGAGTGGCCAGCATGTCCAGACATGAACCCTATCGAACACGCCTGGGATAGATTGAAAACGGCTGTTTATGGACGACGTGACCCACCAACCCCCTTGAAGTATCTACGCCGAAACGTCGCTCTGGAGTGGGACAATGTGGACAAACAGTGCGTTGATGAACTTGTGGATAGCATGCCACGACGAATACAGGCATGCATCAATGCAAGAGGACGTGGTACTGGTATTAGAGGTACCGGTGTGTACAGCAATCAGGATCACCACCTCTGAAGACCTCGCTGTATGGTGGTGCAACACGCAATGTGTAGTTTTTATGAGCAATAGAAAGGGCGGAATTGATCTTTATGTTGATCTCTATTCCAATTTTCTGTACGGGTTCCGGAATTTGCGGAACCGAGGTGATGCAAAACATTTTTTGATGTGTGTACAGTGGACAGTTGCCGTCAAAGCACTAGACGTACGCCAGTAACCACGTCGAAGTACCCGTGGTACTGCAAGGCAGTTCCAGATATCTGAAAGGCTAGTTGTTAGTTTCACGACGTAGAACTGCATCCATTATCTTTACGTTAACTCAACACCACCGGTCAGAAGACTGAATTCGAGGTACAATTTTGTGATTGGGTTTCGTGTCAAGTGGAAGATAATGAACATTTTATAAATAATTTGATATGGAATGAAGAATCTAGCTTCACTCGTGAATACGTTTTCAACCGCTTCAACAGTCATTATTGCTCGTAACACAACGTACGTGTCATCCATGAATGTGACTCCCAGTCATGCTTTAGAATAAATCTGTGGGATGATATCGTGAGAGAAATGCTTTGGCACCCTTCCCTATTGCCGGACAAGTTTAATGCACCATGTATCGTACGTTCCTTTTCAATACTTCGCTTGACGCATTAGAAAACTTCTAACCTGGTGCTCGGTGACAGCTATGTTTTCAGTATGATGGTGCATCGCCACACTTTGGAATGAATGTGCGTAACGATTTAAGTCTTCCAGGGAAATAAATTGGTCATAGAGGTCAAACGTTATGCGCTCCACGCTCCCCGTATTTTAATCCACTAGGTTTTTACATGCAGAAACATTTAAGGGGAGCTTTACTATCTTTGGCCCGAAAAAAGCATGTTCTTTGAGAATTTTTTTGGGGGTGTGTTATAGATATGAATGTCCAATTTGCTCAAAATATTTATTGATACGTCCTCTACAAACTGGAATTTTGTCGACCGGAAATGTCGAAGAGTAAAGGCGGAAGTGCTGCAGTAACGAAACAAAATATCGATGTAGACCTCCACTCGCGATGTGTCACAGGTCAGCCGTCTGGTCTGAAATCAAAACTGAGTTGACGGTAGCGAAGTATATAAGATTCTTTAGAAGTTGTACCTCGCTTAAGTTATTTGGACCATAGGAAACAAAATGGCGACCATTTGAAGAGAAATAGGGTTTTTTCATCGATTTTTCGACTTCGTCGGCCAAGTAAAAATATTTCTGTTTGATGGATCGGAATAAAAGTGGTACAACTCCTATACAATTTAGTTAGCTTCGTCGGAAACAAAGAATTATGCCAATCGATTGAGTAGGTTTGTAGTTTCCATACCGCGCGATAAAAGAAACGTCATTTCGAGAAAAACGCGTTTGAAGTTTTGACTACATGTAAATGCAACATTATAGTACGTACGTTCAATCTGCTATTCCTGGTCCATAAACTAGTCCTTCTTCTTCCTCGCATAGGGCGTTCTGCTCGATCTGGAACATACTGCCCTGCTCCAGAGGCGCTCGTACGGCCGGTCGGTTTTCGGCCGCTTGAAACATGTGGTGGTCTGAATGCTTGGCGAACTGCGTGGAATAGAATCCCAGGGTGACGTCCATCGTTTTCACTGTCTTCAGAATTGCTGAATACACTTCGCTGATGCTGTTCACTGTCAGGAAAGTCACAATCTCCACAGCCTTCGCACCAGAATGCAAATGCTTGGGGGCTAAATTCTAGACACACGCGTTCAAACTTTCATTTTAATTTTGTGTGTTTCCTCCCAAGCACCGGCACAGTAACTCGTCCTCCAAAAAAAAAAAAAAAAAAAAAAAAAAACTGGTACGTGAAAAAGGCCGATTTCAGGCAGGTGCGTTTTTTGTTCAACCGCGAATAACAAACATTTCCGTCCCTACTTCGGAAATATCGTTTCAGGGGTGGATTCTAAACACTTTTATGGATCCAAAAATGCAATTTTAAAACAAATCGATTTTTGAACCAAAAGACAGTAAACCTCCCCTTAATGAAAAAAGTTTATAGTACTCCTGCCATAGATGTACACGACCTAAGAGCTCCCGTGCCTGCCGCTTCGGCAGTGGTGCATGCAGGTGTGTTGTGTAGCGTTCAACAAATTATGATCCGGCAAGTGGTAAAGAACTTCCAAATACTAGGTGGTCGCTTTGAACATCTCTAAAGGGAAAGTTATTCGTACGTGTACGTACCGTCTCTATGACGATAAGCCTCGACGTCATAAGTACAGAATGGAGCTACTGTGCGTAGCATAATCTGCAATCTGGTGTAGCTTACCTGTTGTGTTTTTTGTGCCTCGCTGGAGAGAGATGATGTTAGTGGATCCAGTATTATTTTCTGTTATCTTTATTTGTTTCATGGACGAATTACTTTGGTTTACGTCTGTAAGAAGCTCATATTATGTCTTAATTTCTAAATAAAAGTAGTAGTAACACAATAAAATATACAAGTTACAGAATTTTTAGGTATAATATTATTAAATTTGAAGCTTTAACTGGAAAAAAATATTTGACTGGAACGCCACATCTCTTCGTCTCATTTGGCTAATGAGTCACCTCTGCACGGCTCTGCGTTGATGGCACCTGTTCTTGACCACGCCGCACGCAGTTATGCGTCGCCAGAACCTCGTTTTTTAAGCGGCATCCTGTTGGCGGGACAAGGTTTTGCTGGACACACTTTGGCTTGAATTAGGATGTGGAATAGCATGGCAACTGCCAATTGTGGCATTATTTCTTACATGACGCTGTTAGTAATGTTCTTTTTGGAGGTCCTGATTCGAACCGTTCATTGCACACAGTCCTCTTCCCAATGTTTTTTTTTATTTTCTTTGTTTTACACTTCTATTTCCGTAGGGTGAAACTGAGGAGCAAATCTCCAAAGTCATGGTACGTGTCCAACAGGAAATTACAACATAAAAGGAATAACAGATAAAATAAAATGTTTATGAACCCGAAAGAAGACAAGGAACAAGCTTATGTAAACGCAGTCAACAATATAACACAGGCGTCAGCTTAATTTTTCAAGGAATTCCTCGACAGAATGGGGGGAGTGACCGAGGAGGAAACTCTTCAGTTCCGAATTGAAAGCTCGTGGATTACTCCTGAAATTTTTAAATTCTTGTGTTAGCTTATGAAAAGTGGACAGTGGCGCCAAAGCAGAGTCACTAAACACAGCCTTCCGAAATACCTTCACAAAAGAAGACGAAGTAAATATTCCAGAATTCGAATCGAGAACAGCTGCCAAAATGAGTAACGTGGAAGTAAATATCCTCGGAGTAGCGAAGCAACTTAAATTACTTAATAAAAGCAAGTCTTCTGGTCCTAACTGTATACCAATTAGGTTCCTTTCGGAGTATGCTGATGCATTAGCTCCATACTTAACAATCATATAGAATCGTTCGCTCGACGAAAGATCCGTACTCAAAGACTGGAAAATTGCACAGGTCACACCAATATTCAAGAAAGGTAGTACGAGTAATCCACTAAATGACAGGCCCAATAGTTAACGTCGATTTGCAGCAGGATTTTGACCGAGCGAGGTGGCGCAGTGGTTAGCACACTGGACTCGCATTCGGGAGGACGACGGTTCAATCCCGCGTCCGGCCATCCTGATTTAGGTTTTCCGTGATTTCCCTAAATCTCTCCAGGCTAATGCCGGGATGATTCCTTTGAAAGGGCACGGCCGACTTCCTTCCCCATCCTTCCCTAATCCGATGAGACCGATGACCTCGCTGTTTGGTCTCTTCCCCCAAAACAACCAACCAACCAGCAGGATTTTGGAACATATATTGTGTTCGAACATTCTGAATTACCTCGAAGGAAACTGTCTATTGACACACAGTCAACATGGGTTTAGAAAACATCGTTCCTGTGAAACACAACTAGCTCTGTATTCACCTGAAGTGTTGAGTGCTACTGACAATAGATTTCAGATCTATTCCGTATTTTTGGATTTCCGGAAGGCTTTTTACATTGCCCCACACAAGCGACTCGTAGTGATATTGCTTGCTTATGGGATACCGTCTCAGTTATGGGATTGGATTTGTGATTTCCTGTCAGAGAGGTCACAGTTCGTAATAACTGACGGAAAGTCATCAAGTAAAACAAAAGAGATTTTTGGCGTTCCCCAAGGTAGTTTCTTATCTATATAAACGAATTGGGAGACAATCTGAGCAGCCATCCTCGGTTGTTTGCAGATGACGCTGCCGTTTATCGAGTGACAAAGTCATCAGAAGATCAAAACAAACTGCAACATGATTTAGAAAAAATATCCGAATGGTGCGAAAAGTGGCAGTTGACCCTAAATAAAGAAAAGTGTGAGGTCACCCGCACGAGCGCTAAAAGGAACTCGTTAAATTTCGGTTACACGATAAATCAGTCTAATCTAAATTCAAATAAATGACTAGGTAACACAATTATGAACAACTTAAATTGGAAAGAGCACATAGAAAATGTTGTGGGGACGTCTAGCCAAAGACAGCGTTTTATTGGCAGGTCACTTGAAGATGTAACAGGTCTACTAAGGAGACTGCCTACTATAGTGCTGCAACCCTCAGTGTTTGACCGGTCACTGTTCGCCTGTTGACGGGGGCACGGAGCAGCTCGTGTCCGGCCCCACACGTCTCGGTCACGTACTCGCCCCATGTCTGTTGTCCGGATTCCGGACACGCAGATAACCGAGCATGACCGGTCACCGCTGACGTCTCACCTCGCCTCGCCCTGGCTCGCTGCACTGGACTGTACTAATCCAACGCCTCTCTCTCTCGGATAGAAGACATTTCCAAACAGTAGATATATTTTTCCTTTCAATAATAGGAAACATTAAATAAGTGCTGTCCCTGAGATCTAGAAGACAACCATCTTCATAAAGAAAGCACACAAAGAACATTAAACATTTACAGACTAAGTTGTCATACTTTTCACTTGTCTGTGACAGAAACAAAATTATAGTTATTGTTGATCAGCAGTAAATCACTAACGCGTTCCGGATTTAATTGGCTGCGGCGATTTGTTGGTAACATGCCGGCTTTACTAAAGCATCTTTCGCTAGACGCACTTGTTGCTGGATACATAAAACACGCCTTGCAACTGCAGCCAGTCCTGGCAGATCTGTTTCGTGTCTGCTACACCGATTCAAGATGTCATCATCATCTCCGGGGTGCAATAAAATGTAGAGATCTACTTCATCGGCTGCTGATGATCTGTTGTTCCTCCATTCTTTGAAACGATCTCTCTTTCTGGGTGGTAATGACACAGTATTTGAAGGACCTACGACAATAAACAAAAGAGACAAGTAATACAGAACTGATGTGGAAATCATCGAAACGTTCCTGTAAAAACGAGGTGTTTTACGTTAATGAAATATTATACGAATCATAACATTCCCGTTTCTCTAGACGGCCGATGTGGCCGTGCGGTTCTAGGCGCTTCAGTCTGGAACCGCGTGACCGCTATGGTCGCAGGTTCGAATCCTGCCTCGGGCATGGATGTCTGTGATGTCCTTAGGTTAGTTAGGTTTAATTAGTTCTAAGTTCTAGGCGACTGATGACCTCAGATGTTAAGTCGCATAGTGCTCAGAGCCATTTGAACCGTTTCTTTATATAATAGACTATCCACTAACTATGCAAAAACGATTATTATAATGAGTGCATGTTGTACCTGATCAAGAAGGACACATTTGTCGCACATTATTAAGAATTTCCTGCTTTTCATTTATTTCAAGCACATTAATATCACAGAAAGACGGCCAATGAAACGTAGCAATTTTATGTCTGGAAGTGATGACAATCATCTCTCAAACGAAAGTCAAGGCTTGATTTTTAATCCTTTGTACCTGCTGTTAAAAAATACATCTCTGTTAGTACACATCAATTACGCTAGTTAATGATGAATCTATAGCGTATCGTAACAGTGCTTTTAACTGCAGTAATTACTCACCTGACAGTCAGTGTCATTGACACTGCAAATTTGTTGCAGTTTTTGAAACCATAGAAGAACTAACTGGATTGTCGGTTCTTTTTCGCCTTGTAATTCGTCTGTGGCCTCTTTAAATGGTCTCAGAAAATGCGCAATTTTTCAGCCTGTAAGCGGAGTCTTTTTCCATCAGCAAAGCAGCAACTTCGTTATACTAAGTGCGTAAGGATTCCAGCTTAGTGTAGAAGCTGTTCTAGCGTGTGCAGACCTCTTGTTTCAACGCTGATTTCAAAGACGAGCAGAGGCCACTTTTCTTAGTGTACCTTACAATGTATTTTGCAGTATTTACTGTTGATGCGATGTTCGGGGTATGATTTAACAAGAAGTTACCTTCATCGAAAGTATGGCTAAGTGCTGCGTTTATACAATGAGCAGCACAAGGAATCCTTTCATGATTTTCCAAAGCCTTTATTACATTGGCACACTACTCGGAGATAAAAACAAAACTGTGCAACATGGCCAGCAAAATGTCCCAATCAGCCATCATCTCTTCAATTTCTTTCATAATATTTACTCCCGTCTTCTTAACGTCCGGGAATTTTGTTGTAAATAAAACATTGTTCACAATAGACCAATCTGTGTTAATGTAATGTGTTGTAAGAGTCAAATGATGCACGTGATTTTACGAATCAGTCTACATATGAACTGTCGCAGCACATGTTTTATTAATAACTTCCGCAATAACAGAGGGCAATATGCTGTTTATTATTGGATCAGCTTGTTCTTTGACATGTCTGTTTATAGTAAAGGGATGTGTCATGACATCTGCCAAGTTAACTTCTCTGTAATGCGCACCTAGATGTATTAATTCTTGCCGCAGTTCTCTGAAACCTTCACCGGAAACAGCATTAAAAGCTCTCATATCTTTAGCACACATTGCTGTAATACTATTTTTTATTACTGTCAGTATCCCTGAAGGAGCTGTATCTTTGTGAGGTTTCTTGCAACTGTGTTTCTTTAAATGAATGTTTCCCGACTGGAAACACAATAATGTGGAGCAGTTTACACACGATACGTACCCAGTAGACGCACTGGGCCGGCCGCGGTGGTCTAGCGGTTCTGGCGCTGCAGTCCGGAACCGCGGGACTGCTACGGTCGCAGGTTCGAATCCTGCCTCGGGCATGGGTGTGTGTGATGTCCTTAGGTTAGTTAGGTTTAAGTAGTTCTAAGTTCTAGGGGACTTATGACCTAAGATGTTGAGTCCCATAGTGCTCAGAGCCATTTGAACCATTAGACGCACTGTTTTCGTCTACAACCAACCGAAATGCACTCCATACTTGGCATTTTAGACCTTCCCTTTTCTTCAATGTGTAAACATTGGTTTCAGTCTTACGTCTTACTGCTTCCTCGCGCTGTATGATTGCAGAGAGAGAGACACCACAAATGAGAAACCCGTACTGGCTGCAGTCTCACACGGATAATGACATGTGTAATGTGTTTGAAGTTACGTGCTACGTATTCGGTCCGGGCTTCTGTACTCGGTCACTAGAACTTGTCCGGCAGCCTATCCAGTTAGGGTGTGTTCGCCCCATCTCGTATTTTGTGCTCGCTTACTCGCTCATGCAGGACTCTACTGCCTACACTATACTTCTCCGTCCTCTTTTAGAATACTGCTGCGCGGTGTGGGATCCTTACCAGATAGGACTGACGGAGTACATCGGAAAAGTTCAAAGAGAGGCAGCACGTTTTGTATTATTGCGAAATATGGGAGAGTGTCACAGGAATGATACAGGGTTTGGGCTGGAAATCATTAAAAGAAAGGCGTGTTTCGTTGCGACGCAATCTTCTCACGAAATTCCAATCACCAACTTTCTCCTTCGAATGCGAAAATATTTTGTTGATACCGACCTACATAGGGAGGAACGAACACCACGATAAAATAAGGGAAATCAAAGTTCGTACGGAAAGATGTAGGTGTTCATTCTTTCCGCGCGCTATACGAGACTGGAATAATAGAGAGTGGTGAAGGTGGTTCGATGAACCCTCTGCCAGACACTTAAATGTAATTTGCAGAGTATCCATGTAGATGTAGATGTAGATATACTGCACGCCGTTCTGCACAAGAGTCAGGGAAGTGTGATACAATTTCAGATTGGATTTCTGCATAGTATTAACCAAGTGAAAGCTGCTAATTTTTTGAATAAGCTGAAATTGTTAAAAAGAAACGACAGTATAGAATATACATATATTGAGAGGCCGATGTCAGATTACCCAGACTAAAGAACGGGGGTCGACAAAAGGTTCGCGAACTTACACCACTTATTGACCGAACCGTTGGCTTCTGAGCCAGAAATACCTTTAGAGAATTGGAAGTTACTCCAAAATATAGTACCGTGCTCCATAACCGAATGAAAATGAAGTAGACTACTTTTCTTGCAGAATGTCACTTACTTCAGATACCGTTAGAATAGTAAAAATGGCAGCGTTAAATCTTTGAACAAGATCTAGAACTTGGGCTTTCCGCGACAGTTTACTATCTGTCCGAACAAACAGGAATTTTAAGTGTTCAGTTTCACTAATCATATGCCCATTCTGTGAAATTAAAAAGTCGGGCTTTTTTGAATTGTGCTTAGAAGCTGCAAAAACGGAGTCTAACTGTAGTTTAGCGTCAGTTTATTTTCTAAAAGCCATGAACTTCGTTCTGAAAATTATTGAAATTGACTAACATTCAGTGGCATTAGCAAGTCATGCTGGGTTCTTCTTGAGAAAGCTGTAAACGTTTCCGGCCACTATCTGTTAGGGTCTTTTATCGACCACTGTTCTGTGTTACATGGCTTCAAGTGGAACACATCACTTAGTTTGACTGAATGTCATGAGTGGTTGTGGGTCACGTGATCACCCAGCGCACAGGATTCTGCAAAGTAGTTTGCTCCTTTTAGCTGATGCTATTGCTTTGCCCAGTGAGTTTAAATGGTTCAAAATTGCTCTAAGTACTATAAGATATAACATCTGAGGTCATCAGTCCCCTAGACTTGGAACTACTTTAAACTAACATAAGGACATCACGCATGGCCGGCGAGAGTGGCCGAGCGGTTCTAGGCGCTACTGTCTGGAACTGCGCGACCGCTACGGTCGCAGGTTCGAATCCTGTCTCGGGCATGGACGTGTGTGATGTCCTTAGGTTTGTTAGGTTTAAGTAGCTCTAAGTTCTAGGGGACTGATGACCTCAGCAGTTAAGTCCCATAGTGCTCAGAGCCATTTGAACCATTTGACATCACACACATCCATGCCCAAGGCACGATTCGAACCTGCGACCGTAGCAGCAGAGCGGTCCCGGACTGAAGCGCCTAGAACCACTCGGCCACAGCGGCCGGCAGTTTAAATGGAAATGACATTCATTCAACTTGGTACTGTTCAGGGATAAGTCGAAGAGTTGTATGAGACACTTTTGTTTGTAAATTACACTTGCTTGCAAGTAGCAGTGTGTGTGTGTGTGTGTGTGTGTGTGTGTGTGTGTGTGTGCGTATGTGGGTGTATGTGTTGACTTGAGTTCCTTGAGTTGTGGCTAGGGCTTTAGATTTAGGTTGCCACGCAACTGAGACGTGACGGCCACTAATTTTCTGCTGCAGTGCCTCCGACGCGACTGTTGATCGAGGACGACGCCGGCCACAGGTTCACCTCCGTAGCCGGGCCCTTCTCAGAGGGCGACACGCTGCACCTGCGATGCATCGCCTTCGGTGGTAAGTCGGCCGCGAGACCGCTCTACGCTGCGCCATGCAGATTCTTTCAGATGCAGGGAGCAGGGAGTGGCAACTGACCCTTAACATAGACAAATGTAATGTATTGCGAATACATAGAAAGAAAGATCCTTTATTGTATGATTATGTGTTAGCGGAACAAACACTGATAGCAGTTACTTCTGTAAAATATCTGGGAGTATGCGTACGGAACGATTTGAAGTGAAATGGTTATATAAAATTAATTGTTGATAAGGCGGGTGCCAGGTTGAAATTCATTGGGAGAGTCCTTAGAAAATGTACTTCATAAACAAAGGAGGTGGCTTACAAAACACTCGTTCGACCTTTGCTTGAGTATTGCTCATCATTGTGGGATACGTACCAGGTCGGGTTGACAGAGGAGATAGTGAAGATCCAAAGAAGAGCGGCGCGTGTCGTCACAGGGTTATTTGGTAAGTGTGATAGCATTACGGAGATGTTTTGCAAACTCAAGTGACAGACTTTGCAAGAGAGGCGCTCTGCATCGCGGTGTAGCTTGCTGTCCAGGTTTCGAGAGGGTGCGTTTCTGGATGAGGTATCGAATATATTGTTTCCCCCAACTTATACCTCCCGAGGAGATCACGAATGTATAATTAGAGAGGTTCGAGCGCGCACGGAGGCTTTCCGGCAGTCGTTCTTCCCGCGAACCATACGCGACAGGAACAGGAAAGGGAGGTAATGACAGTGGCACGTAGAGTGCCCGCCGCCTCACACCGTTGGGTGCCTCGCCGAGTATAAATGTAGACGTAGATGTAGGTACAGGGTGCTTATGATTAAACGTCGCTACTTGAGAGGACCGCCATGAAAAACGACTATGAAAGTGATATTTTGTGGAAACATTTCTGAGTACATGCGGAACGGAAATAATGAGTAAACCGCTGAAAGAAACACATTTTAATTTCCACATGGGAGTCTAACCTTTATTAATTGCATACCATGCTGACATTTCGGGTTACAAACGTAGCTCAGTGTGCACGAAAGGCTGGAACTGCACTAGATACCATTTCACAGTAATTGTCCACTGACTTTTTGAACGGTGGACCAGGGAATGTTCAACTGTCGTGACAAGGCTCGCTGTTTGAAGATAGCACATTGCGTCCAGCATGCTCAGCCGTGACAACAGCAACTTCTTCAACAATTGTTGGGCTATTGGCCGTCGGCCTCTCTCGGGAGCAATCCCAAAATCACCAGTTAATTCGAACTTCCGAAGCATGTTCCTCAATCTTGGTGCGGAAAGAGGACCTCTTCGTATTCCTTTAATTCATCGATACCGGCCAATAGCAGCTACACTATTGCTGTGGTTTTGATAAAACAGCTAAGCGAGAAAAGCCCTGCTCAACGTGTCCTCACCAGTTACGGCAAGTCATGATACTAGACTACTAAATTTCTTTTATTTCACGTCCGTGGTCACAAACGTATAGGTCCTCAGACTACCGGTTTCGGTCAGCAATGACCGTCATCAGATCTGCAGCAAAATATAGAAAAAACACACAACTAGTTGATTGCCTACAGCTTCAAACAATAGAACAGGCCATGATGGAAAGTACTACTGGCATAGACGTGAAAATTGTGCGCTTTAAATGTAACGAGGCACCTCTGTTTCATAAAAAAAATATCCTAATATACTGAAGCCAACGTTGCATCGTCAAATGCTAAACACAAAATCAGCGTCAGCATCGTCACAGATATATTACTTATAGTTTATACAGGAGTCGTCTTGTCAGCAGCGCTTTTGTTCAAAAGATACTGCCGCACAGGCCACAAAATGTTTGTGTCGCAAGTTCGCCAGATGCCGCTACTGTAGGCGTACATACAGGATGTTTCGAAAATGACCGGTATATTTGAAACGGCAATAAAAACTAAACGAGCAGCGATAGAAATGCACCGTTTGTTGCAATATGCTTGGGACAACAGTACATTTTCAGACAGACAAACTTTCGAAATTATAGTAGTTACAATTTTCAACAACAGATGGCGCTGCGGTCTGGGAAACTCTACAGTACGATATTTTCCACATATCCACCATGCGTAGCAATAATATGGCGTAGTCTCTGAATGAAATTACCCGAAACCTTTGACAACGTGTCTGGCGGAATGGCTTCACATGCAGATGCGATGTACTGCTTCAGCTGTTCAATTGTTTCTGGATTCTGGCGGTACACCTGGTCTTTCAAGTGTCCCCACAGAAAGAAGTCACAGGGGTTCATGTCTGGCGAATAGGGAGGCCAATCCACGCCGCCTCCTGTATGTTTCGGATAGCCCAAAGCAATCACACGATCATCGAAATATTCATTCAGGAAATTAAAGACGTCGGCTGTGCGATGTGGCCGGGCACCATCTTGCATAAACCACGGGGTGTTCGCAGTGTCGTCTAAGGCAGTTTGTACCGCCACAAATTCACGAAGAATGTCCAGATAGCGTGATGCAGTAATCGTTTCGGATCTAAAAAATGGGCCAATGATTCCTTTGGAAGAAATGGCGGCCCAGACCAGTACTTTTTGAGGATGCAGGGACAATGGGACTGCCACATGGGGCTTTTCGGTTCCCCATATGCGCCAGTTCTGTTTATTGACGAAGCCGTCCAGGTAAAAATAAGCTTCGTCAGTAAACCAAATGCTGCCCACATGCATATCGCCGTCATCAATCCTGTGCACTATATCGTTAGCGAATGTCTCTCGTGCAGCAATGGTAGCGGCGCTGAGGGGTTGCTGTGTTTGAATTTTGTATGGATAGAGGTGTAAACTCTGGCGCATGAGACGATACGTGTACGTTGGCGTCATTTGGACCGCAGCTGCAACACGGCGAACGGAAACCCGAGGCCGCTGTTGGATCACCTGCTGCACTAGCTGCGCGTTGCCCTCTGTGGTTGCCGTACGCGGTCGCCCTACCTTTCCAGCATGTTCATCCGTCACGTTCCCAGTCCGTTGAAATTTTTCAAACAGATCCTTTATTGTATCGCTTTTCGGTCCTTTGGTTACATTAAACCTCCGTTGAAAACTTCGTCTTGTTGCAACAACACTGTGTTCTAGCCGGTGGAATTCCAACACCAGAAAAATCCTCTGTTCTAAGGAATAAACCATGTTGTCTACAGCACACTTGCACGTTGTGAACAGCACACGCTTGCAGCAGAAAGACGACGTACAGAATGGCGCACCCACAGACTGCGTTGTCTTCTATATCTTTCACATCACTTGCAGCGCCATCTGTTGTTGAAAATTGTAACTACTGTAATTTCGAAAGTTTGTCCGCCTGAAAATCTACTGTTGTCCCAAGCATATTGTAACAAACGGTGTATTTCTATCGCTGCTCGTTTAGTTTTTATTGCCGTTTCAAATATGCCGGTCATTTTTGAAACACCCTGTATATTCAATGGTAATTGTAAAATGTAAAATAAAAAGAGGGATAAAATCAGTAAAGTCTGTAGTGCGCTTATAAGGTGTAAAAATAATTACAGGAATAAAACGAAATACATTCAATGACGACAAAAGTCATATTGTTAAAAGGGAAAATATTAAGTGACAGTAATTTTGATACTCTCTAGTGGCCTCGTCTTATTTAAATCGTAGAGTTTTCGCTTGCATGTCAGTAATACGTTTCATCATGGCCTATGTCACTGTTTTCAGCTGTAGGTAACCCACCAGTTGTATTGTGTTTTTCCTATATTTTGTTGAAGATCTAAAGATGGTCACTGCTGACCGAAAACGGTAGTCGGAGGACCTACAAGCTTGTAGCCATAGACGCGAAATAAAAGAAATTTATTCTACATTTTCAGGCCACTGTTCCATTCGCAGCCATGTCGAAGCTTGTGAGACCAACACTAGTAACAACGTAAATACTTCAGCGCATACTCTGAACATTATTTCTATACTATGTGGTACCCGTATCGTAAATAGTTTTCCCTATACACTGACCCATGTAGCGACAGCTTAATTATAACCACCTTGCACCTAAGATGGTGTAGAATATTACCGATTAGGTCCGATGGTCTTCATCGAGGGCGTGGTAACTTCTCCACATGATACTATCCATCAAACGGCAGTGGACATCTATCAACGAGGGTGTCTGTGTGGGTCATTGGGCGGTAGTTGTCCAGGTATCCTGAACGCTGAACACTGATTTTACGTCTGCACCTACATGATTTTATTGCTGTATGAAATGCTTTGTGCTGCCAATCATATATGCAAATCGATAATGAAAATGAAATTGTTTGTAACTTATTAAGGCTTCCGTCAGAGTTGCAAATAATATTTTTATTACTGACTAGTTTTGAACTTCCTCGTTCATTTTCAAACTATTACCTACACTGGAAGGCACAATGTTATTAACAAAACCTGAAATAGAGTATTTTCAAACTTCTTGTGAGCACAGGTTACAGAAAACATTTAAATCATACACTCCTGGAAATGGAAAAAAGAACACATTGACACCGGTGTGTCATACCCACCATACTTGCTCCGGACACTGCGAGAGGGCTGTACAAGCAATTATCACACGCACGGCACAGCGGACACACCAGGAACCGCGGTGTTGGCCGTCGAATTGCGCTAGCTGCGCAGCATTTGTGCACCGCCGCCGTCAGTGTCAGCCAGTTTGCCGTGGCATACGGAGCTCCATCGCAGTCTTTAACACTGGTAGCATGCCGCGACAGCGTGGACGTGAACCGTATGTGCAGTTGACGGACTTTGAGCGAGGGCGTATAGTGGGCATGCGGGAGGCCGGGTGGACGTACCGCCGAATTGCTCAACACGTGGGGCGTGAGGTCTCCACAGTACATCGATGTTGTCGCCAGTGATCGGCGGAAGGTGCACGTGCCCGTCGACCTGGGACCGGACCGCAGCGACGCACGGATGCACGCCAAGACCGTAGGATCCTACGCAGTGCCGTAGGGGACCGCACCGCCACTTCCCAGCAAATTAGGGACACTGTTGCTCCTGGGGTATCGGCGAGGACCATTCGCAACCGTCTCCATGAAGCTGGGCTACGGTCCCGCACACCGTTAGGCCGTCTTCCGCTCACGCCCCAACATCGTGCAGCCCGCCTCCAGTGGTGTCGCGACAGGCGTGAATGGAGGGACGAATGGAGACGTGTCGTCTTCAGCGATGAGAGTCGCTTCTGCCTTGGTGCCAATGATGGTCGTATGCGTGCTTGGCGCCGTGCAGGTGAGCGCCACAATCAGGACTGCATACGACCGAGGCACACAGGGCCAACACCCGGCATCATGGTGTGGGGAGCGATCTCCTACACTGGCCTTACACCACTGGTGATCGTCGAGGGGACACTGAATAGTGCACGGTACATCCAAACCGTCATCGAACCCATCGTTCTACCATTCCTAGACCGGCAAGGGAACTTGCTGTTCCAACAGGACAATGCACGTCCGCATGTATCCCGTGCCACCCAACGTGCTCTAGAAGGTGTAAGTCAACTACCCTGGCCAGCAAGATCTCCGGATCTGTCCCCCATTGAGCATGTTTGGGACTGGATGAAGCGTCGTCTCACGCGATCTGCACGTCCAGCACGAACGCTGGTCCAACTGAGGCGCCAGGTGGAAATGGCATGGCAAGCCGTTCCACAGGACTACATCCAGCATCTCTACGGTCGTCTCCATGGGAGAATAGCAGCCTGCATTGCTGCGAAAGGTGGATATACACTGTACTAGTGCCGACATTGTGCATGCTCTGTTGCCTGTGTCTATGTGCCTGTGGTTCTGTCAGTGTGATCATGTGATGTATCTGACCCCAGGAATGTGTCAATAAAGTTTCCCCTTCCTGGGACAATGAATTCACGGTGTTCTTATTTCAATTTCCAGGAGTGTATATATGTGCACTCAGCCTCGTGATGCCAATTGAGGAGCTACTCGACCGAATAATAGCTGCTTCGGTCAAGAATACCATCATAACGACCGGGAGAGCGGTGTGTTGACCCCACGCCCCTCCTCTCCGAATCCTCCACTGAGGATGACACGGCGGTCGGATGGTCCCGGTAGGCCACTCGTGACCTGAAGACGGAATGCTTTTTTTTTTATATGTGCATTTGTGAAGTGTCACTGTGAAAAATATATTTGTTTTTTCACCATACCAGTACAACAAACGTCATTTGACTGTATTACGATTGTCTTCACACATTCAAAATTCGACAGGCGCCCTTATTTCTTTATACACAAAAAATTTGAAAGGCGGTCTCAGTTGTTTATTTTGTGGTCGAATACTGCGTGCTTTAGAGATCGTAATGTTGCAGCCAAATACATAGTTACTGCATTTGATAAAGGTGTACTATTCTTTAAGTTACAGATATATCATAAGCTAACTACTTTACTGAATTTTGAAACATTTTTAATATATATTATTTATCACACTACTATAATCCGTGCAAAAAGTTTTAAAAATTGTATTTCAAGTTTCGGTTATAACACTGTGCTTTCAAATGTAGGCAATGGTTTGACAATGAACGAAAATGTTCGAAAAATGTTATTTGCTACTCTGACGGAAACGTTAATTACCAACAAACAATCCTGCTGGAGTAGAGGTTGAATATACAGCTTCAGTTGTAAGCTTGTATTTATTATTCAGTACTTAAAACACGACCGTTTTCGGACTCTTACAAGCCCATCATCAGCAGTGATACTGGAAATACACAAGGGACCGAATCTAACAATAATTTTTACACGCGATAGTACACATGAAAAAGCAAAAATAGAAATTCAGTATAAGATTTTAGAAAACATCTGTCGTGATAGCTGTGGTAAAACCTAAGTAAAGGGCAAAGCGACACCAGACAATACTACGAACGACTGCCTGGTTAGTGAAATACGTGAAGAAAACCAAGACATTTACGCTGTTTGCTGTGATCCCGAGCGTCTTTATGGACAAATATAATACTTAGAGTACCACCAGCGAGCGCAAAGCACGGAGTAGCGTACAGAAAGACGGACGCAAATTGGTAAACCAGAGACGCAAAGGTACTGACGGCCATTCACAATTTGAATTAGTGATTTACATTCAAAAGGAAAAGAAAACCACAAGAAAGCTACATGAAAAGCATTCATAGTACATTATCAGTGGTAAAGCAACATACTGAACACGGGCAGAACAGAACAGTGGTAAAATTAACTGGAACCCGACGACATAAAGTTTATGTATAAACCGTAAAACACAATGAAACATATTGTTCCTTTCTGTGAATGGTATGCAAAATTTTATTTAGTGGGGACACATACGGTAACCTGGAATAACGTGCAACAGTCATGAGTTAAAAGAACGCACACTTGTGCCACTCCTATTAAAGAAGCATCTCGCTACTAAACAAAATGGAAGGTAGAAAAAGCTTGAAGTCCACACTGACAAAAAACTCCTATACCAGTTAATAGCCAGCAGCAGTAACACTAAGGGGGCACATTAAAAGTAGGAACAATTCAGAAACAGCTAACCCACACGGCAAGTCAAAGAGGTTTACGTGAGATGAGATGTGAGACAGACTGCATATGTAGAACGACAGACAGATTTTCATTTAATGAGGGCACAGATAATAACGCACAATAATGCGCTGCAGTCACAGGACGAAAAAATATAAATATGCAAACTTCCATTAAAAGAGGAGCTTTCCAGCTATGTTTAACAGAACGTGGGTGGACCATACAGTCATTACTATAGAAAATGGGCACATGCCTTATAATAGCTAAGCTTCATTAGGCCACCAAAGCAATAGCGAAAACACTGACCCAGTTAAGAAGTACACATGTGTAACGTACAACTACCAGTAAACAGGAGGAGGAACTGAGGCTGGGCGCTACTTCAAAACAGAAAAGTTATTCAAAAAGGCTGCTTGCTTAAGCGAAGTTTGCTCATTAGAAATGTCCGACGGATCACGGTTAATGCTGAGGATAATTTTTATTTCTTCTAAAAGATTTAAAACAAGTCGTTTCGTTGATTACTTAAAATGCTGCAGTTAGTGTTTATAAATGAAATGAAATAATTATGATTCTTCAAGTGATTAGTGAGGGCGGATTTAGAATTTCTAAGGTCCTGGTGCTCTCTATAGTGTATGCTAATGGAGCGGCCACGTTGGCCTATGTAGGCGGTGGGACACTAACTACACTGGATGCGACAGACACCCGATTCCGCGTTGCGAGTGTCTTCTCTGTTTTAGTGGTACTTCAGTAGGTGCCAGATCTTAGTGGTGATATAGAACACGGGTATAACGTCCTCTTTCCTGAGCCATTAGCCGATCCTATCGGATATGACATCTACGTATGGTTTTTTTAGGGTTATCATTACTATTAGATGATGTGGTACAGATCGCTAGAAGCGACTTCCGATTGCCTTTTTTGGAGTGAACATCAATAACGTTCAGCTAGTAACCATTAGCAAGTGCCATACGTTTAGTGATATCCTACTCATGCTGGTAGTTTTGCTTTGAGAGAGGGACTCTAATAATTCGGTAAAGTATTGCACGAAGAGCAACCATTTTTCGCTGTTTCGAATGAGCTGAAGAGCAGCCAGTAATAGAACCAGCCGTCGTTGGTTTCCTAAATATATGAAAGCGAACTTTACTGTACTCTAACGTAATTTCCAAATCCAAAAAAGGGAGTGTAAAACCAGAGTTGTAAACTAAATCATGACATTAATAATAAAGAGGAGCTAATTACTCACCTCACACGAGTGACTGTAAGCAGTGAAAAAAATCTAGCAAGGATACGAATATCGCCGTTAAGGAGGTGACTCTTGTTCCTGAATCCAACTTTTGGGGAAACTCTCGTCTAGATTTACAAGAAAATAATAATTTCCTTCGTTTCTTCAGAATTTTTATCTGGCTAACTACTTTGCTTTTAAAAACACCGTATATGTACTGACTGATGAGTTAGCCATATGATCTTCATTGCACGTGTAATAGCTAAAGTTTACATCAACCACAGTGAAAATCAGCTTTTTTCAAACCACCCCCAACACCTTCACGTCAATGACATCAGCAAAATGCACTTAAAGATTCAGTGTAGGCTTTCGACTCCCAGTTTTGTATTTGGAAATCACGTTACAGGACACGAAAGTTCACATCAATATATTTAGGAAACCAGAGAGGATTTATTCACTGTTCTTCAGTTCATTCAAAGCAGTGCTTTACCGCGCGATTGGAGTTCCTCTCTCAAAACAAAACTGCCAGCGTGAGTTGGATATCATTAAATTTATGGCACTTGCTAATGGCTACCAGCCAAACTTTGTTGATGTTCTTCTCCACCTAATGCAAACAAAAGTCACTTCTAACAATAGGTTCCAGATTGTCCTGTCGTCTACTAGTATTGAGAATTCAAAAAAAAAAAAAAATTGCATGACACCATATGTAGATGTTTTTTCCTATAGGATTGGCTAATGGCTTAGAAACACGGCAGTATATCCTTCCTCTATAACTCAATAAGATCGGATACCTATTGAAACCAGAGAAGTCAATTTCTATGCAGAATCTGGTGTCTACTGCATCCTTCCGCTTATATTGGCCAAACTGGCCGTTCCTTTAGCATTCTTTTCAGACAGCATCAGGATCTCGGCAATTCTAAATCCGCCCTCACTAAACACCTGAAGAATTATTGTCATACGATTTCAGATAGAAACACCATTCTGTATGATCAACGTAACACCTTTCTTTTAAATCTTTCTGAATAAATAGGAGTTATCCGCTGCATTAACCGTGGTACACCGGGCATTTTGAATGAGCAAACTTCGCTGAAGCAAGCAGCCCGTTTAAATAAATTTTCTGTTTTGAAGCAGAACCAGCCTCATTTCCTTCTCCTGGTTTCTGATTATTGTACATTACACCATTTCCTATAGTAACTATTGCAGGGTCCACCCAATATGTATTAAACATAGCTGCAAATTTCCTCTTTTAATAGAAGACAGCATATTTTAAATTTTTAATTCTATGACTGCGAGGCATTGTTGTGCGTCGTTATCTGTGTCCTCACTAAATTGAAATTTCCCTGTCATTCATGACGTACAATTTGTCTCACATCTTATATTACGTAAGCCTCGTTGACTCACCAGCATTTACATAGCTGTTTCTCAATTGCTCCTACTTTTAATGTGTCCCTTTACTGCTATTGCTGCTAGCTTTAATTGGTACAGGACTTTTTGACATTGTGAAGCTTTTGCTGCCTTCCATTTTGTTCAGTAGCGACATGATTTTTCATAGGAGTAAGTATACGTTCTTTTAACATACATGTTTATGTTCTTTTAACTCATGAATATGAAACGT
Source organism: Schistocerca americana (assembly GCF_021461395.2). Taxonomy (NCBI): domain Eukaryota; kingdom Metazoa; phylum Arthropoda; class Insecta; order Orthoptera; family Acrididae; genus Schistocerca; species Schistocerca americana. The sequence continues at coordinate 747,843,506 of NC_060122.1, read as the reverse complement.
TATTCCAAATCACCTTAAATGTCCTCATTAAATTAAAAACTTGTATGCCATTCATAGAATCGAAAAAAGTTTTTGATTGTGTTTGTACCTAAATTCTATGTCGTCGGCCTTCAGTTAGTTTCACTACAGTTCTGTACAGCCCCTGTTCAATTTGTTCCTTTACCGATCATAATTTACCCTTAACGTTTTTCATTTAACTTTCTTGTAATTTTTTGTCTTTTCAATGTAACTCACTAATTAAAATTGTGAACGGCTATGCTAGTTGGTCTCTCGTTGTTCTTCCCGTCAACAGATGGCAGTACCTTTGCCTGTCTGGTTTACCAGTTTGTTTCCTTGTTCGTGTACGTTGCCCCGTGTTCTGCGCTCCTATACTCTACTACGTCGCTCGGGGTCAGAGCACAAAATGTAAGTGTCCTTGTGTTCATTGCAAATTTTTTTTCCCCGGACTGTCATTCGTATTATTGTCTGCTATCGCTTTGCCATTGACTTAGGTTTGTATGTAACTATTAAATGTTATTGTAGATTTTTATTTTGCTTTTTCATATATACTACCTCGTGTAAAAATCATTATTAGATCCGGTCTCTTGTTCATTTTCAGTACGACACCTGATGGTGGGCATGTAAAATCCCAAAACCTGCCGTGCTGTACTGAAAAAAGAAATGAACCCAACAAGTGAAGCGGTATCTTCAAACCGTAACCTAATTAATAATTTACAAATGTACTTAGTTACTGATCATGATACCAAGACAAGGCTGGAATTGCACAAGGAAACTGTTGATCCTTGTAACTCTTTTATGCCATCATGCAGCCTTTGTGTTAACTTCTTAATGCACTTTACTTACGTACACCCAGACGTTACAATGTATGGTAGAACGTGTTGTTTTATATTTATTTGTTTCTAGACACAAGATCGTACTGTATACCCAGCTGGCACTTATTTATCAGCAAGACAAACGTGTTTTGTTATTGGATACAGCTGTTTCCATCAGTTCTGTAATTTATTATTGACCCTGTACATGGGCAGTACGGGCATCTTTTTTCTGGGTCATGAGTGACAAAGTTTCTCACGCCATTCAACATTGTTTTACGGGGCATGTTAACATGAGTATGAGGGAAAACAGACTGGTGATCGGAACCAGCCGGAAAGAAAGACAGAAACAATCACATGTCGGCTGACAAAACATTTTAATCAGGCCATGTACATTGCCGCTACATCCGGCATTCGGTGTTCTCGAATATGTGAAGTAATCAAGCGAACATACGGGTTGACGTCACGCACCGCACCTCGCCTGTGTTTTCCAGCTTTCAACATTATGTGCCACATCTGCAGCCTATGACCATCGTTCCGTTACCTTTAATGGTACATAGTTTCATAATTTTATTCAAAGAATGAAAGAGATTTTTTCCCTGTAAAAATAACAATGAAATTCGGTAACGTTTAAGAAGCTGTTCAACTGCAAGAAGAAATGCTAAGACACAAAGTGCTATCCATACTTACTGCAGTACACACTGATCCTCTCTGTCGCCGGCCATTTGCAGTTGCCGGTGGACTACGTCATTCTCTATGTTTCTTTATGTCTGTCTTTGTGACACATGAGTACATTTTTAGTCCAAAAACATTAATCGCCACACTCTCTGTGATACAGGCCGGTTTTCAGCGCATAATGGTTTGTCCTCCATAAAGCGACCCATTAAAACTGTTGCCTTTTGAGTGCTACCAGTAGCTCAGAATTCCTTCTCGTGTTGTGTCAACTTACAAAGGAAACCACGCAGTACTTATTGATTCTGATCCTGAACATATCCAGCTATTTGAAACTGTGTCTTGTTATTTGATCCTTACTATGTAATCCTCCATACATTGTCACTATTATAAATATTAATTACCTTACCTTCCTTCCTACTACAGGTGTCATCCGAGGCTCTGTCCTATGTCCTTTCCTTTTCTTAATTTAAACTATCGATAAGCCTAAATTACTTCCATCTGTTGACTTTTTCGCCTCCTTCATTACGGTGAGGGAGCAGCTTACCTATCTTTTCTACGTGTTACTGCACGAATACCCGCTTTTCTTATGACTTTACCTTCATTAGCTAGCGTCCACGTGTAACCAATAGCCTATACACTATTCCCTCTCTCATCACTTCTAAATAAGAACGTCTCCTCTCTCCTCCATCATGTTTACCCTTTTCCTATTCATTATATGCGTTGGTTATAGGATCGAGAGTCGAGAAAGGCTAACTGAGTTCTGCAATAAATTTAGGTTAGTAATAGCAGACTCACTTGTTCAACAACCACAGGAGGAGTGGCTGCACTTTGAGAAGGTTTCAAGACGTGGGAAGATTCTAGATGAAATACATTATGGTCAGACACACATTCCAAAACCATATACTGGATTTCATGGTGTGCCAATGAACACATATAGTCCGGAATAACAATTTAGTAATGATGAAGAGCAGGATGAAGTTTAGGAGACTAATACGCAAAGTGGGATACTGATGTTCAAGGAATGACGAGTTGCCCTAGGAGTTCACCGAGGCTATTAGATACTGCAATATTAAATATCTCAGTGGGCAAATAAATTAAACGTTGAATGGGAGTCAAGTAATTTGGAATGAGAACACAGCTACAAAGAAGGTAGTGGCGAAACTCTGGGAGACAGAAGAAGTACATCAATTGATCGAAGAAAGAATGGAGTACAAAAATGTTGAGGGAAATTCAGAAATACAGAAATATAAATCACCAAAGAATGAAACATATATGAAACGCAGGGAACCTAAGGCGAAATCGCTGCAGGAAAAGTGTGACGAAATTGGAAAAGAAATGGATGCCGGATAGATCGACTTAGCATGTAGAAAAGTCAAAACAACCTCATGTGAAATTAAAAGCAAAGGCGGCAACAATAAAAAAGAGATGAAAGTCCAATGTAAAGTGTAAAAAGGAGAGTAGATATGAGGAGAGAATACACTTTATGGCCTTAGGAGGGGAACGACTTGTCCGCTGACGTGATTAATGAAGAAACAGAAGCAGATATCGAAGACATAGAGATCTGGTATTAGAATTTAACAGAGGTTTGGAAGACTAGCGATAAAATAAGGCAGAAGAAACGGATAACATTCATTCGGAGTTTCTGAAATCATTGGGGAGTTGGCGAACAAGTGACTATTCAAGTTGGTGTGCAGAGACATACCATAAGATTTTCGAATAAAGATCTTCTACCCAATTTCGAAGATAGAAAGGGCCGACAAGTCAGCGAATTATCCCACAATCTCCTTCACAACTCATGCATCCAAGTCACTGATAGAAATAATACACGGAAGAATGGAATAGACAAACTAAGATATTTTAGAAGACGAAAATCAAGGCTATCGGTAAGAAATAGAAACTGCTGAGGCAGTTCGGATGTTGACATTGGTCATGGAAGCAAGACGAGAAAAATCAAAGACGCAATCAGAGGATTTGTCGACCTGGAAAAGCGTTCCAGAATGTAATATGGTGCAAGATGTTCAACATTCTGTAAAAAATAAAAGTAAGGATTCAAAGTTTGTACAAAAATTTAGAGGGCACAATAAGAATGGAAGATCAAGAACGAAGCGCTCGAATTAAAAATGGCTTAAGCGAGAGATGTAGACTTTCGCTCCTTCTGTTTTACCCATAAGTAGAAGAAGCAGTGGCGGAAATAAAAGAAAGATGGAAGAATAGAATAAAAAATCAGGATGAATGTGTCACAGTGAAGATTCTTTAACTATATTGCCATTCACAGTAAAAATGAAGAAGATTTATTTGGAATGTTGAATGAAATATCAGGATAATATGTAAAGAATATGGAGTGAGAGTAAATCGAAGGAAGACGGAAGTTAGGAGGAGTAGCAGAAATGAGACAACGACCAATTTCAGAATTGGGAATACAAAGTAGACGAAACGAAGGAACTCTGTTACCATCGAAGCGCATGACAGACGAAGTAAGGAGGACATAAAAAGTAGAGTAGCACAGACAAAGAGGCATCCTGCCCAGGAGAAGCCTGCTATTATCGAACATCGGCTTTAACCAGACGAAAAAATTTATACGAGCGTAGTGTGAAGCACAGAAGTGTACGTTAACGCATTATGGACTGTGGGAAAATCTGAACAGAATCTATGCGTTTGGGATATAATGGTACAGAAGAATGTTGAAAACGATACGGTAAGGAATGAGGAAGTACTCCGCAGAATCGACGAAGACAGGAAAATATGGAAAGCACTGACAAGAAGAAGGTACAGGATGTTGAGACATGCGTTAAGACACCAGGAAATAACTTCTATCGTGTTAGAGAGCTGTAGAGGGTAGAAACGTTAGGGGGCAACTGACTTTGGAATATATCCAACAAATAATGAGATCGTAGGTTACAAGTGCTACTCTGAGATGAAGAGGCTGTCACAAGAGAGGAATTCGTGGCGGGCCTCATCAAACTAGTCAGCAGACTTACTACCTCCTCAAAGTACTACAGCTCAACCTACACACAAATTTGCTTCTCCCTTATTGTATTTTTGCCATCCAACCCGACACCTACACTAATCCCCATTTTTAGCACTCGAACGCCTCCGGATCCCTCTTCTTTTACCCACACCCTACAACACTGTAGAAAGCCGAACTTTTCCATCCCCTAAATTTCCTTCACAGTGCACTTCCTAATGTCCTTTTCTTTAGCAGAACAAAACGGAATTTGGTTTGTTTTCAGTCTTATACATAAAAGTAACAGATTTTACCCGTGGAGCACCCAGTTTCGCATTTCCAAGGAATTGGAAAGTAGGCTTTTTGATTCTGAGGGCCTACGACATGGTGCAAAGAATGAGTCAGAGCCTTCCGAAACCTCCTTTAAACAACAAACCCATAATATGAAACACAGTAACATTAATTACATAGCCGCTTTTAATGTTCTAATGAACATCCTTTCGATTCAGAAGGATTCATGATATTTAAGGAAAAACCAATGAAAGTAATTATGAAAAATTTTCCCCAATTGGGAACAGGTTTCATCATAAACAGAAACGTATTAAACTCAGTAAGAGATCTTAAATCAATAAATGTAGGACTTCCCACAGTAAAAATCAAATAATCAAACAAAGCTTACACCGTTTTATTTGCACATGCACAACAAATGAGAAAAACAGAACACTGAAAGAGCAAACAGGAAATTTAGGGCGAACTGTGTCAAACACCCCAGATCACATTCAGTCGAAAAACACAGTTTTACTTCGTGGAAATTTTAATGCAAAAACTGGCAACGAACGTCAGCACAGATCAAAATTAGGAAAATTGCCTGCACCTAAAGGGACCAACGTAAACGGAGATTCTTCAAAACACTTGCTAGAATATAAACTGCATGGATATCACCAAATCTGGTTTGTAGCCAACAACGAACGACTCGATGGCATTGCAATAAGTGGACATTTGCGATGGAGGTTTGCAATTTACACAAGTTGCCAAGAGCGCCGGTTCAGATTCAGACCACTACCCATCTGTTATTAAATTCAAGGAAGACCAATATTTAGAAAAAAGAAGCAATACCATCCCACAAAGTTTGACATACAGAAGTAGTCTAGACAAAATGATTAGAAAATGCGGTTGGGAAAAAGAATACCAAAATGTTGGGAACAACTTGAAAAAGACATTACTTAGCCTACAGAAGAAATTATCCGTCTTTCAAAGAAATGGAAACAAGCATTTTGGAATAATTATTGTATTGAGCTAATTAAAGTGGTCTCAAAAATATCAGAGTGCGACATATAAAAGATCAGGTAACGTCAACTGAGTTACAGTTTAAGCAGAAGAAGTGTTTAAAGAAATACACGCCACCACTTTACAGCTCATACAGCTAGAAACACAAAAGGCTGCATATAATATCAAAGAGAACAGCACAATATTGCAGACTACTTCAAAGAATTACACAACTGCTATCCACTGAAAACAGAATTTAATTTTTATAATTTAATCCAAATACTAGCAGACTCAAACTCACGAACAATAGAGGATGTCAGAAAAATCATAAAACAAGTTAAAAATAATAAAGCATCAGTAGAACACAATATACTTGCAGAACTGTGAAAAAACACTGGTGACAACATTATTCTATGTCTAACAGAAATAAGTAATGAAATTGGGACAACGAACAGCTTACCTTAAGAATGGACATCGGCATTAATACATCCACTACACGAAAAAGTGAAGAAAACTGATCCTAACAATTATGGAGGGATCTCCAGTTTACTAGTGACATTCAAGATCTTGTCCATGGCACTTCGAAAGGGAGCTGAAGGAATACTCGACCCACAACTAGCAGAGTATCAAGCAGGATTTAGAACCGGAAGGTCTTGTGCAGAGCAAACATTACATCGAAATAATATAGTGGATGTGAGGTAAATCAGACAATAAAACGCGAGAGAAATTAAAGGAACTTTAACGATCACAATTTTAAAAGTAAGATTTATGAGAAACTGTCAAAAAGTTTCGAAATAAAATCAGGAGTATGACAGGGAGTTGGTTAATCGCCCCTACTTTTTAACCGCGCATTATACAAGGTAGCGAGAAAAAGAGAAAAACCCTAAGAAGTAAGGTGTTTAATTATAATAAAACCAAATAAAATCATAATAAATTGCCTAACATTTGCGAATGGTATGGCATTAATTAATGACTCACGGGACAGAGCCAAAGAACAATCACAGAACTATAGGGACAAGCAGACTATATAGGACCAAAAGTATCGTTTGAGAAACACATCACATGGTAAACATCAGTGATGCCCCACCATATCATAAAATTCATAATAACACAATGTCTAAAACAGTTTTAAGTACCTAGGATAATGCATGATGAGCAACACAAAACAAAAGATAGCTATAGAAAAGTACATGTAATGGAAAGGGCATTCCTATTGACAAAAACATATACAAGAAAAAACTTTGTTCTGGAACGCTAAACTAAAGCAATATCAAACATTGGTCAGCTATGAGACACTTTATGCAGCAGAAACACTTAGACTAATAAGATTTGGGGATCTTGAAAAACTGGAGAAACTTGAAAGCAGAGGAAAATAACTGGGACCTGGAAGTAATAGTAATGGTGAATACGAATTAAGATTAAACGAAGTGCTCTGTTCGAAAATGGGAAAGGTAACTGATGTAATGAGGAAAATAAGACTACTGTTTTTTGTCGACATACAACAAATGGATAATAACAGACTAATCATGATTTTCAGTTTACATACATCTTGAAAGTTGAATGTTAATACTTCTTTGGAAAGTTGGCCAATGATTCTGCTGGTGTGGATATACAACCTGTGAGGTTTTATTATCGCGATTGGCTGTATTTAAATTATCATTAATCTCTTCCCGTTTGCTTCTAGATTCCTTAATCTTGTCATTTATCTCGTCACAAAACAATTTTAACTTCTCTACCTGTAACTTGAAGTTTTGTTCCTGTTTGCTTCTAGATTCCTTGATATTGCCACGAAATTCGTTGATAAACTTTTGTATCTCATTATGAAACCCTCTAATTTTATTATTGGATTTTCTAAACCATTCGTTATTGGAGTTTCTAAACTAATCATTATTGGATTTTCTCACCTAATTAATTTGAGCCACACACCGTCAGGTGGCTTGCTGAGTATGGATGTAGATGTAGAATAATTGTGTAACATTGTTATTGAAAGAGGGGAAGACAAAATAATTTTTCTCGGTAGGAATAGAGGCAGTACCTGAATCTCTCATAACAATATTGGATTGTGTTACCTGATCACCTGAATTGCGTCATGTATGACAAACAATAATAGCCTCTACTCTGATTACTCACTGTATTGTTCGAAAGTTTCCTAACTTCATTATGCTGAGAATAATTTTCTACATTCTGTCTCAGATTTTCCGACACTTCATTTGAAGCTATCTAACGATAGCTTGTCTTGTCCATTACTGCCTGTGTTCTAGTTTTCATTGTCGTTGCAAAAGTAAAGGAAATAATAGAAAATGAAAACATCATGCACAAAACGGTTAACTTCACTGTTGCAAAATAAATTCTGAAGTAGAAAACTGCTGAAATGAGAGTGTTGCTATTACTGCAAAGCAGCGCGCAAGCAACAGAAATGCTATGTAACAACTACTGACCAACTACTATAGCATAAAATTTTGCAAATGTAGTAGCAAGACGAAGCACCTCTAACTGCAAAATCGTCCAACGAAACGAAATCCTGGCAGACAGGTGAAATTTAATTCGTAACTGATTATTAAACTCGTGCAAATTTGTAGTTATTGTTTTGTTCTGCTGAAGGAAGCACGGAAATATCTGACAATTACTGAATTCTGATTGAGAACAAAACGAAACTGAAATCACTTATTTGTGTATTTGTCTTCTTGTATGGCAATTTTCCATCGGGGCGGGCTCGCAGCAGCGTTTGCGGATCATAAACAAATCAGTTCTCAACTATCGAGTTTTAAAAATATCTCTAACAACCCCTAAAAACAGCTCTGCAAAGCTTGTGTAAGTAACAGATATTTCAAAAGCAAAACTGCGATCGACGCAGTGTGCAATCATGGTCATAATTTGACTGCAACAACAACGACCATAATTTTTTTTTCTGGTAGAGAGAGCTTGTATGGTCAACTAGCCTTAAGAGGTGTAAAGAAAGGAAAGAAACTAATAAAGACTTTAACTTACTACAATCAAAAAACAGATTGTTTAAACACTGACACACTTTACACAGACCTTAATTATTCCACAACGTCTATACTCAACAAACACGTCTCTGGCCACAACAAAGATATGAATATTACTCTCAATGTATGCATACACAAATCTGCCAAAATCCCCCCAGTTCTCAAGCAAGCAACAACTACGCGCAATAAAAAGGCGAAATAGCAAAAAGCCTGAATTAACACCAAAGTTTCCTCCGGCGCTACTGACACGATCACCGCGGGCTGTAACCTCACATGTCGCGCGGCATCTTTCCAGCGCAGGCTGCGCTGGCCGACTTTTGACTCCTCTCAACAACTGTTCGCTCGCTACTAATCGCGATAATAATATCTCACACTCAGAGTTTGGGTGTCACACCAACAGAATCATTGGTCAACTTTGCAAAGAAACTTAAACGTCCAAGTTTTAAGCTACAAATCCAAACCCACATGGATCACCGACATTGGCATGAAAAACACGGGAATTTGAATAGGCATAATAGAAAACAGAATACTTTTTAGATAAGCAATACGAACGAACCTCTCAGAAAGGTTATTCGAATAAACAGATGACATGAAATTATTCCACGAAGAATAGGTAGAAGACTTTTTAAACATATCAAACTGTTTATTTACTTTTCTGGTAACATCAGTGCAAATTAACTTCTAGTAGTTTGAGAAACCTATGTAAATGGTTTTCTATATTTATTGGACATAATGTATTTTCAAACAGTGACTGAAAAATCACGATATTTCTTCACTGTCGCACCCTCATGTAGCAGGAGAATAGAACTCGAGAAACCAAATCTCTAGTGGGAACTCTACCTGCTATCCATCCAAGGAAAAGCTTACGATAGACTAAAGCTGCTTCACCGTTCTCCACACTTCGGAAGTTCCGATCAGATTAATCGTCTTCCCTGCTAATTTCGCATTTTCTCAATGAAAGCACTTGATCGTCGTAAACTCTGCTTTGCTTACATTATCCCATCACCCGCATTGTTTTGAATCTTTTACCGAATACTCAAAATTTTCCTCCCTCCTTAGCTACAATGAACGTCTCCACTTACACTGAAGAGCCGAAGATACTGATACGGCTACCTAATATCGTGTAGGGCCCCGTGAGCACGCAAATGTGCTGCAACACGACGTGGCATGGCCTCGACTAATATCTGAAGTAGAGCAGACGGGAACTGATACAATGAATCCTGTAGCGATGTCCATAAATCCGTAAGAGAGCGAGAGTGTGGAGATCTCGTCTGAAGAGCACGTTTGCGAGGCGTCCCAAATATGGTCCATAATGTTCATGTCTGGGGAGTTTGATGGCCAGCGGAAGTGTTCAAACACAGAACACTATTCCTGTAGCCACTCTGTAGCAATTCTGGACTTGTGGAGTGTCGCATTGTCCTGCGGGAATTGTCCAAGTCCGTCGCAATGCACAATGGACATGAGTAGAGCAGGTGATCTGACAGGATGCTTACTTAAGTGTCACCTGCCAGAGTCGTCTCTAGACGTATCAGGGGTCCCATATTACTCCAACGGCACACGTTCCACACCATTGCAGAGCCTCCACGATCTTGAACACATGCAGGGTCGAAGGATTCATGGAGTTGTCTTTATACCTGTACACGTCCATCCACTTGATACAGTTTGTAATGAGACTCGTCCTACCAGCAAACATGTCTCCTGGGAAGAACTTTGGAACGTAAGAGACGAGGTATTGGCGGAATTAAAGCTGTGAGGACGGGTCATGAGTCATGCTTGGATAGCTCAGATGGTAGAGCACTTGTCCGCGATAAGCAAAGGTCCCGAGTTCGAGTCTCGGTCCCGGGCACAGTTTTAATCTGCCAGAAAGTTTCATATCAGCGCACACTCTGCCGCAGAGTGAAAATTCATTTTGGAAACACCTTTCCAATCATTAACAGTCCAATGTCAATGTTGACGGTCCCAGGCGAGGCGTAAAGCTTTGTGTCGTGCAGTAATCAAGGGTACACAAGTGGGCCTTTGGCTCCGAATGCCGATATTGATGATGTTTCGCTCAGTGGTTCGAACGCTGACACATGTTGATGGACCATTATTGAAATCTGCTGAAACCTGAGAAAGGGTTGCACTTCTGTCACGTTGAACGATTCTATTCAGTCTTTTTGGTCCGATTCCTGTGGGATGTTTTTCCAGCCACAGCGAAGTTGGCGATTTGATGTTTTACGGGACTCCTGATGTTCACAGCACACTCGTGAAATGGTCGTACGGGAAACTCCCACTTCATCACTACCTGGGAAATTCATTGTCCCATCGCCCGTGCGCCGACTATGACACACCGTTCAAACTCACTTAAATCTTGCTAACCTGCTATTATTGGTGCAGTAAGCAATGTAACAACTTCGCCAGACACTTGTTGTTTTACATAGGCGTTGCTGACCACAGCGCCATATTCTGCCTATTTAAATATCTCTGTATTTGAATATGCATGAATATACCAGTTTCTTTCACGTTTCAGTATATTATACACACCCCGCTTATGCGACTACCAGTCTTAGAGTTCGCTATAGTAAATTAATAATGTCGTGTGGCTCGAAGTCCTAGTGAAAGTCTGTCAATTGGATACTATGTCGGTGACTTGCGTGTCCCTAAAGTAACCTAGGTATCCCATCGGGAAAAGACGACTTACACTTTAACCTGGAATTCAAAACAAATGTCATTACTGGTGAATCCTTACCTTATAGAGAGATGAAAGGTATGTTCGACTAGGCCATGAGGCACGACCAGATTACCATTCTTACCAGTGCTGACATGTTAACAAATCTAGACCACGAAACTTTATCGACTTCACGTACATATTCCATACAATCACTCTACATAGGGACTTCAACAGCCCTCCACACTACAACTTGTATTTTCTGTCTCACCTACATCACTCCTACATGTTAATTTTGTTTATGTTCCTCGCCTCCTCTTCTCCATTTGAATACTTCTCACCTCTCTCCATAACCATGGCTTTGCTTCTAATCCAATTGCCCACTCCAGTTACTGTACAGACAAGTTGCTATACAGACTTTATTCAAGGTACTAAGGTACAAATAATTATTATCGTCATCAGTTTGCACAACCTTTTAGCAGTTTTAAAATACATGTATATCATAAATTTGCTTTTTTTTGGTAGTTTTAATTGTGATTTATTATAAATTCTGTCATCTGAAAAGTAGAACAATGAAGTGTTTTTCGCAAGGAAATGAAAAACAATTAGTACAAAAGAGATGGAGCAGAGAGTGCTTTTGAAGGAACTATATTATCCCAAAAGCTGATAGCACACAAGTGAATATAGAATAAGTAACCATTAATTTGAAGAAGAATTTTAGCAGCGAAGGGTGGTGAAACCATTTAATCTTCCTAAAATGTACACTGCTCTGCAAAACGTAAGGGCGAGTTAGATGAAGTAACATAACATATTCCCTACTTGGCGGAAGTGAATGACGGTGCGGGAGCGTATTGCCAGAGGCCTCCCAGTCATATACAGAAAGCTGAACGTCACTTGACGTGAGATCAGTGTGACCTCAGCGCCAAATATAGCTGGCTCTGCAACACGAGGCAGTTGAAGGAACGGAAAAAGACAGTGCGTCAATCAGCGAGCAGTTATGGTGCAGTTAGATGCTGTTCTTCGTTACAACATGGCCCGGAAACAACATTTGGATGACTCCACACGGGGAAAAAGTCAGCGGAAAATTGCGAGAAGGATGAAGTGTATCGCGAATAGCCAAGTAGTTTGGCATTACTCACATCATTCATTCATGTGGTTGGTTGGCTGGGGGGGGGGGGGGGGGAGAGGGGATAGACGAAACAGCAACATCATTGGTCCCATTGGATTAGGGAAGGATTGGGAACGTAGACGGCCGTGACCTTTCGAAGAAATCATCCCGGCGTTTGAATAATGCGATTTATGGGGAACACGGAAAACCTAAATCAGGATGTCCGGACGCGGGTTTGGACCGTCGTCCTCCTGAATGCGAGTCCAGTTTGCTAACCACTGCGCCACCTCGTTCAGTGTTTCATGTGCATGTGGAGCACTTCAGAATACAGGAACTGTCGAACAGCGGGTGCATTTGCAACAACATTTGAAATGACTGCAGACTCACTCTCCACAGTCAGACTGCAACTGCATGAGGGCGGTCCCTTTGGCCGACGATAAGTCTGTTGTGTTCTGTTGAACCTGCACATCGGTGACACTTTTTGCGGTGGTGCTAACAGCAAACGGAATGGACCTTCGAGAAATGAGTCGCTCTCTCTTCTCGGATAGCAGCAGTTTCAGTCTGATTCTGAACATATAGCGAGAGGTAGGAACACGTAATGCACCTAGGAACATCTCGAATATGATGTTTTAGGCGTTCTACGTTTAACGGTGGCGAGAAGCCTGCGATGAGGTGACAAAAGTCACCACCTCCTAAAATCGCGTCCCACCTCCCCTTTTAGGCTGCGCAGTGATGCAGCTCGACGTGACATGGACTGAAAAAGTCGTTGGAAGTCCCCTGTACCGCCACTGAGCAATGCTGTCACTATAGCCGTCCATAGCTGCAAAAGTGTTCCCGTTGCAGGATATTGTGCAAGAACTGACATCTCGGTTATGTCCCATAAATGTTCGACGGGATTCATGTCAGGCGATCTGGATGTTCAAATCACTCGCTCGAGCTCTCCAGACAGTTCTTCAACCCAATTACGAACAATTTTGGTCCGCAACTGGTGCATTATCATCCACAACAGTCCGGTCGTTGTTTGGGAACATGAAGTCCGTGAATGGCTGCAAATGGTCTCCATGCAGCCTAATATAACCATTTCGAGTCAATAATCGGTTCAGTTGGGCCAGAGAACCCAGTCCATTCAATGTAAACTCAGTTCACACCATTATGAAGCCACCACCAGCTTCTACAGAACCTTGCTGGCAACTTGGTTTCATGGCCTCATGGGGTTTGCGCCACACTCGAACCTACCATCAGCTCTTACCAACTGAAATACGGACTCAGATCTTCAGGCCACGGTTTTTCTGTCGTTTGGGGTCCAACCGATATGGTCACGAGCCCAGGAGAGGAGCTGCAGGTGATGCCGTGCTGTTAGCAAGAGCACTCGCACGTGTTGTCTGCTGCGATAGCCCATAACCCAAAGTCTCGCCTCACTGTCTTAACGGATACGTTTCTCGTACATCCCACATTGGTTTCTACAGTTATTTCACGCAGTGTTGCTTGTCATTTAGCTCTGAGTCGTTGAGTGAGGGCTGCTGGCCCCTGCGTTGCCCTTGATGGGAAATAGAGTCTGAAATTTATTATTCTCGGCACACTGTTGACACTGTGGATCCCGGAATATTGAAATCCCTAACGATTTCCGAACAGTGTGTCACATGCGTCTAGCTCCAGCTAGCATTTCCCGTTCAAAGTCTGTTAGATCCTTTCGTGCTGTTATAACGATGTCGGAAACTCTTTCACATGAATCGCGTGAGTACCAATGACAGCTCTCCCAATGGACTGCCCTTTTATACAGAGCGGCCCAAATAAAACCGTCCCCTGCCCTGAAAGGAATAGGAATGAAGAAAATCAATGTACATCATCATTTTCTTACATTTTTATTGTACAGTTTCTGTGGTGTCACCGCCAGACACCACACTTGCTAGGTGGTAGCCTTTAAATCGGCCGCGGTCCGCTAGTATACGTCGGACCCGCGTGTCGCCACTGTCAGTGATTGCAGACCGAGCGCCGCCACACTGCAGGTCTAGAGAGATTTCCTAGCACTCGCCCCAGTTGTACAGCCGACTTTGCTAGCAATGGTTCACCGACAAATTACGCTCTCATTTGCCGAGACGATAGTTAGCATAGCCTTCAGCTACGTCATTTGCTACGACCCAGCAAGGCGCCATTATCAATTGCTATTTATCTTGTGATGCATGTACCGTCAGACCGATGTTCACCAATTATGGGTTAAAGTTAAGTATTCCAGAAGCTACGTACTATTTTTGCTACTATTAAGACTTTGTCCTGTTCCAGACCTCACGCCATCCTGCGTGAGCTTAAACGCGTGCCCTTCGGCCTCCCGTCCTAGTGGATTGGCTGTCTTGCCAGTCCACAACAGTTTCATTATTAACTATGTAATTAACAGTTAAAGTAACAGATTTAATTTTATTAGTTTAATAAGCATATTATAGAAAGGAATTTAAAGTCTGTGTTCAAAATGTTCTCCGCCAACATCCAAGCAAAGTTCTGCACGGCGAAGCACGTTAACGAAAACCCTTTTCAGTACTCTTTGAGGAATGTTCGAAATTTCTTCACATATGTTGTTTTCTAATGTGTCAAGTGTTCTGGGATTGTTCAAATATTCAAATGTGTGTGAAATCTTATGGGAAGTATCTGCTAAAGTCATCAGTCCCTAAGGTTACACACTACGTAACCTGAATTATCGCCGGCCTAAGTGGCCGAGCGGTTCTAGGCGCTACAGTCTGGAACTGCGTGACCGCTACGGTCGCAGGTTCGAATCCTGCCTCGGGCATGGATGTGTGTGATGTCCTTAGGTTTAAATAGTTCTAAGTGACTGATGACCTCAGACGTTAAGTCCCATAGTGCTCAGAGCCATTTGAACCATTTTGAACCTAAATTATCCTAAGGACAAACACACACACCCATGCCCAAGGGAGGACTCGAACCTCCGCCGGGACCTGCCTCGCAGTCCATGACTGCAGCGCCTTAGACCGCTCGGTCTGGGATTATTGCAGTCGACTCTAGCTTTAGAAATCCCCAGACGTAAATGTCACGTGGTAACAAATCGGGAGAGCGGGGTGGCCACAAGCCCTTGCTAATGGTCTTCTCTTCTGTAAAATCAGTATGTATACGAACTAAGGACAAATCCGACGTATGAGAAGTTGCCTCATCTTGCTGGAAATACGCACAACATTTTTCGTTTGGAGTTAACAGAGCCGAAAATTCATTGTAGAATGCAAGTAAACATGTATGTTGACAGAATGAGATATTCACTCTGCAGCGGAGTGTGCGCTGATATGAAACTTCCTGGCAGATTAAAACTGTGTGCCCGACCGAGACTCGAACTCGGGACCTTTGCCTTTCGCGGGCAAGTGGTCTACCATCTGAGCTACCGAAGCACGACTCACGCCCGGTACCCACAGCTTTACTTCTGCCAGTACCTCGTCTCCTACCTTCCAAACTTTAAGGTAGGAGACGAGGTACTGGCAGAAGTAAAGCTGTGGGTACCGGGCGTGAGTCGTGCTTCGGTAGCTCAGTTGGCAGAGCACTTGCCCGCGAAAGGCAAAGGTCCCGAGTTCGAGTCTCGGTCGGGCACACAGTTTTAATCTGCCAGGAAGTTTCATGTATGTTGACAGTTTCGTTGAAGAACAATGGCCAGATAATTCTGTTACCAGATACAGCACACCATACACCAATTTCTAAATCGTGTAACGGCTTTTGTAGTATGCCATGGGGATTCTCTGTAGCCCAGTATCTTGTGTTTTTTGAGTTAAAGTAGCCCGACAGATGAAACCAAGCTTCATCCGTCGGAAAAAGGAGAAAAGGATCAAGTGGCCCCCAGCGACATTTTCCAGCAACCAATTACAATAATGTGTACGCTTGCCGTTGTCCGCTTCTTTTATTTTCTGAACAACACTCACACGGTAAGGTTTCGTTTTTAAGCCATGAAGGATGCGTTGACATGACCCGCAAGATATTCCTAATTGCTGTGATAATCGTCGTGTTGACTTGTAGGGACACCTTTCAGTGTGTGCCGTCAAGTTTGCAACAACGTGTACGTACAGTCGGTGCCGTACTTCTCTTTGAATTGACAATACTGCCCGTCGAACGCCACTTTCTCACTAGATCATAAATCGTTGATTTTGCAGGAATATTACTTTCACGAAACTTTTCATGAAAAGTGTCACGAATAACATTAATGGATTCAGACCGCACATATTCTTCAACAATGAACACACGTTCTTCAGTGGAGTAAGGCATGATAATGAAGTACACGGTTTATAATGACTACGCTCCGTATGAACTACTCACACGCTACTGCTGTTGGAAGGTGACAAAGAAACTGAGAAGATAGTAATGCTACTCACGCGCGTTCGCATTCCGGTTCGGTCTGGTTTTATGTGCGCCACTCTGTACCTTGTGTACGCGATAATACCACCACCTTTATAAGTTGATGTCGCTTTCCCATGAGTTTTGTCCCATCAGTGTAATTTAAAAATTAGCATAAACAGTCACAACCGCAAGAAACTTCTCTTTTTTTAGGTTATCGGTTTCGGTCCGTTTCACTTGAGTAGTTAGTGTTAGTGGAGTCGTAGCGCATGCTCGGTTCACCGCCACCGTCATCATGGTGTGAGTTCTGATGATTGTCTGAAACAGACCGAAACCGGTAACTTCTTGCGTTTGTGACTGTTTATGTTCATTTTTAAGTAGTAAAGAAAACTGCTTCTCTCCAAGAAAAATGTTCTCAAAAATTACGTCAGTGCAATGTTGCACTGACGCAATAACTCCAAATCGTTCAATTCGGTACGCTACCGGTCAATGTTCTTACGACACTGTACTTCTTTTCATGTTTGTCTTTTAAGGTGTGCATTCGTCCTTATTTCCTTTTTACGGCTGCGTACCTCAGTTCTTTAAAAACGGAACCTTAATGGGGTCAATTGTTGCCTATCCGTTGGTCTACCTACCTCTGTGCCTGTTCGACTATTAAAAACGCCGTTTCTCAGAAATGAGTAGACATATTAAACTGACGTTTATGTCCCATATTAAAGTCTAGATTCTCTTGTCAGTGGAAGAAATTGAAGCTTCTACGTCAATGCAGTGAAGAATTGCGGCCATTTATGACACATGTTTTGTTACTCGCAAAGTCACTCATCAAAGCCTGTAGAGTGCTTGCCTTTAACGTACAATTGTGAAATTTGGTAAGAAGCAAAGTTTCACCGTGAAAATAAATAAAGATCCTTAAATACCTAATTTGTAGTCATATCACATAAAAATAAAATCTTTTTTGTCATTTGTTATCCCACATTCTGTCTGTCCTTCGGTTAAGCCCACTTTTCCTCAAGAATGTGCAGACATGTGTCATGCCTGCATCGTTATCGATAACAAGCAAAAATCGTCCGGGATCCCGCATGCATTGCTGTACGTGATGATCACACACCCTATTAAGAACCACGTTCCGCATTTTCAGTGTCCAGGGCACCGTCATAAATCGCTGTGACGTCCTGCTTGACATAAAACAGTCTCAGTCGAAAATCTATTTTTCTACGGGAAATGACGCGTTTCGCCCTTTTGGGGCATCATCAGATTAGCGTAAAAATTAATGTGGAAAACGAACATTCTTCCCTCAGTGCCACATATGACATTAAGATAAAATTTTACAAGGAACCATCTTAGAGCCATAAGTGGGCATTAATGGACGAATGTTGGTTTTCCTCGGTAAATGGTTCAAATGGCTCTGAGCACTATGCGACTTGACATCTGAGGTCATCAGTCCCCTAGAACTTAGAACTACTTAAACCTAACTAACCTAACGACATCACACACATCCATGCTCGAGGCAGGATTCGAACCCGCGACCGTAGCGGTCGCGTGGTTCCAGACTGAAGCGCCTAGAACCGCTCGACCACTCGGGCCGGCTTTCCACGTTAAGCTGTACCCCAATGTGCTGATACCCCAAAAGGGCGAAACGCGTCATTTTCCGTTAGTAAAAAAGATTTGGCAACCCATACCGTCGTATTTCAAGAAATTCTTAACCGGTTGCTGTATCAATCGTCCTGTATGGAATGCTAACACTTTAGTTAGCGGTAAAGTCGTTTTAATTAATGTTTTTGAGTAGCAGCTTCATTTCTGTTCTTCTCATTACGTATTTTATTCACTTACCTTATGTAGGATACTGTTGCAGCTCGTTCTCTGTATAGTTCAGATTTCACAGAGCTATGTTACTCTGCAATGACGAATCATGTGGAAGTTACATTCGTCCTTACGTTTTGCACACCAGTGTATACATACTTTCGCTTCCAGTTTTATTTGTTACAACTTATTCACCAGCGACAAAAGACTACGATTTGAGCTACAAACTGGAGAACATTATATAGAAATGTTTGGTTATTATTAGCACACAAAACAATCCTAATCATTCTGAGGGGCATCCGATGAGCTATATGATTAATAGTTCATGTAGTCTAGTTTCTAACAACGATGAACACTCAGTGAGTCTCCATCCTTCAGTTTCGTTGTGTCATCACGGTTCATAGTCTGATCTTGCCTTTCACGGAAGTTAACGTCTGGTGATTAGCTGCTTGCATTGCTGGGTGACCACTGGTCTCGACATCTGAGAGCCAATAACAGGGCACAGTGGCTCCTCAGTCGGACTGCCGGATACCTGTGTGCGTCTGTGCTGCAGCTATCAGATGGTTAACCTCTCAGCTAAGTGACTGACCTCTCAAGCTTAGTTCAGTACCTACGTGGCGTATGGAGAACCACATAGCAAGCATTGATATGACGATTACGCTAGCCTAGTCCACGCTTCAGAGTGTTAATTTGAAAGCTTGACACTGTATGTGGCTTCCTCTGATCTGCTAGTTTTATTCATCGTCCACAACCAAAGACATAGGTTAGGCATCACCAATGAACTTACGATCGATTATCCAAACACATATCGCTGCACTCTTTTGGAAACAAACGTGGGTTGCGACTTTGATGAGACAGTAGGATGACAAATGCATTACGCTGTAAAATATTACACTTACTGACAGAAAAATGTGGGAGATAATAGATGCACATACAGCGCCATTCTTAGTTTCTCTAGGGTTTCTGTAGAAGAATGTAAGAAAACTACAGGGCATACAAAAAAAAAAAAAATGTTACTCGAGGGAGCATATGTCCTAGTTCCGATTTGTAATACACACCATGAAGTGGTTGCACTCTCGGGTGGGCATGTCACAACGGGTTGACAAGTCATCGTATCATTAATGTCGCCTCGAATGACGTCACACCTACAGGTATATAACACCGTGAACAGACTTTGTAGAACTGGCAGCTGTCTTGCAATTTCGAGCCACCTGTGTCCGTGACTTCAGTGATCTGCGCTCATGTATTGGCGTTTGCCGCATCACGCACGAAGTCTATAGAGAGCACCCGCAGTGTGAGTTAGATGCTCTATCCACTTATGTGTCATTTTTCTGTACGACTTGCAGATTTCGAGTAGTCATCTACTGAAACCCTATGTACACGCACAGTCACGTATAAGAGACAATAGTTCATGTTAGAATTCTGTGGAAACGCATACTAAGCTTTTAAACCCTTTATGTATATAACAATTTTAAATGTTTCATTTAAATGTTGCGAATGATAGTAATTATGGACTTGACTGTGTAACCTCCCCCTCACTTATCGACCTTAATAACAGTAAAATTTAAGCCGCATGTACCTAATGGAAATTTGGGAAAAGCAATCGTCACCGAAGTAAATCTGTCGGTAAAGAGGGAGGAAAGGGTTACATCTAAATGAAAGGAAAAATGCAAATGAAACTGGTGGAAATTAATTTTGAAAAGAGGTAAGGTTAATAAAGAAAGTAAATGTGCGGTCGTTACGTTAACAACTAACTGGCGTTAATTAGATATTTGAGATTTGAGGAAAATTGCGGTCGCCAGTCCTGTGGATAACTACTATAGTAACTGAAAAAGAAAGGTTGTTGCACATATAATTAGCACTAAAAGCGTGGCAACTGAAGGTTGACACGCGTTGTGTAAAAACTGAATGTTTGTCAGAAGTAATAAATTTCGCTACACTCTGCCTTAATTTAGCAAAAGAATTAATATAACCGGAAAATTGAAAGTTAATTTAGTGACCGAAATTAATAGTGAGTTGTTTCTGAAGCGCTACGAAATTCAGTAAAATAAGGTTAGTCTGGGGCTACCTCAACAATCATTTTGAAAGCTGATTGAATCTACGCAATTTAGAAATAAGAGATTTAACTTTGACCTTGAATTAAATGATTCTGAACAATTAACAATAGTAAAATTTAGTACGTACCATCTGAGCGGCAGTCACAGGTAAGCTAAAATATGGTAACAAAACTCGCACCCTTGATTTGTGCTTGTGTAATCTAAATATTGTAGCCAACTATGAATACCTTAACTTAACTTTGAAATTAAAGCAATGAAATCGAATGATATTACTTTAATGCTGGCGTTTGAACTAGAACGACACTCTGGTTCATTCCGGAAAAGGAAGGGACCCTGCTTGGTAATGCAGAAACTAACATAGCAAGTCGAGCGCAATTACACGCTGCCAAACCCCGAAAGCGCGGCCACTCGTGGGAGCGTCACACAACACACCTGCTCCACTGAACTACTATCGCCAGACTCCGCTCTGCACGATCTCCACGCGGCAGCGTTAACACTACCAAAGATCCTACACACTTTGGTTCTCGACACGACCTATCGATGTAATCGTTCAATAGCATAGTTTTCCCTAGGCAAGACCCAGCGTAAAAATTACAAGTAGTATTTAGAAAACAAACCAATTTTTTATATATATATATATATATATATATATATATATATTAAAATAATTACAATATATAAAGACACGGAAATGTCATATCTTCAGGTAAGAAAATAAGGAAAAAAATTATAGCACAATAGATAGAAATAGGAGGATATGCATTTCCGGCGTTACAACTGGAAGGAACTTTTTTTAAATCTGCTCGACAGGACGTTTCGTAGCACACAATGAAGCGTCATCTGCTGGGCAGTCTGTATAATAATTTAAATATTACTAAAGGGAAGGGAACAACTATAAAACAAGTTTGTTTGCGTGCTCATCCTCTGCAGCAAGCATAGAAATACGTATTTTGTAAATAAACCCACCTCTCCTGCTGCCACTTAATTTATTTATCCCAGAAGCGTTTCGCCCTTTTCTTGTTCTAATGCATCATCAGTGGGTTGATTTGCTGATCTGTGTTTCCTCTCATCTGGTCTGGACATCGCTCTACCACTTTATTACTGACATATAAGTACAACTTTGCGTCGTGACCTTCTTCACACTTCTTCCAACGTGTAATGGAGTTGCAATACTTAAGTTGTTAGAAGCAGTGTCCGTCGGAATAGTTATACCTAGTGGCAAAAATAGCAATAGTACATCACAAAAAATCAGAAACATGGCGAACAATGTGAAGAAGGTCACAACGCACAGTTGTGCTTACATGTCAGTAATAAAGTGGTAGTGCGACCTCCAGATCAGATGAGAGGAAACGCAGATCAGCGAATCATCTCATGATGATGCCTCAGAACAAGAAAAAGGCGAAACGCGTCTGGGATAAATAAATTTAAGTGGCAATAAGAAAACGCGATTTCAAAAAATGGTTCAAATGGCTCTGAGCACTATGGGACTTAACATCTATGGTCATCAGTCCCCTAGAACTTAGAACTACTTAAACCTAACTAACCTAAGGACAGCACACAACACCCAGCCATCACGAGGCAGAGAAAATCCCTGACCCCGCCGGGAATCGAACCCGGGAACCCAGGCGTGGGAAGCGAGAACGCTACCGCACGACCACGAGATGCGGGCAAACGCGATTTAATATACAAAAAAAAATAATTATAAAAGTTTGTCTTCCTTTCTTAAATATTCACTTGCTGCAGTTGCCGCAATATTAACATTCTGCAGTGATAACTTTCGAGTACAAGTTCCCCAGTTTCGAATCAATGGCCCACCACGATTTCCCACTACCACGGTAATTTTCTCATGCGAAATCTGACATTTCGTACGGCTGGATAAATTCGCCTACAAACTACTACCTTTTATTTTTAATCTTAAAATTATGCATGATGTTGTGACGTAACAAGACTGTTACGCCACACTGAAGTAGCCGAAACAAAGGCACGCGTACACACACGCCGACTGGCGTCAAGTCTGGAACAAGATACGTTATGACTGCTATCAAGAAAATACGTAGCTTTGGAATATACTTAACTTTATTTACTCCTTGTGATACATCTCTCTGGATTATACAAATGAGACTCGTAAGATACATGCACTGTTACAATTGGCGCCTTGCTAGGTCGTAGCCATGGACTTAGCAGAAGGCTATTCTAACTGTCTCTCGGCAAATGAGAGGAAGGCTTCGTCCGTATTGTCGCTAGCAATGTCGTCCGTACAACTGGGGCGAGTGCTCTATCGTATCTCGAGACCTGCCTTGTGGTGGCGCTAGGTCTGCGATCACACAGTGGCGACACGCGGGTCCGACATGTACTAAATGGACCGCGGCCGATTTAAGCTACCACCTAGCAAGTGTGGTGCCTGGCGGTGACACCACATTCCTCCCCCGCAAATCGGCGAACGGTCGTGTGATAAGGCTTCCGCCCGCCGTGGGGAGGACCCCCTGTTGACGTATGCGATGAGGTGGGGAGCCTAACAACAGGCGAGGCTGTGCCACCCGCACCCGGCCATTCGGTCCGAGGGGATCTAGGAAACGCCTGAAAACCTAGTCCAGGGTGCACGTCAACATGCGGTGTATGCGCCCGGAAAGAGACAGGAGGGGCCGAAGGGTCGACCTCCATTGCGTCGGGGTACCCGACGCGCGAAGACGCCATGTGGTCCGGAGCGGGCAAGAGGTCCATGGGGGAGGACAGCTGGTCACGGGAAGCGAGCGGCGGCGCGTAACCCGGGGAGGCGCGTGGCGGCTGCAGCGAAGAGTCGAATGCGGGCGGCGCCGGCGGAAGAACTGGCGGCGGCGGCGGCTGCGGCTGCGGCGGCGCGTCGCCATGGGGTAAAGTGGAAGGCATCGTCGGTAACACCTGGGGATGAGGCGAGCCAGTAGATGGGTCCCCAGGGCGCTGACCGGACGGCACCGTCGCTGAAAGCAGACGGGGAGCGGCAGAACCCGTGCGACGACAGAGGCGCAGCTGATTGAGATGCCGACGCACCTCACCAGAGGCCCCCAAAACCAAATACATCGCGCGGCCGAGGCAGCGAAGAATGCGCCCTGCGAGCCAACGCCGTGAACCGCGATAGTTGCGATAGAATACAACGTCGCCTGGAGCAAAAGCAGGAGTCTGCCGCTGCACAGGAACCTGATGCGGCGGATGCAGCAAAGACATCAAGGTTTGATGAGGACGACCGTGGAGCAACTCAGCCGGCGAGCGACCATCTCGGGGCTGAGAGCGATACGAAGACAAAAAGAGCAACAATGCGTCCTCCCGAGAATGCGACTCTTTCAACTTCAACATCTGTGACTTGAAAGTCCGGACCAATCGTTCAGCGGCACCGTTTGACTGAGGCGAAAACGGCGCCGATGTCAGATGTTGAATACCATTGGCCTGGCAGAATGACTGAAATTCTGCGGACATGAACTGTGGGCCATTGTCGGAAACAAGAGTCTGCGGAAGACCTTCAATGCAAAAGATAGCAGACAACGCTTGGATGGTGGCGGAGAACGTCGTGGAAGATATCCGGACAACAAAAGGAAAATTACTGAAAGCATCTACCAGAACCAACCATCGAGCAGTCCAGAATGGACCAGCAAAATCAATGTGCAAGCGTTGCCAAGGGGAAGTGGCTTTTGGCCATGCAAAGACTTTCCGCGGCGGTGCGGATTGTTGTTCGGTACACGCCATGCAAGAAGAACACATATTCGTAATCGCAGCATCTATTCCGAACCAAGTACAGTGCTGACGAGCAAGTTGTTTCGTTCGCACTATACCCCAATGTCCTTGGTGAAGAAGCCGTAAAACAGAGGACTGTAACGAACGTGGGACCACGACTCGGGACTGATCATTATCAGAACGCAACAACAAAACACCACGTCGAACAAAAAGTCTCTCCTTGTGAGCAAAAAACCGGCGAACCAACGGATCCTCGATCCGAGACTTTGACAAAGGCCATTGCGTAGCAACAAAACGCAAAACAGTAGCAAGGACAGGGTCAGCAGCTGTGGCTGTAGCTACACGACGAAAATCAATCGGAAACGATTCGACCACTTCATCGGTTTCCGAATCAATGAACATGCAAGCAAGTTCGGAAGAATCGAATGCTTTATCCTCAGCAACAGGCAAACGGGACAACGCATCGGCGTTGCCGTGCTTAGCAGTGGACCGATACAAGATATCGTAGCGGTACTGCGAGAGGAAATAGACCAGCGAATGAATTTCTGCGCTGTACGTGGAGGTACAGGCTTGTTCGGATGAAAAAGCGATGTCGAACGTTTGTGGTCTGTGATGATGGTAAAGTGACGACCATACAAGAAATCATGGAACTTAGTAACACCAAACACGAGAGCCAAAGCTTCTTTCTCTATCTGGTAATAATTTCTTTGCGCAGACGAGAGCAATTTGGACGCAAAGGCAAGAGGGCGATCATGCGAGCCAACTTTGTGCGCAAGCACAGCACCGATCCCGAAATCCGACGCATCAACCATCAACAAAAGGGGTTTCTGGGGATCGAATGGCGTAAGGCAAGTATTTGAAAGCAACGCCGATTTCAACTGGCGAAAGGCGCGTTCGCATTCCGTTTTCCAGAGAAACGGAACACCTGTACGGCGCAAGCGATGAAACGGAGCTGAAATCGAAAAGGCATTGCGCACATTCATTCACACCTTGTGATGCTAAATCGTGTAATGTTCTTGCGATCTCATCACGCAATGCGTGAGGAACATTGCGCGCTCTGAAAAATTTCGGTTGCGCGTTTATTTTCAGTTCCAAATGTGCTTCACAGTTCTTAGCGCAACCAAGGCCCGGTGCAAAAATGTCTGCAAATTCGTCACAAACGCTAGAAACACTGTCTGGAGGCACAGTCTGATTCACTGATAGGACCTGATTTACTATAGACATGTTAAACAACTGAAATAAATCTAAACCAAACAAGTTCACTGCAGTAGACGAACGAAGAACGTAAAATGACAAGTTTTGTTTGTCCCTTATACGTTGCAAGAAGAGTGCACTGTCCTAACACAGGGATGAGCTGTCCTGAATAACTTTTTAGCGTAACATTTGCGGCACGCAACGGAGGTGCGCCCAGTTGTTTGTACGTGTCGTGATTGAGCAATGAATCTGCAGCTCCGGTATCGAGCTGGAATGGTATGACCTTGCTATTAAAGTCCAAATCTACAAAAAGTTTATTGTCCTGCTGACAACAAGAGCGACTGTCTCGTGCAATTTGAACAGACACTTGTACAGAATCACTTGCTAATTGACGTGATTTCCGGCGACGTCGACGCACACTGTTTGTGGGACGAACACAGTCACTGTTAGAGAAAGTGTCACTGGACGAAGTGGAATTAACTACATGAATGTCCATGGGCGAAGGTCCACGAGCCTGAGAGTCCTTGGTTCGATTCCGGCGAGAAGCAAAAGGCCGGGAATGATTGTGATTGTCTGATCTGAGCTTTTTCTGGCAAACACTTTGAACATGTCCTTTCCTTTTGCAGAAAAAGCAAATAGCTTGGCGTGACGGGCAATGTTCACGCGAATGTCGAGTAGCACACCGCGGGCATGATTTCACTGCATTTGTGTGCTGGCGCGGCACACCTGGCTTAGAGTGCGGCGGCAGCTGTGTCGAAGTGCGCGAGGCCCGGTTACCGGGCCGCGCAGCGCTTCCAGCGGGCCGGTTAATGTTACACACGGCTGGCGAAGTTTCAAAAGATTCCTGAGCACAGTCAAGTGTGTCTTGTCTATCTAATATGTCTATCACTTGTTGAAGGGAGGGATTTACTAGTTTCAAAATTTGCTCCCGTATGCGAACATTAGAAACGTTCTGTGCAATTGCATCACGTACCATTGTATCTGAATAAGAAAGGCCACAGTCACAGTCAAAAGAACACTCCCTAATAAGTCCTTGCAATGTTGCTACCCACTCCCTATTAGTTTGACCGGCCGTACGTTTTGTACGAAAAAACGTATACCGCTTTGCAACCACATTAACTGTTTATTTGAAATAGGCATCTAAAGCAGACAAAATTTCTTCGTAGGACAGAGTTGCTACGTCGCGTCGGGGAAACAATTTCACTATCACACGGTAGGTGGACACACCAACACAAGAAAGCAAAAATGGCTGCCGCTCATTACCTTGAATTCCGTAGGTGGCTAGGTGAAAGCCGAACTGTCGGGACCATTCCGGCCACGATTCGTGCGCCGCGTTAAAACTGCGAAACGGCGGTGCAACGGCATGGTGTGGCTGCGGGAGCGGTGAAGCGGCGGCTGCCGCATCGGTTTGAATGGCACGTTGACCCTGGACGAGCTGTCCAAGGGCATCCAATAACGCCTGCGTCTGCTGATTCTGCAAGCGATAAAATTCGGACAGTACATCTGGCGAAGCCATGACACAAGTAAATGTAAGCAATTAGAACTCTTTACTCGTCGCCAATCTGTTGTGACGTAACAAGACTGTTACGCCACACTGAAGTAGCCGAAAGAAAGGCACGCGTACACACACGCCGACTGGCGTCAAGTCTGGAACAAGATACGTTATGACTGCTATCAAGAAAATACGTAGCTTTGGAATATACTTAACTTTATTTACTCCTTGTGATACATCTCTCTGGACTATACAAATGAGACTCGTAAGATACATGCACTGTTACAATTGGCGCCTTGCTAGGTCGTAGCCATGGACTTAGCAGAAGGCTATTCTAACTGTCTCTCGGCAAATGAGAGGAAGGCTTCGTCCGTATTGTCGCTAGCAATGTCGTCCGTACAACTGGGGCGAGTGCTCTATCGTATCTCGAGACCTGCCTTGTGGTGGCGCTAGGTCTGCGATCACACAGTGGCGACACGCGGGTCCGACATGTACTAAATGGACCGCGGCCGATTTAAGCTACCACCTAGCAAGTGTGGTGCCTGGCGGTGACACCACACATGACACACACCTGTTTAATTGTTCTTTGTTATAACTACCGGCTCCAGTTTACACCATCATCGAAGTATGAAATATAAAATATTAATCGTGCCGTAGCATACCATATTAGTGCGCTATAGCATGTGATTAATTTTATACGCAATGGTGAAAGTATAAACTGAAGCTTATAGATATAATAATAGACAAACCGCGGCATATCATGCTCTCTAAAAAATTTGTAACAGCTGTTGGTAATCGTCTTCAGCTTGCTGATTGTTCATCTTCATTTCTCAAGAATACATCCAAGAATCATTATTGTGAAGTACTACCTCGATGGACATAATCTACAGGTTCCATCGTCGTTAAAATGAATATCTCTTTGTAGGTCAGTAGGCGTATATTAGGACGAATAATCCACTAATTAATCCCACACAGCTGATGTTCCTGATATGTATTACCTGTCACCTTTACCTACGACAATGATGTAGGCTTAAGGAATGAATTAAAATATTTACGGTACGTATTCCGTGTAGTTTTAGCTGTCGCAATGTTAAGTGTGGCGCAACAGGTAGCGCGTCTGCCTACTAATCAGCAGACGTTGGTTCAAATCCTAGTGCTGATGCAAATTTTAATTCATTGCTTCAGCGTACATCGCTGTCGTAAGTTTGCTAATTTTTGATCTTTTAAATTTCATGATGCATTTGTATATTCGCACATGTTTAAATCAAAGCTGTGACTCCACTAGTACCTCTTTTGTGAATTACCACAAAAGAACTTTTGACATTGCAGCACGTCAGCAATAGTGAATAGTTTAATGATTATAAAGGATCCGCATCGATTGCAAATAGAAACCAGATGTTGACCAAGGTTACACTATTTTGGTACATATCCGATAGCACTATTCAAAATTACTTCTGTCGGTCATTAGGTATCAAGGGCGATGAAGGCGTCGTTGTACGTCCTTTCACGCCATTACATTAAGCCTGTCATAGTAATTTGACCCGTTTCTGGTCAATAGTGCTTAGAATTTAATATAGTAACTTTACACGCTTATCCAAGCGTAGTCGTTAAATACTGTCACCGGCCCCAAGTAATTGAAAAATGGGTTATTCATCCCCTATATTTTTAGCCTGCTTGTGGCTGATGGTATTTTGTCTGTCCCGCGTGCATGCGTTTTGACCATCGGTGGAATTTGCTATCCCACATATATAGTTTCAGCCTGTCCTCGTTTTATAGTTCTATAAAATCGTCCTCGAGCTAGGACATTATACATACACACGCATTAATTCCTGCGCCTTTTTCCCGGTCATAAGATCACTGTCGTAACACATTTTATGCCAATCACACGGAAGAAGACGATTTCTGAATTTGCGCGTGCTCGTTCCTTTCTGACATTCTCACAACCTAGCTGTCTAGCTGAGAGCCCGCGGCTCACCGAACGTTGGATGGGGTGAGAAAGCACGCTTCCGACGTTTGAGCTAAGTACAGCTATTGACATGGTACACACGTACCGTTTATTTTAGATTTTATGCGAGTCTTTTGCTCTTTTGGGCGTTCTGTATTAATGTTGGACCATGCCTCTTTAGGCAGTTTGTAGTTTTAGTGTGTTCCGAAGAAGGCGTGGTTATCCGCGCCGAAACCTAGGTCAACATCCGGTTTCTATTTGCAGTCGAGGCGGATTCTTTATAATAATTAATTACTGCAAACATTTAATTTCCTGACAGATTAAAACGGTGTACCAGAGCGAGAATCGATCTCAGGACCTTTGCCAGGTCCCAAGTCCGTCTCTCTGTCTGCCAAACATTTTTAATCTTCCACTAAGTTATATCAGTACCCCCTCCACTAAACAGTGAAAATTTCATTCTACTAGAAATATTGTCACTGAACTAGTTTTTTTATTATTTCCTTTGAACTTTTCAACCAGTTTTCTCCGTATGTCGCTATTTCAAGTTGCACTACACCGCCTTTCCAACTCACTAAACACTTCTCCAATGTGACTATCCTCCAAATTATGCCCAATATACAGGTAAAATAAATGCATAAATAAATAAAATAAAATAAAATAAATCACTTAAAAACTTGCACCTCTAATACGAGTTGTAATAAAATGTGTACAGCACGCATGTGTACACTAGTTACGTGGGTTCTGACCAGTAACGAGACAACTGACCACCACAGGTTGTGTTTGAAATGACCAACGGCATCGACAATACACGCTCCCAGATTGGTATGGAATGAGTGCTGCACGCACACGTGCTTGCATTTCAGCGGAGATATCCCAGTAGTCTGCAGTAGTACATCGTTGTTTATCATCAGTTGTAGTTGTTAAGTCCTTCTAGACAGCATCTTTCAGCTGTAAACATAGAAAAACGTCTAGAGCCGGCAAATCCGTGCGAGCAATCTAACGATCTGCAAACAGTTCGTGAAGACATGCTGTAGTACTTTGTGCGCTACGGGCTGGACACCCATCATTTTGCTTCCAAAGGTTCCTCATAATCTGTAGCGGAACGTCGTCCAGCATCCGCGGAACATCACCTGTTACAAGGCTACGATTACAAGGCTACGATAGTTTGGTCGTTCAGTGTTCTGTTATGAGCTGTTGGTTCACTAACCCACGACACACGTTTGCATTCCACGCACGCTAACGTTCCACCTGACGAATCCAACGGGGACTTACAGTGGACCAATAATGGTGGTTTACCTGGCTATGATAGGTAAATATGGCTTCGTCTCTAAACAAGATACATGATACATTTGGAGTATCCTGTCTGAACGCCTATGTACAGAAGTTAACACATTTCTCATAATCGTTTCCATGTAGAACTCGATAGAGAGAGATGTGATGTGAATGGGACCATGTTGATGGAGTGTACGTAGGACACTTGCCTGACTCATGCCACTTTCTTGTGCGAGGGTGTCTTCTTTGTAGATTTTCACTTACTCGACTCCTTAATAATAAAAAAAGTTGTTTCAGATGGCTCTCAGCACTGTGGGACTTAACATCTGAGGTCATCAGTCCCCTAGAACTTAGAACTACTTAAACCTAACTAACCTAAGGACATCACACGCATCCATGCCCGAGGCAGGATTCGAACCTGCGACCATAGCAGTCGCGCGGTTCCGGACTGAAGCGCCTAGAACCGCTCGGCCACCGGGCCGGTGACTCCTTAGTCTTTGTGTGTAAACAAGACTTTCGATAATTTCCCGCTGTCACTGCAGGCACCACTGAGATTCTTAGAATCCTTTTTCACCACGAAACAATCGGCCGCCATAGAGCTATTGCCGATTACTTGCAGTCAGTACAGTCTACTTTAATCATCGTCGCGAAGTCGTTAGGTATGATTAAAATTCATTCCTGGTGTTTACAGGCCGAAGTTTCATTTACTACATAAGGAACTGTTATGATATTGCTTACAGCTAGAACGGCGTTATCGTGAACTACTGTCCTAAAGTCCTCGAGTACTTCCGCCCTTCAGTGACAAGATCGCTAACGAACGGTACTGGAACGACGCCCGATGGTGACATAGTAGTTAGAATCCTGGTACCGGTAATGGAGAATATTTTATCGCTTTATCTGTATGGCAAAGAGAGGAGATGTGATGACGTTAAGTTCTTGCCACCAGCCCGCCTGGTAGTACCCTACATTAAAAACTAGATAACGCTTGAAAAAATAGATTATTGGCTTGTAGATGATGCAGTTTTCGATAGAATGAGATAATCTTCGCAGAAATGTTGTTGCTGTGCGACAAGAGGAGATTATTATACGAGGGGCGTTCAATAGGTAACGCGAAACATTTTTTCTGTAGGCCAGTTTCGGTTGATGAAACGTGAAATTTGCTATCGGACTGAAGACTGTTCCCGCTTCATCCCCTACCGCTTCCTGAAGACCCTGTAGGTGGCGGCCTTCAAAATGGCGTTTGGGACAGAGGTGCGTTCCAAGGAGAGAGCTATCCTTTTGGCGGGGAACCAGAGCATTGCAGATATTTATATGCGCTTGGCGAATGTCTACGGAGAACTAGCCGTGACCAAAAGCACGGTGGGTCATTGGACGAGGTGTCTGCCATCATCACAGCAGGGTCGCACAAACCTGGTCTTCCCCCCGCATGCCGGCCGGCCGCACATAGCTGTTGGAACGTGCGGACAGTCTCATTCTAGACGATCGACGGATCACAGTCACACACCTCGCGTCTCAACAGGACGCCTCTGTTGGTAGTGCTTACTCACACGTTGACTGGTTAGCGTACTCAAAGGTCTGTGCAAGCTGGGTTCCCAGCCGCCTATCACAATACCATAGAGACCAACGTAGAACCATTCGTGGGGAACTGCTTCTGCGTTTCGAGGCTGGCCTTGACAATTTTTTGTCGAACATTGTCGCAGGCGATGAAACATGGGTTCATAACTTCGAACTGTGGATTGGCACCACACCACCTCTCCTCTGAAGAAAAAGTTCAAAGCTGGACCCTTAGCCGGTAAACTATGGCGAAGGTCGTCTGAGATTCTGAATGGGTTATTCTGCTTGATGTGCTCCCTCATGGTGCAACGATCAATTCTGAAATGTAGTGTGCTACGCTCAATAGTCGAATTAAGTCGGATGATGCTGAGGGAATTAGATTAGGAAATGAGACACTTAAAGTAGTAGATGAGTTTTCCTATTTGGGGAGCAAAGTACGAGGGTCAGTCAAAAAGTAATGCCTCCTATTTTTTTTTCTACGTTTAATTGTCAGGAAATTTAAATGCAATTACATAGGTTGAAAACCACAACATTGAGGATCATTTTGTCATTTTTCAATGTAATCTCCGCCCATCTCTACAGTTTTGGTCCATCTTTGAACAAGGGCATGTATCCCAGCACGGTAAAAATCACAGCTCTGCTTCCTAAGCCATTGACGCACGGATGTTTTGACGGCCTCCTCATCTTCAAAATGAATCCCACGATGAGCTTCTTTTAGTGGCCCGAACAGATGGAAGTCTGATGGTGCCAGGTCAGGGCTGTATGGGGGATGAGGCAAAACTTCCCATCCAATTTTGACAATCTCGTCAGAGGTGTGACGACTGGTGTGTGGTCTTGCATTGTCATTCAAAAGAAGAACATCTGCCATTGATTTTGTTGGGCGAACTCGCTGAAGACGTGCTTTAAGTTTGTTGTGACGTATTGAACAGAATTTATTGTGCATCCCTGCTCCAAAAAATCAACCAGAATCACACCCTCTGTATCCCAGAAAACTGTTGCCATAACTTTCCCTGCCGATCGCACAGTTTTGAATTTTTTCTTCCTCGGCGAGCTTGTGTGACGCCACTCCATTGACTGCCTCTTTGATTCGGGTTCAAAAAAATGCACCCATGTTTCGTCCCCGGTCACAATTTTTTTCAGAAACTCATCTCCCTCCAAACGGAAGCGCTGCAAGTGTTGGGAGGCTATTGTTTTCCTTGCCTCTTTATTCTGATCGGTTAACATTCTTGGAACCCACCGTGCACAAACTTTTGAGTACCCCAATTGTTTAATAATCGTGATCACACTGCCTTTACTAAGAGAAATAATGCGACACACTTCATCTGCAGTCACCCAACGGTCACCACGAATGATGTCATCAACTTGCTGAATGTTGTGTGGAGTCACTGCACTCACCGGCCTGCCGCTCCGCTTTTCGTCAGTCAACGGTGTTTGCCCTTCAGCTTCCTTACAACGACGAACCCATCGTCTAACAGTGCTGACATCCACTGTCACAACACCATACACCTTCTTCAGTCTTTCATGAATGCGTATGGGCGTTTCACCTTCTGCATTCAAGAATTCAATCACACAACGCTGTCTCAAACGAACATCGATGTCGGCCATCTTATAAACTTCTGCTGTGCTGCCACCTGTTGACACAGAAAGTTACTACTGCAGTGGATTGCAGAAGAAGGTTTGAGGAATGGCGCCAAATTCAAATTTTTCACTTAACTTAATTTCTTTAAGTAGAAAAAAAATGGGAGGCATTACTTTTTGACCGACCCTCGTAACTGATGATGGTTGAAGTAGAGACGATGTAAAATGTAGACTGGCAATGGTAACGAAAGCGTCTCTGAAGAAGAGAAATTTGTTAACATCGAGTAAAGATTCAAGTGTCAGGAAGTCGATCCTGAAAATATATGTATGGAGTGTAACCATATATGGAAATGAAACATGGACGATAAATAGTCTGGACAAGAAGAGAATCGAAGCTTTCAAAATGTGGTGCTACAGAAGAATGCTGAAGATTTGATGGGTAGATCACATAACTAAGGAGGAGGTATTGAACAGAATTGGGGAGAAGAGAAATTTGTGGCACATCTTGACTAGAAGAAGGGATCGGTTGCTAGGACATGTTCTGAGCCATTAAGGGATCACCAATTTAGTATTTGAGGGCAGTGTGGTGGGTAAAAATCGCAGATTCAGAAGGATGTAGGTGGCAGTAGGTACTGGGAGATGAAGAAGCCTGCACAGGATAGAGCAGCATGGAGAGCTGCATCAAACCAGTTACTGGACTGAAGACCACAACAACAACAACACGCTCAGGAAATTGAAGAATCGGCTTCAGTGTGTTTTTCGCCACAAAATGGAAACGAGCTTCTCCCCAAGAGCCGTCCGGAGTGGCCGTGCCGTTCTAGGTGCTACAGTCTGGAACCGAGCGACCGCTACGGTCGCTGGTTCGAATCCTACCTCGGGCATTGATGTGTGTGATGTCCTTAGGTTAGTTGGGTTTAATTAGTTCTAAGTTCTAGGCGACTGATGACCTCAGAAGTTAAGTCGCATAGTGCTCAGAGCCATTTGAACCATCTCCCCAAGACAACGTAAACACATGTCTCCGCACCCGAGAACACCTTGTCAGACTTCATTGGACTGTTCTTTCTCATCGATAGTACAGCCTGGATCTCGCCTGGCGTTATCTTTGCGCAATGTCTGAGATTTTTTAAAAATCTGTAAGTTCCAGAAATTAAAATATACCTTGACAACACAAAATTCTTTCATTTCCCTCGCGACTTTACTTTCTTAGATGTTATTGACTTATTATGGCATAACTGCTGACGTTCGCCGCGTATCTGACCGGTCCAGCTATTATCCACGTTTTTTCAAACTGTTGCCGTGCTGGGCGTCAGTGACGTCACACCACCTACTCTAAGAACGGCTAATGCTTTTAATATTATGGAAGCTTACATCGATTACTCCATTGCATACAAAGAACGACATCTGACACAGTGTCTCCTACCACTTCATTTTGTCGGTACAATTTTTCCTCTGTCGTTCAGTGTTCCCTTGGACTCTTTCACCATGTCTTACTGAAGGCGTGTCCACTTCTGCAAAATATGAATTATTTTAGCTTTGGATACCGTATTCGGCCCTTCCAGATGGCGTTAGCCGAGTCCAAGTACGGATGAGATGCGTTCTCCTGGTAAACGCAACCCTGTTACGCGATCATGGTGGTATGTACTCATCTACGGATCGTATGAATTGATATCAGTCTCGTGATTCTCCACTTGGATCACGATGCTGTTTTGAGCAAACTCATTCTAATAAAATTTTCTCTGCTGCTCGACTTGCTCCGGGTCACAGTGTCGCTCGCTCGCCTTCGTCGTTCATAGTTCGCTAGCCGAACTCTTCGGACGCAGAAAGGGAGACAGAGTCGAGGGAACGTCAAAGTCCCGCTCAAGCAGGAATAGGCTCCAGTTGCCGGTCGGTAGGATCCCCCGCGTTCGGCGCAAGGGAAACTTCGCCGTGCGCATCGGCGCCACGCCGTCATGGAGTAACTCGCAGATGAGGTGCTCGAATTGGCCGGAAAAGCGGCTCGCGACAACAAGAAGACGCGTGTCACCCCGCGCCACTTTCAGCTCGCAATTCGCAAAGACGAGGATGTCAAAAACCTACTGTCGAGCGTTATCGTCGCACAGGGTGGTGTCTCGCCCAACATCCTGACCGTGCCGCTAATGGAGAAGACCGAGAGGAAGGCCTAAACAGCTCGGTCAAAGCCCGCCGTCCCATCCAGCGCTGTGTGCCGTCCCTGCCCCCCTCATGCAGCGGGCCCAGCCGCGGCACGTCGGCTACGAAACAATGACTGACAACAATACCATGGATTTCGGCAGTCATCGCCTTTTTAAAAGTAAAACTGATGAAAGAATACTTCATAACACTCCACATCTAAGAATTGCTTTTACAGTCTCGAAAAATATTTTAAATTCAGTAACGGAGGTAAGCCTATTAATAGTAGACTAATTAAAATTTCTCTTAAATGCGCAAATAAAGACATATGCCAGTCAGTGAGGAGAATCGTCAAAAACCTGAAGAAGTTAATGAAGCTTGGGAAACGTTTGAAAGCATCATCTCGAAAATTCTCCATGTTAAAATTATAATGGATGATTTTAACGTTAAATTAGGTAAGGAGAAAAAAATATAAGAAAACGGTAAGTAGATTTTCTGCGCGTAAATTGACAAACCGAAATGGCCGAAGACTTGTTGAAACATGAAAAAATTTTGACCTAAAAATCATGTCAACACATTCTGAAAAGAACCCTTTTAAACAAAAAACTTGGCGGGCACCCAATACATTTATTGAGGAATTTCAAATCGAACATATAGAAATTTCATACCCTAGGTACAAAGAAATTTTACATGTTCCAATTAGGAAAGGGACTAATATTGATTTTGACCATTATTAAAGCGAATAAAAGTAAAACTTCAACCTCAAAAACTCTTCAAAACTAAAACTGTTGTCCCAGAATTTGACTCTGCTAAAATAACCCCAACTCTAACAAGTGAACTTAACAAAAAATAATCCAACAATTGGCAAAGCCTGAAAGAAAAGTTCATCAGAACCACACAAAATTTAATTCCGCTTCGAAAGAAACAAAAACACCTTTGGTGGAATGCGGATTGTGAGACAGCAGTTAAACCTAGGCGTGAGGCATTCAAAAACTGGAATAGTAACAGAACTGAAATTACGTGCAACACCTATCTAAATGTAAGAAAAGAAGCATCAAATTAATCAGACAGACTAAAAGAAACTGCGAAAATGCCCAACTTTTATAAATCGAAAAAGACTTACGAAAGAATAATACAAGAAACGTTTGTAAAACATTCAAAATAAAACTAACCAGTCACCAACCTCAAAGTCTTTGCTTCAAAATTGAAAATGGCAGTTTGGCTCGTAACAACCAGTGAAACCGTAAGGTACTTGTTAATTATTTTGAGAAACTATTAAACTATCCAGAACCAGCTAGTAAATTTCAACCATAACCAAGTAATAATACCAACCCTAAGTCTAAGAAACCAGACAAATTCGAAATAAGTAATCAAATTAAGCGACTTATAACAATAAAGCATCCGCAGAAGGAGTTATAATTGCAGAACTACTAAAATCATCTGGCTCTAACATTATAAAGGAGATCACTCAACTAATAGGACATATCTGGCAAACTAAGAAAACACCTCAGGATTGGAAAATAGCCGTAATTCATCCCTTTGCATAAAAAGGGGGATAGAGCACATGTTAATAATAACCGAGGAATCGCTCTTCTCCTGGTCACGTACAAATTTCTCTCGCAACGTTTACATGATTGAGCCCAAGAACAGTTAGCACCTAAAATTGGTGAATAACAAGCAGGCTTTAGACCAAAACATCCTGTGCAGAACAAATTCCTCATTTAAAACTAATCCTTGGGCATCAAAGGATTTCTGGTAACAATATTATATGTACATTTGTAGATTTTAAAAAGGCCTGTGACTCAGTTCATCGTGAATCTCTTTTCTAAGTTTATAAGGAACCAGAAGTAGGTAATAAAACTCTAACACTTATTAAGGAAACATTAACCGACACCAGCTCTAAATTTATATTCATGGGAGAAATTTCTGAACCATTTGAGATAAAGACTGGTGTTAGACAGTGAGATGGTTTCTCCCCATTACTGTTTAACTGTGTTTTCGAAAAGGTAGTTACAGAATAGGGAGAGCAAAGGTCGAGTCAAACTGTAGATCAATCAATAAAATTGATAATGTTTGTGCATGCACACGAATGTATTTACATATTTCACCAACTCAATAAGTGATGACAAGTTAGGGCTTGCAAAATGAATTGTCAGATCATGCTTGTTACTGCAAGAGTTTCATATTTGACTGAGTAAAGATATGTAGAAAGACTGTGA
Organism: Schistocerca americana; assembly: GCF_021461395.2. NCBI lineage: Eukaryota > Metazoa > Arthropoda > Insecta > Orthoptera > Acrididae > Schistocerca > Schistocerca americana. The sequence goes on along the minus strand of NC_060122.1, from coordinate 747,805,810 downwards.
CTTGCAAAATGCATAATCACCGAGTGCAGGCTTTCCAGTGGCTAATCAACATGTATCTTAATAAAATGGCGAATCCAAACATCTTCAGCTATCTAAGTTTCTCGTTATTATATTATTCGAACATCAAGTTTCAGTTCAACGTTACATCATGTTCAGGCCTCCTGACAGACTTGTAGGAAGAATACCGACTCTGGTCCAGTCAGAATAGGGGACAGCATTCAGTGACTGGTATACGTAGATTTTTGACACAGCGATCCCATCAATAAGTACTTGCCGACTAAAATCTAAAGGATCGCTGTGTCAAAAATCTTCAAGAATCTGCTGACATCAGTCACTGAATGCTGGTCGCTATTTTCACAAGATCAAAAAAATGGTTCAAATGGCTCTGAGCACTATGGGACTTAACATCTATGGTCATCAGTCCCCTAGAACTTAGAACCACTTAAACCTAACTAACCCAAGGACAGCACACAACACCCAGTCATCACGAGGCAGAGAAAATCCCTCACCCCGCCGGGAATCGAACCCGGGAACCCGGGCGTGGGAAGCGAGATCGCTACCGCACGACCACGAGCTGCGGACTCACAAGATCAGAGGTGGGATTCTTCCTACACGTCGGTCATGGGGCCTGAAGATTTTGTAATGTAACACTGAAACTGGCTGCTTAAACAAAATAACTACTGGAAATTTAGACTGTGTTTGGATTCACCATTTTATATAGAACAGTTTATGTCCGGTACCATCTGTACAAAGATGGGCCTATGGAGAGTTTTGTCGTATAAGGTCAAATGGATGTCACAGCAAAAGATTTGTCGGAACAAGTAAAATGCTCAGTCAGTGGGAAGGCACACAGCACATTCCAATATGGTTTGTAGAGACATCAAGTACTATTTCGTTAAGTGTCAGTTATGAATTAACCTAAATCTGTAGTATCATCATTGAATACGATAGTTAATGGAGCATTTTTAAAACATGCAACAAATCGTTCAGAAAAGCTTTCAACATAGTGCTAAACTGCGTAAAATTCAGACGGTTTAAATACTTCTGAACACGACGAAAAATTCTGATGCTTTTGAACACGACAGGATACTACACAGCTTGCCAGTGGTGCGGTGTGGCACAGTAGTGGGTGGAAAGCATATCTCGTGTAATCAGAGCTGTAACTGACTCGCCTGATTTGTCGTTTGAATGCTGCCAAATGGCGTACACATATATTTATTAATTCAGTAACGGCTGCTAAAGCAGTCATCTCGCAAATGACAAGTTTACGGACTCATATCTACTGCAAACATTTTCTTGCAATTAATTATGGTATTCACTGTGTATAACTGAGGTATAATTACCGTTTACTAACGTGGTTACGGACATATAGCACTACAGTATGCAAACTAACACCTCTGACCGTGATATCAAGGTGTCAAATCATCCTTGAGCTCGGTTAATCTTGTGGTTCTGTCAGCAAATCCATGTCGTGTCGTTCGGAAATTTGTCAGTGTGCCTGTTCCATACCTTACTCAAACAATACCTTATGAATTTGCGCCTAACTAACCCTATCTCACTCGATGACACATCGGTTACCTGGCTTTCTGAATTGCTTATCTTTCCCCTTACGACAACTACAAATGACAGCATAAAAAATGCAATTCATGTGAGGACCAACAGCGTTACAAATATTTAAAAACTGCAGAATACTCAAGTTCTCAAAATTTATTTGAAAAATTGTGTACATTCCTGTTGTGAATTTGTTAAATCCACGACGTTAGCTCCACAATGTGTCAACTTGCATTGTCTTTGCAGCTCAAAGAGTAATTTTTTTTCTCTCCCACGATGATTTACTGCTATCATGCAGACTTTACACAAAATTTATAGCGTTTCTGCTGTTTCATAATCTCTTTGTTCCTATTCATACAATACCCTAACATATCCAGATTTTGTGACTTAATGCAGCATATAAGCATTTTCTTCAAAGTTTCACTTTCGCCATGTAAGTAACACGTACATTATAAAACGAAAAGACATGTTCTGTTATGAGCTATGTTACTAGAAATTGGTCGACAGCTCTTATTTAGTCAGTAAAGTAAATTATGCAAGATGAGCATTAATCAGTTGTTTTTATATAAATGTTCTGTATTTTCATGCTAGTTTGTAAATGTTGTTCTATTCTGTCGTTAAGTGGCGACGAATTAATTTTTATTAGAGCGTCGCTAAATGTTGGGCTCTGTGGAGACGAGAGAAAAGATTGTTGTCACTGTATTGTTGACCTTCCTGTCAGGCCTGATTATTATGAAGTGAGAAGTTGCTAACTGTGTGTGATATAAACTGTAGACAGAAAATGTTATTTGTAGCTGCTGTGAATAAATATCAGTTCGACAAAAATGAGCAAGAATACCAAAATGGCTGATTTTTATAATGCTCGCAGGTAGTCACGTACCACGTACTAATCTCAATTAACAAAATCTGTTTGTTTTCTTGGGAAAACAACCCATGTCGTCGATATGTAAGCAAGAGTAACGTATAACGTGTGCATATACAATTTGTCAGCTACATAGAACATGTCAAATTATATTCGTAGGAGCGTAAAAAGAGAGTACTAAGTTATTGAATATGTAACTGCAATCTACGAGTGTCGTGATGATGCTTATTTCAGTTATCTAGTTATTCGATAACTGTAAAATTTTTGCTTGGTACTTATCATTGTAAGTTTCACGCAACAGTAGGGAACTCCTCAATACATCTTCAGTACATTAAAACACGTTAATGCAGATTTATAGTGCAGTTCTATGAGGCATCAGAGTATGGGATTTTATATATAATACAAAAGTGTGGTGGTGATCAGTAAGTAGATCTTTGTGGTAGTTATGTATGGAAAGAAATGTTTTTCTCCTTTGACTTATTAGAATTTCATGCAATTTTACATTTTCACTCTTAACAGGACGAATAGTGTTGTACAAAGGTAACAGTGCATAAGCTCACTTGATAGGTATTCCTCACTGACACTACTACGTTTGTATAATCTCATTATTTCTTCAGTTTTTGCTTATACAACCTATCTAGCCATTCCAGTAATACATCATCACATAATCTACTAAAATATTCAACTGTGTAATGATTCAACCACTTAAACACTGACAATTTAGCGTTGACAATTTAATATTTGCGGCCTGCCATTTTCTGTGTAAGCATTTATCATTTCCCGGTAAAAACCTAGCAATTGTTTTTAGAATGCGTTTCAGGGTGTGTATGTGCGGACTGGCATGGCTGAGCAGAGGAGTACGGAGGAAGAAGAGAAGGATAGTGAGAGGGTGAAGTTGAGATGGACAGAGACAGGGGTGGAGGAGATAGAAAGATAAAGATGGGACGAGGAGTTGGACAGAGAGAGAGAGTGGTGTGGAGGAAATGGACGGGGAAGAGGGCGGGAAATGGGGGAGAAGAGCTTGACACACAGAGAGAGATGGGAGGAGATGGACAGAGAGGGAGGAGAGACACATAGCCAGAGAGCCTGTGAGGAGGAAGTGGACAGAAAGGTTTTTGAGGAGGAGATGAATGGAGAGAAGTGGATGAGGAGATAGTAAGAGATAGAGAGGGGAGATGAGAAGATGGACAGATCTGGAGGATGGGAGATGAGGTTAGTAGATGTGAAAGAGTAGGTGGTTGGGAGATGGTCAGAGAGAGGCAGGAAGAGTTGATGGACAGAAAGAGGCGGGCGGAGTAGACGGACAAGGAGATGAGGGAGGAGATGGAAAGCAAGTTTTGAGCAGTGATGGACAGAGAGAGGGGGTGCAGCAAATGGACAGCAAGGGTAGATAGGAGGAGACAGATGCTATATATGTGGCACATGCCTGAAAAAGTGAAGCTGCCAGTATAAGGGTAGTGCTTCATAATTAATAGTGTTTGCCCTTTTATTATCACGTATTTATAAAGTGCTTTTTTATAGATCTGTTGGATTCAAATTTTGCAATTGATTTTAATCAAACATCCTAGTGAGCTAGTGAATTGTAACTGCACACATAGGCCAGATCTGTGAGCTAGTGAATTGTAACTGCACACATAGGCCAGATCTGTTTAAAAATGCAAAATCTGTTCTGTAACAACCATCATGGATTCCGAAAAAAACGGTCCCTACTCGCTCTGTTCGTCCACGATATAGGCGCCCTGGTAGATGCTGTGTTCCTAGTCTTCCAGAGGGCATCTGATACAGATCCCCACTCCCGACTAATGAACATAATGTGAGCATATGGAATATCAGACCAACTATTTGATAGGGCTGAAGAGTTTCCAGCAAACGCAACATAGCATTTCATTCTACAGATGTAAAAGTAACTTCGAGCGCGCCCCAGCGGAGTGTTGTAGCACCATTACTTTTCACAATACACATAAATGACATACTAGAAACGTCAGAAGTTCCACGAGGCTTAACGTACTGCGAATACGTAGACAAAAAATATCCTTTAATGAAGTCACATTCTTCCATGTTGTTAGACCACGTAATATTTCTTCAAATGCTCGACGTTTCGACATCTCTGCTTGGTTCGTCTTCAGGATCTTGTAGTGTCCACTGTTGTTTGAGCACTTTCAGAGACCAGTGTAGTCTTCTCTTATAGAGGAGAGTGCTGGAGAGGTCTGCTCATTAGTTAAAATGACTTAGTGACACTGGTCTCTGACAATGCTCAATCTACTGTGGAAACCATAAGATCGTGAAGAACTGTGACGCCGCCTAACAACCAAGAGATTTTAACGTCAATAACATCGGCCACGAAACTCTGCAAACTTACATAGATCCCTTACTGTATGGTTGCACAATGGCAGAAAAATCACGGAAAGCAGTCACTTCCATAAAATAACTAGGAGTATAGATGCCGAGCCAACTGTAGGGGAACGAGCACATAAAATAAATCTGAAATAGAGAATATCCAAAGAACAGTAGCCTGTTTAGCTGTAGTTTATTGTAGTAAGCGCAAAAGCATTACGGAGATCATCAACCTACACCAATGGCAGACGCCACAAAACAGGCATTCTTTGACGTGGCCGGGTTCCGAAGCGTACGTTCCTAAAGGAGTCGACAAATACATTGATTCCTCCTACGTACATCTCGCAAAAGAGCTCACATGGAGGCTTACCAAAGACGCTGAAGATCGTGCTTGCCGCGAAGTATTCGCGACTGGAACAATTGGTTCAAATGGCTCTGAGCACTATGCGACTTAACTTCTGAGGTCATCAGTCGCCTAGAACTTAGAACTAATTAAACCTAACTAACCTAAGGACATCACACACATCCATGCCCGAGGCAGGATTCGAACCTGCGACCGTAGCGGTCGCTCGGCTCCAGACTGTAGCGCCTAGAACCGCACGGCCACTCCGGCCGGCACGACTGGAACAGGGAAGGGAAGAAGTGACACTAGCACGCAAAGAATCCTCCACCACACACTGTAGTGTGGCTTGCAGAGTGTGGATGTAGGTGGAGACTTAACTCGGTTTCTTGTCAGTCTGTTTGAAAGAGATGGTGCTGAAGGTGAAATGCGTCAGCCCCTCTGGCATGCTAGAGAGTGAAATCCACCGTTTATTTTGACTTCCACCTTCTGAAAAAAGGGAGAGAGAGACCAGCTCCAAGATAGTGATCTCTATTATTCTCACAGGAAACTATCTGGATCTGCTCTGTTACAAATCTCTCCTTCCCCTTATGAGTGCGGAACTGCGTCAGCCAAAGGCAACTCCATGTGGAGTGAGATCAGCCTTTATGTAGAACAGAAGGGAAGTATTTCAGTGCCTGATCTTTAAAAAAAATAAAAAAAATAGAGAGAGTGAGGTACAGACTGGCAGTTTCTCAGAATTTTATATGCAGGAAGAGAGTCCACTTTCTGGAGTCTTATTGAAAAACATATAAAGGAGACTTCCGATTAGTGGAGTTTGTAGGGAGCGGAGGGCAGGCAGCAAGCTGTAGATCAGTTTAATTCAGTCTCTGCTTCAGGTTTTTCTATTTTTCGTTGATGACTTCGGATTGGAACGCCAAACTCGCTTAGGGGAACTTGAAATTCTGGCTTGGATATGGGGTGTAAGATGACTGATTTTCCGGAGAGAGGTTGCAGCTTTCAGTTGCCGACATTTAGCTTTAGGCAGCTAACCACCCAGTTTGGACTCTCCAGCACAAGAATAATGGTGAGAATCTTCAGCACAGCGAAATGGGAATACGATTTGTTAGTTGTTTGTTGTCGCACGGTTTTTCCTGAACTAGGTTTCGTGTCTTTTTTAACATTTGGATAGGTAGCCGAAGACTCATCAATGACAGATCGATTTGTGTTACTTCCATGTGGATTTGATATGCATTTCTGGTACAACTCAGCAGTTCCTGTAGGTACATCCACGGTCTGCTTACTAAAGACTTATGAGGTGATGATAATTTCATTTCCACTTAATATTCGTAGACTTCATCAGAAGTAAGCCTGTCATTAGTTAAAATTGTTATATATTTACAAATGGCAGTTTACCTTTCTCTTCGTTTAATTTCCTGGTTCTTCTTTTTCTTGTGCCCTTGTCCTTCATCGGCCCAGGGTCTGTATAGTTCTTAACAGATTTACTATTTTTAATTTACAGGGTAGCAGGACGCCTTTATTGTCACCATTCAATTCCTCTCCCCTCCACCCCCACCCACACCCTGTCTGCATGTGATTTATTGATGCGATAGTGAGGAAAGCTTTTCTAAACGTTTGCGAATCGTGTGAGTGTGAGGCAGGCCTTGGATACTAGCCCGGTATTCGCTCATTGAAATGTGGGAAACTTCCTAAAAACTACAAAAAGGCTTGTTGTCATATCGCCTCCTGACATTATCCGTCTGGTGGATTCAGTCTACGGCTGGAGCGGCTCGCTGGAGCAGGTAAGTGGGCAGACGTGTCATTTCTTGTTCCCATTGACGCATTTGCTAAGGAGAATATCGTAATAAATTAGAGTCAATTTGGCCTGGTGTTTCCTTTCAGTGGTTGGTCTTTCCTCTTTCTTGTTACTGATATTCATTATTCCATCGTGCCACAAAGTCATACTCCTGCTCCCAGATTTTTTTTATATGGTTATCGAAACTTTTCTATTAGCTGCGTAAATCGATAATGCCAATACTATTGTTGCAAATATCTACAGATAAAAACAAAGGCAAAACATGTGATGATTCGTAGGACAGACACCAGATTTATTACAAACACTGTGGAGAACAGACTGCAGAGGTTATTTTTGGTAAACCTTACATGCTCTCACGACTCGTTTGTGAGAAATTTATAACTCTTTTACTACCCTAGAAAATAGTTCTGCACGTCATTCATTACTGAAAATAATATGCCAAACAACTAAGCTTTTGGGAACCCCAGTAACATGCTCTTCTCAGTTCAAATTCCCATCAATATTTATAACTTAAATCTTCGAGCATTCTGCTCTATTCAGCGACTCATGATCACATGCTACTTTATTATGTGCATTATTTTGTCTGTTCCGCATAACGAAATGCACGGTGTACTGAGTACTCAAGCGGTAAACCCATTTTCCCCACATTGTTAACAAATTCTCTGATCAGATTTACAAAACTTTTGTCAACTGTAAAGAGAGCCTAGTCTTTACCTACGAGGTCTTTGACAGATATAGGGAACGACAGAAGACAAACGGACCCGACGTTTGATCCTTTAGTGCTCTTCGGTTACTTCTGTATTCTTTCTTTCCACAATTACGGAACATAGCTTTTTACGTTGTATTCTGTTAAAACTGATTCATACCATGTAAATTTTTCAACAGTTAACGTTGACAGCAAAATCTCCCCACTCTTACTCGTAGTGAGCGATCAGTCACTGTTTGTTGCTACAGTGCCTCTAACAGGTAGTACGCCAGCTGCACCACTGTATCACTGCATGTACCACTTTAACGACTACTTTCAACAACTCTCTTGTGGTAACACATTTCCTTCAAAATCACAATCGATGCTAAAATAATTACTTTATCCTCCTGAGCAGTTTCGTGTCATTCATACGTATAAAACGTTTACCTTGCGTATGAATGGGAAACTCCATAGGCGACCGATTGCCATTAACTGTGCTCAGCATACATGCTGCCGATGCGTATGTGTTATGAGAAGTTCTGAAGCTACGCCACTATTAGATTTCCATCGGGAATCAGTGCTTTACAGAAGTATTGAATAGTCAATCAAAGCCCATAGAAGTTCATTCGAAGTCCGCTACGCTGGCGGGAAAATCCAGGACTTCTTCTCGCAGCTCTCATGACAGGAAAACCAAATCTCACTTCAGGTGTCATAGAAGAGTGTGTAAATGTCAAGTCTAAAAAAGCACATGTGATCTGATTTGAAGTGGAAGAAAATTTCGTGTTTTCATAAGGAATGAGAACGTTAAAGACCAATGAGAATCTACAAAAGATGAAGTCGTATTTTACAGATTTTACATTAGAGATGCCGCTAACATCATATCTTAACATTATATTTTTACATGACGCAGTTACCAAAATACGTATTTCACAAGTCTGATCCGCTTTACCCCACTACTTTATGTAAAGTGGACCACCTGTGTATTTTCGTATTTAAACAACAGTATCCCGTCCACGATGAAATACCGATCATTATTAGAATTTTTTAGAAGAAATAATGATGCACAAGTTGAACATTAATAAAACCGACAAACTGCGGGTGCGGTTTCCTGACTGGAAATAAAGGAAAAATATCCTATGAACATGTGTGCAGAAACGCGTCGTTGGCATTGTAGATGGCGCTGACGAATAGCAGTTCGTGTCACACGTGCCATGAGTTCCTTGTGTGTTACTGGTTGTGTGACAGACGCAGCATACCGAAAGGAGAAGAAGGGTCCGGTATTCGTGTCAGAAACAATCGGAGGTGGTGTTTGTGTACGACCAAGCAGGTGGAAACGGTCGAAAGGCAGCACGGCTACAACAAAACAAGAAACTTCACAGACATCAACCTCATCACTCCATCTACGTGATTACTCTGCTATTCACAATAAAGTTCCTGGCAGAGGGTTCAATGAACCACCTTCAAGCTGTCTCTCTACCATTCCACTCTATAACGGCACGCGGGAAAAACGAGCACTTAAACTTTTCCGTGCGAGCCCTGATTTCTCTTATTTTATCGTGATGATCATTTCTCCCTATGTAGGTGGGTGCCAACAGAATGTTTTCGCAATCGGAGGAGAAAACTGGTGATTGAAATTTCATGAGAAGATCCCGTCGCAACGAAAAACGCCTATGTTTTAATGACTGCCACTCCAATTCACGTATCATGTCTGTGACACTATCTCCCTATTTCGCGATAATACAAAACGAGCTGCCCTTCTTTGTACTTTTTCGATGTCATCCGTCAGTCCCACCTGATGCGGATCCCACACCGCACAGCAGTACTCCAGAATAGGACGGACAAGCGTAGCGTAAGCAGCCTCTTTGGTAGACCTGTTGCACCTTCTAAGTGTTCTGCCAATGAATCGCAGTCTTTGGTTTGCTCTACCCACAATATTATCTATGTGATCGTTCCAGTTTAGGTTATTTGTAATCGTAATCTCTAAGTATTTACTTGAATTTACAGCCCTCAGATTTGTGTGACTTATCACGTAATCGAAATTTAGCTGATTTCTTTTAGCACTCATGTGAATAACTTCGCACTTCTCTTTATTAAGTGTCAATTGCTACTTTTCGCACCATACAGATATCTTATCTAAATCATTTCGCAAGTCGTTTTGATCATCTGATGGCTTTACAAGACGGTGAATGACAGCAACATCTGCAAACAATCTAAGACGGTTACTAAGATTGTCTCCAATGTCGTTAAAATAGATCAGGAACAATAGACTTCCTTGGGAAACGCCGGATTTTACTTCTGTTTTACTCGATGACTTTCCGTCTATTACTACGAACTGTGACCTATCTGACAGGAAATCACGAATCCAGTCGCACAACTGAGGCGATACTTCGTACGCACGCAGTTTGATTAGAAGACGCTTGTGTGGAACTGTGTTGAAAGACTTCTGGAAATCTAAAAATATGGAATCAATTTGACATCCCCTGTCGATAGCCCTTGTTACTTCATGAGTATAAAGAGCTATTTGTGTTTCACAAGAACGATATTTTCTGAATCCGTGCTGACTATATGTCAATAAATCGTTTTCTTCGAGGTACTTCATAAAACCCTACTGCAAATCGACGTTAGTGATATAGACTTGTAATTCAGCGGATTATTCCTACTTCCCTTTTTGGGTATTGGTGTGACTTGAGCAATTTCCCAGTCCTTAAGTACGTATATTTCTCAACATTTCAAACCCTTTTCTGGCGTTTATGGCATTAAAGGTCCTTTTCGACAGACAAGAATGCTGGGAGGCGACGGACTGCGCGCATATCAGAGTTGGGGGGCCGGGCTACACAGGATATTGTGACAAACCCTTGTGCAAGTTCCAAGCAAGTGGCCTGCCAACATAGCGTAAGCAAAAAAAAAGGTTATGTGTATCCTGCATGACAATCGCAACTATCCTTATCACCTGCATTCCGATGGAAGCCACTCTGAACATCTGTCTTGACATTAATGCGATGTAGCTCTCTAATGTGTTCCAGGACCTTTTATTGGCGTTGCACGCACACCGTCCATTTTGGACACATGTCAATAGTACCTTTTTCCCTCTATTTCCAGCCAGGAAACCGTCCCTGTAGTTTGTCGGTTTAAATAATGATCACCCTGTAAATTTGAATAAAAAACTTTTACATTAAAATTACAACTAAAATACAGTTTGATTACCAATATTTTTAAGAACTTGAACACGAAATCAACAACTTAAAAATGTTATAACATCGCTTATGGCAACTCTATCTAACTCACATTTTCTACACTAATGTCAGACACATCATATCCGCCCCTCTTCAAATCTTGCTTTTTTACCTTACAGGTAATGTTTGTAAGCTGATATATCATGACGAAAAATTTACCTAACCTTAGTTTTGTAATTCTGTTAGTAAAGAGATTGTTTAGCGTTGTAATGATATCTGTATTTTACAGCCTGTAGCGTAGCGTACCTCAATCGCTTCGTTCAGTGCAGTTCCCTGTGAGGGAGCCAGGTGCCTATTTATCGGCTTCCAGGGAGAACAATAATTTGATATGCTGCCATAACCTACTCATTATGGAGAATAATATTCCGTGAAACGTGTAACACAACAAGACAACTATTAAAGCTAGAAACTACGTACACGTCATGAAACTGCCAACTCATGGCGCGCAAATAACCTAGTATACATTGTTCCAATGTTTGAGAGTGTGGTCGCTTGGCAACCTCCTACGAACTTTGCACATAATTCCATATCTTTTCGAGACTTTTCTCGCTGACAGTAAAAAGGCGAGTGAAAGTAATAAAAGTTTCCATTTACTATATTTTTAAATTATAAATGAAGAAATTCCTCCAGCTGTTTTTAAGGTGTCGATTTTATTTTGACAACTAGTTTCAGCGTTGTAACAACGTCGTCTTCAGGCCCGTACACTTGTTGACGTCAACTGCGTGCGGCTGATATTAGAAGTTAGCGGTGAGATACGGACGTGCTCCGTGCGGAAGGTGAAAGTTACTAACTACCTTCCGCATGGAGCACGTCCGTATCTGCCACTGACTTCTAATATCAGTCACACGGAGTTGACGTCAACAAGTGCATGGGACTGAAGATGACGTCGTTACATCGTTGACACTAGTTGCCAAAATAAAATTGACACCTTAAATACAGCTGGAGGAATTTCTTCATTTTTAATATTAATTTATACCAGCTGACGTCCCACTGTCCTCCCTTTCAAATATAGATGTATGAAGATTACTATTTTTTGTTGTTCACGTTGTAAAACTTCGGAATCATGCATGACGTTTCGATTTATTACTTTTATACCAGTAAATCTATTCGCAAAACAAGGAGATATTGTGCCGTAAACGGTGAGATGCGCGAAAGACCAGATTTTTCTTAAAACGGAGCTGTTGTATGTATGGCACATCGATTCTTTGCATAATCGGGTTGTGTGGGTGACTAGTAGAAAAAGAGTAGGGATTTAGGTACCCATTTCTATTACGATATAGAAAACCATACAAAAAACTGGAAACGGTGGACCACTAGGAGCTGGAAATTATAATGTGTCAGATCACAAAGAACGTAACATGCCACTCAGAAAGGATAAATTAATTTTATTTAAAAAGTTGTGGAAGCTATTGTGATGAATCTTTTATTAAACGTGAAATTTGACAAGCTCTGATCTACAACAATCGAAGAAAATCAGCAATAAGGTTTTACTTCTCCCAAAAGGCTTAATACAGATTACAGATTTAAAATCGTGACACTGTGTAGAGCTGTACCTCACTCAGGTGGTGGTTCTGTCTCAAAACAAATTCAAGTGCTACTAAGAAGAACATTTCTGTTAACTAATGTTAAAGAATGTATAGTACAACCTTTACGTAGCTGAAAGGAGCATTATGATTAGTCTTTTAAACAAGCAGCAGTTGTTTCATCAAAGAGCCAATGATTAGGTGCAAGTATCCGAACACTGAATAGGGTGGAATGCGAATCTCAGGCAAGAGAAATTGTAACAGAGTGCGCTGTCTCACCTTAAGTTTTTATAATAGTTTTATAAAGGAATGCATAAATAAAATTTAAACAAGAACGCCTACATGGTTTGAAGTAGTACAGCAAATACTTGAATGTGATTTACATTAATCCTGAGTACAAAACCATTTCCACGTAAGCAGCACATATAATATTCAAAATTTACGAAGATGGATCAAAAACCGTTAGACAGGAACTAGACAACGGAAAATACAGATATATATATTTATTGTTATCATAAAATCTAGTCATCCACAGAGCAACATGAGAAACCGTTGACCTGCTTCTGTCGGTAAAACAACAAGTTCACTGAAGATGTTCATATATTAATGAAAGCCATGGATTTGCGTATCTGTGTCCGCGGGTTCAGTCTCGTGCCTATTATGAATGGAGTGACCTATATTCTAATAAATACGACTAAGGTTTTCAGCAGGTGCGATTGACCTTAGCTCTAGAGCATTTTCATTCCAAATAAATGTTATGTACGAGAACGTACTGAAAGTAGTGCCTTTTAATTTTATGTGTGAAAACTGTTCAGGTTTTTAATGAAACAAACGTTATTAACATTCTCCATCTTTATTCTTCATGTCTACATATTTTATTTATCAGCACTGTCAACCTGGCGACGAACACATTTCTTCCAACGACAGACCAGTTTGTTGATGTCAACAATGGTTTCACTTTGTTGACGGAGCCACAGCCTCACTTCTGGTGGCGCCGCTTCAACAATATCAAAATGAAGACCTCGAAGGGGTTCTTTAAATTTTGAAAACAGATTAAAATAAAATGGTGGGAAATCTGGACTGTATGAAGGCTAATAGACGACAGCAAACACAATGCGTCGGATTGTTGCAGATGTCTCAGCGCTCGTGTGTGGACTGCCATTCTAATAGTAAAGGAGAGGATGCTCCACATGGGCACAAACTCTTCACATACGAGCCGCGCGGAGTGGCCGCGGCGTTAGAGGGGTCATGTCACGGATTGCGCGGCCCCTCCCGCCCGAGTTTCGAGTCCTCCCTTGGGCATATATGTGTGTGTGTTGTTCTTAGCATCAGTTAGTTTAAGTAGTGTGTAAGCGTAGGGACCGATGACCTCAGCAGTTTGGTCACTTTAGAATTCACACACATTTGAAAATTCTTCACATACGTGCTTTTGGTTTTCTGAGGGTCTGCCATGTTACATGCTACAATTCGGAGCTCTCTGGCGGCGATGGTTGCAATTGGTGTAAGCAAAGAGTGAAAGTCGAGAGAGCAGTATGCATGACATTTAATACCTGAATCGACAACGAGAACACAATGGCCGGCCGGAGTGACCGTGCGGTTCTAGGCGCTACAGTCTGATGCCGAGTGACCGTTACGGTCGCAGGTTCGAATCCTGCCTCGGGCATGGATGTGTGTGATGTCCTTAGGTTAGTTAGGTTTAAGTAGTTCTAAGTCCTAGGGGACTGATGACCTCAGAAGTTAAGTCGCATAGTGCTCAGAGACATTTGAACCATTTTTTTTAGAACACAATAAAAATCAGGAGGCATTACTTCTCAGCTCCCCTTTGTAGATCTTAATGTAAAATTTTTGTTGTGACCATTGTGTGCGCAGGGTCGCCACCACCCACGGTGCAGTGGTTCCGCGAGGACGAGCCTCTGGGAACGCTGGGGGTGGTGCTGCCGGACGGGTCAGCCGTGCGTGCTGACGTCACTCTGGAGGGTCTCCAGCGGGCGGACCTGAACACGAGGCTCACCTGCCAAGCAGCCAACACGGAGCTCACCGCGCCCATCGAGGACTCCGTGCTCGTCGACATGAACCGTAAGAATCAATGTGTTCGGTGTCCTCTTAACCATGGAGTCCTTTGTAGGGGAGGAAATCGTATATTTTTCTCTTGTTGTTGCAACGCCGTCAATTCTCATAGCTCTGGCATGTAGCTGAATGTCTAAATCTGTTGGTGCGAATTCTCAGTGATGCCTGCACAGTTGCAACAGTAGTATGTAGAGATGGCAGTGACTAGAGTTGGTGGCTTGCATAACACTCCTACAAGAGACACCAATGACAACTCAAAATTTGTACAGTCATCGACTATTAGTTTATTTACTTGAGGACACTCACAACGAAATACTCAGAAAACGTATACTAATCAATTTTGTTTAGAACTCAGATTTGCATATGCAGCATAAAGTTCTACGGTTGTACCACTTGTCTGGTGTAGCAGTAAATTATGTACACTAACCTTGCTCATGTATAAGTCTGTTACTGGAAATAGTACTCCCTGGTATTAGCCTTCACACACAGACAGATAATGAAGGTGGGGAAATTTTATTTATTATAGATGTAGAAGAGTATAGATCCCTATCAAGCTTCGCAGCAGATGCAGCGTCTGGTTAACCTTTACCCGCCAGATACAATCTACTCTATAGATAAACATCTCGTAATTCGCTTCATTGGCACAAGATGACACTGCAAATGACAATTCAGTATGGAACAGTTAGCAACACATATTATTAAACACTTGCCATTAATGAAACTTTCAGCCAGATTAAAACTGTGTGCCGGACGGAGACCCAAATTCAGGTTCTCTCCCTTTCACGGAGAATTGCCCTACCGACTGAGCTATCCAAGAGCAACTAACGACCCGTCCGCATGGCTTTACTTCTTCCAGTATATTGTTTCCTACCTCCCAAATTTCAGAAAAGCTCTCCTGTGTAACTTGCTAGGCTAGTTTCCTGGGAGAAAGGATTAGGAGGGACATGGCTTGGCCACAGTCTGGGGCATGTTTGCGGAATGATGTTTTCACCCTGCATTGGAGTGTGCGCTGATATGAAACATCTTGGCAGAATAAAATCGTGTGCCAGTCCAAGACTCGAAATCGGGACATTTGCCTTTCGCGAGTAAGTGTTCTACCGACCGAGCTACTCAAGCAGGACTCACCAGCCGTCCTTACATCTTCACTTCCACCAGTAGCTCCTCTCCTACATTCCAGTCTTAACATAATGTCTCCTGTGAATTTTGCAAGAATAGCACTCCTGGAAGAAAGGGTATTGCTGAGATATGGCTTAGGCGCACAGCCCGGGGGATGTTTTCAGAATTAACTTTTCACCCTGTAGCAGAGGGTGCCCTGAAGTGAAACTTTCTTGCAGGTTGAAACTTTGAGCTGGACCGACAAACGAAATCGAGACACTTGCCTTTCGCGGACAAGAGCACTACCAACATTTTTAAATAAAATATAGCCCATTTCTAGCAAGTACTCTACCAACTTAGCTATTGACCTATTTTTTTAATTTTTGTAAGAGCTCATTCGCATTTTTAGTTGTGATCATTTGCCTAAACTTCTTTTTTTTGCTTTTTATAATAACATCACGTTTGTTGGAAAAGAATGATTCCATATCTTTGTTTTTATAATTCCCGTTTAACAGAAATATGGAATTTAAGTTAAAATAAGAACAGAAAAATTTGTTGTTAAGAAGAGCAGTGTAATTTATTAACAAACAATATAGAAAGGAAACTTCCGGTAGTACAATATAGGCCTAAGAACGACGACCACTTGAGAACATCAGAAAGTAAATTTTATCTGGTCCCAGTGTTCCACATTGGGAACTCGTATATGTGTTCTCAGGATACAGTCATGTTCAGTCGTCCGTGCCAAGAATCAAGTCATTGTCCACCAGAATCAACTTCTCGTAACTGGTGCTACTTCGCTTCAGATACACACACACACACACACACACACACACACACACACACGCATGCACACACACACACACACACACACACACACACACACACACACACTTTAATACACCGTTAAAGTAATTAAGAAAGGTGTGACTATATTTGGAAATTTATTGTAATTGCTCGTGTCGTTCCTGCAAGGAAGTCCAAAAGTCAAACAGTACTTTGAGACCGTTCCGAGAAGGATAGCGCACGCGAAATCCTTTGATCCAGTTAATCGTATGTGTCTTTGATTGAAGAAAGTACGTCTTAACCGTCGAAGAAGCATTTCAGGCTCGATAACGTGAGGCGGTACTCGGAGACAGAAGGAAAGCGTCTTGAGAATTAGGTCATGCGAGTACATCTGCAGAACGTCCACATTCCAGGCAATGTTCATCCGTGTATTTTGCATGCACATCGGAGAGCCAGGCAGAGCAACGTTTTGCAGTCTTTGTCTTGTCGGAAACTGTTCGTTGACGACGAGGTTATTGGTGAAGCAGATATATGTACAGTATTTAACAAACACTTTCTAAGCTTTGCTAGTGTATTAAATAACAATTTAGTTTCTACAGGGAATCATATAATTCTCTTGGCAAATGTCTTTCCGAGATTGAAATCTGAAATACCCCTCTGCCATACAGAAAAGGGGGAGTTTCGGTCAATAATTAAATCACTGAAGACTAAGGACTCTCAAGGGTATGATGCAGTGCCTAGCATAATATTAAAATACTGTGCTGCACACTTTAGCCCTGTTCTTAACCATATTTGAAATTTTTCCTTTAGGAATGGTCAGTTTCCTGAACAATTTATATACAAAGTAGTAAAGCCGCTTTATAAAACGGGAGGAAGTATACCTTAGACAATTTTAGACCTATTTCTATCCCATCAGTGTTTGCAAAAGTTATTGGAAAGGCTGTGTGTGTAAGTGTAATTGATTGTTTTATATCACATAATTTGCTATCAAATGTACAGTTCGGATTTAGAAGTCGTTTAACAACTGAAGGTGCTATATTCTCCTTTCTATGTGAGGTACTGGATGGGTTAAACAAAAGCCTTAGAACGTTAAGTATATTGGTGAGCTAACTAAGGCGTTTGATAGTGTTGATCACAAAATATTGCTCCAGAAGTTGGACCATTATGGAATGGAGGGAGTTGCTCACAATTGGTTCACCTCGTACTTTAGCAACAGATAGGAAAAGGTCATTATTGGGAATGGCTGTGATGTGGGGTCTGAGTGGGTTGTGGTCAAATGGGGGGTGCCTCAGAGATCGATGTTGGGACTACTCCTGTTCCTTAAACGTATAAAGTATATGCTCTCTTGTATTATGGGTAACCCTAAAATATTTCTGTTTGCTGATGACACTAACAAGGTAGTAAAGGATGCTGTGTGCAATATTGTCTCGATTTCCAATAGTGCAGTTCATAACATTAGTTAATGGCTTGTAGAAAATAAACTAACTCTAAATCACAGTGAGACTCAATCTTTACAGTTTCTAACACACAATTCAACAAAATCCGACGTTTTAATTTCACAGAATGGGTATACAATTAGTAAAACCGAGCAGTGCAAATTTCTATGTGTTTAGATAAATAGTAAACTGTAGTGGAAAGCCAAAGTTCAGGATCTTGTTCAGAAAATTAATGATGCTATTTTTCCGACACAAAACATAGTCTACATTGCATATTTTCATTCCCCTATGGCGCAAGGTATTTTTTTTCTGGTAACTCTTCCCCTTCTAAAAGGATATCTTTGGCTCAGAAATGGGCGGTTCGGACGATATGTGGTGTAAGTTCGTAACCCCTTGTCGACCCCTGTCCAATAGTCTGGGTGTTTTGACACTGGCCTCTCAATATATATATTCTTTACTGTCGTTCCTTGTTAACAGTGTCAGCTTATTACCAAGAATAAGTATCTTTCACTCGGTTAATACTCGGCAGAAATCCGACCTGCATTTGGATCGGACTTCTTTAACTGTTGTGGAGAAAAGTGTGCAGTATACTGCTGCATCCATTTTCAATAAGCTACCACAAGAGTACATAAGTCTTGCCAGTAGTCCAAGCACTTTCATATCGAAACTGAATAGTTTCCTCATCGGTCACTCCTTCTATTCCGTTCAGGAATACCATGAAAACTTAAGCTGATAGTTATGTTATATTGTTGATTGCGTTTACTTAAACTTGTGGCTTGATATTTTCGGGTTCATAAACGTTTTATTTTTGTCTATTATTACTTTAATGTTGTAATTTCATGTACTGACACGCTACATGACCTTTGAGATTTGTTCCTCAATTTGATCCTACTGAACTTCGCGTGTAGATAAATAAATAAATAAATAAAACGAGGCGAGGATCCCCGCCGTAAAATACCGCAGATGAGCTGTGCTTAGGTAGCGCAGTCGGTGGCGAACTTGCACACTAAAGGCAAAGGTCCCCAGACATAATCTCCGTCCGGTACACTACTGGCCATTAAAATTGCTACACCACAAAGATCTCGTGCTACAGACGCGAAATTTAATCGACAGGAAGAAGATGCTGTGATATGCAAATGATTAGCTTTTCAGAGCATTCATAGAATGTTGACGCCGGTGCCCACTCCTACAACGTGCTGACATGAGGAACGTTTCCTACCGATTTCTCACAAACAAACAGCAGTTGACCGGCGTTGCCTGGTGAAACGTTGCTGTGCTGCCTCATGTAAGGAGCACAAATGGGTACCATCACGTTTCTGACTTTGATAAAGGTTGGATTATAGCCTACCGCGATTGCGGTTTATCGTATCGCGACATTACTGCTAGCGTTGGTCGAGATCCAATGATTGTTAGCAGAATATGGAAACGGTGGGTTCAGGAGGGTAATACGGAACGCCGTGCTAGAACACAACGGCCTCGTATCACTAGCGGTCGAAATGACAGGCATCTGGCCGGCCGCGGTGGCCGTGCGATTCTAGGCGCTCCAGTCCGGAGACGCGCTGCTGCTACGGTCGCAGGTTCGAATCCTGCCTCGGGCATGGGTGTGTGTGATATCCTTAGGTTAGTTAGGTTTAAGTAGTTCTAAGTTCTAGGGGACTAATGACCACAGCAGTTGAGTCCCATAGTGCTCAGAGCCATGTTTTTGAAAGGCATCTTATCCGCATGGCTGTAACGGATTGTGCAGCCACGTCTCGATCTCTGAGTCAACAGATGAGGACATTTGCAAGACAACAACCATCTGCACGAACAGTTCGACGACGTTTGCAGCAACATGGACTATCAGGTCGGAGACCTTGGCTGCGGTTTCCCTTGACGCTGCATCGCAGACAGGAGCGCCTGCGATGGTGTACTCAACGAAGAACCTGGGTGCACGAATGGAAAAACGTCATTTTTTCGGATGAATCCAGGTTCTGTTTACAGCATCATGATGGTCGCATGCGTGTTTGGCGACATCGTGGTGAACGCACATTGGAAGCGTGTATTCGTCATCGCCATACTGGCGCATTATCCGGCGTGATGGCATGGTGTGCCATTGGTTACACGTCTCGGTCACCCCTTGTTCGCGTTGACGGCTCTTTGAACAGTGGACGTTACATTTCAGATGTGTTACGACCCGTGGGTCTACCCTTCATTCGATCCCTGAGAAACCCTACATTTCAGTAGGAAAATGCACCAATTGAAAAAGTCTGGTCAATGGTGGCCGAGAAACTGGCTCGTCACAATACGCCAGTCACTACTCTTGATGAATTGAGGTATTGTGTTGAAGCTGCATGGGTAGCTGTACCTGTACACACCATTCCAGCTCTGTTTGACTCAATTCCCAGGCGTATCAAGGCCGTTATTACGGCCAGGGTTGGTTGTTCTGGGTACTGGTTTCTCAGGATCTGTGAACCCAAATTGTGTGGAAATGAAATCACATGTCATTTCTAGTGTAATATATTTGTCCAATGAATACCCGTTTACCATCTGCATTTGTTCTTGGTGTAGCAATTTTAATGGCCAGTAGTGTATTGGGATGGGTCGTGAATTGTGCTTGGACAGCTCGATTGGTAAGCACATGCCCGCGATAGTTAAATGTCACGAATTTCAGTCTCGGTCCGGCACACAGTTTTAATCTGTCAGGAAGTTTCATATCAGCGCACACTACGCTGCAGAGTGAAATTTTCATTCTGCTCTCATTATTTCGATAAACATAAATTATATAAGCAAATCTTGCTTGTGAATCATCAATCTGTCGATTAGTGTAAACCGTATCCATGGCCCTACACTGTTTCCTGACAAGAGAAACTTTCCATTGAACCCCCTCCAGATTTAGTGGTAAAATGGTCCAGTAGATGGTGCGTGAAAAACGGAACCCAGATCAAGCGTGAAAACAGGAAGAACGAGCACAGAACTGCGAAAAGAAGGAGCAAAATAGAAACAGTGTGCTGTCGAGCTCAAGACGTACAACAGCGAATGAACTGAAGAACACGGCGTTGTGGTTACGTGGTCACGGTGTTCGATTGCAAAGCAGGAGCTCCTTGGTCAAATCTCTCCCACTCCATTATTTTTTCAGAAAATCATGTACTGTACAAGGGGTCGCTGAGGATTTGTTATCATTCTGTAGTCTCGGCAATTCTCGTGCAACAGGTTGGTTATACAATATAAGCCATGAGGTAAGAATATATTTCCGTCGACACAGACCTATCACAGAAACGAAACCAACAAGTAGATGGGTGTGTACTGCTAGAAAGAAGCGAATCAAGAGTCAAAACTTTCAAAATACAAAGCAAGACTCACAACATGTGGTACTTGTGCTGAAGAAAGAGAAGGTTAGTATGTCTGGAGGTCCCTCCCTTACACTTCGCTGTGGCAAACTGACGTTACACTATGACAGACACAAATCTAAGTACAGCCAACAGACATGTCAATGAGCGGACGGACAGTTCATAATTTTGCAAAGAAAATGTATACGGTGCAGGAGAAAAATTCGAACACAATTCTCCCCTTTCGCAGTCCAAAATCGTGACTACATAATCACAAAACTATGGCTTCTCAAATTATCTCGACGTAGCACATCTTAAGTTTGGACCGTTCTCTGTTTCTATTTTGCTCCTTTCTTCTCGGTTCAGGAAACCTAGCCCCTGTTTTCATTCTAGATCTGTGTTCATTTTTTGACGGGCTATCCACTGGCCCATCTTACCACTACATCTGGGAGGGGGTGCGATGGGAGGTTTCCCTTGTTAATACAACACAGACCTACCCTTGGATGCTGCATACTTCAAGTCAAGCAGCACATTTTTGACTTCTTAAACCTACTTGCCGTTACCTGTGGTGCGGTTGTTCTTACACTCGCTACCATATGTGCATCTAGTTGAATCTTGCGAGAATACAGCTGAATGCTGAAGGGGTCGGTACACCACTGAAGGAAGAGCATACTAATCTGGTAAAATAAAATGTATTCATGAGACCCATTGTCCTCTATTTAAATTTGTGTACATGAGGCCTATGTTAAAGCATCTATGCTAAAGTCACAATAGCGCTTACCAGGTGTTGAACCACGACTCAGACATAAATCTGAATGCAGCGAACAGACACGTCATAGACTGGACGGTCAGTTTATTATTTAGTGAAACAAAAGAGGCACATGCAAAATTTGAACACAGAACTCTCCCTTCACAGTCCAACGCCGAGACCATATTATTATTATTTTTTTATAATTTCAATTTCTTTAATACTAATCCTTGCTTGATTTTCTAAACTATGCTCAGTGTTGCACTTTTAAGTGCAGGTATCTCGTGTAGTACAGCTTCAGAAGCCACGCAGCAGCTCTAACCAGACAACAGCAAAAATGATGCCTGGGCCGGGAATTGAACTCGGGCCGCTCCCATGGCCGGCAAGCATTCTACAACTTTTTTTGTTCAGAAATAGTTAAACAACATTATGAAATTGCTTATTATAGTGACATGGTCCTAAAGGTAATATTCTACATAACTGTAAGCCTTTGCGAAAACAAAACATTTCTTGAAAGTGATGTTCGTCGTTTGATCGTACGTGCTTTTCATCGATCAAATCGTCTCTCGTTTTTCCATTGACCGTTCATCCACGACGTCGTAGCTGTTCAAATGTTCCAATGTGTTTGAAATCTGCATCGCCTTAGACGTCGTAGCTGTCCGAATTCGCTCGAGGTTGCACATCTTGAGCTTATACCTCTCATTGTTTCTATTTTGTTTCTTTTTTTGAGAGTTCAGAACACCTTCTTCCTGTTTTCATGCTTGATGTGTGTTGAGTTTTTGACAGGCTATCCAATGGACCATCTTATCGCTGAATCTCAAGAGTGTGTGTGTGTGTGTGTGTGTGTGTGTGTGTGTGTGTGTGTGTGTAGGACGGAGGGAAGCAATGAGGGGTTTCCCTTGTGAGATTAGCCTTTATATAAAAAGAGAAAAAAAACGGTATGGGACTTTAATTTAGGAAACGGTAAAAGTTTCTTTAAACACTTACAAACATTAACAAGAACAGTCCATGATGGGGGAAAATCTATGACAAAATCATCTTTACCAATTTCACTTGCCTTAATCACTAGTTTATTGTCAACTAGTAAGTCAAATAGTTAGTTGTACTTTCCATAGTTCATTAAAACGATTCCTTATTGAAATGATATGAAATGAATCATTTTACGGAATATGTATTCATCAATATTGTTATAATTAATGAAGAAGCAATCATTCTATTGCTACTTGTGCACCTATGCTTTAAAATAAGTGTTCTTTTTTGTTTCAGCTGGCTACCAGTTTTTAAGCAGAAATTTGTCAGTGAAATGGAATAGTGGTTCAGTATAGCTGTAGCAGTAGTTCTACGTCACCTAATTTACAACTTTACGCCTTATGAGACACATCCAGAGGGAATAAAGTTTACACAACACATCTGAAGTCTGTTCACCAGATTCTACTTTAAGAAATTTGCTTTTAACATTTCCCCCAACTTATCTCAAGATGTATGAACAATGTTTCAGACAGTCCCTCCACCTCCCCCTCTCCGGAGCTCTAGTACCATGTGCAACAGGAAATTCTTTTTTACAACTTACGCATTTCACTGTGAACGAATTGACACATGATGTTGTTCGAAATTTCTTTTTCCCATGTTTCTAAAAAATGCTGTATCACCTGCTTGGGAAGTACATTACATTTTAGTTCGAAGTTCTCGTAATTCGCACGAAAAACTGCTAAGTTGAGTTTCGACTGTTGATATTAACGTCCATTGTCTACGTGTAGTTGCCGTTGGTTCGGAACTTCAATTACTACTGGTATTTTTAAATAAGGCGTTGACCATTTTTCATTGGTGCCACAACTTTTCAAACTTTTCTAACTATAAATATGTGAGGTAAAGTGCTGTACGGTGATTCTGAACAATCGTGTTATAAGACAAGTTCCTACTTCAACAATATAAGGGCCTAATATTGATATAATTTCGACAAATGAATAACTGGAGTAAGATAACAGAATAAGGTAAACTTGACCAAAAATATCATAAAGTAGATTTTAGCGTTCTGAACGAGGTCCATATGCGGTATTTATTTTAAGTACAAATTACGGGAAACTCATTACAATGTGGGACATTTGGTAATCTAGGCAATGAGAGACATCGCTGATGTACAGGCAGCACCCGAATCTTCACCAACGAAATTTCAGACATTTTTCAAGGATATTTTCTGGTATAAAGCGCGCTTGATATCCTAGAGCCTGGTACATAGTATTGACGCAGTTATTACTTATTGCTAGATCACTGTAATTACCTTTGTGTTAGTGAAATAACCTTGGTCATAGTGGAAAAGCCTACAACAGGAAATCATTCTAACATGTCAGGATCCAGTTTCTCGTAGACGTTTATGTACAGACGCAAAGGTAATGTAAGGTGATGTGGTAGGCGTCGCCTCTAGAACAGCTCAACATATCGTTGTGGTGACACGCTTCAATTGTATTCAGTGAGGACACACACGAGGTACATTTCGGACAACTCAATATTTGCAAATCTATCGTTACTGCTATCGTTAGTAATGTAAAACTAACAATGGAAAAGTACAGAAATGAGGAGAAGCCGAGCAGTAATGAATACAAGCTTGAAGCAGAATAAGAAGAGACGCTGGTACTGTCAGAAGTAACTATCGTGAGTCAGTGGGGCAAGTTAATTTCGAAATAATACACACAATTCCTTCTATCGACTTTGGCACTAGTGTGCAGACAGTTTTAATTCAATAAATAACTAGGATAAATGTGGGGGTAGTTAAAAAATGTGGAATTCAGTGACGCAGTTCACATCATATCTCACAAGTATATTGAAAACTGAATCTAAATCGTTTGAAACTATCTGTCAATGTTAGTTTCTGTTGCATTACTGATATAGCAATCATAGAAGTTACGAACTATTGTTTCTTCATGTTTCAAGTATTCTGATAGCTTTTTTAATTTCAAGGTAAGAGGTAATCTGTTTTGATTTATGGAGGAAAATGAAACAAGCAAACATACATTCCAACTTTCACATAGAAAAACTTTTGCAACTGTGGAAAGGAGCAGTAAGGAACAGAAATATCCTAAGGCTGAGCTAGGTTTCAAGCGTTAGGCTTTGGATTTGCTAATACACATCAAGTAACACGAAGTAGAGTATTTTAAATTTAAAACATTGTTTCAGCTACAAATGCTTAACAGTTTTTATGTTGGAGGAGCTATTACTATGTGATGAAATTTTGTACTATTAAATTGATGTAAGGCCCAGTTGGCAACATCTTTCTTGACCACCACAATCACCAGATCTCAGTTCTGTTAAGACTTTGTAATCTACCCCGGAGAGTAGGATGCGTCACCACTATCCACCTCCATCTTCGATACCTAGAACTCTTGCAGGAGGAATGCTGTAAGATTCCCTTGAAAACTATACAGGGCCTTTATTCATTCCGAGACGAATTGAAGCTGTTCGAATGCAAAGGGTTTGCCTACACTGTATTAGAGTGGTAATGCTTTGCGTTTCGTGTTTCCATAAATTTTGTCCACCCCATGTACAAACTTTTAAAATATAATGAATGAATTGTGATGTACAGTATTCAACTAGCGAAGTTCCGGCGATTCCATCATTCAGTCATCTCTGTGTATAAAGTAACTAACCATATCTCTGACATGTGTAACATTTTTTATGTGAACACGTACAGCACAGAGCACATGCAGGAAACAGCAGTATGTAGCATCTTTTCGACTATCCTTCCCTTGTACGAGAGTGCGATGAAAGGCAATGCCTCATAATTTTTTATGTAAAATTAATGATTTTTAAATAAAACAAACGTTATTAACATTCACCATCGTTGGATAAAATGATGATGAGGATAACACCGAGTCCATGAGCGGAGAAAATCTCCAACCCTGCCGGGAATCAAACGTGGGATCGCTTGCATGGGAGGAAAGCACGTTACCACCCAGATAGGCAGGCGGACTACAACAGGTGTATTTAGAACAGGATAAGTGCTTACCAATAATCAAACTATCACTGTGCCCTTCACTGTTAGTACAGTAATTCTATTCTCATAGACATCATCACTCCTAGAGGCCCATCTAAATATAGTCGCGTCCCTCCACTTGTTCCACAGTTTGCACCTGGAGCAGTGTCTTCAATGGGGACGAACATCAATTACATATCCCGATATCCGTGGCTTGGGGTTGGGTTGTTTTGGGGAAGGAGACCAGACAGCGAGGTCATCGGTCTCATTGCATTAGGGAAGGACGGGGAAGGAAGTCGGCCGTGCCCTTTGAAAGGAACCGTCTCGGCATTTGCCTGGAGCGATTTAGGGAAATCACGGAAAACCTAAATCAGGATGGCCGGACGCGGGATTGAACCGTCGTCCTCCCGAATGCGAGTGCAGTGTCTAACCACTGCGCCACCTCGCTCGGTCCCGATATCCGTGATCCACTCTCTGAACTAAGGCAAGACAACACAAGCCGAGTATAGACGCGGAGACACTGTGCTGTTCCCTTTGCCTATCAGAGCCTAACACCGGCACATACAACCGCGACTCGCCGCGGGACACAACACACAACTCGACGGCGTACTGATAGTAGCTCTGTCGTTTCCCCTCTACTCTCAGCAGCGAAGAGCGTTCACTCACCTGTCGCACCAAGTGCGCTCGAAGCCCGTGCACTGGGTGTACCCCTCCAAGGCGCTAGTCTCACTATCTATCCAAGCGCTCCTAGTGCTCAGCCTTTTAAATGGCAGTACCAGACTTCCTATACCAAGCAGAGCTCCGAAACTATAGTGAGACATCGAACAAAGATACCTATAGACACATAAGCAAAGTCAAACGCGCCCGTGGTTCGGTTCTTTGGCTTCGGCACCATGTTTCCTGTTATGGGCTTTTGCACCACTGACCTGTGATTTTGTAATTAGAGCTCACCCGGCAGAGCATTTGCACCACTGACCTGTGATTTTGTAATTAGTGCTCGCCCAGCAATTCACAGCTTATGGACCTGCCTTCGCGTTGTTTTGGTGACGCGACATTCAGTTCTGCAGTGACGTTTGCAGCTGTCGTCCTCTTATTTCTAGTCATTGTTCTCTCCAGTGATCGTTTGTCACTCTTTGTCACCGCGCGGGGTAGCCGCGAGGTCTTGGGTGCCTTGCCACGGTTCGCGCGGCTCGCCCCCAATCCGACGTTTGAGTCCTCCCTCGGGCGTGGGTGTGTGTGGTGTCCTTAGCGTAAGTTCGTTTAAGTTAGATTCAGTAGTATGTAAGCGTATGGACCGATTGAAAAATTGTACCCTTGTTTATTTGTAAAGTATCAATTATAAGATTGTTCCAAATTAATTATTCAACAAACCTGCATCTGACTGCGTCTGTGAACTTGTTTCGTGCACTCCTCCATTTTGGCAGAAATGCAACATGTATTTGACTCAGCAAACAAGTTGAAGAGAATAATGCCGTTTGTGCAATGGCATTAAGATGGTACTGAAAAATTAACTTTTGGCCCTGATGTTTACTTAATGAAATTATATCTTGACTTGAATAATGGCAGTTGCGCAGTGGCATAAAATTAGTTATTTGAAATAACTTTGCTCTGATAACGTTAGTTATACCAAAATCGATTTCAAACTATGAACTGCACATATATTTAGCATAGAGGCCTCATTTTACTTACGTTCTTTCATTGGTGGGTAACTTTACTTTACTTATCATTTTCATATTCAGTACAAGCAAAGGGTGTGGATTATGATTCAGGCTGTTAGATTTAAACACAATGTTGATCCCAATATATTTATTGTTAAAATTTTAAGTCATACACAAAACCTACCATTTCCAACAATTTTGTAGCACGGATCATTCTTACAAAAAATTTTACAAAACGCTTACTGTGTCGAGCCTTGGACATACAAATCCTAACTCTGAACATTAACTAACAAAAACCAATTTGAAATCATTATATATCTTCTCTCATTCACGTGCTAAAGTTTGGTCACAGTAACTGTGCAGTGAGCGCTACCTACCTTAAAGCTGTCACCACGCGTCTGCTTCCTCCGGGCACCTAGCTGAGACTCTACGGATTTTTTCTACGCCCGCCCGACTCTCTTAGCCATCAAAGATCCTTCTACTCAAAGATATTATACTCGTTCCACATTGCGGTTGGCCACTACCGACTTTATTTTCTGGATCTACCCTGATCTGACCTTAGCACATACCTTTCACGATGTCCTCAACAGTTTGGTCCCATAGGAACTTACCACAAATTTTCCACTACCATCAACAAACATTCTCGTCCACGCTATGACTTAGAGGATGATGTTTTCGGCTTTCTCTGTATGCGGTATAAATCTTCGATACGATGCCTCCTGAAATACCTAGCGCTTCGTCCACCTTGGTTAGGAAGCACCCACCGTCGAGCAGTAACAATTTGTCCACGCTCGAATTCACTGTGCTCCTACATAATGCACTCACAACTACACAGAACATGATTCTGATCACGACTAACACTTGCAACGTACTGAGAGCATTTCACAGGTGCCTGTAGTGTTCAAATACAACAGTGCCTGTTCCACCTGGAGACAGGCTTCTCTATATCTGCATTCACGTTCAGGCATGCATTTGCCTCTGTGTTCCCATACATTTGTCCAATCCCTTTGTATACATTGTGTCTGTCTTACAGTTGGTGAGGCGCACTTTTGCTGGTGTTTCGTCTGATATTCACAATTTCTTTTTCCATGTGTATCTGGAGACAACCTAACCGTTGCTGCCTTCCACCACTTTCCTGTGACGTCTGATGTTAATCTGGTATCAACGGAAAACGTCGGTATGTTTCCTGTTGTAAACAAAATAATTTTTGAAGTGGAATTTAATAAGCACCTTCCATAGAAACCATTCGCTGGAATAACAGTTACAGAACGTTCTTCTCGTTGCAACAAAGTAATTTATTGACTGTTGTCCGTGGCTCGTGGTCTAGCAGATAGTCTTGCTTCTTTAGATCACGCTATAGTCATTTTCCTCTCTCATTTGTTGCTCCAAGCTCATATTGTCCTTTTCTTCTATTTCTTCTATTTCTTTCCCTACAACTTCATTCCACTCCGCCCATTGCTTTTAGATTTTCATCTCCCTTTACGCAGTGTATTACCATTTCACTACCCTCATATACTTTCTTATCTCTTCATCCTCGGCTTGTGACGTCGGTATCTAAATCTAAATTACCGTTGCTGGTCCTGGTTTTCAGTTGATTCTGATAAGAACCAATCTATCACTGAACTGTTCATAGTAACACACTCTCTGCCCTGAGCTGCCTTCCTGTTCATAACGATTCCTGCTCTGTTACATCATTTTCTGCTGCTGTTGATTTTACCCTATAGTCATCTGACCAGAAATTCTTGTCTTCTTTACATTTCACTTCACTGACTCCTACTACAACTAGATCGTGCCTTTGCATTTCCCTATCCAGATTTTGTAGCTTCCCTACCACGTTCAAGTTCCTGACATTCCACGCCCCCACTCGTATAACTTGTCCTTTCGTTGATTATTTAATCTTTTCCTTATGGTCACGTCCCACTTGGTAGTGCCCTCTCGGAGATCCGATGGTGGCTATTCCAGAATCTTTTGCCAAAGGAGAGATCACCAAGACACTATTTCAATTACAGGCCATACGTCCTGCGGATCCATGTTATGTGTCTATAATGCAGTGGTTTCCATTGCTTTCTGCATCCCCATGCCGTTCATCACTGCTGATTCTTCTGCCTTTAGGGGCAGTATCCCGCCCCAAGGATAAGAGAGTGCCCCGAACCTATGTCCACTACTCCGCCCTCTGTGAAATGGCGAAATACGTGAGTGTACAGGAGATGAGCACATGCTGACATTTTACGTAAACCTAATGGAGTATCGAAATAAGGCTTCCAGTATTTCCTGTGGTGAGCAGTTCCCTTGCTCATTTACAAGTGTCTGTTACGCGCCAGTCTCATAAATACACTACTGGCCATTAAAATTGCCACACCATGAAGAAATGCAGACGATAAATAGGTATTCATTGGACAAATATATTATACTAGAACTAACATGGGATTACATTTTCAAGCAATTTGGGTGCATAGATCCAGAGAAATCAGTACCGAGAACAACCAACTCTGGCCGTAATAATGGCCTTGATACGCCTGGCATTGAGTGAAACAGTGCTTGGATGGCGTGTAGAGGTACAGCTGCCCATGCATCTTCAACACAATACCACAGTTCATCAAGATTAGTGACTGGCGTATTGTAACGAGCCAGTTGCTCGGCCACCATTGACCAGACGTTTCCAGTTGGTGTGAGATCTGGAGAATGTGTGGCCAGGGCAGCAGTCGAACATTTTCTGTATCCGGAAAGGCCCGTACAGGACCTGCAACATGCGGTCGTGAATTATCCTCCTGAAATGTAGGGTTTGGCAGGGATCGAATGAAGGGTAGAGTCACCGGTCGTAGCACATCTGAAATGTAATGTCCACTACTCAAAGTGCCGTTAATGCGAACAAGAGGTGACCGAGACCTGTAAACAATGGCACCCCATACCATCGCGCCGGGTGATATGCCAATATGGCGATGACGAATACACGCTTCCAATGTGCGTTCACCGCGATGATGCAAAACCCGGATGCGACCATCGTGATGATGTAAACAGAACCTGAATTCATCCGAAAAAAATGACGTTTTGCCATTCGTGCACCCAGGTTCCACTTTGACTACACCATCGCAGGCGCTCCTGTCTGTGATGCAGCGTCAAGGGTAACCGCAGCCATGGCCTCCGAGCTGATAGTCCATGCTACTGCAAACGTCGTCGAATTGTTCGGGCAGATGGTTGTTGTCATGCCAACGTCCCCATCTGTTGACTCAGGAATCGAGATGTGGCTGCACGAACCGTTACAGCCATTCGGATAAAATGCCTGTCATTGCAACTGCTAGTGATACGAGGCCGTTGGGATCCAGCACGGCGTTCCGTATTACCCTCCTGAATCCACCGATTCCATATTGTGCTAACAGTCATTGGATCTCGACCAACGCGAGCAGCAATGTCACGATACGATAAACTGCCTTCGCGATAGGCTACAATCCGACCTTTATCAAAGTCGGAAACGTGATGGTACGCATTTCTCCTCCTTACATGAGGCATCACAACAACGTCTCACCAGGCAACGCCGGTCAACTGCTGTTTGTGTATGAGAAATCGATTGGAAACTTTCCCCATGTCAGCATGTTGTAGGTGTCGTCATCGGCGCCAACCTTGTGCGAATTCTCTGAAAAGCTAATCATTTGCATATCTCAGCATCTTCTTCCTGTCGGTTAAATTTCACGTCTGTAGCACGTCATCTTCGTGGTGTAGCAATTTTAATGTCCAGTAGTGTATTTCCTCGCTTGTATTTTACTGCCCAGTTACACTTTGCTGCCATTTAGAACACGAACAGCAAGGCTGCTAACACTTCTCTGAGTCGCACCTGAAGTTGCTGTCGATGACTGTCGATGAGTCTCCATCCACGAGGGCATGCCGTGTTCTCCACACCAAGAAACCCTTAATCCTGTCACAAGTGTGTCACCATTAACGGCACCTGTGTTTTGTGTGTATGCTGCAGTGCGGCCCCTGGATGTGCGTCTGCTGGGGGTGAGCCAGCCGCTGTCTGCCGGCCGCCGTTACGACCTGCTGTGCCAGTCCTCCGGGTCTCGGCCACCGGCGCGCATCACGTGGTGGCTCAACGGACAACGCCAGCAACACAGTAAGCTCACGGTGAGCCACCGCGCAACTGACGCCAGCACTCGCCTAGTCTAGCTACCCCTCATAAAATCTGCCCAATATGAACACACAGACCAGGGGTAGTCTATCTTGTTTACCTACCGCCCACTGTCGTGTCTCTTAGTAATAAAACTTCGTAACCATTCACAAAGTCCACAGTAACGTCTATCTGTCGAGTTGTTGTTGTTGTGGTCTTCAGTCCTGAGACTGGTTTGATGCAGCTCTCCATGCTACTCTATCCTGTGCAAGCTTTTTCATCTCCCAGTACCTACTGCAACCTACATCCTTCTGAATCTGCTTAGTGCATTCATCTCTTGGTCTCCCTCTACGATTTTTACCCTCCCCGCTGCCCTCGAATACTAAATTGGTGATCCCTTGATGCCTCAGAACATGTCCTACCAACCGATCCCTTCTTCTGGTCAAGTTGTGCCACAAACTTCTCTTCTCCCCAATCCTATTCAATACTTCCTCATTAGTTATGTGATCTACCCATCTAATCTTCAGCATTCTTCTGTAGCACCACATTTCGAAAGCTTCTATTCTCTTCTTGTCCAAACTATTTATCGTCCATGTTTCACTTCCATACATGGCTACACTCCATACGAATACTCTCAGAAATGACTTCCTGACACTTAAATCTATACTGGATGTTAACAAATTTCTCTTCTTCAGAAACGCTTTCCTTGCCATTGCCAGCCTACATTTTATATCCTCTCTACTTCGACCATCATCAGTTATTTTGCTCCCCAAATAGCAAAACTCCTTTACTACTTTAAGTGCCTCATTTCCTAATCTAATTCCCTCAGCATCACCCGACTTAATTAGACTACATTCCATTATCCTTGTTTTGCTTTTGTTGATGTTCATCTTATAGCCTACTTTCAAGACACTGTCCATTCCATTCAACTGCTCTTCCAAGTCCTTTGCTGTCTCCGACAGAATTACAATGTCATCGGCGAACCTCAAAGTTTTTATTTCTTCTCCATGAATTTTAATACCTACTCCGCATTTTTCTTTTGTTTCCTTTACTGCTTGCTCAATATACAGATTGAACAACATCGGGGACAGGCTACAACCCTGTCTTACTCCCTTCCCAACCACTGCTTCCCTTTCATGTCCCTCGACTCTTATAACTGCCATCTGGTTTCTGTACAAATTGTAAATAGCCTTTCGCTCCCTGTATTTTACCCCTGCCACCTTTAGAATTTGAAAGAGAGTATTCCAGTCAACATTGTCAAAAGCTTTCTCTAAGTCTACAAATGCTAGAAACGTAGGTTTGCCTTTCCTTAATCTTTCTTCTAAGATAAGTCGTAAGGTCAGTATTGCCTCACGTGTTCCAGTGTTTCTACGGATTCCAAACTGATCTTCCCCGAGGTTGGCTTCTACTAGTTTTTCCATTCGTCTGTAAAGAATTCGTGTTAGTATTTTGCAGCTGTGACTTATTAAGCTGATAGTTCGGTAATTTTCACATCTGTCAACACCTGCTTTCTTTGGGATTGGAATTATTATATTCTTCTTGAAGTCTGAGGGTATTTCGCCTGTTTCATACATCTTGCTCACCAGATGGTAGAGTTTTGTCAGGACTGGCTCTCCCAAGGCCGTCAGTAGTTCCAATGGAATATTGTCTACTCCGGGGGCCTTGTTTCGACTCAGGTCTTTCAGTGCTCTGTCAAACTCTTCACGCAGTATCATATCTCCCATTTCATCTTCATCTACATCCTCTTCCATTTCCATAATATTGTCCTCAAGTACATCGCCCTTGTATAGACCCTCTATATACTCCTTCCACCTTTCTGCTTTCCCTTCTTTGCTTACAACTGGGTTTCCATCTGAGCTCTTGATATTCATACAAGTCGTTCTCTTATCTCCAAAGGTCTCTTTAATTTTCCTGTAGGCGGTATCTATCTTACCCCTAGTGAGACAGGCCTCTACATCCTTGCATTTGTCCTCTAGCCATCCCTCCTTAGCCATTTTGCACTTCCTGTCGATCTCATTTTTGAGACGTTTGTATTCCTTTTTGCCTGTTTCACTTACTGCATTTTTATATTTTCTCCTTTCATCAATTAAATTCAATATTTCTTCTGTTACCCAAGGATTTCTACTAGCCCTCGTCTTTTTACCTACTTGATCCTCTGCTGCCTTCACTACTTCATCCCTCAAAGTTACCCATTCTTCTTCTACTGTATTTATTTCCCCCATTCCTGTCAATTGCTCCCTTATGCTCTCCCTGAATCTCTGTACAACCTCTGGTTCTTTTAGTTTATCCAGGTCCCGTCTCCTTAAATTCCCACCTTTTTGCAGTTTCTTCAGTTTTAATCTACAGGTCATAACCAATAGATTGTGGTCAGAGTCCACATCTGCCCCTGGAAATGTCTTACAATTTAAAACCTGGTTCCTAAATCTCTGTCTTACCATTATATAATCTATCTGATACCTTTTAGTATCTCCAGGGTTCTTCCATGTATACAACCTTCTTTCATGATTCTTAAACCAAGTGTTAGTTATGATTATGTTGTGCTCTGTGCAAAATTCGACCAGGCGGCTTCGTCTTTCATTTCTGTCCCCCAATCCATATTCACCTACTATGTTTCCTTCTCTCCCTTTTCCTACACTCGAATTCCAGTCACCCATGACTATTAAATTTTCGTCTCCCTTCACAATCTGAATAATTTCTTTTATTTCATCATACATTTCTTCAATTTCTTCGTCATCTGCAGAGCTAGTTGGCATATAAACTTGTACTACTGTAGTAGGCGTGGCTTCGTATCTATCTTGGCCACAATAATGCGTTCACTATGCTGTTTGTAGTAGCTTACCCGCATTCCTATTTTCCTATTCATTATTAAACCTACTCCTGCATTACCCCTATTTGATTTTGTGTTTATAACCCTGTAGTCACCTGACCAGAAGTCTTGTTCCTCCTGCCACCGAACTTCACTAATTCCCACTATATCTAACTTCAACCTATCCATTTCCCTTTTTAAATTTTCTAACCTACCTGCCCGATTAAGGGATCTGACATTCCACGCTCCGATCCGTAGAACGCCAGTTTTCTTTCTCCTGATAACGACATCCTCTTGAGCAGTCCCCGCCCGGAGATCCCAATGGGGGACTATTTTACCTCCGGAATATTTTACCCAAGAGGACGCCATCATCATGTAATCATACAGTAAAGCTGCATGCCCTCGGGAAAAATTACGGCTGTAGTTTCCCCTTGCTTTCAGCCGTTCGCAGTACCAGCACAGCAAGGCCGTTTTGGTTATTGTTACAAGGCCAGATCAGTCAATCATCCAGACTGTTGCCCTTGCAACTACTGAAAAGGCTGCTGCCCCTCTTCAGGAACCACACGTTTGTCTGGCCTCTCAACAGATACCCCTCCGTTGTGGTTGCACCTACGGTACGGCCATCTGTATCGCTGAGGGACGCAAGCCTCCCCACCAACGGCAAGGTCCATGGTTCAAGGTCCATGGTTCATGGTTCATGTCGAGTAGGGAAGTTAAAGTACTTCACGAAATTTACGAAACACAGTTACAGCAAGTTAAAGCAATGCTTAACAAATACTTTGTGTCAAAATTTTATGTAAACCTAATGAAAATTCCTTGAAAACTCCCAACAGATGCCGTCCACCATGAGAGCTGCAGAGCCTACTACATGGCGGTATTGCCGGCCGCGGTGGCCGAGCGGTTCTAGGCGCTTCAGTCCGGAACCGCGCTGCTGCTACGGTCGCAGGTTCGAATCCTGCCTCAGGCATGGATGTGTGTGATGCCCTTAGATTAGTTAGGTTGAAGTAGTTCTAAGTTCTAGGGGACTGATGATTCAAATGGCTTCGAGCACTATGGGACTTAACTGCTAAGGTCATCAGTCCCATAGAACTCAGAAATACTTGAACCTAACTAACCTAAAGACATCACACACTTCCATGTACGAGGCAGTATTCGTACCTGCGACCGTAGCGGTCGTGCGGTTCCGGACTCTAGCGCCTAGAACCGCTCGGACACCCCGGCCGGCGGGACTGATGACCTCCAATGTTAAGGTCCATAGTGCTTATAGCCATTTACCATTTATGGGCGGTAGGGAGCAGGTTGACTGCCACTGACCTAAAGTGTGGCACGCAGCATTAACGGACCATTGTTTTCATCTACAATTGGGCGAAAGTACGGCTCACCATGGACGTAACTGAAAGGAACATCAAAATATTTCCCACCGCATTTCAGACTTGGCTATCATGCAGACTGTCAGAAGAAACCTTTCACTATGACCTTAATGCCGAGATAATTTTGTCGTGTGCTAAGGAAATCTGTTCTCGTCACCCCTCACTCTCGTTTTAGTAACGACCTTTGCGCTTTTGCTTCTGCTATACAGATAGTCTCTTGTAAGAGTCGTCGGGAGCGTTTAATCTAGTGTTTTGGCCAATACTTGAAATTTCGTTTTCTCATGTGTAGCTGTGGTCAGCCCAAAGAAATGATGCTCACCGGGTCTTTCATGCGACGCCTGGTGTCGTAGGAAAGCGTCGATCTATTTTCGTTTCCAAACAAAATTATATTTGAAGTATAATTTTACTTCCTAATTCAGTACAGCGATCCCACAGTAGTCTAGTGCGGTATTTGTTGTATACATAAATTAACAGGGACACTGAAACACGAGGAATAACCAGTACTCCAGCAGCGAAAGCACCGCTCTGCACTGCGCTCCATGCTACCGCTATGCAGAAGTGTGCTGCTCAGTTGCTCGTGGAGTACTACTTTTTTCATGTTGTGTTGTCCCTGTTTCTTCATATCGATGAAACAGATATCGCATTACACTAATCTGGGACCGCTGTATCCACAGAGTACGTAAAATTACGCTTTAAAAATTATTCTTTTGTATCGGGAAAAAAACTGACGACACTGGTGTCGCACAGTGCAGCGCCAAAGAAACTTGTGTAGGTATGCGCATTCAAATGCAGGGGTGTGTAAACAGGCAGAATACGGCAATACAATCGGCAACGTCTACATAAGACAACAAGTGTCTGGCGCAGTTGTTACATCGGTTACTGCTGCTACAATGGCAGATTGTTGTTGTGGTATTCGGTCCAAAGACTGGTTTGATGCAGCTTTCTATGCTATTCTATCCTGTGCAAGCCTCTTCATAATAACTACTGCAACCTATATCCTTCTGAATCTGCTTAGTTTATACATCTATTGGTCTTCCTCTACGATATTTACTCTCCAAATTGCCCTCCAATACTAAATTGGTGGTCCCTTGAGGCCTCAGAATATGTGCTACCAACCGATCCCTTCGTCTAGTCATGTTGTGCCACAAATTCCTCTTCTCCACAATTCTATTGAATATCTCCTCATTTGTTACATGATATACCGGTCTAATCTTCAGCATTCTTCTGTAGCCCACATTTTTGAAGCTTCTATTTTCCTCTTGTCTAAACTGCCGGCTGTCTATGTTTCACATCCAGACATGTGTACACACAATACAAATATTTTCACAAAGGCTTCCTTACACTTAAATCTATACTCGATACAAACAAATTTCTCGACTTCAGAAACGCTTTCCTTGCCATCGCTAGTCTACATTTTATATCCGAACACATCCACTACTTTAAGTGCCTCATTTCCGAATCTAATTCTCTCAGCATCACCTCACTTAATTCGATCACATTCCATTGCCCTCGTTTTGCTTTTGTTGATTTTCATCCTATATCCTCCTTAAAAGTCGCTGTCCATTGCGTTCAACTGTTCTTCCAAGTCCTCAGCTGTCTCTGACGGAATGGCAATGTCATCGGCAACCGACAGAGTTTTTATTTCGTCTCCCTGCACTTAAATTCCTAATCCAAATTTTTCATTTGTTTCCTTTATTGCTCGCTCAGTATACAGATTGAATTACGTCAGGGATTGGCTACAAACCTGTCTCACTCACTTCGCAACCACTGCTTCTCTTTCATGCACCTAAACACCTATTACTATCATCTGGTTTCTGTACACATTTAACATGGCCTTGCGCGCCGTGTATCTTACCTCCGCCACCTTTAGAATTAGAAAGAGGGTATTCCAGTAAACATTGTCTAAAGTTTTCTCTAAGTCAAAAAGGGTACAAATGTAGGTTTGCCTGTTCTTAACCTAGCTTCTAAGATAAGTCGTAGGGTCAGTACTGCCTCACGTGTTCCTACATTTCGACGGAATCCAAACTGATCTTCCCCGAGATCGGCTTCTACCATTTTTTCCATTCGTCTGTAAGGAATTCGTGGTTGAAGTGGTGTTATAGACGGCGCACGAACGACAGGACACAGCAACTTCGAGGTAGCGATGAAGTAAGGATTTTCCCGTATGACCATTTCACGGGTGTATCATCAATTATCGGAATCCGGTAAATCATCAAATCTCCGTCATCACTGCGCAGGAAAACGATCCTGGAAGAACGGGACTCACGACAACTGAAGAGAATCGTTCAACGAGCAACAAATGCAACCCTTCCAAAACTTGCTGCAGATTTCAATGTCCGGCCATCAACAAGTGTCAGCGTGCGAACCATTCAACAAAACGTCATTGGTATGGTCTTTCGGAGCCCAAGGTACACTCGTTTAGCTTTGATGACTGCACGACACAAAGTTTTAAGCCTCTCCTGGGCCCGTCAACGCCGACATTAAACTGTTGTTGACTGGAAACATGGTTCTTGGTCAGACGAGTCACGTTTCAAATGGTATCCAGAGGTTGGACCTGTGCCGGTATCGACTCAGCCTCATGAATCCATGGACACAGCATGTCAGCAGTGAATTGTTCATTTTGGTGGAGGCTTTGTAATGGTGCGGGGCGTGGGCTGTTCGATTGATATGGGACCGCTGATACGACTCTCACAGGTGACACGTACATAAGCATCCTGTATGATCATCTGC
This sequence comes from Schistocerca americana, assembly GCF_021461395.2. Taxonomy (NCBI): domain Eukaryota; kingdom Metazoa; phylum Arthropoda; class Insecta; order Orthoptera; family Acrididae; genus Schistocerca; species Schistocerca americana. Next base: position 747,767,423 of record NC_060122.1, on the reverse strand, counting down.
ATCCATTCATGTACATTGTACATTCCGATGGACTTGGGCAAATCCAGCAGGACAATGCGACACCCCACACCTCCACAATTGCTACAGAGTGGCTGCAGAAGCACTCTTCTGAGTTTAAATACTTCCGCTGGCCACGAAACACCCCAGACATGAACATTATTGAGCATATCTGCGACGCCTTCAATGTGCTGTTCTGAAGAGATCTCCAACGCCTCGTACTTTTACGAATTTATTGACAGTCCTGCACCATTCATAGCGTCAGTTCCTTCCACCACTACTTCAGACACGAGTGGAGTCCATGCCACGTCGTGCTGCGGCACTTCTGCGTGCTCGTGGGGTTCCTACACGATATTAGGCATGTACCGGGTGATCAAAACGTCAGTATAAATTTGAAAACTGAATAAATAACGGAATAATGTAGATAGAGAGGTACAAATTGACACACAAGCTAGGAATGAGATGGGGTTTTATTATAACAAAAAAAAAACGTTCAAAAAATGTCCGACAGATGGTGCTTCATCTGATCAGAATAGCAATAATTAGCATAACAAAGTAAGACAAAGCCAAGATGATGTTCTCCATCATTCCTCAACAATAGCTGTAGTCGAGGAATAATGTTGTGAACAGCACTGTAAAGCATGTCGGAGTTATGGTGAGGCATTGGCGTATGATGTTGTCTTTCAGCATCCCTAGAGATGTCGGTCGATCACGATACACTTGCGACTTCAGATAACCCCAGTGCCAATAATCGCCCGGACCTGGGAGGCCAAACATGACGAATGTGGCGGCTGAGCACACAGTCATCACCACCCCAATGCCAATAATAGCCCGGACTAAGGTCTGGGGACTTGGGAGGCCAAATATGACGAATGTGGCGGCTGAGCACACAATCATCACCAAACGACGCGTGCAAGAGATCTTTCACGCGTCTAGCAATATGGGGTGGTTTTTTTTTTTGTTGTATTAAAACCCCATATCATTCCAAGAATGTGTGTCAATTTTTGCCTCTCTGTCTACATTATTGGTTCAAATGGCTCTGAGCACTATGGGACTTAACAGCTGAGGTCATCAGTCCCCTAGAACTTAGAACTACTTAAACCTAACTAACCTAAGAACATCACACACATCCATGCCCGAGGCAGGATTCGAACCTGCGACCGTAGCAGTCACGTGGTTCCGGACTGAAGCGCCTAGAACCGCACGGCCACCGCGGCCGGCTGTCTACATTATTCCGTGGTTTTTTAAGTTTTCAAATTTATACTGACTTTTTGATCACCCGGTACACCAGTTTCTTTGGCTCTTCAGTGCATAAAAGACGTGATGAGTTTGAGCTGATTCCAGCAAACACGAAACCACAAATATCTGCGGAGACACATCCTACACAGATTTATTTTATTTATCTGCTTTGAATTCGTGACATTTTGAGAAGGTTCCATAAGGACTTGGGTATTTTCACTATGAGTGTTCTTTCAGAAAAACCAAATATCTGAAAGCCAAAATTAATTTGTGTGTTACGGCACCAGAACCAGAATGTTTCTTTTTAAGACTTCTTTTGACATTGGAAAACACTTCTGTATTTAAGGGACGAGTACAGTTGCTTTCCACTTTATTTGGAACTTACTCTTACCAAGAAAACGAAACAGTGGAAAAAGTAAGGAGGATGTATTGCCTTTTACGTTTGGTTTGATGTGTTTGTACATACATATTTTCTCTATCAACTATTTTTCCCATTGTTCCTCTTTTCAACAATATGAAAAATTTACCATCAACCGTGGTTAAGAACATCCTATATAAGATTTGCTTTGGCCACTTTTAAAGTTGACAATCATTGTTATTCCCTTAACTATGTAAGGTTACAGTTAGGTGGTTTCTTGATCTATGACTGCACATAACTGTGTAAGCTGTAATGACATTGTTTAATATTGCAATTTTCTCACGGAAATACACACTTTTACACAGTTTACAATGTGACAACGTTAAGACAGTTGTCAAAATGATGCATCTAGGCCTCTGAAAGTGAACTAATCCTAAACACAGAACGTGAAATAATGCTAAACACAACAATTTCAAATTTTAAGTAGAAGTTTATTTACAAAATTATTCTTACGGTTATGTAATGATGTTGGCCAGTACTATGATAAAAGCTGGTGAAACAACAAGTTTACGCCTCTGCACACGGTATTTACCTTTGCTACCATGAGTTGTCTTCTGAATGGCTCCTCTCACCCACTGAAGTTCGTATAAAATCTAATTAAGCCTTTGCTCAATTTTCCAGCACAAACTCTCACTATGTTTCACAATATGTAAGAAAACATGAACTCATCCCTAGTCTCATAATATGGCGATATGCATGCACATGGCTGGAGCAGAGTGCATATTGTAATGCCCTCTCAGCTCTTGCAAGAACAATTAACTAACTGTCTGGTTTGTTTCTCCACAGTTGGAGCTCAATCATGCTACAGCTAATTTTCAGCTGTGAACGCAGTGTTCACACAAATTTCCCCTATGCGTTGTACAGAGCGTTATGTGCTCTGTTCTGCAGTTGACGCCAGTTCAGTGAAGAGGCCCCTAAAATTTCCGTATTGTCTTTCTCATAGCTGAACTGTCTCTCCACCTGGGTTCTGTCGTTCTCGACATCACGGGTTTTCTCGACCAGTAGGAGCGTTCCTCTTATTTTGTGGAAACTCTCTCTACCAATCGCAAGGATCCTACTATTAAACATGCTTTGAAATATCGGCACTTTACTCCTTCCTGGTGCGCTTCTTCCCATCGGACATTTTGTGCCTACTCCAGACGCCAAAAAAGCTACATTTGCCTATTACGTATGTACCACTTGCAGTTCGTGTGATCGAATGCGTCACTGGTTTTAGTCGTATCCCTTTGGCATTCCAAAACTAAGTTTTCTAAAGCTTCTCTCTGTCCTACTTCTGGTGGCCCCATTACGCCCCCTGCAGTATGCATCCCTGTCCAGTCGTTGACCTGCCATGGGATGCGCCACCTTAGGAGTTTTCTGTAGTGCCTCCCGGGGTGCGGCCTCTGCATCTGCCCACACTGGCTTCCACAAAAGAAGTTTCCTCTCGCTGCTTGTTTCACCTTCTGCTCATTGGCATGCATTATGTAGGAGTGGTGTGTTAATACCTCCTATTGAGTGTCATCCCTTTTTCATTACATCCTTATAGGAAGATATGCTCATTACTGCCGAAGTAAGTTAGGTGTCATATTCACTTTCCCGTTCCGATGTATAAAACTCGTATGTAAGGTGCGAAATTGGTCTTCATTGATCCTGCCACCGTAGAACTATTGTGATATTGTATTATAATTTTATATCGCTGATGGTACACTGTGACCTCAGTTTCGACGTTTACTACTGGGGCAATCAAACTAATGTTATATTGGCGTTCCATTCAGAGCGAAAAAGTCTCCATTCGATGGTGACGTTCTGTTCCCTTATCGTTTGTGTAGCGATGGGTTTTACCTATGGGTTGTGCAGGCTTAGGCTTATTTTGGCAATAAAAACGCAAATAATTTCTTCAACGAACAAAATTAGAAAATTAACAAGAGGGGATACAAGTGTTTCGTCTAGCTGTAAAGAATCTGCGCAACAATCAAAGGTAAATAATATAAAATGTCTTCCAGTGCTATAGTACGTCAATTTGATATTAAATACCACCCCATTGACAGAAAATGTTGGTGCGATAACAAAACAGTGTAAAACCAACAATTCTTGACCTCTTGGCACATTTACCATAATAAAACACAAGAGAAAGACCATTACTTAGACAGACAAACATAGCAGCAACTATAAATTCACAACTGCGGTCCATAACATTGCAATAGTGTGTACATTCACATAAAATAAAATCCACCTATACGTCTACTAATGACTCTCTTCACTAGCTATTCACTACTGCTAATACTACTACCAAAGAACTAGAATTTTACCAAGAGTAAAATCACACCAATTAAGTAAATCTCTGTATAGCTACAAGTACACACTCATATAATCCGAATCAGTTTTGCAGTGTGCTGATCTCAACAGAATTTATAGTGCTCTCCTCACGAGATGTATTAACACATACCCAATGCGTGTAAGAAACTTCCATCTAACCAAACATTTGACATTGTGTTCGCGACACCTCCGTTCTAGATATATGTCTTCCTGAAATCAGATTAAATGGTCCATCACTGCACCCTGCACTAAGTTCACACAACACAGAAGGCGACCATTTGACCAAAATGGCTCCCAGCTGCAACAGCAGTAGTGCTTCCTTTCTCGTACAGGAATCGAAGCTCTTCTCAGCGTTTCTCGTGGAACATTCGACCTCTCACGCCACTGCATGTTCGTAGGAACTTTGCATCTTAATTCGGAATAACAAAGGCAATTAAATATCGGTATTTATCCGCCGACACCAGGCGAGCGACTTTCGAATAAATTGTCTCCCGTGTATGGGGAAATACGTAATGGACATACTAATATAGGTTGTGGACACATGATTGATAACATGTGGAACTTTGGGTCTCCGTGTATCGTGCTATGATAGCCTAATGGTAAGGCGACCACTCGCAACAAGCGGGATATCCGGATTCGAATCTCGATCTGAGACACCTCTTCATTGTCGTCATTCCCTTATATAGCTGATGGTTGTCCATATTCGCAACTGCGAATACATTACATGTATTTCATAACGGCTGTAATCGGTGCAGTGCCTGTTCCTTCAGAAATGCACGCATGTCCGAAGGAAAACTGCATCATAATTTGGAATAACACAGATACAGAAATACCTAATGTTGAAAACCAAATTGACTGATAAGGAATGAGGAGGTTCTCCACAGAGCCGCTGAAGAAAGGAACACATGGATAACGGTGATAAGAAGAAGGGACAGCATTATAGAAACGGTGTTAATGCCTCAGGGAATAGCGTCCAAGGTACCGGAGGGAATTATAGAGCTTAAAAAGTGTAGGGGCAGACAGAGATTGGAATAGATCCAGTAAATATACGAGGACTTCGGGTACGGATTCTACTTTGAAATGAAGAGATTGGTCACAGCGGATGTATTCGTGGTGGTTCGCATGGAATCAGTAAGATGGGTGTTGACTAGGAAAAAGAAATCCGTTGCTGCATCCATGGCTGCTGTGCAAAGCATAAAAATTATACGTCACTCTGATAAATACCAGTTTGATTAACAAAATATCCCGCTACACATAATAGCAGTGCAAACGTGTGCTAGGTCATCTTTACGTACAGTGAACGCTATACTACACTCCTGGAAATTGAAATAAGAACACCGTGAATTCATTGTCCCAGGAAGGGGAAACTTTATTGACACATTCCTGGGGTCAGATACATCACATGATCACACTGACAGAACCACAGGCACATAGACACAGGCAACAGAGCATGCACAATGTCGGCACTAGCACAGTGTATATCAACCTTTCGCAGCAATGCAGGCTGCTATTCTCCCATGGAGACGATCGTAGAGATGCTGGATGTAGTCCTGTGGAACGGCTTGCCATGCCATTTCCACCTGGCGCCTCAGTTGGACCAGCGTTCGTGCTGGACGTGCAGACCGCGTGAGACGACGCATCATCCAGTCCCAAACATGCTCAATGGGGGACAGATCCGGAGATCTTGCTGGCCAGGGTAGTTGACTTACACCTTCTAGAGCACACTGGGTGGCACGGGATACATGCGGACGTGCATTGTCCTGTTGGAACAGCAAGTTCCCTTGCCGGTCTAGGAATGGTAGAACGATGGGTTCGATGACGGTTTGGATGCACCGTGCACTATTCAGTGTCCCCTCGACGATCACCAGTGGTGTACGGCCAGTGTAGGAGATCGCTCCCCACACCATGATGCCGGGTGTTGGCCCTGTGTGCCTCGGTCGTATGCAGTCCTGATTGTGGCGCTCACCTGCACGGCGCCAAACACGCATACGACCATCATTGGCACCAAGGCAGAAGCGACTCTCATCGCTGAAGACGACACGTCTCCATTCGTCCATTCACGCCTGTCGCGACACCACTGGAGGCGGGCTGCACGATGTTGGGGCGTGAGCGGAAGACGGCCTAACGGTGTGCGGGACCGTAGCCCAGCTTCATGGAGACGGTTGCGAATGGTCCTCGCCGATACCCCAGGAGCAACAGTGTCCCTAATTTGCTGGGAAGTGGCGGTGCGGTCCCCTACGGCACTGCGTAGGATCCTACGGTCTTGGCGTGCATCCGTGCGTCGCTGCGGTCCGGTCCCAGGTCGACGGGCACGTGCACCTTCCGCCGACCACTGGCGACAACATCGATGTACTGTGGAGACCTCACGCCCCACGTGTTGAGCAATTCGGCGGTACGTCCATCCGGCCTCCCGCATGCCCACTATACGCCCTCGCTCAAAGTCCGTCAACTGCACATACGGTTCACGTCCACGCTGTCGCGGCATGCTACCAGTGTTAAAGACTGCGATGGAGCTCCGTATGCCACGGCAAGCTGGCTGACACTGACGGCGGAGGTGCACAAATGCTGCGCAGCTAGCGCCATTCGACGGCCAACACCGCGGTTCCTGATGTGTCCGCTGTGCCGTGCGTGTGATCATTGCTTGTACAGCCCTCTCGCAGTGTCCGGAGCAAGTATGGTGGGTCTGACACACCGGTGTCAGTGTGTTCTTTTTTCCATTTCCAGGAGTGTATGATCAGCTAGAATGTTATGACCATCTACCTAATAGCCGTTATGACCAACTTTGGCACGGATAGCAGCGGCAACGCGTCGTGACATGGAAGCAATGAGGTTTTCGCAGGTCGCTGAAGAGAGTGGTCACCACATCTGCACAGACAAGTCACCTCATTCCTGTAAATTTCAGTGAGGGGTGCGATGAGTTCTAACATCCGAGATGTGTTAAATCGGATTCAGATCTGGTGAGTTGGGAGGCCAGCACATCAATTGCAACTCGCCACTGTGTTCCCGGAACCACTCCATCACACTCCTCGTCTCGTGTCATGACGTATTACCGCGCTGAAAAATACCATTACAGTCGGGAAACATTATCATCATGAGAGGGGTGTACATGGTCTCCAACCAGTGTACGAGACTCCTTGGACTTCATGTTGCCTTGCACGAGCTCTACTTGACCCATGGACGCCAATGTGAATCTTCCACAGAGGATAATGGAGCCGCTACCAGCTTATCTCTGTCCCGTAGTACAGATGTCAAGGATCTGTTCCCCTCAAAGACGATGGATTCAAGCCCTCCCATCGGCATGATGAAGAAGCTATCGGAATTCTTCACACCATGCAACGATCAGCCATTGCGCCAAAGTCCAATTTCCATTGTCACGTGCCCATTTCGGTCGCAGTTGACGATGTCATCGTGTTAACAATTGCACTTGGGTCGTCGGCTGCGGAGGCCCGCCGTTAGGAGTACTCTGTGGATTGCGTTTTCAGACGCACTTGTACTCTCCCCAGCACTAAAATCTGGTGTTAGTTCTGCCACAGTTCGCCGCCTGTCCTGTTTTATCAGTCTGCCCAGCCTACGACGTCTCACATCTGTAATGAGGGGTGGCTGCTCAATCCCACGACATCTGGACGTGGTTTCACCTTGATTTTGGCACTTTTTGAAGATGATCATCATAGCACTCGTAGAACACCCTACAAGTCGCGCAGTTTAGGAAATGATCATGCTGAGCCTCCGGGCCGTCACAATCTGCCCTCGGTCAAACTGAGATAGATTGCGCTCCTTCGCCATCCTACAACACGGGTAGCACACTGACTGATATTACACGCACCATGCGTGTATCTGACTACAGTCATTCCTCACCAGATGATACTGCTATCGCCTGGACGTGTTAATATCGATAGTAGGTCGGTGGTCACAATGGTCTGGACGATCAGTTTGTGTATAATGCATATTGCATGTTATTTAGCTATTGTGAACTTATTAATATTTTTCTAATTAAAACCATCTGTAGTCTAAATTCTTTTTACTTTATAAGTAGTCTAATTCTACTAGGAAAAGGGGGAGCAGTTTCTCTTCAAAATTATGTGCCACTTCGTTTGCTGATAATAAATATCAGGCATTGTTAATAATTTCGTACAATTTTGTCTTCTGGATAACTACGTTTTTTTTAATTTCTTTTTTGGGGAGGGGGGGGCAGAAATTGTACAACTTACTGTGACTCACAAAAGAATCTAAAGGAAAGTGTGGTTCCTCCAACGTAAGAAGAGTTTCATTAGACTTGAGGACATTGAAACTGTAATTTTATACTGGTAAAAGTTGTGAACCTCGTGACAGGTAGTACCGGGAAGCCCTGCTCTAGTGTGTACACGAAGGAAAATATTTCGGAAGTTGTTCAAGGTTTATTTATTAGTAGTTTTGCGTAAAAGCTTGCGATGCTGATTCAACTGTTACAGAGTAATGATTACTATTTATTCGATTAGCTAGCCGAAATACCTGCATATCTCGGAAAATACTTCCACAGAAACAGTGAAAAATTTGTAATATGAAGTTGCCATCATTTATAACACAAAACATACGACACTCAGTTATAAAAAACTATGATGTGGTTGCAGTCGCTACGCTAACGTCTCAGCTTAGCACCGTTGTACCACTCGCCGAGCATTCAGTCAACCCATTAGCAAATGCAGTGAGGCGTAAGTCGTCATACAGAACGAACAGTCGAGGAATGGTGCCAGCAGGACACGAGTGACGCTAAATTCTAGCAACGAACTGAACCTGCGGTTGCCAGTTATTGGATATTTATAGACGGCTCTACGAAATATGAATAAACGGAAGTGTCGAGGCAGACCCCTTCGTTTTGGACTTGTGTTTGAACGGAGGCTCTTGAAAGACGAGTGGCCTGCAGGCTCATCAATAGCCCTAATCACAGTAAGGGGCGGGACCTAGTGCTCACCCAACAGAAGTCATAACGTCTACTGAGCGCGACTTCCGAGCCCCACTGTGGTGGCAGCGTTGTGGGACCGGTGTTCCGGTGTTCGCGCCCAGCATTCCACGGTCGCATTCCGCTCCCCCTCACCCCCACCAATCTCCATCCCCCACTACTAAACCCGACGAGTCGCGTGGCCGGGTAATGAGGGAAGAGATGGAGAGCTGTAGGGGTAGAAAGGAGGAGCCACGTAGCAAGTATCACTTGAAGGTGACGCAAGTCACCCATCGAAATATCGTGTTTCGTAAATGACTCCACCAGGCTGGGCACCCGAGAGTGATACTAACAGTTGATCTGCCAGGAATTATTACAGATACTGAGTGGTATTTCAGTTGTCAACAGGAAGTCAGTGACTAAACTGATGCAGCTGTGTTTACATACAAGACACACAACACTTACAGTCAGCATTTCCACTGCTATACAAATACTTTCAGTACAGCGCATGTAGAGTGATACACTGGGATAAAAAATCAAACGACATACAATTAAACTTCCTGGCAGATTAAAACTATGTGCCCGACCGAGACTCGAACTCGGGACCTTTGCCTTTCGCGGGCAAGTGCTCTACCAACTGAGCTACCGAAGCACGACTCACGCCCGGCACTCACAGCTGTACTTCTGCCAGTACCTCGTCTCCTACCTTCCAAACTTTACAGAAGCTCTCCTGCGAACCTTGCAGAACTAGCACTCCTGAAAGGAAGGATATTGCGGAGACATGGCTTAGCCACAGCCTGGGGGATGTTTCCAGAATGAAAATCTCATTCTGGAAACATCCCCCAGGCTGTGGCTAAGCCATGTCTCCGCAATATCCTTTCTTTCAGGAGTGCTAGTTCTGCAAGGTTCGCAGGAGAGCTTCTGTAAAGTTTGGAAGGTAGGAGACGAGGTACTGGCAGAAGTAAAGCTGTGAGTACCGGGCGTGAGTCGTGCTTCGGTAGCTCAGTTGGTAGAGCACTTGCCCGCGAAAGGCAAAGGTCCCGAATTCGAGTCTCGGTCGGGCACACAGTTTTAATCTGCCAGGAAGTTTCATATCAGCGCACACTCCGCTGCAGAGTGAAAATCTCATTCTGGACATACAATTACTTTGTTACTATCTATAGAGTACCACAGCCCGCTTTGGGATGTGTCAGCTTGTGCAAACCAACCTTTCGCCCAATGTAACAATGTTTTCCGGCTGGACCAACCGAGAGACAGATACTTCCCCATGAACTCAGGTACAGAAATGAATCTGTCGTCCTACAAATCATATGATGAGATAAAATTCGCTTTTATAAATGAGTTCTAGGAGCCAGTTTTCACAAAATCACTAAACATTGTTAATGGGAGAGGTTTAATTACTTAGCGTATAGAAAATCTTGGACTTGGTTAACCGTAATTTTATTTACTTTTCTCGAGCCCACGCTCGAAAAGAAGGGAAGCTACACATTAATAAGAGTAGCACGAATATAAAACAGACATGACAAGTATTGAACATTGAAACGATTTAAATGGATATGAGATCGACTGAACAAGGCCTACAAGAAACAGATAAGATGTGAGTGACCATCATTTCAACAGGAAATTCTCAAATGCATAATAGTTTGGAGGGCAATGATCGCTGCAGTTGTGCCATGAAACAAGATGTAGGTTCGACTTACAAATGCCTGAAGCTGCTAAGTCTTTGATGTGTACTCAACTAGGAGACAAGATATTGTGTCATATTTTCTAACCATCTCTAAAAGAATTGAATCGAAAACGCCTAATCACAATCCTCCCATGATAATCCACACTGCAACCTATTCTCACCAGAATCGTCAATACAAGGTCCAGTACCCTCTGTGACCAGCTGATGACACCAATTTGTCAATGGTGATGTGATGGGTTCATTCTGGAGATAGCAGGCTGTTGATCTCCTAGTGTCTCCCAGCAAAATCTGTTTCCCTCCGCATCTCCCGAGCCAGACTGTCATCTTTCGCAACTCCAGCATGAGTCCCCCAAAATTTTACGTCTCCTTTCTGCTCCGCGCCAAAGTCTGAGCAAATGCTCTCCTACCAAGGGATTGGCATGGCCAGTAATTAACCAATGAGATTTCTACAAACTGTTGTCGAAGACTACATCTACCATCTATCTCGTAAGCCACCCATTGAGCTGCCCTCCCACATATAAAATTTTTAGAAGTGAAGTTCTCAACTCCCACTTAGCTTACTTTTTTCAGGTTACCCAACAAATGCCTTCCCACACCACACCTCCCCCATAATGGGTAAACTGAAATAGTTTTAACAATAATTGCCACACGTCTTTCTCATTTAAGCAATGAGGTGACAACGTTTCAACCAGCCTGGTTCCCTTCAGTTTCCTCCGAAGTCCATTCAGCAAAAAACGCACCACCGGACTTTCCTGTGACAAGAGATACCCATTTGCCAAACAGTTTATTTTGCTTTGGCTTGGTTGTGCGACGTTACCACCCCCCACCCCCCACCCCACCCCTCTCCATGCCGGCCGAAGTGGCCGTGCGGTTAAAGGCGCTGCAGTCTGGAACCGCAAGACCGCTACGGTCGCAGGTTCGAATCCTGCCTCGGGCATGGATGTTTGTGATGTCCTTAGGTTAGTTAGGTTTAACTAGTTCTAAGTTATAGGGGACTAATGACCTCAGAAGTTGAGTCCCATAGTGCTCAGAGCCATTTGAACCATTTGAACCCCTCTCCATTACCCATTACTGCATAGGGTGGAGGCTGCTTTTCTATAGAATTTTTTACATATCTGATGCTATGGTAGAAAGTACGGTCTGTCCACTAAAGTTTACTTGCTGATCAGCGTTTAGGCTATTTACCCCTACTATAGAGCGACTCAGATCTTGGCAGTTGCTCTTGTTCCCCAGCTCTCCAGCCATTCCCGGGATTTGCCTTCCCTTACTGACTGTTGTAGCTCACCCAAGAATCTGCAGAGTCGTACAACTCATTAAATAAATTCAAAAACTGGTATTAGACTTGACCGCTGTATTTACTAATTTTTTCTGCCTCAGATTTCGGCCTTAGACATTTCTCAAAGGCACAGATTGCACGTAATACATTGATGTGTAAAACCTAAACTTCCAAACCTGTCTACCTTCCATAATGATATTTGAGTGCAAACTAATGACACCATGTAAGGTAGACCACGTAGTTTGTATCCATGTTTGACAAATCCGGTTTTGGTTGTACACACGAATGTTTTAGATACGCTACCGCTCATTAATTTCAATACACCCAGATACTTCAGATTTAAAACACAAATCAAAAGTTATTTCTCACAACATGTAATTATATTCACTTCCACATCATTATATTTTACTTTCATCAAAGTACCCTCCCCTGGATTTAAGGACTGCCTCACAAACTCGAGGTATGTGGTCAATCAAATTTTGTAGGTATCGTGAATCTATAATTATGATTCCACACATTCTTAACAATATTCCAGAGAGGTTCTTTGCTGGATTTATTAACTTCCCTTATACGTAAGTCCACTTAATCCCAGAGCATTTCAATGGGATTACAGTCGGGGCTTTGGGACGGTAATACCATATCATTCATTACTTTCTGTTTTTCCTTTGATGCAATGTACTTCGTAGAGTATACCGGCCGATGTTTTGGGTAATTATCCTGTTCTAAGGTGAACCCTTTTCCACTTTGTAGTGCATCATACTGAAGTATGCGGTGGTACTGCTTCTGATCCACACATCCTTCTATTTTCACAAAGTCGCCAATTCTATCTCCGGAAAGACATCCCCAAACCGTAATAGAACTTCCACCGTGTGTAACTGTAAGCAGAAAGACTGATCGGCTACCCCTTCCCCTAAAAAAGGAAAACAAGTATTCTCCTTCTGATTCCAAAAACTCGAACACCGATTCATCGGTGAATAACACCTTCGTCCACTCTTCCGGTGTCCTATTACGATGTTTTCTAGCCCATTCAAGTCTCTTCTGTTTATTTTTGGGCCTTAGAAGGGGTTTTCTTGCTGTGACATATCCTTTCAAGCCAGCTTCAGTTAGCCTCCTCTTTACTGTTGCAACAGATATTGTTGTCCTGTTCATTTGTACCAATTCTGAACGAATTGGGGGCGCTGTCTTGAATCTATTTCTCTTACTGGTAATTCTGAAATATTTACAACCACTTTTAATTGTTTTACAAGGTCGTCCTGGTCGTGATATGTCCTTACAGCTATCTGTTGTCTTCCGGCGGTGAAGGGTGTATTGCACTCCCCCGGGGGGGCAAATAGATAAACCTACTTGGCTAAGTGCTGCAATTGCAGCACTTTTCTATGGATATCTCCACTCGAAGAGTCATACTAGCGATGTGCTCACTTCAATGTCGCAAAGGAACTGACGTGCAGGAACCGCATGTTATGTATCGTAGCAATGCTTGCCGTTTGCTGTGGGCATAACATCACCACAGGGAACGACAAAGGTGCCCCAAATGCGGCGTCCGTTGGTATATAACTGAACAAACATATAAGATAGGTAGACAACATTTATGTACACACCATTGTTTTTGTATTCTATTGTATCTCGATAACCACAAACAAAAATCTTGACATGTGTACAACTGTTGTACTATTCCTTTGCTTCCTAATCCGTATTACGTTATTAGACATTATCTACAGAGAACTAGATAACATTTGTTGGGTGTATTGAAATTAATAAGAGGTAGTGTGTGTATTTTGAGCCTTTGAGAATGACATTAGGTTGTAACGCGCAAGCCAGAGTAAAATAAACTAATACGGTGACCCGAAGTAATATCAGTTTTTGCGTGCATCAAAACTGGTCGCTACATCTCATAAAGCATTTATGCATTTTGCTAATCAGGTTTCCACTCATGTGGTACGCTCGTACCGAATTGCGTAGCTGCGAGTGCTAGCGACAGTTGCAGCGAAGATGGCTGCCGTTACCAGTTCCAAGCATGTTCGCTGTGTGTTGTGGCTTGAAGAGATATCTTGGAAGTTTTTTAACCTCCTAGACTGACGTTAGCGACCAAGAATGTAGCGTACAGATTACGAAAGAGGGCACACCGTCACACTACTTCTCTGATGGCTGCGATTTCTTGAATATCCTCTTTCCAGGTAAATGGATTGGCCGATATTCGCCAACTGCAAGGCACCCACGTTCACCGAAAATGACAATTCTTGACTTTTCCTTTTGGGCGTTCGTCAAGGATACCAGGTTCGTTTCACGTTTACCACCTTCTCCACCAGAGCTCAGAACTATGATCTTCCTCGCAACTGATCTAGTCATGCCTGATGTGTTACAGCGAATTTGACATGAAATCGTACAATCAATGGAAGTGACATTGAACCTTTTTGAGCACAAGATAAAATAATTCATCGATTTTGTTACAAAATGGCACCAAACCAATGTCTGTAAGTCAAATGAATAAATCAATATTTGTTTTCAATGTTGTAAAGTCCTTTTAGATACACCAATTACTTATTGAACCTGTCCCACTATGCTAAGAAAAGATTATTCGGATTCATTTCAGTTCATATGGCGATATCAGAAACGTCTTTAGGAAAAACTTTATAACCCTAGGAAGCAGATGTTTCGTGTCAGTCTGTTATACTGGGCGGCAAATATTCATGAGAAACAGAAGTAATACAAGATAAGTGTAATGGAATCTTTAACATTGTCGTTATACGTAAATAAGCCATTAGATCGAATCAATGGCATCATCAGTTTGTTTACTAACGAAGATGTTGAATGTGGAAAAGTTTAGTTGGCCAATCATAAGGAAAGATGGATCTAAATATTCACTTTTTGTAATTAATTTCATTTCTTTTTATGTGTAGATAGAAGCAATACAAAAACTTTGTGTTTATTTTCCAGACTATTTTAACGCTTTCTACAGATGATTGAAAATGGAGCTACTAGACATAAACCACTCTTTTAATAAATTTCACAAAATTCATCACAAAAGTTATTTGCTTGGTTGATCTTCTTCCTCAATAGAAAGAACTTAGTCATAGTTATTCATTATGCAAAATTTTTATTCATCCCCTTCTCTATGTCTCACTTACATCTGTATTTCATCTCCAGATTTGATTAAGCCAATACTGATGTCATACGTTTCTGTACCATGTCACTGCCCACATTTAACAAAAGGCCAATGAAGAAATTTCTTTACACAGTTTTAATTAGACTGACATTTCCAAAATACCATATATTCATCACCATAAGTATTACATTTTGTATGTATTATGCACATTGTAATGATTGCAACATAACTTTGTCTATTACATATTAAACAAATTGTAATGTTAACTTACCAGAGGATGAGAGGTTAAGTAAAAGTGGCAGCCAGAAACTCCTCACCTTGCTTGTTGAGATAAATACATAAATTAATGTTCACAAAATATATTATCTCTACTTTTCTGGAACTTTACGACAGTATGCTCGTTGACCATCAATCAACAATCTCGAATCAGCGAGTCCACATAAGTATGAAATGTGACCTCTTTCAGTCTGAGTGGGTCTGAACAGTGCTTCTCCAGAACATATTTTTATTTGTTGTGCTGTGAGAATGCAGCTACAAGCCTAACTTATGTACTGCTCAACCATTCTCTCCACACATAGAAATGTGAATTTCACAGGCAAACTGACATTCTCATATTGCTTAGTCATATTGCCTTGTCTTCTTCGTTGGATGCATTGGAAGCAATATATTCAAATGTATGGCTGACGTTGGGCCTATTACAGTTAAATGACCATCCCTTATCATCACCCATTGTGGTCTTTCCATGTTTGTGTCAAACGTAGTAGATATTGACGTAAGTTATAACAATCTATATACAACCCGTTTAGAGTAAAAAATCTGGTCTAAATTTCATGGCGATAAAAAGATCTGATATTTGCTCGTTCTTTCGTCTTTTCAGGCTTAGTTTCCTATTACAACACATATTAAATTCTTGGCAGCATGTTTGAGAAATGCTCCATTTATGACTACCAGTAAAGCTCTGGAAACGATGTTGAAGTCCATCGTGGACACATCACAAACAATAACAAGAGCAGTAATAGCAATGTTAATTATAATAATGGAATTTAGTCATCTTTTCATTATTGTCTACAATTACAGTATAAGGGTATATCGCTGAGAAAGAGGTATATATTATGTAGCCAATGCTACATGGAAATCACTTCTTGTCTTACGTCAAATACAATGAAAAGATGTTCAAATTCACACACAACAGTGACACTGTATAGAAAACTTCACACGTATTTCAACTCATAAAATTATTATTAATTTTCAGCAAACTCACTTCAACAGCTGTATGAAATAACTAGATCAGAGAAACAGTAGCAGAAACGCTATTTATATGCGAGACATTGTCAAACACAGCATATGTGTTCTTTATGAAAGAGGCTCGTTTTCCTCATTGGGAACAACTCTTAGATGTTATAATTCCAAGCAGGTATAGGCATTTTTTCACTTTGTTCTTAATTATTTTGTTATTGAGGTTTTGTTTAATGTTATATAGAATACCGTTCCGATGTAGGAGCTTATAAAAACCTACTTCTAGTTCATTAGTTGTGAAATTGCCTTTTTAACACACAGAATTCCCTATATGATTAAAGGTAACATCTAGTTTCAGTTACACACAGTCATAGAAGAGCTAAATTTCAAATGCCAGAAAGTGTTCTTGCATGACTTCGTATCTGTAATCCCTTTTCCTTATTCTTGTTGTACGTTCTTGCATTTTCACAGACTGGTGTGTAAAACATGTATTGGCTCCAAAACGTAACACCATACAGTAACAAGCTATCCACTTTTCATAGTAATCACCTCGAAGCGTTCTAATCTTACAGTACTCCCTAAGTATTTTTAAACCCTTCGTAAATTTATGCAACCCTTTGTTCAATAACTTCTTCCTAACCAAAACACTGTAAGCTTCGTAAAGATGGTTGCTTAATGCTAAACACATTTTAATACGATTATTATGTTACCGGCTTCTCTTCTAGTGTCTCTGAGTTCACACATACCATTTTCTTTCTTTTTAACGCTATAAAATTCTTTCTAAACCATCTTTCACAATTATATATTGATTTCTAAGATTTTGACACCATCGTCGGTGCAATGGGCAGAGATTTGTTATGAAACACAAGCTTTTCACAGACATGTGTCCCAAAGGATATGCTCATTGGTAACTTCATACTCCCAATATTGTCCATTTACGACCATTTGCTCTTTGACTGAACTTGGTTTATGGTGCTCTGCCCTAGGCGTAATTTCTACCCTATTAATTTGAGTCACTCCGTGTTATGTTGAGATTAAGCGAAATCTGACGTGGTCTGGGCCAAACGTAACTGAAGATGGATTTTTGTTTCAGACGTCGGTGGACGGAAACACAACGACGTCAACTCTTTCTTTCGTGCCAAGCAAGGAGGACGACGGCCGCTTCCTCGCTTGCCAGGCTGAGAATCCCAACGTCTACACTGACGTGCCCGAAGATGGCGCCAAGCTCACCATTCACTGTAAGTAAGGATACCTGAGGACCTGTTACACGACTATCAGTTTGACTTTAAGAACGCTGCATGCACCCACAGAGGAATTTGATGATGGAAGCAGGACTTACGAGAAGTCGGAAACATTCATACGATTTGCTGATCTAGAGAGGGCATTCGACAGCGTAACATGGTCGAATATGCTTGAAATTAAGTGAAAACAGTAGGGACGGAGGAGTATGACGAAATGCATAAATACACTTATTTTCTGTCTGATGATCACTGTTTCTCTTTAACTGCATAACAGTGGCCCGTTTCTGGCAATGTCTCTAGATCATTTTTCCCAGTTACGCCGCAGTCGGGGTAACAAAACACTAATATATTTTCAACAGTTGACAGGCAAGAAATTCAGTACGGAACCGCGCTGCTGCTACGGTCACAGGTTCGAATCTTGCCTCGGGCAATGTGTGTGATGTCCTCAGGTTACTTAGGTTTAAGTCGCTCTAACCTACGGTACTGATGACCTAAGATGTTAAGTCCCATAGTGCTTATAGCCATTTTTGACAGACGAGAAAGAAGTGTATTTCTTGCAGTAAGGTTCACAGATAACTCACCTACCGACAAGTATGAAAGAAATTAACAGGAAAAGAGGGCACTCGTAACCAGAATAGGCCTATTAGCATTAAACAAGGTCTTAAGTTGAGTAATAAATTTCTCAGACTAAGATTCGAGCGTTGTATGGAAATGACTGATAGACTGAGGGAAAACATAAATACAAAATAGGCTAAGTGGCCTCAGATGTGACGCTACAGAAGAATGTTTAACGTTAATGGACTGGTAGGATAATATAATATTTGAAGAGATTCACTGCAGGATTGTGAAGAAAGGAACGTGAGGAATATATTGACAAGAATAATAGACAGAACTATAAGATATGTTTCAGACATTAAGGAATAATTTCCTGTGGGCTACGTTATTTCCAACTATCAAACGAAGATTACCCTGTCTTGAAATAGGTCCATGGACGTTCTAAGTAGTTTACCTTAGAATTATGCATGGGAGAACATTAAGGAAAACACATGAAAGGTGGACCCACATATTTAGCCATTTGTTGTTCCATTGAATACTCTTTATTGCTTAACAGTAATATTGTAATTACAATTTAAAGGAAGCCTTGTTAAAAGAATCACAACGCTCACAATCCTTAAAAAAATTTTAACAGGCTTAATTAATTAAAAACGAATTTTAACAATTAGTACCATTAAGAGCAGGCCCTGAAATTGTAAGTATACAGTTCCCAGAACAAAAAAGAAGTCGCACCAATTAGTCATGGCTGCAAGCAGGTCCAACAAACAATTTTATCAGTGGAATGAATTACAATAACAGCCACTAAATGTACTAACACTTTCCAAGCTCGGGTAACACAGTGCGCAGGAGGATAACGCCCATTCAAAATACAGAAAGCATTAAAAGTCACGCCACTGATTGTGGCTGTTGGGAGCCCTTAACATCGTATAAGCCTTAATACAAGTCCCTTAAGCAATAAAATATGCAATCAACCAAAAAACAGACAAAGCTGGTATCGAATACCATTTAAATGTGTCTCCTAGCTGGTAAATAACGACAGAAACGTTCACAATGACCTTTAATAAGCTTACAGTTGCCCAAAATGCAAGATAAGCTGGTAGGACACTCAGTGTAAATAAGTCTCCCAACTGGTACACTCCAGCAGAGACGTTGACGATGACTTTGATAAAAACACAGTTGGTCAAAGCACAAGATAAGTTGGGAGGACACGCATTTTAAATGTGACTCTCGACTGGTACACATCAGCAGAAACGTTGACAATGACCTATAATGTATATATAATTGCCCAAAATCCAACGTAAGCTGAGAACCACAGTAAACGGCTATGACACCCGACGAGGAAGAAGCAGGCAAGTTTCACAATGAATGGAGTTAGCTAGTGTCTGTGAATCAAAGGAAACGCTGAATAGTTTATATTGATAAGGAAAGGGCCTTAAACGTAAAACTCTCAGAAGTAGCAATAAGGGTTCAAGCCTTAAAAGAGTAGTTAAAGAGCAGCTATAGCAAGGAGGAACTTCGTGGTGGCAGCACACGCTTTAAAATAGGACAGACTTATGTTCCCGGTTAAACTGCCTCGCTCAGCCGTGGAACCCATCAAACTATCAACTTTACTTAACTTGAGCCACCACGACGCAGCTGGTAGAGGCACCAGATTATCGGCCAACCCCGGACGCCGTGTGACGACGGAAGTGCCGCTACGGCAGAAAGCAAACACGTCTCTGCTCCGGGCCCAAGGAACATAAACGCGCCGTCCACTACCAAACCAACCCTGTCAACATACATCAAAGGCGAAAAGTAATCTGCGCAAATGGGGCTACAGACGACAATGTCTAAGCTGTAGAAAGTCTCAATTGATCGCGCAAGCGCTTACACCTACAAGTTATAAGTTTAACACTTGTTAAAAGTACTTGTTACTTAGAAGCGGGAATTTCAGTGCATGCTGATGCAATGATTCAGGCATACTCATCAAGAGTGGTTGCTTTTCTTCCGTCACACATCATGTTACAAAAATAATTTCGCCCATTCAACTTATAACAGAGAGTACTCATACACTTGCGCGGAATATAGCTTAGATTACAAACTGCGATCAGTTACACTGCCAATGATCACACACACAATCACTCGTAGGTGCTTTAATATTACCCAAGTACCCAAAAATAAGAAAACAACACTTAACACCACTTAGGTGTGAAGGAGCCGTGACTTGCAGGATTCCAGCCGGGGTGTTTCTACCTGTAATCTGTACAGGCGGTCTTCGATGTGCAGTAAAGTTTAAGCTTGCAGATAGGCCGGGAACTAGCCAACTAAGGTGTACACGACGTCATCTGCTCTTCCCACAGCTCGCCGCTACAAATCCTTTGGGGGGGAGGGGGGAAACCACATTAGGAGGCTGTTTGACACAGATCTTTTGGGATTTTTTTGGATGGGAATAATTAATTAGAATTTAATCAAATTTTGCAACATTTTATTCATATTTCTAAAAGTTTTGTGAATTTTTTGAATACTTTCAGCCAAAAATAACAAAGTTATGCTCTGATGTCCGCTGAAGGTTGTGAGTGTAGTTCTCCAATCGCGTGCAGTGTAGCCATTCCGATTTTCATCTGAAATCAGAAAGATTAAAAACCTATTTTCTAACAATTGCAGGTGAAAATAATGAAAATTAAAGATTTTGAGGCGTAGGAACTATTTACTTCGATTTCACAATTTTTCTCTAATAATGCAAAGAAAAATACCCTTAGAATCCTGACAGGTTGGTCCATATAATTCGTAATTTTATAAAGAATCATACGTCAGTTTTCGTAAAGATCGGTTCTATACTTGTTGAATTAGTCTGCACGAAAATGTGAAGAAACCCATTTCGAGATAAACACGTTTGAAAAATAGATTCACGGAAACTAGAAATAGCCACGCGGGATTAGCCGAGCGGTCTAAGGCGCTGCAGTCAATGACTATGCGGCTGGTCCCGGCGGAGGTTCGAGTCCTCCCTGGGGCATGGGCGTGTGTGTTTCTCCTTAGGATAATTAAGGTTAAGTAGTGTGTAAGCTTAGGGACTGATGACCTTAGCAGTTAAGTCCCATAAGATTTCACACACATTGGAACATTTTGTAAGTAGGCTGTTTAGGTTTTTATATTGGTAACGCCACGTAGCGCTCTGTATGAAAATCACTGACTGTGCTGTGCGCAGTCTGAGGCTGGTCGGCATTGTTGCAATATTCGCCATTGTAGTGTTGGGCAGTTGGCTGTTAACAGTGCGTAGCGTTGCGCAGTTGGAGGTGAGCCGCCAGCAGTGGTGGATATGGGGAGAGAGATGACGGAATTTTGAGAGCGGATGATCTGGACAGAGACAGTAAATTTGTAACACTGGATGTCATGAACTGATATATATATATATATATATATATATATATATATATATATATATAATGACTTTTGAACACTATTAAGGAAAATACATTGTTTGTTCTTTATCAAAATCTTTCATTTGCTAACTATGCCTATCAGTAGTTAGTGACTTCAGTAGTTACAATCTTTTATTTAGCTGGCAGTATTGGCGCTCGCTGTATTGCAGTAGTTCGAGTAATGAAGATTTTTGTGAGATAAGTGATTTGTGAAAGGTATAGGTTAATGTTAGTTAGGGCCGTTCTCTTGTAGGGATTATTAAAAGTCAGATTGCATTGCGCTAAAAATATTGTGTGTCACTTTAGTGTTGATCAGAATAGGTAAAGAGCGAAATGTCTGAGTACGTTCAGTTTTGCTCAGCTGTTTGAAAATCAATAACGTAAGGGGTTTACCAGCACAGTAATTCATTAATTTTTCAAAGGGGACGTTTCATAATTTGAAATTAGAAATTCAAGGATGTTAACAATAATTAAAATGATTACCGATTAATCTGCGCTTCCAGCACCATGTAGTAATCCTCCTCCTTCCTCAAAGGCTTCGATTTGCCCTTGCAGCAGAGCTTTCCGAGCTTTCCCACCTCCCTTCGATTCCAGTGAGCGACGTCGATTCTGCCGGATCACGCGCTGGTTAACCATTTCTTCGGCATAATTGAAGCCTTGGGTGCCTACTACAATTTCTGCTTCGTTCATGACCATCAGAAGGGATGAATTTCCTTCATTGAGTAAGCCCGCTGCTAAATACGATGCCAATCCCACGACCTTTAGTCCAGAGTGCAAGTGTTTAGGAGCTAATCACCAAATAGTGGGATAAAAACTTTCATTGGCATTTTGTGTGTGGTCACCTAAACGTCTCTCCAGTAATTCATCCCTTGATAAATCTTCGTATATTGGAAGAATTTCCTTCTGTACGTCGGGGTGCAATGCCGTAGGGTACAGTTCATGCTCCATTCCAAGAGCCGTTCGTTTCTGCCACTTGCACCAGCTGTCTTCTCCCTCTGGGCAATACTCGTGTCGAGGATTTTCATCCGTGGAAATCATATGATAGTATGTCGCCATAATTGCTTGCACTCGGTTCTAAAATCTAAACGAATGCGAATTTCGCTTTAAAATTTGAGGGCGTATTCTACGATTTATGCAATAAAAAAGTGGTATTTTTTAACCTCCTATGTGGTTTCCCCCCTTACGCGAGCCGGCAAGTCTTGCCGCCTACCGATTTAACTATTCGCGGCTTCTCCGAGGCCCGCACCGCACGGCCGGAGTCTCCCAAAAGTAACCAGCCACCAGCCCTGACTGAACCAGGCCCCGCCAAACCAACAACATACGCCCCCCCCCTCCCCCCCCCCCCCCCCACCAAAGAACATAGCCCGTGACATACGATCAGATCGACGTCGGCAACGTAAGTGGCACCAGAAGAGTCCCGTGCCGCCAAGATTAAAGCCGCCACTGTTAAACTACCGGAATAAATTTTCACTCTTCAGATGGGTGTACGCTCATTTGAAACTTCCTGGTAGATTAAAACTGTGTGCCGGAGCGGAACTCGAACCAGGGAAATTCGTCTTTGGAGGATAAGTGGTCTACCGGCTAAGAGACCCAAGCACAACTCATGACCCACCCACACAGCTTTCCTGCCATCAATACCTCATGTCCTGTCTTATGTACTTTGTAGAAGTTCTCTTGCATACGTTGCGGAACTAGCACTCCTGGAAGAAAACATGGGGAAACATGGCTTAGCCTTAACGTGGGGGATGGATTTCAGAATGAAGGCAAAGGTTTCTCCGTTGAGTCCTGGTTCCCCACATAGTTTTAATCTGCCAGGAAGTTTCAAATCAGGATACACTTCATTTCGTGACACGACAATTAATTCTGGAAGCAATCTGCAAGGCTTTCGGTAATCCATGTCTCCACAGTATCCTCTCCTGCAGCAGTGCTATTACCACAGTATACAGGAGAACTTCTGTGAAGTTTAGATGGTAGGATATGAGGTACTGGTGGAAGTAAAACTTTGAAGCCAGGTCATGTCTCATGCTTGGAGAGTCCAGTTCGTAGTCCACTTGCTGGCGAAAAGCAAAGGCCCGAGGCTCGAATCCCACCCCACCACAAAAAGCTTTTATCTCCCACGAAAATTAAGTTGATCTTGAGATTTGAGTTTCTTTTCGATTGCGTGACAGCGGAGACTCTATGTTTCTGCATTTGAGGCTTCTGGTTTAATCACTGCCGTAGATATAGAAATCAATGTTCTACATCTACATCTACATCCCCACTCCGCAAGCCACCTGACGGTGTGTGGCGGAGGGTACCTTGAGTACCTCTATCGGTTCTCCCTTCTATTCCAGTCTCGTATTGTTCGTGGAAAGAAGGATTGTCGGTATGCTTCTGTGTGGGCTCAAATCTCTGTGAATTTATCCTCATGGTCTCTTCGCGAGATATACGTAGGAGTGAGCAATATACTGCTTGACTCCTCGGTGAAGGTATGTTCTCGAAACTTCAAAAAAAGTCCGTACCCAGCTACTCAGCGTCTCTCCTGCAGAATCTTCCACTGGAGTTTATCTACCATCTCCGTGACGCTTTCGCGATTACTAAATGATCCTGTAACGAAGCGCGCTGCTCTCGGTTGAATCTCCTCTGTCAACCCTATCTGGTACGGATCCCACACTGCTGAGCAGTATTCAAGCAGTGGGCGAACAAGCGTACTGTAACCTACTTCCTTTGTTTTCGGATTGCATTTCCTTAGGATTCTTCCAATGAATCTCAGTATGGCATCTGCTTTACCAACGATTAACTTTATATGATCATTCCATTTTAAATCACTCCTAATGCGTACTCCCAGATAATTTATGGAATTAACTGCTTCCAGTTGCTGACCTGCTATTTTGTAGCTAAATGATAAGGGATCTTTCTTTCTATGTATTAGCAGCACATTACACATGTGTACATTGAGATTCAAGTGGCATTCCCTGCACCATGCGTCAATTCGCTGCAGATCCTCCTGCATTTCAGTACAATTTTCCATTGTTACAACCTCTCGATGTACCACAGCATCATCCGCAAAATGCCTCAGTGAACTTCCGATGTCATCCACAAGGTCATTTATGTATATTGTGAATGACAACGGTCCTACGACACTCCCCTGCGGCACGCCTGAAATCACTCTTACTTCGGAGGACTTCTCTCCATTGAGAATGACATGCTGCGTTCTGTTACCTAGGAACTCTTCAATCCAATCACACAATTGGTCTGATAGTCCATATACTCTTACTTTGTTCATTAAACGACTGTGGGGAACTGTATCGAACGCCTTGAGGAAGTCAAGAAACACGGCATCTACCTGAGAACCCGTGTCTATGGCCCTCTGAGTCTCGTGGACGAATAGTGCGAGCTGGGTTTCACACGACCGTCTTTTTCGAAACCTATGCTGACTTCTGCAGAGCAGATTTCTAGTCTCCAGAAAAGTCATTATACTCGAACATAATACGTGTTCCAAAACTCTACAACTGATCGACGTTAGAGAAATAGGTCTATAGTTCTGCACATCTGTTCGACGTCCCTTCTTGAAAACGGGGATGACCTGTGCCCTTTTCCAATCCTTTGGAACGCTACGCTCTTCCAGAGGCCTACGGTACACAGCTGCAAAAAGGGGGGCAAGTTCCCTCGCGTACTCTGTGTAAAATCGAACTGGTATCCCATAAGGTCCAGCGGCCTTTCCACTTTTGAGCGATTTTAATTGTTTCTCTATCCCTCTGTCGTCCATTTCGATATCTACCATTTTGTCATCTGTGCGACAAACTAGAGAAGGGACTACTGTGCAGTCATCCTCTGTGAAACAGCTTTCGAAAAAGACATTTAGTATTTCGGCTTTTAGTCTGTCATCCTATGTTTCAGTACCATTTTGGTCACAGTGTCTGGACATTTTGTTTTGATCCACCTACCGCTTTGACATAAGACCAAAATTTCTTAAGATTTTCTGCCAAGTCAGTACATAGAAATTTACTTTCGAGTTCATTGGACGCCTCTCGCATAGCCCTCCCCACACTACATTTCGTTTCGCGTAATTTTTGTTTGTCTGCAAGGCTTTAGCTATGTTTATGTTTGCTGTGAAGTTCCCTTTGCTTCCGCAGCAGTTTTCTAATTCGGTTGTTGTACCACGGTGGCTATTTTCCAACTCTTACGATCTTACTTGGCACATACTCATCTAACGCATATTGTACGATGGTTTTCAACTTTGTCCACTGATCCTCAACAGTATCTGTACTTGTGACAAAACTTTTGTTTTGAGCCATCAGGTACTCTGTAATCTGCTTTTTGTCACTTTTGCTAAACAGAAAAATATTCTTACCTTTCTTAACATCTCTATTTACGGCTGAAATCGTCGATGCAGTAACGGCTTTATGATCGCTGATTCCCTGTTCTGCGTTAACTGTTTCAAATAGTTCGGGTCTGTTTGTCACCAGGAGGTCTAATATGTTATTACCACGAGTCGGTTCTCTGTTTAACTGCTCAAGGTAGTTTTCAGATAAAGCACTTTAAAAAATTTCACTGGATTCTTTGTCCCTGCCACCCGTTATGAACGTTTGAGTCTCCCAGTCTATATCCGGCAAATTAAAATCTCCACCCAGAACTATAACATGGTGGGGAAATCTACACGAAATATTTTCCAAATTATCCTGAGGCAGGGGGCCTATAGAGACATCCAATTACCATGTCTGAGCCTGCTTTAACCGTGACCTTCACCCAATTTATTTCACATTTGGGATCTCCGTCAATTTCCTTCGATACTATTGCACTTCTTATCGCTATAAACACGCCTCCCCCTTCACTGTCTAGCCTGCATCTGAGGTATAAATTCCAATCTGAGTTTAGGATTTCATTACTGTTTACGTCTGGTTTCAGCCAACTTTCTGTCCCTAGTATTATATGGGCATTGTGACCGTTTGTTAATGAGAGCGGTTCTGGGACCTTTCTATAGACGCTCCTGAAGTTTACTATTAGCACATTAATATTGTTATTCCCTGTTGCATTTTGCCTACTCCTACCTTACCGCGTCTCAGGAGGCGTCTTGTCGAGCCTAGGGAGGGAATTCTCTAACCTAAAAAACCCACATGTGCACTCCACACGTACTCCGCTACCCTTGTAGCCGCTTCCGGCGTGTAGTGCACGCCTGACCTATTCAGGGGGACCCTACATTTCTCCACCCGATAGCGGAGGTCGGGAAATTTGCACCCCAGATCTCCGCAGAATCGTCTGAGCCTCTGGTTTAAGCCTTCAACTCGGCTCCAAACCAGAGGACTGGGATCGGTTCTGGGAACGATACTACAAATAGTTAGCTCAGATTCCACCCCGCAAGTGAGGCTTTCCACCTTCACCAATTCCGCCAACTGCCTGTACAAACTGAGGATCACCTCTGAACCCAGACGGCAGGAGTCATTGGTGCCGATATGAGCAACAATTTGCAGTCGGGTGCACGCAGTGCTCTCTATCGCCGCCGGCAGGGCCTCCTCCACATCTCGGATGAGACCCTCCGGCTAGCAGAGTGAACACTGGCCGTCTTCCCCGACCATTCCGCTATTTCCCTAATGGGCTCCATCACCAGCCTAACGTTGGAGCTCACAGTCACTAATAAATCCCTCCCCCCGTGTGCCTGCTCGGACCTTGCTGAAGGAGCGGCCACATGTCCAGTCACAGGCAGAGCGGGCGATGCCACACGGCCAGCGTCCACATTGACCCTCCGCCTCGTGCGCCGCGAACGCCGCTGAACCCCCCACTCCCTTGGGGAGAGGGTGGCCCAACCGCGCCCGGTACCCGCGAAGATGTCTCGACAGCAGGGACAGTGGGTGAAGCATGTAACACCTGGGTTGTACCATGCGACGCACCAGACTCCCCACTGCCGCTAAACTCCGAGGCAGCAGCCTGAAGACGGCTGACCGCGGCCATCAACACGTTCAGCCGTTCGCGAACAGTGGCCAGCTCCTCCTCCGTACACAGCAGTCACACATCCTATCCATCCTAAGAAATCAGTTTACTGTAGAGAGTTGATCAACTTTTAACTAGACTGCTAATTCACTAAATTCGGCTGATAGCTGACTAAACTGTGGTTACTAGACACTTCTTGTTCAAAACAATGAAAGTAAGCACTACCTGTCTCTGGACTGTATTCAAAACGAACGCTAGCACTACTGGCACTACAGCTGACTAAAGGGACTCTCTGACTGTATGTTCCGAAAAGATGATACAAAGCAATGCTTCATAATTGTTTTCTTGTTACTGGAAGTCATTAAGTATTGTGAACTGCTCGAAGTGAACTAAGTATCATTTTGTTCGAATTAATGAATTTAACACCACGGCCTAAACACACTGTCCTTTCTTTACTTGTTCTTTTTAGAGACGAAGTATTGAAATACTAGTCGGGATTTAAGAAATTAGACACCATTGACGTACCTGCCTTCCGCGAACCTACTCTTTCTCGCTAGTTGTTAGCTAAAGGATTTCACAATGTCCAATTATACCACGTGTTCTCTGAGTTTCTTTAATGGTATTTCCCCACAATAGAGGCACTGGTTCTGATATTTATACGGATACCGAACACATAAATATACTATAGAAAATGCTATACAATATACCATCGGTACACCATTCCTTCCGAAGAGAACAATTTTCATTTGGTATTTTTGGAACAGAGCAAAATTTCCCTAGAGTTACTTGATTTCATTTACCAGTTAACATAAATGAAGGTAGCTTTCGCAGAACGTAGAACAATATGCGTGATATGTTAACAGTGGTTCTAAATATTGGTTACGAACAGAAACCATATACAATCCACATTAATTAAGCACACACGATTTGACAGTTTTGGATGCAGCAGGCGTAATGTTAAACTGGAAGAACGATCTACAGTATTCGAGACCGCTGCCAATCGATCCTAAATTTTCTTTCGTTTCGCACCAAGATCGATTTCGGCCAATTACCCAACTTCAGGTAGCAGTCACACGTAGGAATGTAAAAAATCATGCAGAGCATGTGTAGGTATATGTGCTACACGAAAGTGGATATTTTTCCGAAAGCAACTGCGGCTCGATGTATAAGGAAATTAGGATCGAGGCGTTCTGGTTCTTAATTTTGAAAGACATTTTTCTATATTTTATTGATGATGATGAACATGTTCGATTCTGTTAAGGACTGATCTCATCTCATGGTGAAACACATGCCCTGTATTTACCCCTGCTTTTTCTCTTACACAATTTCTCCCATGATATTTCAAAATATCGTTCATCAATTGCTATCCACTAAACACTATAATCCGGTACGCATATTAGTGTATTTGTCCTCAGCATCAAGGAAATCTCAGCAAAGGAGTAAAAGTTTCAACCGAGAATGCAGGAAATAATTATATTTCTCTTTAGTTACTCAACAATACGTCATCGTAGCTTCATATAGAACGATGTAGTACTGATGAAAAAGAATCGTTGACCATTCCCTCAGCACTCATGTTAACCCTCTGTGGTCATGACTTTTGTTTCTGAAACCAGTTTCAATAAAAACAATATCTAGAGGTAGGATCTTACACAGAAATTAGCATGTGATAGTTTTAAAACAGGAAGTTTAACTTAATTTTTATTTATTCAATATTTTAATTTTTTGCCGTACGGCAGCATCATGTGTGTCACAACATATTCATCATATTTTTAATTTCTTATTTTATAAACTGGAAGAGGACTGGAGACACTGGAAGGTTTCTGATTCATTATACGATGGTAAGACAGAGATTTAGGAACCGGATTTTAAATTCTAAGACTTTTCCAGGGGCAGATGTGGACTCCGACCGCAAATTACTGGTTATGAATCGTCGATTAAAACTGAAGAAACTGAGAAAAGTGGACTACTTGATGAGATGGGACTTGGATAAACTGAGAGAACCAGAGGTTTCAGAGAGTTTCAGAGAAAGCATTAGGGAACGATTCACAAGAACGAGGGAAAGAAACACAGTAGAACAAGACTGGGTGGAGAGATGAAAAAGTGAATGCAGCAATGGATCAAGTAGGTAAAAGGACGAGAGCTAGCAGAAATCCATGGGTAACAGAAGAGATATTCAATTTAATTGATGAAAGAAGAAAATGTAAAATTGCAGTTAATGAAGCAGGCAAAAAGGCATACAAACATCTCAAAAATGAGGATCGATAGGAAGTGCGAAACGTCTAAGCAGCGATGGCTAGAGGACAAATGTAAGGATGTAGAGGCATATATCACGAGTTGTGAGATAGGTATTCCCTACCGGAAAATTAAAGAGACCTTTTGACAAAGGAGAACCACTTTTATCAACATCAAGAGCTCAGATGGAAACCCAGTACAAGCGAAGAAGGGAAAGCAGAAAGGTGGAAGCAGTATATAGAAGGTGTATACAGAGGCGATATACGTGAGGGCAATATTATGGAAATGGAAGAAGACGCAGATGAAGATGAAATGGGAGATATGATACTGCGTGAAAAATTTGACAGAGGACTGGAAGACCTAAGACGAAACAAGGCCCGAGAGTAGACAACATCCAATTAGAACTACTGACAGCCTTGGGTGAGTCAGCCCTGACAAAACTCTACCATCTGGTGAGCAAGATGTATGAGACCAGCGAAATACCCTCAGACTTCAAGAAGAATATAATAACTGGAAGTATTATATTCCAGTTCCACAGAATGCTGGTGTGAAATTTACCGAACTGTCAGTTTATATGCCAACACGAATTCTTTACAAACGAATGGAAAAAGTGCTTAAAGCCGACTGGAATACTCTCTTTAAAGTTCTAAGGGTGGCAGGGTTAAAATACAGGGAGCGAAAGACTATTTACATTGTGTACAGGAACGAGACGGCAGTAAGAGTCGAGCAGTATGATCTACATCTACATCTACATCTATACTCCGCGAGCCACCTTACGGTGTGTGGCGGAGGGTACTTTTTGTACCACTATCTGATCCCCCCTTCCCTGTTCCATTCACGAATTGTGCGTGGGAAGAACGACTGCTTGTAAGTCTCCGTATTTGCTCTAATTTCTCGGATCTTTTCGTTGTGATCATTACGCGAGATATATGTGGGCGGTAGTAATATGTTGCCCATCTCTTCCCGGAATGTGCTCTCTCGTAATTTCGATAATAAACCTCTCCGTATTGCGTAACGCGTTTCTTGAAGTGTCCGCCACTGGAGCTTGTTCAGCATCTCCGTAACGCTCTCGCGCTGACTAAATGTCCCCATGACGAATCGCGCTGCTTTTCGCTGGATCATGTCTATCTCTTCTATTAATCCAACCTGGTAAGGGTCCCATACTGATGAGCAATACTCAAGAATCGGACGAACAAGCGTTTTGTAAGCTACTTCTTTCGTCGATGAGTCACATTTTCTTAGAATTCTTCCTATAAATCTCAATCTGGCGCCTGCTTTTCCCACTATTTGTTTTATGTGATCATTCCACTTCAGATCGCTCCGGATAGTAACTCCTAAGTATTTTACGGTCGTTACCGCTTCCAATGATTTACCACCTATGGCATAATCGTACTGGAATGGATTTCTGCCCCTATGTAAGCGCATTATATTACATTTATCTACGTTTAGGGAAAGCTGCCAGCTGTCGCACCATGCATTAATCCTCTGCAGGTCCTCCTTCTTGTAGACAACCGTGTCATCTGCAAATAGCCTCACGGAGCTACCGATGTTGTCAACTAAGTCATTTATGTATATTGTAAACAATAAAGGTCCTATCACGCTTCCCTGCGGTACTCCCGAAATTACCTCTACATCTGCAGATTTTGAACCGTTAAGAATGACATGTTGTGTTCTTTCTTCTAGGAAATCCAGAATCCAATCACAAACCTGGTCCGATATTCCGTAAGCTCGTATTTTTTTCACTAAACGTAAGTGCGGAACCGTATCAAATGCCTTCCTGAAGTCCAGGAATACGGCATCAATCTGATCGCAAGTGTCTACGGCACTGTGAATTTCTTGGGCAAATAGGGCGAGCTGAGTTTCACATGATCTCTGTTTGCGGAATCCATGTTGGTTATGATGAAGGAGATTTGTATTATCTAAGGACGTCATAATACGAGAACACAAAACATGTTCCATTATTCTACAACAGATTGACGTAAGCGAAATAGGCCTATAATTATTCGCATCTGATTTATGACCCTTCTTGAAAATGGGAACGACCTGCGCTTTCTTCCAGTCGCTAGGTACTTTACGTTCTTCCAGCGATCTACGATAAATTGCTGATAGAAAGGGGGCAAGTTCTTTAGCATAATCACTGTAGAATCTTAAGGGTATCTCGTCTGGTCCGGATGCTTTTCCGCTACTAAGTGATAGCAGTTGTTTTTCAATTCCGATATCGTTTATTTCAATATTTTCCATTTTGGCGTCCGTGCGACGGCTGAAGTCAGGGACCGAAGCAGTGGTTGCGAAGGCTGTGAGACAGAGTGTAGCGTATCCCCGATGTTTTCAATCTGTATATTGAGTAAGAAGTAATAGAAACAGAAGCAAATTATGGTGTAAGAATTAAAATCCATGAATAAGAAATAAGAACTTTATGGTTTGCATATGGCATTGTAATTGTGTCAGGGACAGCGAAGGACCTGGAAGAGCAGTTGAACCGAATGGATAGTGTCTTCAAAAGAGGACATAAGATGAACATCAACAAAAGCAAAACGAGGATAATGGAATGTAGTCGAATTAACTCGGGTGATGCTGAGGGAATCAGATTAGGAAATGAGACACTTAAAGTAGTAAAGGAGTTTTGCTATTTGGGGAGCAAAATAACTGATGATGGTCGAAGTAGAGAGGATGTAAATGTAGACTGGCTACGGCAAGGAAAGCATTTCTGAAGAAGAGAAATTTGTGAACATCGAGTATTGATTTAAGTGTCAGGAAGTCGTTTCTGAAATTATTTGTATGGAGTGTTGCCATGTATGGAAGTGAAACATGGACGATAAATATTTTAGACAGGAAGAGAATAAAAGCTTTTGTATTGCGGTGCTACAGAAGAATGATGAAGATTATATGGATACATCACGTAACAAATGAGGAAGTACTGCACAGAATTGGGGAGAAGAGGAATTTGTGGCACAACTCGACTAGAAGAAGGGATCGGTTGGTTGGATATGTTTTGAGGCATCAAGCGACCACCAATTTAGTATTGGAGGGCAATGTGGAGGGTAAAAATCATAGAGGGAGACGAAGAGATTAATAAACTAAACAGATTAAGACGGATATAGTTAGCAGTAGTCACATGGAGATGATAAAGCCTGCACAGGATAGAGTGGCATGGAAAGCTGCATCAACCAGCCTCTGGACTGAAGCCACAGAAACAACAACAACCTATTTTATGCAAAACATAAATGCACTATTAAATAAATCAAGAAAAATTTTATGTAAAACTATTAGACAAGGTAACAGTTTGAACCCACTTCAGTTCAATACAATTAAGAATTTGTTGATAATCAAGGTTTTGGCTAACAGTGGTTACAGAGTAGGGAACGAAGAAATAAGAATCAATTGTTATGCTAACGATAATGTCCTGCTAGCAACCAGTAAAGTTAACACATATAAACTTTTACATACACACTGAAGCGCCAAAGAAACTGCTATAGGCATGCGCATTCAAATACAAAGATATGTAACTAGATAGAATACGGCGCTGCGGTCGGCAGAGCCTAAATTAGACAACAGGCGTCTGTCACAGTTGTTAGATCGGCTGCTGTTGCTACAGTGGCAGGTCATCAAGATTTAAGTGAGTTTGAACGTGGCGTCATACTCGGCGTACGAGCGATGGGACACGAGAATGCTGTAGGTATCAGGATTCCGGTAAAACATCAAATCTCCGACATAGCAGCGGCTATTCCACGTCGTTTTGCGGCATTTCTGCATTATCGCGGTGGCCCTACAAGATATTAGGCATGTGTTTCATTGGCTCTTCAGTGTATTTAACTTTGCAATACTTCAAGAACGGGACCAAGGACGACTGAAGAGAATCGTTCAACGTGACAGAAGTGCAACCCTTCCGCAAATAGCTGCAGATTTCAAAGCTGGGCCATAATCTAGTGACAGCGTGCGAAACATTGAACGAAACATCATCGATATGTGCTTTCGGAGCCGAAGGCCCACTCGTGTACCGTTGATGACTGCACGAAACAAAGCTTTACGCCTTGCCTGGGCCCGTCACCACCGACATTGCACTGTTGATGACTGAAAACATGTAGCCGGGTGGGACGAATTTCGTTTAAAATAGTATCTAGCGGATGGACGAGTATGGGTATGAATTCATGAACTCAGCATGTCAGCAAGGGACTGTCAGTCCGCAGCTCGTGGTCTAGGGGCTAGCGCTGCTGCCTCTGGATCACAGGGTCCCGGGTTCGATTCCGGGCCTGGTCGGGGATTTTCTCTGCACGGGTACTGGGTGTTTGTGTTGTCCTCATCATTTCATCATCATTATCATCATTTGTGAGAGTGAGTAGATTGGATCGTGAAAAGAAAATGGGCCGTGTAAACATTGGGACTTTGTACGGGCGCTGATGACCTCGCAGTTGAGCGCCCCACAGATCAAACATCATCATCATCATCAGGGTACTGTTCAAGCTGGTGAAGGCTCTGTATTGGTGTGGGGCGTGTGCAGTTGGAGTGTTATGGGACCCCTGATACATCTAGACACGACTCTAACAGGTGACACGTGCGTAAGCATCCTGTCCAAACATCTGCATCCATTCATGTCCATTGTGCATTCCGACGGACTTGGGTAATTCCAGAAGGACAATGCGACGCTCCAGACGTCCAGAATTGATACAGATTGTCTCCAGGAACATTATTTTGAGTTTAACCACTTCCGCTGGCCACCAAACTCCCCAGACACGAACATTATTGAGCATATCTGGAAAGCCTTTCAACGTGCTGTTCAGAAGAGGTCGTCACACCCTCATACTCTTACCGATTTACGGACAGCCCTGCAGGATTCATGGTCCCAGTTCTCTCCAGGAGTACCTCAGACATTAGTCGAGTCCATTCCACGTCGTTTTGCGGCATTTCTGCATTATCGCGGTGGCCCTACACGATATTAGGCATGTGTTTCATTGGCTCTTCAGTGTATTTAACTTTGCGATGAGAAAGCTAAATACGGTCATATCTACTTAAAAAACCAGATGTATCACCATGTCTGTGAAACCAACTAGACGAGAACTGAAATGGTATGAAAAATTGTTCGGCACGTATTAACATTTAAAAATCTTCGTAGTGGACCTTGCAACAGTCGAAATGTCAGATAGAAACTCAGAGTTCAAGTAATGAAAGCAAACACTGGTGGTGTTACACTACAAAACGAGCGATCCGTGTTGAAACCTCTCTCATGCCTTTCTTCTTTTTCTCACAAATTTATCAACTGTCCGTCCGGACCTTTGTGCGCATGTTCTCCTTCTGTAGTCTTGGCATTTGTCACACTGTACATGTTATAGAACATGAGTCACGAAGTAAATGTGATGAATAGTGAGAGCAGGCGATATGCCTCATAGATCTCTCACAGAAATGAAAACAGCAATTGAACTGGTGTGAACTGTGTAGCACCGAAGGAATTCTAGAATCAAAACTTCCGAAAAGGAACTAAAGTGGCACAACATGTGGTACTTGTGTAAAATGAATAGCAGGTACATATGTCTAGAGGTCCCTTCGTTACACGCCGCTGTTGCTAACAGACGTTGCATCACAATAATGACCGAATGACAGCGAACAGATACGTCAGTGACTAGACAGTCAGTTCATAATTTTGTGAAAAAATGGGGCACGTATGAGATTTGAACCTAGTACTGCCGTTTCGTAGCTAACATCGTGACCACATATAAAAGACGCCACGGCCACTCAATCCGCTCGATGTTGCACACGTCGATCTGGGACCGTTCACTGTTTCTATTTTTCCTCTTTCTTTCCACAGTTCAGTACATGTTCTTCCTGTTTTCATGCTTGATCTGTATTCAGTTTTTAACGGGCCATCCAGTGGGTCATCTAACCACTAAAGTGGAAGGAGTTGTCATGGGTAGTCTCCCTTGTAAGAAGTACCGCAATTGAGAGGACAGAATTGGGCACAAATAAATTATTTAGGATCGTATTAAATTGAAATTTATTAGAAGTAAACGTTTTATGGCTGCTGGTAGGATACTGAAAATGTGTATTCCAGAGTAATGGACTCTTTCTTGAAGAAAGTGGCCTTAAATCCTTATGCAGATCATTCTTATTTCTACGACTCACGCCATGAACTGAGTTGTTTGTTTGAAAATGAAATACAGCAGGGTATGTTGGGCGAGTTGAGAAAAGATGTAAGATGACTGAACACTTTCACTCCAACTTCCATGTATCATCGTCATACGGGTATTACTGAAGCTTGACATGGTGAGAAACTAAAAACTAGCACAGTGAAACCTCTGCCATATAGTCAGGGTGCGTTAGAAAATTGTCGCGGACGTTGATTCACGTTTCGCAATTTTCAAGTGTTTCAACATAAGCGCCTGTGGAATAATTGACAAAATATTTGCTTATTGTTTCTTATAGATGTCTAAATAGACTACGTGCTTTGCACAGTCACTACTGATTCATGTCTTATTCTCCTGACCAATTTTAAAATAGCCGAGTGGCACAGTTTTTGGACGTTGCCACCTACTGAGCTCTGCTTACTAAGCAGCTGCAGCCGGTAATGTGGATAGGATTGTAAGATCGAACCTTATGGACTCCTAGTGTTGGATGACGCCTATTTTGCTGCGGCGAAAACCACATGTCTTGGTGTTGTATGGATTATACCGAAACCTGAAACTACTACTGCTGTCCCACACAACTCATTAATCGGCTGGCGTCCATGAGACAAAAGTACCAGGACTTGCAAAAACGTCTGCCCCAAACAGTGTAGAAGTATTTTCGGTTATAAGACATTGCTTAAGGGAAAGTTATGTGTGAAAAAATCCGGAAAGCCACGCAACGCTAAGTGCTGGTACACTTATTTTGACAAGTTCGCCTCTAAGAGCCGATGATGACTGATAAGGAAGCACGTAGCATATAACACGAATAATTGAAACAACAAAGAAAAATTTCCAGAGAGAGTGGTAGTGTGGTTTTCTGCACGTGATTTGACCAACGTTTACCCTACATCAGAAAAATGGATACTGAGTAGTAAAGGCAACACACGGTGGCAAATGCAACAATTGGTGGGATGAAGAATGGTCGAGCCTGAAAGAGAAAAATGTGTGTCAGATTTTCGTTAGTAAGGAACAATGATCTAGAGTTACATTAATATTCATCGCAATGGTCCTTACACTAAATACTTTTCACCCTTTCACGCGTAGTTGTCTTATGGATTTTATGAATAAAAGGTTTATTGAACCTCCACGGGTATTTTGGTATTGCCAAGTGGTCGGAGGCATCTTGCCCCAGCACTGAGCAAGTTGATACTTTTGCCTTAGACTGAGAACTTGAGAAAGTATTTTTGATTGTGTTATTATATTAAAATGAAAATTAATGCCACTACACAAAATACAATGACTGACCGTTCTATTGATACATGTGCAAAAAATTGAATATCTTTCTAACATGAGCTTACTAAAAAGGTTTAACGCCTATCATCTCCATCCTGTCCCGATATCCCCGACCTACGGAAGGGGTGGATGTCAGATACGGCTATTACACGGTGAACAAATGGAGTGGACTGCATCCTAACAATTAAAAGAGCCGTGTGAATGACCTCCTCAGAGTGTGGACGAGAAGCCAGCGGCGTCGTCCGAATCGACGCCGGAAGGCCGCGTCTTGTCGGCCCTCGCTTCAGGGTTGGAGTGCCGATAAGGACACAAAAGGACGTCTCACCCCACCACCCAAATCCCTTTAAGTGTGTTTCGGCACAGATACGCCAGCAAGGGTGGACGTTTTAAAGAGCAGCAGCAGTAGTACGAAAGTCGAACAGTACTCGGCCGTCATTATCCTGGAAGAATCGCTGACCTTGAGTCCACATGCTGTCGTATCTTAGCAACGTGTCACTGAGTGAAATGATTTCCATAGCCATATTACGTACATTAGCAATATATATGAAGATGGTATCTGTTTTTTTCGGACATGTCCGGAAGAACAGATACGATCTTCATATACAGGGCTATTACAAATGATTGAAGCGATTTCATAAATTCACTGTAGCTCCATTCATTGTCATATGGTCGCGACACACTACAGATACGTAGAAAAACTCATAAAGTTTTGTTCGGCTGAAGCCGCACTTCAGGTTTCTGCCGCCAGAGCGCTCGAGAGCGCAGTGAGACAAAATGGCGACAGGAGCCGAGAAAGCGTATGTCGTGCTTGAAATGCACTCACATCAGTCAGTCATAACAGTGCAACGACGCTTCAGGACGAAGTTCAACAAATATCCACCAACTGCTAACTCCATTCGGCGATGGTATGCGCAGTTTAAAGCTTCTGGTTGCCGCTGTAAGGGGAAATCAACGGGTCGGCCTGCAGTGAGCGAAGAAACGGTTGAACGCGTGCGGGCAAGTTTCACGCGTAGCCCGCGAAAGTCGACGAATAAAGCAAGCAGGGAGCTAAACGTACCACAGCCGACGGTTTGGAAAATCTTACGGAAAAGGCTAAAGCAGAAGCCTTACCGTTTACAATTGCTACAAGCCCTGACACCCGATGACAAAGTCAAACGCTTTGAATTTTCGGCGCGGTTGCAACAGCTCATGGAAGAGGATGCGTTTAGTGCGAAACTTGCTTTCAGTGATGAAGCAACATTTTTTCTTAATGGTGAAGTGATCAGACACAATGTGCGAATCTGGGCGGTAGAAAATCCTCACGCATTCGTGCAGCAAATTCGCAATTCAACAAAAGTTAACATGTTTTGTGCAATCTCACGGTTTAAAGTTTACGGCCCCTTTTTCTTCTGCGAAAAAAAACGTTACAAGACACGTGTATCTGGACATGCTGGAAAATTGGCTCATGCCACAACTGGAGACCGACAGCGTCGACTTCATCTTTCAACAGGATGGTGCTCCACCGCACTTCCATCATGATGTTCGGCATTTCTTAAACAGGGGATTGGAAAACCGATGGATCGGTCGTGGTGGAGATCATGATCAGCAATTCATGTCATGGCCTCCACGCTCTCCCGACTTAACCCCATGCGATTTCTTTCTGCGGGGTTATGTGAAAGAGGCAGTGTTTAAACCTCCTCTACCAAGAAACGTGCCAGAACTGCGAGCTCGCATCAACAATGCTTTCGAACTCATTGATGGGGACATGCTGCGCCGAGTGTGGGAGGAACTTGATTATCGGCTTGATGTCTGCCGAATCACTAAAGGGGCACACATCGAACGTTTGTGAATGCCTAAAAAAACTTTTTGAGTTTTTGTATGTGTGTGCAAAGCATTGTGAAAATATCTCAAATAATAAAGTTATTGTAGAACTGTGAAATCGCTTCAATCATTTGTAATAACCCTGTATATGTAGTTACGGCTCACCGGCCATTTGACCATCTTACATGCGGATGCACAAATAGTGCCCGAATCCTTACAGGAATCGGCAGTAAAGCCGCGAGTAATGAGTATGACGAGCAGGGGCACTATGTATATAGTGTGGGAAAATAAGATTCGAATGTGGGTCTCACGGGAGGCGTGCCAGAGATAAGTCCGTGCAGCCGCATTAATCTCTGTGTCCTACGTGACTCAGATGGATAGAGCGTCTGCCTTGTAAGTAGGATATCCCAGGTTCGAGTCCTGGTCGGGGCACACATTTTAAAGTGTCCCCGTTGACTTATATCAACGCCTGTATGCAGCTAAGGGTATTCATTTCATTGTAATTTCAATAGCAATATATTTATAGCAGAGGTGCAGTAGCATGGGACTTCCGCAGAGACGGCAGAAATCACTTCCTAGGGTAAGTTCCACCATCAGGAACAGAGGACCTTGCGATGCCGCTCAGCTGCCGTATCATCGACTGCCATGTGGCGTCATTTACACAGCCTGGTGGCAAAAAGAGTGAAAAACCCTCCATGGGAAGAGAAAACGAAATGAAACTTCACGGGATTGAGAGGGTATGTAGTGTTGTTGCAGTCATTACAAAACTGATTCAAATTTGCAAATAACTAGGCAGTAAGAACTCACTTATCAATATCATGCTACACCTTCTGTGTGGCCTGGGTTCATTAACTGATTCGGTTGGGAAGAGTATCATAAAGCCATTGTAGACTTTCCCGAGGTAAACTGGCTGACAACTGTTGTAACTGGTCCTTCATACCGTGGACACTGGAGATCGAGATAGTCCCACACATCTTCTAACAGAGATCTCACGATCTAGCTGGCCGCAGGAGTGCCTCAACATCTCCCTGTCACTTCAAAGAGACACGTGCCTTGTGTAGATGAGCATCGCCCTGTTCAAAAATGACAACGAGATAATGTAACATGAGACGTAACACACGAGGACTCAAGATGTCCGTGACGTGGAATTGTGACGTTTGACCTGCCAGCTGTGGCCTGAAGTAACACCCGATATCTTCCCCACATCTACATCTACGTCTACATTTCTACTCCGCAAGACACCCAACGGTGTGCGGTGGAGGGCACTTTACGTGCCACTGTCATTACGTCCCTTTCCTGTTCCAGTCGCGTATGGTTCGCGGGAAGAACGACTGCCGGAAAGCCTCCGTGCGCGCTCGAATCTATCTAATTTTACATTCGTGATCTCCTCGGGAGGTATAAGTAGGGGGAAGCAATATGTTCGATACCTCTCGAAACCTGGACAGCAAGCTACACCGCGATGCAGAGCGCCTCTCTTGCAGAGCCTGCCACTTGAGTTTGCTAAACATCTTCGTAACGCTATCACGCTTACCAAATAACCCTGTGACGAAACGCGCCGTTCTTCTTTGGATCTTCTCTATCTCCTCTGTCAACCCGACCTGGTACAGATCCCTCACTGATGAGCAATACTCAAGTATAGGTCGAACGAGTGTTTTGTAGGCCACCTCCTTTGTTGATGGACTACATTTTCTAAGGACTCTCCCAATGAATCTCAACCTGGCACTCGACTTACCAACAATTAATTTTATATGATCATTCCACTTCAAATCGTTCCGTACGCATACTCCCAGATATTTTACAGAAGTAACTGCTACCAGTGTTTGTTCCGCTATCATATAATAATACAATAAAGGATCCTTCTCTCTATGTATTCGCAATACATTACATTTGTCCATGATAAGGGACAGTTGCCACTCTCTGAACCAAGTGCCTATCCGCTGCAGATTTTCCTGCGTTTCGCTGCAATTTTCTAATGCTGCAACTTCTCTGTTTACTACAGCATCATCCGCGAAAAGCCGGATGGAACTTCCGACACTATCTACTAGGTCATTTATATATATTGTGAAAAACAATGGTCCCATGACACTCCCCTGTCGCACGCCAGAGGTTACTTTAACGTCTGTAGACGTCTCTCCGTTGAGAACAACATGCTGTGTTCTGTTTGCTAAAAACTCTTCAATCCAGCCACACAGCTGGTCTGATATTCCGTAGGCTCTCACTATGTTTATCAGGCGACAGTGCAGAACTGTATCGAACGCCTTCCGGAAGTCAAGGAAAATGGCATCTACCTGGGAGCCTCTATCTAATATTTTCTGGGTCTCATGAACAAATAAAGCGCGTTGGGTCTCACAGGATCGCCGTTTCCGGAATCCATGTTGATTCCTACAGAGTAGATTCTGGGCACAATGTGATTCCTTTCATAATTACTCCATTTTTCTCGGTCCCGGCACCACTTAAAACGCAGCTGTTTGTCTGCTGTGTTAATGCCGGCCTATTGATGGGGCGATGAATACCAAGCCCTCCTGCTGCCAGACTTTGATCAACAGTGAGGAATCGCACAGAATTTTGTTCGGAGTACATAGTTTATTCTCGGATGCCAGGCACGGATGTGAAGGGATTATGAATGCTTCGTGTACGGTACTTCCATCCGTCCTCTTCGTGGTGAGACGTGGTCCATTAGAACCTTGACGACGAGTATACCAGACGCGCGGGATTAGCCGAGCGGTCTGGGGCGCTGCAGTCATGGACTGTGCGGTTTGTCCCGGCGGAGGTTCGAGTCCTCCATCGGGCATGGGTGTGTGTGTTTCTCCTTAGGATAATTTAGGTTAAGTACTGTGTATGCTTAGGGACTGATGACCTTAGGAGTTAAGTCCCATAAGATTTCACACACATTTGAACATTTTTGACGAGTATACCTGATCTCACGTTCCCATGCGGTCAGTCATCGGGCTATTGTCACATGCGAATGTCCCACACTTCTGGATACTGCATTATTAGACCAGCCAGTCAAATGCAGATCCACATTGAAGCCCATTTCCGTGTCTCAAACGAGTACGTGGCATCTCCGTATACTACACTATTATTACGTCATAAATGGCGCTGTTCATCCCCCGTACTTACCCTACTAAGCCTGGTAACAGCACTAGACACGTAAAACACTAATACACTTTTGAGGGCGTTTCCCTGCCACAGAGAATAGCAGCTTCAATCATTCACCTATCTAACAATGTTGAAGTCACATTGGTATTCGACTATGGCTTCTGCGTGCTTCATTTTTTTATGTCGGGCAGTGGAAATGTGGCAAATAGCGGCATTTGGTAAGCACGCCTTCCTCACGGCAACTGAC
The DNA here is from genome assembly GCF_021461395.2 of Schistocerca americana. Lineage (NCBI taxonomy): Eukaryota > Metazoa > Arthropoda > Insecta > Orthoptera > Acrididae > Schistocerca > Schistocerca americana. The sequence continues at coordinate 747,725,390 of NC_060122.1, read as the reverse complement.
ATCTTCCCAGACACTGGAGCCGATTCTCATTCTGATAGCTGGTCAATAGGCATCACGACGGTAAGTATATTCCGTTTCGGTTCTCCAATTAAGCAAGAATCACTGGCACTACCAGCGACTTTCACATGATATTCATAAGCGCAGACTGCTCAGTTACAGAACCGGATTCATAAAGGAGCAAACATTTGTATCAACATCTATACTCTACAAATTACGTTACGGTGTGTGGTGCTGTAAGATATTTCGGGTGCCAGTATCAGTTCTTACCGCCGGCCTTGGTGGCCGAGCGGTTCTACGCGCTATAGTCTGGTACCGCGCCACCGTTACGGTCGCAGGTTCGAATCCTGCCTCGGACATGGATATGTGTGATGTCCTTAGGTTAGTTAGGTTTAAATACACTCGTGGAAATTGAAATAAAAACACCGTGAATTCATTGTCCCAGGAAGGGGAAACTTTATTGACACATTCCTGGGGTCAGATACATCACATGATCACACTGACAGAACCACAGGCACATAGACACAGGCAACAGAGCATGCACAATGTCGGCACTAGTACAGTGTATATCCACCTTTCGCAGCAATGCAGGCCGCTATTCTCCCATGGAGACGATCGTAGAGATGCTGGATGTAGTCCTGTGGAACGGTTTGCCATGCCATTTCCACCTGGCGCCTCAGTTGGACAAGCGTTCGTGCTGGACGTGCAGACCGCGTGAGACGACGCTTCATCCAGTCCCAAACATGCTCAATGGGGGACAGATCCGGAGATCTTGCTGGCCAGGGTAGTTGACTTACACCTTCTAGAGCACGTTGGGTGGCACGGGATACATGCGGACGTGCATTGTCCTGTTGGAACAGCAAGTTCCCTTGCCGGTCTAGGAATGGTAGAACGATGGGTTCGATGACGGTTTGGATGTACCGTGCACTATTCAGTGTCCCCTCGACGATCACCAGTGGTGTACGGCCAGTGTAGGAGATCGCTCCCCACACCATGATGCCGGGTGTTGGCCCTGTGTGCCTCGGTCGTATGCAGTCCTGATTGTGGCGCTCACCTGCACGGCGCCAAACACGCATACGACCATCATTGGCACCAAGGCAGAAGCGACTCTCATCGCTGAAGACGACACGTCTCCATTCGTCCCTCCATTCACGCCTGTCGCGACACCACTGGAGGCGGGCTGCACGATGTTGGGGCGTGAGCGGAAGACGGCCTAACGGTGTGCGGGACCGTAGCCCAGCTTCATGGAGACGGTTGCGAATGGTCCTCGCCGATACCCCAGGAGCAACAGTGTCCCTAATTTGCTGGGAAGTGGCGGTGCGGTCCCCTACGGCACTGCGTAGGATCCTACGGTCTTGGCGTGCATCCGTGCGTCGCTGCGGTCCGGTCCCAGGTCGACGGGCACGTGCACCTTCCGCCGACCACTGGCGACAACATCGATGTACTGTGGAGACCTCACGCCCCACGTGTTGAGCAATTCGGCGGTACGTCCACCCGGCCTCCCGCATGCCCACGCTGTCGCGGCATGCTACCAGTGTTAAAGACTGCGATGGAGCTCCGTATGCCACGGCAAACTGGCTGACACTGACGGCGGCGGTGCACAAATGCTGCGCAGCTAGCGCCATTCGACGGCCAACACCGCGGTTCCTGGTGTGTCGGCTGTGCCGTGCGTGTGATCATTGCTTGTACAGCCCTCTCGCAGTGTCCGGAGCAAGTATGGTGGGTCTGAAACACCGGTGTCAATGTGTTCTTTTTTCCATTTCCGGGAGTGTAGTTCTAAGTTCTAGAGGACTGATGACCTCAGAAGTTAAGTCCCATAGTGCTCAGTCTTATGACTCACATGACTATTTTTACAGTTTCTACGGACACTAGAGGCCAGTTTTGAAGGACTCGCGCAGATGCCGTTTCTGTTTGCATGCAAATAATATTTAAATCTTATCACGTTATAATTGGGATCTGAGGGAAGAAAACATACAGAGATGATAATCACAGCAAAAAGGAAAACGTCAAAATCAAAATAAAACAAAATGTGACCAACCACGACAAGAGACCATGACATTAACGTTGCAGGACATGGCCTACGCCTCCCCATACGATGAATACTTTGATAGACACTTGTCTTCTTTCTGTGCCTTAGTGAAGTAGGCTGCATTATGTCAATATGAGTGGGTGTTATGTGGCTATTTAACCATACTCCAACGACAAGAACCAGAGAAACTACCCTAGGAAAGCAGTTTGGTGGTTTCGCCTCGGTCGTTAGGCAAATATCAATTTCGAACGCACTAAGTCAACCAGAAAGACCAAAAATCACTGAACGTGAGAGAACTTATGAGAAATGCCATAGCCAATTTCCTCTGCTCATAAAACTTTCTCTGTTTTCCGTCGGAAGATACCGTTCATACCCATGGCCCTAGACGTTTATCACGGATGTTTGAATTTTACGACGTCACCACCGCCCATTTTGGGTCTTGTCGTTGTTGTTGTTATGGTTTTCAGTCCAAAAACTGGTTTGATGCAGCTCTCCATGAGACTCTATCCTGTGCAAGCCCCTTCATTTCCAAGTAACTACTGCAACCTATATCCTTCTGAATCTGCTTACTGTATTCATCTCTTGGTCTCCCTCTACCATTTTTACCCTCCACCCTTCCCTCCAAACCGAGCGAGGTGGCGCAGTGGTTAGACTCTGGACTCGCATCTGGGAGGGCGACGGATCAATCCCGCGTCCGGCCATCCTGATTTAGGTTTTCCGTGATTTCCCTAAATCGCTCCAGGTAAATGCCGGGATGGTTCCTTTGAAAGGGCACGGCCGACTTCCTTTCCCATCCTTCCCTAATCCGATGAGACCGATTACCTCGCTGTCTGGTCTCCTTCCCCAAAAACAACAACAACAACCTTCCCTCCAGTACTAAGTTGGTGTTCCTGTGACGCCTCAGAACGGGTCCTATCAACCGATAGCTTCTTCTAGTTGGGTTGTACCACAAATTTCTTTTTCCCCCATTCCTATTTAGCACCTCGTCATTGGTTACGTGATCTACCCATCTAATCTTCAGCATTCTTCTGTATCGCTCTCTCTTTGGAAGCGGTAACATCCGTCAAGTATCTGGGTGTGACTATTCGAAATGATCTCAAATGGAATGATCAGAATACACAAGTAACGGGTAAGCAAACTATAGATTGCGGTTTATTGGTAGAATCCTGAAATGATGCAGTCCTTCAACAAAGGAAATAGCTTACAATACGTTAGATCGTCATGTCTTAAGAATAGTGTTCGTCTCTATGGGATCCTTACAAGTTGGTTCTGATTCAAGAGATTGAGAAGATCCAAAGAAGAACGGCAAGATTCGTGACTGGTACATTTAGCCATAACGAGAGCGTTACAAACACACTTGCAGATAGACGGTGCGCTAAACGGAAGGGACTGCTCACTAAATTCCGAAATCCGATCTTCAACGAGGATGTAGAGCATATATTATTACCACCAGTTTTCAAATCGCTCAATGATCACCATTTATATATAAGGGAAATTAGAGCTAGTACCGAGGCGGTCAGACAGTCGTTTTTCCCTCACGCAATCCGTGACTTGCACAGAGGGGGGGCAATATCACTCTGGAGCAAATTGTGCCCTCCGCCACATACCGCTTGGTGGCTAGTGGAGTATATATGTAGATTTAGATTTCAAATGCTTGCATTCTCTTCCTGTCTAAACTGTTTTATCGTGCATGTTTCACTTCATTACATTGCTACACTCCATAAAAATACATTCAGAAGAGACTTCCTGACAATCATATATTCGATGTTAACAAATTTCTCTTCTTCAGAAACGCTTTCCTTGCTATTGCCAGTCTACATTTTATATCCTCTCTATTTTAACCATTATCAGTTATTTTGCTTCCCAAGTAGCAAAACTCATCTACAGCTTTAAGTGTCTCATTGCCTAAAATAATTCCCTTAGCTTCACATGATTTACTTCGACTACATTCCATTATCCTCGTTTTGCTTTTGTTGATTTCATCTTGTATCCTCCTTTCAAGACACTGTCCATTCCGTTCAACTGTTCTTCCAAGTCCTTTGCTGTATCTGACAGGATTGCAACGTCACCGATAAACCTCTGTCTTTATTTAGCCGGCCGGTGCGGCCGAGCGGTTCTATGCGTTTCAGTCTGGAACCGCGCGACCGCAACGGTCGCAGGATTGAATCCTGCCACGGACATGGATGTGTGTGATGTCCTTAAGTTAGTTAGGTTTAATTAAGTTCTAGGGGACTGATGACCTCAGATGTTAAGACCTATAGTGCTCAGAGCCATTTGAACCAAAGTCTTTATTTCTTCTCCATGGACTTTAATTTGTACTCCAAATTATTCTGGTGTTTCCTTTACTACTTCCTCAATATATCGATTGAATAACCACGGGGATTGGCTACAACCCTGTCTCACTCCGTTCTCACCCACTGCTTCACTTTCGTGCACCTCGGCTCTTATAACTGCCACCTGGTTTTTGTAGAGATTATAAATGGCCTTTCGGTCCCTGTATTTTACTCCTGCCATTTTCAGAAAGAGTGTTCCAGTCTTTGGTCTTAGGAAGTTATTTTAATGAAATATGGATTATTATTACTTCTGTGTGTTAAGGCTAAAAAAAAGGTACACACCACGAAGGAATTACCCGAATGGAACAAAAATCGGCAGATGTGATGTACATGTACGGACAAACGAATAATTACAATTTCTGAAAAACTGGATCATTTATTCAAGAGAAAGAGCTTCACATACTGAGCAAGTGAGTAATGTGATCGAGTTGTCGGATGTGCTACTGAGGGATACCGTGTCAAATTCTGTCCAGCTGGCGAGTTTCATTGTCAAAATATTTAGATGGTTTGAGGGCCCTGCCAATAATGCTCGTTACATTTTCAGATGAGAGACGGGTGACCTTGCTGGCCAAGGTAAGGCTCGACAAGCACGAAGACAGGAATTAGAAATGTCGTTTGCGATCGGGCAATATCTTTCTGAAATATAAGTTGAAAATGACCTGCTATAAACCACCACAAAACGGGGTGTACACTATCGTCAGCTTGCTGCCGTGCTGTAACGATGCAGCGGATGACAACTGACGGGGTCCTGCTATGAAAATATATGAAACTCCAGACCATCACTCCTGGCATCGAGTCGCGTGGCAGTTGACATCAGGTTGGTATACCGCCGCTGTCTGGGGCTCTAGAGACGTCTTCTTTCGTATTTGGGCCCATATCAAAGCGGGACTCATGACTGAAGTCAATTATACTCCAGTCACTGACAATCCAGTCCGAAGACGCGTCTGAAGTAGCCTCCGACAACGGTAGGATACCAAACTGACTGTCTCCCGCAATGCGGGGCTACAACTAGGTTCAAGTGGTTCAAAGGGCTCTGAGCACTGTGGGACTTACTATCTGAGGTCATCAGTCCCCTAGACTTAGAACTACTTAAACCTAACTAACCTAAGGACAACACAAACATCCATGCCCGAGGCAGGATTCCAACCTGCGACCGCAGCAGCTTCGCGGTCCCGGACTGAAGCGCCTAGAACCGCTCAGGCACTGCGGCCGGTGCTACAGCTAGGAATGTAGGCCTGAGGTGCTATTTCTTTTCATAGTACGACGCTTTTGGTTGTCATCTGCCTCCACCCTTACACTGTAGTGACACGTTGGTGATATTCTACTCTCCGTTTTGTTGCCATTTACGGCATGTCATCCCTGGGTTTCAGTTTCAGCAAGATAATGACACGTCCCCCCCCCCCCCCCCCCAATACCATGGACTTTTCTATTGGTGGGGAGGCTTGCGTGCCTCAGCGATACAGATGGACGTACCGTAAGTGCAACCACAACGGCGGGGTATCTGTCGAGAGGTCAGAAAAACGTGTGGTTCCTGAAGAGAGGCAGCAGCCTTTTCAGTAGTTGCAGGGGCAAGAGTCTGGATGATTGATCTGGCCTTGTAACACTAACCAAAACGGCCTTGCTGTGCTGGTACTGCGAACGGCTGAAAGAAAGGGGAAACTACAGCCGTCATTTTTCCTGAGGGATTGTAGCTTTACTGTATGGTTAAATGATGATGGCGTCCTCTTGGGTAAAATATTCCGGAGGTAAAATAGTCCCCCTTTCGGATCTCCGGGCGAGGACTACTCAAGAGGACATCGTTATCAGGGGAAAGAAAACTAGCTTTCTACGGATCGGAGGGTGGAATGTCAGATCCCTTAATCGGGCAGGTAGGTTAGAAAATTTAAAAAGGGAAATGGATAGGATATAGTGGGAATTAGTGAAGTTCGGTGGCACGAGGAACAAGACTTTTAGTCAGGTGTTTACGAGGTTATAAATACAAAATGAAATAGGGGTAATGCAGGAGTAAGTTTAATAATGAATAAAAAAATAAGAGTGTGGGTAAGCTACTACAAACAGCATAGTGAACGCATTATTGTGGCCAAGATAGACACGAAGCACATGCCTACTACAGTAGTTCAAGTTTATATGCCCACTAGTTCTGCAGATGGTGAAGAAATTGATGAAATGTATGATCAGACAAAAGAAATTATTCAGGTAGTGAAGGGAGACGAACATTTAATAGTCATGGGTGACTGGAGTTCGAGAGTAGGAAAAGGGAGAGAAGGCAACATAGTAGGTGAAAAGGGATTGGGGGTAAGAAAAGAAAGAGGAAGCCGTCAGGTATTATTTTGCACAGAGCATAACTTAATCGTATCTAACAATTGTTTCAAGAATCATAAAAGAAGGTTATATACAGGGAAGAATCCTGGAGATACTAGAGGGTATCGGATAGAATATATAATCGTAAGACAGAGATTTAGGAACCAGGTTTTAAATTGTAAGACATTTCCAGAGGCAGAAGTAGACTCTGACCACAATCTATTGCTTATGAACTGTAGATTAAAACTGAAGAAACTGCAAAAAGGTGGGAATTTAATGAGATGGGACCTGGATAAACTGACTATACCATAGGTTGTAGAGAGTTTCAGGGAGAGCATAAGAGAGCAATTGACAAGAATGGGAGAGAGAAATACAGTAGATGAAGAATGGGTAGCTTTGAGGGATGAAGTAGTGAAGGCATCAGAGGATCAAGTAGGTAAGAAGACGAGGGCTAGTAGAAATCCTTGGGCAACAGAAGATATTTTGAATTTAATTGAGCCGGCCGAAGTGGCCGTGCGGTTCTAGGTGCTGCAGTCTGGAACTGCGAGACCGCTACGGTCGCGGGTTCGAATTCTGCCTCGGGCATGGATGGGTGTGATGTCCTTAGGTTAGTTAGGTTCATCTAGTTTTAAGTTCTAGGGGACTAATGACCTCAGAAGTTGAGTCCCATTGTGCTCAGAGCAATTTGAACGATTTTAAATTTAATTGATGATAGGAGAAAATGTAAAAATGCAGTAAATGAAGCAGACAAAAAGAAATACAAACGTCTTAAGAATGAGATCGAGAGGAAGTGCAAAGTAGCTAAGCAGGGATGACTAGTGGACAAATGTAAAGACGTAGAGGCTTATCTCACTAGGTGTAAGATAGATACTGCCTACAGAAAAATTAAAGAGACCATTGGAGAACAGAGAACCACTTGTATGAATATCAAGAGCTCAGGTGGAAACCGAGTTCTAAGCAAAGAAGGGAAAGCAGAAAGGTGGAAGGAGTAAATAAGGGGTCTATACAAGGGCGATGTACTTGAGGGCAATATTATGGAAATGGAAGAGGATGTAGATGAAGATGAACTGGGAGATACGATGCTGCGTGAAGAGTTTGACAGAGCACTGGAAGACCTGAGTCTAAACAAGGCCCCGGGAGTAGACAACATTTCATTAGAACTACTATCGGCCTTGGGAGAGCAAGTCTTGACAAAACTCTACCATTTGGTGAGAAAGATGTATGGGACAGGCGAAATACCCTCAGACTTCAAGAAGAATATAATAATTCCAATCCCAAAGAGAGCAGGTGTTGACAGATGTGAAAATTACCGGACTATCAGTTTAATAAGTCACATCTGCAAAATACTAATGCGAATTCTTTGCAGACGAATGGAAAAACTTGAAGAAACCGACGTCAGGGAAGATCAGTTTGGATTCCGTAGAAATGTTGGAACACGCGAGGCAATACTGACCTTACGAGTTACCTTAGAAGAAAGATTAAGAAAAGGCAATCCTACGTGTCCAGCATTTGTAGACTTACAGAAAGATTTTGACAATGTTAACTGGAATACTCTCTTTCAAATTCTGAAGGTGGCACCGGTAAAATACAGGGAGTGAACGGCTATTTACAATTTGTACAGAAACCAGATGGCAGTTATAAGAGTCGAGGGGCATGAAAGGGAAGCAGTGGTTAGGAAGGGAGTTAGACAGGGTTGTAGCCTCTCCCTGATGTTATTCAATCTGTATATTGAGCGAACACTAAAGGAGACAAAAGAAAAATTCGGAATAGGTATTAAAATCCATGGAGAGGAAATAAAATCTTTGAGGTTCGCGGATGACATTGTAATTCTGTCAGAGACAGTGAAGGACTTCGAATAGCAGTTTAACGGAATGGACAGTGTCTTAAAAGGAGGATATAAGATGAACATCAACAAAAGCAAAACGAGGATAAGGGAATGTATTCGAAACAAGTCGGGTGATGCTGAGGCAATTAGATTATGAAATGAGACGCTTAAACTAGTAAGGCAGTTTTGCTATTTGGGGAGCAAAATAACTGATGATGGTCGAAGGAGATAGGATGTAAAATGTCGACTGGCAATGGCAAGGAAAACGTTTCTGAAGAAGAGAAATTTGTTAACGAGTATAGATTTAAGTGTCAGGAAGTCTTTCCTGCAAGTATTTGTATGGAGTGTAGCCATGTATGGAAGTGAAACATATAAGATAAATAGTTTGGACAAGAAGAGAACAGAATCTTCTGAAATGTGGTGCTACAGAAGAATGCTGAAGATTAGATGGGTAGATCACATAACTGATGAGGAGGTATTGAATAGAATTGGGGAGAAGAGGAGTTTGTGGCACAACTTGACTAGAAGAGGGGACCGGTTGGTAGGACATGTTCTGAGGCATCAAGGGATCACAAATTAAGCATTGGAGGGCAGCGTGGAGGGTAGAAATCATAGAGGGAGACCAAGAAATGAATACACTAAGCAGATTCAAAAGGATGTAGGTTGCAGTAAGTACTGGGAGATGAAGAAGCTTGCACAGGATAGAGTAGCGTGGAGAGGTGCGTCAAACCAGTCACAGGACTGAAGACCACAACAACAACAATGACCGCTCGCACATGGCGATAGTATCTCCTTCTTGTCTTCATGCTTGCCAAACATTACTTTGACAGGCAAGGTCACCGGATCTCTCAATTGACAATGTTTCGAGCAATACGAGCAGTGGCCTCGAACCAGCTCGGTATTTCGATGCTCTAACGCGACAGTCGGACGGAAGTTTGCCTGATATGCCTTAAGAGGACATCCAACCACTCCATCGATCAATGCGAAGCCGAATAACTGCTGATACAAGGTGCAGAGGTGGACCAACGCTTTTATGAAGCTCTTCCTCTTGATGGTTCAAATGGCTCTGAGCACTATGGGACTCAACTGCTGAGGTCATTAGTCCCCTAGAACTTAGAACTACTTAAACCTAACTAACCTAAGGACATCACAAACATCCATGCCCGAGGCAGGATTCGAACCTGTGACCGTAGCGGTCTTGCGGTTCCAGACTGCAGCGCCTTTAACCGCACGGCCACTTCGGCCGGCTCTTCCTCTTGAATGAAATTGTAATCATTCCTTTGTCTATACATTGCATCCAGCGATTTTCTCCCCATTCGGGTAATTCCTTTGTGTTGCCTCATTTATTAAATTTTTTTTCTTAGAATGTGCATTTGATACATGACAAAGACAAGGCATTATCCGTAATGAATTAAACAAGAATTTTTAGTATTCGTCGGTAGACACTAGGATGTGTTTCTTTCAGGGAAGATAATAGCGGTACTGTTTTATGCTTCTCGAACTAAGTTGAAATGGTTAAGCAATATAGGGATCAGGGAGCTCACGGAAGTAATGTTCTAAAAAAAGAATTACAAGATTAATCAACAAAGGAAATATAGCACATTTTAAAGACAAGCTTCAAGTTGACTATAGCACCAGTCAAGAAAAATAAGCACTAAGCAAGTTTCAACTAAACTGATCACAGTGAAAAGAACTGAGACAAGGTATCTTCAGTTAACATCGTACAATCACAAAAGCAGTATTCAAGGAAACTTAACGATTTTTACCATTAGCAAGGTTAACAGATAGAATATAGCATCAGTGATTAAAAGTAATATAATTTATATGCTTCCCTGTAATAGGACCGTTAATCCAACACATCGATCAAGGTTGCCTTCTTACAGGTGAGCGTATTTTTTAAAAATTACGAAGACCACTAGTGCAAATCGGCCATGTTTATACCACATAACGGAAACAGAGTTATACGCATCGCACATAAATTAAAACATCCAGTAAGTGGGCCACGGATTATAAGATACTTTCGGAAAATAACTGCAAGCTAAGCAATACTCAGTGCATCACGGGGCATGAACCTCTTAATATGTGCGTATTACCGATTCCCGTACACAATAAAAATTCGGGTACCACAACAGTCAAAGCTTGGAGCGTGGCCTCATTTGTAACGAGTTTCAAAAGAAGTAACTTAATACAAGTGAACTTCATCACGTGGAAAACTCCTTATAAACACGTTGATAATCTCCAGCACTTCTACGCTTCCTTTTATTTCGTCGAAGCTCAGCCAGGGACGTTAAAATATAATTAGGTTTAACAAATGAAGGTTCACTAGATGCTACATAGTCCAGTTTCTTATGTGGAATCCCAGCATATCATCAGTGACGTCTCCCTGAGTAATCTGCAGCCAAGAGTTCAAGGGCCGTCCGATGAATTTCTTCCATCCATTGCCACCCACCACACACAAAGAGACGCACACTCGAAACTCATTGATAAGGGCCGGTGCGCGTCTCAAAATTTGTTTCTATGCCTTTTAACTGTGGTTACCGAATTAGGCCGTCTTCAGAGCTAAAACACACGACGATCGCTAGTGATATCTACAACACCTACGTGATTACTCTGCTATTCACAATAAAGTGCCTGGCAGAGATTTCAATGAACCACCTTCAAGCTGTCTCTCTACCGTTCCACTCTCGAACGGCATGCGGGAAAAACGAGCACTTAAATTTTTCTGTGCGAGCCCGGATTTCTCTTATTTTATCGAGATGATAATTTCTCCATATCTAGGTGGGTGCCACCAGAATGTTTCCGCAATCGGAGGAGAAAACTGGTGATTGAAATTTCATGACAAGATCCCGTGGCAACGAAAAACGCGTTTGGTTCAATGACTGCCACTCCAGTTCACGTATCATGTCTGTGACACTTTTTCCCCTATTTCGCGAAAATACAATACGAGCTGCCCTTCTCTGTACTTTTTCGATATCAGCCGTCAGTCCCACCTGATGCAGATCCCACACTGCACAGCAATACTCCAGAACAGGGCGGACAAGCATGGCGTAAGCTGTCTCTTTAGTAGACCTGGTGCACCTTCTAAGCGTTCTGCAAATAAATCGCAGTCTTTGGTTTGCTCTACACACAATAATATCTATGTGATCGTTCCAGTTTAGGTTATTTGTAATTGTAATCCCTAAGTATGTAAGTGAATTTACAGTCCTCAGTTCTCTGTAACTTTCCGCGTAATCGAAATTTAGCTGATTTTTTTAGTACTCATGTGAATAACTTCACACTTGGTCCTTCATATTTTGGGCTTGCAGCCGGATCGCGTTGACATCTTGGCACGATATTTCGGCTAACAAACATGCAGCCATCTTCAGGTGACTACGAGACTGAAGATTACTGGTGCGCGTCGTTCTATATACACCGAAAATTGGCGCGGCGGCGCCTGCGCAGATGGAGAAGGTTAATACCGCGCCCTCTATCAAATTTGGCGCGCTCTGCAGCAGAAGCGCGCCGCGCATGCGTAGTGGTGTACCTACATTTGCGCTATGTGTCGTAAAGAGCCTTCGCGCAGTTGAGGCGCGGTAATCGAAAGTATAAAGTCAACTTTCGTCAGCCGTCGCACTAGATGCAGACCCATGTCTCTGTGAAGCGATTAAAGAAATTGCAGGATCCCATGCTTTATCCATCTGAAAGCCGCCGTCTCGATTAATATCTTTTGCCAATCGTATTTCCACGGACTCCTTGATACTGGATTCCCAAAAAGATCTAGTTGTCGCTAAACTTTTTGTTCCACAATAATTCATGGAGTGTCCCGTCGAAATACAGTGTTCTGCTATGGCTGATTTGTTGGGCTGTGTGCTGTCCTTAGGTTAGTTAGGTTTAGGTAGTTCTAAGTTCTAGGGGTCTGATGACCTAAGTTGTTAAGTCCCATTGTGCTCAGAGCCATTTGTTGGGTTGTAGTAGACGTGTGTGGCGCTCATGCTCCACGCATCTTTCCCGTACTGTGCGAGTAGTTTGGCCAATGTAGGATTTGCCACATTGACAGGGGATCTTATAAATACCCGCCTTCCTCAGACCCAGATCGTCCTTCACAGAGCCAAGCAAAGCCGATATTTTCGTAGGTGGTCGGAAGATCACTTTAACACGATGTCTCTTTAAAATCCTTTCTATTTTAGAGGAGAGGTTACCCACATACGGAAGATATGCCCTGGACCTGACCACCTCTTTGTCTTCTTCTTCTTGTTTCTCTTTACATTTCTTCTTTGTTACAGCTGTGCGGATTGGGCGTGTAGAATATCCATTCTCCCTGAAGACGGATTGCAAATGTTCTAATTCTTTAGGAAGGCTGTCCTTATCAGATATCACATGCGCGCGGTGCTCCAGAGTTCGCAGCAAACCCATGGTTTGTGCAGGGTGGTGGCTGCTTGTCGCTTGCAAATACAGATCTGTGTGTGTGGGCTTCTGGTAGACGGTGTGCCCCAAAGATCCATCGGTTCTACGATTGACAATGACATCCAAAACGGCAGACATCTATCTTTTTCGACATCCATGGTAAACTGAATATTCTTGTGAATGGAATTCAGATGTTTTAAGAATCCTGCCAGTTTTTCTTCTCCATGGGGCCAAACTACAAATGTGTCATCCACGTAACGCCAGAAGACTTTCGGTTTAAATTCAGCCGACTTGAGTGCCTCCTCCTCAAAGTCCTCCATAAAAAGGTTTGCTACCAAAGGGGACAAAGGACTGCCCTAGGCCACACCGTCAACTTGTTCAAAATATTCATTACTGAATAAGAAATAAGTTGAGGCCAGGCAATGATGAAATAATGCTGTTATGCCGGCTTTGAACATTCTGCTAATGAGTACCAGTGAATCCATCAGTAGAACCTTAGTAAATAAAGAGACGACATCAAAACTCACTAATAAGTCAGAATTGTGGAGTTTGAGCGACTTCATTCTACTAATGAAATCGGCGAAATTACGAATGTGATGTGGACACTTGCCCACGTAAGTTCTCAGTAACGAAGACAGATGTTGTGCTAAGTCATAGGTTGGCGCACCGATATTACTAACAATAGGGCGTAATGGTAGTCCCTCTTTATGAATTTTCGGAAGACCATAAAGCCTCGGTGGAACAGAGCTATGCGGTTTCAGTCTTTTAATGACTTCAGGTGGAAGCGTAGAAGAGTTTAACAAAACTGTCGATTTTCTTTCTACTCTGCTCGTCGGATCTTTGTCGATCTTCCGATATATGGATTCATCAAGGAGGCTATAAATCTTCTCGTTGTAGATGTTTCGTGGCAAAAGTACCGTCGCATTGCCCTTGTCCGCTCGGAGAACCACAGTGTGGGGATCTTCACGAAGTTTGCGAAGTGCAGCCCTCTCGCTAGAAGAAATGTTGTTCTTCAGAGGAGTCGCTGTCTTAAGTGCACGGCATGTTTCACGCCTGATTTCTTCAGCTGCGTCGCTGGGAAGGGGTCTAACAGCTTCTTCATTAGCACTTATGAAATCCGCGAAAGGTGGAGTCTTACGTGTAGGAGCGAAGTTAAGTCGTTTTCCGAGTACAGACAGCGTCGTGTTGTCCAAAACTCTATCCACGAAATTAACCACGGAGCGTCGAAAAGTGCCTTCTTGCGGCGATGCTGTCGATAGGCGTGCAAACTTCGATGACTGCCTAGAGCCGGCCGCGGTGGTCTAGCGGTTCTGGCGCTGCAGTCCGGAACCGCGGGACTGCTGCGGTCGCAGGTTCGAATCCTGCCTCGGGCATGGGTGTGTGTGATGTCCTTAGGTTAGTTAGGTTTAAGTAGTTCTAAGTTCTAGAGGACTTATGACCTAAGATGTTGAGTCCCATAGTGCTCAGAGCCATTTTTTTTTGACTGCCTAGAAGATGACTTGTTGTGAGCCCAGTCCATGGGCAGTCCATGGGCAGTCCTTTGTCCCCTCTGGTAGCAAACCTTTTTATGGAGGACTTTGAGGAGAAGGCACTCGAGTCGGCTGAATTTAAACTGAAAGCCCTCTGGCGTTACGTGGATGACACATTCGTAGTTTGGCCCCATGGAGAAGAAGAACTGGCAGGATTCTTAAAACATCTGAATTCCATTCACAAGAATATTCTGTTTACCATGGAGGTCGAAATAGATAGATGTCTGCTGTTTCTGGATGTCCTTGTCAATCGTAGAACCGATGGATCTTTGGGGCACTCCGTCTACCGGAAGCCCACACACACAGATCTGTATTTGCAGGCGACAAGCTGCCACCACCCTGCACAAACCATGGGTTTGCTGCGTACTCTGGTGCACCGGGCACATGTGATATCTGACAAGGACAGCCTTCCTAAAGAATTAGAACATTTGCAATCCGTCTTCAGGGAGAATGGATATTCTACACGCCAAATCCGCACAGCTGTAACAAAGAGGAAATGTAAAGTGAAACGAGAAGAAGAAGACAAAGAGGTGGTCAGGTCCAGGGCATTTCTTCCGTATGTGGGTAACCTCTCCTCTAAAATAGAAAGGATTTTAAAGAAGCATCGTGTTAAAGTGATCTTCCGACCACCTACGAAGATATCGGCTTTGCTTGGCTCTGTGAAGGACGATCTGGGTCTGAGGAAGGCGGGTATTTATTAGATCCCCTGTCAATGTGGCAAATCCTACATTGGCCAAACTACTCGCACAGTACGGGAAAGAAGCGTGGAGCATGAGCGCCACACACGTCTACTACAACCCAACAAATCAGCCATAGCAGAACACTGTATTTCGACGGGACACTCCATGGATTATTCTGGAACAAAAATTTTAGCGACAACTAGATCTTTTTGGGAATCCATTATCAAGGAGTCCGTGGAGATCCGATTCGCAAAGGATCTTATTAATCGAGACAGCGACTTTCAGATGGATAAAGCATGGGATCCTGTAATTTCTTTAATCGCTTCACAGAGACATGGGTCTGCATCTAGTGCGACGGCTGACGAAAATTGACTTTATACTTTCGATTACCGCGCCTCAGCTGCGCGAAGGCGCTTTACGACACATAGCGCAAATGTAGGTACACCACTACGCATGCGCGGCCCGCTTTTGCTGCAGAGCGCGCCAAATTAGGTAGGGGGCGAAGTATTAGCCTCCTCCATCTGCGCAGGCGCCGCCGCGCCAATTTTCGGTATATATAAAACGACGCGCACCAGTAATCTTCAGTCTCGTACTCACCTGAAGATGGCTGCATCTTTGTTAGCCGAAATATCGTGCCAAGATGTCAACGTGATCCGGCTGCAAGCCCGAAATGGTATGGACCAATCAATACGCCGGGAAAACTTCAAGATACACAACTTCACACTTTTCCTTATTCACTGTCAATTGCCACTTTTCGCACCACGCAGATATCTTATCTAAATAATTTTGCAAGACCTTTTGATGAACTGATGACTTTACAAGACGGTAAATGACAGCATCATCTGTGCAAAAAATCTAATACGGCTACTCAGATTGTCTCATATGTCGTTAATACAGATCAGTAACAACAGAGGGCCTACAACACTTCCTTGGGGAACGCCGGATATTACTTCCGTTTTACTCGATGCCTTTCCGTCTATTACAACGAACTGTGATCTATCTCACAGGGAATCACGAATCCAGTCACCCAACTGAGGCGATACTCCGTAGGGACGCAGTTCCGTTAGAAGACTCTTGTGAGGAACAGTGTCGAAAGCCTTCTGGAAATCTAAAAATATGGAATCGATTGGACATCCCCTGGCGATAGCACTTACTACTTCATGAGTATAAAGGGCTAGCTGTGTTTCACAAGAACGATATTTTCTGAAACCCTGCTGACTATGTGTCAATCAATCGTTTCCATCGAGATACTTCATAATGTTCGAATACAGTATATGTTACAAAACCCTGCTGCAAATCGACGTTGGTGAAATAGGCCCGTAATTCAGCGGATTACTCCTATTTCCCTTTTTGGGTATTGGTGTGACTTGGGCAGTCTTTAGGTTTGGATCATTCTGTGAGCAAGTGGTTGTATATAATTGCTAAATTTGGAGCTATTTTATCAGCATATTCTGAGAGGAACCTGACTGGTATAC
Source organism: Schistocerca americana (assembly GCF_021461395.2). Classification (NCBI taxonomy): domain Eukaryota; kingdom Metazoa; phylum Arthropoda; class Insecta; order Orthoptera; family Acrididae; genus Schistocerca; species Schistocerca americana. Next base: position 747,708,838 of record NC_060122.1, on the reverse strand, counting down.
AATCTGGACCGGAGGCCTTGCCTTTATTAAGTGATTTAAACTGCTTCGTCACTCCGAGGATATCTACTTGTATGTTTCTCATCTTGGCAGTTGTTCTTGATTGGAATTCAGGAATATTTACTTCGTCTTCTTTGTTGAAGGAGTTTCGGAAAACCGTGTTTAATAACTCTGCTTTAGTGACACTGTCATCAGTGACTTCACCGTTGTCATCGCGCAGTGAAGGTATTGATTGCGTGTTGCCACTGGTGTGCTTTATGTATGACAAAAATCTCTTAGGGTTTTCTGATAGATTTCGAGGCAGAATTTCGTTGTGGAAATTATTAAAAGCATCTCGCATTGAAGTACACGCCATATATCGAACTTTTGTAAAACTTTGACAATCTTGGGGATCTTGAGTTCTATTAAATTTGGCATGCTTTTTACGTTCTGCAACAACAATCTGACCCGTTTTGTGTACTATCGGGGATCAGTACCATCACTTATTAACTTATGTGGTATATATCTCTCAATTGCTGTCGATACTATCTCTTTGAAAACATTCCACAACTTTCCTACACTTACATGATCAGATCGGAAGGAGTGAAGACTGTCTCTTAAAAAGGCGTTAAGAGCATTTTTATCAGCTTTTTGAAATTGATATACTTCGCGTTTCTTTTTGATGGTTGTAGGTGTTACGCTATTCAGCCTAGCAGCAACTGCCTTGTGGTCGCTAATCTCTGTATTAGTCTCAATATTCACTGTTTGTCCAGAATTATTTGTTGCTAAAAGGTCAAGTATGCTTTATCAACACGCGTCAACTGGCGCACGTTGCTACAGATCAACGTCTTCGATTTCTCTGCAGTCGAATATATGAAACAGCTACACGTTTGTTATTGATTTACATGTCACGGTCTGCTGTTTACTATCATCATGAAACCAGATAATGTATTTAAATAAATTACAATAATAATGCAACTGGTGCGTTAATTCGACTGTAAATCAAAAGTGCATTAGCGTAATCTGCCCTACATTAGACAAATAATGGTTTAATGCTGTCATCCTTTTTCCTACCTATCTCTATTGCCCATAACCTGTTATATTTTGTCTAAGGTACTTCTGTCCCTCTCTGTCACTATTGCTCTTCCATTCGACAGCCATTTCCAACACCAATCCAAATCTCGCAATTACCTCTACCTTCTGCCGGCCAGGTTCTTTCATATATTACTTTCTTCTAGTCTGTTTCCTTCACTTCTTACTTAATCTGTCCACATGCTTTTAAACATTCTCTGACGCTGTCGCACTTCAAATGCTTCTCCCGGCTTCCGATGATCCAAGTTTCCCTTCTCTACATTGCTGTGTTAGACACATACTCGGTCTGCAAATTATTATCCTTTTCTCTAAGCAGATATGATACCAAAAGACCTGTTCTATTGTAGACATCTTTCCTCACGTCGACATTGTTTTTGATATCTTGCTTACTTTTGGCATCATCTATTAACTTACTTCCAACATAGAAGAATTTTGACACTTACTCTACTTCAGTGAAGTCCCTAATTTTCATGTTCAGCAAGTCATAAATCTTTCTTCACTACTCTTGTATGTTTTCTACCGATTTTCAAATACTCATCCTACTCGATGGTAAGACTGAAAGCGAGCCTAGAGCTCGTTTGAATAGGATATGTCTCAGTCAGTTAAATTTACGAGCTGGTGAGTAGTTAAATCGTTTTAAATTCTGAGGCCATCAGTTCCCTAGAACTTAGAACTACTTAAACCTAACCAACCTAAAGACATCACACACATCCATGCCCGAGACAGGATTCGAACCTGCGACCGTAGAGGTCGCGCGGTTCCAGATTGTAGCGACTAGAACCGCTCAGCCACCCCGGCCGGCTACATCATTTTAGATTACAATGAATCACTGGAAATGTATCTTCCCGATTTCATTAAACTGAATTAAAGATGCTCAGATTGACACATAAAATATAGAATGCTATAAAATCAAATAGTCATTGGGAATTAGATGCATTTGAAGAAACCAGACTGGGAAGTCGGGTGGGTTGTACTAAATAACGCTGGTATCACAAGTGAAAAACTACTGAACATTTGTTCAAGAATTTAAATTACGAAAACACCATTAACTTAAACAATAATCGCAAAAGAATACGTGATTTACAGTACCTGCTTTGTAGCCGTATCTCAATACGTGGGAAAAATATAGGATAAGTATGAAAGGGGTGAGACAGGATTGTAGCCTCTCCCCGATGTTATTCAATCTGTATATTGAGCAAGCAGTAAAGGAAACAAAAGAAAAATTCGGAGTAGGTATTAAAATTCATGGAGAAGAAGTAAAAACTTTGAGGTTCGCCGATGACATCGTAATTCTGTCAGAGACAGCAAAGGACTTGGAAGAGCAGTTGAACGGAATGGACAGTGTCTTGAAAGGAGGATATAAGATGAATATCAACAAAAGCAAAACGAGGATAATGGAATATAGTCAAATTAAATCGGGTGATGCTGAGGGAATTAGATTAGGAAATGAGACACTTAAAGTAGTAAAGGAGTTTTGCTATTTAGGGAGTAAAATAACAGATGATGGTCGAAGTAGAGAGGATATAAAATGTAGACTGGCAATGGCAAGGAAATCGTTTCTGAAGAAGAGAAATTTGTTAACATCGAGTATAGATTTAAGTGTCAGGAAGTCGTTTCTGAAAGTATTTGTATGGAGTGTAGCCATGTATGGAAGTGAAACATGGACGATAACTAGTTTGGACAAGAAGAGAATAGAAGCTTTCGAAATGTGGTGCTACAGAAGAATGCTGAACATAAGGTGGGTAGATCACGTAACTAATGAGGAGGTACTGAACAGGATTGGGGAGAAGAGGAGTTTGTGGCACAACTTGACAACAAGAAGGGATCGGTTGTTAGGACATGTTTTGAGGCATCAAGGGATCACAAATTTAGCATTGGAGGGCAGCGTGGAGGGTAAAAATCGTAGAGGGAGACCAAGAGATGAATACACTAAGCAGATTCAGAAGGATGTAGGTTGCAGTAAGTACTGGGAGATGAAGAAGCTTGCACAGGATAGAGTAGCATGGAGAGCTGCATCAAACCAGTCTCAGGACTGAAGACCACAACAACAACAAGTAAGAAAGGAAGAGTTTGTCAAACTACACGAACACTCCCATTCGAACCAATTATTCACACATAGAAGAGACCGCAAGGATAATATCGGTCAGCAAACTCATGTACGATGCGCCAGTGAGCAATTAACTTTACCCGTCAGCTGCTTGGTCAGTAACTCTCATTCACCTTCTCTGTTTCGGAAGTACGAAAAATACGGAAAAATTTACAAATAAAGCAAATTGTCACACGACTTCTAATGTGAACCAATAACAATGTCCAGCTGATAGCTCACAGGTGAAGTAAATTCACGTGCTGTAATTCATATAATAAAACAACGTAAAACACGGAATTCAAGAAAGACTTTCAACAAAAATAAAATTACATTCGCGCGGCAAGTAGTAGAAAGGTTGCAATAAGAGGGGAATGAATTACCGGAGCGGAAGCTCAATATGACACATGAGAAGCAGTTCACGCGCTACGAAGAGCACGAAACTCTCGAAATGAAGTCAAATCGAATTAGATAGAGAGAATTATAATACCAGCTTATAGAAAATATATGAAACATTCACAAATGAGATGCACATTAACTGAATTGAGTTATATTGGTCACGGCAACCTCCCATAGCTAAGCTACCGAAGGATAAAGAATCGAGTTACAGAAATGACATATTAGTAAGCTTTGATGGTGCTCCCTACAGGAAAAAAAAATTACTGTATGCATTACCATGGCTAGACGTGAACTAACTCGTTAACATCTCAACTAAACTAAGATCTGAGACGTTCCAACTTCCTAACATAAATCACGATGACCAAAACTGTCCCGTTCCATGCTGCCGGACAGAGGTCCACAGATAGCAGAGGAAAAGGGCAAAAAAAATTGGTCCTGCCTATCTGTACCAACCTATCAATAGCTGTGTACAGCACCTACTAATGTCCCTTTGGCCAGGAAGAACACTACTGAAACTCTGCAATAATGCTGGCTTGACTACCACTCCCATTCAATGAACTCGTATCCGTGAACCACAGTATTTGGAAGCATCGCACAGAAACTCACACATTCCAGGAGACCAGGTAAAAATCAGGAAAAGCAAAACATAAATATAGCATGGGACACAGAAATACAGTATAAACGTGGTTGTAGGAGCACATACACACTTTGTATACCTACAGATGTGTCAAACGTAGGATAAAAGTTAAGAAATTACAGAATCTGAACGTCCTTGTACCACACTAATGATACGCTCTACTGTTCGTCCTCCCCAGCTTCAAAAGCACAGTTGCACAGACAAACAGAGGTGCTGCAGGGTATATAAAGGTCGAAGGAAGCTCAATAGAGGCGATGGAATAGCTCATGTTAAGACGTTTCGGTCTTGATCGCCTTCATTTTTGCTCCGTTGGTTCTTGAGTCGAATACTGTGCTAATTACGCTGCCCATTCCTTTCGGTAGGTCTTGCATTTTTCCTTTCCTTCCTGTACGAAATGCCATATCGTTTGTGAACCGTAACACTGACATCTGTTTCTCTTGCATGCTTTCTCCGTTCTGAAATTTTCTTTCATTCGCTGCACTGATTTTGTAATTTGTAGCCTCGAATCAAATTCGGTATAAGCTGTGGTTCGTATCCTTCGTAATACAGAATTGTCTTTCATTACTTTATGTTTGTGCTACTTCAACTTGAATTCTATACATATTGTATCTCATTCGTCTTCCACAAATTTTAATGTTGCTATCGTATTTTGGCATCATACATAGCTGAGAGTTTTCTCTGGATCACAATTTCAAGGGATTTAACCCGATTCTTCCTCTATCTTCTCCAAACCAAACTGATATTTTTAGTGTCTGTTCTTCGTTCAGAATAACCAAATAAAACTGAGACTAAAAGTCCACTGGGAATATAACCGATATTCTTTGCGACGACAAATTCCCCTAGTTTATGCAGAAGGAGAACTAATTAAGAGAGATCATTTTGTCTGCTGTCTGACAATTGAGTTGTATTTTGCATGTTAAAATTGGAATTTTGATGAAAAGGTTCCCCATATGGCGAGAAATGTAAATCACATGCATGCAAAACTTGAAAGACTCGGTTTTCAGTTCTTTGTTATGAATTCACATGTTGCTGAGTTAAACCAACTGAATTTCTTCACAACTTAGGTTTCTGAATCCGAGCAATCAGTCTGCGTGCAGGGATCAATAAGAAACATCATTTGGAGGCAGGTGTTTAACACAAGTTATTTACTTTCTTTGTAGATGGTTGTACTACAGAATATGGCCAAATAATGGCTCTCGGGTATTAAGCCACTTTTAGAAAGAAGTGTAAGAGAACATGCTACTACATTATGGAAGAAATGTTGTGGTTTCGTTAAGCATTAATTACACAAAAGTGGCATACAAAGCTTCGAAAAAATTGCCGTACTTAATATGCGAAAAACAGCAGGACATTAGCAATTTTTATGTTATAGTAGAGGAGCGTAGGGTTCTGAGAACTTTTTCGAGTCAGTTAAAACGCCTTTGCTATAACACCCCATTAGTGGAAGTGCACTTGTATTGAAGAAAGGAATTATGACATGCTTTACTGAGCAAGGAATAGTTATTCACATATACTGATTTTTGTACCACGAGTAATAACAGTAGCTATTCTACTGCACAGCGTTGACACGCTATGAACACGCTTGGATGTAGGGATCAGTGGAGCTTCAGCGAAGTCTCTGTTTGTCCTTCCAGACGCCCCTGAGGTGACGGTTAGCCTCGGCCCTTCTCTGGACCCAACGGACATCCGAGAGGGCTCGGATGTGTACTTCGACTGCCGCATCAAGGCGCAGCCGCAGGCGTTCAGGGTGCAATGGCTGCACAACGTAAGTACCCGCGATGTCTGCTGTGCTTTTGATAAAGCTAAGAGCGTGATCTGAGTCAAACATTTCTAACGAGTGTGTGTTATTTAAGATATGTGTTGTAGCATAATTGTCTCGTGAGTCATTATCTTTGAATTTCTGTGCTGGTAATAGTAATAAAAGCGGTGACACGTGCGAAATTTTACCAGGGTGCTACAATGTGATGGCCAGCAGCTTTTTGACTCACAAGGATACTAATCATAACTAAAATTACTATATTAATTTTGTGTACATAAACTGAACTTTTTAAAGTAAATATTATACATTAATATATTTAAATTTCAGCCTCTAAAAATGGGAGGAGTAAAATGAAGTATAAAAGAATTACCGGAGCAGCGGGAATCAAAAGTGAGCCGACAATCTGTTAGGCAGTGCTCTTAAATAACTGGCCTATCTGCCGTTGCATGAAGCGGTGCTCATAAAGCGCTTATACTCTACACGTAAATCTTTAGAAAGTGGTTTTCCTTTTCCTACGTCACACTCAGGCGAAATATTGCACGAACTTGAAAAGGGAGTCAACCTACTTCTGCTCACATCGTTTTATTTTATCTACAGTTTCTGTCAACGGAATCAATGGAATTTTGGATACCAACAAACATCTTTTTAATCCAGGAATCTGTGGCAGATGATTGACATGACATCAAGTAGTTATTCATAACATGATGTGCCCTATCTAAATCCACCTTACTATTTACTACTTGTAGCTGTAGGTGTAGGAAATATGCAGCAGTCCTCAACAGTTAGGAGGCCCAAGTCAGATGCAAAGTATAACAGGCGGAATAAGGTTCTGCTGCTAGGTAGTTCACACGCTAGAGGTGTGGGCCAGAAGTTGCAGAAAGTGTTGGGGAGTGAGTACCGGGTCACCAGCATCGTGAAGCCTAGTGCAGGGTTGGCTCAGGTGACCGGCAGCATAGGGGAGCTATGTAGGAATTTTACGAAAGGGGATCAGGTAGTGACTAATGTGCATTTCGTGCAACTGTTTCAGCGTCGTGATCGGCCTCATCTTAATGCGGCAATTAGGCAGGTTAACATGGGGCTGGTCAAGGCACGGAGTTTGAGGGCATGGGCCACAATGCAGTGTTGCCAGTTGAGTCTATCAGTAGATCGTGTTTTACTGGGCATGGACTGCACCTCGATAGGTATGGGAAGGGGAGGCTGGCAAAGCTTATAGGTGACAGTGTTGAGGGGTAGTGGGATCACTCACGGAAAAATTCCTGTAGTAGTTAGTGTAGAGCTGCACCGTTTTTAGACTGAAGTCAGGTGATAGGTATATCTGCTTAAAGGAAGCCCCTCTGACTAAGGAATCATCTTTAGAGGCCGTCATGTCTCCAAGTAGAGAAGGAATCAGTATATTTCATCAAAACGTAAGAGGTATTAGAGATAAAGTTGGTGAACTGCTTATAGATGTTGACTCTCAAATTATTGGTATATTGGAGCACCACTTAAGTAATTTGGCAATTCAGTGGCTTCCTTTACCAGAATACAGATTAGCTGGCTGTTTTTCAAGTTGTTCCTTGCGGAGTAGGGGAGTGGCCATGTACGTATAAAACAGTATTCCATTTGAGTGCATAGACGTATCATGGCACTGCAATGAACAGATATCTGAATGTTGTGCAAGGACAGTAGAATTTAGTGAAACTAAACTTGTAATTGTTGTTGTTTGTAGGTTTCCTAACTCTGACTTCAGAGCATTTCTGCTCAAGCTAGAGAGGGTACATGATTCACTTTACAGGAAGTACCAGGAACTAGTTATACGTCGTGACTTCAATATTAATTTTGTGTATGATTGTGCAAGACAAAGGATGTTGGTAAATCTCCTAATTCATATGGTCTGATGCTGACAGTGTCTCTTCTAACTAGGTTGCAGGGTAGCAGTAACACAGTCACAGATAATATTTTATTCATTCTTCATTACTAGATGGGCATAATATCAATAAAAGGGTGAATTGCCTTTCATACCAAGATGCACAAATTTTAACACTAAAAGGCATTTGTACTCCTACAAGTGTTACAAACTATGCAGTAAAGCTATTCCAACGGCAACAGAGGTTTTTTTTAAATTTCGTGAAGGAACAAGAGTGGCAGGATCTTTATAACGCCAGTAAACATAATTGACAAATATAATGCTTTCCTTAACACATTTCTCGTGCTCTTTGCGAGTTGTTTGCATTAGAACGTTCTGAACGGGGTACTAGCAGTGAAAGGGAGCCTTGGAGGATGACTAGTGGGATAAGGATATCAAGTAGAACATTGCGAAAAATATATCACAATATTAGAAGTAGTGACAATCAAGCTACAAAGCCCATTACAAACAGTACACTAAGGTGCTTAAAACTGTTATTAGGACAAAGAGTATGTGGTACGCAAATAAAATAGCTAATTGACAGGATAAAATTAAAATCATATGGTCAGTTGTGAAGGAAGTGTCTGGTCAGCAGCTCAAGGTCGACGATATAAAGTCAGTCCTCAGAAAAAATATTTCTGTTACTTATAAATCAGATGTATGTATAGTATTTAACAATCATTTTCTGAACATTGCTGGTGAATTAAACAAAAATTTAATTTCTGCGGGGAATCATATAACTGCCTTGGCAAATGCCTTTCCCAGATTGCTGTCTGAAATACTCCTCTATGATACAGACAAGGGAGAGATTGAGTCAGTCATTAAATCAATGACGACTACGGACTCTCTTGGATATGATGGAGGGCCTAGCAGAATATTAAAGTACTGTGCTGCACATTTTAACCCTATACTTAACAATATTGTAATTTTTCCTTTAGGAATTGTCAGTTACCTGAACGATTTAAGTACGCACCAGTAAAGCTGCTTTATATAAAGGGAGAAAGGGATAATGTAGACAATTTGAGACCTATTTCTATGCCATTAGTGATTGCTAAAGTTACTAAAGTTATTGAATAGGCTGTGTATGTAATAATAATTGATCATTTTGTATCACATAATTGGCTGTCAAATGTACAGTTCGGCTTCAGAAGTGGTTTTATAACTGAGAATGGTATATTCTCTTTACTCTGTGAGGTACTGGATCGCTTAAAGAAAACGTTTCAAACGTTAGGTATATTGTTTGAGTTAATTTGATTGTGTTGATTGATCACAAAACATTGCTCGACAAGTTGGACCATTATGGATTACAGGGAGTAGTTTACAATTGGTTCACCTCTTACTTTAGCAGCAGGCAGCAAAAGTGTTGAGAATGACTATGATTGGCTGTGATGTGTTGTCTGACCGGGGGGGGGGGAGGGGGGGGAGGGTATGGTCAAACTGGGGGGGCGGGGGGGGGGGCGGGGGGGGGGAGGGTGGCCCTGGGATCAGTGTTCGGGCCACTCCTGTTCCTTATTTATATAAATAATATGCCCTCTAGTATTACGAGTAACTCTAAAATATTTCTGTTTGGTGATGACACCAGCTTGGTAGTAAAGGAGGCTGTGTCCAACATTGGCTCAGTTTCAAATAGTGCAGTTCATAACATAAGTTCATGGCTCGTAGAAAATAAAATAAGGCTAAATTACAGTAAGACTCAGTTTTTACAGTTTCTAACACACAATTTAAAAAAACCGACGTTTTAATTTCACAGAATGGGCATATGATTACTGAAACCTAAGAGTTCATATTTCTAGGTGTTGAGACTGATAGTAAACTGTCGTTGGAAGCTCACGTTCAGGATCTTGCTCAGACTTAATGCTGACCTTTTACTGTTCGAACGGTACCAGAAGTAAGTGATCGTTCGACACGGAAATTAGTCTAGTTTGCTTATTTTCATTCGCTTATGTCGTATGGTATTATATTTAGTGGTAACTCTTCCCAGTCTAAAAAGATATTTTTGGCTCAGAAACGGGCGGTTCGCGCAATAAGGGGTGTAAGGTCATGGAGGTCTTGTCGACCTCTATTCAGTAGTCTTGGTGTTTTGACATTGGCCTCTCAGTATACTGTATATATATCTTTACTATCGTTTCTTGTTAAGAATATTAGCTTATTCCTAAGAATAAGCAGCTTTCACTATGTGAACACTGGCAGAAGTCCAACCTGCATTTGGATCGGACTTCCTTAAGTCTTGTGCAGAAAGGTGTGCAGTATACTGCTGCATCCATTTTCATAAGCTACCACAAGAATTCAAAATTCTTAGCTGTAATCCACGTGCTTTCAAATCGAAACTGAAGAGTTTCATCATGGGACACTCCTTCTGTACTGTCGACGTGTTCCTTGAAAAATTAAGCTGATCCTTACGTTGTATTGGTGATTGCGTTTACTTAAACTTGGACATTTTTGGGTTCATAAACATTTTATTTTTACCTGTTATTACTTTTATGTTGTAATTTTATGTGTTGACACACCTTGGAGATTTACTCCTCAATTTTATCCTACGGAACTTTACGTGTTTCTACTCTGTTTGGAATAATCTTGGAAAATACGTTATATGCAACTGCATGCAAAAAATGTCTTTGTTGTGTTAATATTTATTGACTTTCTTATGGGAGTCCTTCTGTTTCCAGGTTTTCTCCGATATTAGCTTTTGCTTACTTTTTTATTTTCGGTACAGACTAGTATAGATTCTTCTCCACTAGGTTCATATTGATTTAATAACTTTTTCAGTTTCTTTCACAGCTGCGGGTAAATCTTATAGATTTTCGTGAGCGTTTGAGTATTTCAGCTCATGTATTTGTTCTGGACATTTAAGAATACAATCAAAATATTTTGCAAGTATTTCGAAATTTTCAGTGTTACGTACGCCTTATCAGTGATCCTCGTCCCAAACTCCCTGTTCTTAGACTTACATTTGAAGTAGATCCACCTGTTGTTGTTGTTGTGGTCTTCAGTCCTGAGACTGGTTTGATGCAGCTCTCCATGCTACAGTATCCTATGCAAGCTTCTTCATATCCCAGTACCCACTGCAACCTACATCCTTCTGAATCTGCTTGGTGTATTCATCTCTTGGTCTCCCTCTACGATTTTTACCCTCCACGCTGCCCTTCAATTCTAAATTGGTTATCCGTTGATGCCTCAGAACATGTCCTACCAACCGATCCCTTCTTCTAGTCAAGTTGTGCCACAAACTTCTCTTCTCCCCAATCCTATTCAACACCTCATTAGTTATGTGATCTACCCATCTAATCTTCAGCATTCTTCCGTAGCACCACATTTTGCAAGCTTCTATTCTCTTCTTGTCTAAACTATTTATTGTCCATGTTACACTTCCATACATGGCTACACTCCATACAAATACTTTCAGAAACGACTTCCTGACACTTAAATCTATACTGGATGTTAACAAATTTCTCTTCTACAAAAACGGTTTCCTGCCCATTGCCAGTCTACATTTTATATCCTCTCTACTTCGACCATCATCAGTTATTTTGCTCCCCAAATAGCAAAACTCCTTTACTACACTGCTGGCCACCGTAAATGCAACACCAAGAAAGACAAGAGGTAGCACAACAAAATTTATTTTGTAGATAACATGTCGGCCAAGTATCAAATGATTACGTTTACAGATGTCTGTGGCATGTGGTTCCTGCCAGAATCAGTAGCCAGAGTAGCCGCCATTGTTGGAGATCACCGCTGCCACACGTCTCGGCATTGAGTCAAAGAGACGTTGGATGTGTTCCTGGGGTACAGCAGCCCAAGCAGCTTCCACACGTTGCCAAAGATCATCTGGTGTGGCAGCTGAGGATGTCATCTGGGTCACTCGTTGAGCAACCATGGACCACATGTTTTCTATCGGCGAAAGATCCGGAGAGCGAGCCGGCCAGGGAAGCACTTCAATCTGGTTATTGACGAAGAACCTTTGGACAGTGCCTGCCACGTGTGGTCGCGCATTGTCCTGTTGAAATATGGCTGTGGCCGAGCCCTGAAGGTAAGGAAGGACAACTGGCTCCAGCACCTCGGATATGTAGCGCCGGCTATTTAAAGTACCGGCAATGCGTACTAGAGGCGTGCGAGAGTAATATCCAATACCGCCCCGTACCATAATACCCGGTGCAAGACCAGTGTGGCGGTGCATAATGCAGCTGTCCAGCATCCTCTCTCCACGGTGTCTCCACACTCGAATCCGACCATCGTGGTGCTGCAGACAGAAGCGTGCCTCGTCAGTAAAGACAACGTCATTCCATTCTGCCGTCCACATCCGTCTGTCATCACACCATTGGCGACGGAGACGTCTGTGGTTCTGCGTCAATGGTAGACGAAGCAATGGACGTCTTGCGGACAGACCACTCTGCTGTAAACGGCGTCGAATGGTACGCGCAGACACTGGATGATGCGTTACAGACGCAATGTGCTGTGCTATGGTTCGGGATGTCACTGAGTGATCCGTCACTGCCATGCGCACAATTTGCCTATCAGCATGTGCAGTGGTGCACCGAGGTGAATGCGATCGACCACGTCGGTCCGTCGTACCCTCCTGCATCCAACGGTCACATATCCGCATTACAGTTGTTTGGTTTCGTCCAACACGACTAGCGATTTCTCTGTATGATAATCCACAATCTCGGTAAGCCACCATCCTTCCTCTGTCGAACTCGGATACTTGATCAAACGATTTTCGCTGTTGTCTACGAGGCATAACTGATCGTCATGTGAAACAACCACAAGGTAAACACACGTGTCGAACGTATACTCGTCGAAATCGCCAAGCTTTAAATGGCGCTATGAGGTGGCGCCACAGGCGCGCGTGATGTGCGTCTGCGCTGAAATTCTAATCAGTTGCATATCTCATCGCTGCAAACCCATGGTGTAAATTTCACATGATTCGGATTCTTCCTTCAGGGTGCTGCATTTACGGTGTCCAGCAGTGTACTTTAAATGTGTCATTTCCTAATGTAATTCCCTCAGCATCACCCGATTTAATTCGACTACATTCCATTATCCTCGTTTTGCTTTTGTTGATGTTCATCTTATACCTTCCTTTCAATACACTGTCCATTCCGTTCAACTGCTCTTCCAAGTCCTTTGCTGTCTCTGACAGAATTACAACTCTTTAAAACTCTCTTTCTCCTCCAATGATCTATTGGAAAAGGGCTTGTGTAGAACATCGTCTAAAGACAACACTTTCATACTAAACTTCTCGTGTATTAGCTCGTTTTATCATCATTTAGCCCACAGCCTGTTGGATTAAATGGTATTTTCTTAACTAAAAAGAAAATTTTAATTTTACATATATAAACTGAACAGCGCCCCCCCCCACCCCCCACCCCCTTGACAACAGTCGGGATGATTGACTGACCTGGCCTTGTAACACTAACCAAATCGGCCTTGCTGTGCCGGTACTGCGAACGGCTGAAAGCAAGGGGAAACTACAGCCGTCATTTTTCCCGAGGGCAAGCAGCCTTACTGTATGATTAAATGATGATGGCGTCCTCTTGGGTAAAATATTCCGGAGGGAAAATAGTCCCCCATTCGGATCTCCAGGCGGGGGCTACTCAAGAGGACGTCGTTAGCAGGAGAAAGAAAACTGGCGTTCTACGGATCGGAGCGTGGAATGTCAGATCCCTTAATCGGGCAGGCTGGTTAGAGAATTTAAAAAGGGAAATGGATAGTTTAATGTTAGATATAGTGGGAAAAAATGAAGTTTGGTGGCAGGAGGAACAAGACTTTTGGTCAGGTGAATACAGGGTTATAAATACAAAAACAAACAGGTGTAATGCAGGAGTAGGTTTAATAATGAATAAAAAAGTAGGAGTGCAGGTAAGCTACTACAAACAGCATAGTGAACACGTAATTGTGGCCAAGATAGGCACGCAGCCCACGCCTACTACAGTAGTACAAGTTTATATGCCAACTAGCTCTGCAGATGATGAAGAAATTAATGAAATGTATGATGAGATAAAAGAAATTATTCAGGTAGTGAAGGGAGACGAAAATTTAATAGTCATGGGTGACTGGAATTCAACAGTAGAAGAAGGAAGAGAAGGAAACGTAGTAGATGAATATGGATTGGGGCTAAGAAATGAAAGAGGAAGCTGTCTGGTAGAATTTTGCACAGAGCATAACTTAATCATAGCTAACACTTGTAGCAAGAATCATGAAGGAAGGTTGTATACATGGAAGAACCCTGGAGATACTAGAAGGTTTCAGATAGATTATATAATGGTTATTATATTATTATTAGATTTAGGAACCAGATGTTAAATTGTAAGACATTTCCAGGGGCAGATGTGGACTCTGACCACAATCTATTGGTTATGAACTGTAGATTAAAACTGAAGAACCTGCAAAAAGGTGGGAAATTAATGAGATGGGACCTGGATACGCTGAAAGTACCAGTGTTTGTACAGAGTTTCAGGGAGAGCATAAGGGAACAATTGACAGAAATGAGGGAAAGAAGTACAGTAGCAGAAGAATGTGTAGTTTTGAGGAATGAAATAGTGAAGGCAGCAGAGGATCAAGTAGGTAAAAAGACGAGGGCTAGTAGAAACCCTTCGGTAACAGAAGAGATACTGAATTTAATTGACGGAAGGAGAAAATACAAAAATGCACAAAGTGAAGCCGGCAAAAAGGAATACAAACGTCTCAAAAATGAGATCGACAGGCAGTGCAACATGGCTAAGCAATGATGGCTAGAGGACAAATGTAAGGATGTAGAGGCTTATCTGGCGAGGTGTAAGATAAATACTGCCAACAGGAAAATTAAAGAGATCTTTGGAGAAAGGAGAACCACTTTCATCAATATCAAGAGCCCCGATGGAAACCCAGTTGTAAGCAAAGAAGGGAAAGCAGAAAGGAGGAAGGAGTATATAGAGGGTCGATACATGGGCGATATTCTTGGGGACAATATTATGAATACGGAAGAGGAGGTAGATGAAGATGAAATGGGAGATATGATAATGCGTAAAGAGTTTGGCAGAGCACTGAAAGGCCTAAGTTGAAACAAGGCCCTGGGAGTTGACAACATTCCATTAGAACTGCTGACAGTCTTGGGAGAGCCAGTCCTGACAAAACTCTACCATCTGGTGAGCAATACGAATGAGACAGGCGAAAATCCCTCAGATTTCAAGAAGAATATAATAATGCCAATCCCAAAGGAAGCAGGTGTTGACAGATGTGAAAATTACCGAACTACCAGTTTAATGAATCACAGCTGCAAAATGCTAACGCGAATTCTTTACAGACGAATGGAAAAACTGGTAGAAGCCGACTTCGGGGAAGGATAGTTTGGATTCCGTAGAAATGTTGGAACACGTGAGGCAGTACTGACTCTAAATGGCTCTGAGCACTATGGGACTCAACTGCTGTGGTCATTAGTCCCCTAGAACTTAGAACTACTTAAACCTAACTAACCTAAGGACATCACATACACCCATGCCCGAGGCAGGATTCGAACCTGCGACCGTAGCAACAGCGCGGCTCCGGACTGGAGCGCCTAGAACCGCACGGCCACTGAGGACGGCCCAGTACTGACCCTACGACTTATCTTATAAGAAATACTAAGGAAAAGAAAACCTACGTTTCTAGCATTTGTAGACTTAGAGAAAGCTTTTGAAAATGTTGAGTGGAATACTCTCTTTCAAATTCTGAAGGTTGTTGTTGTTGTGGTCTTCAGTCCTGAGACTGGTTTGATGCAGCTCTCCATGCTACTCTATCCTGTGCAAGCTTTTTCATCTCCCAGTACCTACTGCAACCTACATCCTTCTGAATCTGCTTAGTGTATTCATCTCGTGGTCTCCCTCTACGATTTTTACCCTCCACGCTGCCCTCCAATACTAAATTGGTGATCCCTTGATGCCTCAGAACATGCCCTACCAACCGATCCCTTCTTCTGGTCAAGTTGTGCCACAAACTTCTCTTCTCCCCAATCCTATTCAATACTTCCTCATTAGTTACATGATCTACCCATCTAATCTTCAGCATTCTTCTGTAGCACCACATTTCGAAAGCTTCTATTCTCTTCTTGTCTAAACTATTTATCGTCCATGTTTCACTTCCATACATGGATACACTCCATACGAATACTTTCAGAAATGACTTCCTGACACTTAAATCAATACTGGATGTTAACAAATTTCTCTTCTTCAGAAACGCTTTCCTTGCCATTGCCAGTCTACATTTTATATCCTCTCTACTTCGACCATCATTAGTTATTTTGCTCCCCAAATAGCAAAACTCCTTTACTACTTTAAGTGCCTCATTTCCTAATCTAATTCCCTCAGCATCACCCGACTTAATTAGACTACATTCCATTATCCTTGTTTTGCTTTTGTTGATGTTCATCTTATATCCTCCTTTCAAGACACTGTCCATTCCATTCAACTGCTCTTCCAAGTCCTTTGCTGTCTCTGACAGAATTACAATGTCGTCGGCGAACCTCAAAGTTTTTATTTCTTCTCCATGAATTTTAATACCTACTCCGAATTTTTCTTTTGTTTCCTTTACTGCTTGCTCAATATACAGATTGAACAACATCGGGGAGAGGCTACAACCCTGTCTTACTCCCTTCCCAACCACTGCTTCCCTTTCATATCCCTCGACTCTTATAACTGCCATCTGGTTTCTGTACAAATTGTAAATAGCCTTTCGCTCCCTGTATTTTACCCCTGCCACCTTTAGACTTTGAAAGAGAGTATTCCAGTCAACATTGTCAAAAGCTTTCTCTAAGTCTACAAATGCTAGAAACGTAGGTTTGCCTTTCCTTAATCTTTCTTCTAAGATAAGTCGTAAGGTCAGTATTGCCTCACGTGTTCCAGTGTTTCTACGGATTCCAAACTGATCTTCCCCGAGGTTGGCTTCTACTAGTTTTTCCATTCGTCTGTAAAGAATTCGTGTTAGTATTTTGCAGCTGTGACTTATTAAGCTGATAGTTCGGTAATTTTCACATCTGTCAACACCTGCTTTCTTTGGGATTGGAATTATTATATTCTTCTTGAAGTCTGAGGGTATTTCGCCTGTTTCATACATCTTGCTCACCAGATGGTAGAGTTTTGTCAGGACTGGCTCTCCCACGGCCGTCAGTAGTTCCAATGGAATATTGTCTACTCCGGGGGCCTTGTTTCGACTCAGGTCTTTCAGTGCTCTGTCAAACTCTTCACGCAGTATCGTATCTCCCATTTCATCTTCATCTACATCCTCTTCCATTTCCATAATATTGTCCTCAAGTACATCGCCCTTGTATAGACCCTCTATATACTCCTTCCACCTTTCTGCTTTCCCTTCCTTGCTTAGCACTGGGTTTCCATCTGAGCTCTTGATATTCATACAAGTCGTTCTCTTATCTCCAAAGGTCTCTTTAATTTTCCTGTAGGCGGTATCTATCTTACCCCTAGTGAGATAGGCCTCTACATCCTTACATTTGTCCTCTAGCCATCCCTCCTTAGCCATTTTGCACTTCCTGTCGATCTCATTTTTGAGACGTTTGTATTCCTTTTTGCCTGTTTCACTTACTGCATTTTTATATTTTCTCCTTTCATCAATTAAATTCAATATTTCTTCTGTTACCCAAGGATTTCTACTAGCCCTCGTCTTTTTACCTACTTGATCCTCTGCTGCCTTCACTACCTCATCCCTCAAAGCTACCCATTCTTCTTCTACTGTATTTATTTCCCCCATTCCTGTCAATTGCTCCCTTATGCTCTCCCTGAATCTCTGTACAACCTCTGGTTCTTTTAGTTTATTCAGGTCCCATCTCCTTAAATTCCCACCTTTTTGCAGTTTCTTCAGTTTTAATCTACAGGTCATAACCAATAGATTGTGGTCAGAGTCCACATCTGCCCCTGGAAATGTCTTACAATTTAAAACCTGGTTCCTAAATCTCTGTCTTACCATTATATAATCTATCTGATACCCTTTAGTATCTCCAGGGTTCTTCCATGTATACAACCTTCTTTCATGATTCTTAAACCAAGTGTTAGTTATGATTATGTTGTGCTCTGTGCAAAATTCGACCAGGCGGCTTCCTCTTTCATTTCTGTCCCCCAATCCATATTCACCTACTATGTTTCCTTCTCTCCCTTTTCCTACACTCGAATTCCAGTCACCCATGACTATTAAATTTTCGTCTCCCTTCACAATCTGAATAATTTCTTTTATTTCATCATACATTTCTTCAATTTCTTCGTCATCTGCAGAGCTAGTTGGCATATAAACTTGTACTACTGTAGTAGGTGTGGGCTTCGTATCTATCTTGGCCACAATAATGCGTTCACTATGCTGTTTGTAGTAGCTTACCCGCATTCCTATTTTCCTATTCATTATTAAACCTACTCCTGCATTCCCCCTATTTGATTTTGTGTTTATAACCCTGTAGTCACCTGACCAGAAGTCTTGTTCCTCCTGCCACCGAACTTCACTAATTCCCACTATATCTAACTTCAACCTATCCATTTCCCTTTTTAAATTTTCTAACCTACCTGCCCGATTAAGGGATCTGACATTCCACGCTCCGATCCGTAGAACACCAGTTTTCTTTCTCCTGATAATGACATCCTCTTGAGTAGTCCCCGCCCGGAGATCCGAATGGGGGACTATTTTACCTCCGGAATATTTTACCCAAGAGGACGCCATCATCATGTAATCATACAGTAAAGCTGCATGCCCTCGGGAAAAATTACGGCTGTAGTTTCCCCTTGCTTTCAGCCGTTCGCAGTACCAGCACAGCAAGGCCGTTTTGGTTATTGTTACAAGGCCAGATCAGTCAATCATCCAGACTGTTGCCCTTGCAACTACTGAAAAGGCTGCTGCCCCTCTTCAGGAACCACACGTTTGTCTGGCCTCTCAACAGATACCCCTCCGTTGTGGTTGCACCTACGGTACGGCTATCTGTATCGCTGAGGCACGCAAGCCTCCCCACCAACGGCAAGGTCCATGGTTCATGGGGGGGGGGGGATTCTGAAGGTGGCAGAGGTAAAATACAGGGAGCGAAAGGCTACATACAATTTGTACAGAAACCAGATGGCAGTTATAAGAGTCGAGGGATATGAAAGAGAAGCACTGGTTGGGAAGGGGGTGAGACAGGGTTGTAGCCTCTCCCCGATGCTATTCAGTCTGTATATTGAGCAAGCAGTAAAGGAAACAAACGAAATGTTCGCAGTAGGTATTAAAATCCATCGAGAAGAAATAAAAACTTTGAGATCGCCGATGACATTGTAATTCTGTCACAAACAGCAAAGGACTTGGAAGAGCAGTTGAACGGAATGGACAGTGTATTGAAAGGAGGGTATAAGATGAATATCAACAAAAGCAAAACGAGGATAATGGAGTGTAGTCGAATTAAATCGGATGATGCTGAGGGAATTAGATTAGGAAATGACACATTTAAAGTAGTAAAGGAGTTTTGCTATTTGGGGAGCAAAATAACTGATGATGGTCGAAGTTGAAAGGATATAAAATGTAGACTGGCAATGGCAAGGAAAGCGTTTCTGAAGAAGAGAAATTGTTAACATCGAGTATAGATTTAAGTGTCAGGAAGTCGTTTCTGAAAGTATTTGTATGGAGTGTGGCCATGAATGGAAGTGAAACATGGACGACAAATAGTTTTGACAAGAAGAGAATAGAAGCTTTCGAAATGTGGCGCTACAGAAGAATGCTGAAGATTAGATGGGTAGATCACATAACTAATGAGGAGGTATTGAATAGGATTGGGGAGAAGAGGAGTTTGTGGCACAACTTGACTAGAAGAGGGGACCGGTTGGTAGGACATGTTCTGAGGCATCAAGGGATCACCAATTTAGTACTAGAGGGCAGCGTGGAGGGTAAAAATCGTAGTGGGAGATAAGAGATGAATAAACTAAGAAGATTCAGAAGGATGTAAGCTGCAGTAGGTACTGGGAGATGAAGAAGCTAGCACAGGATGGAGTAGCATGGAGAGCTGCATCAAACAAGTCTCAGGACTGAAGACCACAACAACAACAACAAACTGAACTGATTATATTTAAATCTATAATTAAAAGTTTAACACTGCAAGGCTTAAAAGATAAATATGGAAGGAAAGTAGATAACAGTAGGGATCGGACTTGAGTACATTAGTTACCAGACCGTGCACTATACCACTAAGTCACGGCGCCATTACAGCGACAGCTTCTCAAAACTTTCTTGTACTCTACCCTTCCACAATATACATCACACAGTTTCAAAGAAAATTATTTTCCTGGTGCACTGAGCTACACAGCAGTCAGAGGGCTAGAAGGGATGATAACACATCAGAGCATGCCTACACTGAAACAGATAGCTGCGTCTCTACTCCGAATTGAGCGTAGTATGGCTGACCGTCATTTCAGCAAAGGATACTGGTTTCTAATTGTAGTGGAGAGAGCGCTACAAAACATTTTTCTGATCTTTTTATTGGCATATCAGCATGCGTTCGAAAACAAGTGGCGTAGTTTTACTGCTATTTCCTGCTCATGTTCGAAGAAGACTGGCGTAATTGTAGTGCAATTTGAGGCTCGCAGAAATGGCTTAATTTTAGTGCAATGTCTACGGTGTGGTGTAGTACATTAGTGCAAGATAAGCGGCTGCCCCTGTGACAGACTAAATAATAGAGAAAAATCAATTTCCAACGCGCTGGTAATGAAGTCTGCCTCTGTGACAGACTCCATCTTGTGAGCTGTTTCTTGTAATTTTTCTTACATATTTATGCTAGTTTCAAACAAATATTTCTGCCCTGAGACATACCGTCACATAGGAAAATCTTTTAGCAGTAAGTATGCATTTAGTGTAGTGGTGAACTGTTCCCTTCACTGTTTCAAATCGTAACGAGTAGCTGGATGGATTCTCTTACGTCTAAAACTTGCTTTAATATCAACCTGAAAATCTTTACTATTTACCCACGAATAATAAGTGCACGTAGTTCCTTTCCGCTGCCTAATGACCGCTGAGAAATTGCATCATCGTCGAACAAACTTTATGATGTAAAATTACTAATGATAGTTAAGTTCAAAGGGAATATGTTGTAATCTTTCGCTTCTGTACTAGTTTATATGTATAATATAATAGCGTTCACAGATTTCTGCTGCTTCCGTCCTTCTTCGATTTACTCTAAATCCACATTCTGAATTCATTAGACTGTTCCTTCCATTCAGAAGATCCTATAATTCTTTTTCGCTTTCACTGAGGATAGCAATGTTATAAGCGAATCTTATCGTTGATATCCTTTCACCTGGAATTTTAATTCTGCTCTTGAACCTCTCTCTATATTACTTCTTCGATTTATGGATTGAACAGTAAGGGTGAAAAATTATTCCCTTGTCTTACCGCCTTTTTAATCCGAGTACTTCGTTCTTTTTCTTACAATTTCATTATTCCTTCTTGAATCTTGTACATGTTACATATTATCCATCTCTCCTTATAGCTTAATCGTATTTTCTTCAGGATTTCGAAAATCATGCAACGTATTACATTGTCGAACGCTTTTTCCAGGTCGACAGATCCTATGTACGTGTCTTCATTTCCTTTAGTCGTGTTTTCATTATCAACCAACGTCAGAACGTCCTCCCTGGTGCCTTTACCTTTCTTCAAGCCGCAGTAATTGTCATCTAGTACACCCTCAATTTTCTTTTCCATTCTTCTGTATATTATTCTTTTAGGCAAAAATGGATGCACGAGCTGTTAAGCTGATTACGCAATAATTTCCACACTTGTTAGCTCTTGCAGTCTTCGGTATTGTATGGATGATATTTTTCCGAAAGACAGATGGTACGTCGCCAGGATCACACATTCTACACACCAATGTGAATACTCGTTTTGTTGCCACTTCGTCCAATGATTTTAGAAATTATGATGGAATGTTATGTATCCCTCCTGCTTTATTTGATCTTAGGTCTTCCAAAACTTCTTTAAACTCTAATTCTGATACTAGACCCGCAACCACTTCTACATCGATACTTGTTTTTCGTCTATCACATCAGACAAATCTTCCACCTCGTAGAAGCCTTCAATGTACTCTTTCCATCTATCCGCTCTCTACTTTGTATTTAATAGTGGAATTCTCATTGCACTCTAAACGTTTCGTCTTGTTTCCCTGCATTTCCTACTTATTTTATGCCTCGGTGACTTGTATTTCAATGTTCAGAATTTCCCTGAAGAGTTTTGTACTTCCTTCTTTTCGCGATCAACAGAAGTATTTCATCTGCTACCCATGATTTCTTCGCAGTGACCATCCTTGTACCTATGTTTTTCTTTGCAACTTGTGGTTGTCCTCATTTGGAATATCCGTTCCTCTACAAGAGAACTGCCGACTGAGCTATTCTCTATCGCAGTATCTTCAACGTCAGGTAGCTTCAATCGTCTCACTTCATACCTTCGTACTTCCGTATCCCATTTCTTTGCGTACTGATTCTTCCTGACTAGTTTCTTCAACTTCAGCCTACTGTACGCCTTATATAATATCGTTCACCGATTTAAATGGAAACAGTACTTTGGATGTCATGTTGCATGCCAGGCTTGTGATTTAGGAAAAGTTGAAATAAGTTAATAAATGTCTATAGGCAAATGTCTATGGCAGAGAGTATAATTGAATTATGAATCAATTATATAATTCAGCTTTGGTGACTGTGGGCGCATACTGAAATTCACTGATTTTACGTATTCAGCTACTAACTTTTTTATTGAGTTTCATTTTATTTTATTTATTTACTTTTTTACACTAGTCTTCCACTTCTGACTTGCTTGATGCTGTCCGCCACGAACTCCTATGTCACCCTCTTCATCTCAAAGTAGCACTTGCAACCTGCATCCTGAATTATTTGCTAGATGTATTCCAATCTCTGTCTTCCTCTATAGTTTTTCCCTCTAGAGCTCCCTCTAGTACCATGTAAGTAATTCCCTGAAGTCTTGACAGCTGCCATATCGTTCTGTTCCTTCTCCTTGTAAGTGTTTTCCGCGTATTCCTTTCATCTCATCTTCTGTGCAGAACCTCCTCATTCGTTACCTTATCAGTCTACCTGATTCTCAAAATTTGTCTGTAGCACCACATCTCAAATGCTTCGATTCTCTTCTGTTCCGGTTTTCCCATTCATGTTTCACTACCATACGTCCATTAGTCTTGTCAGTATTGTGTTATACTTCTTTCCTCCCCGAATTCTGTGGGTATTTCACACAGTGTTGCGTGTCTGTTACCACTGACAATTCAACGCAAACACCACTGCTCTCAAAGTCAATTCCGTCGGCCACTGCGTTGCCACTGGTGAGATATAATGCTACAAATGTGGTATTCTCACCCATTCTTGACACTGTAGATCTCGGAATACTGAAGTCCAAACTATTTCCGAAATGTAGTGTCCCGTGCGTCTAGCTTCAATTACCATTCCATCTTCCAAACTGTTAATTCATGTTGTGCGGCCTTAATCACATCGGAAATCTTTCCACACGAATCATCTAAGTACAAATGACAGCACCGCCAATACACTCCCGTTTTATGCCTTATATAGGCGATACTACCACCATTTGTATACCGTATTTAACACAACCAAAATAGACGTTCCTTTACAAGTTACTGTAAGGAACATCATTTGCTATTTCGTAAAGTATTTTAATACACCTTACAGATTTCAGTCATTTGAATGGAGGTTATATGAGAGACGCCAATGTCGTTGTATGTTGGAATATGCAACAGCGTTAATGACGTATGGAGTTCTATAGTCGATTTTCCTGTGATTGGGAATCTTTGAGTCTTTTATGAGAATACGTTTATTGCATTTTTTGATTCACAAAGCAGAATTTAATTGTTAATATTGGAATAAGCTCATGAAGCCAGGACATCAGAATCTCATATCTCAGTGGAATAACAAAACTAGGAAGAAAATTTTATAAACTGTGGATTCTACGTCACGTGCCGGTTAAAGAGAAGCTGTTGTAGAAAACTCTGCTGTACCGTTGTGAATATTTCCACGACGTAGAAATTAGGAAATTAACTCAAATATTAGGGCAGGCCTATGGCTTCAAATTTACACAGATTATGCATCAACAACTATAATGATAGAAGAAATCGTTAGACCAATTACCGCCGAATATTATCAGAGGAGACGAAACGCAGGATTCTAACTGGAACCAGTGTGCTGCAATGTATTACTTACGGTATAGCCCTAATCCTATGCTCCAACGTATTGCTATTAAGCAAGAGTGCCGTCGGTTGATGTCGAGTAAAGACTCGATACACGTCTAATGTTGCAAAACATTATGCACTCCAGGTAGCCACAGCTGTGGAAACACATCTTCTTAAATAAAGAACCGCAACAGCTCTTTAACCCTAGAACACTAAAGGGGGGAAAATGTCACGTTTTTACCTAACCATCATAAATTTTGCTATACTGCATTTTATTCAATGGGAATCACAATTCATAGTTTATGCACTAGTTAATTCCAGTTATAATGTCTCCAGTTATATGTCACATAGAAAATGCACTAAAAATACCAGACTGAGGGGAATTGCGAATTGTGGCTATCTAAAAATAAAAATTTTACGCGGGGTTAGTAATCTAGGGTTAATGATCCTTTGTTGAAACGACCTGTTTCGCAGCATATATCTGCATTCTCTGACACACATCTGCGTAGAAAAATTTGGGAAAATAAAATAATCAACATTGTCTGTATTCCAAGTTTAGAAAAAGGATGTAGTAAGTAACAGATAGGTACACTCACAAAAATTCATATAAAGTCCAGACCATGATTGAAAGGGCCACTCAACATTCTCAGTGAAATGAAAACAAATCATCGAAGGAACGGTAGTCAGATAATAAACTGGGAGGAACAATGGAGTCGACTACCACAACTGCTAAAGATCCTACAGTAGAAAACGCCCAGGAAACTGATAGCGTCTAAAATTCAAAGTTTCAAAATGTGGAATTAAACTGAAGGTAATTAATGAAACCGAATATAATTAGATAATCTCAGCGTTTGGAGAGCAGCATGGAATAGATACACGTGTCAGTAGCGTGCGGTGGTGCGTAGACAGAAAACTAAACCAGACCAAAACCACGGTAAAGAAGGGAACCTAAAATAAAACGTTCCAATATAGACAAGTTTGGGGAAAAATTGGTATAGAAGGACCAACTAATTAACATACGCTGAGAAAAGGATGATTTTGAGGAACTTACTAGAAGGTGAAGCTCACTAGTCACTTATCCAAAAGAAACATTGGAGAGAGCTGGCGAAACACTGGGCACGTGAGAGGATGGAACCAACAGGAAATTCAAGCACACAAACTAGGTATTAAGCGATACCACTCGTGAGTAAGAGAATGCTACAAATTAACGGGACGGAGAAAGTAAGGTGGCTTCCTAATTAATACAAATATGTCAGAGTATAATCCGACTTTATACGAAAAATAATCTTAACAGAAAATATAGGTCATTAGGTACAGCTGATAATAATCAGATTCCAATAATGTTGAAAATACCTATTCAGAAATTTCGGCGATGTATTTAACGTATTTTAATTTCTGTTGCTGGTTGGACTGTATTTTTTATTGTAGGGTCCCTAGCAATCTGGGCCGGGGGGGGGGGGGGGGGGGGGGGGGGGGAACTCTATTGTTCCGCCGGTTTTAATACCTGGCTACCGTTCCTTCGATGGACGTTTTATTTTGATTTGGCGTTTATCCCAGGTCTGTATTTTATATGAACAGATTGTGAATACTCTTATCCGTCATATTCCATAACTCACGAGGTGACTTTTGTGTAACGTACACCACGAGGTGGGCACTCTGGGACCCCCTATATTCAAACCGAGATCTAAGACAAAAATCATATGAAATTTTTAATTTATGCTATATAACATCTATCTTTACAATTATAAAAGCGTTGTTTAAATGCTCCTAGTTTGTTTTATTGCAATTAGCAAAGCCTGTACCATTTTACTAATAATCACATAAAAGCACATAATTTTGTGTGGTTCTTAAAGTAGTACACGTAAATGGACTGTTACAGAACTGAATTTCACAGTTTGAAAAATTATATGATCACTGTAGCAAATAAATTTCCAAATAAATTCAAATTCCCGGGCTTGAATTTGCGCATAAAAGTTCCACCCGATAGGTACAAAAAGAACGTCTGTTAGATTGACATTCATTACTTATCACCACTCAGAACACATTCGATTTTAACTGACACTTTAAGTTTATCATTGAACAAATAGACAGATCCCCATCACATCATTCCTGAAGTTCCTCCTCTGAATTATACCCTTGTTCGGTAGCAGAACTGTGATCACTGGCTAAAGTAAAATCGTCTTTTTCGTTTGTATCTTTATCCATATCACTGACACCTTCCTCCATAGACCGGCAAACAATTTCATTAAACTTGAGAAAGTTAAAACTGACACACTCGTGCGAACACATTTTGAGCTAGCCGGCCGGAGTGGCCGTGCGGTTCTAGGCGCTACAGTCTGGAGCCGAGCGCCCGCTGCGGTCGCAGGTTCGAATCCTGCCTCGGACATGGATGTGTGTGATGTCCTTAGGTTAGTTCGGTTTAAATAGTTCTAAGTTCTAGGCGACTAATGACCTCAGAAGTTAAGTCGCATAGTGCTCAGAGCCATTTGAACATTTTGAGGTATAGGGTATCGTACTGAAGGAAACAGGTACTTAGTTCACGAGGTGCGGTCTAGGAGACTCCATCACCTGTCAATAACACGTGTCATCCTAGGCTTGGCAATTTAAGGTTGGAATGGGAAGTATAGAAGCATTCCACCACATCTGGCTGTGGGCGTGAGTTAGAATATTTTCACGCGGTCTGAGAGACCATACCTCGTGAGTTAAGGGATGTAATACATCCTTTTTTAACTTGGGGTGTAGACAATATCATTTCATTTACTTTTTTCTCATTTTTCAATACAGATTTATACCTGATACGCAACCGACGATTATTTGAATAAAGGATCATTCAACAACTGTTGCGGTTTCTCATTCTCCTAAAGTTGATCTCTATGTTGGAGTGATGCATTAAACTTGAAGAAATCCGTATGAGAAAGGCTTTCATAAAGTACCTTATTTTTGCTCCATAGAAAAGGAAGTAACTGATGCCTTGACATTTCAGAAGAAAACACAATAAGTAGGAAATGGAAACGCCATGGCATGGGCATTTACTGAAGGTGAAGCTCCTGGAACTCACTGATCTTCCCCGGCAGGAGTGCTTTTGCAAATCTAAAAGCCAACTTAGTGTGGATGCTTTGCTAGTACTGCACATTCTCACACGATAACAGGTAGCCTGGATAACAGGCTTACCACAGAGTGAGAATTTTCTCTCCAGTGAAAAAATACTACAGCTTGAAAGACTTAAAGAAGGGACTGGACTGGAAGTGGTTCAAGAGAGGTCTTCTCAAAGTTTAGCATAGAAGAAGAATACCTGCATCAGTAGCAGAAGCTCTTTGGTAAATTCTGACAGAACCAAACTGTTGGTGTTAAGGTAGGGAGATTGAAGTAACCTACTGTTGAAAAAGTGGAATAAATACCGGGAGATGGGAAAGATACTGGGATGGAAGACGCAGAGCGGTAGTTGAGTGTAGTATTAGACGATAGGGAATAGGACAGAGAAGCGGTGCACAAGCGTCGACTTGAGCAACGAGAAGCCAATCGACTGCCACAAAGTTATAATGGTGAAACATTTCACTCTGTTAGACGTGTCTCGTTGCGTGGTTTTAGTCAACTCCTACTCTATGTGTTTGTAGACGGCAAGAAAAATTGATGCTTTTTACCGACAGTTCTGGTATTATAATGAATCTCGTTAGAGAGAAACAGCAGAAGAGATTGAAGACTATGTTGTAATGTTTTTTAAAGAAAACGGACTGTCTCTAAACTATGAGAAAATACACTGCATTCATTGCTGCACAGCAACCAGAATTACACCAACAAGTGATGTAGCACCTAAACAGGAGTCAGTAGACCGGGTAGTATGCTACAAATATTTATGTGAACATGCTGAAATGCACCCGTAGTGTAGGGGTTTTGTCTTTGATTAGTAATCAAAACGTCATCAGTTCCGCGTTCGAAAATAGCCTCCGCTGAAATTTTGATGAATAATCAGCTTTGGCGGCAGAAGATCTCCTGCATAAGAAGTCTCCCTCATTCTGTCAAAGAGGGAGGAGGTTCAGAGGATGGGAAACTACCCTTAAAGGAGGATGAATCAGCAATGATCAACGGCATGAGGACGCAGAGGGCAATGGAAACCACTAAATTAAAGACTCATAACGCGTATCCACAGGATATGTAGCCTGTAGTTGAAAAAGTGCCATGATGCTCTCTCCATTGGCAAAAGATTCCGGAATAGTCCCCCATTAGGATCTCCGGGATGGGACTGCCAAGGTGTAGGTGTCCATGAGAGAGAGACTGAATAATCACCGAAAGAAACGTTATACGAGTCGGCGTGTGGAATGTAAGAAATGTGAACGTGGTAGGAAAGCTAGAAAATCTGAATAGGGAAATCCAAAGACTCAAACTAGATATATTAGGGATCAGTGAAGTGAAATGGAAAGAAGACATTTCTGGTCAGATGAGTGTAGGGTAATATCAACAGCTGCAAAAAATGGTATAACGGTAGCGTGATACGCTATGAACAGTAAGGTCGGATAGGACAGAGAGTGTGTTTCTGTGAACAGTTCAGTGATAGGGTTGTTCTTATCAGAATCGCCAGCTACCGAACACCGACAACGATAGTTCAGGTACACATGCCGACGTCGCAAACTGAAGATGAAGATATAGAGAAAGTATATGAGGATTTTGAAATGGTAATACAGTACGTAAAGGGAGATGAAAATCTGATAGTCATGGGTGACAGGAATGCAGTTGTAGGGCACTGAGTAAGAAAAAAGATTAAGGTAGAATGTGGGCTTGGGACAAGGAATATCAATTGAGTTCTGCAATAAATTTCAGCCAGTAATAGCTAATACTCTGTTCAAGAATCACAAGAGTAGGAGGTTATGGGGGAAGATTTCAGTTGGATTACATCATGATATGGCAGAGGTCCAATATCGAATGCTCGATTGTATGGCTTACCCAGGAGCAGATACAGCTCAGATCACAATTTATGGGATGAAGAGTAGGCTGAAGTTTAAGAGGTTAGCCAGGAAGAAGCAATATGCAATGAATTCGGATACGGAAGTACTAAGGAATGACGACGTACGTTTGAAGTTCTCTAAGGCTGTAGATACAGCAATAAGGAATAGCTCAATAGGTAGCACAGTTGAAGAGGAATGGACATCTCTGAAATGGGCAATCATAGAAAGTGGAAAGAAAAATATAGGTAAAAAGAAGGTGGCTGCGAAGAAACCATGGGTAACAGAAAAATACTACAGCTGATCGATGAAAAAAGGAAGCACAAATATGCTCAGGGAAATTCAGGAATACAGAAATATACGTCACTGATGAATGACATAAATAAGAAAACGCTGATAAGTTAAGACAAATTGGCTGCATAAAAAATTTGAAGAAATCAAAAAATTGGTGGTTGTTGGAGAGAAAGTCAAAACGACGTTCGGTGAAATAAAAAGCAAGGATAATAACACTAAGATTTCAATGGGAATTCCACTGCTAAATGCAGAGGAGAGAGCAGGTAGGTGGAAAGAGTGAATTGAAGGCCTCTGTGAGGGGCTAGATTTGTACAATGATAGAAGAAGAAACAGA
Organism: Schistocerca americana; assembly: GCF_021461395.2. NCBI lineage: Eukaryota > Metazoa > Arthropoda > Insecta > Orthoptera > Acrididae > Schistocerca > Schistocerca americana. Next base: position 747,679,304 of record NC_060122.1, on the reverse strand, counting down.
AGATGATTTAGAAGAGATAGGGGTCCATTATTAGAATCAGAATGTAATGCGCTTTGGAGGACTTAAGATCAAATAAGGCAGTAAGGACGAATACCATTCCAACAGAATTTCTACAATCATTCGGGGAAATCGCAACTAATTGACTATTCACGTTGGTATATAAAATGTATGAGTCTGGCGACATAGCACCTAACTCTCAAAAAAATATCCCTCTCAAATTCTAAAGACTGCAGCAGCTGACAAAGGCGGGAATTATCGCACAATCAATTAATTGCTCATACATCCAAGTTGCTGACAAGAATAACATACAGAAGAATGTAAAAGAAAATTGGGGATGTTTGGCTTTAGATAAGGTAAAGGCACGACGGAGGCAGTTCTGATGTTGCGGTTGAAGAAAGAAGTAAGACTAAGGAAAACACAAGAAAACAAGACACGTTCATAGGCTTTGTCGACCTTGCAAAATCGTTCGACGATGTAAAACTGTGGAAGGTGATCGAAATTCTGAGGAAAATAGGGGTAAGCTGTAGACAGGCAAGGGTAATACACAATACGTACAAGAGCGATGGGGGAATACTAAGATTGGACGACCAAGAACAAAATGGGAGAGGAAAGCAGCATATGTTAAACACTGACAAGCGGAAGGGACAGGACGACAGGACATCTGTTAAGACGTCAGGGATTGACTTCCATTGTATTAGAGGGAGCTGCATAGGGTAAAAGCTGTAGACGAAGACAGAGATTGGTATACATACAGCAAATATTGAGGACGTAGGTTGCACTCTGCTCTGAGGTGAAGTGGTTGGGACAACAGGGGAATTCGTGGCGGGCCGCATCAAACCAGTCAAAAAACTGACGACTCAAAACAAAATGATGAAAACTTGAACCGGAAGAATCGTATTATTGAGCTTCTGAAACAATTAAGTTCAGCTGCTTTTGCTGTCTGTACTTTTTTTTTTTTTTTTTTTTTTGGAAGCAAGCGAATCAAGCTGCTGACATACGAGTATTTTACATACATTCCCTTAGTAATGTTTTATGTAATATATTTCTGGAGTAGGAAGTATTGAATAGGATTGGGGAGAAGAGAAGTTTGTGGCACAACTTGACCAGAAGAAGGGATCGGTTGGTAGGACATGTTCTGAGGCATCAAGGGATCACCAATTTAGTATTGGAGGGCAGCGTGGAGGGTAAAAATCGTAGAGGGAGACCAAGAGATGAATACACTAAGCAGATACAAAAGGATGTAGGTTGCAGTAGGTACTGGGAGATGAAGAAGCTTGCACAGGATAGAGTAGCATGGAGAGCTGCATCAAACCAGTCTCAGGACTGAAGACCACAACAACAACAACAACAACAATTTCTGGAGTAACTCATCACGTAGAAGAATATTACTGATTGCACAAACGCGAGGAGTAAGTATAATATGAGTTGTTCACAGGGTGGTCATGAAGTTAATTCTTCAAAGAGTTTGGCATTTTAGCTGCTTCTTTACAAGACACATACTCGTTACTGAAACTCATCGTAAAAAATTCATCACAATTTCAGAAAAATTGTGATGACAAAAGCTACAACTGTAGGAGCAAAAATGGTCTTAATTAACTAATATGAAAGTTGTGAATGAGTCAGAAAAAACTGCAGTATCCAAGAGTAAAATTTTTGCCGTTTGAACAATAACTTAGAACATCTGACCGCTGTAAAAGCAAACTTTAAATGCCATCTAAAAACATTTCTCCTGGAAAACTCATTCTATTCGATAGATTAATTTCTGTTTAAAAATAAGTAGCCGTTAACAGAAAAAAGTTTTAAAGTCTATTTGCATGATTAGAACTAAGGAATACGTTCATTAATTTTGACACTAATCGTGATTGTATACATGAATCTGCCTCGTTGCGCATCAATACGATAAAAAAATCATTCAAATGATGTGTGGAACATGTAATTAACTAAGTAAATAACTGAATGTTTTTATGTGAACATGGTCAGTCTGTCGCTACGGTGTAATCATATTTAATTCGATTTCTAAAGCCCCCCCCCCCTCCCCACACACACGCATACTCACATACATTTATCTTTGTATTTCAATGTTACTGAAAACATCTGCCCAGCAATGCAAATATCGACGATATTCACTGTATTCCATGTTCAGAAACAAACTCGTTCCGTTCACCCAATTTACTTAATGTTGACAGCAGTAATCCGCTCATGCTTGAAATCAATACTGCTCCGGTGATGTTAGTTGCACTTTAACAAAGGTACACGCTAATGTGGACAGGATTGCCGATGAAGAGTGTTCGATATGCATCTCGTGTGTGGTTACACAGAATAAAATGGAAGAGCTGCAAAACAATGATTTGCTGAACTTTTTGCACAGAAACACCTTCATCTCAATTGTTTTGCATCAGTATGCTACTCTATATTTTTGTTGGATGTTTACGTGATACCGTGTTAGAGACGTTTGCACTTGCGTGAAGATATTTTCACTGAGACATTGGTAACTGAGGTAACAAACCGAACATATTATGAATATAAATTATCTGCAAATCCCTCTGGCCGATTGCAACGAAAACCGTATAAAGATTATTTTTGAATAGAACAGTTTCGGTTGCTAAAATATCTTTTTAATGACGCGCTTCGCCTTTGTAAGCCATCATAGATTATCTACCAAAACAAACAAGGGAAAATAATAGTTACGGTATTGTCCTATCACGCACAACTGTAATAAAATATCAAAGGACAAATTTAAGAACCATGGACTGAGAGACGTTCCTAGAACTACTGCGTTAGAGAACGAGCACAGCTCCAGATCGAAATAATCTGGACATGATCCTAGACACGAACTGATAAGCAAACCTTAAAAAGGAATAAATAACGTAGTGCTAAGCCAAATAAAAGTTAAAATACAAAACAGTTAATTAAAAAGCACTCAAAGGACGAACCTGACATGTTAAATCTTTTTAATTTTTAATATGTATCTCGTCGCACTCATTATTTCATTATTGTTCTTCTTCTACAGTGCTTCTGCCGCTTAGTTTCGGAATTTTTATTGTAAATCTTAGTTATGATGTTAAATCTGCTTATGGGTGCCTTCTACATGTGTTCCCGCTATTTAACTGTACCTGGCGCTCAGGCTAATAGTCTGTTCTATACATGATCGGCGCCTTATGTGGTTTTAATTGCACTTTATTCAGTGAAGCAAGATGTGTCCAACTCTCATAATTGTGCGTTCCTGCACCAGCCGTCATGAATATATCGGAGGTATTGTTTTGTATTTTAATATTTTATTTGACTTACCACTGCGTCATTTGTTAATTTTTAAGTTTTTCTTATCCATTTGTGTTCATTGTCCAGGCACATGCCCCGGTTAGCTTGATCTAAAGATATGCTTATTCCACTGCATAGTAATTCTATGAATGTCTCTCAGTCCTTGATAAAGCGATTTTGTTGATGTTCCCAAAGTACCAATGTCCTTATGGTTTGTTGAGAGTAATCATTTCTGCGGTAAGATGGCTGAAATTATAGGTGATAGTCTGTAGCAAAATTTTCTTAGATATGTCATTGCAGCCTTGCTTGATAGGATGATACTTTAACCGTTATTTTTCCTTTATTCCTTTTGTAGATAATCTGATGATGCCATACAAAGGCGGAACTCGGCATTAAGTCAATATTTTCCCAGTAAAGACTGTTTTATTAAAAAGAAATAATAATGATATAATTAATCGTTAACGCAATGACTTCCTAATTAGAAGGTATTCATATGTGCGCAGATAATCACTAAAAACTGAGTATACTGTACACTGTCAATGAAATATGGAGAGAGATCTCAGCAGTTAGTAGAGCAGTTTGCATGCCTAGTGAGGACTGTGACTGGTATGTGAAAAGAAGGCGGTGCTATCGAGAGAGGAGGTGGTGGAAAGAATTATCCTACACAGACATTAATCATATTCATCCAGACTGTGTTGATACTTCTGAAAATCAATTCGAAAAAATGCGAAGCTGACTTCAGAGCAACGTTTCCCTAGGCAGAGATGCGCTATTTGTGACATTCATTAATAGTGAATTATTTTGACTTTTGAGACTGTGGTATCACATGCACACACAAACGAAAGTTATCACAAATGTCATACACGTTCGCCCAATAGCTACTACTCTTGTTAGACTTCTAGTATACCACAGCAGACTAAGTCACCGAAGAGAAAATGGAAACGTGAAAGCAATGCTCATGACGTAATCGACATCAAAGGACACAATATCGGTAGGTTGTGAGTTGTTCGTTGGTCTTTAAGCCTATGTAGTAGTATCCGGGTGACATGCCTGTAGCCAAATTATCCACAGATCAGTGATCGTGCGAATCTCAATTTGCCCTGCTCACACAGTACACCTTCCATATCGTGGTTGATTTGGTGCTTACAGATTCCCGAAACGCTTTTCATTCGGTACGAAATCGGAGCTTTGAAACAAGAATACGTCAATGTGTGATATCTGACCAGATTAGGGAGACGGATTGAAAACCCTGTGACAAAGAGCCTCATCACGTTATCCCGCATACAGAAACTCTGAAGATACATGTGTAACGGTCAGTGTCATGGTGCAGAGCGCTATAAGACCCATCTTTTCGTGTATACTTTAACCACTTATTAACGTTACATTTTGTCTCAACCAATACGACGTTCATTCAGTTCTCTGCAAGAACTTATAGCCAGTAAAAGTGCAGTAACAGACTGATAAAAGTCAATAAGGTTCCAGCCGTTTGCAAACGTTTATGACCATACTCTTCAAGTAGACGAAATTGAAGTTGTATGTATCAGGAAATTGTGATCGTGTATTACTACATTTCTAAGAGGCCGCTAGAGTGTGCCTCTCAAACACCTACTTACGACAAAAAATGTGAAGAGGTATTAAGTGAAGGGAGCACATAGGTAAAAAAAAAAAAGGCAGGCGTACAGTTACTGATGTGATTCTGGCAACCTTCTGTTCCCAGCGAAATAGTCTGCGTACAAAATATTTGTTCAGCGCCGACTTGAGTACTTGTTTTACGCTGTTCTTCAAAAATCTGCCTGATCCCGGAGGAGGTTCGAGTCCTCCCTCGGGCATGGGTGTGTGTGTTTGTCCTTAAGATAATTTAGGTTAAGTAGTGTGTAAGCTTATGGACTAATGACCTTAGCAGTTAATTCCCATTAGATTTCACACACATCTGAACATTTGAACATTCAAAAAATCTATCAAACTTTGACCCCAGTACGGGATCGATTAAGTTACTCACATAAAACCATTTTTTTCTTCTTTGACGTTATCAGACAGTTCCTTCTCCTGGCAGAAACGTTCTCTGTATTCTACCCACCTGATCACTCGCTTCTCTGCGTTATACAGCGTAATTCCAGTCAAGCCTTTAATGTTGTTGCGTAGCATATCTTTTCAGTGGAGGTTCTTTTGATTTTACTGCGTGTTCAATCAATTTTCCTATTCGAATACTTCGCATTTTCCTGCAGCCATTTCGCCTTGACTTTCCTGCACTATTTACTACATTCATAATTGAATTTGTACGAGTATTTTTCGTCAAACGCCAGGTGTTTTTTCCTGTCACCAAAGGCTTCTTTCAATTACCTTTCTTTGAGTAAGTTTACGTAACTATATTAAGGTATTGTACTCTGTATGCAGTTTCAGTGAAGCATTTTGTTTTATTTATTTGGCACTGCAGTAGTAATGGTATCATCATACAGGCTGTTATTACATGTCTTAAGTTTTCCTATGCTGCTCGGTTGCTCGAAACTGGTACTGTATAAAATTTGGGCGCGCGCGATTAGCCGAGCGGTCTAGGGCGCTGCAGTCATGGACTGTGCGGCTGATCCCGGCGGAGGTTCGAGTCTGTTTGTCCTTAGGATAATTTAGGTTAAGTAGAGTGTGTAAGCATAAGGACTGATGACCTTAGCAGTTAACTCCCTTAAGATTTCACACACGTTTGAACATTTTTATAAAATTTGTTTCTGGAGCAGCCCTTTGTGGCTGTCAAATTACTGTAGGAGTTGTTGGACGCCAGATAAGCACAATATTGAGCGTACTCTGTTGCTATCTAAATCTCTAGCGCTTACCCTCTGACAGCAGTTTAAATTTTTCTTTTAGTTGACATTTTATGGTCAAATTCTGAATTGTATTCTATAACTATCAGGGTTCTGCCATCTAATTAACATCCTTTGCTTTCCCACAATTTATTGCAGCAGCAAGAATACGACAATTCTCACCTTGGTTTATCTCGAAATGTAGACGTGGTGACAACATTTGACGGTGTGAAAGCTGTTTGCAATGGGTGTTTATTTGGGACGGGTCACGCAGTGGCGGCCGGCGTCTGTTGGCGAATATCGCCAGTTGCGGCCGCTGCGGTGGGAGCCTCGCTGTGGACACAGCTGTTCAGCAGCCGGCGCTACCCACGGCCCCAGTTGGGCCGGCAACCCGCGCTACGCGGTCAACAAGCGATACAGCAGAAGCAGGCGGCGTTTCCACTTTGCCCTCGCCGTGCTTCGCTTCACAGCGCCGTCCCTCTTTCCTTCCCCGTAATGTCCTTAGTGACCACTTACACGGATGGCTGGCTCCAGGTGGTCTCGCAGTTCCGCTCATCGTTAGCAGCGAAGCGAAACGCCATTTAATTCTAAACACTCCCGTATACCCCGGCGTTTAACCTAAGGAGAGGACCGTGGCTTCAACAGTTTTCACGTACGTACCAGTTCCTACCGTCGGTATGTTCGTCATTCCCTTCTGTGTTCAATAATTTCATACAAGTCCGCCGAAACAGCTACAAATTTACCCTCATGCAGTTATGTACCGCATGGCACAAGTGGATGTAGCTCTCTTCGTTTTATTCCTTACCTGTCTCTAAGTACAGTCCGCCTGAATTGCATTGTGAACCTATACTTTTGGGCAAATTCGCTTAAAACGATGGAAACACGGTATAGAGTTCATTCAGTTGATTTAACAGTCATAGAATACGAAGCCTTGCGCTTCCTATTTCTAGAGCTCTGCATTTCCGCGTTTGTGTGTGTGTGTGTGTGTGTGTGTGTGTGTGTGTGTGTGTATGTGTGTGTGTGTGTGTGTGTATGTGTGTGTAAAAGGGGGGGGGGGGGAATGTTGTCTTGGTGCTCATTTCCCGTTTGAGCTACGAACATGGGTTGAAAATTTGTCGATTTGGTTATGACCAGCAGACATTTGTATAGTCATTCGAACGTCTGTCTTACTCTAGCTATGTTACAGAATATTAAGAAACGTTTGAACGACGAGCAAAGCCTGGAGCCTGTGAAATTGTGCGAATCGATGAATTTCTTTTGTAAGAGATGCTAACTGGGTTGAAAGTGATGCTCAGTTAATGGCATCGTTCGCCTATGCACAGTACGGATTTTATGTTCTGCTTCTGTGCTTTAAAGATGTACGAATAGGATCAAACCTTTGACTAAGGAAGATAAATGTTTAAAGTCAACACAAAATATTTCTTATTCAATAATCTTTAGTCGTTGACAATATACGATGGTTTTATGTCAGGTTAAATGTAGTACGTAGAAATCATTCTTACGTGAATTGAATTTACGGAAACTGTTTAAAGTTATTCAGGTAAATAAAATGCTTTCGTAACTTAACAACGAAAACTCGCTTTCAAAAATGTCGCTTCATTCGTATTTTACGTAAAAAACAGGTTTTCTGTTAGTTTGTTTACACGTGCCACTTACAGGATTCAGACTTGCGCAAATCGGTTCAGGTTTTGTAATAAGACAGACAAGTAAGTGTAATTAATGGTCGTCCTGACGTTTTGTGAAAGCTTTATCCTTTGTAGCGATATAAGCAACATGGTTCTAAAGACAATAAAAAAACGTATACAGGAACAGTCATCACTCGAGTCAGAAAAAAATCGGCATTCGTAGCCAAGCTAAGGCCGTGTGCTGTCAAAATTATGAAAGATTACAAGTTGGGAACCAGAATGGAAAATGTTCCTATCATAAAAAACCAAGCGTGTCATGGGTATAGTTAGGGACGTAAAAGAAGTTAATTAACTTTCCTACCAATCTAGATTTAAGTGTCAGGAAGTCATTTCTGAAAGTATTTGTATGGAGTGTAGCCATGTATGGAAGTGAAACATGGACGATAAATAGTTTGGACAAGAAGAGAATAGAAGCTTTCGAAATGTGGTGCTACAGAAGAATGCTGAAGATTAGATGGGTAAATCACATAACTAATGAGGAAGTATTGAATAGGATTGGGGAGAAGAGAAGATTGTGGCGCAACTTGACCAGAAGAAGGGATCGGTTGGTAGGACATGTTCTGAGGCATCAAGGGATCACCAATTTAGTACTGGAGGGCAGCGTGGAGGGTAAAAATCGTAGAGGGAGACCAAGAGATGAATACACTAAGCAGATTCAGAAGGGTGTAGGTTGCAGTAGGTACTGGGAGATGAAAAAGCTTGCACAGGATAGAGTAGCATGGAGAGCTGCATCAAACCAGTCTCAGGACTGAAGACCACAACAACAACCAATCTAGTAGCTTCAAAGACATTTAAATTTAAACATCTTGACAGTTCCGCGGCCTTTTACGAGTTAACCCTACGCTGCAAGCGCACTGAGCTCTCTTAGCTGCAAGGTATTGGCACATCTGCATCTTACAATTTTGGCTAAAGTCTCTGATCCTCTGCCCAAAATCCAGAGGAATCGTCAGCCATGTTAAGCAATATATATCAAATGGCTGAAGACTATACATGTAATAGCTAAAAACGTTTTTCTGGATGGATACAACTTCTGGGGATGGATTTATTCCTGGCGGATAACATCATGCATCATATTATTTTCCTTGACACGGTGCATTATAGTACGTGACATGGAAGCTAATACTAACAAGTAAAAATATGTCAAGATATTTTGATTGAAATGTCTTTGAAGCTACCAGATAAGTCGAAAAGAAAGTTACGATCTTTTACATTCGAACTCTGCCCAGGACACATTTGTCTTTGGTTGTTCTTTGTTTCTGATTCTGGTCTTACGAAGATGTTAGTGCCATACAGCTGATGCAGCACACTGTCGCAGATCATTTTATGATTCGGGTGAAGATTGCATTCGTGCTGCAATACATTTCTAGAAGGTTCATGAAATTCCTTTTTTTTTGTATATTATGGAATATTCGATGTTTGTTTAAACGGCAGTACTCTCTGTCCGGCCACGTAGTTCTGTTCTCACTATACCTTGGTGTTTCTAATAAATGTGTTTTCAGTGCTAAGTACCGTAATTCGAGGACCAACTTGCTTTTCGGTTTGGACTTCAGAGTGCTTCCGACGTGACACCTCAAATCTTGTGAAGATGTTCTTCCGAAATAGTAGCAAAATGATTCAAATGTCTCTGAGAACTATGGGACTTAACTACTGAGGTCATCAGTCCCATAGAACTTAGAACTACTTAAACCTAACTAACCTAAGGACATCACACACATCCATGCCCGAGGCGGGATTCGAACCTGCGACCGTAGCGATCGCGCGGTTCCAGACTGTAGCGCCTAGAACCACTCGGCCACTCCGGCTGGCGAAATAGTAGCAACTGCACATGTCTGTAAGCTCTTTTATATGTTCACTCACCTTTTATGACGGAAGGATTGTTGTTACGTTTGAGCCTGATATTTGACACCACACAGGCAAATGATTACAAGCAATATTATTATGGGATGCGCCATTTCTTTTATTAAGCACAAATGTGACACATGTCGATATTATGGTAGCATGTGGAACGAATTTCACACGAAATTCATGAATATTGTAAAAATGTATGTATGTGTGAAAATGTGTGTATGTTCCACATCTCCTCCTAAACATCGAGCGAGGTTGCGCAGTGATTAGCACCTTGGACTCGTATATGGGAGAACGATGGTCTGGCCATCCTGTTTAAGTTTTCGTGATTTCCCAAAATGCCGTAATGGTGCCTTTAAAAGGGCACAGCCGATTTTTTCCCCATCCTTGAGATCCTGGAGCTTGTGCTCCTTCTTTAATAAGCACAATGTCGACGGGACATTAAGCCCAGTCTTCTTCCATCCTTTTCTCCCTAAACTACTTTTGAACAGAACTTGATACACATATCCCTTACTGTTCTGCAACAATCGGTGATGGTGTAAAAACCACCTACCTATTATAGTTCAGCAGACATGACACCATAAACAGTGAGATGCGTGAAAAACTGCTGCATCACATTTGACGTTTAAATTGGATACTTCTGTGCTACTAACTCTGTTCGTAATAAATTTCACCAACAGTATCCACGTAATAGCTGAATGCACCTACAAAGTTATATCGAGGTATCACACACAGGTCAGGAGATATGACGTCTTAAACACTGAGATGCGTGTGAAACTGCTGCATTGTGGATGATTTTTAAATTTATTACTTCTTTGCTACTGCCTCTATTTGCAATCCATTTCGCAGACAATATCCACATACGTCTCTGAATGTACCAACCCAAATCTATCATTGTACGGGATGTAGCTCAAGAGATACGACGTCGTAGACACTGATGTGCGTGAAAAAAGCCGCATTATGCATGAAGTTTTAATACACTATCCTTTACTGCAGTGGGGTATGTAATAATTACGAATAATAGTTGGTGTTATTTATGGTTGTTCAAAGCAGAAAAACACGTAAAGACTTATTATAAGTTAAGTCAATATTTTAGGCAGCGGTCGAACAAGGAAAGCCGGCATGTGTGTCGATATTGGTCACAATTCTGCCCAACGTGAGAAGGTCGGTTACCAGTGGAGTTTGTGCAGCAGCAGTCAGAATTTCAGCAGATCAACGACCGAGAAGACGGACAATGCTTTCAAGGAGAACATCGACTAGCGCAGTTCGCACATCAGCAGCCAATGCTCCAGGACTGACTGTATACTGAACTCACGTGCCTGACGTGTATGGCAATGCTGAGCAGAACGACAGGGCAATGCCCGACCATGGCAGCGTAGAGGTAAAACAGTGAAACGGCGGTACGTGTGTCCACATTGGTCACGTTTCTGCCAAACGTGAGGAGCATAGATCAACTACTGAAGAGTAAATCGCTGTCCTAGAGAACTTCGCGAAACTGGCAAAACCTCCGGGCATGAGGTGCTCCTTGGAGGAGGTCCTTCGAGGGAAGAAAGAAGACACGAAGAAACGTCTCCTGGGCCGACAGAACGATGGTTGGTCAGCAGACGTCATAATTTGTTACAACGACTTAGCCGCTACGCTGCTTGACAGAAGAAGATGTCGGTACCACGCCAACAGTTCAACACAGAAAATGCCATCCCAGATGTTACCAGAAAGAAGTTGGTTTGGTACTTACCCAGGTGGCTGGTGAGGAGAATGGCACTGCGGCCGCACCAAATGGGTCTCGTGTGAATTCACAAGGAGTAGGCCACGCCGTCGCCACAGAGAGTCACGGGCATGTACTGACCGAAGAACACAACACCTGACGCACCGCTGCAACAGGAGCCGTCACCGTATCAGTGGTCACTGGAATCTGCATGCTACGACTCCTCCGCTCTGCAGCCGCGATGAAGTGAGCGAGTTAGGGCACATTGTATTATTCTGTTTGATTAAACGGTCCTACGTGTGAATAAATGTTAGTGGAACCACCAATGTTTCATTCACACCTCACCCAATGAGACAAGGAAAGACATTCCACAGACCACAAAGTCTTGTTTTCCCTTCCGCCATCCCTGACAAAATAATGACATTTACTCCCCTCTGTCACTGGCTCTAAATATCTAGTGTCACTAAACCTGACCCGCTACATGACAAAGCCTCTCCTACAGTCGAGTCTACTTAAGGAAATCATTGACACCTGGCAGTGCTTTTCAGAACTTGCGACTGCTAGACGCAAACGGCTTATGCGAAAACGATCTCCATCTATAGAGCTGTAGGAAGACGTTGCCACACAGACGATTACAAAATTGCGTTTTAGACACGCAAAGCAGCAGCACCCAGCGTGCAGAAACTGTCCGGGATATACACTGCAAACACAGTTTATTTTTAATTTCCGGTTCTAATATAAAATTGGTAAAATGAATGTTGGGACAACGCCAGGTTGTCAGCTATTTGACCTACGTAAGATTAATATGCAGTACTGACATCATTAAGGTACTTTTATGAAAGCTACTTCTAAAGTAAAGACGTACGGAATGGTTGGCTGAGAGACCTCGAAGGTCTGTTATTCTGAGCACCCAGAAAATTGTGTCTGAACCAAAGCCCCTGTGTCACCCCACATAGTCGTCAAGTCGCACTGGCGCCATCTCTTCTGCACCACGAGCCAATCAAAAGGTAGAATCTGATGCACCTCCATGTAAGGGAGATACTGAAGCATATACAGAGGGGTCCAAAAAAAATGTATCCACTGTTTAAAAGTCTATAACTTGCAAACTAATTGACGGAGTTGTCTCATTTTTGGTGAAAGCGTAGCTTTAACTCCAACTTAAAGATATCACTGTAGGTGGTCGAAATGGTCTCCATTAACATCCACACACAAACGATGCCGCCGAACTGCAGCAGAAACTACTGACTGCAACGTGTTGAGTTGGATATTTGCAAATGAATGTACGATGGATTCTCGAAGTTCATCCAATCGTGTGGCTTTTGTCGACAAACGACGTCCTTTAGTGTTCCCCACACGTAAAAGTCCCGAGGAGTTAGGTCTGTGGAACGTGGTGGATACTCCACAGCACCTCTACGGCCTATCCATCTTCCTGGTAGATTTTCGTCGAGATACGCCCTAACACGACTTTGGTAGTGGGCTGGGGCACCATCTTGTTGAAAGTAAACTCTTCCGTCTCCATACAAGTCTTGGTTGTCAGGTAAAATGGATTTCGGAAGTTTCTGAAGGTACACCTCAGCGATAACGAATGGCCCATTCAAGCTCCGGTAAGATAACCCACACCACACATTTGCTCCTGGCAAATTCACGGCTTTGTCTAAATGGAAGTTCGGATTTTCGGCGGCCCAGTAGATGCAATTGTGGCGATTTTCTATACCACTGAGTTTGAACTGTGCCTGATCAGACCACACAATCATCTCTGCAAACTCTTCATCGTTGCGCATCATGTTAGTAAACCACTCGCAGTACTCCATTCTACGACCTGGTTCGTCTTCGTTCATTGCGTGTAGCAATCGTGGTATGTAGCACTTCCACTTTGCAGTCTTCGAAATTCGCCCAACACTTGAGCGACTCATTCCAGTTTCAGGGGCACACTGTTTTACAGACTTCTGTGGTGAGCGAGTGAATTGTTGTAACGCACGACGGGAATTAGCTGGACTCGTTACTGTTACAGATCGTCCAGATCGTTGTTTGTGTACATCATTAACACAGCCTTCGGCCTCAAATTTGTCTCGAAAGCGACGAATCGTTAAACGTATCGGTGCCTCTGTTTGATACTCATTTCGCCATTGCCGTTGAACCTCATTAATGTTTTCGTACTTAAAATATCACTTCAAACCTGACTTCCTTTCATCGAATGTAAGCCATTCGCCAGCCACGTTTACTCTAGTAACTAGGAGCAACTAAGAAAAAACACTGACTACCTGGCGACTGCCATCTGACATAACAAAACAAAGCAATACAACGCTTCTGTGGCGATTTCCAGAACTACAAACTATTACACTACCAAAGTTGAAACACCTCCGTCTATTAGTTAGCCAGTTATGGACTTTTAAAAGGAGGATACATTTTGTTGGACCCCTCTGTAGAGATTAGAAACGTGTCGCTGCATGTCCTTTCACGTAATCGTCAACACCACCAGTGCGTGATAATGACGAAGAACGCTACCCGAAAGTTCTATGTCGGACGCTTCCAGGTAGGCAATGCCACATTGTACGATGTTGCTTAACTAAACGTTTTTAATGTAAGATAAAACCAAAACGTCCAACCGATTTTATTGTCAGCAACATCATTTCCTGTCTTATCAGATAAATCTTGTTTAAGGATGGCACTAATTCACCATAAATATTACATACAATGCTTGAGAAATGTCAGCTTTTATTCACATTTGTCCTCAGCCACTATAAATATCATTAACGAAGTTATTTTCCTACGTTGTTTTGAAATAAAAACTATATTTAATTTCACTGCGTTGGTCAAGTCAAGTGTTTTCAGTTTAGAATCTATGTTATTATGCTGGCAGGATAAGAAAACTGTGTATATGGATTTAATTTATTTCATATATTTAATTATTTTCACATCTATGACCAACATTCACCTTCGTAAAAGCTTAACAGGGATGTCATTACATGATATTATGTGGGCAACAACATGTTGCAAGTAACAAATAATTTATATTGTGCTGCATTTTTAAAACGCCCAGCGGGGTGATATTTAATTAATTACTAACAATGAAGAATATTTAAGAAATCTTCCAGTACTTTCGAATGAATAAACGAGAATTCGGTTAACTGCATGTGCAACAGAAGAATTCTATACAGAACAGAAACATTCGTTAGAGAGTTGTTTGAGCATACATAGGTTTTTGCCCAACAATACTGCTCCATACGTTTTTACATACCCATGTACGCAGCTCCGAGAACCTAATAAAACACAAAATAAAAAATAGGTAGAATGAACGTAGCTACAGTTACTTTTGAAATCTTTAATTTGTTTGTAAGGTCTCTGTTTAGAAGATGTATGTGAACTTCAGTACCTTTATAAGTACATTCTCTTAGAAGAGCAATAGTTTCCCTCTTCTGATATCCATCCCTCTCGTCAAGTATTTTTCATGTTTTTTGTATAGAAGATATCAATAGTTTCAGAAGCGAGAATGAATAAGTACCATCCCTGTTATTGCCTCAATATGCAAATGTCCTACATTTCACGACGAGCTTTCACCTACTGATTCAATTGATCTTCCGTTTCTAGCATTAGGTAGTGGAGCCACGTCTCGCTTGTCATAATGAATTGTAACACAAAATAAATTTCATTCTCTCGAAAATTGTTGCAATGTTGCTGAAATGATTCTGTCTCGATTTTCTATTTGACGAGCATCCAATAAAAGTTTTCTCATAGTTCATTATATTGCTTTGATTTAACTGTTTCACAAATCAACACTTTTAGTCGCCGATCGCCAAATAAGTAATCTGTGCGCTTTCTTGACGCTTTAAAAATGCGCTCACTGTTACATCTGAATGCAGGCATTTCGTAGTTGTTCAAATTATTGAAACTGAAAGAGCGGAATCCTTGTAAACTCACGTCACTCTAAAAATAGGTAAGACGAAAGCAGAGAAGTATCAGCCTAGCTCATTACTGCCAGCAAATTACAGTTTTTTTTAGAAGTCATGTACCCTTGAATTTAGAAGTACTTTATACAGAAAAACATTTTTATTGGCTAATTGTTGCGATAATCAGAGCTCCCGCCAACCTCCTTGGCCCTCCGTCCAGTCCATGTTTAGAGCTTATTATGGCATTAGAAGGAGTTAGAATTAATTTATTTTGGCCTTAGAGCTCAGATAGAGGTAAAGAGGGAAAGGCTAAGGTTTGTGACTGACTGTTCATGTTTCCATTTAAATATAGGGCAAAGGAAAAACGCAGCTCTTGGAGGTCGGCATGCGATTCATCATCCAGATTCTAGACAAACCTTTGTCTAGAAGAATTAGGACGCGTGCAATTTGAAAACACATGTATGATAACGAGGAACTGGCAATACTCTCACATCGTGCGGTGAATCAGGATGTACAGAGGAACGTGTGACCCTGTGCTACCGAAACATCCGTCATAGCTGACTGAGTAGACTGCAAGAGCAGTGGATCGAATCGTCGTCACGTTCCTTTGTTCTATTTTTTAGGCGTCTGTTCCTCAGCTCTCGTTGTTTATAAATAGGGCATCACTTAGTCACATGATAATAGTCTACCATATGATACTGCGATCTATCAAATTCCATGCATATGTCTACTGACAGCGCAGTGCACAACCATAACTCGTCTTGTCAAGTTTATTTAGAGCGGCTTCCAGATGGAGTACACAAGCGATGAATACGTTAGTATGCTTTTTGTGCTGGGTGCATCCGCTAACCAAGCTGATGCTACTGTTCGGTACCCTCAAATGCACCACCACGATAAGAAGGTATTTTCAGCCTACATAGAAGCCATTATTGGTCGGAACACAACATACATATTACATGGTATTCGACGACAGCTATGGTTTCAGCATGATGGGGCAGCACCACACATTAAATGAATGTGCATAACTGTTTAAATGAAACATTTTCAAGGAAATGGTTTGGTAGTGGAAGTCCAACGTTCTGGCCTCCAGATTCCCCAGACCTTAATCCACTGGAATTTTGTTTGTGGCGGCTCTTAAAGGAACAAGTTTATAGTACTCCACCCACGGATGTACACAACATAATAGCTCGCAAGCATGCCGCTTTGGCAATGGTGACTGCCGGTGTTTTGAGTAGGGTCCAGCAGAGTATAGTCCAGTGAGTGGCTAAGTGTTTGCAGAT
The DNA here is from genome assembly GCF_021461395.2 of Schistocerca americana. Taxonomy (NCBI): domain Eukaryota; kingdom Metazoa; phylum Arthropoda; class Insecta; order Orthoptera; family Acrididae; genus Schistocerca; species Schistocerca americana. The sequence continues at coordinate 747,662,852 of NC_060122.1, read as the reverse complement.
GCAAGACGGTCGCTTTGAACGTCTTCTCTAAAGGAAACGTTGTTCCTTTATGTACGTATCGGCTACATGAAGATAATGCTGGAAGTCCAACGTACATAATGTAATTATTGTGTGTAGCATAATGTGAAATCTAGTGTAACATACCTATTGTTTTTTTGTACCTCATTGGATACAGACGATGTTATTGTATCCACTGTTATTTTCTAATGGCTTTATTTTCGTCATGGACGAAACAAAGTGGTCGTTTATGTCTGTAAGAAGTTCAAGTTACGTCTTAATGTTTAATACACTAACAGAAAGAGAAATAAATACACAATATACCGCACTGTTTAGGTGGAAACTGGATATAATTTGATGCTTTAAGTGAAAAAGAAGTTTGGCGCCAACATCGGCGAATATCCATATGTGTTGTAAGTAGGCTGTTTATGTTTTCTCTATGTAAGTAGGCTGTTTATGTTTTCTCTATGTAAGTAGGCTGTTTAGGTTTTTTATTGGTAACGCCACCTCTGTATGACAATCACTGGCTGTGCTGTGGGCAGTCTGTGTCTGCTTTGCATTGTTGTAATACTCGCCATTGTAGTGTTAGGCAGCTGGCTGTGAACAGCGCGTAGCGTTGCGCAGTTGGAGGTGAGCCGCCAGCAGTGGTGGATGTGGGGAGAGAGATGGCGGAGTTTTGAAATTTGTCATGAACTGCTATATTTATATATGATGATATCAAGGTAAATACATTGTTTGTTCTCTATTAATATCTTTCATTTGCTAACTATCCCTATCAGTAGTTAGTGCCTTCAGTAGTTTGAATCTTTTATTTAGCTGGCAGTAGTGGCGCTCGCTGTATTGCAGTAGCTTGAGCAGCGAAGATTTTTGTGAGGTAAGTGCTTTGTGAAAGGTATAGTTTAATGTCAGTCAGGGCCATTCTTTAGTAGGGAATTTTGAAAGTCAGATTGCGTTGCGCTAACAAAATATTGTGTGTCAGGTTAAGGACAGTCAGGCATAATTGTTAAAAAGGGGACGTTTCATATGTCGACACTTAGCCGAGGATACCTCACTGGAATCTTCTGATTTTTTTTTTCTTGTAGTTTGTGTATTTAGTGTAGCTTTTGTTTATTGCTAGCGCGTAATTATAGAGAGAATCTCCTTTGTAGTTGCAATCTTTCATTGTTGTACTGTAAAACAGTTGTGGCATGCATGTAGATTTGCACCAAGTATTTCACAGCTGCGCTGGTAATTAACTAGATATTATTTTCAGTGCTATGTTAATGTATTCCCCTATCTTTGCTCTTCAAATTGTGCTTTTCTGTGTTATCGTGTGAAATATTGTGACAATAATGGCTTGTGAAAAACGTAACACTCGGCTCCAAAGTAAACTGAGAAATGACAGTGAAGACGAAAGCAGTGTGTTGGCCCCACCATGTAATGAATTAACTAATATTCAAAGTAGTAATTTGGTAACTGTGCATAGGGAAATGGAGCGGGCGTCAAACAATGGCGTAGGCAGTGAAACAGGTAGTGAACAGGGAAGCATTATCGATCGATCGGTCGGCAACAGCTCGCCTCAGGAATCCGAAATGATAGGACACAATTTTGCAAACACTGTAGATTCACGTTTTGGATCCTAACCGTTTTCTCAAATGAGTCAAGACACGTTTTCCGCTTGTCAAAATGTGAATGTTGCCGGTGCAAATTCACTGCCGAAAAGCACTGAGGAACATGTTTCAGACACCAGTGCATTGTTATTACAGTTAATGCAACAAATGGGACAAAGGCTACAAAAGTTAGACACAACGCTTGAACAAAATCAGAGACAAACACAGCAAAAGCTTCAAAAGTTAGACTCATTGGAACAAACTCTCGAACAAACACGTGAGGATTTAACTGCTGAGTTACATAACATTGAATCGAAATGTCAGAAAGTGTGTAATGACGTAAAAACACAAATTTGTGAGCATTTTCAACCTATTTTTTCGCGGCATGAAAATGCATTACAGAATCACGAAGCAGCCATAAAAGAACTGCAAACCATTGTTCATGAAAATCATGAGACCTTGTGGGCTAAAATTGACTCAGTTGCATCTACCGATTCGGTTACGCAACTTGCAAAAACTCAGGAAAACTTAAAGGACACAGTAGATTCGATTTAGACACAAATGGACACTCTGAAGCTTGGTTCAGAAAAACATACTGAGGAAATGTGTTCATTATCAGGGAAAGTAGTTGAACTTTCGGATCAGCTAAATAATTTATCTACGAAGGTAGATGATAATCTGAATGACGCAAAACCGGTAGTCTTTAATGACACAGAACAGAGCGAACAAATTAGGAAACTGAAACAAAATCTGAATCAAATTGATACGCAACACCAAAGAGAAATCCGGGAAGTACAAGATCAGCTGACACAGGTAATACAAGAATTACATATTTCAGAAGACACTCGCGCTACAACACGGGAAGAGGGACTTAGAAATACGCAAAAGCCACAAAATAATAACACAGCGCATTTCGGAAATTATGAAAGAAATTGGCAATGTGCACCGAATTTTGAGATGGAACCGCCGAAACGAAGTAACAATGACCGATATGCGACTCGCCGACATGATGACTTTGACTATAAGCTGTTCATTACTACACGTAAATTCAAAACATTTAAAAATTCTGGCAACGACATTCATCCACAAGCGTGGCTCCATCAATTCTCTCATTGTTTCCCTCCCAACTGGTCATTCGAGCACAGGTTAGAATTTATGTGTGGCTACTTAGAGAATGAACCAGGTGTAAGAATGCGATCGGTCATTCACGATTGTCACAGTGAAGGAGATTTTTATCATGCCTTCCTCTCAGCGTATTGGTCTGAAGCTACACAAGACCGTGTAAAACATAACATCATAATGATGAAACACTTCGAACAATCTGAATTTTCCAGTCTTGTGAAATATTTTGAAGACATGTTGCACAAGAATCAATACCTGTCAAACCCATACAGCCCCTCAGAACTCATCCGCATTTGCTTAATCAAACTGCCTAAACATTTACGACATATTATTTTAGCAGGACGTTGCAAAGACGACATTGAAGCATTTCAGGGACTCTTACAAGAATTAGAAATTGACACTGACAGTCGCCGGATGCGAAAACAGGAAAACAATCACTACAGGTCACATACGTCACAATTCCGTGACAACAGAAACAATAACTGGACACGAAAAGGCTATTCTTACAACGCAAATCGTGACCAAAACAGACACCACCCATATGACAACCGCTGGCAGAGTAATAATAGTTACAGAGAAAGATCGCATTTCCGTAGTAATGACTATGACAGAGATAACCATAGAAACAGACAATATGGAAACCAAAACAATTATTATCAAGGGAGACAAAATAACTTCAGACGCAACAGTTCAGCGCGCAGTTACGATTCCGGGAGAAATTCTCCACCACATGACCGACAAGAAAGAAACTACAGGAACTACCGACATGACGACAGACGATATGATCGTAACGACAGATCTGAATTGCATCAGAACTGGCGGGATTCGAACAGAGCAGGGCCTTCTCGTCAGAGTGAATTTGTAGAAGTTAGGTCTCCTAATCCCAATGACGACGCGCGCCAACAAAGAGACAGACAATGACTCGCACAGCAGGCAGCTGCGTGCGACCGCTGGCTCAGGGAAATATAACAAAGACGCTAGCCTTGAGAAAAGATTTAGCATTCTTTACCGATGTAAACAACATGATAATTGCTTTGAAGTTGAAAGTCTGCGTACTAGGAAGAGTAAAGGATTGCACCACACTTCACATGTAAAACCGCTTAGTGAGAGATAATCTGCTTTTTAACTTTGTCTTTGCTATAAAACTTTTCACTTTACATCACTAGTATGCTTTGAAAGACTTAAGAAACTGTTAACATGCAACAATGTTTGAAGTTAAATATCCAGTCTAGAACCGAGAGAAGTTATTTAAACAGAAATTACGAATGCATTTTTATAGTGAACAGACGACACAGTGTTGTATTTGTACATTCTTGCTTGTTAGTTGCATGATTACGTAACGACTATCAGGGTTACATACTTAGGACACATACTGGTACTGCTAATGAGATTTTAATGCAACATTTTGGTTTACTTGAAAATACATTCTGGGTTTAATGTACTTTCTGTGAGATACCAGATGACACAGAGGTTAGTTTATGTGACAGCTACACGATTTTATCACGACGCTACTAATGAGTGACAATTTACAATGTTGCTTTTGCAGTGTTTCTGTTTTATATCTGCACAGTTTTCTGTTTTATTCTGGAAAGTAAAACAGGTTTTAGTAGTAACTTTTATGGTATAGCTACAAGGAGACAGCCTTTTCTGTAGCACAACAATACGTTACAGCACAGTACTTTCTTCATCACGGCAATAAGCATAATAAGTATGATATCTATACGCAAAGCATTTCACTTTGTTTATCATGAGGTCAGTACATTGACTTCTGCAGAACTTAGCTTTGGGGGACGATAACTACGACACTTCCACAGAGATTATCTTACAGCAAGACGCATGTTTAGCGCTACAGGACACGTATTTGAGTGATCAATTTTGTACTAAAAACATTTATTTTCTAAGATATTTGAAATACAATGATACAAAGTTTTTCCGTGATACATTTCATTCCATTGCAATAATCTGTAGCACCTGAGGGTATAATTACATTAATCCTCAGGGGGGTACACGCTTACTTTGTGTACCATGTGTGTGGCAACCACAAGGAACCCTAGCTAATATGGTATTTGCTTATTCAACTTTACACATCGGTACCATATTTGTCTAACACACAAATTACACAGCTATCTGATCATTTAACTGAGAGATAAACCTTTTTTATTACATCAGTGACAGATGTTTACGCAATACACAGTTGGGTAACTTCACACTTATGAAACTGTATTTTGTCTGTACTTTGTAAACTGTTCATATTTTTTCGGAACCATTGTGATACTATGAGAGCTTTGAATGATATATTTGGTAAGGGAGCATGATTTTAAAGTACGTTTGAGGTAGATGACACTTTTGACATGAGCAGAGAATTTTTTTAGGCTTAGAAATTATTGGAGGAAGTTACGACGATTTTGAGATTTGACTGAGGTGTTATGATGTTATTTTTACGACGACGATGTGTATTATGCTGCTGAGGTATGTTTATGATTAATAAGCTGATGCTATATGAGGAATCTGATTATGCTATGTAGCTATTATGATGAAATATTGAAGACGTGTTGATGAATATGAATATGTATATGTGTAATAAGGTAAGGAATAAGGAGTAGGGGTTAGGGACTCTGATTTATGAAAAGGTTGTTGGAAATCAAGAATCGTACTTTAAGAGTTATGAAATGTGTGTGTATATGCATGAATGTATTACAATGCAGACGAAAATTTTTTGGACACTGTTATATCAATAGCATTTTGTTTCTACAGATTTGCAACGCTAATTCTTGACCTGTGAAATATTTCAATGTGAGACTGTCACTGTAGCGGAAACTGCTGTCGTAAATATTTCCGTACGAAAGTTAAGTGACCACCTGCACGTAATGCGTTGTGGTGCCCAGCTGGGCCAGCCGCCCGGAGAAAAAGCCATTAGGTGGAGAAAAAAAAAGGAGGCCATTAACCTCGCTTCTGACATTCCTTTGTAGAAAACATCGCAAATCCGACACGCTAATAATAACTTGGAAACATTCTTACATCTGCAAACCTGATAATGACAAGTGTCTTTCTACGAGAATTGAGAGCTACTGACTTACGAAATGCCACATAGCTATTGAACGATATTTTTATGCTTTGTACATAATTGCTTATTTCATTTGATACCTGTTTTCCAGCTGTGTTGCAGCATTGCTTTTATAAAATTAAATGCATTTGCTAATGTGAACACTTTCTGTCAACAGATCTATTAAATAATTATTTTATGATCCACATTCTTTAAAAAAAAGGAGCACTTGGAAAGGAAAGAACAATAAGAAGGAACTAGTAACAGTAACACGTAATTTTCTTTTCAAGTACATGGTAATATTTCTTTTTACAATCAGTTGTTGTGGTGCACCACTTTAATTACTTAGACATTAAGATGTGATTATACATTTCCCTTATCTGCATTGTTATCTTTAGTGTACTATTTTTTCTGCTTGAGCTATGTCATGTTTAGGTATAAGTTACTGCTGTTTGCCAGGCATCGTGTTACTGAATTTTAATTTGTGTTACTCTGCTAAGCCAGATTTAATTTTTTGTTTACTGCGCATTGGCTCATATTAGTTGTAATGTTGCATTGCTTGTTAATTTAGATTTACTGTAGCTTGCTTTGCAAATTTCCATTTTTTTTCTCATTGCTGTTTGTGTTAATTGTTATGTGATGCTGCATTGCCTCGTCCCTTAGTTTAGCATCTGAGCTCAGTAGATTTAAGTTAGCTTAAGAGGGGTAGACTATATAAGAAACTAACTATGATGAATTGGAAGAAATGCATTTAGACGCTATAAGAAAATGGTTTGGCCAAAAAAAAAAAATGGTATTTTAGGTAGGATTTTCTTGGAAATAAATGATGAGGTAAGATAATGGAAAATAAAAATGAGGTAAGAGATGTGTGAACATATAAATACAGAAAGCATGCTTAGATAGAATTTTTTTGGTGGAAACAAAGGATGAAATAAGAGGAAAGATATATGAAGTTTTGGGTTGGACTGCAGTACCAAATGTTACACTGAAAACGAACCCTGTCCTTTCCTATTGGTGTTATCCCACTATGTGTTTGTGTACCCTTGAGTATTTGTTTTCTTCCTGTCTCTGTGTAGTTTCATAGAATTTTTTCTTCTTTTAATATTAAGCTACATTCACTATGATGAGGAATACTGTTATCCTCGAATATAATTGGCATTAATAATATGATATTTACTTTGTAAAGATGTTAGACATTATTAATTCCGTTCTGTTTAATGCTCATGTGTGAAGTTGATGTTTCAAAAGTTATTGTGATCTTTTATGTATGTACTCATGTCATAATTCCACTGATGTATATGTTAGTTCGATTCTTTTGTAAAGCCTGTACTACAAATGTTATCTGTATTATTATGTTTTTAATGATGTATTTTGTACCTTTGTTATTGTATTTTTATGTTACCAAATTGTAATTGTTACCAGTTCTTCAAATTAAGTTACATTTCACTGCACACGTTTCTGTTGGTCATAGTATATGGACAATATGTGAGAAGTAGGGACTGTTCGTGTTTGCACGTGTGTTAATAATTCTGCAAGGGACTGGATAACACCATTGCTGGTTCTAAGGACAATTCCAAAAACGATGTGAGTGCACAAGTGGTGGTTTATGGACTTGCTATATTCTCTGCAAGACTCTTTGATGGTGAATGTGCACCTGCACAATCGCAACAGATGGCTGCTGGCCATCTCTACAAGGACTACAGTGGGTCTGCATCTTTGATGGCCCACCATTACCATTATCTCTACAAGGACTACAGTGGGTCTGCATCTATGATGACCCACCATGCCATTATTTCTACAAGGACTGCAGTGGGTCTGCACCTCTGGTGGCCCACCAATACCGTAATCTGTACCAGGACCACAGTGGGTCTGCTCTGTGATGACCTACCTACCAATACTCTTCAAAATTTCGACTGACTCTGCTGTGGGTTTGCTCTGTTGTGGCCCATTACCTGTCTGCATGTCGAGAGTCAGCACTGTCTTTCCATTGGAAGGACAACACTACTTCTTCAAGACTGCATGGAAATCCACTACTTCTGTGTGCATTTTCTTTTACTGCTCAGACTGTGAGAAAATTTAAGCTTTTGACCAACATTGTATCAATAAGTGTGTGCATTTGATTTCTTTGTTACTGTAATTGTGAAAATTTTTTGTCAAATCTGTATTGGCCAGTGCCCAACACCATTTGTAAAATTTTTTGTGGGGAGCATGGGGGCTATGTAAGTAGGCTGTTTATGTTTTCTCTATGTAAGTAGGCTGTTTATGTTTTCTCTATGTAAGTAGGCTGTTTAGGTTTTTTATTGGTAACGCCACCTCTGTATGACAATCACTGGCTGTGCTGTGGGCAGTCTGTGTCTGCTTTGCATTGTTGTAATACTCGCCATTGTAGTGTTAGGCAGCTGGCTGTGAACAGCGCGTAGCGTTGCGCAGTTGGAGGTGAGCCGCCAGCAGTGGTGGATGTGGGGAGAGAGATGGCGGAGTTTTGAAATTTGTCATGAACTGCTATATTTATATATGATGATATCAAGGTAAATACATTGTTTGTTCTCTATTAATATCTTTCATTTGCTAACTATCCCTATCAGTAGTTAGTGCCTTCAGTAGTTTGAATCTTTTATTTAGCTGGCAGTAGTGGCGCTCGCTGTATTGCAGTAGCTTGAGCAGCGAAGATTTTTGTGAGGTAAGTGATTTGTGAAAGGTATAGTTTAATGTCAGTCAGGGCCATTCTTTAGTAGGGAATTTTGAAAGTCAGATTGCGTTGCGCTAACAAAATATTGTGTGTCAGGTTAAGGACAGTCAGGTATAATTGTTCAAAGGGGACGTTTCAGTGTTCTCCACTGCACTGTCTCGTCTCACAGAGCTAATGAGACAGCTGCTTCGGAGCACAGAGTTCATCCTGCCTGTTATTGGCCACTGTGCATGTACTACAGCGTTGCCAAAGCCTCGGTTTTTGAACAGCATTTCTATTAAACATATTCGCCAAATGTCCTGCAAATTATGATCATTACTGGTTTTCATTCAAATAGTCAATAAAAACGAGAACTATAATTCAGCAATTCAGAACGAGAAAGGTAAATAAATATAATCGCCATTTGTTTGACGAGTTTTTCAACCCAAACAGATCCAGCTCGGACTTGCACTCATCACTACGCTTACCCTATGATCGTAGTCATGCACGATGGTACTCCACGTAAAGCACGAAGATTTAACTGAAATTTCGTATTGCACAACTTTTTTTAGTGATCAGTCTTCAGATTGCATCAGTGAGACCCGCCAACAATTTTTATCCTCTGCAGCTGCTCCGAGGACTAAGGAAATTAAATATTGATGCCTTAGCAAATGTCCCATCACCCAGTTCCTTCTTGTTGTCAGTCTTTACTTTATGTTACTTCCCTCTCCATTTCTCTAAGGAAGCTCCTCATTCCTTATTTTATCAGTCTGCCTGTTTCTAACATCCTAATATAGCACCAGGTCTCTAACACTCCTCTTCATTTTCGATTTTCCCACAGTTCTTGACTCACTGTCATAAAATGCTGTGTGCTCCATACATAAATTCTCAGAATTTTCTTACATACATTATTGCCGTTGTTTGGTAGTAGCAGACTTCTCCTAATCAGGAATGTCTTCTTTGCTAATGATAGTCTACTTCTTATGCTCCCTTGTTTCATCCATCGTGTGTTATCATGTTTTCAACGTAGTATATTTATATTTCTTTAACTTCCTCTGCTTCCTGGTTTCCAATTAGGATGTTAAGCTTATCGGAAATCTCATAGCTGCCACTCCTCATTGCTTAAGATTTTTCTTTTTTTTGGTTTAGTGTCAGTCCACAGCATTTACTCATTAGATTGACATTCCATCAATTCATCTTCTCATTCACTGAGAATAGCAAAGTCATCAACAAATCCTATCAAATGGTTCAAATGGCTCTGAGCACTATGGGACTTAACTGCTGTGGTCATCAGTCCCCTAGAACTTAGAACTACTTAACCCTAACGACATCATACACATCCATGCCTGAGGCAGGATTCGAATCTGCGATCGGAGCGGTAGCGCGGTTCCAGACTGTAGCGCCTAGAACCGCTCGGCCACTTGGGCCGACCAACAAATCTTATCATTGACATCTTTGCAACCAACATTTTGATTCCACTCGAAGGAAGGAAGGAAGATTGGGTTTAACGTCCTACCGACATCAAAGTCATTAGAGATGGAGCACAAGTTCGGCATATGTCAAGGACGGGGACAGAAATCGGAAAATATTTATATTTCATCTCCCATGTCCGTATTTTCCGCAGTTTTCATCCTTGAACCTACGTTTGTCACTCAAACTCCTGTGTTTACCTGTCCAGAGTTTAGAGATGTCGGGTCTTCAAGTGGTTTGAATCGCAGTATCTACAGCCCTCTTGAAATTCATATTCATCATAAATCACTGACGCTACCGGTTGGTTCTCTTAATATTCCAACTACTGTCTATCACTAGGGGGTACTTTCACCGCTGCTGCGGTCATCAAAGCTGCCCGACGATGGAAGTCAGCCGCTCTCGCCCAGCGCCACCTGTCGAGGCGTAGCGACTGGCACTGCTCTACTGCCCGCGATTCCAGAGACTGTTACAGTCCCTGCTCAACACCGTCTTCTGCCTCGTTTGGCCTGCTCTGTCCGACCATGGGACGAGGGTGGTTGTACTCGTCACCCATGGCCCTCGGTCACTGCTACTCCCAGGACAGTACCTGACTTGAACCTGCACCCTTCTGGACTCCGTGCCGCAACTGGCAGCCAGTGGTGCTTGCCGGATGGCAACACCCACTGCCATCCCTAACGCTGTTTCAGCGCTGTTGCACCTCCCACACCGTAAGCCTCACCCTGACCCCGGTACGCCAGGTGGGAAGCGAACGTGGCCCATCCTGGACCTGCTGCAGACCACTGTCACTGCCCTCCTTCAGGCAGATCATGCCATCTCCAAGTGCCCGGCTGCCGTTCCATCCCACCATGGTCTTATGTCCCCAGAGGCAGAACACAGCCCGAAGAAGTACATAGACTCAAAGCACAGGTTTACACAGTATATTTACAACATCGCTGCCAGAGAGGCCCCTATAAGCGTAGACCAGTAGAGGTCCGAACCGACTGATCTGGCACAACCCCTCAAGCTAAAAGTGCCTGACTATTTATACTGCTTTTCCCCTTGCTTCTGACGTAGTGTCAGAGAGAGACAGAAACTATGGCAGGGGTAAATTCCCATACGTCAGCCACTTACACATCGCCACACCTGGCTCTGGCCTACTGCCACGCCTCATACATCGCAATAACATAAAGCAACGCTGTAGTTCCCTGCCTCGCTGTTGTTCCACTCCAAACAAATCGTATGTGCAATATGCCGCTGCAGCTCCACGCCATGTTTACTCTGCCTGACGTACTGGCTGCCGAATATTACCACACACTGCCGGCCCCCCAGACATCATCGCCCATCCGCGCCTCCACTGAACTTTAACAAAATTCCCCTTTCCTACGACTAAGACTAATACTAGCGCAGCACACGTTTCTCCTTTCAACAAGATTCGTCCCAAACCCCAATATAACAGCCGTGGCCTGTGGCTGTGTAAACATACCTTGCTCACAAAACTTCTATGCTACAGACTAAAACTAACGAGAACATAAAAACATTATACACTGTTTACACTGGTTACCCATGCCGTAGCAACAGATGTGTTGGCACATCCTCTACTGGTGCACGTTTCCACACTCTCCACGCCGGCCGCGGTGGCCGTTACGTCCAACGGAATGGAGCAACTGCCCACACAGCCAGCCGAATCTTGGAGCACATTTACACAATCTTCATGCCTGACCGAGTTGTTAACAGAGGTCAGGCTCGTCGAAGCCCTAGCTAACTACCAGGTCACCTGATCTGCTATTCTGAGATTGTGTGAGGAGCCCTCAAGTCCAAAGTGTATTACTACAACCCTCGTAATCTTCAGTAACTCTAGCAGAATATTTCGGATGAGACTGCAGCACTTCCAGGAGTCCAGATTCGATCTGTCTTCACCAAATTGCTGATCAGGGCCGAAAAATGCCAAGAGATGAATGGTGCTCACTTTAAACATCTGCTATAGTCAAGTTAGTACAAAAAAACGAAGTACCTGGGACGGAAACAGCAAATGAAATGAAACTTCGTTTTCAGAGGATAAAGATATTATTTCAGCGATTACATAGTCGAAACTAATTTACAAGGAAATTGCGAGTATGAGCCCACATTTCGGTATGACGTTGGCCTGGATATGTGCACTGATTTGTTTGGGAAGCCCTTTCTCAGGAAAGCTCACGGCGGCTGTAACTGGTTACGAATGCTTGTTTTCGTCGTACCTAGGTTTTCGGCTCTTTGACCGTATTTCACAGTGATATGTACAGATAACCTGGCTGTGTACCGACAAGCACAGAAATATCCATATCCTCTGTCTTCTCTATTGTCTAACTCACCAACACGGTCCTTCATACCTTCCTCTCTCCGCGACCTCATCTGGTAAGGCTAAATAAACAAAACAAACCCGTTGCACCTTCTTTCCTGCGATAAAATGGTCTTAGATATCCTGGATACTCGCACTGGGACGAAGATGTCTTTAGGTCTGGTACTACACATATTCTTTGGGGGATAGATGTGTAGATTTCGATGGACACAGAGTAAATCAGCCTATCGCAGACATGTTTAGAGACGGCGAAGAGTTCTCGGGCTTCCACCCGGGTGGCGGTGTCTTCAAACTGCGACGTTTCGACGAGTGACACACTCATCATCTTCTGTCGAAGTGCCGAGACTTTGCGGATGCCGGTCGCTTTATACCTGCGGTGTGCCCCCACCACCTGGCCGCGTGAGGCTGGGTCCAGAGGAGCCGGCGGGCGGGGTGGAGGGGGAAGCGAGTGCACCGTTCGTGTCTCCGTCAGAGCATTCTGATCGCGTCTCGTGAGCTGGACGGTTCTTGTTGCGTTCCTGGCGTATTGCGGCTAATGCTGGATTCCAGGCCGCGCTCAGTTGATAGCCTTCGTCCCTGTTCACAAGATTCTCGTGGACCGGTATTTCTATTGATTCTTTAATGACGCTATCCCAGTAGCTCCCGGCTCGGCACAGCACCCTGGTGTTTTCGAAATCAAAGGTGTGGTTTTCTTTGATGCTACGTTCAGCTATAGCAGATTTCTCTATCCGTCCAAGTCGAACATGCCTGATGTGCTCCTCGCACCTTTTAGAGATGCAGCGCTGCGTTTGACCAACGTACTGCACACCACATTCGCAGGCAATGCCGTATACTCGTATACCAGGTGTGTTTAGTTCGAGTGGGTCTTTAGCTGAGCCCAGCAGCTCTTTCGTCTTCGTCGGTGGTCGGAAGACGGTATTTATGTTTGATTTTCTTAATAGCCTCCCAATTTTGGCTGATGTAGGTCACGTAAGGACGGGAATTTTTCAATAAAAAATGATACTGTCTCATGAAAGGTGACACTTGAGGAGGTAGGAAGTCCGTAACGTGCTGCTATGCTCTCAGAGTTCCTTCAATCACTACCAAGCATGACCAAGTCGTATTAGTAGGCTCCACACACCGTGACACCACAAGTAACTCACGCCAACGGTGGTCATCCAGGTTGGTGCAGAACTATAATTCAGAATACGACGTCATCATTTATTTATTGGTACATGCTTCTGGTCACAAGTTGCAGTTTATGTTGTTGTGTTAATGGTATCCTGCTAATGGAACGCTAATTCCCCAGCTTCGCTGGCGTTAGTATGGTATGGGATAGCACAGAGTTTTGCTGGGAGCCCATTGTTTGTCCTCAGATGGCTCATGCAGATGTGAAGTCATTACGATGTGCTTGGCGCATTATATAGCGATCGTCTCTCGAGTGCACAGACGTGACAGATTGGTGTCTTGACTATGCATATGCCTGTCCTGTCATTTTCATGGATACTAATTTCGTGTTACTGTCGTAACTGAATGTTCCGCAAATAATAACATTGTACGATTCGACCAGCCGGCCAAATCGACACCACATGCTAATGATCGTGTCTCACACGAGTATGTAGCATATTCACGTCTTTCACAGTGATCGCTCAATATCTGACGCTGTTCGCAGAAACCCGAACAACAGGGGACTGACGTACTGGGACATGCATTGATACCGCGAAATAGTGCGTTGATAATGGCTAAGCACTAACCGAAATCTAGATTTGCCTAATAAAACCTGAAAGAAAAGGAAGACTGATTCTTGTGCTCCATCATTTGAATGAAACCTTTATTCATATTCTATGCAGTTGGATAAACAGTACAAATACTCGTAATTAAAAACAAAGCTGCGAGGTGGCAGTGTTGTTTCTACATCTACATCCATACTTCGCAAGCCACCCGACGGTGCGTGGCGGAGGGTACTTTGAGTACCTCTATCGGTTCTCCCTTCTATCTGAGTCTCGTATTGTTCGTGGAAAGAAAGATTGTCGGTATGCCTCCGTGTGGGCTCTAATCTCTCTGATTTTATCCTCATGGTCTCTTCGCGAGATATACGTAGGAGGGAGCAATATACTGCTTGACTCTTCGGTGAAGGTATGTTCTCGAAACTTTAACAAAAGCCTGTACCGAGCTACTGATCGTCTCTCTTGCAGATCTTTCCCCTGGAGTTTATCTATCATCTCCGTAACGCCTTCGCGATAACTAAATGATCCTATAACTGCTCTCCGTTGGATCTTCTCTATCTCTTCTATCAACCCTATCTGGTACGCATCGCACACTGCTGATCAATATTCAAGCAGTGGGCGAACAAGTGTACTGTAACCTACTTCCTTTGTTTTCGGATTGCATTTCCTTAGAATTCTTTCAATGAATCTCAGTCTGGCATCTGCTTTACCTCTGAGGCGCTGCAGTCATGGACTGTGCGGCTGGTCCCAGCGGAGGTTCGAGCCCTCCCTCGGGCATGAGTGTGTGTGTTCGTTCTTAGGATAATATAGTTTACGTATGTGTAAGCTTAGGGACTGATGATCTTAGCAGTTAAGTTCGATAAGATTTCACACACATTTGAACATTTTTGATCATCTGCTTTACCGAAGATCAACTTTATATGATCATTCCATTTTAAATCACTCCTAATACCTACTCCCATATAATTTATGGAATTAACTGCTTCCAGTTGCTGACCTGCTATATTGTAGCTAAATGATAAAGGATCTTTCTTTCTATGTAGTCGCAGCACATTACACTTGTCTACAATGAGATTCAATTGCCTTTCCCTGCACCATGCGTCAATTCGTTGCAGATCTTTCTGCATTTCAGTACAATTTTCCGTTGTTACAACCTCTCGATATACTGCAGCATCATCCGCAAAAAAGCCTCAGTGAACTTCCGATGTTATCCACAAGGTCATTTATGTATATTGTGAATAGCAACGGTCCTACGACACTCCGCTGCGGCACACCTGAAGTCACTCTTACTTCTTTAGACTTCTCTCCATTGAGAATGACATGCTGTGTTCTGTTATCTAGGAACTCTAGTTCCGTACCATCTGTCACCCCTTCAGCTGATTAACTAGTTACTGCTACGGAAATATATCTTTACGTCTGTGTTGTAAAGTAACAAAGGAACTGAAAAAAGACGTTTGATGGAGTGAGGCGTAGTAGTAAAAAACAATAGCAGTGCTTTAGAGTCATTTTATTAGAAGGAAGCGGCTGATATATTTAAAAAAATCGTTCTAGTGATAGTGATGTCGGTTTATGGAATAGTTTTTATTTATTAATTTTTTAATACTTCTCTTCGTTATAGCGAAATACAGCCGCCCAGTGAAACGACTAATGCAGGTAAAATAAATAAAACAGTGCCAGAAACTGCACTGTATTGGTGTATGAAATTGGTGTTTCTAGCTTGCAGTAAGGTTGACCAAACAAATGTTCAGATGCGTCAGTAGAGTTAGCTGTGGACGTGTAGCACCAGTCATTAGGTACGAAGAATACATATGTTCCTTTTGCACCAGTGTGCTTGAAAAAATTTTGGCGAAGGAAATTATTTTGCACCAATCTGTTTCTACCCTCGATTTGAAACTAGTTTTGCCACGCGGAGTGGCCGCGCGGTTTGAGGCGCTGTGTCACGAACTGCGCGGCCCGTCACGCCAGATGTTCGAGTCCTCCCTCGGGCATGGTTGTGTGTACTGTTCTTAGCGTAAGTTAGTTTAAGTTAGTTTAACTAGTGTGTAAGTCTAGTGACCGATGACCTCAGCAGTTTGGACCCTTAGGAAGTCACAAACATTTGAACATTTACAAACACGTTTTTCCTGCAAGGGTGTGAGCGGACCCTCGAGAAACGTGCTGAGCTACTGGAGACCGGTGTGTTCTGCTGCGCAGGGCCACCTGCTGCGGCCGGGCGCGGGGGTGGTGCTGAGCAACCTGAGCCTGGTGCTGCAGGCGGTGGGCCGCGCCGCTAGGGGCAACTACACCTGCGTCGCCTTCAACGCTGAGGGCTCCGGCCAGAGCCGGCCCTTCCCTCTCGACGTGCTATGTGAGTACCGCAGCCGGAAAATGTCACGCTAGCCCGCTAACTTTTCATCAAACAATAGCTACGCACACTGGAGATATAGCTCACTCCCCCCCCCCCCTCCCCCGCTCTTTGGATACCTGTAAGTGACGCAAGCAGTTTCTGATGATTTAAAAGGGAGCTTTAGGCAACTATTGAAACATCGCTACAGGACACAACAGAATGTGAATGACTAGCCGCGAGAGATGAAACACGCAGGCAGCAGAAGAGCACACAAGGATGAAGATGACACTCACAAGGGGAGTCCACGACGTTTGGAACGCGGATTTACTTCAAACTTCAGACACTCGTTGCAGCTACTCCATTAGGACAACAAAATGTGTAAGCAGTATCGCGTACTTCTCAAGCGTTATTGAGAAAATCGCAAGATAATTTCGGTCGTTAAATATATATGGCTGTGCGTGGGCGTTTTTACCAGGAAGCGGCGGCAGCCGAGTGGGTAGCGTTCAAGCCCCGTGATCGTTGGACCGAGTCCCGTTCGTCAGGTTTTTTATTTTTAACACAGTCATTCTCTTTACTATTTATACAACAATTGATATAACGGGAAAACTACGTGTAATCGGATGAACTTTAATTAAATTTACAATGTTATTTGGCAGTTTACAAATTTTTATTATCATAAATAATATAATATTCATAACTATCATCCAGTAAACGACCAAACGCATAAAGTGATACTGAAAATGTATGAGAAATCCCTTATACCTGGAAGGAGCCCGAAACTACTGGTTACCTCCAAGTTTTCACGAGCACAGACGGCTTTCGAAAGATGTACAATTAATCGTCGCTTTCGACATTACGAGTACAATGGCGGGATGGTATTTTTCGTAAAAACATGGAAAACTTGAAGTTAAACGGCACCACCTGCATTGAATAAATGCTGTTTCCGCATACGCAAAGTCTTTTGAGGTTTTCCGTGGAAAAACAAACCTCGTTAACATTTTAAAAAACATCTCTTTCAGCCGATAATTTGGAAGCAAACCACGCATAACGCAGCATTTTGTCAAATATCGGCGCTGATAATTGATCATGGAGTATCGAGTGTATTTTAATAGTGTCTTCACGAGAAGCAATTTCTCGTTCTTTTTCGATTAAATACAAAAAATTTTGAAGACACGGACAGGCATACATTTTCAGTATCACTTTATGCCTTTGGTCGCTTACTAGTTGATAGTTATGAATATTATATTATTTGTGATAGTAAAAATTTGTAGACTGCCATATAACATTGTAAATTTAATAAAAGTTCATCCGATTACACGTATTTTTCCCATTATATCAATTGTAATGTAAATAGTAAAGAAAATCACTGTGTTAGAAATGAAAAAATAACTGACGAAAGGGACTCGATTGAGCGATCCAGCGATTACGGGGCTTGAACGCCCACGCACAGCCATATATATTTGACGACCGAAATTATCTTGCGATTTTCTCAATAACGCTTTGGAAGTACGCGCTACTGCTTACACATTTTCTTTTCCTAATGGAGTATTACGAGAGTGCGAAGTTTGAAGTAAATCCGCGTTCCAAACGTCGTGGCCTCCTCTTGTCAGTATAAATACAAGGTGTTTCAAAAATGACTTCACAACTTTCAAAATTCATGTAAATTAATCCATTGTACCTACAGAGATTATTTTAAAGTCAGTTTGTAGGAAAATACATCAAGTTTTGTCTCGCGTAATTCTGAAGTACCGAATCCTGCCGTAAGGAGCGCTAGCGGCAGTTGCGTTAAAGATGGCTGAATTCACTGGACTCGAGCATGCGAGCTGAGTGTTTTGGTTTGAAGAATCGAAGTCGGCAACAACAGTTCAGCGTAATTTCCGTACCAAGTTCGCTAAAGATCCTCCTAGTAGGCCTAAAACTTATGAGTGGCATAGATGTTTTGAAGAGACAGGGTGCTCGGTAAGACATGGGAAATCATCAAGTAGTCCAAGCGCATCTGACGACGTCGTTGAGAACCATCAGTGGGATAGTGTACCTGGATATGTTACAACAATTTTTGATACCACAGATTTATAGCAGTGACCAGGAACTAAACTACCTGCATCTGTTGCACCACCTCACAACGTGGATGACGTCTGGGATTTTCTCAGTGACCGCTTTCCAGACCAATGGGTTGGCCATGATGCGCCAATTGTATGACCCTCACGTTCCCCTCACCCGACACCACCCGACTTTGTTTTGTGGAGATTCATCAACGATATCGTTTTAGTATCTGTTGTGCTGGCTTCGCTAATGAACTTAGAGCAATAATTTATGCCGCCACTGAGCAAGTTACACCCGCAATGCTACAGAGAGTTTGGGAAGAAACTGACTTCCGAAGGGATGTGTGCAGGATAACCAACGGAAACCTCAAGCAACGTCTTTAGTTTAAGGTAAAAAAAAAAACCTTTATGTGTTTCCCGACAAAATAACACTAAATCCAGCTCTATACTTTCTTTTCAATAAGTTTATATGCATCTTTAAAGATGTAAAGTCCTTTTGAAACACCCAGTACGTATATGACAAACAAAATGTTGAGTGTAACAGAGGAAAGGAAAAATATAAAAAATGCAGCAAGTGGTGCAAGAAAAAGCAAATACAAACATGATAGTGATTTTAAGAGCAAGATGACAAACGAGAAATTTCTGGACGAGAAATGCTAGGATGTAAAATCACCTACATCTAGAGGAAAGATAGGTGCCGTGTTTAGGATATCAATAGTCCTTTGAAAAAGCATCTGTATCTCTAAATCTACAAACATACTCCGCAGAGCACCATACGGAGTGTGGGGAAGGGCACCCTTTCCTTTCGAGTTCCACTCGCAGTTAGATAGAGGGAAAAACAATTATCCATATGTCTCCGTATGAGCTCTAATTTGTCATTCCGTATCTTCGTTGCCCCTACGCGAAATGTATGTTGGTGGCAGTAGGATCGTTCTGCAGTTAGTTTCAAATGACGGTTCTCTAAACTTTCTCAGTAGTGTACTTCCAAATGAATGGCTTCTTCCCTCTATGTATCCCCACTTGAGCTCCCGAAGCATATCCGTAACACTTGCACGCTGATCGAACATTCCGGTAACAAATGTAGCAGCTCGCCTCTAAATTGCTTCGATGTCTTCTTTTAATCCGACCTGGTGCGGATCCCAAACACTCGTGCAGTACCCAACAATAGGTTGCATATGCATCTTACATGTGGTCCCGTTTGCAGATGAACCACACTTCCCTAAAATTTTCACAATAAACCGAAATCGGCTATTCGCCTTTCCAATCACAATCCTGACATGTTCAATCCATCTCAGGTGCTTGGCAACGTTACGCACAGATATTTAAGCGACGTGACTGTGTCAAGCAGGACACTACTAATTCTGCATCCGAATATTAACTGTTTTTTTTTCTCCTACTCATCCGCATTAACTTACATTTTTCCACTTTTAGGGCTAGCCGCCACTTATCACACAGACTACACTCCTGGAAATTGAAATAGGAACACCGTGAATTAATTTTCCCAGGAAGGGGAAACTTTATTGACACATTCCTGGGGTCAGATACATCACATGATCACACTGACAGAACCACAGGCACATAGACACATGCAACAGAGCATGCACAATGTCGGCACTAGTACAGTGTATATCCACCTTTCGCAGCAATGCAGGCTGTTATTCTCCCATGGAGACGATCGTAGAGATGCTGGATGTAGTCCTGTGGAACGGCTTGCCATGCCATTTCCACCTGGCGCCTCAGTTGGACCAGCGTTTGTGCTGGACGTGCAGACGCTTCATCCAGTCCCAAACATGCTCAATGGGGGACAGATCCGGAGATCTTGCTGGCCAGGGTAGTTGACTTACACCTTCTAGAGCACGTTGGGTGGCACGGGATACATGCGGACGTGCATTGTCCTGTTGGAACAGCAAATTCCCTTGCCGGTCTAGGAATGGTAGAA
The DNA here is from genome assembly GCF_021461395.2 of Schistocerca americana. NCBI lineage: Eukaryota > Metazoa > Arthropoda > Insecta > Orthoptera > Acrididae > Schistocerca > Schistocerca americana. The sequence goes on along the minus strand of NC_060122.1, from coordinate 747,642,636 downwards.
CGATGGGTTCGATGACGGTTTGGATGTACCGTGCACTATTCAGTGTCCCCTCGACGATCACCAGTGGTGTACGGCCAGTGTAGGAGATCGCTCCCCACACCATGATGCCGGGTGTTGACCCTGTGTGCCTCGGTCGTATGCAGTCTTGATTGTGGCGCTCACCTGCACGGCGCCAAACACGCATACGACCATCATTGGCACCAAGGCAGAGGCGACTCTCATCGCTGAAGACGACACGTCTCCATTCGTCCCTCCATTCACGCCTGTCGCGACACCACTGGAGGCGGGCTGCACGATGTTGGGGCGTGAGCGGAAGACGGCCTAACGGTGTGCGGGACCATAGCCCAGCTTCATGGAGACGGTTGCGAATGGTCCTCGCCGATACCCCAGGAGCAACAGTGTCCCTAATTTGCTGGGAAGTGGCGGTGCGGTCCCCTACGGCACTGCGTAGGATCCTACGGTCTTGGCGTGCATCCGTGCGTCGCTGCGGTCCGGTCCCAGGTCGACGGGCACGTGCACCTTCCGCCGACCACTGGCGACAATATCGATGTACTGTGGAGACCTCACGCACCACGTGTTGAGCAATTCGGCGGTACGTCCACCCGGCCTCCCGTATGCCCACTATACGCCCTCGCTCAAAGTCCGTCAACTGCACATACGGTTCACGTCCACGCTGTCGCGGCATGCTACCAGTGTGAAAGACTGCGATGGAGCTCCGTATGCCACGGCAAACTGGCCGACACTGACGGCGGCGGTGCACAAATGCTGCGCAGCTAGCGCCATTCGACGGCCAACACCGCGGTTCCTGGTGTGTCCGCTGTGCCGTGCGTGTGATCATTGCTTGTACAGCCCTCTCGCAGTGTCCAGAGCAAGTATGGTGGGTCTGACACACCGGTGTCAATATGTTCCTTTTTCCATTTCCAGGAGTGTAGAAATGTGGTCTATGTCATCTTGTATCAACCTACAGTCACATATCTTCGATACCTTCCTGTACATCACAGCATCATCAACGAATAGCCACAGATTGCTGTCCACCCTGTCTGCTTGATCTTTTATGTGTATAAAAAATAGCAACGGTCCTATCATACTTTTCTGGGGCATTCCTCATGTTATCTCTGTCTCCGATGGGCACTCGCTGTCGAGGACAACATACTGAGTTCTGTCACTTAAGAAATCGTGGAGCCAAACATGTATCTGGGATCGTATTCCTTATGCACGTACCTTCGTTAATAGTTTGTAAGAATATTACGAATGTCCAGAGCTCTGACTCTAAACCGTTTCCGAGCAAAGAAGTGGAGGCTGAACAGTGGAAGGTTATACATAACGGATATACAAGAGACAGGGAGGCCACACTATTGAAAGGGAAGAGGAAGTAGATGATTATGAGTTGTGAGATCTGATACTGAGAGAAAAATTCCACGGAGCCCTGGGAAGTCTACTTCAAAAATGGTCCATGGAGTAGACGACTTTCTCTCAGAATAGGAGCAGCCAGCCGTGTAGAAAATGTTCCACCTGAAGTGCAAAATATTTGAGACAGGCCAAATACCCCCAGACTTCCAGAAAAATGTGATAATTCTTATTCCAAATAATACAGGTGGTAATAGTTGGGAATATTACCGAACTATCGATTGAATAACCATTGCTTGCAAAATATTGACCCGAAATATTACAGAAGATTGGAAAACTGGAAGCCACCGACTTGAGGAAATTCAGTTTTGGTTCTGGAGAAATGTAGAAACACAAAAGCCATACTGATCTTACGACGTATCTTGGAATAAAGGTTATAGAAAAGCAAACTTTCGTTCATAATATTAGTATACTTAGAAAAAATATATTTCACAATGTTGACTGGAGTACACTCTTAGAAAGTCTGTAGTTATACGGTACAGGGTTTGAAAAGTTATTTGCCATGTGTACAGAAACTAAATTGCTTTTATAAGTGTCTAAGAACATACTGGGGAGAGATTCATGGTTATAGATTTTCCTCGATGTCATTCAGTTGTGCTGCGAGCAAGCAGTAAAGAAACCAAGCAGTAATCTGGGGAGAAAATTAAACTTCACGGAGAAGAAACAAAAGACTTTCAAGATTGCCAATAACTTTGTAACTCTATCAGAGAGAGATAAGTGCTTGGAAGAGCAACTGAATGGAACGGATAGTGTCGTGGAAAGAGACTGTAAGACGAACATCAACAAAATTGACACAAGTGAACTGGAATATTATTGAATTAAATCTGGCAATACAAAGTTCATGATGTTAGAAATAAGATACTAAAAGTTGTAGAAGACGTTTTTTATTTTAGCAGGAAAATAGCTAAAAATGGCCGAATTAGAGGAGATATAATGGAGGCTGGCTGTAGGAAGTGCTTATAAGGGAAGGAATTTGTTGACATCTAATTTAATTTAAATGTTGCGAAGTCTTGATTGAAAATATTCGTCTGATATGTAGTCTTGTGTGGAAGTGAAACGTGGATAATAAACAGTTTAGTCAGGAAGAGATGAGCAACTTTGGAAATGAGCTGAAGAGAGCTGAAGAATAGATACATAGATCAAGAAAGTAATGAGGAGACAATGAATCGAATTCCGGATTAAAAAAAAAAAATTGTATGGCGGTTTCTGTGGGAACTGAAATCGTGTCAGTGTTACCAAATCTACTGAGGGGTTGTTTAGCCGGATTTCAAAAGACAGAATGTTCATATACGTCGAGGAGCAAATTAGATTACAGTAGAGAACATCGTGCAGTGGCTACATTTTGACTTTAATACAGCTAATTGCAAAGAGACTGAAGAGGAATCTGGGTAACGATTTAGTGTTTACTGTTCTCGAGAAGGAGTGTGACACAGAACCGCTGAAGAAAGTGAAGTCCTGAAGTGGAGTGGGCTTGAAAAAACGTATGTTACAGGTACATACAACTTATACAAGTTGTCAGATTATGTAATCAAATTGCGGAATAAAATTTCTACTCACCCTTTCAAAATTGCAAAAGACGGAGACAGGGATGCTGCTTGTCTTCTCCATTGTTCAAATCATCGAGTAGTTACGATAGTGAGCTGTAATTATTGTATGGCAGCGAAACTTAGTAGATATGCTAACGCTGGCAAAAAAAAAATAGTTTCAGTTGTGACCACCAAGTGCAAATTGGGCGCTCTGAGCTGTTTGTATGACGATATGACACTCTCGGTGCCATTTGACAAGCCATAACGTCAGTGAAGGGTATGGCTATCGAGAAGTGAAACCGTGCACTGTTAGTGAAACTATTTCATAAGATCTGTAGCAGTTACAGTGCTGCACTGAGAGAGCATCGCGACTGAAAGGTCGGGCGTTAGGCCTGATGTCATTAAATAGATTAAAGAAGATAATAATTAAATTCGGAAACACGGGTGTGCTCGGTGTGGCACCTGGAAGAGAAAGGCGTCCTATCCTGGTGGAAGTCATTAATGAAGCTCCTGTTCCTGTAACTGACTATGCCAGTTCTCATACAGTGTCACAAGAACTGTCCATCCTGTAGTCACAGTACGGAAAATTAGCTGTGTATTTGGCACTGAATGGTCCAGACAGCGCAGTAACTGAAACCTCATGTTCGGCATTTACTACTTCAGTTTCTGGTACGGATCGAAGGTGATGACATGTGGCCGGGCAGTATTGACTGACGAGGTACATTTTGCACTACAGGGGACAGTGAGTATACTGAAATACCCAGTTTCAGATACCGTTAAGGGACGGGTTGTGCACGAAGAGTCACTGCACTTGCCGTACATGTGTGACGTGTGGATTCACTCTCGGCCCGTAATTCTACGAAAACAAAAACGTACTCAGATGGTCTGTCAGGTGCACGGTAACGTACGCATGTTATTGAGACTGTCTTGTACAGCATGTGAATCCTACTATGGTAGAGCGCAATTGTATGGAAATCAAAGGTTTAGTGCAAGAGGACCTAACACCTCAGGGCGCTCGTCCAGAGAAAAATCTGCTTAATGCAACCTTCCAAGAATGTGGTATCTCAAGAGGTTTTCCAGATAAGTGGCCTGCTAGACGACCTGATCGGAATCTATGTAACTTTTGTTTCCGGGGATATCTAAAGTACATGTTTACCAGGGACACATTTGGCCTCTACCTGATCTGAAGGCCAGTATGGGAGGACACTGTCGCTCAGACTTCACTGGAACTGCTGCAAACAACTGTTGATCACGTAGTTTTACGGATGAAGCTTCTCCTCGACGTCTACGGTGCCCACATAGAACAAACAGGGTAAGCAGCGGTTAATAATAAAATCAACATTGTGTCTTTCTCGCTTGTCTGGCCTTTTATGCTCACGTCCTGTTCCTAATCCGTGCACGGAAACGTTTCTATAGATATTTCTGTATTCACAGCACCAAATTGGCAACCTGGTGGCCAAAATTGGAAATAATTTTTTTCTAGAGTAAACCGCTTACGGGTGTATTTATCAAGTTTTGCTGCCATACAACACTGAAGCGCCAAAGACACTGGTATAGGCATGCGTATTCAAATACGGAGGTATGTAAACAGGCAGAATACGGCGCTTTGATCGGTCACGCCTATACAAGACAACATGTGTCTGGCGTAGTTCTTAGATCGATTACTGCTGTTGCAATTGCAGGTTATCAAAATTTTAGTGAGTTTGAACGCGATGTTGCAGTCGGCGCATGAGCGTTGGGACACAACATCTCCAAGATAGTGATGAACTGGGGATTTTCCTGTACGATCATTTCACGGCTGTGCCGTGAACATCAGGGATCTAGTAAAACATCAAATTTACGACATCGATGTGGCCGGAAAAAGATCCAGCAAGAACGGGACGAATGACGACTGAAGAGAATCGTTCAATGTGACAGAAGCTCAAGCCTTCCAGAAATTGCTGCGAATCATTCAACGACACATCATCGATATGGGTTTTCGGATGACTGCGCGACATGAAGCTTTGCGCCTCACCTGGGCCCGTCAAAATCGACAAATGGACTATTGATAACAGGAAACAAATTGCCTGGTCTGACAAGTCTCGTTTCAAATTTTATCGAGCGGATGGACGTGTACTGGTATAGATACAACCTCATCAATCCATGGTCCCTGTATGTCAGCAGGGGATTGATCAAGCTGGTGGAGGCTCTGTAATGGTGTGAGGCGTGTGCAGTTGGAGTAATATGGGAGCCCTGATACTTCTAGATAACACTCTGATAGGTTACACGTGTCTAAGCGTCCTGTCTGATGACGAGCATCCATTAATGTCCATTGTACATTCCGACGGACTTGGGCAATTTCAGCAGGACGATGCGACACCCCACACGTCCAGAATTGCTACAGAGTGGCTCCAGGAACACTCCTTTGAGTTTAAACAATTCCGCTGGCCGAGAAAGTCCCCAGACAAGAACATTATGGAGCATATTTGGGATGCCTTGGGACGGGCTGTACAGAGGAGATCTCCATCCTCTCTTACTCTTAGGGATTTGCTGATTTCCCTGCAGGATTCATAGTATCAGTTCCCTCCAGCACTACTTCAGATATTACTCGCGTCCATGCCACGTCCCGTTGCGGCCCTTCTACGCACTCGCGGTGGTCCTGCACGATATAAGCCAGGTGTCAGGTGTACCAGATACTTTGGGTCTTCAGTGTATAATTAAGGCCGATACTGGACCTCTGTCAGTAGCTACACTTTTATTATAACCCCTTGTATACATGCAGATTGCATTAGAAATGTGGAGTAGGAAATGAGTAGCAATGGGTATCAAAATAAGAGTAGATCAGTTTATGTAGACCTTGTTCTTCGCAGATGATCAAGTAGTAACACCTAGTGAAGGGGGTGATATCTGTAGCATATTAAGAAATGCATTTGAAGAATAAGATAATAGGGCGCTGAAAATAAATTTTCAAAAGACTGAATAACTATGCCGTGGAGGAAATGCAGGACACGTAACAGCAAATGGCCAGCACACCTAGCAACGTAAATATTTATGTTTGAGGTAAGCATCCTATAGGAAGATGGGACAAGTAATTGGGAAATGCAGCAGAGACCAGCCCGTGGGCCGCGCGGGATTACCCGAGCGGTCTATGGCGCTGCAGTCATGGACTGTGCGGCTCGTCACGGCGGAGGTTCGAGTTCTCCCTCGGGCATGGGTGTGTGTGTTTGTCCTTAGGATAATTTAGGTTAAGTAGTGTGTAAGCTTAGGGGCTGATGACCTTAGCAGTTAAGTACCATAAGATTTCACACACATTTGAACATTTTGAACCAGTCCGTGGAAAAACAGCAGTTCAGAATCTAGAGCGTTTGTTATTGTCTTCTAAGTTAAGTTGATACAGGGTTCAAATGGCTCTGACCACTATGGGACTTAACATCTTAACATCAGTCCCCTAGAACTTAGAACTACTTAAACCTAACCAACCTAAGGACATCACACACATCCATGCCCGAGGCAGGATTCGAACCTGCGACCGTAGCGGGTAAGTTGATAAATGGAGATGATGCTGTAAAGAAACACTGTAGTAACTACAAGACTTGTGAATGCAAATGCTGCAACCTTACTGGAAAAAATAAAAACAAATTTAGAGTTGTAGAAATGGAGTAACAAGGTCGGAGAGGGCATCTCTGCGAGAAAATGTAAGAAATTTAACTATTAGGGACATGATCCGAGCTGAAGAAACCTCACAGACAACATAAAACAGCAGCTCGGCAGGGATGCAGATGTGATGTGAATCACAGACTACAGATGGCCAGATAAATCTTTGATATACCAGCCTTTGGACAGTGAGAGAGATGACCGAATGTTGCCTGATTGAAAGGGTAAAGTAGGCTATCAAGGAAAGAGAAATATAGGACGACGAGGGCGCATGGGAGGATAGAACCAGAGAGCGACAGATATGTGGGTTTCTACGCCGCATGCAGTTACCTTACAGGAACAACAGATAAGTTAAGGCAAAATCTGACTGATCGGAGGAATCAGTTGATTGGATTGATTGGATACATCCTTAGGCATGAAGTAATTCTAATTTTGGTAAAGGCGTGAAATGTAGTGCATTGAAAATGTCGAGGGAGATCAATGGTTGTAAACGGAAAGCGAGTTCATATGGATGTTGATTGTAGTAGATGTTTGGAGATGGAAAAGGCTTCCACGTGACAGCGCAGAATGAAGAACTCCGTCGAATGGGTCTGCGACCAAAAGCCAGTGATAATGTTTCAAAAACAGATTGTATGCAACCCATACAAGGCGGTCATATGGCTCTCCACTACTGACGTAAATCATTACAGTGGTGTAGTGTGTATGTGGCAGAAGCTTGTATGGAATGAGCGCAATAACACGGGCCGAGATCGAGATATTATAGAATGTCAGGATGGAACGACTTTGTTTTGACGTGCATATGATACTACTGTGAATGAGGCTGCCAAATTATTTGGTTTATCAAGGAATAATGTACTATTCGCATCCCTATCTAAATGTGCTGAAATGCCATAAGAAGATCATTACCAACACGCACCAAAGACAAGTGTCGCGCCTTGTAAATGATAATCGCTTAGAATAGTTGCTGCTAGTGAATGCAGATGCATCTCAACTAATCTCCGAGTGAACACCGCAGAGAGAACTGCTTGCAATAGGCGTTCGGAATCAGCAAACTCACAAGAGATCATTAATCAGTTGCTTACAGCGGCACATAAAGCTGCGCGCTTGATCCATTCATCAGGGTGAGTTTGCTGCCTAGGTGGCTGAATTTGTTAACTTGGTCAACCTCATGATTAGAAATTATTACTTTAAATTTCTCGCGGTTCTTGGTTCTGTTGTTTTCATTACTTTCGTCGTCCTTCGATTTACTCTCAAATCATTTTGTTTAGTCATTCCATTCCACACATCCTTCGCGTTTCTTGACTTTCGTTCAGGAAAGCAATGTCGATGTGAATCTTATCACTGACGTACTTTCATCTTAAATTTTGATCCCACTCATGAACCTCTCTTTTATTTCAGTCACCGAATCATCGATGTATAGACGAAAAAGTAGGGATGAAAGGCTACATTGCCCTCTGTTACCCTTTTAAATTTGAGCAATTCGTTCTTGGTCTTCAAGATTTATTGATCGCTGTTTATTCTTGTACATAATGTACGCCCGCATCTCGTGGTCGTGCGGTAGCGTTCTCGCTTCCCACGCCCGGGTTCCCGGGTTCGATTCCCGGCGGGGTCAGGGATTTTCTCTGCCTCGTGATGGCTGGGTGTTGTGTGATGTACTTAGGTTAGTTAGGTTTAAGTAGTTCTAAGTTTTAGGGGACTGATGACCATAGATGTTAAGTCCCATAGTGCTCAGAGCCATTTTTGAACATAATGTATAGCGCCCATGTTTCCATGTAGCTCACTACATTTTTTCTCAGAATTTCGAACATCTTGAACAACTTTAGACTTAACAAGGGAACCTCCCCATCGCACCCCCCCCCCCCCTCAGATTTAGTTATACGTTGGAACAGGGAATAGGCCTTGAAAAACTGAACACAGATCAATCGAGAAAACAGAAAGAAGTTGTGTGGAACTATGAGAAAAATAAGGAGAATATGCAAACTCAGTAGTCCATGCGCAAGATAGGCAACATCAAGGAGAATGTCATCTCAACAGCTCCGTGGTCCCGTGGTTTGCGTGAGCAGCTGCTGAACGAGAGGTCCTTGGGTCAAGTGTTCCCTCGAGTGAAATGTTTCATTTATTTTCAGACAATTATTATATGTTTGTCCGTCCGTCCGATGTGAGGTAACTGCGCCGTATTATGGGGACGCTACACCTAAACAAACATCTAAACAAAACATATGTTTTGACAGAGCACAGGGAAAACTGTGCGACTGTGAAACTGTTGCATTCATTTGTTGCAGTTTATGTGACAAACTCTTTTTTGGGCGTGATTATCACATCCACAAGAAACCTAAATCGGGCAAGGTAGAAGAATCTTTTTACCCATTCGCCAAGTGTACAAGTTAGGTGGGTCGACAACATATTCCTGTCATGTGACGCACATGCCGTCAGCAGTGTCGTATAGAATATATCAGACGTGCTTTCCTGTGGAGGAATCGGTTGACCTGTGACCTTGCGATCAAATGTTTTCGGTTCCCATTGGAGAGGCACGTCCTCTCGTCTACTAATCGCATAGTTTTACGGTGCGGTCGCAAAACACAGACACTTAACTTATTACAGTGAACAGAGACGTCAATGAATCAACGGACAGATCATAACTTTGCGAAAATAAAGAAAGTAAACTCTTCAGTCGAGCGAAGATTTGAACCGAGTACCTCTCATTCCACAGCTGCTCACGCTAACCACGGGACCACGGCGCTCCCGAGCTCGCACTGTCCTTGATGTTGCCTATCTTGTGCATGGACTACTCAATTTGTATATTTTGCTTATTTTTTCGTAGTACCACACAACTTGTTCCTGTTTTCTTGATTGGTCTGTGTTCAGTTTTTCAAGGCCTATCCACTGCGCCAACTTATAACTAAATCTGAGGGGCGTGCGATGGGGAGGTTCCCTTGTTAAGAACGCTTTCTCCAGGTTGCCAGAACCGATGAAGGAGTCTTGATTTTCCTTCATTCTTGCTTCCATTGCGAACTTCAACGTCAGAACTACCTCTCTGGTGCCTTTACCTTTCCAAAGCACAAAATTATCGTCTTTAAGAGGGACGACATAGAAATTCACAAACACGACAATGGTATTAACAAAAAAGAAAGTATCAAGATAAACGGAATTTGGATTCCATTGATGCACCGACCGACAATTACAATGAGCTAAGGCAGAGCCACAGTGCTGATGACCTGGAAACAAACTCAGGTGTTGGCTTCAAAGGTACATAAATATTTCCGGCCGCGTTGCTCTAATACTCTACCAACACCGTAGGATACAACTTCGACATTTTCATCCACTCGTCTTGGCGAAACGTCAGCAATATCGTCGAACAAGATCCCGTGACAGAAGCCAACACATAATATCTGAACAAACTTGCGGTCCCTTCGGCCAACTTTTCCAAGCTTTTAACTTTTATTCCGAGTCGGTCGGTGTATTTAAAAAATAACGAAAGCTGTATGCTTATGTCAACACTGGACTATATGTCACCTGGATGTGTACAGTAGAATTAAACAAATGAACGAAGGTGCTCATTCGATCTGCGATCGAAAGATTCGCTTCGTTCCCAACCCCGCTGCCCCATTCGATTTCGCTGTTATCGCGTTTTCATGCCAACCCCACTGCGATCTGCGGCCTCATGTACGATCAGGAATTACATCGACTGATTGTGTTTCCATTATTCTGTAGGATCAAACAATAAATCAACGAACGTGGTCAATTTACGCTCCAAGGGAAAAGACAATGCGTAATAGTCTCCCGACGGGCGCACTAAATAAGCTGCGATATTAATGCGTGCTGGTTGGGAGGCTACATTACTGAAACGCAGAGCAATGACCATGATTAACGAATGAGTGTGACGTAGTGAATTGCGACCCGAAAGTTGGAGCTCCAGCAGTAATAAATACATTTTCATTTGGCGGGTTCGCTATTCCGTTGCTGCTTATTATTTCACGAGGTTTCCAGCGGTTTTTATTAAAAACTTCGGCAAACAATCAGACGTACATTTCGTGGATAGTATTCCTTCGCCTGCCAAAATAAGTTATATAGAATACGTACCGTAAAACAACAACGGAATAAACCTCAATTTCCTCAAAAAATATGAAGCCTGTTACAAAAATAACTATACTCCCTTTAAAATAATAAGTCACAGATATTTTGCTGTCGCCTCGCCCGTTCAGCGTAGTGCCCTCTCATTTTCACACATTTGCCCCTGCGGTGTTTCTACTGTGCTTTGCAATACTGACAAGTGCGTTTTGAAACGTTGTTAAGAGTCCATGATGACTTATCCTTCACACATGGGGCGAAGGTACACCACACATGTCGAACAACACATGTATACACATAAACATACACTCATATCTACACCAGGTTTCACGCTCTGTGTTGGAGACATACCTTCCCAGAATTAAATTAAAAATATATTCCATCCCCCGTTTCTGACAAAATAGTTTGGCTGTAACGGAAATGCTAGAGATCGAAACTCCCTCAGCTCCGCTAAATGAAGCATCACTAACTCTTTAATGGGTGGCTGCTCGAATATTCCGCTCCAACTGCTAAAATAGAAAAAGGGTGGACATTAACGAAACCTACAAACTGTAGGGATGGATTCACGACTGGGAATGGTGGAGAAAAGGTCCTCTGAGCATCTGACCGCAAATGCATCGCTGCCACAGCAGATGGTGCTGACGAACGGAAGTTCCTCTGACGATGTGCTGTGTCTTCCCTGTGTGTTGCAGGCTTTGTGATTGACGCAGCGTACTGTAAGCAACAGAGTAGTCCGGTATTCATGTCGAGAACAACTCGAGATTGTGTTTTTGTGTGGGCAAGCAGATGGAAATGGTCGAGAAGCAACAAAGCTATACCAAAACAAGTACCTTCACAGACACCAACCACGTCACACAACATTTCAAGCCTAATTTGGGTTACTTCATTGAAATGAACTTGCAGCGGACTTGCGGCGGACTGAGTGTACTCCACATTTGAAGGGCCATATTCTGTAGGGTACTGAGACGAACGCTAATACAAGCTCCAGGCAAGTGGCCCAACGAAACGGTGTGAAACGAAGTACGATTATATGTACCCTGTATAACAACCGCTACTATCCGTATCACCTGCAACACAATGGAGACCACTTGAACATCTGATGTGACGTGGATGCGATGCAGCTCTGTCCTGTGCTCTGGGAAGATTTGTCGTAGTTGCACGCTCGCCGTCTATATCCGAACACAAGTTCGTAGGACATATTTTCCTCCATTTCCAGTCTGAAATCTGTGCCTCCAGTGTCGGTTTTACTAACTTTCGTCCCGCACATTGTATCGCCCCCCCCCCCCCCCTCACTGAAAAACAGTCTGTTTTCAAAAAGAAACCCATATCCGCAAACACATACCTTGGACGCTGGAGAGCGTCGAAGTCAGAGAACGAACACCTAGTAATGGTTTGTTCCGATTCGTTTTGGCGTCTGAATACTGAAGATATGCAACCCTTTAGCCATCTGTGTGCTGCAGATGGACGACCTGAGCCTAATAACGTACCTGACTAGGGAACCTCCCCATCGCACCCCCCTCAGATTTAGTTATAAGTTGGCACAGTGGATAGGCCTTGAAAAACTGAACACAGATCTGTCGAGAAAACAGGAAGAAGTTGTGTGGAACTATGTGAAAAAAATAAGCAAAATATACAAACTGAGTATCCATGTGCAAGATAGGCAACATCAAGGAGAGCGTGAGACTAGGAGCTCCATGGTCCCATGGTCAGCGTGAACAACTGTGGAACGAGAGTTTCTTGGTTCAAATATTCCCTCGACTGAAAATTTTAATTTCTTTATTTTCGAACAGTTATGATCTGTCCGTTCGTTCATAGACGTCTCTGTTCACTGTAGTAAGTTTAGTGTCTGTGTTTTGCCACCGCACCGCAAAACGGTTCGATTAGTAAATGAAAGGACGTGCCTCTCCAAAGGGAGCCGAAAACATTTCATCGCAAGGTCATAGGTCAACCGATTCCTCCACAGGAAAACACATCTGATATGTTCTATACGACACTGGTGACAGATAATAATTGTCTGAAAATAAAAAATTAAATTCTTCACTCAAGGGAAGACTAGAACCCAGGACCTCTCGTTCCACAGCTGCTCACGCTAACCACGTGACCACGGCGTTCCTCAACTCATACTTTCCTTGATGTTGCCTATCTTGCACATGGACTACTCAGTTTGTATATTTTGCTTTTTTTTTTCATAGTTCCACACAACTTCTTCCTGTTTTCTCGATATATCTGTGTTCAGTTTTTCAAGGCCTATCCACTGTGCCAACTTATAACTAAATCTGAGAGGGGTGCGATGGGGAAGTTCCCTTGTGAGTATGAGCTGCATTTCTCTACACAGAACTTGTGCGCATCCTGCCGTGCCCGTTGGTTTCCTCTTCTGTCAATTTGCATTTTGCGCCGCTGCGGTTCACAGTTCCTCTGTTCTCCACGGAGTGTTGACTGTTCCTACGTGCACGAGTGCCGGTGTGGTGGCGTTAGTGGTGTCAAAGCTGACAGCGTGCGGTAGTGTGAGCTAGGTCGGGCCCCCAGTTCCTGACTACCGGTGTTTAGGGTCACAGTGTTGCATGGGGGCACCGCAGCGACGAGGCGGAGCTGTGCTGGCCAGGGTCGTCGCTGTCGACAGCAAGTGTGTCCTCAGGCGTTAAACTCTGCGAAAGCACTGAAATACGTCCGTGGCTGAGCAAGTCTCACCACTAAATCTTGCGGGAGGCTTTTCTGGAGGGTCGGCCAAAATCCAGAGCTCCATCAGGACCGAGACACCGTTCGCTTCCTGTCATCACAGAGCGGGCAACGGGTGTTGAACATTCGAAAAAGTTTAATTTTTAATTGCTGAATCCCATTTAAGGAAGTTAAAAAGACTGATTCCATTCCACTCTCGACAATAATCCAGCCCTCCAGTTCTACGACAGTTGGAATAAAACTCTACCACCTAAGAAGGCTTCCAGTAAGACTGGACGTTGAGACTGGAACCCAGGACAAACTTACAGCACTCTGTGGCAGGATCTCTAAAACTAAGACCACAACCACTACCTTCGTCCTGGAAGTCACTCAGCGCAAACTTAGCAGCGGCGTTAACAGTCTAAGCTTTCAATAAACCCTTAAATTTCAGCATCGGTCCTTTTTAGCTCTCATGGGTGCGGCTTATGCCCGGAAGCTCAACTTTATATAGGCCAAGCATATGATTACTAAATTAAATTAATAGAATCCAGCGTTAGCAGCAAGGCCTTTTAAACTTACTATGCTGAAAAACCTTTATACTGGCCAAGAGAATGATTACTATGAGGGTTGTCCAGACAGTAAGTTCCGATGGCCGCGAAATGGAAACCAGAGTGAAACCAGAAACGTTTTATTTGCAACAGTTAGGTACACCTTCCATCTACTTCTCTACCCTGTCGCCGCTCCAACTTCGAGTGCTGTCGTAGTGTTGTATCAACTTCCCAATATCTTCTTCATAGGAAGCAGCCGCCAGTGCTTTCGGCCAGTTAACTACACTGGTCTGCAGCTCGTTCCCTGTGGAAAACTTTTTTCTTCATAGCCAGGGGTTCTTGTGAGCAGAGATGAGACTCAGGGGAAGCCAGTTACAGACTGTACAGTGGGTGATCAAACACTTCTCATCGGAAACGCTGTTGGAGTTTCTTCATTGCCGCTGCAGTGTGCGGCCGTGAATTGACATGAAGAAGCAACTGATCCACAATTGTGTTATATGGGCTGCATGACACAGGCGAAATCTCTAACAAGGCCCTCATACTTGGCGGGAGACGCTATTCCCTACGCAGACACGACACGATTCACGGGCTTACCAGAGAACTACCCAACACATCCGTGCAAAGCTTTACCGGCTTTTCTAGTGATATCCATTTCGGCACCGATAGAAACATACTTGTTCGACAACCCTCGTATATTCAAACTGAATGGGCTGAGAGGGCTTAGGCAACAAGGCTTTCAAAACTTAAAACACTAAATTTAATACTGGCCAAGCTCAATGACCACTACATTTAGACAATAAGCTACTGCCACCCAGGCGCTCTATACGCTGACAGGGCCCCCACCGCAATGAGAACGTTATCGGGGCCTAGCCACGTAAGCGAGGACGAACACGCGCCATGCTTTAACTGTGCGCACACTAAGAGCTGCGCAAAACAATGTTAAATAAGCCCGTGCGGCAGTCCGCAGTTCATCACCTGAGGTCATGCACTCTTCCTGTCAAAGAACACACTCCGCAATACAACCGCCCCAAAGGGCAACATACGGACTTTATGGTATAAACTTTATTGCCAATTCAAAGGTACAATACTATAAAATCTCTGACCATACTACGGCCTCCACTGCTACAACATTGTGAACCCAACACAGCTCAGTGATGTCTCTACTATGAACGTTGTGTAGCCTGCCAGTGCAATTACCTCGTTGACAGCAGTGCGACAAGTTCCAGTAAACAGCTGCGGAAATGACCGACCTGGTGCTTTCTCCTGGACAGAATATCAGATGCTGAAGTGTAGCTATGTGGATGTTAAACGATTACTCTGTACTCTCATGTGTAGCCCATGCCTGTGTGCAGTTCCGACCTTGCAGAAAATACCCTGCAGTAAATTACACTGAGGTGACTAACGTCGTTGGTTACTTCCTAATATCGTGTCGGAACTCGTTTTGCCAGGCGTAGTGCAGCAACTAGACGTGGCATGGACCCAAGAAGTCGTCTGAAGTCTCCTGCTGAAATATTAAGCCATGCTGCCTCTTTAGCGGCCCATAAGTGCAAAAGTATTGCCGGCGCATGATTTTGTGCACTAACTGATCTTTCGCTTATGCCCCATCAGTGATCGATGGGATAAGGTTGCCAAAGTCATTCGTGAGAATAGTCTGTAATGTTCTACAAGCCAACCACGAATAACTGCGACCCGCTGACATGGCGCATTGTCGTCCGCACAAACTCCATCGACTTTGGGAACGTGAAGTCCATGAATAGCTGTAAGTGGTCTCCTACTAGCCGAACATAAGTATTTCCAGTCAATGATCGTTTCGGTTGGACCAGAGGACCCAGCCCATTCCAGGTAAACAGAGCCCACACCATTTATGGTGCCGCCACACGCCTGCACAGTGCCTCATTGACAACTTGGGTCCTTACTTTCATGGGGTCTGCGTCACACTTGATTCCTGTCATCAGCTTTAACGAACTGAAATCTGGACTCATCTGACTAGGCCACTGTTTTCCAGTCTGCTAGGGTCCAACCGATATGGTCACCAGCCCACATTGATTTCTGCGGTTATTTTACTCAGTGTTGCTTCTCTGTTAGCACTGAAGACACTACGAAACGCCGCTGCTTTCGGTCGTAAGGTGTAGGCCTTCGGCCACTGTGTTGCCCGTGATTGGAGGTAATGCCTGATATTTGGTATTCTCGGTACACTACATTGTGGATCGCGGAATATGGAATTCCTATATATATATATATATATATATATATATATATATATATATATATATATATATATATATATAATTCTGGCTCCATTGGTGATGTGGGCTGTGTTTAGATAGAATAGGCTAGGCCCTCTGGTCCAACTGAGCCGATCATTGACTGGAAATGTTTATGTTCGGCTACTGAGAGACCATTTGCTCCCATTCATCGACCTTGCATTCCCAAACACCAATGGAAATTGCATGGGGATATATTTAACTTATATATCCCTTAAGAAACAAAGTTTCTTCAGCTCTAATATTAATTCTGAACGCAGGAAAAGTACCATTGGCGTGACGCGACGATAGTATGGTGGTGGCGAGGACCATGATGCGTTGGTGTACCTAAGTGGGAAGGCACATGATCATGTCGAAGTAATCATGAGTCTTTCTTTAGGACTGTGGTCTCGTTTTCCGAGTGTTTCTGCATTTCTTAATAACTCAAAATTATCTGTTTGACCTAGTCGAAGAAATTTTAAACCGACGGTTCCACTGAGGACGAGGTAGCTGTTAGCGTCACTTTGGATTACAATGACTGTCTTGCAGTATGGTTGTTGAGATAGTTTGCCAAACGACTGTGATGACTAGACTTTTCTGTCAACGTTGTAACCATAAATTTAATCCTTATTTCCTTTAATGGCCTTTTCCATTAACACGATACACGTTTGAACGAACTGAGATTCCAACTCTTGTGAAAAATCTCTGACTATAGACGGAAATACTCAGCAGGTACTTTACCTGAACGCAACCAACGTAGGTGGACAGCCTTTCAGAATTAACATCATCACAAGTAGACTGCCGACCATTTTTGAATCGAGAGAACCTTCATACGTCGGGTGTAGATACTCGTACATTGGATATTTAGACGTACGTCATTCAAATACACATGAACAAATATATTGTGCAGATGACCTAGCTAGTCTGATCCGTATTTCAAAATTTTTACTTTTCTTCTTTTGCTTTCTAATATTTTACGGTGATGGTCAAGTACAATTCATTGTCATCTGCAGGGGGTGCTCACAAATATGGGAACATCACAAACGCAACAAACTATCCTGTGCAGTACTACTGGAATTCAAAACTGTTTCTAATCGTATAGGGATGGATAAATACAGTGCTCTATGGTTATCAAGGATATCTTATACTATTTTTCCTGCCAAATAATGGAAAGTTCGGATAACGATGACGTAGGTGGATAGCGGTCAGCCAGCCTTCTCTGTAACGTCGTCCACACAGGCGCAATAATACTGTAATCTGGTGTCTTTGGTGGCTAGGGGATGTGTGACGATTCATCCTTGTGCTCAGAAAACCAGTCTTGGACAATACGAGCTGTGTGGCCAGCGGCCATGTCGTCTTGAAACAGAGAATCACTATTGGTGAACAAACATCGTTCTATGAAATGGACCTCATCAGTCAGAAGGCCATTATGCATGACAGTGATACTACCTTGCAGAGAAACCATGGGTCCCATGGAATAACACGATATGGCTCCACCCCCCCCCCCTCCCCCCATGTTTCATTCTTGGCATGAAAACTTAGTCAGATGTTGGAAACAATATGAAACTACACTCATCAGAACAAATATGAGATGTCGTGTGACGAGGGCCTTCCGTCGGGTAGACCGCTCGCCTGGTGCAAGTCTTTCGATTTGACGCCACTTCGGCGACTTGCGCGTCGATGGAGATGAAATGATGATGATTAGCCAGTCCCTGAGCGGAGAAAATCTCCACCCCAGCCGGGAATCGAACCCGGGCCCTTAGGATTGACAGTGTGTCGCGCTGACCACTCAGCTACCGGGGGCGGACATCAGAACAAATGACATTTTTCCATTGCACCCTAGTCAAGGTTTTATGGTTTTGCCTGCGCAGTTTTCTGCAGCAGGCACTCTCATCACTGGGTGGTCTTGGAATTAAGACTAGCCCGGCAATACCGTGTTTATGGAGCTCCCTCCGTGTTATTCTGGGGCTCACAGGGTTCACATGTGAGATAATCAGTGGTGCAGTGACTTTCGCTGCTATGATCCTCATTTCTCGTCGCAAACCTCTACAATGAGCGTTCATCACGATCACTCAACACACACTTTCGTCGACATTGTGATTTAACGAATGATGTTTGTCCGGTTTCCCTGTAAGCCGTAAAAATCTTTGATATGGTGCCACTTGTAACATCAAATACTTCGGCTCTCTTTGTTACGGAAGCAGTCACGACACGAGCACCAGCAACGTGACCACGTTCAGATGCACTGCGTTCGACATAATGCGTCCACAACTGCACAGGACGCTGTTCGGACCCTGACTGACACACGCAAACTCAAGATATTGCACATCTGTGTCGTTCGTGGTCAAAAAGAACACTGTAACGCGCCGACTACCTCTGCCTTTAAGAACGCATTGCTCGCGGTGTTTCCCTATATTGTTCAGTCCCTGTACGTGCTATGCAGGATCCACCCCTTAAGCAGTCTGATTGTTCCTGTGGAGCATGATCTCCTGACACTCTACACCAGTTCTCGGAATCCAAGTGGAAGCGTGTGAGAGAGTTCACTTATGGACTGCTGCACCCCGGCTGGAGCCTTCGTTTGCAGCTTGGAAGCTCTCTTTGGCACGAGCTTCGAACTAGCAGGGACGGGAATTCTCTCCTACGCATTTTTCAACTGACGTAAATCTAATACTGGAATTAATGTCTTCTCGTGACCTCCATGACTGACAAACGGCTTCATGACCTGACCTAGATGCGCCCGTATGTATCCTGTCTACTGAATACAGAGAGTTTAGTAGCTTTTAACCAACGCTTCCATTGAAAAATAAAAAAAATCCCTTGAGATGCACACATGCTATTTATCCTGACCAGGGCCCATAGTGAATCCCTACACATCTCTGTAAGCAAGTTTCAACTGCACAAACTTCTCATTAGCTTTTGCTTTCTGTGTTTTAATTAATGAAACAGCTGGGGTGCTTCCACTGCAAAGGAAGTGGTCGTCTTCCCTCCTTATCTTTCCTAACCAGATCGGTTCAATGACCACGTCGCCAACTCGATGTTAAAGCGTAATCTTCCTTCCTCCTAAATTTAAAATTAAGGCCCGCTTACGGAGACTTGGGTATGCTGGATTTTAAGAGAAACATACCCGTGTGAAAAACAGTACAGAATTTTAGGACATAGAAAGCTGTAGCGAGGCACTCCTTTTCAGTACCAGTGTAATTTACATCCCTAGACGTCTCCTTGGAGTGGTAGGAAATTGGCTGCTGTGATCTGTTTACAGTTTATTTTACACGACGGCCCATATTCCATTTTCAGAGGCATGAGCTGACAGAATTTCCATAATGCTTCTTGTAACATTATACGTAAAGCGCTTAAATTCTTTTCCGGTTCCCACAATCCGTCATTCACTTCCACATGATGCGGTGCTTCGATAAGTATTCTCAGAGACCTTTCCCTCGAATTATGGCCTCCACTCGACACTAATGAACGTTTTTTAACAAAGGATGCACTCTTTTCCAGCACTCCTTTCTGGTTTTTGCTGAGGATATCATTGTAATCAGCGATTCTTATCATTGATATCCTTTCGCCCTGAATTTTGATCCCACTCCATCACTGCCTCTCACACTCAGCGGCTGAAGAGTAAACTGTGCGCCCTGTTCGATCCGAACACTTCTCTCTTGGCCTTCAACTTTTATCGAGGCTTCTTATTTCTTGCATATCTTTTATATTATTCTTGTTCCATTTCTGTATAGACTTATTTGTCTGAGAATTTCAAATAACTTCCACCATTTCACGTTTTCTAAGGTTTTTGGGTAGCTCCACACTCATATCACTGTCTTTTAATTTATTGTAACTCTTGTTTTTATTATCTTGCGCAACGTCAATAAATCATATCTTGTGGATTTACCATTATTAAGCCAAACTTGTAATCAAAGAACCCTCAGTTTTCTTTTCCTTTCTTTCTCTTTAACAGCAACACTGTTTCATCAGACACGTGGCTGCTTGTCCGATGGATGTCGCTTGTATGTGCCCTTGATAGCCATACGAAAGTCCGATGTCATGATTTTCACTCTCATAATTGTTTCATATTAACTCGGATCATTATTTTTGTGTCATTCCCTGTTGTGGATTGGCAAGACAGCCAACCCACAATGAGAGGAAGCCGAAAGGCACGCGTTTTAGCTCACGCAGGCTAGCGTGAGGTCTGGAACAGGTCAAGGAAATGAGACTAACAAAAAAAGGTACGTAGCTCCTGGAATACTTAACTTTAATCCATAATTGGTGAACATCGCTCTTGACGGTACATGTTTTACAGCATCAATAGTTACTGGTAATGGCGCCTTGCTAGGTCGTAGCAAATGACGTAGCTGAAGGCTATGCTAACTATCGTCTCGGCAAATGAGAGCGTAATTTGTCAGTGAACCATCGCTAGCAAAGTCGCCTGTGCAACTGGGGCGAGTGCTAGGAAGTCTCTAGACCTGCCGTGTGGCGGCGCTCGGTCTGCAATCACTGATAGTGGCGACACGCGGGTCCGACGTATACTAACGGACCGCGGCCGATTTAAAGGTTACCACCTAGCAAGTGTGGTGTCTGGCGGTGACACCACATTCCTCCCCCGCAAATCGGCGGACGGTTGTGGCATAAGGCTTCCGCCCGCCAGGGGAAGGACCCCATGTTGACGTATGCGACGAGGTGGGGAGCCTAACAACAGGCGAGGCTTTGCCACCCGCACCCTGCCATTCGGACCGAGGGGACCTAGGAAACGCCTGAAAACCTGCTCCAGGGTGCACGTCAACACGCGGTGTATGCGCCCGTAGAGAGTCAGGAGTGGCCGAAGGATCGACCTCCATCGGGCCGGGGCACCCGACGGGCGATGACGACATATGGTCCGGAGCGGACAAGAGTTCCATGGCGGAGGACAACTGGTCACGGGAAGCGATCGGTGGCGTGGGACCCAGGGAGGCGCCCCGCGGTTGCAGCGACGCGTCCACTGCGGGCGTCGCCGGCGGGAGAACAGGCGGCGGCGGCGGCGGCGGCGGCGCGTCGCCATGGGGCAAAATGGGAGGCCTGGGGCTGAGGCGAGCAAGTAGATAGGTCCCCAGGGCGCTGACCGGACGGCACCGTCGCTGAAAGCAGACGGGGAGCGGCAGATCCCGTGGGACAACAGAGGCGCAGCTGATCGAGATGCCGACGCACCTCACCAGAGGCCCCCAAAACCAGATACATAGCGCGGCCGAGGCAGCGAAGAATGCGCCCTTCGAGCCAACGCCGTGAACCTCGATAGTGGCGGTAGTAGACAACGTCGCCTGGGGCATAAGCAGGTGTCTGCCGCTGCACAGGAACCTGATGCGGCGGATGTAGCAAAGACATCAAGGTTCGATGAGGACGACCGTGGAGCAACTCAGCCGGCGAGCGACCATCTCGGGGCTGAGAGCGATACGAGGACAAAAAGAGCAGTAACGCGTCCTCTCGAGAATGCGACTCTTTTAATTTCAACATCTGTGACTTGAAAGTCCTGACCAAACGTTCAGCGGCACCGTTTGACTGTGGCGAAAACGGCGCGGACGTCAGATGTTGAATACCATTGGCCTTGCAGAATGACTGAAATTCTGCGGACATGAATTGTGGGCCATTGTCGGAAACAATAGTATGCGGAAGACCTGCAATGCAAAAGATAGCAGATAACGCTTGGATGGTGGCAGATGACGTCGTGGAAGACATCTGGACAACAAAAGGAAAATTACTTAATGAATCTACCACAACCAACCATCGAGCATTCCAGAATGGACCAGCAAAATCGATGTGTAAGCGTTGCCAAGGGGAAGTGGCTTTTGGCCATGCAAAGAATTTCCGCGGAGGTGCTGATTGTTGTTCGGCACGCACCATGCAAGAAGAGCACATATTCGTAATCGCGGCATCGATTCCGAACCAAGTACAGTGCTGACGAGCAAGTTGTTTCGTTCTCACTATACCCCAATGTCCTTGGTGAAGAAGCCGTAAGACAGATGACTGTAACGAACGTGGGACCACGATCCGGGACTGATCAGTATCAGAACGCAACAGCAAAACACCACGTCGTACAAAAAGTCTCTCCTTGTGAGCAAAAAATCGGCGAACCAACGGATCGTCGATCCGTGACTTTGACAAGGGCCATTGCGTGGCAACAAAACGCAGAACGGTAGCAAGGACAGGGTCGGCAGCTGTGGCTGTAGCTACACGACGAAAATCAATCGGAAACGATTCGACCACGTCATCGGTTTCCGCATCAACGAATATGCAAGCAAGTTCGGAAGAATCGAATGCTCTGTCCTCAGCAACAGGCAAACGGGACAACGCACCGGCGTTTCCGTGCTTAGCAGTGGACCGATACAAGATATCGTAGCGGTACTGCGAGAGGAAAATAGACCAGCGAATGAATTTCTGCGCTGTACGTGGAGGTACAGGCTTGTTCGGATGAAAAAGCGATGTCAAAGGTTTGTGGTCTGTGATGATGGTAAAGTGACGACCATACAAGAAATCATGAAACTTAGTAACACCAAATACGAGAGCCAATGCTTCTTTCTCGATCTGTGAATAATTTCTTTGCGCAGGCGAGAGAAATTTGGACGCAAAGGCAATAGGGTGATCGTGGGAACCATCGTTGTGCGCAAGCACAGCACCGATCCCGAAATCAGATGCATCCACCATCAACAAAAGGGGCTTCCGGGGATCGAATGGCGTAAGGCAAGTATTGGAAAGCAACGCCGATTTCAACTGGCGAAAGGCGCTTCTCATTCCCTCGTGGAGACGAAAGGAACATCTTTACGGCGTAAGCGATGAAGCGGAGCTGAAATGGAAGAGGCATGGGGAACATATTTGTTATAATAATTTATTTTTCCCAGCACACTCTGTACCTGCTTCATATTCTGCGGCTAAGGCAAGTCTTGTATGGCACGGAGGTGCTCGGGACTGGGATGTATGCCTTGGGCATTGAGTACATGTCCCAGGTAGGGTAAGTCACGAGCAAAAAACACACATTTGTCCTTCCGCAAGCGAAGACCAATTTGTCGCAAGACCTGAAATAATGTTCTGAGATTGGCTAAATGTTCTTCTTCCGTCTTTCCGGAGATCACAATATCGTCCAGATAGTTTGCTGCAGTAGGGGCCGACGCACAAACAGTTTGTAGATATTGCTGAAACAATGCAGGGGCGGATGCACACCCGAATGGCAGTCGTTTGAAGCGATACAAAACAAGATGCGTGTTAACGACCAAACCGCGCTGGGATTCTTCGTCCACCAGTATTTGCAAGTACGCATCTGCTAGGTCCAACTTCGAAAAATATTTACCCGGGCACAGTTTGTCAAAAAGATCTTCCGGGCGGGGTAAAGGAAAAGTTGCAATCACTAGTTGTGGATTCACTGTTGCCTTGAAGTCCACACAAAGTCTCAATTTTCCGGAAGGTTTTGGCAAAATTACTAACGGTGATGCCCAGAGAGAAGCCTGCACACGTTCAATCAGATTCCAAATCGTTTAATATTCGTGCGACCTCATCACGCAATGCGTGGGGAACATTGCACGCTGTGAAAAATTTCGGTTGCGCGTTTACTTTCAGTTCCAAACGTGCTTTATAGTTCTTAGCGCAACCAAGGCCTGGTGCAAAAATGTCTGCAAACTCTTCACATAGACGAGAAACACTGTATGAAGACACAGACTGGTTCACTGATAGGACCTGATTGGATATAGACAAGTTAAACAACTGAAATAAATCAAAACCAAACAAGTTCACTGCAGAAGAAGAACGAAGGACGTACAATGACACAAGTTTTGTTTGTCCCTTGTATGTTGCAAGAAGGCTGCACTGTCCTAACACAGGGATCGCTTGTCCTGAAGAGCTACTGAGCTTAACATATGCGGCACGCAACGGAGGTGTGCCCAGCTGTTTGTACGTGTCTTGATTGATCAGTGAAACTGCAGCTCCAGTATCGAGCTGGAACGGTATCACTTTGCCGTTAGTATCCAAATCTACAAAAAGTTTATTGTCCTGCTGACGACAAGAGCGACTGTCTCGTGCAACATGAACTGACACTGGTACAAAATCACTTGTGACATGACGGGATTCCGTCGATGTCGACGCACACTATTTGTGGGACGAACACAGTCACTGTTAGAGAGAGTGGCACTGGGCGGAGTGGAATGAACTACATGAATCTCCATGGGCAAAGTTTCACGAGCCGGAATATCCTTAGTTCGATTCCGAATCCTGGCGCGAAGCAAAGGGCCTGGAATGGTTGTGAGTGTCCAATCTGAGTTTTTTCTGGCCAACACACTGAACATGTCCTTTTTTATTACAGAAAAAGCAAATAGCGTGGCGTGACGGGCAATTCTCACGTGAATGTCTAGTAGCACACCGCGGGCATGATTTTAGCACTGCATTTGCATGCCGGGGCGGGACACGTGGCTGAGAGCCCGGTAGCAGCTGCGCAGCCGGGCGCGAGGGCTATTTACTGTTCCGTGCAGCGCGCCCGGCGGGCGGGTTAATGTGACACATGGCTGGTGAAGTTTCAAATGATTCCTGAGCAACATCAGGTGTGTCCTGTCGATCCAATATGTCCATCACTTGTTGAAGGGAGGGATTGACTAGTTTCAAAATCTGTTCTCTTATACGAACATCAGAAACGTTCTGTGCAGTTGCTTCACGTACCATAGTATCTGAATAAGGGAGTCCACATTGACACTCAAAAGCACAATCCCTAGTAGGGCCTTGCAAAGTTGCGACCGCTACAGCCGCAGGTTCGAATCCTGCCTCGGGCATGGATGTGCGTGATGTCCTTAGGTTAGTTAGGTTTAACTATTTATAAGTTCTAGGGGACTAATGACCTCAGAAGTTGAGTCCCATAGTGCTCAGAGCCATTTGAACCATTCTGAACCTTGCAAAGTTGCAACCCACTCCCTATTAGTCTGACCTGACGTACGTTTTGTACGTAAGAAAAATGGTTCAAATGGCTCTGAGCACTATGGGACTTAACATCTAAGGTCATCAGTCCCCTAGAACTTAGAACTACTTAAACCTAACCAACCTAAGGACATCACACACATCCATGCCCGAGGCAGGATTCGAAACTCCGACCGTAGCGGTCGAGCGGTTCCAGACTGTAGCGCCTAGAACCGCTCGGCCACCCCGGCCGGCTTGTACGAAAGAAGGTATACCGTTTGGAAACTACATTGACTGATTCTTTGAAATATGCATCTAATTCAGACAAAATTTCGTCGTAGGACAGTGTTGCTACATCGCGTCGGAGAAATAATTTGACTATCACACGGTACGTTTGCATCCCGACGGATGCTAACAAAAAAGGCTGCCGCTCGTTACCTTGAATTCTGTAGGCGGCGAGATGGAATCCAAATTGGTGTGACCACTCCGTCCAGCTTTCCAGTGCAGCATCAAAAGGTCGAAAAGTTGGTGCAACAGCGTGTTGTGGCTGCGTGATCGGTGGAGCGGCGGGCGCCGCATCGTTTTGCATTGCACGTTGACCCTGGACGAGCTGTCCAAGGGCATCCAGCAAGGCCTGCGTCTGCTGGTTCTGTAAGCGATAAAATTCGGACAGTACATCTGGAGATAGTGGCGAAGCCATTACACAAGTAAATCAGAGCAGTATAGTTACGAACGCGAATTGGCCTCGTCGCCAAATGTTGTGGATTGGCAAGACAGCCAACCCACTATGAGAGGAATCCGAAAGGCACGCGTTTTAGCTCACGCAGGCTGGCCTGAGGCCTGGAACAGGTCAAGGAAATGAGACTAACAAAAAGCGTACGTAGCTGCTGGAATACTTAACTTTAATCCATAATTGGTGAACATCGCTCTTGACGATACATGTTTTACAGCAACAATAGTAACTGGTAATGGCGCCTTGCTAGGTCGTAGCAAATGACGTAGCTGAAGGCTATGCTAACTATAATCTCGGCAAATGAGAGCGTAATTTGTCAGTGAACCATCGTTAGCAAAGTCGGCTGTGCAACTGGGGCGAGTGCTAGGAAGTCTCTCTAGACCTGCCGTGTGGCTGCGCTCGGTCTGCAATCATTGATAGTGGCGACACGCGGGTCCGACGTATACTAACGGACCGCGGCCGATTTAAAGGTTACCACCTAGCAAGTGTGGTGTCTGGCGGTGACACCACATTTCCCACAGAGGATTAAGATATTAGCAATTGATGCTATCGGTGTCTTCTGCCTTGTTTGATCATAAGTGCTACAGCACACAGACTTTATTGTAACTGCCAGAAGTCTGTTACAGAGTGAATACAACTGCTACTGATTAGCCTTAAACAGAAAACTAAGCGCCAGCGAAAAACACCTTTATTTTGATGATTTCCAGCCCAAATCCTGCATCATTTCTGTGACACTCCCTCCCATATTTCGCGATAATACAAAACGTGCTGCCTTTCTTTGGACTTTTTCGATGTGATCCGTCAGTCCTATCTGGTAAGGTTACCACACCGCGCAGCAGTACTCTAGAAGAGGACGGTCAAGCGTAGTGTAGGCAGTCTCCTTAGTAGGTCTGTTACATTTTCTAAGTGTCCTACCAATAAAACGCAGCCTTTGGTTAGCCTTCCCCACAACATTTTCTATGTGTTCTTTCCAATTTAAGTTGTTCGTAATTGTAATACCTAGGTATTTAGTTGAATTTACGGCTTTTAAATTAGACTGATTTATCGTGTAACCGAAGTTTAACGAGTTCCTTTTAGCACTCAAGTGGATGACCTCACACTTTTCGTTATTTAGGGTGAACTGCCACTTTTCGCACCATTCAGATATTTTTTCTAAATCGTTTTTCAGTTCCATATGATCTTCTGATGACTTGATTAGTCGATAAACGACAGCGTCATCTGCAAACAACCGAAGACGGCTGCTCAGATTGTCTCCCAAATCGTATATATATATATATTTTATTATATATATAGGGGACAGCAAAGAGCCTATAACGCCGCCTTGGGGAACGCCTGAAATCAGTTATGTTTTACTCGATGACTTTCCGTCAATTACTACGAACTGTGACCTCTCTGACAGGAAATCGCAAATCCAGTCACATAACTGAGACGATATTCCATAAGCACGAAATTTCACTACGAGCCGCTTGTGTAGTACAGTGTCAAAAGCCTTCCGGAAATCCAGGAATACGGAATAGATCTGAAATCCCTTGTCAATAGCGCTCAGCGCTTCATGTGAATAAAGAGCTACTTGTATTTCACAGGAACGATGTTTTCTAAGCCCATGTTCACTGTGTGTCAATACACCGTTTCCTTCGAGATAATTCATAATGTTCGAACACAATATATGTTCTAAAAATCTGCTGCATATCGACGTTAACGATATGGGGCTGTGATTTAGTGAATTACTCCTACTACCTTTCTTGAATATTGGTGTGACCTGTGCAACTTTCCAGTTTTTGGGTACGGATATTTCGTAGAGGGAACGGTTCTATATAATTGCTTAGTATGGAGCTAAGGCATCAGCATAATCGGAAAGGAACTTAATCTGTGTACAGTCTGGACAAGAAGACTTGCTTTTATTATATACCGACCACAAACTCGGAATGTAGCAAAACGGTCGTATCTTTCCAAAGGAACCATTTCGGGAGTCACATTAAGTGATACTGGGGTTTTGAAAACGTACTTTCGTTGACTGGACCAAACTTTGTACTCCATCTTCCCGAAAAAGTGTCCAGGATGTGATCACTTCACCTACTCACAAGCTATTAACGAGAGAGTTTGCAAAACTCCGGCCACGGTGGCCGTGCGGTTCTAGGCGCTGCAGTCCGGAACCGCGGGATTGCTACGGTCGCAGGTTCGAATCCTGCCTCGGGCATGGATGTGTGTGATGCCCTTAGGTAAGTTAGGTTCAAGTAGTTCTGTGTTCTAGGGAACTGATGACCTATGATGTTAGGTCCCATAGTGCTCAGAGCCATTTGAACCACTTTGCAAAGCGTCACCGTGGGCGTTGTAGTCAAGGGTTCGCTGGCTTCAAGAAGTAATCCGCATGTCTTTGAAGTCCAAGGTAGCACCGTCATAATTGAATCCCGAGCTAAAGGCGTCATGTTTCAATTGTCACAATTCTATCTCACATTAAGAAGTTCGTGGAGTGTTGATTTTGTCACTGACTCTTGTTGCGCGTCGCCTGCGTTAAACACTGTGCAAACAGGACTTTGGGTCACACTCGCATCGACAGTCGTATCGGAGATGCTGATATAATCCGGCTAGGACACAGGACGATGCCTCTGCTGATGATGAAGATGCTTCCGTTACTCATGATAAAGATATTGACGGTCTTACATGTGTTTTGGGGCAATACAACATATTTTTCATCGATCAAACGAAAAGGTTTAAGAGCTGTAGTTTCTTAAGAGACATCCACTTGAGTTTCAAGGTAATTAAAATATACCAATTCCCTAAAAACCAAGACCACATTTGTGTATAGTTTTCTGTCATCAGTTATCCGTATATAACTCGAAAGGAAAAAGAAACACAGAAATATGGAAAATAGAAGTACACAAATAATCGTGGCTGACTGATCACTGGACTAAAAAGGACAAAAAGGACCAACCAGCAACTGGAACACACTGAAACCTCATAGGTGGAGCATCTGAACGATTTACATTATTTTAAAATGCCTAGCACACTAGTATTGTGGGATCCGAGAACAATGCGTGAGATGAATGTTGCTTTTGTACGATTCTGGCCGCGAGAAAATGCGGAGTGTATGTTTAGACAGGTCTGAAAGGGAATCGCCGTTATTTTTAGCTCTTACTTTTGAACTGTGGATGAAACTTGGCTACACCAGTCATCCCTCAAAATGCAACAAAAATCAAAGTAGCGAAAGTATGTCTGTGATTACGAAAAAAGCTGCCTAGTACACATGTTGTGCCAGAAAAGCATTGTTATTATTACATGGACTGCAAAAGCATTCTTTTTATTGGCTGCTTTGTGGAACAGCAAACGACGAATACTACGTACGTATTCCGAAACAACGGCGTGGCTAGAGTTCCAAACTAAAAACAGTAAATAGCAATCAGGACAATGAAACAACCGTAACAGGTGCTTTGAGACGTTGTTGACCATATTTAGTATCTTGTATCTGCTACCTGTGTCACGCATCGAATGAAATTTTCAGCCATAGAACCTTTTCTGTGCAGATTATGACATCTGTGAATTACTATTTTTCATACTTTCCAGAATAGCAAGATGCGATGGAATATTGCCATTAAAACATTTAAATCGAGTATTAGCCAATAATATGTGGAATTTGGAAAAGAGGGTATGTCTTACCTACCAAGCCGAAAACTGAAGAAGAACAAGAGAGAACCTTACCATAGAAACAGTATTTTATTTTGAACGAAATACAAAAAAATCTCATAATGTTTAGCTACTTGATTTACGCATTGTTATATGAAGGTGAACACTGGCTTGCAAATATTTTATCAATGAGATTAGTTGAAAGCACTACTCAGATGTTAATCTCCAGCCACAAAGAGCCCTTCGAAAACGTGAGTTGTATCCGGTCAGCATATTTTTCGCTAGAATTCACTATGCTTACAACCAAATATAGACATGAAAAAGATTGCTACACTACCATCGTTCACAAGGTGCGACATAATCGCGAATAAGGTCAGTGACTCAGGAAGCATAGCAACTGTTACTTTAATTCTGGTCCATGTTCAGAAAAGTAGTTATCAGACCATCGATTTCCATCCATGTGACCATCGTCACATCTTAAAAGGTATCCTGATATAAAAAAAACGCAACTGGCTTGTGATCATAGACTGGAATTTAATAAAAAAAAGGAATTCTTCGTCACCATCCGATGGTTTTATTTACAATAAAGAAATGAACGTCTTGTTTTAAAATAAATACCATAGAATTTAGATTACCGTCTGTCACTGGTATCGAAAGAAAAATAATATTCTTCCAGTTTCTTAGGCCCAGAACTGTAAGCGGACATATAAATACAGGTTTCTTAATGTTCAGCGTGTTGAGTAGTTACTGAACAGTCCAGTGCAAAGAAAGCCAGCTGTTTGCTAGATTCCCAATTTTTTTTAATGTTAGGGTATCAGAAGCTTCGGGCAACATCTGCAACCATAGTCAGCATTATTTTCTTGTATATACTGTCAGTTTCATTTGTGACAATGTCATGTGCGTGTAAGAGCATCTAGTATCAGTCTTCCGACGGATGAGCTTTTCCCATACATGTATAAACTAGGCTTCACTTGCTGTGTATTACATTGCAATGAATTAATGTCGAACTCCCACTGGACTAAAGTGCCCTTTGTTTTAGCCAACGGCACTGTGGCAGATGGTGTTTACCGAGATAACGCTATATATCTTCAAAGACCGTATTATCTGCTTAACGACTTTCACATATCACATGTATACGGTTCTAGTACAGAGCGTTTCACGAAGGACGGAAGCAGCGTCTCCTGCGACTCGGGAGAACTAATTCCCCTGTAGGCAGCCCTCAGTAACCGTACCACGCTTCGGACAGTGTGGGAGGCTGCTTATCGGTATTACCTGACCATAAATTGAGCAAGCTAGGAGCGAGCTTGCAGAAAACCGTGAAGCCATTTAGTACGACAAATAGGTGTGTCAACAGAATCTGCCCACAGAGCTATAACAAACTGAAACCTTACAAAATAACAGCTGTTCGTCACCCGTCCAATTAAGATACTGCTGCTCGACTTCAATGCTGAAAGTGGTTACTGCGTTGTATAGTGTCGGAGAAGTTTAGACTTACCGTCCCTTTTTTACGGTGGAGCACGGCTACAGCTGCAGCTGCGCTGCACAACACAGTTAAAGGGTCAGTTTTTCTAAACCCCTTAATTGCTTGCCATTGTGACGCAGAAGTCAGATCAAAGGTGTCTCCCTCTGCAGCGATGTAAAAGCGTGGCTCCTAGTGACGTCACCTTCAGGTTCCGTAACGCTTTACACAGCAAGGTACAGAACATGCGATAAGAAGGCAAGAGCTGAGAAACTGATGTGAGGTGTAAGTTAGTTGGTTTAATGATGTCACGTTGACACCAAATTTCACCAAAACTCTGCCCAGCTCCATCGAGGACCTGTCACACGATGAAAAGGTCGTCAAACCCCTCTCACTCACACATCACGCCTTACTTTCACAACTCTACGACGGATGTCATATCCGCGACGTCCATCGTTGAAATCATTAGGTTTTCTTGAGGGTGGCCGAGTAAATCATTTCAGACTCACCGCCGCTCAGAATCGACGTGTAAAGGCCCGACGGGTGGCATAAAGACCGTCAATGAAACCACCCCTTCACATGGGGCGTTGATTCGTGCTTGACAACCTTCGACACTGCTGTCACTCCCCATCATTAACACTATCCGTAGCAACGCAAAGGTCACTAAGCAAAATTGTCAAGACAGATGGTACTTCATACCCAACCTAAAAAAAGTAAAAAAATAAAAGAAACAGATTTCTTTAAATGTTGTTGACTTTTATTAACGACATAATTTTTCAAAAGTTGCTTATGTGTAAGTAGGGTCCATATTCTGAAAATATCTTTCTGCACACTCTCAGCAACGTGAACATATTTTTAACATTGTTGATTACCAATGTGTGGGTAGTTTATGATCAACACATGAAATTTTTTTTTAAAATACGAATTTCGTTACTTGCAAAAAATCTCTATTCACGACATAGCTTCTAAAGAGATTCCGATGTCTATGTGAGGTACTGAAAATATAGAATATGACATTCACTGAGGAAAGGGATATCTGCTAATTAGATTTAAATTTTTGGATTAATTTTAAACAAAAAATTACAATATTTTAAAAAGTTCTGCGGGTGTTATCCCCCTCCCCCCCACTCCCCCAGGGGATTGCGAGGGTTAAACACTTCTCTAAGGAAAATTAGGGGTTGCGACCCTAGTAAACGTGATCTGACCTCTTCGGAGTGTTGGGCGATCCCAATTTGTGATCTGGTATACAGGATGGAACCATTTCATCTCCATCTACATCTACATCAACATCCATACTCCGCAAGCTACCTAGCGGTGTGTGGCGGAGGGTACTTTGAGTACCTCTATCGGTTCTCTCTTCTATTCAAGTCTCGTATTGCTCGTATTGCATTGAGAATGAATTGCTGCGTTGTGTTATCTAGGAACTCTTCAATCCAATCACATAATTGGTCTGATAGTCCATATGCTCTTACTTTGTTCTTTAGAGGACTGTGGGGAACCCTATGAAACGCCTTGCGGAAGTCAAGAAACACGGCATCTACCTGGGAACCCGTGTCTATGATCCTGTCATAAACATTCGACGTAATTCAAACATGACCTGAAGCAAAAGAGTGCGTTTATGATTTTTCAGCCCTCGTGTTCAAAAATGATTCAAATGGCTGTGAGCTCTGTGGGACTTAACATCTGTGGTCATCAGTCCCCTAGAACTTAGAACTAATTAAACCTAACGAACCTAAGGACATCACACACATCCATGCCCGAGGTAGGATTCGAACCTGCGACCGTAGCGGTCACGGGGTTCCAGACTCAAGCGCCTATAACCGCACGGCCACACCGGCCGGCTAGCCCTCGTGTTTCGCACCTACCTGTGCCTCGATCACAAGGTGTTGCGACATTGACACACGCGTGAATAAATCAGCAAACGGTATCTCTGAGACACAAACAGTTCGGCAACACCTTCAGTGCCACCCACGTACCTTTGTTAGGCACTTTAAAAATTTACCTGTGCAGAGATAGCCTTTGCTTCCATGGTGCCATTGCAGCAGGCAACCACTTCGACACATCTCCGCTGAGTAATTCTAAGTCGCTGAAGTAGCATCTGCTGGCCGCATGCATCTACACATTGATTCATTAGCGAATTGCGCATGACCACACTGCACATGAACGCACTAATCATAAAATCAATGCTGTCACGGTATGCCTCTTTACTTCCCCTACAACCAGTAGTGCGCCTAGAGCTGACCCTGCCATCACAGTAGATCCTGCCGCTTCCCGGCCCCACCCTTCCCCGCACTCCCTGCTTTGCCTCTGGCTCGGCGGCTGTCGTGACGGGCGGCAGTGTGTGGCGGTGCGCAGTCGCGCCCGTGTGCGCAGTGTCGGGCGGCGGGGGCGGCGGGGGCGTGCGGACGCTGGCGGTGGGCCGCGGCGAGCGCGCTGACATCCGCTGCGAGGTGGACGCCAACCCGCCGGCCGGCGCCTTCCGCTGGGCCTTCAACAGCTCCGGCGGCGGCGACGAGCTGGCGGGCTCTGCCAGCATCTCGTACACGCCGCACACCGACCTCGACTACGGCCACCTGCTGTGCTGGGCCGCCAACAGGGTGGGCCGGCAGGCGGCCGCCTGCGTCTTCCACATCGTGCCCGCAGGTACGTAACACCTCTTCTCACATGTTAAAGAAAAGCTACACTGGTCTATCAACGTACACTACAGTTTATGATGTTCTGTTTGCCTGACCCTTCAGTTGTAACACAGCAATACAGTGCAGTACCATTTGGCCTTATCTGACGCTTGTATGGTATGATGATGGTGAAAGAAGATTCGTTCAGTTATTTATGTCAATGAGCAAACCAGGAACCTCCTTTCATTCCGTAAATTACTTTAACCTAACAGCAGCATTTATTGTTTCGTGCCGTAAATACGAGGCGTGTTTTTTAAGCAAGTACCGTTTTCAAATTAAAAAAAGCCGTGCTAAGATATCTCAGTAATTTTATTTTTACATGATAGCCTGTACCTTAGTCTACGCTCAGACGCCATTAGAGTCTGATTCTTCCTTTTTTACGTTGTGTACTGAGTGTTAAGATGCCTCCGATAATTGTGAGTCCCGCTGACTGTGAGGTACAGGCTGTTATAAGAGTTGTTAGTGCTGAAAGCTTAAAAGCGATCGTTTAGACAGTGGATTCACTTTCCATGAGCGGTACCACAACGACGGTGATGATTTCTTAAACCAAATTGTTACGGGAGGTGAAACTGGGTGACCTACGTCAAACCAGAATCAAAGCAACAGTCCATGGAAGTTGAGGAAGAGCATCGTTTTGCTGCAAGACAATGCCCGTCGGCATGTGGCGAATCAGACCAAAGATCTCACCCCATCTTTTCCATGAGAAACTCTAGATCATCCTCCGTACAACCCCGATCTTGCGCCCAGTGACTGTCATCTGTTCTTGCACTTGAAGAAACACCTGGTCGGTCAGCGTCTTAAAGACGATGACGAAGTCAAAACAGTGGTGATGCAGTGGTTAACAAGTCAGGCGGTAGACTTCTATGAGGAGGGTATACAAAAACTGGTAGAACGTTATGACAAGTGCCTCAATATTGACGGAAATTATGTACAACAGTAGATTAAGGTACAGGCTTTCATGTAAAAATAAAGTTATTGAGATATCTTAGCACGTCCTTTTTTAATTTCAAAACGGTACTTGCTTAAAATACACGCCTCGTACTACACTGACGAAGAAAAAGACTCCAGCACCAAATAGAAAGTGTGCGACACAAACGGAAGTTGGTAGGCGTGTTTCTACATCTAAAAGATGATGTCTATCCGGATTTCGCGCCAGTCGCGTAAGAGTGGCGCTAGTAGTGCCACTATGAGGATCCAAATCAGGTATGGTTTAAACACACACTGTGATGGTCGTGAGCGTCACTTACCACTGAGATTGGACGTGGTGAGTTGAGTTTAGTCAAGAATGCCTTAAAGGCAACAAAGACGTCATTATCAGCACCTCACTGTCTTTCAACGAGATTGTGCAATAGGGTTACGAGAAACTGAATGTTCCTTCTGCCATATTGCTGAAACACTTGGCAGGAATGTAGCCTTTGTACATGACTGCTGACAGCGGTGGTCACTAGATTGTGTGAATGTGGGAAGACCGACTCTAAACAGACGCGTGGCTTTACCGAGAGGGAGTATGGCTCTGGCGCATCGTATCGCATCTCCAGCAGCGGTTTCAGCAGCACTTGGTACCACAGTGACACAACGAACTGCTAGTGCAAGGTGGCAACCGATGTGGCCCCTCTAAAATGAGTGCAAGACCCACATCACAGATGAGAATCTTAATTGGAAAAGTCATATTTTGGATCTCCTAAAGCTACTTGGTTCAGCAACTTTTGCAATCAGAGTAATTGCCAATTTTGAGGATGTAGAGATTAGTAACCTAACATACATTGCATACTTCCACTTGTAACACTACGCTACTGCGCACGATACTTATTAAAGCCTGTACTATGGTACGTTGACGGGCTTCACATTATAAGAAACGATTTTTGTATATATGTTGACCGCGTGTACCAGAATGGAGGCAAAATCAGACTTTCACCCACTCAGTAACAACAATGATACGTCAAGCAAGTCTGAAGTGCAACTACACGTTAGGACGGACAAGAAACGCCCACAGCAGATGATACCA
This sequence comes from Schistocerca americana, assembly GCF_021461395.2. NCBI lineage: Eukaryota > Metazoa > Arthropoda > Insecta > Orthoptera > Acrididae > Schistocerca > Schistocerca americana. The sequence goes on along the minus strand of NC_060122.1, from coordinate 747,607,171 downwards.
AATTGTTAATAATACGGTCGCTAGCCTAATTAGGCATTAATTGAGTTTCTTCCCCGTACAAGTTGAAGTACGTGTATGCAAAACAACACGCATTAACACTGCATAATATGGTAAATTTTAGAACCAGAAAATCTACTGAACTAATAATTTCACTTTCTGTACTAATATGAACAAGCCATAAATACACAGCAATATACTATAATGTTTACTACAAACTTCGTACAGTCTATTGATCTGATTAAAATCGGGCATAGGTTACCCTAGAAATAGCACTTTCGAAACACACATACAATGTCAATTTTGAAAAAGGTAAAACACTAATAACTTTTGGTTTTATCTCGACTTTAACTTTGCTGGTCAAATCAGTTCAGTACATTTCAGAATTTGCATGAATAGAAAAGAAAACGGGGGGGGGGGGGGGGGGGGGGGGGGAAGGGGACCCTGAAACTGTTATGATCACTGTACTGAAATTTTTGATTATCGAAATCGTTAATCACCCAAGATTTCCAATATATGAGTTACTACTCTTTTTGTCTTATTTCTTGCTCATTTAACTACCATTATTTTTGTCTCAAATTAATTAGCCTTCATTACTAAACCAATTTCAACATTATCTTCCAACTTTGTCAGACCTATATTATTTACCTATTTATTCATTAACAACAAAGTTCTTTAACATCATTCTAACATAGATAGGTCTGCAGGTAATTATTATTAACATAAACTTTAAATCTTCATCTCGGGACAGTCGGACTGCACAACATGTGGAAAGGACCCTGTCTAGGTTAGTGATGAGGATAATTAAATGATAGGACAGTTCTGGTAAAAGTTAAGTTGTTATTGAACAGTAAGAAACAAAAGTAACACTGGTCCACACGAATACAGTACTAAAAGTTTCAACCTGTTCGTATCGATGCGGCGGTTGGCGGGCGGCGAGATGGCGAGGCGCAGAGCACACATACAATCACAGCTATGGCTCTTGACGTATCGGCACTTTACTTCTTCTGAGCGTCGCAATACATTTCCATTTAGTGCCTATAGAATATAACCATGCTGTATAGTCGTCGGAAACGGCACATCCGAGGCTCAATGAAATCACGTTTACCAGGAGAGCCTCCTCGATCCAGAGCGTGTTTCTCAGACCGATGCCCAACTCCGACTACTACTGCTGAGCCCGTTATGCCGTGCCGCGCTCGCCTGCCATCCACCTTTTACCGCTCCCCTACAGACAGGGTATTCACCCGAGGTTTTGCATTCTACATATCCTAATACATTGTCTACGTATGGACCAGGCGCACAATTACAACTTTAACATCTTACAACAGTTTCAACATTTCTTACATTTCAATTTTGTTATAAAATTGCTTGCTATTTGACATAAACATTAATATTTACATCGAAAATTGTTTTCAGTTTCTTTAACATAATGACATGACAAGAAAAGAAATGAATTCAGAACATTGATTACACTAATTTATCGAAAATCAGAAGAAGAAATTATTATATGTACAATTGTACAGCGTTGTTGTTGTTACACACTCTCTGATGTCATACGGAAAAATATTCTGGGGCAACTCAACACCTAGGCTAAAGGGATTCACTGCTCAATAGAAAGTAGTTAGAATAATGTGTGGGGTTCATAGTCGCACATCTTGTAGGCATCTGTTTAAAAGGTTAGGAATTCTTACAACTACTTCACAGTACATTTACTCAGTAATGAAATTTTTTCTCAACAACATGAACCAGTTTGAAATCAACAGCGACATTCATTATTACAATATCAGAAAAAAGGAAGCCGTGCACTGTCCTTTACTTAACCTATCTTTGGCACAGAAATGGGTAAAATATGCTGCTATAAAACTTTTTGATACATTACCAGATGAAATAAAAAGTCTGACAGACAGCAGTAATAGTATCAAAAACAAATTAAAATCATACCTCCTTGACAACTCCTTCTATACCATAGATGAATTCTTGAATATGAGTAAATAAATCTGGAGATACAATATTTATGCATTTTGTGCCATTTAAGGGAATAGGTATAACACTATAATGTAAAAAAAAAAAGAAACACTTGTTTCCTGTGCGCATTTCTTGTGCATTTGACACGTTTCACATCATAACGGTTTTCCGTTCTATTGATCAATGGAACACGTAGCTAACTAACTAACTAGCCCACTTTACATTTTTAAAACACAACGATGAAGTTTGGGTATTGTTGCGCGGAATCATTCTCAATATTTCTAGTTATCTTCACACCGAAGTAACTAAACTGGGCATGTGGTGATTAAATGTCTCATTTCACGCAAGTAGCAAATTCTGTAGCAGATGAAAACAACGCAGTTAGCTTCGGTTTTGTGAGCGACTACAATCTTTGGACAGATGACAGAGGAGTAGCGGAAATTTTGTCGCAAGGTGATGATTGGGCAGCTGCTGGTGCAGAGTAGGAGACACTGAGGCTATTCTCGACCTAATAAAAAGAACATATAAGATGTTGGAAGAACGAAAGAAACCATTCCGCATTTGTAGAACATTTAGAACACCATAACCACCATCTTTCCAACATGGAACAAGAAATGAAAATAATGAGAATAAGAAACCATGACAAACATCTGATACAAACGCCAAAAAACTTCCAAATTTAGAAAGCCATCGCCGAAAACAAACATCTGATAAATGAACAAACACACTTCAGCACAGGCTCCCTACTACACTTAATAAAATAAATGATAAGATAAAAAAATCGTACCTCATACACAATCAGGAGAGAAAAGAATGAAAATCTCTTACCTCCTTCGCCTTCTGGACACACACACACACACACACACACACACACACACAAACACAGCCCACAAAAGAATTACATCTAAACACACACACACACACACACACACACACGCACACACAAATGCATACGTAAGCAGACCACAGATACTTCAATAATTACACTCAAAAGTTCGGCAATAACTTTCGATCTTTGGCAATAACATCTGACAGTCGGCAACACAAACCAAAACATAGCCTCGAAACAAGTGTCAAATTCATAGTGCTGAGAAATGTGGGAAAAAAACCTAAACTGGCATTTACAAGAAGAACAACACCAAAAATGCAACAGGAGCATAATATGAAGGAAATCGTCCACGCCACCTGTAAGTACTGTTCAAAATATTACTACGTAATAGGAAATACCAACCACCAGAACTGTTTATAACCCATAGCAAAATAACATCAGACGGAACGACACAAGAAGCAGGGTAGCACTGGAAATCGGACATTCCAGGCCAAAGGTAATGTACAAGCATCAAACATCGGCGTTAAGGAAGAAATTTCTGAGGCTGTAGGGCGACAGTGTATGGTAGTGAACCATGGACTGTAGGGATACCAGAACAGAAGAGTTAAAGAAGTATTAGAGCTGTGGTACTATACACTGACGTTTAAAACTATGAATGGAAATGTTGTCCACAGAATGGGAGAGTAAAGCGATATGTGGAAGAAACTGGAATTGGCCCTCGAATTCAATTGGAATTGGTTTCCGCCTCGTAAGGTCGCTGAACTGTGATGAGCGCTATTGTGACTTTTGCATAAATGCTGTAACGTATGTACACAAATGTAAATGGAGCACAGTGGGTCTCAAGAATATATTTGATTTTATCAAATTAGTATGCGCTTTCTTGAGTGGTGTAACGACCAGTTACAGCATGCTGGTGTATTCACGCAAGGTTAAATTAGGTGTACGTATGGCAGGAAGGGAAAGAACAACCGCACCACACGTAAGGGTAAGTAGGTTTAAGAGGTCGACGATGGGCGGTTGGACTTGAAGTGTGCAGGATCCAAAGGTAGGTCTGTGTTGTAACTACCAAAGGAAATTCTCCATCGCAGTTCGTCAGTTTTAGTGGTAAGATGGCCCACTAGATAACCAGTCAAAAACTGGACACAGGTCAAGCATGAAAAGAAGAAGAAAATTTATTGAACTGTGAACGGTCCAAGCTCAATACGAGCAACATCGAGCGAATTTGAAAAGCCACAGTGTTGTGGTTATTTGGTCAGGGCTTTAGACGCCGATGGGGAAGATCTGTGTTCGAATCTCAGTCATGCACCGTATGCACCGTATACATTTGTTTGCAAAGTTATGAACTGTGGCCGGCCGAAGTGGCCGTGCGGTTAAAGGCGCTGCAGCCTGGAACCGCGAGACCGCTACGGTCGCAGGTTCGAATCCTGCCTCGGGCATGGATGTTTGTGATGTCATTACGTTAGTTAGGTTTAACTAGTTCTAAGTTCTAGGGGACTAATGACCTCAGCAGTTGAGTCCCATAGTGCTCAGAACCATTTTTTTATGAACTGTGCATCAGGTTAGTGACGTGTCTGTTCCCTGTATTCAAATTTGTGTCTGTATCTTGGTGTAACTTCAGTTTGCAACAGCGAAATGTAAGGGAGGGACCTCCAGACGTACGTACCTACAACTTTTTTTTTTTTTTTTTTTTTTTTTTTTTTTTTACGCACAGGTATCACATATTGTATCACATATTATGAATCTTGCGTTCCGTTTTGTAAACTTTGACTCTTGAATTCCCTTGTTATATCATAGTTGACACCTGTTTATTTTTTATTTTCTTTTTTGTGGAAGGTCTATTCGGCATCTCTCCTGCTCTCACTATTCATCACATTTACCTGCGACGGTAATATATTCTTACCATACGACTCATATTCTACACTCATGGTTATAAATTAAGGATAATGCTGATACATGGTGAAACAACGCTCTGATGGGCGGTTTGCAGGTGTAAATCACCTTGGGGTGTGACCATGCGGTGCATTTGACGTGCGGTCGTCGCACGGTGGCACATACGCAGAGGTGTGTTGGTGTATGTTGGAGTACGGTGCAGCGAGTAAGTATGCAAACGTTTTGAGAGGTGCTAATGGTTACTGTGTGTTGAAAATGGCTAAAAGAACACATATTGATGACGTCATGAGGGGTAGAATACTAGGGCGATTTTAGGCTTGTCAAGCACAGCAGGTAGTAGCACGGGCCCTCCGTGTGCCACAAAGTCTGATCTCAAGATTATGGCAACGATTCCAGCAGACAGAAAACATGTCCAGGCGCTGCAATACGGGTCGTCCACAGTATACAACACCACGAGAAGACCGATACCTCACCTTCAGAGCCCGCAGACGGCCACGGAGTACTGCAGGTAGCCTTGCTTTGGACTTTACCACAGCCACTGGAACAGTTGTCTGCTGACAGACTGTCTACAGACGACTGAACAGACATGGTTTATTCGCCCGGATACCTGCAAGGTGCATTTGACAGACCCCTGGTCACAGGAAAGCCCGTAAAGCCTGGTGTCAAGAACACAGTACATGATCATTGGAACAGTGGTCCCAGGTTATGTTCACGGACGAGTCCAGGTATAGTCTGAACAGAGATTCTCGCCGGGATTTCATCTGGCGTGAACCAGGTTCAAAAAATGGTTCAAATGGCTCTGAGCACTATGGGACTCAACTGCTGTGGTCATAAGTCCCCTAGAACTAAGAACTACTTAAACCTAACTAACCTAAGGACAGCACACAACACCCAGCCATCACGAGGCAGAGAAAATCCCTGACCCCGCCGGGAATCGAACCCGGGAACCCGGGCGTGGGAAGCGAGAACGCTACCACACGACCACGAGATGCGGGCTGGCGTGAACCAGGAATCAGATACCAAACCTTTAACGTCATTGAAAGGGATCTGTATGGAGGTCGTGGTATGATGGTGTGGTGTGGGATTATGATTGGTGCACGTACAGCCCTGCATGTCTTTGACAGAGGAACTGTAACAGGTCAGGTACATCGGGACGTAATTTTGAACCAGTATGTCCGCCTTTTCAGGGGTGCAACGGATCCCACCTTCCTCCTAATGGGTGATAACACACGGCCCCGCCGAGGTGCCATCGTGGAGGAGTACCTTGAAACAGAAGGTATCAGGCGAATGGAGAGGCCTGCCTGTTCTCCAGAACTAAACGCCATCGAGTACGTCTGGGATGCTCTCGGTCGACTTATCGCTGCACGTATTCAAACCACTAGGACACTTCAGGAGCTCCGACAGGCACTGGTGCAAAAATGGGAGGTGCTCGACTACCTGGTACAGAGTATGCCAACCCATTGTGCGGCCTGTGTACGTGTGCACGGTGATCATATCCCATACTGATATCGGGGTACATGCGCAGGAAACAGTGGTGTTTTGTAGCACATGGGTGTCGGGACGGTTTTTTTCAACATATCACCAATACCGTGGACTGTCAGATCTGTGTCGTGTGTGTTCCCTATATGCCTATGCTATTGGCGCCAGTTCTGTACAGTGCCAGATTGTGTAGCACCACATTCTGCAATTATCCTTAATTTATGAGCATGGGTGCATAACCAATGTATCGTATAATAATTGCCAAGACTACGGAAGGAGAGCACAGACATCAGTCATCGGAGGGGAAGTTCATATTTTCGTGAAAAAAAAGGGACACGAGGGAGATTTGAACACGGATCTCCCGCTTTGTAGTCCAACACCTTTTGCACACTTCAATACACTTTCTTCTTGTTTTCATGACCGATCTGCGTTCAGTTTTCACGGACTATCCACAGGGCCATTTCACCACTAAATCTGATGGGGGTGCGATGGGGAGTTTCCGTTGTAAATCACACAGCCCTGCTGGACCATGGCTTACCATTCTAGATAGGTTGTTCGACATTATTTCACAGATGTGAGTTTTGCCTGGTTATTTCTCTTGGTGGAAACAATTGCAAGTATACTGCAGGAATAACTGAGCAGTAACGTAACATAGGTCTAAATAGCTTTAAGCTCCTTAAGTACCCGAGCATGCTGTAACGACTGCCACCTGCGAGAGCTGACCCCTTTGCCCTGCCCCCGGCAGGTCGCCCGGACAAGGTGCAGAACTGCACGGTGGGAAACGTGACGGCGCACGCGCTGTCGCTCCGGTGCGCAGAGGGCTTCAGCGGAGGCCTGCCGCAGTCCTTCCTGCTGGAGGTCCGCGAGGACGACTCGGGCGAACTGCGCGCCAACCTTAGCGCCGGCGCGCCCACCTTCCACGTGCAGCAGCTGCGCGCCGGCGAGCTGCACCACCTCGCCGTCTTCGCGTACAACTCCAAGGGCCGCAGCGAGCCCGTCTTCCTCGCCGTCACCACCATGGCGGCGCTCGAGCGCCAGCTCAAGGCCGGCCACCACGGTAAGGCCGCGCCCTGGGCGCTCTGTCATTAGACGCTTCATCTTCTTCACATCTAGTTGCTATGTGAGGGTCACAGTCTACCGTTGTCAGGGAAAGTTAAGCTCAAAGTACAATTTTTAAACCACAATAATTTGCAAAACTCAAAGATTGATGTGCCACAGCCAAGTAACATACATAAAATGAGCTGCTAGAGTACAGTACAATATAGAAAATAACAGAAAGAAACATGCAATGACATACATAAACGACACCTCTACTCGAAGTCCATAAGTAGACAGAAGCCATTCCGATTTATGATGGTCACCTAGATATTAGAAAAGGTGGGACGGGATTCGAAATTGGGTGTGTGATCACCAAGAATGGCACCTGTACTCTGCTACAAGCTCACATGCTGGCCACAATACTGGAAAGGAGTTATTAGAGATAGGACGTTCTATTCCTCCAACAGTGCGGTTGACAGATGGTGGATGGCAACGGTGCATGGAGGTACTCAAATAGATCTCCCCAAAGCGTCCGACACTTATTCAATGGGATTTAAGACGGGGGAACGGCAGACCAGTGTTTCTCCGAATGTAATCTTGTCCGAAGTGATCCTCCACCAATGCTGATCAATGTGATCGAACATTGTCATCCATGAAAACGAACCCAAGACGCATACAGGGACGGAGTACTGTGCCACAATATCACAATAACTTTGAGCAGCTTGTGTACTGTGTTCAGGGATCTGGAGATCAGTACGCCGATGCTGTGTTATGCTTCCCCACACCATACCCCCTAGATCAAGGAAATGATCTAGTTCGACAGTTTTTCCTCGATCTATGGCGTGTTCCCACATGACGCCATAGAAGGTACGCCCCACATTGTCGAACATTACCGCTTTGGCCACCCAGATGCTGAGTTGTGTGGAAATATAATGTTGCAAGACCATAGTTACAACGAATCTCTGACTGCAGTTCACTCACAAGTCAACTTTTTTGTGACACAGTACTCATTTCCCAAGCGCATGGCTTCAGCGGTGGATTTGGCCAGATTTAATTTTTGTGTATGGCAATGCGGGACTGACGGTGGAGGAGCTGTTGGAAAGAGAGGACCTTCAGCGAATGGATGGCCTATCCTTTTCCCCTACTTAAACTCCATGTACCCGTGGTCTAGGTCCCGAAACCGCCTCAGATAATGGTCCTTCGAATGGTCGACGCAGGAGACATAAATACCGCCCACACTGGCAGAAATGGTCAAGATTATATGGCTTTCTGCCAGGTTTATGATGCGACACCGCGTGCTTCAGGGATTATGATGCAGATGATAACTTCATTTTCACTCCCGCCCGTGACTAGGATTGTCATTCACTTTATTCCTGCTACAAAAAAAAAAAAAAAAAAAAAAAAAAAAGAGGGCGGCCTTTGCGTTGATTTTATGGTTTCCAAATTTTTTTTTGCTGTCTTGATACTTTTCTCATCCCTAGGACAGCACAATTGTACGATTAAAGATTGTTTGTTTACCCTGCCTTCCTATTCCCAAAAAAAACATAAAAAAACAAAAAAAAGTGGTCGCGTTGTTGGACCATAAAACGGAGGAACAGCGTTTCTATTTTTATTTTATTTTACCAGAAAAAAGGGTCGGTAGAGCAAAAAAAAACACCAAAAAAAGGGTAGCGTCTTTGATTCATAATCAAAACGTCTCCGGTCCCGCGTTCGATCCCCGTCACTGCTTAAATTTTGATAAATAATCAGCATTGGCGGCCAAAGACTTCCGGCATAAGAAGTCAGCCTCATTCTGCCAACGGCCTTGTCAAAGAGGGTGCAGGAGCGGATAGAGGTTCAGCGCACTCTCTTGTCTTAGGGGTGGGAAATTGCTCCTAAAGGCGGAAGAATCAGCAATGATCAACGACATGAGGATGCAGAAGGCAATGGAAACCACTGCATTAAAGACACTTAACGTGTATCCACAAGACATGTGGCCTGTAATTGAAGAAGTGTCATGATGATCTCTCCATCGGCAAAAGATTCCGGAATAGTCCCCCATTCGGATCTCCGGGAGGGGACTGCCAAGGGGGAGGCTACCATCAGAAAAAATTGAATAATCGACGAAAGGATAACGTTCTACGAGTGGGGGCGTGGAATGTCAGAAGCTTGAACGTGGTAGGGAAACTAGAAAATCTGAAAAGGGAAATTCAAAGGCTCAATCTAGATATAGTAGGGGTCAGTGAAGTGAAGTGGAAGGAAGACAAGGATTTCTGGTCAGATGAGTATCGGGTAATATCAACTGCAGCAGAAAATGGTATAACAGGTGTAGGATTCGTTATGAATAGGAAGGTAGGGCAGAGGTTGTGTTACTGTGAACAGTTTAGTGACCGGGTTGTTCTAATCAGAATCGACAGCAGCCCAACACCGACAACGATAGTTCAGGTATACATGCCGACGTCGCAAGCTGAAGATGAACTGCTAGCGAAAGTGTATGAGGATATTGAAAGGGTAGTGCAGTATGTAAAGGGGGACGAAAATCTAATAGTCATGGGCCACTGGAATGCAGTTATAGGGGAAGGAGTAGAAGAAAAGGTTACAGGAGAATATGGGATTGGGACAAGGAATGAAAGAGGAGAAAGACTAATTGGAGTACTGTAACAAGTTTCAGCTAGTAATAGCGAATACCCTGTTCAAGAATCACAAGAGGTGGAGGTATACTTGGAAAAGGCCGGGAGACACTGGAAGATTTCAATTAGATTACATCATGGTCAGACAGAGATTCCGAAATCAGATACTGGATTGTAAGCCGTACCCAGGAGCAGATATAGACTCAGATCACAATATAGTAGTGATGAAGAGTAGGCTGAAGTTCAAGACATTAGTCAGGAAGAATCAATACGCAAAGAAGTGGGATACGGAAGTACTAGAGAATGACGAGATACGTGTTGAAGTTCTCTAACGCTGTAGATACAGGAATAAGGAATAGCGCAGTAGGCAGTACGGTTGAAGAGGAATGGACATCTCTAAAAAGGGCCATCACAGAAGTTGGGAAGGAAAACATAGGCAAAAAAAAGGTAGCTGCGAAGAAACCATGGGTAACAGAAGAAATACTTCAGTCGATTGATGAAAGGAGGAAGTATAAACATGTTCCGGGAAAATCAGCAAGACGGAAATACAAGTCGCTGAGGAATGAAATAAATAGGAAGTGCTGGGAAGCTAAGATGAAATGGCTGCAGGAAAAATGTGAAGACATCGAAAAAGATACGATTGTCGGAAGGAAAGTCTCAGTATACAGGAAAGTCAAAACAACCTTTGGTGACATTAAAAGCAACGGTGGTAACATTAAGAGTGCAACGGGAATTCCATTGTTAAATGCAGAGGAGAGAGCAGATAGGTGGAAAGAATACATTGAAAGCCTCTATGAGGGGGAAGATTTGTCTGATGTGATAGAAGAAGAAACAGGAGTCGATTTAGATGAGATAGGGGATCCAGTATTAGAATCGGAATTTAAAAGAGCTTTAGAGGACTTACGGTCAAATAAGGCAGAAGGGATAGATAACATTCCATCAGAATTTCTAAAATCATTGGGGGAAGTGGCAACAAAACGACTGTTCACGTGGGTGTGTAGAATTTATGAGTCTGTCGATATACCATCTGACTTTCGGAAAAGCATCATCCACACAATTCCGAAGACGGCAAGAGCTGACAAGTGCGAGAATTATCGCACAGTCAGCTTAACAGCTCATGCATCGAAGCTGCTTACAAGAATAATATACAGAAGAATGGAATAGAAAATTGAGAATGCGATAGGTGAAGATCAGTTTCGCTTTAGGAAAAGTAAAGGGACGATAGAGGCAATTCTGACGTTACGGCTAATAGTGGAAGCAAGGCTAAAGAAAAATCAAGACACTTTCATATTATTTGTCGACCTGGAAAAATTGTTCGACAATATAAAATGGTGCAAGCTGTTCGAGATTCTGAAAAAAGTAGGGGTAAGCTATAGGGACAACCAAGAGGGAATAATAAGAGTGGGCGATCAAGAACGAAGTGCTCGTATTAAGAAGGGTGTAAGACAAGGCTATAGCCTTTCGCCCCTACTCTTCAATCTGTACATCGAGGAAGCAATGATGGAAATTAAAGAAAGGTTCAGGTGTGGAATTAAAATACAAGGTGAAAAGATATCAATGATACGATTCGCTGATGACATTGCTATCCTGAGTGAAAGTGAAGAAGAATTTAATGATCTGCTGAACGGAATGAACAGTCTAATGAGTACACAGTATGGTTTGAGAGTAAATCGGAGAAAGACGAAGGTAATGAGAAGTAGTAGAAATGAAAACAGAGAGAAAATTAACATCAGGATTGATGGTCACGAAGTCAATGAAGTTAAGGAATATTGCTACCTAGGCAGTAAAATAACCAATGACGGACGGAGCAAGGAGGATATCAAAAGCAGACTCGCTATGGCAAAAAAGGCATTTCTGGCCAAGAGAAGTCTACTAATATCAAATACCGGCCTTAATTTGAGGAAGAAATTTCTGAGGATGTACGTCTGGAGTACAGCATTGTATGGTAGTGAAACATGGACTGTGGGAAAACCGGAGCAGAAGAGAATCGAAGCATTCGGGATGTGGTGCTATAGGTAAGGTAAGGAATGAGGAGGTTCTACGCAGAATCGGAGAGGAAAGGAATATGTGGAAAACACTGATAACCAGCATTGTATGGTAGTGAAACATGGACTGTGGGAAAACCGGAGCAGAAGAGAATCGAAGCATTTGGGATGTGGTGCTATAGGTAAGGTAAGGTAAGGAATGAGGAGGTTCTACGCAGAATCGGAGAGGAAAGGAATATGTGGAAAACACTGATAAGGAGAAGGGTCAGGATGATAGGACATCTGCTAAGACATGGGGGTATGACTTCCATGGTACTAGAGGGAGCTGTAGAGGGCAAAAGCTGTAGAGGAAGACAGAGATTGGAATACGTCAAGCAAATAATTGAGGACGTAGGTTGCAAGTGCTACTCTGAGATGAAGAGGTTAGCACAGGAAAGGAATTCGTGGCGGGCCGCATCAAACCAGTCAGTAGACTGATGACCAAAAAAAAAAAAAAAAAAAAAAAAAACTCCATCATATTTGGGTTGAGAGGTACGCTGGGGTTTCCACCTACCCTGTGGATGTCAGAATGATCGACATTAGTTGGACAGGCCGACAGCTGATCGCTCTCCGTGGGCAGATTTGCGTTAATGAACTGTAGTGCAGTGGGGAAGTAACGGGATATGGATGGCCATAGCAAACATGTTACACTGATGTTGCGGCTCACAAAATATAATAAACAGAGGAATCAGCTATATATTAAATGAAACACTAGTCCCAATAAACCACCTTTTATTTCAAACTTCCCTGCATACATAAACATGGAAAAAAATAATCACAGGATTTATTCCGTCTTGAAAAGAGCAGAGAACACGAAAACAAGCAATTGTTAACATGGAATAGCTGTCAACTATGACACAAATGACCAGGAAAAGAACAGATAGTTTAGGAGAATGGAACAGAACGGGAATCTTACAAATGAGACATGTGAAGACAAATCTGCAGTGGACGCAAAGTGATTACCCGATAGCGCCAGAAGAGTGAGTAACTGTAATATGGAAACAACATCGCTCGTTGAGTCATAAATGAGCCATTAATCACTCGGAAGAAATATAAGATTCGCATAACCTACTTAACCCCAAGAATACTTGTACTAAAAATGTAAATACCGTGTGGCTAGGCCCTCCCGTCGGGTAGACCTGGTGCAAGTCTTTCGAGTTGACGCCACTTCGGCGACTTGGGTATCGACGGGTATGAAATGATGATGATAAGGACAACACAACACCCAGTCCGTGAGGGGAGATAATCTGCGACACAGCCGGGAATCGGACCCGGGCCGGTAGGAATGATAGGAATGATATTCCGTCACTCTGACCACTCAGCAACCAGGGGCCGATAATACGTGTACTAACGCACGTGAAATCTTATGTCTAATACCCTGCTCGCCTAAGCTACAGTTTCTCACCATATTCTGCATCCAGCACTGTGGAATGCTGTGGGTGCCATGTCCTGCTGCATTTTGCAACACATCAGACTGCGTTTGTGGGAACATAACTTTTTTATAGTTACAGGCTAAGGCCTCCCTCAAGAGCATTTCTTCAGTATCTCCAACGAAAGTACTCTCTTCTGAATCCCCAGACCAAGTATTAACTAACAAAGACCTGTCCATCCTCTCTGCAAGTCCACTCAGTTGTCATGCACCAATGAAAAACGCTCTGCAAAATGGTAGCCAATGATACTGTTGTGCCGGCCGGAGTGGGCGTGCGGTTATAGGCGCTACAGCCTGGAACCGCGTGACCGCTACGGTCGCAGGTTCGAAACCTGCCCCGGGCATGGATGTGTGTGATGTCCTTAGGTTAGTTAGGTTTAAGTAGTTCTAAGTTCTAGGGGACTGATGACCGCAGCAGTTAAGTCCCATAGAGCTGAGAGCCATTTGAACCATTTGATACTGCTGTAAATAAAGGCACTATCTCTGCAGCTACCAAAAGATACACAGAGTTAACCAATCACCTATCCCCCATGAGCTCAGTCCTCAAACAGTTATGTGTTACACTCTTAGTGTGTAGTTAAGTCATGATAGTCGCCACATCGGAATTTCTTGGAAACTGGCGTTCTGACTCCCCCTTCTCTGCTATTTTTTAGGATTAACCAATAATGAGCCCTCTTTCAACTTCTTCGACAACATCGTGGTCATCCGGTGCCAGGAAGTTGGCCCATCGCTTAGTAAAACATAATAACTCCTTGAAAATAATTAAGCTGTGTCGCTTCCCACGGAACAGAACCCCCCCCCCCCCCCCCCCCCCCTCTGGCTCCAGCAGCGTTCCAGGAGGAAAGACACACTTTTGCTTGAACCGGAGTTCTTTTGAAATATATTTTGACCAGATGACAAAACTTGTGAAAGCCAAGCTTCTGCACAAGGGCGGATACTCGTCATTGCAAGTCACATAACATCTTCGAGTGTTGTGAACATTACATGAAAAACTGCTGGAATGCGACTCCCAGACGTCCAGGGCACAGAATGCTTTGGCTGTAGCTTTGTACATGCCGCAAGCGCACACTTCGCTTCATGCCCCTCGCATTCTTCCCGGACAGGGGACTAATAGAATTGGGAGAGGGGGGGGGGGGGGGAGGAGTGTTGGGGTAGGCTCGACCGGACACCGAGTCACTGCCATGGGGCTCTCTGCTTACCCTAGCTCATCTAGGACGCAGCTTAACTACAGAAAGGATCACATGCTAAACAGCCATCAGAGAACGAAAAATTATAAAGAAACTGCTTAATCCCTGCCACGACTTAAGTTACCTATTAAAAATAAACGGGCTAGAACTTAGACTGTAACAAATTTCAGTCAATTTACAGTGAAACGTAAGAAATAAGAGTACAGAAATGAACTAACACGTATCACCCGCCTACAACCTTGGAAAAATTAGCACAGATGTAGCTTCATTCAAGCAGATTTTTATTAGGACCTTGTAATGGCAATGGAGAGGCTTCGTTGAGGCTATACGAAAAAGGTTCTTTGCCAAGACTGAAAATCACCTCTGAAAGAATCAATATGGCTTCGCAAAATAGCGATCGTGCGAAACCCAGGCCTTTCCGTTCGTCCTCGAGGCCCAGATCACGGTACATAACGATGACCAGTTTGACGCCGTGTTCCTTAAATTCCGGAAACGTTCAATTCGGTTCCACTCTGCGGCATAATGAGGAAAATACGAGTCTACGGAATAGAAGGCCACTTTTGATAGGATTCAAGGGTTTCTAGTAAATCGGAACTTAGCATTTGAGTATCAAAGAAGATAAATCTTCAGACGTCAAAGGAAACTGGGGCACATACCAGGAAGTGTTGCAAGACCACTGCTGTTGGCAATATATAATTTATAAATGACCTAGCGGATGACATCGGAAGTTCCATGAGACTCTTTGCGGGTGGTGCTGCTGTACTCACAGAAGCCGTGACACAGAAAATTATGGCGAAATGGAGGTAGACTTGCGGGGATTGGCAGTCGATCTTAGCTTTAAACAAATAAGAGCTGAGTAATGCACATACGTAGGCAGAACTACCGATTACTGCATGATCACACAATTTCGGAACAATCTGTGGAAGCGGTCACAACCATAAAATATCTACAAGTATGTGTATGGAGCAACATTAATAGGAACGTTACGAAATGTTTCACAATGCTGATATTTTAGATATGTGCTGTATTAAGAATAAGAATTATACCTACTGGTGCACCTGAAAACTTCCGCCAGATCGGGACTCGAACGTTGATTTGGCTCTTATTTCGAGCGTTCTGCTTAATAACCTCACCTGTCCCTTCACGTTTCCAGGACCGATCAAATCGTCCATATGCCAGAGTTTCAACGCTCCCATAGCTCTCAGGATACCTGGATTCCTAAAACATCGTTAATGGGACTAACGTCTTCAACGATAGTATTACCGTCGTTTTGTTCGTCAAGGCAGTAATAATAAACACAAACGACCTCCTAAAACTAATCTCAGGTAAGGCCGTTCCAGACTGGGATTCACTGGAAGTCGAAGTGAAGGCAATGGTAAGTGATAAGATCTTATGGGGCCAAACTGGTGGTCGGCCGGAGTGCCGAGCGGTTCTAGGCGCTACAGTTCGGAACCACGCGACCGCTACGGTCGCAGGTTCGAATCCTGCCTCGGGCATGGAAGTGTGTGATGTCCTTAATCCTGCCTCGGGCATGGATGTGTATGATGTCCTTAGGTTAGTTAGGTTTAAGTAGTTCTAAGTTCTAGGGGACTGATGACCACAGCAGTTAAATCCCTTAGTGCTCAGAGCCATTTAAACCAACCAAACGGTTGAGGTCATCGGTCCGTAAGCTTACACACTACTTACACCACTACTTAAACTAACACATACCCATGCCCGAGGGAGGACTCGAACCTCCGACGGGAGGAACAGCGCGAGCTGTGACAAGACGACTCAGACCGCGCGGCTACCTCGCGCGGCGAAGTGAAGGCCATCCGCAAAGAAGACAGCTTACAAAATCCTGTTTCGCCCATACTAGGTAGTATTTGCAAAGGAAATAAGAGAAGATCCTAAGAAGGGCAGCGTGTTTACTTACAGCTTCATTTAGCAAGCGCGAATGTGTGACAGAGATGCTCACACCCAAACCTCCAGATGTCAGACACTCAGATCGGTACCAAAACTCGTGTTTCGATAGAGCATCAAACAAAATACTGATTTAGTTCCTGCTGTGTGCTGTCGTCCAGCAGAAGATGCGTAAATGGTAATTAAAAATATCAGAGTATAGGCAAACCGTATCTGTAAGCTCTAAGTCTGAATGTTTCTGATAAGTAAGTTGGTAGAGCTTCAAATCGTTGAATTAAAAATTCGGAGCTCGAAACCCATTGATAGCGATTTTTTTAACAGATTGCACGACAGACTGTTATATGGGAGAACATTTTTCTGTCATGCAGAAGGACATTTCAGAGTTTGTAGCAATGTTGTTTTGGTGGTCTGCTTAGTAGAAACTACCGAACCTATAGCGTATATTTGTATAGATTACACCAAACCTATCTATACAAATGCACTTTATAGGTTTTCGAGGACGTACGTTCTTCGTACGTACATCTCGAGAAAAGACCATGAAAGTAACAGTAGAGAGATTCGAGCTGACATGACGGTTTACCAACAGTTTATTATCCTGAGAACCTTCGCGACTGGAACGGGGGAGAATTTAAATCGTTGTCATGGATTTCCAACGTACTTGATGATTATTTATGCATATGTTTTGTCTCAAGATCTCGCCTCTGTGCGCTTGGCCAGTGGCTCCAAGTACCCGCGACGGTAAGCGTGCAAGATTTTGCACTTGCTGTTTGTTACTGGATACACCCGCGGTGGTCGCAACTTTTCACCACAGCTCTGCATAGTGTCGGCTCGTACAGTATTCACAGCGCCTCGGGCAGGGTCGCCACTTCGGCGCTCTGCCTCTGCACAGCTCAAACTCGTGGAGTACCAGTACTGCCCTGCGCATTGTTACGGCAAGTGAAATATGGGCAGGAATATCTTTGGACCGGTAGCCCCACAGGATGCAGTTCTCTTCTTGAGAGCATCGAATAGCTCCAGGCCTAGAGCTTACAAAAATAAGTAATCACTCTTAATTCTTTCTTTCGCTTCGGAAAATTTTGTCGACCGTCTATAGAAAATGGGCACTCAGCGCAAAAATTATGTTTTTCAATTTCATGAAGACACTATGAAACACATGGTGTAAAGGGGAACGTATATGAAATTTCTGTGTATTTAGATGAGATAAAAACACTTTGTTCTCTGACGATAGTGCCACAGGTGTACTGTTTCACCGCTAGCGGTCCGTGAAGTTATTGAAATTAGTGATGTTCATCGAAGATTTTCGGATGGCCATGTTATGAGTATTACTTTATATAGAGATACTACTGAAAATGCGCAACTGGATTCTGTGTGCTTTTTTGATTCTTTGAGTCATCAGTCAATTGACTGGTTTGATGCGGCCGGCCACGAAATCCTCTCCTGTGCCAACCTCTTCATTGGCATTTTCAGCCTACGTCCTTACGTATTTACTAGGTGTATTCCAATATCTGTCTTTCTCTACAGTTTTTGCCTTCTAGACATCCCTCTAGTACCATGGAAGTCATTCCCTGATATCTTCATAGATGTTCTATCATCTTATCCCTTCTCCTTCTCAGTCTTTTTCCGTATATTCCTTTCCTCTCACATTCTGCGCAGAACCTCCTCATTCCTTACCTTATCAATCCAACCAATTTTAAACATCCGTCTGTAGCACCGTATCTTAAATGCTTCGATTCTCTTCTGTTCCCGTTTTTCTATGTTTCGCTACCATTCAATGTTGGTCTCCAAACATACATTCTCAGAAATGTGTTCCTCAAATTATGGCCTATGTTTGATACTGACAGAGTTCTCTCGGCCAGGAATGCCTTTTCTGCCAGTGCTAGTCTGCTTTTGGTGTTCTCCTTGCTCCGTCCGACGCTGGTTATTTTCCAGCCTAGGTACTAATACAATTTCTTAACTTCATCTTCTTCGTGACCATCAATCCTGATATTAAGTTTTTTGCCGTTCTCATTTCTGTCTTCCATTTACTCTCAGCCCATATGCTGTCCTCATTAGACTGTTCACTCCATTAAGAAGATCATACAATTCTTTTCACTATCACTCAGGATAGCAATGTCATCAGCGAATCGTATCATTTTTAGTCTGAGCACTTCGTTCTCGGTTGTTCACTGTTATTATTCCCTCGAGGACCATGTACCTTTTGTATATTACCCGTCTCTTCCTGTAACTTACCCCTATTTTCCGCAGAATTTCGAACGTCTGGCACCATTTTCCATTGTCGAACGCTTTTTCCAGGTCGATAAATCCTATGAAAGAGGCTTGTTTTTTCGTATGTATTGTTTCCATGACCAACCGTCCACCCCCGGTAGCTGAGTGGTCAGTGCGATGCACTGTCAATCCTAAGGGCCCGAGTTCGATTCCCGGCTGGGGCGGAGATTTTCTCCACTTAGGGACTGGGTGTTGTGATGTCCTAATCATCATCATTTCATCCCCATCGACGCGCAAGTCGCCGAGGTGGCGTTAAATCTAAAGACTTGCACCAGGCGAGCGGTCTACCCGACTGGAGGCCCTCGGCACACGCCGTTATTATTATTGCCAACTACCAGGTCAGAATTGCCTCTCTTGTGCCTTTACCTTTCCTGAAGCCAAACTGATCGTCATCTAACACTTCCTCAATTTTCTTTAATTGCGTAGCACGCTCAAATTACCGGGATATTTTGCAAGTAATGGCTGCAGCCTTAGCCAAACGGACAGCCAACTGTTGTAGATTGTCTATGTGCGTCTCGTGTGCTAAACGTTTCATCTCCCAACACACAAAGTAATTCATAGGAGAGAGATGGGAAGTACGTGGCAGCCACGGTACTGACGCACCCCTCCCAATCCAAAGAACGAACGTTATCTAAATGTTCTCTACATCAACGTCAACGTGTGGTTGGGCCTCATCACGTTGGAACCATAGTCATTGCCAGACAGCAATCGAAACATTTTGCAACATTGCTAGTGGCGCTCCAGGAGGACAGACACGGTAATGTCCTCCACCGACGGTGTTACGCAGTAGATACGGCCTGATCAAACAATAATAGACCAAACTTTTATGATAAGTCTGCGTTGGTGGAGGGACACATGAGATGCCTTAGGTTTTCACAGTTTCCAGATAAGACTGTTGATACTATTGAATATTTCTTGCTTTGTATAGACAGTCCCATCTGTAAAGGAAACACACGATTGTGAAGTCATGAATATTTACGTCTCCTGTAGATTCCATTGGCAGAATTACATGCACAGGTGAGATCCATTAGCTGATAGGTATTGTACCTACTGATACTTCAGTTGTTTCATGTCCGACGTGTACTGGAAGTTGCACACATTGGTGCAGGAGATATTTAGTTCCTGGGCTACGAATCGTGTGCTGGTGCTGGGTTGCCCTCATTCGTCCGAACGCAGCTTCCTCAAACTGAACAGGTCGTGCACTGCGAGGCCTACCAGTTTCTCATCGGTTTGATAGAAAGGATCTTGTTTCACCCGCACTGCCATCGAGTCTTCGATATGTGATATGATTTGGTAACTTCCTCGCTGGAAACAGTTCTGCAGACAGGCGCCGCCTTGTTGGTCGACTCTTGCATCGTGTCTCCCCATAAATGAGATGCATGGCAGCTAAGTCAGTTAGAGTGAAACCAACTAGGAAGAATTTGTACACCTCGGTAGAAATGGTCATGCAAACACGAAGCAGCATAAACACTAATAATGTGATTTTTGGTCCGTTGATGTGGACACTTTAGTAGTAAGCGAAACTTAAGTTTCCTAGCAGGAAAGTGGGCCAGTATTGCAACTCAGAATACCATGTCGACTTGTTGCACACGAAGCAGTTTAAACAGCAGCAGTGAACACTGCCCTAAGCGAAATACGGCGCCATACTCTTCAATAACCTCCAGCTGTAAACGGTGCACCTGCGACTTTCGGGCAAAAAAAAAAAAAAAAAAAAAAAAGTGTCTTTCAGTCTTGTATAACATTAAAAATTTAATTTCAGGCAAAATTTTAAACATAGAAATATTTATTATTTTAGATCAAACATGCAGTTCCGAACTTGTGGACTAGGAGGTGTGGTGGGACAAGATATGTTTAACCATCACATTAAAAGAACTTATTTATTGTGCTAAATACCAGAGACGGTTAATTTCAAAATTACAACTTACTGAAATCTCTTGTACTTTGTATTACCGAACCATGACAAATGAATTTAGGTACATTTTGTAACGAAATAGATTAACCAAAATGTTTACACAAACTTTACAATAAATATAAAGCAATCAAAACTTTCAACTTTCAAATGTTCAATAATTTCTACAAAACCTTTAGTTAAAACTTTACAATAAGTTAAAAAACCAGCTTTCCAAAATTTTTCAACAAACAAATCATTTGAAAAGAATCAAGTTGGACAATCCCTTTAACCGTAAGTGATATCAGGAGCCTTATTTCCATAAGGATCCCGTTTGTATAGCGGCGTTTACTCTAGACTGGGCTGTTGAGTAATACCGCCTATACATTCCGCCTCTATAGCTTCCAATTTGGCCGGACATCAATTTTAGTAATAAACTTCAGCACATAGTAATAGCTCATGCAGCACAACTGGTAAGCACTTACAATAATTAGGTAACGTGAGTAAGACATTTTCAGTCTTGAAACAACCAGGGATTGATGTAATTAGCAGATTTCAGGTACCGAAGAATGTTTCTTACTTAACAAGAGAAGATGCCAGATGGGTTGTTGACAAAATCTACTAGCACATTTAAATATCGTAAAACTGTACTGGAATGACTTGGCGAATGGCAAACTTTAAACTTAATGAAAGGTCTTTCCCTCGCGCTATTATACGTACGCTGAAACTAAATGAATGGCTGGTAACCCAGATGGCAAACTTCTCACAGTTTTACTTTAGTGTGTGTATTTAGAACAGGGTAGTGGTTGAGCCTGGTAACTGTGCCTAAGCCGGCGTCAGAAGATAGTTTTGAGTGGAAGGACTGTACCTTGGGTAATTTAAAACACAGTTCACCATTAAAAGGACGAACACCATTGTGTCACACTCAGAATTTAAAACGATTGACAATAACTGTTACTGAAAGTTAAAAATTTTCGTTATCCTTTTTTGTCCAAGAAAACCGTGAGTACACTCAAATTTTAGCAGTGGAAGTTACGAGCAATCTTTTAACTGTCCAAGTGAACAATAGATAGCCTCAAATTTATAGCAACTCGAAATTGCACATAACACCAACCAACCAAGGTAAAGGTGCAGTAAAATAAATGAAGAATATTAAACAAGCAAAATACTAATCCATGGAGAAAACCGCCCTTTAAGGTTCAAACCAATAAAAGAACGACAGAAACAGTGGTAAAATTGTAAGACTTTTAAAATTACAAAATCACTTAATTCCTTCTTTAGTCGTGGAAACAGGACAGTCAAAAAGTACTAATTTGCAGGACAAACGTAGCCCGAGCTGCGTGAAATTATGGCTGACCCTTCTGCTACATTTGTTGCCTATGTCCAAACGTCTAGGTTGAGGTCTAAACTGGCCAGTAGCACCGAACGCCGACCATGATTGGAAAACAAAATTTAATGCTGCCTGTAGTGCAGAAAAAGACTCTTATTTAAAACAATAATTTTTCATTACCAGGTTCGATACGAATTGGCATGCTTCATGAAAGTCATTTAAGGTAAGCTACAACTAATGGAAATAAAGAGGCTTCAAAAAATTGTTTCCTGACTTTAATCATTACTGTGACTATAATTCAATAACAATATTTATGGCCGAATTAAGACAGCCTGTATCAATTAGGGTTGGCCTAAGTACAGACTGCAGCTTCAGTCACCTGTTAATGACCCCTACTAGCAGATAATATACATAACAATTGTGCACTTAAAAAATTTGTTGCCTTAGCGACACAATAAACCAACGAGGGCCCTTACATGTAATAGATGATTATGAACCGTGTGAGGACTTGCTAATCAAAAGATAGGTACTCATTACATCTAATAATATTAGCGCTACCAACTAGCCTTAACATTCATTTGAAATAAGAGGCATTTAAAATAGTCAAAGCACGTAGAGGCGTGCGACTTTTAGTCCCAAAATTGCTGCAAATGCCGAATCCTACTACCCGGACGTACGGAGAAACACTCCGTGTGTCTAGACATTTCGCGTCCACTTTCTCAATAGCCGCCCGTGGTGGCCACAATACTCCAGGTGCCGACGCACGATATTTAGCCGACTCGAACAGCCGCAAATCAAAGAGCGAGAATCCTGTCGAAAATGGAATCCATACGAGCCACCACGGCTCTATGGTAACCTGTAATCAAACTTGAACATTTTTGGAAGGTGTCTACTAACCGCCGTCAAATGTATGAAATGCATGTCTGACTATCAGCTATTTTTTAATTTAAAACTCAAATACTGACCTATTTCAGTCACAGACCAGCTTCGCAGATTAGTGGTAAAACAGTTTAGGCCACAACATCACATTTTTCGTTCCTTAAATAATTGCATATTCTACATATGGGTCGTGGCCATTAGTTAAGTAATTACAGATATTATGTTGTGATCTAAACTGTTTTAACCCTAATGATTTCTGACGGAAACCGGTCGATATTTGGATTTTAAATAAAAAAGTAGCTGATGGTCAAACTTACATTTTGTACTGTAATGCCGAGCGGTCTAAGGCGCTGCAGTCATAGACTGTGCGGCTGGTCCCGGCGGAGGTTCGAGTCCTCCCTCGAGCATGGGTGTGTGTGTTTGTCCTTAGGCTGACTTAGGTTAATTAGTGTGTAAGCTTAGTGACTGATGACCTTAGCAGTTAAGTCGCATAAGATTTCACACACATTTGAACATTTTTTTGTACTGTAATAAAACTCCCTTTGCAACCTTCATTGCTTGTGCTATAATTCCAGTCCCATATACAGCGTGTTCAAGAAGGAAATGTCGAATACTTTGAGAGGTGGTAGTACTCATCTAAACAAGAAAAATTAGTCAGATATCCGGGGCGTTTCTGAAAGAAACTAGCTGGATGCGTAATCACAGGAACTAGTACGTGTGTGTTAGAAGTTGAGACACTTGTCCCACTGTGACACAAGGTGGTGAATGGCTGTCTCATAAAATTCCCGGGGTTGCGATGTTAGCCAGTTCGGCACATACAGCTGGACGTCGCCGTCCATACGAGGGCAGGGAATGCTGAGCTGACGTTCTTCTTTGACCAACATGACCCCCTTCTGATTCACTTCCTGAAGCACCGGACAACAGTGAATGCCAAGCGTTACTTGCAAACCTTCACCACCCTTCGCCAAGCGATCAAATCGACCAGGCAATCTCATCCATGGGGTCATTCTGCTACACGACAATGCAACTCCTCTTACAGCCAACACAGTCGCGGCACTTCTGCAGAAATTCAATTGGGAGGTTCTCGGTCACCCTCCATTCAGTCCGGACCTCTCTCCCTATGATTGCACCGTTTCGGTCGTCCCCTTAAAAAGGCTCTGAGGGGCAAACGATTCACCTCGAACAACTACGTCCAGCTGTACGTGCCGAACTGGTTAACATCGCAGCCCCGGGATCTTTATGAGACAGCCATTCATCGCCTTGTGTCGCAGTGGAATAAGTGTCTCAACAGCCAGGGTCAAAACTTCATACATGCAGGTAATAGTTTCTGTAAGTATGCCTCCGGCTCGTTTCTTTTTGAACGCCCCTTATAGGCATGGATCCGGAAACGCTTACTTTCCGAGATAAATATGTGCCTATAGGAAGGGCTGCGAGACGCTTGGTCGCGAATATTAGCACAGTCGTTCCATTGGCGCTACGTTAAATGTGTCGGCAGGGTATTGTGATGTCTTAAAAACAATACTGTACCTACCATTAGGCGGTCTGAAGTCAGTTGTGTGGTTCGAGTCGTGTTGCAGACTACGTTAATTTCCGTCGTCGCATTACTGTGAATCCTTGGTACGTGTCTTGGTGTTTTACGGCCTTCCAAGCGCGGATTCACTTACGTATTTCCTGTTTTTGCGCTGTTTGTATTTACAGATGTTGTGTTACATTCACAATTTCTCTCTTCGACCACTTGTTAGCAACAGGAGCCTACTAATCAACAAGTGAAATGGCGGATATGATATTCTACGGTGTAGCAAATGGACCTAGCCTGTGAGTCCGTGACCTCTACGCTGGAAAATATCCTCAGCACAGAGTGCCCTCTGATAAGCTGTTCGGCAGACTTTTCCAGCGTCTAAGGGACACAGGTACTCTGGCACCTCGGAATACTGACTGTGGAAAGCCCCACACAATCCGCATGCTAGACCTGGACAAGAGTGTGCTGCCCGTGTATGACTATTAGAAGCAGCAGAAGGCGTGTGTCTTTCTCTCTTATCTGGAGGGTATTTCAAGAGCATGTGCTGTATCCATGTCACCTGTAGCGCGTTCAGGTCCTAAGGCCACACTATTATCAGAGAAGACGGCGGTTCTGTCAATGTCTGTTGGAGAAGTGTGCTGCGGACGACTGCACACATCCAAGATTTTATTTACCGATGAGGTAGGGTTCATAAGAGAGATGGGTGTTGTAAATTTCCATAACCGGCATGTAAGGGCAGATGTAAATCCCCAAGCAATGGTGGATACAGGGCATCAACACCGATTGTCAAGCAACGTAAGGGCAACCGTTCTTGGTTTTAGGTTAATCGTGCTATACGTGCTACCAGAAAGGTTAACTTAGGCACATTAGCTGGAATGTCTCATTAATGTGTTGTCTAACTTGCTGTGAGCTGTGCCACTGCAGCAACAAGTACAAATGTGGCTCACCAACACACTTTCGTCACAATGTGCGCAAACATCTGACGCAGGCATTTCAAGACTGCTATATTGGTCGCACGCCCTCACACCTTTCCCTGCTCGTTCCCCAGTCCGCAATCCCCTAGATTTTTCGCTGTGGGGACACTTGAAGGAATTGGTCTACGCCACGCCAATCAACGATGAGCGGACACTGCAAGATCGCGTCTTCAATGCGTGCCAATAGGTGCAACAATAACTGGGTACACTTCAAAGGTTGAGTCTTTCATTACGCCGGACGGCAGTGGGGTGCATTGCCATGGATGGACGCAACGTTGAACACGTTCTGTAAACATGTGCTTATCTCAGAAAGTATGCATTTCCGGACCCATGTTTATTGGACCTATTTTTCTTGTTTCGATGAGTAGTACCACCTCTCAAAAAATTCGACATTTTTTTTGAACACCCTGTATATTAGCCACACTTAGCGGGCCCTCCAAAGCTGACTAAGTTCCTTACGTTATCGGCAATAGCTTGACTCTCTAGCTGTATCTGGAGCGATGCCTTCAATAGGAAACAAACAGTAACCACATTTTTCGAAAGCGGTGAACCACATTTTCACGAACTAACACGTGTCTAGTGCCGACACTGAGAGACTATGTTCTTCGTTAGCCTGGTAGAACCCACCGACGGGAGCCACAGTCCACACACAACACAGTGCCCGTGGCGTACGGCGAATTACATGGTGGCTCCGCCTCTTCTCTCCGCAAGGAAGTACTTGCTCCCCGGTTTCTCTCTCTCTCAACGCCAGTCTGCTTTGCCTTTCAAAACTACCCTCATTAGAATTCCTCTAGTAATAATAGCTTCAATTTGGCGAGAGATATTAAACAAAGAAAACCACTGAACCAACGTCGACAGCGCCACGGCTCCGTAATTACTGTACAAATTGGGATACATTGTTTCATACACCTTATATATTATTTGTTCTATGGCTGCAATTGACCCTGTCCAGACATTCATATCTGTGTTTTATTGAATATTTTAACTGTAACACCCTACGAACCAGGCATATTAATCAAAGTCTTTATCACAAACAATTTAGACAGTCTTCCATTTAGAATGCTTCAGTCGATTACTTGATATTTTCCTTCAATAAATAACCACCAGTGTATCTTTTCTACGATGGATTGAATGTTTGCTCGAATTTTTTCGAGTATCAACATCGAACCTCTGAGTCAAGAAATGCGTACAAAACCACCAGAGATGAAAAACTCCAACGTATAGAGACGTAGAGAAACTCAAGTAGTAATGACGCGAATTCATCCAAGTGACCCGTCCGCCAAAAAAAAACGCTCAGAAACGTCTCATTTTTGCAGTTTTCTCGAACTCACTATTCGCTAATGTGTAGTGGGCTGATAATAACCGTCCCATTCATTTGCAGATGAGTACCCATGTGCCCCATTCCTGGCACGCCTCATATTAAATGAAAAGAAACGCGATACTACAATGGACAGAGTCTCAAACAGCCTGCCATTACTGATTTGCTTTTAGCAGCCACAAATTCAATAAAAGGCAGCTGGAAATTATTTGGTTGGGCGGGGGGGGGGGGGGGGGGGGGGGTTAAAATCTCACACATGGGGAAACATTAGAGGGTTACGAGGTGTGACCATGTGTCTCATACCAGTTCCACATCCCTCTTGCCTACATTGCAGTTTCATTCACGGTATGGTGCACGTGGTGCAATTGAATAATTTTGGTGTACAAAGTATTAGTTATACTTCCTGTTTACTAGACAACGATTTCAAACTATCAATACTACAAAAAGTATTAAGTTAACAATACTACAGCTTACACTCTCTTTTCGATACCTTCACTAGTTCACTAACGATAAAGTCATTCAGCATATAACGCTCGAAAAACAAAAGTTTAACTGAAACAAGTTAAAGGGCAATTATTGTTTGTCTTTAGGCACCTACAGCTTTTAATATTCAAGCAAATCACAACGACGCAGCTTTCTAAACGACTTCGTATTATCTTTATTTCCTCTGAATTTACTAATTAATATTCTTATTCTTATTGCACTTCTGCTTCATACATTCCATCGGCATTTGTCTCACTTTTAATATTCGCTGTTTGATACGCGTTAGCAACCGAGGAGCTGAATGTAGTAATGCGCCGGGCCACAATAAACATAACACTAAACCCAGACAGTTATCTCAGTTTTAATATTCACTATCAGAAATACACTCCTGGAAATGGAAAAAAGAACACATTGACACCGGTGTGTCAGACCCACCATACTTGCTCCGGACACTGCGAGAGGGCTGCACAAGCAATGATCACACGCACGGCACAGCGGACACACCAGGAACCGCGGTGTTGGCCGTCGAATGGCGCTAGCTGCGCAGCATTTGTGCACCGCTGCCGTCAGTGTCAGCCAGTGTGCCGTGGCATACGGAGCTCCATCGCAGTCTTTAACACTGGTAGCATGCCGCGACAGCGTGGACGTGAACCGTATGTGCAGTTGACGGACTTTGAGCGAGGGCGTATAGTGGGCATGCGGGAGGCCGGGTGGACGTACCGCCGAATTGCTCAACACGTGGGGCGTGAGGTCTCCACACTACATCGATGTTGTCGCCAGTGGTCGGCGGAAGGTGCACGTGCCCGTCGACCTGGGACCGGACCGCAGCGACGCACGGATGCACGCCAAGACCGTAGGATCCTACGCAGTGCCGTAGGGGACCGCACCGCCACTTCCCAGCAAATTAGGGACACTGTTGCTCCTGGGGTATCGGCGAGGACCATTCGCAACCGTCTCCATGAAGCTGGGCTGCGGTCCCGCACACCGTTAGGCCGTCTTCCGCTCACGCCCCAACATCGTGCAGCCCGCCTCCAGTGGTGTCGCGACAGGCGTGAATGGAGGGACGAATGGAGACGTGTCGTCTTCAGCGATGAGAGTCGCTTCTGCCTTGGTGCCAATGATGGTCGTATGCGTGTTTGGCGCCGTGCAGGTGAGCGCCACAATCAGGACTGCATACGACCGAGGCACACAGGGCCGACACCCGGCATCGTGGTGTGGGGAGCGATCTCCTACACTGGCTGTACACCACTGGTGATCGTCGAGGGGACACTGAATAGTGCACGGTACATCCAAACTGTCATCGAACCCATCGTTCTACCATTCCTAGACCGGCAAGGGAACTTGCTGTTCCAACAGGACAATGCACGTCCGCATGTATCCCGTGCCACCCAACGTGCTCTAGAAGGTGTAAGTCAACTACCCTGGCCAGCAAGATCTCCGGATCTGTCCCCCATTGAGCATGTTTGGGACTGGATGAAGCGTCGTCTCACGCAGGCTGCACGTCCAGCACGATCGCTGGTCCAACTGAGGCGCCAGGTGGAAATGGCATGGCAAGCCGTTCCACAGGACTACATCCAGCATCTCTACGATCGTCTCCATGGGAGAATAGCAGCCTGCATTGCTGCGAAAGGTGGATATATACTGTACTAGTGCCGACATTGTGCATGCTCTGTTGCCTGTGTCTATGTGCCTGTGGTTCTGTCAGTGTGATCATGTGATGTATCTGACCCCAGGAATGTGTCAATAAAATTTCCCCTTCCTGGGACAATGAATTCACGGTGTTCTTATTTCAATTTCCAGGAGTGTGTATTAGCAAGTGTGGGAGTTCGGGGTGATAAGGTGCCAGTCCACCGAAAACATGACAGTGTACTCAGGAAAGATAAATTTATTTAAGCAAACGGATGTTATAAACTTTGACAACTCAGATGAAAGCAAGAAAATCAGAAGTAAAAATTTGTTATTTATCTGGTTGAAATGGCTCTGAGCACTATGGGACTTAACATCTGAGGTCAGAACTACTTAAACCTAACTAACCTAAGGACAACACACACATCCAAGCCTGAGGCAGGATTCGAACCTCCTACCGTACCGGTAATGGAAATGTCGTGTGGCTAGGGCCTCCCGTCGGGTAGACCGTTCGCCTGGTGCAGGTCTTTCGATTTGACGCCACTTCGGCGACCTGCGCGTCGATGGGGATGAAATGATGATGATTAGGACAACTCAAAACCCAGTCCCTGAGCGGAGAAAATCTCCGACCCAGCCGGGAATCGAACCCGGGCCCTTAGGATTGACAGTCTGTCACGCTGACCACTCAACTACCGGGGCGGACACCGTACCGGTTGCGCGGTTCCAGACTGAAGCGCCTAGAGCCGCTCGGCTACACCGGCCGGCTGGGTATTTAAAATTTGGACAATTTTCAATTCAGGTTTCTTCGCAACATTCTGTAGAGTTTCTGTCTCAAAATGAAATCATTAAAGCACAGTAGGAATTCAAGAAGTACTAGAAAATAAGAAAAAAATTTCAGCTAACAAATATTCCGAATAATATTCTTCAAGCATCACTAAAAATTTATTAACATAGTAATTAACAACTGCAAAAACAGCAGATCAAAGGAGGCAATAATCAACTATGAAACAGTACGATATCTACCCTGTGTGGAAATCAGAGATATATTGCTTGAAATCTCATGAATGGGTAGCGCTTGTCTCATTGAAACAGACATACATGGCGTTAATTAGAATGCAAATCTCAGCCATAAGAGTATGCAGCAATTTACGTTGTGTTAACGTCTGCTAGTTCTATAAAAGAATGAAAAAATAAAATTTAATCAATAATTTTAACGGCAGGTAGTCAAAAGGAACTTCCATTAATCGTGAGTACGAGACAAATTGCAAAAAACCAATCCAAATAATATTCATAAATTACTAAAAAGGCTCAAGCACAACAGAGAGAAGGTAGGCACTTGGAAACCAGTACACTCTTTAAATGAAGTCGTGGTTAACGGAAAGTAAAACAATATAATACACATAGTATACAGAACCCTAGACCACAGCGGATGGCTCGAAATAACTGTCTGTGCAGTCTACACTCTAAACTGCTGACCTAACAAGCCTAAGACTTGGCGACTATGGCTCAATCATTACACTTTTCCCTTGTATTTTGTAGACATACATAGCAGACAAAGTTCTGAGGCATCTTCCACCGAGTCTGGGCGATACGCTTCTCGGGTCCTTAATCCTTTGAGTACCAATGCTTTCTGCCTAAAACCACCATTTACTGATTTTTTAAGTAGTAGTTCCTTTAGAATGAAACCGCCGATCCTAATGCAAGGCGGAGACATCTAGTGGTACTCGAAGAACGCTTGTGGTGCATTTTACCAGTCACTTATAGCGTTCAGAGCAACTGTCGGCGCCGAGATCCTGCTGGGTAACTGTAGGAGGTTATAACGTGTTTGTTTTGTAATGATCATACTGAGGATATCATTAACGCGGAAAGCAGGTATATCTAAAGTTATTGTGACGTTAAATTTGTGTTTGCACTACTGCTGATATTAGTGGTTACGAAATGTTACCACTGGAGCAGTATGTACTTTTGACATTAAACTTTAGGGTCATATTTTGTTATTTACAACTCTAATTTATTTTAGGCATTATGATTCACAACTGAATAAAGGCGGTGCAGGTACTATACACTTTGTTGTTGTAATAGACGCAAAAGTCAAGGGGGACAGCCGGCCGCGGTGGTCTAGCGGTTCAGGCGCTCAGTCCGGAACCGCGCGATTGCTACGGTCGCAGGTTCGAATCCTGCCTCGGGCATGGATGTGTGTGATGTCCTTAGGTTAGTTAGGTTTAGGTAGTTCTAAGTTCTAGGGGACTGATGACCACAGATGTTAAGTCCCATAGTGCTCAGAGCCAAGGGGGACAAACTCAGGAAATACCAGATAAAAACTGAAACAAAGTCGTTAAGCATAATCAGAGATACTGCTAGACGGACTGTCACATAAGTGCAAACTAAGTCAACACTTTGGATTACATGTTCAAATGCTTTGGACGCCACAAGTTCATGGAAGTTTCGAGATGTGGGATTGCTTTCAAATGCATCTCATCAGACCATGGGTGGTCGAGAATTGTGTGTCCCGTTAGTTCCAAAGTCAAACCACAACTTTAAAAAAAAATTACTGTTTGCTTTTTGGCTATTTCTTTGTTATTCGTTGCTTTTTATGTCAGTAAAGACTAACTTTGTGAAAAGATTTAAATTATATACCGAAGTGGAACCACCTCCTTAAAACAATCGATTGTTCACATTTTGCCAATTTATTCTTGTGTTCGATGCATACGATAGCGATAGAGATCAATTCTATGAAAAATTTTGAAATGATCTCTTCTACATTCCTGGGACTCGAATAGTTTAGTTGGTACTGAAGAGAATCATACACTCATTCAAAAAGTCATATTCAACACCGGAAAATTTTCACAGCGAGCATGTCCCACGACTCGCAGCATTGTCCCTGGACAACCATCATTAAATTATCGGGGAAAAGGGCAGAGAGCGAACTCATGCACAATGTTGTTAGGTCGAAGCGAAAGAGTACGCCCTTGTCTCCTGGTTTGACAGGAAGGAGTGAGCAGCTTAGCTAAGCAGGCTAAGAGATAAGAGATTATAAATGACATTTTCGATTTCAAATCGAAACACCGCGCGGCTGACAATTATTCGATATAACTTTATTGCACTTTCATTCCACGTACATTCCCTCGCGAAGCGACCAGTTCGATCTCTCTCTCACTTTGTCACAGTCGATTCTCTACTCTCAAATACTTGAAAGTCTCACTGCCAGCACGTACACGACCAACTGCTATTGGCTTAAAAGAAGAATTTGGCCTCCAGTACATGTTGGCCCTCGTACACGCTCAGACCCTTGGAGAAGACAATGGATGAAATGTTGATGTTCGTACTTCAGGCGCGACCAGCTCAGCGTCATCAGGAGTGGAACTTTACGGGGTGCAAACCCCACAGATGAACCGAAACCATAGGAAACTACCCAGCACACTTCAAATTACAAATCCACGAAATAAAAATCTCAATAATTTCAACTATGTTTCATCATAAAAATAAGAAAACTTGCGTCTTTTGTAACTGAAATTCATTGATGAGTACCGATATGTTTCGCCTATTCTTGTTGGACATCTTCAGTGGTCTCGAACACATAAAAATTATTTAATTATACAAATTTTCTTGTGAGATTTGTAGTGATTCTCAGTTTGATTTGTTTTTACAATTATTTATTTGTATTATATTTACAATTATGTTGTGATTGTATTTACAATTATATATTAGTATTTTTCGCTTAAATTCATTTTTGTGACCTGTTCGTCCTGCTGTTTGTTGTTTCTATTAGTGCTGAATGCAAGTGTTACAAATTTCTCCCAGTATATGCTACTCTGCACATAAGCTATAGTGTAGAAATCTACATATGTGTGCTGTGCTTCTGCTCACATGTAGTAGAAGTGATTGACGGATCATGGGCATTGACTGAAAGGTATTGGGACAGTCGAGGTGGGTATTTCGATGGGGACGCGGGAAGAGTGGGTCGGTGAGGGGGGGGGGGGGCACAGTAAAAATATAAGTCAAATAAGTAAATGAATAATAATTAAGTAAATACACACACACACACACACACACACACACACACACACACACACACACACACACACACACACACGCACGCACAGGTAATCACTGACAGTGCCACACCACCCACCCAATCTCCATCCCCACCGAGGCATCCAACTCCATTCTCCCAGAATCCCTCAGTTCTTTCCCATGATGCCTTTCCCAGCTCTATTGCATGTGACCAAGAGCAATGCCAACATGTTACATTTTCTGCGGCGTACGCTACGTGCAGAGACGTATTTACTCGAAGAAACCTATACCATGTGCATTTAGGACATACAGAACAACAAACGCCTGGAGGATGCGGTAGGAAAAATGAACGTAAGCAAAACAAAATGATATAATTGTCAATAAATTATCTAAATCTAAAGAAATTGCCAAAAAATCATCACAGATCTCACATTAGTATGTGTATAATTAAATAACTTTATACGTCTCATCGACCACTGTCGATGTCTAACAGGAATAGACGAAACATGTCTGATACTGAAGAACAAATTTCAGTTGCAAAAACGGCAGTTTTCTTATCTTTGTGAACTGAAACTTTTACGAGAACCCGAGGAAAATGACTGGAATTATTAACAAAAAAGGTCAACGTATCCTAATTTGTGGGTCTGGCGGATATAGCCTTGAGCCATTTGTTTACGAGTGTGAACTTGAGCTAGGGAACCCGCTCGCTGCCGCAGAGACCGCGGGCGGCGGCTCGTCGCTGATGGCGGTGTGGCTGGTGCTGGCCGTGCTCGCCTCCATGGTCGTGATGGGCGTCGGCATCGCGCTCGTGACGCGGCTGCTGTGCCGCTCGCAGCGCCACGACCACCCGCCGGCGCTGGGCCCGCGTGGCGACAACGGGGGCGGCGCCGCGGGGGCCGGGGCGGTGGTGGCGCTGCCGGGCGCGCGTCCACACTGCGTCGACAAGGCGGTGGGCGGCGCGCCGCCCGCGGGGGCCGCCAAGCTCATAGACCCCGGGGGGGCCGACGACCCCGACATCATCTCGCACGCCGCCTACCCAGGTACCGTCCGCTCTTCCGTCTGCCTCGATGCGCTTAAGCTGCGACCATTATGTTCAGGGGAGGTTTTCCATCTTTGGCCCGAAAAAAGCTTGTTGTTTGAAATTTTTTTTTTCAGGATGTGTTATAGATGTCGATGTCAAGTTTGGTCAAAATGTTTACTGATATTTCCTCTACAAACCGAAATTTTTTTGACCGGAAATGTCGAAGAGCAAAGGCGGAAGTGGCGTCAGAATGAAACAAAATTTCTATGTAGACCTCCACGCGCGGTATGTCACAGGTCAGCCGGCTATTCTGAAATCAATATTCAGTTGATGTTAGTGAAGTATGTAAGATTTTTTAGAAGTTGTACCTCGCTTAAGTTATTTGGAACATAGGAAACAAAATAGAGGCCATTTGAAAAAAAATGCGTTTTTTCATCGATTTATCGACTTCGTAAAAAAAAAAAATCAAATGTGTGCGAAATCTTATGGGACTTAACTGCTAAGGTCATCAGTCCCTAAGCTTATACACTACTTAACCTAAATTATCCTAAAGCCGTCGGCACACGGACCGTGCATCCGAACGTTGAGCGTTGAGCGTGCCGAGTTTCTGACGTCATAGCGTGGAATTGCACTTTCGGGAGTCTTTCCGAGCGTGCAGAGCAATATCTGGCATGTCAGATATTCTGAGCGTGCGTCTGAGCGTTGACCAGTGAGATGACACAACGCCACCTACGTCACACGCACGCCATCTCCCTTCAGTACAGAGCTGTGAGGCGCCATATTGGCGTTCATTTCAAGCCGATATGTATACAGGGTGAGTCACCTAACGTTACCGCTGGATATATTTCGTAAACCACATCAAATACTGACGAACCGATTCCGCAGACCGAACGTGAGGAGTGGGGCTAGTGTAATTGTTTAATACAAACCATACAAAAATGCACGGATGTATGATTTTTAACACAAACCTACGTTTTTTTAAATAGAACCACGTTAGGTTTGTTAGCACATCTGAACATATAAACAAATACGTAATCAGTGCCGTTTGTTGCATTGTAAAATGTTAAATACATCCGGAGATATTGTAACCTAAAGTTGACGCTTGAAACCTCCGACGTTCAGTTGCGTGTTGTAACAAACACGGGCCACGGTCGGCGAGCAGTATCTCCAGCGACATGTTTACGATGACGACCGTGATTACGAGTGTGGCTGTAGTGCACTGTTGTGGTTTGGTCTAGCTGTCGCAGTGTCCGTATGTAGCACTTGATGCTATTGTTATTCTGCATTCGTCTCCGCCCGCAGACCAACTGTAGTACACCGTCTTACCAGACGTCTGTGATAGTGTAGTGTTGTAGGAACTGTGACCATGGTGTATTCGATTCCTGAAAAGGCGGAGATGATACTCATCTATTGCGAGTGTCGACGAAATGCAGCTGAAGCCGGCAGGGTGTATGCAGAACGGTACCCGGACAGAGAGCATCCAACGCGCTGCACATTGCAAAACCTCTACCGCCAACTGTATGCAACATGTATGGTCGTAGCACGCAAACGGGTCCGTAACAGGCCCGTCACAGGAGAAGCGGGTGCTGTTGGTGTGTTAGCTACTGTTGCCATGAAGCCACACATGAGTACACGGGACATTGCGAGAGCCGGTGGACTGAGTCAAAGTAGTGTCATGCGCATACTGCATCGTCACCGTTTTCACCCGTTTCATGTGTCGCTACATCAGCAATTACATGGTGATGACTTTAATCATCGAGTGCAATTCTGTCAATGGGCATTAACAGAGAATGCGTTCCAGTTCTACCTGTTTAGCGATGAAGCGGGTTTCACAAACCACGGGGCAGTGAATCTACGGAACATGCATTAACTGGTCCGTGGACAATCCTCGCTGGCTCAGACAGGTAGAGCGACAGCGACCGTGGACTGTAAATGTATGGTGCGGAATCATTGGCGACCACCTCATTAGTCCTCACATCATTGCAGGGGCCCAAACATCTGCAACATACATCGCGTTTCTACAGAATGATCTGCCAACGCTGCTCGAAAATGTCCCACTGGAAACGCGCCGACGTATGTGGTATCAGCATGACGGTGCACCTGCACATTCCGCAATTAACACTAGGCTGACCCTTGACAGGATGTTCGACGGGCGTTTCATAGGACGTGGAGGATGCATAAATTGGCCAGCCCGTTCTCTTGATCTTACACCTCAGGACTTCTTTCTGTGGGGTACGTTAAAAGAGAATGTGTACCGTGATGTGCCTACAACCCCAGAGGATATGAAACAACGTATTGTGGCAGCCTGCGGCGACATTACACCAGATATACTGCGGCGTGTACGATATTCATTACGCCAGAGATTGCAATTGTGTGCAGCAAATGATGGCCACCACATTGAACATCTATTGGCCTGACATGTCGGGACACACTCTATTCCACTCCGTAATTGAAAACGGAAACCACGTGTGTACGTGTACCTCACCCCTCATGTTAATGTACGTACATATGCGTCAGTGAAAAAGACCAATAAAACGGAATAAGCATGTGGACGTAATGTGCTGTTCCAGTCTCTTCTGTACCTAAGGTCCATCAGCGTTCCCTTTGGGTCCCTACGTAATTCGGTGCTCTCCGATACACACGATCGAACAGCGGAGGAGTGGTTCTCAAGCGTCAACTTTAGGTTACAATATCTCCGGAAGTAATTAACATTTTACAATGCAACGAACGGTGCTGCTCACGTATTTGTTTATATGTTCAGATGTGTTAACAAAAATAACGAGGTTCCATTTAAAAAAACGTAGGTTTGTGTTAAAAAACATACTTCCGTGCATTTTTTATGGTTTGCATTAACCAATTACACTAGTCCCTCTCCTCACGTTCGGTCTGTGGAATCGATTCGTCAGTATTTCATGCGGTTTACGAAATATATCCAGAGGTAATCTGAGGGGACTCACCCTGTATATGCCGTTTCTGAGCACCAGCAAATTGAGAATCACTGGAAAACCCGTTGTTAGTTGTGTGATTCGTTCCAGTAAAATAATCAGAAACATCATATTCGTGGCAAAAGAATTATTGTAACTGGCGTATTATGAGAGTAGGCTATTTGAGGGCAACGACACACTGAAGATCCACCCAAAACGCATTGTTCTTCGTACAATTTGTTATAATTAAATTTCAATTAGTAACATAATTACCTACGATTAACGGTTTTAGCAAGGGGTAACACATTGTGATTGAGTACGATAAGCGTGCTGTTGGTTTAGTGTAGTGAGTATCGTCTCTGTCTAATGATGAGTTTTTGTTGGGGTGGTGGTTCGCGTCGTAACACCTGCAATTTTTTTCCCTAACATTCCCGTTTTTATTAGGTTCTGATACTTTATTATTAGTTTAATATAAGTATATGAAATAATAATTTCTGTTATGTAAATATAAGTTCACCTTTTTCTGAGAGGTGACTATTCGATTGGCTTAATCTACGGGACAGCTTGCGCTACCTGTATAAAGATATTTTGCATCTTTTTCTTTTACGCTTCGTAATTCACGTGTTGCAAAGATTCTGCTACTGGGTAGGAACAGTGATCAAGTAAGACTGACATTGGGGTTTTACTAAAATGTGGGAACGATGAAATAATGTGTATCTTATGCGGAGAAGTAATCCAAATTTGTACCGCACTGTTTGTAATGGAACTTTTATAAGCCTGTGTCATTGATTGGACATGGTACTTTCCTTTTAGTGGACAATGGAGGAAATGTGCGTTCTAATAGAGCTAACGTGGGAATTTTACGCGCGCCCGTTGAGTAAACAGTGTGATTTACGAACTTGAAACACCCCTCAACTGCCGCGGGAGTGCGTTGCGATCGCGTATACCACGTTGGGGCCCACGTACCGTATGCACAAGTCGCATCGTTCCTGAGCGTTCAGCAGCACGTTGAACTTGGCACGCTCAACGTTAACGTTCGACAACACGGTCCGTGTGCCGATGGCTTCAGGACGAACACACACCGCCATGCCCGAGGGAGAACTCGAACCTCCGCCGGGACCAGCCGTCGACTTCGTCATCCAAGTAAAATTATTTATAGTTGATGGACCGTAATAAAAGTGGTACAACTCCTAGACAATTTAGTTAGCCTCGTCGGAAATAAAGAATCATGCCAATCGGTTCAGTAGATTTGAAGTTACCATACCACGCGATAAAAAAAAAAAAAAAGTAAATTCGAGAAAAACACGTTTGAAGTTTTGACCACATATAAATGCAATATTATGCAACTTACGTTCAATCTGCTATTCTGGGTCAATAAACTAGTCTTCCTTTTCCTCAAAGAGAGCGTTCTGCTCCATCTGGGCCATCCTGCGTCGCTCCAGAGCCGCTCGTACGGCCGGTGACATGCGGTTTTCGGCCGCTTGAATCTGGTGGTCGTCCGAATGCTTGGCGAATTGCGTCGAATAGAGTCCTAGAGTGACGTCCATCGTTGTTGTGGTCTTCAGAATTGCTTAATACCCTTCGTTGAAGCTGTTCACTGCCAGGAAAGTCACAATCTCCACAGTCGTCGCACCAGAATGCAAATGCTAGGGGGCTAGCTTCCAGACACACGCGTTCAAACTTTCGTTTTAATTCTGTGTGTTTCCTCCCTAGCACCGGTACAACAACTCGTCCTCCGAAAGAAAAAGACTGGTGCGTGAAAAGGGCCGATTTCAGGCAGGTGCATTTTTTTGTTCAACCGCGAATAACAAACATTTTCGTTCCGTATTCCGAAAAACCGTTTCAGGGGTGGATTCTAAACACTTTCATGGATCCAAAAATGCAATTTTAAAAAAGACAGATTTTTTTAACCAAAAGATAGTAAACCTCCCCTTAACACATATTCTGAAAATACTATTGGCTAGTCACACTTCGTATTTTAATAATTAAAAATATATTTATTGTTTTTATTGATTTCTTATATCAGATTCAATAAATGTTTTAAAACTTTCAGGTAAACGTAAAATAGAAATTTATGTCTAAGTAGTAATTATTTCTTTTCGTGATAAATGTCGTGTTTGCATAACTCTAGCATGCTGGGTATAGTGGGACAGCAACTCATTTTTAGACTGTGATGCAGAAAGAGACAGCTACAGTTGGATGTTTATTTACTCGGTAACCACTTTTGGGCTACGCCCATTCTCACACCAACTAATCTTTGGCAAAGATTGTAGCAGCAAAGTAAGTGCGAAAATTAGGTGGGACTATGAGCATAAGTACGCACTTTGTTTGCTGTTATTTTGGCGGATATTTTACCTGGAAAACCTTTGGTTTGGGAATGGGCGTAGCCCAAAACCGGTCGCCGACTAAATAAACATCCATGTTAATTGCACTGGCAGTCTCATTTTGCTTCACGAATCTCATATTCATATTTTCAACTTCAGGATCCTTCTCATACATCTGTATGTCTTTAAAAAGCATGTTGTTAGTAGAACTTGACGTTATTTTCTGCCATTTTTGTGGTAGTCATCAATTAGCCCTCTTCTCTGTCCACACATTACGGAAAATGCGTTGGTACTGCTAAAATTGTGCCACATTTTCAAGTTATGGACCCTTCTTATGCGTAAGTACCTTTTTAAAACTGATGCTGTTGCTAAATTTTAACAACAATTAACGAAAACTGTTTTTTAACTTTCTTGTGTAGGGCATCAAGTAAACCCCCTCCCGCCCTTAGAAATATGCGTTACAGAAAATACGTTGGTATTACCGTGGTTAACTCTGAGCATGTCTCATGGCTTTACATTATTAGGTCTACGTCTCTATTACATTTCTAGACGGGTTTCGGGGGTAGCCCACACTCAGAAAATCTGCCAAATGAGATACAATTGCCATGGCATTTATTGAAAAACATCCACAATTAAGTATCGTTACCATAGAAAACCTTTAACACATAATACCATGTCAAATAATTATTTTTTCGCCATCAATA
Organism: Schistocerca americana; assembly: GCF_021461395.2. Lineage (NCBI taxonomy): Eukaryota > Metazoa > Arthropoda > Insecta > Orthoptera > Acrididae > Schistocerca > Schistocerca americana. The sequence continues at coordinate 747,567,553 of NC_060122.1, read as the reverse complement.
CTCAATTAATGGTGGTCTTCTCTTTCAAAAACTAATTACCAGCACATGCCATCTGGTAAGTTTATCTTCATTAGACCACTGAACATCTTTTCCAGGTGTGGCTTATAACAACTGCTTCTAGGCATTCGTGTTAGATTTCGTTGCTCTTAATCAAACTGTCTAAGATGTCCCGAGAAAATTATTTAACGTACCATTAAAATAACTTACGTTATCGACAATCGACGATATTTCGACAGATGACTACTTTGTCATTTTCAAGGCAAAACTGCAGCTAACAAGCGCTGGGCAAGTGAATTTAAAACCTCGGTTTGTAGAGCAATAGCGGAAAGGTAAAACACACACACGAATTATTTGTGTAGAAAAATTTCACAAGCTGGCAACATTCTCAGCATACACGAAAAGCTAATGAACAAACTCGAACACTGCAATACTGCACTGAGCGCGGATCACATGTAAATGCAGTTCTGTTTCCAAAGTGAGGTTAAATGCAAATGACGCCAACTCAGCGTAAGAAAAAGTGCTTTCAAAAAAGGCGGGAAACTGCTATGTGTAAATCTACAACGAAGTTTCTTTCGATCTCAACTTCCGCCATGAACGAAGGAACTTGGACTCAAACTTTAGAAAGGAATACTGATTTTGATTTATATCAACTATAATGTACTTAAATTTGTATCTATATTTCCCGAATGTCCACAGGAGGTGCTCTGTAAATAAAAGCGAAACGCGCCTGGCGTAGATCTCATTTTAATTAGTTTTGCAGTAAGCTTAAGACGTAGAAACCAACAATAATTGATTATTTGTGTGTAATTTGGCATGACTACGCACCCTTCACGACAGACATGTACCTACACTGAATTCCGTGTTAACTGATCGGTAGCACCCGCGGAGCAAGATTGTTACTTTCTCTTTTTAATAAAACAAGAACCAAGACCTTACTGTGGCTACGAGCCTACAATGCAATTATTTCTTCAACTCTAAGATTTGCGGCGTCATTTGAGGCTGCCCTCATGAAGAATACCAAAAACATAAGTGACTCCACACACAAGACAGCTATTAATCCGAACACAAAATGACTATCGCGCTAGTGCATCTTCAGAAGCCAAATTTTAGATGGTTCAGCGGCTGCCTCCATACCATATTCAAAAATCCACAGTCTACTTGACCAACACTGTATAACGTATTACCATGAAAAGTGGCCCCACAGCCTTGGAAATGTCTAAGTAGTACTTCTGGTTATCGTTGCTTTCATTAATTTTAACTTTTAATAAGTTGAGTGCTTAACATTCGGAAGGCACCTTTGGTATTTAACGTTACTATTTTCTGCCTTCTTCTGCTGTTCTAATTTCTTACCGAGGGAATGAAAAATCAGTGTGTAAATCACTGATTACGCAAGTCTGTCTGTTTCCCACTAATTTTTCCACCATTTCTTTTACACTTTGGTATGATGTAGACCTTTCTCTTCCTAGACAGATTTTACAGACACACTACACTTCATGTTGATTACGCACCATATTACCTGAAAACTGTTAACAGCTGTTGATTTCACAGATTTCGGAGCACAGAGCGTCCACCTGCCGACAATACGATCGCCTCCGCCAGTGCAACTTCAGCGACGAAGGAGCGAAGACATTTACAGGAGAACGGTGCGTATAACTGCAACAAAAGTAAGCAATATTCCTCAGTACAGTTCTTCCCTCTGGGGACTGCATACCGTTTATTTAAACACCCAAGAGCACACCCAGTTAATACTGCTACAGACCCGTTTATTCATTGCTCTAATAAATGTTTTGCAGATTAAAAACTGACTCCTTGTGTATGTTTTGAGCTTAAGGCACCTCTCTATAGCTTAATAGCTATTGACTCCATTTGTCATAATAAATTCCGTGTAAAAAACCAGAAAGATGTAATCAACGTTTTTTTCAACTTACGTCATGTCCATCTCTAGAATGGTACGTTTATCTGTAAAGCTGGATTCCTACTGTAAAAGACGATGAAACAGTTTTTCTTCTTCATATTTGTCGTTTTGGGCGCGTAAGTCGAGCGGTTGTACATGAGTTGTTGAACGAAGTACATCTCAGAGATGTGTTATTCGCGATTTTGCCTAACGGTTCGCTTTTGAAACTCAGTATTTACAACTAAAGTAACTAAATAACGTGTAAGGAACAAAACCGTCAGTATTACCCATAATTTATGTGTATAATGCGAAAGAAGGTACACTCCTGGAAATGGAAAAAAGAACACATTGACACCGGTGTGTCTGACCCACCATACTTGCTCCGGACACTGCGAGAGGGCTGTACAAGCAATGATCACACGCACGGCACAGCGGACACACCAGGAACCGCGGTGTTGGCCGTCGAATGGAGCTAGCTGCGCAGCATTTGTGCACCGCCGCCGTCAGTGCCAACCAGTTTGCCGTGGCATACGGAGCTCCATCGCAGTCTTTAACACTGGTAGCATGCCGCGACAGCGTGGACGTGAACCGTATGTGCAGTTGACGGACTTTGAGCGAGGGCGTATAGTGGGTATGCGGGAGGCCGGGTGGACGTACCGCCGAATTGCTCAACACGTGGGGCGTGAGGTCTCCACAGTACATCGATGTTGTCGCCAGTGGTCGGCGGAAGGTGCACGTGCCCGTCGACCTGGGACCGGACCGCAGCGACGCACGGATGCACGCCAAGACCGTAGGATCCTACGCAGTGCCGTAGGGGACCGCACCGCCACTTCCCAGCAAATTAGGGACACTGTTGCTCCTGGGGTATCGGTGAGAACCATTCGCAACCGTCTCCATGAAGCTGGGCTACGGTCCCGCACACCGTTAGGCCGTCTTCCGCTCACGCCCCAACATCGTGCAGCCTGCCTCCAGTGGTGTCGCGACAGGCGTGAATGGAGGGACGAATGGAGACGTGTCGTCTTCAGCGATGAGAGTCGCTTCTGCCTTGGTGCCAATGATGGTCGTATGCGTGTTTGGCGCCGTGCAGGTGAGCGCCACAATCAGGACTGCATACGACCGAGGCACACAGGGCCAACACCCGGCATCATGGTGTGGGGAGCGATCTCCTACACTGGCCGTACACCACTGGTGATCGTCGAGGGGACACTGAATAGTGCACGGTACATCCAAACCGTCATCGAACCCATCGTTCTACCATTCCTAGACCGGCAATGGAACTTGCTGTTCCAACAGGACAATGCACGTCCGCATGTATCCCGGTGCCACCCAACGTGCTCTAGAAGGTGTAAGTCAACTACCCTGGCCAGCAAGATCTCCGGATCTGTCCCCCATTGAGCATGTTTGGGACTGGATGAAGCGTCGTCTCACGCGGTCTGCACGTCCAGCACGAACGCTGGTCCAACTGAGGCGCCAGGTGGAAATGGCATGGCAAGCCGTTCCACAGGACTACATCCAGCATCTCTACGATCGTCTCCATGGGAGAATAGCAGCCTGCATTGCTGCGAAAGGTGGATATACACTGTACTAGTGCCGACATTGTGCATGCTCTGTTGCCTGTGTCTATGTGCCTGCGGTTCTGTCAGTGTGATCATGTGATGTATCTGACCCCAGGAATGTGTCAATAAAGTTTCCCCTTCCTGGGACAATGAATTCACGGTGTTCTTATTTCAATTTCCAGGAGTGTATATACGCTCCAACTTTTTAGCCAGCTTCACGATCCCATGGGCTACCTCCACACTGCATAATACACAAAGTGCTTTCTAAATACCAACCATCTGTGGCTCTAAACCTACCTGACGAAAGTATTTGAAAATGCCGATATAAAGGGAATAGGCGTAATATCTATTTTTACCACTGTCGTAGGGTCAATGTGCATAATGAATAAAATAAAAGAACGGTCTTACTCTACCCTACTCGTAGGGCTCGTATGCCAGCACGATGCCACTCGACAGAACGACGTTCGAGACAACGTCTTGCTGCATCAATGAACTCCCATTGATCCACTTACTGCTTCACGCCGAATGTGTTCTTCATTGGGTAAAACAGATGGAAGTCGGAATGCTGTAGGTTGGATGAGGAAGACCAATGCAGTTTCGTGAGCTCCTCTCGGGTGCAAAACTTATGTGAGGCCTTGCTTTGTGATGGAGAAGAAGGAGATAGTTTGCATTCTTCATTTGTGTGCTGCGAGATGTGTGATCCTGATCCATCTATAACGTCGTGTGAGAGAGTTTGCACGTTCCAACATTGCGTGATTCTCAGCTGCTTACGGCCTACCGGCACGGGGGAAGATCGGATGGGTGCGACCTTGTTGGCATGGTGACAGACCCCTCGCACAACGACTCATCGTGCTTTTGTTCACTGTCCGGTCTCCTTGGGAATTCTGCAAGGGCCTACTAATATGTGCGACGTTCTGGCTTTTCCGCCGAATTAAACTCAGTGACAGCTCTCTGTGATGAGTGTAACTCCATTGCAGACACCATAGTGAAAGCTACGTATAGCACTGTATAGCACTGCCAGCCATTGGAACATCATGAAACAATAGGGGTTGAAGGGAGAATATTTCGTACCGTCCCAAGAAAATTTCGTAATTTTTCAACCAAAACTGTGCGAGAAATTGTGAATTTGTTACTGAACGCCCCATATACATTCATGTTCATAAATTAAAGGTAATTGCAGAATGTGGTGCCACAGAACGAGGCACTATACAAAACCGGCGCTAATAGCGCAGGCACATAGGGAACACACACGACACAGATATGCAAGTCCACGGTACTGGTGATAAGTTGAGCAAACCGTCCCGAAACACATGTGCTACAAAACGCAACTGTTTCCAGCGCATGTACCCCAACATCAATATGGGATAGGAGCACCATGCACACGTACACAGGCAACACAACGGGTTGGCGTCCTTTGTATGAGGTGGTCGAGCAGCTGCTGGGGTATAGCCTCCCACTATTGCACCTCTCGGAACTCCTGAAGTGTCATAGGGGTTCGAAGACGTGCAGCGATACGTCGACCGAGAGCATCCCAGACGTGCTCGATGGGGTTTAGATCTTGAGAACAGGCAGGCCACACCATTCACCTGATTTCTTCAGTTTCAAGGTACGCATCCACGATGGCAGCTCGGTGGGGTCGTTCGTTATCAACCATTAGGAGGAAGGTGGAATCCATTGCACCCCTGAAAAGGCGGACATACTGGTGCAAAATGACGTCCCGTTGCACCTGACCTGTTGCAGTTCCTCTGTCAAAGACATGCTGGGATGTTCGCACACCAATGGTAATCCCACCCCACACCATCAAACCACGACCTCCATAGAGGTCGCTTTCAAGGACATTAAGGGGATGGTATCTGGTTCCTGGTTCACGCCAGATGAAAACCTGGCGAGAATCAGTGTTCAGACTACACATGGACTCGTTCGTGAACATAAACTGGGACCACTGTTCCAGCGACCAGAGCTTTACGAGCTCTCCTGTGACCAGGGGTCAGTGGAATGCACCTTGCAGGCCTCCGGGCGAATAAACCATGTCTGTTCAGTCGTGTGTAGACTGTGTGTCCGGAGACAACTGTTCCAGTGGCTGCGGTAAGGTCCCGAGCAAGGCTACCTGCAGTACTCCGTGGACGTCTCCGGGCCCTGATAGTAGATATCGGTCTTCTTGTGGTGTTGTACACTGTGGACGTCCCGCACTGTATCACCTGGACACGATCCCTATCTGCTGGAATGTTGTTGTTGTTGTGGTTTTCAGTCCTCAGATTGGTTTGATGCAGCTCTCCTAAACTTGTACTACTGTAGTAGGCGTGGGCTTCGTGTCTACCTTGGCCACAATAATGCGTTCACTATACTGTTTTTAGTAGCTTACCCGCACTCCCATTTTTTATTCATTATTAAACCTACTCGTGCATTACCCCTGTTTGATTTTGTATTTATAACCCTGTACTCACCTGACCGAAAGTCTTGTTCCTCCTGCCACCGAACTTCACTAATTCCCACTATATCTAACTTTAACCTCTCCATTTCCCTTTTTTAATTTTCTAACCTACCTGCCCGATTAAGGGATCTGACATTCCACGCTCCGATCCGTAGAACGCCAGTTTTCTTTCTCCTGATAACGACGTCATCTTGTGTAGTCCCCGCCCGGAGATTCGAATGGTGGACTATTTTACCTCAGGAATATTTTAGCCAAGAGGACGCCATCATCATTTAACCATAGAGTAAAGCTGTAGTTTCCCCTTGCTTTCAGCCGTTCACACTACCAGCATAGCAAGGGCGTTTTGGTTTGTGTTACAAGGCCATATCAGTCAGTCATCCAGACTGTTGCCCCTGCAACTTCTTAAAAGACTGCTGCCCCTCTTCAGGAACCACACGTTTGTCTGGCCTCTCAACAGATACCCCTCCGTTGTGGTTGCACCTACGGCCACCTGTATCGCTGACACACGTAAGCCTTCCCACCAACGGCAAGGTCCATGGTTCATGGGGGGATAGCTGCAATTATCTTGAGATCATACTTTGCGGCCTGCTGTGTTTGACCAGCCTCAAGTCGCCCTAGAATTCCACACCTCATAACGTCATAAATATGTGTTCTTTGAGTCATTTTCACAAACAGTCACCATTACAACGTCTGTAAACGTCTGCACACTAACTCGCTGCACCTTACTGTGACATGCACCAACACACCTCTGCGTATGTGGACTGCTGCCAGCGCCACCATGCGACGACCGCAGGTCAAATGCACCTCATGGTCATAACTCGAGGTGATTTAAGCCCGCAAACCGCCCACGAGAGCGTTGTTTCACCATGTATCAGCATTATCCTTAATTTATGAGCATGAATGTATTTTACTAATACAATACTGGCCATTAAATTTGCTACACCACGAGGATGACGTGCTACAGGCGCGAAATTTAACCGAGAGGAATAAGATGTTGTGATATGCAAATGATTAGCTTTTCAGAGCATTCACACAAGGTTGGCGCCAGTGGCGACACCTCCAATGTGCTGACACGAGGAAAGTTTCCAACCGATTTCTCATACACAAACAGCAGTTGACCGGCGTTGCCTGCTGAAACGTTGTTATGATGCCTCGTGTCTGGAGACGAAATGCGTACCACCACGTTTCCGACTTTGATAAAGGTCGGATTGTAGCCTACCGCGATTGCGGTTTATCGTATCGCGACATTGCTGCTCGCGTTGGTCGAGATCCAATGACTGTTAGCAGAATATGTAATCGGTGGGTTTAGGAAGGTAATACGGAACGCCGTGCTGGATCCCAATGGCCTCGTATCACTAGCAGTCGATATGACAGGCATCTTATTCCCATGGCTGCAACGGATCGTGCAGCCACATCTCGATCCCTCAGTCAACAGATGGGGACGTTTGCATGACAACAACCATCTGCACGAACAGTTCGACGACGTTTTCAGAAGCATGGACTATAAGCTCGGAGACCGAGGCTTCGGTTACCGTTGACGCTGCATCACAGACAGGAGCGCCTGCGGTGGTGTACTCATCGACGAACCTGGGTGCACGAATGGTAAAAAGTCATTTTTTCGGATGAATCCAGGTGAACGCACATTGGAAGCGTGTATTCATCATCGCCATACTGGCGTGTCACCCGGCGTGATGTTATGGGGTGCCATTGGTTACACGTCTCGCTCACCTCTTGTTCGCATTGACGGCACTTTAAACAGTGGACGTTACATTTCAGATGTGTTACCCTTCATTCGATGCCTTTGAAATCCTACATTTCAGCAGGATTATGCACAACCGCATGTTGCAGGTCCTGTACGGTCCTTTCTGGATACAGAAAATGTTCGACTGCTGCCCTGGCCAGCGCATTCTCCAGATCTCTCACCAATTGAAAACGTCTGGTCGATGGTGGCCGAGCAAATGGATAGTCACAATACGCCAGTCACTACTCTTGATGAACTGTGGTATTGTGTTGAAGCTGCATGGGCAGCTGTACCTGTACACGCCATCCAAGCTCTATTTGACTCAATGCACAGGCGTATCAAGTCCATTATTACGGCCAGATGTGGTTGTTCTGGGTACTGATTTCTCAGGATCTATGCACCCTAATTGCGTGTAAATGTAATCACATGTCAGTTCTAGTATAGTATGTTTGTCCAATGAATACCAGTTGATCATCTGCATTTATTCTTGGTGCAGCAATTTCAATGGCCAGTAGTGTATGTTAGAATCACAATCTAGCCTCCTCGTGAAATGGAAAATTGTAGGTATTTTAAGACGCGGCACCACGCCGAGAAGGATATCAATGCTGTTTACTCTCTACCTGCCTGCCGTGCTGAAACGCGTGTCGTGTCCTGTCCTGCCGGCAGCTGGAGGTGATGTCGCCACACGCGCTGTCGCTGGCCACGTCGCGGACATCGCTTCACGCACCAGCCTGTCGGCTCAGCGGCGCGGCCCTGGCCTGTTCTTCGGAGACGCTGCACGTGCGCGCCCACGAGAGCACCGTCTGAGCCAGCACCGCCACCGCCTGAGGATGTCTGCGTCGGTGTCGGCGCCGGCGGTGCTGTCTCTCTGCGTCACCGGCTGCAGGCTGGCGCGAAATACAATAGACTCCTGCAACCCGACATCCAGTGCCGTGTTCACTGAGCGCATCGTCTAGTCACAGTAAATGCGTCGATACACCTATTCTTACTTACCAGACAGTCAGAGCGAGACTCATTAATTCGTGACAACTTTTGGCCATAAACTGAGGATCTTCAGTAACCAGTAGTGCTAAGCAGCTTCTGGTAAACACACTGCAAACGACATGGTTTCTCGTATTGTTTGCTTTGAGGGTGTTCGGAAATTCCCGTTAGAAACTTGCAGGTCTTGTGGAATGGAATGAGTACATAATATTTTGAACATGTACTCATCTCCAGAAAAATCCTTTTATCAATTAAGGACATTTTTTTGCATTAATAATTACACGCGACGTGTTTACACTATTGAAAAACAAAAAAGAGCGCAACACAAGGAACGTACAGAACCATAGGTAACAGCAGCTCGATGTGGCGTCCTCTGTCGTTGTTATAGTCATTGTACCTATGAACCACGTTCTGCTACACACTCTCCACGCCACGTGGTGTCTCTTCGTTTCGTAGTGCAGCGGCCGGAACTCGTGCCAGCAGAGCTTCCTCTGTCTCTGTAGTACTCCGTCGTCAGGCCACGAGTGGCCTACCGGGACCATCCGACCGCCGTGTCATCCTCAGTTGACGATGCGAATAGGGGGGGCATGGGGTCAGCACACCGCTCTCCTGGTCGTTATGATGGTATTCTTGACCGAAGCCGCTATTGTTCGGTCGAGTAGCTCCTCAATTGGCATCACGAGGCTGAGTGCACCCCGAAAAGTGGCAACGGCGCATGGCGACCTGGAAGGTCACCCATCCAAGTGTCGGCCACGCCCGACAGCGCTTAACTTCGGTGATCTTACGAGAACCGGTGGAGCCACTGCCGCAAGGCCGTTGCCCTCTGTCTCTATAGTAGTCTCGTAAATTAACCATTGAATACGAAGTTAATTAACATCAGGTGACCGTCTAATGTAATAACGTCATCCTTCTTGCTCCGTTGCATACATGGGCAATCACCTCAGACTTTACTCTTTCCCTCAGCACACGTGGACGCCTTACGCATCTGAATGGAAACCGTCGTGGGAAGGAAACATTAAGTTTCTGGACATGGCTTCCAATTCCAAACACTAAGTACTCACCCCCATCTACAGGTCCTAGAAGTTTGTAGCGGAAATACCCGAACACCCTGTATTGTCGAAAACGAAAAAGGATGGTGTACTCTCTGTAAAACCCCACTACAGTCTGGATGGTTAATATTCACACACATTTGCTCATCTTACGTAACTCACTACTGCTGCAGGTACAATAAGAACTTCGGGGTGGCGTTCGATAATACATCGCAGACGTAGCAGGTAGTAATTAAGTGAGAACGAGAAACGTACCTATTACCTGTGTTAGTAGTGGCGGGGTGAGAGCATATTAGCTGGCCTCGAATGAATAAACAGTTTTGGGATTTCACCAAAAATACCTCTAGATACTTTTGCTGCCAGTGAGTGGCCATTAGTTTTATATTTTTCTTAAGACTAATGCCGAATTAACACGTCTGCTTGGCCGAACGACTGCACGTTCTGTTTTACAATTTTTTATCCTTCGGAGGGGAAAGGAGAGGGGGAAGGTGGCAACTGCTGCCCTCTCTTGAGCTTAGTTGAGTATTCCTTCGTTGAGAACCCTCATATTCCAGAAAGATAAAAGTTGAAATTACATTACAAAATACATTAGTCTGCTTATTCACCCCATAGATGTCCACTCCTCATACAAAGACTTCCATGCCGATGTTTGGTGCACGGTCTGGATCCTGTTATCTCAGCTTATCATTGGATGTCGTCTGTGCCTCGTCGTATGTCATCCGAAACTTCTCTTTGACTCTCCCGGATACCATTACGTCATTGTTTTGGACCATTTGAAGTTGTTGCTCTCCATGTGTCCCGCGCAACACGAAGGGAGCCCAAGCATTGAAATTTTTAGTTGTTATTCATAACTATACCGCCCTACAACCAAGATTCAAACTGGCGTTTTTTTCTCTGCCTTGAAATGTACTGCTAATAATGGTAGCTCTCACACAAAGCGTTACATGGCTCAAACTATCGTCAAAACACTGACAACCTGAGAAAATGACTCGAATCTTGCACATATTAAATACAATAACGGTAGAAGAATCAGTTCTCGACTAAGTTTACATAAATTTCCTCCATGGACATTTAAAAATCTGACGAGTGCTCATGAAAATAAAATGCTGCATACTTAAAAACCGACGAATGGAAATCAGTAACTAGAAGAATGTTTATTGAGTGAATGAATCAGAATTTTAAACTGAACTAATTTTTTTCATGAAACTGTGTTAGCTCCTTACCCAATCTGTATGTAAAATCAAATTATGGCCGTGTTGATTGAAATATAACTACTGTTTTACAACTTTCCCTGTAGCATACTAAAATTTGCTACCTGTTGTTCATTCACTTTAAGTTGGAATAAAAAGCTCAAAGTCGTTCCACTGCAGCAATTTTCATAAGGTATTTTGATTTCGAAAATATAGGAAGCGATATACCACAACGTAAATTTATCTTTGCTTAAATTTCATATTATTTGCTTTGAACATTTTGCGTGCTTAGTGTGGCAACAAGTTTAAAAGGGAAGCTTAATTTTCGGCATTTCTGTTTCGGTTTAGTTTACAAAATTGTAAACGATTTTTCTGAAACTACACGAGGCTGATAAACACATCGTCAAGCGTCAATAACACACACACAGGAACCACATAGGTCGACGTCTTTCGTACAAGTGGTTATGTGTCTTAAGTTCATGCAGAGTGCATGACATGTACCATAGTAAACGTAAAACGGAGCTATGTGACATTCTTGTTGAAATATATCGGTATTGTTATAGGGAAGCTGGCTGCAAGTTCTCTGGCTCGTAAAGATAGGTTTAAATTAATCGCCAACCATTCTTAGCCCATTTGTACGTGCTGTGATTAATTGCTTTATAAATTATTCGTGACGATCTTACCACTTTATTTCTTAAGTGGTCTTTTCTCTGTCATTACATGTTCATAACGACAACGTCTAACGAATTATAACCCTGGAAACTATAACTTACTTTACGTACCATTATAAGTTACTTTTTTAATTCTGATGTTACTCATTACTGTTTAGGGAAAGCTTCCTTCTTACATCTATATGAGAATTATTGATTATGGAGAAGTGACTCTAACTTTTGTAAAAGCTTCAACAAGTAACAAATTCTACGAAAAGAAAATCTGTGGAGATAGACATCAAAATGTTAATCAATCTCAGGTCCTTTTGTATGTCTACTCAGTCCGTGTTTTCGAAAAGCGAACCACGCTCTAAATACGTGTGTCCACGTTGGTGAAAATATCTCTCAAATAATATGGTGTTAGGCATGAAATTACTTTCACATACAGTAACACATGGAACACCAGTATCTCTTGTGTGACAGACATAATGAGCAACCGGCGACGACACTTCATCTAGATATAAATAAAATGGTGGGGTGTTGGCTTTATACACGGTTAACTGTAGTACACATATCTGCTATTTTCGACCAAAAGACATAAAGAGAGTACAAGCCCTAACATGTTAAAAGCAGGATAGAAGTAAATAGATTAGGACATACGAACATTTTTGTTCTGTTTTGTGTTGGGTTTATTTCTACTTGTTATGCCTGTCTCTTATTTCACACTAACTTTGTTTCATCTGATTAAACACAATTTGTTTCTCCTGACAGCGTTTGAAAAACTGGTTGTACTCTCAGTGTACTACTGTGTAACCGGACGTTTGCTGGCGCGCAGAAATATTGTGACATGAACCATTATGATAACAATAAGTGAAAACTTTGACTCGTACTTGAACTGTTTGAAGTGATTAATTGTCCACTTAATTCTGTCCCGATATAAGGAAGAATATTATTATATCAGACTATCTTTCATATATTCAGTGATATAAATGTGATAATCGTGTGCAAATTGCGATAAATGTGTGTCATACCCTTTCTCAAGAAAGATAAGTGTCCTTTGTACAAAATAAGACAAATATTTTAAATTCGATGTGTTTTTTCTATATGTGTTGTTGTCCGCTTTAATGTCACTTTATAGCCGTTGATAAACAATAAAATGTTTTATGATGTTCACTTTTCAGAGATAAGCTATAATATTGGGAGATATCAAAAAATAACACCTCTAAACTGTTTCTTGCAGAAAACACTGCATGTAAGGTTCGGATCTGGATCATTTCAAAAATGTTGCTTGACAACATATGGATAGTCCTTTAGTTTTCAGATGGCGCCAATGAATCATCTATAAAACATTGTTCTGTGGATAAAACAGCGGACCATGAGCGTTTTCTGTGCATTCATTTTCATTGAGGTTTGTAGAATTTTTATGTCAACATAATTGCATTTGACTAAATTTTATTGATGCTTGTAGACAGAATTGGTATCCACTTGCTAATAACACTGACTCTGGTTTCTTGCACAGCACAGTGACCTCGGAACCATCATTCATGGTGATGTTACTTTTTTTACGTGTAACTTGTAACGACAGAAAATTTCTGTTTTAACTACTCCACTGGTAACTATAACATCAGTTACATGGTGGGTGCAGAATTACAGTCATTAACGACTCAAGGGAGAAAATAATATCTTTCTTAGGAAGGAAACGCGTTTTATTTTTCATTTTATTAAATCTTTTTGTTCTGTATTCCAAGGAATTCCCTTCTTTGGCGTATGTGTACAATATCATCAACTTGGTTTTGAGATCTGTTGCATAATGGATTAGTGACATCATGAGTGTACGGCTTATGAGGTAATGTGCCATACGGCCACAGAGTTCACAAATCCAATATGGAACAAATCAAATAGATTGAGGTTTTTGATATTGTGAACTTATGCCAAAGAAGAGAAATCATTGCGAAACTTTTGGAAGCGTGCCGAGATGTGGATCTGTTTCTTCGGACGGCATTGGCGGCATTGGAGGAGTCTTAGTCTCAAATAAGCTACCTGCATGACGGCGTCAATAGTGCACTCTGTCATTGAACGGGCAACACGTTATGTACAAGAGAGTATCGTTTCTGAATAGCTGCAAGGAAATGCAAACGAGTTAGACGAATTATTTACATGATGTAGTGGATGGTAGCTTAATGCAGTTGGTCGTATGTGTGTGCAATTCTTATGGTCCAGTAAAACATAACTTTAGAATTAGTAATATGCGAAGTTAGAGTGCACAGCAGTATAGGTGCTTAGTCAGTAAAGAACACTCTCCACAAGATGTTTGAATGCTTGTCATAGTCTTCGAATTCGTAATTTGCCGAGTTTGAGTGTTCAGCAAAGTAGGCACATTGTCAGTATTCAACGGTCTCCAGAAAATGTCTGAATGGTTATTAGTTGACATATCGTGGTAAGATGCCGATGTCATCTGACCGCAGTCCTGACAATACATAGAATACTTACTACGCAAAACTTCAATAATCGCAATGTTGTTACCTTTCGAAACGATGCTGAATAGAAGGAACACACATAACCAGAGGTAAGAAAAGGATGTCTACAATTTCTTTTTCTGAACATTGTAATAAAGTGATGTGTAGATGTAAGGGTGACAGTTTGCAAGGTTGTCGTATGACCATACCATGAGTATCTGTAGGAGCCGCAACTGATTGGACAAATACTGGATATCGAAATAAATGAGTAGAAGGTACTTGCTCTGAAAAGGGAAACTTTCGTGGGAAACACGGGCCAGATTTCTAGATGAGAGACACTGCCAGATGACTGTACTGTCTCGATAGAACACTGAAAGCCATTAAAACGGCGATGCCAGGCTGAATAATAAATAACAATATTTTACTTAAACGCACAAGAGAAAAAATACACGAATATATGAGGATTGATTGAAAAGTAATGCCTCCACCTTCGTAACTCTTCAACAGTTGGCAGCATTGGTATGCGGCAGGTACTGGTTTGTTGCGTAGCATCTTCTATACACCTCCAGTTGGGGGAAAACCTCAGCATTGAACGGTTGTGTTGTTACAGTGTAGAGTATGGAACACTGCGCAGACGGTCGGTCAGTGCGACTTAAGCAACGTGCAGTCACTGAATTCTTGACAGCAGAAGGTGTCACCCAAAAGGAGATTCATCAGAGAATGAAAGCAGTTTATGGTGATTGTGTTGATGTAGGTACTGTACGTCGTTGGGTGAGTAAGTATAAAGATGGTGAGGCGGGAACATATGACCCGCGTGACAAACAAAGAGTTGGACGGCCTGTGTCACTGTATCTCTGTGCCTCTTAATTCTCGTAACGCAAGAGGAGTTCCTCGCAAATTTCTAGTTTGTGCAGTTTCATTTCAGGAGTCAGCATCCGGGGTACCCATCGTGCATACATATTCTGATAGCCAAGCAAAGCAATAATGTGATCCAAAAGTTCTTGTGAAATGTCGATAGTGCTTGCAGATCCTCTCTGAATGGTACGACGATCGTCCTGAATCAATATGTCAACATTTTGCTCGCGTAACTCGGTGGTTGCTGTCACAGGACGTCCAACTCTTTGTTTGTCACTCAGGTCAGATATTCCCGCCTCAACATCCTCAAACTTAATCGCCCAACGACGCACAGTACTCACATCAACACAATCACCATAAACTGCTTTCATTCTCTGATGAATCTCCTTTGGGGTGACACCTTCTGCTGTCAAGAATTCAGTGACTGCACGTTGCTTAAATCGCACTGACCAACCATCTGCGCAGGGTTCCATGCTTTACACTGTAATAACACAACCGTTCAATGCTAACAACGGAACCTCCCCATCACACCCCCCTCAGATTTAGTTATAAGTTGGCACAGTGGATAGGCCTCGAAAAACTGAACACAGATTAATTGAGAAAATAGGAAGAAGTTGTGTGGAACTATGAAAAAAAATAAGCAAAATATACAAACTGAGTTGTCCATGCGTAAGATACGCAACATCAAAGACAGTGTGAGCTAAGAAGCGCCGTGGTCCCGTGGTTAGCGTGAGCAGCTGCGGAGCGCCAGGTCCTTGGTTCAAGTCATCCCTCGGGTGAACAGTTTACTTTCTTTATTTTCGCAAAGTTATGATCTGTCCGTTCGTTCATTGACGTCTCTGTTCACTGTAATAAGTTTAGTGTCTGTGTTTTGCGACCGCACCGCAAAACCGTGCGATTAGTAGACGAAAGGACGTGCCTCTCCAATAGGAACCGAAAACATTTGATCGCAAGGTCTTAGGTCAACCGAATCCTCCACAGGAAAACACGTCTGATATATACCATACGACACTGGTGACGACATGTGCGTCACATGACAGGAATATGTTGTCGACCCACCTAACTTGTACACTTGGCGAATGGGTGAAAGATTCTTCTACCTTGCCCGATTTAGGTTTTCTTGTGGATGTGATAATCACTCCCAAAAAAGTAATGCAAACATAAGAGTTTGTCACATAAACTGCAACAAATGAATCCAACAGTTTCACAGTTCTCCCTGTGCTCTGTCAAAACATATGTTTTTAACGTTTTCAAATTTTTCCTTGTGTAGACCGTCAAATCCTGCATATGTCCAAGTAAATCTGAAGATGTCCTGAAATTTTGGAGAGCGAAGTTGATTATGTGTGAGTGCCTGAACTTTGATAATTGTCTGAAAATAAAAAATTAAACTTATCACTCGAGGGAAGACTTCAACCAAGGACCTTTCGCTCCGCTGCTGCTCACGCTAACCACGGGACCACGGCGCTCCTGAGCTGGCACCATCCTTAATGTTGCATATCTTGCCCATGGACTGCTCAGTTTGTATATTTTGCTTAATTTTTTCGTAGTTCCACACAACTTCCTCCTGTTTTCTCGATTGATCTGTGTTCAGTTTTTCAAGGCCTATCCACTGTGCCAACTTATAACTAAATCTGAGGAGGGTGCTTTGGAGAGGTTCCCTTGTAAGTCTTGCCGCCAACAGGAGCTCTAGTGAAGAGCCTACAGAACAAACCAGTACCTGCCGCATACCAATGCTGCCAACTGTTGAAGAGTTGCGAAGGTGGAGGCATTACTTTTCAGTCAACCCTCGTATTTACAGGTCACTTGTGAGTATACAATGTGCGAAATGTGGTGCAGAGACCAGTCTCCACTGGCAGCAGCGGTGGCTCTGCGGCGCACTGTGTCGAACAGAGCCTGGATGGTTAGTACAGCTACGTTATTCCATGCTACATGCTGCTTCATCAATGTACCACAGTTGATCTTTCATAATGGTTAGCGAGTAGTGTAGTGCCAGTCTCTCGGGACTCAATGTCCAAATGTTTTCAATGGAAGAGTGATCCGAGGAACTTGTTGGTTAGGGCAGCAATGTATCCTCTTTTGAGTTAGGTCAAGTTAACAAGGCTACAATGTGGTCTTCCCTTATCTTGCTGAAAGGTAACGTTACAGACACCTCGAAAATTGGGCATTGCACCCGGCCTCAACTAGTCAGAAATGAAATTTCCTACCAGATGAAAACTGTGTGTCGGACAGTCTCGAACTTGGGATATTTGCCTTCCCTCAGACCGGCACACAGTTTTAACACGCCAGGATGATTCATATCAGCACACTCTGCTGCAGAGTGAAAAGTTCATTCTGGAAACGTCCTCGCAGCTGTAGCTAAGCCATGTCTCCGCAATATCCTTTCTTCTAGAAGTGCTAGTCTGGCAAGATCCGTAGGAGAGCTTATGTGAAGTTTGGAAGGTACGAGATCAGGTACTGGTGGATGCAAAGGTGTGCAGAGCGATCGTGATTTGTGCTCACTCGGTAGAACACTTGTCTGGGAGAGGCTAAGGTCCCGAGTTCGGATCTCGGTAAGGCACATAATTTTAATCTGCCAGGTAGTTTCATATGAGCGCACACACTGTTGCAGCGGGAATATTTCATTCTACGTCAGAAATGTGTTGCCTAATGCCGGAACTACAATGGGAACCGATGTTGATCGTTTTCTCTTTTTCAAAGAAATTTTCTCCGCTCATTCATTTATTGAACAGAACAATGATTTCGTCTTTGTAGCCATTGCCAAGGGAAAGATGAAATGCCAAAAATTGTTCGACACGCTAAAATGACATGTCATTTTATGACATTTGAACTTGTACTTAGTCATTCACGCATGTCGAACATCTCATGAGATTTCAAATTGCACTTGTGACTAGCTATAAAACCATTGTTATAAATTTGTGAAATAAGTAGGTTGGACTTAAATTGTGGCAACACTGCTGTGGAGACACTACGCAATGAAATCTACTCTTGTCGCTGATAGCACACGTTGTTGGCATACCTATCTCACCTCCGAGCCAATGGACTCGCCCGTCCCAGTCTCCGCCGTACGCACAATCGAGGAAAACACAGTCACTTGTGAGAGAGCGGTCTAGCGTAACGGTGTCGCTATGTTTTCGAAACAGGAACAACGGAGTTGGATCAAGATTGAATGATCCAGAGGTCGTTCAGCACGAGAGTATCATTAAGGTCATCAAGAGGCGTGCGGGGACTCGGCATTGCCGTACAGAACAGTGGCACGTTGGGTAAGAGCCTTCAACGAAGGTCGGAAAACTGGGACAGACATGGATCGGGCGGGTCGTCCTAGCGTGTCTGAAGGAAAAGTGCTTGCTGTTGCCGCGTTAGTGGACAGTGATCGACGCCACACGATTCGTCAGCTCGCCCACGAAACCAGATTAGCCTATACGACTGTGCTTCGCATCCTGAAGGAAAGCCTGGACATGCGAAAATTGCATCACGATGAGTTCCGCATGACTTGACGGAAATGAAGAAATGGATGCGTTACGATGCTGTTCAGAGGGACCTGAAGTGCTATGAGCGCGAGTGAGAGGCGTTCTTACGCCGTATCGCAACACGGGATGAGACATGGACCACATCGCACGAGCCGAAACTAAAGCGCCAATCCAACAAATGACGTCATTATGGGTCGCCGCGAAAGTCGAAAGTGTGTCGAACCGCAGTATGGTGAAACTGATGGTGTTATCCTAACGCATTAAGTTCCTCCACGGCAGACCGTCAATGCCCAGATTTACTGTTTGATTTCGGAGCACCACCTGCCACCAGCTTTTCAAAAGAAGCGGCAACACTTTCTTCGCAAACCACCCATCATTTTGCACGACAATGCGCGGGCGCATATAGCGCAAGCTGTGGTTGCTCTGTTCGGTCGATGGGATTGGGATGTACTGTATCATCCACCATACTCCCCAGACTGAAGTCCTTGTTACTTGGCTTTGATTCCGAAGATGAAGGAACCACTCCGTGGCATTCGCTTCTGAACTGTTCCAGAGATTCGACTGGCAGTCGACCACTCCACTCGCACCATCCACAGAACAGGCTCTGCTAACGGTATACTACGCCTTCCAAATCAGTGACAACGGGTTCTACACAACGCTGGTGACTACTTTGAAGGACAGTAACCGGTGCAAACATATAACTCTTATTATCGGTTGTGAATAAATAGTTGCCACTATTTAAGTTACAACCCTCGTAAATGAATAATAATTTACTGTGAAATGGGTGACATTTTTTCCAATGCCTCTTTACTAGTAGGAAAAATCATTAAAGAAGACTGTGTCCGAGTACCAAACAGCACAATCACCCAAGATGCCAAACCCCATGGCCTTGCTGAATGCAGTCTGGGAACGTTCATGCTCCTGGGAACCTCCAGACGCTAGGTAAATCGTGACGTTGTCCACAGAGCTGTAGTTCGTCTGAACAGACGATGTGGTGCATCTCCTGTGCCCAATTTTGTCGTTGGCCGAAGCGCTGCCAGTGGACAAGGGCACTCTCCCTGCTGCCGCGTCAAAGGAAGCCGAAACAGTGGCGTTCGCACTGACAGTCTAACTATAGATGTCGTCGTATTTGCTGTGTGAATGCTTGTCTTGCTGGAAGCTAGCTTGGTAAGAGGCACAAGGTACCTGACGTGACTGTACAATCGTTACATCGGAATAAACATGTCTGTCTTTTTGAGCTCTAGTCACACAGCCACATGGCTTTCCCAATGTTAGTCATGAAATCCCAACATCAGGACAAACAATACCACGGAACTGCAGTTTAGATAGGCCGTGATTCCGTCACTGACGTACTCCAGCATGTTCTAGCAAAGGACTATTCACGAGACGTGCTTTGCACTTTGTGCAGTTGCGATAAGGTTCATATAACTAACAACGTCTTGCAGTACAACAGTACAAACATGTTCAACCGTGCCAAAGGCGGAGGGGGGGGGGGGGGGGGAGAACCGATTTCGGATAATAAGCCAACACGTAACTTCTACACTTATCAACTAGAACGTTAGGAACACTGACCTGCTATCGATATAAACCGTCCAGGCGATAGCAGCATCATCTAGCGAAGAATAACTGCTAATCTGACACAGGAACGGTGCATGTAGTATTAGTGAGCGGGCTGTGCATGTCTAGAACGAGGAAGGCGCGCGATTTATGTGAATTTCATCGAAGGCAGACTGCGATGGCACGAGCATTTCGGAAACTGCACGACTTGTCTGGTGTTCGAGGAGTGCTGTGGCGAGTGTCTTCAACACCTGGAGTTAGCGAGGTGAAGCCACTTCCAGACGTCCTGAGTTGGGCTACCGCCCCTCATTACAGATGTCGAACATCGTAGGCTGAACAGACTGGGAAAATAGGACATGCGGCAAACTGTGGTGTAATTAACATTAAACTTTAATGCTGGCAGAGTACAAGCGTGTCTGAACACACAGTACACTGAACACTCTTAACGACTGGTCTCCGCAGCTGACGATCCATGCTTTTGCCAATGTTGAAGCCACAGCATCTGCAACTAGGACTGAAATGTACACGTGACCACTGGCACTAGATGTTTGCGCAATACCAGAGTGTTTCATAGTCTGAGGTTACACAATACCTTCTTCATCAGGCCAATGAAAGACAGCGAATCCATCGTCTTCCAGAGGAACAGATCCTTAATCCCTGTAATGCAGGATGGAGACAAGCTGGAAGCGGTTCCATAATACTCTGGGGAACATTAACGTGGGCATCCAATGGCTCAGTGGAACTCGTGCGAGGCACCATGACGGCCAAGAAGTATCGTACACTGTTTGCAGACCACGACACCCCTTCATGATGATCATGTATCCCGACGGCAGTGGCATTTTTCATCAAGGTAATGCGCCATGTCACAAGACCAGGAGTGCGATTGCGAGGTTCAGGAAATACAGTGGCGAATTTCAACTGATGTATTGGCCTCCCAACCAGCCAGATCTTAACCCTATCCAACACATCTGGGATGCCATTGAACGTGGCGTCAGAGGTCATCGCCTCCTTGCCCGGAATTTACGAGAATCAGGTGACTTGTGTGTGCAGATGCGATGCCAACTCCCTCCTGCAACCGTTCAAGGCTTTATTCCTTCCTTGCCTCGACGCGTCGCCGCTGTTATCCGTGCCAAAGGCGGACAAACAAGTTATTATGTAGGTGGTCGTAATGTTATGGTTGATCAGTGTAGCTCTGTCTGACTGGTGAATCAGTGGGTGGTGTAGGAGGTTAACCTTAGGAATTCAACCGCCCCCGGAAACCACAGCCTTAAACAAACTTGCCTCGTATTGTTTTCACGAGCATGGCCTTTTTTTTTTTTAATTGGCGATTTCCGGAATCTTTTCCGATGGCTCAGGTTTCGGTTGATCCGAGTTCGGTTAAGCGAGGTTTTACAGTAGTCACTCTTCACACCAAAGCTACTTTAGTAGCGTGCGCCATGAAGGCGTTGCATTTTTAACGGGTTGCAGAGTACATCTAATGAACGACCTAAAAAAGGGTACAGAATAAACAAAACAGCCCTTGGAAGTACATACACACAGTTCACTTTCCCGGATGGCGATTGTTTGTTACAATGAGAATCATGACGTTATTGCTGCCTGCATGTCTTGTCTCTACTGATACACTGAACGGCAACACTTGCAACGCGTTTTGAAGGGATACTCATTTTAATTCCGAAGTATGTGGTGACTCTCGACAGTGCATGGTAACTCCAGTACTCAGACTACTATAAATATCATTATAGACACTGCGAATTTTAATTAGCGCGTTTCACCAACAGTACATTAGACCGTACTGTTCAGTAAATATCAAAGAGGAAATAGATCTTTTCGATACCTTGTACACAGACAAGTATCACAGATCATTCACTATACCATTTTCACCTTCAGCTAATATTTGGATTAATCGTTTATGGAGCAATAGGTGTTTAAAATCAAGTCATAATCAACAGCCATGCGGGATTAGCCGAGCGGTCTCAGGCGCTGCAGTAATGGACTCTGCGGCTGGTCCCGGCGGAGGTTCGAGTCCTCCCTCGGGCATAGTTCTATGTGTTTGCCCATGTGATAATTTAGGTTAAGTAGTGTGTAAGCTTAGGGACTGATAACCTTAGCAGTTAGGTCCCATAAGATTTCACACACACACATAATCAACAGAAGTCAGAGAATGAACAGAGAAGGAAGTACTTTCTACTTTCAGCGAAACAAGTGCTTGGTTAACAGCGGACAAAATCTGTAGGGAACCAGAATACATATTTTGATACTAAGCATTTAAAAAGTCGTAAAGTATTTTATACAAATGTGGTACAATTTTCTTGGAAAGTAAATGATAGAATGTAGTATAGTCTAATGAGTACTAATATGTGTACTTGTTCGAACATACCTCGACGGAACAGTTAGTGATTACCCTCAGATTGTTTCGAAATATTTTACTGCCTGTATTTATCAAGAGACCTTCCTGTATTAAACAACATTTAAGAGCCAGTTAGTATCGGAATGCTTAAAAAATCAGAGCCGACTAGCAAGAAATGGCTGTGATTCCGCAACATCAAGAAGAATTCTACGATCTGCAAAGTACAAACAGAAATACGGTCACCGTAGCCGAACGTTGCCTTTCAGGAAGCTTGTCTCGGAGTGTGGTTACATGTGTTGCACGTCAGAGCACTGTCTGTTGTGGTCGAACATCAAATGACCGATATGTCTTGAAATCAGTACAGCTCTGTAGATTTGAATATTATTCAGATTATTAAGAAATTTCCAAATGTACTACCGGGCACTCAGCAATAAAGGACATATGCAACAGTTTACTTCTTAGGCATATCTGAAGGAAGGGTATTTTACATTTTACATGAATAATGAATTACTGCAAAGCCTCGCGCAAGACGAGAGCTAAATTTGTGGGACACCGAACAACCAAAAAGTCGAAAAAGTATTTCCCAGTAACGTGTTCACCTTGTAAAAATAATCCAGTGGAGTGTGTGCCGGTTACTCAGTCTGGATGAGAATTCGTCCCACTGCTTCAGGTTGGACGTGGATCAACACTGTAACAACGGCTGGACCTCAATACAAATTCCGTGTTGTTGATTTCAACCCTCAGAAAGACCATATCCGTTATTTCCTTCGTTATTTATTATAGACGAAAGGTTGCGAATTGACAGCCGAGTACTAGGTAAGTTTCCTGGATTTAATGGATAAATAAACAAATGTTAAAAGTAATGTATTGCATTTTATTGTAGGCCAATCTATCTGCCAAAAAACATGCTTTTAAGAAAGGAAAACTGGGCGATCTCTAGTACGATGCGTTGAAACATTTACCCTACTCTTCCGATACCCTCAGACTTCCCTGTTATAATTGCTGTCAGCAAGACATCATCCACACGACGCAATGACTTGACACATCCTAATAGTTAGATGGAAACCGACAACAAGCCAAGTGCGCAAACGAGTGTGTGCCGCCCAGCACGGCACTGCAGGATTCGCGTATCTGTTTGACTTTGATTCTTACTTCTGTGAACCAAATCACGATGCTGAGAGAGTGAGCTACTACAATAAGCAATGATTCAACTTGAACGTGTTTAAGCGTTAAAAGCAGCGCCAATGGTGCTGTTGTGCTACTTCTCGTTTTCTTTCAAATTCCTTTGGGATACTTAATCTATCACATTCCTTCACTAGATGAATACAGAACTATGATCCACTATACAGGGTGGAGAAAAATCGTGGCACGAAATTTTAACCCTGGATAGCTGATGCCAGTAGGAACCAAAATTACTAATGTTGTGTAGGTCGACAACTCATCAATTTTTAAACTACAGAAACTTGTTGCCACGCTCTCCGATCGGCCGTGGGATTGCCTTGTTGCCATTCGTCGGTTGACGGGCAGCGCTAGGTTGTCGGTTCACACGTATAAAAGTTCGTCGCCCCGTCACTGCCCCAACGTGATACAAGTGTTCAATAGGTCTTGCTGTTTGTCTCCACCTCACGTCAGAGGCATTCACACGTAAACTTCGCTTCGGAGCACACACACGTCACCTGCGGTTTAGTCATACAGTAAGCATGGCGGCACTGTAATCGTTTGAAGAACAACGAGATATGGTTTTTGTTTATGGACTAGCCGACGGTAATGCGCATGACGCTCGACGGTTGTATGAGGTACGGTACACACAACGACGCCACTCACGGCCGTAAACGTTTACAGCAGTTCACGACGGACCGGCTGCATTTGAAAAGAGTGTCCACGAGCACTTCGAGGAAGAACCTACTATAAGTATTCGAACGGTTGGACATGACATTTGGGTCACTCATCAGTTAGTCTGGGAGGTTTTTAGGGATGACGGCCAGCATCCATTTAGATTCCACCCTTTCCAAGACGTACGTCCTGAGGCGGACTATGAACACAGGCTACGGTTATGCCGGTGGTTTCTGCGACGTGTTGCACGAGATCCCTACTTCCCCGCCATTGTGTTGTTTACCGACGAGGGCACCTTCCATCGGGATGTTCTTTACAACACTCGAAACGTTCAATACTGGGCAAGGGGAAATCCTCACGCCACGTACGTCCACGGACACTAGGAATGATTTTTGCACATCATTTGGGCAGGTATTGTAGGAGACAATTTCATTGAGCCAGCTCGTCTACCTCTTCGACTTACCGGGCAAATTACGTTCACTTTCTGCCGGAAAATCTGCCCGACCTGCTGGAAGATGTTCCCGTAGATATACGGTTACGCATGTAGTTACAGCACGATGGGGCGCCCGCAGGTAACAGTCGTGCCGTGCGCGGATATTTAAATGAACTTTCCGACGGCCGGGTGATTGGCAGAGGTGCTCGAAGGACATGGACCCCGTGATCAACAGCTGTCACACCATCGGAATTTTTCCTGTGGGGATTCTTCAAGGTTCTAGTTCACCCACCCGGACGCAAACCACACAGAAATGAAGAGGATTTAATGAATCGCATTCAAAATGCCGCCAATCACATCAGGACAATGCCAGGAATCTTTGAAAGAGTTCGGCGTCACAGGGTCGCCAGTTCGAGCACCTGCTTTAAGTAAATTTCTGAAAGTGAGCTACGTCTTATGAAACTACAATGGATATGTGTGTCGGGACCCCGGCGGATTTGCTCCCAGGCTCCCAGATTGGAAGGCTGGCTACCTCCGAGCGTGCGGGCCGCCTTGGATACATCTTATCTTCGAAGGTCAACTGAAGAAATGAGAAAGACATTAGTAATTTTGGTTCCCACTGGCATCAGCTATCCACAGTAAAAATTTCTTGACACAATTTTTCTCCACCCTGTATATTGTTGGAAGAGTAAATAACTTTTAGCGCAAAATGAAAAATAGAATGAAAATGAAAATAAGCCCCAGTGCATGCTTTCCTTATGGCATGTATTACTAAGAAGAAATTCTTTTTTCGAACACGATAGCCATCAAAATAAGTCAGCTTCATTTGTTGACACGCCGTGCTCCGGCATAATTCTTAAACTTACACTAGTCAGGTACTGGTAGGTGTGAATGTTCTTGTTCATTGCTGTAAAAGTAATTTAGCAAAGTACTGACAAGAATTATTTATAGAACAATGCAACGAATGTAGAACCCTTGCTTGGGGGAACATGCGGGCCAATACTAACCCTATATCTTCTCTTCGAAGGTAGACTGAAGAAATGAGAAAGAAAAATTAGGAAAGGGATTTGATGTTCAGGAATCAGAAACTAAATTTTAGTTTACCAATGACATTGTAATGCTATCAGCAAGATTGAGAAGTTTAGTTGATCAAAATGTGTAGAGAGAAAAAAATCACTTTTTTTCCATTTCATCTCTCATACTTTCTTGTTTAAGGTACTTTGTAATATCTACATTCCTTTCTATGTTCATTCTTGTGTTTGTCTTAACTGCTCTGAGAAATTTCATTTCCCGTGGTTGCAGTCTCCTCCAGTCCCTTTCTGCCATTGTCCATGTTTCTCCTTCATAGGTGACATTAGGGAAGTTTTGTTTTTTTCTGAAAATTCCTTATGTCATATCAGGTGTTTTATTGTTTGGTAGAAATTTCCTCCCTTCTGTAACCTCCTATTAATTTCGTTGGTTTTTCTTCCCTCACTTGATATTTCACGTCCTAAATAAGTGACACTGCCTATCGCTTTGAGGGGTTCTCCATTCAAAGTAATATTTTCGTTGATCTCTTTGCCTCTTCCAAATACTTCACTCTTATCTTTATTTATTTTTAGTCCATACCTTTTCATTATTTCCTTCCACTCATCAAGTTGTAACTGTACATCTACCTCTTTATCGCCCCATATTACCTTATCATCTGAAAAATTTACTTTTTGTTTTTTTTTCTTTTACTGTATCTTTAACTGCCCTATTGATTCCCTCCATCACAACATTAAAAAGTGCAGGAGATAGAATACTTCCTTGTTTACCTCCTCGTTTTATTTCGAAGTGTTCGATTTCCCCAGTGGTTATCTAATTCTACAATTTGGTCCTCTGTACATTGTCTTTATTACATTAATGTATCCATCTTCTATATCTATCTTCTTCATTTCCCTGTTAGCTGAGTCATATTCCTGTTATATGTCTATAAGAACCATTACCACCCTTTTGTTATACGTCCAACGTTTTTCCATCGGTTGACGGATAGAAAATATCAGGTCGATAGTGCTTCTTCCTTTCCTAAACTCATGCTATCCTTCACTCAACTCCTTCTCTATCTTTTCACTTATTCGATTTAGTAAAATTCTTTGAAAAATCTTGGCTGTATGACTCATAAGGGTTATTCTTCTGCAGTTTTTACACGGTATTTTATTGCTTTCTTTGAAAATGGGAACAATGTCTCCCCTTCTACAATCTTCAGGTATTGTACTATTTCTCTACACACTTGATAGTGCTCTATTCAGCCACTGCATTCCAACTGGATCTGCTGCTCATATCATGCCCACTGATACTTCATCAGGGCCTGGTGCTCTCTCCTCACTCATCTTCTTCACAGCTATTTCCATTTCTTCCCGTGTAATTTGTCGTAATTCTGCTTTCCAACGACCCTCAATTTCTCCATTATTTGTTGTTTCGTCGTGTACCTGCTCCTCAGCATTTAAAAGTTTCTTAAAATGTTCTCTCCAGAGAGCTTTTATATTCCCTGGATCTTCAATAACTGTACCACCCTTTGTTTCCATCTTTACTGGTACTTCAGAAGCCTTCCTTTTATTTTTCATCATTTTATAGAATACTTTCTTATTGCTCTTCACATCATCTGCTAATTTTTGTGTAAACTCTTCCTATGACTTTTTCTTTGCTGTTTCCACTGTTTCTTTGCGCTTCTTCTTTTCCTCTGTATATCTTTTATGGTCTCCGTCATTTTTAGCTTTCCACCACTTTCTCCATGCTCCATTTTTTCTTCGAACTGCTTGGACTGTGGTATCATCCTACCAACTTTTCTGTCTTACTTTCTCCTTTCTAGATGTTCTAGTACATACTTTATGTGCTGCTTCGACTAAAGTGACTTTGAATAAACTCCATTCTTTTTCTACATCGCAGAAAACTTCCTTTGGAAATTTTTGGGTCATTAATTGTCTATATTTTTCAGCACTTTCACCTCACTTATTATTTGTTATTATTATTATTATTATTATTATTACTGATTTCGGCGTTGGGCACCTTTAGGTCTGTTAAAGTAGACAATACTAAGAACTACATGACAACCCACATAAAAAATTGCAATTCTTACTGGTACAGATCCATCAGTGATGTAGATAGAATGTACATACACATCTATTCTTCCCACTGATCGATACTAAATGCACTCTAATACACGTTTTTCTGTGCATGATATACACATCAGAGTCTGTAAGTGCTGTGGGTGGTTGGTATGGTACGTCATATTTACGTTCCTCAAGAATGTTACACAAATTTAAATTTATTTATTTGTGTTTGATGTAATAACATTTTAATGATAGTTTCTCATTTATATTTGCTGTAACAGATTTGATGATGGCTACTGCCGAAACCGACTATCATAATAAAGTGCATATGACATCAGTGTAAGATCATGTGTAGGTAAAGTGTCACAGTGATCGCGATCTTTCAGAGTGAGGTTATAACCGTCTTCGAATAAGCGAGGCGTTGCCGAAGGAATTGATCTGCGTCATGAAAAACTAAAACAGTCGATTGATTTTGCTATAGGGACAGGAAAATTACTGAGTACGAAGAAGTAGAATGAATATAAAATATTTTCTGGCAATAACAAGAAAAGATATTCTGTAAAACAGCGGTCTTAAAATTTTTCTATAAATACATGTGTTAGGAAATCTTTTCTAAAGGTGGTGGTTTGGAGAGTAGCCTTGTAAGGAAGTGAACCGTATACCAAAACCAGGGCAGACAAGAAAAGCATAAAAACTTGTAACGCGGATCTACAGAAGAATGGTAAGTATTAAATAAGCAGGTGGGGAAACTAATACGGAGGTGAAAGGTAGCTTCTTGGTTTTGGTTTCACAACTGTGGTACTATGAGCAAGAGGATTAAGATGAAAGTTACCATTGTGAAAAGGGCGCTCATACTTCTTACTGATTTCTTCTGGTCCATAGTTCTGTATATAATACGTTACTCCGACAACATACACTTTCTGCTGTAAACCTGGGTGTTCGTTGACCATAAGTGCAATAGCCATACCGAATTCTAAGTTATTCAAGAACCATCTAAGTTCTGGAGTTAGTATATCATGAGCCCAAACTAATCCTGCGTAAGGAGATAACCCTAAATCGGTACGAGGTCATGGTAACTTTTTGCTTCGTTTCATGTGCTGTTTCAAATATATCACATCTCATATATTACGTGCTATAGTTGCCGTAGTTGGGGGAACAAGATGAATGAATCTAGTAAATAGTACAGCGACACTCAAGCTAACAAATTATTAATACTGGGTGAACATTAGACAGAACAAGATTTTTAATACGGTTTGTAAGTGTGATTGTCCCGTACCAATTTGTTGTCGAAAGTAAACACAGTTCGCATTGCAATCAGAACTGAGACGCATATCTGTACAGAATGGATAATCTACTAATGGATCTGTTCGTAGCCATTCAGGTTCTACGCAATCTCTGTTAACAGCCGGAAGAAAGAAGGGTGGTTTCGGGAGCTATATTTACAGCAGACCATATCCACAATTCAACAGAAATGGCAAGGCTATAGTTCTGTTACATAAGATGTCTACATACAAGAACGGATTGGCTTGGCTGCATATTTCGGTGCGTCGTGAAAGTGCTGCCTGCACTTGAAAAGGTAAGTCATCTTCTCTCCGTCGCACTTCGTCTTATAATTTTAAACTGGACTTCACATGAAGATATTTTCTATGTAATAGAACATCATGTACTACTGAAATGTGTATTCCCCGGTATCGCGGGCACTGAGAATCTTGTTCTCGTGAGCCCAGACCGTCATACCATCATCGTGTTCCAAGGTAGCTTCTACATATAAACTTTAAAACACAGTGTTACAAGCACCTAAAATGAATTTACTCATTTATCAACGAAATGGAAACAATTACACCATACCTTCTATTTGAACGAGTCCATTTGACAGCGAAAGACTTGAATCCTTTGAAATTGCCGTATCGGTGGCCTCTCCACCGGATTTGTAAACTCAGTGTAAGACAAGGCTAAAATAAGTCAACATCTGTTGTAAGACGTGATTAAAAGTGCCTTGTCAGGCGGCTTCCACAGATAAGTGGATAACTCCATGATATACTACTAGCACTATACATTATTTCTACGATAGAACTGACGTTGTACCAAACATCTATGTGGAAAAATATTGTTCTGAGGCATTGACGGTGTTTATGGATGTAAAACGAATATGTTTCTTGTATTTACATTGTAAACTATGTCATACCCATTACAGAGCTCATTTTACAAGGCATTATGAGCAAAGGTACAGATGCTCTTATAATTGGCGCCGTAATATAGATTGGCAGGTAAATTCGTAGAGTTTATATTTGTAAGTTGGTGTTCCGGTTGCTATGGATTTAGTTATCGATTTTCATTTTTTATTTGTAGTTCTCTGTTGCTATTTGAATTTACAAGCTGTCATATTCTCATTTGGGGACAGCGAGTGGAGCTGTTGGCGCTATAAAGTGGAGTGACAAGTGGAAACATCGGAACATTTCCGACACATTCTTCTCCTTGAGTTCAATAGATGGATGATAGCAGCGGAGGCAGCCAGAAATATTTGCACGTTGTGTGGGGATAATGCAGCCGGACTCAGAGTGGCAAGAAGTTGGTTCTATCGTTTTAAGGAGGATCGTTTTAATACTAGTGACTCAACCACGTTTAGGAAGACTTTCGATGTTTGATGAAGATCGTTGAAACGCATGAATCCCCAATGATCCACGTCAGTGTACTTGAGAAGTGGCAGATATGATTAAATGTGATGATGCCACCACTGTGCGACATCTGCGTGCAGTTGAGAAAGTTAAAAAATCGGGTGTATGAACACCGCATGCCCTGAGATAATGTCACAAAAACAGTTGCCGACCATAGACGCATCTCTGCTTGCTCGTCCTCAACTGGCTCATAAACTCCGACCCCTGGTATCCTGTATCGTCAGCATGAAGGCAACTGGTGTGTTTATGCTAACATAAAGGAAAGAAGGATTCGTAAAGTGGGTAGTGTCTTTGATCAGTAATCATAACGTCCTCGTCCCAGGGTTGTAACTCCGCCATAGTTTAAATTTAGAACGAAAATCATCATAAACGGCGGCCGAAGACTTCTGGCGTAAGAAGTCACCCTCATGAAACCAACGGCCTTGTTGAGGAGGGCGGAGGAGCAGACAGAGGTTCAGGGCACACTCTTGTCCTCGGGATAGGAAACTCCCCGTAAAGACAAAAGAATGATCAACGGCATTGGGATGTAGAAGACAATGGAAACTACTGTAATAAAGACACTATCCAAAGGACATGTAGCTTGTTTTGGCAAAAGTGACATGATCCTCTTTCCATTGACAAAAGACTTCGGACTATTCCACCACTCGGATCTCCTTAAGGAGGCTGTCAAGGGGGAGGTGACCATGAGAAAAAGACTGAATAATCAACAAATGAAAACATTCTACGAGTCGGGATGTGGAATTTCAGAAGTTTGAACGTGGCAGGGAAGCTAGGAAATCTTAAAAGTGAAATGATAAGAGTCAATCTAGATATAGTGGCGGGCAATGCTGCGAGATGGAAAGAAGACAAAAATTTCTGGTCAGGTGACTATAGGGTATTATTAACAGCAGCGGGCAGTGGTATAACGGCAATAGGATTCCTTATGAACAGGAAGGTAAGTCAGAGAATGTATTACTGTGAACAGTTCAGTGATAGGTTAGTTCTCATCAGAAACGACAGCAAACCAGCACCGACAACAATATTTAAGGTATACATGACGACGTCGCAAGCCGAAGATAAAAAGATAAAGATAGTATATGAGGATGATGAACCGGTCATTCAGTAGGTAAAAGGGAGATGAAAATGTAATAGTCACGGACGACTGGAAAGCCGTTTTAGGTGAAGGAGCAGAAGAAATGGTTACGGGATATTATGGGCTTGGTGCTAGGAATGAGAGAGGAGAGAGACCAATTGATTTCTACAATAAATTTCAGCTGGTGATAGCTATTACTATGCTTAAAAATCACCAGAGGAGAAGGTATACGTGGAAAAGTCCAGCATATACGGGAAGATATGGTTAGATTACAACGTGGTCAGGCAGAGATTCAGAAATCAGATACTGGATTGTAAGGCCTACCCAGGAACCGATATAGTCTCAGATCACAATTTAAAAGTAATGCAAAGTTGGCTGAAGTAGGAGAGACTAATCAGAAAAAATAAATTGGCAAAGAAGTGCGACACCGAAGTACTGAAGAATGAAGAAATACACTTCAAGGTCTCTGAGGTTATAGATACTGTGATAAGGAATAGCTCAGTAGGCAGTTCGTTTAAGAGGAATGGGTATTTCTAAAGAGGGCGATCTCAGAAGTAGGAAAGGAACACACAGGCACAAAGATGCTAACTGCGAAGTAACTAAGGGCTATAGAATGATGAAAGAAGGAAGCACACAAATGATCAGGGAAATTTAGGAGTGCAGAAATACAAGTCACTTAGGAATGAAATAAATTGAAGCTTCATGGAAGCAAAGGTAAATGGCTGCATGAAAAATTTGAAGAAATCATAAAAGAAATGATTGTCGGAACGAACGGCTCAGCATGTACAGAAGTCAAAGCCACCTTCGGAGATATTATAAGCAAGGGTGATAAGATTAATAATGTAATGGGAATTCCACCATTAAAGGCGCAGGAGAAACCAAATAGGTGAAAAGAGTACACTGAAGTCCTCTCTGATGGGGAAGACTTGTCTGATGAAATGATAGAAGAAGAAACAGGAGTCGATATAGAAGAGACCGGCTATCAAGTATTAGAACGACAATTAGAAAGAGCTTTGGAAGAATTAATATCGAATAAGACACAAGAATTGGATAGTATTCGATCTGAATTTCTAAAACCATTTGGGGGAAGTGGCAACAGAACGACTACTGACGTTGATACGTAGAATATATGAACCTGAAGATGTACCATCTGACTTTCGGAAAAATATCATCCACATAATTCCGATGACAGCCCGGAGCAGACAAACGGTAAAATTATCACACAATGAGCCTAACAGTTTATGCAGCCAAGATGCTGACACGAATAAAATACAGAAGAATGGAAAAGAAAATTAAGAATATGTTAGCTCACGATCAGTTTGGCTTTAGTAGAGGAAAAGGCACTTATGACGTTGCGGTTTTATAATGGAAACATTACTAAAGAAAAGTCATGTCATGTTCAAAGAATCGGTCGACCTTGAAAAAGCGTTCGACAGTGTCAAATGGTGCAAGGTGTATGAAATTCTGAGAAAAGTAGTGGTACGCCGTAGGCAAAGACGAGTAGTATACAATACGTCTAAGGGCCAAGAGGGAACGATGGGAGTGGAAGACCAAGAACGATGTGTTCGGATTAGAAAGGCATAAGGCAGGGCTGTAGTCTTCCGCCCTTACTGTTCAATCTATATATCTAAGAAGCAATAGCGGAAACAAAAGAAGAGTTCCAGAGTGGAATTAAATGTCAAGCAGAAAGGAAAGCAATATTAAGATTCATTGATGACGTAGGTGTCCTCAATGAATTAGAAGAAGAATTACAGGATCTGGTAAATGGAATGAATAACCTAAAGAGTACTGAATATCGGTTGACAGTAAACTGGAAAGTGACAAAAGTGATGAGAAGCAGTAGAAATGAAAATAGCGAGACTTAACATCAAAAATGGTAACCACGAAGCTAAGGAATTCTGCTCCCTAGGCAGCAAAATAACCGATGACTGATTGAGCAAGGAGGACATAAAAAGCAGACAAGCACTGGCAAAAAGGGCGTTCCTGATCAAGAGAAATCTACGGGCATCAAACATAGGCCTTAATTTGAGGAAGTTATTTTTAAAAATGTACGCTAGGAGCACAGCATTGTATGATCGCGAGACATGGACCGCGGGAGAAACTGAACAGAAGAGAATCGATGCACTTGAGACGTGGTGCTGTAGGAAAATGTTGAAAATTAGGTGAACTGAGATAGTAAGGTAGGGGGTCTTCCAAAGAAGTGGCAAGGAAAGGAATATGTGAAAAAACACCGATAAGGAGTGATAGGACATCTTTTAAGACATCACGGAATAACTTCCATCGTACTAGAGGGAACTGCAAATGGTAAAATCTGTAGAAGAAATCAAGGATTAGAATACATCTAACAAATACTTTAGGGTAGGTTGTAAAAGATGCTCTTCGATGGAGAGGTCGGCACCAGAGAGGAATTCGTGGCGGGCTGCACCAGACTAGTCAAAGACAAAAATAAAAGAAAAATCGTGCGACGTTTCCATCAGTGGGGAAGACTACACTGTAGAATCGGGTTGATGGGTATTGCAAGCGACCAGGTTGTTAGGCGTATCAATGCGGATATCTTCACCGACGACTGAGGACAATGTACTGAACAACATTACATCAGTATTTACTTCATTTGCAAATAATAACTGTCGTTGTTACAAGCAAGATGATTTTAGGAAGGTTTGTACCTCCAAGTACGCCTGGTACAAGGAAGCCATTAATGATTACTTTTCTCTTGGCACCATGTAAGGTACTGAAGTGTGAACGCGAGGAAGCAATATGTACTGTCAAGTATAGTCCACTCCGAGATGCTCTGATGACCGTGGAGAAAATATCATGTAGTAAATTATGTGTTTCCCAGTTTTCCCAGTCACTTCTGTGGAAGACCCCCTTCCTTACCTTTACAGTACACCTAATTTTCAACATTCTCCCGTAGCACCACGTCTCAAGTGCTCCGATTCTCTTCTGTTCGGTTTTTCCTACAGTCCATGTCTCGCCATCATTCAATGCTGTGCTCCTATGGTACATTTTCAAAAATATCTTCCTCAAATTAAAGCCAACGATTAGGTAGTTTGTGTTTGAAAGCGTTGCTGCATCGTAAATGACAAATAGCGCGACTACGATGCGGGAGTATAAGCATCGGAATGTGGGCACGGGGTTACTGTGCCATTCTTGTCTTCCCGACGCGCGTTTTCAATGAAGAAACTTGTACAAAGGCGACGTTATTACCAAATACGTCCGAACAGCACCAACATGGTGTTGTACTTCTCTGGGCTGCCGAAGGACAGACACCGGTAGCCATCCTCCAGAGAATGAAGAACAGGGCTGCGAGTCTGTGGTAAACCACCAATATTAAGATTCATTGATGACGTAGGTGTCCTCAATGAATTAGAAGAAGAATGGGATGGTGCACCAAGTTCAGTGCTGGTCGCAATTGGACAAGATACACCCCATTTTGGAAATGTCAGAAAACAGAAGTTAGGTCTACTCAAGTTGGAGGCACTCAGACACCTGCCATATTGTAACGATATTTCCCCATACGATTGTCTCTCCTTTGGCCTCTTAAATGGGTCTTGAAGGCTCGATGATGCCTGTCGGACAAGGACGTGCAGCAGGCAATTGCAGGCTTCTTCACACAACAGGACAAGGTATTTTAGTGGACGCGTGTCTTCAGCTTGGTGTACCGGTTGGATGCTTACCTTAATGTTCACAGCAATTTCGTCTGATGCGCACACCGATTCTGGTCCGTATAGCCTTCGAACGGCAGCTTTTTGACTGTCCCTTATTAATTTCTGTATTTAACACCATTTACGTCTACACTCAACAAGATATCTTAGGATGTATGGTAAAGGGCAACTCTGATGACTTTCTGATTTTCACATGAGACGTACGATTGTTGACAAATCTTTGGGTGAAGTTCGTTTTTTACGATTTTCTGCTCGCCATCATTTGGCATTATGTGTGAGCTAGTAATATGTTTTCCGACATCACTTGGAACCTGCCCTCTCTAAATTACTAACAGTAAGCCTTGAAGAGTTATCTCAATATCTACCATTTCGATATTCTCAATACACTGTCATGTGACAGCGATATCCACATACACAGGTGGTGATAGCGTAGCGCACGCACATTATAAAAGTGCTGTGCATTTGTGGAGCAATAATTTGCACTGAGGTAATTTAAGTGAAAAGGTTTACGACTTGATTATGGCCGCACGACGGCAATTAACACAGTTCGAAATGGGTGGGGGGTGGTAGTTGGTGCTAGACGGATGGGACATTTCGTCAAGGAATTCAATATTCTCAGACAGACAGTGTCAAGACTGTACCGAACATACAAAATGTCAGGCAGTACCTCTCACCGCGCACAACGCAGTGCCCCGAGCCATCACTTAAGGGGAGCCGGAGGTGCCTATGCTGCCCATGTTACAATCACTAAGTTTGAGGAACATTTATGAATAAACTACCAAATAGAAAAATTTGAATATTTTTTACATATAGTGTGGTTTAGTATTGCAGTTATGGCAGAGGGATTTTGGACTATCTTTTCTAGTTACCTTCCGATTATTTTTTTTTATAAATGACCAAAATTGTTTTACAAATAATTGCTTTATAGTTAAACTGAAATGAAACTACTGAACATACTGCCAAATGGCTGTGTTACAATGTACGTTTGACCACTAGGAGTGCCGTATAAAAATTTCATCTCTCTAGCTTGAGTGGATTTGAGAAAATGTTCCTTATATTCGAAAAATTCTAATTTACGGGAAATGGCTATCAAAGTTTCTCAATACATTCCTGCACTATAGGACAGATTATCAGGGTCTTCTTCTTCGTCCTCCAAAAGCTTCCTCTTCTGTCTTCTTTTCTGGCCCATTGTTCCATCATACTTCATATGCCTTTCTCTTCTTCCTGCTCCTCTTATACTTTCTCTGTCAATATTTCTTAGTTCTCGTACAGTGTTCACCCCAGCTGTAAATCCCAATGCCTTCAGAACTTCACACTTCACACTGTTCCATTGGTTGTAGGTTGCTATTGCACCATAAATGCCAAAGTGCAGTGTTTTTATGCTTACAAACACTCTTTTAGGAATCACTTTCGAAATCAAATTGTTTACGCTCTCATTAGAATTCTGCGTCTTTCCGTGTTGACATTTATGTAACAATTCTGGCTGTGCTAAGTCATGAAAAACTGATTTTATTGTTCCCTCCTGATTGTTGTACATACTGCATATTACCCGCTTTACACAGGAAGTATAATACTACCAACAACAGGCGCAACACTGAACTAATTCGAAACGGTAAACAGCAAAGAGACGATGTTCTGCGCTCTTATTCATTGTAGTATCGCAACTTGGTATTAGTGTTAATTTTCTTTTCCCTACGTTCTTCCTCTTCTTATATACACGGTTACTAAAACGTGGCATCGTAACCAGAACACAAGTGTACGACAATATTAAATGGAGAAAGATGTTCGAAATTCTGAGGAAAATAGAAGTAAGCTGTTAGGAAATACGGGTAATATTTGTCACAGAAAACAATGTAGCCAACCCTTGCACACTCGCTGTATGCGTAACATAAGGCGCTGTATGCGTAACAGGCCGAGAAAATTCCAAGCAGTTCGCCACGAAGTCACGAGACGGTGTTAGATGCATTCAGCGGCCGTCCATTTCTTCTGCAGGCGTGGGGGAAAATGATAATAACTCCACTTCTAGGGCGAGTAGAACAATAATTCAAAGTTTACATTAAAGAGGAATGTTCCAATTAATTTTCGGTAGCAAAAAAAAAATCGTAATTTTTTGGATTTGACCACCTCCGGCTCCCCTTAACGACCTACAGCAGCGGGGTTGGCGCCGAGTTTTCAGTGCCATTACACCGTCTGTGGCAACGATACGTAAAAGACAGCAACGCCATGCACATTCCCATCCCGATAGGACCGTAGTAGAATGATTTCAGTGCGAATACCACATTGCCGCAGTACAATCACAATTCAACCAATTCAGAAGACGCTCACCCGGTATATTCCTTCTGCGTTCGTCTGTCGGTGGTAGTAGACTCCACTAGGTTTCGTGGCCGACCGTGGTGGCCCAGTGGTTCTAGGCGCTTCAGCCCGCAACCGAGCGACTGCTTCGGGCGTAGGTTCCAATACTGCCTCGGGCATGGATGTGTGTGAAGTGCTTAGGTTAGTTAGGTTTAAATTGTTCTATATTCTAGGGGACTGATGACCTCAAATGCTAAGTCCAAGTGCTCAGAGCCATTTGAACCATCAGGTTTCGTGGGTAAACTGTTCCCTCCTCCTGTCGCTGCCCGGGCAGACGGGAAGGGCTTGAAGTGATGTTTTCTTGATGCTGGTGTGCGCTCTACAGAGCGGACTCAAGCGGTGTGTCTGTGGCCAGCAGAAGAAAAAAATGTTCAAATGTGTGTGAAATCTTATCGGACTTAACTGCTAAGGCCATAAGTCCCTAAGCTTACACGCTACCTAACCCAAACTATCCTAAGGACAAACACACACACCGATGCCCGAGCGAGGACTCGAACCTCCGCCGGGACCAGCAGAAGAAATTCGTGGACTGGCTGTTCCAGACAGCTAGCTAATTCACACAGTCGGTATGGTGCTGTATCTTCCGGACCAGCTCATTCCTTATGCGTGGGCAGTACGCTCTTTCACAGTCGGCAGCGAACCAAATATTAAACCTTTCTAATTTGACTAATTGCCATCCTGACAGATCAATTGCCATATTGGCAGGTTCGCCATTATCTGATACTCCACTCCTTTTCACGTTTGTTAGACAAACACTCTGTGAGTACATTAGCGTCTGTAGAATGACTGACCGGAGTTATGAGTGGACCCTTATTCTATGACAGAGCACACTGGTGTTTAGCTGTACACATTTTTTTTTTTACTTTCAGAATTATTGTTAAAGAAGTGCACGAATTTACATATATTGTGACATGACTCTTACAGGACAGTTATCGATATAACGCATTACGTCCTTATAATTATTTCCGTGAGATATTTAAGACTCTTTTTATTGTCTACGATAATGATCGAAGCAGACGAAATGAATTAAAATTGGTGCTGCGGCCAATACCGAACCCGGGTCTTCTTGCTTGCTAGGCAGAAATGCTGACCATCGTACTGCGGTGGTGTAATGGTTAGCTTTTCTGCTTAGCAAGCAAGAAACCCGGGTTAGAGTCTCAGCCGCAGCACAAACTGTAATTCATTTCCTCTGCTTCAAGCATTACGTCCTGTTTAGTAGAAATAACTCTGAACACCACAATATCAAATTTAAATAGAAGGTTCTCTACAAAGTTATTCTTACTACTACACCGTGAAGCTGGCCAATATTACGACAAACGACCCGATTCCGGTTCTAAGTTTGGTGCTATTTACGATGACAATCAAGTCTGCGGAGGATGGTTAGTTCTTTTTGGGACAATATGAGCAAAAGATTTCTCAAGGTTGCTCGAGTTCACAGTGGACGCAAGCTGATGAACCAACAAGCTTACGCGTCTGCCAGTGGCGATTACCTTTTAGCTGCTATGTGCTGTCGTCTGCCTGGTTGCTCTCGCCCTATGAAAATCCTATAAGAAGCTAATCAAAATCGTTAGTGATTTTATCAGCTGAAAATGTCCTACGTTTCTCGTTCGGCGAGAAAACGTGCACTCATACCTAGTCTGGAAAATATGGTGATATACACATGTATAGGTAGTGCAGCATGTCTATTTCAATGCCCTCTAAGTTCTCGCAAGAACAATTAAGTGTGGTTGTTTCGTTTCTCCACTATCAGAGCCGTACGATTCTTCAACTAATTTCCAGCTGAATGTAAGCCAAAGTAAACGCAGTGTTCACACGAAATTACTTTTTGGCCTCATCCAGTGCTTGATACGTCCTGTTCTACACTTGACGCTCGTTGAGGGAGAGTATCCAATGTTTTCTGACTTGTGTCTTTTGTAGCAAACTGTCACCCACCTGAGTTCTTTCGTGCTTCATGTCATGGCTTTTTCAGAGCAATGGGAGCATTCCTTTCATCTTGTGGAAACCACCTATGCCAATCGCAAGGGGCCTACCTTTAAACTGCTTAGAAATATCGCCCCTTTCTACTCCTTCTCAGCTTATTTCAGCCAATATGACATTTTGTTCTCGCTCCTGACGCCTAAAAGTTACACGCATACATCACAAACGTACCACAAGCATTTCACCTGATCAACTGCATCGCTGGTCCGTTTTCATCCATTTTGGAATTTCAGAAAGCAGTTTTCTAAAGAATTTCTCAATTGCAAGCAGCGCTGGCCTGCTACGTGCTCTCCTCAATGTATTGTCTGGTGCGTTCGTTGTCCCTCTCGCCACGGGTCACCAACTCCTTGTTAGAAGTGTTACGTTGTACTCGGGCAGTGATGGCACAACTCGAGTCTGCCCCCAAACTAAAACGTTTCCTCAGCAGCTTTATACACATTTTGCTCATTGACATGCAGGATTTAGGTTCAGTGTGTTAATACCGTCGAATAGAGTGTCATCCCTTTGCATTACATACCATACATTTTAATTGGTATATCTGCTCATTATCACCGAAGTATGTCAGGTGACATATTCATCTACTTGTTACAACATATAAAAACTCCGGCCGAAGTGGCCGTTCGGTTCTAGGCGCTGCAGTCTTGAACCGCGAGACCGCTACTGACGCAGGTTCGAATCCCACCTCGGGCAAGGATGTGTGTGGTGTCCTTAGATTAGTTAGGTGTAACTAGTTCTAAGTCCTAGGGGACTAATGACCTCAGAAGTTGAGTCCCATAGTGCTCAGAGCCATTTGAACCATATAAAATGTGTCATGTAAGGTGCGAAATTGACATTCATTCAATCTGCCACCTTATAGCTGCTAATGTGTCCAAGTTTTTGATAAGAGTAATATACAGAAGAATGGAAAAGAAAATTTAGAATATGTTTGTTGATGATCAGTTTGACTTTAGAACAGTGACAACACCAGAGAGCTAGTTCTGATATTGTGTATGGTACTGGAAGCAAGATTGAAGAAATTCAAGAAACATTCATAGGATCTGTCGACCTATAAAAAGTGCTTGATAATGTAAAAGGATGAAAAAGTTTGAATATCTGAGGAAAATAGGTGTATGCTCTAGATAAAGATCGATAATGTAAATATGAACAAGATGATGATGATGTGTGTGAAATCTTATTGGGATTCAACTGCTAAGGTCATTAGTCCGTAAGCTTACACACTACTTAACCTAAATTATCCTAAGGACCAACACACACAAACACACACACACACACACCCATGCCCGAGGGAGGACTCTAACCTCCGCCGGGAACAACCGCCCAATTCATGACTGCAGCGCCTTAGACCGTATATGAACAACAACCGAGAGACAAAATGAAGATGGGAGGACTAATAACAAAGTGCTCGGTCTCGCGCCTGTATTGCGACAAAGATGCAGTGACTGAAACAAAAGAAAAGTTCAAGAGTGAGATTATTATTAAGGGTGGAAGAACATCAATATTAAGATCCATTGATGACTTTGGTGTCCTCAGTGAATTTAAAGGAGAGCTACAGGATCTGGTGAATGGAGTGAATAACCTAAAGAGTGCTCAATATGGGTTGAGAGTAACTGGAAAAAGAGAAAAATGATGAGAAGCAGTAGAAATGAAGATAAGGAGACTAAACATTAGAAATGGTCACCATGAAGCAGACGAAGTTAAGAAATGTGGCTTCCTTGGAAGCAAAAGACACGATGGAGATGATGTTTGGTTTGTGGGGTGAACAACTGCACGGACATCAGCGCCCATACAAAGCGACAATTCCTTCACAGTCCATTTTTTTCACAGTCCATTCTAGACACTATCACAAATAAAGAGGGTGATGATGAAATGATGAGGACAACACAAACACCCAAAAGACACGTAATAGACGAAACCAGTGAAGACATGAAAAGGAGCTAGCACTCGTAAAGAGGCGTTTCTGACCAAAATAGTTTTGCTAGTATCATACATAACCCTTAATTAGAAAAAAAATGTATTTCTGGAACACACCGTTGCCTGGTAGCCAACCATGGATTGTGGGAAAACCAGAACAGAAGAGAATCGAAGCGTTAAGATACGGTGCTACAGAAGAATATTGAAAAACCAGGTGGACTGATGAGGTAAGGAATGTGTAGTTTCTGTGTTTAACCGACGATAAACGGAAAATATGTAAAACACTGATAAGGAAAAGAGACAGAATGATAAGCCATGTGCTATGACATCAGGGAGTATTTTGCAGTGTACTAGATGGATCTGTGGAGTATAGAAGAAAGAGATTAGAATACATGCAACAAATAATCGTGGGCATAGAGCGCCAAGAGGTAATCAGACATGAAGTGGTTGGGAAAGGGGAGGAAAAATCGTGGCAGGCCGCATCAAACGCCAGAAGATTGACGAGTGAAAAAAAAAAAATGGGAAGTTCGGGATTAATACATTGCACTTACGGCCGTTATCAACTTCCCAGATCTTCGAACCGCTACATCGCACTCAAGTAGCTTCTCTGTTGTTCCGTTCATTTAGTTCCAGTCCTCTCACCAGGAATGTATCACTGACAGTATCGGGAATCGCCGTCGGCGTCATCCCATGTTGTGTGGCAGATGGCAATTCAAGTAG
The DNA here is from genome assembly GCF_021461395.2 of Schistocerca americana. NCBI lineage: Eukaryota > Metazoa > Arthropoda > Insecta > Orthoptera > Acrididae > Schistocerca > Schistocerca americana. The sequence goes on along the minus strand of NC_060122.1, from coordinate 747,525,670 downwards.
CCAAGGAGTGTCATCTTGCTCGAGTGCTATTCTAGTTCTATTTGTATCAATGGAATTTACATCTAACCTCATATCTGATATTACCATCATGCTCATTGCCCAATGAGAGACCCATCATTCGCAACAGCCAGGTCTGAGAAAGTATCTCAGATTATGACTAAGTCTGTAAGTATCTGTGATTGGTGTGCATTATAAATAGCGTACAGCAACTTGAAATGATGCTGTTGTTCGTAATTCGGAGAAGGATAGGTATAGTAAAAGTAAAAAGCAAATTCCCGTCCAGCCATTCAAATTTATTTTCTCCGTGATTTTCCAAAATCGCGCCAGCCGAATTCCCGGATGGTGTCCTTTGTAAAGGCACGACCTATTTCCTTCCCCAGGCTTCAAACAATATGAGCTTTTAATCCGTCTGTAACGACGTCGATATCCACTGGATGTTAAACCCTGATCAACCTCTCTTTCTCGTCGTACAGAGATGCAGTACAGTGTGGTGTGTACTTGAGAATGACTTTGTGATTAAGCCCAAATCTAAATTTCTTCTTTTTTCTTTGTGCAGGGATGCTTTGCAGTTTGGCGTGCTGTTGGGAAAGGTATGGTGACTAAACCCTATTCTACCTTCCTTCCTTTCTCTTCGTGTAGGATACATTCCAATGTGATGTGGACTTGAGAAAGACATTGTGACTAAACCCTAATCTACCTTTCTTTCCTTGTCTTAGTACGGAGATGCATTGGCCTGTGACATGCACTTGAGACTGACATTGTGACTAAACCGAAATATACCTTCCTTTCTTTCTCTTCCTGCATAGATGCATTGCAGTGTGACATGCTTTTAAGAATTACATTGTGAGTAAACCGTAAAATACCTTCCTTCCTTTCTCTTCATGCTGGGATGCATTGTTCTGTGGTGTGCACTTGAGAACCGTACTGTTACTAAACCCTAATCTACGTACCTTCCTCTCTCTCTTTCTGCTGAGATACTTTGCAGTGTCATGTGCACTTCAGAGTGACATTGTGACTAATACCTAATCTACCTTCCTTTCTTTCTCTCCGTGCAGGGATGCATTGCCGTGTAACGTGTACTGGGGAATGACATTGTGATTAAACCCAGATCTGACTTCCTTCCTTTCTGTTTGTGCAGAAATGCATTGCAGTGAGGTGTACTCTTGAGAATGACATTGGTGCTAAACCCTAACCTACCTTCCTTCCCTTCACTCCATGCAGGGATGCATTGTTGTGTTGTGTGCACTTGAGAATGACATTGTTTCCACACCCTAACCTACATTCCATCCTTTCTTTTCCTGCAGAGATGCATTGCAGTGGGATGTGCGCCTGAGAATGGCATTGAGACGAACCCCTATCATGCCTTTCTTCCTTTCTCTTCATGCAGAGATCCTTTGCCATGCGATGTGCACTTGAGAAGGATATTGTTACTAAACGCTAGTCTACATTGCTTCCCTTCTCTTCGTGCAGAGAAAGGAAGGAAATTGTGACTATACCCTAATTTACATTCCTACATCTCTCTTCGTGCAGAGATGCACTACAGTGTGATGTGAATTTAATGATATTGTGATGATAGATCTCTTCAGGACGCGCGCTGTATTCAGAACCCCCGCTGCTGATCTCTGTGCGGGCTGTTGCACACTGTGCGAGTGAAGTTACGGCGCGCCAGTAAGACTGGAGGCACTACGGAATCCTCTGGCAGTGTCGAACCGGCAGACGTGTATCACTCTTCTTGGTTAAGCAGGCAACAAATGCTCTTCCTGAAGAGACAGCGTGCCGCGCGACGGGTCTTTCAAGTACAGAGCCGCCGCCTAGCTGCGTTGCGTCCACCTGCCGAGTTTCGCATGAACAGACTGTTTTGGACCTGTGCTGATCGGCATCAGTTTGTGCGAAAGAAGACTTTGTACGCCTGTAACGGGAGAGCTTTTCTTTGTTTGTTTGTGTTTAGGCCCACGTTCTTATTCGGTCGCTGATTTATTGTGAAGGTGATTATTGCAGTGTCAGTCGGCTACCTGGCTTTGTATAAATCCGCTTATCTCGCTGCGAGCCAGTGCTCGCAAAATTTATGTAACTGTGTTTAATTCGACGCTGGCCAGTGAGCATAAGATCCATTGAAGTGTATGTCTACGCTGTTGTGTCGGCGGATAGATTTATGTAAAATTTTATAGTGGCGTTGGACAGAAGGGACAAAGATAACCTTAGTTATTTTATAGGTTGTCACACTTTCCTTTGGTGGTCAATTATCATTACGCTGTGAAACTGATTTCGGAGTTTTTGGTATTTTCTGCTGGAGATACTAGTGGACACGCGTGAGTGCATGATATCTGATTGATTAAAGCGAATTATTTGTTTTAATTTTTATGGTAAATCGCAGACTGATAATTGTGTTTTAAGTACATGCATTAATGATATACATCTCTTATTCTTGAGGTAGTTGTTCGAGGTGTAGCGTCAATCGTTGGACGTAGTATTTTAGAAAATAGAGTAAGACGTGTATATTTCTATTGTTTATTGTCAAATTACAATTTATGAAAAATGTTTATATTTTATTAATAGGATTAAGTAGGAATAATTAATATTTGTCATGTTGGAAATAATTGTGGTAGCAGGGAATACCTGCACCAAAGTATTGTTGATATAACTTTAAAAAGGGCGGGAGAAACCGCGTAAGGACACATTTTAAGAAAAGAGCGGGAAAGACCGCGCATTGATACATTTTTTAATGGTAGCAGGGATTTTCTGCACCAGAAAGCATTGTTGGCAGGAGAGACCGCACTTTAGCGTTCGTAGGAAGTCAGTAGTAAGCGAGATGTGAAGCGAGTTGGTAGCGAGTCTGAAGCGAGAAGTTGAGAGGAGTAGTGTGCCTGCCAGCCACCAGCTATGATTTACAAGAGATTATAAACGAATGTACACAGACATCAGCTAACTATTATCGTAAGAGGAACTAATATTATTGAATTACTTTCTTTGCGAAACTCAAGACTACTGAAGGTATGTTTGCTCAATGCTAGTTGAAAGATTATTGTAAAAAGTAAGTCCCATTTGAACGTTTGTAAAATCATTTCATTACCAACAGTAAATATTTGAAGCGTTTTCAGAATATAATTAATTTTTGCCAGCAATGTTGCATTACTGATTATAATCCATCACAAAAACCATCAACGTAAAACTTTGCAAAAATTTTATTGTTGTCAAGAAAGAATTTAACTATGAATTAGTAACTTCAGTCAAATTAATGAAAGAATAACGTCAACTTTGCTATTAAAGAATAACGTCAGCTTTGATAATAAATACAGACACTTATTATGAAAGCCCATCAGCAGCTAATAGAGTATAGCAAAACAAAGTAAGTATATTCATGTCGCAGTTCGATGTAGCAGTCAGATGGCGATCCAGTAACAATAAAAAAGGTAAGGAACAGGTTTGGGTTATTGAAGATAACGACTGAGGGCCACGACGACGATGCATTCAGACAATCAGAAAATCACTTTTAATAAGCTGCAATTAAATTTGTATGCGAAGATAGAGAAAGAGAATATATTTCAAAGGGAATATTTCATTTGTTATTATTAAGCAAGCGATAGAAATCCTAAGGAAAGGCTTCATAGTTTATTGTAAAAGGGAAGGTTATCATTAACAAAAGAGGTATAGAGGAGACGGGAAGGTTTCAACAGTAGCAATATTTTAATTTTGGTGGATCGTACTTTAAGTCCCTTTAGATGACTGAGATGACTGATCTGATTGTCAATGGGAACACACACCTAAGAGTGGTATTGTAAGTCGAATTTTGAAGTGTAAGCAAATGTTTGCTTGGAATTTGTGCACGCCACTCAATCGAGCACTCTATTCCACATCCTACAGCCCCTACGGAAGCGGCGGCGCTAATTTGAGGAATAAGTTTGGTGCTGCAAAGGATGAGCCAGACAGTAGGGGATTTTACTTTATTATATGATATTTCAAACGGTAACTTCATTTTTCCATTACGGCCAAGCCACGGCAGGCAGTGTTGGCTGCCTGTAAATTCTTTCATCCCACGGTTTAGCAACAGGAAGTCAGCAGCGAGGAAGGGCACCTTTGCCACGCGCCTCCCTCACGTGCTGACGAGGTAACGCCGCACCAGGCGTCACTTATCAGGCGACGCTCTGGAAAATTCCACACGGTTTTCTCGATCCCGACCCATCAGGCCGGAGGAGGCCGCATGGTGCGTCGAATATACCCGGCCGCCCGTCGCCGGGTCCGCTCTCTTGTATTCTTGCTCACCCGCAAGTCGGATGCGCGCCCTATAGCAGCGAACATCTCCCGCTTCTCCAGGTGCTGCGGCACTGTGGACTTAGGTTTGGCAGACAACAACTTTTCTTAGCTTCGAGAACTATGTCTCGTTAAACTCTACACTCTGGCTCACTCTCACCTCCCTAGGCTCATGTGACCCCTTTTTAACATTAGTTCACCAATAAATGGCCATTGTCTAAAGTTTGTCCTGTTCATTTCATAGCGCCCACCGCCTGCCCAACCGCCCATCCTGTACATTGCATTGCTTTGTATGCAGCTGAATCATTGACGACGGGAAAACAGGAATAGTAGAGGACCGGAAGTTGGAGAAGTGGCATTAGAAGAGGACGCTGAAAATGAAGTGGACTAATAATGTAAGGTAGAGGTGGTCCGCCGCAAAATCTTCGAGGCAATGGAACATGTAAAAAAAAGTTTCCTATATCCACGAGTATCACTAGTGCACAGAGGGTTCCGTACATACATAATTATGTATATAGATAGTTCGTCCACATCGTAAATCGAGAATTTACATGATTTTTGGGTTATCAGTGACATTACTGACAAGATATAAAAATATGCGACATAGGTGTTGACTGCGTTAACATAGGAGCTTACACACCTTAGTATGTGAAATAAATTTCAACGTCATATGTCTACTCGAAAACTGACGTTCTACGGATCGGAGCATGGAATGTCAGATCCTTTAATCGGGCAGGTAGGTTAGAAAATTTAAAAAGGGAAATGAATAGGTTAAAGTTAGATATAGTGGGAATTAGTGAAGTTCAGTGGCAGGAGGAACAAGACTTTTGGTCAGGTGAATGCAGGGTTACAAATACAAAGTCAGATAGGGGAATTGCTGGAGTAGGTTTAATAATGAATAAAACAATTGGGGTGTAGGTAAGCTACTAAAAACAGCATAGTGAACGCATTTTTGTGATCAAGAGACATGAAGCCCACGCCTACTACAGTAGTATAAGTTTATATGCCAACTAGCTCTGCAGATGACGAAGAAATTGATGAAATGTATGATGAGATAAAAAAGATATGCAGATAGTGAAGGGAGACGAAAATTTAATAATCGTGGGTGACTGGAATTCGATAGTAGGAAAAGGGAGAGAAGGAAACGTAGTAGGTGAATATGGATTGAGGGTAAGAAATGAAAGAGGAAGCCGCCTGGTAGAATTTTACGCAGAGCATAAATCAATCATAGCCATCACTTGGTTCAAGAATCATGATAGGAGGTTGTATACATGGAAGAAGCCTGGAGATACTAGAAGGTGTCAGATACATTATATAATGGTACGACAGAGATTTAGGAACCAGGTTTTAAATTGTAAGACATTTCCAGGGGCAGTCGTGGACTCTGACCACAATCTATTGGTTATGGACTGTAGATTAAAACTGAAGAGACTGCAAAATGTTGAGAATTTAAGGAGATGGGACCTGGATAAACTGACTAAACCAGAGGTTGTACAGAGTTTCAGGGCGAGCATAAGGGAACAATTGACAGGAATGGGGGAAAGAAATACAGTAGAAGAAGAATGGGTAGTTTTGGCGGATGAAGTAGTGAAGGCAGCAGAGGATGAAGTAGGTAAAAAGACTAGGGCTAGTAGAAATCCTTGGGTAACACAAGAAATATTGAATAAAATTGATGAAAGGAGAAAATATAAAAATTCAGTAAATTAAGCAGGCAAAAAGGGATACAAACGTCTCAGAAATGATATCGACAGGAAGTGCAAGTTGGCTAAGCAGGGAACGATAGAAGACAAATATAAGGATGTAGAGACATACACCACTAGGTGTAAGATAGATACTGCCTACAGGAGAAAAGAGAACCACTTGTATGAATATCAAGAGCTCAGATGGAAAGCCAGTTTTAAACAAAGAAGGAAAAGCAGAAAGGTGGAAGGAGTATACAGTGGGTCTATACAAGGCCGATGTGCTTGAGGACAATATTATGGAAATGGAAGAGGATGTAGATGAAGATGAAATGGGAGATATGATTCCGTGTGAAGAGTTTGACAGAGCACTGAAAGACCTGAGTCGAAACAAGGGCCGAGGAGTAGACAACATTCCATTAGAACTACGGACAGCCTTGGGAGACCCAGTCCTGACAAAACTCTACCATGTGGTGAGCAAGAAGAATGTAATAATTCCAATACCAAAGAATTCAGATGTTGACAGATGTGAAAATTACCGAATTATCAGTTTAATAAGTCACAGCGGCAAAATATTGACGCGAATTCTTTACAGACGAATGGAAAAACTGGTAGAAGCCGACCTCGGGGAAGATCAGTTTAGATTCCGTAGAAATATAGGAACACGTGAGGCAATACTGAGCCTACGACTTATCTTAGAATAAAGATTAAGGAAAGGCAAACCTACGTTTCTAGCATTTGTAGACATAGAGAAAGCTTTTGACAATGTTGACTGGAATACTTTCTTTCAAATTCTGAAGGTGGCAGGGGTAAAATACAGGGAGCCAAAGGCTATTTACAATTTGTACTGAAACCAGATGGCAGTTATTAGAGTCGAAGGACACGAAAGGGTAGCAGTGGTTAGGAAGGGAGTGAGACAGGGTTGTAGCCTCTCCCCAATGTTATTCAATCTGTATATTGAGCAAGCAGTAAAGTAAACCAAAGAAAAATTCGGAGTAGGTATTAAAGTCCATGGAGAACAAATAAAAACTTCGAGGTTCGCCGATGACATTGTAATTCTGTCACAGACAGCAAAGGACTTGGAAGAGCAGTTGAATGGAATGGACGGTGTCTTGAAAGTAGGATATAAGATGAATATCAACAAATGCAAAACGAGGAGAGTGGAATGTAGTCGAATTAAGTCGGGAGATGCTGAGGGATTCAGATTAGGTAAGTAGTAAATGAGTTTTGGTATTTGGGGAGCAAAATAACTGATCATGGCCGAAGTAGAGAGGATATAAAATATAGACTGGCAATGGCAAGGAAATTGTTTCTGATGAAGAGCAATTTGTTAACTTCGAGTATAGATTTAAGTGTCAGGAAGTCGTTTCTGAAAGTATTTGTATGGAGTGTAGCCATGTATGGAAGTGAAACTTGGACGATATATGGTGTGGACAAGAAGAGAATACATGCTTTCGAAATGTGGTGCTACAGAAGAATGCTGAAGATTAAATGGGTAGATCACATAACTAATGACGAGGTATTGAACAGAAATGGGGAGAAATGGATTTTGTGGCACAACTTGTCTAGAAGAAGGGATCGGTTGGTAGGACATGTTGTGGGGCATCAAGGGATCACCAATTTAGTATTGGAGGGCAGTGTGGAGGGTAAAAATCGTAGAGGGAGACAAAAAGGTGAATACACTAAGCAGATTCAAAAGGATGTAGGTTGCAGTAGGTACTGGGAGATGAAAAAGCTTGCACAGGATAGACTAGCATGGAGAGCTGCATCAAACCAGTCCCAGGACTGAAGACCACAAAGCAATGTCTACTCGTCCGTGAGAAAAAGGGTTCTTAACCGTCGGACAGACAGGCAGACAGACCGATCACAGTGTGATCCTATAATGGATTCGTTTATACAGAATAAAGGAATGTAACCCTAAAATGATTACACTGCCGAAAGGAATTGGTACCCCTGGAAAAATTTTGACACGTAGATGGTTTATACTACCTGGTGGATAGCAGATGTACTGAGAGTGATTTCAATCTCGCCACCAATTGATAGCGTACTGTCATAGCTACCAAAGCGCCATCTGCTTCTGTCCTTTGCCGGGGAATGCTCACAGCCAGAAGGGTCAGTGTGGTGCAGGCATGTGACGCTAGTAGGTAGCCATGTCACAGAGACAAACCCGTGCTTCCTACAGTCAAGTGAGCGAGTTTGATACGGGTCAAATTGTGGCGGTCCGAGTGGCGGGATTGTCTCTAGGAGAAGTACCACACAAGTTGGAAGTGCTGTGTTAGTTACAATGCCGGTATCAGTGGTCACGTGAAAATTCTCACGTCTGTAGACGAGTTTCGGGACGTCCACGCAGCATCGACGTAGCACAGACGTCTGCCAGGTTCGTCGTACTGTACGAGCAGCAGCGGCATATCGTACCGCCTCCTCAGCACAGATAAGAGGGCTTGTGAACTCACATATGTCAACACGAACCTTTGCAAACCGCTCATAAGTAGTGGGACTATACGTACGCACACCTGTTGACTGTGTTCCACTCACGACACAGCATGAACGTTTGTGACTCGACTAATGCCGTCATAGGATCACGTTGAAGATACACTACTGGCCATTAAGACTGCTACACCACGAAGATGTGCTCCAGACTCGAAATTTAACTGACAGGAAGAAAATGCTGTGATATGCAAATGATTAGCTTTTCAGAGCATTCACATAAGGTTGGCGCCGGTGGCGACACCTACAACGTGCTGATATGAGGAAAGTTTCCAACCGATTTCTCATACACAAACAGCAGTTGACCGGCGTTGCCTGGTAAAACGTTGTTGCGATGCCTGATGTAAGGAGGATAAATGCGTATCATCACGTTTCCGACTTTGAAAAAGATCTACTTGTAGCCTATCGCGATTGTGGTTTTTCGTATCGCGACATTGCTGCTCGCGTTGGTTGAGATCCAATGACTGTTAGCAGAATATGGAATCGGTGGGGTCAGGAGGGTAACACGTCTCGACCCCTGAGTCAACAGATGGGGACGTTTGCAAGACAACAACCATCTGCACGAACAGTTCGATGACGTTTGCAGCAGCATGGACTATCAGCTCGGAGACAATGGCTGCGGCTACCCCTAACGCTGGATCACCGACAGGAGCGGCTGAGATGGTGTACTCAAGGAGGAACCTAGGTGCACGAATGGCAAAACGCCATTTTTTTGGGATGAATCCAGGTTCTGTTTACACCATCATGATACTTGCATCCGTGTTTGGCGACATGGCGGTCACCGCACATTGGAAGCGTGTATTCGTCATCGCCATACTGGCGTATCACCCGGCATGATGGAATGGGGTGCCATTGGTTACACGTCTCGGTCATCTCTTGTTCGCATTGAGGGCACTTTGAGCAGTGGACCTTAGATTTCAGATGTGTTACGACCCGTGGCTATACCCTTCATTCGATCCCTGCGAAACCCTACATTTCAGCAGGATAATGCACGACCGCATGTTGCAGGCCCTGTACGGGCCTTTCTGGATACAGAAAATGTTCGACAGCTGCCCTGGCCAGCACATTCTCCAGATCTCACACCAACTGGAAACGTCTGGTGAGTGGTGGCCGAGCAACTGGCTCGCCCAATACGCCAGTCGCTACTCTTGATGAACTGTGATATCGTGTTGAATCTGCTTGGGCCACTATCCGTACACGCCATCCAAGCTGTTTTTGACTCAATGCCCAGGCGTATCAGGTTGATCTGGGTACTGATTTCTCAGGATCTAGGCACCCAAATTGCGTGAAAATGTAATCACATGTCAGTTGTAGTATGATATATTTGTCCAATGAATACCCGTTTATCATCTGCATTTCCTCTTGGTGTAGCAGTTTTAATGGCCAGTAGTGTAGAATGTCGCTGAGTGCTTTTTAGCGATGAAACCACACTCTGCCTGTACGCAAATGATGGTCGTCCGCACGCACGGCTGAGAGATTGTGAGCACTGTCTCGTGGAGTGTTTTCGTCGAATAAACTAAGGCAATAGCCCAGGCCTTATGGTCTTGCGATGCGATAAACTATTATTTTCGTTATCTTTGATGTTTCTGTAGGAGACGCTAATCAGCACTCGGTACATGCAGAACGTTGTTAGATCAGTTCTTTTGCCCTCCCAGCAACAGGAAGATGATATATTGTTCTAACATGGTTATATCTCGCCTACACAATGCCGGTAAAACTCAACGTGCTGTGCAGCATTTTCACTCCAGGCCTGTCTCCGATCTAGAACTTTTGGGATGTCATAGGACGATGATTCGCTCGTGAGACTCGTCAACCAACATCCCTTACAGAACTGTGTGATCAGGTCGAGCAGTCATGGCATAACGATCGTCTGGATGCCAGTGTGAGTGCGGGCATCACCGATCGTGGAGGCTACACCACGTACTAGTATGGGTGTACCTCATGGGTCGATACCCAGCACCTCAGGAACAACGGTGCTATTGAAACTTCCTGGAATATTAAAACCGTGTGACGGACCGAGACTCGAACTCGGTACCTTTGCCTTTCGCGGGCGAGTGCTCTACCAACTGAGCTCCCAAGCACGACTCACCCCCCGTCCTCACAGCTTTGCTTCTGCCAGTATCTCGTCTCCTACCTTCCAAACTTTACAGAAGCTCTCCTGCGAACCATGCAGATAGGACTTGTGCTATTGATCTACACTACTTGCCATTAAAATTACCACACCATGAAGAAATGCAGATGATAAACAGGTCTTCATTGGACAAATATTTTATACCTGAACTGACATGTTATCACATTTTCACGCAATTAGGGTGCACAGATCCTGAGAAATCAGTACCCAGAACAACCACCTCTGGCCGCAATAACGGCCTTGATACGATTGGGCATTGAGTCAAACAGAGCTTGGATAGCGTGTACAGGTACAGCTGCCCATGCAGCTTCAACGCGATACCACAGTTCATCAATGGTAGTCACTGGCATATTGTGAGGAGCCAGTTGCTCGGCCACCATTCAACAGACGTTTTCAGTGGGTGTGAGATATGGAGAATATGCTGGCCAGGGCAGCAGTCGAACATTTTCTGTATCCAGAAAGGCCCCTACAGCACCCGCAACATGCGGTCGTGCACTATCCTGCTGAAATGTAGGGTTTCGCAGGGATCGAATGACGGTTAGAGCCACGGGTCGTGACGCATCTGATATGTAACGCCCACTGTCCAAAGTGCCGTGAATGCGAACAAGAGATGACCGAGACGTGTAACCAATGGCACCCCATACCGTCGCGCTGGGTGATACGCCAGTATGGCGACGACGAATACACGCTTCCAATGTGCGTTGACCGCCATGTCGCCAAACACGGATGCGAGTATCATGATGTTGTAAACAGAACCTGGATTCATCCGAAAAAATGACGTTCCACCATTCGTGCACCCAGGTTCGTCGTTGAGTACACCATCCAGGCGCTCCTGTCTGTGAGGCAGCGTCAGGGGAAAACGCAGCTATGATCTCCGAGCTGATAGTCCATGCTGCTGCAAACGTCGTTGAACTGTTTGTGCAGATGGTTGTTGTCCTGAAAACGTTCCCATTTGTTGACTCAGGGCTCGAGACGTGACTGCACGATCCGTTACAGCCATGCGGATAAGATGCCTGTCATCTCGACTGCTAGTGATACGAGGCCGTTTGGATCCAGCACGGCGTTTCGTATTACCCTCCTGAATCCACCGATTCCATATTCTCCCAACAGTCATTGGATGTCGACCAACGCGAGCAGCAATGTCGCGATAAGATAAACCGCAGTCGCGGTAGGCTGCAACCTGACCTTTGTCAAAGTCGGAAACGTGATGGTATGCATTTCTCCTCCTTCCACGAGATATCACAACAACGTTTCACCAGGCAACGCCGGTGAACTGCTGTTTGTGTATGAGAAATCGGTTGCAAACTTTCCTAATGCCAGCACGTTGTAGGTGTCGCCACTGGCGCCAACCTTGAGTGAATGCTCAGAAAAGCAAATCACTTGCATATCACAGGATCTTCTCCCTGTAGGTTAAATATCACGTCTGTAGCACGTCATCTTCGTGGTGTACCAATTTTAATGACCAGTAGTGTACAAATATAATCATTTCATGTAATCCATATGAACTGCTGCAACAATAAAAATGATTGAATTGGAAACAAAGAGGTGAACCTTTCCCTTATTGCCGTGTAGAAGGAGGGACAAGGCGCTTGGACATATTTTAAGAAGTCAGAAATCAACTTCCATGGTACTAGACGGCACTGAAGGGGGTAATTGTTGTAGAGGGGGACAGACAATGGAATATATACAACAAATAATCGTAACCTCTGAGCTGGAAAAAATGACATATGTCGGGAAGATCTTGCTGACCCCGTGGGACGAGTCAAAAGACTGATGGTCCCTTCCTCCCCCTAACAAAAAATTACGATAATATATCTCAAATATGATATTCTCTCTCAATTATGAACAGCCAGTGGATGTGGGAGCACCTCGGAACGCACGTCGACATTCTTCCCCCTGCCCACGTACTCCACTGATTATCCTGGCCGCGCACGCCGTAAAAGTTTACCGGGTGAGGCCGATCGATAGGAACTTTTCACCCCCGGCCAGAAGGGTTACGTGTAATTAATTTTGCATGCCAATAATGTGAAATCCTAATAACAACACGAGGCGTGATAAATGAGATCAGGAAGGCGCGTCGGCGCCCGTGCATCGGCGGAAGCTGCTGGCCGGCCGGGTTCGCTTTTGCCACCCTTTCTCTGCAGATGAGTGATGAAAAGGCCTTGTATATTTAAATTAATTGACGTGCCGCAGCGAACCGCACCGCGGCGCGCAGTGTCGGCCGCTGACAAAGAGCAATGGGCGACCTCTTGGCAGGCGCTGGTTCGTCCTTGCCTCGTGGACCACCTCACAGGACCAACCACACCTCTATCAGCTAAGGCCCCCCTGTGGCTGGAACATCTGGCTCCACTCTCTTTTATCAGCACGACGCGCGTATGTAATCACCTCGCATTCTCTCATTTCCGCCTATTTCTTTCTTCCTCTGCCCCAGCTCTCACCCTCCACGGCCGTCCTTTTCCCGCCGCGGTACCACGCTCACCACCACTTTAGGCTGGCGGCCACCTTTGTTTCGTTCAGTCCCACGAGAGAGAGGAAGTGTAGACAGACGCAACCTCGTTTTCTTCTTTTTTTTTTTTTTTTTGCTCCCGATGTTTCCATTCCCTTTCTCTATCTCTTTCCTCGTCGCTCCTATTTTTTTGTGTGTTCCTCCGTCCACGGCTAGCGAGCAAAGGCACCGGCGGGATAGCCGCGATGCGATGCTTCGGCACCGCCAAAAGCGGGCGAGTATCTGAAAGCTTGCGGAGCGCTGGCAGCGGTAGTCTCTGATTAAACATTTTGTTATCAGCCGAGGGAAGCAGCAGGCGGAAGCCGACGAGACGAGGGAGCCGGGCAGCTGGGTAAAATTTTTTATATCCAATGCAGCGCGATTTCGAGCAATTTATCTCTGGCGGATTTGAGTTTACAGCGGTTCCCTACGGCTATATTCACGAAACGAACGTCTCGTTCTGCTGCCGCTGAGCGGAAATTGTTCGGCGCTAGACGACCGACGTGCTTCCCCCGCCTGCTCCGTGCGCGCCTTGAAGCATGTGTGCGTGTGTGTGTGTCAGTGAGTGTGTGTGTGTGTGTGAGAGAGAGTGAATGAGTATGTGTTTCTGATGCGGTGGGTGCGGAGAGCGTATAGCGCATGCGTGGGTGGCCGAGCGGCGAGGACAGATAATCGCTGAGCTTTACTGCCTGCTACGCAGATTATAGGACTCCGTAAATGAATACCGGCGCAGTATCCGTTCAGTTAATTTCCTCTTCTTCAGTGTTGACGCCGGCGAAACACTGGACCCTCTATGGTATTTCCACTTCTTGTTGCCTCTCATTTCGAAATTCCACCTGATTTATTCTTGCGATTTTGTTTTGCCCAGGTGAGGACCATGTGTTGCTCGTGCGGTAATACACAAGGGGAATTAAGTATTACACATTCTCGTGGATTCACGTTTATAAATCGGTTTTGCTACTATAGTGAACAGCCAATGCTTCATTGAATGATTTATATTAACTGCGTAGAATGTACACACAAAATAGCAGTCAAAATAACACTTGTATACTAATCACAGATGTTACCACAAATGCATACACTTTATTAGCCATCTAGAGTTTCTGGCGTCTTTTAGCATCCTAAACTCCCGGTTTCGATGTGCTATTTGGGAGCGACTCTTAAGTAGTTTGACGTCCAAAACCGAAAGATCTGCAGTTCTACTTTTGTATAGTAATCTAGCTAAGCACCCAGCGTTGCTCGGATAAGTATTTATTCAAACCTTATATTAGTCCACCTCCTCGTTCCCCCTTTTTCCGTACACAGCTCCTCCGCTTTCCTTTCCTGACCTTCTTCTTCTCATCTCAAACTCCTCCCTCGCAGCTTTCTGTCCTTATAACCCTGCTCCCTTATCTCTCTATCACCAGGCTATGATCCCTGTTCTAATAGGAAGTTGGTGGTTCTGAATCCCACGGATCGTACACGACGAGTGTGCCAAGTTAATTTAAAAGTGACCGTAGAGTTTAGGAGGAGATACCTCCCCCGCTATTACCCGGGTCCGCACATGTCGCAGATATTACACTTAGTTTTTACATATTTCACAGATATTTTTTCCTAAATTTCCCTTGTGTCTCCATCGCACTTCGCAGTGGAGTTTCGTTTTCACAAAGCTCATTGTTTATGGCGCATATCTACTGAACTGTATGACGTACAAAGACATAATTTTGTAGATGCATTAAGAGGTATATTAGTTAATGCCTGAGAAGTATATTGCTAATGGAGATAGTAGAAGTAAATCAAATTAAAACGTCATGTCTGGTGCGATAATTTTTCTCTCGTGTCAGTGTTTATCATTACATGTATCCTGACCAAAGTGTCGTAGAATGATATATTATCGCAGATTCAGTGAGTGCTACATGAGAATTCTATTATCACATTCGGACGATATCTTGGAATCGAATGTCACAGAACTTAATGCAATACGAGGGTACCTCAACTTGTAAGTTACACATTATTATGTCGAGGTAAGTAACTTGAATGCTGCACTCCCTCCCCCCTCCCCCCCCCCCCCCAGAGTGACACAGATACGTGAAACTATCATTCAACATGGTCACCAAGTCTCTAAAAGTAACGGCCTCAAGGTTAACCATTGGTTCAATCACTCAACGACAGACATCCACTCCTGGTAAGGGGGCCTTTCAAGAAGCGCTATGTGTACGGCCCACCACTGAGAAATCTCTTTTCCTCTAAGAGTTTTCCCAAGCGATGGGTATCGCATGGTGCAAGATCTGGGTTTCTCGATCAGCATTACCCGCCTCTGCGTAGCGTTGCTCATATCGTTGGCACCATTTAGCTACGGCTGTGCGCCCCTGTATTTGGTCCATATACTGGCAGGATGGAAAGGTGAATATGTGTGCAATTTAGTCTTTTTGCGCACAAGAGTAGTACTGTTCTGCGTACTTAAACTCTGTAATAGTTTTCCAATGCCGAGCCACTTCAATCGCACGCTGTGATTTACCTGTTAACCATACCGAAGCAGCACGTTGGAGGAAAAATGAAACATGCACTCTCTTCTAAAAGTGTGACACACTTATTGTGTATTTGGCT
This sequence comes from Schistocerca americana, assembly GCF_021461395.2. Lineage (NCBI taxonomy): Eukaryota > Metazoa > Arthropoda > Insecta > Orthoptera > Acrididae > Schistocerca > Schistocerca americana. The sequence continues at coordinate 747,510,054 of NC_060122.1, read as the reverse complement.
TGTAGCAAAATCTGATAATTGGCCTATATTTTGCCATTAGCTTACCTCTGAAAAAAAAAAAACAGATGTGTACCTAGCGGCCCACACATGAGTTGGGTGGAGTGGAATTTAGCTGGGGTTTTGCAAGCATGGGCTTATAAGTAATACACATATCAAAAAAAGTTTTGCATCACCTGTACACAAAATTGGATTAGAGATCAACGTAAACATTATTTCCGCCATTTTTATTGCTGACTAAAACCACTCATTGGATGTTGTACCACCATACAGTGATATCTTCAGAGGTGGTGGTCCAGATTCCTGTACACACCGATACCTCTAATACCCAGTAGCACTCCCATTGATGCATACCTGTATAACTCATGGCATACTATCCACAAGTTCATCAGGGCACTGTTCGTCCTGATTGTCCCACTCCTCAATGGCAACTCGGAGTAGCTCCCTCACAGTGGTTGGCGGGACACGTCATCCATAAACGGCCGCTTTCAATATATCCCAGGTATGTTCGACACGGTTCATGTCAGGAGAACATGCTGGCCACTCTAGTCGAGCGGTACGCTATCCTGAAAGACGTCATTCACAAGATGTGCACGAAAGGGGGGCAAATTGTCGTCCACGAAGACGAATGCCTCGCCAATATGCTACCGATATGGTTGCACTATCGGTCGGAGGATGGCATTCACGTATATTACAGCTGTTACGGCACCTTCCATGACCACCAACAGGGAAAATCCACCTTGCTGCACTCGATGGACAGTGAGTTTAAGGTGTTCAGCCTGTCCGGGTTGCCTCCAAACACGTCGCTGACGATTGCTAGTTGAAGGCAAATGCGACACTCATTGGTGAAGAGAACGTGATGCCAATCCTGAGCGGTCCGTTCGGCGTGTTGTTGGGAACATGTGTACCGCGCTGCATGGTGTCATGGTTGCAAAGATAGATCTCGCCATGGACGTTGGGAGTGAAGTGGCTCATCATGCAGCAAACGTTTTAACTACGGGAAATCTGGGAAGAATCGAAACATCTGTGACGTGGTGTTGCCGAAGGGTGCTGTAGTGATTGAATGTATTCATAAAATGCGAAATGAAAAGTCAATGATGAAATGAATACGTGGCAAATAATAACAAGAAGACATTAGAAGATGACAGAAACTGTGTTAAGACATAGTACCAGTGAGGGCCGGAGGAGACGAAACTGCAGAGGTAGGCGGAGGTAAAAAATTCATTGAAGACGTTGAGTGGTATTGGTGTCCTGAAATGAAAAGTTTGAGTCGTAACACGACGTCCTGTGGCTGCACGAAAAGCGTTACTGTCAGGGTTCCTCCGAACCATAATTCATAGTTAGCGGTCATCCACTCCGGTACTAGCCCTTGGGAGGCCTGAGCGAGGCATGTCCTCGACAGTTCCTGTGTCTCTGTACCTCCTCTAAGTCCGAACAACTTAGCTTTGGTTCACTCCGAGACGCCTGGACACTTCCCTTGTTGGGAGCCCTTCCTGGCACAAAGTAACAATGCGGACGCGATCGAATCGTGATAGTGACCTACTAGGCATAGTTGACCTGCAGACAACACGATCTGTTTACCTCCTTTCTGGTGGAATGACTAAAAATGTTCGGCTGTCGGACCCAGACCGCCTAATTGGCGCTGCTCATGCATGATTGTTTACATCTTTGGGCGAGTTTAGTGACATTTCTGAACAGTCAAAGGGATTGTGTCTGTGATACAATGTCCACAGTCAATGTCTGTCTTCAGAAGTTCCGGGAACTAGGATGATGCAACATTTTTTTGATGTGTGTATTTCCTCTGTTGAGAAACTATATTACAACTTAACCACGCGTATGGATAATAAGCCTTTGCATTCAGTTTCAGTTTCAAGAACAATAACTTCAGTATCTGATACAAGAGATCCACAACGTATGATGCACCTGCAGAAATGGGATGAGGTTATCTCCCAAATAACAATCACAATATAGAGCAGAACTGATGCTGACATACATCCATAACTTACATAAATAAAATAACCTTACACGAGCCCAGAATAAGTGGGCTTGACACCTTGTTTGCATCCATTATTAACCTCACAAGTAAGAGCTAAAATGAACGAAGACAAGCAACTGACTCATTATAACTCACTACATTCTACTGCCAACACCTGTCACCAACAGACAACACACCACCTGGAACTACATCTACATCTACATCTACATCTACATACATACTCCGCAATCCACCATACGGTGCGTGGCAGAGGGTACCTCGTACCACAACTAGCATCTTCTCTCCCTGTGCCACTCCCTAACACAACTAGGGAAAAATGACTGCCTATATACCTCTGTACGAGCCCTAATCTCTCTTATCTTTGTGGTCTTTCCGCAGTCAGCCTCAAATGCTGGTTCTCTAAATTTCCTCAGTAGCGATTCACGAGAAGAACGTCTCCTTTCCTCTAGAGAGTTCCTGAAGCATTTCCGTAACACTCGCGTGATGATCAAATCCACCAGTAACAAATCTAGCAGCCCGCCTCTGAATTGCTTCTATGTCCTCCCTCAATCCGACCTGATATGGATCCCAAACGGTCGAGCAATACTACAACTACATGGACCACAAGAGAATGCAGATAAGCAAAGTGACAATAACAGAAAACGCGATAAGTAAAAGACACAATCATTTATTGCTAGTACACAGTCAATGAACAATGGCCCTACCCTGTTTACGATATCTAAATCAAAATGTTACACTAGGCCACAACAAACACGCCATGCAAAACGCTTGAAAAGTGCTTTGGCACAATTGTATTCCTCACAGCCTTACCATGCTTTCATACAACAAACTGAATAAAGCTGACCTCACTTACCCCCAGCACACACCACGACAGTAATGTAGTCTCCCATACTCTGGAATTCTTCTTGAAGCCTGAAGGTATTTCGCCTGTCTCATACATCTTGCTCACCAGATGGTAGAGTTTTGTCATGACTGGCTCTCCCAAGGCCATCAGTAGCGCTAATGGAATGTTGTCTACTCCCGGGGCCTTGTTTCGACTCAGGTCTTTCAGTGCTCTGTCAAACTCTTCACGCAGTATCTTATCTCCCATTTCGTCTTCATCTACATCCTCTTCCATTTCCATAATATTGTCCTCAAGTACATCGGTCTTGTATAGACCTACTATATACTCCTACCATCTTTCTGCCTTCCCTTCTTTGCTTAGAACTGGGTTGCCATCTGAGCTCTTGATATTCATACATCTACATCTATACTCCGCGAGCCACCTTACGGTGTGTGGCGGAGGTTCTCTTCTCTCCAAAGGTCTCTTTAATTTTCCTGTAGGCAGTATCTATCTTACCCCTAGTGAGACCAGCCTCTACATCCTTACATTTGTCCTCTAGCCATCCCTGCTTAGCCATTTTGCACTTCCTGTAGATCTCATTTTTCAGACGTTTGTATTCCTTTTTGCCTGCTTCAATTACTGCATTTTTATATTTTCTCCTTTCATTAATTAAATTCAATATTTCTTCTGTTACCCAAGGATTTCTATTAGCCCTCGTCTTTTTACCTACTTGTTCGTCTGCTGCCTTCACTACTTCATCCCTCAGAGCTACCCATTCTTCTTCTACTGTATTTCTTTCCCCCATTCCTGTCAATTGTTCCCTTATGCTCTCCCTGAAACTCTGTACAACCTCCGGTTCTTTCAGTTTATTCAGGTCCCATCTCCTTAATTTCCCACCTTTTTGCAGTTTCTTCAGTTACAATCTGCAGTTCATAACCAATAGAATGTGGTCAGAATCCACATCTGCCCCTGGAAATGTCTTACAATTTAAAACCTGGTTCCTAAATCTCTGTCTTACTATTATATAATCTATCTGATGCCTTTTAGTATCTCCAGGATTATTCCAGGTATACAACCTTCTTCCAGGTATACAACTTTCTTATCATGACATGTGACAAACTGTTGTACTATTCCTTTGCTTCCTCAACTGATCCCATGGTGCTAGACTTTATCTACAGAGAACTAGATGTCATTTATTGGGTGTATTGAAATTAATAAGTGGTAGTGTATGTGTCTGTCGACCTCCTGCATCCAAGCGAACGCTCTGTTTTCCCACATACTCTCTCCCGTGCTTCTCCTTACACTTTTTTTGAATAGATTGTATCTATGACAATCCTCTTTACAACCAGGGTTTAACTATATGTGACATGCTTTCCTCCCATCTTCATCCACCTGCAGAAATTCCTTGGTCATCCATTCAGTTCTAATTCTTCTCTCCCAACCCCTCTAAAGCCTCCTACCATGACTTCGTAATCTACAACGTCAGGAAATTTAAAGCTTTCAATTTCTAATAAATAGGACATTGAAATTCGGTTATGCAGATCTGCAGAAGACAGCTTTTTCACTGATTATCCGGCCGTGTCTCCTGACGAAGTGCCGTTACCTAGGGCGGCGTCACTGGCTGGCAATCAAAACGTTGTTTGCCCCGCCTTCGGAAACAGTCACTACTTAAATTTTCAATAAAAATCATCACCAGTGGTAGCGAAAGTCTTCCTGCATGAGTCATCCTTGTCGGTGAAGACGGAGGAGCGGGCAGAGGTTCAAAGCAGTCTCTTGCTCTTATGGTGGAAAACTGCCCCTAAATGGCGAAAGAATCAAAAATGACCAACGCGATGGTACATAGAGCAATGGAAACTACCTCCCAACCATCCTAATTATATCTTTACGGAGCAACACTGCTTGGGGTCCATAATTGAAAAAGTGTTATGATGACCTCTCCATTGACAAACGACTTCTTACCAGTCGTCCACTCCGCGAGGGGACTGCCAAGAGGGAGATAATAATGAGAAAATGACTGAATAACCAATGAGAGGGTAACGTTCTACGAATCGTGGTGTCTACAGTCATAATTCTGAAAATAGTAGGAAAGTTACAAAATCTGAAAAGCGAAATGCTAAGACTTGATCTAGATATAGTTGCGGTCAGTGAAGTGAAATGGAAAGAAGACAATGAATTTTGGTCAGACGAGTATAGGGTAATATCAACAGCAGCACTAAATGGTATAACGGGAGTAGGTTACAGATGAGTAAGAAGGTAGGACAGAGAGTACGCAACTGCGTACAGAATACTGACAGGGTTGTTCTCATCACTATCTATGACAAACAAACGCCAACCATAATAGATGCTGACGTCACAGGTAGACGGTAAAGACCTAATTATAATTGGATATTGAAGAGGTAACTCAGTACAATAGGAGATGGAAACTTATTAACTCCAAAAAGAATGAGAGGGTGGTTTCCCGTCTTTCATAGTCATGTCTGGTTACCGTTAGTATCCAGTACTGCTGAATGCATCAGCAGAGTTCTACAGAAATACTACATACAGACCATATTACTTAATGAGAGCAAAGTAAAAGATTTTTCCCAAGAAAACACCGACGCACCTCGTTACCTCCAAACTGCAGAAATTTGTAACGTAACTTGTGACTGTGGCAGAATGTATATAACTGAAAGGGGAGAAACTATTGTAGAGTGTATTAAAAGAGACGAACGCCGTTCGCAATTGAAACAAAGAAATCTATTGCAGAAGAACATCGAGAGAACTTGGGCCCAGTCATTGATTACAGCAAGTTACTTATTTCTGGGAAATGCATACATTTAGAGGGCAATAGTATCGTGTAACAAGGTGTAAAAGGGCAGTGCAGTATTGGAGCTGTCATTTGTACTCAAGTGATTCGTACGATAATCATCTTTTGGACGCGGTATGGTGGTTGGAGCTAGTCGCTTGGGGCACTCCATTTCGGATATCGTTAGCGAATTTAAAGTTCTGAGATGCGCAATATCAACAGTGTGCCAATAATACCAAACTTCAGGCATTACCTCTCACCACGAACAATGCAGTGCCCGACGGCCTTCACTTAACGATGGAGAGCAGGGGCTTTTGCATAGAATTTTCAGTGCTAAAAGACTAGAAAAAATGCTCGAAATAACCGCAGAAATCGATATTGGATGTACGACTAAGGTATCCATTTAAACTGTGCTGTGGGATTCGGGTTATGGCAACAGATGACTAACGTGAGCGCCTTTGTTAACAGCACGACATCGCCTGCATCCCCTGTCCTGGGCTCGTGACCATTTCACTTGAACCATAGATGACTGGAAAACCGTGGCCAGGTCAAATAAATCCCGACTTCAATTGCTAAGAACTGATGGTAGAGTTCGAGTGTGGCGCAGACCCCACAAAGCGATGGATCCAAGTTGTCGGTACTGTGGTCCAATTGAACCGATTATATACTGGAAATGGTTATGTATGTCTACTTGGAGACCATTTGCTGCCTTAGATGGACTATTGCCACACAACGATGGGATTTCTATGGAGTAATGCCCCATGTCGCCCGATCGCAACTGTTAGCGTGGGGCTGGCCGCAGTGGCCGAGCGGTTCTAGGCACTATAATCTGGAACCGCGCGACCGCTACGGTCGCAGGTTCGAATCCTGCCTCGGGCGTGGAAATGTGTGATGTCCTTAGCTTAGTTAGGTTTAAGTAGTTCTAAATTCTAGGGGACTGATGACATCAGAAGTTAAGTCCCATAGTACTCAGAGCCATTTGAACCATTTTGTTAGCGTTGATTTGAAATACATTCTGGGTTATCCGAGAGAATGGTTTAGCCACCCGGACCACCCGAGATGAATCCCATCGAACTCTTATAAGAAATAATAGAGAGGTCAATTCGTTCACTTTCGCAGTTTTGGACGGCTATGAGCCAGCATAGTTCAGTGTTTTTGCAGGAGACTTCCAATGACATCCTGAGTCCATTCCACATCGAGTGATCCGCTACGCCGGGCAAAGAAGTGCTCCATAGTAGTCGACTGTAGAGTAATCCCATGTTGACCCACTGACGTTGTCAATTATGGTTGCAGTTGACACGCTGTCATTCGGAATAACCACACTTTCATCCAGGGAAATGACCGCTCGAAACATGTACCTTACCACGAACTACCTCCAGTGGGGATAGTATTATGCTACGGGGGACATCATTGGGGCTCCTGTGAAATCTGTGGTAGTAATCGAAGGCGTTGTGACAGCTGTGGACCACGTGACCGTTATCGTGGGCCATCTGCATTCCCATGTTCTTGATATTTACCCCATCGGTACTGATATCGGCCAGCAGGATAACTGGCCGTGTACACAACGCCACACCTCTCGTTACAGTGGTTTAAGGAACGTGATAGTGAACTCACGTTGATATCTTGGCCACCGAATCCATCGGACATGAATGCAATGTATCACATCTGTGACACTATTGAGAACTAGCTCCGTGTCCGTAAACCACCTGCTCGTGACCTATACATGGACTTCTTGGGCCACATACCTCGGGAGACCTACCAAGGAATTGTCAAATCCATGCCATGCATAAACCCTGTTGTATTGCTTTCCAAAGGTGGACCAACGGCCTGTGGCATATGTGTTCACAAAATTTCAATTAGTCCAGCTGGCAGATACGTACGCACTGTAACAGTATAACGAGACCAAATTTTCTAAACCCTTCTCTTCTTTACTGGCTGCGCACCTTGGTAACATCTCTCTGATTTAATTATAGCGGAAAGCAAATAGAAGCCTTATTAATATTAAAACCCTTATCGCAGTTTGTTTGATGTTCCGCTAGTCAAATCACCTTTGCTTCACTAAAGACTGTTGCAATACGATTAGGTGAAAGCTAAAATATTCACACCGGTTCAGTCTATTTCTGTGTAATGTTCCTCCGCTGGTGACTCGCCTGATTGTCCAATTCAGGAGTATCTTTCTTGTTCAACACGTCTGTCACGAAAATTTGTTGTTTGGCCAGGATGTGATCTGTCATTACACCCATAAGGCAACTCGTACACACCCTCCTTCAACAAACAATGCATGCTATGTGATGATTTCAGTTCAGTTGTTCGAATAATCGTTCCTCGTAGATAGACTGGATCCTCGAGAAACATAGCGTAAAGGTGATTCACCCCTCTCTAAGAGATCAGCCCTCATCGTCGGGTGAAGGGTAGCATCTTGCTTCGAAATACAGGCACATTAATGTCTTAGCAGGTGATATCAGTTTCAACCTCAGGCTCTTTACAGGTAATCCGGTTATCTATAAGGAGTGTTTGTCTATATACATCAAAATACGTCCCACAAAACAAAGTATTGATCTGATGTAGTGTGTGCCAGCTGGCTCTAAAGTTAAATGACAGTCCCGCATCATACAAGACCTGAGAAAAAATAAATTTCCTGTCTACACGATTAACGAAACAGCGGAAATTCACGTAATATAGAGACGAGTGCTAAGCGTGTAGGTGTACCAGGTGTAAAGGTGGCAGAAAATAAGTGAAAGAAATATCAAATGGCAGGCTACAGTATATAGATCAGACGTTGACTTGCTTACAAAACATTCTACCAAGACGTTGCCCGCGATTGTGACCGAGGCCACTTAAAACACGATTGTGTAGATTCCGAAGGCAGCTGGTTCGAATCTTGGTGCTTAAGAGCGTTTTCATTTCCAGTATTTGGCTGGAAAGCGGGGGACTTCTCCGAACATCACACCGTGTCACTGCTCTGGATTAGATTACAAACTACTCCCGGTATCCCGTGGAGTACATGCATCCGAATCACTCGATTATCATCAGTCTGTTGGATCGGTGACTTAGGGGTCAAGCTACACATCGCGCTATTCGGCCGTAGCAGGCCTTGGTTCACAACCGCTCTTTTCTGTCACTAACGACTATACTAGAAGTACATCCGCCACTGCAATAAACGCAACATAATTGTGAAACAACTTCACGCTTCACGAAATTGCCATTGTCCTCGAAGAGATTGCAGTTCCCAAGAATTTCCCCTGTTAATCCATAATAGTGAGTATTCTTCACAAATTTAATTGTTCCTTTTTTCTTGTTTCGGTCTCAACATCAGAGTCACCGTTTCTGTGTTACCCTTACGTAAAATAAAACATTAAGGAAACGAAGCTAATACGCTAACTCCAGGACAGTTACACACAAAACAGATTTTTTGAGATGTTTAACACATTACAGCAAGTCATGATTGCACACAACCATGCCTTTAATCGCAAGGCAAAGATTTCTCATGACGCCCCTAGTGTAGGCCACATCTTAAAGAACTAACGTCTAAATGATCGTGCACAAATTTAAATGGGTAACGCAAAATTATGGCCCTAGGCATAGCTGTTAAAGTGGGGAACTTGCACAAAATTTCACTCTGATTGAGACTATCTGAATGAAGTAGTGCCTTGGTCATGATGTAGATTCGATTGATAATATCATCTAGGATATAGGCTAAAAGCCTCCGACTTAAAATATGTGAAAAAGTCGAACAAACAATGATTAAATTCCATAATAACTTTTTCAAGTAACAAATTTTTGGGATAAACATATAAATGAGTAATCAAAGCGTTAAATAATTACCTCCGTCCAAATTTGCGTGACAGTTAAATGGAAAACAGTAAGACTCCCATTTCAGTCAAATCACTTCATGCCCTCTTAAGAATTTACTCTCTCCTGATATTCTCCAATAACTGACAACTATTTAATCCTGTACCTCTCGATCGGAACAGTGACTCGAAGCTGGTGACTAAAATCCCAGTAGTCCACACATTCATTAGCAGTGCAAAAGGAGATTAGACAGGTGATCGTGCTGAATTCCACATGTAGGAAATCAAGTTGAACTACTCTGCCGGTGCTGCAAATTGTATTCACCGTAAGTACGACTGGGCTGCGCCGAGCTATGCTCTGCAGATGCGCTCGCCCGTTCTTAAAGCCGGAATCCTTGGCACATTCGCAGGACTCCAAGAAGTGATATCCTCCATTGCGTTTCTATGCCAAGGGGGTCAGGACACCCTCTCGTCCAACCGGAATGTCAAACAGGAAACATACCGATAACTGCCGTTCCTGGCAGTAGCGGACAGGCAACGCTGGCGAAACCGAGTGGCGCCAGTCAACAGGAGAAGAAGACAAACAACCGCAACTATGCCTACTAAACGATACCACCTGGCCTCCAACAGAGGGCGCAAACCTACAAACAACACCAGCGCGAGCCGCAGCACAGCTTAAGGGGGTGCAGTGGAAAAATAAGTGGGGCTCCCCAGAACTTTATAATTTCCGAGATATGGTGGAGACACCAGCAATCGGTAAGAAAGGCAATAGGAGGCTGTGTAAGTAAGAGAGGAGGCAGAAGCAGTAAGATATACTGCAATTCAATGGGAGGAAAAGGAGACAGTGGGAGTGAAACGGTGATGCTATGGAGGCCTAATTACAAGCAGAGACCGAGTAAAAGGATTTTAAATGATCTGTGGCGAAATGGCGCGAATATGTCTGCATGCCGAAATTTTTGTCTACAAAATCGGAAAGAGGATTGAGGCAGCTAGTTCCCCACTTTTCTGTCAAAATCTTTTAAAGGGGAATATACTCGTCTTTCTTCCACCATTATATTAATGAAAGTCTATGCTGTTTTCAAACTGCGATTGATTGTTGAGAACAAATTTGGCAAGAGAGTGAATATACTGTAAAAGTGTCATCAGTATTCTCATATGGTTTAGAGATCTGGCTACAAGAGGTTCTCGAGTTGATGCCACATGTTGTCCTCCTTTCACACTTCTGTGCGGAAAACGCAGTTTTCCTCAATGACGAGTTGCACCGTAATGTGATACCATGGACTTTAGTGAATGAAAATGGGATAGTATGTCAGCTTCTGACACTTTCATCTGCAAAATCTGATTTCATCCGCAACGCAAAATCTGCTGAGCTTAGACGTTCAACAAGACCTGCAAAATGTGCTTAGAGTTCAGCTTATTCTCAGTGAATACACGTAGAAAGTTGCGTCAAAATAGACTTTTAACTAAATCCCAAAACAATATTTGGTTTAATGAAGAAAATAATTTACTGAATGAATCTGCGATCGTTGTGGACGTTTTGTGACTAAAACCTTCAAAATCCCTTAATATATTAATGGGATTTGTTACTAAAGTTAAAGGAACGTGAGAATGAGAGGTGTTTTTATCGGGCTACATTCAGGGACAACATAAAATTTAAGAATAAAAAACGTAAACATGGTGCGTAGTAGTCCGTAATGCGATGTTTATTTAAACGTGCGGTTCAATAAGAACTGTCTGCAGAAGGAGGTGATACCAAGGTGCTTGTCAATAACTTATACTCAAAATCAGCTAACCGCACGATTCAATACATACCGCATTACAGCCTACTACGGACTATGTTTATATTTATTAAGCGCCTGTAGGCTACGAATACTCACAAATACAAAATTTTAAAATGCAAGGTATTTAAACCGACGAACCACGAAGAAATTATCTGAGTGGGACGGAAATCAGTTGATGTGACCTTTTTTTTTTTTTTTTTTTTTTTTTTTTTGAGTCATCAGTCTTCTGATTGGTTTCATGCAGCCCACCATTATTCCTCTCCTGTCCTGTTCCAATCTCTACATCTCAGAGTAGTACTTCCAACCTACGTCCTCAATTATTTGCTAGATGCATTCCAGTCTCTGTCTTTCTCTACAGTTTTTGCCCTCTTTAGCCCCCTCTAATAACATGGAAGTCATTTCTTGTGAAAGAGCAGACGAAATACGCACTGAAACAGCCAGCATACTGCGCCAAGCAAAACCATCGGCTTGCTGCATGAAGAAAGAAGGTGTACAGGCAATTAAGAACCTCAACGCCGACAAGAGTATATTAGCACTACCTGCCGATAAAGGAAATGCGACCGTCATAATGAGGACCAAACATTATGTGGAGAAGATCCGGGACCTACTAGATCCGACGACGTACAGAAAACTAAACGCAGATCCGACGCAGCGTATCACACGGAATATGAATCGATTAATCAAGGCGTCTTCTCTGCCGGCGGTTATGCGGAGGAACCTGCGGACCACAGAAGCCCTACCACCTCGGCTGTATGGATTACCTAAGATCAGTAAGAATAACGTTCCACAAAGACCGATTGTTTGCGCTCCTGGCTGACCGACGTATAAACTGCCAAAACACTTGGCCTCTCTGCTCGAGCCGCACGTGGGGAAGACTGACACATACATAAAGGACTCAAGACATTTCATTGAGAAGCTGAAGAAACTAAAACTTGTATCAAGCTACATCCTGGTCAGCTTTGATGTTGTTTCTTTGTTTGCGAAAGTGCTGCTCAGTGACTCTCTGGAGCACATATGTTCCACTTTCCCGCAAGATATCCCAAAGCTTTTTCATACATGTCTCACTACGAGATATATCACGTCGATTGGCAACTTCTACAAACGGCTGGAAGGCGTCACCATGGGTAGTCCTCTTAATCCAAAGGTAGCCAACTTCTTCACGGTACATTTCGAAGCATAGGCACTGGACTTGGCACCTTGTATACCTTAGGTGTGGTACAGATACGCCGATGGTAGCTTCGTTATGTGGAGCCATAGTAGAGAACAGCTCGGTGACTTCCTAAGACACCTGAACACCCTCCATGCCAACATAAAATTTACCATTGAAGTAGAAAAGGACAAAAAACTACCTTTCTAAGCGTGCTGGTCACAAGGATGGTGAAAGCCTGGGACACAGCGTGTACCGATAACTGACACAAACGGACCGATACTTGCACAAACTTTCAAATGACCAGCCGAGGCAGGAAAGAGGTACTACTAATACGCTCGTAAGATGAGCAAGACTAATATGAGCCGCAACACCTCAGATGCGAAATAAAACACTTGGAAAGTGTTCTGAGGAGCGTTAGGTACTCCACAAGCTATGTTAGAAATACAGGGTGCGCACAAGCTCTTGCCCTGATTATAAAAATTCATTACAGAATAACCGTTTGATATAATAATTTACATTTGATGCCGTTGCATAGCTTAGTGTTACTAGTTTTTTTAAGACCACTTACGTTAGTAAACCACAACGTGTGCTCCCTTGGTAGCTCGGAGAATGTCGAGGCGGTATTTCAGTTCCCGCCAGGTGTTTCGTAACATGTGTTCTGTCACAGTGCTCACAGCAGTTTGTATCCTAGCCTTCAGTTCGTCGACGTCAGCTACAGGTGTGATGAAGACTCTGCCCTTGATACAGCCCCAGAAAAATAAGTCTAGGGGCGCAATGTCTGGAGAGGGTAGTAGTGTCCGGATTGGAACGAACGGTCCAACACCCTGGCCATCCCGTTCTTCAGACATTATGCTCCTTGACTTTTTTTTTCTGTGGCTGTATCAAGGACAGAGTCATAGTCACACCAGTTGCTGACGCAGACGAACTAAAGGCTAGGATACAAACTGCTGTGGATACTGTGACAGAACACATGTTACGAAACACCTGGCAGGAACTGGAATACCGCCTGGACATTCTCCGAGGTACCGAGGGAGCACACTGAGCCGTGGTAAAAATTAACTGTTTCGAAGAGCGGGCCGCACCGCGTAGTGTGAAGCAGTCGCCCTCCGTTTCTGCCGGTGGCGCCGCTGTGGCAATCACAGCTTTGGTGTCTGCCTCTGGTGGGAAAGGGGAGAGATAGCCTGTTACGTGCATTTAAGGGGCGCTATGAGCTCGCTAGGTGGCGAGTCTGGTCAGTTGGTCAGTAGGAGTGAGGCTGGATCAGTCACTCGTCACCAGTTGCTGGTTTGTCTCTCGTCCGCATTTGCGCGGCAGTTAGTGTCTGTCTGTCGTCTTGAGTGCCAATATGTCTGTCGTTCGGACCGACCTTTAAGGCCGGTTGGATCGATCGGTTGGTCGGTCGCGCACTGGGACACAAGATGACTTGTCCGCCTTGAGCGTCGGCGCGTGGTGAGGTCGACACGTGCGTCCAGTGGGCCGCGCCGTCTAGCGAGTGGTAGTGGCTTCGAGGCTGACACGAGAGCAACCTGAATCAACCCACGACATCGGTCTGGCCGGTGCGAGCTGCGACGCCGTGAGACGGGAGATCGGCGCGCCTTCCTGCGTCCATTCAAGCGAATGGCAGCGGACGGTTCGGGAGAGCGTTTTGGGGGTGCTGCGCCAGGTGACCGCTACGGTCGCAGTTTCGAATCCTGCCTCGGGCATGGATTTGTATGATGTTATTAGGTTAGATAGGTTTAAGTAGTTCTAAGTTCTAGGGGACTGATGACCATAGATGTTAAGTCCCATAGTGCTCAGAGCCATTTGAACCATTTTTTTGTCTCTCGTCCGCATTTGTTAGGCAGTTAGTGTCTGTCTGTCGGTCTGCCGTACGTTAATAGCTGCCTCTATCATGTTTGTCGGATTCGGTGTCAACGAATTTATTGCTTGAAGTGTAACGACCGAATTCCTGAAATACGTTTCTATCTTGCCTATCATCTTCAGAGGTGGCATGTTTTGCCAAACTTGTATATTTTATTGAAAACTGCATTTCATGGGTTTTTATTTAAATGGTCATTTTAGTATACAAAGTTGCCACCCTTCCACCGTAAGACCTTTTTTTTTTTAATTAAGTTGCACCTTCGGTGGCAAGTTAATCTTTAATGTTAGTGTTTTGTACCATTTCCATCCCTCTTACGGGGTGCATAGTTTATGTGCTTGTGTGAGTTGTTAAATTTTTTTAGTTTAAAGTAATCTGTTGTGTTGCAGATATGCACCAGTGTAGTTTTTCAGAGGTTGTTGTGAGCGGTCGTGACTACGGCCGTGTCAAAAGGGAGCGGCAAGGTTCTCAGCCCGACAGCTCATACAGTCAGAAATTTGTTCTTTCTGCCTCTGAATAAATTGTAACTTGATATTTAGAGGGTGCTTTCTGATTATAATTTTAAATCTGTTTTTTAAAAAAAAGGCTTTTAGAAATAAATTTCCATTTGTTGAAAGAAATTTGATTTGTTTTCCATCAGTTACCCACTGTAACTTGATATTTAGAGGGTGCTTTCTGATTATAATTTTAAATCTGTTTTTTAAAAAAAGGCTTTTAGAAATAAATTTCCATTTGTTGAAAGAAATTTGATTTGTTTTCCATCAGTTACCCACTGGCAGCTACTTCCACGCTCATATAGCGTGATTAAATGTGTTAATGTTCTTGATGAATCGCTAGTAAACAAAGTAAATTCTTGAGAAAAGATTTTGAAAGTTAATTCACGGTTCACACATGCTGAGGTTTACCAAAGTAAGTGGTCTTAAAAAAAAACTAGTAACACTAACACATGTAACGGCATCAAATGTAGCTTATAATGTCAAACGGATATTCTGTTATAAATTTTTATAATCAGGGCAATACTTTGTGCTCACCCTGTATAACACAGCCAAATACTCGGCGAAGTGACAAATCAGAAAAAGAAATGTTGGGCACGGCCTTTCTGCCATATATTCCCAGTCAGAATTGTCCGTATACTGCGCAAACACTGCGTAAAGGCTATTAACAAACCGACAAAGAAATGAAAAGAGGGTCTGAGATCGGCAGAAGAGGAAAGTGACCCAGTTGCAAAGGCAGGTGGAGAAATCGACTGTGGCAGAGTGAGAGCTGTGTGAGACGGATCACGTAGTAACATTCGCAGACACGAAACTTCTCGCTGTAGAGAAGAATTATCACACCCGTTTGTTGAGACAGACTGTAAAAATACATAAACACGAGAATAGCTTTGTCAAGAAAGAAGAAGGCCTCAGGGTGAACGGATCCCGGCTTCCCGTAACAAGAGAACTGCACCAGAAATGATCGCGGAGAAGTCCTTGGACTTGGCGGGCCAGGTACATATAGTTTGCGGCCACGAGCTCGGATCCAGTCCACCAACAGCAATGGAGGGAGACGTTTTGGCAATTTCAGCCACTCGAGCTGGCGAAACATCAGGAAAATCCTTAGACGAAGAATCCGAGACAGAAAACAACACGCAGTTTGTCATTCCTTGATGTCTTAACGGGTGTCCTATATCCCATCCCTTCTCCTTGTCAGTGTTTTCCTAATATTCCTTTCCTCTCCGATTCTGCGCAGAAACCTCCTCATTCCTTAGCGAATTAGTCTCATTAATTTTTAACATTCGTCTGTAGCACCACATCTCAAAAACTTTGATTCTTCTCTGTTCCCGTTTTCCCACAGTCCACGTTTCACTACCATACAGTGCTGTGGAAGGAGTATATAGAGGGTCTATACAGTGGCGATGTTCTTGAAGACAGTATTATGGAAATGGAAGAGGAGGTAGATGAAGAAGAAGTGGGAGATATGATACTGCTTGAAGAGTTTGACGGAGCACTGATAGACCTAAGTCGAAACAAGGCCCCGGGAGTAGACAACTTTCCATTAGAACTACTGACAGGCTTGGGAGAGCCCGTCCTGACAAAGCTCTACCATATGGTGAGCAAGATGTATGAGACAGGCGAAATAACCTCAGACTTCAAAAAGAATATAATAATTCCAATCCCAAAGTGTTGACAGATGTGAAAATTACCGAACTATTAGGTTAATAAGTCACAGCTGCAATATACTAACGCGAATTCCTTACAGACGAATGGAAAAAAATGGTAGAAGCCGACCTCGGAGAAGATCAGTTTGGATTCCGTAGAAATGTTGGAACACGTGAGACAATACTGACCCTGCGACTTATGTTAGAAGAAGGGTTAAGGAAAGGTAAACCTACGTTTCTAGCATTTGTAGACTTAGAGAAAGCTTTTGACAATGTTGACTGGAACACTCTCTTTCATATTCTGAAGGTGGCAGGGGTAAAATACAGGGAGCGAAAGGCTATTTACAATTTGTACAGAAATCAGATGGCAGTTATAAAGAGTCGAGGGACATGAAAGGGAAGCAGTGGTTGGGAAGGGAGTGAGACAGGGTTGTAGCCACTCCCTGATGCTATTCAATCTGTATATTGAGCAAGCAGTAAAGGGAAGAAAAGAAAAGTTCGGAGTAGGTATTAAAATCTATGGAGAAGAAATAAAAACTTTGAGGTTCGCCGATGACATTGTAATTCTGTCAGAGACAGCAAAGGACTACGATGAGCAGTTGAACGGAATGGACAGTGTCTTGAAAGGAGGGTACAAGATGAACATCAAGAAAGGCAAAACGAGGATAATGGAATGTAGTCGAATTAAGTCGGGAGATGCTGAGGGAATTAGATTAGGAAATGAAACACTTAAGGTAGTAAAGGAGATTTGCTATTTATTATTATTATTATTAAGCATTACAATCCATGAAGGCTTTTTGCTGCAGAATGGACAATGTTGAACCACTTTGCTCTGTCTTTACAAGTAATTTGCCACTGTCTGTCATGTCCTAGTTTTCTGAGATCGTCTTGAATATTGTCCAAGTATCTCATGCGTGGGCGTCCAAGAGGTCGTCTTCCGGTGGGAATCTCTTCAGTCACTTTCTTGATGGTCCTGTTTGGTGGTGCTCTGATGACATGCCCTATCCATTTCAGTCTTTTGGCTTTAATTTTGGCCACTATATCGGAGTCTTTATATAATTTGTAAATTTCATTGTTATTTAGCAATCTCCATTCATCACTGATCCTATCTCTTATGGGTCCAAATATTTTTCTCAAAATTTTTCGTTCAAATACTCTTAATCTGTTTTCCTCTTTTTTTGTGAGAGTCCAGGTTTCAGATCCATAGATGAGTACTGGTATAATCAATGATTTGTATACTTGTAGTTTGGTGTTCCTAGAAATTAACTTGCTTTTGAAAACTGTCAAGAGACTATAGTAGCATTTGTTAGCCTTCTGAATTCGTGATTCTATTTCAATTTTTATGGAGTTGTCAGAGGTTACTACTGTACCAAGGTAATTAAATTCATTTGTCTTTGTGAAAGCTGTGTTATTAATTTGCAGTACATTATTATTTGATGGATAGCGGGATAAGATAAAGTACATTGTTTTGTCTGTATTCAGCTGGAGGCCTGTGCCATTTGTGGCTTTAATTAATTGTGCAGTAAGAAGCTTCAAATCATTCTCACTGTCAGATAATAATGCAATGTCATCAGCGTATGCTACAATGTTAATTTTGCTTTCCAGTTGTGCTCCAATTTGTAGTAGCTTTACTTTTTGGATTATTTTATTGATTACTATGTTAAAAAGAACTGGTGAGAGTGAATCCCCTTGTTTGACTCCAGTTTTAACCTCAAAGTCTTCAGAAAGTTTGCTAGCTACTTTTATTTTGTATTTTGAGTTTAAAGTGCAAGATTTTATTAAATTTATCAATTTGTTAGGGATGCCAATCTGCCTCATGCACTTCCATAAATATTCCCTGTTGATACTGTCAAAAGCTTTTTTAAAATCAATGAAAAGCATATGTACATTTTGATTGAATTCATATTTCTTTTCACCCAACATCCTTAGGACATATATATTGTCAATAGTCGATCTGTTAGGTCTAAATCCACATTGGGCATCATCTAGGGAGTCTTCAACGTAAGGGCTTGCTATTTGGAGAGCAAAATAAGAGATGATAGTCGAGGTAGAGAGGATATAAAATGTAGACTGGCAATGGCAAGAAAATCTATTCTGAAGAAGAGAAATTTGTTAAAATCGAGTATGATTTAAGTGTCAGGAAATCGTTTCTGAAAGTATTTGTATGGAGTGTATTCATGTATGGAAGTGAAAAATGGACGATAAACAGTTTAGACAAGAAGAGAATAGAAGCTTTAGAAATATGTTGCTGCAGAAGAATGCTGAAGATTAGATGGGTAGATCACAAAACTAATGAGGAGGTATTGAATAGAATTGGGGTGAAGAGGAGTTTGTGACACAACTTGACTAGAAGAAGGGATCGGTTGGTAGGACATGTTCTGAGGTATCAACGGATCACCAATTTAGTACTGGAGGGCAGCGTGGAGGGTAAAAATCGTAGAGGGAGAGCAAGAGATGAATACACGAAGCAGATTCAGAAGGATGTAGGCTGCAGTAGGTACTGGGAGATGAAGAAGCTTGCACAGGCTAGAGTAGCATGGAGAGCTGCAACAAACCAGTATCAGGACTGAAGACCACAACAACAACAACAACAACAATGCTTTATTCCAGACGTATAAATTTCTTCCTCAAATGAAAACCTATGTTTGATACCAGTAGACCTCTGTTGGCCAGAAATGCCATTTTTGCCAATGCTAGTCTGCTTTTGATGTATTCCTTGCTCCTTCCGTCATTGGTTATTTTGCTGCCTTCCTTCCTACTCATCTACTTCGTGACCATCAATCCTGATGTTGAGACTCTCGCTGTTCTCATTTCTGCTACTTCTCACTACCTTCGCCTTTCTTCGTTTTACTCGCTCTACTCACTAGACTGTCCTTCCATTCAGCACATCACGAAATTCTTCTTCATTTTTACTCGGGATAGCAAACCGTATCACTGAATCCTTTGAATTTTAATCCCACTCATGAATGTGTATATACAGACAAACAAAACACTCTAATTTTAGAAAAACTGTGTGAGAGAAAGAGCTTTCCAAGTTGAGCAAGTCCGTTGGAACCTGGCAGTCAAGGGAAGGCTGGATTCGGGTACGATTGTGGACGGGGATGTAATCAGATACTATTGGTTGCATTTAGAGCTACACACAATATGATTTAAACCAGTAATTCCAGACTGAACAATAAATAAAACATACCACACATTATTAGTGAAGGAATAAACAACTGTGTAAATAATAGTGTTTTCAGTGAGTTACAATGTAGCAAATCACCGTTATATTGAGATACAGCAGATAATGTTTTAAAGCAAGCCACTGTCATCTGGACAGGAATGGCAATAAATTAAGAAATGTTCAAAACGCGCTGCAACTTACAAACTAGGGGTATTGAAATGTTATAGGGTAGTCGCCAAAAGCATAGCAAAAGGCATCAGACGCCAGGGATGGCAGTAAATAAGGTTTTGAGACTTAGTGCTAAAATACAAATATCAAATTAGAATTTTAAGGCAAATGACCACAATCACTGCTGCAGGTCTTACACACCAGGAACGGCAATAATATAAAAGTTTAGAAATCAGCTGTAAAACAGCAAATACAGTAGCAAAGGTTAATTTAAATAAAGAAGCAACTGATCACCAAAAGGCTGAAATAAGATGGTGGTAGGTAAACTTTCTAACAAACCCTTAAAATCCAATGAACACTACACTCCTAGGTTTATTCCAGAAGGCGACCATAACTATTAACTAGACATATATATAACCTTTAATGTAGGTATTACAAGGTATTGTAATAAATAATACAATAGTAAAACACAAGAACCAGTACATAAGTTCCTTAAAGGGTACTGAGGCAGCTGATACCCGCAGTAGGCGTGGAGTGAAAGAGCGTTACACTACTACTACTACTACTACTACTACTGGCCATCACGCCTCCTTTTAGAACACACGTGTCTTGTAAGAACCAAGGGTCCACAGACGGTGCTCCAGGAATCGACTTCTGAGAAGGTCCGGTAACAAACACTCCCGCGGGCGACGAGATAGGCAACCAAGAGTTGCATTCACTTCACAAGATGGTAGCTCAGACAAGTGGCAGTCTAACGAATCACTAATGATAATCTTGCTGAAACTACCTGATGTCTGATAATCCAAAGGCAGAGATGGAGCAATACGCCAAAGCCGCAACCGGCGGTCTGTACTACGTCCCCAGACTACTGTGCTTAAAGAAATCAGAACGAGAAAGGAATCACTACCACGAGAGTAGAAGAATCACCAACCGGCCTGCAATCAAGAAAGCTGTCAAAACTACACACCTTACGGACAGCAGCGGGAAGGCGAGGAAACGTACACTGCCGTTATATACCCTAACCCCCAGGGCAGGTAACTGGGGCGTTATCGTCCACCAGGCAAGAGAAATTACCGCTGGTTGAACAAATTGTAAAAAGTTGAACGCAGCAAATAGTAATAAGAAGAGGAAGGCTAATCAGATCCGCCTTCCCCAAGCACTCCACTCGCTGCTCTTCGCGTCGGCGACACTACGAGCAGCAACACGAACGCAAGTCACTGGAGAATCTCAAGATATCACAATGGCGGAGGTTTCTCTACTTGGGTTGAAATGCACTCATCTTAAAGCTTGCTGGATCCGGTTTACGACGAGGTCGTGCACCCTCGTCACCACAGCCCTTCCATCCGGCAGTCCATGCGTGCCGGCAGCGGTCCCAGTGTGTTGTGGCACTGCGCGGACCTGGCTCCTCCTGAGTCCCCAACCGAACTGGCCCACTAACACGACCCGGAAAAAAAACGACGTCGCCCCAAAGATAGGGCAACAGTTACTACATTTTGATAACCACCGCTGCAGCTAATAGCAGACAGGCAACGTTTGTGAAACCGAGAAGAAGAGAAACAACTGCAACCATGCCAACTAAACGATACCGTCTGGCCTCCAACAGAGGACGGAAACCTACAAACCTCACCAACGCGAGCATCAGCACAGCTCATCCATAAAGCATGTTTTCATCTTTGGCACTCGTTGACACTGATTGATTGAGCGCCTGGATCTCCTCCTGAAAGATATCGTACTAAATTCTGTCCAGCTGGCACATTAGACCGTCAGAATCCGGAGATGGTAGGAGTGCGTTACCCATTATGGTCCAAATGTTGTTAGTTGGAAGAAGTCCGGTAATCTCACTGGCCTAGGTATGGTTTATCAAGCACGAAGACACGCAGTAGAAGCTCTTGCCGTGTGCGGACGAATATTCTATAGCCGGAACGTAAGTCAAGGATGGCTTGCTATAAAGGGCAACGAAACGGGACGCAGAATATCGTCGACGAACTTCTGTGCTGCAAGTGTGCGGCGGCTGACAACGAGACGGGTTGATCTACGAAGCTAAATGGCACTGCAGACCATCACAACTGACTGTCAGGCCTAATGGCAGGCGACAATCAAGTGGGTATCCCACCCATTTGACGGGCTTCCCCACACTCGTCTTCGCTTTTCATAGGCCCCAAGATCGAAGGGGGGCTCATCACTGAAGACAGTTCTATTCCAGTCAATGATGTTCCAGGCAGAGCGGAGGGCGTTGGGATATCAACCTGACTGTCACCCGCCATACGGCCCGATAAGCAGAAGTGATGATCACAGGTTCCTTTTCTTTTCATAGTAGCACCAGTTTGGTTGTGATCCACGGCACCCATGATCACAACAGTACGTCGACGATATTCTACACTCTATTGTTACCCTTGGTGGCAGGTTACGTTGAGCATACATTTCTAAATGGTTCAAATGGCTCAGCCGGCCGCGGTGGCCGTGCGGTTCTAGGCGCTCCAGTCCGGAGCCGCGCTGCTGCTACGGTCGCAGGTTCGAATCCTGCTTCGGGCATGGGTGTCTGTGATGTCATTAGGTTAGTTAGGTTTAAGTAGTTCTAAGTTCTAGGGGATTGATAACCACAGCAGTTGAGTCCCACAGTGCTCAGAGCAATTTTTTTCAAATGGCTCTGAGCGATATGGGACTTAACATCTCTGGTCGTCAGTCCCCTATACTTAGAACTACTTAAAACTAACTAACCTAAGGACATCACACACATCTAAGCCCAAGGCAGGATTCGAACCTGCGACCACAGCAGCAGCACGGTTCCGGACTGAAGCGCCTGGAACCTCTCGGCCAGATAGGCCGGCTATACATTTCTACATCTACATCTACATCTACATGGTTACTCTGCAATACACACTTAAGTGCCTGGCTGACGGTTCATCGAACCATTTTCATAATACTTCTCCCCCATTCCACTCTCGAATGGCGCGTGGGAAAAAGGAACACTTAAATCTTTCTGTTCGAACCCTGATTTCTCTTATTTTATTATGATGATCAATTCTCCCTAAGTAGGTGGGTGTCAACAAAATATTTTCGCATTCGGAAGAGAAAGTTGGTGATTGAAATTTCGTAAACAGATCTCGCCGCAAAGAAAACAGCCTTCGTTTCAACGAGTGCCACGCCAACTCGCGTATCATATCAGTGACGCTCTCACCCCTATTGCGCGATAACACGAAACGAGCTGCCATCCTTTGCACTTTTTCGATGTCCTCCGTCAATCGTATCTGGTAAGGATCCCACACCGAGCAGCAATATTCCAGCAAGGGACGGATAAGTGTAATGAAAGCTGTCTGTTTAGTGGGTTTGTCGCCTCTTCTAAGTCTTCTCCCAACAAAGGCTAGTGTTTTTTCGCCTTCCCCACAATTTTATCTATGTGGTCTTTCCAATTTAAGTTGCTCATAATTGTAATTCCTTGGTATTTAATCAATTTGATAGCCCTTAGATTTGTGCGATTTATTGTATACCCGAAATTTATCGGATTTCTTTTAGTACCCACGTGGATGACCTCGCACTTTTCTTTGTTTAGTGCCAATTGCCACTTTTCGCACCATACAGAAATTCTCTCTAGATCATTTTGTAATTGAAATTGATCGTCAGATGATTTTACTAGACAGACAACTACAGCGTCATCTGCAAACAACCTAAGGGAGCTGCTCAGATTATCTCCTACATCATCTATGTAAATCAAAAACAGCAGGGAGCCTATGACACTATGTTGCGGTGCGCCAGATATCACTTCTGTTCCGCTCAATGATTTACCATCTATCACACGAACTGTGACCCCTCTGAGAGGAAATCACGAATCCAGTCACACAACTGAGACCATACTTCATATGCATGCAATTTGATTAATAGTCGCTTGTGAGGAGCGGTATCAAATGCCTTCTAGAAACCTAGGAATACTGGATTGGATCTGAGATCCCTTGTCGGCAGCACTCATTACTTCATGGGAATAAAGAGCTAGCTGTGTTGCAAAAGAACGATATTTTCTGAATCCGTGTTCGTTATGTATCAATAAGTCGTTTTCTTCAAGGTGATTCATAAAGTTAGAGTACTGTATATCGTAAGGGCCCGGGTTCGATTCCCGGGTGGGTCGGAGATTTTCTCCGCTCAGGGACTGGGTGTTGTGTTGTCCTAATCATCATCATTTCACCCTCATCGACGCGCAGGTCGCCGAAGGGGCGTCAACTCCAAAGACCTTCTCCAGGCGAACGGTCTACCCGACGGGAGGCCCTACCCTCACGACATTTCATTTTTTTTCACAGTATATGTTCCAAAATCCTACTGCTAATTGAGGTCAGTAATATGGGTCTGTTACTCCTATATCCTTTCTGGAATATTGGTGTGACTTGTGCTACTTTCCAGTCCTTATGAACAGTCCTTTCGTCAAGTGAGCGGTTGTATATGGTTGCTAAGAAAGGCGCTATTGTGTCTGCATACTCTGAAAGGAACCTGATTGGTATACCATATGGACCGTAAGACTTTCCTTTCTTAAGTGATTTGTGTTGTTTCCCAACACCTAAGATATCTACTATTATGTCACTCATGCTAACGGCTGTTCTGGTTTCAGCAAGATGATGTCCGCTTTGATATTGCTAAAGTTTCTACTGCTTGTTTCGTGCTAGCCAAACCTACCTTGACCAGCAGGGTCACCGGATCTGGCTCTGAGCACTGTGGGACTTAACATTTAAGGTCATCACTCCCTTGGACTTAGAACTACTTAAACGTGTCTAATCTAAGGACATCACACACATTATTGCCCGAGGCCGGATTCGAACCTGCGACCACAGAGGCAGCGCGGTTCGGAGAATGAAGCACCTAGAACCGCTAGGCCACTGAGGCCGACAATGCGAAGTCGAATAACAGTTTGCATAAGGGCAGTGGCGGACTAACGTGTTGTTGAATTTGCTCGGTTGGTGAAGCCATTCAATTATTATGAAATTGTAATCATCTGTCGGTTTGTGTTTTACATGACATTTACCGATTTCCGTGTCTTTCGGATAATTCTTTGGTGATTCGTCTTTTTTTCCTTTTTTATCTTAAACTTTATTTTAACTTCTTCAGTTTTCGTCCTCTGTAGTCTGATAATAATATACAACGAACGCTTCTCATTCCTTTCTAAGTTTTATTTTAATTACACGTCGGATGATTGGAGCAGAAGAAACGATGATATAAAGTAATATATTTTTAGTAATAAGGAAGTTTTATTCACAAAATATCAAGGGAGACGTTATAACTTCAATTCAGTAACATAACTGTAAAAATATTCATTCCTTATACAGGTAGGGTGACCAGATGCAATTGTTTAAAAAGGAGGACAAACAGCTTCAAAAAGGAGAACAAAGGAAGAAAAAAGGGGACACATCACACGGGTCAACTGCAGATGACGATACCACCCGTCAGCACACTCACAAATCACACGTGCACTACAGGAAGCCAAGCCAATATAAAGCGAAGATACGAAACGAAAATTTTAAATAATCGATATTGGCATTCGCTCGTAGGTCGATCAACGATAACATCGACGATCCTGGTGCACCTATTAACACCGCCTTCGTGCTTGTTTATCACGAAGGCTGTGCCCATAGTTAAAGTATTGAAGAAAAGAACCATAGAACGAGGGTAATTTTAAATTTACCTGTATTAAGCCCAACTTTGCGGAAAAGCACGGGCTCTGTAAAAATCCGCCCAGACCCCGGACAAAGAGCTAAAATGGAGGACATGTCCGGATTAATCCGGACGTCTGGTCACCCTATATACAGGAAATTACAGCCATCCTAGGCGGACATCTTTCAGTTGCAAAGAAGATACGCTCATTATGCTCAAATTTAGTAGCTAACATGTATCTTTATCTAGGGGTTTATTTCTATACCCTGCAAGCCACTTTACGGGTGTGGTGGTTTCTGCATCTCGAGCTCTTTCCTTCTTCCTTGTTCAGTTCGCGAAAAGTGGTGTTAAGAGAGTCAGTAATCCTCCGTGTTAGCTATGATTCAGCACAAATAGACAGAGCATCTGTTTTAGAATTATAGGTGCTATACAGGTACGTTTATCCTTCCTTACTTCTCCACAAAAGTTCAGAAAGCTGCCCGCAGCTACCGCTTAGGCCAGTGGCACCGAGTTGCAGTAGAAATATCTCGTCTCCCCAAGTCGGGGAGGTTGCCGGGAGCCCGGGAGGGTAAATAGCCGTTCTGTTGACTAAGGAGCGAGTGCCTATATGTGCCCGCTGAGTGAAGTGTCAACAGCAGAATCTTTTCCGGAGGAGGGTCGCCGTGGGCAGGTGAGGAAGAGGGCAGCGGAGGACGGAGGACGGCGAACCAGCTGCCGAAGCGCGCGAACGCTAAGCCCACCGGCAAACACGGTTTGCGGCAACGCACCACACCGTACCCAGCTGGTCCGCGGCGCCTGGTGTGGGACAGGGGAGATGACGACACTTTCCTACACCGGGGGTGAGAACCCTCTAGGAATGAACACTTCATTTACAGACTCTCTGAGGGCGCCCTCTGATTTACAGACGGTGTGGGCATCCAGCTTCCTTGCAAAAGTAAATGTAGTCCTGCAAGTGTTGGGTGCAATTCTCAAGTGACTGGGAAAATCGCTGCTCGACGCTGTGTGTCCCAAACCTTAACAGTGAGAACTGTACAGAGAATTAGAGGACAAAAATTTACCTGAGAAAAGGGACCTATGGCGGGAGCTAAATGTTTCAGAAAGTACACTGATCAGCCAGAATATTGAGACCATTTACATAATAGCCAGCATCTTTGGCAGGTTCAAATGGCTCTGAATACTAAGGGACTCAACTTCTGAGATCATCAGTCCCCTAGAACTTAGAACTACTTGAACCCTAACTAACCTATGGCCGTCACACACATCCATGCCCGAGGCAGGATTCGAACTTACTACCGTAGCGGTCGTGCGGTTCCAGACTGAAGCGCCTAGAACCGCTCGGCCACTACGGCCGGCTCATCTTTGGCAGGTATAACAGCGGTGACACCTAGTGGCATGGAAGCAATGAGGCCTCGGTAGCGTAACGTCGCGAGTCAATACGCAATAGCATTTTATTGCAGTAAGCTACTCTGCAGTACGGCTCGTAGCCTTGGAGCCGTTGGCGGTGACAGAAGTAGCCACTTGTATCTTAGTGTGACTCATTCGCACCTGTCGCTAGCCTAGCCGTGTGAAGCAGTACCTGTGTCCATTCGAGTGACAGAATATTGAAGCCCCTAAGAATCTAAATAAACTATATTAAATATTACTCAGTTTAGTTAAAATCAATATACGGCCCTTTGTCATTAAAAAGAAGATTGTGCAAAAATCTCAGTTTCCTAGCTAGCATACTTTCAGTGTTAAAGAAAATTACCTAAATCACCCCAAACCGACACTTGTAAGATTAAAGTCAGTTAGTATTCATAACAGTTTGTCTTTTAGTATCATTTGGAATCATTACTGAAGTTCACAAAATGTTAGGTCAACTTGTTTGAATTTTCATATTTATAAACGTTAACTATTTTTCATTTTCGTAATATAAAATTCAGAAAAAAATCAGTATTTATTTAATGTGTTGTTTTGTGAGTAAGTGAGGATGAGTGAGAGTGTGTATGTGGGACATACGAAAAAACTCAATAATATCTCATGTTAAACAGTAACTATCTCATGGAAAAGTGTTAGGCAAGCAAGCTGCGATGAAAAATGTAATTTCCCCACCGTGCTGATGATGGGTGTCCAAGGGCATTTGCTTTTGTAAGAAGGTAGCCAGAATAGCCGTTTTCTAAATTTATTTCAAGATTAGTTTCCTTTCTGCTAGGATTTGTAAAACATTTTATTAATATTTGCATGATGAAGTGACGTGTGTATCTGGAAATGTTGATTGGCTTAAGACAGTTTTATCGAGAAAAAGAACTCGTAGGACTGTTTTCATTGGCTGGTCATTTTGAACAACCATTCAGATTTAAGCATTTCCCGCGCATTACAAGTAGTTACAGGCTCTGGAAGGAACGGCAAGAAGGGAGTCGCTAGTCAGCTGTCGGACGTGCAGGTCATGTTGAACGCTGCCGTCTTCATTATGTGTGAAATGAAGAAGTAATTGGCTTCTCGCGTCCAGATTGTGTGGCTGTAATAGCAGTTGCATTTACGGACACTTTTATAAAGTTTGGAAGTTTTTGGATTGTTTCGTTGGAAATAGAGCCGCGTGTGAACTTTCGGCCTTAGTTAAAATTCCGCGTGGCATGTTTCATATTCGTTTACGGAATATTTGGCGAGCAGTTTCTGTTACAGAAATCATCTGAAATGGACCGAATGTGAAACTCATATACAGGGTGAGTCATCTAACATTACCGCTGGATATATTTCGTAAACCACATCAAATACTGACGAATCGATTCCACAGACCGAATGTGAGGAGAGGGGCTCGAGTATTTGGTTAATACAAACCATAAAAAATGCACGGAAGTATGTTTTTTAACACAAACCTACGTTTTTTAAATGCAACCCCGCTAGTTTTGTTAGCCCATATGAACATTTAAACAAATACGTAATCAGTGCCGTTTGTTGCATTGTAAAATGTTAATTACATCCGGAGATATTGTAACCTAAAGTTGACGCTTGAGTACCACTCCTCCGCTGTTCGATCGTGTGTATCGGAGAGCATCGAATTACGTAGGGATCCAAAGGGAACGGTGATGGGCCTTAGGTACAGAAGAGACTGGAACAGCACATTAGTCCACATGCTAACACCTTTTTATTGGTCTTTTTCACTGACGCACATGTACGTTACCATGAGGGGTGAGGTACACGTACACACGTGGTTTCCGTTTTCAATTACGGAGTGGAATAGAGCGTGTCCCGACATGTCAGGCCAATAGATGTTCAATGTGGTGGCCATCATTTGCTGGCGTAGTACATCTGGTGTAATGTCGCCGCAGGCTGCCAAAATACGTTGTTTCATATCCTCTGGGGTTGTAGGCACATCACGGTACACATTCTCCTTTAACGTACCCCACAGAAAGAAGTCCAGAGGTGTAAGGTCAGGAGAACGGGCTGGCCAATTTATGCCTCCTCCACGTCCTATGAAACGCCCGTCGAACATCCTGTCAAGGCTCAGCCTAGTGTTCATTGCGCAATGTGCAGGTGCACCATCATGCTGATACCACATACGTCGAAGCGTTTGCAGTGGGACATTTTCGAGCAACGTTGGCAGATCTTTCTGTAGAAACGCGATGTATGTTGCAGCTGTTTGGGCCCCTGCAATGAAGTGAGGACCAATGAGGTAGTCGCCAATGATTCCGCACCATACATTTACAGTCCACGGTCGCTGTCGCTCTACCTGTCTGAGCCAGCGAGGATTGTCCACGGACCAGTAATGCATGTTCCGTAGATTCAATGCCCCGTGGTTTGTGAAACCTGCTTCATCGGTAAACAGGTAGAACTGCAACGCATTCTATGTTAATGCCCATTGGCAGAATTGCACTCGATGATTGAAGTCATCACCATGTAATTGCTGATGTACCGACACATGAAACGGGTGAGAGCGGTGACAATGCAGTATGCGCATGACACTACTGTGACTCAGTCCACCGGCTCTCGCAATGTCCCGTGTACTCATGTGTGGGTTCATGGCAACAGCAGCTAACACACCAACTGCACCCGCTGCTCCTATGACGGGCCTGTTACGGACCCGTTTGAGTGCTACGACCATACCTGTTGCATACAGTTGACGGTAGATGTTTTGCAATGTATAGCACGTTGGATGCTCTCTGTCCGGGTACCGTTCTGCATACACCCTGCAGGCTTCAGCTGCATTTCGTCGACACTCGCCATAGATGAGTATCATCTCCGCCTTTTCAGAGTTCGAATACACCATGGTCACAGTTCCTAAAACACTACACTATCACAGACGTCTGGTAACACGGTGTCCTACAGTCGGTCTGCGTGCCGAGACGAATGCAGAATAACAATAGCAGGAAGTGCTACATGCGGACACTGTGACAGCTAGACCGAACCACAACAGTGCTCTACAGCCAGACTCGTAAACACGGTCGTCATCGTAAACCTGTCCCCGCAGATGCTGCTCGCCGACCGTGGCCTGTGTTTGTTACAACACGCAACTGAATGTCGGAGGTTTCAAGCGTCGACTTTAGGTTATAATATCTCCGGATGTAATTAACATTTTACAATTCAACAAACGGCACTGATTAGATATTTGTTTATATGTTCAGATGTGCTAACAAAACTAACGTGGTTCCATTCAAAAAAACCTAGGTTTGTGTTAAAAAACATACTTCCGTGCATTTTTGTATGGTTTGTATTAAACAATTACACTAGCCCCTCTCCTCACGTTCGGTCTGTGGAATCGGTTCGTCAGTATTTGATGTGGTTTACGAAATATATCCAGCGGTAACGTAAGGTGACTCGCCCTGTATAGTTGCAGAGTATTGACTGTGAAATCGCGCATTTAATCGGGTCGTACTAAAGTGCGTTTCTGGCTGCTTTGCGTGTCAAATATGTGGCATGACTGTGAACTGAGAACAGTGATCTTGTTAGTTAAGTAAATCCGGGCTGATGGAAAGTGTTTGTTTTCGAACCTAAAGAAGTAAAAGAACTCGTTGCAGCATTTTTCCATTTTTCTAAAGAGATGAAGCAATCGCCCTCCACCCAAAATAAGTTATTAGATATTGTAGGACAGCTTGCTACCAGAGATTACGCGGACTTTGCTAAAGTGACTATTGGCGGTGTTTTTCTTCAACGCTGTTTTTAGCATTGTCTTGACAGTGTCTACCTATGCAGAGAAACGGGTTGGCGATCAGACGCCGTTACTGAGGCAAGTGGAACTTCGGTAGTTCACAGTACGACGAGAGTCAGTGAACAAACACTGATGCCACATTTTCAAACCCGCCTTGCCGCAGTAGGTCATCGGAGAGAGTTGGCACCACATCTGCACGCGCAAGTCACCTAAATTCCATGAATACTGGGGCGGGAGGGGGGGGGGGTGGACGATGAGCTCTCACGCCATGTTCAGACACATCTCGAATGTGTTCGACCAGTTTCAGATCTGGTGAGATGGGGGCCCCACATCAACTGGAAGTCGCCATTGTGTTCCTTGAACCACTCTGTCACACTCCCGTCCTTGTGGCATCGCGCATTACCTGTCCAAAAATGCCGCTGCCGTTGGGAAACATGATAATGATTAAGGGAAGTACGTGGTTTTCACCCAAGGTACGACGCTACTTGGCCATCATGATTCCTTGGACGAGCTCTACTAGACCCACAAATGCCTGCGTGATTGTTTCCCACAGCGTAATGGAGCCGCTGTCAGCATGTCTCTGTCCGGCAGTGTAGGTGTGAAGGAGCTGTTCACCTGGAAGACGACGAATTCGCACCCTCGCATCGCCCTGATGAAGAAGGTTTCGGAATTCATAAGGCATTGCAACACTCTGTCGCTGCGCCAACGTTCAGTGTCGATGGCCACATGCCCATTTCATTCGCAGTTGGTGACGTAAACATTGGCACACACATGGGTCGTTGGATGCAGAGGTCCACCGTTATGAGTGTTCGGTGCACTGCGTGCTCAGGCGCACTTTTTCTCTGCCCAGCGTTAACGCCTATGTTAGTTGCGTCACAGTGCGCCGACTGTCCTGTGTTACCGGTCTGCCGCGCGGCGTGTCCGGCCTGTTTAAGGCGCCATGTCACGGATTGCGCAGCCCCTTCCACCGGAGGTTCGAGTCCTCCCTCGGGCTTGGGTGTGTGTGTTGTTCTTACCATAGGTTAGTTTAAGTAGTTTGTACGTCTATGGACCGATGACCTCAGCAGTGGTCCCCTAGGAGTTCACACACTTTTGAACATTTTTGTTACCAATCTGCTCACTCTATGACGTCTGACATTTGTTGAGGGATGGCCGCCCAATCCCATTACGTCTGCAAGTGGTTTCACCTTTGTTTCGCTACATGTTGAACACACTCACCGCAACACTCCTCGAACACTCGACAAGTCGTGCAGTTTCCAAAATGCTCGTGCGTAGCCTCTGGGCCATCTCAACCTGCCCTCGGTCAGCCTCAGACAGATCGCGCGCTCCCCCTTTCTACATAAGGACAGCACGCTCACTGATACTACGTGTACCCTGTGGCTGTGTCCGACTACCAATAGTATCTCGCCATGTAACGCTGCTTTACATGGACAGGTTTATGTTGATGGTGGCCATAAAGTTCTGGTTCAAAATGGTTCAAATGGCTCTGAGCACTATGGGACTTAACATCTGTGGTCATAAGTCCTTTAGAGCTTAGAAATACTTCAACCTAACTAACCTAAGGACATCTCACACACCCATGCCCGAGGCAGGATTCGAACCTGCGACCGTAGCGGTCAGGCGGTTCCAGATTGAAGCGCCTAGAACCGCACGGCCACGCCGGCCGGCTATAAAGATATGGCTGATGAGTGTATAGTACTCTTTAACATGTTCTAATATGTGTACTTGTTCGAACAGACCTCAATGGATTATTTAATGGATACCCTGATGGTCTTGAGCTATTAAGAGTTTCAAATTATCAAGAGATAAAAAAATGGCTCTGAGCACTATGCGACTTAACTTCTGAGGTCACCAGTCGCCTAGAACTTAAAACTAATTAAACCTAACTAACCTAAGAACATCACACACATTCATGCCCGAGGCAGGATTCGAACCTGCGACGGTAGCGGTCGCTCGGTTCCAGACTGTATCGCCTAGAACCGCACAGCCACTCCGGCCGGCGTCAAGAGATATTTCCTGTGTACTTCCTGTATGAAACAATTTTTAAATGCCTCTTAGGATTGCAAAGCGTGATCAGTTTATGACTTCTTGAATGAGAATTACATGAAAAGCACTTGTTTCTAAAATGGTTTGTTGCATAAGCCCTGAAGACGGGAGAGAAAAACATCTCCGCACTGAGCGTCATATCCAATGAAAAGTGGAAAAAGTAATATACAGAGACACAATCTACACAGATCTGAGAAAGTATCTACAACAAAATAGTGCATCCGATTACAATGAAGAGGCTACGAGAGACTTTTAAAGGTATGAGTAGCAGGAAAGCTACTGCAATGCATGGAATAAACTTCGAACTAGTTATATAGGAAACTTTGTCACATGAAAAGTATTTTACAAGTAATACATGATAGTTGTTAGAACAGCGAGATACCAGACTCTTAGTACAGAGTAGAAGTAATCACTCTATTCGAGAAATAACTATAAAAAATGTCGTGACATCAGTCTTCTAAACACTGGCTACAAACTGTACTCAAAGGCAGGCAATAATTGTATGAAGAATACCACTGAAGTTGTTACTTCCGACAAACAAAATGGATCTACGTTAGGTCCTTGGTGAAATCATAATGTGTTTGTAACTAAAATCGTCATAGGAACACACAGAGTATTTCATCTCTAAACCAATATGGCTTTAATCGACCTTTCCACCGTGTGGGCAATAATGGCCTATGGAAAATTATATGTGAATGTGGGTGTCCTTATCACATAATGGAGATACTCAAAAATCATTATCAAAATACTCGCATTGTATTAAACACAGACACAAATCATTTAGAAGAAATATTTCTTTCTGGTATAGACTTCATTCATGAAAATGTAACGCAGTTAAGGGAATTAAAATATGGATATAATGTCATAATCAAAATTTTGCGGAATCCTAGAATATATTCTGAGCTCAAATGTTATGTCTATCCTGGAAGGAAGCTGGAATCAGCACAACTTCAGTAGCAGCATCTGAAGTTGTCTGGCAGCACTGGCGTAGATCGAATTCGCTTGAATATTAAGCTCGTGAAGATAACTAATTAATTCTATAATAACTGTCAATTAAGTTAATATTACACCGTAACGAAGATAATTAGAGTCTCTTTTACATTATTTATTGTAGGTTTCACTCGTTTCAAAGTATTTCTCGAAAAAGAACAAAAACATATCGTAACGGCCGGTTTCCGCTTACCTTTAACGTAGGTTTACATACAAATTTATGAAATATCTTTAAGTATTAAGTGAAGAATTTAGGTTGTTTTCCTAAAACATGTATTTAGTAGTGCCGTATCTACTCGGGGAATTAAAGGTTTTAATTTCTATCTTTTATTTCCTTTCGAAACGCGTAAAGTACGTATCGCACATACACGATCTCAGGCCTAATTCTTAGGGAATGCAAGGAATACAAGTCTTGATTTTTAACGTTAGCTTAACTGCATTATGTTTCTATATATTAATAGTATACACGTATAAAAGTATTCCACATGACTGTAGTGACTCTTGTGATCTGTAGTTAATAGAATATTACTGTTAATGCCTAGATGTTGTTGTTGTTGTCTTCAGTCCTGAGACTGGTTTGATGCAGCTCTCCATGCTACTCTATCCTGTGCAAGCTTCTTCATCTCCCAGTACCTACTGCAACCTACATCCTTCTGAATCTGCTTAGTGTATTCATCTCTTGGTCTCCCTCTACGATTTTTACCCTCCACGTTGCCCTCCAATACTAAACTGGTGATCCCTCGATGTCTCAGAACATGTCCTACCAACCGATCCCTACTTCTAGTCAAGTTGTGCCACAAATTTCTCTTCTCCCCAATCCTATTCAATACCTCCTCATTAGTTACGTGATCTACCCACCTTATCTTCAGCATTCTTCTGCAGCACCACATTTCGAAAGCTTCTATTCTCTTTTTGTCCAAACTAGTTATCGTCCATGTTTCACTTCCATACAAGGCTACACTCCATACAAATACTTTCAGAAACGACTTCCTGACACTTCAATCTATACTCGATGTTAACAAGTTTCTCTTCTTCAGAAACGATTTCCTTGCCATTGCCAGTCTACATTTTATATCCTCTCTACTTCGACCATCATCAGTTATTTTACTCCCTAAATAGCAAAACTCCTTTACTACTTTAAGTGTCTCATTTCCTAATCTAATTTCCTCAGCATCACCCGATTTAATTTGACTGCATTCCATTATCCTCGTTTTGCTTCTGTTGATGTTCATCTTATATCCTCCTTTCAAGACACTGTCCATTCCGTTCAACTGCTCTTCCAAGTCCTTTGCTGTCTCTGACAGAATTACAATGTCATCGGCGAACCTCAAAGTTTTCATTTCTTCTCCATGAGTTTTAATACCTACTCCGAATTTTTCTTTTGTTTCCTTTACTGCTCGCTCAATATACAGATTGAATAGCATCGGGGAGAGGCTACAACCCTGTCTCACTCCCTTCCCAACCACTGCTACCCTTTCGTGCCACTCGACTCTTATAACTGCCATCTGGTTTCTGTACAAATTGTAAATAGCCTTTCGCTCCATGCATTTTACCCTTGCCACCTTCAGAATTTCAAAGAGAGTATTCTAGTTAACATTGTCAAAAGCTTTCTCTAAGTCTACAAATGCTAGAAACGTAGGTTTGCCTTTTCTTAATCTTTCTTCTATGTTAAGTCGTAAGGTTAGTATTGCCTCACGTGTTCCAACATTTCTACGGAATCCAAACTGATCTTCCCCGAGGTCCGCTTCTACCAGTTTTTCCATTCGTCTGTAAAGTATTCGCGTTAGTATTTTGCAGCTGTGACTTATTAAACTGATAGTTCGGTAATTTTCACATCTGTCAACATCTGCTTTCTTTGGGATTGGAATTATTATATTCTTCTTGAAGTCTGAGGTTATTTCGCCTGTCTCATACATCTTGCTCACCAGATGGTAGAGTTTTGTCATGACTGGCTCTCCCAAGGCCATCAGTAGTTCCAATGGAATGTTGTCTACTCCCGGGGCCTTGTTTCGACTCAGGTCTTTCAGTGCTCTGTCAAACTCTTCACGCAGTATCTTATCTCCCATTTCGTCTTCATCTACATCCTCTTCCATTTCCATAATATTGTCCTCAAGTACATCGCCCTTGTATAAACCCTCTATATACTCCTTCCACCTTTCTGCCTTCCCTTCTTTGCTTAGAACTGGGTTGCCATCTGAACTCTTGATATTCATACAAGTGGTTCTCTTCTCTCCAAAGGTCTCTTTAATTTTCGTGTAGGCAGTATCTATCTTACCCTAGAGAGACAAGCCTCTACATCCTTACATTTGTCCTCTAGCCATCCCTGCTTAGCCATTTTGCACTTCCTGTCGGTCTCATTTTTGAGATGCCTAGATAAGTTATGTAAAAGTATTGTGAACAGCCATGAGCGAGAAATGTTTGAGCTGCCGTAGGAAAGTTAATTCTGGGGTTCTGTGCAGATGTTGTGAAAGATGAGTGCATTGGGGTGAATGTAGTGGCATGGATATTGCGGAAGTAAATGGGTCTCATCCATGGTATTGAAGATTATGTCCAAGGAATAGGAAAATAAAGGAACAGGATGGGAAGATTAGAGCCCTTCAGGCTGATGTGAATAGTACCAGGGAGGAACTGATGATATTAAGAGGGGAGAAGGGTGAAGACTAGTGGGAAGTGGTAGCAAGAAACAGGGGCCATAGAAAGAGAATAGTATCTGACAGTTACATCATTGGTAGAAGCAAGAGATTTGCCTTCCTACATCAGTCAACTAAGGAAGAGGCTCAAGTAGATGTAAGTGTAGTCAGCACTCAACAGACTTACAATAGGAAAAGAACTGTTGCAAAAAAAAAAAGTAGGAAAGTTCTGTTGGTAGGTAGCCATGGAAGAGATGTGGGCCAGATCTTGTAGGAAAAATTAGGTGACAGGTACCTCGTCACAAGTATTTTTAAGACCAGTCCATGTCTTAGCCAAGTGATAGAAGATATAGGATAATTGTAAAGGGATGTACAAAGCCGGATCATGTTGTGGTAGTGGGTGGAAAGGGAAACAGTATTGACAGGGATCAGGGCTACAATATTGAGTGTGACCTGGTAAAAATAACATAAGCCATGAACCATAAAAATGTTGGCTCGGTTCCTGCTTTCATGCGGTTTGATCGGTCCCAACTGAATAGCTCTGTCAGAAGGGTCAATATTGAGCTAGATCAGCTGCTTCAGGCGGCTAGTTTGACAGGCATAGATGTGGTTCCTGTTGATGGTATTGGCAGGTGGGACTTCACAAGTCATGGCCTGCATCTCAATAGGAAAAGGAAGGGTAAACTGGCACGGATAATAGCAAAACCTTTAAGGGGGGCACTGAAACTTATGGGAGCCGTTTCTAAGGCTAAGATCAGTGTCCAGTCATCCAATATTGATTCACATTAAGCTCGATGAAAAGTTCATAGAGGTAGTTACTAGAGACATTAAAATATAGCTGGATTCTCATAACAGTACAGTGAAAAATAATGTTATTATTTCACAAGATTCACGTAAAAGCACACTGAAAAATAATTTTTAGAATAATGCATCAGAATATCAGGGGATAAAAAAAATAGATGAGCTTCTTGTTTGTTCAGAAGATTTAGAAACTGCGGATGGAACAGATGTACTATGCCTGTCTGAACATCATATAGTCACAGGTATGGAAATTGTAAATGTAGGTGGATATATGCTTTCAGTACATGCACTATTGGCCATTCAAATTGCTACACGAAGAAGTAATGTTGATGATAAATGGGCATTCACTGGACAAACATATTATACTAGAACTGACATGTGATTATCTTTTCAAGCAATTTGGGTGCATAGATCCTGAGAAATCAGTACCCAGAACAACCACCTCTGGCCGTAATAACGGCCTTGATACGCCTGGGCATTGAGTCAAACACAGCTTCGATGGCGTGTACAGGTACAGCTGCCCATGCAGCTTCATCCTGATACCACAGTTCATCAAAGGAAGTAGTGACTGGCGTATTGTGACGAGCCAGTTTCTCGGCCACCAATGACCAGACGATTTCAATTGGTGAGAGATCTGGAGAATGTGCTGGCCAGGGCAGCAGGCGAACATTTTCCGTATCCAGAAAGGCCCGTACAGGACCTGCAACATACGGTCGTGCATTATCCTGCTTAAATGTAGGGTTTCGCAGGGATCGAATGAAGGGTGGAGCCACGGGTCGTAACACATCTGAAATGTAACGTCCACTGTTCAAGGTGCCGTCAATGCGAACATGAGGTGACCGAGACGTGTAACCAATGGCACCCCATACAATCACGCTGGGTGATTCGCCAGTATGGCGATGACGAATACACGCTTCCAATGTGCGTTCACCGCGATGTCGCCAAACACGGATGCGTCCATCATGATGCCGTAAACAGAACCTGGATTCATCCGTTACAGCCACGCAGATACGGTGCCTGTCATCTCGACTGCTAGTGATACGAGACCGTTGGGATCCAGCATGGCGTTCCGTATTACCCTACCGAATCCACCGATTACATATTCTGCTAACAGTCATTGGATCTCGACCAACGCGAGCACCGATGTCGCGATGCGATAAACCGCAATCGCGATAGGCTACAATCCAACTTTTATCAAAGTTGGAAACGTGATGGTACACATTTCTCCTCCTTACACGAGTCACCACAACAACGTTTCACCAGGCAACGCCGGTCAACTGCTGCTTGTGTATGAGAAATCGGTTGGAAACTTTTCCCATATCAGCACGTTGTAGGTGTCTCCACCGGCGCCAACCTTGTGTGAATGATCTGAAAAGCTAATCATTTTCATATCTGTAGCATGTCATCTTCGTGGTGTAGCAATTTTAATGGCCGGTAGTGTATAAGTAGAGGCTCTATGGAGAGAGGAGGAGTTGCCACATACATTAACATCTGTCATAGTGCGAAGACTTTGGAAACTAAAAAATTTAGCTTAGAGAAACATATAGAAGGATGTGCATGTGAGCTTCCACTAAATAATTGTACTTTTATAATTGTAGTAGTGTATAGGTCCCCATTGGGAAGTCTTCAACTATTTTTGAAAAACTTGGACTCTATGTTGTGCCATCTGTCAGACAGAGGAAAGAAAAGTATTGTTTGCGGGGATTTCAATGTTCATTATCTGAAAGAGTCCAATAGAAGGCTTGACGTAGAGGTATTACTTGATTCTTCCAATTTGACATCAGTT
The DNA here is from genome assembly GCF_021461395.2 of Schistocerca americana. Lineage (NCBI taxonomy): Eukaryota > Metazoa > Arthropoda > Insecta > Orthoptera > Acrididae > Schistocerca > Schistocerca americana. The sequence goes on along the minus strand of NC_060122.1, from coordinate 747,471,393 downwards.
ATTGATTTTCCTACTCAGATGGTACAGGAAAGCAGCAAACCAATAGATCATGTTTTCATTGATCAAGATAAATTTAATGAAATGAACACTTTTCCTGCTAAGAACGATCTGATTATGATGGACATCTAGCTACAATATTTGGTATAACTCCATACAGTATTGCAAAACAGTCCTCCAGAATACTGTGTTCAATTAACGATATAACAGTTCAAAATTGTACGGCAAGGTAGCAACAGTTAGACTGGGATGAGGTGTAAAGGAACATGATGCTAATCTGAAATTTAGCCTACTTCATGATGCATTTCTGAGTAAATTTGAAAACAGTTTCCTAAGAAAACAGTGAAAAATAGTTGTAAGAAATGAAGTAAAAAGCCATGGCTTAGTAAAAGGATAAAAATACCTGGTAAACAGAAAAGGGAAAAGTATCTTATAGCTAGGATGAGTAATGATCCCAAAACAGTGAAACATTATAAAGACTACTTCACTGTATTATTAAAAAGTCCAGACGTATGTGCATTATGTCGGAGATTAGCTCATCTGATAATAAAACTAAAACAATTTGGAATATTGTTAAAAGGGAAACAGGGCAATCAAGAGCATAGGAAGACCATATCTCTATCAAACTCGACAAAAAGTTTATTAACAAGAAGTCACAAGTAGAAAACATTTTTAATAATCATTTTGTAGGTGATACTGAGAAAATAGGATCTCACTATTCATTAGAAAATGCAAGACCATATAAATACCTACGCTATTTGATAAAACTGAAATTCAACCCACGTATTGTACTGAAATTAAGAAAATAACAATTTCACACAAAAGTAAAATCTTACATCGAATCGATGGCATTTGCAACTAAGTACTAAAGGCTTGTTCCCAACAAATAAGTATGATTCTCAGCTACATATGCAGTAGCTCACTGAAACAGGGCATGTTTCCAAATAGTCTGAAATACACTAATATTAAACCATTGCATAAAAAAGGGGATAGATGTAATGCTTACAACTACCAGCCAATCTCACTTATGACAGTTTCATCCGAAAGTTTTGAAAAAGTCATGTATTCAAGAGTAGCATCAAGTATTTGTAAAAAAGAAGTACTTACAAAACGTCAGTTTGGTTTTCAGAAAGGATTTCCAACAGAAAATGCTATATACACATTTACTGATCAAATATTAAATGAACTGAATGACCAAACATCATCCATCCACATATTTTGCGGTCTCTCGAAGGCTTTTGATTGTGTGAATCATGAAATTCTTCGAGATAAGCTTAAGTACTGTAGTATGAGTGGTACAATGCACAAATGGTTTAATTTATACTAATGAATGCAGAGAGAGCAAGAATGGAGAAGTTTGAAATCAGCAGTACAGATAGTCTGAAAAATCAGCAGAGCGCTCTGATTGCGCAGATATCAAGAATGGTGTCCACAGGGTTCAGTCTTGGGTCCCTTATTGTCCTTAACATATATTAACGACTTGCCCACTCTATATTCATGAAGATGCAAAGCTAGTTCTTTTTGCTGATGATACAAGTATAGTAATCACACCCAACAAACAAGAATCAGATGAGGAAATTGTAAATAATATCTTTCAGAAAAGTATTAAGTGGTTCTCTGGAAATGGACTCTCACTAAATTGTGAGAAAACACAGTTTGTACAATTCTGTACAGTAAATGGCATAACACAGTAGGTAAATATAGGCTATGACTAGAAGTCTGCTGCCAAGGCAGAATACTCAAAATTTCTGTGTGTGCGCATTGATGAGAAATTGAATTGGAAGAAACACATAGAAGATCTGCTGAACTGGTTAGTATGTAAGCTACTTATGCTATTAGGGTTATTGCAAATTTTGGTGATAAACATTTCAGTAAATAAGCCAACTACGCCTATTTTCATTCACTGCTTTCATAAGGCATCATATATTGGGACAATTCATTATTAAGAGCGAAAGTATCCATTGCACAAAAGCGTGTAATCAGAATAGTATTAGGGTTACAACTTTGCTTTCGCCGTTTTGTAATTGAAGGCAGTAGCGGGAAGTGGGGTTCAGGTGGTTGGTCATAGGTGTAATACAATAAGCTTAGGTATCTGTATACATAATGCCATGAAATGAAATGAAATGTTCGTATGGCACTGTTGGCCGGGAGGCTCCATTCGGGGGAGTTCGGTCGCCGTATTGCAAGTCCGTAAAAATATTAGTCGATTTTTTGTTGCATCATGAGGTTATTCTCGATTACGTACGTCAACTTACGTACCCATTTCTCGCCATTTGAGGCAAGTTTTAATTTTCTGCTTTAAAGTGAAGAAATCAGCGGCTGTGGCTCTTAAAATGCTGCGTAAGACCAATGGTGAGAGAAATAATAGTGGAAGAACTTGCAGAGAATGTCTTCAACACCTTAAGAACGGCGATTTTGATGTCGAAGACTGGCATGGCGGTGGAAGACAGAACGTTTTCGTAGCTACTAAAACAGACATGTCGCAAAACCCGTCAAAATATACACGGAAAAGTAGAAATGAGAGGCCTTGTCCCTCCCGCCGTATTCTCCATACGTTTGTCTCTCTGACTACAACCTTTTTTGATCAGTGGCATACAATCTGTCTGACAAGCACTTCAGATCATATGAACAAGTGCTAAATTGAATCGATTCATGGATCCCCGCAAAAGACGCCAAATTCTTCCACCATGAGATTCGTATGCTATCCGAAATATGTGCGAAAGTAGTGGCCAGCGATGGGCAATACTATGAATGATAAATTTTTTGGAGGTTTTTCTCAATAAAGCCCCGAACTTCGAGAAAAAACGCCGGAAGCAAAGTTGTAGATCTAGTAGCTGGAGCCCACCAAAGATCACCTTGTACACATTTATTTAAGGAACTCGGGGTATTCACAGTACCTTCGCAATACATATATACACTTATGAAATGTGTCATTAAAAACCCATTCTAATTTAAAAAGTAACTGCGAAGTGCATAGCAAAAACGCTAGAAGAAAGAATGGTCTTCTCTATTCTGGATTAAATCTCACTTCACCGCAGAAAAGGGTGAATTACGCTGCCACAAAAGTATTTTGTTATTTGTCAAATAGTATTAAAAGTCTGACAGATAGCCAACCAACATTTAAAAGCAAACTAAAAGAATTTCTGAATGACAATACCTTCTACTCAATAGATGAATTCTTAAATATGAAGAAGTAAATGTCGAAAAATAACTAAAAATTAAAAAAGTAGAATAAAAGTAAAAAATAAGAAAATGTAATAATTGTTTTATGTAAAGAAAACTTACGTTGAAGTGACATGTTCCTCATAATTACGAAATGTCGTATTCATGATCTACGCAACAAGGATTAATGTATGTATGTATGTAATGAGGAAAAACCGTTTGTGTGAAACACCGCATGCTTTATTTATATGTGCTGGGAAGAGGTAGATTCCGTCTTCCTAGGTTTGTGAAAGATATCCGATACCATACCACACTGTCTGTACCATACCATCTGCTACTAAGCAAGACACCATTGATAAAGAGTGGCTTCAGATACATATCAGTCGCTCAAGGATGTTCTTAATTAACATAGGGCATTATACTTAATAGCAAATATTCTACATGAACGAAAATAACGACGGGTGTGTCCCAAGGAAATTTATTCAGACCTCTAATGACATCGCTTGGGCAAATTCAGGATGGCAGCACCTGACACATGTGATGAACAGAGTCAAAAAAAGAGACTGTGTAATAGTCTTTTGTGAAATCAAATATTAAGGTATTGTTACAAAACTATGCCAGACTATGTAAAACGAAGCCAATGTCAAATGTTTCGAGGCTCAGCATGAGGCGACGATTAGCTTCTTCAATATTCTATATTTTATGAAACTTTTAAAGGTAGGTAATAGTTAACTTAGAAAGGTGCACCTTTGGAATTAGGTTCCATCTGTTATAAAAATGTTCAGCAGAAATGTTCTTGAAGCTACCTCCTTAACTTTTTAAATTATGATGTAGAAACCTATTTTCTAGAAAACATATCACATTTACTCTAGTATTTAAGCTACAAAACTAAAATGAGAGTACTATATTTGCTGTAACTAATAATGACACTGTACCAGCTTTCACTGTGACACTATAGTTGAATAAAAGGTACAGAAATTGAAAAAGAAACAGTTCACAGGCCACTGCCTACCTTGGGTTCCATTTGAATAATTCTGGAACTTAGAATTTTATACAATATTGACAGAGTATAGATTTACTTGAAGAAAAATTAGGATCGTTGTAGGTCCTTATCTAACTACGGTGTAAATAATTTTGTAGTCAAAAAGGGTGCCGAATGAACACTGTTGCCGACGGTGCAACCAGTTTTTGTGCAACTGGTTACTTCAACGTTCGCATCGAGTATATACGGAAACAATCCGAAATGTTTGTAAGGATATTGTAGGGTAGGTTGCACTAAGAACCAGTTTTTAAGAAAAAAATCGAAACGAAGCTCCATTTTCGAGATAATTAGCATCGAATTTAGCCAATCAGACCGTTGCTCGCTCAAATTCAAGTTGTCTGCCATAGATGGTGTCCTTCGTTTGGTTTCCTAGAACCGAATAAGAGAGGGATACAAAACTTAGTCAGAGGAGAGTGGTAAGAATCGAAGCTGAAGCTAAGGCAGACGAACTTCGTGAGCTATCACCTACCCTAAGATTTATTCGGTTGTAGTCAACCATACGAAACATCTTACACTTCGCTGAAGAATGTGCCGTGGTTCTGTTTATGTTCGAGACTACATAGCCTTGGCTGGCGTTAATGATAACTGACAAACTGCTTTCCAGTCGTATGAAAGATCGCGCTAACCCAGTGCAAATTTGTCGAAATGAACAAACTGATCACTCACGGGCAAGCCTGTGTTTCGTTTTCGATCTTCGGTTCCGTGTGGCACCCGCTAAATTACAGAAGACCGCATGGCAAACGTCTTGAGATTTTTCTCCATTTTTAAAGCAAGCTGTTAACCTCAAATAATTAGGAGCAAAGAACAGACATCGTCCCTGAACTCTGTGAAGTGCTGAGTGTGACAGAACAAGCCTTAATAATTTTAAAAACTAACTCTTGCATTGTAAACTTTTGTCACGATACACTGCTCAGTTAAACGACAGTAGACTGTAATTTATCGGTGTGCTTGCTGCCTCCTCTGCCTTACTATGAGAGAAGGTTTTATTTTAGTTTCAGCGACCTGAATTGTGGACCTGAGGTGCTTTCTGTCTTGTAAGAGGCTGTGGTATGCCAAAATCGCACAAGGCCATCAAATATTTCAACGTTCAGAAACGAATGAACAAACTAAGTTAACTTTTTCCCGTCGGCCCAGAATATACGCTGAGTAACCGTGTTGCATTGGTGAATAATGATGATGTCCTCTAAAGGGAAGAAAAGACTTCGAAAGAGGACTTCGAAAGTGTGACAAGAATTTCTTCTAAGCGTAATGAACAGTAGCTCTCCTTAAACGTGGATTGTTGATGTGATAACGTCTATGACAAAGAGAAAAAAACCATAAGATCGAATTACGTTATTACATAACTAAACATATTGAGCATGACGCATCTTGGAAGCATTTAGAGGTAATACTAAATTCTGTTTACACAATTTCACTGGGTAAGATCTTAAACAAATTCTGCTTTCAATCGTGGTCAGAATGACACATATAAAGGGTTCCCGCAGAACAGAGAATCGAAAGAATGTAAAGTAGGGGCCCCAGATTTCGTCAACTTTGTTAAGTTAGGACCTATGTAAGTCCTGAAAGGTTTAGGAAAAGGCTGAAAACTGTTACATATATTCCTGAATTTACGCTCCACGTGAACGCAAATTACAACTAAATTGTTGTAACATGGTATAGTCAGTATTTGAAATAAACTTTAACACCGCAAAAACAAAATTACCAAAAAGTGTTAGTCATTTCGTTCCCCATAATATCTCACTAAAGTACAATAAATTTAAAAGGAATTCCCTGTCTAACATTGAAAGAGAGTTCTAGGACTTGAAGCACTTGGATGTCATGAATGAATAATCCTTCCAAAGATGTGTACCATATGAATGTGTATGCCTTTGTGGATAAACATAACGTTTCGTGATGACAAACTAAGCATTTCGTGCAAAGAATCTGTTTCTCTCCCCTTGCATTTTCCGACATAAATAAGTAAACTAATCGTTGCAATTATGAAATGAAATCAGTCTTTAAAAACGGTTCCAAATTTCGTCCCCAGCACAAAAGTAGGAAATCCATGGGAAACGAAATGACGAACATCCCCAGATTTACTATACTGGTCGTTGCAGCAATATAGGCTATAACGAATACACAGCAGGACCCACAACACACGAATGAAATATAGTCCAATATTTGAAAGCAAATCAGTGCTCACTGTAGGTGCTGCCGGCTTTTAATTTGACTGCTACACTAATTCACCTCAGTACAAACAAATGAGTTGCTTCGTATTCGTAAGTTACACGTACTCCACACAAAAAACTCTCTCAACAATACAATGGACAGAGGTCACGTTTAAAGGCGCAGTTAAACATTTTTTACGAACTGTGAAAACCGAAAATTCCTAGGGGAACGAAATTAGGAAAGGGAACCAGAAGAGACATCTAACAAATTTTCACAACTGTATATATTTAAGAATCTTTAATATTGTGCAGCCCTGTCAGTAACCGTGAAAATTGAACATGTAACACGTCAGCCTCAGTTGCAAATAGAAACCAATCTTTACCCAGGTTTCAGCCAAAATAATTTGTCCTTCTTCAGAAGCCAGTGACACTAAACTGTTGCATGCCAAAGTTTGGTCATGTCAAGTATGAAACTATAGCACCATAGTAACGAGTCATAAATCTACATTACTCTAATTTCTACATAAATCTGTGGCGCAGTTCTCACGGGCTACTGACGTCGTCCGCGCAGTGGGGGCTACCGTTTCTCTTCAGCCCAAGTAATGTAGATTTATGACTGGTTACTACGGTGCTACCGATTTGTACTTGACATGGCCAAACTTTGGCATTCAATAGTTTATTGTCACTGGCTTCTGAAGAAGGCCAAATTATTTTGGCTAAAACCTGGGTAGAGATTGGTTTCAATTTGCAACTGAGGCTGCCGTGTTACATGCTCAGTTGCACAATTGTAGCTGTCATATAATTTTGAAATAGGTTTCATTATGTTTTGTTCTTTTTCACATTACGGAAGACCGAAAACCTTATACACAGAAACACGCATAGATTCCAGGAACAATGATCTTGCGAAACCCAACTCGTTCTGCTTCATACGAGATGGAGCAGGCTGTAGAAAATCGGTGCCCAATTTGACGCGGTGTTCCTTGACGCTCAAAAATGCGTGTGAATTCCAAAGGGACCAAACTGCTGAGGTCATCGGTCCCTAGACTTACACACTACTTAAACTAGCTTAAGCTAAGAACAACAAACACCCAAGCCCGAGTAAGGACTCGAAACTCCGGCGGGAGGGGTCAGGCAATCCGTGACATTATGCCTCTAACCGCGCGGCCACTCCGCACGGCCTTGAATTTTGGAAGAAGTCCTACACGGAGCCATACTTTAGTCAAAGAAGAAAACAGGAGCGCACTGAATATCTGACGACCTTAGCGACTGAAATAAGGAGGTTCTAGAAAATTGAATGATCAACTTATTTCTTAACAAATAAAAAAGGCTACCCAGCCGTTGACCTTCGTCTGTGCGAATGCGCACAGGTTGCCCAAACTCTAAAGGGAATCGCCAAAACGTGCGCGAGTAATGAGTGGGTGGGCAAATGTCTATAAGGTACATTACATATGTAGAATTTTGGACAGTTGGGAACGTGAGTCTCACGGGAAGCGTGCAGGGGATAAGTCCCTGCAGTCGCGCTATTCATCTGTGTCCAAGGTGGCTCAGATGGATAGAGCGTCTGCCATGTTAGCAGGAGATCCCGGGTTCGAGTCCCGGTCGGGGCACACATTTTCAGCTGTCCACATCGAGGTATATTAACAACACCAGTCGGCAGCTGAGGTTTTCAGTTAGTCATCATTTATTCCAGGGAAAAGCTGCACGGTCGTCAACAGTAACTGTTCTTTCGAGAACAAGTTACTGTCTTCGTAAATAAAAAACTGTTCTTGTAAAATTACTTTCCTGCTTACCCCACTGGGACGTAACACCTTGCTGTTCAAAATATACATAAATGACAAAGTGAGTAACGCCAAAATCTCCATGTGGCTGTTCGCGGGTGATGTTGGTACGTACAGACAAATCACAGCGCTAAAAATCTGTAACGAAATGCAGAAATTTCTACAGGAGAATGACGCTTGCTGCAACGCTTCGCAACCTAGACCGCCAACATAAATAAATGTAACGATTTGCGAAATAACCACTGGAAATCGTCACATTCGTGGATGGTCCATTGATCTTGACCTGGCCATATATCTCACTAAATAAGCGTCAAACGAAAAAAACTACAAAGAACGTAACCTGTCTAGCTTCAAGGGGGAAACCAGCTGGCACAATGGTTGTCCCGCTAAATGGCGCTGTCATACGTCAAACGGGTATCAACCGCGTCTTTTTAAATAGGAACCACCATTTTTATTAGATATTCGTGTAGTACGTAAAGAAATGTGAATGTTTTAGTTGGACCACTTTTTTCGCTTTGTGATGGATGCCACTGTAATAGTCACAAACATATGGCTCCCAATTTTAGACCAACAGTAGGTAACAGGTAGGTTTTTAAAACTAAAACACAAAACTTAGGTAAGTTTGAAGGTTTTATTTTGGTTGTTCCAATGTGATACATGTACCTTTGTGAACTTATCATATCGGAGAACGCATGCTGTTGCAGCGTGATTACCTGAAATATCACATGAATGCAATAATGCCGAAAATGATGTCCGTCAACCTCAATGCATTTGGCAATACGCGTTACGACGTTCCTCTCACCACGAGTAGTTCGCCTTCCGTAATTGACAATGCGCTGATCCATGTCGTCAGCCGTTGTCGGTGGATCACGATAGCAAATACCCTTCAACTTTCCCCACAGAAAGAAATCCGGGGAAGTCAGATCCGGTGAACGTGCGGGCCATGGCATGGTGCTTCGACGACCAATACACCTGTCATGAAATATGCTATTCAATACCGCTTCAACCACATGCGAGCTATGTGCCGCACATACATCATGTTGGAAGTACATCGCCATTCTGTCATGCGGTGAAACATCTTGCAGTAACATCGGTAGGAAATCAGCAGACATTGCACCATTTAGATTGCCATCGATAAATAGTGGCCAATTATCCATCCTCCCATAATGCCGCACCATACATTAACCCGCCAAGGTAACTGATGTTCCACTTGTCGCAGCCATCGTCGATCTTCTGTTGTCCAATAGTGCATATTATGCTGGTTTACGTTACCGCTGTTGGTGAATGACGCTTCGTCGCTAAATAGAAAGCGTGCAAAAAATCTGTCATGGTCCCGTAATTTCTCTTGTGCCCAGTGGCGGAACTGTACACGACGTTCAAAGTTGTCGCCATGCAATTCCTGGTTCACAGAAATATGTTACGGGTGCAATCGATGTTGATGTAGCATTCTCAACACCGACGTTCTTATGATTCCTGATTCTCGCGCAATTTGTCTGCTACTGATGTGCGAATTAGCCGCGACAGCAGATAAAACACCCACTTGGGCATCATCATTTGTTGCAGGTCGTTGTTGGTTTTCCACGTGGCTGAACACTTCCTGTTTCCTTACATAAAGTAACTGTCCGGCGAATGGTCCGGACACTTCGAGCCGGCCGGAGTGGCCGAGCGGTTCTAGGCGCTACAGTCTGGAGCCGCGCGACCGCTATGGTCGCAGTTTCGAATCCTGCCTCGGGCATGAGTGTGTGTGATGTCCTTAGGTTAGTTAGGTTTAAATAGTTCTAAGTTCTAGGGGACTGATGACCTCAGAAGTTAAGTCCCATACTGCTCAGAGCCATTTGAACCATTTTGAACTCTTGGATGATGTCGTGCAGGATACCGAGCAGCCCGTTGGGCATTTTGATCACAATATTCATTCTTCAACACGATATCGACCTATTACGCAATTGGTAAACGGTCCATTTTAACACAGATAATGTATCACGAAGTAAATACCGTCCGCACTGGCGGAATGTTACGTGATACCACGTACCTATACGTTTGTGACTATTACAGCGCCATCTATCACAAAGCGAAAAAAGTTGTCCAACTAAAACATTCATATTTCTTTACGTACTACAAAAATATGTAATAAGAAATGGGGGTTCCCATTTTAAAAAACGTAGTTGATATCCGTTTGACCTATGGCAGAACCATCTAGCGGGCCAACCATAGCGCCATCTGGTTTCCCCCTTCAAGGTAGACGAGTTTCGTTCTTTGTCGTTTTTTCGTTTGATGCTAATTTCTTCAGATATTTGACCTGGTCACTATCAATGGACCACCCTGCATATATATATATAGGTACAGAGCGTTTGTTCTGTCAATTTGTGTTCAAAATAGCTGTTTTCGTAAGATAATATCAGAAGTTTTTTCTCAAAAGCGATATACGTTATTTGGGGTATTCAGTCAGAATTTTAAGTTTGCTGCCTTGTAATAAGGTGGACTTCTCAAGGGAAAACGCGAAATACACACCACTTTAGGTTTTTTACATGTTTTTCCTTATATCTCGAAAACTATAAGTTTTTCTAATGTGACTACTCAGTTCAGATTTAGAATACAGAAAATTTTCTACAAAATGCACTATACAGGTTTGAACTTCTGATGAGCGGTGTAGGCAGTACAACACGATGAAGAAAGCGATTGCTGTGCCAATGAACTCGACAACGTCACGTAGCACCGTTCAGGGGTTGTCCCCTATTCTTTGCCTCGAATGTTTGCCTGAAGTCAGTGTCGGACAACGGCACTCAGTTCACTTCAAATGAATTTGAAACACTGTGTGATCGCAATGGCATACAGCATCTAACTACAGCATCGTTCCATCCATAGTCCAACGGCGAAGCGGAACGTTTCGTTAGAACCTTCAAGCAGCAGATGCCCAAACGTCGCGCCGCACACACCAAGGATCAAGCATTGCAACTGTTTCAGGCCTCATATCGTTCGCACCCACGAGATGGACCATCGCCAGCGGAACTGCGTCGTGGCCGCCGCCATCGAGCGCTGCTCCACCTGATCCACCATCCTCAGCATCCGGTGCCAAAAGAATGCCGCAAGTATAACTTCTCGCCGAATGATATTGCGTTTTTCAGGATTTTTAGCAGCAGACATTGGGCGCGAGTCGAGATCCTTCGTCAACTTGGTGCATCCAAGTATCTCACTTCAGGCCCAGACGGATTGAAGCGCCGACATCGCAATCAAACTCGCCACAGTCATGTGCACGGTGACCTTTCTCCATCTCTTCCTCCAGATTCACGGATCCCGAGGACAGCGCGGCCACAACAGCCACCAGAGGGTGCCGTCACGACACAGCGGAACGACTCCATTGAGAGGAAACCTTTTCCTCCTCCGCCTCCTCTCGTCCTACCAAAGGAGCTGGACCCACCCACGCCGCAGTGGTGGACACCTGCTTCGTGGCATGAGCCTCAGGAGGTGAATGCGTACCCTTCTGGGCGTTTTCTTGGTGAAGCATCCACCAGAGCGCAGTCCGGATGGCGGTTTACGACCAGGAGTTTGACGTCTGCTCCAGCCACAGCTTCCGATCCATCAGAGCGTCCACGCTCCTGCCGCCTCTCCCATTGTCGTGCCCCATATACGACGACGGTCAGTTGCTTTGAGGGGGGCGGGGGGGGGGGGGGGTGTTAGGCGTAAAGTCAAGCTCCAGCACGCGAGCCGGAACGACAGGGAAGAGAAGGCTGTGAAAAGAAGTCAGCCATTTGCACGCTGACTGGACCTCCGTCCAGGACGACCAAGCGATAACAGCGGCCCCTATGTGGACGTAAGCGCCGTGACCGACTGGTGACGCTCCAGTTCAATAGCAGCTTCAAGATTAGGCAGTTGAATAGCAGCGTCAACGATAGCGAATTTGACAGCAGTCCAGGAAAGACTTTTGTCAGTTAGAGATCAGCGGTCATTGCAAAGACTGATTATTTCGTATGTCACGCTTTCTACATCTACATCTACATGGATACTCTGCAAATCACAGTCAAGTGCCTGGCAAAGGGTTCATCGAACAACATTCATAATTCTCCATTATTCGAATCTCGTAATGCGCGAAAAGAATGAACGCTTATATCCTTCCGTACGAGCTCTGATTTCCCTTACTTTATCGTGGTAATCGTTCCTCCCTATGTAGGTCAGTGTTAACAAAACATTTTCGCATTCGAAGATGAAAGTTGGTGACTGGAATTTCTTGAGAAGATTCCGTCGCAACGAAAAACGCCTTTCTTTTAATGATTTCCTGCCCAAATCCTGTATCATTACTGTCACACTCTCTCCCATATTTCGCGATAATACAAAACGTGCTGCCTTTCTTTGAACTTTTTCGAGGTACTCTGTCAGTCCCATCTGGTAAGTATCCCACATCGCGAAGCAGTATTCTAAAAAGTGGACGGACAAGCGTAGTGTAGGCAGTTCCTTAGTAGATCTGTTACATTTTCTACGTGTCCTGCCAATAAAACGCAGTCTTTGGTTAGCCTTCCCCACAACATTTTCTGTGTGTTCCTTTCTATTTAAGTTGTTCGTAATTGCAATACCTAGGTATTTAGTTGGTGTTATGGATTTTAGATTAGACTGATTTATCATGTAACCGAAGTCTAATGCGTTCCTTTAGTACTGATGTGGATGACCTCACACTTTTCGTTATTTAGAGTCAACTGCCACTTTTCGCAACATTCAGATATCTTTTATAAATCGTTTTGCTGTTTGTTTTTGTCTCCTGATGACTTTATTAGTCGATAAATGACAGCGTCATCTGCAAACAACCGAAGACGACTCCTCAAATTGTCTCCAAAATCGATTATATAGATAAGGAACAGCAAAGGGTCTATAACACTACCTTGGGGGACGCCAGAAATCATTTCTGTTTTACTCGATGACTTTCCGTCAGTTCCTACGAACTGTGACCTCTCTGACAGGAAATCACGAATCCAGTCACGTAACTGAGACTATATTCCATAAGCACGCAATTTCACTACGAGCCGCTTGTGGGATACAGTGTCAAAAGCCTTTCGGAAATCCAGAAATACGGAGTCGATCTGAAATCACTTGTCAATAGCACTCAGCACTTCATTTGAATAAAGAGGTAGTTGTGTTTCACAGGAACGATGTATTCTAAACCCATGTTGACTGTGTTTCAATGGACCGTTTTCTTCGTGGTAATTCATGATGTCCGAACACAATATATGATCTAAAAGGCTGCTGCATATCGACGTTAACGATATGGGCCTGTAATTTAGTGGAATACTCCTACTGCCTTTCTTGAACATTGGTGTGACCTGTGCAACTTTCCAGTCCTTGGGTACGGATCTTTCGTCGAGTGGACAGTTGTATATGAATCTTAAGTACGGAGCTAACGCATCATCATACTCCGAAAGGAACCTAATTGGTATACAGTCTGGACCAGAAGACTTAATAAGTGCTTTAAGTTGCTTCACTACTCCCATGCTAATTACTTCGACGTTAGTCATGTTGGCAGCTGTTCTCGATTCGATTTCTGCAATATTTACTTCGTCTTCTTTTGTGAAGGCGTTTCGGAAAGCTGTGTTTAGTAACTCTGCTTTGGAAGCACTGTCTTCGATAGTATCTCCATTGCTATCACACAGAGAAGGCATTGATTGTTTTTGCCGCAAACATACTTCACAGACGACCAGGATCTCTTTAGATTTTCTGCCAGCTTTCGAAACAAAGTTTCGTTGTGGAAACTGTTATAGGCATCTCGCAATGAAGTCCGCGCTAAATTTCTAGCTTCTGTAAAAGATCGACATTCTTGGGGACTTTGCGTCTGTTTAAATTTGGCATTTTTGTTTAGTTGTTTCTGCAACCGTGTTCTAACCTGTTCTGTGTGCCAAGGAGGATCAGATCCGTCGTTTGTTAACTTATTTGGTTTGAGTCTCTCAAATGCAGCCGATACTATTTCTTTGAATTTAAGCCACATCTGGTCTACAGTTATGTTAGTAATTTGAGTGGAGATTGTTTCTTAGGAAGGCGTCAAATTAATTTTTATCTCCTTATTTGAATAGCTATATTTTTTGCTTAATTTTCGAGGATTTGGGGATTACAATATTCAATCTCGCTACGACAACTCTGTGTTCACTAATCCCTGAATAGGTTTTGATGCTCGTTATTAACTCAGGATTATTTGTTGCTAAGAGATCCAGTGTGTTTTCGCAACCGTTTACAATTCGCGTGGGCTCGTGAACTAAATGCTCGAAGTAATTTTCAGAGAATGCGTTTAGCACAATTTCGGATGGTGTATTTTTGCCAACATATCGAGGGTAAGTTAAAGTCATCACCAACTGTTATCATATGAGTCTGGTATGTGTTTGAAATCCAACTCAAGTTTTCTTTGAATCTTTCAGCAACTATATCATCTGAATTGGGAGGTCAGTAAAAGGATCCAATTATTATTTTATTCCCGTTGCCCACAGTGACCATTGACCATACGAACTCACAGGAATTATCTACTTCAATTTCGCGACACGTTGAACTACTTCTGACAGCAACAAACACGCCACCGCCAACCATGTTTAGCCTATCCTTTCGGAACACCGTTAGGTTCATCGTAAAAATTCCGGCAGAGCTTATATCCGTCTTTGGCCAGCTTTCAGTGCCTATAACGATTTGAGCATCAGTGCTTTCTATTAACGCTTGGAGCTCTGGTACTTTCCCATAACAGCTACGACAATTTACAACTGTTATACCAATGGTTCCTGTATCTACGTTCTTCCTGTGTTCAGTCTGCACCCTTTGTGAGTGAAGCCCATCTTGTGTTTTCCCGAGACCCTCTAACTGAAAAAAACCACCTAGTCCACGCCACACAGCCCCTGCTATCCGTGTAGCCGCCTCCTCCGTATAGTGGACACCTGACCTATTCAGCGGAACCCGAAACCCAACCTCCCTTTGGCGCAAGTCGAGGAATCTGCAGCCTACACGGTCGCAGAACCGTCTGAACCTCTGATTCAGACCCTCCACTTGGCTCTATACCAGAGGTCCGCAATCGGTCCTACCGACTATGCTGCAAATGGTCAGATCTGCTTTCATCTTGCAAGTAAGACTGGCAGCCTTTACCGCATCTGTTAGTCACTCGAAACCAGAGAGAATCTCTTCTGATCCAAAGTGACACACATCATTGGTGCCGACGTGAGCAACCACCTGCAGTTGGCTGCACCCTGTCTGTGCTCTTCATGGCATCCCGGAGGACCCTTTCCTCGTCTGGAATGACTCCACCCGGTATGGACACGGAGTGCACATTGGTTTTCATACCCTTCTTGTCAGCCAAGTCCCTAAGGGGCGCCTAACTTAGGAGCTCCCAAAGGCCAATAATCCCACCCTCTGTGATTGCCCGGATCTTGCAGGCTGAGTGGTTTCCTCTGAAACAGGACAGGCCACAGCATCTGGCTCAGCAACAGCGTTAGCCACAGACAGCACCTGGAACCTGTTTGTCAGATAAACTGGGGAGGCTTTACGTGCGGCTGGCTGGGAAGCCTTTCGCCACCTGCTTTGTTCCGGAGCCACCTCCCACTCGACCACAGGTGAGGGGTCAGCCTTAGTGCGAGCAGTAACTGGGCTGACCACCGGTGAGGACCGATCGGAGGACTCTGACGTGCTGGGTGTCAGATGGATCCCCACGATCGGCTCACAACAGTGGTGCCCGTACACTGCAGCCTCAAGCTGTGTAACCGAAGCCATCACAGCCTGAAGCTGAGGGCGAAGTGTCACCAACTCGGTTCGCATCTGCACACAACAATTACAGTCTCTGTCCATACTAAAGACCGTGGAAAACTAAACTAAGCAGATAAAAGGAGTATCGGAACGTGCTGCGCACTATGACGGAAACGCACGGACTGTGCCTAGCAATACGCAGATATTCGAAAACCTAACTTCCGAAGCACATATGTTGCGGCACATCTGTGTAATTGCCAAAGTTAAGTATTGTATTTGATTAATTGTAATAAAACTCTTTAATACGACTTGTTTAATTGTTTGTCTAGTGAACCATTTATACAGGCTTCTTAGCTACTACACTCAAATATACATATCAAAAAAGTTTTGCAGCACCCCGGTTGCCAGAACTCCTTAAGATAGACGATGAATATTGTATCACAGACACAGTCCCTTTGACTGTTCAGAGATGTCACTAAACCCACCCAAAGATGTAAACAACCATGCATGAGCAGCGGCTATTAGACGGAGGGTCTCCGACAGGCGATCAGTTCCAGTCATTCGACCAGGAAGGATGTACACGGCTCGTGTTGTCTGTAGTTCAACTATGCCTAGACGGTCAGTACTGTGGTTCGATCGCATCCGCTCAAGATTGGCACCACGTTCTCTTCACCGATGAGTGTCGCATTTGTATTGAATCAGACAATGGCCGGAGACGTGTTTGGAGGCAACCTGGTCAGGCTGAACGCCTTAGACATACTGTCCAGTGAGTGCAGCAAGGTGGAGGTTCCCTAATGTTTTGGGGTGGCATTATGTGGGGCGTACGTACGCCACTGGTGGTCATGGACGGCGCCGTAATGGCTGTACGATACGTGAATGTCATCCTCCGACAGATACTGCAACCTATCGGCAGCACATTGGCGAGGCATTCGTCTTCATGGACGACAATTCGCACTCCCATCCTGCACATCTTGTGAATGATTTCTTTCAGGATAACGACATCGCTCGACTAGAATGACCAACATGTTCTCCAGACATGAACCCAATCCATAATGCCTGGGATAGAGTGAAAAGGGCTATTTATGGACAACGGGACCCACCAACCACTCTGAGGGATCTACGCCGAATCACCGCTGAGGAGTGGGACAATCTGGACCAACAGTGCCTTAATGAACTTGTGGATAGTATGCCACGATGAATACAGGCATGCTCAAAGCAAGAGGACGAGCTACTGGTTATTAGATGTACCGGTTTGTACTACCTCTGAAAGTCTTGCTGTGTGGTGGTACAAGATGCGGTGTGTGGTTTTCATAGGCAATAAGATGGCCGGAAATGATGTTTATGTTGATCTATTCCAAATTTCTGTACCGGTTCCGGAACTCTCGGAAACGAGATGGTGCAAAACTTCTTTTTGATGTGCGTATATATGTGTGAAACCTTTATCCAGGACCATATCTTCGCAAAAGAATGTCATATAAATAAATCCTTCCTATTTATCAATTCCCACGTCTCAAAATGAAACGAAGGCCAATAGTAGCCCCATGAAACAATAAGGTGTGTGATATTGCATTATAACAAATCAGTTGAGATAATTGTCCTCGAAGGAACATACTAAAGTAACTTTAGCAGCCTCTCAAATTAGCATTCAGTGTGCAGGTGTTTGGCATATTTTCAGACATCTGCTTCAATGTCATTAATGACTATCATAAAAGGATCTCACAATCACAATGAAAGATTTGAAAAAAAAAACTGGATGAACGTGTTCAAATACTACTTACTTTTTTATGAATGTCTCTCATCCAGAATGATTAATAAGAAGTAGAGAACAATTTTCAGTTATTTTTTTATCCTATATCGTCGAAATCTACTTTTCAGACAATTGAATTACACAAAAAGCGTGAATGTTTATGTTATCTTTACAAAAAGCAGAAAATCGATAGATTGGGAGATGTCCTGTTTCCATACACCTTACAACAATATCACTTACATATTCTAGGAATATAAACTTCAAAATGAACGCACTCTTAAGTCTATCAATTGTACAGCATACTGAAGCAAGAACATCACGGTCTGACTGTGCGACACTTGTTTTTTGTTTTTGCGGAATTGAAGCGTACTATAGTTGCTGACCCCTTATGTTAGGCATTCGAGTGTGATAAATATATACGGAAATTTTTGAAAAATGAGCTTAGATAAACTGCGCAAAATCCCTTATTAACCTCATCTACATGCTCCGTATTGGATGTAATACAAATATAAAGAATAGCGCAAATTTTTACTCCTTAGCCGTATTTCTCAAAAGTAAGTGGCATAGTGAATACTAGTGTATAGAACATGAACGAAAAACCTTAGAAATTTGTGAGTGCTTCGTAGCATAATGTAGTAGTAAACCCCGAGTAAGCATGGTCTGCTCTTTGTTTTTCCTGGAATGAACTATTTGCAGTCTGTTGAGCTGTTAGGGCGTTAGGTGGAAACCAGCGAGCTAACTACAGTTTGTAGCATAGAAACGACACACTCTGAAACATGTACATTCATAATGTTACTACTGAAATTCATTTGTAGCTTTGAGCCATTTGGTCAGAAAATCGTAAATGTTAATGGAAGTCAATTTATACTGTCACCACAGCACTCTTCTTGTTATTTATACAACAGTTTTACTTTTACATAGCAAGCGAACGATGTCAGCAGTAGTTTGGATACCTTTGGAGACGTCTTAAGCAGAAGATGAGGTAGATAGAGTATAATATGACGTAGGCATTCATCGGGTAACTCAGTACGTAATGGAGGACGAAATCCTGATATTCATACTAACTGTGATGGCTGTAGTAGGGAAGAGAAAAGAAAGAGTGACAGGGGAACATCGGTAGCAGAATTGAGAGAGTATTTCTCCTCCTAAATTCTTCTTAAGTTCCGCAATAAATGTGAACTAGAAATAGCTAACAAACTGTTCAAGAATCACAAGAGGAGGGGGAACACTTGAAAGAGGGTCAGGGACAAAGAAAGAGACCTGTTGGATTACATAAGAGATGCAGAGATTCCTAAATCAAGTTTTGAATGTAAGCCTTACCCAGAAGCAGATATGGACTCAGATCACTACGTAGTGATAAAGGAAAGCAGGCTGAAGTGGAAGAGAACCGGAAGGAGGTATTAATTTTCTTTTTGAGTGGTCAGCCTTCTGACTGGTTTGATAGGTCCCTTCCTGTTCCAGTCTTTTCATCTCAGGGTAGCACTTACAACCCTACGTCCTCAATTATTTGCTGAATGTATTCCAATATTTGTCTTCATCTCCATCTTTTACCCTCTACAGCTCCCGCTAATGTAATGGAAATCATTCTCTGATGTCTTAACAGGTGCCTAATCATCCTTTCCCTTCTTCTTGTCAGTATTTTCCATACATTCCTTTCCTCGTCGTTCCTGCGGATAATCTCCTCAATCTATACCTTAGAGGTCCACCTAATGTTAAGCATTCTTCTGTTGCACCACGCCTCAAATGCTTCGATTCACATTTTTTGCAATTATACAAGAGTCCATGACTCACTGCTATACAATGCAGTGCTCCAAATGTATATTCTCAGAAATTTCTTCCCCAAATTAAGGGATATGTTCGATTGCAGTAGACTTCTCTGTTCTCATTTGTGCTACTTCTCATCACATTGCTCTTTCTTCGATTTACTCTCAATCCGTATTCTATACTCATTAGACTGTTCATTCCATTCAACTGTGGTGTAATTCTTCTTCATTTTCACTGAGGCTTGCAATGTCATCTGTGAACCCTCAATCTCAGTACCAGTCTTGAATATTTCCGTCATTGCTTCTTCGAAGTATAAATTGAACAGCACGGCCGAAAGACAACATACGTACCTTACACCATTTTGAATCCTAGAACTTTGTTCTTGATCGGTCAATCTTATTTTTCTCTCTTGGTTCTTGTACATACTGTATGTTACCTGTCTTTACATGTAGCTTACTCCTATTTCCTTCAGACATTCGAACATCTTGCACCATTATACATCATCGAACACTTTCTCCAGATCGACAAGTACAATGGATGTGTCTGGGTTTTTCTTCAGTCTTGCTTCGATAATCAGCCGCAATGTAATAACTGGCTTTCTGGTGCCATTACCCTTCATGAGGCCAAACTGATCGTCTTCTCTAACACATCCTCAGTTTTCTTTTCCATTTGTCTGAATATGGTCAGGAACTTGGATGCATGAGCTGTTCAGCTGAATGTGTGATAATTCTCGCTCGTGACAGCTCTTGCTGTCTTGGGAACTGTGTGAACGTTGTATTTCCGAAAGCGTGATGATATATCGCCAGTCTCATACAGTCTACACACTAACGCGAGTAACTTTTTTTTGCCATTTTCCCAATCTCTTCTGCCATATTTGGCTCTAAGTTTTCCAAAGCCTTTCCAAATTCTGATTGTGATACTGGACCTGCTATGTCTTTCGTATCGGCTCTTGTTTCCTCTTCTATCATGCCACTAGATACGTCTTCCTCCCTTAGCCCTTAACGTACTCTTCCACGTATCACACCTCACTCCTCTGCATTTTTTTGCTGCGCTGGGTAGCCGCGAGGTCTGGGGCACGTTGCCACGGTCCACGCAGCTTCCCCGTCGGAGGTTCGAATCCTCCCTCTGGCATTGGTGTGTGTGTGTGTGCGTTGTCCTTAGCGTAAGTTAGTTCAAGTTTAAGTAGTGCGAAAGCTTACGGGCCGATGACCGCAGCACTTTGGTCTCATAAGAACTTACTACAAATTTCAAAAGTTTTTTCCTCTTTATTTAACAGTTAAATTCCCACCAGACTCTTAATGTTACCACCCATGATTTTAATTTCACCACTGGTTGTTTTAACTTTTGTATGAGCGGAAGTCAAAAAAGTTAGGGGACATTTGAGAAATTGAATATTTATCCTGATGATAGAAAACTGAAACATCTATTATTTTTCTACACAACCTCCCTCCACTACAATGCACTTAGTCCAACGTTTCACAGGTTTTTTTGTTTCCGTCGGGAGAAAGATTTTGGTGGCACCTGTGACCAATTTAGCACCACATCAATGACTTCTGCAGTGGTTGCAAATCTTCTTCTCTTGAGCGCCTCTTGTGTAAAAGGAATACGCTGAACCGTGACTGATATGTAAAGTATTGGCGATTTTGTCCACTGTGATTGGTCTGTGTTCTATCACCGTACCCTCAACGATTTCCAAATTGCCCTCAGTTGTTTATCAAGCAAAACGCCGAGAAATTGCAGGAGTCCATTTACTTTTTAAATTCCTCTCGTATATGCTGCATCCGTCCTTCCGACAATCATTTCTTTTTAGATTTCTTCACTTTGTCGTGCAGCCGTTCATGCAGCCTTGGCTTCCCTGCACTTCCTATTTGTTTCCTCCCTAAGGAATTTTCCTGAACACGTTTGTGCATCCTTCTGCTGTCGATTAACTGAAGTGTTTCCGGTGTTATCCATGGCAACTTTGCAGTTATCTTCCTTGTTCCTATGTTTTTCTCTACAGATTCTGTTATTGCTCCTTCTAGAGAGAGCCATTCCTTTACATCTGAACTGCCTACGTAGCTATTCATTGTAGCATTACCTACACCCCCAGAGAACTTCAAGCGTCTTCATTCCTTAACACTTCCGTATCCCACTTCCTTGCTCACTGATTCTTCCTAACTAGTTTCTTATGTTTCTGCATACTTTTCATCATCACCAAATTGTGCCTCAGTCTATATCTGCCTCTCGGTAGGCCTTACAATCCAATATCTGATTTCGGAATCCTTGTCTGACCATGATATAATCTACCTGAAATCTTGCTTAATCTGTCAGCCCTTTCCTAGTATTGCTCTTTCTCTCGTGATTATTGAACGGAGTATTCGCTATTACCATTTGAATTTTTTTGCAGAATTCAATTAGTATTCCTTCTCTTTTACTCATAATACCAAGCCCATATACTCAAGTAACCTTTCTTCTGCAACCACATGCCAATTCCCTATGGTTATTAGATTTTCTCATCTTCCTGTACTACTGAATTACCCATTCAATATTCTCATGTACTTTCTCTATCTCTTCATCTTCTGCTTGTGATGTCGGCACGCATACCTGAATTGCTCTTGACGGTGTTGGTTTGCTGTCGATTCTGTTGAGAACAGCCCTGTCACTGAAGTGTTCACATTCACCCACTCTCTGTCCTACCTTCCTGTTCATGATGAATCCTACTCCCATTATACCATCTTCTACTGCTGTTACCGAGCGAGATGGCGCAGTGGTTAGACACTGGACTCGCATTCGGAAGGACGACGGTTCAATCCCGTGTCCGGCCATCCTGATTTAGGTTTTCCGTGATTTCCCTAAATCGCTCCAGGCAAATGCCGAGATGGTTCCTTTCAAAGGGCACGGCCGACTTCCTTCCCCGTCCTGCCCTAATCCGATGAGACCGATGACCTCGCTGTCTGGTCTCCTTCCCCAAAAAACAACAACAACAACAACAACAATCTGCTGCTGTTGATATTACCCTACACGCGTCTTTCATTTCACTTAAGTGTAGCTTATTCCATCTATATTGAGCCTTAGCATCTCCCCTTCAAGATTTTCTAGATTCCCTAACACGTTCAAACTCTTTGTATTCCACACCACCGTCTCGTAGAACGTTATCCTTTCGTAGTTATTCTCTCTTTTCCTCATGGTCGACTCCCAATTGGAAGTTTCTTCTGGAGACCCGAATGGGCGACTAGTCGGGAATCTTTTGTCAATAGAGAGAACATCAAAACAGTTTTTTAATTACAGACCACATGCTCTGTGGTTACAGGTTCTGCGTATTTAGTGAACTGGCCTCCATTGCTTTCTAAATCATCATTCCATTGATCATTGCTGATTATTCAGCCTTTTAGGGAGAGTTTCCCATTCCAAGGAGATGACAGTGCCTTTAAACTCTGTCCGCTCCTCCACTTTCTTTGACAAGACCGTTGGCATAATGTAGTTGACTCTTGTGCCGGAACTCTTCAGGCATCGTTGCTGATGATTTTTATTCAAAATTTGAACAGTGGCTTGGTTCGTACCAGGGACCGAGGATATTTTGATTACTAATCAAAGACACTTTTCCGACCACGGGTGCAATGTTAATACTTAATGGAAATGAACACTGAAGTGCTGAGAGTTGACGACGTGCGTCTGAAATCATCCGAGGCTGTAGAGATAATGAAAATATATATTAGAAGTTCAGGTGAAGAAGACTGGGCTTCCCAAGAAATGACAGTCATAGACGGTGAACAGATAAATATAACAACAAAGAAGGTATCGATGAAGAAATCCTGATTAACAGAAGAAATACGTCAATTGATCGACTGAAGAAGTAAATACAATAATAGTCCTGTTAACGAAAGATAGCGAATAAAATGCACACAGATGCAGAGGCTAAATAATGGCGGAGCAAATATGAAGAAATCAAAAAGAAAATGCAATCGAGAGTTCCGGTTCATCTACTTCCAAAACGCTAAGTCTCGTCTCAGTAGCCACAGCTTTCTCTCTCTAACAGTCCTCTGCATGTCCGCGTGTGAATAACATCTCGTCTCACTTATCATATTTTTAAAGAGGATGTTCTCGGCGGTTCAGTTTTTTTTCTCTTCGATTTTACCTCTGAAAAGCATCTATTGTGCAAGAATATCGTGTATAATTAGGTCTGAAATGAGTTTTTGGTTTGGCGCTACCCTGAAACTTTCTTCAGTCCTTTCGTCTCTCCTATTTCTTGTAAAACTATCTCATTCGTTCCTCTGTCAGTCCAACAAGTTCTTGTAACTCACCTCCAGAAGCATATTTCCACAGCTCAGAGACGAGTTTTCTCCTGCTTTGTTAGCGTCCAGGTTCACATATGTCCGGACACACCACACAAAGATCCTTACTAAACATGTTCAGTACAAGGCTTTCCTTATTCTGAACGGCATTCTCTGCCAGTGTTATATGCCTCTTGGTATCCTACAGACGACTATTTATTTTCTCCAGTCTGCTACCTACTTAGTGAAATTAGGTTCCTTTCTCGAGTAGCTTGTGGTTTATTTTGATGTTAGTTTAACCTAACCCTCCCTTCTCATCTATAAACAAAAATTTTGTCCTCTTAGTATTTATTTTTACTTTCACTTTTGCTGCTCTTGATTTCAGAACTTAAGCATTTCTCAGAGTTTGACACTATTGCAATATCATCGGCGACTGCCATGCCATTTTTACAATGTTTTATTTCTATAACACAACCGGGTTGCTGCTACCATGCCCTTCTTCGGATGGTTACATAGATGTTTCGGTCAGCAACACATCGTCTGGTCCTGCACTCCAACGTTTCAATAATAAAAACATTGCTATGTCATTTCATATATTTAGATATAATGTGTAATAGTTGTATTTACTCACACAAATTCTAGTGGACGTCTATTTGTGTTGTTGTGGTATATGTAGTTGCCCAAGTGATGTATGAGCTGTTGAATTCTAAACACTACGCATATTATACACTCCTGGAAATGGAAAAAAGAACACATTGACACCGGTGTGTCAGACCCACCATACTTGCTCCGGACACTGCGAGAGGGATGTACAAGCAATGATCACACGCACGGCACAGCGGACACACCAGGAACCGCGGTGTTGGCCGTCGAATGGCGCTAGCTGCGCAGCATTTGTGCACCGCCGCCGTCAGTGTCAGCCAGTTTGCCGTGGCATACGGAGCTCCATCGCAGTCTTTAACGCTGGTAGCATGCCGCGACAGCGTGGACGTGAACCGTATGTGCAGTTGACGGACTGTGAGCGAGGGCGTATAGTGGGCATGCGGGAGGCCGGGTGGACGTACCGCCGAATTGCTCAACACGTGGGGCGTGAGGTCTCCACAGTACATCGATGTTGTCGCCAGCGGTCGGCGGAAGGTGCACGTGCCCGTCGACCTGGGACCGGACCGCAGCGACGCACGGATGCACGCCAAGACCGTAGGATCCTACGCAGTGCCGTAGGGGACCGCACCGCCACTTCCCAGCAAATTAGGGACACTGTTGCTCCTGGGGTATCGGCGAGGACCATTCGCAACCGTCTCCATGAAGCTGGGCTACGGTCCCGCACACCGTTAGGCCGTCTTCCGCTCACGCCCCAACATCGTGCAGCCCGCCTCCAGTGGTGTCGCGACAGGCGTGAATGGAGGGACGAATGGAGACGTGTCGTCTTCAGCGATGAGAGTCGCTTCTGCTTTGGTGCCAATGATGGTCGTATGCGTGTTTGGCGAGGTGCAAGTGAGCGCCACAATCAGGACTGCATACGACCGAGGCACACAGGGCCAACACCCGGCATCATGGTGTGGGAAGCGATCTCCTACACTGGCCGTACACCACTGGTGATCGTCGAGGGGACACTGAATAGTGCACGGTACATCCAAACCGTCATCGAACCCATCGTTCTACCATTACTAGACCGGCAAGGGAACTTGCTGTTCCAACAGGACAATGCACGTCCGCATGTATCCCGTGCCACCCAACGTGCTCTAAAAGGTGTAAGTCAACTACCCTGGCCAGCAAGATCTCCGGATCTGTCCCCCATTGAGCATGTTTGGGACTGGATGAAGCGTCGTCTCACGCGGTCTGCACGTCCAGCACGAACGCTGGTCCAACTGAGGCGCCAGGTGGAAATGGCATGGCAAGCCGTTCCACAGGACTACATCCGGCATCTCTACGAATGTCTCCATGGGAGAATAGCAGCCTGCATTGCTGCGAAAGGTGGATATACACTGTACTAGTTCCGACATTGTGCATGCTCTGTTGCCTGTGTCTATGTGCCTGTGGTTCTGTCAGTGTGATCATGAGATGTATCTGACCCCAGGAATGTGTCAATAAAGTTTCCCCTTCCTGGGACAATGAATTCACGGTGTTCTTATTTCAATTTCCAGGAGTGTACATATATCACTGTGGAACATATCTTAGTGTCAGTGCCAAGCATCGGGAATAACTATACACTTGATGTGTGTATCCATTAAGCAAAGATTTAAGGGTATCATTCATTTGCTACTGAACAATATATACACACTTAAAAAAGGTTTTGCATCACCTGTTCAGAAAATTGTTATAGAGATGAACATAAACAATATTTCCGATCTTTTTATTGCCCATGAAATCCACACAATGCATGTTGTACCACCTCACAGCGATACATTCAGAGGTGTTGGTCCAGATTACTGAACATGCCGTTACCTCTAATACCCAGTAGCCCGTCCTCTTGCTTTGATGCATGCCTGTATTCGTCGTGGCACACTATCCACAAGTTCAACATGGCTCTGTTGGTCCAGATTGTGCCACTCCTCAACAGCGATTCGGCATAGATCCCTCAGAGTGCTTGGTGGGTCACGTCGTCCATAAACAGCCCTCTTCAATCCAGCCCAGGCATGTTCGATAGGGTTCATGTCCGGAGAACCTGCTGGCCACTCTAGTTGAGCGATGTCGTTATCCTGAAAGAAGTCATTCACAGAATGTGCACTATACGGGCACGAATTGTCGTCCATGAAGACGAATAACGTCCCAATATGCTGCAGATATGGTTGCACTATCGGTCGGAGAATGGTATTCACGTATCGTACAGCCATTACGACGCCTTCCATGACCACCAGCTGCGTACGTCGGCCTCACGTAATGCCACCCCAAAACGGCAGGGAACCTCCACCTTGCTGCACCCGCTGGACAGTGTATCTAAGACGTTCAGCTTGACCGGGTAGCCTCCAAACACGTTCCCGACGATTGTCTGGTTGAAGACATGTACGACAGTCATCGGTGAAGAGAACGTGATGCCAATGCTGAGAGCTCCATTCGGCATGTCATTGGTCCCATTTCTACCGCGCTGCATGGTGTCTTGGTTTGAACGATGGATCACGCCATGGACGTCGGGGATCATGCAGCCTATTGCGCACAGTTTGAGTCGTAACACGATGTCCTGTGGCTGCACGAAAAACATTATTCAACATATTGGGGTTGCTGTCAAGGTTCCTCCGGGCCATAATCCGTAGGTAGCGGTCTTCCACTGCAGTAGTAGCCCTTGGGCATCCTGAGCGTGGCATGTCATCGACAGTTCCTGTCTCTCTGTATCTCGTCCATAACTAAATACCATCGCTTCGGTTCACTCCGAGACGCCTGGAGACTTCCCTTGTTGAGAGCCCCTCCGGGCACAAAGCAACAATGGGGACGCGATCGAACCGCAGGAGTGTTGAACGTCTGGGCATGGTTGAACGGCAGACAACATGAGCCGTGTACCTCCTTCCTGGTCGAATGACTGGAACTGATCTTCTGCCGGACCCCCTACGTCTAATAGGCGCTGCTCATGCAGGGTTTAGTGACATCTCTGAACAGTCAAAGCGACTGTGTCTGTGATACAATATCCGCAGTCAACGTCTATCCTCAGGAGATCTGGGAACCGGGGTGATGGCAAACTGTTTTTGATGTTTGTATATACAGCATAGTAATATATATCAGGTAGTCGGTCATAAAAAGGAAACATTGTTATAAAGTTTAGTTATCGGGTTTTCAGCTTAAAGCAGTCTTTTTTCTACAGGAACAGTTTTTACTCTCATAATTTACGTTTTCCTACCATGAAAGTGACAGTGTCAGTACCAAAGGCTATAGTTGGAAATCAGTGAGCTTGCTCTCACAAGAATGTGTTATTGTTTAGTTTTAGTGCAAGGAATTAGTTTGCATAATCATGATGGTTACAATAGGACTTCATAAAAAACATAGGCTGCATACTCGACTTACAAATACTGAAATGTGATAACGATAGTGCGCACATGGCACGCGACCGTTGCGTCACTATACCTAATGGTACCAACAAATTGAACATGCAGAAAAATATATAAAAGCCGCTATTGTTACGGAAAGACAGAAATGTATATACTTTTACCGAATAAAACGTAAATGAGTTATTACTGGTTACTATTTCACATCATTTAAATTACAGGTAAGGTACAGAATTCTACTAGCTTTGCTCAAAGAACAAGCAGGAAGAGTACGATCAGCTTTTCTTATTTTATTACACCAGATAAACGAAGGCGACAGCTAATAAAAATATTCTGTTGGTACACAGATCCGCAGCGTTCCCCATAAGTTTCATAAACACAACAGATACACGTAACAGAACTTTGGTGATCAATAATACTCTCCTTCACTACTTATAACAGTCTTTCAACTTTGGGGTAACATTTCGCTACCGTGACTGTAGGAATCACGTGGTTTTGAGGCATAGAACTCAACGAGCCATGCTCGGAGAGCAGTGTCATCCGCAAAGGAAGTTGCTAGAAGGTTGTTCGGTAGAGAGATGAAAATATGAAACCTCAAGATCAGGTAAATAAAGTGGGTGCGGAATAACTTCACAACCCAACTCCCATACAGTGTTTTTGTGTCTAGAAGAATGCGGGCTGCCGTTTTGGGGATGTAGCATCACTTCACGCAGTCTTCGGTGTCATTTTTCTTCTACTGCGTGTGCAAGACTTCTCAGTTGTTGACAACAAATGTCAGCAGTGGTGGTTATACTTCGGGAAAGCTATTCTTAGTACTCCGCATTGTCGCCGTTCCACCAGAAGCATAAAATTATCTTTTATGGATATGAGTAGGTGTTTGTACGTGAAGTTGCTGTCCAAACGATCTTCATCGAAGGTCTTAATGAGCATGGAGCGACACTAATGTCATAAGGACCCTTCTAAAACAGGGAAAAAATTTTCTTGCTGTGCTCTGTCCAACGGTATTATCCTCACACACAGCCCAAATGTTTTTGGGCTGCGTCCGCTGCTGTTATCCCTCTTTTTAAATCATACAAAAGAAAATGACAACGCGTAAACACAAATTGGAACAGTAGACTACAAACAAAAAATGAGAATCGATAAATAAATCCGTAGCAACCGGAATAATAACATCCAAAACAAAAACTCTGCGAACGTACGCACCATCATAATATTAACGGGAAGTTAACATTCTGCGATATGGTCTAATATCGTTCAAGTACAATATTCTGCTTCGAAATGTGTGGCGCTCAAACTTGACATTGAGAATATTATGAAGTTTGCAACAGTGATTTATTTACAACATTTGCACTGTTTACAACTCGACAATATACAGATGTTCCTGAAAAGCATGTGGACCTCAGCAAAAGAAATCTCCATCCCTGTAACCTATGTAAGTGAATACAACTATTGCTCATTACAGATAAATAATTGCAAGCAGCTTGGCATGTTTTTTATTTATGAAATATCTTGTACATCGAAGAAGTTGAAAAATTAGCCAATCAGTTGCAAAACTAAGTTTTATTAGTCCTTGACCTAGGTTTAGATATTTCTGAAACATGTTATTCAGAAGGAGTGAACATCGTTACATCACATGATGGTACATTAGATTTGATGAAGCCGAGAGCCTCTTGTCATATTTAAAATTGATAAAAGGAGAATTATCCGAAGCCATGGATTTAATAGCAGTCACATTACCTTTGGCGTACTACAGAATGAATGCTCACTAGCAATTGCCCACAGGTAGAGGCTCTTGTCAACATAAGATTGTAACTGGTGTGACAGTTCGCCGTAGTCTCTGACATGGTGTAGACGTAACTTATGCAAATACTTTATGATATGACTCCTGTCACAATGTTATGTTGACAAGAGCCTCTACCTGTGGGCATTTACTAGTGAGCACTCATTCTGAAGTGCGATACATGTAATCTGGCTACTATCTAAAGGCGTATCTTGGGATACTTACTGCTTTGTCGATTTTTGCAAAAGACGACAGTAGCGGCAAGTGGGGTTCGAGTGGTTGGTCATAGGTGTAATACAGTAAGCTTAGGCATCTGTATACATAATGCCATAAAATATTAGGCGATTTGTAATTGCATCACAAGGCTATTCTCGATTAAGTACTTCAACTTGCGTACCTAAATCTCTCCATTTGCGGGAAGTTTTAGTTTTCTGCTTTAACATGAAGAAATCAGTGGCTGTGGCTCTTAGAACGCTGGGTAAGACCAATGGTAAGGAACTATTATTGGAAGAACGTGCAGGGAATGTTTTCGACGACTTAAAAACGTTGATTTTAATGTCGAAGACCGGGATGACGGTGGAAAACAGAATGTTTTCGTAGCTACTGAAACAGACCAAGACAGTCACAGGACATCATTGTCGAAAGCAATTTATGCGTTCGAACCCAGCAATGAAACACAAACGGCCACAATACAGCGATAGGCACGTAAAGGTAATTTTGCTGCATGTAAGTGCTCGACCCCACAACGCAAAACTCGTCAAAATATACGTGGAAACATTGAAATAAGAAGTTCTATCCCTCCCGTCGTATTTTCCATAGGTTGCTCTCTTTGACTACCACCGTTTTCAATCAGTGGAATACAGTCTGGCTCACAAGCACTTCCGATCATATGAACGAGTGCGAAATTGAATCGACTCATGGATCCCCACAAAAGACGCCCAGTTCTTCCCCCACGGGATTCGTACGCTATCCGAAAGGTGAGAGAAAGTAGTGGCCAATGATGGGCAATATGAATCATAATTTGTTTGTACGTTTTTCACAACAAAGCCCAGAACTTCAAGAAAAACTGGTGGAAGCAAAGCTGTAGACCTAGTATATGACAAGAGCTGCATCTAATCTATTGTACCATCATGTGATGTAACAACGCCAACTCCTTCTGAACAAGGTATTTTTAGAAATATTGAACCCCAGGTCAAGGGGTAGTTGAAGTTTGGTTGCAACTAGTTGGCTGATTTTTCAATCTCTTTAGATTTATGCAATTGGTGTTTCACAGCCGTATTTAAGATTTTGGTGTTATATAGTAGCACTAAATAGTCACATGTTCTTGTGCAGTATACAGGAGTAGATGACATGCTATTGACCAAAACATCTATGCACTTGAAAAGTATTTGTGGCTGGTTGGTCTTTTACCAACTATCATCGAGGATAAAATAACACATTTAATTTAATTTCGTGGAAAAATCAGGAGCAAAATGTACAGCCCCTGAGGTGGCTGCAGTCTCACGAACTGCCACAGTCCACACAAGAGGACGCAAATGAATAGACTTTATACGAGGGTGGGCCGGCCAAATCGGCAACGGAGCGCATCAGTCGACGCACGCCTCACCCACGAGCTGCCGTACCGCAGGGCGAGGCGCAACCAGTTACAAATAAATGGCAATAATTCCCCGTCGGCAGGAGTTCAGCTACACCGACCGCCACTGCAAATGAGTTCCCCGCCGTGTGGCGAACCAGGCGCTCCGTCGCGCTGGGAATCGACCCATTACCGTGCAGCGGCGTAAACAATGGCCCGCAGATTCTGTCACCAGTCACATGATCGCTGATGGATATTGCGCACCTAACACCCCGATTAGAGCGAACAATTAGCCGAACCTGTAAACTCCGCTCGCAGGGTACGATATCTGTGATCTGTGTGTGCGTGTGCAAGCGAGTGTGTGTGTGTGTGTGTGTGTGTGTGTGTGTGTGTGTGCGTGCGTGTGTGTGTATACGTGCGTGCTCGACAGAAACAGATCCGTGATTTTCAATAAATCATTTCCTCGATCTGTTTCCTCACTCCCGTTTTCCACACTGTGCACTGTGTGGGTCGTGCTGGTTCCCTGAATTTGTCACACAAGTGCTGCAATTTGTCACTTTGACGGAGGGCGGATACACATATATATATATATGTACCTTTTTTTCGAATGCGGAAGAGCTGATGGACGTTAAAGGCGGGATGAAGGAAGGGGATGAACCGGATCTGAAGGACGTCTTCTTTGGATGATTGATCTCGGGTGTTGCTTGACCGCCGAAACGTGAACGCTCGGAGGCAGATGGAATTCGAGCCTGAGAGAACCTTTTGTGTACGAGTAGGGCGTCTCGAAGGAAATGGTTGGGAATCCACTGAAGAGAAGTGAAATATTTTAATAGAGTCTTGCACCATGCCGCAGAAGCACTTCGAGCCTGATACCGCATCAGTGCAATATTATGCACCACATACACGAAATACGTCTAGGATGTAGGCGGTAATACTGTAGATGTTTGTATCATATACCAATGAATAAGTCTGTGAAAGGAATTCCTCGACGATATTAAGTGTGTATAACGACGCAGTCATTGCGTACGACAAAGTACGTTACTAGGCAGTAGTTCAAGAGGACATCGTCCCGCATTTTCGTACTATTTTATTTCTTTTCTCCTTCATCGTCCTACTTTTCCTCTGCTTTATGGTTTCAGTGAATTCTGTACTTTGAAGTATATTACGTAATTAGTCAAATGTGTTTCGTCTTTGATACTGTTGTTGGCTTCAGATAATATTTTAAGCTTCATGTCTGTCAGATGATCCGGATTAGTAATAAGCTAGTAACAGATACAGTCTCTGTTTCTGTACTTCCTAACCTTTCCTTACATTGAGCAGCGCATGTTAGTCAAATATTCAATAGTCTTTAATATACACAGGTTCACAGACGCTGTGAAAATTTTTAGGGAAATCATGTTATTGTATTGCAATTTTTTAAAGACGTAATAGAAAAACGGACCATCGGAAGCAGAAGTGTATTCTGCAACTGCTAAAACTATACTCGACAGCATACATAAATACTCGCGTACAAGAAGTTTTCATCCAAGATGTAAGCATTTAAAATCAGACTGAATATTCTCATTATAAGAGTACTAACTGGCGATCTGTTTTAATTTTTCAACACCATCCAAAAGTCAAGATCGCACAAAGTATTTTTTTTATTCAAGGCAACCGGTTTCAATAGCCTTACCTGTCATCGCCAGGCCTTAATCATTATTTTTTCTAGTAAAACGTGTTCATTTTACGTTAAACCTGATGCACAAGTTATCGAGTGGATAAAACTAAGCACATTATAAACGTTTGCCATCGCTAAAACATTTAAAAACACACAGCACCTCGTACAAAAGGCCATGTTGAGTTCAAATGGCTCTGCGCACTGTGGGACTTAACATCTCAGGTCATCAGTCCCCTAGAACTTAGAACTACTTAAATCTAACTAACCTAACGACATCACACACATCCATGTCCGAAGCAGATTTCGAACCTGCTACTGCAGCAATGTAACATTAATCTGCGGGCAGTACGTATAAGGACATGGCCTTTTGGACAAGGTGCTGTGTGTTTTTAAATATATTAGCGAAGACAAGCGATTATAATGTGCCAATTTTTATCCATGTGACATCTTACGCACGAGGTTCAGCGTAAAATGAACATGTTGTACCACAACAATATTTTAGGATGTCAAGATGACAGCTAAGACTGTTGAAGCCGGTTCTCTTGAATAAAAAGTATTCTGTGTGATCTTGGTTTACGGATGGTTTTTAACATTTCGAATCCTTTAGTGGAAGAAATTTTGCCACCTGCTTTTCTGTAGAGAGAGTAGCGTCCAATGAAGCGGATAAACACGACCATTGTGCTGTTTAAAAATACACAAGTTTACATGTCATTGCCTCTCCTTCTATTAGTTTATAAACCATTCGTTAAAGGAATACAGCTCAATTTTCCGCCACTACAGTGATACCTATGTAAGGTTTCCGCAGTCCCTTAAGCAGTGAATTTGATTGTACACTGACACATGTCAGTTGTAGGTACAAAGTGCGATTATCGAACTCGGAACACTAAAAGTTCTGTGTCGGTGATAATAGTTGCTGACAAGTAGAGTCGTTGTGTTAATTATAAGCACTGGACGAAGTGTCAACGGACGAAGTAGCGGCTAAGTGCCCTCCCCCCCCCCCCCCTCACCGTGAGTGAACCCCCATTAAAACGATATAATTATGCTGCTTGATGAAATAATGCATTTTTAAAATTAGAAGTGATTTTCCGCGCATAGTGGAAATTATCAGAGTTCACGTAAACAGCTCCAGCTAATGGATTACAGTGTTAACCACGTGGGTGTGCCATCAGAATAGCGTGTGACAACATCTCATTTTATTTGTCTGTGTTGAAAGTAGACGTGGGTAATCTGAAAGTCGAAGTGTTGACTGTCACCATTAGGTTTAAAAGGAACGCATTGCTTCAGATATTACAGACCTAATGATGACCTTGGTTAAGACGAAACCTAAGTTAGTGCTCATCCAAAGGTATTTTGTAGTATCTCCCACACCAAAACCGATAATCCATACAGCTAAGGCACGGTCACAGTAATGAGACGTTATGCTATTTCGCTGTATTCTGTTTCTTTGGAAATCAGTTAATCGAAAATGCGCCAGCGAGTCATCATAATGTATACTGGATACGCCATTGTTTCTCTCGAGTGCTGTACATAGTTTACAAAATATACGCGTTAAGACTAACTCCATCTTCTACCAGGGTTCGATATACAATAGTTTTCAAGTATTATCCCAAACAAAAGTCGAATTTAACCAGGAGAACTTGGAGGCTAGGATACTACTAGGCCTCTTAGTACCCATCTGGCAAGAAGTCACACTGATAATTAAGTTAAGAATTAAAACTTAACCAGATGTAACAAAGAGGTAATTTATAATATTTCGTGAGTGGAAGAACTTCATGTAGTATCCTGGTAAATTTCGTTTCTGTGTTATCAATGGTTTATGTAGTAAGAAGAGTTGTACTAAACAAGTGAACAAAGTGTTTAGTTCTCCATCACCGTTGCCGGTTAAACTACAGACGTACGCAGCCATAATGTGTTTTATATGGTAACTATTACAGACTTCCTGAGACCATTGTTTATTGACAACATATACGATCGATTTGGAATGCGCTTTTCGTCATCATATGTATTAAATATTTACTGGCT
Organism: Schistocerca americana; assembly: GCF_021461395.2. Taxonomy (NCBI): domain Eukaryota; kingdom Metazoa; phylum Arthropoda; class Insecta; order Orthoptera; family Acrididae; genus Schistocerca; species Schistocerca americana. Next base: position 747,436,808 of record NC_060122.1, on the reverse strand, counting down.
CAAAGAAAGGATATCTGATAAACACCATTACTGCACCACACTACTTAACCACGTATATAAAATCATCAAAATCTTTTAGTGTTCTGTACCTCTCTCGGTAAAATCACAAACCTTATAGGATCGTACCATATTTGTGTGGTGTCTCTTCTGTCGGACATCTCCGACGGAACAGACACCACAAAAACATAGCATACCTGTAACCTTGACTACTATGATTTCCTCACTGTCGGCAGCACAATAGCGTCCGAACATCTTTCGGGAATACAGTAAACGTTGTGAGTAAATGGGATAAATTGACAGGGACGCTATATATTAGTAATGCGCGATAAGTTGAGAATTTGGGTCGATGGAATGCTGCTCGGATAGCCATAGCGGATAAGGTGACTGCTCATGCAAAGCGGGAAATCGGTCTACTAGTCCTGGTGTGGAACAAATTTTCAACTTTCTCCATTAAATTAGTACAGTGCCCAGTTGCGACTGACGTCGGTAGCTCCGTGAAAACTTTATAGCATCATTTTCTTGTCGGTTTGTCTGTCTGTCCGGCTGTTAAGACCAGTTCTTCTCAGGTCAGGGTAGAGGTTTCGCATTGAAAGTTGCGTCCGGTTCATTGATGGTGTAAATATTTTAAGCTACCACGTCACTGCAATCAAAAGATACTGCCACTTGTGTCACATATTTCGATACTTGCAAAATCGCTGATAAAACTGTACTGTGTTTCTCGTTGACATTCTCAAAATACATTAAAAGTAAAAGTAAAGAAAACAACCCGCAACAAGTAATTTGTAATTACATCACATAAAAAGTTGTCAATTGTCGTCAGTCTGTTTAGATCCATTGTTCCCAGTGACGAGTAGAGGTATCAGACTGAAATGTTACTCAACTACTAAGGTGAAGTAAAATATTTAAGCTTCTAAGTGCTTTTAAATCAATGCAACCAAGAGTTACGGCAGTCTGTACAGACCCCGTTTTCTCAGGGAACCGCCTGCCGCCATTTCCTCTCCTATGCCATCCTGTGCAGCTCAAGAGCGCCATTGATTTGTTCGAGATATTCTAATCTCTCTCTTACATTACAGTTTTAACCCTCTACAATTCCTTCCAGTAACACGGAAGTTATTCACTGTGGTCTTGACATATGTGCCACCGTTCTGTCTATAGTCCTAGTTAAACGTTGCTTAATTCATTAGTCGTAATTTTGCGCGACGTAGTACAGCAAGACATCTCAAATTTGTCGCTTCTAATCTACTCCGGTTCCCTTACGATCCAACTTGTGCTCCAGAAAAATGTTTCTGAAATTTCTTCTCCAATTATGATCCCCGTTCGATGAGAGTAGAGTTCTTTTGGCCAGGAATGCCCTCTTCATCTGTACTTGTCTCCTTTCAAGTATTTCTTTAGTTTGCTTCAAAAGTGTCAAAATTCCTACACTTCCTTTATATATTAGTAACCAATTTTGGTAACTATATCACCAATCTCATTTCCGCTACTCCTAATTTTGTCTTTCATCGATTTCCACATATCCATATTTCGCACTAATAGAGTATTCATTCCATTCTTTGTGCCCTGCTCTTCTTGCTCGTTTTCACTGAAGATAGCAATCTTACCTGGTACGCCTGTACTTAAAACCTGTTTTGTTTAACCTTTAAATCTGAAGGGGGTGGAAGGGCTCACCCAATAAAGTTAACATTTCAATTCCTATGGGTTTATTAGCTACCCAAAACAATCACATGAAATTTCACAGGCACCGCTCGGGGAATCTTATTTAAGAGACTTACATTAGATAAAATCGTAAGCACGTTAATAAATAATCTCTCATATACATTGAGAACCGCCAGTCAGGCAAAATATTTAAGAAACTCTCATTACACAGCGGGTGAGGTGGCGCAGTGGCTAGCACAGTGGACTCGCATTCGGGAGGACGACGGTTCAATCCAGCGTCCAGCCATCCTGATTTAGGTTTTCCGTGATTTCCCTAGATCGCTCCAGGCAAATACTGGGATGGTTACTTTGAAAGGGCACGGCCGACTTCCTTCCCCGACCTTCCCTAATGCGATGAGACAGATGATCCCGCTGTCTGGTCTCCTCCCCCAAACAATCCAATATTCTTATTACATAAAATCATAACGAAGATAATAAATCATCTCGCACGATCTCCCACCAAAATTGACAGAAACCACTAAGGCTGAATTTAATCATAACTTTAACAAACAACTCTAGTTAAGACCCATTAAATTTCAACTTTAATACGAATACTTGAAACAAATTTACTAAACGTAAGCTGGGCAATTTTGCAGGGCGAACTCGAAATTAATCAAATGCCCACTGACTTGTAACATGGACGTTTACAGCATAGAAAATTACAACTTTACAATGATACATGTGTAACAACAGAAACAGGGCCCAAGCTTGCAAGGTCGAATTTTAACCGCGAACGGTGGAACAGACTGAGAGAAGTAATACTTAACTTACAACCGAGACATGACTCCGTTTGCAACCCCACGTCGAGTAGGCCACCAAAATGTGAACCAGGCAAACGCTACCAAAGAGGAACACACGAGCTCAGGCGAAGTCCACCGCCCGTAAGCCAAACTTGTAATCTAAAGAGAAGCCCAGTGCTTCGGTTGCCTACTACCTCAGCTCACTGAAACACAAACCACACCCGACAACATCAGGCAAAATAACTTTCCTTAAGTTTAAGAATTAAGATTGACCAGTGAATTAACTCTATAAAATCAAGGGTAAACAAGAACTAATTTCACTGGCAAGTGTTTCTTTAAAGTAAAACTGCACCTGATAATTACTGAGAGTGGGGAATTAACTGGCTGCCGAGAATCGACACTCACTAGAACTCAATGACGCACATCTGCAAATACATCAATATTATGCAGAAGCACAGCACACACTTAGTAAAAGGCCTTAAATGAAATCAAACAAACATAACCTCACACGTCTTGCAACGTCTTACTATAGCAAGAGCAATCATTTTCGCAGTTAACTAAGCGCTCTTAACTGGGTGTCTTGATGCTGGGACGAATTTGCGAAGATGTCAGACCACCACATCGCGAGACCATAACAGTGTCCCTCCAAGGAAGCGGGCACATCCACAGCTCACGAGGTTGCTGGAGAATGCACAGCGCCGGCCAGCTCCCGCCGACTCCAGTACAACCACGTGACAACCCCCACCCGGCCTCAGGCACGCCGTCTTCGCTTCTGTTCGCCAGCCAAGCGCCGACTCGGGAACCGCCGCGTTCCGTTCTCAAAGCGTTATGTCCTCCCAGTCTACTCGCGGTCGGCACTCCCTTATATCTCGAGCCGGTCCAGCCCCAAAGAGAAAGCCCTACACTAGGAAATCGTTTGTCCTCATGTCGGAGATACTACTGGCGCCAGTCACGCCACGGCTCATTATCGTTGATATTTCTCACCCGGAATTTTAATCTTGAACGCAACATACGTTGTTGTCACTGCATGGTCGACACTATGGGATAAATGTTGTATCCGTGTCTTAAACAGTTTTTAATGCGAGCACGTCTTACTCGGTCTTCCGTTGTTATTGTTCGTTATTGGTTGTCATACGTATCTTGTATTACCCCACAATGTCAAACACTTTCCAGAATCTAACAATGATGAACACTTTTTGTAGTTCTACAAATCTTAGGAACCTACCTCGATTTTACTTACGACGGTCTTTCTTTAGCAAATGCACCACTTACCAAAAAAGTTAATAGTCATTTAAGAGATCTTCATTTGCTTTTGCGGTCACAGGTTCGAATCCTGCCTCGAACGTGGCTGTGTGTGATGTCCTTACGTTATTTAGGTTTAAGTCTAGGGGGCTGATGACCTCAGATGTTAAGTCCCATGGTACTTAGAGCCATTTGAGCCATTTGGAGATCTTCATTCTTGTTTTCCATTTTTCTATATATTCTTCTTCTCAAAAACTTGGGTGTATGAACTGTACAGCTGATTCTGCAGCAATTTTCGCGCTTATCTGCTCTTGCTATCTTACGAATTGCTTGGATTATTTTTTCCCAAAGTCTCTTGTTATGTATCTCGTCTCAAAGGTTCTATACACGAATGTAAATGGCCTTTTCGTTGCCATTACAGCAATGATTTTAGAAATTTCGAAGGAATATTACCCATGCAAACTGTATTATTTGATTACAAATCTCTCAAAACTCTGTTAAATGAACTTCCATTTCTGCCTTAACCAGGGCAGCAGACAGTTCCTCCCCCATACCCCCTCCCCCGTAGACACCGTCATAGTATTCTTTCCACCTATCCGCTCTCTCCTCTACGTTTATTAGCGGAAATCCTCCTCCATCGTTAATGCTGAAATTCTTGGTTTTAATTTCACCTTAGGATATTTTGAATTTTCTGTATGCAGAATATAACCTCTAGCTGACCATTTCCTTTTCGATTTATTTTGCCTTACGAATATGAATCGGAAACTGAGATTGAAATATAACAATTAGTCAGTTTGTGTTTCATACGTATTGCAAAACAGAAGGCCACTCTTTGCGTAGATTTATGTACGATGTCAATTGGTATGACACTATATGAGTGGCTATTGGATGTGCGTGCATGGATCTACTTGACTGAATGGGTGTACACGTGATTGCTTTCCCAGATACACTTAATGATCGACCTTGTATTGGGAAATCAGTTACGTACATTGTACGAATTATCAGCTTCTGTTAAGTGTTGCCAGAGTAATTCTGAAATCTTTCAAATACTAAATAAAAGTAAACAGAGGGTTGCATCCATGTCCTTATTACATTATTTTACCTCTAATTGTGTGAGTTGTGTCCTCAACGTATGGCCGCAACTCTTAGCTATAGCCTGTTTGTCGAAAACCTTTATCCACACAGTTTTGTCCTCAAAGAATAAAGGGATTTTTGTTTTTCTTTGACTGCCGTTGTATGAATATTTTTCGTGTGGTTGCATAAGCTTCGAGTGGTATCTTATGAGGGACCTGTGTCTGTTGCTTCCATTTTAGGACCGCTCCGCCACTGATGCATACAGAAGCCTTGTTGAGTTTCAATGACGTTGGTAAAAACAAATCGCCCTGAGCGGCGCGACAGTAAAATCACAGTCCTGCTGTTCGCTGTCCCCCATCTACCGCACCACCACCCTCTGTCCTCTCCCCTCTTTTCGGCGTTCTTTCTCTTTTTCGATCGGCTGCATTATTATCATAGTACCGTCCCGGAAACAAGGCGACCGACAAAAGGAAACAGCTGCTATTGTTGAAGGCGGGCACAAAGGGCGTGCTGAACTCGCCGGGCGGCGGACGGTGGGGGTAATTACCCCCTGCCCTCAGATGGGAGCGGCGCGTGCCCCTGCCAAATCCCGCCAGCGGTATCACGGGGCTCAAAGCGCACCGGAGCCAAGCTGCCTCTGTGTGCTGCAGGGCTGCCTACATGCAGGCGCGCCCGCGTCAACAACTTACCACGGACTGTGGAGAGCTCTTTGACTTTCAGTACACGTATTCACATAAGCAAGGAGAGGCAAGAGAAGGTAATTGTCACCTCTTGAAATCTAGGGTACAGAGTTTACTTTTTTCACTTTTCTTAAATAATAAAAAAGCCACGATCGCTTCAATTTCGTTTACTATATGACCGGTTTCAGCTCTCTGAAGGTGCCATCATCGGATCTGTGAAGGTATAACATAACAGGTTTGAGGGACGGCTTACATGAGTTAACTATATACATTACAATTTTTACAGAACAACATACCTGAAACGTGGATTAACATTTATAAAACCATATGAACATCATGGCACATGAGGCAGGCCATCTGATAAAAATCATTATCACAACCAATAAAAATAATAAAAAACTGCTCTCATGGTCGATATTTCCATAAAATATAAAACTGAAGTCACCAGATGAAACTACCACTGCTCGCCTAACACCGGTCGCCATCATCACTGCCCTAATCCACGCACGCTTACCTGCTGTGATTCTAGCGGTTCACAACTCCCCACCAAATAGTGCTGTCTAAGCAGCGCACACACAATCCCACGGAATAACCACTTATTAGCACTAAAACACAACTTTACTATAACTGCTTGTCACATACCCATGCAAAGCCCACATTTGCGCATACATTTCCTGTACATACTATAATCACTATAAAATACGGTAATTACAAAGTAAAAGCATCTGAGGCACAGACATTATCCATTAGCGCCTTAAAAAACTGCATAATATATTTTACCTTTATTCATATAAGGACGTCAGGAATATGCACACAGAAAACTGTTCATAACATGACTTAAGTACAATGTGATGAGCGATTAAAACCTGTATTCTGGGCTTTATCTGTCTAGGGATTATGGTCTTAGGTATTGTAAGCACTAAAAAGAACGTATTAACTTGCTATAAAGTCTCTCACCATCTATACATTCGTTATAAGCAAGGCACGAATCAACTACGAAAACGTGCATAAGCACATGGAATTAAGGAATGCCCGGTCAGAAGCAAACTGAAGGGCACAGGAACAGGGGGGAAATGACATGCAGACCAAGATGCACAGTGACTCCACGTACGCTCCCATCGCCATGGCACTCGTTTCGTCCATGGGCCACACCGAATGGGGAATAATGGAAAACCATATTACTATGATACTTTGTTTGTTAATTTCAAGTATTCCTGTAAATGATTGTAATGCCACTGAACCGCAGATTTAGGACTACCAAAGGCAGAGGGAAATAGTATTGCTTGTCCAGATGTTAGGTAACTTGGGTTACTTTAGTTGTCACACTATTCACTGGAAATTACATTGTTTTCTTCTCTTCGTGGCTAAATCGCCAACAATGTTTCGCAGTGAGAAGAATGTGAAACTTCTAAACTGCAACCTCAGTTCATAGAATTACTAAGAAGGGGCAGTTGCCATAGCGGCACAATAACGGGTCAAACTAGACGCTTAAGGACCGTTTACGATCAGTCTTTGGCTGATAAAAGTCGCTTCAACCGACCAGTCTGATTGATTTCTTCGAAAGCACCCTACATTCATCTCCGTCTCTTAGTCATAATTTACCTAAGTAAATGTAGGTTTCGAAACACATTTTTAACTCTTATTATAACAGTCAATGAATAAAATTTTATTATGCTGTACCATATTAAAAATTAAAAGGCTTAGAATCACTATTAGTGCTGCTAGTTGTAATGTTTTGGGAGAAATAAAGGTGCTGTAGATGCCAATAACGAGGTATAAGAGTTATTAGTTTATTCTCTATTTATGTGCTCCAGGAAGAATTGATAAGGGATATTCTTTGCTATTTGTTTCTGCTGAGACTTAACAAGATTTACTTAATCGACCTGATTTTTTCCGCATTCGGGTTTATACTGAACTGGGAGCTGTGAAGTCTCTGGTGTTTCCAGATTCCCCTTATGATGGTCAAACATGGGCAGTAACTGTAGGGAATCGCAAAAGATTTGATCCTTTCGAGATGTGACTTGTAGGCGGTTGTTGAGAATATCATGGACTGACAAACGGATCAAGAATCTAATCTTCCAAGAAATCTGGGTGGATAAGAGGTTGTCCAGTATTTATTTCGTGCAAATCCTATAATTCTTCGGTCACACAGTTCCACGACAGCAGGATGACTTGGAAAAGATGATCGCCGAAGGTAATGTCGAAGGGAGAAGATTGGAGGGGAGATCACCGAGACGATAGCTAGACCAGACAGAGGAGAAGACACACTAAACATGGGGTCAGCTAGTCGAGATGCAGAAAACCTGGAAAAACGGAGAGAAACTGGTAAGAAGATTGTGTGGTGGGTCACCTACTTTTAACTATGAAAGGAGGTGTGTTGATGATGATACTTCCCTTTTCGCCATAAACATGACCCACTACCATAAAACTGACTTCACAACTACTGAACCTCGGAGGTACAGTAAGTTTTGTACATTTACAAAACTGCCAAGGGTTTCGTGACAAGTAGTTGACAAATTGCCTGTCGGCTTCAGTCTCGGGTTCTTCAGCGGATGTTTGTTTGAGAATTTTTCTGATGTTTCACCAGCAAGAGTGGCTGGCATTGTCAAACCTTCACCGTCCGTTGCTGGTGGTGGATTTCCTGTTGAAACTGTCAATAATGTCCTTTTTAGAATCTTGTCCTCTCTTGGGAAAATATCTACTGAATCTTGCCCTCTATTGGGAAAATATCTGCTGGTTTCCAAGCGCGTTCCATGCAATTACATACAGTCTCAGCTATTGTGAATACTGCGAGAGCTAAGACTAACACAAAATGACCTCTCCTTTTTGACATTTTCACCGGCAAAACTGTATCTAATTTCTTAACGTCGGCGGCGTCCACGTCCCAACTCGTAGCTGTGGGATAAAATGAATTTTGTTGAGGGGTAGGAAATTATAAGGTTCGGTTCTGTATGTCATGAAACTAAATTTCTTCTAAAAGACCTTTGCTGTTATAGCTATTTCATAACACTTCAGTACTGATTACATAAGTTACCAATAATTATACCTTTTTTACATTCTAGCATCAGCGCGTGGCACAGTTTGTTGGAAGCTACAGACTGTGAAACGAATGTCTGAACAACATCTGCCTCATACAGTGCACACGCTACACACATTCATTGTGCTTTGTACATAAGGAAGTAACATTGAGATACATACGTCACATAGGCTTACATATCTTACGAAAATGACTTCTCCAAGTGGTAAGTTGTTCCCAAGTGGACCAGAAATACCTTCATTATTCACTTCAAAACAGATAAATGAACTAATTGACAGCACATCTCAACAGAAACTATTTAATAGCTATTACGAGGGCAGTTCAATAAGTAATGCAACACATTTTTTTTCTGAAATAGGGGTTGTTTTATTCAGCATTGAAATACACCAGGTTATTCCCCAATCTTTTAGCTACACAACACTATTTTTCAACGTAACCTCCATTCAGTGCTACGGCCTTACGCCACCTTGAAATGAGGGCCTGTATGCCTGCACGGTACCATTCCACTGGTCGATGTCGGAGCCAACGTCGTACTGCATCAATAACTTCTTCGTCATCCGCGTAGTGCCTCCCACGGATTGCGTCCTTCATTGGGCCAAACATATGGAAATCCGACGGTGCGAGATCGGGGCTGTAGGGTGCATGAGGAAGAACAGTCCACTGAAGTTTTGTGAGCTCCTCTTGGGTGCGAAGACTTGTGTGAGGTCTTGCGTCGTCATGAAGAAGGAGAAGTTCGTTCAGATTTTTGTGCCTACGAACACGCTGAAGTCGTTTCTTCAATTTCTGAAGAGTAGCACAATACACTTCAGAGTTGATCGTTTGACCATGGGGAAGGACATCGAACAGAATAACCCCTTCAGCGTCCCAGAAGACTGTAACCATGACTTTACCGGCTGAGGGTATGGCTTTAAACTTTTTCTTGGTAGCGGAGTGGGTGTGGCGCCACTCCATTGATTGCCGTTTTGTTTCAGGTTCGAAGTGATGAACCCATGTTTCATCGCCTGTAACAATTTTTGACAAGAAATTGTCACCCTCAGCCACATGACGAGCAAGCAATTCCGCACAGATGGTTCTCCTTTGCTCTTTATGGTGTTCGGTTAGACAACGAGGGACCCAGCGGGAACAAACCTTTGAATATCCCAACTGGTGAACAATTGTGACAGCACTACCAACAGAGATGTCAAGTTGAGCACTGAGTTGTTTGATGCTGATCCGTCGATCATCTCGAACGAGTGTGTTCGCACGCTCCGCCATTGCTGGAGTCACAGCTGTGCACGGCCGGCCCGCACGCGGGAGATCAGACAGTCTTGCTTGACCTTGCGGCGATGATGACACACGCTTTGCCCAACGACTCACCGTGCATTTGTCCACTGCCAGATCACCGTAAACATTCTGCAAGCGCCTATGAATATCTGAGATGCCCTGGTTTTCCGCCAAAAGAAACTCGATCACTGCCCGTTGTTTGCAACGCACATCCGTTACAGACGCCATTTTAACAGCTCCGTACAGCGCTGCCACCTGTCGGAAGTCAATGAAACTATACGAGACGAAGCGGGAATGTTTGAAAATATTCCACAAGAAATTTCCGATTATTTCAACCAAAATTGGCCGAGAAAAAAAATGTGTTGCGTTACTTATTGAACTGCCCTCGTACATTCATGAATGGGCTGCATAATATTATTGTTATTATTGTTTTTATTTATTAACATTGTCACGGACATTCTTCATATGCAAAGGATTGGCAGCCTGAAGTCTTCCAACTTCTGCTAACTCAGAAGTAAGGAGTACAGCAATCAAGTGATTTAAAAATAGTACGTATAGTTCACATATTTCAATTTGTTTAATTTTAAAAGTGAGTGCATGGTGTAGGTTTAGCAAGCATCACTAGGGAGAGGAGTGGTGCAAAGAAGTAAACTTCAGTAATATATGGCTATCGTCAATCTGGACAATTATCTTTCTCTCGTGAGAAGGAGTTATAGTTAGCCCAAGCAATGCACTGAAAATTGCTGCGTCATCCTACTGGAAAAGGCTGTTAGAAGTAGGCAGTACCAATTACTAGTATTTTATTGAGTCATTTTCTCGTGGATTAATAAAAGACCTAAAAATCTACGTACCATTTATATTTTGTCATTTTAAACATAAAAGTGAGTAAAGAAAACTCTTTTTCATTCTAAAGTTTATTTTGGAGCACGTAATGATGATAAAGATTGGGTGCAGGGGGGCGCTGAACCAGCTGTCTTTTTACATTCAGCGTAATGGTCTCAGAAACACTGAGAAGCACAGTCTTACATGGTATGGATTCGTCTCCAGGTGCGAGCCCCTTAATATAATGAAATAATATTCCAGCGAACAGCCTCACGACCCTAGACTTTACGGAAAGAAATTAAATACTAGTTTCCAATCCTTTTGTATCCGGACTTCAGACAGAGACTGATTGAGCTAGAAGTACGTATTTCTGTTTACTTTTGGGTTTTAACTTGCAGGATTTTTTGTATTTCTACTTTTCACATTAAATCAGAATAAATTTTTCTTAATGAAGGCGAATACAGAAAAATGTTGGTACGTTTCCTGTCTGAAAAAGAACAAAATGCCTTATGAAACTTCCTGGCAGATTAAAACTGTGTGCCCGACCGAGACTCGAACTCGGGACCTTTGCCTTTCGCGGGCAAGTGCTCATTCTCATTCTGGAAACATCCCCCAGGCTGTGGCTAAGCCATGTCTCTGCAATATCCTTTCTTTCAGAAGTGCTAGTTCTGCAAGGTTCGCAGGAGAGCTTCTGTAAAGTTTGGAAGGTAGGAGACGAGTTACTGGCAGAAGTAAAGCTGTGAGTAACGGGCGTGAGACGTGCTTCGGTAGCTCAGACGGTGGAGCACTTGCCTGTGAAAGGCAAAGGTCCCGAGTTCGAGTCTCGGTCGGGCACACAGTTTTAATCTGCCAGGAAGTTTCATATGAGCGCACACTCCGCTGCAGAGTGAAAATCTCATTCTGGAAAATGCCTTTTCGTTTTACGAGGATTAGAAGTTTATTAGTGGAAACTACATATTTACAAACTATAGAAAGTAGATACATGTTTCCATGTTTTACTGTCATTTAATCACCAGTATTGTGAATAACCCTTTGCCAGCGATGTGGAAGTCGTAGGATACCCTTAGAAGTGCGAGTTCTGTTGATAGTTCAGGTGTAGCTGTCTATTGCCTGACGAATCTCTATTCCAGTTTCAAAGCGAATGCCTTGATTCGCTTCCTTCAATTTAGGAAGAAAGCTGAAATCACAAGAGATTAAGTCAGGGGAGTGTGGTAGGTGGTACAGCACTTCCCACCCACCTCGATCCAACTAATCAGTCACAACCTACGCCATATGCTACAGAGTATTTTCCTGCAAATGATAGGCACGTCCTACCGAAAACGCAGTTATTTCTTTCTCCAAGCTGTTCATTTCTGCAATACAGACCGAAACCGGTTTACGCACTTGCAAACACAACCATCTCTGTCACACAGTTTTTGGCTACAAATGGTGTCGTTCCGCTGCCCCACGAACCTTAATCACCATACCTGGCTCCGTGAGGCTTTTTCTCATTTGAGAGTTTGAAAGGACACCGATTCGAAAATACTGTAGAAGCTAAGAAAAAGCAAGGTAGGAACTGTCAGCCATTTCTAATGATGACTACAAAAAATGTTCCGAAACGTGGAAGCACCTATGGGACACGAGAAACAGTCGTCATGGATAGTATTTTCAAGTGCATAAGGTTGTTTTGTGGGCTTTCACGTTCGCCTGATTTGATACCAATGGGAAAAATCAAAGTGAAAATCTTTGCCGAAATACCTACGATCCAAGAAAAATTACAGCATCATATTGTTGCATCATGTACAATAGTCCTTGCACCAGCGACTGGAAGCGTGTATTACAGCATATACCGGGCATTTAGAACACTTGACGACATACTGGTAGATGGAATTTGAAGGAATTGCTTATGATCATAATCTTTCGTGCTGTTGCTGATGTGATTTTGAAATTAAATTCATGTTGCGGATTTATTTATTTAGATTCGTTTATTCCTGGATTCCCTGGTAAAAAATGCATTACATTTTTAAGTGTACTCTTCTTTACAGGGCTCTTTCAGAAACAGGAGGACAACTTTTCCCGTAACTAATTAACAAATCAGTTTTACAAGGCAGGTGATTTATCTTTTAGTTTGTGTGTCGGACCACCCAAATGTAGCCAAGTGTGACCGGAAACAGTATTAATTTAAACTTTTCTCCGTTATGCCTCTTTCGTAAGTAAAATTTCTTAGGAGCGTCAAGCTACAGAGCTCCAACAGCCTGACACAGGTGTTCTGTAAAGCAAAACGAACATACACTTAAGACAGTAATCAGTTTCATGTAGAACAGAAATAAATCTTAATACTAAATACAGTAATTTTTTCGAAACTAATTTCTATATTTTGAACAGTGATAACCCGTTGGATTAATCTATCTTCGGGCCACAACACTAGCAGCAAAACTTAACTATAACTGCATCTGAAAAGGGTAATCATAAACCGATATCTCTGTAACGGTATAGCTATGAAAAGAGTCAGTATTGTCATTTCGTGAGGACAGCACTACAATTTATTTGGGTGAAAATCGAATTACGATGTCTTAAAAGGTTCAGGAATTATCTGCGGTGAACAGCTAAGCAGAATAATCCTTTATAAATAAGTAACCGTTCTGCAGTATATAGCAGCGATAATTTTATTACTGCAGTTCATTATAAAGCGACAGTACAGACACAGAGGAAAAACTAACCAATCTATGATCGGAGATGATCATTTCAATAACATTTTGCTTACGTATTACCTCGCTCAAAACACATCAGAAAATGAAGACATAGGAAGTATAATCAAAACAATGACTGGCTGATTTACGTTGTAGAGCTGTACGTTAAGAATATTCAGTAGTGTAATTTTTTTCTCTTGCAGTAACGTGTCGTGATTAACGCGGTTAATCACCTCTACCAGTGACAAATACTGGAAGTAACTTTGCACCTTTCAAGGGTGAACAGGAAAATTACGTGACGTCCATTGCCAGCTCAGACACAACTACGTAGTGGTTGGCTGAGCTCAAAATTTAATTAGTTGCTACCGAACTTTGATCCCCCATGCAGTTTTCTTCTCGGTTTTCTTTACTGTTTCCTCTCTACAACTTATTTCTTTTCAATTTTTTTCCACTCCCGTAGCTGTAATCAGGTTTCTGTATGAGTTCACGATACCATTTCGCTGTCTCTATCACCGGTACGTTCAGAATTTCAAAGAGTATATTTCAGTCAGGTTTGTGTAAGCCCTAAACAGGTCAGTTGTAGTGCAAGTCGTCGCTTGCCTCAATCATAAATACATGTTATTATTTTTACGTAAAGAAATGTATTATCTTCTCAATAAACTTTAAATCGTGTGCTACGTCAGAAATGGAATGGTGTTTGATTGGCAAAGCACGCGTTTGGGGTGGAAGCTATACAAATTCTCCCCTGAGTTAATCTCCTTTACAACGCAATCTGACTGTATTTACTAGAATCTACTGGGACGCCCAACTCTGTTCGAATGGACTCAGCTGCGACCAATTATGTATGCGACAAACCACGTTCACCTGAGAACTGGGAGTTGTGAACATAATTTAACACCCCTACGTTGATGCAGCAGTACTTTACCCTTTCACCTTGATCCAGGCGACAGCAGAAAACGGCGTGCTGTGGGCGAGGCGAGGCGTGCTACGGCAGCTATAACGTTCTTATGAGTCCATGTCAATTTGCTAACTATGATGTCTGGCGTTCTGATTAACAGAACGCAGGGAGCTCCCCTATCAGGCCCTGATATGCTGGCAGACTTCAGTGCTAGATGCTCCGGTTCTATGGTGTGGACAAGCCAGTGTGACTCGCAGGCACGACAGCGCATGCTGGAATTGTCAACGGTCATACAGCCGACTCAGGACGAATAAGTTCACCCTCGTGAAACACGATGTGTCTGAGGTAGTATGCAATTGTACTGTTGGTATTATTGGAAACTGTCACTGGCTTTTAGTCCAAAACGAGATTCAGACCACAAGTCTCGTCCACTAGGGAAAGGCCTCAAGTTCTCCACCAGCGGAGGACCGGGCGACGAAGAAAGCAAAAAATCACAACCACACTCCACCAAGCCTCTGTATGGGAGACGAATTAGCAAAAACGAAACCACCCCCTCACTGCACAAACCAATCAAACTATCGATCCCGCTGGAGTGGCCGAGAGGTTCTAGGTGCTGCAATCTGGAACCGCGAGACCGCTACGGTCGCAGGTTCGAATCCTGCCTCGGGCATGGATGTGTGTGATGTCCTTGGGTGCGTTAGGTTTACGTAGTTCTAAGTTCTAGGGGACTGATGACCTTAGAAGTTAAGTCCCATAGTGCTCAGAGCCATTTGAACCATTTTTTTGAACTATCCTGTACTCCAAACAATCCACAACTGAGCATTTCAGCAGGGATTGAAAATACGGCCTCAGTTTTAAATTACCTTATTTTCACACGACCAGTTTCGGACTGTTATAAGCCCATCCTCAAGTATCGTACTGGAAATAGTAAAGGCGGAAGATAATCATCACGCCGCAACACACAAAAAGAAAAAACTTGTTTTTTTCTAAAATGTTTTACAACTTTAAAAAAACATTTCGAAACCGCTAGGTGCTGTGAAACCTATGTCAGCTTCTGGACCGACCTGTTCAATACGCTCCTTCACTACGCATAATGCACTTTTAAGTTATATCGTGTATTTTTCATGTAACGTTTTTGTTTTTGTTCAGTTTAAATGTAAACCACTAAATTCAAATTGTGAACGGGTGGGCTAGTGGCCCCGCGGTCTTCTCTCCGTCAATAGATGGCAGCACTATGGCTGCTCTGGTTTACCAATTTGCCTCCTCGTTCGCATCCACTACTCCCTGTTCTGCGCTCATAGGCAGCACACTGCGACTGGTTCATGCGGCGCTCGGGGGCCACAGCACAGCGTAAGTGTCCTGATATCGTTTGCATATAATCCATACCTCGGAAGTCGTGCGTAGCACTGTATGGTGCCACTTGAGCATTGACATAGTTTTCACAGCATCTAGCCCGACCGGCGGTATCAAAATGATTTTTAAAAGTTTTAAAGCTTTTTAGGAATTTTTTTTTTTTTTTTTTTTTTTTTTTTTGCTTTTATGTGTTTTATGGCGTGTGAAAATTATCTCCCGTCTTTTGCTATTTCCAGTACGACACCTGAGGATGGGCTTATAACAGTCCGAAGCCTGTCGTGTGAAAATAAAGTAATTTACAAAATGGCTCTGAGCACTATGGGACATAACATCTGAGGCCATCAGTCCCCTAGAACTTAGAATTACTTAAACCTAACTAACCTAAGGACATCACATACATCCATGTCCGAGGCAGGATTCGAACCTGAGACCGTAGCGCTCGCGCTGTTCCAGACTGAAGCGTCTAGAACCGCTCGGCCACCCCGGCCGGCAAAGTAATTTACAACTGAAGCGGAATTTTCAACCTCTGCTATCCTCTATTCATTGAATCTCTCCTACGTCAGATCTGTTGGCCTGGTAGCCAATCCAGAGACAGCAACGGGGATTCCGCGCTGTGGAAGCAAGCCTCCACTTTCCATCTCCTGAGATGAGCCAGTCCGCGACTCCAGATTTCTTTTGACCGGAAAAGAAAGATTTTAAACGAGGGAGGCGTCGTTCTCAAGGTAAGGATGGCCATATTTTGACAAATAAGGTCTACTTACATGGGACCACTGTCCGTCATTTATGGAGAGATCCAATCTTTCCAGGTAGATCATCTCTAATTTCTGAAAGAAGGCTCTTAAGCTTCTCAGACAGCTACGCCCATAAAATATACGTTTTTGTCGCTCGCCAAAAGAACGCGTCTACGTCTTATCGTCACAGGAGGTATGGTCTTGCTTGCACTGAACACATGCACCAGTCACTCTGTTCGTATCGTCCCAGCTTCTAACGTAAGTATGCACTGTGTTTTATGACCTTCCCACTGTTTGCACAAAGGCTCAGTTTACATCTGTTTTTTCTTAAAATGCTTCCTCCAAACAGTTTCCGCCAACTGGCCACCTTCGCAAACGACTGCCACCTGGTCCAGTTAAAATGTTTTGTGAACTGGCCGACCATAAGCAGAAGCGGGAGAGGGCTTTAGCCAGAAGTCCCTCTACTCATATGATCCACAGAGCGCTGCTCTCAGAATCAATTACATAACCAGTTCATCTCTTTCCCTCTTCTTCGTTGCCTCCACAATGCCCCATCGGATACAAGTTCCCTACAGCTTACACGAGCAGATATACGAACATTCTGCCCGCTATTTCTTCATCCAAAAAGTCATAAATCACACATACCAAATCCAAATGTAGTACCGGTGAACACCGTCATCATGATCTAAAATGCGAAAGGTAATCTGAGTATGTTTTCAAAGTGAGAGAGTGGCTTGTCACCTCTCAGTGTAGTTGCAGGGGTTATGGAAATACAAGACTTTCAAAATCGGAAATAGTATTAACTGTCATCACTCTTTGTGTAGTGAGCTCGTGTCATTTATTGACATGATAGGGACACTTACAATACTTTCAGTCAGCAGCAACAGCTCGGTGGACTAACAGCACAAAACAGTTTTCTTATGAAAGTCAGAAACTGCTAATATTCTCATAACAGTTTTGCTATTACTTGTGTGGGCTCTTACGTTTTCCATCGCTGTGCACAAAAATTGTTCAAATGGCTCTGAACACTATGGGACTTAACATCAGAGGTCATCAGTCCCATAGAACTCAGAAATGCTTAAACCTAACTAAACTGCCCGAGGCAGGACTCGAACCTGCGACCGTAGCGGTCTCGCGGCTCCAAACTGCACCGCCTAGAACCGTTCGGCCACACCGGCCGGCCGCTGTGCACAGTTTTGATCCAAGCTCATATGTGCCTGACATCGGAGGCCAGTGTAACCTTTGCATAAAACATGACAAGTGATCCATTTTCGAGGCTTTCGTCGCCATATCTTAACGTGTTGTTAGAGGCTTATCGTCTAGAAACCTTCGGTCGACGTCGTTTAATGATTTTTCTGTTGTTTCAACTACAATGAGTGTTTAATATTGTCTAAGACAGATTAAGCGCTGTCGGGATTGAATAGATGACCGTTCGAGTCTGCCGAGGTTTGTTAGCAGTTGAGGTGCACTCAGCCCCTGTGAAGCCAGTTGAGGGGCAACTTGATTGATGAGTAGCGGCTCAGATCACGGAAACTGACAACCCTCCGAAAGCTGCCAATAAACCCTTCCATATGCTCATCTGGTTATGCGTACTGGTTGAAGATGACAAGGCGGTCTGTCGGTACCCTTGGGTTTTCAAGGCCTATTCGTACAGAATTTGTTTGTTTCCACACTGTACTTCAAAACTCCAATCATCGTCATAAACACGTTCCGAATTTTGGTAATGTAAAATTTCTCAGCATACGGTACAGGAAAAAAGCTACTTTCTTGAGTGTAACACTGCTGTGACACCGCTGCTCATGCACTCACTACCACTTGAATGGAGTCGCCTTGGAATCCGCAAGGGAAACTGTGATTCCAAATCTTCGCGAAAAATACTTTCAGGTGGCCCTTCAAACTGTCCACCCAAAACCAAAGCACGCTTTCCTCTACATCGGTGATACATCCATGCTATGAAGGCGTGACTGACTGGCACTGGATGTGTTTGTGGTTCACTTAAACAGCATCCATCGAAACATTACATATCCGATGAAGCTATAGGAGAACGGGTGTCAGAATTTCTTGAGTATTCTAATAAACAGAGACCGTCACTTTGGCAGAAAGGCTTTTTCAATTTTTTAACCCATTCGTGTAGGATTTTTGAGAAGAGATTTGTCGGGGAATGCTATTATTATTAACTTATAGTTTTTTTTTTCACATTCACACAATTGTTTGCAAAATACGAAGCAGTGCATCGTCAAATATTTGTCCAAATCAATGGCCAACATACACACCTTATGTTCAAAACCGGTTTCCCCAACTACGATGTGAGAATGGGAGAGTACGGTATTGCTTCAGTTCAACTGTTACAGGGAACTAGCATATGTTGTTATTGCTTGAATCAGCAACCAGTGTTTTTGCTGCACGTTAGTTTGTTGCTCTTACAAAGGACTCAAAAAACTGCATTTTACAGATTTATTTGGTACCAGACGCTGTAGAAACGTCACTTCTATTTCGGATCTTACATTTCTTTTGTGATGTATAGTTAGGTTGTGACAGTCCCAACGAGTTGTCTTTCAACAGCTCGCAACACGCATTGTTATCCTATCGACATGCGTTTCTTTGCTTCACCACGCTTTGCTGCGTACCGGTACTTCCTCTTTGCCCCTCATCCAAAACGCTAATGTTTTCATACTTTTAAGAAGTATCAATTGCAGTGTCATAGTCTGCACCATTACTAAAGTGACTAAAATCCTTTTCTTCGATAAAAAACCGAGTTTTCGCGGCATTTGCTTCGTAGGGGTCAGGCATGTTGTCGCTCACTGAGCTCATAAAGCAGAGTAAATGTATGCAACCTCGTTTACAACTTCAACATCACAAACGTACAATTAGTCTCATATAACGGTATGGCAGTAGGGTTATTACAGGAAACAGCGAGGTACAGAAGAGTCGCATAATGAGTCTACAACGCTA
Source organism: Schistocerca americana (assembly GCF_021461395.2). NCBI lineage: Eukaryota > Metazoa > Arthropoda > Insecta > Orthoptera > Acrididae > Schistocerca > Schistocerca americana. The sequence continues at coordinate 747,417,655 of NC_060122.1, read as the reverse complement.
TGACGAGTGTACTCGTCACTGTACGTGAATCAGTTCAATCTATCTCCAATTTGATGTGAATTTGTGCAATTTACATTTCTGTGGTTAAAATGTCGAAGTTTTATGTTTTCTTCATATTCGTTTTATGTAGATATGTAACAGCTGAAATAATTGCTATTTGTTACCTTCTTAAGGTTTTTTTATACTTTTATTATTAAAAATAACAATGACTGTAACCATAAAATAGTTAACAGAACGTATGAGTTTTAATTATCAGTTTCGTTTATTTGTGCGTCTATCAAATCATAATCTCTCAAAAGTAATAACGAGTGCAGGAGCTAAAACATGATTTCATTATTCCTTTATACTTCTTTTTCTCTCAATTTCATTGTGACGCTCTTGCGTAAAGTAGGCCTAGATAGTAACATGCCGAAATTCGGTGTTTCTTTATGCAGTAAACGGGAAAGATATATCACACATTTTCTACTGACGCAAAACACTTTTCTCCTAAAATGTGAGCACTCAGTGTATCAGTACAGCTATTTAAAACGCTATGGCAAAGAAGATTCCTTTGCCTCCATGGTTGTTACAATATCGATTAGAAAGTCGTTATTTGCACTCTACTTACGCAAGGAGTTTATTGAATCTGGAGAGAAGTATACACATGAATCTGTGCACAGTGAGTCAAGTTTTCGAAAACAGCAATTAAGTGAATATTGCGAGAAAGTAACGAAAATCGTTAAATATAAAGCAAAAAATAAAAATACCTGGAATGCAGTCAACGGGTCAACTGATCCTAGGGGTGTTATTGCCAATGTCATTGTTGGATTATTAGTTTTTTTCGGAAGGCCCAGCAAGAAAAGCATCCCTGCTTACAACACAGTGCCTGGAAAAAGTTCTCAGTTATTTACCAGCTCACTGCAGTTACTGAGTGGTGAAGAAATTAAAAATGTCTGGGTAACACTTGTCATTTCGGGTACTGCATTATACATGAAAAATAAGAACTTTGAGAAGGTAGTATTTGCACAACCTATCTGTATGATTTATGACATTGGTTAAATTGCGCGTGCCTGTATTTCACATACCACTATCAGACATTATTGCGTTCGCTATCCTAATGAATGTATGAGTAATATTAATTTTTAATGCCTCTGAAGTACAGATTTTCTCCCAGTAATGATGATCGTAAAAACCGAAACCGGTAAGGAATAAAGTTGGGTAGGTGCACCTAATAGGTATAAAAATGATTTTCTTGAGCTGTTTAACAGCTGTAGCTACGCAAAGTAATAATGACTTATTTTATCTTAAAGATACTGCTGAAGCACTGCTTTCGTTGCAGAAAATCCAAGACCTATAAATGCAGTTCGAACAATATGTCTCATACTCATTCACCTCAAATGGCTTTTAAAAATTCATTGATACAGAAGAATGTAAAAACGACAGAGTACTAAAGAAAGGCTATGGATCAGTAGACAATGATGTGTACTGAGTCATGTTTATCACCTGCAAAACATAATGACTTGTTTATGATGTTGCCATTTCTTCCTCAACAGCACTCGGATTTGCTTAGTATATTTCCAACTTTCTTTTTTCATAAATTAATTTAGTTTCCCGTCAAAAATTTAAAAGAAACGAGGAATGGCTTTTGTCGTCTAAACTTCTACTACTTAAACTTGCATTATCACCGATAATAGCTATGTATTAATGACACTTGAAAACTTTTTTATTTGCACTAGGAACCATTCATTTCGTGGTATGGTACACAGAACAGTTTTGATAAATTATTTATTTTCTATTTTGTCTCACTGTTTTTGTAGTCGTCATAATTATCAGAAAAGATTCTCAATCTCTGGAAACAAATAAGTATGTACAAAAAGAGATACATTGTTTTTTGGTTCTCGTAACATATGTGAAATCTTCAGCTTTCAGACATCCGTAATGGCAGAAATAGAGAGACGTCCGTGTTACATATCAACATTGCCTGATTATGATAAGTAAGACACTCGTAAAACGTCGCGATAACGTAATATTACCACCTCACTGAAAATACTTGAGCTTTTCATAACCTTCCTCGTTGTAAGACACGGAGTAGGGGTTAGAACTGGTTCTTTATTTTCAGACTTTCCGAGCGCCACTCAGACGATCAATAAAAACAGTGTCCACTCTTCGGGCTCCGTATGGTCGGGAACAAACCGTCGGTGATTCCCCCGCCCGCCACTTGCGCAGATCCGCACAGGTGCCGTGGTCGATGCCAAGTAACAACCAACCAGGGCAGTCGTCCAGCGAGACTCATTTGTTTTCATTAGCGGAGAACGAGGCCCCGGAGGCCCACCGCGGCGCCATAACAAGCGACCGAAATGCCGGCGTCCGATCCGAGGCGCAGCCTCCCAAACGCCATCACCCCAGCGCCCGGGTGGGCGGAATGGCAAACGGTGATTAATGGACAGCGGATGGATTAATTGGCCGCGTTGCAAACGGAGGTCGACGACAAAGCGGCCGCGGCCAGAAAGCTCTGGCAGGTGACCGCGTGCGCCCCGCAACTGCTGCAAAGATTTTGTTTTACCGCGCCGGGCTCTCTGTTGTTTCCAGTGCGTGCTGCGGTGCACAGTCGCGAACATTTTTTGTCTCTTTCACATCCACAGTAGCATCAATACCATTGTATTACAGGGAATTCACTGTAAAGGATATGCGACAACTAGTGCAATCAATATCCGTTTTCGATACGATATTAATTTTAATTAATGTGGCTACATTTAACCTCATGGAAATACCTCTCTCTAATCTAAAGCTGTATGAAGTGATTAATTCCGATTACATTTCGAACAGCTTCAGGTACTTGTAGACTAAGAGAAACTGTAACGTTCTCTGGCAGTACGCATCCAAAGTGAAAGTTAAAAGGACATTACGATGTATAATGCTCACTGTAACAAATAATTTATATGTATTTCGGTTAAATGAATTTCGAAAGCACACTTCATTCTGTGAGGAAAAAGATAATTATGAATTTTGCTATTATAAATTATTATTCAGAGACAGTGAAATACTATCTGTGGCGGAAGATATTAAAACCGCCACAGAACAAACGATATGTAATGACAAAGGGTGTAGAAGAATTAGTTAAGCTATAAATAGTCAATATATTGTAGTGGAATAGCTTGTCTTCTGCACGGACTGAATGGGAGAGGAACCCGTGACGAAGCAGTAGGCTCTTACGTAGTCTTCATTTGTCATAAGTCGATGATCGACGCCATTTTTAGCTGGAATTTTAACAGGTGTGTAAAGATTTTAATTGTTTCTGTCAAAATATATTTATCTAGTAAAATCTGTTTGTAACAATTACAGCAAAGGTAGGAGACGAGGTACTGGCAGAAGTAAAGCTGTGAGTACCGGGCGTGAGTCGTGCTTCGGTAGCTCAGTTGGTAGAGCACTTGCCCGCGAAAGGCAAAGGTCCTGAGTTCGAGTCTCGGTCGGGCACACAGTTTTAATCTGCCAGGAAGTTTCAATTACAGCAAAGTTCGCACCGGACATTACCCATTTTGACACCGTTCCTCACAAGCGACTTCTAATCAAGCTGCGGGCCTATAGGGTATCGTCTGAGTTGTGCGACTGGATTCGTGATTTCCTGTCAGAAAGGTCGCAGTTCGTAGTAATAGACGGCAAATCATCGAGTAAAACTGAAGTGATATCAGGTGTTCCCCAGGGAAGCGTCCTGGGACCTCTGCTGTTCCTGATCTATATGAATGACCTGGGTGACAATCTGAGTAGTTCTCTTAGGTTGTTCGCAGATGATGCTGTAATATACCGTCTAGTGAGGTCATCCGAAGACCAGTATCAGTTGCAAAGCGATTTAGAAAAGATTGCTGTATGGTGTGCCAGGTGGCAGTTGACGCTAAATAACGAAAAGTTTGAGGTGATCCACATGAGATCCAAAAGAAATCCATTGGAATTCGATTACTCGATAGATAGTACAATTCTCAAGGCTGTCAATATTGTGGGGATGGCGAGCCTAAGGTGGCGTTTCATTGGCAGGACACTTAGAAGATCCAACAAGTCCACTAAAGAGACAGCTTACACTACACTCGTTCGTCCTCTGTTAGAATATTGCTGCGCGGTGTGGGATCCTTACCAGGGGGGATTGACGGAGGACATCGAAAGGGTGCAAAAAAGGGCAGCTCGTTTTGTATTATCACGTAATAGGGGAGAGAGTGTGGCAGATATGATACGCGAGTTGGGATGGAAGTCATTAAAGCAAAGACGTTTTTCGTCGCGGCGAGATCTATTTACGAAATTTCAGTCACCAACTTTCTCTTCCGAATGCGAAAATATTTTGTTGAGCCCATCCTACATAGGTAGGAATGATCATCAAAATAAAATAAGAGAAATCAGTGCTCGAACAGAAAGGTTTAGGTGTTCGTTTTTCCCGCGCGCTGTTCAGAAGTGGAATGGTAGAGGGTTAGTATGATTGGGTTCGATGAACCCTCTGTCAAGCACTTAAATGTGAATTGCAGAGTAGTCATGTAGATTTTATTTAAGAAATTTCAGCATTTTACTGGATATCGCTGGCGGTGCGGAGATGCGCCGCGAGCGAGCAGTCTGCAGCAGCGGCAGATTTAAATATACGATCGCTATAACGACCACATCCTAAAAAGGGTACAGGTAGAGGTGAACGAAAATAATAAAGTGTTTGTTTTCACGGCATTCCAGACGCAGGATAAAAAGAGATAGTAGATTCTATCTTGTGCATTCATAGGTGGATACAAGCTGCTGCTTTTGTAGATTTTCATTCAAAAAAGTGATATATTTTGAACATATAGTAAAGTGTATTTAAAAGTGGATAATTTTTTCAGGAGAGCTTAGTAATATAAAAAAAGAAAACATTTTCATATAGTAAAGATAGTCTTATGCTTCAAAGCTAGTTGGGGTATCCAGTTAAACAAAAATCCACTGCAACGTTAAAATGTTTGCTAAGTTCTATGGACAATAATATTTTCATTCTTGCACAAACAGCCTTAGTACTTGAATAAAAGTAAAACTTGAATAATTACTTTGGAATATTCAAAGAAAATCATTTTTATTAATCTGCAACAGAATATTTCATACGTAAAGTAATAATCACAGATGAAAAATTTATTGCAACCTTTCATTTCTCATGTCCATCCATGTACAGGGCTATTACAAATGATTGAAGCGATTTCATAAATTCACTGTAGCTTCATTCATTGACATATGGTCACGACACACTACAGATACGTAGAAAAACTCATAAAGTTTTGTTCGGCTGAAGCCGCACTTCAGGTTTCTGCCGCCAGAGCGCTCGAGAGCGCAGTGAGACAAAATGGCGACAGGAGCTGAGAACGCGTATGTCGTGCTTGGAATGCACTCACATCAGTCAGTCATAACAGTGCAACGACACTTCAGGACCAAGTTCAACAAAGATCCACCAACTGCTAACTCCATTCGGCGGTGTTATGCGCAGTTTAAAGCTTCTGGATGCCTCTGTAAGGGGAAATCAACGGGTCAGCCTGCAGTGAGCGAAGAAACGGTTGAATGCGTGCGGGCAAGTTTCACGCGTAGCCGCGGAAGTCGACGAATAAAGCAAGCAGGGAGCTAAACGTACCACAGCCGACGGTTTGGAAAATCTTACGGAAAAGGCTAAAGCAGAAGCATTTCTTAAACAGGAGATTGGAAAACCGATGGATCGGTCGTGGTGGAGATCATGATCAACAATTCACATCATGGCCTCCACGCTCTCCCAACTTAACCCCATGCGATTTCTTTCTGTGGGGTTATGTGAAAGATTCAGTGCTTAAACCTCCTCTACCAAGAAACGTGCCAGAACTGCGAGCTCGCATCAACGATGCTTCAGAACTCATTGATGGGGACATGCTGTGGCGAGTGTGGGAGGAACTTGATTATCGGCTTGATGTCTGCCGAATGACTAAAGGGGCACATATCGAACATTTGTGAATGCCTAAAAAAACTTTTTGAGTGTTTGTATGTGTGTGCAAAGCATTGTGAAAACATCTCAAATAATAAAGTTATTGTAGAGCTGTGAAATCGCTTCAATCATTTGTAATAACCCTGTATTTGCTAGGTTCAACGTCAACGGTTTCCCAATCACATTAAACGCAAAAAGCAATGAAAGTTCAAAACCAGACGGTCAACTTAATGTTACGAATAATTAAAACGGACAGAATCGCATTAAGAAACGCAAATAGGATGTCCCTGTGAAACTTGTGTTATTGCGCTGCTTCTGTGTTGGCAGCTCTCTGTAGCGCTTTGCTTTGGATCTCTCACCGCGCTTTCTTTGTAATACACTCTGTGGCTGGTTGGTCTCGTTGTTGGAAGTTAATCTCCGGTAGTGTTGGGCAGTTGGAAGTTAGTCGAAAGCAGTGATAGAAGTACTGTTGGGCAGTTGGCAGTTGGAGGTGAACAGGCAGCAGTGATGGATGTTAAATATGAGAAGTTAGCATTGATGGAGAGTAGAGGTCTGAAGTGTTAGCGTAGGCTAACGATCTAGAAGTATCTGACTTGGAGATTGAAAATTATTCATGATTATATATCTTTGTACTGGATGTCACATTATTAAGGTAAAAAATACATTATTCTCTTTGCAACAAAATATTTCCTTTACTAACCACATGCCTACTAGTAGTTAGTGGCTGTAGTAGTTAGAATCTTTTATTTAGCTGGCAGTACAGACGCTCGCTGTATTGCAGTAGTGAAGATTTTTGTGAGGTAAGTGCTTAAGGAAATGTATATGTTACTGTTATGATCTCTGTTTAGTCAGGGCCATTCTTTCGAATTAATTATTTGAAGTCAGGTTGTAATTTCTTTGAGCAGTCAGACTGCGTTGCGCTAGAATACTGTGGGTCAGTCTTGGCATGATAAGGGAAATTAAAGGGAAAGTAGGACGTTTAGTTTTACTCAGCTGTTTCAGAACCGAACAACGTAGAAGTTTCATCTTCTCAGTCACTCAGCAATTTAATTACAGACACACACATATAAACAAAAAGAAGTTTCACTTGTACTCAGAATAAAGAAATACTAATATTCCTATTGTTACTTGTCATTCATTTGTGAATATGGCCACTTTATCGTGTGAACTATGGCTGCTAAAGAGAAAACTCTCACTGCATAGAGACATACAAAATATCAAGAGAACTGTCTGGTGCGTATAACCTGCTGGTGTTACGTATATTTCCCCGCGAAAATGCCTGACCATCTTCAGGTGAATACTCCACGTGATGATGGTCAGAAGACTCTACCCTGATGTATTGTGGCAGGAAGTTACAGACATCTGACAGGTTTCCCGAAATTTCGGGAACAAAGACTACGACGCATGAAGCATAATAGGATTACGATTGGAACTTGCAAATAAGCACTTCGCGTGCCATGCTCCCACCAACTGCATCTCATGTCCCACGACTACAACATCACTTCAACCAGTACACCGTGTTTTAATCTGCCAGCAAGTTTCAAACCACAAAATCCGCAGCATACGGAAAGATTCACTCCTGTTTATATATATGTGATAATCTGCGACTGTCAGATACATAGTGTGTGTGTCTTGCTTCGTGTTCAGTGGTGTTCTGAAGAACTTGTGCTACGACAGGCTGATCGTGGTATTATCGGAGCAATAAAACGAGTGTTGCCATCCGAGGATGGGCAGATTTGCCGAAAACGTTCATAAAAATGAAACAATGATTCTTTGTTTGTTTGCAGGTCTGTGAACAGTCATCGATTTAACGGGTTCTAACGGTTCTGATTTCTATGTCCTGAATGAATCTCCATCATCGTTTATTCCATTAACGGGCGTTTAAGCAGAAGAAACAGGACTCTACAAAAAATTACATAAGAACACTTTACAAAAAGCATAATAGAAAAGGGGGTCAGTTAGTCACAGTGGAGGATATATCTACTGCAGATGGTAGTCCATCGTTGCCTGTCTCTAGCTTGTACTTCTACCGCTGTCTACTCTACTTCTTTGAGGATTGGTAGTAATTGAGTCTTCCATCAATTCCGTGGACGTCTTCTTTGCCGTCCTCCGGCAGGTTGACAAAGGAGGACAGCATGTGTGAGAGACCTATCACCTCGAAGAAGTTGACCAAACCATTGAAGCCCATTGTGCCCTATTATTTGGCCAATGTGTGGCTTTCAAAACCGCTAGTACACGTCTTCTTTTATTTATCGTTCGTATTTATTTTCCATCGCCGAGTCAGTAGCTCTTTCGAACTACCGTCTCCGCGAACGCACAGGGACTGCTGATGTCACCCACGTTTCACAAGCGGTATTGTCACTGAGAGGCAAGTTCAACGACCTTTCTTTGCCTAACGTAGTCTTATCACAGTAACGGCAAATCTATCTCGCCTCTGTTTTTGAACTAGCTCCACTTCGCAGTGACAATTGCTATCCAAGGCTAGCTGTTAAATAAACGCTCGACTGGTAAACATGTTGTTAATAATTCCTTTCCCTATGAGATAAACAGGTGCTGTATATTTGAAGCTTAACTAAGCTGCTACTCACTGAAACAGTTCCTGTGTATCCAAACCTAGACCTAAGTATCTGACGACATAATGTCACACTGATGTACGGCCCCTACAGACAAAATCACTTCCGACCTGCTTATTATCCTCCAATATCAGCACAGTTTGCGGCAGTACAATACACACAACAGAGAAAGAAATGAGAATTTTGTAATGTGGAAATGCTTTTATGCATTGAATTTGAGAAACCAGACTCATAGTTTTTAATAGCACGTCTAAGAGTGTGTAAGCTTTGAAAACATCTCCTTGTACGAACTGCGTAAAAACGGAAAACTTGCTACATTTACTGGCAAATCATAGTGTTTGCAAAAATGGTTAAAGTAGGTGACCATAGTGAGGAAAGGAATTCTGTCATTAGCAATGATAACAGTTATGCAACATATATATTTACACTCACCGAAAAATAAAATTAAAAAACCAGCAGCTCAACAACAGGTTCATTGATAGTAAATCTAAGAATGTATGCAGTTTATCATTTGCACGAACTTGGACAAAAAGTGAGACTTAAAGTAAAGATGTGTGCACCGATATACAGTTCCTTTAAACAATATTTTACACATCTGAAGTCACTGCACTTGTTGTCAGAAGACACTGCAACATCATTCGTAGCGATACTTACTGCTTCGATGATTTTAACAAACCTTATTGACACACTGCACAATTTAAGGCTTTCAAAAGTTTAAATCCGTCCTAACAACACGGTAAAAACAGCTTCTTTAATGAATCGTACTTGTATTCGTACTTTGGAGCAACACTGGTAATCAAATCGTTAACGAGGCAAGTATTCAAAGTGCGTTATACATACAAACAAATATGCACAATACGAGTGGATGAACAGGGCAGCCTTTTACTAATAAAGCGCGAGAGTCATAATACCCTATACATTGCGCAGAATTAATTAAAACTCCAATCATCAACCTGTTGGACAGATTGCGTAATGATTGCACATTCTTCATCTCCGGATATGATATAAGATATAATTATTATGTCAGCAATTGTGCGGGATGTAAATATGAGGCTGCTAACTGGAACAGAGACTAGCATATCCACACTTCTCACCAACAGCATAAAATAATCACATGATTACTACAACACACGACACTGCCAATTCGGCCACTGCTATCATACGTTTCCTCACAACCACTTGTTAGCAAAAATTGTTACCACAGAGCACTGTTCTTTCATCCGCTGTGTGCGTACGACAGTGCGAGCTGCCTCCCTACTATTGTACTTATGTGTACACACTAACCTGCCACGTCTTTCCTCGTCAATGGCGATTCCCTCTCACAAAGATGAATTAATATTAATCCTGACCATGATGAGATGCTACACAATATTTTACAATCATAAGTAGTTTGACGTATTTCTGCATGGTTCTCCTGCTACGAATTTAAGTCAAAGAAAAGGTAAGTAAAATAGTAGACAGTAATATTTACACAATTAAAAAATGTTTTATGCAGTTTTAGCGCTACGAATTTAAGTGAAAGGAAAAGTAAGTAAAATAGTAAAAAAAATATGTGCATAATTTTAAAAAATCTTAAACAGTTTTAGCAAAAAATTTTAAAATCACGTATGACAAAACATATACAAAGATGTGCTATATGTAAGTGTGTGTGTGTATTTAGTGTAGTAATGGGTGTAGTTACTGTTTCACGTTACGTACAATAAATGAATTAGTCTTTAATTTGTGACTTGAATCTTGTAATAAAAGTTTGTTCGCGCGGTTTCTGAAGCTAGTTTTCATTTTGGAGGATTTACCACCCCATTCTTTCATAAATTAACTGGTATTAAATATTTTTTAACCACAGCACGAGCACTTCTTTGCGCCGCCTTCCACAAATTATGCGTTATCCTGGGTCAAAGCAAATTCATTATAGCTACCTCCAGAGAAATGAATAACTAAACATCTTTGAAGTACATCCTAAGATTAAAGAGAAGAAAATAATAATCCCACAGTCTTAATGAGTATGTCAAGATCGTTCCCCGAGGTTCACTGCTATGAAAACAAACTGAACATTACAGAATGATATTTTTACTCTGGTACACTGCTTAATTTCATTACCAGGTGAGGGAGAGACAGAGATAGAGAGAGAGAGAGAGAGAGAGGAAGAGAGGGAGAGGTGCGGGGGAGAGAGGGACTCTATGTGTGTGCTTCTAAAGGGTGATTTTTGATTTTTCTGGATGCGGCTTTAGTGGAATTTGTCCTGATAGCTCACAATCAGAAATCTTGCTTGAGTATACTGTACGACCAAGTGATTTACCTCAGGCCACGTGGCAAACTTTTCAGGTGTCGAAGTACTACTCTATTCCCCTCCCTCCCCTCCCGCATAGGATAATTCCCCCTGAATGTTCCTTCGCCTCCTATTTGCCATCTCGTATTTTTCAAACGACCAATCAAATTGTTTCGTGGACCTTTTTCTTCTTTGCTATAGCATAATGTCATCCTTTAACATGCTTATTCCTAAAAGCATCCCTGTACATTTGTCGGCAACATTCACCTTGAGGCATATTGACTGATAATTCATCTTTTTCTCATGTTAATTAATTGGGAATTTTCTCACATCCTGTAACAAAAACTAGAGAGAAATCAGAACCTCACCTACAGTGTTGCGGAAAGGGTAGCCTTGGATGCACCGGCTGGGGAAATGCTCTCTTCTATGTCATCGGAAGATGGTGGTTCACTTGTAGGGTCGTGTCTCACAGACCCACTCTTATATCATCTATAATTTACAACAGCAATATTTTCATGCTTTCATGCCACAGTGGTCTGCAAATAACATTCCTTCAGTGTCCCATAAACATTACCGTCACTCATCTATTTCTTTTCTGGGTTATCTCACAGTCATTATGAACTGAGTGGAAAATACGAATCGGTCAGCAGTTTTGTGAAACTTTGCGTTTGTAATATGTTCGTTTTATTAACTCTTTGCTTTTGTTCAATCTGCATCAAATTTGTGTCGATGCACAAACAATAACAACATTAGAAAAATGTAGACATTGGCATCTTATCAAAATGCATGACAGATACAATGCTGTATTCCAAACGTACATTCTCAGATACAAAATTGGAAACATAGAATAACTGTCCCTGCTTTTGTGTACGTGTCACAAATACCTACAAGAAAGTAACCAGATAGTTATTTAAACATTATACCTTAACTTTTCCATGGCTGGAAAATTAGATACCTTAGAATCACAATCATGCGACGTTACCCTTATTAGTTCATAGAACCTTTTTCACTCTTGTCGATGCTGATATTACAATTCTGTCGCTGCTTCCAGGCTACAGAAACTGTCTTTTTATACCCTAAAGAACCTTTTTCTCCACTTACACTATTGTCTTTCAGATCATACTGTTGGCCATAAAGAACTTCTCTTTTAAGATGTATCCTTTCAGTTTGCTGTCCTTTCCGTACTTACCATTACAGATCTGATTCAATTGCCACTTTCGTTCAATTTAGCACACCATATTCTTCTTCTTACACATAGCCATGTGAGGGAAAACATTCGGTAAAAAGAAATTGGAAATATTTGACTAGCGTTGTTATCAAAAAATCTTAAATTTTGAGTCCAAAGATAAAGTAGGAAACCTAAGCGAATGGCTAATGGGGTATCTCTTACAGCAATCACGTACAGGTAACCTCTGCGGGGAAGAAGCAATAAATGGAAGTGTCAGCAGAGTCGTACAGAGAATAGAATATTAAAAACAAAGGAAATAGTGAGCAATGGTTACGTAAGACAAAACGTTAGTGCATCATAGGAGAGATGGAAGACAGAGTAAAATTTGCAGTGCATTCTCACGTACAACATTCACCAGTGCATGTATCTCTCAATGCCTTCTCTCAGTACCGTCCGTCAACAAATTGACGCTTTCCTTGAGACACTTTATCAACAACCCACACGAACCGCACATACACATCCATTAAAGTCGACGCTACTAGTTCAGTTAAATATTACAGCACACAGCTTCACCATTATTAGAGTTCCTTCTCTACATAAAGGCGCTGTTTCGACGCAGGAGAGTATTATGGCTAAGAGAGCTCTCACGCAATGATCATTTCCAAGTCAAATATTCAGGATGCCAATCACGAATCTAATTTCACAATTAAAATTTTCAAATCCAATCCTGCCTGAGAAACTGGTCACAAAATATCTAATTTCCCTATACCTAAAAAATTAAATTTCCCGGATGCCAATTAAGAATGTAATTTTGCAGTTCCCACATCCACAAAACCTCATTTCCCTATATTTGAAAAAATAAATTCTACTTACATACAATGGAAACAAAAATAGCGAACAACGTTGAGCTATTTAAAAATCTTAGCAAGTTGTTATAAAGGAAAACTTAATTTAAATAAAAGAAAAATACAAAATTTTCAAAATTTATTCGAAGTCATTAACATGAAGTGGACTATCATTATTTACTTTTTTACCTCAATAAACAAAATGTAGGTTTAGAAGTTTGTCTAATTTATCATTGCAGGTTTTTAAAAACTTTAATATATCAATATGGAAGCATAATTTTACATTTTTGATCTAACAGTAACAAAATTTTATCCCCAAATTTAGTAGGTAAAAGATCAGCTTTGGAAATTTATGTTTTCGAAGCTCTGATAATTTAGTGAACATTTCTGAACACCCATTACTATAGTTGTTAAGTTCAGTTAATAGATTTTCAGTGCTGTCGTTCATGGAAATTTTTATTAATTAAAAAAAATTAAAGAATTATATAATTAAAACATTTAAACAAGAGGAGAGGAGACGAGACGAGACGAGACGAGAGGAGAGGAGAGGAGAGGAGAGAAGAGGAGAGGAGAGGAGAGGAGAGGAGAGGAGAGGAGAGGAGAGGAGAGGAGAGGAGAGGAGAGGAGAGGAGAGGAGAGGAGAGGAGAGGAGAGGAGAGGAGAGGAGAGGAGAGGAGAGGAGAGGAGAGGAGAGGAGAGGAGAGGAGAGGGGAGGAGAGGAGAGGAGAGGAGAGGAGAGGAGAGGAGACGAGAGGAGAGGAGAGGAGAGGAGAGGAGAGGAGAGGAGAGGAGAGGAGAGGAGAGGAGAGGAGAGGAGAGGAGAGGAGAGGAGAGGAGACGAGAGGAGAGGAGAGGAGAGGAGAGCAGAGGAGAGGAGTGGAGAGGAGAGGAGAGGTGCAGAGGAGGAGTGGAGCAGAGGAGGAAAGGAGCAGAGGAGCAGAGGAGGAAAGGAGCAGAGGAGCAAAAGGAGGAGAAGAGCAGAGGGGGAGAGGAGGAGAGGAGATAAGGAGAAGAGGAGAGGAGATAAGGAGAAGGGTAGAGGAGATAAGGAGAAGAGGAGAGGAGTTAAATAGAAGAAGAGAGAGAGGAGATAAGGAGAAGAAGAGAGGAGATAAGGAGAAGAGAAGAGGAGATAAGGAGATGAGGAGATAAGGAGAAGATGAAAAGAAGAGAAGAAAAAAAGGAAGAGAAAACAGAACAGAAAAACAGTAGATGAAAACCTTCTTTGCTCTTCTGTTCTGTTATGTTCTGTTCTGTTTTTCTGTTCTTTTGTTTCTGTGCAGTATCGCCGAGGAAAGCACTGACAAGAAGAAGGACAGGATGATAGTACACCCGTCAAGATATCATGGAATAAATTGCATGGAACTACAGGGGGTATTGGAGGGTAAAACCTGTAGAGGGAAAGAGGAAATGGAATACATCCAGCAAATAAATTAGGACATAGGTTGCAAGTGCTACTCTGAGATGAGGAGGTTGGCACAAGAGATAAATTCCTGGCGGGCTGCATCAAACCACCTACAAGACTGACGACTCAGAATAAAAAAAAGTCTAATTCACGTTTTGTGTCCTCAGTGTCTTTCGTGGTGGTGTGGTTCAATGAAACCTTCTCCATTTTACAAGCCGTGTCACTTCGTATAAAACATTCCAAGCTTTCGATAACGATCCCGTGCCATCGTCATCAAGAGTTAAGAATCACTGACTGAAGGGGCTCGTACGGTGTTCCGCTTATACATTGTCTTTCGGAAATATTCATTCAGGTTAATACAGGAGGCAGACATTAAAACAAATATATTTCGACAAGGAACGTATGGTATCTAAAGTTAACCTGAGATGATTTGATACATTTTGTTAGTGGGGTTGACGTAAGCTTTTCTGTCGGTGTCGCTGACTGGGAAAGTGTATTGATATTTACTTATCCACAGTTCGCATGTTAGGGCACTTTTTTATCTACAAGGTATTCGAACTCGTGCCCTTGAACAGCTATTCGATGCTAATGTGTGCCCTGGACACCCAGTTCACCTGGCCTCACTATTCTGGATTTCTTCCTCTAGCGGCATATGAAGTAGTTGGTGTACGAAACAGTTGCAGAAGCAGAAGAAGAAGCTCTCCGCAGGAATTTCCGTCGCTGCTATGCCACTACGGTCACGCCAGGAATCTTCGAAGACGGACCCGACAGTCACTGGTAAGATGATGAACTGCATGCATGCAAGGCATTGGTCGCGCACTCCAGCTGTTCCTGTGACTGCCACTGCTGTAAATACTGTAGCATGCTAAACGAACCGTGTTTGTAAACCTTCCCGAACATCAAATACTGTCGTCGAAGACAGTATGTACCATAACTAAATATATGTGTTTTGATATTGTCTACCTCCTTTATGAATATGAACGAATCGTTTCGGAACACCATGTACAGGTGCTACAGTAGCGACTGGAACGTTCCACAGAGTGCCAAAGTGACACAAGTGGGGAAGGCAGGATGGACATCTCAAAGCAGCCTCGCGGGATCGAGTGACGTCAGATAATTGTAGTCATGCAGTACGTGCGTCAGTAAATGATGTGCCAGGCTTTGAAATCGATCTTAAAGAGCAAAAAAGAGCTGAATTAGGTACTTTGAAGAAGACCATGACAATTTCTTTCTTTGAATTGTCTAAAACCGTAGACTTTCACACTTTCGTCAGAAGCTAATAAATGCAGCGTGGCTAGGGCCTCCCGTTTGGTAGACCGTCCGTCTGGTGCAAGTCTTTCGAGTTGGCGCCACTTCGGCGACTTGCGTGTCGAAGAAGCTAATAGTAATTAATCAGAACTAATACACGAAGAGATAAAGGAATTGATTAAGTAAGTGAAGGGTAGTGAATATTCTGCATTCTGTGATTGGAAACTTGTTATAAGGTATAGATCGGCAGGTAGCTCTATAGGGCATATGGACTGGAGGGTGCAGAGAGGATTCTGCAGTTCATCTATGAGTTTCAACGTATCGTAGACAACATTCCCTTACCAAACCACAACAGAGGAAGAAGGAGTCAGTTATGAAAAATCTATCAGAATTTCAAGAAGCATAATTGAAAATTCCGTCAGATTTACAGAAAAGCTGTATCCTCAGGTTACCATACAAAGCTGGAAAATGTAAAAATTATAGACACTTAATCTGATGAAATTAATAAACAGAAGATTAAAAGAAAACCTGACGATGTAATTTTTTGGGCTGTAAGGGCAAAAGGTACAATCAATGTAAACCTGCCGTTGTTTTTATCCATGAACGTTTG
Source organism: Schistocerca americana (assembly GCF_021461395.2). Lineage (NCBI taxonomy): Eukaryota > Metazoa > Arthropoda > Insecta > Orthoptera > Acrididae > Schistocerca > Schistocerca americana. The sequence continues at coordinate 747,401,623 of NC_060122.1, read as the reverse complement.
ATTAAAGCAAATTATGGTAGCATTCTAGCCATTGCGGACCTAGAGCAAACCTTTCAGACTGTAAAGCGAAAATGACGTTTAAACTCATAGTAGACTATGGTTAATGTAGAGAGATAGAACTATAATCCACAAAAATCTACCAAACCACATTGTAAGTAATTCATATAGAAGGTAACAAATGACAGTTTGCAGTATTAAGGATATTAAGCATACTTGCCGCTTATTATCAATGTTGTTTTTTTTTAATTCATTACGGGACTTAACTTCTGAGGTCATCAGTCCCTTAGAACTTAGAACTACTTAAACCTAACTAACCGAAGGACGTCACACACATTCATATCCGAGGCAGGATTCGAACCTGCGACCGTAGCAGTCTCGCGGCTCCAGAGTGTAGAGTCTAGAACCGCTCGGACATCCCGGCAGGCTCACTGTTGTTGAACGTCAAGAAAAATTGTAAGAAGAACAAAGTTTCTTGTGAAAACAATTTGCTGGCTACACAGCCCTTGAGACAGCTTGTGAAGATTTATCAGACCCTGTACTGCTTCGAAATACTGTCAGAATGATTTGCACACGTAATCTCCTTCCAGTCATATCCCTCACAGTACTCAACAGTATACTTACTGTTGAGTACTATGACACGCTACTGAACTTAATAGCTGGAACTGCCAAAACTCTGCGCACTGTCCCCCGAAATAACATTTAAATCAAAGACTGTAGTAGCACTTTAGTACTACCTGGCCACAATGTGCCGACATTCTGTGTACGATGTTGACTTTAATACCAACATACATAAAGACTATATTACTATACACTTAGAAGCTTGTTGAACAGAAGTAGTATATCATAAAATGTCCTTTATAATAGTAGGTATATAGAGATCACATTCAGGAAATTTTAACATTTTCATAAAAAATCTGGAAACTCTGCTGTCCCATGTCGGGGTAAAAAACAAGGAAATAGTGGTTGCTGGTGATTTTAAAGTAGAATTATTGACACGCTCTGTCACTGATGAGTTATTGCTGTCAGTAACACTATTATTCAATTTAGTCCCTACTGTGAACTTTGCTACTAGGATATGTAAATGCTCTGACACTGCCATTGATAATATCTTTGTGGACAAATCTAGGGAAAGAAGTCATAACACAAAACCAACAGTAAATAGGCTATCTGATCATGACATGCAGCATGTTGTACTAAATGTTGAAACTCGTCAGGTTAAAAAATCTATTAAATCTGAGTAAAGGAGGGTAATAAAGAAGTCAAAAACTGAGAAATTCAGGAAACTGATCAAAGACATGAACTGGATCTACATCTACATCTACGTTTTTATTCTGCTATTCACAATAAATTGCCTGGCAGAGGGTTCAACGAACCACCTTCATGCTGTCTCTCTACCGTTCCACTCTCGAACAGCACGCGGTAAAAACGAGCACTTAAATTTTTCCGTGCGAACCCTGATTTCTCTTATTTTATCGTGATGATCATTTCTCCCTACGTAGATGGTTGCCAACAGACAGTTTTGGCAATCGGAGGAGAAAACTGGATACAGGTTTACAATATTTCAGTCTCAAATGGAAAATACAAAGCATTCATTAATAAAGTTGCCTCCATTTTTGAAAATTGTTTTCCCACAATCGTAACTCAAATCACACAGATGTCAAAAAACAGATTGTGGATTACACAACGAATAAAGACATCATGTGGGACAAAAAGGAGACTGTACCCACTATCTAGGAACTGCTCTGATGTTACAATTGTAATGCATTCAAAGAATACAGCAAAATATTGAAGTGAGTAATTCAGATATCGAAGCAGTTTCATTATGAGAATAAGATAATTACTTCAGGCAAGAAAATAAAAACTGCATGGGATTTTGTGAAGACAAAGACAGGTGGGGCCTAAAAGGAAGTCAAACAGATAGCTCTAAAAATGAATAAGACTTTGCTAACAAGTGTATGTACGGTTGCAAACCTCTTAAACAAGTACTTCACTTCTGTTACTGGCAACCTGGGATCCAGTTCGGTGAAGAGTGCAGTGGACAATCTGAGAGCAGTCTTTACAAATAACTTCAGTAAAACGAAAATGACACGTCTTCCAAAGAAGTAGCATCCATCATAAAATCCTTAAAATCTAAGTACTCCATTGGGTATGATACCATATCAACAAAGTTAATCAAAAAGTGCTCATGTGAGTTGAGTTCTGTCTTAAGTTATTTGTGTAATCAATCTCTTATCTGGGGAACATTTCCAGACTGGCTACAATATGTTGACGTTAAGTCTCTTCACAAGAAGGGGGATAAAATCTCAACAAACTATCGAACAATTTCACTTTTGCCAGCTTTCTCAAAAATATTTGGAAAGGTTTTTTCAAGCATCTCCTTGCATATAATATGCTGCCCAAGTCACAGTTTTGATTTCTGAAGGATACTGATTTACAGAAAGATATTTAAACTTACAATGAGAATATACTTCATTCATTAGATAACAAATTAAAGGCTACTGGCATTTTATGTGACCTGTCAAAAGCCTTTGAGTGCGTGAACCACAGCATTCTCTTAAGTATATTAGAATATTGTGGTGTCATCAACAGTGCAGCGAAATGGCTTGAGTCTTATCTACCTAACAGGAAACAAAGGGGATAATTGCGAAATACCTGTGCAGTAAGCAGTCAGTCTTCATCTGACTGGGAATTAATTACATATAGCGTTCCTCAAGGTTCCATTGATTTTTATCTCGTAAATTAATGACCTCTCATCTGTTACATTGACAGATCTTAAGTTAATTTTGTTTGCAGATGATACAAACATTGCAATAAGTAGCTAGTCGAGTTCAGATTTAGAAACAGCTTATAAGCAATTTTTCAGTGACATTAATAAGTGGTTTAAAGCCAATTCGCTGTTATTACGATTTGAAAAGACCCACCACTTTCAGTTCAGAACCTGTAAGAGATTTCCTTCCAGCATGTGTATAACACGCGAAGAGAAGCAGATTAAGAGGTTGACATTATTAAATTTCTGGGATTACAACTCGATATTAAATGCAGGCGGGAAGGGCATACCTCAGAATTCCTTAAGCACCTAAACAAGTCTGTATTTGCAGTGAGAATGATGTCAGATGTAGATGTATAAATATAAAAAAAAACTTGAATACTTCGCTTACTTTCATTATATTATGTCATATAGGATCATATTCTGGGGCAACTCATCAAACTGAGCAAAAGTTTTTAGGGATCAAAAGCGTGTGATAAGATTCATTTGTGGTGCAAATTCAAGAACATCATTTAGAAGCCTGTACAAGGCAGTTAGTAATCTAACCACCGCTTCTCAGTGTATTTATTCCTTAATGAAATTAGTTGCAAGTAATATATCTCTGTTTCAAACCAATAGCTTAATACACAGTATCAATACTAAGAAGAAGAACAATCCACATAAAGACTTAAAATCCCTTATCTTGGTACTAAAAGGGGTCCACTATTCAGGAACACACTCTTTCAATAAATTTCCAATAACCATCAAAAACTTGGTTTGAGATACAGCACGGTTTAAACAGAGTTTGAAAGACTTTTTGATAGGCAGCTCCTTCTCCTCTATAGATGAATATCTTAACAGAGACTGTTAAGCCAACTTAAGTAAAAATGTCAGTTACGTTTGACTTTTGGAAGCACTACGTTACAACAGTCAAGATTAGATATTTTGTGTACAATAAATCTATTAATACTGCATAACAAAGTTTCATTATGGCAATTTGTTAACTCTGTAAATAATAGCTATTGCATTTTACCGCATTGTATTCACCTATTTCGACAATCTCCCGACAAATGATCAGGGTAGTAATTATTATATTCAAATGTTTTATGTTTTTATGTTATACTTTCTGACACCCCAAGTCGGATCTAAGGGCGAGGACTACTGAAGAGGACATCGTTATCAGGAGAAAGAAAACTGGCGTTCTACAGATCGGAGCGTGGAATGTCAGATCCCTTAATCGGGCAGGTAGGTTAGAAAATTTAAAAAGGGAAATGGATAGGTTAAAGTTAAATATAGTGGGAATTAGAAAAATTCAGTGGTAGGAGGAGCAAGACTTTTGGTCAGGTGAATACAGGGTTATAAATACAAAATCAAATAGGGGTGATGTGGGAATAGGTTCAATAATGAATAAAAATATAGGAATGCGGGTAAGCTACTACAAACAGCATATTGAACGCATTATTGTGGCCAAGATAGACACGAAGCCCACGCCTACTACAGTAGTACAAGTTTATATGCCAACTAGCTCTGCAGATGATGAGAAATTAATGAAATGTATGATGAGATAAAATAAATTATTCAGGTAGTGAAGGGAGATGAAAATTTAATAGTCATGGGTGACTGGAATTCGACAGTAGGGAAAGGAAGAGAAGGAAACGTTGTAGATGAATATGGATTGGGGCTAAGAAATGAAAGAGGAAGCCGCCTGGTAGAATTTTGCACAGAGCGTAACTTAATCATAGCTAACACTTGATTCAATAATCATGAAAGAAGGTTGTACACATGGAAGAACCCTGGAGACACTAAGACGTTTCAGATAGATTATATAATGGTAAGACAGAGATTTAGGAACCATATTTTAAATTGTAAGACATTTCCAGAAGCAGATGTGGACTCTGACCACAATCTATTGGTTATGAACTGTAGATTAAAACTGAAGAAACTGCAAAAAGGTGGGAATTTAAGGAGATGGGACCTGGATAAACTGACTAAATTAGGTGTTGTACAGAGTTTCAGGGAGAGCATAAGGGAACAATTGACAGGAATGGGGGAAAGAAATACAGTAGAAGAAGAATGGGTAACTTTAAGGAATGAAATAGTGAAGGCAGTAGAGGATCAAGTAGGTAAAAGGACGAGATCTAGTAGAAATCCTTGGGTAACAGAAGAGACACTAAATTTAATTGATGAAAGGAGAAAATACAAAAATGCAGCATGTGAAGCAGGCAAAAAGGAATACAAACGTCTCAAAAATGAGATCGATAGGAAGTGCAAAATGGCTACGCAGGGATGGCTAGAGGACAAATGTTAGGATGTAGAGGCTTATCTCATTAGGGGTAAGATAGATACTGCCTACAGGAAACTTAAAGAGACCTTTGGAGAAAAGAGAGCCACTTGTATGAATATCAAGAGCTCAGATGGAAACCCAGTTCTTAGCAAAGAAGTGAACGCTGAAAGGTGGAAGGATTATATAGAAAGTCTATAGACGGGTGATGTACTTGCGGCCAATATTATGGAAATGGAAGAGGATGTAGATGAAGATGAAATGGGAGATACGATACTGCATGAAGAGTTTGACAGAGCACTGAAAGACCTGAGTCGAAACATGGCCCCGGGAGTAGACAACATTCCATTGGAACTACTGTCGGCCTTGGGAGAGCCAGTCCTGACAAAACTCTACCATCTGGTGAGCAAGTTGTATGAGACAGGCGAAATTCCCTGCCTTCAAGAAGAATATAATAATTCCAATCCCAAAGAAAGCAGGTGTTTACAGATGTGAAAATTACCGAACTATCAGTTTAATAAGTCTCTGATGCAAAATAATAACGCAAATTCTTCACAGACGAATGGAAAAACTGGTAGAAGCTGACCTTGCAGAAGATCAATTTGGATTCCGTAGAAATGTTGGAACACGTGAGGCAATACTGACCCTACGACTTATCTTAGAAGAAAGATTAAGGAATGGCTAACCTACGTTTCTAGCATTTGTAGACTTAGAGAAAGCTTTTAACAATGTTGACTGGAATACTCTCTTTCAAATTCTAAAGGTGGCAGGGGTAAAATACAGGGAGCGAAAGGCTATTTACAATTTGTACAGAAACCAGATGGCAGTTATAAGAGTCGAGGGGCATGAAAGGGAAGCAGTAGTTGGGAAGGGATTGAGACAGGGTTGTAGCCTCTCCACGTTGCTATTCAATATGTATATTGAGCAAGCAATAAAGGAAACGAAAGTAAAGTTCGGAGTAAGTATTAAAATCCAAGGAGAAGAAATAAAATCTTTGAGGTTTGTCAATGACGTTGTAAATCTGTCAGCGGAGGACTTGGAAAAGCGGTTCAACGGATTGGACAGTATCTTGAAAGGAGATTATAAGATGAACATCAACAAAAGCAGACCGAGGATAATGGAATGTAGTCAAGTTAAATCGGGTGATGCTGCGGGAATTAGATTAGGAAATGAGATACTTAAAGTAGTAAAGGAGTTTTGTTATTTGGGGAGCAAGGTAACTGATGATGGTGGAAGTAGAGAGGATATAAAATGTAGACTGGCAATGGCAAGGAAAGCGTTTCTCAAGAAGATAAATTTGTTAACATCGAGTATAGATTTAAGTGTCAGGAAGTTGTTTCTGAAAGTATTTGTATGGAGCGTAGCCATGTATGGAAGTGAAACATGGACGATAAATAGTTTCGACAAGAAGAGAATAGAAGCTTTCGAAATGTGGTGCTACAAAAGTATGCTGAATATTAGATGGGTAGATCACATAACTAATGATGAGGTATTGAATAGAATTGGGGAGAAGAGGAGTTTGTGGCACAACTTGACTAGAAGAAGGGGTCGGTTGGTAGGACATGTTCTGAGGCATCAAGGGGTCACCAATTTAGTACTGGAAGGCATCGTGGAGGGTAAAAATCGTAGAGGGAGACCAAGAGATGAATACACTAAGCAGATTCAGAAGGATGTAGGCTTCAGTAGGTACTGGGAGATGAAGAGTCTTGGAGTGGCTTGGAGAGCTGCATCAAACCAGTCTCAGGACTGAAGACCACAACAACAACACTTTGGAAAATGTTCCAAAGCCACGAGAATCATCTAATTTTTTGGGTCTATTTAAAGAAAACGGAATCTAATCTAATCTAAGTCCAGAATGTTCTTCAAACCAATCGAGATCACTTGTGGCCCAGTGACGTGATATCGTTGTTCGGAACTTGATGTAGATGAATGCCTGCTAGTGTTCTCTAAGAGGCTGAACATAACCGTTTCCAGTCAATGACCCGTTCGGCTCGACCAGAGGACCCAGCCAACTCCATGAAGCACAGCCCACACCACTATGGAACTACCACTAGCTCGCACAGTGCCTCGTTGGAACTTGGGTCCATGGCTTCGTAGGGTCTGCACGACACACGGAGCCTCCCATCCCCTCTTACCAACTGAAATCGTGGTTCATCTGACCAGGTTACGGTTTTCCATTTGTCTACGGTCCAACCGATATGGTCACGAGCTCAGGAGATGTGGCAAAAGATGTAGTGCTGAAGCAAAGGCACTCGCGTCGGACGTCGGCTGCCGTGGTCCAATGAGGCCACATTTCGTCACACTGTGGTAACGGATATGTTAGTTATACGTTGCACATTAAATTCTTCAGATTATTTCACGTCGTGTTGCATGTCTATTAATAGTCCACGCTAACACAGTTACTCTCGCTCGTTAAGTGAAGTCTGTTAGACACTACACTGTCCGTGCTGAGAGGCAATACTAGAAATGTGGTTTTCATGTCACACTCTTGAAACTGTGTTCCTCAGAATACTGAATTGCCTAACGATTTCCGAAATGGAATGTCCCATGCGTCTAGCTGCAACTATCGTTCCACGTTCAAAGTATCTTAATTCTCATCGTGTGGCCACAATCACGTCGAAAACATTCTCACATGAAGCACCTGTGTGCAAATGACAGCTCAGCTCTCTCGAAACGCTGTCTTTTTATGCCTTGTGTAGCGAAAACACTATCATCTGTGTATGTGCGTATTGCTGTCCCATGATTCTTCGTCACCTCAGTGCGTATCTTTCTTATATACGTACGTTAACACCTATAACAGACTCAAATATTTATCAGTATTTATGATGATATTTGGGTGAAGGTAATATATTTTCCGCTTTTGTAACCCGCAATTACCCAGAATATGATTAGATAGCAATGTTATTATTTACTGAGTCTTAATTCGTGTCTCACTAACGCTTGGCTGCATGACACTGCTATTGAATCGTGGATCCTTTACTTATCAAATATTCAAATTATAAGATACGACACTTTACAGAAGATAATGAGTCGATTTTAAAGCGCAGTTGGACATCGCTGACCTGTATGGGTAATAATACAATAAATTTTTACTACTTGTCACTAAAGATCAGTGACTCGCCTATTTACGGTAAAAATGTTGAATATTTGGGTAACTATTGCGATAAAAATATTCTTTTACTTACAATTTGCCGAATAATGCCTGCGAATCTCGTGCCCTTTTTTTTCTCTTCTCTTATAAAATTTGCAAATTCCAAGCAAAGATCAAATCTATCGCCAGGTCAGAGATATAATATTAGACTTCTCCTTGCTACTTGTTAGTTACGAACTACTATTTGTTTATGAAACTTCCTGGCAGATTAAAACTGTGTGCCCGACCGAGACTCGAACTCGGGACCTTTGCCTCTCGCGGGCAAGTGCTCTACCAACTGAGCTACCGGAGCACGACTCACGCCCGGTACTCACAGCTTAACCTCTGCCAGTACCTCGTCTCCTACCTTCCAAACTTTACAGAAGCTCTCCTACGAAGGTCCCGAGATCGAGTCTCGGTCGAGCACACAGTTTTAATCTGCCAGGAAGTTTCACATCAGCGCACACTCCGGTGCAGAGTGAAAATCTCATTCTGGATACTATTTGTTTATATTTATTTTCCTATTGTAAAGATTACTATTAAATACTTCTCCTACATTGAAGGAAATCTCTACTAATAATACGTGGAGAGCAACTAAGGTGAGCTAAATGAAAGAAATGTACACAATGTGGATATCCGGAAGGCTTTTGATACCGTTCCTCACAAGCGACGATTATACAAACTGCATGCATATGGAGTATCGTCTCAGTTGTGTGTGGACTCGTGATTTCCTCAGAGAGGTCACAGTTCGTAGTGATAGACGGTAAATCATCGAGTAGAACACTAGTGATATCTGGCGTTCCGCAAGGTGGTGTCATAGGGCCCTCTGCTGTACCTGATTTACATAAATTAACTAGGTGATAATCTGAGCAGCCCCCTTACATTGTTTGCAGATGATGCTGTAATTTACCGTCTAGTACATTCATCAGAAGATCAATTCCAATTACAAAATGATCTAGAGAGATTTTCTGAATGGTGCGAAAAGTGGCAATTGGCACTAAACAAAGAAAATTGCGAGGTCATCCACATGGGTATTAAAAGAAATCCGGTAAATTTTGGGTATACGATAAATCGCACCAATCAAAGGGCTGTCAATTCGATTAAATACCTACTAATTACAATTAAGAGCAACTTAAATTGGAAAGACCACATAGATAATATTGTGGGGCAAAGACTGCGCTTTGTTGACAAAGACTGCGGTTTGTTGGCAAAACACTTAGAAGATGTGACAAACCCACTAAATAGACAGCCTATTTTACACTTGTCCGTCCTCTGCCGGAATATTGCTGCGCAGTATGCGACCCTTACCAGGTAGGATTGACGGAAGACATCGAGATAGTACAAGGAAGGGCAGCCAGTTTCGTGTTATCGCGCAATAGGGGTGAGAGTGTCACTGATGTGATACGCGAGTTGGGTTGGCAGTCACTGAAACAAAGGCGATTTATTTGCGGGAGATCTATTTACGAAATTTCAGTCACCAACTTCCTCCTTCGAATGCGAAAATATTTCGTTGACAACCACCTACGGAGGGAGAAATGATCATCAAAATAAAATAAATCAGAGCTCCAACGTAAAGATTTACGTGTTCCTTCTTCACAGGCGCCGTTCGAGAGGGGAATGGTAAGAAGTAGTATGAAAATGGTTCGATGTACCCTCTGCCAGACATTATAAAGGCTCCTTTGAGAAAAAATAAATTTGTTTACAACTACTACTAGGCTAATTACTGTTTAGCTCTACAGGACCTTTATACTAAAATGTTTCCCACACCACCTTGTATTGTCTTTCTACGTATGTGTAACTGTATGTTCACTGTTGTGGGTAAACAGATACAGCGTACACAGGGCGATGTGTAAAACTAAAAAACTAATAGCGATTGCAGGCTTTCGCTGTTGTAGAAATCTGCTCCAGCTGCTGCAGATACCGTGTTGAGCAGAAAGTGGGAACCAAAGTACGGAGAAATATTCTTCGGGGCTCTGTTGCATAGCAATCAGATTGTTTACAGTTCTGAGAAATGTCCAGGTACAATTCTGGATTTGAATGATCCATGAAGTGACTTCTTTTCCGAAGAAAGCATCGAACTATTTCACTAGAAATGAACGCTCCCGTCGGAACTGTTCTCTATCTGGTATTTATTATTAAATCACAGTGGAATTGTAGGGGAGAGCGGGGAAATGCCGTACAGTGGGGTAATACCGTGCACCGCTTTATCCAGTTTCCCAGAGAGCGCAAAGAGCGCTGCATGGTGCTGCCACGTAGTGGAAGTACCTATAATCAGATACAGAGGGGTATATATCGCTCAACGCCGCAGACGTCTTCGACAACCGGTTTCAACTGATTTCGACTGTTTTCTTATAAAGTCTGAAGATAATAAGTCTAAAGGTGAGCGAAATATGTTAATAGCAACAATATTTAAAGTAGGTTTATTTAATTACGAATTTCTTGATCTTCTTTTAAACATCAAATGATGATTGTTGGTTTAGAATGTACAATGGCGAGTCACGTTGTCTTGGGGCACTACCGTGCCCGATGCACGGTATTGCCCCATGGTGAACGGTATTGCCCCATATGGTAATTTCTTTTGGTACTTTCGTGAACTATATATTTGGAAGTGTGTGTGTATGTGTGTCATCTTACAAGTTTTCTTTCTTTTTTTTTATTCACAGATGGTGAGAAACAGAGCCACAACCACAGAAAGGGACAAAAGGTGGACGGAACATGAAATGAATTGCGCACTCCACGATATTATAGAAAATGTAAAGCCGCAGAGAGTAGTTGCAAGAATCTACGGAATACCTCTTCCTACTTTAAGAGATATGCTAAAAACAGGAGATTGCTCTAAAGTAAATTTGGGAAGAAAACCTATATTTTCAAAAGAACGGGAAGACGACATAGCTAAGCATGTTCTTTTGCTAGCAAAGACATTTTATGGAATATCGTCGGTGGAGTTGAGGAGATTAGTTTATGAATATGCCGAGGCAAATAATGTTCAGCATAATTTTAATAAAATATCAAAAAGAGCTGGACAGGATTGGCTCTCTGGGTTTCTTAGAAGAAATCCATCAGTCAGCATTCGCAAACCTAAGGCTACCAGTCTCAACCAGATCTCAGATTTTAATTCAAGTGAAGTTAAGCTTTTGCTCTTCAATCACAGCACTGTGATGGACGTCCATTAGTTTGATGCCTCAAGAATTTACAATTTTGATGAAACAGGAATATCAACGGTTCAGAAGCCAGGAAAAATTTTAGCACCCAAAGGAGCTAAACAAGTTGGCTCAGCAACAAGCTGGGAGAGTGGGAAAATTATTACAGTATGTTGTGCAGTGAGTGCCAGTGGGGTATAAGTGCCTCCAATGTATATTTTTCCGAGGCTTAGGATGACGCCTGCCCTACAGAGAGGAGAACCACCGAATTCAATATACGAATGCAGCAAGAATGATTGGATGACTGAGGAGCCCTTCCCAAAGTGACTGAAACATTTTGCTAACTTTACCAAAGCCTCTAAGGACCACACCATTCTCTTGATTTTAGACAATCACACAAGCCATGTCTCTCTAGAAGCCTACAACTTTTGTAAAGACAATGGAATAGTAGTGGTAATATTGCCGCCTCACTGCTCACACAAGCTACAACCTTTAGATGTGGCCTTTTTCAGCAGCCTCAAGGCTGCGTTTAATCAAGAACGTGACCATTTTATGAGGTCTAATCCCCACCAGAAAATAACTCCTTACGACATTTGTCCTATCTTTAGCAAAGCCTTCATGAGGATTGTTAACATTGAGAAGGGTATCTCTGGCTTTAGCAAAACAGGAAATTTCCCTCTAAATCCTACCACATTTAATGACGAAGATTTCATGGGTGTGCACCCACGCGAAGAAATAGGCCTAGCTTTACCAGTTGTAGGGGATTGGAGCGCTAATAATGATGAAAGTAGTGACACAGTTGTGCTCTGTTCTTCAGAGACAGCGACTGGTGTCCACGGTGATAGAGACAAAGCTCTAGGCCTACACGTTCAGCCCGAAGTTGGGCTACAATTGAAAGATATTTCTCCCTTACGAGGACCTCTTAAACTGCAGAAAACTGCCAGACAACATCATTCGTCAATTTTTACTTTGAATCCTTAAGGAACCATTTGCACTCGAGCACAGACGGTAATTAATTTACCGAACTTACATTATATGTATCGATTTTTTAAGACAAGAGAATGCAATATAAAGGAATGAACACCGCTCTCTTGTCACAGCCAGTAGGCATCATCACACTCTTATGTCATTTGTTGCCCTAGAAGGACGTAATATTTTGTGCGGCTCCACATTGAAACATACTAATATTTATTTGCAGAAAAGAGGCGCAGAATTAATAAGTCGCTCTCATTTGTGAATTATCGGTAATTATTTACTTAGAATTTCACGTGTCATTTATATCGTAATGTATATGTTAAAATGAATATATGTTTTATTTAATCGTATGCTTTTCTCTGTTTTAGTAGTTTTAGTCTCCCCATTGGTCAGATATCAGACTTTGTCTACAAAAAAATATAATGTGCCCTGGCTACGTTCCGTACATCTTCGGACGTGCGAAGCTCGATAAATTCACGGCGTAAATTTTATCTCTCAATTATCCATCCAAACAAACAAACCAATATGTTATTATTATTAAAAATTGCAAACAATAATTATTATTATATATTATTATTATTATTATTATATTTTTTATTTGTTAAAACTCCTAACAAAGCTAGTTTACAAAAAGCAGCAGAGAGCAAAAAAGCAAAACTAATAAATAGAGAAAGAAAATCAGTGTTAAAGCCTAAGGGAAAAAGCAAGTTCAGAAAGTTTGCTTCAAAGATAAGACCTCAAAAATTTGAAGCAAAGAAATGTCGACGGAATCTTTCTTTTGATTCTTCATCGGATGATGATTTGGACCTACCACTCCACAAACTTTTTAGTGACAATGAGATGGATGACGTTGACCCTTTCGGAGAACATAGTGTTAGGCCCACGAGCAAGACTGGAACTTTTAGGGACGACGACTCTCCTTCCATGCTTTGCGAAAAGTTTGGGAAAAACAGGGAGCTGTGGTTTCAATGTGTGATTTGCACTAGATGGGTTCTTTCAGAGTGTAGTGCATGTGACACAGCTGAAAACTATATTTGCGACTACTTCCATTAAAACAGGAGATAAATGTGTTCACAGACAAGTTGACACCATAATCACATAATATTGTTTTACCAGTAAAAGGATTTCCTGTCTTTAGAAAGTTTAATAAGTTGTAAAATTTATGTTTTTCAATTCTAAATAAATTCTGAATTTCGAATTTCTTAATTTAATTTATTTTTAGAGAATTTTTGTCATTTTATGTGCTATGCTGTATCATAAGATATATTGTCCAGTATTACCCCACCCCTCGGGGTAATACCGGGCAACGTAACACCTCTGTTAAACAGCTGTAGGAACGTATATCGATTTATTATTGCAAATATGAAGGCATAAACGTGTGGGGCATTGATTTCTTGTCCAAAAAAAGGTTTTCAGCATTTCAATTGAGTTCGAAAAATACGAAATATTTGAAAAATCGCTTACGTGCAAGGTATTTCCCCGCTCTCCCCTACGCTGGTTGTAGAATGTTGTTGTTGTTGTCTTCAGTCCTGAGACTGGTTTGATGCAGCTCTCCATGCTACTCTACCCTGTACAAGCTTCTTCATCTCCCAGTACTTACTGCAACCTAAATCCTTCTGAATCTGCTTAGTGTATTCATCTCTTGGTCTCCCTCTATGATTTTTACCCTCCACGCTGCCCTCCAATGCTAAACTTGTGATCCCTTGATGCCTCAGAATATGTCCTACCAACCGGAAACTTCTTCTTGTCAAGTTGTGCCACAAACTCCTCTTCTCCCCAATTCTATTCAATACCTCCTCATTAGTTATGCGATCTACCCATCTAATCTTCAGCATTCTTCTGTAGCACCACATTTGGAAAGCTTCTATTCTCTTCTTGTCGAAACTATTTATCGTCCATGTTTCACTTCCAAACATGGCTACACCCCATACAAATACTTCCAGAAACGACTTCCTGACACTTAAATCTATACTCGATGTTAACAAATTTCTCTTCTTCAGTAACGCTTTCCTTGCCATTGCCAGTCTACATTTTAAATCCTCTCTACTGCGACCATCATCAGTTATTTTGCTTCCCAAATAGCAAAACTCCTTTACTACTTTAAGTGTCTCATTTCCTAATCTAATTCCCTAAGCATCACGCGACTTAATTCGACTATATTCCAGTATCCTCGTTTTGCTTTTGTTGATGTTCATCTTATATCCTCCTTTCAAGATACTGTCCATTCCGTTCAACTGCTCATCAAAGTACTTTGCTGTCGCTGATAGAATTACAATCTCATCGGCGAACCTCAACGTTTTTATTTCTTCTCCATGGCCTTTATTACCATCTCCGAATTTTTCTTTTGTTTCCTTTACTGCTTGCTCAGTATACAGATTGAATAACATCAGGGACAGGCTACAACCCTGTCCCACTCCCTACCCAACCGCTGCTTCCCTTTCATGCCCCTCGACTCTTATAACTGCCATCTGGTTTCTGTACAAATTGTAAATCGCCTTTCGCTCCCTTTATTTTAACCCTGTCACCTTTAGAATCTGAAAGAGAGTATTCCAGTCAACATTGTCAAAAGCTTTCTCTAAGTCTACAAATGCTAGAAATGTAGGTTTGCCTTTGTTTAATCTATTTTTTGAGATAAGTCGTAGGGTCAGTATTGCCTCACGTGTTCCACGGAATCCAAACTGATCTTCGCCGAGGTCGGCTTCTACCAGTTTTTCCAGTCGTCTATAAAGAATTCGCGTAAGTATTTTGCAGCTGTGACTTATTAAACTGATAGTTCGGTAATTTTCACATCTGTCAACCCCTGCTTTCTTTGGGATTGGAATTATTATATTCTTCTTGAAGTCTGAGGGAATTTCGCCTGTCCCATACATCTTGCTCACCAGATGGTAGAGTTTTGTCAGGACTGGCTCTCCCAAGGAATGTTGTCTACTCCCGGGGACTTGTTTCGACTCAGGTCTTTCAGTGCTCTGTGAAACTCTTCACGCAGTATTGTATCCCCCATTTCATCTTCATCTACATCCTCTTCCATTTCCATAATATTGTCCGCAAGACCATCGCCCCTGTATAGCCCCCCTATATACTCCTTCCACCTTTCTGCTTTCCCTTCTTTGCTTAGAACTGGGTTTCCATCTGAGCTCTTGATACTCATAAACTGGCTCTCTTTTCTCCAACGGTCTCTTTAATTTTCCTATAGGCAGTATCTATCTTACCCCTAGTGAGATAAGCCTCTACATGCTTACATTTGTCCTCTAGCCATCCCTGCTTAGCCATTTTGCACTTCCTATCCATCTCATTTTTGAGATGTTTGTATTCACTTTTGCCTGCTTCATTTACTGCATTTTTATATTTTCTCCTTTCATCAATTAAATTCAATATTTCTTCTGTTACCCAAGGATTTCTACTAGCCCTCGTCGTTTTACCTACTTGATCCTCTGCTGCCTTCACTACTTCATCCCTCAGAGCTACCCATTCTCCTTATACTGTATTTCTTTCCTTCATTCCTGTCAATTGTTCCCTTATGCTCTCCCTGAAACTCTGTACAACAACTGGTTTAGTCAGTTTATCAAGGTCTCATCTCCTTAAATTCCCACCATTTTGCAGTATCTTCAGTTTTAATCTACAGTTCATAACCAATAGATTGTGGTCAGAGTCCACATCTGCTCCTGGTTCCTAAATCTCTGTCTTACCATTATAGAATGTATCTGATACCTTCTGGTATCTCCAGGATACTTCCACGTATACAACCTTCTTGTATGATTCTTGAACCAAATGTTTGCTATGATTAAGTTATGGTCTGTGCAAAATTCTAACAGACGGCTTCCTCTTTCATTTCTCTCCCCAATCCATATTCACCCACTATGTTTCCTTCTCTCCTTTTTCCTACTCTCGAATTCCAGTCACCCATGACTATTAAATTTTCGTCTCCCTTCACTGCCTGAATAATTTCTTTTATCTCATCATACATTTCATCAATTTCTTCATCATCTGCAGAACTAGGTGACGTATAAAGTTGTACTACTGTAGTAGGCACTGGCTTCGTGTCTATTTTGGCCACAATAATGCGTTCACTATGCTGTTGGTAGTAGCTTATCCGCACTCTTATTTTTTTATACATTATTAAACCTACTCCTGCATTACCCCTATTTGATTTTGTATTTATAACCCTGTATTCACCTGACCAAAAGTCTTGTTCCTCCTGCCACCGATCTTAACTAATTCCCACTATATCTAACTCCAACCTATTCATGTCCCTTTTTAAATTTTCCAACCTACCTGCCCGATTAAGGGATCTGACATTCCACGCTCCGATCCGTAGAACGCCAGTTTTCTTTCTCCTGATAACGACGTCCTCCTGAGTAGTATCCTCCCGGAGATCCGTATGGGGGACTATTTTACCTCCGGAATACTTTACCCAAGAGGACGCCATCATCATTTAACCATACAGTAAAGAATAACAAGTACTTTCTTGAAATGAACAATATTTTATTGTTCTCTTGTTACAATGTGAATCAAAATCTCGCAATGGCGTCGATTTTTTACATCACAAGAATGGCTCTCTTCTTGTAAAATTACTCTTAACAAGAAGAAAAGCTCTATATCCTAAGAATAATTATGTGAGCGCTGACCGTCAGAAAGTAATAAATAAAATCTTTGTCTCTCTCTCTCTCGCACTGTCACAGCAAGTTACGCTGCATGATACATCATAGCACTTAAGTGTGAATTGCTGAGTAACCATGTAGATGTAGACGTAAATGTAGAACTAAATATCCTGACACGGTGTGCTAAGTGAAAGAAGTCTAGTATTGTGCTGGCAATGTGAGTTAATGTAACCTGATGGTTACTACGAGGTAGGACCATGTCAGCTGTTGGAGTTCGATATACCTAGATATTCAATTCAATATGCGCCAGATGACAGAGCATCAACGATTAAAACAAACATTAAGTAATATTTCCCGTGGTCAGTAGGCTGAGAGAAAGCAATTTGTAATTTTAGGAGAAAATAAGCAACATTTAATCGTCACCGGAGAGCAAAGTCCTTCATGTGTGGTTTTGGCTGATGGCCTTGGTTAATCAGTACTGTAATGACAATCAGAGGAATTCGATTAATATACTTTTATTTCATAAATATCCGCATATGTGAGAAAAACTGAATAGATCGATGGACTTCATTCAAATCTGACATGAAACACAATGAAGCTTGCAATTGTTACATTACAATTAATTCATGTAATGTGGGTCACCAAGTTACCGAGGCATAGTGTGGGAAACAGGGGTTATTCCCCAAGACTCTGACTGAATGTACTTTGTATTACTTGGAGGAACAATTACATTACGCATGGTATAAAGATGAGGATATACGCACCAGAATTAATACAAGCACCATGCAAGGTAACGAGCATGTCATTATTTATTTCAAATAAACTGTACCAGAAACAATAAATCGCAAATCGTGAAAGAATGTAAATGGAATTTTTTTAAAAAAAACAGGACTTCTGCTTTGAGAAAATTCTTCACTTGACCGTAGGGTTTCTAAATTGAACACTATGAACTCGGTGAAATTCCTAGCACATCAGTGGAAACACTCGCCTTTTTTAGCTCCCGTCTCGGATCTCCAACAATGAGTAACTACTTCTCACTGTTCTCTTTGTCTTGAGCGTCTGGACGGGTGCATTGTCATCCGGTATGAACCAGAAGGCACAGGGATAACTTTGCTTGATGGTCCTACCTGCCTCTTCCCTTCTCACCTCTTTAATTCTTCTTATTCATTTACATTTGAGGTTTGTTTATAGACGATGAGCTCTACCTCAAAAAGAGGAGTGGAAACCACCTTCAGAGATAAAACGTAAAAACATACCATCAGATTTGAGGTTTTCTTCTAGTGCCAGAGGCAGCACCACAGTTCGTTTAAGATGACGCCTAAGTTGGCCAGATTATTTGGGTCCAGTAGGATATGAGCAACCCTCAGACGGGCACAGCACCGAGAGTGGGATGGATCCTCATGTCTTTTTTTTTTTTTTGTCATCAGTCTGATGAGGCCCGCCACGAATTCCTCTCCTCTGCTAACCTCTTCATCTCAGAGTAGCATTTGCTAGCTACGTCTTCAATTATTTTCTTGATATATTCGAATCTTTTTCCTCCTCTATAGTTTTTGCCTCTACAGCAACCTCTAGTGCCAAGGAAGTCATTCCCTCATGTCTTAACAGATGTTCTATCATCCTGTCCCTTCTTATCAGCGTTTTCCACATGTTCCTTTCCTCTCCGATTCTGCGCAGAACCTCCTCATTACTTACCTTATCAGACCACCAAATTTTCAATATTCGTCGGTAGCACCACATCTCAAATGCTTCGCTTCTCTTCCGTTCCGGTTTTCCCACAGTTCATGTTTCGGTACCATACAATCGACACCAGACGTACATTCTCAGAACTTTCTTCCTCAAATAAGGCCGATATTTGATATAAGTACACTTCCATGGGCCACAAATGCCTTTTCTTCCTTAGCTAGTCTGCTTTTGATGACCTTCTTGCTACGTCTGTAATTGGTTATTTTACTGCCTAGGTAGCAGAATTCCTTAACTTCATCTATTTCACGACCATCAATCCTGATGTTAAGTTTCTCACTGTTCTCATTACTGCTACTTCTCATTACCTTCATCTTTCTACGTTTTACTCTCATTCCATTCTGTGTACTTACTAGACTGTTCCTTCCATTCAGCAGATCATGTAATTATTTTTCAATTTCTCTCAGGATAGCAATGTCATCAGCGAATCGTATCATTGATATACTTTCACCTTGAATTTAAATTCCACTCCTGAACTTTTCTTTTATTTCCTTCATTGCTTCCTCGATGTACAGACTGAACAGTAGGCGAGAAAGGCTACATCCTTATCTTACACCCTTTTTAATACGAATAATTTGTTCTAGGTCGCCCACTCTTATTATTCCATCTTGGATGTTGCACATACTGTATATGACCCGTCTCTCCCTACAGCTTAACCCTACCTTTTTGAGAATTTCGAACATCTCGCATCATTTTACATTGTCGAACGCTTTTTCCAGGTCGACAGATCCTACGAAGGTGTCTTGATTTTTCTTTAGTTTTGCTTCGATTGTTAACCGCAACGTCAGAGTTGCCTCTCTCGTGTCCTTACTTTTCCTAACGCCAAAGAGATTCTTGTAAGCAACTGGGATGCATGAGCTGTTAAGCTGATTGTGCGATAATTCTTATACTTGTCAGCTTTTGCCGCCTTCGTAATTGTGTGAATGATGCTTTTCCGAAAGTCAGATGGTATGTCGGCATACTCATACATTCTACAAACCTACATGAATAGTCGTTTTGTAGCCACTTCCACCAATGATTTTAGAAATTATGATGGAATGTTATCTATCGCTTCTGCTTTATTTGACCTTAAGTCCTTTTATATTTTGATTGCAGAACTGGATCCCTAATTTCTTCTAAATTGACGCCAGTTTCTTCTTATATCACATCAGACAAATCTTGCCCCTTATAGAGGCTTCCAATGTATTCTTTCCACCTATCCGCTCTCTCCTCTGTATTTAACAGCGGAATTCCCGTTGCACTCTTAATGTTACCCCCCTTGGTTTTAATGTCACCGAAGGTTGTTTGGACTTTCCTGTATGCCGAGTCTGTCCTTCCAACAATCATTTCTTTTTCGATGTCTTCACATTTTTCCTGCAGCCCTCTAGTCTTAGCTTCCCTGCACTTCCTATTTATTTCATTCCTCAGTGACTTGTATTTCCGTATTCCTGAGTTTCTCGGAACATTTTTGTACTTCCTTCTTTCATCAATCAACTGAACTATTTCTTCTGCTACCCATGGTTTCTTCGCAGTTACCTTCTTTGTGTTTTTCGTAACAGGCTACTGTGATGGCCTTTTAGAGATGTCCATTCGTCCCCAACTGTACTGCCCACTGAGCTATTCCTTGCTGCTGAATCCATAGCCTTAGAGAACTTCGAGCATATCTCGTCATACCTTAGTACTTCCGTATCCCACATCTTTGCGTATTGATTCTTCCTGACTACTGTCTTAAGCTTCAGCCTACATTTCATCACTACTATATTGTGATCTGTGTCTATATCTGCTGGTCCTTCATACTCCTTACAATCCAGTATCTGATTTCGGAATCTCTGTCTGACCATTATGTATTCCGGTACCACATGGTCTTTTCCAATTACACCTCCTCCTCTTGTGATTATTGAACAAGGTATTCGCCTTTACTAGTTGAAACTTGTTACAGAACTCAACTAGTCTTTCTCCTTTCTCATTCCTTGTCCCAAGCCCACACTACCCTGTAACCTTTTCCTCTACTCCTTCCCCTAAAACTTAATTCCATTCCCCCATGACAATCAGAGTTTTATCCCCCTTTGCATACTGTATTACCCTTTCAATATCCTCATACATTTTCTCTATCTCTTCATCTTCAGCTTACGACGTGGGTATGTATACCTGAACTATCGTTGTCGCTGTAGGTTCGCTGTCGATTCTGATAAGAACAACCACATCACTGAAGTATTCACAGTAACGCATTCTCTGCCCTACCTTCCTATTCGTAACGAATCCTACTCCTGTTACACCATTTTCTGCTGCTGTTGATATTATCCTATACTCATCTGACTATAAATCCTTGTCTTCTTTCCACTTCACTTTACTGAGCCCTACTCTATCTAGATTGAGCCTTTTCAGATTTTCAAGTTTCCCTACCACATTCAAGCTTGTAACATTCCACGCCACTACTCGTAGAACGTTATCCTTCCGTTGATTGATCCATCTTTTTCTCTCCCAGAGATGCGAATAGTGGATTATTCCGGAATCTTTTGACAATGTAGAGATCATCATGACACTTCTTCAGTTACAGGCCACATGTCCTATGGATACACGTTAATGCAGTGGTTTCCATTGCCTTCTGCATCCTCATGCCGTTGATCATTGCTGATTCTTTCGCTTTCAGTGACAGTTTCCCACCCCTAGGGCAAGACAGTGCTCTGAACATCCGTCAACTCCTCCGTCCTCTTTGAGAAGGCAGTTGGCAGAATGAGGGTGACTTCTTATGCCGGTTGTCTTCGGCCGCCAGTGCTGATAATTAATCAAAATTTAAGCAGTGGCAGGATCCGAACCCAGGACCAAAGACGTTTTGAATGTGAATCAAAGACTCTACCCATAGACCGCCGGTGCATACTACGCAGCCTACGTAAAGCTGACAGAGCATGGAGACTCCCTGTAATAAGCATGAAGGAAAGACTTCTGCATTATTATGGTCTGCTTTATACTTTGCATTTGGTTTGGAGAAATCAAGGTGCACCAATCCATATTCTAAGCTTCCAGCAATTGACAAAAGATGAGGTTGTGGGCTTCCATCTCCAACGTCCTGCTAGCCATATTGGACAACTGGTCTGCATGTTTGTTACGAGGAATCCCAACGAGACTGCAGTCCAGACAAAAATGATCTACTGTTGAGTTTCATTGGAGGTCAGGAAGAAGACTCTGCACAGTTACGACTAGTGAATACTGAGGGTAGCAATGGTCAATATCCTGAAGGCTATTCAGGAGGTCACTGTCAACTAAGAATGGTCACCAGTGCAGGAATGGAACTGATTGAGGGCTTGGTGATCAAATCTGCATTGCATACACTGAAGGGAGTGTTCTTTACTATGCCCTACATGTGTGCAGGCAACACTAGTTCCACTGTTGACGGTGAAGTCATCAGTGCACACCAGTTCCGAACTTGGAAATGCGTCGAGGACGGCCAAACAAAGGCGGCGTAAGACCATGGGGTCAACAGAGTTTTTCAGTCCAAAGGATTGGGCAAGACAGGTTTAAACGGGGTGCATACCATGAGGGCATAAGCGATTACTCCCAGACAAGAGGCGACTGTGAGACAGTTAGAGTTGAGAGCAGAGACACTGTACACCAACTGTCATCGTGATTCCAGTCCTGGGCCTCCGTAGTGAGAGGAGGATCTGTACAGTAGGAAAAAAAAGGAGCAGAAAACAATGTGTACCACGTTATTGAGCTGCAGTGGTCGGCACGTGTTCTGTAGTAGGGCTGCCCCAGCTTGCACGAGTAAGCTGTTCGCAGCGTTGTTCCGAAAGTCGCCTGATGCAAGTGCATCCCACAATGGTGAGTCTGATCGAGCATCAGAAAATTCTGAATGCGATGCTGAGCTGTATATCACACTCCCCACAATAAACACAGGGCACTATCAGATCTCTGTAAAGTCATAGAAGTGCAGATCATACTGTGTCATAGCTGGTGTTACTGAGACAGTGAAGGGTATTACGATGTGACCAGCACATTTCATTAAATTAGTGAAGATCGTTTATTCAAATCCACTGGACATCGAAAACCAGTCCTAGAAAGCAATACGACTCCACCACATTTGGCAGCTGGTCGCATGGTTGTGGATGGACAGTATTACAGTAAAAGTATTGCGTGGTAGATATCTTGGGATCTGTAAACTGGAAGCCAAGGATGACAGCTCAAGACTGCACCTTTTGTCAGGCACCTTGCAGTCAATGTGCAGTAACACCCACAGTAGAGTAACAATAGTAATCGTTGAAATCATCAGCGTATAGGGAGGGTGACACTGAATCCTCTATTTCTGCAGGTAGATTGTTGACAGCCATTAGAAAAACGGGCTCACTCAATTTAGTGCCCTGCAAGACCATTTTATCTAGCATATGGGGTGTAGGAGGGGGGGGTGGAGGGGGCATATGGTAAGTACCAACTGGAATCTGAAAATTACACTGTGCAAGAAGTTGTGCACTAAAACCCAGAAGTGTAATCTGGTTGCTAATCTTGTACGGTATGCAACGTGCCCATTGTGTCATAACCCTTTTGCAAGACGAGGAAGAGAGGAGCAAGGTGCCGACATCTGACAAAATCACATCAGACTGCAGACTCGAGGCACATAAAATTGTCAGTACTAAAATGGCCTTGGCGAAAACCACCTTGCAAAGGGTCGTTAGAGTCAAGGTACCTATACAGTCATTGGAACATCTTATGTTTGAGCAGCTTTATGAGAGGATTAATAAGATTAATTTTTTGGGTCATAGCTGTCTATTCAGGGGGGAGGGGGTATTTACCTGGTTTCAGTATCAGAATGAAAACGCATTCTTGCCACTGAGATGGAAACTGATCCTTGCTCCAGATACAGTTGAAAATGGCAAGGACGAGATGTAGGCAATTCATCTACAGGTGTTTGACCACTTGACTGTGAATATGGACTGGCCCTTGGCCTTGGAATAGTGTCAGTGCAAAGGGTTAAGCCATTGAGGAATTTTCACTCACTGAATGAAGTATTATTTGGCTCTAGGCGACTTATAACGAAACATAAGTAAATTCGCTCCACCTCCTGTTTGATGACACGAAATGTAGGCTTGTAACCTCCCCCATCACTTATCGAGCTTAATGACCATGAAAAATTAAACCTCATGTACCTAATGGAAATTTGGGAAAAGCAGTCATCACCAAAGTTAATCTGTAGGTAAAGAGGGAGGAAGGGTTACATCTAAATGAAAGGAAAAATGAAAATGAAATTGGTGGAAATTAATTTTGAAAAAGGCTAAAGTTAACAAAGAAAGTAAATGTGCGGTAGTTATGTTAACAATTATCTGTCGTTAATTAGATATTTGAGATTTGGGGAAAATTGCGGTCGCCAGTCCTACGGACAACTACTATAATAACTGAAAGAAGGTTAATGCACTTATAATTAGCACTAAATGCGGGGCAACTGAAGGTTGACACGTGTTGTGTGAAAACTGAATGTTTGTCAGAAGCAATAAATTTTGCTACAGCCTGACTTAATTTATCAAAAGAATTAATAAAACCAGAAAATTGAAAGTTAATTTAGTGACTGAAATTAATAGTGAACTTTGTTTCTGATTGTAAGCACTACGAAATTAAATTAAATGAGGTTAGTCTTGGGCTACCTCAACAATCATCTCTAAAGCAACTTTAATCTATGCAATTTAGAAATAAGAGATTTAACTTTAAACCTGAATTAAATGATTTTGAACAATTAACAATAGTAAAATATAGTACGTACCAAGATGAGCTGCAGTCACAGGTAAGCTAAAATATAGTAACAAAACTCGCACTCTTAATTTGTGCTTCTGTAAATACAGTTTTGTTTGGTTACTGTAGCCAGCTATGAATACTACAGATGAACTTTGAAATTAAAGCAGTGAAATCGAATGATATTAGTTTAATTCTGGCGTTTGAATTTCAACGACACTCGGGTTCATTTCGAAAAAGGAAAAGGACCCTGCTTGGTAATGCAATTGGGACAATGAGCAACAAAGGTTCATTTTGGTGATGCAAAAGGAACAGTTTGAAAAGCTGAGGTCAGCCATACAGTTCTAAAACTTTATATGCTTTCAGTCTTCCTTGTTGGTTGATTGAAGGTTTGAAGTCGTTGATCGAGGAGGTGGCGACAATCACTTATTGTCAGCCGTCGCTGTTCAGAAACTGGATGTTGGCGCGCCTGCTTCTTGACACGGTCACCAGGCGAAACGGCCTCTCCCTGTGAGCCAGCTAATGTTTCCCGTCCGCGACACCGTGCCAGAAACTATCATAGCAAGTCGAGCGCAATTACATGCTGCCATACCCCGAAAGCGCGGTAACTCGCGTGATCGTCACTCAACACACCTGCTCCACTGCTCTACTCCAGCCAGACTCTGCTCTGCACGCGCTCCACGCGGCACCGTTAACACTGCCATAGATCCTAAACACTTTGGTTCTCCACGCGACCTATCGATGTAATCGTTCGATAGCATAGATTTCCCTAGGCAAGACCCAGCGTAAAAATACAAGTAGTATTTTCGAAACAAACCAATTATAAATCGACACACATGCATGTATATATATATATATATATATATATATATATATATATATATACAAATTATAAAACAATTACCATATACAGAGACACAGACATGTCATATCATCAGGTAAGAAAATAAGGAAAAAATTTATAGTACAATAGATGGAAATAGGAAGATATGCATTTCCGGCTTTACACGTGCCCCACATTGTCTGAGGATGTTCGTGTAACCTAAACAGACTCAGAAAATGTCCCGAAAAAAAACCAGGGGAAATGCATATGCTCAAAATAACAAGAATATTTAGCATTAGGCTAATGAATCATAAATCAATTTTAGACCATAGTAATTGAGTGGAGATACTCCTAATCTTATTCCACTCTGCCATCTTGCACAAAAGAAAGCAGGTTGGCAACATACTACTTTTCATAGAAAACATAGAAAATGGTTTACTGTTCTAAAATCAGCAAAAGTCCAAACAGTATCAAGAAATGGAATACTATTTACAAAAGTAATCTGAGTACATGGCCATAAAAGCAGGTAGACCAAAATACGCAAATTAATAATTAATTACACAGAATACACATTTTTATATAACCTTTTCATAATTAATATTCTCGCCATGAGAGTCCATTTAACGCTAAACAAGAAAACAATATCCTGCAGATAGAAAAAAAACATAAATATAGGCAATAGAATTCGTTTACATCAGCTCTCCGGGATGAAAAACAACTCTGCCTTCCGTGCTCGCAAGTACAAAGAATTACGACAGTGACACAAGAAGCGACAGCCGCTCCGTCGCGCCAGTATTGTTGCGCCCACCTGTATGGCACGCTTGATCTCACTCGCATGTGTAACGGCATTTCCAGAACGTCCGTTTGACTGAATTCTTTCGGAAAAACTCACTCCCGATATTCTCAAGGAGTCCATTAACCCTATCACAGTGGATAAGTCAACACTGTCCATCATCACACGCATGTACTAGCCTGAAACTTAAAACAGCGTCTAAGTACATCGGCAATGACTAGTAAAACACATATTCATGTAATCTTACAGTTAGTTACAAAATCATATTTACACTCCATTATCTACTGTGACTCAGCTGAAAACTTAAACTAGCAGCTTGGATTTTTCAATTGATTCATAATCAGTTACTCTTAAATCATGTAATCAAAATTAATTACTTATTATCACAACTTCTTTAATAACCTCTTGGTCAGGCAAAATCATGGCAACATGGCAAATCCTGAAATCTTACATTCTATATTTACATACTATACAAATTACCCATTCTATGGTAATAATCAATCCTTGGCTGATAAAATTTCAAGTCTACAATGTTCCGTATACCTAATAGTTTTCCAGAGCTTGTATACTCTAAGCAATATGCATTTATGGGAAGTATACCAATGACTTTATATGGTCCATTATAAGCAAACTTAAATTTAGAGATTTCATTGTCTATCTCGCTCGTTTCCTCATGAGCTTTTACAAGTACTAAGTATCCGATTGCAAACTTTGCAAAAAGCGCTTTAGTGTCATGACGACGTATGCGAGCATCGGCTTTTAGCTTCATTATTTCTCATAAACGATCTTCTTTCACACCAATACTAATGTCAATCCGTTTAGGAAATTTGAATATCTCTTCCACTAAACTTTTACTTCTGTCATCTAACAGAATTTCCTCTGGAGAAAATCCCGTTGATTCATGTCTCAAGGTGTTCATAAATCTCTCAAATTCTGCTACATATCTGCCCCATGCCCTGTGGTTGTGGTGGCAATAGGTACGGCAAAGTCGGCCTAGCTCACGATTATACATTTTAACGGGATTTCCAGCAGGACAGTAAGCTGAAATGTGGATCACTTTGACCCCATTACTTGGCATGCCTTCATTCCACAACTTAGAAGTAAATTGTGCCCCATTGTCTGATAGAATCGCCTTGGGTTTACCAATATGAACAAAATAATCGTTCACAAGCTTGCTATAGACCGCTTTGGCTGTAGCTTTCCTAGTCGGGTATCGTTTGATGAACTTGTAAAAAGCTTCTAGCACTACTAAAATGTAGGCAAAGTTTCTTGATAACTTGAGCAAAGGTCCGTACAAGTCCACGCACAGTAATCCAAAGGTGTCGTTAGGCCTTATACTTTGCATAGGACCACGACTCGTACAGTCGGTAACCTTGACCTTCTGACATAAATCGCAAGTTTTCACTCTGTCAGTAACGCGTTTTAACATGTTGTTAAAATGCACTACTTCACTCAGCTTTTCCGTACATTTCTTTGGTCCACAGTGACCATACGCCAAATGGTAGTAGTCTATTATTTCCGTGACGTATTTGGTGGGCCAGCATACCCGCCAAATATTACTATCTTCACCCTTACGTATGTACAAGATATGCTCGTATATCTTGTAATACTTTCTTAATTTCTCTCCTTCTGGACTCCTTTCGTCATATCGGGTTTTCACCACATTTAAACAACCGTCCTCGTTCTGATGACGACGTAGATTCTTACAGATGTTCACTATTAATTTACGTCCCTCAACTTCTTTAAAATAGTGTAATTTGACCACTCCATCTGACTCATCTTTCAATACATCTAGATTAGACTCGGGCAACCGCGATAGCGCATCCGCTACGCAATTGTCGGTCCCTTTTACGTAACAGATGTCATAGTTAAATTGCTGTAAATACAGCGACCACCTAGTCAGTCTTTCGTGAAGGAGTTTACAATCCTTCAGATAAGTGAGCGCCTTATGGTCCGTATGAATAATCATCTTACGGTCCCATAGGTAACCCTTGAACTTCTTGAATCCCCACACGATAGCGAGACACTCTTTCTCAGAAATCGTGTAGTTTCGCTCACTTTTTGATAAAGTTCGACTCGCGAACGCTATCGTCCGGTGTTCCTTATCCTCTCCTTTACCAACTTCTTGGAACAGTTCTACCCCCACTCCGTAATTCGACGAATCCCTTCCCAGATGGAAGGGTAGCGATAAATCAGGATGAAATAGTATGTTAGATCTTAACAACTCGTCTTTTAATCTCTCGAAAGCGGTCTGACACCCGTCAGTCCACACAAACGGAACATTTTTGCGTAAGAGGTTATTCAAATTTTCATCATTAAACACTTGTCCTTTTACAAATTTACGGTAAAATCCTGTGAGCCCTAGAAAACTTTTTAACTGTTTCCTAGACTTGGGTGGAGGACAATTCCTTATTGCCTCTAGTTTCTCTGGGTCTTTCGTAATACCAGCAGTGGTAATTACATGCCCTAAAAATTTCAGTTCCTGCTTCACAAATTCGCATTTCTTTAGCTTTAGAGTCATTCCGCCACGGCGCAATGCTCTAAAAACTTCATCTAACAGGTCACAATGGTCATGCCAAGTGGCATTGGCCAACAATAGGTCGTCAACATATACAGTTAATCTTGAACTCAAAGCCGGTCCTAGCACTTTATCTAGGGCCCTGATGAATACGGACACAGATATATTAAGTCCAAACGGCAGTACTCCATACTGATAACACCTGCCCGCAAACAAGAAGGCGGTGTATGGCCTAGATTCTTCTTCGAGTTCTATTTGCCAGTAACTAGCTGTCAGATCGAGGCTAGTCATGAACTTAACGTCATGAAAACGTTGCAAAATCTCCTCCATACTCTCTGGTCTGTCTGTTTCACGTTGAACGATCCTATTCAACGTGCGTGCGTCAATCACAATACGCACACTACCATCCCGCTTTGCTACAATGACCAAACCGTTATTGTATGGACTTTTACTTCTTTCAATCACTCCCCATTCGATCATCTTATCTATCTCTCGTAGCACTGCTTCCTTTTTGGACAGCGGTATAGCATACGGTCTCACGAAGAATGGTTCGTGCGGAATTACATGCAACTTGCATTTACATCCTTCCACAAGACCCGGTTTGTCTGAAAACACACTCTTATTCCTCATTATTACTTCACACACGCCTCGTCTTTGTTCGTGTGTTACGTTTGACACACCGTCTACAATACTTTCCAATTCACTTTCTACACTAATGTTAACGCCGAGATTCCTCACGTAACAGTAGTTCAAATTCATGCCTACGTCAATGGCATCCTGCCAGTTAACAATGTGTATAGGCTGGCATTGCCTATGCACACCGTCTCCTGCCTCGTCAAAACTAACTAATACTGTTTTATCTTGTGTCGTACATGTAAAAGTTTTGCTTTCACAATTAATCACTGCACGGTACTTTAATTGCCAATCTAATCCGATAATTAATTCCGTAGTTAAGTCTGGCACGACGACTAACTCTTGTTCAAATCGTGACCCACATGTATCGAAATTGACAAAAATCTGTTCTGTGACCGGTTTACTGGCCTTCCCAGTAGCACCGATAATTTTCACTCCTGTTACTGGCATAACTACGATACCAGGTCCATCTTTCAGTAACTCAAATATTTTCCCAGGTACAGCACTCAATTCTGCACCTGTGTCAATCAACACGTTTAGTTGTAGGTCGTGCATTTTAACAGACACTACTATCTGTCTACACTTGTCTTCGACTGTTTCTTTATTTTCCCACAACAAATCCTCGTCTATATCCAGGTCATTCCCGGAAAAACCATCCGGTTTTGATCCTAAATCCGGCTTATTTGGCGGCCTTTTCTGCCTCTGTTCACATACAGTTTTAATTTCAACACTTTTGTCCTGAGGCTTAGTCTGTAGCTCGCCTCCAATACCGAAACCTTTTCCTGTAACTCGTCAACTAGTGAGTGTTGCTTTGCTATCACTTCATTAATTGTCACCTTCGTTGATTCCCGGAGGAATGTGCCCAGTAGTATCTGCAATTACTTCCTCTAGATCTGCGCAACCAACACTGCGATCGGCCGACCATGTAACGTCAGCTCTAACCTCATACACGCTGTAATCTACGTGCTTTTCTACCAATCGTGCCAGGCTATAACAAAAATTCTCGTTATCTTTCTCCTTAATATTTTTGCAATGTTCAAACTGGAGTTTTGGGTCGGATGGGTCGGCTACTTCTACCACTATAACTTTCGGTAAAGTCTGCCGGTTAGGGCCAAAACTTCCCTTTACTACTTCTTCATCCAACTCCTGCAGGACGAAATACGACGAATCTTGCTCGTGATCCCCATTAACATCAACTATTTCTGGTAATGTCTGCCGGTTAGGGCCAAAACGTTCTATCACTTCTGAAACACTATCTTACTGCTGGACGAGACGCGGCAAATACTGCCGGCGCTCCCTATAAACACTTCTCCCATACAGGCCTCTATAATCTCTTAGTTCGTCGTATAAGCGACCGAACTGCCTTAACCAGACCTCATCCCCCTCTGCATCCCCGCCCTCGATGACGTACGTGTTATCCGACATCTGATCGTCTCTCAGCACTTGCGAGTCATTCTTAAACTCAATATCCGGTACCGCTGTGGGTGTTACAGCTGCCACTTTATAATCGACTTCCGGAAAACTACTTAAATTGTTCTCACTGACAGTGAATGTATTTTCTACTGCCATGTCTACAGCTGATCTACTACTTGTGGGCGCACTCCTTTCTCCTAACACTAGCACATTCTCCCACCGCTGATTATTCCATATGGAATTTTCATAACGACACCACCTCGGTTTTCTCCTGTTATTGGGCCGCCAACATTTCTCCACGCCCGGTCGGCCCCTCACCGGCGCGGTTAATGGTTTCCCTGTCTCGTCCCAGTAGATACGTTCCCAGGATGCTGCCGAGGCGGCTGATCACACCCTCTGGCGTTATTACTATCCTGCTAGTGTGATACTGGTTTCCGTCATTCCTGTTATTATTTGTATTGTACCGATTGCCATTACGGTCCGAACCACTATTGTTATTGCTGCCAAGGTTGCGGTATGCATTATTCCCATGGTTATCGTTGTTGTGGTACCCGTTGATGTTACCACGGCCTCTATCACTGTCGCGATTATTGCGCCAATTGTTCTCGTCCTTACCTCTTTCCAGGAAAGCATTGATTGACCTGTAATTGCTTTCTACGTACCGTTTTGTATCATCTGGAAGCTTCTTGTAGAGTTCCCAGACTATAACGGATTCCGTGCGGCGATCACGTAAGTATTCCAACTTGCTGATCCAGCCCTCACAAAACCCCTTCATCGAACCGCGCGAATTCGCATCGAATAACCTCGATACGACAGATTCGCGCCAGACACTTTGTTGTTTTTGCTCTGACTAGTATTCAGCCAGAAACAAATTTTTAAACTCGTCGAAAGTCAGGTTCGTGATGTTGAAGTTTAAGCGCCATCGCTTGGCATCACCAGCCAACACGTCAATAACGGCATTAACTTTTCTCTCAGTAGTCCATGATTTGGGTAAAAGTGTTTCACAATTTTTAATGAAATCAGCCGCGTGTACACCGCCTTTTTTCAAGGAGTCGAACCGCTCCTCTTTTGTCAACAATTCCGAACTATGTGCACAGATTGGCACATAGCTTTGTTTTTCATCTAGTTTCTTTTCTTATTCGGACACTCTCGTAATTACTTGGCAAGTGGTTGTCGCAAGCGTTTCCGATTTCCTCTCTTTCTCCCTGCCTCCTCAATTTAGTATAAACCTCGGATACTAAAGCCTTTAAAGTTTCCACCTTCTGTTGATCCTCATTTTTCACTAACTGAATTTCTTCCGTCACCTTATTCTCGATGATCGGAGAAACTCATTCTCCTACACTTTTCTCGATTCTGCTAATTTCGGAGTCAAAACGAGTATTTATGCTCGCAATTTCCTGTTTAAGACTACCGGTTTCGGTATTAATCACAACAATACCTTCTTTGATTTTATCAACTTTTGTGTTAAGAATTCTAACAATGTTGTTAACAACATTAATAGCTTTGTTCTGATTGTCTAGCTTCCCGTCATTTTTTTCAGACAGAGCTTCTTGCTTGGCAGACTGAGCATTAATTTCTGCCGATTCAGTTTCTATCTTGCTAGACTCAGCCTCAATTATGCTCGACTAAGCCTTGATTTCGTTAATCAAAACATTCAATAAATCAGTTAAATTCCCCGAAATTACCGGTTTTACTTCCGTAACGGGTTCCTCTTTAATTGTTCCCCCGTATTCTTCATGAAGGGGTTCAGGTTTGATTTTCACTTCCGATTCCGAAACATTTTCTAAAGTTTGGAATTCCATTTCTGCTCTTTGTTGCGTTTCGGCGGTCGCGTCTTTCATGCTAGCCACCTGCCCTTGAACACTGGGTTCCACGGTGCGCGTTTCCCACTGTTCGACAAATTGTTCTGTACCGAAATCTACCAAATTTTGGTAATTGTTGCCTTCACTCATTTTACTAATTTTCAATAAAAATGCCATATGTCAGATCTAATTAGGTTTCCTCCCACTACTTATTGTCGCTGACGTAACGACCTGTTCGTAACCAGTACTTTGTTACGAGATTTACATAATGCAAAATTCGTGTCCCGAAGAACCTCAAAATGTCCTGGCACCAGGTCGCCACATGTAACCTCACCCGTCACTTACTGACATTAATGACAGTGAAAAATTAAACTGCATGTTGTTGTTGCTGTTGTGGTCTTCAGTCCTGAGACTGGTTTGATGCAGCTCTCCATGCTACTCTATCATGTGCAAGCTTCTTCATCTCCCAGTACTTACTGCAACCTACATCCTTCTGAATCTGCTTAGTGTATTCATCTCTTGGTCTCCCTCTACGACTTTTACCCTCCACGCTGCCCTCCAATGCTAAATTTGTGATCCCTTGATGCCTCAAAACATGTCCTACCAACCGATCCCTTCTTCTAGTCATGTTGTGCCACAAACTTCTCTTCTCCCCAATTCTATTCAGTACCTCCTCATTAGTTACGTGATCTACCCACCTTATCTTCAGCATTCTTCTCTAGCACCACATTTCGAAAGCTTCTACTCTCTTCCTGTCCAAACTAGTAATCGTCCATGTTTCACTTCCATAC
Organism: Schistocerca americana; assembly: GCF_021461395.2. Classification (NCBI taxonomy): domain Eukaryota; kingdom Metazoa; phylum Arthropoda; class Insecta; order Orthoptera; family Acrididae; genus Schistocerca; species Schistocerca americana. Next base: position 747,368,546 of record NC_060122.1, on the reverse strand, counting down.
ATGGCTACACTCCATACAAATACTTTCAGAAACGACTTCCGGACACTTAAATCTATACTCGATGTTAACAAATTTCTCTTCTTCAGAAACGCTTTCCTTGCCATTGCCAGTCTACATTTTATATCCTCTCTACTTCGACCATCATCAGTTATTTTACTCCCTAAATAGCAAAACTCCTTTACTACTTTAAGCGTCTCATTTCCTAATCTAATTCCCTCAGCATCACCAGATTTAATTTGACTACATTCCATTATCCTCGTTTTGCTTTTGTTGATGTTCATCTTATATCCTCCTTTCAAGACACTGTCCATTCCGTTCAAATACTCTTCCAAGCCCTTTGCTGTCTCTGATAGAATTACAATGTCATCGGCAAATCTCAAAGTTTTTACTTCTTCTCCATGAATTTTAATACCTACTCCGAATTTTTCTTTTGTTTCCTTTACTGCTTGCTCAATATACAGATTTAATAACATCGGGGAGAGGCTACAACCCTGTCTCACTCCTTTCCCAACCACTGCTTCCCTTTCACGCCCCTCGACTCTTATAACTGCCATCTGGTTTCTGTACAAATTGTAAATAGCCTTCCGCTCCCTGTATTTTACCCCTGCCACTTTGAGAATTTGAAAGAGAGTATTCCAGTTATCATTGTCAAAAGCTTTCTCTAAGTCTACAAATGCTAGAAAAGTAGGTTTGCCTTTTCTTAATCTTTCTTCTTAGATAAGTCGTAAGGTTAGTATTGCTTCACGTGTTCCAACATTTCTACGGAATCCAAACTGATCTTGCCCGAGGTCCGCTTCTACCAGTTTTTCCATTCGTCTGTAAAGAATTCTCGTTAGTATTTTGCAACTGTGACTTATTAAACTGATAGTTCGGTAATTTTCACATCTGTCAACACCTGCTTTCTTTGGGATTGGAATGATTATATTCTTCTTGAAGCCTGAGGGTATTTCGCCTGTCTCATACGTCGTGCTCACCATATGGTAGAGTTTTGTCATGACTGGCTCTCCCAAGGCCATCAGTAGTTCTAATGGAATGTTGTCTACTCCCGGGGCCTTGTTTCGACTCAGGTCTTTCAGTGCTCTGCATGCACCTAATGGAACTTTGGGAAAAGCAATTGCCACCGAAGTTGATATGTCGGTAACGTGGGAGGAAGTGTTACATCTAAATGAAAGGAAAAATGCAAATGAAATTGGTGGAAATTAAATTTGAAAAAGGGTAAAGTTAATAAAGAAAGTAAATGTGCGGTCGTTATATTAACAATTAACTGGCGGTAATTAGATATTTGAGGTTTGGGAAAAATTGCGGTCGCCAGTCCTATGGACAACTACTATAATAACTGAAAAAAAGGTTAATGCACACATAATTAGCACTAAAAGCGTAGCAACTGAAGGTTAACACATGTTGTGTGAAAACTGAATGTTTGTCAGAAGTAATAAATTTCTCTACACCCTAACTAAATTTAGCAAAAAATTAATAAATTGAAAGTTAATTTAGTGACTGAAATTAACAGTGCACTTCGTTTCTGATTGTAATCACTACGAAATAAAATAAAATAAGGTTAGTCTTGGGCTACCTCAACAATCATCTGAATAGTAACTTGAATCTACGGAATTTAGAAATAAGAGATATAACTTTAAACTTGAATTAAATTATTTTGAACAATTAACAACAGTAAAATTTAGTACGTACCAAGCTGAGCTGCAGTCACAGGTAAGCTAAAATATAGTAACAAAACTTGCACTCTTAATTTTGGCTTGTGTAAATAAAGTTCTGTTTGGTTACTGCAGCCAGCTATGAATACTTCAACTGGACTTTGAAATTAAAGCAGTGAAATGGAATTATATTAGTTTAATGTTGGCGTTTGTATTTCAACGACACTCGGGTTCATTTCGGAAAAGGAAAGGGACCCTGCTGGGTAATGCAATTGGGACAATGAGCAACAAAGGATCATGCTAAGTTGCTGTATTTTGGTGATGCAAATGGAACAGTATGAAAAGCTGAGGTCAGCCATTCAGTTCTAAAACTTTATATGCTTTCAATCTTCCTTTTTGGTTGATTGAAGGTTTGAAGTCGTCGATCGAGGAGGTGGCGACAATCACTTATTGTCTGCCGTCACTGTTCAGAAGCTAGACGTTGGCGCGCCTGCTTCTTGACACGGTCTATAGGCGAAACGGGCTCTCCCTGTGTGCCAGCTAACGTTTCCCGTCCGCGACACCGTGCCAGAAACTATCATAGCAAGTCGAGCGCCGTTACTTGCTATAAAACCCTAAAGCGTGGCAACTCGCGTGACCGTCACTCAACACGCCTGCTCCACCGCCCTGCTCCAGCCAGACTCTGCTCTGCCCACGCTCCATGCGGCAGCGTGAACACTACCAAACATCCTAAACACTTTGGTTCTCCACATGATCTATCGATGTAATCGTTCGATAGCATAGTTTTCCCTAGGCAAGACCCAGTGGAAAAATACAAATAATAATTACAAAACAAACCAATTATACATCGACATAAATGCGTATATATATATATATATATATATATATATATATATATATATATATATATAAAAATTGTAAAACAATTACAATATACAAAGACACAGAAATGTCATATCTTCAGGTAACAAAATAAGGAAAAAGTTATAGTAAAATAGATGGAAATAGGAGGATATGCATTTCCGGTTTTATAGGCTGATATTTCTCAGACGCAGTGGCTTCAGCATAATGCAGAGCAGAGTGTTCAGCAGTAGCATCTGGGTCAGTGTAGACAAGACCACTCAGTGTGACAGTATGGTTAACTGTGGGGCACTAGTGTACATGGAAGTGTCAAACGTTTGACCAATCCTATGGAGGAGTGTATGCTAATGGTAATTATATACAATTCTCAGCATTCTTGGTTGGTTGGCTGGTTTAGATGAGGCGACAAAACAACTGTCATTGGTCACATCGAATTAGGGAATAATGGGAAGGAAAATTTGTCGTGCCCTTTGAAAGAAATCATCCCAGCTTTTACGTGAAACGATGTAGGAAAATCACAGAAACCTAAATCAGGATAGCTGTACACAGGTTTGAACCATCACCCTCCTGGATGACAGCCCAGTATGGTAAGCAATGCGCCACCTCGTTCGGTCCACATTCTTGTTTCTGTCGTTTTAGTATATAGCGAGCACAGGCACTGAGCCATTTAAAGGCAATGAGTTCTCCAATGATGAATGTCGTTGGAAAACTGTTATACATCTCTAATGACCATGTGGATGTCTGAAGTCCACCCAAGAATAGGGGATCACTAAGTCTGCAGCTGACAGAACGGCTGCAGCTGCGTTCTGGACAACCACTTCGATACCTCCATATGACGGGGTGGCAAGGGCCATTGCAGAGCCAAAGCTATCCCACTCGGTGTTTTGAAAGACCATCTGGATGGTGTTCATGTGGGTTATGCTGAGTAGGGCAGGGTCATTGGGAAACGATCGCTGTCACACATTTTATCACCCTCTTAACAGTGAACTGAGGTGAGATTAGTATAGTAGCAAATACAAACGTCAGTGGAAGAATAAGGTACATATGCAACACTGAAGTGTGTGGAGGTGTGAGTATTGAGCAGACAAAGATTGAGCTCTAAGGGCAAAGTTCCGATAGCTTTATTGAGGCCATTAATTGTAATTCAAAGAGCTGTGGCCTTTCAATTCACGCAAAATGAGGATTCGAGGAGGAAGCTGAGAAATCTGTGCTGACATTGGAGTCTAATACAAAATTGTTAAGGCTTTCGTGGCCACTTGTTGACAAACTGCCCATTGGCTTCTGTCTCGAGTTCTTCGGCCGACGCTCATCTAATAATTTTTCTAACGTTTCGCAAGCACGAGTGGCAGGCATTGTCAACGCTTCACCCTCCAATGCCGGTGGTGCACTGGAGCCGAGGTCGCGGGCGCAGACTATAGGTACCTGGCGCGTCAACGTCCGAGGGCTTCTCGGCGGTCATTTCCGGTGCGGTTCTCCTTTTGCAACCTGCGACGGTCGTTGGCTGCAGTACGGGAAGCCACGATCCGTTTCCCTTAAGGCTTTCCTCCTTCTTGTTCAAACTGTTCGCGTGTTTATGTATTTCTACAGCTTCTCTGAATAAGCGCGTGTGATACTGCCTCTCTACAGCCAGAACATCCGTGTCGGCGAATTTTATTACGTGGTCGGTCTCATTCAGTGCGTGCTCTGCCACGGCCGATTTCTCCACCTGCCCCCACCTGCAATGTCGCTTATGCTCTTTGATCCTGGTGTTGACGGACCGTCCAGTCATTCCGACACAAACTTTTCCGCATGTGCATGGTATACGGTATAATCCCGACATTGCAAGTGGATCTCTTATCTCCTTCGCCGATCTAAGACACTCTTTGATCTTCCTTATCGGTTTGAAAATGGTCTATACGCCATGTTTGCGCAATATACGGTCGAATCTGTCCATCACTCTGGGAATGTATGGCAGAAAGGCCGTACCCGACATTTCTTTTTCTGGTTCCTTACTTCGCCGAGTGTTTGGCTCTGTTACACTTGTAATATAATTTGTGGAGTACCCATTGCTCCTTGTGAAAGGGCAGAGGAAATACGCAAGGAAACAGCCATGATACTGCGCCGAGCAAAACCACCAGATTGCAACCTGAAGAAAGAAGAGGTACAAGCCATTAAGAATCAAAAACCGGACAAGAGTATCTTCGTACTGCCTGCCGATACGGGGAATGCGACCGTCGTAATGAAGACCGAAGATTATGAGCAAAAGACCCGAGACCTATTACATCCGACGACGTTCCGAAAAATAAGCGCAGATCCGACGCAGCGCATCACACGGAACACGAATCGATTAATCAAGGCGTCTTCTCTGCCGGCGGACATACAGAGAAACCTGCGCAACACAGAAGCCCTACCACCTCGGCTGCATGGATTACCCAAGATCCATAAGAACAACGTTCCACTGAGACCGATCGTTAGCGCTCCTGGATCACCGACATATAAACTGGCAAAACACTTGGCCTCTCTGCTCCAGCCACACGTGGGGAAGACCGACACATACATTAAGGACTCAGGGCATTTCATTGAAAAGCTGAAGAAACTGAAACTAGCACCAAACGACATCTTGGTCAGATTTGATGTTGTTTCGTTATTTACGAAAGTGCCACTCAGTGACGCTCTGGAGCACATCGGTTCCATTTTCCCGCAGGACATCAGAAAGCATGTCTCACCACGAGCTATTTCTCGTGGAATGGTGATTTCTACGAACAGCTGGAAGGCGTCGCCATGGGTAGTCTTCTCAGTCCAGTGGTGGCCAACTTCGTCATGGAACAATTCGAAGCGCAGGCACTCGACTCGGCGACTTGCAAACCTAAGGTGTGGTACAGGTACGTCGATGATACTTTCGTGGTGTGGAGCCAAGGTGAAGAACAGCTCGGTGACTTCCTGAGACACTTGAACAGCCTCCATGCCAACATAACATTTACCATGAAAGTAGAAAAGGACAAGAGACTGCCATTTCTAGATGTGCTGGTCACAAGGGACGGCGAAAACCTGGGACACAGCGTGTATCGAAAACCGACACACACGGACCGATACCTGCACAAACTGTCAAACCACCACCCGAGCCAGAAAAGAGGCATGAGTAGTACGCTCGTGACGAGAGCAGGACGAATATGTGAGCCGCTACACCTCAAACGAGAAATTCAACACCTGGAAACTGTCCTGAGGAGCAATGGGTACTCCACAAATTATATTACAAGTGTCACAGAGCCAAACACTCGGCGAAGTAAGGAACCAGAAAAAGAAATGTCTGGTACGGCCTTTCTGCCATACATTCCCAGAATGACGGACAGAATCGGCCGTATACTGCGCAAACATGGCGTAAAGACGATTTTCAAACCGACAAGGAAAATCAAAGAGTGTCTTAGATCGGTGAAGGAGAAAAGAGACCCACTTGCAATGTCGGGAATATACCGTATACCATGCACATGCGGAAAAGTTTATGTCGGAATGAGTGGACGATCCATCAACACCAGGATCAAAGAGCATAATCGACATTGCAGGTTGTGGCAGGTGGAGAAATCGGCCGTGGCAGATCACGCAGTGAAAGAGACCGACCACGTAATAAAATTCGCCGACACTTAAGGTCTGGCTGTAGAGAAGCACTATCACACGCGCTTGTTCAGAGAAGCTGTAGAAATACATGAACACGCGAACAGTTTGAATAAGAAGGAGGAAAGCCTTAAGGTAAACGGATCCTGGCTTCCCGTGCTGCAGCAGGTAGCAAGAGGAGAACCGCACCGGAAATGACCGCGGAGAAGCCCTTGGACGTTGGCGCGCTACGTACATATAGTCTGCGCCCGCGAGCTCGGCTCCAGTTCACCACAGGCAATGGAGTGTGAAGCTTTGACAATGCCAGCCACTCGCGCTGGCGAAACGTCAGAAAAATCGTTAGATGAACGTCGGCCGAAGAACCGGAGACCGAAGGCAATAGGCAGTTTGTCAACAAGTGGCCACGAAAGTCTTAACAATTTTGTATTACGCCTCTACGGGGAGGAGATTTGCAGATTGTACCGACGCCTTGACCAACGACGGTAGAAGAAAGCGCGACTGATGTCCTCTCTCGCCTTTCTGTCACGGTGCCGAGATGAATGTGCTACACCGAAGTTCTTGAGATGTAAGCGCCGATTCACCACCGCCCAAGCACATCGTATCTACGACAGAATCGAACCAGCTTTTCCTCGTGAGCGAATACATGCTACACGGAGAGACTTGGCAAGAACGGATCAGGAACTTCTGGACATTTTCTATCAACTAAGTTGCACAATGCATCGAGACGACGGGGAGGAGATCGACAGCATCACTCACAGGAGCATGCAGAACGAACTCGAATGCTGCACCGAGCGACAGAAGAAAAAGTTTGATAGATCCGGAAGCCGACCGACAAGGCGATTCCCGACGTGTCACACACAGTGGTCAACCTGACCGAACGACAATTGACCGAAGAGGCAGTGTCTGTTCTTCAAAAGGGAGGCAATTTCACTATCATCCCGAGAACTTTACCTATGGAGGATATCATAGCCAACACCGAAGCAGCCATTCAGACCCCTTCCTTGTGAAAGGGCAGAGGAAATACGCACGGAAACAGCCAGGATACTGCGCCGAGCAAAACCACCAGCTTGCAACCTGAAGAAAGAAGAGGTACAAGCCATTAAGAATCTCAATGCCGACAAGAGTATCTTCGTACTGCCTGCCGATACGGGGAATGCGACCGTCGTAATGAAGACCGAAGATTATGAGCAAAAGACCCGAGACCTATTACATCCGACGACGTTCCGAAAAATAAGCGCAGATCCGACGCAGCGCATCACACGGAACACGAATCGATTAATCAAGGCGTCTTCTCTGCCGGCGGACATACAGAGAAACCTGCGCAACACAGAAGCCCTACCACCTCGGCTGTATGGATTACCCAGGATCCATAAGAACAACGTTCCACTGAGACCGATCGTTAGCGCTCCTGGATCACCGACATATAAACTGGCAAAACACTTGGCCTCTCTGCTCCAGCCACACGTGGGGAAGACCGACACATACATTAAGGACTCAGGGCATTTCATTGAGAAGCTGAAGAAACTGAAACTAGCACCAAACGACATCTTGGTCAGATTTGATGTTGTTTCGTTATTTACGAAAGTGCCACTCAGTGACGCTCTGGAGCACATCGGTTCCATTTTCCCGCAGGACATCAGAAAGCATGTCTCACCACGAGCTATTTCACGTGGAATGGTGATTTCTACGAACAGCTGGAAGGCGTCGCCATGGGTAGTCTTCTCAGTCCAGTGGTGGCCAACTTCGTCATGGAACAATTCGAAGCGCAGGCACTCGACTCGGCGACTTGCAAACCTAAGGTGTGGTACAGGTACGTCAATGATACTTTCGTGGTGTGCAGCCAAAGTGAAGAACAGCTCGGTGACTTCCTGAGACACTTGAACAGCCTCCATGCCAACATAACATTTACCATGGAAGTAGAAAAGGACAAGAGACTGCCATTTCTAGATGTGCTGGTCACAAGGGACGGCGAAAACCTGGGACACAGCGTGTATCGAAAACCGACACACACGGACCGATGCGTGCACAAACTGTCAAACCACCACCCGAGCCAGAAAAGAGGCATGATTAGTACGCTCGTAACGAGAGCAGGACGAATATGTGAGCCGCTACACCTCAAACGAGACGTTCAACACCTGGAAACTGTCCTGAGGAGCAATGGGTACTCCACAAATTATATTACAAGTGTAACAGAGCCAAACACTCGGCGAAGTAAGGAATCAGAAAAAGAAATGTCTGGTACGGCCTTTCTGCCATACATTCCCAGAGTGATGGACAGAATCGGCCGTATATTGCGCAAACATGGCGTAAAGACGATTTTCAAACCGACAAGGAAGATCAAAGAGTGTCTTACATCGGTGAAGGAGAAACGAAACCCATTTGCAATGTCGGGACTATACCGTATCCATGCACATGCGGAAAAGTTTATGTCGGAATGAGTGGACGATCCATCAACACCAGGATCAAAGAGCATATCGTCATTGCCGGTTGTGGCAGGTGGAGAAATCGGCCGAGGCAGAGCACGCACTGAATGAGACCGACCACGTAATAAAATTCGCCGACACGGAAGGTCTGGCTGTAGAGAAGCACTATGACATGCGCTTGTTCAGAGAAGAAATACAAAAACACGCGAACAGTTTGAACAAGAAAGAGGATAGCCTTAAGGTAAACGGATTCAGGCTTCCCGTAGTGCTGCCAACGACCGTCGCAGGTAGCAAGAGGAGAACCGCACCGGAAATGACCGCGGAGAAGCCCTCGGACGTTGGCGCGCCAGGTACATATAGTCTGCGCCCGCGAGCTCGGCTCCAGTTCACCACCGGCAATGGAGGGTGAAGCTTTGACAATTCCAGCTGGCGAAACGTCAGAAAAATCATTACACGAACGTCGGCCGAAGAACCGGAGACAGAAGCCAATAGGCAGTTTGTCAAAGCAGTCTAAGCCACTTCACTATTGGAGGAGGTAAACACTACAGACAGTAAGGTCTAGAGAGGTCCTTATAGACAGCTACAGCCTCCAATGTCGTGTTGAGTGCCACATGTTCACTGTAGACGAAGTCCAGAACATATGTGTAATCTCCATCCAAATTTCTGTCTGAGTCAGCTCAGTTCTGAAGATAGTCCTGATAGCCATAGACAGTAGGAGTTAGTAATGTTAGGAACCAAGTGTCTGAAGGGCAATACAGATAATGGGGAAAAACGCTTTAATTTCAATGGAAGATAATGATATCTGAGTACTGTGGGGGTACGTCGGGATCAAGGATGCAGTTCATTGCCATAGGGTCACCTGCTGCCGCCAGTTGTGAGAAAACTTGTTGGTTCTGAAGCAAGTCACCTGGGGGAAGGATGGATTTGGTGCCACAGCGTCAATGGGAACTCCACTCCAGGTAACGAGAAGAAGCATAAAGGTTCTGGTGGTTTGGGGATCCACAGAAACTCCTTCATCCTTGTTTGTCCTTTTCTCCATGCACGATTTTTATGTCCACAGTTGCCTGTTTCAGGGACAGAGAAGGAATATGAATCTCTAGAATCTGCAAAATGTATTTCCTTCAACCACTGGCTTGTATGTGGTTGCAAAGCACCAGAGTCCTGGAATGAGAGTCCCTTAACGTAGTCCTTCGTGATGGGAGACGCCAGACGCCTTTATGGTTGGGATCTGGAGTTCGACGTCATGGTTGGTGGAGAAATGACTCTCCCAAAGTGTGTGTTGGGGAAACTGTAAGAGGAGGATCTTTGATCACCATGGAAACGAGTATAGAAAAGCAGCAAAGAGGCCTTGATGTATATGACACCAGGGGTGGGGGTACGGTTACTAGATTGGATGATATCACTGTAGCTGTAACAAACGCCACTGCCATACATATAGGATGATATTATTATATTTCTTCTTGACCTCCTAGTAAGTGAATCAGTCAAGAGTACTGTACTCTTGAGCTGTCTGTTCTACAGTCGCAGGTTCGAATCCTGCCTCGGGCATGGATGTGTGTGATGTCCTTAGGTTAGTTAGGTTTAAGTAGTTCTACGTCTAAGGGACTGATGACCTCAGATGTTAAGTCCCACAGTGCTCAGAGAGATTTGAACCATTTGAATTTTCTTTTCTCTCTGGAAGACAGTGCAGCCTGGTGAACAGCGGGATCATGCTCCCCACAGTTGAGGTATGGGTACAAAGAGTATTCAGGAGCAACTAACATCGACAGTCCCACCATTTGGGGCTGGCATTATAATAAGAAGTCTTCCGCGTGAGTCTCATGCATCTTAGTCCCATCTTGGAATTGGTAAGCTACAGTTTCACATCGCAACAATATTCAATCATCTCACCATTTTCAGGCAACTGGTTCCCTTCAGAAGCCAAAATCAAGGCTTCAGTGTGAAGCACGTTATCCACTAGTCCCCACTGGCCATGAGGGACGAAGTGCGCCACCTAGCGCTACATGCTGGCTTGCCACTCATCATCGGCTATGAAAGGACGTCGCAGGGAAAGTTGATACCTGGTACCTTATTGAGACTGTCACAGGGTGCTGATAGTTACACGAATGTTACTCAGCTTGTCATAGGCGAATAGCGCCTGCGACTGAGTGGGGAATGCCGCTTTAATTAGCACTGAACAAATTTTTAGTTGCTAAGTCGCTGCTACTTCCTCAAACCTATCCTCAAGGTTTTTAACAAAAACTAGTAATTTTGCTGTTAAAAAGGAAACTCCATCGATCCTAGACCAAAATAGGCGTGGTGGGAAGTATTTATCCCTTGTCTTCTAGCGCTATGTTCCTCTGACATTGAAAAATAGGGAAGAAACGTTGGGATAATATCTCTCCTGATGGTATCCTTGTCTTCCTTCAGAAGAGATTGCTGGGGCTGTACATCCATCTTCGTAAGAAAGTTTGGTCCTCTTCATTTGTGATTCAGTTGCCTTGGTGTCAACCATACCCAGGGGCTCTTCCTGTGGACACCACCCAGCCACAGCAATGGCAACCTGGCCCTTTAACCATCCCTCAGCCACGGGAGCGCTTAGCCCTTGGCATACAGAGGGAGTTTCTTTCTCTGGCTGTGTGGTTGCTGCAGGCTATCAATACGCAGGTACTTTACGATTCCGCATTGTGGAATGGCTAAAGTGTTGGATTTTGGATGCATTACCTGTGCTAGAAAAGAAGGGTGGAATGTATACGGCATCGAGCGACCTTCCTGCACGATATACACTTCTGTAATATTTGGAAGAGGTGTTGTAGGTCAAACCAAACAGCGGGGACAATACAGTGAAGAGAAAAGTTGTGGGAACTTATAGAAGAGAGATCAATTTGTGTCCAAAAGCCTAAAGGGAATCTAAACATGGTCCTCTGCTACCATCCAGTGGCAGAGGAGAAACGAGAATAGTAAAAGTGCAGCACAGAAAATGAAGTACTGCTGCAAGGGCTGGGACCCTATGGCTGTCTAGCATATACACACAAAATAGTTGTAAGCCCCCTATCGGCATATAAGTCCTTCCTCTATAGTATTATTTCATAAGATCTCACTAAATAAATAATCCTACCATGCATTCTAACACTGGCTTCTGATTACTATGAATAGCCAGCTGCTTTCATCGTAATCCTCTTTTCCGTGTTATGGCAAGTCTCAGCTACTTCGCAGATTGGAATGTCCCTTACCCTGCAAAGCGTTTCTTCCAGTTCATATAATCCGTCATCTTCACTGAGTGCCCTCTGGTTCCCTGATTTACACGGCCAGTTCACTCTAGCACGGAGAGCGCGTTTACTACCTACACCTCTGCACTTGTTGAAAGCGGGAGGGGGTCTCGCGATTTTCCTTATTGGTTTCTATCTGGCCCCGTTTGAACGGGAGAAGAGACTGTACTCCCTTACTAACCCGGCAGCAACAGGTTGCGGACGATAATTGTTTGACGGCGTTAGTACTTTTACCCGATCTGCCAGTTTACGAATATTCCCTTCCTGTTTCTATACCCGACTTCGTAGTGATCTGAAAACCTTATTCAGTTCGTCAAAAGTATTCCCTACTACGGTACAGGTCGAAACACTGTCGACTTGTAGCTCCTTCTATGAGCTGTTTAAATATGCTCTTTACCATCGTACTTTATTGATGGGTGATTTGTGGTAATGGTAGTGACACACCAAAATCACGATAATAATGTGTTGTAGTTGCTATATATTTTATTACAAACGAAAGCATTATACAATCACAATCACAGTAATACAGGAGACTGCCTTACAAGGCCAGATCACTTGGACAAATAATAAATAAATTTCTTTAACCGCAACAAGTCCCATAAAACTTGAAATTTGAGTAGAACTAGGTAAATAAACTCAGGTAAAGCTTTACTGAAATAGTGCAAATGTCCATACAATTCTCATCAGAACTGTCATTACCTCCAATCAGCTGAGGAACAGATTAAGGGTACGAACATAGATCTTTTAAGGTTTGGCTAGCCAACTTTCCTAAATAAAACTATACACAAATGACTAGAACAATTAAGGAGTTGCTTTAATTTTGAACAAGCCAATCTTCAAATTTACTTAGTTGATTAATCAACAATATTCTCAGAATGATTACAACTAGAACATGACCATATGACAATACCCCTAAAATGAGGTCGCTTCAATATTGCGTGTGAATTAACGATAGACGCGAGCAGACCAAGGATTCAAATCAATACGAGAGATCCACGAGACAGGAAATGACATAGAAATGTACTCAACTTTGAACTACAATTGAACTTCGGATGCTATAATTTTCCCCCGGAAAGATGGAATCATGCAACAGTGACAACATAACCCAAGATGTAAATGAGAGAACAGGGCCTTAAATATCTCTCTGCCCCCATGGTGCTCTGCTCCCAGTATGCTCGCATCGACCGCTGTCTGTTATCTGCAACACAACACACATCAACGGCAGACGATATTCTTAGACACAAACTACACAATCTTATCTAGAGATCAGGTCATCAATACAACTGAATAGAAACAAATTAGCCTCTGTGAGTTACTTGGGCAGTGCCAACCTTTAAATTTCGATTAATAAGTTCGCTAAAAATCATGCCTTAAAGTTAAGATGACAAGAATTATCTCGGCCCACTTTTACACGCCAAACTACCAAATGAACTACAAAGTAGAATAGAGGACGTATTCCGTCGTGTCTTGAAACGCCAGAGCCAGACACTCACTACTCGTAGTACTTCTAGCTACGTCTTTAACCACACTTCATGTCGGTTGGTTGGGCGTAGCCACACTTCCTCAACTGCCGTCAAGATAGTTAGTCAAGACACCGAGGTAGGTGATAAACAACTAAAACAATCCCAAAGGATTTTTAGTACACTGGCATATCCAATTAAGCCCCACGCAACCCACCGAAGCAACTCGGCGACTCCAGTTCAATCGGCTGCGTAGCCTATGACAGACTCGAGGGAGATTATCCTTCCGACCTCTAGGAAAACCAAACCACCATGGGCGGTGTATGTGCCCTCACGACTCCAAACACGCCGTAGCCGCTGGCCCCGCTCCTTCGTTGTCCGACTCGTCCTCTCGCCGTCCTGTCTACGTACACAGTCCCACGGGACTCTCGCTCACCGCCGATCCCGACCTACCTCCCCAGCAGAGCGAACGCGCTGCCGTTAAATTCGCACCGCCAAAGATGAGCAGAAGACAAATAAACATCGATGTCAACTATAAGATGAAAATGACGATCGATGGAAACTGGCGCCAGGAAACGCACCAGCTCAGTGGGTATTTTTTTCGATTTCACGTTGTAATCACCAGGCTGTAGACCGGCTTTCAACAATGATTCCATTGATTCGTTTATTTTGTTTGTTAAAGGGCTTCTCAAACTTACGGTTTTTTTCGCAATCAACCTCTGTAGCTTCAGGTTCTGTTTTTCATTCCGTGCTTGATACTCCTGGTATTGTTTCTGAAATTCTTGCTTCAATTGCTGCAGTTCCTGAATCCGTGTTCGAAATTCATCATTCTCTTTCTTGAATAACTAAGCTAAAATAGTTACACTATTTGATCAAAAGTACCCATAAAAACATAGGTTTTTCATATTAGGTGCGTTGTGCTAACACCTACTTCCAGGTACTCAGCGACCTAAGTAGTCATTAGACATCGAGAGAGAGCACAATAGGGTGCTCCGCGGAACTCACGGACTTTGAATGTGGTCTGGTGATTGGTTGTCTATAAGCGAGATTTCCACACTCCTAAACATACCTATGTCCACTGTTTACGATCTGAAGTGGAAACGTGAAGGGACACGTACAGCACAAAAGAGTAGAGGCCGACCTCGTCTGTTGCCTGACAGAAACCGCCGACCGTTGAAGAGGGTCGTTATGGGTAATAGGCTGTCATCAATTCAGACCATCACACGGGAATTCCAGGCTGCATCAGGATCCACTGCAAGTACTATGACAGTTAGGAGGGAGGTGAGAAAACTTAGTTTTCATGGTCGACTGGCTGCTCGTAAGCCGCACATCACGCCGGTAAATACCAAACGACGCCTCTCGTGGTGTAAGGAGTGTAAACATTGGACGACTGAACAATGGAAAAACCTCGTGTGCAGTGATGAATCACGGTAAACAATGTGGCACGGTGTTGGTATGGCGAATGCCCGGTGAAATTCATCTGCCAGCGTGTGTCGTGCCAACGGTAAAATTCGGAGGCGGTGATGTCTACGTGTGGTGGTGTTTTTCATAGAAGGGGCTTGCACCCCTTGTTTTTTAGCGTGGCACTGTCACAGCACAGGTCTACATTGATGTTTTAAGCACCTCCTTGCTTCCCACTTTTGAAGAGCAATTCGGGGTGGCGACTGCTTCTTTCAACACGATCGAGCACCTGTTCATAATGCAGGGCCTGTGGCGGAGTGGTTACTCGACAATAACATCCGTGTAACGGACTGGCCTGCACAGAGTCCTGACCTGAATCCTATAGAACACCTTTGGGATGTTTTCGGACGCCGAATTCGTGCCAGGCCTGACCGAGCGACATCGATACCGCTCCTCAGTCCAGCACTCCGTGAAGAATGGGCTGCCATTCCCCAAGAAATGTTCCAGCGCCTGATTGAACGTATGCCTACGAGAGTGGAAGCTGTCATCAAGGCAAAGGGTGGGCCAACACCATACCGAATTCCAACATTACCGATGGAGGCTGCCAATAACTTGTAAGTCATTTTCAGCCATGTGTCCGGATACTTTTGATCACGTAGTGTATGTCAGTTGTGAGGGTGAGAGGTTTCAGCACAACTTCAATTGTCATATGCAAATTCGCTTCTTGTGCAATGTGCTGCTCCCTCTTTGACGCCACAACCTTGTTATCAATGCCTAACAACAGACGCGACACGCACTTCTCTATGTTGCTCGCCTCCTGACACGACAGTTTTCGGTCTCCTGACTCAATCTCTCTATGCTAATTTTTAGCTCGGTATCCTGCCTGACCTGCATCCTAATTACTAATATCCACCCGGCCTCACTTATTATGGACCTTAATTTCAATCTAACATCCAGAGGCCTACTGGTTCATGTTACGGCTTTTAAATTCCCCAGTATTAGAGCAAACCGAGTGACATAGTCAGTGTATGACTACTTTAATTTAAATTTCCCTTGATAATCATCAGGCATTTCCTTCACAGAATTTTCACAAGCTGAGCACAACGTCAGTTCCCCAAAATTCGCCATAGAAGGCATCACAAATCAAAAACAGCTGTAAGATACCATCAAGCAATTCTGGTGAATCGACATACGCAGAAGTGTGTAACTACTAAATTATTAAAATATAAAATAGTAAATGCTATACTATCATATGGATATTTAGCAGAAACTCAAAGCGAAGTGGCAGTTCAGGCAGGGTCACCATGTGATAGCTGTTTGATTTAGATTTCTGTATGTGTGGGCACTGCAAATATGTGTTGGTGCCTGCTTTTGTCAATTATGCTTCATTCATCTTGACGAAGCCCCTACTTGGCATCTCTATTACTCTGTTGCACGCCTCTCGATCCAGTTTCAAGTGAGGCATATACTGTAATGACCCTATGGAACATGAACCTGACAGCGACCTGACTCTATGGTAGAAATGGTAGGAGGCTAAGGGATTAATTACGAACATGACGGAGATACACATCTCAAGCGGAATCGCTGTTACTTGCCGCGTAGCTCTCTGGCCGCATGGGAAGGAAGGCACTCTACCTTTAAAACTGAAATCAGCCTTGCCCATGGCATAAATTGTACTTCAAATTTCGGAGGTAATAATAAGAGTGAGGGTTGCTTGGTGTTCTGAGGTGCTTTAAGTCCTAGCTTAAATTAACTATAGATTTCTTTTATTAATCACAATAAACAATTTAAATTACACCAGAAAGCATGGATCCTATAGACTTCAGTACTTTAAGGTACATCCATGTGACAAGAAGAGAGACCAAAATTTCTTTAATGATAAAGGTAAGACAAAACCCAATGAAGCCCATGGTCGTAGAGCAGTGGGTACCACTTAGTGTTATAAATTTCAGTGCCAAACTAGGCACGTGTATGGTGCTATTCACTGACTGAATCATAATCAAATTCTGGGCTGAGAACAAAAACATTTTCAACAGTGCGGGCAAGTGGGCTGGTTGTTACAACGTACATCGGTAAAAATATAAAGATATATCTAGTCAGGAATGATCTGCCATAGACGTACGTAAAAACACTCTTTGTTTATGGGATTACACTGGTGATATTCAAAAAAGAATCAACCACACTATATGCACTCCGCTGGTCAGAATGAGAAGGAGGGGAGTGAGGACAGAGTTCAGGGGCGGCTCAGAATCACCGAAACTTATGTAAAGGCTAGTTAATTTGGAAACAGGCTACTGAACTGTCGTAATTCGAATGAGCTGGTTCACACTTTTATAGCTCGAAAGGGATTTCGGGCAAGGCTGAGCACCAACGACTTTCAGTTTAGAGGGCGAATAAATCAGAAACCGGGCAGAATACGGGGACCTAATGCACACCGTTCACTTCAGGATAAGACAGGCAGCTGAATGAGCATGTTTGTAATGGAAGACCATGTACTTTAATTACACGTTGTTACAGATTTCCCAAGATGCGCTTCAATTCGGATGGTTATATAATAATTCGAAAACCCACCGGAAAGTATGTGCGTGCCATTTCTTCTTGACTTTACGAAGAAATATGCTATTGTACGCGAACAGTCTGAAACGGATAGCACTTGTTAAAACAGGTAGCGTATGTTTTGATGCGCATGGTGTCTCAAGGTCCAAGATTCAACTAAGTTCATACAAAAAAAGTTTACCGCAATTCGTTAAAATATACGGATAATAAAAAATCTGCCGAAGATAAGCACAGGGGAACTGATACCACATTTCAGGTGTTTAACGGACATTTTCATGAGAAAAAGCCAGCGCTACAGCAAGTCCACAAACTGACGAAATTATGCAAGAAATGTAACAAACCACTGCTCGGAAGTATGATTCTAACTCATAATTGCCAAAACTTCAGGGAGCGCCTCGTCCGAGCGCTCTATGCAGATACGTCCTAACTCACCTAAGTCCCATCGACAAGTGTCCGCTTTGTGCTTCCTAGCGCATCCAGCACCGTGAGGACGGGGGAGGGGAAGGAAGTGGCAGCAACTAGTGCCAAGTTCTACAACAACACTCACTGCTGCAGCGACCGTACCCTGTGCACAAGCTATCTGTCTGACCCTCACCAACATTTAGCAAATAGCTATGGAACTAACAGCATTACAGAAAACATGTCATCAGGATTTCTAGAATCATTAGGGAAAGTGGTAACAAAACGACTGTTCACGCTGGTGTCTAGAATGTCGGAGTCTGCACCATCAGACATTCGGAAAAACATCATCCACACAATTCTGAAGTTTTCAAGTGCCGACAAGTGCGGGAATCGTCGCACAATCAGCTTAACAGGTCACGCCTCCAAGTAGCTGACAAGGATAATATACAGAGGAATGAAAAAAAATGGGGATCTACACACATCGAAAAAGTTTTGCATCACGCCGGTTCCCAGAACTAGTGAAAATTAACGCTGACTCTGGATGTTTTATCACAGACACAGTCCCTTTGACTCTTCAGATGTCACTACACCCGCCCAAAGATGTAAACAACCATGCATAGTTTAATGAAATTTAAATTAAATTAAAAAAATAAATAATCAGTCAGTGAAATGATTTTGTTTTCAAATGTTACCTTTTTTAAATTGTTTTTGTTATTTTGCCTTTCTTTCTTTCTCTACGTACGAACTTTGTTGTAGAACCTCTTATTTGCGTGTGGCAATAAAAATTCATTTAGACAGAATTAAGTACATTTAAAATTACGTGAACTTAGTCAACCCTCTCACGCTGATAACTTCATATTAACTGATTAAGAATATTTAGTTGAGAATTATATCTTTTACATAATTCGGCTTTGGCACACATTTTCTAATGCAGTGGTTTTTTTTTTAAATATTTACTGAATTTTTTTCCCGGCGTTAGCTATGGAACACAAGAATGTCTCTATTAGCAGAAAATGGTTAAATATTGCCATGCCGACGTTTAATTATAATTGATAAAACACACTTCACTATACATTTAAGTTATTTGAAATAACCAACAAATTGTTAAATTTCAACGTTAACTATCCGCCTATGAATGCACAAATGTGAAACTAGTAATAAATTCCGTCAGTCTCAGGATCGCTGTAAAAGAAAAACATTTTCTTAATTCACTGCTAATTTTTATCTGCTCCCGATTTACGGGTTTGGTTAATTTTTCGTAGCGGAACAATTTTTTAAATGTGCCGCCGCTGCAAATAGTTCGGTCGCGGCACAGCCCAGCAACACCGCTAAAAATGCTGAAAATTCCTTAAAGAAATATTATAGATGACATGGGCAAGCTAATTTACATTAGTAATACACACTTTTCATAAATTATAATGTATTTAGACCACAGCAATAATTCAATTGTAATTTCTCCTCTAATGGCGGCTAACTCTAGATACAGACAGATGAAGTCTACCCATTCATAAAATGCTACGTCACAGGTTCCTCTCTCTCTCGGCTCTCGAGGAAGACGACAAAGAATGCACATCATGTATTCCTATTTATACTACTGCTGATTGTGAATATCTCTTTGTAATCTTACAATATTATTTTCCTCTCTGGCTGTATTTTAGATTTTTTTCATCGCAGATATTGACACATTTCGTAATTACATTATGAGTATAGAAATATTACAGTCATAAATACATCGAGAATATTGTTACAGAAAATATTACAATAATAACGAATGTCCTTTACACAAAATTAAATAACATTTTTTGTTAAATAATTACAGTATATACAAATTACTTCATAGCGGCGTACATAGTACAATGAAAGTTTAGTTAATTAGTAGTGTGTGTTTTGCCAGGGAACGTTACAATAGGCAGCACCTATTAGACGGAGGGGGTCAGACAGCAGGTCAGTTCCAGTCATTTCACCAGGAAGGATGTACACAGCTCGTGTTGTCTGTAGTTCAACCCTGCCTAGACAGTCAATATCGCGTATAGATTGCGTCCGAATTGTTACTTTGTGCCAGGAAGGGCTCTCAACAAGGGAAGTGTACAGGCGTCTGGGGGTGAACCAAAGCGATGTTGTTCTGACATGGAGAAGATAAACACAGACAGGAACTGTCGATGACATGCCTCGCTCAGGCCGCCCAAGGGCTACTACTGCCGCGGACGACCGTTACCTACGGATTATGGCTAGGAGGAACCCTGACAACAACGCCATCTTGTTGAATAAAGCTTTTCATACCGCCACAGGATGTCGTGTTACGACTCAAACTGTGCGCAGTATCCTGCATGATGCGCAACTTCACTCCCGACGTCCATGGGGCGGTCCATCTTTGCAACCACGACACCATGCAGTACATTAGAGATGGGCCCAACAACATGCCGAATGGACCGCTCAGCATTGGCACCACTTTCGGTCCGCTGATGAGTGTCGCATATGCCTTCAACCAGACAATCGTCGGAGACGTGTTTGGAGGCAACCCGGGCAAGCTGAACACCTTAGACACACAGTCCAGAGAGTGCAGAAATGTGGAGGTTCCTTGCTGTTTGGCGGTGACATTATGTGAGGCGGACGTGCGCCGCTGTTGGTCATGTAAGTTCGCCGCAACGGCTGTACTATACGTGAATGCCATCCTCCGACCGATAGTGCCACCATATCGGCAGCATATTGGCGAGGCATTCGTCTTCATAGACGACAATTCGCGCCCCCATTGTGCATATCGTTTTCTGAATCAGTTCTTTTAGGATAACAATGTCGCTCGACTGGAGTGGCCAGCATGATCTCCAGACATGAACCTTATCGAAGATGCCTGGGATGGATTCGAAAGGGCTGTTTATGGATGACGTGACCAACCAACCACTCTGAGGGATCTACGCCGAATTGCCGTTGAGCAGTGGGACACTCTGGAACAACAGTGCCTTGATGAATTTGTGGATAGTATGCCACGATGAATACAGTCGTGCGTCAATGGAAGAGGTCGTTTTACTGGGTATTAGAGGTACCGGTGTGTACAGCAATCTGGACAACCACCTCTGAAGGTCTCGCTGTATGGTGGTACAATATTCAATGCGTGGTTTTCCATGAGCAACAGAAATGGTGGAAATGATGTTCATGTTGGTCTGTATTCCAATTTTCTGTACAGGTTCCGGTTGATGTGCATATTGGATGATGATCAGTTTGGCTCCAGGGAAGGTGAATGCACTAGAGAACAGTTCTGGCGCTGCGGTTGATAGTGGAAGCAAGGCTGAAAAAACAATCAAACAAGTAGAAAAAAGTGCTTATCAATGTCAAATGATGCATTATGTTCGAAATTCTGAGAAAAATAGGGATAAAATATAGGGAAAGAAAGTTAAAATATAATACGTACAAGAGACTAGAGTGAACAATAAGAATGGAATGAAAAGAACGAAGCGCTCCGATTAAAGTATGTGTAAGTCAGGAACGTAGTCCTTCTGTTCAGTCTATCCATCGAGGCAGCAATGACGGAAATAATAGAGAGATTCAAGAGTTGAATTGAAATTCAAGGTATAAGCACATCAGTGATAAGATCCGCTGACGACGTTGTTACCAGTAGAGAAAGTTAAGAAGAATTACAGGATGTGTTAAATGGAATGGTGTAATGGCTAAAGAGTGTGGATTGAAAGTAAACCGAAGAAATATGAAAGCAATGTGAAGTAGCAGAAATGAAAACAGCGAGAACCTTAACGTCGGGTTTAGTGATCACGAAGTAGATGAAGTTAAGTAATCTGCTACCTAGGCAGCAAAATTACCCGTGTCGGAAGGAGAGAGGAGGAAATCAAAAGCAGACTACCAGCTTCCTAAAAGCCGTTTTTGACCAAGACAAATCTAACAAGTCTACTGGTATCAATTGTAGACATCAGTACGAGGAAGAAATTTCTGAGAATGTACGTTTGGAGCACAGCATTGTATGGTCGTGAAACATGAATGGAACAGTAGAGAGTAGGAGCATTTGAGAGTTGGTGCAACAGAAGAATTTTGAAAGTTATGTGGACTAATAAGATTACGATTAAGGAGGTTCTCCGCAGAATGGGCGAGGGAAGGGATGTGTGGGAAACACTGACAAGAACAAAGGATAGGATACTAGGATATCTTTTAAGACATTACGGGTTAACTCGCATGGTGCTACACGGAGCTCTAGAAGGAAAAAACTGTATGGGAAGGTAGAGACTGGAATACACCCAGAAAATAATTGAGGCCGTATATTGCAAGTGTTACACTGAAAACAGCATGCATTTGACGATGCCCTCTGCTTGTCTGGGAGGGCATTTCAAACTATACGAACTTTCACTGCTACACTGAGTACGGAGACTCTCCCACAAGGATAAATGGGAAGAAAATAGGCAACGTCTTGATATGAATTAAAAATGAATCGAAGAACACACACGCATTCACTCTACACAAAGCTTGTGTGGGAGGGTGCACCATACCAGCCCAATACTGAACTCATTGCTGGTATGATTTAGACCGAAATGGCGCTCATTGTAAACGAAAGTAAGTCTTATTGTTTCCTTTGGCCGACAATGATAATACGAACCTGCTCTACCGTACTTTACCCATAGAGAAACTCGATAAGCTACAAAATTTCTTACTACTCTTGCAAGATACTTCCCGACAATGTCTGGCTTCCCGGGTATATATGATCAGTACCCAATTCGAACTCGTGAATACGTAAAGCTACTGAAATCGATGACGAACCTTTTTTGAGCCGTTAAATATAAGGCGCTCTCATCAGTTTTGACAATTATTTTGTATTATTCAAGGTGGGCACCAGTTCACCTAATGGTCAACTGGCTTGTGCTAAAACGTCTTTGCCGCTCGACATGCTATTAGGCTGTAGGCAATCGATGCGCGATTTTTCAGCGGCTCTCGTTCATTTTTATTCACACCATATATTTGAACAACAAAATATACGCAAACGTTCATAATGTCACATCAGTAGGTACCGTTTTCTTGCTGGATACATCTTGTGTTGAGCCAACAAGTTGATGCAAATGTATTACCATAACGGTAAACACCATGGAATCGTTTGACATGTCACAACTGCCTGACATGAATGGACTGTCAGCTTATCACAGAATACTGTTAACGGGTAAACAAAAGCAAGACGACCGTTAGAGTAGTAGGATCACTTTCCTTTTGGGGGTGGGGAAGTGGGGCGGCCATCCGTCATCTCACTTGCCTTTCCTCCTAGCAATGCGATGTTCTGTTGCCTTAGTGGATGACCTTTCCGGATACAGGTTCCCTGTTGAAGTTTATTTTTCTCCTCTGTACCTAGAAGTATTGAAGACTTCATAGGGTCCCAGGGGAAATATGCCCTGCAGATAGAAACCCCAATCCGAAACCGTCGTCTACCGAGGCAAAAGAGCTACGCATTCATGGCAGAAACTCCCTTTCTACGGAGCAACTATCTGCCACTGGAAATGGTGCCGATCACTGAATAACGAAGAATGTCGCGAGATGTTCCACCTGTGGTCAGTCAGAGTTGAAAGTCACGTTTGCTGCTGGAGGAATGGTCTAATGGCAGGCGCCTCCACGTGCAACTTTGACGATCTGCAGCGTTTTTTAATGATATTACGGGACATGGACTAATATCCTTGATTTATTCCTCAAGATACCCTCAATAACCCCTCGACGTGTGTCGCAACCCCTCTGAGACACCCGTAAGAAAATGTGAGGTGTAGAGCATCAGCTAGCTCTGCTGTGGTATTTAAGCGATTATGCCAACACCAAATCGATACGTATGAAAGACAATAAAGAATTTTTCTCCCTCAGGCATTAATGTGTCCCATATCATATTGTGAAGATTCATATACGGTTGGATTAAAGCTACTCCTGTATAAAAGAGGAGATAGTTAGACGTTAGGTCATTCACCTATTCAGGTAAAGGCTGTGGTACGAATTACATAACTGGACCATGACAAACTGATGCTATGTTGGGAACTACGCCTGAAACACTGTTTCGGTACTTAAGAAGGTTATACAGATACTTTACATTAGATAGGGCTATCAACATGTAGTGCTGCTAGTGTTTACAGGATGCCTCGAACCTTTTGGGTCAAAATGAAATTGGTCATAGTGGGTTCACAACTGATTATATTGATACATGGGACCAATAGTCGGAAATTTATATTTATTATGTTATGGACAAACCCAATGTATACCACATAACAACAACATAGTACATACTAATTATTCAAAGTGATGACCACAAGTCTCAATGTATGCATGGTTTGGGAGCATGAAGTTCTGCTACGCTCTCTCAAAGATCCTTGCTTTCTTTTCTATTAGGGGATAGGAAGCATGAACATAGGAAGCAGGTCTTCATCCATTTATACTGAGGTTCCATGTACCAACAACTTGACATAACCCCAAAGGAAAAAGACCAGAGGTGTGAGATCTGACAGTCGCACTGGCCATGGGGCAGGACACACCCTTCCTGTCCAAATGGTTCATATGGCTCGGAGCACTAAGGGACTATACTTCTGAGGTCATCATTCCCCTAGAACTTAGAACAACTTAAACCTAACTAACCTAAGGACATCATACACATCCATGCCCGAAGCAAGATTCGAACCTGCGACCGCAGCGGTCGCGTGGTTCCAGACTGTAATGCCTAGAACCGCTCGGCCACTCCGGCCGGCTTCCTGTCCAACAAAGAGGGTATGTGTTCTTCAGGTTCTCGCCGACATTAACATCGAAGTGGGAATCTTCGTCTTGAAACCACATCCTTTTGCGGACAACAAGGTGTTGAATCTCTAAGCACTGTGGCATCACATCTCGCAGGAACAAAATTTAACGTGGAGTGGTCAAACGGTAGGCACGAAATAAGCTCCTATTAGGTGATCTTGGACAATATCCCCCCATACTTCGACAGAGAATCGTTGCCAGTGGCTACCGATGAGAGTGGCGTGGAGACTGTCCTCATTCCAATCATGGGTGTTGCATCTGTTGAAAACGCCATCACCGATGAATGAGGTTCCGTCCGTGAACAATACAAACTGTACAAAGTTCGACACTACAACACTGTGATGAACAATCCATTTAGAGAAGAAAATGGAGGGCTTGAAATCTGTTGATAGCAGTGCTTGTACACGTTCTCAATGATAGGGTTGTAATATCTGTTCACCAACCTCTCAACACTGTTTTCTTCGAAGTTGCGTTACACGAACAAGTTGACATGCGCTTATTGCTGGGTGCTCGGCCACACGATTCAGTACCATCTCCTGAAAGTCTGGTGTGCGGACATATCTTTGGTGGCAGCCTAGGAGCTTTCTCTGTGGCGTGAATGACCCCATATCTCCACGATTTCAGCTTCTTGCAGGTTAGACAATGCCTGCCGGGCAAGCGTTCTCTGTATATCCGTGCTGTTTTACGGGCACTACATTCTACGGACCGTATGTTAAATGCGTGTCTCACAACTCCCGTGACGATTAACGTTCCGTCTTTGACTACGCGTCATGAACTGTAGACAGCAAGACACCTTACTATGGACACATCACAACTGTCTGCTGCAATGGAAAACTGACGGCCAGGATAGTGGTGGGCGTACGGCACAGGCTAATGCGCCGGTGTGGTCGTCACGAGACACAAAAATTAGGAGTTGTCTACAGTTTGTCTGTTTGATGGTGAGGTGTGTACGCTGCTTACACTCGCTACTTCTTCCAGTGTACGAAATACACCCAGGATCCTTGCGAGAGTGCGACAGAACTGTATGTGCCGTTTTCTATACATGCACTGATGCAGGGCGTTGTCGCTTTAAGCAATTACTACGAGCTACGTTGTTGTTATGCAGTGTACACTGCAAATGTCCATAACACAATAAATATGCATTTCTTCTCTACCTCATTTGATAATTTTTTTTTTTGCTTCTTATTGCCTCTTTTAAAGGCGTTATATCACAAGAGAATATTTCTAACGTCACCATATTTGTTTTTATTCTAATATAATTTTCATTTCTTTACTTGCACGTTATTTGAATGTGACACGCTACTGCCAAACGCCATTAATGTTTGGTATGTTTAGCTAGTGTGTGTATGTATGTGTGTGTGTGTATGTGTGTATGTATGTGCCTATGATGGATGGTAGGAGATTTTGATGTAGAGGGTAACTACCCGATGTTTCGGAGGAGGATGGCAAAATACACTCCTGGAAATTGAAATAAGAACACCGTGAATTCATTGTCCCAGGAAGGGGAAACTTTATTGACACATTCCTGGGGTCAGATACATCACATGATCACACTGACAGAACCACAGGCACATAGACACAGGCAACAGAGCATGCACAATGTCGGCACTAGTACAGTGTATATCCACCTTTCGCAGCAATGCAGGCTGCTATTCTCCCATGGAGACGATCGTAGAGATGATGGATGTAGTCCTGTGGAACGGCTTGCCATGCCATTTCCACCTGGCGCCTCAGTTGGACCAGCGTTCGTGCTGGACGTGCAGACCGCGTCAGACGACGCTTCATCCAGTCCCAAACATGCTCAATGGGGGACAGATCCGGAGATCTTGCTGGCCAGGGTAGTTGACTTACACCTTCTAGAGCACGTTGGGTGGCACGGGATACACGCGGACGTGCATTGTCCTGTTGGAACAGCAAGTTCCCTTGCCGGTCTAGGAATGGTAGAACGATGGGTTCGATGACGGTTTGGATGTACCGTGCACTATTCAGTGTCCCCTCGACGATCACCAGTGGTGTACGGCCAGTGTAGGAGATCGCTCCCCACACCATGATGCCGGGTGTTGGCCCTATGTGCCTCGGTCGTATGCAGTCCTGATTGTGGCGCTCACCTGCACGGCGCCAAACACGCATACGACCATCATTGGCACCAAGGCAGAAGCGACTCTCATCGCTGAAGACGACACGTCTCCATTCGTCCCTCCATTCACGCCTGTCGCGACACCACTGGAGGCGGGCTGCACGATGTTGGGGCGTGAGCGGAAGACGGCCTAACGGTGTGCGGGACCGTAGCCCAGCTTCATGGAGACGGTTGCGAATGGTCCTCGCCGATACCCCAGGAGCAACAGTGTCCCTAATTTGCTGGGAAGTGGCGGTGCGGTCCCCTACGGCACTGCGTAGGATCCTACGGTCTTGGCGTGCATCCGTGCGTCGCTGCGGTCCGGTCCCAGGTCGACGGGCACGTGCACCTTCCGCCGACCACTGGCGACAACATCGATGTACTGTGGAGACCTCACGCCCCACGTGTTGAGCAATTCGGCGGTACGTCCACCCGGCCTCCCGCATGCCCACTATACGCCCTCGCTCAAAGTCCTTCAACTGCACATACGGTTCACGTCCACGCTGTCGCGGCATGCTACCAGTGTTAAAGACTGCGATGGAGCTCCGTATGCCACGGCAAACTGGCTGACACTGACGGCAGCGGTGCACAAATGCTGCGCAGCTAGCGCCATTCGACGGCCAACACCACGGTTCCTGGTGTGTCCGCTGTGCCGTGCGTGTGATCATTGCTTGTACAGCCCTCTCGCAGTGTCCGGAGCAAGTATGGTGGGTCTGACACACCGGTGTCAATGTGTTCTTTTTTCCATTTCCAGGAGTGTATTTACGACTAAGGAGGGGTGATGACTGGTGTTTTTAGTTTACTGTACAGTTATTGCATTGTGCCAAATAGCGTTTAATTGCAGCTTGAGTGTTTTAGTTTACACTTCATCTTCCATGATCTACTGACGCCTGAATATCACCACTGTCTTCTATTTATAATCAAGATTTAAGTTATTGACAGTGTAAAGTAGCATTAAAAAGGTTTCTGTTCGTTTAAATGTTGATTCTATTACTTAGGCATTTAATATGGAGTAGGAGCCATTACTTTCTAATGGATCAAATGGCTCTGAGCTCTAAGGGACTTAACTTCTGAGGTCATCAGTCCCCTAGAACGTAGAACTACTTCAACCTAACTAACCTAAGGACATCACACACATCCATGCACGAGGCAGGATTCGAACCTGCGACAGTAGCAGTCGCGCGGTTCCACACTGTAGCGCCTAGAACCGCTCGGCCACTCCAACCGGAACTTTTTAACGATCCGAGGTGTCCTGCATGTGTCGTTCATAGGTTCTTACATGTTTCGCCAACATATTTTACAATTTGATAGCAATGGCAAATGAATTGTTGGATACTACACTGGCTATATTTCATTCCATTTATTTTTAATAATGTAGCCTCTCCTGTGTGTGACTCTGTTCTTGTCTGAGAATATGCTCGGTTTGTTTCTTAAAAGGCTAGAGAATAATTTTGTTTGTATTGTTACGTGTTCGTCAAGGCATGTAACCATTTTGCGTTCTCTGTTTCTGTACTTCATTGTTGGTATTAATGAAATAGAGCCTGTCTTCTAAACTTTGCAGTTGAGAAGCTAATCTTTTAAGAGTAAACTGCAATATGAGCCCGATCCGCTTCAGTAATGTCATACGAGCAGCCGCAGCTACAACTGCTAGCGTTTGTTGCTGCCTAAAACACGAGCCAGGCCCTGAGCTCAGCCACTACACCCGGTGTTAAGACGCTGTGTTCTCTGTGTCAGAACGGGCCCGCTGTATCACGCTACTCATAAAAAAGAGATAAGGCAACTGGGTCGCCACGCGGGCGCATGAAACGCACCCCGTGAATGGAACTTCCCCCGCGTGAACTAAAAGACTTGTAAATGAAAGGGGGACGCACCAGAAAGAGAGCTCGCACACACACACACACACACACACACACAGCCTTCCTCTCTGCAATCTACCGGCGCAGCCATAATGGACCACGTTTTATTATCGCCTTCCTGCTTCAGCCCGTCCGCAGTAGCGTGCTAAGCGAGTCCTACAGGCACTATTCTGTAGCCGCTTCTTGCAATACGCAGCTCAGAAAGAATGCCTTTGATCGGAGAACTACAGTTTACCGCGACTGCGCAATAAAATACGTGACATTTTTCTCTGGTGTCGTAAACAGAAAGGGGTTGCTTCGGCCGGCGGCCTCGAAAGAGGACCTGAGAGACAGTTGAAAAGCGGCGGTACTGGCAGGGTCGCCAGCCGAACTGCGGCCAAGGTCCCCCGCCGACCTTTTATCACTGTGACCGGCAGTCGACATTCTTTTTACGAGCGCTGGGCACGGTGTACGAGATCGCCCGATGACCGCCCGTCCGGTTACTTTATGGACACAGCTAAAAGTAACGCAACATGCCGTGTTCTCTGCCACCACTCCCACCTAGTTCAAGAATGTCGACAAAATGGCTTTGTCACGCGAATGTGCTGTAAATATTTCTTAAGCACTGACGTATAGAGGAACCTCCTCACTTTATGCTTTCCTATATTATACTGCAGACACATAGAAATAGTTGCCTGTAAAGTTTAATGTTATTTCCAATTAAATTACATGTGATGGCGCGCGAATGACTTGGGACAAGTGGGGTGAGGTTTTCGCTCCTTCAAATGTTCGTTAGTTATATTTCTTTACGCTGTACTAGCTAATGATCATTCTGTAAATATTGTCATACGCACGTACAGTAGGCTAATGAAACGAAGAATAAACAGCAGGCAAAAGCACACTCTCCCAGAGGGCAGAACTCGTAAAGAAAGAATGCAGACCATTCCAATGAAGTTCCACTCAAATACGTTCCAGCAAAGAGAGAAATGCCTTAGAGAAACTAATCTTTTGTACCAAATACCCAGTTCGAATTATTTTAACTTGTCCTTCTTGAATAATTTTTTCTCTTTATTGTTATTTCGTCTCCCTCGCCCCACATAGGCAAGGGAAGGGGAGGGGAATGCGCATGTCAACGATTCAATTTTCCACTCTTCAACCACAATAATTTTTAAAAATTTAGTAAATGTGGAAATAAAGAAACTTACTAGCGGTATCTTTCTTTTTTAACTTACAAATAACAGATGGAGAGCTAAAAGCGGAAAATATATGCATTTTGAAAACACGTCAGACAACGGCGAAATTCCTGAAATAAAGTGCCCTGAAGCACTGCACTTTCATTTAAAATCTGACGGACCTGATCTTCTTCAGAAGTGTTTCGAGAGGTAGGAAATCTATGGACACAAAGGGTGGGTGCTGAGGTGGATAGAGGGAATACAGAAGGTCGGAAAGACAGAGGGGGGAGAAGCTTTGTGTGTGGGTATAGTAGTGGTTACAAGAGAAAAGGGATGAGAATGGATTGAAAGATAAAAGGAGAGAAAGCCCTGTTGTGGACTGAGATAAGTAGGGAAGAATTAAACTTGGTAGGAGGGATAAATATCGTGGTGGATCTCATTCTCTGACAGGAGAAGCTGGTTGAAATTGCGTTGGGAAAGGGTACAGAGTCTCTCTCGGTGTAGGGACAATCGGGTATGTTTGTAAAGACGCGGCAGAGTACCAGGGTCGGTTATAGGACAGGAGAAATTGGGGTTATTGATATCCCGTTTCGAGGCAGTATAAGAGATGCGGAGGTGTTCGATCTGGGTGATGAAAAGTGGCCCTTTGATGAGAAGGCAGAGGATCCCTGTGCTTCGATGCAAACAGATGCTGAAAGCCAGTCGAGTGCATGGCGTACGAGTATTTCGAGGGACTTTTAAAACATTGATGGAGCGGACATCCCTGCCACATTTCTATGGCGAAGGTGTAGGTGTGAAGAATAACGGACATGTGTAGTCCGCAAATTCGTCCTGTTAGTAATTTTAGTAGTTTTGGACTATTATGGGCTTCCACATTAGTTGTCGGTCAAAGGTTAGTCAAATGCATTGTCATGTATTGGTTAACTGAATAGGTCGCTTGTAAATCGTAAAGTAAGAGTCGTGGAGACGGAAGGTATGGATTGTTCGTCCTAATATTGCCTGGATTTTAGAGGGTTTGTTGTTGGAGAACCATTGGTTATAACCAGATTTAAGGCGGATTTGAAGGGATCTTTGTGATATCTGGAGAGTGGGGTCGAGGATGAGGAAAGTGATTTCATCAGCATACTGAAGGAAATGGACTGTTAAAGGTGGTTTAGATTATCAACTGTGTAGAGGAGATGAAGGAGAGGAGAGAGGGTAGAGACTTGGAGAATTACTACACGGCGATGTACGGGGACAAGTATTGTTAATAGTGGCGAAGCACGGGAGATTAGAGAGGAGGATGCAATAGGCGGATATGGTTAACTGGAAAAGTGTGTTTGTCTAGAGTTTGAAAAGGAGACCGGAATGCCATACGCTGTCATAGCCTGTTCTAAGTCGGGGGAGACAAAAATAGGGAATTTACGGGAAATGAGCTAGTGGCGATGTTGAATCATTGAACGCCTCTCTTCCCTTTGCCCTCATCTAGTACAGAGTGCATTACATATTTGCTTCATTTTCTTACGTCGTGCGTACTATTCTCGTGTTCCTTTGTCTGTTGTGTTTACACATTTCATTAACTGTATTAATTGATTGGCACTGTGTTTTATCATCCTCTTTTGGTTCGAAGTGTTGCTGTATATGAGAAGCCCTCTAGTGGTTAAGTTTCTCCAACCACTTCATATCCATGCGGAACTTCGGCGTTACGTCAAGAGAGGGTGCTGACTACTTACTTCATCCTTTTTTTCTGTCTTTTGCTTCTTTCCCTGGTTATTTCATCGTTTAGTGTATATTATTCTGTTAGCTGCGTATACTTGTTCTTCCCTATGTCATTATTTTCATTTAAAATACGCACAGGAGCGTCTCATAAATACTTATTGTCACTTAGCCATTCCTTTTTCACAGTCTAAATTGAAGTTTAGTCATATTTTGAATTTATCACATTTTATCACTATAATGTGGCGTCACTCTCGACCGTCGACTCTCCTGGACCCCCCATCTCCGGACAATCCAAGCCAAGGCATGCTTCCAACTCCGTCTCCTCAAGCTCCTTTCCGGCTGTACATGGGGTCTGGACCCCTCCACCAACCTCCACACCAATAAATCGCTCATCCGCCCTATCCTTCGTTACACCCATCCAGCCTGGATCTCCGCCTGCCCCCCCCCCCACCTACCTTTTATAAATCCCTTCAAATCGTTGAACGCCATGCTCTCTGCCCCGCCTATCGCATCCGTCTCCCCTCCCCCACGCAGATCCTGTACGATCTCATTACGTTCCCCCACCTCCTCCTTTTCCTTGAAAGGATATGGTTCCTGTACACCTCCCGCAAACTCGATCCTCCTCACCCGCTTGTCTCGCCCATCCTCTCCCGCCCCCGCCCGCTGCCGCGCCTGTATTCCCACGTCCCACCCGGTCTCCATCTCACCACCCTCCTTAACCTCTCCCAAGGTGGCTTCCGGCAGCTCCCTCTCCCTGATGAAGCCCTCTTTCCCTCCATCTACCCCTCCTACCAACTTTGATCCTCCCTCCCTCTTCCTGTGTTTGCTCCTTTGGGCACCCTCCCTCCCTTCTCTCCCTCTTCCCTTCCTCCTCCATTTCTCCCCACTCCACCCCTGGGCTTTCCCTCCTCTGTCCCTCTCCTCCTCCCCCCATCTCCACAGCCATTGGCATCCTTGTTCTCCCCTCTCCCCCACCTCACCCTTCTTCCCCTCTTGGCAGGTCCCCGGACTCGCACACTCTCAGTGGACATTCGCGCGCCGGAGATCATCGCCATCAGTGTCTCGTGTGTGCCGTCGTGTTTAGTGTTCAGTGTTCACCGTCACACTCCATCGTTCACCAGCGCCATCGACATCTTCAGTGTTTGTGCTTTGTGTCGACTGTTTGTATTGAGGATTGTCATCGTGTGTGAACGGCTTCATGTTTTTTATGTTCATGTGTCTACTGTTTTTTTCCCCGCCGTTTTGTTCCAACTCATGTGTCTTCTCTGTTTTAGCATTGTACTATCTTTGGCTCAAGAGCGGCGTATTGTGCTGCTGCCAGCCTACCTGTTATACGGGTATTAAAATCACAATAAAGAAAAAGAAAAAAAAATCACTATAATGACTTATACGTCTGTAAATCTCACTATAGACTTTACCTGTTGAATTTTGGTATTTGTTGCATTTTGTAGAGTTATGTGACGGACGAATATGTGTGTGTTTACAGTAGCGACATCTAACGAGCTCATGACACACAGATTTTGTGGCTACTGTACTGTAGTTTGTTATGAACAATAGCGCTGTTGAGAAGATGATTCAGACGACACTGTGGCCTAGTATATAGCATATTTCAAATGTGCGATAATGCTAAGCTGATATACGCATCTTGTGAAGATACCATTATACTTCATTCAGTTAGGAAACTTTTTCAAGCAAGTATGTCTCGTCATATTTCACGGGCTTAGTTTCCCCACGTATGTCAGCAATACGCTTCATTAAGGCCTACTTTATTACTTTAAGCTGTAGACAGTGCACTAGTTGTATTTGATTGTTTTTATGTTTCGTTGCAGTACGGGCGATGGACATCGCTGATCGAAACTGGTAGGCTACAGACCAGCCAGTTTTGTGATCATAGACGGAAACAAAAGAAATCAGTATGATGACCGGTGGTTGCTACATGTATAGAGCGCGACAAGTTGAGAATTTTGGGTTACAATGAAACGATATCCGGATGGCTGAACGCGACTGCTCGCGTATAGCAGAGCATCTGGCTCTCAGTTCTCGTCGAACACTAATTTTCACTTGCCTTCATTCAGTTTAATTCAATGCCAAATTGTATCTGAAATCTTTATTTCTCTTAACATCATATTTACTTAGTTTAAAATCCTGTTAAAAGTGTGTAATGTTTGAAATTTTCAAAATCATTGTTTTTTTTCCTGAGATTAGGGCATACTTTCAGTTTAAAAGTTTAAACAAATCCCTCACCTGTCTGTCAAGGTTTAAACAAAGTGCCTCTCACCAGTTATCTGATGTTTGAAACCCCTAGGCTGACCTGTTCTAAGTTTTTGTCAGTTTGTGCTGTGCTCACACTTTAAGTTTAAACAATTCTCACCACTTCTGGGGTAGTACAGAAATGTATATGGCTTTATCAAAGCAAATACCGCAGTGACACAGCCTCCCACATCGCACCAAGTGCAGCTGACTCGTCGCCCTCGTTGATGTCACAGCTGCTGACACTGAGGCTGATGCTGACACTTAGCGCTCTCAACTCTCCGTCGTCAGAACTCCGGCGAGTGAGATTCGATGCTGCTGCTACCGTTACCGGCACCACAGCCATTGCTGGCGACACCGACGCGCCGGACCACGAGTACCAAGCACCACACGCCAAGACTCGTGCCAATGGTGTGTTGGGACCGCTCTGCCTCTGCCCATCTGCCTAGACACACTGGGAAGATGTCTCATGCATACTGCTGATTCGGTTACCTCATGAAAATTTCAGAATATTGGTTCTGATTTCCTCTGCTAGCATACAATTTCTGATGGCGCTAGTCACAGCCCAAGTGACCTAACTAGGAGGGAAAACTTCAAAATGCAATGGTACACATATACGTTAACCCGCTTCGAAAAAAAAATGGTGAAAATCTAAAATTATCCGAAGTTTTCCGGGCGGGATAGCTGCGTGGTCTAGGGAGCCTTGCCATGGTCTTCGGGGCTCCCTCCGTCGGGGGTTTGAGTCCTCCTTCGGGCATGGGTGTGAGTGTCGTCCTTATCGTAAGTTAATTTAAATTAGATTGAGTAGTTTGTAAGTTTAGGGACTGATGGTAAGACCTTACCACAAATTTCCAATTTTTTTTCCTACGTTTACAATGAACAATAACCTACACATATATTCTAATGCGAAATTAAAAAGAAAGTAGAAGCACAGTAGTCTTCACGGGAAAGGGGTGGGATGGCGGGGGTGGGAGGGTCGAGAGCGTGTTGGGGAAGACTTTCGCAGTGACTCTGAGGGAAAAAAAAACAACTATTTGAGTGCTATAAAATTCCCCACAAAAATTTTCAGTAAGGGAAAAAAAAACCTCTCTAGTATGCCGAAGGCTGA
Source organism: Schistocerca americana (assembly GCF_021461395.2). Taxonomy (NCBI): domain Eukaryota; kingdom Metazoa; phylum Arthropoda; class Insecta; order Orthoptera; family Acrididae; genus Schistocerca; species Schistocerca americana. Next base: position 747,334,029 of record NC_060122.1, on the reverse strand, counting down.
TGACCCCAGATGTTAAGTCCCATAGTGCTTAGAGATATTTGACCCATCTGAGTATCCACAAACAGCGTAATCGTTCTTGACACGTTTCATCTTTTTGAGGCATCTTCAGAATTCCATTAGGAACTGCGGGGTAGTACATTAATCATAACACGCCAAACTCCGGCGCACCCATTCGTCGAAGGTATGTAGCTGTGCTTAGATTGGGCCACACTTTTAACCCTTAACACAACTATTGATACAGAAATCGTAGGGCCTTCAATACATGACCAAATGTGCTAACTCCACAAGGAGTCTCATGTGGCGCGTATAGCGCGTATACATGCAGTCATTCATTTACGGACATTACAATCTGTATACTAATATTGGTAGTATTCGTTCCACTCCATCGTTGGGTGATTCATATACCAACCAATTTTCATGATAGTATTGAGAATAAAACAGTCACGACTGCAAAATCCATTTCATTTAAAAATAACTCGTTTCGTCGCATCATCAGATTATGTAAAGCTCTCCGGCGAAACTTCGTTAGACGGTGCAATGAACTTCATCTGACAGTGTTACATAATCTTATGACGCTTAACCACGGCGGAAACTTTTGTTTTTAAATAAAATAACTCTGCAACAGACACTGGTTTACATTTTATATAACAGATATCTGTGTCAAGATTGCATGCCTTCAACGGAGGTGTGCACCAAAATCTTGTCTTCTCATGTCTAATGCATTACCCACATTTCCTAGACGAATTCTGAAGATGCGTGAAAAAGGCGAAAAGCGTCAAAAAGCTTGTGGTGTCTGCCAGCTAGACTGATTTTTCCTGTTGAAAGTATATCGCAGTTGCTGTACCACGGCCATGTAGTGGGAGGATATATATCACCACAAAAAATTATGTATGGGAAAGGTAGCTTGTACTAAAAGAAGCAGTAACGTTCCAAGGTCATAGGTATGACAAAATAGGCTTTGAAACTCGACTATCTTAATTACACCGTCATGAATCGGTGGTATCTCTAGAACCAAGCTCAGTCGAAGCAGTAAGTCTGTCATTATCCTTCAAAAAAATCAAGAAAATATGCAGCGAAAAAGAATCACATATCATGGGAGCAGTGTTCTCTAACCTACTTGCGTGAAATATTTCGTGACAGAAAAACTCGGCTATCATCAGTAACATATCGCGGCACGATCTAGTGAAGATATGTTGAGCACTCTAGTGTCGCTGTGCACAATAGAGCAGTCTGTTCTGCTACCTGCATCCACAGCAGTGCCCAACCGCCCCGTAAATTGAATCCCGATATAAACAATGCGCAGTCCATCCACAGCAGCGCCTGCTAAGTCTGATAGCGTGTCCCATTCCGTTGGGGAGCTCAGAACGCTGCAGCAATCGAATTTGTCGAAAGTTTTCCTGGCCGTAAGCAAACGGTGGGAACTGATAATTATGACCCCTAGGAAGTAGCAAGATATGCATTATAGTGCATACGCCGTATCATTGAATTCTCACTTCAATCTTTTCATGATGAAATCAACGAATGTAATCAAATTTCTACCTAACTCAATAAATTTCGCATAAAACCTGCTCCCTGTTGTTACACATTCGTCAGGATTACGCTACTTGATACTTAGCTGGAAGAGCGTCTCGTTCGATAACTCTTGTCACACTCATAACAGTCCAAGCAAACCACTATATCATTCGATAATTGTTGTCGTGCTCACAGCACTCCTAGAAAACCACTAGAAATCATCATAATAGCATCCAATGTACTATTTCCTATACAGTACATGACATTTTGCCAAGAAGATTCCCACAAATAGTCTTCCACCTGATTTTCCTATTACTACTCGTATTTTTGCGTGATCGTCTAATTTTCTTGCTTAAAATTTTTTCCTTGTGTTACATCCTCCTCTGGACTTTATAGACATGCTATGATCATCGTATGCTCTATAAACGAACCTCTAGGAGGGCACTGTTCGCATGGGTTGTTTTAGCAAACTTATTCGTTCCCAGAAGATTTCTAAGTCATTCTGAGAAATGGAAGAAATGCATTCCCAGTTGTGAATACGACACGATTTCTGCTACACAATTGATTGGTGACATATGAAAATTTGTGCCAGTCTGGGATTCGAGCCCGAATTTCCCACTTAACGCGGGTGGCCGCCTTCACCACGTCGCCTATCCGAGCACGCCTCACAGACCGACCCAAGCGCCGTATGTCACTGTGTCTCCACATCCAGCATTTGCGCTATTGCTCTGATTCCAGCGCCGGGAGCAACTTTTTTGTTATTGTCACGATCTCCCTAGGCATGTTACACTCCTTTGCAGTGTCTGCGTTTTAGGTGTGCTATGCAATGTCCTTCATACGTGCATGCATGACGATAGTCCTAGCCACCTATAGGCAGGCAACTAATTGACATCCCTCCGATTCTGCATGCCTGCGAGCAGCCACAAGAGCAGCAGCATAGCGTGGCTGTTAGGCGACTAGGACTCAATGTTTGTCTGTGAACAGATACCTTTTTAAACTGCTCAGCAAAGGCTGGCAGGTGGCATTGAGAGCGTTACCGAACTGGATGGACTTAGGAGGACCTCTTGCCGATTTATTTATGCATGTATTAGTGTCGCAGCCATTCATGATTACGTCAAAGGATGGCATGAACAGGAAGGCTGAGAAAGCAAGGGCACCTTTTGCTACTTCTGATCTCGTACAGATTGCGTCAACAGACTTTCAGTGGTCCCTAATGGTTCCATACTACACACCGGAGGAAAATTTGCCGTCGCAGTGCCCTCGAAAGTGTTCCCATGATATTCACTATGGCTGATGGCCCACGATATCCTTGGGTTGAATCGTCCAGAGGGTTGTCAGCAGTATGAAAAGTTTTCGAGAACGTTTGTCTGTTGCTCACTGCACTGCGAACTGTCACTTTGGGCCACAAAGTTTGTGGGAATCGACTCCCCAAGGAAAGGAGTGGTGTAGCTGATGACTTTTATGCCATCCCGTCGTGCCTTTCCATCGACTCTGAGCAATGGTGCGTTTGAAATGTTTCCCTCTGCCACCTAGAGGAAAAATGCGTGATTTCAACGCTGGGGGTCACGGTTCTGACCCTCATCGCAGAGGCGTCAAAAGAAGCGGTGAAATATAGATAAGAGAGAGTGCCATGACCTTCGCATCGTGTGTCACATCAACGATGACATTGGGGTGTAATTTTCCGCTTATGTGACGTCATTAATCCACCTTACATCTCATATCAACTTCTGGCCTTTTGTTTCCTCACGTATCTACACATTGCAGTTTGAAACGTCACAGAGCCCGATCGTGGCAACGCAGGGCGCCACTCTTTTGTACCATTACAGAGGAACTCTGTAGGTACGTCACTGCCAAATTTAAAGTTCTACCTTGCATTAGAAGACTTAGGGCGTTTCTAAAAATTTACCCTTTAATTGTGTTGCACAGCGTAGCTATGACAATGAGAGGAGCTTGCAAAAACTGGCCATTGCAATGGATATAAGGTCACCCTAGATCTATGGTTTCGATATAGGCAGAAAGATCACTAACCTGAAGGGTCACGTAATTATTTTCTATGGTGAACAGAGGTTGGTAGTGGAGCATTATGGGGCTTTGTTTCAGTCGGTTAGGAAAAGAGAACGAGCAGTAACTCTGCAGGCTTACTCAAGATATGACCAACGGTTAAGTTGCTGCTCGGCTGTGAATGTTCATGAGAGCTGAGGATGTTAAGAAGTGAATTTAAACAGGGGTAGTCAATGGTTTCGCAGTCTTTTTCGCCTTAAATGTGCTTAATCAGTGTTTTCATGCTATTTTTCATTATTTCGTGATTCTGAATTCTCAGACCACTCGTGGTTGCTATCATAAAAGCTCACTAGCTTTTATGGTAGCAACCACGGGTGGCCAGGTGGACATTGGTTCAAATAATAGGCTTTTGCAATGTTTTACATTTGATATTCAGATACAGATTAAACTAACGTTTGTTCAGCATTAATGATATTTCACAATCTTCGTTTTCTTTCATTCTGCAATTACACCAGGACTTCTTTTGTGTAATTGCACTCTGTGATAGCCACACTCTCACGTCATTCCAATCATTTGAGCCATTCCACAATGTTCTTTGCTCACTTTAAATTTCTTCGATGGTGCTTTCTAACCTACTCAGTGACTTCGGTAAGTAAATTCTTGGAATGAGGTGTACTTTGCTTGTGCCGTAGCATTACAAAGCAATTCAAGTCGCTTTTGGAACCAAGCAGATCCTCGCAGTTTTCCTTAAATCGATCAAAAATCTAATCAAATGTTATTTCTACATATTTTTTCCGTGAGTTATTTGAAATCTTACCGGGACATGTGATACGACGCCGATGATGTTCTGAAAAGTAATACCTCCGAAATCCTTATGTGAAAACTCTTAGAGATTTTCTAATAATAGAAATTTTATTAACATTCTACATATTCATTCTTCACGTTTTCATATTTATTTATCAACATAGCCACGCTAGCGACTAACACATTTCTCCCAGCGGGAGACCAGTTGGTCGATACCGTGACTGTAGAGTGTTTGACTTCGTTCACGCAGCCACACCGTCATGTTTGACTGCACCACTTCATCAACATCAAAGTGAAGTCCTGAATGGCGTTCTTTAAGCTTTGGAAACAGATGAAAATAGGATGAGGTCCAATGGGCACTACATGGAGGATGATCGAGGACAGCGAACCCAAGGCGTCGGACTGTTGCAGAAAACGAGTGGTGTAGCATCCTCATCGATCAACTCTTCGAATCCGTGAAATTCGACTACAGCACTCTATTTCTCACTCGCCGACGTAATTACGTCGCGCAACGTGATGTTATGTGCTGTAATTCGGAGCTCTCTAGCGGCAGAGGGCTTAAACTTGCGTCAGGAAAGCAGGAAGGTTTTACGAGTAATGCCCATTACATGTGTTACGCCAAACGATGTTGAAAACAGAATAAAACGTTCTGCGGTCTATTTCTAATCACGTCCTCGTAGACTTGTATAAGTTGTAAGTTGCAGATACCGAGACATTTCGTTAGCTCCATTCCTTAGAATTGTCGAAAATGTGACAGATCGATCGCGATTTTCTTGGTGTTCCTTTTATGTGGCAAACCATGTGGGACAGATGAATTATGCTAACGAACCGATTGTCAGTGGTGAACTATTATTTTCTCCAGCATGTAACCATATCCATCCCACAAAACACACACACACATTTACAAGCCACTGCAGAATTATTAGAAGGTTCAAAATGGTTCAAATGGCTCTGAGCACTATGGGACTTAACTGCCGTGGTCATCAGTCCCCTAGATCTTAGAACTACTTAAACCTAACTAACCTAAGGACATCACACACATCCATGCCCGAGGCAGGATTCGAACCTGCGACCGTAGCGGTCGCGCGGTTCCAGACTGTAGCTATTAGAAGGCTCACTTCTATGTAAATGCATGAGTAGCAAAGGCACACAAGAAACATTTTACCATCTGCGATATTTCGTCCCTCACTTGGAGGTTAGTAGCTGTGTTGTGTTAAGAGTGTTGTTTCCTAGAACAGTGAACCAAGACCCAGGAAACCACCATAGGCCACGCCACCCCTTCCTTTCTTGTCCCTGATTTTTACCTCACCATTTATGGTCATCCTATCCAGCTCACCCCTATCTTGAGATACCTTGGCCTCACCCTCGACCGTCACCTAACCTAGACCCCTCATCACCTGACCATCCAGCAGAAAGACCATACCAGCCTTCACGTCCAGAAACTCCTGTATGGCCTCCACACTTACAAATCCTTAATTGGTACTATCCTTTGATATGCCAACGTTGCCTGGATGTCAACCTCACCCTCCCCCCCCCCCCCACTTTTATAAAGCCACCAAAATCCTTGAACGCCATGAACTCTGCTTCCATACCTGCCTTCTGTCCCCCAAACAGATCCTATACGAAATTATCCCTTTCCTCCACCACCTCCTTTTCCTCCAACATAGCTGAATCCTTTACACTGTCTACTAGCTAGATCCTCCCCACCCCCTGGTGTATCCCTTTCTCTCCACCACCACCCCTCTACCAGTTGTGACACCTCTATCACTGTATTCCAACTCTCTCCATCTCCACATCTTCCATATCTTTCATCAGGGAAACTTCCAGTACCTCCCCGCCGGCCGAAGTGGCCGCGCGGTTCTGGCGCTGCAGTCTGGAACCGCGAGACCGCTACGGCCGCAGGTTCGAATCCTGCCTCGGGCATGGATGTGTGTTATGTCCTTAGGTTAGTTAGGTTTAACTAGTTCTAAGTTCTAGGGGACTAATGACCTCAGCAGTTGAGTCCCATAGTGCTCAGAGCCATTTTGAACCAGTACCTCCCCCTCCCAGACAATGAACTTCGTCATAACGTCTACCCTTCTTACCAACCTAGCCCAGCCTTTTTCCCCCTCCTCTCCCCTCCCCAGGGCACCCCATTCCCATCCCCTCCTTCCCCCTGAGCAGTTTCTCCTACTTCCCCTCACTGAGTCCCTGCACTATCTCCTTGGCTGTTTTCCTCTTCCGTTCTTTCCCTCCCCAGCACCTTCTGTGCCCCCCCCCCCCAACTCATCCCCCATGACACTTCTCTCCCCTCCCTTCTAGAATCGCGCCCTCCTTCCCCCCCTATTCTCTTCTCTCTCGTATCCCCACCCCTGGAACATCCTGGCAGGTTATTCATCGTCATGTGTGATGTGTCAGTGTTCTGTTCTGTGAAGTACTAAGGTGTCGTCAATTGGTGTGGTCTTTAGTCATGTGCTCGACTTGTATATAGTTTTGACGTCAGTGGTTTTTCAGTGCTGCACCGCCAATCACGTGGCTGTTTTAATCGTTATGAGACTTTTAATGTTCCTACCTTACTGGGACTTGCGTTTGATTCATTCTCGCAGTGTGTGGTTTCTGTCTAAAAAATGTCTTTTTCTCCATTTTACAGTTTCCTCTTCTTTTTGTATACTTTCTCCGATTATGTTTCCCCTCGTTTATATCTATGTTAAATCATGTTTCTCCTTTTTATTGTTTCAAATGTCCTCCTATCCCATTGTATAATCTCTAGGCTGAAGAGCAGCGCCTATGCTGCAGCCAGCCCGCACAGGGAGCTGAAATTACAATAAGGAAAAAAAATGTACAGTGAAGAAGTAGTTTACAGTTTACAACACTACAAATTAGATTTAGTTTATGTAGGCTACGATACATGCGCGGTCCTATCGGTCTACTTTTTCCTCGAGAGTTGTGTACCTTGACCGTGAGCGATGTGGACAAAGCTGAAGGCCGTGTGCAGAGGAAGGTTGCTACCGGGTATCCTAACCGCCGAGCGACGGTAGTGGAGGGACGCCTGAGCTACACACCAAGAAGCGAGCAGCAATACAAATTCCAAACGCGTCGACCCGCGGCCAATTGATGTGGCGTGGCTACAGGCGTAACTTTTTGTTCCGTTAACCTCCAGGATCTTAGACAGAGCCGCCTGCATGGATAATGGATTGTACCATACTACTCCAGTCACTGGAGCACATTGCTCTGGATTTCATACATTTGCTGTCAGCGACCTTTATTGGGGACGTGTCTGTGTTAACTCACCTGCCTATTGTCAAAAGTACATGCCCTTGGTGAGCAGTTTTGTTGTTTGAGTAACGAGCGCTGCAGTTTTCATGTGCTTTCCTTCGCGTTACCTTAGTTTAGATTCAGAACTAAATCTGCAGTTGGAGCACGATGCATTGTACTATGCCGATCACTACATTTAAATGGAGATTGACTGCACTCCAGGCATATTTGACAGTGCCGTGGTCTATCGAATGGAACTAGTGCTAAACTGACTTGGCCCATGACGGCGTTGTATTGTATTCGGTTACTGTGCTCACTTTCGTGATCTTTATCTTAAAGTTTGATTTTTATCGTCAGTCTCACTATAAAATTTTGAAAAGCGTAACGCTTAATAAAGAATGGTGCGATTAAGACCTTTTATATTTCAAAAATTATGGCTTTGATGCTTAGAAAGGTTTGTGTGTTTCTTAAGTTGTAAAGTTGCTGTGCAGTCCAAACCACGTTGTGGAGTCAATATAGAGCCATATCATGGGGGTTGAACACCCGTCTTAGTAAGTTGTTTAATTCACAAACGATAGTCACTGCAATAGCTACCTCTCAAGGGCTGTTTATACGGCCATTTTTATTTTAATGTCACCGCGGTTAACCAGGTCTATAAAAATTCTACTGCATAGCTGGCCGCGGCCTTTCTGAATTTTCTTATGGAAAACAATAAATAAATAACCTCAAGCAGGTATTTGCTCTTAAGTTAATCGATTTTAACTATTTGTAATACACTTCTTATTAAGTGCTGTTGAAAAAGGGGGCCTCCTAAAAGTGTATTCGAATTTCTTAAAGACACTGAATACTTCAAGGGCTTAAGTTATTGGTAGGCGTTTATGCTCAGTCAAATTTAGCATCCAGATTTTAACAATATCTTCCTTCTATTCCATTATTTAAGGTTTTAAGATGTTGTAGCTTTGAGTTAAAAAAAGAAGGAAAAGGTTATTGGGGCTCTGTTCATATGTGAAATGTAATCTTAAATTTTAATGTGCTGTAGATGTAACTGCCTTTCAAACCAAGCCTGTGCAGCCAATTGCGTAATACTGTTACTGCGACTGTGTCCTCTAATTGTTCTTGTCACCGAAGGCACCTACCTAGAAATTCTTGTTCTTAATCTCTTTTTCTAAATGGTACGACCAAACTGATTCTTGTCGGCGAAGGCAGATATTTAAAAATTCTTGTTCAAAATTTCTTTTTGTAAGAGGTTTATAATCAAGATTTAATTAATTTTGCTATGAGTGGTGTGTAAATTAATCATTTTAAGTGAATTGTTATTGAACTTTGTGATTTAATTGTGAATTCCGTTGCCTTGTTGTGGTCTGGGCTTCCTACCCAAAGTAGTACACCCAGTTTGAACCTGTGCTTGGATAAATGTTCAATTATTATTTAAAACATTCTCACCTCCACTTACTTAGAGACTCACTTTAAGATTCCCTTGAATCGATCATTACATTAAATAGGAATAGAAGGTGCATTATTCTAATAGTTTAGGGCCTATAAAGTTGAAAACAACTGTAGTCTACAAGCTGGAGCAATAAATTAAATAGCGTGACACCACCGAAACTTGTACCTATGTCTCTTGCTTACTAGACAGATATGGTAACCAATACACCAACTTACAGCTGCACGGAGTACAAGTCAAATTTCCTCCCTAACACAAATTCTAGTTTACACCGTCAGACCATATTCCCTTTCTCATATCGTCAGTATTGCCGAGGCTCTCCGATACTGGAATAGCACTCCAAGTTTATACCTAATGGGGAAATCCTGTCTGTACCTCAGAGGTAGGTGACCTATTGATCTGATGGAATTAAGCTTTTGAGGAGACTTATGAGTCTCAACTTTGTCTTCGATAAGGATAAAAGCTGAAGTAATCAATTAAAATGTGAGCAACAGCCGCACTTCAACCTGGGTCTCTTGCTTACTGGGCAGAGGTGTTAACCGCTAATTTAATCATTCAGCTGTGGTGGTGTAGCGGTTAGCACATCCGTTATCAGGAGACTTGGGTTCAAGTTCTGCGTATGGCACAAATTTTATTTCATTGCTTCAGCTTTATCCCTACCGAAGATAAAGCTGAGATTCATATGTTTCCAAAAAAAAAAAAAAAAAAAAAAAAGTAATTCCATCTAATTTTTGGTGGTTACGTACTGGAGTATCAGGGAGTGTAATGGGTTTTCCGCAATCTAGCCAGTACCATAAACGAAATGGCAATATGGCCAAGGCTCAACCGACATCATGCGATCTGCACACTGACTGACATTTTTTGGGGTATTTGGATATTTTTCGTACAGCTGTCATGATTTACAACGGATCAGCTCACTGCGAAAGCGGTAGTGCATGTAACATCAGGAGAGAGTGTTGTAGCCAGAGGATACTGTGTCCAAGAACACATGAGTACTTTGGTCGCCACATCGCTGCACCCTAGAGGACATAGTTTCCGACATTTATACAGTTTTCGTTGTTACGTGTTAGGATGTATTGGGTGGTATACATAAGTGTTTCGCGATCTACACTTTTAATGTTATATAATGTATTAATGCTATTTGGAAAATGCTGTTAGTTCTTCAGGTACAGAATCTTATGGAGAGTAAAATGCTATACATTTTCTGAATCGTTTAAACAGTGAAGCGCCAAAGAAACTGGCATAGGCATGCGTATCCAAATGCAGAGATATGTAAACAGTCATAATACGGCACAGCGGTCGGCAACTCCTATGTAGGACAACAAGTGTCTGGCGCAGTTGTTAGATAGGTTCCTACGGCCACAATGGTGGGTTATCAAGACTGAATAAGTTTGAACATGTTGTTACAGTCGCCGAACAAGCGATGGGACACATCTCCGAGGTAGCGATGAAATGGGAAGTTTCCCGTATGACAATTTCAGGAGTGTACTGTAAACATCAGGAATCCGGCAAAACATCAAAACTCCGACATCGTTGCGACCGGAGAAAGATCCTGGGAGAACGGGACCAATGACGACTGAACAGAATCGTTCAACGTGGCAGAAGTGCCACCCTTCCTCATATTGCTGCAGATTTCAATGCTGGGCCATCAACAAGTGTCAGCGTGCGAACCATTCAGCGAAACACCATTGATATGGCCTTTCGTAGCGGAAGGCCCACTCGTGTACCGTTGATGATTGCGTGGACGCGTCAAAACCGACATTGGACTGTTGATGACTGGAAACATGTCCCCTGGTCGGACGAGTCTCGTTTCGAATTGTATGGAGCGGATGAACGTTTACAGGTATGGAGACAACTGCATGAATCCATGGACCCTGCATGTCAGTAGCTGGTGGAGGCTCTGCAGTGGTGTGGAGCGTGCAATTGTAGTGATATGGGACACCTGATACGTCTAGATACGACTCTGACAGTTCACACGTACGTAAGCATTCTGTCTGATCAACTGCATCCATTGATGCCCATTGTCCATTCGACGGGCTTGGGCAATTCTAGCAGGACGAACCGACATCCCATACGTCCAGAATTGCTACAGAGTGGCTCCAGTAACAATCTTCTGTGTTTAAACACTTTCCGCTGGCCACCAAACTCCGCAGACATGAACATTATTTAGCAAATCTGGGATGCCTTGCAACGTGCTGTTCAGCCCCCCCCCCCCCCTCCCATACTCTTAGGAATTTATGGACAGCCCTGCAGGATTCATGATGCCGATTCCCTCCAGCCCTACTTCCGTGCCACTTCGTGTTGCAGCATTTCTGCGTGCTCGCGGGGGCTCTACCCGATGTTAGGCAGGTGTACCATTTTCTATGGCGCTTTATAACACGTAGACAGTTGGTCGTGCACCATCTTGTACCTTGCACCAGAAGTGGGTCTTTCGCTATGAAACATGTGATACTAGCAAATGAACGAGTTTCTTTGATGTCTTTACAATTTCACCTGACGTAAAAGCTGTAATTTTTGTTAGTTTCTACTACCTTCTGTTTCAGATTATATTTGACTGCTAACAGGTTTTGATAACAGACCAGCTTCTTTTCATTACACTTACATAGGTTCGTGCATAATAAAGTAATAATGTAAAAGACAGACGGTTGAACGTGGTATTGACAGGATTTTCTCGTTAACTTTCGATAGAATATTTGTGAGTAAATGACCATGTTGTTCCTTGGAACGTGTTTTCACAATTGGACAAAACTTAGTTTCCTGGCTTATTTTTCTTTTTATTTTCATAAGGGGCTGCAGCTCTTAAAAAAACATAATTTGAAATTGGAGTATAAAAACGCGTTCAACCTCTATTACAGAGGGAAAAGTGTGTCAAGATACGACGCTCTCGTGTACTGTGAGACCTGATCATGTATCAGAATTGGCTGTCATGTACCTTCCAGTGCTAACGGGAAGCCGGCCGCAGTGACAGAGCGATTCTAGGTGCTTCAGTCCGGAACCGGACTATTGCTACGGTCGCAGGTTCGAATCCTGCCTCGGGCATGGATGTGTGTGATGTCCTTAGGTTAGTAGATTTCAGTATTTCTCAGTTCTAGGGGACTGATGACCTCGGATGGTAAGTTCCATACTGCTCAGAGATCATTTGAACCATAATGGGAAAATCGGAAAATCTAACGCAACCCGCAGTTGCACAGTATCTCTCCCCCTGCCTTTGTGTCGCTCTATAAGGAAATCAAGAGGCTGCCCATTTGCGTGCTAACGCGTACATCCGATGTACGTTATGGCAAACATTCATGAGTAAAAAGGTAAGTCAAATAGTTACAGTTCACATATTACTCGATTTTATTCCGGCATTCCCTAAATTACACGTTTTTTAACCTTCAAATAATTTTTGCGCTACTAAATTGTGATGACTGATCAGCCAATCCACTATGATATTATATTTAAGATCAGAAGTGTGACTTTGCTTGAGATTAAATGAATGCGGTGCGGATGAAGTTATTATCTTATATTGTGAACAATAATTTATGGGATCTTCTTCAAATTCCTCTTCTTTCTTTAAAAGCCTGCTGAAGACTATCTTTAAACCAGGAACTTGGTTTTCACTGTCTTTTTCGGCCTCTCTAATGGTGACCACGTTGTTCCCTCTCTTGTTAGATATATTTTATAAAAGCAAGGTTTCATCATCTTCATTAGGTTTTTTTGTTTTGTTCTGTGTTGACTTTATGGATTATTTATCCAGGTTCTTCTGCATAACGATGAACTTTAAAATCATTTGCGTTTCCCTTTTAATTCTGGATATAGTCAGTACAATATTTTCAGCTGTCCGCTAGTACTAACTATATGGATGCGCCTATTGAATACTACACTTCTTTTTTCCACTTTCACCTGTAATTTCACTATTACCATAATATAGTGACAATAAATCAAGTACTTCTTCTCTTGTTCTCTTGTCTTATAATTTACCTACAACCTCGATTTCCTTTCTCCTTGTTACTTTATGTTTTTGATCCTAAAATCTGTTCTTCTGGTGCACACATTCAATCGTGCTGCAATACAGTTTTTCCTTTTTTAGATTTTTAGATTTTTGTTCTGACCTCACATAGAATGAGATGCTAATTCCATCTTTAACTTTCTTATGGCGATAGCTCCGTTTCCCCCTTCGTTTGTATTTATTTTTTATGCTAGGTATAGTTTTGTACTTGATACGTTTCTCAGTTTTATCTAATTAGACTTTTTATTCAACATTTAAACATTTATTTGCTGTGCTCTGCACTGGCTTAAATACGCCGCACCAATTTTGCATCAGGGCATGGGGAAGAAAGGTGCTGCTTGGTCTGTCTCCATGATTTCTTGATTTAGTTCGCGAGGACTAGAGGTCTGCAGCTCGTGAATTATCCAGTATATCAATGGGCATCATATATTTCTAATATTACTTCACGACACTTGTACGACTAAGCAAAACAGGTAATTTTCTCTCCCTCTCTCACTCTCTCTCTCTGTCTCTGTCTCTCTCGCTCTCTCTCTCTCTCTCTCTCTCTCTCTCTCTCCCTCTCTCTCTCTCTCCCCTTCTCTCTCCCTCTGTACTTCCCATCCACCCTATCCGTCACACACACACACACATAGACACACACACTCACACACATACACACGCACACACACACAAACACACACACACACACACACACACACACATACACACACATCTCGTCTGACCACACACGTATAGCTGCGGAACGACAGACGAACTGGTAGTCTGGCTTTTCGCGAGACACATCTAGCCACATCACTCATCCGTAATTAGTTTCAATTAATTGAAGCCGCAGCCGTGCTTGAGTGATTCTCGGTCGCTAATTAACGGCTTCTGGTCACGGACAGGTTTCAGCGGAGGAGGGGGTGCAGGAGTGTTTATCGCGGCCCACCAGCTGGTCGCTGCTGCTGATGGTGGTGGTTGGTGGTAGTGGTGGTGGTGGTGGTAGTGGTGGTGCCGGCACTGGTGCTCCACAGGGACTGCCGAAGAGTGGCGGCGCAGTGGTCTGCGATTCACGCAGCGGCGATCGCAGCGTTCCGCACTTCAGAGCCCGCACCTGTTAGGTAATGGGCGTGAAATGACGTTTTCTACACCACTCAGCGATCTGTTTTCAGCAGTGATTGCAGTTAATTAGTTTCGAGGGCACCAGTCCCACCCTTTTTGCGGTCGGGGCCGTGTCCGCAAAATACTCGCAAATACGCCAGTTGACCGTTGTGCCGAAGAGTTATTAAGGTTGCTAACAGTTCATTACGCAACATTAATATTTTCATTTTGACGGAAATAAAAGAACTGACGCTCTCTTCACCGTGAACAATTTGTGGTAGTTAAATTAGTGCGAAATAGTGAATTTTAAATTTCTAACTACCTTTTGTTTTATTACACATGTTTGCAGAAATGTCTGTTTTAAATTATGTTTGACAACCCAGTTGATTGAAGAGTAAATTTAAACGTCATGTCATTGACCTATAGAGTCGTTCTCGGTGTGGCTTAAATGACAACACTGCAGCTTTGAAATAAACAGGTGGACTGGATCAAGATAGAGTTCTATATTTATGACTATGTTCCTTGTACGAAATGCTATACACAGGGTGGCGCACGAAATGTGTTACTAATTCTTTCTTTCACAATTTACGACGCACATTAGATATCCCGCTGGGATCTCTACAGCAGTACCAGCAGAGCTTGGAAAAACAAGTGAGCTACGAAATGACGTGTAATTCACGATACTGCCGCTAGGAGGCTAGTTAGCAGCAATGGCTGACAATGGAAGACTGACGACACAGCAACGATCGGCAATTGTGTTACTTTTTCATGAAACGAAAAGCCTTGTTGTGACTCAGAGGCGTTTTCGACAACAGTTTAACATACGATGGGTCCCTTGCAAGAAGGCCATCCACAGATTGTACGATAAATTTGTACAGGAAGGAAAAGTATTGGAAGCGAAGCGACGTCGGCCTAAGCCTGTTTGTTCGCCGGAGAATATTGAAGCGGTACGAGTTGCTGTACAGAGAAGTGCCGGGAAATCGTGTAGAAAGGCAGCAGTGCAACTGGGAATATCCAGACGCTCCGTTCAACGCATTCTTAAAAGTGACCTCCATATGTACCCATACAAGATGACCTGTGCACAGAAGCTCACTGAGGAACACAAGCAGCAGAAACTACTGTTTGCTCAGTGGGCGGAGGATAGGGAAGAAACTCTCAACAACGTTTGGTTTTCAGACGAGGAGCATTGTCATTTAGACGGTGTGGTTAACAAACAAAATGTACACTTTTGGGCCAGTGAAAACCCACAAGTGCTTCATGAACGACAACATTATGCTCCGAGGATTTCAGCGTGGGCAGCAATTTCCAGTCACGGACTTATTGGACCCTTTTTCTTTGAAGAAACTGTGAACAGCGAGCGTTATTTGAGCATGGCCCGCATCTCGTGGTCGTGCGGTAGCGTTCTCGCTTCCCACGCCCGGGTTCCCGGGTTCGATTCCCGGCGGGGTCAGGGATTTTCTCTGCCTCGTGATGGCTGGGTGTTGTGTGCTGTCCTTAGGTTAGTTACGTTTAAGTAGTTCTAAGTTCTAGGGGACT
The DNA here is from genome assembly GCF_021461395.2 of Schistocerca americana. Taxonomy (NCBI): domain Eukaryota; kingdom Metazoa; phylum Arthropoda; class Insecta; order Orthoptera; family Acrididae; genus Schistocerca; species Schistocerca americana. The sequence goes on along the minus strand of NC_060122.1, from coordinate 747,318,427 downwards.
GATGACCATAGATGTTAAGTCCCATAGTGCTCAGAGCCATTTGAGCATGCTTCGCAATAGCTTCATTCCACAGATTCTTGCTACTGCCTTGCCCTTCAACAAGCAGTGGTTCATGCAAGATGGAGCAGGCCACATACTGCAAACACTGTGTTGGAGTTTTTACACGAGCATTTCGACACGCGGATCATTTCACTCAGGTTTCCAGGTCGCTTCAATGACGGACAAAATTGGCCCCCCAATAGTCCAGACCTCAATCCATGTGACTTTTTTCTTTGGGGCTACCTAAAGGAAAAAATTTTTCCCCTAAACGTCAACGTGATTTAATGGAGCTCAGAAGACTTATTCTTCAAGCTTGCAGTGAAATTACGGAAGACATGTGCCGTAGGGTAATTACTAACTTCAGTGTTCGTTTGAAGGAAGTTAAGAAACGAAATGGTGGACATATTGAGCATGTGCTGAGTTAGAACAAATCTCAATGGACGGCTCTTCATTGTAGTGTATGTTCCTTTCGGATCGTATTGACAATAAAGTTTATATTCGAAAACAAAATGGTAACACATTTCGCGCTCCACCCTGTAGTTGAGTTTGACGACGTTTATTCAGTGAATGCTACAAGCACATTTTCATCGTCCACCCAGAAAAAAGTTAAAGCAGTTCATAATTGTTCCAAAGTGTCACTCACGTTGACCATAAGTGTGTCGTAGCAGCAGTGGTTTTAGTAGTAGTAGTACTAGTAGTAGTTCTAGCAGCAGTACTTTTATTCATCCGTAGATCTCTTTTAACCGAGCGAAGCAGCATAGCGGTTTGCACATTGGACTCGTATTCGGGAGGACGAAGGTTGAAACCCCCGTCTGGCCATCCTGATTTAATTTTCCGTGATTTCCCTAATTCGCTTAAGACAAACGACGCGATACTTTCTTTCGTTCGTCATCTGTCTGTGATGACCTCATTATCAACTGGACGTCAAACGCTAACCTACTCCTGCTCCTCCTCCTCAAGACCTCTTCTACAAGAGCGAAGGACTTGTCATGGTATTATAGTTTATATGTTTATATACAACGAAAATAAACTACGTGTACAGTTATTTACATAGATCCAGGTCTAGTACGAATGGATGGCAGGTAATTATCAGTGGCGTTATGTTAGGAATCATCGCGTCAGTAATCTGTAGACACCATAATAAACTTAAATCAGGATTGTTGGATAAATCCCGATTACAGGGCCACACTGTTATAACCGTTTAGTGACCAGTGGGAACTATAGTTCCCACTTATTTGTTTTCGCTGTAAATTCAGTGGTAACCCGTTTTCCCGCTTCTAACTTGTGCTGTCACCTCTATTAGAGTAAGCTAAATACATGAAGATTGTCAACGGGTGTGTGAAAGCCGTTGTATTTCTACCTTGTTAGTCAATCAATGCAGAAGCGCAGTTTCCGCGTGAAAACGAGCCACTGTTTCGACCGCTACAGCGTTTTTTGTACAGTGTCCTTTCCTTTTGCGTGTGAAATGACTTTTGTTGTATTTATCTACTTTTATATTTACGAGGGAGATAGTATTCGTGTATATTTGCTTGATTTACCTGAAAATATGTAAATAATACAAGGTAAGTTAGTGGGAACTATTTTTCCCACTGAACTTGTGTGAAGTGCAATGCATATGGCTGTGTAATCGGCATCATAGTTATTGTTTGCTTCTTATTGTTCAGAATGCGTGGACTGTCGCCAGATGAGGTTTTCAGAATATTGTACGCTTTACCAGCAGATGTAGAAGATAAGCGAAGAGGAAGGCCCGTTGATTTTCAAACACCAAAGAGAGGCGTGTCTGGAGTACCAGATGAAGTTCATCTGGAGAAAGTTGGAACTCATTTGCCATTGTAGCACCAAGAACAAAGAAAGCATAACAAAAATAATGTGTAGCAACTGTCGTGTACCTATGTGTGTAGCACAATGCTTCTCTAAGTTCCATAGTACATCACCTTAGTGAACTCAAAGGACAATATGAACTAATACAAATACAAATGTAATGTTTAATATGCTTTTTGTACTAAAATTAAAGGATATACATTTTTTTTTAAATTAGCAAGTGAAGTTACTCCAGAGCTCGGTGGGAACAATAGTTCCCACTAATTTTTTTATACTCGTAGGCTGAACTCTCACTTTCAAGATTTAAACTATGATTTTATGAATGGTTTCTTAGCCCAATGAAGTGCTCATAAATAGTCTACAACTTCTGGAAATAATTTGGCCACTAAAGGGTTAAACTGTGCTACGTCATTTGGTTTATCCCGTCTACATTGCTGTTTTACGAACACATTATTTAATCACGTGCTTATGCTGCACTTCTCATAAATTTCTCACTCTCGAGCACGGCACGCACTACACAAACTGAACGGTTGTTTCATGACGTAACAGGACACAAACTGTTCGCTGATTATTACGTGTAGCGCAGCCTCCCAATAGTTAGCCAGAAAAAGTGAGTCAGCTTGCATCCATAACGAGTGAGATGTTGAGCTGAGACAGAGGACAAGGTGTTAGTACAGGGTGAGGCAAATGGAAGGAGACCGGAGAACAGAGTTCCGGGTTACACAGAAACGCAGCAGAGGGAAGGAAATGCAGGACTAATGTGACTATGGCCAAGGTTTAAAGTGACCACCACTCATCTCCTGTCACTTTCCGGCCGTGGTCAGCAAGTTGCTGAAGGCGAAGCGTAGCTGCACTGCTGGAACTGCTGCAGTATCATCCGAAATATTCGGCTACAGTTCTTGAAGATTATGAAGATTCCTGCGATATACCTATGACTTACGGGTTCCCCACGCAATGTAATCGCACACGGACAGATAAAGTGAGCTGGGTGGACAGCTGAGGCCGCTACCAAGCTGACCTCTGCTAACAGGTGCGATTATTGTCTAAATGTGCTCCAAGGTTCGGACAGCTGTATGGTAATTTTCTCCATTCTGTTGAAAGTAACTGTAGATCTTTTCCTTCTCCGTTAAGGCTGCCACACGTTAACGTCCAGTCGTGTCCACTTGCCTGGACCGCTTTCATTGTCCCCACTTCGTATCTTACTTTGCACAGCTTTGGGAGCAAGTTTTCTGCAGGAAAGGAAAAGAAGGAAAATGTAGTGTGGAAATATTGTGTGGAATGACACACGTTTTATTATTGGTACTATTATTTATTTGTGTTATATTTTTACCAAAAAGGTACTCTGTGTTAGCTAAATAAACCTTCAGCCTGTATGATGATTATCACGTGTTTTTATTGCCTTCTTGAAGAAGTCCTGCATACTTCGACACATGAAGACTGATTCTCGCCCTGGCGGTGGTCTCCTTAGAACTTCTTTCACCGCTACGCTCTTCGTCATCTTTCCGCTTGTTGCCTGTTGCTGGGGCTTCGAATTTACCCAGCGTCTCCACCAGAATAATGTCACGTAGACGATGGTGTAATTAGATGGATGACGAACACCAACCTCACCTAGGGAAAGTTTATTCAGCACTTGCAAATATCGCAGAGCGAACTGCCTCCGGCCACAACACATACAGTATACAGGGTGGTCCATTGATTGTGACCGGGCCAAATATCTCACGAAATAAGCATCAAGCGAAAAAACTACAGAAAACGCAACTCGTCTAGCTTGAAGGGGGAAACCAGATGGCGCTATGGTTGGCCCGCTAGATGGCATGGCGCTGCCATTGGTCAAACGGATATCAACTGGGATTTTTTAAAAATAGGACCTGCCATTTTCTATTACATATTCGCATAGTACGTGAAGAAATAGGAATGATTTGGTAGGACCACTTTTTCCGCTTTGTGATAGGTGGCGCTGTAATAGTCACCAAGGTATAAGTACTTGGTACCACGTAACATTCCTTTAGTGCGGACGGTATTTGCTTCGTGATACATTGCCCGTCTTAAAATGGACGGTTTACCAATTGCGGAAAAGGTAGATATCGTGTTGATGTTTGGCTGTTGTGATCAAAATGCCCAACGGACGTGTGCTGAGAATGTTGCTCGGTATCCTGGACGACATCATCCAAGCGTCCGGACCGTTCGCCGGATAGTTACGTTATTTAAGGAAACAGGAAGTGTTCAGCAACTTGTGAAACGTCAACCACGACCTGCAACAAATCATGATGCCTAAGTAGGTGCTTTAGCTGCTGTCGCGGCTAATCCTTACATCAGTAGCAGACAAACTGCGCGAGAATCGGGAATCTCAAAAAGGTCGGTGTTGAGAATGCTACGTCAACATCGATTGTACCCGTACCATATTTCTATTCACCAGGAATTGCATGACGACGACTTTGAATGTGGTGTACAGTTCTGCCACTGGGCATAAGAGAAATTACGGAACGGTGACACATTTTTTGCACGCGTTCTATTTAGCGACGAGGCGTCGTTCACCAACAGCGCCAAAGTAAACCGGCATAATAAGCACTATTGGGCCACGGAAAATCCACGATGGCTGTGACAAGTGGAACATCAGCGACCTCGGCGGGTTAATGTATGGTGCGGGATTATGGGAGGAAGGATAATTGGCCCCCATTTTATTGGTGGCAATCTAAATGGTGCAATGCATTGAGGTTGACGGACGTCATTTTGAGCATTTATTGCGTTAATGTGGTATTTACAGGCAATCAGGCTGTAACAGCATGCGTTCTCTCAAATGATAAGAGCACAAAGGTACAACCGAAATAAATACCGAAATAAAATGTTCAAACGTACCGACGTTCTGTATTTCAATTTAAAAAACCTACCTGTTACCAACTGCTCGTCTAAAATTGTGACTATTACAGCGCCATCTCTCATAAAGCGAAAAGAGTGGTCCAACTAAAAAATTCATATTTCTTTACGTACTACACGAATATGTAATAGAAATGTGGGTTCCTAATTTAAAAAACGGCAGTTCATATCCGTTTGAACTATGGCAGCGCCATCTAGCGGGCCAAACATAGCGCCGTCTGGTTTCCCCCTTCAAGCTAGACAAGTTTCGTTCTTTGTAGTTTTCTCGTTTGACGCTTATTTCGTGAGATTTTTGGCCCTGTCACGATCAATGGATCACCCTGTATTTACAGCTACAGAACATTCCAGTACAATGATTCTTGATATTTGAAGATCCTTCTAGAATGTAATCAAACTGAATATAGATATTAAAACTGTACAGTCCAATTGAGTTTTCTACTCACGACCCTCCATGCAACACTTCAGTATCATAATCACTACACCACGGTGTTACTCATCTCCTTCTGGGACAATATTTTGTATATTTGTCTCCCTGATAAAAATATCATAGGTAAGAACTGAGTATAAATATGAATAGTATGTAACTGCTATACACTGATGACAGAACCCTAAGGGCGTAACACAGTGATGACATTCCGTCTGCAAGTATCTTCGTGTATTTGCACCACTTCACCTGAGGATCAATATATATCCCTAAAAATTCTTCATTTATTACACAATCTGTAGAGGGTAACACCTACGTTTAATTGAACAGTGCCATTTTCTCGGCCAACTGAAATTCATCGCATTTGTTTTTCTGTGTTCAGTGTCAATTTATCGGCTACTGATCAATTGTAAACTTCCTTTAATGCTTTATTTATTTTCTTCCCATGGAATTCTCCTGTTTTCGGACAAACTATAATACTGCAGTAATCAGCACCGAGAATATTTTATCCATGACTAACACTATCGCGAAACTCAGTCATTTATATCAGGAACGATGCTGATTCTAATATGCCACCATGAGAACTCCAATACTGATGTATTTTGGTTCTGATTGGTGTTTCAATTAATCGTTAGACTTATTTGAGTTATGTATTACCTCTACTCTTTGTACCTAGTTTCTTAGATATGATTAGAACAAATTATTAGCTACCTCACCTTTTCCCAGCGCTTCTAGTTTATTCAGTAAAGTCTAATGGTCAACTATACCAAAAACCCAGAAAGTTTTCAAAGTATGCCTATGACTCACTGACCTTTGTCAAGAGCATCAAGTACCTTGGTCGTGATCTCTACTATGGTTGGTTGTGTGCTCCTACCCATACGGACCAAACTTTGATTCCATCAAACATCTGTTCAAATAGTTAACTAACTTCTCTTTCACAATAGTTGTGATTTTATTACTTTCGGGAATTATGACGACATGCAAATGGCCTAATAGTTCTCAATGTCTTCTGCCTTCCTTTAGCGGAGGTACAGCCCACATTTGTTTAAAATACTGTGGATATTTGGCGGATATACAGGATTCATTTATTATGTTTGTTAAAGGAGCTTGTACATTCCCTATAAATTGTTTCAGTACTCGCTAATATTTCATCTAAGCCTTGTTGACTTCGTCCAACGCAGCTGGTAGTAATTTGTAGTTAGTACATCATTATTTATATGTGTTATATATATTTCAGAAATTTTTGTTGTAACCTCTACATCTACATCTGTACTCGGTAAACCACTATAAAGAGCAAGGCAGAGGGTATGTCCATTATATCAGTTATTAGCTTTCTTTCCTGCTAGATTCCCTTACGGAGTGCGGGAAGAACGATTCTTTAAATATGTCCATGCTTCACCAAACTTTGTCCTCACGATGTAGAGGGTTGTAGCATTTGCATGACACTCTCCCGCGGATCAAACAAACCTATGACTATTCATGCTGCCCTCCTTTGTGTGTGTTTAACGTTCTCTGTTAGTCTTGATGGGCACAGGTCTCACATACACGAGCAATATTCCAGAACCGGTTGCACGAGTTTGTAGAATGGTTGCATCTCCCCAGTAAATTATCAATAAACAAAGGTCTTCCACCTACTTCACCCAGAACTTAGCCTATGAGGTCATTCCATTTCACATACATACAAAGTGTTACAACCAGGAATCAATACGCATTAACCGATTGCAACTGTGTCTCATGGATATTATAGTCATAGGATACATATAAAACTTTTCATTTTGAGAAGTGCACAATTACACATTTGCGAACATGTAAAGCAACCTGACAATCTTTGCATCAGTTTAAAATATTATCAAAGTAAGACCGAATATTTAAGCAGCTTCTTTCAGGTAGTACTTCGTTATGGATAACTGCGTGATCATCAACAAGTTTGACGTTACTATGTAACCTCGCCACAAAATTGTTTCACATTTAGTGTTACCTCAAAACAGAAAAATTCCTAAACTTCTCAACAGTAAAAATTATAATTATGTCGTTCACATTCCGTGTAACGTCCCAACAAAAAATAAATTCAGTAACCTGGTAATACTACAATGTAACTAACCTCTCAATTAAATTGTCGCTCACTTATAATTTTTCAATAATTGGCTGTGAATTTAACCTTGTATATTTTGGACGTCAGCAGTGCTGCGTCATGGGCCTGAAAGATCATTCTGAATAAAAAAGACAAATTCTTACCTCAATGAAGTCGCCAGATAACGCATATATATCTGCTCTTACAATAATTTTTTCTGGCACAGCCCTGTGCAATGCTGGCCGATAGATTTGTCATTTATGAAAGCAAACAACTGATTTTTCTTTTGCAATAATCGGGATGATCATGGATTGCAGAAATTAGTAAATTCTTTAAATTGAAATGAATGGTTGTTAAAAGTTACTTTTTATGAGAAGGATTATTATTAGGACATTTTTAAAACATTTACATGGAACTTGCGATAGCAATAGTACATATGCGCAAGGCTGCTATTACCTTATACAATAATGCTCAGGAACCGGCATCGCTGCATCACGACCGGCCCGGCCAACACGATACACCAGACCAGACCAGACTGCTCGCTAGCAACAACTTACTGCTACAGCTCCACAGTTCCCGCTGCCGTCAACACTGCTCTCTGGTCTGAGATTCTCTTATACCTTGCATATCGCAGGCAGCGCGTGAGCAATACATCGAAATTACATCTGCTCGGTCCTCTTACATAACCCTCCACTGGGCGGGCAAAAATTTGGCAGCGATGATGAGTCTATTGGACTTGCCATGAGCAACAATATTTTCTAAGTCTACAGTCACAGCGTATGTACATTATTGATAATTGCAGAACATATTAAGTAATGAAATAGAGTGAACACGCACTGAGTACAGAATATATCAAGAAATGACAAAAATATAAGCAATGAGTACAAAAGATATTAACAAATGACAAAGTGCACAAGCACTGTATAAGTCATTAGCATTTTTACATAACATATCATGAAGTGAAATAAAGTGCACAAGCACTGAATAAGTCATTAGCATTTTTACATAACATATCATGAAGTGAAATAAAGTGCACACGCACTGAATACAAAATATATTAATAAATGACATAAAGTGCACATGCACTGATAATTTTTTAGTATTTTTAGGACAACTGATCTTATTAACAAATGAAATAAAGTGCACACGCACTGTAAAAATCTTTAGCATTTTACAAGAACTGATTACTCTAAAAATGAAATAAAGTGCACACGCACTGTAGAAGTCTTTAGCATATTTACAACATATCATGGAGTGAAATAAAGTGCACACGCACTGTTGAAGTCTTTAGCATATTTAGGACGACTGATCATATTAACAAATGAAATCAAGTGCACACGCACTGTAAAAGTATTTAGCATATTTCAAGAACTAAGAAAGGAATGGGAAGGATTGCATCAGGGTTGTAGCACAGTAGGTTGCATGTAGCTGCACTGAAAGTCCATATCTTTCTACAGAAGCACAACACCAAGTGAGACAATCTGAAGTTCTCTTCCCTGAAGTATTTAACAGTGCAGCCAAGACACTGAAATGTTGTATTAATATTCAATGTTATCATTTTTGTAGCACATTATGTACACCAAACAGTGGAACCATAATAACATCTCCATTGTTCAAGGTGGTTGACACCATGATGTGTCAACACCACACTCTTTCACCAACGTAGAATTAGTGCAGAAACCAAATATAGTGCTCCATGATCATAAGGATAGACAGGACAAACGGGTATTGCAGTAATTTCTGGTAATTAGGTCAGAAGGTGAAGGACATTATGTCTTATGCTAGTCATAATTGAGAATTACACTAGTCTATCAACCGATTTGAGTAATTGTTGGCACTCATTGCCTAGTTACTAAACATTTCTGTACTATGTATGGAGTATTACAGAACGTTATTCATAAGTCATCTGATTAGAGTAAATATTGGCACTCATTGGCCAGTTATAAACCATTTTTATGCATTATTCAGAAGTCATCATTCAAAGCAAGAGTTAATTAATGGCATAGCATTTATACATAATTCATCTAATTATAGTAATCATTGGTATTCATTGGTCAGTTACTAAACATGTAGCAAGTATTGAATATTACAAAACACTATTCATAACTCATCTGATTACGGTAATTATTGGCACTCATGGGCCATTTACAAAGTATTCATATAGTTTTACAAAACATTATTCAGTACTATTCAGAAGTCATCATTCAAATGAGTTAGTTATTGGCATAGCATTTATAGAGTATAACAAAAATATGATTTATACAAATTATTACAAAACATCATTCAGTATTACTCAGAAGTCATCATTCAAGTGACATAGGACATATTTAAAATGTAACACACTGTAACTATTACTCGAGGTCTGTGGTCCAATAATACATAGATATAATGAATTCAATACATCTGAAAAATTGGCATTATATTTAGAACGAGAAATATATCTTAAACTGGTTGCATTATTTAGTTGTATACTGGTAATAGTTGGGACAGGTAATAATTTCTTTTTATGCTAGCAATGCATTGCGTTGGGATCGATAATTGCTGGGGCATGAAAATATATGTTTTTGACTTATTGCTGGAAATAAGGATTAATAACGTCATTCGTCATGAGTCAGCTGTAGCAAGATTATGAAACAAGTAGTATATGTGATCACATTCATAAATGATAGTCATAACTGGGTAAAAAAAATGTAAGTACTAGAACAGATTTAATAATTAAGTGCTTATAGCATATTAGCATCATGAAAAGCTTCTCCTGGAAAAAATACAAATTGGATTATTGAGCTGAAAGAAGTAACGCATATCATGCTGAAAAGTAGTGAACTTCAAATTAACAGGTAATGACACGTGTACTCAACATGTATGTACTCTAGCTGTCCTTTCCAAAACATTCAGTCATTATACCATGCAACATAAGACATACTGTCAAAACGAACTGCAACAAATACTTAAATAACTACATACCATCTCTTAAGTAATAGTAAATATATAAACGTCATCATTATCATCATCTGCAAAGAAAAACTTCATTATTCATATTACCATAACTTCATCACTATCATCATCTGCAAAGAAGAACTTATTATTCATATTAGCATATTCTCCATATAATTATTCATCATCATTTATTGTCATCTGAAAAAAAGGACACTTCATTATTCATTATTCGTATTACCATTTACTTCATACAACTATTCATACTATAGAGTTTCTTATTTCTACCATATTTCATCACTAAAACTAAGATGTGTAGTTCTGTCTGACAGCCTGCATCAATCGCCTCGTATTCTGAAAGAAAAATAAATAGTTAGGGCTGCTATCATACGATGTGTATAGTATATTCTGGTTAATGCTTGTTAATTCTGATCCATGTACTCTTCAAGACAAGATATTGCATTTTCTTTCGTTCATTCCGATGGTAAAATTTCCATTTTAGAGTAAACCACTGTGGTTTGTTTAATTTATCTCTTTTACACGGTATTGCTTTCTGAAAATGATGAATAAGGATTAATATCTTGCACTTAAATCACATACTCATTAAATGAAAATTTGTTTCTAGTGATATAATTAGGCATACAGCATAGCATGACAGAAAATGTATTAGATCAAAAACATAGACAGTTTTCAAGTGCAAAATATGTACACACAGTATCATAATGTAGTAGCAAAAAGTGTAGAATAGTCAAGATATTGAGATATCATAAGAAAAAATGTCAAAGGCAACTGGTGTTTGTTATATCATAAAGATTACATAGTGCATACAGACAAAAATTCTACTTTCGATAGGAAAACAATCAAAATATGTAAGTTTATCTGGAAAAATGTGCACGGTCTGATATATAACGACAAGAAAAGCTACCTGCTAACCTTACCTTGCCGGGCACTTGCCAAGCAAAAATATGATAATCATCAGTAAGTGTTCATATGAATATAATTGCATAAGTGGTCACATATAAAATCAGGAAATGGCATTACAGCGTGATAAATCATAAAGTACGCTCATTCAATAAAGGGTTTAATATTGGAGACATGGTGATTGCCCTTGATTTTTCTGGTTCTCAAAGTTTCGACGTGTACTGCATTGGGGTGAGGAATGCTGCGAATTCTGTATGGACCTGCGTATAGAAGCTCAAATTTACTGCATCTACTCTTTTTTCTGTTGGATAAATAGTGTGTATGTACTAATATCTTCTGTTATATGTGAAAGTCACGGCGTGTACAAACCTGTTTTTGCTGTCTTCTCCGGCGCTCTGCGGCACGTTTGATGTTGTTGAGTGCAATGTCAATAATTTCATGGTGGCGTAGTGGACGAGTTGTAGGAAAAGATACTAGTTCTTTAATTTTGTTGGGTGGTTCAACATTTTCCAGTATAACAGTCAGAGATAGCATAGTAGATTCATTTAGTATGGAGATAATTACATCCTGGAATGAGAGTATGTGTGTGTCCCAATCAATATGTTTTTTATGGCAGTATATTCTACATAGTTTACCAATTTCTTTCATTAGACGTTCACAAGGGTTCGAAGAAGCGTGATACTTGGACGTATAGATCGTAGAAATGTTTCTTGTTCGTAACATACGTGTCCATATAGCAGGTCGAAACTGTGGTCCATTGTCGGAAATTACTTTCAATACATGGCCCACATGAAATAAAAAATGTTTTACAAATGCATTCGAAACAGATTTAGCAGTAGCTTTGTGTAACGAAGTGAAGGTAACAAATTTCGAAGTGAGTTCAACAGCGACAAAGATGTAGCAAAAACCTCTATTAGTTCTGGGAATCGGACCAAAAATGTCTACAGCGGACATATGTCTCAATGTAATAGGTGCAATGGGATGTAATGGAGAAATATGTGAAGTCGTGTCTGACTTAGCTTTCTGGCAGATTTTACATGTCGCTAAAACTCGTCGAATGTGTTTCTCCACGTTCGGAAAATAACAGTTCTGTCTCAGTATTAGAAAACATTTTCAAGCTCCGTAATGTGCGTAACTTAAATGACTATACCAAATTAATTTGTTAACAAGCTCGTCAGGAATACATAATAACCAGTTGTTGCTGTCAGGGTGAGAGCGGCGAAACAGAATGTCATTGCATACAGTGTAATGGTTTCTGATGGTAACATTATTCCTATCTTACCAAAGGCGTTTAATTTCTTTCCATACTTTGTCTTAGCTCTGCTCTTGTGCTATGTCTAGAAATGACGATGAAATGAAGTTTTCAAATGCGACTTGTTGAATATACATGACGCTAAAATTTGCTTGGCAGAAGTTGGTTGCGATGTCTTGCTGATTGTTGCTGAGAGAACACAACATTTAGTGTACCGGGAATGTGAACAATTGTAAAATTAAATTCCTGTAATTTAAGTTTCAATCTGCTTAATCTGTCATGTGTAAATTTTGCTGAAAATAAAAACTGGATAGCTCTATGATCTGTGTAAACGGTCGTATGTTTTCCATAAAGAAAATGCCTAAATCTCGTAAATGCCCATACAACACATAATGTTACAAGTTCTGTAACAGAATAATTGCGTTCAGCAGGTGACAGAATGCGGCTCGCAAAGGCGATGTTTCTAATTACTATAGTACAGTCTTCTTCAATTTCCTGAAAAATGTGTACGCCTAAAGCGGTGTTAGAACTGTCGGTGGCAATGGAAAAATTTCTGGTAGGATCTGGGTGTGATAAAAGAGGTGCATTCAACAAGGCATGTTTCAAATTAACAAATTCAGAATGTGCTTGGCTATCCCAGGACAAAATAGTGTTTTTACCCGTTAGTTGGCATAATCTAGGGCTGTCTAAAGCAGAGTAATGAATAAATTTACGGAAAAAGTTAATTAATCCCAGAAAGCTGCGTAGTTGTTTCTTCGTCGTAGGAACAGTAATGTCACGTAAAGCTTAAAGTTTTTCCAAGAAATTTTATGGAATTTTTGCCAAAGTGCGATTTGTTAAGATTAACTGTGAGTCCTTGTGCACGAAAAGTTTGTAACAGTTGTTCTAGAATAAAATTGTGTTCAGACTAGTTAGCTTCTGCGATAAGAATGTCGTCTACATACGTTGTGATTCTGTCTTTCATGCAAAAGTGTGTATCGGATTTCGTCAAAACTAATAACATTTTCGTGAACAAGATTCTGTGTGTCAAACGTATTGCTTACGATGCTGGAAGATGCAACGTGTGCTGTATCTAGTCAAATTCTATCCGACGTGCTGTTATTTGCGGGAGGATGCTGTGGCATTTCAACTATTTGTACTGTTCTGTTATTTCGTCCTGACGTATTACGTTCGGGATGATATCTACTGTGTGGTTCATTCATGATAATCTGTTGTTGAGGATGATTCTGCTGCTGGTAAGACCGACTGTTACGCTGAAAACTATGCTCATTAAATTTACGTCTGTCATAATAATCATTGCCATACGGCGCGTTCCGATAGGAATTGAAATGATGTGTCTTCTGTACGTAGTGATTTCCTTGTTTCTGTGCATTACTATTTGGCGGAGCCGACGCTATACGTGTAGGCGGCGAAATCATTAAAGCTTGACTGACCTTGCAGACTATATTGTTGGTTAGGTATGCTAACCAGCTGGTTTTGTTGCTGTTGTTGGGAAAACCCTCTATTGTTGTCAGAATGTGTATGCTATTGCTGATAATTATGACGATACTGATAATTAAAATTTTGACTGTTACTAAAATTATGTTGGTATTTCTTGTCGTTTCAGGAGTGTCTAATGAAAACTGTCATTTTCAGATAAAACTTGTCATATCAGGTTTTCTTTACTCATCCCTAATTCTAGATAAATCGATAGGTGAAGAGGTGTTTTAATAAATATAAAGGATAGTAAAAGAGAAGGCAGTAGTGCAGAAAACTAAAGGTGAAATAGCACTACTACGGCTCGGGGCCCTGTGCACGCTACGGCACATATTCATCGAAGTGTAATGAATCCCCTGAGGTCAATTACGCGCTGCAAATAAATTTTAGTTTCTGCGTTACGGGCAATGCCGGTGAAAATTCAAAAACAAATTGTTGTATGCAGGCCAATTCTAGTTTCTGCATTACAGGCGAAGCTGATGAAAATGCGAAAGAAAATTGTTGTATCCAGTCCAAAGCGTGAATCGGTGTTCTGTCATAATTAAATACATTAGATTTTTTCACTGATAAAAATTGCTTATAATCAACGTTATCGTCTCTGAATGTGTGGACTGGTTCAGGATTGTATGATAATCTGTTTATCTGTGACTGTTCGGAATCTAAGTCACGTACTCTCTGTAAATTACCTAAGTTACACTGACTGTCTGAGTGTCACAAATGTTCGGAATGTGGCGTATGCTGTGATGTGTTAAAGGCTGAAATATTTTTCATTTCTGTTGCTTTAAAACGTTCGTCTATTTGGCTGTTCTGTTGTTCGAATTTCTTATCGACTTTTGCATCCAGAGTGCGTGAAACTTCTGCAGACGTTAATTTAAACTCGTCGCGTATCTGTGTTCCGTTTTCTGAACATTGTTCAGTGACTGCACTACTTTCATCTCTAAGTAATTTCGTTGTAGCTACACGTGTACTACTTAATTCTTGTGCAACAGATCTAACTTCTTCACTACTGTTCCTAGCACAAGCCTTAATTTCCTCACGTAATTGTTCTTTAGTATCATGACGTTGCACGGTAACGGCTGTAATCTGATCACTAAGTTGTTTGTTCTGTTCGTTAAGGTTGTCGAGTTTTTCATTCGACTGTTTGAAACTTTCATTAAGTTGTTTCACGATTCACTAAGTTGTTTGAAATGGTTGTCGAATTTTTCATTAAGTTGTTTGAAATGGTTGTCGAATTTTTCATTAAGTTCTTTGAAATGGTTATCTAATATTGCATTCGACTGTTTGGAATTGTTGTCTAGTTTTTCATTAAGTAGTAGCAATACTACCATAACTTGATACATGCCAAAAGTAGCGACTCTATTTTCTATGATGTGTGATGGTGTATCTGCATGTGACACGTTTTGAATAACCATTTGGTCATTCTGTGATTCTTGAAAACGTTTGCCAATCAGATGTGCACTGTTGGCCACTACATCGGAATCAAATAAATCTGACACATTCTGACTACATGGTTCGAGGGAAAAATTTATCTGTTCACAATGCAAATTTTGCAAACCGGGTATGTCAAACTTGTATCAGAACGTTCCGCGTCATCAACTGTTACATTTACTGTGGACATAATTGAATTTGTTTGCTCATCATTAGAATTAAAATCATTACATGGGACTTGAGGCTCCGGCATCGCTGCGCCACGACCGGCCCAGCCAACACGATACACCAGACCAGACCAGACTGCTCGCTAGCAACAACTTACTGCTACAGCTACATAGTTTCTACTGCAGTCAACACTGCTCTCTGGTCTGAGATTCTCTTATACCTTGCATATCGCAGGCAGCGCGTGAGCAATACATCGAAATTACATCTGCTCGGACCTCTTACAACTATTAATATTGTCCTCAAGATCAGTGACAGCAACGGTCCCATCACAATTTCCCTGAGGCACACCCGATGTTATTTCTTCATCTGTTGATGATTCTCCACCAACCATAACTTGCTGCGTCCTCTGTGCCAAAAAATCCTCAATACGATCATAAGTTTCGCTTGATATACCGTACTATTTTAATTTTGATAATAGGTGTAGATGTGATACAGAGTTAGGTGTTTTTCGAGAATCATTAAATAAGGCATCAACGTGACTGCCTTGATCCGGAACTTTCAGTATGCCTCGTGAGATAAATGCGAGTTGAGTTCACCATGATCGATGTTTTTGGAATCCATCCTGGCTGGCATGAGGAAAGTCATTCTGTTCGAAATACCTCTTACTCGACTTTATGTTGCAACTGTTAGCTCATTATGCTTGAGCTCAGAATACGTTCTAAGATTCTACAACAAATCGATGTGAAGGATATTAAGCGGTAGTTTTATGGATCACTTCTACTACTATTGTTGCAAATGTGTGTTGCCTGAACTTTATTCCAACTACGGGGCATGGTTTCCTGTTTGAGGTATCTACGATATATTGTACTTAACAAAGTGGTTGACTCAGCAGGAAATCCAGTATAGTATTTCATAGGGATTGCATTGGGGCGTGAAGCTTTGTTCAATTTTAAAGAATTAAGCAGCTTCTCAACGTCACCCACAATTACCCTTATATAATTAACCTTTTTAGGGGTACTAAGCTTTTTCTTTGTAAAGGAATGTTCTAAAACAGATTGAAGCATTTTTGCTTTTGCTTTGCTACCCTCAATTTCAATTCCAGACTCGCTCACGAGTGTCTGAACGCCCATTTTGGTGCCTTCAACAGCCTTTACATACGACCAAAACTTCGTTTTGTTTTCTGAAAGATCATTTGACAGTATTCTGTTACAGTTGTCATTGAAGGATACGAGCAGTGCTCTCTTGACAGCCAAATGCACTCTACTGTAAATCCTGAAAAATGTTCATTTATGTAGTTTGCTTGGTGTTGTGGATCATTTATTACTTCATCCCCTCGCTTACAGCATGTTGTTATGCCTTTGTTTGTCTCTTCCTGCTTCCCTTTTTAATACATCTTAGACTGCTTTGCTTTTATTGTCTGCGTTTCATAATATTTGGGAATACAACGATAAATGTCTTATGGGTAGGGCAAGCTGCACCATAATCATAGATTCGTATGTAAACTTAAGCACGAAACTAGCTTTCGCACGATGTGTCTATTGTTGATAAAGGCCATTGGCCGAACGCTTTAAGTGTGAAAATCTTTCTGTTTTGCCTATGTGCGACTCAGCAACTCTGCTATTTGGTGAGTAGCAGCTCTCCTTCCCATAACACTGTTGAATTGAACCGTACCTAGAAATAACTCCATTACAGTACACCAAGGCACACTACAAAAGGTAACTGTAGGAAATACGCAATAGGGACCACATTTACATTCTAAAAAATATCTACACTGAAGTAACCGCTATTGAAGACTGAAAGCAAAGCGCAGCGAGATGTACACGGACGACACTTCCCTTCTAAAAGAAAGTAACTACACTGAAGTAACGACTATTAAGGACAGTCCCACGCACATCACACTTTAATAGCGTTTGCGATAACCACTGATGGCAACTCGTACTGTGCAGGGTGCTCCCATATTAGCCACAAAGTTGAGGAGCTCTTGTGGTAAGGTGTTCCTTTCTTCCATCAGCACAGCTGACACGATGGTCGTTAAGACATGTGGTCATGCTGCAATACGTTTTCCCAATGCATTCCACACGTACTCGACGATATTTAGTTGGTAGGACGGGAAGTGGGGGGAGGGGCGGGAGGTTGGAACGGGAGGGCCAGTTGATTCGTCGAATTTTCGCTTGTTATAAGAACTCCTCCATAAGCACTGTTTAGTGCGGTCGCACGCTCTCAGCCACAAAACTATGTCAGGGCCGAATGCACCTAAGAAAAGACGCACAAGAGGAAAAAGTATAACAATGTGGAACGATGAGTGCATCATGTTGGCCAGTTCGTTCATCGACATTATGCCCTCACACACCATAGTACCTGGACCACAGCACTATATTTGAGAATGTTCCTGGATGCAGTACATACACTCCTATAGGGAGAGGTGACAACAGGTAATGATTATAGTTGAACCTCCATATTTGCTCTAATACCGCAGATATTCACATTATGATCATTTCGTGAGATGTACGTGGAGGGATTTAATACGGTGCCCAAATCGTCCCAAAAGCTGCTCTCTTGGATTTTCAATAGCAGACCTCTTAGTGATGGATAACGCCTCTCTTGTAGCATCAATTACTGGTGTTTGTGTAGCATCTCCGTAACGATCTGCCAACAGCTAAACGATCATGTACGTGCCGGTCTGCATTGGATATTGTCTAATTCTTTTATCGATATGATCTGGTAAGAATCCGGATATGTCAAGCAACACTCAAAATTCAGTCCACAACTGTTTTTGAGCAACATTTTTTATGAATTAATTTTGAGATTTGGTACTTAAGGAAAGCAGAAAGGTGCGGACGGCACCTAATCAGTTACTGTTGGTTGCGCAGTAAACACATACATTTTATGTAAGGAAATAATTTTTTTAAACAATATTTTTTTTTTAAATTTACTGTAACACATGCTACACTGACGGCTGAAAGCCATGTTAAGAAGAATACAAATTATTTGTTGGCTGAAGGGCACAAGCAATAGGAATAATTTTTACAAATATTGAAACTTCCCGGCAGATTAAAACTGTGTGCCCGACCGAGACTCGAACTCGGGACCTTTGCCTTTCGCGGGCAAGTGCTCTACCAACTGAGCTACCGAAGCACGACTCACGCCCGGTACTCACAGCTTTACTTCTGCCAGTACCTCGTCTCCTACCTTCCAAACTTTACAGAAGCTCTCCTGCGAACCTGCAGAACTAGCACTCCTGAAAGAAAGCATATTGCGGAGACATGGCATAGCCACAGCCTGGGGGATCATTCCAGAATGAGATTTTCACTCTGCAGCGGAGTGTGCGCTGATATGAAACTTCCCGGCAGATTAAAACTCTGTGCCCGACCGAGACTCGAACTCGGGATCTTTGCCTTTCGCGGGCAAGTGCTCTACCAACTGAGCTACCGAAGCACGACTCACGCCCGGTACTCACAGCTTTACTTCTGCCAGTACCTCGTCTCCCACCTTCCAAACTTTACAGAAGCTCTCCTGCGAAACTGCAGAACTAGCACTCCTGAAAGAAAGGATATTGCGGAGACATGGCTTAGCCACAGCCTGGGGGATGTTTCCAGAATGAGATTTTCACTCTGCAGCGGAGTGTACGCTGATATGAAACTTCCCGGCAGATTAAAACTGTGTGCCCGACCGAGACTCGAACTCGGGACCTTTGCTTTTCGCGGGCAAGTGCTCTACCAACTGAGCTACCGAAGCACGACTCACGCCCGGTACTCACAGCTTTACTTCTGCCAGTACCTCGTCTCCTACCTTCCAAACTTTACAGAAGCTCTCCTGCGAACCTGCAGAACTAGCACTCCTGAAAGAAAGGATATTGCGCAGACATGGCTTAGCCACAGCCTGGGGGATGTTCCAGAATGAGATTTTCACTCTGCAGCGGAGTGTGCGCTGATATGAAACTTCCCGGCAGATTAAAACTGTGTGCCCGACCGAGACTCGAACTCGGGACCTTTGCCTTTCGCGGGCAAGTGCTCTACCAACTGAGCTACCGAAGCACGACTCACGCCCGGTACTCACAGCTTTACTTCTGCCAGTACCTCGTCTCCTACCTTCCAAACTTTACAGAAGCTCTCCTGCGAACCTGCAGAACTAGCACTCCTGAAAGAAAGGATATTGCGGAGACATGGCATAGCCACAGCCTGGGGGATGTTTCCAGAATGAGATTTTCACTCTGCAGCGGAGTGTGCGCTGATATGAAACTTCCCGGCAGATTAAAACTGTGTGCCCGACCGAGACTCGAACTCGGGACCTTTGCCTTTCGCGGGCAAGTGCTCTACCAACTGAGCTACCGAAGCACGACTCACGCCCGGTACTCACAGCTTTACTTCTGCCAGTACCTCGTCTCCTACCTTCCAAACTTTACAGAAGCTCTCCTGCGAACCTGCAGAACTAGCACTCCTGAAAGAAAGGATATTGCGGAGACATGGCTTAGCCACAGCCTGGGGGATGTTTCCAGAATGAGATTTTCACTCTGCAGCGGAGTGTGCGCTGATATGAAACTTCCCGGCAGATTAAAACTGTGTGCCCGACCGAGACTCGAACTCGGGAACTTTGCCTTTCGCCGGCAAGTGCTCTACCAACTGAGCTACCGAAGCACGACTCACGCCCAGTACTCACAGCTTTACTTCTGCCAGTACCTCGTCTCCTACCTTCCAAACTTTACAGAAGCTCTCCTGCGAACCTGCAGAACTAGCACTCCTGAAAGAAAGGATATTGCGGAGACATGGCTTAGCCACAGCCTGGGGGATGTTTCCTGAATGAGATTTTCACTCTGCAGCGGAGTGTGCGCTGATATGAAACTTCCCGGCAGATTAAAACTGTGTGCCCGACCGAGACTCGAACTAGGGACCTTTGCCTTTCGCGGGCAAGTGCTCTACCAACTGAGCAACCGAAGCACGACTCACGCCCGGTACTCACAGCTTTACTTCTGCCAGTACCTCGTCTCCTACCTTCCAAACTTTACAGAAGCTCTCCTGCGAACCTGCAGAACTAGCACTCCTGAAAGAAAGGATATTGGGGAGACATGGCTTAGCCACAGCCTGGGGGATGTTTCCAGAATGAGATTTTCACTCTGCAGCGGAGTGTGCGCTGATATGAAACTTCCCGGCAGATTAAAACTGTGTGCCCGACCGAGACTCGAACTCGGGACCTTTGCCTTTCGCGGGCAAGTGCTCTACCAACTGAGCTACCGAAGCACGACTCAGGCCCGGTACTCACAGCTTTACTTCTGGCAGTACCTCGTCTCCTACCTTCCAAACTCCGCTGCAGAGTGAAAATCTCATTCTGGAAACATCCCCCAGGCTGTGGCTAAGCCATGTCTCCGCAATATCCTTTCTTTCAGGAGTGCTAGTTCTGCAGGTTCGCAGGAGAGCTTCTGTAAAGTTTGGAAGGTAGGAGACGAGGTACTGGCAGAAGTAAAGCTGTGAGTACCGGGCCTGAGTCGTGCTTCGGTAGCTCAGTTGGTAGAGCACTTGCCCGCGAAAGGCAAAGGTCCCGAGTTCGAGTCTCGGTCAGGCACACAGTTTTAATCTGCCGGGAAGTTTCATATCAGCGCACACTCCGCTGCAGAGTGAAAATCTCATTCTGGAAACATCCCCCAGGCTGTGGCTAAGCCATGTCTCCGCAATATCCTTTCTTTCAGGAGTGCTAGTTCTGCAGGTTCGCAGGAGAGCTTCTGTAAAGTTTGGAAGGTAGGAGACGAGGTACTGGCAGAAGTAAAGCTGTGAGTACCGGGCGTGAGTCGTGCTTCGGTAGCTCAGTTGGTAGAGCACTTGCCCGCGAAAGGCAAAGATCCCGAGTTCGAGTCTCGGTCGGGCACACAGTTTTAATCTGCCGGGAAGTTTCATATCAGCGCACACTCCGCTGCAGAGTGAAAATCTCATTCTGAAACATCCCCCAGGCTGTGGCTAAGCCATGTCTCCGCAATATCCTTTCTTTCAGGAGTGCTAGTTCTGCAGGTTCGCAGGAGAGCTTCTGTAAAGTTTGGAAGGTAGGAGACGAGGTACTGGCAGAAGTAAAGCTGTGAGTACCGGGCGTGAGTCGTGCTTCGGTAGCTCAGTTGGTAGAGCACTTGCCCGCGAAAGGCAAAGGTCCCGAGTTCGAGTCTCGGTCGGGCACACAGTTTTAATCTGCCGGGAAGTTTCATATCAGCGCACACTCCGCTGCAGAGTGAAAATCTCATTCTGGAAACATCCCCCAGGCTGTGGCTAAGCCATGTCTCCGCAATATCCTTTCTTTCAGGAGTGCTAGTTCTGCAGGTTCGCAGGAGAGCTTCTGTAAAGTTTGGAAGGTAGGAGACGAGGTACTGGCAGAAGTAAAGCTGTGAGTACCGGGCGTGAGTCGTGCTTCGGTAGCTCAGTTGGTAGAGCACTTGCCCGCGAAAGGCAAAGATCCCGAGTTCCAGTCTCGGTCGGGCACACAGTTTTAATCTGCCGGGAAGTTTCATATCAGCGCACACTCCGCTGCAGAGTGAAAATCTCATTCTGAAACATCCCCCAGGCTGTGGCTAAGCCATGTCTCCGCAATATCCTTTCTTTCAGGAGTGCTAGTTCTGCAGGTTCGCAGGAGAGCTTCTGTAAAGTTTGGAAGGTAGGAGACGAGGTACTGGCAGAAGTAAAGCTGTGAGTACC
Organism: Schistocerca americana; assembly: GCF_021461395.2. Lineage (NCBI taxonomy): Eukaryota > Metazoa > Arthropoda > Insecta > Orthoptera > Acrididae > Schistocerca > Schistocerca americana. The sequence goes on along the minus strand of NC_060122.1, from coordinate 747,296,351 downwards.
GGGCGTGAGTCGTGCTTCGGTAGCTCAGTTGGTAGAGCACTTGCCCGCGAAAGGCAAAGGTCCCGAGTTCGAGTCTCGGTCGGGCACACAGTTTTAATCTGCCGGGAAGTTTCATATTAGCGCACACTCCGCTGCAGAGTGAAAATCTCATTCTGGAAACATCCCCCAGGCTGTGGCTAAGCCATGTCTCCGCAATATCCTTTCTTTCAGGAGTGCTAGTTCTGCAGGTTCGCAGGAGAGCTTCTGTAAAGTTTGGAAGGTAGGAGACGAGGTACTGGCAGAAGTAAAGCTGTGAGTACCGGGCGTGAGTCGTGCTTCGGTAGCTCAGTTGGTAGAGCACTTGCCCGCGAAAGGCAAAGGTCCCGAGTTCGAGTCTCGGTCGGGCACACAGTTTTAATCTGTCGGGAAGTTTCATATCAGCGCACACTCCGCTGCAGAGTGAAAATCTCATTCTGGAAACATCCCCCAGGCTGTGGCTAAGCCATGTCTCCGCAATATCTTTTCTTTCAGGAGCGCTAGTTCTGCAGGTTCGCAGGAGAGCTTCTGTAAAGTTTGGAAGGTGGGAGACGAGGTACTGGCAGAAGTAAAGCTGTGAGTACCGGGCGTGAGTCGTGCTTCGGTAGCTCAGTTGGTAGAGCACTTGCCCGCGAAAGGCAAAGGTCCCGAGTTCGAGTCTCGGTCGGGCACACAGTTTTAATCTGCCGGGAAGTTTCATATCAGCGCACACTCCGCTGCAGAGTGAAAATCTCATTCTGGAAACATCCCCCAGGCTGTGGCTAAGCCATGTCTCCGCAATATCCTTTCTTTCAGGAGTGCTAGTTCTGCAGGTTCGCAGGAGAGCTTCTGTAAAGTTTGGAAGGTAGGAGACGAGGTACCGGCAGAAGTAAAGCTGTGAGTACCGGGCGTGAGTCGTGCTTCAGTAGCTCAGTTGGTAGAGCACTTGCCCGCGAAAGGCAAAGGTCCCGAGTTCGTGTCTCGGTCGGGCAAACAGTTTTAATCTGCCGGGAAGTTTCATATCAGCGCACACTCCGCTGCAGAGTGAAAATCTCATTCTGGTTTACAAATATTATTTTTAAACAACTGACACTATCAGACAAGTCGGCCGGTGTGGCCGCGCGTTCCTAGGCGCTTCAGTCTGAAATTGTGCGATCCCTACGGTCGGAGGTTCGAATCCTGCCTCGGACATGGGTGTATGATGTCCTTACGTTAGTTAGGTTTAAGTAGTGCTAAGATCTAGGGGACTGACGACCTCAGATGATAATTCCCATAGTGCTCAGAACCATCATCCTTCAATCAGACCAAATAAAAGAAAGGGAGAGATCCACACACAGTGCTCCAAGGAAAGGCCTGAGAAAAGTCGCTACAGCTTCGTAAGCGGCGAGACAGGCAGCCCGGAGCTATACTCACTTAACAGAATGGCAACTCAAACCAGTCACACTTGAACACAAGACCAACACTCACAGATCTACCTAATATCCGATGCCCAAGACACGATAGAATAACCCATGCCAGGCTGACGGTTGGACTACACTCTTGACATCGTAAAACGACAGACATTATACAAGAGAACATGTTCAAACGCAAGAATAATCTAAGCTGATCACAACAAGTCGCTTTCATGAATCCAGTATGCAGACAGCGTTAAAATGACTGCTCATTCAAAACCACATTAAATACACATGGATCCACAAAAACAATTCCACAGACAACTCAAACAATAATAAAACCAGTCACTGTGGAGCAACAAGGATGACACAAACACAGAGAATCCAGAAACTGTCGGAAGGCCAAATACACGTGTCTGTAGTGGATGACTTGTTACCACCGGCTGCGGGAAAATATCTAGTGCTCCGAGGAGTATATACAGTGGTGACTGTCTTCGCCATATATGCACGAGCCATGTGGGATTAGCTGAGTGGTCTAAGGCACTGCAGTCATGGACTGTGTGTCTGGTCCCGGCGGAGGTTTGAGTCCTCCTTCGGGCATGGGTGTGTGTGTTTGTCCTTAGGATAATTTAGGTTAAGTAGTGTGTAAGCTTAGGGATTGATTACATAAGCAGTTAAGTCCCATAAGATTTCACACACATTTGAACATTTGTATATGTACGAGTATCTGGTGGTCGGTAGCTATATGAATGACGTTAAAAGGTGATTATTGTATGGCGCAGGATTCGAATTGTATGTTTAGTACATTGCCACTGTAAGCGGTGTCATATTGCCGGATTGGAGATCGGTTTCATGCTCTAATATTCAATCTCCTGTCCTCAGTGGCAGTGCAGTGCAATTGAATGAGAGACTTTCCGTATTTGACTATCCCTAGGCCATTTTGCAAGGTTTAATTGTCAGTGCACATGGTGCTGCTTGAACATTAATTTACTGTGGTTTATGTTTTGACATGCGTTAGTGGGAAGTAATTAAACTACTATTCAGATAAGAACAAAAAAGAATTAAGTATGTATAGTGGTAATGGAAGGATAGATTGGACACGGTGAATTGTGATTTTAATGCACTTAGGAGTAGATCCGAACGTAAGTGGTGATAGATTCATTTCATAAACAGCTGCACAATATAGCATTGCAGGTGTTCAGTTATACCTGCCATAATGTACAAACTGGATGGGCAATACGGCTGTAACAATTCATCCCCTCATAGGCACTCCTAAGTGTAAACTTATTTTTCTTGTTGTCCTATCGATAGTGTTGTTGATACAGTACACCAACATGCATCCATGATGCCTTCCCAGCATTAAGTCTGTGGGTGCAGTATTCATTATCACATAGTGCTGAATGCTAGTCCTTCACAACAATTGTTTGAGAGAATCTTGGCAGGATGCAGCACCTTCCAGAAGCGCTGATTCGAAGACTTTATCAGATAAATCCCTAAGACTGAGGAGAATTGAGACATATATCAAGTGCGGGTGTAGGCATACCATAAATTTTTTGGGCGCTGTACAGATGTAAAAGGTAAGGGCACTGTTTGTGGAAATACGTATATATTGCAGTGCAATGTTACTGTTGCTTAAGTTGTGACATGCCCAGAGAAAATGAGTGGCCGTCCTATGGTGAGGGAAGTATAGATTCAGCACATCGAAAACCACGATGCTAGGAGAGAATTATTTACGTGGAAAATTTTGTGCGCTACCGGTATAGATATTGAAATACATTCCAGAGCGTCAGCTATCAAGAGGAGACATTACCTACACATTAATCGGTATCAGATGCAGCACCAATCTTAATATTTAATTGTAGTTATACTGGTAAATATGTTGCTGGTTCTCCATATTCTTGTGAATCTTGTATGTACTTGATGATCTGGGGGGTTGAACTGCCAGTGCAATGTGGTGATGTGTACAAAGTAGTTTTGCCATTGAAAGTCTCATCCGCAGAAATAAAAGGGTGGACAGTGCTCCCACACTGGCAGCAGCAGCATTTTGATGGGTAAAGTCTGTGATGGCTGGGCTGTTCCGTTAGGATTGCTATTCAGAATGCGCCCTGTGCTGTTCTCGGAAGCACTGCAACATCTCTCTTGGCGCTGGACCTCCACCGCAGCTCTCGTCATTGTGCCAGCAACGGTGAACACATTTTCCAACATTTATTTCTTGGGTGTCATTTATGAATGAGATGCTGCCGCCTCATCCTCGCATGACCCAAACTGACAGCTATGCTTGGTTTGGCAGGTGATGGCCGTGTTGTCTCTTCTCAGGGACTGCCCATGCATCTGAACTCCTGGGGCTTGTGCGGAGTCGTCGGCGTCGGCGTCGGGCATTGAGTGGCAGGATGTATTTCTTACTAGCTATCTTTTGTTTTAACTACCGATTTCACTGACCAATAGGATGCTGCGAATTAAAAAACCTACTCCATACCTGTGAAGAATATAGATTATATTAATTTGCATAAATATTTTTCAACCTTTTTGAGCTGTGCTCCTGTTCGTGTTTGTGCTGTTGACAGCTTGGCGTTGTGTATTCGGTTTGTGACCTCTCGTCTTCTTGTCCGTTCACTGGCGCTGCTTTGCTCACTTTCTCTGTCCGTGAGTGGCACCAGCGGCGTTTATCGATAGCGAGTACTGTGGTACTACCTTTGGAGCGACCTCTAGTACTGATTGGTCGTCATGTGTCAGAGTGCAGTTGGGATGGAGCAGGAGTGAGGTCCGACAGCGCCAATACTCGCCGAGGGAGCTGGCAATATAGGCACTACCCGATGTAAGGATGTGGTCGCGAGAGTGCACGACCATGTCGAGGTCCGGATTCAGTGAGTTTAAGTTGAATGGATCGTTATATTCTGGATTGGCAACTTTCACTTGTGTGTGTGTCCGTGTGTCGAAGTGACCTCATGTCATCAAGCTGATGGTTGGTGGTTTTATATTCCGACGTTTCCCGTGTCTGACTTGACTGGCAACGACACATGGTTGGTCGCTCTATCGGTCGTCTCAGTGGACGAGGTGTATCTGGTCTTTCGACCGTTTCTGTGTTCTTAGCGTTCGTGTCTATGTGTAGTTCATCTTGTTGCTGTATAGTGACTGTTATAGCATTATTTGAGTTGTTTGTGAAATTGTCTTTTGCGGTTCCATGTGCATCTAGTCAGATTTTGAATAGACAGTTTGGTCTTAACTCTGCCTGTGTACTAGGATTTGGTGCAGCCATCTTGTGTAATTAAATACTTGCCAGTTAACGACATTTCACTACTGGCCATTAAAATTGATGCACCAAGAAGAAATGCAGATGATAAGCCGGTATTCATTGGACAAATATATTATACTAGAACTGACGTGTAATTCGATTTTCACGCAGTTTGGGTGCGTAGATCTTGAGAAATCAGTACCCACAACAACCACCTCTGGCCGTAATAACGGCCTTGATGCACCTGGGCATTGAGTCGAACAGAGCTTGGATGGCGTGTGCAGGTAGAGCTGCACATGCAGCTTCAACACGATACCACAGTTCATCAAGAGTACTGACTGGCGTATTGTGAAGAGCCAGCTGCTCGGCCACCATTGATCAGACGTTCTCAATTGGTGAGAGATCAGAAAAATCTGCTGGCCAGGGCAGAAGTCGAACATTTTCTGTATCCAGAAAGGCTCGTACAGGACCTGTAACATACGGTCGTGCATTATCCTGCAGAAATGTAAGGTTTCGCAGGGATCGAATGAACGGTAGAGCCAGGGTCGTAATACAACTGAAATGTTACGACCACTGTTCAAAGTTCCGACAATGCGAACGAGAGGTGAACGAGACGAGTAACCAATGGCACCCCATACCATCATGCTGGGTGATACGCCACTATGGCGATCACGAATACACGCTTCCAATGTGTGTTCACCGTGATTTCGCCAAATACGGATGCGACCATCATGATGTTGTAAACAGAACCTGAATTCATCCGAAAAAATGACTTTTGCCATTAGTGCACCCAGGTTCGTCGTTGAGTACACCATCGCAGGCGCTCCTGTCTGTGATGCAGCCTCAAGGGTAACCGCAGTCACGGTCTCCGAGCTGATATTCCATGCTGCTGTAAACGTCGTCTAACTGTTCGTGCAGATGGTTGTTGTCTTGCAAACGTCCCCATCTGTTGACTCAGGGATCGAGAAGCGGCTGCACAATCCGTTACAGCGATGAGGATAAGATGCCTGTCATCTCGACTGCTAGTGATACGAGGCCGTTGGGATCCAGCACGGCGTTCCGTATTACCCTCCTGAACCCACCGATTCCATATTCTGCTAACAGTCATTGGATCTCGACCAACGCGAGCAGAAATGCCGAAATGAGATAAACCACAATCGCGATAGGCTACAATTCTACATTTATCAAAGTTGGAAACGTGATGGTACGCATTTCTCTTCCTTACACGAGGCATCACAACAACGTTTCACCAGGCAACGCCGGTCAACCGCTGTTTATATATGAGAAATCGGTTGGAAACTTTCCTCATGTGAGGACGTTGTAGGTGTCACCACCGGCGCCAACCTTGTGTGAATGGTCTGAAAAGCTAATCATGTGCATATCACAGCATCTTCTTCCTGTCGGTTAAATTTCATGTCTGTAGTAAGTCATATTCGTGGTCCAGCAATTTTAATGGCCAGTAGCGTAATTGCTATTCTATCGTGGTATTGGTTATAGCATCTTAGGTGGATTTTGCGAGTGTGTGGTCGGCGTTTAAGCTGAACATAGTTTGAGCTGCCATCCTTTTTAGTGAGCATAACTCTTTGCTGCGTGTCTCACCACCTACGCGGCTCTAGGGACTTTTACTGAGGTTCATCCTTGGAGCACTGTTTGTGGATGACTCCCTTCTTTATTTGGTCGGTGTTAATCGCTTAAAAATAATATTTTGTTTAAATTATTCCTGTTGTTTGTGGCCTTCAGCCGGCAAATAATTTGAATTCTTCTTAATAAAGCCTTCAGCCTTCAGTGTAAGTTGTGTTACAGTAAAATTTTTTAATAAGATTGTTTTAAAAGTGATTTTGGTATTTACAACATGTAATTGTCTTCCTCACTTGTAATTCAGGCCTTAAGCCGTTAATTGTTCTGAAGTATTGCTCGTGGCCTTCAGGCGACAAACGATCTTAATATCAGGTTAATAAGGTCTTCAGCCACGAATGCAATTTTTACTTAAGAAATTTTAATTAGATATTGTCTCTTATATGATTCTCCTTTTTATAATATGAAATATGGTTGTATAGATGGAAGAACCCTGGAGATACTAAAACGTATCTGATACACTCCTGGAAATTGAAATAAGAACACCGTGAATTCATTGTCCCAGGAAGGGGAAACTTTATTGACACATTCCTGGGGTCAGATACATCACATGATCACACTGACAGAACCACAGGCACATAGACACAGGCAACAGAGCATGCACAATGTCGGCACTAGTACAGTGTATATTCACCTTTCGCAGCAATGCAGGCTGCTATTCTCCCATGGAGACGATCGTAGAGATGCTGGATGTAGTCCTGTGGAACGGCTTGCCATGCCATTTCCACCTGGCGCCTCAGTTGGACCAGCGTTCGTGCTGGACGTGCAGACCGCGTGAGACGACGCTTCATCCAGTCCCAAACATGCTCAACGGGGGACAGATCCGGAGATCTTGCTGGCCAGGGTAGTTGACTTACACCTTCTAGAGCACGTTGGGTGGCACGGGATACATGCGGACGTGCATTGTCCTGTTGGAACATTAAGTTCCCTTGCCGGTCTAGGAATGGTAGAACGATGGGTTCGATGACGGTTTGGATGTACCGTGCACTATTCAGTGTCCCCTCGACGATCACCAGTGGTGTACGGCCAGTGTAGGAGATCGCTCCCCACACCATGATGCCCGGTGTTGGCCCTGTGTGCCTCGGTCGTATGCAGTCCTGATTGTGGCGCTCTCCTGCACGGCGCCAAACACGCATACGACCATCATTGGCACCAAGGCAGAAGCGACTCTTATCGCTGAAAACGACACGTCTCCATTCGTCCCTCCATTCACGCCTGTCGCGACACCACTGGAGGCGGGCTGCACGATGTTGGGGCGTGAGCGGAAGACGGCCTAACGGTGTGCGGGACCGTAGCCCAGCTTCATGGAGACGGTTGCGAATGGTCCTCGCCGATACCCCAGGAGCAACAGTGGCCCTAATTTGCTGGGAAGTGGCGGTGCGGTCCCCTACGGCACTGCGAAGGATCCTACGGTCTTGGCGTGCATCCGTGAGTCGCTGCGGTCCGGTCCCAGGTCGACGGTCACGTGCATCTTCCACCGACCACTGGCGACAACATCGATGTACTGTGGTGACCTCACGCCCCACGTGTTGAGCAATTCGGCGGTACGTCCACCCGGCCTCCCGCATGCCCACTATACGCCCTCGCTCAAAGTCCGTCAACTGCACATACGGTTCACGTCCACGCTGTCGCGGCATGCTACCAGTGTTAAAGACTGCGATGGAGCTCCGTATGCCACGGCAAACTGGCTGACACTGACGGCGGCGGTGCACAAATGCTGCGCAGCTAGCGCCATTCGACGGCCAACACTGCGGTTCCTGGTGTGTCCGCTGTGCCGTGCGTGTGATCATTGCTTGTACAGCCCTCTCGCAGTGTCCGGAGCAAGTATGGTGGGTCTGACACACCGGTGTCAATGTGTTCTTTTTTCCATTTCCAGGAGTGTAGATTATATAATGATAAGACAGAGATTTAGGAACCAGGTTTTAAATCGTAATACATTACCAGGGGCAGATGTGGACTCTGAGCACAATCTACTGGTTATGAACTGTAGATTGAAACTGAAGAAACTGCAAAAAGGTGGTAATTTAAGGAGATGGGACCTGGATAAACTGAAAGAACCAAAGGTTGTAGAGAGTTTCTGGGAGGCCATAAAGGAACAATTGACAGGAATGGGGGAAAGAAATACAGTAGAAGAAGAATGGATAGCTCAGAGGGATGAAATAGTGAAGGCAGCAGAGGATCAAATAGGTAACAAGACGAGGGCTAGCAGAAACCCTTGGGTAACAGAAGAAATATTGAATTTAATTGATGAAAGGAGAAAATATAAAAATTCAGTAAATGAAGCAAGCAAAAAGGAATACAAACGTCTCAAAAATGAGATGACAGGAAGTGCAAAATGGCTAAACAGGGATGGCTACAGGACAAATGTAAGGATGGGGAGGCTTATCTCACTAGAGGTTGGTTGGTTGGTTTTTGGGGAAGGAGACCAGACAGCGTGGTCATCGGTCTCATCGGATTAGGGAAGGATGGGGAAGGAAGTCGGCCGTGCCCTTTCAGAGGAACCATCCCGGCATTTGCTGGAGTGATTTAGGGAAATCACGGAAAACCTAAATCAGGATGGCCGGACGCGCTCACTAGAGGTAAGATAGATACTGCCAATAGGAAAATCAAAGAGACCTTTGGAGAAAGGAGGACCACTTGCATGAATATCAAGGGCTCAGATGGAAACACAGTTCTAAGCCAAGAAGGGAAAGCAGAAAGGTGGAAGGAGTACATACAGGGTATATACAAGGGCGATGTACTTCAGGACAATATTATGGAAATGGAAGAGGAAGTAGATGAAGATGAAATGGGAGATATGATATTGCGTGAAGAGTTTGACAGAGCACTGAAAGATCTGAGTCGAAACGAGGCCCCCAGAGTGGACAAATTTCCCTTAGAACTACTAACAGCCTTGGGAGAGCCAGTCCTGACAAAACTCTACCATCTGGTGAGCATGATGTATCAGACAGGCGAAATTTCCTCAGACTTCAAGAAGAATATGATAACTCCAATCCCAAAAAAAGCAGGTGTTGATAGATGTGAAAATTACAGGACTATCAGTTTAATAAGTCACAGTTGCAAAATACTAACGCGAATTCTTTACAGACGAATGGAAAAACTGATAGAAGCCGACCTCGGGGAAGATCAGTTAGGATTCCGTAGTAATGTTGGAACACGTGAGGCAATACTGACCCTACGACTTATCTTAGAAGAAAGATTAAGGAAAGGCAAAACTACGTTTCTAGCATTTGTAGACCTACAGAAAGTTTTTGGCAATGTTGACTGGAATTCTCTCTTTCAAATTCTGAAAGTGGCAGGGGTAAAATACAGGGAGTGAAAGGCAATTCACAATTTGTACAGAAAGCAGATGGCAGTTGCAAGAGTCGAGGGGTATGAAAGGGAAGCAGTGGTTGGGAAGGGAGTGAGACAGGGTTGTAGCCTACCCCCGATGTTATTCAATCTGTATATTGAGCAAGCAGTAAAGGAAACAAAAGAAAAATTCGGAGTAGGTATTAAAATCTATGGAGAAGAAATAAAAACTTTGAGGTTCACCGATGACATTGTAATTCTGTCAGAGACAGCAAAGGACTTGGAAGAGCAGTTGAACGGAATGGACAATGTCTCGAAAGGAGGGTATAAGATGAACACCAACAAAAGCAAAACGAGGATAATGGAATGTAGTCGAAATAAATCGAGTGATGCTGGGGGAATTAGATTAGGAAATGAGACACTTAAAGTAGTAAAGGAGTTTTGCTCTTTGGGGAGCAAAATAACTGATGATGGTCGAAGTAGAGAGGGTATAAAATGTAGCCTGGCAATGGCAAGGAAAGCGGTTCCGAAGAAGAAAAATTTGTTAACATCGAGTATAGATATAAATGTCAGGAAGTCGTTTCTGAAAGTATTTGTATGGAGTGTAGCCATGTATGGATGTGAAACATGGACGTTAAATAGTTTAGAGAAGAAGAGAATAGAAGCTTTCGAAATGTAATGCTACAGAAGAATGCTGAAGATTAGATGGGTAGAACACATAACTAATGAGGAGGTATTGAATAGAATTGGGGAGAAGAGGAGCTTGTGGCACAACTTGACTAGAAGAAGGGATCGGTTGGTAGGACGTGTTCTGAGACATCGAGGGATCACCAATTTTGTATTTAAGGGTAGCGTGGAGGGGAAAAATCGTAGAGGGAGACCAAGAGTTGGATACACTAAGCAGAATCAGAAGGATATAGGCTGCAATAGGTACTGGGAGATGAAGATGTTTGCACAGGATAGAGTAGCATGGAGACCTGCATCAAATCAGTCTCAGGACTGAAGACCACAACAACAACGTTTTATAATATTTTAGGAAGAATTTGGTATCCAGGCGTTCAGTAGTCAAATTGTTTTGCGTAGTTACTATTGGGATCTTCATCTGAATATCTGCTCAATAAGGCCTTCAGCCATGAATGCAATTTGTCTAAGGAATTATTAATTAGATATTTTAAGAGACAAATTTCATAATTGTTCCTTGTTGTTAACCTTATCTGCAATTGGCTCCAAATAATGTGTATGTGATTAAAGAAAACTAAGCAACCACTGGTAACTGAGTAACACCCTGTCCACACCAAATCCTGCCTTTCCCAAAGTGCCCATGTTTCACTGGTTTTAGTGGTACAATAGTTAAGGGGAGGGTGTGTATGGGTGTGTGACATGGAGCAGAACAGCAGGTTAAGTACATAAGACTAGAAGAATGCGCCAGAAATCTTGTTCAGAAGCACATGTCATTCGAAAAGTGTACCAGAAAATGGTGGGAGGACGTAACTAATCACTTAATTTGGTATCAAAATTGGTACAATAGTTTAAGGAAATGCTGGTGATATGGAAACCCACTTGACAGAACACTGGGTTTAGTGCCAAGAAAGGGCCAACCAGTAGGTTAAGACACCCATAGCAGAGTGCTTAATACTAGGTTATGCAACATGTTTGTCCCATGTAATTATGTCTTACAAGACCTACATGTTGTCAAACAGCAGAAAATGACGAGCAAGAGAAATCCAACACCCACAAACTGAATGTTTTATAAATAAACAATATACCCTGGAATTTTCTGTTGTGAGATTCTTCCTCTCCACCACCAGATCTCCATCTTGGATTACGTCATGGAAGGGACGAAAGCTCCCTCCGATGGTTGTACTGTGTACTAGGTCAGTTGGACTCTGGACCTCTGGGTGAACACACTTGATGATGATACTGCCCTAATTGTTTAAATAAAGACTTAAAATGAAGACTTATGTCCATCCTATCCTGCGCAGGCTGAGTCCTTTTCCAGCCAATTCCTAGCAAGAGGTGGTGGTTGGATGACATGGTTACTGGAGGCAGGCCAAGTGCCCTTTCTTTCTTGCCATTTTCTTAGGTTAGTCGAGGTAGCTGTGGCATGTTGCATTGTACTGATGGAATATGAACTTCCCGCCATTTTCTGGGGGAGGGAGGGGGAGTGGGAGTGGTTGGGAATTACCGCAGGGGGAGACGTTAATTAATTCATCAATTCAATTAAGTAGTCAGTCAAATTGATGACCATGAGAGGAGCTATTCCAATAACTCAGACCTGAAAGAGTACCAGTAGCTATGATGGGTGGTTGTTTCCTGAGGTGGGAGGAGAGTGGGAGAGGGTGGGGAACAATAGGCTAGGTGACTGTCAATCAAAGCGAGGGATCCTTTTAGCAGAACAATAGGATCAGGAGCTGTCAATCAAAGGAGAACAATAGGTTAAGTACATGTCAAAGGAGAACAGTAGGTTTACCCCTGAGTCCATACATGCCCCTGATGTAGGTAACTCGCACTATCAAAATGTACCAGAACATAACTTGTCAGACTACTTACTCTGCATTGATGTTGTTTGCTCTGTCAGCCCTTTGTGCAACAGTTACATCTGCAACCTCGAGCTGTCAATATGAACTACACTTTATTTAGGAAATTAAAGATCAGAGACACTTTTGGTACGGTTTCAGAGCTTAAAAATTGCGTGTGTGCACTTTGGGCTTCTCGCTACCGGTGTTACACTCTCTTGCCACGGTTATGTCTGCTCTTGCTTGCCGAACTCTGTGCTAATGATGAAGAACTGTTCAGGGCACTGTTATAAGAGATTATTCATGTGGCAAAACTTACTAACTGTAACGTTTTTTCTAATACTTGGAGTGCGCCTTAGCAGCTGAAATTTTGACACTGCTTTTTATTTACCATATGTGAAAAATTTCAAGGTAGGTTTCGATGTGTCACATTGGATTGCTCCCATGTTAGAAGACATTACTAGCACAGTATGCTCCCAAGCAGAGCTTATTGCGCCATTGTGCTATCAAGACAGAGCGACACTCACCGTATGTCCTTCCCGTTTGGTCACCAAGCTGCGTCACCAACATCAATATCGTGTCGACGTCGTCCTCGAACCCCTTCATCCCCCGCCCTGTTTCGCATTTCATGGTGGCAGTGATGTGAGATGCCACAGTTCATACAACACTCTTTCGCTTCTAATTACACCATTCTCTCTGATTTACGTACGTGGATACCAAACGTAAGCATTTTTTCAATGAATTTGGCTACATATCCACCACAAAAACATGTATGGTGGACTATTTTTCCATTCGGCTGGGTCTGCCGATGGACTCATCCTTAGGTAATAAAGCGGAACAGCGTCTAAGCTTTTACCTTTCTGTGTATCCCCAAGCTTTCCAGATCCCCCTGGCTTCATCCTCCATGATGACGTGATACTGGGGCCGCCGTCCGCTTCTGTCCTCGAATGCTCTATCCGGTCTACCCATCCCCAGCTTATTAGATTTTCTACCGTATCACGTACCCTCAGCTCACAAAAATTTATCATAAGCCAAATGTTCAGGATGAGTAGAGTACTGACACGAAATATTTTTCTTTTCAGACTTCGTTTACTACAAATCGAGTACTGCGTTCCCAGAATTAGCACACTGGTCAGATTAAAAGAAAAAATATATACACACTGTGACAGATGATGTTGATGGCTGAACAAGTTATTAAAGAGGAGGAGGTCAAGCTAAAGCCAAGGCTTCTGTTAGCATATAGCACAAATTTTTCTGACTATTTGAGCTACTCACCGAGATTGTGAACCGCTAGCTATACGTTAATACGACGTAGGGTGGATGATATACTGAGCTGCACGTCTGATGGATTTGATGCAATGAAGACTATGTCCTCGGACGAAGCCTGCTAATAGGCGCAGTCTGCCGATAAGCTCATCACTAAACTGGTCAACGCGTGATGTGGGAGCTGGTGCCAGGTGTCGCCCTCGTGGGGCGGCTTTATGGCGAACTGGTCATGCTTTTGTAAATGCCCCGATTCTTTCCTGGAAGAGGCTACGGCTTTCAATTCTGCAGCCCAAGCAAGGTCTTCTTGCCGTCCTTACTGACACACAATAAATCTAATCCAAGACTGTTGTCCCTGGCGGCAAACCAAGTCTGTCATTCCCATAGGGCGCCACCTTCCAACTTCTTCCTTAGTTTAAAGTTAAATATCTTCGGTATTTATACTCAGATCGTTACGATGTTTTATCATCCTTATTACATTCCTGCACAAATGAACAGGTTTTCAACTAATTAGGTTCCTGAATTGTAATACTTAATTGTTTAAATATTTAAGTATCAAATTGAGCGTCTGAAGTGTTGTGACAACCATTCCCACGTCTCATACCGACTGCGTCCTACGTCCTTATTAAATCAGAGACAACACATCAGCTGTGCAGTACCTATAGTTGGGAGAAGAATTTATAAGAGAAATATCAACATTGGTAATAGGATGTAATCAAATAAACCTACGTAATACGGCTAAGGGATGTGATACCATATAATGTTAAGAAAGACAAATTATATTCAAAACGAGCGTTTCAGCAGTCATGGGCGCCACCAGTAGGACCGAAATGTCCATCTTTCCATACTGCAGTGTTAATAAGGCATTTGTGCAGGTGTCTGACCCAAGTGTAGCTCTCTATGGAAGTGAAATGTAGATCACAAACAGTTTAGATTAAGAAACAATATAAGTCTTCGAAAAGTGGTTGTATGGAAAAATACCGAAGACCATATGAGTAGATTGGATAGGTAATGAGGAGGCACTGAATCGAATTGGGAATCGTTGGAATATGAGGCACAAGTTGATTGAAAGAGATAAATCGGCTGATAAGACGCATTCTGACGCTTGAAGGAACCGTCGAATTGTATCTAGAGGGAATTATGGCCAATGGCTTTTACAGTTGTTTGGGTAAACGAAGGTTTAACTAAATCGCATTTAGATGCATGTAGGTCTCTGTAGTTGCGAAGAGGCTTGCAAAGGAGAGCTGAATAAATAAATCTCAAATTTCGTCAGACTACCTTGGGTAACGTACGAAAAAATTTAACTGTGTGGCATCACAAAATCGTTTTCCCATAGAGTATATTGCAAGCGATGATGAAACCGGATACCAACAGAAATCGACAGCCTAACCTCAGTCAGCATGAGGAAATTATGCTGCAGGTGGCACTCCTCTCAGACGTTTAGGGAAATATTTATTGCATACCATAATCATTGCCAACGCAGCAAAATAATGAATACAGGAGTGTGTCACACATCTAGAAACTTATACACAGTTTTTTAAACAGGGTTCTTAAAATCGAAACAGGAAGTCAATTCACAAATAAGAAAAAACACATAGGGCCACACTCGGCACACTGAAACATTACACGAGCCATAGTTTGCAGACAAGCGTAGGCCAGACCAAACAAATACTCTAAAACAGTACCTTGCAATAAAATCAATTTTATCTTTTTCTAATGAAAACATGTCAAATTTTAAAATGAAATCAAAAATCACAAGCAGTGTAAAAACAAAGATTTATAATAAAACCAACTTTTTATATTTGCTTAATGAAGATGTTGTATTTTAAAATAAAAAATCGCAGGAACAACCACTAATAACATTTTAAAAAAATCCGCTTCTGATGGCTTATAACGTGTTTATCAACACATTTTTCCATCGTAAGTTGGACCCTTGTGGCCATAATCACAAACAAGAGCATTTTTTATTTTGCAACCTCGTTTCAGTAATGCAAGTTACCACAACAGGTTCCAACGAGGCATGACAGTAGGAGGGAAGAGAACAGATCAAGTACTGTATCACATAGACTAGTGAACCAAACCAAATCTACGTTCATCTTCTTACTCAGAATGAAGTTTAATTTACTTATAGTAATTAGCCTCAAGAGTAGCACCAATTACCCCAGCAAAACACAAACACTCATATGCAGTGGAAGAGTTGCAATCCTTCAAATCTGTCTCATACAAGAAGCATTAATATAAAAGAATGTAAGCACAAATCAGAATAATTACAAATTGATTGAAAGAATGGAAAGGGGCTACTAATATGGGGAGGGATTGGTTGGGTGGAGGAAGGTCGGATTTTCTACTGTCTTTTCCTGTCTACATCCTACAAATCCATCCTTCCAGATCTGCCTGAAATAGAAACGTAGAATGTCAACCTCATTTTTCTTCATAGACCTGCTGCAGGGAGGGTGAAAAGTAGAGAAGAGGAGCGGAGCTAAGCGACACGAGGTGGAAGGGAGGTTACATCTATCAGTCATCGGATAAAGGAAGACTGAGGAAAGGAACAGACAAAGGGGGATTTCTAGTAATCGTGCAGAGGCAGCTACCGGATTGATGACAAAGGTATCCGATAAAGACTTGGCTGAACGTCAACAGGAGAGCCACTGCAGAAAAATTTCCTCCTGCTGATTGGGTTAGGGTATTTCGAGCAATATTTAATCTGACTGGATTTATGTTTTTGATACGTTGTACATTGAAATTTGTGACTGGCATTGTCTATTTGGTACTTTATGTAAAACATTGTAGTTTTATCCTCTTGTTTCACAGGACGAATGCCGGCCGTGGTGGCCGAGCGGTTCTAGGCCCTACAGTCTGGAACCGCGCGCCGCTACGGTCGCAGGTTCAAATCCCGCCTCGGGCATGGATGTGTGTGATGTCCTTAGGTTAGTTAGGTTTAAGTAGTTCTAAGTTCTAGAGGACTGATGACCTCAGAAGTTGAAGTTCCATAGTGCTCAGAGCCATTTGAACCACAGGACGAATAAAAATCCGAAACTAGTCATCATCAAGTAATAACACAAGCTTATTTTCAGCTTTGGCTATTTGTTTTATCGCCCTTTCAACATCCCAGTATGCTGGAAATCCGTAATAATCGTATTTTGTTTTGAGATATGCAGAATTCCCTGAAGGGCGTTGTGGAGCATTGTTGTAAGAAAGAACTGCTCTGTTCTAAGTGGTATTTTTCATTTTATGTTGACAATGTTTGTAAGGCAGTGGGTATTGTCGTACGAGGAATGGCTAGATTCAGTGGCAAAGAGAAGAATGCTGCAGCGAGTGAAAGTTCCCCTGGTCCTAGCAGGAGCACAGTCCCCGTATTTCACTCACCGCAGCGCTATTAATTCTGGCAAATAACAGTATCAGCACAATTACTCGGCTGCGCAGGCTGCAAGCTGGCAGATTGCACGTGGTCGGTCAGCCGTGCGGCCGCACTGTGTTCGGGGAAGTCCCTCCCCCGCGCGCTGCACCTTCCTCCCTCTGCGGCGGCCGGCGCGGGCGACCTCGTGCCTCGCCGTTCCCCCCCAAACCCCTTCCAGCAACCTCCACACGGCCCGGCCAGTAATCACGAGTGGGAAGTTGTAGATTACCGCCGGGGACGGCGCGCCGCCTCCGGCCGGAAGCGCACCGCCATTCACGGTTTCAGCGCCAGCCGAGGCTCGTCTGAGTCCTGCGGACGGGGTGAGCGCCGCAGCGCCACCTCAGCGCTGCGCACGCGTAATGCGCGGGGGCCGCGGCGGCCGGGGCGGCAGCAAGTAGTGGTCTGGCGGTCGTGTAGAGCCGGCGGACGGCCCTCGTTGTCTGGCGCGGCTATTCAAGAGCTGCGGGGTGAGCTCAACTTGGTAATAAGCGCTCGCCTCAACTGGATGGGAGGCAGGACGGCCTGCGTAGGAGTACAGCAACCTGCTGTCCGCAGGGCGGTCGGACGCCGCGAGATATCAAACACTGCTGCTGTCGTTTTTTTGCTCGTGCATCAGCACAGGCACTAAAACAGACTTCGAATATGGAGGTGCCTCACCCCCTCACCCCTCTCCAATACCCTGATGTACAATACTTGAGGATGAAAGTACACTACAGGCCATTAAAATTGCTACACGAAGAAGAAATGCAGACAATAAACGGGTATAAATTGGACAAATATAATTTACTAGAACTGACATGTGATTATATTTTCACGTATTTTTTTTTTGCATAGATCCTGAGAATACAGTACACAGAATAACCACTTCTGGCCGTAATAACGGCCTTGATACGCCTGGCATACGCCAGCAGTTGACCGACGTTGCCTCGTGTAAGGAGGCGAAATGCACAGGTACAGCTGCCCATGCAGCTTCAACACGATACCACAGTTCATCAAGTGTAGTGATTGGCATATTGTGACGAACCTGTTGCTCGGCCACCATTGACCAGACGTTTTGAGTTGGTGAGAGATCTGGAGAATGTGCTGGCCAGGGCAGCAGTCGAACATTTTCTGTATCCAGAAAGGCCCGTACGGGACCTTGCATGGGGGCTTAATTAAATATGATTGAAAATATTTTTAGTTTTTAGTAGCTGTAGGTCCGATTACGCTGTTTCGTAAACGGTTGGCCCTGACTAGAATTATTACGCTATCTGACTGCAAAGAACAACAACAAAGAATGAAATGAAATTTTTCGTTAACACAATTACTTAATTAAGTCCCCAGCAACTATGAATCCTACGAAACCAAAGCGTAAGTATAACCGTTCTGTATGTGGAAGTATGACTCAACGCACATCTGGCACGGTTCTTCTTCAACAAGACAAGAATTTTTAAATACCAATTATACTGACGTGATAAAAGAAAATTAGAAATACGATAATTGCGTAAGGAAAGCAGAATTACACTCTAATACAAGAACACACGCCAGATGCTTTGTTGACTGAACCTGTAATGACGCATTATTTAGGAAACTGAAATTAAAACGAACGGAGTTAATTACCTCATTTATATTGATGAAAATCATTCTAATCCTTACATTATATCTCAACCAGAACTCTCCAATATCACATCTCAGCAAGCACTGCCTAATAGCACATCTCAACAAACACTCTCTGCTACAACATCTCAGCACATACCACGAGACCTCGACAGGCACTCACTACTACGAGCTCTCTCCAAGCACTGACTTCTACGAGTTCTTAACAGGCACTGACTTCCACGAGCTCTCGACAAGCACTGTGGAGGCGGCTTAATAATACTCTTTGGCGCAATCTCTGGCGCAGTGGCTCAATGTAGCCACCTTTCAACCTGCAACATGCGGTCGTGCACTATCCTGCTGAAACGTAGGCTTTCGCAGGGATCGAATGAAGGGTAGAGACACGGGTCGTAACACATGTAACGTCCACTGTTCAAAGTGCCGTCAATGCGAACAAGATGTGACCGAGAGGTGTAACCAACAGCACCCCATACCATCGAGCCGGGTGATACACCAGTATGCCGATGACGAATACACGCTTCCAATGTGCGTTCACCGCGATGTCGCCAAGCAAGGATGCGACAATCATGACGCTGTAAAGAGAACCTGGATTCCTCCGAGAAAATGTTTTGCCATTCGTGCACCCAGGATCGCGTTGAGTACACCATCGCAGGCGCTCCTGTGTGTGATGCAGCGTCAAGGGTAACCGCAGCCATGGTCTCCGAGCTGATAGTCCATGCTGCTGCAAACGTCGTCGAACTGCTCGTGCAGATGGTTGTTGTCTTGCAAACGTTCCCATCTGTTGACTCAGGGATCGAGACGTGGCTGCACGATCCGTTACAATCATGCGGATAGGATGCCTGTCATCTTGACCACTAGTGATACGTGGCCTTTGGGATCCAGCACGGCGTTCCGTATTACCATCCTGAACCCACCGATTCCATATTCTGCTAACAGTCATTGGATCTCGACCAACGCGGGCAGAAATGTTGCGATACGATAAACCGCAAGTGCGATAGGCTGCAATCTGACCTTTATCAATGTCGGAAACGTAATGGTACGCATTTCGCCTCCTTACACGTGGCAACGCCGGTCAACTGGTGTTTGTGTATGAGAAATCGGTTGGAAACTTTTCTCTCATCAGCACGTTGCAGGCGTCGCCACCGGTACCAACCTTGTGTGAATTCTCTGAAAAGCTAATCATTTACATATCAGAGCATCGTCTTCCTGTCTGTTAAATTTCACGTCTGTAGCACGTCATCATCGTGGTGTAGCAATTTTAATGACCAGCATGCTCTGTCTAGTAACATAGCTCGACGAAACTTCACCATACAAGGTGTTATGGGTGTAAGTGGAGTCGGCCTTAGTGGCCGAGTGGTTCTAGGCGCTATAGTTTGGAGCCGCACGATTACTACGGTCACTGGCTCGAATCCTGCCTCGGACATGCATGTGTGTGATGTCCTTAGGTTGGTTAGGTTTAACTAGTTCTAAGTTCTATGGGACTGATGACCTCAGAAGTTAAGTCCCATAGTGCTCAGAGCCATTTGAACCATTTTTGTACATGTGGAGATATTTTTATTTTTACAGTAAACACAGTGTGTTCAACAATATTATAGCAGAATTCACTTCAGTTACGGACTAATAATTATAGCACTTAGTAGTATTATGTCTGTGGTTGGTTAGCGCCTCCAAGTACATGTGGGAGGAGCAAGCCATTACTGCTTATTATCCCCTGCACACCAAATCAGGTGCTGAAGTGTGGACGCATGGGCGCAGAATGGCTAGTCTACACTGACTGGCATAGTCCACTTACTGGTGGAGCTACGATCAGGCAGAAACCAGGTGTTAAATTATGCGATGTGCTACAAGGAAGGCCTTTAGATGCAGAGAAATATCAAGTAATATACTGAAGTGGGTACAAAGTGAGGTACCAACGGTCACAATATGTGCTGCTATACCCCTAACAGCAAGAATTTAAAAAGAGCTGTTGCTGTGTGCTACAGAATCTTACTGAAAGATGTATGCTATGAGACGTGCAGAAATGCCACTTTTATTCAAAGACAACAATGGCGCTGAAGTTGCTGCGGTTCATGATGGTCGTCAGGACCTTAAAAAAGACGGGACATGGTTCTTAATAGGATATGAGATCACCACAGCAAGGAATGCCTGTATCCAAAGTGCTCCATGGTGGCCACAAGGCTGGTAAAGAGTTGTTATGCTAGGGCGTTCCATTCCTCAGCCACTGCAGTTGACAACTCCTGGACGATAGTTTGTGCATGTGAAACGTCCCCTTTGAACAATTATACATGACTGTGCTTAAACTGACACACAATATTTTGTTAGCGCAACGCAATCTGACTTTCAAAATTCCCTACAAAAGAATGGCCCTGACTAACATTAAACTATACCTTTCACAAATCACTTACCTCACAAAAATCTTCGCTGCTCAAGCTACTGCAATACAGCGAGCGCCACTACTGCCAGCTAAATAAAAGATTCAAACTATGGAAGGCACTAACTACTGATAAGGATAGTTAGCAAATGAAAGATATTAATAGGGAACAAACAATGTATTTACCTTCATATCATCATATATAAATATAGCAGTTCATGACAAATTACAAAACTCCGCCATCTCTCTCCCCACATCCACCACTGCTGGCGGCTCACCTCCAACTGCGCAACGCTACGCGCTGTTCACATCCAGCTGCCTAACACTACAATGGCGAGTATTACAACAATGCAAAGCAGCCACAGACTGCACACAGCACAGCCAGTGATTTTCATACAGAGGTGGCGTTACCAATAAAAAAACCTAAACAGCCTACTTACATAGCCCCCATGCTCCCCACAAAAAATTTTACAAATTGGATTGGGCAGTGGCCAATACAGATTTGAAAAAAAATTTTCATAATTACAATAACAAAGAAATCAAATGCACACACTTATTGATACAATGTTGGTCAAAAGCTAAAAATTTCTCACAGTCCATAAAGACAGTCCAGATTGTTCATCACAGTAAAAATGCAGAGTTTTTCTCAAAGTCTGAGCAGTAAAAGAAAATGCACACAGAAGTAGTGGATTTCCATGCAGTCTTGAAGAAGTAGTGTTGTCCTTGCAACGGAAAGACAGTGCTGACTCTTGACATGCATACAGGTAATGGGCCACAACAGAGCATACCCACAGCAGAGTCATTCGAAGTTCTGACGAATACTGGTAGGTAGGTCATCACACAGCAGACCCACTGCAGTCCAGGTGGAGAGTATTGGTTGGCCATCAAAGGTGCAGACCCACTGTAGACCTTGTAGAGATTGTGGACAGGCCCACTGTAGTCCTGGTAGAGACTGTGGTATTGGTTGGCCATCAAAGATGCAGACCCACTGTAGTCCTTGTAGAGACGGCCAGCAGCCATCTGTTGTGACTGTGCGGGTGTACAATCACCAGTGAAGAGTCTTGCAGTTAATATAACAAGTCCATAACCACCACTTGTGCACTCACGAAGTTTTTGGAATTGTCCTTAGAACCAGCAATGCTGTTATCCAGTCCCTCGCTGAGTTATTAACACACGTGCAAACGCTAACAGTCCCTACTTCTCACATATTGTCCATATACTATGACCAACAGAAACGTGTGCAGTGAAATGTAACTAACAAGTTAATAATATCATGAACTGGTGACAATTACAATTTAATAACATAAGAATACAATTACAAAGGTACAAATACATCATTAAAGAACATAATAGTACAGATAACATTTGTAGTAATATGGGCTTTACAAAAGAATCGAAATAACATATATATCAGTGTTACAGGAATTATGACATGAGTACATACATAAAAGATCAGAGTAACTTTCGAAACATCAACTTCACACATGAGCATTAAAACAAAACAGAATAAATAATGTCTAAGCATATTTACAAGGTAAATAACATATTAATAATGCCAATTGTATTTGAGGATAACAGTATTCCTCATCATAGTGAATGTAGCTTAATATTAAAAGAAGAAAAAAATTCTATGAAATTACACAGAGACAGGAAGAAAACAAATACACAAGGGTACACAAACACATAGTGGGATAACACCAATAGGAAAGGACAGGGTTCGTTTTCAGTGTAACATGTGGTACTGCAGTCCAACCCAAAACTTCATATATCTTTCCTCTTATTTCATCCTTTGTTTCCACCAAAATAAATTCTATCTAAGCATGCTTTCTGTATTTATATGTTCACACATTTCTTACCTCAACATTTATTTCCAAGAAAATCCTACCTAAACCTGTTTTCTGTACTTTTTTTTCGTATAACTTCTCAATGCATTTCTTCCAATTCATCGCACCTCATTCTCTTAGAGGCTACCCCCTCTTAAGCTAACTTAAATCTACTGAGCTCAGATGCTAAACTAAGGGACGAGGCAATGCAGCAGCACATAAAACAATTAATATAAACAGCAATAAAAAAAATGGAAAATCGCAAAGCAAGCTACAGTAAATCTAAATTACCAAGCAATTCAACATTACAACTAATATGAGGCAATGCACAGCAAACAAAAAATAAATCTGGCTTAGCAGAGTAACACAAATTAAAGTTCAGTAGCACTATGCCTGGCAAACAGCAGCTTATATCTAAACATGACATAGCTCAAGCAAAAAAAATAGTACACTAAAGATAACAATGCAGGTAAGGGAAATGTATATTCACATCTCAATGTCTATGTAATTAAAGTGGTGCACCACAACAACTGATTGTAAAAAGAAATATTCCATGTACATTATGTGTTACTGTTACTAGTTCCTTCTTATTGGTCTTTCCTTTCCAAGTGCTCCTTGTTTAAAGAATGTGGATCATAAAATAATTATTTAATAGATCTGTTGACAGAAAGTGTTCACATTAGCAAATGCATTTCATTTTATAAAAGCAATGCTGCAACACAGCTGGAAACCAGATATCAAATGAAATAAGCAATTACGCAAACCAAAGCATAAAAATATCATTCAATAGTCATGTGGCATTTCGTAAGTCAGTAGCTCTCAACTCTCGTAGAAAGACACTTGTCATAATCAGGTGTGCAGATGTACGAATAGTTCCCATCAATTCATAAGCATTTCAGTAATTAGCACAAAGTACGAGTAATCATTTGTTTTCAGGTAATGAGCGTGTAATATTTGCGATGCTTTCTACAAAGGAATGTCAATAGCAAGGTTAATTGAAGTAATGAGGGTGTCGCATTTGCAATATTTTCTCTAAAGGAATGTCAATGGCGAGGATAAGGCCTGCCTTTTTTCCTTTTTTTTTACCTGTGCTTCCGGAAAGGCACACCCTAATGGCTTGTTCTCCAGGTGTCTGACACAGCTGTGTGCCCACGACGCATTACGTGCAGGTGGTCATTTAACTTTCTTACGGAAATATTTACGACACCAGTTTCCGCTACAGTGACAGTCTCATATGAAAATTTCACAGGTCGAAAATTTACGTCACAAATGTGTAGAAACAAAATCCTATAAATATAACAGTGTCCAAAAAAATTTTCGCCGGCATTGTGATACATTCACGCATTTACACACACATTTCATAACTCTTAAAGTACGATTCTTTGTTTCCAACATCCTTTTTCACAAATCAAGAGTCCCTAACTTCTATTCATTATTCATATACATATAAACACGTAATCACATTCATCATATATGGTAGCATCATCTTATTGACATAAACATACCTCAACAGCATAATACACATCGTCATCGTAAAAATAACATCATAACACCTCAGTCAAATCTCAAAAACGTCGTAGCTTTCTGCAATAATTTCAAAACCTAAAAAAAATTCTCTGCTCATTTCAATAGTGTCATCTACCTCAAACGTACTTTAAAATCATGCTCCCTTACCAAATACATCATTCAAAGCTCTCATAGTATCACAATGATTCCGAAAAAATATGAACAGTTTACAAAGTACAGACAAAATACAGTTTCATAAGTGTGAAGTTACCCAACTGTGTATTGCATAAACATGTGTCACTGATGTAGTAAAAAATGTTTGTCTCTCAGTTAAATGATCAGATAGCTGTGTAATTTGTGTGTTAGAGAAATATGGTACCGATGTGTAAAGTTGTATAAGCAAATACCACATTAGCTAGGGTTCTTTGTGGTTGCCACACATATGGTACACAAAGTAAGCGTGTACCCCCCTGAGGATAAATGTAATTATACTCCCAGGTGTTAAAAATTACAGCAATGGAATGAAATGTATCACGGAAAACTTTCTTTGTAATTAAAAAAATCTTTAAAAATAAGTGTTTTAAGTATAAGATTAATCACTCAAATACGTGTACTGTAGCGCTAAATGTGCGTCTTGTTGCAACATAATCTGTGTGGAAGTGTCGTAGTTATCGTCCTCCGAAAGCTAAGTTCTGCAGAAGTCAATGTACTTACCTCATAATACACAAAAGTGAAATGCTTTGCGTATAAATGTCTTAGTTATTACGCCTGTTGCCGTGATGAGGAAAGTACTGTGCTGTAACGTATTGTTGTGCTACGGAAAAGGCAGTCTCATTGTAGCTATACCACAAAATTTACTACTAAAACCTGTTTTACATTCCAGAATAAAACAGAAAACTGTGCAGATATAAAACAAAAACACTGCAAAAGCAACATTGTAAATTGTCACTCACTAGTAGCGTCGTGATAAAATCGTGTAGCTGTCACATAAACTAACCACTGTGTCGTCTGGTATCTCACAGACAGTACTTTAAATCCAGAATATATTTTCAAGTAAACCAAAATGTTGCATTAAAATCTCATTAGCAGTACTGGTAAATGTTCTAAGTATGTAAGCCTTATAGTCGTTCCATAATCGTGCAACTAACAAGCAAGAATGTACACACACAATAACACTGTGTCGTCAGTTCACTATAACAATGCATTCGTAATTACTGTTTAAATAAGTTCTCTTGGTTCTTGACTGGATATTTAACTTCAAAGATTATTGCATGGTAACAGTTTCTAAAGAATACTAGTGACGTGAAGTGAAACCTTTTATGGCAAAGACAAAGTTAAAAGGCAGATTATCTTTCAACAAACGGTTTTATATGTGAAATGTATTGCAATCTTTTACCCTTTCTAGTGCGCAGCGTTTCAACTTCAACGCAATTATCATGCAGTATACGTCGGTAAAGGATACTGGAATTTTTCTCAAGGATAGCGTCTATGTTATTTTTCTCTGAGCCACCTGGCGCACGCGGCTGCCTGCGGTGCGAGTCATTGTCTGTCTCTCTGTTGGCGCGTCGTTATTGGGATTAGGAGACCTAACTTCTACAAATTCACGTTGTCGAAAGTGCCCTGCTCTGTTTGAATACCGCCAGTTCTGATGAAATTCAGGTCTGTCGTTACGATCATATCGTCTGTCGTCATGTCGGTAGATTCCATAGTTTCTTTCTTGTCGGTCACATGGTCGAGAATTTCTCCCTGAATCGTAACTGCACGCTGGTCCGTTGCGTCTAAAGTTATTCTGTCTCCCTTGATAGTATTTATTTTGGTTCCCATATTGTCTGTTTCTCTTATTGTCTCTGTGATAGTCATTACCACGGAGAGGTGATCTTTCCCTGTAGTTATTACTACTCTGCCAACGGTTGTCATACGGGTGGTGTCTGTTTTGGTCACGATTTGTGTTGTGAGAACAGACTCGTCGTGTCAAGTTATTACTTCTTTCATCGCGGAATTGCGACGGATGTGACCTGTAATTGTTGTGTTCCTGGTTTCGCGTTCCGCGATTGTCAGTGTCAATTTCTATATCTTGTAAGAGTCCCTGAAATGCTTCAATGTCGTCTTTGCAACGTCCTGCCAAAATAATATGTCGTAAATGTTCAGGCAGTTTGATTAAGCAAATGCGGATGAGTTCTGAGGGGCTGTATGGGTTTGAAAGATACTGATTCTTATGCAACATGTCTTCAAAATATTTCATAAGACTGGAAAATTCAGATTGTTCGAAACGTTTCATCATTATGATGCTATGTTTTACTCGGTCTTGTGTGGCTTGAGACCAATATGCTGAGAGGAAGGCATGGTAAAACTCTCCTTCACTGTGGCAATCGTGAATTACCGATCGCATTCTTACAGCTGGTTCATTCTCCAAGTAGCCACACATAAATTCTAATCTGTGTTCTAACGACCAGTTGGGAGGAAAACAATGCGAGAATTGATGGAGCCATGCTTGTGGATGAATGTTGTTGCCAGAATTCTTAAATGTTTTGAATTTACGTGTAGTAATGAACAGCTTATAGTCAAAATCATCATGTCGGCGAGTCGCATATCGGTCATTGTTAGGTCGTTTCGGCCGTTCCATCTCAAAATTCGGTGCACATTGCCAATTTCTTTCATAACTTCCGAAATGCCCTGTGTTATTATTTTTTGGCTGTTCCGTATTTCTGTGTCCCTCTTCCCATATTGGGGCGCGAGTATCCTCTAAAATACGTAATTCTTGAATTACCTGTGTCAGCTGATCTTGTACTTCCCGGATTTCTCTTTTGTACTGTGTATTGTTTTGATTTTGATTCTGTTTGAATTTTCTAATTTGTTCATACTCTTCTGTGTCAGTGAAGGCTACAGGTCTTGTGTCATTCAGATCATCATCTACCTTTGTAGATAAGTTAGTGACCTGATCCAAAAGTTCGGCTAGTTTCTCCGATAGTGAACACATTTCCTCAGTGTGTTTTTCTGAACCAAGTTTCAGAGTGTCCATTTGTGTTGAAATCGAATCTACTGTGTCCTTTAAGTTTTTCTGAGTTTTTGCAAGTTGTGTAACCGTATCGGTAGATGCAACTGAGTCAAATTTTGCTTGCAAGGTCTCATGATTTTCATGAACAATAGTTTGCAGTTCTTTTATGGCTGCTTCGTGATTCTGTAGTGCATTTTCATGACGCGAAAAAATAGGTTGGAAATGCTCACAAATTTGTGTTTTTACGTCATTACAGACTTTTTGACATTTCGATTCGATGTTATGTAACTCAGTAGTTAAATCTTCACGTGTTTGTTCAAGTGTGGTGTCTAACTTTTGAAGATTTTGTTCCATTGTGTCTAACTGTTGCTGTGTTTGTCTCTGTTGTTGTTCCATTGTGTCTAACTGTTGCCGTGTTTGTCTCTGGTGTTGTTCCGTTGTGTCTAACTTTTTAAGATTTTGTTCCATTGTGTCTAACTTTTGAAGCTTTTGCTGTGTTTGTCCCATTTGTTGTATTAATTGTAATAACAATGCATTGGTGTCTGAAACATGTTCCTCAGTGCTTTTCGGCAGTAAATTTACACCGGAAACATTCACATTTTGACAAGCAGAAAATGTGTCTTGACTTATTTGAGAAAACGGTGAGGATCCAAAACCTGAATCTACAGTATTTGCGAGATCGTGTCGTGTCATTTCGGCTTCCTGAGGCGAGCTATTGCCGACCGATCGATCGATAATGCTTCCCTTTTCACTAATTGTTTCACTGTCCACGCCATTGTTTGACGCCCGCTCCATTTCCCTGTGCACAGTTACCAAATTACTACTTTGAACATTAGTAAATTCATTACTCTGCGGCGCTGATAAGCTACGCACGTCGTCACTATTATTTCTCAGTTTAGTTTGGAGCCTAGTGTTACGTTTTTCACACGCCATTATTGTCACAATATTTCACACGATAACACAGAAAAGCACAATTTGAAGTGCAAAAATAGGAGAACACATTAAAATAGCACTGAAAATAATATCTAGTTAATTGCAAGCGTAGCTGCGAAATACTTGGTGCAAATCTATATGCATGCCACAACTGTTTTACTGTACAACAATGAAAGGCTACAACTACATAGGAGATTCTCTCTACAATTACGCGCTAGCAATAAACAAAAGCTACACTAAATACACAAACTACAAGACAAAATCCGAAGATTCCAGTGAGGTATCCTAGGCTAAGGGTCGACATATGAAACGTCCCCTTTGAACAATTATACATGACTGTGCTTAAACTGACACACAATATTTTGTTAGCGCAACGCAATCTGACTTTCAAAATTCCCTACAAAAGAATGGCCCTGACTAACATTAAACTATACCTTTCACAAATCACTTACCTCACAAAAATCTTCGCTGCTCAAGCTACTGCAATACAGCGAGCGCCACTACTGCCAGCTAAATAAAAGATTCAAACTATGGAAGGCACTAACTACTGATAGGGATAGTTAGCAAATGAAAGATATTAATAGAGAACAAACAATGTATTTACCTTGATATCATCATATATAAATATAGCAGTTCATGACAAATTACAAAGCTCCGCCACCTCTCTCCCCACATCCACCACTGCTGGCGGCTCACCTCCAACTGCGCAACGCTACGCGCTGTTCACATCCAGCTGCCTAACACTACAATGGCGAGTATTACAACAATGCAAAGCAGCCACAGACTGCACACAGCACAGCCAGTGATTTTCATACAGAGGTGGCGTTACCAATAAAAATACCTAAACAGCCTACTTACACATGTTGACTTGGTGTATCAAAAACGTGGTTGATAGGATTTATGTCGTTGGAAATGGCAGGCCAGCGGCTAGCAGAATACCGACTTGCACCAAGAGAGTCCCCAGCCCAACAGTGCTCTTCGATGGTTTCGAGCATTTCCATCTACAAAAATTATTTTAACCATACTGATGGAGGAATGGAATGGCGCATTACATGATCTCCTTAGCAGCCCTGTGGTCAACGTGGTAGTACATTTGAGAGCATCCACCACCGTCCGTGGTGATCACACAACCTTTTATGGACCACTGAAAAGACATACGGGGCGAGTATGTACTCTGGCACA
Organism: Schistocerca americana; assembly: GCF_021461395.2. NCBI lineage: Eukaryota > Metazoa > Arthropoda > Insecta > Orthoptera > Acrididae > Schistocerca > Schistocerca americana. The sequence continues at coordinate 747,267,226 of NC_060122.1, read as the reverse complement.
ATAATGTTGCCTACCCACACCAAAAAACCTGGACTACCAAAACAATTATGTTTGACTGTGGTCCTGGGTGCAGCATTGCCTACACTGGCCTTCAAAGTCTTTTACTGTACATGCAATGGTCTACGTTACCGAGACACTGTACTCCGTGCCAATGTGCGTCTTTTCCAAGGTGCAATCGGTTTTGAGGTCATTTTTGTTGATGACAATGAGCAAGCGCATCGAGTAACTGATAGGAGAAACTCTTTGAAGGACATTCGGCGAATCGATTGGTCTTCTCGTTCCATCTACTTATATCCCATCGAGTACGCATTGGAGGTGTTAGGGCGACGCATTTCAGTATCTTCACATGCACCAGTGACCATCCAGCAGTGGTCAACATTGCTGGTAGTGGAATGGAACGCCATACCACGAGAGCTCCTTACTAACCTTGTCGTCAGCATGGTAGCACGTTTGTACTTAAGATACTGAAAAGATTTCTCTTTATATGAAATCTGACCCATAAGTAAACAAAACGCAATTTACTAACTTCACTGTATGTCTTTTAAGGATTGGTAACTTCTAATATCGCAATGGAAAAATGAATGGGAGATGTACGAGGCGTGTTTCTTAAGTAAGTACCGTTTGGAAATTTAAAAAAAAAAGATGTGCTAAGATATCTCAATAATTTTATTTTTACACGAAAACCTGTGCCTTAATCTGCTTTTCTAAATATTTTCCGTCAATATTGAGGTACTTGTCATAACGTTGTACTAGTTTTTGAATACCCTCCTCATAGAAGTCTGCGCCTGACTTGTTAACCACTGCATCACCACTGTTTTGACTTCGTCATCGTCTTGAAGACGCTGACCGCCCAGGTGTTTCTTCAAGTGCAGAAACAGATGGTAGTCACTGGGCGCAAGATCGGGGCAGTACTGAGGATGATCTAGAGTTTCCCATCAAAAAGATGTGGTGAGATCTTTGGTCTGATTCGCCACATGCGGACGGGCATTGTCTTGCAGCAAAACGATGCCCTTGCTCAACTTCTATGGACTGTTGCTTTGATTCTGGTGTGACGTAGGCCACCCATGTTTCATCGCTCATAACAGTGTGGCTTAAGAAATCATCACCGTCGTTGTGGTACCGCTCAAGGAAAGTCAGTGCATTGTCTAAACGTTTGGTTTTGTGCACGTCCGTCAACATTTTCCGTACCCAACGTGCGCACAGTTTTCGGTAATTCAAGTGCTTGGTCACAATGTTACAAAAACACTGCGTGGAAGATTAGGAAAGCCATCCCGCAAGGAGGAAATCGTAAAGCGTCTGTTTTCTCTCGCCTTCTTTTCCACTTCCTGCACCAAACTTCCATTAACGACCGAAGGACGTCCACTCCGTTGTTCATCATGCACATTTGTGCGGCCATCTTTAAATGCTCTCACCCACTTTCTTACCATTTCATCACTCATAATGTTTTCTCCGTAAACTGCACAGCTCTCACGATGAATATCGATCGCTTTTAGGCCTTTAGCACTAAGAAATCTTATAACAGTCCGTACTTCACAGTCAGCGGGACTCACGATTATTGGAGACAACTTAAACTCTCAGTACACAACGTAAACAAGGAAGAATCAGACTGTAATGGCGTCAGCGCGTAGACTAAGGTACAGCCTTTCATGCAAAAATAAATTTATTGAGATATCTTAGCACGTCTTTTTTTAATCTCAAAACGGTACTTACTTAAAAAACACGCCTCGTAAAATCAGCTAACTCAAGAAAATGTGAAACCATCGCCTTTAAAACAGATAAACAGATCATTCATGGCTACTCAGCATATGTATTACGAATCATGGCTTTAGGTGCCATTCGGATTCGTATGGTAGCCAAATAACGACGTCATCGTTTTTGACAATCACATGCCTTAAAGCTACACTGCGAGAGGCACTTACATAGTCAGCTGAAAACTTCACTAAATAAAAGAATGTATCGTCTCTGAATGCAATTTATTCTATCTCTAGTGAACGAACATCTTACGTTAGCCTATGTAAGGATTTGAACAAATGTCAGAGGAGTAAAAATTAGCTTCGTAAGATTGTCAAATTGTATGTATGCATAGCACATAAAATGAATACAAATTCTCATGTTGAGAGTTGGACGTTCATATCTCTTTTTTGAAAAGTTGGCTGTTGATTCTTCTGTTGTGTGCATACACAAACTGAGAGTCTGAGATATTATAATCGCGAGTGTTAGAGAGGAAACAGTTTTTGAGAGTAGTCGGACGCAACATGGCGTGGAGAGGAGCCGCACGTCACAGCCTGCTCTTATCGTGCTATAGGCCTCAGAGAAGATTTTTGAATTAATCCAGGACTTTTGGTAATTTGGCGTTTTGCTGCGCGTAGTTGTTGCTTACTGGAGCACTGGAGGGATTTACTCTGATTTGTGTATGCCTTAAGAGAAAGCAATATTCACATCTTTGTTGTGACCAGATACGCGATTATCGATTAAAGACATTGTGGAATAATTAAAGTTTTTACTGATCAAACTGTCGAAGGAAACGAAAGGTCTGAGTAAAGTTTGTCAGTGTGTGAATCGTCTATTTTCATAATATAGTAAATGAAAAGTCTTATTGATTCCTTCCATTGTTTACATTGCTTATAGACTGTCGGCTAACCCTCTCCTGACCATTTCATTTCTATAGAAAAAATAAAATGGGAAGTAGTTGAATGAGTAGCTGTGACCATACGTTGCACTCTCCATCGGTCGCAGTATTTCTTTCGAATTATTTTGGCATGTAGCCGGACAACAGAATATTCATGCAGTTGCAGCGGCAAGATGAGCTAAGCTGTCTCTGGTGTGTAGCTGCATAAAAGTGTAATTGTTATTAGAAGTTAGAGAATATTTTAGAAATCGCATTCAGATACAAGAGAATTGATTTTTCATAATTTATACGAAGAGTGATTAAATTCTGCATATATTTCTTTTTATCAGAATACTGAAATGTGTGATGGTAGGAAGTTCCAGAAATTGTTGGAATTGTTTGAATACTCACGTGTCGAAATAACAAGGATTTTCATTACACAAGTTGTACGGCCACGTATCAGATTTTATGATAACGACAATAAAGTTTCACTAGACAGTCTAGTAATTTTGGAGGAAAAGTATAGGTAACAATAATGTTGTCAGCGACAGAACTTTTCACAGTTCCGTACGCCTGTCGGCATAATAATAATAATAACAATAAATGTTGATGGTAAACTTTCACCAGGATGATAATAATGATTATTTTTAGTGACAAAACTTTCAGTGTGTTACATACAAGCGCCTTTAAATTGGCCATGTGACTTAACATAAACTTAGATTTACAGAAGGCTGAGAAATAATTCTTTAATCCTATTAACGACCAACGTACTATTTAATGAATGGAAAAACAACAAATACGTGATTTGCAGACCTCGATGATTGAACTAAATGTTTAGATTCCCACATGTTCCAACTAATCTGAGAAACTGAACAAAGTGCTAGCAGCATTGCCTACATGAATTACAACTGCGAAGTTCCTCTCGTGAATAAATCTGAAAAACAGCGTAGCTGCTACCATGTCCGGCCCAGCTGGAGAGGTGTCATAAGAGGCTCAAGACAAAGTGCCCCTTATAACGTTCCATCTCCTTCGTTTCCAATATCCTATTTAATCATCCTTTCTACTTATTCCACATTATAGGGGAGCAAGTGCGGACTCAATAGGCGCGTGCAAGGAGTAGATAACACAAATATGAAAATTGTCCTGGCAGAAATGCTGAAGTGAGGCAGTAGAACGTTTACAGAATGAACACTAGGAAAGAGGCGTATGTGAGAAATCGAATGACAATGGGTTGATGTTGCTAAATGGTTCAAATGACTCTGAGCACTATGGGACTTAACATCGGTGGTCATCAGTCCCCTAGAACTTAGAACTACTTAAACCTAACTAACCTAACGACATCATGCACATCCATCGCCGAGGCAGGATTCGAACCTGCGACCGTAGGAGTCGCGCGGTTCCGGACTGAGCGCCTAGAACTGCTAGACCACCGCGGCCGGCCTGTTGCTAAAGAGTTGATGTTGCTAAAGAGCTACTAATTTGTTCAGCGATAAGATTCACAAAGGAACTCGGAAATCACCAGATGGGAAAACTGCACTGCCTAAAACAATTAAGGGATCACTTTTCCGAGAAGCAGTATTTGCCTCTCACAGCGACAAAGAAGTTTAAAAATCGACTCAAACGAGATTCTTAAAATTTTCCTGATGTAAAGATAGTATATGAGTTTCAAGGATTATTTTGTCGCTGAAATCTTCGCCTAGGGGACATCCTTCCGGGGTTTATTGAGGAATCGGAGGAAATAGTTTGGTGGAAGGTATTATTAATTTTGATTGCAGCTTTTAACTGCAAAATGCGTGATTTCTTCAATATCATCAGAAGGAAAACATTTTACTGTTAATGACACGTCTAGCGAACAACCAATTTTATTAATAAGTTTCCACGAGCATGCTTTCCGACAGGGAGCGCGCACGTAGTATCATCAAGCTATTACACGCGCACCCGTGCGCCATTGAAGGAGCAATATTCCTCAGTCGTGTTGCGGAAGTGAATCTCATATTGGTAGTGTGCCAAAAATAGAGCCCAGCGTTGGAGGCGGTGAGCAGTCCTGTCAGACATCTTTGCTGTTGGACTGAATAAGGAGATCAGCGGTTTATGTTCTGTGGCGAGGTGAAACTTAGTACCATTTACTACAATGTGGAATTTCTTTAATGCGAAAATGATGGCCAGCACTTCTTTTTCTATTTGGCAGTACCTGCATCGGGTGTCAGTCAATTTTTTGTATGCACAGGCCACAGGGTGCTCACAGCCATCCGCCTCCCTGTGCGCCAGGGCCACTCTGACACTTGCATTAGATGCGTCTGTTGCAATAACAACCTGTTTTGTTGGATCAAAGCAGGCGAGGCATGGGGCCGCCAACGACTGAGGTTTCAACCTGTGGAAGACATGCTCGCAAGCTGGTATCCACTGGAAAGGCATCCCTTTTTGGCGAAACTGGGACAAGGGGCAGTTACTGTTGCTACTACCGGTAAGAACTTTCAGTAACACGATATCTTCCCAACAAAGGAACGAAGTTGCTTAAGCTTTGTTGGTCTGGGAAGTTTGATAATGGCTTTGAAATTTTATGCAGAGGATGATGCCCGAGCTGGAAATGATGTGGCCGAGGTACTCAAAACTCATCCTGGAAAAACTACATTTTTCTTTTATGTATTTGAGTCCAGCCTCTCTTATGACACTGACTAAAGATTCTGGACTGGGAAGATGTTCCTCCATGGTTCTCCCGGTTACAACGATTTCGTCTAAGTAGTTAATGCATCCATCCACATTGAGTACTAATTGTTTCAAGAACCGCTGAAAAATGGCGGGGACACTTGCTATACCAAACATAAACGATGAAGTTCATGTGGCTTGTGAAGTGTAAGAAACTGTTGGGATTCTGTTAATTTTTACAGTAATTCTTTCGGCTTCGGAATAGAACATGTCTCAATCTCTGATTGCTCGTTGACAGTTACTTTAAAATCACCGCACAGGTGGATTTTCCCCGATGGCTCTCGCACTATGACTGGTTGGGTAGCCCACTGACTAGAAGAAATAGGCTCTAGAACTGCAATAGCAGATAGGCGATCCAATTCTTCAATTATGTGACCCCTGAGAGCTAAGAGAATGACCCGGACTCGAATGTAACGAGACTATACGTTATATATCAGTGCGATGTGCGCCTCAAAATCTTTTGCAGTGCCGAGTTCCTGGGTGAACAGGTCCTTATAGTCCTGGCAAAATGTCTCTATGTCCAAGTAAGGAACATCTTTGGAAACCAAATCCACAGAATCGTTTACTGAAAATCCAAATTTTTCAAAAGAGACAAGTCCAGGTTCTCAGCAGAATCACTGTTAACGGCCAAAAAGGTAACGTAGCCGGTGACTTTATGACATGTCGTTATCAGTTCGACTTGACCACTACTGGGATGATATGTTTATTATATGGCATTAGACGCCTCTTTATTTCTTGCTAGGGAGGAGCTCTGAGTTTCAAATAGGTACCGCAATTCTGAATGCTTACGGCATCGCTGGTGTCGTCTACTTGTACTGGCACTGGTTTCTCTGCGATTTACACTTCTACGAAAAGCTTATTGGAGGCCCCTTGATGGTCTATAGAACTACCAGATTAACACCCATGAGTCGGACAGGATGCTGTCTTGCCTGACTGGACTTACCACATATAGAAGCCAAATGACAATTGACAGAACAGTTTTGTCAGTAGGCCCGTCTTTCAGGACAGTTTTCAGGTTGATGTTTGTAAAACAATCCGGACGTGACAGCAATTGTTTCGGTACCCTAGATCGGTTTCAAAAAAATGGCTCTGAGCACTATGGGACTCAACTGCTGAGGTCATTAGTCCCCTAGAACTTAGAACTAGTTAAACCTAACTAACCTAAGGACATCACAAACATCCATGCCTGAGGCAGGATTCGAACCTGCGACCGTAGCGGTCTTGCGGTTCCAGACTGCAGCGCCTTTAACCGCACGGCCACTTCGGCCGGCCTAGATCGGTTTGATCGACTCGCCCAGAGTGGAGGACGTTGTTGGTTAATGGTACGGCATCCCGCCTATATTATTGGTATGTCCAAATCGCCACTAATATTGCTGTTGGCTGATGGCTCGGATGTGTTTACATTAACGGCTGCTACGTCGATAGACGACTCCACTCCCTTGCCCGCTGCTCGGGTCCCTTCGAAGCTTTGTGCTAAATCCAAAACTTTGTCTACTGACGGGTCTTCGAATTAAAGTGCTTCGTCCAGGAAATCCCTGTCTGGAGTACTCCGGATGGTAATAACACTGATAATTTCTTCTGACAGGACTCCTTACTTATATGGGTAACAGAATGACAGTTTCTCCCTAAAATTGCAACTCTGCGGCCCGTTCTCAATGAGTCTGGTTTCGCTGTTTCTTGCATTGGATGCTACCCTGGAGGAACTAACATGGTTATGCAGCTGGTAATGTTTAGTTTGCTACTAACGAGAATTTTAAAAAGCTTTGAAGGCCTACATAAGAGGTCCAATTTGCACAGGAGCCGGTAAATCTCAGGTTTAGACCAAAACAAAAACAAAGATTTCGTGAGGCTGGTATCAGTTACCTTGAATGCGTGGAAATGCTTCAGTAAACTTGATTCGTAGCCTTCCGAATCCTCTCAATTCTCATCAAAGGAAGGAGTAGTCGTCACTTGCTGTGTTCCTTGTATCTGCCTTAAGCTTTGAAGAATTGGTTGGATTGTTTTCAGTAGTAGCTTCCGGTTCTCGTCCTGCTGAAGAATAAGTTGTGCGAGTAGAGCTTCCAAAGTAGATGGTTACTGGCCCGTCGCTATTTTGCTGTGTTGTAACCAGGAATAACGCAATAACTATATTACCGTTCTACGGTTTATTGGCTCAAAACTGATACAAATAACTCTGTTACCAAGGGCCAAGTTACTGATGAACACTTTATGGAAAATTATATAAATTGAAGGTGGTTACACCAAAGTCCAGGAAGTGCAAGTGAAATGCAGAATTCCTATGGAATCATAAGTCCGTAGACATGCTAAGCTTAGTGAATGTTGAAGTCCAAGTTCCATTACAGCATTCGGATTGTAAGTCCAGAGCGCAGCCATATCAACATATCACCAGCAGGTCCAGCGCAGCGTAGTAATCCCGAGTTGTAGAGTAGAAATGGCATGATGAGAATTGGTTTTTAGACATCAAAAAATGGTTCAAATGGCTCTGAGCACTATGGGACTTAACATCTGTGGTCATCAGTCCCCTACAACTTAGAACTACTTAAACCTAACTAACCTAAGGACATCACACACATCCATGCCCGAGGCAGGATTCGAACCTGCGACCGTAGCTTTAGACATCAGTAGCAGCGATAATAGGCTCCGTAGTTAACAGACCCGGCGACTGGGATCGCTCTAGATTCTGGGGGGGGGGGGGGGGGGGCAAGAGCTGAGAGTTATGGCTGGCGAATCACAGTAGTTTGCGATGTTAGCAGAAGTACGCCCAACGATGCGTTTCTCGGCCACGCATGAAGGAGCGCGCCGCTGTTGTGTGCGGAGCTTTAATAGTGGTGGTTACCAGAGCGTGCTACCGACAGTGAGCAGACAGACATGGTCTAACAAAACCTCAGTGCAGCCGGAAACACCGAGATTCATCATACTGGCATTTAAGAACGAAAGAATGGGCAGCTTAGCAAATCATTCCACCATATTTCACAACTACAATTTAACTAATGCCAAAGTCTACTTGAATTCAGTATCTGTATCACATTTACCTCTACATTGGGACCAGAGTATATAAAGTCCAGCGTTCCACATGTATGCAAGGTTCCATGCTTTTAACTATGAAAGTTTTGAACAGGAAGAATGCCTACCCAGTCCACGGAAATTCAAGGAGCTGACACCAATCATCGTAATAGACTGTTCTAAGCAGAATGAAATAATTGTCAGATGTACAAATAGAATTTGAACTCTCATCAAATTCCTAAAACACTCTGCAGCATCTGTTCTAGTTCTACATGACCTATTACCCACTTCCTGGTGCAGTACAGCTTTTTGTATAAATGAGCAAGTGCTGTGTCATACCCAGAGCACTTCACAAATACAACTGGGATTGTGAACATCGATGCTGCCATTCGAGGTTTCTACGATGATGAGTGTAGACCATTTAATATTTAAAGATGTTGCTTTCGTATCACACAGAGAAGACGCTGGTGTAATGGAGACATTTTTCGCAAGCAATGAATCAGCGAGGCTTTTCAAGGATGTGAATTGTGCTATAACATGAAGGAGTGCAAAAGTGGTTAACATGTTTGTTCCATGGACTCCATTAGGAAGATTCTGTTATACATTATTAAGATTTGGTGACGTCACCTCCAATATTCGATCAACCTGAGACCATCATCTATGAGAAAGGCGAGGAGAAGATCCGGTGGGTGAAACGAATCTTCCAGTTTGCATCTATTTAAGAATTCTAAGAGTGTCCTGTTATCCATCAGCTCAAGAAGAAGACGTATGAAAATAATATTGTGTCTTCTTATGAAGATGTAAACTTACTTATGAGTCTGATTACTGAAAATAAATGAATTTTGTACGTCACATTCTGTGTCGTTTTTTCTATCTTTCTACCCAACTCCTACTTAGATAGTATGTAGCTTTGCCCAGATCCTACGTCTGTGACTTTGTTCAAGCAGAGGAGATATAATTTCAAATAGTTTTGCTGTATGTCCTTGGAAGCGGACCCATCACCCGCCACATGTTCCCAAAAAACCTATACGTGCAGCGCGATAGGATAAATCCCATGCAATAATTACATATGTTTTGTTTTACTCCATCTTAAATGTTACCCCCCCCCCCTCATTCTTCAAATTAAATACCTTGTGCATCTCGCACTGCCTTCATATTCATTCGTAAGGGTAGGGATTTGAGAAGTAGCAACAAAGACGTATGGTAACGAATAACAACTTTTGGTTCAGACATAAATATTGACGCCAGTAATAACAGCCATATTTTTACAGTACACGAAGTGATACTGCTTTTAAAATTTACAGTTATTGTTGCTGTTTGAAATTTTTTTTAATGACAGTTCTTGGCTTTACGAGGTGTAGTACTGGTTGAAAACAATTTTTACTTTACATTGCAGTACTGATTACGGCTATTGCAGAGGTACAGTTTCTCTCACACTAATAATACTAGTATTCAAGTGGAATTCCGCACAAACAGAAGACTTGATTTATATGTTGAACTAGATGGCTCTATACATTTTCCACCTCAAACAACTAGTATAATTCAATAATGCAATGTAGTGTATGTTCCTAAAATGTTTATCTTAATCATATTCACTATAATTACCTGGTTTGAACTCACACTTACAACTAGTATGACTTGGACAGCTAGCAGTAAGTGAAACTTAAAAAACCTTTCTATTGACAAATGAAATGCAAAAGAAAGAAAATGCAGTAAAATTACTTTTTTTCCATTTACCATTTTTTAAATTTGGGTGATTTTTTTCAATTTTAAGTTCTTTTATTTATACCACAATTTTTTTAGTTTCTTTTATATTTTTATAACTTTTTTCCAACACATGGTGCTTACATCTATGCATACGTAATATACTATTTGTTGTGAGGAAAATAAACAGAATGCATCTACAACAGGCATACATACTTACACTGGCATCCACACTCAAATGCACTCACTTCATACACTCAGACACACAAGCAGTTACACATGCAGGCACATCATACATCATATACATACACAATATTACACTATGATAGAAAACCATATTATTTCGCACAAGCTCTCGATCAGCCAGTTACTCACTCTCTGTCATTCACATCATAGGAGCCCCCACCGCCTCGCGCACTCAAGAAAAGAGGGTAAGGTTTAGATCCCCTCATCATAAACGGCTCTTTTATCGTCATATGGAGATAATGCAACTTTTAATTGCAGCATAGTGTACACGTCGTGACCTACTCATCGAATACTAGTATGGTGTATCAAGTGCGTAGGTTACGACGGAACACCGCCAACACCACCGTGCAGGCACTGGAAGTATTCTTCGACCGTGAGCACATGTGAAGCTGCACGTCGCACACTCTTAGACCGCCTCTGGGTGGCTCTATCTACTGTACGGTACGCATACATTTTTGATCTTAGTCCAACAAAATCCACAATCGCCAATCCATTCACCTCATCTTTCACATTCCATTCGCTCCTAATCACAATATCGTGTTCACTTCTTATATTGTGCATGGATTTACCTAAAATGGAGTTATTCATTGTTGTTGTTGTGGTCTTCAGTCCTGAGACTGGTTTGATGCAGCTCTCATAAAAATCTTTTTCTAAATCACTAGTTGCACGAGCTCGTTTTTCGGTATTTACTTAAATATACTCCTTCAACCAGGGGGACTAATTGAAGGAGATAGCCTGGGTGATTCTGCCTAGCTCTATCGCTAAGCCGAGTCTTTGCTGGAGATTACGATAATGAATTATGTACCTCTACTTGTGTCTGTCAGTTGTCGCCAGTTTAGGGATAGCGGAACTTGTTGTTCTGGACATAACATCACATCGATTGTCATTTCATGCATATTAAAAGGGTATATGAGGCAGGCCTCCACCATGTATCCTACATCAGAATCAGCCGCCAGACCCATTCTTTCTTTTAATTTTCTGGCACATACTGAAATCCGCCAAACGGCAATAGGCTGCATCATGCCTTGCACATATAATTTATTCATATCCAAATCTAGAATATAACTTGACTCGAGGGATCTGATGAACACACACCCATACGCAGATTATTTGACTTGATGTGTCTATGGACACATTCGCTGAATCCTCCACGGATCTCATGCTTAGACAATAGATACATATCAGCATCAGCCCAAAGTTCGATACTGTGCCTTGCTTTCTTAAGTATCACGTCCCAGGACCACCCAGGTGCCATGTAATAAAAGGCAGGGCCCAGAGAGTATGTGGCCATGCATATACTCCAGAACTTTCCCAAAACATCAGCAAGCAGGCTCACGTCGGTGTTCATGTATAGTCTTGAGTATTCACCCAAACAGCGAATGTTGAAATTCCGCCAGACATTCACGGCGTGCTCATAATCTGCACTAGTTATTGCATCGCCTGTGAGGGTACTGGAAAATGCAGGTATGTCGGGCAGCCTGGTTTCGTAGAGTTTTTCCTTAATATGCAGATACCAATAAGGGGTTCCTCATTTCCTAGTCACAAGTCGAAACTTTTCCTCATCTGGGTATTCAGATCAGGTGATGTGCATATCCTCCTGAGGTAGAGTATCAACAAGTTCTGGAGTGAATTCTGCATGAAACGTAAAGAGTAACGTAACGAGTAATTTTTGGCGTCATTCGTTTGTAGAAAGAGATATACTTCTCCACACTCTCCGTCTGGACACTGACATGGTTTTTCATCATACAGAAGTTACCCAATTGCTTAAATAGAAAGTGAGCTTAAATTATGGAAGAAGACGGGTATGTGTCTTGTAACTTATACTTCAAATTGAATGCATTGTGAGCTGCACCGTGGAACTTATAAAGACTCCTTTGACAAAAAAGAAAATTTTTTTTTGTTTACCACTACTACTACTAGGTTAATTATGTTTAGCTCTACAGGACCTTTATATTGAAATGTTTCCCCACACCACCTTGTATTGTCTTTCTATGTGTGTGAGTAACTGTATGTTCACTGTTGTGGGTAAATACATACAGCGTACACAGGGCGATGTGTGAAATTGATAGCGATTACACGCTTCCGCTGTTGTAGAAATCTGCTCCAGATGCTGCAGATACCGTGTTGAGCTGAACGTGGGAACCAAAGTACGAAGAAATATTCTTCGGGGTTCTGTTGCATAGCAATCAGATTGCTTTCAGTTCTGAGAAATGTCCAGGTACTATTGTGGATTTGAATGATCCATGAAGTGACTTCTTTTCCGAAGAAAACATCGAACTATTTCAGTAGAACTGAACGCTCCCGTCGGAACTGTTCTCAAGCTGGTGTTTATTAGTAAATCACAATAGAAGTATGTCGCTGGGTGTATAATAACACGTACCTTCTTGAAATGAACAATATTTTATTGTTCTATTAACTGATTTCCTTCCATATACACATATATTTTACAATGTGAATCAAAAACTCGCAATGGCGTCAATTTTTACATCACAAGACTGGCTCTCCTCTCCTAGAATTTTTTACTCTTAAGAAGAACAAAAGCTCTATCTCCTAAGAACAATTATGTGAGCGCTGACCGCCACAGAGTAATAAACAATATCTTTGTCTCTCTCTCCCTCTCCCTCTCCCTCTCTCGCACTGTCACAGCAAGTTACGCTGCATGATACATCATGAACTTCACCCAAGCTGACAATTATCTCTACTGGGAGATTCAGCTTTTCTATCTACCAGCGGTCCACAGATAAGACATTTAAAAGCATCATTGTATAATTTTCTATCCTCCTCCGATTCGGACATGGGCATGTTGATGCTGTAAACCCTATCAACATCCCGTGAGAGGTTTTCAAGCTCATGGAGCAACCAAACCGCAGGATTATATCCAACATAAGATTCATATTGATTAAGATTTATATGAGCATACAAGCTGGCAAGCCGTGTCATACAGTACTTGTTTTTGAGTGAAGGTTGTATTTGAGGGTAAGGGGTTCCCTTCAAGTGGTTTGTAGGGATTAGGAGACATTCGACGTCATAGTATACAACAAACGATCATCGTTTCTGGTGGTGAGTATTCTTGAATTTGGTGAACTAGCTTCCTTCTGCAGGCATCACAACACATACTGGTTCCTTGGGTTCGCAGTCCTTTAGATGCCTTTCTAAGTACTTCCGAAAATGTGTTTAGACGCCTGAATCACATGTCTGTAAAGGAAGCGAGACATGTCTTTGAACAAAGTTTTTATTGTTAATGGTCATCTTCAGAGAGGAGCAGCAGGTTTACATGAAGATCACACTCACCTACATAGGTCGAAAAATGGTGTGTTCCAGCTACAGTATGCTCCTCTTGCTCATCTGGCTTGCTTTTATGCCTCTTCAGGCCATAAAAGTGAACCAATATTCTGGGATATTGTGCCTCAAATTTTGGTAAGTCTTGAATCTATTTGGGGAACTCGATAGCATCAAGGTTATTACATCCAAAAATGTTAAGGACTATTCCGTATCGAGATAAGATGTTGGAATTTTTTGTGTAATTTCTTTCACAAGCTAGGATCGACCATGCAAAATGAGCTTTATCCTAATCATCTAGGACATTAATGAAAGGCTGCTTGTCCTTGATATCCTCAGGGAGTTTAATGTTACTGGGCCCTTCTTTTAATGGATGATATACATTAATATGGATGTCAAGAAGCGGTATTCGGCTTAGTGTTTCTGCTGACCCTTCTACTGCTACTTCAGAAAACCAGGCCAGTATAACACCGGAGGTGGATTCATGATACCACTCGGCGATTGTTGTACTCGAAGATATAACGCCATTCTCACCCCATGTGTAGTGCAGACTTTTCTCCTCAGCAGCAGTCAGCTATTTGTGAGGGTGAGTAGCATTGAGGAGCTATGCCACGAGCACCGAGAGGCACGCTTCTAGAAACTCGACTGGGTAGCGATACCTCATGGCTCGATTCTCAATTCTAGTGAACGAAATACACCCCTCAAAGACCCTAGCAACCACCGACTATTCTAGAGAGGTCATGATGCCTCTGATTTGATGTTCTTCACTGTCAGGACAGGAAAAAGCACTAGCGCTAGCCACAGGTTCATTATCATTAACACTACAACTAGGAGACAACTGCATCCACCAAGTGGCTTATGGCGTTGGGGCAGAGGCGCTTTGTGTGTCGGGGTGAGAGATATGCGCTGAGGCACACATAAGTTTGCTGCCGGTGAGGGTGAACAGAAGCCGATGTAGAAGAAGGTGGGGTGGTGACCTTTTGTGGGAGCACCGAGGCGGTGGAGGGAGTGCTTGCAGATGCTACTGCGTGCTGGAGCCTTCATCATCGCCAGCCTGGGGGTGGGAGATAGTTGCTGTGACTGAACCACCCACAGACCCCAGACCATAAGTGATTGTGTGGAGGCCGGAAGTACAGCACTCACAGCTGCTTTCACTGCCTCTCGCACAGCCATGAGCAGCGCCTTGCACAGCGGTGCAAGTCGCTTAGGCGGTTGTTTGATACCTGACCCCACAGCCTAAGCGCTAGATGCCCGTGGCACAGTGAGCTGTTGTGGTGCTGTTGGTGAAACTTCAGTAACATACGAATAACGAAAGAAAGTTATGTACAGTGCTCATGATTTTTCTGTATCAACATTCCAGATTAATAATTATATGCTGTAACGATGACTGTTGCATTACAATCACCTTTCGTACTGTGGTCCCAGGACTAAGCAGTTCAATCGATCTTTCTGCCAGTTCCCACAGCTTATCAAATATTTCTTCGTCCACATCATAAAGAGCGAGATAGCACTACCTTCAGCAGCTGCCATCTCATGCACCAACTCCGGTATATCCCCCTCGCCAGAATTACTGTTGTAGAGTCACTGATCCATCTCACGGTTGTCTGCAACATAATTCTGCACTGGATTTGCCTACAGCAAAATACTGTTTACACATACCTACAAAGAAAAATAAAATGCTCATACGAGATGGAAGTGATGGCTGCTGGTTATCAGTCTTAACCAATACCCCTGCTGGATTCTCAGCGTCCTCTTGCCCCATAGCACGATCTACAACAATGAAGATTATATACCTCACACAATTGTATATGATGAAAAAAAAATGTCTAACAGTAATACACTATAAATGTACTTGAGGATGTGCTGCTCCAATTTGGTCTCTAGTAGCCGCTCAAGGTCTGTCAGATGCCGCTCTAACGCTGCAACAGCGAAATCAAAAGTTTTGTAAACTCCTGTTACAATTTGAATACATCAAGAGCTGTTTTCTGAAAATTTAAACTATCACACAGAATAAGGAGATGTACTTGCACGATGGTAGAATAACGTCTTCGGCTTGTTGCTGCTGTTGACTTTAACCATCCAGCGACTGCTGTTCTAATACTAGAACAACAGGCAAAGTGTTATAACCGCTTGTTACGACTTGAACTCCTTATGGTATGTTTTCTGAACATGTAAACTACCGCACACATAATTGTGAGATGTATGTCCACTATGGTAGCAAAACCTCTTTGGCTTGCTGCTGCTGGCAACTTTCAGCTTCCAGCTGATGCTCTAATTCAGACACCATTTCGGGAACGAATGCTGCAGTAGGAGGAAAAAAAAATTTTTATAACCACTTGTTACGAACATTTATCACACTCCCAAAATTATTTGAATACTTCGCTACGAAATTTTGTAACTGTCGCCATTTGAGCTCATAATTTTTTTGTAAAGACCCGCCAGATTAACTAAGAGCGCTAATGCGCTGTTTCCTGGACTCGCGTAGGCGCACCGATCCTGGATCGAATGTGCCCGGTGGATTAACGACGCGACCCGCTGTGCCGGCCTGCCTGGATGTGGTTTTTAGGCGGTCTTCCACATCCCACTAGGTGAATACTGGGCTGGTTCCCACGCTCCACCTCAGTTACACGACTCAATGACATCTTAACATGTTCGCACTATTCCATAGATTACACTATACGCAGACAGCTGGTGTGAACTCATTCCTTCCCAGGGGGTATGGGGTGGTTGCGGGAAGGGCATCCAGCAACCTCTTAGCATTAATATTGCCAAATCCATACGTAATCCAGCCGACCCTGCGCAACTGCGGGATAATAGTGCAAGCCATAGATATATCTTTTTTTTTTCTGTAAAGACTTACATGAAAATTACCGTAAGTTTGGCCGCTTCCCATCACCAATGCCACCGTCATTGCCACTGGCTGGCCATTTCATATTGTGATAATCACACAGACACAACTAGGCGTTTTCTAAGACTGGTAATGATTGTGGTGGGGGTTGGGCTTTATTTATCTTCCGAACCCCCCCCCCTGTATCTTGCTGAAGACCAACAAGAGCTCAGAATGCCGTACCAGTGAGTAATAACTTGCCTTCGTTTTCTTCAAGGTGGTTGAAGCAGGCTTGGTGTACATGGCTGAGAAACAGAACACTGCTGTGAGGGACAAATAAATTCTGGAACATACAGATAGAGGGCACTATCGAAAACACCCTTTGTTTGCTGTAAAGTGAGCGCATGTGGCTGGAAAATTGGACGCATCTGCTATCGTTAGAAAAACACCCCTTGTTCATTCTGGGACAAAGAGATAGCCAGGCACTTCCAGCCCCAGCTGCATCCATTGAAATCCATGCTGTTGTTCGTTAGGGCACAGCTGTCAGAGGAAGATGCTAACATTTGGATACAAGTCTATAGTCTATATTAGACCCCCCCAGCCACGAGCCGAGGGAACGGTGCCAATTGCTGATTTATCACTGGCTGGCCACTGCAGGTACCATATGTGGCGCTGAGTGGTAGCGCAGAGCAAGAGGAGTTGGTAGGAGGATCAAGTTTGTGTGGTCCAGTAATGTCACATGAGGCATGGCAGCTGTGGTCCAGCCTGTTTTTCTTCTCTTATTTTCGGACAAAGGCCTGTCTTGAAAGTGAAACTCCTCGTTGGACAGTCGACGACATGGCACAACACGTGTAGCAAACAGTGGAGTGACTTCAGTATTAAATGTGCAAACAAAGTTGACACTCGGCGCGCTGGCTGATGGGAGTGGCTGTAAATGGCAAATGACTTTGCAATCGCTCCCATCAGTCACCGCGTCGAGTGTCAACTGTCCTTGTATGCACAATATATGATGCAATCAGAAGATAAATAAGAGTATTCCTGTCCTACGGAATGCAAAATATGTCCTCTACAGTGCATAGTTCCGTAATTTCCTGACCTATAAATTTTCCTTGTCCAACAAAATTCTAATTATGCCCTCTGCATTGAATAATGCGCTGATTTCCCATACTCTGACTTTTTTTTGTGTTACCTGTCCCCATTTTATAAAAAATTTCCATCAACAATTTCCGTTAATATTATGTCCTCTGAATTGACACTTGAATTCTGCAGCCGAATTCAATTTTACTGCGAAAAGTCACAAATCTGGTCAAAATCAGAAATTGCCATCAATAGGTTAGATGGGAGAGGGGGAGTGGTGTTGAGGGGAACGGGGTGGAGACCACGTGCTGGATCAGAAAAACACATAACACCATCGGGTGTTTGGTGTGGCGATTGGGATAGGGTGGGGGAGGGGGAGTAATTTATTCATTTATGTATTTTCTTTACACGTCAAGTTCCATAGGATAAAATTGAGGAGCAAGTCGCCTACGTTATGGAACGTGTCAGTACATGCTATTTTAACATAAAAGTAATAACACAAAAAATAAAATGTTTATGAAGCCAAAACAGTTAATCTGTATGTTTAAGTAAACGCAGTCAACAATACAAGAAGAATCAGCATAATTTTTCAAGGAACTCCTCGACAGAATAGAAGGAGTGAACAATGAGGAATCTCTTCAGTACCGATTTGAAAGGGTGTGGATTACTGTAAAGATTTTTGAATTAGAATGGTAGCTTAATGAAAACGGATGCTGCAGTATACTGCACACCTTTCTTCACAAGAGTTAAGGAAGTCCGATTCAAATGCAGGTTGGATTTCTGTCGAGTATTAACAGAGTGAAAGTTGCTTATTCTTGGTAATAAGCTAATATTGTTAACAATAAATGACAGTAAAGAATACATATATTGAGAGGCGAATGTCAAAATACCCAGACTCGTGAACAGGGGTCGACAAGAGGTTCGTGAACCTACACCACTTATTGCCAAAACCATCTGTTTCTGAGCCAAAAATATCCTTTTAGAATGGGAAGAGCTACCCTAAAACATAATACCATACGACATAATCGAATGAATGTAACAAAGTAATTTTCGTATCGAACGATCACTCACTTCCGATACCTTCGAATAGTAAAAGTAGCAGCATTAAGTATTTGAACTAGATTCTGAACGTGAGCTTTCCACGACGGTTTACTATCCATATGAGCACATAGAAATTTTAACTGTTCCGGTTTCACCAATTATATGCCCATTCTGTGACATTAAAACGTCAGGTTTTGTAGAATTGTGTGTTAGAAACTGTAAAAACTGAGTCTTACTATGATTTAGTATTACTTTATTTTCTACAAGGCATGAACGTAGGTCATGAACTGCACTATTTGAAACCGAGCTGATGTTGCGCACAACATCCTTTACTACCAAGCTAGTGTCACCAGCAAACAGAAATATTTCAGAGTTACTCGTAATACTAGAGGACATATCATTTATATAAATAAGGAACAGGAGTGGCACAACACTGATCCCCGAGGCAACCCTCACTTGACCATACTCCACTCAGACCCCACACCACAACCATTCTCAGCATTCAGAATAATGACCTTCCACTGTCGGTTGCTAAAGTAAGAGGTGCAGCAATTGTCAGCTACTCCCCGTACTCTGTAATGGTCCAAATTCTGGTTTTGTGATCAACGTAATCAAACGTCTTAGTTAAATCAGAAAATATGCGTAGCGTTGGAAACCCAGTACCTCAAAGAGAAAAGAGGACGCAGCATTTTCAGTTGTTAAACGACTTCTAAAGCCGAACTCTACATTTGATAGCAAATTATGTGATCTAAAATGATCAATTATTCCTACATACACAGCCTTCTCAATAACTTTACCAGACATAGATGGCATAGATATAGGTCTAAAATTACCTACATTATCCATTTCTCCCTTTTTATAAAGCGGCTTTTCTACTGGGTACTTTGATCGTTCAGGAAACAGATCACTCCTAAGGAAAAATTAGAAATATTGCTAAATACAGGGCTAACATGTGCAACACAGTACTTTAATATTCTGCTAGGCACTCTACCATAACCATGAGAGACCTTAGTCTTGAATGATTTAATTACTGACTCAGTCCTCCTCTTGTCTGTCTCACTGAGAAGTGTAGCAGACATCAATCTCAGAAGGGTATTTGTCATGAAAGTTATATGATTCCCTGTAATAACTAAGTTTCTAATTCATTTACCAGCAATGCTCAAAAAATGATTGTTAATTGCTATAGATATATCTGATTTGTCAGCAACAGAAATATTTTTACTACAAACTGACCGTATATCATCGACCTTGTGCTGCTGACCAGACACTTCCTTCACAACTGACCATATGGTTTTAATTTTATCCTGTGAATGAGCTATTCTATTTGAATACCGTCCTAATAACATTTTTAAGCACCTTACAATACTGTTTGTAATGGGCTACTGTAGCTTGATTACAACTACTTCAAACATTTTGATATAACTCCCGCTTTATTCTATATGATATCCTTTTCCCACTAGTCAGCCACCTGGGCTGCCTATTACTGCTAGTACCTGTTTAGAAAGTTTTGATGGAAAGCAAATCTCAAAGAGAATGAGAAATGTGTTAGGGAAGTCATTACATTTGTCTTCTATCTTATCGGCACTATAAATATCCTGCCACTCTTGTTCCTTGACAAGGTTTAAAAGACTCTCTACTGCACTTGGATTATCTTCCCGATATCGTTTTTAATTATGCGTGACATTTCTTTGAGTCCAAAGCCTTTTAGTTTTAAAATTGGTGCATTATAATCTGAAAGTCCATTCACCTTTTTACTAACAGAATGCCCATCTAGTAATGAAGAATGAATAAATATATTGTCTACGGCTGTGCTACTGTTCCCCTGCGCCCTAGTTTGAAGAAACACAGTCTTCATTAGATATGACCTCTACCAACATCCTTTTTCTTGCACCTTTATATACAGAATTTATATTTAAGTCACCACAAATAACTAGTTTCTGCTACTTTGCACAAAATAAATCAAGAGCCCTTCCTATCTTTAGCAGAAATGCTCTGAAGTCAGAGTTAGGGGACTTATAAACAACAACAATTAGAAGTTTAGTTTAACTAAATTCAACTGCCCCTGCACAACATTTAAAGACCTGTTCAGAGCAGTGCTGTGATACTTCTATAGACTCAAATGGAATACTATTTTTTACATACATAACTACTCCCCTTTTCCTTAAGAAACTGCCAGCTGATCTGTATCCTGGTAAAGGAAGTCTCTGATTTGTCAAATTTTTTAAGTAGCGCTCCGATATACCTATAATTTCAGTCAACATCTATACGCAGTTCACTAACTTTATCTCTAATACCTCTTATATTTTAATGAATGCGCTAATTCCTCCTCTACTTGGAAACGTGACGTCCTCTGAAGGTGAGCCCTTAGTTAGAGTGACTTCCTGTAAGCAAGCATACCTGTCAGCTGACTTGAATCTAAAGAAGGTACAGTTTTAACACCAGCTACTACAGAAATTTTTCCATGAGTGATCCCACCATCACCCACTACACTGTAGACAATAAGCTTTTCCAGCCTCCCTTTTCCATACCTGTTGAGGTGCAGGCCATGTCTAGTGATACCCCTTCCCCCCTCAACCTATATAGTTTGGGCGTTGTAACTGCACCTGAAGGGCACAGATATTACGATCCTGCTCCTCTATTAAGTTATTTCTACAACAGATTCTGCATTCCCAGGAGAGGATACCGCTAGAATGCACACTGGCTTCTCTAGTACATCCCCCCAATGAAAGTACTTTGAATAAATTTCACACCCCGTAACCCACTACTCACAAACCTACGACAGAGCCCACACTCTTCACTCATGGTAAAATTTTACAGTTACTGATAAAAACTACACATCTACATTACGTAAGTTCAGTTACACCAGTAGAACTATGTGTAGTACTAACAACAGCGGTCTCGAAATTCTCTGTCTACTAAGAAAGCCACTAGTTGTATTAATACTAATACACCACAGCTAATACCAATACCAACAAAACTTCGCAAAATTATTAGCTGAAAGCAAAAATTAAAGTGGTCACTGGAACACTCAACGAGGTTAAAACACTGAATGAAAATTTTACTGCAATATTTCACAAGAAACAATAAGAAACGTCAACTGAAAACTAAAGAATGAAATTAACTAAACTACTTCCACGCACAGAAAACTGTAAAAAAACACAGAGAGCGAACGTTTCTAAAAGTTTATTAAATCGTTATTTCGCCACAAACAGCGCGAAACACTGTTGAAAACTATTAAATTTAGTAACTGTATAACAGCACCCAATTTAATTAATTTGCACATCAAGTTGACATCAAACTTGCGTTTGTATCGCCCTTAACCCACTACACTCATTGTGATACAGTGGCTCACATAGTAATCAGTTTGTTTCACCATATACAGTATAGTGACGTCTCAACGTTTCTCCGCAGATATGACTTGTTTATGAGGTGCTGAGCCAATTGTAGAAGAGTTTCTACGCCTCCACTATACACATTGAGAGAGAAAAATTCAATATTTTGGCTGTAACATTGTTTTATGACTTCGTGTTAAAAATAACTAACGATTCTTCAGTCCTTGCAGGCCTTTCCGAGGCCTTCAGATTCTCATTTTCTATTTAAAGGAGACCATTTTCGAACTCTTGGAGTGTTTTGCTTTATAATATATGTTTGGGGGGAGTTACTTGATAATTTCTTTATAGTAGTACCCATCGTAAGGTAACAATTGTCTACTGCAGGAACGTGTTATTGAGATTTCTTTGGGGGATCATCGGTGACAGGGTTTGCATGGAAATGGCCCACTCAGCCTGAGGCTGTCGGCCAAACTGGACCCGCTAGCATTCGGTCCTGTCCTGTTCCATAAGCATGGCCATGGTGTCCGCTACCTTGCCGCCAAATATCCGCGGTCGAGGTGGGGCTCTAGCCACAGTCCAGCTCACCCCTATGGTGGAGGAATTAAGATGTTCTGGACATATCAGTTTTTAGGCACTCTATGAGTGTCAGCCTTCAGGGTTTCCTGAGGTCTTTGAAAGTTAACCTGCTTAATTGAGCCCTCAGCAATTCTTATTGCCATTCTGTCAATGCTAAGTTCACATTTAGTACATTAATATTTCTTTGAGAGAATTTCTGGGTATTTTTTGTTAGTTAAAAGAATTTACGTTAGTTTGTTGTTGATTTAAAACTACAGTGCATGTTATCACTTACTTAAGTCGAAGTAAAGTTTCTGTTAAAGGCTTTGTTAAATGATGTCTCACGTTCGTTATAATTTTCCAAAAATTTTGCAATTCGCACTGTTCTTTATTGGGTATTGTGTGTTCATGTTATCTAGGGCCATTTGCATACTGATATTCCTCCAGTTATGAGTTACTGCTCGTGTTAAACTTCATTGGTACTACCAATTCTTATAAAATTTTGTTAATTGTAATTTGTTACATGGGGTAATAGCTCCCTTTCTTATTATGTATTTCGTACACTATATTAAATTTTATTGAAAGGTTACGTAATTGGTTACTAAGATTGGGTCATAAATATCGTGTATTAAACCAGTGAAGGATGCATTTGAAATCCCTTCAGCTGAGAGCGTCTCGTAAAGTCTCGTCGCCACTTAAGAGGACATAATTTCATATCTCACCCTGCAACGCCATGGTCTCCAAAATAAAGAAATGCGAATTCCTTGAATCAAATGTCGAACAGTTCTGAGTTCGTGAGAATGGACGGCTCACGCCTGACAAACAAAAGCACTGAAGACATCAAGAAAGTCCGTTCCCCAACTTATTTTCAAAACTTGCTATCCTTCTTGCTAATAGTCAGTTAGTGTGGGAGTTTTATCCACTGCGAACCACTCAAGCTTATGAGGAAGATAGGTAACTTATTTCACTGGACAAATGATAGCGAACAGTCTTTTTGTAGCTAAAGGCGCAAGTTCGGCCGCGATCCATGCCTAGCAACGTCTGACCCTAATAATCCATAACTCCTCCCCAACGACGCCTATCAACATAACTTTGGTATATTGTTACTAAAAACTTGATGACATAGAACATTCCATTTCAACTGTCTAGAAATCATGGAATTCTACTTGTCTCACCTGTAGTCAAATAGAAAAAGAAATGCTATCAAGTATTTTTGGGGTCCAAAAATTTCATAATATCGTCTATGGTGCAAAATTTCGCCTGTTTACTGACGACAAACCTCTAGTCACCCTCTTCAGCTCTAATAACCGTGTCCTCGAGAAACCAGCTCGGCGATTGCAAAGGTGGACCTCGTTCCGAAAAGAGAACTAATACTAGATCCAGGGCAGATCCTATTTTTAGAGTGCCGGTTGATAATTAAACATACTTTCTGATAATCAGTTCGATGAACAGTTGCCAGTGTAGTTAGCTGTTACTGGGAGCTACAGGATGCTCTCAACAGATTCTCCATCTGCATCTACACCTACACCTACAGCTACATCTACGTCTACATGATTACTCTGTCACTCTCAAGAAAGTGCCTGTCAAAGGGGTGAATGAACCACCTTCAAGCTGTCTCTACAATTCCAGTCTCGAAAGGCGCGCGGGAAAAACGAACACCTCAATTTTTCTGTGCGAGCCCTGATTTATCTTCTTTTATCGTGATGATAATTTCTTCCTATGTAGGTGGGTGCCAACAGAATGTTTTCACTATCGGAGGAGAAAACTGGTGACTGAAATTTCATGTAAAAATCCCGTCGTGACGAAAAACGATTTTGTTTTAATGATTGCTACTTCAATTCACATATCACGTCTTTGGCACTATCTCCCTATTTCGCGATAGTACAAAACGAGCCGCCCTTCTTTGAACTTTTTCGATGTCATCCGTCAGTCCCACCTGATGCGAATCCAACATCGCACAGCAATACTACAAAATAGGCGGACAAGCGTGGTGTAAGCAGTCTCTTTAGTAGACCTGTTGCACCTTCTAAATGTTCTGTCAATGAATCGCAGTCTTTGGTTTGCTCTACCCACAACATTATCTATGTGATTGTTCCAATTTAGATTATTTGTAATTGTCATCCATAAGTATTTAGTGGAATTTACAGCCTTCAGTTTTGTGTGACTTATCGCGTAATCGAAATTTAGTGTATTTCTTTTAGTACTCATGTGAATAACTTCGCACTTTTCTTTATTCAAGGTCAATTGCCCCTTTTAGGACCATACAGATATCTTATCTAAATCATTTTCCAATTCGTTTTGGTCACCCCATGACTTTATAAGACGTGAAAAAAAAACCGCATCAACTGCAAGACGGCTACTAAGATTGTCTCTTACATCGTTAATATACATCAGGAACAATAGAGGGCCAATAGCACTTCCTTGGGGAACCCCGTATATTACTTCTCTTTTACTCAACAGCTTTCCGTCTATTACTACGAACTGTGACATTTATGATAGGAAATCACGAATCCAGTCGCACAACTGAGGTGATGTTCCATAGGCTAGCAGTGTGGTTAAAAGACCCTTGTGAGGAACGGTGTCGAAAGCCTTCTGGAAATCTAAAAATATGGAATCGATTTGACATCCCCTGTTGATAGCACTCATTACTCCATGAGTATAAAGAGCAAGTTTTGTTTCGCAAGAACGATATTTTCTGAATCCGTGTCGACTATGTGTCGATAAATCTTTTCCTTCGAGGTACTTCATAATGTTCGAATACAAATTGGTTCAAAGGGCTCTGATCACTATGGGACATAACATCTGAAGTCATCAGTCCTCTACACCTGAGAACTACTTCAAGCTAACTAACCTAAAGACATCACACACATCCATGCCCAAGGCAAGATTCGAACCTGCGACCGTAGGGGTCTCGCGGTTACAGACTGAAGCGCCTAGAACCGCTAAGCCACAACGGCCGGCTGTTAGAATACATTAAATGTTCCAAAACCCTACAGCAAATCGACGTTAGAGACATGGGCCTGTAGTTCAACGGATTAGTCCTACTTCCTTTTTCGGGCATTGGTGAGCATGCGGTTGAATTTAATTGCTAAATACGGAGCTATTGTATAAGCATATTCAGGGGAACCTGACTGGTATACAATCTGGATAAGAAGCTTTGCCTTTATGAAGTGAATTAAGCTGCTTTGTGACACCGAGGATATCTACTTCTATGTTTCTCATCTTGGCAGTTTTCTTGATTGGAACTGAAGAATATTTACTTCGGTTTCTTTGGTGAAGGAGTTTCGGAATACCGTGTTTAATAACTCTGCTTTAGTGGCACTGCCATCAGTGACTTCACCGTTGTTATCGAGCAATGAAGGAATTGATTGCGTCGTGAGACTGGTGTGCTTTTTGTATGACCAGAATCTCTTTGGTTTTTCTAACAGATTTCGAGACAGATTTTCGTTATGGAAATTATTAAAAGCATCTCGCATTGAAGTACGTGCTGTATTTCGAGCTTCTGTAAGAGTTTGCCAGTCTTTGAGATTTTGCGTTCTTTTAAATTTGGCATGCTTTTTTCGCTGCTTCTGCAACAGCAATCTGACCCGTTTTGTGTACCATGGGGGACCTGTACCAAGACTTATTAATTTATTTAGTATGTATCTGTCAGCTGCTGTCGATACTACCCCTCTGAAATCATTCCACATCTTTTCTACGCTAACATGAACAGATCGAAAGGAGTGAACACTATCTTTTATAACGGCTTTTTTAAATAGATATACTTTGCGTTTCTTTTTGATGGTAGTAGCTGTTACGTCATTCAGCCTAGCAGCAACTGCCTTGTGGTCGCTAATCCTGTATTCGCCACGATACTCACTATTTGTCCAGGATTATTTGTTGCTAAAAGATCAAGTATGCTTTCGTAACCATTTACGCTTCGAGTGGGCTCATGAACGAATTGTTCAAAATAATTTTCTGAGAAAGCATTCCGTACAATTTCGGATGACGTTTCTTATGCCTGCCGCCGGCTTTGGATGTACAATTTTTTCCAGCATATCGAAGGTAGATCGAAGTTACCACCGATTATAGCTGTATGAGTGGGGTGCCTATCTGAAATGAGACTTAAGTTATCTTTGAATTGTTCAGCAACTATATCTTCTGAGTCGGGGGGGGGGGGGGGGGGTCGATGAAACGATCCAATTAATAATTTAGACCGATTGTCAAGAATAATCTCTACCCCTACTGTTAAGCAGGAACTGTTGTTGTTGTTGTTGTGGTCTTCAGTCCTGAGACTCGTTTCATGCAGCTCTCCATGCTACTCTATCCTGTGCAAGTTTCTTCATCTCCCAGTACCTACTGCAACCTACATCCTTCTGAATCTGCTTAGTGTATTGATCTCTTGGTCTCCCTCTACGATTTTTACCCTCCACGCTGCCCTCCAATGCGAAATTCGTGATCCCTTGATGCCTCAAAACATGTCCTACCAACCGATCCCTTCCCCTAGTCAAGTTGTGCCACAAACTTCTCTTCTCCCCAATCCTATTCAATACCTCCTCATTAGTTACGTGATCTACCCACCTTATCTTCAGCATTCTTCTGTAGCACCACATTTCGAAAGCTTCTATTCTCTTCTTGTCCAAACTGGTTATCGTCCATGTTTCACTTCCATACATGGCTACACTCCATACAAATACTTTCAGAAACGACTTCCTGACGCTTAAATCTATACACGATGTTAACAAATTTCTCTTCTTCAGAAACGATTTCCTTGCCATTGCCAGTCTACATTTTATATCCTCTCTACTTCGACCATCATCACTTATTTTACTCCCTAAATAGCAAAACTCCTTTACTACTTTAAGTGTCTCATTTCCTAATCTAATCCCCTCAGCATCACCCAATTTAATTTGACTACATTCCTTTATCCTCGTTTTCCTTTTGTTGATGTTCATCTTATATCCTCCTTTCAAGACACTGTCCATTCCGTTCAACTGCTCTTCCAAGTCCTTTGCTGTCTCTGACAGAATTACAATGTCATCGGCGGACCTCAAAGTTTTTATTTCTTCTCCATGGATTTTAAAACCTACTCCGAATTTTTCTTTTATTTCCTTTACTGCTTGCTCAATACACAGATTGAATAACATCGGGGATAGGCTACAACCCTGTCTCACTCCTTTCCCAACCACTGCTTCCCTTTCATGCCCCTCGACTCTTATAACTGCCATCTTGTTTCTGTACAAATTGTAAATAGCCTTTCGCTCTCTGTATTTTACCCCTGCCACCTTCAGAATTTGATAGAGAGTATTCCAGCTAACGTTGTCAAAAGCTTTCTCTAAGTCTACAAATGCTAGAAACGTAGGTTTGCCTTTTCTTAATCTTTCTTCTAAGATAAGTCGTAAGGTTAGTATTGCCTCACGTGTTCCAACATTTCTACGGAATCCAAACTGATCTTCCCCGAGGTCCGCTTCTACCAGTTTTTCCATTCGTCTGTAAAGAATTCACGTTAATATTTTGCAGCTGTGACTTTGATAGTTCGGTAATTTTCACATCTGTCAACACCTGCTTTCTTTGGGATTGGAATTATTATATTCTTCTTGAAGTCTGTGGGTATTTCGCCTCTCTCATACATCTTGCTCACCAGATGGTAGAGTTTTGTCATGACTGGCTCTCCCAAGGCCATCAGTAGTTCCAATGGAATGTTGTCTACTCCCGGGGCCTTGTTTCGACTCAGGTCTTTCAGTGCTCTGTCAAACTCTTCACGCAGTATCTTATCTCCCATTTCATCTTCATCTACATCCTCTTCAATTTCCGTAATATTGTCCTCAAGTACATCGCCCTTGTATAAACCCTCTATATACTCCTTCCACCTTTCTGCCTTCCATTCTTTGCTTAGAAGTGGGTTTCCATCTGAGCTCTTGATATTCATACAAGTGGTTCTCTTATCTCCAAAGGTATCTTCAATTTTCCTGAAGGCAGTATCTATCTTACCCCTAGTGAGATAAGCCTCTGCATCCTTACATTTGTCCTCTAGCCATCCCTGCTTAGCCATTTTGCACTTCCTTTCGATCTCAGTTTTGAGACGTTTGTATTCCTTTTTGCCTGCTTCATTTACTGCATTTTTATATTTTCTCCTTTCATCAATTAAATTCAATATTTCTTCTGTTACCCAAGGATTTCTACTAGTCCTCGTCTTTTTACCTACTTGATCCTCTGCTGCCTTCACTACTTCATCCCTCAGAGCTACGCATTCTTCTTCTACTGTATTTCTTTCCCCCATGCCTGTCAATTGTTCCCTTATGCTCTCCCTGAAACTCTGTACAACCTCTGGTTCTATCATCTTAAATATCACTACAAGGGAAACTACTTCTGACAGCATCACCACGCTAGATATTGCTCAAGCCACAGCATAGGAACCAGTCCGCAGACAGGTTCTTCGATGAGCTGAATGCACACTTACTAACACCGCCGCAAAGCTTTGTACCCTACATTAGCTATCAGTGGTGGTTCGTTAATTTTTTCACAGGGAAATGGACAGAAATGTTACCAATAACTCAGATAATAAGACACGATTTTACTGTTTGTGAATGCACAGCATAGGTACATTATAAGATATTTGCTTAAAAACTTTAAAAAGCTATTGAAATCTTACAAAATCTTCTCGGGAGCCGCTTTAGCTGTTAGCTGTTGCTTTATGACAGGATTGCACACAACCGATTTCGCGATGATTAAATGGTTCAAATGGCTCTGACCACTATGGGACTTAACATCTATGGCCATCAGTCCCCTAGAACTTAGAACTACTAAAACCTAACTAACCTAAGGACATCACACAACACCCAGTCATCACGAGGCAGAGAAAAACCCTGACCCCGCCGGGAATCGAACCCGGGAACCCGAGTGCGGGAAGCAAGGACGCTACCGCACGACCACGAGCTGCGGACCGCGATGATTAGTCGCATTCTCTGGTGCATACATCTATCAAAATGATAATATGAATTTGAAGGTTTAATAAAAGTAAAAATAAGGCAGTTAACGACAAAGACAGGGAAACAAGTATTCACAAAACTGAATTAACATCAGTTTATAAAAATACACGATCTCCTAATGTTCGAATGGCGTTAGAACTGACGGAACCACCTAATGTAATGTTTACCAGATGAAACAGGAAAAACTGAAGCGGGTTGTTGGCGCCGGCAGTGTACATGGCCACTATCAGCCGCGGATATCGGCCTAAAAAACTAGCTGAAGTAAGACCTCGGAGGAAAACTATACGGAATAAATCAGTGTTTGAATGGAAAAACATAGTCACTCACGATTGATGTAAAATCAGCAGCTCCCCGCAATATTCACATCGTGGAGACGTAACTATGCCATGAGTAGGAAGACAGGACCTCTAACCATACCAATTGACGTATTCTTATAGAAAATGCCGGCGCGCTGAGTGACAGAGAAATGCGGCCAACAAGGAGTATGGAAATATGCGACTGGAGGGTGCAATCATGGAGAGCGAAGAAACATGACTATGTACGAATCGAAGGCTGGGAAACGTTATAGTGTAAATCAAGGAGGAAAAAGACAGTCAGTAATATTACAAACACTTAGGGTGCAATTACAGGGCACGCGGTAAGAGCCGCTGAAGAAAATTAAGGTTAGAAGAACCATAGAAGCTTATTGTGATAAAACAGTAGCAATCGAAAAAAAAATGGTTACAATTGCAACAAAACACACTAGAGGAACATATTAAGTAGAGACAGGTAATCGTTCCGTAGACATAAAATAGTACTAAACATAGGTAGTAGAAATACATATCTGCGGAAGTTGTGGAAGGGAACTAAACCTGGCTGTAGTGCAACCTAATTAGTGTGAAATTACAGAGTGATTTATAAAATGTTTAAAATTGTAACAAACCCATTAGGAAAACGGTTGAATGGATGCTAATAAGAGGCCCATGGTCACAAATTAATACTAAGCGTAAGTAGTACAAATCTACAAAGGATACCTAAACTTCCTGCAGCGTAACACGAACAAATGAAATTACAGAGTGTTCTGTATAAATGGTTAGATTTTAATGAAACCCATTAGGGGAACAATTAAATGGAGACAAGTAACCGCTCCACAGTCATAACTTAATACGGGACATTGGTAGAGCAGTACAGTGCAGTATACACAGTGGTGGGCTGACCAAGGGAGAAGTATACAAAATGGAAAAGGAAATGTTGCCTAATGGAAGAACTTATGGCGAGAAACTGGGAGGAGCAGAGGGCACAGCCATCAAAATTTGATATGGTGTCACAGTGAGTGAGTTCCAGTTGGTCACTCAGGGTATGATCAGAACATTTTTGAAAGACTGCAAAATGAGGATCCCCTACAGAACGTTCTGAATATTTTCATTGTTACCACTGCATAAAATCCTTAGATATTTGACCGGGTCGGAATACCAGTTCATCACTGATAATGTCCATTCTAAACAAATACTGTATTTACTTAGTATTGGGTGTTTTATAGCGCACAGAGCTCTGTAGAACCCTACAGAGATGAAAGGTATAGCATTATTCATTAGTTAATCAACCACGAAACACAATTATTCTGCATATTTTATGTTTATATATCTTTTCTTCGTAGTGGCTGATGACTGGCGTCACATACTAGTCAGTGGTAACATAATCCCTGTAGACCTGATAATGTGGCTAGATGTCTTTAACTCGTTACCTTGAAAGAAATTTATGGCTAGGGCGTAATCAAATCATCTTATTCCGGGTACTGTGTCGCGATGTCCTCTCTTTGCCACGAATAATTGACTTTCCACTTTAGGTCGACCAGAAGTCATGGTAAAATCTTTTGTATTTTTATTGGAAGAATTAATTGCCGAGAAATCGCGTCACATCCTCTAATAATATAACAGTGCTGCCCACTGCCGTGTGACCCCTGTGGAAATATCACGACAGAACGACAAAGCATGATACGATTTACGATGTTTATTTAGATCGTGCCCACTGAGCAACTTGGTGATCAATATCTTGGAGCTAATAACTTATAATATTGGCTGTTTTACCACTTATGTGTAATTTCTATAGAAGTTACCACTGTAGTACACAACAAAAACTAAGGAACTTCCCTTTTTCTGCCACGCATTATCATTAACCCAGCCGTCACAATTTATCATTTGCGAAGGTTCATTGAATGAGAAGTTCTTCCCACTTTTTTATCACTGACTCGACAGAGTGACATCCCTAAACAAGGATGCTTTAATGGCTAAGTTGGTTGTTCTCCATTTAGTTTGGTCTGTTTGTTGCGATCAATGTTTTATCAGTTTCTTGGTTTCATTACCGCCATATGTCAATTATTTATTCTTTAGCTTGTAATGTTGCGAATCATCATATACTTTCGTTCATAGTCTAAATGCCCCTTTATTTCCCTTCACGTTTTCTCCGTATTTTGTAGTGACTGTGCTGTAGTATAGAACAATCGGTAGAAAATTCTCTTTTATTACTTTCTTTCCAGCGCCCTACTCTCTAGTCTTCCGTGGTGGAGAGCAGTGTTCTGAATTTTTTATTCTTTCCGCAATATCGATCGATGTATTAAATGCCAATCATGTTACTTAGTTGATATTCCCGCGTCGTTGATCAAAGTTGCCACCCTTTGCTGCTCGTAGGCTCCGAATTGTAGCGTATAACATGGCACTGTGTAACGTAAGTATGTCGTGCGTGACAGCAACGTGCGGTAATAAATTAGAAAAACGAAAGTACCTGTTCGAATACTTCTTCCACACGTGGAGAGTCCACCTCCTTCATCTTGACAATGTCACACCACACACGAACGCTGCGGCGTCTGCAGCAGTCCGATGTGTTGGGTTCACTGCCATCGATCATCCTCCACGCACTCCGGAGTTGTCCCCATCACATTTTCATCCATTTCCAGAATTTAAGGAACAACTTCGAGGACTCTACTTTGAAGGTGATAAAGTGGTACGACCAGAGGTTGTGACCCGGTCAACGAAGCCAAACATTCTACCGTTCTTGTATCAACAAACAGGTCCCTCGTGGGGAGAAACGTGTTTTAGGGAGAGCATCAGGGAACGATTGACAACAACGGGAGAAAGAAATACAATACAAGAAGAATGGGTAGCTTTGAGAGACGATATAGCGTAGGCAGCAGAGGATCAAGTAGGTGAAAAGACGGCGGCTAGCAGAAATCCTTGGGTAACAGAAAAAATATTGAATTTAATTAATGAAAGGAGAAAATATAAAAATTCAGCAAACTGAGCAGGTAAAAAAGAATACAAACGTCTCAAAAATGAGATTGACAGGAAGTGCAAAATGGCTAAGCAGGGATGGTTAGAGGACAAATGTAAGGTTGTAGAGGCTTATCTCGCTAGGAGTAAGATAGGTACTGCCTACGGGAAAATTAGAGACCTTTGGAGAAAAGAGAACCATTTGAAAGAAAATCAAAAGCTCAGGTGGAAACCCAGTTCTAAGCAAAGAAGTGAAAGCAGGAAGTTGGAAGGAATATTCAGAGGGTCTATGAAAGGGCTGTGTACTTGAGGACAATATTATGGAAATGGAGAAGGAGGTAGATGAAGATGAAATGGGAGATATGAAAGTGCGTGAGGAGTTTCACAGAGCACTGAAAGACATAAGTCGAAACAAGGCCCCGGGAGTAGACAACATTCCATTAGAACTAATGACAGCCTTGGGAGAGCCAGTCCTGACAAAACTCTACCATCTGGTGAGCAAGATGTATGGGACAGGCGAAATACCCTCAGACTTCAAGAAGAATATTATAATTCCAAGCCCAAGGAAAGCAGGTGTTGACAGATGTGAAAATTACCCAACTATCAGTCTAATAAGTTACGGCTGCAAAATTCTAACACAAATTCTTTACAGACAAATGGAGAAACTGGTAGAAGTGACCTCGGGGAAGATCAGTTTTGATTCTGTAGAAATGTTGGAACACGTAAGGCAATAGTAACCTACGACTTATCTTAGAAGATAGATTAAGGTAAGGCAAACCTACGTTTCTAGCATTTGTAGTCTCAGAGAAAGCTTTGGATAATGTTGACTGGAATACTCTCTTTCAAATTCCGAAGGTGGCAGAGGTCACATACAGGGAGCGAAAGAATATTAAAAATTTGAAACTTCCTGGCAGATTAAAACTGTGTGCCCGACCAAGACTCGAACTCGGGACCTATGCTTTTCGCGGGCAAGTGCTCTATCATCTGAGCTACCGAAGCATGACTCACGCCCGCTACTCACAGCTTTACTTCTGCCAGAAACCAGATGGCAGTTATAAGAGTCGAGGGGCATGAAAGGAAAGCAGTGGTTGATAAGGGAGAGAGACAGGGTTGCACCCTATTCCCGATGTTATTCAAACTTTATATTGGGCAAGCAATAAAGGAAACGAAGTAAAATTTCAGAATAGGAATTAAAATCCACGGAGAAGAAACAAAAACTGTGAGATTTGCCGATGACATTATAATTCTGTCAGAGACAGCAAAGGACCTGGAAGAGCAGTTGAACGGAATGGACAGTCTCTTGAAAAGAGGATATAAGATAAACATCAACAAAAGCAAAACGAGGATAATGGAATGTAGTCGAATTAAATCGGGTGATGCTGAGGGAATTACATTAGGAAATGAGACACTTGAAGTAGTAGATGAGTTTTGCTACTTGGGAGCAAAATAAATGATGGTGGTCGCAGTAGAGAGGATATGAAATGTAGACTGGCAATGGCAACGAAAGCCTTTCTGAAGAAGAGAAATATGTTAACATCGAGTATAGATTTAAGGGTCCGGAAGTTGTTTCTGAACGTGTTTGTACGGAGTGTAGCCACGTAAGGAAGTGAAACATGGACGATAAATAGTTTACACAAGAAGAGAAGAGAAGATTTCACAATGTGGTGCTACAGAAGAATGCTGACGATTAGATGGGTAGAGCAAACAGCTAATGAGGAAGTACTGAACAGAATTGGGGAGAAGAGAAATTTGTGGCCCAACTTGACTAGGAGAAGGGATCGGTTGGTAGGACATGTTCTGAGGCATCAAGGGATCACAAATTTAGGATTGGGGGGCAGCGTGGAGAGTAAAAATTGTAGAGGGAGACCAAGAGATGAATACACTAAGCAGATTCAGAGGGATGTAGGTTGCATTAGGTGGTGGGAGTTGACGAAGCTTGCACAGGATATAGTAACATGGAGAGTTGCATCAAACCAGTCTCTGGACTGGAGACAACAGCAACAACAACAACAACTGTTCTGGATTTGTGGTCAAATACGAAGATGATAACAAGGGGTAGCGACAGTTAATAACAAATTCGGTGTCTAATTTTTATATTCTAATTTTTTTCTGCTGAAGTTTCTGGAGGCAATAACTAAAATGTATGCGAACAATTTGCTCATTTGCACACCACTTCATGAAACAGAAGAAGGAAAGAGGAACGCCACTCCAGTGGAAAAATATCTCCATAATATACAGTAGTCATTTGTATCAGTTTTTAACAATAGAAAAAAGTTAACAAATCCAAAAAGCTGTTACACATGGTGAAAATGTTATCCATCTCCAACAGTACCATGTAGCAAAACTATTCAACACTGTAGATGAACACAGTCTGTACCGCATGGGAGACTTAAATTTGTGCATTGAAACGTGTGTCCAAGCCACAGAATCATAGCAAGATGCTATATTTACAAACAAGCAGGAGGAAACGCGAGTAAACACTGTCAAAATACGAAACATAAGTA
The DNA here is from genome assembly GCF_021461395.2 of Schistocerca americana. Taxonomy (NCBI): domain Eukaryota; kingdom Metazoa; phylum Arthropoda; class Insecta; order Orthoptera; family Acrididae; genus Schistocerca; species Schistocerca americana. The sequence goes on along the minus strand of NC_060122.1, from coordinate 747,232,131 downwards.
ATGAATAAGAAAGTACACGAAATAGTTCGCCAAACCTAAGCTTCACAATACGTTTACCTATGTCCACAAGTTCTGCTCTAGCACACAAAAACACCTTAGGCGCAGAAAAATAAAGTTGTCACAGTCAGGACTAGACAAATATTACAACAGTAAGGGAAAAAGTGGCATACACCACGATTTTTGCCTAAACATGTATTTTAAAATTTAATCAGATAATGTGGATCATCCACTGTTACGGAATTCTATCATTCTTTTCTTGCAACAGAGTGCCGCAGGGTACGAGTGGCCCTCTGCCCGTCACGTTCCTCCAACCACCTCCCGCCTGTGCGTAATTCTGGCGTTAGCGCTAACAGAGGGCGCTGATTATGTGCAGCACTACGTTTTCTTTCATTTGTGGCTCCTTTAGCGATTTGTTTTATGGTTGTTTAATATTACCCGATACACTATCAACAGTGTTTAATATTTATGTCATTATCTAGAACATTGGCACTATAGCACATGTCAACCACTGTTTTTTAAGTCTTCCTCTTTTTAACAATATTACTTTTGTCGTGTTCTTTTTTTATTCCTTTTTTATTACTGTAATGCCTTTTATACGCTATAAGCTTATTACTATTGTATCCCCCTTTATTTCCGCTGTTTCAATTAATTTTTGAAAACTAGTGTTTCCGATATTAGCGACACCTGGTGAACTTACAAGACACACATCTTGTGGCTACTGTACGGCAGCTTGTTTTAAACACTAGTACTACTGACAACATGACTTGTGCATGTGATGTTATTTATACGTGTTTGACGATACTGGTGCTGATTTCGCATTTAACATTTGACGATGCCACTATGGCTGCAGTACATTAGGACTTTGTTTTTTTTATGCGACAGGTATACCTCTTCATATTTAAAGAGCACAAATGTAAATTTTGTCATTACTACTTTTCATTCTGGTCTATGTATTGTTCTTAAACTGTATACACTTTGCGAGTGTATTTATGTTTTTTCCCATTTTTGCCGCAGATCTGATGATGGTCATTAAAGACCGAAACCGGTAATCTGTTGCCAAAATATTTGTGACCATAGACAGAAATTAAAGGAAACTTATTATATATTTTGAGGATTGGATTATAAACAAAATGTCACAAAAATTCAATGGATACTGTTTTATAAGATCCCTCATATTTGCAGGTAACTTGGTACACTAATTTAGACCTGTTGCTGACTGCAGTTGGTAACCAGAGGACCAACACAATCTAAAATGAAACGTCGAGTACCTGTATAATTTAAACAACAACAAAATATCATGTAACACAGTTCCTGACACCAACTTAATCTGTATGTATGTATTTCAGGAAAATAAAAGAAAACGCACACTGGGGATGACACAAATGTGATGAAACATGTTTGGATGTTAAAACAAAACAATAATTCGTATAACTGCAAGCACAGGAACTGCGCTCAGAAATGCAATATGATATGTGAGGATATTCAGCAGGAACATTCGAATATTTCTACAGTATCTAATGGCTTTGTCACAGCCAATGCGGGAGTTTGTATGATAAACTTTGGAAGGATTTGCGACAAGTTGCCTTCTGGCACGAACAGCCGTAAGGTAAATTAGCGTAATGTACTGTAGCTGGCAGTGGTACGTAGCGCAGCGCAGCGCCGCCTCGCTTTAAGCTGCTGTGTCGTCGTCTCCGAGTTCCTCAGATCGATGTCCGCAGGCCCTGGGGGAGAGTTACAGCCAGCGGCGGGTCGCAGATGCTGAGCGCAACGGGAACAAACAAATTGCCGTTGCGGTCCTCCCACGAAGCTCTCAGGCCTCGCTTTGCTCGCGAAGGCTGCCGAGAAACATTGGATTCCAGGAAGGACCAGAGAGACGACACCTGCAGCGCAAGAACCGGTTGGCATTTGAACGAAATTGAGTAAGAAAGTAATGTGCCCCACTAGAATTGCGTCTACAGAGGAGCAACACATTTTTATTTTGCAGCTGTCTTATGAAGTAATTGACATAACCGTATTCTCTTGTAGAAATTTTTTTTTGCCTAATTCCAATACCTTAATACGGAAGGATCTCTTCGCTTGACTCATTGTCTTCTAATGCTGGTGCTCTGCCATCTGCATCGAAAATTCTGTAAATCCTAAAACAGTATCTCTGTCACATCTGGTCTTTGGTATGAAATGTCTTTGTAATGCAGCAAGAACCACCTGTCAATTTTGACAATTCTCGAAACTGCAGAACGTGCATACAACAATATACAGGGTGTCCCAGCTATCTGGTCCACCCAAAATATCTCTGGAACAATAACAGCTATTGGAAAACGTCTTTCACCGGTATCAATGTAGGGCTGGGGCCCATGAATGTCCATATTTGGAAACATTCTAAAACGAAAGCATATGTGATTTTTAACACAAACTTATGTTTTTTTTAAACAGACCTCCTATATTTTTTCTTCAGCAATCCATAGCATGACAAAGCACATACACAATGGCGTTGATTGCATCGCAATATTCCCATTACATCCCGAGATATTGAGACGCGAAGTTGTCGCATGAAACACCCGAGATGCGCTGCTAGCGCACGTCCTGAGGCTCAGGCGTGAACCCCATGCTGCCCGTAATCGCGATGTGATTGACATGTGTAATCACACCTCCATACTTACCAAGAGGTCCGAAACGAATAATACGGTCTGCTGCCATCAACTCTCATAAGCACATAATGGTTTCCCTCTTGCACGTTTTACGTATCTACGTACACGATATGAACCAGTACCGATCGATGTACACCCGTTAGGTTGTCTTATTTATCCTGCACACCCAAAATAAGGTTTATCCAATGCGTTATATGACCCATTGTGCCTGTCGCGTAGGGCCTGGCTCTACTTAGTCAAGTGTCCAACGTAGTTCCCACTACTGCCAGAGTTACCACTTCGCCTTGTTTATGATTTGCGACCCATGCAAACTCCTGTACTTCACCACCCTCCGTGCATCGCATTTGTTGTTGCTTTGGCGTGCAGTACACCGCTTGCCAGTGTAATCGTGCATCAGAGTAATCTAGTGACGGCACGGAGGTAGTACACATTGTGAATAAACGTTGTGTTGTGGAACTTATACTGTACAGTATAATGTACACACATGAAGGTATGGTAGAAATGCTGCTGATCTATGGAGAATGTACGTTGACGGGAAATACGTTATGAGAATGCTTGTTTGTTGATAGTACTGTTAGCGAACATTATGATTATTAAGTTAATATGTCTGTTTTCTACCCTACTCTACATACCTGTAGTGTACCCTGTTGTATGTGGACGAAATGCTGTTCAGGCGGAACGACTGTACAGAAGACGATTCCCTGACAAGCCATCGCCTTCGCGCCGGATGTTTGGTCGTCTCACATATCGTCTACGTGAAACGGGAAGCTTAAATCCAAGACCTTGACATCGTCCTAGAACACGCACAGATGAACGTGCTGAAGTTGCTGTGCTCACTACCATAGCTGTGAATCCTCAAATCAGCACACGTCAAATTGAACGTAAAGTTGGTGTGTCGAAGTCAAGTGCACAGCGTATTCTTAAACGTCATAAATTTCATCCTTACCATGTTCATTTACACCAGGATGTTCATGGAAATGACTTCCGCAACAGGGTAACATTTTGTCGGTGGGCTCAGCAAAAATCTCTGACTAATCCAAATTTTTTTGCAGATGTTCTCTATACCGACGAGGCATCATTCTCCAACAAAGGAATTGTCAATATGAGGAATATGCATTATTGCTCCGCAGACAATCCAAAATGGCTCCGTCATGCAGAGCATCTACGTCCGTGGAAAGTTAATGTTTGGTGTGGGATTATTGGAGATACCATTATCGGACCTTTCTTTATAAATGGCATCCAAAATGGCAGACAATACTCCAGATTTATACGACACAATCTTCCTGTTCTCTTGGACACCGTATCTCTAAACCGGAGAATGGTCATGTGGTATCAGCATGACGGATGCCCAGCACATAACGCCTTACGAGCACGACGACTTCTGAACCGTTCCTTGGTAGGTGGATTGGACGAGGTGGCCCAGTTAGGTGGCCTGCCCGATCTCCGGACCTTACACCGCTGGATTATTTTCCTTGGGGAGCAGTGAAGGATGCTGTTTACCAACATGAACCAGCAACACCAGAGGACATGAAGCAACGCATTATTGATGCTTGTCCAGCCATCAAAGAGGAAACAGTAGCACGAAGTAGGGCATCCTTCATCCGCAGTGTGACCCTATGTATGCAAGCCAATGGACATCACTTTCAGCATGAGATGTGAACGCTATGTTTAGTATGTAGTGCTGGTATCACAGTGGAAGTTTCTACAAAGGACCATTTTACTCAGTGATGTTAAGAAACATTTGTTTGCAACAATTTGTCATTTAATGCATTAGATAAACATAACATTCATAATTATGTGATAATAAAACTAATTGGTTAAACATGTTTACATTCATCTTGTATGTCCTACCTGAACTTCCCAAATCAAAACATTTTTACCTAAACAACGGTAAAACTTTTAGTCCACTTGCTCGTTTCACTAAAACCATCAACATGAATTTTACTATTACGAGTGAATGATTAACTGTCACTTGCGCTAGATCTACAGTAACGTAAAGTTTCAACGTTGAACGGGATTACCTTTTTAGTAACGGATTAACGATAAGCGAAGTTAACTTTGTGACTAACGTTGCGGTACACAGATATGTTACAGAACCGCGTCACCCATGGGATAAATACCTGCTGGAATGTACGACGTTAATGCAGGATGGCAGCAGACCGTATTATTCGTTTCGGACCTCTTGATAAGTATGGAAGTGTGATTACGCATGTCAATCACATCGCTATTACGGGCACCATGGGGTTCACGCCTGAGCCTCAGGACGTGCGCTAGCAGCGCATCTCGGGTGTTTCAAGCGTCAACTTCGCGTCTCAATATCTCGGGATGTAATGGGAATATTGCGATGCAATCAACGCCATTGTGTATGTGATTTGTCGTGCTATGGATTGCTGAGGAAAAAATATAGGAGGTCCATTTTAAAAAACAAAAGTTTGTGTAAAAAAACACATATGCTTTCGTTTTAGAATGTTTCCAAATATGTACATTCATGGGCCCCAGCCCTACATTGATACCGGTGACAGTCGTTTTCCAATAGCTGTTATTGTTCCTGAGATATGTTGGGTGGACAAGATAGCTGGGACACCATGTATACAGATTGTAAAAAGCTACTTTTCAGATTCGTGACACCCAGTTTGCTTATTACAGCAAGCGACAGAGCCATTCGCTGGCAAATAAGAGCTGATTAAATTTATTAACAGAAGAAAAGCACAAACCGAAATGAGCCACAGTCCTTTTATGGTACAGTGTATTTAGTTAGACGAAGAATTACAATGTGATTTGGCGACAGTTGCCACTTTAGTTTGTTCACACCTTTTTGTTTACTTGAACTTGAGTTTTATAGAGGTTCATATAGAAATTCGGCGTTACCTGGGGTATTTGTTTGTAGCTATTCCCGAGACGTCCTAAGTCTGGAATTTATCTTTTACATATACGATGCTTTGTACACAACGTTTGATGCAGAAGACTGGGAACATGAACGAAGATATTCTTTGCCTCTTTAACAGAGGAGAGAGCCATGTAGAGCTGGACAAGCGGAAATCAACTGACGGTAAGGTCCACACCTTTTTGCGAAAAATCATAAACTCACAGATAACTGAACACTTTTAAAGCGATATAGTAAATTGTTAGTAATAAGTGGCATTCGGGGTAACACACTGTCCTCTGTCACATCCCGTCAAAATTTCCAATTGTATGATGTTACTATGGAGAGATGTAACTTCAAGCCACTGTGCGCGGAGGATTCTGAGCAACGAGACAATGTGTAACGGTCTTGGTCGAGTTGCGCTTCGTTTCCATAAGGAGTTTCCATATAGCGAGTTAAAGCCTAACGTTCTCCAGCCACAGAAAGTCTCGCCTCATGCAGTGGCGTAGCTAAGGGTGGACGGTTGGGATGACCTGCCCCAGGCACCATCCGTATATGGGTGTAACACATATGGGAATAATTTCTTTTATTACTACATACTTTTGCTCCTTTTTTCATTAAATTCTATACGTGACATCAAAACTAGGTAGTATATTGTCCGTGTATCTCCACTGAAGCGCCAAAGAAACAGATACAGGCATGCGTATTCAGAAACAGAGATTTGTAAACAGTAACGCCTATATAAGACTACAAGTGGCTGGCGCATTTGTTAGACCGGTTACTGCTGTTACAATGGCAGGGTATCAAGTATTAAGTGAGTTCAAACGTGGTGTTATAGTCGACGCACGGGAGATGGGACACAGAATACCCGAGGTAACGATGAAGTGGGGATTTTCCCGTACTATCGTTTCACTAGTGTACCGTGAATATCAGGAATACAGTAAACATTAAATCTTCGACATCACTGTGGCAGGAAAAAGATCCTGGACGAACGGGACAACGACAACCGAAGAGAATCCTTCTACGTGAGGGAAGTCTAACCTACCCGCAAATTGTTGGAGATTTCAATGCTGGGTCATCAACAAGTGTCAGCGTGGGAACTATTTAACGAAATATTATCAGTACTGGCTTTCGGAGCCGAGGGTCCACTTGCAGCCGGCCGCTGAGGTCGAGCGGTTTTAGGCACTTCAGTCTTGAACCGCGCTGCTGCTACGGTCGCAGGTTCGAACCTGGCCTCGTGCATGGATGTGTGGGATGTCCTTAGGTTAAGTTAGGTTTAAGTAGTTCTAAGTCTAGGGAACTGATGACTTCAGATATTAAGTCCGATAGTGCTCAGAGCAATTTGAACCACTTTGGTCTACTCGTGTACAGCTGACGACTGCACGACACACAGCCTAGAGCCTATCCTCGGCCCGTCAACACCGTATTTCGACTGCTGATGACTGGAAACATGTTAGTGGTGGAACGAGTCTCGTTTCAAACTGTCTCTTGCGGATAAACGTGTACGGGTATGGAGACAACCTCGTGAATCCATGGACTCTGCATAGCAGTAGGGACTGTTCAAGCTGGTGGTGGCATGTAATCGTTTGGAGCGTGTACAGTTGAAGTGACATGGGATCCCTACACGTCTCGTTACGACTCTGACAGGTAAAATGTACGCAAACATCCTATGTGATCCCCTTGCATCAGCTCAAGTCCATTGTGCATGCCGACGGGCTTGGGCAATTTCAGCAGGACAATGGGACTCACTATACGTCGAGATCGCTGCTGAATGCCTCTAGAAAAATTATTCTGTGTTTAAACACTTCCCGTGGCCATAAAACTCCTCGGACATTGAGCATATCTGGGATGCTTTCCAAATTGCTGTTCAGAAGATATCTCCATCCCCTCGTACTCTTAAGGATTACAGCCCTACAGGATTCATAGTGTCAGTTCCCTCCAGCACTACTTCAGACATTAATCAAGTCAATGCCACGTCGTGCTACAGCACTTCTGCAGGCCCACGGGAGTCCACACAATATTAGGCAAGTGTATCAGTTTCTTTGGCTCTGCAGTGTATAATGAGCTCACCCAGCTCAAGTTTTCGGAAACAGTGAAGAGACTACATCCAGTCAAGGACTGGCGATGCAGGGAGCAGCGTCTCGTGCAGTACTAACAACTCAATCTTCGTGTTGGTTGTCTGCTATGGTAGACGTATCTCACGGAACAAGAAACATTGTGTAAGCGTAGTTTAAGGACACTCGCGTTGAAATGTGGTACAGCATGGCAGCAACAACATATTCAGTTCATGTGTCACGCATCGTACCACAGTCATTGGAATGCAGTGGCAGAGGGTGGGGTTTTACACTTAATATGTTCCGTTTTCGTCACATATTTATTTGGTTCAGTCACTCTAATACGTACCATGAAATATGTTACCTTTGGTCTTACAACACTGTTACGTCGTAGCGGACTCATAAATGCAACTGGGTTCGAAGCAAACTCAAGGGGCGTGCCGTCCTACTGGTTGTCATGATGGACAGAGCTGCCCATTTAACTTGTAGCAGGGTGGAGTAAAGGCCTGTCTGTAACACCTGGTAGCTCTGCTTTCGCTTCACTGGGGGTTGTAATCGACTAGAAACAGTTCCAAATGCTCCGTGAGGTAGCCCCAATATATGGAGAACACTTCTCCCCGCATTCTATCCTCCTGCAACACTAATTTCTTGTCCTAGACGCCTCAGTACGCCACTCTGAATATGACCAACGCCGATTTTTAGCCCCATTCATAACACTTTTGCTTCATTCACATATTTGTCTTGGGTACAAATATTCGGAGGAAACGTCTTCTCATCAGCTTAACTGCATTTGATATTTTTGTCGGTCGCGAATAAAGAACGTTGACAACTCAGGCAACCAGATACGTGTTTTCTTCCGCTGTATGCGCCCAATAAATTTAACATTTAAAATTCGGTGCAACACCGAACTTCGAACACCTCCGGCAGCTAGTGTCGGATTGCATTCCATTAACTGTGCTTCGTCTCAGACAATAGATGGCTATGACTGGCAGCTATGATAGAAGGCCCGGAGTACAGCAACTTCTACGAACTTCACCGTCTGAACTCACTATCGATTGAAGAGATTATTTTGCACCCGCTGATTTCATAGCTCTGTGGCCTGATCAATGTTTCCCCCCAATCGTTGTTGCTTGTGGGCTGTTTCGTTTCTCGTTCCTTTCGTGTTGTGAACTCTCATTGACTTGAAATGAATCATCATTATTTCAATACTGTGTTATAAAAGGGCTGGAAAGATATCTTGTAAGGAACTAAAACCAAGGTAAATGGATAGGACAGCTTAAAAATTTGTAAAAAAATATATCGATATTGTATATATCATAGCAGTCACTTCAGGAAATGTGATAAAATTCAGGCTGTAGAACACTGCCACAAGGTACGTCTGAAAGGAAATTTTTTTTCTCGTTTCGGGTGGTTTAAGCTATCTATTTCCAAAACTTGCAACATTAATATTCCTGACTTACCTGTGTGTGGGGCACCATGTCACATACGTAAGTCATAAGAGAGGTGATAATAATAACATGTCAATTAACCACAGTGTGGTCAGCTCCTTCGTGGTGACAGTACCACTTGTGTCATAGTTTATATACGCGACATATGCCACCGAAGAACAAACATGTCATAAATAGTCTCTTGTAGCTTTAGAAAATGGATTGCATATGTAATAAAAACTATTTGTAAGGTTACCGTTTTATTTTTAGTGTGTAATGTAACGCTTTGCAAACACCCAAAGCAAGGAATATTTGATTTCATTCTTTGGAAATAAGCTGCTACGTGAGCCCCCTTTCGCTGGTGTGTCGATTATCCAAGCTAACTACTTGTAATGAATGTCCGGACAGTTGAACCAGATACAGTAGAACATTTTTTTACACGTTTGAGCGGGGATGATAAATTAAACGGAGAATTGAGATTAACGTTAAAATTAAACTTCTATATATATTCATACCAACTTTAAATATATGCAAACGGTACGTGCATTTATTGAAAAGTAGTAGATAGTTCTCAGTAGAGGCGATTGTGCAACATAGGAAGCTCTAATGACGCACAATGTTAATAATTTTGGGAAAACTAAAAAATATTAAATATTACCTGCTTTTCACTACCTTTCAACACTTTTCTTTTCACAATGTAACATGTATATGAGGTCGGCTATGACAACTGGGAAATTCTGTTTCAGGCACGTGTACCAGAGATCTAATAAATTTAATAAGCCTCGAGAAGTTCATGTATCTAAAAGGAAAAGTAAAAGAGGCTAAAACTGACACACTTGAGACCAAGTCTGGTGACATCTTCAAATATGTTACAAAAGCTGATGATAGCCAAAGTTCATGAAAAGAAACTGCTTCTCACATGTTGCAAGGAATAAATTCGATAATACCAGCTCGTCTTTAAAATGCAACAGCGACGATACAGAGTTAAAGATTACCCATGAAGAAGACGAATTAGAACAAAAAAGCTGAAAATGACTGTGAGAATAGTGTTAATGTTACTGCTATTAAAGGCTGTAGTAATGTAAATGAATCACTGCAGGACTTGAGAGATGTCTTTCATTGCAGCATACCTGTTCCTGTTAATGTTCGTATTGCGGTCTTAGAAAGGAAATAGTGATCATTTCCAAAACAGAGAAGGCCCATGGCGCTGCATCTAGGCAAAGATCAGAAACAAAAAGGCGATGCACGGTATCTTTGAAAGGAATGGTTTTCTAAGGTGATGTGTACTGGTGAGAAAATTCTGCGGTCTTGGATGGTTTACTCTCCAGCCACTAATAACCTCTACTACTTCCGTTGTCGTTTGTTTGCTGTCCACAAAAGTACTTATGCAAAATCCACGTCTGTGACTCGATTTCAGAAGTGGCGAAAACTGTGTTCTGAGGAAGCTTGAAAATGGTTTAAACGTTATGATGCATTGTTCCCAAGGTTATGGTAATGAAGCTGGTATGAGCGGAGGAATACAAGTTGTTACCAAAGCAAAAAACAATAAAGCCGTTTTCGTTGGATGTATTCATCCTTCAGCTAATCTATGTGCGTAACATTGCTTTGCACAAAATCTACCGTTTGTACCATTATTCGCAATAGTTGAGACCATTTTTACATTTTTTCTGTTTCCACTAGCCTCTCGGATGTTCTTATTAAATACAGCAAAGCACCTGTTCAAAGACTCTCAACAATTCAATGGAGTTCTCATTATGCTGCTAAAAAAGCACTGGCTGAAAATTTTGATGGGGTTGTCGCTGCAGTTAACGTATTATGCAACCAACAAGATAATTTGGACATTAATGGTCTTGCACAAAACCTTATGCCTGTCGTATGTAATTTCACAATTCTTTACAATCTTTATTTTCGGAATCGTGTACTCAGAGAAATTAATTGTACTCAGTTTGCATTCCAAAGTAAGAGCTCGACCTTGATGAGTTCGTTATAAAAATTGATTCACTTCGCCTTTATACTGATCAAAAACGAGGTCATATTTTTGTTGAGAAAATACGTCTTCCTGTGTGAAAGTCGAAGGAATGCAACATTCCAATACATAAAAGATTTCGTCGTAATGAATTGACCACCGATACAGGAGTCACACTGAGATCAAAGCATAAGAAGGATATGCTGCAATGTCCTGAGCGATTAAGTATTGAAGTCTGAACCAGACCGAAGTCCTTCCAAGGCTTCACCTCGTTGTTTGAGGTTTTGCACCCAAATACCTTACATTTCGCTAACTCTAGAGTTGAAACAGCTGCTTCGAAATTCATTGATATTTATGACGGAGTATCAGGAAGACTCCCCTATGAGATTCCGAGGCTGAGAAGAGATTCAAAGCCGGCAAAAGTTATAGTTTCAGGACATGTCTTGAATTTTGGAAATTTATCGTTGAATGGGGTTTTAAGGACTCTCATCCAAACCCTATGCTCTTATTTATGACAATTTGCGTATCAGTCGTTTCGTTTGATAGAAGCTTTAGTAAATTAAAATTAATTGAAACTTACTTCTGGCCAATAATGAACAAAAAAAAATGGTTCAAATGGCTCTGAGCACTATGGGACTCAACTGCTGTGGTCATAAGTCCCCTAGAACTTAGAACTACTTAAACCTAACTAACCTAAGGACAGCACACAACACCCAGCCATCACGAGGCAGAGAAAATCCCTGACCCCGCCGGGAATCGAACCCGGGAACCCGGGCGTGGGAAGCGAGAACGCTACCGCACGACCACGAGATGCGGGCAATAATGAACAATACAAGGCTAAATAATCATGGATTGTTACCTATCGAACAACACATACTATTAATTTTTTGATATGTAATATCAGAGTTAGCGGCTGTTAAAGGTGGAAAGAAAGTAAATTGCGTCATATTAGCAAATAATTTTCTGAAGAATACGATATTGTATCGTAGTATCATACGATAGTGTTTAATGCTGTATACTAATGTGTTATGCATAATAAAGAATAGTATTATACTTTGAAATTTGATTATTAATGACTCTAAGGCCTTTATTTGTCTTATTTAAATTCATAGTTGACACATATACAGTGTTACTGATTTTAAGAGGTGTTCCCTGATATCCACCCCTGCTGCCATCTCCGCTATCTATGCCACTGCTCTCATGATCATTGCATTCTTGGGACCACATAATCCTCAGTGCTCCAGCCGTTTTGGTGTATTTATGAAGACTAGACTGTTTTCTAGAAGTTTTTATTAGTAATCAAAACAAAATGAAAATGACATGAATAAGGAGTATAAAGCAAACAAAAATACGTTCTTCCCAGCAAAGAATATGCATAAAAGCTTTTGAAACAAGCAAAACTGTGCTGTTAAGTATTTAATAGACAAATCGAAATCTGCAATTCCATATGTCCTACACAAGTAACTTCGACGTTAGTTCGCATGTGCTAAAAAAAAAAAAAAAAAAAAAAAAAATTATATACAGGGTGAGTCACCTTAAATTACCGCTGGATATATTTCGTAAACCACATCAAATACGTATTTGTTTATATGTTCAGATGTGCTAACAAAACTAACGTGGTTCGATTTAAAAAAAACGTACGTTTGTGTTAAAAAACATACTTCCGTGCATTTTTGTATGGTTTGTATTAAACACTTACACTAGCCCCTCTCCTCACGTTCGGTCTGTGGAATCGGTTCGTCAGTATTTGATGTGGTTTACGAAATATGTATATCCAGCGGTAACGTTAGGTGACTCACCCTGTATATTCTGGCGCTTAACTGTGACACTGAACTAAACAGCCGCAAACATTTTAGTTATTCAGTTAAAAAACTAACAGCTTCATCTGTTTGTTCTTTTGTGTACCAGAAAACTAACAGACTGATCTACTGATTCTTCCGTTTTATACGCCGCGATGTGTAAACATCACCACTACTGAGCTGAGCAGATGGTCTTATATAAAATTTTACATCATGGTATTTACTTCTTTGTGTCGCGATTTTCACGAGATGAAGGACATATGTTGCCTCAAGTATATGTAAAAATTGGTTGAAAATTGGCTTAACAGTTTCGGAGATTTGTGTGTTCAAACAGACAGACCTGCCTGTTTTACAGTTTCATCGCTAGTATAGACTGCTGCAGAAAGCTTGTAAGCGGGTTAGGAATACCACATAGTTAATGACGAACGACGAAAATAGCAACGACACCTCATGTAAGGTATAAACACCACAATGAAGCCGTGAGCGTCAATGTTCCTAAATTTACGATACGTGGTGGGAGTGAAGAGGGAGAAAAGGGAGATGGAACAGTTGTAACACTGCTGTCGATATTACCTGTAGTGGTCTTATCTAACTTCTTTGTCTCTTTTTATTTAATGTGATTTCTGTATAACTATGCTCTTTGATGTAACATCAATGTAAATGTTTTATGCATTATTTATGTAGTTGTGATTAAGAACTTTTAACATTGCAGCGCGTCAGCAATTGCGAATAATTTAATGATTATAAATAATCCGCGTCAACTGCAAATAGAAACTGAATGTTGACATAGATTTCGGGGTGGAGAGCCCGCGGCCCACCGAACATTGGATGGGGTGAGGTAGCACGCTTCTGACGTTTGAGCTAAGTACAGCTATTGACATGGTACACACGTACCGTTTATTTTACATTTTGTGCCAGTCTTTCGCCCTTGTGGGCGTTCTGTATTAATGTTGGACCATGCCTCTTTAGTCAGTTTGTAGTTTTAGTGTGTTCCGAAGAAGGCGTGGTTATCCGCGCCGAAATCTAGGTCAACATCCGGTTTCTATTTGCAATCGAGGCGGAATCTTTATAATCATTAATTGTGATTAATCTATGAATGTAATATCGAAAGTTGTTTGCAGTAATAGATTGTTAAAGTGAAAACTTTAACTGTAGTATTGGTTCACGGACATGGCACGTAGGTTTTTAATCATGTAAAAATTTTTGAGGGAAGTCCTTCCGCAACGGCACTGGGTGGGCGGAAACAGAATGGGTTGATCTAGCGGTCAAATTGCAAGGCTCACGTGTGGCATGAGTGAGAGGGGCGATATGAACTGAAAGATTTACATAAAATAGCCTTGGATACGGAAGTAATGCGGCTTATTATTTACGGCATACTTTCGTTAGCTCTGTACAATGAAAAACCAACGCTAAGAAGAGAATTTTCAGAGCTAATTATAAAAGAAGAACCATGGATACATTTGTCGCATGTTTTTGAGTGGCACACAGCACAGGTGATCGACACTGCCACAACCTTCAGCCTAAATTATCAACTGCGTAGTGCATCATTGCATGGACCAGTTACGTGGTTCCGTTTTCAATAAATTTTTTGTGTTCTGTACGCCTTGTGTTGAGTCACCGTATTTTATCCTTAGCGAAAGACTAAGGATAAAAGTGCTATGATAACTTTGACTATTTAGATTATTATTTAGAAGCTGTGGAGAAAGCTGCCAGAGGATTCGAAGGAATACGTAGGAAGCAATCATAAAAGCTTTTCTGCGTTCGTAGAAAGAGTATAGGATGAAGACCATTGGCGAAGTAATCTGGATTGTTGCCATAACAACCACAATAGGATTAACCAAAACCTTAATGGAAAAAAAGAATCAACCATGTTTAGTTACTAAAAAGAATTACTCACATACCGGTGTCACCTTCCTACGGGTGGCATTCTGGCGCCCTGGCACAGCGGCAACTGGGAGGCGCAGCTCCTTCCCCCGGATCTTCTTACCTGCTCCACTGCGTGAAACTGTTCGTAGGTGAGGGAGGAGGGGCCGACGACATTTTGAATAACGATAAAATTTGCAAAAATGGGTTGTCAGAGATTACTAGTTGTTGTGAACAGATCGATGACCTGTACCAAGCGCTAAAGCACTGCGAGTAGGTTTCGAAAGAAAATATCCGACCAATAGTTTAGGTAGTAGCGAAAGGAGAGAAACGTACGTCGAAATAGAAAGGGGCCCGACACCAAGAAAGAAGTGGAAATATTTAGCACCGCGCAAAAGCTGCGAGCAGCAGATTGTAAAGAGACAACAAGTAGAGAGAAAAAGGCGTCGTGAAAGGAGACGAGTTGCCAATAATACTGAGAATACGAGCAAGAAAAGAAATACGGTAGCAATGACGAGAATGGAAGAGGATGAAATCCCCAGCGTTGCTGACCAAGCACTCCTGACTAGCGGGTCAGTAGATACCGTCGCCTCTTTACAAATTTCTGAAGTTCAAGAAGAGTACACAAGATACGAAATGAAGGTAGACATCACTACAGACGATATAAAAGACAATTCAGATGAAGAGCCTGCTGTGAAAGAAAAAGAACTTATATCCTTAACAGAAAATCATGAGCCTGCGTATTTCAGGCTCGAAAAGAGGTCAGATGCGCAAACTAACATGTTTCTAAGAAAATCGTTTCCATTAGAATATAACAGTTAGCCTGAATGGTCGTATATAGAAGGTAGTGCGGATGAAGAGAATATTTTAGTAACAGAAATAGTGGAAGACATGACGAAATGTTGTTTTCTACAACCAGACGAAGCGATTTCTAAACAGGAACCAGAGGCAAACACGGAACCAAGAAAGAAAGAACAAACGCACGATGCTATCTACTATCAAAAGAGGCTCGTGTCGCGAAAGAGTTGAAATCTCAAAAACCAAAGAAACCCGCGGATAATGTTAAAGGTTATGCAGGCAACATCCCCTGGTATGAAATTAGTCTTTAAGACTTGTTATGTTAAGGTCAGGCAAACTAAATTATTCTTCATACAGTAGCACACACTGGTACCATAATTAGAGGGCGTGCGGCAGATTTATGTCGGAATTCGAAGTTGTCGTGATTGCCTTCCCCAAGAATCCACAAGTACTACACCAAAAGAAATTTGGCTAAATAGCGGAAGTAAAAACGTAATAGTATAAGAGACATCAAAATTTCCATCATGGCTCGGAACTGGACGGGGGAAAAGGAATTAGTGAGGGAAAGAATGAAACAAAAAGCGGAAGCAAGAACTAATAGGAAAGATAAAAAAACCTGAAAGTTACCCAAATATATTTGCAATGACCCATTTGAAACGCAGCGAACTGCTCACACTGACGCATACTATCTGGTGTATCAAAAGTCAAAGAAGCCCTTAGGTGTTCTTAACATTGTGGACTTGAAACCCTATGCCCGCAGGACAGAATAAGAAGGAGCACTGTTTGAAAACATCTCACGAATAATATTTGACGTATTGTAATCAGTTTATTTTTCTGCAAAATATGTTTTGTTACAGATGTAAAATTCTTGTGAAGAATTACAGTTGTAGTGTTGCACTCACACGCAATGATGTTCATTGATTTTGTGCTGCTATTTATAGAAAGTGAGTGCTGTTGGAATGTGTTTGCAATTTTTTTTTTCCTTCACTCAACGTTGTTTGAGGTGTTATGGATGTTTCTCTGATACATCCATAACAGAGAACATCACTGAGACATGGGACATGAGTGACACTATAATGGTCTTATTTAACCTGTTTCTCTGTTTTACATAACTTATAACCATGCTCTTTATTGTAAAGTACATGTAAATGTATTATTTATTATTTACGTAACTGTAATTACTCTGTCAATGGAATTTCAGAAGTAAAGTGCAGTAATAGATTGTAAAAGTTAAAACTTAGGTTGTAATATTGGTTCATGCAGAGGAAAATTAGGTTTGTAGTCATGTAAATCTTGGAGGGAAGTCCCTCCGCAAAGGAACTGGATAGTTGGGAACAGGAAAGGTGGATTTGACGGTCAAACCGAAAGGCTCCTGTGTGGCATGAGTGCTTAGCAGGCAAAAGTGCGCATCTTCTGAACTGAAAGAGGCGAGAAGAACTGCAACTTTACGTGATATAGCCTCGGATGCGGAAGTAACGCGGCTTATTATTCATGGCATACTTTTCTTAGCTGTGTACGATGCAAATCCGACGGTAAGAAGAGAATTTTTTGAGCTTGTTACACAGGAATAGCCATGGATACTTTTGCCGCCTTGTTTTAAATAGCACGAAATGTCGACGCTGTCACCACCTTCTGCTCTAATTATCAGCTGAGTACTGTATCAATGCATAGACCAGTTGTGTGGAGTTTAGAAGTGCATAATTATTTAGTGATCGTAAGTTGTGAAATACTCCACGCAGTTTTCATAAATGGACAGTTAAAGTTCCATCAAAGTACAAGGACTATGAAAAGATTTAAAGTATTCAGTTCAAAGATTCTCCTTATTGAATAATAAAGTTTACAATTTCTAGTTAACATTGTTTCCCATATTGTATTGTGACTAAAGTGTTGATCATCGATATGAGTCTATCGATGGGTCAGTTTCTGGGTCCCAATGCTAACAGTTGAACCATATTTAAGTATCATATTACAATAACAGTAATGAAGAATAAGCAACTGCCTACAAATATTCAAAGTATACTACATCCAGGTGTCGCATGTTCCACTTGAATTGAGTAATAGACGGAAGTGAATATTCCTTGAAAGTGCAAATAATAATCAATACAATAGACACAATTCTTCACATCTATCTCAGTATTAGCAATTTCCCATAACTAAACTTACAGAGGGATCTCGTGTCCAATTGGGTACTGTTCCAGCATTAGTAATCATTTACGGATAATTATTACTACCTTCGTACTGTAGTTACAGAGAGTGCGTGTTACTGACAGACAGTTGTTGCCTAAACGCATTAATACTGCTGTTGTGTAGTTTTAAGTCAAATCACTGGTGGGGAGTTCTATGAAAAAGCTGTGGAGGAGCCATGAGTTTGCTACTTTCCCTCAAAATGGTTAGTCTCTATATCAGCACTTTGAGGATACGGCACTAAAAACCACACGACTCATACTTAAATACTTCTTCCGTTACATGTATTTCACCTTCGGTGTAGTGGAACAAGGCATGGAGGCCCTAAATGAGTACCTGTACCACCTGAAGAGCATCTGTCAAAACATACACTCCATAATGTAGTTGAAACGGAATGTATGTCTTCAATTTTGGGATTTTTAATAGGAAGAAAAGCAGATGGTACCCCAGGACGTACATCTACAGAATGAGGACTCACACATATCTCTACTGTTGAGACTTGGCAAGACAGCCAAGTCACTTGGAGGTGAAGCCGAAAGGCACGCGTTTAATCTCACGCGGGCTGGCGTGAGGTCTGGAACAGTTAAAGGATTTGAGTCTAGCAAATAAAGTACGTAGCTTCTTGAATACTTAACTTTAATCCATAATTGGTGAACATCGGTCTGACGGTACATGCATCACAAGATAAATAGCAAATGATAATGGCGCCTTGCTAGGTCGTAGCAAATGACGTAGCTGAAGGCTATGCTAACTATCGTCTCGGCAAATGAGAGCATAATTTGTCAGTGAACCATCGCTAGCAAAGTCGGCTGTACAACTGGGGCGAGTGCTAGGAAGTCTCTCTAGACCTGCCGTGTGGCGGCGCACGGTCTGCAATCACTCACAGTGGCGACACGGGCGTCCGACGTATACTACAGGACCGCGGCCGATTTAAAGGCTACCACCTAGCAAGTGTGGTGTCTGGCGGTGACACCACATCTACTTCCATGCAAACAGCTGTCGTCATCCAGCTCAGTGGTACACGTTTATAGCTACTCTGGTACAAAGGGCATGTGTAATTTTTTGACAAAGACAGCCTCCTAGCTGAGCTGCTACATCTTAGAGATGTGTTTCTCCAAACTGGATACAGCGAAGCACAGATTAATGACGTACTGAAGAAATCGAATGAAATAAACCTCCACAAAGAAGAGTTAGAGGAGGAGGAAGAGAAATCCGCCTTCGTTCAAAGTATTTGGCCTTCCCGAGACAAAACTGCTAGAATTCTCGGAAAATAAATATCAGCGTCTTCTCTAGATCCCCACAATAAACGATAATCGGCAAAGGACAATATACAGCAACAAATATCATATATATAGCATCCCTTGCGAGTGTGCCAAACGAAAATACTCCTTCCCGCGATGCTGTTTGGAAAGATGTGGGGATAGATTGCAGTCGCTCAGGTACATACTGCATGCGAGACGCCCACAACATCTCGACAGCTCCACAGAGGATGCTGAGAACGAAACCAATGAAAATGTTCGATGCAGGCACGTATATGGAAACCCGAGGAAGTTTGATCAAGAAACTGCATTTCTTTCACACGGAGTTCTGAGTACTATCAACAGGAAGTTCAAAAATTATTCCATATTTCTGTATTTCCAGGAGGCTTTTGGCACGGTTCCGTACAAGCGACTTCCAATCAAATTGCATGCTTACTGAGCATCGTCTCAGTTGTCCTGCTGAACTCGTAGTTTCCTGTCCGAAAGGTTGTAGTTTTCGGCAACTGACGGGATGTCGTCAAGCGAAAGAGAAGTAATATCTGGCGCTCCCCAAACGAGTGTTATAGGCCCTCAGCTGTTCCTAATACGTATAAACGATTAGGAGACAATCTGACCAGCCATGTTAGACTTGTATTTAGGTGATGTTGACATTTACCGTCCCAAGGTCATCAGAAGATAAAAACCAAATGCAAAACGATTTAGACAAAATGAACGGAAAGTTGTGGTCACAATAAAGATACCAAGACCTTATCTATCACTAAGTGGATGATGAAGGTTATGAAGTTTGGTTTGTGAGGCGCTCAATTGCACGGTCATCCGGCCCGTACAAACTACCAATTTTCTCACACTCCAATTTTTTACGAAGTCCAACCTAGCCACTGTCACGAATGATGATGATGATGAAATGATGAGGACAACACAAACATCCTGTCCCCGGATCGTCAAGTGGAGTATATGCCTCAGAAAAGGGACGGGATACTGACTCTAAGCACTTCTATGATATCTCGCAAAGAAACCTAAAAAAGATAAACGAAATTATTGTCTGATAATCGCAGAAGAAATAAATTGTTGGGAAACACTCCTAAGGAATATGTTACTGCTTCTGAAGGGAAAAATGTGATAAATGATAATGGATATACATTGAAGGAGTTACTATTACATATAGAGCAAAAAAGAACATACACATTCTTCAGGCACAGAAAGTACCACAAATATACCTGGTCGTCTAGAGAGTCTACCGCAGTTATAGACTACATAACTGCCAATAAGAAGTCTTGGACTTTAGTGCAAGATACAAGGGACTTCATTGGTACAGATGCCTCTTCAGATCATTTCTTCCTAGTCTCAAAAATAAAGCTATGTAAGAGGTGGAAGACATGTCTCAAAAAGAAATCAAGTAATGGGATGCCACATTTAAAGCGCATTTACTTCAGGAGGAGAGTATTCGGTTACTATATGAGAAAACGCTTGAAGAATACATAAATTTAGATGTAAAACAGGCTAACGTCAACCAGGAATGGAATAATGTAATTGAAGCACTTATTAAAGCGGTATGAGTAGCACTTGGCGCTAGAGAGAAAAGTTTCTTCAAAAGGGACCTACGATACTCCTATGAGGAAATACGTAGTCTAATTGAAGATAAGAATCACGCTTGCTTAAAAATGTTGACTTCCTCAGACGATCGTGATCTGAGACCAGATTATAAAAGGAAATCAACTCGACTCAGAAGAAAAGTCAGGCAAGTTAAAACCGTAATTGTAAAATGTATTACAGCTATCGAATGTAATGTAAACGGAAGACAAGACAAAGCATACAAGATAATGAAACTTTCAATAAAGAAGATACGGACAACGCGCTAACAAACACAATACCTCAATCTAATTGGTTATAATACTACAAAACACTCCGGACAGATGTGCAAATTACACAGGTTGTTCTGTGTGAACCAGATAGGAACGTAGATCAAATAGCGTTGGAGAAATTACAGACAATAATGTTTAGGAAGAACTGGGAGATTCCAGGATGTGACAAAATCAACGCACCAAATAATGCAAAAATATACTCGATTCTATGAATATGCTCTGTAATATTCTTAATAAAACTGAAGAGCGGAATATGGCTCAGGTGTGCCAAATGTATATGAAGGGAGACAGACATGAATGTCGAAACTACAGATATATTAGCCTTCTGAATTCATGTCATAAATTGTATGCTACAGTATTAAAAAAAACTATCGCCGATCGCTGGAACTGTGTTATCTGATGCCAAACGTGGTTTTCGAAAAGGCAGGTCTTGTTCGCACTGTATCTTTATCATAACACACATAATAGAAAAACATCGTGAATTCAATTCAACAACTTTTCTTGCGTTCACTGACTACGAAAATAAATGGAAATAAACGGTGGGAATTTTTAACAAACGGAGGGACTCCATCTCATCTTATAACAGCTGTGCAAGGTTAATATAAATATAGCAAAACATCAATAAAAATGGAGACAGCAGACATAATATGGCTGAAATACAACAAGGAGTTAGACAAGGGCGTCCCTCTTACCCAAACTTTTTAATATGTATATCGACGTTGTAACCAGAACTTAGTTACAGGCAATAAAACACTTTAAAATTCTTCATCTGTGTGATCATAGTGTCCGTAGTTGCTTTATAATTATTGACGGTATTTTTGGTCTGACGTTGCAACTACAAAATGCGTGATTTTTTCACCAGACGCGTTTCGCTTTATTGAGGTAAAGCATTATCAGTGGTCTGTAATTAAGTTATATATTTTAATTGCTTTTTAGATAGAAAAACAGTTCGTTAAGAATAGGGTGCTTTGTACTTACGGTGATTTTTCGCCTAATTTCTCGTTTACATCAGGAAATGCGGTCTCTCTAACACATCGATGTTTTTCTGTTTATGATACTGACAATTTTAGTTTAATTATTACATGTTCTGCAGCACTATGCATTTCTCACACCACACTTTTATGCAAACCACTGTATTGTGTTTCTTTTTGTACTTCAAGTACGTGTTGTTGTTTGTGTTTTGTAGTGTTGCGAACATAACCTGTCCGCTACTCTGTGTTTGACCTACAACTTTTTTTTTAGATTAGGTTGTTGTGTGTGTGTGTAATTCTATTTAATTATGTTTCTGTGTATCTATGTACTGTGAAAGAGAAGAGAAGCAATAGAAATGTAGAGATTTATTATTATTATTATTTATTTTTTTATTTTTATTTTTTAGGGGTGCGGAAACTACGATGAGTTATTAACGATGCGGATTTCACTACACTGATTTTTGCTGACGATCACGTATTTGCTAGTAATAAATAAAGTAACTTACAAGAAACAGTCGTTAATTTAAGTACACTAGCCAGAGAACACAAACTATACATCTCAACCACAAGGACATAATTAATTGTACTTTTAAGACACCAGCCCATGCGAGTTCCATTGAAATTGATAAATAGATTACATAGCAAGCTAAAACATTTAAACATTTAGGCTGCAGTATTACATACAGGGCAAATAATTGGATGTTAGATAAGCTAGACCTATTTAAATATTCTGTGGAAGGTTACGCATCTACGCTTATGGTTACACTACAACTGCTCTATGCATATGAAAATGGGACTTTTAAGAAGAGAGATGAAAAGGGAATTGAAACATGTGAAATGAATTTCCTTAAATAAATGGCTGGATATAATGCGATATATAAAAAGAGACATCATGACAAATGAGTGGAACTGAAAATACGAAACGCAAGTAACGTAATAAAACACAGTAATTTATGATGGAAGGAGCATATAGACCTAAGCCAGATCCAAAACTCACGAAAGTCATAAAACAATATAAACAACTGGCAAAAGATGTTTAGGTCGGGTGAAGAGATGGCTTGACCAATCTCGAAGGAGTTGGAATGCTATAGAAGGCCCAATCCTTGGTGTACATGATGATCTATATTTTACGAAAATTGACTGACGACTCTAATTAATGAAAAGTGTGCAGTCCACAACTTGAGTAAGCAATGAGTCAGGCAAATACAAAGGCAACCAAATCAATTAAATACATAGGGACTACAATTAGGAATAACTTTAATTGGAAGATCACATTGACAATGTGGTGCGAAAAACGAACCAAAGACAGCGTTTACTGACAGAACACTTGGAAGAATCAACAGGGTTACTAAAGACACTGCATCACCGCGCTTGTCAATCCCCAACTGCAATACTGGTGCGCGGTGTGGGATCCACATCAGGACATCGAACAAGCTCAAAGAAGGACAATTTCTTTTCTAGTATTGCCGAACAGGGGCGAGGATACCACGAATATAACAGGCAATTTCCTGTGCTAATCATTTTAAAACGAAGATGTTTATCATTGCGACAGGATCGTGGCACCATTTTAAAACTCCAGCTTTCTCTTCCGGATTAGAAAATCCTTCTTTGGCACCCATCTTCGTAGGGAGATACGGCCATCGTAATAAAATAAGACAAATCAGAGGTCACACGGAAATACACTCCTGGAAATGGAAAAAAGAACGCATTGACACCGGTGTGTCAGACCCACCATACTTGCTCCGGACACTGCGAGAGGGCTGTACAAGCAATGATCACACGCACGGCACAGCGGACACACCAGGAACCGCGGTGTTGGCCGTCGAATGGCGCTAGCTGCGCAGCATTTGTGCACCGCCGCCGTCAGTGTCAGCCAGTTTGCCGTGGCATACGGAGCTCCATCGCAGTCTTTAACACTGGTAGCATGCCGCGACAGCGTGGACGTGAACCGTATGTGCAGTTGACGGACTTTGAGCGAGGGCGTATAGTGGGCATGCGGGAGGCCGGGTGGACGTACCGCCGAATTGCTCAACACGTGGGGCGTGAGGTCTCCACAGTACATCGATGTTGTCGCCAGTGGTCGGCGGAAGGTGCACGTGCCCGTCGACCTGGGACCGGACCGCAGCGACGCACGGATGCACGCCAAGACCGTAGGATCCTACGCAGTGCCGTAGGGGACCGCACCGCCACTTCCCAGCAAATTAGGGACACTGTTGCTCCTGGGGTATCGGCGAGGACCATTCGCAACCGTCTCCATGAAGCTGGGCTACGGTGCCGCACACCGTTAGGCCGTCTTCCGCTCACGCCCCAACATCGTGCAGCCCGCCTCCAGTGGTGTCGCGACAGGCGTGAATGGAGGGACGAATGGAGACGTGTCGTCTTCAGCGATGAGAGTCGCTTCTGCCTTGGTGCCAATGATGGTCGTATGCGTGTTTGGCACCGTGCAGGTGAGCGCCACAATCAGGACTGCATACGACCGAGGCACACAGGGCCAACACCCGGCATCATGGTGTGGGGAGCGATCTCCTACACTGGCCGTACACCACTGGTGATCGTCGAGGGGACACTGAATAGTGCACGGTACATACAAACCGTCATCGAACCCATCGTTCTACCATTCCTAGACCGGCAAGGGAACTTGCTGTTCCAACAGGACAATGCACGTCCGCATGTATCCCGTGCCACCCAACGTGCTCTAGAAGGTGTAAGTCAACTACCCTGGCCAGCAAGATCTCCGGATCTGTCCCCCATTGAGCATGTTTGGGACTGGATGAAGCGTCGTCTCACGCGGGCTGCACGTCCAGCACGAACGCTGGTCCAACTGAGGCGCCAGGTGGAAATGGCATGGCAAGCCGTTCCACAGGACTACATCCAGCATCTCTACGATCGTCTCCATGGGAGAATAGCAGCCTGCATTGCTGCGAAAGGTGGATATACACTGTACTAGTGCCGACATTGTTCATACTCTTTTGCCTGTGTCTATGTGCCTGTGGTTCTGTCAGTGTGATCATGTGATGTATCTGACCCCAGGAATGTGTCAATAAAGTTTCCCCTTCCTGGGACAATGAATTCACGGTGTTCTTATTTCAATTTCCAGGAGTGTAGTTAAGTATTCGCTTTTTCCACGCGCTGTTCAACAGTGGAACGGTAAATGAAAAGCTTGAAGGAGGTTCTATGAACCCCCTTCCAGCTACTTAATAGTGATGTGGAATATTCGTCATGGAGATGTAAATGAAGTTGTAAAATCTACTCCGCAATTGGCTGTTATTATACTAGTTTCTGATTAAATGACGAGAGAGGGACGTGGGACATTGTGCAATTTTTACATGGTTGTACGTATCACGGAAATAATGCGAGTTGGTGCCATCATCTCAATACTGCATTACGATTTGTTGGGAAGAGGAGGGGGAAGGTGGATGGGAGTATGAAGCACGATTGAGGTAATTGGGTTTTATAATTTATTTACTGAAACTACATTTTCATTGAACGTACGTCTTAAACACTTCGCTGTGTTCGCTTGGATAAAGAGGTAGGGTTTGAGGCATTAAACACAATTGACTATTTCCCGTTTTGGATTATTGGTTGCCCCTTTCAATACTTCACTGTAATTGATTGGGAAGAGGATTGAGAGGTAGGGCATAAAGTATAATTGCGCTGCTCCCTAGTCTCGAATTTCCTGACTGGGTGCAGACAGGAGAAGGAGACTATAGGTGTTGAAGATTTTGAATTTCTCACAAATTCTCCTGGCTTAGTTACGTCATCTTGAACATTGGATAGTCTTTCTCATTTTTAATGCCGCATTGTGATATGCTGGAAAATTTGGAAGAGGAGCGGCGGAGGGAGAACGTGGGCATGGCTTTTTACTGGTAAAAATGATGACGTCGATAATGATAGTGATGGAGTCACTGATATCATCACTAGGTCAATGACCTGACTCACCTGCTGTACGGAATGTGTGCTAGATTTTTGTTATGCAAAGGAAGTGGACTGGCTGTGGTATCTCTACTTTTTCTAGTCCTCCATAAACCCAGAAACATTCCATCGATAACAGATGCAAAGAGATCATCGTCAAATTTAGAAAAACCATCGTTCATCTCAACATCGGTAAAATTATGCATCATTTCTTTTCTGGAAAGTTTAGGTGTGATTTGTTCGTAAGAGTGTTCCGTTATCATTATTATTGTTATTATTATTATTATTATCTCTCCCCCCTTGTATCCTATCCTTAATGTTGGTGTGGTGGATTGCGTGCCTCAGCAACATTGGTAGCCGTGCTGTAGATGCAGCCACATCTGTTGAGAGGCCAGACATACCTATGATTTCTGTAGAAGGGCTTCAGCCTATTCAGTGGTTAAAGGGCAATAGTCTGGAGCATTGATTGGTCTAGTCTTCTAACATCAACAAAACGGCTCTGCTGTGCTGGTACTGCAAACGGCTGAAAGCAACGGGAAACTACAATCTTAATTTTTCCCGAGGGCATGCAGCCCTACTGTATGGTTAAATGATGATTGCATCCTCTTCAGGAAAATATGCTGGAGGCAAAATAGTCATGCATTCGGGTCTCCGGATGATGACTATTTGGGAGGACATGCTCATCAGGAGAAACGAAGCAGGCATCCTATGGATTGGAGTGTGGAACGTCAGGACCCTTAATAGGGTAGGAAGGTTAGAATCGCACCATGATCAATGTTTAACGCCTCTGACTGCTACTCAAAACATCTGCAGTCCCGGATTCGAACATTGCCAACGCTTAAATTTTAAACAAAAATCATCAGCATTACCGCCCGAAAACTTCCGTCGTAAGAAGCTCTTCCTGCCAACGGTCTTGTCAAAGGAGGCGGAGGAGCAGAGAGACATTGAGGGCACTTTATTCCCCTTGGAGAAGGGATTTGCCCGTAAGGGCGGAGGAACCAGCAATGATCAACGCCATCAGGACGCAGAAGGGAATGGAAAACGCAGCATAAAAACACGTAATGTGTCCCTATAGGGTGTGGCCTGTAATTGAAGAAGTGTCATGATAATCTTTCCATTGGGCAAGATACCGGAATTTTTCCATCATTCGGATCTCCGTGTTAGGAATGTGAACCGAGGCTGACCGTGAGACAAAGACTGAATAACTAAAGAATGGATAGTGTCATACGAGTTGGGGTGAGGATTGTCAGAAATTTGAACGTAATGGGAAATCTAGAAAATTTGGCAAGGGAAATACAAAGGCTCAATCCAGATTCACCTGGGGTCAGTGAGGTGAAAAAAAGAAGACAACGACTTCTGGTCGTATGAAAACATAGTATTCCCAATTGCAGCAGATAATGGTATAATGGGTAATGGGTATAACGAAAAAGAAAGTAGGGCACATAGTGTGTTACTGTGAACAGTTCAGTGACAGGGATTGTTCGCATCAGAATCGACACAAACCAACACCGACAACGATTTTTCAGGTATACGTGCCGACGTCGCAAACTCAAGATGATGAGACAGAGAATGTTAATGAAGATAATGAACGGGTAATTTAGTACACTGGGTAATGCAGGGACTGGAATGCAGTTCTAAGCGAAGGAGTAAAAGAAAATTTGACGGGAGAATGCGGGCTAGGTAGTAGGAATGTGAGGGGAGAAAGACTAACTGAGCCCTGCAATAAATTTCGGCTACAAATAGCGAATACTGTGTTCAGAATAACAAGAGGAAGATGTGTACAGGGAAAATGCCGCGAGACAAGGGAAGATTTCACTTCGATTACAACTTGTTAAGGCAGAGATTCTGAAATCAGATACCTGATTGTCAGGCGTATCCAGGAGCGGATATAGACTCAGTCCCCATTTTTGTATTTATGAAAAGTAGGCGCAAGTGAGGAAGAATCAGTACGCAAAGATACTGCGATAAAGAATAGCTCAGTAGGCAGTACAGTTAAAGAGGAACGGACATCTTGATAAAGGCCAACCACCAAAGTTGGAAGAAAAAACATAGTTAAGACGATGGTGATTGCGAAGAAATAATTGGTAACGGAAGAAATACACAGTTGATCGATGAAAGAAGGAAATACAGAAATATTCACGGAAATTCAGGCATACAAAAATGCAATTCGTTGAGGAATGAAATAAATGAGAGTTGCATGAAAACTAAGACGAAATGGCTGCGTGAAACGTGATGAAATCGAAATAGAAGTGGTTGACGGAAGAACTGACCCATGATGTGAAAAAGTCAAAGTCTTCTCTAAAATTATAGGAGAGGTGGTAACATGAAGAGTGCAATGGGAATTCCTCTGTTAAATGCAGAGGTCAGAGCGGATAGGTAGAAAGAGTAACTGAAAACCTGTGTGACGGGGAAGGTTTTTCCAGTGACATCGAAAAAGAAACAGGAGTCGATATATGAGAGATAGGGGATCAGTATTAGAATCGTTACTTAAAAGAGCTTTGAAAGACTCAAGATCAAATAAGGCACTTCGAATAGATGAACTTCCACCAGAATTTCTAAAATCATTGAGGAAGTGGCTACAAAACGACTATTCACGGTGGCGTATAGAATGTATGTCTGCCGATTTGATTTTTGGAAAAATGTCATCCACACAAGTGACAAGAGCCATAATTATCGCACAGTCAGTTTAACAGCTCATGCGTGGAAGTTGATGACAAGAATAATATACAGAAGGTTGTATGTAAGCTTTCAAGTCTGGCACTGACATTACTTAAAACTTCCAGGCTATTAGGCCGTGATCGACTTACAAACCTTTCTCCTAACGTTTTTTTTCCGACAGGAGTAGAATGGTGACCAGAACTCAAGGGAGCGCCGATGATAAAGGCAGTGTAGCAGTCACTACAGTCTGTCAGGTAACTTCCGCTATCAGATTATTGTTCATATTGCCAACAATTTGCATTGAAGGTAATCGATCGTCATTCTTATGTTCCAATGTTGACAGCTAAATTCTGCCTTCCTTTTTTTTCTTAATATTATTGTGGTTTTTATAGGTCTCAATAGCCTCTCAGTACATATGTGCATAATAATGTGATATTTTCGATATGAGAACTCCTCTCAGTGAATTTTATTTCATGATCACCCTCTTGGTAAAGATGTTCCACTATGGCAGATTTATCCATATGTACTTGACAGCAATTCCTCCTGTATTCAAAGGTGCCTCTTGGTGGTGTCAATATGTACCAATCCACAACCACAAGGAATTTTATATGCACCCAGAGAGTATTGGGACAAAGCTGTTTCTGCACCAAAGTATCGTCACCCAAGCTGCCAGCGATAACGTCATCAAAAGTGGCAGCCATGACGTCATCCAAGATGGCGGATTTTGGAGGGATATTTTAATCAGGCGGGGAGATAAGTCGACTGGGCTACCTCCACTAACTTAACCCCCTTCCTCCCCCTCATCACTCTTCCCCAGAAACATGTCGCAAAGTTCAAATTCCAACAGGATAATGCTTCACACCACTGTCACCTTTACTAACCTATAAAAATTATGGAAAAATAGTTACCTTGTGCTACCCCCATTAACCTAAATCATCCAACTGTTACCTCATCCTAGGAACAGGCGCCAAGTTTGAATTTTGGCGGGAAGATAGGTTAATTGGGGTATCTCTGCTAACCTAAGAAAATGACAGGAAGGAAAGGGCAGTTTGGCTACCTCCACTTTCCTAAGTTACCCAATCGCCATCCCCTCCTATGGATTGGTGGACGTAGGACACAGTCTGTGCTGGACATGTCTTTATTATTTGCATGCACTATTTCATTTATACAATTATAGGCACTACCACCATCCAATGTGGTCGCCAAGGAGTCCAGACTCCAACTGACCTAGTACATAGTACCACCACCACAGGGTGCTGTCATCCCTCCTGTGACATAATCCAAGATAGTGGGGAAAATGGCGGGAAAGAGTGCAGTCGCCATGGGGTCCAGCCAGACTTGAGCTGACCTAGTACTCAGTACCACCACCAGAGGGTGCTTTCACCTGAGATGTAATTCAAGATGGCTGCTATGATGTCATCTGATGTCACAAGTACCATTACCCAAGATGGTGGGATACAGTGTGATCGCTATTAGGTCTGGGTCTATTATACAGTACCACCACCAGAGAGCACTGTCATCTGTACTGTGACATAATCAAAGGTGATGGCCTGAGGTGGGGGAAATGGCAGGAATAGGACTCTGTCTGTGCTGGAAATAAGTATTTATTTTGCAGACAGTGCCTCTACCACGAGATCTAGAGTCCAATTGACCAAGTACACAGTACTGCCACCAGAGGGTGCTGTCATCTCTCCTTTGACGTAATCCAAGATGGTGGTCTGGAGGGGGAAAATGGCATGAAAATGACTCAGCTGGCGCTGGGCTGTTGGATAGAGTAAGGAAGGAGTGTATATTTATCACACTGGCACAAAACACTCGCCTTCACACATGCAAACTACTACATCGAAATAATTGCAATACACAGCGCACAGATCAGCAAACTGCTCCTAAACAATGCAACAACTGATGTGTAGACATGCTCAGTGCTCATAAACTGTCCAAATAATGCTTATTGCAGCCTACAGACATGCTCGCAAAATAATGCAACAGACAAGTACAGGCATCGCCCGCTGCCACCTGTCCGCTGGACTGCACATGCCCTCCAGACGTCGAGATGCACCAGCACCCCCAGCAAAATGATGCCCAGGTCCTGCAAGCATGAAGCGGTGGCACTCCCTTCTTACCTGACACCTGAGAAATTCCTCCAGAAATAAGTAATCATCTACTCACCTTTGCTGTCGCGACCTCATGCGAGCGAAGACCCATATACAGAGTGCAGACGCTCCAAGGGCGTGTGTGTGTTGACTCTATTTAAAATACTCCCCAAACATGCTTGATAATCGTCAGTTTTCGAAATCATGCACTGCACACCCATTTCCAAAATAATACAACAAACACCAAAATAATTACTAAACCATCAAACCATATTGCATGTCTGACACTCACAGCGCTTGAACAGCAGGGAAAAAATGCAGTGCACAAACACTCACCTCATGTAAAAAACGCTTCCGAACTATCATCAACTGCTGCTATCAGGGCCAGCCAATGCAAGCCAACACAGGAGCATGTATCTTCTGGTAAACCTTGCGGGATGTAAGGTCGTGGTCCATGAAACTCTTCAGCTCCTAACGTTTCGTCCAGTGCTTCGCTGGACATCTTCAGAGGGGTGTTTCTCCTCCGGTGAGTCTTGCCGAGACTCACCGGAGGAGAAACACCCCTCTGAAGATGTCCAGCGAAGCACTGGACGAAACGTTAGGAGCTGAAGAGTTTCATGGACCACGACCTTACATCCCACAAGGTTTACCAGAAGATATGTCATCCGGTCGTGAAAGCCTTCATACTATGAACAGGAGCATGTGTTATACTGACGTCACATGGCTGTCTATCTAAATATGCACCAAGTCATCCTCAGGGCCACATATGCATGTGAAACCTCTCTCTAACTGTGGTCCATTGCTAATACCTAGTGACTCACGCCTACAGACGATACTGTAATCGTCACCATAATATAACAGTTTCCTTTGTTCCTCACATTCCTAATGGAACATGCAAGATATGTCTATCCATGCCTGTGTACCCAGTGTGGCTCACGCTTTGCTGTGGAATGTTTGTCCTGCTCTCAATATACCTCTCAGAGATGTTAAACGTTCACACAGCTGAAAGCCGGTGCACACTTCCGAAAACACCC
This sequence comes from Schistocerca americana, assembly GCF_021461395.2. NCBI lineage: Eukaryota > Metazoa > Arthropoda > Insecta > Orthoptera > Acrididae > Schistocerca > Schistocerca americana. The sequence continues at coordinate 747,200,743 of NC_060122.1, read as the reverse complement.
ATAATCATAAAAGCATTCTCCTTGCTTGGAAATAGATCACTGTCTAAGCACATATGGGGGCGATTCAGAACAATTATGCGAAAAGAATTCGATGCACTGTCATACAGAAGAGCAAAAAAGTCATGAATTTTTAGTATCCTACAGCTATAGGCCTGGAGATGTCCTAAGACCACAGTGCCTGATGAATGATGGCATCCCCACCAGAGATGGATGGTATGCATCAACTTGTCTTTGAACACTTGCTTTCTCAGAACTTTCTGTATGTACCTTGCCTCCATCTTGTTCGAATCAGTTTGTAGAGGCTCCTACCTCTCAGCACAAAGGATGTCTTGTGAATGAATCTAGCATTATGAATGGCTCTTACCGAATTTACCCGCCAAATTACTGATTCCACTGGTGTAGAAGCACCATCCACCTTTTTTCTTCTTTCTGCCGACAAGCCTTTGACCAGCAAAAAATCATTTTACACAGACCACCATATTGCATCAACTATTAAGCCCTGCAACATGCATTAAACCTACTCAATTACACTGCTCTCCCATCAAGCACAGGAGCTTGAATACTAGAACATGAAACCGATCTCTGACCCATCAATACGTCACCATGCACTATATCAATCTAGTAAACATGCAATTCGTATCCTATGCTGTACAAAGTCTGTCCTTTTATATCATTTGTACATGCACTGTGAAGATAGACAGCACAGTACATATACTTGTGGCAATAGATATTTACTGTGGGGTCGGGTGGGCATCCAGCTCACACAATGCGTTACTGTTTCTTGTCTGGGCCTGCTTGCTAGCATGCTCAGTTTTCTATACCCATGTCCAAACTCTGGGATTACAAGAACGTATCTAATCTCGCATGGATTTCTAGAGTATCATACCATCTTGCAGTATTTCTTGATATCAAGCACATGGCAGTATCTTACTGATAGCTCATGCAACGTAATTCCTAAGACATGGACTGGAGACTATTTCTCTGCAAACCCAAAACTTCAGTGCTTATCCCACCTGCGAAGACCTTTCACGTGAGATCTTGAAACAAACAGAGAAAAGTGATATTTCCACTCACAATAAGTGACATCGGTAATGTCATAGATTCCAAATCATCCTCATAATTTACGAACTCAACTAAAATGTTTCTCATGTCTAGAGAACCAACATAGTATCATCCACCTGCTAGATTCACACACCACAATCGATATTCAACCACATTCTTGCATTGGATCACAGCCAGAAGTGAGTCATATTTCTGGCACTCTCATAACTCGAAACGAGTCACATTTCTAGAACCTATCAGCTACAGTAAAATTCCAAAGTGGTTTTAGTCGGTCCCTATGCATCCAGCAAATGCCTGTATTTCTGTAGCTTTGCGCATGTGATCGTTCCAATTTAATTTAGAACTGAGCAAAAATCAGAGAAAGCCACATCCAGCACCTTCTGTAAACCATGTAGAAACAGAACGACCTGAGTTAGTGCAACAGGGCCGTGTTTTTACCATTCGGTGGAAATGCACGCATTGTGGTTAATATCCAATACAGATACTACAGTCCAAAGCTGATCTGCATCTATTCACATCTAACTCCCCAACATCCTATTGTCATTATTCTGTATCATTAAACAGAAATAAATTATGAACTATAAAAGGTCCACTAACATCATCTAATATAGAAATCACCTAGGCGCCAATGGGTTGGGTTGTTCTGGGGTGAGGAGAGAAGACAGCGAGGTCATCGGTCTCATCGGATTGGGAAAGGAAGTCGGCCGTGCCCTTTCGGAGGAACCATCCCGGCATTTGCTATGGAGCGATTTAGGGAAATCATGGAAAGCCTAAATCAGGATGGCCGGTCACAGGATTGAACCGTCGTCCTCCTGAATGCGAGTCCAGTGTGCTAGGCGCCATTGCTGGTGTGATGACGCATAGATGTAACGTGGGTCTGGCACAGAGAGAGTTGTTGCAATGCTTCCCAGAATAGCATTCCTTATGGGACACCCCATCTGTCATCGAATTCATTTGTCAAACTGCTGCTACTGGCGATGCGGGACGATCCTATTGAATATACAGCTTTTGATCCACTGCAGAGAGCAGTTTAATGTTTCATTACCTGTACTGTAGGAGAATGACCGTATCCAACAGACTACACTGTAAGTAACAAGAGATGCTCCCTGTGATCAACCACTGACGGCAGTACTGTGTACTAGGTCAGCTGGACTCTATATCTCGTAGTGGAGACACTGTCTGCAAAATAAAGACTTATGTCCAGCACAGGCAAAGTCCTTTTCCCGCCATTTTCCCCACCCCAGACTGTCACCTTGGATTACAGCATGGAATGGATGACAGAACTCTCTCATGGTGGTACTGTGTACAAGACGCAGACCTCATGTTGAACACACTGTTTCCCACCAACTTGGATAATGGTACTTGCATCATCAAGTGACATCATGGAAGCCGTCTGGGATTACATTATGGATGAGTGTGCCCTCTGGTAGTGGTACGGTGTACTAGGTCAGTTGGAGTCAGGACCCCATGGCGACCACACTGTTTCCCTCCATTTCCCCACAACTTCTTGGATTACATCACAAGAGGGATGACAGCGCCCTTGGTGATGGTATTGTGTACTCAGTCAGTTGGAGTCCGGACCCCTTGGCGACCACACTGGATGGTGGTAGTGCCTCTAATTGTTTAATTAAAATAGTGCATACAAGAAATAAAGACATGTCCAACACAGGTCGTGTCCTATTCCCACCAATCCATAGGAGGAGGTGGTAGTCGGGTGACTTAGGTTAGCGGAGGTAGCCCAACTGCCCTTTCTTTCCTGCGATTTTCTTTGGTTTCTAGAGATTCCCCAATTGACATATCTTCGAGCCAAAATTTAAACTTGGCGCCAGTTCCTAGGATGAGGTGGTAGTCAGATAATTTAGGTTACTGGGGGTAGCCCAATTGAACTATTTTCCCTCTATTTTCTTAGGTTAGTAGAGATGTCTTTTGATGCATTATCCTGTTGGAATCTGAAATTCCGGCATGTTTTTGCGAGAGGGGGAGGGGGTAGGGGTTAGGTTAGTGGCGGTTGCCCAACTCACCTATCTTCCCGCAAAATTTCAAGCTTCCCGCCAAAATCCACCATCTTGGATGACGTCATTGCCTGACAGCAGAATAACTACAGGATATGCTGCATGGAATAACAATCTAATGTGTACAGAATATGGATTGAGAGTAAATGGAAGAAAGGCACAAGTAATGAGACGTAGCAGAAATGAGAACTGCGAGAAACTTAACAGCCGGCCGCTGTGGCCGAGTGGTTCTAGCGCTTCTGTCCAGAACCGCACCGCTGGCACACCCGGAGTTCGAATCCTGCCTCGGGCATGGATGTGTGTGAAGTCCTTAGGTTAGTTAGGCTTAAGTAGTTCTAAGACTTGGGGACTGATGACCTCAGATGTTAAGTCGCATAGTGCCTAGAGACATTTGAACCATTTGATTTGAAAAAGTTAATGTCAAGATTGATGTTCAGGAAGTAGATGAAGTGAAAGAATTTTGCTACCTATGCATCAAAATAACCAATGACAGACGGAGCATATACGAACCCAAAGCAGACCAACAGTGACAAAAACGGAATTCCTACCTAAGAAAAGTCTACTGTTATGAAACATAGGCCTTAATCTGAGGATGAAACTTCTGAAAATGTTGGTTTGGAACACGGCATTGTTTGTTAGTGAAGCATGGACTGTTAGAAAACAGGAAAAGAAGAGAATCGAAGCATTTGAGATGTATTGATAAGATTATTTTGAAAATTCGGTGGAGTGATAATGTAAGGAACGAATGCGAAGAGCCGGAGAGGAATAGAACGTATGGAAGATATCGACAAGACGAAGAACGAGGGTGGTAGGGCATCTGTTAAAACTTCAGGGAATAGCTTCTGTGGTATTCGAGGAAGCTGTGGAGGGTAAAAACTGTAGAGCCTGACAAAGATTGGAATAACTCCAGTAAATCAGTGAGGATGCAGGTTGCAAATCCTACTCTCAAATGAAGAGGTTGGCAGAGGAGAGGAATTCTTGGCGGGCCGCATCAAACGAAGCAGAAAACTATGAAGGCAGATATAGTGGCAATTAGTGAAGTTCGGTGCCAGCAGGAACAGGAATTATGGCCAGGAGAGTACAAGGTAATAAAGACAGTATCAATTAGGGTAATGCAGAAATAGGTTCAATAATGAATGAGAAAAATAGGAATGTCGATAAGCTATTATGAACAGAATTATGAATTCATTACCGTAGGCAAGACAGACACGAAGCCCATATCCACCATCGTAGTACAAGTTTATGTACCAACTAGCTCCGCAGTTGATAAAGGGATTGAATAAATGTAATATGAGATAAAAGAAATAATTCTGATAGTTAACAGAGACCAAAACTTAAAAATTTTAATGGGGGACTGCAGTTCTGATTGGAGTCTGAGGGAAAGAAACGAAAGAGGAAGCCGCTTGGTAGACTTTTGCATAGAGTATAATTTAATCATCGCTAACACTTGGTTCAAGTGTCATGAAATAAGGTTTTATATGTGGAAGAGAACTGGAAACATATCAAGGCTTCAGACTGGTTATGGCAGGACTGAGATGTCGGAACCAGATTTTAAATTGTAAGACATTCCCAAGGGAAGGTATGGGCGCTGAGCATAATTTATTTATTATGAAATGTAGATTAAAACTAAAGAATTTTCAAAAAGGTAGGAGAGCTTTTGGCAACGATTGACCAGAACTGCGGAAAGGCATACAAGAGATGATGAACGGGTGAATTTGAGAGATGAAATAGTGCAGGTAGCTGAGGATCAAACCGGTAAAAAGAGAAGGCCTAGTACAGTGCGAGACATGGGATTGCAAACTTCACAGGTGCAGCGCGTGCAGGCCGTGGGCATGCCAAGGTCCTGACTGTCATTAGGCTTTGGGCGGTCCTTCTGAGAAGTAGATGGAACAGCGCCACGTTTCATTCAGCTTTGTGATGTATCGTGTTTCTATTGGCAGTACTTCGAATTCGGCAGAATCGTGGAGTCATCGCTGTATACCCTTCGACGTTTGTTCGTGGTATGAAGGACGTTCGCAGGTTCAGCGTCTGTTTGAACAAAAAGGAGCTTTCTCCTGAGCTGTAGTTACAATCCTTTAAAATAAATGGGAATCACAGAGGAGAGGGATGAGATTTCTCAGTTCGCATAAGCGGCCGGTATGCATGTATACGATGAATCGACATTACAATACAATGTAGAAAGAATTTAATGATTTAGTTGACAATGAAAGAGCAAAAATTACAACAATCAACGGACGAGATTCATTGTTCGGCTCATAAGGAAGCATTTTGTGTGAAATTTGAAGAATTGTGCCCGTGAAGACACTGGCAGTACGAAAAGCAAAATTTCAGGAGTCGCACACGTTATTCCATTTCCATTTGTAACAGTTTTCGGTGGGGCTGAAAAAAGAGTATGAAGACTTCATATGTCACTGAAAACTATGGTGATTAAATCAAGGGGCATGTCTGGAACTACTTTTCATTTTAAAACGCGCTGTTGTTTAATTTATGAAGGAAAAATGAGAGCAGGGTGGAAAATTAGATCATAGGCAGTGGATTACAGACCTCGCATTTTTAGTGGACTTCACTGCACACTGCCAACAGTAAGGCATTGAGAGTTAACTTATTTCTGATTTGATGGGGCCTTGAAAGAATTCGTTTATACTTTTATAGAGATTTTGAGGACACTGTTAGTCTTGCATATGTTTTCAAGCTGTTTTGATACCGTTTGCCATTTTATTTCGAAGCGCCCCTAAGCGTGAGCAAATGTAACTGACCTTCAGGGTAATTCCAGCTTTCATGACAAACTTTTTTATGTTAAAACAGTCCAGGACGTCTCATTGCACTCCTCAGGTAGAGTCTAAAAATGAGGTTGCAAAAGTGCTACCATATTTCGATCGATATATGTATGTGAAAGATATTTATTTCGAACACGAAGCTAAATAAGTCACAGTCACTTGGCAAAATGAGTGCGAGAGTGTGAAATTTTCTGCGACTGCTGGTATGCCGACAGTTTGACATCAGCGTGTCAAAATCATTTAAATAATACTGATAATTTGTTTGCTTGTTATCTGTGTTGTTAAAAAGTGTGAAATATAAAACAAAGTCGTATGCAGTGAGAGTGCACTGCCAATTAAACGTGGCATGTTCTCAGATTTCCCCTCTTCCCCCTCTTCGCATTCAGACAGCGTGGTGCGGTGGTGGGGGAAATGTGCCAGCGAGGCTGAGGGCTTTGGCACTCAGGTCCGGGCACAGCTCTCGAGCCGAAATTTTTGCCATCTCTGTACTAGTACAAAACCTTGGACAACACAGGAGATATTGAATTTAACTGATGAAAGCATGAAACTTAAGGACGCAGCAAATGAAGTAGGCGAAAGGGAATACAACTGTCTAAAAACTGAGATTGGCAGGAAGTGCAAAATGGCCAAGCAGGAACGGCTAATAGACAAAAATGTAAGGATTTATAAACACATATCACTAGGGGAAAGATAGATACTACCTACAGAAAAATGAAGGAGGCGTCTGTTCGAATGACAAGCTCCTGCATGATTATCGAGAGCTCAGATGGGAAACCAGTCCTCAGAAAAGAAGGGAAAGCGGAAAAATGGAAGGGGTATATACAGAACCTATACACGGGAGATGAACTGATTACTACAGAGATGAATTTATTGTTATATGAACAGAAGAGGACAAATTTGTAGATGAGATAGATGAGACACAGCGAGAAGAATTTGAGAAAGAACTGAAAGACCGAAATCGAACAAGGCTCCTGGAGTATTTGACATTCTGTCAGAACTTCTAGTAGCCTTGGGAGAGGCAGACATGGAAAATAATTCCATCATTCGTGCAGGCGAAATATCCTCAGACTTTAAGAAGAATGTAATGGTCCATTTCTGAACAAAGATGTTGCGTGTGAATATTAACGAACTACAAGTTTAATAAGTCTTGACTGCAAAATACTAACACGAATTCTTCACAGAGGAAAGGAAAATTTGGTAGAATCTGACCTCAGCGAAGATCAGTTTGGGATCCAGAGAAATGCAGGCACATGCAAGACAATACTGAATCTACGACTTATCTTAGGAGATGGAGATGGGTTAAAAGAAGGAAAACTTACGTTTATAACATTTATACACTTAGAGAAAGCTTTTGACAATGTGGACTGTAATACTCTTTTTGAAATTCTGAAGGTAGCACGGGAAAAATTCAGGGAGTGAAAGGCGGTTTACAAGGGCACGAAAACGAAATAATAACTGGGAAAAAAGAGTGAGACAGGTTTGTAGGCTATCCCCGATGTTATTTAATCTGCACATTGAGCATGCATTAAAGGAAACGAAAGAAAAATTTGGAATAGGAATTAAAGTTGAGGTAGAAGAAATAAAAGTCTTGAGGTTTGTCGACGACATTGTAGTTCTGTCAGAGACAGCAGAGGAGTTGGGAAATAAGTTCAACGGAATGGACACTGTCTTGAAAGGTGAATATAAGATAAACATCAGAAACAACCACACAAGCTTAATGGAATGTAATTGAACTAAATCAGGTGATGCTGAAGGTATTGTACTAGGAAACGAGCCACTTAAACTTGTAGCTGAGTTTTCTTATTTGGACAGTACAATATCCAATTGTTGGTCGAATTAGAGGCGATAGTAGAGATGGCAAGAAAAGCGTTTCTGAGAAAGAAAAATTTAACATCGATTAAAGATATAAGTGTTAGGAACTCTTTTCTCAAGGTATTTGTGTGAAGGGTAGTCATATGTGGAAGTGGAACATGGACGATAAGCAGTATAAAGATGAAGAGGGTAGAAGCTTTTGAAATGTGGTGCTACAGAACAATGCTGAAGTTGAAATACATATTTAACGTAACTAATGAGGAGGTAGTGAACAGAAATGTGGAGAAAAGAAGATCATGGCACAACATGACGAGAAGAAAGGATCGGTTGATAGAAAACATTCTGAGACATTAAGGTATTACCAGTTTAGTACTGGAGGGAAATGTGTGGGGCAAAAGTCATAGACGGACACAAAAGAGAAGAATACACTAAGCGGATTCAGAAGAATGTAAATTGCAGAAGCTATTCAGAGACGAATAGGGTTGGTACAGGATAGAGTAGCTTGTAGAACTCCATCAAATCAGTCCTCAAACTAAAAATCACAACAACAATATTTTGAATATCTATTATTATTGTTTTTATCACCCCTCAGCCATTGTTTCTTTACTGATACGTTGGGATTTTCACCGAGTTCCGACACTAAACGTCAGGCGTAGCATACTCTTCACACTTGTGGAGTAACTCGAGTGTTTCGGTTTCAGCCATACAGCTCGTTGCGTGCAGAGGGATCGTAATTCCGTCCGCTGTAAGATAAGAGCAGTCAGAGTAAGGAGCTTGAATTTTATTTCAGTCTAATAGTGCTTCTCTGTGTGAAACGGTTCCGTCTCTCTTCCTGTGGGCGTGGAGGTGCGTTGAAAGAATTCTGCTGCCAGTTATTTCCACGTCAGGAAATTTTCTCGAGGCAAGGAACTTCATGCGTGACGTGGGGCTTGCAACTACGTTTGAAGACAATACACCCGCGAGCCGGGCTTTGAGGCTGCAGTCATCCTTAACACTAGATGGTAAATGTCTGCGTCGTCATGAATTAATATTCACTAACGATTCGGATCTGGATGCAAGTGACCGTCATCTTGGTTACGTTCCTTCTGCTATTCTTTTGTCATTCAGTTACAATGGATGTCACTTGCATTCGTGACCGAAGCATAGAGCAGTATGATTACGTGATGATGTGGCAATAAAAATTTTACTTACATAAGCAACATTTTGGTTATATAAGTAAAGTTTTTATTGCCTATTCAAACGTTTAACTACTAAACTAATAAAATTAATACTGTTGTTTAATCTACGTGACTACTTATTACGTTGATCGACTTCTGTGAACAAGCTAGATTCATTATTTTCGTTTGTCAGTAGGAAGCCCAAGTGACGTACTGTATGTAGCCTATTCATTGGAAGGACAATCAAGTACCCATCCTAATGCTGCAGAAGACTAGGTCGATCATATCCCTATGTAGCTGATCATACAGATTTATTCTTATTAAGATGCACAGACCGGTGGGTGTGGCTAACACAGGTTCCAAACAATGGACTCTGTAAAGTTATCCACTCAATCCACTCATCCTATCAAATTTCGCAAGCCGTTGCTTGCTTTTCACGTGTGCGGAACGCTCTCCATTGAGCAGGGGCATATTCAGTTCTTCCAGTTTCATCTCAAACTGAATCCTTCCTGCAGTGTCCCATTTATAAGGCTATTCATCGAACCCGTGCTCCAGACCTTCTCCCGAAGCAACCATTTCGCATTCGGATTTTCCCTTGTTCACGAAATGTATACTAGCGGTGCAGATGATTCATGAGAATCTACGAAACGGCGAACCACCATACCACCATAATGTTCACGTTTATTAGACGACACAAATGGAGCGTCGTTTTCTTTCGTGAATGAGATCCGGGTATTTATTTTTAATGCTCTGTCAAAGTTTCGTCAATAATTTCATTTACTTTTAAAAAGTTGTAAATATGGTATGAATAATCTATTGCTTATATCCTTTCTTGTCTCACAATACGCTGATGTAGTTAGCAAGTACTACTGATTTTATTTGGACCACAGTAGTAACCATTTTACAATGAAACAGAAGGAGAAATACTATTCACTCTAAAATGTAATACATTGTTATTAAGAGCTAATCTGCCATCCGGGACTTCGAGTGTGAAACAGCACCGCTGGAGACAGCTTGCACATAGTGCCTTTACCCTTCGTAGCATATAGTCGGAAAGTACGAGTCGGCGCTTATAAGGGAACGTGATATTACTTACCTAAACGCATACTAAACTTATACCATTAGGTATCTGATGGCCGTCGTCATAATCATCAGTTCTGTAAATAAAATCATAATCCGTATCTAAATTCCTGTATCTATCCCACAGAGAATAAATTCATTACAGAAGAGAAACTAGGCGACTGTGAGAGGAATTTGACACTGGACGCTGACATCGAGAACAGACGAATGTTGAAAATTGACATCGCTATACACGAGAATCGAAAGAAAACTATGTCTCTCGTCTTTTACGCTGGCAAAGTTAGTGCTGCGAAGGAGATACAAACTGTTTATTGAATTTCAAGAAGATAGTTTCGTAGCTGAGTCGTCAGAAAAGTTATAAATTAACAATAAAATTTGAAATTAAGGAAATGGTCTGTAGCGTTTTAAAGCTTTTGTATGGCTCCACCAAAAAAAGTGGAAAAAGAGAAGCTGACAGCCTAAAACCATGTTGAAAGAAGCAGCCTGAAATGATCAGGAGATGCGAAACGCTGAATATGACTGAATGGGAAGATTTTGGTAAACAGGTACTGCAGAAATAGAGGAGCAAATGGAGGCCGACGGACTTGAGATAAATTTTAGATAAGACCCACAACTGGGGCCATTTATGTGAAGATGAGTTTAATTAAACTCATTTTGTGGTGGATTTAATTTAGCCTCACTTAATAAAGAAATTTTTTTGTAATCCAATTTCACTCACTAAGTATTAGGCCTTTACTCTGCCTCTATAAAATCTACCTAATATCTTCAGTGATTTGCATTTACATGTATGTAGTACGTAAGCAGTAAACATTAATAACAATACTTACAATAATAATAATAATAATAATAATGGAACATTAATCACTAAAGTATGTATGGTGTGTGAGAAGTATATACTACTACTGCGACTACTACAAATAATAATAATAATATTTATTACGTAAGATATATTATTGAATATGTAGTATTTCAGAAATTTCACTGCAAGTAACATCGTTTGCAGTATTATCCAAATTATGTAATTGGCTGTCGGTAATGTATCAAAATTCTGATATGGTAATAGCGAAGAAATCAAATGTATAGCCCAAGTTCAGAGTTTAAGGAACGAGCGAGAAATAAGAGGATAAGGCTACCGAATAAGTTTGTAAAAAGAAAATATGAATACACAGCAATGAGCATAGATAGTATTTTCTGTGGGGACAAAGATACTGGTTCATTGTTGATGAGAAAGAAAACAGCTAAAATATGCCAATGGGGAAGGTTCACCGAGGATACAATGCATGGAAATTACTGGGAAATTTGTTCAGGGGTGAAATGGCCCAGTATTGTGAAAGAAGTGTAGAAAAATGTGCTGTTACTTATAGGTGCAGCCACAATGTTATATAGACGTTAATTATAAATAATAAGTATAAAATATATCGCGAAGCTTATATAAACATGCATCTGTTACAGATACAGTATAACAATAGGAAATTCTTACCTTTAATAAAGAACGTGCTAATGACTATAAGACAACAGCAACAACAATTACGTTTGCTACATGTAAACTGTGTTTGCATAAAACGAAGGTATATGAACAACTAACTTTTATCACGTATATAAAATTCTGTTCATATTTTGTTGGGATATAAAATGCACAACTGACTTACACTGAACGATGTGTGGTTCATATTATGTCAAACCAAAAGTACAAAATACAAATAGAAGTCATCGGCTCCCAGTTTCTCTCTCACATATTCACTTATGCTTCTTTCCCTATCATTTCTGCCAACACTACCAGTCATCCTGTCGTTTACTATGTCATGTATGTACTGTATCAAAACAACCAAACCGTAGTTTTGCTAGAGCGCCGGACTATGCTTAAGACATTTAGAGTTTTCGTGAGTTCATTAAGTCTACCTTACTCCTCTCAGCTTCAGTTTCATCCCAGGGATCATTTTTCTCTACTTGAAGAAAAAACGCACTTCTCCGCTTCCCTGTCGGAACATTAACACATGTGCTAATTTCGCTACACCAATATTCATTTCTAAGAGGGATTTTGGGGCACGAATGAGAAGCTCACCTCGTGAAACAGTGGCCTTAATTTCGTTGCTTTTTAGAAAAAACTGAAAGAAATACAATGTAGCCATGAACCAATTTGAGAGCCTGTTGTTCTGTTGACCTCGACTATCGATGATACTGCTGAAAGACTTTATGTTTTGCGTAGTAATTGGTGGTGTATTAAATGCCACAAATGGAGCCGCTCACTATTATGAGCAGCACTGTAGCGACGTCATTAAAAGAAAAGCACCAGATTCCATGATTTACGCAAGCCAAAACCGTTATCTCTGTTTGTTACATTCTTCGCCAAAAGAATTTCAGCTGCATCTTTCATCACCGAGTCCGAAAGATATGAAGCCGACGCTTGCATTTCGAAACTTTTGTAACGCGTAGAGTAACCGTTGTCGATGAAGTGCTCTCTCACAGCCGATTTATTGGGCTGTAAGGGATCGGTGTACCTATGGTGTTCCGTGCAGCTTTTGTGGAGTGTGCGGGTCTTCAGCTAGAATGACGAAAGTGTTGGTGCCTTTGATGGCGAATGGAAAGTCATATGGCGCTCGTCAAGTTGACAAAATGCTTTCCATATATGGCAGGAGAGCCGTGAGTTTAAATATATCTTTGTCTTTTTCGCCGTTGGTGAGGTTCTTCAAGTTTCATTCAGAGCACCCTACGTATATGTTATAGACAATACCCGCTTGTTAAAAGTTACTTGTAGCAGCTTATTTTGCATGAACGTAACGTCAACGGTGCTACGTGCTCTGGGAAACAAGGCCCTGAAAAAGCTCATTGGCTGTACAGAGTAAAATTTATAGTAAGATATGATTTAACTCCGAAAATGTCCTTCAAGCTGAAAGTCTTTACTTGTCATCAGTGTTTATCGCCGAAGAGTAATAGAATGTCTCCTCATCAATTGTCCGTTTCTACCTGACATTGTTGAAGGAAGCTAACTTTACTCTTTTGGGACTGACTCTTAATGAATACCTTGTTCATCAGATTTAGGATAGTATGCATGCCCAACCAACAAAGTTCTTTGAATTTCTCTGCTGCGTGTTTCTGAACTTTTATGCAGTGTCACAAAATTATATTCTTTATTTGTTCTTAATACGATAAAATGCTAAATAATCTGGCAAGATATAGCGGGAAACTTAGCGTACAACGTCGGTATCAAATTACTGCTACATGGTGAACTGTGGAGCTGCTACACAAAATTTGTCAGCGAGGGATCATCAACTCGATCACTATTCATCTCATACCAGACTCCAGAAATGTAATTAGCACCTCTTGTTTGTTTCTGAACACGGTTCACCCGCTGGGGTTGCCACAGTTCTGTAACATTCTCCGCTCGCGAGCGCCGAGCTGCTGCAACTGTTACCTTCGTCCATCAATCAAGCAGCGAGTTTAATGAATCAGAAGTGCACTCGTTCCACGACATCAAAATCAATGGTACGGTTGGAGAGGCTACATAAATCAGTCAGACAACCTCTCCAGTGTTTATTACGGCTGGCTGTGTTCACGTGGTTTTCACAGCGATCCGGATTACTGCTGGGTGCGTTTGACAAGTCTGCCTATAATGTATTACAAAATCGTTATTTAGAGTGACTTGAAGCCGTAAATTCTAGGAAGTGGTTGTTGTGTTACCAATCCTATTATCGGCTTTAATGTCTGAGTACGTGCAATGAATCTGAAAACCAAGTAAGAGCTCAGTGTTACAAGTCATATCTGTTCTTATTTTGGGGGTGAGAATTCATATATTAGACGAAACTGAGAAATATCCAGAAACAGACATGAAAACTAGGAATGTATATCTGGAAGTGACATTTTTAAGACAGTACGCCAAACCAACGACAGTCCGTATGTAGAATGTTTCTTATTTGTACAGGAACATAACAATTTTTAACTTTTTTTTTGTTGTATGCAATAGATGTGAAACGAATAACAGTTCTTCATGAATTGCGTTTTATTATTAGGCGTTTTGAATAAGTTCTAAACTGGTCTCCTGTCTTCCGTGAAGCTCAATATACAGGGTGTCCAGAAAATTTGTTAACATTTGAAAATTCTGTACTTCACAAAATAACGTAGGAAGAGAGGCAAAAATTTACACACATGTTTGAAACGACATGGGGTTTTTAGTGAAACTTAAAACACACAACCAGCATGATGGAACTGGAGGCTTAGCACGTGATCCTCACTAAACGATATTCGCATGAGATCTTTCACACACGGAACAATATGGCTGGGAAGCCATCCTATATAAAAGTCTTGCCTTCCAGCAGGTGTTTGTCAGTTAGACAAGGGATGATTCGATTCTGTAACAAAGGCGGAAGAATCAGCGATGATCAACGGCATGAGGATGCAGAAGGAAATGGAAACCACTGCATTAAAGACACACCGTGTATCCATAGGACCTGTGGTCTGTAATTAAAAAGTCACTTGATGATCTCACCGTTGGCAAAAAATTCCGAAATAGTCAGTTCCCTATTCGGATCTCGGAGACCAGACTGCCCAGAGGGAGGTTACATGAGAAAAACATCGAATAACCAACTAAAGGGAAACGCCCCACGAGTCGGGCGTGGAATATCAGTAGCCTCAATGTGGTAGGGAAACTAGAGATTCTGAGAAGAGAACTTCAAAGGCTGAATCTAGATGTAGTAAGGACCAGTGAGGTGAAATGGAAAGAAGACAGAGATTTCTGCTCAGGTGAGCATAGGGTAACATCAACAGCAGGAGAAACCGGTACAATCCGTGTAGGATGTTACGATTAGGGAGGTAGGGCAGAGAGTGTGTTACTGCTAACAGTTCAGTGACAGGGTTGTTCTTATCCAAAAAAAAAAAAAAAAAGTTTCAAATGTCTCTGAGCACAATGCGACTGAACTTCTGAGGTCATCTGTCGCCTAGAACTTAGAACTAATTAAACCTAACTAACCTAAGGACATCACACACATTCATGCCCGAGGCAGGATTCGAACCTGCGATCGTAGCGGTCGCTCGGTTCCAGACTGTAGCGCCTAGAACCACGCGGCCACTCCGGCCGGCTGTTCGTATCACAATCGACAGCAAACCAACACCGACAATGATAGTTCAGGTATACATTCCGACGTCGCAAGCTGAAGATAAAGAGAATTTGGGCTGAAGTTCAAGAGATTTATCAGGAAGAATCAATACGCAAAAATGTGGGATATTGAAGTAGTAATGAATGACAAAATACGCTGAAGTTCTCTAAGGCTACAGATACAGTAATAAGGCATAGCTCAGTTGGCGGTACAGTTGAAGAGGAATGGACATCTCGAAAAAGGGAAATCGCAGACGTTGGAAAGGAAAAAATAGGTAACTGCAAAGGAACCATGGGTAACAGAAGATATACTTTCGTTGATCGATGAAAAAAGGAAATACAAAAATGATCAGGGAAATTCAGGAATACAGAAATACAAGTTACTGAGGAATAAGATAAACAGGAAGTGCAGGGAAGCAAAGAGGAAACGACTGTATGAAAAATGAGAAGAAATCGAGAAAGAAATAGTATTATAGTCGGAAGGACTGACTCAGCTTACAGGGAGGTCAAAATAACCTGCGGTCAAATGAAAAGCAAGGAAGGTAACATTAAGAGTGTTACGGGAATTAGGCTCTTAAATGCTGAGAGGAGAGCGGACAGGCGGAAAGAGTACACTGAATGGCTCTATGAGAGGAAGATTTGTCTCATGTTATACAAGAAGAAATAGCTTCGATTTAGAATAGATGGGGGATCCAGCGTTAACATCAGAATTTAAGAGAGATTTGGAGGACTTAAACTCAAATAAGGCAGACAAATAACATTCTACCAAAATTCCTAAAATCATTAGGGGAATCAGCAACAAAACGACTATTCACCTTGATGCGTAGATTGTATGAGTCTGGCGACATACCAACTGATTTTCGTAAAACTATCATCCAAACAATTCCGAATACTGCAAGAGCTGAGAAGTGCGAGAATTATCGCGCAATGAGTTAAACAGCTCATGCATCAAAGTTGCTGATAGGAATAACGAACAGAAGAAGGGGAAAAATTGAAGATCTGTTAGACGACATTCAGTTTGTCTTTAGGTAAAGTAAAGGCTCCAAAGAGGCAACTCTGATGTTGCGGTTGATAATGTAAGCAAGAGTAAAGAAAAATCAAGGCACGTTCACAGGATTTGTCGACCTGGAAAAAGCTTTCGACAATGTAAAATGTTGCAAGACATTCAAAATTCTGTGAAAACTAGGGATAAGCTACAGGGAGAAAAATGGTTCAAATGGCTCTGAGCACTATGGGACTCAACATCTTAGGTCATAAGTCCCCTAGAACTTAGATCTACTTAAACCTAACTAACCTAAGGACATCACACACACCCATGCCCGAGGCAGGAGTCGAACCTGCGACCGTAGCAGTCCCGCGGTTCCGGACTGCAGCGCCAGAACCGCACGGCCACCGCGGCCGGCCTACAGGGAGAGGCGGGTAATACACAATATGTATAAGGGCCAAGGGGGAGTAATAAGAGTGTACGACCAAGAACGAAGAGCTCGGATTAAGAAGGATGTAAGACAGGAAGGCAGTATTCCGCCACTGCTGTTCAATCTGTACATCGAGGAAGCAATGATTGAAATTAATTTACGGTTCTGGAGTGGAATTAAAATTCAGGGTGAAAGGATATCAACGACACGTTTCGCTGATCACATTCCTATCCTGAGTGAAAATAAAGAAGAATCACATGATGTGCTGAATGGAATGAACCGTCTATTAAGTACAAAATATGGATTCAGAGTAAATCGAAAAAAGACATAAGTAATGAGAAATAGCAGAAATTATAATATCGAAAAAATTAACATTAGTATCGGTGGTCATGAAGCAGATGAGGTTAGGTATTTCTATTACCAATGATGAATGGAGCGAGGAGGACATCAAAAGTAGACCAGCACTGTCAAAAATGGCATTCCTGGGCTTGCTTTGAGAAGAAATTATCTGAGAATATACGTTTGGAGCACAGAATTGTATGACAGTGAAACATGGACTGTGGGAAAACCGGAACAGAAGAGAAAGGAAATATTTGAGATGTGTTGCTACAGACGAAAGTTGAAAATTAGGCGGACCGATAAGGTGAGGAATGAGGGGATACGGTTGAGAATTAGAGAGCACAGATGTAAGACGTCAGGGAAAGACCTACACGGTATTAGAGGAAGCCATAGAGGGCAAAAACTGCAGAGTTTGGAATACATCCAGTAAGTAATTGGGGATGCACGATCCAAGTGCTACTCTGAGACTGAGAGTTTAGCACAGAGGAGGAATTTATAGCAGGCCTCACAAACCAGTCAGAAGAGTGATAACCCCCCCCCCCCCCAAATAAAAGAAATAAAAAAAACATACCAGCGTACCTCGAACCCCTCACGCTCACAGTTTTAGAAGCAGGACGCAAATACCCTCGAAGAAAAAAAGCCTGATCACGACTGATGTGGTAAATCCACAACATACCGTGACTTTCTCATTATGCAGTGGGATTGCCACGGCATTCCTAGGATTTTCGGTAGATGAATTTCTGCAGTTGTGGGTGCCAACAGACCCTTGGAGGGCTGAATGTGCTTCGTCGATCCACAACCCGTTAGACAAGCAATCGTCATCTTCCACCATTTTTGAAGCACCCACACTGCAAATGCTCTCCGCGTCCCAAAATCGATGGCTAACTATTATTGATGACGCTGGATTTATACGGTTAGCATTGGAGGCTTCCCCTTAGTGCTCTCCGGATAGTAGTGCGTAGCTTCACTAATAAACAGTATATTTTCTGCTCAAGTCAACATACCGCTGGCACATCTGACTCCCTCTGTCACGGCAGCTCTTTTTATATTCGTGCGCGATACTCATGCGGCGTCACTGACGTGTTGGCATCCAGCGCCATCTGTTGGCCAGTTTTTGCCCTCGTTCTTGGTTTCAGTTGTCATTTCGGGCATATCTGTCAATTTTTACCTCTCTACCCACATTATTCCGTGAATTAGTGCATTTTCAAATGATAATGAACTTTTGGGTCACCCTTCACATTATGAGTAACATAACTCATGGCTGACCAAACACCAGAAAAATATGAAGCCACTACTGTCAGAGATGAACAAATCGCATTCATTCGGTGACTCTGTATAATACTGTCGTGTTTTGAGATAAAAAATAGAGGAATAGAAATTTTAAATCGTTTTATCAAAACACTCGAAATAAACCGACTGGCAAATAAAATTTGGGATGTCTGTATCGACGGGAGTGAGGAAGCTCCTTTCCATCTTCACTGAAAGCAGGCACTCTAAACAGAAAGAAAAGTCCCATGATAGGTAAAGCTCGAATTCCGATAACACTGGTGAAAGAACTAAGGATTGTTAGTCTTATTTAGAGCGGTCAGTAGGTCTGATGTTGACTAATTTACGTTGATTGGCAACTGTAGCAGAAATAGTCAGTTGCAACCGTTGCGAATTAAATTTTCGTTCATGATTAATCCAGAATTTGGGACAAGGTTTTGCTCTAAGCTTGGGGTGTTTATGAGAAGTGGCTTTCTTTGAGAATATTCGTGAGGTGCCCCTTCGGTTCTGTGAATTGGCGTAAGTGAATCAGCTGAGGGGCTCTTAGGCCTGTCGTTATAGAGATAGTAATGTTCACTAACGGTAATGTGATTTTAAAACACAACACTGACAGTTATTAAAAAACATTCAACAGCCTAGATTACATGAAATATTTCTTAAAAAAAAGAAATATTTTATCCAATATTGGCTGTTGAATGATATTTAGCAAGTAAAGCAGATTGTACCTTCAGTTCTCTAAAAATGAGAAAATTAATTTCATTGGCAGTTACTTATGTTGCTGTGTGGCAGCGTCCATATGAATCCTCACAGCAAATGAAAGAAACGAGGACTGAATTTAGGAAGGTCAGAAAATGTTCATCGTGGATAGAAATTAATGATCTGATTAATAAACATCGTGGTCTGTGATTGGATTTATAATAAAATAAAAAATTAAGGCGTAATTTAACTTTTAACAAATCAAAATTTTAACTAGCGCCATTTAACTTGAATATTATTTAGGTTATTGTCTTCAGTAACTCATTTCGTGTAGCTTCTGATGTAGTAATTACAGGGTTAATAATTTCTTGCGAGGATACTGTTTTTCAGTCGTAAGACTGTCCGGTGAGAATGAAAAGGCACACTGTCCTGAAGTGGACAGCCCTTACACGTAATAAATACCATTAGTTGAGCTTGATTCTTTGGTAATGTGTGGCACGAGATGACTTCTATACAAGTAAGCGGATTTAGCAACAGTCATAAAGAAAGGAGGGGTTGTCTTATTTTAATAACTGTCATCACATTACCAAGAAAGGATATAGAGTTACTGCTCAGAGGAGTGCCCAAGGAGCGGCGAAAAATACAGACATGCTAAAGATTTAAACGTTGCAGTTCACATGCAGACCTATCGAGGTCCACTCGTATGTGAGCTCCACGTGTGCCTTGGAGTTCCAATTGTCGCTGACAATTCTGGGATTGTTGTTGCCACGAAAGGTGCAGAATCCAGTTAATTTTGCGTCGCTGTATACGATTACGTTTACTGCACATGAAGTCGGTGGTGGATGGCATGTTACGCTTGGGGCCTGAAGATAACACCATTTTTGGAACACAACCTACGACCAGCTTAGAGACAGATGTGATGACACTTGCTGCAGGACCTGACCAGCAATCTGCAAGACAATGCTCAAGCACGTACAGTGCAAGCTGTTACTGATTTGTTTGACTGATGGGGCTGCTAAGTGCTCCCTTGACTTAAGCCCTCGTAAGTTCATCTCTAAACTGAAGGAAACACTTCATGGCTTTCGCTTCAGAACTGTTACAAATTCGTCGGGCAATAAACCGCACCACTCGAACTCTCAACACACCTGGCACTGCTAACAGTATCCCACGACTTCCACATCGCTGGCAACGGGCCATGCAGAATGCTGGTGACTACTCTGAAGGTCAGTAAAACTTTAAAACACGTATCTAATTTGTACGAGTTGTAAATGAATAGTTGCCACTATCAAAGTTCCAACCCTCGTAGAAACACTTTTGGGTGGCGATGAAATTAAATGGCACCAGAAACGATCTTGAAAGGACCCCACAAACCAATATACAAAAATAGATAAAATACATTATAGCATCAAGCTCTGAACGACAGCTAGTAGCAGTCACTCTAAACAACTACCACAACATTTCATAAGCGATGGGTTGAATAGTCTCCCTCGACCAGTAACCACTTGCCAGCATTCCACGCCCCTCTCCATATGTACACCAGCATTAAACATCAGTCGTTGGCTGAGTCGTTGTTTCTTATTCGACCCACGGAAGAGAGCCTAAAACCGTGAAGTTGCTGTTGCTCTGGATAGAAACACACTCTTACTCTCGCCAGTGCCTCGCTGTTGACTCCTAAAGGAACAGGGATCTCACTGCCTCTAGTTCACATGCGTCAAGTAAATGGAAGGCCAACCAGAAGGTGATGTATAGTCGCCACACGCCGATTTCTCTGCATAACAGCATTAAGGGATCTCAAAATTGTACTGGTCTTCCTCTAATATTCCCAGACTTGCACCACGTTCATCCGGTGTGGGAGGAGTCCGTTCGTATTCCACAAGTAGGACAATGGAGAAATGGGCTGAAACGTAAACAAGATAGTAACAGGAGTTTTTTCATGCATCTCGTGAGCCCCGGTATTAAGAGAAAAGAAAATCCAATGGAAGGAACGGAGACAACGACCAAGGAGGTGGTAAGCTATAAGCACCGAATTGTGATTATAACTAACCCATTCTGCGAAGGACACTATGTATACTATGGTGTGATAATTACTTTTAATATGTCCTTCACAAAACAGAAGACGCGTAACATGTTGAATTTAAAGGCTGTTTTATTATCCGAAACCAGACACCCGGGAGGACCAAATGTTGTAAGTATGAACTGCAAGCAAACAATAGTACTCCTAATCATAGACTGCCATGTCGGGAACAATCAACAAAAGCACGTGAATACGTCAGTTAAAATCGATTATCCTATTTCGAAGTGGAAACGGTTCCACATAAGGCAAATCTTACCACTTTGAAATGCAGTACACTGGACGCTCCTAATACTTCGCGAGTATTCGTCGCACCTTGCTAAATTCACTAAGCTTACATCCTGTGACCAACGCTTCAACGCCATTCTTTGTCAGTCCTCTTCATCTTAGTATGTTCTTCAGTTGGTACTGGGCCATTCGTTCACCCCCCCCCCCCCATCCCGCCACCCTCCTGAATATATCCCTCATCAGCTTAACCTAGGGGCAGGACTGTCAATATAAAAATGATCCGATCGACCAGGATTCTGAAAGATCATCACTGATCTGCGGCCGGCCGGAGTGGCCGTGCGGTTCTAGGCGCTACAGTCTGGAGCCGAGCGACCGCTACGGTCGCAGGTTCTAATCCTGCCTCGGGCATGGATGTGTGTTACGTCCTTAGGTTAGTTAGGTTTAAGTAGTTCTAAGTTCTAGGCGACTGATGGCCTCAGAGCCATTTGAGCCACTGATCTGCGCTTGGTTGTCTCCCCCAAACATTCATCTCAACATATCCGCCACAGTACTCTCCGAAACCATGATCTGCTGAACATTAAATTGGACAGTCGAGATCGTAATGGTCCCTTTGACAGCACAATAGCTTTTGGTTTGCCAAGTGCCCAACTAAGGTTGTGACTATCGGTTTGAAAAAGGAAAGAACGGTGTTCTAAGTACATTCGGAATTTTTACCGGGAAAGGAGAACAGCTAACTTCTGCCAATATCAGAGATGTTGATGCGTAGGTTTTGGCTGTTGTTTCAAACGAGAAGCAGCAGGGTGCCTGAACGTTAGCCAAAGCAAGAACTTGGGTGTCATAACCTGAGACGGCAGTGATCACAGCATGCTAGTCATGAAAAATTACAAAAAAGGGCAATATTTATTCACCGAGAACGTTGGTGCAAACATATTGGTTGAAGTTCGCGGTAACCGGAATAAATGTACCCCGGTTACGTACGAAAAACAGCGTCAAAACTTTACGGAACCGTCTCTGGCCTGAAATTATGTATTCCGTTCATTTGGCGGTAAATACACTCGACTCCTTGCACGATTTGAAAAGAGGCAGGACCAATGTACATGCTTCTAGTCTGCTACTGTCCATTGAATACGCATATATATTATATGTAACTGTGAGTAGCTACCTTTTCCAAGGTGTCGGATTCAAAATGTTCACTCCATGAAGTTCCCTTTGCAGTGTTCGTAAACGGTTAGGACATACCCGGTTTCACTGTCAGCTCTCATACCTGAGGAGCTTAATACCAGTTGTCAATGCATGGCGTGAACAATTCCTGTCGGATAGCGTCTCTTATGGACTGTCGTTTTTCACTCCCTATTATGTGGATGCGAGTGGTGCGTCATTCCCCGTAGGCACCTTCGACAGTCCGTGCTGGTACACCAGCAAACCGCGCAATTTAATTCGCGGTGCACCCCGTACCATACTGCCAGGTTTCAGTGTCGAATCACCTTACTGCGCTGATCCCAAGCAACCAACTGTCACAGATACAACACATTAATGTAGTGATTTAAGTCGGAGCTGGAGGAACTGCTAGCAGCTCTACACACTCTACAGCGCTCCAAAGCAACCAATCTACTCTCTTAAACGGTGAGAAATATTTTGTCTGGTGAGATTTTTACCTCAACAGTATTCTACTGGAAAATTGTGACACTCATTTGGTCCACATATATACAGTAATATAGACAGCAGAAGCTCTTAAAGGACTGTTTTGGGCGAGTTTGGTCTCGTCCGAAATAGATACGGATCACGGAGTGAAATACCCGCCCCCGTACGAGTCTGCATGAAATCCAATAACAGCTCGTGTACCGAGTCCCTGCGGAAGACAGCTTATATTTTGCAGCCTGCGGGACGTAGACCTATCCTCCCCCGCCCCTTCCCGCTAGCTCACGACAACCCGTAATAGCGGCTGCCACTTACAGCTGCAACGGCGCCCCGTGGGTGTTCGCCTTCCCTTGCAGTCGCCTCTTTTCTGCGCCCTTCACATCCAGGGGAACGCTTGTGGCACAGATATCACCGTCCGTAACGAGCTTTAGAGTCGATTAAATTCGTTTAAGTTTATTGCAGTTATGTAAATTGTCTAAATATCGATCGACTGTTAAGCTAAGCTGAATAATGTTGCTCGAAAAAGCTGATGAATGGAGTTGGCATGAAGCAGAGTTTGTGGTTCAGTTTTCGAAACGTAGAAATGGAGCACTGTTCATAAGGCGCTTCAAATACGAACCTAAACGGTAAATACGCTGCTTGCTAAAAATGGTCGAAGCGCCCAGAAGACATGGCCGGCTGTCATGACTTCGTATACCTACGCACCGTCGACGGTTATGAAAATATTTGGAGCTGCTATTCTCTGTATCAGATACAACAGCTGGCGGACTGCACTCGCGTTCTTCGTGTTTAGTGTTTTAGCAGATCTGCCAGGGTATATGAGGGGCGTAAACATTGTGAGAAGTTAAATGATCAATGTGAAAGACACGGAAGAGTGGCGTCGTACTCATGTGAGACAGTTCTATCACCAGCTGATTGTTTCAAAGGGAACTCACGCTGGGTCTCCATTTGCCCGGGTTTTCGAATCGAGCAGCATCCAAGTATCGGTGGGCGATATCTGACCATCACGAGGTAGTATCGTCGTACTAAATGTTTCACATCTGCAGCTCCCATACGCCTACACGCCACATGTGGGCTGCCATTAACACCACTACACAAACGGCTCCATTTGAACTGGTGCTGTGACTGTCAAGCATGGCCTGGTAATCTTCAGCATTGAATAGCGGTGCCACACTATCATCGCTGATCATTGGACGTCATCACGGTGACGAGATGGGGAGACAGGCACAGTGGTCGTACTCTTGGTCCCGGGATTGGGTCCAGGTAGCGGCTGGTAGTGATAGACGCAACTCTGACAGCTCGATGGATAATCATGAACTTCTTACATCATGCATTATGACTCATACGACAGTACCCTGGTGCCCATTTTCAACAGGATGATGCTCGTGCACACATGACACCCTGCAAAGTGTGTGCATGATGTTGGAGGACTCTCGTGTCCAGGAAGGCTGATATATAGTGCCTTTATATGGTTTACTCTTGCTGACCCATATGTCTTGTCTTACCATCACTGTGACGTTTACCGAAACTGGGGTTGCACGTTCTTCTTCTTCTTCTTCTTCTTCTTCTTCTACGCCTTCTTCTGGTCTTCTGCCACTATCTCCGGTTTGTGAGAGTCTTTTAAAGTTTTTCGGTTACAGTTTTAAGCTTTTCAGAGACTGAGTGCCTCGTTGTACTTGACCTAATTTCAACAGGATAACTTTACTTTTGTCTGTATTATAATGAAGTGTACACCTTACAAAGGTACACTATTTGATCAAAAGTATCCGGACAGCTGGCTGAAAATGACTTACTTCACCGGTAATGCTAGAATTGAGTATGGTGCTAACCCACCATTAACCTTGATGACAGCGTCCACTCTCGCAGGCATACGTTCAATCAGGTGCTGTAAGGTTTCTTCGGGAATTGCAGTCCATTATTCGCGGAGTGCTGCACTGAGGAGAGGTATCGATGTCGGTAAGTGAGGCCTGGCACGAGTCGGAGTTCCAAAACATCCCAAAGGTGTTCTATTGGATTCAGGTAAGGACTCTGTGCAGGCCAGTCCACTACAGGGATGTTATTGTTGTGTAACATTCCGCCACAGGCAGTGCATTATGAACAGGTGCTTGATCGTGTTAAAAGATGAAATGATCATCCCCGAATTGCTCTTCAACAGTGGGTATCAGGAAGGTGCTTAAAACATCAGTGTAGCACTGTGCTGCGATACTGCTCGCAAAGCAAAAAGAGGTACAAGCCCCATCCGTTAACAACACGACCACACCATAACACCACCGCCTCCAAATTTTACTATTGGCACTAAACACGCTGGCAGATGAAGCTCACCGGGCATTCGCTATACTCACAACCTGTCACCGGATCACCACATAGTGTATCGTGATTTGTCACTTTAAACTACGTTTTTCCACTGTTCAATCGTCCAAAGTGTACGCTCCTTACACCAAGCGAGGTGACGATTAGCTTATGAGCAGCTGCTCGACCTTGAAATCCAAGTTTTCTCACCTCCTGCCCAACTCTCATAGTACTTGCAGTGGATCCCGACGCAGTTAGGAATTGCTGTGTTATGGTCTGGATAGATGTCTGCCTATTAAACATAACGACCATCTTCAACTGTCGGCGGTCTCTGTCAGCCAACGAACGAGGTCGGCCAGTACGATTTTGTGCTATACTTGTCCCTTCACGTTTCCACTTCACTATCACATCGGAAACAGTGGACCTAGGGATGTTTAGGAATGTGGAAATCTCGCTTACAGACATATGACACAAGTGACTCGCAATCACCTGACCAAGTTCGAAGTCCATGAGTTCCGCGGAGCGCCCAATTCTGCTCTCTCACGATGTCTAATGACTACTGAGGTATCTGGCACCTGGCAGTAGGTGGCAGCACAGTGCACCTAATATGAAGAACGTATGTTTCTGGAGTGTCCGGATGCTTTTGATCACACAGTGCACGTTGAGACACAGCGATTCCCTTTTCATATCCATTGCTTGGATGAAGCTGAGCATATCTGCTAGTCCTGCATGGACTTCTTCAGTTTCCACATATAACTCGTGTGCCCTGATTTTGTCATTCAACATTTCATTTTTTCTAACTACTTCTGCGATAACATTTTCCATTTGCATGAATTTTGTTTGCCAATTGAAGGCACAAATTTCAGAAAATGAATCCGTGGTCATATTGTGTCTATTTATTTCAAATGTTCATCTTGAGCACATCACCTTTTACACTTCACTATCATCGGTTTCCGCTATTGCCACCTTCAGTTCATATAATATTCTGATGTAGATATCAACGTCAAATTATACATGCAACTACTCAGTAAGTGTCGATTGCTTCTACTTTTGTATTAACATATAGACGCATGATTGGTCTACGCTTCACAGCCTCAGAATGAGTTTCTGACAGATGTATGAATTTGTCCACAGTTCTCAGTATATCTATACGGTTACGTATTAGTATACTGCCTTGGAAAGAAAAACTGCTTCACCAACTGCTTTGGAATTCAGGATATTATCTGACATAAGTAACTGTCATAAGTATCTGACATATTGTATATCAGATCCTAGCTTTTCACTGTGACGTCATCAATGATGAATGTAGTTCTTGGTTTTACCTTCTCCGGCGCTGAAATGTTGCTGCTTTTGCTGAATTTTTGTTTGATCTGTTTCAGCTCATTTCAGGATAGATTTTACGCTTCAAATTTGTTACGTACCATCATTTTGGCTCTGTGCAGCTTTTGTGTATCCTGTAATCGAGCGTGGAGGCAATATTTCTGTTGCTTGGACTCTTCGTTTATATTTCCTGTCAGAATGCAGTACTCTGATTGTAGGGTACGCCGTGGTTCTGTAAAATTACAGCATAGACTCAACACTGGCTTTTCCATCTATGTTTTCCTTAAATTTGTTACTCAAGATACTGAATGAGCCAAACATGATTTATATCCTAACATAAATTATAACCAAAGTAATTAAAAAATAGTCACCTGTTCTATAAGTTTGTTTCCTATTAAAATGTTTTGTCATTTGTGTTTATCCGGTGAAAATTTGTGTCCTTGTTACATGTAGAAATATTTAAAAATTATAAGTTATTTTAATTTCGTAGAGTGACTTTTACAGGTCGGCATTTGATTCTTTTACAATTACTTACTAAGTATCAACCGGTTTTATTCTGTTACGATTGGCATCAAGTCCCCAATAGTGGCAAAATGCAGACGATAAAAGACATGCTTTATCCGACACCTTGATTTACAAACTGTTATATGCCTGAATTTTTACTGTTTTACCTTCCAATACATCTTTGTTTTGTGATAGAGTTTTTTAACACGTTTCCGAAGGATAGTCATCACGTGAAAGCAACGTTACTGGACGATAATTTTTTCTCTTTTTATTGAGGGTATATTTCAACAGCCCCACTGAAATTCGAAACCCCGTACACAGTACCGTAGCAAGTCGCTAGAGTAGCAGAAACAAACTGCCACAACGGAAATTCACTGCATGTGTTCCTGTTTTTATACGTTTGGGCGCTGATGACCTCGCTGTTTAGCGCCCGTAAACCTCAAACACACACACACACACACACACACACACAACGGAAATTCGTTCCCTGCATTTGAAGGAGATCACTTGTGCAAGAATCCATATTCAGTAGGTGAAAGTGTACGAAAACAGTACAGTCTCACATGTAGTTAGATGCTAGGACGCTTACACTGTGATCAAACAATGAATGACGAATAACAAACTGGCAGACCGTCACTCTGTGCAGAACAAGAATCTGCAAGAGAAGTAATGGCCATGGTGCTCGACGACCGACGTACAACATTAGAAGGGATATTTTAAAATGTGTAAATTAGTCATGGGTCAGATTTCAATAGCTTTCACGACACGTTGAACATAATGAACTGCTCAGTGGGTTCCGCGACTGCTTGCAATGTTTCAAGAAAACCCACTGAACCAAAGGAGGAGCGGAAAAGTGGATCTTCTGTCAGGCTAATGCTGGCTTCTTGTTTAGATACCTAATCACCTTGGATAAATGCTGGACCTGTCACTAAGATCGCCTAATAAACAGGGGAAAGTAGCAGTGGAAACAGATGGTTTCACTACTGCTGAAAGAGAAGGTCCTAATTATCATCTGGCAAGGTGATACGGAGTGTCTTTTGCGACTGATATGAAATGTTTCTGACTGATTATGACCGTAAGATCAAACTGTGACAGTTTGATCTGACGACCACAATCAGTCAGGAACACTCCACGTCAGTCCAGAAAGACACTCCGTATCACCTTGCCAGATGGTGAATCGAAATCTCTTGCCGAAGTTAGGTGAGTGAGGCAGTTAAGACGAACTGTCACATGAAACTTCGTATGGGAGTACATCACGTTACACGATCGTTTTTTCAGGAACACACATATGATAAAAATAATTAATTGACACAGAGGAGTATAACAGTTGGCAATAGTCATTGTCAGCAACTGACAAACTCTAACGTAATTCATATTTGCATTCCTTAAGTAAACGAGAGGAAGTTTAATGCATTCTGGATGGCGCAGAAGCACACGGGCTGCCAGGGGAGTGAAAGTATACCACCACACTCTGAGCAATTTCTCTGAAGGACGCCCAAGGGGGGCGCATGTCAATAATCCATGGGCCATACAGATGTTTGTATTGCCGCACTGGGGCGCTCAAACCGTAGTGGACGAAAACAGATTGGATCTCCTGCCGCTAAACTGTTTATAACCCAGGAGAGTGAATGCTGAGAACTTTTTAGCAGAAGGCACTAGTGTGCACGAAAGTAGAAAGCTGAGTTTTTTTCTCCGTAAAGAACTAGGCGAAACCTGTACAGAGAACATCATTTACGCCTTTTTATGGCTCATGAAAACCACAAATTGCAAGTTGTATCACCATACAGGGGGAGCTTCAGAGGTCGTAGTGCAGATTGCTGTACATACCGGTACCTCTAATACTCAGTAGCACGTCCTCTTTCATTGATGCATGCCAGTATTCGTCGTGGCATAGTATCCACAAGATCATCAAGGCACTGTTGGTCCAGATCGTCCCACTCCTCAACGGCGATTCGGTATAGATTCCTCAGAGTGATTGGTATCTCAGGTAGTCCGTAACAGGCCTTTTCAATCCATCCCAGGCATGTTCGATAGGTTTCACGTTTGGAGAACATGCTGGCCAATCTAGTTGAGCAGTGTCATTATCCTAAAGGAAGTCATTCACAAGATGTGCACGATGGGGGAGCGAAATGTCGTTCATGAAGACGGATATCTCACCAATATTTTGACGATGTGGTAGCACTATCGGTAGGAGGATGGCATTCACGTACCGTATAGGCGTTACGGCGCCTTCAATGAGCACCAAAGGCGTACGTCGGCCCCACACAGTACCACCCCAAAACAGCGGGGAACCTACACCTTGCTGCACTCGCTGGACAGTGTGTCTAAGGCGTTCAGCCTCACCTGGTTGCCTCTAAACACGTATCCGACGATTGTCTGTTTGAAGGCATATACGACACTCATTGGTGAAGAGAATGTGATGCCAAGCCTGAGAGGTCCATTCAGCATATTGTAGGAGCATCTGTACCGCACTGCATGGTGTCATGGTTGCAAAGATGGACCTCGCCATGGACTTCTGGAATGAATTTGCACATCATGCAGCCTATTGCGCATAGTTTGAGTCGTAACACGACGTCCTGTGGCTGCCCGAAAAGCATATTCAACATGGTGGCGTTGCTGTCCGGGTTCCTCCGAGCCGTAATCGTTAGGTAGCGGTCATCCACTGCAGTAACAGCCCTTGGGCGGCCTGAGCGAGGCATGTCATTGATCCTGTTTCTCTGTATCTCATCCCTTTCCGGACGCTTTGGTTCACTCCTAGACGCCTGGACACTTCCCTTGTTGAGAGCCCTTCCTAGCACAAAGTAACAATGCGGACGTTATCGAACTGTGGTATTGACCGTCTGGGCATGGTTGCACTACAGAAAATAAGAGCCGTGTACCTCCTTCCTCGTGGAATGGCTAGAACTGATCGGTTGTCGGACCCTCTCCGTCTAATATACGCTTCTCATGCATGGTTGTTTACATCTTTGGGCGGCTTTAGTGAGATCTCTGAAGAGTCAAAGGGACTGTGTCTTTGATACAATATCGACAGTCAACGTCTATCTTCAAGAGTTGTGGGAACCGGGGTGATGCTAAACTTTTTATGATGCTTGCATAAGTTTCTGAATTATGGAATGGGGATCAGCAGTTTAGACATTTGACGGCATGAGACGCCTTTGAAAGTCTTGACTTCACAAACACCAAATATTTACACGACATAAGGTTCACAGGGATTGGGTGACAGAAATAATCACGTGGTTAGACAAGAACTCTGTTGTGCAGACAAAGCTACATCGTGCCTCACAGGGAGATACAGAGAGACAGTGAGAAGACTATTTCTGTGTAAAACAGTAAAACCCGCGTCCCTGTGTCACTGAATTTAGGATGAGAGACTAGCTTGTTCTAAGGAGCAATACCTGTCATCGTTCGGAAGATCCAAAGCCCAGTGAGATACGTGAAATGCTACAGTGAAACGTTTACTTTTACTAAACGTTCAATAAGAACCTACATGATTTGCAGTAGTCTTCCCCACCGAGAGCCACTGCTGACGGCCTGGCATTACCTAAACAGATGGCGTGCTGACACCAGAGCTCATTATGGACTGATTTGCACTTTGTCCTTGGTGAGGGCCGTTGGTGACATCAATGACTAAACTCTATAGCCTCACGTACAACACTAAGGTGAGACTGAGGGACAGCTATGATACAGTGCGTTTCCTAATGTTCCGGAAGCTTCATATTGAACTATGAAGACATGCATTTTAACCCCGTGAGGAGTCACCTTTCAACTGCTACCAGAGGTGCGACGTAGTCCCTTCTGAAGTACTATCTGCTTTTTCAATACCGTCACGCCACGCGCTGTAGAGTTCGTGACTTCAAATGAGTGACTTGCATGATTATTAACTTTCTTCCCGCAACCCCTTCTTTAGATGTACCAAGGTTTCATTATACTAATATTGCCATTGTTTGTCAATTGTTTTACGAATAACTTTATCGGAATAAGCCAAAGTAATTACTATAGTTCTCTCATTTATTAGTTGTGAGCTTCCTAGTTCATTACTTTGGAGAGGATTACTTAGCATATGACACATAATGGGGGCAACTTTCGTATTTATTACATGAATTAACAACCCACAAACAGTGTCTACTAGCAGTCAACTTCACAACAGCATCTTATCACTTTAGTCATAGGACACATACACACATGCTCCTTCTTTTGACTATCACATTTCGCTCAAGCGTCCGTAAATTCCTCATCCACTCGCTTCAGCTTATTTCCCTTTCTCGGCCATTGCATGGTAATCAGAATGGCGAAGATGTGATTATCTAGATGGACCAAATTCATTCAAACGCAATTCATGTATCAATGTTGGCATTTAGAAGAAGTGGTGACGGGTAAAGAGGTATTCCACAAAATTTAGAGAACATCATTATCAAATCCTTAAATATGTCAAATGACAAATCAAAATATAGTAGTGGATCCCCACTTCTCGTTTACAGTTTAGTAACTCGTCTGACAACAAGCCCAGTGAACGTCCATTAAAAAAAGGAAAATACAGAATACCACCATGTCAACAAATTCTCACTCATAGTACTCATCTGCCAACGCCGCTATTAAAAGAAAAATGTACGACGCCATCTACATTTGTCTTAATACAACTTTCATTTAAAACAGTCACATACGATTTCAAATCCAGATTGCTCTTGTCAAGGAATCAGTCCCAAACAGTAACTACCTGAGCTTTGAGGGAACAGTGTTTAGTCTGAACGGGGCTACCCAATAAACAAAACAGACAAGAAATTAAGAACACAGCGACTACCGGTTATGACAGACGCCCTTGGCGAAACCTACAACTGCCTTCAATTGGCAAAGCGAATTGACGTGGTGGCTATGGCTATTGGGGCAACGGCCTTGCCGCAGTGGATACACCGGTTCCCGCCAGATCACCGAAGTTAAGCGCTGTCGGGCGTGGCCGGCACTTTGATGGGTGACCATCCAGCCGCCTTGCGCTGTTGCCATTTTTCGGGGTGCACTCAGCCTCGTGATGCCAATTGAGGAGCTACTCGACCGAATAGTAGCGGCTCCGGTCAAAGAAAACCATCATAACGACTGGGAGAGCGGTGTGCTGACCACATGCCCCTCCTATCCGCACCCTCAACAAAGGATGACACGGCGGTCGGGTGGTCCCGATGGGCCACTTGTGGCCTGAAGACGGAGTTCTATGGCTATTAATCCGTAATGAGTAGAGAAACCTTTCCACAAACTGAAAATAAACATAGTTACATTTGAACTTGACTACAGCACCCTTTCGGACATATGTCACTGTCCAGACCACAGTATAGCCTACTGCGCTGATTAACCAAAGAAACTGGTACACCTGCGTAAAATTGTGTTGGGCCCCGCGAGCACGCAGAAGTGCCTCAACACCACGTGGTACTGACACGACTAATGTCTGAAGTAGTATTGGAAGAAATTGGCACGAAGAATCCTGCAGGGCTTTCTAAATATCCGTAAAAGTACGAGGGGTCGGAGGTCTCTTCTGAACAGCATGTTGTAAGGCATCCCACATATGCAGAATTGTGTTCATGTCTAGGGAGTTCTGTGGCCAGCAGAAATTTTTAAACTCAAAACAGTGTTCCTGGAGCCTACTAGAATGGCCCTAGTCCGTCGGAATACACAATGAACATGAATGGATGGAGGTGATCAGGCAGGATGATTACGTACGTGTTGAAACGTCCGCTTTGAAATATTATACAAGACTGTGATTAAACTGACACACAATATTTTTAGCGCAACGCAATCTGACTTTCAAAAATCCCTACAAGAGAATGGCCCTTACTAACATTAACCTATACCATTCCATGTAGGCTTTCACAGCCGGCATCTTTATCAGTAAACTCTTCCGGGCTAAGTTGCCGTGGTCGATCTGTAGAACTTCTTCTCCCTGACGTTTCGTTCTCAACTACGGAGAACATCTTCCGAGGTGAGTCGACGACTGGCTGCTAGGAGCTGGGGCCGCCGCTTATATAGAGATCGAAGGGGGCGCCACCACATGTCACATGGCGTCGATGTGCAGCTATCTCTGGCTATCGTCTGTTCTCTCGATTGCAGGCAATCGATTGTCACGTGATTGATGCAACGTCGACCGCCATATCTTATCCAATTTTAATCCTTCTTCTTTACGATTAAAATTGTATTGATGTTTGTGGATTTCAATTGCCTCTCTATACATACGTGTAAAATAGTGCGACATCCTCGCTAGCACGCTTGTTTCACCAAATTTTATGTCGTGATCTCCATCCTTAAAAACACGTTCCGCTACTGCCGATTTGTCGATATGTCCCAAGCGACAGTTTCTTTTGTGCTCCGTCAACCGTGTATTGATGCTTCTTTTTGTAGTTCCTATGTAAACCCTGCCGCAACTACACGGAATTTTATATACCCCTGGGGTGGCTACAGGGTGACCAGCATCTTTTGTTGATCTTAGGCATTCACTAATTTTCTTAGTAGGTCTAAAAATGGTCTCTACCTGAAACTTGGCTAGTACTTTTCCAATGCGATCCGTGATATTATGGATGAACGGAAGAAATACTTTTCCAGCTGATGGCTGTTGCTGTCTCCTATTTTTAGGCATTTTTCTATTTGGGTGAAGTGCTCGATTAATCTCGTTTTTCGTATAACCATTTTTCGCAAAGGCCATTCGTAAATGATTTAGTTCTTCTTGTAAGTAGTCTGGTTTACAAATATTATTGGCCCTATCCACTAGTGTTTTTATGACCCCCCTCTTTTGCCTAGGGTGGTGGTTTGAGTTCTTAAGGAGGTAGCGATCGGTATGTGTACCTTTCCTGTAGACCTTATGGCCTAAGGTCTACAGGCCCCAGCTCCTAGCAGCCAGTCGTCGACTCACCTCGGAAGATGTTCTCCGTAGTTGAGAACGAAACGTCAGGGAGAAGAAGTTCTACAGATCGACCACGGCAACTTAGCCCGGAAGAGTTTACTGATATTAACCTATACCTTTCACAAATCACTTACCTCACCACAAATCTTCGTTACTCGAACTACTGCAATACAGCGAGCGCCACTACTGCCAACTAAATATAAGATTCAAACTACTGAAGGCACTAACTACTAATAGCCATAGTTAGCAAATGAAAGATTTTAATAGAGAACAAACAATGTATTTACCTTAATAATGTTGAAAAATCATAATATACATAGCAGTTCATGACATCCAGTCTTACAAATTTCAAAACCCCGCCATTTCTCTCCCCACATCTACCACTGCTGGTGGCCCACCTCCAACTGCGCAACGCTAAGCGCTGTTAAAGCCAACTGCCCAACACTACAATAGCCAACAACAATGCAAACCAGCCACAGACTGCACTCAACACAGCCACTGATTTTCATACAGAGCGCTACGTGGCGTTACCAATAGAAAAACCTAAACAGCCTACTTACATAGCCCCCATGCTCCCCACAAAAAATTTTACAAATTGTTTTGGGCACTGGCCAATACAGATTTGAAAAAATTTTTAATAGTTACAGTAACAAAGATATCAAATACACACACTTATTGATACAATGTTGGTCATAAGCTAAAATTTTCTCACAGTCCATAAAGACAGTCCTGATCATTCATCACAGTAAAATTGTAAAAGTCTGAGCAGTAAAAGAAAATGCACACGGAAGTAGTGGATTTCCATCCAGTCTTGAACAAGTAGTGTTGTCCTTCCAACGGAAAGACAGTGCTGACTCTCGACATGCAGACAGGTAATGGGCCACAACAGAGCAAACCCACAGCAGAGTCATTCGACGTTTTGAAGAATATTGGTAGGTAGGTCATCACACAGTAGACCCACTGTAGTCCTGGTAGAGATTACAGTATTGGTGGGCCACCAGAGGTGCAGACCCACTGTAGTCCTGGTAGAGATTGTGGTATTGGTGGGCCACCAGAGGTGCAGAACCACGGCAGTCCTTGTGGAAATAATGGTATTGGTGGGTCATCAAAGATGCAGACCCACTGTAGTCCTTGTAGAGATGGCCAGCAGTCATCTGTTGTGACTGTGCAGGTGCACAATCACCACTGAAGAGTCTTGCGGATAATATAGCAAGTCCATAGCCACCACTTGTGCACTCACAAAGTTTTTGGAATTGTCCTTAGAACCAGCAATGCTGGTATCCAGTCCCTTGCTGAATTATTAACACACGTGCTAACACTAACAGTCCCTACTTCTCACATATTGTCCATATACTATGACCAACAGAAACGTGTACAGTGAAATGGAACTTACAAGATAATAATATGATGAACTGGTGTCAATTACAATTTTATAACATAAGAATATAATTACAAAGGTACAAAACAATACAGATAACATTTGTAGTACAGGCTTTACTAAAGAATCGAAATAACATATACATCAGTGTTACAGGAATTATGACATGAATACATACATAAAAGATCAGAATAACTTTCGAAACATCAGCTTCACACATGAGCATTAAAACAGAACATAATAAATAATGTCTATGCATCTTTACGAAGAAAATAACATATTATCAGAAAAATTCTACAACATAACTCTTATTAGCTAAACACATTAAGACAGGAAAAACACAAATTCACATAGTGTAATAACACAAAAATTCATGACAGGGTTTGTTTTCAGTGTGACATTTGGTACTGCAGTCCACCCCAAAACTTCATTCCATATATCTTTCCTCTTATTTCAACATTTGTTTCCACCAAAAAAATTCTATCCAAGGATGCTTTCTGTATTTATATGTTCACACATTTCTTACCTCATCATTTATTTTCCATTATCTTCCCTCATCATTTATTTCCAAGAAAATCCTACCTAAACCTGTTGTCCCTAAACCCTACTTTTTTGGTTCATATCCTCTTTCAAAATACTTTTTTGGCCAAACCATTTTCTTATAGCTTCTCAATGCATTTGTTCCAATTCATCACAACTTGTTGTCTTATATGGCCTACCCCATCTTAAGCTAACTTAAATCTACTGAACCCAGATGCTAAACCAAGGGACAAGGCAATGCAGCAGCACAAAACAATTAACACAAACAGCAATAACAAAAAAATGAAAATTGGGAAAGCAAGCAGCAATATTACAACTAATATAAGGCAATGAGCAGCAAACATGAAAAATAAATCAGTAGTAAAACTGGCTTAACAGAGTAATGTAAAGTGAAATTTAGTAGCACTATGCCTGGGAAACACCAGCAGCAAATGCAATAACTTATATCTAAACATGACATAGCTCGAGCAGAAAAAGTATTACAGTAAAAATGGCCATGTTTAACACCTATGTCACATCTTAACACTAGAGTGATGCATCACAAAAACTTACTCTGCAAGAAAGTTACCAAGTCATTAAAATAATTATTTATGCAATTCCTGTGAAGGGAAGTGTCTATTTGTTCTCTCTTTTCTAGGAAAGTACATCATAAACGTATTCTTCACTGGGTATGTAGACAGAAAATAGTGATATTAGTACATCTATTAAATTTTATAATAACCAATGCTGCAGTGCAGCTAGAATCTAGATATTAAACAAAATGAGCAAATATGTACAAAGGAAGGCATGAAACATCATTCATTAGCCATGGCATTTCATAAGGTAGTAAAAAAATCTCTCAACTAGAAAGACAGTAGCCATAATCAGGTGTGTAGACATAAAAATATTTCTCGTCATTTCAATACGCATTTCAGTAAATATCATAAATTAAGAGCTCGGCAGTGTTATCATATGTTTTCAAGTTTGAGCATGTTGTATTTGCGATGCTTTCTACAAAGGAATGTCACTAGCGAGGATAATGGCCCCCTTTTTTTCTCTATCTGTGCCCCTGAAAGGCACACACTAATGGCTTTTTTCCAGGTGACTGTCGTGCAGCTGGGTGCCCACGACTCTTTACGTGAAGGTGGTCACTTAACTCTCTTACTGATATATTTACGCCACCAGTTTGCATTACAGAGACAGTCTCATATAAAAAATTTCACAGGTCGAGTATTTGCATTGCAGATGTGTAGAAACAAAATCCTATGACTATAACAGTGTTCAAAAAGTATTCGTCGGCATTGTGATACATTTGCGCGTTTACACACATTTCATAACTCTTAAAGTACGATTCTTGGTTCCCAACATCCTTTTCCACAAATCACAGTCCCTAACCACTACTCATTATTCATATACATATTCGTCGACACTTCCTCAATATTTCATCAAAATAAATGGATAGCGTAATCAAATTCCTTATTTACAGTAGCATCATCTTATTGATCATAAACATATCGCAACAGCATTATACACATCGTCGTCGTGAAAATAACATCATAACACCTCAGTCAAATCTCAAAAACGTTGTAGCTTCCTGCAATAATGTCAAAACCTAAAAAAAATTCTCTGCTCATTTCAATAGTGTCATCTACTTCAAACGTACTTTAAAATAATGCTCCCTTACCAAATACATCTTTCAAAGCTCTCATAGTATCACAATGGTCCCGAAAAAATATGAACGGTTCACAAAGTACAGACAAAATACAATTTCACAAGTGTGAAGTTACCCAACTGTGTAATTGCGTAAACATGTGTCAGTGATGTAGTAAAAAAATGTTTATCTCTCAGTTAAATGATCAGATAGCTGTGTAATTTGTGTGTTAGAGAAATATGGTACCGACGTGTAAAGTTGTATAAGCAAATAGCTAGGGCTCCTTGTGCTTGCCAAACACATGGTACACACAGTAAACGGGTACCCACCTGAGGATTAATGTAATTATACCCTCAGGTGTCACAGATTACAGCAATGGAATGAAATGTATCACGGAAAACCTTTGTATCATTGTACTTCAAATATCTTCAAAAATTAATATTTTAAGTACAAAATTAATCACTCAAATACATGCACTGTAGCGCTAAACTGTGCGTCTTGTTGTAAGATAATCTCTGTGGAAGTGTCATGGTTATCGTCCTCCGAAAGCTAAGTTCTGCGGAAGTCAATGTACTTACCTCATGATAAACAAAAGTGAAATGCTTTGCGTATAGATATCGTAGTTATTGCACTTATTGCCGTGATGAAGAAAGTACTGTGTTGTAACGTATTGTTGCGCTACAGAAAAGTCTGTCTCATTGTAGCTATACCACAAAAGTTACTACTAAAACATGTTTTACTTTCCAGAACAATTCAGAAAAACTGTGCAAATATGAAACAGAAACACCGCAAAAGCAACATTGTAAATTCTCACTCATTAGTAGCGTCGTGATACTATCGTGTAGCTGTCACATAAACTAACCACTGTGTCGTCTGGTATCTCACAGAAAGTACTTTAAATCCAGAATGTATTTTCAAGTAAACCAAAATGTTGCATAAAATCTCATTAGCAGTACCAGTATATGTTCTAAATATGTAAGCCTTATAGTCGTTATGTAATTATGCAACTAACAAGCAAGAATGGACACACACAATAACACTGTGACGTCTGTTCACTATACCAATGAATTCGTAATTTCTATTTAAATAAGTTCTCTTGGTTCTTGCCTGGATAGTTAACTTTAAAACATAGTTGCATGTTAACAGTTTCTAAGATTGAAAAAGAGTACTAGTAACGTGAAGTGAAAAATTTTGTAGCAAAGACTAAGTTAAAAAGTAGATTATCTCTCAGTAAATGGTTTTACATGTGAAATGTGGTTTAAACCTTTACTCTTCCTAGTACGCAGAGTTTCAACTTCAACGCAATTATCAAGTGGTATACGTCGGATTCTGTAAGGTCCATTGTAAACTAGAAAGAATTTGTGACTCAAGCGTTTCTTCTTATGTGACAATGGATGAACTTTAATGAGAACTTTCTGACCAATATATAATTTCTTTGCATTTGCTTTAACGTGTAGTTTTCTCCTTTTGTCTGCTGCAGATTTTATATATTTAATAGCCAAATCAATTATGTCTTTATGTCGAAGTTTACGTGTATTCGGGAAAGGTACAAGCTCTCTGATTCTGTTCGGTGGTTCTTCATCCTTCAGTACAAGAGTAGGTGGTAAAGCAGTGGAGTCATGAGGCATTTCCTCCAGCACGTTTAGAAATAAGTGTAAATATCTGTCCCAATGCTGATGCTTTCTGTGACAATAACGTCTGCAAAGCTAACTGATTTCTTTCATAATCCGTTGGGAGGGGTTACAGTGTGGTGAGTACAATGAAATAAAAACAGGTTTGATTTTATGATTCCGAAGCATGCGTGACCAAACAGCAGATCTGAATTGCGGTCCGTTATCTGAAATAACTTTAGCAACGTGGCCAACTTCACGTAAGAAATATTTAACAAAGGCGTTGGATACAGACCGTCCAGTGGCTTTACGTAATGGAGTGAAAGAAACAAATTTTGAAGTAAGTTCAACAGCGACTAGAACGTATGAAAATCCATTCGATGTTCTGACAAGGGGTCCCAAGTGATCAACAGCAGCAAATTCTTTTAATTTAGAAGGACTGAAAGGAAACAACGGAGTACGATGTGAGATGGTAGTTGGTTTAGCTTTTTGACAAAGTTTACAAATAGACAAGACTCTTCGAGTTATCTTTTCCATATTGTTACAATAACTACGCGTCCGAAGAATATGATAACATTTTCGTGGGCCAAAATGTGCATAGCTAAAATGAATTTACTAAATGAGCTTATAAACAAAATCGTCAGGAATGCAAAGTACCCATAGCTTGACATCAACAGTGCAGCGTTTGAACAGTATGTTGTTTCTAACCAGATAATAATGCCATATCTGTGTGTGTGTCTTTTCATGCCATTTGCTTTTGATGTCTTCCCGAATCAGATCTTTATCTTGTTCGTGAGCAATGTCCTTAAAAGATGTGGAGATGAAGTTTTCAAAGGCGACTTTCTGAATATAAAGAATACTGAAATTTTTCACGAAGTTTCCTTCTGTGTTACTTTTCTCAAGCCCAGCCGGTGCACGTGACAGTGCGTCCGCAACAATGTTCTCCGTGCCGGGAATGTAGACTATTGTGAAGTGGAATTCTTGCAGAAACAATGCCCAACGTTTTAACCTGTCATGATTTAATTTTGAAGACATAAGAAATTGTAATGCATGATGATCACTGTATACTTTTACGTGCTTACCAGAAAGAAAGAAACGGAATTTGTTAAATGCCCAAACGATAGCTAAAGCTTGTAATTCAGTAACGGAATATTTTTTTTCAGATTTTGTTAGCACTCGGCTAGCAGAAACAATGGTTTTCTCAACAGTAGTGTCATTTTCTATGGCTTCTTGAAATAAATGAGCACCAAGACCGACTTTACAAGAATCTGTGCTAAGGCAGAAATCTTGTGACAGATCTGGATGAGCTAGTATTGGCGCGTTAAGTAGCGATTCTTTCAAAGAATTGAATTCCAACTGTACTTGTTCGTCCCAGTTCCAAATAGTATATTTTCCAGTGAGAGAACAAAGTTTTGGTGTAACAAGAATTTGCATATTCAGAAAACGGCGGTAAAAATTTACGAGGCCTAGAAAACTGCGGACTTCTGTTTTTGTGGATTGAACTGGAATGGCTCTGATTGCTTCTAACATTTCAGGATCCGGCTGAATGCCTTCAGAAGAAATAATATGTCCCAAAAACTTCACCTTTGACCTACCGAATTCAGACTTTTCCAAGTTAACTGTAATTCCGGATTCTGCAAAAATATGTAACACGCTGTTGAGGATGCGATTGTGTTGTTCCCATGAGGCTTCTGCTATCAGAATATCGTCCACATATAAGGTGATGTTACGTTTTAAGAACTCAGGTAATATGGAATTTAGACCGCGAATGTATGCTGCTGAAGAAATGTTCAAACCAAAAGGAAGTTTCCGAAACTGATAACAAACGCCGAAACAAAGGAAAGCTGTGTATTTTCTACATTCTGGATGAAGTTCGATCTGATAAAAGCTGGATCTGAGATCAATGGAAGACAACGCTTTTACACCATTAAAATTTTTAAGAAGTTCTTCCAACGTTTTCGGCCTGTCTGTTTCAGGAATAATGTTAGTATTGATTTGTCTTGAATCTAAGACAAGCCTGATCGATCCATTTTTCTTCTCAACAACATGTAATGGATTGCTGTATGAGCTTTCTGCAGGCTCAATAATGCCTTCGTCAAGCATAGATCGTATTTCTGTTCTAGCACAGTCCCTATAATGTGCCGGAATTATATATGGTCCAACACAAAATTTAGTATGCTCACGAACACGAAATTGGTATTGAAATCCCTTGATTGTTCCTGTTTTGTGAATAAAAACTGTGGAATGTGCTTGTAAAATCTCAAAAAGGTCCTGCCCATCAGTGTCATTACAATTCTCAATTGTTTGAATTTTATTCTGAATTAACTCATTAGTTTCAAATATATCGTCGATATCATCCCTGTCAGTACTTGCAGAGTGATTGTTAGTGTCTAGTTCCGTAGAGAATTCCGAACTGTTGTCTAACAGAAGGTAAAGCCGATTAATTTCCTCGTCATGGTTTGAGAGCCAATCTTCAAATTTCAAAGCTATTGACCTACCTTCTTTCTCTAAACTTATTTCAGCATCGTGAAAGTTTAAGATCACTTTGTATTCATTCAAAAAGTCTACTCCCAATATAATTTCCGTCGACAATAATGGAACAATAAGAAAGTTCATACAGAAGCTGTGGCTTTGACAAAAAAATTCTAAGGTGGTTTGTTGACGCACATCTACACTTTTTCCAAAGATTCCACCTTGTAATTTAATCTTATGTAACGGAAGTGTGGGACAATCGTTCGATTTGTTGCATTTGCTAAAGGCTGTTTCACTAATTACTGAAATGGGACTGCCAGAGTCAAGTACTGCCGTAAATTTTACGTCATTTACTGTAATGTGAATCAAAGGGTATGCAATGTTGTAATTTTTTACGTCGTGTTCCTGGAGTAAGATGTCCCTAATGTCTTCCATTTTTACGTAATTACTAGCTACGGCAGCTGCGTCGTCAGTTTCAGAAGTACGTTTTGTGACTGCCAGCGGTGTGAGTCATTGCCTATTGTGTCTTTGTTGGCGTGCGTCGTTATTGGGATTTGGAGACCTAACTTCTACAAATTCACCTTGTCGAGAGGGCCCTGCTCTGTTTGAATCCCGCCAGTTCTGATGCAATTCAGGTCTGTCGTTACGATCATATCGTCTGTCGTCATGTCGGTAGATTCCATAGTTTCTTTCTTGTCGGTCACGTGGTGGAGAATTTCTCCCTGAATCGTAACTGCGCGCTGGACCGTTGCATCTGAAATTATTCTGTGTCCGTTGATAATAATTATTTTGGTTCCCATATTGTCTGCTTCTCTGATTGTCTCTGTGATAGTCATTACCACAGAGAGGTGATCTTTCCCTGTAATTATTGTTATTCTGATAACGGTTGTCATATGGGTGGTGTCTGTTTTGGTCACGATTTACGTTGTAATAATAGCCTTGTCGTGTATTATTTCTGTCATTGCGGAATTAAGACAGATGTGTGCTCCTGTTTTCGCGTCCCGCCATTGTCAGTGTCAATTTCCAGTTCTTGTAACAGTCCCTGAAAAGCTTCAATGTCGTCTTTGCAATGTCCTGATAAAATAATAAGTCGTAAATGTTTAGGCAGTTTGATTAAGCAAATGCGGATGAGTTCTGAGTGGCTGTATGGGTTTGAAAGATACTGATTCTTATGCAACATGTCTTCAAAATATTTCATAAGACTGGAAAATTCAGAATTTTCAAAACGTTTCATCATTATGATGCTATGTTTTACTCGGTCTTGTGTAGCTTCAGACCAACACGCTGAGAGGAAGGCATGATAAAATTCTCTTTCACTGTGACAATCGTGAATGACCGATCGCATTCTTACAGCTCGTTCATTCTCTAAATAGCCACACATAAATTCTAATCTGTGCTCTAATGACCAGTTGGGAGGAAAACAATGAGAGAATTGATGGAGCCACGCTTGTGGATGAATGTCGTTGCCAGAATTCTTAAATGTTTTAAATTTACGTGTAGTAATGAACAGCTTATAGTCAAAATCATCATGTCGGCGAGTCGCATATCGGGCACTGTTACGTCGTTTCGGCGGTTCCATTTCAAAATTCGGTGCACGTTGCCAATTTCTTTCATAATTTCCGAAATGTCCTGTGTTATTATTTTGTGGTTCTTCCGTATTTCCATGTCCTTCTGCCCGTACTGGAGCGCGAGTGTCCTCTGAAATATGTAATTCTTGTATTACTTGTGCCAACTGATCTTGTACTTCCCGGATTTCCCTTTTGTACTGTGTATTGATTTGATTTTGATTTTGTTTGAATTTTCTAATTTGCTAATACTCTTCAGTGTCCGTGAAGGCTACGGATCTTGTGTCATTCAGATCATCATCTACCTTTGTAGATAAGTTAGTGAACTGATCTGAAAGTTCGGCTACTCTATCCGATAGTGAAATTATTTCCCCTGTGTGTTTTTCTGAATCAAGTTTCAGAGTGTCCATTTGTGTTGAAAACGTATCTACTGTGTCATTTAAGTTTTCCTGAGTTTATGCGAGTTGCGTAACTGAATCGGTAAATGCCACTGAGTCAGTTTTAGCTTGCAAGACGTCGTGATTTTCATGAACAATAGTTTGCAGTTCTTCTGTAATGCATTTCATGACGCAAAAAAATAGGTTGGAAATGCTCACAAATTTGTGTTTTTACGTCATTATAGACTTTTTGACATTTCGATTCAATGTTATGTAACTCAGTAGTTAAATCTTTACATGTTTGTTCAAGTGTGGTGTCTAACTTCTGAAGATTTTGTTCCATTGTGTCTAACTGTTGCTGTGTTTGTCTCTGGTGTTGTTCCATTGTGCCTAACTTTTGAAGGTTTTGTGCCATTGTGTCTAACTTTTGAAGCTTTTGCTGTGTTTGTCTCTGATTCTGTTCGACTGTGTCTAACTTTTGAAGAGTTTGTCCCATTTGTTTATGATTTTTTTCAAGCATTGTGTCTAAA
Source organism: Schistocerca americana (assembly GCF_021461395.2). Classification (NCBI taxonomy): domain Eukaryota; kingdom Metazoa; phylum Arthropoda; class Insecta; order Orthoptera; family Acrididae; genus Schistocerca; species Schistocerca americana. The sequence goes on along the minus strand of NC_060122.1, from coordinate 747,157,009 downwards.
TTTTGTAGCCTTTGTCCCATTTGTTGCATTATCTGTAATAACAGTGCACTGGTGTCTGAAACATGTTCCTCAGCGCTATTCGGCTGTGCATTTGAACTGGCAATATTCGCATTTTGAAAAGCAGAAAATGTCTTGTTTTATTTGAGAAAACGGTGAGGACGCAAAACATGAATCTACAGTATTTGCAAGATTGTGTCCTGTCATTTCGGAATCTTGAGGCGAGCGGTTGCCGACCGATCGATCGATAATGCTTTCCTGTTCACTAATTGTTTCACTGCCTACACCATTATTTGCAGCCCTCTCCATTTCCCTATTCAAAATTACCAAATTACTACTTTGAACATTAGTTAGTTCATTACATGGTGGCGCTAACACATTGCTTTCGTCTTCACTGTCATTTCTCAGTTTACTTTGGAGCCTAGTATTACGTTTTTTGCACGTCATAATTGTCACAAGATTGCATATGACAACACAGAAAAACACAATTTGAAGAGCAAAAATAAGAGAACACTTTAACATAGCACTGAAAACAATATCTAATTAATTGCAAGCGCAGCTGCGAAATACTTGGTGCAAATTTACGTGCGTGCCACACCTGTTTTAATGTACAACAATGAAAGACTGCAACTACAAAGGGTATTCACTCTACAATTATGCACTAGCAATAAACAAAATCTACACAAATTACACAAACTACAATGAAAAATCAGAAGTTAGGGTTCGAATCCTGGCAGGGTCGCCATATGAAATGTCCCCTTTGTAATATTATCCAAGACTGTGCTTAAACCGACACACAATATTTTTAGCGCAACGCAATCTGACTTTCAAAAACCCCTACAAAAGAATGGCCCTGACTAACATTAACCTATACCTTTCACAAATCACTTACCTCACCAAAAATCTTCGTTACTCGAACTACTGCAATACAGCGAGCGCCACTACTGCCAGCTAAATAAAAGATTCAAACTACTGAAGGCACTAACTACTGGTAGGCATAGTTAGCAAATGAAAGATTTTGATAGAGAACAAACAATGTATTTACTTTAATAGCGTTGAAAAATCATAATATATATAGCAGTCCATGACATCCAGTCTTTCAAATTTCAAAACTCCGCCATTTCTCTCCCCACATCCACCACTGCTGATGGCTCACCTCCAACTGCACAACGCTATGCACTGTTAATAGCCAACTGCCCAACACTACAATAGCCAACAACAATGCAAACCAGCCTCAGACTGCACACAGCACAGCCAGTGATTTTCATACAGAGCGCTACGTGGCGTTACCAATAAAAAAACTTAACAGCCTACTTACAGTGTTATCCGTAAGAGTCGTACCTAGACTTATCACGGGTCCCTTATCACTCCAACTGTCCACGCCCCACACCATTACAAAACTCCCACCAGCTTGAACAGTCCCCTGCGTACATGCAGAGTCCATGGGTTCATGAGGTTGTCTCCATACCCGTACACGTCCTTGCGCTAGATGCAATGTGAAACAAGACTCGTCCGACCAGGCAACATGTTTCCAGTCATCAACAGTCCAATGTTGGTTCAAAAGTGTGTGAATTCCTGAGGGACCAAACTGCTGAGGTCATCGGTGCCTAGGCTACACACTATTTAAACTAACTTATGCTTAGAAAAACGCATACACCCATGCCCGATGGAGTACTCGAATCCCTGGCGGGTCCATTGTCGGTGTTGAAGGGCTCAGGCGAGGCGAAAAGCTTTTCGTCGTGCGGTCATCAAGGGTACACGAGTGGACCTTCGGCTACAAGAGCTCATATCTATGATGTCTCCTTGAATGGTTAGTACTCTGACACCGTTGACAGAACAGCATTGAAATCTGCAACAATTTGCAGAAGGATTGTACTCCTGTCACGTTGAACTATTCACTTCACTCGTTGTTGGTCCTGTCCTTGTCGTATCTTTTTCCGGCTGTAGCGATGTCAGCGATTTTATGTTTTACCGGATTGACATTCACGGTACACTTGTGAAATGGTCGTATGGGAAACTCCCCAATTTATCGCTACCTCTGAGATGATGTGTCCCATTGCTTGTGCACCGACTATGGCACAAATGGGTCTGAGCACTATGGGACTTATCTTCTGAGGTCATCAGTCCCCCAGAACTTAGAACTACTTAAACCTAACTAAGGACATCACACACATCCATACCCGAGGCAGGATTCAATCCTGCGACCGTAGCGGTCGCGCGGTTCCAGACTGTAGCGCCTAGAACCGCGCGCCCACTCTGGCCGGCCGCACCGACAATAACACCACGTTGAAACTCACTTAAATCTTGATAACCTGTCTTTGTAGCAGCAGTAACCGATGTAACAACTGCGCCAGACACTTGTCTTACATAAGCGCTGCCGACCGCAGCACCGTATTGTGACTTTTTACATATCTCCGTATTCAAATACGCATGCCTATACCAGTATCTTTGCCATTTTATCGTATATTCACAATTTTAACTAAAAGACCTCCGTAACTCAGTTTTGCTTCCACACAATATGTTCATAATGTAATAGGCCGGTTGCAAACACAGTAGATAAGTTCAATATCTGCGGGTCAAGGCAATGCCACTAAAAACGCACCCCACTGTTGTGATGGTATTTACCGTTTGTATGTATGTATGTATGAAAATGGGGACCTAGAAACATCGTAGAAGCTTCATCCCGCCATAGCCCTCAGTGGTTCACAACCCCACATCAGGCCACAGCAGTCCACCCATTATTGTGTGGTTCGGCCTTCGGCTCCCATTTGGAACCCCCCCAGACGAGTGTAGCCCCAACTGATGTGTACGTGGAAACAGTCTTTTGTGCAGCAATCGCCAGCACAGTGTAACTGAGGTGGAATAAGGGGAACCAGCCTGCATTCGCCGAGATAGATTTAAAACCGCCTTAAAAACCATCCACTGGCTGGCCGGCACACCGGACCTCACACTAATCCGCCGGGCGGATTCTTGCAGGGGACCGGAACGCCTTCCCTCTCGGGAAGCAGCGCGTTAGACCGCGCGGCTAGCCGGTGCAAATCAGTCCATCATGAGCTGGTGGATCGACAGAGAGGAACTCCTCCTAAAGCAAGCCGCCCGAAACGAGCCCCGAGCGCCCCCAGCAGTTGCGGCCAACGTGGCTACTTCTCTGAAGACGTTCTGCAGGTGTTCAGATGATTTTCCGATGTGACAGGACTGACCCGTCATACTATCGTCCCATGAAATACGTCTCGTTGAAGGGTCGATATATACAGAAGGACTAAAAACATCACGAATTTCTATGGCCACAGCTTGATTTTTTCGACATAATTAAAGCTTTGTGACTATTTTTATTGGAAATTTCGGACAGTAATTTAACTACTAGCATAAAGTGGAAAGAAGCTATTGAACGTCGTAATAAGGGTTAAACAGGTTGGCCGGATCACTAATGAGGAAGTACGGAATCGAACTGAAGAGAAACTAGCCGTGGAGGCAGAATGGAGGGTCACATGGATGTAGTTTGCAGTAGCTGCTCGCAGAGGATACACTAAAGTGAAGAGGTACATCAGATCATTCTTCAGGCGGAAGACAACCGCGACCGGCACAACAACTACAACAACGACGACGACGACAAAAACGCAGGGGAAGCTGTGACCAGTATGGAAATCAATTGTCTACCACACAAAGTCAGACAAAGCAGGGAATGATAACGAAGTAATACTTCTTCCAGAAACGTCGATACGTCAGGTCTCGCTGGTAGCACCTAGTGAGCACCAGCTCCTAGAGAGGTTGAATACATCGACGGCAGAACCACTGGACCAAGAGTCCTTGGACTTAAGTAAACGGTGTGACCAGCCACTCTGCTCCGTGGGGTTAAATCGCAAGGGTACGTGACGGAACGTCTACGGATGGAAATTTTTGGTAACTTGTGTAGTGTAGCCATCGCAGTAAAGTAGCATTTGTGCTAGAAATAATGCTCAAGAATGGAACTGTGACCGCGCTTACTCAGTAATGTCTCTATTTTTTTCCAGAATTAGATCGGTTCGATGTAATGACACAGTAGATTCCTACTAGTTTTGTTCCTCTGTTCTCTACTAGATTTCATTTTTACGTTATTTTCATAACATATTTGCTTACACGTGCACCTCATGTACAAAACACACCGTCTTCAGGCCCATCCGACCGCCGTGACATCCTCACTGAGGATGCGTATAGGTGGAGCCTGTGGTCAGCACACCGCTCTCCCTGCTGTTATGATGGTTTTATTTGACCGGAGCCGCAGCTGTTCGGTCTAGTAGCTCCTCAAGTGGCATCACGAGGCAGAGTGCACACCGAAAAGTGGTAACAGTGCATGGCGGCACCGATGGTCACCCATCCAAGTGCCGGCTACGCCCGACAACGCTTAACTTCGGTGATCTGACGGGAACCGGTGTATCATCTGTAGCAAGGCCGTTTCCTACCCTATATATAGCTATAAGGTAATTTCTTTCTCTTGTGAAACTTGAGCTTCTTTTCCTAAACTTTGAGAGGTCTCAGTGCTTCCGTCGACTTTTATGAGAAATGCCTCTTAATGAGTTAAGTTTGCTCAACATTCTGCCTGAAGCACCACGGTATTGTTGTCTATAGCAGATTCTCGTCATTTGAGGCAAAAGAGAATGCCAAAAAATCACCAAAGTTGTTTTTTTTTTTTTTTTTTGCTTGTGTGGACCGCAAGTAAACGGGTGCAATAACATTATTTGAGAACTGCAACGGTTATAATATACTGAAATCATCGTATGAAGTAGAAGGGAACGACTTTGATAGTTATTCATGGATGGTTCTTTCGTGGGAGATTTGACCTGCAGTTTTTTCGTTTTCTGAGTTCTTATGGTCCCATCCGACGAACTACTAATATTATACTTAACCACTTTAGTAACAAATGGAGACTTACAGATAATTATAATGTTACTAGGTGACATGTAACATTTTCATTACCATTCAAATGTTAGATAACGATACTGGGAAGTAGGAAATTAGGGCCGAGGAAGTATATTTTGGAAATTTCTGTAGTCTGTGTATTTGTAGACATCTTCAGAAATGGTGGAACGGCCATGTGTGTTTTTACTATCACTGTGCAGCAACAGTCAGTATTCTATTACACTATAACAGTCGTAAATAGCTTATGGCGAATTCAGACTGTCTTCACTCACATTCCATCTTTGTCCGTCAGTACTGCGAGCTAGGTCTGACGATGGATGATTATAATAAGGTGCAAGTAATACAGAAATTTAACGGACGTACGTAGGTGTTACATTGATCTCTGCCGCATTGGTACCTGTCTTCCGTTGTTTATGTCGTATGGTTAATGAGGCTAAGTGTTAGATGTGGGTACGTGATAAAAGAATAAGCATGAAGCACAGCTTGAAATATATTTGACATTAAAGCCATAAAGAGATTTGCAAATGCTTCTTTGCAGGATAAAAGAGTCTGCAGTAACTAGAAGTGGAAAATATGAAATTCTCCAACGTGGTTTGAAAACAGTTAATAACAACGGTAAAACATTTCTGATGAGAGACTTTTCTACGATGCTATTAATTTCATGTCCACCATCTAAAACTCGCAATGCGTATTACTCCTTCCAGCAGTTATCTGCAGAAGGCAATTTTAAGTAATAGACAAAGTAAACATTGCTTGCCCTCATAGAAAGGAACTCTGTTTTGTCAAAGTCATCAATGATCAATTATTCATTTATCTGCGCAATCTGAGATACGACATATTTTGAATTTAATTTACTAGCATATACTTACAAAATCCGTGCAACGTAATAAATAGCATGCGTAATGTGAATAATAATTGAACTTCAGAGAACATCAGAAGTCATTTATAAGGTCATAGAAAGGATTAATATCCACGGTTCATCAATATGTGCTTGCAAACACAACGGAAAACCATTTTTAATTACCTGTGATATATTCCTGTACAGCGTCTCTCGTAGCAGCATAGTAGCAGCATATGCTCCGAAACTTTCCTTTTAGCTATAAGGACCATGAAAAAAATGGGAAATGCCATATTTTTAATAGGAGTCGTTATATGAGACGTCAAAGGCTGGACATAAGTTAACAGTTGCTTCCGTTATCGGGGATAGAATTACTTATGTCAACAGAAGCTGTGCTCATGCGGTACATAGTGCGGGAGAATGTTTACATGAAAGGAAGATCCTGATTTACACGTTACCTAATTAACTTCGAAGGAAGTGTTTACCATTACACATACTTTCTTAGCAACACACAGACACGTGGCAAGCAAACTTGGTATGTGCACGACATATGAACGTAATTGCACACACCATACAAAACATTTCATAATCTAAACGGAATGGGACAGTAACTTAATTGACATATGGACTCTTCGGATTGAATGATTGAATTCAGATCCTGCACCAAGGTTCGAACTTACAGACTTCGTAAGCTAAGAACTAGAGCACTTTTCTGCTAGTGCCAAACGTAACAGCTTCTCCGCTTAAATCAGGGAATATTCAACAACATAATGAAATTACTTCAAGAACACCGAATTCACTTTGTGAATAAGCAGTGACTGCAGTTCACTCCAGTAATTTCCACCGTCTTACCAAAACTTCATTCAGCGTGCCACTAAGAACAGCACGACACACCCATACCAGCCAAGGCAGGGAGTGATTCGAAAAGCTACTACCATGTACTAGTGTACTGGTAACACGCTCATTGGCTGAAGCGCCCGTACCAATTATAGCCACGCTTCTCACAGAGAGAACACTACGAAGATATTCATGTCTGTAGTCAATACTGGTACAGAATGAGTTTTGCAAAACTTCAGCAAAGACTGGATCGCGAAATAAAGTATTTTAAAATTAAATATGACTTGTTAACGGGTAACTTTCGTGGTGGAACTGAATATAAACTTGTAACCGCTGTGGTAAAATTAGTTACCAATTTATTTTCGAAAGGGATTTGATACTAATAACATGCAAAGTACGCAAGCTAATACACCTACACACTGAGTCTGCACACGTGACGCCGTTGGTAGTGTGGTAGGCAAATGTATGATGAGCTTAAACAAATATGAGGCCTGCGATTACTGGTGACTAGGAAGCAATATTAACCCACCCACTGCACAGAGCAGGTGATAAAACCGATGTGAACAACTAAGGATGCATTTCTCTCTTGCCTGTGACCTACCATATTGTATCGGAAATTTTGTTAGCTATGGCGGAACAATAACTCAGTTCCCAAAATGGTGAATATCAGTGTGGTTTTAGAGAGAACACATAACGTTCAGGCCAGACTCTCAGCTTAGTCAATTATAACGTATCTGAAAAGAAGATATAACAAATCCTAATCACTTTTGTTGCCTTCAGAAAAGCCTATGACTCAGTTGTTCGGACGTCACTATTTTAAATATTCAATGAACTAGCCTTAGCTAAACCGCAGCTCTGATTCAGCAAACACTAGTAAACACCAAATCTATAGTGACAATTATAAGAGAAATTTCGAAGAGTTTTGAGTTCAAAACTGGAGTGAGGCACGGAGAGGATCTCTCTCCACAGATCTTTAGCTGTGTTCTACGAAAAATCATAATAAATGAAGACCGCAGTTAGGAGAGAGTCAAATCAGTGTGTGAGCTATGTTAGGTTACGAAAGGGATAACCCGCAAACATCCTGCTTAGCATTTGTAAATAACCTAATAGATTTTCCAGACTCAATGGAAACAGCCACTGAACAAACATAATTGCTTTAAGAAAAGGCTGAGTAAGTCTGTTTACAAATATCCTTTGAGAAAAATCAAACTTATGACAAGCATTTAGGCAGTCCCAAACGTAATGGAAACTAAATATGGGAAACTTCGAAGAGCTAGTAATCTCTGGTAGAAGTTACTGAACAAGACATATCGGTGAAAGAAACCATTAAAAAAGGAGTTACTAAGATGAAAATGGTATAATCCCTCACTAAGGATATATGTAATGAGAAGTCAGTATCCATCAATTCTAAACATAAACTCTGCTCTACATTAATTCGCCAAGAAGCACTTACACAGCAGAATTATTATCTCTGAGCAAAACGACGATGATGTAAGCACTGTAAATCACGTGCAGAATAGTACTTAGGAATATTTTCCCGCCAGTTAAAGAGGAAACACAGTAGAGAAGACGTCGTAATTGTGGACCTTAAACACATATTGAAAATATCACAAACATGATTAAGAAAACGAGAACAGCTTTCAAAGAATGAATTTCGACAGACTGACTTACCAATTACGTTGATAAACTGAAGAGGACAACAAATGGTGTAAGAAAGCCTGCCACTCAGAATATACAGAACTCCAAAAGTTCCCAGGAAAACCCCAAGTCGAAGAGCCACTTGAACAGGAGAAAGAAGAGAGGAACACTAAGAAATGGCACAAAGAAATGCGGAAGAAAAGGTAGAATAAACAGCTAAAATAACAGTAATAAAAAACACCTCATGTGAAAGAAGAAAATTTGGCTCAAAATTAAGGATAATTTCCAAAGCAAACGCAGGCGTCCACCGCAATGGAGACAGCCACCGTTGCAGATAAAGTCCACATAAACAGCCAATGGTCTCATATTTTTCGAATTATTTGTCTAATTTCCCTTACAGGACGAAACACCATTATCTGAGGATGTATAACTATATAACTATATTACCATATAAAATAAAATGGTCCTAATATCTGAACGGTTTGCGTTACGAAGTTCAAACTACACGGTTGACTATGGGGAATGATGGGAATTAGTATGCGCTATATGGTTTAATCTAGCGAAGATGCCCACTTTAATTTGGATGGGCTCGTCAATAAGCAAAGTGGGCGCATTTCGTGATCGAGAAGTCTCTTCACCCCTCAATGTGTGACCATGTGCCGTGCAACGTCGAGTCACGGAGTAATTGGTGCAATATTCGGTGATGGCACAATGGCTACCGAACGGAAGGTTTTGGAAGATGATTTCATCCTCATTATCTAAAGTGACCCTGATTCTGAGAAGATGCTTCATGCAAGACAGACCTGGGCCTCATTGAAGCAGGAGAGTCTTTGGTGTCCTGGAGGAGCACTTTTGGGAGTGCATTCTGGCTCTGGAGTACCCAGAGGCCAGTGGCCGGGGCATCAATTGACCGCCATATTCTCCGGATCTGAACACATATACTTCTTTTTATGGGTCTGTGTTACAGACAAGGTTTATAGCAATAACCCCTAAACCACTGCTAAACTGAAAACAGTCACTGAGGAGGTCATAGACAGATTTGATATTCCTATACTACAGTGTGTCATGCCAAATTTCACTAATCGTCTGCTCGTTATCATTGCGAATGATGGAATGCACATCGAACATGTCACAATCTAAATCTAGATATCGGTAACGACGAATTACTTTTGCATGTTGAATAAACTGTGTCCACGTTATAGTTTATAAGTAATTTACGTTTTCTTTTTCCTTATAGTTTTACGCCGCAAAGTCAAGTGCGGGCACGCCAGTCGGGACCGAGAGAGAAGAGATAGCTCTGAGAAGAGGTAAGCCAATCGCACCCCGACCGGACCTCACTCCAGCAGCGGCCACTAGGTGAAGAGAACATAAGCGCCACGTCCGAGAGGTCGCGGCCCAGTCGAAGAGTAGCTTCAAGATTAGCGAGTTCTGTAGCAGCATCGACACTTTGCTTGTGCAATCTATGTAACACGAACTTAGAATTGTTATACTGAAAACATTGCTTATTTTGCATGTCGCCCTTTGCTTGCGACACATCCGTGTAACACAAAGTTGAGTATCTGTTAATTTAATATTGTAATAAAACTGAATAATACGATTTGTTTGAATGTTGTCCAGCGATCAGAGAAAGCAGCCTAGACACCCCATATTTGATGACAAGGCAATATTCAACACACAGTTCAATAATTGTCGCCTTGTATCCGTCTACTGGTTGAAAATCGTCAGTTAAATTGCGCCCTGTGGCTGTGTCAGTGCATCGTTACGTTACCTACATTTACATGAATACTCTGCATATCACATTTACGTGTCTGGCAGGGGGATCATAGAAACACCTTCAAAATAATTCTCTGTTATTCCAAGCTCGTACAGCGCGCGAAAACGAACACATATATCTTTCCGTGTGAGATCTGATTTCCCTTATTATATTATGATGATTGTTTCTCCCCATGTATGTTGGCGTCAAAAAAATATTTTCGCGTTCGGGGGAAAACATTGGTGACTGTAATTTCGTGAGAAAATCCTGCCGAAATGCAAAACCCCTTTGTTTTAATGAGGTCAATCCCAAATCCTGTATCACATCACTAGCACTTTCTTCCCTATTTCGCGATAATACAAAACGTGCTGCCCTTCTTTGAACTTTCTCGATGTACTCCGTCAATCGTATCTGGTAAGGATCCCACACAACGCAGTAGTATTCTAAAATAGGACGGACAAGCGTAGTTCAGGCCGTCTATTTAGTAGATCTGTTACATTTCCTAAGTGTCCTGCCAACAAAACGAAATTCTTGGTTAGCCTTCCCCACAACATTTTCTATGTGTTCCTTCCAATTTAAGCTGTTTCTAATAGTGATTCTTAGGTATTTCACTCAATTTAATGTCTGCGCTTGACTGATGCATCATGTAACGGATTCCTATTAGTACTCATGTGTATGACCTCACACCTGTCGTTATTTAGGGTCGATTACCAAATTTTGCACCATATAGATATCTTTTCAAAATCTTTTTGCAATTGGTTTTGATATTCTGATGACTTTACTAGACGATAAGCGACAGCATCATCTGCAAACGACCTAAGATGACTACACAGATAGTATCCTAAATCGTTAGTATAGAAAAGGAACAATAAAGGGCCTGTGAGAATACCTTGGGGAACGCCAGAAATCACATCTGTTTTACTCCATGACTTTCCATCAGTTACTACGAACTGTGGCCTCTTTGACAGGCAATCACGAATCCAGTCAAATGACTAAGACGATATTCTGTAAGGACGCAATTTCAATACAAGCAGCTCCCGTGGTACAGTTTCAAAAGCCATCTGTAAATCTAGAAACACGGAATCAATTTGAAATCCCTTGTCAATAGCACTTAACACTTCATCTGCTTAAAGAGCTAGTATTGTGCCATGAGAACGATGTTTTCTAAGTCCGGGTTGACTGTGTGTCTTCGAAGAATTCACGATGATCGAAGACAATACAGGTTCCAGAATCCTGCTGCATATCGACGTTAATAGTATGGGCCTGTAATTCAGTGACTTACTCCTACTACTTTTCTTGAAAATTGGTGTGACCTGTGCCACTTTCTAGTCTTCGGGTACGGATCTTTTGTCGAGAGAGTGGTTTAGTAATAAAGATATTAATGCTCTCAGGAATCTGCTTAAATTTTTATTGTGTGTTATCGAGAAGAGACACAGACGGAAATTAAACAACATTATTCCTTAAGTAGCGAACAAAGCTCTTAATGTAATATCTTTTGATGTGATAATATTAATTTGCATCTGTATGACTGTGACCGTTAGACAGAAAACCAATGGTCCAGTGAATTCTGTAATCTGAACAAGTTATCGACTGACGAGCAGTGCTATAAAACGAGCTAATTGTGTTGTGTTAAGCTGGTTTCTTGCCAGGCTCGATCTATTGTGATTTTACCATTAAAGAAAATCTTGTAATCGGAATACATGACAAATAATTTAAACGATGCGGCGGTTGTAACATGAATGGTTGAAGGAAGCAGGCACTCGATGCTGACATTATAGCTGTCTGGATTGCTTGCACTGGAAAGTGAGCACCGAGCTGCGATGTTGACGACAGCGGAAGGCATCTAAAGCTTTGGTGTTTATTTAAATTTGGGGCCGGAAGTATCGTAAAAATTTTATTCAGTGACAAATGGGCGATGAAAGCGATATTTCAGGTCTTCCTGCTATCTACCTCGCTTCCGTCCTTAGGCAAGTACTTTTCTTACATGAAACTTCCTGGCAGATTAAAACTGTGTGCCCGACCGAGACTCGAAGTCGGGACCTTTGCCTTTCGCGGGCAAGTGCTCTACCAACTGAGCTACCGAAGCACGACTCACGTCCGGTACTCACAGCTTTACTTCTGGCAGTACCTCGTCTCCTACCTTCCAAACTTTACAGAGCTCTCCTGTGAACCTTGCAGAACTATATATATCCTTTCTTTCAGGAGTGCTAGTTCTGCAAGGTTCGCAGGAGAGCTTCTGTAAAGTTTGGAAGGTAGGAGACGAGGTACTGGCAGAAGTAAAGCTGTGAGTACCGGGCGTGAGTCGTGCTTCGGTAGCTCAGTTGGTAGAGCACTTGCCCGCAAGAGGCAAAGGTCCCGAGTTCGAGTCTCGGTCGGGCACACAGTTTTAATCTGCCAGGAAGTTTCATTTTAGCGCACACTCCACTCCGCTGCAGAGTGAAAATCTCATTCTGGAGACATTCCCCAGGCTGTGGCTAAGCCATGTCTCCGCAATATCCTTTCTTTCAGGAGTGCTAGTTCTGCAAGGTTCGCAGGAGAGCTTCTGTAAAGTTTGGAAGGTAGGAGACGAGGTACTGGCAGAAGTAAAGCTGTGAGTACCGGGCGTGAGTCGTGCTTCGGTAGCTCGGTTGGTAGAGCACTTGCCAGCAAATGGCAAAGGTCCCGAGTTCGAGTCTCGGTCGGGCACACAGTTTTAATCTGCCAGGAAGTTTCATATCAGCGCACACTCCGCTGCAGAGTGAAAATCTCATTCTGGAAACATCCCCCAGGCTGTGGCTAAGCCATGTCTCCGCAATATCCTTTCTTTCAGGAGTGCTAGTTCTGCAAGTTTCGCAGGAGAGCTTCTGTAAAGTTTGGAAGGTAGGAGACGAGGTACTGGCAGAAGTGAAGCTGTGAGTACCGGGCGTGAGTCGTGCTTCGGTAGCTCAGTTGGTAGAGCACTTGCACGCAAAAGGCAAAGGTCCCGAGTTCGAGTCTCGGTCGGGCACACAGTTTTAATCTGCCAGAAAGTTTCATATCAGCGCACACTCCGCTGCAGAGTGAAAATCTCATTCTGGACTTTTCTTACAGCTTGTTATCTAACATTAGACTGCGCAACAGCTCTGCTGAAACTTTAGCTGTTGAAATTATACATTTTATGTGACACCATAAAGTTAAAGTAGCGGGTGCCTTCTGCTTGTTCCATAGTTGTTTCCGCCTTACCTGTGTTCACATTTGTGCTGACAGATTTCGATTTTCTTAAGTAATACTTTCAAGTTCTCAGCCTTCCAACTGGCTCTTTACTGCCCCACATCCGAACTTGCGTTGTCCTAATATTACCACTAACGTCCTCCACTACCTGTTTTACGATATGTAATGCCTGTCTGCCTCTATGATATCATCTCTTTCTTTAGATTTGTTGCAGTATCTCGTGAATTTTCGCGCTGTAGAGTCTTGGCCTCCCTCTAAAAATAAATGTTCAAATGTGTGTGAAATCTTATCGGACTTAACTGCTAAAGTCATCAGTCCCTAAGCTTACACACTACTTAACCTAAATTATCCTAAGGACAAACACAAACACCCACGCCCGAGGGAGGATTCGAACCTCCGCCGGGACCGGCCACACAGTCCATGACTGCACCGCCTGAGACCGTTCGGTTAATCCCGCGCGGCTGGCCTCCCTCTCAGCACACATCCAACAGTTGCTAAATTATTCATTCCTTTCTTCTTTATTTCTCACTAATCTCCGTTCGGGTCTCTTTGTGACTTTGCTTTTCCAAAGTGATATTAATTTCACAGGCTAGGAGAACGATTTGCGAGGCGTAAGTACGTGACTCCGAGTAAAAAATTACTACGAATATCTAAGAAGTGTGATAAAATCATTGACCTGATCCGGTGCCTGACTAAAAATATAATTTTCCAGAGATTGTCAGTTGCCGATAAGTTTTACAAGGTGAGCGATGCACGCATTAGTTTCGTTGTGATTACGCAGAAAACGAAATCTTTATGCAGATTTGTTGCATGGCTCTTGAGCCTCATCAACAGCAGTGGAACCGCGATTAGCTGTGCAGCTACGGGAGGATGGACAATTGTAATGACGACGCGAGCCGTAATTACAGCGGACACCGAATCGATGCAAATTCGCACTTCGCGTGTGTTCCCCTGGTGGCGATAACGGCCGACGCCCGTCGCCTGGAGGCGCCTGGAAGGCGTATGAGATTGCGAGGTTTGCAGTCCAGGAGCGACTGACGTGCAGAGGGAAGACAGAGTGGCTGGGAGGGGATAGGAAGGCACGGAAGGGCGGCGCGCGGCTAATGCACGTTCCATGTTGCCGACGGCGTGCGCCGCGGGTGGCCTACCGGCCAGGAGCGGGACCCTCTCAGTCAGTCTGCCTTTCAGGGGCTGACCGGCGCGGGCAGATAAGTGCCGCTGTTGCCCTCCAAGCAACGCCCGACAGCTGCAGCTGTTAAGTCAGTCCAGCTGTCAATTTAGTGGTGTATTAACTGCCAAATGGTGTACAGTCGGCTTAATTTACCCAGGCCTCACGCACAGGCTACATAGACGCTCTCTCACATGATCGACATATGGGGACTTTTCAGAAGGGGATTATGATTCTTAATTGGTCGTTTCATTATATAGGGTAGTCACGGAGGGCTGAAGGGCTGGCAGGAGCCGTTGGCTGCTTCTGCAGAAAATCTGAAATGTAACATTTCTGACACTGCCCAGGGACCATTTTAGGATATTACGCCATTGTCCAGCAGTAACTGAGATCGTTAGGACTGGTCGCCAATCTGTCCAGAAACTGGTATATCGTGGAAAAGCATAAAACATGTGACAAGTGGTCATGCATAAAATTCGTATGACCACTTGTCACTAGTATAATGTTCATCCGCCACATCCCGATGGCTGGACAGCTTGGTGGCCTTTCTCATGCGTGTAAAATACGGTTTGAAAAATTCATAATGGACGAGAATGGGCAATAATTTCTTTCGTACAGTCCAGATTTAGGCTTTCGAGCCATTATCGGGTACAGTGTTCTTAGACCATTAACATCATTTTGCTGTGTACTGTGCAGGTTTTATCATCCTGCGCAGTATACAGCAAAATTATGTTAATGGTCTAAGATCATTGATATCGATAACGATGTGAAAGCAAATACCTAGATTATACACAGAAAATATGCAGAAACATACAGTCAAATGGCGGTGTGTTCCTTAACAAATACTGCAATAGAGTTTCCCAGTACCAGCAAAACATTCCTATGATAAATATATTGCAATTTCAGAAATTCTGTGCGACCATGGAATCTGCACGAAGAAAAATTATCGATATTAAAAGTACAAACATAGTTTCACAGTTAAAATTATTAAAACAGTATTTCTACCGAAAGTAAAACCGCTGATTGTGACAACGTTGCTTGCGTTCTGGTGTAGATGAATATGTTGCTTCTGACAAGTTCTTGGGACAGAATACTGAACGTGTCCGTAAGGAAGGAACATCATGGAAATAAGTCGGACCTTATGTTTGTCATAAATGTTCCCTCATATTCAATGCATATACTGCTTCTAAACCATTATGAATAGTACCATTTCTATTATAATTTCGAAATCACCATGAACACCGGCACGAAGTTTGCTGTCATATTCATGACAGTTCATGCTTTGGTTGAACACTATTCGAGACGGACGCGGTGGCTGAGCGGTTCTAGGCACTTCATACGGAACCACGCGGCTGCTACGGTCGCAGGATCTAATCCTGCCTCGGGCATGGATGTGTGTGATGTCCTTAGGTTCGTTACGTTTAAGTAGTTCTAAGTCTAGGGGACTGATGACTTCAGATGTTTAGTCCCATAGTGTTTAGAGCCATTTGAACCATTGGAACACTATTCGAAGTCAGTCAAAAAAGTTTCGATACTGAATCAATAAAAAGTAGATAAAACTTAAGAAGGTGTTTTTTAATGCTCCAGGTGTTCCGCATTGCCTCCCGCAGTTGAGAACCAAGCACAGATAGTTTATACAACTACGTGCAACAGTCATATATGTTCTTTTTTCGGCTGTTTTACATCTCACGTGTCATATAGGCTTCAATTCGGGTTATGTTGTCAATTCCGTTGTCTCTTCACTGTGTTGTTTTTTGGAAGGTTCGTACCTATAAAAGCATTTCTAATGAGCCGTGGTGATTTTTTACAGGAATGAACTGTCAACGTCTTGTATTTCAGTCAAGTCGCGGGAGGCGTCCAGGTGTTATTGTCTTCGTTCGGGAATTAAATCGTGCGGTACAAACTTTTCACCCACTTTTCTCTTCTTGAGATCATTCTGGAGAATATCTTAAACATCTGAATTAGAGGTAGTCGCCCACTGGGATTTCTGACACAACAACGTTGAAACACTACGGCCGCCCGTCTGCTACTTAACACTTACATCAGACTTACAGTTGTTAGTTGAAGCTGTCACAGTAGCTACTGTGCTGACGGAGCTTCGGCATTAAAAATAAAATCGTAACGGTTTACATGCCTCAAAAAGTACGATTAAGACTGTCGCCTTCATTAAGTACGAGTGAAACTGTCGCCTTAATTTAATAAATTTATTGCTATAGTGCCCACTTAAAAGAAGATGCTATGTCGGTATAAAAAAGCACGTGGTGACATCAATCTGAGAAGGTTAAATAAATAAAATAAATAAGTAGATACATTATGAGAATTCGGTCTGTGTAGTCAATTAGCTCTATTAATAAATCTGCTGAGATTACAAAAGAGAAAAGAAGTGATGTGAGGGATCTATTCGAGACATTCCCCTAATCAGAACATGATAAGCATTCAACACCTGGCATCTACCTTGTAAGGACGGAATTAACTTCCTTTGAAGCTGAACGTATTTAAGAACAAATTTTTCTTGGCTATACAATTATTCATTAACGCACATCTCTAAATCATAGTGTTCAACCAGATAATGTGGAATTACCGAAAGTATTCTAAAAGTAACTTCCATTTTCAAAAAAGTGCTTCGTTAAATGTGTTAACATTAGTTTTATCACTATATCGGCCTCGTCTAAGAGAGGAAAATAAAGCAATAATAATATTTCATAGCCACAAAGGACTGAATTATTTAAAATCAATAGAGTTTCAGCTGCATTAAACTAGAATCATTTCATACACATTCTTTTAACTTAAGCTTAACAGGAGAGTTATTCGCATTGTCTGTGGAAGATGAATTTGCATTCAGATGCAAACAGCTACTTCAACTTAATACCTGCGTTAGAGTATCGACTGAAATAACCTTTGACTGAGCTAACATTGCCCCTGTCGTTTCTCAGGTGTTTAAGAAAATTACGTCGAAAAACGACAACCCATTGCACCAAGCGTACCCCACAAGTACAAGAAGTCGCCGGAACTACAGTTTCTTATCAACTCATCGATATTTATCCACCTGCTACATTACTAAATCACGAAAATCAGGTTATCCCCCATCTACTTGGCCGTATCGAGCCGCTGCATAATATAATCGTGAAGGAGTTAACAACATGAAGTAAATAATAGTATTTTTAGAAAATTTCCACCAAACCTGTTCTCAGCAGGCCAAAATTTACAATGTGGCAAATGAGAAATTGTAAAAGGCGAATGCTGAGTTTGTATGCTCGTGTCTGAAAAAGCAAATTTGCCTGGATATACTTTTAAGTAAGCAAATAATTTAGCATAGAACAGCCGCATCGACACGCAGTTTTGGAATAGTTACTAAAAGAAAAATGTAGCAAGAAGTACCGCAGCGCTAACTACATTTCCTCAGAAGTGGAAGTTATTCCACGACGGACACTACCGTACTGACTTAAGTACCCACGATACACATAGATGTAAAACATAGGCAATATACAATAACTCTGAGACAGTAAAGACGTGCTGGTGATGAACGATTCTCCTGTTGCCAAAACTAATGGAAGGAATACTTTGATGTGCCACGTGACAGATTAACATCGTATATTCTGCTCACAGTGATCATAAAGGCTGAACACAAGCTGAATTAAGTGTGAGATGTTAGCACACTGAGTCACATGGGGTCCGCAATCCAACTTCGAGATCGAGTAGGCAATAGGACCATCCCATGCCACCGTATTAATGGTGTACTACGAGTAAAAAGATTCAAGCAAAACCGTTGACACATGAATCATTGGCCTTGGGTATCAACGTATTGAAGAAACGGATAATTTGGATGCTATATAGCAAATCATAATACACTCCTGGAAATGGAAAAAAGAACACATTGACACCGGTGTGTCAGACCCACCATACTTGCTCCGGACACTGCGAGAGGGCTGTACAAGCAATGATCACACGCACGGCACAGCGGACACACCAGGAACCGCGGTGTTGGCCGTCGAATGGCGCTAGCTGCGCAGCTTTGTGCACCGCCGCCGTCAGTGTCAGCCAGTTTGCCGTGGCATACGGAGCTCCATCGCAGTCTTTAACACTGGTAGCATGCCGCGACAGCGTGGACGTGAACCATATGTGCAGTTGACGGACTTTGAGCGAGGGCGTATAGTGGGCATGCGGGAGGCCGGGTGGACGTACCGCCAAATTGCTCAACACGTAGGGCGTGAGGTCTCCACAGTACATCGATGTTGTCGCCAGTGGTCGGCGGAAGGTGCACGTGCCCGTCGACCTGGGACCGGACCGCAGCGACGCACGGATGCACGCCAAGACCGTAGGATCCTACGCAGTGCCGTAGGGGACCGCACCGCCACTTCCCAGCACATTAGGGACACTGTTGCTCCTGGGGTATCGGCGAGGACCATTCGCAACCGTCTCCATGAAGCTGGGCTACGGTCCCGCACACCGTTAGGCCGTCTTCCGCTCACGCCCCAACATCGTGCAGCCCGCCTCCAGTGGTGTCGCGACAGGCGTGAATGGAGGGACGAATGGAGACGTGTCGTCTTCAGCGATGAGAGTCGCTTCTGCCTTGGTGCCAATGATGGTCGTATGCGTGTTTGGCGCCGTGCAGGTGAGCGCCACAATCAGGACTGCATACGACCGAGGCACACAGGGCCTACACCCGGCATCATGGTGTGGGGAGCGATCTCCTACACTGGCCGTACACCACTGGTGATCGTCGAGGGGACACTGAATAGTGCACGGTACATCCAAACCGTCATCGAACCCATCGTTCTACCATTCCTAGACCGGCAAGGGAACTTGCTGTTCCAACAGGACAATGCACGTCCGCATGTATCCCGTGCCACCCAACGTGCTCTAGAAGGTGTAAGTCAACTACCCTGGCCAGCAAGATCTCCGGATCTGTCCCCCATTGAGCATGTTTGGGACTGGATGAAGCGTCGTCTCACGCGGTCTGCACGTCCAGCACGAACGCTGGTCCAACTGAGGCGCCAGGTGGAAATGGCATGGCAAGCCGTTCCACAGGACTACATCCAGCATCTCTACGATCGTCTCCATGGGAGAATAGCAGCCTGCATTGCTGCGAAAGGTGGATATACACTGTACTAGTGCCGACATTGTGCATGCTCTGTTGCCTGTGTCTATGTGCCTGTGGTTCTGTCAGTGTGATCATGTGATGTATCTGACCCCAGGAATGTGTCAATAAAGTTTCCCCTTCCTGGGACAATGAATTCACGGTGTTCTTATTTCAATTTCCAGGAGTGTAGTTTTCAATTCTGGATATCATCAACCAATAAGTAGCCGTAAGGTGCAGAATTAGCTTCTCGCTTTGATACGTTAACATCGCGCTACATATTTATCCTCTCTCACCATATGTCACTTAGAAGAGAGGTTAGCATTAGCTCAGGAACCTTTTCATTGGCGCTAAAATAGCAGAAGTAGATAGTTTATACTGACCAGAGATGGTAAACATGAGTAAGCAACGATATCAAGCTATAGGCAGAAACTACATGACTTCGTCAACAGTGTGACGTTCAGGCACATGACGGAGTTATTCTTAGTGGTGGATGTTTACATGATATGAGGCGGATACCTTGATATGTCTATTATCGTGTCTCACAGGCGAACGATGTTGGTCATTAAAGTTTACTATGGAATCAATTGAATCATATGTGCAGTATGCAGACCCAGAGAATGCCTGCGACTGGTGAGGCGGAGTGCAGGGCAACAGTCTTTCTCACCCTCCCTCCAACCTACAACTACCTGAAGTCAGTGACAATGATCACCAGAAAAATACTACCCACGTTGCTAGTCGTCATTATCAGCTTTTTCATGATTCGTGTTTCATCGTACGTAATCAGTCCATCAATATTTTCTTTTTGTGTGTGTGTGTGGGGGGGGGGGGGGTGAGGGGGGGGGGGGGCGTCATTCTGGTTTGTTGGGTGCAGCCCGCCATGTAATACTTTCCTGGGCAAAGTTTAGAATGGGACTGACTATCCGTCTCTCCCAATTTTCTGGATGTACAGGATGATTATAATTAAAGTTAAACTCTCAAAACGCTGTAGAAATAGCACCACTCATCGGAATGACGTTAAATTGCGGAGAAGGGTGAGAACGTATGGCAGAGAAAAAGAAGAGTGTGAAAATAGATGGCGCTGCATCTGTCAGAATACGTAAAGGAATGCTCCTGTCATGCGTACGACCCATTGAAGTTAGTATAAATACGCCGGACACACGGCTTTTCCTGCTTTCGCGTCTGCGACGTTCGCCACGACTGTCTCTATGAAAGTTCGCTCTCTCCTTGTAAAGCTGTATTACAAGAATGATGACTGTGCACACGTCGCTCTGCGGAAGTTCCGAATGCTGAAGGGTATGAAAAAAGGCGTTGGTCCTATTGCCGTGGGTCTGGAGAAAACGATTCGGAAATTCGGAAAGACGGGTTCTTTAGGTGTGCTACCTGGTAGGGGGAGGAAACGAATTGATTCGACGTCAGTGGAAGCAATGACAACAGCAAAGCAGGAGGAGACGAGTGGTGGTGTGCAAACGTGTACTGCACGGAGAATTGCCCGAACATTGGACATACCCGTGAGCAAGGTATGTAAAGTCCTCCGAAGCATCCTTCTTTACTCTCCATTCAAAATTACCCATATGTACGAGTTGCTTCCTTTTGACCTGCAAGCAAGAGAGACCTTTGCTTTAGAATTTCCTGCTCGCATGGAAGTGGACAATGTCGAGCTGTGGAATATTTTGTGGACGAGGAAACCCACTTCCATCTGACAGGATATGTCAATACATATAATTGTGGAACATGGGTAACGGAAAATCCACATGAAAATTAACCAGTACCACTTCATCCTAAAAATGTCGGGTGGTGCGGATTTACGGGATCATCTATCATAGGTTCATATTTTTTTGAAGAGACAGTAGTTTCCGGTCCTGTTACTTGTAACGTAACTGGTAAGCGCTATGAGTGCCTTTAGCGCAACCACGTCATTCCAGCTCTCCAACAGCGTGGATGTGTGGATGGGATCATTTTTATGCAAGATGGCAAACCTCCGCACATTGGAAATCCAGTTAAGCAGCTCCTGACGAGCCATTTCGGAAATTATAGAATTGTCAGCCACCATTTCCCTACGGCCTGGCCGTCCCGATCACCTGATCATAATCCGTGTGATTCCAACTGTGAGGCTATCTGAAAGATGTTGTGTTCAGTGTTCCGATTGCAAACTTACCTGCATTGAAGGTACGCACTGCGCTACACATTCTGAACGAGATCCTGGAAACACTTCGATCAGTTGTGGAACATGCTGTTTCTCGATTTCAACTTTTTGCGGAAAACGGTGGATAGCATATTGAACATGTTTTGCACCAGCCACACGGAAATTAATAATCCGATCTGATTTTGATTGACGCTTTTTATGCTGCTTTTGGCCCCAGGACAATTGAAAACCGGTGTGAGTGATGCTTTTTATACCGTTTTTGGCCTTAGGACAATTAAAAACCGATTTTTTGCCATCGGATGTGATATGATCTTGACGCGGTGGATGGACTTACGTAACTTACAGTATCACACCCATAAGCCCATGCACATTGAGTAGTACAGTTTCTTTAACGTCAAATGTACACATTAGGCATTGTTGTATGATTCATTTGTCATTTGTAGTCGACCAATATTGTGATGCTTACAGCGCCATCTATTGCTACATTTTGTATCTATTTATATATGTTTTGCCCACTTCTTTCTCTGAGGTACTGTGAAACTTATTTCCAGATGTCTCAACACATGTGCTGTCATTCTCTCCCTTCTTGATGTCAACGTTTTATGTATGCTTCTTTCCTAGCTGATTGCTGGGAAGACTTTCTCATTTCTCATAACATCAGTCCATCCTTCCACAGAATCATAGTCTATGTTTCACTATGTTGTGCTACGAAGGTTGATTTTCACAAAGTTTTGTCCTCTTATCATGGCCGATGTTCTTTTCACCTGAAATGCCATCATTGCCTCTGTAAATCTGCTTTTTATGCCCTCTGTGCTTCTTCCCTCGTGTATTATTTTAATCCCAAGGTAGCAGAATTCCTCAAGTTCGTCTCTTTCATGTTCCCCCATTTTAATGTTAAGTTTATCGCTAAACTGGTTTCGTTCTCTTCTTCATTCTGTCGCGAGGGTCTGTTATTCCTTCCGACGTCTGGTTCTTCTGCCACATTTATTTACTATGGAAGAAAGCTCGGGTCCTAGCTACATTGACAAATGCAAGTAGTTGCGCTCTGCTGTACTGTCAACTTGTGGGTGCCATCACTGACTGGTATTCTGTACAGGTTGCGTCATCCAAGGGGAAAAAGACTGTACGAAAGTAGGTGGCTACGAAGTCTCAAATGCCTTCTGCGCATCAGAGTTTCAGATGGCTTCTGTTACTTTTAATCACTTTTATTCTCTTCTTCGGAGACAAGAAATTCTTCGCTACAAACTTCGTGGACCTGGAAGCAATTGTAACACAAGTGCGGGGCAGTGAACCGAATGCCGAGTTCGTGGGCTACGAAAGGGCATCTTCCACACATAGCCTGACCGACATAGCCCGTGGTGGTATGATCAAAGCGTTGATGCGTAAAACAGCGCATGTGATTACGTATATGGAGTCTAAGTTGAGGGCGGGAAAAGACTACCAGAGTATATTCTGTTAACTTCAATTAACTGAAAATCAGGATTCTGACTCTTTCGATGGATTTTCTTCAATCTCAGCCTACTCTTCAAAATTAGTAAAACTGAATTTGAGTCTGCCTGTGTTCTGGAGTACAACTTACAATGCAATATCTGATTTAGGATCTCTGTCTTCCCTTTACCTAGTCCTACTATAACGCTCTCGTGATTCCACGCCTCTTCACTTCTATATTTTATTTTTGGTGTATTCTGTAGTACAAGCTGAAATATATTGCACGTTTCAAATACTCTTTAACCCGTCTCCGTCCTACAACAGAACCCATATTTTTTGGAGAAACCTAGGTATACTCCTTCCCTGCCCCTGTATTACCATCTCTAAGCCGGCCAGTGTGGCCGAGCGCTTCTAGGCGCTTCAGTCTGGAACCGCGCGACTGCTACGGTCCCAGGTTCGAATCCTGCCTCGGGCATGGAAGTGTGTGATGTCCTTAGGTTCGTTAGGTTTAAGTAGTTCTACGTTCTAGGGGACTGATGACCTCAGATGTTAAGTCCCATAGTGCTCAGAGCCATTTGAATCAATTGAACCATCTCTAATGGTTATGAGACTATCCTCCCCTTTCACATACCGAAAAACACCTTTGTTTCCTTCATATACACTGTCTGGAAATAAAAAAGTGAACAGCCTAAAACATATGGTCGAATGACAATTTGGTGCACGTACTAGTACGTATCATCGGTGGATATGTAAATAATTAAAGTTGCAAATCTCTGCGACAGGTAAAATGGTCAAAGGAGTTCATTAACGAAGTTCGTGTTTCGTGTAGTAACAAGGACGGATGTGGCATCCAAGGGACATGAACAGCGTATACGTTAAGTGATCAATTCGAAGGACACGAATAGGACACATAGTCAAATGATACAGAGTTACCAGGCCCTGGAAGAGTTGGAAAAGGGTCTCATTAGGGTCTCAATTAGATCGTTTGGTCCAGTCGTGTAATATCCAGATCTGTTGGGAATTCGTCGCGACAGAAGCTAGAATGAGACTGGACTGCCACAGAATGTGGGGACAGGCATACACGTCTAACCCCTAAAATAGATGACTGCTTTATTTCACGCCAAGCGCATAGTAACGCCTTCATATCTGCACCTGTCATCCGACGAGCAATTGACGCACGGCAACATTCTGTGTCGTACTCCACCATTGGTCAGAAACTAGCAGCAGCTGGTCTGGAGAAGTACCGTCCCATACGTAGGCTGCCATTAACACGACATGGAATGGCGCCATGACCATCATGCGTGGATTGCGGACAAATGTGTGGTCAGCAACTGGAAGCAGATGATACCATAAATTATATGGGAGTACGCATTAGGAGTGATTTAAAATGGAATGATCATATAATGTTGATCGTCGGTAAAGCAGATGCCAGACTGAGATTCATTGGAAGAATCCTAAGGAAATGCAATCCGAAAACAAAGGAAGTAGGTTACAGTACGCTTGTTCGCCCACTGCTTGAATACTGCTCAGCAGTGTGGGATCCGTACCAGAAAGGGTTGATACAAGACATAGAGAAGATCCAACGGAGAGCAGCGCGCTTCGTTACAGGATCATTTAGTAATCGCGAAAGCGTTACGGAGATGATAGATAAACTCCAGTGGAAGACTCTGCAGGAGAGACGCTCAGTAGCTCGGTACGGGCTTTTGTCAAAGTTTCGAGAACATACCTGCACCGAAGAGTCAAGCAGTATATTGCTCCCTCCTACGTATATCTCGCGAAGAGACCATGAGGATAAAATCAGAGAGATTAGAGCCCACACAGAAGCATACCGACAATCCTTCTTTCCACGAACAATACGAGACTGGACTAGAAGGGAGAACCGATAGAGGTACTGAAGGTACCCTCCGCCACACACCGTCAGGTGGCTTGCGGAGAATGGATGTAGATGTAGATGTAGATGTTATATTCAATAATGAGTCTCAGTTCTGTACTATTCAGAATGACTATCGTCGGCAGGTACTGCGGCAATTTGGGGAGAAGTCCCATTCTTCCACTGCTTTGGGGAGGCGCATCGATGTTAGTCCTGGATTCTTGTGTGGGGAGACAACGGGCGTATCATCAGGTCACAGCTTTTAGTGATCGAGGGAGCTGTCACTTCACAACGGTAGGTCATCGACATCCTGCTATCCGTGTGTTACATCTGAAGTGACAGTATCGTAGTGCCATTTTTAACAGTACAACCTCCGTCTACACCAGGCTTGTGTGTCTGCCTACTGTCCGCATGAATCTGCGGTACTTTTGTGGACAGCAAGAGTTCGATCGCACATGGTGCGAGCTTGGACCTAAACTCCATCCCAGTGCCACTATACAGGATCTCGAGGACCAGTTACAACAATTGGGTGCCAAATTGCTCAAGGAAGATAAGGCCTTATGACACCGCTTCCCACAGAATCGGTGCTACATCCAAGCCAGAGTGAGTGTAACGTCACGTTGATCAGTGGGCTCATACTGCAAAGTTCTTTGTGATTTTCACTGAAATAACATCATATATCCACTCAACCCAAGAAGTTTCAAGTCGTTGTCTACTCCCCTCTGAGTGCTTCACGTCTTGTATCAGGCAGTGTCATTTATATATCTCTTCACCTTCTACTCGGTATGTTATATGCATTACTGTTGCTGGTGTTGGTTTACTTTCGATTCTGATGTGAATAATGCAATCACTGAACGGTTCACAATAACTCTCTTTGTATTTATCCCTCATTTTCATCTCGAATCCTGCTCGCGTTACACCATGTTCTGATGCTGGTGGCGGTACCCTCTATCCGTATGGCCAGAAGTTGCTGTGCTCTTTCCAGTTCACATAACTGAGCCTTTGCGTTTCACTTACAGATTTTTCAGTCTTCCCTGCTTCATTCAGGCTTCTTACATTCCTCAATCAGACTGTTACCGTTCCGTGGGTTATTCAGACTGTTTCTTACTGTCTCCCCTTGTTGGTGCCCCTCAGAAATCTGAATGAGGTCTAATCAGGAATCTTTCGGTAATCGGTAGTTATACTGCAGATCTTTTTCAATTAGAAGCCACATCTCCTGTGCATGAACATTGAGCGCCTTTAATGAAGATTTTTTCAGTTCCATCTGCATCCTCATGCCGTCGTTCATTGCTGATTCTTCTTAGGGACAGTGTCGCACTACAAGGGCAAGAGTGTGCCCTGAAGCTCTGTCCGCTCCTTTGACCCCCTGGAACGAGTGTGATTTCTTATACAGAATGTCTTCGGCAGCCATTGCTGGTGGTTTTTATTCATAATTTAAACAGGAACAGGGATATAACCCTGGACCCAGGACGATTTGGTACGTAGTTATAGATGTTACCACTGGTCGATTGATATTGTGTGATTATAAATACTTATGTACTAAATTGCAGTTGTTTGTCACCATATACGTGGCATCGTCGTCCCTCAGAACTTGTGCATGGTGGTGCCCTAGCTTATGATTTTCGATTCGGAGGCATATGATTCTTGTACATTTCACACAGATTGTACCTCAGCCACTAGTTTTGTTAGTCGATGCTATATTTACAGAATCAGTGCAAAAGCTAAATAAAGAGAAACGTTCAGAGAGTAGAGTTTACTAAGCAAGAAACAGACGAGAAATTTTCTTCCCTGTAATGTAGCTATGTCTGAATAAGATGACACATGTATTATGGCAATACAACTAATTTCAGCACTTGTATGCAGTGTAATTGAATTGAAAAAGTATTTATCCAGCGGGTACCGATATCATGGCCACACAAATTAAGAATTTAACCATTTGTATTCTGGAAATATCGGTAGGCTACAAAAGTGTAATGATACAACAAATTTACATAGCTCGTATTCGAACAACTCACTCAAAAAAATTGCACTAACGATAATGTTTGAAAAGCCTCACGTAATACTCTGCTCTAGACTACGTCACATTGCATACACATCTGGCTGCCATTTCTCTGGTACGTAAATTCTTCTCAACAGAGGACGGTTTGTCGCCTACAGCACTCAGCGGATAACCTGTACCGC
This sequence comes from Schistocerca americana, assembly GCF_021461395.2. Lineage (NCBI taxonomy): Eukaryota > Metazoa > Arthropoda > Insecta > Orthoptera > Acrididae > Schistocerca > Schistocerca americana. The sequence goes on along the minus strand of NC_060122.1, from coordinate 747,129,991 downwards.
CAGCAAGACAATGACATAATACAACACAATTGTTCGAAAAATACTCCGCATTACGTGGTAATCGGAACGGAACACAGAAAAAAACAATGATGAAGGTATTAGGCGGAACTTCTCAGGTGCATCTGATCTGATATAAAGAATTATGATGTGGGACCCCAGCCAGGTTGAGTGACAGGTAGCTTGCCTACGCAGATTATGCACGGATTCATCGTATTTGTCCCACGAACACATGTGGCGTTTCAGTTATTTACCGGTGCTGGAACACTGATTTGAACTAAAGTCGCAGCTTTCGCTCACTGAGCGCTGGATGGATATAATAGGTATGACTCTGGTGAAACGTCCACCAAGCAGGGGGCCTAATACACCAAATTGCCCATATTGTACAACGGATAATTGCTTAAACTGCCTTTTTGTGGCTCAAAATGTCCATCTGGGTACTTAAAATGTGTATCTCTTCAGACTGTAAATTTTGTTTCTCATGTTTAGATCTAATTCTACGTAGTACTCTTCAAGTCAATAAATATATTGCACGGCATGCAGTAAATTAAGAAAGCACACAGTCATATTCTCTCTAAATGTGAAGAAAGAAGACGAAGTAATGGAGTAATTCAACTTCCATATACATTCCGATAGTATCACAAGCAGTGCGCCTTGTAACTCCTACTATCTTTTAAATAAATCATTTCATGTTAATAACAATATAATTCAGATCTTTAGCCGGACGCAACAAGAAGTATTACAATTTCACATAAACGCAAAAAAGTGACTGGCATGTACTCAGTTTAACCGAGATTTGCTTTTAGATAGCCACGACCCGGACGCTTTTTGCTGGTTGCACGATTTCAGATTCCCAGCACCCCGCACTCTGCAACACTACCTGGCGTTTCGTATTATTGCATGGCGGCTGGTAACTTGACCATAACAGTTTCCAGACTAATTAGTGCAATGATTACCCCACTTAAAGCTTCAGTTCTGTCGGTCGGCAAATATTTACCCACAACGTCCTAGCCTTACTACCCTGAAAGAGGAGATAAAACTGGCGCATGTGCGGTCGACATAGTCGGATTACCACAAACTTGAACTATTAAAATTAGACTGGCATGCTTTCGCACAAATCTTAGAGTACATGACGATGCGGTAGCAGGAAATCTATAGAGCCACGGACAAAATAGAGCACCGGTATCCAGAACGGGCGATTTGATCTTTATTTATAAATAATAAAACACGTTTAATCTCAATAGAGCCGGCTGAAATAAATGCTAAAGGTCATTTTATATGAAACATACTGTACAAGTAAAAGAAAATTTAATAATGGCACAGGACTGTATATGCAGGTGTCAGCTGCGAAAAGTACGGCACGACCAACACAATATTCTACAATACTAAAAGAACATTCCCCATAAATAGAAAGGGAACCAACAAGATAAGGCTGCTATGAATAACGGTATTGAGTATATATCTGGACGCGGATACACTTCTATAAGCAATTGAATTAAATATGTAGGGTTTTTTGAGCTTTATGTAATGTTAATCTGATGGGAGAAACTGCAAGTCGGTGAAAATATTATTTATATTACTTAAAATGGCTAATACGCTAGAAGGCAGAAGTAAATGGGGTTCTATGGAACCAACAACAAAGGTTGCTATAAAAAACGATGTTGATTATGTAGTTGCAAGCGGATACACTTTTATGAACGGCTGAATTTAATTTGTAGCCTTTTTTGAGCTTTATGTAACGTTACTTTGATGAGAAAAAGAGCAAGTCGGTAAAGATATTATTCATATTACTTAAAATGTTTGAGACGCACAGAAGGCAGAAGTAAAGGTGGCCCTATGTAACAAAGGTACTAACTCAAGGAACGAACTTAGTCCTGGGTTTTACTGCTTAAATTTTGAATAAAAATCATTAGCGATGGCGACGGAAGACATAATGCGTAAGAGGTGTTTCATTCTGCCGAAGGCATGAGGATTCAGAATCCAATGGAAACAACTGCATTAAAGGAACATGATGGGTATTCACAGGACATGTGGCCTGTAAATGAAAAGAATATTGTGACCAGCGCCCCATTGGCGAAAGATACCGGAATAGTTCCCCATTCGGATCTCTAGGAGCAGACTTCTAGGAGGAGGTGACCATGAGAAAAAGAAATTGACTAACCAAAGCAAGAAATAACGTACTAAGATTTAGGGCGTGGAATATCAGAAGTTTTGCCTTGATAGGAAAGCTAGAAAATCAGAAAAGGGAGATGCTAAGGCTCAATCTACCTGTCGTGGGGTTAGTGAAATGAAACGGAAAGAATGAAAGGAGTTCTGCTCATACGGGGTTAGTGTAATATCAACAGCAGCAAAAATGACATAACTGGAGTACGACTGGGAAGGTAGGGAAGATAATGAGTTGCTGTGAACAATTTAATGACAGGTTTGTTCTCATCAACAGCGACTGCGTAGCAACAGCGACAACAATAGTTCAGGTAAACATACCGACGTCGCAAGCAGAAGTTGAAGAGATAGAGAAAGTATATGAGGATACTGAACGGGTAACTCAGTACCTAAAGGAAGATCTAATAGTCATGAAGAATTGGAATGCGGTTGTATGGGAAGCAATAGAACAAATGTTAAGGGAGAATACTGGCGTGGAGGTAGGAATGAGAGAGAACAATGACTAGCTGATAATAGCAGATACTCTGAGGAAGAGGAGGTATACTCTGAAAAGACCTGGAGGTACGGGAAGATTACAGTTAGGTTACGCCATGGTCAGGCAGATATTCCGGTTGAGACATTGGATTCTATGACATACCAAGGGTCAGGTGCAGACTCAGCTTAGAATTATATTAATGATGAACAACGTGCCGAAATTTAAGAGACAAGTCAGGAAGAATCAAAGCGCAAGTAAGGAGGATACGGCAGTACTAAGGAGTGGAAGCATACACTTGAATTTCTCTCAGGTTGTAGATACTGTGATAATATATAGCTCAGTAGGCTGTTTGGCACATGCTTTATGAACATGTCCACAAAGGGCAATCGCAGAAAGTGGAAAGGGGAAACGAAGATAAAAGAAAGGTAACTGCGATGAAACCATGGATAACAGAAGAACTACCTCAGTTAACAGGCGAAAGAGGGAAGTAAAAATATATTACAGTAAATTCAGGAACACAGAGATTCAAGACACTTAGGAACAAAATAAACAAGAAATGCAGGGAAGCTAAGGCGAAAGAGCTGCATGCAAAATGTGAAGACATGGAAAAAGAAGTAAGTATTATACTCACTCAGGATACAGAAAAGCGAAATTAAAAGCAAGAGTAGTAACTTTAAGAGTGCAATGGGTATTCCACTGTTAAATGCAGTGGAGAGGCGAAAAGTGTACCTTGGTGGCTTCTATGAGGGGCACGACTTGTCAATATGAAGTGATATGAGGGAAGAGATAGGAGATACAGTGTTAGAATTTGAAAGGACTTAAGATTAAGTAAGGGAGAAAGAATTCACATCAGTCCATCGGAAATTCTAAATTTACTGGGGAAAGTGTCAACAAAACTACTGTTCACATTACTGTGTAGAATAGATGAAAATGGCAATACACCTTCAGACATCCGGAAACACATCATCTACACAATGCTTAAGATGCAACATCCAAAAAATGCGGCAATTATCTCACAATCAACTTAACAGCTCTTACACTCGAGCTGCTGATAAGAATAGTATTCAGAAGAATGGAAACGAAGATTACGGGTACGTTAGATGACGATCAGTTAGGCTTTAGGTAAGTCACCAGGGAAGCAGTGCTGTTGACGTGGTTGATAATGGAAGCGATACCGAAGGAAAATTAAGACACGTTCATGTGTCGATTCGGGAAAAGCGTTCGACAACGTAAAATGCTGCAAGATATTCTAAATTCTGGGAAAAGTAGAGGTAAGCTATTCGTAAAAGCGGGTCATACACAATATGTACAAGAACTAAAAGAGGAAATTAGACTGGAACGCCGAGAACGAGTTCCTCGGATTACAAACAGTGTAATTCATGGACGCAGTCCTTCGCCCATTTTGTTCAGCCTTTATATCGAAGAGGCAATAACGGAAATAAAAGAAAGGTTCAAAGGTGAAATGATATCAACGATAAGATTTGCTGATGACATTGCTTCCCTGAGTGGACAGACGTAAGCAAGGAACCCTGCTTCCTAGGCAGCAAAATAATCGATGATAGACGGAGCTAGAACCAAACTAGCATTAGCAAAAAGGGCGATCCTGGCTAAGTGTATTAGTATCAAACATAACTCTTAATTTGAGGATGAAATTTCTGAAAACGTTGGGACCACGTTATTGTATGGTAGTGACACACGAAACGTGGGAATATCGAATCACAAGAGAATCGAAACGTTTGAGAGTTGGAGCTAGAAATGAATGTAGAAAACTAGGTGGACAAGTAAGGTATACAATGAGCAGGTCCTCCACATACACGACGAGGAAAGAAATGTATGGAAGACACTGACAAGGAGAAGGAACAGGTTGGTAGGGCGTCTGTTACGACATCAGGGAATAACCTCCATGGCACCAGAAGAAATTTTGAAGATTAAAAACTACAGACGAAGAGGGGATAGTAATACATGCAGCAAATAGTTGAAGCATAAGCCTCAGATGAAAAGGTTGGCACAATAGAGGAATTCCTGGGAGGCCGCATCACACAGCTCAGAAGACAGCAGAAAGGAGTCATTTCCTACGAAACATTGCAAGCGACATGACCGTAGATCTAAATAAAGAGATTCAAAACTACCTGTAGGACAAAACACATGTGCTGGACGCAACTCTCGCCTGGGACCTTTCCGTTTCATGAGCAAGTGTGCTACCGACTCACGACTCACCCTTACAGTCCACTTTCCAAAGTAAGGCACATCACATGTTCGAGTTCCTGTCCAACTCACAGTTATAATCCGCCAGGAAGTTTATATTCAATGTATACTACACTGTAAAGAGAAAATTCATTCTGAAAGTATTCGAGTTCATGCAAAAGCTTGTCGACAGTCATTCACCCCGTGTATTGTTCGCGAATGTGACCAGTGAAAGTGGACATGATAGTGATGTCGCGAATGTCTTCTGCCACACTCAGTGTTGGTGTATACGTGTAAATGTACGTAGATGTTCGAAACCGTAATAGTAATGCATTAGCCAGTTACCTTACATACCGGATGGTACATTTTACTGAAGATACTGAAATATCTCAAAAACAACACATTGGATCCAAACAATTTACCTTTAAAAGTCTGAGCCATGGGGCGCCTTTTCTGCTACACCAGCATCTTGGCACGAGACTATCGATTACTCGGCTGTACTAGGATCTTTGCCCCTGTTGTGATCTCATGGGGTTTTGGCGATCGGGGCAGTTGGCGTTAGACTCGCCACGAGGCGCAAGGACGTGCTTGCGTGGACGAAAGAAGAAAAAAACGCAGACTCGGCGAGCAGCGGCGCGGCGGGTCTACCTCGTAAGCCGGTCGCGAGTTTGTGGTGGACCTGCCTGATGTCAACTCCGGGCGCTGTTCGTCGCATTGCTTTGGTGCCTGTTTTCTCGGAGGGACCCATCCCTGGAGACCATCTCGAACAACGCTCTCCATCGAGGGTGTAAGTGGTTTTGGTGCCTTCGTTTCGTTGAACATTTTGCGTTGAAGCCAGTGTACTTGTGGCTTGGTGGACCTAATGTACGTGTTCTTGAAGGAAGAGCAGCCAGCAGTGTGTGTAACCGCATGGAGACCAGCAGTTACAATTTCTTTTTGATAATCCACTGGTCGGGATAATATTAGGAAGCTGATCAGCTCAAGTGTGTGTGTTATATTGCGGGGGGGACAGTATCAAGAAATTTATGTATTGTCTGTATGAGATTTTCAGTGTATTCTGATTCCAATCAAATCGACGTCCCTTGTATATTGCTGTAAGATTTGGGTCACTGCTGTTGAAAGCACATACTCAGTTAATTGGTAAAGACTTGTATTCTGTAAAGCTAGTCATTTGTACGTAGTTCCCTTATATAAGTGCATTTATTTGAAAGCACTCACTCAATTAGGAGTAAAGCCTCGTATTCTGTAAAAGGCAATAATTTGTACGTAGAATTTTATACGAGTGCGTTTATTTCAATGCACTCAGTCAGTATTAATACTGTTTATTAGTATTTATTTGTTGTTTATTGATCTCTTAACTTATATTAAATGATGTTTGGTTGGTATTTGCCGTGTCTTCTACGGTCTGTTTGTATTCCACTTTTCTGCAAGTTGGGGTGTGTGGGAGCGGCGCCACGTTTCGCTTCGGTGCACAGAAGCTGTGACGTGACGACTAATAGGAACTGACTCCCGGTTTTGCTCCGGGGCTTAAGTGTTGTTTTGGATGGCTGGTCTGCTGCTTTCGGCATTTTAAGTCACATTTTTCCCTGGGTAGCCTGCCATCACTGCCCGTTTGGTAAACATTTAACGTGTTTCATGTATATTTAAAAAATAGGTTTTTTATTTGCTTGGGAATGAATGGTATTAAATTTTTATTTCTTGTACTGCTTACGTTATTTGGGTTCTTAACGAATTGGTGTGCGTTTCATAAATCACTTTCATATTGCAAATTATTGCTCCTTTAAATAAATTATCTGTGACACAAATCTTTAGATCACTTTCTGATTGTAATTTATTGTTTCTTGTGACTGAAAACTCTGTGGCTCACCTTTTTAAGTGAGGGCTCGTAATTGTAATTTGCTGCCTTGCTTGAGAAGTAGGTTATCTGTAATTTCTTGTATTGTATTGAGGTGGCCATCTGTTGATTGTCTCTTAGCTGTTTTATAAATATTGTTTTTGAATAAATTGTTAATTAATTGATTTGGTAGTTGTTGTATTTAAGGAGTGACATTATAGGGGTCTTGACCTTCCATGCTAAGTGTTCCCCCACATCCCGACTTCCTCAGTCACATCAACATTTTACACCACCCCGTGTGTGGATGTGAAGGTCAACTTTGAAATCTTAAATGGTAATCTCTTTCTTTATCGCAGATTTGGATTCTACTCAAGAAAATATGTAAGTTTGGTCCGAACATTTTTTTTTCGTTTCGCAACAGATGCCAATGTAATAAGAAAAAATTAAGAGGGTAGAAAATCCTATGTTTCAAAATGGTCTCCATTGACACTTGAATTAACCCCTACCTCAACGGTGCTGGGATGGGAAAAGAAATCGTTTACTAACTTTTAAAGGAACTGCACTGCATGCTATGATAAGTCGTCGTTCGCTACCATTCCGCAGATGCGAGTCGAGTAATCCCCTTTTCCTCTTGTTGGAGGAATGAATCATCAACTTTAAAAGTTAACAAAAATTACATGTCCTACCCTCCCAGCGTAGAGATGTGGGGTTAATTCGACTGTCATTCGATAGAATTTTGAAACAAGATTTTCTGCTACTTTGATTTTCCCCTATTACAGTGTAATCTTTCGCGAAACGAAAAAAAAAAGTTTCAGATAAAACTTAAGTATTTTCGGCCATAGAATCCATATCTGCAATAAGAAATGGGGGTCACCATGTATGTTCTCAGAGTTAATCCCGGCCAACATACACGGGGTGGGATCAGCGGTCGAATCTGGTATCATAAGATGTCCCCATCTGAGACGAACATATTTTGACTGTAAATTGTTGGCATCTGACGTGTAGTTTTCGAGATACTTCAATGTCTTCAGTTAAATTGAACGCCCTGTATATATGAACGGAAGTAGCTCTGAAAATAATTTCGATGAAAATGCTGGGATACTTAACTATAAAGAAAACCGTTTGCATAACATGTATGGTTGTGGGAAGAATAAGACAAAGGACCGAAAGGCGGAGAAACATCAACCGGAAGTCAGAATAAAAGACAAGAAACAAAAACTGGAAGACGTCACCATGCAGAAGAGAAAGTAATCTTATCTTTTCCGTTTGAATGCTACGAAAATAATACCACGAAACATATTTAGATATTCAGGAAGGCTTCTCGCGCTCAGACCATTGTGTGTCTGGAGAATATCGAGCCCTCCAGTGCTTTTATTTCCGCATCGCTTCCAGATTTGTCTCTTCCTTTACAGTGCATTCTGTATTCATTTTGTTTGACCTCTTCATTGATTGCTGAAGAAGTTTGGTTTATTGACATCGCTAACACCTTCTGCTCCACCAGGGACCATAACGTATATATGTTTGTATATGCAGAGTGGCCAAAGTAAAATTGTAACGTAAAATATTTACGAAAAGAGTCGAACTATGTTATTGTTTGCTACAGAGCCCGTTTCATGCCATTATCCCACTACGTTTTTCATTACACCCTTTACATCAGGTTCTTTACTGGAGGTTTTACCAAAACACTTCTGGTCCTAAAGTCTTGCACAAAGAGTTCCACACACGTTGTCTACGAATTTTACTTGGCATAACACTCGAAAATTAAGAAGTGCTGTGTTATCATCAACAATATTTTGTGTTGCTTTGAAGTAGCCACTAAGACATGCGCATCGATGTCACAGGTTCCACCACTTTTTGTGGTGGGCTTTTCTCCTCCCCATTAACAAGAATCAGTTCCACGTCTGTTTTATACACAATTACCGGGCGATTAATTTTGTCTATCCGGTGCATATGAGTGAGGTGACAGACACTGCAGAATATAAGAACGGTCTTGTGAAGACTTACTGAGTAGATAAGCGAAGGTGAAAGATACATGTACTCCGCAAATTATGGATCGGATGGTTGCCTAAATTACTATCTATCCTCGTAGCGACATTATCTGAAGACAGATCTGTTCGACAGCTGCGAAAACAACTCACAGCAAATATTTGCCTGCAAATTCCTGCACGTTTTATAAACGACAGTTCCTTGTTCTAACAAGTTAACTCAAGTTCAAATGGCTGATTGAAGTTACTTATAATGAGACATGAGAAGAAAGCTGTACGCACTGTCAAGAATTTTTTTTAAAACTATGTTTAATTGATCGGTTTTGACAAGTAAGATTCATCTTCAGATCTGTAGCATTGTACATTTACATATACATCACCTACTATCAATATTTTTATTAGACACTACAAATGACGAAATGACAGTTATACACTTACATACACAATAGCAAATCAGAAGAGTTCTCAAATGCTATACTGTTAAGGAATTATTTACATGAAAGAATTCTTGTAACTGTAAATGTAGAGAAAAAGAATGTATGAACAGGATTTCAGAATACCTACGCAAGAGCCCTAGACTAGCTGCAATTATTTGCGGGCCTTATAATTGCGTCAATGCCATACGGAAGTACTATGTATCTCGACTGCGAAGGTTCCAAGATGTGCTTCACTTGTCACGTAAATGTCAACATTAACATGAAGTGCTTTTTTATTATATACTGTAGATTTTACCAACTGAAAAACATCAAAGAAGTGCTACGAATGTAGACATGTCGACTTCCACAAGGTGTATTTTATCTGTCACTGTTTTTACTTGTGGGAAACCTGTTTGTAATTTTATTTTCAACAGAACTGTGTCGAATGTGCAATACATTCTCCCTTAAAATATTAACAAGTTGTGAATAATGAACGTACAATGGAAAGTGACGTACAGCCAAGAAAGGTCTTAAGGTATCTAAATGTGTAACTGCCATTTCCTCATTTGTAATGTATAACAAACGTAATGGCGGTCGACGTAGTGTATGTGAGCGCATAATGTTGCAGGTCTGAAGAAGGCAGTCTTAACTGTCAAAAACAGTCAATAAAAACAGTTTAGAACACAATCTTGGCTATAACAAATTTCTTCGAATGGCTGAGTCTTTCTTTGAGTCTGTTAGAAAATCTGATGGACCTGAAAAACAATTTAAAGCTCTTTATTCATCCCGTCGTACTTTGTAAGTTAATTTATAGTGTTCCTTTGGGAAACTACACACTAAGAAATTAAATTACGTGTGGAATTTATATTCATATTCTTGATGTAGTAACTACAATTTTGAGTGGTAATAATCCACTGAAATGTATACCCTCTCCTTTGTTGATATCTACAAGTGGTTATGAGACAATAGTCTTTTCGAAGTCGTCATATCTCACTTAGTCACAGCGAACTGCAACTCAGTATTGCATCTATGAGATTAACAATTGACTGTTATAGCATGAAAGCAAAATGGAAGAGATGAAGGTATGTTAGTAAGTTGGGCCAAATCAATATTTCTGTTATAGTTATGTTGAGGTAAATATTTTGGATGACGTGAAACCCAAATATTATCCATTGCAGCTCTGGTATAAATCTTCGTCAAAGTATACCAAATTCAGGAAACATGATACACAGCTTTACAGGACTAAATTACCGGAGTTGAGGTCCGTCAATTACACAAAAATACCTCAGAAAAGAGTTAAAGCGCCCATTGTACATTTGCTTAACAATTAACAGCCTAAACCACTACCCAGCAGAACTGAACTAACGGTTATCAGTATTTAAAGGCAGCCAAAGTCTATACCGAAAGCTTACTATAGAAGAAAATTCAACTTAAAGAAAAGAATAGCAGAAGATAAGCAGAACATATACAACTACGTTACATTATGCTGTACCACATTCTTTGTCACATTACAGGAACTATACAAAAAACACGAAACGGGAAGAGCAGTAATAAAACATTAACCCCCCCCATACACACACTGTTAAGTACATAGACAGAGAGATCGATAGAAGGAGGGAGAGAAAAGGACACGGAGATAGAGAAAGCAAACACACGAGATTACAGGACGAGAATGAATACAGATGACCATCAGCAGGCACCAGAGACACAGCAGAGTAAATATTGTGTCTTGGGAAGTTAGACGTTATAACTCGCAAAAGTAGTGTAGTAAAAACATATGACGCTTGTCTACATGTATGTCTACCAGAGGTGAGCGCGCGGATGGAGACAAGTTCAAGGTAAATAACTTCCAGCAATCGCAATATATAGCCATGAAACACCTTCGTGCTGACAAAATTACGTTAACTCGCCAACCGATCTCACATAAATAACATTTCACTTGAATTGGAAAAATAAATGATAATTTAAGGAAGGTAACTGATAAACTGATATTTTAGCCAATAAGGCAATTGTCAAAGTACTCATACAGTGATCTTATGTTTAATTTTCTTTCCAATAATTACTATTCTATTATTATTTTGAAGATGTATATAAAAGCACATATCAATAGCAGTACAAATCTGCTGAAACAAGTCTGAGCTACAAGAAGAATAGTTGTAAACATAAAAGGTGGTCCACCTTCTCTTAAGTTTTTGTGGGTATATGACTAAAACAGTACTTGAATAAACATCTACATATCACTTAATAACAAAGATATGGTTGATTTCTTTATTCTTTCTGTTCAAAAACTTGGTGAGCTACATGAATTGGAAATTGCTGCTTCTGTGACGATGGAAGACGGTGGTAACGTTTGGAGGTAAACTGAGTATCGGAAATTGTTGTTGTGCTATGCTATCCCAAAACAAACAAAAACTCTAAAACACCTGTCTCTATTTGCTATTTGCTATAACGAGACATATTCGTTACTGAGACCTCATGGCAACTTTTCTGTCTAAATGGTCAATTCAACGAATATTTATCTCATATTTAAGGCAGTGCTGATGAAATCAATTTACGAGTTATTGAAAAATACGATTTCGTTTAATGTGATGCATTCATCAACAGTATATCGGTTATGAGGAGTGTTTGCCGTTTCGATTACTCCTATGAAGGATTTTCCCACCAGAGTCATCATTGATATCTCATGAGTGCATGATAACGATCTAAATATTTTACCTAAACACAATTTAAGATGCAATTAACTTGCTAAAAATATCAGATAATAAATCAGCTTAGTAGCAAAGGTCGATTATTTCATATGTATGCAGACGTCCAGGGTGGCAGCATTAAAGTGTTTTAACACACGTGCGCCTTGCGTCTAGTCACCGTACGACTGTGCTTGCTCCCCCACGCAAATAGAGGCACGCGTGTTGGTTGCAAGCCTCTTCCTCATCATGTGGATGCCAGTGATTCTATTCGCACCTGTGATCACACTGCCTCTGTTTTCGTGTGGGCGAGTTACAGCCGCACGGCGACTAGCCACAAGGCGCACAGGTGGAAACGAACCTTTAGGAAACACTACTGCTGCTATGCAATGGTTTAACTGCCGTTAAAGCATTCATCTTCAGGATTGGTGATCTCTTGGGTTGTATATATCAAACCACCGTATGTCGGTTGTCAGGTGATAACCGACGCCAATATCTGGTGCATATAGCACAGTTGGAGATCAAGACGTTTAGAGAGGGATGGCACTACTGTAGGTTATACTACTCAGGTGACTAACCGGCAGCTATAAACTAGCAGCTTCTAACAAATGGCAGCGTCTTTAAACCATGGTATTTATTCGGTTATTTTTTCTCATATTCGAATCGCTTTGTTTGTGTTCCTTAGACGTTCACTGTGATGTGCAGGATGTTACTGTTGTGTTAAGACTAGGAGGGGTGACGGTATTGGTTGGACGATAGTCTTTGTTCAGCGACAGCAAGTCCCACTGCGCAGGCAATGAGACAACAGACGTGGGCTGGGCCAGCAGGATAGGCAGACAAAACAGTGTTCGGAGTCCGTACGGGTGTCGACAGCGGGTTCGTGGTGTGTCACGGAGGGCTTTGTGACAGTTCGAATCGAGGGTTCTGCATTTAAGTCCCATAAATGGAGGTGGTAATATTGAAAAGCGTGATAGAACTGTGTTACAAATGTGTTTCTTTTAGAATCGCGATAGGATGGAGAGGACACCATTGACCGAAAGACATTCGGAAAAAGATGTTGCAAGAAACTAGCTACGAGCTGACTCGTAGTTTGTGATGCACTGCTACAGGTACATTATTGACATTGAGATCACACAAGGGTGGCATCTGTAATTTAGGTAGCTGGCTGGTCAAAGGCATAGGTAAATCATTCGTTTGTCCCATGTAGAATATGATAAAAATTGTGAGACATGCCAAAGGAGAATGTAAAAAGGTATGTATGTAGTTGTAAATTTGTTCACCTTGTATGAATCTAACTGTAGCGAAATATTCTAAGGTTATTCAACTTTTTCTAAAAATTTGCTATAGTTAGAGCAACAGTCAAGGTGGTGTCTTGTGTGGGAAGAAAATCGGAACCATTTTGGAAGAGTACCTGATGTATGTTCTTAATTAAAGAAATTTATTTGATTAACTTTCCTCAAAGACGATCTGAAAGTTTAAAATTTTTCTAAAAGTTGAGCAGTTAGTGTGGTAATGAACATTAGGAGTAAATTTTTGTATTGAGGCCTTGTAATTAATAGTGAAGAATTTCATATTTGTGTAGATTGAAAATTTTAAATTTATTGAACTTAAATTAATGTTTGATGCTCGAAGAAGCCAAGTATTCGACATTGGAAACTCTGTTAACATTATGAATAAAACTGATTATTTAACGTCTTTTAATTGATTGTGGGAAGTTTTCTGAAACTATGTCTATGAAATTTTGTTCGATTATGATTATCAGTTACTTTGTTAGAGGACATTATTCTAGTTTAAAAAAAATTGCGATCTTTATATTGCTGTAAACAAAAACTGTAATGTAGTTCTGTTTTAGCAGCATGGCTTGCTGAGAGATCCTTGGGGTTAATTACATAAAAAAGCTAGGCGTCATGTGTGATGTTCAAATTCAAGCTGAGGAGCCGCAAGGAAATGTTGAAGAGATATTGCGCTAGAGAGGATAGGTGAGGTAAGTGCAGCTGTCTCCACTGTAGTAGTTGCTTTGAATGGGCCTTTCTTAAGGCTTGCAAACCATCTAGGCTAGTCAGAGGTTGCAAGTTCAGCTTGCTCATTGTGGTAATCCAACTAAAGACTTGCAGGCAGTTAAGTTATATTCGAAACAAAAAATTCAGGTTGGGTGATACTGAATATGATTGCTGATCGTCATGCCAGAGTCTCTAATAAATTGAGTAGCATAGACACTGAAATCAATTTGTAGTTCTAACAAGAAGGGATAGAACCTCAAATTGATTTCAGTATCTCTGCTACTCCCTTATATTAGCTTAGAGACTCTGGCACGACGATCAGCATTCACATTTATTAGCACCCAACCAATTTAGTTCTCTAAACTTCCAAATTGATTTCTGCTGTTGGTGCCACAGATAGGTACTGGAAAATATATTTTCGTATGTTGTGGAAATTATGACATGAAGGATAGAGGGGTATACGGCAATAATGAAATGTTGTGCCCATTAGGTAAGGGAATAATGCAGGATAAGGTTACTCAGATTATTCAAGAAAAGGGTTCACAAGAAACAATAAGAAAAAATTTGTAGAGAATATGTCCCCAAAAGGCTAATGGATGAAATTGTTCAAATTTATTAGTCACGAATGCAGAATGAAAATGAGTGGTTGTCTAATTATCTACAGGAAACCAGTACTTTGGTTGAAACACTGTATGTGAATTTGGAAGACACAGGGCTAGTGTAAAATATGTTAGAATGGATTAAATCGTAGTGCAGATCTAGAACTACTACTCTTACAAGTCAGTGACATTGGTGATAAAGGAAGAAACCTCGCAAAGTATCAGGAGTAATCCAGTGCAAAGTGTTAGGAAGACAACTGAATGATGGTGGGGTAAGGAGGAACAGATGGTGTTTTAGATGTTGTAAGGAATGACCTTGGCACCTAATTGTCTGGATAAACTGACGTAGGATAGAAAGGGATTATGACTGGGTGAACAGGGTAAGAAAAGGAGGAAATGGTTGCCAGTCAAGGAGGGAAACAAAACAGTTGCTGGTACGAGTAATAAGTTGTCTTTTGTATGTGTTCAGGTAAATGGAGAACCAGTTTGTGAACTGATTGATTCTGGGTGCGCCACCTCTATGGCTCTGAGCACTATGGGACTCAACTGCTGAGGTCATTAGTCGCTCCACCTCTATAAAGAGGCGTATTGGTAGAATGCAAATGTTTGGGTGTGAAAGCTTCTGAAGTTACGTAAGGTTAACATAAGATGTGAGACAGTAGGAGGTTCAGAACCGAAGACAAATGGAGAAACTGAAATGAAAGTTAACGCACAGGGGCATTCATAGAAAATACCTTTGTTGGCTGCTGATAGTCTGTCTAATGAGTTGACATTACACTAGACGTTCGTTCAAAACGTAGGGTTAAATTGCGATTGGGCTGCAAGATAGTTTCCATGTAAGGTGCGCCAGAGAAAGTCATACCCGTTTTGTAGCCATTTTGCAATTAAAGGGAGCCATCAAATATAAATAGCGCAGGTCGGTATAGGGAAACTACTACCACAGGAACTGGATGAGTTTGGTGAGTTATTAGGAGGGTATGCATTGTCCATATCTTTCTTTGGTTACTAAACACGGTAGAGGGTAGGGGAGAGGCTATAGGCAAGTAAATAAGAAGGATATTTTACAATCAGTGCCAGTCCCGAATTTGTATATCTCTTTTCCTTGAGTTAAGGGGGGCCAAGTATTTTACTGACTTGACCTATACCAGACTGTAACACCAATATCGATTGTATGTAGGTTTATACTATGTAAATGTGTATCTATGTTTATGAAGTGTTTGTTCTTTGTCAGGTAAAGTTATTGATTTACGTTAAGAAATTTAAAGTTTGTGATGTATGTATGAAAAATTTTATAAAATGTGTGTTCATAAAAAAATGTGTATTGGAAGCTAGTTCATGCTTAGGAAACTTGTGAAATATAAAAGCTATAGGGGAGCATCTCCGCAACGCAAGTGACTTGGCGCGAGGTATAAGGTGGTTTTGACGTTCGCACTGGGTCGATTCTTGGGGGGAACGGTAGGCAGTCAGTCACTAGTCATTGCAAAATACACATCGAGGGTGCCAAGGGAGGCATTTGGAAGCCGTTTTGCCTCGGATGTGTATTTGGCAGTTGCATGGTGCTCTTGGCTATAAGGAATTGCTCTAATACGATAAAAATCCGCCGCCGAGAAGAAATTGTGAAGAGTATTTAACATCAAGAGCCGTGAGTACTGTTAGCCGCCACCTCGTTTGTCACTAGTATTGCACTACTGCTACACCAACTTCAGACACACAGATATGTATTATAGCAGGGACCAGATAATTTTTGTGAGTGTTTTCAATGATAATCCAAGTGCTATAAACCTGTGTTTGAACCCTAATGTTATCCTAATCATGAACTGATGCAGGATCCCTTCCCATGTACCGAGTATCTTGTTTCTATCAAAACAGTGACTAGTTTGTGTATTAAATGTACAAAAATTCAGTGCCAGAGGGTGTAAATGTTACTGTCTAAAATACCTGCTTCTCAGGTGACGGAAAAGGCACATAAATTAAACTTATTTGAAACGTAATTTAGTCTTGACTGCTATCATGAACAATTTTTTGAAGTTAATTGAGCTCAGTGTTGAGTAAATTGCTTTAAAGAATGAAAACATAAATTATTCCAAGTGGGGTTAAAGATTAATTTTGGTTGAATTGAACATTGCTTATGAATTATAGTTTGAGTAATGAAATAGTGTCAGTTTATGCGTCTCCACTATATTCTTCTCTTATTAAAAAGGTAAATGGAATGTTGTAGCTTTTAAAGAAGTCTGATGCATTTCCATAAATGAGAATATACGCAGTGTAATTGTAGTATTACCTAATTTTATCTGTGGTATATGCATGTTAATTAAGTCAGAAAACTTTTCGTGCCCAACCTTTGTTCAGTGGGTCCTGCAGTAACATCTCAGTACTGAATCAAGTGTTGATAGTATTTGTAACTGTTATTATTATGAGTGGGGTACAATCTTGCTTACTATGATTTCTGGTTGGTGTATTAATGGTAACTACTGCTACCCACTGCTTAGATCGTCCTGTATTCGTGTCTATCCAATGTGCAATTAAAAGGAAATCTTAAATGAAAGTCAGTATGACAACTAATATTCAATTTTCTTAAACATAATGTTTCAAATTAATATGCCTCATTAGGCTGGCGACCGTTTATTGTCTCATTTGTAAGAACTTTTCTACTTTCATTACCCCCAAAGTGAAGCCTGTTCATTTTTCTATTTATTGAAATATCTACAAAATTACTGTCCGATACCTTTTTATCCATTAGACAAACACACAGTAAAAACTCAAAATCCTCCCATAGGGTAACACTAGTTTATGTCATAGCAAAAGAGTAGCTTGCGTTATAAGGTGTACTACCAGAAACCTCTGAATGAAGAGCCAAAGGTAGCTACGCGTTTCACACGAACTGGAATCTCTTTCACTTCTAAAGATTTGCATTCACGTTGACAAAAGGAGCAGCTGTACTCAGCCAATTAGATTGTGTATCATTGTCTATAGAACTTCTTTAGAAGAAAACTTGGTTCTCACAGGTCAGATGCTACAGTGTTTAAGAGATGCAAGACCCACAGTAAAACCATCAAATGTTATTTTAGCAGACTCCAGGGTATCGTTCTTTAGTCATATCATCTCAGTGAAGGGAAAGCAGATTGATTAGGAATGGACAAACACCATTTATAAAATTATTCCATCTAAACCTGCTAAACGTGTCACTAAGTTTATAGGAATGATAAACATCTTCAGGAAATCTGTCACCAACAACGCCCAGTTAGTGGCACCTCTTAAAGAACAGCGTAGAAAAGGCCAGAAGTTTCGTTGGAAGGATTCACAACTAGCCACCTTTCATAGTTTGAAGAGCACTCCTGAGTTTGGACTCTGGGCATGTGTCTACAGTGGGTTCATCGTACACCAAGGAAGGCACAAGGACTGAATGGCGTGTGGATGAAGAAGATGAGAAGTTGCTGTCGAGCGTACAGTAAACAGATATACGGTAAGAAGGGCTTTCGAGTTTCTAAGGTTTTGTGACCATTCAAACGAAGGTTCTGGGTTTAAGTCCTATCAAAGAAAGAGGTCATGTTTCAGATTTGTAGAACTGTGTTGTGAAAGTGTTTGTGGTTGAAGCGTGACAGGATAGTGAGAATGCCATTGACAGACTCCATGTAAGTTGCGCCAGGGAAAGTCATACCCACATTGTTCTACAATATGGTGTGCTAATTTCAATAATTTTCAGTCTAATGTCACTCTGAGGTATGGCGAGCTGACACGTACCCTGACCTGTACAGTAAAGATACGTTGTTGACTATGAGGCTATACCAATGTGGCATGAGTCACTTCGGAGACTCACTGGTCAAAGGGATTGGCAAATGTTAAGTTATTATTTGCCTGTCCTGGATTGACTATGATAAAAGTTATCGCACATGCAAAAGGAGAACATAAAAAGCTTTAATATGTAGTTGTAAATTTGTTCACTGTGTATGAGTCTTACAATGGCAGAGCTTTCTAAGGTTACTGATCGTTCTTTAAAAGGTTGGCTTTAGTAACAGCGAGAGTTTAGTGGTATTGTGAGAAGGAAAAATAGTCATAAAAATTGTCAAAGAGCATTGGATGTATATTTCCAATATTTTTCGCAAATTATGAGTTGTAAATTAAAATATTTGTAAAAGTGCAACTTAGATGGTAACGTAAATTATGAGTATATTTCTGTTTTAATGCAGTGTAACTAATAGCGGAAACTTTCATATCTGTATCTGCTGAAAATTTTTTAATTTCTTGAGCTTACTGTTTGATGGTCAGTATAGCCAAAGAATGGATGTATATAACTCCACAGTGGACACTCTTTTAGCATTTTGAGTTTAGGGGCTTTATGATGCCTTTAATTGATATTGGAAAGTTTTCAAAAATTATATCAATGGAATTATTTTGGTCATGGTTATCAGTTACTTTGGTATAGCGCCGTATAGCTTTTGAGCCAATGTTGTTTTGTATGTTGGGCTACTGAGTGTCAATAACATGTTAATGTTTCTTTTGGGCTTTCAGTGTAACACAACAGTTTGCTCCACTCCTCACAAATCCGTGTGTCTGCACAATCAGTTTTCCTTTGCAACCTGCTACCTCTTATTGACATTGTTATGTCTCCTTCACGTGGAGTTGTTGGCAATGGAACAAAGACATTAGGGATTGCAGGCAGTCACCCACTGGTAACTTGCAATCGTTCTCTCTGTTCATTCAGTTGTTCCATTTAATGTTCTAAATTTTCTGTTGTATTTTCCTCTTCTTCATCCATAGCTGCCAAACACTAGAGCTTCTTCAAAAGTGATAGAGTGGCTCTAGTTCATGTGCTGTCAACTGTTGCCTTCACTGCATGTAGTCATTATCAGATGTGTGAGGTGTCATGTCCAAGTCCATTCGTCAAGTGCTTATGCTACCAACCACATCCCTTTAACAGGTGGGTTACCGCTGTCTAGCTGCCTTCCAGAAGTAACCTGCAATTACCATAGGAGGCACCAGCATCGCCCATCAGGAAAGGATGCCTTATTTAGCGTAGTTCTACCACGAAGTCACTTGCTCCACTCTGATATCGATTTTGCTGCCTACTTAAGACATAGCAACGACTCTCATTGCAACATTAGCCTACACATTTGGCTTTACACCGACAGTGGTCCGTGGCCCAATCATAGCTCAAGCAATCACTAGCGTACACTCCACGTAGTACGTCAACGTTGCCGATAAGACCCATCAGTCGGAGCACATGCTCTCCCTACAAGCTGCTGTCACATTTCGAGATTTCTGGTCACGCCCCATGCCGCTCATCTATTGGAGCCCCAGCACAGCTCGCAGTGGCATCCATTTGACAGTAAATACAGCATCGATCCAGACACCAGCCAGGAAAATTTGCATCCTACGAAGATATTTACAAAGATCGATCTCTTCTTGTAGCTCCCTATAGAACTTTATTTACTTGCCAGGTCTTATTTCTTCCTGTAAATAACCCAGGAATTGAGAAATGACATTGCACCGTAATTATGCTATGTCCCAAAAACTTCTGAGTTTTCTGTATTAAGCGGCTCGTAATCTTTGTCTACTTGGGAGCTAGCTTGTTCTGCATGCACCACAGGCGATGAAGATTAATTAACATCTTTGCGATTTTCAATTCACCACCTGGATGCTGCACTTCTCCAGCTGCACACATGCTGCTGCCAATTTATGTTGCAGCCACGGTCAGGCCAACTTCTTGAGGGTGGCACTGCCTCGTCAGGCCGTGTTCATTGTTGGTCCGTCTCTTCGAGTCTTCGACAATGCAGTCATGGCCAGCACTCCTCACTTGGGTGGCGTTGCCCATGACATTTCAGTGGGAAACGAGACTCAGTAGTTGCGAGATTCTATTTCCATTAGTTGGCGTTGAGGTTTTCGGACAATTTACCGAACTTTTTTCTTGTTTCACAGGTGTACAGTGCTTATCAACTCTATTTTTACATTCTTTATGTAGTATCTTGTAACTTCACACCAATCACCCACTCCGTCATGGCACCATTTTTTCAGGCATTCTGGCACTGATGCAGCAGGCATGAATTTCCTTATTGCCAACTTCAGGCTGGATCCTGGTGAAGACTGCTAACATCACTGTGGCACGAGATGCTCCCAGTCACCATGCCCAGAGCGTCTCCAGAGCTGCCTTCAGACAGCGCTCCCACATGCTTCGTCTACGATTGTAACCGCACTTCTTCGTTCCTCGACCTACCACTGCTTCATACCACTGCTTCATAGGAATGAGCGTTCCTCTTTCCTTTGCGTTGACAGCACCCCTATGCCCTTTCTGGTGATTTTTCACATATATCTTCTGAAACTCCACCCTCTTCCTCCCATGTTCCTTTGAATGATCTGGTGGCTTCACACACAGCTGACCCTTCTGATAGTTCTCTCTCTTCCTGCCATGCTTCTACATGCTGGAACCCTCAGCGGCTTTTTTCCCATTGTCCTTTCAAATTCCCGTGCACCCTCTGGGCATAAATCTGACTACTGTATGCGTTTCCGTTCACACTGATGCATGCAAGTCGAACTAGTGCACAACCTTCCATTCCAAGACGCTCTTCCTACAAAAGCTTAAGTTCTACAACTTACATTATGCTACGCGTGCTTCGTTCCAAGATTCTAGTGCTCTAAGCCTTGCAACATGCTGCACACACTTCGCTGTCTTTTAGGCACGCTGCACTCCCGTGACTCAGCAATACGGCCTTTCTGGCTAAAGTGTTTTGTCCATCATAAGCTGCTTTTCACGCTTTGGACATTGCTGTCTTTTTGCATGTCCTGTTCCATGACTACTAATATTTTCTACTGCCATACAATATTGCTTCTGACGCGGTGAACCCTCCAGCAAATGTTGTCGTTTCACAGCCCAGCTCAGGATGTTTCCGCCATTACCGAGCCCACTGTTTACATCACTCAATATGTGCACCACATCACAACGCTGGTTTTAGGATTCCACCAAGTACTCCACTGTCGGGGCCAACTGCCAAGAGCTACCCTCATTAGCAGGATTTCAATTAACACCCCAGAACACTTGCTGCATTTGTACTATTCAGCATCGGATTGACTCTGCTGCCCACCGTCTTCGATGATGCAGCTATTGCCAGCTTTCCTCACTATTGGCTCTCCCTATGGGGGTAGAGGATGCAGGATCATCAGCCAACATCACAATAATGCTTCATTTCTTTCCAAAAGGGATGCAGGATATTCAGCTATTACATCACGGCTCCACGGCTCCACCATCATTTCCTAAGGAGGAACGGGAAAGGGATGCTGTGTCCATCGTCATTCACCAGCTGCTTCGATTACCACGAATAAGCCTGCGTCCTGCGGTTTGTCGTGCTCAAGTTGTCCAGTGGAATCAGACGGTAGTCACCACGGGAGGTATCAGCTTGCTGGTTTTTTGGCAGGGCATGCCTCAATGATCATGACTTTGCTATTCATTCACGTTCTTCATGAGGATATTCATCCACCTGATTGCTTAAGACCTGGCAACGACTGACGAATGGCAGAGCAGCATTCGTTTAGGCTTTGAGTTTTATGCCAGTCACACTCAATGACTAAGCCATAAGCGCACAAACTATCGCTCGGAGTATCTCCGTGCTCTACGCTGGCCACGCCAATGACCGGGCAACGCTTATTCAAGACAGTTATATTCTGTTTTCTCTTCATGTAGCCACTGAGGAAGTGGACAGTTAGATACCAAGTTTTATTTCTTCTTACAAGTGATCCAAGAACTGAGAAGTGCCGTTGTAACCTATTTATGCTACCTTCCTAGATCTTGTATGTTTCTTTGTTGTTCTACTGCTAACAAACGGTACACTGTCGTATGCCTACTTGGGAGCCAGTTTATTCTACGGGTACCACACCACCAGATACGTCACGAGGCCTATTTGACCCACCAGTTTAATTAACAAACACATCAGCACAATATTATCGAAATTCGTAGACACCTGCAACATGTAAAGCATCTACGAAATCTTTCGCGGACCGCCCTCGATTTCAGATCTTACGCTAACTCTATGATACCGACCTGATTCCTCAGCAGTGCATCACCTTGTCCTCCAGTAGGAAAGTCAGGACAATGACACAGAACCGAAAATTCTTTAATTGCGAGTAACCTCTTAAGCTTGGAAACCAAGTAACATCTAACATGCAAGCCCTTCATTTTCTGATGGAGATAATGTTTCACATCAGTTCGCTCCTGTCTTTTAGGAACATGACACTGTTATTTATGGCTAGCATCCAAATGGTCTATAATCGACCATGGAAACATTTCAGAAATAGTTTAAATATGTCCCTTCTTCTTCTTCTATATTTCCCACTACACGTTAATTTTCATCCACTGCTAGATCAAAATAAAATTCCTTTGACAAACGGGGGAGTCCCATTCCAGTTTCTTTTCGTCTGTTGAGTAATACTACCGTTCCAAATCAGTCAGTCTAGGTACTAAGTCGCTCGTTAACCTCTCGCTGTTTTGGTCTTATTATCTTTATTACAGCTCCCGCGACCGACTGTAATAGAACCCATATATATAATATTTTCACATTAAAAAAAATTGCCGTCATCGATAGTAAAATCCATTCCATGTTTACCAATGTACGTTTAATCTTTCTTGCCGTAATTGTATTTTAGGCCCCATATCGTTCATTCCTACTGAAATTTGTCATAAATGGGTTCCATATCCCTTCAGCTGTTTCCGGAAAATGACGTCCCTTTTCATCGAATGAATTAGTAGGTGTTCGGTAAGTGACGAAGTTTACGGAGCTCGCATCGACGAAAGGAAGTACTCAACTGAAACTGGATACGTCAGCCACTGTGCTATCAACACGACCGTCACCATGGCAGTCACAGGTGTATTGCCGCATAAAAGAAAAATATCATACAATCCACACCACTCAGGAAATGGCCTCAACCAGAAGGAGAGAATATTCTAAAAACTTTCAGTCCTATTGCGAGCCACCAAAGCAAGCGACATCAAAAGAATGAGTGAAACGTAGTGAGTTGCTGTGAGTGAAACATAGTGAGTTGCTGAGAGATTCCATACATAAAGAAGTGAAAATTCATTTCACGGAAAAGAATAAACGATGCTGACCTAAGGATCTCGCGTTGCAGATTCTAGCACCGACGAAAATATGTGGTACCACATCTACGTAAGTGGGGTACCGTCTTAAGCCAATCTTCAGTGGCACTAACTTTCCGAAGTACGGTCTGGAAAATATCTGCCCCAGTAGTTACACCGTCTGTCAAGACGATCACAGACAAACGGCGCGGCTGTTTGCTCTTCTTCGTTGTACTGTAGCAACAAACGTGCTCATGGGAGCCTTAGCATAATCTGGGCTAACATACTCGTCATGATCGATTTCGTTTGGATTTGCAAGTCTTTTTATCGCGAGGTCCGCGTGAGGCAGTAGCCATTTGTGATAGCGTACATTCTAGGCAGCGGTTAGCCTAATGAAAGAGTACAGCAAGGTTATGAAAGGGTCATGAAATCGAAACCCTAATCTGGAAATTTTTTGATTTCTTTTTAACTGAAATCCTTATCTCATTTAATTAGCTAATATACTGAAACATGAACAAAGTTACTCACTCGTATAGAGCGCAGTATGCTTTAGCTACTTTTGGAGATTTATTGCCAACAGCCTATGTGTGCCTACAACAGAGTGTTGCCGCTTTTGGACGGATGATTCACAAACCGATGAATGAGTAGGCCGTAAAATACAGGACTGTCGTCATTACTTCCTCAAAATGTGGGAATCTTACAATAGCCTTACACTAACATTTTCTGACCGAAGTGGTGAAGTCTGGCTTTTAGGACTGCAAATTTATTTTGTTAATTTGCTCCTGGGGAACACAAACAAAACTGCAATAGTACGACTAAATTGTTCAAGATGATGTAGGGTTACCGTCATGCAGCTTTTAATTGATTGCCCCAAATACTGTCCGTTTCTACAACCCTGCGATGCCTCTTTTCACCTTCAGGTAAAGATTTTGATCAAAAACTTCTAAAGTGCTCTCATCCCGTTGGGAATGAAAAAGATATCACATTCTGAGAAGACTGCATAAAAATATATTGCATTGTATATCGCCAGCTGCCCTCGCCAATACATGGCGAAACGATGCGATACGCGTGGTTTGTTGCCAAACTATGTGATCAGGGAGAACCTCTCATGGAAGTTAACCAAGTTTGTTTTATTATAGATATTTTAAAACAACCATGAAACTGTAGGAGAGCGGCGTCTATAAACTTGTGCAAGATGACTAGAACTTTGGCTTCGGTTGCTGCAATCCAACATAACATGCTCATTCTTGAAGATCTTTAACTGTTAGAAAGTCGAACCTTGCATTTCATAAACTGCCTCTCCTACTTTATTAGAAATATCACCCTTGCACGTGCAAATCATCAACCGTAAAAAAAAAAATCTAATTTTATACGTGGAATTCTACTATAAACCCTACAGTACCTCCCTGGGAATTTATTAAAACACCCAGAGTCTCCTTTGCATTTTTTGTGTCTTTTATGAATATATTAACAAAGACAATATATTATTGAACATTATTTCAGTTTACTTTAAGTGTAAGTAACGTAAAAAGTGAAAATAAAGAAAGTTTCAGCACAAGTACTTAACCCCATGACCCTCGCATTATCGCTCTGTAAATTTCCTGTTGCGCCAATCGCTGTCTGGAAACTCTGCTAGAATAAATGTTGAAGACTCTTCCTAATTGCACCAAAAATGATATTTTCCATAACGATTTGGCCATATGGTTATTCCACTTCTGTCACTTAGTCTCCTCGCCAAGCGCTGCCTCCCATGCATATTGTGAATTGGAAATGTGACTTTTCAGGCTTTCTCGACGGATCTGTGCCAAATGCACCCCTCGTGTTTTCTTCCATATCAGATTGTGCGTATCCCACAATATTTAGGCGATAGAAGTGCCCGATATCTTTAGCTGTTGATAGTTGCTGCTGTCAGTGCTGCAAGACGCGATTGATGACAATTGCAGGGCGACGTCCTTCTTTCATTTCTTCATCGTTATTTCAATCCCGCTCACCCTATGTGGACGGGAAGAGTTGGGTAGCAGCGGTACACTCAACCTATTCATCAGCCGGGGGCCAAACACCTTTAGGGGCTAAAGTATAAAGGCGAAGATTTAATGACAATTATTTTAAAACAATGGTGAAATATGAGGGTTATGATAGACTAAAGTAATAAGACTGGCTGAATAATTTAAAAGAAGTGATGAAAATATGGTTAGACAGCACAGTTAAAGAAGAAAAACTATGGAGAACTCTAGAAACACACGAATAAACACTGGAATGAGACCGAACAACACGGAAGGGACACTGACCACTGAAACGGAGCACTGCAAAACACTTACCTGAATATTCTCCCAGCCGAAAGTAACCAATTGCTCAACAAGAAAGTGAACATCCTACCAACTTAAATTATGGAAGGATAAAGGTATGTGCCTTGGTAACTGATACTTCAAACTGCATGCATTGTGAGCTGCACCGCGGAACTTTCGCGTAAGATGATAATGATCTCTGCAGGGCGTTTCAGCTTTCCTGTCCAACAGCTGCCCACAAATATGACAGTTAATGACATCATTTTACAATTTTTTATCGTCCTCCGATTTGGTCATGGGGATGTTGATGCTTTAATGCCTGTCAACATCCCATGAGAGTTTTTCAGGTTGAGTGAGCAACCAAACCATAGGATTATTCCCGACATAAGATACATATTAATTAAGACTTGAATCATATGAGTATGCAATTTGGTGCACTGCGGCATGTGGTACATGTTTTTGAGCGAAGGCGGTAGATGAGGCTCAGGGGTTCCCTTCACAGCAGTCGGTAGGGGCAAGGAGATACTCGAAGTCTGCGTGTACAACAAACGGACATCGTTCCTGGCAGTGAGCGTTCTTCAATTTAATGAATTAGTTTCCTTCTGAAGGCATAACAATACGTACTGGTTCCCATTTCCTTCAACAAAGGAATTTAGCCGCCTGAAGCTAACAGGCCGTTTACACCTGTGTTTATTGAGTTGGGAGTTAGTGAAGTGGGAAATGTCTTTGATCCAAACATAGTGCTGGTTATCACCTTGAGAAAGGAGTAGCATGTTTATATGAAGGTCACACTGGCCAGCATAATTCAAAAAACAGAGTGGTCCAACTGCAATATGCTTGTCCGCTTGCTCTTCTGCTTCTTCAGGCCTGAACCGACATTCCAGGATTTTGTGCGTCAAATTCTGGTACGTCCTGAATCTTTACAGTGAACGCGATATCATCAAAGTTACACCACCTGCGGGTCAACATCTTTTTGTACGTGTTGTTGACCGGCACGTTCTGGATGTACATTGTAATTTCTCTCGCAACTAGGATTGACCGTGCTAAACAAGAGTTTTACTTTTCATTTTGGATACTAATACATGCTTTCTTATAGTTATATCATTAGGGGGTTTGATACAAAGGGACCCTCCATTTAACGGACCATAGACGTAAGCAAGGATGTCAAGGTGTGGTATATGGCTGTGTGCTTTAGCTGACCCTCTTACCTCCATCTTCGAAAACAGGCCAGTATAGCACCCAGACAGTGGAAGTAATTAGTTGATCCATTTAATTAATTTGCACATCAATTTGATATCAAAAGTGTCGTGGGAGTCCAGTACCCTACGACACCTGAGGCCCACGGAATACCAATAAATGATACAAAATCATCTCAGAACCCCTCCCATATATCACACCTAGGGCCATTAACTCGGCCAGGCGTAAGAAACAATGTAAAACTAGATCCATCCGACGAAATAACTGCCTGCCAGTGCTCCACACAGTACATTTCATGGCTTCAAAACAACGATTTCCTGTTACGGCCTCACTGATAAATGATTTTGTAACTCTACCTCGAGATGCAATTCCCTGCTTATGGAGCTCCCTTCGCGTTGTTTTGGTACTGACAGGACTCACGACATTATCAGTTCTGTGGTCATTTTGCAGTTGTTGTCTTCTTATTTTTTAATAAAAATCCACTTCAGTGACTCAGCACATGCTTTGCTCCTTGTTTGGACTGTATGCGGGTATGCGGTATAAATCTTCGGTACAGTGCCTCTTGAAACACCAGAACTTTGGCTTCCTTAGTTACGGAAGCATTCACTGTACGAGCACCAACATTTTTCCCATGTTCGAATTCTCTTATCTCTGACACAATGCATTCGTAACTGTACAGATCATTGTTCCAACCACGACTGGCACTTGCAATACCTTGAGGACATCGCACAGGTGCCGGCCGTTCGTAGCCAAATACTAGTAAACAGCGCAGCCAGGAGGCTGTTCAAGCATGCATTTGTGTTCAAGCATGCGTTTCTCGTGTTGTTTCTATATTTTTGTGCTACCCCTCTAGATTTATTTCATATTGAGAAATAAAAGCCCCGAATGTGTCAATCCTATCACGATACTATGATGTGCCGGGAATTTACAGTGGTTCACAGTTCTGAGGAAGAGTTCTAATACCGTTATCTCTGGGCACCAAATTTTGTTCTACAGGAACGATACGATATATCACGTACTTCTGAGAAACTCGGACTTTCCGGATTTTGGAGCCACACTGATCTTGCCATTGTCTACGATATGTAGACAACTACTCATTCTTCTTCAGCTGCTTCGGATGCAGGCTTTGTTTTGTGTTGCCTGGACTTCAGTTAAACTGTGAATCTAACGAGCGAAATCTGATTTGTACAGGGTAATAATGGAACGTACAATTATGACGGTCCCAAGGCGTTGCACATATGAAATTAATAGAATTTCCAAATAAGTCTACGAAAATTTATCTGCAGACTTCATGCTTTGTTTGCACTAAAAACACGGTCTCGGTAGATTAAACTATCTGACTCTGTAATCTCTAACATCTGTTTTATAACAGTGGCACATAAATCGTCGCCATTACGACGGAACTCTTTATTACAGTTTCATTTTACGTTCAGTTATGCGATATTCAGTGACAGTTGATGCACTGTAATGCTGATGTTCTTTACATCTTTATTCTACCGTTAAAATGTGTCCAGCGCACAGCATACGACGTAATGCACATTCTGGTTTCAGAGGTCCATACCATCCGAAGCACATCAAAGCAGACCTCCTTTACCTCTGTCAAGTCAAAGAACGGAAAAACACGTCCTAGCCGCTCAAAACATCATTGTCATCCATGTGGAAGGCTGGCAGAGGACCGGAAGACAGTGACGAAATCTACTGGCCTTTCACATCTCGCCTTAGTTCAGTTCACAGTTCCTTTATAGTCCGGACAGCGAACAGCCGACATCTGCGCTCTATATACTGGAGTGAAGGATGACACCATGTGCGTTGAAAGAAACTCGATTATCTGGTGACAGAAGTGATACGGCTAAAACTGATTATAATTACATTTTGGTAATTTTTCAGAACTAGAACTTTACAGTTTTAAGTCTACAATCCTAATTTAAAATAGGGGTAAAGACAGATGATTAAACACTATGTAAAGATGAGGTCTAATGTGAGAGGATTATCTGCAAACTCGATCCACTTCCATCTTCTTCCTGTAATTTTCCACAAACTAATGCACTGAACAAAGCCTAAGCATCTATGTTGACCAAAAATTGTGTCTGGTTGCAAAATTGACGCGTAATGGTTAATTGTATGATTTTTCGAGTTCAGCATGGCACCTAAGTTTATTTTATTCGTCATTATATTAGCCTTTTTTTAGGTACCACAACACTTTTAATACAATTTCCAAAATAATTACTCTTATGTATGGGGAACACCATCTACTCCTTGACATTTTTCGTAATTCTGGTTGTTCTAGTGGGCATATGGCATTTTGGTTTGCAGAACTTCAACAAAATCTCGATCCTGGCTTTAAAGTTGACTTCATTAGCACAGCTTACAATTTTGAATGTGTAGGTGTGATTCCGCTGTTTGTAAGCACATCCCTCCAATAATCTGGCGACTCACTGTGAACTTTTGCTTTAATAAAGCTCATATCTGTGTCTCTTCCCACATATGAACGTGCGTCTACTGGAAACGCCGCTTTCACCTTGTCGAATCTGCTTTTTCCATGTGCCGGGTAGTGTAGGAATCGCAAAACTGTGTAATTTTTGTTTCGGTCGTCAGAAGAATTGCATTAAATTACGAAATGCCTTATATATGAGTTAAGCAAGTTGTTCATAAAATGGTGCATCTCTGAGGAAACATCGTCGGCCCGCTTTTGAATAATGCTATCATCATACGAACAGAACACTGATGCGGAGTCGTAAAAAACTCTGTACAGAACGATATGAAGTTAAGTTGGTGGTGGCAATAAATATGAGATGTTGTAACATCCGGAAAGAGTAAGTTCTTTGAAATTACATCGTAGCAGCCCCCAACTTCTCTTTGCTTGATAGAATCCTTCCTGTATTATGTCTTTAAATTATAAATTTTTCACTTCGATGTAGGTGAAGTTCCTTTTCTGTCTACAGTGTTTTAGTTAATGATTTTTCAGTTTTTGTCTTCTGCCTTTTCCCTCATTAATGATGTGTTTCTGTAATCACATCACAATCACCGCGCTTTTCCTGAAGTGTTAAAATTATCATAAAAATGTCATTGTTCGATTTATACATTCTGTGAAGTTTGGTTACATCTAGTTCCTCAGCTAGGCATTCTCTAGATGTCTGTATTATAGAGTAGTGGAACTTCCCACTTTTGAGATATTGTATGATATCTATGACTTTAGGCTCTGTTTTGTCGGACAGCTTCCGTGGTTCGATGCTGTGTTTACCTCGGTTACCTGCCGTGACTTCGCCATATTCTGTCAACTATTTCTTAATACTTTGATCTCGAAGTTTAAAAACGCCGTTGTTAAAGGTAAAAATAGACTTATAAGAAACACTAATATTGTTTAGTTTCTAAGCCACAATTGTCCCAACGCGATAGCTATAAGAACAGGAAATGAGACCTGTTTCAGATTCACTCTTCTTGTTGCGCCGAAGCTGAACAGATACAATTGTAACACGTCCACTTAAGAACTGGCTCTGTGCATTTTCATCATCCAGATGGTTGAAATTGGAGGAAATAAGTTGCCGTTCTTCGGGAGAAATTGTTTTGACACACTTAAGACGGGGGTTCTTGCACTCGTCTACGGTCTCATGCTTAGTAACACGTACTTTCTTCATCACCCATCTCACCTGCCGTCTTTCTCTTCTTCACCTAGTTTTGCTCAAAACTTGTCTGATCGCTGTTTGTGCTACTATACTCACTCGATATGATCGACATGTAATGCAGAAATGTTATTACAACAAATAACACACAGCGCTTCACGCTTACCAATTATGTTGTTGTGAATTCTGTGTTGTTAGTAGTGTTGTGAACTAAAGAGACAAGTTACACAAGTACGTGTCAATGTCAATAAAATTCATCAATAGCTGTGAACTTTAAGATATTATTTTATTTTACTGTGAAGACTACTAGTTTCGACATTTGATTGTGCCATCTTCAGGTCCCTGCATAATAAGAGTACATGTAGTATATAAGGGTATATCAAAAATTCCGTTATTATTCCTGACGTAATTTCCTAATGTTCACTTTGTTGTTTTTCATAAACAGCCATTCCTTTCAAATGAATTGTTCAATGATGCAGATATAAGTTATTGTGATTAATGGACACTGAAATCTATTTATTTGAACTGAATTGCTTTAAATGGCTGTTTTCATGTAACGATGAAATTGGAAAAGAAACTCGTATCTGTAGGGACAGAAATTGAAACTACATGCAGGACTGTAATATATGCAAGACTCAGTATTCAGGTTGGTAATTAACATATAATTGGATCTGTATATCTACTACGAGACTTAACTCCCTTGTGTAATTGTAAAATTTGTAGAAAAACTTCAGCTATCTCGTATTTATGTATCCCAATCATATTGTCATTGTTTGAGGATACTCCAATCATCCAACAATCACTTGTGATAGTTGCAGTTTTGTAAATGATGGGCAGGACAGCATCATTTGCACAAAAGTGTTACACGTGTTCTCTGAAAACTGCCTAGACCAGATAGTTCAGAACTGGAAATATATTGAATTTAATGACAACATATAAACCAAACCTATTTGAAAAAGTCTATATTAGAAGTGGTATCTGTGGCCATCAGGCAGTTCAGCAACCGAGTAGGAAGTTGTAGATGTTCAGTTAGTTAGATAAAGAGACGTTGCAGTGCGTTTAAAATTAGTTGCATCTTTTGACAGTTCTGCACAAGGCGAGTAGGGGAAGCATAGCTGTCACTGTGTGCCGAGTACGTCACCGGCCGACAATAAAGCCATGCCTACCTTACATCACGAACGTTAGTGGCCGACAGGCACACATTCTTTGGTGGTAAAGAAACGCCATAAGTGAACAGAACAGTTAAATCTATCATCTTTTATACATACCTCACAGTTATGGTGTAAGTGAAGCGACCCCAAGGGAAGAAACATCACTGTCCTCTTCCTTGGAACTAGTACTGGCACCCACTGAAATTAACATCTCTTCAATCTATTCTTCCAGCAGTCCTTACGAACCGACGTCTCCTCAGCTACATTTTTTGTGTGGCTGACAACTTGAAACCAATCCTGAGGGATAACATTTGCAGTGGCTGCTTTTGTCAGAATTTCAACCTCACTGAGCATAAACTTCGTGCTGTTTTTTGCCACACTACCTTTCACCTGCACCCATATGTTCTTAATAAGATTTAAATGTACGTAATATGGGGGAAGCCTGATTACATTATGCCCTTTATCATTAGCCAGTTTGTCGACCTGATAGTGTGGAGTTTTTGGCTTGTAAAGTGCTACAAGTTCCATTAACTCTGCCTTATTCACGCCAGGTTCAACTTTATCCAATGGATCATTTCTTTGCACTGCATTGTTGAAGCCTTATCTACCATTATAGAGTGGTATGGCGTCTTGTCCATTACTGTTGTCATATTTGGATTAATACTCTGTAGCAGAACATCAGAAAACCAGCCAACGAAAACTTTGGTATTGATTCCCTCTTGATATTTGCCTTGCTTCCTGGAACAGAGCAGCATGAAACCATGAGCAGAGCCAGCATGGAGGATGATTATTCTGCCACCCTTACCTATTGGTTCTTTCATCGTTCATTGTGTTGTGCGATCCGTCTACTCCTTTGTCAGTCTATGACACGCATTAACCCACGTCTCATCCAATCACACTATGTCTTCCAATGAAACATTCCTCACTGCACCCAGATATTTGCCTCTCCATGCCGCTATGTCGCTTCCCTCGACGTTAAGTGTACGAGACGAAAACTTTTCATGCTGGAAATCAAGTTCATGTAAACAGTTTCGAAGTGATGAGCTACTCCCACTGTACAGCTATGCTTCTTTGAAGCTGCAACGAAATTTATTTGAGGTAGGATATTCCTTGTGCTGATAACGAGCGTACACATGTCTCCGAGTTGCATTGTGCTGGAATGCGTCCATCTTTGTTACCCGTATGTCATTACATCTTTTCTGGCCTGGAGTTTCTAATAAAGAATGACCTGGTGTTGCTTCTTCACTCGCGCTTTCCTTTATTTCCTTCTCCTTGCCAATTCTCTGCACCATTGATAGATGAATGTTAAGTACAGCAGGTGTTCTGTTCATCACCCTTGTAACATCTAAAATCGGACCGCCATTATTGCACTCGTGTTCAAACAACTGCACACAGTGTACACAAATTCACGACCTTGGCCATGGATCAGAATTCCCTTTCCACAGCTCGTTATCTTCGCAGCTGGTGAATGCCTTCCGGGATGACCTCTTTTATTGGGAATCTCGTATTCAGACATGCTGCACTGTTATTATCAATGCAACACCAACAAAAAAACACTCATTCACAACACCTGAGCACAGCAGAACACTCCAAGGACAAAAAATAACACTTCACAGACAGAGGCAATGAATGCACAAACAAATGAAGCGTGGTACCATGTGGTATCCCCCCCCCCCCCCATTAACCATGGATCTTGCCATAGGTGGGGAGGCTTGCGTGCCTCAGCGATACAGATGGCCGTACCGTAGGTGCAACCACAACAGAGGGGTATCTGTTGAGAGGCCAGACAAACGTGTGGTTCCTGAGGAGGGGTGGCAGCATTTTCAGTAGTTGCAGGGGCAACAGTCTTGATGATTGATTTGGCCTTGTAACACTATCCAAATCGGCCTTGCTGTGCTGGTACTGCGAATGGCTGAAAGCAAAGGGAAACTACACCCGTAACTTTTCCCGAGGGCATGCAGCTTTACTGTATGGTTAAATGATGATGGCGTCCTCTTGGGTAAAATATTTCGTAGGTAAAATAGTCCCCCATTCGGATCTCCGGGCAGGGACGACTCAAGAGGACGTCGCTTTTAGGAGAAAGAAAACTGGCGTTCTACGGATCGGAGCGTGGAATGTCAGATCCCTTAATCGGGCAGGTAGGTTAGAGAGTTTAAATAGCGAAATAGATAGGTTAAAGTTAGATGTAGTGGGAATTAGTGAAGTTCGGTGGCAGCAGGAACAAGACTTTTGGTAAGGTGAATACAGGGTTATAAATACAATATCAAATAGGAGTAATGCAGGAGTAGGTTTAATAATGAATAAATAAATACGAGAGCGGGTAAGCTACTGCATACAGCGTAATGAACGCATTATTGAGGCCAAGATAGACACGAAGCCCATGCCTACTACAGTAGTACAAGTATATATTGCAACTAGCTCTGCAGATGATGAAGAAATTGATGAAATGTATGATGAGATAAAAGAAATTATTCAGGTAGTGAAGGGAGACGAAAATTTGATAGTCATGGGCGACTGGAATTCGAGAGTAGGAAAAGGGAGAGAAGGAAACATAGTAGGTGTATATGGATTGGGAGTAAGAAGTGAAAGAGGAAGCCGTCTGATAGAATTTTGCAGAGAGCATAACTTAATCATAGCTAACACTTGGTTCAAGAATCATAAAAGAAAGTTGTATACATGGAAGAAGCTTGGAATACTAGAAGGTATCAGATATAATGGTAAGACAGAGATTTAGGAAACAGATTTTAAAGTGTAAGACATTTCCAGGGGCAGGTTGGACTCTGACAACAATCTATTGGTTATGAACTGTAGATTAAAACTGAAGAAACTCCAAAAAGGTGGGAATTTAAGAAGATGG
Source organism: Schistocerca americana (assembly GCF_021461395.2). NCBI lineage: Eukaryota > Metazoa > Arthropoda > Insecta > Orthoptera > Acrididae > Schistocerca > Schistocerca americana. The sequence goes on along the minus strand of NC_060122.1, from coordinate 747,095,486 downwards.
GACCTGGATAAACTGAAAGAACGAGAGGTTGTAAATAGTATCTGGGAGAGAATGAGGAAACAATTGACAGGAATGGGGGAAAGACATACAATAGAAGAAGAATGGGTAGCTCTGAGGGATGAAGTAGTGAAGGCAGCAGAGGATAAAGTAGGTAAAAAGACGAGGTCTAGTAGAAATCCTTGGGTAACAGAAGAAATATTGAATTTAATTGATGAAAGAAGAAAATATAAAATTGCAGTAAATGAAGCAGGCAAAAAGGAATACAAACGTCTCAAAAATGAGATCGACAGTAAGTGCAAAATGGCTAAGCATGGATTGCTAGAGGACAAATGTAAGGATGTAGAGGCTTATCTCACTAGGGGTAAAACAGATATTGCCTACAGGAAAATTAAAGAGACCTTTGGAGAAAAGAGAGACAGTTGCATGAATATCAAGAGCTCAGATGGAAACCCAGTGCTTAGCAAAGAAGGGAAAGCAGAAAGGTGGAAGGGGCATATAGAGGGTCTACACAAGGACGATGTACTTGAGGACAGTATTATGGAAATGGAAGAGGATGTAGATGAAGATGAAATGGGAAATACGAGACAGCGTGAAGAGTTTGGCAGAGCACTGAAAGAACTGAGTCGAGACAAGGCACCGGGAGTAGACAACATTCCATTAGAACTACTGACGGCCTGTGGAGAGCCAGTCCTGACCAAACACTACCTTCTGGTCAGCTAGATGTATGAGACAGGAGAAATACCCTCAGACTTCAAGAAGAACATAATATTTCCAATTCCAATTCCAATCCAATTAGATTAGGAAATGAGACACTTAAAGTAGTAAAGGCGTTTTACAATTTGGGGAGCAAAATAACTGACGATGGTCGAAGTAGAGAGGATATAAAACGTAGACTGGCAATGGCAAGGAAAGCGTTTCTGAAGAAGAGAAATTTGTTAACATCGAGTATAGATTTAAGTGTCAGGAAGTCGTTTCTGAAAGTATTTGTATGGAGTGTAGCCATGTATAGAAGTGAAAAGTGGACGATAAATAGTTTAGACAAGAAGAGAATAGAAGCTTTCGGAACGTGGTCTTATAGAAGAATGCTGAAGATGAGATGGGTAGATCACATAACTAATGATGAGGTATTGAATAGAATTGCCGAGAAGGTGAGTTTGTGGCACAACTTGAGTAGAAGAAGGGACCGGTTGGTAGGACATGTTCTGAAGCATCAGGGGATCACAAATTTAGCATTGGAGGGCAGCGTGGAGGGTAAAAATCGTAGAGGGAGACCAAGAGATGAATACACTAAGCAGATTGAGATGGGCGTAGGTTGCAGTAAGTACTGGGAGTTGAAGAAGCTTGCACAGGATAGAGTAGCATGGAGTGCTGCGTCAAACCAGTCTCAGCACTGTAGACCACAACAGCAATGACATAATGGTATAATAATCAAGCTTACGGAAAGTGACAGGTAATCATAATACCACTAAAGCTTAAAAATGAAAGTGGTGCCGTTAAATCAAATCTCTCTGTACATCTAGCACAATAGATTAAAATATGTGTGCATATTTGTTAGTGGCGTTAAACCAAATCTCTGTGTACATGTAGCACAATAGACTAAAACATGAGAATATATTTGTTAATCATAAAACAATTTAACACGACAGATTTACAAGAGAACCTATAAATACATTAAAAAGATCAGAACTAGACAGTATACAACCAAGAGCTCCGTTGAAACAAAGCTAGTCCTTTTTTTTTTAATAAAATCCTATAAAATAATTGTAGATGAGGAAACGCCTAGTGTATATGAGGACCAACCATAATTTAAAGTAAAATGTCACACAGTAAGATATGAAGTACAATAGTATGCATACTTACGGCCTAGGCACTATCGCGGACAATGATACGAATAGTTATCACAGCATCAAAAAACAGCTTGATGCAAAACCCAACAGCAGTCGACATATTAAAAGAAATGAGCTTGCAATGCGAACGCTAAGAATATTCACAATTACCTTGTGTCCTAGGTTATACGTCAAACCGAAATAAAAAGATATGATCTGGTTTCTTTTATATCACTTAACAGATTGCCATTACCACAGTGAAACATAACAACAAGGATCTCAAATCCTGTCCAAACAAAGTGGTTCGCCTAAGTTCTCAGCTGACATTGTCACAAAATTTCACTGGGAACGTAAGGCACAACCTTAACGACATGTCTATAGATGACAAGCCATCTGAACAGTAAGACATAGCAAGTTGAGTCGCGATATGGAACATGACTATGGGAAAAGTAAAAGGTAAATGAGTTTGCGAAGACGACCATATCATCAATGTTGAAACCCAGAAAGAGAGTAACTCCATGAACACCAAAACTAGTCTCTAGTAAGACCATAACATTCCCCCTGAGCTGTATGAAGAAGTAAGGACAACGCTGACAATCTGATAAACTAACCACCATCCTAATTATACTCATAAGGTGTAGTCAAGTCGTCCCGAACTGCTACAAGTGAACTAGGGAATATGTCAACTAACTGACAATAGATAACACTGTTTCCCATTATAAAGAGGCAGTGACGCACTTCATTGTTCTAAGTATAAAAGCGGCGTATAAGGTAACAAGAAACCGAAAACGTGGTCACTAACGAAAACATGCTGCCTACCAAGGAAGTAGGTCGCTATAAAGCGGAATACAAAAAGCTGTAGAAAAAAAACGAGATCTACAAACTCATTAATGTTCAAATGTGTGTGTATTTCTAAGGTACCAAACTGCTGAGGTCATCGATCCCTAGACTTACACACTACTACAACAAACTTATGCTAAGAAAACATACACACCGATGCCCGATGGAGTACATGAACCTCCGGCGGGAGGGGCCGCCCGCTCAGTGACTTGGTGCCTCTAACCGCGCGGTCACTCCGCGCTGCATACGAACTCACATGAAGGTGACAGATTTAATGCCTCAGCTGAATAATCAATGCGTTATATGTGTTATAGTAAGGTTTAAAAAGTACATTCGTACAACATTGTTAGACATGTCACTGTAATCGTAAAGAAGAGGAGGGGCATTAGGACCCTGATCAGTTTTGTTTGTGAGCTCATGGACCTTCATCATTTTTAACTGCTGACTCGTTCCTTCATCCTTTATTTGCTAGAAGACTGCGATCTTTTTAGCCAAGCTTAAAGAGACTAGCATTCCGTCTGAATTAAGCTGTCTAAAACCTACTTTTATGCTTGCGGGACCTCAGCTGTTCAATATAAAATGTCGAATTATAACTCCTTCAGCCAGCTGAAGGTGTTTTGTTTTGACATTTCGCCTCACTACAATATTTTGCACTGTTTTCCCCAAATCAATAAAACTACGATAGAGGAACGGTTATTTCCCCCTATAGTTCATCTGCAAGGGAAGCACTGGATTCTGCGGTGTGTAAAGGTAAATATCTATAAAGCTACAGCACTACAAGTTGGTATCGTGTCGCTTCAGAAATACGATGCCCGTGATAAACAGTTATCCGGTCGCTACGGCCTCGTCCCGGGCAGCAACGCTGGAGAATTTAATGCCACTTCAGACACAGCTCGGTCAGCAGTGCACCATCGGTTGAGGTTATGGCGCGTTGGTGGAGAGGCGGGAGGGGCAGGAGGCGGAGAGGGGTGGGACACGGAAGCCGTGCGGCTCGCAACGGCACGCCAGACCACGCACGGAGCCGCCATTGGCCACCGAGATGCGTCCTCCAGATAAATACGACTGCGGCTGCGTTTATAGCCTGTCGTGACTGCGCCTTGTTCGCGGCGGCTGCCGGCGTATGAATAGGCTTCTAAAAGCAGACCGTGTTTTATGGCGTATCTCTTACAAAATTACACGGCTCGCGCCTGCAGCGGACCTGCCAAAGGACTTTGTTACCCTCGTGCCATGCTGGAAAAGTGTAAATGGGTACAGTCGGCGAACACACAGAATCCACCAAAGACTACCTGACTCCGAGCTCGCACTAATTGGCTAGTAGATGGTGCTACTGACCACTACCACGCACAACCCCTATGACGTCCTACGCCTTTTTTCTGCCGTTTACCACAGTCCTCACATCTGCCAATGATTCGTTGATGTATAAAGCTTTAGGCTGAATGTTGATTCAGAGTTCACATTATACCATAGGACGCCCCATAACGGTCTCAGTAACACACTTCAAGAGCAAAGCAAGACTAAGACTTACAACCTCCAATGAGACCACGTCTTGTAAGGCACTGAAAAATAGTACAAATTGATGGTCTGAAACAAATTTAAGATTAAACCACAATTTTTTCTTTATTTACTATTAAAACAGTCTTGATCACAATTTCTTTATTACGGTGGCCGGTTTCGACCACTACTGTGGTCATCTGCCGACCAACGAGAAAGAACCTCCTTCTGCTGCAAAAGTAGTGATTCTCCAGCAGAAGGAGGTTCTTACTCATTGTTCTGAAGATAACCACAGTAGTGCCCTAAACCAGTCACCGTAATAAATAAATTGTGATCAAGACTGATTTTAATAGTAAATATTTGCAACACCTTGATCACTGTTACTCCTATAATGTATTCAGAAGTAATCACAATTTTTTCGTTTCGACGTCAATAAACCTTTCAACGTGTCTAATCGATACTCGACTTTACGCCGTAAGTCTGACAACACTGCTTGTATAATAACATTGCTTGCATAACTCCAGCAACAGCATCTATTATTCTTGTTCCTAATGTATCCAAATCAGGTACTTACGTAGCGTAAGCCTTGTCCATTACGTACCCCACAAAAAAGAAATCTAGAGGCGTTATTCCTAGTTTACAAATGATGGATTACAGCAATCAGTCGTCCTTCTTTGCAGGTTTTATTCGGCAAATCTAGATTTCTGCTAGTGCCTAACCATTATCAGTGCTAAAAAATACAAGACGTACATGTACTTCCTGAATTTTTTAGCATTTATAATGGCGAGGCACTAGCCGAAATCTAGATTTGCCGAGTAAAATCTGCAAAGAAGGACGACTGATTGCTGTGGTTTATCAATTGTAAATCGTGTCACAGTCGCTGATTGCACCCACCTTCCGAATGAAAGGTAACTTGGTCACGTCTAGTGATCTTTCATCCTAGGCAGTGGGTCTATCACGCTGAATCCACCTTTCAGGAAATATTTCATTAAAAGAACTCTGACATGCAATCTCCAATGTGGTGGTGCACCATCTTGTAAAATGACATGACGCCACAAGTCTCTAAGTTGTTCACCATTTTGTTGCAAAATCACAAAAAGTCACGAGTCTGTAAGCCGCACTTCCGCAATCTATTGTGGTATATCCAGACAAATCCAGATTTTTACCGATTTTTCGACGAAAAAGTGAAGTCCAATGCCTCCTACAATTGCGTAGGCTTCCGCGTGCAGAGTCAGTCGACATAAAAGTTTTCTGGGTATGGTACCGCGTCGTATTGTATAAAACTACTGAAACCGTGTCCGAAACGTTGGTTTTCTGCAGCAGTAGTTTTATACAATATGACGTGGTACCATACCCAGGAAACTTTTATGTCGTCCAGTGACTCTGTTGTACATTAAACAGTACCACACATTCATTTTAGGGAAATCTCTAACTTGACCTAAGGCAATAGAGCTTCCGAACCTCACATCCTCACATTGTGCTCCTTGGTTGTACATGATATGTGGAAAGTGGCCTCAACTTGAAAAAGAATTCGTTGAAGATACTCGCTGTTGGTGTCGATTCGTGTCTTTATCTCAGTCGCAAAAGTTGGTCACCTAGTTCCGTCACCTGGCTATAATGTGATTTGTTTGGTCCATACAAATATGCAGGTACAATCTGTTGTGGAGAATTTTTCGACTGCAGTCCAACAAATCTCTAATTCATGTGATACGCGTCGAATATATTTGAAAGGGCTCCCTAAGAACTTCTGTTGCACAGCTACATCACCCTTGGTCACTGACCGAAGACTGCCCTGTTCCCAGACGAACCAACGTACTGCGGGTCCCTACTTCATGCACCATGCTGCAATGCTCTATCTATAAGGACTTGTCTTCTAAAATTTCGCGGCACAGGAATTTGGGAATTTGTCCCATGATACAACAGAGCACACTGCGCCTTCTCCTCGCAAGACGCCATTTTACAACAGCGACTGCAGTGATCTTTACTCAGTTTCTAACTGCAACAAAGATGACTTGGTTATTTATTCTTTAATTTCTCACAAACCACAAATTCGTAGCGTCTATAGTTTTTCTAAATTAACTACTTGTAATCGGACAAAGACTTCAGGTCCAGCATGTACGTACTGGGTAATTCAGCTCAACTGCTCACCTGAGATATTCTGTAAATCGTTTTTGTCGTCGCAATTCAGCTTTTACAACAAATGAGTTACAGAGAACTCATCACTAAATGATGTAAGTCTCTTTTCTTAACTGTGCTTTTATAAGAACTGTTGGATTCAACATTTTTTTCCCAATTCAACCATTTATTCCTATTTTCGGAGCAGTGGCTATATTCAAAATTGTAGAATTATCAACTGAAGATCAACTGAGTGCTATATTATGCGGAATTTCGTGTTGTTATGCTGAACTGCTGCTTCAGGCTGCTGTGGCGCTCCAGCTTGCACTTACAAAAGCGGAATTAAAGAGGAATGTTAAACTTCTAACTGATTCTAATGGCACTGGGCTACATGTGCTTAGAACGACACACCATGTGGAAGCCAAAGGATATGGTATATGAGGATGATTCATAATAAAATTAGAACAATTCTGTTCTACTTTCGGACTTACCTTTGAAAGAAACGTGCACGTAAGAAATTGGTCTGTAAAACAAGGAACTGAGGTACAAAGATTATCGGACAATAACTTCTCTTCATGAGTTTCTTGTGAAGATACAAGCTAGAACTACAGAATTACTAAAGCAACTACAGCAAAAGGGGAACCACGAAAGCATGCAGTCATAATTCCATCCGAATAGTCCACGAAAGGTCCAAAGCTGCCTACCATTGCCGTATCATCCTCAGCTGACTGGCGTCATCAGATGCGCTCTCAAATGCTCAAATATGTGTGAAATCTTATGGTACTTAACTGCTAAGGTCATCAGTCCCTAAGCTTACACACTACTTAACCTAAATTATCCTAAGGACAAACACACACACACCCATATCCTAGGGAAGACTCGAACCTCCGCCGGGACCAGGCAAACAGTCCATGACTGCTGCGCCTAAGACCGCTCGGCTAATACCGCGCGGCCCAGCGCTCTCCCGACATTTTTCAGTTTTCATTAGTAATAGTCGCTACTACTCAGTCAAGTATCACCTAAGTTGACACCAGGAGGCTAAGTGCTCTCGTCTGAGTAAGACAGTTCAGACACAAAGCATGGCGGCCCGGATAATCATCCTGGTGCCAACTACGCTCGACTTTGCTTAGCTTCGGTGATCCGCGGCTGGAAGTAGTCATAAACACTTCTTCAAAATTCCGTTTACATTATCAAGTGTTCGAAATGCCCACCGTACGTTTACAGTCACCAGTGCAAAGACTTCCAGACAGAGTGGGGGGGTGATTGGATATCATTGCGCATGCTGCAGGAATATTAAATTTAAAATCCTCTTTGGGAGTCTAACTTTTAGACAGACTTCATTTTTGAGTCCAGTAGCAGCATCAAATCAAGCGATAGTGGAGACCAATTGATAACGCCCTCACGCCCTCTCCAACGACACTGAAAGAGATGAGTGAGTGCCGTCCTACCCACCAGCGGGTAGGGAGTCATGCACCAGCCGTGCCTGTATCACAAATACTTATCAGCCAGAACACTATGACAACCGACCTACTATCGATAAACGACCAGGAGATAACAGCGTGACCTGGCGACGAATGAATGCTCATCAGATACACACACGGTGCATGCAGTATTAGTGGGCGTGTTATCTTTGTATAATGGAGAAGGCAAGCGATCTGTTTGAGTTTGACCGAAGATAATGATGTGTGTGAGGAGTGCTATCGTGAAACCACATCGAGATATCGTGGGGTTGGGCGGCTACCGCTCCCTATAGATGTCTGATGCCGTAGGCTGGACAGAATGGTAAAACAAGACAGGCGGCGAACTGTGGCGAAAATAGCATCACACTTTAAGGCTGGGCAGAGTACAAGTGTATCCGAGAATGCAGTGCACCGAACACTCCTGACGATGGGCCTCCACAGCCGACGACCCATGTATGTACCATTGTTAACACCACGACTGAACAGCTGAGGTCCCGCAACCATAAAAGTAGGTTTTAGACAGCTTAATACAGAGGGAATGCAAGTCTCTTCACGCTTGGCTAAAAAGATCACAGTCTTCTAGTACACAAAGGAGAAAGTCACGAGTTAGCAGTTAAAAGTGATGAAGGTCCACGCGCTGACTAGCAAAACTGATCAGGGTCCAAATGTACCTCCTCTTCTTTACGATTACAGTGACATGTCTAAGAATCTTGGTATGAATGTACTTTTTAAGCTTACTAAAACGCACTGATTATTTAGCTGAGGCATAAAGTAAGCCACCTTCATGTGAACTTGTAGATCTTGTTGTATTCTACAACTCTTTGTATCCCGCTTTATAGCAATCTACGTCCTTGGTAGGCAGCATGCTTTCATTAGTGACCACATTTCCGGTGTCTTCTTACCTTATACGCTGCTTTTATACTTAGAACAATGAAGCGCTTCACTGCCTCTTTATAATGGGAAATGGTGTTATCTATTGTCAGCTAGTTGACACATTCCCCAGTTCACTTGTGGCAGTTCGGCACGACTTGACTACACCGAACGAGTATCATTAGGATGCGGTTAGTTTACCAGCATGTCAGCGTTGTCATTACTTCTCCATACAGCTCCGGAGGAATGTTACGATGATATTACTAGAGACGAGTTTCGATGTTCATGGAGTTAGAAGATGTTACTCACTTTGTGGGTTTCACCAATGATGAAAGGGTCGTCATAGCACACTCATTTACCCTTTATTTTTTCCATACCCACATTCCTTATCGCGACTCTACTTGCTATGTCTTACTCGTCAGATGGATTGTTATCTATAGATAGGTCGTTAAGGTGGTGCCTTACCCTCCCAGTGAAACTACACTCCTGGAAATGGAAAAAAGAACACATTGACACCGGTGTGTCAGACCCACCATACTTGCTCCGGACACAGCGAGAGGGCTGTACAAGCAATGATCACACGCACGGTACAGCGGACACACCAGGAACCGCGATGTTGGCCGTCGAATGGCGCTAGCTGCGCAGCATTTGTGCACCGCCGCCGTCAGTGTCAGCCAGTTTGCCGTGGCATACGGAGCTCCATCGCAGTCTTTAACACTGGTAGCATGCCACGACAGCGTGGACGTGAACCGTATGTGCAGTTGACGGACTTTGAGCGAGGGCGTATAGTGGGCATGCGGGAGGCCAGGTGGACGTACCGCCGAATTGCTCAACACGTGGGGCGTGAGGTCTCCACAGTACATCGATGTTGTCGCCAGTGGTCGGCGGAAGGTGCACGTGCCCGTCGACCTGGGACCGGACCGCAGCGACGCACGGATGCACGCCAAGACCGTAGGATCCTACGCAGTGCCGTAGGGGACCGCACCGCCACTTCCCAGCACATTAGGGACACTGTTGCTCCTGGGGTATCGGCGAGGACCATTCGCAACCGTCTCCATGAAGCTGGGCTACGGTCCCGCACACCGTTAGGCCGTCTTCCGCTCACGCCCCAACATCGTGCAGCCCGCCTCCAGTGGTGTCGCGACAGGCGTGAATGGAGGGACGGATGGAGACGTGTCGTCTTCAGCGATGAGAGTCGCTTCTGCCTTGGTGCCAATGATGGTCGTATGCGTGTTTGGCGCCGTGCAGGTGAGCGCCACAATCAGGACTGCATACGACCGAGGCACACAGGGCCAACACCCGACATCATGGTGTGGGGAGCGATCTCCTACACTGGCCGTACACCACTGGTGATCGTCGAGGGGACACTGAATAGTGCACGGTACATCCAAACCGTCATCGAACCCATCGTTCTACCATTCCTAGACCGGCAAGGGAACTTGCTGTTCCAACAGGACAATGCACGTCCGCATGTATCCCGTGCCACCCAACGTGCTCTAGAAGGTGTAAGTCAACTACCCTGGCCAGCAAGATCTCCGGATCTGTCCCCCATTGAGCATGTTTGGGACTGGATGAAGCGTCGTCTCACGCGGTCTGCACGTCCAGCACGAACGCTGGTCCAACTGAGGCGCCAGGTGGAAATGGCATGGCTAGCCGTTCCACAGGACTACATCCAGCATCTCTACGATCGTCTCCATGGGAGAATAGCAGCCTGCATTGCTGCGAAAGGTGGATATACACTGTACTAGTGCCGACATTGTGCATGCTCTGTTGCCTGGGCCTATGTGCCTGTGGTTCTGTCAGTGTGATCATGTGATGTATCTGACCCCAGGAATGTGTCAATAAAGTTTCCCCTTCCTGGGACAATGAATTCAAGGTGTTCTTATTTCAATTTCCAGGAGTGTATATGACATTGTCGGCTGAGAGCTTAGAGGACTCACCTTGTTCAAACAGGATTTGAGATCCCTGTTGGTTTGTTCTGTGGTAATGCCGAACTGTTAAGTGATATATAGGAAACCAGATCATATCTTTTTATTTCGATTTGCTGTATATCCTACGTCATAAGGTAATTGTGAATATTCTTCGCGTTCGCTTTGCATGCTATTTCCTCTTAATATGTCGACTGCTGTTGGGTTTTGCACCAATCTGTATTTTGATGCTGGTATATCACTCTCCGTGATTGTGCCTAGGCTGTAAATATGCATACTATGGTACTTCATAGCTTACTGTGTGACATTTTACTTTAAATGAAAATTGATCCTCATATACACTAGGCGTTTCCTCATCTATAATAATTTCATACGATTTTATTAAGAAAAAGGACAAGCTTTGTTTCAACGGAGCTCTTGATTCGTAGTTTCTACGACTGACCATCGGCCCTGGACATTGGTGCAGCGATAGAGCGTTTCGTGGTCTGATGAACCCCAATACCTTCATCATGCCGAAGGGAGGGTGCGAAACCGTCGCCATCCAGGGATACAGCTCCTTGACACCTATACTGCGCGACAGAGACATGCTGGCGGCGTCTCCGTTACGCTCTGGGGAACATTCAAGTGGGCATCCGTGGATCCAGTGGGGCTCGAGTAAGGTACCATGATGACCAAGCAGTATCGTACATAGGTTGCAAGCCGCGAATACCGCTTCAAGACGTTCACGTTTCCCGACGACAACAGCATTTATCCGCAAGACACTATCCTGTCTCATAAATCCAGAAGAGTGATAGATTTGTTGGAGCAACACAGTGGCAAGTTGTCCCCGCAGGTCCCAAGATCTGAACCCTATCGAACACATCTGGGACGTGGTTAAACGAGGTGTCAGAGCTCATTGTCACCTTCCCCGGAGATTAAGAGAATTAGGTGACCTGCGTGTGCAGACGTGGTGCCAACTCCCTCCAGCGACCTACCTAGGCCTCATTGAACCCTGTCACGACGTATCGTCTCTATTATCAGTGCCAAAGGTGGAGACACCGGATATTACGTAGGTGGTCGTAATTTTCTGGCTGTTCAGTGTACAACTACATCAGTGTTATTCATAACGATGTAGACACTTTCAAAAGATTGTAAAAAATATTTGCATTAAGGTAAGGTAATATTTGATTATATGTATGGATACAGCTACCCAAGACGTTTTTGTTACACTAATCTCAATCAACATGACCGTGAGAAAGCAATTTTGCTTCGTTCATGGTGCAGTAGCAAGAGGGCAGAGGGCAGTGATATTTATATTAAGAAGATGGTGCTCTACTGCACTTCCACAATTATGTTCGTGAGTTCTTGGATACTGAGCTATTATGTTGACTGTTCGATCGTGCATCAGCTGGCAAACTCCATAGCTTGCATGGCCCCCACGCTCTCCGGAGTTAACACCACGTGATTTTTACATTCGGTATTCCATCAAAGACACTGTTTATACACCTCCGTTTCTCCACAATATCTCTGACATAGGAGGACGTATCGGAACAGCTGCGACTGACATTGATGGGGATACTCCATGGTGAGTGTGGGCCGAATTTGACTATGGAGTGGACCGTGCTGTCTGACTAACGGTTCACACAACTAACATTTGTTAACCTGGCAAGAAAAGTCTTGAGTTGCTTCTTCTTCAGTAGCGCTGAAGCACCTTAGCTTCTTCAATGACCTTCCTCCAAACTTCTCGGCTATCTGTAGCTCTTTTCCACCTCCGGACTCCCATATTGGTGAGACCCACTATTACGTCGTCAAACCATCTTCTAGGTCCGCCTTTACGCCTAGCTGAATGTATCACACCTTTCATCATTTCCTTTGGAATTCTATTCTCTGCCATTCTCTCCAAGTATCCTATCCACCGTATTCTCTGTGATTTTGCAACTTTTACTATGTCCCTACCTTGTTTTAACTCTTGTAATTTGGCATTGTAGCGTATTCTCCGGCGTTCTTCCTCCCTCTTTGGCCCATAGATTTTCCGAAGTATTTTCCGCTCAAAGATTCTTAGTGCATTTTTATCATGTTCTGTCAACGTCCATATCTCTGACCAGTATGTGATAACCGGTTTTTTTTGTTTTTTTTTCTTTATTGTCATTTTGAAACCTGTATACAGGCAGGCCTGCAGCAGCATACTACGCTGCTCTTTGGCCGCAGAGAAACAACATGATACAATGAAGACAATTAGAGAAAAAAAGATGGTGCTCCCTGCCGCCGTTGGATAAGCAGCTGAGCAGCAAGTCGTATACTCCTAGCTCACTCATTTGTTACATAGTTTAAATCTTAATTTCTTTGCGTGTTTTTGGTACTTGCATTGTTTAATTCATAAATTTCGGGCGTATTATAGTATTTGAGAGCTGTAGCATCGCGTTTTAGTACCTGAATAGTGTAAATTCGCGTAGTCGTTTGTCTACTGTTTTTGTTTTGAACGGCCAGTGTTGGTTGGTCACAGTCAGTGTGCTCCCTGCCGCCGTTGGATAAGCAGCTGAGCAGCAAGTCGTATACTCCTAGCTCACTCATTTGTTACGTAGTTTAGTTCTTAATTTCTTTGCGTGTTTTTGGTACATGCATAGTTTAATTTATAAATTTCGGGCGTATTATAGTATTTGAGAGTGTAGCATCGCGTTTTAGTACCTGAATAGTGTAATTTCGCTTAGTCTCCTTCCTCCGCCGAGCAGTGTCAGCAGTGCGCAAGTAGCAGCATTACTGCATTTACTAGGCAATCTTGTATTTTAATAACCGTTTAAATATTGTCGATTTGTTTGCGCTCTCTGTAGATTAGTTCAGACGTTCTTTGCAAAACAGTTTTTAGCATGGATAGGGACTGCAACTGCTGTGTTCGGATGCAGGCTGAGTTGGCATCCCTTCGCTCCCAGCTTCAGGCAGTGTTGGCTTCGGTCACACAGCTTGAGGCTGTTGCCAATGGGCATCACTGTGGGGGTCCGGATGGGGGTTTGTCGGGGACGGCCAGCTCGTCCCACGCATCCCCTGATCGGACTACGACTGTGGTTGCCCGGGATACTGCCCGCATTGAGGCTGATCCCTCACCTGTGGTAGAGTGGGAGGTCGTTTCAAGGTGTGGCAGGGGGCGAAAGACATTCCGGAGGGCTGAACGGAAAGCCTCTCCAGTTTGTCTGAGGAACCGGTTTCAGGCCCTGTCTGAGGCTGATACTGATCTTCGGCCTGACACGGCTGCTTGTCCTGTTCCAGAGGTTGCCCCTCAGTCTGCAAGATCCGGGCAGTTGCAGAGGGTGGGCTTGCTGGTAGTTGGGAGCTCCAACGTCAGGCGCGTAATGGGGCCCCTTAGGGAAATGGCAGCAAGAGAGGGGAAGAAAACCAATGTGCACTCCGTGTGCATACCGGGGGGAGTCATTCCAGATGTGGAAAGGGTCCTTCCGGATGCCATGAAGGGTACAGGGTGCACCCATCTGCAGGTGGTCGCTCATGTCGGCACCTATGATGTGTGTCACTATGGATCGGAGGAAATCCTCTCTGGCTTCCGGCGGCTATCTGATTTGGTGAAGACAGCCAGTCTCGCTAGCGGGATGAAAGCAGAGCTCACCATCTGCAGCATCGTCGACAGGACTGACTGCGGACCTTTGGTACAGAGCCGAGTTGAGGGTCTGAATCAGAGGCTGAGACGGTTCTGCGACCGTGTGGGCTGCAGATTCCTCGACTTGCGCCATAGGGTGGTGGGGTTTCGGGTTCCGCTGGATAGGTCAGGAGTCCACTACACGCAACAAGCGGCTACACGGGTAGCAGGGGTTGTGTGGCGTGGGCTGGGCGGTTTTTTAGGTTAGATGGCCTTGGGCAAGTACAGAAAGGGCAACAGCCTCAACGGGTGCGGGGCAAAGTCAGGACATGCGGGGACCAAGCAGCAATCGGTATTGTAATCGTCAACTGTCGAAGCTGCTTTGGTAAAGTACCGGAACTTCAAGCGCTGATAGAAAGCACCGAAGCTGAAATCGTTATAGGTACAGAAAGCTGGCTTAAGCCAGAGATAAATTCTGCCGAAATTTTTACAAATGTACAGACGGTGTTTAGAAAGTATAGATTGCATGCAACCGGTGGTGGAGTGTTCGTCGCTGTTAGTAGTAGTTTATCCTGTAGTGAAGTAGAAGTGGATAGTTCCTGTGAATTATTATGGGTGGAGGTTACACTAAACAACCGAACTAGGTTAATAATTGTCTCCTTTTACCGACCTCCCGACTCAGCAGCGTTAGTGGCAGAACAACTGAGAGAAAATTTGGAATACATTTCACATAAATTTTCTCAGCATGTTATAGTCTTAGGTGGAGATTTCAATTTACCAGATATAGACTGGGACACTCAGATGTTTAGGACGGGTGGTAGAGACAGAGCATCGAGTGACATTATACTGAGTGCACTATCCGAAAATTACCTCGAGCAATTAAACAGAGAACCGACTCGTGGAGATAACATCTGGGACCTACTGATAACAAACAGACCCGAACTTTTCGACTCTGTATGTACAGAACAGGGAATCAATGATCATAAGGCCGTTGCAGCATCCCTGAATATGGAAGTTAATAGGAATATAGAAAAAGGAAGGAAGGTTTATCTGTTTAGCAAGAGTAATAGAAGGCAGATTTCAGACTACCTAACAGATCAAAACGAAAAT
The DNA here is from genome assembly GCF_021461395.2 of Schistocerca americana. Taxonomy (NCBI): domain Eukaryota; kingdom Metazoa; phylum Arthropoda; class Insecta; order Orthoptera; family Acrididae; genus Schistocerca; species Schistocerca americana. Next base: position 747,080,284 of record NC_060122.1, on the reverse strand, counting down.
TTCTGTTCCGACACTGACAGTGTTGAGTGTTTATGGAAAAAGTTCAAGGCAATCGTTAAATGCGTTTTAGACAGGTACGTGCCGAGTAAAACTGTGAGGGACGGGAAAAACCCACCGTGGTACAACAACAAAGTTAGGAAACTACTGCGAAAGTGAAGAGAGCTCCACTCCAAGTTTAAACGCAGCCAAAACCTCTCAGACAAACAGAAGCTAAACGATGTCAAAGTTAGCGTAAGGAGGGCTATGCGTGAAGCGTTCATTGAATTCGAAAGTAAAATTCTATGTACCGACTTGACAGAAAATCCTAGGAAGTTCTGGTCTTACGTTAAATCAGTAAATGGCTCGAAACAGCATATCCAGACACTACGGAATGATGATGGCATTGAAACAGAGGATGACACGCGTAAAGCTGAAATACTAAACACCTTTTTCCAAAGCTGTTTCACAGAGGAAGACCGCACTGCAGTTCCTTCTCTAAATCCTCGCACAAACGAAAAAATGGCTGACATCGAAATAAGTGTCCAAGGAATAGAAAAGCAACTGGAATCACTCAATAAAGTCCACTGGACCTGACGGGATACCAATTCGATTCTACACAGAGTACGCGAAAGAACTTGCCCCCCTTCTAACAGCCGTGTACCGCAAGTCTCTAGAGGAACGGAAGGTTCCAAATGATTGGAAAAGAGCACAGATAGTCCCAGTCTTCAAGAAGGGTCGTCGAGCAGATGCGCAAAACTATAGACCTATATCTCTTACGTCGATCTCTTGTAGAATTTTAGAACATGTTTTTTGCTCGCGTATCATGTCATTTCTGGAAACCCAGAATCTACTATGTAGGAATCAACATGGATTCCGGAAACAGCGATCGTGTGAGACCCGACTCGCCTTATTTGTTCATGAGACCCAGAAAATATTAGATACAGGCTCCCAGATAGATGCTATTTTTCTTGACTTCCGGAAGGCGTTCGATACAGTTCCGCACTGTCGCCTGATAAACAAAAGAAGAGCCTACGGAATATCAGACCAGCTGTGTGGCTGGATTGAAGAGTTTTTAGCAAACAGAACACAGCATGTTGTTATCAATGGAGAGACGTCTACAGACGTTAAAGTAACCTCTGGCGTGCCACAGGGGAGTGTTATGGGACCATTGCTTTTCACAATATATATAAATGACTTAGTAGATAGTGTCGGAAGTTCCATGCGGCTTTTCGCGGATGATGCTGTAGTATACAGAGAAGTTGCAGCATTAGAAAATTGTAGCGAAATGCAGGAAGATCTGCAGCGGATAGGCACTTGGTGCAGGGAGTGGCAACTGACCCTTAACATAGACAAATGTAATGTACTGCGAATACATAGAAAGAAGGATCCTTTATTGTATGATTATATGATAGCGGAACAAACACTGGTAGCAGTTACTTCTGTAAAATATCTGGGAGTATGCGTGCAGAACGATTTGAAGTGGAATGATCATATAAAATTAATTGTTGGTAAGGCGGATACCAGGTTGAGATTCATTGGGAGAGTGCTTAGAAAATGTAGTCCATCAACAAAGGAGGTGGCTTACAAAACACTCGTTCGACCTATACTTGAGTATTGCTCATCAGTGTGGGATCCGTACCAGATCGGTCTGACGGAGGAGATAGAGAAGATCCAAAGAAGAGCGGCGCGTTTCGTCACAGGGTTATTTGGTAACCGTGATAGCGTTACGGAGATGTTTAATAAACTCAAGTGGCAGACTCTGCAAGAGAGGCGCTCTGCATCGCGGTGTAGCTTGCTCGCCAGGTTTCGAGAGGGTGCGTTTCTGGATGAGGTATCGAATATATTGCTTCCCCCTACTTATACCTCCCGAGGAGATCACGAATGTAAAATTAGAGAGATTAGAGCGCGCACAGAGGCTTTCAGACAGTCGTTCTTCCCGCGAACCATACGCGACTGGAATAGGAAAGGGAGGTAATGACAGTGGCACGTAAAGTGCCCTCCGCCACACACCTTTGGGTGGCTTGCGGAGTATCAATGTAGATGTAGATGTAGATAAACGGAGACAAACACTTTTTAAAATGCAAGGTGCTGTTCACGGGCGTAGGGTCCAAGATAAAATTGTTCAGACACTTGGACACAGACAGAAACGAAAATTGTCACACGTGAACGTAGGTGCAGAAAACGAATAACACTGAACCACTTAAACGATGGCACACACAGAACATGAGGGGTTGATCTCCGGCGCGCGAATGTTCACTAACCGTGTACGAGTCTGGGGACCTGCCAAAAGAGGAGGAGGGGGATGGGAGAGGGGAGAGCAGAGGCCATAGGCAGGGGAGACAGGGGGAAGGGAGGAAGGAGGAGGGGAAGCCCGGGGGAAGAGGGATGGAGGGAGGGGATGGGGGAAAGGGAAAGGGAAGAGAGGGGGGATGCCTAAAGGAAAGGATGCAGGAAGTGGTGGGGGGAGGATCAAAGCTGATAGGAGGGGTAGATGGAGGGGAGGAGGACATCATCAGGGAGGGGGAGCCGGCGGAAGCCACCTTGGGAGAGGGTAAGGAGGGTGGAGTGATGGAGACAGGGTGGGACGCGGGAACACAGGCGCGGCAGTGGGCGGGGGTGGGAGAAGATGGGTGAGACATGCGGATGAGGAGGATCGAGTTTGTGGGAGGTGTGCAGGATCCGTATCCTTTCAAGGATAAGGAGGAGGTGGGGGAAGGGGATGAGATCGTACAGGATCCGCGTGGGGGAGAGGAGACGGATGCAACAGGCAACGCGGAGAGCATGGCGTTCAAGGACTTGGAGGGATTTATAAAAGGTAGGGGCGGCGGAGATCCAGGCCGGATGGGCGTAACAAAGCATAGGGCGGATGAGGGATTTATAGGTGTGGAGGATGGTGGAGGGGTCCAGACCCCACGTACGGCCAGAAAGGAGCTTGAGGAGACGGAGTCGGGAGCGTGCCTTGGCTTGGATTGTCTGGAGATGGGGAGTCCAGGAGAGGCGACGGTCGAGGGTGACGCCAAGGTACTTAAGGGTGGGAGTGAGGGCGATAGGACGGCCATAGATGGTGAGATAGAAATCAAGGAGGCGGAAGGAAGGGGTGGTTTTGGCTACAATCATCGCCTGGGTGTTGGAGGGATTGACCTTGAGCAACCACTGGTTGCACCAAGCGGTGAACTGGTGAAGATGGGATTGGAGAAAGTGTTGGGAGCGCTGCAGGGTGGGGGCAAGGGCAAGGAAGGCGGTGTCATCGGAAAACTGGAGAAGGTGGGCGGGGGGTGACGGTGGCGGCATGTCCGCCGTGTACAAAAGGTACAGAAGGGGGGAGAGGATGGAGCCTTGGGGCACACCGGCGGAGGGGAAAAAGGTGTAGGAATCTGTGTTATGGATGGTGACATAGGAAGGACGGCGGGAGAGAAAGGAGCCGGTCAGACGGACGTAGTTACTGGGAAGGGCGAAGGTTTGGAGCTTGAAGAGGAGGCCGGAATGCCATATGCGGTCATAGGCTCGTTCGAGGTCCAGGGAGAGGGAGATTGTGGAGCGACGGGAATTAAGCTGGTCGGATAGGAAGTGAGTGACGTGAAGGAGAAGGTCGTTGGAAGAGAAGGACGGCCGAAAGCCACTCTGGGTAACGGGAAGGAGGTGGTGTTGGCGGAGATGCTGGTGGATGCGTCGGGTGAGGATAAATTCCAGGACCTTGCTGAAGACCGAGGTAAGGCTGATGGGACGGTAGGAGGAGACGGTGGACGGCGGTTTGCCAGGCTTAAGGAACATTAGGATACGGGAGGTTTTCCACAGGTCGGGGTAGTAACCGGTGGACAGGACTACATTGTAGAGCCTGGCCAGGGTGGAGAGGAAAGAGACAGGAGCTTCACGAAGGTGACGGTAGGTGACACGATCGTGACCAGGAGCAGTGTTGCGTTTTGTGCGGAGTGTAGCAATGAGATCCTGTGTAGTGATAGGGGCATTGAGTTCCGTGTGTGCAATGTTGTCCAAGTACTGGAAACCAGGTGCGAGGGGAGGGACGGAGGTGTCAGTTCGATCGCGGATATCTGGGAAGAGGGAGTAATAGAACTGGGGATCGTCGGGGATGGAAAATACATCGGAGAGGTAGGAGGCAAAGTGATTGGCCTTACTAAGGGTGTCAGGGAAGGGGTGATCATTATGGAGAAGAGGATTGTAGGGGGAGGTTTTAGTTCCGGTAAGGCGACGGAAGGCTGACCAGAACTTGGACGAGTTGATAGGTAGGGTAGCATTTAAATGGGTGCATGTCTATCGCCAGTCCCGGCGTTTCTTAGCCGCGAGCAAATTACGAATGTGTCGCTGGAGTTGCCGGTGGCGTCGTAGTGTGTCCAGGTTACGCGTGCAGAGGAAGGCATGGTAGAGACGGCGGGATTCACGGAGGAGGACGGCCTGTGGGGGTAAGGGAGGACGGTGGGGGTGGATGGCGACAGTAGGGACGTGGGCCTCCACGGCCTCAGGCAAGGTCTGCTGGAGAAAGGAAGCGGCATGGGTGACATCGTCAGGGTGGTGGTAGGTGAAGGAGTGACTATCGACCTGGGTGGAGAGGGTATCCCGGTAGGCATTCCAGTTGGCACGGGAATAGTCATGGACGTACTTAGGGGGAGGGTCATTATGAGAATCGGGGCGGGGGCGACGACCGTCTGAAACAGTGAGGAGGACAGGGAGATGGTCGCTACCAATAGGCTCCAGGACATCCACCGTTATGCGGCGAAGGAGGTTGGGGGAGGAGAGGATAACATCGGGAGTGGAGTTGGACTCGGGACGGGTGTGCTGGGGGATGGGGATGAGGTCGCCTTGAAGGGAGGAGAGGAACCGATGCCACCGCTGTAACTGGGCGGCGGAACGACTATGGATGTTTGTGATAAACGGGCGGACTAGGGATTTATATATTAGCTGTTCTGTTATTCTTGTACCGAGTATATTTCTGAAAAGTTGCATATTTGCGAAGTAAGCTCTGTTTCCTGCTTGTATTCTTCCCCTTATAGCCTTTCCAGTATAGTTATCGTTTGTTATGAGGCCTACCAAGTAGTTAAAACAGGACACTCCTTTGAAGTATTTCCCAGTGATGTTTAAGTTTTTTGGGGTTCTTCTGTCTTCAGATTGTGTCTTTACCATATATTTTGTTGTAATTTACTATGAGCCCAATTTTTACGGCTTCTGTTTTCATTGCCCCATTTGTTTCTTGGAGTGTATTGATATTTCTTCCTACTATAGCAATGTCATCAGCGTGTCACGTATCTGGCTAGTTTTCATAAATATGGTGCGTCAATTGTTTATTTTATTTACCACATTAGGGAGGGCTGTATTGAATAGGACAGTGGAGAGACTGTCACTTTGCTGCGCGCTTTTATTAAACTCACAGCTTTCACTTGTTCTGCTAAGGACCTTTAGTTTTGCTCTTGTCTCTCTCATTGCCATTCTGCTTAGTTTTATCGGTTTAGCTCATATACCAACTTCTTCCAGTACTCTGCGTAGTTCTTTACGGTTTGTGCTGTCAAAGACTGTTTTGAAGTCGATGAATAGGAAATGCAGACCTATATCATATTCATAGAACGTTTCCATAGTTTGTCTCATCACAAAAATTTGATCAGTTGTTCCTATGTCTGGTTGAAAGCTACGCTGATATTCCCATAGTATACCTTCTGCGCACCTCTGTATCCTTTTGTTTAATGTACTTGCCAAGATCTTATAAGCTGTGCTTAGGAGTGTTACACCTCTATAGTTTTCACATGATGTTCTGTCCCCTTCCTTATAAATGATAATATTTATTCCAGTTTTCCAATTATCTTGCATAGCTTCTGTTTCCCATACATCTGATATTAATGTGCACAGTTCCTTTATTACAGCCTTACCCCCAGTTTTTATTAATTCAGCAATTATGCTGTCTTCCACAGGGGCTCGATTGTTTTTTGACTTCTGCACAGCCTGGGAAAACTGTTATAGTGTTGGCTTTCTTGCTTCATTGGTGTAGTTGTTTTCTTCCGGCTCCACTATTTCCTCCTGTGCAGCTGTCTCTTCATCTTATAGGAGTGTGCTTAGTGTATCTTTGAAATACTCTGCCCATCATCCCACTATCTGTTCTTCCTCTTGGTGTTTCCTTAAATATAACCATAGAGTGCCTAACCTCAATACAAACATTTTATACTGTAACATGCAAGTGCCTAGATCATTTTGAATATCTATTTAATTCAAGTTATATTTCCTCTAGTAGAGACGGAAGCACTTCAGTAAGAAATTCTGCCTCTTACACGTTAAAGTGACCTCAGTGAAGTAAGTCCGACCACGTAGTCTCCAATAACCAAAAAATGGTTCAAATGGCTATGAGCATTATGGGACTTAACATCTGAGGTCATCAGTCCCCTAGAACTTAGAACTACTTCAACCCAACGAACCTAAGGACATCACACACATCCATGCACGAGGCAGGATTCGGACGTGCGACCGTAGCGGTCACGAGGTTCCAGGCTGAAGCGCCTAGAGCCGTTCAGCCACAGTGGCTGGCCTCCAATAACCCCTAGCTAACATTCACACTATAATGTCTCTGATGTTCAGTCTGCCTGATTCAATCGGTAGTAATGCATATTTTTTAGATTCAACAGTCTATTTTTTGTAAAGGGAGCTCCTTCGATAAGGAGAATTCTTGAAGAGAGAACACGCTGTCATAATGTCGCATCAGAAGGGAGTGACAGAATTCCTTTCGACTTCTGCAGTCCCGTTTGTTCATGTATTGCGGAAGTGACACGTTCTACTGACAGAAGGTACTTGAGCACAAAACACGAAAAACACTGAACTTACGTATTCTAGGTGCAATCCATATTTCCTGGAGCTAATATGTGGATTATGAGCAACACCTGCCATATCTCATTCGTTAGCTCCGCACTTTGCAGACCTTCTCTTCATCCCCAGTGTCCTCATTGCTCTCCTAATAAGAATTTATTACCTTCGCTGTACTGCCCTGGTGGTAATTGTTTGTCGGTAAATGTTTATGCATGAAACTCAGTCGTTCTCCTCGTATTCCTTTGGATACTTCGTAATGAAGTGCATATCTAGTTTATTCGGATTTAAGACGGACATTTATTTTTCAAACAAGGCACGACTCGACTCATATAACCACACAGGTGGAATGAATGCCAGATTACCTCTACGGTAGGCAGGCGGGCGCAATACACTTTCTCCTGCTTATCCGACGAGATCTACTTGGATTTTGTCATGTGGGTTGAAATTACGGATTTCTTTGTTAGACAGCGGTCTGTTTGATGTTAAAAACAGATAAATTCTATATTGTAAATATTGTAATTTTTCCAAAACTGAAATCGACTTTTTAAGACTGAAGCGTCCTTGAATTCGTCTCTTTTATAATTAAGATACTAGCAGCAGACATTACCACCGTTACATTTGATAAAGTGAAAATAATACCAATGCCTCAGTTCTTAATATAGCTAATGAAGGAACTCTGTACCATTTAGAGAGGATTTTCTCACAATAAGTTATTCAATTACGAAATATTTGAAGTCAAAAGTTGACATACCATAACAAAGTCACCAAATCTGTTAATAAGAAACGCCACTGGGACGTATGGCCAAGACCGGCAGCTGGATGCTATTGTCGAATGCCAGGCGCTACAGACCCCAAACCACCGCCACTGAAGTGGCGTCAAGAGCGAGCTCATTGGAGAACAGAGTGGAGGGCTGTTGAGTTTACTGATGAAAGTTGAGAAGCTGGTCCTACCTCGTTGGCAGTGAGGACCGTGTGTTCCTTAGAAGGAGGCCAGTTACCGCAACCAGCCTGCCTGTGTGCTGATTGCATTGGTCCTAAACCAGGAGTTATGTACTGGGGGTGCGATTTCGTACGTCAGCAGAACTCTAATGGTTATTCCACGAATCCTGACTACTAAATTGTATCTCAAGCTGGTGATTTGGCCTGTCGTGCTGCTTTTCATGAACAGCATTCCATGGGGGGGGGGGTTTCCAACAGGATAACGCTCACACACACGCCGCTGTTGCAACCCAACATGCTCTATAGAGTGTCGACATAATACCTTGGCTTCCTCGATCACCAGATCTGTCTCCAGTCGAGTACATCCAAGACTCAGAGCAATCCTTGAGGTAACCTATTTGTAACAGTTTGTTTGTGTCACTGGGTACCAACCGCTTCTCAAATTGCTACTACAGATACAGTACAATGCGCTAGAGCCATCCACTGAACACCTCTCGGTAGTGCCACATGGCCGTTAGGAGCCCGGTCTTCTTGCAACCGTGCATCCTCGTTACCACCTCTGCAAGGAGTCACGTACAGTGGCTACATTTCTGCCAAGTCTTTCTGCAATATCACAGCTTCTCGTAGACCTACTACGCGGCTTCGTTCATACTCAGTGAGGTGTCGATAATGGTATCCTTCTCAACCTAAAGGTATTTTTGACAGACATCAGCTCATCACGTCCAATGTCACAGGTAATTATCGGTCACGAGCGTGGCAGCGTGTGCTTAAAGCAAACCTGATTTGCATCCTCATAGCCGGCCGAAGTGGCCGTGCGGTTAAAGGCGCTGCAGTCTGGAACCGCAAGACCGCTACGGTCGCAGGTTCGAATCCTGCCTCGGGCATGGATGTTTGTGATGTCCTTAGGTTAGTTAGGTTTAACTAGTTCTAAGTTCTAGGGGACTAATGACCTCAGCAGTTGAGTCCCATAGTGCTCAGAGCCATTTTTTTGCATCCTCATAGTGCCCATACTAGCGATTGGCGTGAAATTTAAATAGGCGTCACCGTTCAGATGTAAAAGCACGCTTTCGTTTATGCTGCACAGTTCCTTCTTGGCGCAGCTATTTTCTTCCTTCAGTGTAGTTCCTTTATTACCGGAAGATACACAGTCTAGTCATGCCTTGTATTGACTGATGACTTTGGAGCGATTATTTGCCTCCATTTTAACCATTGCTCTTGGAGCGTGTTACAATTTTAACCATTTTATAGCTCACTCTGTAATTTCATGTTACTCATGTTATACTACTGGACGTTCTAGTTCCCTTCCACAGCCCACCCACGTTTGTATTCATACTACTTACGTCTAATATTGTTTTATGACTACGGAACGGTTACTTGTCTCCATTTAATATGTCGGCTTAATGGATTTGTCAACGGCCTTGCCACAGTGGTAACACCAGTTCCCGTCAAATCACCGAAGATAAGCGCTGTCGGGCTGGGCTAGCACTTGGATGGGTGACCATCCGGTCTGTCCAGCGCTGTTGGCAAGCGAGGTGCACTCAGCCCTTGTGAGGCAAACTGAAGAGCTAGTTGATTGAGAAGTATCGGCTCCGGTCTCGAAAACTGACAACAGCTGGGAGGTCGGTGTGCTGACCACATGCCCCTCCGGATCCGCATGCAGTGATGCCTGCGGGCCGAGGATGACACGGCGGCCCGTCGGTACCGTTGGGCCCTCATAGTCTATTCGGACGGAGTTTTAGTTTTTCTTAATGGACTTTGTTGCAACTGCAACCCTTTTATAAGTCACTCTTCATATTACTAAGGTTTTATCGCAGGAAGTTTTTGAGTGGTACTTTTAATTTTACCTGAACGGCTCTGGCTGCGCTGCCTGTAATTGCTCTCTACGTACTTGTTATATTATTCACTGTCTTCTTCCTCCTTCAAGTTGTAACAGTCCCAAGACTTTGTCGTGTTTCTTCCCTCTCCATCCTTGCACCATCTAGCGGCATATTTCCATACTTCTGGTTGTTCTCTCGGGCACACCGCGCATCGGCAGTTACAGTGACAGCTTGTTAACTTGGCTCTTATATCACACATATTAACGTCTCCACAATGTAGTTTTTGCCAGCAGCTGTTGAATTTCATCAATAGTGCATCTTTATATTTTTCTATCCCAACACGTGTTTATTCCGTAGAATTTTCCTCAGGAGACTTCCTTCAAATTCTATTTTAGGTCAACACCCACGGCTGGCAGTGCTCATGTACGTATACTGTCTGTGCCTGCTACCCAGTCGAAATTTTGATGTCCATCCCGTACCCATTCAATTTCGACCGTTCTGTCAATTCGAACGCCGTCTGAACGTTTGATTCAGTGTATTATTAACGAACAAATAAAGTTAGGTATGTCAGTATTTGTTCCCCTGTCTTTCAGGTTAATTGGCTTGTTTTACCATTATTATAACTTTTGATTAATATTACACTTTCTCATGGAAGTGTACACCTGAGGATGAGATTAAATCATCGCGAAATATCTTTTATCTGATACTGTAATGTAGGAACTACAAACAGATAACGCGGCTACAAAAAGGTTTCTAGAATATTCCAAATTTAAAAGTTTTTAAATATTTCTGTCATGTAACGAAGCTGTGGATGCCAAACCGTAAGACCATAAATTAATAAGACATGGAACAAATTCCCTATTGTACACAAAACAGGTCGGGATACTTGCCGAAGCAATTAAACAATTGAGACGCATGTCAAACTTAGAACAACTCTAATCCTCCAAGATTTGCGATGATTTACAGTAGCTCGAAATTTTGCGCAAACTTCAGAGCGAGATGCTGCTAATAGTTCCCACAATGAAACTCTAACAGAAAATCCTAAGACATCCTAGCCGTAAGTATAGCGTATCAGAGGCAAGACCCTATCAATACCTTCACTGCACAGTAGCAATGGTAATGTTATAAATGACAATGCTACTAAAGCTGAGTTACAAACATCATTTACCTACATTTCTTCACCAAAGAAATAAATATTTCAGAATTCAAATCTAGAACACCTGCCAGGACAAGTAACTTAGAACTGTTCACCATCATTGTAGTGAAGGAGCTCAACTCACTTAGTTAAGGAAAGTCTTTCGGTCAACACTGCATAGCAGTTAGGTTCCTTTTAGAGTATGCTGGTACTTTGTATTATAGCTCCACACGTAGCAATCATATGCAAACAACTGCTAGACGAAAGATCCGTTTCTGAAGACTGGAAAGTAGTACAGGACACACCAGAACTTGAGTACTGTTGGAAAGGAAACAGAAATAACCCAGTAAACGACAGACCAATGTCACCGACGTCTACTTACACTAGGCGTTTGGAACATATACTATATTCGAACATTATGAATTACATACGTTTGAGTAGGCTTCCGCAGCCAGAGTCAGTTGACATACAAGTTTTCTCGGTATGGTACCGCGTCATATTGACGTTCGTTTCTCCCAGCAGTAGTTTTATACAATATGACGCAGTACCATATCCACAAAACGTTTATGTCGATTATGAATTACATCGAAGAAACCGATCTATTGATACATAGTAAGGATTTCGAAAATATCGTCAAATAAAACTAGCTCTTTATTCACACCAAGCAATGAACGCCATCCACAGGGGATGTCAATCTGATTCCATATTTCTAGATTCCAGAAGGCGTTTAACACTGTTCCTCAAAAGCGACTTCCAATCAGATTGCATGCCTGTGGAATATCGTCTCTGTTGTACAATTGGATTCATGATTTCCTTTTGATAGGCCACAGTCCGTAGTAACTGACAGAAAGTCGTTGAGTAAAATGGAAGAGACATTTGGCGTGCCCCAGGGAATTGTACACCATTTGCCGTTACAAATATATATAAACGATTTTGGAGACAATCTTAGCAGCCCTCTTAGAGTGTTTGCAGATGATGCTGACATTTACTATCTAGTGAAGTCATTCTAAAGTCAAATCCAGTAGCAAAATGATTTAGACAAGGTATCTATATGACAGAAAATTGGAATTTAGCTCTAAATTTTGAAAAGAGAGATGTCATACACATGACCACTAAAAGGAAGCCGTTAAGTCGTACAAATGTAAAGGCTATCAATTCAGCTAAATACCTAGCAATTACAATAATGAATTTAAATCAGAACGATCACACAGTAAATGTTGTTGGGAAGGTGAACCGAAGACTGCGTTTTATTGGCAAAACACTTTGATTATGCAACAGGCCCACTAGAGAGACTACCTGGACCGAAATATCTGCTAACCATTACCAGGACAATGGTAAAATGAAAACCATTTTGCTGTAACAGGAGTTATCACACAGGATGTTGGAATATAATCCAGAACCAAAATATGGGAACCTAATTACGCCAAAAGCGTGTTTCAGGAGAAATTCTGTAGTCCTATACTTCAACAGGGGTCAGATTAATCTCATGGCATGAACAACAAATATCCATGGGAACTTTAAGAAACATCTGCATGCGATGGATATCAAGTAGGAGGCCCCTAAGTGTAACCTTTGTGGTGAGGGAGGTGAAACCGCACCACGCTTAATCTTCTAATGCGAAGCGTCAGAGGTCTAATGACATAGATTATTCTTGTAATTAACTAACGAACTGGTAAATGGTGCCCTACTGCTCTTTAATGATAGTGGTTAGATTGAGTACAACTACAGGGAGTGATATCGCCCAATAAACTCAATTTCGGTGACGGAGAAAGTGAGCCAACATCACTGCTGCTGTCCCTCTAGTAACTTCCTCGTTACTAGAGGGAGAAAACCATCATAACGACCAGGACAGCGGTGTACTGACCACACGCCAATCGTATCCACATCCTCATCTGAGGATGACGTGGCGGCAGGATGGTCCCGATGGGCCACTTGTGGCCTGAAGACATAGTCCTTTCGTAGAGGGAGCTGTAGAGGGTGAAACCTGGAGGAGAAGACAGAGACTGGAATACATCCAGCAAATAATTCAGGACTCAATAAGCGCTACCCAGAGATGAAGAGGTTGGCAAAGGAAAGAAATTACATCGCGTCCTACAACTACGGAATGAATTCGTGCAATTGAATTTCTGACAGCGTTCAGTTTTAACGTCTGCGGAAGAAATTTTTCGCCAGAGTGAAACACTGATACTTCTAGGGACTTGACGGTTTGTTTCCTTTTACGTTGATCAAGAAATGATGTAGCTGGTCGCACGTGTAACTAAATTCTCATGAATTCTTCAATAGGAAGCAGAGATTCAGCTGAGATCTGGATTTCCCTGTCACTAGATTTCGTATATTTCTCCTCAAGACGATGGGCCTGTCAAAGTCTTCAGCTAACTAGAGAGCATGTCTGAGTTTTGCATTTCTCATATGACTGACTAACTCGGTTGCGTAGTCGCTTGTTGGCGAGATAATTATTAACAGGTCGGCTGCCGTTATATTGCTTTGTGCTGCAAACCTGATGCCCATAATGTGTTTCAGTTGATCGGAAAACCACGACGCAGGTTCTCTATAAGTTATTGAACCTCTCAGTGAATTTACATACTTCGTAATTTATGTCAGAGTTCTTAAGAGAGGCATCAGGCATTACGAAGTGGTTTACTGTCAAAATTCTTAGAGGATAACTTCTAAGAAGAATCAAGCAATATCCTGATTCCTCGTAAATATATTCTAAGAAGAATCTCAGATCTCAGCTGAATCTCTGCTTCCTATTGAAGAATTCATGAGAATTTAGTTACACGTGCAACCAGCTACATCATTTCTTGATCAACGTAAAAGGAAACAAACCGTCAAGTCCCTTGAAGTATCAGTGTTTCACTCTGGCGAAAATATATTCTAAGAAGAATCAAGCAATATCCTGATTCCTCGTAAATATATTCCGCGAAAATATCATTGGCTTAATAGCAGAGAGCTTCAGCCTCGAGCGGAGGATTTCCAACAATTGTTCCGTAGCTTTTTTTGCGACTGAAACAGAGAATGGTGAAATTAACAGTGCTACAGAAAGAACTCTACGCCACGCACCATAAGATCGTTTGCAGATTGTGGATGGAGACGTTTAAAGGTCCTGGATGGTAATATGATTTCCGAATGTCTTGAACTGTGGTTTAAGGTGACTGGTTCATTTCCATTGCATAAAGGAATGTGTATGGCAAGGACAAGCTAACTGGACATTGATGTGCGCTATCTTGCAGTGCAGTGGGAGAAAGAGTTTTGACTCTTTTCTGTGTTGTTTGGGTGCAATGTGCTGGGGGCAAAGAATCAATCTCGTCGCAGTCTGAGAAGTCATCGATTCGGTTGTATAGTTACGCTCATAATTCAGCCATCAATACGTTTTACTACATAAAGCGTTACCTTGCTTAGAGAGCATGTTATATCGCATCTTATAAGACTAATACTTCAGGTACTATAATGTATATTACATGGTTCAAATGCATACATCTCACGTGCGTTACGGTAAACCTCAATAGCGATCTGTTGGACGACCCCGGTTGTGAACGTAAATTTGGGTAGCTACAAATATATAATTTTATATTACCTCTCCAGTTCCCATCTACTCCCTGCTATTATAGCTAGGTACACGTGGTGGCCAGTGTCCAAGGCCCGTGCTAAGCGACACCACGGTGTAGCATTTTTTAATAAATTAGGAGATGTGGGAGACTGGCCAAGTAATTGCTTGCCGCGTCTGTCTGTAGAGAGATGCTCGTAAGTCGCCCTCTCCGTGTTTTGCTTCCGCTCTAGGGTTAACCAACTTAGACTGCCGCCTGAGTCTTTCTTGTAATTAGCATCGACCACAGAGCAGAAGTCTTTTAGGCCGTCTGCCTCTTCCTGTCTCTATTATTGCGTACTCGTCCCACAAATATCACTGTTCCTTCCAAAAACCTTTTAACTTTTACCTGTAGCCCAGTAGCCAGTTATTCGGTATAATTTCGTCTTACTTGAAGGTTCCCACTTTAAAATGGTATCTCCACAATAAGAACATCCTTCTCTGGTCGTTTGTCGCAGTTGAAGAAGCTGTACAGGGGAAAACTCTACGTGAAGACAGTACAGGGTGTTTGTAAATTAGTTATACAGAAGAAATCTTTAATTGTTAAAATGGTAAGTTACTAAACTATTTGGAGAAGACAGATTGGGAATTGTCATCAAGATAACGCTTACATACTGATGAGTCAAAACGTAATGATCACCTGCTGAAGAGCTTGTTTGTCCGTCATTGGAACGAAATACATTAATGATAATGCGTGTCAGGTGTCCGACAGTTTGTTGGTAGGTTTGTGGAGGTCTGTGGCGTTAGATCTCTACGCACAGGTCATGTAATTCGCGTAAATAACGGGTCGCTTATTTGCGTACACAGTGGTGGCGCGTTGAAGCGACCCACACGGGTAGCATAGGGTTTACATCAGGCGAATTTGGTAGCTGAGACAGCAACCTGTGCTCACTATTATGCTCGTCAAACCACGGTAGCACGGTTCTGGCTCCGAGACACGGACAGCAGTACTGCTGGAACATGTCAGGTAAGACAAGAAGCATGAAGAGATGTAAGTGGTTCGCACGTGTCAGCGTTTCTTTGATTACTATCAAAGGTCCAAGGCAAACGCAAAAGGATGTCTCCGATAACATAGTACTGCTCACCTCAGGCTGCGTCTATGGCATGGTGCACGTTTCGTGCCGCACGTTTCGATGACGGCGTTTGTGGTGATAACCACTGTGGTGTCACCTCCAGACACCACACTTGCTAGGTGGTAGCCTTCAAATCGGCCGCGGTCCGGTAGTATACGTCGGACCCGCGTGTCGCCACTATCAGTGATTGCAGACCGAGCGCCGCCACACGGCAGGTCTAGAGAGACTTCCTAGCTCTCGCCCAGTTGTACAGCCGACTTTGCTAGCGATGGTTCACTGCCTACTTACGTTCTCATTTGCCGAGACGATAGTTTAGCATAGCCTTCAGCTACGTCATTTGCTACGACCTAGCAAGGCGCCATTATCAGTTAGTATTGGTATTGTGAATCATGTTCCGTCAAAACCGACGTTCATCATTAATGGATTAAAGTTAAGTATTCCACCAGCTACGTCCGTTTTCCTAAATTCTAATTTCCTTGTCCTGTTCCAAACCTCACACCAGCCTGCGTTAGCTAAAACGCGTGCATTTCGGTCTCCTTTAGTAAAACGGTGTTGGCTCTCTTGCCAACGACGACAACAACCACTATCTAGTATAGGCGACACGTATCAATCGATCGACGATCGAATCTCGATGGTTCGATGCACAGTTGAAAAAACTCCAGAAATTCAATTAATAAATCAGTTTGGCTTGCTGTCTAAAGTGGAGGAAGGGCCTCATCCAGATGTAGTTGAAAGTAGGTTGAAGTAGAATGTTAGCTTAAAGAAAAAAAGACAGGTCGGGATCAAACCAGAATAGGAAAAGAAGAATTCTGTTTATAGGCAGCAGTCATGGGAGGGGTGAGGGCCAGCAGCTTCAGGAGAAATCAGGTGCAGGTTACCAGATTTGTGAAACCGAGTGCTAGCCTTAGCCAGGTGACAGGAAACGTAGGTCAGCTATGTAGGGATTTTGAGAAGGAAGATCAGGTAATTACAGTTGATGGATCAGGAAAAGCCTGGCTATGTATCCAAGATACAGTATTAGGAGAGACCTGGATAAAATAGGAGCAGAAACTCAGCACACAAATGTGGGGTTTGTGGAGGCGTTTCAGCGCCATGATCAGCCCTGGTTAAACACTGCTGTAAGGCATGTTAACACTGAGCTGAACAGGATGCTCCAGACACCGGCAAAATCTCACGTAAGTTTTGTTCCAGCAAATGCTATTCGAAGGTGGGGATACACTACACATGGCCTGCACGTGAATAGGATGGGGAAATGTAAGTTAGCTTCTCTGTTAGCAGGAACTGTGAGGGGGTCCACAGTCACACAAGGGGTGATCCCTGTGGTTAATGGGTCCAGGCAGACAGGGTTCTTAGGTTAAAGCCAAAGTCCAGACAGAAGACAATCAAGATAAATAGAGTAAAATAAACTTCACGTACAGTTAATTGGGGTAAAGTTAAGGTCAGTATCAACATACTTCATCAAAATATCAGGGGAATAAAAAATAAAGTAGATGAGCTATCAATATGTTTAAATGATCTCAAAAATATGAGTGAGATTGATATAATCTGTCTTTCTGAACACCATGTAACTGTGGGCATGGATAGTGTCAGTATAAGTGGGTATAATTTAGCATCTTACACTTGTAGATCTAGGATGGATAAAGGAGTTGCCATTTTCATTAAACAAGGGTATAAGTGGAAAACTCTAGAAGTAAGCAAATATTTTGTTGATCAGCACTTTGCTCAACCTATCTTTGGCACAGAAAGGGATAAAATATGCTGCTCTAAATATTTTAGACATATTACCTGATGAAATAAGGTGTCTGACAGCAGTAATAGAATCAAAAATAAATTGATATCATATCTCCTTGACAACTCCTTCTATACCACCGATGAATTCTTGAATAGGAATAAATAATCTATAAATATAGTATATGCATTTTGTGCCATTTAAGAGAATGGGATAAATAATAGAAATATTTATCTCTAACTCTGTATTGTAATTCAAAATTTTTGTTTCATATGTGCATTTCTTGTGTACTTGACACTTCCACATCATAACGGCTACCATACCGTGCGACTGATCAGTGGAACATGCAACCAACTAACTAACTAACTGACACAGCAGTCGCGTGATTGACGATGCCGTTAGTGTCAACGAGTGAATACCTAGCTGCTGTGGAGCTCCATGTTCAACTACGAACTATGAACGGTATACTCTGAAACACTTGTGCCTGCAACAGCATTGTGCTCTATCGGCAGAGATATCACACGTGACCATCTGCCCAACTCTACAGATCTTTTCCGTATTCTAGATACTCGCTCACAGACCTTGCGTAATAATAACATGCCCATTGTCAAAGGTACTTTTGTCAATGGATTTCCCCATTTGCAGCCCATTTCATAGCTAGGGTGATTCCAAGTCTGTATGCTCCACTTGCATTCTTTCTTTACCGCATCACACGCCCGCAACGGCACCAGGCGGCATCCAGTGTCGCTGTGGACAGTGATCCTGTTGTGGCTGATTAGTGTACATCAGCTTTCACCCACAGACTTTGCCAGGAAAACAAAGAGAAACTCACACACATTTCATCACAGAAGCAAGAACACATATCTCACACACATCACCGCCATCTGTAGCAAACGAAAGAAGAAGGCAACTGTCACAAGGAATGGAAGCAGCAATCTAGAGTGGGAGAGAAAGGGGAAGGTATAGGAGTATATGGGTGGAGAGAGAGAGGTGCACAGTATGGTGGAGTGTTCAGGGACTAGACTGGCGACAGGTGCAGTCTTGGGAGGCTGTGCAGCAGGGAAATGAAGATCAGGGCAAGATGAGTGGGTGTGTTTGCAGATTACAGCACACAAACAGGTTGAGAGACGAGGATAGGGATGAGGTGACGGACAGAGGGGGTGGGAACGGTTTGGTGGACACTATGTTATATAGACTCAGGCCCGGATAGGGTGGAGCCCCTCCACACCCACACTGACATGATGACCTAGAGAAAAGGTCTACTGCCATCTCTGCTTATTGGTTAGTTTTCACTAAGTGAGGTCTCGCAGTATGTTGGTGATGTCATGTTTGCTTATGTGTGGTTGTGATTAACCATTAATAAGCGCTCACCTCTAGCTGGAATGGGTAGAAAGTTGAAGGAACTATAGCGGAGTGAAGGGCAGAGGGAAAAAAATTACAAGGCAATAGCCAAGAGAAAAGAAATCTCTGCAAATTTTGGGTCGCGTTGTAAGCGCAGTGGCGGATTTCTTGCTGCCTGCGACAGGTCATGCTACGGTAGGTTTTAGTAGTGCGTCTAATGCAGGCAGATTCCTTTGGCGTTGTGAAGTGTTGTTACTCGGCGACTGTAGATGGGTACCGGCTTTGGCTTCTTTACCAGCATTAACATGCCTGTAACAATTCGGTCCATCATTAGTTCGTGTACGATAGGTCAAATATCGGATTCAGAGTGTGGGGTGGTGTTGGCGGTTTGTTTGTGAGTTTGTTTGCATGCTCGTCGGCTTCCCTGCTGTAGCCTGTTGGTTTGCTGTGATGTCAGCTGGCATATCTAGTCAGTACTGTTGATGTGCAGTCGCTTACCAATGTTGTCACTTGTGAGTGTGTGATACCTCGTCATAGGTGGTTCTGCCCCAGACAGCAATGTCTTTGGCTGCTTATGCTTCCACATATAGTTGTGATCATTGTTTCACAGAGTAAGGATGAAAGGATTGTTCGAATGTCTCAAGTCCAAATATAGTTGTGTGGCGAGTATTCTGAATACTTCCTTGAGGTTTTCAATGAGGCATTCATTTTGAAGATCCGTGGTGCGAGTGCAGCGTGGAGTGTTGCTATTCATGTGCAGCATTTCGTTCTGTACGACCTGCAGGCGGCGCAGGCATGTAGGAGCTGAATATCCCCATACGGAAGCTGTGTCCATTTTCAGGGCCCTAATCAGTGTCATGTATATGGACTTCGACACACTCCTGTCTAGTATGCTTTCCTGTTTAACATAGAATAGAGTTATTTGGGCCTCGTCTGTTCTCCTGGAAACACGTTCTGTGCGGTCCCCCAATGTAAGTTTCCGGTCCAGCCAGACACCGAAGTATCTGACTTTCTCTTGGAAACATATTGAGCATGC
Organism: Schistocerca americana; assembly: GCF_021461395.2. Lineage (NCBI taxonomy): Eukaryota > Metazoa > Arthropoda > Insecta > Orthoptera > Acrididae > Schistocerca > Schistocerca americana. Next base: position 747,060,854 of record NC_060122.1, on the reverse strand, counting down.
ACGTAGTGTTACTTGTCTACAGTGTTGATGTTTGTTCAGTTGCTTTGGTCTACGTGTGAACACAACCGCTTCACACGTTATAACACTTACTGCCCAACACATAGTACTGTATCGTGAAAAACCAAATACAGCATTATACTGCGCTGTTTGTTATACCGGCATAATGTGTATTACCAAATATGGTATTACGATGCAGCAAATGCAACCCTCTGGGAGGATTTGAGTAAATTGACCGTGAGTTGCCTAATGAGTTTGGATTAGCCAACCTAAATTTAATATAACAGTAGAAACCAGAAAGCTAAAGATCGAAACTGGGAAAATACCGTAAGTAACCAAGTTTACTTAAATGAAATTTAATATTGTCGCCAGCCTAATTAGGCATAGTAATATGAAGATTATTTTTAAAGAATCTGTATTGAATTTAGGTAAAGGAAAGCTACCATTACTTCCTTCCCAGTGAAGTGCAATGAAACTCTACTACAATCAGATAAGTGGTACAGTGTGCAAGCTCTCACAGGAACACTTGACACTTTATCTCTTCTCAGCAGTAATGATTTGTCATATATAAGTTGTTGCGTCATCAAATGTTGTGAAAGACACTACTAAACCAAAATTGGACATAGTCCTGTTTCAATAGTTACTTTCCATATACTATGAAGATATAATAAGTCACTTGCAATAGGATTTTACACTCTCTATGAAGCAATCTCATTTCTATTTTTATGAATAAAAGCAGTTACAGTAACTTTATCTTTCATACGCAAAGACTTAGGTGGGGCCCTCAAACAGCCTTTCCAAATTTTACTACACAAAGCACACAAAACCTTAGAAGTGCTTCATAACGCAGTTCGTAAATTCATTGTTCAAGAATGTTTCTTCTTATTTAGCAACACTCAAGTGTGGATTCTCAACTGACCATTACACTAAAGTAAACTAAACACACTTTTCTGAGTTGATTTGTAAGATGCAAATTTAGGTATTACTCTTCCTAAAATTTCACTCACCTTGCAGGACTTTTAAAACAGTTAATGGCCGTGATCTTTTATACAGGTTCTTAAGTACGACTTTAAATGCATCTTATTCTAACTAACCTCAAAATAACGTGCTTGCTTTTATCATTAGCACAACTAGTAATTTTCACTGACATAATTAAATACAGTTAATGTTTGAAGCACAAATACTTTGAATTAAAACAAATCAAACATTATGAAGGTTTTCATAAATGCAATACTAACAACCTCCCTAGATTTTAATTAAACCCACAGTATTTCTATATATCTTGTTGCATTCAGAATTAAGCAACACCGTCGATCACTTATTTTCAATCGTTTCTCACATAGAGGATACACAGATGTTAGTGATTAAGTGGAATGGATTCAAAGAAGTATGATGAGAGGAGCCAATTCAAGGGTCAGATTCACAATTTAACATAATTTCCCTTGTTATCGCAAATTAAACAACTCTTAGATGATCTGGTTCATACTTTGACATAAATCTGACCTCTTACAAATGCCGAAGTGATTGTGCAGTATCGGTGGTGACTTCATAACGGCTGCTATTCTCTTCTCTGGAAGTAATTGGCTCTATTATATCCTTCTTGGCGACGATACTTCCAACATTTGACACTTTTCCATTAATAGAGCACCATTTTATAGCTGTACACATCGGAGGCCTTTCCATATTAATCCAGGTACTGGATGCCACCCTCGGCACTTGCGCTGTTCACTCGCTTGCTGCTCAGGCCAGATCAGACTCTCTAGTAGCTAGCTGCAGACTGACTGTGCTCTCTCACTTGGCCCCCAGACTGAACGCCACATCCACCTTTTAGCCCGCACCAACCACATTTGGCGAGCACCAACCCACCTCCATTGCAAAGGGGAAATACTGTGGCTTTTCATTTTATACACTGCAAGTTCCTAGGTATGAACCGGCTTGTACATAGTTGTAAACAAATATTTTTTTAAAAATCTCAATATGTAGATACATAAAGATGACAACACAAAAGCCACATATTTATATAACATTTTCCTCCAATGAATACAAAGAATTTATTTTAGTAAAGAGAAAACATTTTACACAACTTTGCACTTCATTACAATAGGTCAAAGACATTATACAGTGAAAAATACTTACTTGATATCGACCAGAATTAATCAAAACCAATTTTTTACAGTGTAACCACGTTATTGCAACGTGTCAACTTTTACTTTAAGGCCATCATTCCCACCAAGGCTCGGCAGTCTTGAGTGCCAACTGTAATCACGAATTTATGTTTGATAGATTAGATGGGTAGATCACATAACTAATGAGGAGGTATTGAAAAGATTTGGGGAGAAGCGTAGTTTGTGGCACAACTTGACTAGAAGAAGGGATCGGTTTGTAGGACATGTTCTTCCCTGGGGTACTATAATATTGATACCTCGCTGTGGCAGTTGTTTGCAATGCACTTCAATGTTGAAACATCTGTCCACGAGATATGTATGTGAGACGTACCAGTTGTCAGGGTAAACAGCATAGCATTGTTTGTGTATGAGGTTCTAACATTCTGCGTGGTGTCCGTTTGTTCTAAGGGGTGTCTCCCTACCACTTTCGCGCAACGACGCTCTGAGTGTGTTTTTTAAGGAATTGACTAGTTTGAACCTGGGACCTGTTGCTGGTAAGGAGACGCCATACCACACATGACATCTAGAGTTCAGTAGAGTTCAGTGAGGCTAGCGATGATATAATCAAATACTTGATGATTTCAGTGACAGCTCCACTGCACTCCCTGTAAAAGGATCTTAATACTAACTAAATTTAGTGGAAGGGGTTCAAGGCTTTCCTATTTTTAGTTGGCTGGTAAAATAACGTCGAAAAAGCAGTCAAGTTTGCCATTGGAAATTTTATTCTACTCACAAAACTTTGTTTATAAATTGCACTATTGATAAAAGGAAATATTTTATTACAGGATGATAAAAACCATTTGCGTTCAACAAAAATGTGAACGAATATTCCCTGAATGGGTTTCCAAGTTCTACAATGGATCGAAAGATGACCTATGCCATATCACATCTACAATCTAAATTTAAGTTAAGTTTCATAAAAGAGAATACTATCAAAAATGGTCTACAGTGACCCTCAATTATCTTTAATCTCTTATTTAACTTGTCGTAAATTACAGTGGCTGATGTGGCTTCTCAATAATTATATAACAGAAAAATCATCGTGTTTCAGGTTTGTAACTTCTAATAGCAAACGTGAATACGACGAAGTTTAATTGACGATCGACACTAGTATTACGTAAAAAGGGGGTGTAACAGATGAGACTTCTGCAGTTCTGAGTGATGCCTTATGCGCTCTTATGCGGCATCATGTGCGTTAATTACTTTGGCGTTGATTAGGAAGCATAAGGGGGCGGCGGGCGGCGCATCTCCACACACCTCGCCGTCTTGGAAGCAACTCTTTCTAACTTCTCCTTACTACAATTTACCGAAGTTGGTTTAAGAAAAGCTATCTGGCTGCGTTTTCAACTGACCAATCAGGGTCTCAATGTTAACTTTCAGCTCCGTCTACAAAAATTCTTCCTATCCAATGAGAAACGTTATACTTTTCGTGGTGGGGCATTTTAATGTTCGCTACGTAACAGAGACGCATATAGTCTCACGCTAAAGCTTGCAGCTGGTGTGGCCCTTTTAGTGTTATCGTAAGATCCATACTATTCTTCTCGAGGGCTCTATCTTTTAACATGGGCTGGGGGTGGTCTTGGTGGTCGGCTGGCGACGTGGATGTCCGTCCCTTATCGTAGGGCCTCCTTGCCTACACGACTCTGCTCTCGGCTTCTGTTCTCGTTTCTCCACTCGGAAGAACTGGTAAGGTATGACATGCATTTAGGTGTTCTTGTGTTAGTGTGTGGTATTCCATTTGCTCAATCGTTGATCGCATTACTTTCGTTAATTTAATGTCAGGATTTATTCATGGCTATGTGACATACTGCCAGATTTGCTATCACGTCAGGGTTTTCATGGAAGGTGTTGGATTTGCCTGACACCTTACATATCACCACCCCTCGATCTTAATTTTTGCACTGAAGTTAGGCAATGATTGAATCGTCTAAGTCAGTCAAAAATTAATCCTTTATCTAAATTTTGTTGCCTACTGTTTAACCATGGTATCTTAGTTCTATGGTAGTTTGTATTACTAATTTATATTTTTATATTCTTCTACAATATTCTCAAAAATATGATTATATTGTCAAGAGAAGACTATTGTTATGTTATTATCACTACTAATTTTTTATTATTTTCTTTCTTTATTTAAGTGTGAAGTTTGTTTTTATGAAGTTTGTTATCGAAAGTGAGGAGTCTTTCACATAGATTACCTTAGAAATATTTATTTTATAAATGTAGTAACTATGTAAAACCTATTCCTAACACATCTTCTAAATATTATGTACAAGTATAATGTTTTTGTTTCTAGACACTCATTTCAACATTTTTACACTAACAAATAAGAGTTATTTCCAAGAATTGCTTTGACAAAGAAATATACATACATAAGTGTTGAGATATTATCCTAACACATGGTACAAATGTTAATAAGGGAAAACACCCAACAAGATAATTTTCTATTCTTTGTTTTTATAAGGAGAAAATAAGTAAAATATAGTTATTCTTTTATTTTTGTGAGGAGAAAATAAGTAGCACATAGTTTTAGTGTTTATTATGCCTTACTTTTGTTCTTTATACACTGTCCATTTCAGAACTAATTACTTATTTATATCGATAGTCTATTTTTACTTAAGCCCATTGTTTATTTTATAGTTTATTAGCTGTCTGGTGTGCTTTACTTATTTAGTTTTTCACTCTTGTCTTTTGCACAATTCCTACATCACACGATTTCACACATTTTCATTATCCTATGAATGTTTATGCATGAGGTTGAGGAATATTTTTGCACGAAGTTGATGGACTTGGGCGAGATGGATGTGGGTAAGTATTTGATTTACAGCTTCGTTCGTCGTTCCTTGTTGGCTTTGCAATGGTGTATTGCAGTTGTGGAGGTCCCATAATGGAATGGAGCTGTGAGTGTGGAATCTCGTGGTTTACTGGCTTTGTATGCGTGAAAGTCATCGTTATATGTTGCTAAAAGCGGTTGTCTTTCGTTGTAATACTTAACAGACGACTAATTTACAATAGGATAGGGATTTGGGAAGGTATGTCGTCTATTCTTCACCCATCTTTTTTCTTGGTCTCAATCTTGCGAATCTTCTGTTCTTCCTGCTTTTTCTCTGATTCTTACTTGATTCTTGGTTCTTCTCTGGGCAGGATATGGGAATATTGATCGATAACTCGTCGCTTTGAAGTTCTCCTCCCAGTAACAAATTGTTTGGACGTGTCATTTCTACTTTGTGGAACTTTTCTTCAGTTTCGTGCATCAGTGTGCTGTTTAATAGCAGTAGTGTGACTTTTACACATATTTTTTGCCCAAGCGGTCTTCTCGTCAGGCCATTTTTTGCTTGCTCCGTTGAGTCGGGGCATCCAGGGACCCTTCTGGCCTTCCGTGTCATGTCTTGCCCATCAGGGTTCGCCTTAGCTGTAGATTTACTGCCGACTTCAGATACAAATGCCCTTTGTTGGTCTCGCTGTCCTTTCCCTTCTCTCGATGCTTCTGCCTTGCAGGAATCGTGTGTTGCTAATTATGTCCTTTTCTTTTTTAATACTTCTCTCGTTCCAATTTGTGGGTCGTTGCATCTGGTTCTTGCTGTAGTTTTTACAATGGTTCTTACAAAAAGCTTTGCTTATAATCATCTAACATATGTCTAGTATCTACATTGTTTTACACCTTTTTAAAAAGCTTTACAAATTTTGGCGCCCTTTCCATGTTACAATTCTAAGATATTTTGAGTCTTAACTTCTACAAGAATCCTCATATTCCTTTTTTATTTTTGTGTAGTGTCGTGGTGTATAGCATTTTAGTATTTCATGCTGTTAGACTATCTATGCTTTATCCCTTCACCATAAGCTATGCTACTATTGGTGTTATTTTTGTTTTTGTTTTTATTGAAGCAACTGTCTTTTTCCCACCTTCCTCTCTCTTCATTCTTCTTTCTCCTGACGATCTTATCTGCAATATAAACTTAAAATATTGTGCTCATTATTTGCTTGAACTTCTTGAAATTTTTCGTCAATTTCTTTATGGACTTCTAACATGAGTTGAGGCGATTTCCCCTTTTGTGCATACCATCCCAAATCTTCATCCTCTTTATCTTGCATGATTCTTAATTGTTTGTTAATAACTGGTATTTCTTCTAAATTTAGCTTTTGCTCAAAGAGAAGTGTGACATACCCGAATGTTACACTACCTATCCCCATATCTATTACTGCTCATCTCTCATTCAAAAAATCTGCACCTATAATCAAATCTAAAATTAGTTTAAATATAATCACCAAGTTGGCTTCGATCTTTTGACCTTGGCACGAAAGAGTTAACCTTGTTTGTCTCATAACTTCCGCAGCATTTTTTCTAATAGGACCTCTAACTTTAATCTTACATGTTTTCAGAACTGGCAATTCCTCATTGGCATTACACTGCATGAATAAATTTTCTGAGATCGCGGTTAGTTCATTTCCGCCATCAATTACAATATTGACTGGGATATGTTTTACCATGGCCTTCACAATGGTTGAATTTGAAAGGATTGGTTCTGTTCTTCTTCTTCTTGTATCAACGAATCCTCCACTGAATCATACATGAGTCTTTTCAGGACTTTCCCCTGTGAATTCCTACTTTCTGTACGATAAGCTTCGCCTGCTACTTCTCTCTCTTTTATTTCCTCCTCTCTATTTCTTCCTTCATTTATGCTTTCTTCAACATCCTCTACTTGTTCCTCATCCTCGTCTATCTTCTCCTTCTTCGTCGCTACTTCCACATAATCGCATCTAAATCCTCTAATTATCGCTTCATAACTTCCTTCATTATATATGTTGGGTTGTGTGCCCACTAGTAACTTATTTTCAACTTCCGTAGACTGCGCATTATCCTCATTGAATTCGCTTTCCCTGGTTTCCATCTCAAATAGCTCTGCAATACTCATTACTTCGTCCTTTCCTCCTACATTTGTTGTGCATGCCTCTGGTAATTCATCTTCCGTGTCAGTAATCTCCCAATTAATTTCGTCTCAACACGATATTGTTATTTTCCTGTCTTCGTTTACATCTGGTCCCAGCGGTTTTGTTTCTTCCTTCTTCTCTCCTCGTGATAAGGTATTTACTTCTCTGTTCAAGGTGCTGCAATTATCCTGGGTCGTGCGTCATTCTCTTTGGCATGGGCGCTTAGCTGTGAATTCGAATGTTTTTCCGGGTTTGGTGGTCTTACCTCCAACTCTTCTATCTGTATTCTCTTTTCTTGCTCAGCCTTTTGATATTGGTTTCTTTGTTGATAATTTGTCGGTCTATTGGTTCTCCAATACCCGTTCCCGTTGTCATTATTCCCTCTGTAATAGTTGTTGCCATTCCTGGGTGAATTGTAGTTATTGCCATATTCTCTTCTAAATCCATAACCCGTCCTTTGTTGAAATCTATTGTCGTTTCTTGGTGCGAAGTTATCACGTGGTTCGTAATTATTGTTTCTTCGTACTGTGTTTTGTGGATTCCACTGCTTTTTGTTTTCGTTTTCACGTGCGCTTCGTCTTTTCTTACGTCATCTTTCGAAAATATAAACTCTAGTTCCCTTAGAATTCCTTTAAATGCTTCGACGTCATTGCCTCCGCGACCTGCTAATGACTGCTGGTATTTCAATGGTAACTTCATCGCGCATAATTTAATCAACTCTCCATCACTGTATGGTACATCTAAACATTGATTTTTCTTCGCCATTACTTCGAAAAATTTCACGGGACTCTTTTCTCCTGAATTTTCAAAATATGGTTTCTGTAATAATTCGTACTTCACTCTGTTCTGTGCTTCGCTGGACCAATATTGTGAGAGAAAATTCTCTCAGAAATCTTCGTACGATCGGCATGTCGCTGCAACATTCTGCATGGTTTCTGCGACTGTTCCTGACATGTGTGCACATATAAAGTCTAATTTGTGTGCTAGCATCCAGTGTTCTGGTAATCCTACTCGGAATTGATCAATAAAAGTTCGTGGATGTAATGAGTTTCCTTCTCGAAAGTGTTGAAATTTTCTGACTATGAGGAAATTATCGTAGTCATATTTCGTCATGGTTCCATATGATATTCGCGATTCTTCGCCACTTTTGTTTCTGATCATTTCTCCCGTCGTCCTTTCCGGTTGTAGTAGATCCATTGGATATTGTGCACTGTAACTTTCGCCTACCCTTGCGTAATATCGTTGAAGTGGTAGGCAATAATTTTCTTCCATCGGTTGTGAACGTGTAGCTGAATGCATTGCACTGTACTCTTCGCGACCTGGCTTTCCATTGTCACATATTGGTTCGGAATCTTGTCTGGCTAACCTTGCCGCTTCATTGCACGATCCAAACTGTCTTGAAACATACATTTGTGGTTCCGCATGTGTTTGTGGTGCCGTTTGCTCATCAAGAGTTTCGAAACGTGTTTTTTGCCGTGCAGGCTGTCTGATTACTTTCCGCCTGTGTCTGGAATCCCAAATGCATGATATATTCGTTAATTGCTTGTTTTTCCGGTGCTGTTACAGATACGGATGTGGTTGCAGACTCAGTGCTTTTTCGATCCTGTTCACTACGCTCTTCAATGGTTTGCAGCAACTCTGTTCGCAATTTCTGAAATTGTTGCACCGTTTGCGCTTCTATTTTGACTATGCGATTATCATGTGTTTTCAGCGCTGCTTTTGTGATACGTTTGTATAACAAACTGTTTTCAACAATTTGACGCGCTGTGCCTCCTGCTTGTCTAGTAATGACGTTTATCTCTTTCTCTAGTTTCTTGACTTCTCCCTTTGTGTTGTTACTTAATGTTTTGATCTCGTCCTGAGTGCCATTACCCAATGTTTATACTTCCACTTGCAACTTGTCAATGTCTGTTCTCAACTGATTGTGACCTGTTACTAAGTTTCCTATCACTTCCAGAGATTCTTTTGCCTCGTCTTCAATATGACGTAGATGTAACTGAAATTTTTTATTTTGTTCTTTAATCTCACGCATTTGTCTCTTGGTTTCTGCATTCTGAATTTGAATTTGGTTAGCAATTTCTTTATTTTGCCTTTTCATGGTTTCCGTCATTTGTTGTATTAATTCTGCCAGATTGGTGGGTCCTATTGCGTTTTCTTCCAACGTCCTAGGCTCTGTATTTTCGCCCAAGTGTTGGTTTGCAACCGATTGCATTGAACTGTGCGGTGACACGTTTCTCCTCGAATTCCTGGTACTTTGTTGTGAGGGAGCTCTGATTATTTGTACTATGGGTTCCACTTATTGAAGACGCAAGTTAGAATCCTGATCGGCTGTCTCTCTACTTTCCTGCTGCTCTGTCGTATGCTGACCTCGGTTTTCTGTGCCTTGGCGTACATTGTCCTCGGTATGGTGCGTTATCTGTCCTATTTCTCGCGATAATGCGTCGTGTTGTGTGCTGTCCTCTATTCTCTGTCCGTTTTCATGCCGGGTCTCTACCTCAATTCGGTCAAGGTCTCGATCTGCCATGGCTAATCTTTCCGATTCCCTTATTTTCTGTTTTAAAAGCAATTCACGCGCCCTACTTCACGTTAACATGCACTCATACGATCTCACGCATTTCATAAACTTCTTGCGCACACGACTTGGCACTTATTGTACCCAAGACTGACAATCCATTCACTTACTTGTTGGGTCAGAACCTACTTGCAACGATGTATCCGCCACCTGTACGCTTGCATTGGAGAGAAAACTTAATTCTAACAATATTAAAATTCCTAACTTAATTATGCTATTGCCTCTGATAGAATGTCTCGCTTTCTGTTGAATAGTCGCTTACTATCTATCGCTGCAGCTACTGTTTTCGACTATTTATAACTTTCAGAAAAAAAATTTACGAAAATTTTTCAACTGGATATTTTGCTGACCTTGTTAGGCATGTGGTATTTTACCATCCTGGCAGGGTCGCTATTCTGTAACATTGTGCGTAGTGTCTGTTCTTTCTAAGTCGTGTCTCCCTACCATTGGTAAGGAGACGCCAGACCACACATGACATGTAGAGTTCAGAAGAGTTCAGTGAGACTAGCGCTGATATAATCAAATACTTACTGATTTCAACGTCAGCTCCACTGCACTCCCTGTAAAAGAATCTTAATACTAACTAAATTTAGTGGAAGGGGTTCAAGGCTTTCCTATTTTTAATCAGCTGGTAAAATAACATCGAAAAAGCAGTTAAGTTTACCACTGGAAATTTTGTTCTACTCACAAAACATTGTTAATAAATTGTACTATTAATAAAAGGGAATATTTTAATACAGGATGATAAAAACCATTTGCGTTCAACAAAAATGTGAACAAATGTTCCCTGAATGGGTTTCCAAGTTCTTCAATGGATCGAAGGATGGCCTATGCCACATCACACCTATAATCTAGGTTTACATTAAGTTTCACAAAAGAGAAAACTATCAAAAATGGTCTACTATGACCCTCAATTCTCTTGAATTACTTATTTAACTTGTTGTAAATTACAGTGGCTGATGTGGCTTCTCAATAATTATCTAACAGAAAAACCATCACATTTCAGATCTGTAAGTTCTAACAGCAAATGTGAATACCGTGAAGTTTAAGTGACGATCGACACTAGTATTACTTAAAAATGGATGTAACAGATGAGATTTCCCCAGTTCTGAGTGAAGCGTTATGAGCTCATATGTGGCATCGCGTGTGTTCATTATTTTTCATTGGTTAGGCAGCGTCAGGGGGCGGCGGGCGGCGCAGCTCCACACACCTCGCCATCTCGGAAGCAACTCTTTCTGACTTCTCCTCACTACAATGTACCAAAGTTGGTTTAAGAAGAGGCATCTGGCTGTGTTTTCAACTGACCAGTCAGGGTCTCAATGTTAACCGTAAGCTCCACCTACAAAAATTCTGTCAATCCAATGAGAAATGTTATAATTTTCGTGGTGGGGCAATGTTTTTAATGTTTGCTGCGTAACAGAGACGTGTATAGTCTCACGCTAAAACTTGCAGCTGGTGTGGCCCTTTTAGTGTTATTGTAGCATTTATAGTGTTCTTGCGGAGGGCTCTATCTTTTAACATAGGCTGGGGGTGGTCTTGGTGGTCAGCTGGCAACGTGGGTGTCCGTCCCTTATCGTAGGGCCTCCTAGCCTACACGACTCTGCTCTCAGCTTCTGTTTTCGTTTCTCCCCTCAGAAGGTATGACATGCATTCAGGCGTTCTTGTGTTAGTCTGTGGTATTCCATTTGCTCACTCGTTGATCATATTACTTTGGTTAATTTAATGTCAGGATTTATTCGGAGCTATGTGACATACTGCCAGATTTGCTATCATGTCAGGGTTTTCATGGAAGGTGTTGGATTTGCCTGAGACCTTACAAAGTCATTGTGCCAGATATAGTTAAAATCCTTTTCCATGTCATCGAACATGGTTCATCATGCTATGTTCATGTTGCAGCCGTGTGTTATATTTCCAATTACACAGAAGAGCAGTTCTGTTGTTGAGTGTCGATTCCTGAAGCCGAATTGCTGTGCTCTTAGGGTCTCATCGGCGATGCAGTGCCCAGTGACGCGATTTAGTACTACCTTCTCAACTAACTTGTAGAGCCAGCGCACACACATGCCCGAGGGAGGTTTCGAACCTCCGCGAACCGTGGCAACGCGCATTAGACCGCACGAGTACTCCACGTGGCCCTCAATTATTTGCTGGATGTATTCCAATCTCTGTCTTCATCTGCAGTTTTGCCCTTTACAGCTCCCTCTAGTACCATGGAAGTCATTCCCGCAAGCCTTAACAGATGCCCTATTATCCTTATCAGTGTTTTCCGCATATTCCTTTCCTCTTCGATAATGCGCAGAACCTACTTTTCAACATCCGCCTGTAGCATCACATCTCAAATGCTTCGATTGTCTTCTGTTCCGGTTTTCCCACAGACCATGTTTCGCCATCAGACAATGCTGCACTCCAAACTTAAATTCTCAAAAATTTCTTCCTCAAATTAAGATCTAAATTTGATGGTAGTAGACTTCTCTTGGCTAGGAATGCCCTTTTTGCCGCTGCTACTCTGCTTTTGATGTCCTCCTTGCTCTTCCGTCATTGGTTATTTTACTGCCTAGATAGTAGAATTCCTTAACTTCATCTACTTCGTGACCATGAATCCTGATGTTAAGTTTCTCACTGTTCTCATTTCTACTTGTTCTATATTAGTGCAACGTGCCACAAGGGAGCAGAAGCGACCGGACGTTCGCGGCAGGTAAGGATTTTTTCTGCTCGCCTGTCCACACTACGCACGGCCGAACTGGCCGGGACAAGGGGAGAGGGGCTGTGACCGCCAAGCAGCGAGCATACTTCTGTAATGTGTGGTTCTCAATGAAGTCTACAAATACTGTCCACTTTTACCAGTCACGTATGTACTTGATTTTTACCGCCCTTCCTTTGCAACAAGTGATATGCATTTGTTTGGACTGTGGACGCAGCGAGGCAGCAGAGAATTCACCACGCGTTTTGCGGCTGCCAACATTTTGGTCCTCCAGGCGCGGATATAACTTGGCGAAGATTTTACAGTACAAAAGTTATGTGCTTCGATTTGTACTTAAAGCAAATCACTAGTATCCGGTTTTCTGTGAATCTCCGAGATTTCCGTACGCTCCGCAAGTCTCTCGAGCATCAGCAGTGATAGACGTCCGTTCTAGAGCTCTCCACGGTACAAACGCCGCGAGAATCGTGTTGTGAAGTACACCTCAAGCCAGCAGACGTCGTAACACAGCCGAGCAGTTCCGACAGCGCGACCCGAGTGCGCCGCCGTCTCCGCCAGCAGCTGCAACCCAGTCAGCGCTCTACCGGTACCGTAGTCCTGCTCTGTGAGCAGTCTGGCTCCGTTACCTCAATCTATTATCCTTTGAGCTAATCTCCTGAGACATGGATCCTGTGGAGAAACGAAATTTAGTTAAGAAAAGAGCAGTTGTCAAGTCACGAGTAACTGGACTCTCCACATTTATAAGTAGCTTTCAAGAAGGATCCAATCTCAACGACATCAGAGTAAGGCAGTCTCAGCTAAATACAAGCAAGGATGAATACAACGACATCCAAACTCAGTTGGAGATTAACGATGTAGAAGACTCTCATCATGAAGACAGGGAGTCGTTTGAAGACTTGTGCTTAGATATGGAATCAAGGATAGCGACACTGCTCCAATCAAATGCTGTGTTACAAACTAACTTTCTGATATCATGCACTGCACGTGAAATAAAGCTCCCAGCAATTTCATTACCAGAATCCTATGGTAAAATAGCAGAATTCATGCACTTCTCCGATACCCTAAGGCACTAGTTATTAGCAATGAAACCTTAACTGATGTCAAGCGATATTATTATTTATTGTCATGTATGTCTGGTGAACCTCGTAAGCTGGTTGAAAACTTGCCAGTTACAGAAAGTAACTTTAAGACTGCATGGGATTTGTTCGTTCAAAGGTATAACAATCAAAAGTTAATTGTTGATTTGCATGTAAAAGAACTTCTGTCTCCGCCCACCGTCAAAGTTGAATCTGCTAAGGACTTACGGATGTTAATTAATCAGCTCATGAGAAATCTGAACGCGATTGAGGTAATGCAGGTCGGCATTAAATTCCATGAAATACTGCTCTCGCACATTTTGTAGGATTATATTAGTGTGACTCTGAGGAAAAAATGGGAATCTAAAACAGCTGACACCACGTTTCCGCATCTGAAAGACGTCGTGGCATTTCTAGAAACCAGCTGTCAGACGTTTGAACTCATTCATCCAGACAAAATGCTGCCCCAATCCCAGCAGCCGGCATGCAAGCATACTGAGGCAAGAGGGTACAGTTCTCGACGTACATTTCTAGCGACTGCTCCTGACTGTGCATTCTGCAACTCAACGCATAAGCAGATTAGGTGTCCTAAGTTCAATGAGAGCGACACTGCTAGCAGAATAGACTTCGTGAACAGATAAAAACTTTGTTTCAACCACAACACATTATCGCACAAGGAACAAGCCAGTAACAGTGACAGTGGAAACCTAGAAACGGATGTACAACAACAGTAAACATAGTGCACAGTGAAAGGAGACCACCAACGCGCAGAAGTATTATTATCTACCGCACTTGTAAACATCGCCGACGAATAAGGGAAGTTGTACAAATGCAGGGCACTTCTTGACACTGCCTCACAAATGAACTTTATGTCTAGGAGCTTAGCAGATCGGATGGGACTACAGCTCAGTCGGCATTCGATACCAATAAGTGGCATCAGCGACGTTCAAACGGCAGAATCGTCGCGCGTTTGCAGTGTGTACATTTCCTCTAGAGTTGCTGACTACGGCACACATGCTGTTTGTGCATTACTGCCGCGTATAACAGGGCCAGTGCTAACAACATCCCTTGAAACCTCCACCTGGCAGCTTCCTAAGCACATAAGATAAGCAGACCCATCATCTACATCTACATCTACATCTATACTCCGCGAGCCACCTTACGGTGTGTGGCGGAGGGTACTTATTGTACCACTATCTGATCCCCCCTTCCCTGTTCCATTCACGAATTGTGCGTGGGAAGAACGACTGCTTGTAAGTCTCCGTATTTGCTCTAATTTCTCGGATCTTTTCGTTGTGATCATTACGCGAGATATATGTGGGCGGTAGTAATATGTTGCCCATCTCTTCCCGGAATGTGCTCTCTCGTAATTTCGATAATAAAGCTCTCCGTATTGCGTAACGCCTTTCTTGAAGTGTCCGCCACTGGAGCTTGTTCAGCATCTCCGTAACGCTCTCGCGCTGACTAAATGTCCCCATGACGAATCGCGCTGCTTTTCGCTGGATCATGTCTATCTCTTCTATTAATCCAACCTGGTAAGGGTCCCATACTGATGAGCAATACTCAAGAATCGGTGAGTCTGATCTTCTGCTTGGAGCATCGACATTTTTTGATGCACTGCAGCCTGATCAACTGAAAAGGGATAACCACCCACCCTTACAGGAAACATCATTTGGTAGGATTGTGTCAGGAAAGATACCTCCTCATTCAGTTAAGTCCAATGCTCGAAGAGTACTGCCATGCCTTGCACGCAATACCAGCCTTAACATTCAGGTCGAAAGGCTCTGGCAGCAAGAAAAAATGAAGTCTGTTTCTGTGCACAGAACAGAAGAAAGTTAATAAGAGGATGGTGGCGAGGATGACGAGGACGTTGGTGGAGAAAACGACAAGTCGGGGGATGAAACAGTTCTATTGCTGGATCAAACCCTGGAAATATCAGGTGCAAGACAGAGAAAGAAGGTGGAAAGATTCACAGAATTCAGTGAGCTTAAAGAAACGGAGGCAACTGAAATACCAAAAGGCAAAGAACCTCCCCTGGGTCAAATACCAAGAACTGACGCATTTTGAACAAATTCAAGGCTGATGCTCTAAAGCAGCTTCACGGAGTTCTGTTCAATAGAGTTGGGAAGGTCACTCCTGTGAGAAACAACATACGTAAATTCTGTTGGTTTGACAGTGACAAATGGTCAGACCAGTATGAAAAGAAGAAACACATTCTGAGAAACATGGAAGTGAGTGTCTTGAAAACAATTTGTTGTATTTTAGACGTTGAGGAAAATGGAAAATATGATGAACTTGTACAGAGCATTTTAACATTTTTGTTAGAGCCCAAAAGCTCTGGAGCGCCTATTCCTGACAGCAGACCAAAGCGATCTACAGCCCAAAAGGCCAACAGCAAGAGATATGCAGACTCGGAAAACGAAACAGAGAAGCGAGCACCACGTTTAAAGAGGGCTAAAGCGCATAGAAAGAGCTTAAGGGAAGATTTATTGGATGGTGGAGACAATATGGATTAAGATAAAAACGACATTCCGAAATCAGAAAATAAAGCAACAAACAAAGAAAATGAAATAAATAAGGAAGATCTGGAAGATGAACCTGATGAAGAGCGATGATTCAGAATCCAAGTCAAAATGAAAGGAAGGTCGCAGAAGCCAATCTAAAAAAAGACATCCAAGAAGGCTAATGTTAATAAGATTCCAAACAAAGTGTCTGAGAAGAAATCTTCAGCTAAAAAACGGAAATCCCCTCGTAAGAACGATGACGGGTCTTAATTTGAAGACGAACCCCTCTCAAAAAAGACAAAGGCATCATCTACAGATGAAGAAATGAAGTCATATCTCAAAGAATTTTTAGATGGAGCTAACCTCCTAACAATGAAGACTGTTTGTAAACAAGTATATGTTCATTATCCACATTTTGACCTGGCACACAAGAAGGATTTCATTAAAGTAACAGTAATGCTGCTGCAAGTTTTAGTGATTATCGTACCTGCACTTCACATGCATCTTGCAGAATACAATGCAATTTTAAATAAAAATGACCACATCAAGAGAATGTTATTTGACTTGGTTATTTCATTTTGTTTATAAAGTAGCAAGAAATAATCTGTTGCAGTTGCAAAACCAAAAAACTTTATTAGAAATACCATGGGAATGAGTCCATATGTCTACTGAAGTGTGCATGTTTGTTTCAACGGGTCAACATTCTACATTAACAGAACTGTATATTTTGAAGGTGAATTGGAATCAATACTATAAATGTTCACTTTCGTTTGATTAAAATTCAGTTCCAATCATGTTCAGTTAACCGCTACTGAAAATACTTGATGCTGTATTTTACTGATCCTTCTCGCAGTTATTTAAATATAATTGACTCTTATAGGTTCCTAAGAGGACACACTACAGCACCAGGTTGAAAATAATGTGCCTACTACATGCTAGAGTTGGGCAACACGATTCTTTTTCCCGATTCGATTCCTACGATTCAATCTCACATTGCGAATCGATTCCTACGATTCGTTCACGGTTATTTCGCGATTCATTCTAGTCTGCGATGGCACGATTCTTACTGAACGCAAAAAGTTCTACATCTTACTCACAGATGGCAGGACAGGTCTAAACTTGTCAATGGGGTTAGAATCGAACTGAGAAGATATGCCAGAAATAGTTTATTTATGAGTAAACATGCATATGACGTTACAAGTGTGATTCTCGATTTATATGTGTAATGCCTTAATTGTTGAAAGGTCACGTTTGATTTGATTGCATCTATTGTTTTATTTCAGTATGCCAGGAAAGAGGAGTCGATTTGTGCGGAAGGTGGTGCAAAATTACGTGGTATGCCAGTTTGGTTGTGTGGCTTGAACGCGCCTAACCACTGACGTCTGTTTTATAATAAAATCTAGCAGTGAGGCAGACGTGGTTTGGCTCATATCATTCTAAGTTTTTCTGTGCTAAGATGTCTTTCCAATTCCACATCACCCTTGTAATTCATAACGCAGCTGACAGCCCTCCCACACAGCAAATTTAGCTTAACTTTTATTTCTTCTAAATACAAAGCATAGGTATTTGGCTTTTAATTTGTCGGAGAACTTGCCGCTGTCACTACTATTTACGTGAAAAGACGACATACTTCTAAACAACAGGATTCAATCGTATACGTCGACATTACTTCACTAAAATTTAATATGAATCTGAACAGGATAACATTCGAAAACTCGAACTGGAAATTATTAATAAAAAAGCTTTTGTTTAAAGACGGTATTACACGGCGATCCGCCAAGAAAGGTATTGGTTAGAGTGCCTACATTCTCTCTATATAGGCTCTGTAATATTGGTCTAGAGCGACAGCCATTTAGTGCCGGGACTGGTGGAACTAACAGAATTGGCAAATTAGCAGTGAAGTAATGTCGCTGTATACGATTGTATCCTACACTTTAGAAGTATGTCGTCTTCTCACATAAATAGTAGTGGCAGAAGCAAGTTCTCAGACAAATTAAAAGCAAAATACCTATGCCTTGTATTTTGGCGAAACAAAAGTTGAGCTAAATTTGCAGTGTGTGAGGGCTGACAGTTGCTTTATTGTGAAATATAAGGTGCTGTGGAATTGGAAAGAGCACAGAAAAACGTAGGATGACACGAATCCGCGTATGCGCACTATATAGGGATAGTAAATGGGAAATGCCTTTACGCTCGTTCCCGTCAGCCACCGCCAAATGTCAGCTTGGTGTTCACGAGTAATATTACGACCCACGAACTTCGTTGGTTCGTTCCGAGCTTCCTTCGTTCACACGCAACCTCCACTTGACTGTCATCTGGCGGTCGTAATCATTCGGCACGACCCGGCATGATTCGGGAAGTTGCCTTCGAAGCATAGCGTACTAAGAATCGATGAATCGTTGGTACTTGGAATTGTCACGACTCGGAAACACGCTATCGTTCTTACGATTCTTTTGAACGACGATTCGTCCGTATCACGATTCGATTCTTACGATTCTTTATTTAGAGTCGTTCAAATGAACGACTCATTCACGAATCGCCACAACTCTACTACATGCAGTGCTTCGTGCCGCTGCCGCTGGGATGAGTTGATACAGCAATAATATCGTGCTTAGGGTCGTCGTAGATTTCCGTTCATTACAGCATGAAACTAATTGAAAAAACACACATTAGCATACATATATAAGCTAGTCCTGTCAATAGGTTGTAGTGAAGAGCTAAACTGCGATTTTCCGATATCAGTAATTTCTGTGAATGCTACTTTTCAGTATCTGTTATTCTTAACTGTGATTTGTCGCAGTTAAGAGTCGCAGTTAAGGAACATAGGTCGTGTATGCCTCCGCCACTGCTATTTCTGCGATTTCTGCTACTTCCGCGATTTCTGCGATATCTGTGACTTCTGCTACTTCTGCGATTTCTGTGACTCCTGCGATTTCTGCGACTTACCACCGTATGAAAAAGTTACATCTGTCAACGCATTGAAAATTGTATCTCAACAAACCTGTCATTGGCAAGTATGTTTTACGTTTTTTCTTCCGTTGGCTTTAATTTTGTATTAAAGAAACAACTGTGAAAATACTAATAGTATAATTTATATGTAAGTAGCCGTACAGTACCGTAATAGTTCGTGTTTAGAAAATGAATTCTAACATATTGTTATGTTCTCAGGTACCTGAACTACATTTCAGTCGCTCAGTAAAGTGATAACTCAAAATATCGTTGTCTAGAGATCTGAAGAAATTGCCACTGCGTCTTTAGACCGTTTTCATCAGCGGAGAGGTTAGTTTCTAAGCGTTTCGATGGACTTAATTACTTCAGTGAGATCGTTCTTGCAAATGTGATATTCATTATAGCAACTCATTATAGCAACTCTGTCAATTATATTGTTAGTAATTAGAGACAGCAAAAATTGTTTAATAATCCTTGTGTTTTTGCAGACGCAGTTCTGACTCTGATTACTGGTTGCTGTACGTATCTATCCACATTAAGGCTGTTGAGAGAGACTCGTGAAGATTCAAGACAGCTCTTAGAGGATTTGCTGTTTAAAAGTGAAATAATTGTGAAATAAGTGTGTGAATGATGAAACTGTGTTTTATTGAAGTTGTTGTGCGATTTTAAAGGAATAATAAATGTTAAATACAGTGAGTGAATAATAAAAATCTCATTTTCCACATGTTAAGCCGTCCAATACCCGTAATTTTCCGCCACTTACTTTTTAAAGCACAAAACACTTGTTGGAGAGTGACATGCCGCCACCCGCCCCCCCTTTCTCCACAATCTTGGTGTGACACTGACCTGTAACATTTCCCGAAGTCTACAATATGCATTTTGAGGCTGTTGATATGAAAGTGGGAAGTACAGATCTTCCAGTTAAATCAGGAATAGCTTAAGTGCATTACTAGAAAGTAACACAGGAAAAACTTACTTATGTCGGTGGTAGTAGTGTCGGCAAAAGTTATTGTGTGTGAAGTTGCCATTTAGAACACCAGGTGTAAAACTTTTCTCCCGAGTCTTAAACTGTGTCGGAACAAAAGTGAGGCATTCATATGACTGTTTTCATTTCACTACACTTATACAGATGTCTGAGTTCTGCTGTGTTAACATTGCAAAGTCCTGTAGGCATGTGGAGTATTAACCAAAACTGTCATATTGGAAGCAGAATCAAACACATTTGTTACGTTACTTGATATTTTCAGGAGAAAAAGGCAATGTTGCTTCTTATTAATATAATACATTCAGAGCCACAGCAGCATATGACCAACCATAACTGATGCTGAATGTGCATGTCGTCATATAATATGAAGGGCTTATTTCAATAGTGGTACAAGTCCATTACCTCCACTTTTCTGTCTATAATGCTTCTGAAATTAATGATCCAAACAAACATAAATAAAGGTTCATCTCTAGCAAGAAGCCACATGCTTGAATATTTCTGGTATCTCAACCGCAGATTTTTCAGCGCTCATTTAACTTTACGACTCTGTATCTCAAAATGAACAAAAATGGACTTGTACCACTATCGAAATAAGCCCTTCATATGCACACACAGCACATCGATTTCGCGAGGCACAAGGCTCTCACAACGAAGTACGTACGTCGGTCAACAGATGGCACTAGGAATAGTATGTTAACTGCGCTTTTTAGTTGCTACTTGCGACTCTTAGTAGCGATTTGTTACAGAAATCGCAGTTTGACTCGGTAGCGAATATCGTAGTATGAACTTTGCTCAACAGATTGGCAGTGCTAACTGCGCTTTTTAGTTGCTACTTGCGACTCTTAGTTGCGACTTGTCACGGAAATCGGAAATCGCAGTTTGACTCGATAGCGTGTCGCAATGATGAGCGTAGTGCGAACTTTGGCCTACAGATGGCACTGTTAACTGCGCTTTTTAGTTGCTACTTGCGACTCTTAGTTGCGACTTGTCACAGAAATCGCAGTTGGACTCGACAGCGTGTCGCAGAGATGCGCGTAGTACGAACTTTGGCCAACAGATGGCACTGTTAACTGCGCTTTTTAGTTGGTACTTGCGACTTCTAGCCGCGACTTGTCACTGAAATCGCAGAAAGGAGTATGGAATTCGGCCCACAGAAGGCTCACGGCGTTGAATGTGAAATGCTACTTCCGACTGCTAACTGTGACTGAAATCGCAGTTAGATTTTGTAAAGTTGTTATTGTGATATGTGTGACTTCTCAATCACTGTGATTTCTAACAGATACGCGATTTCCTGCCCACCACTAATAGGTTGCCACTGAATTGCCGCGTCTGTTTGGATAGCCACTGAATTGCTATTTATTTATTTAATGGGGTAATAATAATTAGTAGAAGGTAGCAATTTTATTTAAGCACTGTTTTTACTCTTTTGACTGTTGCGAGTCAGCGATTGTGTAATGCTGCTCGCTTTGGAGAATATATATTTTATAAGAATTATTTGGTCCAGGAAACACTTTTGCCATCACGGTTGCAATTTAGACGGTATTCGCGTAATTGCACTGATTAGAAGTTATCGTTTCCGAAAGACGCAGGTTCGACTAAAGCTGTGTGCACTTTTGCGTGTATAATGAAAATATTCGTAACACGTCACGTAACAAAAAGAAATATGCGAATCACAACCGTGATCAAACGAAGAAAATATATGATAACACCAATGTTCTTCGCTGTCATTCAGGACAGGCTCAGATTAGACCTTGCAATATTTAGTAATAGGAAATCACAAGACGTTACACTTTAGCGATATTTGTTTTGAATAACTTGTATTTACTTTCTCTCTCTCTCTCCTTTTTACAGCCTTTATACCTTCACATCAATAAAGGAACTTTTCCTTCTCTGCCGACCAGAACAAGAATAAAATTCAGACTCAACAAAATGTCTTACATCGAATTATTACATGCTTAACGCTTAACAACCATATATAGTTTCGTAGTACAAACAATGCTAATTTATTCCGTGCACTAGAAAGTCTTTGATACACTGAGCACAAAAATGAAAATAATAAAATTATAATTGCATTTTTAATATCATGAATACTTCTTTAAATCATGATCGTTGTAGCACTACAAAGGGCAGTTTTAGATTACTCTTATTGGCGGAAGCATTTTCATTTTACTGATAAGTTTTAGAAGCTTATTAGTAACGTAATATTCCAGAGAAGCTATAACCAGTCAGTTTCTTCAGACCTTGAGGTTCCATACTTAATGTGGATGTATAAACAATCTTACTTGGCAACACACCAAGAGGCATAGTGGAAACCTAACAGCAAGAGAACTTCACACAGTATTTGAAGGCAGTCAGTCGCATGGTGCAACAGAAAGATTATTACAAGGCAATTGAAGAATTACAACATGGCCGACCAATCTCCAAGAAAGGAAAACTGAACTCACTTTATCCCTTTCTGGACGAGGAACAGTTGTCAGGGGTGGGCGACAAATTGGAACAAAAGTTTCTTACATTCATCAGCAACCCATGATTCTTCCTCCTAAGCGTCGTTTCACTAAACTAACAGTCTTGAGCGAGAGCATCTTCGTTTGTTGCATGCAGGATCTCAGCTGCTGTTAGCAAGCCTTCTGACAACCTATATGAATTCTCGTACCTTATTCCATGCCGTTTGCCAGCCGGGGTGGCCAAGCGGTTCTAGGCGCTACAGTCTGGAACCGCGCGACCAATACGGTCAAAGGTTCGAATCCTGCCTCGGCCATGGATGTGTGTGATGTCCTTAGGTTAGTTAGGTTTAATTAGTTCTAAGTTCTAGGGGACTGATGACCTCAGAAGTTAAGTCCCATAATGCTCAGAATCAACCATGCCGTTTTCTTTTTGTTGAATCCTGAACAAATACGCCAAAGCCAGGCTTGCTTTCAGAGCCATCATCCTGGTTGTCAAGATGGCAGCTCATCCAGCAGTGGAAGCAGCACATCTGGAAAGGCTGGTCAATGGGACTACCTACCACAACTACAACAGAGAACTGACTGGTTATCAACAAAGGACAATCTACAACTAGGTACGTCGGTTCTACTGAAGGAAGACAATTTGTCACCCCTCGGGTGGCGGTCTGTGGTCATTGTTGGCACACACCCTGGTCTGGATGTTATGGTACGAGTTGTTTCAGTGCGCAGTGCATCGGGAAGATATCGGCGACCACGGTCGAAGATCTGTGTTGTTCCACAGGAAACACAGACTCTATTGCACACCACTATCAAATGAATAACAGAAGTGTTTCTTTTGTTTACAGTGGACAATATATTCAATCATTTTATTTCCTTGTTCGTCTGTGTAATTTGTGCTGCATGTGATTATTTGTATTTGGTGTAATTTAAATAAATTAGGTGGGCAGAATGTTCTGTATTGGTGCAACGTGCCACAAGGGTGCAGCAGCGACCGGACGCTCGCTGCATGTAAGGATTTTTTTCTGCCCGCCCGTCCACACAGTGCACGCCTGAACTGGCCGGGACAAGGGGACTAGTCTAGAAATACAGTCCACTTTCCCTAATCACGTATGTACTTAATTTCTACCACCGTTCCTCTGAAACGAGTGATACGCATTCGTTTGGACTGTGGAAGGAGCGAGGCACCACAAAATTCACCGCGCGTTGTGCGGCTGTCTACACTGCTACTCCTCATTACCTTCGTCCTTCGTCTTTCTTCGATTTACTCTCAATCCATACTCCGTACTCATCACACTGCTTATTCCGTTCAGCAGATCATGTAATTCTTCTTCACTTTCACTCAGGATAGCAATGTTGTCAGCGAATCATATCATTCATATCCTTTCACCTTGAATCTTAATTCCACTCCTAAACCTTTCTTTCAATTCCATCATTGCTTCATCGATGAACAGTAGGGGTGAAAGACTACATCCCTGTCTTTTACTCTTTTTTATCGGAACACTCCGATCTTTGTCGTCCACTCTTATTATTCCCTCTTAACTCTTGTACATGCTGTATGTTACCCGTCTTTCCTTATAGCTTACCCCATATTTCTTAGAATTTTACATGGTCGAACGTTTTCTCCAGGTCGACAAATCCTATGAATGTGTCTTGATTTTTTTTCTTTAGTCCTGCTTCCATTATCAACCGCGACGTCAGAATTGCCTCTCTGGTGCCTTCACCTTTTCTAAAGCCTCACTTTTCTTTTCTTTTCTTCTGTATATCATTCTTGTCAGCAGCTTAATGAATGAGCTATTAACCTGATTGTGCGATAATTCCCACACTTGTCAGCTCTTGCAGTGTTCGGAACTATGTGGATGATATTTTTCCGAAAGTCATCTGACTAAATACAAATAATCACATGCAGCACAAATTACACAGACATACAAGGAAATAAAATGATTGAAGATATTGTCCACTGTAAACAAAAGAAACACTTCAGTTAGTCATTTGATAGTGATGTGCAATAGAGTCTGTGTTTCCTGTGGAACAACACAGACCTTCGACCGTGGCCGCTGATAAGTTCCCGATGCATTGCGCACTGAAACAACTCGTACCATAACATCCAGACCAGGGTGTGTGCCAACAATGATCCCAGACCGCCACACGAGGGGTGACAAATTGTCTTTCTTCAGTAGAATATCATCGAGACTTGTACTCTTTACACACCAACGTGAACAGTCGTTTTGTAGCCATTTCCCCCCAATGATCATAGAACTTCTGATGGAATGCTGTCTATCCCTTCTGCCTTCTTTGATCTTAAGCCTTCCTAAGCTCTTTAAAATTTTTATTCTAATAGTGAATCCCCTACCTCTTCTAAATCGACTCCTATTTCTTCTTCTATCACATCAGACAAAACTTCCCTGTCATAGAGGTTTTCAATGTATTCTTTCCACCTATCCACTCTCTCCTCTACATTTAAGACTGGAATTCCGGTTGCACCCTTAATGTTACCACCCCTGCTTTTAGTGTCACCGAAGGTTGTTTTGACTTTCCTGTATGCTCAGTCAGTCTTACCAACAATAACTTCTTTTTAGATTTCTTCACGTTTTTCACGCAGTCATGTCGCCTTACATTCCCTGCACTTTCTGTTTATTTCATTCCTCAGCGACTTGTATTTCTGTATTCCTGAGTTTCCCCTTTCGTCGATCAACTGAAGTAATTCTTCTGATACCCATGGTTCCTTCGAATTACCTTCGTTGTACCTATGTTTTCCTTTCCTAATTCTGTGATGGCCTTTTTAGAGATGTCCATTCCTCTTCAATTGTACTGCCTACTGAGCTATTCCTTATTGCTGTTTCTATAGCCTTAGAGAACTTCAAGCATATCTTGTCATTCCTTAATACTTCTGTATCCCACTTCTCTGCCTATTAAATCTTCCTGATCAGTGCCTTAAACTTCTGCCTACTCTTCATCACTACTGTATTGTGATCTGAGTCCATATCTGTCCCTTACAATCCAGTATTTCATTTCGAAATCTCTATCTGACCAAGATGTAATCTAACTGGAATCTTCCCTTATCATTCAGCCTTTTCCTAGTATACCTCCTCCTCTTGCGATGCTTGAACAGAGTATTCGCTGTTACTAGCTGAAATTTATTACAGAACTCAATTAGTCCTTCTCATTCCTTGTCCCTAGCCCATAATCTCGGGTAACCGTTTCTTCTACTTCTTCCCCTACAAATGCACTCTTGTCCCCCATGACCATTAGATTTTTCTTCGCCCTTTGCTTATTGTATTATCCTTTCAATATCCTCATAAACTTTCTCTATCTCTTCATCCTCAGCTTTCGACGTCGGCACGCATATCTGAACTATCGTTAATGGTCTTGGATTGCTGTCGATTCTGATAAGAATAACCCTATTACTAAACTGTAGACAGTAACACTCTCTGCCCTACCATCCCATTCATAACGACTCCTACTCAGTGGAGGACCGATGCCGAGAACATCAACGGCACACTAGACTGCAACAGCCCAGTAAGTCGGCAATGACAGTGGTTCAAAAATGGTTCAAATGGCTCTGAGCACTATGGGACTTAACATCTAAGGTCATCAGTCCCCAAGTACTTAGAAGTACTTAAACCTAACTAACCCAAGGACATCACACACATCCGTGCCCTAGGCAGGATTCGAACCTGTGACCGTAGCGGTCGCGCGGTTCCAGACTGTAGCGCCTAGAACCGCTCGGCAATCACTGTGCATTGCCTGTCGGAACTCCACAGCATGGATTATGGCCAAACCAAAATCCTGACACAGACTTCCAAATACTGGGACCGTGTCATCGAAGAAGGCATAGAGATTAAAGCAAGGGAGCCACAACTAAATCGCGACAGCGGTTACATCCTTAGCATGGCGTTGGAACCAGCGATCACCCAGATTAAGAAGAATAAGGATATTTCCCAGAGTGTACCGACTTCGGGGGAGGAGAGAAGAATAGCGAGAGCGGTGCTGGCAGACCCTCCTGAACGAGAAGACCTAGGACGCAGCGCCCAGACGGCGGGAGAACGGACGCTGCACCTGGACCGCGCGCGGGGCGCGGACCGCACCGACTCATAGGAAGCGCCTGAGGGAGGAGCGGGAGGGGATTGTCCTATATATACCTGGCGCCGGCCCACCGCCGGTCAGTACATCAGCGCACCTGATGATAGCAACGTGGTCGATTGCCGAAATATTGTGTCCGATGCACACTCCTATCAGGCTGTTCACCCGAGATTTATTTCGTTATAAAATACGCCTGGAGAAAGTGAAGAATCACGATTTTATTGTACCTGCAAGAGAAAGGGGGGGGAGGGTCCCTACAACCAATCTGCGCGAAGTGCAATAAGCGGCGCAAAAGAGTGCAGGAGGAAGAGGTAGAGAATGGCCTGCAGTGTGCGGATTTAGCAGAGGTGAATGGGCTGCTGGCACTGAAAAATCCTACCAGCCACTGACATCATGCAAGTTATGTTCAGCTGAATGTTGTGCTACAGGAGCTGAGCGGAAAAGGAGCAGGGAAAGATGGGGGAGGGGTGCATTTGCAGAGGACAGCTCAAAAATAGGGTGGGAGATTGGAATAGTTTGACAGTGTTAACAGAGAACTGTTGGGTGGGTTATGTGGGGATAGTGTTTTCCCCTCTTCTCCAGCCTCCTGTCTCAACCTCGCAGTGCCGCGCATTTTGGCAGTTTAGTACATGCATACTCCACCAGACAGCGCTCCTCTCACCCCCTACCATAGCCTGCTATCCCTTTCCCTAGCTGGCCCCCTTCAGATTATTGCTTCCATTTCAGGCGACAGTTGCATTCTGGTCTGAGCTGCCAGAGATGGGGGTCACCTTTTTTCTGAGGTGTGCTTCCTTGTGTGAATGAATGTGTGTGTCTTTTTCTGGTAAACACTGTGGCCGAAACCTGAAAAGTGTCCTTTAATCGTGCTTGTCAGCAACTTAACATGTCACTTTTACCATAAGTAAATATTTGTCTTTTTCTGACATTGTTGATATTCCCAACTGGAGATTAAATTATTTCATTAAAAAAAAAGTTTGAGACCACTAAATACGCTTGTATTCCCGCTTGAGGCCGCTAGGTCACAACTTTCCCGCCTGGTGGCACGCATGAATGAGTTATTCCAACACTCATCATGCAGTCATATAACAGCGCAAAACAAGCACATTGATATTTATGGTTTCATGAATCCAAATCCGCTACTGCAGTTCAGAGACAATTCTGGACTAAATATCGCAAGCCACCACCTCAAAGACAAACTATGATTAACTGTACAATTGTTTCACTAAAACTGGTGTGTATTACGTAGAACGCCAGGTCAATGTAGCGCAGCATTCTCTGACCCAGCAGTTGAAAAAGTTTGGCAGTCTTACAGTCGTAGTCCTGGAGATGTCTGCTTAGAACTGAATGTGACTAATGTTTGACTAGTGTTACAGCGTGGAAGATACTACGAAAACGCCTGTGACTCAGGCCCTACACATTGGGACTGTTGCAAACCTAAAGAGTAAATGCCGAAGAAAAACGAGCTGAGGTCTGCGTAGAAATGTTTCATAAAATACAGACTGAAGATGGCTTTTTTGAGTAACATTGTATTCGGAGACGAAGCCACTTTCCATTCCTCCGGTAAAGTGGTTCGGGATAATGTTCGGATCTGTGATGAGCAGAGACCATTCCACGTAATCGGACATGTGATGGACTCGCCTACAGTATATGCTTTTGCGCTGCAAGCTTTCAAAGGATTTACTGTCCTTTCTTTATTGCAGGTGGCACATCGTACCTGGATATGCTTGAACATTATCTAGTGGCTCAGTTACGACAGGATATGGGCACAGGATTGATTTAGTAGGAAGATGGTGCCACCAATGTGAAGTTGTGATGTATCTCCGTAGCAATGTGTCGACTTCGATTGAACATGGTAGAATAATATCCTGACCAGTACGATCACCTGATTTATGTGCAATGGACTTAATGACAAGTGTTTGTCCTTCTACTTCAGATAAACGTCGACGTACTGTGACGATGGATAACACGAACAGTTACCACCAAAGTTGCTTCATAGGATTCGGCAGGAAATTGATTATTGGAGGGACATTTGTCTGCTACAAGATGTAGCCACATTGAAAGTTTGTAAATTAACCTTATCCTTTACACAATTAAAGGTTATTTTTGTATAACTTAATTTTTAAACACCCTGTATATCAAACAACGAACTGAGGCCGTTGGGTACAAGTGCTAATCTGTAATAATGAGTTTGACGCAGAAGAGAAAGTCGTGGACGGAGCATCGAACCGGTGGGAAGAGTGAAAAGAAAAAAGATCTAGACTGGTCCATACGTAAGCGCCACCTGGTCACATTCTGACAGCCTCATCAAACACGTACGTCATAAGTCACTAGCTTTTAGTCTTGATTACGAAACGCGTAGGTGCTTGAAGCGAATGACTTTGTGCCATATAAAAGCTGTTTTCCGCACAACGGAAGAGTAAATAAGGCTTGCGGGAGAAGGCGGATCAGACAGAGGGAGGTGGCGCAATAGGGCAGAAGCCGACAGTAGAAAAAACACTCTGCTTCGTCCCAATGGAAAGAAAATATTTGCGGACCTCTCGTGGCTAACACAATGCAGTGGCGACTTAATTGCGTTGGGCCACTCTGGTTTGAGGGAGCCAGTTATATAATAAATCAAGTTTAATGCACGAACCCTATTGTCCTGGTCGCGTCCTTCAGTTTTAAGTGATAATTCTTCGTAAAGTGTGTTTACACTTATATAATCACAGCAGTAATTAATCGATGGAACCGACATAATTATATAAAATGATATAAGGTACAGTTTCGTACAAAAGTTCCGGGCATATACTCATGATAAATATCTTGTACCGATCTAGACGTTACTATACTAACAATGCTCCTTCGAATAACTAACATAACACTTTGAGTATCAGAAAATAGTTGTATCCCTTCAGCGATTTAGGTGAATGGCAGCAGCTACCATGGTGGCTTTGTAGCTCTTCACAGCACTAGACATTCGAAATACAGTAGTTTGATGGTAATAGTTGTTGTAATGATATTGCTCGTAATGGCATTCCTACCGGTCACAATCATTACCTCTGCCTAGATTTTCTCTTATATCTTTTATTCAGTAAAAGAATTCCTACAGCCAAGCTGGCAAATATACTTCATTTATTTTCGACAAACGGTTTCGACAGTCTTTGCTGTCATCTTCAGGTCTTCAAAAATTGTTCTTACAACATAGTCTATCGAAATCGGCTATCGAGTATTTATCCGATCTCAGGTGTAGAGAGCTTTTACCATGTAAAACAGATCGCGCCTTCCCATTTCTCAACCTGAAAAAAATTCTGATATTTATTCAGTTTCCCAATATCAATATTTTTTCAAAATATTTCGACAAAGACCATCAAAGCAATCCTTTCCTTTTTTCTTTTTTTTCACAACTTTTACCCACGTGGAATAATCACAACAAAGTAAAAATAGTCATATAGCGTAGACTAACCTCAATATTTCCTTTTTACTTTTGTCTTCCACTACAAGATCTGTGCTCGAAAGACTTTTTTTCTCAGAAACTTTTCCCTCAACATAAGTCCTATGTTTGACATTGTAAGTAGGCGGTTTATGTTTTCTTATTGGCAACGTTACGCAGCGCTCTGTATGAAAATCACTGGATGTGCTGTGTGCAGTCTGTGTCTAGTTTGCATTGTTGTCTGCCATTGTAGTGATGGGCAGCGGCAGCTGGATGTGAACAGCGCGTAGCGTTGCGCAGTTGGAGGTGAGCCGCCAGCAGTGGTGGATGTGGGGAGAGAGATGGCGTAGTTTTGAAATTTGTCATGAACTGCTATATATATTATGACTATTAAGGTAAATACATTGTTTGTTCTCTATTAAAATCTTTCATTTGCTAACTATGCCTATTAGTAGTTAGTGCCTTCCGTAGTTTGAATCTTTTATTTAGCTGGCAGTAGTGGCACTCGCGGTACTGCAGTAGTTCATGTAACGAAGATTTTTGTGAGGTAAGTGATTTGTGAAACGTATAGGTTAATGTTAGTCAGGGCCATTCTTTTGTAGGGATTTTTGAAAGTCAGATTGCGTTGCGCTAAAAATATTGTGTGTCGGTTTAAGCACAGTCATGTAGAAATTGTTCAACGGGGACGTTTCATATGTCGACCCTTAGCCGAGGATACCTCACTGGAATCTTGTGATTTTTTCTTGTAGTTTGTGTAATTAGTGTAGCTTTTGTTTATTGCTAGCGCATAATTGTAGAGAGAATCTCCTTTGTAGTTGCAGTCTTTCATTGTTGTTGTGGCATGCATGTTTATTTGCACCAAGTATTTCCAAGCTGCACTTGCAATTAACTAGATATTATTTTCGGTGCTATGTTAATGTGTTCTCTTATTTTTGCTCTTCAAATTGTGTTTTTCTGTGTTATCTTGTGAAATATTGTGACAATAATGGCGTGTGAAAAACGTAACACTAGGCTCCAAAGTAAACTGAGAAATAATAGTGACGACGAGCGTAGCTTGCCAGCACCACTGTGTAATGAATTAACAGACGTTCAAAGTAGTAATTTGGTAACTGTGCATAGGGAAATGGAGCGGGCTGCAAACAATGGCGTAGACAGTGAAACAGGTAGGGAACAGGGAAGCATTATCGATCGATCGCTCGGCAACAGCTCACCTCAGGAATCCGAAATGACAGGACACAATTTTGCAAATACTGTAGATTCAGGTTTTGCGTCCTGACCGTTTTCTCAAATGAGTCAAGACACATTTTCCGCTTGTCAAAATGTGAATGTTGCCGGTGCAAATTCACTGCCGAAAAGCACTGAGGAACATGTTTCAGACACCTGTGCATTGTTATTACAATTAATGCAACAAATGGGACAAAAGCTTGAAAAGTTAGACACAATGGAACAAAATCAGAGACAAACACAGCAACAGTTAGACACAATGGAACAAAATCAGAGACAAACACAGCAAAAGCTTCAAAAGTTAGACACAATGGAACAAAATCAGAGACAAACACAGCAAAAGCTTCAAAAGTTAGACACAATGGAACAAAATCAGAGACAAACACAGCAAAAGCTTCAAAAGTTAGACACAGTGGAACAAAATCTTAAAAAGTTAGACACAGTAGAACCAAATCTTAAAAAGTTAGACTCATTGAAACAAACTCTTGAACAAACACGTGAAGATTTAACTACTGAGTTACATAATACTGAATCGAAATGTCAAAAAGTCTGTAATGACGTAAAAACTCAAATTTGTGAGCATTTTCAACCTATTTTTTCGCGGTGTGAAAATGCATTACAGAATCACGAAGCAGCCATAAAAGAACTGCAACTATTGTTCATGAAAATCATGAGACCTTGCAAGCTAAATTTGACTCAGTTGCATCTACCGATTCGGTTACGCAACTTGCAAAAAATCAGGAGAACGTAAAGGACACAGTAGATACTCTGAAACTTGGTTTAGAAAAACACACTGAGGAAATAAATACACTATCGGAGAAAGTAGCCGAACTTTCGGATCAGTTCACTAATTTATCTACGAAGGTAGATGATAATCTGAATGACACATAACCGGTAGTCTTTAATGACACAGAAGAGTGCGAACAAATTAGAAAATTCAATCAAAATCAAATCAATATACAGTACAAAAGAGAAATCCGGGAAGTACAAGATCAGTTGGCACAAGTAACACAAAAATTACAAATTTCAGAGGACACTCGCGCTCCAACACGGGAAGAGGGACTTAGAAATACGGAAAAGACGCAAAATAATAACACAGGGCATTTCGGACGTTATGAAAGAAACTGGCAATGTCCACCAAATTTTGAGATGGAACCACCGACACGACCTAACAGTGACCGATATGCGACTCGCCGACATGATGATTTGGACTATAAGCTGTTCATTACTACACGTAAATTCAAAACATTTAAGAATTCTGGCAACGACATTCATCCACAAGCGTGGCTTCATCAATTCTCTCATTGTTTTCCTCCCAACTGGTCATTGGAGCACAGGTTAGAATTTATGTGTGGCTACTTGGAGAATGAACCAACTGTAAGAATGCGATTGGTCATTCACGATTGTCACAGTGAAGGAGATTTTTATCATGCCTTCCTCTCAGCATACTGGTATCAAGCTACACAAGACCGAGTAAAACATAGCATCATAATGATGAAACATTTCGAACAATCCGAATTTTCCAGTGTTGTGACATATTTTGAAGAAATGTTGCATAAGAATCAGTATCTTTCAAACCCATTCAGCCCCTCACAACTCATCCGCATTTGCTTACTCAAATTGCCTGAATATTTACGACATATTATTTTAGCATGACGTTGCAAAGATGACATTGAAGCTTTTCAGGGACTGTTACAAGAACTGGAAATTGACACTGACAATCGCGGAACCCGAAAACAGGAGCACAACAATTACAGATCACATTCGTCACAATTCCGCGATGAAAGAAATAATAACTGGACACGACAAGGCTATTCTCACAACACATATCGTGACCAAAACAGACACCACCCGTATGACAATCGTTGGCAGAGTAGTAATAATTACAGGGAAAGATCACCTCTCCGCGGTAATGACTATCACAGAGACTATCAGAGAAACAGACAATATGGGAACCAAAACAATTATTATTACGGGAGACAGAATAACTTTAGACGCAACGGTTCAGCGCGCAGTTACGATTCAGGGAGAAATTCTCCACCACGTGACCGACAAGAAAGAAACTATGGAATCTACCGACATGACGACAGACGATATGATCGTAACGACAGACCTGAATTGCATCAGAACTGGCGGGATTCAAACAGAGCAGGACCCTCTCGAGGAGGTGAATTTGTAGAAGTTAGGTCTCCAAATTCCAATAACGACGCGCGCCAACAAAGAGACAATAGGCAATGACTCATACCGCTGGCAGCCACGAAACGTACTTCTGAAACTGACGACGCAGCTGCCATAGGTAGTAAATACGTAAAAATGGAAGACATTAGGGACATTTTACTCCAGGAACACAACATAGATCATAACAACATTGCATATCCTGTGATTCACATTACTGTAAAAGACGTAAAATTTACGGCAGTACTTGACTCTGGCAGTCCCATTTCAGTAATTAGTGAAACAGCTTTTAGCAAATGCAACAAATCGAACGATTGCCCCACACTTACGTTACGTAAGATTAAATTACAAGGTGCAATCTTTGGAAAAAATGTAGATGTACGCCAACAAACCAATTTAGAATTCTTTTGTCAAAGCCACAGCTTCTCTATGAACTTTCTCATTGTTCCGTTATTGTCGACTGAAATTATATTGGGAGTAGACTTTTTGAATGAATACAAAGCAATCTTAAACTTTCACGATGCTGAAATAAGTTTAGAGAAAGAAGGTAAGTCAATAGCTTTGAAATTTGAAGATTGGCTCTCAAACCATGACGAGGAAATTAATCGGCTTTACCTTCTGTTAGACAACAGTTCGGAATTCTCTACGGAACTTGACACTAACAATCACTCTGCAACTACTGACAGGGATGATATCGACGGCATATTTGAAACTAATGAGTTAATTCAGCATAAAATTCAAACAATTGAGAATTGTAATGACACTGATAGGAAGGACCTTTTTGAGATTTTTACAAGCGCATTCCACAGTTTTTACTCATAAAACTGGAACAATCAAGGGATTTCAATACCAATTTCGTGTTCGTGAGCATACTAAATTTTGTGTTAGACCATATGTAATTCCAGCACATTATAGGGACCGTGTTAGAACAGAAATACAATCTATGCTTGACGAGGGCATTATTGAGCCTGCAGTAAGCTCATACAACAATCCATTACATGTTGTTGAGAAGAAAAATGGATCGATCAGGCTTGTCTTAGATTCGAGACAAATCAATACTATCATTATTCCTGAAACAGACAGGCCGCACACGTTGGAAGAACTTCTTCAAAATTTTAATGGTGTAAATGTGTTGTCTTCCATTGATCTCAGATCCAGCTTTTATCAGATCGAACTTCATCCAGAATGTAGAAAATACTCAGCTTTCCTTTGTTTCGGCGTTTGTTATCAGTTTCGGAAACTTCCCTTTGGTTTGAACATTTCTTCAGCAGCATTCATTCGTGGGCTAAATTCCATATTACCTGAGTTCTTAAAATGTCACATCAGCTTATAT
Source organism: Schistocerca americana (assembly GCF_021461395.2). Classification (NCBI taxonomy): domain Eukaryota; kingdom Metazoa; phylum Arthropoda; class Insecta; order Orthoptera; family Acrididae; genus Schistocerca; species Schistocerca americana. Next base: position 747,026,323 of record NC_060122.1, on the reverse strand, counting down.
GTGGACGATATTCTAATAGCAGAAGCTTCACGGGAACTACATAATCGCATCATCAACAGTTTGTTACGTATTTTTGCAGAATCTGGAATTACAGTTAACTTGGAAAAGTCTGGATTCAGTAGGTCAAAGGTGAGGTTTTTGGGAGATATTATTTCCTCTGAAGGCATTCAGCCGGATCCTGAAAAGTTAGAAGCAATCAGAGCCATTCCAGTTCCATCCACAAAAAAACAAGTCCGCAGTTTTCTAGTCTCGTAAATTTTTACCGTCGTTTTCTGAATATGCAAATTCTTGTTACACCAAAACTTTGTTCTCTCACTGGTAAAAGTACTATTTGGAACTGGGACGAACAAGCACAGTTAGAATTCAATTCTTTGAAAGAATCGCTATTTAACGCGCCAATACTAGCTCATCCAGATCTGTCACAAGATTTCTGCCTTAGCACGGATTCTTCTAAAGTCGGTCTTGGTGCCCATTTATTTCAAGAAGCCACAGAAAATGACACCACTGTTCAGAAAACCATTGCTTTCGCTAGCCGAGTGCTAACAAAATCTGAAAAAAATTATTCCGTTACTGAATTAGAAGCTTTAGCTATCGTTTGGGCATTTAACAAATTCCGTTTCTTTCTTTCTGGTAAGCACGTAAAAGTATATAGTGATCATCGTACATTACAATTTCTTATGTCTTCAAAATTAAATCATGACAGGTTAAAACGATGGGCATTGTTTCTGCAAGAATTCCGCTTCACAATAGTCTACATTCCCGGCAAGGAGAACATTGTTGCGGACGCACTGTCTCGCGCACCGGCTGGGCTTGAGAAAAGTAACACAGAAGGCAACCTCGAGAAAAATTTCAGTATTCTTTACATTCAGAAAGTCGCCTTTGAAAACTTCATCACCACATCTTTAAAGGACATTGCTCATGAACAACATAAAGATCCGATTTGGAAAGACATCGAGAGCAAATGGTATGAAAAGCCACACACTCAGATTCGGCATTATTATCTGGTTAGAAACAACATACTGTTCAAACGCTGCACTGTTGATGACAAGCTATGGGTACTTTGCATTCCTGACGATTTTGTTAATAAGCTCATTTGGTACATTCATTTCAGCTATGCACATTTTGGCCCACGAAAATGTTACCATATTCTTCGAACGACTTGTTATTTTAACAATATGGAAAAGAGAATTCGAAGAGTCTTGTCTATTTGTAAACTTTGTCAAAAGGCGAAACCATCTACTATCTCCCATCGAGCTCCGCTGTTTCCTATCATTCCTTCTAAATTAAAAGAATTTGCTGCTGTTGATCTCTTGGGACCGCTTGTCAGAACATCTAATGGATTTTCGTACGTTCTAGTCGCTGTTGAACTTACTTCAAAATTTGTTTCCTTCACACCGTTACGTAAAGCCACTGGACGGTCTGTATCCAACGCCTTTGTTAAAAATTTCTTACGTGAAGTTGGACACGTTAGTAAAGTCATTCCAGATAACGGACCGCAATTCAGTTCTGCTGTTTGGTCACGTATGCTTCGCAATCATAAAATCAAACCTGTTTTTATTTCACTGTACTCACCACATTGTAACCCTTCCGAACAGATTATGAAAGAAATCAATAAGCTTTGCAGACTTTATTGTCACAGAAAGCATCAGCATTGGGACAGATATTTACACTTATTTCAAAACGTGCTGAATGAAATGCCTCATGATTCCACTGCTTTACCACCTACTCTTGTACTGAAGAATGAAGAACCACCGAACAGAATCAGAGAGCTTGTACCTTTCCCGAATACTCGTAAACTTCGACACAAAGACATAATTGATTTGGCTCTTAAAAATATAAAATCTGCAGCAGACAAAAGGAGAGAACTACATGGTAAAGCAAATGCAAAGAAATTGTGTATTGGTCAGAAAGTTCTCATTAAAGCTCATTCATTGTCACATAAGAAGAAACACTTGAGTCACAAATTCTTTCTAGTTTACATTGGACCTTACAGAATCCGACGTATACCACATGATAATTGCGTTGAAGTTGAAACTCTGCGTACTAGGAAGAGTAAAGGTTTACACCACATTTCACATGTAAAACCGTTTATTGAAAGATAATCTGCTTTTTAACTTTCTCTTTGCCACAAAATTTTTCACTTCACATTTCTAGTATGCTTTGTCAGACTTAGAATCTGTTAACAAGCAACAATGTTTGAAGTTAAATATCCAGTCAAGAACCAAGAGAACTTATTTAAACAGAAATTACGAATGCATTATTATAGTGAACAGACGACACGGTATTGTCTGTGTACAGTCTTGCTTGTTAGTTGCACGATTACGTAACGACTATAAGGCTCACATACTTAGAACATTTACCAGTATTGCTAATGAGATTTTAATGCAACATTTTGGTTTACTTGAAATTTGGTGTATCATGAGGTAAGTACATTAGCTTCTGCAGAACTTAGCTTTCGAAGGACGATAACTATAACACTTCCACAGAGATTATCTTACAGGAAGACGCACATTTAGCGCTACAGGACACGTATTTGAGTGCTTAATTTCGCACTTAAATCATGCATTTTTTTAAGATATTTGAAGTACAATGACACAAGGGTTTTCCGTGATATATTTCATTCCATTGCTGTAATCTGTAACACCTGAGGGTATAATTACATTAATCCTCAGGGGGGTACATGCTTACTTTGTGTTCCATGTGTTTGGCAAGCACAAGGAGCCCTAGCTAATATGGTATTTGCTTATACAACTTTACACATCGGTACCATATTTCTCTAACACACAAATTACACAGCTATCTGATCATTTAACTGAGATAAACTTTTATTTACTACATCAGTGACACATGTTTATGCAATTACACGGTTGGGTAACTTCACACTTACGAAATTGTATTTTGTCTGTACTTTGTGAACTGTTCATATTTTTTTGGAACCATTGTGATACTATGAGAGCTTTGAATGATGTATTTGGTATGGGATCATGATTTTTGAAGTGCGTTTGAGGCAGATGACACTTTTGATATGAGCAGAGAATTTTTTTAGGTTTTGAAATTATTGGAGGAAGCTACGACGATTTTGAGAGTTGACTTAGGTGTTATGATGTTATTATTACGATGACTACGTGTATTATGCTGTTGCGGTATGTTTATGATCAGTAAGCTGATGCTATATGAGTTATTTGATTATGCTACATATCTGTAATGATGAAATATTGAAGAAGTGTCGACGAATAAGGTAAGGAATAATGAGTAGTGGTTAGGGACTCTGGTTTGTGAAAAAGTTTGTTGGAAACCAAGAATCGTGCTTTAAGAGTTATGAAATGTGTGTATACGCGTGAATGTATGACAATGCTGGCGAAAATTTTTTGGACGCTGTTATATTTATAGGATTTTGTTTCTACAGATGTGTAACCCAAATTCTTGACGTGTGAAATATTTTTATATGAGACTGTCACCATGGCAGAACCTGCCGTCATAAATATTTCAGCAAGAAAGGTAAGTGACCTTCGCGTAATGCGTTTTGTTGGGCGCCCAGCTGAGAGGTAGACGTCTGACAAAAAAAAGCCATTAGGTGCAAAAAAAAAAAAAAAAAAAAAAAAAAAGGAGGCCTTATCCTCGCTATTGACATTCCTTTGTAGAAAGCATCGCAAATACGACACGCTCGAACTTGAAAACATATGATTACACTGTGGAGCTCTTAATTTATGATATTTACTAAAATGCCTAATGAAATGATGAGAAACATTTTACATCCATTGTCTTTCTAGTTGAGAGATTGCTCATTTTGTTTAATATCTAGTTTCTAGCGGCACTGCAGCATTGGATAAAATAAAATTTTATAGATGTACTAATATAAATATCTTCTGTCTACAGATCGAGTAAATAATAATTTTTTCAAAAAAATGTGGGAGCACAAAAAGACATTTACCTTCACAGGAACTGCATTCATAATTTTCTTTTCAAGTACTTTGTAACTTTTTCGGTAGAATTAGTTTTTGTGGTGCACCACTTTAATTACGTAGACATTAAGATGTGAATTTACATTTCCCTTATTTGCATTGTTATCTTTAGTGTACTATTTTTTCTGCTTGAGCTATGTCATGTTTAGGTACAAGTTATTTCATTTTCTGCTGCTGTTTGCCAGGCATAGTGCTACTGAATTTTAATTTGTGTTACTCCGCTAAGCCAGTTTACTACTGATTTATTTTTCTTGTTTGCTGCTCATTGCCTTATATTAGTTGTAATTTATGCTGCTTGCTTTGAAAATCTGCAATTTTTTTTCTTCCTGTTTGTGTTAATTGTTTTGTACTGCTGCATTGCCTCGTCCCTTAGTTTAGCATCTGAGCTCAGTAGATTTAAGTTAGCTTAAGAGGGGGTAGACTATATAAGAAACTAACTATGATGAATTGGAAGAAATGCATTGAGAAGATATAAGAAAATGGTTTGGCCAAAAAAAAAAGTAGTGTACAGTGGAAAAAAACTATTTTGAAAGAGGATGTGAACAGAATACAGAAAGCAGGCTTAGATCGTACTTTTGGGAATAATGATGAACAAAGGGAGATCTCCATGCAAAATACTGCAGTAAAACAAACCCTGTCCTTTCCTTTTGTGTCATCCCTCTATATGTTTGTGTACCCTTGTGTATTTGTGTTTATTCTGTCTTTATGTGTTTAGCTGATGAGAGCTATGTTGTAGAATTTTTCTAATACTATGCTATTTACTTTGTAAAGATGTTGAGACATTATTTATTCTGTTTTGTTGCTCATATGTGAAGGTGATGTTTCAAAAGTTATTCTGGTCTTGATGTATGTACTTATGTCATTATTTTTGTAACACTGATGTATATGTTTATTTCTATTCTTTTGTAAAGCCTGTGTTACTACAAATGTTATCTGTATTGTTATGTTCTTTCATGATGTATTTTGTACCTTTGTAATTGTATTCTTATGTTATAAAATTGTACTTGACACCAGTTCATCAAATTAAGTAACTTGTAAGTTCCATTTCACTACACACGTTTCTGTTGGTCATAGTAAATGGACAATATGTGAGAAGTAGAGACTGATAGTGTTTGCACGTGTGTTAATAATTCAGCAAGGGACTGGATAACAGCATTGCTGGATCTAAGGACAATTCCAAAAACTTTGTGAGTGCACAAGTGTTGGTTATGAACTTGCTATATTATCTGCAAGACTCTTCAATGGTGATTGTGTACCTGCACAGTCACAACAGATGGCTGCTGGCCATCTCTACAAGAACTACAGTGGGACTACACCTTTGGTGATCCACCAATACCATTATTTCTACAAGGACTGCAGTGGGTCTGCACCTCTGGTGGCCCACCAATATCGTAATCTCTACCAGGACTACAATGGGTATGCTCTGTGATCACCTACCTACCAATATTCTTCAAAACTTCGACTGACTCTGCTGTGGGTTTGCTCTGTTGTGACCCATTACTTGTCTGCATGTCGAGAGTCAGCACTGTCTTTCCGTTGGAAGGACAACACTACTTCTTCAAGACTGCATGGAAATCCACTACCACCACGTGCATTTTTTTTTACTGCTCAGACTTTGAGAAAAACACTGCTATTTTACTGTGATGAACGATTAGGACTGTCTTTATGGACTGTGAGAAAGTTTAGCTTTTAACCAACATTGTATCAATAAGTGTGTGCATTTGATATCTTTGTTATTGTAATCATGAAAAATTTTATCAACTCATTATTTGCCTCTGCCCAAAACAATTTGTAAAATTTTTTGTGGGGAGCATGGGGGCTATGTAAGCAGGCTGTTTATGTTTTCTTATTGGCAACGTTACGTAGCGCTCTGTATGAAAATCACTGGCTGTGCTGTGTGCAGTCTGTGTATAGTTTGCATTGTTGTCTGCCATTGTAGTGTTGGGCAGCGGCAGCTGGATGTGAACAGCGCGTAGCGTTGCGCAGTTGGAGGTGAGCCGCCAGCAGTGGTGGATGTGGGGAGAGAGATGGCGGAGTTTTGAAATTTGTCATGAACTGCTATATATATTATGACTATTAAGGTAAATACATTGTTTGTTCTCTATTAAAATCTTTCATTTGCTAACTATGCCTATTAGTAGTTAGTGCCTTCCGTAGTTTGAATCTTTTATTTAGCTGGCAGCAGTGGCGCTCGCGGTACTGCAGTAGTTCGAGTAACGAAGATTTTTGTGAGGTAAGTGATTTGTGAAACGTATAGGTTAATGTTAGTCAGGGCCATTCTTTTGTAGGGATTTTTGAAAGTCAGATTGCGTTGCGCTAAAAATATTGTGTGTCAGTTTAAGCACAGCCATGTAGAAATTGTTCAAAGGGGACGTTTCAACATCAGTAGACTTCCATTGGTCAGGAATGCCCTGTTTGCCTGTACTAGTCCCCATTTTATGATTCGTCCGTCATGTGCTGTTTTGGTTGCAAGGAATAGAATTCATTTACTACTTCTACTTCGTCGTTGTCAGTTTAAGCACATCACTAATGTGATATCCGCTACTCCATTCGTTTTTCTTCACTTTACCGTCACTCCATATTCTTTAGTCATTAGACCATTTAACAGGTCCTGTAGTTCTTCTTCAGTTTCACAGTCTTCTGCGAATTTTGTGTTTGGTGTCGTTTTACTGAGAATTTTAATCCCATTCTTGAACCTCACATTTATTCTGCCATTGGTTCTTCGATATATAGGCTGAAATTTAAGAGAGAAAGACTGGAGCTTGCATTTCACTCATTTTAATCCTAAAAATTCGTACTCGATCTCCCATTTCTATTATTGTCTCTTTGTTGTTGTTCATATTGTGCATTACCAGTGTTTCTCTATATCTTACACCATTTTTCCCAAGATTTCGAAAATCTTACACTATTTCCACTGTCGAACACTCCTGTTAGATCGAGAGATCCCATGAAGATGTCTTGATGTTTCTTATGTCTTTCTTCCATTTGCCCCCGCAACTTCAAAACTGTCTCTGCCGAGTTTTTACCTTCCAGAAAACCAAATTATCATCATGTAACAGATCCTCAAATTCCTTTTCCATTCTTTTGCATGTTTTTTTTCAGAAAACTGTGTGCAAGGGTTTTTAAACCGAATGTATGGTAACCCCCGCAATTGTACGTCCTTGCTGACTTCGGCATTCTGTGGATGATGTTTTTTCAGAATGGCTAGTGGTATTTAACTGTCTTATAGATCCTACACACCATATAGAGTACAGGCCTTAATACCACGAAGGAATGTTGTATATACGTTGTATCCTATTTGATCGCAATCCTTCCGAGGGTCTGTTAAACTGTGGCTTAATGTCTTCCATATCGACCCTATTTCTTTCCTATTTCGCCATCAGACAGTTGCTCCCCAGAGGTCTTAGGGTGTTGATTTAAAAAATTCGGTCTCACTTAGACTTAACAGTGGAATGCCCGTTACACTCTTAATGTGGACGTCTTTGCTTTTAATTTCATCGAAATCTGTTTTGCTGAATCGATCTTTTCAACCACTATTTCGTTTTCGATTCCTTCACATTCTCCTGCCGCCAGTTGATATAGACGTTTCTGCATTTACTATTTATTTCGGGCATAGGTAACTAATATTGCTCGATTTCTGTCGTTTCCTTAACATTTTGTTTCCTGTTTTCATTTTCATCTATCAATTGAAGTATTTATTTCGTTGCCGAAAGTTTCTGCAGAGGCACCAAGAAAGCGCGGTGTTATTCTTCACCTGGGGGATGTTTAATTTTACTTGCACTTCTATATTTGACTGTTGTAAGATTTACGTTCCTCTTTTCATGCCACATTCACTATCCTTCATGTTCATCTCTTTATCAGTCTCCAGACTTTTGTTGCGACCAAGTATTTAAATTGATTGTTGATAAATATAGCGGATATCTGAGATGAATTTTATCTGATGTTGGAGAGGCACGGGGAAGGGTACATGACAGTACTGATAATAAATAGGTACATCATTCAGATCATCACTTTGGAGCATTTATAGGGGAGTGAAATGAAATCAAGCAACAAAAAGTATGTTAAGGAGACTCGAGATTTGCTAATCACAAAAAAAATAATTTATTCTCTAAGAACAGGAGCTCTTGACGTATAATCCTACACTGAAACCTCTACACATATGCTACATCTGGGAGAAGATAACATGATACATTCATAAGCATAGCCAATGTCGTAGTCTATGGCCAAACTGCCATATAAACGATTTCGTAACGTAATATGTGCATCCCAATAGTCAGTAGAGTCAATTCTGTATTGCTGCTTGAAAACTGTACACAACATTCACTACTGTAAATGATTTCATGGCTAATTACTTCTTCTTCTTCTTCTTCTCTCCTCCTATTGTGGCGAGAGAGAAACGCCATTTTCTGCAGACTTGTGTCTTTCTTTAGCTGACTTGCGACAGGAAAGTTAACTTAGAAGAACTGGGGTGTCAAAAGCTGGCTCAGTACTGAAAACTACCCCCAACCAAGTACAGAAATGGGAAGTGGCTGCGTCCCGCGTCCAGACAGCGGGCACTTAGAAGGACTGCTTGTGTTCCACAAAAAGTGCATTGTGTGATACTTCAGAAGGAATTATTTTGGCGAGATAACTGAAAGGCAGGTGAAACTCTCAGTGCTTGAGACCGTAGCTTAAGACATTAGTCATGGCTATGCTGTGCAGAAATGTTCCTTCAGATCCGAGTAAGAGGGTCGGTGACTGACTCACAGTAATTACGTTAGTAGAAGGCGTGTTTTCCTCTGTGTGTCTTCATGCAAGTATTTTGGTTGGTTGGGCCTGGAAACAGTCATGTACAGGGAGAAGTTCTATGCCTTCCTTCCTGTGTCACGCCATTACGTCTTAACCACGACAACACCCGAAGAGCAGGTATTCGTTAAACTTTCTTTATAAAAGTGCTGGAAACTCGCATGGTCAACAGCAAATGGCCAACGACATTACTACACTAGCAGAACCAGGTAAGTCAGGGTTAAAAAGAACACATGTGCTCCCAGGACGCCGAAGAGTATGCTTGCTTCCAGTATGCTTGAAGAATATACTAGTGAGAGAGAGAGAAAAATGTCTCCAACCCAGATCAGAGTACAGAGGTCGAGCTGCACTTAGTTTCCAGCTGTCGTAGCCACCATCCTCTATCGCACATTTAGAGAGTGGTAAGAATTAGCTGTCAGTGCAATTGAGGTAAGGGGGGTGCGTACTTGTTAGACTTCATTAGTGTTTAATTGTGTAAATTTAGCATTAGCAGCCAAGTAGCTGGTACCATCATGAGCCTTGGGAAGCCGACCGGGGTGGCCGAGCGGTTCTGGGCGCTACAATCTGGAACCGAGTGACCGCTACGGTCGCAGGTTCAAATCCTGCCTCGGGCATGGATGTGTGTGATATCTTTAGATTAGTTAGGTTTAAGTAGTTCTAAGTTCTAGGGGACTGATGGCCACAGAAGTTAGGTCCCACAGTGCTCAGAGGCCTCAATGTAGTCTCATGTTATGATTTCACGTGCCCACCCAAATATGTCAAGACTATAGCTCATAATTATAAACATTCTTCCATTTATTGAATGTTTATGTGTTTGACTTAGTGAATAACTCATTTAATCTTATGGCTTATAGTAATAGAATAAATTTTATACTGACCAATGATCGGACATGTAGCAGTTTAGGACTATGCTAAGCAGCTGAAGCAGCGACTCTCATCGGCCCCGGTTTTTAAAATGTGTGAGGCAACACAACAGGTGGGTTGAAGATACTCAGTTCAGTAGCATATGGATACAAAAGGAAAGCACTCCCTTCCTCATCTGAAACTCACTGTCATTGATATGATCATGGAGTAATCGGGAAGGCCTGGGATGTAAATCAAGCTTGGACGATACATCCATGAATATCAAATGAAGGGTAAAAAATACTATAAATTCAGAATCAAAATTAATTTCCCGAGCAAGTAAGCGTTCTTAAGCTCAGAGCTGTGTGATCCACAGCAAGGGTAGGACACATTGTGAACTATCAGACAAAATCACCGAAAACTGTAAAATATGCCAACGAGCAGAAATTCTTTGAAGATATAGCTACGCATTAGTCTCATTACTTTGAAATAGACAATACAAACCACTTTATTTAAAAGCAGCTTCAAGGTTTAGGACACGCGGTTAGATTGCGGACAAAAATTACACTATCATTAAAAATTATAAAATTTAGAAACTGACAGAAACTCTGTACCCAGCATCTACAGCATGAACCACTTCACTCAACAGAAGCAGCAAAGGTTGGGACACATTGCGAGTTACAAGACAAACACTACACTGCGAATACAAAGGCTACTGTGTATTACGATATTGTACATTTCAGTTAACAGCGGAGTGGCAGCTTTAAATGATAAAATTCCGCTATTCATAAGTGCTTTGAAATACGAGAAATGACACAGAAAAAGCAATGGAAAAGGTTATCGTGAATCACTTCCCTGTCTACGAAAGGTAAAATAAAGGGATCAATTACACTCATGAATTAGACTACGTCATTCAAGTACCTTTGTCCATATTTCGAGAGGACCTCTCATTAGAGCGACATATACATACAGCGAACTCGGACGAAAATTGCTAAACATGTTACAACAACTTGACACATCAGTCTGTAGAGTGTCCTCGCGAAACTCATTTCACTCGAATTCAAGTACGTAGCTTTTTAAACAATGGCAGTTAGGCCATAAAATGCAGAAACAACTGGGAACGCAGGCTCAAATCTGTATTAGTTTCATAAAACAAAGCACAACCGCCTTCAGTCACAAATCTTGATTTTATTTCAAAGATATTTGCTTCAAAAAAATTAAATCACGATTTGTGACCGAACGCGATTGCTTTTAGTTTTAGGATGTGGTTAAATACTTAAGATTATAAAAATCAATATCGTCTTCCACGAAAACCATTAATTTTAAATACAGCTTAATTGTGTAAAAGCAACATTCAACAAAGGTCTCAAAAAGCTGGTAGTTACTTAGCAGAGTCCTAAAAATCGAACCTTTAAGACAAGTATTTCCCATTGCTAAGGGATTTCGATGTGGTGGGTTTTAATGCCAGATAGTCTCGCCCAGATTTGAATACTTGTTAACGTCCACATGGCTCCATTACACATTTAGACTGATACTTCATTGTGCTGGGTAAACCATCAATCGTCATCCGTAGAAATAATTTTGGGAAAATTAACCACTGATCAAATATTCATCTAAAATATTTCAGTATTAGACACAGAACGCAACAACAAGATTACTTTACATGAAATTACACAATCATTCATTGCGGCACGTAACTCCATTGTAACGGCTACCAGATCTAAGACAAGAAGTTGTTAGAGATTCCAGGTAAACGAGACCGTGTTGTCACTGTAACCATGAGAGAAGTGAATTACCAAAACGAAAACTTGCGGTACCTGATCATAGCACTATCTTTCTAAGCACATGCTAATGACATTTACCTCGGGTCGGCCAAAATTAATGATTCCAAAAAGTCAGGAAACATAGCTACATTAAAACACTCACGCAACCCGTCAGATGTAGTGCTAAGACGTCTCAGCATTGGATCAACTATTAAAGCAGGAAGGTGGAACTATGAAAACAGGACGAAAATATAAATAGTAAACGGTCCAAGGTAAAGACATGCAACATCGAGCAAATTTGAACAGACAGGGCGTCATGTTTATGTGGTCACGGTGCTAGACTGTGAAGGTGGAGACCCGTTTTCGGCTCTCCATTGTATCTCATCTTTTTTTTTTCTTTTTCACAAAATTACGAACGTCCGCCGGTTCACTGACGTATCTCTTCGCTATATTCAAATTTCCGTCTGTGTCGTGATGTAACGTCCGTTTGCAACAGCCAGGAGTAAAGAAGAAAAATAATGGTTCAAATGGCACTGAGCACTATGGGACTTAGCTTCTGCGGTCATCAGTGCCCTAGAACTTAGAACTACTTAAACCTGACTAACCTAAGGACATCACACACACCCATGCCCGAGGCAGGATTCGAACCTGCGACCGTAGCGATCGAGCGGTTTCAGACTGAAGCGCCTAGAAACTCTCGGCCAAGTAAGGAAGAAACCTCCAGACGCACGTACCAACGATTTGTTCCATACAGGTACCAAATGTTATAACTGTCGCGTTCCGTTTTCGATGTTTTTGAATCCTGAATTTCTTTGTTTTAACGTAGTTCACACCTGCTAATTTGTTGTATTCATTCCTGTTGGAGGTCTAAGCGACGACTCGTCTGTTCTCACTATTCATCATACATAGATGCGACGGTAATACATTCTTACGTCAGAATTGCCTGTCTTTAACCAATGTATATAATGATAACTGCCAAAACTACAGAAGCAGAACACACGCGTCAGTGACCGGACGAAAAGTTCGTAAATTTGAATGTAGAGAAAGAGGGAGATTTAATCACGGAACACCAGCTGAGCATTCCAACTCCTTGACCACACAACCACGACAACCTTGATCTTGCAATGCACCCTATGTTGCACATCTAGAGCATCGATCGTTCACTGCATTTTACTTTTTTTCATATTTCAGTTCACCTTCTTCCAGTCTTCATAGTTAATCTGTGCTCAGTTTTTGACGTGCTATCCACAGTGACATTTTATCACAAAATCTGAGGGGGGTGCGATTCAGAATTCCCCTTGTCAATACCTGCGAATAACATTTTCCACAACTACGAGTGCGTATTCTGTCCGTAAGTGTCGGATATCGGTCGTAGCCCGACTACATAGGCTGCCAGCACGACGTCGTCGGCCTGCGTGTTGTTTGCCTGTGATACGCAGGCGTCTCTCCTCCGGAGATTACTTTGTCAGTCGACGCACAATATCAATGCCCCTGGGACTGAGATCGCGTCGGTTCGCTTGTCGTGAGTTTTTCTCGTGATATTTCACGAGGACACGCTGAACCTATTGACACTATACAGGGTGAACATTAATAAAACCTACAATCTGCAGGAACTGATTCCTAACCGGAAATGGAGGAAAAAAAGCTCCTATAAACATGTGTCCGTAGATGCTTCAATGCCACGGGAGATGGCGCTGACGAACGAAAGATGCTCTGGCTATGTACCATGTGTTCCTTTTGTGCTGCAGGCTCTGTGACTGACACACCATACTGTACGCAGCAGAATGGTCCGGTATACCAACCACATCACACAACATTTCAAGTTCTTTTTGGGCGTTTGTGACAAGTGGCCGAAACACTGTCAACGCAACTGGCTACACATATGACAACAGCCCAACCCGACACGCGACCACAACGACCTTCAAGGACGGACGCCGACGTGGCGTCCCCACTTCTCCAACGACCCTCTGGAGAACCAGCGACGTTCGTCAAGGATTGTAACACACCAGCCATCACAGATATCCTCACACTACTCATTGCTTGGAAAACTGAGCACCATTCTCTCACTAGTAGAGAATCTCATCAAAGCTACGTTTCGCCCTAGAATCGACCTCAGACACTCCACAACGTACCTCAAGATCTGCATATGGAACGCGAATTGTGTCATAACAAATCAAAGAGAACTAAAGGACTTTCTGACACGCCACGGGATTAAAAATGCGATTTCGGAGACGCATTTAAAGGAGTATGTGGCGAAACAAGCGCTGTATCATTTGAGAGGTACGAGTGTGCCGGGACTTACCCCAGTTCATTTCTACTTGCGCCACGTCATCAAAACGCACCTGTGCGTAGCAGACAAGTATTGCACCATAAGCTATGGAAGAAATTAAAAATTAAAGTAAGTTTTCCTAACTTTGTTAATATACGATTAAGTATACTAACGCTTAAATTGTTAAGAGTATTCAGATGAACACGTTTCCCTAAACATAACATCTAAAGAAAAAGTAAGTGACGCTAAATAATAAAGCTAAAAAGCATGAAAATGTTCATAATGTGCAAATCTATGTCAAAATTAACTGTTGCAAGTCACAACTTGATTGAAGCAATAATTTGGTCAAAATCGGTGTTTTTACAAAAAATTCAAGGTGCTAAATATTAGACCTAGAAAGAAGAAAATTGGTATGAAGCCTTGGTTTGATATAAAAACCTAAACTATACGAGCCCATTAAGCTACCTCAAATTGTTTTCGAGAAATTTAGTGAAAACTAAAGGACGTTCGAACTAAAAGACTTTATTTGTAATAGATTAAGTATCATTTATATTAATGATAGCAAGTTCTAATGAAACCCATTCAATAATAAAGTTATAACAGGTTTAAAGACTTTGATGTACATAACAATCAGTGCAAGGTCTCTTAAAATCATGGTTCATAGGTCATGTTCTATTGCCACTTCCGTTCTAAAAATTATAGCCGACAAAGTTGAAATGCAGCCGAACTGAAACTTTTTCTGTAATTAAAGCCAACTCTACTCCATTCACACAAAAATTACTAAGATTCTAAATTGATTCTTGGGAATGTTAGAAAATACCATGTATCCGAGAAAGCGGCCATGTAGAGGATGCTACCAGGACATGAAGAGGATGACGGCAGGTGTTCCCTTCGGCCTTCCGCTGTGCCCATATATAAATACGGCCTGAGAGGCAGTAAGGACTTCACTTCGCAGCAAGCTATCACTCTGTCTGCGTCAGTCAAACATCGACTTACGCGCTGCCTCGGATGATGTAACAGCCAGCGGCAGCTTAATGCATGTTTCCGGTGCAAATAGGAAGTGAACTCGCGAGGACTGTACACCGTTCTGGATCGCTTAGATATCGCGGAAGTAACTGTTTTTATGCTGATCATAATGTTAACAAAACCGCGTGGCAAGTGGTGATATTATTTTCCACTTTTGTTGCGAGCAGTCAGCTTTGATTATTAGAAGTCGAGGTGGAAGACCCTAGTGCTATTTATGATAGGAACACCATTATTGTTATTTACAGGAATATTATGTTTTGCATGTGAACTTCAGCTGAATATAATTGAATTTCTTATCTTATATTCCTCTCGCCTCCTCACAAGTCGACACAGTTCCTTATACGGAACACACACGTGTTCTGTACAGATCGGATCTCTCAAAGTGGAGGCGGGTATGCCATTCTAGTCAAAAAAGAAATTCGTCCTCACGAGGAACAATAAGACAATATGATGCTACAGTGGTCATCATCGCTAGGGCCGTAGGAAACGTCCCGTGTGTTTGTGCACACCCCAAATCGACACAGGTGATTATTATTTAAAGACCTGCGTGACCTAGTCGATCGTTCCGACAGCGTTCTGTCGTGCGGCGACCTAATAACAAGTGCACTAGTTGGAACGCGGGAAAAACGAAGCCAAAGATTCAGCAACTATTCGGTCTAGGAAAAGACCTAAGTATTACTGTCATCGGTCGGAGGGACACTATGAGAGTCCCCAGCAAGCGGACGTCCATGATATAGCGGTTCTCAAGTATGTCAACCTCAGCCTCCAACTCTGGGTGATCAATTACTTATCCTCAGATCACAAGCTGGTAACAGGAATACTGAACAGAGCACACATCCCACTGCTACCACATAGCACAAGGAAAACCGACTGGCGACAGTGTCAGGGTTCGTCCAACACAAGATGTCTCATCGAGGGCCACAATCGACGCAGTACACATAACGTTAACGGCCAAAATCAAAACTGTGAAATACTGGTGAACAATACGAATTTTTCAATCAGACTTGAACTTTGAGGCGTATCTCCCACGTTTTCAAGCCACCAAAGCACAACGGAATTATTTCCAGAGACGTTGGCTCTGCTCTAGGAATCCTGAGAATACCAGATAGATAAACCAATTAACGGGGAACTCCATAAATGTCACAGAATGTCAGGACGTCTGGGGAACCAATATATCTGACTTCTTGCTACGAGCGAGAGACGAATGGCAAGTGGTGAAGAACCTACGTCACCAAAAACAGCAGTACGTAGTCCAGATGGCCTCATATAAGACCCACTAGTACATGCGGAACTCTATGCCGACACATATCAACAACAGATGGCTATTCCACCTGCACAAGATTACGAAGTCCTACGCTACGTGGAGAACATCACGACAGCCCATACGATCATCCGAAATGCACGAACGCAATTCGGGCCACAGTTTGCCACTCCAGCGGAAATTAAACAACTCATCTGAAAAACGACCAACAACTCGGCGGGACATGACTCTGTCACCCAGAAAGACTTAAAACATCTTCCCAGGGAGCCGATGGTCCTAATCAAAAGAATTTTTAGCAGTTGTCTTCACCGTGGATACTTTCTAGAGGCGTGGAAAATAGCGAGGTGGTGTCACTGCTGAAACCTGGGAAGCTTCTCTCCCTTCCAAACAATTACAGCCCAATCAGTATTCTACCAAAGCTGTGGAAGCTCCTGGACGGGGTATTACTCACGAAACTACAACAGATTATGGTACGGGTCAACGTGATCCGACCGTAACAGTTAGGTTTCCAAGATAAACTCGTCCGGATTACCGAAACTACACAATACAACTTTAATAATCGAAACTGCATTATTTTTGGATCTCGAGAAAGCTTGTGATAAAGTAGTTCGTGAATACGTAGTTGTCAACTGAACCAAAACACCACCACAAACGACTACTACGTAAAACTACTTGGTAAATTCATGCAAGACAGCAAGAAATCTGCCAAGAAATCAGTCCATGCTGGTATCCCACAGGGATCTGTAAGCTCCCCAGTACTTTTTAACGTATATATCAACGATGCACCTACATTGCCTCATGTGTAGCCTCTATGCCGACGATACAGCTTTTCTGTGATAGGAGAAAGAAAATTAGAATAAGCGATTGACAGATTGCGACTGCCACTGGATCTTATAGAGTGATGGCCACAACTACAGACGATTACCATCAAACCAGATTAAACAGTGGCCATTATTTTCAAAAGGCGCGGACCGATCAACCGTAAGAGACTCTGTATTGGAAACCAACCAGTTCCATGGTCATCCATGGTAAAATACCTGTACGTTACCCGGATACGCCCCTCATGAACCATAGACATTGCCGTTGGTGGGGAGGCTTGTGTGCCTCAGCGATACAGATAGCCGTACCGTAGGTGTAACCACAACGGAGGGGTATCTGTTGAGAGGCCAGACAAACGTATGGTTCCTGAAGAGGGGCAGCAGCCTTTTCACTAATTGCAGGGGCAACAGTCTGGATGATTGACTGATCTGGCGCTGTAACACTAACCTAAACGGCCGTGCTGTGCTGGTACTGCGAGTGGCTGAAATCAAGGGGAAACTACGGCCGCAATTTTTCCCGAGGGCATTCAACTTTACTGTATGGATAAATGATGATGGCGTCCACTTGGGTAAAATATTCCGGAGGTAAAATAGTCCCCCATTCGGATCTCCGAGCGGAGACTACTCAGGAGGACGTCGTTACCAGGAGAAAGAAAACTGGCATTCTACGGATCGAAGCGTGGAATGTCAGATCCCTTAATCGGGCATATAGGTTAGAAAATTTAAAAATGGAAATGGATAGGTTAAAGTTCTATATAGTGGGAATTAATGAAGTACGGTGGCAGGAGGAACAAGACTTTTGGTCAGGTGAATACAGACTTATAAACACAAAATCAAGTAGGGGTATTGAAGGAGTAGGTTTAATAATGAATATCAAAATAGGAATGCGAGTAAGCTATTACAAACAGCACAGCGAACGCATTGTTGTGGCCAAGATAGACACGAAGCCAATGCGTACAACAGTGGTATAATTCTATATGCCAACTAGCTCTGCAGATGACGAATAAATTGAAGAAATGTATGATGAGATAAAAGAAATTATTCAGATAGTGAAGGGAGACGAAAATTTAATAGTCATGGGGGACTGGAATTCGGTAGTAGGAAAAGGAAGAGAAGGAAACGTAGTAGGTGAATATGGATTGGGGGTAAGAAATGAAAGAGGAAGCCGTCTGGTGGAATTTTGCACAGAGCACAACTTAATCACAGCTTACACTTGGTTCAAGAATCATAAAAGAAGGTTATATACATGGAAGAAGCCTGGAGATACTGACAGATTTCAGATAGATTATATATTGGTAAGACATAGATTTAGGAACCAGGTTTTAATTTGTATGACATTTTCAGGGGCAGATGTGGACTCTGACCACAATCTATTGGTTATGAATTGTAGATTAAAACTGAAGAAACTACAAAAAGGTGGGAATTTAAGAAGATGGGACCCGGATAAATTAACTAAACCAGAGGTTGTACAGAGTTTCAGGGAGAGCATAAGGGAATAAGAATGGAGGAAAGAAGTACAGTAGAAGAAGAATCTGTAGTTTTGAGTGATGAAGTAGGGAAGACAACAAAGGATCAAGTAGGTAAAAAGACGAGGGCTAGTAGAAATCCTTGGCTGACAGAAGCAATATTCACTTTAATAGATGGAAGGAGAAAATATAAAAATGCACTAAATGAAGCAGGCAAAAAGGAATACAAACGTCTCAAAAATGAGATTTTCAGGAAGTTCAAAATGGCTAAGCAGGCATGGCTAGAGGACAAATGTAAGGTTATAGAGGCTTATCTCACCAGGGGTAAAATAGATACTGCGTACAGGAAAATGAAAGAGACCTTTGGAGAAAAGAGAACCTCTTGTATGAATATCAAGAACTCAGATGGGAACCCAGTTCTAAGCAAAGAAGGGAAAGCATGAAGGTGGAAGGAGTATGTAGAGGGTCAATACAAGGGCAATGTACTTGAGGGCAATGTTATAGAAATGGAAGAGGATGTAGATGAAGATGAAATGGGAGATATGATATTGCGTGAATACTTTGATATAGCACTTAAAGACCTAAGTCGGAACAAGGTCCCGGGAGTAGACAACATTCCATTAGAACTACTGACGGCCTTGGGAGAGCCAGTCTAGACAAAACTCTACCATGTGGTGAGCAAAATGTATGAGACAGGCGAAATACCCTCAGACTTCAAGAAGAATATAATAATTCCAATCCCAAAGAAAGCAGGCGTTGACAGATGTGCAAATTACCGAACTATCTGTTTCATAAGTCACTACTGCAAAATACTAAGGCGAATTCTTTACAGACGAATGGAAATACTAGTAGAAGCCGACCTCGGGGAAGATCAGTTTGGATTCCGTAAAAATATTGGGACAAGTGAGGCAATACTGATCCTACGACTTATCTTAGAAGGTAGATTAAGAAAAGGCAAACGAGGATAATGGAATGTAGTCGAATTAAATCAGGTGAAGCTGAGGGAATTAGATTGGGAAACGAGACACTTAAAGTAGTAAAGGTGTTTTGCTATTTGGGGAGCAAAATAACTGATGATGGTCGAATTAGAGAGGATATAAAATGTAGACTGGCAATGGCAAGGAAAGCTTTTCTGAAGAAGATAAATTTGTTAACATGGAGAATAGATTTAAGTCTCTGGAAGTTGTTTCTGAAAGTATTTGTATATAGTGTGGCCATGTATGGAAGTGAAACATGGACGATAAATAGTTTGGACAAGAAGAGAATAGAAGCTTTCGAAATGTAGTGCTACAGAGGAATGCTGAAGGTTAGATGGGTAGATAACTAATGAGGGGGTACTGAATAGGATTTGGGAGAAGAGGAGTTTGTGGCGCAACTTGACTAGAAGAAGGGACTGGTTGGTAGAACATCTTCTGAGGCACAAGGGATCACCAATGTAGTAGTAGAGGGCTGCGTGGAGGGTAAAAATCGTAGAGGGAGGCCAAGAGATGAATTCACTAAGCAGATTCAAAAGGATGTAGGCTGCAGTAGGTCCTGGGAGATAAAGAGCTTGCACTGGATAGAGTAGCATGGAGAGCTGCATTAAACCAGTCTCAGGACTGAAGACCACAACAACAGCAACAACAATAAGGGATACGAAACTAGTCTTCATCCTCCACGTCGCAGAAAAGAAGAAAGCCGCATAAAGAATGTAGAGACCTCCATCCCCTACTGCAGGAGTAAGGATCTGAATGTTGCAACGAAGATGAGATTATAATGAGCCACCGCGGAGCCTACGCTGCTCTGTGGATAGGCTTCCTGGAGCACAACATTCGACATCAATTTCAAGAAGCTCCAAGTCATACAAAAGAAATGTGTTACATGGACCCACAGAGCTCCCGTGAGGATGAGGACATAGGAATTCCACGGTGTACTCCACGACAAATACCTGTGCCAAAAAGTGCGGGACAAGGCCCAAAAGCTGTCTGACGGGATCCGAGATCGACACATTACGTCACGCCAATTGTCAAGTAGCAACAGTAGGCACAATCCTTCCCCAACAATGGCACAAATATAAAATGTCACGATCCATCCTGGCTGACGATGGTGCTGCACCTGCAGGACACTAAATAACCTCACTTTACGTGCAAATTTCTGTAAAAAATATAAACAAAATAAAAAATAGAAGAAAAGAATAAAATATAATAAAATAAAACAGAATATGTACTTCCACTATCCACATAGGCGAAAGGACCCCTTTGTGGCCTAACACCTATAAGCAAAGTGCAATAAGTGAAGTCTGAAACCTTCCCCTTACATACCACACAGGCAGCAAAATTGCCAAAGCTAAAACGAAATGCCGTGTGGCTAGGGCCTCCCGTCGTGTAGGTCGTTCACTTGGTGCAAGTCTTTCAGGCTGACGCCACTGCGGCGACTTGTGAAGTGATGGGGTGAAATGATGATGATAAGGACAACACAACATCCAGTCCCTGAGCGGAGAGAATCTCCGACGCAGCCAGGAATCGAACTCGGGGCGTTTGGTTTGACATTCCGTCGCGCTGAGCACTCAGCTACTAGGGGCGAACATTGCCAATGTGATAAGACGTTACCACAACCTGTGCTTACACCGGATTTGGATGACCGGGTTCTGCACGAAATTGAGATATCCCTACTCAAGGCAACTGGTCCACCAACATGGAGGAAACCAAAGCACGATTATTTGTATCCTGCATGACAACCACAACGAGTGCAATGATTATAAGCAGCGGATTATTGTCTACGGGAAGGATTTTGTCGATGGCTTTTGTACCAGACCGTGACATTCACAGAATTTCATCGGTCCTCTTTACCGACGAAGCAACCTTGGAAGATTTGGGTCTTGAATTGCCGAAACTGGTAGCGAAAGTAAAATAAAATAAAATCTCATTTGGCACGGCTGATTAGTGAATTTCGTTGTCAAATATTTGGTCAGCCGCTGTCCTACATCCACAGTGGATCTAGAGGGACTAAATGAAGCCTCTTGTAAACTATAATCAGAACCCACGGGCATGAGCTAATTTTTGCTTATGTAACTATACGTTCCAGACAAGTTTGTGGATGGGTATCTTTGGTGTGTACCAGAGTAAAGACAATGCCTTCTCAGATATAACCTCACTCCAAGTATCTTGGAAATTTGCGAGTTTGAAAGCATGCCTGTTCACTGCTTGCGACGACAAATCACATCGTTCTAAGGTGTGCTGGATATCTGAAGACGAAAGAAACACATATTAACTCTGTGCCAATCCAGGTGAAAATAAAGTGTCAGAGATCTAGTATCAGCTACATATGAACACAGACCTGCTCGTGAAATTAAAATCACCAGTACTTATGAGTCAGGTTCAGAATGATGACATGTAGCCGAATATCGGACTAAGAAGACTCACAACTTAAATTTAACGTAGAGAATACTTCCAGAAGTCTTACAGGGCCTTCACTGTGTAATAATTGTACATGAAAGACCAACTGGATAACGTCGAAAGTTCTGTGAGGGTGTTCGCAGACGATTCTTTGTTTATGGGGAATGCAGAAAGCCGTGCAAATGATATATGATTGATGCAGGAGCCGTGAATTCACCCAGAATTATATCAGTGTTACTTGTTGAGCATAATTAGTCGAAATGATCTTTTACTGTTAGATTAAGCTCTTGATAATAACTCTTTGGAGACCATAACAACCATAAAATAACCAGTTGCACCTGTCCAGAATGAAATGAAGTTGGATAACCACATAAAATGAAATGTAGCGAAAGCAGATTCCATGATGACACTTATACGACTAACCACTAGAGGTGACGTTTTTCTTTTGAGTCATCAGTCTTTTGACTGGTTTCATGTCGCCCGTCATGAATTCCTTTCCTGTGCCAACATCTACATCTCAGTGAAGCGCTTACAACCAACGTCCTCAATTATTTGTTAAACGGAAAGTAGTCTCTGAAATCCTCTACAGTTTTTACCCTTTACAGCTTCCTCTAATATCAAGGAAGTTGCTCTGCGATATCTCAACAAATGTCCTACCACCCTGTCTCTTCTCTTTGACAGTGTTCTTCATATACTCCTTTCGTCGAATTTGAGGAGAATCTCCTTAACGCATACCTTATCAGTCCACGAAATTTTCGAAATTCTTCTATAGAACCGCTTCCCAGACGCTTCGAGTCTCTTCTGTTCCGGTTTTCCACAGTCCATGTTTCAGTACTATGCTGCGCTGTAAACGTACGTTCTCAGAAATATCTTCCTCAAAATAAATCTATGTTTGATATTAACAGACGTCTCTTGCTCATGAATTACCTATTTGTCAGTAGTAGTATGCTTTTTGTGTCTCCCTAGCAACCTGCGACATAGATCAATTTGCTGCCTAGGTAACAGAATTCCTTAACTTTATTTACTCCGTGATCAAAAATTCTGATTTCTTGCTGTTCTTATTTCTTCTCCTTCTCATTATTTTCTTCTTCGATTTACCATGCGTCCCTATTCTTTACTAAGTAGGCTGTCCATTCCTTTCAGCAGATCCCATAATTCTTCTTCACTTTCACTGAGTATAGCAATATCATCAACGAATATTGTAACAGGTATTATTTGACCTTGAATTTTAATTCTACCTTTGAACATTTCTTTTATTTCTGTTATTGCTTCTTCTATGTATAGACTGAACAATGGGTGAAAGAAGACCCTTTGTTTACACCGTTTTTAATCTGAGCACTTCGTTATTGGCCTTCCGCTCTAACTGCTTGTTCTTGGTTGTTGTACATACTGCGTATTACTTTCCCTGTATGAATGAAATTTTGACTCTGCAGCGGAGTGTGTGCTGATATGAAACTTCCTGACAGATTAAAACTGTGTGCCGGGAAGTTTTACTTTCCCTGTAACTTACCACAGTTTTTCTAAGAATTTCGAACATCTTGCACAATTTGACATTGTCGAACACTTTCCCAGGTCGACAAATTCTGTAAATATGTCACGATTTTTCTTTATTCTTGCTTCGATTATCAACTGGTACGTCAGAACTGCCTCTCCGGTGCCTTTACGTTTCCTAATGTCAAAACAGTCGTTTTTAATACATTCCCAATTTCGTTTTCCATTCTTCTGTTTACAAATTCTGTCATCAACTTGGATCTATGAGCTGCTAAGCTGATTTTGCGGTAATTGTCAGTTCTAGCAGTCGTCTGAATTGCGTGGATGATACTTTTCCGGAAGTCAGATGGTACATCACCAAGGTCATATTTTCTACACACCAACGTAAATAGTCTTTTTCTTGCCACTTCCTTCAATGAGTTCAGAATTTCTGATGGAACAGGGAAGAAGGGAAAGCAGAAAGGTGGAAGGAGTATATAGAGGTTCTATACAGGAGCGATTTCTTGAGGACAATATTATGGAAATGGAAGGCGAAGTCAATGAAGATAAAATGGAAGATAAGATACTGCGTGAAGAGTTCGACAGAGCACTGAAAGACCTGAGTCGAAACAAGGCCCCGGGAGTAGACAACATTCCATTAGAACTACTGATAGCCTTGGGGGAGCCAGTACTGACAAAACTCTATCATGTGGTGATCAAGATGTATGAGACAGGCGAAATTCCCTCAGACCTCAAGAAGAATATAATAATTCCAATCCCAAAGAAAGCAGGTGTTGACAGATGTGAAATTACCGAACTATCAGTTTAATAAGTCATACCTGCAAAATACTAGCGCGAATTCTTTACAGATGAATGGAAAAACTGGTAGAAGTCGACCTCGGGGAAGATCAGTCTGGATTCCGTAGAAATGTTGGAACACGTGAGACAATACTGACCCTACGACATATCTTAGAAGAGAGATTAAGGAAAGGCAAACCTACGTTTCTAGCATCTGTAGACTTAGAGAAAGCTTTTGACAATGTTGGCGGGAATACTCTCTTTCTAATTCTAAAGGTGACAGGGGTAAAATACAGGGAGCGATAGGCTATTTAGAATTTGTACAGAAACCAGATGGCAGTTATAAGAGTCGAGGGACATGAAATGGAAACAGTGGTTGGAAAAGGAGTGGGACAGGATTGTAGCCTCTCCCCGATGCTATTCAATCTGTATATTGAGCAAGTATTAAAGGAAACAAACGAAAAATTCGGAGTAGGTATTAAAATCCATGGAGAAGAAATAAAAGCTTTGAGGTTCCCCGATGACATTGTAATTCTGTGAGAGACAGCAAAGGACATGGAAGAGCAGTTAAACGGAATGGACAGTGTCTTGAAAGGAGGGTGTAAGATGAACATCAACAAAAGCAAAACGAGGATAATGGAATGTAGTCGAATTAAGTCGGGTGATGCTGAGGGAATTGGATTAGGAAATGAGACTCTTAAAGTAGTAAAGGAATTTTGCTATTTGGGGAGCAAAATAACTGATAATGGTCGAAGTAGAGAGGATATAAAATGTAGACTGGCAATGGCAAGGAAAGCGTTTCTGTAGGAGAGAAATTTGTTAACATCGAGTATTGACTTAACGGTCAGGAAGTCTTTTATGAAAGTATTTGTATGGATTGTAGCCATGTGTGGAAGTGAAACATGGACGAGAAATAGTTTAGGCAAGACGAGAATAGAAACTTTCGAAATGTGGTTCTACAGAAGAATGCTGCAGATAAGATGGGTAGATTACATACCTAATGAGGAGGTATTAAATACTATTGGGGAGAAGAGGAATTTGTGGCACAACTTGACTAGAAGAAGGGATCGGTTGGTAGGACATGTTCTGAGGCATCAAGGGGTCACCAATTTAGTACTGGAGGGCAGCGTGGAGGGTAAAAGTCATAGAGGGGGACCAAGAGATGAATACACTAAGCAGATTCAGAAGGATGTAGGCTGCAGTAGGGGTTGGGAGATGAAGAAGCTTGCACAGGATAGAGTAGCATGGAGAGCTGCATCAAACCAGTCTCAGGACTGATGACCACAACAACAACAACATGACTATTACAAGAATACCATTTCAGATAACTTGCTACGTCTTCGTTTGAATAAAATTCAACATCGAACATAAGTATCGTGCCAGAGTAAATATCTGTCCTAACGCACTATTTCCATTTCATTAATTCTATCTTTTTAAATTTATTTGCCTCTATACTGAATGACTGTTCTTTAGGATGGCTTACTACTAAATAATTCCGTAAAGACACAGTGCAACAGAGCCCAGTCAGACACCTATGTTAGCAGACGAGCCACTAAATTTATTAAAGGGTTGTGTGGTTTCCCGTCAGTGATTAGCTAGCAGCATATTAACTCATGCGACAGTTAATTTCACTACTGCTTGTTGGTATCTTCATCATTGCATGTTGGGACAGGTCGACTGCTGCCCACAAGGCGGCACTAGTAGCCTTCTACGAACGTGGGACAGGTGATCAACTTGTCGCCCATCCCTCCAGCATTCATGGCCAATGAATGAATCCTGACAGGACTGCAGTTTCTTTTTCAAGCATCTCCTCATTTGGTCTTATAAATCTCAGTGGACCCTGTTCCAGACCTCTAGCATAGAAACATGCGGACCAGGTACCAGGAATCGAAACCAGAATCTTCCACAACGAAGGGTGCGAAGCTACACATTCGTCTACAGAAGCAGTCTACGACATATATTTTAGTTATAATATTAGAGCTCATAAGGGACCTAATCGGTGATCGACTTTCCCGCGCAGCATTCACACGTGCGGCTGGATAGAGGAGTGGCATCATAAGCATCCTTCGCCACATTCTTAAGATTATTTCTAGAGTACCGATATTCCTGTATAGAATACAGTGTGATCCTTAGTCTTATTGCGTATTTTTATGTATTTTATAAAAATGTATGTGTGCGTATGTGTGTGTGGGCCTATACGTGTATGTTCCACGTCTCCTCCGAAGACCACTTGACCGATGTCAGCTACTCTTAGTACATACATCCCATACTGCCAAGTGACAAGCACTGTGCGTGTAGTAACCTTCCACCTGTCAAAGTGGTAGAGGTAGAAATTAAAAAGGAGCACCGCCCACGACGTGTGGATTCCCAGGTATCACTCATCCAGTACTTAAGAATGAGAGCACTTAGCCAATTGCAACAAACTTTACACACAATTTCAAACTTGTACGAATTTTTTCTCACTGACAACCCATACAAAACGATGAAAGAAAGAGTGTTTATCGCTTTCTACTTTTCCACTGTTCAGGCAGTAAGAGTACTGCAAGAGGCATTGCGCTATAATTTATTACTTCTTTGCTATTACTTGTATTCGTGGCATATTTTATAGACAGTATGTTCATACACCACTGAGCGTAAATGTAAAATTATATAACTGTACGGCACATAGTTCAGGAAATATGGCGTTATAAACAACGAGACGATTGAAAAATAGCCGTGTCATGCATTACTTTTAAATTTATTAATCCCAGGCTAGTAACTCGCAATAAATTTCGCAGACAATAACCACGCACAGAGTGACAATTGTTGGACTACATGAAATAAAATCCTCGTAACTTCTGAACAGTTTGCGGTAGGACGTTCAAAATGCACTGTTGCAGCGGGGAATGATGGGAATTAGTATGCGCTGTGATGTTTGGTTTAGAGACGAAGCCCACTTTCATTTTGGTGGGTTTGTCTATAAGCAAAACTGGCACATTTGGGGGACAGAGAATCAGCATTTCACGATCAAGAGATCTCTTCACCGTCAACGGGTGAGACTGTGTGGCGTGCAGTGTCCAGTCACGGAACAGTCGGTGCCATATTCTTTGATGAGACGGTGACTACCTAACGATGCCTGAAGGTTTTGGAAGATGACTGAGCTGCAGTTGCGTCCGACTCTTCGAAAAGCGCGCCAGGCGGAGTGCTTTCGCTTCGCGTCTAGTGTTTGCCGTGGCGCTTTCCGTTTGGCGCGCTGTTTGGATCTCTACCGCCCTCTGGCGGGAGGTGAGGAGGTGTACGGCCGCGTGACGATCGAGGAGTACGTACTGGGCGGTGATCGAGAGAGGTGGTGGCGCGAGCGCGGCCCTGCTATTGGGGGTCGTCAACTGCGGGCCACGTGCTTTGGCCGACCTCGTGGCTGTCAGGGGCTAAGTCTGCCTTACCCGCATGTACGTGGCTTATGAAGCTAAGAAGCCGCGGTGCAGGAGACCAGCGCGTGGGACCGTATGTCTTCTTATCGGCCGTTGAAACCACTGGCAGCGGTTGGCTCTGACGGGCATTTGGAAGTGCGACCTGTTCCTGGCGCTGGGGTGGAGTGTGAGAAGTTGAGTACTGTTTTAACGTAACAGAGTTGTATATAGTGAAGTGTATGAGTTTCATCACCGGTGGCTTTGTTGGGGTCTTCCAACCACAGTTTTCGTTTGCCTGTCCGCGGGATTGTGGTAATTGTTTCTTGGTCGGGCCGTTTCATTCACACCTCGATTGGGTGATTTAGGGTCGGTGTCGCGTGTCTGTGGTTCGGAGACTGTGCAGACACCGACGTTGCTACATCTTATGGGTTTGGGTAATTAGTGGAGGTGGTGGCTTGCAATGGAAGTTTTTGGGCTGATATGCTGTGGGCCTGTAGACCACCAATAACTATTCCGACTGTTGTGATCTGGGCCCCTTTTGACGTGTCACTCCCTCACCGAGCTAAGGAAATTTTTTTTTTGGGAACTGCCTTTAATGTGAAGGTTGTGTGCTGGCTTATTCACATTTATCTTGTAACAACTGACAGGTGTAATACAAGTTATTTAAGTGGCCAGAGACAACTATTTTAACTTTAGTACAAACTAGCTACTTAAAGGTTCTTTTTTAAGGAATTGTTCTCCTATATATACATAATAATTTTAAAATCTTATTATTGTAAAGTTGTTTACGTCATACCTTGCAATATCCTTTACATAGAGAAAATTTGCCAGTTATTTAAAAAGAGTGTTTTTCTTAAATTGTTGTCTTTTATTTGTCTTATATATATATATAAGCCAGACTCAAAAATTTATTATTGAGAAAGGTATCCTTAGCAGTGTGTGTTATTTCAGCAGCACCTCCTGGCCCCTACTTCCACGCTAACGTTTTGGAATAACATGTGTACTTGAGTTGTTGGTTGTGAACCGCCCTAATTGATAGTTCAATGATTTCATCCTCATTATCCAAAGTGATACTGATTTCGACAAGATGCGGTTCATGCAAGACGGAGCTCGAACCCATCGAAGCAGGAGAGTGTTTGGTGTCTTGAAGGAACACTTTTCGGACCACAAACTGGCTCTGGGACACCCAGAGACCATTGGCATGGGCCTCAATAGGGCGCCATATGCTGCAGATATGAAGACCAGCGAATTCTTTTTGTGGGGCTATATTTAAGACAAGGCGTACAGCAATAACCCCAAAACCATTGCTGAGCTGAAAACAGCCATTCACGAGATCATTGACAGCATCGACGTTCCGACGCTTCAGTGGGTCATGCAAAATTTCGCTATTCGTCTGCGCCAGATAATCGCCAAAGATGGCAGGCATATCGAATCTGTCATGACATAAACACGATTATCTGTAGTGACGTTCATAGGTTGAATAAAGTGTGTGCACGCCGTAGTTTGTAACTAATTTACGTTTATTTTTCATATAGCTCAATAACTGTCACCCTGAATGCCGCTGAATTTACCTACAGTATTCCGTCATTGTGTAACGCGGAGTCGAGTGAAACTGAACAGTTCAAATAACTAGGTGTTCAGGTAGATAGTAAGCTGTCGTGGAAACCCCACGTTCAGGATGTTGTTCAAAGACTTAATACTGCCATTTTTACTATTCGAACGGATTAGAAGTGAGTGATCGTGCGACACGAAAATTAGTCTACTTTACTTATTTTCATTACCTATTGTCGTATGGTGCTATATTTTCGGGTAACTCTTCCCAATCTAAAAGCATATTTTTGGCTCAGAAACGGGGGGTTCGGACAATAAGTGGTGTGTGTTCACGAACCTCTTGTCGACCTCTGTTCACGAGTCTGGGTATTTTGACATTGGCCTCTCAATTCGTATATTCCTTAATGTCGTTTCTTGTTACCTATATTAGTTTATTCCCAAGAGTAAGAAACTTTCACTCGGTTAATATTTGGCATAAATCAAATTGCATTTGGATCCGACTTCCTTAACTTCCGTGCAAAAATGTGTGCAGTATACTGCTGCATCCATTTTCAATAAGCTGCTACTCGAATTCAAGAACCTTAGCCATAATCCACGCGCTTTCAAATCGAAACTGAAGAGTTTTCTCATGGGTCACTCCTTCTATTCTGTCGAAGCCCTCCTTGAAAAATTAAGCTGAGTTTTATTGTATTGCTGATAGCGTTTGCTTAAACATATGGACTGACTTTTTAAGGTTCATGAACATTTTTTTCTTTTATTACGTTTATGTTGTAATTTCATGTACTGACACGTTCCATAACCTTAGAGATTTGCTCCTCAACTTGTTCCTACGGAACTTGACGAATAAATAAATGAATATGACGTCATCAACAGTGAGATGCGTGAAAAACTGCTGCATAGTGCATGATGTTTAAATTTATTACCTCGTTGAACTAACTCCATATGCAACACTTTTGCAGGCAGTATCAGGATATATCGCTAAACAAAACTATTCTGGTGTGCGACACGTAGTTCAGGATACATGAAGTCACAAACATTGAACATAAAGTCACACAATGTAGGCTTTCACCGCCGGTGTTGTCTTCAGTTAAAACTTCCGGGCTGAGAGGCCGTGCTCGATGTATAAAATTTCCGCCTGACGTTTCGTCTCCATCTGCGGGAGACATCTTCTGAGGTCGTCCGGCTACTGCCACTGAGGCTCCAGGTACTCTCGTATTTATAGAGCGCATAGAGGGCACCACCATTCGTCACGTGATGCCGACGGTATGCCTATCTTTGGAAGGCGTCATCATTCTCGATTAACAGTAATCGATTGTCGTTCCGCTGGCGCAACGTCGACATCCATATTTTGTCTAACTTTACGACTTCCTCTTTTCTATTAAAACTGTTATGGTGTTTGTGAATCTCTATTGCTTCTCTACACATGCGCGCATGATAATGGGATCTCGTGCTAGAACGGTTGTCTCATTAAATTTAGTTTCGTGGTTGCCATCTCGAAAAAAATGCTCAGCTACGGCCGATTTTTCAACGTGTCCTAAGTGATAGTTTCTTTTACGTTTGGCTAAGCGGTTGTTTACACTTCTTTTCGTTGTTCCAATATACACTTGTCCACAACTGTATGGAATTTTGTATACCCCATGTGTTGCTAGAGGGTGTCGGGCGTCTTTTGCGGTTCTTCAATAGCCTTTAATCTTCTTGGTGGGTCTGAAGATTATTCCGATCCCATACTTGGCCAGAACTTTCCCGATACGGTCCGTGACTTTATTAATGAACTGTTAACATCGAGTATAGATTTAAGTGTCAGGAAGTCGTTTCTGAAAGTATTTGTATGGAGTGTAGCCATGTATGGAAGTGAAACATGGACGACAACTAGTTTGGACAAGAAGAGAATAGAAGATTTCGTAATGTGGTGCTACAGAAGAATGCTGAAGATAAGGTGGGTAGATCACGTAACTAATGAGGAGGTATTGAATAGTATTGGGGAGAAGAGAAGTTTGTGGCACAACTTCACTAGAAGAAGGGATCGGTTGGTAGGACATGTTTTGAGGCATCAAGGGATCACAAATTTAGCATTAGAGGGCAGCGTGGAGGGTAAAAATCGTACAGGGAGACCAAGAGATCAATACACTAAGCAGATTCAGAAGGATGTAGGTTGCAGTAGGTAATGGGAGATGAAGAAGCTTGTACAGGATAGAGTAGCATGGAGAGCTGCACCAAACAAGTCTCAGGACTGAAAACCACAACAACAACAACAGGAAAACTTTTCCAGTAGGTGACCGTTGTTGCTCTGGACTTCTGGCTTCTTTTCTTCTTTGATGGAGGGCTCAGTCAATTTCCTTGCTGGTATATCAATTTTTCCTGAAGGCTGACCGTAAGTGATTTCGTTCATCTTGTAAGTAAGCCGGCTCGCATATTTTGTTGGCTCTGTCTGGAAGGAGTATATAGAGGGTCTACACAAGGGCGATGTACTTGAGGACAATATTATAGAAATGGAAGAGGATGTAGATGAAGATGAAATGGGAGAAACGATATTGCGTGAAGAGTTTGACAGAGCACTGAAAGACCTGAGTCGAAACAAGGCCTCGAGAGTAGACAACATTCCATTAGAACTACTGATGGCCTTGGGAGAGCCAGTCCTGACAAAACTCTACCATCTGGTGAGCAATATGTACGAGACAGGCGAAATACCCTCAGACCTCAAGAAGAATATAATAATTCCAATCCCAAAGAAAGCAGGTGTTGACAGATGCGAAAATTACCGAACTGTCACTTTAATAAGTCACAGCTGCAAAATACTAACACAAAATCTTTACAGACGAATGGAAAAACTGGTAGAAGCCGACCTCGGGGAAGGTCAGTTTGGATTCCGTAGAAATGTTGGAACACGTGAGGCAATACTGACCTTACGACTTATCTTAGAAGAAAGATTAAGCAAAGGCAAACCTACGTTTCTAGCATTTGTAGACTTAGAGAAAGCTTTTGACAATGTTGACTGGAATACTCTCTTTCAAATTCTATAGGTGACAGGGGTAAAATACAGGGAGCGATAGGCTATTTAGAATTTCTACAGAAACCAGATGGCAGTTATAAGAGTCGAGGGGCATGAAAGGGAAGCAGTCGTTGGGAAGCGAGTGAGACAGGGTTGTAGAAAAATTTGAAGTAGGTATTAAAATACAGGGAGAAGAAATAAAAACTTTAAGGTTCGCCAGTGACATTGTACTTCTGTCAGAGACAGCAAAGGACTTGGAAGTGTCTTGATAGGAGGAAATAAGATGAACATCAACAAAAGCAAAAGGAGGATAATGGAATGTAGTCGAATTAAGTCAGGTGATGCTGAGGGAATTAGATT
The DNA here is from genome assembly GCF_021461395.2 of Schistocerca americana. Classification (NCBI taxonomy): domain Eukaryota; kingdom Metazoa; phylum Arthropoda; class Insecta; order Orthoptera; family Acrididae; genus Schistocerca; species Schistocerca americana. Next base: position 746,994,199 of record NC_060122.1, on the reverse strand, counting down.
AGAATATGAGACACTTAAAGTAGTAAAGGAGTTTTGCTATTTGGGGAGCAAAACAGCTGTGATGGTGGACGTAGAGAGGATATAATGGCAAGGAAAGCGTTTCTGAAATTTGTTAACAACGAGTATAGATTTAAGTGTCAGGAAGTCGTTACTGAAAGTATTTGTATGGAGCGTAGCCATGTATGGAAGTGAAGCATGGACAATAAATAGTTTGGACAAGAAGAGAATAGAAGCTTTCGAAATGTGGTGTTACAGAAGAATGTTGAAGATTATGTGGGTAGATGACGTAACTAATGAGGAGGTATTGAATAGGATTGGGGAGAAGAGAAGCTTGTGGCACAACTTGACTAGAGGAAGGGATCGGTTGGTAGGACATGTCCTGCGACATCAAGGGATCACAAATTTAGCAAAGGAGGGCAGCGTGGAGGGTATAAATCGTAGAGGGAGACCATGAGACGAATACACTAAGCAGATTCAGAAGTATGTAGGTTGCAGTAGACACTGGCAGATGAAGGAGCCTGCACAGGATAGATTAGCATGGAGAGCTGCATCACACCAGTCTCAGGACTGAAGACCACAACAACAACAACAACTGTCCACCAAGGGTTTCATGACACGTCTTATTTGCCTAGGATGATGGTTTGATACCTTGTGGAGGTATTGATCCGTGTGAGTGTTCTTTCTGTATACCTTGTGGCACAGCGACCCTTCCACGCGTTTAATTACCGACACATCCAAGAAACTGTATCTTCGGCTTAATACAGTTCAGATGCACCAAGAAGACATCCAACTCCTCTTCACCATGAGTCCACACTACAAATGTGTCATCAACATAGCGGTACCATTTAGCAGGCTTTTTACTGGCAGTCTGCAGCGCTCGCTGTTCGAAGATCTCCACAAATAAATGGGCAACAGCTGGACTGAGAGGGCTTCCCATCGCCACCCTGTAGATCTGTTCGTAAAACTCGTTGTTATACTGGAAATAAGTTGTCGTCAGGCAGTGTTTAAATAAAGCCCCTATGTCAGTCGTAAAAATATCTGCTATATATGAAATAGCTTCGTTTACAGACACCATTCGAACAATGACACTGCATCGAAGCTCACAAGAATATCACTTGGGTTGACGTTAATCTCACTCAGTTTTTCAATAAAGTGCGCCGAGTTTATAATGTAACTGTCCGTTGAACATAAAGGCCAGACGCTGCGTAGTACGGGTGTGGACGCTCAGCTGGAAACAAATACCTGGGAAAAATCTGTGTTAACGATGTTATCTGCAGCAACCGTGTTCTCACTTGTCGATAGCGAGGCACGCGCGCAGCATCAGGAGCAGAAGGCGGTTTGTAGAGCGAATTTCGAAGAACTTTTACGAATGGCGTGCGCAGAGAGCCGGCGATAGCGCCTGGTACTGTATAGGAGCGTGGGTGCGCCCCTGCCGTGTATGTGTCCCCTGAGTTTGCGTGCAGCTGCGCCGGACGGCGACCCCTGATAGCGCCCGGCGAACGCCCACCACTGCCCGACAACGACGTCATTAATGGCGAGCCGACGCCGACACGTCGCGTGTGCCTGCCGTCGGCCACTGTCCACTCAGGACTTCGCCCGCACAAGCGCTTATGGCTGTGCGCCGATTTTCACCATCGTAAAATGAAGCGTTCGTCTTTCTATGCTAGTATTAGAACCGCCGTCCTTAGGTAAGAATCAGTACTCCATACTTTTCTAATTCGTGTGATTGTTCTGTCGGTCCGAGCATTGCCTGTTCTAACAACTCTACCACAACAAAATTCAAAATTTAATCATGATTGTGGTGTTGCTCACGCTGCTAAATACTGCATATTCGGGCAACAACAAAGTTATTACGTGGCAGGTGTCATTAGAGCACAGTTAATAAAGTAATTTCATGTAACAATGAATAAGCAAGGCACTCATCTTTTCGTGTTTCCCACGCTAGTCTCGTTGTAAAATCATGGCTTAATCACCGGAAAACTAGATGGTGATGATTCCAAGCTCGAATGCAAAGAGGCCTAAGTTTAATTCTGCTAATTCAAAAGTTTTATAGATGTGTTTCACAAACCAATCTTGAAGATTAAACCTTTGAAAGTTAGCACAATGGTGATGTAAAAGAATAATCAGCGCTCCGAATTTAAGTTACATTTCTTTTTTATTATGTTTGCTGCAATATGACGTAACACACAAAACATCACTCCACAATGCAAAACGTACTTGAAAACATCTTCCTCACTGTTAAAGTTCACATTTTATAAACTGGCTACAATATGCGTCTTTTCAACATGACGATCAAGACTTGACTTTCTGAAGCTCCGACTCTCTAACAACTAACTAATAATCGCTTACGCGCCCAAAAATCAGAGTTACAAGTACGTCAAAGATCATAGTGACAAAAGAAAGAATATACATAAGAATAATATCATTGCAATATAAACATATCGATGAATTAAAGTACCTCTACATTAATGAAATCAAATCTGAATGTTGTCTCTGAAACATGTTAACTACTTTACAGAAACACAGTAGAATATTGTTGGTATCGAGAGGTTGAGATGAGCTGCCGTAATGGTTAAGTAATTCAAGTACCATTACACTGTCTAAAATAAGCTAAAGGGGCAAAATACACTGCTCTGCAAAACTTGAAGGACGAGATAGATAGACGCCTGCGTGAAAGACACGCCGCGGTGCGTACATCACGAAAATAGTCCAGAGCTCGCATTCCTGCGTTTCTCACCTATTCACTCGTAACTAGAGGTGTACATACAAACGGGAATTGCATCTTCTACTGGAATTCGCTATTATGCCGTCTTATTGTTATTAATCCTACAGTGATCGGAAGTCGATAGGCTTACTGATAACTTGTTACAGCTGCATTGGGGTACAATAAACTTAAAATAAAGCCATAATCATTATTAGATGCATAAGGCAGTACTTCGTGTATGAAATGAGGACTATTAAGGTGAAGAGAAAATGCTATAAACAAGCCGTTATAGCATTTATATCCGCCGGCGAAGTGGTCGTGCGGTTAAAGGCGCTGCAGTCTGGAAGCGCAAGACCGCTACGGTCGGAGGTTCGAATCCTGCCTCGGGCATGGATGATTGTGATGTCCTTAGGATAGTTAGGTTTAACTAGTTCTAAGTTCTAGGGGACCAATGACCTCAGCAGTTCAGTCCCATAGTGCTCAGAGCCATTTTTTGAACCATTTATATCCAGTTGAAACGTCCGCTTAGAAAAATTCATCTACGTCTGCATCTACATTTATACTCCGCAAGCCACCCAACGGTGTGTGGCGGAGGGCACTTTACGTGCCACTGTCATTGCCTCCCTTTCCTGTTCTAGTCGCATATGGTTCGCGGGAAGAACGACTGTCTGAAAGCCTCCGTGCGCGCTCTAATCTCTCTTATTTTACATCCGTGATCTCCTCGGTAGCTATAAGTGGCGTGAAGCAATATATTCGATACCTCATCCAGAAACGCACCCTCTCGAAACCTGGACAGCAAGCTACACCGCGATGCAGAGCGCCCCTCTTGCAGAGTATGCCACTTGAGTTTGTTAAACATCTCCGTAACGCTATGACAGTTACCGAATAACCCTGTGACGAAACGCGCCGCTCTTCTTTGGATCTTCTCTATCTCCTCCGTCAAACCGATCTGGTACGGATCCCACACTGATGAGCAATAATGAAGTATAGGTCGAACGAGTGTTTTCTAAGCCACCTCCTTTGCTGAAGGACTACATTTTCTAAGGACTCTCCCAATGAATCTCAAGCTGGCACCCGCCTTACCAAACATTAATTTTATATGATCATTCCACTTGAAATCGTTCCGTACGCATACTCCCACATATTTTACAGAAGTAACTGCTACCAGTGTATTTTCTGCTATCATATAATCATACAAAAAAAGGATCCTTCTTTCTATGTATTCGCATTACATTACATTTGTCTATGTTAAGGGTCAGTTGCCACTCCCAGCACCAAGTGCCTATCCGCTGCAGATCTTCCTGCATTTCGCTGCAATTTTCTAATGCTGCAGTTATGAATGACTGTGCAAGTAAACTTCTACGTTATTTGATACAAAGACAGTTGAGTTAAACTGAACGTACTCAGATATTTCTCTCTTTACTTATTCTTATCATCACTACACTGACACACAATATTCTTTTAGCGCAACGCAATCTGACTTTCAATAATCCTTACAAAAGAATGGCCCTGACTAACAGTAACCTATACCTTTCATGAATCAATTACCTCACAAAAATCTTCGTTACTCGAACTACTACAATACAGCAAGCGCCAGTACTGCCAGCTAAATGAAAGATTCTAACTACTGAAGTCACTAACTACTGATAGGCATAGTTAGCAATTGAAAGATTTTGATAGACAAAAACAATTACCTTAATAATGTTCAAAAGTCGTCGTATATATATCTAGCAATTCATGCCATGCATCTTTACAAATTTCCTTTTTCTGGCGCGCACACGTCCAGATCGTCCGCTTATATTAACCTCTCAAAACTCTGGCAACTCTCTCTCCACATCCACCACTGGTGGCGGCTCACCTCCAACTGCACAACGCTACGCGCTGTTCACATCCAACTGCCCAACACTACACAAGCGAATATTCCAATAATGAGTCCAACCAGCCACAGACTGCACACAGCGCAGTCAGCGATTTTCATACAGAGCTGTACGTGGCGTTACCAACATAAAAACCTAAACAGCCTGCTTACATAGTATTGACCTTAAATTAATTTTTTGTAGTACTATTAATCAATAAGACTTCATAATAGCAGAATGTAGCACAAGCTGCAAACGTCGTTACTGCGTACACACCCAGCTGCGAGTTAACATGTTTAGAAACGCGTTTTGTCTGCTGAGCCGAGCGAGCGAGCGAATTCAGGCCGACCTTCGTGATGTACGCACCACGGCCTGTCTTTCTCGTGGGCCTCGAGATAGGTAAAGTGACGTATTAACAAATCGGCGGGAATCAATGAAAGTTCCGGCGCATGTTGGCAGAAATCTCACATCATCTCATCACATGGCGTGAGGCAGCGGGATTGTAGGGCCAAATGGAGCTGGCCCTGCAACACAAAGCAGTTGAAATAACGGGAAAAAGTCTACGTCATATGCCATTGAGAAAGGCGTATCCACACGACTACAAGCAAAAGTCCTTGTTTTGACGAACACGCATAAGCCACTACCACATCTCAGTTGTCTCATTAAATAGTAAGTCTGTAGAAGGAGTGAGAGACTGTTTCGAAAAGCTGATGGAACAACTAACATTCCACAGTTTTGTAGCACTACACGATGTGATCTTGAGTGAGGGACTTCAGTTCGGTATGCCGTGCACGACGAAACGTGAAAACTCTTTTCCTCGCCGAGTTGTGGCAATTACCAAGGCTAGAGGAGACGTTAAACGTTATTAGCATTGCGTATCTCTAATGAGACTGTGAGTTTATCTTTACATATGGTAGGAAACGTTATCTAGCCGCGCCTGTTGTATCGGGGTTCACTTACCCTACCTCTGTGTAGCTGTTGTCACGTACTGAACTAAATGTGTACTGTATTAGCACATGTTTTTGTAAAACAGATCTGAAGATGGTTGTTATGGACCGAAACCGGCGGTATGATGACAAAAAGTTTGTGACCATAGACGTAAAGTAAGGGAAATTTATTGTGCGGTATTTTTTGTTAAATTTGGAGAACGTGCACATCTTCAAAGTAACTTGTTTAATGTTGTATTCTGTAATGGTAGTGCTAGATAAATCTCGCTATTGGTGTTAAATGATTCCTCTTTCTGTCTGGAAAGACTTACTGTGGGGGTAAGAAACATCTGTCACAGGGATGGCGATGGTGATAAACAGAAGTGCAGCTCAAAATGCGTGAATACCCGTCCACTGTTTGAGAATGTGAGAACTTAAGGGCTTGGAACAAACTTCAGAGATAATTTCAAACCTTTACGAAACATTTCGTCACTAACAATACCTATAAAATACCGAAAGGAAGAATGTTAATCGTTTCCTAGTTTTTCGCTATTCATATCGTAAAACTGCCGCATCAGGCACGACTTTTTAATTTATTGCATTGTCTGTATTCTTGAGAGAATTTTCAGGCGATATTCACATATACCACTGAATGTACCTACAGTTATATTTCAGGAGATGCGACGTCATAAACACTGAAATGCGTAAAAATGGCATCAACATACATGAAGTTTAAATATATTTCTTATATCCTACTATGCCTATTCGCGGCAAATTTCGTAGACAGAATCCACGCTTTCCGGTAAGTGTACTAACAATATTATGTTATTGTGCAACACATAGTCCGGAAGATATGACATCATAAACGGGGAAACGAAACCGCAGCGCGAAATTCACCAGAGTTGCAGGTGGAATATGGGTACCTATATGTGTGAAATACGTTAAATTTGAATGACATGTGCATATGTGGGCAACGCTGTGGATAATAAACGCCTCCCTTGATCGATTTCAGCCAAGTTGAGCACACATATTTCCTACTATCTCTAAAGAATTACTGTGGGGTAAGAACAAGCAAGCTCCTATTGGGGTGGGGTTTATAACGCGGAAAGGAAAGGGGGAGGAAGAGACAGAGTGGTGCAAGAAATAGATGGACATAGTTATGGGGGGAGGGGGAGGAGAGGTGGACAGGGAGCAGAGGAAGGGCTAACGGTCAGAAAAATGGAAGAAGAGGAGATGAGCAGAGTGAGGGGGAGGCGGAGGTGGACTGAGGACGGAAAGAGGATGAGATTGGTTGAGAGAGAGGTGAGGCGGAGATAGAAGGAGTGGAAGGAGATAGAGACGCTGACAAGGAGATAAAGGGGTAAGAAAGAGATGGACATGGACAAGAAGGCGAAAAGAACGAAAGGAGTAGATTAACAGAGGGGGGAAGAGCAGATGTAAAGAGAGAGTGTGAGAGAAAGACGGGGGTGGGAGCGGGAAGAAGAAGGAGATGAATAGTGAGGGGGCGGAGGAGATGGACACACAGAGAGAAAAGGTGGATATGAACTAATAGAAGTGGAATAAACACATACCTGGGCAACACTGAATACTCAGCAAGAATAATTAGGAATTAAAAACAAAATATTGGGAGTGTTCCACAGTATTATTGTACACCACACAAAATATTGTGCTTTGCATTTATAAATATGAAAAAGCTGGGGCAATAACTGAGTGGAGAGTTATATTTAACATCATGTTTATAACCGAAAAGCAAGAAATTTTCGATGTTCTACAGGAACATTTTTTTTTGTTACCTAAAGCAATTAACACTGTTTAACATTCTCAAATTTGTGGTTTTCGTTTTCCGAAAACCTCACTATTCCTTTACTGAAAGCTGATGAGACAATTTTTGTTGTGCCAAATAATAAATTTCTAGTTTCGAACTATGAACACTGCTAACTGTTGGCTATGACAAGCAACAGAAACTTAAAAAATTATTAGTTGAATTTATTCCGTATTTTCAAGCCTGTGGAGCAGTATCATCGACAACTACAGTGAATGGTACGTATGCAGTTTCCAATGAAGCTCAAAGGTCCAAAATGGAAATTTACTGATCAGTGTACAGCATTTCACATAAACCATTTCCTGCAGTGGAGAGTGAAATCATGGTTAGCAACACACTTGTGTAAAAAATTTTCTAATTTTACGTGAATCATAGAAAGTACGGATGTGTGTGTCTGTGTGTGTACGTGTGTGTATTATACTGACGTATTTTAGACACTGAAATGTTGCTAGGCTCACCCTTCATTTAATTGTTTGGAGAAACACATTGAGCTGTGCTTCGACTCGTGTTAGTGCTCTTTGTAGGTTTCCGCCCTCTGTTGGAGGCCAGACGGTGTCGTTCAGTTAGCATTGTTGGGGTTGTTTGTCTTCTTCTAGTGTTGAATGGCGCCACTCGGTTTCGCAAGCGTTGCCTGTCTGCTAGTGGCAGCAGCGGCGGTTATCAATATGTAGTAACTGTTGCACTATCTTTGGGGCAACGTCGCTGTTTTTCCGGGTCGTGTGAGTGTGCGAGTTCGGTTGGGGACTGAGGAGAAGCGAGGTCCGCGCAGTGCGGGAACACGCCAGGACCGCTGGAGGCTCGTATAGACTGCCGGATGGAAGGGCTGAGGTCAAGAGGGTGCACGACCTCGTCGTAACCGGATCCAGCAAGGTTTAACATGAGTACATTTTAATCCAAGTAGAGAACGCTCCACCATTGTGACATCTCGGAGTTCTCTAGTGACTTGGGTTAATGCTGCTGCTCGTAATGTCGCCAAGGTGAAGAGCAACTAGTGGAGTGCTTGGGGTAAGCGGATCTGAAGAGCTTTCCTCGACTTCTTATTACTGTTGACTATCTTCAACTTGTTACGGTTTGTCAACCAGCGGTAATTCTTCTTGCCTAGTGGCCGCTAACGCCCCAGTTACCTGCCCTGGGGGTTAGTATATGTAACGGCAGTGAACATTTCCTCGCCTGTCCGGTAAGGCGTGTAGTTTTGACAGCTTCTTGATTGTAGGCCGATTGGTGACTCCTCTACTCTGATGGTAAGGATTCCTTTCTCGTTCCAGGGGCTCTAAACACAGTATTCTGGATATAGTGCAGACCGCCGGTTCCGGGTTTGGCGTATTGTTCCATCGTTGCATTTGGTTTATCGGACGTCAGGTAGCTTCAGCAAGATTCGTTAGACTGCCACTTGTCTGAGTTAATATCTTATGCAGTGAATGCAACTCTTGACCGTGTATCTCATCGCTCGCGAAAGTCTTTGTTGCCGGACCTTCTCAGAGGTCGATTCCTGGAGCGCCATCCGGATCATTTGCTTGTTCTTTTAATTAACTTTTGTTATTGCATTTCCTGTTTTACAGAAGGTTTCAAAATTTTTTATATTATTGCCGATCTTGGCGTGTAAGGCCTTCAGCCGTGATTGTGGTCACTTGCCTTAAAATTCTGATTCTGTTTTTGTATTTCAGCAGTAATCCTTTAAAACCTTATTTACTGCCATTCCCGGCGTCTGATGCTGTCTGCAGTGTTGGTGGCGACATGCCTTTAATATTTGAATACCTTAAATTTGTAAGTTGCAGCGAGATTTAAACAATTCTTATTTTATTGCCAATCCTGGAGTATTAGGTCTTCTGCTTGGATCAGAGTGGCTTGCTTTTGAAGCATTATTGTTGTATCTGTATTTAATGGTCATTTGCTAAATTGTAACTCACAGAAAACACTATTATTTACACTGTTGTTTATTCCTTCATTAATAATGTGTGGTATTTTTTTTATTTATTGTCGAGTCTGGAGTTATTGGCTTAAAATAAATTGTGTGGAATTGTAAAAGGCAACCAGCAGTAACTGATTATGGCCCTGTGCACAACCGTAACCGAATCCTCCCTTTCCTTGACTACCACCAGGTTTCACACATTTAATTGATAAATACTTGTAAGATATTCAGATCGTTCTGATGTGTGATCTGGGGCTTCATTATGGTAGGTATCACTGTAAATTCCAGGGATATGACTGATAAGAGAACGTCTGGCATTGGGAGGGAAGGGGAGACTTGGAATTTGTGGTGAAATAAGTAAACACATTAAATTTTATTGATTTTTGAAAAGAGAGAAAATTATGGAAATGGAACTGTAACTTAAGAATTTTTGACAGGCTTTTTTACAGACTGTATTGACCGGCTTGAATGCGGACGAATTCAGTACTGAGTGAAATTTGCCTGTAATATAATTTAAATTTCCAGTTAATTACATTTTTGAATTCTACGTCATTTTTGATACCTTAGACGTAGGATTAGTCCTTCTGCCACAATATTAATTCATTAGTCCCCTTCGATGTTCTTCTCTTTGTTGACTGTGCGTATCTTCCTAATTCGGCATCGGTTTACTTCACGAAGACGGTGGAAACCAAGGAATACGATGCTACGTCGCTTTAAATAATTCTCGTGAGACTTTGATACTTCTCACTGTTTTTTATTCACAAGGCAATAAGACTTGCTCTGCTCGTCGCAAAACCATAAATACTAACAAGATGGCTGTCTTTCCGCAAACATCAAAAGTTACGTCCGTCCCCTACAAGGTAACAACCGAAAGTGTATCTTAACTCCTTCTTGGAGTATGAAACAAAAGAGAATCCAGTATGAACATTACAGAGATTTTATTCTACATCCCTCTCAGTTTAATCTTTGTCGCAGCCTTTAAGGTATTGTATGTCTCTGCGTCGGAATGTGTCATTATAACAGCCCCCCTACTGTATACTGTCACGAGAAAGTTCTATTTGTTTGACAGGATACAGTAGTCGAACTTGCAATTGATAGGTTTGGGGGTCTTTTGTTTACAAACTTCATTTTTACTCTCTCATTTTCATGGCACTGTGAATTCTTTCGTATTACTGAGTGTGCGTCAGTTTTTTGGCATACTTATGCTAATATTTACAAAACCTTAATCCTAACATACAAACTTTTCATTAGTACTGAGAAAACGACATCATGTAGTAAAGTTTGTACAATAAAATATACGATGAATACAACGTTACTTACAAATGTTCACTTCCTCATCAGAGGTGAAAATTGAGTCCTTGTATTGCTTTCTGTATTTATTCTGGGGCGACGAGCTTTGTTCGCTAGCCCCCGTGTTGAATATGGGCGGGCGATACGCCCGCCTGATTGTTTAGTCGTCCGTTAGTGGGCAACGTTGGTTGAATGCGCGCGCCAGTGTAGTAAATATACACCAACGTGCGGGTACCGTCCAGACTTCCTAACCTCAGTATGCGTGTGCTTTTTGTAGTTCCTTCCAGCACTTAGAGCGGATACGACGTGGTACATTGGAATATGTGCCCCAAGAACACACCACACTATTTGCAAGGCGGAGGACGATCCCGTCGATGCAACTCCAGGTAAGAAACGTACCATGTCAAACTTGTTTGGCATTGTCTTGTCTTATTGTGTCGCCATGGTCGTTTGACGAAACACGCTTCAATTTTCGATGTCACTTGTTTAGGCTCTCTGACACTTGCAACGTAGCACTAGTTTGCACAATTTTAATTTCTACACACACCTCTTTAACCACGAGTATTGCGATCGGAACTTCCTTTTTCACTACACTTTTTTCTTCGCATTAATCCCTTTTACCTATTGCCCCGAGAGTCATTCCCCTCGATACTTCTGGTCATTGCACATAAGTATTCACAAATTGGTAAGTCACGGGACTTGGCATGAAATGCAAAATACATCACAAAAACGGATTGACATGTAACACATACAATACATTGTTTACATTAATTACAGGAAAAAACTATCGACGAAAATTGAAAATTTTTTTGAGCACTCATAATGGCTGCTTCGTCTTGGATTTTACTGACACACACACCTTTTTCCATTCATCAGTTAGAAGGAACAAGTCCTTTGTTTTCATATTTGAACTCGTGTGTAAGTTAAGCTTTAACTTACGTTAAATATTCTTCATACGCAACGACATGCATTAAGCGTGCAAAGAATACAGCTGAAGCCGCTCCACTGAAGCTTGGGAAGGGAATTTTTTACCTTCTAATTAGGGCAATGGCAACTACTACGTGTATTCTACGGTTTCTTTACGTATAAAATCTGAAAATGCACGAAACAATCATTTATATGTAGCATAACCCTAATATGTACAGTGTTTTGTGCTTAAGCACGTTCTGATGTGCTTGTAGATCATTAACCCTAATAAAATTTCATACATTAACATGGACATATAAAAATACAATCTTGAAGTTCAGGGTGTAACTACTATTACTATGTACAGTGTTTCATAATAGCGGCACTCCCTTGTGTGCGTGTATCATCTTCAATTAAAGTGCGCTTATAGGCGTCTTGTGTTATGAGAAAAAAAACAGACATTTTAATGCATCGGTTGTCATCAAAATCTATGTACACGAATATTCCTACTTTCATAGCTTCAGTGCAGCATAAAATTCTGTATGACGTTTTTGTTTTCAGTTTATTTTATAGGCGATTCCTTTTGTTTACAGGTCGTCGATCACACTACTCACCTTTTTCTCGTACAGCGGCGATGTCATTTTCATTCTTTGTGACTATAATTCGTGATATTTATGAAAGATATAATGTTGACATGATTTATCATTTCAAGTTTCAAGCGTGTGAAGTAATTCATAACTTCCTTCTGCATACTTGAGTGAAGCGTCGCTAATGTTACACCATGTATCAGGTTTTTCGTATTTTCTCGTAAACTCTTAGAGTCTTACGGTTTTAATTACGCTGTTTCTTGACGTTCGGTATACATGTTTATACGAGGTTGTCTTAGAGTTTAATTTTCCTTTCACACTTCTATGTACAGTGCTTCTTTCGCCTTTCACATATTCATACATACATTTATACACACAAAATATCTACCACTATAATATACACTTTGCTGGTGGGGCCCTTTTTCGGTTCCCTGCACTATTCCCTCAGTATTCCAAATTAATTCAGGATGTGCTGATCATCGTCCCCTCATACTAATAATACTTACAACTAAATATTTCTTCTTACATACATAACTGCCTTACGGTACGTTAATGCGCAATCATTTCATATTTTCTTCCTTTACACTTTAGCTTTCGTACATGAACCCTCGTGTATAGCTTATATATTCTACAAAGTTGTGTTTGCTGAGTGCTTTATGTGTTTGCTAACGTTAATGTGTTTCTCTCTCTTTAAAGCCTAGGTTTTTGTTTTGAGGGCGATTCAGTTCATTACTCATGTGCATAGATCTGTTTATTATTTTCCTTTTTTAAAGCTTCTGTCATTCGCTTCCTTGGACACAAAAAATTGACGCGTTTGTCTTGTTGTTCATTTTGAACGTCGCTCGCTGCTGTGTAATGTAAATGTATGCGTTATCTCTTGCTTTCCTCTTTGCTGCTACCTTTTCTCTATATGTAATTGTGTGTTGTTCTCGTGTACATAGCCTTTCTTCCGGTTATATATCTGCATTATTTATTTTTTTCTATTGTGCTATTTTCTTTCTCCTTCCGTATAAGCTAAGATTTTACTCAATATTACAATATTACAATATCGTCCATGACCAGTATGTACTCGTATGTTCACATTTATTACGAAGTACCAGCTTATTATTAAATTTTCTAAGCTACTATTTGCAAGACTTGTGTACCCTTGTCTTTATTGTTTTCGAACGATTTTCGTCACTGTGTCTCAAAGTAAGCGTGGTCTCAAAACTTTTAAACGTTCCGCGGATGCGCGCTTATATACCACGACTGGACTGCAGGCACGGGGAAAACTCTGCATTGTTGGTGAATATTACTTGTGACAGCCGCCATCGTGTAATATGAGTCACGTGTCGTCTGGACTCGACCGCGCATGCGCCTTCGCGCTTTGTCTACACTCAGCTGATCGGACAGGGAAGGGGGAATATTTCTCCCCGGCTCGCTGCCTACAGCGCGGCCAATGCCCTCGTCTTGCCATGCCGCTATCGCGTGCTCGTCAGCTGAGCGTTGTATTGCAACTTCGACGCGTGGTTTGTTGCTCGTCTCAAGCGAACAAACTCTGACCTACGCGCTAATTTGTCATTGTTCCTCTCTCTTAAATAACTGAGTTAGACTACGAAAGTACCGTATGGTTTATTTCATAGTGTTAAGAGTCACAGTAACACATGTTTCATTAGGTGTGGTTAACTATGCGTTTTAAAGCTGGCATATGCCCCCAGTTGGTTACTGGTTTCGATGTTTAATTGAAACTTCAGTTACGTTTTCTAGTTTAATGCATGTTTTTCACTAACTGACTGTCTTTTTCAATGTACTTCTTAAACTACGAACACCGAACTTGGATTTTTTTTTTTTTTTTCGTGTTCGCAAGTTTCTTAGGTTTGCTGTGTGATCCAAGGTTGTATAATTTCAATTTTGTTAACATAACATATAAACTCTAATGAAAAAAATCCTTGATATCCTTGTGGGGGTATAACCCTTTCACCTTGCCCGTTCGTGCGTTACCTGACAGATAACATCCTGGCGGAGGTTTGTCTATTATAATGAAAGGACTATCATACAAAAACAGCCACTTTTTGTTTAACGCCTAATTTTAGAGGATTTTGGGTGGGTACATAATAGTACTTCCTGCCCATTGTTAAATTCTGTAACCTTTCTTACCTTTGTGTTCAACTGTTTTCTCCTTATTTCTGCTTGTTCTTCCATCTGTAGTAGGGCTTGACGTACCTTTACGTCTAGTGTTATTTCTCTTGTGGCTAATTTAGGAAAAGGTTTAGCCCATTCGTCAAGTTCTGTGCCTTGAAACATTAACTGTATAGGTGTAAAGCCTGTTGAAGTATGAATTAGATTATTTACAATATGCTGAAATGTGGCTATGTATATCACCCATTTTGTCTGTTTATTTGGTATATAATTTCTTCTAAAGCGATTAAATTCTTTAAAATTTCTCTCTATCGGGCTCGATTCTGGGTGAATTTTGGATAGCAAAATATGTTTTATCTTTTGAGTTTCGAGAAATGTTTCCCCCTTATTACTAGTGAAGTTTGTTGCATTATCAGTTAATATAATTTTCGGTTTTCCCACTAGTGGTATGAAATCTTCCATCATGCGTTTGATTATTGATCCCGACAGTGCTGCTTTTAAAGCATACATTTTTAAGTAGTTTGTGAAGACATCATAAAATGCGATCACGTATCTAACTACTCCCCTAGCTCGTGGATCTGGTCGTGCTGCTTCCACGGAAACTAGTTCTCTTGGTCTAGTTGGAATGATGGGATGTAATACGTCCTAACAAGATCTATTAAGATGTTTAACCTTCTGACATGTTGTACACTTTTTTATTATTTGTTCAATCCTGCGTCTGAGATTCGGGAAGTAGCAATACGTTGATATTTTCGCTGTACATTTTGATACCCCGCAGTGTCCCCATACTCTATGTGTGTGTCTTATCAAATTGTCTATGTATTCTTCAGGTATGCATACACACCAGATGTTGGATTGTGATTGCACCTGTACAAAAGAACATCCTTTGACAGTGTGTAATATTGTTTCAGTGTACTATTGTCATCTGCCTGCAGTTTTTGTATAACTTGTCTCCATCTATTGTCTTGCTTTTGTAGTTTGCTCATGTCTTTACTCATCTTTCTGTACTATGGTTGAAATGTGTCACCATGCATCAGAAAAACTCTAAAATCGGAAGTGGCTCGAGCAATTCATTGAACTCGCTCAAGCCTTGTGGCAAGCGCGATAATGCGTCGGCAATTACATCTGTTCATACTTGATATAACCTATATCGAAATCAAATTCCTGGAGGAATAAACACCAACGTGCAATCTGTTTGTGCAGTAATTTACATTTGAGTAAAAACAATAATGCTTGATGGTCACAAAACACTCGTGTATGCCTTCCCCAGAGATAGTATTGGAACTTGCGGAAAGCCCGCACTACAGCTAACGCTTCAAGTTCAGTTGACGAATAGGTTCTTTCACATTCCGTTAACGTTCTACTGGCAAAACTAATTATGTTTACTTTCTGTTCTCCATTATCATTTAGTAATTGGATCAGACAAGAGCGTAATCTCTGACATGAGGCGTCTGTGCTCAAACAAAAGTTGTAGTTCATGTTAGGATGCTTCATAATGGGTGCATTTATGAGTCCCTGTTGGGTTTTTACGAAATCTTCCTCACGTTTTTCTGTCCACAGCCATGTGTGGTTTTTCCTTAAAAGGTTGAGTAGGGAATCACTATTCAGTAACTGGGCACGAATTTTCGAAAAAAATTACGTGACTCCAGAATATTTTATGGCTTCAAGCATTTTTGGATCTGGCAAAATTCCACCTGGTGAAATAATGTGGCCTAAAAATTTTATTCGATCTCTTCCGAATTCGGACTTCTTAATATTTGCCGTGACATCATATTCTCGGAACTTTTCGAGCACCTTGTGTACCATTTCTACATGCTCTTGCCAGGTCTCCGTGGCTATCAAGAGATCGTTTACATACAACGTCACTTTGCTAGTCAGTTGTGGACCCAATACTCGGTCTAAAGCCTCTATAAACACCCCAACACTTAAGTTGAGTCCAAATGGCAGTACTTGGAACTGATAGCTTCTGCAAGGTTGAATGAACGCAGTATATTTTCTGCTATCACTATGTAGGCCTTTTTGCCAATACGAAGCCTTCATGTCAACTCGTCTACGTTTTCCGGCCTAGTGCATATGGGTAAGATGATTTTATTAATTTCCCGTGCATCAAGTACTAATCTGACTGACCCGTCAGGTTTGCTGACAGATAGGATGGGACTGCAGAACGGTGAATGCGAAGGTTCTATCACCTTCCACAGAACCATTCTGTCTATTTCTCTGCGAAACGCTGCTTCTTTGCCCATGGTATCGCGTATGATTTATGGCAGTATTTTTTATGGGGGTAGACTTCCATTTTGTATTCATAATTTTTGATTATTGTCGGCTGTTTTCTAAAAATATCTCGGTATTCATAAATAAGATCTGGTAGTTCATTTTGTTGAGTTCCTGAAAGACAAGTGGATTTCCTACCTTCTTTTTCGTTAATTATTTCTTGTCTAATAGTTCGGGGAAAGGAATATCTATCAATACCACTTGTTGGTAAACTAATTTTACTTCAGCTTGTTTCAGTAATTGGCCATTACGCTCTATTGTTGACTTTACAAGATTGACCTTCACTCTACGACTGCCCACTCGGAAATAGCAAAGTCCGCTGCTTATATCGATGTTTACTTTATACTGCCGGAAAACTTCCATACCTAAATTACAATTGACGATTAACTTGTCAACGATTGAGAATGTACAGTTTATTGTGCCATCGCTAATGGTAACAGGTATTTGCGTCTGTCACTTAATACTTTTTGAGTTGGTACCCCCCCCCCCATGAACCATGGACCTTGCCGTTGGTGGGGAGGCTTGCGTGCCTCAGCGATACAGATAGCCGTACCGTAGGTACAACCACAACGGAGGGGTATCTGTTGAGAGGCCAGACAAACGTGTGGTTCCTGAAGAGGGGCAGCAGCCTTTTCAGTAGTTGCAAGGGCAACAGTCTGGATGATTGACTGATCTGGCCTTGTAACAATAACCAAAACGGCCTTGCTGTGCTGGTACTGCGAACGGCTGAAAGCAAGGGGAGACTACGGCCGTAATTTTTCCCGAGGGCATGCAGCTTTACTGTATGGTTAAATGATGCTGGCGTCCTCTTGGGTAAAATGTTCCGGAGGTAAAATAGTCCCCCATTCGGATCTCCGGGCGGGGACTACTCAAGAGGATGTCGTTATCAGGAGAAAGAAAACTGGCGTTCTACGGATCGGAGCGTGGAATGTCAGATCCCTTAATCGGGCAGGTAGGTTAGAAAATTTAAAAAGGGAAATGGATAGGTTAAAGTTAGATATAGTGGGAATTAGTGAAGTTCGGTGGCAGGAGGAACAAGACTTCTGGTCAGGTGACTACAGGGTTACAAACACAAAGTCAAATAGGGGTAATGCAGGTATAGGTTTAATAATGAATAGGAAAATCGGAATTCGGGTAAGCTACTACAAACAGCATAGTGAACGCATTATTGTGGCCAAGATAGATACGAAGCCCACACCTACTACAGTAGTACTAGTTTACATGCCAACTAGCTCTGCAGATGACGAAGAAATTGAAGAAATGTATGATGAAATAAAAGAAATTATTCAGATAGTGAAGGGAGACGAAAATTTAATAGTCATGGGTGACTGGAATTCGAGTGTAGGAAAAGGGAGAGAAGGAAACGTAGTAGGTGAATATGGATTGGGGCTAAGAAATGAAAGAGGAAGCCGCCGGATAGAATTTTGCACAGAGCACAACTTAATCATAGCTAACACTTGGCTTAAGAATCATGATAGAAGGTTGTATACATGGAAGAACCCTGGAGATACGAAAAGGTATCAGATAGATTATATAATGGTAAGACAGAGATTTAGGAACCAGGTTTTAAATTGTAAGACATTTCCAGGGGCAGATGTGGACTCTGACCACAATCTATTGGTTATGACCTGTAGATTAAAACTGAAGAAACTGCAAAAAGGTGGGAATTTAAGGAGATGGGACCTGGATAAACTGAAAAAACCAGAGGTTGTACAGAGTTTCAGGGAGAGCATAAGGGAACAATTGAAAGGAATGGGGGAAAGAAATACAGTGGAAGACAAATGGGTAGCTCTGAGGGATAAAGTAGTGAAGGCAGCAGACGATCAAGTAGGTAAAAAGACGAGGGTTAGTAGAAATCCTTGGGTAACAGAAGAAATATTGAATTTAATTGATGAAAGGAGAAAATATAAAAATGCAGTAAATGAAGCAGGGCCGGCCGAAGTGGCCGTGCGGTTAAAGGCGCTGCAGTCTGGAACCGCAAGACCGCTACGGTCGCAGGTTCGAATCCCGCCTCGGGCATGGATGTTTGTGATGTCCTTAGGTTAGTTAGGTTTAACTAGTTCTAAGTTCTAGGGGACTAATGACCTCAGCAGTTGAATCCCATAGTGCTCAGAGCCATTTGAAGCAGGCAAAAAGGAATACAAACGTCTCAAAAATGAGATCGACAGGAAGTGCAAAATGGCTAAGCAGAGATGGCTTGAGGACAAATGTAAGGATGTAGAGGCTTCTCTCACTAGGGGTAAGATAGATACTGCCTACAGGAAAATTAAAGAGACCTTTGGAGATAAGAGAACCACATGTATGAACATCAAGAGCTCTGATGGAAACCCAGTTCTAAGCAAAGAAGGGAAAGCAGAAAGGTGGAAGGAGTATATAGAGGGTCTACACAAGGGCGATGCACTTGAGGACAATATTATGGAAATGGAAGAGGATGTAGATGAAGATGAAATGGGAGATACGATACTGCGTGAAGAGTTTGACAGAGCACTGAAGCACCTGAGTCGAAACAAGGCCCCCGGAGTAGACAACATTCCATTGGAACTACTGACGGCCTTGGGAGAGCCAGTCCTGACAAAACTCTACCATCTGGTGAGCAAGATGTATGAAACAGGCGAAATACCCTGAGACTTCAAGAAGAATATAATAATTCCAATCCCAAAGAAAGCAGGTGTTGACAGATGTGAAAATTACCGAACAATCAGTTTAATAAGCCACAGCTGCAAAGTACTAACACGAATTCTTTACAGACGAATGGAAAAACTAGTAGAAGCTGACCTCGGGGAAGATCAGTTTGGATTCCGTGGAAATACTGGAACACGTGAGGCAATACTGACCTTACGACTTATCTTAGAAGAAAGATTAAGGAAAGGCAAACCTACGTTTCTAGCATTTGTAGACTTAGAGAAAGCTTTTGACAATGTTGACTGGAATACTCTCTTTCAAATTCTAAAGGTGGCAGGGGTAAAATACAGGGAGCGAAAGGCTATATACAACTTGTACAGAAACCAGATGGCAGTTATAAGAGTTGAGGGACATGAAAGGGAGCAGTGGTTGGGAAGGGAGTAAGACAGGGTTGTAGCCTCTCCCCGATGTTATTCAATCTCTATATTGAGCAAGCAGTAAAGGAAACAAAAGAAAATTTTGGAGTAGGTATTAAAATCCATGGAGAAGAAATAAAAACTTTGAGGTTCGCCGATGACATTGTAATTCTGTCAGAGACAGCAAAGGACTTGGAAGAGCAGTTGAACGGAATGGATGGTGTCTTGAAGGGAGGATATAAGATGAACATCAACAAAAGCAAAACGAGGATAATGGAATGTAGTCGAGTTAAGTCGGGTGATGCTGAGGGTATTAGATTAGGAAATGAGACACTTAAAGTAGTAAAGGAATTTTGCTATTTGGGGAGCAAAATAACTGATGATGGACGAAGTAGAGAGGATATAAAATGTAGACTGGCAATGGCAAGGAAAACGTTTCTGAAGAAGAGAAATTTGTTAACATCGAGTATAGATTTAAGTGTCAGGAAGTTATTTCTGAAAGTATTTGTATGGAGTGTAGCCATATATGGAAGTGAAACACGGACGGTAAATAGTTTGGACAAGAAGAGAATAGAAGCTTTTGAAATGTGGTGCTACAGAAGAATGCTGAAGATTAGATGGGTAGATCACATAACTAATGAGGAAGTATTGAATAGGATTGGGGAGAAGAGAAGTTTGTGGCACAACTTGACCAGAAGAAGGGATCGGTTGGTAGGACATGTTCCGAGGCATCAAGGGATCACCAATTTAGTATTTGAGGGCAGCGTGGAGGGTAAAAATCATAGGGGGAGACCAAGAGATGAATACACTAAGCAGATTCAGAAGGATGTAGGTTGCAGTAGGTACTGGGAGATGAAGAAGCTTGCACAGGATAGAGTAGCATGGAGGGCTGCATCAAACCAGTCTCAGGACTGAAGACCACAACAACAACAACAACCTACAGCTGTCAAGATTTTACAATTTTCCGTTGGCAACACTGGTACTTTTAATGCTTTCGAAACTTCTTTAAATAAACTGTTAGAAATAATACTCGCAGATGCGCCTGTATCTAAAATTACGTTGCTAATTATAGTTCCTATCTTTGCTGTTATTACAGCCTGCACGAGGTCACTTACCTTGTTCGGTGCTTTCATCTCTTCTTCACATAGATCTTCTTTTACGGTAGCATCCTGATCATATCTTAAAAATAATTGTTTAAGATGTAATGTGTGCTTGTTTGTGCCCCCTGTTGTCAAATAGATCGGCCGGTGGGGGCTCATTGCGACTGATTGTTGTTTACCGGGGGAGGGGGGGGGGGCAACGGTGTAGCTAGGTTACTGTCCGTTACCTCTACGAAGTGTACTGAGTGGTTATTCCGTCGCCAATTAGTTTCCGGACCGCTGCGTGCAACATTTTCTTGCGGCCGGCCGTCGCTATTTCTCCTTGGTCGGTCATTCCTATTACTGTAACTATTGTAATTTTCATTCGTGTGCCGCCTTTCATCACGCGGGCTTGACCAATCATTAACGTGATGTCTATCATTTCCGTACCGGCGTGGACCGTAATCTGTATTATATCTTCGGTCTTCACGTCTCTGTGGCGCCGAATTCCTCCGATTTCCGTAATTCCAGTTTCCATTATTTGGCCTTGTCGCATACGGATGCCAACTGTGTTGGTTTTGTCCACTGCCATTAAAATGATTTCCGTTACCGTTGTTTTGTCTGGTTAAGATGAACATCAACAAAAGCAAAACAAGGATAATGGAATGTAGTCTGATTAAGTCGGGTGATGCTGAGGGAATTAGATTAGGAAATGAGGCACTTAAAGTAGTAAAGGAGTTTTGCTATTTAGGGAGCAAAATAACTGATGATGGTCGAAGTAGAGAGGATATAAGATGTAGGCTGGCAATGGCAAGGAAAGCGTTTCTGAAGAAGAGAAATTTGTTAACATCCAGTATTGATTTAACTGTCAGGAAGTCATTTCTGAAAGTATTCGTATGGAGTGTAGCTATGTATGGAAGTGAAACATGGACGATAAATAGTTTGGACAAGAAGAGAATAGAAGCTTTCGAAATGTGGTGCTACAGAAGAATGCTGAAGGTTAGATGGGTAGATCAGATAACTAATGAGGAAGTATTGAATAGGATTGGGGAGAAGAGAAGTTTGTGGCACAACTTGACCAGAAGAAGGGATCGGTTGGTAGGACATGTTCTGAGGCATCATGGGATCACCAATTTAGTATTGGAGGGCAGCGTGGAGGGTAAAAATCGTAGAGGGAGACCAAGAGATGAATACACTAAGCAGATTCAGAAGGATGTAGGTTGCAGTAGGTACTGGGAGATGAAAAAGCTTGCACAGGATAGAGTAGCATGGAGAGCTGCATCAAACCAGTCTCAGGACTGAAGACCACAACAACAACAACGGAGTGTTCATTCCAATTACTTGTACTCGACTCTTCTTCATATATTAGATCAGTTGAGTCAAGCACGGAAATAAAGTATTCAAGGTCGTTCTCCGGAATGGTTACCAATTTTTCACGTAAGTTCGCGGGTACTCTGTTTCTCAGAATTTTGAGACCATGTACGTGCAGTATTGGATGGTTTCAATAGCGCGTTTTATTCAAAAACTTTTCGAAATACTTTCTCAACCCGCCGTTCTTTAGGTTGAACGGTTGTGGGTTGAATACCTCACGTCGCAGTCTTTCTTGGACCCCAGTCGACCAATATTTCTCCAAGATAGCCCGTTCAAATTGTTCGTAGGTGACGCACTGTTCAGCCATGTCTGTGGCCCACAAAAGTGCGTTGCCTTGTGTGAAGCCTGCTACATATCTGATCTTCTGTGCCTCAGTCCAGTTTCTTGGTAAGACTTTTTAAATGCTCTTGCGTATACGATTGGATGGGTTTTTCTGGATTCTATGAAGAAAACTGGAAACTGTCTGTTTTAACGGGCTCTCATCGACTAGAATCGTCGAGATGCAAGGCGGCACGCCTGCTGCCTGTTGCAGAACCGCGTTTGGCGAATAGCCATTGTTTGCCTGCGCCGGTGCGTGCACATACGCCGGACTGGGCGCGTGATGTTCTGCATTATTGACATTGTAATCTGGCACGGGCGAATAAGTGTCACGCTGCCTGTTGCTTGACGTAGGCAAATCATTTGAAACATTCAGTCTACCCGCAATTTCCTTACGTATTCTGTCCTCGGCTACTTTGATTTCATTACCTAATTTTTCAAAAAGTTTTGTTTCCCGGTCAGTTATGGATTCATTTACATTACCGGTTTCTAGAGTTTCATTTATTTTGATAATGTCCGCGTTGATACGTCGAGTCTCCTGTTTCAGAAGACCGACTTCACGTTAACTTTATTAACTTGGTCAGTTATTTCTTCACATGCGGACTGTACTCTGGTTACATTTAATTGAATAGCCTGTACGTTTCATGTATTTCTTTTTGTACCGTTTGTCTTTGATTGTGTGTTTCTACGATTTCTGACATTTCCTGTTCCTGTTTGTTTGTAAGATCTGAAAGTTTCTTTTCTAAATCATGTGCCAATACATTATATACACTATTGACTGTTTTGATGACTGTGCCTTCGATCTTTTGACCGATTTCATTGGTGAGTTTATTTAAGCGTTGATCGAAATGTTTGTGCATATTTTCAAATTGTGTGTTTACACTTGAAAACTGCAGTTGGAACCCACTTTCCATGCTTGACAATTTTGAGTTTGTCATGTTGTGGCTGATTTTTAAATCAGATAATTGCGTGCTCAAGTTTGACATCAGACTATGTGATGCCTCAAGCGTAACTGTCTAAGCTTGTGTGTTTGTATTTATGCCATTATTTGTAACTAATGTTTCTCTACCACGGTCTGACTGAATCGCAACCGGGCTAGGTTCACTGATTGCACGCGAAATATTTTCGTCTGATCTGGTAATCGATGCTTCATCGATTGTGTACAAGGTTTCATTTGCAAGTGGTCCGTTAATCCCTGTGAAGTGCAATTGAATTGTATTTACTTCCACATAATGTTGTGCTGAAAAACTAATTGCGTCATCATTTACTTCACTATTGTCAGAATCGGTGATGTGTCCATGAACATTTGTCAAATTAAAATTTTCTGATTCCATTGTGAAGATATTATTTTTATCTGGACTTTACTGTTAATCTAAATCTTTAAATTCTCTCGCAGTTGAATTAATAAAAATATCTCGTGATAGTTATTTTTGCGCGTCGGAAATTTACAGGATGGCGCACTATGTCCTTCAATTCTGTGATTGTTGGACATAAAGAAATAATTATCAAAGTGAAATTGTATGCTGCCACAAACACTACTAGGATTTTAATATGGAAAGGAAAAGGTTCTGCTTTTAGTGGAGCAGCCAAGGTGCAGGCGCTACACGCGTTTGCGCTTTCCTACCTCAATTCCGGCTGAGCTGCGTCACTCACGATTACGTTAGTTTTGTAAATGCTTGTCCTTGTTCCTTCTGGTTATTGTGCCATCCGTTTATACAATTAATATTGTTTCACCTTATTCATATTTTCCATGTGCGTCATGTAACAGAGAAACAGTAATTAGTACAAGTACATTTGTAGTATAACAATCAAGTACTTATTCTTTGTTCCACCAGCACTGTCCCTGTCAGCGGTCGCCAGTGTGACGAAATAAATAAAAACATTAAATTTTATTGATTTTTGAAAAAGAAAATTATGGATATGGAACTGTATCTTATGAATTTTTGACAGGCTTTTTTACGGACTGTATTCACCGGCTTGAATGCGGACGAATTCAGCACTGAGTGAAATTGACCTGTAATATAATTTACACTTCCTATTAATTACATTTTTAAATTCTACGCCATTGTTGATACCTTAGACGTAGAATTAGTCCTTCTGCCACAATATTAATTCATTAGTCCCCATCGATGTTCTTCTCTTTGTTGACCGTGTGTATCTTCCTAAGTCGGCATCGGTTTACTTCACGAAGACGATGAAACCAAGGAACACAATGCTACTTCGCTTTACATAATTCTCGTAAAACTTGGATACTTCTCACTATTTTTTATTCACAAGGCAATAAGACTTGCTCTGCTCGTCGCACAAACCATAAATACCAACAAGATGGCTGCCTTTCCGCACACATAAAAAATTACGTCCGTCCCCTACAAGGTAACAATCGAAAGTGTATCTGAACTCCTTCTTGGAGTATGAAACAAAAGAGAATCCAGTATGAACATTACAGAGATTATATTCTACATCCCTCTCAATTTAATCTTTGGCGCAGCCTTTAAGGTACTGTATGTCTCTGCGTCTGAACGTGTCAATACGAATTGAATGTAGTTTGTCACGTGTTACATAAGGCGATCTTCTCTTACCTGGTGATTGATAAGGGATCGTGTCTGTCATCATCTTGTGTTTCTGAATTTCCGGCAACCGCCAACAACAGCACCGTGACAGAATAGCAATCTTCAGTGGCAAATTTCCATACTTCTTGTTAGTCGCTTCTCTCTGGCTCACTAGACGTCGGCAATTTTGAAACATTGCGTCAACAGGGCTGTTAGGCGGCCTAGCCTTCCTACTTCAGGCGAAACTAGCAGTGTTTGGTGTGGATGTTCTTCCATCTCCTAGGAGCGGAGAAATAAAACTTCGATAATTATCTTAGTTAAATAAAAGGACAAAGGAAGTATGAAATAGGTTTAACAGCCTTATTATGATGAGGTTACTTGAGATGGATCTCAATCTACTTTAAAAAAGAATAGAAGAGGAAACTGACGATGCCCTTTCCAATAGAATCACTGCGCCATTTGGTTTAAGCGAATCAGTGAAATCATTAGAAACCTATTTGAGAATTTGAAAACAGTCCCTCTGTACTGAGATCCCAATGCCTCGAGTAATAAATGTAGCTGAAGTGTGTTTTGTACAATACCTTGATATTGCTGTGTGTAATAGCTGAAGCACGTTTCTGAAACGTTATGACTGATTACAGATAAAAATAATTGATATTTATTATATTCTCTGATTCGTAAATTGGCAGACACATGTGGCGTAATAGATAGAGAAAGAAGATAATACAGGAATATTTTATTCTATTTGGGTGATATGTTAGATTCAACTGTAAAATATAATAGGTTCGAAAATTTTGTACCTTATCACTGAAGCAAAACAATGCGAACGATTGCGGTGTAAAACGCATTGAAATGCTACTGAGATAGAGGATGAAGAATGTGTTTACATGTCCGCACCGTCAGAGATATCACTGAAAACTGGTAGTCAGTTTGCCAAACTTCTAGTCACTGCGGCAGTCAAACACCCTCTGCATTTAGTTACAACAACGTGACGTGCTGCGTAACACTGAAAAGAAAAATTTACATATACCTACTACGTAAGACATAGGCAGAGCTCTTAACGGCTTGAGATCCGTAGCTAATTGTGGTAGTTAGTTATTCGTTACGTGTTTTATGGATCATTTGAATGATTCTTTAATTTAAAGGATGTGGAATGAGCCGGCTTGGAGGATATACATAGTGCAAACAAAATCATTGTCATTAACGATCAACTGTATTCATCAGCTGTGCTTCATTCCTTGTGTTATTTTTATTGGCTATTACTTTTTAAGCAAAAATTTGTTAATGGAGTAGGAGTTGTCCAGAAGAAATGAATTTCAATCAGCTTTAATACCTGCTTCGCTATCTGCCAGACATTTTATATTATTGGGCATATGATCAACAGTCTTTGGTGCTGCGTATTGAACTTTTTTGGAGCCACTGAGAGCTTTAACAATGGTTAATAAGGGTCACTCTTCCCTCTAGTGTTGTAGGTATGGACATCACTGTTCTTCTAAAATTCTGATGGATTATTAATGACGACTATCATTAGCGAATATATGTACTGTGAAGGTCCAGTGAACATGCATAGCTCCTTGATGAGGTAACTACAAGACGTCCGTGGGTGAACACTGTAACCTCCCCACCGCAATTTTTTTAAAGAAAATATATAGCAATACTTAATATAACTGGGGGCCAAGTGTAACCTCCCCACAAAAATTTTAAAAGAAAATAACGATACTAATTAGAAATGCTGATGGACATGGCTCTATGCGTAACCTGCCTACAATCAAATGTACTGACAATAGCAACAAATGTGAAATTCGCAATCTGACTCAATTATAAATCCTTCAAAAAATTAAAGTCCATTCAGTGACAAAAAAATTCAATTAAACCGAAATATCGGTCTTTGGCCCTGTGTAAAACAATCAGAATTAAAGTCTTACCTCAGAATAAATAGATGTCACATATCTGCTCTTGTTGTTGCGCACCGCTCGGAGGAACTGCATTGCAAATAATAATATTCTCCTTTTTTTTTTTTTTTTTTTTTTTTTGTAATTCTAGTGAAATTTTTCTTCAAAAAGAAGTGGAATGAAATGGGAAGTGCAACGAGATCTTTAGTTCAAAAAAAAATTAAACTTTTGAGAAAATGCTTTTGAAATAAAAAATTATTATTGGGAGACTTGTTGGAGAATAATTACAATAAATAAAATTTTTCATTATCTAATGATTATATTAATTAACAGTATACCTTATTCCTCATCTTGACCATTGTTGCCGACCGCCTACATCACACAACCGCACTGGGCTGCTACTACTGACCGACCGCTCTGCATGACGACTACAGACTCGCAACGACTGACTGACTGCTACTCTGCATAGCGACAACTGACAGACTGAGAACCGCTCGCAACACTCGCGCGGTCAAGCGCATACTCTCTGGTCACAGATGCTACAATGCCTCGCCATCGCTGCTACGTTACATACGTGTTTCATAACCCTCCACTCGGGGGGCAAAAATTTGGCAGCGATGGTGAGTCATTTGGACTTGCCAAGCGCGGCAAAATTTTTCTTTAATTAACAAAAATCCTACAACTTACAGAATATTTAAATGTTGTGCACACGCACTAAGTACAAAATATATCAGACAAGGACAAAATGTGAATACTAAACATAGTAGCAAATCAGAAAAAAGTATATACAAACTTTTTGACAGATAAAGTGCACAGGCACTGAAAAAATAGTACATAAAGTAAATGTTGTGCACACGCACTAAGTACAAAATATATCAGACAAAGACAAAATGTGAGTACAAAACATAGTAGCAAATCAGAAAAGTATATACAAATTATTTGACAGATAACAAAGTGCACAGGCACTGAAAATTCTTTAGCATATGCAGAACAAATAAACAGACTGGCAAGAATAATTAGATGTAGTACATAAAGTAAATGTTGTGCACACGCACTAAGTACAAAATATATCAGACAAAGACAAAATGTGAGTACAAAACATAGTAGCAAATCAGAAAAGTATATACAAATTATTTGACAGATAACAAAGTGCACAGGCACTGAAAAAATTCTTTAGCATATTCAGAACAAATAAACAGACTGGCAAAAAATATTATGTTGACAAGTGTACATGCACTGAAAAATGTCTTTAGCATTTTCACAACAAATAAACATAATGGCAAACATCATGTTGACCAGTGACATAAGTGTACTCACACTGGAGTTTAGCGAATCGAAAAATGTATAACCTATGAACATAAATGATGTTACCAAAAAAAAATTTTTTCTTTATGTGACAAGAATCAGGATAGGAAAGGGAAGGATTGCATCATGGTTGTAGCACTTTAGATTGCACACAGCTGCTCTGAAAGTCCATATCTTTCCACAGTAGTACAACACCAAGTGACACAACTTGAAGTTCTTTTCCCATCAGAATTTATCAGTGTAGCCAAGACACTGAACTGTCGTAGTAATGTTCCATGTTTTCATTTTGGCAGTACATTAGGTACACCAAACAGTGGGACCATAATAATGTCTTCATCGCTCATGGTGGTGGACAGCATGTCGTGTGAACACCACACTCTTACAAGGCACACCAACGTAGAATTAGTGCAAAACCAAATATAGTGCTCCATGATCACTGGGATAAACAGGACAAATGGACATTGCAGTAATTCAGGGTAGTCAGCTTATGAGGTGAAGGACATCAAGTCACATAATATTGACAATTACAGTCTTCATTGATAGTTCGTGGCATTCATAGCCCAGTTATTGAACATTTCTGTACCAAGTATGTAGTATTACAGAAAAATGTTCATTAATTGTTTTACATAGAATCAGTAGCCTTCTTTTCCTGGTTACAAAATATTATGAAATAATCGCATTCTTTTCAGTTACAGAGTATAATTAAGAATCATTAACCTTCTCCTAATTACAGTTAATTAATCATTTGTCTTTAATTAATCATTTGTCTAATTACAGTTAATTAATCATTTGTATAATTACAGTTAATTAATCATTTGTCGTTAATTAATCATTTGTCTAATTACAGTTAATTAATCATTTGTCGTTAATTAATCATTTGTCTAATTACAGTTAATTAATCATTTGTCGTTAATTAATCATTTGTCTAATTACAGTTAATTAATCATTTGTATAATTACAGTTAATTAATTGATCATTTGTCATTTCAATATATTAAGAATTATTAGCCTTAATTAATTACAAAGCATTATTAAACCGTCACATTCATTTCAAATTACAAAGTATCAACATTGGAAACAAGAGCTAATCAATGGCATAATTAATAACAATTCGTGGAGTGACATTAATTATTGGCACTCAGTGGCCATCAAGTATTGAATAGAATAAAACATAGTTCATCATTCAGTATTATTCAGATCATTACAAAGTCATTATTAAAAATCAGTTAATTACAGTCAAATCATTAGTAATCACAGGCATTACAATAAACAGTGGCAGTTATTAGCTAGTGACAAAGCATTATTTTGAATATAGTCTCATTAAGAGGTCATTACTCGAGTGACATGCTATTCAGAGTTGATCAGTATTATTCAGAATTATCATAAACTAGTGACATTATGTGGGACTGGTAATACATTTTTTTTGGTAGCAATGCATTGCGTTGGGATCGATAATTAATTGCTGAGGCATAATACTTTTTGCTTTTGACCTATTGCTGCAAATGAGGATAGGTAACGTCATTCGTCATGAGTCAGCTGTAGCAAGATTATGTAACAAGGCAGTACATGTGATCACATTTATAAATGATAAACACAAATGGGTAAAAAATATAAAAATGCAAGTACTAGAACAGGTATAATAAGTAACAGGTTTAATAAGTGTCATGAAAAACTTCTCCTGGAAAAAATACAAAAACGGATTATTGACCTGAAAGAAGAAACGCACACTATGCTGAAAAGTAGTGAACTTCGAATTAACAAGTAGTGAAATGTGTATAGAATGTGTTCCATAGCTGTCCTTTCCAAAACTTTCCGTCATCCTACTATGCAATGTAACACCTGCTGTCAAAGCAAACCGCAACAAATACTTAAATAACTACGTAGCATAAATACATAACTTCAACATTATCCTCATCTGTAAAGAAAAAACTTCATTATCCATATTATCATAACTTCATTATTATCACCACCTGTAAAGAAAAACTTCATTATTCATAACAGCATATCCTTCATCATTATTCATCAGTATTCATTATCATCTGCAAAAAATCACTTCATTACTCATTACATAACTATTCCTTATCTCTAGCATATTTCATCACTAAAACTAAGATGTGTAGTTCTCTCTGACAGCCTGCATCAATCACCTTGTATTCTGAAAGAAAAAATTAGTTAAGACTGCTATTCTGTGATGAGTATAGTATAGTCTTGTTAATGCTTGTTAATCCTGATCCCTTTACTCTTCCTCATAAAGTTATTGCATCTCCTTTCGTTTATTCCGTAGGTGAAATTCCCATTTATGTTAAATTTATTTCTTAGAATCATCATGCCTTTCTGAAATTGATGAACAAAGATTAATGTCTTGCATTTAAATCCTATACCCACTAAATAATGACTGGTTTATGGTGACACAATTAACCATACAGCATAACATGACAGAAAACGTAATATGTCCAAGACATTGACAGTGTTCGGATGCGAAAAAATGTACACAGAATAATACAATGCAGTAGCAAAAAAATGTGAAACAGTCACGATGTTGAGATGTCATAAGGCAAAAAAAATGTCAAAGTCGACTGGTGTGTGTTATATCTTAACTATTTCATAGTGCATACAAACAAAACTGGAGTACAGTCATATACACAAAAAAATGGAAAATGTGCACGGTCTGATGTGTAACGACAAGAAAAGCGACCTGCTAACCTTACCTTGCCGGGCACTTGCCAAGAAAAAAAATACGATAATCATCAATAAGTAGTCACATAAATATAATTGCAGAAATAGTCGTAAATGTGTAAATTCATCTGGAAAAATATGCACGGTCTGATGTGTAACGACAAGAAAAGCGACCTGCTAACCTTACCTTGCCGGGCACTTGCCAAGAAAAAAAAATACGATAATCATCAATAATTAGTCACGTGAATTAATTGCATTAGTAAATGGCATCATAGTGTGTTGAATCATACAGTGGTTTCACTCAATAAACGGTTTAATGTTTGAGATATGGTGATTGCCTTTCGATTTTCTGGTTCTCAAAGTTTCGACGTGTACAACATTGGGGTGAGGGATACTGCGAATCCGATACGGACCTGCGTATAGAAGTTCAAATTTACTGCACTTACCTTTTAATTTGCTGGATAAATAGTGTGTACGTACTAATATCTTCTGTCCAACGTGAAAGTCGCGGCGTGTACAAACCTGTTTTTGCTGTCTTCTCCGGCGCTCTGCGGCACGTTTGATGTTGTTCAGCGCAATGTCAATTATTTCGTGGTGTCGTAGGCGACGATTTTTGGGGAATTCTATTAATTCTTTAATTTTGTTCGGTGGTTCAACGTTTTTCAGTATAACAGTCGGAGATAGCATAGTGGATTCATTTGGAATGGAATTAATTACATCTTGGAATGAGAGTATGTGTGTATCCCAATCAATATGTCTTTTGTGGCAGTATATTCTGCACAGCTTACCAATTTCCTTCATTAATCTTTCACAGGGGTTCGAAGAAGCGTGGTACTTGGATATATAAATCGGAGAAATGTTTCTAGCTCGTAACATGCGTGTCCATACACTACTACGAAATTGAGATCCATTATCAGAAATTACTTTCATTACATGCCCTACATGAAATAGAAAATGTTTTACAAATGCTTTCGAAACAGTTTTAGCAGTAGCTTTGCGTAACGGAGTGAAAGTAACAAATTTTGAAGTGAGCTCAACAGCGACAAAAATGTAGCAAAAACCTCTGTTAGTTCTCGGAATCGGACCAAAAATATCTACTGCGGCCATGTGTCTTAATTTCACAGGTATAATGGGATATAAAGGAGGAATATGTGAAGTGGTGTCTGATTTAGCTTTCTGGCAAATTTTACAAGACGCTAAAACTCGTCGTATACGTTTTTCCATGTTGGTAAAATAACAGTTCTGTCTCAGTATAAGAAAACATTTTCGTGCTCCGTAATGTGCGTAACTTAAATGAGTGTACCAAATTAGTTTGTTAACCAGTTCGTCAGGAATGCATAATAACCAAATGTTGCTGTCAGGATGAGAGCGGCGAAACAGAATGTCATTGCGTACAGTGTAGTGGTTCCTAATCGTAACATTTTTCCTATCTTGCCAAAGGTGTTTAATTTCTTTCCACACATTGTCCTTATTTTGTTCTTGTGCTATGTCCTGTAATGACGATGAAATAAAATTTTCAAATGCAACCTGCTGAATGTACATGACACTGAAATTTGCTTTGCAGAAGTTGGTTGCTACGTCTTGCTGATTGTTACTGAGAGAACGCGATAGTGCATCTGCTATAACATTTTGCGTGCCGGGAATGTGAACTATTGTAAAATTAAATTCCTGTAAATACAGTTTCCATCTACTTAATCTATCGTGAGTAAATTTGGCTGAAAGTAAAAATTGTATCGCTCTGTGATCTGTGTAAACTGTGGTATGTCTGCCATAAAGAAAGTGCCTAAATCTCGTGAAAGCCCATACAACACATAATGTTTCAAGTTCTGTGACGGAATAATTTCGTTCAGCAGGTGACAAAATGCGACTTGCAAATGCGATGTTTTTAATTACTGTAGAACCATCTTCTTCTATTTCCTGGAAAATGTGTACGCCTAAGGCGGTGTTGGAACTGTCGGTGGCAATAGAAAAATTTCTAGTAAGATCTGGATGCGATAAAAGTGGTGCATTCAACAGAGCATGTTTCAGGTTCATGAATTCAAAATGTGCTTGCTTATCCCAAGACCAAATAGTGTTTTTACCCGTTAATTGGCATAGTCTAGGCGTGTCTAAAGCAGAATGGTGAATAAATTTACGAAAAAAGTTAATTAAGCCCAAAAAACTGCGTAATTGCTTTTTTGTTGTAGGAACAGTAATGTCACGTAGAGCTTGAAGTTTTTCCGGATCAGGTGCAATGCCTTCTGCTGAAATTACGTGTCCAAGAAATTTTATAGAAGTTTTGCCAAAGTGCGATTTACTGAGGTTAACTGTGAGTCCTTGTGCATGAAAAGTTTGTAACAGTTGTTCAAGAATCAGATTGTGTTCAGACCAGTTAGCTTCTGCGATAAGAATGTCGTCTACATACGTCGTAATTCTGTCTTTAAGTTCTGTCGGAAGTATTGTGTTCAAACCGCGAATAAAAGCTGCAGAAGAAATAGTTAAGCCGAATGGTAATTTGCAAAATTGATAACAGTCGCCAAAACAGAGAAAAGCTGTATATTTTCTACAATTCGGATGAAGTTGAATTTGCCAAAATCCCGATTTCAAATCTAATGTGGAATAAATAGCTGTACCGTGAAATTTCTGTAAAAGTTCCTCTAAAGTCTGTGGTCGGTCTGTTTCATTAATAATAATGTCATTAATGTGACGTGAATCAAGTACAAGGCGAAGTGAGCCATCTTTTTTCTTAACAATATGCAGCGGGTTTATGTACGGACTAACTGCTGGTTCAATAATTCCTTGATCAAGCATATCCTGCAATTCTTTTTTAACTTGTTCTCTGTGAATATACGGAATAGGATAATGCTTAGCTTTAAATGTATCGTGCTGCTTGACTTGAAATTCATACATAAAGCCGGACATAGTACCAGGAATGTTGTCGAAAACTGGAGCTTGCTGTAAAAGAATTTTGTGTAATTGCGTTCGTTCGTCGTCTGTACTTGCACTGCTCTCTTTAACCTTATCAGAAATCAATTGCATTACGTCGTAGTCAGCTTCGTCTGGAGTATTATAGTTGTGTACGTACGTATCCGTGAACAATGTGGGATTACAGTCTATGTTACGTGTTGCGGAAATGACCTCTGTGCGGTTAATTGTTTGTTCTTCCGTAGATAAAGAGTGCTGAAATTCTAAAGCAAGTTGTACATTTTCATCCTTTAACATTAAATAAGAATTCTGAAAATCAATAACTGCGTCGTGTTGTACCAGAAAATTCGTACCTAAAATAACGTCTGTTGTCAATAAAGGAACAATCCAAAAATTAGAGTGAAACGTGTGACCTGCGATACAAAATGATAAATGTGTCTGTAATTTAACGTCTACTCCTTTACTCGATACTGCTCCTTTCACTTTTGTTTTGCCTAAAGGTAATGTCGGATAAGTATTCTCTTTGTTGCACTCATTAAAAGTCTCCTCATTTATTACTGATATAGGTGATCCGGAATCAATTACTGCTGAGAATTTCGATGAACCAATTTTAATTTCGATAACAGGATGTGAAATGGTTTTCTGAATAACTGGTCTTTCCTGTAAAAGAGTGTCTCTGATGTCGTCAAAAGTAATTACATTTTCGTGAACAACATTTTGCGTGTCTAAGGTAGTGCTTGTATTATTGCAAGATGCGTCCTGTACATTATCTAGTCAGATTCTATCTGACGTGTTATTATTATTAGGAGGATTCTGTGGCATTTCGACTATTTGAACTGTCCTATTACTTCTTCCAGGCGTGTTACGCTCTGGATGGTACCTACTGTCGGGTTCATTTATGAGAATATGTTCTTGCGTACGATTTTGCTGTTGGTATGACCGACTGTTGTTAGACGTTCGCTGAAAATTGTCTTCATTATTTTTACGTCTGTCGTAATAGTCATTCCTATACGGTGCATTACGATAGGAATTGAAATACTGTCTTCTTTGTACGTAGTTGTTTCCTTGCTGACGTACGTTACTATTTGTTGGACCAGGGGCTATACGTCCACGCGGCGAAACATTAAAGCCTGGTTGACCTTGTGTATTCCATTGTTGGTTAGGTATGTTAACCGGCTGGTTTTGATGTTGTTGTTGTGAAACACCTCTATTGTTACTAAAGTGTTGTTCCTGTTGCTGAAAATTTTGACGGTATTGATAATTAGAATTTTGCCTGTTATTAAAGTTTTGGTAGTTGTCGTTCCTAAAACGTCTGTTATCTTTCCGATTGGAATTACGTCCCTGATCATAATTGTAGTACTGTTGTTGACCTTGGTTGTTACTCAAAAAGTTTTTGTTTACAAAAGAATAATCAGATTGCTGTACTTCCAAGAGCTGTAAAAGATCTCTGAATGCTGAAATGTTTTCTTTTTGCTGGCCCGTTAGAAGTGACACTCGTAATGACCGTGGTAATTTAGAGATGCATAGTTGTATAAGTGCGGATTCACTGTACGGTTCACTTAGGTACTGGTTTTGTTGTACCATGTGCTCAAAAAATTGCGTTACACTGGGAAAATTTGAGTTTTCATAGTTTGGCAAACTAATTAGTTGGTCTTTAATTCCGCGCTGTGTCGTCTTCGACCAGTACGCTGACAGAAAAGCATTCTGAAATTCCTCTACTGAATAGCATTGCCTTGCGATCGGTCTCATGCGAGTTGCCGGTTCGCCTTCCAAAAAACTGCAAATAAATTCAAGTTTATGTGTTACAGGCCAAGTCGGTGGAAGAGCAAAGCTAAACTGTTGAATCCAATCCAGTGGGTGAATCTGCGTTCTATCGTTTTTAAATATTTTGAACTTTCTTACTGACAGAAAATGTTTATAGTCGAAATTATCATCTCTGTGTGATGCAACAGGTTCAGGATCGTAAGAGTATCTATTGAACTGTGGTTGTTCGGAATCTAAGTCCCGTACTCTCTGTAGATTACCCAAATTATACGCGCTGCGTGAGTCTGACACATGTTCATAAAGTGGCGTCTGTTGTGGTATGTTATTAACTGACGTGTTTTTCATCTCTGTTACTTCTTGTTGTAAATTTGATAACTTCCGACGTAACGTGTTGTTAGATGAATCGATCTCATTAATTGTCTGCTGTAAATTTTGAAATTCAGGCGTTTGGATAAATGAAACCGGTGCAGTATCGTCTGATTTATTGTCATTAGTATTTTCGATAACATCAATACGACTGGCCAATTCATCACATTTTTCAGTCAATATCTTAACCTGATCATCGGTTTTAGAATCAGACGCATTAATCTGTTTTTGCAACTTGCGCGTAGTTTCGCTCAGTTTTTTAACATCAGCTTTGATAACATCACAATCCTGTGTTAGATCTAACTGTTCGAATCTATCTGTCACTGTTTGAATATTTACTGTGTGTGTATCTGTTTTTGATTTAAGGTCAGAAATTTCATCCCGTAATTCCGCGTTCAATTGTTCTATGGTATTAATTTTGTCGGACACTGTAGTAATATTATTGTCTACATACGTCTTCGCTTTCGCGAATATTTTACGTTTGTCCTCTTGTCTTTGTGCAGTGATTGTTTCCATAACTTGTCGTTTTACTTTGTTTTGATCCTGAATAAATCTGCGGAAACGCGTATCACTGTTCTGTATGTGCTGATTAAAGCGCTCGTTAATCTGAGTGTTCTGCTGTTCGAATTTCGCGTCTATCTTTGCGTCCATAGTGCGCGAAAGTTCTACCGTCATTGCTCTAAACTCGTCCCGTAATTGTGTAGCTTTTTCAGAGCACTGTTTGGCGACTCCGCTAATTTCGTCTCTGAGTGTATCTGTCGCGGCTGTTTGCATTTCCCTTAATTCTTGCGCAACCGACTTTATTTCTTCGCTATTTTTTTGTGAACAAGCCTCAATTTCCACGCGCAACTGTTCCTTAGTGTCATGGCACTGCGCGGCAACGGCTGTAATTTGTTCACTAAGTTGTTTGAAATTTTCGTCATTTTTGTCAAGTTTTTCATTAATTTTATTAAATTTTTTATCCTGTTCACAAAATTGTTGTTTGAGCAATCTTGCCATAATTTGTTCAAAACCAAAGTTAGCGTTTATACTCTCTGTGCTGTTTAGTGGTGGATCTGGAACTCTCTCGCTTACTGTAACCATTTGGTTATTCTGTATTTTAGAAAAAGGTTTGCCAGTTAGACATACACTGTCAGACATTATTTCGGAATTAAATAAATCCGACGTACTTTCAGTATCCTGTTCATTTTCATTAGACAAATTTGTCTGTACATTACTTGGATTTTCTAAATCGGGTGTGTTAAGCTCGGCAGCGCTCATTACTATAGACCGCTCCGCGTCATCAATTGTCGTCAAGTTAACAGACGAGACAATTGAGTTCGTTTGTTCATCATTAAGGTGAAAGTCATCATTAGTGGTTGGAATGCACTGATTGTTAGTGAACGCAGGATTGTCATCATTACACTGCGTGTCATATGTCCTATCGGCAAAGTTGTTTGGGTCGGTAATTTCATTCATAATACCTCGCGATACACTATTCACAGTCTTTCGCGGCATTTTACAATAGTCACAATTTTTCACAAAATAAATATGCACAATGCAAAAGCAACACACAAATACAACAAAGCAGCAAATTGCCGTTGACCTGTAGAAAGAAAGTCACAATATTATTAAAAGCGTTGCGCCAAATCCTAATTATCTAAGCAAATAAGAGCAGATATCTGACTGTCGCTCAAAAGACTCTCAACGAAATACGATCCTGGACTGGGTGTCGCCAAGTGTAACCTCCCCACCGCAATTTTTTTAAAGAAAATATATAGCAATACTTAATATAACTGGGGGCCAAGTGTAACCTCCCCACAAAAATTTTAAAAGAAAATAACGATACTAATTAGAAATGCTGATGGACATGGCTCTATGCGTAACCTGCCTACAATCAAATGTACTGACAATAGCAACAAATGTGAAATTCGCAATCTGACTCAATTATAAATCCTTCAAAAAATTAAAGTCCATTCAGTGACAAAAAAATTCAATTAAACCGAAATATCGGTCTTTGGCCCTGTGTAAAACAATCAGAATTAAAGTCTTACCTCAGAATAAATAGATGTCACATATCTGCTCTTGTTGTTGCGCACCGCTCGGAGGAACTGCATTGCAAATAATAATATTCTCCTTTTTTTTTTTTTTTTTTTTTTTTTTGTAATTCTAGTGAAATTTTTCTTCAAAAAGAAGTGGAATGAAATGGGAAGTGCAACGAGATCTTTAGTTCAAAAAAAAATTAAACTTTTGAGAAAATGCTTTTGAAATAAAAAATTATTATTGGGAGACTTGTTGGAGAATAATTACAATAAATAAAATTTTTCATTATCTAATGATTATATTAATTAACAGTATACCTTATTCCTCATCTTGACCATTGTTGCCGACCGCCTACATCACACAACCGCACTGGGCTGCTACTACTGACCGACCGCTCTGCATGACGACTACAGACTCGCAACGACTGACTGACTGCTACTCTGCATAGCGACAACTGACAGACTGAGAACCGCTCGCAACACTCGCGCGGTCAAGCGCATACTCTCTGGTCACAGATGCTACAATGCCTCGCCATCGCTGCTACGTTACATACGTGTTTCAACACCAGATGTTATTCTTATTGCTATGCTTTGTGCAATCAATAATTTCTTTCTAAGTGATGAGTTATCTCAGAAACTTATTCCGTAAAACAGTAGAGGGTGGAAAAGATGCGGAAGGTTGACACATTTGTTTCCAAAATTAACAACTCTACAAAACACGAAAGCAGTCGAATTTAATTGTTTGATAAGCTCGGTAATATGCTTCTTCGAGTTCAACTTTTCAGCAGTATGCACACCTAAAAATTGGTATCAATCTACCGTATTTACTAACTCCAGCTCATGTGCGACGATGGCCCTGGTTATTGTTCAGAAGTGACGGTAGAAAATCGCACTGCTCCGCCTTTTGGCTCATGGTTCAGCACCAACTTGAGATGCTCAAGAAATAATAGGCAGTCTCGATTGCATAATGTTTTTTTTATTTATTTTATTTTTGACGCATTTCACTCTCACAGGAGCATCATCAGAGATCGTGTAAAAACAATCGAGAAGCACTGGCAAGTGCATAGGAAGCCCTGCAATCACCAAAATGGAACTTCGTCCAATAAAACATACACGACACACCTGCTGTATCGTCCGAATAAGACACAGCCAGGGCAAAAGCACTACAGGCGAAAAAGATGCGAGCTGGTGCCATTGCCACAGAGGCTCACCACATACTAGAGTCCCACCAGCGCCACGGGCGGCGCTGTGGATGAAGACATCGACTTCGCCTCAGCCAATTACCGACCAAATACTATCCGCCAATGACATGACGACAACGGATAGAGCCCTACACCGAAGATAGAAGGACAGCTCTCCCCCACCTCGCTATAGATCATCGTCCGCGGCTGCCTTAGGCAGTGAACGTCGTTCAGTGATATCTTAGAAGTGAACAGACAGTTGTTGTAAATTGCATTTGCTATTTGCTGTGATGTTTACCTACTATTATTTTCACTTAGCCGTTGAGGGACTGTTTCTGTTGCAGTGTTGAAGACTTCATTATTCAACAAGTCACAAAAATAAGTAAATCTTTCTAACTCATTTGTATGACTTCGTTACTAATTTGTTGGAGTGTTGCGGAACTTCGTTCTCCTGTCCTGTTACCTGACCTTGGGACATAGCCGTGTAACAGTGGCAGGGAGAAATTGTCTTAGCGGTGTACTGCACCAGAAGCCGTTTCACGAACTCACAACAGTGAGCAGTAGCGATGAGGGTTGCAAGAACATCCACCTGTACTACTTGTATTCGCTCTTAACACAACATAGGGCATGAGTAGAAACCGTAAAAGTGTGCCATAAGGACGCTTTATGGACCTGGCCTGTGTTGTAAACATGCCCTGCGTTGTGGTTCAAATGGTTCAAATGGCTCTGAGCACTATGGGACTTAACATCTGATGTCATCAGTCCCTTAGAACTGAGAACTACTTAAATCTAACCAACCTAAGGACATCACACATATCAACGCCCGAGGCTGGATTCGAACCTGCGACCGTAGTGATCGCGCGGTTTCAGACTGAAGCGCCTAGAACCCCTCGGCCACAGCGGCCAGCTCTGCGTTGTGTTAAGAGCGAATCCGCGTAACATGGGTGGATGTGTCCTGAATGTTTCATTGGACGATGTGCCATTTGTGGTGACTGTGGGACGTTCTGTACTCTTGCCAGCAGTCCTCGAGTGGTTTTACTCGGTGGGTGTGTCCCGTAAAATTTATTGGATGACGTGCCATTTTTTCTGATTGCAAGACTTTCTGTACACTTGCCAGTAGTTCCCGAATGCTTTTACCCGATGTCTGACGATGCTCCTGTGAGAGTGAAACGCATCAAAGACATTTAATAGACATGTACTCAGTAGCACCCCAGACGAACACGCAAGGCTTTACGTTCGTAGGCGCTTCAGTCTGGAACCGCGCGGCCGCTACGGTCGCAGGTTCGAATCCTGCCTCAGTATGGTTGTGTGTGATGTCCTTCGGTTAGTTAGGTTTAAGTAGTTCTAAGTTCTAGGGGACTTATGACCACAGCAGTTGAGTCCCATAGTGCTCAGAGCCATTTTGAACCCGTACCGAAGGTCGTGTTGCTCCATATCTAATAGAAAACAAAACAAAACAAAACGTCTGTCTTTTCTGGCGCTAATCGCGTTGGGCCATTTAGATGCTGCAGAATGTTGAGTATTGCCCGAATGAAGCAGCTGTGGTATGGCATTCATGGATTGTCAACATACGTGAGAAGCAATATTGCGGAACATGGCGCCACAGTCTCGACAGGCGCCAGTCTTGCCACTGTTAAATTCTAAAAATGTGGGTGGACGTTCCTCCTCCTTACACGAGGCCTAACGCGATTTTCTTATAAGCAGACAACAATCATATGCGTTATTTTTCCTTATACGAGGTGATTCTGTAACGACATACAAACATTTAGGACTAATGCAGGGCGAAAAACGTATGAGTTTGAGGTCAGAGACCCTGGTCTTCCAATGGCGGACTCTAAACTTATAGGTGAGAAAATTTCTGATGCCTCTGACAGTGGAATATACAGGGTGTTTCAAAAATGACCGGTATATTTGAAACGGCAATAAAAACTAAACGAGCAGCGATAGAAATACACCGTTTGTTGCAATATGCTTGGGACAACAGCACATTTTCAGGCAGACAAACTTTCGAAATTACAGTAGTTACAATTTTCAACAACAGATGGCGCTGCGGTCTGGGAAACTCTATAGTACGATATTTTCCACATATCCACCATGCGTAGCAATAATATGGCGTAGTCTCTGAATGAAATTACCCGAAACCTTTGACAACGTGTCTGGCGGAATGGCTTCACATGCAGATGAGATGTACTGCTTCAGCTGTTCAATTGTTTCTGGATTCTGGCGGTACACCTGGTCTTTCAAGTGTCCCCACAGAAAGAAGTCACAGGGGTTCATGTCTGGCGAATAGGGAGGCCAATCCACGCCGCCTCCTGTATGTTTCGGATAGCCCAAAGCAATCACACGATCATCGAAATATTCATTCAGGAAATTAAAGACGTCGGCCGTGCGATGTGGCCGGGCACCATCTTGCATAAACCACGAGGTGTTCGCAGTGTCGTCTAAGGCAGTTTGTACCGCCACAAATTCACGAAGAATGTCCAGATAGCGTGATGCAGTAATCGTTTCGGATCTGAAAAATGGGCCAATGATTCCTTTGGAAGAAATGGCGGCCCAGACCAGTACTTTTTGAGGATGCAAGGTCGATGGGACTGCAACATGGGGCTTTTCGGTTCCCCATATGCGCCAGTTCTGTTTATTGACGAAGCCGTCCAGGTAAAAATAAGCTTCGTCAGTAAACCAAATGCTGCCTACATGCATATCGCCGTCATCAATCCTGTGTACTATATCGTTAGCGAATGTCTCTCGTGCAGCAATGGTAGCGGCGCTGAGGGGTTGCCGCGTTTGATAGAGGTGTAAACTCTGGCGCATGAGACGATACGTGGACGTTGGCGTCATTTGGACAGCAGCTGCAACACGGCGAACGGAAACCCGAGGCCGCTGTTGGATCACCTGCTGCACTAGCTGCGCGTTGCCCTCTGTGGTTGCCGTATGCAGTCGCCCTACCTTTCCAGCACGTTCATCCGTCACGTTCCCAGTCCGTTGAAATGTTTCAAACAGATCCTTTATTGTATCGCTTTTCGGTCCTTTGGTTACATTAAACCTCCGTTGAAAACTTCGTCTTGTTGCAACAACACTGTGTTCTAGGCGGTGGAATTCCAACACCAGAAAAATCCTCTGTTCTAAGGAATAAACCATGTTGTCTACAGCACACTTGCACGTTGTGAACAGCACACGCTTACAGCAGAAAGACGACGTACAGAATGGCGCACCCACAGACTGCGTTGTCTTCTATATCTTTCACATCACTTGCAGCGCCATCTGTTGTTGAAAATTGTAACTACTGTAATTTCGAAAGTTTGTCCGCCTGAAAATGTACTGTTGTCCCAAGCATATTGCAACAAACGGTGTATTTCTATCGCTGCTCGTTTAGTTTTTATTGCCGTTTCAAATATACCGGTCATTTTTGAAACACCCTATATGTACAGGTAGAGTTGTTGCAAAGTT
This sequence comes from Schistocerca americana, assembly GCF_021461395.2. NCBI lineage: Eukaryota > Metazoa > Arthropoda > Insecta > Orthoptera > Acrididae > Schistocerca > Schistocerca americana. Next base: position 746,951,900 of record NC_060122.1, on the reverse strand, counting down.
TGGACAGTAAACAATTTTCAAACCAAAACAAGGTAGTAATATTTAGTAAACATGGAATTAAAATTCAAGATGAAGGGATATCAGTGTCAAGATTCGCTGATGACATTGAGCCTCAGTGAAAGTGAAGAAGAATTACAAGATCTTCTGAATGGAATGAACAGTCTAATGAGCACAAGATTGTTGATTGAGAATGAATCGAAGAAAGAGGAAAGTAATGAGAAATAGCAGACATCAGAATACCGAGAAACGTATCATCAGAATTGGTGATCACAAAGTAGATGAAGTTAAGGAATTTTGCTACCGAGGCAGCAAAATAACCTATGACGGATGGAGCAAGGACATAAAAAGCAGATACTAGCACAGCCAAAAAGGACATTCCTGGCAATAGAAGTCTACTAGTATCAAACATGGGACTCAGTTTCAGGAAGAAATATCTGAGAACGTACGGTTGAAGTACAGCATTTTGTCACAGTGAAACATGGACTGTGGGAAAATCGGAACGGAGATTCGAAAGATTTAAGACGTGGTGCTACAAGAGGGGACAGAATGATAGGACATCTGTTTGGACGTCAGGAAATAATTTACATTGAACTAGAGGGAGCTGTAGAGGGTAAACAGTAGAGGAAGACAGAGATTGGAATACATTCAGCAAGTAATTGAGGATCTGGGTTGTAAGTGCCACTCTGTAATGAAAAGGTTAGCGCAGGAGAGGAACATGTGACGGGCAGCATAAATGGTGAGAAGGCTGATGAGTCAAAGAGATCTGAATTGCATACCGTAAGAGGCACGAGCACTTATTGGTCTTCGATACTGAGAATTATATCTCTTTTTACTGCTAGCCCATGGATTTTCATAATTTTGAGGAAGGTAGTACGCACCCAAGCAAGAAAAAACGTTCGGTAAATAAGGACTATAAAATCAATATCTTAGGAAGTGTGGGCACTCGTTCAGGAGAAGGGATCTGTTTTACTAAGGTGAAGACAAGCAAGTAATCATATCTCTTAAAACATGCATTTTAGAGCCTATGTTTACTAAACATTTCTTTTTTGATTTAGTCTATGATATCTCCTCCTAAAATGTGGAAAAGAAAGGGCTCGCTGTATAAAAGACGTGTTTCCACTGTATCCGAAGTAAAGAAGTGCAAACATCTCGTAATGTATGGATTTTGGAGCCCATCACTACTCTTTTTTTCCTTATTTTTATACATACTACAGTTTCTGAAAGATGCGTACCCAACAGTCTTAACAAAAATAGCAGTGGTATATGTAATCCCCTGCCAGAGTTATCAGAATGATTTTCGCTAATGTCATTCAACTCTGTCGTTTCCGGATTATCTCTGAAAGTTGGTAACATCATCACGAAATCACCCTGTATACAGAAAGCAGATAACTATCCATTTTATGCGGTTCCACTGAAATCCTAATAATTTGCCTTTCCAAGCATTCCAATTTGACTTGTGTAGGACATTGCCCCACGGTATTAATGACGGCCTCATACACTGAAGCACCAAAGAAACTGATAACGACATGTATATTCAAATACAGAGCTTTCTAAACTGGGAGAATACGGCGCTGCGGTCGCCAACGCCAATATAATACACTCCTGGAAATGGAAAAAAGAACACATTGACACCGGTGTGTCAGACCCACCATACTTGCTCCGGACACTGCGAGAGGGCTGTACAAGCAATGACCACACGCACGGCACAGCGGACACACCAGGAACCGCGGTGTTGGCCGTCGAATGGCGCTAGCTGCGCAGCATTTGTGCACCGCCGCCGTCAGTGTCAGCCAGTTTGCCGTGGCATACGGAGCTCCATCGCAGTCTTTAACACTGGTAGCATGCCGCGACAGCGTGGACGTGAACCGTATGTGCAGTTGACGGACTTTGAGCGAGGGCGTATAGTGGGCATGCGGGAGGCCGGGTGGACGTACCGCCGAATTGCTCAACACGTGGGGCGTGAGGTCTCCACAGTACATCGATGTTGTCGCCAGTGGTCGGCGGAAGGTGCACGTGCCCGTCGACCTGGGACCGGACCGCAGCGACGCACGGATGCACGCCAAGACCGTAGGATCCTACGCAGTGCCGTAGGGGACCGCACCGCCACTTCCCAGCAAATTAGGGACACTGTTGCTCCTGGGGTATCGGCGAGGACCATTCGCAACCGTCTCCATGAAGCTGGGCTACGGTCCCGCACACCGTTAGGCCGTCTTCCGCTCACGCCCCAACATCGTGCAGCCCGCCTCCAGTGGTGTCGCGACAGGCGTGAATGGAGGGACGAATGGAGACGTGTCGTCTTCAGCGATGAGAGTCGCTTCTGCCTTGGTGCCAATGATGGTCGTATGCGTGTTTGGCGCCGTGCAGGTGAGCGCCACAATCAGGACTGCATACGACCGAGGCACACAGGGCCAACACCCGACATCATGGTGTGGGGAGCGATCTCCTACACTGGCCGTACACCACTGGTGATCGTCGAGGGGACACTGAATAGTGCACGGTACATCCAAACCGTCATCGAACCCATTGTTCTACCATTCCTAGACCGGCAAGGGAACTTGCTGTTCCAACAGGACAATGCACGTCCGCATGTATCCCGTGCCACCCAACGTGCTCTAGAAGGTGTAAGTCAACTACCTTGGCCAGCAAGATCTCCGGATCTGTCCCCCATTGAGCATGTTTGGGACTGGATGAAGCGTCGTCTCACGCGGTCTGCACGTCCAGCACGAACGCTGGTCCAACTGAGGCGCCAGGTGGAAATGGCATGGTAAGCCGTTCCACAGGACTACATCCAGCATCTCTACGATCGTCTCCATGGGAGAATAGCAGCCTGCATTGCTGCGAAAGGTGGATATACACTGTACTAGTGCCGACATTGTGCATGCTCTGTTGCCTGTGTCTATGTGCCTGTGGTTCTGTCAGTGTGATCATGTGATGTATCTGACCCCAAGAATGTGTCAATAAAGTTTCCCCTTCCTGGGACAATGAATTCACGGTGTTCTTATTTCAATTTCCAGGAGTGTACAAGTGTCTGGCGCAGTTGTTAGATCGGTTATTGCTGCTACAATGGTAGGCTATCAACAATCAAGTAAGTTTGAACGTAGTGTTGTAGTCGGCGCACAGGCGATGAGACACAGCATCTCCGAGTTAGCGATGAAGTGGGGATTTTCCCGTTCGACCATTTCACGGGTGTACCTTGAATATCAGGAATCCTGTAAAACATCAAATCTCTGACGTCGCTGCGGCCGAAAAAAACATATTGCAAGAACGGGACCAACGACGGCTGAAGAGAACCGTTCAACGTGACGGAAGTGCAACCCTTCGGAAAATTGGCTCAGATTTCAATGCTGGGCCATGAACTAGCGCCAGCGTGCGAACCATTCAACGAAACTTCATCGATATGGGCTCTGGGAGCCGAAGGCCTACTCATATACCCTTGATGACATCGGAAGTTCACTGAGGCTTTTTGCGGATGATGCTGTGGTACATCGAGTGGTTGTAACAATGGAAAATTGTACTGAAATGCAAGAGGATATGCAACGAACTGACGCATGGTGCAGGGAATGGCAATTGAATCTCAATGTATACAAGTGTAATGTGCTGCGGATACACCGAAAGAAAGGTCCTTTATCATTTAGCTACAATATAAGAGGTCAGAAACTGGAAGCAGTTAATTCCATAAATTACCTGGGAGTGACTTAAAATAGAATGATCATATAAAGTTGATCTTTGGTACAGCAGATGCCAGACTGAGATTCATTGGAAGAATCCTAAGGAAATACAATCTGAAAACAAAGGAAGTGGGTTACAGTACACTTGTTCGTCCACTGCTGGAATATTGCTCACCAGTGTGGGACCCGTACCAGATAGGGTTGATAGAAGAGATAGAGAAGATCCAACGGAGAGCAGTGCGCTTCGTTACTGGATCATTTAGTAATCGCGAAAGCGTTATGGAGATGATAGATAAACTCCAGTGGAAGACTTTGCAGGAGACACGCTCAATAGCTCGGTACGGGCTTTTGTTGAAGTTTCAAGAACATACCTTCACCGAGGAGTCAAGCAGTATATTGCTCCCTCCTACGTACATCTTGCGAAGAAACCATGAGGATAAAATCAGAGATTAGAGTCCACACTGAGGCATACCGACATCTTTCTTTCCACGAACAATACGAGACTGAAATAGAAGGAAGAACCGATAGAGGTACACAATGTACCCTCCGCCACACATCGTCAGGTGGCTTGCGGAGTATGGATGTAGATGTAGATGTAGATGACTGCACACAAAGCCTCGCCTGGGTGCGTCAACATCGACATTGGAATGCTGATGATTGGAAACATGTTGCCTTGTCGGACGACGCTCGTTTCAAATTGTATCGAGCGGATGGACGTGTACGAGCCAACCTCATGAATCCATGGACCCTGAATTTCAGGAGGCGACTGTTAAAGCTCGTGGAGACTCTGTAATGGTGTGGGGCGTGTGCCGTTGGAGTGACATGGGACGCCTGAAACATCTAGATATGACTCTGACAGATGACACGTACGTAAGCATCCAGTGAAAGGTGGCTACACTGTGCCACTGCGCCAGAGATTGCGCCAAAGAGTACTATTAAGCCGCCTCCACAGTGCCTGTCGAGAGCTCGTAGAGGTCAGTGGTTGTTGAGAGTTCATAGCAGTCAGTGCTAGTAGAGAGCTCGTGGAGGTCAGTGCTTGTTATGAGATCGTAGAGGACAGTATGTGTTAAGAGTTCGTACCGAGATGTGCTAGTGGGCACTGCTTGTCGTGAAGTCGGAGTGAGATGTGGTAGTAAAGAGTGTTGTTCCATGTTTTATGCAGTTATTTGATGGGAGAGATAGCAGATGTTATTGTAATGAGTGCATTTCGTCAATATATATGAAGGTAAAAATTACAATGTTCTTTTATTATTTGTGTATCTGAAATAATGCGTCACTACAGGTTCAGTCAACAAAGCATCTGGCTTGTGTTCTTGTATTAGAGTGAATTCTGGTTTTCTTGCGTAATTATAGTTTTTCTAAATTTCTTTTGTCACGTCAGTATAATTGGTATTTAAAAATTCTTGTCTTGTTGGAAAAGAACCGTGCCAGATGTGGACGTTGAGTCACACTCCCACATACAGAACAGTTACTCTTGTGCTTATTGGTGTTGTAGGTTTTATAGTTGCTGGGGACTTAATTAATTAACTGTGTTTACGAAAATTTTCTTACATTGTTTGTTGCAGTCAGATAGCGTAATAATTCTAGTCAGGGCTAGCCGATTACGAGACACTGCGTAATCGGACATACAGTTACTAAAACTAAAAACATTTTCAATTGATAATTAATAAAGCCCCCATGCACGTGGCGACCGCTGCTTCGGATCGTCCCTTGGATTCTTCTGATTGTGAAAATAGTAGACGGTAGTATTGTTGTAGTAATTTGTAGTATAGTAATTGTAGTCTATTTTGCGTGTGTAGATTTGGTAATTGGCATTCTTCTAATGGTATTTTTCAAAATTTAATTTTTATTGCCTAGTATACGCGTTTGACAAATTAGTGCAATTATTTCAATTGTTCGATTGATCGTGTTTGAGGGAGTCATTGCATTTGAATGGTATTGTTGAGATAAGGAGTCATTGTGTGTGATTTTCGAACAGTGACGAATTTTTTGTGTATTTTGTAAATGATTACGCGATCTATGAAAAAGGCAAAAATGATGGATAGTGAGAATGACGAAATTGTTGACATGGCGAACTCGCCAACAGAGGAAAACAGTATCGTGGATAATGAAGTGGAAAACAATGTAATAAGTCGGGAAAATAGTCCAGAACCATTTCGAAATTTTTCTCAATCAGAAAATTCACAGAATACGAGAGTAACGATAGAAGATTTTGGAATAGTATCGAACACAGATAGCTTTACAGCCATGCAGAAGGAAGCTGGTTTTGTGGGAAATGTGAGGGGTGAAAAGAATTTTGAAACAGTTACTATGGAGCAGTTGATGAGTGCTATATTAAATGTGGGATCACAGTTACGATCTGAATTAAAAACAGATATGGAAAAACAAATAGGAACTATTAAAACTGATATGGGAACAAAGTTAGACTCACTGGGATCACAAATGGGAACAATGGAAACACGGATGGGAACAATGGAAACTCGGTTAGGATCTGAATTAAAAACAGAAATAGGAACAATTAAAAAAGAGATGGGAACTTTGGAAACACGGTTAGATTCACGAATAGGGACATGTTTCAAAAATATGAAAGATGAATTAAAGAAAGAAATCAGAGAAGAAGTGCAACCAATTTTGAATGCTCACAATAATAGATTAATTGCAGTAGAAATCAGACAAAGGGAACAGGATAGAGAACAGGAAGAAAGAGATCGCGTGATAGTACAGAATTTTTCAGAGTTAAATTTATAACGTGCAAAGGATAAGGAAGAAATATTTGAAAGAATCGAGGAATCCGTACCAAATGACAGAATAAATAATCTAACACGACAATATGAACAGTTAACTACCAAATGTGTCAATACTGAAACCCGAGTCGCGACACTTACGGAAGATGTAAACAAACAGAAAGAAAAAATAGGTGACTTATCGGAAAGAGTTGAGGAAATTTCAGATAAATTGACAAATCTTAGTTTACATGGGGACAGAGATTCAGATGATACGGCTCCATTGCCATTTGCAGAAACCGAAGAATACCAGAACATAAATAAGCATGTTGAAAATCAGGGAAAATTTAATGAACGCGTGAAAAGGGAATTTGAGGCATTACGAAAGCAAGTCAAGCAGATCGAAGGTGAAATTGTAGGAAAAGATAGCAGAAGAAATTTAGAATCACAGGTAGCAGAGGGGTTTGAAGAAAATAATTTATTTCATTTACGAGAAGCAACAAGAGAGCGCCAGGCGCGTGAACTTGACAATAATCGACATTCGGACTGGGACAGACGCGGTAGGTCTTTGTCGCCACGAGGCGAAAACTTTGACTATAAACACTTTTTGACTGTTCGGAAATTTAAGATCTTCCGCAACTCTAAGAATGACATACATCCATGTGCATGGTTAGAACAAATTATGTACGCACTTCCGCCAAAGTTGCCATTAAGTCACAAACTTGAAATTATGTGCAGTTATTAATGTCCTCAGGGGATTCACTACTCTAAAGTGAATATGTGCCGTAGCGAGCATAGGGCCCCGAGCTGTAGTGGTGCTATTTCTCTTTTAGTTTTCTGTACCGCTGCCTACTCTTTTACTATTCTTTGCATCTGTCAAACCAACTCTTCGACTATCAATCTATCTAGTGAGTAAGTGAACAATAACCTGATATGACTAATTGTACCCAAAAGTGACTTTGGAAATTACCGATTCGACTTACTGTACCTATTGCAGCATTCATTCGTAGTTTAAACGAAATGTTACCTGTTTATCTTCGTGACAATATTATTTCATATGTTGACGACATTCTTATTGTTAAACGTTCTTGGAGTGAGCACAACAAAATTTTGGATTCATTGTTACGTATCTTTGCACGAGTTGGCATGACAGTGAACTTGGAAAAATCTGAATTTGGTCGTTCTCAGGTGAAATTTGTCGGTCACATTATTGCTACAGAAGGTATTCTTCCTGATCCAGAGAAACTAGATGCTATTCAGTTCGCAATGACATTCTTTTTAAACGGAAATCGGTCGACAAATCCGTTTGGTTAGTTTGTATTCCTGATGAGTGGGTTAATAAGCTGATTTGGTATACGCATTTCAGTTATGCGCACTTTGGTCCCCGAAAATGCTTTCATAAATTACGAGAAAATTGTTACTTCAGTAATATGGAAAAACGTATTCGATCTGTTCTTGCCAAATGCAAATTATGTCAAATGGCTAAGCCTCCAACGATTTCTCACAGAGCACCGTTGTTTCCCGTCATTCCAGCGAAATTAAAGGAGATGGCTGCAGTCGATTTGTTTGGTCCAGTGGTTCGTTCTTCTAATGGTTTTGCGTACATTTTCGTAGCAGTGGAGTTGACGTCAAAATATGTGTGTTTTACACCTTTACGAAAAGCAACAGCTCGTTCAGTATCTAACGCTTTCATCAAACATTTTCTTAAAGAAGTTGGTCATGTTGATAAGGTTATATCAGATAATGGATCACAGTTTCGTTCTAAAATTTGGCTTCGTACTCTACAGCGTCGTAAAATTAAACCAATCTTCATTTCACTTTTTCACCCTCAATCTAACGCTTCAGAGAGATGGATGAAGGAAATCAATAAATTGTGCCGTCTTTATTGTCATCAGAATCACAGAACTTGGGATCAGTATCTTCATATTTTTCAAAACATTCTGAATGAACTTCCTAATGACTCAACTTCGTTACCGCCTCTATTGATATTAAAAAATAAAGCACCAACAAATCGCATTTCTGAAATAGTTCCTTTTCCGCCTTCACGGAAACTGCGGCATTCTGAAGTTGTCAACCTGGCTCTACGAAATATTGCATCTGCGGCTGCTAGAAGAGAGAAATCAGCGAAACGTCCTGGTCGTTTAAAAACTTTTTCAGTTGGCCAAAAGGTATTAATTAAGTCCCACCGTTTATCGCACAAAGGAAAAGGCTTGTGTCGCAAATTTTTTCTGCTTTATAACGGTCCATATAGAATTCGCAAAATTATACATGATAACACTGTTGAAGTAGAAACTCTTAAATCTCGACGCTCTAAAGGAATACATCATATATCAAACGTAAAAATTTTTGTGGAATGACATACTTGTGAAAAACTAACAGCTAGATGTAAACATGCGGAGAGTACAAGGATACCGCGCTGTGTTTTGGCGGCGGCACATACTCAAAGCAACAGTCAAGTCTGCGAGCCACACAAGGCAGTCGTTGACCGCGAACAATAGCTTACTACGTCACGCGCCCACAGCTGATCGAGCGCTCAGTGCGAATGCACTGACAGCCGTAAACAAATACACAGTCTAATTTCTCCGACTAAATTCTGTATAAAGCTATAAGGACTTGTTGAATTGTGTTATTAACATTCAGTATTTTGCAGGATACGGTGTATAAAGTATTTAAGACCTTCAGGTAAATTCTGTGCGTGTCCGACGTTAAGACGACTGGCTATCGAGAAATTTTCAGGAAGAATGTAATTTCGAAGAAGAAACTAATTAACTAAAAAAAAAAGGTAACTATTAATTGAGTTTATTTTCAGGTAACAAATTTCCACTTAGGTACGTACTTAGACGTAATTTGCTGCTCGCGATTACGTGATTCATTTTGTGCTAAATTTTATGTTCTATGAATTTACTTGTGAAGCGACGTGCTTGTGTACATTTACTGATTTTGACAATTATTGATTAATGAACAGGGTTGTTATTTGTATATATTATGCATCGCTTGGCTGCTATGCTTTTTCACTGATGTCATATTTTTTTATTATGTGCCTGCTGTGCTTATTTATTTGAATTATAATTGTAACCTGATTTATTGTGCTGATGTGTTTAGGTATGTAAGTTATACCTTGTGATTTATCTGCTTGCGCCTCCATGTTTACTTGCTAAGATGACAAATGAACATTTATTTGCTTAGGCTGATATGATGCTAATGACTTGTTTATTACATAAGATATATGTTTGCTGCTTTTTGTATGGATTACATATTTACACATTTCTGTTTTGTTGCCATAACTGCTCTTTAATTTGGTGTATAGAAATGCTGATGTACAGTGTATAAACATAGAGTTTAGGTCACACTATGGTATTAATTATAGATTGTTCGCTTGGCAGAGCCTCGTTGTAGGAATTGTGCTGCATCCACTTGTTGACATTCGGTTCTCTACTGGTATATTTACTCGCTATTGCTTGTTTTGCTTACGCTCAGTGCCTTACATTTTTAAGATAAGAAAATTAACTGCTATAATTCGACGAACGACATTAGTACAAGAAAGTCATAGAAGTCACATGAGCTGAGGTTTTATGGAAGCTGTATAAATTTATGCTAATAGGAAGGAAGCTAACGACATGACAGACCAAAACTAGGTTTAGACCATTGACAGTATTACACTGCATTTTCGTGAGCAATTGAAATAGGAAGTGACACTTGACACAAAAATACTCCACGTGTTTGCTTCTGTCTGCCATAATTTTTGAAGTGGTGTACACACTGTGAAATATTACGATCATTCACACTCCGTAATCGTACTTAATTACTGAGAGTTATTCGAACTAAGTCTGTTAGAGGTCAGGTATGCATTTCTTTTATTTAATGATGGACAAGGAACCAAAATGTATCTTATAATTTATAATGAGTAGAAGATTGGGCTCAGATGGATTACACAGAGGTTGTGTGTTGACAATGTGTCTTCGGATTGTATGGAATGCTGAATTGAAGTTGCACTAGGATTTTATCTGTACTTGTTCGAGGAGACTGACTAGAGGAAAGAGTTGTTATGGAAGTGAAATGATATTGGTGCTGAGGTTTATATTTATCGACGTATTATTGAGGTATAGAGATTATATGAAGTTGATGATTATTGGAGTTTTTGTGGACAAGAGGTAAGGTAAATGATATTGATGATAAGACGTATTGAAGAGGTATTATTGAGGTATTATTGAGATTGTGTGAAGGTGATGATTATTGGAGTTTTGGTGTATAAGAGGTAAAGTAAGTGAGATGCACATTTTTTTTTTGTTGGTCTTATGGAACAAGGAGGATGAAGATAGCAGACTAGAACACTAAAGTAGAAGGAAGATAGTCTATACACACACTTTGTTAAATCACTAAGCAGTATATACTTTTTTTTGGAGAGAGGAAGTAATTGCATATCTTGGCTCACTGACAGTTGTTCAACAACAGTACATTTGATCTGGCTTGGCAAACATTGGTCTTGACATGATGACTATGACGTTGACCTAACTATTATTGACTGTTATACATTGCTGCCAGTACTACTTGATACACATGATGAACATCAGATTTAGACAGAATTTCATTTACACAATTAACACTATTCAGTTACACAGTAGTACTTAATGTGGATGAGAGATGAGTGAGTGTGTTCTGTGTGTTTTCCTTTACTAATCCTAACCACCTATCTCCTAAATATTATTTTATTTGTTTGTAGTGGCTTGCACTGACACCCATGAATATTATAGGTTTACTGGTATTTGTGTATTGTAATAGTTAATAGGACAATTATCTGATATCATTTGTGTGTTTGTTATGATTTGTATCTTACTGTAAAAGCATTTGTATGTGCATTCAAACTATTGTTCATGCCTGAACTGTCTGATTAGTGAAGATAAATATTCTGAACTGTTACCTGCACTTTTCAACATGATGTGTGACATTTGGTCGTGTTTAATTTCTGCTGATGAACTGTGTGATCAGTGATTGTAAAAAAAAAAAATCATGGACTGTTACTGGTACCTTTTCTACATGATTGGTGCCACTAGGACATGTTTAATTTGTGCTCATAAACTCTGATGAACAGTGTGATCAGTGCTAGTGAATTTTATCGAACTGCTTCGGCTGAGAGATGTGACTTTTTGCTGTCTGCACCTGCTCAACATTGCTGGGTGCAACTGATGGATTGCTTCTACTGAAATGGTGTCACTTGTTGGTGTCTACACCTGCTCTCAATATTGCTGGGTGCCACTGATGGTCTGCTTCTACTGAAATGATGTCACTTGTTGGTGTCTGCACCTGCTCAACATTGCTGGGTGCCACTGATTGACTGCTTCTACTGAAATGATGTCACTTGTTGGTGTCGGCACCTGATCTCAACATTGCTGGGTGCAACTGATGAACTGTTTTTACTGAAATGATGGTCACTTGTTGGTGTCTGCACCTACTCAATATTGCTGGGTGCCACTGATGGACTGCTTCTACTGAAAAGATGTCCCCTGTTGCTGTGTGCACCTGATCAACATTGCTGATGCCACTAATGGACTGCTTCTACTGAAATGGTGTCACTTGTTGGTGTCTGCACCTGCTCAACATTGCTGGGTGCAACTGATGGACTGCTTCTACTGAAATGATATCACTTGTTGGTGTCTACACCTGCTCTCAACATTGCTGGGTGCCACTGATGGACTGCTTCTACTGAAAGGATGTCCCCTGTTGCTGTGTGCACCTGCTCAACATTGCTGGGTGCAACTGATTGACTGCTTCTACTGAAATGATGTTACTTCTTGTTGTTTGCACCTACTCAATATTGCTGGGTGCCACTGATGGACTGCTTCTACTGAAAAGATGTCCCCTGTTGCTGTGGGCACCTGCTCTCAACATTGCTGGGTGCAACTGATGAACTGTTTCTACTGAAATGATGTCACTTGTTGGTGTCTGCACCTGCTCAACATTGCTGGGTGCAACTGATGAACTGCTTCTACTGAATTAATGTGACTTGTTGCTGGGTGTACCTGCTAAACTTTACTGGGTGCAACTGATGAACTGCTTCTACTGAAAAGATGTCACCTGTTAGTGTTTTTTTTTTTTTTTTTTTGTATAAACTAATCATTGAAAGCATTTTATGTGAACATTGGTATAAACTGATTTTTTGTATATTGTGTAAACTATTATGTAAAGTCACATGTATGAAAAGAAGTTGTATTGCTTACTGTATTTCATATATTAGGTTAGTGAAAGGTCAGTGCAAAGCCAAAATTTTAACTAATTATGTGATATTTAGGTATTAATATTATCTTTTATTTTTGTCTGTATTTTTCTGGACGAATTTGGTGGTATTTTCACCACCAATGCTGGCAAAAATACCATCAAATTCTGGCCTGTGGAGGAGGGGCATATGAAAGGTGGCTACACTGAGCCACTGCGCCAGAGATTGCGCCAAAGAGTACTATTAAGCCGCCTCCACAGTGCCTGTCGAGAGCTCGTAGAGGTCAGTGGTTGTTGAGAGTTCATAGCAGTCCGTGCTAGTAGAGAGCTCGTGGAGGTCAGTGCTTGTTATGAGATCGTAGAGGACAGTATGTGTTAAGAGTTCGTACCGAGATGTGCTAGTGGGCACTGCTTGTCGTGAAGTCGGAGTGAGATGTGGTAGTAAAGAGTGTTGTTCCATGTTTTATGCAGTTATTTGATGGGAGAGATAGCAGATGTTATTGTAATGAGTGCATTTCGTCAATATATATGAAGGTAAAAATTACAATGTTCTTTTATTATTTGTGTTTCTGAAATAATGCGTCACTACAGGTTCAGTCAACAAAGCATCTGGCTTGTGTTCTTGTATTAGAGTGAATTCTGGTTTTCTTGCGTAATTATAGTTTTTCTAAATTTCTTTTGTCACGTCAGTATAATTGGTATTTAAAAATTCTTGTCTTGTTGGAAAAGAACCGTGCCAGATGTGGACGTTGAGTCACACTCCCACATACAGAACAGTTACTCTTGTGCTTATTGGTGTTGTAGGTTTTATAGTTGCTGGGGACTTAATTAATTAACTGTGTTTACGAAAATTTTCTTACATTGTTTGTTGCAGTCAGATAGCGTAATAATTCTAGTCAGGGCTAGCCGATTACGAGACACTGCGTAATCGGACATACAGTTACTAAAACTAAAAACATTTTCAATTGATAATTAATAAAGCCCCCATGCACCAGTCTGATCACTTACATCCATTCATGTCCAATCTGTATTTCGACGTACTTGAGCAATTCCAGCAGGACAGTGCGTCACCCCACACGTCCTGGATTCCTACAGAGTAGTTCCATGAACACTCTTCTGAGTTTAAATTCTTTCGCTGGCCACCAAACTCCCACGTATGAATGTTACTGAGCCTTGCACGGTGCTGTTCAGAGGAGACCTCCACCCCTCGTACTCTTACGGATTTATGGACAGTCCTGCAGGATTCATGGTGTCAGTTCCCTCCAGCACTACTTCAGACATTGGTGAAGTCATTGCCATCTCGTGTTGCGGCACTTCTGCATGCTCGCAGGGCCCTACACTGTATTAGACAGGTGTATCAGTTTCCTTGGCTTTTCAGTGTATTTTATAACTAATGTGAGACCATAAGGTGAAATTAAGTTGATATTAGTTTGTTTCTGTAATTATTTGACCATAAATACCAACGTGACAGAATTACAGCACTGCGGTACTAAATCCGCAGCTACCACTTCATTTTCCCCCCATAGTGTTAGTATTTTGGTTGCCGGTATTCTCGAGATGAACAAATTTCGACTGAGACTGTTTCTGCCTAACGCTAACACTTCATTTTGGGTTCATCTAGAGCGTGTAACGAAGTTACTGAAAAGTAATGGAAGTCTCCATTGTGTTATAATAAGATTACAACGCTTTGCACTGCGTGGACATTGCCCGGTAGTTTCAATCGACGATGATGAACTCTGCTTAACGAGTGCATTCATTATGAAATTTCTTTGCTAGAAACACGTTTAAGGGATTATAGCTTCTTTTGTACAGACAGAATGTAGGACTCCTTAGTCACTGAGACAGCGAAACTGTGTGAAAAACTGTAATACGATTAACTCGGAAAGAAATGAACAGTAAGTACACGTTTCGAAACATGCAGAGAATTTCTAAGGTTCTTTTTTTAACAGAAATTATGCACATCTTTATTGCGCAGTCATACATTTGCAGCAAATTGTTTCTTTCTATTAGCGGTATTCCATCTATTCGTTGAGACATTCTTTAGTTACGTTCTTATTCCAGTAACTGATATAGAAAATCACACTCTGCCTTCAGAACTGGTACAGTCTTGTGGTGATATCGCTTCAGGAAGATACTGAACATTTTCTACCTAATTTCCTACTTACTCCTGTAAGTATTCCCCACGTATTAACGTAATGTGAATAGCCGCTGTCCTCTTGCAAAGTCCCACCATTTTCCTCAGACTTCTGTAATTTCCTATTAAATCTATAAACTCGTTGATCTTATACATTTTAGTCTTATTATAGTTTGGAAGCTCTATTTTTCCTAATATTTTGTAGACTATGTTAGTCAATAACTTAACCCTCATATAGTGTAAATGTTTCGTGGCTTCCAGTCACAATATTGAATAATTAGTGTCAGCTATACTTAATATTTAATTCCATCTTGCTTCAGAGACAAAACTCCATCTTCAAAATGGTTCAAATGGCTCTGAGCACTAAGGGACTTAACTGCTGAGGTCATCAGTCCCGTAGAACTTAGAGCTACTTAAACCTAACTAACCTAAGGACATCACACACATCCATGCCCGAGACAGGATTCGCAGCTGCGGCCGTAGCGGTCGCGCGGTTCCAAACTGTAGCGCCTAGAACCTCTCGGACTCACCGACCGACCTCCATCTTCATGTGGGTCTTGAAACTTCTTCTGCTTCAGTTTATTACACGCCCTCGTAGCGTTTGTAATGTCGGAGTGTAACGTCGCGAGTCAATATGAGATAAATTTATTGCAGTAAGCTACTTTGCAGAACAGCCCGTAGCATTGGAGCCTTTGGCTATGAAGGAGACCGCCAGTTGTGTCTTAGCATTGAGTCATTCGCACCTGCCGCTGTGCTAGCCGTGGGAAGCGGTATCCGTGTCACTTTGAGCAATTGTATATTCAAACCACTAAGAATCTAAATAAACTATATTTAATATAGAAAGATGATTTTCACTCTGCAGCGTAGTGTGCGCTGATATGAAGCTTCCTGGCAGATTAAAACTGTGTGCCGAACCGAGACTCGAACTCGGGACCTTTGCATTTCGCGGGCAAGTGCTCTACCAACTGAGTCACCCAAGCACGACTCTCGCCCTGTCCTCACAGCTTTACTTCTGCCAGTATCTCGTCTCCTACCTACCATATTTCACAGAAGCTCTCCTGCGAACCTTGCAGAACTAGCATTCCAGGAAGAAAGGATATTGCGGGGTCATGGCTTAGACACAGCCTGGGGGTTGTTTCCAGAATGAGATTTTCACTCTGCAGCGGAGTGTGCGCTGATACGAAACTTCCTGGCAGATTAAAACTGTGTGTGGACCGAGATTCGAACTAGGGACCTTTGCCTTTCTCGGGGAAGTGGTAGAGCACTTGCCCGGTCCGACACACAGTTTTAATCTGCCAGGAAGTTTTATATTAGATATAATTCAATGTAGTTAAAAATCGTCACACTACCTTTTGTTATTCAAGAGAATATTGTATAAAAATTTCTGTTTTCTATCTATTATAGTTTCGGAGTTAGAGGAAATTATCTAAAACATAGCAAACCGACACTTAAACTAAAAAAGTCAGTTAGGAATAACAACAGTTTGTCTTTTAGTATAATTTGAAACGGTTACTGAAGTTCACAAAGTGTTAGGTCAACTAACTACTTTTCATTATCTTAATATAAAATTCAGAAAAGATTATTACTTAATTAATATCTACTGGCTTTGTTGTTGTGGAATGAATGAGAAGGTGTGAGAGTGTGTATGTTTGATATACGTAAAAATTCAATATTATATTATATACACCATTACGTAGCTGTGTCGTGGGAAAGTTGTGTTTTACCCACATTGCTGATGACGTATGTCTTAGTGTACTTCCTTTTTTAAGGAGGCAGCCAGAATAGCCGTTTGCAGAGTAACAAGTTTCTAAATTTATTTCGAGTTTAGTTTTCTATTCGTTTGGTTTTGTTAAACATTATATTAATATTTGCATATTGAAATAGGAGTGCGGGTAAGCTACTACAAACAGCATAGTGAACGCATTATTGTGGCCAAGATAGACATGAAGCCCACGCCTACCACAGTAGTACAAGTTTATATGTCAACTAGCTCAGCAGATGACGAAGAAAGTGAAGAAATGTACGATGAAATAAAAGAAATTATTCATATAGTGCAGGGAGACGAAAATTTAATTGTCAAGGGTGACTGGAATTCGGTAGTAGGAAAAGAGATAGAAGGAAACGTAGTAGGTGAATATGGATTGGGAGGAAGAAATGAAAGATGAAGCCGCCTGGTAGAATTTTGCACAGAGCATAAACTAATCATAGCTAACACTTGGTTCAAGAATCATAAACGAAGGTTGTTTACCAGGTAGAAGCCTGGAGATACTGACAGGTTTCAGAAGGATTATATAACGGTCAGACAGATATTTAGGAACCAGGTTTTAAACTTTAAGACAATTCCAGAGGCAGATGTGGACTCTGACCACAATCTATTGGTTATGAACTGTAGATTAAAACTGAAGAAACTGCAAAAAAGTGGGAATTTAAGGAGATGGGACCTAGATAAACTGACCAAACCAGAGGTTGTACAGAGTTTCAGGGAGAGCATAAAGGAACAATTGACAGGAATGGGGGCAAGAAATACAGTAGAAGAATGGGTAGCTTTGAGGGATGAAGTAGTGAAGACAACAGAGGATAAAGTAGGTAAAAAGACGAGGGCTAGTAGAATTCCTAGGGTAACAGAAGAAATATTGAATGTAACTGATGAAGAGAGAAAATACAAAAATGCAGAAAATGAAGCAGGCAAAAAGGAATACAAACGTCTCAAAAATGAGATCGACAGGAAGTGCAAAATGGCTATGCAGGGATGGCTAGTGGACAAATGTAAAGATGTAGATGCTTATCTCACCAGGGGTAAGATAGATACTGCCTACACGTAAATTAAAGAGACCTTTGGAGGAAAGAGAACCACTTGCATGAATATCAAGAGCTCAGATGGAAACACAGTTCTAAGCAAAGAAGGGAAAGCAAAAAGGTGGATTGAGTATATAGAGGGTCTATACTAGGGCGATGTACTTGAGGACAATATTATGGAAATGGAAGAGGATGTAGATGAAGATGAAATGGGAGATATGATACTGCGTGAAGAGTTTGACAGAGCACTGAGAGACCTGAGTCGCAACAAGGCCCCGGGAGTAGACAGCATTCCATAAGAACTACTGATAGCCTTTGGAGAGCCAGTCCTGACAACTCTACCATCTGGTGAGCAAGATGAATGAGACAGGGGAAATACCCTCAGACTTCAAGAAGAATATAATAATTCCAATACCAAAGAAAGCAGGTGTTGACAGATACGAAAGTTACCGAACTATCAGTTTAATAAGTCACGGCTGCAAAATACTAACGCGAATTCTTTACAGACGAATGGAAAAACTAGTAGAAACCGACCTCGGGGAAGATCAGTTTGGATTCCGTAGAAATATTGGAACACGTGAGGCAATACTGATCCTACGACTTATCTTAGAAGAAAGATTAAGAAAGGCAAACCTACGTTTCTAGCATTTGTAGACTTACAGGTAGCTTTTGACAATGTTAACTGGAATACTCTCTTTCAAACTCTAAGGGTCGCAGGGGTAAAATACAGTGAGCGAAAGGCTATTTAGAATTTGTACAGAAACCAGATGGCAGTTATAAGAGCCTAGGGACACGAAAGGGAAGCAGTGGTTGGGAACGGAGTGAGACAGGGTTGTAGCCTCTCCCCAATGTTATTCAATCTGTATATTGAGCAACAGTGAAGGAAACAAATCAAAAATTTGGAGTAAGTATTAAAATCTATGGAGACGAAATAAAAACTTTCAGGTTCGCCGATGACATAGTAATTCTGACAGAGAGAGCAAAGGACTTGTAAGAGCAGTTGAACGGAATGGACAGTGTCTTGAAAGGAGGATATAAGATGAACATCAACAAAAGCAGAACGAGGATAATGGATAGTCGAATTAAACCGGGTGATGCTGAGGGAATTAGATTAGGAAATGAGACACTTTAAGGTAGTAAAGGAGTTTTGCTATTTGGGGAGCAAAATAACTGATGATGGTCGAAGTAGAGTGGATATAAAATGTAGACTAGCAATGGCAAGGAAAGTGTTTCTGAAGAAGATTAATTTGTTAACATTGAGTATAGATTTAAGTGTCAGGAAGTCATTTCTGAAAGTACTTGTATGGAGTGTAGCCATGTATGGAAGTGAAACATGGACGATAAGTAGTTTAGACAAGAAGGGAATATAAGCTTTCAAAATGTGGTGCTACTGAAGAATGCTGAAGATTATATGGGTAGGTCACATAACTGATGAGGAGGTACTGAACAGAATTATGGAGAAGAGGTGTTTGTGGCACAACTTGACTAGAAGAAGGAATCAGTTGGTAGGACATGTTCTGAGGCATCAAAGGATCACCAATTTAGTATTGGAGGGCAGCGTGAAGGGTAAAAATCGTAGAGGGAGACCAAGAGATGAATACATTAAGCAGATTCAGAATGATGTAGGTTGTAGTAGTTACTGGTAGATGAAGAACCTTGCACAGGATAGAGTAGCATGGACAGCTGCATCAAACAAGTCTCAGGACTGAAGACCACAAAAACAACAACATTGAAATGACGTAAATGGATCTGTGAATAGTGATTGGCGTAGGACACTATTGGCGCGAGAATAATCTCGAAAGGTAGTTCTGATTGACTGGTCGTTTTGATCAACCAATAAGAGTTAAGCAGTTCTAACGCACTGCTAGGTAGTTATACTGGGAGAGAAGCAGACTGAACAGGAGTCGCTAGTCAGCTATCCGACGCGCAGGTCATGTTGAAAACTTCGGTCTTTGTTATGTGTAAAATGAAGAAATAATTGACCCACGCGCCCATATTGTGTGGCCGTAATAGTTGCATTTACGGACAGTTGTGTAAAGTTTGGAAGCTTTTGGATTCTTTCGTTGGAAAGAGAACCGCGTGTGAACTTTCGGCCTTAGTAAAAATTCCGTGTGACATGTTTCGTATTCGTTTATGGAATATTTGGCAAACAGTCTGTTTAATAGAAATCCACTGGAAAAAACTGAATGCGAAACTCAAATATAGTAGCGGAATATTTGACTGAAGATCACGTAATAGTCCGGGTCGGACTTAAGTTCATTTCTGGCTGCTTTGCGGGAGAAATGTATTGCATGACGGTGAACTGAGAACAGTGATCTACATCTACATGGTTACTCTGCATTTCACACTTAAGCTCCGGGCTGATGGCAAGTGTTTTTTGTTTAACTCAGAAAATTAATACACTCGTTTCAGAATTTTGACCTTTTACTAAAGAGATGTAGCAATCGCCCTCCACACGAAAACTGTTATAAGATATTTCAGGATAGCTTCCTACTCGACTTTACGCAGACTTTGCAAAGTGAGATTCGACAACGGTTTTCTTCAACGCTGCTTTTAACGTCGTCTGAACAGTACGTACGTATGCAGAGAGCCGGGCTGGTGATCAGAGCCGTACTGAGGTATGTGGAACTTTTGTAGTGAACAGTACAACGAAAGACAGTGATCAAACATTTACATCGCAAATTTCATTACCCGCCCCGCCGCAGAAGGTGTTCAATGTTCTTGTGTATTGCATCTTTTCGTTCATCCAGATCGCTCAAAGAACAGAACGATGTGTGGTACATTCGTGCGCGCTGCATCGTATCTAAAGCTAGAACACTTCTATCAATATCGACAAAAGTTTAACAATCAACCTAAATAGACCAAGAGACCTGGAGATAGATACCGCCTGACAAAAAAGGGTAAGGAGATAAGCGGATAGGAGGGACCAAAATGGAATCTCGTCGGTTGAGAGTGTTTGCTGGCAACAGGCGATTTTGACAGATTAAGTAACAAGTGGGAAACAGTGATAGAATCACGACGTTTCCTGTAGCACGGTATATGGTGATATAATCAAATTAAGTGTATGCTCTACTACATAGAGCACAACAACAATTGAATTTCGCCGGCCGGGGTGGCTGAGCGGTTCTAGGCGCTACAGTCTGGAACCGCGCGACCGCTACGGTCGTTGATGTGTGTGATTTTCTTAGGTTAGTTAGGTTTAAGTAGTTCCAAGTTCTAGGGGACTGATGACCTTAGAAGTTAAGTCCCATTGTGCTCAGAGCCATTTGAGCCACAATTGAATTTCAACTGTACTACTAGTCCAACCAAGCAGCCATGTCGGAAAGTACATCTTTTCGAAAGAAGTGGCAAACTTGAATGACAATGATGACTGTATAAATCATTGCTGCTCGTCTCACTAGTAGAAATTTAAGCGATGCGATTCAAATGTCAACGTCATTGTATTTTCTTGCAAATTAATATCCAAGTAAATTTTAGTTAGATCGTATATTTTCCGCAATAAAACTCTACATCTGCGACTACTCGAAACTAATTCGTAGATTTTCTGGCAGTGGCTACTGAAGCTCTTGTTTATCGTGGTCATCTTGCCTTCAGGCCAGATTTTATTGAGATTCAGCCTATCTTTCACAAAATTATGCATCACAGTGTTCGCTCTAATCAATTAAAACACTTATCACGACTGCACTGAACTGCAAATAAAAGTAACAACAACATAGTTCTGTTCAAAGAACTAAAATGACGTTAGTCCACAGGAAACTATATTCAAAAAAATGGTCCAGTACACGTTATAGGCTTTTGGAATATTTTAATAATACTTGCTCGTATCTAGTGCAAAAATTATTTAAGGCAGTTAATGGAGCACGAGCCAACGTTTCTCATGTCCTTGCGCATCATTGCCATTGGAATCGATTTCCAGAACACACAGTGATTGTTGCTCTTAATCGTAAGACAGGATATGGTAACTAAGGGCAGCGTTGCCACCGTCCTTTCAACCTGTCGGATCACGTCCATCAAGTGGTTCTTGCCACTGTGAGAGACAGTTATCTGAGAGGTTTCCATAGTTCCAATCAAGGCCCCTCCAATTGTGCCCTTACAGCTTCCAGCAAAAGAATCGTTAGGCGGATCAGGAAGCTTGCAGGGAGACGTAAGAACAAGGAAATGAATAGGGCGTAATCCGCAAAGCCCTTGTAATGCGGATCAGCGATTGATGAGGCAACGACGCAGCGGCTGAGTCAGGGGACCAGCTGCCCGGCTGCTCGCCCGAACCTCACTGGCGCAGTTTTAATACAGCGCGGACCAACCACCTTCATCCGGCTTCCAAGGGTGACTCACTCCACTGCTAAGAAGCTCTCACGCGGTGGCTCATGTCTAGTACTTCAAAAGTGCTCGACGAATAAAGTATCTAAGATCAGTGCGATGTTCATGAGCTCCACTAGTTTTGTGCACATGCAAGGAAGGTGGAGTCGCTATACTTTTAGTGTCACATTAAACATGAACCATTTCAAAAACCTTTCGTACAGTTACGTATTTTTATTTCACTGCACATAGAACAGCATAAATGTCAGAAATATCTATTTTCGTAAGTTTTGCCGTTTAACTTCTCTTTAATCATAGGTTTATCAATGTTCTTGAAGGAGTTGCAGACGTATGTCACTAGATGGTCTTTTAACACGATGACGGAGATGGAAAGCGTTACACCACGCTTAATCGTTTCATTATTTATAATATTTCGTGCAGAGTTCATCACATAACATTCATTCGGTGCTGTTATCCGTCATCAACAAACAAGCAAACAAAAATACAGTCTTGTATCAGTTGTAGCATGTGATAAAATGGAGTATCGTCGTGAGGAATTTTTTGGCATCGCTGAAACATATGATGAATCAGTTTAAAAAGATTGCTGGCTGTGAGCTGCTAGGGATGCATACGTCTGCACATCACGTCCCAGACACTATCTACAGGTGACAAATAGGGGAACTGGAAAGACCAGTTGCGGGTTCACACATTCCACATGGTGATTGTCGCGTGAACTGCAGTTTGTGGCCTCGCATTATCATGTTGGAATATTTCATTTCCGTAAGTTTCTCTTGAAGACTATGACAGCAGTGGTTACAATTTTTGCTACACGCTGGAGAGCATTCAGCCTGCTTTCAGCACGTAGCATCTCAGTCTTATTCTCATGTGAAACAGCTCCCCTTCACCACGATATCAGTACCTGAAGAGAAACGAGTATGGAGAATCGATGCTTTATATGGTACAGGGAGGATGTCATTGAAGTGCTGTCACTCGCAGAGGTCCAGTGTGGTCTGTACTTATCGTACGACAGCAGAACGTAGTAGATATTTTGACGAGTTGATGGGTAAACGATTTACGCTAAAAAAAAATAGTTTCAGTTATGACCACCAGGTGCAAGTCTGGCGCTGTGAATTCAAGAATGTAGTGGACTATGAACGGAACATGGGCAGAAAACGTCGAACAACTAAGAAAGACATAACGCTCATTTTCTTCACAACTGCCGCTTACAGAACTAGTTCAGTACGAGAACCACAGATGTCGACGTGATACTGCAACCGTAAAACGACGTCATCAACAGTTGTTCGTAGCAGATCGCGCGGAATCTGATCAACGTGTTCGTGGGCACTGACTTGCAGAGGAGCTAGAGACCGGACTTGTCCCTGGTAAACGCGTTAGATATCCCCGGACCCAAAAGTACATTACTGGCCATTAAAATTGCTATACCACGAAGATGACGTGCTACAGACGCGAAATTTAACCGACAGGAAGAAGATGGTGTGATATATAAATGATTAGCTTTTCAGAGCATTTACACGAAGTTGGCGCCGGTGGCGACACCTACAACATCCTGACATGACGAAAGTTTCCATCCGATTTCTCATACACAAACAGCAGTTGATCGCCGTTGCCTGGTGAAACGTTGTTGTAATGCCTCGTGTAAGGAGGAGAAATGCGTAATATCATGTTTCCGGCTTTGATAAAGGTCGGGTTGTAGCCTATCGCGATTGCGGTTCATCGTATCGCGACATTGCTGCTCGCGTTGGTGGAGATCGAGTGACTGTTAGCAGAATATGGAATCGGTGGATTCTGGAGGGTAATACAGAACGCCGTGCTGGATCCCAATGGCCTCATATCACTAGCAGTCGAGATTACAGGTATCTTATCCGCTTGCCTGCAACGGATGGTGCAGCCACGTCTCGATCCCTGAGTCAACAGATGGGGACGTTTGCAAGACAACAACCATCTGCACGAGCAGTTCGACGACGTTTGCAGCAGTGTGGACTATCAGCTCGGAGACCATGGCTGTGGTTACCCTTGACGCTGCATCACAGACAGGAGTGCCTGCGATGGTGTACTCAACGATGAACCTGTGTACACAAATGGCAAAACGTCATGTTTTTCGGATGAATCCAGGTTCTGTTTACAGCATCATGATGGTCTTATCCGTGTTTGGTGACATCGCGGTGAACGCACATTGGAAGCGTGTATTCGTCATAGCCACTGGTTACACGTCTCGGTCACCTCTTGTTCGCACTGTCGGCACTTTGCACAGTGGACGTTACATTTCAGATGTGTTACGTCCCGTGGCTCTACCCTTCAGTCGATCCTTGCGAAACCCTACATTTCAGCAGGATAATAGACGACCGCATGTTGCAGGTCCTGTACGGGCCTTTCTGGATACAGAAAATGTTCGACAGCTGCCCTGGCCAGCACATTCTCCAGATCTCTCAACAATAGGAAACGTCTGGTCGATGGTGGCCGAGCAACTGGCCCGTCACAATACACCAGTTACTACTGTGGTATCGTGTTGAAGCTGCGTGGGCAGCTGTAGCTGTACACGCCATCCAAGGTCTGTTGTATTCAATGCACAGGCGTATCAAGGCCGTTATTACGGCCAGAGGTGGTTGTTCTGGGTACTGATTTCTCAGGATCTATGCACGCCCAAATTACGTGAAAATGTAATCACATGTCAGTTCTAGTATATTTGTCCAATGAATACCCGTTTATCATCTGTATTTCTTCTTGGTGTAGCAATTTTAATGGCCAGTAGTGTCACATGGAATGAGATCAGGTGATTGTGTAGGCTCTTCATCTGAGAAACATCAGCAAATATCACGTTCGTGGAAGGTTGCATTGAGCGGATTTTTCACTGGTGGAGCGCCATGAGGGGTTGCCTCATATTCTATGAAAACAGTGGTTTCCACACTGTTGCTCTCTTCCAAAGCAGGAATCGCTCACTGTGTTTGTAATATGCAGACGTGACAGCACGCTTGGCAGCCTCTCTGGGATTATTCTCTTCAAAGAAGAACGGGCCGAGCATAAAACTGCTTTCCAAGCCGTACCACACAGTCAAATTCTGCGAGTGCAATGGCTCTTCCCGCACAATGCGCGGATTCTCATTGTCACAGATTCGGCATTTCGTGCTCACTACACCCTATAGTGTAAAATGTATGTAATCCGCACACGGAACACTGCCCCATCACATGTCACTAATTTCTATTCGAGCCAGAATACTGTTGCTGATCGCGAGGTTTTAGTTGCAGCGCCGTCTGGATCTTTTTCGTGTACCAGCGTAATATAGACCGCAAAACTTTCCATACTATTGACCGTGGGTTGGACAATTCTCGTGTCACTGCACCATCACTAACACTACTCGGGCCACATGCTGCATGGTCAGTTACAGCAACAGCAACTTTAGCAGTAACTTGCACTGGGTAACGACACCATCTCTTCTAGGTGCCACTGGAAGCTCACAAGTATTTTCAAATTTCTTTATCACCTTCTTTAAACCATATATTGACATCAGAATTCTCCTCAGACCTTTCAGTAGGTGATACTTTCTCAAAGCTGCACTGTAACTGCTACCATTCACATAAAACAGTTTAATTAATAATGCATAGTTTCTCTTCTGGATAGCTATACTGTTCACTCACTATATAGCTTGTCAAATGACAGTGTAGATGTCATACCGTCATACAAACAGTGTACACAGCCAGATTTACATGGGCAATTGAAACCAATTTGTTTTCCAGTGTAAACAGTTCCGCATTAGCGCATTAGCATACCTACCAAGTTTCGCTGCCATACGATAATTGCACTCCACACTGGACATCTGTGAAGTGCTGTACTTTCATTATAACCACCAGGCGTTTCATCAGATCGTCTACGAGCTCTTTGGCGATGATTTGAGACACTCAAAGATGACCAAGGTTCATCGCTTAACATCACAGAATGCTACTCATTATCCTAGTTTATGGTGCCCCTAAATAATAGAAATATAGATGCCTGTGGTACGGTACCGGCGGTAAGAATTGCACCGCAAACACAAAACTCAACCAGTCATCCAGTACACAGTGTCCAGCGGTTCGTGGTGACTCCATTGCACGGATTCCATGTGTTGTCATCCTTCCACACATCAGCACAACACTAGCAATCCTGTGATTTCTCAAGCCATAGTCCTTCTAAAAGAACATGTGTCTGCTCTTCTTGTCATACTGCTGTCATGATTCCATCTCGGCACATTCCATCCATTGTTCCCCAGTTCTTGCTGTAGAGCCCATTGCCTACCTCAGCTGTCGGATGAAGCTACCATTATCTTAATGCCAATTACAAGACCTCCCTCAAAATCTGAAAGATTGGGATCAGCCGCATACTACACTTCATCCGAACGTGATGTGTTGTGATTCCCACCTGGACAATCCCTGTGACGCAACGCACAGGCAATAAGTATTGTGTATGCTGACAATTTTTCATCTCTGTGAATGGCTTCTGTCTGTACTGCAAACACTGTAAATTAGGTTGCACAGGTATTAAATATTAATTGACGTATCCCATAGGTGTGGAATTAGTCGATTATTAATGTAATAATTGTTTTTAGTCATGGTGCTCTTGGTCTAACACTCTCTGTTATCGTCAGTGCGGAAACATGATTTTCATTCCATTTTCAAAATTTAATACATCGACTTCTAGCAGTAATAAAGACACGCAAAAGGCACTGAAACGCCTGGTTCACTCCTCAGGAAAGAACAGGTAGTTGGAATTGTGGAAAGAGGCCAAAAATGAGCGGCTGTGAGTTACACTAGAACACAATAACTTTATTGAGTTGCACAAACATTACAGCGCAAATTTCCGAGCTTAATTATCGACTGAATATGTCACACAATCCTATGGCTTAAGGGCACAACCTCTTTAATTTTTAAAACGGCTGAAGGCCCATGATTTAAAACACAACTACAATAAATTTTCAAGAGGCAGAACGCGCAAGGTTTTATCCTTAAATAATATTTCAAATGGGGATGACGGCTCAAACAATCTAAGACCTAACAAGTAAGGAATTTTAATTTTAAGACGGCTGAAAGCCCATGATTAAAAAACACAACAACAATGTATTTTCAAAAGGCAGAAGGCCCAAAGCTTTATCCAAAAGAATATTTTAAATGAGGCTGAAGGCCCAAACAATGCAAGACTTGACAAGTAAGGAACTTTCAATTTTAAAGTGGATGAAGTCCCATTATTTAAAACCCAACTAAAAGCATACAAATTAATATCAGCGGCTATGAGCAATTAAAATACGCAATCAAACACCAATTAGAAAAGGCAGTACAGCCAGCGGCGCTCAGAAGTTTCCGGGGGTCGGTCTGCACTCGAAATATTAATGTTAGCTTAGGGGAGACAGGTAGTCGGCCCAACTATATCCGATCCGCGGGCAACCCATCCAAGGGACAGTCAACGGACCCACCGACAAGACGACTTGCTTTCCATCCGACCAGTACACAAGGAACTCCAAAGCCAAAACGTAAAAGGCGTAGCCGCCCTCCTTCAAGTATACATAAGCTGTCAGAACTACACACACCTGTTGGTCAGCAACAACACGGCGAGGAAAGGTCACTGCCTGAATTTTACGTCAGCGGCCATGACAGGTAACCGGAACGCCAACGGCCACAAGGCAGAAAATTCCGCTGGTGCACTTGGACTTCAAATAACCAAAATACAGTTAAACTCCACCGGATGGTGGCCAATCTTTCGCCAACTCGAACACTCGCTGTTGCTCACGGGAATACCCCTAACAGCCAACCATGAAAACCATCGGCACAATGTGAACAGACTGGCTTCGGTAATTAAATCACTACTCAACTTTGATGTCCTGGGTCGGTGAGTCATGAACCTCGTAGCAATCGGAACAGCTCCCACACACTCCGACACTGCGTAGAGACCGCCAGCGGGCCCAGCCCGCTGCGCCGCGCGGATTCCTGGCTGATCCACACCAAAAGACCGACTGTTACACATCAGCAAGGAAACAGCACTAAAATAACTGAGCAGTCGACATCACAGGCTACACACAATATCACAAACACTTGGACGAATAACGCGACCAGTGGTAGAAACAGTGACTATGCAGTGACGAGGACGAACCACGAGTTGAGACACACGCATCGCCATCCGATAAACGATGAGCGAGCAATCACGACGTCCGGTAACATGACCAACCGACGATCAACCAAGACCATTCCCATTCAAGCCTTATGTGCCGGCAGCGGTCGGGCGACTCATGGCTATCCGAACCTCACTGCCACACCAATCTGACCGACTGCTGCCGCGTCCCAACTGTCCGACTGCCAGGCGTGAACTCCACTGCTGGCTCGCTGCAACTCACTGCCAGATAAGAACTAACTTCTCAACACACGACAACCAGGGAGTAATAGCAGTCCGGAAGAGATGAAATGGCGGGACATATATCGATAAGCGCTGCTGCTTCCCTCACGGGCGGGCAAGGCAGAAACTCAATAACACCAGTAATTGAATTAACAAAACGAGGTGGCAGTACAGTAAAAACAGAAAGTAAAAAAAAAAAAGAGAGAGATGGCACGAACACGAACCATTAACGGCTCAGGCACATATATCGCTGTTTAATACATTATCGAGTATATCTCGAGACTGTACTAAGCTGCAGTCCTCTAAAATAAAATATACGCGCACAGTGATTTTCTTTTTTTTATTATTTTCTCATCTACAGATAAAGAAATGATTAGAAAATTTGATGACTTACTCGCGGGAAAGAGCTTAATAAATTGAGCAACTCAGTAAAGCGTTGATCCACATTTGGCCCTTATACAAGCAGTTATTCGATTTGGCATGGATAGAGTCGTTAAATGCCCTCCTAAGGGATAGCGTTCAAATTCTGTCCATCTGGTGTGAGTCAAAATTCAGAGCTGGCTGGAGGCCATTGCCCATAATGCTAAAATTGTTCACAATTGGGCAGAGATCCGGAGACCTTTTGGTCGAAGTAAGATTTGGCAAGCATGAAGACAAACAGCAGAAACTCTCGTCGTGTACCAGCGGGCATTATCTTTTGATGCTGAATATCGTCGACGTATCGCCGTGCTGTATGAGTGCCGCGGATGACAACCAAAGGGGTCCTGATATGAAAGGAAATGGCGCCCGTTCCATCACTAGTTGTTGTCGGGACGTCGGTGAGTCTCACTCATGATCGGGGCTGAGTTCGAAGATGCCTCATCACTGAGGACCATACTCCAGTCATTGAAATTCCAGGCCGAAGATGTGTCTGGAGACACCCCGGATACTAACCTGATTGTCGCCCGGCTTACGACCTGACAACCATGTCTGGAGTGCCAGTTCTTTTCATATCATTACTCCTTGCGTTCTCGTACGCAGCACTCTTACAGCACAACGGTAGGTCACGATATTATTCGCTGCGTTTCGTTACCTTTCGTAACAAGGCACCCGCTTATATTTCAACGACATGATGCCCTTCCGCTAACGACAAGAGTTTCCACTGCTTGGATTCGTGCTTATCGAAACCTGCCTTGGCCAATAAGTTCGCCGGATCTCTCACCAAGAGAGAACGTTTGGAGCATTACCAGGAGGGCCCTCAAACCAGCTAGGGATTGTGACAATCTAACGTGCAAGTTGGACGGAACGTGGTATGAAATTCCTCACACGAACATCCCGCAACTCTATTAATCAAAGACAAGCCGACAAATCGTTTGCATTACGGCCAAAGGTGGACCAACGCGTTATTGACTCGCTACGTTCGTGGAATTAATCATACAATTTTTTCGTAGCAATTTTCCTCCCATTCGGATAATTCAATTTAAAAAAAGAGAAAAGAGAGACAAAGAGTTTATCGACCACTCAGGTTCTAAGCGTTAATAGAAACTATTTGTCAGAGTTACACATTCTTTGCCAGTAAGTCTACACTTTGTGGGTGATCGTAATTCCGTTTCAGGGCTGAAGCTACGAACTAAAGTCGATAATGCTTTGAGGTTGATAATTGTACGAAATTTTAAGGAACCTTTATGCCAACATTTAGAACTATTTGTGAAGAGTTCATTGTACGTGATGTTTCTAAGGAAAATACGAGCACGATTCTCCTTCTACTGTAATCATTTTCAAGTTTGAAACCAGCAAAATTATTACAAATGATTGTTTTCCAAGCGGCTGCGTGGAAAAGTCTGCAGCGTACTTAAGCCAGTTCAGCAGTGAAAGCTGAGAAAGAAAATCAGATTTTACGGCTAATTTTTGACCAGGTGGGAGTTGTGGTAGATTCTTTTGTGTGTTTGTCTATTTTTTGTTTGTCTGTTGTCTGTTGCTCAAAGTAAAAGGTCGTAACAACGTGATAAAATTGTCTCTGATAGTGCTGTAAAAAGAATTACTGTTTGTTGCGTGTATGAAGAGTCTTGGGAGAGACGGCTGGGTATTTTTAGCAACTATTCATACGTGAGATTGCAGGTTCGAGTGCTGTTGCCCACGTCTCTTCTCGTACACGTCGCATTCAATCTGAAACAATTCTGCTATTTCAATACTTCCAAAAATACTAATGAAGGTCGTGACGCTCACATTTGTTCTCATGAAATAAACGGTTTATTGCGTCTCTTGTATAATTCTCCACATAATATCAACAGGAGCGAAATGAAAACTCTAGTTACCCTTAGTAACGAGTAAACCAAAGAGAAAAGTAATATCCGAGTCAACGACATAATTATCACGAGTCTCTCAGATAAAGTCTTTGCTACTTAGCTTTCTCACAGTCGATTCAATACATTACATATTTATTACACTACAGAGTACAGGCTTCCGGCTTTGTTAAGTGAGATGTGTGCTTACGGTAATCTACATTTTTGTGTCCACAAATTATTCTACTGTACCAAAAGTTAGGTCTGTTTCTTCTAAACTACGCATTGCTAAATAAATCCATTCCTAATTCGTATAAAAACGCCAATAGCTTGGTTGGAAAACTAGAATATGCTGCACTGTTTCATTTTATTGACCTACTAATAAGAGAAACTCTGCCCGAAGTTTATACGGCATTAAAAATACCAACATCTCGTACATGAATTCATGTTCGTACTGATACTCCCTCACTTTCACCCTATAGTGGGCTGTCTTCATCCAAGTTGCGGTTCAGCCATATGCTAATGGAAAGACTAGATTAACTGAGAAAATGTAATGATTTACCTGTGTGGGTAGTGCATTACTTGAAGAAGCTTAGATGAACAGTGTCCAATGAACGTTAAGTAAAAATGGGGTAGTTGACAGTATATGAGGCCAGGCAGTAAATTAATTATTTACTTACTGTTGATTTGTTCTTATAGACGTGTGGGACCTGCCACACTTAACAGGCAAAACAAAGGTGCCTGGTATAAATAATGCAGAATTACGTCCAAACGACGAATCGGCGTCCTTATAGTAACGTGAGCCATTATTACACTGTAGGAATACTGGTGACAATTACGTAAATACGACGCCGACGGTATACGGTTACAATATGGGTTAAAATATTTCCACACAAAATGAATTAGAATGTGTGCTTCTAGATAAGGAACATTCTCTTTCAATCAATGATTGGATAAAAATTATATAGCACAGCAAAATAATTTGACCTCATGTACAAAACAGATGTACACTCAATAGAGGACAGTCCAACTTCCACCGTGTCTTTACGGCAGAGATACAAGGTAACATGATTTCTCTTTGTCACATGGATTTTTGTAAGGAATAAGTTTATTCCATTTATAAGACTACTGTAAGACGTATGTGCTGTCTGCGATATAAGAATCGCTGACCAGAGAGCAGTGTTGACTGCAGTACGAACTGTGTAACTGTAGCAGTTGGTGTTGCTAGTCCTTGTCTGAGGTTGTCTGCGCTTGTCTGCAGTCTCCTCTGGTCGGGAATCTGGAGATGGAGTATTATTGTATAAGGTAAAGAAGCAGCGTCGCGCATATCTAGTAATGTATCTGAACTGTCATCCAAATGTTTTAAAAATGTCCTAATAATAATTTTGGTAATATAAAGTAATTTTTTTTAAAAAAGCATTCATTAAAAAGAAATCAGTTGCTTCCTTTCACAAATCACAAATGTATAGGCCAGCATTGCACAGAGCTGTGCCAGAAAAATGTTAAGTAAGAGCAGATATATTCGCCGTTTTTATTGAGGTAAGAATTTTTGCTTTTTATTCAGAATGATCTTACGGGGCCACGACGCAGCACTGCTGTCGTCCAAATTTTACCAGGTTACTGAATTTATTTTTTTATTATGAGGCTTAGGAATTTTTCTGTTTCGTGCTTACATTAAATGAGAAAAGAATTTTGTGGGTACATTAAATGGGAACCAGTTTTATTCTGAGGTCACACAAAAATGAGAATCGCTATCCATAAAATTACTATAATATCAATAATAAATTTTCTGTGGGGAGGTTACACTTGGCGACATCCGGCCAGGATCGTATTTCTTTGTGAATCTCTGAGAAGTAGTCATGTATCTGCTCTTATTTACTTTAATGTAGTTTGCATCTGGTGCAACGCATTTACTAATTTGTCGCTTTTTCTTTCACAGATCATCGACAATTTATTGCTCTTTGTTGTAATTGTGTTTGTTCCATTTTTGCTTTGTCTTTGTTTCATTTTTGTGCTTAATTTTGATTTGTGAAAAATGCTGCGAGAAAACTGTTAACAGTACATCGCTATGTGTAATGAGTGATATAGCCGACTCGAATAATTTGACCGATAATACTTGCGACACTCAGTGTAACAATGATAATCCTCCATTTATAGACAATCAGTGCGAACCCATCACTAGTAACGATTATAATGCTAATGATGAGCAAACAAATTCAATTATGTCCACCATAAATGTAACAATTGATGACGCGGCATGTTCCGATACAATGAACAATGCGCAGTTTGACACACCCGGTTTGCAAAATTTGAATAGTGAACAGATATTTTTTTTTCACGAAGATGAACAATGTAATCAGAATACGTCAGATTTATTTAATTCCCGTGTAGTGACCAACAGTGCACATCCGATTAGCAAACATTTTCAAGAATCACAGAATAACCAAATGGTTACACAAAACGTGACAATTGCAGATACACCATCACACAGTACAGAGAATAGAGCCCTTTAATTTTGGCTGGGAGCAAGTTATGGCATTATTACTACAAAATAATGAAAATGTCAAACAAGTTAATGAAAGTCTTAAACAGTCGAATGATAAGCAAGACAATAATCACAAACAACTTAGTGAAAATCTCAAACAACAAATTAATTAAATTAATGAAAAACTAGACAACAATTCCAAACAGCTTAGTGAGCAGATTACAGCCGTTGCCGCGCAATGTCGTGATACTAAAGAACAATTATGTGAGGAAATTAAGGCTTGTGCTAGGAACAATAGTGAAGAAATTAGATCTGTGGCTAATGAATTAATTAATACACATGCAGCCACAACTAAAGTACTTAGAGACAAAATTAGTGCAGTCGCTAAACAATGGTCTGAAAACGCAACACAGTTACGCGACGAGTTTAAATTAATGTCAGCAGAACTTTCACGCACACTGGATGCAAAAGTAGACGCGAAATTTGACCAACAGAACAGCCAAATTGATGAACGCTTTAATCACCACCTTCAAAACAGTGAAACGCGTTACCGTAAATTTATACAGGAACAGAATAAAGTAAAGCGACAAGTCATGGAAACAATTACTGCACAGAGACAGGAAGATAAACGTAAATTGTTTACGAAAGCAAAGACATACGTAGACAACAATATTGCTACAGTATCAGACGAAATTAATACTATCAAACAGTTGAACACCGAATTGCATGATGAAATTTCCGATCTTAAAGCAAAAACAGACACACACACACACAATAGACTTTCAGACAGTGACCGACAGACTTGAACAATTACAACTAATTCAGGATCCCGATGCCATCAAAGCAGACGTTAAAAAGTTGAACAAAACCAAGCGTAAAATACAAGAACAAATTAATGCTTGCGAGACTAAAAACGATGATCAGGTAAAAATACTGACTGAAAAATATGATGAATTGGCCAGTCGTATTGATGTTATCGAAAATAATAATGACACCAAATCAGACGATACTTCACCAGTTTCGTTTAATGAAACACCCGAATTTCCAAATTTACAGCAGACAATCAGTGAGATAGATTCGTCCAATAAAACATTACATAGAAAATTGTCATCCTTACAGCACGAAGTGACGGAAATAAAAAATATTTCAGCCTTTAACACATCACAGCAGACGCCACTTTGCGAACGTTTATCAGACTCACACAGCCAGTATAACTTAGGTAATTTACAGAGAGTACGTGAGTTAGATTCCGAACAGTCGCAAACAAACTGATTATCATACAATCCTGAACCTGTTCAGACATACAAAGACGATAATTTTGATTACAAGCACTTTCTATCACTGAGAAAATTTAAAGTATTTAAAAATGACAGAACACAAATACATCCTTTCGACTGGATACGACAATTTGCTTTTGTATTTTCATCAGTTTGGCCTGTAATGCAGAAACTAGAATTGGATTGGATACAACAATTTGCTTTTGAATTTTCACCGGCATTGCCTGTAATGCAGAAGCTAAAATTTATTTGTAGCGCGTAATCGACCTCAGGGGATTCATTACACTTCGATGAATATGTGCCGTAGCAGTGCTATTTCATCTTTAGTTTTCTGCACTACTGCCTTCTCTTCTACTATCCTTTATATCTATCAAAATAGCTCTTCAACCATCGATCTATCTAGGATTAAGAAGGAGTAAAGAAAACCTGATACGACAAATTTTACCGAAAGTGACAATTTTCATTAGACACTACCGGATTGAAAAGAAATAACAGCGTAATTATAATAACAGATAAAATTGTAATCATCAGTATGTACAACATTTTTAGTAATCGTCAAAATTATCAGCATCCGCATTTTGGTAACAATAGAGGTTTTTCTCAACAACAGCATCAAAACCAGCCGGTTAGCATACCTAACCAACAATGCAGTCTGCAAGGTCAACCAAGCTTTAATGTTTCGCCGCCTACACGTATAGCGCCAGCTCCAACAAATAGTAATGCACAACAACAAGGCAATCAGTACTTACAGAAGACACATCATTTCAACTCATATCGCAATGCACCGTATAGAAATGACTATCATGACAGGCGTAAAAGTAATGAGCACAATTTTCAACGTACGTTTAATAACAGTCGGCCTTACCAGCAGCAAAATCATCCGCAACAACAAATTATCGTGAATGAACCAGACAGTAGATATCATCCCGAACGTAATAAGTCAGGAAGAAATAACAGAATAGTACAAATAGTGGAAATGCCACAGCATCCTCCCGAAAATAATAGCACGTCAGATAGAATTTGACTACATACAGTACAGGTTGCACCTTCCAGCAACGCAAGCAATGCTTTTGACACGCAGAATCTTGTTCAAGAAAATGTTATTATTTTTGACGACATTCGAGACACTCTTTTGCAGGAAAGACCGGTTATTCAAAAAACCATTTCACACCCTGTCATTGAAGGAAAGATTGGATCATCCAAATTTTCAGCAATAATCGATTCTGGATCACCCATGTCAGTTATAAATGAGGAAAATTTCAACGAATGTAACAAAGAGAATACCTACCCTACGTTATCATTAGGCAAAACTAAAGTAAAAGGAGAAGTATCTGGTAAAGGAGTAGATATAAAATTACAGACACATTTATCATTTTGTATTGCAGGTCATACATTTCACTCAAATTTTTGGATTTTTCCCTTACTGACAACAGACGTTGAACAAACAATTAATCGTACAGAGGTCATTTCCGGATCACGTGACATAGACTGTCATTCCACATTTTACTATAATACTCCAGACGAAGCTGACTATGACTTTATGCAAATGATTTCTGAGAAAGTTAAACAGAGCAGTGCAAATACAGACGACGAACGCACGCTACTACACAAAACTCTTTAACAGCAAGCTCCAGTTTTTGACGTTCCTGGTACAATGTCCGGCTTTATGTATGAATTTCAGGTTAAACAGCGCAACACATTTAAAGCCAAACATTATCCCATTCCGTATATTCACAGAGAACAAGTTAAGAAAGAATTGCAAGCTAAGCTTGACCAAGGTATTATTGAACCGGCAGTTAGTCCGTGCATAAATCCACTCCATATTGTTAAGAAAAAGGATGGTTCACTTCGTCTCGTACTTGATTCGCGTCACATAAACGACATTATTATTAATGAAACAGATCGCCCACAAACACTAGAGTCTAGAAATTTCATGGTACTGCTATTTATTCCACATTAGATTTGAAATCGGGATTTTGGCAAATTCAACTCCATCCGAACTGCAGAAAGTACACGGCTTTTCTCTGTTTTGGTGACTGTTATCAATTTTGTCAATTACCGTTCAGTTTAACTATTTCTTCAGCAGCATTTATTCGCGGTTTGAATAGTATACTTCCGACAGAACTTAAGACAGAATCACAACGTACGTAGACGACATTCTTATTGCAGAAGCTAACTGGTCTGAACACAATCTGATTCTTGAACAACTGTTGCAAACTTATCGTGCACAAGGACTCACAGTTAATCTCAGTAAATCGCACTTTGGCAAAACTTCTATAAAATTTCTTGGACATGTAATCTCAGCAGAAGGCATTGCGACTGACCCGGAAAAACTTAAAGCTTTACGTTACATTACTGTTCCTACGACGAAGAAACAATTACGCAGCTTTTTGGGTTTAATTAACTTTTTTCCTAAATTTATTCATTACTCTGCTTTAGACACCCCTAGATTATGTCAAATGACGGGTAAAAACACTATTTGGTCCTGGGATAGGCAAGCACATTCTGAATTTATGAACCTGAAAGAAGCTTTGTTGAATGCACCACTTTTATCACATCCAGATCTTACTAGAAATTTTTCCATTGCCACCGACAGTTCTCACACCGCTTTAGGCGTACACATTTTCCAGGCAATTGAAGAAGATGGCACTACAGTAATTAAAAACATCGCCTTTGCAAGTCGCATTCTGTTACCTGCTGAACGCAATTATTCTGTTACAGGACTTGAAACACTATGTTTTGTTTGGGCATTTACGAGATTTCGGCATTTTCTTTATGGAAGACACACTACCGTTTACACAGATCATAGAGCTATACAGTTTTTACTTTCCGCTAAATTTACACACGGCAGATTAAGGAGATGGAAACTTTGTTTACAGGAATTTTATTTTACAGTTGTTCACATTCCCGGCACACAAAATATTGTAGCAGACGCACTATCCCGTTCTCTCAGCAACAATCAGCAAGACATCGCTACCAACTTCTGCAAAGCAAATTTCAGCGTCATGTACATTCAACAAGTTGCATTTGAAAATTTCATTTCATCGTCATTACAGACATAGTACAAGAGCAGAGTAAAGACAACGTATGGTAAGAAATTAAACACCTTTGGCAAGATAGGAATAATGTTACCATTAGAAACCATTACATTGTACGGAATAATATTCTGTTTTGCCGCTCTCACCCTGACAGCTACAATTGGTTATTATGTATTCCTGACGAGCTTGTTAACAAATTAATTTGGTATGCTCATTTAAGTTACGCACATTACGGTACCAGAAAATGTTTTCTTATACTGAGACAGAACTGTTATTTTACCAACATGGAGAAACGTATTCGACGTGTTTTAGCGTCATGTAAAATCTGCCAGAAAGCTAAGTCAGATACGACTTCATATATTGCTCCGTTACATCCCATTGTACCTGTTAAATTGAGACACATGGCTGCTGTAGATATTTTTGGTCCGATTCCCAGAACTAATAGAGGTTTTTGCTACATCTTTGTCGCTGTTGAAAGCACTTCAAAATTTGTTACCTTCACTCCGTTACGCAAAGCTACTGCTAAAACTGTTTCGAAACCATTTGTAAAACATTTTCTATTCCATGTAGGGCGTGTATTGAAAGTAATTTCCGACAATGGATCACAGTTTCGATATGCTATGTGGACACATGTGTTACGAGCTAGAAACATTCCTCCGATCTATATATCTAGGTACCATGCTTCTTCGAACCCTTGTGAACGATTAATGAAAGAAATTGGTAAACTGTGTAGAATATAGTGCCATAAAAGACATTTTGATTGGGACACACACATACTCTCATTCCAGGATGTAATTAATTCCATACCAAATCAATCTACTATGCTATCTGCGACTGTTATACTGAAAAATGTTGAACCGCCTAACAAAATTAAAGAATTAGTAACCTCTCCTACATCTCGTCGACTATGACACCATGAAATAATTGACATTGCGCTGAACAACATCAAACGTGCCGCAGAGCGTCGGAGAAGACTGCAAAAACAGGTTTGTATAGGCCGTGACTTTCACATTGGACAGAAGATATTAGTACGCACACATTATTTATCTAACAGAGGAAGAATAGGTGTAGTAAATTTGAGCTTCTATACGCAGGTCCATATCGAATTCGCAGCATTTTTCACCCCAATGTAGTTAGTACACGTCGAAACTTTGAGAACCAGAAAAAGTTAAAGCAATCACCATGTCTCCAATATTAAACCCTTTATTAAATGAATATACTTTATGTTTTATCACCCTGTAATGCCATTTCCAGATTTTTATATGACCAATGATGCAATTATATTTATGTGCCTACTTACTGATGATTATCGTATTTTTTCTTGGCAAGTGCCCGGTAAGGTAAGGTTAGCAGGTCGCTTTTCTTTTCGTTACACATCAGACCGTGCAAATTTTTCCCGATAAACTTACATATTTTATGACTACTTATGCAATTATATTTATATGAACTCTTACTGATGATTATCGTATTTTTTCTTCGCAAGTGCCCGGCAAGGTAAGGTTAACAGGGC
Organism: Schistocerca americana; assembly: GCF_021461395.2. NCBI lineage: Eukaryota > Metazoa > Arthropoda > Insecta > Orthoptera > Acrididae > Schistocerca > Schistocerca americana. Next base: position 746,913,130 of record NC_060122.1, on the reverse strand, counting down.
GCTTTTATTGTCGTTACACATCAGACCGTGCACATTTTTCCAGATAAGCTAACATATTTTATGACCAATTATGCAATTCTATCTAGTGACATATTAATTTTATCAAATTCTTTCTCCAATAATGTCTTCAACTCTCGCCTCTATCAACTACACAACATACAAGCTGGACAAAGAAAGGCATTTCTTGTCGTTACACATCAGACCGTGCACATTTTCCATTCTTCATGTATATATGATTGTTTTCCTGTTTTGTTTGTATGCACTATGAAATCTTTAAGATATAACAAACACCAGTTGACTTTGACATTTTGCCTTATGATATCTCAACATCGTGTCCATATTATATTTAATTTTTTTTTTTTTTTTTTTTTTGCTGCTACATTGTGATACTGTGTGTACATTTTTTGCACCTGCACACTGTCTATGTTTTTGACATATTACGTTTTCTGTTATGCTATGCTGTATGCTCAGTTATATCACTAGGAACCAGTTTTTATTTAAGGGGTATATGATTTAAATGCAAGACATTAATCAATGTTCATCATTTTCAGAAAGCAATAACGTGTAAAAGAAATAAATTAAACAAACCACAGTGGATTACTATGAAATGGGAATTTCACCTTCGGAATGAACGAAAGAAGATGCAATACCTCGTCACGAAGCGTAAATGGATCAGCATTAACAAGCATTTACAAGAATATACTATACACATCGTATGATAGCGGGCTTACCTAATTTTTTCTTTCAGAATACGTGGCGATTGATGCAGGCTGTCAGGCAGAACTGCAAATCTTAGATTTAGTGATGAAATATGCTAGAAATAAGGAACCCTATACTATGAATAATTGTATGATGAAGTGTCTTTTTGCAGATGATAATGAATGGTGATGAATAGTGATGAAGAATATAGTAATATGAATAATGAAGTTTTTCTTTACAGGTGATGATAATAATGGAGTTAAGGTGATATGAATAATGAAGTTTTTGTTTACAGATGTTGATAGTGATAAACATTATATCGCCATTAAACGCACCGCTTTTAAGTTTTTCTTTCCAGATGAGGATAATGATGAAGTTTATGTATTTATGCTATGTAGTTATTTAAGTATTTGTTGCAGTTCGTTTTGACAGTATGTCTTATGTCGCATGGTATGATGAGTGAAGGTTTTGGAAAGGACAGCTAGAGAACATATATATTTAATACACATTTCATTACCTGTTAATTCGAAGTTCACTACTTTTCAGCATAATATGCGTTTCTTCTTCCAGCTTAATAGTCCATTTTGTATTTTTTTCCAGGAGAAGCTATTCATGAAATTAATGTGCTATAAGCAGTTGGTCATTAAACCTGTTCTAGTACTTGCATTTTTTTTTACCCATTTGTGTGTGTCATTCATGAATGTGATTACATATACTTTGTTTGTTTCATAACCTTGCTACAGCTGACTCATGACGAATGACGTTACCTATCCTGATTTGCAGCAGTAAGTCAAGAGTAAATATTGTTATGCCCCAGCAATTAATTATCGATCCCAAGGCAATGCTAGTATAAAAAAAATGTATTAAGAGTCCCAAATAATGCTACCAGTTTAAGAGAGTTCTGAGTAATGCTGAATGATCTTTTTCTAATAACAGACCTTGAGTAATAGTTACAGTGGGTTACATTTTAAATATGTCATATGTCACTTGAATGATGAGTTCTGAGTAATAGTGAATGATATTTTGTAATAATGCATACATGCTCTACACTCCTTTACTCCTGTTTTGAAGGATGACTTCTTATGTTTTGTAACTGGCCAATGAGTGCCAATAATTATTTTAAATATGTCATATGTCACTTGAATGATGAAAAACGTTTTGTAATATTCAATACTTGCTATATGTTTAGTAACTGGCCAATGAATTCCACTGTTTCTTATATTTGTATTATGTCACCTACATGCTATATATACGAAAACTAGTAGCTTGATACTATACTCATTAGCTCCTGTTTTGAAGGATGACTTCTGATGGTTTGTAACTGGCCAATGAGTGCCAATGATTACTATAACTAGCTGAATTATGTAAATAGTATGCCATTAAAGAACTCTTGTTGAATGATCACTTTTGAATAATGCATAAAATTGTTTGTGACTGGTCAATGAGTGCCAATGTTCACTATAATCACATGACTTATGAATATTATTCTGTAGTACTTCATACATAGTACAGAAATGTTCAGTAACAAGGCGATGAGTGCCACCAATTACTCAAATCAGTTGATAGACTAGTGTAATTCTCAATGATGACTGGCATAAGACTTAATGTCCTTCACCTTCTGACCTAATTACCAGGAATTACTGCAATATCCGTTTGTCCTGTCTATCCTCATGATCATGGAGCACTATATTTGGTTTTTGCACTAATTCTACGTTGGTGTACCTTACAAGAACGTGGTGTTGACACTACATGCTGTCCACCACCTTGAGCGATGGAGATGTTATTATGGTCCCACCGTTTGGTGTACCTAATGTACTACCAAGATGGTAACATTGAATATTAATACGACATTTCAGTGTCTTGGCTACACTGATTAATTCTTCAGGTAAGAGAACTTCAGATAGTCGCACTTGGTGTTGTGCTTCTGTAGAAAGATATGGACAGTCAGTACAGCTACGTGCAACCTACTGTGCTACAACCATGATGCAATCCTTCCCTTTCCTATCCTAGTTCTTGTAAAATGGCAAAAAAAAATTACAGTGCATATGCACTTTATGTCATTTGTTAATATGATTTGTACTCATTGCGTATACATTTTGTGATTTCCTGATATGTTCTGTACTACAGTGCGTGTGCACTTTATGTCATTTGTTAATATCATTTGTACTCATTGCGTATACATTTTGTGATTTCCTGATATGTTCTGTACTCAGTGCACGTGCACTATATTTTATTTCATGTTCTATACTTATATGTATGTATATATTCTGTGACTATATACTTAGTTAATTTAGAAAAATTTGTTACTCATGGCAAGTCCAGTTGACTCACCATCGCTGCCAAATTTTTGCCCCCCCAGTGAAGGGTTATGTAAGAGGTATGCGCTGTCTGCGATATGAGAATCGCTGACCAGAGAGCAGTGTTGACTGCGGTACGAACTGTGTAACTGTAGCAGTTGTTGTTGCTGGTCGCTTGTCTGAGGTTGTCTGCGCTTGTCTGCAGTCTCCTCCGGTCGGGAATCTGGAGATGGAGTATTATTGTATAAGGTAAAGAAGGAGCGTCGCGCATATCTAGTAATGTATCTGAACTGTCATCCAAATGTATGAAAAAGTCCTAATAATAATTTTGGTAATATAAAGTTAATTTTTTTAAAAATAACATTGATTAAAAAATCTGTTGCTTCCTTTCACAAATCACAAATGTATAGGCCAGCATTGAACAGAACCGTGCCGGAAAAATGTTAAGTAAGAGCAGATATATTCGCCGTTTTTACTGAGGTAAGAATTTTTGCTTTTTATTCAGAATGATCTTACAGGGCCACGACGCAGCACTGCTGTCGTCCAAATTTTACCAGGTTACTGAATTTTTTTTTATTATGAGGCTTAGGAATTTTTCTGTTTCGTGCTTACATTAAATGAGAAATGAATTTTTTGGGTACATTAAATGGGAACTAGTTTTGTTCTGAGGTCACACAAAAATGAGAATCGCTATCCATAATAATTATTATAATTTCAATAATAAATTTTCTGTGGGGAGGTTACACTACAAAACGTTTTCACGTAATTATCATTTAATTTAATTTTGCAATATTAATATTACTTTCCCAATATAAAAGTGTCTATTTCAATATTTGGTTAGTCACCATCATAAGCGAAGATAGAGCAATGTATACCTTTAACAATATATTTAAAAGCAAAACGGTAAAATGGTGGTGTGCAAATATTATCCAAGTAAGTGAATTTTCACTGTAAAACTGAGAGTATGGCTGTAGCGTCCTTGGGGCAAGAGCACGTGCAGAGAGACGAGGTTGGGAGCTACTATCGTAGTGCAGTATAGCGCGGATGGACAGCGCCTGTGTAGCAGAGCGTAATGAGGTGCACTGTCGGAGTAGTTTCTAATGTGAGGCTAGGCATCGCAAATCCTTAATGAGCGAGCACGTATGTGGCTCACAAAAAGGATGTGGCAAATGCAATAATGGAGGAGAGTACTACGTGCTCAAGGCTAATACAATTTGCTCGTTACTGCCTGAAGAGCCTGTTGCCAACTACTCCTGCCACGGAATGTGTTACGTCGCATCATCTGCAACTGAACACAAAGTAAGAGCGTGCCTCTACGCAGAGTAGCTTTGTATAAGACTTTACAATTTTGTTGACTCAGGTAAAGTGGATATTGCAGTAACTTTATTAGACTGTCATTAGCTTCAGTGTAACTGATTTCCTACGTCATCTACCATCAGCAGAGTCCTTTCCTATTTTCATTATTAAGACCGAGTGAATCGTTATCATTTAAACATTACTTGATTTGAAAGTAAAAGCCATCTGAAAACTTAAAAATTAAAGTTAACTGTTTCAAAACTAGAATCTAAGCAAGCTGAAATTAATGTTCCAGTGCAACACGTTTAATTGAATTCTGTGATGATCAGAGAACTCAGTGCATATACAAAATTACTTCAAAATACTGGCAAGGTATTATTAACCTAACTATTTCACAAAAGTAATCATATTGTTTGTGTATAGTACGTGCTCCATTTATCTCTTAGTCTTTCTTGGTTTTCCTAATTTCGGCGTTGTTTATGGCAATTGCTGCTATATATCAAATCATCTTGACCATAACAGACATAAAATCTGGTATCGAATTTTAATTAGTTGTAGGTGTTGCTCCAATATACCTTACGCCAGACAATATTATTCTGTGTATCGCTGTCCAGGCGATATCGTGTTACGTATTGCTAATGGCTAAGCGGTATTGGTTCCTACTGATTCAAATGTATCTGTTACAATAATAATTAAGTCCTTTATTTTTTATAATCGTGTTTTCGTTGAGCTTTCGTGTGTGAAATTCCGTTACCCCCCCAACACGTCTCAGCATTTGTTACGAAACAATTTCTTGCGACCGTATTTCATCCACCAGTAATTAATATTTCTACCAATCGCAGCTACATATTTAATTACAGCCTTAGCTAACTGCATTAATTTTTATACGTGATCACTAAATTTGTTTTGACCGTTGTTTCGAATAAGTACTTATTCGACAACGATCAGTTACAATTTTCATTGCATTTTTTGGCTAGAATTTTTGTGTATCCTGTGATCTAGAGATCATTATGTTATAGGGTAATTAGCTTACCAAAGAGCGGAGGTACATTATACAATCCTCTACAGATACTACTCTCCTCATTAATATCCAGACAACTTCTGCTAAATTCTCATACCAACAAGGCAAGACAGATTTCCTGATGCTTTACTTTCGTGCAGACACGGGTAATGAGAATTCATGTGGTGCTACGAGTTATTGGAAAATTAAAGACATATCACTGCACTAGTCACACTGATAGCGACTAAACATCGGCAAAAAGCGGAAAACAGTCCTCCCTCAAGCTTCCAGAATGGAGGTGAGCCATGGCTGGCGCACGTTGATGCCATTTCTTTTCTCTTTGGCATTTTCTCACCATCGAGTGGCGCCTTATTGTTCCCTCAGTTACTACCTGAACGAGTTGCTCACTTGCCTCCATCAGTGGCAGCAGCAGCGTTTATCGATACTAGTACTACTGTACCATCTTTGGTGTGGCCGCTATACTTTGCGTGTGTTGGTGTGTGGGTAGTCGGTGAGTTGCGAGAGAGCAGCGAGGAAGTCTCCACAGTGTGTAGTCAGGCCAGAGCTGCTGGCGGCGTGCACGCGTGGTCGAAGTTCTGAGACACTAGCTGTGAGAGCTGCAAAGCTCGTCGCCCACACAACCTGCATACTGGAGTTGAGTAATCAGTTAACCTGTTACGAAACCTCAACTGCTGTGACATCACCATTCATTGCCGGTTGTTACTACCTGGGCCGTTCCCACAAGCAGCAACGTGTGGTGTACTGGAGTCGGCAAATTTTTCAACTGTCTTCCTGTATGGTGTTTAACTATTGAAATGATTGTAATTTATTAGTGAAGTCAACCAGCGGTATCTTCTACCTTGTGGCCGTTAACGTTCAGGTTTCCTGCCTTGGTCATTAGCATAGTTTTCCGGCAGTGTGTTTTCCTCGCTGTGTTGATGCTGTCTGGTATGGCGTGTACTTCGACAGCTTGATGGTGTTCTCCTTTCTTTCTTTGAGTGGTTATTGTGCCTTGACTGTGTTTAGATGCCAATTATCAAGACATATTGCTGCTGTGATCTTCGTCCTCAGTGATATTTTCGGTTGTCGTGCCGATGATTGAGTGAAAGGGAATTGATTAGGTTGTTGGTTGGTTCTTCAGCCGTCCCTAGGTTGTGCTGCCACCCAGGTTATTTAGCATCAGGCTTGGCTGCCTGTCTCACATTACCCTTTTGTTAGTTTCCTCCCCAGTCCGACTCTTGGAACACTTCTGAGCACCACTGTTCTGTTGGTTGGGATTGTCAAGTACTGTGCGGGTCCTTCAAACGAACCTTATGTGAAATATGATAAGGTACCGCCTTCAGCCGTCTGAAGAAAAAAAAAATCATCATTTCAAAATACTCTCTCTGTCTTAATTTATTATTCAGGCTTTAAGCCTTGAGTTTTTCTATGTTCAGTATAGGGCCTTCAGCCGAACCTCGTGTGAAACATTTTAAGATTAAGCCTTCAGCCTACTTAAATTAAAATGTGAAAGGTCTTTGTCTAAAACCTTTTAAAATTTCCTTACTGGAGTTCTCGTTATCCAGGCTTTAAGCCCTAACTTCTATTTTGTAACTATGGCCTTTAGCCGTATGTATTCCTTAACGCAATTTTAATAACTTGCGTTCTGGCCTTCAGCCGTATTGTTTCTGAATACTTTTAAGGGCACTGTGATTAAGAGTTTTTACCACATAAGGTTTGTATGTTTTTGCAACTAGCAGCAACTGATTTGGGCCACTTTCCACAACCTGATCCGCTCGGTTCTGCAAAACAGATTTCAGGATGACCTTCCTTTGTCACGAGATGAAGGAGTAAGAGCATACAATATAGTAACCGAAACCGGAACTAATCAGTATGCCGACGATAAATAGTATTTATCCAAAGGGTGTGCGTAGACGGTCGAGAATAAGTGGAGAAAAGGTGTGTGTGTGTGTGTGTGTGTGTGTGTGTGTGTGTGTGTGTGTGTGTGTGTGTGTCAGAAACGGAAAGCCGACACCTCGCTGTGCTTCCAATACAAACTGTATATACTTCACTTTCTTATGAAAAGTGCCTCTCTTTCCCTCTCTCGCCCTCCCTCTCTCTCCCTCCCTTTCCTATTAGGTAGAAACGAATAGAAAATCAATAAAGATATTAATCGCCCTGCCTTTTCACATCGAATTAATCGTCATCTACTATTTTCGTATGCAACAGAGACCGACTGATGTTGCTCAACTGTATTTACCTGTCTCTAATAAAAATGAAGTCCCTTATTCTGTACACGGAGAAACTGCTACTCACACGATAAGTTTCATATATGAACTCAACGATGACACATGTAAATAACGATCTTTCATACAGTTAGAACTGCTCTAGCGATTAAGTTACCTGTCCACCAGCACCTCTTCGCTTTCAGATTTTGGATTAAATCGTTAGACTACAAATGAGTATCCTATGAATACCAATTCGTCAAAACGTTTCAAGTGCCAAATACGAGGCCGATTCAGAAATTGTATGAGACATGAGTTTTCAGAAGACGTTACTACAAGTAGCCATCTTGGCTTCCCTTGCGATCCACTCATCCTGGTGAGCTACATTGCTAGTTCGGATGCCGTGTCACATTTTTGTGATCGCCTTCCTATCGTGTAGCTTGGCGAGTGTGTACCTTGGCCCAAGCGGATTTTATATTGATTCCAAGCTGAATATAATTTTCAACTTTTTAACATAACTTTGTTCATCTTACCATTTTAGGTAGTCCTTCTGGTCCCGACTTGACGATTGCATATGTTTCAACCTTATGTTATTTATGCTTCCCATTAACTGACTAATGGGGCTTTCGCTGTTTTAAGGCAAATAAGTCCGCAGCTCGTAGTCGTGCAGTAGCGTTCTCGCTTCCCGCGCCGGGGTTCCCGGGATCGATTCCCGGCGGGGTCAGGGATTTTCTCTGCCTCGTGATGACTGGGTGTTGTGTGATGTCCTTAGGTTATTTAGATTTAAGTAGTTCTAGGGGACTGATAACAATAGATGTTAAGTCCCATAGTGTTCGGAGCCATTTTTAAGGCAAATAGAATTATTATTATACCTCACCATTAGCTCAGAGTTTTTGGAATAGAGAATTAAGAAGTTGATGACTACATACATTGATGGGATAGAACATTATCAACACTTGCTGTAAAGCGTGGTGGTCCAACTTTCCAACGGTGCTGAGGAGCGATTCTGGGTGCCTTGGATACGACAAGTAGCTTTCTCGACTTACGTAAATCAGGTATCAACACTCAGGTCAGGCAGTAGCTGTAAATTGCGGGCCTGTAGTTAATGGACACGGTGCTGACACCTGATAGCGTCCTTGACGTCTTCGATTGCGTTCAGATCAGACGAATATGGTGGTCAAGAAATGGACTTGAGTTCACTGTCAACTGGAACGATTGTAACACCATTTAAGCCTTGTGGTACGGACAGTTACCCTGCTGTGAAACGGCATCGAAGCTGGTCTATACAGTTGTAATGGTAACTTCGATTACTACCGTAGGCCACGTGGAAACCCGGGTGAGTACCCCCTCCCCTTCCCACCCCCCCTCCCCTTGTCGGGTATGACGACTCTCACTGACATGAGTCCTTAGAGCAGTGTACGTTTGGAGCAGGCTTTTGGTATGATTATGGTGTATTCCATCAATTTGGTGTAGGCCGCAGGTTCGAATCCAACCTCAGGCATGGATGTGGGTGATGTCCTTAGGTTGGTTAGGTTTAAGTAGTTCTGAGTTCTAGGGGACTGATGACCTCGGGTGTTAAGTCCCATAGTGATCAGAGCCATTTGTACCATTTGGTGTAACAAGATTCACACGACCGGGCGACTACTTTCCATTGATCCACCATCCAGTGTCGACGATTCTCTGGCCATTGCAATCGTAACTGACTATTCTATGTATTACATTTATCAGCTCCAGGTCTGTTTGGCCTACAACTTTGCTTCCACCGTTTATTTTCTAAGTTTGAGACTTTATTGTGAAAAACTCACAAAACGTTTATGACTGAATATATTGGCCATAGCTGGCCAGCACTTTCTACCATCTTTCGGGCAATAAACGAATCCCACAGCTGAAGAACTGGCCGTCCTTAAAGGTAGTCCATAAATCGATCCAGTTTAGCACTTTTTCCTATGACCGGAAGTGCTGGTCAGTCAGGCTGTGTGCCACTGCCCGAAAAAGATGGTAGAAGGAGCAAGTGTGGAGAATACGGAGGGTGGGGTAGGGCTTCCCATTTCAACGTTTCCGCGTGTGTTTTGCCGAGTTTTGCGAGATAAGGTCGAGCTATGTCTTGCTGCAAAATCACCTTCTCATTTGTATCGCTGTGTTGTGGTCGCTTGTCTCTCAGGGCTCGGGTCAAAGGCACCAACTGCCTTTGATAACGATCTCTTCTGATTGTTACCGTCGGTTTCAGTAGATTCGAAAACCGTCTGTATTCCATCGCCGTACCGACCTCCGACGTCAAAATCACGTGTCTTGAAGCGTTGAAACCATTCTATGCACGTTCTTTCACTAATAGGAGCATCACCGCAGCTCTTAACCGGAATTTTGTGAGGCTCAGCTGCAGATTTGTTCATGTTAAAGCAGAAAATTAAAACTTCCCATAAATGACGAGAATTGGGCTCATAAACTGACATATTTAAGATAGAATAACTACCATAAATCCACTAATATTTTGATGCCGTCATGTTTACAAACGCCTAACCATACTGTACAACACTTTCGACCTATCAGCTGCACTAAAACTCGCCGCTACTGCCATCTATTGCAAAACGGCCGAAGCAACATTGTAGACCTAACAGTTCCATGACACAATCGCTCACGTCATGCAATGCGAAGTGAACGTCCATTATCTTTCCTTTGTACGGTCGACAGGACAGTCAGCAACGACAGGGTGAACTGACTGTATGGGACACGACTGTTACAACTGCCAGAACTAACCCAATCCAATTTTGAATTACGTAACTATTCTCAACTATTCGGTGATGATGCCAAAGTCAAATGACTGTAACAGTATACAAGATCACTTAGAAAAAATTTATAGTTGGTGTGATGAACGGCAGCTAGTTCTGAATGGGGGAAATGTTGGTTAATGAGGATGAATATGAAAAACACACCTGCAATGTTCGAATACAACGTTAGTAGTGTACTGCCCGACACACTCACATCGTTCAAATATTTGGGCGTAACGCTGCAAAGCGGTATGAAGCGGAACAAGCTTGTGAGGCGAACTGTCGACTTCCCTTTATTAGGAGAATTTTAGGAAAGTGTGGTCCATCTGTAAAGGAGACTGCATACAGGACATCGGTGCGACCTATTCTTGAATACCACTCGAGCGTTAGAAATCCGTACAAGGTCGGAGTGAAGGAGGATATCGAAGCAATTCAAAGGCGGCCTGCCAGATTTGCTACCGGTGGGTTCGAACAAAATGTAAGAATCACGGAGATGCTTCGGTTACTCAAATGGGAATCCCTGGTGAGAAGGCGACGTTTTTGTTTCGAAGAACATCATTGAGAAAATTTAGAGAACCGGTATTTCAAACTGACTGCCAAATGATTCTACTAACGCCAACGTACGCTATGCGCAAGGGTCACTAGGAAAAGATGCAAGAAATTAGGGCATATACGGAGCCATATAGATAGTTGTTTTCCCCTCCCTCTTACAGCGAGTGGAACATAAGATGGAGGTACCCTCCACCACGCACAGCACCGTGGCTTGCGGAATATCGGCGTAGATGTAGATGTTTGTTGACTACTGATGACTGTTCGCACAGGATTTTCCTTCAGTGTTTGATACTAAAAGAGTCTGTTGTGGTGCCCCACGACAGTTTTCTTGATTTGAAGGGTTGATGTTCTGGGTGGGTAGCTGAGGAATCTTCAGAATCTTGTGCCAGATCTTCAGGAGCCCTAATCTTTGAGCAGGAAATGTGATATAGCTGAGAACAGAATAGTGCAGAATGTTCGAATGCTACCCGTAATTGATCCCACTGTCTGATTGCCGGCCGAGGTGGCCGAGCGGTTCTAGGCGCTTCAGTCCGGAACCGCGCGACTGCTACGGTCGCAGGTTCGAATCCTGCCTCGGGCATGGATGTGTGTGATCTCCTTAGGTTAGTTAGGTTTAAGCAGTTCTACGTTCTAGCGGACTGATGACATCAGAGATTAAGTCCCATACTGCTCAGGGCCTTTGAACCACTGTCTGATTGAGTTTTGCGTTTCTTTTCTTAGCGTGAGCACCATTATACAGTGGGCTATGTTTTTTACCCGTTGGATATAACCCTTATGTATCCTAAGCGTGACGCCTCGGATGGTACTAAGAAGACACCAGTAATAACAAACTCTGAAAAGACCCCTCAGTCGCAAGTTCAAACCCTGCCATGGGAATGGATGTGTGTGATGTCCTTAGATTGGTTAGGTTTAAGTGGTTCTAAGTTATAGGGGAATGATGACTTCCGATGTTAAGTCCCATAGTGCTCAGAGCCATTTGAACCATTTGAAGACCTCTCAGTCAAAGGGCATACAGGAACTCATAAGGTCCTTTTCAGGACTCACAATTTGGTAGAACTGAACCACCTTTCCGCATTTGTCAACGTATTATTGAAGGGGTAAGTCGAGCGAAATGTAGCTGACAATGCGGATGAGTCAGTGTTGAAACACGGAGGACGCTTCTGCTGGGGAGCATCACGTCCAACAACGTGTGCTGAACGGCGTGCTCCGAAACGATTGTGCCTGTACCAGAAGTGAACTCTGCCATCAGATCTGCCAGCTATCGTCACTTGTCTTCATGTACGGAGTAAACACACTTCCAACGACCATGTCCTGTGATGGGACTGTAGTGCAACAGATTGTCACAGTCCTCCGATTGCTTTCCACCGGTATTCACGACAGTGTGCGGGAACAGCGGAGCAGTTTCGCAGCTTCTGATATTCTCCTTCCCAGTTCCTAGCCACAACAATTTGCCCTTTTCAGCGTCACTTGTTTTACTTCTATACGTATCTTACCTAATCATGTGATTGTAACGGCACAAGTAGGCATTCAATGTCGCAGTGGGCAGTGGTCAGAATATCTTAGCTCACAAGTGCAGAATGGTTATCGTTCCAATTGCTGCGTAAATTTTCTGTGTTAACATAATGTTCTACTAAAGACGGGCGTTAATAAAACTTATTTTTAGTTACAATGTCAGACGATTTATATTGGAATTCACTTGCAAATTAATGGAATGTGTGGCCCAAGCCGCACAACATATTGTTTCCAGCTTTGGTTTTTATTGTCTCAATTTCGCATCAGGTGTCACCAATTGTCATTGCAGTAATGATACTGCAGACTATTTATTCCCAGCGGTGACCACTGTAACTGGTCTCCCCCGAGTCGTGAATCTCCCTGCCTTTGAAGCTGCAGTGATCACTAGTGAAGTTCCTACTCGTTTCCTTGAGTGTTTATGTCCATTAACGAGCAAATGGTACTGAAAAAATTATGTACCGCGAAGGTAAGTTTAACATTTCTGCCCACCATACATATTAACACGAATTCTCTACAGAAGAATGGAAAAACTGGTAGAAACTCGAGAAAGATAAGTTTGGATCCCGGAGAAGTGTAGAAACACGCGAGCCAGTACTGACCCTGCAACTTATCTTAGAAGATAAGAAAGAAAGGCAAACCTACGTTTCCACCATTTGTAGACTTGGTGAAAGCGTTTGGAGGTGTCGACTGGAATATGCTCTTTGAAATTCTGAAAGTAACAGGGGTACAGTTCAGGGATCGAAAGGCTATTTAAAACTTGTACAGGAACCAGACGGCTGTTACAACTATCTGGGAGCATGAAAGGGAAGCAGTGGTTGAGAAGGAAATGAGGCAGAGTTGTTATTCAGTCCACACATTGAGCAACCAGTAAAGGAAAGCAGAGAAAAGATACAAAAATTCTGAAATTTGCCGATGACATTGCAATTCTGTCTGAGGCAGCAAAAGATTTCAAACAGCAGTTGAACGGAATGGACAGTGTGTTGAAAGCGGGGTATAAGACGAACATCAACATAACTAAAACAGGGTGATGGAATGTAGTCGAATTAAATCATGTAATAATAAGAGAACTTGATAAGGAAACGAAACACTTGAAGTAGTACATGAGTTTTGTTTTTGGGGCAGCAGATAACTGATGATGGCTGGAATAGCGAAGATATAAAATGTAGACTGACAATGACAAGAAAAGCAGTTCTAAAGAAGGAAAATGTGTTAACATCTAATTTAGATTTTGGTGTTAGGAAGTCTTCTCTGAAGGTAAACTAGACAAGAAGAGAATAGAAGCTTTCGAAATGTGGTGCTATAGAAGAATGTTGACGATTCAATGGGATAATCAAGCAGCTAATAAAAAGGTACTGCACAGAATTGGGGAGACAAGAAATCTATAGTAGAACTTGACTAAAAGAACGGATCAATTAGTAGGACTCATTCTGAGACATCAAGGGATAACCAATTTAGTTCAAATGGTTCAAATGGCTCTGAGCACTATGGGACTTATCATCTGAGGTCATCAGTCCCCTAGAACTCAGTACTTAATCCTGACTAACCTGGGGACATTTCACACATCCATGCCCGAGGCAGGATTCGAACCTGCGACCGTAGCAGTCGCACGGTTCCGGACTGAAGCGCCTAGAACCGCTCGACCTCCGCGGCCCCCACCAATTTAGTATTGGAGGGAACTACAGGGACTAAAAATCGTGGAGGCAGACCAAGGGACGATTACAGTAAGCAGACTGAGTAGAATGTATGTTGCACTAGTCATTCAGAGATGAAGGGTCTTCCGCAGGATAGAGTAGCTTGGAAAGCTGCATCAAACCAGCCTTCGGACTGAAGACAACAACAACAACAACCATAGACGTACGATCATGAATCAATCCTAGAGTGGTTTTTGCAGTTGTCACCATCCTCTCAATGATGAGTACAAAATTACAAGCGCCACCAAAGATTTTAATAAGTCTTTCGGCAGGATAAGGGACGGTCACTTGCCGTCCCCGCTCCCCCCAGTCGTGATATTCCGACATATCCTGTTAGAAAACTTGTGGCGGTGGTGCTCAGACGTCACGTATGTAAATATCTGTGGTAAATAAATGTTGGCTCAAGACTGGAGACGTACTTAGCCCAATGGTTAAATGGTTCAAATGGCTCTGAGCCCTATGGAACTTAACTGCTAACGTCATCAGTCCCCGAGAACTTAGAACTACTTAAACCTAACCAACCTAAGGTCGTCACACACATCCCTGCCCGAGGCAGGATTCGAACCTGCAGCCGTAACGGTCGCGCGGTTCCAGACTGTAGCGCCTATAACCGCTCGGCCATCACGGCTGGCCCTAATGGTTAAGGCAACTGCTGATGATAAGCAGGCAATCCTGGTTCGAGTCCTGGTATGGTACACTTTTCAGTCGTCAATACACATTCAAACTAATATATGATTATAAAGTCTCTTTAAGACGCTATGGCAGGTGAGAACGGTGTTGAGAGCTTAATTCATAAGCGCTTTATCACTGAGAAATTAATAGTACTAACCTTTGATCTTAGACTATTATTTTTATTTGTTATTTTGTTTCGTATCGTAAAACAGTCGGTGCCAGTCTGCGGTTTATTCCCTTTTGAATATCTAAACCTATGGCTCCACTTCACAATAGGTTGTCTAGATTTTCTCAGATTAACCATTTTCTTTTACTATTCTGAAGACCATGTAACGAAGTGTCATTCATCACATGATGTAAATTCTTTTTGAGAAAGATGTTCCGTAATCGTCTGTACAAAAGTTTGTAATACAATGTCACTGACAAAAGTTTTAATACTTAAATTAACATTTTTCTTAAAATGTCCGTTTAATATCGAAGCCATCTCTTTCATCTAAAGCTCTCCTTTGAGGATAGCGATATTCTACTCATTTAGGCCGGTTAGTAATATGAGTGAAAGGAAACCTGAAAGAAATTGATCGTTAGGAATAACTATTATTTTTTATTATTAATGAGGCTATTCTACTCTGTTGAGTAGGACACGAATAGTACTACGGGGTAGTACAGACACCTCTTCCTCAGACGTCATCCCGCTACCAACAATCCGAGCAGGTTCACACGGATCTTAGTTAACCTACATATTTAGTCACCTGTGGTAAACACTTTTTCGCATCACATGTCCAACGTGATTGGTGGTTAATTGTGGAATGAACCATAATAAGTAATTATTTAACCGGGTTTAGTTGCGTGGTCTCAGTGATACGAAATCAAGGATTTGGCAGCCAACAGACCAGCCAGCTACAACAGAGAATGATCAGTTAACCTCAGCCTCCCTGTCCATTTTCCACAAGCGGAGAGAAGAAATTGATAATGACAGAACAGAATACCGGACATTTGAATCGAAGAAATTTTACCATAACACGGTCGGTCCGAAAGCTTCCTTGAGTATCTTGGTTACAAAAGCCATACAACCAGCGACGTGCGAGAGATTGTGTGTGCATTTAATCTACTTGAAGCTTCCAATGCTGCAGCCAGTAGTCACTGGTTAGGACACTGAGTATTCTTTAGGCTGCATCTAATGAGAAATCAGCACATGTTTCTTTCATGCACTATTTCTTTTGCATATGTCTTACAGATTTGTACTCTACCAAGATAAAGCAAAATAGCTTTTATACGATCTGAAAGTGTTTTGAAAAGTTTTGCACTTATTGATGCTTTAAGAAGCAATAATAAAAAAACTAATGTATAAGATTTTCTAAACTAATCCGATATGATGCTCTGACACAGGCTTAACGGTTTGCTGAGGTAACTGCAACTCGTAGATCTGAAAATGAATCAGAGAGCTAGAAACTGGTCATATATTTAAAACTATGTAACTGAGACTTATGAATAAACATAATTGTTTTAAATTTTCAAAAATTCTTCCTAAAACTTATATATCATATAATCCCACGTGTAAACTGCGATTAAAAATACTTTGTAATCGACAGATTACAGTGGTGGTGAGCAGTGTTTGAGGCGTGCATCCAGCCACTTGACCTGAAGAACTGGAAACACAGCGAGCTTGCTACTCTTGAGAGAGAACTACGGCTGAATGGTGGCTGCCCCTACCAGTCGACTCACTGAAACGTCGGTCACAAAATAATTATAATTGGAGTATAGGGGACCGTATTTTTACCAGATACGTATGGCATGATGACTGAGATCTGTCCTTTCAGCAGATCAATGAGAAAAATCTATTAGCACTTCTGGCTTCTTTCGTGAGCATATATTTATTATGTTTGTATTTACTCAGTGCACAATAGATTTACTCGTCATTTTTTTTAACATGACGTTACTAGTAGACAAATATAGTTTACATAAAATGAATGTATGATTGCTTGATTGGTATTACAACTACCTAGCAACAGAATTCTATACTTAAAACAACGTTAAGTGTATAATTCTGGGCAAGTGTTGTGATGGATTTCGAATATCGATCATCGATTATTGAAGGATCTTCTTTATGAATTAAGTGATGAAACGTAAACAGCGTGAGAGGGTAGAGTATCCTGGAAGTAAGTGAACAGTAAAGTAGTAGGAAGGCTTTAGCATCAACAGCGCCATTGTTAACTCTAGAATTTGAACCATCAGCAGGCAATAAATGTGGGGCCTCTTCCTGAATATGTGATACGTAGGTCCCTCTCAATAGCATGCAATTTTTCTCTTACTGAATTTTTTCAGGTATGACTTCATTAGTATTTTTAGCACACTAAAGAATATCCACTAAAAACTGTTCACCGTGGGCTACAATCGGATGTAAACAAAACATTCCACCAAACCTAAAATAAGCAGCAGGAAACATGATCACTTAAAATTGATAGAAACCATCAGTGTTATCAAATTACACAATATATTCCAAACAAAATCTATGGACGCAAAAATTTTCCATTTATTCTGCGATTTACTAACGTTTCCAATAATTAGAATAAATGCAGCTCATCATTGTACACAACTCTATTAATAAAATTTACTATACAGCGCTCATTATTCATTCCAAATGCCGTAATTGCATTTCACTGAGACCAGGAAAGACAATAGATTATAGTAAAACTGTAAAAATACTTTAGATTTTTCAACATCACGAGCATACAGTGCACTTCATGTAGCACGTGTTAATTGATTGTGATGCAGAGCTGCAGCTAGGGTAGCTTTAAATTATTGTCGACGATAGGTTTCGTAATAAACAATTTCTGTGCGATGTTTGATCGTTAAGAGTTGGCTATACAATCAACTATGTAAGAATTACTGTAATAATACTAATTAATTAAAGCAATATGAAGAACCATATAAGAAATAGGGCAATAAATTGTTTTTCATTTCTTACAGCAAGCTGGAATGGCTTTAATAATAGAACGTAATGGTTGGTTTAACTTTTCTAATTTCCTGAGAACATGAACGTATTTCTAACAAATAGATCATTAACTGGTAGCTGGGACACTAGTGAAAGACGAAACAGAAATAAAATATTAATCACTGTTTTCTTCATAACATTTAAAGTAGATGCACGAATTCTCTGTCTCCAACATGGTAAATCTGTGGCTCAGTCTCAAAAAAACAGCGACCACCTTTTCACAGTTACAGACATCCCGTCCAAACGAATTGGCTACCGTTTGGTGGACGTAGCTCAGCAATGGTCCATATCAGACCTACGGTTATGTAAGAAATTTTGCTGCATTCGACATCACCAACGTTCATCAGACCTCATAATTAGATTCACTACGGTTCACGTTGGTTTTTTGTGGATAGGAACTAAATGCGTTAGTATGCGTCGATGTACTCCTTCAGAGTTATCTTGCTACGGCTTAAGCCAAACTGCATGAAATTAAACAGTCTGTGAAATTAAGAAGTCATCGAGATTATTTGTATTACGACTTTTTTTTATCATTTATTTATAATATTAGTGAATCATTGGACTTGTACCCTCAGCGAATTCGAAGTGCATTTGACAAAGCAGCAGTAGAACCAGCTTACAGTATTAAACAGTTTGTGAAACTAAGAAGTCGTAAACATTATTTGTATTACGACATTTTTTATCATTTATTTACAATATTTAGTGAATCATTGGACTTGTACCATCAGCGAATTCGAATTGCATTTGAGAAAGCGTACACAACAGTAGAACCAGCTTTCAGTTCAACATATAGAGAAATTATTTAAGGGATGAAGCAGTAGGAACCCTGTTACCCACTAAGAACAAAGCTAGATGAGATGTACAGTCATGGTGAAAAGTATCCGAACGACCTGAATTGCATTTCGCTTGATTTTCATGCAACACACATAACATGGTTGTGTAGCAGATTCCCTAATCGTTCCTTGGTACAGACGTTTGACTATTGAAAATAGTTATAACAAGTCACCACTAGAAAACACTGCTCTGTATCGCAAAAACACATGATGTAAAGCAATACCACGATACTAGAAATATCAGGGAACACCTTATAACAGATAAAACTGTCCTTAAGGCTTGTAAGCTCACATTTATTGCAATAAATGACATACCTGAAATTTAACCACTCTCATTATTACGTCAGATAGGTAATGAACGTAGTAAGTTTGTCGTTTTCATGACTTCCTCTTCAAAGTAACATACCGTACTTGTTATTTAACACAAAATGACATTACTAATTTAAGTTATTCACGAGCAGCTGGTTGAAAATATGTATTTACTTCAAATGACACGACGAATCGCCTCGTTCTGCATATGGATTCAAACCCAGGTCATGCAGACTAAGATTTCGTGACTGACGGAAACTAACAGTCATTCCTGACTAGGCATACAGAGAGTGATATACCTCGATTTTAGACAGTACCAGTTAGCAAATATCAACTTTAAATTACATAACATAAACATTTTTAAAGGAGGCGAATTCCTACCCAGCATCTATTGTCCCTGTTAAAGAACTGCGAGAGATGTATAATATTGCTTCTTCACAAGTAACTTACTTGAAACGCCGTGAGGTAAAGCTTAGTGATGGACAGGAATTCGAACCCAGAACCTAATCGGATTGTTATCAAAGCACAATCAACTGTGACATATCGGATTTTCTCGGCAGTAGCTAGATGTTTTAACTGAAATGACGAGACGAAACATTAGTTTTTTCCTTCCCTGGACTCCATCCCGGCACCTATCGCTGTAGTATTCTAGAGAAAATTATCGTTAAATATGGGTTTGTTACACCAGCAGCGACATGTGAGCATGTTTGAACTAGAAGTAATATGACGACGAGTTCAGTGCTGACTGGGAATCGCACCCCACACATGCCTTTGTTGACTACACACAAAGAGACGTCAGCCACCGAATTTTTCTCCACCAACAACTCGAAATAACATCCATGAACTTATTGTGATCTCGCAAATAGTTGTATGTCTCAATGGTAATCAAAAACGTCTGATATCGTTCGTGGTGACAACGAATGAAAATGCATTAAAAATAAGTATTATTATCCACCAGCAGATAGGTATTCTCGTGCTAGAGCATGATAACTCATAATGAAAACTTTTTGCCGGGCCACGATTCGAACCCATTCACGCGCAATATATGGAGATGTTGAGGATCTGCAGTTTTGAACAGACAACAAATTGTAGTCGAGCTGTATTCATAGCTGGCTACAATATTCCGCGTTAAGGGCGGTCTGAGTTGCATTCCCAGTTCAGAACTAATTATATCGACATCCAGAAGCTCAAATAAAAGATGGCATAAGTGTCCTGTCACCCTACATAGCGTTTGTCTCGTCACTAGAAATAAATAACTAGAATAAGATAGGTTACTGGTGATAGAGTTTCTACATGTCACCACTCCTGACTTTATTGTGGTTCAACCTAACGTCTACTTGGTAGAGAAGGAATATCATGTTTAATGTGAATTTCAGACCACATTGTCATTACACCTTCTTCGCTTGGCGCAGCCAGAAGCGAATAGAGTCTGTCTCTCATTATCAAAATGCAATCGTAGAAGTTGGAATCGAACATAGACCGTCAGTATATAAACATATCATTGATCCAGCAGATCACCAAATCCTCTTCTCTGTGCCTCAGTCTCCCTGTAGTGGATTGTAGCATGTCCAGTATATTCATTTACTTGGTTGACCGAATCGCCATGAACTAGCTGCGTCTGCTATCCAGTGCACACATTCGACTCTATTTTGTAATCACCGAAATACAATAACGTAACTGTCACCTACACAGAACTGCCAACAGTGTAGGATGCAGAAATTTAAACAGGAAGTGTTCCTTTCCATTTGAGCTACTCTATTGCACTATCTGTTTGTTGAAACCGTTGTGCAGCGCAAAAAAAAGCTGTAAATGTCTGTCTCTCGGAAGTCTAGATCCGGCCATATGCATTATCTCACAGCATTGTTGAATGCGGAAGTTCTGGAGGAATTCTTCTTGACTTCGGGAGCTGCTTTACCGATGTGTCAGCTAGGAGCGTAACGTTACGCGTTACGCACTGCAGATAAGATGTCGCGAGTTCTGTTAGTGTTGCTGACACATTTTGTAAAACGCAGTTCTACTGTCTGCTGAAGTTATCAATTTAATGGAACTTTGGACATACTTCCCTTCCCTTTGTAACGCCGGAAATGCATATCCGACTATTTCCATCAATTGTACTATACATTTTTTTCCTTATTATGTTACCTGAAGATATGACATTCCTGCGTCTATATATACTGTAACTGTTTTACTGTTTGTATATATATATATATATATATATTTAATCATTTATGTCGATGTATAATTGGTTTGTTTTGTAAAATGTTCCTTGTATTTTTAGGCTGAGTCTGGCCTAGGGAAAACCATGCTATCGAACGATTACATCGATAGGTCGTGTGTAGAACCAAAGTGTTTAGGATCTTTGGTAGTGTTAACTCTGCCGCATGGAGTGCGGGCAGAGGGAGTCTGGCTGGAGTAGGGTGGTGGAGCAGGTGTGTTGTGTGACACTCCTGCGAGTTGCTGCGGTTTCGGGGTTTGGCAGCACGTAATTGCGCTCGACTAGCTATAATAGTTTCAGACACTGTGTCGCGGACGGGAAGCATTAGCTGGTGCACATCAAGAGTCCGTTTCGCCTGGTGACCATGTCGAGAAGAAGGCGCGCCAACAACCAGCTTCTGCAACAGCGACGGCCGACAATGAGTGACTGTCGCCACCTCCCCGATCGACGATTGCAAACCTTCAATAAGCCAACAAGGAAGACTAAAAGCATGTAAAGTTTTAGAACTGTATGGCAGACCTTAGCTTTTCAAACTGTTGCATCACAAAAATACAGCAACTTAGCATGAACCTTTGTTGCTCATTGTCCCAATTGCATTACCAAGCAGGGTTCCTTCCTTTTACAGAATGAACCCGAGTTTCATTGAAATTCAAACGCCAGCATTACAGTAATATTATTCCATTTCACTGCTTTAATTTCAAAGTTCAGTTAAAGTATTCATAGCTGGCTACAATATTTAGATTACACAAGCAGAAATTATGAGTGCGAGTTTTGTTACCATATTTTAGCTTACCTGTGACTGCAGCTCAGGTTGGTACATACTAAATTTTACTATTGTTAATTGTTCAGAATCATTAAATTCAAGTTCAAAGTTAAATCTCATATTTCTAAATTGCGTAGATTCAAGTAGCTTTTGAAATGATTGTTGAGGTAGCCCAAGACTAACCTTAATTTTATTGAATTTCGTAGTGCTTCATTATCAAAGTTCACTATTAATTTCAGTCACTAAATTAACTTTCAATTTTCCTGTTTTATTAATTCTTTCGCTAAATTAAGTCAGAATGTAGCGAAATTTATTACATCTGACAAACTTTCAGTTTTCACACACCATGTGTCAACCTTCAGTTGCCACACTTTGAGTGCTAATTATATGTGCATTAATCTTTAATTTTCAGTTATTATAGTAGTTATCCATAGGACTGGCGACCGTAATTTTTCCCAATCTCAAATATCTAATTAACGCCAATTAATGGTTAACGTAACGACCACACATTTACTTTTTTTTATTAATTGTACCCTTTTCTCAAAATGAACTTTCACCAATTTCATTTGCATTTTTTCTTTCATTTAGGTGTGACCCTTTCCTCCCTCTTTACCTACAAATTAACATCGGTGACGATTGCTTTTCCCAAATTTCCATTAGGTGCACGCGGTTTAATTTTTCACTGTCATTTAAAGTCGATAAGTGTGGGGGAGGTTACACGTGGCGACCTGATGACAGGGCAATCTTCGGATTTGAGGTTGTTTTGGACACGAATTTTGCATTGTGCAAATCTCGTAACAAAGTACTGGTTATGAACAGGTCGTTACGTCAGCGAGACTAATTAGATTCGAGATTTGGCATTTATACTGAAAATTATTAAAATGATTGAAGGCAACAATTAGGAAAATTTGGTAAACTTGGATATGGAACAATCGGTCGAACAGTGGGAAACGCGCACCGCGGAACCCATTGTTCAGGGGCAGTCGGCTAGCATGAAAGACGCGACCGCCGAAACGCCACAAAGAGCAGAAATGGAATTCCAAACTTTTGAAAATGTTTCGGAATCGGAAGTGAAAATCAAACCTGAACCCCTTGATGAGGAATGCGGGGGGGGGACAATTAAAGAGGCTCCCGCTACGGAAGTAAAACCGCAGTTTTCCGGGAATTTAACTGAATTATTGAATGTTTTGATTAACGAAATCAAGGCTCAGTCTAGCAAGATAGAAACTCAATCGGCAGAAATTAAAGCTCAGTCTGCCAAGCCAGAAACTCAGTCTGCCAAGTAAGAAGCTCAGTTTGAAAAAATTAACAGGAAGCTAGACAATCAGAACAAAGCTATTAATGTTGTTAACTACAATGTTGGAGTTGTTAAGACAAAAGTTGATAAAATCAAAGAAGATATTGTTGTAAATAAAACCGAAATCAGTAATCTTAAACAGGAAATGATAGGCGTTCAGGCGGAAAAAAAATGGTTCAAATGGCTCTGAGCACTATGGGACTTAACATCTTTGGTCATCAGTCCCCTAGAACTTAGAACTACTTAAACCTAACTAACCTATGGACACCACAGAACACCCAGTCATCACGAGGCAGAGTAAATCCCTGACCCCGCCGGGAATCGAACCCGGGAACCCGGGCGTGGGTAGCGAGAACGCTACCGCACGACCACGGGCTGCGGACGTTCAGGCGGAAATTGCGAGCATAAATACTCGTTTTGATTCCGAAATTAGCAGAATCGAGATAAGTGTAGGAGAAGCAGTTGCTCCGATCATCGGGAATAAGGTGACGGAACAAATTCAATTAGTGAAAAAAGAGGATCAACAGAAGGTGGAAAGTTTAAAGGCTTTAGTGTCCGAAGTAGATAGTAAAGTGAGGAAGCAGGCTAATACCCGCAAAGAGAAAAAGAGGGAAGTGGAATTGCTTGCGACAACCACTTGCCAAATAATTACGTGAGTGTCGGAATTAGAAAATAAACTTGACGAAACAAATGGCTATGTGCCAATCTGTGTACATAGTTCGGAATTGTTGACGAAAGAGGAGCGGCTCGACCCCTTGAAAAAGGCGATATACACGCGACGGATTTCATTAAAAATTGTGAATGAGTTTTACCCAGATCATGGACTAATGAGAGAAAAATTAATGCGGTTATTGACGTGTTGGCTGGTGATGCCAAGCGTTGGGGCTTAAACCTCAACATTACGAACCTGACTTTTGACGAGTTTAAAATTTTTTTTCTGGCTGAATACTGGTCAGAGCAAAAACAACAAACTGTCTGGCGCGAATTTGTCGTATCGAGTCCTTTGCTTGCGAATTCGCGTAGCTCGATGAAGGAGTTTTGTGAGGGCTGGATCCGTAAGTTAGAATATTTGCGTGATCGCCGCACGGAATCCAAAATAGTCTGGGAACTCTACAAGAGGCTTCCAGATGATACAATACTCTACGTAGGAAAAAATTACAAGACAATCAATGATTTCCTGGAAAGAGTTGGGGACGAGGACAATTGGCGCAATAATCACAACAGTGATAGAGGCCGTGGTAACAACAATGGGTACCACAACGACCATAACAACGATAACCATGGGAATAATGCACACCGCAACCATGGCAGCAATAACAATAATGGTTCGGACCGTAATAACAATCGGTACAATGCAAATAATAACAGGAATGATGGAAACCAGTATCATACTAACGTGATACGGGCTTCACAGAATAGTAATAACGCGTGAGGGTGTGATAAGCCGCCTCAGCAGCATCCGGGGAGCAGATCTGCTGGGACGAGACAGGGAAACCATTAGCCGCGCCGGTGAGGGGCCGACCGGGAGTGGAGAAATTTTGGCGGCCCAATAACTGGAGAAAACCCAGGTGTCGTCGTTATGAAACTTCCGTATGGAATAATCAACGGCGGGTGAGTGTGCCAGTGTAATGAGAAAGGAGTACGGCCACAAGTAGTGGATCAGCTGTAGACACGGCAGTAGAAAATACATTCACTGTCAGTCGGAACAATTTAAGTAGTGTTCCGGAAATCGATTATAAAGTGGCGGCTGTAACACCCACAGCGGAACTGGAGATTAAGTTTAAGAATGATTCGCAATTGTTGAGAGAAGATCAGATGTCGGATAACACGTCCGTCATCGAGCGAGGGGATGCAGAGAGGGATGAGGTCTGGTTAAGGCAGTTAGGTCGCTTATACGACCAACTAAGAGTTTACAGAGGCCTGTACAGGAGAAGTGTTTATGGGGAGCGCGGGCAGGATTTGCCGCGTCTCGTCCCGCAGGAAGTTAGTGTTTGTGAAGTGATAGAAACTTCTGGCCCTAACCGGCAGACTTTACCAGATATAGTTGATGTTAATGGGGAGCACGAGCAAGGTTCGTCGTGTTTCGTCCCGCAGGAGTTGGATGTTGAAGTAGTAACGGAAAGTTCTGGCCCTAACCGGCAGACCTTACCGAAAGTTACCGTGGTAGAAGTAGCCGGCCGACCCGTCCGACGCAAAACTCCAGTTTAAACATTGCGAGAGTATTAAGGAGAAAGATTACGAAAATTTTAGTGATAGCCGGACACGATTGGTAGAAAAGTACATAGATTACAGCGTGTATGAGTTTAGAGCTGACGTTATACGGTCGGACGGTAGTAGTGTGGGTTGCGTAGATCCAGAGGAAGTAATTGCAGATACTACCGGGCACATTCCTTTATGTAGATTGGCAGATGAGATCAATGTGACCAAAGAGGAATCAACGAAGGTGACAAGTAGTGAATTGATAGCAAAGCAACACTCATTAGTTGACGAGTTGCAGGAAAAGGTTTTGGTATTGGAGGCGAAGCTACAGGCTAAGCCTCGGGACAAACGTGTTGAAATTAAAACTGTATGTGAACAGAAGCTGAAAAAGCCGCCATATAAGCCGGATTTAGGATCAAAGCCAGATGGTTTTTTTCTGGAATGACCTGGATATAGACGAGGATTTCTTGTCGGAAAAATAAAGAAACAGTCGAGGATAAGTGTAGACAGATAGTAGTGTCTGTTAATATGCACGGCCTACAACTAAACGTGTTGATTGACACCGGTGCAGAATTGAGTGCTGTATCTGGGAAAATATTTCAGTTACTGAAAGACAGACATGGTGTCGCAGTTATGCCAGTAACTGGAGTGAAAATTATGGGTGCTACTGGGAAGCAAAACAAGGATAATGGAATGTAGTCGAATTAAGTCGGGTGATGCTGAGGGAATTAGATTAGGAAATGAGACACTTAAAGTAGTAAAGGAGTTTTGGTATTTGGGGAGCAAAATAACTGATGATGGTCGAAGTAGAGAGGATATAAAATGTAGGCTGGCAATGGCAAGGAAAGCGTTTTTGAAGAAGAAAAATTTGTTGACATCGAGTATAGATTTAAGTGTCAGGAAGTCGCATCTGAAAGTAATTGTATGGAGCGTGGCCATGTATGGAAGTGAAACATGGACGATAACTAGTTTGGACAAGAAGGGATTAGAAGCTTTCGAAATGTGGTGCTACAGAAGAATGCTGAAGATTAGGTGGGTAGATCATATAACTAATGAGGAGGTATTGGATTGGGGAGAAGAGACGTTTGTGGCACTACTTGACTAGAAGAAGGGATCGGTTGGTAGGACATGTTCTGAGGCATCAAGGGATCACCAATTTAGTATTGGAGGGAAGCATGGAGGGTAAAAATCGTAGAAGGAGACCAAGAGATGAATACACTAAACAGATTCAGAAGGATTTAGGCTGCAGTAGGTACTGGGAGATGAGGAAGATTGCACAGGATAGAGTAGCATGGGGTGCTGCATCAAACCAGTCTCAGGACTGAACACCACAACAACAACAACAACAACTGGGAAGGCCAGCAAACCGGTCACAAAACAGATTTTTGTCAACTTCGAGATATGTGGGGCACGATTTGAACAAGAGTTTGTCGTCGTGCCAGACTTAACTACGGTAGTAATTATCGGGTTAGATTGGCTATTAAAGTACCGTGCAGTGATTAATTGCGAAATCCGGCCGAAGTGGCCGTGCGGTTAAAGGCGCTGCAGTCTAGAACCGCAAGACCGCTACGGTCGCAGGTTCGAATCCTGCCTCGGGCATGGATCTTTGTGATGTCCTTAGGTTAGTTAGGTTTAACTAGTTCTAAGTTCTAGGGGACTAATGACCTCAGCAGTTGAGTCCCATAGTGCTCAGAGCCATTTGAACCAATTGCGAAAGCAAAACTTTGACATGTACGTCACAAGATAAAACAATAGTAGTGAGTTTTGATGAGGCAGGAGATGGTGTGCATAGGCAAAACCAGCCTATACTCATTGTTAACTGGCCGGATGCCATTGACGTTGATATGTATTTGAACTACTGTAACGTGAGGAATCTTGGCATTGACAATAGTGTAGAAAGTAATTTGGAAAGTATTGTAGGCGGTGTGTCAAACGTAACACACGAACAAAGACGATGCCTTCATGAAGTAATAATGAGGAATAAGAGTGTGTTTTCAGACAAACCGAGACTTGTGGAAGAGATAATCAAATTCCCTCCACGGATTGACGTTAGTATTGATGTGAAAAAAGATCGTTTGCGAGAAATAATGAAGCTAAAAGCCGATGCTCGCATACGTCGTCAGGACGCTAAAGCGCGTTTTGCTAAGTTTGCAATCGGAGGCTTAGTACTTGTAAAAGCTCATGAGAAATCGAGCGAGATAGACAATGAAATCTCTAAATTTAAGTTTGTTTACAATGGACCATACAAAATCATTGTATAGCTCACACAAATGCTTATTGAGTAGAGTATCCAAGGTTTGGAAAACTATTAGGTGTACGGAACATTGTAGACTTGAAATTGTACCAACCTGGGATTGATTAATCCCACAGAATGGGTATTTTGTACAGTATGTAAATACAGAGTGTAAGATTTAAGGATTTGCTAGATAGCCATGCTTTTGCCTGACCAAGAGGACATTAAAGAAGTTGTAATTAATAAGTAATTCATTTTGACTAAATGATTTAAGAGTAACTGATTATTAATTAATTGAAAAATCCAAGCTGCTCGTTTAAGTTTTCAGCTGAGTCACAGTAGATTTAGGAATGTAAATATGATTTTGTAACTAGCTGTAATATTTCATGAATGTGATTTACTAGTCATTGCCGATGTACTTAGACGCTGTTTTAAGTTTAAGGCTAGTACATGCGTGTGATGATGGACAGTGTTGAGTTATCCACTGTGATACTGTTAATGGACTCCTTGAGATTACTCGAGAGTGAGTTTTTCCGAAATAATTCAGTGAAACGGACGTTCTGGAAATGCCGTTACACAGGCGAGTGAGACCAAACGTGCCCCACAGGCGGGCGCAACAATACTGGCGAGGCGGAGTCGCTGTCGGCTCTTGTGCCGCTCTCGGCATTCTTTGTACATGAGGGTACGGAAGGCGGAGTTGTTTTTCTTCCCGGACAGCTGATGTGAAAGAATTCTGCTGTCAATATTGTTTTTTCGATCTGCTGTATATTGTATTCTTGTTTAGCGTTAAGTGGACTCTCATGACGAGAATATTAATTATGATAAGGTTATATAAAATGTGTATTCTATGTAATTAATTATTAATTTGCGTATTTTGATATACCTGTTTTTTTATGACCATGTACTCTGGTTAATTTTGTAAATAGTACTCCATTTCTTGATACTGTTAGGAATTTTGCTGATTTAGAATAACTGAACCATTTTCTGTTTTCTATGAATTTTAATATGTTGTCAACCTGTTTCCTTTTGTGTAAGATGACAGAGTGGAATAAGGTTAGGAGCGTCTCCATCCAGTTATTATGGTCAAAAAATTGGTTTATGGTTCATTAGCGTAATGCTAAATTTTCTTGATGTTTTGAGCGTATTTTGATATACCTGTTTTTTTATGACCATGTACTCTGGTTAATTTTGTAAATAGTACTCCATTTCTTGATACTGTTAGGAATTTTGCTGATTTAGAATAACTGAACCATTTTCTGTTTTCTATGAATTTTAATATGTTGTCAACCTGTTTCCTTTTGTGTAAGATGACAGAGTGGAATAAGGTTAGGAGCGTCTCCATCCAGTTATTATGGTCCAAAAATTGGTTTATGGTTCATTAGCGTAATGCTAAATTTTCTTGATGTTTTGAGCATATTCATTTCCACAGTTTTTTTCCCTTTTTGGGACATTTTCTGAGTCTGTTTATGTTACACGAACATCCTCAGACAATGTGGGGCACGTGTAACGCCGGAAATGCATATCCTACTATTTCCATCTATTATACTATACACTTTTTTCCTTATTCTGTTACCTGAAGATATGACATTCCTGTGTCTATATATATATTGTAATTATTTTACTATATATATATATATTTATATATATATATATATATGCATTTATGTCGATGTATAATTGGTTTGTTTTGTGAATATAATTTGTATTTTTACGCTGAGTCTGACCTATTGAAAACTATGCTATCGAACGATTACATCGATAGGTCTTGTGGAGGATCAAAGTGTTTAGGATCTTTGGTAGTGTTAACTCTGCCGCATGGAGCGCAGGCAGAGGGAGTCTGGCTGAGGTAGGGCGGTGGAGCAGGTGTGTTGCATGACGCTCCCGCGAGTTGCCGCGCCTTCGGGGTTTGGCAGCACGTAATTGCGCTCGACTTGCTATGATAGTTTCTGACACGGAGTCGCGGACGGGAAGCATTAGCTGGCGCACATCAAGAGCCTGTTTCGCCTGGTGACCGTGTCGAGAAGAAGGCGCGCCAACATCCAGCTTCTGCAAGAGCGACGGCCGACGGTGAGTGACTGTCGCCACCTCCCCGATCAACGACTGCAAACCTTCAATCAACCAACAAGGAAGACTAAAAGCACGTAAAGTTTTAGAACTGTATGGCAGACTTCAGCTTTTCAAACTGTTGCATCGCAAAAATACAGCAACTTAGCATGAACTTTTGTTGCTCATCGTCCCAATTGCATTACCAAGCTGGGTACCCTCCTTTTACGGAATGAACCCGAGTGTCGTTGAAATTCAAACGCCAGCATTACAGTAATATCATACCATTTCACTACTTTAATTTCAAAGTTTAGTTAAAGCATTCATAGCTGGCTACAATATTTAGATGACACAAGCAGAAATTAAGAGTGCGGGTTTTGTTACCATATTATAGCTTACCAGTGACTGCAGCTTAGGTTGGTACATACTAAATTTTAATTGTTCAGAATCATTTAATTCATGTTAAAAGTTAAATCCCTTATTTCTAAATTGCGTAGATTCAAGTAGCTTTTGAAATGATTGTTGAGGTAGCCCAAGACTAACCTTATATTATTGAATTTCGTAGTGCTTCAGAAACAAAGTTCCCTATTAATTTCAGTCACTAAATTAACTTTCAGTTTTCCGGTTTTATTAATTCAATTGCTACATTAAGTCAGACTGTAGCGAAATTTATTACTTCTGACAAACATTCAGTTTTCACACAGCACGTGTCAACCTTCAGTTGCCTCACCTTTCGTGCTAATTATATGTGCATTAATCTTTCATTTTCAGTTATTATAGTAGTTGTCCATAGGACTGGTGACCGTAATTTTCCCCACATCTCAAATATCTAATTAACGCCAATTAATGGTTAACGAACCGAACGCACATTTACTTTTTTTATTAATTGTACCCTTTTCTCAAAATGAATTTTCACCAGTTTCATTTGTATTTTTCCTTTCATTTAGATGTAACCCTTTCCACCCTCTTTACCTACAAATTAACTTCGGTGACGATTGCTTATCCCAAATTTCCGTTGGGTGCACGCAGTTTAATTTTTCACTGTCATTAAGGTCGATAAGTGAGGGGGAGGTTACAACTTCTCAACTCAAAATAGTCGCATGTCGAAAATGGGCTAACTTCTGCAACATTTTGTTCTTTTCAGGTTTAATAGATGGCCAGGAAGCAGATGCATCTCGAAAGTTTTTGTATTATGTATGGGGAGAGCCCATCGTGCCAAAATAGTCATGAATGTATTTTCTACATTAGCTGTTGTCTGGTAGTAGCATTTTATTCTTCTTCAAACCGTGTTTGACGGCTTTAACTCAGAACAAGTAATCTACCTGCATGTAATCAATAAACTGCATGTGCATTGTCAGACTGTTATAGATAACATCAGAGAATTCGCATATATCGTTGATGATTAATTTCTCTGTCATGTTTATTATTGTTTTAACAAATGGCTCAGAGCACTATTGGACTTAACATCTGCGGTCATCAGTCCCCTAGATCTTAGAATTACTTAAACCTAACTAACCGAAGGACATCACACACATCCGTGCCCGATGCAGGATTCGAACCTGTGACCATAGCGGTCACGCGGTTCCAGACTGAAGCACCTAGAACCGCACGTATTGTTTTAACAACACTATAAGAAACCTTACGAAAATTGTGCACCCTATTATAAGAAATGAAATAAAACTACCCACGATAACCTTACGACGAAAGTCTGTTTTAATAAAACAGACTATCTCTACACAAGCGTGCCTCTATCTGCACGAATTAGTAAAATACTACTCACTTAGATTTCGATTGGGTCTGTGTTTAATTTGTACGCTGTGTCATACTCAGCAGGTATGCAAATGTGGCATTTCATAAATAAAGTTATGTATTCCTAGAAACCCAAAATTTGCTTGACAGCAGCGGAAACATGCGTTACCTGTTGTGCAGCATTGTAAGTTTTTCACAATTTCACTATGAGCTGAAAGTATTTTCTTGCGATTTGCTTATTGATGTTTGATCTGATTCGCTATGAATCTTTCACCGAAGGGATAAAAACGTTGCAGTCAGCGAGACTGGAAACGCGAACCGTAACAGACGCCTTTCTACAGTTCAGCACATCACCACGGAGCTAGCGAAGAGGTATGTGTTGTGCCTTCATCTTACAAGGGCAATAGTGGCTAGAACTCGTAAACCGCTATTTAAAGGACGAGATTAGCTGCGAATTCGACGTGCAACGACTTTCCTGGGCTGAAAACTGTAAATTTACAATCTTCTGTTATACCTCACGCGATAATAACTCATATTATTGAATGTAAATGACAGGAAATATCAAGTGAACTTTGAGGCTTAATTCCGTGCCCACCAGGAAGTAACTCGTCGATCACAGTGTTGCCAGACATACCTTGCCTTGTTGCCAAATCTCGGTTACAGCACCAGCAGGAAGGAGACGAACCGATGTGATCCTACAACGGGCTAGGAAGTGACAGCTGGCGTCTAAAGACACAGCTGCTACGGCCTGGAATACGTAATGCATCCGATAGGTTTAGGGACTGGAGCGTAGTTACTAATAATACTCCGAATTTACTGCTAACCAAGCATCATAAATTAGTAATTCTCGTAGTTGTTTTTATATTTCTTTCGTATCTGTACTCAAAACTAAGAAAGTCATTTACGGACGTTTTCATGCCTCGCCAATAGTCGAGCACAACAAACAAACAAAAATAAGAGGAGAATGTGTGTGTGTGAGTGTTTGTGTGTGTGTGTGTGTGAGAGAGAGAGAGAGAGAGAGAGAGAGAGAGAGAGAGAGGAGAGAGAGACAGAGATAGAGAGAGAGAGAGAGAGAGAGAGAGAGAGAGAGAGAGAAATAAAAAAGAATGAAAGAGAGGGTAACATATTGTTGTAAAGAAATTGAATACTGGTATGTAAAGAAATCTTTCATTAAAACGACACGTGCCACTTCATTACGAAATGTATTCATGATGTACGG
Organism: Schistocerca americana; assembly: GCF_021461395.2. NCBI lineage: Eukaryota > Metazoa > Arthropoda > Insecta > Orthoptera > Acrididae > Schistocerca > Schistocerca americana. Next base: position 746,880,590 of record NC_060122.1, on the reverse strand, counting down.
AACAAGTATTAATCTACTCTAATATAATCTTATCACATTGCTGACTAGCCATGAAGAGTCATGAATTACCGAAATTTTTGCCAATATCAGTTACCTAATCTAAACTTGAAAATAAAAGACTACAATTGTTGTAATAAACCGGGACTCCTATCAAGACCCTTACATCCCTGTTAACTAACCACGAAAGATGTATGATGTACCTCAATTCAGAAGTAACAAAGTGTGTATTAATTTAAAGATGAAGCGCATGATGTGAAGTTCTGTGACGGAGATATGAACCCATCACGTAATAGGATTGTTAACTAAGTAAAATCAAATGTTATGTATCGGTTTTTCTTACCAACTGCTAGGTGTTTGAATCTAAAATACGGAGACCAATTTTTGTGCCTGAACGAGAACCGAACCGCACGCCTATCCATCTTCTTTATCGTCGACGAATATAGCTTAAATATCAATTGCTTACTCACCAACAGTAAAATGTGCGGTGTTTGACCAGAAATTGGTGGCAACACATGAACAGACATTAAAAATGCACGTTAATTTTCACTAGCTGGCCGGTGTGGACGTGAAAGGGCTTGAAATGAAATTATGAATATTTTTGTACTGTATTAGGATTTGGACCCACATACTTACCTTTGGATGAGACCTAGAGAAGATTGCAGTCTTGGGAATAGGAACGAAATGATTGAACTGTACTGTTCCGAGAGATTCAGATCCTCGAAAAAGGAGATACGAATTCGAATCACAGTCCAGCACCAAATTTTTGAACGTCTCTAGTTCAATCAAGTACAAGTAAAATAAAAGCCCTGTTCCTTTAAATGGCTATCGGTTCATCAAATAAAATAAAATTTTCTAATGTTAGTAAGTTTACCGGCGACAGTTTTTCTGTTTACAATGACCTCCGCCTATGTCATTTCCCAAAGTAAACCGACTCTGTCCAGTTGGGAATGAAGGAACGTGATGTTTAATGCGGATACTGGATTATAACATTTTTCTTTTGAGTTACCAGAGGTAAAGTAAATCTGTTTGTGCCACTTGAAAATGTAAATGCCTGAATCCACGCATTGCACTTGTGATAGTTCGTTCCACCAGACCATTGTGAGCACATATCTCAGCCCCAGGAGTGTGCTGTAACAGATGATGTGCTTAGCTTACAAAATTAGCCACGGTGGAAAAATGCGAATCCATTAAATGGTTAAGTAGAAGCAAGCTTCTGACACGGAGATTGTGGTATTCTCACGTCAGAAGGATGTAAAGACTCTTCAAGCCATCATAGCCTCGATGTGAAGCCATTTTGAAATTGTCACTAACTCAGGAAATTTCTTAGTTCGAGAAAATCCACTGTAAAGTGTGAAGTTACCGGATAATTCGATTATTACCGTCATTATTACTATCATTTTCCTCATACCGCTGTGGAATACATATGCTTGAAGATCATTTAAGGCCTTTTGGGCATTATAGAAGTAGTTGCCCAAGAACAGGTTCTTTCCCTGTCTACAGAATCCTTTTCATGTTAACATCAAACATCAGCAATTACTCGTAGGTCACATTAAAACTAAAGTAATTGATGAAGACGTTCCTTGATAACAAAAACGCGCTCCCTTTCTTCATTTACTTGCGCCTAGAAATTGCTGTCGAATATTGCTAAACCAAAAGCCAAGGGATCTTACTGCCTTCCAATATACGTCGCTGTTAGTTCTTCCATATGATTTGGTCGACGTGACTTGCTTCAAGTTGCGTATGGCAGAGAATGTTTTAGAAAATAAATTGTTTTCCTTTGCAATAAACAGAAAGAGTTTCATTCTAAGCTATCCAAGTCCAAAATTTTCGCAATATTAGTTCAAATTTTATATTCGCTTCTATAAGGAAGGAAAGTACTTCACAGTTGCGAAACCCGTATCTGACTCATTGTCCTTACACTTGGTTGCTGACCATAAATTCTAGCTCTGAGTGACACCAGTTTAAGGACCCTAATGTAACGAAGACTATTTGCCAGTGCTCTTTCTCACCGGAAAATATGCAATTCACTCATTGGGCTCCATAAGTACACTGTAACAATAATTTCTGTGTGTATGCAATGCACACGGATTGTAGAATTTAGTGGTGCTCTCTCTTCCACTTCTGTATACAGTATACCTGATCTAAACGTGCCGTTTACCATTACAGGCTCTGGGCGGTGCAACATCATATTAACAACAGTAATGTGCTTATACTGACAACCTCTTTGTTCGTTTTACCTGATTTTGCAGTCATATAAATAAAACAACATGACCTTCCAGTGGGAGACATTTCGTCCCCCTTTTCCTTCTGTGAAATTTGTCAGTAAACTTATTGCCTTCCACCCAGCGAAATGCGGCAGAGTATGGCTGGTAAACGATCCACAAACCACGGTTTAGTGCTGTTAAGACGATTTATTTAAACATTGGCGTAGCTGAAGGAATTTAGTTTCTTCTTAAAGTTCACAGATATTTCAAATAGGAATAGCTCTTTATCCAGATACGAAGGTTGTAAAACAAACTTCCCACAGTTTGTCAGGTTGACCTTTTCGTCTGATAGCACTGCGTAAGTATTTTGTCTAAGAGGTATCACAAGTAGTGTTCCTGTAGGTGTGGGAATCATTGGTTGAAAAGGAGTTTAACACCAATGGGTACAGTACTGCTAAATATTCAAAATGATTATCAACCTAAGTCTGCGTTCATCCACAAACTGAGGAGTATTTGTAATATTGAAGCTAGACTGTGTATCCTTGTCTTCCTTGAGTGGGCATTGGAAGGCGTTTACGCACACGTATACGAGGGTAATCCTAAATGTAAGGTCTCCTAAGGGACACGCAAGTGCCAACGCAGGCACAAACGAGAGATTCTAATTTTAATGCCAAGCATAAACCATTCTCTTGTCTGCATGGTGGGAAAGTGGTAAAGAGCATGACTATGGATACGAAGGTCTCAGGTTCGATCCCTTGTTAGTCCCACGATTTTTATGTGCCATTTTACACTTATTTCCCCCAGGGAAGTGTTTGTTTATGTGAAAAATTCCTAGCTGCACTGCGGTCCGAAAGCCACGTTAAACTGTAGGTTCCCCTATTAACTGGGTAGGTAAGTCAACTCAAAGGTTGGAGGAAAGCAACGGCATACCACCTCCAATAAGACCGTGCCTATTAAAGCACTGTGGTGTTCCAACCACTTTTCCGACTGATAACTGCTTTACTTTCTATGGGTTTCAAAAGTAATGATCTTCGGGTTTTTAACATTTGTGTGTTTTCATGCTGCAGCTTTGATACCAGTAAACGTAAGTAACCGGCCGAGCACTGTCACCGTTCGAGTTGTCAAGGTGGTAGACGACGATGCGCTCGATCCCAGTTACAATCTTGGTCATGGCTATGTTTCAGTTGAATACCTCTATGGGCCTTTCTGCGTATTTCAAGATTTACCTTTATACACTTGTTACGCATCCAAATTGATAATGATAGAGCTGTATTTAGCAACATGAATCAGATATGTTTTCCATGCAATATATCGGACAACACGTCAGTGCAAGGAGATTTCGTTTGTGTTTTGCGCATGGTGCAAGAAATATTTGTGTTTTGCTTGATTCTGTGATAAGTTTCACCCCACTGAATGCGAGCAAGTTCACGAATAGACGGTCAATAATTGGAATTACGCAATAATGAACTTAAAATTTGTATATTTGCATTATGTTTCCCGATTAAAATAACTGTAAACAGGTTATATGCCTATTTGCTTATTATTTGCGCTTCTCGATGCTTTCCTCAAAAAATAAAAATAAAGAGAGAGAGAGACAGAGAGAGAGAGAAAACAGAAATGTATTTCAAATATCAGCTCAGTGACGCCGTGTTCGTCTTGTGATGTAAAGCTGGGATAGTTGATAGGTAATGTCTCGTTGTACTAGCGATATGTATGGCTACAGGGTTCTTTCTTTTCTCTCTGCAAACAGCCAGAACAGAATTCAGTAACAAAGTGGTAAGAACACCTACGGAGTGCGCCAATTAAACACTCAGCCTTTCGTGGTTATTTTGTTGATCGTCTGTAACGCAGTAAACATCTTTGATTATTGATTTGCTATTACTACCATTGTTATTGTTATTCTTCACCTCACAACAGCTTTCCTATCACTCATTGCCGCCGATGCACGTAACGAATGGTTCTGGATGAATGGAATGTGGGATGTTTCGTCACGGAGAACATACACATTTATCTCGGCGTCTTGTGTTCAGGGTAATATGAAAATCTCAATAAGAGAAGACGACAACGGGATGCCGTTGATGCAGGCAATAACACCCAACTATTTCTGTCGACTTTTAACACGATGACGACAACCAAACTGGCGTCTGACTGTATTTTGATTGTATTTGGTTAGCCTTCTTGCAACCTCGTTATAATACCTCGTGGGAGCAGACATAATTTTTAGCTTTTTGAGCACCGAACAATAGCACACAAATATAGTAGATGCAAGGATACAAAGAAACAATCAGACTCATCGGTGTGGATCCATTCCATCATTAGAAGACTAAACAAGAGGGAAACATTACGAAAGCAATGAATACGCTGGTTAGTATACATTATTTGTATAAATCTGAAGATGAAAAAGCGCAGATTTGCACAGTGTCCGCAGCTGCACTTTAGTTTCTGTCTTAATGGGCATCATTTTTAGTTTCTCCTCTTCTTAATTTTCAAATGAATTGATTAGTACATGGTACAGAATAATTAGTTAATTGTGTTTCTTACAGTTTCCAGTTGCACCAACATTTTTTTACATTCCCGTGCAGTTCATGAAGTTCTACTTGTATGATCACAAGACTGCACATAGATGCATTTGATTTCGAGGTGCAAAGTGTTTGCTATCTTACTTTTCGCGACATGTGGGCAAAGTTGATTTCCAAAGAATGTTTATTGTATTGAAATAATCATTTGTCACAAAGTAACAAGGTAGATGTTTTATTCGTATATATTTTGTGGGAAACTGTAATCGTGATGGAAGATTACACACCTGAATGTTTGACACAACTGGTAGGAGAAAACGTTGCATATTAACCAAACCCCGCGCCTCCTCTCCGTATCCTGCTATGACACGAGCACGGGATTCTCCTCGCATACCGCTTCAGAGCTGTTCCTAGCACAGCTGAGAATTGGCAACATCGTCACAAACATTAGGCAACACTGTAACAGGGCAATCACTTTCGCATATGGTACTGAACTGACTAGCTAATTTGACTTGATATTCCCTTTCCATTAGAATGACTCGTGCTATATAATCCTCTTGTAAACCAAGACACTGAGACAGAAAATTCAATTTTTTGTCTAACGAAATCCTATTCTTACATACGTAAGAGCTTTTATTACCTTTCACGATGCGTTATGAGGCTGAGCGACCAATACCATGATGAGAATGGCGTGCTGGTAGCAGTGTGTCCGAAGCCCAGTGGTACCACATGTGTCTCATGTCGCAATGGTACAATGAGTCGTCACTTCTAACCGTGGTAGGGGCCAGTGTGCGCGAGCTTTTCTTTTGTGGTTTATTTTATGGAGCTGCGAATTTCCACAAAAAATTCTGTAACGAAATCAGAAGAAAACCATCACACATCAAATCCTCTTGGCAGCTCTACTCAGTAAGTTGTGCTAATGGTCACAGATCTCGGCTTTCTGATTGCCAAGCTGCTTCACAATACAAGATCTCTGAGAAAATTCGAATCGACCGTCAACGATACGAAATTAAATATTGTTCTCCACTTAAGACTCACATGCCAGTGTGATAAGTATGAAGGAAATGAAATGATAAGCAAATCGCAAGAAAATACTTTCAGATCATAGTGCAATGGTGAAAAACTTACCATGCCCCACAACAGGTAACGCCTCTTTCCGCTGCTGACAAGCAAATTTTGGGTTTCTAGGAATACATAACTTTATTTATGAAATGCCACATTTGCATACCTGTTGAGTATGACACAGCATACCAATTAAACACAGACCCAATCGAAAACAAAGTGAGTTGAATTTTACTGATTCGTGCCGATAGAGACACGCTTGTGTAGAGATACTCAGTTTTATTCAAAAAGAGTTTCGTCATATTGTTATGGTGGGTAGTTTTATTTCATTTCTTATAATACAGTGCACAATTTTCGTAAGGTTTCTTTTAGTGTTGTTAAAATAATACTAAACATGAGAGAGGAATTAATCATCAATGATATACGCGAATTCTCTGATGTTATCTATAACAGTCTTACAATGCACATGCAGTTTATTGATTACATGCAGGTAGATTACTTGTTCTGAGTTAAAGCTGTCAAACAAGGTTTGAAGAAGAATAATATGCCACTACCAGACGACAGCTAATGCAGAAAATACTTTCATGACTATTTCGGCACGATTCGCTCTCCCCATACATAATACAAAAGCTTTCCAGGTGCATCTGCTCCCTGGCCGTCTATTAAACCTGAAAAGAACCAAATGTCGCAGATGTTAGCCCTTTCTCGACATGCAACTATTTTGGGTTGAGAAGTGAAGGGAAGTATGTTCAAAGTTTCATTAAATTGATAACTTCAGCAGACAGCAGAATTGCGTTTTGCAAAATGTATCAACGACTGTAACAGAACTCGCGACATCTTATCTACAGCGCGTGACGCGTAACGTTACGCTACTAGCTGACACACTGGTACATCAGCTCCCGAAGTCAAGAACATTTCCTCCAGAAATTCCGCATTCCACAATGCTGTGAGATAATGCATATGGCCGGATCTAGACTTCCGACAGACTGACAGTTACAGCTTTTCTTTTGCGCTGCACGATGGTTTCAACAAACAGATAGCGCAATAAAGTAGCTCAAATGGAAAGGAACACTTCCTGTTTAAATTTCTGCATCCTACACTGTTGGCAGTTCTGTGTAGGTGACAGTTACGTTATTGTATTTCGGTGATTACAAAATAGAGTCGAATGTATGCACTGGATAGCAGACGCAGCTATTTCATGGCGATTCGGTCAACCAAGTAAATGAATGTACTGGACATGCTACAATCCACTACAGGGAGACTGTGTGTCAGAATTCTCATCGAGTGTGCCGCATCGGTGTTATTGATAGAAAAATGAGTCACAGAGAAGAGGATTTAGTGGTCTGTTGGATCGATGATAGATTCATATACTGACGGTGTAGGTTCGATTCCAACTTCTGCCGATGCTTTTAGACAGGGAGAGACAGATTCTATTCGCTTCTGACTACGCCAAGTGAAGAAGGTATAATGACATTGTGGTCTGAAATTCACATTAAACATGATATTCCTTCTCTACCAAGTAGACGTTAGGTTGAACCACAATAAAGTCAGGAATGGCGGCATTTAGAAACCTTATCACCAGTATCCTATCTTATAATAATTATTTATTTCTAGTGAGGAAACAAATGCTATGTAGGGTCACGGGTCACTTATTCCATCTTTTATTTGAGCATCTGTATGCCGATAAAATTGGTTCTGAACTGGGAATGCAACTCAGACCGCCCTTAACGCGGAATTTGATCCCTTCGTGACAATACAGCTCGACTACAATTTGTTGTTTGTTCAAAACTGCAGATTCCTCAACATCTCCACATATTGCGCGTGAATGGGTTCCAATCCTGTCCCGGCACTAAAGTTTTCGTTATGTATTATCAAGATCTAGCATGAGAACACCTATCTCCTCGTGGATAATAATTTTGATTTTTAATGCATTTTCATTCGTTGTCGTCACTAACGATATCAGACGTTTTTGACTAGCAGTGAGACACAAAACTATCTGAGAGATCACTGTAAGTTCAAGGATGTTATTCCGAGCTGCTGGTGGAGAAAAATTCGGTGGCTGGCGTCTCTTTGTGTGTAGTAAACAACGATATGTGTGGGGAGCGATTCCCAGTCAGCACCGAACTTATCGTCATATTATTTCTAGTTCAAACATGCTCACATGTCGCTGCTGGTGTAACAAACCCATATTTAACGTTAATTTTCTCTAGAATACTACAGCGATAGGTGCCGGGATGGAGTCCAGGGAAGGAAAAAATTAATGTTTCGTCTCGTCATTTCAGTTAAAACATCTAGCTACTGCCGAGAAAATCCGATATGTCACAGTTGATTGTGCTTCGATAACAATCCGATTAGGTTCTGGGTTCGAATCCCAGTCCAACACAAAGCTTTACTTCACGGCATTTCAAGTAAGTTACTTGTGAAGAAGAAATATTTAACACCTCCCGTAGTTCTTTAACAGGGACAATAGATGCTGGGTAGGAATTCGCCTCCGTTAAAAATGTTTATGTTATGTAATTTAAGTTGATATTTGCTAACTGGTACTGTCTAAAATCGAGGTATATCACTCTCTGTATGCCTAGTCAGGAATGACTGTTAGTTTCCATCAGTCACAAAATCTTAATCTGCATGACCTGGATTTGAATCCATATGCAGAACGAGACGGTTCGTCGTGTCATTTGAAGTAAATACATATTCTAAACTAGCTGCTCGTGAATAACTTAAATTTTTAATGTCATTTTGTGTTAAATAACAAGCGCGGTATGTCACTTTCTACATCTACATCTACATCTACATTTATACTCCGCAAGCCACCCAACGGTGTGTGGCGGAGGGCACTTTACGTGCCACTGTCATTACCTCCCTTTCCTGTTCCAGTCACGTATGGTTCGCGGGAAGAACGACTGTCTGAAAGCCTCCGTGAGCGCTCCAATCTCTCTGATTTTACATTCGTGATCTCCTCGGGAGGTATAAGTAGGGGGAAGCAATATATTCGATACCTCATCCAGAAACGCACCCTCTCGAAACCTGGCGAGCAAGCTACACCGCGATGCAGAGCGCCTCTCTAGCAGAGTCTGCCACTTGAGTTTATTAAACATCTCATTAACGCTATCACGGTTACCAAATAACCCTGTGACGAAACGCGCCGCTCTTCTTTGGATCTTCTCTATCTCCTCCGTCAACCCGATCTGGTACGGATCCCACACTGATGAGCAATACTCAAGTATAGGTCGAACGAATGTTTTGTATGCCACCTCCTTTGTTGATGGACTACATTTTCTAAGCACTCTCCCAATGAATCTCAATCTTGTACCCGCCTTACCAACAATTAATTTTATATGATCATTCCACTTCAAATCGTTCCGCACGCATACTCCCAGATATTTTACAGAAGCAACTGCTACCAGTGTTTGTTCTGCTATCATATAATAATACAATATAGGATCCTTCTTTCTATGTATTCGCAAGACATTACATTTGTCTATGTTAAGGGACAGTTGCCACTCCCTGCACCAAGTGCCTATCCGCTGCAGATCTTCCTGCATTTCGCTACAACTCGAATTTTGCCACTTCTCTGTATACTACAGCATCATCCGCGAAAAGCCTCATGGAACTTCCGACACTATCTACTAGGTCATTTATATATATTGTGAAAAGCAATGGTCCCATAACACTCCCCTGTGGCACGCCAGAGGTTACTATAACGTCTGTAGACGTCTCTCCATTGATAACAACATACTGTGTTCTGTTTGCTTAAAACTCTTCAATCCAGCCACACAGCTGGTCTGATATTCCGTAGGCTCTTACTTTGTTTATCAGGCGACAGTGCGGAACTGTATCGAACGCCTTCCGGAAGTCAAGAAAAACAGCATCTACCTGGGAGCCTGTATCTAATATTTTCTGGGTCTTATGAACAAATAAAGCGAGTTGGGTCTCACACGATCGCTGTTTCCGGAATCCATGTTGATTCCTACATAGTAGATTCTGGATTTCCAAAAACGACATGATATTCGAGCAAAAAACAAGTTCTAAAATTCTACAACAGATCGACCCTTCTTGAAGACTGGGACTACCTGTGCCCTTTTCCAATCATTTGGAACCCTCTGTTCCTCTAGAGACTTGCGGTACACGGCTGGCACGGGGCCAGTTCTTTCGCGTACTCTGTGTAGAATCGAATTGGTATCCCGTCAGGTCCAGTGGACTTTCCTCTGTTGAGTGATTCCAGTTGCTTTTCTATTCCTTGGACACTTATCTCGATGTCAGCAATTTTTTTGTTTGTGCGAGGATTTATAGAAGGAACTGCAGTGCGGTCTTCTTCTGTGAAACAGCTTTGGAAGAAGGTGTTTAGTATTTCAGCTTTACGCTTGTCATCCTCTGTTTCAATGCCATCATCATCCCGGAGTGTCTGGATATGCTGTTTCGAGCCACTTACTGATTTAACGTATGACCAGAACTTCCTAGGATTTTCTGTCAAGTCGGTACATAGAATTTTACTTTCGAATTCACTGAACGCTTCACGCATAGCCCTCCTTACGCTAACTTTGACATCTTTTAGCTTCTGTTTGTCTGAGAGGTTTTGGCTTCGTTTAAACTTGGAGTGAAGCTCTCTTTGCTTTCGCAGTAGTTTCCTAACTTTGTTGTTGTACCACGGTGGGTTTTTCCCGTCCCTCACAGTTTTACTCGGCTCGTACCAATCTAAAACGCATTTTACGATTGCCTTGAACTTTTTCCATAAGCACTCAACATTGTCAGTGTCGGAACAGAAATTTTCGTTTTGATCTGTTAGGTAGTCTGAAATCTGCCTTCTATTACTCTTGCTAAACAGATAAACCTTCCTCCTTTTTTTTATATTCCTATTAACTTCCATATTCAGGGATGCTGCAACGGCCTTATGATCACTGATTCCCTGTTCTGCACATACAGAGTCGAAAAGTTCGGGTCTGTTTGTTATCAGTAGGTCCAAGATCTTATCTCCACGAGTCGGTTCTCTGTTGAATTGCTCGAGGTAATTTTCGGATAGTGCACTCAGTATAATATCACTCGATGCTCTGTCCCTACCACCCGTCCTAAACATCTGAGTGTCCCAGTCTATATCTGGTAAATTGAAATCTCCACCTAAGACTATAACATGCTGAGAAAATTTATGTGAAATTTATTCCAAATTTTCTCTCAGTTGTTCTGCCACTAATGCTGCTGAGTCGGGAGGTCGGTAAAAGGAGCCAATTATTAACCTAGCTCGGTTGTTGAGTGTAACCTCCACCCATAATAATTCACAGGAACTATCCACTTCTACTTCACTACAGGATAAACTACTACTAACAGCGACGAACACTCCACCACCGTTTGCATGCAATCTATCCTTTCTAAACCCGTCTGTACCTTTGTAAAAATTTCGGCAGAATTTATCTCTGGCTTCAGCCAGCTTTCTGTAGCTATAACGATTTCAGCTTCGGTGCTTTCTATCAGCGCTTGAAGTTCCGGTACTTTACCAACGCAGCTTCGACAGTTGACAATTACAATACCGATTGCTGCTTGGTCCCCGCATGTCCCGAATTTGCCCCGCACGCGTTGAAGCTGTTGCCCTTTCTGTACTTGCCCTAGGTCATCTAATCTAAAAAACCGCCCAGTCCACGCCACACAACCCCTGCTACCCGTGTAGCCGCTTGTTGCGTGTAGTGGACTCCTGACCTATCCAGCGGAACCCGAAACCCCACCACCCTATGGCGCAAGTCGAGGAATCTGCAGCCCACATGGTCGCAGAACCGTCTCAGCCTCTGATTCAGACCCTCCACTCGGCTCTGTACCAAAGGTCCGCAGTCAGTCCTGTCGACGATGCTGCAGATGGTGAGCTCTGCTTTCATCCCGCTAGCGAGACTGGCAGTCTTCACCAAATTAGATAGCCGCCGGAAGCCAGAGAGGATTTCCTCCGATCCATAGCGACACACATCATTGGTGCCGACATGAGCGACCACCTGCAGATTGGTGTACCCTGTACCCTTCATGGCATCCGGAAGGACCCTTTTCACACCTGGAATGACTCCCCCCGGTATGCACACGGAGTGCACATTGGTTTTCTTCTCCTCTCTGGCTGCCATTTCCCTAAGGGGCCCCATTACGCGCCTGACGTTGGAGCTCCCAACTACCAGTAAGCCCACCCTTTGCGACCGCCCGGATCTTGCAGACTGAGGGGCAACCTCTGGAACAGGACAAGCAGCCATGTCTGGCCGAAGATCAGTATCAGCCTGAGACAGAGCCTGAAACCAGTTCGTCAGACAAACTAAAGAGGCCTTCCGTTCAGCCCTCCGGAATGTCTTTTGCCCCCTGCCACACCTTGAGACAACCTCCCACTCTACCACAGGTGAGGGATCAGCCTCAGTGCGGGCAGTATCCCGGGCAACCACAGTCGTAGTCCGATCGGGGGATGCGTGGGACGAGCTGGCCGTCCCCGACAAACCCCCATCCAGACCCCCACAGTGATGCCCAATGGCAACAGCCTCAAGCTGTGTGACCGAAGCCAACACTGCCTGAGGCTGGGAGCGAAGGGATGCCAACTCAGCCTGCATCCGAACACAGCAGTTGCAGTCCCTATCCATGCTAAAAACTGTTGTGCAAAGAACGTCTGAACTAATCTACAGAGAGCGTAAACAAATCGACAAAGTTTAAACGGTTATTAAAGTACAAGATTGCCTAGTAAATGCAGTAATGCTGCTACTTGCGCACTGCTGACACACTGCTCGGCGGCGGAAGGAGACTACGCGATTTTACACTATTCAGGTACTAAAACGCGATGCTACAACTCTCAAATACTATAATACGCCCGAAATTTATGAATTAAGTAGTGCAAGTACCGAAAACACGCAAATAAATTAAGAATTAAACTATGTAACAAATGAGTGAGCTAGGAGTATACGACTTGCTGCTGCAGTTGCTTATCCAACGGCGGCAGGGAGCACACTGAAGAGGAAATCATGAATACGTCGAACTTACTACGTTCATTACCTATCTGACGTAATAATGAGAGTGGTAACATATCAGGTATGTCATTTATTGCAATTAATGTGAGCTTACAAGCCTTAAGGACAGTCTTATCTGCGATAAGGTGTTCCGTGATACTTCTAGTATCGTGGTACTACTTTTACATCTTCAGTTATTGCGATACAGAACAGTGTTTTCTAGTGGTGACTTGTTGGAAACATTTTCAATAGTCAAACGACTGTACCAAGGGGTGATTAGAGAACCTGCTAGACAGAATCGTTATGCGGGTTGCATGTAAATCAGGCGAAATGCAATTCGGGTTGTTCGGATACTTTTGAGCACGACTGTACATGTGTAACCATACAAACGATTGCAAATTCGGGAAAACTGGATAACTTATTCAACGATAAGAGCTTCACGAATTGAGCAAATCAATAACGTGTTAGTCCCCTTGTAGCATCTCGTTGACTGAAATACTCTCCAGTTATGAGTCGCGCTTCGGAAAGAGCCCCGATGACCAGTGAAGACATTTCTGGAGACCCCTAGGGTAGCAGTGAGATACCAGCGTGACTGAAGAAATGAGAACAGTGAGAAACTAAACGTCAGAAGTGATGGCTACGAAGTAGATGAAGTTAAGAAATTATATTTTCTCGGCAGTAAAATAACCGATGACAGACACTGAGAGGAGGACATCAGAAGTAGACTAGCATTGGCAAAAAGGATATTCCTGGACAACAGAACTCTAATTGTATCAAACATAGGCCTTGATTTAAGGAACAAATTTCTGAGAATGTACGTTTGGAACTCAGCATTGTATGGTAGTGAAACATGGACTGTGTGAAAACAGGAACAGAAGAGAATCGAAACATTTGATATGTGATGCTACACGTGAATGTTGAAATGTAGGTGGATTGATACGGTAAGAACTGAAGAAGTTGCGTGCAGAATTGGAGAGGACAGAAATGTCTGGAAAACACTGACAAGGAGAAGGGGCAGGACGACAGTACATCTGTTAAACGTAGAATATTGTACTTCAAGAAAGCAAGGAAGAGGATGGTGTTATCGGTGGCTGGTATCCTCTTTCTAAGATAAAAATGCGCACCTGGATAAATACGGATCTTTATTTACATGATATGGAACATTTACTTAACGTGAGTTGAGTCAATGTTCGTAGTACAAGCTCATCAGTAATAGTCCCCTTGTAGATAGTAAAGTACAATTCTGGCTGTGGTAAACTAGTCCCGCTATAGTCAGCGCTATTGTCGCTATGCACCGTCGTAGCCTGTGACGGATTAAACCCGCTCTGCGAGTATACTGACAGACGCCAACTGGATGATCGAGTGAGTGGGTGAGGGAGTGAGAGCAAATTAAAAAAAAATGGTTCAAATGGCTCTGAGCACTATGGGCCATAACATCTGAGGTCATAAGTCCCCTAGAACTTAGAACTACTTAAACCTATCTAACATAAGGACATCACACACATCCATGCCCGAGGCAGGATTCGAACCTGCGACCGTAGCGGTCTCGCGGTTCCAGACTGAAGCGCCAAGAACCACTCGGCCACTGCGGCCGGCGAGGGAGTGAGAGCCTCCGGTCCTAAGTGGCGACCTAAATACATGCTGTCGAGAGGGCGTTGGCGGTCTGTTGCTTGTGGGTGCATCTCTGGTCTCTCTCATGACAGGTGAACTTGATCCAACGCCTACTAATCGATCTTCACACTTCATCTTTGCTGACTGACGTGCTGGCGACAGCACATTAAAATATCAGGGAACGACACCAATGATCTTAGAGGGAAATGTGGAGTGGAAAAGAAGGGAAGACAGGTACTGGAATACATCCAGCAAATAATTGACGACGTAAGTTGCAAGTTTTACTCTGAGGTGAAAAGGCTACCGCAGGAGAGGAAATCGTGGTGGGCCTCATCAGATTATTCAGAAGATTGATAACTCAAAAAAAAAAAGAGAAGAGAAGAAATTAGCTCCCATTGGACACCCGACAATTTTATTAATGCCGAAACAAATAACTGCTTTTATAACTGCCAGAGGTAGACCAATGTGTTATCGACTTGCTCTATTTGTGAAACTGTTTCTCTTGAAGAAATCATCCAGTTTTTCTGAGGCTGTTATGACTTGGTTGTGTATCTACACCACATCATGTAGTCCTACACTCACCTTCAAACTTTCATAAAATCTTTGTATAATAATCTGATAAGATGTGTGATGTTTCTTGTCAATGAAATACCTTAACTTTGGAATACTGTAACTGGTCTCAGTGACACATATTACGCCGGTGTCAGTATAGACACTTAAAATTTTCATTCTGGCAGTGATTATGAGCTAATACTTTTGAAATGTGATATCACTCAGTCAAAAATTACGTAATATAAGTTCGTAGGCATCCACGCACAGTGTCATTCTAAATAAAATAACTTGATGTATTAGCCCAAGTCTTTGCAAAACACCAAAACAAGTAAATTGCCGACATTTCGATCTAATAACTGCTGGCTCTTAACTGCTCTGAAGGGCACCACAGAAAGTCGGTCGAATCGGAGGCAGCTAAGTTGCTTTAGTGTTTTACAATGATCTGGCCTAATACCCAAAATTATTTTTTCAAATTTACTATGTACTTTTACCTTTACATAACACAAAATCTTTCTCCGTGTCATTCTCCATCTCAGCCATACGACTATGGAACGCGCTCCCCTGTGATCTGCGTCTTATCCAAAACCACTCAACATTCAAGAGGGAACTTAAGACTTACATATTAGGGACGGTATAGCCACCATTGTTGTGCCCCCCCCCCTCCACCTCATCTTTTTCTTTCTCCTCTCCATCATAGCTTCGAATTTTACCATTCTATTTCTCTTCCTCTAACCTATCTACCTCTTCTATATCTCTTTCACCCCATTCCATCGTCTTATGTCTCAGCTTGATGAGAATAACTCACAAGCTGCAAGAATATAACGAGAAAATTCCCAACTAGCAATAGGACTGACACTCATATAAGAAAAATATGTTTACTTTCATATACATAGTCATTATTATTATTATTATTATCATTATTATTATTATTTTTATTATTCTTGATTGTTATAATTATTTTTTGATTGTTATAATTATCATTGTACTACTTTTATAATCTCTATTTTTTTCTTTAACATTAATACTGTATAACATGTTATATGTCCTAATTTTCTGTAGACACTGAAATTTGTTGAATCTGAGTATGCCTGGTTAGGTGTAAGAGAGGGCCTGAAGGCCCTAATCTTGCCAGGTAAAATAAATGCATAAATAAATAAATAAATAAATAAAAACGCGTTTGCATCGCGTCCGTAATATCATTTCCCTAACACACTTAATCGAATAAGTGTCGCTCAACAAAGCAAACTAAACCATCTTCTACGATTACAATGCTACACGAGTGCCGAAATTTTTCTTATCCTGGCTTCAGCGAAGTTTCTTCCACTTATGTATTGTAAATCCGATATTCATTAAAAATAATAAAATTTATTTGTAGGGCGGTACCTGAATGGTGTTATTGTAGAAGTATTTTTTTTCACAGTTAAAATGATGCAACGTACTGAATGTAATAAGGGGAAAACAAGCACATACACGCAGACGACACCTAAATATTACCTCCATTCGAAGCTATGCTACCAAACGAATAACTACGGCCTCCTATGCCACAAGCGTCTCATGAAGAATGAGCAATTGATGATCAATCAAAAATTCGCAGGTGAATGTGATTAAAGATCCATGAATATAGAAAAGCCCCCTATATGTGTTCTGACGAAAAGTAATGTACGACATGTCACAAAGTATCAACCGAAATTTTCATTACGTCGTTTTCACCATAAAATTACATAGAGTAAAGTAAATGCTTTACTTGCAGTTCTGTATCTCGTATGGATATTAAATGCTGAAAATATATTTCGACACTAAACTGATATGTTTGCCAACTTTATCTTATGTCTTAATAACGACAAAAAGTAATAACTGCGGATTCGTTATTCATGAAAAATATAGCTTTCCTTGTCGATAACTGTATTCACACGTGGGAAACATGAAACTTCGAAGAAAAAGGCATAAAAATGATAACACTTCCTTCCTTGTGATGCTCTTCTTACGTGGGCATGCTAGAGAATGATGTCACCGAATCTTTTACGTGACACATCTCGGTTATCTTATTCAAACAAACTTTACTAACATTCTCTATCTTTATTCTTCATGTCTACATATTTATTTCTCACCATAGTCACCCTGGCGATGAAAACGTCTCCAAATGAGATACCACATTGTTGACATCGTCACGGCAAAATTTTTGACTTTGTTAACGGAATCGAAACTTCACCTCTACTAGCACCACTCCGTCACTGTTAAGGTGAAGTCCATGAAAGCGTTCGTAATGTCTTGGAAAAAAGATGAAAATTAGCTGGGGTGATATTTGGACTGTATACAGGATGATCGATTACAGGCAGCCCCAGACGTTACAGTGTTGCAGATATCGCATCACTTGTGTGGGGTCTGGCCTTGTCGTGCTCAAGACAAGGATGCTCGACATGTGGGCGAACTCTCCGAATTCATGTTTCCAGGTTTCTGAGGATGTACAGCACGCTGTTCCTCACGCACCAACTTAGTTACATTACTCAGCGCCATGTAGCAAGCTATAATTGGCACCCTCTAGTGGCAGACGGTTGCCACTTGCGCTAGCGAAGCGAGAAAGTCGACTGAGTAGTATGCATGCCATGTAATACCTCAACAGATATTGAGAACGGATTGAAAAAGACGGAGGCATCACTTTTCAGCGCGTCCTTGTACACTGTCCGATACTGATTGCTGTGCAAAACTAAAGGACGAACATGAATTTCACATGATGTGTCATTCCGCTGCAACAAAGCTCGATGAACCATGGACGATACACAAATAGAACTGGTACAGTACAGTGCAGAAGGTAATGCAAAAAGTGCACAATGAGACGAACAGAGATGACTCTTTCATTCAAAAATAAAACTTGAAACGTCCCCTTTCAGCAATTATACTTGACTGTGCTTAAACTGACACACAATATTTTTAGCGCAACGTAATCTGACTTTCAATAATCCCTACGAAATAATGGTCCTGACTAACATTAACCTATACGTTTCACAAACCACATACCTCTCAAAGCCGGCCGAAGTGGCCGTGCGGTTAAAGGCGCTGCAGTCTGGAACCGCAAGACCGCTACGGTCGCAGGTTCGAATCCTGCCTCGGGCATGGATGTTTGTGATGTCCTTAGGTTAGTTAGGTTTGAGTAGTTCTAAGTTCTAGGGGACTAATGACCTCAGCAGTTGAGTCCCATAGTGCTCAGAGCCATTTGAACCATTTTTTTACCTCAGAAAAATCCTGATTACTCGAACTACTGCAATACAGCGAGCGCCACTACTGCCAGCTAAATAAAAGATTCAAACTACGGAAGGCACTAACTACTGATAGGCATAGTTAGCAAATGAAAGATTTTAATAGAGAACAAACAATGTATTTACCTTAATAGTAATAATATATATATAGTAGTTCATGACATCCACTCTTAAAAAATTTCAAAACTCCGCCATCTCTCTCCCCACATCCACCACTGCTGGCGGCTCACCTCCAACTGCGCAACGCTACGCGCTGTTCACATCCAGCTGCCGCTGCCCAACACTACAATGGCAGACAACAACGCAAACTAGCCACAGACTGCACACAGCACAGCCAGTTATTTTCATACAGAGCGCTACGTAACGTTGCCAATAAGAAAACATAAACAGCCTACTTACAAACTACCCGGTGGTCACCGCCTCTCATGTTAGTGTAAATACTGTCTCTGAATAGGTATGATATTTTAGTCCATCTCACTGTGTATTTCTTTAAGTTAAATTCTGTGCTACAGTATAGTAGTTCCTCCTGTGTACCAAAAACATCAACCACCTGTGCTGCATAACGTCGAGCATTACTGTCCACCAATACGAAGTCTCAGCCTACAACACCTTGCGACTAACGTACATATGGTCCAAAGACCTCGATACGATACCTGGCAACAGTTAAACCTTGCCGACTCACCCATACAATTTCATGAAGGGTTGTTAGAGTGGTCAACAGAATCCCCGCTCACACCATCACTGATCGTCCTGCTTATCATTCTACAATGTTCGGGTCGAGAAATCCTGTCACACGTTACCCAGATGTAAATCTGTCCTGAATCACTCGCCAGACGAAGTCGGGAGTCACCAGTCAAAGTACCATTGGCCCACTGTTCGACCACCCAGGTGACATGTTGACGACTCCACGCCAGACGTTCCCTTCTCTAAAGACGAGTGAGATGTACACGTACAGCAGTCCGTGACGATAAAGGCCACTCTGACAAAGCCTTCTGTGCATCGTTTTCCTCGATACAACTCGTCCAATAGATGCGGCGAGGGCCACTGCCAGTTGCCACGCAGTGCTGATGTGGTACCGCCATGTCCTTACAGCCAAATAGAGTTCCTCTCTTCCTGATGTCACACGTCGTCGGCGCTGCCCTGGTCTTCGGGATACAGTTTTTGTCTCTCTAAAATGTCGCCACATCCGAGAAACAATAGAACCCTTCACATTAAGCCATCGGATCATATCGGTTTGCGACTGTCCTATTTCCATTCTTCCTATAGCCCTCAACCGCAGAGAGTCTGGTAGGCGTCTTCTCTGTGCCATATTCCACCGTCTGTGACTGTGTACACACCGGCTGTGGGTGTGGGACTACCTGGCCAACAGTACTCTGTTTGATAGGTGCCCTGACGTCATCGTCGGCGTGGTTGTCAGTTGACCGGAATGCCATCGTCCGTGCAGAAGACGACCGTAGTGACAGATGTATGATTATGTCGTCAATATGACACAGGACAGATAGACAGTAGTTTGTGGCCTTAATTTCGGACACAAGTATACAACATAAAGTTTGTAGTATGGCTTTATGGCCATTATTTTCACTTGGTAGTATCTATTCGTACTGGAAAACCATTGTGAGTAGCAAAATGTATACTCTACATGTTACTCATATAAATGTTCATGTTTTTTTAAGTGTCATTGACACAGTATCCACTACCATAACCAGCTGGAATATACTATAAAGATTTATTTCTGTATACTTGAGTATCTGTAACTGTAAACATATCACACCACACAAGACATAAAAAATATAAAATCTTATTACTATTCAACGCAGACGTTTTGATCCTAGTGAGGATCCATTAGTTTCAATTTTTCTTAGTCTCAGTGTGCTATTGGTTAACAGCCTCTGTGAAATATTCTTACCGCTCTAAATGGCGCAGTATTTATCAGTTGCCACTTCTTATTCTTTTTCATCATTAAGAAAGGATCTTTACAGGGTACAAGGAGTGCCTTGCCCCCTAATTTAAATTCTTGAGCTTTGGGTGTAACCTTTTGTCAAAAGCTTCCTTTCTTTTACCAGCACTCTGTCTCTGAAATCATAGTGTGTCTGATATTTTCCTCCTCTGATTCATTCTCTATCTGTAATTGTGGTAAGGGCTGTGACCAATTATTGTTCGCACATTTTTTCAAGAACACATCAGCTGGTGTTTGTAATGCAGACATGACAGGTAGATTGATGACTATTGCTTCAAATGGTGCTAAGTATTCTACATCTTTGTTTGTACAGTTCTTTGTTTGGCGCATAAGTGCACATAAATCTATTGAATTCCTTAATTATCCTTACTGTGGATTACTTTCTGGCTGAAATTGGGTTATTAAAATTAGTTTTATTACATATTCCTGTAGAAAAGCTCCCCATTTCTTACTTATTTTTAACATGTAAAGTTTAACGCATTTTCAAATACAAGTTATAGCACTTTACCGAATTGCAGTATGTTGTCGTTTACGGTTCTTTTGATAATGGGACAGCTGTTGCTGGGTTTGTAGCACACAATCTGACTTATCTGGAAAACAATTAATACTTGGCTACTGAGTACGTAACACCTCCCCTAGCTTGTGGTACGGGGCCTACACCATAAATTGACACGATTTCTAATTATTTTTCTCTAAGAATACCATTGTGGTTCTGTTTGTTATTTCTGTTTAGTGGCTTTTTTGTGAAAGGTCAAACAAGGTCATAAAAATCTGATGCACTCTTCTACATAAATTTGGAAAATGGCATTGTATACCAACATTATGTGTATATTTCGACACTTTAAAATTCCCTAGGCATAGTGAGTATACCATATCAGATCATCCTCTGCTGTAAGAAATACGTACCATATATCACTATCGAAATTGCACCTGTGAAGTAAGACATTATTGTGAATTTCGGTGTACTTCTGGTTGTCTTATTTTGAGCCACATGTGGTCGTGGTTTGCATCCTATCGATTTATGACACACACCTAAGTAATATTGGCTGTGTATAGCATCATTAATTTGATACATCTTAAAATATATCTCTTGTTCCTCTGTATCTGAAAATTTTGGGGAACAATCAGACAATTCCGGTAAAGTATCAGCTATACTGTCGTCTTTAACGCTTATGTGTAATATTTGGAAGTAATGAAGATCTAGCCGTTCATGCTTGTAACGGATTTCAACTCATATGTCTGAAACTGAACGCAGTTGATCATTTGGTTTGACAAGTGCCAGCAAAGGACTACTATAAGGCGAAAGGGAAATCTCAGTGACCTCCCAGTGTAATATTTTTCTGATCTACCAAAATGTTATCTTGTTTGTCAGGAAGTATACGTGGTTTGTCAGGTAGTATACTAATATATTTCATTAGTAGGTCCGCCAATTCAGTCTGGTTTATAGTGTCCTGACATCGTGACTTTCATACTTTAATTTGGTTGTGATTCAATTTGTAGTAAATGCCATTTACGAGTGTGCCCTTTACTCTTCAAAACAGTGAAACTGTGTCATTTGCACACGGTAATCCTTTCTGAGTAAACTTTTCCCTAACACCCTGGCTATATTTGCCATGGTGTGCTTTGCTTTTTATCAGATCTGGAATAGCTTCCTTGGAATCAGCCGCCAAAATCCACTTAACCATGTCAGCTAGGTAGCTCACAGATAAGCCTTTAACGATTAGGAATGTACTCTTTATTGCCCCATATCCTATGTGCAAATGAACCTCTCTCTTCCATTTAATGCTTCACGATTTTGTGCTGATTGTTCCCATAATTTTGCAGTTCTGATCGATGGAATAGGGACGTGATGGGGTCTCAAAAAAGTGGCTCTGAGCACTATGGGACTTAACGTCTGAGGTCATCAGTCCCCTAGAACGTAGAGCTACTTAAACCTAACTAAGGACATCACACACATCCATGCCCGGGGCAGGATTCGAACCTGCGACCGTGGCGGTCACGCGGTTCCAGACTGTAGCGCCTAGAACCGCTCGGCCACTCCCACCGGCGATGGGTTTTAGTGACCTTATCAAAAAAACTTGCTCACAATGACATTCATGATGGCAACTGTGTCTACCAATGCGCTAATAGCTGCCTGACTATATCCTCTATTTGCCCTTTGCATGTATCAGTGTTGCTGCATAATTCATCTGAAATGTATATGTCCTCATTATATCTCAGCATATCGTTTGTAAGAAGATAATACTATTTCCCAAAGGAAATGAAAACCGTTCCTGCAGTTTCCTACTAAACGTCCATTGTGCATCAATTTGAACAATCTTCAAGATGCCATAGTATATAATAATTACGAATCTGTACTCCTTAAAATAAAACCATTATACACCTTTTAAACATTAATCAAAATATACTCTAGACTGAGCAGTACAATTCCCTACACAATGAGACTTCATTTTGATGCTAACTGTGTCAGTATTTCATATAAATTTACTCGAATGGAAAATTCAGTAATAGTTGCTGCCAACAATGTATCTTCAAGGAAGGATGGGAACGCAGCTATCAGTAGTAATCCCATTGTTTCTTCTTCTTATGATTATTATTACGTGCAATTAGATCCTGTTGGATCACTCACACCTTGATTCTTTTTCCTTTCTTCCGCACTGCTCTGACTCTTTTATGCATGTCCTCTCTTCCATTCCTCTGTCCATTTTGTTCCTGATTTCTTCGGAGCTTCGTTTCCTGACTTAATTTCCCATCTGTCAACTTTCTGCTTAAATACCTTTCTGTTCAAAATATCGGATAATATATCTGAGCTTTCTGTAGACCCTTTTTTGACCTCTGGCATCAATAGTATATTTTTAAGGCCTGATATGTATTTAAGGATTTTGTGCATAAGTCTTGTTTAGGGAAGTCTAGAGAGGTGCCCATAAAATTTTAATCGCCTTTTTTTAATGTCTGCTGCAAGATTGGACAATTTCTCAGTTGTTTGACTATATTGTAGTCTATAGCCCTCTCCTGTTTCCTTTGGCCCTAGTATCTTTGTGATGATTTTACATTCTTCCCTTACTAAGGTTTCTAGCTCACATTTCATGTAGACTGTCAGGGTTTCACTGGCATACAGGACTTCAGGGTCAAATACTGTATTACAGCGTCTAATTTTAGTGTTTTTTGGACAAGCGTTTTTTATTAAACACCTTGTAGGTTCTTCCTTAGGCTTTTCCCATTCGCGAAGGACTTTGTCCAGCACAATGTTGAATAGGAGAGGAGACAGATCACCACCTTGTCGGGCGCCAGTTTTGATTAGGAAGGGCTCAGATATTTCACCCATGAATTTCTCCTTGGAGGTAGTATCGGTCAATGATTCATTAATGAGGTTAAGGGTTTTAGGATCTGACCCTTGTTCTTCAAGGATATAAAAAATTCCTTCTCGATCAACTGAGTCGTATGCCTTTTTAAAGTCAACAAAGTGCAAATTACTGGGCTACTTCTGACTGTTTTGTATTTTAGCACGGTCATTAGATAGAAAATTTATTCTGTGCGGAATCTACTGGGGCGAAAGCCACCTTGGTATTTACCAGCTTTGTCTTCTTGTTGCTCTTGTGCTCTTTGAAGAAGACAGGCTAATAGGATTTTGTTTACGACATGAAGTAGGGATATGCCTCGATAATTATTTACATCAGATTTGTCTGCTTTTTTGTATAACGGATGAATAAGTGCACATTTCCATTCCTGTCGTAATTTTTCTGGCTCCAAAATATGTGCAATTATTTGGGTTAACTCTCTCAGAGAATTTTGTCCTAGAGTTTTCAGTAGCTCAGCAACAATCCCATCTTCACCAGATGTTCTAATGTTTTTTAATTTAATAATATGTTCGCGAATTTCTTCTTGTGTTGGTGCGGATGATTCATGGTGCGTGTAAGTAGGTCTTTCTTAAGGGAATCTCGAAGGCGGTTCCGGACAGTTTAGGAGCGTTGGAAAACAATGTGCCAGTTCCTTACAGGTTTCCTGGTTAGTGAGTGGAAGTTTTGTGTCAAATTTCTTGAAACGTAAATTTTGTGGACTGTATCCGCAGTTTTTTTCTGCAAAATTCTGTAAAAATCTCGTGTATTGTAGTTGCAAAAGTTTACGTCCATTAAGTTCAGTCGGTTTTTCCGGTATTTTCTTTTGGTCTGCATAATGATTTTCGCCACTAGTTTCCTAATTTCATAAAATTATTAAATATTTTCCGATGTTTTCTTTCTACTGTAGTCAAGAAAAGCCTTTTTTTATTTTTCCTAAGATTTATCACATTCTGTATCCCAACACGGATGTTTTGTGTTTTTCTTCAGGGGAACTAAATCTGTTGCCTTCCAGATTGTTTTACTATGAAATTTTTCCCAAGCATCTGCCGGGACATTTTCCAGTTCTTCTCCAAGCTTAGTTTCTTCGATACTTCTGGTGTCCAGTTTATGTTGGTTCACGTTCATGCGGTGGAATATCTTTGGGGTAAATTTCATTTTTATGCGTATTAGATAGCGGTCTGAATCTATATTTGCACTTCTATGGACTTGTATATCATGGACTTCTTTCTGTAGAGGATATGAGACGGCAACATGATCAATCTGATATTCATCGAGCTCTTTAATTGAGGATGTCTAGCTATTTTGTTTTTGGGGATTCTTTCTCATGATGATGACGTGATTTTAAATTTGTTTTGTTGGCATGGTTCGATAAACCATTTTTCCGTTTTTGTTGGTAAATTTATGGTCGGGATATTTTCCTACAGTTTTCCATCACTCTTTTCTCTGCTTATCTGAGCATTGAAGTCACCGAATAAGTTTTTGATCTCCTGCTTTGGAATATCAGCCGTTACTTCCTCAAGATCGGTCCAGAATTTCCCCGCACTCTATGGATCCTTTCTGTTAGCAATGTTGGTGGGAGCATAAACGTTAATGAAGGTATATTTCTTGTTAGCGCACTGTTTGCGCTTTGTTATAAAGCGGTTGCTTGTTGTTAATATTGCAATTGGTTTGCAACTGACTGCTGTGTTTCTGCCATTCATGATAACAATTTAGTCGCAGCGCTTAGTGGTTCTGCATGGAATCAATATTGGTGAACAGTGCATCTGTTACGCAAAAGAGCCTATGCATGATACATCGACTTACTAATAAGAGTTCTTAGATATGAGTGAATCTACGTTGCATTAATAAAGCCGAATTTGGTTCGTTGACAAAGTAATGCTGCGGTCCAAAGAGTCCTCTCTCGCAGCCATACACAGCTCACTCGTAGTACATGTTTAGCAAATACTTCTTCGTCTATGCATAGACGAAGAAGTATTTGCTAAACATGTACTACGAGTGAGCTGTGTATGGCTGCGAGAGAGGACTCTTTGGACCGCAGCATTACTTTGTCAACGAACCAAATTCGGCTTTATTAATGCAACGTAGATTCACTCATATCTAAGAACTCTTATTAGTAAGTCGATGTATCATGCATAGGCTCTTTTGCGTAACAGATGCACTGTTCACCAATATTGATTCCATGCAGAACCACTAAGCGCTGCGACTAAATTGTTATCATGAATGGCAGAAACACAGCAGTCAGTTGCAAACCAATTGCAATATTAACAACAAGCAACCGCTTTATAACAAAGCGCAAACAGTGCGCTAACAAGAAATATAAATGGTAAGGTTATATTTACGTTGAAGTATTTGTACTTGGGAAACAGCAGCTTAGTCTTTGTATGCAAAGTTCCGAATTGTGAAGTAGGTTTCATTTTCCACGGGCTTCCAGAAGAGCTGAACAACTGCGTAATGAGCTCGCAGTCGCCATATCGAAGTTGAAGTGTTTCCTTGCGTGAACCTCCATCTTCGTCGCAGTTGCTAAATTCTTTCTCCTATGAAATTTTATTTGTCCGTATAGTCACTCACAATTTTTTGTATTTCATTAATTATTTTCTTTTAATAATTAATTTTCTAATCAGTCATCTCTAAACTATGTAGGCCAACAGACACTTTCCATTATCATGTAGTCTCTCCTCTTGTGTTCTCACAGATAGTGATAATTGGATAAATAAGCCAATATTTTTTCAATCAACATTCTTGTGAGTGGTTCAATGTGGCCGCCACCAATACGTCTCCTGTGACATTCTCCTCATTCCAGACTAACACTTGCATCCCACGTCCTCTATTACAAGCTGGATGTATTCAAATCTCTGTCTTCCACTAAAGTTTTTTCCCTCTCTAGTTCTCTCAAGTAACTTGTAGGAAATTCCTTAATGTCATGTATTTCCTATCATCCTGTGCCTTCCCTTGTTAGAATTTTCCACGTGTCCCTTTATTAATCAATTCTGTCGAGAACTTCCTCTTTCCTTATCTTACAGTCCAATTAATATTCGGAACTCTTCGGTAGCAGCACTTCTCTAGTGCTTCGATTCTATTCTAGCTTCCCTCCACCCAAGAGTCTCTACTGTACTATGCCGTGTTCATCCAGAGATGAAATCCTATGTTTTGTTAACAGTAGACTTGTCTTGGTCAGGGATTCTCTCTTTGCCTATTTTTCAACAGTCAGATGGTATGTCGTCGGTCTCATAGATTCTATACACCAACCTGAATGGTGGTTTGGTTGCCGTTTCTACCAGAGACTTTAGAAATTACGATGGAAAGTTATCTATTACATCTGCCGTATTTGATCTCAACCATTCCTGAGCTGCAGAAGGAAATTTTCATTCTGCAGCGGAGTGTGTGCTGAAATGAAACGTCTTGGCAGATTAAAGAAGTGTACACGCCTGGCAGATTAAAATTGTGTACCAGACCGAAACTCGAACTCGGGATCTGTGCCTTTCATAGGTAGGTGGTAGGACGCGAAATTGGAAGGTGCGAATTTCGTGTTTCGGTCTGGCACACAGATTTAATCTGGCAGTAATCTCCCTCAACTCATTTAAATTATGATTCTGATGCTGGGTTCCCTATGTCTTTGACATATTCTGTAATTTCTTCTATTACTACCTCAGACGAGTGCCGCCTTCATACAGGCGTTTAGTGCACTCTTTCCGTTCATCTGTTCTTTCCTCCATACTTAATTCTGGAATTGTGATTACACTCTTGATGTGGTTTTCACCTTCCTATATGCTGAGTCATCCCTCCTGATGATCGTTTCTGCTTCTATTTTTTCACACTTCTCTCGTAGCCATTTCGCCATTTCCATCCAGAACATCATATTTATTACATTGCTAAGTGATTTATATTGCTGTATTCTCAGATTTCCCTAAATATTATGGTGATTCCTTCTTTAGCCGACCTTTTCCCCAAGATTACTTCGCAGGTACTTTTCATGTACCTATGTTTTCTCTCCAAAACCTGTCATTTCCCTTTTTAGATACGTCTTCTTCAACTGATCTGTCTTCTCCTGTATTCCTCATCGTAGTATCCACATCCTTAGCAAACTTCAAACCTATTTCATCATTTCTCAGTACTTCAATATGCCACTTCATTCAACACTGATTATATGTGTCCGTACTTTTAACCCTCTCTCTTTCTCCCTCTTCCCTTTTCTTTGGGTCAGGAGTCTTCTGACTGGTTTGATGCGACCTGCCATGAATCCCACTCCAGTGTCACCCTATTCAATTGCATTAGTACTTGCAGCCTACGTCGTCAATTATTTGCACGATGTATTCCAACCTTTAGTTTCCTCTGCAGTTTGCCCTTCACTCCATGGAGTTCATTTCGTGATGTTTTAACAGATGTCCCCCTATCCGATTGCTTCTTCTCAGTGTTTTACATATATTCCGTTGCTCGCTGTTTCTACGGATAACCTCTTCGTTTCTCAGATTATCAGTCCACTTAATTTTCAACATTCTTCTACAGCACCACATCTCATATGCTTTGATTTTCTTCTTTTCCGGTTTTCTCCCAGTCCATGTTCCACTACCACACACTACTGTGCTCCATATGTACAGTCTCAGGAAATTCTTCCTCAAA
Organism: Schistocerca americana; assembly: GCF_021461395.2. Lineage (NCBI taxonomy): Eukaryota > Metazoa > Arthropoda > Insecta > Orthoptera > Acrididae > Schistocerca > Schistocerca americana. The sequence continues at coordinate 746,852,526 of NC_060122.1, read as the reverse complement.
TTAACACCAGTGTTTGATACTAGTAGACTTCTCTTGGCCATGAATGCCCTTTTTGTCAGTGCCAGTCTGCCCTTTATGTCCTCCATGGCCCATCCATCATGGATTATTTTGCTACCTAGTTAGCAGAACTCATCAATTTCATATACGTCGTAATCACCAATCCCTACGTTAAGTTTCTCACTGTTCTCATTTCTGCTACTTCTCATTACTTTCGTCTTTCTTCGATTTACTCACAGTCCACATTTTCTACTCATTAGAATGCTCATGCGATGCAGTCGATCCATAATCCTGCTTCACTTCTTTTTATCATTACTAAACTATGATTTGCTCCTAGGTGCACATTACAATGTCTAATTTTGGAATGTACCTCTGAACATAAAGTAAATCAGTTGGAATCTTCCTGTGTCTCTGGAAATTTTCCAAGTATAACTACTCCTCTAGCGGTTATTACACAGTTCAGTTAGTATTTCTTCTCTCTCACTCCTATTTCCGAGCGCCTGTTCTCTCCTACTCTTTCCTCAGTTCCTTCCCCTGCAACCGCTTTGCAGTGTCCCACGATAATTACATTTTTATTTCCCTTTACTTACTGAGTATCAGTCCACTATCTTCATGCATTTTCTCCAGATGTATGTCTGCGTCATTCCTGCAAGTTACCTGATGGTGATTGAAGGTGGATACCTCCATAACAAGTCATAGCCTCTGTCTTCTACTACAGTTTGTAATACAAAAAAGAAATTTTAGTTTGTTCTCGAAAATCTGTTATATGGCTACAAGTAATGATGGGTACAGCATCCCTAGTGAGTCCCTGAAGCATTTGTCTTGTTAACGGTTTTGTAATTTGTCAATACGTGATGATTACACAGTATTTCATTCCCACTGGAACGGTTAGCTAGTTCTTTTCTTAACCTGATTGTAATAAGTACTTCCGAACATTGTTGAAGTCTGGCTGTACCAGAGGCGAACAGTACTGTCTCCTCAACAAAGTGAATGTTATTCATATTACGTTTCATTAGGATTTTCTCTCACCTATTTTTTTTCTTTTGAGTCATCAGTCTTCTGACTGCCTTTAAGCTAACCGCCACGAATTCCTCTCTTGTGCCAACCTCTTCATCTTAAGAGTAGCACTTGCCACCTACGTCCTCAATTATTTGCTGTATGTATTTCAACCTCTGTCTTACTCTATAGTTTTTGCCCTCCACAGCTCCCTCCAGTACCATGGAAACTACTTCCTAATGTCTTAACAGATGTCCTATCACCCTGCCCCTTTTCCTTGTTCGTGTTCTCCACATATTCCTTCTCTTTCAGATTCTGGGCAGAACGTACTCATTTCTTACCATAACAGTCCACCTAATTTTCAACATGCGCCTGTAGAACCACATCTCAGATGCTTTGATTTTCTGCTGTTCCAGGTTTAAACAAATTTCCTCCTCAAATTAAGACCTATGTTAGATACCAGTAGGCTTCTCTTGCCCAGAAATGCCCTTATTTCCACAGTAAGTCTGCTTTTTATGTCCTCCTTGCTCCGTCCGTCATTGGTTACTTTGCTCTCCAGATAGCAGAATTCCTTAATTTCATGTACTTCGTGATCATGAATCCTGGTGTTAACTTTCTCGTTGTTCTCATTTCGGCTATCATTACTTCCGTGTTTCTTCGATTTATTCGCAGTCCATTTTCTGTACTCATTAGATTATTAATTCCATTTAGCACATCATATAATTCTTCTTCACTTTCACTCAGGATAGCAATGTTATCAGATAATCGTATCGTTGATATTATTTTACCTCGAATTATAATTCCACTCCTGAAGCTTTATTTACTTCCATCATTGCTTCTTCAATGTACAGATTGAACAGTAGGAGTGAAAGACTGCATCCTTGTCTTATATCCCTTTTAATCCCAGCACCTCATTCTTGGTCGTCCACTCTTATTAGTCCTCCTTCGCTCGTGTACATATTGTGTATAATCCGTCTCCCCGTATAGCTGAGCCCTATTTTTCGCAAAATTTCGAACATCTTGCGCCATTTTACGTTGTTGAATGTTTTTTCCAAGTCGACAAATTCTATGAACGTTTCTTGATTTTAGTGTAGTCCTGCTTCCATTATCAACCGCAACGTCAGAATTGCCTCTCTGGAGTCTTAACCCTTTCTGAATCCAAACTGATCGTCATCTAGCACATCCTCAAGGATCATTTTCATTCTTCTGTATATTACTCTTGGCAGCATCTTGCATGCATGAGCTGTTAAGCTGATTATGCGATAATTCTCGCACTTGTCGGCTCCTTCAGTCTTCAGAATTTTTTGGATGATATTTTTACGAAAATCAGACGGTATGTCCCCAAACTCATACATCCTACATACCATCGTGAATAGTCGTTTTGTTGCCACTTCTTCCAATGATTTTAGAATATTGATATAATGTTATCTATCCCTACTACATTATTTGATCTTAAGTCTTCCATAGCTCACTCAAATTCTGATTCTAATACTGGATCCACTATCTCTTCTAAATGGAACCCTGTCTTCTTCTATCACATTTGACAAATCTTCCCCCTCATACAAACTTTCAATGTACTCTTTCCATGAATTCGCTCTCTCCTCTACATTTAACAGTGGAATTGTTGCATCCTTAATGTTGCCACTCTTGATTTTTGTGTCACTGAATCTAGTTTTGAGTTTCCTGTATGCTGAGTCAGTCCTTCCAAGAATCTTTCTTTTTCGATTTCTTCACATTTCTCATACAGCCATTTCGTCTTAGCTTTTCTGCACTTCCTATATATTTCCGTCCTCAGCGACTTGTATTTCAGTATTGCTGAATTTCCCTGAACATTTTTGTATTTCCTCTTTCATCGATTAACTGCTCTCAGCTTAAGGATCATACATCTGCCTCTATGGCTGCCAATATTTATTTATTTATTTTTTATTGTCATTGTTATTATAATTTCTATTATTAATGTTTTCATTTGATCTTATTGCCTTTAGTGCCACTTAATTCTCAACATCCTGATGAAGTCTAACTGAATCAGTGTTATTTGTACCTACTTCTTCACTGTATAGATATGCTCTCATGTGTCAGAGTTCTTAGACTCACAGTACATAAATGGCATCTTATGGTAGCTCCCCCTACGCCTCCCCACATTGCGTTTAACTTCTGCAGTTCAGTCAGTGAACATATTTCTCTGTTTACACTACCAATCGTTCTAGTGAAATTCATTTTAAGATTACTTCAGCTAACAATATTTCATTGCAATGGGAGGAAAGTAATGATGGATAAAATATCTAACCCTTTTCCAAGAGCTTTATACTCTTGTATCATTCAACCCTCACCTTAAACTTTTAAGGCGTTCTAGGATGTCAGTTTGTGTTAAACTGACAATACAAGCGAGGCTGCTGTCTGGAAATTTACAAGTCCGTCAGACTTTGCACGTAGTATCCATAAGTAAGCTTCTACTTTGAATTTTCCATAAATTTTCGTATCTTGGTCGCAGTGGCTCGTGGTGCTGGAGCTGCTGCAAGTAGTAAAATGTCGTACAAAGAGGCATCTGGCAAAGAACAAAACAGTTTTTGAGAAATAACATCTCAAGTGGCGTTTAGGACGCCCCAAATTTGTTGCTGGGCAGTAATCCAGGTAGATTCCAGACTTCACTGTACACATAAGATGCACAGTAATCTAACACTTGGGTTAAAGAGCAAATCACCACCCTATAATCGTTAATATACGCTCACGACTAGTAGTCCGGACATCATTGCGACTCAAATTCGTTTTATCGCTACGTCTTTTCGTATCTGAGCACAGGTTAGGAACTTTTCTAGCATTTGTGACGACCATGTTCGGTACACGCCCATTTCTGTCGGATGCCCCCACTCAACTTCTCCTACTGGGTTCAGTTCAGCTCTTGCAGCACCCCGGCACCACAAATCATCTCGACCTCTCCGGTACCGGATTCGTTCCGTTTCCTTATGAGGTGTGGCTCCGCCCAGCTAATGAGAAACTGTCACGCAGTTACAGGTCACGTATTTGCTAAGTGGCCACTGCAACATCACCGAGAATTACATCAGCTGCTTCCTACTCTGCCGAAAGTAGGGTTCTGTTGCCCAACCTCATGAACTGTAATGAACTCAATAAAGAATACTGAATACGCAATCTAGGATATATGTGCTACAGTCAGTCCTACCATATGGGGAAAAACATCTAAATCCTTATCATTCCTTGTAAGTCGAAAGCAAATACGCCGTGTTATTTATTCAGGTTAGTAATGAAGTCTCTGTATCACAGTAGACGTATTAACTGCAGAATTTTGTGCATGTCATAGTGGCTCTTAAAACTCTATTTCGTTATCCCAGTCAGTCACTGCTGTGGCTACTGCTGCTGAGAAGGTTTGATTATTTGTCAGCATGCTTTTGTCACAATCTCAGTTTTCTGAAACAAAGAGCATGTGCAAATGCCTACGATCCACATAATCGTCACTAATGAATAATAAAAAACCAAGCAGAGTTTATGAGAATAGAAGCAGAAAGAAAAATAGTAAGGGATTGGCAGAAAGAAAGATTTCTTTCCGAAAAATATTGAACGTGTACTGCCTAAGAGAGTGGAATAATATGATTTTCGCACGACAGACTATTTGACTAGATTACGCGAAACACCCCATATAACGCTCAAATACGACAGTAGCGGCGTCTTTAGGATAACGTATCAGAACTCCGTAAAAGAATTATTTGGCCAAAAAGGCGACACGTTCAAACACTGACTTAAGGAGAACATATATACAACGAATAAGAAATCATTAGGTTCTCAGTTTAAAGATATTAAACACAAAATTTCCATTGTTCATCATACAACACAGATTTTACAAATAGCTGAGAAGGGGAAAAACTTGAAAAAAAAATAGATTACAGGATGGAAGACTCGTTAACGGTGACCAGAGCCGATATTTTGTAACCAATTTCCAGTCCAGTCGTTTATTAAAAATAACGTTTATTGCAGAACATGCCACGATGATTGACTCGTTCATTCAGCGCAGGTCGAAAATTGACCTGCGCTTAATGTTTCCGCTGAAATTGTTTGTTGAAACGAAGTTCAAACGTCTGTGGTGTGATGATCTATGGCTGTCCTCTTTCGGTACGAAACGTTCTAGATACACGTTCAGATTCCTTGAAAGCTGAAATAAAATCAAAATCGTCTTCGTGCGTAGGATTCTACGAAAACAACAGCTGATCGTAGTTAAATGCTGTGACAGTACTTCAGACTGTATCACAAACTACAAAAATGATAGTCCCAAACGAGGCCTCTGTCGTACCCCTTACTGTCAATCTTTGTACAGTACAACGTAAATTTTACCTGTTTTCATATTGACGTATTGTTAATTCTAATTCTTCAAATAGACGTGTTATAAAACGCTGATTCACTTTATGTCTTACAGCTTAACACTTTCAATATAATTATTAGCGAAAAATTAATTGTGCATCAGGACCAGTCCACGAACAAAAACTTGACTGTATTCACTTTCTAACATATTCATTATAAACGAATTTCAGCTAACATGAGAAAATGTGAGGAATGCGAAGCCTAATTATCAATGTATCCATCAGTTATGGGATTCACTACATAAAGTTGGCGTAATTTTAATTAATGTACTTATACATGAAGCAATTTATATGTCTTTCATATGCACAGACGTAATAAACGCTATTCCCAGGTCAGATGTCTTTTAAATATTTAATTAGGGATCTAACTATTTTTATACTGTTCTGTGTAAGGTCTTCTCAAATTATTGTTCTGTTTTTTTTGTATGCTTCTGCACACAAGTGTGTAGTTAACAGACTACGTTTTCAGTCATCTACATGAATTGTTTGAAAGCCATCCATTCCGCTTATAGCTGTACAAAGACTGCCGTTTCAACAACCACAAGTGAAATTTGTGAGTGAAACAATTGTGACGCTTGAATTATGTAGACGAGAGCAGGAATTATAATAGATATTAAATCATCATTTAAATTGCAGTTTTTGTTTTGTGAAAGTGTACCAGGCGTTAGACACATCATAGAGCGTACTCGAATCTCAAAATACGTATTCGCTAATTCTGGTCTATGTACGCGTATTTGGAAGTTACGACACAAGTTATTCTCTCGCCAATTCACGATGAGTGTTTACTTAGAAAACATTGTCATTATAATTCCTAGAATTTGCAGCAGGTTTTCGCTGTCTTAGTACACACAGTTACTTCTAGAAACGTCTGTATGCCTTGCGGAAGTTTACGATTCTGTGTAATATTTTTAAGGCTAATTGGTATCGTTGTTCGATCTACAAAAGCTTATAGTTTGAGACCAAACTACGATTCAAATTTCGTAGTGCACCGTTTGCAACTAATCTCCGTTTCTCGGTGTCTCTCTGTCTTATATACATGGAAGAAACCAATTAAATACATTACAGTATAACACTACAAAGCTGTCGTAACTGAAGGTGCCTCAAGGACTCAAGATCGCGTCTGGTGGTTTTACATCTTTAGTTTCAAAATTGAGTTGCTCATTGCGAACAGTTTTATGGCTCGTCTCTCTATCCAATTGGTTTCTTAACACCAAGAGCTGTTGCCGAAGGTTTCAGTGTCATGTGATCCCCTTGGGGATTTAATTTCTTTCCTACTAAACTACGTACATGAACAATGAGTTCCGTTCACTCGGCTTTCCCATGTTTTTAGCACCCTTTTGCAGCACATAGTTAGAGCATAGTCGAAAATTATTGATGGGCTTTTGTCTTATAAAATTTTTGCGTGGATACTTTAGTTCGGATACTTTGAGACGAATCTGATGTAGTCATAACACAGAGATCTTCGGAAAAATCGGTATTTCATATGTTCTGTAAACTTCGCTGGTGATTATACATCACACTAAGTCACGAAATAGTCTGTGGAAATAGTACCTACTTTTTGCCTTCAACAGTTCTCTCTAGTATCACGGAGCTTATTCGCCGATGTCTTATTACATGTCGTATTGTTCTGTCCCTTCTACTTATCAATATTTTCCACATGTTTCTTTCTTCGCCGATTCTACAGAGAACCTCGTCATTCCTTATCTTACTTGCTCACCTAATTTGCGACATCCTTTTACAGCACCACATCTCAAACGTTTCGATATTCACGTTTTCCCTTCACACAGTCCACAATTCACTACCATACGATGCTGTGCTCCAAACATCTTGATTAAGACCTATCTTTATTACTAGTGTGTTTCTCTTGGCCAGGAATATTCTCTTTGCCTGTGTTAGCCTTCTTTTTATGTCCTCCTTGTATCGTCCGTCATGGGTTATTTTGCTTCCGAAGGAGGAAGATCCCTTAATTTAGTCTACATCCTGGTCTTCCGTTTTGATAAGTTTGTCACTAATGTCATTTCCGCTCTTCCCAATTACTTTCATATTCCTCTGATTTACTCTCAATCCATATTCTGTATTCATTAGCATGTTCATTCTGTTCAGAAGATTCTTCAGTGCTTCTTCATCTTCACTGAGGACGGCAATGTCATCAGCGAATCTTATAATCAGTATCCTTTCACTCTGATTTTCGTTCCACTCTTCACTCTTTCTTTTATAACTTTATATAGTCTGGAAAGAGGGGGTGAATCACTCTAATCCAAGCACTTCGTTCTCGGCTTTCCATTCCTGCTGCTCTTTCTTGGGTCTTTTGCGAAGTAAAGATTATCTATCCAGCTTGATATATTACCCTTGTTTTTTTTCTGTTTTCAAGGTGGACAGGTCCTTTGACCGTGTCTTGATTCAATAACGACGTGTTATCGCGCAATAGGGTTGAGAGCGTCACTGATATGATACCCGAGTTGGGGTGGCAGTCACTGAAACAAAGGCTGTTTTCTTTGCGACGAGATCTATTTAGGAAATTTCAGTCACCTACTTTCTCTTCCAAATGCGAAAATATTTTGTTGTCGCCCACCCACGTAGGGAGAAATGATCATCATAATAAAATAAGAGAAATCAGAGCTCGAACGGAAACATTTAGGTATTCCTTTTTCCAACGTGCCATTCGGGAGTAGAATGGTAGAGAAGTAGCATGAAAAAGGGTCGGTGAACCCTCTGCCAGGCACTTAAGTGTGAACTGAAGAGTAACCATGTAGATGTATCAGTCTCGACGTCAGAACTCTATCTCTGTTGTTCTTACCTTTTCGAAACCCACATTGATCGTAATCTAACAAATCCTCTATTTTCTTTTCCATGCTGTCGTATGTTATTCCTATCACTGACCTGCAGGCATGAGCCTTTAAGCTAATTGTGCGATGGTTGTCCCATTTACGTTCCTTGCCTTCTTTGGGATTATGAGGATGATATCTTTCCGAAAGCCTGATACTCTCTCGCCAGATCATATATGCTACACACCAACTTCAACAGTAGCCTGTTTCCCACTTGCAACACTATAACACTGATGTGGTACGTTAAATGTCTTACCAAATTTAAATAATGTAAGTATTGTATAATGTGTTTCTCAGTAAACCTAGAAATATCAATTGTCAATTGAAAATGGAGTATTATTTTTGTTATTTTTTTTTGTAATATCTGTAAAGACTATAATATGAAGTAACTTTACTGGGTTAGTGCTGTCAGGGAATTTTTGTCAGAGACAGAAGATGGAATGCTAACGCAGTCTCTGGACGCGGGAAATATGACGTCAGTACGGGTTCGTGTAACGGCTGCATTGAGGGACAGGAATGTGAATGAAAGCGCGAGTTGCATTATTAATGAGAGATTAGGCTCTTGCAAAGCCAGGTTGTTAACTGCGAGCCACAACGACATGACAAGTGTGGGAAGACGCACGAGCCTTCAGGAATATCAATATGCTGCCTCACAACTGGTTATATCAAGTCAAAGTGTACCTATAACATATGGAGCAACAGGAAGCTTGTCGACGGCAGTGAAGACATTGTCTCGGCATCAATGACGAACTGTAAGGTCGGTTTGTCTTTTTTTGTTTTGTTCAAGTTTGAAACATTGCAAGGCAATACCCAGACCCTCTGAGTGAACCTTTCATACTGAGATAGGTGTTAAGTATTATACATCAATACTTTCGGTTCCCAGTCTGTTTGTTATCCCCTGTCATTTCATCTAGAGTAGAGCTCAAATCCTCTCCTGTTAATGAGTATTCGAATGTCATTGCATAAAGCTGAAACAACGTTACTAAGAAAGAGTAATAATGACAGTTTCTTTTTGTTGTTGAAAGTAAAACTGAGAGCGTCAGTGTGTTAACTGTTCAATAATAATAACCAGAGGCCAAGTGCACTCTTGCAATGTAACTGGGAAGTAAACTGAACTAGATTAACTGCAATTAAAGTAGTATTGGCTAATCAGAATTCAAGTGAAACAATATAGTAATTTTGCAGTTGTGAGTTTTATATTGTTTGTTACGAGGGTCGGTCAAAAAGTAATGCCTCCCATTTTTTTTCTACTTAAAGAAATTAAGTGAAAAATTTGAATTTGGCGCCATTCCTCAAACCTTCTTCTGCAATCCACTGCAGTAGTAACTTTCTGTGTCAACAGGTGGCAGCACAGCAGAAGTTTGTAAGATGGCCGACATCGATGTTCGTTTGAGACAGCGTTGTGTGATTGAATTCTTGAATGCAGAAGGTGAAACGCCCATACGCATTCATGAAAGACTGAAGAAGGTGTATGGTGTTGTGACAGTGGATGTCAGCACTGTTAGACGATGGGTTCGTCGTTGTAAGGAAGCTGAAGGGCAAACACCGTTGACTGACGAAAAGCGGAGCGGCAGGCCGGTGAGTGCAGTGACTCCACACAACATTCAGCAAGTTGATGACATCATTCGTGGTGACCGTCGGGTGACTGCAGATGAAGTGTGTCGCATTATTTCTCATAGTAAAGGCAGTGTGATCACGATTATTAAACAATTGGGGTACTCAAAAGTTTGTGCACGGTGGGTTCCAAGAATGTTAACCGATCAGAATAAAGAGGCAAGGAAAACAATAGCCTCCCAACACTTGCAGCGCTTCCGTTTGGAGGGAGATGAGTTTCTGAAAAAAATTGTGACCGGGGACGAAACATGGGTGCATTTTTTTGAACCCGAATCAAAGAGGCAGTCAATGGAGTGGCGTCACACAAGCTCGCCGAGGAAGAAAAAATTCAAAACTGTGCGATCGGCAGGGAAAGTTATGGCAACAGTTTTCTGGGATACAGAGGGTGTGATTCTGGTTGATTTTTTGGAGCAGGGATGCACAATAAATTCTGTTCAATACGTCACAACCCTCAACAAACTTAAAGCACGTCTTCAGCGAGTTCGCCCAACAAAATCAATGGCAGATGTTCTTCTTTTGCATGACAATGCAAGACCACACACCAGTCGTCACACCTCTGACGAGATTGTCAAAATTGGATGGGAAGTTTTGCCTCATCCCCCATACAGCCCTGACCTGGCACCATCAGACTTCCATCTGTTCGGGCCACTAAAAGAAGCTCATCGTGGGATTCATTTTGAAGATGAGGAGGCCGTCAAAACATCCGTGCGTCAATGGCTTAGGAAGCAGAGCTGTGATTTTTACCGTGCTGGGATACATGCCCTTGTTCAAAGATGGACCAAAACTGTAGAGATGGGCGGAGATTACATTGAAAAATGACAAAATGATCCTCAATGTTGTGGTTTTCAACCTATGTAATTGCATTTAAATTTCCTGACAATTAAACGTAGAAAAAAAATAGGAGGCATTACTTTTTGACTGACCCTCGTAGATTGGTATTTTGTGTTAACTGTATTCGTATTCCGGTGACACAGTTCTGCTGAACATTAATAGTGAATTATGTATCAAAGTGAATTCGCTATTAGTCGAGATAGGGAAGTTAAATGAGATCCATTATCAAATTTCGTAGCTCCTGTGCACGTAAGAAGACTTTACTTTGAGGCTATATAAATGTTGCTACAACGAAAAGCCTTTCAATAGTTCATCACTTTCAGTAATGAGCTCCTATTTCCATTCCAGATTATTACAGTTTGATTTTGTTTAAGATTTACAGCATCTGCTGTGATATTCCCACTATTACTTTGTACCGTGTCGTGTTGTTGCAAACGTGTGTGAGAAACTTCTGTTGCCGGCCGGAGTGGCCGGGCGGTTCTAGGCCCCACAGTCCGGAACCGCGCGACCGCTACGGTCACAGGTTCGAATCCTGCCTCAGGCATTGATGTGTGTGATGTCCTTAGGTTTAGGTAATTCTAAGTTCTGGGGGACTGATGACCTCAGAAGTTAAGTCCCATAGTGCTCAGAGCCATTTGAACCTTCTGTTGCCACATTCTTCATACGTCAATAGTCATTGCTGTTCCAACGTCGCTTGGGTACTGACAGACAACGGTAGTTTAATGAAGTCTAAACTATTACATTCAAGTGTGCTGTGATATATTGAAGTTCCTGGTGCTCCTTTTCGTTTCGTAATTTACGTGTATGACTGCGCTGTTTTATATTCAATATTCTAAATAGAGATAAGCAAAGAGTTGAAGAAGTGGAATAAATTGTTCGTTAGGATAACTTGGTGTACAATCCTCCCCATTAACCGGTAATTTTTCTTCGGAAACAATTCCCTTATTAAGATTCATTATTTCTTACAGGCGCGAGCTGTCACGACCAAACTTTCGCATCAACCGATTAGTAAGGGTGGGAATTACAAACTTCCCGCAGTGGAAATTACGAATGAATATTTTCTATTCCCTCTGTCATATTTGATCGTTAGACCCTCAATGCTCTACTGAACCCTCACTCTAACATTGGGTTCGCCGTGTCTTCCCTATCGACTACCACTGTCTGTGATTGGCCGTTTGCGGGAACTTTTGGGGATGCATTGTATGAGGATACTGATGGGCGAGTGGGGTGGGTTTTCGTACGGAAACAAGCTGATGCAGTTGAAGTTGAAAATGTGGCTGATGCGAATACAACTGTTTGATATGAAATTCGTGCAGATTTGGTTGTGGTTTGAGTAGATGTGGCTGGCATTTCTCCTCCTGGATTCAGTTGCACTGATGATGGTCGTGGCAACGAAGCAGCCGTAAGGGCCGGTGACGCTGCGGGCTGGTAGAGATGTAGTGCTGATGGTAGTACTGGTGGCGGCGGAGGTGGCAGCAGATGCAGCGGCGATAGAGCTGCAACAGACACTGAAGTGGTATAATCTGCTCAAAAGGTATTTGTTAAATACAAGGATTCATTTTGTGTAGGTGGCAAGACTGGTGGAGTAATCCGCTTAGCGTAGAAGGTGCAAAATGTAGTATAACTGGTGGATATATAGATTAGGTGGTAAAGGGGCTAATAAGAAGGGGGTGGGCCCCAGGTGCAATGTGGATATTGTAGTCGTTTTTGGTACATCTTATATTATGAGGACAGCAACACGGAGACTATAAGACGGAAGAAGTTTGACAATGACGTTGCCAGGTAGACGATGAAACCGTGACGAAGGCGACGACTGCCTGATGAAGGCGATGACTGCAGATGACTAGCACTGACGGTCATGCCGGGCTTCGAAGCCAATTATTGGTAGCAATGGTGATGATGAAGACAACGACGGTGAGGCGAAGAAAACTTTCCCTACCGAGATTTAAGCCCTGAGAGCTGCCTAGGCATTTGTTTTCCAGTCCTCGGAAGCAGCGCAAGAGACTACCATTCCAACTATTAAAGTTACGTGGAGGATTATGATGCCAGGGTGAAATACTTGTTTCTATGTAACAAGTGTGGTCATGTCTTTTATGAAAGTACACTTTGTGCTGTGAGATAAGATCCTTGACAGCGGGTAGTGCTTCAGCTTTGAATTGCGAAGAACAGAAATCAGTGCTCAGTGATAACTAAAAATCCACAGTTTTCTAGATGAGCACCAGGTCTTAGGTCGTAAGCTGAACACCGTTACGTGACTGGTTCAGACAGACGAGGGAAGCAGTCGCACCAAACCCACTTAAACTCTTCGGGACCTTTGCTGGCTGTACGGCGTGAATATTTGTTATGTTCTCAGGTCAGTTTTGCCTCATTCTTTTAAAAAATTGTTTTAATGTATATAAGAAGGGTAATCGTGGCTGCTAATTCGTCTTAGACGGTTGACATAATATTATGCTTTTACAGCAGCTAATGAGAATCAGAGTGAAAATAAAGATTCCCTGGCTGTGTGGCATGCTCTGTGCTACACATAATCTTTGAAGTACATAGTTCCAACAAATATCGTTTTGATCATAAAATAGGAATACGTACGGTGTGAATATATTAATGCAGAAAACAAAATTTTATCTGCAATTGACTTTGACAACCATGTGACTCTGGGACTATGGTGCGGCATAAGTCCGGCCGAGCATCCTGCCGACGTTGAATATAATTACATCACTAGGGCTTCTAGAACCCACTTTATACTATTAAGTACTATGCAGTGTTATGTATTGACATTTCATTATCATTTTGACAATGTATATTGATAACTGGAGTCAACATGGCTATGCAGTAGATCGGTTACTGCTGCTACAATGGCAGGTTATCACGATTTAAGTAACTTTGAACGTGGTGTTATAGTCGGAGCCCGAGTGATGGGACACAGCATCTCCGAGGTAGTGATGAAGTGGGGATTTTACCTTACGACAATTTCACGAGTGTAGCGTGAATATCGGTAAAACATCAAATCTACCACGTCGATGTGGCCGGAAAAAGATCCTTCAAGAACGGGACCAAAGACGACTGAAGAGAGTCGTTCAACGTGACAGAAGTGCAACCCTTCTGCAGATTGCTGCTGATTTCAGTTCCGGGCCTTCAACAACTGTCAGCGTGCTAGCCATCGAAACTTCGTCGATACTGGTTTTCAGAGCTGAAGGTCCACGCGTGTACCCTTGATGCCTTACGCCTCGTCTGGGCCCGTCAAAGCCGTCGTTGGACTGTTGATGACTGGAAACATGGTGCCTGGTCGGACGAGTCTCGTTTCAGATTCTGTCGATCGGATGGACGTGTACGGGTATGGAGACAACCTCATGAATCCATTGAACCTATATGGCAGCAAGGAACGTTGAAGCTGGTGGAGGGTCTCTGATGGTGTGGGGCGCGTGAAGTTGGAGTGATATGAGGTTCCTGATACGTCTAGATACGACTCTGACAGGTGACACGTAAGTCTGATGACCTGCATCCATTCATGTCTATTATGCATTCCGACGGATTTCGACAATTCCAGCAGGACGCTGCAACATCCCGCACGTCTCGCATTACTACAGAGTAGCTTCAGAAACACTGTTCTGATATCAAAACCATCCGCTGGCCACCAAACTCCCCAGAAATTAATAGTGTAGAGCATATCTGGGATGCCTCGCAACATGCTGTTCGGAAGACATCCCCACACCGTCGTACTCTTTCGGATTTATGGACAGCCCTGCAGGATTCATGGTGTCAGTTCCCTCCAGCGCTACTTCAGACATTAGTTGAGTCCATGCCACGTCGTGTTGCGGCACTTCTGTTTGATCGCGGGACCTGTACACGATGTTAGGCAGGTGTACCAGTTTCTTTGGCTCTTCAGTGTAGGAACAGAATGTAAAGCCACAATTATTTTTAGGTTTCGTACAGCAACTGATCTTATCTTATTATTTGACATTGTCCAATATGGAGGTGAGCGAGATGTTGTGTCACAGATGAGGATTCAGAAAAACCATCAACTGTCAAGATCGCAAATATTATTTTAATAATAGCTTGTTTCGACTTACCTACAAGCCACGTTGAGCTAATGACAGATTTCACTGATTAGTATACAACCACCAGAAGGCGGAACACATCCTCATAATTTGTGTGAGCAGAATCGTTTGTTGTTGAAACCAGTAGATCAGAGATTTAATATACCCCAGAATAATATATCGTCATATGTAATGCACACTGACAGGATCAAACAGACAGTTCACATATGCGGACACTGGGATCGTGCTTGGTTCAGTGCGGCTGTGGCTTCCAATGTTACAAAGTAATACGTTACTCGAAAGTAGTACCCACAGCAGTGATCGCTGTGAACTCGGTAAATGAGGCACCTGTTCCACACTGGAAACTAGTACTATGTAACCTACTAGTACTATGTAACCTACATATGCAAACAGGAGTGACACAATCCCAGGAATACCAGGAAGAGCCCGTGCTACGGTAGATAGAAGACCAACCTACCGTAACATGGGCACTTCCTTGTCTACCGAGTACTGCGTACTGAGCAACACAGGATGTTTAATTTCACACACTGAAATCACGCAGAACTAGTTTCTAATACGGAACAGGCACCTCGTTCTACAGAGCCCATAACAGTCAGTGCTGCGGACGTTACTTTTGAATAACGTACTGTGCCAAGCATAATCTCATTGAGCACATATATAAATATCTGTTTCAATCACCTTGCATTTAATGTGATGAAGTTTTTTTCTGCGATAAATTACGTCATTATTAGCTTGTATTTTATTGCGAACTGTCTTGCTCACGCAAATTATGACAATGTACCCAGTTGTCTGGTAGCTGTATACTAATCAATACAATTTGTCATCATTTCAAGATGGCTTTCCTAAATTCACACCTTTAACTTGATCTTAATGCCGATTTTCATTTTTCAATGAATTGTGCTGCATAGACTTCGCAAAGTAGCGCCTAATGTACCAACGTGGAGCTACCACAAACAAACATCGAATTTGGGGAACGGTGTACGATAACTTAGAGAATTTTCACATACTGAAGTATTTCCCTACTACTGCATACATTTAATATTCATTCATATCTTGGGAATTAAATAGCTAATGGGACATCGTCCATTACTTTGGTACCAATTCCATAGTCCCCTATTGTGACTTTAAGCACAATTGTTCACGTAAGGGTGCGCTGCAAAGATAACGACACAGGTTGTGTATGTAAATCTTATCCGTAAGTGAAAACTGTTCGAAATGTATATACGTTAAACGGACTGGCTGGCAACCAGCTCCTGCGTTTAAAAATGAGCAGTACCACAAAAGTATTAACCACAAGTGGCTGATAAGGGCACCGCCCTACCACGGTTCCCCGTGAAGAAATGGATCGAAATTAATTTTAAAAAATCATCCCCGCAATCGAGTATGTCACTTGTATTACACGTACAGGGCGTTTAGAAAACGTCCTTTTTCCCTACAGGAGGTTGTATTGGCTGGCCAAAACTAGGAGAAAATTTTCTATAACGATTTGTCCAGCAGATTTTGGTCAATCTGTTCTTTCGTTTCCATCTGTCTGCTTCTTACAAGTTGACAGTAAAGGGAATTTATCATGTGATAGCACGCATCCTGACACATCGTCACAGGAAATCACGTACTTTCTCAGACACACCAGGCTCCATTCGAATTGCGTCACACGCATTAGTCCCATGCTCCTGTAACGGCAGGGCATTCTCTGTGGATTGAGCATACAAAAATAATTTTAAATGTCTTCATAGCTATGAGTCCTACGGTTCCAGTTCCGGTGAACGCGGAGCCCTTATAACCAGACTTTCTCGACCAATACACCAACTATGAAACATTCCAGTAAGGTACTCTAGCACGATCTGCAGAAAACGGTGTGGTGCCCTATGACACATAAACCACAGTCGTTGTCTTCACTCAAGGCAAAGACCTAGCCTGGAAAGGGGGGAGGAGGTCCTGTTTGTTAAGGAATATCTTAGAAAGACGCGTGCTTTTATTTATTCTGAAAATTTTTGTAAAGAACAAGAAAGCATTCTATACGAAATTGACATCGGAGTTTCCGCAAAGTGGAAATACAGCCTCAATACTTAGAAGCGCTGTATTTTATCAAATCACTAAGAAGCAGTGGTGCTCCAATCTCCCTTCATCCACGAAGGTTAGTTTAGACTCTCCTTCTTTCAGTCTAGATTGGAGCTGAGGAAGTGATCAGGAAAGTAAGAGTGGTAAGTTTTAGGGACAACGTGGTCCATACCGATTTATTTTTAATAACGAGATCTCTGTTCGACAAAGAAGCTAGAATAACTTTTGGTGGCGAAAATGTAAACGATCTGGAATTCTTACCCAGATTTCGTTATTTAAGTATGTACGTGTCACTTTTTTCAATGCAAGAATGGTTATTCTCTGCTTTAAACAATGTTCCGGCAGACTAATTCATGATCCCGAATGAGGAGGTTTTTGATTATTATTTTTTATCATGTGGTTGATACTGCCAGTATTCAACTAAAACATGCTCGGCTCGCTTTCGGTGCAACTCTATTCATTTAAGCTGAGGGGTTGCATCTTCAGGAGAATTGGAATCTGTCAGGAAAGTAAGATAATGGGAAAGAAATGCCTGCGGCCTATACTAAGGGATCAACCCTGGAATTTGCCTAAACTGAAAATGGGAAACCACAGAAAACGATTTTCTAGGTTGCCAGCGGATGGATTCAAACTACCTCACCATTCGAATTTAGGGAAGCTCAACACGCAGACCTACCCCGCGTCGGGGGAGAATTTGAAAAGCTGATTGTTGTACATTTAAAATAAAATACAGGGTGATTCAAAAAGAATACCACAACTTTAAAAATGCGTGTTTAATGAAAGAAACATAATATAACCTTCTGTTATACATCATTACAAAGAGTATTTAAAAAGGTTTTTTTTCACTCAAAAACAAGTTCAGAGATGTTCAATATGGCCCCCTCCAGACACTCGAGCAATATCAACCCGATACTCCAACTCGTTCCACACTCTCTGTAGCATATCAGGCATAACAGTTTGGATAGCTGCTGTTATTTCCCGTTTCAAATCATCAATGGTGGCTGGGAGAGGTGGCCGGAACACCATATCCTTAACATACCCCCATAAGAAAAAATCGCAGGGTGTAAGATCAGGGCTTCTTGGAGGCCAGTGATGAAGTGCTCTGTCACGGGCGGCCTGGTGGCCGATCCATCGCCTCGGGTAGTTGACGTTCAGGTTTCATAACTAACCTTTTTCGTAGGACTCTCCATACAGTTGATTGTGGAATTTGCAGCTCTCTGCTAGCTCTGCGAGTCGATTTTCCTGGGCTGCGAACAAATGCTTGCTGGATGCGTGCTACATTTTCATCACTCGTTCTCGGCCGTCCAGAACTTTTCCCTTTGCACAAACACCCATTCTCTGTAAACTGTTTATACCAACGTTTAATACACCACCTATCAGGAGGTTTAACACCATACTTCGTTCGAAATGCACGCTGAACAACTGTCGTCGATTCACTTCTGCCGTACTCAATAACACAAAAAGCATTCTGTTGAGCAGTCGCCATCTTAGCATCGACTGACGCTGACGCCTAGTCAACAGCGCCTCAAGCGAACAAATGTACAACTAAATGAAACTTCATAGCTCCCTTAATTCGCCGACAGATAGTGCTTAGCTCTGCCTTTTGTCGTTGCAGAGTTTTAAATTCCTAAAGTTGTGGTATTCTTTTTGAATCACCCTGTACAATGAATCACAACAACAGACTGATTTCTGATAGTGCATGTTTTTCCTTTAACTGTGCATCTGCAGTCATGGGTATATCAGGATTAAATTGTGAATCAGAGTGCGGGCCTCAGTCATAGAATTACAACAGCGTAAATAGGTTTTCGACGATAGGAGGATGGAGGGATGTAGGGGGCAGTCGTCTGGGACGAATTCAAGCAGCCCACTGAAAAACTCTTTTAGAAGCGAACGAATTGTAGAATATGCTGTTATCTGATAGCCATTCAGTTCTCCACAAACCACTCCTCATCGTTCATTATCCGCCCGGCTGACGAGATTTTGCGATTTTTGCATTTGAGCTACTAATGATGGAATACTGAGCAA
Source organism: Schistocerca americana (assembly GCF_021461395.2). NCBI lineage: Eukaryota > Metazoa > Arthropoda > Insecta > Orthoptera > Acrididae > Schistocerca > Schistocerca americana. Next base: position 746,833,758 of record NC_060122.1, on the reverse strand, counting down.
ATGTTTTAAAGAAATACAACCATCGCCATTTACGTGACACATTGTTTGATCAGTGTACCTTTTGGGCGACGCCGACCAATTCAAGTGCAACTTCAATATTATTTTTAACGACATTTACCGCTCCGCTGCCCCGTGGAATGCTCAGACATTGGAACCCGAAGATTCTACTAGCCGCCAAATGATTCCAGTACGAACATTAAACAGCTTTATATAAGTATTCAGGCTACTACCATAGTGCGTACCTACATTTTACTTACCATAACGCCAAACCAAAATCGGTTTTCCTTTTATTTCTTGTCACAAATTTATCCATAACTAGAAACTATCACAAATGCACACAGCACAAAAACAATAAATTCAACAGCAAGTAAGAACTGAACTGATTAACAAAAACAACAAATGAGCTGAAGCGAGGCCAGCAATTGGTTTGGCTAAAATATTAATGACCGATAGTACTGTGGAAGTACAGGTAGTTTAAATCTGTCGTTAGCCTCGCTGACTATCGGTAGTACGTATCTTATTGGGTTGTCTGATTGTAAATCAAACTATTTTTCAGTTTCGTTACAGGGTCGCGTGTAATTTCATTTAGGTGATAGGGGGAGGGGAGGGATGTCCGGACTCCCTGCACTTCCCTTTTGGCTACGTTCTTGCGCAAGGATGACATTCTCCAATGACACTAGTAATTCATCTTAAAGAAATCGGTGATCCACAGGACCTGTTAATCTGTTTGGTAATGTGTAGGGCCCTTTGAGTCTTTCATCGACAAATCCTGTCCGTACAATGTCACTGAAGGAACCTCAATGCTTCACCTGTATGTGAGCTCAGGGATTTGAGTCTGCCATGCGTTCATATTGTTGCACTTAATTACATTACCATTTGTGAATCCCTCCTCATCTGTAAATAACATTCAGACAATGAACTGCGTGTCCTCAGTGGTCCATATATGAACAAGTATTGTTTTTCGGACATATTATTATAGGAACTTTCCTCCTTCCTCTGAACAGTTGTACCTCCAGCAGGAATGTGTGTGAAAACCATGAATGTGGCCAGACAATCACATAAAATACTCAAGGAATATTAACATTATATTGCAATATGTTCGAGTAATTTCAACTGATAGCGTGGTTTTTTCGGACTGATAAGAGGAATGAGAATTTCTTGGTACTTGTCTGCTCCAGATATTTCGATTTGAATCCGTCATACTTACGTACCTATCATATTTCGATTTTTGTTCATAGCAACAGCAGTTCCTCAAAGTTGTAGTTACTGATAAGTAAATATGTGAAAACAGAGTGAACAAGTATAACATATGGCTTCAGACTTAGTTCAAAATGTGAACAAACTGATTTGTATATATATATATATATATATATATATATATATATATATATATATATATATATATATCACTTGACAATTTCGATTTAAGATTGGTGAAATGAAAAGTACACTAAACTCACTTTGTAGGTTTTCCTGGCCTCTGGTTTTGCTTAATTGTTACAGTAAGTTTTTAATTTTGAAAGAAAATAACCACATCAATTTACTTCCTGTTAACGGATTGTGGTTTGTGGTTTCTCATATAATCAGTGATTCAGAACTCTGTGAAATGTTTCTTGCATGTTATCTTTTCAGTTGGCAATGAAAACTTTAGATAATGTGTACATGGAATGCAACTTTTTGTTTCTCCTCTATTTACAGAAGATGAAATCCAACTCCAGCAAAAACTAATCCCATAAAAGTAGCATTTGTACGTTTAGATAAATTAACAATGAAGTGATATTTACTAAATGGACTCAGGAGCGTCTAATGTCTGCTCATAATGTAAATGCCGTTTTCCAGTGCTATCTGAACGTGAAAGTTTTGCATTTTTAATATGTAAATAACATAGCCAATAGTACCAAGGGATTAATCACGTCTGTTTCAATGATTTAAGAATTTCTAACATGCATCTCTATCAAAAAGAAGCAAATCATATGACGCTTCCGTAGATCAAAAACCACTGCAACTGATTCACATTCACATACGTGGTCCCATGAAAGCTGCGTTAGAAGGAGGTATAAAATATTTAATTACATTTATGAGTCATTATTTTAAAAATGAGATGAATATTCGTTGGAAAATATAACGTTAAATTTTCTGTCGTCCTTAAAAGTGAAGAGGGCGCATATTTTTTTATATTTTTGTTTTTAATTTTTTTATGTTTTTATATAACAGTATATTTTTCGTCGATTTCGTCTGTTTCGCCTGCTGAAGAATTAAAACAATTCACGCTAACGACACCGCGTAATTTTAATGATTGCAACCTTTTAACCACTGTTGTCACTTCGTATACATTTTTATACCGTCGGTCAAATGTAGTGTAGATAAAATTGCGAGTCGTGAACGTCCTGCAGATTTTTAGTCTTTATCGGCACTGATTCACTCAATCGCACCTTTACTTCTATAAGAAGAATTGTCCTATTTAAGACGCCTTTCACCAAAAAAAAGCGGAAGAAATAGAACCTTTTCATCATTTCCCAAACCGTGTTGCAATTTAAGCCATGGAAAACGTTCCGACAATGGCACACCAAATGGAAATGCTAGAATGAATCACTCATCCACTTTAATAGAAAAATTTCAATCATTCTGCGGAGAGAACGACTGAATCCTATCTATTTCTCTGCAGTCGTTCGATGCTCTATAGCCATGGCGTCTATCTTGCATTGCGTAATGTCTAGCGGGTTTATACCCCCAGAGTGATCCCTCAGTCTGCGGTGCTGTGGGCTTTCTAACTTACCAGTATGGAAAGACTAAAACTATTTGCAGCAGAGGCATTTAAACACTGGATCTTTTCCTTTTCACTGGGGATTCCCTATCAAACTGAGATGATCATCAAACAGACTCAGAGCTACAATCTGCTAGTATCTTTCTTCACCACTGACAAACAGGACATTAAGTACACTTGTCTCCTGCTGTAGCGTCACTTTTGTGGAAAAATGGTGAATAATAAAAACTGAATGAAAATTCTGTATAAATAAAATAAACTTCGACATTTTTGTTAAGAAAGAAAATGTAAATGGGGTTAATATTTATTTGTGCAAAAGCAAAAAAATGTTTCATATGGAACTTGCACTATTTTAAACTATAGTAAAAAGTAGTTTTGATCTTCTTCATTTTCTTTCGGTGTAATATTTCGATTTTGACTTTGAAGTTATTGTGATCTATCAATAAATATGTATGTAAAATGGTCTGTAGGTGAATTATTTTAAAATATTTGTGCTAAATGTCTTACTTGCTATTATTCAAATAGTAATCTAAGAAACGCTCCATGCCTAATACATAAACAAATTTAAATAAAAAGTTAATTTTGACCATCTTACTTACAATACAGCTAAGCTGAAATAAAAACTTTTCCATAGACTGCATCACAACCAAGTTAAAAAAGGAATATTTCATTCGAAACATATTGCCAAAATAATAAAGAGAAGGTATTTAAGGCATTCCAGAAGATATTTCATACAAGGGTATTGAAGATTATTTATCAGAATAAAAGTTTCAGTAGGCATGTTCTTGGCGTTCGGTATAGTAAAATGTATAATTATTCAATATACGTAATAAGAGATGATATACTCGCAGCACTAACATTCCTTGGAGTATAAAAAAATCCATAATTACCAAACAGTTATATTTATCTCTGAGGATTGCTTATGTTTCAAGAGCCTTGAAAGCTTGCGACTGTCGGGAAACGACATCCTCTCTCACAATAGACCCCAGTTTCCTTGTAAAATTATTTAATTCATTCCTATTTATCTGATTTTTCTCTCAATGCACATTTATTGCTCATTTTTCAATTTTAGTGATCTAGGTTGCTGTATCCTCAACACTCTTCTATCCCATATCTTTCGAAGTTGCTTATTGGCCGGTAGCAGTCCTACTATGGCCATTTAATCGTTCTTCTTCTTATAGTACCTCTTCATAGCTACACTGGGTGTTATGGCGAAGAGAAGTAATTGTCCCACTGCTTTATTGGGAATAACATCACTTATTTCAATGAGGTGTTATGCAAGACGGATGAAAGGGGTACACTACAAAAATAAAAAGAAGGTATATAATGAACTATGTGTCCTAATTCTTGTCGGTTTCGTTGGTGATGACTCATTGTTTCTCTTATTTTTCTCCAGTACGACTGCCTGATACTGTGAATGAATCACAAACAACTGACGTCTCACGAAGTCTAGAACAGAGGAAACACGCAGCACATATGCAAATGGGCACCAAAACCTGCAAGTTCCCAATGAAGGATTCGTACATACTGGGTGATCAAAAAGTCAGTATAAATTTTAAAACTTAATAAACCATGGAATAATGTAGATAGAGAGGTAAAAATTGACACACGTGCTTGGAGTGACATGGGGTTTTATTAGAACCAAACATAAAACAAAGTATTGCTAGACGCGTGAAAGATCTCTTGCACGCGTCGTTTGGTGATGATCGTGTGCTCACCCGCCACTTTCGTCATGCTTGGCCTCCCAGGTCGCCAGACCTCAGTCCGTGCGATTACTGGCTTTGGGGTTACCTGAAGTCACAAGTGTATCGTGATCGACCGACATCTCAAGAGATGCTGAAAGACAACATCCGACACCAAAGCCTCACCACAACTCCGGACATGCTTTACAGTGCTGTTCTGAACATTACTCCTCGACTACAGCTATTGTTGAGGAATGATGGTCGACATATTGAGCATCTCCTGTAAAGAACATCATCTTTGCTTTGTCTTACTTTGTTATGCTAATTATTGCTTATTATGATCAGATGAAGCGCCATCTGTCGGACATTTTTTGAACGTTTGTATTTTTTTGGTTCTAATAAAACCCCATGTCATTCCATGCATGTGTTTCAATTTGTACCTCTCTATCTACGTTATTCCTTGATTTATTCAGTTTTCAAATTTATACTGACTTTTTGATCAGCCAGTATAAATTTAAGTATGAGTAGATGGTAGCATTGAAATCTAAGGTAGCTAAATATCGGGGACATTATGCATGCGGAGACCTAAGAACGTAACGGAATGTTATATAAAAAGATCACCATTCCACAACCTCAACATAACAATGAAAAGCGTCGGTTTAATTCCTTTCCATGATGTTAAGAGAATTTAGAATCTTAACATACGGACAGGTTTCAGTCCGTTTGACGTTTCACTCTGCTGGAACCACACGTTAACCTCTGAAAAAAGGAGGAGCAACTTTTCCTTTGTTTATTCAACTGTGCACAGCCTGTCTCATTCCTAAATTGCCTTGATATGTACGTGTGTTAGTGAACACGAGCATGAGAGTATTTTTAAGATGCTTCGAATATGATCAACTTTGTAGAGTTCAGAGTCTGCATTGTTGACCTAATTTGGTAGGAGGCAAACGTATAATCCAGAGGCTTTGCCAAATGGTGAACAGGGCGACAATTAGGGCAGAATACTTCACAAACTATCTGAATAAACAGTAACTCTTAGGCCCCGTCCGAGGGTCACGCGGTATATTGCACGGACAACCAAGTTCGAATATATCTTCTTGTTAAACGTGCTAGGAAGGCCACACAGCAAGTCCTTATCCCTCACAGTGACATGCGAGTGTAAATGCGTAAGCTTACGAACCGACGCAGGAACTGACATCTCTCCAGAGTGAAGTACACAGTTGTATTATCCGACAGGACACAAGTTTAGCGACTGACCGCAGCCTTATTTCTGCTTAAACAGTCTCTAGATATGAGTCTTCCACAACTGTCTTCCACCCAGTGTTGTTTTCCAGTAACCAGGGTCGAATCACGTCCTCAGTCTAGCAGTCTCGTACTACCTAAATGATGCAAATTTCCTTATCTGTGGGACGGGTCATCAGTTTTCTGACGCTTTGTCATCCACCACCTAAGAAAGGGCACTTTTCTAGTAGGTACTCATTAATGAAAATTTAGTAATAAGTAAGAAAGAAGAAACTTAGAATTTAATGTGTCTTTGCAAAAAACGTCTCAAGAGGTCAATGCTACGACCGAAAAGGGTTGAGAGTTATTTTCTGTTTCGTTAAACTATGAAAAGAAATCACGAGTATAGAAAAGATATCCAGAGAGCTGAACCTAGTATCATTCCAGTAACATTCAGTTGTCGTAAGAACTGTTTCACCTTTCTCACTAAAACTAGAGGTACATAATATTGTGTATGGTGCTAGGACAAATCCTTATTAATAGCGAGGAGCACATTCGTACAGATCTAGACACCATACAGAGATCAAATACTCAGTGTAGAGGACTGTGTTTTCAAGTTACATAAAACGTAAAGTGGGTTAAAAAAAAGTTTTCAAGCTAGATAGTGGGAGATCTAGAGTGTATTTCCGCACTTCATCTTTTACAAGTGCTTATGTACAATCGATACACGCATTTAGAATTGTAATGAACAATGGTAGAAGGAATGACGTCATACCACATTTCCACGGAAACCACGCTTAGCATTGTCACACTTCTACATAAGGAAGGACGCTGGGACATTTAGGCAGAGTGCTCTGCGAGTGGATAGAGTGCCGCAGAATGTGAACGTATTTCGTCGACGTCGCCGCCGTGTGCAAGTCGCCGGAAGCGCGAAAGCTGAGGAGACGGCAGCGTCGTTACGAAGGTAAGTCACGATGTCTGAGCACGTACGAGCTCCCACGACTCGCAGTAAGCTCTTGCTTATGTAAGTGGTTTTTTTTCAGGCCCTAGCATTGATTTGACTACGATAACGGCTGCCACCTTGTACAACTCAGAGAAAGCCCTAAAGTTCAGAAGGTGGCGGTGTCGAAGATGTTTGCGAACTGACAGAAGCTATGCTATGGTTTCTGAGCACGTACCAGTTCGCACGACTCGCCGAATACTCTTGCTCATGTACTGTTCGTGAACGATTCGAAGGTATGCCGTAGTGTCTGCCCACATACGAGCTCCCATGACTCACTGGAAATTCTTGGTTAAGTACTTGTATTTGTTTTTCAGAACCTAGCATGTATTTGAGTACAACAACGAGAAAGCCGTCGTGAACAAGTCGCTGGAAGCGCAAAAGTTCAGAGAATAGGTACGTCGAAGCTGTTTGCGAAAGATACGAAGTATGGCGCGGTGTCTGAGCACGTACGGTGCCGGTTTCGAGTCGCTGGAAGCACGAAGAATGAAGACGTGGCTGTATCCATGCTGTCTGCGAAGGATACCGTTGTGTCTGAGCCCTACGATTCGCAGTAAAATTTCGCTCATGTACCTTCCTATTTCGCTCATGTACCCTCTTTTTTTCCAGAGCCTTCCGATTTGTTGGACTACGGCAACGACGGTGCCTTCGTCGCTGGAAGGGCTAAAGCTGAGGAGATGGTGGCGTGTTAGCTGTTTGCAAACGACGAGAAAGCATACCGTGGTGTCGTGACGCTTTGAACATCAAAACGGCGGAGGAGAAGTCTAAGCGAGCTGCATCTGACGAGCTTGGAAGATGTCACGTCTACGCTGAATTTCTGGACTCAATATACTTTTAAATAAAACAAAATTGGAATAAGTAAACTGACTTTGTTCTAACTGCGGTAACGATAGACTGTGAGGATGGTATCTCACTTTCTTCCAGAGATGCAAAGTATTTCTTTTCTACAAGAAACGTTTTCAGTTGAAATAAGAAAATTTCATTTATCTGCGATAACGACAGACGAATGGGAAATATGCCAGTCTGAGGCTCTGAGTTTTACTTGACCACCAAAAATAATTACCCCATGCTTATAAAACCTTACAGCACATACAGACGAATGGATTTTTCTTATATTTGCCACTAATTGACGTCCTGCCACGAACGCTTCCCTTAAGATTATACAAAGCTACATATTGCTCTCGAAATGTGTGTTGTCTATAAACAAGGACCTATGATTATTGTTTGTATCTGCCTCACGTGTAGAGCCTGTGCCTTCCCCAGCAACTCCTGTACACGCAGGTGCCACATTAACCTACCGTTCTGCATCATTCATCGCAACGAATGATAGCTGACACTTTGTACTTGGTCGCTGGTTTGACACTTTGTACTTGGTCGCTGGTTTCATGAATCGTGAAGTTAGAGTAGAACGAATTGCAGAATTACACCGCTACGTCAATCGTGAGTGATGTGGCTGTGGCATCAGAGGACTATTCACCATGGGGCAGGAACGTGTGTCTTCCGTAAACACCACGGGGCAGGAAGTTCAATCTTCCGTAAACAGTTCTTTTTAGAGTTGTGAAGTTAGATTAGACACCAGGAATATGAATTGCAACCTGCTATACAAAAACGAAGGTAAAGACATTATGCCGACATAGTGCAGAATATCTCTGCACAGAAAAGATACAACCCTGGGATGCAACACAGAAAATTCCTCTTCACAAGTTTTCGCCTCGCTTGTGCAGCACCACCTCTGTCGCCTAAAATGAACTGAAACACATGTGTGACGTGTGTGTGTGTGTGTGTGTGTGTGTGTGTGTGTGTGTTTGTATGTATGTATGTATGTATGTATGAATGAATGTAGAGCGTGAGGGTATCTCAGATCTCTCCCATTAAGATTTAAACCCAGCTCAGAGGAAAGGGCTGGTTACACACAGACACTCACGACGACCTTTAATTACCTCTGGTTGGCGAATGATGCTGACAGTAACAGTGCATTCTCCCCTCATAATGACTAAACCAAAAGTAGCCAAGTTACTAGATCCCATACTGACACTGCTACTTTTGATTTGCTGCACCGCTTGTAACGCTTCCGCCCTGCTCGGACGTACGTTATCTCTATAAAGCCTGTACTGCAATAAGTTCACGGGCTTCACCTTATAAACAAGGATTTTAGTACATAAGTTGACCGCGTGTACCTAATAGAAGCAAGATCGGACTTATACTCAGTCAATAACTACAGTGATGCATCAAGCAAATGTAAAGTATAATTACTCTTTCGCATGGACAAGAAGTACACACAGTAGATGCTACCTGTAATTAACAATTCGGTCGCCAGCCTACTTAGGCAATGAGTGAGTTTTTCCTTGTACAAGTGGGTGCATGTACAAGCATGACTACACGTAGTAAAGTTGCGTTATACGGCAAAGTTTGGAACCAGAAAAATCCACTGAACTAAAGTTTTCTCTTTTAGTACTAATTTGAACGAGCTATAAATACACAACACCACACAGCAATGATTACTACGAACTACATTTTGTATTTTGGTCAGACTGAAATCGGGCATAGATTGCCCTAGCATTAGCAATCTCGAAAGTACACACACAACGTCAGATTGCCCTAGCATTAGCAATCTCGAAAGTACACACACTACGTCACTATTAAGGATGGACAAACATTAATACACTTAGGATTAATATATAATTTAGCTTTACTGGTCAAATCTGATCAACACATTTCAAGGTTTGCAAGAATGGACAAGAGAAGGGGGGGGGGGGGGGGCTGAAACTGTTATAGTCGTTATACTGAAACTGTTAAGTACTGAAGGCAAATTAACACTCAAAATTATCAATCTATGGATAACTACTCTTTTGTCTTACTTCTGAATAATTTAACTGCCATTATTTCTGTCTCAAATTAATTAAATAACATCGCTAACTCAATCCAACAAAAACTCTCTTCCAATTTAGTCACACTTTTGTTCTTTCTCAACATTTGCAATGACACATAGAAATTTTAGGCTCCTTTACGGCATAGATTAATCTGCTGATAATTTTCATTAATACTAACATTAAACTTTCAGTTTAGGATACTCGGGTTGCACAATACGAGGTAAGGATCCTGTCTAGGTCAGTGATCAGGATAAGTCATGGCTAATGCAATTCTGGTAAAAGTCACGTTATTATTGAACAGTCAGAAACATTTTCGACACTGGTCCACACAGATACACTTCTAAAGATGAAATAAATGTTTGACCTGTGCAAGTCGGTGCGGCGGTTGGCGGGCAGCGAGATAGCGGGCAGCACGGCACACATACAAGCACGGCTAAGGCTCACACAACATCGGCACTTTCCATCTTCTTAGCGTCGTAATCTTTCCAATTTCGTGCCTCAGAATATAGCCATGCCAAGTAGTCGTCGGAATCGGTTCATCCGAGGCTCGATGGAATCCACATTTCCTGGGTAGCCTCCTCGGTACAGTACGTGTACTTCCGACTGTTGCTCGCCTCCGACCGTATTACTGTGCCCGTTGTGCCGAACCGCGCCAGTGTGCGTTTTCCCGCCTCGCCTGCCTCCACCTTTTCCCGCTCCCCTGGAGGTAGGGTATTCACCACAGGTTTTCTACTACACATATCCTAATGCATTACCTACGTATGGACCAAGTGTATAAATTACAATTTTCACATCTTACAATAGTTTTAACATTAAATACACTTTCCTTTGATCACCACATTATTTGATATCTAACATAAATAATAATATTCATTTCAAAAGTTGCTCACAGTCTCTTTAACATAACGATACGAACCGAAAAAAAAAGTTCAAAACATTGCTTACATTAATTTATCTAAATTCATAAAGAAAAAAATTATTATATGTACTGTTGTCGTTACACGCTTACCACAACTTGAATCCGATACTACTGAAAACTCGATTCACACAAATCGATTAAACTACATTGGTGAGTGGTTGGCTAAACATAGGCTCTTACGTCCTTTCCTTTCCTATTCTACACGCGAAGAACGTCAGCAACAGAATCTTATTCCCCTTCCTCCCTCTCCCGTGCTTCTCTCCTTCTCTCTTTTTGTCTTCCTCTTTCTCCTCCTCTTCCCAGTCTATGTTATCTGTTGCTTCTGCTGCGTAACAAGTTGTGGCATTACGAAGCGGTGTGAGAAACGATGAAAGCTTCTGCTAAGGAGCACCATTTTTAAATCAGTGATCTTTAAAAACACCAGTAGTATTTTTCAATTTCCTTATCACGTCAGCATTACAAAGAAATGAAATGGGCAGTAAAATTTTATAGTACATATATTGAAATTTTATTTCAATATTGGTGTTTCATTTGATTAAATCTTTAAAATAAGTGATCTTATATTGTGAAAAGTCTTCATGAAAAGTCCTCACGAGATAGAAGAAAATTTATTTTGAGTGTCACTATTGATTGTGGAATACCTGTATTTTAGAAATTACATGTCGAAAATTTTCAAAACGCGTGGTTGCGTAATCTCCAGTGCGAAACACAAAGGAACTCCATAAAGGACGCCTGCTGCAACGTATAAGTGCCTACAACCAGTCTCTGTGAAGATGCAAAATCGTGGTACCCTACGATGTAACCCCCGGGCTTCAAATAGCAAGATATCGACATAAATGAAAAAAAGCCACATCTCGGAAGTTCATGTCACCTATGGGGTTCGTTAATGATGTCACATTGGCACCAAATTGCACCTCAGTTGTGTCCACCCTTACCGTGGAGTGTCACTTGATGAGAAGGTCATCATACCCACTCTCACCCACCATTTCTTTTGATGCCTCTGCGGTGAAAGTCAAAACGGCGACACACAGCATTTAGATCACTCAGTTTTCTTATGCGAGGCTTGGGACAAGACTTCAGATGCACCACTGTTTAGAACAGAGGCGAAGAGGCCATAGTGAAACCTCCCCTTCCCTTATCTATTCCTTTAAATTTCAATGTCGGAAACGACTGTTCTCAGTTCGTTGAGAAACAAGGATACCTCCTTGACATTCTTTGATGCAGGTAATACCCGCAGAACGTTTAAGTCCATATCTATGGACATTATGGGGATTCATTCAGTTGGAATCCAAAAGGAACGTGGTACTGGTTTGTTGTACTATCTTACATTGTTACATCAAAATCGGCAATTTCTGATTGCAGACTACTCTGTGTCGTACAACACCACTACATTGCGCAGTACTACACTGTCTGACTTGGTATCACAACGAAATTAGATCTGCTCATTTGTCTGGACAGATAGCTCCAGCAGCACTGTGCCAAAGCTCAGGATTTACAGGGTCTGTGCTGCCGTGTTATCCAAAGAATGGAGATTTCTAGACAGCTGTCAGAGTTTCACAAAGTGCTTCCCGGTCTTCCCCGAAGATCACCTCCTCGCTGCTTCCAGAAGGCTGGTGCAAGTGGTGCATCTCTTTATCATGTTGGTTCTCTCTCAGCCAAGTGGACTTGCAGTTCATTAGCAGATATTTTTCCTGTCAGCAAGTTGATCTTCTGCCATTATCAAAGACTTTCCTACACTAGAATGAAACATGTTGTCTAATACCAGACTTCCAGACGATGTTGTTTACGTTGTCGATTGCTCCACATCCACTAGAGTTTGTGGTGCGTTGTAAAACTTTCAGTAAGCAGCTGGGACATGAACCAAGTCTCGATAGACAGTATATAACACGAAACTTTCCACCTCATTAAAATTTTGTGTCAAAAGGGGTTCCAACCTGGAACCTTTGCCTTTTGGAACCACCCTCAGGTTTACTTCCGCTACTACCTTATCTACCTTACGAACTTCACAGAAGTTCTCCTGTAGTCGATACGGACCTGGCCCTCCTAGAGAAAAGGATATGACGCGGACATGGCTAGGCAACAGCCGAGGAGGGTTGTTTTCCAGGCATTTAATCTGTCATTAAGTTTCACATAAGCATACATTCTGCTACAGAGAGAACGTTCATTCTGGAAATAATGTCCCAGGCTGGGACTAAGCCATGTCACGACAAAACAATTTCTTTCAAGACTGCTAATTCATAGGAGAACTTAAATCAAGTTTGGCGTACTGGCGGAAGTGAATCCTTCTGGACGGGTCGTGAGTTGCCCTTGAATGACTCAGTAGGTCGAGGACTTGCCCACGAAAGTCAAAGGTCGCAGGTCTGAGTCCAAGGATTCGATCAGACTCAACTAGCTGCTGAGTGAAAACTCAATCCGGAGATTGTAGGCCCCTTTGTTGGAAGCAAACATGACATTCTTGATCTTTGTTTCATGTTAGGAAGGAACAGGTACGTCCTCCGCCCCGTTTCTACCCCATACAAGATTTCTTGCCATTCTCTATCAATACATAACTTTACTTCCTCCTCAGATGCGGCTCTTGTGCCCAGTATCTCCTCTACCTTATCATATTCAGCTGTTTTAACCAATAATGTACACCAGTATATGTTGCATCTCTGGCCACTGGTAGTGCTACCAGTATCACCATGACCACGTCAGTCAGTGTTGCTCTGTAGCAGTGGTCGACAAACTGAGACCTGCGGACCCGAAGCAAGAATCTTTACGGCCCGCTGTGTTCAGCCGTATTTAATAATAATATACATCTAGCAACTAACAGCCCAATTTGGAAACGTTTGAGGCATATCTCAGATCAGGGGGTAAGTAGCGCAGCTCCTACGAGGTTAGAGGTTGTGGGACAGGGAATGTTCCGTTTTTTCTGTTCCAGTACTGACAACTGACGGGCGTGCGGGAACGTACGAAGCAGCTGTTATGATACAAATTTTGACATGGAAGTAACACAAATTCGTGAATACGCATTACAGAGATGATCATCTTCAAATGTGTTTCGTATTTGTAACAAGACATAAGAAAGTGAACTCAGACTGTTCTAATAGAATGTAAAGAAAGATGACATTTAAAATATTTAATAAAAGTTTGCGATCGTGTCCAATATTGCATAGGATATTTAAGTACAATACAGTTACAGCTATTAATCCTCTATCCGTACGGAAACGCATACGGCACACCAACACTCCGTCAGTGACACAACTTTGTGGTCGCCTAGGGTGGCAGCAATATGAAACCCAGGTCGATACAAAGTGTTCCGAATGGCGCCGACTTTTAAAAATCTCTTCTAAGGGCCTGGCGTCCAATTTATAGCGCACTTTCAGTAGCTGTCTATTTGAGGTGGATAAGATACTATTTTAGGTAGAATAGCAATTAATAACAAGATCGAAATACATGCGGCCTAAGGTGTTGACCTAAAATATTACTTTTGGGTCTTGAGCAAAAATGTTTGAAGACCACTGGTCTAGCAGCTTGCTAAAAGATATCTCAGATGGGAAACGGAGGTTTACGTATATTAAGACAGAACCTAAGTTCTATAACACTGATACAAGTAGATTTTGTAAAAATCAGCACTTAAATTTGTGTGCTTGTGAATTAATACTGAAAAATAATTCACTTTTAATTGTAGCCGTATACAGGTTGTTTGGGGTGGAAAGGGCAATATTTTACACAGTGATAGTATACGTAATTCGGAACAAGAAATGTTATATGAAAATAGGTCGGCAAATGCTTCGTTAGGGAGGTGTAGGTATTGAAAGGAACTTAAATTCTGCAAAATTGATGTGCACAACGTGAACGTATACGCAATACAACTGGACCGTATAGTAATTTTATTGACAACCGTGTTACAGAGAAGTACAGTTATGTTACACATTTTTAGATACTGTTTATTTACTTTTAATTAGTACACAATTCTTTGCTACGTGCATTTTACATGCATTCAGTTGACAAAGACGTAACATGTCTCTTACAAACGGCTTTAACACTTATCGTACAGATGTTGTACAGTTCACAGAATAGGTTCGTATATCACACCATGAACTTCAATGAACTTTTGCGCTCTACCGATAACGTGTTGCTTGTTTAGTTGCCTGTGATTGTTTCCTAATTAATTCAGCAGGGTCATTGATACGACGATGCAGTTCATCCCTTATATTTACCTTCACTTTGCGCGCCTCCGATTTCATGCAGCTCCATAAACAGAAATCTAAAGGTGTAAGGTGAGGTGATCTTAGAGGCTAGTTAATAGCTCCACCACGGTCACTCCAACGATTAAGGTAGGTGCGGTTGAGATGGTCCCTCACACGTAAGGTAACATGCGGAGGGGCATTGTTATGTTGAAAGAATATAACAGTTCGCTTGGCTAAAGGAAAGTCTTCCAATAGTTCCACAAATGAATTTTCCAAAAAATGCAAGTATCTCTATCCTGTCAATCGCTGATTGATAATAAATGGAGCTATCAAAAGGTTAGCGAAGGTGTCGCACCAAACATTTGCGTGAAAATGAACATGTAAGTTGGTATCCACTGAACAGTGTGTATTTTCCCGTGACAATCGATAATTAGTGCGTGTGTTGTTTATTCCATGTCGTGGAGACTGGGGTACGTTAGTGAATAGTATTTATGGAAGAAAATGACTATTCTCAATTACCCAGTGACAGAATTGAAGTCGTTGGGCAATCTCGCTAACATGGAAAGTCTTGACAGGCTGTATATGAAATGGATACAGGTTTTCCACATGTAATGTTTTCCTTATACATATCTGTGGGGCATTCATACTAATGGACATTCTTCATATGGTCGTACTGGGACTTCGCTCAACACTTGCGATAATTTCTTCCTGTTCTTGCAAAGTTTGTTGATGTGGACGCTCGGACGAAAATATCTACTAGGAAAAGAGCCTGTTCCCCGCAAAGTGATAAACACTTTGGTAAACACCCAACGATCAGGTAATCGTCGAGTCGGAAAGCGTCTGTGGTATTCTTCTCTTGCAGCGGTAGCATTACCGTCACAGAAGCCATAAACATACACCAAATTTGCCTGTTCCTCATTACCATAGACATGTGGCATTGTTGGCAGCGCTTTTACCAACACAATTAATACCATACACTACACAGTTAACCGATCCGTCGGCAGTAAACTACACAATGCGGCTTACACTGTACAACTACGCAAACGACGGGTGACTGAACTACATATGTCACAGGACCATAATATGTGGTAGGTTGCATAGCGTAAATATGGCATGTACTCGTGCGTTGTTTGCAAGAAAATCACGTTACGGTCCAGCTATATTGGGTTTACGTTCACGTTGTGCACATCAATTTTTCACACTTAAAATCCTTTCCATAGCCGGCCGCGGTGGTCTAGCGGTTCTGGCGCTCAGTCCGGAACCGCGAGGCTGCTACGGTCGCAGGTTCGAATCCTGCCTCGGGCATGGATGTGTGTGATGTCCTTAGGTTAGTTAGGTTTAAGTAGTTCTAAGTTCTAGGGGACTGATGACCACAAAGTCCCATAGTGCTCAGAGCCATTTTGAAATCCTTTCAATACCCATACCTCCCTAACGAAGCATTTGAGGACCCATGTTTATATAATATGTTTTGTTCAGGATTACTTATACTATCACTGCTTAAAATATTGACCATGCCTCCCCAAACACCCTGTACAGATCCACACTGAGATATTTGAACAACACACTTCAGATTATATGGAAAGAAGTGAAACGAGAGACAGGACAACCAGGCACAGAACGGTTAAGTCAGAGCAGAGTACCCAGTCCATTACATGTAAACAAACCCCACACCAGCATGGAGCCGCAACCAGCTTCCACAGTGCCTTGTTCACAACTTAGGTGCTTGGCTACATAGGGTCCGCGGCACAAATGAATCCTACCATCAGCTCGTATCAACTGAAATCTGGACTCATCTGACCAGTCCACGGTTTTTCAGTCGTCTACGGTCCAACCAACATGGTCAGAAGCCCAGAAGAGGCACTGCAGGCGAAGTCGTGCTGTTAGCAATGGCCTCGCCTGAGTAGTCTGCTGCTATAGCACATAAACGTCAAATTTCACCGCACTGTCATTAGGAATACGTTCTTTTTAAGTCTTACAGTGATTTCTGCTGTTATTTCCCGCATTGTTGCTTGTCTGTTAGAACTAATCAGTTTGCACAAACGCCGCTGCTCTCGGATGACAACGCTGTATGGTAGTGCCTGAAATGTGATATTCTCCGCACACTCTTGACACTGATAAACCTAACTAACCTAAGGCCATGACACACATCCATGCCCGAGGCAGGCTTCGAACCTGCGACCGTAGCGGTCGCGCGGTTTCAGACTGCAGCGCCTAGAACCGCTCGGCCACTCCGGCCGGCAGCAACTACCGATCAAAGTCTGTAAATTCCCGTCGTGGCCCCATAATCACGTCGGAAACCTTTCCAAATGAATCAACTGAGTACAAATGACAGCTCCGCCTGTGTGCTGCCGTTTTATAACTTGTGTGCGCGATACTACGGCCATATCTCTATCCCGTGCCTTCTGCCAATCCTGTGTACAAAACTGTGGGCGTGTAGGAATGATGATCAGTGGGCTAATGGCAGTATAATTCGAAATGTGTGCGAGTTTATTTTGTGACGACGACACAGACATCGACACCATTTCGCACGCTAGCAGCACATAGCCTGGGTGGGGCATCAGCGTTAATGTTGGCGCTAAGTCGCCGCGCCGACCTGCGATCAGCAGGGTAATTTTTAAATAATTATTTGTTACAAAAATGATCAATGGGTTCTCTCATGACAGAGCACAGAACTGTAATGATTCCTACTGGATGAGAATGGGGGTTTCGGATGGAGTTGGAATCATTTTAGACTACTTCCCACATTCCCCCTCTCCCTCCCCTCCTCATCCCTTCCCCCTTGACCTTGGATAACCTCACTACGTGCTGACAATGATCTTCACTATGACGTGAAAAGCTGTGCTGTGACGCCGGAGGATATTTATGTGATGTCCAGCTTTCAGAGAAAGCGAAACGAGTTGGAACCAGCGCGTAAGTACGGTAAAACGGAGGATTTCGTATTAACGGGGAAATCGTAGGAAATTGTAATTCATCTGCAAATGATACCGCCATAGATCGTTAGTATTACCAATTCTTGAGAACTGTTAGATGACTTTGAATCTCCACAAGGTTGTATTAAAGGAATACATCGCTGCAATTCAGAAGTCCTTAGCTAGGTTTCTTCCTGGTAGATTTGACCATCACGCGAGTATTACGGGAATGCTTCGAGAACTCAAACAGGAACTTCTCGATAGAGACGAAGCTAATTTCGCGTAACACTATTGAGAAAATTTACGGAACCGTCACCTGAAGCTGACTGCAGAACTGTTCTACTACTGCCAACGATCATTTCGTGTTAGGACCACCAATGTAAGGTAAGAGAAATTAAATCTCCTAGGAAGGCATATAGTCATTTTCCCCCGGTCTATTTGCGAGTGGAACAGGAAAGGTAATGACTTATTGTGGTATAAGGCGCGTCCGCTATGCACAGTACGGTGGCTTGCAGAAATGTATGGAAATGTAGATTTTGATGTTCACATTACAAGTCATGATATTATCATAAATCCTCGTTATCGTGTGAAAAGTCTCACATTCTAGACCATGAAATGAAAATTATTATTATACGAGGCTGCATACCACTGAGTGTTGTATACTTCTTAGCGAAATTGATTGGAAGGGAGAAAATAAGAATTTTTTATTTTCATTACAAGAAACTTGAAGAATGGAAAGTTGAAGAATATTTTCCGTTCAGTTTGTTTATAAAGATTAATTTTCTGCTATCCACGTGTATGAGAACTCGGAGTTCTTTTCACAACAGTCTCTCTGAATGATAAGCGTCTGACTACAGCTCCAAATGTCCTACACATATTTTCGCAATGATTAATGTATGTGAACAGCTGATTTTCAATTTCAACCATGGCTCCATTTGAACTATAGATCCTTTGGTAGCTGTCGGACTTAGTCGGTTCAATATATGGACGAATATTGGATAATATGAACCATGGACCTTGCCGTTGGTGGGGATGCTTGTGTGCCTCAACGATACACATAGCCGTACCGTAGGTGCAACCGCAAAGGAGGTGTATCTGTTCAGAGGCCAGACAAACGTGTGGTTCCTGAAGAGGGGCAGCAGCCTTTTCAGCAGTTGCAGGGACAACCGTCTGCATGATTGACTGATCAGGCCTTGTAACACTAACCAAAATGGCCTTGCTGTTCTGGTACTGCGAACGGCGGAAAGCAAGGGAAAACTGCAGCCTTAATTTTTCCCGAGGGCATGCAGCTTTACTGTATGATTAAATGATGATGGCGTCCTCTTGGGTAAAATATTCCGGAGGTAAAATAGTCCCCCCATTCGGATCTCCGGGCGGGGACTACTAAAGAGGACGCTGTTATCAGGAGAAAGAAAACTGGCGTTCTACGGATCGGAGCCTGGAATGCCCGATCCCTTAATCGGGCAGATAGGTTAGAAAATTTAAAAAGGGAAAGGGATAGGTTAAAGTTAGATATAGTGGGAATTAGTGAAGATCAGTGGCAGGAGGTACAAGACATTTGGTCAGGTGAATACAGGGTTATAAATACAAAATCAAATAGGGGTAATGCAGGAGTAGGTTTAATAATGAACAAAAAATAGGAGTACAGGTAAGCTACTACAAACAGCATAGTGAACGCATCATTGTGGCCAAGATAGACACGAAGCCCACCCCTACTACAGTAGTACAAGATTATATGCCAACTAGCTCTGCAGATGACGAAGAAATTGATGAAATGTATGATGAGATAAAAGAAATTATTCAGGTAGTGAAGGGAGACGAAAATTTAATAGTCATGGGTCACTGGAATTCAAGAGTAGGAAAAGGGAGAGAAGGAAACGTAGTAGGTGAACATGGATTGGGGCTAAGAAATGAAAGAGGAAGCCGCCTGGTAGAATTTTGCGCAGAGCATAACTTAATCATAGCTAACACTTGGTTTAAGAATCATGAAGGAAGGCTGTATACATGGAAGAACCCTGGAGACACTAAAAGGTGTCAAATAGATTATATAATGGTAAGACAGTGATTTAGGAACCAGGTTTTAAATTGTAAGACATTTCCAGTGGCAGATGTGGACTCTGACCACAATCTATTGGTTATGAACTCTAGATTAAAACTCAAGAAACTGCAAAATGGTGGGAATTTAAGGAGGTGGGACCTGGATAAACTGAAAGAACCAGAGGATGTACAGAGTTTCAGGGAAAGCATAAGGGAACAATTGACAGGAATGGGGAAAAGAAATACAGTAGAAGAAGAATGGATAACTTTGAGGGATGAAATAGTGAAAGCAACAGAGGATCAAATAGGTAAAAAGATGAGGGCTAGTAGAAACCCTTGGGTAACAGAAGAAATATTGAATTTAATTGATGACAGGAGAAAATACAAAAATGCAGTAAATGAAGCAGACAGAAAGGAATACAAACGTCTCAAAAATGATATCGACATGAAGTGCAAAATGGCTAATCAGGGATGGCTAGAGGCCAAATGTAAGGATGTAGAGTCTTATCTCACTATCGGTAAGATAGATACTGCCTACAGGAAAATTAAAGAAACCTTTCGAGAAAGGAAAACCATTTGCATGAATATAAAGAGCT
Organism: Schistocerca americana; assembly: GCF_021461395.2. Classification (NCBI taxonomy): domain Eukaryota; kingdom Metazoa; phylum Arthropoda; class Insecta; order Orthoptera; family Acrididae; genus Schistocerca; species Schistocerca americana. The sequence goes on along the minus strand of NC_060122.1, from coordinate 746,813,588 downwards.
TTGATGGAAACCCAGTTCTAAGCAAAGAAGGGAAAGCACGAAGGTGGAAGAAGTATATAGAGGGTCTATACAAGGACGATGTACTTGAGGACAATATTATGGAAATGGAAGAGGATGTAGATGAAGATGAAATGGGAGAAATGATATTGCGTGAAGAGTTTGACAGAGCACTGAAAGACCTGAGTCGAAACACGGGGCCCGGAGTAGACAACATTCCATTAGACCTACTGGTAGCCTTGGGAGAGCCAGCCAAATGTAAGGATGTAGAGTCTTATCTCACTATCGGTAAGATAGATACTGCCTACAGGAAAATTAAAGAAACCTTTCGAGAAAGGAAAACCATTTGCATGAATATAAAGAGCTTTGATGGAAACCCAGTTCTAAGCAAAGAAGGGAAAGCACGAAGGTGGAAGAAGTATATAGAGGGTCTATACAAGGACGATGTACTTGAGGACAATATTATGGAAATGGAAGAGGATGTAGATGAAGATGAAATGGGAGAAATGATATTGCGTGAAGAGTTTGACAGAGCACTGAAAGACCTGAGTCGAAACACGGGGCCCGGAGTAGACAACATTCCATTAGACCTACTGGTAGCCTTGGGAGAGCCAGCCCTGAAAAACTCTACCATCACGTGAGCAAGATGTATGGGACCGGCGAAATACCCTCAGACATCAAGAGGAGTGTAATAATCCCAATCCCAAAGAAAGCTGGTGTTGACAGATGTGAAAATTACCGAACTATCAGTTTAATAAGTCTCAGCTGCAAAATACTGACGCGAATTCTTTACAGACGAATGGAAAAACTGATAGAAGCCGGCCTCGGGGAAGATTAGTTTGGATTCGTTAGAAATGTTGGAACACGTGAGGCAATACTGACCCTACGACTTATCTTAGAAGAAAGATTGAGGAAAGGCAAACATACGTTTCTAGCATTTGTAGACTTAATAAAGCTTTTGACAATGTTGATTGGAATACTCTTTTTCAAATTCTGAAGGTGGCAGGAGTAAAATACAGAGAGCGAAAGGCTATTTACTATTTGTACAGAAAGCAGATGGCATTTATAAGAGTCGAGGGGTATGATAGGGAAGCAGTGGTTGGGATGGGAGTGAGACAGTGTTGTTGCCTATCCCCGATGTTATTCTATCTGTATCTTGAGCAAGCAATACAGGAGAAGAAAAAAAAACTTTGAGGTTAGCCGATGACATTGTAATTCTGTCAGAGACAGCAAAGGACTTGGAAGAGCAGTTGAACGGAATGGACAGTGTCTTTAAAGGGGGATATAAGATGAAGATCAACAAATGCAAAACGAGGATAATGGAATGTACTCGAATTAAGTCGGGTGATGATGAGCGAATTAGATTAGGAAATGAGACACTTAAAGTAGTAAAGGAGTTGGGGGAGCAAAATAACAGATGAAGGTCGAAGTAGAGAGGATATAAAATGTAGACTGGCAATGGCGAGGAAAGCGTTTCTGAAGAAGAAAAATTTGTTAACATCGAGTATAGATTTAAATGTCAGGAAGTCGTTACTGAAAGTATTTGTGTGGAGTGTAGCCATGTATGGAAGTGAAACGTGGACGATAAATAGCTTAGACAAGAAGAGAATAGAAGCTTTAGAAATGTGGTGCTACAGAAGAATGTTGAAGATTAGATGGGTTGATCACATAACTAATGAGGAGGTATTGAATAGAATTGCGGAGAAGTGGAACCTGTGGCACAACTTGACTAGAAGAGGGGATCGGTTGGTAGGACATGTTCTGAGACATCGAGGGATCACCAATTTAGTATTGGAGGGCAACGTGGGGGGTAAAAATCGCAGAGGGAGACCAAGAGATGAATACACTAAGCAGATTCAGAAGGATGTAGGCAGCAGTAGGTACTAGGAGATGAAGAAGCTTGCACGGGATAGAGTAGCAGGGAGAGCTGCATCAAACCAGTCTCAGGACTGAAGACCACAACAACAACATTGCAAAATATCAGAACGAAAAGAGTAATGACCTGTTTAACAACATACTGTTGAAAAAGTACTTGGAAGCGACGAATCCTCAACTTTTTGCTAGCACGTATTTTAGTCGAAATCAGTTATAATAGCGACAAAAAAACATTAGTCTCGTACTTTTGTTAGTATGGTCGTTTATAGGAGTTTTAATCCTACTTTTCCAGTATTAAAAGTAAACTATTATGCAAATGGTTAAACAAAATATTTATGCCGTTGGTTTTACTTACACCGTCTGTCTACCTGTGCCTGAATATTGAGGTTCAGCGTTGTATATAAATCATTTATGCACAGTGAGGCTTTTTTCTTCGGAAATAAATTTTTCCCAAAAATATCTCTGAACTTTGAAAGTAATGGAAGTACTAGCCTAACTGATTTTCCTCCAGGATTCGATTTTTTGGCTTTGCCTCTTAAGAGGTAACCTTTCATTGGGGCTGCATCTATTATTCGCCTATCTGTAACGCTAAGATACTCGTACCTTTGCGTCTGCAGAGCGGCAAACTTGATACTTAATTATGGAATGTAACCTTGTATGGAATTTAATTTTTTTATGAAAATAGAGATAACAAGAGGATAGGAACATTTGGAGAGTGTTGGTAGGGACGTATGATGAGATTTACACCGATACATAACGAATAGGTACTGAGTGGAACGTACTGAAATTGAGATCGGCTTATTTTATGGGAATGTTAGGAAGTAATAAAGTAAAGAGATTTCATGCCTAAAATGGTTCAAATGGCTCTAAATACTATGGGACTTAACATCTGCGGTCATGAGTCCCCTAGACTTAGAACTACATAAACCTAACTAACCTAAGGACATCACACGCATCCATGCCCGAAGCAGGATGCGAAACTGCGACCGTAGCAGCACCGCTGTTCCGGACTAAAGCGCCTAGAACCGCTCGGCCACAGCGGCCGGCATTTCATGCCTATTTGGAAAACTTACACAGTACTGAAAAGATAAACATCCTGTGCCTATCTGAGCCCCACGTAAGCCCCGGGTCACAGGAGTTAAACACAAAAGGTTAACATTTCGAATCAAGTACTGGTGCGGCTCTGGTTCTCAGCCGTATTTTGCAATAATATGCATCGAGAAACTAACAACCAAATCCAAAAACGTCAGCTAGCGTAAGAACTAGAGAGTACAGTTTTCATGCTTGGTAAACAAAGAAAAAACCCTTACACAGGCAGTAATATTTCAGGATGTGTTTAATATTAATTAATGATTTTACATTCTGCCGGGAGCTGAGTAAACCTGGCCGCTCACCTTAAGGGCAGAGCGGTACCTTGGACAGCACCTGTTGCGGTAGAGGGTTTGAGAGAGGGAAGGTTTAGCTGTTTCCCTTGCAGTACATCCAGTACTTACAACTCATTGCCGTGGGCGAACGTGCCGAGCTACTGGTATGATATCTATTTTGATACGGAAGCCGGTCGTTGTGGCACAGCGGTTCTAGGCGCATCAATTGGGAACCTCGCTAGTGCTACGGTCGCAGGTTCAAATCCTGCCTCGTGGTGGATGTGTGTGATGTCCCTTGGTTACTTAGATTTATGTAGTTCTAAGTCTAGGGGACAGTCCGACTCTCGCAGCTGTGCGAAGCAGACGTGTAGTGTGTGCTCTCCGCCATCAGCGCGGGCCCGAACGCCTTGTTTACTTCCTTCGGCAGACACTAATGTGACGCCGTAGCACAACAAGACCATGGAAAACCAATACAGAAGATCAACCTTGATATTCTGATTTCGAAACAACTTTACCCGACCAAAAGCGCTCGAAGTCGAACGCTTTTTAAAAGAAGAAGCCAAGATCCTGGCTGCCGACATTGTTGGCATTCACTTTTCGATCGTCAATAGCACGGTCTACGTAAAACTCATAAACGAAGCTACATGCGACAAGGTGCTTCGTGAGATGAAACAATAACTCCGCTTCTGCCACGCAGAGGGAAATTTTGGCAACGTCGAGGTCGCCCATGCCGCAATGGGACTGCGGAGTATACGCTTATTCGAACTTCTATTTGAAATCCCTGCGGCAGACTCTGTGGCGGCACTCCGCCCCTACGGCTCGGTACACGAACACGTGGCTGAAAAATGGACCCATTGTAAGAAGTATCCAGTGCTCAATGGAGTACGCCAAGTGCGCATTGACCTCCAACGACACGTGCCGTCCTATCTACAGATAGGAAGGCGCCGGGCCATAGTTATTTATGACAGCTAGCCGAAGACGAGTTCCGGATGCGGCATGGAAGGTCACCTTCGTTCCGAGTGCCTCCAGCGTCGGATCACACAATTCCCATCGACGGACGTTGCACCTCCACCGACGCAGACTATTCTCCCCGTGACTTACGCGCGTTCTTCGCAAAATAGACACAGCTGACCGATTTAGCCGTACAGGAATCACCTTCCACAGAAAGAAACCTGGATGATCCACCGGCCTGGCCAGTGGGGGAAAATAGTACGATGAATTAGGAGCTACCGAACGCGACGGGCATTGACGACAGCAAGATGGCAATTGATTCCCTTATTGTACCGACCGAAGCATTTGTCATGGTGGGGCGTGAGTCAGTGCCGTCTTCAGACAATGAAGGCCACGTATGGAAATAGCGATCACCGAAACGCCGAAAGCGCCGTAATCGGACCGTGTCGGAACACGTGTCGGAACACGGCGGTTCACATTTAGCCGGGGAAGAACAACTAACCACTCAAGAAACCAACCGCGAGGCTGAGCCCGTTTCCATTGATTAAACTTGCAGAACAGACAGAGAAACACACAGCGTTATACTATAAGCCCCTTGACATAAACAGTGAGCAGCAGGGAGGTACCTATGCAGGCAGCGAAGTCACCTGGTTCCTTACTATCAAACACTCGGAGCCTATAGAACATGAACAGACATCCGTGCCAACTTCGTGGGCCAAGGACGTAGAGATACAAGATCCCAACCCGGGGCCAGCTGAGGCGCTGCCGGATCGTGCAGCGTAAGCAGCACAAGGAGGATCGCGTTCGGCGGGGGATGAAATCACTTCCGATGTTCGCTTCTCTCCAACATCGACATGGATAACCTCGCCCAACCAACGCGTTGCCAGGCTTGCCGCCTGGCGACAATGTATAACAACATAATACGTTTTCCTGTCAAGAACCAACTTTTGAAAGAAACAATACAAGCCCTGGTAGTTGATTTTACTTTCCAACAAGAAGTGAAAACGACCGCACTCCCGAACGCTTATGGTTACGCCAGATATGTGATACCCGGTGGCCCTGCAGACACCGGAGTGCAACATTAGTGCGTGATGGTATTGAAGTTACTGACGTCACGTATCTTCCCTCTGCGAGAGGAATAGCACTAACGTCGCTCAACAACTGATTCCTTAATGTTTACGCGGCATCGGGTACCACAGGACGTCACAACCATACCAGATTCTACTCCACGGATGTTGCCCACCTATTCCTCGGACGGTACGAAAACAGCGTCTTCGCCGGCGATTTTAATTGCGTACTTCACCCCAAGGACCAAATCTCACACTATATTCCCTGTTCGGGACTGGATGCGATGATCCAAGAGCATCACTTGTCCGACACGTGGGAAAAAGTCCACGGTAATCGCTCTGGCGGCACTCATCTTACAGTCATTCGGCCAGCCGACTTGATCGCATATATGTGTCGCAAGGCCTCACACAAGGAGTGATGGCCACCGAACCATGGCCTTAGGCCTATTCAGATCATATTGTCTATATCTGCACTATTCATGTCCGCCTCCAACAAGTCTGGCGCAGCAAAGGCTTAATAATGTAACTCACCTCCAGGACCTGGATTGCCGTCCGCAAGTTGAAGGCACGTGGGCTGACTGTGACCGCCGTCACCTACCATACACCTCGAACCTGGAGTGGTGGCTCTCCTGTGCCAAACCAGTAATCCGTAGGACACTTATGCTGTTTGGCAAGGACATGGCTGAGTGGCATCGACAGACCCTCGAGTTTTACTACGCTGCACTCAGGGACCTCTACGCCTTACCCCCTTCCTTGGAGAGACAACATGACCAAAGCAGATTCAAGGCTCACATACTATCATTGACGAAGCGCCGACTAGAAGGTGCCGTACTCCTCTCGCGACGGCAAGACCGAACGGCCGCAGAGGAACCCACTATGCACCACGTTGTGGCGGATATGCGCCGACATCGCCAACACTTAATCACACAACTCAGGACACAAGACGGTCGCTTCTGTACTGCCTCAGCAACCATAGTAAATGCGGTGGAGGATCAGTTTCGTCATTTTTACCAGGAAAGAACCGTAGATGACGAGGCCACAACTGAAATGTTACAGCAGGTAACACGTACTATCGACAAGGCTACCGTGAATGCACTAAAGGAGGAAGTCTCACTCGAAGAAGTCGAAGACGCTCTGGACAGAGGTGCGGCCATTAAGTCTGCTGGGCCTTATGCATTGCCCATCGAGTTCTAGCGGACGTTCCGTGACATCTTGATGCCTCACTAGGTTATAATCTTCCGCGAACTTACGTCTCCAGACTGTGTCCTGCCGCCAGCGTTTGTAGAAGGGCTTCTCATACCAGTCCACAAGCCAGTTGGAGGGCGATCAATTAACGACTATCGACCGCTCACAATGCTGAACGCTGACTACAAGATTTTCGCCAGGCTTATGGCGGGCCGTATTAAGACGATTTTGCCGATGATTCTCGCGCAGAACAGACGTCGCAGGTGGGAGAAGCCAACATAGATATGGCCAGCGGTGACTTCAGGGACTTAAAAGCGAAAGCCTCTGCGTGCCGTCTGAGAGATGCGATCGTCTCCCTCGGTCTGAATCGCCCGTTTGATAGAGTGCACCATAACTTCCTCCTACGAGTGATGGACCGTATGGGATTTCCTCCAGGCCTCATTGACACCCTACGGCGTCTTTGGACGACAGCCAACTCACACGTCCAGGTCAATGGAAGGATGGTTGGACCAGCACCCATTAAGAGATCTCTACGACAAGGTTGTCCCCTTTCTACCTACCTTTATGGAATCCCACTCGAGCCACTCCTCGGGGGCTTTAACCACTGTCTACGAGGCATATGCTGCGGGACGTCACCTTCGCTATACGGTGTACGCTGACGACATACTACTGCTGTTTCGTTCCAATGACGAAGTTCAAAGCGTACTATCTTGGATCGAGCGAAACGGATAGGCTGCAGGCAGTCTTCTGAACATCAAAAAGTCGGCGGCGTTGGATGTTGGGCGTGGTATCGGACCGGAAGCCCTCACTCCTGTCCCACCAGTTTCTGATCTGCGATATTTGGGTATCACGTTCATGAATGATGTACGCAAAACAGCTGCAGCAAAGTATCGACGGTTACTACAGATCATACGCGCAATGGTGCACCAGAACCTGCTCCAGGACTTGAATCAGCTACAACGTGTTGAATACTTGAACCTCTACGTTACATCAAAACTCAACCATGTGGCACAAGTCCTCCCACTACCGCTGCAGATAGGTCGCCGGCTTCAGGCGGCCTTCAGTTACTACGTTTCCGCAGGTCATACATTTTAAGTACGATACGACACTCTTACCTTCCCAGTGCACAAAGAGGAGCTGGGATTGGTCAACGTCAGAGAGAGAGCAGCTGCCCTTTTCATGAGTAACATGAGGAAACGATGGAAAAGTTGACACACCTCTCTCAAGGGGCGTTTAATACAGGACCTGATGCCAGTCTCTCACGTTCCGCTGGTGTTGGTTGCGCACGTCGCACCACAGCTCTCCCATGTGTCGACCTTCTTGTTTACAGCTATGTCAGCTCGAACCTCCACGCCACACGTCAACCAAAGGCGAAAGATTTTTATCCCAACTTTCTGCGGGCTGTACCCCATAAAATGGTGGCAAACAAGTACCCTACGGTTCATTGGACAAGAGTGTGGACAACGATACACCACAGCTTTCTGTCGTCCACGGTGCGTTCGAAGTGGTATCAGATCGCCAACAAAAATTATGAGACACGACAGCGACTTCACGTTATTGGACTGGCAGACTCACCTTACCGCCCAGATTGTCACCTCTTGAATTCCGATGAATATCGTTTTACATGCGCATCATCGTCCGGAGTTTGGCGACTAACACAGAAGATATTGGCTTGTTACCTCCGGATCATGCCTGATATGATTGACCCTCAGACCCTACTCTGTCCAGATGAATCTTACTTTCCCGCCGCAAAATATTATGCGCTTACATTGTTCAAAGGAATTACCGTCGCCTGTAAGTTTAGCGACGGAAAGAAAGAGCCGCTTGATTACTGGTGGTTCTTACTAAATGCTGACAATGCACTCGCACGCACACGGAAATACCGTACACTCTTCGCAATTCATTTACGCAGTATTATCGTTAACCCCCACTGAGCTGGGGAGTGCCAAGCTGCGGTTAATGTTCTGTGCCGCATCACACTTACGGCTGAACGTCCTGCCTTGTCAGCGATGAGAGAAGGAAGAGACAGACTACTTCAGGGATTGCTGTTTTCCTTGAGGCACTAGCGAAGCAGAATGCCTCCGTTGCAGATACCCTTCTAAGGCGTTGTTGGAGATATCAGATATCGATAGCGAAGTACCAAATGGAACCAGTTACGTCTATTGAAGAACTTTTCTAGTTGGAATTGCATCAGTGGTTTACATTTTTATTCTTTATATTTTACTCTTTGAATGCCACCTTTGTTGTTGTAACACTCAGTTACTAGAATTATCATTTGTACACGTCTCCTAAATGTAAACATTTAAATAAATAAATAAATACATACATACATAATAAAATAAAAGATAAAAATAAAGTGAGGGAATATTTAGGGGCAACGCCTCAAAAGGATTCGTTCATTTATTTTTGCCAAGTAGGAGCTGATTTGATAAAAAAAGAAAAAAGGGGACTGATGCCCTCAGAGCCCGCATCTCGTGGTCGTGCGGTAGCGTTCTCGCTTCCCACGCCCGGGTTCCCGGGTTCGATTCCCGGCGGGGTCAGGGATTTTCTCTGCCTCGTGATGGCTGGGTGTTGTGTGCCGTCCTTAGGTTAGTTAGGTTTAAGTAGTTCTAAGTTCTAGGGGACTGATGACCGTAGCAGTTAAGTCCCATAGTGCTCAGAGCCATTTGAACCATTTTTTTTTATGCCCTCAGATGTTAAGTCCCATAATGCTTAGAGCCATTTGAACGATTTTTTGATACGGAACTAATATAGATTCACGAATGCGCATTATATACGAGCATCTTCAAATACTGTTCATATTTATAGTAAGGATTGTGCAGTTAAATTAGGGTTGCTGTAAGACTATTGCAATGAAGAGAAGAAAAATGATACTCAAAACATTTAGTTAACATTTGCGATCGTATCTCATACTGCACAAGGCTCCAATGGTTGAAATGGCACTGAGCACTATGGGACTTAACGTCTGAAGTCATCAGTCCCCTAGAACTTTGAACTACTTAAACCCAAGTAACCTAAGGACATCATACACATCCATGCCCGAGGCAGGATTCGAACATGCGACCGTAGCGGTCGCGCGGTTCCAGACTGTAGCGCCTAGAACCGCTCGGCCACTCCGGCCGGCACTGCACAAGGTATTTAAATACATTACTGTTATTAATTAATAAGTCGTCCGCTCACACAAAAACACGTCGTCAGGGTCACAAATTTGCAGTCAGTGAGGGTGGAGGCATTGTGAAACAGAACAGTCGACGAGAAGTGTTCCGAATAGTGCCGCCTTTTAACGATCAGTCCTAAGGCGCCGGTGGCCAACTTATCGCACCATGACAATTGGTAGTCTGTTGGGGGCTTATAAAATACTAATTTATGTACGTTACCAATAAATAGCATGATGGGTACAGATACGGCCCATGTTTCCGGCTCGCAATGACAGCATTGGCTATTGAGCAGAAACGTTTGACGACCACTGTTCAATATTAACCTGTCAGTGCAGTAATAAATACACTTCTCTGTGCTCGCCGATGTGTGTGTTCCTTCGTTACGTTTCTGCCGATGTGGCACACTCGCAAGCGAACAATAGCCCACAGTTGCGGCTAGATCTGCGTTGTGATGCGTTTTTATTTAACTTTCAAAGTACCCGTTGAGCGCGTAGTCGCAAAAGGCCAATGATGTTTACGGCATTCGCCACCCCACATACAGTCTACCATACAACCGCAAAACTGGCTGCTAATGGCAACAGAGGGCTGGATTGGAGGTATGCAATGGTGAGCACAGCATGAGACTACGGAGTGGACTTGAGGTGCTTAGTCGGCGAGTAACCCACAACAATGCTACAGTTCTTGAGGCATGAATACAAAGCAGAGAAATGGCAACGATAAACAAGGCTAACATTGCATCATATCTACACTACTGGCCATTAAAACTGCGACACCAAGAAGAAATGCAGATGATAAACGGATATTCATTGGACAAATCTGTTATACTAGAACTGATATGTGATTACATTTTCACGCAATTTGGGTGCATAGAGCCTTAAAATTCAGTACCCAGAACAACCACCTCTGGCCGTAATAACGGCCTTGATACGCCTGGGCATTGAGGCAAACAGAGCTTGGATGGCGTGTACAGGTACAGCTGCCCATGCAGCTTCAACACGATAACACAGTTAATCAAAATTAGTGACAGGCGTACTATGACGAGCCAGATGCTCGGCCACCATTAACGAGACGTTTTGAATTGGTGAGAGATCTGGACAATATGCTGGCCAGGGCAGCAGTCGAACATTTTCTGTAACCAGAAAGGCCCGTACAGGACCTGCAACATGCGGTCGTGCATTATCCTGCTAAAATGTAGGGTTTCGCAGGGATCAAATGGAGGGTAAAGTCACGGGTCGTAACACATCTGAAATGTAACGTCCACTGTTCAAAGTGCCGTCAATGCGACCAAAAGGTGACCGAGACGTGTAACCAGTGGCACCCCATACCATCACGCCGGGTGATACGCCAGTATGGCGATGACGAATACACACTTCCAATGTGCGTTCACCGCGATGTCGCCAAACACGGATGCGACCATCATGATGCTGTAAACAGAATCTGGATTCAACTGAAAAAATGACGTTTCGCCATTCGTGCACCCAGGTTCATCGTTGAGTACATCATCGCAGGCGCTCCTGTCTGTGATGCAGCGTCAAGGGTAAACGCAGCCATGGTCTCCGAGCTGACTGTTGTAAACGTCGTCGAACTGTTCGTGCAGACGGTTGTTGTCTTGCAAACATCCCCATCTGTTGACTCAGGGATCGAGACGTGGCTGCACCATCCGTTACAGCCATGTGGATAATATGCCTGTCATCTCGTCTGCTAGTGATACGAGGCCGTTGGGATCCAGCACGGCGTTCCGTATTACCCTCCTGAACCCACCAATTCCATATCCCGCTAACCGTCATTGGATATCGACCAACACGAGCAGCAATGTCGCGATACGATAAACCGCAATCGCTACAGGCGATGGTACGCGTTTCTCCTCCTTACACGAGGCATCACAACAACGTTTCACCAGGCAACGCCGGTCAACTGCTGTTTGTGTATGAGAAATCGGTTGGAAACTTTCTTCATGTCAGCACGTTGTAGGTGTCACCACAGGCGCCAACCTTGTGTGAATGCTCTGAAAAGCTAATAATTTGCATATCACAGCATCTTCTTCCTGTCGGTTAAATTTCGCGTCTTTAGCACGTCATCTTCGTGGTGTATCAATTTTAATGGCCAGTCGTGTACAACAAGAGTTGCCGAAGTTGAAATTTTGTCAGAAAGGGAGCTAAGAAATTTCGTGGAGTGAGAAAGAAGTGCCGGGCCGGGACTCGCAGCTTCATTCTCTGCTCAAGCAGTCTCTGGTACTGGCAACTATCATATCAGAATGCCCCGCAAATCAAGATAATGCCCAATTCGACCATCCATCAGAATTTGGACATGTATGAGGCCACCGCAGGGACGCCACTTGGTCCAGCAACTCTCTTCAAACGAACAAACGATCTTTTCCAATATCTAGGATCGCACCAGAGTCCTCCGATTAGCGGTCTCATACTTTTCGTACAACGTAAATGATGCAAATTACCTTATTTGGGGGATGGATGATCAGCTTTTTGACTAGTTTTAAGTGACTCGCCACCTGTAGTATGGCACTTTTCCTGTAGCCCATAATTATGCCCCTTTTATGCCATGGTCTCCGTTGCCTTCTGCATCGTCATATTGTTGATTACAGCCAACGTTTCTCTCTTATAAGGGTACTTTCCAACCCCAAAGCTCAAGAGAGTTCCCTGAAACAGTTTCGCCTTCTTCGCCCTCTTTGACAAGGCAGTTGGCAGAATGATATGACTTCTTCTACCAGGAGTCTAGCTTCGTAATATATAGTAAGAATTAAGAAACAAGAAGTTCGAATTTAATTTCTCTTTGCCAATATAGTAAAAAAGAGGAGACTGCTACGACAGAAAAGGATTGAGGTTTTTTTTCTGTTGCGTTAAACTGTGTAAGGAAACCACGAAATAAGAATGTACCGAATATATCCAGAGAGTTGAACCTAGCATCATTCCGGCACCATTCTGGTGCGTTAAGAACTGTTTCACCTCTCGCACTAATGTTAAAAGTACATAATATTGCTTATGGCGCTTGTACGAATCCTTGTTATAAACGAGCAACACGTAAATATAAGTCTAGGCACCATACCGAGATCAGAAACTCAGTGTACACGATAGTGTCTGCTAGTTACGTGAAAGCTATCTGGGCATTACAGTCACTAAGTTTTCAGTATAAACAGCCACCATAGGACGACCGGGTAAGCTAGTGTGTCTTTCCACACTACATCTTTCACAAATGGTTGTGTAGTATCGATATTTGCATGTGGCTTTTTAATGAACAATGCTTGTGGGAATGACGTCATGGCACATTTCCGCGGAAACCACGCTTAGCATTGTCATACGGCTATATAAGGAAAGACGCTGACAGCTGTAGACAGAGTACTCTGCGAGTAGACAGCGTGCCGCAGAAGGTGAACGTATTCCGACGTCGGCCCCGTCGTGTAGAAATCGCTGCAATCGCGAAAGCTGAGGAGGTGGCGGTGTCGAAGTTGCTTGCGAACGATACGATGGTAAGCCTCAGTATCTGAGCACGTACGAATCCTCACGTCTCGCTGTGAACTATTTCTCACGTACTTGTTTCTTTTTTTTCAGAGCCTAGCATTTATCTAAGTACAACGACGAGGCCGCCTTGTTTATGCCGCTGGAAGCGCAAATATTGAGAAGGTTGCGTTGTCGAAGATGTTTGCGAACAGACAAGAGGTATGCCATTGTGTCTAAGCATGTACCGTTCCCGTGACTCACCGAAAGCTTTTGCTCATGTACTGTTCGCGAACGATTCGAAGGTATGCTGTAGTCTCTCAGCACATACGAGCTCCCACGACTCCCTGTAAATTCTTGCTCACGTATTTGTATTTTTTTTTTCAGGACCTGACATTTATTTGAATACGATGACGAAAAAACCAACGTGTACAAGTCGCTGGAAGCGTGGAAGCTGAAGGGATAGGGGCGTCGAAGCTGTTAGTGTACGACACGAAGGTACGAAGAGGTGTCTGAGCGTTATCGCGGCTCACAGTAAACTCTTGCTCACTCACTTGTATTTTTTTTTTCAGAGCATGGAATTTATTGAAGTACGATGACGACACTTGGTACAAGTCGCTGGAAGCACAAAGACTGAGGAGGACGTGGCGGTGTCGATGTTGTTTGCGTACGATACCGTGGTGTCTGAGCCGTACGAGCTTTCACGATTGGCAGTAAACTTTTGCTCATGCACCCTCTTTTTTTTCCAGAGCCTTCGGTTTATCGGACTTCAACGACCGACAGCGACGCCGCAGTTGTGTACAAGTTGCTGGAAGGGCAAAAGCTGAGGAGTTGGCGACATCGTTGGCAAACAACAGGAAAATACATTGTGGTGTCGTGACAGCTTTGACCAGTAGAAGATTCAAGACATTTTGGGACGCCGGAGGGGAACATTAATAAGCGTAGATGATTGCACGTGCACGCTGAATTTATGGACTCAATACACTTTTAAATAAACCTGGAATAAGTAGACGGCTTTTGTTGTAATTTCTATAGCGGTAGACCTCATAATTTTCTCCAGAGATGGACGAGATGATGGTATCTAAGAAATTTCTGCAGATATTTCAAAGTATTTCGTCTCATGCATATAAATACGTAAAGCCAGTACAAAAAATGTTTTTAGTTACCTGAAATAGACATAGGCGAATGTGAAATATACCAATCCGAGGCTCAGAATTTTTACTTTAAATGCAGAAATTATGTACTGGTGCTTATAAAAAGCTTACATCCCCTACAGACTAATGGATTTTATAATTGTCGATTAAATCATTCACCAATTAACATCCTGCCATGAACGTCTGTTAATCAGAATGCAAAGCTACACGCTGCTCAGAAATGTGTTGCTCATGAACAAGGGCCTATGATTAATGTTTATATCTGCCGCACGAATAGTCTGTTGCTTCTGCGCCTTCCCTTGCCTGCCGCACGAATAGTCTGTTGCTTCTGCGCCTTCCCTTGCGACTCCTCTACTCGCTGGTGCCACATTAACGTACTGTCCAGACACCACGATAGGCAAATACAACTTCTTCCTGATGGTCACATGAACCCTGCAGTCAGTAACACCAACTAGTAGAACAGACTGCAAAAGTACACAGCGTTGTCATTTTATGGGTGCTGTGGCAATCTAGTATCAGAGGACTTTCCACCAGGGGTCAAAAACTTATGAAAGTATTCTGTATACAGATCGTCTTAGATCTGCGAAGGTGAATTAAACTCCTGGAGTAAGTGGCACCTACTATACCAACTTAGCTAAAGGTATCGTGTAGATCTAGAGCAGAACATCCCTGCATCACAGAAAATTCCTCTTCACAAATTTGTCTCCCAGCTTTGATTACGGGAGATTGGTGCAACATCTCTGACGTTCGCAGTGGACTGGAACACCTTTGTGACACCGCTTTGATTACGGGAGATTGATGCAACATCTCTGTCGTTTGCAGTGGACTACAACACCTTTGTGACACCGAACACACCATTTTTGGCTGCCACTGCGGTACCATGAGACAGTCAGTTCACACAGTGTGTGTGCGCGCGCGCGCGCTAGCGCCCTCGCGTTCCCCAGTCACAGTGTGAGTGTGTGTGTGTATGTGTGTGTGTGTGTGTGTGTGTGTGTGTGTGTGTGTGTGTTTGGTTCAGATGGCTCTGAGCACTATGGGACTTAACTTCTAGGTCATCAGTCCCCTAGAACTTAGAACTACTTAAACCTAACTAACTTAAGGACATCACACACATCGATGCCCGAGGCAGGATTCGAACCTGCGACACTACCTGTCTCTCTCTATC
The DNA here is from genome assembly GCF_021461395.2 of Schistocerca americana. NCBI lineage: Eukaryota > Metazoa > Arthropoda > Insecta > Orthoptera > Acrididae > Schistocerca > Schistocerca americana. Next base: position 746,798,223 of record NC_060122.1, on the reverse strand, counting down.
TCCTCCATGTCCGAACAACGTCACTTTGTGCCTCTTTTCCTCATATGCAAAGTTGTTTGTGAATTCGACCGTGTATCATAATCATCGAAATAAGATAACACACCTTCTCAACAAACGAAGTTTATTATTAGCCTCTGTAATATCCGGGACACGATGTTCTAGCCAGAAGATGTTAAAATGAACTAAGTGTACAAACTTCAACAAATATTATCGATATTACGCTTAAAAAAGACTGTTCGTGTAAAAATGACGACAATTATTCCATTATTGCTGTAATAATTTAATTTCTGTGTTAATTTAAACTATTATTAGAGAACTACATTCATGGACAACGACAATTATAATGTTTTTTGTTATCTGTGATAATTGTGGTGCAGTTGTTGTTCCTGTGCTAGCCGACGAACTGTTCGGACGTGAGACGTGTGAGGTCTGTAAAGAGAAAGCCTGTAACTGTATTGTTATTATTATTTGAAAAATGGAGCCCCTATTGCCTAGACGTGGATTTGTGTTTATTTCAGTTGTAATCCAATCTAAGTCATGTTTTTAGGTGTTACATTTCATCTCCGCAATTAAGAGCGCAGCCATTAGCGCTAGTACCTTACAGCGGAGTTTACTAGTGGCTGGCATTTATCACTGAGTGTAACTTTAAATGCTGAAGAATAGAAAGCAAAAGGTTTAAAGACTTTTATCTGAATATATTAACTTGATATAAAAGTAATGGAAAATAAAAATAGACAAATTGTCTATCGTCTGTCTGCTGCCATCTTGGCAAAAATATCTCCGTGGCAGTTTTGAATATAGAATTTTAACAAACATAAATGTTGTTAGATATAGATGAATGGAAGCAAATGTGCACTGGTGGTCCCGAATCTACTTTAAAAGATAGAATTCAACTTAGATTGAATCTTTAAAAATAATGCTCGCAGCACGTTACGTAATATCAATTTCTTATTTGCTGATGTATGAAGCCTGATTATTTCGGACGATTTGCATGAAATATTTTAATAGGAGACATACGTCAGTGTTGTGCGCAGGTAGTATTTTGTGACTAATTGTTCCTTTTCCTAGAGAAAGGTGCTTCCATCGTAAGTAACAGTTGTGTAAAATCTGATAAATGATATGCAATTTAATCCCACTCACACTACTTTACAGACAACATTTCTACGCAACGTCAAGGGGAGACGTCTTTAGCGGAGTGACAAATATTAGCCGAGATAATCATTTTTGAGATTTTATTTATTTATTTATTTATTTATTGTTCCGTGGGACCAAATTAAGGAGAAGTCTCCATGGTCATGGAACGAGTCAATACATGAAATTATATCACGATATTAGAAACAGATAAAATGAAATATAAAAAAACATATTCAGGTGACAAGTTGTAAGTTTAAATGAAGAAAATCAACAATGTAACTCTGGAATTTGCTTAATTTTTTCGCTCTTTCAGGAGCTCCTCGACAGAATAGAAGGAGTGAGCCATGAGGAAACTCTTCAGATTAGACTTAACAGAGTTTGGGCTACTGCTAAGATTTTTGAAAATGGATGCAGCAAAATACTGCACTCGTTTCTGCACAAGAGTCAAGGAAGTGCATTCTACATGCAGATTTGATTTCTGCCTAGTATTAACTGAGTGAAAGCTGCTAACTCTTGGGAATAGGCTAATATTGCTAACAGCAAACGACATTAAAGAAAATATATACTGTGAGGGCAATGTCAGAATTCCCAGATTTTTGAATAGGGGTCAACAAGACGTTCTCGAACTTACACCACAAATAGCTCGAACAGCCCGTTTTTGAGCCAAAAATACCCTTTTTGAGTCAGAAGAATTACCCCAAAAAATAATACCATACGACATAAGCGTATGAAAATATGCGAGGTAGACTACTTTTCGTGTTGAAGTGTCACTTATTTCAGATACTGTTCTAATGGTAAATAAAGCAGCATTTAGCTTCTGAACAGGAACCTGGACATGGGCTTTCCACAACAGCTTACTATCTATCCGAACGCCTAGGAACTTGAACTGTTCCGTCTCGCTTATAATATGCCTATTCTGTCTGATCAAAATATCGGTTCTTGTTGAATTATGAGTTAGAAACTGTAAAAACTGAGTCTTACTGTGATTTAGCATCAAATTATTTTCCACAAGCCACGAACATATTTCATGAACTACATTATTTGTTACTGTTTCAATAGTACACACAAGATCCTTCACTATCAAGCTGGTGTCATCAGCAAACAGAAATATTTTTGAATCACCTGTAATACTAGAAGGCATTTCATTTATATAAATAAGAAACAGCAGTGGCCCCAGCACCGACCCTTGTAGAACGCCCCACTTAACAGTGCCCCATTGGGACTGAACATCACTACCACTCTCAATATTGCGGAGAATTACCCTCTGCTTTCTGTTCTTAAAGTAAGAGGCGAACCAATTGTAAGCTACTCCCCTTACTCCATAATGGTCCAACTTCTGCAGTAATATTTTGTGGTCAACACAGTCAACAGCCTTCGTTAAAACAAAGAAAACACCTAGCGTTCGCAACTTTTTATATTCTCACAGAGAAAAGAGAATATAGCATTTTCAGTTGTTAAACCATTTCTAAAACCAAACTGAACATTTGACAGCAAATTATGCGAATTTAAATGCTCCAGTAACCTTGTATATACAACCTTCTCGATAACTTTAGCAAACACCGATGACATAGAAATAGGTCTATAATTGTCAACATTATCAATGTCTCCCTTTTTATAAAGTGGCTTCACTACCGAGTACTTTAATCGGTCAGGAAACCAACCACTCCTAAAGGAAAAGTTACAGATATGGCTGAGAACTGGGCTAACATACATAGAACAATACTTCAGTATTCTGCTAGATACCCCGTCATATCCATGAGAGTTCTTGGTCTTTAGTGATTTAATTATTAACTCAATCTCCCTCTTGTCAGTATCATGGAGGAGCATTTCAGGTAACAGTCTCGGAACACTTTCTTCTAAGAGCGCTATATGATTCCCTGTTGGGACTAGGTTTCTATTTAGTTCACCTGCTATATTCAGAAAGTGATTATTAAATACTGTACATATATGCGACTTATCAGTAACACGGACATTCCCACTACGCACTGATTCTATATCCTCGACCTGTCTCTGCAGACCAACCACTTCCTTTACGACTGACCATATGGTTTTAATTTTATCCTGAGACTTAGCTATTCTATCTGCATACCACATACTTTTTGCCTTCCTAATAACATTTTTAAGCACCTTACAATACTGTTTGTAATGGGCTGCAGCATTTAGATTTTGACAGTTTCTAACGTTTTGATATAGTTGACACTTTGTTCTACAAGATGCTCTTATCCCTCTAGTCAGCCACCCAGGCTGCCTGTTTGTGCTAGTACCCTGTTTTAAACGTTCTAACGGAAAGCAACTTTCAAAGAGCATGAGAAAAGTCTTGAGAAAAGCATTATATTTATCGTCTACTGAATCAGCGCTATAAACATCTTGCCACTCTTGTTCCTTTATGAGGTTTACAAAGGTCTCTACAGCAACTGGATCAGCTTTCCTGAACAGCTGATGACTATATTTAACACGTGTTGCAGCACAAAAATCTTTTAAAGTTAAAATTTGTGCATCATGATCTGAAAGGCTATTCACCTTTTTGCTAACAGAATGCCCTTCTAGTAATGAGGAATGAACAAAAATGTTGTCTATGGTTGTTCTACTGGTCCCTTGCACTCTCGTCGGAAACAATGCGGTTTGCATAAGTTTATATGAATTAAAGAGGTCTACCAGCATCCTCTTCCTTGCACAATCACTTATACAATTAATATTGAAGTCACCACATATAACTAACATTTTGTATTTCCTATAAAGTGAACCAAAAACCTCCTCTAGCTTTAACAAAAATGTTGTGAAATCGGAGTCTGGGGATCTATAAATAACAACAGTTAGAAGTATAGCTCCGCTAAATTTAACCACACCTGCACAACATTCAAGCACCTTTTCAGTGCAGTACTTTGAAACATCAATTGACTCAAATGGGATGCCGTTTTTCACATACATGGCTACTCCCCCACTCCGCAAAGAGCTCCTCGAAAAGCTGCCAGCCAACCTGTATCCTGGTAAAGGAAGATTCTGAATTATCTCCTTATTTAAGAAGTGTTCAGATGTACCAATAATTTCAGAGTCAACATCTATAAGCAGTTCACTAACTTTATCTCTAATACCTTGTATATTTTGATGAAATATACTAATTCCCTCACTACTCGGATACCTAAGCTTTGTCAAAAGTGATTCCCTTGTTAGAGAGACTTCCCTTAAGCAGGAATACCTATCAGCTGACTTCAATCTAAAAAAGGTGCAGCTCTAACACCCACTACTGCAGCAATTTTCCCTTGAGTGATCCCACCAACCCCACCTATGCTGTCACCTATAAGCTTTGCTAACCTCCCCTTCCCATACCTGTTGAGGTGCAGGCCATGTCCAGTGAAACCCGTCCTGCTGATAGACTCCACCGACACCACTGAAATGTGACCCATGCTTTCTGTCATCAGCGCACCCCCAAGTCTCATGTTATTACGCCTGACGGCTGTATTAAGATGAGGCAGATAGTGACGCTGAAACAGTTCCACGAAATGCACATTCGTGTTGCCAGTCTGAGTGGCTATCTTTTCCAGGTCACCATCTATGTTATACTCCACATCCCTACCAATACTATTACCAGCCCCACCCACAATCACTACCTGATCCTCTTTAGTAAAATCCCTACATAACCCCCCTATGTTAACAGTCACCTGAGCCAACCCTGCATTAGGCTTCACTATGCTGGTGACCTGGTACTCATTCCCCAGCACTTCCTGCAACTGCTGGCCTACACCTCTGCCAAGAGAACTACCTAACAGCAGAACCTTCTTCTTCCTCTTCGACTTTGCAACTGTTCTAGGCGCAGTAACCACTGAGGTCTGCTGCATACTTCCTACATATACAGCTACTAGAGATTCCTCTCCACTAGACTCTGACAGTTGGTCATATCTATTGTAAACACCAATAGTAAAACTATCTGAAAATCTTCTTCTCCTAGCAGATCTCTTGCTAACAGCCAGCTCCCATTCCCCAACCCCCTTCTCCCTCCTCATCCTATCTAGCTCCTCCTGTGCGTTTTTCAACTGCACCTGAAGGGCACAGATCTTACGCTCCTGCTCCTCTATCAACTTACTCTTGCTACATAACCTGCAGTTCCAGGAGAGGATATCACCAGAATGCCCACTGGCTTCCCCACTGCATTCCCCCCCAGTGAAAATACTTCGAACAAGTCTCACACCGCAATCCACTACTCACGAACCTACGGCAAAGCACACACTTCTCACTCATGGTAAAATTTTACTTTTTCTAAGTTCCGCTACTACGATAAGAAGATGTTAAAAACCTGACTACAATAATCACAAACATACTCTACAAGGGAAGTAACTACTATTATTAACAGTATTAATAAACAACAAATGTGAATATAACAAAAGACTAATACAGAAAGAGAATCAAACGTCTAATGACACAGTAACGAAGCTGAAAACAGTTCCCAAAAGGTTCTTCTGAAATTATTTCACCATAAAACACCAAGAACACCGGCTGAAGACTACTAAAGTTCCTAAATAAACCACAATACACAAACAATTAATTAGTACTTACCTTTCGATGCGCCGCTACAGCTGCAACTGGTCAGCGCGGAATGTAAACACAGACAAGAGGTTAAGTTGCTCGATACGAAACACTCACAAATATCAGGTCACAACACAAGAAAGGCAGAGCAGAATGAAGAAACCACTAATACGTCACTTATATAGTAAATATTATCACAAAAACCGTTAAAATATGTATCTGAAACCTAAAAATATATGAAAACTTTGAGAGCGATCTCACACGCAGTCACTCGCTTATGACGTCACACAAATGAATTGTTGCGCTGCCAATAGGTAACAGGTTTTTATATATATTTTTTTGATCTACCTGAAATATCATTTATAAATAATTAACGTCACGAAATGCAATAAACGGTTCCGCCACACCTCCTAGTTGTTTCACTTTTTTTGTCGAGCAGTATATAATTTACTCGAACTGAATGAGCACAATAGAGGTATCACAACGCGATCATCACATTAGGTAACAGACCTTATCTCCCTCCGTACTTCCCCAAGGTTTATGGTTTTTTGCTGTACGCATCCACTTTTTCTGATGTCATCTACCAGCCTTCCATTGCATTATCGTCTAGGCCTTCTTTTGTTGCCAGGAATGTAGTAAAGAACTTCAGTCCTCCATCTGCCATCCATTTGTCGGCGTACATGTTCTCTCCACCTATATTTCACTTTCATTATGGTCATAATTATGCCGACCAGTCCATCCTGCTAGCTGATCCATTTCTGCATGTCCAACGGGACTTTTCATCTTAATTCAGAATAACCCAGGCACCTCAATATCGCACTTACTCGCCGAGACTGAGGAAGTGAGTTTCAAGAAATGTGTCTCACCAGAATGGGAATATACATAAGGGATGTACGAGTACAGGTTGTAGACGCGTGGTTGAAAACATATGGAAGTTTTGGTATGATCGTGAGATGTGGACGGATAGCCGAATGGTAAGACGTTCACTCGAGATATGTGGAAAATCCGGGTTCGAGTCCCGGTCCGGCACAAATACTCATTGTCGTCTTTCCATACTATAGCTGATGCTGGTCCACAGCTCGAACAAATTTAATGTAGTATCCTAAACGCTGGTTTGCTGCAGAATTCTTGAGGATACTATAAGTTAGAATGGAATAACTTTCCTGGTGGTAGAACAGTTTCTATCCACAAAGCATCTCGGATTTAGAAGCCATCACTCGAGATAAACTCAGTTTGTCCCTTTCCCGCACTGTATGCTGTGAAACATTGATGAAGGGTAACCGGCATGTTCCATATTCCCACATTTGCGAAATGCATTTGACACAGTTCCGGACTGCAGACTGTTAACGGAAATCTGCTGAGCATACAGAATAGATTCTCAGATATGTAAGTGGCTGTAAGACTTAACTAACAGAACTGAGTTCGTTGTCCTGGAGTGTTCATTAGAGATAAAAGTATAGTCAGGAATGTCTCACAAAAATGTCATAGAACCCTTTTGTTATTTTATGCCGGCCGGAGTGGCCGAGCGGTTCTAGGCACTACAGTCTGGAACCGCACGACCGCTACGGCCGCAGGTTCGAATCCTGCCTCGGGCATGGGTGTGTGTGTTGTCCATAGGTTAGTTAGGTTTAGTTAGTTCTAAGTTCTAGGGGACTGATGACCTCAGATGTTAAGTCCCATAGTGCTCAGAGCCATTTGAACCATTCCTCCGTCGGGCATGGATGTGTGTGGCTGTGTTTCGGATAATTTAGGTTAAGTGGTGTGTAAGCTTAGGGACTGATGACCTTAGCAGTTAAGTCCCATACGATTTCACACACATTTGAACATTTGAGAAACCCTTTCTTTGAAACCATTTTGCGGAACTTTGGAGAAAAGTCATTTGCAGCTGACTGTACAAGATTCTAATGCAGCTGCAGTACATTTCGCGTACGGAAAACGAAGAGGAGATAAGAGGAATATGGGTTCGTACGGTGGCCTACAGGCAGTAGCTTTCCCTCGCTCTATTGGTGGGTGGAACAGGAGAGAAAATCTTACGAGGGTACCCTCTGGCGCGCACCGTACGGTGGCTTGAAAAATGCCTATGTAGGAGTAGAGTAACACCACTGTGTCTCTTCAAAAGACTGGAAGAATGGGCTCTTACCCCTGGTCGCCGTCATACTTGGCGACAGTCATCAGGGCACTGCAGAACATTGATTCATCACTGATCACAATGCGACGCTATTCATCAGAAGTTAATTCTTCCCATTCACAGCACCATTCGAAACGTATGTGATTGTGTTATTGTGTGCCGCGCAGAGTGGCCACGCGGTTTGAGGCGCCATGTCACGGACTGCGCGGGTCCTCCGGCCGGAGGTTCGAGTCCTCTTTCGGGCATGGGTGTGTGTGTTGCCCTTAGCATCAGTTGGTTTAACTTAGTTTACGTGCTGTGCAAGTCTAGGGATCGATGACCTAAGCAGTTTGATCGCTTAGGAATTCAGAAGCATTTGAACATTTTCTGTGCTACTGTGTTAAGGGTAGGCTACGCATGGGCCAGTAATTCTTTAGCCTGTCTGCTACCTAGTTTCCGGCCACTGGTGTGGGACGACACCGAATGTTACTTGTTCTCGGTTGGGTGGCATTAATGTCAGGATCATTATGAAGTTGTTGGTGTGAAATACGGCGATCCTCCCTACAGCTGCTCATATATGGTCCCGTGGAACTTCGCGAAGAGTATGCCTGCTGTCACTTTCCCATGCAGTTCAACATCAGGCCACTGCCACATCAGAATGCCCCATAAATCTCGATACTGCACAATTCGACCAGCCAGCCAAACGGAGATTTATAATGAGGTCACTTTCATACTCTTGCTGATGGCTGTGTTCCTTACGAATACACTACATCTCTGTGATCTTCACAGTAATCACTCAATATATGACGGTGTTAACACCAGTTGTATATGCTACCGGGACTGGTAAAATCCCTAAACAGGAAGAATACTAAAGCATTCCGATGACTGTTGTAATAGAGCATAGCAATTCTAATCATTAACGTGCCCGCCGAATATGTGTACTCGTGCAAAGTTACATTATCATCTGAACATGTCTTACAGGCGCTACAAGTCTTTGTCAGACAGTGTACTTCGTATAGCTTCATGTGAAACGCGTTAGAAAGGCCATACACCAATTTCTTCTCCCTCACATTGACACGCTAGCGTAAAGGCGTAGGCTTACAAATCTACCCAGGAACTGACGTGTTCAGAGAGTGACGTCTATAGCTGTATCATCCGATACGACTGACCACAGCCTCATTCTCTGATTAAGCAGTCTCGGGAGGCGTATACCATAGGGACGCCACTTGGACCCGCAAATGCCTTCCAACGAGCTAGTGGTCTTTTCCAGTATCTAGGAGCGAACTGAAGCCCTCCGTTTAGCAGTCTCGTACGTTTCATACTTCACATGTCATGGAAATTACCTTAATTTGGGGTTGCGGGTGTGTTGGGAGGGGGGGGGGGGGGGGGGGTGAACATCACTTTTCAGACTCACTTTAAACCACCAGGCACCTGTAATAGTGCACTTTTCTTGTACCCAATCGTTATGCGTCTTAATGGCATGGTCTCATCCCCTTCCGCATCGTTATATCGTTGATTGTTGCTAAATCTTCTATCGTTTAAGGATAGTTCCAAACTCAAGAGGACAAGAGGGTTCTACGAAAGTCTTTCGCCTCCTCCGCTCTCTTTGACAAGGCTGTTGGCAGAATGATGATGTCTTCTTTTACCGGAAGCTCAGTTTGGAAATATATGGGAAGAATTAAGGAAGAAGAAGCTTAGAATATAATGACTCTTTGCCAGAAAAGTCATAAAAGGGGACTGCTACGACAGTAAAGGCCTCAGGGTTACTTTATGCTGCGTTAAGCTGTGATAAGAAACCACGGAGTTGTACAGAAGAAATCTAGAGAGTTGAACCTAGTGTCATCCAGAACCATTCTGGTGCCTTAACAATTGTACCACCTCTCTTACTATTACTAAAAATACATAATATTGTGTATGGCGCTTGTACGAATCCTTGTCAAAAGCGACGAACACCAAGGTATAAGTCTCAACACCATACACAGATTAAAGGGTCAGCGTAGAGGATATTGTCTGAAAGTTACGTAAAAGCTATCTGGACATTACAGTCACCAAGTTTTCTGTTTAAATATCAAACATAGGATGAGTGGGTGAGCTAGTGTGTCTTTCCACGCTACACCTTTCACAAATGGTTGTGTAGTACCGGTACATGCATGTGTAACTTTAATGAACAATGGTTGAAGAATTGATGTTTCCGCGGAAACCACGCTTAGCATTGTCATACTTTTATATAAGGAAAGACGTGGATAGAGTACTCTGCGAGTAGGCAGCGTGACGCAGAAGCTGACCGTATTTCGACGACGGCGCCGCCGAGGAAGTGGCGGTGTCGAAGCTGCTTGCGAACGATACGAAGGTAAGGCGCAGTGACTGAGCGCGTACGAGATCTAACGACTGGCAGTGAACTATTGCTCACGTACCTGCTTTTTTTTCAGAGCCTAGCATTTATTTGAGTACGAAATCGAGCGCGCCGCCTTGAACACGTCACGGGAAGGGCAAAGTTTTAGAAGGTGGCGGTGTCTAAGATGTTTGCGAACAGATTAGAGGTATGATATGGTGTCTGAGCGTGTACCGTTCCTACGACTCGCAGAAAGCTCTTCATGAATAATTCCCGAACGATTCGAACGTATGCTCTAGTCCCTGAGCACATATGAGCTCCCACGACTCGCAGTAAATTCTTGCTAACGTACTTGTAATTTTTTTCAGGACCTGACATTTATTTGAATATGACGACGACAAAGTCAACCTGTAAAAGACGCTGGAAGCTTCGACGAAAAAGCTGAAAGTGTGGAAGCTATTTGTGAACAACAGGAAGGTACGAAGCGATGTCTGAGCACTAACGGGCTTTCACAGCTCAAAGTAAGCTCTTGCTGACTCACCTGCATTTTTTTCCAGAGCCTGGCATTTATTGAAGTACGATGACGACACTTGGTACAAGTCGCTGGAAGCATGAAGACTGAGGAGGATGTGGTGGTGTCGATGCTGTTTGCGTGCGATTCCGTGGTGTCTGAGCCGTACGAGCTTCCACGATTGGTAGTAATCTTTTGTTCATGAACCCTCTTCTTTTTCAGGGCCTTTGGTTTATCGGACTACAACAACGACGACGACGACGCCGTTCTCTGCAAGGCTCAAGACATTCTGGGACAGCGGAGGAGAGGACTAACCGAGATCTACCCGATAAGCGTAGAAGATTGCACGTGCGCGCTGAATTTATGGATCAATACACTTTTAAATAAAACTGGAATAATGAAACTGCTTTTGTTCTAATTTCTATAGTGGTACACCTCATAATTTTCTCCAGAGATGGACAAGATGATGGTATCTCATAATTTTCTCCAGCGATTCAAAAGTATTTCGTCTCATGCATATAAATGCGTAGAGTCAGTACAAAAAATGTTTTTTGAGTCACCTGAAATAGACATAGACGAATGGGAAATATACCAATCCGAGGCTTTGAATTTTTTCTTCAGAAGCGAAAATAATATACTCGTCTTATAAAAACTTACAGCCCCTACAGATGCCGGCCGCGGTGGTCTCGCGGTTCTAGGCGCTCAGTCGGGAACCGCGCGACTGCTACGGTCGCAGGTTCGAATCCTGCTTCGGGCATGGATGTGTGTGATGTCCTTAGGTTAGTTAGGTTTAAGTAGTCCTAAGTTGTAGGGGACTGATGACCACAGATGTTAAGTCCCATAGTGCTCAGAGCCATTTGAACCATTTTTGAACCCCTACAAATGAATGGAATTTATATATTGCATCATTCGCCAATTAACGTTCTGCCATGAACGTCTGTTAAACAGAATACAAAATTACATGTTGTTCAGAAATACATGTTGAAACAAGGGCCTATGATTATTGTTTACATCTGCCTCACGTATAGAGTCTGTGGCTTCTGTACCTTCCCTTGCGAATCCTCTACACGCTGGTGCCAGATTAACGTACTGTCCAGACTCCAAGATAGACAAATACAACTTCTTCCTCCTCCTCAGACGAATTGTGCAGTCGGTAACACCAACTAATAGAACCGATTGCAGAACTACACCGCGTTATCATGTTATGGGTGTTGTGGCACTATGGCATCAGAAGACTTTCTACCAGGGTACAAAAACTTATGACCGTATCCTCTAAACATACCATGTTATGTTTGTGAAGGTAAACTACGGGAATAAGTAGCACCCACTATACGCTCTTAGGTGAAGGTATTGTGTAGATATAGTGCAGAACATCTCTGCATAAAAGAAAATTTCTCTTCACATATTTTCCTCTCAGCTTTGATCAGGGGAGGAGATTCATGCAACAACTATGTAGTGTACAATGGACTGACACACCTTTGTTACCGTTCTGCGTAGGAGAACACCGAAGACACCATTTTCGGCTGCCACTGCGGTTCCATGAGACAGTCAGTTCACAGTGTGTGTGTGTGTGTTTGTTTGTTTGTTTGTAGCCGGAGAGAAGGCTGACGTATGAGGCTAAGAGCAACAGTGCACTCTCCCCCCAAAATGAGTGAAAGTGTTTGTAAATTGCGAGTACAAGAGCTTATGTTATGTGATGAAATCTGTCCCTAGTATTTAACCGAAACTAACCAAATAACTAGATCACATGATGACTAGTATCTGTCATCTGCACATAACAATGTATTGTTCAAAAACAGTTACTCTTAACTTGCAGCACTATCCACCACAATTTGAAGCCTATAGCTACTGAAATCTCTCCCCTCGAGTTGGCAAAAACTGATAAACTTCTCAAGTGTGTGACTTATCCTATGCACAGGCGCTTCTATCCTTTCCCTTTCGATCTGTCATGCCAAGAACTCTCTTCCTCTCTCTCTCTCTTTCTTCTCTGTTTGTATTAGTTATTACTGCTGTTATGTAGCAGGTTGTGACATTACGAAGCAGCGTGTGAAAGAGTGGGGGCTTCTGTTAAGGAACACCATTTCAAATAAATGATCTTGAACAGCACCAGTATTGTTATTTAATTTACTTATCACATCAGCATTACAAAGAACCACGAAAGGCAGTATTAATTACAAAACACCTGTTTTTGAGGCATTATTGGCCAAAGATTTTCAAAACACAGGCTTCTGTAATCTCCGTTGAGGAACATAATTAAAGGAACTCTGTAACTAAGTCCCACTGCAACGTGTAAGTTTAAAATTTTGGCTCAACGGTGCCTAACAGCTTTCTGTGTAATGATGCAAGGGCGTTGTGCCCTGTGACGTCACTCACGTGCTCTATGACTCTTCAAACAGCAAAGTGTTGACATGTGCGAAAGAAACGCCACAGTTCAGAAATTCCTGTGACGTGTAAGTTGGTTAATGATGCCACGCTGGGAAAACGTTCACTACAATCCAGCCCACCCCCACCGTGGACGAGTCACTCGCAGTGCAGAACGTCATACTCACTCTTACCCACATTTTACCCCTTCTTTAGAGCCTCTGAGATGGAGATCATAACGACAACACACTGCGCTGAAACCACGCGGTTTTCTTATGGAAATTCGGGAGCAGAACTTCAGATACACTGCTAATCAGAATAGATACAAATACGCATCAGAGTGCGGGCGACAACGAAACCACTGCTATCCTTGAAGTGTTGATTCCAGTATAATTAATGTTCTAAAACGACAATTCTCAGTTCGTTGAGCAACGAACTGTCTTTACGCTACTTCCCCCCTTCCCCCCTGACGTTTTAAACCCTCTTTAAGGATATTGTAGGGCTGCATTCATTTGGTTTCCAAAAGAGGCATGCTACTGATCTGTTGCTCTATGCTACACTGTTGCAACACAAATCTGCTGTTTGTATTTGAAGACTACATTATGCCATACAGCACTACACCCACTACACTACACTGTACTACACTGCTATACTTGGTGTCAGAATGGAAATATATCGCCTAATTTGTCGGGATAGACAGCTCAAGCTGCACTGTGCGAAAACACAGAATTTACAGGAATCGTGTTGCCGTCTCACCCAAGGTATAAAAATTTGGAGATGGCTGTCAGGATCTCAGAAAGTGCTTCCTGTTCCTACCTGAGGCTCATGTCTTCTTCCAGAAGGTTGTTGTAAGACGTGCATCTCGTTGTCATGTTGTATGGCCTCTTCTTGGTTTACTCTCGGGCATGTGGACTTTCAGATATTTTCGCTGTCATCAAATTCAGCTTGTGCCACAGCATCTCATTCCTTATTATCTTATACACCAGTGTATTAACAACCACTTTTCTATTATGATCTGAAACATTTTGTCTAATGGCAGACTCCCAGATGATGTGGTCCGGGATGTCGATTTTTCCATTTCCACAGGTGTTTCTGGTGCGTTGACGTATTTTCAGTAAGTAGCTGGGGCATGCAGTAAGTGTAGCTAGATAGTGTATAACCCGAAACTTTCCAACTCATTAAAATTATGTGCCGAACAGTGACTCGAATCTTGGACCTTCGCCATTTGTAACCAAGTGCTCTACGGACTGAGTCATACGAGCTCTACTCACGACCCTTCCTCACGGCTTTACTTCCGCCAGTCCCTCATCTACTTTGCACACTACACAGAAATTTTCCTGCATCCCTTGCGGGACTATCCTTCCTGGAAAAGAGGATATAGCGGAGACAAGGCTAAGCTACAATGTGGGAGGGTCGTTTCCAGGGCGCTTAATCTGCCAGTAAGTTTCAAATAAGCGCATATTCTGCTGCCGAGTTAATATTCATTCTGGAAACAATGCCTCAAGCTGCAACTAAGACTTGTCTCTGCAATACGCTTTCTTTTAGGAGAGCTAGTTCGACAAAGCATGCAGGAGAACTTATGTGTGGTTCGGAAAGTAAGTAACGGAGTAATGGCGGAAGTGAATCTCTGAGGACGGGTCTCAAGTCACGCTTGAATGACTCAGTAGGCTGAGCACTTACCCACGAAAGTCAAATATCGCAGGCTCCAGTCTGAAGTTTGACATCAGCGCTCACGTAGCAGCTGACTGAGGACTCATTCCGGAGCTTATAGGCCACTTGGTTGGAATCAATTATGACGTTCTTGGCCTCTGTTTCATGTTAAGAAGGAACGGGTCCGTAGTCCTCTCCGTTTCTGTCCCATACCTGATTTCTTGCCATTCTCCATCAATAGATGCCTTTAATTTCTTCTTAGATGCTGCTCTTGTCTCCATTATCTCGTTTACCTTATACTGTTCAAGCTTCTTGAACCAGTAATGTGCATCACTATATCTTACGGCTTTGGCCAATGGTAGCAAGCCCAGTATCACCAGGAGAACCTTAGTAGGCGTTTCTCTAATGCAGTGCTCGACAATCTGCCACCTGCGGGTAGCAAGAATTCGTGCGGCCCATTGTTCTCAGCCGTATTTTATACCAATATACATTTAGCAACTAACTGCCGAATGTAGAAACGTCAGCTAACGTTAAAAACGTCTTGAAAGTGTAATTTTCGTCCTTAGTAAAAAACAAAAATACTCACTGAGACATTCATAGTTTAAGACGTGCTTGGTTGTAACTGACGGCGGTTCGTTTGTCTGTGAACTGAGTTAAGTTGGCCGCTTATCTCAGGGTATAGGGATAAGTAGCACAGGTCATGCGAGGTTAGAGGTTGTGATAGAGGGAATGTTTATTTTTTCTCTTACAGTACTGACAACTATGGGGCATGCGCGAACGTACCTAGCAGCCGCTACGACATAAAATTTGACGTGGAAGTAACAAGGATTCTTGAATACGCACAAAAGAGACCATCATCCTCAAATGTGGTTTGTATTTGTAGCAAGGCGTAAGAAAGTCTGTTAAGGCTATTTGAATGCAATGCAAAGAATAGTTACATTCAAAACATTTAGCAAATATTTGCGATCATGTTTCATATTGCATAAGGAATTTAAATACATTGCAGTTAATGTTATTAATCTTTTAATCGTACGCGCGCACAGACAGAACCACAACACTTCGTCAGTGTCACGACTTTGGGGTCGCTGAGAGCGGCAGCAATGTGGAACAGGAACCATCCGACACAGAGTGTTCCGAATGGTGAAGACTTTTGACGTTGTCTGCCAAGAGACTGGCATCCAACCTGTGGCGCGATTCCTTTCTGCAATCCAATGTTTCCACTCTTGAGCTGCTCTAACAGCTTACTCAAGGACAATTAATCTGTGAATAGGAGGTTTACATATTTTAAGACAGAACCTATGATCTAAAACATTGATACAAGTAGATTCTGTACACATGAGCACGTTGAAGTGTGTGCTTGTGAATTAATACTGAAAAATAATTGACTTTTAGTAGTAACTGTATATAGATCCATACTTAGAAGTTTTAAATGTTTTGAGAAATTTCGATTCCTTACAATGCTGTCTGTCAGATCTTAGCAAGCATTTAAGTTTGTAGTGGCTTCAGTGCAGATTTTCTACTAATTTTGGACTGGAAAAATGATCTGTAAACCTTTCTTGGATCTTATAACTTTATCACAGTAATTTATAAGGAACAAAATATCTCGGTTCATGATGCACAACTGCTTAGGTTCAACAATATAGTGCCGTACAGTATGGATACTTCTTAGTGGGAACCAGTTGAAATAATTAATGGCTTTGGAACAAAATATTTTAAATTTAGTTTACAAGAGATGACCTGGAATTAAATCTTCAACAAATAAAATACTGACATAAAATTTAGTCTGTTCCTTGACAAATTCATTCTCAGCGTATGAAAATAGCTTCCCGCGTTAGCTAACCAGAATGAATTGTAAACAACCATATAAAAAACCACAGATAACTAGGGTGGTTAATGTATCTTATGAATTGAAAAGAAAAATGGATCTGTTGCCAAGAATTAGTAGCCATCATCCTGTATTTGCACACTATAAAAACTAATCAAAGTAACTAAGAAGAGTTATTTAAAAATATCAAAGAATCCGCACATTATGACAGAAATCAGTAATTCCAACTGCACACTTCAGACTTCATGGAGTGTAGTAAAACGAAATATAGGAAAACTAGCCACAGAACATGATAACATTACTGTTGAATAAAGCGTAAAGACTACAAATAATGAGTGACTGTTTCTTAAATATAGTAGAAAATGTAGGGACAAACAATAGGGAGAAATATGACAGCAAAGTGTTGAAAAAGCAACTTTCATAAAATTCAGTGACGTAAGTGTATCATCAAATTCACATTCAGGGATTAAAAAAACTACATATTCTCTCAAAAGAAAAAGCTCATCTTGATTTGATGGTGTTTCCAACAGAGTACCAAAGAAGCTCGTATGTAACACGGTCTGTCTTATCTGAAATATGTAATGCATCACTAGCGAGTAGCATTTTTCCAGAGACACTGAAATAGATTCTTGTTAAGCCCCTCTGCAAGAAAGGTGACAAGCGAGATGTCAACAACTACCGATGTGATACACAACTGCCATCGCTGTCCGAATTATTTCAGAAGATGGTGTATCCTGGAATAGCATCCCACCAGAGTGACAATAATATGCTCAGTAAATCACACTTCTGATATCACAAGAGTTTCTCCACTCACAATGCATTTTACACGCTCATTCGCCAAATTTTACGAGCATTAAATAACAAAAGGTGCCGGCTGGTATTATCTGCGACATATCTAAGGCAACTGTCTTTGTTAATCATAATATTCTCCTAGATGAACTGATGTTTTATGAGACTGATGTTATAGTCAACCAGTGGATGTCATAAGCAAAAGAATGCGGCAAGCTATACTTTATGATTCAACCAGTGTAATCAGGGGAAATTTCTCTGACTGGGGGAAGTCCCGTATAGGTTTCCCAAGTCTCAGTATTATGTCCACTATTGTTCCTGATATAAGTAAACAACCTTAAGTCTAATGCAAAACATTATTTCCTTTAGCAAGTGGCACTAGTATTGTGACAATCCTAGCAAACATAGGCCGGCCGAAGTGGCCGTGCAGTTAAAGGCGCTGCAGTCTGGAACCGCAAGACCGCTACGGTCGCAGGTTCGAATCCTGCCTCGGGCATGGATGTTTGTGATGTCCTTAGGTTAGTTAGGTTTAACTAGTTCTAAGTTCTAGGGGACTAATGACCTCAGCAGTTGAGTCCCATAGTGCTCAGAGCCATTTGAACCATTTTGAGCAAACATACAGAATCATAAGAATTGGTAATCAGTGTCTTTGTGTCACTAACTTGCTTGCTGCAAATATTCTCCCTCTTAATTTTTAAAAAAAGACTCAATACATTCACTCCTCCACATCTAGAGATACTACACCAATGATAAGTATAGCGCATGGTGAAGATATAATAAATAGGATGGAATCTTGAAATTCTTATTTTCCCACAGTGATGGGTATTTAAAGTGGAAAAAAACCGTTTAGGAACTGTTAAGTCAACTTAATTCAGCAACTATCGCACTTAGTGTCATTGCTAACCTCGGGGAGGGGGGGGGGGGGGGGGGGCGGCTATAGATCAGTAAATTGATATATTTTGTATATTTTCGCTCAGTAATATAATGTGGAACCCAACGGCCGCGCCACAGTAGTAACACCGGTTCCCGTCAGATCACCGAAGTTAAGCGCTATCGGGCTGGGCTAGCATTTGGGAGGGTGACCATCCTGTGTGTCCAGCGCTGTTGGCAAGCGGGGTGCTCTCAGCCCTTGTGAGGCAAACTGCGGAGCTACTTGACTGAGAAGTAGTGGCTCCGGACTCGTAAACTGACATATGGCGGTGAGAGGGGTGTGCTGCCCACGTGCCTCTCCATATCCTCATCCAGTGACGCCTGTGGGCTAACGATGACACGGCCGTCGGTCGGTACCGTTGGACCTTCATGGCCTCTTCGGGCGGAGATTTTTTTTAGTATAATGTGGAATATGTCCTGGAATCATTAAGAACGGAAGTCTTCACTTTTGAAAACCATTATGTAAGAATAACATGTGGTTCTCACCCGCGATCATCTTGTAGATATTTGTTAAAAGGAATTAGGCATTTTGACTATTTCTTCACAGTACATTTATCTGCTCATGACGTTTGTTGGTGAAGGATCAAAGGAGTAGATAATTAAGGCATCATAAGAACTAAATTACAATTATTAACCACAGTGTCTACATCTACATCTACATCTACATTGATACTCCGCAAGCCACCCAACGGTGTGTGGCGGAGGGCACTTTACGTGCCACTGTCATTACCTCCCTTTCCTGTTCCAGTCGCGTATGGTTCGCGGGAAGAACGACTGTCTGAAAGCCTCCGTGCGCGCTCCAATCTCTCTAATTTTACATTCGTGATCTCCTCGGGAGGTATAAGTAGGGGGAAGCAATATATCCGATACCTCATCCAGAAACGCACCCTCTCGAAACCTGGCGAGCAAGCTACACCGCGATGCAGAGCGCCTCTCTTGCAGAGTCTGCCACTTGAGTTTATTAAACATCTCCGTAACGCTATCACGGTTACCAAATAACCCTGTGACGAAACGCGCCGCTCTTCTTTGGATCTTCTCTATCTCCTCCGTCAGACCGATCTGGTACGGATCCCACACTGATGAGCAATACTCAAGTATAGGTCGAACGAGTGTTTTGTAAGCCACCTCCTTTGTTGATGGACTACATTTTCTAAGCACTCTCCCAATGAATCTCAACCTGGTACCCGCCTTACCAACAATTAATTTTATATGATCATTCCACTTCAAATCGTTCTGCACGCATACTCCCAGATATTTTACAGAAGTAACTGCTACCAGTGTTTGTTCCGCTATCATATAATCATACAATAAAGGATCCTTCTTTCTATGTATTCGTAATACATTACATTTGTCTATGTTAAGGGTCAGTAGCCACTCCCTGCACCAAGTGCCTATCCGCTGCAGATCTTCCTGCATTTCGCTACAATTTTCTAATGCTGCAACTTCTCTGTATACTACAGCATCATCCGCGAAAAGCCGCATGGAACTTCCGACACTGTCTACTAAGTCATTTATATATATTGTGAAAAGCAATGGTCCCATAACACTCCCCTGTGGCACGCCAGAGGTTACTTTAACGTCTGCAGACGTCTCTCCATTGATAACAACATGCTGTGTTCTGTTTGCTAAAAACTCTTCAATCCAGCCACACAGCTGGTCTGATATTCCGTAGGCTCTTACTTTGTTTATCAGGCGACAGTGCGGAACTGTATCGAACGCCTTCCGGAAGTCAAGAAAAATAGCATCTACCTGCGAGCCTGTATCTAATATTTTCTGGGTCTCATGAGCAAATAAGGCGAGTTGGGTCTCACACGATCGCTGTTTCCGGAATCCATGTTGATTCCTACAAAGTAGATTCTGGGTTTCCAGAAATGACATGATACGCGAGCATGTTCTAAAATTCTACAAGAGATCGACGTAAGAGATATAGGTCTATAGTTTTGCGCATCTGCTCGACGACCCTTCTTGAAGACTGGGATTATCTGTGCTCTTTTCCAATCATTTGGAACCCTCCGTTCCTCTAGAGACTTGCGGTACACGGCTGTTAGAAGGGGGGCAAGTTCTTTCGCGTACTCTGTGTAGAATCGAATTGGTATCCCGTCAGGTCCAGTGGACTTTCCCCTATTGAGTGATTCCAGTTGCTTTTCTATTCCTTGGACACTTATTTCGATGTCAGCCATTTTTTCGTTTGTGCGAGGATTTAGAGAAGGAACTGCAGTGCGGTCTTCCTCTGTGAAACAGCTTTGGAAAAAGGTGTTTAGTAAATAAAGAAAGTAAAGTTTTCACTCGAGAGAAGACTTGAACCCAGGACCTTTCGTTTCGCAGCCGCTCACGTAATGTTTAGCAGAACAAGGATTGCGCACTGTTGCAACCAGTTGTTTTGAATACTTACCGATGCATATAAAAAGCGTATGTCAGACACCAAAGTAAAACTTCAAAACAAACTGGAAAAGTTTCTCCTTGATAGGTCCTTGTACTTGTGTCGAGTACAATGAAATGTGTCACTGTGGATTAACGCGCCTAAACGATCTTCATAACACCCCCCCCCCCCCACCCCCCATCCTCGCCCCGTCCGTCACCAAGGTCCTCCTGAGCGTGGAGAGTCACTAATGTCAAAACAATCCTTTGAAAACGAGAAAACCATTTATTTCTCGTGCTCTGTTCCTCTGGTCAACGGCATTGCCTCACACTCGGCGCCTATGTTTGTGGATTCCTTAGTCGCTGCCAGTTATCTACTGAAATCAGGGAGAAGAATGTGCTGGGAACGTTTCTATTTCTCCATTCGGCACTCCATTTTATAGCGTCCACAGCTCCACTCACTATCTCCAAATGACAAACTGAAACCGCGAACTACAAATGATAAATGACAATCGATAAGTTTTAATGTGCCAGGAAGTTTCATATGAGCGCACACTTCGCTGCATGGAACTAACTAACGCATTACAATAAAATCGGCTCCAACAATGGGAAGACGTTTGGGTCTTAAAAAAAGAAAGAAACACAAGCAGTGTGCAAGAGATGATGATGTCAGCAACTACGATGTGTTTGCCTGGTGCGCACAGGATCCGACTCGAACAGTAAGGGGAATGAATTAGACATGACGTCAACTCATATTAAAAGAGACTGCGAGAGAAAAATTCGTTGTACGTTCCTTATTTCCTAAAACTGTGAGTGCTTTCATCTATCATCTAGAATGTATGCACTTTCAAAGAGAAGCTGCCTCTTACTGGTATTTTGGTGAAATATAGCATGCAACAAAGTTTTATCTTAGCCATTGTATGTAGATAGTGTCTCAGTTACTAGATTTGTAGCGAAAAATTTCGTAGGATGGTAAGAGAAAGGAATAGCTAGGTGGCGTCTGAATCTACAGAAAGTGACGTCTGCGACTTCTGTTTATTATTTACCTACAGAGAGTCCTCGAGGCAGATGCCGTAGGTAGTTAAAAGACATTTTGTTTCAAGTTAGGAACTAAGAGCGTTACGGCAAGGTGCAAGCGATCTATATAATAAGTTATACATCACGTTTGCGAAAGATTATCGTAGTACCATCGTGACTAAAAATCTGAAACTCATATAAGAACTGTAGGCAGTTAACATTTTTGGCGTTGTGGCCGAGAGGTTCTAGGCGCTTCAGTGCGGAACGCGCTGCTGCTACCGTCGCAGGTTCGAATCCTGCCTCGGGCATGGATGTGTGTGATGTCTTTAGGTCAGTTAGGTTTAAATGGTTCTAAGTCTAGGAGACTGATGACCTGAGATGTTAAGTCCTATAGTGCTCAGAGCCATTTTTTGAACATTTTTGCTCTATCTGACATACATAGTCCAGTCACAACAATTTCACCACCTGTCAAAAATCTCGATGAGCACCTCCAGCAGTGCGGACTGCTGCAAGACGTCCAGGGATAAAGTCAGTGAGACTCTGGAAGGTACGGATAGGGATGCGCAGCCATGGCGAATCCAGTAATGTGGTCAGTTGCGCGGAAACCTCCACTGAAGTGGACCTACAGATATTCGATTGGATTTAAATCGGAGACCTTCTGTAACCTGAAATTACGGTAAACTCATTTTGGTGCCCTTCAGACGACGAATGCACACTGCGAGCTGTGTGACACGTTGCATAATCCTGTTGGTAGATGCCATCTTGCCGAGGGAATACAAAGTGCACGAGGCGTGGACTTAGTTGGGAAGGAGTCGGCAGCCGCTATGTTTCAAGGAGGATAATGGCACGTCCTCGCTGCTATTGATAAGTGGATGGAAGTTGGCCATAGGGATCTGTCACTGTAGAAATCTGGAAGGTCAATCAGAAGTGCACTTTAAATAAATATAATGAACTCAATTTATGGGTGCAGGAATGCTACACTGTTGTCAACTTGCGGCAGACGCGGCTAGCTATAAGCCGAGGCCCGACATGGGCGTGAGTCTAATTAATCTGAATATTGCCGGTAGAGCTAGCAACAAATCGCTGAGACGTTGGGCACCAACTAGCGACACGTAAGTAATCTCGATTGGAACACTGGTGCCCAGATGCCCAACACTTATAACATCGTCCTGTCGGTATTACTTGGTCGCCGGCCTGGATGTTCTTGACTGGTGGCGAAATTAAAACCTCGAGGCACCGGCTCCGACAGTATCGATAAGACGCGATACTACTAGATTCATACTTCTTTCGATCCATTGTGCCTTCCAGAATGACGAAATCAGCCAGGGGATGGCACGAAAACGTTCTCCAGACTATCGGACTGGACCCTTCAGACGATTGTTGCTGGGTATTTGCTTCCATACATTTCAGACAGATGGAGCATAAGACGTGATTGATCTGACAAGGCCAGTTGTTCCCACGCAGTAGACGTCCAGTTGCGCTATTGGTGTGCAAATTCCAGCCTTCGTCACCGACGAACAGCAGTCAGCATGGTTGCAAAAAGCAGACGCCTACTGCGGAGGCTCATATGCCCCAACGTTTTAACTTCTTAGTTAGTCTGAGCAGTCATTTGCCGAACAGTTGCACGTCTTTTCCCCCTTACACATACCTGCAGCCGTGGTTCACCCCTGCAATCTACGGCCCGTGACCCACCACAGTTGCTATAGTGTCGGTTTTGCATAGCGCCATTTTGCTACTCACGGTATTCATTGACTACGGTGGAATATGAATGTTTTACAAACTTAGCCGTTACGGGAATTTTTCTATTAATGGCACAGAAGTTAATGATCATGCCCTTCTAGACGTCAGGTAAATTGCATTGTTCCCGCACTACAACAACGGTCCCGCCGTCTCCCGCGACCCACCACCCCAAATTACTCCCCGACGTGCTTTATACGCTTTCCACTACTAGTGATGCCACATTCACGTTTAACATAGGCGGCTGGCACATTAATGCGTATAGAACGTATATTACTACACAGGGATTCAGAAATTCCCATTACTAACTTCTAGGACTTGTAGAGGTGATTGAGGAGATACCATTTTGAACTGGAACCCATGCCCGGATACGTACCGTCTGCGTCTTACAACCACTTGGTTCGAAGTAGGTCAGAGAGATAGGATACACGTCAAATGAGATCATCCGACCCGACGTAATCCGCCTCCACACACACACCCCAACCCCCGCCACCGCCTCGCGACTACCCTGTTGCATATCTACCTAGCAAACAAGTAGGACCGAAACGGCACGTTTCCTGATGTAGGTTCCTATCCATAACATTACGTACTCCTTCATTGGTACAAGCCACAGAATTCTGTAACGGGAATTTCCAAACTCCCTGTATAGAATGTGTTCTAATGGTTCAAATGGCTCTAAGCACCATGGGACTTAACTTCTGAGGTCATCAGTCCCTATAACGTCCCCAGTGCCAAATTTTTTATCATGTAGCCGTAAAATAATAATTTTTCTGTGTAGGTTTAGATTGCAAAGAAATAATTTATGACAGAATGATCTAAAGAGACGACAAGATACGCTCTTTTTGTTAATATTTTAGTCGACTTCACTTCTTCTTTTGTCTTGAATGTGTACGTACAAGATCTTGCGAGTGCTGGCGAATGTAAGCATATTTGGATGAGTTAAGCATATAATATACTGATTTAATATCATTGTGCACTTTTAATTTGTAAGAGGTGATCCCGATTTCATGTCCACCTTCCTTGAATTAACCTGCATTCAAGTAATTTACAGCTCAACAATCGCAGCGGCCGATGCAGCCAACGACGCCATTACGTGGCGATATTAACTTATGAAATATTAGCGGAAGCTGAAAACTCGCCCGCTATTAGCATAATATTAATATTTCTCCACAGCCGCACGAAGTTGCAGAAATACTTAGCTTTAAGATTCTTATTTTCAGTACCATAGCCGAGACCCAGAGCCAGGACTCCGACTACAATACAATGGTTGAAGGAGGTAAGAAAAATACTCTCGCGCGTGTGTGGGCCGCAATTGTAATTAATAACTAAAGATCTTTTGCTTTAAAGTGAACTGATTAGCCGAGGAAATTAATATGAAAAGTTTATTACATTGTTCAACTTAAATATCATTTTTATTAAGGCCCACCACGTAAGTCGGCAACAATCAAAAAATAATAATAACAATAATAATATATATATTAAATTACGACGGCCGACGGACGTGAGATTGGCGCCGCAACTTTGGGGCCCGATTAATATGATTCTATTGTAATGAATGTAATTATGTATGTGTCTAATTGTTGTAAAATATTAATGCTTATATGAATTCTTTTACATGTACAACAACAAAACCACACCCTGAGGAGATCTGGAGAAGAAAAAGTGTAGAAAAGAAAAAGGATTGCGAGAAAGAAAAATAAGTAAGGTAAGGCCTATTGTGCAAGCATCCTGTGTAGCTCTGTGCGGAATATCGAACCCATGTGCACATGAGATACCTTCGGTGTTTTGTGTATTTATGTGTTTATTTTTGGAGGGGATAATTATTCGTTTTGTTTATTTATATGTTTATTTTTGGAGGGGATAATTATTCGTGTGTGTATCAGTGTTATTGATTTGTCAGTGGCTTAAAGTGAATTTATTATGGGTAAGATAGGACAACCTAAAACATCCGTAGCAGAAGAACAAAATTCTATTAATATGGAAAGTGAGGGTCATTTGCAATACGTAAACGAATCCCAAGCCACCGCATCGGATAACATAATTTCCGGAGCGGGGGGCGAGGATCTGTGGACGGTGAATGACGCTCCACAGCAGGATGGGAATAGAGTAACAACTCCACTGCCTGGGCAGGGGGGCCAATCGAGTGCTAGATTAAGTGGGGCACCAGTATGCTCACCGATTGCAGACCCATTTGCAGAATATCTGCGCAGGTTAGAAGAAAGAGATAGGGAAAAAGAATGTTAGAACAGAGGGAAAAACAAAGAGACGAAAAACTGGCTCAGATGCTGCATGAGCAGGAGAAAAAATTAACGCAAAAGCTCATTGAGTAAGAGCAGCGCAGTGAAGCAAAACTAGACAGTATCCAAAGCGAACTTGCCGAGATGCGGGACGCGTGCAAAGAAATACCCGATCTTGTGCAAAACTTAGCCGGCGAAATGCAAAAATTACAGATGTCGCAGGCTAGGCTTGAAGACAATGTCCAGACTTTAACCAACCGCGTGGATAATGTGGAGATAGATGCACGGAAAAGTATTGACGCATATTTGGAAGTGCAAGCTCAAAAAGTAGAAAAAGAATTAAATGAATGGCTAGAAGTAAAGGATCGCGAGATATCTGCAAAGATTGAAAGCGATGTAAAAACAGCTGTAGAACAAGCGACTGCGGCCGCGAGTGTAAATATTGACGCTAGCGCTGCCGCACTACATGCCGAATTAGCACAGATCAAGTCCCGTGTGACAGCGGAGTTGCCAAATTGGCAACAGGAGGTCGCGCGAAGACTGTCTGCGTTGGAAAGCAATGTAAACAGTGGCGGACAGATCATGAATCCGACTCCGCGCACTGATTACTATAATAACGCTGACGATAGGCAGGGTACGAGTGCGCAACCGCAACCTAATGCGAATTATGAGCACGAACAACATGCGATACCGTGCAGCGTACATCACGAAGTGATGAATGTCCCAGAATGTAGCAATCAGACGTGCAAAAAAGAGGACAATGTAATAAAACACAGGACATTCCAACCCTTCAATAGCGAAAAACGAAATGTCCACCCTGTTGTATTTATTAAGAGCTTCAGGAATGTGTTTCCCAGGACATGGACGGATAGACAAAGAATACAGTTCGTGGTCTCCTTTATTCAAGGTGACGCGGCACTGTGGGCCACCGACGTGTCCGAAAAGTGTCTAACGATGCAACAGTTTGAAGGTGCATTCTTGCAAAAATTCTGGTCCGATAGCGTCCAAGAAAGACTACGAAAGGAGTTGTACAGTCCAGAAATGTACAATCCTAAGATGGGAACGTTACGCAAATATTTCGAAAAGTATATAAACAAAACCAGGTACTGGGACGAGCCAATGTCCGATCGTGACATAATCAGATTAATAAAAATGAAGTTGCCCAGTGAAATTAAAAGATATTTCATCATTGTGCCGGAATACGATATAGAACAATTCATGGAAATAGTGGATTCTGTTGACTTATTGATCGAAGATATGAAAACCGAAAACAAGTGGAACCATGCAGGCTGTAATCAACAAAAAGCCGATTACAATAGCAGCCACAGTAATGGTAGTAACTTAGTACCAAATGGTAACGGGAATAGGCAAGAGCACCGGCAACAGAATCGAGGCACAAACAATGGCAATGGTTATAACGGCAACGGTTATAATCGTCAAAATCGAAAGAGACATCATGATGGACGTATGAGTAATGGTTATAATGGTAACGGCAATCCGCAATGGCGGAACAACCGAAACCAGTGGCGTGGTCGTAACGAACCGACACCACAGTGGTTCAAATGGTTCAAATGGCTCTGAGCACTATGGGACTCAACTGCTGAGGTCATTAGTCCCCTAGAACTTAGAACTAGTTAAACATAACTAACCTAAGGACATCACAAACATCCATGCCCGAGGCAGGATTCGAACCTGCGACCGTAGCGGTCTTGCGGTTCCAGACTGCAGCGCCTTTAACCGCATGGCCACTTCGGCCGGCCGACAGCCGACCACAATGGCAACAAAACACAGCGCCACAATGGAACGTCAACCCAGGTCCGTCACAGAACACGTCAGGGAGTTACAACCGACCACCGCAAAACCAGAGCCATACACAATATCAAAATACACCATCGGGGAGGCAGGGCGGCCAACCCAACAGTAGCAACAACAACAACCAGAACCACAATGTGAGGTTAGTGGAAGTGACAGACAACTGTCAACCCACTAATGCTCATCCGTTAAACTAAAGACAGCCACAATACGCTCTCCGTTGTTGGCTGCAGGATGGTGTAGTGAGGGCACATTCACGGATGACAGCCATAAACTTTGTATGCTGAGATACCATGAAGGAACAAAAATAGAAAAGGAACTTGTAGACATACCGCAGAAATGTAACCGAACCGACAAAAGTGTTGTGCAGGCTATATTGCAAGCAGATATGTATGGAGCACCAATACACATAATAGTCGATACCGGTGCGTCAACCAATGTCATGAGTGCAAATTTTTACAAGTACTTGAGTCAAAATAATAGAATACCAGTACTGCCAGTGAAGAATTGTCGCGTAACAGGTGCAATAGGTGCACAATCTCATATCATAAAGCATCAGGTGCAAGTCGAGTTTACGGTAGGAAATGAAGCAATGAAAAGCTCGTTCCTAGTAGTTAAGGGATTAGGTGTTGCTTGCATCCTGGGAATGGAATTTTTACGCCAGAGGGACGCAAAAATCGACCTCTTGTGCGGGGAAGTAAGCCTTATGAATGAGGGTACACGTGTAGTTTTGCCGTTGTTGAGGACACGGGAAGTGCACGGTAAATATTGCCGGAGCTTTCAAACGAGATTCGAAGGAATACAGGTAATGAATTTATATTCTGACTTAAGTACAAGACAAGTATATTTTAAAGATTTTATTACTGAAGACAAAGAGGAAAAAAGGAAACTGATAGCCATGAAAGTTAGGGAGTCAGAACATTTGACTGAAGCACAACAAAACCAATTGTTTCAGCTACTTACAGATTATGGGAATGTGTTTTCGGAAAAACCCGGTGTTATCGAGGGCTACACCTATAACATCGAAGTGGTACCTCACGATACTTTCTGTCACGCAAACTACACCATTCCGTGGTCAAATAAGGAGGCAGTTACCAAGGAAATAAGAAAAAATACTTACAAAGACTTAAAGAAGTTCGCTCAGTAGAGCAACGTTTACATTTGTGTGTAGTAGGTTAAGTTTATAGTGTATTTTTTCTGTGTGTAAATGATCCGATTTTAGTGTAATATTTAAAGACAATGAGGCACACAAGGTTAGTGCGATTCAATTTTGTAGATGTTAAGGAATAATAGTATTTTTAAACAATTGCATTTTGAAAAAAAATGAACGTAGGTTTAAGAATATGTTAAAAATTTCATGTTGAAAAATGCTTTAAAACATATTTAAAAAAAAATTCACCAGCATGTAATGATCAAAGAATTTTTCATTAGTGTGTCATGAATATTTTTGAACTGTAGTAGTAATGCAACTTATGAAATTCAGTATTATAGTGTATATGTTGTTCCATGTATTTATGTCCATACCGATCTTGAAATAAGCTCAATCATAATTTACTGAACAACATGAGTGCAGGGTGTACATCACCCAAGATACCTCATGTGTTGTGGACAAGGTACAAAGCAAATCAGTAAACGCGATTACGCTAAGCACTATTAAAATATATTGCCATCTGCTAAGGCAGAGATTTGCACGAATTTGTAGTGTAAACAAAAGTCACAAATCTAACATTAATCTAGGAACTTGCACGCTAGGCCTAGATTATAAAATGTGTACAATAATGCGAGAGGCAAAGTTTTGTGAAGTCAAGCCTGGCTCTGGAGGGCAAGTACGCAATGAGTGGGCAGACATGACATGGGGACTTACCTCAGATGAGACGGAAATACAATTGTATAGTCAAAAAATCTGAAGGCAAGTACGACTCTAAGTGGAAAATGAAAAGAGATAATTAGTGCGAGAGACTAGTAAAATCCAGCACGAGCCAAAATCTAGTTCAGACTGAATGAAATACATTAGTGTTTCTGAACTAATCGTAACAGTTACTTTAAGCAGTGTGAAAATCTGTGAAGGTGAAACTGTGATATGGACAGTGAAGTGCTAGTATTGAACGTTCAACAGCGGTAAAGACGCCAAACGCCAATATTACGCACGAAAAACTGTGAATTTCCTTATACATGTGAACTGTTAACGTGAAGTGAACCCACAGTAAATATTTTTGGGACAGACTGTAATTTCAGTGAGTACAACAATGCGAGATTGGAATGCGATGCGTGGACTGTTGCAAAATAGCGACCGCAGAAACGGCGAATGTTTGTGCTAAGCTCGTATTGGGACACTCACCAGTGCCTGCGAGTGCGGCGAAAACATAAATAATTGTATCAAGACAAAAACTGACGTGTAAAGGAAACAGTGGCGCAACAAAACTTCATTCACGGGAGAAGATCCATGTCATGTATTCTGCAAGACAGTGCTAGCTTGACACTCGGAAACTGGCGAAAATTTAACAACTGCCGCACTAATAAATGTTCCTTTCCCACTAGCGTAACCATCTGCAGCGGGAAACAAATATTACGTTGGTTGTGTGTGTGTTTCATGTACTACGTCGGAGATGCGTAGCAGAGCTGACTCCTGCCAACAAGAGCGGGGGGCGAATATCATCCCACTCCGCCACGCCTGGCCGAGACAGAAGCGCATCGCCAACCGTGCAGCCGATCAGCTGATTCTGACGTTCCGCGACGGCGAGACACACGCTGGCGTCGAGCGGGCGTTGACCTCTCCGCAGCCGCCGCGAACGCCGAGCACCGAACACACCAACCGACGCCGTCGCGAGCCAAACGTCGCGGCGTAGATATGCACATCCTATACTCCAATGACATCCCAGAAACGTTTAAGTGAAAGTGACCCAAGCAGTTAGTCTGTCGCTCCGCCGAGGTTTTCCCCAGGTTTCCCTACGGCCGCGCCAAATGGGGAGCGAACAGTTGACACCCCTGGGACTTCAAATATTCCGGACTAACTCGTGGTTGTATACCTTGAACTTCATCTGTGTTACACTTTGTGTGCAACGCACCTCAGTAATTACAACATACGATGTGACATATGTAAACTGTGAAAGAAAAATCTGCGTGTGGACACTGTGGACATGAAAGTGGAAATATTTATGTCAAAAAACACGAACATTTTTATGACATAAACATTTCGGGGGCCAATACAGCGTCCCCAGTGCCAATTTTTTTATCATGTAGCCGTAAAATAATAATTTCTCTGTGTAGGTTTAGATTGCAAAGAAATAATTTATTACAGAATGATCTAAAGAGACGACAAGATACGCTCTTTTGTTAATCTTTTAGTCGACTTCACTTCTCCTTTTGTCTTGAATGTGTACGTACAAGATTTTGCGAGTGCTGGCGAATGTAAGCATATTTGTATGAGTTAAGCATATAATATACTGATTTAATATCATTGTGCACTTTTAATTTGTAAGAGGTGATCCCGATTTCATGTCCACCTTCCTTGAATTAACCTGCATTCAAGTAATTTACAGTTCAACAATCGCAGCGGCCGATGCAGCCAACGACGCCATTACGTGGTGATATTAACTTATGAAAAATTAGCGGAAGCTGAAAACTCGCCCGCTATTAGCATAATATTAATTTTTCTCCACAGCCGCACGAAGTTGCAGAAATACTTAGCTTTAAGATTCTTATTTTCAGTACCATAGCCGAGACCCAGAGCCAGGACTCCGACTACAATACAATGGTTGAAGGAGGTAAGAAAAATACTCTCGCGCGTGTGTGGGCCGCAATTGTAATAAATAACTAAAGATCTTTTGCTTTAAAGTGAACTGACTAGCCGAGGAAATTAATATGAAAAGTTTATTACATTGTTCAACTTAAATATCATTTTTATTAAGGCCCACCACGTAAGTCGGCAACAATCAAAAAATAATAATGACAATAATAATAGTATATTAAATTACGACGGCCGACGGACGCGGGATTCCAAACTCCCTGTATAGAATGTGTTCTAATGGTTCAAATGGCTCTAAGCACCATGGGACTTAACTTCTGAGGTCATCAGTCCCCTAGACTTAGAACTAGTTAAACTTAAATAACGAAAGGACATCACTCGCATCCACCCCCGAGGTAGGATTCGAACCTGCGACCGTAGCAGCAGCGCGGTTCCGAAGTAAAGCACCTTCGAACTGTTCGGGCACAGTTGCCGGCATGGAATGTGTGCCATATGACTCAATACCACTACTTAGTTAGCTCATGCCATGTTCATAGGTACTCCCTGCTACAAAAATACTTCCTCTAACACAAATGGTCGGAGGAATACCTTAAAAAAACGGTGGTTGATGCAAGCAAATAATTTACATACTTTGAATCAAAATGTTTCACTTGTCTTACAACAAATGATATACGCTAAAGTATATACCTATTTTTTACATTTTTTCTTCGGTGTGATTGCCAAATTAATTTTATTACGCTTTGTATCGCCGCCATGCGATCAGCCTGCACTGATAACGTCTGCCTGCTATAGACCGCAAGTAGGCGGCAAAAGTGTCCGCAGAAACAACGCTTTCTAACAGAGAGCAGTGTATGAGGCTGATCGTACGGTGCACTGAAGTCGGCAGTCAGTGAGCACTGGGAAGTGCAACACGGGAACGCGAGCCCGAATCACGGCTACCGGGGCAAACGCGTGCGCTGCGCACGTTGCTTCGGCCACGGACGCACAGGTGTCGGCAGCCGACAACAACGGTTCTCAACCTGTTTGATGTCACAGCCGGTCGTCCAACCACGACGGTCCTTGCGACGAGAAGAGACGATGGCATGGGCACCACTACGGACTGGGCGCAGTCCAGTACTTACGGCTGAATTTCTGTGTTAATGGCGCTGATTTCTGCCACATCTACATCCACGTGGAACAATAGAAGACCGGACGGAAAAGGCTTGTTACTGGTGAGGATCACCACAACAACAGGAAGAAAATAGCCGCCTCCTCGATCAGCAAGTATGCTACTCTCCTCATGATCATGAAGGCTTCCAAGAGAGTCTGCAAGTATGCTCACCCACCAATTGAGGACGAAGAGGCTTTTAAGCCAACATGCAGAACAACACATGATGCGAGGTTCCCAGCAGCAGACCTTGCGACTACCGATGCTTTATCATCACTGGAACATTCGGCTGAAAATGATGAATCTCACACACCAGCACACAAAGGGAACAAGGCACGCAACCACAAGCAACAATGGTGCAGTTCTCTATAGGGGAACAACTGTACCATATAAATAAACAAAATATAGTTAAGAATCGCTTTCAATAGAAATATGCGACGATTAATCTTGAAACAATATGGAAGATTATCAATAGAAATACCTTTTTAAACTCGTTAAATGTTTTACTTTCCATACTCAGGGAAAAAAAGTCGCAACACCGAAAAGTTGTTGTCGACATAAAGTTGGTAGGCGTGTTTCTAAATCTGGAGTTCATGCTGTTCAAATTACGCTCCACTTGAGGATGCAAATCAGGTTTGATTTAACCCTTCTGACCACACCACCAGGCTCCTACGTCTGGATCAGATCATAGGCCTCATAGCCCTACACGATATGTAATCGTAATAATGAGGAACACTTAAATAATTTCAATTTTATGGTAGGGGTTAGGGTATAAGACATTAAATAACCTTGAATAACATAAAAAAATATATATTTGCTCAAAAATCAACAAAACAAAATACAACCAAAGTCTCAAAAATTAAACAATATTAGTCTAAACTTCATATAACTAAAAACTGCATCATATCAGAAAATCACGTACAATTAATAATGTTTCTTAGAAGTAAAACCCGTTATCACAAAATTCTGTTTCCTATTTTTTACTGGTGCTAGTTGGTGCTCGACACACACTGGCAGCTTACATAAATCAAGCTGAATTTTTGATTTTCCTTTGTTTTTTTGTAGTCATGAAATTTACAGTAAGTTGTCTTTGGAACAGCACCTTGCTCAATTTCTTCACGAGCTGCCTCTGCAGGTGGAGTCATGTTCAGTTATCCATAAATACTGTATTGTAGGTCATGGGGAATCTATGTGTCAAGCCTAGCCTACATCCTGGGTGCTGTAAGCTGTTGAGAAAGCGTAAACATAAAATCAAATCTCGACAACGGTTTTGTTTGATCGCTGTTTCTCTCTTTCCCTCGGTTTTGTAAAAATTATGGAGGTACACATTTTAGGCATTTATGCAAGCAATGGTTATCACTTTGGAAAAAACTCATACATTCCATCGACGTGTTCGTCGGCCTATAGAACTGACACTTGATCAAGCGGGTCGACACACGCTTTGGTTTCGTTGTAGTTGAGAATCACGTATGTTTTGTTGTAATCGTGACGTACAGCATCATCTCCATGCACGGATGAGGTGACAGTAACCATTTTATTTTTCTTGGGTTTATATGAAACAGCTTTCACGTCTTCTCGGAATATGGAAAGCGACGTTCCAACTTTGCGGTCCTTGTACTTCAGATCGATGAATTCAGGGGGGAATTCTCGTTTATTTTTCTTTATGGTCCCGATATATGTCACTTGCTGGGTTTTCAGCAGATCAGCGGTCAGAGATATACCAGTAATTCAGTTATCGGTGGTGATATTACTGTTTGTACCTTAAAATGGTTTGGTCAGTAGTTTTGTAAAATAAACAGCAGCAGGAACACCGGGTGGCGTGGAACCGTTACCCAAATATGAAATAGTATTTATTAGATATCGAGGTGCTTGATCGCAAAGCATTATGGTCTTAATCCTGTATTTATTGGTACATTTTGAATGGGAACTTACCAATAAACCCACTAACTGTTCATCTATAGTTAGACACGAATTTGGTTGATAATTGGGCTTACATATTTCAATTAGAGGTATATTTCAATGATGAGATAAAAGAAATTATTCAGATAGTGAAGGGAGACGAAAATTTAATAGTCATGGGTGACTGGAACTCGAGTGTAGGAAAAGGGAGAGAAGGAAACATAGTAGGTGAATAGGGATTGGGGCTAAGAAATGAAAGAGGAAGCCGTCTGGTAGAATTTTGCACAGAGCATATCTTAATCATAGCTAACACTTGGTTCAAGAATCATATAAGAAGGTTGTATACACGGAAGAATCCCGGAGATACTAAAAGGTATCAGATAGATTATATAATGGTAAGACAGAGATTTAGGAACCAGGTTTTAAATTGTAAGACATTTCCAGGGGCAGATGTGGACTCTGGCCACAATCTATTTGTTATGAACTGCAGATTAAAATTGAAGAAACTGCAAAAAGGTTGGAATTTAAGGAGATGGGACCTGGATAAGCTGACTAAACCAGAGATTTTATAGAGTTTCAGGGAGAGCATAAGGGAACAATTGGCAGTAGTGGGGGAAAGAAATACAGTAGAAGAAGAATGGGTAGCTCTGAGGGATGAAGTAGTGAAGACAGCAGAGGATCATGTAGCTAAAAAGACGAGGGGTAGTAGAAATCCTTGAGTAACAGGAGAGATATTTAATTTAATTGATGAAAGGGGAAAATATAAAAATGCAGAAAATGAAGCAGGCAAAAAGGAATACAAACGTTTCAAAAATGAGATCGAAAGGAAGTGCAAAATGTCTAAGCAGGGATGGCTAGAGGACAAATGTAAGGATGTAGAGGCTTATCTCTCTAGGGGTAAGATAGATACTACCTACAGGAAAATTAAAGAGACCTTTGGAGAAAAGAGAACCACTTGTATGAATATCAAGAACTCAGATGTAAAACCAGTTCTAACCAAAGAAGGGAAAGCAGAAAGATGGAAGGAGTATATAGAGAGTCTATCCAAGGGCGAAGTACTTGAGGACAATATAATAGAAATGGAAGAGAATGTAAATGAACATGAAATGGGAGATGCGATACTGTGTGAAGAGTTTGACAGAGCATTGAAAGACCTGAGCCGAAACAAGGCCCCGGGAGTAGACGACATTCCATTAGAACTACTGATAGCCTTGGGAGAGCCAGTCCTGACAAAACTCTACCTTCTGGTGAGCAAGATGTATGAGACAGGCGAAATACTCTCAGACTTCAAGAAGAATATAATAATTCCAATCCCAAAGAAAGCAAGTGTTGACAGATGTGAAAATTACCTAACTATCAGTTTAATAAGTCACGGCTGCAAAATACTAACACGAATTCTTTACAGACGAATGGAAAAACTGGTAGAAGCGGACCTCGGGGGAGATCAGTTTGGATTCCGTAGAAATATTGGAACACGTGAGGCAATACTGACCTTACGACTTATCTTAGAAGAAAGATTAAGGAAAGGAAAACCTACGTTTCTAGCATTTGTAGACTTAGAGAAAGCTTTTGACAATGTTGACTGGAATACTCTCTTCCAAATTCTAAAGGTGGCAGGGGTAAAATACAGGGAGCGAAACCCTATTTACAATTTGTACAGAAACCAGATGGCAGTTATAAGAGTCGAGGGACATGGAAGGGAAGCAGTGGTTGGGAAGGGAGTGAGACAGGGTTGTAGCCTATCCCCGATGTTATTCAATCTGTATATTGAGCAAGCAGTAAAGGAAACAAAAGAAAAATTCGGAGTGGGTATTAAAATCCATGGAGAAGAAATAAAAACTTTGAGGTTCGCCGATGACGTTGTAATTCCTTCAGAGACAGCAAAGGACTTGGAAGGGCAGTTGAACGGAATGGACATTGTCTTGAAAGGAGGGTATAAGATGAACATCAACAAAAGCAAAACTAGCATCATGGAATGTAGTCGAATTAAGTCGGGTGATGCTGAGGGAATTAGATTAGGAAATGAGACACTTAAAGTAGTAAAGGAGTTTTGCTATCTGGGGAGCAAAATAACTGCTGATGGTCGAAGTAGGGAGGATATAAAATGTAGACTGGCAATGGCAAGGAAAGCGTTTCTGAAGAAGAGAAATTGTTAACATCGAGTATAGATTTAAGTGTCAGGAAGTCGTTTCTGAAAGTATTTGTATGGAGTGTAGCCATGTATGGAAGTGAAACATGGACGATAAATAGTTTGGACAGGAAGAGAATAGAAGCTTTCGAAATGTGGTGCTACAAAAGAATGCTGAAGATTAGATGGGTAGATCACATAACTAATGAGGAGGTATTGAATAGAATTGGGAAGAAGAGGAGTTTGTGGCACAACTTGACGAGAAGAAGGGATCGGTTGGTAGGACATGTTCTGAGGCATCAAGGGATCACAAATTTAGCATTGGAGGGCAGCGTGGAGGGTAAAAATCGTAGAGGGAGACCAAGAGATGAATACACTAAGCAGATTCAGAAGGATGTAGGTTGCAGTAGGTATTGGGAGATGAAGAAACTTGCACAGGATAGGGTAGCATGGAGAGCTGCATCAAACCAGTCTCAGGACTGAAGACCACAACAACAACAACATTTCAATTAGAATATTCCAAATTTCACAGACTAACGGGAATTTGTCTATCTTTCGTCTCTCTTCTCGACTCTGGGATCGCCAAATTGTAAGTGGCTACTAATAAAAACAAAGCGGCTGCAAGACAGTGTACCCTGGAATCTATCTCCACTTATTGTGCTATCATATAGTTGTTTGAAGGGGATATGATTGTTTTTCATGGCTCCTGACAAAACAAGAAGAACAACAAAAGCTTCCAGCTCTTCTATAACAACTGGTTTGAAGGGAGGCTTGCATTTCTTCTCTGCTGAAAAATCGCATTTTCGTCTTGGCCATGCTTTCATATGTGTATTTCAATACAAGATGCATTAGGAAATGTGTGAAAAATGCTCTGAAACATTCAACAGGCATCTTAGCATCAGAAACGGGGCCAGGAGTCTTACCTCTCAGATGTACTATACTTTTTTAGTGTCTTCGTCGCGGTCGTTATCATGGAACTGGTTTCCTAAACTGTGGGGACATTCTTCCCTTTGACGTCTGATCTGTCGATGTAAATTTGCAATCTCTCAGCTTCCTTCTCCACTACCATCCTCGCAACTTTATCTTCTACACGTGGTTTACCCTTTACCTGAAGGTTACATTCTATCTTCATCTTTCCACGTCGCTTTAAAGGTTTTGAAGACGATAAAGTGTCTTTTTTGGAAGTTTCGGGTACGACATGTCGTCTCACAGTCTCTCTAACTGCTTATTCATCATGAAGGGATGAATTCAGGATCGTCATCTGAAGAGTGTTCTGATTCCGAATTGGAAAGTTCTTCTACTTCAGTATCACAATCTCCGTCCCATAGTAGTGATTCAACTTCAGAGGCACAGTCATCATCTGACAAAGGTTATGTCAATTCTGCTAACATTTCATCATCAATGTAGAATTGCTTTTCCCGCCTTAGAATGCATTCTGGCAATAGAAAGGAAAAACTAAAGATTCTATCTACTGAAAGAATACGTGTATTATTATAAACGATGGGAAAAATCAAGTCAAAAGAGGGATACTGTAAAATATAATACGGACAACTGACAAGCACACCAAGGCCGCTGAGACCTAGATACTGACATACGTTCAACCACACCATCGGCCTCACAGGCCTAGGGACAATTTACATGTAAGCCACAGCAGAGGCATCGGAGGCCTAGTTGTTTACCTGAACGGGCCGACAGGTACGGAAGTATTGTATACAGTAAACTAGCTCAGAGACAACTAACTAGGGAAGGCTTACATGACAGTCACTCCGCCTCCAGCTGTGTTGGAGCAGGATTAGATTGGTCTGAGTGAGCATGTAGGCCTCAGAGGTCGATGGTGTGGCTGGCGGTGTTAAATACACGCTATAAATGTCGTGAGCGTTAGCCACTTTTGAGTTTAGACGTGGTGAGCTGACGTTAGGCAAAAATGCCTTTAAGGCGAAAAAGATGCCGTTGGCAACTCCTCATTGAGTTTGAACGGGGTCATGTAATAAGGCTACAAGAAATATTGCAAAAGGCTTTGCATGAATGTAGCCACTGTACATGATTGATGGCAGCGGGTTCACGAGAATGTACAGCCGCAAGAAGACTGCTCTCTGGACGGTCACATCGCACTACCGAAAGGGAAGGCCTTCGTGTTCGGCGTATGGCTCTGGAGCATCGTACTGGATCTGTAGCAGCAGTTGGCACCACAGCGACACAATGAACGGTTACTTCATGGACAGCTCCGAGGCAGAGGCCTTTTACGTTCATTCCACTGACCGCAAACCATCACCGTTTGCGACTTCGGTGGTGCCAAGTGAGCGTTCACTGGAAGTCGTGATGAAGGTGTGTTGTGTTTTCTGATGAAAGCTGTTTCTACCTCGTTGCCAGTGATGGCCATGTGTTGGTTAGGAGGAGCCAGCTGAGGGCCTGCAAGAAACCTGCTGCATGCTAAACACACTGGATCTATACCTGAGTTAATGTCTTAGGTGCGGTTTCGTATGACAGCAAGAGTAATCTCGTGGTCATTCCACGATTAGACCTGTTGTGCTGTCATTCACGAACGTCATTCCAAAACGTGTTTTCCAATACCATAACGATTGCCAACGTACTGCTGTTGTCACCCAACATGCTCTACAGAGTGTCGATATGTTGCCTTTGCCTGCTCGATCACCAAATCTGTCTCCAATCGACCACATATTGTACATATCGGACGACAAATCCATCGTCATCCACAACCAGCATTAACCGTCCTTGTGCTAGGTGACCGTGTGCAACAGGGATGCAACTCCAGCCCACAAACTGACATCCAGCAACTGTACAACTAAATGCATTAAGGTTTACATGTATGCCTTCAACATTCGGCGGTAACGTCGCTTATTAATGTACCAGCATTTTGCATTAGCAATGGCTTATGTCGCGCTTACATTAACCTGTGATCTTGTTTTGTTAATCACTTGAATAAGTCACCTAGAGAAACGTATTCCGAAATTTCATTCCTATGCATTCATTATTTTTTGGTGTCGCAGTTTTTTTTCGTCAGTGTCTACGTGATCTATTTCAACAAGATGAAAATAGTTTAACAGCTGTGTATTAAACGGTATGTGACTGCTCTGCTGATTCTCTACTTAAGAGAAACATTAATGTCGCGATAATCTAGCAATCTGATTGGACCACTGGCTTGGTAGCTGAAGAAGGAGATAGTGGCGAGGCGTCGAACGGCTTAGATACATTGTCGATGGATGCGATTGAAAAATGATTGTGGTGCTAAAAGTGCACTGAAACTTTATTAAATTTATGTGGCTTTTTTTTGCACGCTATTAAGTCGTCCCTGCTGTCATCAAGTTATAGATGCATGAATTTCCCGACTTCCAATTTATCCAGTGAAGTACTTCTGTAAACAGAGTATTACTCTCAATAGCGCAAAAGGAAAGAATACTTAATTTGAACGTTATAGTTTATCAGTAAAATTAATCAGACTTTTATTTGATTATTCTACGACAGTTCGATCCGCAGTTTTTGTCATTTATTACAAAATTAACTTGTGGGAAAATTACGATCTTTAGGATCGTAATAATCAAAGGCTACAGTACTTCCCAACACAATGCCAACTACGTAGTTTCTTGTAAACCGCACTATAGTATCAATGCATTGGTCATCTTTGATTTTTCATTTCCTGGGGTTAATTTTGATACTTGAAACTTAATAAATAGCAATAATTAATTAATAAAACAGTTTAAAGAATGCTGCCATAACATAGAATCAGTTTGACTTGCTTCCATCTTACAGTTTTGAGTACAAAGAAATGTGAACAACCTTACTTTTAAATTCACAGTAAATTTCAGAAGCAATTACAGCTAAATTGTCTAATTCAGAACTTGGTGACCGTAGAAACTTAGACATAATACTTCTTTCAGAGGGTTTTCTAAATTGAGACACAAACTTCTCTTTCCCAGCACCTGCGACTTAAGCTGCTCAATAGGTGGATGTATTCGTAATTACGATACTGGAGGCAGGCAGTGCTATAATAAAAGCAGGTTTTTCGTCATACGCAATGAATATTACAGTCGAGTCGCTGCATCCATCAGCTATTTCGAAATTGATAGTCGGTTGCCTTATTTGTTTAAGAGCAACTCATTTAGTACGCGGACCGTTCAGTTCATAAAGAAAGGTGATAATAACATCGTTAATTGCTCTAATAAGAACAATGCAAATACTCCAGTGACCGATAGGGTGAATTTTTATGTTCACTGATAACTTTTACGAAGACTAAAATTACAGTCTGTGATATAGGCGAGGACACGCGCCACGGGTACGCAGACGGCAGTTACTGCGTCCGATCTCAAGAGCAATGGCTGATGACTCAGAACAATGTCTTTCGTTATTCATTAAATAAGTTTTGATCAAATGTGGTGGATTTAAATGATATTAACGTATGCGACACTGATAAGAGCGGTCCGCTGTGACCCAGAGGTTACAGGCGCTTCAGTCTGGAACCACGCTGCTGCTACGATCGCAGGTTCGAATCCTGCCTTGGGCATGGATGTGTGTGATGTCCTTAGGTTCGTTAAATTTAAGTAGTTCTAAGTCTACGACACTGATGACCGCAGGTGTTAAGTCCCATAGTGGTTAGAGCCATTTCAGCCATTTTTGACACTGATAAGACAAATTGGTCACAAAACATCAGTGTTACAGTAACTGTCAATTAAAAAACTTGAAACAATTGTACGCAGATCGTCATTATGTAGACGCAAAAACTGAATGTACTTGAAATCGTGAAGTTTCCTTTACATGCTGGAAGATTAAATTACTCTCTACCGCCCCGCGAAGCAAGCGGTTCAGGGGCCTCCTTTTTCGTCAACATCATTGACAGATAATTGCTTAAGTTGACACCACCCCATAATAATTGGATGAACCAGACTTCTATGTGTTACGAAGGAATGTTATCACGTCGTCCCATCGCCGTAGGCATACAGGAAGTGCCGGTACACTCTGCATACGGCAGATATCCCCACAACACCACAGGTGAAGTTGGCATTATACGGTGATGACACAGGCTTATGAAACAAGAACCTTAATGTACATATAATGCAGTGACGATCATCATTACGAACAGTTTGGTACCCAAAAATCTGCTGCCTATGATCGAGAGCGGAACAGCCGTAAACTTGGCTTCCTCCCCCAGACATCTTGACTTCACGCTGGACATACGTGAAAATAGGCGGCTACTCTTCGTTAAGGTCCTCGGAACTGCTCTTCAGAGACTGTATGGGTGAGCTCCGCCACCAGCGTGTTCGAAGGGGTCAAGTTCAGAGTCGAATGTACTGAAAAGAAGCACATGGAGAAGAATTACATTTCACATTAAACTTAACCAGTGAGTGTACCGTGTTCAAAACTCTAGAGGTCAGTACCCACACTCAACATTCTGCCTCCCTACGTCATATCACCTCCACGACTAAAACGATCATGTTCGGCAACGCTGGACGTACCCTCATATCGCCAAAGGTGGGAACGCATAAATTACCAAGGAACGTTACCAAACATGACCGTTTGGTGGCCCAGGTTGTAACAACAACAACGATGTACTATTGTACATATAATAATTTTTTTCCTCTGATTTTCGATAAATTAGTGTAATAGATGTTCTGAATTCATTTCTTTTCTTCTCATGTCATTATGTTAAAGAAACTGTAAACAATTTTCGATGTAAATATTAATGTTTATGTCAAATTGCAAGCAATATTATAACAAAATTGAAATGTAAGAAATGTTGAAACTGTTGTAAGATGTTAAAGTTGTAATTGTGCTCCTGGTCCATACGTAGGCAATGTATTAGGATATGTAGAATGCAAAACCTCGGGTGAATACCCTGTCTGTAGGGG
Organism: Schistocerca americana; assembly: GCF_021461395.2. Classification (NCBI taxonomy): domain Eukaryota; kingdom Metazoa; phylum Arthropoda; class Insecta; order Orthoptera; family Acrididae; genus Schistocerca; species Schistocerca americana. The sequence goes on along the minus strand of NC_060122.1, from coordinate 746,756,122 downwards.
AGCGGTAAAAGGTGGATGGTAGGCGAGCGCGGGAAAATGCACACGGGCACTGTACGGCATAACGGGCTCAGCAGTAGTAGTCGGAGTTGGGCATCGGTCTGAGAAACACGCTCAGGATCGAGGCGGCTCTCCTGGAAGACACAGTTTCATTGAGCCTCGGATGTGCCGTTTCCGACGACTATACAGCATGGGAAAATTCGTAGGCACTAAATGGAAAAATATTGCGACGCTATGAAGAAGTAAAGTGCCGATACATCAAGAGCCATAGCTGTGTTTGTATGTGTGCTTTGCGCCTCGCCATCTCGCCGCCCGCCAACCGCCACATCCATACGAACAGGTTAAATCTTTTAGTACTGTATTCGTGTGGACCAGTGTTACTTTTGTTCCTTACTGTTCAATAACAACTTAACTTTTACCAGAACTGTCCTACCATTTAATTATCCTCATCACTAACCTAGACAGCGTCCTTTCCACATGTTGTGCAATCCGAGTGTCCCGAGATGAAGTTTTAAAGTTTATGTTAATAATAATTACCTGCAGACCTATCTATGTTAGAATGATGTTTAAAGAACTTTGTTGTTAATGAATATATAGGTAAATAATATAGGTCTGACAAAGTTGGAAGACAATGTTGAAATTGGTTTAGTAATGAAGGCTAATGAATTTGAGACAAAAATAATGGTAGTTAAATGAGCAAGAAATAAGACAAAAAGAGTAGTAACTCATATATTGGAAATCATGAGTGTTTATCGATTTCGATAATCAAAAATTTCAGTACGGTGATCATAACAGTTTCAGGGTCCCGCCCTCCCCCTTTTTTTCTTGTCTATTCATGTAAATTCTGAAATGTACTGAACTGATTTGACCAGCAAAGTTAAAGTCAAGATAAAACCAAAAGTTATTAGTGTTTTACATTTTTCAAAATTGACATTGTATGCGTGTTTCAAAAGTGCTATTTCTAGGGTAACCTATGCCCGATTGTAATCAGATCAAAAGACAGTATGAAGTTTGTAGTAAACATTATAGCGTATTGTTGTGTATTTATGGCTTGTCCATATTAGTACAGAAAGTGAAACTATTAGTTCGGTTCTAAAATTTACCATATTATGCAGTGTCATTACGTGTTGTTTTGTATGAACGTACATCAACTTGTACAGGGAAGAAACTCAGTTAATGCCTAATTAGGCTGGCGACCGTATTATTAACAATTGGTAGCATCTGCTGTGTTGTTTCTTGTCCGTCCTAACGTGTAGTTGCACTTCAGACTTGCTTGACGTATCATTGTTGTTACTGAGTGGGTGTAAGTCTGATTTTGCCTCCATTCAGGTACACGCGGTCAACATATATACCAAAATCCTTTCTTATAAGGTGAAGCCCGTCAACTGACCATAGTACAGGCTTTAAAGAGTATCGTGCGCCCGAGCGAACGGTCACTAGTGGCTCCCGGTGACAGGACATCCAGTTGTTGTTGGTCACAAATTAACGTGAATACCGAACAGTGGATGTTCAGTTGCACGAATTGCAATAATAATTAGTAAAGTAAATAGCAGTGAACGTCAAGTACAGTGGAGAGGTGTAATTGGCATTCAGTATGGACAAGAACGTAGAAACAGTAGATGTGCCGAGCGAAATGGAAAATGCGGCTGGCAGTAGCAGGAGTTTACGCGGCCAGATAACAGATGGCGTTAGCGGAAGACAATTGGCGTACATACAATATCACGAACACGTTAACGAACAGATTGAAATGTCGAGATCGTCTCGAACGCAGCAAGGAATAAAACAGGATGTAGAGGGTGACTTTGTAGATGATGGTGGGTATGTGAAATAATCCACTGACATGTTTGATTCACCAAAGATAAAGAAAGAACCGAAAGAAACTTTTGAAGTAGGATCGGAACACACCGATTCCGTAGAACAAAACAGTGTGAAAAATTAAGCATGAACGATTTATTTGAACAATTAACCAAACAAATTGCAGGCCAGAATGATCAGCTTCAAAAACAAGTCGGTAATCAGGTTAGTCAACTTAAAAGACACGTTGATGAGCAGCTTAAAACTCAAAGTCATCAGCTCAAAACTATAAATGATCAGCTTAAAACACATGTTGACGAGCAGCTTAAAACACAAGTTAGTCAGATTAAAGCACAGGTCGAAGAACAAGGAATTAAAATCAGTAAACAAATAGAACAGGTAGAACAAAAAGTGGGTAATTTAAGTTCTGTGGTAAATACTATGAAGTTTGAAATTAACACAATTAATAAAAATATGGATACTATGCAGGAGGAAATTGAAAACATTAACAGTAGGTTTGATGTTGAAATTCTCAACATCCAAGAGAAAGTAGAGCCTCTAGTCGAAACAAAAGTAGAAGAAAAAGTTTTCGGTCTTAAAACTGAGATCGTAAACGAATGTCAACATGGAATATCACAGTTGAAAAAGGCAGTATCAGACACCGAAAGAGATTTAGGCGAAAAAGTGACCGGATGTGTGCAAAAATGTGAACAAAATACTTCAAAAATTCAAGGCAAAATTTTCGATCTGGAGAGTAAATTTATAGATAGGCCTGGTGTTGTCTATAATGGCACACCACTTACGAAGCAATTGGAAGGTGAGAAACGCTTCGATCCCGCCAAGAAACATAATGGATGGCATCAGTTAGATTTCATCAAAAACTGCGAGAGAATGTTTCCTGAACACTTGTCTGATCAGGAAAAGATAAACGTAGTAATTAGCACCTTAGCAGGTGACGCTAAGCGCTGGGGAATTAATATGAATACCGAACGAATGACGTTCGAAGAATTTAAGCAAAAGTTTACGGAAGAATATTGGTCCGAACAAAACCAGGAACATTTGTGGCGCGAGTTTATCATGGCCAAGCTTCATGATAACAGGGCAGGAATTCTTTGAAAGATTTCTGCGGATATTGGTACCGAAACGTGACACATTTAAGAGGGAGAAGATCCGATTCAGAAATCATATGGGAGCTATATAAAAAGCTTCCAGAAGATTCGAAGAGATACGTGGGAAGCAATCATCGCAGCTTCCAAGTGTTTATCGAAAGGGTCGAAGACGAAGACCATTGGCGCGAAAGTCGTGCCAATCATCAAAATTTTAGTTAAAGGAATAACCGTAATAATGACAAGAGAAATGACGGCGATGGGTTTCACATGAATATGATACAGAGAGGTAGAGGTAGAGGAAGAGGAAGAGGAAGTTATCCAGGTCACGGTAGAGGGTACACCGCGCTAAATAATAACGACGCGGGAAACTGATTTCCGCGAACGTTGCGGGCCAAACGGAAGCGGACAGTACATACCGGCGCCTATTTAAGAAATGTTACCCGACTGACAGTAAAATTATGAGACAGGTTAGAGACAGGAGTGGAACGACGCAATGTTGTTGCGGAACAAGCGTCAGGTGCGCGCACAGATGACTCATTTTCGCTGCGCAGAGTGCTACATACTAACAGGCGAGTGGAGTTCAGGGGGCAACGGCCCAGCCTAGCAGAACAGCTGTTCAGAGAGAAGCCGATTGCAATGCGGCAGGATTCGGTACAATCATAGCCGTAAGAACTGGTGAATACATTAAGAGTGGTAATTCCGTGGAAAAGGAAATAATAGACGAAACTGTGGATACACAGAGGTGCGGTTAGCAGTGTTAGCAATAAAGTAAAAGGCGAGAATGAATTAGAGGAAGTAATTAATTGGCGTGTGCAGATCGACGATCTGTACAAGGGCCTCAAGCAATGTGACTGGGAGGATTTTAAGAAGCAGTATGAGGCAAGAAGGTTAATTACTGAAAAAGGAGATAGTAGGGACGTCAATAACGTGACGTGGCCCGAATTTAAAGAGGAGAGAATAAATAGCGCCGCGCAAAGTACGCGTGCTGCCGATAGGACGAAGGTTAAAGATAGAAAGGAATTGGAGGATGAAATCCTAAGCATTGACGAGGAAGTAACTTCTGTTAACAATCCGCCAACAGTACAAGCTGCAACCGAAAGGCACTGTGGGGAAGAGGCAGGTGATTACCTAAAAGTAATTGAAGTCCACGAGAATTACACTAAATATGAAGTAACAGTGGATGTGAGTAAAGCTGATAATGAGGCCGTTTTGTCAAAAGAGGATATTGAATTAAAATTAAAGCCTGACGAAAATGCAGAGGGAGAACTTAGTGCCTATCTCAGAAAAGCTTTTATGTTAGAACCTGAAAGCGATCCAGAATGGTCGGATTCTGACGATAGTTCAGATGACGAATATTTCGGTAATAATGAAAATAATCGGAATACAGCTAATTGCGATATTGTACCTAATGATGACGAAGTTTAAAAACAAAATCCAGATGTTGAGACTGAACAAAGAAAGAAAGAGGCACCTGACGACTCAGTGTTTATTTTGCAACAAGTTCAAGTAAGTAAAGACTTTGAACTGCAGAAACCGAAAAAGCCACCAGATATAAATGGTTCACAGGTCAGGAACGTATCTTGGGACGACGTCACAGTCGACCAAGGTGTGTTGTGGGAAAAACAGGAAGGGGCATGATTTAGAGCCTGGGGCAGATTTATATTGGACTTTGAGAATGTCATGAACACAGTACATCATGAATCTACTGGGTTCCCACCGGAAGAAATTTTGTTAGGCAGCAGAAGTAAAAGTTTAATTGAGAAAAAACTAGAGTTTCCACCTTGTACAAGCTTGGGGTTGAGTCAAAAGAAAGATTTAGTCAGAAAAAGGGCAAAGCAAAAAGCTGAATCTAGATCTAAAAGACATGATAAAAATCTGAAAGTGTCAAAATTTAAAATTGGGGATTATGTTCTTTTAAAAACCCACGAAAAGTCTAGTGAACTGAACCATGAAATTTCCAAATTTAAATATATTTATAATGGACCGTATATAATACAGAACATTCCACACAATAATGCTTACTGCCTGATCTACCCAAAATCCAAAAGACCTTTAGGTGTAAGAAATGTTGTGGACCTGAAACTGTATGTTCCTAGAAGTGAGTGACCTAAGTACAATCAGAAAGCAATTTGCAGTAAATGTGCTGTATATTATGCTGAAACTATTTTATTCCAAATGTAACAAATCTTTGTAAATGTATGTATACTGATGTCAGTGTGCTAATGTAGTTATGTGAGTTTCAGATTACCAAATGTCCTATAAATGTAAAGATGTATGGAGAAAAGGGTTGAAAAGAAAAAGCAAATGCTGTAAGCCAGATAAAAGGTGGGACTGCCAAAAATCAAAGAGGGCAGATAAATAGTCAAAGGAGAATTGTAAGTGTGGTACAGGAGATGTGATAAAAAGGTGCGAAATGGACTGCCCAAATCTGAATATTAGGCAGCAAATATGTGTAGTAAATTTTATGAATGTTATTGTGTTTTTTTTAGTAAGTAAGGAAATGGACTGCCATTCAATGCAAGCAGCACCAAATTGTCTTATGGTGTATATAGGTATTTGTATCTGGTTTTGCAGTTAAGTGTTAGTGTTCCAGAATTTGAAATTATTTCTTTGAGAAATTTAATAAAAATGAGTAATTTGCTATTTAATTCATGTTTTGATAGGAGGATGGACTGTGCCAAAGCCACTTAAGCAAACGATAGGTAAATGTTCTTGATATGTTAAAAAGTATAGAACTAGATAATGTGAGTGAAAGGAAGTTAGTGGTATAAAATTTTTTGATGGGACACTCACACAAAGATTCAGAACCATTATATAAATAGAAAATTTAGTGTTCCCATCAAATTAGCACTTAGTGAAATTTACTGGAAACAGGGACATGTGTAACAACAACAACGCTGTACTATTGTTCATATAATAATTTTTTTCTTCTGATTTTCGATAAATTAGTGTAATAGATGTTCTGAATTCATTTCTTTTCTTTTCATGTCATTATGTTAAAGAAACTGTAAACAATTTTCGATGTAAATATTGATGTTTATGTCAAATTGCAAGCAATATTATATCAAAATTGAAATGTAAGAAATGTTGAAACTGTTGTAAGATGTTAAAGTTGCAATTGTGCTCCTGGTCCATACGTAGGCAATGTATTAGGATACGTAGAATGCAAAACCTCGGGTGAATACCCTGTCTGTAGGGGAGCGGTAAAAGGTGGATGGTAGGCGAGCGCGGGAAAATGCACACGGGCACTGTACGGGTAACGGGCTCAGCAGTAGTAGTCGGAGTTGGGCATCGGTCTGAGAAACACGCTCAGGATCGAGGAGGCTCTCCTGGAAGACACAGTTTCATTGAGCCTCGGATGTGCCGTTTCCGACGACTACACAGCATGGCAAAATTCGTAGGCACTAAATGGAAAAATATTGCGACGCTGTGAAGAAGTAAAGTGCCGATACATCAAGAGCCATAGCTGTGATTGTATGTGTGCTTTGCGCCTCGCCATCTCGCCGCCCGCCAACCGCCGCATCGATACGAACAGGTTAAAACTTTTAGTACTGTATTCGTGTGGACCAGTGTTACTTTTGTTCCTTACTGTTCAATAACAACTTAACTTCTACCAGAACTGTCCTATCATTTAATTATCCTCATCACTAACCTAGAGAGGGTCCTTTCCACATGTGCAATCCGAGTGTCCCGAGATGAAGATTTAAAGTTTATGTTAATAATAATTACCTGCAGACCTATCTATGTTAGAATGATGTTTAAAGAACTTTGTTGTTAATGAATATATAGGTAAATAATATAGGTCTGACAAAGTTGGAAGATAATGTTGAAATTGGTTTAGTAATGAAGGCTAATGAATTTGAGACAAAAATAATGGTAGTTACATGAGCAAGAAATAAGACAAAAAGAGTAGTAACTCATATATTGGAAATCATGAGTGCTTAACGATTTCGATAATCAAAAATTTCAGTACAGTGATCATAACAGTTTCAGGGTCCCCCCCCCCCTTTTTTCTTGTCTATTCATGTAAATTCTGAAATGTACTGAACTGATTTGACCAGCAAAGTTAAAGTCAAGATAAAACCAAAAGTTATTAGTGTTTTACATTTTTCAAAATTGACATTGTATGCGTGTTTCAAAAGTGCTATTTCTAGGGTAACCTATGCCCGATTTTAATCAGATCAAAAGACAGTATGAAGTTTGTAGTAAACATTATAGTGTGTTGTTGTGTATTTATGGCTTGTCCATATTAGTACAGAAAGTGAAACTATTAGTACGGTAGATTTTCTGGTTCTAAAATTTACCATATTATGCAGTGTCATTACGTGTTGTTTTGTATGAACGTACATCAACTTGTACAGGGAAGAAACTCAGTTAATGCCTAATTAGGCTGGCGACCGTATTATTAACAATTGGTAGCATCTGCTGTGTTGTTTCTTGTCCGTCCTAACGTGTATATGCACTTCAGACTTGCCTGACGTATCATTGTTGTTACTGAGTGGGTGTAAGTCTGATTTTGCCTCCATTCAGGTACACGCGGTCAACATATATACCAAAATCCTTTCTTATAAGGTGAAGCCCGTCAACTGACCATAGTACAGGCTTTAAAGAGTATCGTGCGCCCGAGCGAAGGGTTACAAGGTCTTGTGGTGTATGGAGACATAGTGTTGGAATGGCACACTGACCTCCAAATCTCCGAACACGATAGACACACCGGTCGGTGTTATTGCCACATGTGCGTCTTTTCAGGGGTGCATTCAGCCCTAATTTGACTTTTATGCATGACAATGCACGACCGCATGGAATAGCACAAGCGCATGGGTTCTCGGAACGAGATGATATTCGGGGAATGAACTGGCCGTCCGTTTCCCCTGACCATCGAGCACTTTGGGGTGCATTGGAGAGACGTAGCACAGTACGTCCACATGCACCAACGACCATCCAGCAAATGTCAACCGCGGTACTAAAGGAATGGAACGCTGCACCACAACAACTTCTCACCAGCCTCTTGGATAGCATGGCAGCACGTTGCAGAGCATTGATTGCTCTCTGTGGTGATTGCACATCCTGAAAGGAACCATGTCCCTCTTTTTGCAAAGTCCATCACTATTCGCCGTTGCTTCAGTGTAATGATTGTCTTTCGATATTAATTTATATTCGTATTAACGTGTATTTCTGCAAGTTGCCTTCTGAATTATGCTGTAGCTGTTCTTTCTACGCACGGTACAAGTTTCATAGAGCTATGTTACTCGGCAGAGTCACACTATGCGAAAGTTGCTGTCGTCATTATCTCAGACCAGTGTGTGTACGCGAGACATTCAGAAAATGTAGGTCAACAAAATGACAATCGCCCATGGTTGTAGAGACCTATTTGAGTCATGACAATACATTTGAGAATGAAGCACTTAACAAGGGACAGAGTGGAAACCTCCTTCAGAAGCGTTAATTTTACGCTACAAATTAGTGGAACTATTTGACCTACAAGTACACATCGTTCCAATAATACGATGAATTACTTTCCGTACCTTTTTAGCCCCAGGAAGCTTCACTGTGTTAACGCCGGGAGCTGTGAGAATTAGCTATACGAGGAACAAAATATAATTTCGCTGCCACTGTGTTCCGTCGAACTTCTCGTAGGGGGTGAGGCTTTGCAGACTAACTGATGCCCCACCGGATAATTAAAGTGGTTTGTTTGATATATTGCAGACTTATTTTGGTTGAGAGAGTTTATTGCCAGCCAGGAGAATGCAATGGACGTATTTGACTGTAGCGGCGAACGTTATAATTAATACTGCGGTTCCAGAACCGTCCTGAGCCACTCTGCTCTCACTCTTCGCACGAGCTGGCTAATGTAAATTGCTGTCTTTCAGTATACAGTCTGGCGAAACTGACGGCCGTTGCCCCTTATGATTAAAAGTTGTACGTCGCAAACGCGTTCACAAATTTTCGTAGATTAATGGAAGTAGGAAGGAAAGAGTATACGGGCTAGTCGATATGTAAATAAAAATGTCGAGCTTTTCCATTGGGCCTACACATACTAAATTCTGACTTTTCATATGTACCAGGTGAAACAAGTACGAATTAGTATATGTACATTTCATGAGGTAACTAGCATATTTCGTTTGATTCCTCGTGGCCTTCACATGTTATTAGCGTCTCCTTGTCCTCAGTAGCTGTACTCCAGTTTCCCTTTGTGTCACTGTTACTGCTATTACTGCTCCAACAGCTAAGAGAAGTCCAAAGCAGATTTAACTGTAGCCAAAGGATATTGACTGAAAGAATCTACAATCAAACAACGGAGAGCTACGCGAGAGCGCACAACGAATCCGAGGCATATTCCTATCCACCGATCTGACAGAAAAGCCTAAGAAGGTAGGATAAATTGAATCGTAAACGGATCAGTGCCACCTGTTTAAAATCTCAGTTGTCTTTGTGGCATCAAATCGCTGGATAGCAGTTCTAAGTATTAAATTCCTTGTCGCATATTGTTTCAATAAGGGAGATAGCACTATAGTTCTTCAAAACACCACAAGAGCGACACTATCACAGATATGTAAATAAGCCATCACGGGATAGAATATAATAGTTATCCTTCAGGGTATATGGGTTCAAGATATTGTAGCCGAATTAACTGATTCGCTCTCCAAAAACACACAGCTACAGGCTTTTATCACTCTCGTCATTATGTAGCAGAATTTCCGTAGAAGAATTCTGCTCACGTGTTACGACCTTTCTGAGTATCGAGAATCTCCCCGAAACCCATACACCTCTGCTCGTCCAAGAGGCTCCAAAGAAAGTAGTTGCTGGCATGCAAGTTGATGCCGTGTTCCCTGACTTCTGAAAGGCATTCTATCGACTGGCGCACTGGCGCCTAATGAACAAGATACGAGTGTACAGAATATGTGGCCAAATGATCTGCATAATAACGCCGGAACCTTTGTGAGGCCGGTAGTGAGAGATGCATTTGCGTACACTGTAGTCACAATGCTTGAAAATTATACCATGATGCAGGAAAACCTGTAGAACATTGATGCAAGGTGCAGGTATTTCCTCTTGACCTTCGGCACAAAACAATTTGCATGCTGCAATTAAACACGCGAAAAATCGTAATTTTTTATTACGCATTTGCCAAAAAATCAGTTTGAGCAGTCTTATCCATTAAATACCTTCTTGGCATGAGCGCACGGAGCAATTTTAAGTGGAGCGACAGCATAAATTAATTGCAGGAACTGAGACTCGTTGCAACAATCTCCGGGAAGGGAAACCAACCACGAAGGAAGAAGCTTATAAAACACTTGTCCAACAGATGGTTGTACATTTATCGCGTTAGAAAACCGTACCGGATAGAAATGATGTAAGAAGTAAGGAAGGTCAAAAATAGAATCGTACCGGTTAGGTATTAAGGAAATACAGAAGATCCAAAGAAGAGCAATATGTTTCATAACACATTCTTTTAGTAAGAGTCACTTACAGTCATTTCCAGATTTTCTGGTAGTATCAAACTATAATTAAACTGAAAAATATTATTTTCTTTTATTTATGCATGTTTACCTACACCCAACAACCAAAATTATGATTTGTCGGGGACAAAGCTTCGTGTACCAGAAGCACAGATCGTACCCACATTGCTGTTCCAGTCGCGAATGGTGCACAGTTAAGTTAGTTAACAGTGTAATGCAGCTTCCTGCCGCTGTAAGCGGTAGCGCTTGTTTTCTGCGACCTTCCCGATTAGCTTATCCTTTTAAATTCATTCCACACTGATTGCTTAGTAAATGTGTTCTTGATTTTAGATTTTCTTTCTCATAGAAGAAAACTGATAGGGTCGTACACTATGTAATGAAAAGTATCCGGACACCCCCAACCTCCAAAACACACGTTTTTCAAATTAGATGCATTGTGCTGCACCTACTGGCAGGTACTCCATATCAGTGACCTCAGTAGTCATTAGACATCGTGAGAGGGCAGAGTGGGGCGCGCCGTCGAACTCACAGACTTCGAACGTGTTCAGGTGATTAGATGTCACTTGTGTCATACGTCTTTACGCGGGACTTCCACACTCCTAAACATTCCTAGGTCCACTGTTTCCGATGTGATAGTTAAGTGGAAACGTGAAGGGACGCATTCAGCACAAAGGCATACAGGCCGACCTCGTCTGTTGACTGTCAGAGACCGCCGACAGTTGAAGAGGATCGTCATGTTAATAGACCATCGCACAGGAATTCCAAACTGCGTCAGGATCCATTGCAAGTACTATGAGAGTTAGGCAGGAGGTGAGAAAACTTGGATTTTATGGTCGAGAGGCTGCTCATGAGCCACACCTCACGCCGGTAACAGCCAAACGACACCTCGCTTCGTGTAAGGAGCGTAAGCATTAGACGATTGAACGGTGGAAAAACGTTGTTGTGGAATGACGAACCACAGTACACAATGTGGATATCCGACGGCACAAGTGTGTATGGTGAATGTCCGGTGAACGTGATCTGCCAGCGTGTGTAGTGGCAACAGTAAAATTCGGAGGCGGTAGTGTTATGGTGTGGTGGTATTTTTTATGAAGGGGTCTTGTACCCCTTATTGTTTTGTTTGCCACTACCACAGCACAGGCCTACATTAATGTTTTAAGCACCTTCTTGCTTCCCACTGTTGAAGAGGAATTCGGGGGTGGCGATTGTATCATCCAACACGATCGAGTACCGGTTTATAAGGCACGGCCTGTGGCGGAGTGGTTACACGCCAATAACATCCCTGTAATGGACTGGCCTGCAAAGAGTCCTGACCTGAATCCCATAGAACACCTTTGGGATGTTTTGGAACATCGACTTCGTGCCAGGCCTCACCGACCGACTTCGACACGTTTCCTCAGTGCAGCATCCCGTGGCGAATGAGCTACAATTCCGCAAGAAACTTTCCAACACCTGACTGAATGTATGCCTGCGACAGTTGAAGTGTCATCAATGCTAAGCGTCCGCCAACACCATACTGAATTCCAGCATTCGATGGACGGCGCCACGAGCTTGGTCGTTTTCAACCAGGTGTCTCGATCCTTTGGTCACATAGTGTATTTGTTGTATCTGGATTCAAGCAGAACTGGTTGTTGTCCGGCAACAGCTGGAAAGTGGTCACGGTTGACAAGCTTCAGGATTCGGCCCCTATCACCGTCCATGTCAAGGATACTGGCAGCGAAAACTGCGTAACCTGTGGTGCCACTGAAATCCCCTGACAACTTCTTTGTCAAAGCGTCGTACGAAGTGCATTATCTGAACAGATTGTTCTCCTTCGGGGATGAGTAGCAGATTGCTTTGGTTCTACTATTTCTGGGTGGAAGCGGAAAGTGGGCTGAGCCACTACAGTAGACCAGTGTCAACCCGGTTTGTTGGTAAGAAAGTCTCGTCGGGGATGTACTGGTTAGCCGGCGGATATTGAGTGCAGTGGGTGCGCCCCGCTGCTGATAATGGCTCGTGTCTTCACAAACGCCGCTTTCCGTCTGCTTTCTGACGTTTTCCTCAGTTCCTCTCAAGTGGTTGGGTGCCTTCGTGAAGGCAGCTAGTATCGGAATCAGAATCACAATTTGCCGGATCGTACAGTGAATCGATCGCGGTCCTTTTATTTGGATTAATCTACAGCCCTAGAGTGTTCTGCGACGATCTCGGATACGAATTTCTCGACCTCTGCTTTCGGAAGGAGAACTGTAAGACTGTCTAGCAATTCGAAAGGATCTTCAAAGCTAAGTTCCACTGATCGCCTCACTCTAAGATCATTACGGAACAACAGTGGAGCGTTGTCGGAACAGGGAACATATACTGGATATCGTGCATGCACTGCTTTGCAGCGGCACGGTTAACACATGCTTCACAGTGTGGAAGCGAAATATTGGGGCAAATGGAGACGATTACCCCAAAGTTCAAGTGCACTAAACGGTAGGAGAGACCAGGGCACGACTAAATTTATTTATTTCCGGATATTTTTCTATTTTTGGTTAGATTTATCGGGTTCAAAACTGTTTAGTCTTATAACATGGTTATTATAGTTTGATATGCATGATTCTAGCTTAACGTAACATTTAATATTACAAAATACTTTTCTATGGACTCAAGTCGAGTGCATAAACCTGCTGCGTTGGAATGGGGAAGTCTTATGCATCTACAGACGCACATTTACAGTTATCATAGAACACAATAATGAGTAAAGAAACAAAACACACTGCTAAAATTTACAAAATATATTTTATTTGCACTAAGCAAACTGTTTGGTTATTTACTTAACCACAGGTTTATTTACACTAGATGACATGGTTAAATACCAAAACCGCAGTGGCAGTATAGAAACGTTTTGGTGATCTTCCACCTTTTTGGATAATATGTCCTACATAGAAATTTAAATATTAAATCAATGTCCGCGTTGCAGGTTACGCACACAAAAAAATATTTCCTGTGGCACAGTCGTCGTGAGTCCACCTTGTAGGTCTTCGTTTCTTTTAGATTGGTTGTACTGTTTCTAGCAGTTACTGCAACGACAAATTTCATCCTCTTCATCAAGTTGCTGTGGGTTAGAAGAGAAAAGATGAAGGACTGAATGGGACATTCATTCAGACTTGAGTCCTTCTTAACGGACGCTTTGGAGGGACTAGTTTGTAAGAGGAGTTTGAGAGGAAGGATGAGATACAAGATGGCAGAAATTATGTGGACATAAAGTGGATGGAAGAGGACACGTCAGCATGGAGAATTACCAGGTGAAAACCAGCCTTTGGGCAGAACACTAATGATGGCATCACAAATAGAACTATCGACATTTTTCCTTGTTCTTGTTATTAGAAATTTCTCGCACTTATCTGTTCTTGGTCTCATAGAATTAATTATTTCTGCTTCGGATTCATTACATTGAAATAACTATTTCAGCAGTTTTTACCTTTTTTCTTCTGTGCGTTCTTTTGCTTAGACTGCCCTTTCAGCTGCTGTTGTCTTAATGTTTCCTTGACTGGTGAAACTGTTAGGACTGCAATGCAAAATAGTGCGTACATGTGCACGAAAAGAACTGCATAAACGTTTACTAACGGCATGTTTGAGCTAGTTCCGGAAATACTGTAGTAAATTTCACGATTAAAATTGGTACGGATGTACCTTGTAAAGTACAATAATCTGCTGTAAACGAACATACTATATATTTAATCTGTTCTAGATTCTAAAAGATATGCTGTCTAGGAGCTTCGATATTTGAATAAGAAAATTTACTCAGGTAGCATAAAAACACAGACATATTCTTCGCGCTAATATATTCACTGAACTGGTGTCATGAATAATATGAGAACCCTTAATAGACGGTGGTTGTGGCCTTCCACTGTCGGTTACGCTCTAGCAAGAACGATACCCGAGAAAAGTGCTCCGTGTACACGTGTCCCATGCGTAAAAGTGCCCGGTCTCGCTTACAATTATTGTCGAAAGAATTTCTGCACTGCATATACATTCACCATGAAATTCTGGCGGTATATGGACCAATTCCCATGTCGAGTCCACTTGCAGTGAAGTAGTGCCAATAATTTGACCATGGCCGAATAGACTTTGGTGGTGCCGATCGTAAAAGCATTGCAGCAACATCCAGCACAGATGGCTATGACCAGACTTTCATGGAAGTGACTCGCTGAAATAACAAGTTTTCCGACGATGAAAATGTTCAGTTCTGGTTGTTTACAGAATCTTCATGACTATGGTGCAAAACAGTGCATGTATGTCTTTCACTCTGCAGCGTTGTGCAAGAGTCGATAAATGTACTTGGCCTACCATAATAATGCAAAAATTGGTTTTTGAAGGATGCAGTTGCTTAGGCAGGAAGGTACATGTAAGAAACTAAAAGAAAAATTATGAAATTCATGACAAAACCAATATTCGAAGTTAGATCAGCCACATTACTCTCAGATACCACTTCTGTCTCGGTAGATTAGAAAAAGAAAATTTTAATATGTGATCAGCAGGAACATTCACCATAAGGTATCAGAATTAATTTTACTTATGTTGTGTACCAATCAAGTTACCACGACACATGCACAGCCCCGACTGCCTTCTCCCTTCTCTGTTCAGCAGCCTCCAAATGGCCTTCACAAACAAGGACCTCTTCCTTCTTCCGTGCCTCTTCCCTCCTTGTGTGTCATGTACATAGAGTGGACAGCAGCCAACAGTGAATGTAGTCGACCGCATATTGCTTCCACCATGTGTGGACAGACATGGATATTCTTTCATCGACAGACTCAAATAACGCTGCTCTCCAAATACTCACAGTCACGAAGCACTTGCAGCACACTTAGACAAAATTCTGAAGACTACCTTATGTTTTAAACCTGCCGCAAGTTCGATCCCCCTAACCCGCTTGTCTCTCCCATTCCCCCACACCCGGTTGTCTCTCCCATCCTCGCCCATCCCAGCCCACTGCTGCTCCTGTGTTCTTGCGTCTCGCCTGCGCTCCATCTTCACACTCTCCATACCCTTGCCCAAGGTGGCTTCCGCCAACTTTCCTTTCCTGATGATGTCATTGTTCCCTCCTACCAGATCTGACTCTCCCCTCTCATTTCCCCTCATTTTCCACCAGGGCTCCATCTCTCCTTCCTCACCTTCCTTTCTGCCCCACCTTCTCTCTCCCATGTCTCCCACTTCTCCTCCCTCCCCGGGCTTCCAACACCTCCTCTCTCCCCTCCCCCACACTCTCCCTTCTTTCTCCTACTGGCTCAATCCCCCCCCCCTCCTTTTTGCCCTCCTACCTTTTCCTTCCACCCAGAGGCAGCCCCCCCCCCTCAATCAGTGTATTTGTGAGTGATTCGCCAATGATCGTCACCAGTGTTTCCATGCATAAGTGTTTCTTCGTTTTGTGCTACAGTGTTTTCATCATTGTCCTACGTTCATGTCTCCAACTGGATGTCTTTGTGTGTTCTACTGATGGCCACCTTCGTGTACACAGTGCCTTCCGTTGAATGGCTTCTAATTAGGTAATGTTCATTGTCATGTATTACCATGATTTTTATGTTCGATGTCTACTATGTCTATCTGTTGCATCTATCGGCTAAAGAGCAGCAGATCTAGGCCACTGCTGGCCCACCTCGTATGAGGCATGAAATAACAATCAAGAAAGAAAGAAAAGACGACTTTCAACTTAGCAGTCGCTATTTATAGAGTAATTGCACTGTCGCATGTCCGCTTGATTATGATTACTACTAAATCACCACGTAAATTGACAAGAGACGGTGAAGTTATTGTGATTGGTTGTATAAAGTTTAGGACATCAAGTGCCACACATTAAACTCTACTAAAGTTGAACACCATTTTGTGACATACTTCTCATTAATGTTATTTGATATTTGGTATTGTGTTCCCACATCCTTGTTACAGTGAAGCTGTATCAAAAAAGTGTTTATTTACAAAGGTGCAAATCAGCCACCATTAAGGAACTGTAGCAGGGATATTTGGGCTGGGTTAGTACTAGTATTCTTCAGCTTATTCAATGTAATACTACCTTCATATTACTAGGAATTGTTTGACCCAGACAGGGGCGTGTGTTAAAGCATTGCTTCCCGAACTGCAAAGAGACACTTCTAGCACAAATATTCCTTACTGGGAAGTTAACAGGGTGGCGATACAATGGGCAATTAGCCACACGGCTTAACGATGAGGGTAGATGTGCCGGTCGCACTGGACGTGGATTTTAGGTGTTTTCCCTCGTCTAGCTAGATGAATACTGGACTAGTCCATAGACCCCACCTCAGTTATGCTATAGAAAAACATCTAGCAAATCCTCATACTCTTTCACGTGCCCTGCACACAGACACTCCGTGTAAATATATTCCTTACTGAGGAGCTAACAGGGTGGCAATAAGACGGGCATCTCGCCACCTTATAAATTAGCCATGCCAAATCCACCGTAAGAGCGCCAGCACTGCGAAGATGTAGGACAAAGGCAGAGGGAAAAAAAGAGTACTAGGAACTGGAAGTTGGCTGAAAAACGGAAATGAACTAGAGTGATTTTCTAAATTCTGATTGGAATATACAAGGGACGTTGAATAAGTAAGTTCAGTTGAAAAAATGCGGAATTTGTTGTTTGACATCGTGGTATATTCGAACTGCAGCCTATATAGTTTCATGTAGTACCGATAGGTGGCGGCTCCATACGTAGCCCTCAAAGTGACGTCTGTGAAAGAGGTGCACTCCAAGCAGTAAGCTGCCCCTGAGTTTCTTCTGGTGCAAAACCAGAGCGTCACATTTATTCATAGGTGTTTGCGGAAAGACAACGGTGGCCTGTTAGTGAACACAGGCACGATGAGTCATTGGGTGAAGCGCCTGTCATCATCGCATTAAGGTCCCGTAAACTCGTCCGTTCTCACGCCTGCCAGTCTGCTACATACTGCTGTGACTCTTGCAATGTGGAACGTGCCGACACACTCACTGGAGGTGATCGTCGGACCACAATCAAACACGTCGCTCCACAACTAGTTGTCTCCATTGGTTCTGCTGACACTCTCGTCCACCAGTTGTGGTACTCAGAGGTGTGTGCCCGCTGAGTTCCTGGTCGCCAAACAAATAATCGTAAGAACAACGAAGGACAATACGTGCGTAGACTGATGACTAAAAAAAAAAAAAAAAAAGATATCATTTAGAGGAGTGGAGGTAGAGACAGTTGTCCGTCAGCATATGTTCTACACCTAAGAACCACACAGCCACATACAGGAGAAAAGAGGTCAAATCCTCCTTGTAATATACAGTAGTTAAGTTTGGCAACGTAGAACACCCCTTTATTTTTGAAGCATGAACAGCTGATTTCTCTGTTTCAGCTCACGTAAATCTGGGAGGATACACCAATGTAAAATGGTCTTCCTAAACCCTTTGTGATACGCTACAGTCTAGCCTATTTCGCATTTTCATACACAACATTCGTAGGTAAACCTGCATCTCGGTCGTAAATTGTTTCAAGGGGAAATGAAATATAATTTTGGTGGCGTAGCTCTACTTTAAGGTAAACAACTACGCACCATGGCCCAAAACGACTGCTTGCCAGTGTTTGCAACGCAAATACCGTTTCTAACCACCGTGCTCTCACATCGTAGGACATTTCTGGATTTTTCTCAACAGGTGTCAAGTGAAAATTAACAAACGTAATATCACTCTTCAAGAGCTATCGAATTCAATTATAAAATGTATATGGTTCCATTTTTTAAAAAAGTGCTTACTTCAATTTCTCGGTTGATACCAGCGCTAACAACATTAACCGAAGGGCAACCAACGTGCTCTCGGCGCTCTAACAGCTGCCGTAAGCTACGTTTCGGAATGTGTAATAGTTCACGAAATGAAGGGGTATTACCCGTTACGTCACTCACCCTTTGTATGTGGCATGTAGAAGGGAAATGTTGCTATCAAAAATGTCGAAAATTCTTGACACCTTTACTTCAATTTTTTACACGGTACTCTACCTAACATTTGGACAGACACAGGCTACATATTTTTAAATGCTTATCATGTCTAAAGGTGTATGTAACGCATAACGGGAAAACGTTGTTACCAAAAATCTCGAAAAATTCTTGACCCATAACTTTCAAATGTATAAAAGACGCTCAAATGAACATTCGTTTGTACATAAATTGTGTATTTTTATATATAATGTATCAATGCAAATGTAATGATAAATGGAAAACATTGTTACCAGCAATTTCGAATACTTCTTGTCGGATACATTTCAGATTTGTACTTCTAATGAGCATGTGGATGAACATAGACTACATATTTTAATATACATAATATACACTTCTGGAAATGGAAAAAAGAACACATTGACACCGGTGTGTCAGACCAACCATACTTGCTCCGGACACTGCGAGAGGGCTGTACAAGCAATGATCACACGCACGGCACAGCGGACACACCAGGAACCGCGGTGTTGGCCGTCGAATGGCGGTAGCTGCGCAGCATTTGTGCACCGCCGCCGTCAGTGTCAGCCAGTTTGCCGTGGCATACGGAGCTCCATCGCAGTCTTTAACACTGGTAGCATGCCGCGACAGCGTGGACGTGAACCGTATGTGCAGTTGACGGACTTTGAGCGAGGGCGTATAGTGGGCATGCGGGAGGCCGGGTGGACTTACCGCCGAATTGCTCAACACGTGGGGCGTGAGGTCTCCACAGTACATCGATGTTGTCGCCAGTGGTCGGCGGAAGGTGCACGTGCCCGTCGACCTGGGACCGGACCGCAGCGACGCACGGATGCACGCCAAGACCGTAGGATCCTACGCAGTGCCGTAGGGGACCGCACCGCCACTTCCCAGCAAATTAGGGACACTGTTGCTCCTGGGGTATCGGCGAGGACCATTCGCAACCGTCTCCATGAAGCTGGGCTACGGTCCCGCACACCGTTAGGCCGTCTTCCGCTCACGCCCCAACATCGTGCAGCCCGCCTCCAGTGGTGTCGCGACAGGCGTGAATGGAGGGACGAATGGAGACGTGTCGTCTTCAGCGATGAGAGTCGCTTCTGCCTTGGTGCCAATGATGGTCGTATGCGTGTTTGGCGCCGTGCAAGTGAGCGGCACAATCAGGACTGCATACGACCGAGGCACACAGGGCCAACACCCGGCATCATGGTGTGGGGAGCGATCTCCTACATTGGCCGTACACCACTGGTGATCGTCGAGGGGACACTGAATAGCGCACGGTACATCCAAACCAACATCGAACCCATCGTTCTACCATTCCTAGACCGGCAAGGGAACTTGCTGTTCCAACAGGACAATGCACGTCCGCATGTATCCCGTGCCACCCAACGTGCTCTAGATGGTATAAGTCAACTACCCTGGCCAGCAAGATCTCCGGATCTGTCCCCCATTGAGCATGTTTGGGACTGGATGAAGCGTCGTCTCACGCGGTCTCCACGTCCAGCACGAACGCTGGTCCAACTAAAGCGCCAGGTGGAAATGGCATGGCAAGCCGTTCCACAGGACTACATCCAGCATCTCTACGATCGTCTCCATGGGAGAATAGCAGCCTGCATTGCTGCGAAAGGTGGATATACACTGTACTAGTGCCGACATTGTGCATGCTCTGTTGCCTGTGTCTATGTGCCTGTGGTTCTGTCAGTGTGATCATGTGATGTATCTGACCCCAGGAATGTGTCAATAAAGTTTCCCCTTCCTGGGACAATGAATTCACGGTGTTCTTATTTCAATTTCCAGGAGTGTATAAATATACATTTGGAATGTATAAAGGGGAGACATTGTTAAAAAAATTTCCCAAGGTTTGTTTACAGATGTACTTCACATTTTGACACGATAAGCTAATGAACATTCAGGTGGGCATACGCTATATGTATATTTAAATGGTAATGCAAAGTTTTTCTCTTGAAACTGAATGCCAGAAATTAAATGTTGTGCTGTGCTGCAAAAAGGCACAGTTTTTTGTCTTGCAGTCAGTTTGAACTACCATAGGAAGGTTTGAATGGTTACTGCACGTTGAAGTCCGGCATGGACGGTGGTCACATTAATGTAACTGGATCCTTTAATAAGAGTGGAATATTCATCATGTCTAGTTCTAGCGATATTCATCAAGTCAAGGACTAGAGGTAGCGTCTTTGATTAGTAATAGAAACGTCCTCGGCCCCAGAATCGATACCCACCATCGCTTACATTGTTATAAACAATCAGCATTGGCAGAGGAATACTTCCAACATTAGAGGTCACCCTCATTCTGCCAACGGCCCTGTCGAAGAGGTGGAGAAGCGACCAGAGGCTCAGTGCATTCTCTTGTTCTTGGGATGGGAAACTACCCCTAAAGGCAGAAGAATCAGCAATGATCAATGGCATAGGGTTGTAAAAGGCAATGGAAAGCACTGCATTAAAGACACATAACAGGACAAGTAGCCTGTAAATGAAAAAGTGCTATGATTATATCTACATCGGCGAAAGATCCTGGAATAGTCCCCAATTCGAATTTATGGAAGGGGTCTGTCAATGGGGAGTGACCATGAGAAAACGTTTGAATAACCAACGAAAGGATAAAATTGTACTTGTCTGCGCATAGAATGTCATTAACTTGAACGTGGTAGGAAAGCGATAAAATCCGAAAAGGGAAATGCAAAGGTTCAGTCTAGATATAACAGGGGTCAGCGATCTGAAATGGAAAGAAGACCAGGATTTCCGGTTATAGAGGGTAATATCAACAGCAGCAGAAAATGGTATAACGGGAGTAAGATGGTGAACGACCACCAAAGTGTATTACTAATGTTCATGTTTAGTGCTGTTACCAGACCTGATGGGCTATGTCCGGGGCGTGAACAGAGTCATATGATGAGTTACCACCGTTAAGGACAGGGAGGTACCGGATACACGCGACACGCAGATTTAACTGGATCTGACAGAATTTGAATGTGATCTCATTGTGGGTCTGCACTTCATTGGCTGGTCGCATCATGCAGTATTCAGATTTGCGGGGCATTCGGATGCGACTGCGGCCCGGTGTTGGCCTTCTTGAGAACTTCAGAGCAGGCATACTCATCGTCATGGTTCTGGTCGGCCACATTTGTCCACCACAAGGAAGGATCGCCGTATTGCATCGCAAGCACATCACAAATCCTTCTCATTTGCGTCTGCCTGCAACATTCTGTGCGAACCCATATGCACCATTAGCACAAGACTAGAAGTATCCGGACTAGAGAATTACGGTTCCACGCCTACGTTGAAGTTAACCCTGGAATAAAAACAACTGTGTTTGGGGTGGCGTCGTGCATGGACTGCTGATGGATGGCATCGTATAGTGTTCAGCGATGAATCACGGTCCTTCACTATGCCGGATCAACACCGTCGGCGACTGTGACGGCGAACTCGGAAGAGGAGAGCGGTGCTACCCCTGGCGTCATGGTAAAGGTAATCACCGTCTACGAGTTTGGATCGTGGCTGTTAGTGATTGAGGGAACTATGGTGGCACAGTGGTATGTTGTAGCTTCCGGTGTCCTCGTGTGTTATCTGTCATATGACTGTACAATTATCCCACTTTTTATTGCACGTTCTCCATGAGCTAGCTGCACGGTATTTAAGCTCTCCCGTGGCCAGAAAGATCCTCAGATCTGCCCTCGACAGAACACATGAGGTACCAGATCGGACGTCTTCTTTGTGTCATTCAGATGAAACTAAAAGTTAATTGAGAGGATACAGTGTTGGTACACTGCTTTACGCCTAAATACCTTCGAGTCATTTTAGTTATGTGTTTAACGCACGGTAGATACTGTTTCAACACCAAGCTAAAAGTGTCAGCCCCAAGTAAAAATGGTGCAAATGGCTCTGAGCACTTTGGTACTTAACATCTGAGGTCATCAGTCCGGGACTTAACATCTGACGTCATCAGTCCCCTAGACTTAGAATTACTTAAACCTACCTGACCTAAGGACATCACATACATCCATGCCCGAGACAGGATTCGAACCTGCGACCGCAGCGGTCTCGCAGTTCCTGACTGTAGCACCTAGAACTGCTCGGCCACAGCGGCCGGCAGCCACAAGTAAGATCACTGGCAGTAACAGCGGAGCCCAATCTCAATTCAACACAACCTCCACTTTAGCACTCTGTGTCTCTGCAGGGGAGTAGAGATGCCACGTATGGTGCAGATCTGCGCATACAAATCTAGTATTCGTCTCATTGAATGAAATTACACGACTGTGAAATACATGTCTTAAACTGACATCGTGAAGTAGTTGCAGTGTTCAAAGGAAAAAAGTTGAAGTAAATCATTCACACTCTCTCCATTGCTATCAACCACTAAGGTCTCGGTCGAAATCCAGAAGAAATTTCCTTATCTCAGCATCAGCACTAACAAAGTCTCCTTGTTATGCCAGACAACAACTGTGGGCAGCTACATGTGACCAACTTCAAATGCGGAAGAAACCCGACGAGTGTCAGCCAATTGGAACTACACTCATGCTCAGAAATTAAGGATAATGCTGATACACGGTGAAACAACACCCTAGTTGGTGGTTTGCGGGTTTAAATCACCTCGGGGTATGACCATGCGGTGCATTTGACCTGCGCTCTTCGAATGGTGGCGCTGGCAGCAGTCCATATACGCAGAGGTGTGTTGGTGCATGTCAGAGTACGGTGCAGCGAGTAAGTGTGCAGACGCTTTCAGACGTGCTAATGGTGACTGTGTATTGAAAATGGCCCAAAGAACACATATTGATGACGTTATGAGGGATAGAATACTAGTGCGACTGGAGGCTTGTCAAACACAGCAGGTCGTAGCATGGGCCCTCAATGTGTCACAAAGTGTGATCTCAAGATTATGACAACGATTCCAGCAGACAGGAAACATGTCCAGGTGCTACAGTACGGGACGTCCACAGTGTACAACACCACAAGAAGACCGATATCTCACCATCAGTGCCCAGACACACAGTCTACAGACGACTGAATAAACATGGCTTATTCTTCCGGAGACCTGCAAGGTGCATTCCACCAACCCTGGTGACAGGAGAGCCCTTAAATCCTGGTGTCAAGAATATAGTAAATGGTCGTTGGAACAGTGGTCCCAGGTTATTTTCACGGACGAGTAAAGATATAGTCTGAAATGTGATTCTCGCCGGGTTTTCATCAGGCGTGTACCAGGAACTAGTTACCAACCGCTCAATTTTCTTGAAAGAGACCTGTATGGAGGTCGTGGTTTGATGGTTTGGGGTGGGATTATGACTGGTGGACGTGCTCCTCTGCATATCTTTGACAGAGGATCTGTAACAGGTCAGGTATATCGGACGTTATTTTGCACCAGTATGTCCGCCTTTTCAGGGATGCAGTGGGTCCCACTTTCCTCCTGATGGATGATAACGCTCGGCCCCCCCGTAGCTGCCATCGTGGAGGAGTACCTTGAAACAGAAGATATCAGGCGAATTGAGTGGCCTGCCTGTTCTCCAGATCTAAACCCCATCGAGCACGTCTTGGATGTTCTCGGTCGACGTATCGCTGCACGTCTTCAAACCCCTACGACACTTCAGGAGCTCCAACAGGCACTGCTGCAAGAATGGGAGGCGATACCCCAGCAGCTGCTCCACCACCTGATCCAGAGTATACCAACCCGTTATGCCGCCTTTGTACGTGTGCATGGTGATCATATCCTATACTGATGTCGAGGTACATGCGCAGGAAACGCCGGCGTTTTGCATCACATGTGTTTCTGGACGGTTTTCTCAACTTATCACAAATACCGTGTACTTATTGATCTGTGTCATGTGTGTTCCCTATGTGTCCATGCTATTGCCGGCTGGAGTGGCGGTGCGGTTCTAAGCGCTACAGTCTGGAACCGAGCAACCGCTACGGTCGCAGGTTCGAATCCTGCCTCGGGCATGGATGTGTGTGATGTCCTTAGGTTAGTTAGGTTTAATTAGTTCTAAGTTCTAGGGGACTGATGACCTCAGAAGTTACGTCGCATAGTGCCCACAGCCATTTGAACCATTTGAACCCATGCTATTAGCGCCAGTTTCGTATAGTGCCACGTTGTGTGGCACCACATTCTGCAATTATCCTGAAATTATGAGTATGCGTGAACTTTTGATTGGTCCGCCTTGAGATCATTGAAATGGCTAAGATGTGGTGTTGATAAATCTAACGATGATTTCGTCAAATGGGGACTTTCCGAAGGACCGACACAAAATGACTACATAGGCGAGGCGATAGAGGATGACCTTTCCAAAGTTGATGTTGACCTGAGTAAAACAATAACAAAGAGCTCATAATCCATGAATCCTAAAGACGTTGCAATTGCTGTTGCTAAATTATGGGCGAATATCATATCGTTCATTAAGTTAACCATACAAACTATAAATTGTGGAAATTGTTGTTAAAGTAGTATTCCTTGATATTGTACATTCATTTTGTATGGTTTCTGACTCACAGCTCTGAGACATTTCATCTCAGGAGAGGGTACAACGACTCTTCCCTACCGAATCAGTGCACTTATCCAGACCAGAGCGGGTGCCTCGTGGCCTCATACTGCAAACTTGTTCGTAAATTCAACTCTGTTTCATAGTCACTGAAATAAGATAATACAACTTCTCAACCAACGAAATTTCCTCTTAGAGCCCTCGTTGTTTCACTTTTGTGGTCAAGCAGTATAGAATAAGTTCGAATTGCATCAGCACAAAAGAGTTGTCATTACGAAATCGTAACAATGGGTAACAGATCTTCTCTCCCTCTATATGTTCCCAAGCTTTACGGTTTTGAGCTGTATAAATCCATCGTTTCTAATGTCATCTACCAGTTTTCCATTGCATTATCGTCTAGGCCTTATCTTGTTGTCATGAATCTAATAAAGAACTTCGGTTTTCCATATGCCATCCATTCGTCTGGCTACATGTTCTCTCCACCTATTTCGGTCATAATTACAGCGACCGCTCCAGCCTCCTAGGTGATCCATTTGTGCATGTCCGAAGGACCTTTCCGTCCTACGTCAGAATAACACAGGCACTGGAGTATTGTACTTATCTGGCGACACCGGAGAAGCGACTTTCCAGTAAAGTGTCTCACCTGTACGGGAATATACATAATGTATGTACGAGTAGAGGTTGTAAAAGCATGGTTGACGACATACGGAAGTTTTAATATGCCCGTGAGTCGTACATTGAGAGCCAAATGGTAAGGCGATCACACGAGATAAGCGGAAAATCCGGGTTCGAGTCCCTGTCAGTCACAAATACTCATTGTCATCATTCCATTGTACAGCTGATCGTGTTTCAAAGTGCAAACAAATTTAATGTAATATCCTTAACGTCGGTTTTCTGCAGAATTCTTGAGTATACTCAAAAGTTTCAATGGTAAAATGTTCCGTCAGGTAGAACAGTGTCTGTGCACAAACCATGACGGATTTAGAAACCATCACTCGTGCGAAATTCAGTTTTTCCTTTTCTCGCACTATATGCTGCAGACCATGCGTTTAACATGGTGTCCCGCTGCCGAATGTAAACGGAAATATGCTGAGCATACGGAATCGGTTCTCAGATATGTAAGTGGCTGAAAGACTTCTTAGGTAAGAAAACTCAGTTCGTTGTCATTGAGTGTTCATCAAAAACAAGGAATGTCTCACGGACGTTTTATTAATAAACTAACCGTCATGTAGGATGCGCATCAGTCTACGACCGTTACCTCATGACGATATTATGTATGAGGGTGTGTCACCGTCGAGTGACTGTAAAAGGATGCAGGAGCACTTAAATAGAGTACAGCTTGCTCTAAACGTATAAGACCTTAGTATAACGCAGATAATTAGTAAAACAGTTTTGCAGTATTCGAATGCAGTGTAAGTGGTGCGCTGCTAGACACAATCACGTCGATTAACTATCTAGGCGTAACTCCGTAAAGCGATGTGAAGTGGAACGAACAAGGAAGAACCGCATCAGGGAAGGTGAATGTTCAATTATGTTTAGTGGGAGAGATATAGGAAATTATAGCCTATGTACAAAGCAGATCACGTATATAATACTTTTGGGACAGGTTTTTGGGTACTGCTCGAGTTTCGGCGCTCCCCACCAACTCGCATTAAAGGAAGACGTCGAATCAAATCGGAGGCGTGCTGCTACATTTGTTATTGTGTACGTTCCGTCAACACACGAGTGTTACGGGAACACTTCCTGAACTCAAATGCGTTTCCCTTGAGATAAGGCAACGTCCTTTTCGCGAAACCTTTTTGAGGAATTTTCGAGAACAAGCATTTCTATCCGACTGTACATCGATTCTACTGTAGCCAAAGTACATTTCACATACGGACAACATGGAGGAGATAGGACGTTAACGGCTTGTGTGGAGGCCTATACGTAGTCATTTTTCCCTGGCTCTATTGGCAAGTCGAACAGGAAAGGAAATGGTACAAGGTACCTTCTGGCGACACCGTATGGTGGCTTGCGGGGTATCTATGTAGGTGTGGAGTAAGACCACTGTCTCTCTCTAAAAACACTGGAGGAATGTCACCTTTCCCCCGGTCGCCGGTCGTCAGGGCCAATGCAGAACATTGATTCATCACTGACCACAATGCGACGCCGCTCTTCAGGAGCCTATTCTACTCGGTCACAGCACCACTCTAGACGTATGTGTTTGTGTAATTGTGTTAACGGTAGGCTACGCGTGGGACAGCAATTCCCTAGCCTGGCTTCTGCCTACTCCCCGGCCACAGATGTGGCACGACACAGAATGTTGCCGGCAGTCGAACAATTGCTCTTGGATGTCAGAATCATTATGATATGGATGGTGCGAAATACGGCGATCCTTCCTTGTGCAGGTCATATATGGTCCACTGGAAAGATGACGAACAGTAGGACTGCTCTCACTTCCCCATGCAGTCAAACATCAGGCAGCTATCACATCTGAATGCCCCGCAAATCCAGATAATGCACAATTCGACCATCCACCAAAATGGAGACATATGTGAGGCCACGTTAAAGCTCTTGCTTTCAGCTGTGTTTCACACGGGTACACTGCATCTCTCTGTTCTTCATAGTAGTCACTCAACACCTGACGCTGTTTACACCAGTTGTATATACTACCACGACTGGTAAAAACACTAAACATGAAGAATACTAATGCACTCCGGCGACTGTCGTCACAGAGGATAATCTTATCATTTGCATGACCGCCGAATATGCCCACAAGTGAAGTCTACAGCTGCATCATCGGATACGACATTGATGTGGCGACAGACCGCAGCCTCATTTTCTGCTTAATCAGTCTCTGGATTTGAGTACCGCAGGGACGCCACTTTGTACCGCAACTCTCTTCCAACGAACCAGTGATCTTTTTCAGTATCAAGGATCGCACAAAACCCCTCCGTTTAGCAGTCTCATACATTTCGTACTACATAAATGTTGAAAGTTACCTTATTTGGGGGATGGATGATCGGTTTTTTGAGTAGTTTTAAATGACCCACCACATGTAATAGCACACTTTTCTTGTAGCCCGTCATTATGCGTCTTTTATGCCATATTCTCCGTTGCCTTTTGCATCGTCATATTGTTGATTATTGCCAGCTGTTCTCACTTGTAAGGATATTTTCCAACCGCAAAGAGCAACAGGGTTCCCTGAACAGTTTCACCTTCTTCGCCATCTTTGACAAGGCTGTTGGCAGAATGATAATGGCTTCTTTTACCGGGAGTTGTAAGGGGTCCATAGGCCCTTACTATAACTTTGCAGTCGGTACAGGTTGATAGGGCGAACAATCGATTGTGACGTTTTGCGAGAGCGAATGGCGAGATGCGCCAGAATGCTTGGCGGGAATGGTGTGTATGTGGAGGCCATTATTGGAATACAGGATTTTTAACCGAGAAGGGTGTCACAATCGCCGTGGTTAGACCCCTAAATAATAAATGAATACCGGGAAAGTGATGAAGTATTTTCATAAAAGTGAGCAGTGGCGTTACTAGTGCCGATATTTAGTTTCGCGGCTACCGCGCCGGCCTAACCTTGGATTGCAGTGTTGGATGCAGTGATGGTTTAGCGTGTGACGATAATGGAAAATGAAGAAAGCCTCTGCTGAGATTAACCGTAATTAGATATGCATAACGAAGGCAGTGGTTGTCGCATTTTTGTGTTTTGAGACGAATATAAGTTCGTAATTAGTAAAACTGTGTTGGTGTTCCTTATTACCGTACATTCAGTATTATAGTATTGAACAGGACGAACTGGAATGTAACAACTTCCGCAGCAGTCAATTCCGATTACCAGCCCCATTAGGTTCACGGTCATGTTAATAATAAATATAGGGCTGCTATCCGATCAGAACAGGTCGGGATAAAAGCGTAGGTGTTACAGAGTCTAGCTTCGTAATATATAGCAAGAATCAAGAAATCAGAAGTTAGAATTTAATATCTCGTTGTCAACACAGTCAAAAAGAGGAGATTGCTACGACGGAAAAGGATTGAGGGTTATTTTCTGTTGTGTTAAACTGTGAAAAGAAACCACGAAATAACAATGTACCGAAGATATCCAGAGAGTTGAACCTAGCATCAATCCAGTACCACTCTGGTGCCTTAACAACTGTTTCAACTCTCGCACTAATGTTAAAAGTACATAATATTGTGTATGGCACTCGTACGAATCCTTGTTATAAACGAGCAAGTCTAGGCACCATACAGAGATTAGAAACTCAGTGTAGAGGATAGTGTCTACAAGTTACGTAGAAGCTAATTGGGCATTTACATCACTAAATTTTCGGTATAAATATCCAACATAGGACGAGCGGGTAAGCT
The DNA here is from genome assembly GCF_021461395.2 of Schistocerca americana. Classification (NCBI taxonomy): domain Eukaryota; kingdom Metazoa; phylum Arthropoda; class Insecta; order Orthoptera; family Acrididae; genus Schistocerca; species Schistocerca americana. The sequence goes on along the minus strand of NC_060122.1, from coordinate 746,727,002 downwards.
AGTGTGTCTTTTCACGCTACATCTTTCACAAATGGTTGTGTAGTATCGATATTTCCATGTGGATTTTTAATGAACAATGCTTGAGGGAATGACGTCACCGCACATTTCCGCGGAAACCACGCTTAGCATTGTCATACTTCTATATAAGGAAAGACGCTGTTACGTTTAGGCAGAGTACTCTGCGAGTAGACAGCGTGCCGCAGAAGGTGAACGTATTTCGACGACGGCGCCGCCGTGTAGAAGTCGCTGGAATCGCCAAAGCTAAGTAGGTGGCGGTGTCGAAGTTGCTTGTGAACGATACGAAGGTAAGCCTCAGCGTCTGAGCACGCACGAATCCTCACGTCTCGCTGTGAACTATTTCTCACGTACCTGGTTCTTTTACTTCAGGGCCTAGCTTTTATCGGAGTACGAAAACGACGCCGCCGCCTTGAACACGTCGCTGGAAGGGCATAGTCTGAGAAGGTGGCCGTGTCTAAGATGTTTGCGAACAGATCGGAGGTATGCTATAGTGTCTGGGCACGTACCGTTAGCATGACTCGCAGAAAGCTCTTCCTCATGTACTGTTGGCGAACGATTCGAAGGTATGCTGTAGTCTTTGAGCACATACGAGTTCCCACGACTCGCGGTAAAATTTCATGCTAACGTACTTGTAATTTTTTTCAGGACCTGACATTTATTGGAATATGACGACGACAAACGCGTAAAACAGCTTGGAAGCTTCGACGAAAAAGCTGGAAGCGCGGAAGCTCTTCGTGAACAATACGAAGGTACGAAGTGGTGTGAGCACGAACGAGCTTTCACGGCTCACAGAAAACTCTTGCTCACGCACTTGTACTTTTTTTTCAGAGCCTGGCATTTCTTGAGGTACGATGACGACACTTGGTAGAAGTCGATGGAGGCACGAAGAGAGAGGAGGACGTGGTGGTGTCGATGGTGTTTGCTTGCGATACCGTGGTGTCTGAGGCGTACGAGCTTCCACGGATTGCAGTACACTTTTGCTCATGCACCCTCTTTTTTTCCAGAGCCTTCGGTATATCGGACCACTGCGACGACTACGACGGTGCCGTTGTGTAGAAGTTGCTGGAAGCGCACAAGCTGAGAAGTTGTCGACATCGTTTGCAAACAACACGAAGGTACATCGTGGTGTCGTGACAGCTTTGACCAATAGAAGGTTCAAAACAGTTTGGGACGGCGGAGGAGAAGACTAACCGAGCTGTACCTAATAAGCGTAGAGTATCGCACAAGCAAGCTGAATTATGGACTCAATACACTTTTAAAATAAACTGGAATAAGTAAACTGCTTTTGTTCTAATTTCTACAGATAGAGACAAGATTATGGTATCTCATAATTTTTCTCCAAAGATTCAAAACTATTTCGACTCATGCATATAAATACGCAAAGCCAGTGCAAAAAATGTTTTGAGTTACCTGAAACAGATGAATGGGAAATAAACCAATCCGAGCGTCTGCATTTTTACTTCAAAATAAGACGAGTGGGAAATAAACCAATCTGAGTGTCTGCATTTTTACTTCAAAATACAATAACACACTTGTGCTTGTAAAAAAATTAAGTCCCTACAGACGAATGGATTTTATACATGTCTATTAAATCATTCACCAATTAACGTCCTGCAATGAACGTCTGTTAAACAGAATGCAAAGCTACATGTTGCTCATAAGCAAGGACCTATGATTACTGTGTATATCTGCCGCAAGTATAGAGTCTGTGGCTTCTATGACTTCCCTTGCGACTCCTCTACGCGCTGTTGACACATTAACGTACTGTCCAGACATCAAGTTAGACAAATACTTCTTCTTCCTGATGCTCAGACGAATCGTGCTGTCAGTAACACAAACTAGTAGAACCGATTGCAGAACTACACCGAGTTATCACGTTATGGGTGCTGTGGCAGTATAGTATCAGAGGACTTTCCACCAGGGGACAATAACTTATGACTGTATTCTGAAAACAGACCGTGTTAGATAAGTGAAGGTAAATCAAGGTCTTGGAATAAGTGGCACCCACTATACCAATGTAGGTAAAGGTATTGTGTAGATATAGTGCAGAATATCTCTGCTTAACAGAAAATTCAACTCTGTCGTCTATAATCGTCTGAAACACCTTTGTGACCGTGCCGCGTAGGAGAACACCGAATATACCATTTCCAGCTGCCACTGCGGTACCCTGAGACAGTCAGTTCACACAGTGTGTGTGTGTGTGTCTGTGTGTGTTTGTTTGTTTGTTTGTGTGTTTGTGTGTTTGTGTTTGTTAATTTGTTTGTTTGTAGACTGATAGATACTCAGAACTCTCCCCTTAAAATGTCAACCCAGGTTACTAGAATACGTCGCTTAGATATAGGTTCACACGAATTTTAATTATATTTGCCTGACGTATGAGGCTGAGAGCAACAATGCACTCTCCCATCAAAATGACTGAAAGTCATTCATTACAAAAATAGCTTATGGGAAAATTATTATCTTTAGGAACGTAATAATCAAAGGCTAGAGTACTTACGACTACAATGCCAACCATGTAATTCATTTAAAGCTCACTAAAGTATCTATGCATTTGTCACATTTGTTTTTCCACTTCCTGGTGTAAATTTTGATACTTGAAACTTACTAAATACCAATAATTAATTAATAAAACAGTTTAAAGAATTCTGCTACAAAATAGCTTGACTGGCATCCGTTTTACAAATTTTAGTACAAAAAACTTCAACAACTTAACTTTTAAATTCACAGTAAATTTCAGAAGCAATTACAATTAAATTGTCTAATTCAGAACTTGGTGGCCGTAAAACCCTAACATAATATTTCTTTCTGAGGGTTTTATAAGGTGAGACACAATTTTCTCTTTCCCAGCACCTCCAACTATTGCTGCTCACTGGATGGATGTATTCGCAGTATTACAGTACTGAAGATAGACAGTGCTCTAATTAAAGCAGTTTTTTCGTAATACGCAATGAGTTTTACAATAGAGTCCTGGCATCCATCAACTACTTCGAAATTGTTGTCGGTTGCATTATTTGTTTAAGAACAACTCATTTAGTACCCGTACAGTTCAGTTCATAAAGAAATGTGATAATAGAGTCGTTAATTGCTCTAATAAGGACAATGCAAATACTCCAGTGACTGATAGGGTGAACCTTTTGTGTTCACCGATAACTTTTGCGAAGTCTAACATTACAGTCTGTGATTTAGGCGAGGTCAAGCTACACGGGTACGCAGACGGCAGTTACAATGTCCGATTTTACGAGTGATGGCCGATGACTCGGAACAATGTCTTTCGTAATTCATCACATAAGTTTTGATCATACTTGGTGGATTTGAATGATATTAACGTATGCGACATTGATAAGACAAATCGGTCACGAAATATCAGTTTTATAGTAACTGTCAGTTAAAACACTTGAGAAAATTGCAATTCGTCATTATGTAGACGCAAAAATTGAACGTACTTGATAGCGTGGAGTTTCGTCTACATTCTGAAAGATTACATTACGCTCTACCACCCTGCGAAGCAAGTGGTTCAGGGGCCTCCTTTTCCGCCAACTTCATTAACAGATAATTGCGTAAGTTGCTAATTCATGGAGGCCCACCACCACACCAGAGACAGCTGCACAATACTTGGATGAACCAGACTTCTATGTGTTACGAAGGAATGTTACCACGTCTCCCCATCGCCGCCGGGGTACAGGAACTGCCGGTATACTCTGCATACTGCAGACATTCCCACAACACCACATGTGAATTTGGCACTATAAGCGGATGACACAGGCTTATGCACCAAGAGCCTTAATATACATATAAGGCAGTGACGAATATCTTTACGATGAGGTTGGTACCAGGACATCTACTGCCTATGATCGAGAGCGGAACAGCCGTAAACTTGGCTTCCTCCTCTCCCGACATCTTAACATCACGCTGAACAGACGTGCAAAGTGGCTGCATCTCTTAGTTGAATTACTTGGGACTGCTCTTCGAAGACTGTGTGGGTGAGCTCCGCCACCAGCGCTGTTCGAAACGATCAAGCATTGTCACGAAAAAAGAAAAAGTTCAGAGCCGAATCTACTACTGAAAATAAGAACATGGAGAAGAATTGCATTTCACATTAAAGTGACCTGTGAGTGTACTGTGTTCAAAACTCTATAAGTCAGCACCCACACGGAACATTCTGCCTTCCCACCTCATACCACCTCCACCACTAAAACGATCATGTTCGGCTACGCTGGACATATCCTCATGTGGCGAGAGGCTGCAACGCATAATTTACCAAGGAACATTATGAAACATGACCGTTTAGGTGGTCCAGATCTTGTGGTGTATGGAAACAGTGCTGGAAGGGCGCACTGACCTCCAAATCTTCGAACACGATAGACACACCGGTCGGTGTTATTGCACGATGGGCGCCTTTTCAGGGGTGCATTCAGCCCTAACTTCAATTTTATGGATGACAGTGCACGACCGCATGGAAAAGCGCAAGCGCAGGAGTTCTTGGAACGAGAGAATATTTGGGGAATGGGCTGGCCTGCCGTTTCCCCTGACCATCGAGCACATGGGGGATGCATTGTACAAACGTATCACAGTCCATCCACATGCAAATCCAGCATATGTCAACCGCGCTAGTGAAGGAATGGATCGTTGCACCACAAGAACTTCTCACCAGCCTTCTGGGCAGCGTGGCAGCACGTTGCAGAGCTTCCATTGCTCTCTGTGGTGATCGCACATCCTAAAAGGAACCACGTTCCTTTTCTGCAAAGTCCATCATGATTCCCCGTTGCTTCATTGTAATGATTGTCCTTCGATATTAATTTATATTCATATCAATGTGTATTCGCGAAAGTTGTCTTCTGAATTATGCTGTAGCTGTTCTTTGTAAGTACGGCCCAAGTTTCATAGAGTTATGTTACTTGGCAGACTCACATTATGCGATAGTTGCTGTCGTCGTTATGTCAGACCAGTGTGTGTACGTGAGACATTCAGAAAATGTAGGTAAAGAAATGACAATCGGCCATGGTTGTAGAGCACTATTTGAGTCATGACAATACATTTGAGAATGAAGCACTTAACTGGCGACAAAGTCGAAACCTCCATTAAAGCGTTAATTTTACGGTACAAATTAGTGGAACTGTTTGACCTACAGGTACACATCGACCCTATAATACGCTGAATTACTTTCCGCCCTGTTTTAAGCCTCAGGAAGCTTCGCTGTGTTATCGCCGGGAGCTGTGAGATTTAGCTATACGAGGAACAAAATATAATTTCGCTGCCACTGTGTTCCGTCGAACTTCTCGTGGGGGGTGAGGCTTTGCAGATTAACTGATGCCCCACAGGATAATTAAAGTGGTTTGTTTGAAATATTGCAGCCTTATTCTGGTTGAGAGAGTTTATTGCCAGCCAGGAGAATGCACTCGACGTATCTGAATGTAGCGGCGAACGTTATAATTAATACTGCGGTTCTAGAACTGTCCTGAGCCACTCTGCTCCAACTCATCGCAAGAGCTGGATAATGTAATCCGCTGTCTCTTCAGTGAAAGTGGCAGCCGTTACAACTTATGATTAAAAATTGTACGTCGCAAACGCGTTCACAATATCTCGTAGATTAATGGAAATAGGAAAGAAAGAGCATTCTGTCCAGTCGATTTGTACACAAAAGTGTCGAGCTCTTCTATTAGTCCTACACATATTAAATTATGACTTTTTATATGTTCCAGGTGAAACAAGTACGCCGGCTGGAGTGGCCAAGCGGTTCTAGGCGCTACAGCTTGGAGCTGCGCGACCGCAGCGGTTGCAGGTTCGAATCCTGCTTCGGGCATGGATGTGTATGATGTCCTTAGGTTAGTTAGGTTTAAGTAGTTCTAAGTTCTAGGGGACTGATGACCTCAGAAGTTAAGTCCAATAGTGCTCTGAGCCATTTGAACAATTTTTTTGAAACAAGTACAAATTAGTATATCTACATTTCAGTTTTAGAACCTTTCATTTGTCATTTCGTGATATAACTATTATATTTCGTTTGTTTCCTCGTGGCTTTCACATATTATTAGCGTCTCCTTGTCCTCACTAACTGGATTCCAGTTTTCCTTTGTCTTACTGTTAGTGCTATTACTGCTCCCACAGCTAAGAGGGGTCCAAATAAAATTTAAATGTAGCCAAAGCATATCGACTGAACGAAGCAAAAATCAACCAAAGGAGAGCTGCGCGTGATCGTACAACGAATCCGAGGCATATTCCTTTCTACTTACCTGACAGAAAAGCCTAAGAAAGTACGACATATTAAATCGCAAAAGGATCAGTGCCACCTGCTTAAAATCTCAGTGGTCGTTCTGGCATCAAAGCGGTGGATAGTAGTTCTAAGTACTAAATTCCTTGTCCCATATTTTTTCAATAAGAGAGATAGCAGTATAGTTCTTCAAATCACCACAAGAGCGACATAATCACAGAAATGTAAATAAGCCAGCACGGGATAGAAAATAATAATTATCCTTCAGGGTATATGGGTTCAAGATATTGTAACCGAAATAACTGATTCGTTCTCCAACAACACACAGCTACAAGCTTTTATCGCTCACGTCATTATGTAGCAGAATTTCCATAGAAGAGTTCTGATCACGTGTTACGACCTTTCTGAGTATTGAGAATCACCATTCTGATACGCAGCTAGTACTCCACAAACGGGGATGTTCTGAAACACATACACCTCTGCTCGTCCAAAAAGCTCAAAAGAAAGTATTTACCGGCATGCATGTTGATGCCGTGTTCCTTGACTTCTCAAAGGCATTCTATCGACTGGCGCATTGTCGCCTAATGAACAAGATACGAGTGTACAAAATATGTACCAAATGATCTGCATAATGACGCCGCAACCTGTGTGAGGCTGGTCATGAAGGATGCATCTGCGTACACTGTAGTCATAATGCTTGAAAAATATACTGTAAGAGGTCCATGATTAAGGAATTTGTTGCTAGCGCACTCGAGCAGATGTAATTTCGATGGATTGCTCACGCGCTGCCTGCGATATGTAAGCTGTAAGAGAATCTCAGACCAGAGAGCAGTGTTGTATGCAGTAGGAACTGAGTAGCAGTAAGTTGCTAGCGAGCAGTCGTGTGTATGGAGTTGGCTGGGCCGGTCGTGGGGAGCGATGGCGGAGCCTGAGCGTCTTAGTATAAGAAAGCAATACTATGTTAAAGAAATAAATTAAACAAACCGCAGTGGTTTACTATGGAATAGAAATTTTACCATCGGAGTGAACGAAAGAAAATACAGTACTGTATCATGAAGAGTAAATGGATCAGAATTAACAAGCATTAACAAGAATATACTATACACACTGTATAATAACAGTCTTAACTAATTATTTTTCTTTCAGAATACGAGGCGATTGATGCAAGCTGTCAGACAGAACTACACATGTTAATTTTAGCGATGAAATATGCTAGAAATAAGAAACTCTGTACTATGAATAGTTGTATGAAGTAAATGATAATATGAATATGAATAATGTAGCGTCAATTTCTTGCAGATGATAATAAATGATGATGAATAGTTATATGAAGTATATGGTAATATGAATAATGAGGTTTTTCTTTGCAGATGATGATAATGATGAAGTTATTATTATATGAATAATGAGGTTTTTCCTTGCAGATGAGAATAATGATGAAGTTTATATATTTACTATTAGTTAAGGGATGCTATGTAGTTATCTAAGTATTTGTTGCAGTTCCTTTTGACACTATGTCTTATGTCGCATAGTATAATGACTGAATGTTTTGGGAAAGACAGCTAGAGTACATATATATTAAGAACACGTTTCATTACCTGTTAATTTGAAGTTTGATACTTTTCAGCATAATATACACGTTTTATTTCAGGTCAATAATCCATTTTTTTATTTTTTCCAGGAGAAGCTTTTCATGATATTAATATGCTATAAACGCTTAATTATGAAATCTGTTCTAGTACTTGCATTTTTTTACCCAGTTGTGTCTATCATATATGAATGTGATCACATATACTCTACTTGTTTCATAACCTTGAACCTTGCTACAGCTGACTCATGACGAATGATGTTATTAATCCTTATTTCCAACAATAAGTCAAAAGTGAATATTTTCATGCCCCAGCAATGCATAGCTATCACAAAAAAAGAAATTATTACTAGTCACAACCATTACCAGCATACAACTACATAATGCTACCAGTTTAAGATATATGTCTAGTCCTAAATATAATGCAAATTTCTCTGATGTATTGATTCCATTATGTCTATGTATTAGTGGACTTCAGACCTTGACTAACAGTTACACTGTCTTACACTTTAAGTATGTCTTATGTCACTTGCATGATATCATATATAAACATTAACAATTTGATGCTACACCCCATAACTCCTGTTTTGAATGATGACTTCTGAATAATACTGATGATTACTGTAGTAGGATGACGTGATGCCAATAATTACTGTGATGAGACGAGATATGAATGATGTTTTGTTATACTCTATAAATGCTATGCCAATAATTACTGTAATGAGAAGACTTATGATGCCAATAATTACTGCAATGATATGACTTCTTAATAATGTTTTGTTATACTCTATAGATGAATGCCAATAATTACTGTAATTAATGCCTTATGCATAAGTGCTATGCCAATAATTGACCCATTTTGAATGATGACTTTTGAATAATGCATTAAAAATGCTTTGTAACTGGCCAATGAGTGCCAATAATCACTGTATTGAGATGACTTATGAATAATGTTCTGTAATACTCCATACATACTACTTAAATGCTGCGTAAATAGCCAATAAATGTAAATAATTATTCAAATCGGTTGATACCCTAGTGTAATTCTGAATGATGACTAGCATAAGACTTAATGTCCTTCACCTTCTGACCTAATTACCAGTAATTACTGCAATATCTGTATGTCTTGTCCATCCTCATGATCATGGAGCACTATATTTGGTATTTGCACTAATTCTACGTTGATGTAAGAGAATGGATCTACAAGAATGTGGTGTTGGCATATCAAGCTGTCCACCACCTTGAACGATGGAGATGATGTTATGGTCCTACTGTTTGGTGTACCTGGTGTACTACCAAAGTGATAACATTGAATATTAATACAACATTTCAGTGTCTTGGCTACACTGATAAATACTTCAGGGAAGAAAACTTCAGATTGTCACACTTAGAGTTGTGCTTCTGTAGAAAGATAAGGACTTTTAGTGCAGTTATGTGCAACCCACTGTGCTACAACCATGATGCTATCCCTCCCATCCCTTTTCTAGTTCTAAATAAAATGATAAAGAATTATAAAGTGCGAGTGCACTTCATTTCATTTGTTAATATGATCAGTTCTCCTAAATATGCTAAAGACTGAGACAGTGCGTGTGCACTTTATTTCATTTCTCAACTTATTTAAATTCTTATAAAATGGTAAAGACTTACACAGTGTGTGTGCACTTCATTTCGTTTGTTAATATGATCAGTTGTCCTAAATATGCTGAAGATTTTTACAGTGCGTGTGCACTTTATTTCTTTTCTTAATGTATCCAGTTCTTGTAAAATGCTAAAGACTTTTACAGTGCATGTGCACTTTATTTCATTTTTCAATATGTTTAAATTCTTTTCAAGTGGTATAGACTTATTCAGTGTGTGTGCACTTTATATCATTTCTCAATACGTTTAAATTCTTGTAAAGTGGTAAAGACTTATACAGTGCGGGTGCACTTTATGTCATTTGTTAATATATTTTGTACTCATTGCATATACATTTTGTCATTTCTTAATATGTTCTGAACTCAGCGCGTGTGCACTCTATTTCATTTCTTAATATGTTCTGCGCTTATCAATAAGTATATACTCTGTGACTGTAGAATTAGTAACTAAATAGATTATAGAAAAATTTGTTGCTCATGGCAAGTCCAATTGACTCACCATCGCTGCCAAATTTTGCCCCACCTGTGGAGGGTTATGAAAGAGGTCCTTGATTAAGGAATTTGTTGCTAGCGCACTCGAGCAGATGTAATTTCGATGGATTGCTCACGCGCTGTAAGAGAATCTCAAACCAGAGAGCAGTGTTGTATGCAGTAGGAACTGTGTAGCAGTAAGTAGTTGCTAGCGAGCAGTCTGGTGTATCGAGTTGGCTGGGCCGGTCGTGGTGGAGCGATGGCGGAGCCTGAGCGTTATACTATTAGGTAAATACAGCCTCACGCATATGTAGTATTGTTATATCAAGTCCCATGTAAATGTAAAAAAAAATCTCTTAGTAATAATCTTTCACGTAAAAAGTAACATTTGACATTCATTCATCTCAGTTTAAAGAATTTACTAATTTCTCCAATCCATGGTCATCCCTATTATTGCAAAGAAAAATCAGTTGTTCCTTTTATACATGGCAAATCTGTCGGCCAGCATTGAACTGAGCTGTGCCAGAAAAATTTCTTTTAGGAGCAGATATATACGCGTTATCCGGCGACCTTATTAAGGTACGAACTATCATTTTTATTCAGAATGACCTTTCAGAGCCATGACGCAGCGCTGCTGACGTCCTAAATTTACCAGTTTAAGTTCACAGTTAATTATTGAAAGGTTATAAGTGAACCACGATTTTATTGAGAGATTAGTCGCATTGTATTATTCCTAGGTTACGGAATAATAAACTTTTGCAAGGTTATGCTGAATGTGAATAAAATAAATAATTATATATATTTTACTGTTGGGAGGTTACAGAATTTTTTGTGGGGAGGTTACAATACCATGATGCAGGAAAACCTGTAGAACATTGATGACAGGTGCTTGTATTTCCTCTTGAGCTCCATCAAAAAAAAAAAAAAAAAAAAAAAAAAAGGCATACAGCAATTAAACATGCGGAAAAGTCTTTGTTTCCTGATTACACATGTGCAAAATAAGTTTGAGCAGTCTAATCCATTAAATATCTTGGCGTGGGTGTGCGGGACAATTTTAAATGGAGCGACAGCAAAAATTAAATGCAGTAAAGTTGAACTGAGATTCGTTGCAACAATCTTCCGGAAGGGTAACCAATCACGGAGGAAGAAGCTTATAAAACACTTGTCCAACAGATGCTTGTAATTTATCGCCACTTACAGAACCGTACCGGATAGAAATGATGCAAGAAGCAAGGAAGGTTAAAAAAAGAATCGTACCGAGTAGGAATGAAGGAAATACAGAAGATCCAAAGAAGAGCAATACGTTTCATAATAAGTTCTATTAGAAATAGTCAGTTGTAGTCATTTCCAGACTTTCTAGTAGCATCAAACTATAATTTAACTGAAAGATATTATTTTCTTTTATTTCTGCATGTTATATACACCCTACAACCCAAATTATGATTAGTGGAGGAGAAAACTTCGTCTACCAGTGGTACACACCGTACCCACATTGCTGTTTCAGTCGCGAATGGTGCACGGTTAAGTGATTTAACATTGTAATGCCCTTGTTTTCTGCGACGTTCCCGAACTGCTTTTCCTTTTGAATTCGTTCCTGACTGATAGCTTAGTAAATGTGTTCTTGATTTTAGATTTTCTTTCTCATTGAAGGAAACTGATAGGGTCGTACACTATGTAATGAAAAGTATCCGGACACCCCCCCCCCCCTCCCCAAACACACGTTTTTCATGTTAGGTGCATTGTGCTGCACCTACTGGGAGGTACTCCATATCAGTGACCTCAGTAGTCATTAGACATTAGACATCATGTGAGGGCAGGGTGGGGCGCACCGCGGAACTCACGGACTTCGAACGTGTTCAGGTGATTAGATGTCACTTATGTCATACGTCTTTACGCGGGACTTCCACACTCCTAAACATTCCTAGGTCCACTGTTTCCGATGTGATAGTGAAGTGGAAACGTGAAGGGACACGTACAGCACAAAAGCATACAGGCCGACCTCGTCAGTTGACTGTCAGAGATCGCCGACAGTTGAAGAGGATCGTCATTTGTAGTAGACCATCGCCTAGGAATTGAAAACTGCATCAGAATCTATTGTAAGTACTATGAGAGATAGGCAGGAGGAGATAAAACTGGGATTTCATGGTCGAGAGGCTGCTCATGAGTCACACCTCACGCCGGTAAAAGCCAAACGATACCTCGCTTCGTGTAAGGAGCGTAAGCATTAGACGATTGAACGGTGGAGAAACGTTGTTGTGGAGTGACGAACCACAGTACACAATGTGGCCATCCGACGGCACAAGTGTGTATGGTGAATGTCCGGTGAACGTGATCTGCCAGCGTGTGTAGTGGCAACAGTATAATTCGGAGGCGGTTGTGTTATGGTGTGGTCGTATTTTTCGTGGAGGGATCTTGTAACCCGTTATTGTTTTGCGAGGCACTATCACAGCACTGGCCTACATTGGTGTTTTAAGCACCTTTTTGCTTCCCAACGTTGAAGAGCAATTCGGGGGTGGCGATAGTATCTTCCATCACGATCGAGCACCTGTTTATAAGGCACGGCCTGTGGCGGAGTGGTTTCACGCCAGTAACATCCTCCTAATGGACTGGCCTGCACAGAGACCTGACCTGAATCCCATAGAACACTTTTGGGATGTTTTGGAACATCGACTTCGTGCCAGGCCTCACCGACCAACTTCGATACCCCTCCTCAGTGCAGCACTCGGTGAAGAATGAGCTACCATTCCGCAAGAAACCTTCCAGCACCTGACTGAACGTATGCCTGCGAGATTGGAAGTTGTAATCAAGTCTAAGGGTCGGCCAACACCATATTGGATTCCAGCATACGATGGAGGGCGCCACGAGCTTCGTCGTTTTCATGCAGGTGTACGAATCCTTTGGTCCCATAGTGTATCGATTGTATCTGGATTCAAGGATAATTGGTTGTTGCCCGGTTACAGCTGGAAAATGGTCGCGGTTAACCAGCTTCAGGCTTCTGCTCCTAGCACTGTCAATGTCAAGGGTACTGGGAGCGAAAACAGTGACACCTGTGGTGTCACTGAAAGCCCCTGACAACTTCTTGTCACCGCGTCGTACGACGTACATCTGAACAGATTGTTGTCATTCGAGTATCAGATTGCAGTGGTTCTGCTATTTCTGGCTGGAAGCTTAAAGTAAGCTGAGAAATCGCAGTATACCAGTGTTAACCCGTTTCGTTTGCAAGAGTTTCGTAGGGGATGTACAGGTTCCGTCGGCGTCTATTGATTGCAGTGGGTGCCCCCCGCTGCTGATAATGGGTCGTGTCGGCACTAACCCGCTTCCCGTCTGCTTTCTGGCGCTTTCCTCAGTCCCTCTTACGCGATTGGGTGCCTTGGTGAAGGCAGCTAGTATTACAATCAGAATCACAATTCGCAGGATCATGCCCTGAATCGATCGCGGTTCTTTTGTTTGGATTAAACTAGAGCCTTAGAACGTTCTGCGGCGATCACCGGATGTCTTCACCTGTTCTACTGATGACCACCTTTGTGTACACAGTGCCTTCAGTTGAATGGCTTCTAATCATGGAATGTTCATTATGTATTACCATGCTTTTTATATTCTATGTCTATCTGTTGTATCTATTGGCGAAAGAGTGGCGTGTGTAGGCCACTGCTGGCCCATCTCGTATGAGGCATGAAATAACAATCAAGAAAGAAAAGAAAGAAGACTTTCAACTTAGCAGTCGCTATTTATAGAGTAATTGCACTGTCGCATGTCCGGTTGATTATCATTACTATTAAACTACAACGTAAATTGCCAAGAAACGGTGAAGTAATTTTGATTGATTGTTTAAATTTTAGGACGTCACGTACCACACTGTAAGCTGTACAAAAGTGAAACACTATTTGGTGACATACTTCTCATCAATGTTATTTAATAACTGGTATTTTGTTGCCACATATTTGCTACAGTGACGCTATATCAAACAGGTGTTTATTGATAAGGGTGCAAATCAGCCACCATTTAGGAACTGTAGCAGGGATATTTCGGCTGGGTTAGTACTAGTATTCTGCAACTTATTCAACGTAATACTACCCTCATATTATTAGGAATTGTGTGACCCAGACAGCCACGTGTGTTAAAGTGTTGCTTCCAGAACTACTCAGAGACACTTCGAGTACAAATATTCCTTAATGGGGAGCTAACATGGTGGCGATATGACAGGCAATTAGCCACACAGCTTAACGATGCGGGTCGATGTGCCGGTCGCACTGGACCTGGGTTTTAGGTGGTATCCCCCGTCTAGCTAGATGAATACTGGACTAGTCCATAGACCCCACCTCAGTTACGCTATACACAAACATCTAGGACAACCTCACGCTTTTTCACGTAAAGTAACTTTCTTGTCTGACTAACTGCGTAACAACTTTGTTATTATAATTAACATTAAACATGAATTGGCAGACGTAACTTTCGGTTTACTAAACAGTCCACCCGAAATGAAACGGGATGGAGGACGTAATGTACCTTCAAGTGATTATAAGGCGCATTACCATAAATTAAACTGTATGTTACCAACCAGTATATGTTCAAATTTATTTCCCGGACTTCGGATGCCTTTAAAGTTGAAAATCAATATAAGAATTCTTGTCTCTAAACAGTACTGCAGCCGTTAGTATTAACACAGATAAGATCTTACAGCATCTTCACCCCTTGTTTTGTATAGATATGCAAACTTTGCTGTATTGTCTCCTTGAAGTCACAATGATGGCGGTACCTTTGGTGCATGCTATTAGAACACAGATTTTCCCTAGTTATATCTCGTATCCAAAGCTATAGTATCAAGGAGACGGCTTATAATGCTAAACCGGTGCTAGATCGTCGCTTTTTTCCAAATATTGCATCGTTCGCATTCACGAATATTAACTTTACGCTCAGAAATTTATCCGTTTGGTGCCATGGCCGATGCTTCCTTGTTCGATGTGCGCTGCCGCTGAGCGGTCTAAGGCGCTGCAGTCATGGACTGTGCGGCTGGTCGCGGCTGAGGTTCGAGTCCTCCCTTGGGCTTGGGTGTGTGTGTTTGTCCTTAGGATAATTTAGGTTAAGAGCTTAGGGACTCATGACCTTAGCAGCTAAGTCCCATACGATTTCACACACATTTCAACATTTTTTGCACTACCGCCAGAGAAAAGGCTGCAAGGTGAAAGGCGTTGGCCTTCCTCTACTTCTGTGACTCAAGAAAATACTTCTTACTTTACAATAATATTCTTTGCTTACGAGGACAACAGAAATTTACAAATTGAATTAATGAAAATAATCTATACTAGTGTATAAAGACAAGCCATTATTTAACGCTGTAACCAAAAATATCGCCAGTTTCTTCAAATATAATGAACATTAAAACAGACAAAGGTTATTTTTAAGCATGTATAATACATAAATATATATACAATATTTATACAAAGGGGAAATGCTGTTACCAAAATTCTCGAGAGGTTCTTGGCCGACTTGGTTCTAATTTTTACACAATAATTTAATGAACATTCGGATGAACATGGGCTGTACATTTTTGATAGATACTATGTACTGGCTGTTTCCGTAAGAGCGTGCGAAACTTTATAGGACATAGCGGATACACCACCGAATTATTTGAGGTAGCGAACCTCGGGTCGGAGATTTCAGATTAAAGAGTTGATAGGAATAAAATCGCATAACTGTGTACTTGATTATTTACATTAGTTACAGTTAACTGCTGTATCTCAGAAAATGTGCTGGAACTGACGGCCATCACCCTCAATGGAAGCGTGTCATCGGCGAACAAGATCCTGTCGCACCCTGACAAATATGCCTGGTGCGTTTCGAACCACATCACAGAGAGCTACAGCTGGGGCAACTAATTCCATCTTCTTACCACAGGGGTCTCATACATAAGTGACTTTAGATATCCCCATAGGAAATAATCTCAATGGGATTCGGGTCAGGTGACTTCGCAGGCAAAGGAACAGGACCTTCCCTTCCAGCATAGCGACCGATAAATACACTATTGAGATGGTTGCGGATATCCACACTGAAGTGACGTGGTGCACCGTCATGTTGTATACACATCCTCTACCGAACAGCCAACGTTCGTTGTCCAACACCTCAGGTAGAGCTCTTTGCACGAAACTCAAGTACAGGTGGTGATTCAGACGGACAGGTAGAAGATAAAGCCCAATGAGATTGTCGCTTATGATGCATGCCAGGATATTCACAGCAAAATGTTGGTTGGTTGGTTGATTGGATGATTTGGGGGAAGGGACCAAACAGCCATGTCTCCGGTCCCATCGGATCAGGGAAGGACGGGGTAGGATGTCGGCCATGCCCTTGATGAGAAACCATCCCGACATTTGCTTGAAGCAATTTAGGGAAATCACGGAAATCCTAAATCAGGATGGCCGGGCGTGGTTTTGATCCGTCGACCTCCCGAATGCGAGTCCAGTATGGTAACCACTGTGCCACTTCAGTCGGTCAGCAAAACGTACTTGAGGGTGTGAGTCTCCTACAGCTTGAGGTTTTTCCCTCATCCCACGCTTGGTTATTCTTGCTGTTCGAAATACCATCACAACAAAATGAGACTTCGTCAGTAAACAGCACTATTTGGAGGAAATCTGATCGATCATTCCATTGCTGGGGTAACCAGTGACACAATGTGTCCCTTGGTGCATAGTCAGTCACAAGCATTGCATGGCCTCGTTGTGGGTGATATGAGTGTAATTGTTGTTCATGATATACGCGCCACACGCTAGTATGTGCAGAGTCCATTCCACGTGCAATACGGGTACTTGTTGTGGGGGTCATCTGCAACACGTTCAAGCACCTCCTGTTCAAAATTGAGTGTGCAAGTGGTCATATTGCTAGATCCCTCGTTCATTCTTTCTCCCGCACTCGCCAGTATAGAGAAATGAACACTCGTCATGACGCATGATGTCTATTAGGAAATTGTTCCCTGTACAGCCTTTCAGCAGTGAGAGCATTGCAAAGTGCGCGCGGGATAGCCACGCGGTCTAGTGTGTCTTCCCACGGTTCGCGTGGCTCCCCCCATCGGAGTTTCGAGTCCTTCCTCGGGCATGGGTGTGTGTGTTGTCCTAAGCATAACTTAGTTTAAGTTGGATTAAGTAGTGTGTAAGCCTAGGGACCGTTGGCCTCAGCAGTTTGGTCCCATAGGAACTTGCCACAAGTTTCCAAAATTTTCCATTGCAACGGACTTCCCCATACGCAAGGTGGGTGTCAGTGAGGTCTGCGAATCTGTACCGGTACTGCTCCACCGTATTGTAATGTACGTCTCTGAATACCACTGAGTAATGCATGGGTCTGTCTTTGATTCATAGTACGTTCTGTCATGGGTCAATGTAAACTCTATAGACACGTAAACACAACCTGCATCATGACTTTCTGGTATTCAGGCTCGTAGGAAATAAAGAATGTACATGTAAGTAAACAGCACAGTACGTGTAATCTTGCACGCATGTAAGCTGTAAATAACCTGGTACCTGCTAGACAGAGTAGTAGACAAGTTTTCTGCCGTATCTCTTTAAGCTGGCCTCTCCGACTCTAGGTTCTCTATCTCAAACTGTTTAGTGGAGCATTCTCCATGTCCCTTTTACATTTTTGCACTCTCTTATGGAAACCACCTGTATAAATATACAGGGTGAGACAAGTATGCCGGCCGAAGTGGCCGTGCGGTTCTAGGCGCTGCAGTCTGGAACCGCGAGACCGCTACGGTCGCAGGTTCGAATCCTGCCTCGGGCATGGATGTGTGTGAAGTCCTTAGGTTAGTTAGGTTTAACTAGTTCTAAGTTCTAGGGGACTAATGACCTCAGAAGTTGTGTCCCATAGTGCTCAGAGCCACTTGAACCATTTTTTGAGCCAAGTATGACGTACCACTACTTCTGTTTCGGGAACGGTTGCACATATCGAAACGCTGTTTTCGGCAAGTGTTAGAGTGTCGAGGGGCACGTGTTTTTGTGTTTGGTTGACGGTTTTCGCTCAGGTATCAGAGTAGGTATTGAAGCAACTATTTTTTAAATTGGACCGTATACTTTTTACAACTCCATTTGATATCTCACGAGAAGACAGTTACTGTGATATAGCGTTTGTTAATGTTGATGTTGAAATCTGTTATAAAAAATTTCGAGAAATGTTCTAGAATCCGAGAGCACAGTGGCTGGAAACGGCATTTACGGTGCAAACACCGCCTAGCAGAGCTCTCGTACTACGCTGTGTCAGAATGTCAACACATTTACCTGTTTACTTGTCTCTTCTGCAGTCCGCTCATTTCCGCTTCGACATTACTTAAGTGCAGACATTTAAACCAATGAAGAGAAGTTGCATATACCACTTGTACATGGTGAATGCAAAATAAATACTATATACACAGTACAGCAGTCCATTCGGATCGCCAATGTCTGACACTCCAGGCAATTGCACGAATTATTCAGTGCGAAAAGGCTGCTTGAACGTCAAAATCAGAACAAGAACGACTGCAACTGACAGAGAACACGAATAAGCTGTTCTCGCTGCCGCACTAATGAAGCCACGCAATGGTACTATACATACTGCCAAGGAATGTGAAGTCAGCAATATGAGTCAGAATTCTCTTCCTGCACCGACACAATTTCCATCGCTATCATCTATCACTGTATCAGGCACTCGATGATCGTTATATCGAACGTCGTACAGAATTTTGCCGGTTTGCAATTCAGCAACTGAGAGACGAGGCTACGTTTTTCCAAAGTGAGCTCTCTGTCGATGAAGCAACATTTACGGTTCAAATGGTTCTAATGGCTCTGAGCACTACGGGACTTAACATCTATGGTCATCAGTCCCCTAGAACTTAGAACTACTTAAACCTAACTAACGTAAGGACATCACACAACACCCAGTCATCACGAGGCAGAGGGAATCCCTGACCCCGCCGGGAATCGAACCCGGGAACCCGGGCGCGGGAAGCGAGAACGCTACCACACGACCACGAGCTGCGGACCAACATTTACGAGTCACGCCAATGTAAATTTGCATAGCGTACATTACTGGGGCATTATACTTGAGGGCGATATTATGGAAATGGAAGAGGACGTAGACGAACATGAAATTGGAGGTATGACACTGCGTGAAAAATTTGACACAGCACTGAAAGACCTAAGTCGAAACAAAGCCCCGGGAGTAGACAAAACTCGGTTATAACTAATGATAGCCTTGGGAGCGTCAGTGCTACTAAACTCTACCATCTGGTGATCAAGATGTATGAAACAGGCGAAATACCCTCAGACTTCAAGAAGAATAGAATAATTCCAACCACAACGAAAACAAGAGTTGACAGGTGTGAGAATTACCGGACTATCAGGTTCATAGGTCACGGCTGCAAAATACTAACACGAATTGTTCACAGACGAATGGAAAAAACTGATAGAAACCGATCTCGTGGAGGATCAGTTTGAATTCCGTAGAAATGTTGGAACACGTGAGGCAATACTGACTCTACGACTTATCTTAGAAGAGAGATTAAGGAAAGGCAAACCATTTCTAGCATTTGTAGACTTAGACACGGCTTTAGACAATGTGGACTCGAATGCTCTCTTTCTAATTCTGAATGTGGCAGCGGTCAAATACAGGGAACGAAAGGCTATTTACAATTTGTACAGAAACCAGATGGAATAAATATGAGTCGAGGGGCACGGAAGGGAAGCAGTGGTTGGGAAGGGAGTGAGACAGGGTTGTAGCCTATCCCTGATGATATTCAAGCTGTATATTGAACAAGAAGTAAAGGCAATAAAAGTAAAATTCGGAATAGGAATTAAAATCCATGGAGAAGAAATAAAAACTTTGAGGTTCGCCGATGACATTGTAATGCTGTCAGAGACACCAAAGGACCTGGAAGAGCACCTGAACGGAATGACAGGCTCTTGAAAGGAGGATATAAGATGAACATCAACAGAAGCAAGAGGATAACGGAATATAACCGAATTAAATCGGGTGATGCTTATGGTATTACATTAGGAAACGAGTTTTGAAGTAGTAAACGAGTTTTGCTATTTGAGGAGCAAAATAAGTGATAATGGTAGAAGTAGAGAGGATATAAAATGTAGACTGGCAATGGCAAGGAAAGCATCTCAGAAGAAGAGAAATTTGTTAACATCGAGCATAGATTTAAGTGTCAGAAAGTCATTTCTGAAAGTATTTCTATGGAGTACAGCCATGTATGTAATTGAAACATGTATGATAACTAATTTAGACAAGAGGAGAGCAGTTGCTTTCGAAATGTGGTGCTACAGAAGAATGCTGAAGATTCGATGGATGGATCACGTAGATAATGAGGAGGTACTGAATAGAATTGGGAAGAAGAGGAATTTGTGGCACAACTTGAGTACAAGAAGGGATCGGTTGGAAGGACATGTTCTGAGGCATCAAGGAATCACCAGTTTAGTATTGGAAGGCAGCGTGTAGGGTGAAAACCATAGAGGGAGACCAAGAGATGAATACACTAAGCAGATTCAGAGTGATGTAGGTTTCAGTAGTTACTAGGAGATGAAGAAGCTAGCGCAGGATAGAGTAGCACGAAGGGCTGCATCAAACCAGTGTCTGGACTGAAGACCACAACAACAACAACAACAACATTACTGGGCATTACTTGGCTCCGTAAGGTGCAACATCAATGGCCTTGGAGCGTAAACGTATGGCTCGCCATCATAAGAAATAACATTGTGGGGCCTTGCTTCATCTCACGCGTTCTCAATAGACATGCGTAAGCACACTCGCAGATGAAGATTCTACCGGATCTTCCAGAAGAGATACCAGTGGATCTTTGACACTGTATGTGGCTGCAACACGATAGTTGTCCAGCTCACTCGTCCCGTGGTTTGCAACGCAAATACTGAATGATAACATTCCTGGAAGTTCTATAGGGACTGTGAAGTCCCCTGATTTTACGTCTCTCGATTTTTTCTTTGGGGAACATGCAAAGATGCAGTCTACGATGGAGGCCTAACTACACCAGACGATATGTGTCGTCTAATAGCCAGTACATACTCTATCATATTATCCACTATAATTACATCTGTTCATAATTCATTCGAAAGACGATCGCAAATATGTCTTTCAGTTCATCGTCAACAGTTTGAACACACGCTTAAGTAAAGGATCAAGTTATTTTTCTGGAGGACAAAATTTATGTTATGTTATTTGGTTGGTTACCAAATCATTGTTAGCAACTTATTTATTTCATTCACGCATGTACGAAATTGCACTGCAATGTCAAATAAGCCGACTGCGTGTATTACTCGCAGCTGGTAACACTGTCATTGAGCACTTACGTTCAGGATGAAACGACGTTTCGTTAAGACAAATGTTTATTTTGCGGTGTACAAGTGGTCACGAAAATACTGTTTAACAAAATGTTTAGTTCAGTTTGTGTATTCCATATGATACCGTTTAGAGGAGCGTAGGTAGAGACAGTTGCCCGTCAGCATGTATTTTACCTCTAAGTACCACACAGCCACGTACAGGAGAAGAGAGGTCTAATCTTCCTTGTAATATACAGTGGTTGCGTTTGGCAGCATAGAATACTTCGTTATTTTTGAAGTATGAAAAACTTATTTTTCTGTTGAATCTCACGTAAATCAGTGAGGACACACAAATGTAAATGGTTTTCCTAAGCCCTTTGTGATACGCTACGTTCTAACCTATATCGCATTTCCTTAAACAACATTCTTAGGTAAACCTTCATCTTGGTCGTAAATTGTTTCAAGGGGAAATTAAACTTCATTCTTTTAGCGTAGGTTTACTTTAAGGTATACAAATACGCACCACGGCCCGAAACGCCTGCTTGGCAGTGTTTGCACCGCAAATACCGTTTCTAACCATCGTGCCCTCACGTTCTAGACCATTTGTGGAATTTTCTTAGAGCAGGTTTCAACGTCAACATTAACAAACGTTATATCACTGTAACAACCTTCTCAAGAGCTATCGAATTCGATTATAAAATGTATATGTTTAGATTTTTTTTTTAAGTGCTTACTTCAATTTCTCGGTTGATACCAGCGCTAAAAACATTAACTAAAGGGTAACCAACGTCCTCTCGGCGATCTAACTGCTGCCGTAAGCTACGTTTCGAAATGTGTAATAGTTCACGAAATGAAGGGGTATTACTAATTACTTCACTCGCCCTGAGTATGTGGCATGTAGAAGGAAAATGTTACTATCAAAAATGTCGAAAATTCTTGACACCTTTACTTCAATTTTTTGCACGTTACTCTACCTAACATTTGGACAGACACAGGCTGCATATTTTTATATGCAAACAATGTATAATGGTATATAAAACGTATAACGGAGAAAAGTTGTTACCAAAAATCTCGAAAAAGTCTTGAGCCATAATTTTCAAATGAATAAAAGCTTCTCGAATGAACATCCGTTTGCACATAAATCGTATATTTTTATATATAATATATCAAAGCAAATGTAACGATACATGGAAAACATTGTTACCAGCAATTTCGAGAAGTCTTGACGGATACATTTCAGATTTATACTTTTGATGAGCATGTGGATGAACATAGACTACATATTTTAATATACATAATATATAAATATACATTTTTAATGTATAAAGGGAGAGATTGTTAAAAAACATCTCCAAATTTTGTATACCGATGTTTTTCACATTTTGACATGGTACGCTAAGAAACATTCAGCTGGACATACGCTATATATATATTTTCAAATGGTAATGTAAAGGTTTTCTCTTAACATTGAATGTCAGAAATAAAATATTGTGCTATTCTGTGGAAATGTGAGGTATATTTTTCTTTCTTGCGGTCAATTTGAACTACGATAGGAAGGTTACTGCACGCTGACGTCCGACGTGGACGGTGGTCACATTTATGTAACTGGATCCTTTACTAAGAGCGGAATATTCATCAAGTCTAGTTCTAGCGATATTCGTCAAGTCAAGGACGAGAGGTACCGTCTTTGATTAGCAATAGAAACGTCGTCGGCCCCAGAATCGATACCCACCATCGCTTACATTCTGATAAATAATCAGCATTGGCAGAGGAATACTTCCGGCATGAGAGGTCACCCTCATTCTGCCAACGGCCCTGTCAAAGAGGGTGGAGAAGCGAACAGAGGCTCAGTGCATTCTCTTGTTCTTGGGATGGGAATTAGCCCTAAAGGTAGACGAATCAGCAATGATCAATGGCATGAGGTTGTATAAGCCAATGGAAAGCACTGCATTAAAGACACATAACAGGACATGTAGCCTGTAAATGAAAACGTGTCATGATTATCTCTCCATTGGCGAAAGATCCTGGAATAGTCCCCAATTCGAATTTACGAGAGGGATCTGTCAACGGGGATGACCATGAGAAAAAGTTTGAATAACCAACGAAATGATAAAGTTCTACTACTCGGCGAGTGGAGTGTTAGAAGGTAGAACATGGCATGGTCGCTATAAAATTTGAATAGGGAAATGCTAAGG
The DNA here is from genome assembly GCF_021461395.2 of Schistocerca americana. Lineage (NCBI taxonomy): Eukaryota > Metazoa > Arthropoda > Insecta > Orthoptera > Acrididae > Schistocerca > Schistocerca americana. The sequence goes on along the minus strand of NC_060122.1, from coordinate 746,703,591 downwards.
TTCAGTCTAGATATAGCAGGAGTCAGCGATTTGAAATGGAAAGAAGACAAGGATTTCCGGTTAGAGAGGATAATACCAACAATAGCAGAAAATGGTGTAACGGGAGTAATGGTGAACGACCTTCAAAGTGTATTACTAATTATCATGTTTACTGTTGTTACCAGTCCCGATGGGCTATGTCCGGGGCGCGAACAGAGCCATATGTTGAGTTACTACCGTTAAGGACAAAGATATACCGGATACACGCGACACGCAGAATTAACAGGATCTGAGAGAATTTGAAAGTGATCTCATTGTGGGTCTGCACTTCATTGGCTGGTCGCATCATGCAGTATTCAGATTTGTGGGGCATTCGGATGCGACTGCGGCCCGGTGTTGGCCTTCAAGAGAACTTCAGAGCAGGCATACTCGTCGTCAAAGTTCTGATCGACCACATTTGTCCACCACAAGGAAGGATCGCCGTATTGCATCGCAAGCACATCACAAATCCTTCACATTTGCGTCTGCCTGCGACAATCTGTGAGAACCCATACGCACTATTAGCAGATACTAGAAGTATCCGGACTAGGAAATTACGGTTCCAGGCCTAAGTTGCCGTTAACCCTGGCATAAAAACTACTGTGTTTGAGGTGGTGTCGCGCATGGACTGCTGATGGATGACATCGTATAGTGTGCAGCGATGAGTCCGCAGCTCGTGGTCGTGCGGTAGCGTTTTCGTTCCGACGCCCGGGATCCCGGGTTCGATTCCCGGCGGGGTCAGGGATTTTCTCTGCCTCGTGATGACTGGGTGTTGTGTGATGTCCTTAGGTTAGTTGGGTTTAAGTTGTTCTAAGTTCTAGGGGACTGATGACCATAGATGTTTAGTCCCATAGTGCTCAGAGCAATTTGAACCATTTGTTCAGCGATGAATCCCGCCCTTCACTATCCCGGATCAACACCGTCGGCGACTGCGACGGCGAACTCGGGAGAGGAGAGCGGTGCTACCCTTGGCGTCATGGTAAACGTAATCACCGTCTATGATTTTGGATCATGGCTGTTAGTGATAGAGGGTAGTACGGTGGCACAATGGTGTGTTGTAGCTTCCACTGTCCTCGTGTGTTATCTGCCATACGACTGTACAGTTATCCCACATTTCATTGCACGTGTCTCCATTAGCTACATGCACGGTATTTAAGCCCTCCCGTGGCTAGTAAGATCCTCAGATCAGTCCCCGACAGAACATGTAAGGTACTAGATCAGAGTCCTCTCTGTGTCAGTATTCTGAATATCAAGGACCAAACACAGTATTCGTGATGAAACTAAAATTTATCTGACATGGTACAGAGTTGGTTCACTGCTTTACGCCTAAATACCTTCGAGTCATTTTAGATATTTCTTTAACGCACGGCAGACACTGTCTAAACACAAAGCTAAAAGTGTCAGCCCCAAGTAACATCACTGGGAAAATCACTGGCACTAACAGCGGAGCCCAATCCCAATTCTACACAACCTCCACTTTATCACTCTGTGTCTCTGCAGGGGAGTTCAGATGCCACGTCTGGTGCAGCTCTGCGCATACAAATCTATTATTCGTCTGATTGAATGATATTACACGACTGTGATATACACACTGACACCTACACACAAGGTTAATTCCTTGGCAGGCACTGCACGTGTTGATATACGTCGTGATGTAGTGGCAGTGTTCAAAGGATGAAAGTTGAAGTAAATCATTCACACTCTCTCCATTGTCATTAACCACTAACGTATCGGTCGAAATCCAGAAGAAGTTCAGCATGAGCACTAACAAAGTCTCCATGCTGTGCCAGACAACAACTGTGCACAGCTAGATGTGACCAGCTTCAAATGCGGATGAAACCCGCCGAGTGTCTCCTACTTGTAACTACTTTTTATTGGTCCGCCTTGAGATCATTGAAATAGCTAAGATCCGGTGTTGATAAATCTAACGACGATCTCGTCAAATAGGGACTTTCCGAAGGAACGTCACATAATGACTGCAAAAACGAAACGATAGAGGGTGACGTTTTCCACAGTCCATGTTGACCTGAGTCGAGCAGTATTCAAGAGTTCATGAATTTTAAAGGCGATACAACTGCTGTTGCTAAATTCAGGGCGAATATCATATAGTTTATAAAGTTAAACGTACAAACTGTAAATTGTGGAAATTTTTATTTAAGTAGTATCCCTTGATATTGTACATTCGTGTGATGTACTTTTGTATGGTTTCTGACTCGGGTAAATAAATACAACAGCTGTGAGACATTTCATCTCAGGAAAAGGTGCAACGACTTTATGACACTCTTCCCTACCGAATCAGTGCGCTTATCCAGACCAGAGCGGGTGCATCGATTGCACATACTGCAAACTTGTTTGTAAATTAAACTGCTTTTCATAGTCAAAAAAATGGTTCAAATAGCTCTGAGCGCTATGGAACTTAACTTCTGAGGTCATCAGTCCCCTAGGGCTTAGAACTACTTAAACTTAACTAACCTAAGGACATCACACACATCCATTCCCGAGGCAGGATTCGAACCTGCGACCGTAGCGGTCACGTGGCTCCGGACTGTAGCGCCTAGAACCGCTCGGCAACTCCGGCCAGCTTTTCATAGTTACTGAAGTAAGATAATACACCTTCTCAACCAATGAAGTTTCCTCTTAGCCTCCTGGATGTTTCACTTTTGTTGTCAAGCAGTACAGAATATGTTCGAATTTCATCAGCAAAAAAGAGTTATCATATCGAAACGTAACAATAGGTAACAGATCTTCTCTCCCTCTTTATGTTCCCAAGCTTTGCGGTTTTTGGCTGTATGCATCCATCGCTTCTAATGTCATCTGCCAATTTTCCATTGCCTTATCGACTAGGCCATATCTTGTTGTCAGGAATCTAATAAAGGGCTTCGGTTTTCCACCTGCCATCCATTCGTCTGTCTACATGTTCTCTCCACCTATTACGGTCATAATTACAGCGACCTCTGCATCCAGCTAGCTGATCCATTTGCGCGCGTCAAAAGGACCTTTCCGCCCTAAGTGAGAGTAACACAGGCACGGCAATAAAGTACTTATCCGCCAACACCAGGGAAGCGGCTTTCCAGTAAAGTGTCTCACCTGTATGGGGATATACATAATGGATGTACGAGTAGAGGTTGTAAAAGCATGGTTGACGACATACGGAAGTTTTAATATGCCCGTGAGTCGTACATTGAAAGCCAAATGGTAAGGCGACCACTCGAGATAAGCGGAAAATCCTGGTTCGAGTCCCTGTCAGTCACAAATACTCATTGTCATCATTCCATTGTACAGCTGATCGCGTTTCAAAGTGCAATCAAATTTAATGTAGTATCCTTAACGTCGGTTTGCTGCAGAATTCTTGAGCATGCTCAAAAGTTCCAATGGTAAAATGTTCCTTCGGGTAGTAGAGATTCTATCCACAAACCATGACGGATTTAGGAACCATCACTCGTGCGAAACTCAGTTTGTCCTTTTCTCGCACTATATGCTGCAGATCATGCGTTTGACATTGTGTCCCGCTGCCGAATGTAAACGGAAATACGCTGAGCATACGGAATAGGTTCTCAGATATGTAAGTGGCTGAAAGACTTCTTAAGAAAGAAAACTCAGTTCGTTGACATGGAGTGTTCATCAAAAACAAGGATATCATCAGGAATGTCTTACGGACGTTTTATTAATAAACTAACCGTCATGTAGGATGAGCATCAGTCTACAAGCGTCACCTCATGACAGTATAATGTATGAGGGTGTGTCACCGTCGAGTGACTGTAAAAGGATGCAGGAGCACTTAAACAGAGTACAGCTTCCTCTTAACGTATAAGACCTTAGTATAACGCAGATAATTAGTAAAAACAGTTCTGTAATATTCGGATGCAGTGTCAGTGGTGAGCTGCTGGACACAATCTCGTCGATTAACTATCTAGGCGTAACTCCGCAAAGCGATGTGAAGTGGAACGAGCAAGTGAGAACCACATCAGGGAAGGTGAATGTTCAATTCTGTTTAGTGGGAGAGATATAGGAAATTATAGCCTATGTACAAAGCAAACCACGTATATAATACTTTTGGGACAGATTTTTGGGTACTGCTGGAGTTTCTGCGCTCCCCACCAACTCGCTTTAAAGGAAGACGTCGAATCAAATCGGAGGCGTGCTGCTACATTTGTTATTGTGTACGTTCCATCAACACACGAGTGTTACGGGAACACTTCCTGAACTCAAATGCGTTTCCCTTGAGATAAGGCAACGTTCTTTTCGCGAAACCTTTTTGAGGAATTTGGAGAACAAGCATTTGTAACTGACTGTACGGCGATTCTACTGCAGCCAAAGTACATTTCGCATACAGACAACAAAGAGGAGATAGGACGAGTCAGGGTTCGTATGGAGGCCTATATGTAGTCGATTTTCCTTCGCTCTATTGGCTTGCGGGGTATCTGTGTAAGTGTGGAGTAAGACCACTGTGTCTCTCGAAAAACACCGGAAGAATGTGACCTTTCCCCTGGTCGCCGCCATACTTGGCGACAGTCGTCAGGGGCAGTGCAGAATATTGATTCATCACTGTTTACAATGCGACGTCACTCATCTGAAGTCCATTCTACCCGGTCACAGCACCACTGCAGACGTATGTTACTGTGTTCTTTTGTTAACGGTAGGCTACGCGGGGGACAGCTATTCCCTAGCCTGCCTACTGCCTACTCTCCGGCCACAGGTGTGGCACGCCACAGAATGTTGCCGGGGGTCGATTAATTGTTCTCGGATGTCAGACTCATTATGATGTGGTTAGTGCGAAATACGGCTATCCTTCTTTGTGCAACTCATATATGGTCCACTGGAAAGATGATGAAGAGCAGGACTGCTCTCACATCCCCATGCAGTCAAACATCAGGCAATTATCATATCTGAATGCCCCGCAAATCCATATAATGCACAATTCGACCATCCAGCGAAATGGAGACATGTATGAAGCCACCTTAAAGCTCTTGCTGAAACCTGTGTTTCTCACTGGTACACTGCATCTCTCTGTTCTTCACAGTAGTCACTCAACACCTGACGCTGTTTACACCAGTTGCATATATTACCACGACTGGTAAAAACACTAAACATGAAGAATACTAATGCACTCCGGCGACTGTCGTCACAGAGGAGTTATCATTTGCATGACCGCCGAATACGCCTACAAGTGAAGTCCTCAGCTGCATCATCCGATACGACATTGATGTAGCGACAGACCGCAGCCTCATTCTCTGCTTAATCAGTCTCTGGATTTGAGTACCGCAGGGACGCCACTTGGTCCCGCAACTCTCTTCCAACGTACCAGTGAACTTTTTTAGAATCTAGGGTCGCACCAAACTTCTCCGTTTAGCAGTCTCATACATTTCGTACTACGTAAATGATGCTAGTTACCTTATTTGGAGTACGGATGATCAGTTTTTTGACTTGTTTTGAGTGACCCATCGCATGTAATAGTACACTTTTCTTGTAGCCCATCATTATGAGTCTTTTATGCCATATTCTCCGTTGCCTTCCTCATCGACATATCGTTGATTAATGCCAGCTGATCTCACTTGTAAGGGTATTTTCCAACCGTAAAGGGCAAGAGTGTTCCCTGAAACAGTTTCACCTTCTTCGCCATCTTTGACAAGGCTGTTGGCAGAATGATAATGACTTCTTCTATCGGGAGTCTAGCTTCGTAATATATAGTAAGAATCAAGAAATCAGAAGTTAGAATTTAATGCCTCGTTGCCAACACAGTCAAAAAGAGGAGACTGTTGCTACAGAAAAGGACTGAGGGTTATTTTCTGTTGTGTTAAACAGTGAAAAGAAACCACGAAATAAGAATATACCGAAGATATCAAGAGAGTTGTACCTAGCATCATTCCGGTACCATTCTGGTGCGTTAAGAACTGTTTCACCTCTCGCACTAATGTTAAAAGTACATAATATTGTGTATGGCGCTTGTACGAATCCTTGTTATAAACGAGCAAGACATAGATATAAGTCTAGGCACCATACGGAGATCAGAAACTCAGTGCAGACGATAGTGTCTGCAAGTTACGTGAAAGCTATCTGGGCATTAAAGTCACTAAGTTTTCAGTATAAATAGGCACCATAGGACGCGCGGGTAAGCTAGTGTGTCTTTCCACATTACATCTTTCACAAATGGTTGTGTAGTATAGATATTTGCAAGTGGATTTTTAATGAACAATGCTTGAGGGAATGACGTCACGGCACATTTCCGCGGAAACCACGCTTAGCATTGTCATACTTCTATATAAGGAAAGACGCTGTAACGTTTAGGCAGAGTACTTCGCGAGTAGACAGTATGCCGCAGAAGGTGAACGTTATGTCGACGACGACGCCGCCGTGTAGAAATCACTGGAATCGCGAAAGCTAGGAGGTGGCGGTGTTGAAGCTTCTTGCGAATGATATGAAGGTAAGCCTCAGCATCTGAGGGCGTACGAACCCTCACGTCTCGCTGTGAACTATTTCTCACGTACTTGCTTCTTTTTTTTTTTCACAGGCTAGTATTTATCTGAGCACAACGACGCCGCCGCCTTGTACATGCCACTGGAAGGAGAAATTTTGAGAAGGTTGCGGTGTCGAAGATGATTGCGAACAGACGGAGGTATTCCATGGTGTCTGATCATGTACCGTTCCCGTGACACGCAGAAAGCTCTTGCTCATTTACTGTTCGCGAACGATTCAAAGGTGTACTATAGTCTCTGAGCACATACGCTCTGTCACAACTCGCAGCAAACTCTTGCTCACGTACTTGTAATATTTTTTTTTTCAGGACCTGACTTTTATTTGAATACAACGAAATAGCCAACGTGTACAAATCGCTGGAAGCACGGAAGCTGAATGGATAAGGGCGTCGAAGCGGTTTGTGACCGATACGAAGGTAGGAAGCCGTGTCTCAGCACTAACGGGGTATCATGGCTCACAGTAAACTGTTGCTCACGCACTTGTATTTTTTTTTTTTTTCAGAGCCTGGCGTTTATTGAAGTACGATGACTACATTTGGTAGAAGTCGCTGGAAGCACAAAGACTGAGGAGGACGTGGCGGTGTCGATGCCGTTTGCGTACGATACCGTGGTGTCTGAGCCGTACGAGCTTCCACGATTGGCAGTAAACTTTTACTCATGCACCCCCTTTTTTTTCAGAGCTTGCTGGAAGCGTAAAAGCTGAAGACTTGGCGACATCGATTTCGAACAAGACGAAAGTACATCGTGGTGTCGTGACACCTTTGACCAGTAGAAGATTCAACACATTTTGGGACGGCGGAGTAGAAGACTAACGAACTGTACCTGATAATCGTAGAAGATTACACGTGCACGCTGAATTTATGGACTCAACGCACATACAAATAAAACTGAAATAAAAAAAAGGCTTTTGTTCTAATTTCTGTAGTGGCAGACCTCATAATTTTCTGCAGAGATGGACAAGATGATGGTATCTCATAATTTTATCCAGCGATTCAACAGTATTTCGTGTCGTGCATATAACTACTTAAAGCCAGTACGAGAAATGGTTTGAGTTACCTGAAATAGACAGACGAGTGCAAAATATACCAACATGAGGCTCAGAATTTTTACTTGCAAAAATAATAGACTCGTGCTTATGAAAACTTACAGCCCCTACAGACGAATGGATTTTATACATGTCGATTATATCATTCACCAGTTAACATCCTGCCATGAATGTCTGTGAAAAGGGATACAAAGCTAAATGTTGCTCAGAAATGTGTGTTGCTCACAAACCATGTCCTATGATTATTGTTCATATCTGCCACACGTATAGAGTCTGTGGCTTCTGTGCCTTCCCTTGCGACTCCTCTAAACGCTGGCGCCACATTAACGCACTGTCCACACACCACGATAGATATAGTGAAGAACATCCCTCCATCACGGAAAATTCCTCTTCACATATTTTCCTATCAGCTGTGATCACGGGAGATTCATGCAACGTCTCTGTTGTCTTCAATGGACTGAAACACCTCTGCGACCGTGGTGCGCAATATAACAGCTAACACACCGTTTTCGGGCCACTGCGGTACCCTGAGACAGTCAGTTCACTGTTTCTACGCGCGCGTGTGTGTGTGTGTTTGTTGTTGTAGCCGGAGAGAGACTAAAAACTCTCTCCTTAAAATGTAAACCCATCTCACTAGAAAATATTTTAATTATGTCTGGGTGACGTATGAGGCTGAGAGCAACGGTGCACTCTCCCCTCAAAATGATGGAAAGTGTTTGTAAATTGCGACTACAAAAGCTTATGTCATGTGATAAAATGTTACCTTCGTATTAAACCGAATGTAACCAAATAACTAGATCCCATAATAACTTGTAGCTGTCGTGTGTATATAACAATGTACTGTTCAAATGCAATTACTCTTAACCTGCTGCACCATCTATCACAATTTGAATCCGATAGCTATTGAAAAGTCTCCCCTCGAGTTGACAGAAACTGATAAACTTCACAAGTGTGTGAGTCAACCTATGCACAGGTGCTTCTATCCATTCCCTTTCGAGCTGTCATGCCACGAACATCGGCAAGGGACAAATATTTCTCAACCCTCCCCCCCCCCCCCACCACTCTCTGCCTCTTCCTCTCTCTCTCTCTCTCTCTCTCTCTCTCTCTCTCTCTTTCTTCTCTGTTTGTGTCAGTTATTACTGCTGTTATGTAGCAGGTTGTGACTTTACGAAGCAGCGTGAGAAAGAGTGAAGGCTTCTGTTAAGGAGCACCATTTCAAGTAAGTGAACCTTAAGAGAACCACTACTGTTATTTAATTTACTTATCACATCAGCATTGCAATGAACCAAGAAAGGCAGTATTGATTGTAAAACAACTATTTTTGAGACATTATATGTCAAAAATTTTCAAAACGAGTCCCGTTGCAACGCGTAAGTTTAAAATTTTGGTTCAAAGGTGCCTACAGGGTTTCTGTGTAATGATGCAGGTGCGTTTTGCCCTGTGGCGTCACTCACGGGCTCTATGACTCTTCAAACAGCAAGCTGTTGACATGTGCGAAAAAAACGCTACTGTGACGTGTTAGTTGGGTTAATGATGCCACGCTGGAAAAATGTCTACTGCAATACTGCCCACCCCCACCGTGGACAAGTCACTCGAAGGACAGGTCGTCATACACACTCTTACCCACAATTTACCCCTTCCTTTGAGCGTTTGCGATGTAGGTCAGAACGACAACACACTGTGTTGAAACCACGCGGTTTTCTTATGGAAATCGGGGGCAAAACTTCACATACACTGCTAATCAGTATAGATACAAATACGCCTCAGAGTGTGGGAATCACCGAAACCATCGCTATCCTTGAACGGTTGTTGTTGTTGTTGTGGTCTTCAGTCCAGAGACTGGTTTGATGCAGCTCTCCATGCTACTCTATCCTGTGCAAACTTCTTCATCTCCCAGTACTTACTGCAACCTAAATTCTTCTGAATCTGCTTAGTGTATTCATCTCTTGGTCTCCCTCTACGATTTTTACCCTCCACGATGCCCTCCAATACTAAATTTGTGATCACTTGATGCCTCAGAACATGCCCTACCAACCGGTCCCTTCTTCTTGTCAAGTTGTGCCACAAACTCCTCTTCTCCCCTATTCTATTCCATACCTCCTCATTAGTTACGTGATCTACCCACCTTATGTTCAGCATTCTTCTGTAGCACCACATTTCGAAAGCTTCTATTCTCTTCTTGTCCAAACTGGTTATCGTCCATGTTTCACATCCATACATGGCTACACTCCATACAAATACATTCAGAAACGACTTCCTGACGCTTAAATCTATATTCGATGTTAACAAATTCCTCTTCTTTAGAAACGCTTTCCTTGCCATTGCCAGTCTACGTTTTATATCCTCTTTACTTCGACCATCATCATTTATTTTGCTCCCCAAATAGCAAAACTCCTTTACTACTTTTAAGTGTCTCGTTTCCTAATCTATTTCCCTCAGCATCAACTGACTTAATTCGACTACATTCCTTGAAGTGTTGATTTCTGTATATTTTATGTTCTAAAAGGACAACTCCCAGTTCGTTAAGCAGCGAACAATCTTTGACGCTACTGACACCCTCTCTGACGTTCCAAACCCTCTCTAAGGTTCTTGTAGGGCTCCATTCATTTGGTTTCCAAAGAAGCATGCTGCTGGTCTGTTGCACTGTGCTACACTGTTGCATCACAAATCTGCTGTTTGTATTTGTAGACTACATTACGCCATACAACACTACAATCACAACACTACACAGTACTACACTTCTATACTTGCTGTCAGAACGGAATTAGATTTTCTAATTTTTCGGGATAGACAGCTCAAGCTGCTTCGTGGAAAACTCAGAATTTACAGGAACTGTGTTGCCATCTCACCCAAGGCATGAAGATTTGGAAAAAATGGTTCAAATGGCTCTGAGCACTATGGGACTTAACATCTTAGGTCATCAGTCCCCTAGAATTAGAACTACTTAAACATAACTAACCTAAGCACATCACACACATCCATGCCCGAGGTAGGGTTCGAACCTGCGACCGTAGCAGTCACGCGTTTCCGGATTGAAGCGCAAAGAACCGCACGGCCACCGCGGCCAGCGAAGATTTGGAGATGGCTATCAGGATATCAGGAAGTGCTACCTGTTCCAACCCGAGGCTCATCTCTTCTTCCAGAAGGTTATTGTAAGACGTGCATCTCGTTGTCATGTTGGTTGACTCTCGGGCATGTGGGCTTTCAGATATTTTGGCTGTCATCATGTTCAGCTTGTGCCACAGCTTCTCATTCCCTATTGTCTTATACACCAGTATATTACCAACCACTTTTCTATTCTGGTCTGAAACATTTAGTCTAATGGCAGACTCCCAGATATTGTGGTCCCGGATGTCGATTGTTCCATATCCACAGGTGTTTCTGGTGCGTTGTTGTGTTTTCAGTAAGTAGCTGGGGCATGGAGTAAGTGTAGATAGATCGTGTACAACCTGAAACTTTCTAACTCATTAAAATTATGTGCTGGACATTGACTCGAATCTTGGACCTTTGCCATTTGTAACAAAGTGCTCTACGGAGTGAGTCTTACGAGCTCTACTCACGACCCTTCCTCACGGCTTTACTTCCGCCAGTCCCTCACCTACTTTGCAGACTACACAGAAATTTTCCTGCATCCCTTGCGGAACTATCCTTCCTGGAAAAGAGGATAGAGGGGAGACATGGCTAAGCCACAATGTGGGAGGGTCGTTTCCAGGGCGCTTAATCTGCCAGTAAAGTTTCAAATAAACGCACATTCTGCTGCAGAGTTAATAATCATTCTGTAAACAATGCCACAAGCTGCAACTAAGCCTTGCCTCTACAATACGCTTTCTTTTTGGAGAGCTAGTTCGACAAAGCATGCAGGAGAACTTATGCGTGGTTCTGAAAGTGAGTGATGGAGTAATGGCGGAAGTGAATATCTAAGGATGGGTCGTGAGTCATGCTTGAATGACTCAGTAGGTGGAGCACTTTCCACGAACGCCAAATATCGCAGGCTCTGTAACGTTCCCTGGCAGCACGCACACACACTGTTAATAAACTGAAATGACGTTTAATTGTAGTATGTACGCCGCTATGAAGCAATTCGTATGTACTGTAATTGTTTAACAAAACATATTATTTAATTTTGTATAAAGGACGTTGGTTATTATTGTAATATTATTCTGTAATAATATTCTCGATGTATTTATGATTATAATATTTCTATACTCGTAACGTAATTACGAAGTATGTTAATATCTGCGATGAAAAAAATGTAAAATATAGCCACAGAGGAAAATAATGTTGTAAGATTACAAAGAGATATTAATAATCAGCTATAGTATAAATAGCACTACATAATGTGCATTCCTTGTCGTCTTCCTCGAGAACTGAGAGGGAGAGGAACCTGTGACGTAGCATTATATGCATGAATAGACTTCTTTTGTTTGTATCTGTCTTTAGCCGCCATTAGAGGAGGTTGAGGTCTAAATACATTATAATTTATCAAAACTGTGTATTACTTATGTAAATTAGCTTGCCCATGTCGTCTATAATATTTCTTTAAAGAATTTTCAGCACTTTTAGCGATTATCGTTGGTGTTGCTGGGCTGTGGCGCGACCGAACGATTTGCAGCGACGGCACATTTAAAAAATTGTTCCGCTATAAAATTAACCAAACCCGTAAATCGGGAGCAGGTAAAGTTAGCAGTGAATTACGAAATATTTTTGTTTTACAGCGATCCTGAGGCTGACTGAATTTATTACTGGTTTTACATTTGTGCATTCATAGGCGGATAATTAACGTTGAAGTTGTTAATCTGTTGGTTCTTTCAATTTCTAAAGCAAATAACTTAAACGTATAGTGAAGTGTGTTTTGTCAATGATAATTAAACGCTCAGGTCGGCTTGGCAATATTTAACCATTTTATGCTAACAGAGACAGTCTTGTGTTCGGTAGCTAACGGCGGGGAAGAATTCAGTAAATATTTAACAACCCACTGCATTTAGAAAATGTGTGCCAAGGACGAAATATGTAAAAAATTTAATTTAAATAATTTTCAAAGTCATAAATGTTATTAATCAGTTGGTTTGAATTTATCAGCATGAGAGGGTTGCTAAAGTTCACGTAATTTTAAATGTGCTTAATTCTGTCTAAATAAATTTTTATTACCACACGTAAAAAAAGGGTTCTACAACAAAGTTCGTACTGAAAGAGTAAATAACAAAAATATTTAAAGCCATTTCTTCCCCATTTTCATCCATTCATTTTACATAATAAATATTTTTTTTCTCATTAAAGCTCCAATCCGAAGTTAGAAATCAGCGCTCACGTAGCTGCTGAGTGAGCATTCATTCCGGAGTTTATAGGCCGCATGGTCGGAACCAATTATGACGTTATTGACCTTTGTTTCATGTTAAGAAGGAGCGGGTACGTACTCCTCTCCGTTTCTGCCGCATATCAGATTTCTTGCCATTCTCTCTCAATAGATGCCTTTAATTTCTTCTTAGATGCTGCTCTTGTCACCATTATGTCGTTTACCGTATCACATTGAACTTTTTGAACCAATAATGTGCACAACCATTTCTTACGGCTATGGCTAATGGCAGCAAGCCCAGTACCACCAGATGCGCCTTTTTTTTTTTTTTTTTCCGGGGTGATATGTTACAATACAGCATCACCGGTCTATTGCGGTCTAACTGTGTTGGTGAGGCAGTAAATTTCCACAGGGCAGTGACTGCGTCACTGCAATTCACTTTGCGGGTGTGGCGGTGGGACTTGTAATCCCGTACCACCCTCTGACGGTGATAGTACTACGTGAGCCAGGCAGAAAAATTTTGCCTAACATGGGCGGGTGAAGGTGTGGCGGTGGGACTTATGGTCCCGTGGGAGACGCGCCTCAATAGCCGTTTCTCTATATCAGTGGTCAACAAACTGCCACCTGCGAGTAGCGAGAATTGGTGCGGCCCGTGGTTCTCAGCCGTATTGTATACTAATATACATCTAGCAATTAACATCCGAATGCAGAAAGTTCAGATAATGTTAAGAAGGTCTTGAGAGTGTAGTTTTCATGCTTAGTAAAAAACAAAAATACTGACAGACATAGCAATAGTTTAAGACGTGCTTGGTTTTAACTGAAGTCGGTTCGTTTGGTTGTGAACTGAGTTAAGTTGGCCGCTTATCTCAGGATATAGGGATACGCAGCACAGGTCATGCGAGGTTAGAGAGTCTGGTAGAGGGAATGTTTGCTTTTTCTCTTCCAGTACTGTCAACTCTCGGGTATGCGCGAACGTACCTAGCAGTTGCTGCGACATAAATTTTTACCTGGAAGTAAAGATGATTCTTGAATAAGGATTCTTAAAGAGACGATCATTCTCAAATATGACTCGTATATCTAGCAAGGCGTAAGAAGGTCAGTTTAGGCTGTTGGAATACAATCCAAAGAAAAATTACATTGAAAACATTTAGCAAACATTTGCGATCGTATTGCATAAGGAATTTAAATATAATACAGCTACTGTGGTTAATCATTTAATCGTACGCGCACAGTCAGAACCACAACACTTCGTCAGTGTCACAACTCTGGGGTCGCCGAGGGCGGCATCAATGTGAAACAGAAACCAGCCGACACAGAGTGTTCCTAATGGTGAAGACTCTTAACGATATCCGATAAGGGGCTGGCATCCGACTTGTCTCGCGATTCCTGTCCGTAGTCCATTGTTTTGTCTCTTGAGCTGCTCCAGCAGCTTAATCAAAGAAAATTAATAGGGGGAAAGGAGGTTTACATATGTTAAGAAAGAATGTAAAATCTAAAACATTGATACAAGTAGATTTTGTAAAAATGAGCACATGGAAGTGTGTGCTGGTGAATTAATACTGAAAATTAATTCACTTTTAATAGTAACTGTACAGAGATCCATACTGAGAAGTTTTAATTGTTTCGAGAAATTTCGATTCCCTACAATGCTGTCTGTCAGATTAGCCAGCAGTTAAGTTTGTTGTGACTTCAGTGCAGATTTTCTACTAATTTCGGACAGGAAAAATGATCTGTAAACCTAACTTGGATCTTATAACTTCAATCTCAGTAATTTCCAACATGGATGGATAAACACAGTAACATTCTTATTGATAGCGTTTACTTTGTTACAGCTTAAACCACGAAAATAACTGTGAACTCAGGAACAAAATCTCTCGGTTCATTATGTACAACCGCTTAGGTTCAATAACATAGTGTCGTACAGTATGGATACTCTTCAGTGGAAATCAGTTGAAGTAATTAATGGCCCTGGATTAAAATTTTTTGAAATTTGGTTTACAAGAGATGACGTGGAATTAAATATACAATAAATAAATTACTGATATAAAATTGAGTCTGTTCCTTGACAAATTCATTCTCATCATACTAAAATAGCTCTCCGCGTTAGCTAACCAGAAGGAACTGTAAAAAGCCATACAAAAAACCACAGATTACTAGAGTGATTAAAGTATCTCATGAATTGAAAAGTGAAATGGATCTGTTCACTAGAATTAGTAGCGATCCTGCTGTAGTTGCACACTGTAAAAACTACCCAAAGTTACTAAGAAGAGTTATTTAAAAAATCAAAGAACACGCACATTATGTCAGAAATCAGTAACTCCAGTGTAGTGAAACCAGAGATAGGAAAACCAGCCACAGAACGGGATAGCATTACTGTTCAATTAAGCGTAAAGACTACAAATAATGAGTCATAGTTTCTTCAATATAGTAGAAAATGTAGGGATAAACAATAAGGAGAAATATGATAGCAGTGTGTTGAAAAGGCAACTTTCATCAAATTCAGTCACATGACTTCATCATCAAATTCTCATTATCGAATTAAAAAAAATGTATATTTTCTTAAAATGAAAACCTCATCTAGATTTGATGGTGTTTCGAACAGAGTACTAAAGAAGCTCCTATATAATATGGTCTGCCTTATCTGAAATATGTAATTCGTCACTAGCCAGAGGCATTTTTCCAGAGACATTGAAATATGTTCTTCTTAAACACCTCTGCAAGAAAGGTGAGAAACTACATGTCAAAGACTACCGATGTGATACACGACTGGCATCACTGTCGAAATATTTCAGAAGATGGTGTATCCTGGAATAGTATCCCACCAGAGCGACAATAACATGCTAAGTAAACCACACTTGGGATTTCACAAGAGTAGCTCTACTGACGATGCCATTTACATATACGCATCCAGTGACGCCTGTGGGCTGAGGATGACACGGCGGCCGGTCGGTACCGTTGGGCCTTCATGGCCTGTTCGGGCGTATTCTTTTTTAATATAATTTGGATTATGTCCTGGGATAATTCATCATTACGAACGGAAGTCCTCATTTTTCCAAATTATTCTGTAAGAAGTATATGCAGTTCTCACCCACGATCATCTTGTAGATATTTGTTAAAGGAATTAGGCA
This sequence comes from Schistocerca americana, assembly GCF_021461395.2. Taxonomy (NCBI): domain Eukaryota; kingdom Metazoa; phylum Arthropoda; class Insecta; order Orthoptera; family Acrididae; genus Schistocerca; species Schistocerca americana. The sequence continues at coordinate 746,687,634 of NC_060122.1, read as the reverse complement.
TTCTGACTACTGCTTCACAGTACATTCATGGCCTCATGACGTTTATTGAAAAAGCAATGTGTATATAATTATGGCATCATACGAAGTAAATTACAATTATTAACCACAGTATGGTCGTGTTTAGCACAAAAAGGATTGCATACTATTGCGACCGATTGTTTTGATTACTTAGCGATTGATATAAAGCGTATGCCAGACACCAAAGTACAGGTTTCGAAACAAACTGGAAAACTTTCTCCTTGACAGGTCCTTGTACTTGTGACGAGTAGAATGAAATCTGTCACTGTGGATCAACGCACCTAAACGATCATCATAGCCCCCCCCCCCCCCCCCCAGCCCTCTTTTGTGTCCACAAGGTCCTTCTGAGTGTGGAGAGTCACTAATCTCAAAACAATCCTTGGAAACGATGAAACCATTTATTTTCTGTGCTCTGTTCAACGGCATTGGAACCATACCCGGCGCCAATGTTTCTTGGTTCCTCCGCTGCTTCCACCCCTCTATTGATATCAGACATAAGAATGTGTTGGAAATGTTCCGATTTCACCACTTGGCACTCCATTTTACAGCGTCGACTCTGAGAATTGGAAGACGTCTGGGGCATTAAAAAAAAAGAATAAAAAAGGAAGATACATAAGCAGTGCGCAAGAGATGAGGCCAGAAACTGCGATGTGTTGTCCTGGTGCGCTCAGGATCCGACTCGAGCAGTAAGGGGATTGGATTATACATGACGTCAACTCTTTTTAAAAGAGACTGCAAGAGAAAAAACCATTGTACGTTCCTTAGTTGTTAAAAATATGACGGCTTTCATGTATGATGTAGAATGCATGCACTTTCAGAGCGTAGCTGCTGTGGGGCGGCTGGTAGGAATTGTTATGGTGGTTTATATAAATATGTTTGAATGGAGAAACACTGCAATTCCCATTATTTATGCTGTTGTTTGCCGTTCTGAACACTGGCTCTCTAACTACAATATTGGCAACCAGAAAGTGATTAGCAAAACGTGAAGCCTGTAATTAGAATTCCTAGTGCCCACTTCATCTGAGAAATACACTTATAGCTACAGCTTATAGTTCTGAGGAATTAGGAGATTGTCTGGGATTTGTAATCAAAACGATCGTGAAAAAAAACTTTCTCTGTATTCTGAAAGTCACAGATGAAAACAAAAGAATCCACAATATCTGACTAACAGAGTAGTTCAGAGTCTAATGCGCTGATGCAACTATAACTGTCCGAATTAAATGTTTAAATGAATGCTCGCCATAATTTGATGATAATGTACATCAAACGCCACGCAAAAAATTGGTAGAATGTCTGTCCCGCGGCGGCACGTGAAAATACGACATACGCAAACTGAAGATAGGTCATTAAAGTCATCCCAGAATTAATACTTCACTCGAAAATGATTTCATGGTTACGCGTATCCAGAGTAACTTAAAACCGCATCAAAGGCTGTTTATAGCAATGATACCGACGCGACGCGACTCCCTACACAGATGGCGTGCTATTCAGCGTCTGGAGAGAACTGGGGCCTTGCTTCCTCGCGCAGCGTTCTTATATATGTATAAAGCCGCGGTGCGGACGGCTAAGGGAACGCCTGATCAAATCGGCTCTCCCGACTAGCCGCTGGGCTAGTAATGCACCACATTAAGTTACCGAATAAGTCATAGCTTCTCTTGCTGATGGCCGATGAAGCTCTCAATTTAAATGTGCATTCAGCACACAGGTAAGTAATCAAAATAAAAGGTTGACGTGGCTAAGTTAAATATTTTGGGGGAGAGAATTAATTTAATTACACTACACGCAGTAGACGAGCTCTGAACCTGCCCTTTGGAGATACGCTGTCACTATAGTTTTATAGTTATTCAAATGAAACTTCTCACATCTTTATGGTTATAGCGGATCTCCATTCTACTTAAATATAAACATCCTAGCCTTATTTATTAGCCTACTTAATCTATCTTGCTTCCTTAATTTTCAAGACAAAAACCAGAAAATCATGAATTTCAACTAAAATCTTAATTTGTGAGATCCAGAAAACTGTTTCTATTAAATAATTATGAAAAAGGAATCTAATTATAAATTTTTAAATCTCTAGCTCTTTTCTATTGCGCCAATGATTTTTACAGAAAAACGTCCAAATTTCGAAAATGGCTAAAGTTATCGAACTGATATTCAACACATATTAATTTAGTATTACTCCTGACATGCTAGAAGCATTTTAGGTTATTTATTTGATTTTTAAAGTATTGCGCAATATTTATGACGACAGAGCTAGTTACAGCGGACTGGCTGGCACACAGTGGAAAGACTGATGTGAATTTACTATGGCGTGAGTAGGCTGCTTCCCTACACTGCCTTTTCCTGGTATTATGGTGAAATATAGCAAGCAACAACACTTTATCTTAGCGAATGTATGTAGAGAGTGTCTCAGTTATTAGATTTATAACGAAAAATTGTGTAGGACTCTCTGCAGGTAAATAATTAGGATTCAAATGGTACAAATGGCTCTAAGCACTATGGAACTATTTAAATCTGAGACCTTCCGTAGCGAGGGAGCATGGTAAACTCATCCTGGCGCCCTTCAGACGACGCGCGCACACTGCGAGCTGTGTGACACGTTGCATAACCCTGTTGGTAGATGCCGTCTTGCTGAGGAAAAACAAAGTGCACGAGGTGTGGACTTGGTCCCGAAGGAGTCGGCAGCCGCTATGTTCCAAGGAGGATAAAGCTACGTCCTCGCAGCTAATGATAAATGGATGGAAGTTGGCCACAGGGATCTGTCGCTGTAGGAATCTGGAAGATCAAGCAAAAGTGCACTTTAAATAAATATGATGTACTCAACTTGTGGGTGCAGGAATGCTACACTGTTGGCAACTTGCGGCAGACGCGGCTAGCTATAATCGGAGGTCCGACATGGGTGTGCATCTAATTAATCTGGATATTTTCGGAAGAGGATCAACAAATCGTTGTGACGTTGGGCAACAACTAGCGACACGTAAGTAATCTCGATAGGAATATCGGTGCCCGGATGCCCAACACTTAACAACATCGTCCAGTCGGTATTCGTTGGCCGGCGGCCAGGATGTTCTTGATAGGTGGTGAAGGTACTGGCTCCAACAGTATCGATAAGACGCGATGCTACAAGATTCATACTTCTTTCGATACATTGTGCCCTGCAGAATGATGAAATCACGCAGGGGATGCCACGAAAACATTCCCCAGACCTCCGGACTGGACCCTTCAAACGATTGTTGCAGGGTATTTGCTTCCAGACGTTTCAGACCGATGGAGCAAAAAACGTGATTCATCTGACAAGGCCAGTTGTCCCCATGCAGTAGACGTCCAGTTGTGGTATTGGTGTTCGAATTCCAGCCTTCGTCGCTGACGAACAGTAGTCAGCTTGGTAGCAAAAAGCTGACGCCTACTGCGGAGGCTCATATGCACCAACGTTTTAATTCCTTAGTTCATTTTGGCAGTCGTTTGCTGAACAGTTGCACGCCTTTTCCCCCCATACACATATCCGTAGCCGTCGTTCACCCATGCAGTCTACGGACCACAGTTATTTTGGTGTCGGTCTTGGATAGCGCCATTTGCTATGCACGGTATTCTTTGACTACGGCGGATTGCGAATGTTTTACAAACTTAGCCTTTACGGGAATTTTTCCATTCACGGCCCATAAGCTACTGATCATGCCCTTCTGGACGTCAGATAAATTGCTCCGTTTCTTCACTACGGCAACGGCTCCGCCGTTTTCAGCGTCCCTCCCCCCCCCCCTCCCCAGCCCTTCCCCTCCCACACCAATTACTCCCCGACGTTCTTTATATACTTTCCACTACTAGTGCTGCCACATTCACGTCGAACATAGACGGCGGACGCATTAATGTGACTAGAACGTATATTGCTACACATAGATTCAGAAATTCCAATTACTAACTTCTAGGACTTGTAGAGGAGATTGAGGAGATACCATTTTGAACTGGGACCCATGTCGAGAACCGTACCGTCTGCGTTCTACAGCCATTTGGTTCGAAGCAGGTCAGAGAGAAAAGACAGACGTCAAATGAGATCATCCGAACCGCCCAAATACTACTCTTTTGCATATCTACCTAGCAAACGTGTAGCACGGAAACGGCACGTTTCCTGACATAGATTCCTGTCCATAATATTACGTACTCATTCCCCTCTACAAGTCATAGAAGTTTTTAACAGGAATATCCAAACTCCCTGTATAGAATGTGTGCCATATGACTCAATACCACTACTTTGTTTGCTCATACCATGTTCATTAGCACTCCACGCAACAAAAATACTAACTCTAACATAAATGATCGGAGGAGTACGTCTAAAAATCGGTTGTTGATGGAATCAAATGATTTGCATGCTTCGAATCAAAACGTTTCACTTGTCTCACAACATGGTATGTACCAATTTTAAAAAAATTCTCTTCAGTGTGATAGCCAAATTAGTTCTATTACGTTTAGCATCGCCGCCGCGCGATCAGCTTGCACTGATAACTTCTGCGAGCTGGAGCCCGTACCGCAGGGAAGCAGCGGAAGTGTCCGCAGTAACAACGCTTTCTGCCAGAGACCAGGGTAAGAGGCTGACCATATGGCGCACTGAAGTCGGCAGTCAGTCAGCACGGGGAAGTACAACACGGAAACGCGGTGCCGAGTTGCGGCTACCGAGGCGAACGAGTGCGCTGCGGACGTGGCTTCGGCTACGGACGCACTAGTGTCGGCCAGCCGTCAACAACGGATCCCAACCTGTTGGATGTCGCAGCCGGTCGTCAAACCACGACGGTCCTTGCGACAAGAAGAGCCGATGACATGGGCACCACTACGGACTGGGCGCAGTCCAGTACTCATGACGGAATTGCTTGCAAGTAGGTTCCAAGAGAGGCTAAAAGTATTCTCGTCCACCAATTGAGCGTGAAGAGGCTTTTAAGCCAACACGTTGAACAATCCGTGGTGCGAAGCTCCCAGTAGCAGGCCCTGCAACTACCAATATTTTATCATCACCGGAAGATTTGGCACCAAATGATGACTCTCACACACCAACACACAAAGGGAACAACGCACGGAGCCAGAAGCAACAACGGTGCAGTTCTCTGTAACGGGACAACTATACCATACAAATCAACAACAAAACTTTAAAAATCACTTTCAGCAGAAATATCTAATGATTTGTCTTGAAACTATTTGGAAGACTGGCACTAGAGATATCTTTTTAAACGCGTTTAGTGTTATACTTTCTACACTCAGGAAAAAAAGGTGCAATTCCGAGAAGAACTTGTCGACACAAATTGAAGTTGGTAAGCGTGTTTCTACATCTGGAGTTGATGTCTATTCAAATTTCACGCCAATTGCATAACAGCGGCGCTCGTAGCGCCACATGAGGATGCAAATGAGGCTTGCTTTAAATACGCGCTATAAATGCCGTGAGCGGTAGTCACTTTCGCGATTCGACGTCGTGAGTTGACGTTAGGCAAAAATACCTTTACATCGATAAAGACGCCGCGATCAACTCCTCATTGAGTTTGAACGAGGTCATGTAATACGGCTACAAGAAGCTAAATGTTCCTTCTGAAATATTGGAGAAAGGCTTTGCATGAATGTAGCCACTGTACATGAGTGACGGCAGCGGGGTCACGAGAATGTGTGGTCGCAAGAAGGCTGGGCTGTGGACGGCCACGCAGCACTATCGAGAGGGAAGACCACCGCGTTCGGCAAATGGCTCTGGTGCATCGTACTGGATCTGTGGCAGCAATTCGAGCAGCACTTGGCACCACAGCGACACAATCAACTATTACTTCATGGACGGCTCCGAGGCAGAATCCTTTTACGTGCATTCTGCTGACCGCAAACCATCACCTTCTGCGACCTCGGTAGTGTCAATTGAGAGTTCACTGGACGGCATGGTGGAGGTGTGCTGTGTTTTCTGATGAAAGCTGGTTCTGCCTCGTTGCCAGTGATCGCCGTGTGTTGGTTAGGACGAGGTCATTTCGGACCTGCAAAAACCCTGCCTCATGCTAAACACACTGGGGCCTATACCTGAGTTAAGGTCTGAGGTGCGATTTCGTATGACAGCAAGAGTACTCTCGTGGTTAATCCACGCACCCTGACTGCAAATTTGTACCCCAGTTTCAGTCTGTTGATTCGACCTGTTGTACTGTCATTTATGAAGAGCATTCCAAAAGGTGTTTTCCAACACGATAACGACCGTCCACATACTGCTGTTTTTACCCAACATCATATACGGAGTGTCGACATGTTGCTTTGGCCTGCTCAATAGCTAGATCTGTCTCCAATCGAGCAGATATGATACATATCGGACGACACCTCCATAGTCATCCACAAACAGCATCAACTGTCCTTGTACTGGCTGACCGTGTGCAACAGTGAATGGAACTCCATCCCACAAACTGACACCCAGCGCCCGTGCAACATACTTCATTCACGTTTACATGTTTTTTCAACGTTCTGCCGGTGACGCCGTCTATTAATGTACCCGCATTTTGCATTAGCAATGGCTTATTATCTCGCGCTTTCAAACCTGTGCTCTTGCAATGTTAATCACTTAAATATGTTACCTACACATTAATTATTTTTTGGTGTTGCAGTTTTTTCAGTCATGTGTACGTGATTTATTTTAAAATCGATGAAAATAGTTTAATAGCTGTGTGTTAAACACTATGTGACTGCTCTACTGATGCTCTACTTAAGAGAAAAATTAATGACAAAATAATCTAGCAATCTGATTGGACCACTGGCCTGGCGCACTCGCTAGCTGAAGAAGGAGATAGTAGCAAGGCGGCGAACTGCATAGATACGTTGTCGACGGATGCGATTGAAAATTATTGTGGTGCTAAAAGTGCGACGAAACTTTATCAAATTTATGTGGCTTTTCGCTTACACTCTATTAAATCGTTTCGGTTATCATCAAGTCGCAGATGCGTAAATTTCCCGACTTCCGTTTATCCAGTGAAGTTCTTTTGCTAATAGAGTATCACTAGCAATAGCTGAAAAGGAAATAACATTCAATTTGATCATTATGTTGTTGTTGTGGTATTCAGTCCTGAGACTGGTTTGATGCAGCTCTCCATGCTACTCTATCCTGTGCAAGCTTCTTCATCTCCCAGTAACTACTGCAACCTACACCCTTCTGAATCTGCTTAGTGTATTCATCTCTTGGTCTCCCTCTACGATTTTTACCCTCCACGCTGCCCTCCAATACTAAACTGGTGATCCATTGATGCCTCAGAACATGTCCTACCAACCGATCCCTTCTTCTAGTCAAGTTGTGCCACAAACGTTTCTTCTCCCCAATAGTATTCAATACTTCTTCATTAGTTATGTGATCTACCCATCTCATCTTCAGCATTATTCTGTAGCACCACATTTCAAAAGCTTCTATTCTCTTCTTGTCCAAACTATTTATCGTCCATGTTTCACTTCCATACATGGCCACACTCCATACAAATACTTTCAGAAACGGCTTCCTGACACTTAAATCTATATTCGATGTTAACAAATTTCTCTTCTTCAGAAACGCTTTCCTTGCCATTGCCAGTCTACATTTTATATTCTCTCTACTTCGACAATCATCAGTTATTTTGCTCCCCAAATAGCAAAATTCCTTTACTACCTTAAGTGTCTCATTTCCTAATCTAATACCCTCAGCATCTCCCGACTTAATTCGACTACATTACATTATCCTTGTTTTGCTTTTGATGATGTTCATCTTATATCCTCCTTTCAAGACACTATCCATTCCGTTCAACTGCTCTTCCAAGTCCTTTGCTGTCTCTGACAGAATTACAATGTCATCGGCGATCCTCAAAGTTTTTATTTCTTCTCCATGGATTTTAATACCTACTCCGAATTTTTCTTTTGTTTCCTTCACTGCTTGCTCAATATACAGATTGAATAACATCGGAGAGAGACTACAACCCTGTCTCACTCCATTCCCAACCACTGCTTCCCTTTCATGTCCCTCGAGTCTTATAACTGCCATCTGGTTTCTGTACAAATTGTAAACAGCCTTTCGCTCCCTGTATTTTACCCCTGCTACCTCCAGAATTTGAAAGAGAGTATTCCAGTCAACATTGAACATTATAGTATATTAGTAACAATAATCAGACCTTTATTTGATTATGCTATGACTGTTCGATCCTCAGTTTTTGTCATTTAACACAAAAACAACTTGTGGGAAAATTAAGAACTTTAGGATCGTAATAATCAAAGGCTATAGTACTTCCGAACACAACGCCAACAATGTAGTTCATTTAAAGCGCACTGAAGTATGTATGCATTGGTCACCTTTGTTTTTCCGTTTCCTGGTGTAAATTTTGATACTTGACACTTAGTAAATAGCAATAATTAATTAATAAAATAGTTTAAAAAATGCTGCCACAACATAGAATCAGTTTGACTTGCATCCATCTTACAATTCTGAGTCAAAGAAAATTGAACAGCTTTAATTTTAAATTCACGGTAAATTTCAGAAGCAATTAACATTACATTGTCTTATTCAGAACTCGATGGCCGTAAAAATCTAGACATAATATTTCTTTCAGAGGGATTTATAAGGTGAGACACAATTTTCTCTTTCCCAGCACCTGCAACTTAAGCTGCTCAACGGATGCATGTATTCGCAGTATTACGATACAGAAGGTAGACAGTGCTATAGTGAAAGCATTTTTTTGTAATACGCAATGAATTTTACAATCGAGTTGCTGCATCCACCAGCTACTTCGAAATTGATAGTCGGTTGCCTTATTTGTTTAAGAACAACTCATTTAGTACGTGTACAGTTCAGTTCATAAAGAAACGTGATAACAGAGTCGTTAATTGCTGTAATAAGGACAATGCAAATACTCCAGTGACTGATAGGGAGAATCTCTTGTGTTCGCTGATAACTTTTGCGAAGTCTAACTTTACAGTCTGTGATATATGCGAGGTCACGCGCCACGGTAATTAGAGCGTCCGATTTGATTTTCGTTATTCATTACGTAAGTTTAGATAATACTTGGTGGATTTAAATGATACTAACATATACGACATTGATAACAGTCGTCCGCCGTTACCGAGCAGTTCCAGGTGCATCAGTCCTGAACCGCGCTGCTGCTACTGTCGCAGATTCGAATCCTGCCTCAGGAATAATTGTGTGTGATGTCCTTAGGTTCATTAGATTTAAGTAGTTCTAAGTCTACTGGACTGATGAGCGCAGATGTTAAGTCCCATAGTGCTTAGAGTCATTTCAACCACTTTTGACATGATAAGACAAATTTGTCACAAAACATCAGTTTACAGTAACTGTCAATTAAAAAACTTGAAACAATAGTACGCAGTTCGTCGATATGTAGACGCAAGAATTGAATGTACTTGAGAGCGTGAAGTTCCCTTTACATGCTGGAAGATTACATTACTCAGTACCACCCCGCAAAGCAAACGGTTCATGGGCCTCCGTTTCCACCAACATCATTAAAAGATAATTGCTTAAGTTGCCACCACCCCACCATACTTATGAACAAGACTTCTATGTGTCACGAAGGAATGTTATCACGTCGCCTCATTGCCGCCGGCGTACAGGAAGTGCCGGTATACTCTGCATACGGCAGACATCCCCAAATCATTACCGGTGAAGTTGGAACTATACGCTGATGACGCAGGCTTATGCACCAAGAGCCTTAATGTACATATAATGCAGTGACGATCATCATTACGTAGAGGTTGGTACCAGCAGATCTGCCGCCTATGATCGAGAGCGGAACAGCCGTAAACTTGGCTTCCTCCTCTCCGACATCTTGACATCACGCTGGACAGTCGTGCAAAATGGCGGCAACTCTCAGTTGAAGTACTTGGGACTGCTCTTGGAAGACTGTGTGGGTGAGCACCACCAGCGCTGTTCGAAAGGATCAAGCATTGTCACGAAAAAAGAAAAAGTTCAGAGCCGAATCTACTACTGAAAAGAAGAACATGGAGAAGAATTGCATTTCACATTAAAGTGACCTGTGAGTGTACTGTGTTCAAAACTCTATAAGTCAGCACCCACACGGATCATTCTGCCTTCCCACCTCATACCACCTCCACCACTAAAACGATCATGTTCGGCAACGCTGGACATATCCTCATGTGGCGAGAGGCTGCAACGCATAATTTACCAAGGAACATTATGAAACATGACCGTTTAGGTGGTCCAGATCTTGTGGTGTATGGAAACAGTGCTGGAAGGGCGCACTGACCTCCAAATCTTCGAACACGATAGACACACCGGTCGGTGTTATTGCACGATGGGCGCCTTTTCAGGGGTGCATTCAGCCCTAACTTCAATTTTATGGATGACAGTGCACGACCGCATGGAAAAGCGCAAGCGCAGGAGTTTTTGGAACGAGAGAATATTTGGGGAATGGGCTGGCCTGCCGTTTCCCCTGACCATCGAGCACATGGGGGATGCATTGGACAAACGTATCACAGCATGTCCACATGCACCAACGACCATCCAGCAAATGTCAACCGAACCACTAAAGGAATTGAACGCTGCCTCCTGCGAAGCATGGCAGCACGTTGCAGAGCATGCATTGCTCCCTGTAGTGATCGCACATCCTAAAACGAACCAGGTTCCTCTTTCTGCGAAGTCCATCATGAATCGCCGTTGCTTCAGTGTAATGATTGTTTTTCAGTATTAATTTATATTCGTATCAATGAGCATTTGCGCAAGTTCCCCTCTGAATTATGCTGCAACTGTTCTTTTTACGTACGGTCCAAGTTTCATTGAGCTATGTTCCTTGACAGAGTCACATTATGCGAAAGTTGCTGTCGTCGTCATGTCAGGCCAGTGTGTGTACGTGAGACATTCAGAAAATGTAGGTAAAGAAAATGACAATCGGTCATGGTTGTAGAGCACTATTTGAGTCATGACAATACATTTGAGAATGAAGCAGTTAACTAGCGACAAATTGGAAACCTCCATCAGAAGCGTTTATTTTACGCTACAAATTAGTGGAACTATTTGACCTACAAGTACACATCGTTCCTATAATACGTTGAATTACTTTCCGTACTGTTTTAAGCCTCAGGAAGCTTCGCTTTGTTAACGCCGGGAGCTGTGAGATTTAGCTATACGAGGAACAAAATATAATTTCGCTGCCACTGTGTTCCGTCGAACTTCTGGTAGGGGTTGAGGCTTTGCAGATTAACTGATGCCCCACCGGATAATTAAAGTGGTATGCTTGAAATATTGCAGCCTTATTTTGGTTGAGATAGTTTATTGCCTGCCAGGAGAATGCACTGGACGTACCTGAATGTAGCGGCGAACGTTATAATTAATACTGCGGCTCCAGAACCGTCCTGAACCATTCTGCTCCCACTAATCGCACGAGCTGGCTAATGTAAATTGCTGTCTTTCAGTATACAGTCTACCAAATATGTATCTGGCGAAAGTGGCAGCCGTTGCACCTTATGATTAAAAGTTGTACGTCGCAAACGCATTCACAAATTTTCGTAGATTAATGGAAGTAGGAAGGAAAGAGCATTCGGGCTAGTCGATATGTAAATAAAAATGTCGAGCTTTTCCATTAGGCCTACACATATTAAATTTTGACTTTCCATATGTACCAGGTAAAACAAGTACAAATTAGTATATCTATATTTCATGATGTAACTAGCATATTTCGTTTGATTCCTCATGGCCTTCACATGTTATTAGCGTCTCCTTGTCCTCAGTAGCTACACTCCAGTTTCCCTTTGTCTTACTGTTACTGCTATTACTGCTCCGAAAGCTAAGAGAGGTCCAAGGCAGGTTTAAATGTAGCCAAAGGATATCGACTGAACGAATCTAAAATCAACCAAGGGAGAGCTACGCGTGAGCGTACAACGAATCCGAAGCATATTCCTATGTAACGATCTGACAGAAAAGCTTAAGAAGATAGAACATATTCAGTCGTAAACGCATCAGTGAACCCTGTTTAAAATCTCAGTGGTCGTTGTGGCATCAAGCGGTGGATAGTAGTTCTAAGTACTAAATTCCTTGTCCCATATTGTTTCAATAAGAGAGATAGCAGTATAGTTCTTCAAATAACCACAAGAACGATATAATCACAGATATGTAAATAAGCCAGCACGGGCTAGGAAATAATAGTTATCCTTCAGGGTAAAAACGACTGGAACTGTAGGATTACCTGTATGGGTTCAAGATACTGTAGCCAAAATAACCGCTTCGTTCACCAACAACGCACAGCTACAAGCTTTTATCACTCACGTTATTATGTAGCAGAATTTCCGAAGAAGATTTGTGCTCACGTGTTACGACCTTTCTGAGTATCGTGAATCTGCTTTCTGAGATACAGCTAGTACTCCACAAACGGGGATGTTTTGAAACCCATGCACCTCTGCTCGTCTAATAGCCTTAAGAGGAAGTAGTTGCCGGCATGCAGGTTGATGCCGTGTTCCTTGACTTCTGAAAGGCATTCTGTAGACTGGCGCACTGTCATCTCATGAACAAGATATGAGTGTACAGAATATATGGCCAAATGATCTGCCGAATAACGCCGGAACCCGTATGAGGCTGGTCGTGGAAGATGAATTTGCGTACATTGTAGTCACAACGCTATAAAATTATGCCGGAATGCAAGAAGATCTTTAGAAGATTAATGCCAGGTACAGGGATTTCCTGTTTACTCTCAGCACAAATAAACATTACAAACTGCGCATAAAAACGTGAAAAAATCTTTATTTTTTGATTATACATTTACGAAAAAAACAATCTGAGCAGTCTTATCCATTAAATACCTTGGCATGCGCATACGGAGAAATTTTAAGACGTGCAACCGCATTAATTAATCGCAGGCAAGTCAAACTGAGATTCGTTGTTAAAATCTTCGAGAGGGGGACCATTCACGAAGGTTGAAGTTTATGAAACATTTGTCCAACAGATGCTTGTACAGCTAACGCCAGTTACAGAACCGTGCCCGATAGAAACGATGCAAGAAGTGAGGAAGGCAAAAAAAGAAGTAATCGTACCCGGTAAGAATGAAGGAAATACAGAAGATCCAAAGAAGAGCAGCACGTTTCATTACACGTTCTTTTCGTAAGAGTCAGTTTCAGTCATTCCCACATTTTCTTATAGCATCGAACTAGAATTAAACAGGAAGACGTCGTTTTCTTTTATTTCTACATGTTTATCTATACTCAAAATCCAAATTATAATTTGTGTACCAATATCACATACCGTACTCACTTCGTTGTTCCAGTCGCGAATGGTGCATAGGTATGTGTGTTAACATTGTAGTGTAGCTTTCCACCGCTGCTACCTTCTCGACCTGCTTTTCCTTTTAAATTCGTCCCTGACTAATTGCTTAGTAAATGAGTTCTTGATTTTATAATTTTTTTCTCATAGTAGGAAATTATTAGGAAACGTATTTGTTGTATCTTGGTTCAAGGAGAATTGGTTGATGCCCGGAAACAGCTGGAAACTGACCACGGTCGACAGCATTCTGGCTGATGTCCCAAGCACCTTCAATCTCAGGGGTACCAATAGCTAAAACTGCACCTCATGTGATGCCACTGAGATTCCCTGACAACTTCTTTGTCATTGCGTCCTACGACGTGCATTAGCTGAACATATTGTTCTCATTCGAGGATAAGTATCAGATTGCAGTGGTGCCACTATCTCTGGTTGGAAGCGGAAAGTGGGCTGAGCCACCACAGTATACCAGTGTTAACCCGGTTTGTTAGCAAGAAAGTCACGTCGGGGATGTACAGGTCTGCCGGCGGCTATTGAATGCAGTAGGTGTGCGCCGCTGTTGATAATGGCCCGTCTGGGCACTAACGCCGCTTTCCGTCTGCTTTCTGACTCATTCCTGTGATCCTCTTAAGCGGCTGGGTGCCTTGGTGAAGGCAGCTAGTAATAGAATCACAATTTGCAGGATCGTACCCTGAATCGATCGCTATCCTTTTGTTTGGATTAAACTAGAGCCTTAGAGTGTTCTGCGGCGATCTCGGATACCAATTTCTCTACCTCTGCTTTCGGAAGGAGAACTGTAAGACTGTCTTGCAATACGAGAGGATCTTCAAAGCTAAGTTGCATATATCACCCCACTCTAAGACCATTACACGACAACAGTGGAGCGTTGTTGGAAGAGATATCGTTTTCTGGGTTTCCTGCATGCACTGTTTTGCAGCGGCACGGTGAACAGATGCTTCACAGCGTGAATGTGAAATAGAGGGGCAAATGGAGAGGATTACTCCAAAGTTGAAGTGGGCTAAACGGTGAGGGAGACCGGGGCACATTTAACTGGATTTCTTTCCGTAAATGTTTCAATTTTTTGGTTAGATTTATCGGGTTCAAAACTGTTTAGTCTCACAACATGGTTTTTCCGGTTTGGTATGCATAATTGTAGCTCAACGAAACATTTAATATTGCAAAACAGTTTTCTATAGACTCAAGTCGAGTGCATAAACGGGCTCCGCTGGAATGCGGCAAGTTTATGCATCTACGGACGCACGTTTACATGTATCATGCTACACAATAATGAGTAAAGAAACAAAACAAACTACTTAAAATTACAAAACATATTTTATTGGTAGCAAGCAAAATGTTTGGTTATTTACTTAAACACAGGCTTATTTAACTAGATGACATGGTTAAATACCAAAATCTTAATGGCACTAACGAAATTTTTTGGTGAACTTCCACCCGTTTGGATAATATCACCTACATTGGTAGCAAGCAAAATGTTTGGTTATTTACTTAAATACAGGCTTATTTAACTAGATGACATGGTTAAATACCAAAATCTTAATGGCACTAACGAAATTTTTTGGTGAACTTCTACCCGTTTGGATAATATCACCTACATAGAAATTTAAATGTTAAATTAAAGGCCTCTTCATCATCAATGTCCGCGTTGCAGTTACCGCACACAAAATAATGTTTCCTGTGACACAGTCGTCGTGAGTACAACTTGTAGGTCTTGGTTTCTTTTAGATTGGTTGTACTGTCCCCAGCAGTTACTGCAATGACAATTTTCATCCTCTTCATCCAGCTGCTGTAGGTTATGAGAGAAAAGATGAAGGACTGAATGGGACATTCATTGAGACTTGAGTTCTTCCTAATGGACGCTTTGGAGGGACTAGTTTGTAAGAGGAGTTAGAGAGGAAGGATGAGATACAAGATGGCAGACGACGTAAAGGGAAGCAGAAATTATGTGGACGTAAAGCAGACGGAAGAAGGCACGACAGCATGGAGAATTACCCGGTAAAATCCAGCCTTTGAGCAGAACACAAATGATGGCATCACAAATAGAACTATCGACATTTTTCCTTGTTCTTGCTATTAGAAATTTCTCGCACTTATCAGTTCTTGGTATCATAGAATTAATTATTTCTGCTTCGGACTCATTACATTCAAAAAGCTCTTTCAGCAGTTTTTACCTTTTTTTCTTCTGCGCTTTCTTTTGTTTAGATTACCCTTCCAGCTGCTGTTGTCTTAATGTTTCCTTGACCGGTGCAACAACTGTCAGGACTGCAATGCAAAATCATGCTTTTATGTGCACGAGCAGAACTGCATAAACGTTTACTAACGTTATGATTGAGCTAGTTCCGGAACTACTGTAGTAAATTTCGGGATTTAAATTGGTACGAATGTACCTTGTAAAGTAGGAAAATCTGCTGTAAACGAACATACTGTATGTTTAATCTGTTCTAAGTTCTAAAAGGTATGCTCTCTAGGAGCTTCGATATTTGAATAACACAATTTACTCAGGTAGTATAAAAACACAGATATATTCTTCGCGCTAATATGTTCTCTCGACTAGTGTCATGAATTTTGTGAGAGCCCTTAATCGACGGTGGTGCTAACTTTCCACAGTCGGTTGCGCTCTAGCAAGAATAGTTCCCGAGAAAAGTGCTCTGTGTAAACGTGTCCCATGCGTAAAAGTGCCCGGTCACGGTTACAATTATTGTCGACAAAATTTCTGCACTGCATATACATTCACCATGAAATTCTGGCGGTATATGCACCAATTCCAATGTCGAGTCCACCTACCGTGAAGTAGTGCCAACAATTTGACCGTGGCCGAATAGACTTTGGTGGTGCCGATCGTAAAAGGATTCCAGCAACACCCAGCACAGATGGCTATGACCAGACTTTTAAGGAAGGGACTCGCAGATATCACAAGTTTTCCGGCGACGAAAATGTTCAGTTCTGGATGTTTACAGAGCCTTAGTGACTATGGTGAAAAAAATTGCTTTTTGAAGGATGCAGTTGCTTAGGCAGCAAGGTACATGTAAGAAGCTAAAAGAAAAATTATGAAATTCATGACAAAACCCATATTCGAAGTTAGATCCGCCACATTACACTCTGATGCCAACTTTTGTCTCGGCAGATTAGAAAAAAAATATTTTCATATATGATCTGCAGGAACATCCCACCATAATGTCTCAGAATTAATTTTACTTATGTTGTGTACCAAGAAAGCCACCACGACACAGGCACAGCCCTGACTGGCTTCTTCCTGCTCTGTTCAGCAGCCTCCAGATGGCCCTCACAAACAAGGACCTCTTCTATCTTCCGTGCCTCTTCCCTCCTGTGTGTCATGTAGATATAGTGGACAGCAGCCAACAGTGAATGTAGTCGACCGCATATTGCTTTCACCACATGTGGACAAACATGGATATTCTTCCATCGACAGACTCAAAACACGCTGCTCTCCAGATACTCACATTCACGAAGCACTTGCAGCACACTTAGAAAGAACTCTGAAGACAACCTTATGCTTTAAACCTCCCGCAAGTTTGATCCCCCATACCTCCTTGTCATTCCCATCCTCGCCCATCCCAGGCCACTCCTGCTCCTGTATTCTTGCATCTCGCCTGATCTCCATCTACATACTCTCCATGCCCTTGCCCAAGGTGGCTTTCGCCAACTTTCCCTTCCTGATGATTTCATTGTTCCCTCCTACCAGATCTGACTGTCCCCTCTCATTTCCCCCCATCCACCACTTTTCCACCAGGGCTCCCTTTCTCCCTCCTCACCTTCCTATCCGCCCCACCTCCTCTCTCCCATGTCTCCCGCTTCTCTCCCCCCCCCCCCCGGCCTTCCAACCCCTCCCCTCTCTGCTCACCCACACTCTCCCTTCTTTCTCCCACTGGCTCAATACCCCCCTTCCTTTTTGCCCTCCTACCTTTTCCTTCCACCCAGAGGCAGCCCCCCAGAGCTTGTGTGTGCTTCGCCAATGATCGCCACCAGTGTTTCCGTGCATCAGTCTTTCTTCGTTTTGTGCTACAGTGTTTTTATCAGTGTCCCCCTACGTTCATGTCCCCAACTGGATGTCTTTGCCTGTTCTACTGATGGCCACCTTTGTGTACACAGTGCCTTCCATTGAATGGCTTCTAATCATGTAATGTTCATTGTCATGTATTACAATGCTTTTTATGTTCTATGTCTTCTATTTCCATCTGTTGCATCTATTGGCTAAAGAGCAGCGTATGTGGGCCACTGTTGGCCCACCTCGTACGAGGCATGGAATTACAATCAAGAAAGAAAAAAAAGGCTACTTTCAACTTAGCAGTCGCTATTTATAGAATAATTGCACTGTTGCATGTCTGCTTGATTATGATTACTATTAAATCACAACGAAAATTGACAAGAGACAGTGAAGTTATTTTGATTGATTGTATAAAGTTTAGGACATCAAGTGCCACACATTAAACTGCACTGAAGTTGAACACCATTTCGTGACATACTTCTCAAAAATGTTATTTGATATTTCGTAGTGTTGCCCCATCTTTGTTACAGTGACGCTCTATCAAACAAGTGTTTATTTACAAGGGTCCAGATCAGCCACCATTAAGGAACTGTAGCAGGGATATTTTGGCTAGGTTATTACTAGTACTCTGCAGCTTATTCAACGTAATATTACACTCATATTACTAGGAATTGTTTGACCCAGACAGCGGCGTGTGTTAAAGCGTTGCTTCCAGAACTGTAAAGAGACATTTCGAGTACAAATATCCCTTATTGGTGAGGTAACAGGATGGCGATACGACGGGCAATCAGCCTCACAGCTTAACGATGAGTATCAGTGAGCCTGTGGCACTGGACGTGTGTTTTCGGTGTTTTCCCTGGTCTAGTTAGATGAATACTGGACTAGTCCATAGACCTCACCTCAGTTATGCTATAAAAAACATCTAGGAAAAGCTCTTACTCTTTCACGTGCACTGCACACAGTCACTTGGGGGTCAAATGTTTCTTACTTAGGAGCCAACGGGGTGGCCACCCTACAAATTCACCATGCCAAATCCGCCATAAGCGTGCCGACCGTGCGAAGATGTAGGACAAAGACAGAAGAAAAAGAAGAGTACTAGGAACGAAAAGTTGGCTGAAACATGGAAATGAACTAGAGCGATATTCTAAATTCTGACTAGAATATACAAGGGACGTTCAACAAGTAAGTATCAATTGAAAAAATGCGGAATTTGTTGTGCGACATCGTGGTATACTCCAACTGCAGCCTATACAGTTTCATGAAGTACCGGTATGTGGCGGCTCCACACGTAACCTTCAAAGTGGCGTATGTGTTGGAGGTGCATTCCAAGCAGGGAGCTGCCACTGAGTTTCTTCTGGTGCAAAACCAGGGCGTCACATTTATTCATAGGTGTTTGCGGAAAGACAAGGGTGGCCTGTTAGTGAACGCAGGCACGATGAGTCATTGGGTGAAGCGCCTGTCATCATCGCAAGGTCCCGTAAACTCGTCAGATCTCACGCCTGCCAGTCTGCGACGTACTGCTGTGGCTCTTGCAATGTGGAACGTGTCGACACACTCAGTGTAGGTGATCGTCCGACCACAATCAAACACGTCGCTCCACAACTGGTCTTCTCCGTTGGTTGTGCTGACACTCTCGTCCACCAGTTGCTGTACTCAGAGGTGTGTGTCCTCTGAGTTCCTGGTCGCCAAACAAATAATCGTAAGAACAACGAGGGACAATACGTGCGGAACTGCTTGCGTGTTTCGAGGCTGGCCGTGAGAGTTTCTTGTCGAACATCGTCACGGACGATGAAACATAGGCTCATCGTTTCGAACCGGAAACAAACTGGCAACGCATGGAGTAGCGCCACACCATTTCTCCTCCGAAGAAAAAGTTGAAAGGCGCACCCTCAATCTGTAAAGGGACTGAACGGATTATTCTGTTTGATGTCCTTCCTAATGGTGCAACGACCAATTATGTACTGTGGTACCCTCAGCTAACTGAAGAAACTACTTTATGGAATTCGTCGCCACAAGAAACCAAACGAAATTATCCATCTTCATGACAAAGCAAGGCTGTATGCAAGTCTGCGCTCCCGAGAGGAGCTCACAAAACCTTCCTGGAATGGAATTTCTCATCAATCATAGAGCCTGGATCTCGCATCTTAAACTTCCATCTGTTTCTTCCAAGGAAGGATGCACTCCGTGCGAAGCAGTACGTGGATGATAGGGAGGTTATTGAGGTGGTACTATACTGGCATACAAGCACTGCCGGTAGGGTGAAGTAACTCTACCGCACTGAATGGAGATCACTTTGGAAAACAGGATTTTGTAGCCAAAAGACCGGAAAATAATGTATTGTACTGGAAACAAGACTATAACCAACTTGCCTTCACCAGAAGATATCTTGCATTACTTATCGAACGCTGATCGTTTGTCACTAGAGTTGTCTAGAAGCCATATGTAGTAACGTATTTGTCGCCGTAAAGAGTGACGCAGTGTGCCGTGACTACGCAGCGTAGTTGAAGTTCTGCCGCACTCAACGTTAGGTGCTAAGGTTTGTATCACCTTCCTGCAGAGGCAGAGGGCGTGAGGGATAGCATATTGACTGAGATCAGCGGCACGGTGAGTCGACGAATGGGCGAACGAGACAGCAGGACGTCGTCTTGTCGTGGCAGTGGACCAGCTAGGTCTACAAGTCAGCGGCGGAGTCATAATCGACAACAGATTGTCTGTTATATGGAGGGCGCGTTGTCTGATGTGTTTACTCCAGAATGCTAAATTCTCGAGTGGTCTGCGACGAGCAGGCTCGTGTGCCTCGGTAGACGTATCGTGGTTGCCGGCTGAAAACACAAGCGAACGGCCCCGTATGCAAGGTGCATGGGCCAGTAGGTACTTTTTTGTTGTCTGCATTACGTCGGGGAGCATCGAAACTGATGTTGGATGTGTCTGAGCAGTGGAGTGGTAACAGCCTGCTGGCAACTTGGGATAGTGGCTAGTCTAGAAACGTATGCCTTTGAGTCTGAGAGACAGCTGAAGGTTGTCGAAAAAGAGAGTGGCCTCAACACACGAAGAGTTGTCTGGCCAGTGTTTCACTGGTTCCCAGGAGAACTCTGCATCACTTGCAGCGACGTGCCATATACAGGATTGCTCGAGGAGTCGTTCAAACATCACAGTGAGCACTTAGCAGTTTTTGACACTTATTAAGAATTTTTTGACCAACCACAGTGGACTGACGTAATTGTGGGCTTGTTGTATTTTGAAACTGCGCGGCTGATAGTTCGCTATCTACTACAGGCGACTGCAGGCGTAATATCGTTAGCCCACTAATCTTGCCTACCGTGTCGAGTCTCATTGTTACACCTTGTGCGAAGGTCGTAGCGAAGATTCGTGATTGAACATTTCTCTTCAGTTCTCAAGTTTTGGGTCTGTTATCTCGCTACCTTTCGGAAATGAGGTCAACGATGTTATGCGTCTATCATATTCTTCTACTCAATGTGTTGTCATATTGCTGTATGACACGTTTGTACGCAAGTTAGGTTTTCAAACCGGCCGGGATGGCCAAGCTGTTAAAGGCGCTTCAGTCTGGAACCGCGCGACCTCTACGGTCGCAGGTTCGAATCCTGCCTCGGGCATGGCTGTATGTGATGTCCTTAGGTTAGTTAGGTTTAAGTAGTTCTAAGTTCTAGGGGACTGATGACCTTAGAAGTTAAGTCCCATAGTGCTCAGAGCCATTTGAACCATTTAGGTTCTCAACTAGCGCAATATTTCGGTTTAAGCATCTGGTAGAGAATGTGTTATTTGTCCTGTATAACTTAAGTTTTAATGGTGTTATTCTTTTATCCCTTTCAGGTTTGAGGATTTTTTTTGTTAATTTATGTATTACTCTCAGCTTGAGAGTTTCGAATACGATACGATTAAAACTGCTTATGAATTGTGAGACTCGTAACACACTTGCAGAGTGATTAATGTTTACTGCAGGTTATTTGTTTGTAATGCAATTTCTCTCCGTTATTATCATTTTCTGGGTTATTATTATTCATTGAAGGCAGTAAGATTTTGCCTATGCAACCGGGTTACACTGAAGTTGTTTTAGGAGAAATTTATTTTAGAATTTTCAGAATACAGAGACTGTGTTCAGTAGTAGCGATACTAATAAATGCTAAATTATCATTATTTCCACACGCTTTCACTTCGCACTCTGCGTTACTACTTATGCCAATACGACCGAACCAAAACTATCGCTGTGGGCCATTACAGATGCCCTGTGTCAAATAGTATGGGTTAAGGTAAACGTTAAAAGTATACCACAATTCAAAGAAGGAACAGCTACTAGCTTGACAAACTCAGATATACCGGGTGATGAAAAAGTCAGTATATATTTGAAAACTTAATAAACCACGGAATAATGTAGATATAGAGGTAAAAATTGACACACATGCTTGGAATGTCATGGCGTTTTATTAGAACCAAAAAAAACAAAGTTCACAAAATGTACGACAGATGGCGCTGGACAGCAAAACGTCAGTGACTGCGCTTGACAATAGTGTATAAAAGGAGCTGTAATGAGAGAATCAGAGCGGCTAAGAAACGCCGGGACTGGCGACAGATATGCACCCGTTTAAATGCTACCCTACCTATCAACTTTTCCAAGTTCTGGTCAGCCGTCCGTTTCCTTACAGGAACTAAACACTCCCCATACTATCCTCTTCTCCATGACGATCACCCCTTCCCTGACACCTTTAGTAAGGCCAATCACTTTGCCTCCTACCTCTCCGATGTGTTTTCCACCCCCGATGATCCCCAGTTCGATTACTCCCTCTTCCCGGATGTCCGCGATCGAACTGACACCTCTATCCCTCCCCTCACTCCTGGTTTCCAGTACTTCGACAAGATTGCACACACGGAACTCAATGTCCCTATCACTACACAGGATCTCATTGCTACACTCCGCACAAAACGCAACACTGCTCCTGGTCTCGATCGTGTAACCTACCGTCACCTTCGTCAAGCTCCTGTATCTTTCCTCTCTACTCTGCCCAGGCTCTACAGTGTAGTCCTGTCCACCTGTTACTACCCCGACCTGTGGAAAACCTCCCATATCCTGATGTTCCTTAAACCTGGCAAACGGCCGTCCGCCGTCTTCTCCTACCGTCCCATCAGCCTTACCTCGGTCTTCAGCTAGGTTCTGGAATCTATCCTCACCCGACGCATCCACCAGCATCTCCGCCAGCACCGCCTCCTTCCCGTTACCCAGTGTGGCTTTCGACCGTCCTTCTCTTCCGACGACCTTCTCCTTCACCTCACTCATCTGCTTTCCGAACAGATTAATTCCCGTCGCTCCGCAATCTTCCTCTCCCTGGACCTCGAACGTGCTTATGACCACGTATGGCATTCTGGTCTCCCCTTCAAGCTCCAAACCTTCGCCCTTCCCATCAACTACGTCCTTCTGATCGGTTCCTTTGTCTCCCACCGTCCTTCCTACGTCACCATCCATAACACAGATTCCTACACCATTTTCCCCTCCGCCAGTGTGCCCCAAGGCTCCATCCTCTCCCCCCTTCTGTACCTTTTGTACACAGCGGACATGCCG
Source organism: Schistocerca americana (assembly GCF_021461395.2). Lineage (NCBI taxonomy): Eukaryota > Metazoa > Arthropoda > Insecta > Orthoptera > Acrididae > Schistocerca > Schistocerca americana. Next base: position 746,664,795 of record NC_060122.1, on the reverse strand, counting down.
CCGCCGTCACCCCCCGTCCACCTTCTCCAGTTTGCCGATGACACCGCCTTCCTTGCCATTGCCCCCACCCTGCAGCGCTCTGAACACCTTCTCCAATCCCATCTTGACCGATTCACCGCTTGGTGCAACCAGTGGTTGCTCAAGGTCAATCCCTCCAAACCCCAGGCGATCATTGTAGGCAAAACCACCCCTTCCTTCCGCCTCCTTGATTTCTATCTCACCATCTATGGCCGTCCTATCGCCCTCACTCCCACCCTTAAGTACCTTGGTGTCACCCTCGATCGTCGCATCTCCAGGACTCCCCATCTCCAGACAATCCAAGCCAAGGCACGCTCCCGACTCCGTCTCCTCAAGCTCCTTTCCGGCTGTACGTGGGGTCTGAACCCCTCCACCATCCTCCACACCTATAAATCCCTCATCCGCCCTATCCTTTGTTACGCCCATCCGGCCTGGGTTTCCGCCCCCCCCCCCCCTACCTTTTATAAATCCCTCCAAATCCTTGAACACCATGCTCTCCGCCTCGCCTATCGCATCTGTCTCCCCTCCCCCACGCGGATCTTGTACAATCGCATTCCGTTCCCCCACCTCCTCCTTTTCCTTGAGAGGATATGGATACTGTACACCTCCTGCAAACTCGATCCTCCTCATCCACTTGTCTCACCCATCCTCTCCCACCCCCGCCCGCTGCCGCGCCTGTATTCCCACGTCCCACCCGGTCTCCATCTCTCCACCCTCCTTACCCTCTCCCAAGGTGGCTTCCGCCAGCTCCCCCTCCCTGAGGATGTCCTCTTCCCCTCCATCTATCCCTCCTACCAACTTTGATCCTCCCTCCCGCTTCCTGTGTCTGTTCCTTTGGGCACTCTCCATCCCTCCTCCCCTTCTCCCCACTCCTCCCCCAGGCTTCCCTTCCCCTGTCCCTCTACTCCTCCTCCCATCTCCTCAGCCATTGGCATCTTTGTTCTCCCCTCTCCACCCTCTCCTCCCCCTCACCCTTCTACCCCTCTTGGCATGTCCCTGGACTCGCACATGCTATGTGGACTTTTGCGCGCTGGAGATCATCGGCATCTGTGTCTCATGTGTATGACATCGTTTTGTGTTTTTAGTGTCCGCCGTCACGCTTCTATGCCGTCGGACTCATCAGTGTTATGTGCGCCGTGTCATCGTGTTTTCAGTGTCGTTATCGTCGAGTGTGAACGGCTCCGTGTTTTTTGTGTATCTGTGACCACTATTTTTTGCCCGTCACTGTGTTCGTTTTAATTCTCCATTATTGTACTGTTATTGTCAACACTATGGCTGAAGAGCGACGTAACATGCCGCTGCCAGCTTTCCTGATTGTTCAGGTGTTAAAATAACAATAAAGAAAAAAAAAAGAGAATCAGATGCGCCAGCAGTCGCAGCATGTAAACGTTATCTGAAAAGGCGCTTTTAGTGAAGCTGTATTATCAGAATGGGGAATGTGCTATTTCAGCGTTACGATCCTATCGCCATGAGAAGTGGATTCGAATGGGTAAAGGTCCGTTGACAACTGCAGCTGTGGCGAGAATGATTTCGAAGTTCGAAGCCAAGGGTTGTTCAAACAATAGGCCCCGTAGTGGCCGACCGAGCACAAGGCGTAATTTCAGGAAGAAATGGAGACTGTAGCGGGTTCGTCTATGCACGGGGAAGTCAGCGCTCGTGCAGTCGCACATCGCACCGACATTCCATACACTACTGTTTGGTTGGCACCCTCCGATGTTATCTGTACAAAATCCATTGGCATCATGAACTGTTACCTGGCGATTTAGTGAAGCGGAGGGCATTTGCGGAGGCTGACGACTGGTTGAGTGTAACGTGTTGGGTACCGACTAAGCTCATTTCCCACTCCGAGGGCCTGTCAACGCCCACAATTGCAGAATTTGGGCTACCGGAAATCCTAGAACTGTCGTGGAAACTACATTGCACGACGAGAAAGTCACGGTATGGGTTGGATTTACCGCATCTACCTTTATCGGGCCTTTTTTCTTCAAGGAAATGCGTGATTCTGATTTCCTAACTGCTACCGTGATTGGTGAGAGGTACGCCTATACGTTACAGAATCGCATCATCCCCAGCCTTTCTGATAAACACCTGCTGGAACGTACGATGTTTTTGCAGGATGGCGCTCCATCCCATATTGCTAGACGCGTGAAAGATCTCTTGCGCGCGTCGTTTGGTGATGATCGTGTGCTCTACCGCCACTTTCGTCATGCTTGGTCTCCCAGGTCCCCAGACCTCAGTCCGTGCGATTATTGGCTTTGGGGTTACCTGAAGTCGCAAGTGTATCGTGATCGACCGACATCTCTAGGGATGCTGAAAGACAACATCCGACGCCCGTGAGTCACCGTAATTTCGGAAATACTTTACAGTGCTGTTCACAACATTATTCCTTGACTACAGCTATTTTTGAGGAATGATGGTGGACATATTGAGCATTTCCTGTAATGAACATCATCTTTGCTTTGCCATACTTTGTTATGCTAATTATTGCTATTCTGATCAAAAAAATGGCTCTGAGCACTATGGGACTCAACTGCTGAAGTCATTAGTCCCCTAGAACTTAGAACTAGTTAAACCTAACTAACCTAAGGACATTAAAAACATCCATGCCCGAGGCAGGATTCGAACCTGCGACCGTAGCGGTCTTGCGGTTCCAGACTGCAGCGCCTTTAACCGCACGGCCACTTCGGCCGGCTATTCTGATCAGATGGAGCGCCATCTGTCGGACATTTTTTGAAGTTTTGTATTTTTTCGTTCTAATAAAACTCCATGTCATTCCAAGCAATGAGTCAATTTCTACCTCTCTATCTACATTCTACCACGAATTATTCAATTTTCAAAGTTATACTGAGTTTCTGATCACCCGGTGCACTACTGGCTATTAAAATTGCTACACCATGAGGAAATGCATGCCATAAACGGGTATTCACTGAACAAACATATTATACTAGAACTGACATGTGATTACATTTTCACGCAATTTGGGTGCATAGATCCTGAGAAATCAGCACCCAGAACAACCACCTCTGACCGTAATAACGGTCTTGATACGCCTGGACATTGAGTTAAACAGAGCTTGGGCGGCGTGTACAGGTACAGCTGCCTATGCAGCTTCAACACGATATCCCAGTTCATCAAGAATGGTGACTGGCATACTGTGACGAGCCAGTTGCTCGGCCACCAATGACCACACGTTTCCAGTTGGTGAGAGATCTGGAAAATATGCTGGCTTGGGCAGCAGTCGAACATTTTCTGTATCCCGAAAGGCCCGTACAGAACCTGCAACATGAGGTCGTGCATTATCCTGCTGAAATGTAGGGTTTCGCAGGAATAGAGTAATGGGTAGAGCCACGGGTCGGAACACATTTGAAATGTAACGTACACTCTTCAAAGTGCCGTCAATGCGAACAAGAGATCACCGAGACGTGTAACCAATGGCACCCCATACCATCACGCCGGGTGATACGCCACTATGGCGATGACGCATACATGCTTCCAATGTGCGTTCACCGCTTGGTCTCCGAGCAGATAGTCCATGCTGCTGCAAACGTCGTCGAACTGTTCGTGCAGATGGTTGTTGTCTTGCAGACGTCCGCATCTGTTGACTCAGAGATCGAGACGTGGCTGCACGATCCGTTACAGCCAAGCGGATAAGTTGGCTGTCATCTCGACTTCTAGTGATACGTGGCCGTTGTCATCCAGCACGGTGTTCCGTATTACCCTTCTGAACCCAACGATTCGATATTCTGATAACAGTCATTGGATCTCGACCAACGCGAGCAGCAATGTCGTGATACGATAAACCCTGTAAGGTGTCAGGCAAATCCAACACCTTCCATGAAAACCCTGAGATGATAAGCAAATCCAGTAGTAGGTCACATAGCTCCGAATAAATCGTGACATTAAATTAACCAAAGTAATACGAGTAACGAGTGAGCAAATGGAATACCGCAGACTAACACAAGAATGCCTAAATGCATGTCATACCTTCCCACCGTGAGACAGACGCAGTTCTGAGGGGAGAAACGAGAACAGAAGCCGAGAGCAGAACCGTGTTAAGCTGCAAGGCCCTACGATTAGGGACGGACGAACACCCACGTCGCCAGCTAACTGCTAGGACCACACCACCCGCAAGTTTTAACGTGAGACTTTTTCGCGTCTCTGTTTCGTTAGGACCACCCCCCAGCCCATGTTAAAGGCCAGAGCCCTCCAGTAGAACAGTATAGATCTTACGATAACACAAAAAGGGCTACACCACCCGCAAGTTTTAGCGTGGAAACTTTTTCGCGTCTCTGTTACGTTAGGACCACCCTCCAGCCCATGTTAAAAGATAGAGCCCTCCAGAAGAACAGTATAGATCTTACGATAACGCTAGAAGGACCACACCTGGTGCATGTCTTAGCATGAGACTTTTTCGCTTCTCTGTTACGTTGCAAACTTTAAAAACATTGCCTCACCACGAAGAGTACAACGTTTCTCATTGGATAGACAGAATTTTTGTAGGCAGAGCTTAAGTTTAATGTTGAGACCGTGATTGGTGAGATGAAAACACAGCCAGATAGTTTTTTTAAACCAACTTCGGTAAATAGCAGTAAAGATAAGTTAGGAGAGAGTTGCTTACGAGACAGCGAGAAGAGAGTTGCTTCCGAGACAGTGAGGTGAGCGGAGCTGTGCTGCCCGCCGCCCCCTGACGAACACCGACAAGGTAATGAACGCACACGATGCCGCATTTTTGAGCGCATAAGGCTTCACTCAGAACTGCAGAAGTCTCATCTGTTACATCCCCTTTACGTAATACTAGTGTCGATCGTCAATTAAAGCTCATGGTTTTCACATTTGCCACTTGAAGTAAAAATCTGAAACGTGATGATTTTTCTGTTATATAGTTATTGAGAAGCCACATCAGCCACTGTAATTTACGACAAGTTAGATAAGTAATTTAAGATAATTGAGGGTCACTGTAGACCGTTTTGATAGTTTTCTCTTTTGTGAAACTTAATTTAAACCTAGATTATAGATGTGATATGGCATAGGTCATCCTTCGATCCACTGTAGAACTTGGAAACACATTCAGGGAATATTCGCTCACATTTTTGTTGAAAGCAGTTGGTTTTTACCATCCTGTATTAAAACATTTCCTTTTATCAATAGTGCAATTTATAAACCATGTTTTGTGAGTAGAATAAAATTTCCAATGGTAAACTTAACTGGTTTTTCGACGTTATTTTACCAGCTAACTAAAAATAGGAAAGCCTTGAACCCCTTCCACTAAATTTAGTTAGTATTAAGATTCTTTTACAGGGAGTGCAGTGGAGCTGACGCTGAAATCATTAAGTATTTGGTTATATCATCGCTAGTCTCACTGAACTCTTCTGAATTCTACATATCATGTGTGGTCTGGCGTCTCCTTACCAGCAACAGGTCCCAGGTTCAAACTATTCATTTCCCTATAAAACACCCTCAGAGCGTCGTTGCGCGAAAGTGGTAGGGAGACACGATGTAGAACAAACAGACACCACGCAGAATGTTTAGAACCCGAATAGCGATAAGTTACAATCCGACCTTCAACAAAGTCGGAAACGTGATGGTACGAATTTCTCCTCCTTACATGAGGCATCACAACAACGTTTCATCAGGCAACGCCAGTCAACTGCCGTTTCTCTATGAGCAATGGGTTGGAAACTTTCCTCATGTCAGCACGTCGCAGGTGTCGCCATCGGCGCCAACCTTGTGTGAATGCACTGAAGATCTAATCATTTGCATATCACAGTATCTTCTTCCTGTCGGTTAAGTTTCACGTCTGTAGCACGGCATCTTCGTGGTGTAGCAATTTTAATGGCCAGTAGTGTAGATATTCTGGGTGTAGCGAATCAACTTACATTAATAACAGCAAGTCTTCCCATACAGAATCTCTACCAGTTAAGTTCCTATCGTATTATGCTAATGCAAAAGCACCGTTTTTAAAAATCATGTAAAACCGCTAATTAGACCAAACATCTTTGTATAAGAACTGGAAAGCTGTACAGGTCATACCAATATACAAGAAAGTAAATAGAAGCAATCCGCTAAATTATATCCTATATCACCTATATCAGTTTTCATTGTGATTTTGGAACATACGTTCTCTTCGAACATTATTAAATGCGTCGAACTAAACGCCTATTGATTCGTAGCACGGATCCACAAAATACCGCTCTTACGAAACACGACTGGTCCTTCATTAAAGTGAAAAACCTTGACCTCGCACCTCGCTCTTCGGACGACACCAAACTCCTTACTTCTGCGAACAAATTTATAAAGTTACTCACATAGAAATGAAATTACTCGCTGGAACTTCTCAAAAATCTGCAAGTTAAATTAACCACTATTTCAAAGTGAACGTTCAAACCTATAAATTAACTTTCTCGTAACAAACTAACTGCGTAACTAGTTTGTTATTATACTTAACACTAAACATGAATTGGCAGACGTAACTTTTGGTTTACTAAACAGTCTCACTGAAATAAAATGAGATGAAGGACGCAATGAACAATCAAGTGATGATAAGGCGCATTGCTATATATCAAGCTGTATATTACCAACCAGTACATCATCACATAACTTTACCGGACTTAGGATGCATTTAATGACGAAAATCAGTATAGGAATTCTTGCCTATAAACAGTACTGCAGTCGTAAGTATAATACAGATAAGATGTTACAGCATCTTCACCCCTCGTTTTGTATTGATGTGCGAACCTCGCCGTATTGTGTCCTTGAAGCGGTACCTTTGGTGCATGCTATTACAACACAGATCTTTCCTAGTTATATCTCGTATCCAAAGCTATAGTTTCAAGGAGACGACTTATTATTGTCAACAGGTGCTAAATCGTCGCTTTCTTCCAAAGATTGCATCGTTCACATGCACAAGTATTAACTTTACGCTCAAAAATTTATCCCTCAGATGCCAGAAAGTGACAGGTCTTGTTCGCCGTGCAGTACCGTCAGAGAAAAGGTGGCAAGGTGAAAGGCGTTGGGCTTCCCCTACTTCTGTGACTCAAGACTACACTCCTAACTTTACAATAAGATTCTTTGCTTAGGACGACAACAGACATTTACAAATTGCATTAATGAAAACAATCTATACTAGTATATAAAGAGAAATCGTTCTTTAACGCTGTTTCCAAGAATGTCACCAATTTCTTCAACTTATTTCAGATTATTACACGATACTCTAATGACCTTTCAGACAGACAAAGGTTATTTTTTAAGAATGTATAATACGAGAATACACATACAATATATAAAGAGGAAACGTTGCTACCTAAAATCCCGAGAAGTTATGGCCGACTTGGTTCTAATTTTTACACAATAATTTGATGAACATTCGGATGGACATGGTCTGTATATTTTCTTGATACTTACGATGTACAGGTTGTTTCTGTCAGAGGGAGCAAAAATGTATAGGACATAAAGGATAAACCACCAAATAATTTGAGCTAGGGAACCAAGGGTCGGAGATTTCAGATAAAGGAGATGATAGGAATAAAGTCGCATTACGTCGATTTGTTTATTTAAATTACTTACAGTTAACTGCTGTATCTCAGAATATGTGCTTAAACTGACGGCCGTCACCCTCAATCCAAACATATCATCGGCGAACAAGGTCCTGACGCACCCTGACAAATATGCCTGATGCGTTTAGAAACACATCACAGGGAGCTACAGTTGTGGCAACTAATTCCGTCTCCGTATCACTGGAGTCTCATACATAAGTGACTTTAGATATCCCCATATGGCCGTGCGGTTAAAGGCGCTGCAGTCTGGAACCGCAAGACCGCTACGGTCGCAGGTTCGAATCCTGCCTCGGGCATGGATGTTTGTGATGTCCTTAGGTTAGTTAGGTTTAACTAGTTCTAAGTTCTATGGGACTAATGACCTCAGCAGTTGAGTCCCATAGTGCTCAGAGCCATATCCCCATAGGAAATATGTGACTGCAACACGATGGTTGTCCAGCTCACTCGTCCCGTGTTTTGCAACGCAAATACTAAATGAGAACTTTCCTGGAAGTTGAATAGGGACTGTGAGGTCCGCTGATTTGACTTCTCTCGATTTTTTCTTTGGGGAGCATGCAAAGACGCAGTTTACGGCGAAGCCCTAAGTACACTAGATGATATGTGTCGTCTATTAACCAGTACATACTCTATCATATCATCCATTATAATTACATCTGTTTATCATTCTTTCGAAAGGCTATTGCAAATGTGCCTTTCAGTTCATCGTCAACAGTGTGAACACACGCTTAAGTAAAGGATCAAGTTATTTTTCTGTTGGTTACCAAGCCATTGTCAGCAAATTCTTTATTTCATTCACGTGTGTACGAAATTGCACTGCAATGTCAAATAAGCCGACAGCGTGTAATGCTCGTAGCTGGTAACATTGTCATTGAGCACTTACGTTCAGCATGAAACGACGTTTCATTGCGACAAATGTTTATTTTGCGGTGTACAAGTGATCACGAAAATACTGATTAATAAAATTTTTAGTTCAACTAATATATGACATACGATACCATTTAGAGGAGTGTAGGTAGAGACAGTTGTCCGTCAGCATATATTTTACCTCTAAGAACCACACAGCCACGTAAAGGAGAAGAGAGGTCTAATCTTCTTTGTATTAACCGTAGTTGCGTTTGGCAGCATGGAACACCTCTAAAGCTTTTTAAGCATGAACAGTCGAGTTCTCTGTTTCAGCTCACGTAAATCTGGGAGATCACAAAAATGTAAAATGGTCTTCCTAAGCCCTTTGTGGTACGCTACATTCTACACTATTTCGCATTTACATACACAACATTCGTAGGTAAACCTGCATCTCGATCGTAAACTGTTTTAAGTGGAAATAAAACTTTGTTCGGGTAGCGTAGGTCTACTTTAAGGTATATAACTACGCACCATGACCCGAAACGCCTGCTTGGCAGTGTTTGCACCGCAAATACTGTGCTCTCATATTCTGGGCCATTTCTGAAATTTTTTAAGCCAGGTTTGAACGTCAACACTAACAAACATTATATCACTGTGACAGCCTTCTCAAGAGCTATCGAATTCAATTATAAAATGTATATGGTTCCATTTTTAAAATAAGGGCTTACTTCAATTTATCGGTTGATACCAGCGGCAAGAACATTAACCAAAGGGCAACCTACGTCCTCTCGGCGTTCTAACAGCTGCCGCAAGCTACTTTTCGAAATGTTTAATAGTTCACGAAACGAAAGGGGTATTACCCCTTACGTCACTCCCCCTGTGTATGTGACATGTAGAAGGGAAATGTTGCTATAAAAAATGTCGAAAACTCTTGACACCTTTACTTCAATTTCTTACACGATACTCAACCTAACATTTGGACAGACACAGGCTATATATTTTTAAATACATATAATATATAAAGGTGTATGTAACGTATAACAGGGATACGTTGTTACAAAAAAACTCGAAAAGTCCTTGACCCATAATTTTCAAATATATAAAAGATACTCAAATGAACATTCGTTTGTACATAAATTGTATATTTTTATATATAATATATAAAAGCAAATGTAACGATAAATGAAAAACATTGTTACCAACAATATGGAAAAGTTCTTGACGGATTTATTTCAGATTTATACTGATACTCTGAAACGTCCCCTTAGAAAACTTAATGAATTACTGTGCTGATAAACCTCTTATATTATTTGATTTTCAAACAGCTAAGCAGAACTGAACGTACTCAGACATTTTGCTCTTTATCTATTCTGATCAACACTAAATTGACACACAATATTTTTAGGGCAACTCAGTCTTACTTTCAATAATCCCTACAAAAGAATGGCCCTGACTAACATTAACCTATACCTTTCACAAATCACTTACCTCACAAAAATCCTCGTTACTCGAACTACTGCAATACAGCGAGCGCCACTACTGCCAGCTAAATAAAAGATTCAAACTACTGAAGGCACTAACTACTGATAGGCGTAGTTAGCAAATGAAAGATTTTGATAGAGAACAAACAATGTATTTATCTTAATAGTGTTCAAAAGTCATAATATATATATAGCAGTTCGTGACATCCAGTCTTACAAATTTACTGTCTCTGATGGACACACGTCCAGATCATCCGCTCTAAAAACTCCGCCATCTCTCTCCCCACATCCACCACTGCTGGCGGCTCACCTCCAACTGCGCAACGCTATGCGCTGTTCACATCCAACAGCCCACTACAGTAGAGAATATTTCAACAGTGCCAACCAGCCATAGATTGCACACAGCACAGCCAGTGATTTTCATACAGAGCGCTACGTGGCGTGGCCAACATAAAAACCTAAACAGCCTACTTACAACTCTAACGAGCATTTGGATCAACATAGACTATATATTTTTAATATACATAATATATAAATATTCATGTGTAATGTATAAAGGGGAAACATTGTTAACAAAAATCTCGAAAAGTTCTATATCAATGTACATTTTGACACGATACGGTAACAAACATTCAGGTAAACATACGCTATATATACTGGGTGATCAAAAAGTCATTATAAATTTGAAAACTTAATAAACCACGGAATAATGTAGATAGAGAGGTAAAAATTGACACACGTGCTTGGAATAAAATGGGGTTTTATTAGAACAACAACAACAAAAAAATACAAAGTTCACAAAATGTCCAACAGATGCGCCTCGTTTAGTGATGATCGTGTGCTCAGCCGCCACTTTCGTCATGCTTGGCCTCCCAGGTCCCCAGACCTCAGTCTGTGGGATTATTGGCTTTGGAGTTACCTGAAGTCGCAAGTGTATCGTGATCGACCGACATCTCTAGTGATGCTGAAAGACAATATCCGACGCCAATGCCTCACCATAACTCCGGACATGCTTTACAGTGCTGTTCACAACATTATTCCTCGAATACAGCTATTGTTGAGGAATGATGGTGGGCATATTGACCATTTCCTGTAAAGAACATCATCTTTGCTTTGTCTTACTTTGTTATGCTAATTATTGCTATTCTGATCAGATGAAGAGCCATCTGTCGGACATTTTTTGACCTTTTGTATTTTTTGGTTCTAATAAAACCCCATGTCATTCCAAGCATGTGTGTCAGTTTGTACCTCTCTATCTACATTATTCCGTGATTTATTCAGTTTTCAAATTTATACTGACTTTTTGATCACCCGGTATTTTCAAATGGTTATGTAAAGGTTTTCTCTTAAAACTGAATGTCACAAAGAAAATACTATGCTGTGAAAATGTGCGTGATTTTTTTTCTTTCTTGCATTCAGTTTGAACTACGCGAGGAAGATATGTGTGGTTATTGCACGCTGACGTCGGACATGGACGGTGGTCACATTTATGTAACTGGATCCTTTAATAAGAGGGGAATATTAATCAAGTCTAATTCTAAGTCAAGGACTAGGGGTAGCGTCTTTGATTAGTAATCGAAACGTCCTCGGCCCCAGAATCGAAACCCACCACCGCTTGCATTGCGATTAATAATCAGCATTGGCAGACGAAGACTTCCGACATTAGAGGTCGCTCTCATCTTGCCAATGGCCTTTTCAAAGAGAGTGGAGGAGCGAACAGAGGCTCAGTGCATTCTCTTGTAATTGGGACGGGAAACTGCCAATAAAGGCGGAAGAGTCAGCAATGATCGATGGCATGAGGCTGTAGAAGGCAATGGAAACCACTGCATTAAAGACACATAATATGATATGTAGCCTGTAAGGGAAAAAGCGTCACCATTATCTCTCCGTTTGCGAAAGATTCTGGAATAGTCCCCCATTCGAACTTCCGGGTGGTGTCTGCCAGTGGGGAGTGACCATGAGAAAAAGTTTGAATAACCAACGAAAGGATAAAGTACTACTAGTCGGGGTGTTGAATGTCAGAATCTTGAACGTGGTAGGGTAGCTATAAAATCTGAAAAGGGAAATGCAAAGGTTCAGTCTAAATATGGCAGAAGTCAGAGAAGTGAAATGGAAAAGAGACAAGGATTTCTGGTTAGATAAGTACAAGGTAATATCAACAGTAGCCGAAAATGGTATAACGGGAGTAGGATTCCATATGAATAGGAAGGTAGGGCAGAGAGTGAGTTTCTGTGAATAGCTCAGTGACAGTGTTGTTCTTATCAGAATCGAAAGCAAACAAACATTAACTACGAGTTCATGTACAGCCGCAGACGTCGCAGGCTGAAGATGAAGAGATACGGAGAATATATGAGGATACTGAATCGGTAATACAGTACGTGAAGGGAGATGAAAATCTAATAGACATGGGGGCCTCAAATGCAGTCGAAGGGGAAGGCGTAGAACAAAATATTACGGGAGAGTATGAGCTTGGAACAAAGAATGAGACAGGAGAAAGACTAACAGAGTTCTTTAATAAACGTCAGCTCGTAATAGTGATTGCTCTCTTCATGCATCAAAAGCAATGACGAGATATGCTTTAACTTCTCTAAGGCTATAGATAACGGCAATAAGGATCAGCTCAGTAGGCAGAGCAGGAAAAGAGAAGTGGACCTCTCTGAAATGGCTAATCACAGAAGTTGGAAACAGAAACATAGGTACATGGAAGATAACTGCGAAGAAATCACGGGTAATAGAATAAATACGTCAGTTGATCGATGAAAGAAGGGAGCACAAAAATGTTGAGGAGATTCAGGAATACAGAAACACAAGTCGCTGAGCAATGAAATAAATTGGAAGCGTGGGGAAGCTAAGACATAATGGTTGCATCAAAAATGTAAAGAAGTGGAAACAAAACGACTATTCACGTTGGTGTATGAGTCTGGCGACATACCATCTGACTTTCGGAAAAATATCATCCACACGATTCCAAGACTGCAAGTGCTGGCAAATGCGAGAATTATCGCACAATCAACTTAACAGCTCCTGTATCCAAGTTTCTGACAAGAATAATATACAGAAGAATGGAAAAGCAAACAGGATGTGTTAGATGACCGTCAGTTTGGCTTTAGGAAAGGTAAAGGCACCAGACAGGTAATTCTGACGTTGCGGTTGATAATGGAATTAAGATCAAAGAAAAATCCACACACATTGATAGGATTTGTCGACCTGGAAAATACGTTCCACAACGTTAAATTGTGTAAGATGTTAGAAATTTTGAGAAAAATAGGAGTCTTCTATAGGGAGAGACGAGTAGTATACAACATGTACAAGGGCCAAGAGGGAATAATAAGACTGAACGATTAAAAGGATGCTCTCGCATTAAAAAGAGTGTAAGACAGGGATGTAGTCTCTCGCACCTACCGTTCAATCTGTACATCGAAGAAGCAATGATATAATAGAAAAGTTCAGGTGTGGATTTAAACTTCAAGGTGAGAGAATATCAATGACAGAATTCGCTGATGACATTGCTATCCCGTTTGGAAGTGAGGAGTTGGTTCAAATGGCTCTGAGCACTATGGGACTTAACTTCTGAGGTCATCAGTCCCCTAGAAGTTTGAACTACTTAAACCTAACCAACCTAAGGACATCACACACATCCATGCCCGAGGCAGGATTCGAACCTGCGACCGTAGCGGTCGCGCAGTTCCAGAGTGTAGCGCCTAGAACCGCTCGGCAAGTGAGGAGTAATTACATGATCTGCTGATTGGAATGAGCAATCTAACGAGTACAGAATATGGACTAAGAGTAAATCGAGGAAAGACGAAAGTAATTAGAAGTAGCAGAAATGAGAACAGCGAGAAACTTAACATCAGCGTTGCCGGTCACGAAGTAGATGAAGTTAAGGAATTCTGCTACTTAGGCCGCAAATTAACCAATAACGGAAGGAGCAAGGAAGACATCAGAATCAAACTAGCACTGACAAAAATGACATTTCTTGCCAATACAAGTCTACTAGTATCAATCATAAGCCTTAACCTGAGGAAAAAATTACTGTGTACGTTTGGAGCACAGCATAGTATGGTAGTGAGACATGGATTCTGGAAAAGCCGGAACAGAATAGAATCGAAGCATATGATATGTGGTGGTACAGGCGAATGTTGGAAATTAGGTGGACTGATAAGGTGAGAAATGAGGAGGTTCTGTGCTCAATTGCAGTGGAGTGGAATACGCGGAAAACACTCGTTAAGAAAAAGGTGAGGATGATAGGAGTCTGTTAAGACATCAGGGAACAGCTTCCATGCTCCTGGTGGACGGGGGAGGGGGGAGGGGGGGAGGGTTGTAGAGGCTAAAAACTGTAGACGAAGACAAAGTTTGGCATACATCCAGAAAATAATTGAGGATGTTGGTAGCAAGTGCTACTCTGAGATGAAGAGGTTGGCACAGGCGAGGAATTCCTGGCGGGCCGCATGAAACCAGTTACAAGACTGATGACTCAAAAAAAAAAGTTCAACTTACGTTCCATTAGGAATGTGGAACGCACTCAGCGACGATGTTATGACTTTCAAAATGATGGAGCACAGCAGTCAGTCGTCCTTGCCTTACAGACCTTATTAAATTAAATCTGGATTTCGGCTAGTAACTAGCCATGATTAATGCAGAATGTCAGAGTCTTAATACATGTACGTCAGTCTTCTGTTGGTCGGGCTCCTGTCACAGTTCATTCAAGAATAGTCTTACTATCCGAAGTTAAGATATGCTTTAATAAAGCCTGAAACGAAGGGTGACTGATTGCTATGCTCCATCATTTTGAAAGTGGGGTATTCCTTTTCTTCAGGTTGACTGGGTATCCGTTACTCACCGCACCATTAATTAAATGTGAAGATGATTTAATGGTAGAGCAGTTATTTGGTTATGCCGACGTTCCATCGTAATATTCTCACCGATGTTATACAGTATGAACTATGAGGCTATCTTTTGCATACCGCTGGAGTAATTTTCCATAGTGATTTAGTTATATTCTACCTAGTTGTTGTAATAGTCTGGCTCTGAATAACGGTTTCTTCGAGAGTATTTATTCCTAGTAGCACAAAAATCCAAGCCACTGATTCGAAAGATCTATTCATTAGACCAGCAAGGTACTGTGATACGTAACTGCTTTCTTGGTGTCCCTCAAAGTAGACTGTCATTAATCCTAAGACGCTGGTGTGCAAGAACTATGGGCAAATGTAAATGTCGGATGATATGTCATTTCCAATTAACATAGCTGGAGGCAACTTTCATCACGCATACAAAGAAATGCTTCAGTTTAATATATAAGGCAACTGAAATAAATATTTTTATACAAACCTCATTATTCACCGCGATTTATGATGGTCCAATCGATATTACAATAGAGTGTGTGATTACACAGATGGCAATGCAAGCTCTGACACGTGCTCTGTTCTCATACTGGCAACAAGGGTGGCAAGGATTTCTTGTGTTGGGGCGTTCCATTTCTCTACCAGTGAGGCTGGCAGTTGCTGCTGGATGGTCGTTGGTACAAGAGGACATGCTTCTGTAAGTCTTTCCAACGCTTACCATACGTGTCATATGGTATTTGAGTCGGGATAACGGATAGGCCAGTTCATTCGTTCCAAGAGCACGTCCCCTGTGCTGTTGGATTTCGATATGGTCGCGCATTGTCATAAAAATGAAATCAGAGCCGAGTGCACATGTGAGAAGAAACACATGGGGGGGGGGGGGGGGGAGTATAGTGTCACCATAACGTTGACCGATGATTTTTTTTTGAGGGGAGGGAGAGAGGGGGTGAGGGAGGGTCTTCCTTGTTTGATGCAGCCAGCCACGAATATCTCTGATGCGCCAAACTCTTCAGCGCAGAGTAGCATTTGAAACTTCAGTTCTCAATTATTTATTCAATGTATTCGAATATCTTCCCTCTTCGAAAGGTTTTAACCTCCACAGTTCCCTTTAGTACAATGGAAGCTATTCCCTGATGTCTTCACACACCTCCTATCGCGCCGCACCTTTTCTTGTCAGTATTATCAGTATGCACGTTCCTTCGCCGATTCTACGGAAATTCCGCATTCCTTATTTCATCAGTCCACCTAATTTTTAACATCCTTCTGTATCATCACATCTCAGATTCTTAGATTTTTTTTCACTTCCAGTTTTCCCTCAGTCCGTATTTCACTACCATACACCGCTGTGCTCCACATAACCTTTCTTAGCAATTTCTTTCTCAAATCCTCTGTTTGATTATAGTAGGCTTTTTACCAAGAATGCCTATTCTAATTTACTATTCATGTCTTCTTGTTTTGTCCGTCAAGGATTATTCTGCTTCCAAGATACCAGAATTCCATAATTTCGTCAATTTAGTGATCGCCGATTTTAATGTGAGGTTTTCCACCATTCTCGTTTCTGCAACTTGTCGGTAAACTTGTTCTTTAATTTGTCCTAAGTCCACATTCCACACTCATTGGACTGTTCATTCCACTCAGCTGATTGTGTAAATCTTCTTCACTTTCACTGATGTCGTGATGAAATACAGAGCCCACGTTTATTTTGCTGCCTAGGTAGCAGAATTTCTTAACTTCATCTGTAAGCAGGCTGTTTAGGTTTTTATGTTGGTAACGCCACTTAGCGCTCTGCCTGACAATCACTGACTGTGCTGTGTGCAGTCTGTGGCTGGTTTGCATTGTTGGAATATTTGCTATTGTAGTGTTGGGCAGTTGGATGTGAACAGCGCATGAATATTATTAAGATAAATACATTGTTTGTTCTCCATCAAAATCTTTTATTTGTTGATTAAGCCTATCAGTGTTAGTGTCTTCCGTAGTTAGAATCTTTCATTTAGCTGGCAGTATTGGCTCCCGCTGTATTGCAGTAGTTAAAGTAACGAAGATTTTTGTGAGGTAAGTGATTCATGAAAGGCATAGGTTATTGTCAGTCAGGGCCATTCTTTTGTAGGGATTACTGAAAGTCAGTTAGCGTTGCGCTAAAAATATTGTGTGTCAGTTCATTGATTATCAGAATAAGTAAAGAGAGATATGTCTGAGCTCAGGCCACACGGGATTAGCCTAGCGGTCTAAGGTGCTGCAGTCATGGACTGTGCGGCTGATCCCAGCAGAAGTTCGAGTCCTCCCTCGGGCATGGGTGTGTGTGTTTGTCCTTAGGATAATTTATGTTAACTAGTGTGTAAGCTTATGGACTGATGACCTAGGCAGTTAAGTCCTATAAGATTTCACACATATTTGAACATTTTTGTTTTGCTCAGCTGTTTGAAAATCAAATAACATAGAGGTTTTCCAGCACAGTAATTCATAATTTTTCTATGGGGACGTTACATATGTCGACCCTTAGCCAAGGATACCTCACTGTAATCTTCCGATTTTTTCTTGTAATTTGTGTAATTAGTGTATCTATTGTTTATTGCTAGCACGTAATTGTAGAGAGAATCTTCTTTGTAGTTGTAGTTTTTCATTGTTGTACAGTAAAACAGTGTGGCCTGCATGTAGATTTGCATCAAGTATTTCACAGCTGCGCTTGCAATTAACTAGATATTATTTTCAGTGCTAATGTTAATGTGTTTTCTTGTTTTTGCTCTTCAAATTGTGCTTTTCTTGTTATTGTGTGAAATACGTGATAATTATGGCGTGTGAAAAACTTAACACTAGGCTCCTAAGTAAATTGAGAAATGATAGTGACCACGAGCGTAGCTTATCAGTATCACCGTGTAATTAATTAAGAGACATTAATAGTAGTAATTTGGTTCCAGAATGAGATTTTCACTCTGCAGCGGAGTGTGCGCTGATATGAAACTTCTTGGCAGATTAAAACTGTGTGCCGAACCGAGACGCGAACTCGTGACCTTTGCCTTTCGCGGGAAAGTGCTCTATCAACTGACCTACCCAAGCACGTACTGGCAGAAGTACAGCTGTGAGGAGGGGGCGTGAGTCGTGCTTGGGTAGCTCAGTTGGTAGAGCTCTTGCCCGCGAAAGTGAAAGGTCCCGAATTCGAGTCTCGGTCCAGCACACAGTTTTAATCTGCCAGGAAGTTCTAGTGATTTGGTAACTATGCATAGGGAAATGTAGCGGGCGGCAAATAATGGTGTATACAGTGAAACAATTAGTGAACAGGGAAGCATTATCGATCGACCGGTCGGCAACAGCTCGCCTCAGGAATCCGAAGTGACAGGACAAAATTTTGCAAATTCTGTAGATTCGGGTTTTGCGTCCTCACCTTTTTCTCAATTAAGTCAAGACGCATCTTCTGCTTTTCAAAATACGAATGTTGCCGGTGCAAATGCACTGTCGAAAAGCATAGAGGAACTGATTCCAGACACTAACACATTATTATTGCAATTAAAGCAACAAACGAAACAAAATCAAAGACACAATGGAACAACAGCAGAGACAAACACAGCAACAGTTTCAAACGTTAGACACCACGCTTGAAGAAACACCTGGAAGTTTAACTGTTCAGTTACTTAAAGTCTGTAATGACGTAAAAACACAAATTTCTGAGTATTTCCAACCTATTTTTTGGCGTCATGAAAATGCATTACAGAATCACGAAGTATTCATGAAACAACTGCAAACTAGTGTTCATGAAAATCACTACACCTTGCAAGCTAAAATTGACTCAGTTGCATCTACCGATTCGATTACGCAACTTGCAAAAACCCAGGAAAACTTAAAGGCACAGTAGATACGATTTCAACACAGATGGACACTCTGAAACTTGGTTCAGAAAAACACACTGAAGAAATCAGTTCATTATCGGAGAGAATAGCCGAACTTTCGGAACAGTTCACTAACATATCTACAGAAGTAGATGATGATCTGAATGACACAAGACCCGTAGCCTTCACTGACTCGGAATAGTATGAACAAATTAAGAAATTTAAACAAAATCAAAATCAAATTAATTCGCAGCACAAAAGAGAAATCCGGGAAGTACAAGATCAGTTGGCACAAGTAATACAAGAATTATATATTTCAGAGGACACTTGCGCTCCAACACGGGAAGAGGGACTTACAAATTCGGAAAAGTCACAAAATAACAACACAGCGCATTTCGGAAATTATGAAAGAAATTGGCAAGGTGCACCGAATTTTGAGATGGAACCACCGACACGACGTAACAATGATCGATATGCGACTCGCCGACACGATGACTTTGACTATAAGCTGTTCATTACCACACGTAAATTCAAAACATTTAAGAAGTCTGGCAACGACATTCATCCCCAAGCGTGACTTCATGAATTTTCTCATTGTTTTCCTCCCAACCAGAGAATGAACCAGCTGTAAGTATGCGATCGGTCATTCACGATTGTCACAGTGAAGCAGAATTTTATCATGCCTTCCTCTCATTGTATTGGTTTCAAGCTACTCAAGACCGAGTAAAACATTGCATCATAAAGATGAAAGATTTCAAACAATCTGAATTTTCCAGTCTTGTCAATTATTTTCACGACATGTTGCATAAGAATTAGTATCTGTCAAACCCATACAGCCCCTCAGAACTCATCTGTATTCGCTTAATCAAATTGCCTGAACATTTACGACATATTATTTTGGCAGGACGTTGCAAAGACCCCATTGAAGCATTTCAGGGACTGTTACAAGAATTGGAAATTGACACTGACAATCGCGGGACGCGAAAACAGGAACACAAAAGTTACAGTTCACATCCGTCACAATTCCACGATGACAGAAATAATAACTGGACACGACAAGGCTATCCTTACAAAGCAAATCGTGACCAAAACAGACACCACCCATATGACAACTGTTGGCAGAGTAGTAGTAATTACAGGGAAAGATCACCTCTCGGCAGTAATGGCTGTGACAGAGACAAACAGAGAATCAGACAATATGGGAACCAAAATAATTATTATCAAGGTAGACAGAATAACTTCAGACGCAACGGTCCACCGTGTAGTTACGATTACGGGAGAAATTCTCCACCCCATGATCGACAAAAAAGAAACTATGGAAACTACCGACATAACGACAGACCTGGAGGGATTCAAACAGGGCAGGGCCCTCTCGACAAGGTGAATTTGTAGAAGTTATATTTCCAAATCCCAATAACGACGCGTGCCAACAAAGAGACAGTAGGCAATGACCCACACCGCTGGCAGCCACAAAACATACTTATGAAGCTGACGACGTAGCTGCCGTGGGTGGTAATTACGTAAAAATGGAAGACATTAGAGATATCTTACTCCAGGAACACGATGTAAAACATAATAACATTGCATATTCTATGATTCACATTACAGTAAATGACGTAAAATTTACGACAGTACTTGATTCCGCCAGTCCCATTTCAGTAATTTGTGAAAAAGGTTCTGGCAGTCCCATTTCAATAATTAGTGAAAAAGCCTTTAGCAAATGCAACAAATCGAACAATTTCCCCACATTTCCGTTACGTAAGATTAAATTACAAGGTGCGCTCTTTGGAAAAAGTGAAGATGTACACCAACAAACCAACTTAGAATTCTTTTTTCAAAGCAACAGTTTCTCTATGAACTTTCTTACCGTTGCATTATTGTCAACAGAAATTATATTGGGAGTAGACTTTTTGAATGAATACAAAGCAATCTTAAACTCTCACGATGCTAAAATAAGTTTAGAGAAAGAAGGTAAGTCAGCAGCCTAGAAATCTGACGACTGACTCTCAAACCATGACGAGGAAATTAATCGGCTTTACCTCCTGTTAGACAACAGTTCGGAATTTTCGGCGGAACTTGACACTAAGAGTCACTCTGCAAGTACTGACAGGGATTGCGTATTTGATACTAATGAATTAATTCAGAATAAAATTCAAACAATTGAGAATTGTAATGACACTGATAAGCAGGACCCTTTTGAGATTTTACAAGCACATTCCACAGTTTTTACTCACAAAACAGGAACAATCAAGGGATTTCAATACCAATTTGGTGTTCGTGAGCACACTAAATTTTGTGTTAGACCATACGTAATTCCGGCACACTATATGAACCGTGTTAGAACAGAAATACAATCTATCGTTGACGAAGGAATTATTGAGCCTGCAGTAAGCTCATACAACTATCCATTACACGTTGTTGAGAAGAAAAATGGATCGATCAGGCTTGTTTTAGTTTCGAGACAAATCAATATTATCATCATCCTTGAAACAGACAGGCCGCAAACGTTGGATGAATTTCTTCAAAATTTTAATGGTGTAAAAGTGTTTCTATTGATCTCAGTTCCAGCTTTTATCAGATCGAACTTCATCCGGAATGTAGAAAATACACAGCTTTTCTTTGTTTCAACGTTTGTTATCAATTTCGGAAACTTCCTTTCGGTTTGAACATATCTTCGGTGGCATTCATTCGTGGGCTAAATTCCATATTACCTGAGTTCTTAAAACGTCACATCACCTTACATGTGGACGATATTCTAATAACAGAAGCCTCATGGGAGCAACATAATCGCATCCTCAATATTGTGTTACGTATTTTTGCAGAATCTGGAATTACAGTTAACTTGGAAAAGTCTGAACTCGGTAGGACAAAGGTGAGGTTTTTGGGACATATTATTTCTTCTGAAGGCATTCAGCCCCATCCTGAAAAGTTAGAAGCAATCTGAGCCATTCCAGTTCCATCTAAAAAAAAAAAAAAAAAAAAAAAAAATTTTTACCGTCGTTTTCCGAATATGCAAATTCTAGTTACACTAAAACTTAGTTCTCTCATTGGAAAAAATACTATTTGTAACGGGCACGAACAGGCACAGTTTGAATTCAATTCTTTGAAAGAAGCGCTACTTAACGTGCCAATGCTAGGTCATCCAGATCTGTCACAAGATATCTGCCTTAGCACGGATTCTTCTACAGTCCGTCTTGGTACCCATTTATTTCAAGAAGCCAGAGAAAATGCCACTACTGTTCAGAAAACCGTTGCGTTTGCTAGCCGAGTGCTAACAAAATCTGAAAAAAATTATTCCGTTACTGAATTAGAAGCCTTAGCTATCGTTTGAGCATTTAACAAATTCCGTCTCTTTCTTTCTGGTAAGCACGTAAAAGTGTAAGTGTCATTGTGCATTACAGTTTCTTATGTCTTCAAGTTTAAATCATGACACGTTAAAACGTTGGGTATTGTTTTTGCAAGAATTCCACTTCACAATTTTATAAATTTCCAAAGGGGACGTTTCACAACTACTTCGAGAGCATCAGTTTTGATGTTAAGTTTCTCGCTGTTCTCATTCCCGCTACTTCTCATTACTTTGTCCTTTCTTCGATTTTCTCTGATTCCATATCATGTACTCATTTGACTGTTCAGTTCATTGAGCAAATACTGTAATCCTTCTTCAATTTCATACAATGCTATTCTCAGCGAATCGTATCATTCATGTCCTTTGACGCTGAATTATAATTCCACTTGTGAAACTTTCTTTTATTTCTGTCACTGGTTCCTCGACATGTAGGTTGAACATTAACGGTCAAAGACTGCATTCCTGTCTTACACGATTTTTAAACCATTCCCTCGTTCTTGGTCTTCCACTCTTATTAGTCCCTTCTGGCTCTTGTACATATCGTAATTTACCCGTCTTTCTCTACCGCTTACCCCCGTTTTTCTCAAAATGAAGAATATCTTGCAGCATTTGACACTGTCGAACGCTTTTTCCACGTAGACAAATCATATGAACATGTCTTGATTTTTCTTTCGTCTTGCTCCCATTATCAACCACACCGTTAAAAATGTCTCTCAGGTGCCTTTACCTTGCCTAAGGCCAAGCTGATTTTCATCCAGCTGATTTTCTATTTCCTTTTCAGGTCTTCTGTATATTAGTACCGGCAGCAGCTTGGATGCATGAGCTGTTTAGCAGATTGTGTGATAATTCTCACCCTTTTTGGCTCTTGAATTCTTCTTAATTGTATGGATGATGTTCGTCCAGATGTTCCATGGTGTATGCCAGTCTCATAAATACCACAAACGCAACGTGAATAATCCTTTTGTTGCCACTTGCCCCAATTATTTTAGAAATTACGAATAAATGTTATCTATCCTTTATAAGTCATCTGATCTTTCAAAGCCCTTCCTAATTCTGATTTTAATACTCTATCCACTATATCTTCACTATCGACTCGTGTTTCTTCATCTGTCGCATCAGACAAGTCTTCCCCGTCATAGAGGCATCCGATTTGCGCTTTACACCTACCCGCTCTCTCCCCTGCATTTAACAATGGAATCACCAGCGCTCTTAATGTTAGCACGCTTACTTTTAATTCCGCCGAAGACTGTTTTAGTTTTTCTATATGCTAAGCCAGACCTTCCGTATTCATGTAATGTATCTGGAGAATTCAGAATGATGTAAACTGCACACCTCAGATCTAAATTTTATATTCGATTTTGTCTACAGTGCTACAGCACATGGCAGATCGCTCAAACCTTCGTGTCGACTGTTTAAAAGCTACGGGATTCGATGTTCATGAGCGTTGTCCTGGTACGGCTGCATGTAAGATGAAATGACCGAAACATGGTTTGTCGAGCGAAGACTTCACAATAAAATAGTGTACGGTAAGGATTTTCACAGGATGAAAAAGAAGACTGAGTGTAGCAGAAATATGATTCAAAATGCTGTATGTGAATCTGCATTAAAAAACTTTCATGGTATTGCTTATAAGCGACTTTTTTATCTCTGTTTTGTTTCATTGTATGATAACTTATTAACTCTCTTCAAACCCGACATTAAAAAAAGTTTCTCCACTGATCAGTCGTTCCCATGACACGCTCGTGCCTATAAAATTACTCCAGCCGACTGCTCCAGTCACCTCATGCGCTACAGGGCAAACAACAAGGAGAGAGAGAGACGGGCTGGAGAGCCAGTTTCATATGGCTGGAAGAGGCTTGTAATTTAACAGTGACAGCGACACCGGAGATTATGTCATCCAAGGAAGAATAACTGCCGACCTAGGGCCCCTGGACACCCTTAATTAGATTCTGCTGGGGTAAGCTTCTGCAATCCTAGGGGCAGTATGAAGCCAGCACGTTGTTCTGGTAAGAGAGTTCAGTGCGACTGGCCAGAGAGGGGTGGGAAAGTTGACGGTTTGATGCTTGATGACACAGGTAACCTCGAAGCGATTTACACCAGTCTGTAGTTGATTACTGAAAATGAATAATACGTTATGATTTTTTCAGCGAACGAGAAGTAAAGACAATACGTAATAATTTCCGGTCTCCGTTCACGTAAAGCCAATATTCGTGACGATTTGCGATAATTATTCGTGGTATTTGAAGAAGTCATTAATCACTCATACATTCTATGGCGTACCTCTTTACAGCCTACTCCTGAATTTATGCCGCTAGTAAATTGCAGAGCAGTGCTTAAGGGATTTTACCTATAATCCTGCAAGAGAATCTTCAGAAAAAGAGTTGATTATATTAGGACGTACAGAGTTAATTGTAAACCAGTAACTGCAGATGATGGTTCAGAATCTTGAAGCACTATAGCTGTTCCCTGTGTATACAAGAAACGCCGGCCGGAGTGGCCAAGCGGTTCTAGGCGCTACAGTCTGGAACCGCGTAACCGCTACGGTCACATGTTCGAATCCTGCCTCGGGCATGGATGTGTGTGATGTCCTTAGGTTAGTTAGGTTTAAGTAGTTCTAAGTTCTAGGGGACTGATGACCACAGCAGTTAAGTCCCATAGTGCTCAGAGCCATTTGAACCATATTTTATACAAGAAACGCAATACATCATCGAAGAAAGTAATAGATACCGAGAACATTAATAAGCATAAACACTGTTGCACCAGTTAAGTAAACCAAAGAATAAAAATACCTGGAGTGGTTGTGATTATTCAAGGTTTGCGAAGCTCAGCTTCCAGTCTGTCCTAAACTAAAAGTTTTCGACCTGCGGTTTTGGCCATTGTTCCTGTTGCTGACACACATCGCCTTTTAACGCTGAAATGTTTCAGAAACTATTGAGTACTCACGGAGTAATGAACTGTATAATGGAGTTAGCAGAAGTGAGAATAATACAATAAAGTGGACCAGCGAACACAATAGAGTAGTGGACACTATTATGACTGTAGCAAAAATAATATCGAGTTGTGCAGTCATGTAGCTATTCGAATGGAACAAGGATGTTCTCTTTTGGAGTCCTAGAAGTGGGAAATGGCTGAAATTGGTTCAAATGGCTCTGAGCACTATGGAACTTAACTTCTGAGGTCATCAGTCCCCTAGAACTTAGGAATCCTAAACCTAACTAACCTAAGAACATCACAGACATCCATGCCCGAGGCAGGATTCGAACCTGCGACCGTAGCGGTCGCACGGGTGCATACTGTAGCGCCTAGAACCGCTCGGCCACCCCGGCCGGCGGGAAATGGCTGACCCGAAGGATATAGAAAGAACAAAGATGTTGTGTGTTGAATTCCAAAATATGGGAAACGACTTAACCAATGGACTGTAGAAAAATGGCATTATCAAAACAAGCAGGAGCTACATGGATGCGAACCTTTGACTGCGGCTATGTGTGGGTATAGAATGGCTAATGAGATGGAGTAAGCTACTCCAGATACTTTGGCATCATAACCGCCGCTTTTTGTTATGGCAGGAGCTCAATCAGCCAACGGCCTTGCCGCAGTAGTAACATCAGTTCCCATCAGATCACTGAAGTTAAACTCTGCAGGGCTAGTCTAGCACTTGGATATAACACTGCCCGGATCTGCCAAGTGCTGTTGGGATGTGGGGTGCACTCAACCCTTGTCAGGCCAATTGAGGAGCTACTTCATTGAGAGGTAGTGGCACCGGTCACGAAAACTGAAAATGACTGGGAGAGTAGTGTGCTGACCACATGCCCCTGCGTATTGTAACGAGTGGTCCTGACCCACCAGTTTACTGTTAGTTACATTCTGCTGGAGTGTTTAGGAAACGAATCCTAGTTTGATCGTTCTGTTTCCATTAGGTTATCTCAAGGTCAACTTTTCAAAAATTCCTCGCAGAGGTATAACGTTTGTATCGACTGTCGTTTAAGGTGGTCGGTGCCTCCGTTACAATATCCACATCTAGTAATGGCTAACGGCTGAAGATGATACAGTGGCCGGTCGTTACCATAGGTCCTTCAAGGCCTATTTCTTTGTCTTTTGTTTTTAGGAAGTGAATCAATAAGCAACAGAAATCCCAGAGATCAAAGGACATGTTTCATACACGCTGTAAGCCCACAACCGAAATCTTCTGCTACTGATAACCAATGCACTCTAGGCATGTGAACTGTCTTCAGTCATATGTAAGAACCTTCTCGTACACTGAAGAAAATTTTTATCTATTTTATAAAAGCCGTATTCCTTGTCGATAAATAACTATATATTACAACAGGTATAGGGTTAACTGCAGAAAAATCAAGTGCCCTTTTAGGCCACTTCCACATTCGACTCAGCAATTCATCAGAGAAGGAATATAGAAGTATACTTCCTGGAAGGTTACGTGAATCGAATCGTCCATACTGCCTGAATGATTTACAGGCTCCACCATTCAGTGTATTCTGGGCATAGATTGAGGAACCGAATAGGTTACGGAATGAGTGCTGTCCCACGTCGCTGTTTTCATGGACGATGACTTTAAGAAGCTAGAGTGCGATAGAAGAAACGCGTGTCTCACATGTAGCGCATATCATTCTGCTTAATAGCTGCGTATTACATCATTATTATGTTGCCCCACAATCACGTTTGGTATAGCGACAAAATCATGTGAGTCTCGCAGCAAAGCGACCACGTAAGGAAAATAATAGTAGAAATGTCTGTTGGTGTTCTTGCGCAATCAGTTGTCTTCAACACGCTCACATTGCCGCAATCGCCACCTGCCACTTCTGGAGTTGCCACGCTACTACCAGACAGCGAGGACTATGAAGTTTCTGAAACGACGGAGAAACTCGATTAATCAAGCGACCGACCGAAACTCCACCGTTTCAAAAATAGTGGTAGACCTGGCTGGTACATATACCTCCAAATTTAAAGAAGCTGCATTTTTTCCAGGCTACATTGTGACTGCTAGGGCTTGCCATCTTACTGTCTAATGTAGACCTTAGTGCTTCCCATAGACATTTTAGCCAGTACCCATGGGCCACCACGAGCAGCATAATTGTGCTACGCCGTTGAGGTCATCAGCACTGTTGCCCACGCAGCACCATGTGGAGGTGGGGCTGCGTGGAGTTCATTTGTGCGCACTTTGGTGTTATCTTTTACTTACTTACAGCAATTCCGCAGATTTTTTGAAGAAAAATACAGGAATTTGGGAGTAGGAAATTATAAATTTATGGTATAATTTAAGAAGAGTATAAAATAAAATAGGAAAGAGTAGATATAGATACCCCGTCACCAACATCACATGGAGGAAGGGGACTTGGTATTGAACTTCAAGTCCAGCGTGCTACCTTTTTTAGTAATTGTCATCTATGTCAGTGTCGTCAAATGAAGGCAGACATGATCAGTCACTGCCAGCCACTGACTATAAGGGGAGTTTCATGATGGTCTCCAAATAGAGATAAGTCTACAGGATACCACCGCCGGACTCCCCTCCCGTCGGGTAGACGGTTAGCCGGGTGCAAGTCTTTCGATTTGACGCCAGTTCGGAGACTTTCGCTTTGATGGGGATGAAATGATAATGATTAGGACAAAACAACAACCAGTCCCTAAGCGGAGAAAATCTCTGTCCCAGGTAGGAATCGAACCTGGGCCCTTAGGATTGACATTCTGTCGCAGTAACCACTCAGGAATCGAACCTGGGCGCTTAGGATTGAGATTCTGTCGCAGTAGCCACTCAGCTACCGGGGGCGGACACCGGTGTGCTGTCGCCTGCACTATACCTATTGACTCAGTGCCTTCCGACTGGTGGGCCGCCTGTCTACCTTGGGTTTCCAGGTTTCGAGCCTGGCCCGTCTATCTGTCGAGCCGTCCCCACCTGAACGGGCAAACGCTATTGCTGTTCGCCATCATCTCTGAGGGCGTACGTCACTATCTTGCACTGCCATCGTTCACACTGCGTACTGTGGTCTGATTCCGCCTGCCCTGTTGAGCTCCACACTCAGCAATATGGAGAAGCAAGCCACGAAGGGCTCTAAGCACTATGGGGCTTAACATCTGAGGTCATCAGTCCCCTAGAACTTGGAACTACTTAAACCTAACTAGCCTAAGGACAACACATACATCCACGCCCGAGGCCGGATTCGAACCTGCGACCATTGCAGTCTCATGGCTCCGGACTGAAGCGCCTAGAGCTGCTCGGCCACCTCGGCCGGCTTACTGTATTCATCTCTAGGTTTCCATTACGATTTTTAACCTCCATACTTCCCTCCAGAACTAAACTGGTGATCCCTTGATGTCTCAGAATGAATCCTAACTACTGATACCCTCCTTTGGGTCAAGTTGTACCACCAATTTCTTGTCTCCCTCACTTCTATGCATTGCTACACTCTAGATTTTAATATTCGATGTCAACAAATTTCTCTTCTCCAGAAATGCTTTTCTTGAATTGTCAACCTACATTTTATATCCTCCCTTCTTTGATCATCAACATTTGGTTTGCTGCTCAAACAGCAGAACTAATCTACCACTTTAAGTGTATCGTTAACTAATCTAATTCCCTTGATTAATTTTGACTACATACCATTTTCCATTTTGTCGATATACATCTCATATCTTCTTTTCAGTACGCTGTCCATTCTGTTCAACCGATTTCCAAGTCCTGTGCTGTCTCTGACATAATTACAGTGTTATCGGCAAACCTCAGAGTAATCATTTCCTCCTGGAACTTCAATTCATACTTCACATTTTCCTTTGATTTCCTGCTTGTTCATTGTACAGATTGAATAACATCGGATGTAGGCTACAAGCCTGTCTGATTCCCTTCTCAACGACTGTTTCCCTTTCATGCCCCGAAACCTTTATAACAGCCACCTGATTTCTGTGCAAGGTGTGAATGGCCTTTCGATTCCTGTATTGTATTCCTTCTACTTTCAGAATTTCAAAGAGAGTATTTCAGTCAACATTTTTAAAAGTTTTCTCTAAGTCTTCAAATTCTAGGAACGTAGGTATGCCTCTCCTTAACTTATCATCTGAGATAAGTTGTAGGGTTAGTACACTCCCTACGTCTGTCCACATTTCTCCGGAATCCTAACTGACCTTTCCCGCGGTCTTCTTCTACCTGTTTCTCAATTTTTTCATTCTTCTGTAAGGAATTCGTGTTGGTGTTTTGCAATCATGACTAATCAAACTGATAGTTCGGTAATATTCACAACTGTCGGCATCTGCTTTCTTTGGAAGCGGAATTACCACGTTATTTCTGAAGCCTGAAGGTATTCCTCCTGTTCACATATCTTGCACAACAGATGGAATAGTTTCGTCATCGTTGGCTCTCCCAGAGCTATCGGCAGGTCCGACAGAATTTCATCGACTCCCGCGGCCTTGTTTCGACTTTGGTCTCTCAGTGGTCTGTCGAATTCTTCTCGCAGTATCGTGTCTGCCATCTCCTTCTGCGTCCTCTAATATTTCCAAATTCATATCCCTTGTATAGACGTTTTATATACGGCTTCCACCATTCAGCTGTCCTTTCTTTGCTTAGGAGTTGTTTACCACCTGAGCTATTGATAATCGT
Source organism: Schistocerca americana (assembly GCF_021461395.2). Taxonomy (NCBI): domain Eukaryota; kingdom Metazoa; phylum Arthropoda; class Insecta; order Orthoptera; family Acrididae; genus Schistocerca; species Schistocerca americana. The sequence goes on along the minus strand of NC_060122.1, from coordinate 746,635,292 downwards.
ATGGCTGCTTCTATTTTTTTCCAGAGGCCTCTATTATTTTCCTATGTTTCTATCTTTCCCCTAGTGATATACGGTTCTGTATACTTACATTTGTCCTCTAGACACTTCTATTAAGCCATTTTGTTCTTCCTATGAGTCTCATGTTGTAGACGTTTCTATTCCACTTTTCTTACTTCATTTGCTGAATTTTTTATATTCTCTCCATTCAACAGTTTAATTCAATATTTCCTGTATTGTCCAGTAATTTCTACTAGGCCTTGCCGTTTTACCTATTTCCTTGTCTGCTGCCTTCATTGTTTCATCTCTTGAATCTACCCATTAGTATCTTATGCATATTACTGATTCCTTGCATTCCTTTAATATATGACACTTATCTCTACAATATCATTACAACCTGAGAGATGTATAAGGGTGTTCTCACTTAAAACAAGAAACTCGGAGAACAGCTGTGTTCAGTATTAACTGTGATGCATGGTACAAAGTTCGAACTAATCCTGTCGACAAGTGCTGCTTAATGTCCAAGTTACACCTTTAGCGGCTAGATGTGACTATATGTATCTTTTTTACTGCCATAGAAAAATTAAGTTTCTAGCAGTAGCACTGAATGTGTGTTTTATACACGAAATCTTACGTATTTTGATAGATAGTGCAGACAATTGTAATTTTAAGATCGACGATTCTTTATATCAGAGATCTATAACGATAATTTCTTTTTACAGGAAGCTACAGGCAAGTGTTTTATGTATTCACAGTGTTATTCGACACATCAAAAAACCTACTTTGAGGGAAATGTCTAACTTTCCATTGTTATTTACAGTAAATCTTGTATTCTCCTATTGCACCTAGATTTGTCCGTACACTGTGTATATAGTAATTTGTAAGCAATGCTTGCACATCTGTGATGGCCTGCTCTTTTTTCTAATAGCAGTTTATATTCTCCTCTCATGACAACAGTTTGTGCTATATACTCCAGTTTTAATTTTTTGACTTCGATCTCTTCCATTTCTAGTTTCCTTTTCTTACACATTACACATAACTGTACGTAAATCATATATATTTTTTTTAATAGAGAAAGGTTTAAGTATTTCTTAAACCTGTGGAAACCAATCCTAAATCTATAATATCTATATTGGATGATATTCTGGAGAACAACGTCCTGAATTGAGAAAAACATGTTCCTCCAACTTAAATATGACACTTCTGTATAGCAATTAAAAAACTTTTGTTGGAGAGTCTGTTAACAAAGAGTTACAGGTAAGTAATTAACACTGAAGCTGCAGAACGTAGTTTATAACTTTTCTTGCTGGTACTTGTCTCCAAGTTTTACTTGTTCACTAGTGAACTTTTCATATGTTCTTACTGCCCCAGTAGCCAAAGCGCAGAACACTGGTAAATAACAACAAAACAGTTGTTTTGTAAGATATCTGATAATTTACAACAAATGGAAGAGACTAATGCAGAATAGAGGAGAGCATGCTCTAAATACTGATTGTCGCCATTTAATACACTTGGACACTCTTACACAACATCTAAAACATATCTCATTCATTTGCTTTAAACATAATCTGGTAATACCTTTTCTTTAAGCAAGGAAGGTGTAAAAGTTTCTCGCAAATGCATATCTGCGCATTTTATGAAATTGATAACATGGTTACTAATAAGTTTGCTCAGTCCTGGGAATGTAATTTGACATAGTGATTTGTTATACACTGATCAGCCAGAACATAATGACAACCGACGTGCTATCGATGCAAACTCGTCCAGGCGATGGCAGCGTCACCTGGCGAGGAATGGGAAGCAGTCAGCTAGTCACACACAGACACAGTGCATGAGTCCATGTGTAGAAGGGAAGGCGAGCGATCTATCTGAGTCTGAGCGAGGGCAGTTTTGATGGCCCGAAGGCTCGGCGCCAGCATTTCGAAAACTGCACGACCCATTGGGTGTTCGAGGAGTGTTGTGGTGACAGTCTTCAACACGTGGTGAAACCAAGGTGAAACCACTCTCTAATGTCGTGGGGTTGGGCGGCCACACCTCATTACAGATGTCGAACGTCGTACGCTGGGCAGATTGGGAAAACAGGACAGACAGCGAACTGTGGTGGAACTAATGTCAGACTTTAAAGCGGGCTAGAGCACACGTGTGCCAGAACACGCAGTGCAGCTAACATCCTAACGATGCGCCTCATGCTCTTGCCAATGTTAACACAACATCGACAACATCGGCAACTACAACAGAAGTGGGAGCGTCGCCAGCTCCTTGACACCTGTACTGCGGGAAGGAGACAAGCTGGCGGCGGCTCCATTATGCTCTAAGGAACATTAATGTGGGCATCCATGGTTCCAGCAGACCACCATATGGTTGCAGATGCATGCCGATCACGGTTCAAGACGGCAGTGGCGTATTTCAACAAGATGATTCCATGTCACAAGGCAACGATTGTGATGTAGTGGTTCAAGGAACACAGTGGATAGTTCCAGCCCCCTACTCACCAGATCTGAACCCAATCGACCACTTCTGGGATGTGACTGAATGTGGAGTCAGAACTCATGGCCCTTCCTCCCAAGAATTTAGTGGAATTAGGTGAAGTGTGTGTGCAGACATTGTCCCAAATCTCTCCAGCGTTCTGCCAATGTCTCAGTGCTTCCATGCCATGACTTGTCGCCGCTGTTATTCGTGCCAAAGGTGGTTTGTTTACACGTAGTGGAACATCCCTATTTTGTTAACAAAATCAGCAAATTCTTGTGTTACACGCAGATACGAAAGGTTCTAGCCATCTGCATGAAGTGGATGCTGTTAGGTAGGTGTTCATGTGGTCCAAATGGCTGTGAGCACTATGGGACTTGACATCTGAGGTCGTCAGTCCTCTAGAACTTAGAACTAACTAACCTAAGGACATCACACATATCCATGCCGGAGGCCGGATTCGAACCTGCGACCGTAGCAGTCGTGCGATTCTAGATTGAAGTGCCTAGAACCGCTCGGCCACAACGGCCGGCAGGTAGGTGTTCATAAAGTTTTGGCTGATCAGCTTATATCTTTATTCTGCAGTTAGAGATTACTCACACTGAGCAATCTATTTCAGATGGCATGTTGCTGTTTGCAATAACTTTACCGTTTCCTTGGTAGTCTTCTTGCATGAAAAGGTCGTGGTTTGACAGTAGGTAGACGCACATTTCTATTTTGTTAAGAGTATCAGCAAAATATTATGTTGTAAAGGGGTGAATAAAATAATAGGCATCTACATGAAGCAATTTCCCAGGAAGCTGTTCCCTTAGCATAGCCATTTTATTATCGACCAGTTTCACTTCATATGGTATAGCTATTGGGTTTCTAAATTCTCTCGAGATGGTTTCCAGCGCTTAATTACCAGTTGTTTTCCCAATATTCATCTTGTTGGCACGTTATTGCTCCTGTATAGGGGAAGTGATAGTTTTGTTTTGATACAAATCCTCTAGAATATTTCGTCTTTTCGCTATTAAAGTAGGCATTTGTGGCGTCATCTCTCTCTTCCATCCAGTGTTTACGTTGAAAGTCCTACAGCTGCAGTCACAAATTTAGATAACATTCCCTGTTCATTGCTTTTTGTAAGTGCGTCTATAAATCAGTGTAGTATCGCTAAGTGTGAAGTATAAAAGATTCCGAAACACAAGTGTAGGCAATGAATTAAAATTATTGTGTTACTGAGGCTTTGTGTATTACAGAATTGCATAATTTCCGTGTTATACGTCCCATTCCAGCCTTGAGACATTACTACGTTAGCGGAGTGTACAAGTTATCTCCTTCTGCTAAACCTTAATTTGATTCTTAATAGTGTACTACCTCAAAAATTCAAAGTTGTTGTTGGCAGATGATACGGAACATTGGAGCAAAGGCCGGACTGTTTTAAGGATAGTACTCTGATGGGGAATGAAACTGTGCATCTGACGTTGTGGAGGTCCGTCCACGTCGACAGACAGTTGTAATTTGCAGACCTGTTTTCAACAAAACTACATTTAGGCCCTTAAATCATGGTTTGACAATGTTGACCGTGATTTTGAAAAGAAGTGTTAAGATCATGAAATAATCATAGCCGTCACATTAACAGTTGGTCAATATAAGTATTATCTGTCTCAATAAAGCATGGTAGTGCAATACCACAGTTTTATTTTTTAAATGGAGCTATATACAGAATCTTTTGTCAATTTATTCCACAAACTTATTAACAGGTGTCGCAATTTTGTTCATTGCTAGATGCAAAACTGAAGTAAATATAAACGGAAAAATCACGGAAATTAGTATTTGTGGAAGGTGTTCAGCTCGGAAACCAGCCAAACATAATACAAACATAAAAAATAGTGTTGGACACTTAACATTATTATTAAACATCATAACCTACGAGCTACAAAGATAGAACGCCTACGTGCACAAACATTTATTTCTTATTTAAAGAAAGGTGGCTGGTGAAAGGAAAGGTCTGAAGGACATAAAGAAGTCTCCCAAAGGATTGACGGCCTGGTAAAGCCCACATTTTGGGAAGTGTTGGTGTTACAGGATATTACAACAATTTCTTTGTTACATTCTATTCTGACCATGTTGGCCATGTTTTTGAAAGGAAGTGTTAAGAACATGAAATAATCATAGCTGTCACATTAACAGTTGGTCAATATAAGCATTATCTGTCTCAATATAGCATGGTAGTGCAGTACCACAGTTTTATTTTTTAAATAGAGCTATATACAGAATCTTTTGTCGATCCCACTGTGGTATATGTGACTGTGTACCTCCAATACAATGTAAACTATGCACCTTCTGCGCCAACTGCTATAGGCTATTCTGGGTTTAGATAATGTATAGACACTGTAAGCATTCTCTTTGTGCACATGTACATTGCAATAAGATTACACTACAATTCACGAGCAGCTTTTCAGGCTAAAGCAACTGCACAATATTCTCTGATTAAGCACATTGTCTAGGCTCCTCCATTCACATATGGATTGAAAAATTGTTCCACCCACTGGTAAAGGGTGCAGGATGGAGGTCAGGAGATAAGGCAGACGTGGCGCTGCTGCTGTCTGAGTGGCACGTAAGCATGGCAACAACCGGGAGCAATGAAGAAATTGGCACCAGACGCTGGTTGACGTGAACACTAAGGTAGGGAGCCGTACTGTAAACCAGTGCAAAGTGTCGCCTGCCCTGTAGAAATCTCATGCCATGCTGCGGGACATGGTGTTTATTTGGATAGGTAAACATTCATTTCCAGTTATGTCTTCTACTGGTGTGGAGCGGTGTCTCGTTGTTTATTGAAATATACACCTCCACACCTGTAGAAGACATCAATTTCTGACCAACCACTTTTCCTCTCCCCTAATACCACAACCGCCCCACCAGAGACGAACAGTAAACAAAAAGTCCCATGTTAATTCTGCTTAAGACAGTTTAGATTTAAGTAACTACACTCATGCTCATAAATTAAGGATAATTACAGAATGTGGTGCCACACAACGTGGCACTACACAAAACTGGCGCCAATAGCATAGGCACACAGGGAAGACACACGACACATTTCTGTAAGTCCACGGTATTGGTGATAAATTGAGAAAACCGTCCCGAAACACATATGCTACAAAACGGCACTGTTTTCTGCGCATGTACCCCGACATCAATATGGGATGTGATCACGATGCACACGCACACAGGGTGCACTACGGGTCAGCATACTCTGGATCAGGTGGTCGAGCAGCTGCCGGGGTGTAGCCTCTCATTCCTGCACCAGTGCCTGTCGGAGCTCCTGAAGTGTCCTAGGGGTTTGAAGGTGTGCAGCGATACGTCGACCGAGAGCATCCCAGATGTGCTAGAAGGGGTTAGGTCTGGAGAAAAGGCAGGCCGCTTCATTCGCCTGATATCTTCGGCTTCAAGGTACTCCTCAATGATGGCAGCTCGGTGGGACCGTGCATTATCATCCATCAGGAGGAAGGTGGGACCCACTGCATCCCTGAAAAGGCAGACATAGTAATGCAAAATGACGTCATGATACACCTGACCTGTTACAGTTCCTCTGTCAAAGACATGTAGGGGTTGTACGTGCACCAGTCACAATCCCATCCCACACCATCAAACCACGACCTCCATAGAGGTCCCTTTCAAGGACATTAATGAGTTATTATCTGGTTCCTGGTTCACGCCAAATGAAACCCCGGCGAGAATCACTGTTCTGACTATACTATGGAGTCGTCCGTGAACGTAACCTGGGACCACTGTTCCAGTGACCATGTACTGACACCAGGCTTTATGGGCTATTCTATGCCAGGGGGCCAATGGAATCCACCTTGCAGGTCTCCGGGCTAATGAACCATGTCTGTTCAGTCGTCTGTAGACTGTGTGTCTGGAGACAATTGTTCCAGTGGCTGCGGTAAGTTCCCGAGCAAGGCTACCTGCGGTACTCCGTGGCCGTCTGCGGGACCTGATGGTGAAATATCGGTCTTCGTGAAGTGTTGTGAACTGTGGACGTCCCGTACTCTAGCGTCTGGAGACGTTTCCTGTCTGCTGGAATCGTTGTCATAATCTTGAGATCACACTTTGTGGCACACGGAGGACCCGTGCTACGACCTGCTCTGTTTGGCCAGCCTCACATCGCACTAGTATTCTGCCGGCCGGTGTGGCCAAGCGGTTCTAGGCGCTTCAGTCTGGAACCGCGCGACCGCTACGGTCGCAGGTTCGAATCCTGCCTCGGGCATGGATGTATGTGATGTCCTTAGGTTAGTTAGGTTTAAGTAGTTCTAAGTTCTAGGGGACTGATGACCTCAGATGTTAAGTCCCATAGTGCTCAGAGAGCCGCACTAGTATTCTACCCCTCATAACGTCATCAATATGTGTTCTTTGAGCCATTTTCGGCACACAACTACCATTAGCACGTCTGAAAATGTCTAAACGTCTGCACACTTACTCGCTGCACCGTACTGTGACATGCACCAATACACCTCTGTGTATGTGGACTGCTGCCAGCGCCACCGTGCAACGACCACAGGTCAAATGCACCGCAAGGTCATACCCCGAGGTGATGGTTCAAATGGCTCTGAGCACTATGGGACTTAACTTCTGAGCTCATCAGTCCCCTAGAACTTAAACCTAATTAAACCAAACTAACCTAAGGACATCACACACATCCATGCCCGAGGTAGGATTCGAACCTGCGACGTAGCGGTCGTGCGGGTCCAGACTGTAACGCCTACAACCGCTCGGCCACCCCGACCGGCTCCCGAGGTGATTTAAACCTGCAAACCGCCCACTAGAGCGTTATTTCACCATGTATCAGCATTATCCTTAATTTATGAGCATGAGTGCATTTTCTGCAAGTATAAACAACTGCAGATGTGCAGATGATGCTCGAAACGCTTTGCAGAATTTTAAATTAAACACAAAACAAACAGAAGTGGTTGGTAGATGAAATAGAAATAATTAATAAGAAATTAATAGGAACGTAACCTAGAGCTGTTGTTGCCAGCAAAGCGCAGAACACGGTCTCATAGATTTCCTTCCGTCAGGGCTCCATCTTTTGCATGGATAAGCCGCAGATCTGATAATCCGCATTCTGGTAATAGTGGACTTGCTGTATTTTACGCCAGACGTAACTGCAACGCACCATTTAATTGCGTTGGCAGGAACAGCGGCAGTCAACACTGTCCAGTCGCTCGTGCCGCCCGCGGACGGGCGACGCGTCGCCGCCAGGGCCGGTGTGGCGCGGCGCGAGGTGGGACAGAGTTGCGCAGCCGGCGCGCCGGCCCCCCTGCGGCGCTGTTTTGTTTCACGGTTGTTTAAGTTGTGCGCAGTTGGCGACCGCGCCGTGTTTACCCTGGCTGGCTGCCGCGCCAAGCCGCGGCCTAACGCGTTAATTATTCGCCAGCCTAAGAGCCGCCGCCGCCGCCATCACCGCCGCCAGCCACCGCCGCCCCCGTCGGCGGCAGCGGGCCAGCCGCCAGCCGCACCCTCCCTGACACAGCGGCTACAGCGCCCGCTGCACAGTCCCCGGCTCACGAGTGACGCTAATGGCAGTATGTCTTGCAGTTAAGCTCCCCGAACGAACAACAACCGACTTGACTGGAGCTGGTTACTATCCTTGGCCCGTGACTAATCACGAGTGAGCAACAGCGGAACATTACAGTTTTCGTGTAATGTGCTGTCTGCTGCTCAGTTCTTTACCCGTCGTATAATATGAAGGGAGTCAAATTAGGATTCGACGCCCTGTCGACGATGAGGTTGGGTTGGGTTGGGTTGTTTGGAGGAGGAGACCAGACAGCGTGGACATCGGTCTCAACGGATTAGGACGGGCGGGGAAGGAAGTCGGCCGTGCCCTTTCAAATGAACCATCCCGGCATTTGCCTGGAGCGATTTAGGGAAATCACGGAAAACCTAAATCACGATGGCCGGACGCGGGATTGAACCGTCGTCCTCCCGAAAGCGAGTCCCGTGTGCTAGCCATTGCGCCACCTCGCTCGGTGACGATGAGGTCATTAGAAATGAAGCAGGACTGGGGAAGAGGCGGTGAACCATCCCTAAATTCACCTTAAGCACTTTTCTTTAAGTTTTGACTCTCCTAAGTCAGATCATAAAAAATCGTTTGCGCAAGTTGAGGTATAACAGCTGTAAAACATTTTATAAAATTGCGTTTTAATCATCAGTAGTTTATTTTTCCCACTAGTCATCTACCGGGCTCCAGTGTTAAGCATCATCAAGGATGTGGGGCACAAAAGTTTAATAAAATAAATGTAAATCTCGTGTGACCAGGGCCTCCCGTCGGGTAGACCGTTCTGCCGGGTGCAAGTCTTTCGATTTGACGTCACTTCGCCGACTTGCGCGTCGATGGGGATGAAATTATGATGATTAGAACAACACAAGACCCAGTGCCTGAGTGGAGAATGTTTCCGACCCAGCCGGGAATCGAACCTGGGTCCTTAGGACTGACATTCTGTCGCGCTGGCCACTCACCTACCGGGGGACAAAAGATTAGTTAAAAGGACCTCATATACCTTTGAAGATGAACTGATCTGTTGTACCCTAAATCCGAAACTGGAACCGAAACCGATAGACGACTAATGGGACAATTGAATATCTGCTAATTGAAATGTTGTTGTTGTTGTGGTCTTCAGTCCTGAGACTGGTTTGATGCAGCTCTCCATGCTACTCTATCCTGTGCAAGCTTCTTCATCTCCCAGTACCTACTGCAACCTACATCCTTCTGAATTTGCTTAGTGTATTCTTTACAGACGAATGGAAAAACTGGTAGAAGTGGACCTCGGGGAAGATCAGTTTGGATTCCGTAGAAAGGTTGGAACACGTGAGGCAATACTAACCTTACGACTTATCTTAGAAGAAAGATTAAGAAAAGGCAAACCTACGTTTCTAGCATTTGTAGACTTAGAGAAAGCTTTTGACAATGTTAACTGGAATACTCTCTTTCAAATTCTAAAGGTGGCAGGGGTAAAATACAGGGAGCGAAAGGCTATTTACAAATTGTACAGAAACCAGATGGCAGTTATAAGAGTCGAGGGGCATGAAAGGGAAGCATTGGTTGGGAAAGGAGTGGGACAGGGTTGTAGCCTCTCCCCGCTGTTATTCAATCTGTATATTGAGCAACCAGTAAAGGAAACAAAAGAAAAATTCGGAGTAGGTATTAAAATTCATGGAGAAGAAGTAAAAACTTTGAGGTTCGCCGATGACATTGTAATTCTGTCAGAGACAGCAAAGGACTTGGAAGAGCAGTTGAACGGAATGGACAGTGCCTTGAAAGGAGGATATAAGATGAACATCAACAAAAGCAAAACGGGGATAATGGAATGTAGACAAATTAAATCGGGTGATGGTGAGGGAATTAGATTAGGAAATGAGACACTTAAAGTAGTGAAGGAGTTTTGCTATTTGGGGAGTAAAATAACTGATGATGGTCGAAGTAGAGATGATATAAAATGTAGACTGGCAATGGCAAGGAAATCGTTTCTGAAGAAGAGAAATTTGTTAACGTCGAGTATAGATTTAAGTGTCAGGAAGTCGTTTCTGAAAGTATTTGTATGGAGTGAGGCCATGTATGGAAGTGAAACATGGACGATAACTAGTTTGGACAAGAAGAGAATAGAAGCTTTCGAAATGTGGTGCTACAGAAGTATGCTGAAGATAAGGTGGGTAGATCACGTAACTAATGAGGAGATATTGAATAGGATCGGGGAGAAGAGAAGTTTGTGGCACAACTTGACCAGATGAAGGGATCGGTTGGTAGGACATGTTTTAAGGCATCAAGGGATCACAAATTTAGCATTGGAGGGCAGCGTGGAGGGTAAAAATCCCCCCCCCCCCCCCCCTCATTCTGAGGAGTTAAAGTTGCTTTGTCGAAAATGAGGTGCGCGCGTGACGGAAGTTCTGCAGTTCGCATATCTTATCTGGAATCAAAAGACAAGTAATTTTATTAATAACAGAATTGTGCACGTAGTTATAACACAGTGTTTTGAATTTTAAGGCTATGATAAAATTGTGAATGTTTGAAACAAATATGTTGTTTTGTGCATGTTTACGCTCAGGTTTTTTTCAATAAACTAACGTATACATTAAAATAAAAAAGTGGCCTATTACACTTTTGGACATGCCTGACGAGTAATTATGCCAAATTTGAGGAAAATAAGTTTATTAGTGCTCCTGCTATCTACTACGGAAGCTTAAGATACACTGATACAGTGAATTTCATGGAAGCACCTCATTTTGGACAGACAAGCTTTAACTCCTCGGATGGGGGACTTGATGATAACTGAATTTCTTTAAAAAATCAGAGTAAGTTGGCCAAGAATCAACAAATAATGTGTAAAAAGTTTTAAGTTGATAGCTTCATTAATTTTTCCAAAAGAAATCTAAAATTCGCTAATTTTATAGGCTGATCTAGGAGAATGACCGTTTAATGGGGAACAGCTTGGGCAGGGCAACCGCGAATTCAGGACGGTCATAAAGTCTCGGTCCATTTCTAAGGATTAATGGATGCATTTACGCAATACCCATGTACGTTTTCCATCAGTCCATGTATACGTTTGTAAAACATTAGATATCGTAGCACAGTTCGTTGAGGAGTAGGCCTGAAAACATCCAAAACCATACCTTGCGAAGTAGGCGAGGCTGCATCTCGGTCTCGAGCTCTTAGATCGTGGAGATGCCTCTACTTTGGTTTGTTCATTCTTGACTTTATTCATTCCCAAGTATAGAAACCTATAGAAACCTAAGGGTGTCAGTGCTAGATGAACGCGATTGCCACAGTCTTGTTGAATGCGTCATCGGATCTTCCAGTTATGTACATACATACCTACTCACCTTGTACGAGAGCAAACTGAGAGGGTCTTCCATCCTGTTGAAACAAAACAGTGTCAATCATGCCTGGGTGCAGAACCTGTGGTTCCAGAAATTGCTCCAGCGGCTAAAAGTAAATACACTGATTAAAACAAAACCGCAACATTAAGGAGGAGTTCTGTGGGATAAAAGAAAGTCAGTAGGCGTAAAATACACCTGGAAGATGACGTCTGTTCAAATTTCGAGCCAGTTGCATGAGAGTGGAGCTAGTAGTGCCGCCGTGAGGTTGCAGATCAGGTTTACTTTAGATACATGCTGTAACGCTTGTGATCGTTAGTTACCTTTCAGACTGGAGCCGGCCGCGGTGGTCTAGCGGTTCTAGGCGCGCAGTCCGTAACCGCGCGACTGCTACGGTCGCAGGTTCGAATCCTGCCTCGGGCATGGATGTGTGTGATGTCCTTAGGTTAGTTAGGTTTAAGTAGTTCTAAGTTCTAGGGGACTGATGACCACAGTAGTTAAGTCCCATAGTGCTCAGAGCCATTTGAACCATTTTTTCAGACTGGATGTTTGACTTTAGCAATGACGCCTTTAAGGCGACAAATACGCCGCTATCAACACCTCATTGAATTGGAAATTAGGTCCAGCAATTAGGCCATCAGAAGCTTGATCTTCCTTCTACGGTACTGCAGAAAGACTTAGGAGAAATAAAGCAAATGCACATGACTGCTGGTAGTGGTGGTCAGGAGAATGTACGGTTCCAAGAGGATGGGGCTAAGTGGCACCACCAAGAGGGAAGAGCACAGTTTTTTGTGTATGGCTCTGGCACATCGTACTACATACGCAGCAACAACAGCAACTACTGTGACAACAACGAACTGTTACAATTCGATCATTTGAAGGCCAAATCCAAGTCAGGCGCACCATAGCGTGAATTCCACTGACCCAAAAACCGACGCCATTTGGACTTCACGGCGGGTGATGGAGCCCCTCAGAGTGACAGCAGGCAATCCGGGAAAGAATGCCAGCGTGTACTCGGTTTGTTTGCCACGTGGTCTCGTCCGTGATGTGGAAGACACCTCGCCGGCAGCTATCGAGCGCACCGTGTGCAACCGTCTGCATGTAGTAACACATGTCGGCACGGATGTCGCCTGCCACTTGGGTTCTGAGGGCATCCTCGGCTCCTTTCGACAAATGGCTGATTTGGCGAAGGCAACTAGCATCGCACGCAGGGTGCAGGCTAAGCTGTGTATTTGTAGCATCGTTTTCAGGGTTTATGGCGGTCCTCTGGTCTGGAGTACTGCATAGAAAGAAGGATCCTTTATTGTATGATTATATGATAGCAGAACAAACACTGGTAGCAGTTACTTCTATAAAATAACTGGGAGTATGCGTGCGGAACGATTTGAAGTGGAATGATAATATAAAATTAATTGTTGGTAAGGCGGGTACCAGGTTGAGATTCATTGGGAGAGTGCTTAGAAAATGTAGTCCATCAACAAAGGAGGTTGCTTACAAAACACCCGTTCGACCTATACTTGAGTATTGCTCATCAGTGTGGGATCCGTACCAGATCGGGTTGACGGAGGAGATAGAGAAGATCCAAAGAAGAGCGGCGCGTTTCGTCACAGGGTTATTTGGTAACCGTGATAGCGTTACGGAGATGTTTAATAAACTCAAGTGGCAGACTCTGCAAGAGAGGCGCTCTGCATCGCGGTGTAATTTGCTGTCCAGGTTTCGAGAGGGTGCGTTTCTGGATGAGGTATACAATATATTGCTTCCCCCTACTTACACCTCCCGAGGAGATCACGAATGTAACTCAGAGAGATTAGAGCGCGCACGGAGGCTTTCAGACAGTCGTTCTTCCCGCGAACCATACGCGACTGGAACAGAAAAGGGAGGTAATGACAGTGGCACGTAAATTGCCCTCCGCCACTCACCGTTGGGTGGCTTGCGGAGTATAAATGTAGATGTAGATGTATATGTCACACAGCAAGAGCTTCTGTGAAGTTTTGAAGGTAGGAGACGAGGTACTCGTAGATCTGGAGCTGTGAGGAGGGGCTGTGAGTCGTGCTTGGGTAGCTCAGTCAGTGCAGCACTCAGTTTTAATCTGTCAAGAAGTTTCAATCTAACTGCGTCTGAAAATCGTAGTTCCTCTCACTTTGACCTCCTTGCTCACACTGGAGAGTATTTTTTGCTTTCTGGATTATACGAGTGTATGTGCAATGATTGTAATTAATGGGATTAATTTAGGCTATGGCATTTATTTCAGTTGGATGAAACCCCGTTTTAATTATTACCTGGCATTTGTAAGTACCAGCAATCAGGACTCATTTACGAGGGAATTTTTTTCGTACTACTCAATCCGTTGCGCAATAGAATAATTTACGTATCGGCGTTTATGGGAAGCGATATCTGTCTCTGTCGTTCCAAAATTTACACCCACTTTTACAGCTGGAATGCTTACTAGTTCGATTGGTGTTCTACAATTTAACGATCTGAAGACCGCGAGTAATGAATTCACTGAGATTGTGTCAACTTACGCCATTTGGAATTGTGTCGAATGAGATGACATGGTGACTCCACACTGTCCCAGATCAGAGATATTGCTCTATACTCCAGCAACACTTCGGCTACCTCTGTCTACAATGTCGTATTGCCCGACAACTGTTTATTGCGGTGATAAATCATTGTTCTAATGTTGTGCAGCATTAATCTGACAAGATGCCTCGTCCACTACTCGTGCATTATCAGGATTACTTCACTGATATTGAACGTTATTCGCTCTTCTGCGTCTGGTATCACTACCACCTACCGATTTACTAGTTGCTGCACGTCCTTCGTGGAATTACGGTACATTGTGCCTTTCTTTAAGGCATTTTTTCAACAAATGTATAATTTCGCAACTCCCGGGTGTGCTCTATTACCTGTACCTCTCTGCTACCTGCATTGTCCATTAACATCGCATATAACCCAACCACCATTTCGTTTTCTATCAGAGTTCTGATTTGACTTGGGTGTCCACAATATACCTCTTACTATCACAATGCTCTGTCTCCTTCTTAGGTAAATTTCCTATTGAACTCCCTCTGTACAACTAATTTCTCCACTTTCATCGTCTGAACTCATCTTCATTTCTTACTGATGTCAAAAATCTTCAACAAAATTCACTCGTCATTTCCACTATCCTCTCCGTCGAAATCAACAGCAGACTTAGACTCATTTCCCAGAAAGATCACCACAACACTGAAATGCAGCTCCGAGACGACACAAATGACACAAGATATCCAAACATAGTAAATTGCACTTGAAATAGCACTTATGTGAGAATCACATCCAAACACATACAGCATACAGTCATACATTCTGTCCGTTAGTCTACTAATAACTACTTTACGCTAACATTAAACGAAAATTTCGTTCATTTCTAAGACCAAGTCTCCAAGCAACAAAACATGGAGATTTGAAAAGGAAATAAGGAGCAGTGGATAAATAATAACACCAGGTGCTCTATGTTGGTAGCCGTTAATGTAGTAGTCAAATCTATAATACATAAGGCACTGCACTTAAATACAGCATTTTTGAATTAAATTATTTCTTAAATTCCATTTCAGTGTGGCATATGGAAATTACATACAGGGATTAGGAATGTCAGCTGCAAGAACGTGAAGTAAATTAGTCACACACATTTATTTCTCTATTTTCTTCTTCTCTTCAGGCATTAGACAAAAAGGGATGTTGCCGTTCACATGTTTTCTGGGGTCTTTCTCTATCTCTTCTTCCATAGGCACTCACAGTCTCCAGTCTTTTAGGGGAGTCTCTCACTCAGCATTCCTTCTGGGTGTTTGACGCATTTTCTCCAATAATCTAGAATTTTATCATTAAAACTAAAACCTTTTGGATGTTCTCTGATCATTGATTCCTTAGTCTGCCTTCTATTACGCAACCCTTAACGCTTCTCAGGAGTTTCATTTCTTGTGCGTGAATATGCTCTCTTGCCTTTTGGTAATCACCCAGGTCTTGCTTCCATGGAACAGTGTGGGGATTGTAGCAGATTTGTACAGTTTAATTTTATTATCTTTCATAGTTTTGTCTTTCAGGTTTCTGTTAATAATAATCGGCTGAATTTACTAAGCTTAATTTCTGTACCAATAGCTATATCTAGTCAAGCGACATTTCACATCTTTTTTAACTGAAATGGTTTACTCGTTCTAAAATTCTTTGAACTGTCGCTACTTTGGTTCTAAAGTGTTATTTCGGCATGAAGGCCGTTGTATTAGTTTTTCCTGTTCGTATTTCCATGTCAGATTTCACACTTATTCCATTTCGAAGATCCTTTAATTAATCTACTAGGATCATTGCATCGTCAGCATTCAGTAAGTTATCTAAATGAATTTTCCAGCTGTGTATATACCTTTCCGAAATTCTGTTTCCCATATATGCGTTAATCCATGCACGTAAATGCTGAACAAAGTTGGTGAGCTGCAGTAGCCTTCTCTTACTCGTTTGCTAGTCGTTTTTCCTGTTACATTCTGAAACCTTACGTTTAAGATCTTCGCGTACACCTCATATGCTGAGTCCTGTAAATTTCTCTGTAGCTAGTGGGTAGGCTCATTTCTTTCTTTATAAAAATGATGGACACATACTTTCAAGAACGAAAGTACTTTTAGACTGCAGTTCTACAAATATAATTTACAAATTAGTTTCATTCGCAGAAAGGAAATAATAGTGTAGCTTTACCAATAACAAGATTTTCAGTGTCGTTGCCACTGTTTTAAGCTGTTGATGCTATCTGGCAGCTAGGCTTGGATAATAGATGTAAAGCGTTTATCAGACATTGGCGGCGAGACTGACGGCGTGCTGGATTCGGCGTTCGGAATCTCTTGCTGCGTGATAGTAATGTGCGGGCGTGATAGCGTCGGCTGTGAGCATCCTCTGGTGGTGGTGTGGATTCGGCGACAATGGGGACCTTTCGGCAGCGGCCGTAATTCAAAGTCGTGAACTTGAAATAGACATACTCCGAAGTCAAATGTCCCGTTTCGATTTTTGTCAAGAACTGCCGTCTCGGTGACAAGTGTCTTCTTTCCTGTCTCGAAGACAAATGACCTTCCAAATCCATCTTCTGGCGTTTTACTGAGCTATGGGTCTGTGTGTAGTCAAGGTCCCAACTGGCTAGATTATGTTTTGCTCTTCTCGCCCCCAAATTGTAGATGATTTCGTACCGCCCACCATTTCGCACAAGGAAGGAAGACTACATGCATACTTTAAAGCAGCTGAAGCCACTTTACTGGACAAGCAACTTGGATCTAGTTAAGAAAAGAGATCCTGTGTACTGTTGACTGATCCCTCAGCTTCGCCCTTGAACTTGCTAACATCCTCTTTCTTTGCATCTTAACAATGTGTGTCTAGGTCAGCGATCATTCCCGCATTTCTAGAGGCAGAGGGCCATACACCGAAGTAAAAAAATGCATTCACACTAAGCGTTCTTACCCTTGGCAAACAGCATATTTTCCCGTGAGGGCCTGTCTTGCAACTGGTTTAACAATCCCAGCACCTACCTTTCGTGGCGCTGTCTGTCAAAGTGACGATTCCTGCCGGCTGCTTTCGCAAACTGGCGCCTGAAGCGAACAGAAAAGAGTTTCTGTCTCGTGAGCTGCAGGAGTGTAGGACTAGCTAGCACTATGAGCCGCCTCTAGCTGTTGAGGTGACAGGTTTTCCTCGTTGTATGAGGCGGGAAATCGTGTATTTAGATGATGTTGTGACAGCCTTTTCATCGCGTCGTCACGGGAAGTGCAGGGGAGCTGCATAGTGTTTAATATCTTCCAAGTAACTAAGTGCTTGAAGTATTTTTTCCAGTTGTTCCATCGTGGTTACTCATTTATTAATTGTTGGAAGTATCAGATAGATTCATTACTTTCTGTCAGCTGAATTGTTTGTTTTAGGAACCAGGAAGTTGACGTTTCCTTGGTTTCGCGGTGAGTGTGGGGTGTGTCTGTGTTTCTAGTCAGTCACGAAACATGTGTTATGATATACATTGCCACCATTCTGAGTGATTAGCAAACAACAAATAGTTAGTGGTCGGTCATTAGGAATACGTGTTGTGTGCGAAGTCGTGTAGCAGTTGTTGTTGTTATTTGTCGGTCTCACTTTCTGTACATGCGAGCCCGCGGGTTTCGCACGACGTCTAGCGAAATCACATCGCAGGGTTTCCAGCGTGACATACCATTCCTATGTGCATTTGGCATGCATGTGAAATCTTTGAAGGTCTGGGCTTTGAATGCTTGTTCACTATGCATGGTACTATCAACTGTACATTGAGATCTGAAATTCGCAATACGACATCCTTTATTCAATTTCTGCAATAGTGATTGCTCCGTTCGTGTAGTGCGTTCAGTCATGTGCAACGAAACATGCACAGGGTTACGTGCTAAGCGGTGTACCCCTGGAAACGTTCTATCAGCAGCAGGTTAGCATTTGTTTCCTGCGGCGAGCACCGACAAGCTGTTCTTATAGTGGGTTTGCAGTGAGTTTGGTTAGAATATTTGTTCCTGGTCTACCATGTATCTCGTGTTCGAGAGTCGAATGTAGCTTCAATGTGAGTACTTCCACTATGAAATGTGATCGGTGATTAGGCACACATGTGTCGTGTGTCTTTTTTGTCCTCGAACAACTTGATAAAGTAGTTGGCTTATAGTTTGTCGATCTGGTGTCTTGTAATAGAAGTCATTTTGAGACCTTTGTGTCATCGGTTTGGAATGTAACTCCACACCTCAGTAGGTACGATAAGAGTAGTAGTTTTTTGACGAGGAAATAAGTTTTCCACGTCATTTGAGAGGAATTACCCTTGTGTTTTCTGCATGGAATGTTGAGTGACTAAATTAAAACTGGAGGAACCACAGTGTTTTAAATGGTCACATTGTGGCGTTGTTCAACATGTCGTTTGCGAGAGCTGCATCCCACAAAAATATTAAACTTGGTTAGCTACGTTTCTTGCAGTGTCTCCATCGGTTTTTTTTTATTACTTGCGAACGGCTGTCCAAAACTACCGGCGTAAGCATTCACCCTCATTTAGCCAACGGCCTTGTCAAAAAGGACGGAGGAGCGGACAGAGATTCAGGGCACTCTCTTGTCCTTGGGGTAGGAAACTGCCCGAAAAGGAGGAAGAATCGGCATCGATCAATGACAAAGGGACGCAAGAGGTAATGGAAACCACTGCATGAAAGACATGTCATGTGTATCCACAGGAAATGTGATCTTTAATTGAAAGAGCGTCGTGATGACCTCTCCATTGGCAAAAGATTTTGGATTAGTGACTCATTTGTATTTCCGGGAGGGGACTGACGAGGGGAAGGTGACCAAGAGGAAATGAGTGAATAACCAACGAAAGGGTAATGTTGTACGAGTCGCGGCGTGGAATGTTAGAGTTTAAACGTGGTAGAGAAAGTAGAAAATCTATTAATGGAAATGTTAAGGCTCGATCTAGATATAGTGTGCATCAATGAAGTGAAAGAAGCCAGGACATCTGGTCAGATGAGTATAGGGAAATATAAAAGACAACAGGAAATGGTAAGGCGAATAGGATTCGTTGCGAATAAGAAGGCCCATAGATAGGGAAAGATTCCAGTTAGAGTGCATTATGATCAGTCGGAGATACCGAAATCAGATACTGGACGCCAAGGCGCGCCCTGGAGCAGATATAGACTCAGATCACAATTCAGTAATGATGAAGTTTGAGAGACTAGTCACGAAAAATTGCGCATAGAAGTTGGATTCGTAAGTACTTCGGAATGAAGAGATACTCTTGAAGTTCCCTGAGGCTATAGATACAGCATTAGGGTATAGCTCAGAAGTCGGATCAGTTAAAGATGAATGGGCATCTCTAAAAAGGGCTATCACGGAAACTGGAAACATAGAAACGGAAACATAGATACAAAGAATGTAACTTCGAAGAAACCACGGGTAACAGAAACTGGAAACATAGAAACGAAAAGATAGATACAAAGAATGTAACTTCGAAGAAACCACGGGTAACAGAAGCAGATCGATGAAAGAACGAAGTACAAAACCGTTCAGGAATAATCAGGAGTACGGAAACACATGTCACCTAGGAATGAAATAAACAGAAAGTGCAGGGAAGCTAAGGCGAAATGGTAGAATGAAAAATGTGAAGAAATCGAAGTCGGAAGGTGTCGGTAAACTTTAAGAGTGCAATGGAAATTCGACTCTTAAACGCACAGGAGCGCGTGGATAGGTGGAAAGAGTACACTGAAGGCCTCTATAAGGGGGAATACTTATCTGATGACACGATTGAAGAAGAAACATCATAGCCAAAATTCCGAAGATTGCATGAGCCGACAACCATGAAAATTATTAGCTCAACAGCTCAAGCATCCAAGTAGCTGACAAGGAGAACATACAGAAGAATGGAAAAGGAAACCGGGGATGTGTTGGATTACAATCAATATGGCTACAGGAATGGTAAAGGTACCATACAGGCACTCGTGACGTTGGTTGATAACGGAAGCAAATAATAATAAACAAAAAGACGCCGCAAGTGGTACCCCAGCATTCTGAGGCGCCTTGTGAGGTCCGCGTGACTTCCCCCCGTCATAAGCGCGAGTCCTCCCTCAGGCATTGGTGTGTATGTTGTCCTCAGGGTAAGTCAGTTTCAGTTATAGTTAAGTAGTGTGTAAGCTTCGGGACAGATGACCTCAGCTGTTTGATCCCATAAGATCTTACCACAAATTTCGAAAAACACACGTCATACGATTTCTCGGCCAGGAAGAAACTGTCAACAATCTCAATGTTCGAATTTCTGAGTGAAGTAAGGGTAAGCTGTAGGGTAAGACAGGTAATATACAATACGTGCGAGAGCCAAGATGGAACAATAGGAGTGGCAGACCGAGAACGAAGTGCCCGGTTTAAAAATCATGTAAGACAGGTATGTAGTCTTTCGCCGCTACAGCTTAGCCTCGTATTAAAAAGTGGGTAAGTCTGTGACATAGTGCTCCAACTGGTCCATCTATGCTTCAAAGCAGCAATGACGGAAATAAAAGGGAAGTTCAACAGTGGAATTAAAATTCAAAGTAAAAGATTTGATACGACATCGCCATCCACAGTGAAAGTGAAGAATTGTTAGAGGATCTACTGAACGGAATGAGCAGTGTAATGAGCACCGAACATGGACTGAGAGTAAATCGAAGGTAGACGAAGGTAATGATAAATAGCAGAAATGAGAAGAGTGAGAAATTTAACATCAGGATTGGTGAAAAAGAAGCAGATGAAGTTAAGGAATTCTCCTATATATCCTTCTTTCTTTTGCTACTGGCTTTATCCCGCATCGTCCGCAGGGTTGGCAGGGTTAAGTATGGATTTGGATAGGTGAATGTTAAGGGGTGGCCGGATGTCCTTCCTGCCGCCACCCCATATCCCCCGGGACGGAATTTGTGTACCCCAACTGTCTGCGTCTAGTGTAAATCGTGAAAGAGTGGGAATGTGTTTTAAATGTCTGCGAGTCGTGTAACTGAGGCGGGACGTGGGGACCAGCCCGGTATTCACCTGGAAAACCGCCTAAAAACCACATACAGGCTGGCTGGCACACCGGCCGTCGTCGTTAGCCGGATTCAATCCGGGGCCGGCGCGCCTACCCGAGTCCAGGAAGCAGCGCGTTAGTGCTCTCGGCTATCCTGGCGGGTTTAAGGAATTCTCCTATCTAGGTAGTAAAATAATGCTAAACGGATGGAGGAAGGAGTACATGAAACGCGACTAGCACTTTTGGAAACGTCATTCCTTGACAAAAGAAGTCAACTACTAATAAAGACATTAAACGCTGGCCATAATTTGCTGAAGAATTCTCTGAGAATGTACGTTTGGAGCATAGCATTTTGTGGTAGCAAAATATGGCTTGTGGGATAACCGGAAAAGAAGAATATCGAAGCATTTGGAATATGGTCCTATGGAAGAAAGTTGAAATTTTGGTGGAATAATAAGGTAAAGAATGAGGAGTTCCTCGGGAGAATCGCCAAGGAAAGGAATTTATGGAAACCACAGACAAGAAGACGCACCGGGCGCTGTTGCATCTTTTAAGACATTAGGGATTAACTTCTATGGCACTAGAAGGAGCTGTAGAGGGTAGAAACTGCAGATTAAGATAGAATTGGAATACATCCAGTAAATAACTGAGGACGTAGGTTGCAAGAACTCCTCCGCTCAGAGACTGGTAAAAAAAGTGAAGGGCTTATTGAAGCGAGCCCTTTGTCGCGTACAGAACATTAGACATGCGTTCCTTGTCGGTGTAGTCTGCTTTCATCACCTGAAAAATCCTACTCTGAAAATGTTTTCATATTCTAATTCCTTCAGTAATATATTAGCCCACGGCGCTGGTTACTGTTAGGGCTACCGCGCTATGCAGGGTTTTACTGTTAGTCACGCTATTGCTCGTCAAGTTATGAGGTGGTTACCTCACCGCTGCAAACCGAAAGCCTAGTTTAAGCTACGACTCGTTTCTGTTAGCTGAGTCATAGTTTATGAGGGACCATTGCCATAGTTATAAGTGACGTCAATCTTATTACAGTTAACAAATTGTAAGCTCTCAAGTGACAGTAGTCTTGGTTATTGCTTAGTGCGTCGCCACTATGTCTACTGATGTATAGTAACTAATATTACTAACTGGGCATGTGAAACAATGCTAAGTATGCAACTGCTTGACTGTGAATCCTTGTTTCTTAACCATTGCGAATGTCGCTTCACATTTAATATTTATGGAGGCCAGAAATTTTATTTAATGCATTTCAGATTAAGTTTTAGGGCACTGCGCAACTGAATGTTTTGGTGTGACTAAATGTGTTCAGACAATGGTGATATTGCTTGAAGTGAGATCAGGTTGCTTATTCAGACTTCTCTTTCATAGAAACAAAGCTCTTGTTTGTCTTTGGTTTTACACTCTCAGCAGTCAAAATGTGCTCGCCGTCGTAGCTACCGACGCTACACTGCTTCACCGGGGTCAGGTCCTCTCTGACACCTGGCTCACTCCACGAACGACGGGCGTTTGCATTCGCAGACTTCATTAAGAAATTTGAGTAGGAAGAAAAAGGGAATAAAAGCAAAAATTGAAAAATAAAATTGTGTCAGCCATACCGACCCTGTCGGAAACATCTCAGCGCTCCATTACTTTCCCACGCTTCTTGACGTTTCCCGTACCGTCAATTTCACATTTGCGTCTCATCTCCTGTGGTGGCCCTGCGTCTAATAAACTCTCCCGTTCTCCAGTCTGACAATGTGAGCACACACCCCTTCGTCACTTCTTAACAGCAAAAACCACTATCCATGCGCCAAGAATCTTTATTTCACTGACGCGCAATAGGGGATTCATCCATTCCACTGGAGGTCCCTCGTTTACGGGCACATCCTCAGGTCCACTGTATACTGGCAGCGTGACATCCAGTGGTGAACACATAATACACTCCTGGAAATGGAAAAAAGAACACATTGACACCGGTGTGTCAGACCCACCATACTTGCTCCGGTCACTGCGAGAGGGCTGTACAAGCAATGATCACACGCACGGCACAGCGGACACACCAGGAACCGCGGTGTTGGCCGTCGAATGGCGCTAGCTGCGCAGCATTTGTGCACCGCCGCCGTCAGTGTCAGCCAGTTTGCCGTGGCATACGGAGCTCCATCGCAGTCTTTAACACTGGTAGCATGCCGCGACAGCGTGGACGTGAACCGTATGTGGAGTTGACGGACTTTGAGCGAGGGCGTATAGTGGGCATGCGGGAGGGAGGCCGGGTGGACGTACCGCCGAATTGCTCAACACGTGGGGCGTGAGGTCTCCACAGTACATCCATGTTGTCGCCAGTGGTCGGCGGAAGGTGCACGTGCCCGTCGACCTGGGACCGGACCGCAGCGACGCACGGATGCACGCCAAGACCGTAGGATCCTACGCAGTGCCGTAGGGGACCGCACCGCCACTTCCCAGCAAATTAGGGACACTGTTGCTCCTAGGGTATCGGCGAGGACCATTCGCAACCGTCTCCATGAAGCTGGGCTACGGTCCCGCACACCGTTAGGCCATCTTCCGCTCACGCCCCAACATCGTGCAGCCCGCCTCCAGTGGTGTCGCGACAGGCGTGAATGGAGGGACGAATGGAGACGTGTCGTCTTCAGCGATGAGAGTCGCTTCTGCCTTGGTGCCAATGATGGTCGTATGCGTGTTTGGCGCCGTGCAGGTGAGCGCCACAATCAGGACTGCATACGACCGACGCATACAGGGCCAACACCCGGCATCATGGTGTGGGGAGCGATCTCCTACACTGGCCGTACACCACTGGTGATCGTCGAGGGGACACTGAATAGTGCACGGTACATCCAAACCGTCATCGAACCCATCGTTCTACCATTCCTAGACCGGCAAGGGAACTTGCTGTTCCAACAGGACAATGCACGTCCGCATGTATCCCGTGCCACCCAACGTGCTCTAGAAGGTGTAAGTCAACTACCCTGGCCAGCAAGATCTCCGGATCTGTCCCCCATTGGGCATGTTTGGGACTGGATGAAGCGTCGTCTCACGCGGTCTGCACGTCGAGCACGAACGCTGGTCCAACTGAGGCGCCAGGTGGAAATGGCATGGCAAGCCGTTCCACAGGACTACATCCAGCATCTCTACGATCGTCTCCATGGGAGAATAGCAGCCTGCATTGCTGCGAAAGGTGGATATACACTGTACTAGTGCCGACATTGTGCATGCTCTGTTGCCTGTGTCTATGTGCCTGTGGTTCTGTCAGTGTGATCATGTGATGTATCTGACCCCAGGAATGTGTCAATAAAGTTTCCCCTTCCTGGGACAATGAATTCACGGTGTTCTTATTTCAATTTCCAGGAGTGTATTTTTGCATATGTTCTGTGCTCATATAGACAAGTTAGAATTGTGAGTCTCGATAGATTTGCCTTTCAGCTTGCTTTGAACTTAAATATACCTCGACGTCATCAGAATACATGTTGTATTAACAGTGGTACAGAACTGATTACCCGTCATTCATGTGCAGTGAACATGACTTAATACTGAATATTTGTGGATATCTTGTAGAACCTGTGTACTTCACTCGGTTATCCAGTTTCGTTTCATCACAATTAAACATTAGGCTGCTTAGTTTGACCACTAATATTTCAGCGGCATTGCTAAAATCTGAGAAGCACGTGATAGTCACCTCTAGTCTGTCATGGTAATATGTAGATTGTCTGTTACCTTTATTTAAGAGATCTGTGTGCTACTATGTTTGGTTTTTTTCAATAGTGTTGCCTGTTGTTAGGTTTTTACTAATCTGGTCGTGGACCGCATGCACTAACGCCTAGAACAGTGCCTGAGCAATACGAAATGGACTAAGGCAGCGTCATTTAGGGGCTACTGCTCGAGAGAACCCTGTTTTCAGGCAACAAAGAAACTGCCGATGGGGAGTCTTTTGCCACCTATTATCGCCTACATTTGGAGGAAGGTGTCTTGGTGACAGAATGTGTGTTAAGTCACGTCAGAAATATGTTGAGAAGGGGTAAGAACCATCAGACTCCTATTGGGGTGACTGCAATAACGTGCACAGAGAAGTGGGGTTGGGGGAACGGGCGAGGTGGATATGAACAGGAAGAGAGGGCGATGGAGGAGGAGATTGTCACAGATAGGTTGAGGAGGATATGGACAGAGAGAATGGCGAGGGGAGGGGAAGTGGACAGACAAAGCGGTTTGGAGGAGATGGACGAATGAAAGGAAAGAGGAGGAGATGGACAGTATAAGGAGGAACAAGAAATGGACAGATGGGGGCAAGGGGAGATGAAAAGACAGAAGGCCAGGAGCCAATTGGGGTAACGGAAGACGAAGAAATGGACAGAGAAATGGAAGAGGAGGAGATGGACAGAGAGAGGGAAGAGAAGGAGATCGTCAGAGAAAGGAAAGAGGAGGAGAAGGTGAAGAGGGAGAGGGGGGAGGAGGAGATAGATAGAAGTGGGAGGAAACAGACAGAGAGCGGGGCTGGCGGAGGTGGACTGAGGAGTGTGGAGAAGGACAGAGAGGGACAGAAGAAGGAGATGGACAGAGAGAGGTGGAAGGAGAAGATTGACCAATGGAGGAATAGAATAAATAGAAACCTGCGCAACGCCGAGCACTCAGCTAGTATCGCTATAAATCTTTGTCAGTATACGTTGACTGTTCGGTATAGGCTAAACACAAATAATTGATGTGGACTACACGAGCACATGAGCACTCCTACCGACTGCGCAGAAGAGGTAGGGAGACCAAGAACGAAGTGCTTGGATAAAAAATGGAGTAAGACGTGGATGAAGCATTTCGTCCCTACTGTTCGATCTATGCATCAAAGATTCAATGACGGATAGAAAACTAAGGTTCAAGATGGGGATCTAAATT
The DNA here is from genome assembly GCF_021461395.2 of Schistocerca americana. Classification (NCBI taxonomy): domain Eukaryota; kingdom Metazoa; phylum Arthropoda; class Insecta; order Orthoptera; family Acrididae; genus Schistocerca; species Schistocerca americana. The sequence continues at coordinate 746,609,587 of NC_060122.1, read as the reverse complement.
CATGGTGAAAGGTTATCAGTGATTCGATTCTCTGGTGACATTACTATCCTCAGTGAAAGTAAAGAGGAATTACTGAATGTGTTGACTGAAATGAGTAAAGAATACAGGTCGAGAGTAAATCGAAGAAACACGAAAGTAATGAGAAGTGGCAGAAATGCGAACAGCGAGATACATAACATCAGATTTGGTGATCGCAAAGTAGATAAATTTAAGGAACTCATTTTAAATGAACACACCGCCATTTGACTTTTATTATTGTTTATTGAGACCAAGGTTTCGGCCTTTTATGCGATTTTCGATTTACTTTATGTCATTAACATCATTTTAAAATTACATAAAAGGCCGAAACTGCGTCATAATTAAAAATACAGGAACACAGTCCAATAGCGGTGTGTTTGTTCAAAAATTATTGTATGAGTGTTGCTCGACAACATCAAAAACTGGAATTTTGCTCCCTCGGCAGCAACACAGCCCGTGACAGACGGAGCAATGGGGACATCAAAAGCAGACCAGCTCCGGCAAAAAGGGCACTCCTGGCCAAGAGAAGTCTAATAGTATGAAACGTATGCATTAATTCGATGAAGAAATCTCTGATAATTTACGTTTATTTGTAGCACAGCATTGTATGATAATGAAAAGGGGCTATGGGAAAAACGGAACAGTATTGAATCAAAGCGTTTGAGATTTGTTTCTACAGAAGAATGTTGGAAATAAGGTGAACTGATGAGGAAAGGAGTGACGAGGTTCTGTGCAGTATCAACGAGGAAAGGAGTATGTGGAAAACACTGACACGAAGTAGGGATAGGACGGTAGGTCATCTGGTACTAGGGGAAGCTGTGGAGGGTAAAATTGTAGAGCAAGACTGAGATAGGAATAATTGGATAACATCCACCAAATTATCGAGGACGTAGCTTGTAAGCGCTACTCTGACAGTCAGAGGAATGATGATTAACACAGGGAAAAAAAAGAAAACGACGTGCAGCTCTGTGCGGCATGGGATCCAGCAATCACGGCGTATTTGAAGGGATATGATCGAATCAGGAGTCAACGTAGCCCAAATATGGCGATGCCAGGAGGACCAGTAACATCATAGCTCGAAGCTACTGTATATAAGGGTATGGAAGCTTTTCCGAAATCTCGTGTAATTTTAATCACAACCTGAGAACATTTTATTCCGTATCACCGTCACGAGACTCTGCACTCTTACAACTTTTCGATTGATTATTGAGTATTAATCATAGGGTTCAGATGCTTACAAGATTAATTAATGAAAGAGATAGAAAAGAGAGAACTGAGAGCTGTGCGTTTGATCACGGCATTGTTTAGTAGGCGTTACGGAAATGCTAAACAAACTCTAGTAGCATTCGCTAGGCATTGCGCATCACAGTAAAGTCCATCCACTGAAATTTCGCTAACGTACGTTCCAGAGAATGTCGGGCAACACATTACTGCTTGGAACCATGTCTCCCGAAATGGCTGCAACGGAAAAGTCAAGAACCGCAAGAGTTCGTACCTTCATATAGTCTTCCCAGGCACCTTTCTGCGAATCTAAAGTGTTAGGCGGAAACTGTAGCATTATCAGCAGGAACATCCACCATACTCTGTGCTGTGGCTCCCAGAATATAGACGCAAATGGAGGAATTGGATTTCAACCCAGTCTGAAATACAGTTGGTACGCACTACATGCGTAAAGTTGCCTGGAAGTGGAAAGACCGGCAAAATAAGAATTGAACATCAATCGTATGCACGCTCATATTAACACTCCTAAACATAAACAACTTTACCAGTTAGGTCAACAGGACATTGACATTTTAAGACAAAATTATGAAATTGGGTTAAACAGTTTAAGAACAATTACTGATAATCGATCAACAATGTTATTAAATTTTTTCAGTGATTTCAAATAACAAAAAAGTTAGTGTCCATTCAAATATTTGCTCCCAACTCTCCAAAGGTCAGTCATGGGATCATAAAATATGGAAGTTTAAATTTACAACAACTGATATTCTCTTTCCAAAATTATACAAATTTTGTGGGCCACTGGCAACTTTTTTTCAAAATATTCACAACAAGTTTCAATAATAGTAGCATGATTATATTTTACCGGTTGAAATTACGTAACAATTTCTTCAAAAGTTATATGAAAAAATTCTTCAAAACAGGGATGCCACAAACTTCTGTACAATGTGTTTGACTAAAATACGAAACTTAATTCAAGTTTACCTGAAAAGGATCTCATTAAAAGGAAACCAGATCAATTAAAGTTGCTTGATGCGAAACCACCACGTGTCGGGCAATGTGGTCTCGAGGGAGGGTTTCAAAAACAATAACTTAAAAAAACAATCGCTATTTGAGCGGGTAACGGTACTTTTGGAGATTAATAGTGGGTTCATGGCAACATTGCACGACTTTTGCATTGCTGACAAATTTATTCAGGATGGCGTCAGTAGTGTAGCAAAGTCCCACTGATGACATCATCTGATGGCATTACCGGATAACAGGACGTGTTGCTGCCCTCCCTCTCCCTGCCCCTCTCCCTCCCACTATCCCTTTCCCTCTTACTCTAACTCTTACACTCACTCTCTCACTCTCCCTCTCACTCTCCCTTTCCTTCTCCCTTTCCCCCCCTCTCTCCCTTTCATCCTACTTCCGCATCCCAACCTCCTCCCTTATCCACCTCTCCCCTCTCCCATTCCCATCAGTTCCCCTTCCTTCCCCCCCTGGAAAAAATGGCAGTAAATGCTCGGTATGGGCTCAGCTGTTGGTGTGGAAGGACATAAGGTGTTTTTTTATTTATGTCATATTTTCGGAGTATAATCCTGTTGGAAAATGCTTCCAAATTTTTTTCTTGTGTGTGTGTGTGTGTGTGTGTGTGTGTGTTCCGCTTCATGTGGAGACTGACTGATGTGGGTGACAAACCACCACCAGAAGGTGGAAAACGCTACCTGGCAACACTGTATCCAGTCAAATGGTCGTGAAATTATGGGTAAAAATTGGCAGGGAACACTACGTGTCTCTTCATCTTGACGTGTGGGAGTTGACTTGCTCTACTTCACAAATCCTCCGCCAAAGGGTGCTTGAAATTGTGACATCCTAGATTTTCACCCAGGAAACTGGCAGTAACCAGTGGCAGGAGTGTGGATGATAATAGGACAGCAGACTATCACTGAAGTACAGAGGAGTAACCTGCTGCCGATATATAAGTAAACAGCTGCCACGAAGGACATAAGGATGGGCAATAATGGGACAGTAGACTTTTGCTGAAGTGCAGAGGACTAGCCTTCAACTGATCTACAACTGAATAGTGGCTGGGAAGGACGTAATGATAAGTAATAATATTAGGACAGCAACCCACTATCCCAGTGCTTCTATTATTTTTCTTTATTGATGACACTCTGCAGTCTACAGAAGAGTTAAAAATATAATCAGGAGATAACAAAACAATAAAAGCAGGCGATAAAACGGTGACTGTTTAAAACTGTAACATGGTTAAAAGTTGCGGAAGTGAGAATATAAAAACAAAAGTTTGGTGAAGCTGATTAAAACACATTGTTAATAGACAGGCACAATTACGAAACTCGACGACAGTCTGGTTTCTATTCGAAAGAGATAGAAAACTCACCTAGCGACATTGTGGTGTCTGTTCGCAACACTCAAAAAGGGGACGCACAGCATTGAACAGTGACGTAGACACTGCTCTATAGAGTAGACACAAAGACAGTTGAGCGGGCTGGTGGGGGGGGGGAGACCCAGACCGATGAGGAGTGCTACTATATTTTTTTTCTTTATTGTTATTTTGCACCTCATACAAGGTGGGCTGGCAGCGGCAAATTTTACTCCGCTCTTCAGCTACAAGCAGTACAATAAAAGAGAAAACCAATGAAGACAGAAAAGTAACACAATGGTGGTTACAAACAGTAGATACAACAATTAAAAAACATGAAGCCGTTCACACTCGACGAGAAACAAGAAAACTGTCGGTACTGTGCACATTACTGATGATTTAGACGACACACATGAACGAAGGAGCGTGGACGGCGAAGAACACTGAATCGCAAACACGACGGCACACACATGAAAACCTGATGGCGATGATGTCCGGCGCGCGAATGTCCACTTAACGTGTGCAAGTCTGGGAACCGGACAAGAGGGGAAGAAGGTGGTGGGGGAGGGAGAGGGGGAAGCAGATATGCCAATAGCAGAGGAGATGGGGGGAGGAATGAAGGAATGGGGGGTAGGGGAAGCCTGGGGGGAGGGGGGAGGAAGGGAGGAGGGAGGAGGGAGGGAAGGGAGAGAGAAGGGAGAGAGGGTGCCCTGAGGAAAAAACACAGGAAGTGGGAGGGGAGGATCATAGTTGATAAGAGGGGTAGATGGAGGGGAGGAGGGTATCATCAGGGAGGCACCTTGGGAGGAGTGCTACTGTAAGTCCCTGCTCCCTATACACAGGAGTTATGTAGTAACATCATTTAGGAAGGAAAACAACTTATGCCAGTCATAAGTGCGCATCCTAGCCAACAGAAATATGGGAAATATAATGTACAACACTTTTTATGAAAGTAATGGGTGGTATACGACACGGAAACTATCTGTCTATGCGAAACATTGTATGCGATACCTGGAACATTCGCAAGTGCACCCTAAGAGTCATCGCGTGGACTACTGCATCACATAGCACTTCGCATGGCCACACATGCGCGCGATCAAGTGACAACTAGTCGTACTCTTGGCAGTAGTGCTTTCATGTTTCTATGTCTTCGCATGTGAGGATGCTTGTCTCGCGATCCCTGCGAACCTTGGGCAAGTCATAGTCGCCACATCAGACTGAATACTAGTCAGATGTCTCCAGAGGGTCCAACGTAAGTGAGCAGTTGAACTCATCACCACCGATTCCAAGTCACAGACAACATTTGTGAAATCAGTGCTGGCATGCATTTTAAGCCACTCCACAAATAGGACCATATGTCCATAACAGAGCTGCTCTCAGAACTGTGGGTAATGTAAAACCTCTCTCTCTGGCAAACAGTACCTGCTGCAAAGAGAAAAAGAGTCAGAGAGAGAGAGAGAGAGAGAGAGAGAGGTAACATCTGTCCCAACTTGTCGAAACCAAACAGTTCAAATCCACTTTAAGCTATTGTCCTTTGTAAACAAATTTCCTGCCTAGTTTGTCTCGCGAACTACTGTAAACCATTGAGTCTTCCGGCTTGTAGTGATGGCTTAAGTAACATTCCTGGAACACCTGGACACTGAGAGAAATGCCTTTTGCAACCAAAACGTACCAGAAATGCTGAACTTGTGAACTGCCACATTCCAAACTTTTCTGTACTTGTTGACCTGTGTTTGCACATGTTACCACTGCATACAAGGTTTCCTATTGGTTCCCATCAAATTTTTCACTGAACTCCAGAACTGGAAAATCCCCAGCCCTGCCATTATGTCTGTCATGCTGCAAATTTTGAATTATGGGAGCATTTGACACATGATCATGTCCACTTCCGAAGACATATGGCAAACATGTCTAAAATTTTATGTTCTTGAAGAAAATCAACAGATGCAGTGTCTGAACGAAACTGCCTGCTATGTAGCCATTAGTATATCAAAGAGGGACCAGGCTGAAATCACTAAAAAGTACACATAATGTGAGAGAAAAATTCATTTATTTATGCTAGAACTTAAATGTAATTTTGCATATCCAGAAGCAAACAGAACATATTTTGTTCATATCCACACATCTTCTTGAGCTAATGGATGGCAGAGCAACTGTGGAATTCCTGATCTTGACCAGCTGCATAGCAAAGGTTCCTCATATTCTTATGATTTTATCCTTGCCTTTTACCTAGGTGTCGGTATCTGTGTAGTCAAATAATCGAAGCAATGCAACTATATCTTCAAAGGGGATGCCAGGCTCATACCAGTGTACTGCATTGCAGAAACGTGTTAACCACATTGCACTGCGCTGTGTTCTGGCACACTTCACTTCTCTGAAAGATGATGCAATGTTCCAGCAATCAGAAAAGCTTTAAACGTTCCTCATTTGCTACAGTGATGTGGGGCATTTTCTGTATTACAGTGGTTAGTCAAAATTATCTTAACAACGAAATGAACATAATACATACAAGACAGAAATATGATGTCACGTGTATTACATTGTAATTTTAGTTGTTTCACTGCTGGTCATTGTAATATCTTACATCTCTTCTGTTTTTAATTGAGGCAATGGCTGAACGGTTACCACTGGAGCAAAGAAGATTTGCAGCAAGTCTGATTGAATTGTATCGCTTTCTGAGTCTCTTCCATGCAAAGTTTAGAGGGTGAATAGCACATGAGACCCCAAGCAGTTTAACAGTATATCACATCTTCAAGAAGTTTGTGGATACTGGCTCAGTAGCTAATAACTATCGAGGCAATGCAGGATGTCAACGATCAGGATGATGTAAACAAAACATTGCTGTTGTACAGGAAGCCGTGTTGCACAGTTCTTCAAAATCAAACATACAATGCTGTATGGAAACACTGATTCCTCAAAAAACAGTTTGACGCATCATGGAACACGACCTTGGGTTAATACTATACCACATACAAATCGCCCAAGCTTGATTCATTGACACAGAAACATAAGCAGGTGGAATGCTGTCAAATTTGAGCTGAAACAACGAATATCCTATAAGATACTCTGAATGTAGTGGCATTCAGCGATGAAGCTACTTTTCGTACAGTGGATTTGCGAACTAAGATAACACAATTTTCTGGGCCACCTAAAACCCATGAATCATTTGGGAGCAAGAACATGACTCCCTCATACTGAATGTTTGGTGCACTGTGACCGCTGCTGAAGTAACTGGACCTACTTTTTTGATAAACGAACTGTTGCCTTTGAAATCTACTTACAGATGTTGCAGCAGCACACCATTGATGAACTGCCACTAGAAATCCGCCCTGCAGGGTTTTTCCAACAAGATGGCGGCCCACTAAACTGGGCCTGTACTTATGAGACTATCTCGACGCGACGTTTCCAGGTCGATGGACTGGTCATTATGGACCATCGTACTGGCCTCCACAACACCATGTGATTTCTGGTTATGTGAAATGGTGAAGGAGCGCGTTTTGAGCTGGTAAGTTCACGGCATAAGTGATCTAAAGGACCGTATATGAGATGCGATCTCATCCAGTCCCTATGAAACGTATGTACTGCCTTTATATTCTGCCGTTAGTCGTTGGTTTTTACTTGTTGAAAGTAATGGCGAACAGGCAGAGTTCGGAGGTATTTAGCACATTCGATGTATTTCGTTTCTAGATGTACGTAAAGTTAATAAACAGTTTCTGCCATGTGAGTGTTAACATAATTTAGACTAACAGTGTATTTTATTGGTGATGATCTCGTTCTCTTGGGTTCCTTGAATGTACGAGTTGTTATCTGTAACAGTCTGTACAAGAATAAATTCCTGCTTAGCATTCACAATAATTCGACAAATGAGGTATGCATTTAGTAAGTCCCTTGAACACTTCAAACTGTTCTACTCACTGGCACATCTATGAAACGTCCTGCATTTTCTAAACTTTTAAAATCCGAGATCAATGCAGCGATATACATTTTATGTGTTGATGCTACGTTACATTATATGCCCTTTTCGGTCTCAGTCCCACTAAGTTTGTAACGTATCTCCGTAAACAGGAATGCTAAACCATTATGTGTAAGCTTCTAACCCTCTGTCACAGAACTAACCTTTTTCCTAAATTCTCCATCCAAATATATGAAACACTGACATGGAAGGGTTAAAGCGTCTTGGTGCCGAATGACACCCCTAATTTCATCTTCTTATTAAACAGGTCTGAACCATAAAGTATATGTAAGAAGAGCTCCTGGTACATATTTCGCTCAACATTTTCTACCACTATTGTTATACTGAGTGATGTCATTGCAGGGTATCAGTCCTACTGATCTAAAAAACTTATAGTTCCCATGTGTAATCAGCTTCCGGCTTTGCCGTGAAGTGCTGTGCTGTGGGATGTGTGCACTTGTTTTATACGTTACGCCCATTCTATCTTAGATGTAGTCGTACTTTGATTTTTCACAGAGAAAGTCAGCAGATTGATTATTCTGGTCCACAATACGCAGCTCCAAATATCCAAATACCTGAACTGGCATTAGAAAATAAATAGCGTTAGTGGGGTCTCAGCAATCTCATACTCCAATCCAAATGTCGAAACGAATGGAATAATCTTATGACTAACTCGCTTGTTCAGATAGTAATTAACTGCGGTGTTACACTCGACTCAGATTCTACTGACTGGGACTACACACACAGTTGAGACGTGTGAAATTTACTAGAATCTTTCTTCGAAACCTGTTATTTTGTGAAACTCAGAAGTCGTCCAGCTGAGTTTTCTGCTACAAGTCAGTTGTCATATTCACCACCTTTATTCCTGAGTTAGGTGTGTTGATGTTTGCACATAGTTCCTCCCATTTAGCAGGCTGATTTAAAACTATCCATTTCACTGGATTCTATTTCAATAATTTATTTTTTACCGTTATTTTCCAGATGCAGGCTGCTGTTAGACTCTGTGATATTTCGGGTGCTATTGTATGTCTCCAGTCAAGTCAGCGCAATACTTCAATTTCCAAAGCTTAATGCAACTGGTGCGAAATAATTCGATTGTAATGCTGACATTCGTTCTGTTAAAGTCATCTGAAACTTAACTACTGATTGTATGCTTATGCACCTCCTTATATACCCATCCTAGTGGATATCATGAGGAACATGATGCACAGATGACCATACAGATACGTATTAAAGTCTGTGTAGCATTGAAAATTGTAACACGTCATCTGCTGTTGAAGTATAGTTGTAATTCCTCCGGAGGTTGCAGGTCTCGAAAGAATCAAAATAGTAGACCTTATTTGTATTTTTTAACATATGCCACCCAGTGGGCTGCAGGTCCTCGAGAAACATCTAAATTCACAATTCCACATGCCTCGGATTTCCACATAGTCTTCGATAACATATCCCACATAAACTAAGTGCGAAATCGTGGAACGTTGAATTTATTTGCAATACCCTTAAGCAGTATTGGTAAGCACTACATCTGGTAAAAAGGCTAATGCATTTTATTTCATTATTTATGAGGAGACCTAGTCCTTTCTTGTGTCGTTTTAAATAGAGTACTTTCCTGATGGCTACTGCTTGCATCATAAAGTCATGTCGCATTGCTTCCTCTAATTACTCCTGGAAGTTATGCGCATTCTTGACTGTCCTGGAAATAGCCGGAGCAGCACCAGCCAGTGAATCCACAATGACAGACCTGCCACGGGTGGGATGAGGAAGGGAATCATTCCACCTGACGTCGTGGGTGTTGGAGAAACCCTTGATGCTTTAATCAGCATTTCTAGATTGTTTCTGCTTCAGAGCGCTTTCAGCCGCATACACAACTGTCACTGAACAGTCTTTCAAACACACCTATCCCGTCTTGTCCTTCTTCATCGTCATCGTATTCTTTTTATTCTTTAGCGCACCATGTGCGACGTTCATGACATCTACATCTACATCCATACTATGCAAGCCACCCGACGGTGTGTGGCGGAGAATACCTTGAGTAATTCTATCGCTTCTCCCTTCTATTCCAGTCTCGTATTGTTCGTGAAAAAGAAAGATTGTCGGTATGCCTCTGTATGGGCTCTAATCTCTCTGATTTTATCCTCGTGGTCTCTTCGCAAGATATACGTAGGAGGGAAGGTATGTTCTCGAAACTTCAACAAAAGCCCGTACCGAGCTACTGAGCGCCTCTCAGAGTCTTCCACTGAAGTTTATCTATCATCTCCATAACGCTCTCGCGATAACTAAATGTACGAAGCGCGCTGCTCTCCGTTGTATCTTCTCTATCTCTTCTATCAACCCATCTGGTGAGGATCCCACACCGGTGAGCAGTATTCAAGCAGTGGGCGAACAAGTGTACTGTAACCTACTGCCTTTGTTTTCGGACTGCATTTCCTTAGGATTCTTCCAATGAATCTCAGTCTGGCATCTGCTTTACCGACGATTAATTTTATATTGTCATTCCATTTTAAACCACTCCTAATACCTTCTCCCAGATAATTTATGGAATTAACTGTATCCAGTTGGTGACCTGCTATATTGTAGCTAAATGATAAAGGATCTTTCTTTCTAAGTATTCGCAGCACATTACACTTGTCTACACTGAGATTCAATTGCCATTCCCTGCACCATGCGTCAATTCGTTGCAGATCCTCCTGCATTTCAGTACAATTTTCCATTGTTACAACCTCTCGATATACTACAGCATCATCCTAAAAATAGCCTCAGGTCATTTATATATATTGTGAATAGCAACGGTCCCACGACACTCCCCTGCGGCACACCGGAATCACTCTCACTTCGGAAGACTTCTTTCAATTGACAATGACATACTGCGTTCTGTTGTGAATAGCAACGGTCCCACGACACTCCCCTGCGGCACACCGGAATCACTCTCACTTCGGAAGACTTCTTTCCATTGACAATGACATACTGCGTTCTGTTATCCAGGAACTCTTCAATCCAATCACACAATTGGTCTGATAGTCCATATGCTCTTACTTTGTTCATTAAACGACTGTGGAACTGTATCAAACGCCTTATGGAAGTCAAGAAACACGGCATCTACCTGGGAACCCGTGTCTATTGCCCTCTGAGTCTCGTGGACGAATAGCACGAGCTGGGTTTCACACGATCCTGTTTTTCGAAACCCATGCTGATTCCTACTGAGGAGATGTCTAGTCTCCAGAACAATCGTTATACTCGAACATAATACGTGTTCCAAAATTCTACAACTGATCGACGGTAGAGATATAGTTCTGCACATCGGTTCGATGTCCGTTCTTGAAAACGGGTATGACCTGTGCCCTTTTCCAATCTTTTGGACCTCTACGCTCTTCTAGAAACCTACGGTACACCGCTGCAAAAAGAGGGGCAATTTCCTTCGCGTACTCTGTGTAAAATCGAACTGGTATCCCATCAGGTCCAGCCGTCTTTCCTCTTTTGAGCGATTTCAATTATTTTTCTATCCCTCTGTCATCTATTTCGATATCTACCATTTTGTCATCTGTGCGACAATCTAGAGAAGGAACTACAGTGCAGTCTTCCTCTGTGAAACAGCTTCGGAAAAAGACATTTAGTATTTCGGCCTTTAGTCTGTCATTCTCTGTTTAGTACCATTTTGGTCACAGTGTGACTGGACATTTTGTTTTGATCCATCTACCGCTTTGACATAAGACAAAAATTTCTTCGGATTTTCTGCCAAGTCAGTACATAGAACTTTATCTCCGAATTCGTTGAACGCCTCTAGCATAGCCCTCCTCACACTACATTTCACATCGTGTAATTTTTGTTTGTCTACAAGGCTTTAGCTATATTTATGTTTGCTGTGATGTTCCCTTTGCTTCCGTAGCATTTTTCTAACTCGTTTGTTGTACCACGGTGGCTCTTTTCCATCTCTTACGATCTTGCTTGGCACATACTCATCTAATGCATATTGTACGATGGTTTTGAACTTTGTCCACTGATTCTCAACACTATCTCTACTTGTGATAAAACTATTGTGTTGAGCCGTCAAGTACTCTGAAATCTGCTTTTTGTCACTTGTGCTAAACAGAAAAATCTCCCTACCTTTTTTAATATTTCTATTTACGGCTGAATTCACATAGTTGAAATTCATCCTCAGACCCAACTTAATTTTACGACGCATGGTTTTATCAACTACAAATGTTGCAGTGCGTTGCCCTGTACTAGTGTCACGTCTCGCACATACTGCCTAAGTCTAATCAGCTGAAATTCGATGTGTTCTATGTGCAGCATGATGAGCTGGGAGACGCAATGTTGTGTTCCTTACACACCTCGTCAAGAAGGTTAATCCGCTTAGCACCAAGTGCCAACCGTCTTTGAGTCTTTGTTCCGTGCCCACAGTAGTTATATCCAGTAAAGTGTAATTCGACCGCTGGTTTGTCGGGAATGCTACCACCTCCTCTAATGCGTCGCCTATCACGCGTGTTGTACTACTGTGGTGGTTGCGGTCTATTCTCTCGATTATATAGCAAATCGTTGGTATTAATCCAACAGATTTGTACTGCAGGAAGTGCTCTATTTCCTCAACTTCTTATGACTCTATTTATGAGAAACCGTTGCTGTTCCGAGCTGTTCTGCATTTCCTCTATGTGAAAGCATCCTTCAGATGCGGTACCGCCGCTGTCCTTCAAGATGTACTGTGGGTTCTGGAATCTTTTCTCTGCACTTTGAAAACTGTAAATATCTCACTTGACGTGTCTGGTAGGTGCGACTTCTTAAATGCCGTCTTTTGTTTTGAAATACGTACCAAATCACCTACATTAGAATTCTGTTTGCATGAGTCCACCATTATAATACGATTGTATTCTGTATCTCAGTTACACAAACATCGATTGGCTGATATTTATTATGCGACGCTTGGTTTGATTATAATGTGCATTTATTTGCGAGAGGATATCTAACCATTTGTACACGCAATGTGGTAGGGAGCTGATGTTGAGTGGAAGGATACTGGCCAACATGTATATTAACATATTTAATGAAAACACAAACCAATTTACTGAAACACAGAAACTGATGCAAGACAATCTTAACAGCTACCCCCGGAATTAATTAAATTAATTTCCAACAACACAACTGTTGATAGATATTACATAATTTTCACAAAAGGCCAAATGAAATTAAAATAAAATTGGGACAACATTGAGTTAAAATTCTTTTCATAGATTCTTAGCACAGAGGTCTAATCAGATCATTGTTCTATAAAGTTAATCTGCATATTCCACATTACAAGATTAAAAAACGCATTGAAAATCGCTAAACGGTCACTAATATCAGTCATCCATTATCACTTAACTGCTCGCTGATAATTAGAAGGAAGACAACTTGTCCCAAGCAAGTGGAATAACCTGACAACATGAAATTAAAAGTATGATACAGGTGTGAGTTTCAGAGCCAAAAATTTATCTTTCTTCATTTAACTGTGGATGGCGATCGCCATTGTTTTTGTTGTTGTTGTGGTCTTCAGTCCTGAGACTGGTTTGATGCAGCTCTCCATGCTACACTATCCTGTGCAAGCCTCTTCATCTCCCAGTATCTACTGCAATCTACATCCTTCTGAATCTGCTTAGCGTATTTGTCTCTTGGTCTCCCCCTACGATTTTTACCCTCCACACTGCCCTCCAATACTAAACTGGTGATGCCTTGATGTCTCAGAACATGTCCTACCAACCGATCCCTTCTTCTAGTCAAGCTGTGCCACAAACATCTCTTCTCCCCAATCCTATTCAACACTTCCTCATTAGTTATGTGATCTACCCATCTTATCTTCAGCATTCTTCTGTAGCATCACATTTTGAAAGATTCTATTCTCTTCTTGTCCAAAATATTTATCGTCCATGTTTCACTTCCATACATGACTACACTCCATACAAATACCTTCAGAAACGACTTCCTGACATTTAAATCTATACTCGATATTAACAAATTTCTCTTCTTCAGAAACGCTTTCCTTGCCATTGCCAGTCTACATTTTATATCCTATCTACTTCGACCGTCATCAGTTATTTTGCTCCCCTAATAGCAAAACTCATTTACTACTTTAAGTGTTTCATTTCCTCATCTAATACCCTCAGCATCACCCGACTTAATTCGACTACATTCCATTATCCTCGTTTTGCTTTTGTTGATGTTCATCTTATATCCTCCTTTCAAGACACTATCCATTCCGTTCAACTGCTCCTCCAAGTCCTTAGCTGTCTCTGACAGAATTACAATATCATCGGCGAACCTCAAAGTTTTTATTTCTTCTCCATGGATTTCAATACCTACTCCGAATTTTTCTTTTGTTTTCTTCACTGCTTGCTCAATATAAAAAATGGTTCAAATGGCTCTGAGCACTATGGGACTTAACTTCTATGGTCATCAGTCCCCTAGAACTTAGAACTAATTAAACCTAAGGACATCACACCCATCCATGCCCGAGGCAGGATTCGAACCTGCGACCGTAGCGGTCGCGCGGCTCCAGACTGTAGCGCCTTTAACCGCTTGGCCATCCCGGCCGGCTTGCTCAATATACAGATTGAATAACATCGGGGAGAGGCTACAACCCTGTCTCACTCCGTTCCCAACCACTGATTCCCTTTCATGTTCCTCGATTCTTATAACTGCAATCTGGTTTCTGTACAAATTGTAAATAGCTTTTCGCTCCCTGTATTTTACCCCTGCCACCTTCAGAATTTGAAAGAGAGTATTCCAGTCAACATTGTCAAAAGCTTTCTCTAAGTCTACAAATGTTAGAAACGTAGGTTTGCCTTTCCTTAATCTATTGTCTAAGATAAGTCGTAGGGTCAGTATTGCCTCACGTGTTCCGATATTTCTACTGAATCCTAAGTGATCTTCCCCGAGGTCGGCTTCTACTAGTTATTCCATTCGTCCGTAAAGAATTCGCGTTAGTATTTTGCAGCCGTGACTTATTAAACTGATAGTTCAGTAAGTTTCACATCTGTCAACACCAGCTTTCTTTGGGATTGGAATTAAGATATTCTTCTTGAAGTCTGAGGGTTTTTCGCCTGTCTCATACATCTTGGTCAACAGATGGTAGAGTTTGGTCAGGACTGGCTCTCCCAAGGCTGGCAGTAGTTCTAATGCAATGTTGTCTACCCCGGGGCTTTGTTTAGACTCAGGTCTTTCAGTGCTCTGTCGAACTCTTCACGCAGTAACGTATCTCCCTCTTCTTCATCTTCATCCTCCTCCATTTCCAAAATATTGTCCTCAAGTGCATCGCCCTTGTATAGACCTTCTATATACTCCTTCCACCTTTCTGCTTTCCCTTCTTTGCTTAGAACTGGGTTTCCATCAGAGCTCTTGATATTCATACAAGTGGTTCTCTTTTCTCCAAAGGTCTCTTTATTTTTCCTGTAGGCAGTATCTATCTTACCCCTAGTGAGATAAGCCTCTACATCCTTACATTTGTCCTCTAGCCATCCCTGCTTAGCCATTTTGCACTTCCTGTCGATCTCATTTTTGAGACGTTTGTATTCCTTTTTATCTGCTTTATTTACTGCATTTTTATATTTTCTCCTTTCATCAATTAAATTCAATATTTCTTCTGTTACACAATGATTTCTACTAGCCTTCGTCTTTTTTCCTACTTGATCCTCTGCTGCCTTCACTACCTCATCCCTCAAAGCTACCCATTCTTCTTCTCCTAGTGTATGTCTTTCCCCCATTCTTGTCAGTCGTTCCCTAATGCTCTCCCTCTCTCTACAACCTCTGTTTCTTTAAGTTTATCCAGGTTCCATCTCTTTAAATTCCCACCTTTTTGCAGTATCTTCAGTTTTAATCTACAGTTCATAACCAATAGATTGTGGTCAGAGTCCACATCTGCCCCTGGAAATGTCTTACAATTTAAAACCTGGTTCCTAAATCTCTGTCTTACCATTATATAATCTATCTGATACCTTTTGGTATCTCCAGGATTCTTCCATGTATACAACCTTCTTTTATGATTCGTGAACGAAGTGTTAGTTATGATTAAGTTGTGCTCTGCGCAAAATTCTACCAGGCGGCTTCCTCTTTCGTTTCTTACCCCCAATCCATATTCACCTACTACGTTTTCCTACTGAAGAATTCCAGTCAGCCATGAGTATTAAATTTTCGTCTCCCTCCACTATCTGAATAATTTCTTTTATTTCATCATACATTTCTTCAATTTATTCGTCATCTGCAGAGCTAGTTGGCATATAAACTTGTACTACTGTGGTAGGCGTGGGCTTCGTTTCTATCTTGGCCACAATAATGCGTTCACTATGCTGTGTGTAGTAGCTTACCCGCATTCCTATTTTCCTATTCATTATTAAACCTACTCCTGCATTACCCCTATTTGATTTTGTGTTTATAACCCTGTAGTCACCTGACCAGAAGTCTTGTTCCTCCTGCCAGCGAACTTCACTAATTCCCACTATATCTAACTTTAACCTATCCATTTCCCTTTTTAGATTTTCTAACCTACCTGCCCGATTAAGGGATCTGACATTCCACGCTCCGATCCGTAGAACGCCAGTTTTCTTTCTCCTGATAACATTATCTCGAGTAGTCCCCGCCCGGAGATCCGAATGGGGGACTATTTTACCTCCGGAATATTTTACCCAAGAGGTCGCCATCATCATTTAACCATACAGTACAGCTGTCACACCTAGTGATACGTGGCTGGCGACCACGGGGCCCCGAGCTGAGTCCTGGCATTGCTTCCACTTACTTATGCCAGGCTCCTCACTCTTATCTTTCCTATGTGGCCACCCTAGGCCAGCTCTTGTTCTTTTCCGACCCTGACGCTATTAGGTTTCGAGGGCTAGGGGTCTTTCATTTTCCAACCTATACTTCTCGTGCAGTGTCTGACCCGGAGCGGGCGGCTGCAAAAGGCGTCTGTATCCCATGTTAGGGGCGGCCTCCAGAACTGCGGAAGGCAACGGAATACCACCGCAGATTATCTTCCCTGCATAATGCAGTCTCCATTTTATGCACAAAAAATGGCTTCCTCTCATGTTAAATCAGTGTCCGGAGGTAAAATAGTCCCCCATTCGGATCTCCGGGGGGGGGGACAACTTGAAAGGAGGCAAAAAATCAAAACGAGAGTTGGTACCTGGAATGTCAGAACTCTGCTACAAGCAGGAAAACTTGAAAACCTTAAAAGAGAGATGGAAAAGAATCATATGGACCTCGTAGGAGTTGCTGAAGTAAGATGGAATGGACATGGAGAGTTGCAGTCAGATGAATATGTATTCTACTACTCAGGAGGAGAAGTAAAAGTAATTAATGGAGTAGGAATGATTATGACAAAGGAATTGGCTAAATGTGTGGAATACGTAGACTATGCAAATGACCGGGTTATTGGTGTAAGGCTGAAAGGAGCACAAAAAGATTTACTGATTGTCCAGGTGTATATGCCAACTTCAGAACATGATGACCAAATTGTAGAGGAAACATACAATGTAATAGAGAGAATAATGGACGAAAATAAAAAATGCTGCAAAATAGTAATGGGAGACTGGAACGCCATTGTGAGAGAAGGGAAAGAGGGAAACATAGTAGGCAGTCATGGTATTGGAAAGAGAAATGACAGAGGTGAATGGTTAATTGACTTCTGCAGGGAAAGGCAGCTGATAGTGGCAAACACATGGTTCAAGTACCATAAGAGGAGGCTCTACACTTGGAAATCACCAGGGGATAAATATAGAAACCAAATCGATTTTATACTGGTAGAAGAAAGATACAGGAATGGAATCAAGAAGGTGCACACATTACCAGGTGCAGATATTAATAGTGACCACAACTTACTTATGGCAGAAATAGAAATAAGAATGAAAAAACTGAAAAAGGCGACAATGGTGAAGAAATGGGATCTAGAGAAGATAAGGTCCAACAAAGAACAAATTACAGAAATGCTGTCTCGGGACTTTCTAATCACATTACGAGACAAAGAAGCACCTGATAATGCCAACGAGTACTGGAATATGCTGAAAGAAGGAATCATTAAAGCAGGACAGCAAAATATAGGATATGTAAAAGGGAAAAGGTCAAAAAAACCATGGGTCACACAAGAAATGATTTCCAAGATGGAGGAGAGAAGAAAATTGAAAAACAAGAACACTGAAGATGCAAGAAAGATATACCGAAGGTTAAATAACGAACTGCGAAGAGAAACAGAGCAGCTAGGAAAAAATGGCTAAAAGAGGAATGTCATGAAATTGAAGAACTGGACAGGAAAGGAAGATACGACTTACTATACAACAGAGTAAAGACTATGACATGGGAACAAAACAGAGCAGGAAGTGCTACTATGGAAATTTTGAGTAAAGACGAAGAGGTAGTGTATAAAGATCGTGACGATGTCCTCCAGAGATGGGAAGAATATATAAAAGAGCTATATGACACAAATAGCAAACCAGAAACTCTAGAACTTGAACCACACAACAGTGTAAGTGATGAAGAGAAAGGACCGACCATCATAATGGAAGAAGTAAAGTCTGCCATTGATGCAATGAAAAATGGCAAAGCAGTAGGTACAGATACAATACCGGGAGAAATACTAAAATGCTTGAACCACAATGGAATAAGAGAAATATTGAGGTTATGTAATAAAATATATGACAGTGGTGAATGGCCTGAGGACTTTTTGACAACAGTAATGATTCCATTGCCGAAAAAACAAGGAACCAAGAAATGCAGCGAGCACAGGACAATCAGCCTCATTTCACATGCAGCCAAAGTGATGTTAAGAATAATTAATAAAAGACTTGAAAAAGTAATAGAGGAGAATCTCGGCGAGGAGCAGTTTGGCTTTAGACGGAATACGGGCACCAGAGATGCAATAGGGCTCCTACGAATCTTGGGAGAAAGGTTTATTGAAAAAGGAAGAGACCTATATATGTGCTTCATCGATTTAGAAAAGGCATTTGACAATGTGGTTTGGGACAAGCTGGCGACTATTATGAGGGAAAAGAGAGTGGACTGGAAAACCAGAAGACTTATAAACTCATTGTACCTTAATCAAAAAGTTTCAGTTAAAGTGAGAGGAGGAAGTACAAACTGGATCAGACTAGGGAAAGGAGTAAGACAAGGATGCTGTTTATCACCTACTCTTTTCAACCTGTACTTGGAAAATATGATTGACCAATGCTCATTAGATGAAAAAGGAGTAGAAATTGGAGGAAGAAGAGTAGGGTGCTTGAGATTTGCTGATGACATGGTCCTTCTAGCCACAGGGGAAAAAGAATTACAGGATTTGGTGGACACCATTGCAACTAACGGAAAAAAATATGGAATGAAAATTAACACAAATAAAACAAAAGTATTGGCAATAGGAGGAAATAAGGAAATAAAAATTGTGCTGAATGGAGAAACACTAGAACAGGTGCAAAATTTTAAGTATCTTGGAAGCAGGATAGACACCGACTGGAAGTGCACCACAGAAATTAAAACAAGGATAGCAATGGCAAAAGAGGCGTTTTATAAGAAAAGGAGAATCTTCTGCAGCGGTATGGACAGAGAACTCAGAAAGAGACTCATAAAATGTCTTGTATGGAGTGTTCTTCTATATGGCGCTGAAACATCGACTATGAGGAAAAAAGACAGAGAAAGGCTGGAGGCTTTTGAGATCTGGACATGGCGGAAGATGGAAGGAATAAGTTGGATGGACAGAGTAAAAAATGAAGAGGTACTGAGAAGAGTGGGAGAGAAAAGGCAGTTACTAGATGTAATAAAGAGAAGAAAAAGAAATTGGATTGGGCATATATTAAGAAAGAATGACGGACTGATAAAAACAGTTTTAGAAGGTTATGTAGAAGGGAAAAGGAAGCGAGGAAGGAAGAGATTCCAGATACTGGATGACATGATGGACGGTACAACATACAGCAGCCTTAAGAAGGAAGCAATGGATCGCAGAAAATGGAGAGGCAAAGGACCTGCTAATATAGCAGATAACTGATGATGATGATGACAGCTGTATGCCCTCGGGAAGAATTACGGCTGTAGTTTCCCCTTGCTTTCAGCCGTTCGCAGTACCAGCACAGGAAGGCCGTTTTGGTTAGTGTTGCAAGGCCAGATCAGTCAATCATCCAGACTGTTGCCCCTGCAACTACTGAAAAGGCTGCTGCCCCTCTTCAGGAACCACACGTTTGTCTGGCCTCTCAACAGATACCCCTCCGTTGTGGTTGCACCTACGGTACGGCTACCTGTATCGCTGAGGCACGCAAGCCTCCCCACCAACGGCAAGGTCCACGGTTCGTGGGGGGGGGGGGGGGGCGGGGGGGCCGATCGGCATTAGGTATGATGTTTTGTTTGTGGGGCGCTCAAATGCTCGGTCATCAGCGCCTGTACAAAGACCCAATTTTCACACAGTCCAATTTGTTACACATAGTCAATTCGAGCCACTGTCTTGATGATGATGACGATGGGATGATGAGGACAGCAAAGACACCCAGTCCCTGGGCAGAGAAAATCCCCAACCGGACCGGAAATCGAACCCAGTACCACGTGATCTAAAAGCAGCAACGCTAACCCCGAGACCACGGGCTTCGGACAAATCGCCACTAGAGAGACAGACACAATAAACACATTTATGGTATGCAGGCATCTGTAACTGGACCCACAATATAAATAACAGACACATCAAGCTATCGTGTAACATACGAACCACTAATTAACAATTTGCATTTACAACACCAATGGACACTGTAAATACTCTTGAAAAAGGCGAACGTTGCGCATGAAGCATGTGAATCCTAAAAAACAACAAATTTTAATTATATACGCTGCCAGTCTCTCAAACAGCTTGAACACTACTAGTTTAGACACAAATTAACAGAAACGTAACTTGAGTGATATCATTTAGGGTATTGGTGAATGAAGATGGTTACATGTTACAATGAATAACCAGGACGGCGAGTTAAAAAAGCCACTGCCTTACACAATATAATCATGCACACAGTAATCGGGCACTCACCATAATTTCTTGCAGATCGAAGTGTAAGCTGAGAACCGCTCGAAGAAGGGCTGCCATCACGTAGATGTTATAATCAGTTTGCTAAGAATCAGGAACCAATCGATGCTATTCACCAGATGCCCCCGCATCCGGTTCTTGAAACTGGCAGACAGGAATCCAGCCTGGCTCCACACTTGGCACAAGCTTCTTGCAGATTCAGATGTTGAGAACTAGTCAGGTTCCATGCATCGCGCAGCGATAGATTTTTCAGCGAGCAATCGTCACGGCCCCAGCCGCACAACATGCAACCCCACCAATCTTCCAGCAATCAAAAACGCAACTTTTGGCAGCGGGACAAGGATACTGTTGACCATGATGTCTCGGCGTTCTCTCCAGCACTTACATGTTGGTCCACCGATCAGCTCTCTTCAGGCGACGAACCGCTCGTGAAGCTATTGCGACCAGAGAGGCTAATAACGAGCGGGAACTATCGATATCAAAACGTGCCGGCACAACGCAGTAGAACAGTGAACATTAAAGCGCATCCGAATTTGAGCTTTCATCTTTTCAGACGTTCCACGGTACGCCTTTTGGTGGGTGAATGTAGAGCCGTCATGTATTCCATACCGCTCCATCACAGTCTTGAAATATCTGCTTTAAAATTCTTCACTGTGGTTTATATCGAGTTCGTCTGGACATCGATTCGCCCCCATCTACAGCATTTAATCAAACGTGTGTGCAGCATACATCCCCGTTTTTCATTTCACCAGTAATGCCAAGGCAAATTTAATGTATCAATAATCATTAAAATATATTTGAAACCATTACTGACACTTGAATATTCTCTCTTATCTAGAAGATCCGCCTGCCATAAGTCATCCAAGTCTTTCGTTATAACTTGACTGCGATGGTATATTTTGCAAACTGATTTGTGTAGTGCTTTAACTACTCCCTCCATGTAATTGCATACCCAGGAAACTTTTATTTCGTACTGTCTCCATACTTATTAGATGATCTCTGTCTCTCTTTCTCTCTAAGCTGGGAAAATACTCAAACAACCTATTCCGAATGAGCTGTATTAGCAATGGATAGTCATTCAATGAGTATTCGTAACTGATCTATTAGCTCACTGTGATCGTCATATACTGGGGGAATCGCTGTTCACTCCTTTACGCTGAATGTCAATACTGTCATCGCTGATGTGTTCTTCATCTCATATTGGCGTTATAATGGTTTTGTATTTCACACTGCTTTGGATTTTTTATAGTCAGATTCATTTCTTATGTACATCTGTTTATTGTAATATTTTACCCTACATTTTCAGATCTTTCGATGAAAAATTTACTGTTCTTGCTGGTCTTAGAAAAATAAGATTCAGTAAACAGCGTCCTTTGAAACTGCCTGTCATTTACATGTATTGTGCACTCGGTTAAACTTGTAGGCTGCGTGTATGTTTGGTTTTACCATGCTAACGTCATACATTGTCTGTGACCTAGCACCGTTGTGACATAAAGAAATCAACAATGGCATTGTGTCATCACGTAATTTCACCAAGTGTTGCCCGAGAGATTAAGTAATTGCCTTAAAGATTTCTCTTACAAGGGGAAGGCCTCAGACACGGCCCACCTATTCGGCTCAACTTTCGCAGGTCACTTGTGTAAAACCTAAAACAGAGGAATATGAGATATTTTAGGTCAACATCCAGCGTCTTTTAAAAAAATCACCTCTAAAGGTTATGACGAACAATCGACTCAAAATTGGCGGGATCGATAGATTATTGTAAATAGAGCATTTATCAATTTTTTGCCATCAGGTATGGGGTCCGAAAACGCATACTTTTCCAGAAATCGAGGTAAGAAACTTTTGCAACTGCCGCTTCTATACCCACATAGCAAACGCTTTTCGCCGACAGCGCAACGGCCAAGGTAACTGTCTGTGAATCAGAAAACCCAGGTTCGAATCTCGAAGAATGCAAGCGGCTGTTCTTTTGCCGTTTGTATTTTTCCATTCCTCAATTGATAGAGATACGAGGGTTAATAAGGTAAGTAAATCAAAAAGGAATGATAATAATAACGTAGGCAAATAAATTTCTCAAACCTCTTGAGATAGTAAACAACTAAAATGTTACTATAGGTCACTTTACAATGGCTCTTCCACTCACTTTTATTCGAACAACTAGATGGATGGTACTTGCCATTTAAACATTCGAAACAAATATACTCACGGCACCAAGAACTTCTAATGCATGCAGTCTTTCGACAGCTACACTGTTTCTTCCGAAGAGTCGGCGCAAAACAATCTTGGTTTATATTTAAAAATATGTATTTTTCGGGCATTAATTTTGATGCGTACCACGCTCACGTTATCATTGCCTGAAAATTCGGTGCTGAAAGTTGGTTATGAATTATGCTGTGCATAGTTATTGCATCCGTTGCGGTTGTGCAATTCCCGCTGGGTTTCCAGAAGCACACTGCAATTCTTAAGCCTGGAAATAAAGTTTTTAACATGGCGATAGAAATAAACATCACACGGCTGGCACACAGGTGTGCAGTTTGGCGGTATTACTTTTAATCTGCACGTCGGCTGACCCTGGCCATCTATAAACAATGTGTCAGATACTGTAGTATTAATTTTCCCACTTCAGGAATCGAATAATAGACAGAAGTTGTTATCAGAAACGTATGGTTTTAAGACATTCTCAAGAAATGTTCTGTAAATCGCACTCGTCAGTTTCCCGGATTTGGAGCAGGTTATGTGAACAATTTTCAACGAGTCGTTTGAACGATTCACCTGTTCTATAACCCGAGGACCAAATGCTACATCCATTTCTTGTAAACACAAGAAAACCTTAGGCAACGCTTTTCCAGAGGGGGTGATGGCATATTGCGCCGTGTACGAATGTGTTTGTTTGTTTTTACTACCAACTGCTACAAGGGTTCGTTTTTCTCCCTTATGCGATAACGTGCGTCGAATGTCCACCCGATACTCGCATCCTTTTTTATCGGTGGTAATCATGTAATCACGATTAAAACCGGTCATAAGTGACGCAGTTTGCGTGCTGAAAAGAGCAGCCACTTTCTGTATATCTTCTATATTTTCTACCTCCTTATGAGAGACGTATTTAGTGACGTGCCGTTGACGAATTTTATACTCCGATTTGAAATTTGTTGCCCAAGATAATCATGCAGCAAGCGTAAAATCATTGTTGGTCGTATATTGAAGCGCTGCACCTGCAGCCCACACCTTAAGTATTGTCGTTGTTACATTCTTATTAGAACGAAATTCGATAAATCGGTCTATGTGCACTTATTTATCGCCTGGTATTTGTCGTATCTTGTCCCTCCTTTAACGATATCACTTTCCCAAAATTTCAAGTCCTTCTTCCTTTTCAGGGCTGTTGTTGCTCCATTCTTTTGCAGTGTTTGTAAGTTCCAATTTGGATGATTCCTAGCTAGCGCTACCGCCTTTAATTTTACTTCAAGGTGTATAGCGCCGTAGTTAGTAACCAGTTAATAATACTAATCGGGAACAGTTGAAGCACATATTCGCAGTGACGTGAAGATTTCCAAAGTGTTATGACCATTTTGCGATTCACTAGTCAAGATATCTTCCACTGAATCACCTTCTGCTTCGTCTTCATGGTACAGTACTTCAGTCTCAACAAAATTCATTTCGTTCGTCAGCTCGAAAAATCGCTCGACGATAGCCGTTTCGTCAATCTGGAACGCTGAGAACCAGAACTGCCTGCTTCCGGTAGTGCATTCATAATGCATCTGTCTTGCAACACTTTTACAAACCAAAACACAGCGTCGGTAACTTCTCGCTTGCCATCGTCTGTGACAGGCTCCCATCTATATGTTACAGCGCTAGTCGAAGGGTGTAGATCCTCCTTTATTCAGATTATGCACCTGAAAGATATGACACAACAAACAATAACTAGTTACTACGGCATAAACAGACGAGCGAATTACTTTTGCCGGGCCGTCTAAGGCGCTGCAGTCGTGGGCTGTGCGGCTGGTCCAGGCGGAGTTTCGAGTTCTCTCTCGGGCATGGGTGTGTGTGTTTGTCATTAGGATAATTTAGGTTAAGTAGTGTGTAGGCTTAGGGACTGATGACCTGAGCAGTTAACTCCCATATGAAAAAAAAAAGTTAAAGGAAAAGCTAATTAATGAAAACTACATACAGTATTCGTCATATGTTACCTACGGAAGAATACTGTATTCTTTCAAAAAACGTATTTCATTCGGCGCATTAACGATGTAAAAAGCACTACATGTATCCACGAAGTGCGCGGCAGCCTAATGACGGAAAACAACTCTTTCCGATTGACCTCGATAAGGCTCGTGCTGGACACCTTCACTCTTCCAGGTTCACAATTATGACATGACGAAGAGGCAGCCGGGACAACATAAGTCTCCCTGCGTGCCTCGATGTAAACAAGCGTCGTGCGGTTGGCTATCTGTGACCCTTCGTGAGGAATTCGCAGCACTCTTACTCGGAGTTGATTTCATGTGACAAGGCTCAAAAGTTTAATACTTCACTAACTCACGGCGTTTGGGAAATTAGTTTGTCTGCCTTATTATTATCATTCTTTATTGATTTACTTACCTTATTAAGCCTCCTATCCCTATCAATTGAGATATGGAACAATACAAACGAAAAGAAGAACATCCGCTAGGTTTCTTCAAGATTCGAACCCGGATTTTCCGATTACCAGCCAGTTACCGTGGGCGTTGCGCTGTCGGTGAAAAGCGTTTGTCATGTGGGTACAGAAGCGGCAGTTGTGAAAGTTTCTTAACTCGATTTCTGGAAAAGTTTGCTTTTGCGGACCCCATACCTGATGATGAAAAATGCTCTATTTACAAATATCTATCGATCCCGCCAAATTCGAGTCGATTGCTCGTCATAACATTTAGGAGTGATTTTCTCAAAAACGCGGGGGTGTTGACCCAAAATATCTTACATTCCTTCCTTTTAGGCTGTACACAAGCGACCTACCAAGTTTGAGCCGAGTAGGTGGGCCGTGTCTGAGGCCCTCCCCTTGTTAGTGTCTGCCCCAAACTTCCTATCTCAGGAACCGTAATTTCCTTCTGTGTCTCGATGAATTTGTGCTTAGTTGACGTCTTGCTGTCTACTAATCAGAGTATTGTGCAGGATGCACCTTAATACATTCTTCTCGCCTACTTTTCGATAGCTTTAGCCTTTACTTTCTTTTCAATTACATGAACTCCATGGGCAAGACAAGATAGATTAAAGAAGGAAGCACAAAAATGTTCAGCGAAATTTAGTAACTCGGAAATACAAATCACTAAGGAATGAAGTAAATCGAAAGTGTAGGAAACCTAAGGTAGTATGGGTGCACGAAAAATGTGAAGAAATCGAAAAAGAAATGTTTGTCGGAAAGACTGACTCAGCATATAAGAAAGTCAGAGCAACTTTCGATGAAATGAAATGAAATAGCTGTAACGTTAAGAGTGCAATTGTTAAATGCAAAGGAGACAGCAGCTAGGTGAAAAGAGTACATTGATGGCCTCTATGAGGGTGAGGATGTATTCGATGACGTAATAGAACAAGAAACAGGAGTCGATGTAGAAAAAGTAGGGGATCTTGTATTAGAGTTTAAAATGCCTTGAAAGACTAAATATCAAATGAGGCAGAAGGAATAGATAAGATTCGACAGTAATTTACAGAAGAACGGGAAACATAATTGACGATTTGTTAAATGACTATCAGTTTGGCTTTGGGAATGGTAATGGCACCAGAGAGGCAGTTCTGACGTTACGGTTGATAATGGAAGGTAAACTGAAGAAAAATCAAGACATGTTCACAAAATTTGTCGATCTGGAAGAAGTTTTCGAATATGTAAAATGGTGAAAGGTGTTCGAATTTCTAAGAAAAATTGAGTAAGCTATATGTAAAGCAGGGTAATGTAAAATATGTACAAGAGCCAAAAGGGAAAAATATATCACTCAAAACATTAAAAAATTGGAGTGTGGAAAATACATCACCTAGTAAGTGTTGGTAGAAGATATTTCGCATTGCAATATGAACAATGTGTGTTACACAAAGTTTTTTCTTAAATATTACAATTTCTTCTTTGTTTACCTGTAACTAATGCCCCCAATCAGCGAATAGTTTCTCATGTGGATGGTTTGTGAATAAATAGCAAGAACACTTACTCAGCACAGATTTTGAAAGCTATGATCAGTAATGACGTGAATTTTGACCATACTTGTCAAATTAAAAAAAATAATGTTTAGTGGGAAACTGGAGATATTGAAGAAGGTCCATACAACAGTAGAATATTAATGAAGATTGTGTCCCACACTAATAATTCCAGAGGACTGTTCGGATGGAGAGAAATTAGAGTTATTTTACATGTAAATTACACATTATTTATTTGTTAATAGTCTCTGAACGAACATATTTATGACGAAACAATTTAACCCGTTCTCTTCTCCCTTGTTTCATTGAGAAAAATTTGAAATGTCTGTTTTCTTGTATGAAAAATATGGTCACCTTAGTCTTAACTTCCAGGTGACTCTTACTCATGTGAGCACGTTGTATGTACAATCAGTTTCACGTGACCCGCACAAAGGAAATGTCTTTGCTCGTCGTTTCAACTCACTGCCAGGGAAAAAGAACGCCGAGCCCCATGCGCAGCGGAAACCGGCGGCAACAGTTTTACAGACTGCGTGAGCCATCTAGCGGCCAGGCCTGCAATCAATTACGCTTCGCTGCAGCGCTGCCTCATTTAATATGTGGCAACTAGAGAAGTGCGCTGCCGGATGATATTGCCTCCGGAGCAGTGTTACCAGTACCAAACAAAGAAACGCCCAACTGTGTTGTAGGGAAACTGCATTGAGTTTATCAAAATGAAGATTACGACGCAGGAATTTCTTATTTCCTCAATATGCGGTACATGACGAATGAGCTGTACATACATCTACATCTACATGCATACATAACGAATGAGCTGTACGTACATCTACATCTACATCTACATGCATACTCTGCAGATCACATTTAAGTGCCTGACAGAGGATTCATCGAACCACCTTCACAAGTGTCTATTATTCCAATGTCGTATAGCGCGCGGAAAGAATGAACACCTATATCTTTCCGTACGAGCTCTGATTTCCCTAATTTTAACGAGGTGATCGTTCCGCCCCATGTAGGTCGGTGTCAACAAAATATTTTCGCATTCGGAGGAGAAAGTTGATGATTAGAATTTCGTAAGAAGATTCCGTCGCAACGAAAAACGCCTTTCTTTTAATGCTATCCAGCCCAAATCCTGTATCATTTCTGTGACACTCTCTCCCATATTTCGCGATAATACCAAACGTGCTGCCTTTGTTTGAACTTGTTCGATGTACTCCGTCAGTCCTATCTGGTAAAGATCACACACCGCGCAGCAGTATTCTAAAAGAGGACGGACAAGCGTAGTGTAGGCAGTCTTCTTAGTAGGTCTGTTACATTTTCTAAGTGTTCTGACAATAAAACGAAGTTTTTGGTTAGCCTTCCAAACAGCATTTTCTATGTGTTCCTTCCAATTTAAGTTGTTCGTAATTGTAATACCTAGGTATTTAGTTGAATTTACGGCTTTTAGATTAGACTGATTTATCGTGTAACCGAAGTTTGACGAATTCCTTTTAGCACTCATGTGGATATCCTCACACTTTTCGTTATTTAGGGTCAACTGCCACTTTTCGCACCATTCAGATATCTTTTCTAAATCGTTTTGCAGTTAGTTTTGATCTTCTGATGACTTTATTAATCGATAAACGACTGCGTCGTCTGCAAACAACCGAAGACAGCGGCTCAGATTGTCTCCCAAATCGTTTATATAGATAAGGAACAGCAAAGGGCCTATAACACTACCTTGGAGAACGCCTGATATCACTTCGGTTTTTTTACTAGATGACTTTCCGTCAATTACTACGAACTGTGACCTGATAATCGCAAATCCAGTCACGTAACTGAGACGATATTCCAATAAGCACGCTATTTTACTACGAGCCGCTTGTGTGGTACAGTGTCAAAAGCCTTCCGCAAATCCTGGAATACGGAATAGATCTGAAATCCCTTGTCAACAGCACTGAGCACTTCATGTAAATAAAGAGCTAGTTGCGTTTCACAGGAACGATGTTTTCGGAACCCATGTTGACTGTGTGTCAATAGACCGTTTGCTTCGAGGTAATTCATAATGTTCGAACACAATATATGTTCTAAAATCCTGCTACATATCGACGTTAACTATATGGGTCTGTAATTTAGTGGATTACTCCTACTACCTATCTTGAATGTTCGTGTGACCTGTGCAACTTTCCAGTCTTTGGGTACGGATCGTTAGTCGAGCGAACGCTTGTAAATGACTATTAAGTATTGAGTTAATGCATCAGCATACTCAGAAAGGAACCTAATTTATATAAAGTCTGGACCAGAAGACTTGCTTTTATTAAGTGATTTGAGTTGCTTCACTACTCCGAGGATATTTGCTTCTACGTTACTCATGATGGCAGCTATTCTCGATTCGAATTCTTGAATATTTACTTCGTCTCCTTTTGTGAAGGCATTTCGGAAGGCTGTGTTTAGTAAATCTACTTTGGAAGCGCTGTCTTCGATAGTATTGGTTCAAATGGCTCTGAGCACTACGGGACTTAACATCTATGGTCATCAGTCCCCTAGAACTACTTAAACTTAACTAACGGAATGACAGCACACAACACCCAGTCATCATGAGGGTCTTCGATAGTATCCCCATTGTATCGCGCAGAGAAGACACTGATTGTTTCTTGCCGCTAATATACTTCACATACGACCAGAATCTCTTAGGATTTTCTGCCAGGTTTCGAGACAAAGTTTCGTTGTGGAAACTGTTATAGGCGTCTCGCATTGAACTCCTCGCTAAGTTTCAAGCTTCTGTAAAGGATAGCCAATCGTGGGGATCTTTTTTTCTGTTTAAATTTGGCATATTCGTTTCGTTGTTTCTGCAACAGTGTTCTAACCCATTTTGTGTACTAAGTAGGATCAGCTCCGTCGTTTGTTACTTTATTTGGTATAAAACTCTCAATTGTTGCCGATACTATTTCTTTGAATTTAAGCCACATTTGGTCTACACTCATTTTATGTTCATCGTACATTAGAAAAGGAAAATGAAAAATCTGTGAATATATGCTCACGTTTTTTGTAAACGGCAAGGAGAACATACCTGGCAATGATGTCAAAGTAGATATGTCTCGAAAAAGTATTGTGTCGTGAGAATGAACATGCAGTTTTAGTTCTAATATGCTCTCACAATGAAAGCGAGCGAGGAAATTCTGTATTGGGTACGAAAATATATCATCTTTCTGACTAACAGATATGGCGCCAATATCGTGAATTAAATTCCACACTTTCCCGTAGCGACACATGGGGTGGCGACAGGATGATAGACGACACTGTTAACAATGTGTCAGTTGGATAGAGGCAAGTTCGGTGCCTAAGATGTCTCAATTGAAATGCGTCAGTAATGGGTTTCATGTATTGTTCTGGTCGTCGAAGGAGGAGCAGTACTAGTTACAGTAATTTGTCATCACCAATCTTCGTATCGTTCGAGCGAGACAGTTAGGGATTTATGAACAATTTGCCTCCATTTTGCTATATCTTGGAATATTTCTTGTGTCGATAATGTTTGCTAGTTTTCTCCTCTAGTTTTCAGATCTTCTTTAATCTGGTCCAGCGATCTTTTTCTATCCTTGCATTGTTTTGGGAGCCTGCTATCCTTCATCCTCTTCACATTTTCCACGAAGTGGAGACGTGCAGTACTCGCAGAGAGGTCGACTTGCATCTCTCCTCTGATGTCTTCCATACTAATTTTACCTCTTATAGTCTTCTTCAAGGCTGATCGATGAAACTTCTTTCCACATGCCTGTAACTTGCACAAATCTGCCTAGTTAATTTCTCAGATCTCCTAGCTTTATGTCGTAATACCTGGGAGATACGCTTTAAACATAGTCTGTTCGGCTCTCGTAGAAACTCCCTTGTGCCACGAAGGTTCGGTAGTTTTAGATCCCTTTCTTACTCTGTTCTGTACCTGTAGTTTGGCAGTTTTATTTCTTGATACTGCACTTCCCATGTTACTGAATGCTTCCACACATTCAGTTTTCAGCCCATTTTACATCAGAATGCCTTGGGTAAGTGTCTTGCTCGTAATCATTACTTAAGTTTTGCTCTTGCTTGCTGTCAGCTCGTACTCTTTGAACTTGGCCTTCACTTCATCTAACCGTACTTGTGCATCTGGTTTTGTTTCTTCTCAAAGAAGACTCACCGGAGGAGAAACACCCCTCTGAAGATGTTCAGCGCAGCTCTGGACGAAACGTTAGGAGCTGAAGAGTTTCATTGACCACGACCTTACATCCTGGAAGGTTTACCAGAAGATATGTCATCCGGTCGTGAAAGCTTTCATACTATGATCTTCTCAAAGAGCTACACCATCAGCAAAGACTAAAGCATTTAAATCATCATTTCCTATACCCTTGATATCCCTTACAGTCACATCCGAAAATGCAACACAAAGTAAAGGGTAAATGCACTACCGTGTTGCATTCCTCTCTATTCTCACTCAGTTCGATTTGCCTCAACCCACTTGCATACAACATTTTTAGCCTCCGTAGCAGTATATGCACCTTTCTTGTAGGCTTGTAGACATGCATTTAGTGCATCTTGCAGCGTAATGTACCGCCAGAACGGAAGTATATCGAAAATGTCGGATAATACGTCATTCTCTTGAGAAATTCGTATTGCCGATCAGAATCTTATAGGATACTTGGTCTTTCGAAGTAATACGCAGTTCTCACAAAATATTTTTTTTCGCCGTAGAATGTGAGAAGTTGACTTTCAGTCCTGAGGATGCAAAATGATCACAAGAACCACACACTTTCAAAAACACAGCGTCATGAGTTTCCACCTATAGCAAAGATCATCTGCAAGTAACAGGGTTAAATGATTTTCTGTACAGATTTCCGTACGTCAGTGAGATGCAAGCGCAGTGTTGCAGAGCTGGCGTTATGCAGTTTATTTGCGTCTACTTTCAAACGAAGAGGCTTCCGCAACTCCAGAAATAGCCGTCTGTGATATGATATAATCTTTGCGTCACGCTCTTCTCAGATCAACAGCAAGTCACCGCCAACGCAGTTACTGGACCCTCGCTGTGGCTTTTTGTTGTTCTTGTTGTGCTCTCCAGTCTCATACAGCTCTGCATGCTACTCTACCTTGAGCAAGCCTCTTCATCTCTGAATAACTACTACAACGTACATCCTTCTGAATCAGCTTACTGTATTCATCTCTTGGTCTCTATCAACGATTTTTACCTCCACATTTCCCCACAGTACTGAGCTGGTTATCACTTGATGTCTCAGAATGCGTCCTATAAGCCGACCTTCTCCTGGTCAGGCTGTACCATTAATTTCTTTCCACCCCATTTCTATTCAGTACCTGCACATTAATTACGTGATCCATCCTTTTAATCTTCAGCATCCTTCTGTAGCAACGCATTTCAAAATTTTTATTCTCTTCTTGTCTAAACAGATTTTCGTCTGGGTTTCACTTCCATATATGGGCAATCTCCATACAAATGCTTCCAGAGAAGACTTCCAACAGCGAAATCTCTGTTCACTGTTGCCAAATTTCTGTTCTGCAGAAACTATTTCTAGCCATTGCCAGTCCACGTTTTATAACCTATCTATTTCCGTCATCATCAATTATTTTACTGCCCAAATAGCAAACCTCATCTACTATTTTAATAGTCTCGTTTCCTAATCTAATTCCCACAGCATCACCTTATTTAATTCGATTACATTCCATTATTCGTATTTTGCTTTTGTTGATATTCGTTTTATATCCTCCCTTCAAGACACTGTCCATTACTTTCACATGCTTTTCCCAATCCTTTGTTCTCTCGGACAAAATTACAGTGTCATCGGCAAACGTCGAAGCTTTTATTTCTTCTCCATGAACTTCAATTCCTAGTGCAGATTTTTCTTTGGTTTCCTTTACCGCTTGTTCAGTGTACGTATTGAATAATATCAGGACGGGCTACAAACTTCTCTCACTCGCATCTCAACCACTGCTTGCTTTTCATGCACCTCAACTCTTATAATTGTCATCTAGTTTTTGTACAGATTGTAAGCAGTCTTTCGCTTCCTGTATTTTACCCTCCTACCTCTAGAATACCGGAGAAGGTACTCCAATCAAATCTTCAAAAGCTTTTTCTAAGTCTACAAATACTATAATCTTACGGTTACCTTTTCCTTAACTTATCTCCTAAGATAATATTGCCTCACATGTTCCCACATTTGTCCGGTGTCCACACTGGTATTTCCAAAGATAGGCTTCTACCAGTTTTTCCATTCTTCTGCTCCAAAGAATTCGCATGAGTATTTTGCAACTATGACATATTAAACTGATAGTTTGGTAATATTATATCTGTCAGCAGTTCTACTTCAGAATTGGTAGTATTATATTCTTTTTGAAATCAGTATTTTGCCTGTCTCATACTTCTTGCCATCAACTGTAGGAGTTTTGTTATGCCTGGCTCTCATAAGGCTGTCAATAGTTCTGACGGGATATTGTCTACTACCGGAGCCTTGTTTCGACATACGTATTTCGTTGCTCTGACAAATTCTTCGTAACTCATGTTCATCTACGTCTTCTTCCATTTCAATAATATTACCTTCAAGTACATCTCCCATGTGTAGACCCTCTATATACTCCTATCTTTCAGATTTTCCTTTTTTTGCTTATAGCTTTGAACTGGCAACTGAAATTAAGTCTTCGACGTACTCAATTTCAGTTGGCCTACGTTGTCTTACACCAGGTTTTCTGCATGATTTATGAATATATTCTTTGCGTATGATGGTCAAATCTGTTGAGCATACGAAAACAGAAATTCACTACTGCGTTAATTAAGTATTCCTCTCTGGTAACTTAACATTTTTTACACTACTGGCCATTAAAATTGCTACACCACGAATATGACGTGCTACAACGCCATATTTAACCGACAGGAAGAAGATGCTGTGATAAGCAAATGATTAGCTTTTCAGAGCATTCACACAAGGTTGGCGCCGGTGGCGACACCTACAACGTGCTGACGTGAGGAAAATTTCCAATCGATTTCTCATACACAAACAACAGGTGACCGGCGTTGCATGGTGAAACGCTGTAGTGATTCCTCGTGTAAGGAGGAGAAATGCGTACCATCACGTTTCCGACTTTGATAAAGGTCGGATTGTAGCCTATCGCGATTGCGGTTTATCGTATCGCGACATTGCTGTTCGCGTTGGTCGAGATCCAGTGACTTTTAGCCGAATATGGAATCGGTGGGTTCAGGAGAGTAATACGGAACGTCGTGCTGGATCCCAACGGCCTCGTATCACTGGCAGTCTAGATGAAAGGCATTTTATTCGTCATGCAGCCACGTCTGGATCCCTGAGTCAACAGATGGGGACGTTTGCAAGACAACAACAATCTGCACGAACAGTTCGATGACGTTTGCAGCAGCATACACTATCAGCTCGGAGACCATGGCTGCGGTTACCCTTGATGCTGCATCACAGACAGGAGCGCCTGGTGTATTCAACGACGAACGTGGGTGCACGATTGGCAAAACGTAATTTTTTCGGAAGAATCCAGGTTCTGTTTACAGCATCACGATCGTCTTATACGTGTTTGGCGAAATCGCGGTGAACGCTCATTGGAAGCGTGTATTCATCATCGCCATGCTAGCGTATCTCCCGGCGTGGTGGTATGGGGTGCCACTGGTTACACGTTTCGGTCACCTCTTGTTCGCATTGACGGTACTTTGAACAGTGGACATTACATTTCAGGTGTGTTACGACCCATGACCCTACCCTTCATTCGATCCCTGCGAAACCCTACATTTCAGCAGGATAATGCACGACCTCATGTTGCAGGTCCTGTACGAGCCTTTCCGCATACAGAAAATGTGCGACTGCTGCCCTGGCTAGCACATTCCCCAGATCTCTCACCAATTGAAAACGTCTGGTTCATGGTGGCCGATAACTGGCTCGTCACAATACGCGAAGCACTACTCTTGATGAACTGTGGTATCGTGTTGAAGCTGCTTGGATAGCTGTACCTGTACACACCATCCAAGCTCTGTTTGACTCAATGCCAAGGCGTATCAAGGCCGTTATTACGGCCAGAGGTGGTTGTTCTTGGTACTGATTACTCAAGATCTATGCTCCCAAATTACGAGAAAATGTAATCACATGTCAGTTCTAGTATAATACATTTGTCCAATGAATACCCGGTTACCATCTGCATTTCTTCTTGGTGTAGCAATTTTAATGGCCAGTACTGTATTACTGTACGAAATGTTTTTATACTCTAAAGAGTCAAAATATTGTACCACGGGCATAATAATGAGTTGATCGACCTATGGAACGCACTACAGAAGCGATATTGCGTGGCATGGATTAGAAATTCCTTGGTAGGCTTCCGGATGTATGTGGCATATGTAGTCGCACAGGGCAAGTAGTTCTCCTAAATTTCGGGGTACTCTCTGTTATCCTCCGTACCAATGCCATTATGGTCACAGAGTGTGCTATTTAACATACGAAAAATGTTCTTACTATTTTCTATCAAGATGACCGAATATTACTTTCGAATTCGTTGAACGCTTCACGGGTGCATCTCCTTGTGCAAGTTTTGGTCTCGTTTGTCTTTGAGGCTTTGGCTATGTCTAAATTTGAAATTGTCGTTGCTTTTGTTGCAGGGTACTAGCACAGCAGTGGAAGACGGCATGTCTTTCCTATTTCTCATAGCTTTATTCAGCCATACCCGTCGAACTTTTCCGTATTGACGGTCAACATTTACGGTCTGGAGATATATTTATCACGCAATCCCCTGAAATAACCTAGAATATGGTTCTTATCGCTCTTGTCTTACATTTCTTTACATTGTTATTTACAGTCGAGCTGCTGTAACGCCCTTGCGATCAGTAATTTCTTGTCCTACGCTGAATCGAGAAGTTCGAGTCTTTGGTGACCAGGAGATGTAAAAACAGGCTGGATCTTGAACAGTGGCAACTATTTATTCACAATCGATGTAAAAGAATCACATTTTTGCACCTGTTGCTGTCCTTCAAAGTTGTCACCAGCGTTGTGTAGAACCCGTTGCAAGCGATGTGGAAGGCGTAGTATACCGCTAGCAGAGCCTTGTCTGTTGATGGTGCGAATGGAGCGGTCTACTTCCTGTCGAATCTCTGGAACAGTTCTGAAGCAAATGGCACCGTCAATGCACACTATTACTGTTCTTTTTTGAAGCATCACCTGCGACCTGCTTTGTGAAAGAAGCGGTGACACCTTCTGCGCAACCCACCCACCACTCTGCACGACAATGCGCGGGTGCATACAGCCCAAGTTGTGGCTGCTCTGTTCGGTCGATGGGACTGGGAAGTTCTGTACTATTCACCACACTCCTCTGACCTAAGTCCTTATGACTTTGATTTGATTCCGACCATGAAGGAACAACCTCGTGGCATTCGCTTCAGAACTGCTCCAGAGATTCGACAGGCAGTAGACCGCTCCATTCGCACCATCAACAGAACAGGCTCGGCTAACGCTATACTACGCCTTCCACATCACTGGTAACGGGTTCTACACAACGATGGTGACTACTTTGAAGGATAGTAACAAGTGTAAACATGTAACTCTTTTGTATCGGTTGTGAATAAATAGTTGCCACGATTTAGTTCCAACCCTCGTATGTTACCTTCACGAGTAGGCCGCCCGATTAGTTGCTCAAGCCAATATCTGGATAAGGCAATTAGAATAATTTCATATGTTTCTCTGTCCCTACTGTCCGCCTTTAGCCGGCAGAAGTGGCCGTGCGGTTCTAGGCGCTGCAGACTGGAACCGCGAGATCGCTACGGTCGCAGGTTCGAATCCTGCCTCGGGCATGGATGTGTGTGATGTCCTTCGTTTGGTTAGGTTCAACTAGTTCTAGGGGACTAATGACCTCAGACGTTGAGTCTTATAGTGCTCAGAGCCAGTTGAGCCATTTTGTCCGCCATAATCGTCTCCAAAGAGTCAGCAACTCTTTCATTAACATAATTTCATTTACTGTTCCATCTCACTTGCACATTTCTTAATTGGATTACATTTTTTTACATCTATAAAGACCGCTACGGTCGCAGGTTCGAATCCTGCCTCGGGCAAGGATGTGTGTGATGTCCTTAGGTTAGTTAGGTTTAAGTAGTTTTAAGTTCTAGGGGACTGACGACCACAGATGTTAAGTCCCATAGTGCTCAGCGCCATTTGAACCATTTTTTACATCTATATACACGCCTCTTGCATTGACCTTCAAAAGTCATTGAGACGTATATTTCAATTTGTTTTTAAAATTATTGCAATTAATATCTGACATCTGCTAGCTTTCTATTTCCAGTAGTTCGTAGACACTATTACCGTTTATAATCGAGACCAGTACAGAGACGTTGCCATAGAAGTTCATGATATTATTTAGGCCTAATACTACAGTAACATTTTGTTTCTGTAACCTGCCATGACGAACATTATACTGTTTAATTAATGTACATAAATTCTTCCCTGTCTGAAACGAGAACGCATTTTATCGTGCCTGTGAAGAAATTTCCTTATTGTAAAAGAGACAAGTGCACACTTATTCCGCTAACGTAGTAGCCGCTTCCTGCGTGTAATACAGGCTTCACCTACAAGTTGTTATTTAGGCTTGATACAACAATAACCTTTTGTTTCTTTGACCTGCCATGACAAATGTTTCATCGTTGAATTATTGTGCATAATATTTTCCCTGTCAGAAATCAAAGCCTATTTTATTGTGCCTGTGGAGAAATTTCTTTATCCTAACAGGCCCACTTGTGCTCGTCGCATTTATTCCGCTGTCCTTTTAGCCGCTTCTTGCGTTCAAGCTTGACCTGCAGTTCTCCACCCAGTAGTTGAGGTCGAGATATCCCCGTGCGAGATAGACAGAGAATGGTGTGAGCCGCTCATTTAAGCCTTGAAATCGACTGCAGGGGGATCACGAACGGTTAATGGAACGATGATGCAAGATCCTAGCTCTGTTTCCATACAGCTCGCGAGTATGTTTATGCCAAAGCTGCGAGCCGCCTGTAGGGACCGAAGGTAGCCTCTGAATCTCAGTAGCAAGTATCACTCATACCATCATGAGAGACGGTATGCAATCGACTGCCTCCGGTGTCATTGCAGACAGAACCTCCTCCACACCTCGGACTTGACTCTCTGGAAACCAGAGCGCACATCCGCCTTCCGTTCCTATATGCCTGCTATTTCGTCAAGGATCTCCATCACCCACCTCCCAACGACAAGCACTTGCCTAAGTTTTCAGGAAGATGGTCTACACTCCTACCAAGCGAAGTGTCCCGTGCTGATTCAGATATATTTTCAGAAGTGGACAAATACTCCAAACTTGTTTACGGGGCACAATGGGACATCCGTGCAGCCATAATAAATTTCTGTCTTCCGCCCAGAGTTCGCCATTCGCCGTTACTTATCGGTTGGCCAGGATAAGAGAATAGGAAGGAACTGCAGTATTGATGATCACAGTCAAGATTTCGTCTCAGGTGGCACAAGGCTACCACAACCCAAGGAAGCAGATTAAAGCTCGATGACCATAAGTAATACAGCTTCCAGCTGTTTAGCACAGAGGCCAATTACTTCTCCTCCTATACACTACAAATACAGTCCTCTCGTATCTGTAACAAATGATTGTCTGTACTGTAAGAAATGTAACACTAACCCAAGCATGCGCAGGATGCAATATAAGAACCACTTCTAAGCAACTTCGGGCTTTTACTACACTCCAGTTTCAGCTCACACAACGCAGATGCACTATTCCGATGTGTGGCTCCGATACTGACATGACGAGTTGCTGCATCAGCTATATATATCAGGAGTAGATCCAGAAACATCGAAACTAATCATACTGTATACAAAAATGTGCAACTGGGACTGAAAAATAATCCATATACTAAATTAATTTCAATGCAAAAAATTTTACCCAAAAACGTAGAATAAATTAGTACAAACTTCTGGAACAACTTAAGGGAATATCAACAGGCTGACATGTTCGAAACCGCCGATATTTCGACAGGTGCTGTAACATCCACGCCTATATTTTATTCAAAATAATATTTATGACAGGACTGTATGTGGAATGTGACTCAACTTTGATCCTATTCTCGTAATACTAATAAAAAGGATTTCGTCGTTAATAAAATAATAAATAACTATTGTAATTGTAATTAATTAATACTCTGTACAAAATTGTATCTCAGTCAATATCCATGTAAAAAGATAACGAAAATCTTATTCTTTTGTTATCTATGATTCTGTAGAAAATTCCTTCTTCTTCTTGTTCGAACTGTTGTACTCGTAGGACGTGACTGATGTCTCATAACACAGAGGTCTGTAAAAAGTTATACTAAAATACTGTTATGCTGCTACCCGATATTTGAAAATAGAGTTTATGTGTTATTGAAATTAATCTTCTTTGACTGGAGTTTCATTTCATTGTAATTCTCCTCCTATATAAATGATAAGTTTTCTGCTTAGCTACAAAAGAGCGCAGCCATTAGCGCTATTGATCTACAGCGCAGTTTAATGGTAAATGGTGAATATTAATGTGTTTTGTATCATTGAGAAATATTTCCAAATGTTAAAGCATATAGTGAAGGTGCAAAAAGATTTAATATATATTATTTATTACGAGTAAAACACGGCCTGAAACAGACTCGATAAGTGATTGTTTCATATTAGCCGCCATCTTTGTGAAATATTGCCGCAGCAGTTTTAAACTGTTTTTTTATGCAGACTTAAATGTTCATGGTTATATTTCTGCAATAATAATTGTGTACTTGTGGCCGAGGATCCACCCTGAGGTAATAAATTCCAGTTAGACTGTGAATGGATCGAACTTCTATTAATGCAAACAACAGCTTACGCAATATAAATTCTTATCTGCTGATGTGTGAAGACTGGTAATATCGTAACAACTTTTATGAAATACTGTGACAGGAAAATGCATTAGTGTTGTGTACGTGTGGTATTGTGTGACAAAACTGTTCATTTTGCTTAAAGAAAAGTGTTGCCACCTCGAGATAACAGTAGCATTCATCTTGATAAACGATCTGTAGCTGACAAAGAGTCTTTTAAATACCAGCATTGAAATTACTAAAAATTATAAATCTTGTTTAGCTAGATTCCTTATCATACATTTAGCTCGTTTGTTGGTTATAAATGATTACTTTTGTGAATGAACTTACTGACATTTACACTGCTTGACAAACAACGTTGCTACACGTTCCCAGATGGAGATTTCGTTAGCAAAATAACGTTCATTAGCCGGGAAAAGCAGTGATTAAATAAAGCCTCTTGTTACATTAACAATAATTAGCTAATTTTATTGTGATACTGTTGAACTTGTACTACACAACACACGCTCAATTACACCACACGTCACAGTGCACACGATGTTATTTCCAAGGCACAAATGCGACGAGAGCGCAGTGCAAAGAAAAACTCGCTTTGCTGGTCATAAACAGAGAGACCACACACACACACACACACACACACACACACACACACATCTTAAAAATTATGTTGAGCAATTGCGTTACAAATGCTTTCAACAGCCGAGCAAGTCTACTATTGCATTGCACTGCCTTGGCAACGGCCATCCTATGAAACAAGCAAGACGGAGATTCTGGTATGCACTTCTGGTTATTGGGATAATGGTATTAAGGAAGCGGTTGACATTAAGCTAGTAAATGACCTTATAAATGGAGATGTTTGCTTAAATTCTGCCAGGAATCCAGCTCTCTCCTTTGTAAAAAAAGCAGAGGAAGAGAATTAATGCTAGCTCATGCGTTTTGGTAATTCATGTTCACTGTCGATATCTTCTCTTGTTGGTCAACTTCGTTCGCGTGGTGGCGCTAGTGTTTAACAGTACACAAAGTGTACGCTTGTGGAAACACTGATCTCGAGATAAGAACGCTGGCGGTCGACTTGACTCTGGCCCAAGAGACTCTTTGACGGGTATTCGATTTGATAACTTCACATTGGTCAGATGCTTGTTTATTTATTTTGCGTCGTTAATAAATATTTTTCTTCAGAGTATTCTGAACGTGTGGTTCATCGTAATCATCTCCTGTACCCTGTGGATCTACACGATACCAAACACAGGAAAATGCACAGATACTACTCGCTGCTTCGCTGAGTCAAATGAGAACAACTGATAAGCTAAATCTTTGTATAAAAAGAAACATTTGCATTCGGTGGAGCGTCTGCTGGCCTTCCCAGCTGTGGCAACAGTTATGCAAGAACTGTTTCAACGGTCACGAGATACAAAGTAAATGAGGTGACACTAGTGCTTATGGCGGCTTGAAGCTTGAAGCTAAACCAGAAAGTCAGTTTTCCTCTCCTGTTTGGCGGATAATATAAAGTTTTTAAATCCGCTTAGTCATTAGCATATTATTGTAAGGCCTCCATTTTCATCTTTCTCGGTTTCGTCTCAGGCCATGATTCAGTGATTCAGTATCATACAATGCTGAGCTCCGGATGCACATGCTTCCTTGAGATAAGGGATATGTTTGATGTCGGTAGACTTCTTTCGATAAGGAATGTAATTATGGTATGTGTTTCGTATATCCAAATTATTTCTTCCGTTGTACGTTATTTCGCTGCCAAGACTTTGGAATTTCTTCGTTTTCTCTATTCTTTGGCCCCCCATTTCACAGTTCGTACCACGTGCTCAGTTACTTTTCATTTTACTCAGCAGGTCCTCTATTCTTCCTCGGTATCGCAGAGCATAGAAACATCATCAATGAAGCTTATCATTGATATTCTTTCACCATAAACTTATCAAATGTTCGCTTAGTAAATTGTAATGAAACGGATGTATGGAAGAAAACATTGAAGATGTTTAAACCTGTGGTTAGAGACTAAAAGAAATTATCGGCCAGTTAGATACTTAGATACCATATCCTGTAAGTAGAACTTTTGTTAAACAGTCGTTTTATATTTGGAATGTTCAATGATAAAAGGATAAATCAAGTATTTCGTTGATCTTTTCTGAAGTAGTTCGCTAATTTTTCCATAGAAAATAAGAGTATTTATGCTTTTTATCCTGGATGTCAATTTTTGATACAGAAAACCTCATTGTTAGTGAGCTCTGAAGGAAAATACCCCTCAACAGAATTAAAGGATCGCTTTTTAAAGGATATGGAGCTGGTATGGTTGATTTGCTGGAAGAGACCAAACAGCGAGGTCATCGTTGTCACCGGATTATGGGAGGAAGTCGGCCGCGGCCTTTCAAAGGAACCATCTCGACATTTGACTGAAGCATTTATCGATATGACGGATAACCTAAAGCTGGATGTCCGGACGCGGGATTGAATCGTCGTCCTCCCGAATAAGAGTCCATAGTGCTAACCACTGCGCCACCTCGTTCGGTCGCGGATGGTGCCCCTAAATGTCCTTAGACAAGAGTTGAAACGCCCGAGAATGTCAGCCGTG
The DNA here is from genome assembly GCF_021461395.2 of Schistocerca americana. NCBI lineage: Eukaryota > Metazoa > Arthropoda > Insecta > Orthoptera > Acrididae > Schistocerca > Schistocerca americana. The sequence goes on along the minus strand of NC_060122.1, from coordinate 746,567,474 downwards.
TCAAAGGATGTTGTAATATTATTGGGTTGCGGATGCTCTGTATATAAAATATTTGTCATAAAAGAGAACAGCCGTCGAACTGTAGTTGGTAAATGTTATATTTTGGTAATGTGCGTCTGCACAAAGACGCGCGTCCAGCATTAACTGCTTCAAACAAACACTATGACCCGCTGGGCACGGATATTTATTGTCGCAGCGCTCAGTCCTAATAAGATGCGAAACATATGAACGATAAAAATATATCTTTTGTTATGTATAGTTCTAGAGATTTGATTACTTTTTACTGTTTCATTGCCGACATGTGAAGGAGTGTAGTGTAGCATCGCTACAAGTTATACTACATTTTGTGTACTTAAAAATATAAATCTTCTATCAAACGTTTCGAAATACCGTGTGACGTAATGAAATACTCACGTGCACGCAAGGACATCTAATTTCAACAAAATATTGGACAGACAAAATGGTTCAAAAGGCTCTGAGCCTAACTAACCTAAGGAAATCACACGCATCCACGCCCGAGGCAGGATTCGAACCTGCGACCGTAGCAGTCGCGCGTTTCCGGACTGAGCGCCTAGAACCGCTAGACCACCGCGGCCGGCTTTGGACAGACAAACAGTACATTATTGTAGCACGCAATGTGTGAAAGAAATAGCAAATGTAAGTTTTATGTTCCTTAGAATTTTGTTCATGTTCGGTGGTATGCATTCTTTTAGAATATATTGGTGAGTTGTAATGAAATTTTTTTCTTTCTATTCTTTTCTTTAAGTAACCTCAGTGTTCTTTTGATGTATGCTATGTTACAGGTCAGCTCTTTTATAGCGGTATCTCAGTTGGTTTCGGGAGGCTAATAATGTATTCGATAACCATTACCAAAACCCACATTCGTGTATCCATTTCCCCCTTTTTTATGTTCAGTTAGATCCCTTAGGTATTTGTATCGAAGAATCAGGCTGCGTGATGGCAATCCGGGTTAAATGTTAGGCTCAAGCCACCTTTACGTAATCAGACATTATTCCTCCTGAACACAACCGTGAAGCGACGCAACAAAATTCAAAACTCTGCTCTCTCACTCTTTCTCTCTCTCTCTCTCTCTCTCTCCGGCCTGCACCAAAAAATCTACAAAAAAAAAAAAAAAAAAAAAAAAAAAAAAAAAAAATGCCGTGAGTGCAGAATCTAGTATAAAGTGCATCATTATTATTTGTAATATTATCTATACCACATTACTATTGATATATCACGTTACCGCTATTATACCTCTTTTTGCGCGATTTATAGTAGAATGTCAAGAAAATCTTCCTGTCACACATCGCAGTGCGAACTATTGTTTCCGACGGCGAAATGTACGGGTATCAACGCCCCAGGCGAGGGGTGGTTTCAGTAACGCCCTTTATGCCACTCCCTGAGGCCTTTTAGCACCGGTTTTGAGCGGCGGTGTGTCTCGAATATTTTCCTCGGCCACTCATCATAAAATCGAGTAATCTTAGTGCTGGACATTACGGTTCTCACGCCCTTGGCAGAGGTGTGAAATGATGGTAGGAGATGTCCGAAACAGGGGCTGTGACGGCCTACGCATTGAGTGACACGTCCATAGTGGAGTTGGCAGTTGTGGTGAAATTTGGTGCCACTGTGTTATTAAGTCACTTTGCATGTCACATGAACTTCTAACCAGTGTCCTTTCTTCTCAAATGTGTCGACACATTGCTGTTTGGAGCGTCGGTAAACCCGAGGCGGATGTCGTAGGGCACCATGCTTTTGCACCATTACAGAGGAAGGATTTACGCACCATTGAGCCAAATTTCAAAAGTATATACTGCAACGGGAAGAAATTACAGGGTTTCGAAATAGTGATTGGAGGGGAAGTCCGCCTTATACAAGACAACTTTGTACTTTTTTGTCACCCAAACGTGTTTCAGCACTGTTTGTGCTAAATTCACCTTTTACACTCCTGGAAATGGAAAAAAGAACACATTGACACCGGTGTGTCAGACCCACCATACTTGCTCCGGACACTGCGAGAGGGCTGTACAAGCAATGATCACACGCACGGCACAGCGGACACACCAGGAACCGCGGTGTTGGCCGTCGAATGGCGCTAGCTGCGCAGCATTTGTGCACCGCCGCCGTCAGTGTCAGCCAGTTTGCCGTGGCATACGGAGCTCCATCGCAGTCTTTAACACTGGTAGCATGCCGCGACAGCGTGGACGTGAACCGTATGTGCAGTTGACAGACTTTGAGCGAGGGCGTATAGTGGGCATGCGGGAGGCCGGGTGGACGTACCGCCGAATTGCTCAACACGTGGGGCGTGAGGTCTCCACAGTACATCGATGTTGTCGCCAGTGGTCGGCGGAAGGTGCACGTGCCCGTCGACCTGGGACCGGACCGCAGCGACGCACGGATGCACGCCAAGACCGTAGGATCCTACGCAGTGCCGTAGGGGACCGCACCGCCACTTCCCAGCAGATTAGGGACACTGTTGCTCCTGGGGTATCGGCGAGGGCCATTCGCAACCGTCTCCATGAAGCTGGGCTACGGTCCCGCACACCGTTAGGCCGTCTTCCGCTCACGCCCCAACATCGTGCAGCCCGCCTCCAGTGGTGTCACGACAGGCGTGAATGGAGGGACGAATGGAGACGTGTCGTCTTCAGCGATGAGAGTCGCTTCTGCCTTGGTGCCAATGATGGTCGTATGCCTGTTTGGCGCCGTGCAGGTGAGCGCCACAATCAGGACTGCATACGACCGAGGCACACAGGGCCAACACCCGGCATCATGGTGTGGGGAGCGATCTCCTACACTGGCCGTACACCACTGGTGATCGTCGAGGGGACACTGAATAGTGCACGGTACATCCAAACCGTCATCGAACCCATCGTTCTACCATTCCTAGACCGGCAAGGGAACTTTCTGTTCCAACAGGACAATGCACGTCCGCATGTATCCCGTGCCACCCAACGTGCTCTAGAAGGTGTAAGTCAACTACCCTGGCCAGCAAGATCTCCGGATCTGTCCCCCATTGAGCATGTTTGGGACTGGATGAAGCGTCGTCTCACGCGGTCTGCACGTCCAGCACGAACGCTGGTCCAACTGAGGCGCCAGGTGGAAATGGCATGGCAAGCCGTTCCACAGGACTACATCCAGCATCTCTACGATCGTCTCCATGGGAGAATAGCAGCCTGAATTGCTGCGAAAGGTGAATATACACTGTACTAGTGCCGACATTGTGCATGCTCTGTTGCCTGTGTCTATGTGCCTGTGGTTCTGTCAGTGTGATCATGTGATGTATCTGACCCCAGGAATGTGTCAATAAAGTTTCCCCTTCCTGGGACAATGAATTTACGGTGTTCTTATTTCAATTTCCAGGAGTGTATTTTCCATCTGCAGAATTGTTTTATGTTAACCTTTAAACAAACTTTTCGTACAAAATATTTACATTTGTGAAATGAACAATTATTGTAATTTTTTTTACATTGGTTTGTATACAGTACACAATTGAGACATGTATCACTGAGTTGAGGCAGTCTAAGTCGTTTGTTTACGATACATCAATAGTTTCAAGTTTTGTAGTACATTTGGAAATAAACTGGATGTATGCATTTATTTACATTCCTCAAAAAATGGTTCAAATGGCTCTGAGCACTGTGGGACTTAACATCTATGGTCATCAGTCCCCTAGAACTTAGAACTATTTAAACCTAAGTAACCTGAGGACATCACACAACACCCAGTCATCACGTACATTCCTCACAGGGGGGCAGTGGATAATTAAGCTACTAGTTTTAGATTTAATACGCAGTCTACAACAAAAAGTAATTATATTTTTCTGTTTATTACGCATTTCCAACGGAGAATCACCATCTATCATGTTGTTTGGCATGTTAGTTACAGCTTTATTGATGCTGTGGCGTTTTTACTTTTTTGTGTTGAGATAACATGTTTATTTATTTCCTTTTTGTCGTTGCACATGCACTTTCAACTATTTCTTTCCAAGCACAGAGTTTTCGCGACCATTATGTATTGTTGTGACTCTAGCGTTCATCTGTTTCGTGCCATGTGTGTTTTTAATGTGGCGCGCGAATTTGTTGTTGACGTTTGTGGAGTTTAGTTCATGTGCGTGTGTCCATGTGTGTGTGTGTGTCTGTGTGTTTGTGTGTGTGTGTGTGTGTGTGTATCTGTTTCTCCATGATCAGTAGAGAAAGAGAAAGAGGGAGAGAAAGAGAGAGAGAGAGTTGTGGATGTTGTTGTTGTGACCTTCAGTCCTGAGACTGGTTTGATGCAGCACTCCGTGCTACTCTATGCTGTGAAAGCTTCTTCATCTCCCAGTACCTACTGCAGACTACATCCTTCTGAATCTGCTTAGTGTATTAATCTCTTGGTCTTCTTCTACGATTTTACCCTCCACGCTGCCCTCCAGTACTAAAGTGGTGATCCCTTGACGACTGAGAATACGCCCTACCAACCGATCCCTTCTTCTTGTCAAGTTGTGCCACAAACTCCTCTTCTCCCCAATTCTATTAAATACCTCCTCATTAGTTATGTGATCTACCCATCTAACCTTCAGCATTCTTCTGTAGCACCACATTTCGAAAGCTTCTATTCTCTTCTTGTCTAAACTATTTATCGTCCATGTTTCACTTCCGTGCATGGCCACACTCCATACAAATATTTTCAGTAACGACTTACTGACACTTAAATCTATACTCGATGTTAACAAATTTTTCTTATTCGGAAACGTTTTCTTTGCCATTGCCAGTCTACATTTTATATCCTCTCTACTTCGACCATCATCAGTTAATTTGCTCCCCAAATAGCAAAACTCCTTTACTACTTTACGTGTCTCATTTCCTAACCTAATTCCCTCACCAACACCCGATGTAATTCGACTTCATTCCATTATCCTCGTTTTGCTTTTGTTGATGTTCATCTTATACCCTCCTTTCAAGACACTGTCCATTCCGTTCAACTGTTCTTCCAAGTCCTTTGCTGTCTCTGACAGAATTACAATGTCACAGGCGAACCTCAAAGTTTTTATTTCTGCTCCATGGATTTTAATGCCTACTCGGAACTTTTCTTTTGTTTCCTTTACTGCTTGCTCAGTATCCAGATTGAATAACATCGGCGAGAAGCTATAACTCTGTCTCACTCCCTTCCGAACCACAGCTTCCCTTTCGTGTCCCTCGACTCTTATAACTGCCATCTGGTTTCTGTACAAATTGTAAATAGCCTTTTGCTCCCTGTATTTTACCCTGCCACTTTCAGAATTTGCAAGAGAGTATTCCAGTCAATATTATCAAAAGCTTTCTCTAAGTCTACAAATGCTAGAAACATAGGTTTGCCTTTCCTTAATCTTTCTTCTATGATAAGTCGTAGGGTCAGTATTGCCTCATGTGTTCCAACATTTCTACGGAATCCAAACTGATCTTCCCCGAGGTCGGCTTCTACCAGTTTTGCCATTCGTCTGTAAAGAATTCACGTTAGTATTTTGAGGCTGTTACTTATTAATGTGATAGTTCGGTAATTTTCACATCTGTCAACACCTGCTTTATTTGGGATTGGAATTATTATATTCTTCTTGAAGTCTGAGGGAATTTCGCCTGTCTCATGCATCTTGCTCACCAGATGGTAGAGTTTTGTCAGGATTGTCTGTCCCAAGGCTGTCAGTAGTTCTCATGGAATGTTGTCTACTCCCAGGGCCTTGTTTCGACTTAGGTCTTTCAGTGCTCTGTCAAACTCTTCACGCAGTATCGTGTCTCCCATTTCATCTTCATCTACATCCTCTTCCATTTCCATAATATTGTCCCTAAGAACATCGCCTCTGCATAGACCTTTTCTGCTTTCCCTTCTTTGCTTAGAACTGGGTTTCCATCTGAGCTCTTGATATACATTCAAGTGGTTCTCTTTTCTCCAAAGGTCTCTTTAATTTTCCTGTAGGCAGTATCTATCTTACCCCTCATGAGATAAGCCTCTATATCCTTACATTTGTCCTCTAGCCATCCCTGCTTAGCCATTTTACACTTCCTGTCGATCTCATTTTTGAGACGTTTGTATTCCTTTTTGCCTGCTTCTTTTACAGCAGTTTTGTATTTTCTCCTTTCGTCAATGAAATTCAGTATCTCTTCTGTTACCCAAAGATTTCTACTAGCCCTCGTCTTTTTACCTACTTGATCCTCTGATGTCTCCACTATTTCATCCCTCAAAGCTACCCATTCTTCTTCTATTGTATTTCTTTCACTCATTCCTGCCCCTAGAAATGTCTTACAATTTAAAACCTGGTTCCTAAATCTGTGTCTTACCATTACATAATCTATCTGAAACTTCCCATGTGTAGTTGTGGATAGACGTGTAGAATGAACAGTGTGCAGTGTAGGAATACAGGAATTTGATTTTAGAAGCTATCCATCTGATCGTATGCAGATTTTGGTAGGTGTTGCGTGTATGGCCAAAAGAGCTTTACTGCACTGCAACGTGTATTCATCTAGTACTTTATTTCATTGGGCTATTGATTTTGGATGTGATCTCTTTCTTCAATTTTTAATTTATTATTTAGGCTGTTACTGATTTCAAAGATTTTTAAGTCGGTTTCTGCGTTGGTTGGGTGATGATTCTGTGCTGTTAGGTGATCTGGAAATGTTGAATGTGAGCTGATGCCAGGGCTCTGAAATGTCCTGAAGACCTGGTTCTGCTATTCCTGCCTGTTTGACCCATATATAGAGCTTGACAGCAGTTGCCATTAGTAGACTTTTTGTGTTTGTCAGTGTTGGTGGTACTTTTTCCAAGTCTGTTCTGTATTGTGTTGTTGGTCCTTTACGCTACGTTGAGCCCTTGTCTATTTAGTGTATTTCCCACCCAGTGAGTGATTTTGTTGTTGGAAGTGATTATGTGTCATTTGTTGATTACGTCTTCTGATTTGTTGTGGGTTGTAATGTGTCTGTGTGTGTGTGTATGTTTCATGATTATGCGTTGCCTGTTTTTGTATTTTCTTGTTTATTCTGTCTACAGTTTTTGTATCATACCTATTCTCCTGTGCAGTTTGTTTTATTCTCTTCAGTTCTTCGGTATTTTCATGTTTGTTGATGAGTGTTTTGGTCAGTCCGTGTAGTAAATATTAGAAACTTTTTTTTTGGGTTATGGGGTGATTTAATTGGTTATGAATGATTTTACTGGTGGCTGTAGGTTTCCTACCCATATTGTGTTTCTCCTGTATATGGTGAGATCTAAGAAACTAAGCTTTTCATATGTGTATCAGTGGGGAACTCTATTTGTGGATGTATGGTGTTTATGACATCATGAAGTTCCTTTATACGAGACTGGGGTTCATCAATTAGAGAATTATACCGTCTACACATCTGTAGTAATATTTTATTTCGTAATGCTTTGGTTTTACTATTTTGTCAAACATTTCAAATTCTATCCAATTCATGAAAATGTTAGCTAGCAGGCTACTGATTTCATAGGTAGCCCTTCTTGTTGGGAGTAAAACTTGTTATTGAATATGATGTAGCTTTGCTCTGTGATGAGCCTAAGTGCAGCTAATATTTTTTGTAGGTTTGTTTGGTTACGTTTTCTTGTTGCTGGAGATTTCTTCCGATGGTGTTGATGGTTTCTTCTGTTGTAATGTGCGAGCGCATGGAAATTATGTCCAATAAAATTAATGTTCCTTTTGTTTGGGCCAGCATTAGTGGCCGTGCGGTTCTAGGCGCTACAGCCTGGAGCCGAGTGACCGCTACGGTCGTAGGTTCTAATCCTGCCTCGGGCATGGATGTGTGTGATGTCCTTAGGTTTGTTAGGTTTAATTAGATCTAAGTTCTAGGCGACTGATGACCTCAGAAGTTAATTCACATAGTTCTCACAGCCATTTGAACACTATTTTGCTATTTTTGGTATGTTGTCAGTGTTTATTTTTTTCTATTTTCACTTGAGTTCTTCAGACATCTGTTTTTGCTGAGTTTGTGTATTGTCTGCAGCAGTGTGTGTGTGTGTGTGTGTGTGTGTGTGTGTGTGTGTGTGGTTGGGTAAGTAGTATGTTGGTGATTTGATAAAGATGATCAATATGTGTATAGGGGTGCCTGGTTTGTAAACTTCAGGCAATGCTTTGGTGTGTTTTCAGTGTTCATTTTTTTTCTATTCTCACTTGAGTTCCTCAGACATCTGTTTTTGCTGAGTTTGTGTATTGTCTGCAGCAGTGTGTGTCTTTGAGTGGGTAGGTAGTATGTTGGTGATTTGGTAAAGGCGATCAATATGAGTGCAGCGGTGCCTGGTTTTTGAACTTCAAGCAATGCTTTTAGAGTGGAGGCCTTGGAATTTTTTTGTATCATTCTTTTAATCTGTATGTCTGTGAAAATTGGTTCTATGTTTCTCAAGGTTTTCCGTAAGTTTCTTTGGTATCGGTATGTTAGAACAATTGTTAATTCTGTGCTCGAATTGCCCTTGTCAGATTTTATGATTGTAGCATCTCCTTTTGTTAATATCTTCTGTAGCTTTCTCAAGGTCTTTTCTTCAGCTGTCACCGTCTTTTGTCATTTGGTGTTTTTTTCTCTCCGATTATATGTTTTATTTCCTCAGCAACTAATTCTCTTACTAAGTTTGCACTGAATTCAGGTGTATTCCATTCTTCTTGTTGTTTTATAATGTGTTCAGTTTGTGTTGCGATATCTGTTTTCCTGTACGAGACTATTGTGTTTATGTTATGTCTGGGATCCTTTGAAGCAGACTGTTTTCTTATTCAGATAAATGTTTGTCTGTTAGACTAATCACTCTTTTGTGAAAGGTATGTTTTCTGTATTTATGTTATGATTGATTGATATTTGTGTGATTTTTAACTCTTTTGAGTTTCTTTCTTTGGATTGTCAGTTTTATTTTTATCGTGGTATCATTATATGTTGTCACCCTCTTTATTAATTCATCAAAAGTGGTTTGCTAGTTCTCTATGCAGATATAGTTCAATGTTCAGTCCTTGTATAACTGGACTACTGAGATCGGATTTCTTGCTATACAAATTACATCTGTCCAAAACTGCATATAATCAGATGGTCAGCTTCTAAAATTAAATTCTTATCTTCCCACACTGCACACCATTCGCTCTACATGCCTATCCACAGCTCCTTCACCCCTTTCCCACCCTCTCCATCTTTCTCACTGTCTCTCTCTATCTCTCTCTCTTTCTACCCACCGTGGGAAAACACACGTACACACTCACTGACAAGCCAACACCACACACGTCAACAAAACTTGAAATCCACGTGCCACCTACAAAATAAATATGCCACGAAACAAATGAACACTACGCTATCACAACAACAAGCAATGACCGTGAAAACCCTGTGCTTTTCAAGAAATCGTTTAAAATACATATGTAACGACAGAAACGAAATAAATTAAACTTGTTATCTCTGCACAAAACAGTAAAAATACGACAGCATAAAGAACTGTAAGGAACATGCCAAACCACATGATACATAGCGATTTTCAGTTGGAAATGCATAATAAATACAAAAATAAAATTACGTTCTGCAGTTCCCAGATAAAAAGCTGTAGATTGCGTAGCAGACCTAAGGCTAGTAGAATAATTATCTGCTTCCTACATATCAGTTATGTATATAAATGCATAAATCCACTTTATTTCCAAATGTAGTACAAAACTTGAAACTATGACATATCGTAAATAAACCACATAGACTGCCTCAACTCAGAGATACATGTCTAAAAGTTTTACTGAATGCGAAAACAATGTAAAAGATCTGACAATAATCAGTCGTTTAATAAAAGAAAATATTTTGTACCAAAAGTTAATTTAAAGGTTGACGTGTAAAAATTTTGCGGAAGGAAAATTAACAAACTCACTGAATTTAAGAAAAAAAAAACTGAAACATATCTGGGTGAAAACAAAAGTATAAAGGTATCTTGCATGAGGAAGATTTCCTCTACAATTTTCTTAGTGAGCATGGAAGTAAGAAGTGAATCATTCACAAGAATATTAGTGATCCTTTAATACCGTTTAGCAGCGAAGGTACTTCAAACAACATTAAAACATCTTAAATCCAGCTAAACTTTTGCCACATACCTCCTCTGTGTTCTGATTTTCTTCTGAATTTTCTGTATTTTCGGAGATGATTAAGGGACATCAATTTGTTTTAGGAACGTAAACCACGTGTCTGGCTGAAAAGGAGCATATCAGTATGCTATACAGTTCATGGTTGCGAACTATATTGTGGACTTGATTCTGTGTCGAACATAAAGATGTAAGATTCTTTGCTTCATTAGCTCATCAAAATTTTATAGCTTACTGACAGCAGGGGGTTAGCGAATACAGGGAGCAAGATCACCTACAGAAACTGCCAACGGTTGGTGAGTGCTGCTGGAGGAACTACCTTCACCGGTACGATTATCCTGCTTGCTCGTCGCTGGAACCTCGCAGCTCGCTGTTGGCACATCGCACCTCGCTGCTAGCGGGTAATGTCGTTGCATTTACGATGCAACCTCGCTTATCGCTGTCCGCAGGGAGTAATTCCCCTGCTGGAGTGACACTAAAGCAGCCAATTACAGCTCAAGTTTCAGGACGTACGGCTTTGGCCATAGCCCGAAACACAACCTGATTGATGTGTATGGCGAAGGTAGTAGCGAGTTAACGGAGGAGCAGCGATGGTGCAGATTACATTTAAGAATCATTTATCAGGCGTCCACACTAGGAACGAAAGGTCAAGCAACCTCCAAAGCTTTGATGTAGGCCAACAGACCGAATCGTAACCAAGGCCAACTGTCCGTTGGCGGATATTTGCTTAGTGTGCACATGCAGCAAATAGGAACCAACGAAGCGGTTGGCTGTCATTTGTTGGCCTTCGTTGGTCCAGTGTGTACGTGCCTGTACATGTATTTTGTTCTTCAAACAGCGAAATCATGTCGGCGAACAGCGAGCAGCTAGGTGGCAGCATAAACGCTCCCTTACGTACTGGGGCGCATACACATTGGGTCAAGAAGGCCCGCAAATGGCACACACTGGATTGGTCCAACGTTGGTCACCAAAGCGTTTGCGTTCGGCTTCTCATCCTCACCAAACAACGGGCTTGAGGCCAAAGAAGTCGGTCATGTGAAATTGCAGTTGGCTCTGATAATTTGTGAATTTTGCTTCTACATCTACATCTACATCTACATTGATACTCCGCAAGCCACCCAACGGTGCGTGGCGGAGGGCACCTTACGTGCCACTGATTCATTATTGTCGTAAAGCAGTGTTTTAATCACAAATTCACCAACCGATTATGTTGTAAGAAGAGGATTGAGCAGTCGTCGTATGTGCAGCATTTATTTTACTGCAAGAAGCTGTTAATTGGAAAAAGAAGAAGAGAAACGACACTGATGGACGACATTCCTTTTAAAAAGTAGGGAGCAGTACGATGGGACAGAATTAATGTCTAACTGGAAGCCGAATTGGCATAAGGATACTTCATAACTTTTGCCTGAATGAAACCTACATATTTCGAATGGCTATTGAATTGCGTAAGCCCTAAAATTACCAGAGATGACACCTCTTTCAGGGGAGTTATGTTTGCAACTGAGAGATTTATGATTATGATTGCTTCTCTCTGTCGTTCTAGGCGAAAAGATATCAATAAATTCTTCGTTTTGTTATTCACATATCGCATATTTCTTTCTAGCAGCTTATTTATTTCTCTTCTAGCGTCCAATCTTTTCAGCTAGTTTTTATAGTCGCATTTTGTAGAGGCCCAAAAGCATCCCCATTCATGATAAAACTCTATCAGCTTTAATTCTCCCTCCACAATCCACTACTTTCTTTCTTTCTTTCGCTTACGCCATAGTCCTGCAGCGATAGCAGGATCGGCTTGGCTACAACGGATTTGGCTAGGTTAGTTTGAGGGGTGGCCGGGCGCCCTTCCTGCCGCCACCCCTTACCCCCAGGGATGGAATCAGTGTACCCCAGCTGTCTGCATCTAGTGTAAATCGTGAAACAGAAATAGTGCGAACGTGTGTCAAATGTCTGCAACGCATGTAACTGAGGCGGAACATTGGGACCAGCCCGGTATTCACCTAGCGGGATGTGGAAAACCGCCTAAAAACCACATCCAGGCAGGCAGGCACACCGGTCCTCGTCGTTAATCCGCCGGGCGGATTCGATCCGGGGCCAGCGTGCCTACCGAAGTCCAGAAAGCAGCGCGTTAGCACTCTCAGCTACCCTGGCGGGTTTCTCCACACTCCATTACATACTCCAATATTTTTTAGAACAGTAAATGCACTCATTTTTGAGAGCAGGCATTATCTGCAGAGGAAACAGCAGTGGAATTCTGCATAAAATTAACTTTTCCACAACAGCCACAAGTCACAGTATGTTTTATCGATCGGTTTCGCTCTTTAAACTGTATATTCCTGAGTTTCTGATGACGCACTTGATAATTTAAACAGTGAAACCGGTCAAAAAAACATATCAATGGCGATTTGTGCCTGTCCTGAAAAACTGAAATCCACACCAGTTCTAGAGACACAGAAAATAGGTGATGAACCAAAACAACTATTAACACGGCGTCCACACTAGGAACCAAAAGTCAACCAACCACCAACGCTTTTATGTAGGCCAACAGACGGAATCGCAACCAAAGCCAACTGTCCGTTGGCCGATATTTGCTTAGTGTGCACATGCGGCAAACAGGAAACAACGAAGCGGTCGGCTATCATTCGTTGGCCTTCGTTTGCCTATTGTCTATGTGACTGTATATGTGCTTTGCTCTTCAGACAGCAAAATCAACACAATTGTAGGTGCGTGCCCTTCATAGCATTCATCCATCCTCCTCTGAGAATTCGTGAATAGCATCGTGATAGAAGTAAATTCACTTAATTCCTAATTTTGGAAAGAACAAACTATCAGCATAACACATCATGAACAATTTAATGTAGTATGGTACACGGCTCTGCCATTGTGAGGTTGGCAGTGTTGGAATACAGGAAACTAGCGATTTGAAGTCTTTTTGCCAGCTGGGAAAAACACTGATCAAGAAAATCAATTCAAATCGTAATCACTTCACCAATATCACAGTCACAGCTAGACAGCTTGAAAATCTTGGTTTCTGACATTGGGCTATCGTCATATGCCAGGTGTCTACGCTCACAGATCCTAAGACTGTAGTGGGAAGTCTGCCATATTTAGCAGTTAACAACTTTTTTCAAGTCAACTCAGCATGGTCACGTGGGAAAGTCCGTCGCCTATGAAGTATCACCTCATTTTTGGTCAGGTATCTGATGAACGAATTCGCCTGCAGCACGCAGTACAGTTATATTTGTTAGTGTTGTGATGAAACAAAGCAATCGTCATTACAATGACCGCTATTTTTCACCGAGCGAGATCGCGCGGTGGTTATCACACTGTGCTCACAATCTGCGGGACAACGGTTCAAACGCACCAGACCATCCTGATTTAGTTTTTCCGTGATTTCCCCAAACCGTTTCAGACAAATGAGGGGAAGGTTCCTTTGAGAGGGCACGGCCGGCTTCCTTCTCCGTCCTTCCGTGTTCCGATGGGACCGATGACCTCACTCGTTGGTCCCCTTTCCCAAATCAACCAACCAACCAACCAATATTTTTCCTATAAAACACTTTTCACGTCAAATATATATTCCTCCATTGCAAACGTAATGGCGAACCAGGAAGTGATTTGGTGTGTTTGAGCACTAACTCATTCTGAGTACTTTCTACTGTAACAATTCCAAGTTTAGGGTGGGGCAAATAAAAGTGGCCTGGAGAACTGAGTTCCATGGTACAGATAAACACAGCAGAGGAAAGGAAATACAGTACTAACCTGACTATAGCAAATGTTGAATATGACCACCATTAATCTCTTAGCACTTTCGAGCCCTGATCAGAAAGTTGCTGAAGACGAATCGAAGCTGGACTGCTGGAATAGCTGTATTCTCATCCGAAATGTTCTGCTGCTGTATGGCGATGTATCGAGCCGAAGTCAGCGTCTGAAGAAAGAAGATGCGGTGCGCAGACAATGCACTCCAAACGCCAACCTTCTGATTATGCTTCGCGCAAGTCATGCTAATTCTCCGCTGCCAGAACCTGTGTTTCTGTAATGACTCAGGTGAAACCAGGCTTCATCAGATATTAAGAACAGTCCATGTCGAAGCCATCCATGTCGAAGCCATTCATTGTTATCTCAGTGAACAGCCACTCAAAAAATTGGAGACGGTGGGAAGCATCTGCTGGTTTTAATGCATGGACAACAGCCACTCGGTAGAGATACGTGTGGTGATCAGGTGGATTAGTTGTCCGCATGATCGTCGTGATACGCTGGTCTCATGAGATATGCACTGGAAAATTTGTTAGGAATCTAAAGAATTTTTTGGTGAACTGTAGCCACATTTTGTGGTGTGTGAGCACATTTTGGAACTTTTCTTGACTTGTTGAAAACAGATATTATCTGACATCATTTTCGGACTAAGACCTGCATGGCACTCTTTGCTCACACTTTGCCGCCATTAAATTTCTCAGAAAGCAGATGATCACACCGCTTCCACGATTTTGTAGTCACGTAACTTTCCACAACGAAGACTGGCTGCTCGACTGTGAGTACCATTGTACCATTTGCACTCCTCCCTTCACCCTGACGCAGCCCGCACTATACTTCGAACCGATGTGGATCCCGTGGCTGGCTAACACGTGGTGTGCTCGTCGCGGGATCACCGGATGTGGTTATATGCATACCTTCACGTCCAGTCGAATCCATTCATCCGGGCCACTCTTATTTGCCCCACCCTGTATAGTCAACGACACGCTGCACAAGTTATAGACGTACGCAGGAGGCATTTTGCCTATGAAAGACTGTTCACTTCAGGTAATTTTGTTCCCCGTGAAAATGCCCTGGCTTCCAGACGTGTAGCACCACAAACTCGTTATGCGAAATTTTCACTACTGCATTTCCAGATACAATCAACGCCATTCTGCACAAGTAATCGGCGTATGAAGAAGACCTCGTATTGAGTGCTCTTAGATTTAACCAAATTAATGCATTATTGAGCACTATATTTATTCAGTTTTCTAAAAGGCTTCCCCTTATTCGCTCCTACCGACTCAGTGTATTCCAATGGACTCAGTCAAAGAAAAGCACTATCAAAACGTTACAAAGCGTGAATAGTGGAGGCATCGTGCTACGTATCCAAGTAGAATAATTTAACAGTACATCGCCTACAAAATATTTTAGTCTTGAAGAGACGGTGTGATAGGCGTTTCCCTTGGAGCAGTATACTTTTCATGCCGTGCGTTCTTGACTGCCGCGATAGTCACTTGTCTGTCCCAAATGTCTGTAGTCGCTTATCCGCTGGAGCAGTGCATCTGTATATGGAAACAGTAACGTTTGTAATGGCTCATGCGAGCTTCGACCAGCCGGCCAATAGGATTGCGAGGTGGCAGAATTTCTTTTTGGGAGGCTCTGCTTCCTGATACTGTGATCCCTGTACGTGCTCATTCATTTGACTTTGTTCTGGATTACGGTGAGACTGTTGCGGTACTTGCACAATTGTGAATGGTGCTAAATTTGCATTGTTGTAAATTATGTGGCCTTTCAGATCACGGAGGATTAGAGTTCCCTCCGTGATACATTTTGCCGTCGGATCTAAGCAATATTCGATTCTGTTTCCCATTTTAAACTAATTTAGAATACGTGCGGATCCATATCAATTTTTTATTCAGTCCACCAAAATTTGAAATGACTTATCTCAAATTTGCTTCCGATTGAAGCCACAGCCTCTAAGTGTTTAATGAAAGAATACATTCTCCGTTGTACGCTGCATTGTGCTTTATTAAAATAGTGCTATTAGCTCATTTCTGCCGTGAGCCACTATCAAGTACATTTGCTATGCCATGTACTTCATAGTGTGCTCATCACATTCTTTTATGTTACATACATAAAACGAGAAGTCGTACTCCATCTTAACTTACTCCAAGCGTTGCAGCCTGGCTCCAGCACTCAGAGTATGTTACGATGGAGATGAAAGAAGAAAGCACATAACTGTTTAGGGAAATTAGGGAATACACAAATTCAAGTCCCTAAGGGATGGAATAAACAGGAAGCGTAGTGAAACTAAGACAAAATGGATGCATGGAAAATGAAGAGAAACTGAAAAAGAAATGAGGGTCGAAAGGACTGACTCGGTATATAGGAAAGTCAAAAGAAAGCATGGTAACGTTAGGAGTGCAACGGCAAGTCCACTGTTCAACGCACAAGAGAGAGCGTGTTGGTGGAAAGATTACATTGCAAGCGTCTATACGAGGGAAAATTGGCCTGATATAATAGAAGAAGAGACGGGAGTAAATTTAGAGCCAATCGGAGATACAGTACTAGGATCGGAATTTAAAAGAGCCGTGGAAGACTTAAGATCGAATAATGCAGAAGGGAAAGACAACATTCCATCAGAATTTCAGAAATCATTGGTGGAAGTGGCAACAAAATTACTGTTTGCGTTGATGTGTATAATGTATGAGTCTGGCGATGTATCATATGACTTCCGGAAAAATATCATCCTCACAACTCCGAAGACTGTAAGAGCTGACAGTGGGAGAATTATCACACAGTCAGCTTAACAGCTCATACATCCAAGTTGGTGATAAGAATAATACGCAGAAGAATGGAAAAGAAAGTTGAAATATGTTGGTTGACCATGAGTTTGGGTTTAGGGAATAACTGCATCAGAGAGGTAGTTTCGATGTTGCGGCTGATAATGGAATCAAGATTAAAGAAAAATCAGGACCCAGTGATAGGATTTGTAGACTTGGAAAAAGCGTTCGATATTCTCTGATGGAGTAAGATGTTTTATATTCTGAGGTAAACAGTGATAAGCTATGGTGAGAGACTGGTACAGTACTACATGTACAAGAGCCAAGAGCGAATAATAAGAGTGGAAGACCAGGATCGAAGTACTCAGATTAAAAAGGGCAGTAGACAGGGATGTGGTCTTTCATCCTCACTGTTCAATCTATAAAAGTAAGATTCATGAGTAGAATTAGAATTCAAGGTGAAAAAGGTTATCAATGATGCGATTTGAGGATAAGATTGCTATCCTTAGTGAAAGGTAAGAAGAATTACATGATCTGCAGAATGGAATGAACTGTCTAAAGAGTATAGAGCAAGGACTGAGAGTAAACAGGTGAAAGAGGAAACTATTGAGAAGTAGTAGAAGTGAGAACAACGGGGACTAACATCTGGACTGATGGTCACGAAGTACATAAAATTAATAATTTAGTGGACGGTAGGCGAAAGGGAACAGAAGAGAATTGAAGGATTTGAGACAAGGTTCTAGAGACGAATGTTGACAATTACGTGAGCTGTTAAGGTAAGGAATGAGGAAGGTCTGTACAGAATCGGAGAGGAAAGGAATATATGGAAAAAACAAAAGAAAAAGGGACAGGATGATATTACATCTCTTAAGACCTCTGAGAATAAGTTCCATAGTACTAGAGGGAGCTGTAGAGGGTGAAAATTGTAGAGGGAGACAGAGACTGGAATACATCCAGCAACTATTTGAGGAAGCAGGTAGTAAGTGCTACTCTGAGATGAAGACTTTGGCACAGGAGAGGAATTTGTGGCGGGCTGTATTAAGCCAGTCAGAAGACTGGTGACTCAAAAAAGAAAAAAATTATAAGAAAACACGGATCGCTTATAGGATTTGTTGCTTGTCTGCTTGTCTCTCTGTCCGGCTGTTAAATATTCTTTTCCTCAGGATCGAGTAGACAGGTAACACCGAAAAGCAGATAAAATACCTCTTGAACCATCCTAAATTATCACCGTTTAATATCTGTTGATAACTTTCACTGTAATTTTGGTTCTGAAGTTGTAAGCTGTACTACAGAAACTATATTTAATACGTAATGGATCTACTAGTGTATTTGTTTTTGACTGTATATAATTGATTGTAATTGTAATGAAAATATTGTAAATTCCTGGGTAATACTTAAGGGAACTTTAGTGAAACGTATCGATAGCAACGACGAAATGGCAGTAGCTGTGCCGCTGTTTATCGTTGCTTATGGAGAGTCTCTGTCGCGTTCGTTGGGCGCTCGCGCCCCCACGGTGTGCAGCTATGCTCGCGCCAATGTAGACGGTAGGAGTGGACAGTCCGACGAAGCCCAATTCCAACTATTGCCTGTCTCATAATCATCCGTGGCTCTGCAGACGACTCAGGGTTCTCGAACGGCAGCAGCGGCAACAACGGCAGCTTAGCATTGTCGTCGCCTACTTTCTTCGTCGTCCGCACAGCTACAACATCCTAAGACTGTCAAGTAACAGATACAACAGTACAGAAACTTTGGGCAGTTGATTTTCTTTCACAAAGTATGAATAACGTTAATAATTAGTTGCACTAGTTAAAACTAGTAGGGCACCTGTGTTGTCACCGTCCTCAGACATTATTACCAAGCAGGATCACCGAGTATCATAAGAACATGAAAACTGATTAACTATTTACTACTAGTTTTGTGTGTTTGCTAATGACCTGCCTCGGCGACTGTACATTCTTGTATTGCATGACAGAGGCTACTTAAAGTAAAGTAAAATTTCATTGCCAAAAATTAATAACTAAATATACAGCTCTAATTAAGAGTGTGCAGTTTCATTTGTTCAGTATTTAGCTTAACGAGTGACTTCTCTTAGCCTGGTATGTATTTTATTTTTGTTATTTTAAAAGTAAAACTAATTGCTCATTTTCTTAAAGTAAACTGAGTTCAGTCTTTCAATAATCAAAAATACGAGTAAATAACTTGCCTTTTTCTTAATGTTCGCATTACGTTACACTAAGGTTACTGTTATTTTTTTTACATAACAAAGTTCCAGTTAGACCAATCATTCATTTAACGAGTAATTTCATTTAATGTTACTTTCAAAATTTAGTATTTCAGAATAAGTAACTGTATACTCAGTGCTTTCTGATTCATTCATTTTCTCGTCAAATGTTGTGTTGTGGAAAAGTGTGACAAACTTCTTTTGCCACGCCAGTAATTATTTTCTTCAGCTTCTTTGCCATTGCCTTCCTCATGATTCTAGAGATTCATATCCCTAGCGGGCTGGCGACCATTTAATTATCCCTTTTTTTTGCTAATAATTGTTTTCTCTTTTTTATCAGTGGTTTTTATTGTATATCTTACATTGTACCCTTCCCCCCCAAGTGCGGTTATTGAGAAATTGCGCTATACTCCAACCGTTTCAAATTTATCATCGAAATTTAGCTCAAATTTAGAATAGATTCTTCCTTCAGGAGAGTCTATCGTAAACTTTCCTCCAAGTAACGGATGTTGTTTTCCTTCGGTAACCATAGTCTTATTCACTGCAAAATTTCATTAGTCATATGCGATCGCTGTCAGTTAAGTCGCAAACCAGTAGGCCGACCGGAAAGAGAGATTACAGACATACCCATTTGAAATTTATATCACATACTTAAATTAATAGTCCCTTGCCGGTGTCTAAGCTTCTACTTCAATGCAGTCAAAAGATACTCTTATTTATGTCACATATTTTGATATCGGGTCAGTATCGATATTGATAACAGGCAAATATCGACGAAATCCCTGTTCTCAGGATGGCTGCGCCATCTATATACACAACTAAGTTTGTACGTAACTCTCAGTGCACGATTCCTAATTGCACTTTCCCGGAATTTTTTTATTCTGTTGGGCTTTGCCAAAGGCCTTATCGCCCTGAAACTTAAATAATGTTAGTCAAATTCTGTTAATTTACAAATGCGCCATATTTGATATTGAAGGAGTAGAACTTCAGGGCATAAACCTATGGTCATAGTTAATTATAAGCTTCCAGGTTAAAGCAAGCAACAGGAAGGCGGAATTTCAAGTGTCTGTACCTACAAATGATTCCTTTATTAGATTAAACTCTTTGATAACATCTCATCTTAGCTTACTCGCAGTGAAAGAAGTATTGCTGTTGCTTGAATAACGTAAGTAGTAGGGCATTGCCTTTGAAAGACTGATACGTCTTTCCAAGCCTTTTCTAGCGATGTACAAAGAATGTGAAAGATTTACACCTCAGGTCGTTGCAAATTTTCCATTACATCATGACTGCTATCCCATTTAAACATCCTTGTCAAATTAATTTCCTTTTTATATATGTTTTCTTTCCTTCGAGAGGTATCTGAAGATGTGGTAATTTAAGTGATATAGGACGAGGAATAAGTAACGTTTAGGCTGATGTAGTATTTCTCCCACTGAGTGCCATTAACAGTATCTCTGCCCCGCACAGTAGTATTATAATTATTTTGGTATTGTGAACAAGAACAACAAGATACGATGTAAAATAGTTCCTAAGCTAAACATAACCTACAATAATGATAGAGGCTGCAGATGTGAACTAAAACTTTGGCCGCAGCTGTTACTTCAGCCCAGGTCTCTTTGCGTTCTATGCAGGTTTGCTAGCTATTACACCTCCGTAACAATATAACTAATACACTGGAGGGACAGCAGTATGGGATACGTACCAGATAGGGTTGATAGAAGAGATAGAGAAGATGCAACAGAGAGCAACGCGCTTCGTTACAGGATCATTTAGTAATCGCGAAAGCGTTACGGAGATGATAGATAAACTCCAGTGGAAGACTCTGCAGGAGAGACGCCCAGTAGCTCTTTACGGGCTTCTGTTAAAGTTTCGAGAACATACCTTCACCGAAGAGTCAAGCAGTATATTGCTCCCTCCTACGTATATCTCGCGAAGAGACCATGAGGATAAAATCAGAGAGATTACAGTCCAGACAGAAGCATACCGACAATCCTTCTTTCCACGAACAATACGATACTGGAATAGAAGGGAGAACCGATAGAGGTACTCAAGGTACCCTCCGCCACACACCGTCAGGTTGATTGCGGAGTATGGATGTAAATGTAGACGTAGACTACCCTAGTCCAAGCCCTTCCTAACACAAACTTCACCTCATGTTTTCAGATTATTTTACTCTTCTTAAATTATCACTTTTGCTGAAGCTCTCCAGTATTGTAACAGCACCCCAATGAGGCTGCCACAACTGTGGTGATACACGTTTGGGTGTTACAGTGAAACAATAGTCTGTGTACTTGCAAAAAGGCAGGCACAGCCTTAATTCATTAGCACCGTAACGGCAGACGCCACGCCCATGCTGCACCACTGCTCCGTAGCTAACTCAGATCAGTGATATAACAGATATAGCGTTGCCAAGATGGTCGACCGTACATGCTTGTTTCATCATCTTTGTCCTAAATGCTCATTACACATACCCTCGGATATAGGCTTTCAAACGCGTAACATAATCATTCCCATTCAGCGTTGTTGTTCTAAAAAGAAATTGAGCAAACTGTTGGTGTTAGTGCAGCATCTGGTGGAATGTCGTGGGAATAGTAGGCCGAATTGTCCAATGTGAACACGGTAGGATAAGTTTCAACTAAGGCGACACGTTTGAAACTGTATGGCTGTTGGGTAAGTGGTAAGACACGTTAATCTCAGATGCTTACTTTCAAGTTACGCCGGATGACTGAAACAAAGAATGTTTCATTGCTTTCCATTTCTTGTCATATAAATTGCTTCGCTCTAGGTGTTTTATTATATATCTGAAAACAATCCATTAACCGTGAGTGATGAAATAAATACCCCCATGATCGCAAACAGCTCGTCTGGTGCAGGGGGACTGAAAAGAATAAGAAATTTTAGAACGTGTTGTGACAATGCTGCGAAGTAGATCGTGCCAAATGACATAAAGAATACTGCTCGCAGTTTCATGCCGTTTAGTAAACAGTAAGCATGAAGCAGTGGAACAGCGTCCAGTGTGGCTTTGCGGTAACAGCGTATTATATGGAGGTGTGGAGGCCACGCGTAGAGGAATCCGGCGTCATTTCAACATCGGATGCCATGGCCGAGTTCCCTCAGCGCACGCAAATATCGCCCGCGTCCGCAATTTTGAAGCAATAGTTTCTGCGTTAAGAAGCTGTCTGCAAGGGAGACCCGAAACTGCTGGTACAGGAGAAAATATCGCGCCTCTGCGAACCGATTTCGTGAGAAGCCCACAGTTCTCTGTTCGATGACACGCAGGGTACCTACAGTTCGTGTGTTTGACAAGTACTGAAAGCAGATTTAAAAGATTTTATCATTACAAGCTGCAGATCTTACACCAACTCCAACCTAAAGATCTGCCAAAACCTAGACAGTATACTGAACATATGTTAGCAAAAGTACACGACGCCGACCATTTCATTAACAACCTGTGGATGTCGGGCGAAGTTTACGTCCTTCAGTGGCTTTGTCACTGGACACAATTTCCGTTACTGGTCTCAGCAGAATCTACATCAGGTACACGAGCGTCCGTTGTACAGCAGCAAGGCTACCGTATTGTGCACCATATCATCGAGTGACATTGTACGCTCCCACTTTTTTGAAGATGATGGGTGTGCAACCACTATAACGCTTCTTCGGTATGTTGCCATCATGGAAAGTTCTGTTACGCATGAACTGCCCCATTTTTCTGCCAACAGTTGTAACCGTTTCATTTGAACGCATGGTGACGTTGCGTGGCCCGTAACATCGCCTTACTGGCGGCGTGTGATTGTTTTTTCTCTTGGGGCAACCTTAAGGGCATTGTTCACCGTACTCGATCTGCTACCACCGAAGAGCGAAAAGCTAGACTACGAAAGGAAATCTCCAGGACTGCTATTAAAATGTTAGGTCGAGCTATGCATAAGGTTTCTATCAGGCTGTAGGAATGTGTGCACCGAGGGGAGGCTCATCTATCGGATGTAATACCCAAGAAATAAAAATGCTTATGACATTCAGTAATGGCATACCCTGTTCTATACACTGTCATAAGTAAAATGTGTAAAGCAATTGTGGTTATACATCAACATCCATTCCAAAATTTCCCATACCTTTGAGTCACCCTGTATAATAAATCATTTCACAACCGATAACAAACCCACTTCGCTTTTCAGAAAAGCCGTACATTTTAGATGATGAACATTGGTTAAATATGTAGAAGTTCTGAATTAGTAACTGCTAACTGGTCGCTTTAAAAGGTTTCCAGAGTATTGTTCTTAAATATCTTGTGTCAGTGCGTGACGTTTTAGTGAGGGACATAATTTCCCAGATTCACTTTCAGACCTTCGTTCTAAAGCACTTCTTAGAATTTCATGGAAATTGAATTGTATTTTCTGTTGTCATGTACCACACGTAAGTTGCTGTTGTCAGCACTGTTCGCCTAGCCGGCGTGGTGCGTTGCTACTTTTGATGTTGAAAATAGGTTATCCATCAGACTACTTCATTTTGACAATTTTCTATGTGTTTTTCATGATCTGAAAACCACGCGTTGCCTATATGGAACTGATTTTTGGCAACTTAAAGTGTTGGGGACTTAGTTCCACCAATTAACGACTG
Organism: Schistocerca americana; assembly: GCF_021461395.2. NCBI lineage: Eukaryota > Metazoa > Arthropoda > Insecta > Orthoptera > Acrididae > Schistocerca > Schistocerca americana. The sequence continues at coordinate 746,544,088 of NC_060122.1, read as the reverse complement.
ATTACAAGTTCATCACAGTAGGAATGACGGTTCTCATTTGTTCCTCACGAGTGTGATGGACATTATTGCCGAAAGTTTGATACTTTAATTTAGTTTGACGTATTAAGAAGACTGAGAATACCTTATACAGTTAATGGGAACGCAGAAGTAATTCCAGCCATTTTGTAATAAAGACATCTTTATCCCCATAATAAGAAGGGCATGTTAAAGAATTTGAAAATTCAAATGTGACTTATACAAGCAGAAATAGACCCGTACAAAGTACTTCTATGAAAAGCAATAATTAGTCCTTAAATCAAACATCAGTATAGGTGACTACCAACTGCCACATGTTAAAGTACATCTAAACACATTGCATTAACTCAGAGTGATGTGGGATAGCATGATAATGAAATAGAGAGCTTTAATTTAAATTACTTAGTTCCATTAGGGCTGTACAGTATTTTTAATATTTTAATTTAAATTTAAACAAAGCAAATTAAAGTATCATTTACATTAACCTCACGAAATGTCACATGCTAAGATATTAAAGTATAAAATTGCATACTAATTCTCGTTAAATGTTACCTCCGTTGGCAAACGTAAAAAAAAAACACAACCAAAGAGAATCAACTAATTAATGAAAAGTTACACAGTCCCAACCTACGAGTATATTACATTTTGCTAGTGTGCGCGCTACTTTAAAAATAAATCGGAGCAGATCTCATTTATAGAGTGATCTTACCATGGATCCAGAACTTTCAAGGGCAGCTTTCTTTTAAAATTCAAGGCGTTTCAGCTATGAGGAACACTTCATATTCCTAATTGAGAAATTTTTGTTAATTTAAAGAATGTATTAGAACATACAATGAAATATGAAATGATCTTCGTAAGGGTTGAAGTGCAGAATAGCGTGGGATGGACATGATACACAAATATGCTGAAAAAAATCGGGAAACTGAATACGAGTATATTCCATGTACGTCACAATAGAATTACCTCAGCAATGAAACTGCCACTCCCAATAATGCAGTAAGACCAATTATTGTTATTTAGCGAAGAAACATGTTGTTAACACCAGCACACTTCTAAAAGGCTTCAGCTCTTGACATCAGTTCATTTGATTTCAGTCCCGATAAAATATGTACAAACTGGTCTTTGTGTATGCCATTTGAAACCGTAAATGCTATAAATGATCTGGTGCAAGAGTGGGTGCCCAAGTATTTGTACTAAATCATACGACATGCCTTACTTAATGGATATAATTTTATATAAAATCAATAAATCTTTCTCGATTTCTGTTGTCAAAGAATGAAATCACGGCCTCTCAAATTCCATTACCTATCTCGAAAAGTTTCATTACCGCTAGTGTACATAGATATTTGTTGATTGGGTTCAAGTTCAAGTTACATTGTTCCAAGAATAGAAAACTATCGTTTCCTTTAATCCAATTTAGTGAATGTGTGAAGGCTTAAGGGTATTACTTCCCTAGTCACGTATTTCAAACATACAAGCAGAAATTTAAGAATCAACTGTATGTCTGTGGAAGTATAAGGGTGCAAGATAGGATTCATAAGCAGTATAATGTGTTTTTACTTCAGAAATTACGCAGAGGAATCATAACATGGGTTGCTAGATTTCTTTACATGCTTAGTTCACCTTTATTTGCCTTACTCTGACACCTTAATTGCTACGTCAATCATAATTTGAAAGCATCTATCATCCTCACATTCCTCACTAGTTATGCTCACGATGGTGTATTCGTTTACTTGGAGTACGTGTAACCTTGGCTGACTAATGTTCAAGATAGCGCCATGGCTACTGAAGTCGGGGAGAGGTTCAGACAAAGTCACAATCATAGAGATGTAGACTGTTCATGGTTACCTTGCAACTCTGAAGACCAAGCTCGGAATACTTTCATTGAGAAGGACATGGCCGATTTCATCCGCCATACTTTACAATTCGTGATTTCTCTCCTTCTGTATAAGATCTCGTCGTCAACTGAATATTGCAACCTATGTTTCCTTACGCTCTTTTGATATCCCATTCATTTTTGTTCCATACTTTGGGAAAGTATTTCGGTAGGAGAGGAGTTTGGCTGGAAGACGTAGAAGCGTGATCTCCTTATCATCTGTAATTTAATTTTATTGATAGTATGAAACATACAGCCACCAGAAATGAAAAAAAAACAATGAAATGATTGTATGACATTGTTGGCAGGGAGGCCCGATGGGGGGGAGTTTGGAGCGCTTCGCCGGCCGAAGTGGCCGTGCGGTTAAAGGCGCTGCAGTCTGGAACCGCAAGACCGCTACGGTCGCAGGTTCGAATCCTGCCTCGGGCATGGATGTTTGTGATGTCTTTAGGTTAGTTAGGTTTAACTAGTTCTAAGTTCTAGCGGACTAATGACCTCAGCAGTTGAGTCCCATAGCGCTCAGAGCCATTTTGGAGCGCTTCACAAGACAAAACACATCGAAACTTATTTTCGAAATGACTTAACAAATGATACACGAGGGGCGTTCAAGACGTAACGCAAAACATTTTTTTCTCCTTCAGTTTCCGTGGGAACATGCGGAATATGTTGTGGGACATCGTGGAATATTTCCGCTTCAGCAGATGTACTTAGCTTCGTAAAGAGCCGATAGATGGCGGCGCTAAACGTTGCGTTCAAAATGGCGTCTGCAACGGGGTGCGACCCAAGCATGGAGCTGTCACTGGGTTCTTGTGGCGGAAAACCAGAGCGTCCCAGATTGTCATAGAAATTTGCAGAAAGTCTATGGAGACTTGGCTGTGAACAAAACACAGTGAGTTGTTGAATGAGGTATCTGTCATCATCCCAATAACGTGCACCAAACCTTTCCGATCTCCCGCGTCGCCACCAATCGCACACAGCTGTGACTCGTGTAATGTTGGAACGTGCGGACAGTCTCGCTCGAGGTAATCGACGGATCACAGCCAAACACCTCACTGCTGAACTGGAGGTCTCTGTTGGTACTGCTGACACACTCGTCCACCAGTTGGGGTGTCCAAAGTTGTGTGCCCGCAGGATTCCTCGAGGCCCAACTGAGAACCACAATGAGTAACGAAGGAACTTCTGCAAGGAATTGTTTGCGCGTTACGACGCTGTTACTGACAACTTTTGACGAACATCGTCAAAGGCTCTGAAACATAAGTTCATCAATGCAATCTGGAATCAAAGCGGCACTCAATGGAGTAACGTCACGTCATCTCTACTCCGAAGAATGAATTCAAAGCTGCTATCTGAGCCGGTAAAGTCCTTGCGGCTGTCTTCTGGGACTCTGAAGTGGTTATTCTGTTTGATGTCCCCCCTCATGGTGCGATGATAAACTCTGAAGTGTGTTGTGCTACTCTCAGGAAACTGAAGAAACAAGTTCAGAGCGTACGTCGTCACAGAAATGCGAACGAAATTCTACTCCATGACAATGCAAGGCCTGACTTAAGTCACCACACCCGAAAGGAGCTCACAAATCTGCACTGGATTGTCCCTCCATTCCCACACACTAGGTCGGATCTCACACCTTCCGTGCTCACGAATCTTCATTGGACTGTTCTTCTCCATCCACCCTAAACCCCGAATGTCGTGCGTTTCGTCTGTTTGGCATAATGCACTCGGCGGGAAGCAGTGTGTGGCAGATCGGGAGGTTGTTGATGCACCAAGACTTCGGCTCCGCTGTCGACCAGTACCATGCGGCATACAGACCCACCAAGCAAGGTGGAGTAAGGCCTTCAAATTTAACGGAGATAACGTTGAAAAATAGCCATATGAAGGGGGAATAATATGGTGTATTGAAATCCTGAATAAAGCCAGCCAGCAAACAGGAAAATATGTATCGCATTATTTATTGAACGCCCCACGTAATAAGATAAAATTCAGGAATAAATGCTGTCGCTCCTCAGTAATAAAAAAAATCTTAATGAGGAAGAAATGAATATACAATCAGCAAACTTGAACTTAATATACATATTTCACCAACATAATACTTCTCCTCACTGAGATTAATGGCACGCAGTGTAGCCTTCAACATCATAAACTTGTTAATAATGTAGTTCAAGGGTGATGGACAGACAACAAACACTATCTACAGTGGCAAAATAAGCAGACGTAAATCAATTACAGCCGCGGTCTCGGGCAGTTCCGCCTCTGCTATCCCAGAACTTGGTTACACAGTGCTTTGAAGCCGGTGCTTACGAGTTAAGTACTATTCGTACCGTTTCGCTTATCGATTATGTCTTAACTCTGTTACTTGTTAATTGATATTCTTTACACTATTCTAGGTAAGTGGCCAACAATTTTCGAAATTAAGAAAAGGCTGACTACCTATACGAAACCAACATGAGATCAAGTCGACGGTGTGCAACTTAATGCTAACGAGTCCATCTACAGTTCCAAACTTCGCTCTAATTTTGTGTACTAGTGAGTATTCCTTGAGTATAGTGGTACATTTCAGTTATCATTGGTGAAGACTATGGCTGTAAATTTACATTTCGTCCAATAGAAGGCCACTTAACAAATGTGTGTGTGTGTCTCACATCATCGACGTTTCCAACGAAATAACAAAACACAAATCATAGACTTACGGAATAGTTCGTGCGATTCAAAGTATTTTTTATCCGTTAACCGTTGAAGTGGAATATTGTATCAAAACGGGAGTTAAAAACCGATTCTTCTGTAATGAATACTGAAGAATAACAAGCATACTTCTGATACCTGGGGCAACTACCAGCATGCTTCATATACAATGAACCAGACCACATTAAATAGGACTATAAACTTATATGGATATGGTGACTGTTCTTTCGGACATATCATAAATAACAGACACCACATCCGTACAAGTATATATTTCTGGCAATACCGGCTATGACCTTCTTCTTCTGTGCAGATGTACACTTATTACCCGAACTCTTACGGGACTTGGCATGAAAGTCTTCCACGAGTAATGAGTGTGTAGGGTAGGGACTCTACGAATGCAGTGTGTGGACATATAAGGTGAGAATGTGTGTCTCGCGAGAGGCGTGCGCGAGATAATCCGTGCAGTCGCACTATCCACTGTGCCCTCAATGGCTCAGATGGATAGAGAGTCTGCCATGTAAGCAGGAAATCCCAGGTTCGAGTCCTGGTCGGGACACACATTTTCACGTGTCCCCGTTGATATATATCAACGCCCGTCAGCAAGTAAAGGTATTAATATATAATTCTAATTTCGTTTAAATATCACTGTTCCAGACGAAAATTCCGTCTTGAGTTCAACCTAATTAAACGGAAAATTTATTCTCTCACCTCGCAGCAGAAGTAAGGAGAATACTTGCAGAAAACAGTTGAGAGTAATTCAGCTACTGTTAACAAAAGTCAGACGGTAGACAGCACAGTAGTGACGATCCGAATATTTTAAATTGACGTCCATCTCCGTCTGTCCGTACTCGTGGAAAGAATACGAACGATGTAGGAGTGAGGAATACTGATCCAATTTTCTAGTAGTCAACACAACGCTAGTAGTAATGTTGAAGATTACAGTACAGCTGACACTATCAATGTCGAGGCAGCCAACGGTAAACAATCCGGCCGTTGGACAGATATTGCAGTCACTCTCGGATAGCTTAAGTGAAACAAATGAGAAATGTCTGTGGTGGATGTCATTGTGGCTGAGGCGGGAATGCGCGGTGCTCCGGAGCCATGAAACAATGGAATAATCACGAACGGACACTACTGAATCTGCTGCGTCAGAATAACCGAGTGAAAGTTCGTCTGATAAGTCTGAGAAGAAAATTTCTGCGAGTAGTAACAAAGAGGACACAAACAATGTAAACAAGAAGCACTCAACAACTTTCAAAGATGATGATGTGGGACTTGAGGGTGATGATATACCTGTGTACGACGCGGAAGCGATCTGCCTAGCTGAACACCTATTTTCTATGGATAATCGTAAGGGAGGAAAGAAGGTGCAGGTGCTGCGGATTTCAGGGTTAAGTACAATAAAACTGAAAGTTTCCAAGTTTTTGCACCTGGCCGAAATCGACAGACGCTACAATGAAGTAGAAGAATTTTGTTTTATTTTATTAATTCTCTTAAGTGAAAACAAGAGCTACAGTTTCTGTAGTGAATGCATTTAGACAATATGTCAGCATCCAAACACCGTAAAGGAGCATAAATATCAGTTTCACAAAAAAGAAAAATATAAAGGATTCCAGATTCAGTTCCATGGGATGAAAGTTTTTCCTTATCTTTTAATTGACATTTGAGAAGAAATTTAATTTAAATAAAAATCAAAGAAATGGCTGGTTCAAATGGCTCGGAGCACTATGGGACTCAACATCTTAGGTCATAAGTCCCCTAGAACTTAGAACTACTTAAACCTAACTAACCTAAGGACATCACACACACCCATGCCCGAGGCAGGATTCGAACCTGCGACCGTAGTCGTCCCGCGGTTCCGGACTGCAGCGCCAGAACCGCTAGACCACCGCGGCCGGCAAAAATCAAAGAAAGACACTATGTCATCAAGCGAAATAGTTACGTCAGTTAACTTCCTTCATACTTCACAGAAAGACAAAAGGCACAGATGACAGGCCGAAAAGGTAAGCAAGGCGAGTGAATGGAAGGGCTGTATAGAGAAGTAAGAAGAATTAAAGTTAGCATCGTCTTGGATTAGTAACCTAAACGTACCAGATCTCGGGTTTGAACGCCTCCACTGCTTGAATTTCGAATAAAAGTCATCAGCAATGACAGCTGAAGAATTCCAGGATAAGACGTTATCCTCGTGGTGCCAACGGCCTTGTCAAAGAGCGCGAAGGAGCTGACACGATTTCATGGCACTCTCTTGTCTTTTGTGGGATACAGCGCCTAAAATATTAACGGCATGAGGATGCAAAGGCGGATGGAAACAACTGCAATGAAGAGACATAAGTTGCATCTACAGTACACAAGACCTGTAAACGAATAGGGATCATAATTATTTCTCCATTGGAAAAAGATTCTGGATTAGCTTTCATTCGAATCTCCGGGAGAGTACTGAAAGGAGGAAGTGACCATGAGAAAAAGATTGAATAACCAACGATGGGATGGCATTATACGAGTCGGTGCTGCAAATGTCAGAAATTTGAACTTAATGAAGAAGATAGAAAATCGTAAAAGAGAAATGCGAAGCATCGCTCCAGATATAGTGGAGGTAGGTGAAGTGGAAAGAAGTAAAGTATTTCTGGTCAGAAACACATAGGGTAAAATCAACAGCAACAGAAACGGGAGAAATAAGCTTTTATTAGGAAAGTTGATCGGGAAAGTAGAACAGCTTGTGACGCTACAACGCAGTCCTTCTATGATTTTTTACGCTTACTTAACACATGAGACTGTTTGTATACGATGTATTGTCTAGTGTAAATATGTATTGTAAATACTATGTTTAAATTATGTAATATTTTACACTGGCAAGTCAGGGCATATTTAGTTAACGTTGAAGTGAGAGAGATTGTTTTGTCGCGTCTCTGGGCGCGGGATCGCGCCAGCGGGCAGTAGTAGCAGTGACGCCGTGCTCGGAGTAAGAAGTACAGTCGAGTGCTGCTAGTCATAGCTGTGTTACATCTAACGGCTAGTATGTGGATCTAAGTACGCGGGAAAGTAATGGTCGGCATATCTGGAATCATGGCCGGGCAAGTTATTATGCATTAATAGGCATAGTGCTGAAGAAACGAGGACTTAAATATGAAGCGCACTGTGGGCCCAACTCGCAACAGTAAAAGCCCGATGCCACATTGTGTCGCTGCCGTGGACTTCCGTCGATCACCGACAACGAGGGTAGTAAGATCTACGTAATTTTCGTAGGATAAAATTATAGAAGGCTTGCCAGTGACTGTGCTTTTCTCTGAAGTTGAACAATTAATAACAAGCACTTTATAATCAAGTGTTGCAGTTACATTTGACGCGACAATAACACCAAGTAGGTTCTTTCCAATCCTTACCTTATTGAACCGAGTGTGCCACGCCATTATCAAGAGAAAATATGTTAATTATCAAATTATTTGCATAGACGGTGAAGAGTAAATTTCAGACTGGTTATCGTAGTTAATTGTTGCACTTAATAAGCTTACGCTAACCGTAGTAACGTAATAATAGACTGAAGTAATAAATTTGATTATTAAGATTTATTTCAAAGCATATTCAGCTGAAATTATTTTAAGGATATTTCATGAAACTATAAAGCTAAATCCACCTGACAATCCCCCAATTAAGGAATTATTATCAGTCAAAACATAGTTAATCAATTATTGGCAATATATTTCATTATCAGTAGATTAAACTGTGCAAAGTACGTAATTATTCAAAATCTCGATAGATAATTATCTGTGTTGTCAGCATTGCACTTAATTGACAAATTATGAACAAAATAAGTGTAGTTAGATTGTTATGATATTGTTTTATATGACTACTGAGCCTGACACAGCACTTACGTAAAAGTTCCCGTTCCACTTGCTGCGCTACAAACAGGTCAACTTTATTTTTGACACAATTATTCACGTACTTAACAGTACTGTCGCTCATCAGTTGAGCTGGTGTCCGATTTTTTAATTGCTTTTACAACTTAATCATTTCTTTCGGCATAATTTCCACTGGCAATATTTATTTCCAAATTATTTACATTAACCAATCGTTATTGAATGAAATTACTGATTCGATAAAGATCAAGTTATAACGTCTCCTGTTTCCCGTGGAATAATCATTATTTACTTGGGATTCGGATGCCTTATCCAGACGCGGGTCAAAATTCATAATTCGCGGCCGTTGTCAATTTGTAATTTCGCAAATCCCGGGAAGCAGGGGGGTGTAATAAACTCAGTGATGGGGAGACGACAAGAAGGCAACGCCGACAACGATGGATCATTTGTACATGACGACGTCACAGACAGAAAGGAATAGAGGAGGAAAGAGTATGTAAAAGAGTATCTAAAAGAAGATGGAAATGTAATTGTCACAGGAGATTGGAACGCAGTTGTAGAGGAAGAAACAAAACAGATTGCTATAGAACACTATGGATCTGACGGCAGGAATGTGATAATAGGACTACTCATGTGTTTTGTAGTATATTTCAGATGATAATATCGAATACTGTATTCAAAAATTGCAAGGAAAAGGGAGTACATTTGGAAAAGACCTGGATCCACGGGAAGATTCCGAGCGAGGTGGCGCAGTGGTTAGCACACTGGACTCGCATTCGGGAGGACGACGGTTCAATCCCGTCTCCGGCCATCCTGATTTAGGTTTTCCGTGATTTCCCTAAATCGTTTCAGGCAAATGCCGGGATGGTTCCTTTGAAAGGGCACGGCCGATTTCCTTCCCAATCCATCCCTAACCCGAGCTTGCGCTCCGTCTCTAATGACCTCGTTGTCGACGGGACGTTAAACACTAACCACCACCACCACCACCACGGGAACATTCCAGCTGAATAATTACTTCATGCCACGCGGGATTTGCCGAGCGGTCTATGGCGCTGCAGTCATGGGCTGTGCGTCTAGTCCTGGCGGAGGTTCGAGTACTCCCTCGGGCGTGGGTGTGTGTGTTTGTCCTTAAGATAATTTAGGTTAAGTAATGTGTAAGCTTAGGGACTGATGAACTTAGCAGTTAAGTCCCATAAGATTTCACACACATTTGTACATTTTTGCATTACTTCACGGTCAAACAGATATTCCGAAATCAGATACTGGATTGTAAGGCATGCCCAGGAGCAGATCCAGATCAAAATTTTGTAATGATGAGGAGTAGTTTAAGAGTATCATCTATAAGAACCAATGTGGAAGGATGTGGGATACTACAGTGTTGCGAAATAAGGAAAAGCGTTTGAAATTCGCTAAGAGTATGTATATTGTGCTAAGAAATATCACTGTAGGCAGTTCAGTTGGATAGGAACGGACGTCTCTAAAAAGGGCAATCACAGATGTAGAACATTCGAACAATATTACAAGTAAGTTCCCTGCAAAGAAACATTGGGTAACAGAAGAAATATGTTACATGTGCTTAGTGTAACTTTCAGGGCCACTCCATGCCCGTATGGAATCTCTTCCATTATAACGTTATATATGTAACAGTTGGGGTCGTAATATGAGTAGGCTCGTGATTAATCGCAAGAATTAAGTTAATGTATTTCTTTGCTTGTCTTGTGACTATTAGTTCGGAAAGATGAGTGTTATGGACAGAACCGCGTGGGTCGGTAGAATGGGAATCATCACAAGGGGGGGGGGGGGGGGGGGGGGGAGGCGGACTGCCAATCGCAAGTTCAATTGCTCCTCTCTCTGGTTAAGCTACGGAGGGCGTACAGGATTCTGTGGGAGACCCTGAAATCTGACTGGAGTGGAAGGTTTTCCTGATAAGAAATTTTTGAGTGTTGCAAAATTGAGACTAGTGGCGAAGGCTAAAAATTATGTAGGGTATACAGAAGCTCTTATGGGAACCAAAACAGTCGAAAAATTTAAAGAAGAGTTATTTCAGAAATATACGAAACCAAATAATGCCAGGCACTATAGGGAACAATTTGGGGTAATAACTAAGAGAAATTTCCATATAGGATAAGGAAAATTAATAGTTCTGCCTATGAATTAAACAGGAATGAAATTATTCTGCAAGGAGCTGAGCAGAGCGCTCGATGCTTTTTTTTTTTTTTTTTTTTTTTTTAACAGGGTTGCATGCTGAAATGTCAAAAAGTATACAAACAGCGTGTCCGACGGATTTGCGCACAGCAGTACGGTTACCTACAGAGGTTAAGGAGATCAATTTGTCAACTCGAATGCAAGGTAAACGCACAGTGTTTGCAGTTAGTATAAAATGCTTCTGGTGTGGACGAACGGGACATGGAAGGAGACAGTGGCTCAAACCTCAGGGTGATGTGAATAAAGTAAGAAGAAGCACTAGTTTTATAGATTGATGACAGGGGAAGAATAAGGTGTTAAATACCAACGGGAACCTCTTTAAGATTGGATGCTACGAAACCGTATGTAGAGGTGGATTGTGCGATAAGAAGAATAGCAGGCGAAAAGGGTTGCAGGACATTATTGGACACAGTGGTGCATGTGTCCATCACCAGTCGTGATCCGGTGAACTGTAAGCAATGGGACCCCCCTAGGTACAGATTGTGAGGAGTGGGGAACAAAGATGTCACACCGTTAGGACAGGTAGACGTAGAATTTTGCCTGTATACGGTTCAATCTAAATAATATGTAACGATTGTGCCACAAGTGAATGAGGGTTACCACATGATTCTAGGATTAGATTCCTTATATCAGCACTGGGCCATAGCCGAATAAGGGCAGAATATGGTGGACCTTGTTGTAGAAAGGTTTCAGTTAGTTACTAAAGTAGCGATGTCGCGAGGAGAGTATGTCGCGAAAGACGAGTCGACTAAACCGTGAACGATTATGCTAAGATTTCATTGACATGATTGTGTACGGAAGCGTACTCGGCAATAACTTTGGGTCAATGTAAAGTCAAGCTTGCCAGTGGGAATTTCGTGTGTGGTGGAACCGTTACAAGAGAATGAAATATTAGATCAGGCCGACTGCTTGGTTAAAAAAGGTACTGTACACGTACAAGAAGTAACGGGTGAAGGAGGTACTTGTTTTTATAGGTCATTATAGTACAGAGGACATAGGGTTGACAAACGGTTGTTAATCGTTAATATGGATATCCTGGAGGAAGACTACGGTTGTTAGCTGTAGAAAATCGCTGCATTCCATTGAAACTGAATTACGAGAAATAGTGAAGCACCTAGAGAAAAGAAATAGGGAACGAACTGAAAAATTGGTTTTGTAATTTAAGGATATATTTTTTCCTAAAGGGCCACTACCAGCTTCACCTGTTACACAGCACCAAACACAATGCCAAGATACTTGCACCCAATTTTGGAGGAATTTATCTGTCAACTACTGAAACATGGAATAACTGAAGTAAGATCATTTAGGGCAATGCAAGTATTTATCAACAACGGATATGAAGAGTAGTTATCACCAGATAGAGGTTTCACCGCAAGATCGACACAAAAAAAAACAAACACTTTTTGGCGCCCTATGGACACTGTAGTAGGGGAACAAAGCACAGGTGGGTCATTTTGTTACTGTGGGTTGCCTACTTCAGGGGCAGGTATGAACTCAGTGGCAAACCTATTGTTCTCCTTTGATTGACAGATACTTGACCTATAGTTCTCCTTTGATTGACACGTGCTTAACCTATTGTTCTGTTAAGTGCTTTCTGATGTCACCCCCATTTCCTTTTGATTGACAGACACTAAACCTGTAGTTCCCTTCACCCCTCCCCCTCCCACAACCTCCTCCACCCTCGCTGCTACAGGTACACTCTCAGGTCTACATTAATGGAATAGGCCCCCCTCTCACTCTTATCAATTTCATTGACGACATAATTATGTTGATCAATTAATTAACCTCTCTAGTGGCCATATGCCATGCCCCCCCTGCCATTTCCCCCTGGTGGGAAGTTCAAATTCCATCAGGACAATGAAACCTCTACTACCCTAAGAAAATCGCGGGAAGATAGGTCATTTGGCTACATCCACAAACGTAAGTCATCTGACCGTAACCTCCTCCTACGGATTTGAGAGAAATAGGAAATTCGGTGGTAAAAATAGGCCACTATCTCTACTAACCTAAGAAAATGATGGGAAAGAATGGGCACTAGGGCTACCTCCACTAACCTAAGTCATCCGACCGCCATCTCTTCCTAGGAAATGGTAGAAGAGGACTCGATCTGCGCTGAACATAAGTCTTTAATTTTCATGTGGTATTTATTTAAACAATTAGAGGCAGTTTTTTTTCTTTCTGCAGATGGGACTTTCAGCCACAAAAAACTATTTTATACAGATAGCCATATTGCCCCAATATTAAACCTGCAAAGTACCATCCATATCGTCAAATATGGGAAGACTCTTGCTCAATCACACTGTCCTCCCACTGAGGATAGGAGCTTGAATATTAAAGCATGAAACAGGTCTCCCACCCAGCAACATATCACCGCATACCATGTTGATGTAGTACACATACAATTCATATCCTGCGCCATACAGATTCAGCTGTTTTACATTATTCATACAGAACTGAGTAGAAGTTGGAGAAAGCTACACCTACCACCTTCTTCAACCTGTGTGGAAACAGACGGAGATGAGTTACTGTGACAGCACTGTGTTTTGACCATTTGACAGAAACGACACAATTCATAGGTATTGTCATACGTGGAATTATAAAGCTGGATAGCTTTTAACATGGATACGTGCTTGCACATGTAGAACCAAGACTGCTTGTGACAGTAACATACAGTAGGTGTTGGGATCGTGTTCTTTAACACCTGGCGGTTTGTAAGAAGATTAAACATCTCTTGCTTAGAAACAGTGGTGGCACTTTGAAGAAAAAGTGTGAGACAAGTCCACCCATTGTTGAATTTAGATCGTAACATTTAATTGTAAGTACAGTGATAAAACATATATGTGACCCATTTCTTAGGATGATGATTCTGTCTTTGTGTGCTTGGTGTGCAGTGCCAGTGACCTGTGCAGGTGTGATTCAGTTTCCCATTAACTGTAGGAGCTGCCTCAATGTAGAGGCCTGTTGGAGTATAGTAATGTAGATGACTTAATCGTATCGTTCTCTAGACGACTGTATAGCGAACTAATACTGAGTATGTGTTGGATTGCTTTCGCGATTGCATGGAAATTTGAGAATATTGAATATGGAGGTTTATTTGCTCTGGACCGTTATTCCCTCCAATGTAAATTGTCTAGTTGACTGCTTCTGCAGATTCGCGCCTTTATTTAGTTGAGAGAAGTTCGATTGTGGTGTGTGCATCTAGCATTTGCCGGTTCTCTAGACGTGAGAAAGACCTTAGTTGACCTTGTAAATAATAAGGATGATTTGAAACCGTCTACATCACTGACCTCGGTATTCGCAAGTGGAAATATCTGTTTTCTCAGTTTTTTTCCGAGTTTCCATGTAAATGTCTTCGTAGGTGTGACAAGTTTCTAGTTAGTCAGTGGCTTACAGCACACCCCATGTAGCTAAAGTTTTGGGTTTCTGGAGAAATAACTTCCAGTCTATATCTTCAGAATTATGTTGTGTGAGCGGCCTGTAGGATACTGTTGTGTGCTTGATATCATGATGTACCCCAAAAATGGCGTAATATTATGGCAAATACATGTGTTCTTGTAATCACAGAGTCTGAAGATGGGTGTAGAAAAGCAAGCAACCAAGCAGGTTCAGACCAGAGCCAGTAACGCGTTTGTGCCGAGGGGGAACGAGTTCGACTGTGAGTGACTTCGGTCCACTGAGTGTGCTCTGCTCACCCATCGGGGGCGGATGACCACCGACCTCGCCGCGAAATATCTAGTACTGCGAAGAGTGTATACGGTGCTGTCTGTCTACCAGGTCAATGTACAAATTATGTAAAATGGCTATTTTGTATGGTGCAGGATACGAATTGTATGTTTACTACATCGACACGGTACACAGTGATATATTGTTGGGTTGGAGATCTGTTCTGCGCTCTAATATTCAAGCTGCTGTCCTCAGTGGGACAGCAGTGTGACTGAGGAAGGATCTTTCTGTACTTGACGATATGTAGGGTATTTTGCAAGGTATAATTGTGGGTGCAATATGGTTATCTGTATAAAATAGTTTTTTTTGCTAGAAAATCTCGTCTACAGCAAGAAAAAAAATAGTAGGACAGTGCTTCCACACCGGTGACATCAGTAACTCTGTGGGTATATTTGAGAGAGCTAATCATAATGCTCCATTCTTTTCACAAGAAATCATTTATGCTGGGATATGGGAGTCTCTACGTAGTGGTTAGAACGTTTATGTATGTTGAAAAGAGGAAGGTAAGAAGTTTTGGACGGGATGCTGCGCTAGGACCATCAGGAGGAATGCATTCGGCGTTATTCCGCTCTGTTTTCGTAAACAGGTTCTGTTAGGACAAGAATTTCAATGAAGACAAGTTAGGACATCACGAAAGCTCATACAAAATTATATCTGGGACGATATACAATTTCCAAGAGGTGGGCTTGGCTTTTATTTTACATAGCAATGTGACATCACAATAACCTTTTAGGTGGTGAGTCGCAACGCGGACATTTTTCGGTGAGGTGTCAGTCACGCTGGGTTAGGTAAGCATGGCTGGACACACCTCATATGTCCCATTAGGATAGCTATGGGCTATTTGTAACCATCTGTGCTATTCTGGAACAGATCTCTATAGCGCGATTTGTGACGTCAGTATCCACAGTTATAGCGTCGGCAACGTTAAACACCCGCACTGCCCAGAAGCGTTTCACGTATGGGATCAGTGTGAGTGTGCCTTCGAGTTCCAACGGCTAGGTGGACAGGGGTAAGTGCTGTACCTCACGTGATCGGCGAGGACCTTATGGCAGAGGAGGAGACGCTGCGGAATCTGGCCACTACGAGCAGCCTGGTTGCAGCAGACCTAAACTGTTAGCCTGAGGGAGGCAGGCCATGGACGCCAGAGTGATGCTGTGGCTGCTGCGGCTGGTGTAGGTTCGGGGCTGGGGGCGGTGGCGGCGGCGGCGGCGGGGTAAGCAGCGGCGTCGGCCATCGATTGGTTGGATGTGTTTTGTTACTAGCAATCTTTTGTTTAAACTGTATTCCATCGTTTTCAATAGCCAATTATGCTGAAAATTAAAAAAAACTACCCCATCCATATGAAAAATATCTATTTGATTAATTTGCAATAATTTTTTATATCAACGTAGTGTTAGCGGTACAATAGTTAATGGGAAGGTATGCGTGAGTGGGTGATATGGAGCAGAACATCACGTTAAGTGCAGAACACTAGGCTAATCTGCATAATTTTATACAAATATAATGCACCAGAAATTTCGTTAAAGAGCATGAGAAAATCGAAGAGTGTACCAGAAAATCGGGAGGACATAACTAATTACTTAATTTGGTATCAAAAGTGGTAGAATTGTTTAAGGAAATGGGGGGTGACATGGTAAACCACTTAACAGAACAATAGGTTAAGTGTAAAACAAAGAGCCAAACATTACGTTAAGATACCCAGAGTACAGTGCCAAACATTTGGTTATGCAATATGTTTGATCCATGTAATTACCTCTTACAAGACCTACATGTTTCCAAACAGCAGAGAATGATGAACAAGAGAAATCCAACCCCAACAAGCTGTTTTTATATATATATAAATAAAGATTATACCCTTGATTTTCCAACTATGAAACCGTTCCTCTCCACCACCAGACCTCCATCTTGGATTACATCATGGAAGGGATGACAGTGTCCTCCGGTGGCAGTACTGTGTACTAGGTCAGTTGGACACTGGATCCCATGGCGACCACACAGTTTCCCGCCGTTTCTCCCCACCATCTTGGATTACATCACGGAATGGAAAGCAGTGCCCTCTGGTGGCAGTATTATGTACTAGGTCAGTTGGACTCTGGACATTGTGGTTAATACACTGGATGGAGGTACTGCCTCTAACTGTTTAAATAAACAGTGCTTTCAAATTAAAAACTTATGTCCAGCACAGCTCCTGTCCTCAGTGGGACAGCAGTGTGATTGAGTAAGAGTCTTTCCATACTTGACGATATGTAGGGTACTTTGCAATGTTTAATTGTGGGTGCAATATGGCTAGCTGTATAAAATACTTTTTTTGGCTGAAAGTCTCATCTGGAGAAAGAAAAAAAGTGCCTCTGTTTATTTAAATAAATACTGCACACGAATTAAAGACTTATGTCAAGCACAGGTCGAGTCCGCTTCTACAATTTCCTAGGAAGACATGGTATTCGGATGACTTAGGTTAGTGGAGGTAGTCCAAGTGCCCTTTCTTTCCCACCATTTTCTTAGGTGAGTAGAGATAGCCCAAGTGGCCTTTCTTTACCACCAAATTTCAAATTTCTATCCAATCCCTAGGAGGAGGTACTGGTCAGATGACTTAAGTTAGTGGAGGTAGCCAACATACCTATCTTCCCACCATCTTCTTGGGTTAGTAGAGGTTGCATTGTCCTGATGGAATTTGAGCTTCCCACCAGTGAAATGGCAGGGGGGGGGGGGGGCATGGAACTTTGCCATCAGAGACGTTAATGAATTGATCTATTTAATTAAGTAGTCAATGAAATTGATAAGAGTGAGAGGGCAACCTATTCCAATGAATCAGACCTGAAAGTGCACTTGTAGAGGGGGAGGGGGAGGGGGTTATGTACCTCCCAATCAGAGGAGAACAATAGATTAAGTACCTGTCAATCAAAGGAGAGCAACAGGTTTCCCCCTGAGTGTTTACCTGTCCCTGATGTACGCAACCTGCCCTAACAAAATGCACTCAATCCTGCTGTGTCCACCTACTCACTATCAGTTCAGAAGAATGTCATTTGGATTAAAAAATAGATCTGCAGCGTTTCAGAGAATGTTGGATGGAGTATTAAGAAGTTCAAAACTACGGCAGTGCTTGGTTAATCTCGATGACATAATCGTCTGTTCGAGTGAGTCGAAACAGCATATGCAGTGATTAAGGGAAGTATTCCTAAGGGTAAAACGGCGAAGTTAACACTGAATACAGAAAAATCTAGCTCTGTGAAGGGAAGAGGCAGCATATATAGGTCGTACATGAAGTAAACATGGGGTTAAGACAGACCCAAGACCAATTAGAGCTCTTTGTGAATTCCCTGACCCAGAATCAGTAAAGGAGTATGAATGGTCCTTAGGAATCGTGATCATTGACCAAATAGTAAAAAATGGCTCTAAATTAGTGAGGATTTTTAAAAAATTTGTGGTAAGTTCTTATGGGACCAAACTTACTTCATCAGTCCCTACATGTGTGGTCAGAAGAGTGCCAGCATACTTTTGAGGAGCTAAAAGAAGCTTTCACATAGAGTCCTGTATTGGAATATCCGGGTTTTAATAGATTATCTCTTTTGTCATGTGATGCACAAATCAATCATTTGATTGTGTGTTGGCACGAGAGGTAGAAGGTATCGAACATCCAGTAACTTCTACATCAATATAACTAAATGCTGCGGAAAGAAATAGTTCCACATCAGAGAGAGAGAGAGAGAGAGAGAGAGAGAGAGAGAGAGAGAGAGAGAGAGAGAGAGAGAGTGAGAGATGTTAAGCCTTATTTATGGAATCACTTATTTCAAATGTTATCTGTAAAGTAAAAAATTTAGAGTAATAATGGATCATGAAGCATTAAAATGGTTGTTGGGGCTAAAGAATGCTTCTAGTACGTTGACGCGATGGGCTGTAAGACTGAGCGAATTTAATTTGGAAGTCACGGCGTATCCAGGGAAGAAGCATAGAAATGCGGACGGATTAAGAAAAAAGTAGCGGTATTATGTACTGGGGCCAATCAGCAAAAGAAATGCCAAATTGCACAGACCGCGAATGACGAATGTAAGCAGTATTTTAAGCAGTCAGAGTATTTTGTAGGCGTGACGGGGTGCTAAGCAGAGAAACAAAGTTGGGACCGCGGGTAGTGGCACCAGGGAACCCAAGGAACAGAGCGTTACCAGAAGCTCAAGGTAATGTATTAGTGGGTTGTGGGGTTACAGATCTATCAACAGATGAGTAGCGGAGAGGTGCTGGTGGAACAATAGGTGGACAGGCGTAAACCAGTATGTGCGGAATTGTGTCAAACAAGACTACCATTGTAAAGGTTACCTAAAGCATTAGCACCGCTCGGATTTCTGGGGATTGATGTTTTAGGTCCATGCGGTAATACACCTGCAGTGACTAAGTATGCACTCTCAATCATAGATATTTTTTCGAGATACGTAGAAATCGTCATGGTGGCAAACCAGTAGGTAGATACAGTGGCACAAGCACTTGTGAATAATTCATATTGAAGTTTTGAGCGCCTGAAACAACAGTAACAGACCAAAGAACGAATGTCATGCCAGATCTATTCAAGGAATTGTGTAAGTTAAGTATGAGTCATCTCCATCCACATGCCAATAGAAGACTTGAAATAGTGCACAGGACGATCGGTAAGATGCTCGGGTACTACGTCGACTCATATCACACCAACTGGGATGTTAACAGCACACAACAAATACTGAATTATTGTCATATGATGTATTATGTGGTCATAAAATGAAATCTCCGTGCGCCATATTGAAAACGAACCAAGGAAAGACTGGAGAGTCTTTCAAGGAATTTGGAGAGTGATGAGGGAAATTAGAAAATAGAGTACGAAGGACAAACACAGAAGCACTGGAGAAACAGAAAGAAACAGTCGCCTGTACCAGAAGAATGCCAGAGTGTAACGTCGGCCATTGGGTGACGCTGTCAACTTCGTATACATCAAAGGCAAAGACAAAGACGTTTCTACAAATGTTTAGGTTCTATACCAAGTGGTAGACACTACGTCGCCAGTAAATGTCAAGATTCAGTTGTCGGTGAGAACGACAATTGTGCATGTAGCGTTATTGAATCCTTTTCAAGGGAGTCTGGAAGCCATTCCAGGGATAGGAGATGAGGACCGGAAAAGGGGAGAGTAAGGAAAAAAGTATCAGACGATAAACGAGAGGTTGTGAATGAAATGGTGACGAGAAACCCGTTTGGATTGTAACCCTATATCTCTCACTTGCCCTTCCACATCTCTTGGGCAACTAGGAGACATTAAAATGAAGCTACCCATCCACTGTGTCGGTTATATGACAGATAATGATCTATACTGAAGTTACCCTTACACCAAACCCCTACCCCATTCTCTCTCTAGGTCAAAAGGAAGTTAAAATGGCAACAAACCCCCTCCTCCTCCACCCACTTTTCTCAGTAAAATGAGGTGCTTGAACTTTGTCATTCTTGGTCTCTTCAATGTAGTGAGAATGTCAACATCAAAGCTAGGCTGGGATCAAGGTGTTGGTTTACAAGGTCCTCTTCCAGGCTGTTAGTGGCAAGAGATGTCGTCAGGCTGCCATGTCATCCTCTATCATTCGGCATCATGTCGATGTAGTGTCAGTACACCACTTGCCCAGCTGTTTTACCGAATGTCTAGACCACACAGCTGTTACTTCTTATTCAAGTAGTTCCTCAGTTAGCATCACAGGGCTGATTGCATGCCGTTCCAGACCTTCGACTAAGGAGGAATCCTTGACAGCACCAGAAATCAAACCCTGGTCCTCCATGTGGTAACCATCTCTGGTGACTACTCAGAGTCAGTCAAGGTGCGCATCTACCTGTAATTAATAAGAGGGATAAATATTATAAGAAATTCATTTCTAGTTTACGTACAATGCCAACGGCCTTGCCGCAGTGGTTACACCGGTTCCCGTCAGATAACCGAAGTTAAACGCTGTCGGGCTGGGCTAGCAATTGGATGGGTGACCATCCGGTCTGCCAAGCGTTGTTGGCAAGTGGGGTGCACTCAGCCATTGTGAGGCAAACTGAGGAGCAACTTGATTGAGAAGTAGCGGCTCCAGTCTCGGAAACTGACATATGGCTGGGAGAGTGGTGTGCTGATCACATGCCCCTCCATATCTGCATATAGTGACGCCTATGGGTTGAGGATGACACGGTGGCCGGTCGGTACCGTTGGGCCTTCATGGCCTGTTCGGGAGGATTTTAGTTTAGTTTAGTTTTTACGTACAATACTTATTTTTTCTAACAAACGTTTCCTGATTAAATAATACTTTTGTTACCATTTTCTTTCTTTAATGATGCAAAGAAAACTTACACACACATAAATGCAGAAATACATTTCTTACACTAAAAGTCCTTGTACATACATAGTTCTTATACTTACGTCATACATACATATGTACACATTGATACTACATTTTATGATACTCCTAGTAAAGAAAAATTGTATATACTATGTATCCCACAGAAATCCTTACAACACTTTAAACATTTTTTCTTATAGGTGTTTCTCATAACGAATATTCTTTATTCAGGCTAATTTTTTACATAATCATTTTTTCTGATACAGTATCAGGGATATTTTTATACCACAATCTCAATATATAGAAGTTTTTGTTATTTAGTTGGGAAATGAGACAACAATAATACTGACTTCTACGATTAGCAGTAGCAGCAGTTGGAAACAACCAATCCCCCCGCCCCACACAAACACACAAAAAAACTCGAACATTTACATAGTACATATATAGCGTTCAGCCAGTCAACTTAGTCACGAATATGCGCACACACTTACTCACACCACGACATACAGTCCATACTAGTATTCCACATACACTCAAACACCCGAATGCTATATACAAACCAGTACCAATCCACTCACCAACACAAAAGTGAATAGTGTGGTAATCGAAGGGCCTCGATTCTTTTTTCATAGAGGAACTGGTTGTCATCTTGCTGCAACACACCACCTTTCAGTTCCGATACAGTATGTACCACGTGGTCTCAAGATCAAATGATTATTTCGCACAACGTATGGGAAGGTTGAGAAAGATGACTGCTAACTATCGAACAGCCAATCCTTCTAATTATCTGTCACTGCAGCTGCTGAAGCTGCCCGAAACGCATCCTCAGCTAACATTTGAGTGGTATACGTGTGTGTAGGGTATGTGTACATTTTTGATCTGAGATCCACAGGCTCAACAATCTGCAACGCATTCACCTGGTTTTTCATGACGCTGAAAACCTATTTGTTCTCAGAAGCTATGCCATAAGAGTTATAGGCAACATACCTGTACATATTTAATTTGTTGGAGTTGCACCTTATTACTCCATATACAGCCTTTCACCCAGTAAATGAGATTGTCTATATCCATGAAATAAGATCACACAAACTCAAAGTAATGTTGGTACAAGTATATTTGGGTTTGGTACAATTTACATATACCAACATAAACAGTTTTTGTGAATTCTACTTAAACCTTAGCCGTCTCCAGAGAGACTAACCCTTGACTGAAGAGAGGGGCTTGTTTGAAATTTGTCCTGGCAATATAATACTTTGCGTCACAACTCAAATCTCAGAGGTACGATAAGTAAATCTTGCAATCGTTTCCCAAATTCTCGATAGTGTTGCCAAATACTGAATTGTTCACTACTTTAATAAAAATCTTTATGAAAATCGCACATTGCGAGATCCTTCATTTCAGTGTTGACATCTACATACCCTTTCAGCCAGCATGACTCATTGAAGGAGATAGTGTGGGTGGTTGTACTAAGTTTCATGTCCAAACTGAGACGCTGACATATGTTTCGGTATTGCATTACGTATCTCGTTTCACCTCCAGCGTAGGCATCAACTTAGGGATGGAACGATTGCATGGAACTATTTGCAACAGCAAGGTGACAAGTTTCTATGAGTGTGTGTGTGTGTGTGTGTGTGTGTGTGTGTGTGTGTGTGTGTGTGATGCAAACTGTAGGACAAGCCAGTTCTGCCTTCACGAAATAATCCACATCAAAACCTGGTCACATCTTGAAAGTTATACAATTTGACAATTCCTTCCAGTCGGCAGAGGTTGTCACAGGGTGTGCCTGTTTAACATATGTAAGCTGATTACTCAAAGTGACAGAAATAATGCTCAACGAGTGAGTTTAAGGCATTAATGTTGATATGTACGAAAAAATGAGTCGTTTAGTCCAACTCATGCAACTAGATATCTTTTTTTTTTTAGTGACCGCCAGTGTTTAAACAGAATTTCAGTAATGAAATAGAAGGAGTCGTCCAGGAGAAAGAAGATTTTTCTGATTTTATTGGGCACATTTTCTTGCTGCACAATTATATCCTATCTGTGCCACTGACAGCGCTATGAATGAGCGATCAGGGTTATTTTATGGGACGAATTACCACGGAAAACCTTTTGGTAAGGCATTATTGTGTGAGAAGACCCAAAATATGTAAGGAGGGTGACACCTTTGTATCCAAGGTTAGCAGATATGTGAAGAGCAAAAGTAGCTGGAGTTAAGTGATTGAGAATTTCTTGGAATCTTTCTTCCATTTGAAGTGTTCATCAGTTTCAAGCATTCCACCCCATTTGCTTATTCCTGCTGGTGTGCTACATCCGTTGTTGATGTGATTCCATATGTTGTACAGAACTAAAATAATGTTTCTCTTTTTAAATTGCGACTGCCTCTTATGAGTAATATTTTAGGAATGCAACTTTCAAATATTGGCTCAGACTTACTATGAAATGAACTAAATTTCACAGTAACATCTTTTGTGTATATACCACATCCATTACCACTTCTTTTAACTTGCTCTTAAATGCTCCATCCTGTTCTCATTAATAAGTTTCACTGATTTCAGCAAACCTTCCTTAACCCTGTGAGGTGTCATATTGTCTATTTTCATCAAGCATCATGATCAGATAATGCATTAACATCTGCGTGGACATTAACTGTTTCATCCTCAGCACTGTCTATAAAGGTTATCAATCAGTGTCACAATATCTTGCTGCTCATGAGTTGGAAAACTGAATACGGAAATTATGACTGAAACATCCAAATAATGACTCTAGTTCATTTTTCCATTACTTATCCTTTCAGAAATCTCAACAAACTGGTAACTATGTCTTCTTGTCTGATATGGAGATCATATAGGTGCAAGTTTGATAGAAAAGATGTACTCTTACAACTGTCAGAGAAGTATTCTATCATAAAAGCTCAAAAGCCAAGTTTCTGTTTTCTGCTCAACACGAAAGCTATTTGTCTCAATATAAATGATTTGGTGTCCCACTTTTTGTATATGTTGCCAATCCTCATCTTCCCATCTTTGGTCGAGACGATAATGATGCTGACATGTATTCTTTTTAACATCACGTTCTACGAAAGTCCTTGCCTTCTAAGAAGACAGGATTGAGCATGTGTATATCCATACTTACACTCCAAAATTTCTAAAATAATATCCATGCATAAGTCTGTGTCCATTTGCGTATGCCCCTACGTCAGGGATTTTGAATTGCTGCACAACTTTCACCACATGCCCACACTCCACATCCGTTATGGCATTACTCGCAACTGCTATACTGGACCACATGGTTTGGTCGATTCTTTCCACAGAATCCAGGTATTCATATGAGAATACCCCATTCTTCGTCACACAGCGAAACTCTGCATTTCTGGGATGTCTTTGTCCTCCTGACACATTGTTTCAGCAATTTTCTGAAGCGATGCATGCATAAATCGAAGCGAGTCCAGAAGGAAGAGCCTTTTTTCAATCAAATCCATTTTGAGAAAGAAATATATGTTTCGATAATCACGGTCACGATGCTGCCCTTACAATTTCTCAAGCCTCATCACTCAGCTGTTCAATGATAAAGCGAGTATCAATCCTGCTTAGATTGTAGAAAAAAATGTGTATGTGTCACGGCAGTAGGTTCTCGAAATTGCACCCACCATATGCTGTGCTGTGAAACTGCCCATTAGATGAGATTGGACTCTATGTGGAGTTTCAGATTTTCTATCCAATGGCAGCCCACAAATAGGACCATCAACTGTATTCTCATACAAGTGTGCATTCTCTTGAATTTTGGTCATGGAGGTGTTGGTTTGATAAATAACATACACATGCCTGGCACGTTGTTGGAGCTCAGAGGGAAAACATTTGGTAGGATTATCATCGACATATGAATTGAAATCGTTCATAATAGCGTCAATTGAGCATAAAACTTGGTAAGTTTCCACGTATGGTACATGTCATTCTGTGAAGATGCTGTGTGAGGCGGTGGTGTCCCCCGCTCAGACCGTCACATGAACTAGGGGGCATTTGAAATTTGTGAAAGCTACGAAGGTGCAGAACACCGACCAGTGGGCGAATGTTAAATTTTAAGAACTTGTTTGCCTTGGTATTTTCACACATACAGGATTCTAGTTAGAGAAATGTAGTAGCTTGCAGTAAATGAGTAGAGACGTCTGTGACAAAAATGTCATTTACGTAATTTTTTTCAGCTGGGTGTGGGGGGGGGGGGGGGGGGGAAATTGGCATGTTTCTGATCCAGACGTAATGTACATTCTGAAACTCGGAGAATTAATACGGATCTATGTGTCTTAGATGCTGACTGACTAGTTCAGAAAAGTAGAAGAGTCAGATGACTGTAGCTTTACGTTGTTCGTATTCTGCACATTGTACTCCTCCTCCTCCTCCTCCTCCTCCTCTTCTTCTTCTCACTAGCTTTCATCTTCCTCTTCGTTTAAAGTTTAGGTATGTCCTGGAGCTTGATGGGGTATGTGACGCCACTAAAGTCATAATGGTCACAGGCATTAGATGTATAGTGTCATACAAGGACATGATAAAAAGTAATGCCAATGAATTTTTAATTTGAAAAAATTCTTAAGGTTTTTTTTAAGTAAAGCAAAAGCTATCTACATTCCGCATCTTTATTCTTCACGTCTAGATATTTGCAGCCTTCCACCACTGCTGTCATTGTGTTTCGAGTACCAAGGATTTGTCCACACATGGAACACCCTTCCCTTCAGTATGGCTATGCCAGACCACACATTTGCGAAAAAATGATGCTTTCAGCTCACTGTCATCGATCATCCTCCATAACTCATGACTTGGTCCCACATAGTTTTCATCTGTTTCCTGTACTTAAGGTACACCTTCGAAGTCTTCGCTTTGACAGTGATGAAATGGTGCAAGCAGAGAACATGTTGTGGTTCCATTAACAAAGTTAGAAAGTCTGCAATGACGAATCAATAAAATAATCTCTCAATGGAAGATATGCGTTCTTCGCCAGTGTTCATCACTAGGGTGATTATATCACCAAATAAATACGTGGACATGAAGAATAAATATGCAGAATGTTAATAAAGCATCTTTTATTTAAAAAGCATTAAGACTATTAACGTTGAATTTAGGAGGTATTATTTTTCGGCATATTGTCATTTTTTAGAGAAGAATACTACAATTCTCTCGAAAGCCAAAAACAACAACACACAGCAAAATCCATCCAAATCTAGATTATCCACCTTAAAGAAGGCTTGTTCAGCAGCAATTTCATCTGAAAGAGAGATAAAGCTGAACCACTCCTTTTAATGGTTCAGAGACAGAGGAGTATATGTTGAGGTAGAGTACATGGCTGAGGGCCTCATCAGGCTCTCTTTCCTGCATCTAGGTGAACTAATAATACGGAAAGGCATCGTATCCAAATCCTAGTATCAATACAAGAGCTTTTTGCTATGGGTTGCAGTTGGGAAATGTTGGTGATCATTTCATCCCTACAACATATTCCTATAATATTATCCAAGTCTCCTACAAACAAAAACATTTCATAAATATCTTATGCTTGCTTAAGTCTCATAACACTCTTAAGTGAATTACGAATACTATATACGCATTCAAGAGTCTATAATTTGAGTAAAGTGATGGGAGCCAACAGTATCTACACGAGTGATCTGGTTAACCCATGATAATTCTATAAAACCACAACATATGGTGTGTATTAAAATAGAATGCATAAATATTCACGCACAGATATGGATCATTAATGTTTCCATCCCTCACTGTAGGGAAAAATCCGCAGACTGTATTAAGCTGTCGATGAGATATGAACTGGTTGCGAAATTACGCTCTATATGAATAATATCAACAGGTAGTATATCAACTGGTTATTTTGGCTCATAAATTTAATCAGTACCCTACAACAAAACATGATTTTTTGAGAAACACAGTAATAGCCCTGACGAACTCTCCATCATTAGGGCCACTCCCTGTTTCATCATTTTTATCTCAATTTTAAACATTTCAATATTTGCAAATAACTCAAACCATTTACGGACTGTTTTCTAGCTGTGCTAATAATGCCAGTAGCGTATGAGCTAGAGGGTATTTCCCCAATATTTGGACTTCCTGGATGTAGCTTTTTGTTTGTCTGAGTCATATTAAGAATGCTGTTGATGTTTTACCCACCGATCAGTGCCTTATCTCGTTCCATATTGCTTGGATCTGTTGACAGAAAGTAATTTGCATAAAAATATGGAACATCACACCTAAACATCAAGTGACAACTAATGTGCATGCTGCTAGTTTTAATGCTGTGGTTATGAGGAACATTAGGCAGAAATGTCGACAGGGATATGAATCTATGTTCCAGTAGCGTCAAACACTATAGAACACAAGTTTTTAGGTGAAGTGGAGGCTTAAACTTACAGGTGTGTGTAAACTGCTGGATAAGTAAAAGTAGTAGTTGTTATTCTGTTCAATTTTTAAAATGTGGAATACAGAGGGATAGAGTTCCTCCTGCAACATCTAAACACACAGTCCAACATTCTTCGAATTTCCTAATGGTCTTTGACATCATGTTTGACATTCACACTCTACAAAATCTTGGGCTGTTGAATGTTATAATGGATTTAGGTGAATATGTATTTGTATGAGGAATGTGGGTAATATGGCTAGGAAGTTTTTTTATGAACAGCTCAATCCCAGTCTTGAATGGTTTTGAATATGATAGTATCCTGATAGTGACATTTTCTATGAGCCTAATATGCCTTTCCACCTCCTACAGTTGTTCCATTGTACTATGTGCATTCTTCCCTGTTCAGGTTATGGCTTCAGCTTATGGCCTTCTGATAAACAATCAATAGCTGATAGTCCTGCAAGCACAGAAATTAGAAATTGGGTAACTCTATCAGATATATTACGTATTTGAAGAACCCTAGGCATTTAAACTGGCTTCTTCTTTCTGTTTTGAGGCACTTTTAGCTGCTGACACCTTGATAGGAGACAATTTTCGGTGAAATTGTCAAGTTTTCTCTTCTGATTCTTTAGTGTTGCCAATGATGTACCTCTCAATCCTATTTACGTATGACATGAACTGGATTATGAATTGTGATTGCTTCAATATGTTGCCCTATACCTACAACTCTTCTTTACATAACTGCTTGGCTTCAACAGCTAAAATTCAATATGCAACATGATGTTCTGCCAATCCTTTGTTTGTAGCGTATGCTAAATCATGTTCTTTGCAGATGTCACCTGGAGTTTTACATTCCTTGTCACCAAGAGATAGACACTTTCTCAGCTTTGTTGCGGGTCCACAGTAATTGTATCTAGGGATGTGAAATTCTAGTCAGCTTGCCGAGAATACCACCAACACCTCTGATGTGCTTTGTAGTATTCATGTTATGCTACTGCATTCTTTGTGGTCTTGCATCACCTTATGTACTGAATGACAAACTTTCACCCAACTGTTGTGCAGTGACAGGAAAGTCAAGCCATTTAACTGAATCCTTGTTCTCTTGACATCTTATGATATGCTCCATGAGAGACATGTCCGGTTCTGAGCTTTTCTGTAAACTTCTGTTCAAGATGTATATGCTCTGGTTTTTTGTTATGCTTTGGCACATTGGCCAGTTCAGTGGATAAGGTTTCTAACATGCAGTCTTTTATTTTGGCACCAGCAATGAATTTGTACTTGAATGGCTCGACCTATTTTGTACGACTGTATAGCACATTTTTGTTTATCACGTGCATTAATTTAACTCATTTCTATTGTAAGATCTTTGGTTTTGTTATACTGCTCAGTTATTCATGGTAGAATTCCTAGCCATTAGCATGGTCCTCGAATATTGAAGTGTATCCACATGTGACACTTAAACATTGTGATCAGAATTCCAAAGTTAAGTGGTAGTGTATTCAGTACGGCTCTACCACTGTCTGTAAATACCTATTGTAAAATTGGCTTATATGCTCTATCTGAGGAACAATTCATTCCCATCTCCAGCAATAATTTAAACACCTAACTAGGCTCTTCTTCACAGTTAGGGTCCAGGCAAATTTGGAATACATATGAATAACCATTAAAATATATCTCAAAGCTTTATTTGGTAACGAATTTAGTTATATATCGAAGAGATCTGGCAACCACAAATCATCCAAATCTCATATTATCAAACAGGTAGGCAAGAAATTTTTGTGTGCTGCTTTGTGGAGTTCTTGCACTATCCTCTCCATTATTATTCAATAGTAAGAATTTCTCAAATCTCCAAAACCATTGGTACAGAAGTAATTTCATTCACGTGAGCTGTACTGCATGTGGCATTTGATGCTACAAATAACCATACCCATTGTATTATATTACTGGGGTCATTATAGTGTATGAATTGCAGAGGACAGTTGTTCAGTCAATTAATCAGAATGTCGGTACCTTCAACAGCACTATGCAACATAACTGATGCAGGTCTAATTTCATTTCCTTACTTCCTACCGATTAGTTTTTGTATCCATCCATTTAGGGAGTAGTACTGGCTATGTGTGTTGATCATACATAATATTTCAACATACATTTGAATGTCTTTTTGTAGATACTTGTGAAGGTTTGAAGTTCTTAAAAATTTATTGCTTTATCTTCTTCATCTCCTCCTTTTCTGCCTCCATTCGTCATGTGTGAGATCTCTTTAATACCTTTTGTCACCGAGAGAGAATGCTCCATCTGTCGTAATTTTCGAACAAATAGCCTTCGACGTCTAGACGACTTTACATTTTGTGGTCACACTGTTGTGTACTAAACCGAACTGGAAATGCCTGAAACTTATATAGTCCCAGATAAAAATTACATAGGATTTTCTCTTCATGCATCTAAAACATTTTCAGTCTTGTCAACCCAAGCATTTTTGTGGGTTGTTTTTGCTTATTCTAGAATTGGGGACAACTGCGTAAAGTGAAATGACAAGTTTAATGTCGCACTGTTTCTCACCAAATTCAGCTTTTCACATAGTTTTCAACCCGCCCACATAGAAACAGCGCAATGGATAACGCATCTTGCCAACATCAAAAAGGGAAATAATTTTGTACACAACAACGTTAAATATTAACTGTCTGAAAGATCATTAATCCTAAGCACAATATTATGAAAGTTTAATTGGAATTTTCTTTACATTAATCTTAAGCACAATAATATGAAAGCTGTTGTTGCTGTTGGAGATGTTCTCTTCCACCTTTCTGATATGCCACCTGAAAGCGTTGCAATCTGCCTTAAGAACATCGAATTTTTATGCTGTTAGAACAGTAAAATTAGATTGTCGCTGGCAGTGAAATGTAATAATGGTCTTTTATAGAAAGGTATTTGATAAGGTTTCTTGATCTATTCTCGTCCAGACTCTTCTTTCTTCCAAATCTTCTGCGTTGTGTCTTCTGTTCATGGTGCTTCTTGCTGTCTTCTTACTTGTGTCTTGGTTCTTCTCTGGATCGGGAGTTAGGATTAAAGACCTTTTCTCTGTTCTTATGGCGTCTTCTTCACAGTTGTTGTCTATTCTTCATTGTAATCGGTTGTTCATCTAGATAAGTTGAACAAACTCCCATCGTTTACCTGCTCCGTACTATGTGTTGTCAGGGATTGTCACGCAGATGGGGAATTTGGTATGGTCTAATGACAGTTTCCGCTGTTATGCACATTGAGTTACAGAAACGCGTTTCTTCTTCATCCTGTGGTGAATCTAACCTTCCCCTCGTCCTCGCCGTAATATGTCCACCTCCGTTCCGGTTTGTTGAACATCCTTCATTCCTTCATATACAGCTTTGAATAGTTTGCTATAGAAGTGCCAAGTGACGAACGCTTTCGCAAAAACCATTCTTGGTAAGGTTTTCGGTGGTTTTCGCAGAAATAAAGCTCACTTCAGAGTACAATTTGCTTGCATTCAGGCTGCGTTGTATCTCTCCAGAGTTTTCCACAGAGGAGTTATCCTCTAGGCCACCAGGGCCTGTTCTTTCGTTATCTCGTAAGCTGACGTACCGGGCACTCACACTCGGTGTTCCTTCCTCTCACGCCTAGCCGCACTCCTCAGTATCGCCGTCGATCTGGCCGCAATGATGATGCACCTTGGCTGCAGATTTCATTTACAACATTGGACAACCTTACTTTCCTTACATCCTTAGATTACGCCATCAACTTTACACTGTCAACTTTACAAACATTAAACGAGTGTTCAATATGACTTTACAAAAATTATCATAAACTCTATCAAAAATTAGCTGCCTCTTTTTTTTAATTAAATTACTTCTACTATAAGATAAAGGTCATGGTTTCCTCATCACGACGGATAGTAAGAGTGAGATTGATGGTGATGACGGTTAGTATGTTAGTAACACTTTTTTTCTAACTACAGGTATAATATTTTATTTAGAAAACTTCGCAACTTGACTCCGACTCCAGCGTCCTTTTCTCTGAAATCTCTTCTTTTTGTCCTTAGCTGTAACAGAACATCAAAACGCGTTTTTTTTTTGTTATTGACCTTCAAAAACCGTCCCTATTGATCTGGTGTATTGTTTTTAACTTCGTACTTGTCCCTTCCTCCTATTTTTTCGATAGCAAACTTTTACATTCCCATCTTCTATCATTGTACTCTTCCATATAGAAATCTTGTCTGGGTGAACTTAAGCCCCTACTGTTCTACCCTCCTGCCACGAAATAACATGTTCCTTGCTTATCTTCAATATTTCAATTCTCTTTCCTTATAGTTACCTCACAACGACCTCTTATACTTCTTTCTCTCATTGCAAGGTATCAGGCAAATCCAACACCTTCCATGAAAACCCTGACATGATAAGCAAATCCAGTAGTATGTCACATAGCTCCGAATAAATCGTGACATTACATTAACCAAAGTAATACGAGTAACGAGTGAGCAAATGGAATACCACAGACTAACACAAATGGTTCAAATGACTTTGAGCACTATGGGACTTAACATCTGTGGTCATCAGTCCCCTAGAACTTAGAACTACTTAAACCTAACTAACCTAAGGACATCACACACATCCATGCCCGAGGCAGGATTCGAACCTGCGACCGTAGCAGTCGCGCGGTTCCGGACTGAGCGCCTAGAGCCGTTAGACCACCGCGGCCGGCGACTAACACAAGAATGCCTAAATGCATGTCATACCTTCCAACCGTGAGACAGACGCAGTTCCGAGGGGAGAAACGAGAACAGAAGCCGAGAGCAGAACCGTGTTAAGCTGGAAAGCCCTACGATAAGGGACGGACACCCACGTTGCCAGCTAACCGCTAGGACCACCCCCACCCATGTTAAAAGCTAGAGCTCTCCAGAAGAACAGTATAGATCTTATGATAACACTAAAAGGACCACACCAGCTGCAAGTTTTAGCGTGAGACTTTTTCGCGTCTCTGTTACGTTGCAAACCTTAAAAACAGTGCCCCACCACGAAAAGTATAACATTTCTCATTGGATAGACAGAATTTTTGTAGGCAGAGCTTAAGGTTAACATTGAGACCCTGATTGCTCAGATGAAAAAACAGCCAGATAGTTTTTGTAAACCAACTTCGGTAAATTGTAGTAAGGAGAAGTTAGGAGAGTTGTTGCTTCCGAGACGGCGAGGTGAGCAGAGCTGTGCTGTCCGCCGCCCCCTGACGAACACTGACAAGGTAATGAACACACGCGATGCCGCATAACAGCGCATAAAGCTTCACTCAGAACAGCAGAAATCTCATCTGTTACACCCCCTTTTTGCGTAATACTAGTGTCGATCATCAATTAAAGCTCATGATGTTCACATTTGCCACTTGAAGTAAAAATCTGAAACGCGATGATTTTTCTGTTATATAGTTACTGAGAAGCCACATCAGCCACTGTAATTTACGACAAGTTAGATAAGTAATTAAAGATAATTGAGGGTCACTGTAGACCATTTTGATAGTTTTCTCTCTTGTGGAACTTAATTTAAACCTAGATAATAGATGTGATATGGCATAGGTCATCCTTCGATCCATTGTAGAACTTGGAAACCCACTCAGGGAATATTCGTTCACATTTTTGTTGAACTCAGTTGCTTTTTATCATCCTGTATTAAAACATTTCCAATTATCAATAGTGCAATTTATAAACAATGTTTTGTGAGTAGAATAAAATTTCGAATGGTAAACTCAACTGCATTTTTGTCGTTATTTTACCAGCTAACTAAAAATAGGAAAGCCTTGAACCCCTGCCACTAAATTTAGTTAGTATTAAGATTCTTTTACAGGGAGTGCAGTGGAGCTGACGCTGAAATCATGAAGTATTTGTTTATATCATTGCTAGTCTCACTGAACTCTTCTGAACCCTACATGTCATGTGTGGTCTGGCGTCTCCTTACCAGCAACAGGTCCCAGGTTCAAACTAGTCAATTCCCAAAAAAACACGCTCAGAGAGTCGTTGCGCGAATGTGGTAGGGAAACACGATATAGAACTAACAGACACCACGCAGAATGTTAGAAAATGGCGACCCTTCCTGGATGGTAAAATGACATGATTGAAGGTCGACCACATGCGTAACTAGGTCAGAAAAATATCCTGTTAAAAAAAATTTTGTAATAAAAAAATTTTTTTTTAAGGCATAAATAGTTGAAAAGTTTAGCTGCAGCGATAGATAGTGAGACATTCTAGCAGAGACAACAGCATAATTAAGTTATGAATTTTAAAAATTGTTAGAATTAAGTTTTCTCTCCAATGCAAGCGCATAGGTGGCGGATACATCGTTGACAAGTTGGTTCTGACCCAACAAGTAAATGAATGGATTGTCAGTCTTGGGTATATTAAGTGTCAAGTCGTGTGAACAAAAAGTTTATGAAACGCGTGAGATCGTATGAGCACATGTTGACTCGAAGTAGGGCGCGTGAATTGCTTTTAAAACAGAAAGTAAGGGATTCGGAAATATTAGTAGCGGCAAATCGAGACCTTGACCGAATTGAGGTAGAGACCCAGCATGAAAATGGACGGAGAATAGAGGACAGTACAACATACGATGCAGTATCGCGAGAAATCGGACATATAACGCACCATAACGAGGATAATGTACGTCAAGGCATACGAGGTGCATTCAAGTTCTAAGGCCTCCGATTTTTTTTCTAATTAACTACTCACCCGAAATCGATGAAACTGGCGTTACTTTTCGACGTAATCGCCCTGCAGACGTACACATTTTTCACAACGCTGACGCCATGATTCCATGGCAGCGGCGAAGGCTTATTTAGGAGTCTGTTTTGACCACTGGAAAATCGCTGAGGCAATAGCAGCATGGCTGGTGAATGTGCGGCCACGGAGAGTGTCTTTCATTGTTGGAAAATGCCAAAAGTCACTAGTAGCCAGGTCAGGTGGCTTCAAAGTTGTTATCACGAAGAAACTGTTGCGTAATGTTACCTCGATGTGCGGGTGCGTTGTCTTGGTGAAACAGCACACGCACAGCCGTTCCCAGAGGTTTTTGTTGCAGTGCAGGAAGGAATTTGTTCTTCAAAACATTTTCGTAGGATGCACCTGTTACCGTAGTGCCCTTTGGAACTCAATGGGTAAGGATTACGCCCTCGCTGTCCCAGAACATGGGCACCATCATTTTTTCAGCACTGGCAGTTACCCGAAATTTTTTTGGTGGTGGTGAATCTATGTGCTTCCATTGAGCTGACTGGCGCTTTGTTTCTGGATTGAAAAATGGAATGCACGTCTCATCCACTGTCACAACCGACGAAAAGAAAGTCCCATTCATGCTGTCGTTGCGCGTCAACATTGCTTGGCAACATGCCACACGTGCATCCATGTGGTCGTCCGTCAGCATTCGTGGCACCCACCTAGATGACACTTTTGGAATTTTCAGGTCGTCACGCAGGATTGTGTGCACAGAACCCACAGAAATGCCAACTCTGGAGGCGATCTGTTCAACAGTCATTCGGCGATCCCCCGAAACAAATCTCTCTACTTTCTCGATCATGTCGTGAGACCGGCTTGTGCGAGCCCAAGGTTGTTTCGGTTTGTTGTCACACGATATTCTGCCTTCATTAAACTGTTGCAACGACGAACGCACTTTCGACACATCCATAACTCCATCACCACGTGTCTCCTTCAACTGTCGATGAATTTCAATTGGTTTCACACCACGCAAATTCAGAAAACGAATGATTGCACGCTGTTCAAGTTAGGAAAACGCCGCCATTTTAAGTATTTAAAACAGTTCTCATTCTCGCCGCTGGCGGTAAAATTCCATCTGCCATACGGTGCTGCCATCTCTGGGATGTATTGACAATGAACGCGGCCTCATTTTAAAACAATGCGCATGTTTCTATCTCTTTCAAGTCCGGAGAAAAAAAATCGGAGGCATTAGAACTTGAATGCACCTCGTAGAAAATGTAAGTCAGTATACGACAGAGGAGCAGGAAAGTAGAGAGACAGTCGATGAGGATTCTAACTTGCGTCTTGAATACGTAGAATAGAACCCATAGTACAAGTAATCAGAGCTCTCTCACCACAGAGTACAAGGAATGCGAGCAGAAACGTGTCATAGCACAGTTCAATGCAATCGGTTGCGAACCAACACTTGGGCGAAAACACAGACCGTAGGACGTCGGAAGAAAACGCAATAGGACCCACCAATCTGGCAGAATTATTACAACAAATTACGGAAACCATGACAAGGTAAAATGATGACATAGCGAACCAAATTCAAATACAGAATGCAGAAACCACGAGACAAATGCGTGCGATTAAAGAAGAAAACAAAAAAAATCAGTTACACCTAAGTCATATTGAAGACCAGGCAAAAGAATCTCGAGAAGTGATAGGAAAATTAATAACAGGTCACAATTAATTGAGAACAGACATTGACAAGGTACAAGCGGACGTATAAACATGGCGTAATGACATTCAGGACGAGATCAAAACATTACGTAACAACACCCAGGGAGAAGTCAAGAAACTAGAGAAACAGATAAACGAAATTACTAGACAAGCAGCAGGTACAGCGCGTGAAGTTGTTGAAAACAGTGTGTTACACATACGTATCACAAAAGCAGCGCTGAAAAGTTATGATAACCGCATAGTCAAAATACGAGCGCAAAGGAAGCGACAATTTCAGAAATTGCGAACAGAGTTGTCGCAAACCATTGAAGAGCGTAGTGTACAGGATCGAACAAGCACAGAGTCTGCAACCACATCCGTGTCTGTAACAGCACCGGAAAAACAAGCAATTAACGAAGATATTACGCATTTGCGATTCTAATCACAGGCGGAAAGTAACATACGTGAAATCAGACAGCCTGCACAGCAACAAACACGTTTCGAAATTCTTGATGAACAAACGTCATCACAAACACATGTGGAACCACAAATGTATGTTTCAAGACAGTTTGGATCGTGCAATGAAGCAGCAAGGTTAGCCAGACAAGATACCGAATCAATACCTGACAGTGGAAAGCCAGGTCGCCAAGAGTAGAGTGCAATGCATTCAGCTACACGTTCACAACCGATGGAAGAAAATTATTGCATACCACTCCAACGATACTACGCAAGGGTAGGCGAAAGTTACAGTGGACAATATCCAATGGATCTACCACAACCGGAAAGAACAACGGGAGAAATGATCAGAAACAAAAGTGGCGAAGAATCGCGAATTTCTTGTGGAACTATGACGAAGTACGACAACGATCACTTCCTCACAGTCAGAAAATTTCAACACTTTCGAAAAGGAAACTCATTACATCCACGAACATTTATTGACTAATTCCGAGTAGGATTACCAGAACAATGGACGCTAGCACACAAATTAGACTTTATGTGTGCACACATGACAGGAAGAGTCGCAGAAACCATGCAGAATGTTGCAGCGACATGCCGATCGTACGAAGATTTCAGAGAGAAGTTTCTCTCACGATATTGGTCCAGCGAAGCACAGAACAGAGTGAAGTACGAATTATTACAGAACCCATATTTTGAAAATTCAGGAAAGAAGAGTCCCGTGAAATTTTTCGAATTAGTGGCAAAGAAAAATCAATGCTTAGATGTACCATACAGTGACGGAGAGTTGATTAAATTATGCGCGATGAAGCTACCATTGAAATACCAACAATCATTAGTAGGTCGCGGAGGCAATGACGTCGAAGCACTTAAAGGTATTCTAAGGGAACTAGAGTTCATATTTTCGGAAGATGACGCAAGAAAAAGACGAAGAGCACGTGAAAACGAAAGCAGAAAGCGGTGGAATCCACAAGACACGGTACGAAGAAACAATAATTACGAACCATGTGATAACATCGCACCAAGAAACGACAATAGATTTCAACAAAGAACCGGTTATGGATTTAGAAGAGAATATGGCAATAACTATAATTCACCCAGGAACGGCAACAACTATTACAGAGGGAATAACGATAACCGGAACGGGTACTGGAGAACCAATAGAACGTTAAATTATCAACAAAGAAACCACTATCAACAAGCTGAACAAGAAAAGAGAATACAGTTAGAAGAGGTGGAGGTAAAACCACCAAACCCCGATAAACGTTCGAATTGACAGCTAAGCGCCCATGCCAAAAATGACGCACCGACCCAGGACAATTGCAGCACCTTGAACAGAGAAGTAAAAATCTTATCACGAGAAGAGAAGGTGCAGAATTTTTAAATGAGAGACGAGCGATAATAGGTATGGGGAAAGGTAGCGTAACATTCGGGAATGTTACACTTCTCTTTGAGCAAAAGCTAAAATTAGAAGAAATACCAGTTATAAACAAACAATTAAGAATGACGTGAGATAAAGAGGATGAAGAATTAGAATGGTATGCACAAAAGGGGGAATCGCCTCAACTCATATTAGAAGTCCATAAAGAGATCGAAGAATAATTGCAAGAAGTTCAAGGTATTTCGGAACACAGTAAAAGAGAATTAGAGGGTATTTTACGAGATAAAGCAGAGGTATTTTTACCTAAGACTGGCAGTATTAAACACTTTCAGTACAAGTATGAAGTAAAACAGCACAAACCCTATACAATCCCATTAAGCTACAGGAGTAAAGTATTCCAGCAGATATCTAAAATGATAGATGACAATATCATTGTACCAGCTACCTCCACATATAACAGCCCGCTCCATATTGTACAAAAACGAGGTGGGAGCATCAGGTTAGTGCTTGATTCCAGACAGATCAACACAATCATAATCACTGAGACAGATTGCCCAGAAAAAATAGAGTAACTGATACAAAACTTCCAAGGTGCTAAGATATTTTC
Organism: Schistocerca americana; assembly: GCF_021461395.2. Taxonomy (NCBI): domain Eukaryota; kingdom Metazoa; phylum Arthropoda; class Insecta; order Orthoptera; family Acrididae; genus Schistocerca; species Schistocerca americana. The sequence goes on along the minus strand of NC_060122.1, from coordinate 746,506,190 downwards.
ATCAATTGATTTACAGAGTAGTCTCTGGCAAATAGAATTGGCCCCAGAATGTAGAAAATTTACAGCATTTATCGTATTCGGTAGATGTTGCCAGTTTAAATGATTGCCATTTGGTTTAAACATATCATCAGCAGCGTTTATTAGGGGATTTAATACTATACTCAGTCCTGAAATTTTAGAAAAAATTACTTGTTATGTTGATGATGTGATTATAGCAGAACCCTCCTGGGAACATCACAACGACACATTAAATCAGTTTTTACAGATCATGAAAGAGCATGGGGTCACAGTAAATATAACAAAATCCAAATTTGGAAGGAGAGAAGTCAAATTTCTAGGACACATAATTTCTGAGAAAGGGGTAATGCCCAACCCAGAAATATTAACGGCAATCTAAGAATTCTGTACTCCATATAACAAGAAAACTCTCAGAGGATTTCTAGGTCTCACCGGACACTACAAAGAATTTATTTGGAACGACTCTCTCGCTACACCGCGCCTATGTGCATTGACTGGAAAAAACACGCCATGGGTATGGGATCAACAGGCCAATGAAGAATTTTTAAAAGTGAAAAACGCACTATCAACAGCACCAATTTTAGCACATCCTGATCTAACACAAAGTATTTGTATGGCCACTGCTAGCGCGAAAACAGGTTCAGAAGTTGTTTTATTCCAAGAATACGAAAAGGCAGGGCTAAGATCATATAGAACAATTACATTTGCCAACCAGGTACTCACAAAAACATTGAAAAACTATTCAGTCACGGAGCTGGAAGCATTGGCCATTGTATGGGGCTTCCAACGTTTTCGATACTTCCTATTCGGAAGAAAAACGAAAGTATACACTGACCACAAAGCATTAGAATTTCTGTTATCCACCAAACTAACTCATGGGAGGTTAGTCAGATGGATGTTAATACTACAAGAATTTGACTTCACTATTACACAAATACCAGGACCAGCGAATGTATTAGCATATGCTTTATCACGATGTCCACAGGGTGCATCCAATAACATAGGTTTCGAAGCAGCAGAGGACCAGTTTACAATGTACTATATGAAACAAGTAGCTTTCGAAAACTACATTACGACAGCATTGAAAAACATAAGCAAAGAACAGGACAAGGATCCTGAAATACTAGGAATCAAACACAAGTAGAGAAGTAAGGACTTTCCAGACATTCGACAGCACTATCTCGTAAAAAACAATGTTTTATTTTTAGACGAAATGTTGCAATGAATTAATGGTTAATTTATATCCCAGATGAACTAATTAATAAGAACATATGGTATAAACATTTAATTAATGGCTACTAATGAACTCAAGAAAAGGCAAAACCTTAGGACTTCACCATGTAAGCCATATCAAAAAGTTTGAATATTAATTTTATTATTGGTAAATAATCAGCACAATATATCAAGATTATGTTGCAGATAAGATCGTGAGAAGAAAGAAGAATGAAGAGAGAGGAAGGTGGGAAAAAGAAAGTAGTTTCAATAAAAACAAAAACAAAAATAACACCAATAGTGCCATAGATTAAGGTGAAGGGATAAAGTGTGGATAGTCTTACAGCATGAAACACTAAAATGCTATACACCACGACATTACACAAAAATAAAAAACGAATTTGAGGATTCTTGTAGACGTCAAGACTCAAAATATCTTAGAATTGTAACATGGAAAGGGCGCCGAAATTTGTAAAGCTTTTAAGAAGGCGTAAAACAATGTAGGTACTAGACATCTGTTAGATGATTATAGGTAATACTTTTCGTAAGAACCATTGTAAAAACTCCAGCAAGGACGAGATGCAATGACCAACAAGTTGCAACGCGAGAAGTATCAAGAAAGGATCGGACGTAATTAGCAAGATACGATTCCTACAAGGCAGAAGCGTTGAGAGAAGGGAAAGGACAGCGAGATCAACAGAAGGTCCTTGTAGCCGAAGTGGGCAGTAAATAAATCTGCTGCCAAGCTGAACCACAGGGTTGTGGATCCCTGCTGGGACAGAACACAGAACCACACAGAGGCGGATCCCCGTAGAGACATGACAGGACACCGAACGCCACAAGGGTCTCCGAATGCCCCGACTCAGTGGAATGAGCAAAAAACGGCCCGACGAGAAGACCGCTTGGGCAAGCCACCACTGGCAAAAAAATATGTGTAAAAGTCACACTACTGCTATTAAACAGCACACTGATGCACGAAACTGAAGAAAACTTCCACAAAGTAAAAATGATACGCCCAAACAATTTATCAAACTGTTACTAAGAGGAGAACTTCAAAGCGACTCGTTATCAATAAATATTTCCATATCCTACCCAGAGAAGAAGCAAGTAAGAAGCAGAGAAAAAGCAGGAAGAACAGAAGTTGAAGATTCGCAAGATTGAGACCAAGAAAGAACATGGGTGAAGAATAGACGACATACCTTCCCAAATCCCTATCCTATTGTAAACTAGTCATCTGCGGAGTATTACAACGAAAAACGCCCGCTTTCAGCGACACATAACTATGACTTTCACGCATACAAAGCCAGTAATCCACGAGATTCTGCACTCACAGATCCATTCCATTTTGGGACCTCCACACAAGCAACACACACTTGCAAAGCCAACAAGGAACGATGAACGAAGCTGTACATCAAATACTTGCCCACATCCATCTCACGTAAGTCCATCACCTTCGTGCAAAAAACATTCGCCAACCTCATGCTTAAACATTCATAGGATTGTGTGAATGAGTGAAATCAAATTATGTGATGTAGGAATTGTGCAAAAGAAACGTGAGAAAAACTAAATAAGCACACCAGACAGCTAATAAACTACAAAATAACAGTCATTGACTATGGACTTAAGTAAAAAATAGACTATCGATAAAAATAAGTCGTTAGTTCTGAAATGGACAGTATATAAAGAACAAAAGTAAGGCATAATAAGCACTAAAACTATATGCCACTAATTTTCTCCTCATAAAAATAAAAGGATAACTATATTTTACTTATTTTCTCCTTATAAAAACCAAGAATAAAAAATTATCTTGTTGGGTGTTTTCCCTTTTTTTAACATTTGTACCATTTGTTAGGATAGTATTTGTGTATGTATATTTCTTTGTCAAAGCAATTCTTGGGAATAATTCTTATTTGTTAGTGTAACAATGTTGAAATGAGTGACTAGAAACAAAAACATTTTAATTGTACATGATATTTAGAAAATGTGTTAGGAACAGATTTTATTTAATTACTACATTTATAAAAACAATATTTCTAAGAAGATCGATGTGAAAAACTCCTCACTTTCGATAACAAATTTCTTAAAAAACAAACTTCGCAATTAAACAAAGAAAGAAAATATTTAAAAAATAATAATTATAATAGAATAAAAATATTCTTCCCTTGTCAATACAAACATATTTTTGATAATAATGTGGAAGAATACAAAAATATAAATTAGTAATACAAACTAGCATAGGACAGAATAATGTGGTTGAACAGTAGGCAACAAAATTTAGATAAGGGAAAAATTTTTAACTGGCTTAGACAACTATTCAATCATTGCCTAACTTCAGTACAAAATTTAAGTTCGAAGGGTGGTGATATGTAAGGTGTCAGGCAGATCCAACACCTTCCATGAAAACCCTGACATGATAAGCAAATCCAGTAGTATGTCACATAGCTCCGATCCATTGTAGAACTTGGAAACCCACTCAGGGAATATTCGTTCACATTTTTGTTGAACGCAGTTGGTTTTTATCATCCTGTATTAAAACATTTCCTTTTATCAATTCTGCAATTTATAAACAATGTTTTGTGAGCAGAATAAAACTTTGAATGGTAAACTTAACTGAATTTTCGACGTTATTTTACCAGCTAACTAAAAATAGGAAAGCCTTGAACCCCTTTTACAGGGAGTACAGTGGAGCTGACGCTGAAATCATGAAGTATTTGTTTATATCATCGCTAGTCTCACTGAACTCTTCTGAACTCTACATGTCATGTGTGGTCTGGCGTCTCCTTACCAGCAACAGGTCCCAGGTTCAAACTAGTCAATTCCCCAAACAACACGCTCAGAGCGTCGTGGCGCGAAAGTGGTAGGGAGACACGATATAGAACAAACAGACACAACGCAGAATGTTAGATCATGCTTCTATTTCAATATCAGATTGAGGTGTCTTCCACAAATCCTATATGCTTCACATTTTCCCCAAAATATCTCTTCAATCATTTGTTCACCGTCCTCGACAGAACAAAAATTAAAATGCCTACCTCCTTTCCCCTTAATCATTTATTTCCTTCCTACTTCTTTTCTTCTACAAAAATCGACTTGCTTCTCCTTTACACTACACCATTAAGAGAGAATCTATCCACATGCTGATCACTGTTTATCTTCATACGTTCAATTCTTTCTCCAGAACACATTTCGTTTTGCAGAAGAGCTACATTAGTTGTTACTCTCCTGTCTTTCCATCATCATTATTTTCTTACCTTCATACGAAATTTATCTTATTGAATTAATCGAGATAATTACAAGTTGAAAGTTTTATCTGTGTGTATTTTGCTCTCTTTCCTATACTCTGATTTCTGGACATTCAACACCACTAAATTCTCGTGTGGACTCTTTTCTCTTTTGTCTAACTTTTGTGTATAGAAAAGAATTTTCCTTTCAACACTGTAACCTTCCCCTTGCTTGGTGCTAAGTTACAAAATGCCTATGTTTTACATTAGTTACTGGTGGGACCTCACATGTAACTAGGTATCACTATTGGTGTTATCAGTGGTGCTTTATGCTCATGGCATACTATTACTTTCTCCGTTTTGTATAAACGCGCTACATCTTCTACAGTATGGTAATCATCATCAATTTTAGTACTATTGTCTATATTCACCGTTTCTGACTCCTGTTCCTCATCATCATCGTCGGTCGATTCGCAGTCAATTGAATCCCAGCATGCTGGTGTCTGTATTCGATCTCTCCTTAAACATACATAAAAATATGGCTTATCAAAACTAAGCCCATATACATGTTTTATTACACAATTAACTTCATCGTTCGATCGAATTACTTGTCACTGGTCTTCGTACCGCTCATATCGTCAATTTTGTCTTTTACCTTTGTTTGGTGGCCTCACCTCGACTTCTTCTATCGGTTCATTTCGCATGTTTTGTCCCGCTGAAAATTGACTTTCCCAAACTTCCTGCGCTCTCGCCACTCCACTTCCAGCCGAATAACCTGGATTTTGCTGCTGAAAGCCTCTAAATCTTCCGCCTTCGATTGCACGAGGATTGTTTCTCGGATCATAGTTACCACCGTAGTTTCTAGGACCAAATCCCTCATTATACTTCCTCGATCTCCCGAAACCAACTGATCGGTCGCTGTTATTCCCCCTACTATTGTTTCCTCTGCTTTTACGTTGTTCTCTTGCGTCATCTTCACTGAAGATGAATTCAAGTTCTCTCAACATTCTCTTAAATGCTTGTATGTTATCTCCTGCCCTACCCACCAATGACTCCTGATGACGTAACGGTAACTTCATTGTGCACACCCGTTTCAGTTCCCCATAACTGTATGGATTATCTAAACACTGATTTTTCATTTGTCATATCTTCGAAAGATCTAACGGGTTTCTGTTCTCAGAATTTTCGAACGACTCTTTCTGCAACAATTCATAATTTATTTTATTTTTTTTCTGTCGACCAGTACCGCTCCAAGAATGCTGTTTTAAATTGTTCATACGAATGACAGTTCACCGCTACTCTTTGCATGGTTTCCGCTATTGTTCCGTCCATATGCCCACAAATGAAGTCAAGTTGATGGCTAAGTGGCCAGTGCTCTGATAAACCGACCTGAAATTTATTTATGAACGTGCTTGGATGTAAGCCGTTCCCGATTTCATAGTAATGTTGGAATTTTCTGACTGTCAAAAAGTGATCATTGTCAAATTTTTCTCTTCCACCATACGCCGTTTGTGTTTTCACTAGATTACCTGTTTCTTTCAATTGTATCATATTCTCTTGTACTCGTTCTACTGCATTTGGGCCTTGAGCTGACATATTTATGTCTCATTTAGCATCGTATCTACGCAGTGGTGTGCAGTTGTCCACATCGTACCGTTCCTCGTGTATCGGATTGAATGATTATTTTACATCTCCCATTTACTGGTTCCGTGTTTTGCCTTCCTATTAGATTCACATTAGCTTGCGGTCTGGAACCTGTTGTGCTGTGATTCGGCAATTGTGGAACTGGTACATGTGTCGCCACAATTTGCCCCGCTCCCGCGTCACCCACGTACTTTCGGTGGGTCGGCTGCCGCTCTGCTGGAATGCGCGTCCACCGTTTCTCGCTCCCATATCCGGTGTGAACGCACATCACCTACTGCGCTCCCCTGTGTTAACTGTTACTTTCCTATTTGGTTTTGCTTCGCTTTGGTAATTATTGACGCAACCTCTTGTGAATAAACGCCTGGAATTTCATGACGCTTTTGTGTTCGCGCTACTGCTATTGAAAATTGCAAAACTGATTTTTTCCTTTCTGGGTTACTGTCTATTACTACGTCGGATGATAATACCAATTCCGATGTCTCGCTACTACTTTCTGTACGATTCTCGATACACTGTTTCAATTCTGTGCGAAGGTATTCAAACCGTTTCTGATTTTTCGTGACTATGTTTTCAATGCGTATGTCAAATCTTTTTAATGCGGCTCGCGTGACACGTTTTCTCTTTGATTAGCGTTAGACACTGAATGCTGCGCCTGTTCAACGTCAGTATGCATCTTCTTCTGGTCAGCCATTAACGCTTGTACCAGCTCGCGTGAGTCTCTCGCTTCTCTCCGGATTTCAGTAAACTGTTCAGTTGACTTCTGTCTGTAATTTTTACTGATCTTCGCGGACCTTCTCGAATCCAGCGTAAGTTTCAAATTGGAGACTACTTAAAGCAGCATTTGTCTCTGTTTTTAGCTTTGCCGTTTCGGCCTTTAGATTTGCCGTTTCAGTTTACAACTCTTCTAATCCCGAATCTGTTGCTTTCTTTAAATTCGTTAACTCTGCATTTGTTTCAAGTTTTAAATTCTTTAACCCTGTATTTGCTTCAAATCTCAAATCTGCTAATCCTGCATTGTTTCTGTTTTCAAGTCTTCTAGTCTTGCATTTGTTGTTTCACTCGTTTGCTTTACGACCATAGTAGGGTCATTCAATAATGCGAACACACTATCTGACTCTTAACCATAGTCCCCTGTCAGTATTCGATGAAAATTTTTCCGTTCGTGTCTTTCACACTGCGTTTCACCGAATTCCGTGCAAAGTGCGAACGCAGTTACACACATTCTTTCTGTTGGAACCTGAACAGTTGGTTCAAAATTACTATATTCTGTTCAACGTACCGAAGTAGCTTGTCCTCTATTTCTGACCCACTAGCTCCGTCATTTTTATTTTTTTTTATTTTATTTTTTTTTTGCAATCTCAGACTGTGATAAGAATCGTGAAACTGCTACCATTCCCTCTGCACTATCACTAAGTTCCGTTTCGTGACCTGTACTCGATACCTTTTGTTCTACATCAATCTCTGTCCTGTCAAGATCATGAATTCTTCCGCCATTTCAGTTCGTTTAGCTAACCTCTGTCTTCCTCGAACAGCGCAAGCTTGCGCTCTCGTCAACATCAAGTTATAGGAACTTACATGTTTCCAAAATATCAAAGAAAGTTTCTTAGACGACGTACACTACTTTAGCAACACTGCTCACTGTTTGTGGAATTTTAACCCAACTCAACAACGCCGTGAATATCTTCGCGTGGGCCTGCGACGTCATGCACAATCTACATTAATGGCCATTAAAATTGCTACACCATGAAGATGACGTGCTACAGATACGAATTTTAACCGACAGGAAGAAAATGCTGTGATATGCAAATGATTAGCTTTTCAGAACATTCACAAAAGTTTGGCGCCGGTGGCGATACCTACAACGTGCTGACATGAGGAAAGTTTCCAACCAATTTCTCATACACAAACAGCAGTTGACCGGTGTTGCCTGGTGAAACGTTGTTGTGATGCCTCGTGTAAGGAGGAGAAATGCGTGTCAACACGTTTCCGACTTTGGTAAGGGTCGGATTGTAGACTATCACGATTGCGGTTTATCGTATCTGACATTGCTGCTCGTGTTGGTCGAGATCCAATGACTGTTAGCAGAATATGGAATTGGTGGGTTCAGGAGGGTAATACAGAGCGCTGTGCTGGATCCCAAAGGCCTCCTATCACTCGAAGTCGAGATGATAGGCATCTTATCCGCATGGCTTTAACGGTTCGTGCAGCCACGTCTCGATCCCTGAGTCAATAGATGGGGTCGTCTGCAAGACAACAACCGTCTGCACGAACAGTTCGAAGACGTTTGAAGCAGCATGGGCTTTCAGCTCGGAGACCATCGCTGCTGTTACCCTTGACGCTGCATCACTGACAGGAGCACCTGCGATGGTGTACTCAATGACGAATCTGGGTGAACGAATGGCAAAATGTCATTTCTTCGGATGAATCCTGGTTATGTTTACAGCATCATGATGTTCGCATCCGTGTTTGGCGACATCGCGTCGAACGCACATTGGAAGCCTGTATTCGTCATCGCCATTCTGGCGTATTACCCGGCGTGATGGTATGCTGTGTCATTGGTTACGTGTCTCGGCCACCTCTTGTTCGCATTGACAGCACTTTGAACAGTGGACGTTACATTTCAGATGTGTTACGACCCGTGACTCTACCCTTCATTCAATCCCTGCGAAACCCTACATTTCTGCAGGATAATGCACGACCGCATGTTGCAGGTCCTGTACGGGCCTTTCTGGATACAGAAAATGTTCGACTGCTGCCCTGGCCAGCACATTCTCCAGATCTCTCACCAATTGAAAACTTCTCGTCAATGGTGGCCGAGCAACTGGCTCGTCACAATACGCCGCTCACTACTCTTGATGAACTGTGGTATCTTGAGGAAGGTGCATGTCCAGCTGTACCTGCACACGCCATCCAAGTTCTGTTTGACTCAATGCCCAGGCGTATCAAGGCCGTTATTACGACCAGAGATGGTTATTCTGGGGACTCATTTCTCAGGATCTATGCACCCAAATTGAGCGAATATGTAATTACATGTCGGTTCTAGTATAATATATTTGTCCAGTTGTAAGTAGGCTGTTTAGGTTTTTATGTCGGTAACGTCACATAGCGCTCTGTATGAAAATCACTGACTGTGCTGTGTGCAGTCTGTGACTGGTTGGCATTGTTGAAATATTCTCTGTTGTAGTGTTGGGCAGTTGGATGTGAACAGCGCGTAGCGTTGTGCAGTTGGAGGTGAGCCGCCAGCATTGGTGGATGTGGGGAGAGAGATGGCAGAATTTTGAGAGCGGATGATCTGGACGTGTGTCCATCAGAGACAGTAAATTTGTAAGACTGGATGTCATGAACTGATATGGTAAATACATTGTTTGTTCACTATCAAAATCTTTCATTTGCTAAGTATGCCCATCAGTAGTTAGAGCCTTCAGTAGTTAGAATCTTTTATTTAGCTGGCAGTATTGGCGCTCGCTGTTTGCAGTAGTTCGAGTAACGGAGATTTTTGTGAGGTAAGTGAGTCATGAAAGGTATAGGTTTTTGTCAGTCAGGGCCATTCTTTTGTAGGGATTATTGGAAGTCAGATGGCGTTGCGCTAAAAATATTGTGTGTCAGTTTAGTGTTGATCAGAATAAGTAAACAGCGAAATGTCTGAGTACGCTCAGTTCTGCTCAGCTGTTTAAAAAACAAATAACTTAAGGTGTTTATCAGCACAGTAATTCATAAACTTCTCTAAGGGGACGTTTCATATGGCGACCCTTAACCGAGGATACCTCACTGGAATCTTCTGATTTTTTCTTGTAGTTTGTGTAATTAGTGTAGCTATTGTTTATTGCCAGCGCGTAATTATAGAGAGAATTTCAATTGTAGTTGTAGTTTTTCATTGTTGTGCAGTAAAACAGTTGTGGCATGCATGTAGATTTGCACCAAGTATTTTGCAGCTGCGCTTGCAATTAACGAGATATTATTTTCAGTGCTACGCTAATGTGTTTTCTTGTTTTTGCTCTTCAAATTGTGCTTTTCTTGTTATCGTGTGAAATTCGTGATAATTATGGCGTGTGGAAAACGTAACACTAGGCTCCAAAGTAAATTGAGAAATGATAGTGACGACGATTATAGCTTATCACCACTACCGTGTAATGAATTAACAAACATTCAAAGTAGTAATTTGGTAATTGTGCAGAGGGAAATGGAATGGTTGGCAAACAATGGTGTAGACAGTGATACAATTAGTGAACAGGGAAGCATTATCGATCGATCGGTCGGCAACAGCTCGCCTCAGGAATCCGAAATGACAGGACACAATCTTGCAAATACCGTAAATTCAGGTTTTGGGTCCTCACCGTTTTCTCAAATAAGTCAAGACACATTTTCCGCTTGTCAAAATGTGAATGTTACCGGTGCAAATGCACTACCGAATAGCACTGAGGAACATGTTTCAGACACAAGTGCATTCTTGTTACAATTAATGCAACAAATGGGACAAAAGCTTCAAAAGTTAGACACAATGGAACAACACCAGAGACAAACACAGCAACAGTTAGACACAATGGAACAAAATCATCAAAAGTTAGACACAACGGAACAACACCAGAGGCAAACACAGCAACAGTCAGTGATTTTCATACAGAGCGCTATGTGACGTTACTAACATAAAAATCTAAACAGCCTACTTACACAGTGAATACCCGTTTACCATCTGCATTTCTTCTTGGTGCAGCAATTTTAATGGCCAGTAGTGTATAAAAAAAGTATATACAGGGTGTATGATAATTAATGGCGTAAATGCATACAGTTGGAGGTACATGATACTAGAAGCAAAAAAGTCTCAGTAAACATTGGGTCGAAAATCCATACCTTAAGAGCTATGAGCAATTTTTTATCTTGGATACTGTGAGTAATCACCTCTACTGCAAGTTCTCTGCTTCCCATAGTTTGGGAACCGGTAGTACAAACTAAAACTAGAAAAAAGTCTAGTAAACATGTGCTCTAAAATGCATTCCTTAAGAGCTATGAGCTCTTTTCATCTTTGCTACTTTGAAAAACAGCTCCTCTAATGATGAAGCGCTCGTAGCTTTTGAGGTATGCGTTTTAGAGCACATGTTTGATGGAAATTTATTCTTATTTTGGTCTTTACTACCACTTCCCAAAATGTGGAAAGCAAAGAACTTGCAGTAGAAGAAATTTGTTGCACAGTATCGAAGATGAAAAGTTGCTCGTAGTTCTTAAGGTATGCATTTTCGACCCTGTGTTTACGGAGACGTTTTTGCTTCTAGCATCGTGTTCTTTCAACTGTATGCTTTTAGGCCATTAATTATGATACACTCTGTAGAGATACACACCACAGACGCATTTAAACGTTGTAAAACCAGTTGTGTGGGTCCCTGATTGAATTTACGAAATATAATGAAGACTATTAGACCTTTCATTTAGTTTCCTGTTTAAATAGCCTTAACAACTGTATGTAAACATCTGTGTCACTCTATGCGAAGGTCAATCAGTTATGTATAATTACATTAGCAATGGGCACAATAGTTTTCAAATTCACATTTGAATCCTAACTGCTGCCACTGTATGACGAGGTGCCATGAATATTAAACCTTTCAAGAATCTGTTCATGTGGATGCTGGGAAGAGTCCGCATCTCCCTTACATGTAGATTGCACAAGTTCCAGTCAACTGAACTAGTACCTTCTCACCCATATGCTGGAACAACATAGAGTGCTCATCAATTAGGTGTATGAGAGTTTTCTTACCACTGGGAGAGGTCGGCATCTTCTATGATGTCGGCAGTGTGTGTCTATTGTGAGTTGGTATCTGCTTGCTTCATCTTATTGAGACTGGCGTGGGTGGCTGGATATCTCTCCAACGAGCTGTTCATTACTTTTATCTTGATGTACTACATCATGATGTATAAGTAGGGCCACTCACAACTGCAGCTTGTTGGGCTAAGGTAACTTGGACGACTGCTACAGATGCTGGTGCTGTGGCTCAGTATACGCGAACGTCACATCCGATGATTCAGGTTGACCAGCTGTGGGATGTTGCTTCTATGCCAGCACAGACACCGCAGTTTCGAACCACTGTATGTACTGGCCCAAGAAATCTGCTAGTGCCATATTAGGGGTCCATCGCACTGTTGGGAAAAATAAAGAAGTCGCATGTAAAAGCACATAGAGCATAAATAAATATAAGATCATTGGTGTATAAATAAAAATAATTGCCACAAACATTCTGAATCTGAATACATTTGTGTGTAAATAAAAATAATTAGTACAAACATACTGAATGATAATGCATGATTAAAGTTGAGGGAGGTGGATGGCCCAATACCTACTTTGCTGTATGACAGAGTCTTTATAAATTTTATTCCAGATAGATGTAATGGTTGATCTCTGCTGGCGCTTTATGATCCTTTCCTACAGCGTACAGATCTTGAACGACGATATTCATACAAATGAAAGAGTATTTGTTCTTAATCATTAGTCTTCTGACAGATTGGATGCGGCCCGCCACGAATTCTTACTCTTGTGAGAACCTCTTATTTTCTGAGTGGCACTTGCATCTTACAGCATCAGTTATTTTCTGGATGTCTTCCAATCTCTTTTTCCATCTGCAGTTTGTACCCTCTACAGCTCCCTCATGTACCATTGAACTTAGTCCCTGATCTCGTAACAGATGTCCTACCATCCTGTACCTTCCTTTGTCAGTGGTTTCCATATATTCCATTTCTTGCCGAATCTCTGGAGAGGCTTCTCGTTCCTTATATTACCAGTCCATTTGATTTTCAACCTTGTTCTGTAGCACCACATCTCAGTTGATCCTATTCCCCTCTTTTCCAGTTTTCTCACAGTCCATGTCTCACTACCACATAAGCTGTGTTCCAAACGTACGTTCTCAGAAATTTCTTCCTCAAATTAAAGCCTATGTTTGACACTAACAGACTTCTCTTGCCCAGGAATTTCCTTTTTGCCAGTGCTAGTCTGGTTTTTATGTCGTCTTTGTTCCGACCATCATGGGTTATTTTGTTGCATAGGTAGCAGAATTCCTTAACTACATCTACCTCGTCATCACCAGTTCTCCACAGTTCTCATTTCTGCCACTTCTCATTGCTTTCGTCTTTCTTCGGTTTACTCTCCATCCGTATTCTGTATTAAGTAGACTGACCATTCAATTCGAAATCTACTGTAATTGTTCTTTACTTTCGCTGAAAACAGCAATGTCATAAACGATTCTTATTATTGACAACCTTTTTCACTGAATTTTTATACCACTTTTGAATTTTTGTTTTATTTCTATCACTGCTTCTTCGATGTATAGACTGGACAGCAGGGGCAAAAGACTACATTTCTGTCTTACAGACTTTTCAATAAATTGTGGTGAATGGCGGGGGACTTTATTTACATTTTCCTGCTGGTCTAGAAAGAGAGGGCAGGAGTGGGTCGGTGGGAGGAGTAGGTGGAGAAAGACATTCAGTTACAACATAATCTGTTCAAGGACCAGCATGGTGGATGGGTGTCCCTCCTTTAAACATCACGTAATTGTCCAAGAGGAGCGGTCAGACACATTACAGGCATTGGGTTACATCCTGACCTTGAACATAGGAGGGTTGAATGAAACTGGCTGTGGATGGGAATATTTTAATAAATCAAACGCAGAAGTAATCCTTAGAATGTGATCTTTAATTACCAATAGTCACTTTTCCACATAATCACTAGCCAGTTGGATACATTTCTGCCAACGATGAACAAGTTTTCTGAAGCCGTCAGGGAACAAGTCGACAATCAGTTTCCTCAACCACGGTCTCACAGTTCTCTCAACGTCTTCATCAGAAGCATAATGACGTCCCGCAGATCGTCTTTCATTATCGGGAACAGATGGAGTTCAGACGGTGCTAAATATGGACTTTATGGAGGATGCCGTACGGTGGTGTGGTTGTCTCTGAAGTTCTGCTGTGGTGGCACGTAATGTGTGTGGTCTGGCATTGTCTTGCTGCAGGAAAACATTTCCCTCTGTTCGTATGAAATGCCGATTGTGCTTGCAATTTCCCTCTGAGTGATACGACTATCGTCCTAAATCAATCTGTCAACATTTTGCTTGTAAAACTCTGTGGTTGCTGCCACAGGGCGTCCAACTCTGATTGTCACACAGGTCAGATGGTCTCGTTTCAACATCTTCAGACTTACTCGCCCATTAACGCACAGTAATCACACAAACACAGTTTACATAAACTGCTCTCATTCTCTGATGAATCTCCTTTGGGGTGACACCTTCTGCTGTCAAGAATTCAATGACTTCACGTTGCTTAAATCGCACTGACCGACCATCTGGGCAGGGTTCACACACTTAACACTGTAACAACACAACCGTTCAATGCTAAGGCTTCCCGCGAACTGGAACTGGAGAGAAGAGGCTACGGAGCAAGCCTGTACCCGCCGCATACCAATGTTGCCAAGTGTTGAAGAGTTACGAAGGTGGAGGCGTTACTTTTCAGTCAACCGTCATATATTCATAATTGCCCGAGAGGTGTGAGTGTGACCTTGAGATAAGGTCCTTATCTGCCCTTGTAGTGGCCATGATCCTCTACTTAGCTAATATAAACTATTATTTTCTCCCTTCACGTTACTTTGTTGTTGATACTGGTACTTTGAAATCACCTAGAACTGCATCAGTACTTGACCATGATTTTTTTTTACTATCAGTTAGATGATAACGAAATGTAACGGTCACAGGCTTGGACGCAGCCAACACGTGGCACGAGTACGAGCTGGCATTATCGTGGAATGTGGACGAACTGCGGTGTTAGTATACGCCGGCCGCAGAGTGTCTCTTCCCACCCCCCTCTCCCCTACCCCACACACACACACATACACACAATACTCGCGTCGCGCCGCTGACCGCCTGCATTGGAAGAACAGTTTTTCTACGCGCAACGTTCCGAAGCCGAGTTATGTCTTTTCCTGCTCACAATGGTGTATTGGCAAATCAGTATTTGTTTGTGGTAGGACGTCAGACGCAGTTAAAACGGGTCGGCGCAGCGAGCACATTAATATAAACGTCTTCATAGAGATAAAGTGTTGATCGCTAATAACTCTTAGTTCGCATATTTCTGTACCCTATGGTCCCAATATCCGCAATAATCCTGACAGATATCGAGGGGTACCCTCAGCCGAGGACACAAACCTGATCAGCGCCTTAGAGAAACACTATATGAAAGTCGAAAATTCTTCTCACTAGAAAGAATATTGTACCGTTAGCTATGTACTTGATATTGTTGAAGCTGTAGGTCTGCTTGCCTGCTGTTGTCGTATTCCAGATGCTGTATTAGAAAACGCAACATTTGTTCCTTTAAATATGAATCGTCACTCGAGCATTACAGTAATAAGAATGGTGAGTCAGGTTTTCCACATCGGCTGCTCTAGCCAAGATGTGTTCATCTCCACATGTTAGCCTATCAGTGACCTCGTCACAGCATACTCAAACGCACAGGAAGAGAGGTTCAGACTAGCCAGATTCATAGTGTTATGCACTCCAGGGAACATCTTTCGCCATATGGTAGAATTATCTTGCTATGACTTCCCAGGTTATTCTGAATGTAAAATGGATCATTTTGTGAACACATCATTTTTGGTATTAATAAAGATCTACAACCATAGATTACACAAACGACAATTCTTAAGCAGTCCTCATTTAATTGTTGTTCTGTCTGATTTAAGAGCAGGATGTAGCCACAGCAAAGCAGGTGATTCGTATTTTCCAGTTAATCCTAGAAACAACAGTGTGACACCACTATGTTGGGAACATAAGCCCTTTGCATCACTTAAGAAACAGACATTGTTTGAATAAAGGTAGTTCAGGCGGCAAAAGAATTTCAGAAGAGGAAGTTAAATGTAGAAAACTGAATGAACTTGTAGGAGTAAATGGCTAAAACGGACATTACTATGGTTAAAATAATGAGAACAAAGAAAAATCAACCCAGTTTTTCCATTCACAGGAAATATGTTCTACGTGTTATGGTTTACTGTATACTATAGTTGAATTCTTTTATCTTGGCGGCTCGTGCATGCCCGCCTAGACGCGGGAGATTGCTGCGTTGCCAGTTGCACACGACGCACGCGCCAAGAGAAGCAGCGCCATAGTATAGTATAGTTCGCAAGCTCACTTTTAGGGGGGGAGCGCGCAGTTCATGAAGTAAAGCCACCACGACCGCATTAACCCTTTCGCTGCTACAGAGACGTGCTCCCCGCATTCCGCGCTGTGCGCGATTTTGTCACTGCACTGCTCGTCTGTGCTGACACATGATGTTTCCGACTGCTTTGACACACTTATCATTCGATTCCACAAAAACTATTTGGCCCAAAAATTAGATTTTTACACATCTTCTTGACTGATACCTTCCCCCCACTTCCTTTGACTGATTAAAGTGCTTTAAAATAAAGCCAAACGCGCTCGGTGTAAATAAAACTTTTGTTACAGCCGCGAAAGACGGAATATTTCTCAATATTACATACGACACCTATGTGGTACTTACATTAAATGAGATATTGTTATACAGTAAATTTTATATGAAATTTAGGTACCTTGTCCACATTTCATTCTCAACATTGTGCCAACTAAAATCAACCATATGGAAAGTATACGCTATGGACTTTTACCTCTGCAAACTCTTCAAAATTTCGTGCAATGGTTTTCTACATTTAATGCAGCACAATTACTGGGTTGAACATCGAAACAAAATTAAGTCATTTATGGGGGGAAGGTATCAGTCAAGAAGATGTGTAAAAATCTAATTTTTGGGCCAAATAGTTTTTGTGAAATCGAATGATAAGTGTGTCAAAGCAGTGGGAACACCATGTGTCTGCACAGGCGAGCAGTGCAGTGATGACAAAATCGCGCACAGCGCCGAATGCGGGAAGCACGTGACTGCAGCAGCGAAAGGGTTAATGAAGAGACAAAGCACTAGAAATTTCAAAAAATTGCATTCAAACGAATAAAATTCGTGAAGTGAGACACTTCGATATTGTTTTTAAATAAAGAATATATTTAGCATCGCACAAGGTTTGAACTCGTTACCTTTTGCTTACTAACCCTACGCCTTAACCGTTACGCTAGCGTAGCTTGTCCTGCTGTGTCGCTCCATAAGGACTCTAACAGGTCACGCAAAATTCTGACAAACACTGTTGGTATGCCTATGAATTACTCGCACTTCGTCGAAGTACAATAGGAAATAAACAATTACCGCTGTTCTTTATTGCGAAAAAGTGGTTCGTGAAATTGATACAAACACCTTTCCTTGCTATCGCCTGGATTAGGAGTCTTACTGCTTGTTTGGTTTAATTAATTAACAGAAAATGAAGCAACTGGTATAAAGAATGGTTTTTCCAAACTTTCTATAAAACAAAGTCTGCTATCAAGATATTGCTTTTGTTCTATTACTTTATTTATGACTGAACGTTTCTAAAACTGAAGACATTGGTCCCTGCTCTACTCTGCAGTCGAGATCTGGCAACGTCGTTCTCTGTTCATTTGCTGACTGTATTTTTTGACGTCAGATGCGCAGAACGAACCTAAACTCGGCTGCCAACATAAATGACGCGCACTTTAGCTACTGTTCTCAGGTGCATTCACATATCAATAGTTTTGTTGCAGTGATGTGATGGTAAATAAGTAAGCTACTGTACATGCAATAACATCAGCTTCTCCCACGTGATGCTTGTTAGGTTAAGCATAGCTCGTGACATGACACCCCCCTCTACCTCACCCCCCCCCCCCCCCAATCATTGCTGTCCCAAAGCACGATTCTTTGGCATGTGTAGTGCCACTGCCGAGCAGTGTACTCTGAGGGGCAAGGGCAAGAGTACACATCTACATCTACATTACTATTTTGCAATTAACACTTAAGTGGGTGGCAGAGGGTTCTTCTAACCACTTTCAGACTATTCGTCTACCATTCCACTCTCAAACAACACGTGGGAAAAACCAACGCTTAAACCCTTCTGTGTGATGTCTGATTTCTCTTATTTCATGCTGATGGTCTTTCCTCCCTACGAAGGTTGGCGACAGGAAAATATTTTCACATTCAGAGGAAAGGATGGTGGCTGAAATTTCGTGAAAAGATCTTGCAACAACAAATTACACCTCTGTTCTAATGATTGCCATCTCAACCTGATTACACGAGCCAACAAAAAAATAATTTCTGTATGTTTCCTGCACTTCAAGAGTCAATTATCACTAATTTTGCGCCGAGAAAAACGAATATAACAATGAAAAATTTTCCTTAGCTCAGGTTTATATGATACACAGTAGGTGGAAGTATTTCACATTAATAGATTAAGAGAAAAAGACACATTTTAATTACACATGCTAACAACATTAAAAGAGTATTTGAATTTCTTAAAACGTTACTTACATTTTAAGAGTTCTAAATTGCTGAGAGAATACCTCGCAGGTGGTTGGGTCTGAAGAGAATCATGTGGTGGCAGCATAAGATCGTCATCTTCTAGCATGCCTCTTGTAACGGAGTTCCGGAGCATCCCAAACAAATACCAACAGTAATAGGCATTCCAATGGCCTTACTATCTTTTTTCCATAACAGGAACGTCCTGATGGACTCTTTCTCCATGTTAATCAGTCACGGCTCCACAACCAGGAGGGAAAAAGTCGACGTGAGAGTGAGAAGATGCATTGTAAGGGACATGTTGCATTCGAGGTCATGATAGTTTTTCAGGAGCGCTGTCATGAAATGAGTCGATTTATCTTCTCTTTTGTCACCTAAAAATCCACGAATGACTCCCTTGAAGGCTTCCCAAGGTTCCTTTCCTTCCTCCTCCAAAACTTGTCCAAATGCCGGATCCTTTACAAGTTCTCAAATTTGTGGCCCGATAAAAACACTTCCTTTAACTTTTGCAACACATAATTTCGGAAATCCCTCTAT
Organism: Schistocerca americana; assembly: GCF_021461395.2. Classification (NCBI taxonomy): domain Eukaryota; kingdom Metazoa; phylum Arthropoda; class Insecta; order Orthoptera; family Acrididae; genus Schistocerca; species Schistocerca americana. Next base: position 746,487,171 of record NC_060122.1, on the reverse strand, counting down.
TATGTACTAATAGGCCCGTTCTTCTTGATTCATATCCTTGAAAAATGTTTCATCAAACCCAGCTTAAAATGCAGGGGGGCGGGAGAAGAAAATCTTTTGGGTTCACGAGAGGTTTGGCAACCACGTTTTTCTCGCTAGAGTTAAGATTTCTTGCAGAACAGTCTGCTTTAACGCAACGCGGTATCCTATCCATACTGTCACACATACATACGAAGCAGCAATATTTTGTGTACCCCAGTTGCATTCCTAAGAATATGGCAACGATATTTACATCATCACAGATTTTCCGTTTGTGTTCATGTTATTTGATCGACTACAAGCGGACTGTCATGTCGGCATAAGTTTCTTTTATGTGAACTACATGTCAAACAGGAATAGAAGGCAGACGGTTGCCTTCTGAAGTAACACAGCTTTCAAACTATGCTTGGAGGAGTCTAAGAATAGCTCCATTCAGATGTATCATGGTTCATATTCAAAGTTCTCATCAAACCACTAATGTCGCAGCAAACAACAAGACTGTTTTTCTTCTCCAAAAAGGGAAGCTGCTCTATGTGGCGTTTTCTGTGCTATGAGACTGTGACATCACTTAGGAGAAGATTCCATCACTGTAGTCGAGACCCAAGAATTCCTGCCTTCTCCTTTGACAGGTCAAAGTCTCTAATGTGATCACACAATTCCGCTTGACTCACTCTGAGTGGTTTATCATCTTTTCCCTAAACTCGGGGTCACGGAATGTGGAAGACTTGTTCAGTTCTTTTTCTTCTTCTTTTTGCTTCACACTGTCTTCATTTTCTATCTCAAGCACATAATTTTAGGGTGGAGTAGGAACTGGTAAACTGTCTGAATGCGGAATGGGTCGATTATCAAATCGAAGATTTGGTTACTGAACTGACTTTTTTTTCTTCATAAACAACCCTGCCTTTACAGGCGGAGCTAAGCAGAAGTAACAGTCATCTGTACGGATTGTAGACTCCTGCCAAACCATAAGCACAACAAAAGTCACAGATCGTTTCTTATTTTTCAACCATTCTCGCTGTGTAACGGAAAATGCATTGCAACATGTACCGTGGAGCTCAAGACTTATCCTGGTCCCCTGCTTTCATACCGAAATAACGCTGACGGACAGATTTCACAAGAGGCGTCACATTGCGTTTCTGTGAAGAAAATGTTATTTTACCACAATTGTAACAAAAATTATTCACCATATTTACAAATTTTCGTGGAAGTTTTGAGAATTTTACTCTACAAAAGGACTCTCAAACAAGAAATTCTGCTTTAATTACAGCAAAAAATATGTGAAAATTCGAAGTACTCTCCAAATAAAACATTTTGGTTTGCCTTCCCCACACCATTATCTATGTGATGGTTCTGAAGTAAGTTGTCCCAAATTGTGGTTCCTAGAAATTTAGTCGAATTGAGAGCCTTTATATATGTGTGATAGTGTAATCGAAATTTAGTGGATTTCTTTTTGTAATCATGAGCGTGACCTCACACTCTTCTCTATTCAGAGAAAAATGCCAATCTTCCCACCATTCAAATGTTGTAACTAAGTCATTTGGCAATTATTTTGATCTTTTGATGACTTTACTGGACGGTAAATGGCAGCATCATCTGAAAACAATCTACGACAACTGCTCAGATTATCTCCTAAATCTTTTATTTCTACCAGAAACGGGGAAGGCCCCACAACACTTACTTGGGGGAACGTAGGACTTCACTTTTGTCTTTTACTACTTACTGTAACCTTTCTAGGAAAAAATCACGGACCTAATCGCACAGCCAAATCAATATTCCAAAGGCAAGCAATTAGGTCTCTGTTGAGAAACGATCTCAAAAGCCTTCTCTAAATCTGAATATTGGGAATTACTTTGGGATCCCCGGTGGAGAACGCTCATTATTTCGTGTAAATAAGGGCTAGTTATGTTTCACAAGAACGACATCCCCTGAATCGGTGCTTACTGTGTGTCAAATGACCGTTTCCTTGGATGTAATTCATAATGTTCGGAAATTATATATGCTCCAAAATCCTACTGCAAATCGAGGTCAGTTATATGGATCCAGCGAATTACTCCTATTTCCTTTCTTGACTCATGGTGTGACCTGTGCAATTTTCAAGTCTTTTGGTACTGAGTCAGTTGTTGCGTTAGATTACTAAGTTGAGGCTATTGCATCAACATAATCTGAAAGTAACCTTATTGGTTTGCTATCCTGACTAGAAGTATTTTCTTTATTAATTGTTTTAAGCTGGTTCGCTTCATCAAGGATACCTGCTTCTATTATACTCATATTGACAGTTGTTTTCGATTCGAATTCTTGAATATTAGCTTCATATTCCTTGGTGAAGTAATTTCTGAAAGCTGTGTCCCATAACTCCGCTGTCAGCGGTAATATTAACATTAGTACTGCACAGGGAAGGTACTGATTGTGTCTTGTTGCTGATGTATTTACTTACGACCGGAACTTCTTTTGATTTTCTGTCAGATTTCAGACAGATTTTTATTGTGTAAGGTGTTAAAAGCATTTAAGTTTCTGCACATCTATGCATTGTGCTACTGAATATACGTTTGCATAATCAACAAATAGTGTGGAATTACGTGTCAAAAACACCGAAGATTATATACGCATTGTATTCGTTACTTTAAACAGTATCATACAACACATGTCAACCGATAAAAGCATTTCCACTAGTAATTGAGTGATGACTAGGCGCAGTTTTTCGTTTTCATGGCATTTAATGTGAAGTACCGCCGTTTGTATCGACAATTGAATTACTAAAAGCTTTTGTTTGTTTGTTTGCTTGTTTTGGCTGGAACAGTTCAGTGTCGGTTAGATGGCTAGTGAGTCAGCTCCTTCCCTTCCTACAGCGAAATAGGCGAGTTCGTTCGTTTGTGGATTACTTACGGTGTTGAAATAGGAGAAATTTATTGTGTTATCTGAGTGGTTAGTCGATTAATTTCTAAATTTTTGCGTGTTTGAATTGTTACTAGGCACAGTCCTTCTTTTTAATAGCAGTGTAGTGTAAAGTACAGACATTTGTATCTACACTTTTAAGGCTTCTGTTTGCTTGTTTTGGTTAGAACAGTTCAGTGTCGGTTATATCGTCAGTGAATCATGTCTTTCTGTTCCTCCAGCACATTAGGCGAACACAGTGTTGATATGAGTTAGTTAGTTAATTAATTAGTTTCTTTCATGTTCCATGGGCGTTGCACGATAAATGGTCATGATGTGGAACGAGTAATTTCACATTCATAGTGCAAATTAATTTGTACATCTATTTCTACTCTAAACATCACCAAATTATTATTATTGCTATTATTTTCCCCGAAATGAAAACAAGATCTACAGATTGAGTTAGCAGATCCTACCCACCATATTACAAACATAGAAATTCTTCTTCCGAATAGAAGTTGTCAACGAGAAACATAATCAATTTATTTTCAAATGTTACCTTCCTGTCTGTTAGATATTTTATATCATTGGGTAAGTGGTCAAAAATTTTTGTTGCAGCGTTGTGCATCCCTTTCCGTGCTAGAGACCACCTAAATGTGGAATAACAAATGTCTTTTTTCTTCTATTGCTGTAATTACGTACCTCATTGTTCCATTAGAACTGTAGTGGATTATTTACAACAAACTTCATGTGGGAATAAATATACTGTGAAGCAGTAGTCAGAATGCCCATCTCTTTAAACAGATGCCTATTCTTACAGCACGTTCTAAGGCAATGAAGACCTTCTTTCCTAAAGACGAATTACCCCAGAACATTATTCCATATGATATTACTGAATGAAAATAAGCAAAATATGTCAACTTACTGGTTTCTCTCTCCCCAAAATTTGTTACGATTCTAAGTGCAAATGTGGGTGAACTAAGTTGTTTTAGGACTTTCAAAATGTGTTTCTTCCATTTTAAATTCTCGTCAATATGCACATCTAAAAATTTGAAGTTTCCACCCTATGTATTATTTTGTCACCATGTGTTACACTTATCACAGGTGCATTACCCGTAGATGTGCAGAACGGAATATGATGTGTCTTTGCGAAATTTTGGGTGAGGTCATTTGTAGAAAACTAGTCAGTGATACTTCTCAGAACTTTGTTCACCATTTCTTCCATTTCTGTATGTATACTGGGAGTGATTACAATACTGGTGTCTTCTGCAAAAAGAACTGATTCTGCTTGTTGTAAATTATAAGGTAGATCATTTACATATTTGAGAAACAGCAGTGGGCCTAAGATTTAGCCTTGGGGAAGCCCATATGTGATTGATATGTGTGTAAACATGTGATAGAACTATGTCCTGACTGTTTAATGTCCCTTCTGATTACCTTATGCGGAAAGCTTATTTAAATAGGGATATGAATTTATCATGGAATATATTAAATTTTATATTGGCGTTTGGTTCTTTACAAATATCATCAGAGGTTGTTTCTTGTAAACTACTATTAAAAACATTTGCCCTGCAGTCATTAATGATTGTAACTGACTTCCACTGAGGTGTTCCACACTGTCAAGCACTATGTCATTTATTCTGACTAACTGTGCATCATGATCAGAGACAGCATTTGTTACTGGGCGAACAGTTATATTCTTGCTTTGTGCCTCATCAAAGAAAACATTAGCAATTAGGTACCTACTGTCTTTATCCATCTGTGTAGGAAAGTTAACTACTGAGAGCAAATTGTAAGATCCCAATAAGGTTTCCAGATCATATTTCCTATCAGAACCCTTTAGAAAATCCCTGTGGGGATCTATATACAGTTACAATTGAAACTGAACTCTTTTTCATCATTAATTAACAAGCACACACTTCTGTGTGCTGATCACTACAAAATCTACTTGTGTCAATGCTTTTGAACTTGTGTTCTGTCTTAATTTATGCAAAAACTCCGCCTCTTCCCAAATTAGTTCTGCATGAGTAAGCTACTAGACTGTTCTTTTTTATATGTAGCTTTTCTAACCCTGTGGTTATGTTGTGCTCAGATGGCATGGATGTCGATCTTTTCCTCTAAATTTGGCAAACAGGCAAGAAGCTCTTCTGCCTTATTACTCAGTCCTCTAATATGTTGATGGAATAGCTGAACTTACTTGTCTGTGCATTCTTGTGGGGTTCTTCTGTTATAGTGACTTCTTTCAAAACAGAATCGCTGAGACTTGATTCTAAGCTAAAAAAAGGTGGCCCTCTGACACCAGTAACCACAGGGATCTTGCATTGTGTGATGGTGGACCACGGTACATTTCCTGCAAGGAGGTCAGCCAACCTATCTTTCCCTCTCCTATTCCGACAAAATCGAATTAACCGTTTAGATTTTGGAAATTCGTTGCTGGGTGTTACTTGTATAATTTACAGTCAGATACTAAACATTAAGCTAATAAAGATATTGAAAATCTGATTAAACCATCAGAATTGTCATGCAAATAATGGTAATGTGTGAGTATATGTTTCTTTTTAAGATATCATAATTCCTCTGGCTATTATTAATTTCTACATGAACTGTGAAATATCTGCTATTATGGTATCACAAAGTCCACCCTGCATACAAATCCCCTTCATCGACACAAAGCCCATTCCTCGACACAGCGTCAACATGGAATTTCCAGCCACGCGCTCGGCCTGGACCACGCGCTGGGGCTACCCCTCTAGCTCCGGCTAATGTTCGGCACCGCACGGTTGCTGACGAGCCCCGGCTTCCCAACTTGCGAGCGGCCCGTGCGACCACGCCGACTTCGAACAAAGAATATTTTCAGGGATCCACAACTCGCCTGTTACCTCACACCGTGCAAGTATACGATTTTGTGACGAAAACTAGTGCGTCTCTTCGTGAAGAGAATATCGCAGTATACTCCAGAATTGGAACTTAATGTCATCATCTTTTCGCAGTTAATTTCGTTTCTGACGGTACACATAAGCACTGAAGTTGTATTGGTAGACCTAACGAAATTTCCAGAGGTAGGACACGAAGTCAAGAAATGCATTCATCATGTGGAACATATCTCGTTTTCCTGAAGGTCACTGAAACAGACTGCTGAGGATGAATTAATACAATGACGCAAGACTTCATAATACGTCCTTAGGAATAAGTACATTTGAAACTGTTATCAAATACCACTTCAGTTTGAATCTTATAACAGAATAAAAAATGAAAGTGGTTGTTTGTTTTTCTGAAATATTCAAGGCTGAAATTAATTTCCAGTATGCACCTTTAATTAATTGCAGGCACAGTTCCAGAATTATTTTAGATCAGCTACTACGTTGCTTCTCACTAGACGCAGCACTAGTAGAACTTCGTTGTCTACAAACGCAAAGAAATTTTGGTACTTGTGAAATTTATTAACAGTGACTGTTACCTTCTGCCGATACTCTCTCATCCTAGCGTTCTGCTCTCATTAGCAGTCTGTGGTTAAATATTTCACTGGTTTTGATATTCAGCGTCAGATTAATGCCAGCGACATTTCTCAAAGTAATTTAGATTTTCATGTATAGTTGAAGTTCATTAATGTGAACGAGAGAGCTGCCAAAATGATATTCACTTCATATGGCTATTGGCAAAAGCTGAACGTGTATTCGTGTTACATGCATCTGTGTCTACTCGTGGTACGAATAATAATTTTCAGTGTACAAGGTAACAGACAAAATTTTTCAATTACCGTCTTCATATTACGTCACATACTGGAAAGCTCGATTAACATACCCTCTTCCTTTTATGTACAGATACCCAGTTTTAAAATAAAATAATTTCAATGCAAAAACTGTTGTCACGGGAGAAATAATTCCTCCAAAGTAATCCTTGTTTTAGGCAGATCATTGTTATTGCTTAATTATATTGCTATGTAATGCTTGCTTTCTACATCCTTATCTAGTTTTCTTATTTGACTTATACCTGAAGTGTAAGGAGAGAAGTGAAAACTATCGCTGATGGTGCAACAAAATGCTTCTAGGATGTACTTGGGTAATGAAGCTTTTCACGACCTCATATGACCGTTCAGTCCTCACCCGATCCTTATTAATACTGTTAACCCACTGTTGTGCATCTTACCTTCCTACTCTTATGTACATGATTTCGGTAGTTGTACAACGGCTATGGATTACTTTTGAGACTGATTCTGAATAAAAGTACATTGTTATAACAATGCCACTGTAATTTTAGACATTATTCGTCACATTATACGTTCCTTATGATTTATATGCACTTCTTCCGTTTCTCAGCACACAACGACATCTGTCACGACGATCGTAAAGTGATTTTAACAATTTTAGTGTGAACAATGGTCTTTAGTTTTGACGCATTTTGAGTGTAGCACCAAAGTTTAACCAATACATCTTTCAATTTACGAAGCGTTTCGTCTGAATAACATTTAAAGTGAAATCATAAGAATCGATCGACCAACGAAATGACGTACGAATAACTGCTGTGAGAATGAAAAATAAAGGCACGTAGAAGAAAGTTGCTGCGGATGTATTGCATTTTACTTTCTCCCTTTACTATGTATATTATCTATGTATGAGAATAAGGCATTTCCAGTGCTGTGTTTGAACTTACAAACAATTTTCCCCGCTGTTCAAAATGTCTCTGAAAGTGTCGTAAACTGAACATAACATCATTGGTCAACTACATAACAGTAGCTACGTGAAGAGAATACTTCTGAATTATATCGGAAAAGTTTGTTAAGAAAACTGCTTAAGACATTAGAAAGCAGTTCTTAAGAAAGTATATCACAACGCTAAAACGCATTCATAATTTCCATAATCCTCGTACTTTAAAAAGATAAGAATAAATTACCAGACAGAGATTCAAATAAAAATTAGATTCTCATTCAGTCTCTCTTTATGGATTTTCTGATCTAAATTGTTTACAGTTTTTGTCATTATAGTATAAAAATCACTATATACCTACTATCATTTATATATATACCTGTACAAACCTTCTACAAGCAGTTCAAGGCACTGAGAAAGAATAAGTTTAGGAATGTTGTAAAATAATTTATTTGAAATCACTGACATTGGAACCACGTTTAGTGTGAGTTACAGTTACAATTCACTTGACAAAGTCTCTCCATTATAAGACAAAATGTTGTTAATCCAATGCATATGCGGGTAACAAAAATATGTACAGTATCCATTAGAGCTCATATTTGTACAGTTCATTAGTTCACATGAAGTTATATTCGTTGAGAAGTCTTGAAAAATTTGATTCAGTGTATTACTGGACTCTGAGCATATTGTTGGTGTCTGTCTGGGGGACTTAGCCAAGGTTTCTCACAATCAAACAATTGGTGGCGAAAACCTATACACTCGGAATACACGAACAAAGGACACTTGTTTTATGCGGAATATTTCAGTTCCAAACGGTGCAGTGCCACTGCGAAAAACTGTCCTCGATGACTTGCACGCACGTGTGTTGAATGTAACTCCAGTTATTAGGCTTGCCTGATTTGCATTATAACGTGCTAAAATCTGCTTTAATTTTTTATACTTCCCACATTCGTAGTTATTAGCGTAAATCTCATGAAAACATTCCTTTTATCTCGATTCCGATGATTCGATCAATGAACAAAAGATAGTAAATTATGTGGTTGTTCCCTATCTCTTCGTTATAAATCATAAATCCCTATGTTCCAAAGTGTGATTACGACAGCTCTATGAAACACTCCTAGTGTGAGTTCACAAGCAATGCTGTTCATGAAAAGAAACGTGTATAACGTAATTAATTACATATCATTTACGTAATGAGAAAATGCATTATAATTATGGCCTTGAATTACTACTCACATTAATAATTGGATGTAGGCTGTTTACAATATTAATTATAAAAAGTCGACACTGTTTGATACACCTAATGCACGCTTGCTAGGTGCTGGTAATGACGACCCAACTAGTGACAGAACCAAGTAATCAGACACAGTATTTCTGGTAACGACAACTCCAAAAGCATGTTTTTTGATTGCTGTGTGAGAACACCTTTACAAAATCATAAAAAATTTGTTGATTCACGTGTGACAATCTGACATTAATCAAATTTCAACTGACTGAATGGCATGCTCTGGCCCGAAATGGCCCGCTCAACGATGGGAGCACAGTCACCCTCAAAGGTGTGCTAATTATCTGTCATCAAATCGTGTAGCTACCAGAGCTTCATTATCACATGCCGTTGCTTTGTAATTTACATTTATCATGGTTTTCACTCATTCTCCGTACCGACATGACCTAAGTAATAAACATTTTTGGAAGTCCAGCGATTCTTAACATTATCACATGATCTCCTACTTAAATTTCTCAGCGTCCGTTTTCGACTGGGGCCAAGCACTATGAAATAAGTAAAATTTCAGACCAGTAGTCGAGATCGTCAGGTGACGTTAGGGACAGGATCCTTTGTCGAGAATTGCGAAGCACCATCGGCGAAATCGATGTAACGTCCGATAACCTTAGCAATATTTGATACTTGGGTAAAGTCTTGTCCAGTACAGCTTCTGCGCTTACAGTGGACTGTAATCGTAAGTCCTCGACTAGAGTGGATGTCAGAGGCGATGCCGCACCCGCCAGAAGGACAGCGCGTGGGGCGGAATGTGAGGCCAGCCGCTGCCTCACATCTCGGCCTCTAGTCAGACGGTGCTCTCACGCTTGTTGGTGACCAGCGGCGACGACTCGGTGTTGGTCTGCTCGTCGACGCCGGTCGAGCCAGTGCTGGAGGCACCCGGTGGGGTCTGGGGGTGCGACTGGTGGGACATGGGCAGCGGCTGCGAATGGTGCTGGTGCAGGCCGAGCAGCATGTGCTGCAGAGGGTGTTGGTGCTGCTGCTGCTGCTGGTGGTGATGGTGGTGGTGCTGGTGGTGGTGGAGCGGTGGCAGGCCCGGTCCGACCGGCGCTCCGGGCATCGGGCCGTAGAGCGTGTGGTGCAGAGCGCCCGCGGCGCTGTAGCCCACGGAGGCGGCGGCGGCGGCGGCGGAGGCGGCGGAGGCGGGCCCCGGCCAGTGGCGCGGCAGCGTCGCCATGCCGCCGGCAGCGGCCCCCGGCAGCGCGCACGCCCGCAGTTCGCCCCCGTGCTTCTGGGAACAAAGCACTTGCTGCACTCAAAGTACCCAAATGCTCCACACAGTGTAAAGCTAAGGTGTCCATGAACAGGAAGGTGGTGGCTGTGACCGCGACACTGCTCCACTAGGAATGAGGGTACTGAAGATAGGGAGCCCTTCCCTTCTTAAGATCTCCGAAATGACTTAGTCAACTATTTATAGGGAACTTACGGTTCAGTTAGGCAGTACAACTATGATATTTCTGAAACTTCCTGGCAGATTAAAACTGTGTGCCCGACCGAGACTCGAACTCGGGACTTTTGCCCGCGAAAGGCAAAGGTCCCGAGTTCGAGTCTCGGTCGGGCACACAGTTTTAATCTGCCAGGAAGTTTCATATCAGCGCACACTCCGCTGCAGAGTGAAAATCTCATTCTGGCATGATATTTCTGGTTGTGGCCGCCGGTATTTTATCTTGCTAGAAGCTCTCCTTCATGTAGCTTGATGCACATGAAGTAGCATATGGTACAAAAGTGGGGTGAGGTACAAGCAGCAGATGGTACAGTATGTACTATTCCCGTGAGAGAGTCCGCCAATTATACTGAACTTGCAGTTTAATGCATACTGTGTCCAGGACGATCTCCCGTCTGAAATGATAGTGAAACATTTGGATTGCTTCCAGTATGTTTTTTATTGCTCTCGTCCACAGATCCGTATCGGCCTGGGATAACTGATTTGTTATTTAAACATCATTAGTGTGCGTACAATACAATACTACTGGTAATCATGTTGTACGATGAGATAACTCGGTGATTTTCGGTAGTTTCTCTGCTTTTCGCCGTAGGCAATTTAAGAAAGGATTCTTCCGGGGCTATTTGGTAGAGTCCAATCAGGAGATTGGTCGTAACATTCGGGCGCTAGCCGCCAAAACGCCTAACTTCTCTTATTAATTATTTATATACTTTCAATTGTATTTAACCCAGTTTTCAGTATGACAAACTCTCATGGTTACCCTACGAGTCTACCGTTTTTCTTTATTAAATTTCACTAGTTTTGAGAAACATTAGAGTAATGGTATTACAGCAGAAGTGCTTCGGACACCTTTGGGTCACTTTGGCGTGCCTAGGAGACAAATTACTTCTGCTACTCTACTCAATCTGTTGTGGGTGTTCTTCAGAGGCGGACGTGTATCTCTGTTTCGGGTGTTCTTCAGAGGCGGACGTGTATCTCTGTTTCGGACGGACATGTCGTCCTGTGTATAGGAAGTTATCAGAAAAGTTACTGTACTATTAAGAAAGTTATGTCGAATGATGTAGAAAACAGTGTAAAAAGTGATATTTTAAATTATAAACAAACAGGATACATTAATGAGAGGTGTCGCCTACCATAATTGTTAGTACCACAGATCTTGCCCTCTGTAGATACAGAGACTAACGTGGACATGTGGCATTCCAAAAAAGAAGCATAAACACAGGTTCAAGTTCGGATGACAGCATAGCAGCCTCCGCCGAAGAAGACCCCACGACCGACAAGTTGTCTTCTGCGCTGGGGACATAACTTTAGAAGACGACAGTTTGGTGGAAAGAACGGTTAGGGACTCTTAGTCAATCTCTACAGACCTCTCCAGCTTCCAGATCTGACTTACAACACGACAACGTATAATTCGTACAGCTCTGCCCTTTTTACATTCACAAACATTGACAGAGGTGTCACATAGCAATTTTGAGGCTACTCATCAAACTCCAGACCTTCGTGTCGGCGCATAAGCAGTAAGCCGCCAAGCTATACGTATACAGTTTATGAAATGCAAAAAATGTGATGCTTCTTTGTTGTGTTATATGTGGGAGAGTCAAATAAACGATACCAGTGGAACAAAATCATGATATGAATGCGTAGTGTCTATTATTTCCGATATGTCCGACAGAAAAAAAACACCACTCATTCAGAATGAGATTTTCACTCTGCAGCGGAGTGTGCGCTAATATGAAACTTCCTGGCAGAGTAAAATTGTGTGCCGGACCGAGACTCGAACTCGGGACCTTTGCCTTTCGCGGGCAAGTGCTCTACCAACTGACCTACCTAAGCACGACTCACGCCCCGTCCTCACAGTTTTCCGGCAGAAGTAAATGAAGTCATCAGACGAACAAAACGAACTGCAAAGCGATTTGGTTCAAATGGCTCTGAGAAGTATGGGACTTAACATCTGTGGTCATCAGTCGCCTAGAACTTAGAACTACTTAAACTTAACTAACCTAATGACATCACACACATCCATGCCCGAGGCAGGATTCGAACCTGCGACCGTAGCTGTCGCGCGGTTCCGGACTGCGCGCCTAGGCAAAGCGATTTAAAAAAGATATCAGAATGGTGCGAAATGTGGCAGTTGACCCTAAATAACGAAAAGTGTGAGGTCACCATGACGCTGTCGTTTATCGACTAATGAAGTCATCAGAAGATCAAAAGAAACTGCAAAACGATTTAAAAAAGAGATCAGAATGGTGCGAAAAGTGGCGGTGGACACTAAATAATGAAAAGTTTGAGGTCATCCACATGAGTGCCAAAAGGAACTCATTAAACTTGGGTTACAAGATAAACCAGTCTAATCTAAAAGCCGTAAATTCAACTAAATACCTAGCTATTACAATTACGAACAAGTTAAATTGGAAGGAACCCACAGAAAATGTTTTGGGGAAGACTAACCAAAGACTACGTTTTATTGGCAGGACACTTACAAAATGTAACAGATCTACTAAGGAGTCCGCCTACACTACGATTGTCCGTCCTCTTTTATAATATTGCTGCGCAGTATAGGATCCGTACCGGATGGGACTGACGGAGTACATCGAAAAAGTTCAAAGGAAGGCAGCGCGTTTTGTATTATCGCGAAATATGGGAGAGAGTGTCACAGAAATGATACAAGATTTGGGCTGGAAATCATTGAAAAAAAGGCGTCTTTCGTTGCGACGGAATCTTTCTCACGAAATTCCAATCACCAAATTTCTCCTCCGAATGCGAAAATATTTTGTTGACACTGACCTACATTGGGAGGAAAGATCACCACGATAAAATAAGGGAAATCATAGCTCGTACGGAAAGATATAGGTGTTCATTCTTTCCGCGCGCTATACGAGATTGGAATAATAGAGAATTGTGAATGTTGTTCGATGAGCCCTCTGCCAGGCACTTGAATGTAATTTCAGAGTATCCATGTAGATGTAGTTGTAGATAGTTGCCTATAGAACCTTAATTTTACCCAGGCGTGGACCTCTTTATCCGAAGCAAGTCGATGGTCACTAATGTCATTCTTCAGCGCACAAAAACATTGCAATCGCTCTGCCACAGATCGAGACTGCGTGGATAATGTGTAAGGGCTTCCCAGCGAAAAAATGTAAGCAAGTCCACATGTGCAAAGTTTGTTGCAAACGTGCTGCATAAGTTTCGCTGGGCAGCCCTTATACATACTGCAACAGTCGCGATCCCTCCTCATGCGATTTCGGTATTTTTTGAGCCGTGAAGAAAGGTAATGGTTGCCGTCGATTTGCTTCGCTCGAACGAATGGACGCCTGGGTTTAATCATTATTCCTAGGCAACCGCATTTTTCCGTTAACGCATTGACCGCCTTGTGTCACAGTAGGATAAGTGTACAATAAGTTATGGCGATTACTTTTGAAATAATATACATTTTCAGAATGAAATTTTGATTCTGCAGAGGAGTAAGCGCTGATGTGGAATTTTCTGGCAAACTTAAACTGTGTGCCAGACGGAGACTCGAACTCGAATGATAAACATTTTACTTACGCTTTACTACGTTTTCTTTTCATTTGCCTGCACCTTGTATGTACTGCACAGCCGATGTATGCTTAATCCTGGTACTGAAATACCGATTACTGCTGTTATTGTTAATTCTCTCTTTTCTCACACGTTATGTTTGGTCAAAAATGGAAAGTGACGCGGACCTTGATCAAGCGTGACTTCCTTTTGACTGTACGGTATATGTTATATTACGTTTAGGAACTTTCGGGTAATTGAACATGTATCAATAATTACGGATTTCTGTAGTTGTATATATAAGTTTGGACGTAGCTGTATTGCATTGATGTACTGGTGGATATTGTGTGGTATGACTCCTGTAGTTGATAGTATAATTAGTATAATGTCAACTTTATCCTGATGCCACATGTCCTTGACTTCCTCAGCCAGTTGGATATATTTTTCAATTTTTTCTCCTGTTTTCTTTTGTATATTTGTTGTATTGGGTATGGATATTTCGACTAGTTGTGTTAATTTCTTCTTTTTATTGGTGAGTATGATGTCAGGTTTGTTATGTGGTGTTGATTTATCTGTTATAATGGTTCTGTTCCAGTATAATTTGTATTCATCATTCTCCAGTACAATTTGAGGTGCATACTTGTATGTGAGAACGTATTGTTTTGTAAGTTTATGTTGTAAGGCAAGCTGTTGATGTATTATTTTTGCTACATTGTCATGTCTTCTGGGGTATTCTGTATTTGCTAGTATTGTACATCCACTTGTGATGTGATCTACTGTTTCTATTTGTTGTTTGCAAAGTCTGCATTTATCTGCTGTGGTACTGGGATCTTTAATAATATGCTTGCTGTAATATCTGGTGTTTATTGTTTGATCCTGTATTGCAATCATGAATCCTTCCATCTCACTGTATATATTGCCTTTTCTTAGCCATGTGTTGGATGCGTCTTGATCGATGTGTGGCTGTGTTAGATGATATGGGTGCTTGCCATGTAGTGTTTTCATTTTCCTTTTTATTTTCTTCGTATCTGTTGATGTTACGTGATCTAAAGGATTGTAGAAGTGGTTATGAAATTGCAGTCGTGTAGCCGATGTATTTATATGAGTGATTGCTTTGTGTATTTTGCTAGTTTCTGCTCGTTCTAGAATGAATTTTCTTAAATTGTCTACCTGTCCATAATGTAGGTTTTTTATATCGATAAATCCCCTTCCTCCTTCTTTTCTGCTTAATGTGAATCTTTCTGTTGCTGTATGTGATGTATTCTATATTTGTGGCATTGTGATTGTGTAAGTGTATTGAGTGCCTCTAGGTCTGTGTTACTCCATTTCACTACTCCAAATGAGTGGGTCAATATTCGTATAGTGTAAGTATTTATAGCTTTTGTCTTGATTGTTGCTGTCAATTCTGTTTTCAGTATTTTTGCTAGTCCTTGACCATATTTTTCTTTTAGTTCTTCTTTAATATTTGTATTATCTATTCCTATTTCTTTAATGTATCCTAGATATTTATAGGAATCTGTTTCTTCCATCGCTTCTATGCAGTCGCTGTCGTTATCCAATATGTAATCTTCCTGTTTAGTGTGTTTTCCCTTGACTATGCTATTTTTCTTACATTTGTCTGTTCCAAAAGCCATATTTATATCATTGCTGAATACTTCTCTTATCTTTAGTAATTGGTTGAGTTGTTGATTTGTTGCTGCCAGTAGTTTTAGATCATCCATGTATAGCAAATGTGTGATTTTGTGTGGGTATGTTCCAGTAATATTGTATCCATAATTTGTATCATTTAGCATGTTGGATAGTGGGTTCAGAGCAAGGCAGAACCAGAAAGGACTTAATGAGTCTCCTTGGTATATTCCACGCTTAATCTGTATTGGCTGTGATGTGATATTATTTGAATTTGTTTGGATATTAAGTGTGGTTTTCCAATTTTTCATTACTATGTTTAGGAACTGTATCTATTTAGGATCTACTTTGTATATTTCCAATATTTGTAGTAACCATGAGTGGGGTACACTATCAAAAGCTTTTTGGTAATCAATGTATGCGTAGTGTAGCGACCTTTGTTTAGTTTTAGCTTGATATGTCACCTCTGCATCTATTATCAGTTGCTATTTACATCCTCGTGCTCCTTTGTAACAGCCTTTTTGTTCTTCATTTATAATTTTGTTCTGTGCTGTATGTGTCATTAATTTCTGTGTAATTACTGAAGTTAATATTTTGTATATTGTTGGTAGGCATGTTATGGGGCGATATTTAGCTGGGTTTGCTGTGTCTGCTTGATCTTTAGGTTTCAGATAAGTTACTCCATGTGTAAGTGTATCAGGGAATGTGTATGGGTCTGCAATGTAACTGTTAAATAATTTAGTTAGATGTGAATGTGTTGAGGTGAACTTCTTTAGCCAGATATTTGCTATTTTATCTTTTCCAGGGGCTTTCCAATTGTGAGTAGAATTAATTGCTTGGGTGACTTAATGTTGCAAAATTATCACTTCAGGCATTTGTGGTATCAACTTGTATGCGTCTGTTTCTGCTTGTATCCACCGTGCATGCTTGTTATGTTGTACCGGGTTTGACCATATGTTGCTTCAGAAGTGTTCCATGTCTGTTATGTTTGGTGGATTGTCTATTTTAATGTGTGTGTTATCTATTGTCTGGTAAAATTTCTTGTGGTTTGTGTTGAATGTTTGGTTTTGTTTTCTTCCATTTTCACTTTTTTTGTATCTTCTAAGTCGTTTGCCCAATGCTTGTAATTTCTGCTTCTTTTCATCTACTTGCTGTATCGCTTCTTGTTGTGAGATTTTATCTAACCTTTTTCGTTTTTTCTGACATTTCATTTCTTATAAATTGTGTTAGCTGTCCGATGTCTTTTCTCAGTTTTTCTATTCTGATCTGTAGCCTGTGTTGCCATGCTGGTTTTGTGGGTTTCTTCTGTGTGTTGGTTGGTTCTGATCTCTGCCTAGCGTGTATATTTAGTGTAGTGAGTGCTCCTATATAAACCAGTAGTTGTAACTCTTCCATAGTTATGTTTTCATTTATTTTGTTGTGTATGATTGTGTTGATAGTTTTTATTGTTGTTTAGACTTGTGAGTCGTTTGGTGGTCTATGCAAGAATGGTATAATGTCTGTATTTGTGTCTTTGTACTCTATATATGTCAGCTGAAATTTTTCTTCTATATCTAACATGTGTGTCACTTCGTGTTCTATTTGTGCTTGTTCTGGTGGCTGTCTTAAGGTTTCATTTTCCTCTGATTGTTTAATTGATGCGTGTTGTTCTTTGTTTGTTTGCTCTGGGATGTTTGAGTCCATTACTGTATTTTCTTCTTCATCTGATTGCCCATAATATTGTTCCAGTATTTGTTGTACTTGTTGTTTGATGTTTTTTTTAATTCTGACTGGAGTATCCTGTTATTTTTTATTATTACACGGATCTGATCAGCTAGTCTTTGTTCTGTTAAAATGTTTAATTCTGGGTATCTGGTCATAAATGTTGTCTATACTTGTGATCTGTATCCAGTTGAGTTCTTTGTTGCTTGGTAATAACAGAACATGAGGTGTCGATTAACTTCATCTGACCATCTCATCCTCTGTCTTTGTTTTCCTTCTAGGGTGGTTGCAGGAAGCATATCCTGCAAAACACCTCTATTTGGATTTCAATCATTTTCCAGTTGGCTAGCAGAGTCGTTACCATTGTGGGCGGGCATAGGGTTCAAGTGTCGTCTCCGACCATGACGGCGCTTGTCCGAGGCCTCTTTAGTTCTGTCCTGAACCAACTAATCACACTAAAAGGGGGGTTAGCACTTTTACTGGTTTGTTCTTTTCATCGCCTTTTACGACTGGCAGAACATACCGGAGGCCTATTCTTTTCCCGGGCCTCCACGGGTTTTATTGTTATTATTATTATTATTATTATTTATAGAAATGATAATAACTGTGAAACTAGGAAATACATAATACTGCAGAAATGTAATGGAAGCAAAGGCCTCTCTCCGAACACTATATCATCAACTGCTATAGCAACACAGCACGCAATCTACCATATCAGGACCGTGTTTTAAGATACCTGAACGACAAAACCACACCTAGTGCGACCTTTTATAATCGGTTTGGGGCGTTAAATTAACCTAATGACTTGCACATTGCAGTGAGTAAGTGGATCACTTCATATTTAAAACCACCCTGGGTAGCCGTGCAGTCTAGCACGCTTTGCCACGGTTCGCGCGGCTCCCCCCCGTCGGAGGTTCGTGTCCTACCTCGGGCATGGGTGTGTGTGTTGCCCTTAGCGTAACTTAGATTGTTAGGCTAAGTAGTGTGTAAACCTAGGGACCGATTACGTCAGCAGTTTGGTCCCACAGGAACTTACCACCACCATCATACTTTAATTGTGGGAACCAAAGCATGCATTTTGCCTGATGAATCATCTTCTGAGGTAGAACAAATTGCCACTGATCTCCCACAAGATTCAGTACTGGCACTGTTTTCTAGTGGCCCTTAGTCTTTCAGTGTCAAACTGTAGTAGTGCTTAGTGACGTAGTTAGTGAGATACAAGTGCAACAACAGATAGAACAGTAAATGAAATATTGTAATAAGTAAGTTAATGGGTCTCGCTAATGACTTGTCGCTTTACCTAGGAAGCAGTCTGTTCAGTAGGTTGTGCACAACACAATACGTAAATTTTCAATTAAAAAACTGGAGAAATTTAATACATAAAACTGATTTTTAAATATTCATTGGTTATCGTGTTAATCACATGTTCAGTTGTAGATAAAATCGTATCGGTACTCCGAAACCCTTAGATGTACCAATATTTACTTCGACGTACCTGTCCGACCAACCATTCTGCTTCCATGGAGTGCCCAATATCGGCGTTCGTTCAGCTATGGAAAGGTCTACGTCCCGTGATGCTTAATGGTAGGAACTGTTGTTTTATGGTGACGTTTGCATATCCGAGTGGGAAGATGGCTCTCGATGGTGTGAGTAATGGACTTCATTTGTTTTTTCCTCAGGACTGAACTGACCTTTGTTATGAGTGGGTATCCGTTTTTTCTCTAACGGAAAACTAGTTAACTTTTTAACATCACGTGTCAACGTGGCTGACAATATAAATGAGACTGGAGTCAATACTTCTATCTATGTTATCCGTCTCGAATAACCTTGTCGTCGGCGACCAGTGAATAGTTTTTTTTTTAACCTGAATCGATATAATGACAGTGTAAACATGATACGATGGACACTGAGAATCCAGGTACTTTCATCACTATATATAAGCGTGTCTAGCGGACACTGGTGGCGACTCAGTGATCTGCTATATCGACACTTGTAAGCCCATGTGCGACTCCTGTTCCACTGGTCGACAAAAGGTCACGTTGCGTTCAAGTGGTACGCTGAACTATGCCTCTCATACGTTTGATGCAAGCAGTCCCTCTCCAGAGTCCAGCTCATCTGTGAATACGTGCCAACGAAATGGATAAGACAGCAAGTTATTCCTAGACGTAGAGTTCTCGGTAGAGCAATTACTGCTTGCTCCAAACCTTATAGGCATGAACTATGCACCTCTAGCGATATTGGACTCTACCTTATAGCCCCGGAAGAATCCTTTTTTTAAATTACCTACGGCGAAAAGCAGAGAACCTACTGAAAATCACCGAGTTATCTCATCGTACATCATTACCAGTAGTGTATGGTACGCACACTAATGATATTTAAATAACAAATGAGTTATCCCAGGACGATATGGATCTGTGGTCCAGAGCAATAAAAAACATGCTGGAAGCAATCCACATGTTTCACATGCATTTCAGACGGGAGATGGTCCTGGATACAGTATGCATTAAATTTCCGACTTCCCCAGGAAAAGCCTTTTGGGGTCATGTCTGTACTTCAAGTACAGACAGTGTTTCAGTTGCTGCGTGACTGCTACGGTCGCAGGTTCGAATCCTGCCTCGGGCATGGATATGTGTGATGTCCTTAGGTTAGTTAGGTTTCAGTAGTTCTATGTTCTAGGTGACTGATGACCTCAGATGTTGAGTCCCATAGTGCTCAGAGCCATTTGAACCATTTTGTTTCAGTTGTTTTCTGAGCTTATGGATCCGAAACAACGAAGAATTTACTACATGAAGGCGTTTTCTTGCAAGGGAATTGTTACGGTTTTCTTGAGTATTGCTTCTAGTTTACACCTCCGCCTGCCCCCCCCCCCCCCCCCTTCCCCCTACCCGCGCCTTTCTCTCTCCGTCTCTCCGTATGGAAATATATCTGCTAACATTCTACGCGCAAACTAGCAACTTCCCTATGAAGAAAACATCTCTGTATTGGTATGTAATACAATTCAGTGTTTCCGTGCCTGCTGCGAAAGCACATCCTTGAGAAGGCAGGTAAGTGGTGCACACTTAACTGGTCGCCTTGTAGACAAGATGTTGGTAAGGTGAGCAGCACGTACTTTCGAACGGAAACATTTTTTGCTGCACATATTTCTATTACGGCTTTGAGGTACGCTAAGCAGTTCAGACCTGCTAAATCTCATCGTATCAAGAGCTGCAATGTTCCCTAGGTCCATTTAAGACACTGGGACAGTAAGATTCTTGAGGGCAAAGCGTCTACATTGCGCGTATATTCACCGTGAGATAATGGCGGTATGGTGATCGGGGAGGAAGGTAGATCTTGTACCATGCGATTTTCATCATTTCGGATAACTAGAAGAATATCAAGGGGGTTGGGAGGGGGGGGGGGGGGAGAATAGATTCCGCCACGGAAAGGACATTCACACAGCAGTTTTCGAATGGTTCCGTGAACAAGGAGCGGATAGATTTCTATTGTCGAGGAACTGAGCGACTGGTACAGAGTTCCGACCTTCGTTCACATTGGCCCGGTGACAATGTTAAAAAAAAGAGTGTCGCGTGTCTGTGACACTTTGAAGTGTAGTGCAGTATTCAATAAATTTTACTTGGTCTGCCTCAATAATGTGTAACTTACTCTTTGATGGTACCCTCGACTTTACAGGTTAATTACTTGTTTGTTCTTCGTGTCGACGACGGTGTGGCCCAAAGGACGGGCGAAGGCTCTGACTAGCGGCTATACAATTTAAGACCCAATGGAAGATTCTTGGATGCTTCCCAACACAACATCTCTTGTCAAGTACTTGTTTTTACTACAGGAGAAATGAGTGTTACTCAGCTTCGACTTTTTTCAAATGACATCCTGAAAGCCGCAAATGAGAGCAGTCTGACTGAAGAATTATTGGGAAATTTTGGAAATTTGTAGTAAGGTCTTATGGGACCAAACTGCTGAGGTCATCCGTCCTTAACCTTACGCCCTACTTAATCTAACTTAAACTAACTTACGCTACGGACAACACACACAACTATGCCCGAGGAAGGACTCTAACGTCCGTCGGGGAGAGCATTGCGGACCGTGACAAAACGCCTCAGACCGCGCGGCGAGTAGGCAAGCAATATTTCTTGACTTCCGTAAAGCGCTGTGCTCAGTACCACACCTACGATTATTGCCGAAGGTATGATCTTATAGACCATATTAATAGCAACCTCACGCATTTCGAAGATTATGCATCCATGTGTAATAAAATGTTAACTGAGAGAATCTCAACAAATATTGTTAACTTTTTTCAGAAATGCAAAATTTAGGACATTACAAAAAGAAAACTGTAGTTTACGTTCTTTACAATACCTGTGAGTCACTCAAGCCGTCAAAACGTACAAATAACTTGGTGTACCAATTTGTTGTCATACGAAATGATAGAGTCACGTAGTCGGGTTGGGTTGTGTTGGAGGAGGAGACCAGACAGCGAGGTCATCGGTCTCATTGGATTAGGGAATGACGGGGAAGGAAGTCGGCCGTGCCCTTTCAAAAGAACCATCCCGGCATTTGCCTGGAGTGATTTAGGGAAATCACGGAAAACCTAAATCAGGATGGCCGGACGCGGGATGGAACCGTCGTCCTCCCGAATGCGAGTCCAGTGTGCTAGCCACTGCGCCAACTCGCTCGGTAGAATCACGTAGTATCAAACGGAAGTCAAGGAGGTGGTAGACTATGGTCCATTGTAGAATACTTGGAAAATATCTGTCCCCAAAAGAGAGAGCTTACAATACATTTTAACGAACCATACTAGACTACTGCCGAAGTACGTGGGACCTGTACCAAATAGGACTATCAAGAACATTGAACGTGTGCAAAGAAAGGTGCACGAATGGTCACAGGCTTTCCTGACAGGTGGGAGAGCGTCAGGCAGATTCTGAAAATACCGGACTCTCAAATGCTAGAAGACAGATGCAAGTTATCCCGTAAATCTGTCTGAGAAAATCTCCACAAAGTCTGTAATTTCCTTTCTGAAATCTAAAATTTTGGACTTCACAAAATGAGAAACCGTAGTTTACATACATTACAATACCAGTGAGTCACACAAACGCTCAAATCGTACAAATACCTAACCGTACCAATTTGCAGGGATACGAATCATGTAGACTCAGACGTAGGTCAACAATGTGGTAGACAACGGTTCATTGGTAGAATACTAGAAAAATCTAGCAACATTCTTCAACCTTCTACGTATCGCTACCATAAGGATCGCCAAGGCAAGATTAATTATACTGCTGACAGAAGCATTTAAGTAATAATTCATTCCGCGCTCCATACCCCAATAGAACGGGAAACGTCCTAATAAGTGTTAAATGAGAAATGCCTTCCTCCATCCGCTTCACAGTGGTTAGCAGAGCTTGGATGAATATGAAGATGTTAATGAGGATGTGCATGTAGATCAAAGAGAGTTTCAAAGATATAATTCTACTGGAACGTATATGTTGAGGAAACTAAACTCCCCACTCAAAAGTACAAAAGTAGGGACGAGTTCGAGTTTTCGAGACTGCAGCAGGACATTCCTGTTGTATGCTGCTACAGCTTGTTTGCATGATTTCTTCTGCTGGAATATCCCTCGTCTTGAGTCAAGAGTGTAAGCGACAATAGAATCATTGTTGCTAAATGCCTGAATCATTCCACATGCGTCGCACCCACGCACCCATCCGTCACCGTCCACAGTCTCGCAGGTGCAGCGTACTGGTCATGAGTCAATTTAAATTGGTATAAATGTGCTACCAGTAATCACTTCCGGATTTCCGACGTGATTAATGGAACCATTAACTAGTTTTCGAGGCACTGCAGACTGGTCATCAGCTGAAGTGTTATAGGAACATTATTTCGTGTAGCAGGCACGGCTAGAAGTTGTGTGGTGGTGCTGGTGACAACCACGGATATTTAGTAATTCATAACGAAACTTCTATGACACGGAAGTGTTGTTATGTTTTGGGTACTTGCACTACACTGTATCGTGTTATCCATAGCAAATCGGTTCCCATAATGAACTTTATCGGGAAATACACACAGATATACACAGTATTTAGCTGTATTTGGTTCTAAACTTATTCACAGAATGTAAGCACTAGATATAATTACACAGAATATGACTGTGGCAGACATCATCCTCTGTAACATAATGACCTTTGGCCTGATATACGTTGTATTACACACTATGTGTTTACAAGTACAGATAATATACTTAAGTGAATTTCGGCAGCTGCAGATGTGTTCTTAACTTGGCAATACACACGTAATATGGATTAGGAAGTCACACAAAGTACGAAGAAATCGAGGCAAATATTTTGTGTGTAATTAAAGTGCGAATTAGGTGCAGCATGCCATAGTTGCTGCATGACTAAGACAGTGAAATCTTTTCTGTGTAATTAAACAGTGAATGAGTTACGGGATGGTATACTTGTTACATGATTAAGAAAATAACATTTATGCACTAGGATGAATGGAAGTAAAAGTCTTATTATTGACTTTTGGTGTTTTTTTGACAGGATGTCTCGAAAATTCTGGTAGAAACAGTTTGGCATTGATTTAGGACTTTTGGGTTATTTTAGCTTGTGAATGTATATCTCTAATTGCCCAAGGAGACTTATTTGCAACCTTTTGTCAGTAATGAACAGAACAGAACGATTTATGATGATATCATCAACAGAGTGTTCAAACAGTGAGATATTTTGTAAACCACTACAAAGAATGTATGGATGTCTTTCGATTCTAAAACTTAAATAAGTGTAGCTGTGCATCAAATATCGCTGACGATGATCGCTCTTTTGGTGATATCGGTGACGATCATTCTCTTTTACCCACTGCTAACCAAGAGCTACAAACTGAATCAATACAGAACTACTTCTTCCAGAAATTCCAAGACAGCCTGGCAGCAAAACACAAAAAAAAAAAAAATGACAAGAATAGGACATACTCATCCTCATTCATCATCCTGTATAAATGAGTCAATTAGGAACTATGGCATTCTGTAACTCGTTCACTCTTTAATTACATAGTAAGTGTATTAGTCTCTTAGTCATGTGACAGTTGTGGCACGCTGTTACTCATTCACTCTTTATCTACTTAATATATATCTTCTTCTTCTTCTGCCAATACAGGATCATGCCTTATAGCCTATTACGGCCTCGTCATGTCTCCTCGTTCTCCACACACTCCTTCTTATGGGATTGTATTCTATTGCTCTTCAAGGGATCCTCTGAGGTGGCAAACACAATACATGCGCTTTCCACTTCTGCTTTCGTTGGTTAACTTTTTGAGTTAATGGATGTACCACAAGTTTATTCCTTATTTCCTCATTTCATATTCTGTCTTCTCAGGTGCAGCATTCCACTGATCCAAGGAACTTAATTTCTGATCCTACTTTCCAAAACTGAAGGAGGTCATAAAACCTAATACTTGCGAATGAACTGTGCTTCTTTCATGTTGTAATAATTACTATTTTGATCTTAATATCCTACTTTCTGCCACGTGTAGTCCCATAGGGAGTGCCATGACTTTGGAAACTTTCACTTGGGTTTCTCTTCTAGTTTTCACTGTTCGACTTATCACTCCCTGATCAGCCAGAACATTGTGACCACCGACGTACTATCGGTATAAACCCTTCTCAACAACAGCAGTGTCACCAGGTGGGAAATGACTGCTAGTCAGAAACACCCTAGGTGCATGTGGTATCAGTGAGCGTTTCTTCCGTGTATAGAAGGAGTCCGATCGATTTGAGTTTGTTATGGCTCTGAGGCTCGCCAGGACCATTTAGGAAACTGCGCGACTTCTTGAGTGTTGGAGGAATGCTGTGGTGAGTGTCCTCAACACGTGGTGCAACCAAGGCAAAATCACGTCCAGACGTTGTGGGTTTAGGTGGCCATCCCTCATTAAAGATGTCTAACGTAGTAGGCTGGGCGGACTGGTAAACAGAACAGGCGACGAACTGGGGCGGAACTAACATCAGACTTTAATGCTGGGCAGAGTACAAGTATGTCTGAATACACAGTGCACCGAACACTCCTAACGATGGACCTCCGTAACCGATGGCCAGCGCATGTGGCGATGTAAACACCACGACATCGGCAACTACAACTGAAATGGGCACGTGACCGTCGGCAATGGATGTTGGTACAGTGGCAGAGCGTTGCATGGTCTTATGAATCCTGATACCAGCTTCATCATGCCGATGGGAGGGCGCGAATCCGTCGTGTTCCAGGAGAACAGCTCCTTGACACCTGTACTGCGGGACGGAGACAAGGTGTCGGCGGCTCCATTATGCTCAGGGGAACATTCACGTGAGCATTCATGGGTCCAGTGGAGCTCGTGAAAGGCAACATAACGGTCAAGGAGTACCATATAGAGGTTTCAGACCACGTACACCTCTTCATGGCGATCATATCTCCCGACGACAGTGCCATTTTTCAAGAAGATAATGCGCCGTGTCACAAGGTCAGGAATGTGATGGTATGGTTTGAGAAACACAGTGGCGAATTCCAGTTGATGTGATGGCCCGTCAACTCTCCAACTCTGAACCCGATCGTACATATCGAGGATGTGACTGGACATAGTGTCAGAGCTGATAACACCCCTCCCCGGAATTTTCAGGAATTAGAAGATTTCTGTGTGAAGATGTGGTGCCAACTCCCTCCAGCGACCTTCAAAGGCATCACTGCTTCCATCCCACGACGCGTCGCCGCTGTTATCTGCACCACAGGTGGACATTGCGGCTGTTCGGTTGGTGGTCTTAATGCTCTGACTGATCAGTGTATGTGTTGGTAGGCGTTCATTTTCTTATTTATGTCTTCCTCTTCTTCAAAAGCTATCTCAAATCCTACATATTAGAAAAGGGACATGTGATTTATTTTACGTTATTGATGTTCTTATTCCTTGTAGGGTGCTTTCCTAAAAAGGCCATTGTTATTTTTTTGTTGCTGATATCTTTAGATTAAAATTTTGGCGTATACTTTTTAATCTATGAACCGCTATTTGTTATTTGTCTTACCTGTACTGAATGATTACCTGGTCGTCGGCAAAAATTATTGTATTTAAAAATTTGCTTTCCCTAATACCTGGAGAGATTCTGTCCATCATCCACTCACTCAGAACATCGTCGATGTAGACGTTGAACGATTTTGGTGACTTACTGCAGCCTTGCCTTATTCCCTGCTTTATCTCTATGTCTGGTCTCACATCTCTGCCAGTATCTTTTCTTATTTAGGAGCTTTTTTGTAAATCTTGGCATGCTTTCATCATATGTCTGGGGAAACCTCATGTCTTCATTATCGACCAGAGCTTATCTCTTTTGTAACTTTTTCACCCAGATTACTTGTATACTGCGAATATAAGAACACACCAGCAGGTAGCCAGATGTTAACTGTACTTGTAATCGTTTATTCTGTAATACAATGCGTCTCAGATCAAAGTTCATATCCCGGAAAGGTGTGATATCTATGACATTAATATTCTTTATAATTACATTCTGTGATAAGTGTAACACCAAGAGTAGCTAAATGCTGCATATATTTGTGTTTATTACCTGATAACGTATATTACAGGGAACGGATTTCTCCGGATACTGCGATGCTGTGCACTGTAAGTACTCAAGACATAACATTTCCTTCTTGTAAACGTTTCGTTACCGATTTCCATTAATTGCCCCAGACCCACCACTGCCGCCTCTAGCTACACTTGGTCTACCGTATAATGTTCTGATGATGGGCCAGCAGTGGCTCGAAAACTAGGTAATGGTAAAATTAATCGTATCAAAAATGAAAAAAAGCGTGAGATTACATACATATGTAACGAAATAATTTGTCAGTTTAAATCAAATATGCAGTTCATATTCCATATTGGATATAACTGTGTGGCTTTCGACAGATCCCTGACATGTAGGATACTTCTGGAACTAACATGAAAGAGGCTTAAATCGAAAAATAATACATTTAGGAAACTGGGTTGTGCTAGCTGGAGATCTAAGGCAAACATCTGAAGAAAAACTGAACAAGCACTTGTGTACCCTGACGCAGAATACGTTTTCCTATTTGGAGTAGAAGCATCCATGTCAACAAAACAGATGTACATCTAAACGATGCAATGAGGATCGTGACAGGAACTCTTAAATTTACATCAACACCATGGCCGTCATTACTCGAGAAAACTCCCTGTTCTATTTTCTGGTGGCAACAAGCAGAAATACATGAATGGCTGAAACTCAATAGATTCATAGACTTACCTATTCATGAAACATCGAACACCTTACCACGCAATCGATTAAATTCCAGAGAGCCAGTCTGGGTAAGCACTGGCCAACTTACATTAGAAAACTATAATCTAGGACATGAATTGAAAAATCAGTGTATGTCCGTCCATCAACATCATAAGTTGGGCTACATAGCTCCAACGATCCAACTCCCAGATATGAGGCTACCAAGAAGTAATACGTAGCTCCCTCCATCGTATAAGAACCGACCACGCAGTGATATAAGCAACGCTACACAAACAGAGAATTGCCGATGAGGAGCAGTGTGACTTTGGGACTTCTGAATAAACTATGGAGCAGATCTTGCACGACTGCCAAAAGAGAAAATGCATGCGTACCTGAATAGAATTCACAGACGTAACCTGCAGCAATTAACTGGTTGGAGTCTTAGGACATCCGACTCTAATGAAAAATGGTCTCTTTCGTCTGCTACCAGTTCTCCAGCTTTCGTTACTAGACGTACGGATGTAAACAGTGATCAGCAAAAACATTATGACCAACAACCTACATCGATATAAACCTGTAGAGGCGATACCAGCGTCACCTGGCGAAGTATGATGCTAGTCAGATATAAGCATGGTGATTGTAGTATTAGTGAGCGTGCTGTCCATGTGCAGAATGTGGAAGGCGCGCTATCTATCTGAGTTTGGCCGAGTCTAGATTGTAATGGCAGGGAGGCTCGGGACGAGCGTTTCGGAAACTACACGACTTGCCGGGTGCGTCATCAACTCGTGCCGTAACCGAGCTGATACAACGACCGGACGCCGTGGGGCTAGGGGCCCCCCGCCCCCCCCCCCCCCCCCCCCCACTTATTAAATATGTCGGACCCTGTAGGCTGGGCTGACTGTTTAAACAGGACGGACAACGAACTGAGGTGGTACTTACATCATACTCTAATAGTGGGCAAAGTACAACTGTGTCTGAACACATACAGCACCGAACACTCCGAAAGATGGTCCTGCGCAGCCGACGAAACTCGCAGGTGGTAATTTTAACTCCATGACGTCGGTCATTACGACGAAAAAATGGGCTCGTTTTCATCGGCACTGGACGTTGGCACAGTGGCAGAGCGTTGCATAGTCTGATGAATCCCGATTCCTCCTTCATCATACCGATCGGAGGGCGAGAACCCATCGTCTTCCAGGGGAACAGCTCCCTGACACCAATAGTTCGGAACGGAGATAACATAGTGGCAGCTTCATTATGCTCTCTGGAACATTCACGTGGGCATTCATGGGTCCAGTGGAGGTCGTGAAGGCACCACGACGGCCAAGGAGTATCGTACACTGGTTGGAGACCACGTACATCCCTTCATGACGATCATGTTTCTCTACAGAAGCGGCATTATTCAGCAAGGCAGTGCACCAAGTCCGGAAGTGTGATGGAATGGTTCGAGGAAAACATGGGCGTCTACTATCGATGTGTTGGCCTCGAACTCGCCAGATCCGAGCCCGATAGAACATATTTGGGATGTGATTTAATGTTGCGTAGGAGTTCATCGCCCCCTCCCCAGAATTTACACTAAGTAGGTGATTCACCTGTGCAGATGTGGTGCCTGCCAATATCCTCCAGCGACCTCTTAAGGCCTCGTTGCTTCCATGCCACGTCGCATTGCCGTTGTTATCCGTGCCAAAGGTGGACATACCGGCTATTACGTAGATGACTTCAATGTTTTTGCTGTTCACTGCATATAGTGACTGCCCGAGGTAGCTGAGTGGTCAGCGCGACGGAATGTTATGCCTAATAGCCCGGGTTCGATTCCTGGCAGGGTCGAAGGTTTTCTCCGATCAGGGACTGCGTGTTGTGTTGTCCTTAACATCATCATTTCATCCCCATCAACACGCAAGTCGCTGCTGTGGCATCAACTCGGAAGACTTTCACCAGGCGAACGGTCTACCCGACGGGAGGCCCTAGCCACATGACATTTACATTTGGTCTATATTGTTGTATCGGCTTGTACTGTTTTATATCATTTGATAATATTTTAATTTTATGTACCTTTAAAATACACTAGTGTCATTTAATAATTAAAGAGACAAATTGGTCTGGACGCAAGTTTGATATTTTTATGGCTTGAAGTTGGCATCACTGGAATAAGCCCTGATCAACTGATGTATCAATATTGTTTCATTTATAATCTCAATAATACCTTTCAAGACGGCGAGACAGCTTGAAACGTCCACGTTAGTTGAAGTTGAGTTACTTGATTGTTCACAGCTCGTGGTCGTGCGGTAGCGTTCTCGCTTCCCGCGCCTGGGTTCCCGGGTTCGATTCCCGGCGGGGTCAGGGATTTTCACTGGCTTGTGATGACTGGGTGTTGTGTGATGTCCTGAGGTTAGTTAGGTTTAAGTTCTAGGGGACTGATGACCATAGATGTTAAGTCCCATAGTGCTCAGAGCCATTTCTTTTTGTTATTCAATTTTTACATGCTGAAGCCGAGAAACGAGTGAAAATACACTGTAGAATGCCTGAAGTTTATAGTGAAGGGTGTGCGAATCGTACAAACTTTTACAAGTGGGTACAGCTGTTCAAAAATGGTAGCGGCTCAGTGACTGACGAACACCGTTCTGGCCATCCAGTTGCAGTTTCAACTCCCTCACATGAAAGTCGAATTGATGACATTATTCGTGCAGACCGCCGTGTGACTGTGGAAATGATAGTTGATAAGGTTCACGCTAGTACTGGTACAGTCCATAAAGTTATCTGCACCAAGCTGAAATACCGCAACACCACAAAACATGTGCAAGTGGTGTCCTAAAGGAGTTGACGCTGCTTCACAAGGCCGGTCGCTGTGGCCGAGCGGTTCTAGCCCTTCAGTCTGGAACCGCGTGACCGCTATGGTCGGAGGTTCGAATCCTGCCTCGGGCATGGACGTGTGTGACGTCCTTAGGTTAGTTAGCTTTAAGTAGTTGTAGGGGACATGACCTCAGAAGTCCCAGAGTGCTCAGAGCCATTTGAACCATTTTTTCCTACACAAGGAAAAAAGGTTAAGAGTGTGCACAGAGCTAAGGGAACGTTATGAAAGAGAAGGTGAGCACTTCCTCAACAAAATTTTAACTTGTGATGAAAGTTGGCGTGACTATTATGAGCCAGAATCAAACAGACGAGGCATGGTGTGGAAGCACACCAAATCACCTGACAAGAAGAAGTTCAAAAGTCAAGTATCAGTAGGAAAAGTCATGTCGACGGTGTTTTGAGATGCTGAACGTCTTGTTTTTTGTGGTTATTTCGAAGAGCAGCGTATAATTAATAGCGAATACTACTCGGATTTGCTTTTAAACTGGGTGAAGCCAGCCATGAGAGAGAGTGAGATGTCGTGGATCTCAGAGAAGAGGTGTGATTCTCCAGCAAGACAACGCACGTGTTCTTGTTGCTCAACTAAGTCGTGAAACCATCGACAAAGTGGGTTGGTGCACTGAAGGAGGCATTACGTAGGGAGAGGTTCAAGGACAACGAGGACGTGAAATAGTTTGTGGGAAATTTGTTCGAACATCAAGATGAAGAGTTCTTTGCAGCCGGAATAAAAAAGGTTAATGCCCGTTGGAACAAGTGGATAAATGTTCAAGGGGATTATGTTGAAATGTAGAAAATTTATTGTTTTGTAAAAATAAACTCTATTTTCACAAGTCCAATTTGTCTCTTTAATTACTGAATGATCCTCGTACCTTTAAAATATAATACTGTAAGCTATTTGCAAAAAGAATGATAAATAAATTGATATATCGGAACGATAGTGAGTCGCTGACTGCAGTTACACATTTCACGATTGTGCGGCTAGTTTCCTAAGGATTTCCCCTTTTATGGAGTGCTACAAGTGACCGGGCCTTAACGCGGCCGCCTACCGGGATCGTGAATTCATTCTGGTGTTACCGTAGCCACGCGTGGAAGGGCCGAGGGGCGTCAGGTTGACTATTATGAGCCAGAATCAAACAGACGAGGCATGGAGTGGAAGCACACCAACTCACCGGCCGGAGTGGCCGAGCGATTCTAGGTGCTACAGACTGGAACCGCGTGACTGCTACGGTCGCAGGTTCGAATCCTGCCTTGGGCATGGATGTGTGTGATGTCCTTAGGTTAGTTAGGTTTAAGAAGTTCTAAGTTCTAGGGGACAGATGACCTCAGAAGTCAAGTCCCACAGTGCTCAGAGCCCTTTGAACCATTTGAACCACACCAACTCACCTGTCGTGATAAAGTTCAAAACTCAAGCATCAGCAGAAAGGTCATGTCGACGGTGTTTCGGGATGCTGAACGTCCCGTTTTTTCTGATTATTTCGAGGAGCAGCGTACAATAGCCAATACTACTCAGATTTGCTTTTAAACAGGCTGAAGCCAGCCATGAGAGTGGACGTCGTGGATCTCTGAGGACAGGTGTGATTCTCCAACAAGACAATGCACATGCACTTATTGCTCAACTAACCCGTAAAACCATCGACAAAATGGGCTGGGAAGTACTGCCTCACTCGCCTAACAGTCCTGATTTAGCAGCTAGTGATTTCCATTTGTTTGGTGCACGAGGGCAACGGCCTTGCTGCAGTGGATACACCAGTTCCCGTGAGATCACTGCAGTTAAGCGCGATGGGGTGTGGTCGGCATTTGGATGGTTGACCATCCAGGCCGCCATCCGCTGTTGCCATTTTTCGGGGTGCACTTAGCCTCGTGATGCCAATTGAGAAGCTACTCGACCGAATAGTAGCGGTTTCGGTCAAGAAAACCGTTATAACGAGTGGGAGGGCGGTGTGCTGACCTATGCGCGTCCTCCATGAGGATGACACGGAGGTCGGACGGTCCCGGTAGGCCACTCGTGGCCTGACGACGGAGTGCTTTTTGGTGCACTGAAGGAGGCATTACGTACGGACAGGTTGCAGGACAACGAGGACGTTAAAAATTTCGTGGGAAATTGGTTCAAACATCAAGATAAAGAGTTCTTTGCAGCCAGAATAAAAAAGCTTAAAGCCCGTTAAAACAAATGCATAAATGTTCAAGGAGATTAGGTTGAAAAGTGATACTCGTACATTTAAAATGAAACATTGTAAGCTACTTGCAAAAAGAGTTACAAATAAATTGATGTATTGGAAAGGTAGTGAGTCGCTGACTGCAGTTACACATTTCGAGATTGCGAGGGTAGTTTCCTAAGGATTTTCCCATTTACGGAGTGCTACAAGTGAGCGGGCGTTAATGCGGCCGCCTACCGGGATCGTGAATTCATTCTGGTGTTCCCGTAGCCACGCGTGGAAGGGCCCGAGGGGCGTCACCGACTGGGAGCTGCAGTCCCGCGGGCTCAGCCGGGCGACAATTACAGCGGCGCTGCGCTCCTCCACCCGGCAGTACGGCCGGTTGCCGCCGGGGCCGGCGCCGCGGTCGGCTGTAGTGCCGCTGATGCTGCCTCTGCCGCTGCCGCTGCCGCTGCGCGCTGCGCTATTGATTTTTACTGCGCGGCCCGAGGGCGGCGCCGGGGCAGGCAGGGGCGCGTTTGGCAAGTGCGCGCCGCGGGCCGCGGGCCGCGCCGCCTGTTTGTTCCGGCCTCCATAATTCTCGCTCGTCCGCCCCCCGTGTCACCGGCTACTTCCGCCCCGTACAGTTTGCACACGCACTCACCGCACCGCTGCGCCACCGAAAATAAGCACTTTTCGTTCGCCGGCAAATTTCCCCTGGGAACGGGCACGTTGCCCTCTGTACTTTCATAGTCGCACTATTGTGGAAAATGCGTCGTCGTGAAGCAAACATTAATTCACGAGAGAGGTCATTTAATATCATCAACAACTGAGTTCCTTCCGAACATAGTCTTGTTGTCGTTATTGTTGTTCTGGTCTTAAATCCAGAGAATGCTTTGATGCAGTTCTCCACGTTACTCTTTCCTGTGTGACCCTCTTCATCTCCAAATAACTACTCCAACCTACATCTGTTGAATCAGCTTACTGTATTCATCTCTTGATCCCCTCTACGATTTTTACCCTCCACGCTTCCCTCCAATACTAAAGTGGTGATCCCTTGATGTCTCAGAATGTGTCCTATCAATCAATCACCGGCCGTTGCGGCCGAGTGGTTTTAGGCGCTTCAGTCTGGAACCGCGCGACGACTACGGTCGCAGGTTCGAATCCTGCCTCGGGCGTGGATATGTGTGATGTCCTTAGGTTAGTTAGGTTTAAGTCTTTCCAAGTTCTGGGGGACTGATGACTTCAGAAGTTGAGTCCCATAGTGCTCAGAGCCATCTGAACCAATAGTAGCATTTGTTGGTGGTCTTAAAACCCTATCGACGCGTGAAGCAAGTACACGCTTAGATGCTTTGACTGATAAATATTGTCGGCCGGTGTGGCCGTGCGGTTCTAGGCGCTTCAGTCCGGAACCGCGCTGCTGCTACGGTTGCAAATTCGAATTCTGCCTCGGGCATGGATGTGTGTGATGTTCTTAGGTTAGTTAGGTTTAAGTAGTTCTAAGTTCTAGGGGACTGATGGCCACAGATGTTAAGTCCCTTTGTGCTCAGATCCATTTGAACCATTTTTTGATAAACATGTGCTTGTTTTCAGTGTTTGGGTCTACTGTTATTGCCTAGTGTATGGGTAAGAACACTGATACTACGCGGTTTTTCAGTACATCACATTCCTGTTATTAATGACGTACTGAAGAATCACCAACATCGATTACCCATCTTAGTTGTTTGTTCTCTATAAAACCTAGCTCACTACAAGCGCAGTGACGGACCTGTGAATCTGCAACCCTGTATAAGTAACAACCACAAAAGAAGTATACCCACGGGAGTAGTTCATATGAGACCTTCGTTATAAATGCAATTCCAGATGAACAGCTGTTAGATTGAACAGGCAGTTAACCTCAACAGCACACATTGACTGAATTCAAAGACGTTGTGCTGGGATCAGAATATGCCGGTAAGGCCGATGCGAAAATATCTCAATGACCTTCGGTAAACTCAAACATAAATCTTTGGAGGACAAACCACCTGTTCTCTCACGAAACAGTGTCCGATGACCTCCGATGTTAAGGCCCATAGTGCTCAGAGCCATTTGAACCATCGACCGATCCCTTCTTTTGGTCAAATTGTGCCACAAAATTTTTGTCTCCCCAGTTCAATTCAGTACTTCCTCATTAGTTACGTGATCGACCCATCTAATCTCCGGCATTCTTCTGTAGCATAAGATTTCTAAAGCCTCTATTCCCTTTTTATCTAAACTGCTCATCGTCCACGTTTCATTTACGTTCCTACTCTGTAGCAATCAACATGGATTCCGGAAACAGCGATCGTGTGAGACCCAACTCGCTTTATTTGTTCATGAGACCCAGAAAATATTAGATACAGGCTTCCAGGTAGATGCTATTTTCCTTGACTTCCGGAAGGCTTTCAATACAGTTCCGCATTGTCGCCTGATAAACAAAGAAGGAGCCTATGGAATATCAGACCAGCTGTGTGGCTGGATTGGAGAGTTTTTAGCAAACACAACACAGCGTGTTGTTGTCAATGGAGAGACGTCTACAGACGCTAAAGTAACCTCTGGCGTGCCACAGGCGAGTGTTATGGGACCATCGCTTTTCACAATATATATATAAACGACCTAGTAGATAGTGTCGGAAGTTCCATGCGGCTTTTCGCGAATGATGCTGAAGTATACAGAGACGTTGCAGCATTAGAAAATTGTAGCGAAATGCAGGAAGATCTGCAGCGGATAGGCACTTGGTGCAGGGAGTGGCAACTGACCCTTAACATAGACAAATGTAATGTATTGCGAATACATAGAAAGAAGGATCCCTTATTGTATGATTATATGATAGCGGAACAAACACTGGTAGCAGTTACTTCTGTAAAATATCTAGAGTATGTGTGCGGATCGATTAGAAGTGGAATGATCAAATAAATTTAATTGTTGGTAAGGCGGGTACCAGGTTGAGATTCATTGAGAGAGTCCTTAGAAAATGTAGTCCATTAACAAAGGAGGTGGCTTACAAAACACTCGTTCGACTTGTACTTGAGTATTGCTCATCAGTATGGGATCCCTACCATATCGGGTTGACGGAGGAGATAGAGAAGATGAAAAGAAGAGCGGCGCGTTTCGTCACAGGGTTATTTGGTAAGCTTAATAGCGTTACGGAGATGTTTAGCAAACTCAAGTGGCAGACTCTGCAAGACAGGCGCTCTGCATCGTGGTGTAGCTTGCTGTCCAGGTTTCGAGAGGGTGCGTTTCTGGATGAGGTATCGATTATATTGCTTCCCCCTACTTATACCTCCCGAGGAGATCACGAATGTAAAATTAGAGGATTCGAGCGCGCACGGAGGTTTTCCAGGAGTCGTTCTTCCCGCGAACCATACGCGACTGGAACAGAAAAATGAGGTAATGACAGTGGCACGTAAAGTGAGCACCGCCACACAACGTTGGGTGGCTTGCGGAGTATAAATGTAGATGTAGATGTATACATACATGACTATGCTCCACACAAATGCCTTCAGAAAAGACGTCCTAACAATTAAATCTATCTTCGATGTTAACCATTTCCTCTTCTTCAAAAATGCTTTTCATGCCGTTGGCAGTCTACATTTTATATCCCATCTACTTCGGCTACCCGAATAACAAAACTCACCTACCGGTTCGAAGAAACCATTCCGAGGAATTCTCCGTCAGTCACATTCGGTGATGGTACTAACAAATCTCTCCTCTAGCCTTTCATCTTTTTATATTCTTCTTAAAATGCAACAAAATTTTATTTAAATTTCAACATTAAATTATTGTTATATTGAAAAGTATCATTCTTTGTCAATTCTGTAAACAAAACAAAATAATAGAAGAAAACTCTAAAAAGACGAAAAACGGAAATTGTAAGATGTACGACCTGGTTTAATCATCAGGTAACAGGCCTATAGTTTGGCAATAAGTACATATATTCCCAAAGCACAACCGTTCAATTCGACGACATTTCACTATCGTTGCTTTGCTTTTGTTGATCTTCATCCCCCTTTCAACACACTGTCAATTCTGTTCAACTTCTCTTCCGAGTCCATAGCGGTCTCTGACAGAATTAAATGTCATCGGCAGCCCTCAGAGTTTTCATAAGAAGAGGAATTCCACAATTACCCTGTAGATGCCTACATCAACATTCACATACGCAGGTAGTTTGACAATTATACGTACAAATGGAAGAGGCGAATAGACGACAGATAAGTAAGCAATCAATCATACATATTATATCTCAGATCAGCACTTCTTTTTCACAACGTATACTCAACTGAAATGATCGTATGGCATTGACTGCCGACACTCAGCACCCATGAAAGTTCGGCTGCCTAGTTGTAAGTCTTTCCAGTTGAGGTCACATTGGGCGACTTGCTTGTCTGTGATCATGAAATGGTTCAAATGGCTCTGAGCACTATGGGACTTAACAGCTGAGGTCATCAGTCCCCTAGAACTTACAACTACTTAAACCTAACTAACCTAAGTACATCAGACACATACATGCCCGAGGCCTGATTCGAACCTGCCACCGTTGTTGTTGTTGTTGTGGTCTTCAGTCCTGAAACTGGTTTGATGCAGCTCTCCATGCTACTCTATCCTGTGCAAGCTCCTTAATCTCCCAGTACTTACTGCAACCTACATCCTTCTGAATCTGCTTAGTGTATTCATCTCTTGGTCTCCCTCTATTGTTTTTACCCTCCACGCTGCCCTCCAATGCTAAATATGTGATCCCTTGACGCCTCAGAACATGTCCTACCAATTGGTCCCTTCTTTTTGTCAACTTGTGCCACAAATTCCTCTTCTCCCCAATTCTATTCAATACCTCCTCATTAGTTATGTGATCTACCCATCTAACCTTCAGCATTCTTCTGTAGCACCACATTTCGAAAGCTTCTATTCTCTTCTTGTTCAAACTATTTATCGTCCATGTTTCACTTCCATACATGGCTACACTCCATACAAATACTTTCAGAAACGACTTCCTGACACTTAAATCTATATTCGAAGTTAACAAATTTCTCTTCTTCAGAAACGCTTTCCTTGCCATTGCCAGTCTACATTTTATATCGTCTCTACTTCGACCATCATCAGTTAATTTGCTCCCCAAATAGCAAAACTCCTTTACTGCTTTAAGTGTCTCATTTCCTAATCTAATTCCCCCAGCAACACCCGACTTAATTCGACTACATTCCATTATCCTCGTTTTGCTTTTGTTGATGTTCATCTTATATCCTCCTTTCAAGACACTGTCCGTTCCATTCAACTGCTCTTGCAAGTCCTTTGCTGTCTGTGACAGAATTACAATGTCATCGGCGAACGTCAAAGTTTTTATTTCTTCTCCATGGATTTTAATACCTACTCCGAATTTTTCTTTTGTTTCCTTTACTGCTTGCTCAATATACAGATTGAACAACATCGGGGAGAGGCTACAACCCTGTCTCACTCCCTTCCCAACCACTGCTTCCCTTTCATGTCCCTCGACTCTTATAACTACATCTGGTTTCTGGTTTCTACCACCGTAGCGATCATGAAATGATGATGAGAACAACACAACACCCACTCCCTGAGTGTGAAAAATTCCTGAGCGGGCAGGGAATCGAATCCGGGTCCACATGATGACAATCGGACGCCCTGGCCACTCAGCTAAGGGGACAGACGCAACACAGACTAACCTTACAGGAACGAATAAGTTATCATTAGGAAGGTTCTGTAACTGCCTTCTGAAACGGCTTAATGATATTTTGCCAGAAGTTACTCTTTGTGGGAAATTTTAAGACACATTGAGGTGATGAAATCATGAGATGCCTGCCGCATTGCGGCCACCCGGCTTGGCATGGACTCGTCAAGTCGTTTGATGTCTTCTGCAGAAATATTGAGCCATTCTGCCTCTACAGCCGTCCATTGTTGCGAAAATGTTGCCATAGCAAGATTCTGTTCACGAACAGACCTCTCAGTTACGTCCCGGAAATATTAGATGGGATTCATGTCGGGCGTATGGGTGGCCATAACATCTGCTCGAACTGTCCAGTATGTTTTTCAAACCAATCACGAACAGCTGCTGCCTGATTGCATGACACGTTGTTATCCATAACAATACCGCCATTGTTTGTGAACATGACGTCTATGAATGGCTACAAATGGTCTACAAGTAGCAGAATATAACCATTTGTAGTCAATGATTGGTCCAGTTTGACCACAGGACCCAGTGCATTCTGTGTAAACAGAGGACACAGCATTATGCAGCCACCAACAGCTTGCACAGTGCCTTGTTGGCAACTAGGGTCTGCACCACACTCGAACCCTACCATCAGCTCTTACCAACTGAAAACAGAGCTCGTCTGACGATGTCACGCTGCACAAGTTATCCAGAGCCCAAACGATGTGGTCACAAGCCCAAGAGAGACTTTGCAGGCAATATTGTGCTATTAGCAAAGGCTGCCGAAGCCCAATAAGGCTAATTTCGCCCCACTATCCTAATGGATACGTTCGTCCTACGTCCCACGTTGATTTCTGCTTTTATTTCACGCAGTATTGTTACCTTTTAGCCGTTGCCCACTGCGTTGTCTGTCGTGAGAGGTAACCCTTGAAGTTTGATATTCTCAGCATAGCCTTGACCCTATGGACATCGGAATTTTGAATTCCCCAATGATATCTGTAAAGTAATGTCCCATGCGTCTAGCTTCAACTACCACTTTCCGTTCAAATTCTGTTAGTTCCCATCATTTACCCATAAACACGATTGAAACCCTTGTGCATGAATGATCTTAGCGCAAATGACAGCATCGGTGACGCACTGTCCTTTTATACCTCGTGTACGCTATACTACAGCCATCTGTATATGATATCGCTATCATATGACTTCTATCAACTCAGTGTAAAGAAAATCTTTTAACTATCGTCGGCGAAAGGGCATCATGCTTGCCGAGCTTCATACTTCCACACTGAAGCGCCAAAGAATCGCGTATAGGTATGCGTATTCAAACACAGGGATATGTGAACAGGCAGAATACGGCTCTACGTTCGGCAACGCCTGTATAAAACAAGTGTCTCGCGCAGTTCTTAGGTCGTTATTGTTGCAACTATGCCAGGTTATGAAGATTTAAGTCAGTTTGACGTGGTGTTATAGTCGGCGCACGAGCAATGGGATACAGCATCTCCGAGGTAGCAATGAAGTAGGGATGTTCCCGTACAACCATTTCACGAGTGTACCGTGAATATCAGGAATCTGGTAAAACATCCGTTTTCCGACATCGCTGCTGCCGGAAAAAGATCCTGCAAGAACGGGACCAACGATGGCTGAAAAGAATCGTTGAACGTGACAGAAGTGCAACCCTTCCGCAGATTGCGGTAGATTTCAATGCTGGGCCATCAAAAAGTGTGAGCGTGCGAACCATTCGTCTAAGCATTATCAATATGGGCTTTTGGAACCGAAGGCCCACTCGTGTACCCTCGATTACTACACTACACAATGCATCACCCCTGGCCTGGTCGGACGAGTCTCGTTTCAAATTATATCCAGCGGATGGACGTGTATGGGTATGAAAACAACCTCATGAATCCATGGACGCTGTATGTCAGCACGGGACTGTTAAAGCTGGTGGACGCTCACTAATGGTGTGGGGCGTGTTCATTGGAGTGATATGAGACCTCTGGTACGGCTAAACACGACTCTGACGATGACACGTACGTAAGCATCCTATCTGATCACCTGGATCCATTCATGTCCATTCTGCATTCCGACGGACTTGGGAAATTATAGCTGGACTATGCAACACAACACATGAAACTTCCTGGCAGATTAAAACTGTGTGCCGGACCGAGACTCGAACTCGGGACCTTTGCCTTTGGCGGGCAAGGGCTCTACCAACTGAGGTACCCAAGCACGAATCACGCCCCGTCCTCACAGCTTTACCTCTGCCTGCGAAAGGCAAAGGTCCTGAGTTCGAGTCTCGGTCCGGCACACAGTTTTAATCTGCCAGGAAATTTCATATCAGCGCACACTCTACTGAAGAGTGAAAATCTCATTCTGAACACATCACATGTCCATAATAGCCACACAGTGGCTCCAGGAACACTCCTCTGAGTTTAAACACGCTGGCCACCAAATTCCCCAGACATTAACATTATTTAACACATTTGGGATGACTGTTCAGAAGAGATCTCCACCCCCTCGTACTCTTACGGACTTATAGACAGCCGTCGAGAATTCATGGTGTCATTTCCCTCCAGTACAACTTAGAAGTTAGTCGAGTACATGCCTCGTTGTACTGCGGCACTTCTGCGTGCTCACGGGTTCCCTTTACGATGTTGAGCGGGTGTAACAGTTTCTTTGGCTCTTCAGTCTATTTTACGATGTTAACTTATTAATCACGAATAAGAAACTTCACTTTCATATTATCTTATTGTAACAACTATTTGATTTATTTTTAAATACTTATTACTCAGACGACCGGTGTGGCTGAGCGGTTCTAGGTGCTTGGTGCTTCAGTCTGGAAACACGCGACCGCTACGGTCGCAGGTTCGAATCCTGCCTCGGGCATGGATGTGTGTGATGTCATTAGGTTAGTTAGATTTAGGTAGTTCTAAGTTCTAGGTGACTGATGACCACAGATATTAAGTCCCATAGGGCTCAGAGCATTTTGAACCATTTGTACTTATTACCTGGATAACTTGCGTGCTGCATTGTCATAAATAATAACCATGGAAACTGCGATCTACAAGTTGACTTCTCTAAACGAGTCTACTTTCCGAAATTACAAACGTATTTGTCACCGTCGCCTTCAATTGTGATTTACGTATTTCTACTGTTACGTAACGTGGTTAGTGCAACTGAAAATGTTTGTCGAGTTACAGTAATAGGTTATGGATGCATCATAAATTCATCATTATTAATTCCCGTCGTTCGGTTCATTTTTAAAGGTGTTATCTCTTCATTCAACTACCCTCATCCTAACGTCTACACTTATTCCAGATACTGTCATCATTTAAAACTATAAAAGTGCAAAAGTATAGAACGCGTCCCCTGGTCCTAATAAACATAGGTCCTGAGACCAGTGGTTCCCCTATAAGCCCACACTGCCTACTTGGCCGATGTGGTGCCTGCACCACAAATTAAATGACAGCTACAATTGTTTTCCTTATGCAGAAAGAATGGGTATGTCCTACATGCATATTGCCACAACGGTATATTTTACACGACTTTTCGCAAGTGGGTACGATGACTCTTCGACAGCAAATGTTTCCATCGTAGCTCTCCAATACCATGCCCTCCCATGACCCCCGACTGGAACACGTTGACATTTTGTATGTGGTATGTTCATTGTGCAGTCATACATTAGTCATACATAGTGGCAAACATAGTCGCAATGAACTCTGGGAACGCACTGCGGATGTTTGCTAATGCATTCGGATTCTTCGAAAATGTACGGAAATCGCTGATTAAAGGATCTAGCAATTCATTCTTCGATTCGTAGAATGCCAGTTTTGATTCTTCTGATGATGCCACACTCAGTAGTCCCCGACCAGAAATCAGAATGAGAGATTACTGTACCTCCGGCATACTTTACCTAAGAAGATCCCATCATCATTTAACCATAGAGAAGAGCTTCACGTCCTCGGGAAAAGTAAACGACGTAGTTTTCCATTGCTTTCTTCCGTTTGCAGTACCCGCACAGCAATGACTTGTGAGGCGAAATCAGTCAATCATCCAGGTTGCAGCCGTGCCACAAGCTGAGAAGGCTACTGCAGTACTTTAGAACCACATTCTTTTTCTGGCCTATTCACGGGTACTGCTCAGTTGTCGTTGCACCTACTGTACGGGTATCTATAAAGTTGAGGTAGTCAAGCCATCCCCCCTAGGCATTGTGTGTAGTCCATGGGGTGGCCATGATAAACTGTAAGTTTACTTTCCTTATATCGGGCCATTGTGAGGGACTGTACTTAAAGAAAGGGAAAAGCTCTGGTATTTGTGGGAATAACGCTACAAGGCGATCTGAAATCGCCTCGATTATCCTGTGCTAGGAGGGAAGCTGACTTTAAGAAATGTATTTCATGTGAACATTGTGGCAATTCAAAGCATTATTTACGGAAAGAGGTTATAATGTTTAGTTGCAAGGTGCTCTGTGGTACTGCTGAAGTGTCTGGGGGTCGTTATAATGTCGACATGATGTCAGACGCCAAAGAAAATTAGAGAGTGGCTGCTTCGATCGAAATGGCATCACACAGCACACTCCAAATTAGAGTAGCGGGGTTAAATATTATCAATAGAAATATAAAGGGTGATCAGAATCTTTTTCTTCGTCCGTTATATTTGGAAGAAAGACTGCTCTCGCTAGGTCCTGTGGATTGAATTTGATATATGAAGAGACTGTTAAATAGTGCTACTGCATCTGTTGTACAGGGTGACCGAGAAGTAGCACGCATCAGCCTCAGGGAGCGAAATAATTTGTGTACAAAACAGTGCTCCCCGTAGTTTCAAAGAAAAATGGGCCCTCTGTTCGACAACAAGGAACGTCACGCAAATTTTCTGACGGAGGTAGCCGTATTCGTGAAAGACATGCACATTTTCGGTTGACCAAATTCTAGAGTTAGAGTATTCACGTAT
The DNA here is from genome assembly GCF_021461395.2 of Schistocerca americana. Classification (NCBI taxonomy): domain Eukaryota; kingdom Metazoa; phylum Arthropoda; class Insecta; order Orthoptera; family Acrididae; genus Schistocerca; species Schistocerca americana. The sequence goes on along the minus strand of NC_060122.1, from coordinate 746,444,221 downwards.
CCATTAAGAGCAATTCGTGTGCAGTAGGAACACGAGGTTCACGAAATTTTAAGTTCTGCGTCACTGGATGAGCACTACCATACGAAATCTGAGACTGGAAAATCAGTGTCTTCAGTCTTTTTGAAGGCGAGCGCATCACTGAACTCAAATGGTTCAAATGGCTCTGAGCACTATTGGACTTAACATCTGAAGTCATCAGTCCCCTAGACCTTAGAGCTACTTAAACCTAACTAACCTAACGACATCACACACACCCATCCCCGACGCAGGATTCGAACCTGTGACCGTAGCAGTTTCGCGGTTCCGGGCTGAAGCGCCTAGAACCGCTCGGTCACAGCGGCCGGCACTGAACTCATTACGGCCGTTTCAGTCCTTGCCAGCAACTGACTCGCATTCCCGGAAATGGGCGCTTAATATCGTCATTATTCAATTTTTCAGCACTGTGGTATTTTGATAGTGCCACATACTGCGTCTACGGCCAATGTATACGAACAGCTGGCCAAATACTGTTGAAAAATGAAATTTCGTTACGCTTTGGGAAACGATACGTTTACCATGTAAAGAAATGCTCAATAATACAGACATCATGTTGCCTCTATACGCTACATTGGCGTCTTCGTTTGTTATTGATAATACCTGTTGTAGTCGTCTTATGATTATTGTAGTTCTTCTTATTTTCGTGCTTGTGAAGAAAATTGGAGAGGAATCCATCTCCAAATACCTGTAGTGCTATCTCACGTTGGATGATCGGAAGTCTGTAGTACAATTCCTATTTAGAGACACATATATTTTCATATGCACAACTTTCAATCACACAATGTACTTCGCTTCGGAAATACATGGGTCAAATTAGAGAGTCTAGGACGCAAACAGCCAGACAATTTTCTCCTGCACAGTTCGATGTCTTCTAGCAAGTAATTAATACATTCCTTGACTACGCTATAAATTTCTGACAGTGACACAAGAAGTACTCAGAAAACGAATTAATAAATAAACAGATACTTGATTTAGGTTTTCTTTGTTAATTTCAGGCAGTAATTCACTGAAATTTTCATACTGCAGACATTTTTAATCGGCAAATGCCTTTATTGTTACTAGGGACTACATATTTTCGTTAGTCATTATAATGAAAATACGCCTTGGAATAATCACCCCTGCTACATCCATGTTTCTAGAAGGTAGCACACACCTAAGTTGCTTACGACACCATCACGAAAGACTTACCACTGTGTAAACAAAATAAACAGTGGCTTTCATAAAAGTTTAATCTCGTTATCTAGAGTAAGTTCACAGAAATTACTCCTGAACATTTCCCGACTGACAGATGTTATTTCATTAACCAGCTTTATTGTATTCGGACACAAGGTTTGGTGCTGCTTGCAGAAAATAATAACGGGAAATGTTTTCGCCCGATTCCTCATCAAACGGCGATGCTCATCCTCCAGCGGCGCAAAGATAACAAGCACGTGTTGGCACAGACATTTATCTGGCTTCCGCGTACATTTACCCAGGCTTTCCGGGAGATGGAGTTTTCAATTAGCGATGTTTGCGAGTGACGTGTTTTTGTGTAAACTTTGCGTGGCTGGCCTCGGAGCTCGGTTTTATTCCAGATATTCGATCTGAAGTGAACGGAAACGAGGAATCGTAAACAACTCACGTCCTTTTTAAAACAATCTTTTGCCAGGGGTTTATTTTTATTACATGGTTATTTACTATTTTTGTTGATACGACTAATGACACTACAATATTATAAAAAATGTTAGACAGTAACCACAAAGAATTCATGTCTCTAGGCTTCTGTGGAGTTGTCATTGTTGAAAAAGTCTGAGTTGTCAGAACGTGCTATGTTCCTCTTCGAAATCCTTCACTGTTCGTCGCTTATATCCCGCTGCTGAAAGTTAATCTAGCAATCTACAGGTGTCACTGGATTGTAGTGGTTTTCATCCATCGAAGGGCACCAGAAGAATCCTGAAGAATATTTCAGCAGAGGAAAAGAAAAGTCGAACACTGAAAAAGATTGAAGAAAAAAATGAGAATATTTTACCACCAAACTTTATGTGTCTGTGGAAGTCTCTTGAGAGTTTAAAGAAAGTATTAGTTATTACAATTCCGAATAACACATGACCTTCTTATGAAATGAAGTAAATCGTCCATAATTAGAATCAAGAACAGCTGCCTAGATGAGTAACGTAGAAATAGTTATCCTCGGAGTAATGAAGCAGTCTAATTACTTAACAAAAGGAAGTCTTCCGGTCCAGGGTGTATATCAATGAGGTTCATTTTAGAGTATATTTATACAATAGCTCCATACTTAAAAAATCATATACAACCGTTCCCTTTACGAAAGATCCGAACCCAATAATCAAGAAAGGTAGTAGGAGTAATCCACTAAACTGCAGTCACACATTATTAACGTCGATATGCAACAGGATTTTGTAACATACACTGTGTTCGAACATTATGAATTGCCTCGAAGAAAATGGTCTATTGACACACAGTCAACAAGGATGTAGAAAAAACTGTTCGTGTGAAACACAACTAGCACTTTACTCGCACGAAGTGTTCAGGGCTGTTTACAAGGGATTTCAATTTGATTCCGTATTTCTGGATTTCCGGTAGGCTTTCGACACTGTACCACACACGCGGTTTGTAGTGAAATTACGTGCCTATGAAATATCGTCTCCGTTATGTGACTGGATTTTTGATTTTCTGTCTGAGAGGTCACATTTTTTAGTAACTGACGGAAAGACGTCGAGTAAAACGGAAGTGATTTCTGGCGTTCCCCAAGGTAGTGTTACAGGCCCTTTGCTGTTCCTTATCTATATAGATGATTTGGGAGACAATCTGAGCAACAGCCGTAGGTTGTTTGCAGATGACGCTGTCGTTTATCGACAAGTAAAGACGTCAGAAGGTAAAAAGAAACTGCAATACGATTTGGAAAAGATACATGTGTGTTGTGAAAATTGGGATTGAAAAGTGTGAGTTCATCCACATGAATGCTAAAAGGAAACAGTTAAACGTCGGTTACACGACAAAACAATCAAATCTAAAGGCCGTAAATTCAAATAATACCTAGGTATTACAATTACGAACAATTTAAATTGGAAGGAACACCCAGAAAATGTTATGGGGAAGGCCAACCAAATACTGCATTTTATATCAGGACACATAGAAAATATAACAGAGCTACTAAAGAGACTGCCTACACTACGCTTGTCCGTCCTCTTTTAGAATTCTGCTGCCCGGTGTGGGATCCTTGCCAGATAGGTCTGACGAAGTCCATCGAAAAAGTTCAAACAAGGGTAGCACGTTTTGTACTAACGCGAAATAGGGGAAAGAGTGTCACTGGTATGGGGTGGACATCATTAGAGCAAAGGCGCTTTTCGTTGCGGCAGAATCTCACCACGAAATTCCAATCACCAACTTTCTCTTCATAGTGCGAAAATATTTTGTTGACGCCTACCTACATAGGGAGAACGGTCACCATGGTAAAATAAGGTAAATCAGAGCTCGCACGGAAATATATAGGTGTCCGTTTTTTCCGTGCGCTATACGAGATTGGAATAATAGAGAATTGTGCATGAGGTTCGATGAACCCCCTGCCAGGTACTTAAATGTGATTTGCAGAGTATCCATGTAGATGTAGATGCGCGCGAACTGATTATTTTTAAGGATTTTTTAGTCGACGTCGACCAGATGATAGCTGTGAATTTTAAATATTGTATGTGCTACTGTGATGGGTCACAAGTTGTATTGCAAGTTATATTGTGTGGCTCGAGACTCTTGACATATGTAGCTTTGCTATATTGATTGTTTCATCGACTTGGCTTACCTTATTATTTAAAAAGATTTAATTTTGTACTGTTCCGTTCCATTATTGGTTGATGGAATGTCAGTTAACAACTCCCTTTTCGTTCCTTGCCCCAATACGTCCCTTAACTAGTGGGCTTGTACTTTGTACGAGGTGCATTCAAGTTCTAAGGCCTCCGATATTTTTTCTAATTAACTACTCACCCGAAATCGATGAAATTGGCGTTACTTCTCGACGTAATCGACTGCAGACGTACACATTTTTCACAACGCTGACGATATGATTCCATGGCAGCGGCGAAGGCTTCTTTAGGAGTCTGTTTTGACCACTGGAAAATCGCTGAGGCAATAGCAGCACAGCTGGTGCATGTGCGGCCACGGAGAGTCTCTTTCATTGTTGGAAAAAGCCAAAAGTCACAAGGAGCCAGGTCAGGTGAGTAGGGAGCATGAGGAATCACTTCAAAGTTGTTATCATGAAGAAACTGTTGCATAACGTTAGCTCGATGTGTGGGTGCGTTGTCTTGGTGAAACAGCACATGCACTGCCCTTCCCGGACGTTTTTGTTGCATTGCAGGAAGGAATTTGTTCTTCAAAACATTTTCGTAGGATGCACCTGTTACCTTAGTGTCCTTTGGAACGCAATGGGTAAGGATTACGCCCTCGCTGTCCCAGAACATGGCCACCATCATTTTTTCAGCACTGGCGGTTACCCGAAATTTTTTTGGCGGCGGTGAATCTGTGTGCTTCCATTGAGCTGACTGGCGCTTTGTTTCTGGATTGAAAAATGCCATCCACGTCTCATCCATTGTGACAATGGACGAAAAGAAAGTCCCATTCATGCTGTCGTTACGCGTAAACATTGCTTGGCCACATGCCACACAGGCAGCCATGTGGTCGTCCGTCAGCATTCGTGGCACCCACCTGGATGACACTTTTCGCATTTTCAGGTCCTCATGCAGGATTGTGTGCACAGAACCCACAGGAATGCCATCTCTGGAGGCGATCTGTTCAACAGTCATTCGGCGATCCCCCAAAACAATTCTCTCCACTTTCTTGATCATGTCGTCAGACCGGCTTGTGCGAGCCCGAGGTTGTTTCGGTTTGTTGTCACACGATGTTCTGCCTTCATTAAACTGTCGCACCCACGAACGCACTTTCGACACATCCATAACTCCATCACCACGTGTACCCTCCAACTGTCGATGAGTTTCAATTGGTTTCACACCACGCAAATTCAGAAAACGAATGACTGCACGCTGTTCAAGTAAGGAAAACGTCGCCATTTTAAGTATTTAAAACAGTTCTCATTCTCGCCGCTGGCGGTAAAATTCCATCTGCCGTACGGTGCTGCCATCTCTGGGACGTATTGACAATGAACGCGGCCTCATTTTAAAAAAATGCGCATGTTTCTATCTCTTTCCAGTCGGGAGAAAAAAAATCGGAGGCCTTAGAACTTGAATGCACCTCGTAGTCTTGTTGGTAACGCACACTCGGTGTACTATTAACATTTTCCGTCCCAACACTACCTTTTGCAATACAGCCTGCTATGTGGGAGTTTCCATTTGGATGAATTTCGTTCTTCTATAAATACGTCGAAAGTATGATACTTTAAATTGCAAAAGGAAAAATACCTACATGGGCAAAAGAGGTTTTCGAAAGACTCCTTTTGATTAGTATCGTATTTGGGGTCGCTGTTTGTTTCGCCCTAGAATTTGACCGCCGATTTATTGATGTTTATTGACTTTGTATCTAACATTATTCCCTCCACGTAATTCATGAGTTCCCCATAATTTTCTTCACTTAGTAATTTGTCGGTCGTTAGGTTTCGCCTTTGCTTGCGTTTTTTTGATGTTGTGTCAACTACTTCTGATATAACAGTACTGACGATAATACTTTGCGATAGATATGCACCCTATTGTGAACTCCTTAAACTATTTTGCGTTGTTTTACTTTGAATAAGGCTACTTTTTTCTAAGAACTATGGTGCTTTTTAATCTTTATGAACTTTTTTATATTAACAAAAAACAGACAAGTTTTATTCGGTTGGGCCTCTAATTTTGTGTATTGTCTTGATTTTGTTTCTTTTCAATGTCTGCAACGTTTTGTTATAGCTCTCATGTTAAAATAATTTTGATGCTAATCAGTGTCTGTACATACAAAGATCAGCCAAAATATTATGATCAATATCCACCACGACGTTGGATGCCACCGGACAACACAAATATGTAAACAGAGCAGACACGGACGGGAGAGCACCCTAGCGAAGGTATGGGCTGCAAATGGGGGAAACCTTTGATATAAGCGACTTTGACAAAGGGCAGATTATTATTACACAAAGCCTGTGAACAAGTAATTCATAAACGGCAAGACCGATCGAATGTTCAAGTGCTACTGTCTGAGCATCTACGGAAATAGGTAGAAGAACAGTTAAACTACCACTAGGCGCCAAATGTTTGGACGTACACGATTCTTAACAGAACGTGGTGTTCGGAAGCTTGTATGCTCTGTAAAGTTAGAATAGATGGTGACCTGTAGTATCATTGCCGAAAGAGAACATTGCTGGGGCACGCATAAGTGTTTCGGAGCACACCATTCATTGTACATAGTTGAACACAGAGCTCCGCAGCAAACCACCCGTAAGCGTTCACATGTTGACCGAACGACATCGTCAGTTACGATGGCAATAGGTACGAGACCATCGGGGCTCGACAGTCGTTCATTGGAAACGTATCGGCTCTTCGGGTGAACTGTATTTTTGCTACACTAGGTCAAAGGTCGTCTCCACAAACGCCGTCATCGAGGTGAGCCTCGAAACGTGCAGCGGACCACGGACGTAAGCTGGTGCGAGCAGTACTATGCTATCGGAGACATTCTTCTGCTCTTTCATGGGAACTGTGGCAGTAATCGAAGACACGAAAACAGCTGCGTACCACCTGCATCCCTTCATGAATGATGTCATCTTTTAGCAATGTAATTGTCCGCGTCTCGGAGCCATAGTCATGCCACAATGGTTTTCGGAGAATTATAGAGTACTTAGGTTGATCTCCCTGCGACCAAATTCCCTTGATGTAAGTCGCTATTGGACGCCATCACCGCGTACACATATATCAGTGGCTCAACATGCATAATCAGTGACGTATTTCGCTCCAAAGACGGACAAACAAGCTATGAAGCAGGTGTTCATAATATTTTGGCTCATCAGTGTATTCTGCGTTCTTGTGCTGTGTGTTCACAGCTATTCCTCTTATCGCTGTACAGGTGTTCAAAACGACTCTCCGCAGTGCCGTATGGTTATTAGTCGCGCGTGCCGTATGCCGCAGTGAATATGCCGAAATGAAACTCAGCGAAATACAAGTTATTAATTTATTGAATAATCATTTTTAATTACAAATTTTCACATCGAATGTTGAAAGTGCCCCCCCCCCGTGTTGTTGAATACACTACCCAATTCGACTAATCATGTTTCCAAACACAACCTGTAACATTTCTTCTGCAACAGAAGCAGTGAAAGTGGATATTGCAGTTTTCAATTCATCAATGGATTTTGGATGGTTTTTATAGACAGTTGCTTTGGCTGCACCCCAGAAGAAAAAGTCAGGTGGTGTTAGGTCAAGCCCTGGAGGCCAAAGTTCCTGTGAAATTGTGCGATCACCAAAAACATCAGCCAGCAGTGACATTGAAACGCGAGCTGTATGTACGGTTGCACCATCTTGTTGAAAATAACCGTTCACTATTTCCGTTAACACAAGTTCTCCTATGAACGGGTACAGAATATCACTGCAGTATCTTTGTGCGTTTATTGTTTCGTTGAGAAATATGGGACCCACAATCCGACGTCTAGAAATTGCTATCCAAACTCCTATTTTCACAGAAAGAAGTGGTTCCTCATGAATACACAATGGATTTGCAGTACTCCACATAGAATTTTTCGAGTTCATGTACCTGGATAAATGAAACCACGCCTCATTAGTGAAAAAACTTTCATTAAGAATATCCCTTCCATTTTGTTCAACGAAATTTTTGAACCATTAACAATAATGCAATCTCTTGCTAAGATCAGTATTTTTCAGTTCTTGCGCGACTGTCACTTTGTATGGGAGAAGTTCTCATATTTTCCTTACAGCTGTGTAGGCCGTTCCGACACTAATATTGATTTGTTGGGCGAGTTTTCTTACTGACTTGTTCGGACCCATGGACATTTTATCGGAAATATGAAGTAGTTTATACTCAGACAAATCGCTAGGACGACCATTTCTCGGAGCACCTGTCACTGAACCCGTACTTCGAAATTTGTTAATCAAATCTCGCACAGTATCGCGATGTGGGAGTGTTGTCTCCGAGAAAACTGAATTAATCGTTTGATGAACTGAAACTGTGCATTTACCTCCAGCTTTGAACATCTGATCGACTAAAAACACACATGTTTCAATGGTTAGCATTTTAACAGTGACAAAAACGAAACAAACGAACAAAGGATCTAAACTAAAACGCTCACGTCAACACGTAAAGAGACACACCAACGATAGTACTGACGCTGGCTGAGATAAACGAAACAGTGGAATGTTGGGAGAGTCCACTTGAAGGGAAGTAACCCAATCAGGCGAACAATCATACGGCACGCGCGGCAAACAGTCATACGGCGTAAGAGAGCAATGAGAGAAGCATTCAACGAATTCGAACATAAAACATTGGCAAACAATCTAAACAAGAACCCTAAAAAGTTTTGGTCATATGTAAAATCGGTAAGCGGATCTAAATCCCCTATTCAGTCACTCGTTGACCACGATGGCACCGAAACAGAGGACGACCGAAGAAAGGCAGAAATACTGAATTCAGTGTTCCGAAACTGTTTCACTGCGGAAAATCGTAACACGGTCCCTGACTTCAGCCGACGCACGGACGCCAAAATGGAAAATATTGAAATAAACGATATCGGAATTGAAAAACAACTGCTATCACTTAGTAGCGGAAAAGCATCCGGACCAGACGAGATACCCTTAAGATTCTACAGTGATTATGCTAAAGAACTTGCCCCCTTTCTATCAGCAATTTATCGTAGATCGCTGGAAGAACGTAAAGTACCTAGCGACTGGAAGAAAGCGCAGGTCGTTCCCATTTTCAAGAAGGGTCATAAATCAGATGCGAATAATTATAGGCCTATTTCGCTTACGTCAATCTGTTGTAGAATAATGGAACATGTTTTGTGTTCTCGTATTATGACGTTCTTAGATAATACAAATCTCCTTCATCATAACCAACATGGATTCCGCAAACAGAGATCATGTGAAACTCAGCTCGCACTATTTGCCCAAGAAATTCACAGTGCCGTAGACACTGGCAAGCAGATTGATGCCGTATTCCTGGACTTCAGGAAGGCATTTGATACGGTTCCGCACTTACGTTTAGTGAAAAAAATACGAGCTTACGGAATATCGGACCAGGTTTGTGATTGGATTCAGGATTTCCTAGAAGAAAGAACACAACATGTCATTCTTAACGGTTCAAAATCTGCAGATGTAGAGGTAATTTCGGGAGTACCGCAGGGAAGCGTGATAGGACCTTTATTGTTTACAATATACATAAATGACTTAGTTGACAACATCGGTAGCTCCGTGAGGCTATTTGCAGATGACACGGTTGTCTACAAGAAAGTAGCAACATCAGAAGACTCGTACGTACTCCAGGAGGACCTGCAGAGGATTAATGCATGGTGCGACAGCTGGCAGCTTTCCCTAAACGTAGATAAATGTAATATAATGCGCATACATAGGGGCAGAAATCCATTCCAGTACGATTATGCCATAGGTGGTAAATCATTGGAAGCGGTAACGACCGTAAAATAATTAGGAGTTACTATCCGGAGCGATCTGAAGTGGAATGATCACATAAAACAAATAGTGGGAAAAGCAGGCGCCAGGTTGAGATTCATAGGAAGAATTCTAAGAAAATGTGACTCATCGACGAAAGAAGTAGCTTACAAAACGCTTGTTCGTCCGATTCTTGAGTATTGCTCATCAGTATGGGACCCTTACCAGGTTGGATTAATAGAAGAGATAGACATGATCCAGCGAAAAGCAGCGCGATTCGTCATGGGGACATTTAGTCAGCGCGAGAGCGTTACGGAGATGCTGAACAAGCTCCAGTGGCGGACACTTCAAGAAAGGCGTTACGCAATACGGAGAGGTTTATTATCGAAATTACGAGAGAGCACATTCCGGGAAGAGATGGGCAACATATTACTACCGCCCACATATATCTCGCGTAATGATCACAACGAAAAGATCCGAGAAATTAGAGCAAATACGGAGACTTACAAGCAGTCGTTCTTCCCACGCACAATTCGTGAATGGAACAGGGAAGGGGGGATCAGATAGTGGTACAATAAGTACCCTCCGCCACACACCGTAAGGTGGCTCGCGGAGTATAGATGTAGATGTAGATGTACGGCACCGCGAAGAGACTTTTTGAACACCCCGTATACTGCATTTAGTAGGTTTTAAGGACGTTATTATTACCCTTCATTTTCCGTAGTGTGAACTTTGATGTACCTTGATATATGTACTACATGAATAACAGTTGTTTTTAACGTGCACGTGATGAAGGTAGTATAAATGAGATGCCGAAACTGGTCGTGTAAATAAAATAACTTCCGGAAACATACGGTTGCCTGGCAATTTTTCTTTGTTATATATCAGACCGGCCGCTGTGCTGAAACCTCGATGGATTGAGAGAGATTAAAGGCGGAGAAGTTGGGCAGATATTATGAAGTGAATCGTTGCAACAATGACTGAAGGAACGTTTGAGGGAAGCAATGACAGAGGTACATTTATAAATAAGGCAGACAGTCGGTATGAACGAAGGGAGTTCAGTAAGTAGTACAATAAATTTTATCCTGAAATTCCAATGCACCGTATTATTCTCTACACTTTTTGCCTATAAATCATATTCTCCGTTCATTGGGACGGTCTTAAGCCATCTTTGTGGCAGGGCCTGTATGTCCTCATGGTATCACTCTACTGATCGGCGTTGGAGGCAACGTGTTGCTGCATCAGTTACTTCCACATCATCCCTGAACTGCTTATCGCGGAGTGCATCGCGGAGTGCATTCCTCATTGGGCCAAACAGATGGAAATCGGAAGATGTGACATCCGGACTAGAGCGTGGAAAAGGAGGGACAATCCAGTGAAGGTTTGTGAGCTGTTCTCCGTTGCGCAGACTTTTGTGAAGCCTTGTGTTGTCTACATCTACATCTACATCTACATTTATACTCCACAAGCCACCCAACGGGGTGTGGCGGAGGGCACTTTACGTGCCACTGTCATGACCTCCCTTTCCTGTTTCAGTCCCGTGTGGTTCGCGGGAGGAACGACTGCCGGAAAGCCTCCGTGCGCTCTCGAATCTCTCTAATTTTACGTTTGTGATCTCCTCGGAGGTATAAGTAGGGGGTAGCAATATATTCGATATCCTATCCAGAAACGCACCCTCTCGAAACCTAGACAGCAAGGTACACCGCGATGCAGAGCGCCTCTCTTGCAGAGTCTGCCACTTGAGTTTGCTAAACATCTCCGTAGCGCTATCACGCTTACCAAATAACCCTGTGACGAAACGCGCCGCTCTTCTTTGGATATTCTCTATCTACTCTGTCAACCCGACCTGGTACGGATCCTATTGTCATTGTGAAGCAGAAGTTCGTTTTAATTTTTTTTACGATGAACACTCAGTAGTTGTTTCTTCAGTTTCCTGAGGGTAGCGCAATACACTTCATAGTTGATCGCTGCACCATAAGGGAGAACATCAAATAGAATAAATTCTTCTGAGTCCCAGAAGACTGCCGCAATGACATTACTGGCTGAGGGTTCGGCTTTTAACGTTTTCTTCGGATTAGAGGTGGTGAGGCGTAACTACATAAATTGCCGTTTCGTTTCCGCTTCAATATGATGACCTCCTGTTTCATCGCCTGTGACGATGATCGACAAAAAAAGTGTCACAAGCAGTCTCGTAATGAGCAAGCTACTCCACACAAGTACTGGGAGGCAAGGAACGCAGCGGGCACACACGTTTGAATACTCCAACGGTGAAGACTGTGTCAGCACTACCAACAGAGACGCCCAGTTGTACAATGAGATGTTTGACTGTTATCCGTAGATCACCTCGAATGACAGTGTCCACACGTTCCCAATTGCCCGAGTGACAGCTGTGTACAGCCAGTCGACTTGCGAGAGATCGAATACTTCAGTGCGACCTTGCTGCGGTGATAGCAGCCCAAGGACTCGTCACGTTTTTGTTCACTACCACGTCTCCGCAGACATTGAGGACATTGAGGAAACGTCTACGTATTTCAACAGAGCTCTGGTTTTCCGTCAAAAGAAGCTCAGTGACAGCTCTGTTCTTGGGACGCATCTCTGTTACAGATGCCATTTTCAAGGCTACGTATTGCGCCACCCAAAATTGGGCGAAAAAATGTGTTTCAAAATTTTTTGCACGCCTCTCGTACGACTGGGGCAGTTATGCTGAAATGAAGGTGATACCTGTAAAGTAACATTAATGGAAAAAAAAGTGCTTCAATCCACACGTAGAGTGATTGCTATATCAGAAACATATTATGCTATGAACGTAATAAAATAAACTAGAATAAAATCAAATGGCAGTGTGTCCATTTAAAAATATTATGCTATAAATGAATTGCTTCTCCCCTACTCTGTTGGTAACTGATGATTATTTGAAGGAATATTTATATTGCTGACATTGTTTTCTTTAAATCGATAGGTACTGCTCTCTTGGCGTTTGTGTTGAAAGGTGCCTTAAAAAAGGAAGACAGAGGAGCCGGCAGATTTTCTGGTCCTTCACACGTCTGGGGTGCTTAGCTGTTCCTAAAGATATGGTAGTTATCCGAGTTCAGAAGTCGGAGAGTCAGCAGGAAATTACGACCCCTGCAACAAACACAGAACGTACCCGAACAAAGTAGTTCATTTCCGTCGAGTCTCTGTGGGCTACCAAGATGTAAAACACTTCAGACGACTCCAATCAGTAGGATTCAGACTTTAGGTTGTTCAACTGTAGAACGTTGAATGCAGCTGATTTCATGAAAGCAAACCTAGAACATTAGTGTTTTGGAGTTGGAGGCAACCTAAAAATGAACAGCACGAAACAGGTTGAATAACTCCTCCTGTTGTGGAACAATATAGTGAAATGATAAGTGGGTTTTTGTCATGACCATATGGATTAACTACGACACCCTCAGAGAATGACACAACAGATGTCGGATAGGTATTTTTCACTGTCGTATTTTTCACTGTCTATGCACAAGAACAACGCAAAAAGGAGCAATGAACACACATAATGTAAAGCCTATATGTAATAATAATAATGTAAAACAACAAATGGAATTGGTGAAACGTCAAGGTTAATATGAAGTCACAATAGGCAGATTTAACGCAGAATTTTAACTGGGAGAATGAAATGAGAGAGGAAAACGGCTTCTGTGACTCGGCAATAGATTTTTATTTGTTGCAGGGTGTTTTGGTCTTGTCAGTAGGCTTCATGAAAACAGCAAAGAATTTAGTTTGAGCGAGTCAAGAGAGAATGAGGACAGTCAAAGACGATAGATCGATCCAGATGCAAGGGATCTAGGAGCGCAAGATCTGATTTGCTGCTGGTTATGGAGAGGTCACTCACTTGGGTAGACAAATGTGAAGAGAACTCGTTTACCTCGCGCGGGCTACGAGTTGGTGCAAAAAATAATGGTAATAATAGAATACAGTAAACAAGGTTCAAAGCAGAGCTTGAACTGGTATAACATATCAGTTGTCCTTTGCCATAATGAAGTAGAGTTCAATATACTGACTAATCAGGATGCGGCGACTTCGAAATATTCAGATATTATGACCAATGCGGTGTGAATGCGCATGGAGTTTCACATCAAGTGGAGGCAATAATTAATATCAGATTTCAAAAATCAAATAAAAACAGTCTCCATCACTTTTTCCGATCTTTTATTTGTTGGAAACCGGTTTCGGCCCTTTCCTCAGATCATCTTCAGGATTCCCTACCCCCCACCCGATTATGGCTGCTAGTGGGTGCAGACGGAGCGAAATCTGTAGAAGCAGGATCTCGGGTCTCGCCACCAGCAGCCATAATGGCGAGGAAAAGCTTGAAGATGGTCCCATCCGGGGACGTTCTGCCGCCAACTGCAAGTCTTATTTCAGTCGACGCGACACTGCGCAACTTAAGCGCAAGTGAAGAGGATAAAATGGTGAGGACAACACAACAGCCAGCCCCCGAGCGGAGAAAATCTCCAACCCGCCCTAGAATCGAACCTGGGCCCGCTTGCATGGGGGCGAGCACGTTACCACCCGGCCAAGCAGGCGGACGCTAATTAACAAAAAATCTGGAAAAGTGATCTAGACTGTTTCTATTTTAGTTTTAGAATTTTATACCGATCGATGCGGTCCAATTACTGAATACTTTCTGAAATTTTTAAAAAACAGATTATGTGCTAAAAGTGAATCTCTGGTCTCCTAGTCAAACTCCAAGCACATTGAGAATAACCTCAAATATTTTTTTCTTAGCAACACTGATGGAAAACTAGACCAGGATACTAGAAGTTACTACGACGATTTCAACGGACCTACACTTTATTTGAACAGTTTTAACCCCTGTAACAACAATCGATACCGCTGTTTCAACTCTACAGAGGCTGGCTGTAAAATATTCCGGCACGGATAGATTGTAAGTCACGAACTAGGAGCAATTTACTAACATTTTATATCCAAATCCCTAGCCGCATGGTGTAGTCGTGCGGTCATGGGCGCCTTGTCACGGTTCGCGCGACTCCCCCCGTCGGAGGTTCGACTCCTCTCTCGGGCGTGGGTGTGTGTGTATGGTCCTTAGCGTAAGTGAGTTTAAGTAAGATTGAGTAGTGTGTAAGCCTAGGGACTGTCACCTCAGCGGTATTGTCCCATAGTCCTTACCACAAATTTCGAAAGCCCTTCTCAGCGGCCAAACCACTCTTTTTATCTCTGTTACTATTACTTTATAATATAGTTTGTCTATGTGGATGTATTTCTTCCCTTTGGTATAATCCCATCCATATTCTAGAAAAAATAAAAACATACTGATTAAAATTGAAAAAAATATACAAAGGTAAAACGAGCTTTCGCATGGTATGTCACTGCTAAGTAACACAGCTCGATGAAGCATGGAGAGTAATATAAGGAACTGCTGCAGTATAAAAATAGTACAGAGGATAACTGAAAGAAACACGCAATGTGACTTAGAGAAATGACACTTTTGTTCAAAGAGAATAATAAGACTGGTATCACCGCAATTTGAGATGGTCCCCTGGAGATTAGCAACGGTGGGATATGGTCCTCAACAGAGCATGTGGACACCACGGACAGTAACACGTACTGTGCAACCTTCTCCAATGGTGGCCACAAGCTTCTTGTGGTCTGGCGTTCCATTCCTCCAACAGCTCTCTGGAGTACTAATGGCTGGACGTTGGTGCATTTGGAGGCGATGTTATACGCCATCCCACTGGTCCTTGATGTGATTTAAGCCGAGGGAACGGGCAGGTTTGCTGTGACTAAAAGGTCCACACAGTAAGACCATGTCCTACTGCTCAGTTAGCAGGTGAGTCAATATTACTCCGATATGATAACTTATGCTGAATAGCATTAGTATTAAATGATGTGGTTGTAACTAAAGATACTAGAATTGTATACTTAATGTTTTGTTTATATTCTGTTTGATACAGTGGCGGATACATATGAGGGGCGCGCTCCGCGACCCGCACCCCTCTTGCGGGCCGACAGCGTTGCCACCTGCGCCGCCCCCGCCAGTCACCCCGTACGCTGTACGTTCGTTTCTTTCGTCAGTCGACTCGACTGAATCGAGTTGTCGAGTAGTGGTACTTCGCTACGTAGCGTCCGCGTCATCGTATTTTATACGTTTCTGTCTGGCACACCGATAGCTAACACACACTTACGAGAAAAGTCGCAGCCGTTCTAGTGATCTCGATACGTTATTCTGTCTGACAACTGTTCGAGAAAAGTCGCGAATAATCCCCTTTTTTCATGTGCAGAGAACCTTCAAGGTCAACAATGAAGGAGGACCGACTTAATGGCATAGCTCTATTCAACACTCACCCTGACATTAATTGTCCTATTGACGAAGTAATTAAGCAATTTGCCAGGAAGAATTAGCTCACAGACTTCATCCTGTAAGGAAGAAAACCACAATTGTAACTTTTTTATATCGTAAGATGGCATTGTCTTGTGTATGTGTATAATCAGTTTAAATAAAACTTTCTTAAACTTTGCATGTGACTTGATTATTTTTTTATTACGGTAAAAGTAAAGGTAGCTCAAGATATCTTTGGCTCGCCCTCCTTGAGGTTTTTCTGTATCCGCCACTGGTTTCATATGGAGGAAAGGCTCCATTAGGTGCAGTCTGCAGCATCTATGACGACGCCGCCAGCGACCACGAGCTGGCCGCTATTGCCCTCCGCGTGTCGGCTTTCGGGCGAGAGAAGATCCTGTCGGCGCGTGTTATTGACTTCAACTTAAATTAATGAATGAAAGTATTTGTTGAAGTAGTTTTTAATAATGGAGAGCTACGTTGGAAACAGAAAATGCTATGTTTAAGATCAGATCTTGTTTAAGCTTGGTACTAAGGACATCTGTGTTAGTGTATAACTTCTAATGTGAAAAAATAAATCAGTGACTCCGATGTGGACGTGTTTCTCAATCAAGAGTACTGATGTGCTGGAATATGATAAAGATGTGTAACAATTATTTTAGTCTGTCGTTACCATGTGGTAACTGATTTGAGGATCGAATTTCTCTGATACATTTTTGGAAGGTCAGGCACTTAAAGTGAGGCACCGATCGATATACTGAGAATTGCTAGCAGAGCTATTAGACTACTGTTGCAATTTAGGAAAAGCCAACAAGGTTTATCAATTTTTGATGCGTAGGAAACTGAATCTTCGTCTCTCTCAATTTCCCTACTTCAGAAGGTTAATCAAAACAATCCTTTGAGTTAATTCAGTTTTGTTTATGGCGTCCCTATGGAAAAGTAGGTCAAGTTTTAATACGATCGAAAGTGTCCATTACTGTAGCATGTACTGGTGTTCTACTTCCACATCTACATAGACACTCTGCAAATCACATTTAAGTGCCTAGCAGAGGTTCATCAAACCACCTTCACCATTCTCTATTATTCCAATCTCGCGTAGCGCGCGGAAAGAATGAACACCTATATCTTTCCGTATGAGCTCTGATTTCCCTTATTTTATCGTGGTGATCGTTCCTCCCTTTGTAGGTCAGTGTCAACAAAATATTTTCTCATTCGGTGGAGAAAGTTGGTGATTGGAATTTCGTGAGAAGATTCCGTCGCAACGAAGTGACCCTCTCTCCCATATTTCACGATAATACAAAACCTGCTGCCTTTCTTTGAACTTCTTCGATGTACTCCGTCAGTCCTATATAGTAAGGATCCCACACCGCGCAGCAGTATTCTAAAAGAGGACGGATAAGCGTAGTGTAGGCAGTCTCCTTAGTAGGTCTGTTTCATTTTCTAAGTGTCCTGCGAATAAAACGCAGTCTTTGGTTAGTCTTCCCCACAATATTTTCTGTGTGTTCCTTCCAGATTGACTTGTTCGTAATTGTAATATATAGGTATTCAGTTGAATTTACGGCTTTTAGATTAGACTGATTTATCGTGTAACCGAAGTTTAACGAGTTCCTTTTAGCAATCATGTGGATGACCTCACAACTGCCACTTTTCGCATCATTCAGATGTTTTTTTTTTCTAAATCGTTTTGCAGTTTGTTTAGATCTTCTGATGACTTTATTAGTCGATAAACGACAGCCTCATCTGCAAACAATCGAAGACGGCTGCTCGGACTGTCTCACAAATCGTTTATGTAGATAAGGAACAGCAAAAGGCCTATAACACTACATTCGGGAACGCCTGAAATCACTTCTGTTTTACTCGATGACTTTCCGTCAGTTACTACGAACTGTGACCGCTCTGACAGGAAATTACAAATCCAGTCACATAACTGAGACTATATTCCATAAGCACGCAATTTCTCTACGAGCCGCTTGTGTGGTACAGTGTCGAAAGTCTTCCGGAAATCCACGAATACGAAATCGATCTGAAATCCCCTACCAATAGCAGTCAGCACTTTATATGAATAAAGAGCTATTTGTGTTTCACAGGAACGATGTTTCTAAACCCATGTTGACTGCGTGTCAATAGACCGTTTCCGTCGAGGTAATTCATAATGTTCGAACAGAATATATGTTCTAGAATCCCGCTGCATATCGACGTTAACGATATGAGCCTGTAATTTAGTGCATTGCTCCTACTACCTTTCTTGAATATTGGTGTGACCTGTGCAACTTTACAGTCTTTGGGTACGGATCTTCCGTCGAGTGAGCGGTTGTATATTACTGTTAAGTATGGAGCAAATGGATCAACATACTGCGGAAGGAACCTAATTGGTATACAGTCTGGACCAGAAGACTTGCTTTTATTAAGTGTATTGAGTTGCTTCACTACTCCGAAGATATTTACTTCTACGTTACTCATGTTGGCAGGTGTTCTCGATTCGAATTCTCGAATATTTACTTCGTCTTATTTTGTGAAGGCATTTCGGAAAGCTGTGTTTAGTAACTCTGTTTTGGCAACACTGTCTTCGATAGTATCTCCATTATTATATCGTAGAGAAGGCATTGATTGTTTCTTGCCGCTAACATACTTCACATACGACCAGGATCTCTTTGGAATTTCTGCCAGGTTTCGAGACAAAGTTACGTTGTGGATACTGTTATAGGCGTCTCGCATTGAACTCCGCGCTAAATTTCGAGCTTCTGTGAAACATCGCCAATCTTAGGGTGTTGTAACTAAGAAGCGGTGTGGCGCAGCACAGGCCGGTCCATATGGCGAATTTCCTCTCGCAACAGGAGCTCCTGCAAATGCCTGGTCAATGCGGTCACGCACTGCCACCGACAAAATTAAGTCAGGGTCGTACGAATCCCTGTAACGACACACAAGGGGGAATCTCTATAGCAGTACTACTACGTTTACCGGTGAGGGCACAGTGTTAAAAATGTTGTGGTCAGTAGGCCCATGCAGCGTTATCCATTCCCATGCTGTAACACCTGAACAACCAAAACGATCACGTTCGACGCTGTTGATCGATGGATCACGTTTTCCCACCTCTCGTCATGTGTGCAAACGTCCAGCATTGTCGAAAGTGGTTGTCTTGGTGGTCCAGATATTGCGGTGTGCGGAGGCGTAATGTTTCGTGCTCATACTGACTTCCAAATCTCAGAAAACTTTACATTCAACGGTGAAAGTCATTGTGGCACTGCAGTCAGTATGCAAGTGCTCGTCCCAGGGCTGCACTCAGCGCTGATGTCACTTTTATGGACGACGAAGTACGATCGCATCAAAAAGCGCAGGTGGAGGAACCCTGGGATTGAGGCGCTTTTCGTCGATTGCACTGGTCTGCCCGTTACGCCCGACTGAAATCCAATCCAGCACGTGACAGATGCGTTGGAGAGATCTATTGCAGCACATTTACAAGCACTTATGACCATCTACGACCATAGTTGTCAACCGCTCTGCTGGAAGAATGGAAAACCATACCACAAGAACTCCTTACAAAACTTGTTACGACTATTTGACCGCGTTTCACAGCATTCATTGCCCGTCCATCGTTGTCACACACCCTGTTAAGAGCCACGTCCTACTTTCCGTAACGTCCACGAGACCATCATAATTTTTGCTGAGTTCAGTACAATTATTTTTGATCAATTAATCTGTCATTTCTGTTCGTCTCACTGTGTATTTCCTTCAGCTCCCTGTCGTACTGCGCTGGGGCAGTCCTTTGCATGTGCAATATGTGATCAAAAGTATCCGGACAGCCATAAAAACAAACTATTTTTATATTAGGAGCATTTTGCTGCCACCTACTGCCACGTTCTCCATATCAGCGAGCTCAGTAGTCTTCAGGCATCGTGAGAGAGCTGAGTGGACGCTCCGCGGAACTCACGGACTTCAAACGTGGTCAGGTGATTGGGTGTCACTTGTGTCATGCGTCTGTACGCGAGATCTCCACATTCCTAAACATCCCTAGGTCCACTGTTTCCGATGTGATAGTGATATGGAAACGTGAAGGGACACGTACAGCACAAAAGCGTACAGGCCGACCATGTCTGTTGACTGACAGAGACTGCCGACAGTTGAAGAGGGTCGTAATGTGTAATAGACAAACATCTATCCAGACCATCACAAAGGAATTCAAACTGCATGAGCATCCACTGAAAGACAGTCAGGTGGGAGTTGAGAAACCTTGGATTTCATGGTCAAGGGCTGCTCATAAGCCACACATCACGCAGTTAAATGTCAACCGACGCCTCGTTTGGTCTAAGGGGCGTAAACACTGGACGACTGGTGGGAAAACGTTGTGTGGAGTGACGAATCACGGTACACATTGTGGCTATCCGATGGCAGGGTGTGGGTATGGCGAATGCCCGGGGAACGTTATCTGCCTGCGTGTGTAGTGCAAACAGTAAAATTTGGAGGCGGTGGTGTTATGGTGCGGTCGTGTGTTTCATGGAGGGGGCTTGCATCCTTCGTTGTTTCCTGTGGCACTATCACAGCACAGGCCTACATTGAAGTTTTAATCATCTTCTCGCTCCGCACTGTTGAAGAGCAATTAGGGGATGGCCATTGCATCTTTGAACATGATCGAGCAGCTGTTGATAATGCACGGCCTGTGACGGAGTTGTTACACGACAGTAACATTCCTGTAAGTAACATCCCTGTAATGGACTGGCCTGCACAGAGTCCTGACCTAAATCCTATAGAACACCTTTGGGATGTTTTGGAAAACCGACTTCGTGCCTCACCGACTGACATCGAGACCTCTCCTCAGTGCAGCACTCCGTGAAGAATGGGCTGCCATTCCCCAAGAAACCTTCGAGCACCTGAGTGAACGTATGACTGCGAGAGTGGAAGCTAGCATCAAGGCTAACTGTGGGCAAACATAATACTGAATTCCAGTATTACCGACGGAGGGCGCCACGAAGTCATTTTCAGCCAGATGTCCGGTTACTTTTGACCACATTGTGTACGTAACAACTTCATCGAACTGTGTTGCTTGAGAGTGACACATACGCGAAAGTTACTTTCGTACGTAATTTTTGCACACCAGTGTACTATCAGCCTACCCGCCTTCCTCAAATTTCACCCCTGTTTTCCACTGCCGCCCTCCACTATACATAGATACAAATATACATTCACTAAAAGGAACTACCTACTGAACTGTGTACAGCCAACACAACACAAAACAAAGTCGCCAGAAGAACGCACTGCTGCGATTGGAATCACCACTGAGAGTACTTAAGTTAAACAATGTAAAGTGGAAAAAAAATACGCAGCAGGTCACTGACAATGCTTAAAAAAGAAGTGTTACGCTTATGATGCGTAAATCAGAGATACTTTTATTCAATCACGGGGGCGGACAAAAGATACTAAAAACAATAGTCATAACTGAGTGAGCACGTTTGTCCGTCACGCTTTCGGTATGACACATTACAAAAGTATTTTGTTGACGTATATTTGATGCGTATGTTCAAAATGGAGACCTCCGTGTCCTTCACAACACATGAGTCACTTCAATCTCCTGCAATGCTGCTATACATCACCGTCGAGCATACCAACAGGCTCGTTCGGATTTTGTATATACTCCCTAAAAGACTGCAATTAATTCAATAATTACAGTTCTTTGCTATGTATCAGAATATATTTGCCATGCAGCTCAAGCGTAATAAGTTGTAGTAATAATGAACTTCAAAAACACAGATAATAAGGTAGCAGAGGCAGTATGTTATTCGTACTGAAATGCGCAGATATTTGTCTCTCTCCTCCCCATCCTCTCCCTTTCCCAACGACATTCTGTGTTCGTCGTTGGTATTCTCTATCTCCCAAATAGATCAGTTTGCGTCTTCTTCGATGGACACAACGAATGTATTGGAACTTTTAGATTTTAAATTTATTTCTCGAAATTAAAACGACATTGTCATTGCCTGCTAGACCACATACATTGCAGGCGCTGAAGTTCTCAACTCCCTATAGATGGAGGTACAACCACTTAAAAGCCATACAGAGCGTGAGTATTTAAATTTGAGACATTAATCTCTGGCGGGAACAAATTTAATCGTGTTTTGGTAACTCCCTTCTCTTTCTGTTTATAAATTATGAAAGATTTAACTTCTATCTTTATTTCTTATGTTTAGAATTACACGTTGCATCAACCACACCGTTGGAGATTTAGACAGTAGGAGCCCATGTTAAACGATCGATGTAGGCAGATTTTCAGTCATAGTTAAAGGGAAATTGGTATGTCTTAGCTTACATTCCAGCTTTGAGTCCCTGTCCCGTCACATATTTTCAAGTGCAGCTGCAGAATTATTTCACTATAATTAACACTACTTTTGCCTTAAATTGTGTCATCAGTCCTTTCAGCTCTTTGTAGCTCATAATTCTGTTTTCAAAAATATGCCGCACGGTGTAGCCGAGCGGTCTCAGGCGCCTTGTCAGGGCCAGTGCGGCTCACCCCCGTCGGAGGCCCGAATCCTCCCTCGGGCATGGGTCTGTGTGTTGTCCTTAGCGTAGGTTAGTGTGAGTTAGATTAAGTAGTGTGTAAGCTTAGGGATCGATGACCTCAGCAGTTTGATCCCAAAAGACCTTACCACAAATTTCCAAATTTTTTTCAAAAATATAACCGAACCTATATCAACGTCCAATGACGTAACGCTAAGAGCAAATATGTTTTATCTTAGTGTTGCAAGCCTTCCTTCCTGCTGCATATGAAGATGCAACCTGACACGAAATCCTATGTGGTGGTGTCAACACATAATTATGCGATTCCCAAAGCTGTAGCTATCAAAATTAGCTAAAGTTTCGAATACTTTTACGGAAAGTCTATTCGCCGCCAGTAATTGGCGTCGTATTCTTCTTCGTCAGAGGCTTCGAAAGCCGATAAAGAAATATATCTCTTGACAATTTTATTTTATTGTATTTATTTTTTTTTAATATATACTCATCCGTCTGAACATTAGGACCACCGACCTACTATCGATATAAGCCCGTTCAGGTGGTAGCAACGTCACCTGACGAGGTGACGCAATCTGCATTTGTATCAGTGACCTTGCTGTCCGTATATACAATGGGGAAGACGTGTGATCTGTAAGAATTTGACCGAGGACAGTTTGTGATGACCCGGAGGTGCGGCACGAGCATTTGGAAAACTGCACGATTTGTCTGGTGTTCGAGGAGTCTTCAACATATGGCGAGACCGAGGTGAAACCATGTCCACATGTGGTGAAGCTGGGCGGCCATCCCTCATTAGAGACGTCCGACATCGTAGGCGGGGCAGACTTGTAAAACACGAGAGACAGCGAACAGTGACAGAACTAACATTACAGTTTAAGGGTGGGTGGAGTACAAGTGTGTCTGAACACTTTGTCCTCCAAACACTTCTAACTACAGGCCTCCGCAGTCGATGAATGACGCATGTGCCAATGTTAACACCACGACATCGGAAACTATGACTAAAATGCTCACGTGACTATGGGAAGTGGTCGTTGGGGAAGTGGCAGAGCGCTGCGTGGTCTGATAAATCCCGATGCCTTCATCACCATGCCGTTGGTAGGATGCGAATCCGTCGTCTTCCAGGGAACAGCTCCTTGACACCTGTATTACAAGACGGAGACAAACTGACGGCGGGTTCATTGTGCTCCGGGCAACATTCACGCGGGCATCCCTGGGTCCAGTGGACACGTGCAAGGCAGAATGACGGCCAAGGAGTATCATACGCTCGTTACAGACCACGCACACCCTTTCATGACAATCATGTTTCCGCGGTATGTCGCAAGGCCAGGAGTGTGATGGAATGCTTCGAGGAACACAGCGGCGAGTTCCAGTTGATGTGCTGACCAGGCAGATTTGAGCCCGTTCGACTACAGCTAGGATGCGACTGGACTTGACGTCAGAATCATCACCCCCCTCCCCGGAATTTAGGTAACTTGTGTGTGCATATGGTTTGCCAGCTCCCTCCAGCGACCTAGAAAGGCCTCATTCCACGACGGATCTCTGCTATTAGGTATGTGGTCGTAATTTTCTGACTGATCAGTGTACTTACATCAGAATCCTGCTGACATGACGGTTAAGAGTAGGTGTGTCAAATTAAAATTACGTGTCCTTCGACGTACTATCATTAGCCGAAAATCTCAGTTTCATACCTTGAATAGTCCACAAAAAAAGGGAGTTGTATGCCCTACGTTACTCTCCCAGTGTAGCCAGAATAAAAGAAAATTCATTTAAAAAGCAGACTTAAGCAGGAAAGTGTATTAATTCAAGAAATTTATGGGGACTGTGGAACCAAGCATAAGAAAGCTCTTGTGATTTATATACTGAGTGAAGAGAAAATTGTATAATTTGCAAAGAGTGGAAATGTCAATACTGTATGCTTCAAACCCAGATTTAACAGAAGAAACAAAAAGAAACAAAGTACCTCTTTTGCACATAACATATTTGAATACAAAAATCTGAGAAAGTATCACGAAACCACAGAATTAAGGAATTCATCTCATCACTGTTTGTAATGAGAAAAATAAAAATAATCAGTAATTTAGTAATATCAAATTTGGAACTAACGTAATGACTGGTTCTAAGTGCCAGTAAGAAAGTTTTTCTTTAAATTACCATAAATACTAAGGTACTACGTTATATTTGTCGTTGTACAAGTACAGAAATACAACGTCATTATTTTAGTTAGGAGAAATGTAGACAACAGAAAACATTGCTCTTATCTTTTAAAAAGTTTACAAGTGAATGACAAAATTCAGTTCAACGAAAAAAATCTCTCAGTGTTGACCTCTGTTTCTTACTCTATTCCATTTATGGGATCAGATGTTTAAATCTTTACCGTAGAGCTCCCTGCGGTGTGGAGGAATAAATGGAAATATTATCAACTTATCCTCCGGTTTTGCAACTGAAAACCGTAGTTGGTCTTTCAGATGAGGTACGGCAAGGCATACTTCTGCTACCGTCTTTCGCCTTTTGAATACACCAACATTTTTCCATTCTACTGTTTCAGGATAAAAAAGAATTTCATAGCTGTTTGAGATGAATGGGTGTCAGGCACATTGATCATACTGTATTTGCAGATGTTGCACGCATGCATTGCAAGCAACGTTTCAGCAGCATCTTTAAGATCAAAGGCTTCAGTTGTATGCATTGATATTACGTGGAATATGTTCATAGCTTTAGTTGACTCAAGAATACTTTGAAAATCGTACGGGATAACAGCCTTGGTTAGCTCTATTCTTTTCTCTTTAACAGGAAAATCTATTTTGACTCTAAGTAAGCTCTGACCACTCAAGAACCTGTGAACGTGCAATATTGTACAAACAACGACCACAAAATAGGTACATCCTCGGGATTAGTTCATTTGGGACCTTCCTTATTGGTGGAGACACTATGAAAATCGTTCAAATGGCTCTGAGCACTATGGGACTTAACTTCGGAGGTCATGAGTCCCCTAGAGCTTAAAACTACTTAAACCTAACTAAGCTAAGGACATCACACACATCCATGCCCGAAGCAGGATTCTAACCTGCGACCGCAGCGGTACGCGGTTCCAGACTGTA
Organism: Schistocerca americana; assembly: GCF_021461395.2. NCBI lineage: Eukaryota > Metazoa > Arthropoda > Insecta > Orthoptera > Acrididae > Schistocerca > Schistocerca americana. The sequence continues at coordinate 746,418,680 of NC_060122.1, read as the reverse complement.
GCGCCTAGAACCGCTCGGCCACTCCGGGCGGCGGGGACACTATAAATGCAATTCCAGGTGAACAGTAGTTAGATCTCAACAGCTGCACTGACTGAATTCAAAGACGTTCTGCTGGAATCGCAATATGCCGGTAAGGCCGATATGAAAACCTTCGGCAAACTCAAACAAAACAGTGTCGCGCAAATGTAGAGAATTGGTGGGCCGTTGGAATACGGCGATTGGAGCGTGTATAGTGGCATATGAAGCGTGGAAATGTCAAACGTTGTAATTACCACTTTTCACAAAATCCTTTCATGCTGCTGTTGGGTTCTCGGCATTCTGTTTCATGACCCAAAACTTGTTTGATGCGCCATATCATGGAGAAAACGTTTCACACCTTCATTACTACATAGTGCGTGATCTTTGTGTGAAAGAGTCCTTTCATGTGGAGTTCTAAGTGGCATGCGCCAAGGTCTCCATTTGACCTGGGGCGGCCTGAAGGGGAAAAAACTGTGGAGTCTTGCGCACTCGTCTCGTATAAAATGATGCCGCGTTCTTGGACTGCTATACAACAACTGAAGCAAACAATAGTAATAGCTTTATTTCAATAAAGCAGATTGACATAACAACTTTTGAGTTATATCGGTGTCGCAAGCGATAGGTGACATGCAAACAGTAAAGTTCTTCACTATAGACAGAGTACAAACAAGCAATGGATAGGGATCACTAATATCTGTTATGCGAGTGCCGGTCTACAACTGCGCGAATACTCGTCCACTAATGTCCGGCCGAGGCAGGAGCGCCACGTGTTTTTTTTTTGTTTTTTTTTTTTTTTTTTTCTGGCGTAACCTCAGACGCCGGAACAAAGATGAAGAACAAGAGGAAAGAGAAGGCGATGACACGACGTCGGTCAGTAGTGCGTTGACCAGGACGTCACCACGATTGGAGCGGCATCTATCAGAATTGAATATAAGCGCCGCTCCTGCCAGCCTCGACCTGACATTAGTGGACAGAATTACCGCAGTTGTACACCGGCACTCGCACATCAGTTATTAGTGATCCCTATCCATTGATTGTTTGGACTTTGTTTATAGTGAAGAACTTTACTGTTCGCACGTCGCCCATCGCTTGCGAAAACCGAAGTAATTCCAAAGTTAAGCATTGTCAATCCGTTTTATTGAAATAAAACTATTTATATTATTTGCCTCAATTGTTGTACAGCATTCCGAGAACGCAGCATCCTTAAGGCACCCTACACGTGACGAATGAGCAAGATCCCACAGCTTTTTCCCCTTCAGGCCGCCCCAGGCCAAACGGAGGCCTTAGCACGTGCCACTTGTAAATCCACATGAAAGGACCTTTGCCCACAATGATTATGCATCATCTAGTAATGAAGATTTGAAACGTTTTCTCTGCGATCTGGCGCATCAAACAATTCTTGGGTCGTGCAACAGAGTACCGAGAACACAACAGCAGCATGAAAGTATTTTGTGAAAAATGGCACTTACAACGTTTAACATTTCCACTCTTCATATGCCACTGTAGGTGCTCTAATCGCCGTATTCTAACGACCCACATGTGGTGGAGGCAGCAGGATCACCGCGCAGCCGTTCACGGACACCAATTCTCTACCTTTACGCGACACTGTTTCGTGAGAGCATAATGCGGCTTGTTCTCCAAAGATTTCTGTTCGAGTTTGCTGAAGGTCTTTGAGATACTTTCGTATCGGTCTTACCGGCATATTATGATCCCAGCACAATGTCTTCGAATTCAGTCAATGTCTGCTGTTGAGATTAACTGCTGTTCAGTCTAACTGCTGTTCATCTGGAGCTGCATTTTTAACGAAGGTCTCAGATCAACTACTCCGGTGGGTATACTTCTTTTGTGGTGGTTGTTTATACAGGGTTTCAGATTCACAGGTCCGTCGCTATGTTTGAAGTGATCTAGGTTTTATAAATAACAAACAACTAATTTGCGTAATCTTCAGTACGTCATTAACAACAGGAATGTGATGTACTGGCTAACCGCGTAGTTTCAGTGTTGTTAGCCACACACTAGGAAATAACAGTAGAACTCAACACTGAAAAAAAGTACATATTTATCAGTCAAAGCATCTAAGCGTGTACTTACTTCGCGCGTGGATATGGTTTTAAGACGGCCAACAAATGCTACTACCCTTCACCTTCAGGTAAGTATCTTGCCTTTACACTCAAACTGGTATAGGCATGTGTTTTCAAATACAGAGCTATGTAAATAGGCAGAATACGGCGCTGCGGTCGGCAACGTCTACATGAGATGGTTCAAATGGCTCTGAGCACTATGAGACTTAACATCTGACTAACCTAAGGACATCACACACATCCATGCCCGAGGCAGGATTCAAACCTGCGACCGTAGCGGTAGCGTGGTTCCAGACTGAAGTGCCTAGAACCTCTCGGTCACAACGGCCGGCGCCTATATAAGACAATACGTATCTGGCCCAGTTGTTATCGCTACTGTTGCTACAACGGCAGTTTATGAAGACTTAAGTGAGTTGGAACGTGGTGTTATAGTCGGCGCATGGGCGATGGGGCACATCAAAAAAATGATTCAAATGGCTCTGCGCACTATGCGACTTAACTTCTGAGGTCATCATCGCCTAGAACTTAGAACTAATTAAACCTAAATAACCTAAGAACATCACACACATCCATGCCCGACGCAGGATTCGAACCTGCGACCGTAGCGGTCGCTCAGTTCCAGACTGTAGCGCCTTGAACCGGACGGCCACTCCGGCCAGCGGGGCACATCATCTCCGAGGTAGCGATGAAGTGGGGCTTTTGCCGTACGACCAATTCACGAGTGTACAGTGAATATCAAGAATCCGGTAAAACATCAGATCTCCGGCATCGCTGCTGCCGGACAAAGAGCCTTCGAAAACGGGGCCAACGACTGAAGAGAATCATTCAGCGTGACAGTAGGGCAATCCTCCCTCAAATTGCTGCGGATTTCAATACTAGGCCACCAATAAGTGTCAGCGTGCGAACCATTCAACGAAACATCATCGATATGGACTTTCGGGAACAGAAGGTCCAGTCGTGTACCCTTGATGACTGCACGACGCAAAGCTTTCGCCTCGCCTGGCTCCGTCAACATCGAAGCTGGACTGTTGATGATTGGAAACATGTTGCCTGGTCGGACGACCTGGAGACAAGTTCATCAATCAGTTGACCTGCATGTCAGCAGGGGACTGTTCAAGCTGGTGGTGGCTCTGTTATGCTGTAGGACGTGTGCAGTGGGAGCCATATGGGACCGCTGATACGTCTAAATACGACTCTTACGGGTGACACATACGTATGTATACTGTCTGATCACCTGCACCCATTCATGTCCATTGTGCATTCCGAAGGGCTTGGGAAATTCCAGCAGGATAATACGACACTTTACACGTTAGGAATAGCTACAGAGCGGCTCCAGGAACACTCTTCTCAGTTTAAACACTTTCCCTGGCCACCAAACTCCCCAGATATGAACATTTTTTAGCGTATCTGCGATGCCTTGCAACGTTCTGTTCAGCATACATGTCCACCCCTTCCTACTCTTACGGATTTGAGAATAGCCCTGAAGGATTTATGGCGTCAGGCCCCTCCAGCCCTACTTCAGACATAAGTCCAGTCCGTTCCAGTTCGTGTTGCGGCACTTCTGCGTGCTCGCGGAGGCCCTACATGATATTAGAAAATGTTCAAATGTGTGTGAAATCTTATGGGACTTAACTGCTAAGGACATCAGTCCCTAAGCTTACACACTACTTAACCTAAATTATCCTAAAGACAAACACACACACCCATGCCCGAGGGAGGACTCGAAACTCCGCCGGACCAGCCGCACAGTTTATGACTGCAGCGCCTAAGACAGCTCGGCTAATCCCGCGAGGCACATGATATTAGGGAGGTGTACCAGTTTAGTTGGATCTTCAGTGTAATTTAGTAGACTGTGAATTTCATACTGAGTTAAACTAGTCGAACGCCAGAATTACGACGTATCTAATGACCCGAACTACCCTGGTGTAAAATACGTAGCCATGAAAGTAACTTTCACTTGATGTTTCACTGCCAAGTAACACAGCTCTATGATACTGGGAACATGCACGGAAAGAACTGCTACAGTATCGTACACAAGGTAACTGAAAGAAATACAGAATGATAGGAACAGTAAGGACACTTTCATTCACAAACAAAAATTTCCTGCGGCAACCGATCTGTGATGGTCTCCTGGACATTATAAAAGGCGGGGCGTAGTTCATTTTAATGTGTGTGATCACTATGAACGGCAATTTATGTTTTACAACGTGCTCACACGTTGGTCACAAGTTTGTTATGGAGTTCTTGTCATAGAGCGTTTCATTCCTCCCCCAGCGCGCTTCACAGCTGCTGGATGCCGACGTGTGATGGAGATGTGCTACAATCGTCTCCACGACGCATCCTACACGTGTTAGAGGGGATCAAAATCAGGGCAACGGGCGGGCCGGACCAATCGCCGAATTTCCTCTCGCTTCCTGGTGCGTTAAGTGTTCTCATCTCGCTTCATATAAGGGTATGTCCAGCACTGTAGAACATGATCGTTTTGGTAGTTCAGGTCTTATGGCGCGGGGAGGCATGGGCTTGATGAGCTAAAAGATCTTTGTACACGGTAAAATCACCGGTTAACGTAATTGAGATACCGTTCTCTGTTCCCCTGCACGGTTTTTCAAGGTGGTAGGGCTAAAAGGACACAAAAACGAAAACCACTATAATATACCGCGATTGAAATCACAGAGAATATTGTTGTGATGTATGGATAAGAATAGACGAGGTTCTCCACAGAACAAGTAAAGAGCGGAACATGCGGAAAACACCGACAAGAAGAAGTACAAGACGTGTGTTATGACATAATGTACCGTGGAAGGGATAATTAATTGTGGCCATGCTGGCTGTGTTTAGAAACCATAATTATGTGGAATTCTTATTTATTTATACTTCCTGTCACCGATCACTTTTATTTCCTTTATGTTTAATGTAACATAACGCGACGTGTATCGAGTATTTTCTGCTCATCTTTAGGCGTTTTTGCGTCCAAATAATTGTTATAAAATAAAATTGTCTTAAATTCGATTTACATAGATTTTTTTGTTAACTTCGCTGTTGGAGGGACTGTTGGGGTATTTGAAGGAAGGGGGCTGCGGATGGCCATGAATTGACGTCCAGTGATGTCTTCTCTATGTATGTAGCTACATTTCGTTTACTATGATTAACACCACAGTGTATGTGCAATGCAGATGGTTTTGCAACTGTTATTATATCGTGAAAATCATGTGACACACCTCTCTATATGATAGTTGTTCTCTTACGATTTCGGCGTCCCGAACTTCGTTTTTATTCTTGGCGTGCTGGTAGAACTGCTTTCTAACATTAAGGTATGTACCGTTTATTTTGTCACTCATTTCGACGTAATTCACTGCACAATTTTTGTCTACATACACGTAAACACTGTGCAATTAATACAATATGGCGGCCTTCTAGCGTGGATGAGTAGCGATAATCGCATTTTGCACCAATATTCACAATATTGACAGTCTCGTATTGGTTTGTTTACAGCAGCACTTCTTAAACGTATTGCATTAAAATTGGTTAAGATTACTGAAAAACTCTGTATTTTGAATTCTGAATGAAGATTCCCATTTCTTCTAAAAATCCCTTCTTTAGTTTTTCTGATTTTGTGAAAAATTTTAATGTTCAAAGGACTCTCTGAGTCTTTAACGTGTGTTTCTACTGCTGTTTTGTTACATTTACCTTGCCTGCAGCGGTCTACTTGTTATTTAAATAGGGTTCTGAAATTTCTGCATGTTCAGCCTATACAATTTTTGTTGCATTGGATGTAGGTAATTAAGTAAATGCCAGACGCATCATAATCTGTACCTGGCGGTTTTATATTATAAGTTTCATACTTCGATTGTTGGTAGTAATGAAGCTGATTGTTACATCTCTGATTGTGAAAAACCTTGCTCATTTGTCAGACATTATACCATGCTACGGCATATTTACGTATTTAACTACTGGAGTGCTGTCAGTTGTAAGTGAAATTCGTTGTTCTTTGTTAAATTTATTTGCAATCTTTTGTGACGTTATATTAATGAGTGTAGGATAATAGCCGTTGCTTATTGCAGTCCATTTTATGGTTTCTAATACGTGTTGGAGTTCTGTATGTTGACGTGGAAATTTGTGGGCTCTGTATGGCAGTTATCTGTAAGCAGCCTTTTTGCGGGAGGCAGAATGTGAAGAGGAGTTTTGCTATATTGTTTCCGTACAAATTCGTTTTCTGCAAATACCGACGGACACCTTTTGGTTCTGTTTTGACATCTTCATGTCAATAAATGGTATGGTGTTGTATTCTTCATGGTCAAGGATGAACTTGACATTTCTATGCAAGCTACTGAATTTATTAAAAAGATTTGTTACCTCATCATCTGTACCATCAAACAGAATGTGGGTGTCATCTGCATACCTCTTACAGAATTTAATTTCGCTTGTGACGCCGTAGTACGGGGTAATATCGGACAGAATTTTAATATTCTTGAAGGCAGCATGGCAAAGAATATTAAATTCACACGACAAAAAACAAGAATCATTTTGCATGACACTGAAGAATAATGTGATCAAAGGACATGAAACAAAAATATTATTCGATAAATCACATCCTAAATAGTAAAACTGTCCGATGTTGCCCAGAATGACAGGGTAATTTTTGGCGCTCATTGAATTTCCATCCAAAGTTCCTTATTTCCCACTAATAAAGTAGTTTCAGACGCATACTATCTTTTTAAAATTTAGGCACCCTTAGAGATGCTATCTACATGCTTAAAATATATTTTACACATTACTACAAAATACTTAACATGTGCTCATAAAACGTTTGACACAAGTTAAAAATTCAGGAAATATGATTTCCTTGGCTCATAATACAGTTCAGCACACCTACTAATAGATATAATGCTCTAATTAAAAAGTCCTTGAAGCAAACTATTTTCATATTTAACGAGAATGATATCACCAGTTGTATTGTAATGTATAGTACAGCACCCACTCATAGAGCACAGTCTCACGTAAGAAAAATAACCATATCTATTCAGTTACTAACGGTTACTTACTGAACAAGACGGCGAATTCTTTAATTAGGGAATTCCATACTTTTGGAAGTAGTCACGACCATTACAGTTTCTACTGATCTAGTCAACACAATTAAGGATATAAGGATCCTGGTTAATGGGAGGTTTGTTTCATTCGACATCGAAAACCTGCACACAAGCGTCCCATTAACTGAGACAGTTAAAACTGTCACTGATAATTTTTCTGAGCATAAGAAAGTTAGTTGGGAGAAACAGATGAAGTAATAGCGTTACTAGGATTAATATTGTCATTCAGATACATTATCTTCAAAGGAAACGTTTATTCAGAGCCAGAAGGCACTGTAATTGGTAGTTGCCTCTCTGGTACCCTATCGGATACTTTAGTAAATTATGCTGAGAAATAGTTTTTTTGAGAAACATAAACAAAGAACAAATGAGAATATATATTACAAACGCTTTGTCGATGACACGCTGGCTTCGCATGGCTCTCTTGAAGAAGTGAATACGATGTTAACACAACTCAATAACTTGTATCCAAAAATCTGATTCACCTTGAAATTAGACTTACGAATTGCAGAAAAGGATCATAAAGACCAGTTTAGCTCGTAACACAATCCAAAACCAACAGTCACTCTTATCCACATAAATTAGTGCTACCCGGAATCACATAAGAAGGCCTTCTTCCACTCCATGTCAGACAGTCTAGTAAAATGCGTATGACTGAAAAGAAAAAGATGAAGAACTATCAATAGTTCAAGAAATAGCAAAAAACAATGGATACGACACTGAAATGTTTAGCGAGCTATACGTTAGTAAACGAAAACAAAGTTATAAAATTTCAGATGAAATTACATTAGAGAAAGAAGATGTAAACGAGAAATCTGGATATGCACTGATACCATATGTAGAGACAATATCTGAAGACCAGGGAAAATATTCAAGAACACAAGCAATAGATAAGCTTCATGACCTATAATGATCTGTAGAAAAACATCCAGCGTACTGCTAACACATTCCCACAATTCACAATCAGGAATATAGATAATCTATTGCTGTAACTGCAATAAATTCTTCATAGGACAAACGGGATGGATCTTCAAGGTACGGTATAAGGAACACACTTTGCTTCGTTACGCACTGAAAATCATATTTATAGGGATACTGGGAGCACACTTGAGGTTCTACACAAGGTCAGTAAGGGCAGAGTACTGAATATACTTGAAGAAATACAAATAAACAGTAATTTACGTAAGCATCCAGAAATGATACTCAATGAACAAACAGAACTAAAAAAACAGTAGATTTTTAGAAAACATAGAGCAATTTCCCTGAATTCAAGCTATTGGTCATGGACTGTATTTTGTATTTACACTGTGGTGCCACGTGTGATGAGGGCATAATGTTTTATTTTTATCCATCACGCACTATACTACTAATATGTTCAGAGCAATATGCGTAACTTGCGTTAATTTATGTCTTTTAAGTTTTATCCTGCTACCGTGTTTCATTTTATGCTTTGATTTTATTGATGTTATTATTCCAGCACAGTATGTTACTTTATACTTTCATATTTATACCAGTACAATTTTATAACACTGATAGATACGAATTTCACTTCTTTCATGTAAAGTGTGTTCAACAGATGGGTGGATTCCATACAAAATGCACAACTCTATGCCATTGTAAGGATTATCTCTGTGAACTAACTGTTTTGTTTAATTTTTCAAATAATGGTTCAGCTGTACCACCAACAAGCATAAATACTTACACACAAGCCCATAGACACACACTGTCCAGTAAAAGATTTATCTCGTGTACAACATCGTGTACAGAGTGACCTCTTAATGTTATTTTTTGCACTTTACGTCAACCAACTACTATTCTATATCGATTATTCTCTCTAAGGCACAGTTATTTATGACTAGTTTTCTTTCCCCACAGTTGATTGTTAACGTCGTTTCTCCCTGTTTGTCAAATGTTGTAGTTTTGAACACTTTGATTTGTATTATAGACGTGGACATTTTCTTTTCTTTACTGTTATTTCAACCCACTCGCCCCATATGGGCGACACTTTTAAGATCATATTCTGAACTTTGTTCTTATGTACAAAACATGTTTTTGTACAAATAACAAAGTTCAGAATGCGATCTTAAAAGGTGTCACTGTTGTGTGGATGCTTTCGTGGAATGACGGAATATGACTACTTTCACTTATAATTAAGAGTGATTTGAAAATGAGGTGAAATACAGATGTTCCAATTTTGCTTGACTAAGATGCTTAATTCAAATTAAGTAACTGCACAGTTACATCGCATTAAAGCTTACTGCGGACCATTTGTATGTTTATTGAGCATCTCGAGGCTGTGAATCAGACAAACACAAAATTTTTAATTTTCATTTTTGTTGGTATTCAGGTACTGCAATATTGGCATACATATGCAGTGCTGTTATTGCAGAAAATACGTTGTTATAACTCTGGTCATCTGTCAAATAGCTTTCGCCAATGTTGTGTAACAGATTGAAATATTGCAGCAGATAGTTCAAAATGGCTCTGAGCACTATGGGACTTAACATCCTAGGTCATCAGTCCCCTAGAACTTAGAACTACTTAAACCTAACTAACCTAAGGACATCACACACATCCATGCCCGAGGCAGGATTCGAACCTGCGACCGTAGCAGCCCCGCGGTTCCGGACTGCAGCGCTAGAACCGCACGGCCACCGCGGCCGGCAGCAGATAGTTAAGAATGTGTGAAGCAGCAGAGTAATGTTGTTGGAGTTCGCTATACAGCAGTGTTGTGTTTTATATTCGATTCTCTTTTGGAAGAATGGTGAGGATCTTTTGTGACACTAAACAATAACATGAACAGCAATCCACAGAAGAGGAGAATACTTAAGTTATTTCTTTATATTATTCCTTTTCAGGTAGAATTCCAGAACCTATAACTAAAAAAGGAGCAGGAAAGAAGATAGCATACGTTTTTCAAACCGAAATTTTGAATTAGTTGTGACTCAATGTGTAGCTGAAGATGACGATATCCTTTTAGGCTTCAGCTGAAAACCATGAACTTGTTCCTCAGGCTGTGGCATGAAACTCTTTGGATGAAGCACAATGTAGCGGTGATGATCACGACGACGGCGATGATGATGATGATCATAGTGCTGATGATGACTGTAGTAACGATGTAGGTAATAATGCCTCTGGACAAATAAAACAGTGCAACTGTTAACATGTATATTGCTCCAAATGGTATACTTAGGAGTAAAAGCCCCAATGCAAAATAAATTGCATGTAAAAAATTTGATGTAATCTATACCAGGACCAGAAAGGCGTATTATTACCTACACCTCCGAGGATGTTTGGGATTTATTTATTCCTCTAGCTATTGTTGATGAAACTGTGAGATGTACGGACTTAGATGCAAAAAACTCTTGTGTCAAAAAAAACTGACTGGAATGATGTAACTACAGAACAAATGTTAGACTTGTGTGGAATTTCGCTTCATATTGAAGCATTTGGAGGCTGGGACGTTCCAGTCAGGGTACTTCTTCTGGAGAATTTTTCCAATCCATTATGTATAGCTACAATGTCTGTGAGTCGGTTTGAAGCAGTAAAGAGATTGATGATAAAAGAACAAGAGAGGTTGAGTTAGGAACTGATAAGCTTGCTGCTATATCCTACATGTGGAAAATATTAATGGGACAGTGCAGAAAAGTAATGTTACCTAAAATAAATATTACTGTGGATGAACAACTAGTTTCAATAGTGTCCATTGCGGATCCTTGCAATACTGATGTACGTCAAATAGACCTGGAAGGAATGGAATGAAAATATTCCGGGTGTGTGAAGCTGGGTTTGAGTACGACACCAATGGGACTGCCTATACAGGAAGAAACATAGGTGGGTGAGCCACCCCAGAAAAATTAGTGCCTCACCAGAGTGAAGAACGAGGACGAACAAAAAAGACATTCTGAAGGAGAGGAAGCCAAATAGTAACAAACAAATAAGTTCAAGTCTATTTCTGTTCACAAAGGAAGTGACATTGGTCAGTTTTTCACCAAAGAAGCAAGTGTGTATTCCTCCTAATAACCATGCATCCTCATAAGTCTGTAGATGAGTAACATCCAAAACACGAAGCCTGAGATTGTGATATTTTATAACCAAACGTAGTGAGGTGCGGATGTCATGTTCAGGTAGTGCGGAATTCTGCATGCAATAGGCAGACTAAACGCTGGTCGATGACCCTTTGGTGGAGCACGATGGACCTATGCACTCTAAATGCGTTTATCATTTTATTCTTTACACATATAGTGAATGGCTTTTGCACTACAGGACACCAGTCATCAAGGATCTTTCTATGGGGTAGATCTAACTGTTTTTGATTAGACATAGTTCTAATCACTTTCCACAGAAATCCACATACCTAGATATGGGTAAGTTAATCACTAGCCCTCAAACACAAAACAGCGTAGCAACAGCAGCAGTACAGTGGACGTCAGAAGAGAACGTGTCCATTGTGTCCTGCTTCAAACGACATAAAAACAAAGGAACTGTGGTATAAGTGTACACACCATGCGTGTCGGTACCATAGCAGTGTGGAGTGCAAAAATTGTAAAAATTAATGTTATGCTTTTTGTTTAGTAATATGTTCTTTGTCAATACCATAATCATCAATTTGTTAACATTTTGTGATGAATAATAGCCAAGGCTTACGTTTCAGTTTTCATAATGTAATTTGTTCAAAGGAAGTTATTCACGATTACAAACATAACAAAATTGTTAAAAAAGATCTCAACTGTCTTACATCATACCGATAAACCTTAAAACAAAATGTTCAGGCAGGATAACACCCACAAAATAAATTTTTAAAATATCGTATTAGACACAATGTGTCCAGTGGACCTAGGGTATGTGTATCTGCAAACGATATAGGTCACGCTAGAAGCGTTAACTGGGTAGGACAGTTGTAAATGTTATAGCAGACATCATGCAGGCAGAAGGTGCAGATGGTTTGTGCTATAATTATTGCCTGTATTTTGGAGTGGTGATGATGAGGAGAGATTGATTACACCAGGATGTGAACTGATTGAGATGGATTTGAAGGGAACGTTGGATTTTCTGTGATATAGGGTAAATGGCGAGGAAAGCAGTGTCAACAGCTCACTGAAGGAGGTGGACTAGTGGAGGTGGTTTCAACGTACAAGCAGTATAGAGGAGATAAAGGTGAAGAGAGTGGACAAATCCTTGGGGCACTACTCCAGTGGGACAGTAGGTACAGAAAAAGTTGTGACAAAGAGTGGGCGAATAGATAGGAGTGATTCAGTAGTGCAAACATAATTAACTGGAGGTCATATGTCTGGTGTTTGAAAAGGAGACCAGAATGCCACACATGGTTGTAGCTTTCCTCTAGGTCGAGTGAGAAAAAGAAACGCACATATTTTCACATATTTTTCTACTTTCCGTACTAAGATACTACATTTGGGATCCGACGTTACTTACACCACTTAACAATATTACACTGAAAAGACTCTGCCATGTGGTGAGCAAGATGTACGAGACAGGCGAAATACCCTCAGACTTCAAGAAGAATGTAATAATTCCAATCCCAAAGAAGGCAGGTGTTGACAGGTGTGAAAATTACCGAACTATCAGTTTATTGAGTCACAGTTGCAAAATACTAAAGCGAATTCTTTACAGACGAATGGAAAAACTGATATAAGCCGACCTCGGGGAAGATCAGTTTGGATCCCATAGAAATGTTGGAACACGTGAGGCAATACTGACCATACGACTTATCTTAGAAGAAAGATTAACGAAAGGCCAACCTACGTTTGTAGTATTTGTAGACTTAGAGAAAGCTTTTGACAATGTTGATTGGAATACTCTCTTCCAATTTCTGTAGGTGACAGGGGTAAAATACAAGGAGTGAAACGCTATTTACAATTTGTACAGAAAGCAGATGGCGGTTATAAGAGTCGAGGGGTATGAAAGGGAAGCAGTGGTTGGCAAGGGAGTGATACAAGGTTGTAGCCTATCCCCGATGTTATTCAATCTTTATATTGAGCAAGCAATAAAGGAAACAAAAGAAAAGTTCGGAGTAGATATTAAAATCCATGGAGAGGAAATAAAAACTTTGAGGTTCGCCGATGACATTGTAATTCTGTCAGAGACAGCAAACGGCTTGGAAGAGCAGTTGAACAGAATGGACATTGTCTTGAAAGGAGGGTATAAGATGAATATCAACAAAAGCAAAACGAGGATAATGGAATGTAATCGAATTAAGTCGGGTGATGCTGAGGGAATTATATTAGGAAATGAGACACTTAAAGTAGTAAAGGAGTTTTTCTATTTGGGGAACAAAGTAACTGATGATGGCCGAAGTAGAGAGGACTTAAAATGTAGACTGACAATGGCAAGGAAAGAGTTTCTGAAGAAGAAAAATTTGTTAACATCGAGTATAGATTTAAATGTCAGGAAGTCGTTTCTGGAAGTATTTGTATGGAGTGTAGCCATGTATGGAAGTGAAACATGGACGATAAATAGTTTACACAAGAAGAGAATAGAAGCTTTCGAAATGTGGTGCTACAGAAGAATGCTGAAAATAAGATGGGTAAATCACAAAACAAATGAGGAGGTATTGAATAGAACTGGGGAGAAGAGGATCTTGTGGCACAACTTGACTATAAGAACGGATCGGTTGATAGGACGTGGTCCGAGACATCGAGGGATCACCAATTTAGTATTGGAGGGCAGCGTAGAGGGTAAAAATCGTAGAGGGAGACCAAGAGATGAATGCACTAAGCAGATTCAGAAGGATATAGGCTGCAGTAGGTACTGGGAGGTGAAGAAGATTGCACAGGATAGAGTAGCATGGTGAGCTGCATCAAACCAGTCTCAGGACTGAAGACCACAACAACAACAACATATAAGATGTTAACAGTTTCTGTTCCGTCTATGAAATACGTTTCAGCACACAAAGTATGTACCAAATATCCTTTTATGATTGTTGTGTGTGACATAGATCTATTTCTATAATATGATTTTCTCATAACTGTTACTAAGAGACAGAGATATTTTCGAAACCGTATAGACTGTTATAGGAGCCTTGTGTTTTTACTCTCTAACAGACACTCAAGTTTCCACTCAAACTGCATCTGTGACAGTTTCTTTGAGTGAGTGTATACAGTGTGCTTCGTAGGAAATACTACAAGAGTCGTTTTCTTAGTGCTTCTAGCTGGATGTGCCATTTAAATAAGTTGCGATACTTCCAAGTCATGAACATTCACATTTTAGATGAGGACGTTGGACGATTGCGATTTGCACAGTTGTCCACGGCACACGGTTTTTAAATTAATGACGATGATGTGGACACATTTGTTACTAGAGGTAAATGGTTTGTGTAATGGTATGTCCAATGTAGTTATACTATTTGCGTTCAGCTGTTTTTTTCTACGCTGTGTCCCCATGTTTTCAGAAACTCTTGAGAAATTTTGTACCCAGATTTGCGGATAAATGTTGTTTTTGAAATCAACGTGTTGTCGTTGACTGTTCTCAGATAGTCTGTTGCTTAATATATCAAAGTGACACTGTATTAATGAACACAACCACTGTATTCCTGGAATGTTATAAGAAAAGCGTTTTTCTCTTTCTTCACACTTATTGGGATATCCTTTCACTACGTACGGTACATCGCCAGACATAAAAGGAAAACCTCAATACACAGCCCTTAAAATATCACGGACAAACGTCTTCTCTTCAATTGTTCTCAAGATAGAAAGTCTTTCAGTTTTTCCAGGGTTGTATTATTAACTTTAGTCTCAAAGGTTTAGCGTAGTATGTTAAATTTGCTTAAAGGCTTTCTGTGCAACAGTTTTGCTGATCTGATGGCTGGAGTCGCCTTTTCAATATTTCATGCGTCATAATTTCACTTCAGTAGCGGACTAAGACTTATTTTATAAGTCTACAGCATTGTCGCATATTCCTTTAACGTTCGTAGGTATCTGTAAATAGTGTCCCTAGGCATTAGTACAAGTATCTTACACCGACAAACTACATTTATACTTCCTCCTTAACATTAAAATAAATAAGTTATTAGGAAATCATGCTTGCCACATTTTTCTCGTCTAGTACAATGACGAAAGTATTCGCATAGTGGTAACTAACAATAATTATACACTTCACTGAAAACTCCTACACATCACAGTTTCCACTTCCTGTTGCAACACTGTATGTTCGAATCTTCTTGACAAAACGTAAGGTGTAAACAGCAACACATGAACTTGAAAGAGCAGCTTGCGTCCAGTGAAACGAACGTAAGAAGAGAAATGTCCTTTTCCTATCTTAAATTACCCCTGTGTTCAGTACTTCCCCATCTTACGTTCTATCTGTTAGGTCAGTATTTCGTATTCAGTATGGCTGATAAATATTTCTTTGAGTAGTTCACATATCATTGCTAGCCCTAGGTCATGCTTGTAAATTTTGGTGTTGAAAGAAAAGTAATTATGTGATAATACTAAATTAAATGCATCTATAGCTCTATTAGGTCTGGTTGGCTCGTTGTTTTGTTTCTCATAAGGTTCTTAATTATTGTTTCAACTGTTTCTTCTGCTGGTATACCGCCGCTGCACTGATATACAACGTCTATCGATAAAACTTAGCTTGAGGTGATACAGTCAGGTCATTTATACTGTTAATAAGTTCATAGCTTTTCTTTATGGAGTATGATTTTTCAAGTGTGTATTTGTCGACAAGTAAGCCATTTAGTTCTTTCATTAATTTGAAAGCTGGGGTATAACTGAGTTCACAACAGATCTTATTAAGTGTTGACCCTATGTATCTTTTCCATGCATTGAGTGTAGGAGCTATAGGATCCATTACAATAAGGCCCTATACTTCATTCTGAGTGAAGAGGAAGTGACATTTTTTGAGGCATTTTCTTAATTTAGCTCATAAGTTTGGTTTTGGACAACGTGGACTTCATGTGGGTGAGCATTTGTAAAGAATTCAACTGCTTTTGTATATAGTCTTCCTGAAACATAGTAACTATTGAGGAATCTTTATCTGATTTTACTGCCAGGGCATAATGGCTTTGCAGTTTGTTATTAATGTATTTAAGTAGTTTTAGTACGCTTGTGGCCTAGAATTGTGTGTTCAGTGTTCTTAAATTTTGCAAAATCAAAAATATGTTGTTTTTTAAGTTATTGTGACTGTCGTTTGAACTTAAATTATGTTTCATGCCCTTAATGAGCAATATCATATCAGTCTGAGTGAATTGGATGCCAGACGCCAAAATATGACATATAGAACGGTGTATCACACGGTTGTCATAATATGATAACTGATCCAAAACTGTTTGCATATGTCACAGGCTGTGGAGCCAGTCATAATAAACAACAATATACAGTTCAATAAAAGCGAAAGACGTCACTGGACATCACTATCTGGCCATACACTGCCCCTCCCCCTCTCACCACTCTCTAGTACACCATCAGCCTCTCCAGCAGCGAACAATAATCAAAAAGTTCTATGTCAGTGTAGTTTACGACAGTTTATTTTTGAGTAACAATTTTCTGTGTGCATAAATGCTTTATGACTGGCAGAATATGCTCGAAACACGTTGCACTATTTTGATTAAAGGTAAAACAAGTAATGGCGACTGGTGGCAGAAAATACAAATAAATAACCATGGAATTTATTGCTTAATACCTTAATACATCTCCTGCCATCCTGTTTCTTCTTATTCTCAAAGTTTTTCTTACGTTCTTCTGCACCTTGAGTCGTCGGAGAACCTCCTACCACTCTCTCTATTTTTCAACATTCTCCTATAGCACCTCATCTCAGACGCTTTGATACTCGTATACATTCACAAATGAGTTAGAGATAATCATTTCTTAAAAACTGCTAACAAGGGAAACTCCATCATTGGTCGCATCAAATTGAAGCCATGTTTTACTGTTGCATAGTGATTTGAATCACAAAGTGATCATCTTCAAAATACACGTGGTTGTATGAGTCCACTGAACTTGCACTAAAGATCTTGCACTAAAGATGATCACTCAGTGATCGAAATCGATACGCAAAAATAAAAAAAATAAAAACGATTTCGAATCTATACGAACACTGCTGAAGTTTCCCTTTGTTTGCAAGACTAGTTGTGTGATAGTGGGGCACAAATTTCCTAATGTAATCCAGTCTCATTTACAAAAGCCTGAACTGGAAGCCCTTCAAATTGTATCTTACAACCTGATGCGCTTAATACCCAACTTTTCTTCAAGATACGGCACCTTTCCCTTACACCATTCGGATGCAGTTGAGTCTCCACTAGTAGCGACAGTTAGATCGAATCCTGCTATCTTCTTGGTTGGCTTTTGAATTAAGCGGCCTTTCTGGAGCCAGTGTTCATTCCAGCGCACTTTCCACTTCATGGGGTCGTCAAAAACGTCTGCGACTCGCAGACTATTCCAATGTTTCTTTCCTGATTTAAGGTGTATAACCGGTGGATTGTGGAAAGCGGTATCTAGAACTTACTTCGTTTTGGACTCTGTCTTCGTACGAACTTTCGCACAAGCATTCTGGCAGTCATTATCCTCAGATCCGGAGGAGCAATACTGGACAAAACAGGCAGTCACTAATTAGGAGCTGATCTGACAGCTTTAGCATTGGTCTTCATAGCTTCATTCGGACGAAAACTTACTTAATTTGAATATAGTATAAGGCATAGTATACAGCAGCTGAATAAACAGGTGAAGTTGCAGTGGTGCGTAGCACATCACGATTTCGTTCTCAGTTGTTTCCTGCTATTTTTAGAGTGTATTTACGCTCTAGCCAAGTTTTCAGTAGTGATGCTTACATGACAGCATCCATTCGTGTGTAACAACGAAACGTTTACAGAAACAGTACTCTGATATGAGGTTCTGAAAGGACAGGTTCTGAATGGATGGGCTGCTGACTCTACTACATAGATCTAAGGACGATCCAGAGTGATCTAAACGTGTCATTTAATTTTAAAAAAAGTGCAACTGAGACTCAACAATAAATGAGAGTTATTTTAAGTTATGGGTAACTTCGATTCCATGCAACAGCACATATCAAATCCTACATTCCTCTCTATTATGGAGATAAAATGCTATAATCTCCGTTTTACTTTGCTTTGACTGTAGTGTCCATTAGCAAAAGGACTCATTCAGTGTGGTACATTCACTTCAGTGTGTACTTCAATAACACTAAGAGGTCATTTTTCTGACAAATACACGGTGAAGCCAACCTCGACTCAGAAAGTTTCGGAAGAACATGTAGTATGAAGAAAGTGCAACTCCTTTGTGTTATTTGTTACTCTACCAGCATACATACACTGAGATAGAACACCACCTCTATTGAACTGATAGTGGAGCCAAATTAAATAACAACTAATAATGAAATAAAGTTTTTATGTCAAATAATAGCAAACAACAGCCCAATGCAAGGAAATGTCTTAACTCATTCTAAACATTTGGATACAAGAAAACTGTGCTCTCCATTTGCTCATTACAAAATAATACTATAACTATGATTTACTCTTATGATAATTCGGTTTGTTGCCCATCTACCCTCGTGTCTGTGAAAATACCTCCTGAACAACGAAATAAACCTGTAATATGCAATAACGAAAACATATAACATAAAACACAGATTAATATAACAAACATAAAGCAAAACACGCGTAATTTAGTTACATTGCATCAAAGTTGTTACAAGTTTAGAAGCCGAGTTGTCTTTTGGCTTGACTTGGGAAAATTACGCTGGATTAAGCGTGACAGTGGCTCAGTGTTGAGGAGTACAGGCGGGCGGCTACAGGTAAAGGAATACTTGGTGCTACAGCGAAGGACAGATGCATGCATGAGCTGTCAAATTGTCGCTTTGTAGCTATGAAATATTATTCAAAAATATTAAGGGGAAAAATACTAAAACTGCATCGAATGGAGCTACGTCATAAATGAAGATTTCAAATCGTGTTTGTCTTGACGTCACGAGTTGAACGAAGCATTTCAAGACGCTGTGCAAAGTCTACTTCTCGATTGACGCTGGTCTCTGTAACAATGATTGATGAATCACTTTCAATGATACAATTGGCCAACCAATTCTGCACCTCTCATAAACGATATGTCGAATTGGAGCTGAACTAACAATAAATAAATAGTAAAGTAGTTTATCTACAATCTAACAGGATGTAGAATAGTGGCCTTTTGGATTTGAAATCCTTAATTAACCCATAACCGGTAGGCTGAGATAGTAGGGACCCCAAGAAAATTCGTGTTTTGTTTAGTTTGATGTTTGGGGCACTGTTACGCTATAGGTTCAGCAACGTTCTGATATTTGTGCTCTGAGCAGTTGAAGACAGTGGTTGTATTTATATCAGCTTACGTAGTGACCGTAGACCAGTATTTCTTTCAGTTAGGAACTGACTGCGCCATAACGAATACGAGATTTCATCTGATTAAGTACTTTCTGCAATCCTATGTAAATGATGTTACCTTCTCGTGATGAAATGCAAGTAAATTATCTTAAATTTTCTCTAACCTCAGTCAATCTTTAATGACGTAGAGTGTGAGCCCAGCTGCAACAATAGCTCAGATCTTGATCAGGATTACATAATATCATAATAAAGTACTAATCCAGCCTTTTGTGTTCGTTGTGATATACTAAAAATTACTACATTGATAATAAGAATTTGTTTTGAGAATGAGATTTTGACTCTGCAGCGGAGTGTGCGATGATATGAAAGTTCCTGGCAGACTCGGGACGGAGTTCGAGTCTCGATCCGGCACACAGTTTTAATCTGCCAGAAAGTTTCGGAATTTGTTTTATTTTCATTCCTCTAATGCTGGAATAAAATAGCTTGGCTCGTGTCAGCACTACCACACCAGAAAAGATACAAAAATTTCATCATACTGTTTACAGGTAAAATTGACCAGAGCTCTATTTACCCCATGATTACATGTATCGTGAACGCAGCCTGTGTTATTCTATACTTTTACTCTTTTCCTACTTGCGTTCGTGTTTAAATGTGTAACCTATTTAAGTGCAAAAAACATATTATCTCATTTCTTTGACTCTGCTCGTCAACTAAATGAGTAGCGATTCAAATTTGATGAGTTCTTCTTCAAAACGAAGAGCACCACATAAAAGAGCAGGAAATTGCGTACTGTGTACATATAGGTGCATCAACGTTCACTAGAACTTTATTTTGTTCGACGTTATGCATCATGGCATCGTGTAAGCTGTAAGATGATCAATGTATGGTCAGGGATGGTTATTTTAACGATATTTTTACCACGTCATGAATATGACTACCGTGGTCTTCTTTTCGTGGCGTTAAAATAGGCGACGGTATTAAGCCTCATGGTCTTTTGACGCCCTGTAGAAGTATGTGGTGAGACTCGTATAGTTCAAATGTTCAAATGTGTGTGAATGCCTAAGGGGCCAAACTGCTGAGATCATCGGTCCCTAGACTTATATACTACTTAAACTAACTTACGCTAAGAACAGCAGACACATCCATGCCTTACGGAGGACTCGAACCTCCGGCGGGGGGGGGGGGGAGGTGGGGGGCGGGGGGCCGCGAAATCTGTGACATGGCGCCTCTAACCGCGCGGCCACTCCGCGCAGCCTGTGTGGCGTTCGGTAAAGAACTGAGATTGTCTTCTGGGTAGCATCCATGCAGGGCCGTTACAACACTTTGAAATCTTTTCGGATGGTAGAGTCTGTGCAACACGAGTAGACGATTTCACGCTGCTTTCGAATCACGTATGCAAGTAGAGAACTATATTGTGGGGTGAGTGTTTATTTCGTGATGAGGGTTGGTGGACGGTAAGGCTACGTAAATGACTAATTTTTACAGTAAAGAGTAGGCAGAACTTGGGCTTAGGTTTCATTACCGAAAGAAAGGAAGGAACGAAGATTAGGGTTTAACGTCCCATCGACATTGAGGTCATTAGCTTGGACTGGTTCGAGGATGGAGAAGGAGATCGGCTGCACCCTTTCAAAGGAGCCACCCAGGTATTTGCCTGGAGTGATTAGGGAAGTTATGGAAAACCTAAATCAGGATAGCGGGGCGCGGATTTGAATTTTCGTCCTCCCGTATGCGAGCTCAGTGTGTTAACCACTGCGCCGCCTCGTTCGGTTTTTGTTTTCTACATAGCTGATTGAGTCAGCGAATTGGCAAAAATTTTTCGTTAGTTTTTGTGCATTATTAAAAACAATTACTACGATCTTAATTCTTTGATCTAGAGATGGAAACCGATTTGAAATATATTTTCCTGCAATAACTGAAAATGTTACTTACACTGTTCTTGCTAATTTCGTAACTGTTTGACTACATTATTTAATATTTTGGCTCCATTCAATTTCTCATTGTATATTACTTGATTTACTGTTCACTTGGTAAGCACCCACAGTTTTACGGATGTGTGTTCATTCTGGTCTTGTATTAGTCCATCTCCTTATCACGCTGTCTCTCACTCTTTCACTATCCACCTCTTCTGCCCCCATACCTTTTCATCTCCTTCTGTCCCTCTCTCAGTCCATCTTCTTCGACCCCCTCTCTCTCTTTCAATCTGTTCCACCCACCTCTGCCCCCCCCCTCCCCATGTGTCTCATAGCCTCCTTTCACTTCTGCTCTTTCCCCTCTCTGTCCATCTCCTCCTACCCCCTCTATTTCGTCCACTTTCCCATTTTTGTGATGCTACTGCTTCCCCTCTCTCTGTCCATCTTCTCCTTCCTCTTCGGCTTGCTCACCTCTTCCCCTCCCCTTCCTCTGTCCATCTCTCCTCTCGCTTTCCATCTCCTCCTCTTCCATCTCTTTGTCAATTTTCCTCTGTCTATGTCTGTTCTTCTCCTCCTTTCCCACCACCCCACATATCTCTCCTTCCCCCTCTCTCTGCCAATCTGCACCTCTTTCCCCGCTTAACACATCTCCTTCTCTCCACTCTCTGTGTTAATTTCCCCCTCCCCTGCCTCCATCTATCTGCTTCTCCTCCTGCCTGTGCCCATCTCCTCATTCCCCCTCGCTGTCTACCATCTTCTTTTCCCCCTTATCTCTCCAGGTTCTGACACTCAGTCCAATACGAAGCTGGTTGTTCTTACCCTTACCGCATTTCTTTCCAGATTGTAACTAATATGTGTACCAGATCTTACAGACATTTTTCGAAGGGTTTAGAATGACATATTTAACATACTTCAAGTGTTCTTGTACACGTATTTCACCTGTATTTCTAGCGAATTTCCTCCTAAAGTTTTCATTTTCATGCAATTCATTGTTTATGACGTATCCTCTGAACTACGTGTTGTACAGTGACATGATTTTGAAGGTACATCCAGTGGTACATATGGCTAATTTCCGCGAAATGTTATGTGAATAGAGCTAGTAGTAAAGAAGAATAAATTGAAACGTCATGCGTGGTACAGCGGTTTCAGACACATCTCAGCGTTTATGACGTCGAATATCCGAACTATGTGTAGTATAATGATATATTTTTGTGGGTACAGTCAGCAGCAAATGTGGATACTGTCTGCGAAAGGTGTCGGGAGCTGAGTTAGTAGCAAAGTCATAAAAAAATTTAACGTCCTGCATGATTCCGTACTTTTTCACTCCTGCAGTGTTTATAACGTCATGTTTCCTAAACTAAGAGTCCTACAATGATTTAATCTTTGTAGCACACTCAAGTCTATATGTGAATACTATCCGCAAAATGTGTCACGAATGCGGTTAGTAGTGAAGTAGTAATTAATTAAATCACGCGTCATGTGACAGCGAAAATGTAATAAGTGACAAACATGTTTTCTTACGTCATTTCGTCGGGTCGGCAGCGAGGAAGAGCTTAATAAAGTTTTGACACTATATGTAAAGGTAGTTGCCAGTCTGTAAGTGCTCTCATTCTCAAATACTAGATGAGTAAAGCACTGGGATTCTCGCGTCGTGGGCTACACTGCCTTGTCACCTCCACTCCTACTACTTTGATGGGTGGTTGGTTCTTACCCTCACAGCGAATCTATACAAATAGTAAATGATATGTTCACCAAACTAAACTAAACTACGTTCGAACAGGCCTCGGAAGGCCCAAAAGTGTCGACTAACAACCGTGTTATCCTCAGCCGATATGCAGCACTGGACACGGTTATGGAGGGGCATGTGGCCAGTACACGGTTCTCCCGGACGTTCTCAGTTTTCGTGACCGGAGCCGCTACCTCTCAGTCAAGAAGATCTTCACTTTCCCTCACAAGGGCGAGTGGAGCCCGCTTGCCAACGAGCGCTCGGAACACCCGGATGGTCACCCATCCAAATGCTAGCCAAGCCCGACAACTCTTATCTTCGGTGATCGAACGGGAACTGGTGCTGCCTCTGCGGCAAGGCCGTTGGTGATATGTGCACTAATTTTGTTTGAAATTGGTCCCTTGGTTTTGGACCAGATATGTATGATACATTCCTACATACATACTTACGTACATACATTTTTTTTATAATTTGTATGGCTTTATTAGTGTTTTATTAGTCCTCGCCAGGAGCAGCTTATCATAGACAGCTGGGGACGTTATTAGGGCAGAAGCACGGCGTTGGACAAACACCACTGGGACTGCGGAGCCAAAACACGTATCTAGCAGGAATATCATAGTATTCCCCATAAGCGGTAAGGAGAAGTAAGGGCAACTCTGGAACGCTGATAAACTATCGGACTCCTACTCACACTCATAAGACGCATTCACCGAATTTCCTACAAGTGAACTGGGGTATGTACCAATTTGGGTGTAAAAATGAAATTGGCTAAAATGTGGCAGCTGATAATAAATAAAATCTAATTGTACCATAGGGAACCAGTAAAAGACTTCATTGTATTAAGTATAAAATTAGCATACACGATAACAAAAAACAGAAAACATGATCAATAATAAAAGCATGCTGTATTCGAACAGCGTAGACTGCAATAAAGCGAGATATAAAGAGTTGCAGAAACCCCCAAGATCTATGGTTCAAATGGTTCAAATGGCTCTGAGCGCTATGCGACTTAACTTTTGAGGTCATCAGTCGCCTAGATCTTAGAACTAATTAAACCTAACTAACCTAAGGACATCACACACATCCATGCCCGAGGCAGGATTCGAACCTGCGACCGTAGCAGTCTCTCGGCTCCAGACTGTAGCGTCTAGAACCGCGCGGCCACTCCGGCCGGCCCCAAGATCTATGAGCTCACATTAAGGTGACTTACCGTGTTCCACAGTCAAGCAAATCCGTGGGTTACAATAAGCGTAAAAAAGTACAGTCATACTAAGAATCATAGACAATAAAATTATAGGTGAAGAAAAATGTTGATTGTCGGAAATAAAACAAACACTTAAAAACTTCAATTAATACAGAGGTACATAAATATACGTGAACAAAAGCAACACCTAAAAGCCCAAGAAAACACCAAAATAACAATACAACTTTACTAAAATAAGTCCCAGAAATGACATATAATGTCTAGACACTAACGCGCCAAATTCATCATGAGTTATTATAGGTAAATGAAATCGGTAATATTGCTATGGCAGAGAACGCCCAAGCGGAATACATAACGTAATGAGTAGCTAACAAACTACGTAGGTTGCTCACAGAACCGACCATATCACTGTGAAATTGCTATAACGCCTAGTACCTGGAAATATGCATCGTCAAAGAAATGACGAATGCCTAAACAGGGACAGCGAGCTAGTTATTCGCAACCAAAACCATAAAACCACCGCGCCCAATTAAAGTTCAAATCGATCTCTTATATTATTATTATTCTCGTGTCAGAAACATGCAGGTACAAAAATGGTCAAATGTGTGTGAAATCTTGTGGGACTTAACTGCGAAGGTCATCAGTCCCTAAGCTTACGCACTACTTAACCTAAATTATCCTAAGGACAAACACACACACACACCCATGCCCGAGGGAGGACTCGAACCTCTGCCGAGACCAGCCACACAGTCCATGACAGCAGCGCCTAGACAGCTCGGCTAATCCCGCGTGACATGCAAGTACATGTACATACATTTTACACGGTTATGATTAAATTACTTTTGACCAAAACTTGGCCACTCCCAGTGCATTTTCTGTTTCTTGTTGAAGATCATTTTCTGTACAGGAGACTGGGCAAAATCGGCACCGAAGCATGTGCCGAACTGTCTGCTCTTCTCCACAGTCACACCGAACATCATTTGGATCAGTGTATCCCCACCCTGCCAAGTTAACTGTCGATCGTCCAACTCTAGATCTCAGTGTATTCAGGGACTTCCAAGTTGTCCTTTCCCCGTCATGGTCTGGAGGTAAAGCTTCAGCAACTCTTTTACTACCAGGGGGAAGGTGGGTCGTATCCCTCCATAGTTGTAACCTAGCTTCTTCAGCAGCGTTGAAGTCCTACAGAAACTCTTCCTTGACTTCAGTCATTGCAGAGGCGATTCTTGCCCATGCAGAGAATGGGTAGTTTTCTGTTCCACTGCCTCCCTTTCTTTCCTTGTCCGCAGCTATCTCTCTTCGAACCGGTGGTGGTGCTTTTTCTGCGAAGTGGGAAAGCCATTTGACTGGAGTGGATTTCAAGCAACCTGCTATAGTTCTGCAGGTTTCGTTGAGAGTAGCATCCACCTGTTTGGCATGATTTGAATCATACCAAACAGGACAGGCGTACTCTGCCGTAGAATAGCACAGGGCCATTGCCATTGACTACCCCTCTGTGAACTGTCCACTTTCCGCAGGACATTGTTCCTGGTGGAAATTTCGACTTCAATTTCATGCAGTGCCATTTGAAAGTGAGAGATTTTTCAAGTGTCACTCCTAGGTATTTTGGAGTCTCGTAGTGTTCTATTTCGACCCCAAAACATACTACTTTTAACTAGCAAGTGGCTTCCTTGTTTCTCAAACGCAAATCATACACATGGGTCTTTGAAGGGTTTGGTTTAAGCTTGTATGTAAACCACTTACTCAAAACAGTCTTGCTGGACTAATAATAGGAACACCCACTGACAACGACTATCATGGGAAGGACAAACTGGGGTGCACTTTGTTGGCCAATAAATGCAAATGCAATACAGTAACCTATTTAACCTTAGCTGAACACTAGATCAACACAGGAAATCCAATATTTCTAACCGAACCCAAATGTATTGGTACAATTATGCAATAAAAGCAACACAAAAGTGCTCCACCATTACTGAAATCGAGCCATGAAAAGTAAACAATCATCAGACTATGGCAACACCTAATAATACCGAAAAAGGTAAATGAGGACCAATAATAACTAACATTAATTCCTCAGCTGTCATCCAATCCCATTTAACAGAATCTAAGACAACCGTATTAACACGTAACACATCTAAATAGAAACATAAAGGAGAAAAATGACCAGTTTTGTACGGCGGAGCTCCTGATTGTATACTGTATACTTCTGATCTTTTCAATGTTATTGCAAGTTCTCTTGCAAACGAGTGATGTTAAATAGTTTCATGACTAAGATATACGTACATATGTTTTATTCTATTGTGCTGGATATAAACAGAGATCAGTTTTAAGGCTACTACTTTCATTTTGTAGCTTTGCTTTTATGAGTGAGTGTGAATTCCTAAGGGACTAGACTGCTGAGGTGATCAGTCCCTAGACTTAATCACTACCTAAACTAACTTAAACAACCTTACGCTAAGGACAACACACACACCCATGCCCGGGGGAGGACTCGGACGTCCGGCGGGAGAGACCCCGCAATTCGTGACATGGTAAGTGCTTTTACGATTACCCGTCACTTTCTGTAAAGTTTGATTTGTACACCCCGATATACACTACATGTGTACTCTTTTACTGTACAGGGACCTGAAGATGGCATTGTGGAATGCCGAAACTGGTAGTAAAATAATAAATAAATAAATAAATAAATAAACAAATAACATCTCAATTACACGACTGTTGGCGAATTTCATTGATAATTACTTGACCAGCTGATATGCTCTGTCTATGATGGGTCAAAAGAGATTACCATTTCCAGTCAATGATCGCTTCAGTTGAATCGGACGAACCAGTCTATTCCATGCAAACATGGTCTACGCCAGTATGAAGTAAACATCAGATGGCACAATGCCATGTTGACAACTTGAAGAAATGGCTTCGTGGAGACTACACCACACTGAAACCTACCATCAGCTCTTACCAACTGAAATACGGACTCATGCCACCACGCCACTGTTTTCCAATCGTCTAGGATTCTACCCACATGGTTATGAGCCCAGGAGACGTGCTGCATGCGATGCCTCATCGTCTGCTGCCATAGGCCATTAACTCGAAATTTCGCCGCACTATCTGAAAGGAGGCGTCCCACTTTGGTTCCTGCGGTTACTTCACGCTGTGTTCTTTGTATCTTAGCACCGACTACTCTACGCAAACGCCTCTGTTCTTGGTTCAGTGAAGGCCGTCGGCCACTACGCTCCCGTGGTGAGAGGTAATGCCTGACGTTTGTCACTCTTGACACATTCTTGACGTTATGACTCTCGGAATAATGAATTCTCTAACAATTTCCTAAATGTTATGTTCCATGCATCTAACAGCAACTGCCATTCCGCACCCAAAGTCTGTTAATTCTCGTCGTACGGCCGTCACCACGTCGAAACCTATTCACATGATTGGCGACTCCATAGTGTCCTGTGCACTACGACCAGATAATGGGTATACTTGGAAGGATAGACGGCATTGGTCGTATATTTTTGTTTATTATTGCAAAATCGATTTTCGGTCACTTAGTGACCATCTTCAGTGCTGTAATATATAACTTAAATTAGTAAGCACTGGTGTCAATAAGCTTACGGCGATCACATAGACTGAGTGATCGCCGTAACCTTATTGACACCAGTGCTTACTAATTTAAGTTATATATTACAGCACTGAAGATGGTCACTAAGTGACCGAAAATCGATTTTGCGATAATAAACAAAAATATACGACCAATGCTGTCTATCCTTCCGAGTATACCTATTCACATGAATCACCGGAGTACAAATGACACCTCCGCCAAAGCACTACGCTTTCATACCGTGTGTAGGCAATACAAGCGCCATGTGTATATGTCACCCCACTGTAATACTGAAAATGTACTGTGGCGTGCCTTGCACAGCCTGTGTCTTGCATTCGCACACGGAAGGGTACGAATGTACAGTTGCAAAAGTACTGTGGTGTGGTTCCCGTCGCAAAGAGGACAGTTGTGCATAGCGTCCTTCTGTCGCTCTTCCACTGTATTCAGTGAGATCACACACGAAGTGCTTATCGGTCAGCCTGCCAGAGTAGCCGAGCGTTTCTAACCGCTTCAGTATGGAACCACGCGACCGCTACGGTCGCAGGTTTGAATCCTGCCTCGGGCATGGATGTATGTGATGTGCTTAGGTTGGTTAGGTATAAGTAGTTCTAAGTTCTAGGGGACTGATGACCTCCGATGTTAAGTCCCATAGTGCTCAGAGTCTTTTGAAACATTTTTTTTGCTTATCGATCAACTCTTCGCCAGCACACTTATCCGCACTTCTGTGTATCACTGTTAACGTACAACCAAATAACCAATACCACCGAAAAACACAGAGGCAGGACCGAAAAGAACTCGATGCAAGCTTGAGGGCGTACTGCGCATTATTGCTGTCAACGGCTAGCAAGCACCAGGAGTGAATGGAGCAAGTTAGTTCAAAAAATGGTTCAAATGGCTCTGAGGGCTATGGGACTTAACATCTTAGGTCATCAGTCCCCTTGACTTAGAACTACCTAAAGCTAACCAACCCGAGGACACCACACACATCCACGCCGGAGGCTGGATTGGAACCCGCGACCGCAGCAGCAGCGCGGCTCCGGACTGAAGCGCCTAGAACCGCTCGGCCACAACGGCCGGCAGCAAGTTAGTTTCCAAACGCGGCACATCGTGTAAAGACGACATTTTCACAGCTGTGCAAATACTTTCAATTCATTTTAGGTACAAAGAGGACTGGTTGGCGCGCCGAGAGAGGGAGACGGGGGGGTTAGGAAAGCAAAGGGGAGGAGGGGGCGTTACGAAAGCAAACGAAACGCAATTATTCGGTAACGAGCCACCCTAGAAGACAGGCCCCTTGTACCAAAATTGATTATTTGCGTTTAGTTTGAATTCTTACTCTAGACTGCCTTGTAAGGGACACCATTGACCTCCAACGCTCGGAACGGCACGAAACCTTGCTTAGACTAACACTCGATTATAAAAACAACACCTGTGTCATTCCATGCAAAACTTGACACTTCTCTGATAGCGCCATCAGACGGTAGCATTTTAGCATTTTGTTGCTGCACTAATAAGTGCTCGAGTGCGTGAAAGGTATAGTTGCAGTAGAAATGTGCCTCTTGGAATGTTCGAATGCCGATTACTGTGTAAACTGTGTAGATTGATAACATCAAGAGAGTTAATCCTATTAACGTGGTCCGAGTATTATGGGTAAAGTTGCGTCGCGTTGAATATGGAAATGTATTTTAGGTAGAGAATAGATAGTTCGCGGTTATATTATATAACGCAATAACTGAGAAATATAATAGGGGTGACTAAGAACTACATGACTGTGCGCTGGACTGATATACTGATTTTAGAGAACAGGAAGAACCTGAACCTGAAGTTGGCTGTTCCAGCAGTCCACAACGATGTACTCCAGAGAAATGGGAACTGTCCGGTCAAAGTACTACAAACTATATCCACACAAACAGTCTAGGTCCATTGTATTAGAAGGTATTGGTGACAGCATACTAGAGAACATTTATGGAGAGTATTACAATAGTGGCTTCATTTCTTAAAGCAAAATAATGAGGCATTATGAGTGAGTTAAAGTAAATCAAACTGCAGATTAATTCTACATTATGTAGTATTGATTCAAAACATTCTTGGTTGCAATTTTAGTTTTCTATTTTTCAACTACACGTTTCGCCCTATTTAGGAACCTTCAAGTTATCTTAATTCGGTATTTCTTAAAAGAATCCTTTAGTCAGTGTAGCCAAAGGGCATCGTCGAAAATATCAGGCCAACATGGCCTTCGTTTTTTCTGAGTATCCGATCACTGGTGAATTTTTATCTGATTTTACTATTTTACATTTCTAGTTTTAATGAGTTTAACGAAGGCGATGTTGGCCTGATATTTTCGACGATGCCCTTTGGCTGCACTGACTAAAGGATTATTTTAAGAAATACCAAATTAAGATAACGTGGAGATGCCTAAAGAAGGCGAAACGCGTCGTTGAAAAATAAAAAACTAAAATTGCTACCAACACTGCTTTTAATCAGTACTGTTAAGCACTGGTTTGCTGTATGCCACATATGGACTGGAAAAATTTCTAATTCTACATTTATCAAAAAGCACGCAGGAGGCTGTTTCACAGGAAACAAAATGTCACATTTACAAATTATCAAAGAGCATGTAGTATCACAATTTTATAGAGCTAGGATCTAAACTTCAATATTGGCGCTTACAAATTTTGGCAGTAGAAGCGTCTAAAATGGCTGGCTTGGATAATTTAAAACTTTCGATTTCGTTTGTTGACAATTTTTAGGCTGAATAGGGCATTTCATCCAGGCGTAATACTACATTTGTCACGCTTAAAGACAGAGAAGACGATAACAGACACATCAGGAGGCAAAAGAGTTTGTGAAAGCAGCGAACTTGTTTACGACTAAGCAGGGTGTGGACGACGGGAATGTTGGCAACCTCTGTTTGAGAAGGATTGTTGAATTTTGTAAGACGGCAATGCGCGAAAACGACAAGTGAACGTACATGATCATTAATCATCATCAGACTTTACTCTGTAATTTACAGTCAGATATCTGGGCCACAGTACACCCTATGTAGCAAATATGCATGGCGGGCATTTGACACCGACATACCCGTATCATGATTTGAAAATGTAATTAGTGTTGTAAGTAGGCTGTTTAGGTTTTTATATTGGTAACCCCATGTAGCGCACTGTATGAAAATCACTGGCTGTGCTATGTGCAGTCTGTGGCTGGGTGGCATTGTAGTAATATTCGCTATTGTAGTGTTGGGCTGTTGGCTGTTAACAGCGTGTGGCATTGCGCAGTTGGAGGTGAGCCGCCAGCAGTGGTGGATGTGGGGAGAGAGATGGCGGAGTTTTGATGGACGTGTGTCCATCAGAGAGAGGACGTTTGTAAGACTGGATGTCATGAGCTGCTATATATATTATGACTTTTGAACACTATTAAGGTACATACATTGTTTGTTCTCTATCAAAATCTTTCATTTGCTAACTATGCCTATCAGGAGTTAGTGCCTTCAGTAGTTTGAATCTTTTATTTAGCTGGCAGTAGTGGCGCTCGCTGTTTTGCAGTAGTTTTTGTGAGGTAAGTGATTTGTGAAAGGTATAGGTTAATGTTAGTCAGGGCCATTATTTTGTAGGGATTATTGAAAGTCAGATTGCGTTGCGCTAAAAATATTGTGTGTCAGTTTAAGCACAGTCATGTATAATTGTTCAAATGGGACGTTTCAGTGAGGCTGTTGATATTGGACTGCTTCAATGTGAAAGTGCTTTTCAATGTCAAAACTGGCTCTAGTAACACGTACATATTGCTCTCTTTCACTTTGTTTTAACCACTTCGTCAAAATTCCTCATCTGCGCTATGAGGAGTAATACAAGCACTAAAATGTGTGTAAGATATTTGTATTGTGCGCTATTATCATTATTTCAAACACAGGGTTGTGGCGCTGTTAGTTGAGAGTGTAATTATACCCTGATGTCACTGAACCGTATTGATATCTTGTTACTTTGTTACTCTCTGTTAAACTATCATTTGTTGTTGAACGCAACGTTTTGCACGGAAATGACCCAAATCACACTGATTTTATGTTCGGGTGTTATCCTAAGAATGGTTCTAGGAGTTCGAGGTCAAATGTATGTCATCTTAGTACCCTCATTTCATTGAAAATTTCAACGTAACATCAATGTTAACGGTATCTTTTTCTACTAAAGAAATTTGTTTCATTCACTCACGGTACTCTCTATTGACAACATTAGTCCCCACTTTACACTTCCGCCTCAGCTTTGCATAACCACCACTCGGATGTGTCTCGCTTGTATTTTTCAGTAGTAGTAGTAGTGGGGCTTTAATAGTGCTACACAGCAGTATGGGTGGATGTGACGATGAAGGCACCCTGAATGTATCTCGTCTATGTGTTTACTGAATGCAGTGGAGAAACGGTGCACGCGCTGAGAACACATTATTTCACCTATGTCCGACGGTTTGTGTATTAATCTCTGTTTCGAGTTACACGTTTGCGTAGTTACGTATTAAAGGATTGTGAAACACGTATGTATTCAGTGTATTCATTAACGGCGATGGCGTGGCATGACAGAATCTCTGACCAGAGGGTTATTTATCGTTGCTAGTCTGCGCTTGACCGCGCGAGTGTTCAGTTGCGAGTTGGACTCAGTTCAGTTGCGTGTAGCGAGTCGGCAGGAACAGTAGTTGTATGTGAGGAGTTGGCGGGCGTCGACATGGGTCTCTGGTCACGGTTCGGGACGAGGTATATTGTTAAATAAGGTAATGAAGCTGCATTGCGCTCAGCCAATAACATCTGTTAATTGTAATTAATTTGTTCAAGAAAGGCCCCAATAATAATTTTGTTTTGAAAGCAATCGTTTTAAGAAAAGGATCATTCCAATTTCCTATGTTTTTCCTCCCAGAATCAATTTATCAGTTTAATTACTGCACAGGGCCTAATGTCAGCGATGCTGCCCTATTATTGTTGGTTTAAGGATTAATCTTCATATCTTAATTTTAGTGTCGAGTTTACATTTGGGTCATTATTATTCTATAATTTTTGTGGGGACCAAATATTTGGCTCGTTTTCATTATCATAGACTTTTCTTTTATTTCTGCTGGGAGGTTGCGTTTAGCACGACGACCATTTATATTTAATTAATTATTTTCTTTCATTTTGTGAGAAGGTTACACTTGGCTCTGTTGTTGTTGTGGTCTTCAGTCCTGAGACTGGTTTGATGCAGCTCTCCATGCTACTCTATCCTGTGCAAGCTTTTTCATCTCCCAGTACCTACTGCAACCTACATCCTTCTGAATCTGCTTAGTGTATTCATCTCTTGGTCTCCCTCTACGATTTTTACCCTCCACGCTGCCCTCCAATACTAAATTGGTGATCCCTTGATGCCTCAGAACATGTCCTACCAACCGATCCCTTCTTCTGGTCAAGTTGTGCCACAAACTTCTCTTCTCCCCAATCCTATTCAATACCTCCTCATTAGTTATGTGATCTACCCATCTAATCTTCAGCATTCTTCTGTAGCACCACATTTCGAAAGCTTCTATTCTCTTCTTGTCCAAACTATTTATCGTCCATGTTTCACTTCCATACATGGCTACACTCCATACGAATACTTTCAGAAATGACTTCCTGACACTTAAATCAATACTGGATGTTAACAAATTTCTCTTCTTCAGAGACGCTTTCCTTGCCATTGCCAGCCTACATTTTATATCCTCTCTACTTCGACCATCATCAGTTATTTTGCTCCCCAAATAGCAAAACTCCTTTACTACTTTAAGTGCCTCATTTCCTAATCTAATTCCCTCAGCATCACCCGACTTAATTAGACTACATTCCATTATCCTTGTTTTGCTTTTGTTGATGTTCATCTTATATCCTCCTTTCAAGACACTGTCCATTCCATTCAACTGCTCTTCCAAGTCCTTTGCTGTCTCTGACAGAATTACAATGTCATCGGCAAACCTCAAAGTTTTTATTTCTTCTCCATGAATTTTAATACCTACTCCGAATTTTTCTTTTGTTTCCTTTACTGCTTGCTCAATATACAGATTGAACAACATCGGGGAGAGGCTACAACCCTGTCTTACTCCCTTCCCAACCACTGCTTCCCTTTCATGTCCCTCGACTCTTATAACTGCCATCTGGTTTCTGTACAAATTGTAAATAGCCTTTCGCTCCCTGTATTTTACCCCTGCCACCTTTAGAATTTTAAAGAGAGTATTCCAGTCAACATTGTCAAAAGCTTTCTCTAAGTCTACAAATGCTAGAAACGTAGGTTTGCCTTTCCTTAATCTTTCTTCTAAGATAAGTCGTAAGGTCAGTATTGCCTCACGTGTTCCAGTGTTTCTACGGAATCCAAACTGATCTTCCCCGAGGTTGGCTTCTACTAGTTTTTCCATTCGTCTGTAAAGAATTCGTGTTAGTATTTTGCAGCTGTGACTTATTAAACTGATAGTTCGGTAATTTTCACATCTGTCAACACCTGCTTTCTTTGGGATTGGAATTATTATATTCTTCTTGAAGTCTGAGGGTATTTCGCCTGTTTCATACATCTTGCTCACCAGATGGTAGAGTTTTGTCAGGACTGGCTCCCCCACGGCCGTCAGTAGTTCCAATGGAATATTGTCTACTCCGGGGGCCTTGTTTCGACTCAGGTCTTTCAGTGCTCTGTCAAACTCTTCACGCAGTATCATATCTCCCATTTCATCTTCATCTACATCCTCTTCCATTTCCATAATATTGTCCTCAAGTACATCGCCCTTGTATAGACCCTCTATATACTCCTTCCACCTTTCTGCTTTCCCTTCTTTGCTTAGAACTGGGTTTCCATCTGAGCTCTTGATATTCATACAAGTCGTTCTCTTATCTCCAAAGGTCTCTTTAATTTTCCTATAGGCGGTATCTATCTTACCCCTAGTGAGATAGGGCTCTACATCCTTACATTTGTCCTCTAGCCATCCCTGCTTAGCCATTTTGCACTTCCTGTCGATCTCATTTTTGAGACGTTTGTATTCCTTTTTGCCTGTTTCACTTACTGCATTTTTATATTTTCTCCTTTCATCAAGTAAATTCAATATTTCTTCTGTTACCCAAGGATTTCTACTAGCCCTCGTCTTTTTACCTACTTGATCCTCTGCTGCCTTCACTACTTCATCCCTCAAAGCTACCCATTCTTCTTCTACTGTATTTATTTC
Source organism: Schistocerca americana (assembly GCF_021461395.2). Taxonomy (NCBI): domain Eukaryota; kingdom Metazoa; phylum Arthropoda; class Insecta; order Orthoptera; family Acrididae; genus Schistocerca; species Schistocerca americana. The sequence continues at coordinate 746,383,552 of NC_060122.1, read as the reverse complement.
CCCCATCCCTGTCAATTGCTCCCTTATGCTCTCCCTGAATCTCTGTACAACCTCTGGTTCTTTTAGTTTATCCAGGTCCCATCTCCTTAAATTCCCACCTTTTTGCAGTTTCTTCAGTTTTAATCTACAGGTCATAACCAATAGATTGTGGTCAGAGTCCACATCTGCCCCTGGAAATGTCTTACAATTTAAAACCTGGTTCCTAAATCTCTGTCTTACCATTATATAATCTATCTGATACCTTTTAGTATCTCCAGGGTTCTTCCATGTATACAACCTTCTTTCATGATTCTTAAACCAAGTGTTAGTTATGATTATGTTGTGCTCTGTGCAAAATTCGACCAGGCGGCTTCCTCTTTCATTTCTGTCCCCCAATCCATATTCACCTACTATGTTTCCTTCTCTCCCATTTCCTACACTCGAATTCCAGTCACCCATGACTATTAAATTTTCGTCTCCCTTCACAATCTGAATAATTTCTTTTATTTCATCATACATTTCTTCAATTTCTTCGTCATCTGCAGAGCTAGTTGGCATATAAACTTGTACTACTGTAGTAGGCGTGGGCTTCGTATCTATCTTGGCCACAATAATGCGTTCACTATGCTGTTTGTAGTAGCTTACCCGCATTCCTATTTTCCTATTCATTATTAAACCTACTCCTGCATTACCCCTATTTGATTTTGTGTTTATAACCCTGTAGTCACCTGACCAGAAGTCTTGTTCCTCCTGCCACCGAACTTCACTAATTCCCATTATATCTAACTTCAACCTATCCATTTCCCTTTTTAAATTTTCTAACCTACCTGCCCGATTAAGGGATCTGACATTCCACGCTCCGATCCGTAGAACGCCAGTTTTCTTTTTCCTGATAACGACATCCTCTTGAGTAGTCCCCGCCCGGAGATCCGAATGGGGGACTATTTTACCTCCGGAATATTTTACCCAAGAGGACGCCATCATCATGTAATCATACAGTAAAGCTGCATGCCCTCGGGAAAAATTACGGCTGTAGTTTCCCCTTGCTTTCAGCCGTTCGCAGTACCAGCACAGCAAGGCCGTTTTGGTTATTGTTACAAGGCCAGATCAGTCAATCATCCAGACTGTTCCCTTGCAACTACTGAAAAGGCTGCTGCCCCTCTTCAGGAACCACACGTTTGTCTGGCCTCTCAACAGATACCCCTCCGTTGTGGTTGCACCTACGGTACGGCTATCTGTATCGCTGAGGCACGCAAGCCTCCCCACCAACGGCAAGGTCCATGGTTCATGGGGCTCTATTCACATTAATATTTAAGTATTGTCTTTGTAAATTTTGCGGGGAGGTTACACTTGGCGACCCTGCAAGGATCGTATTTCGTTGAGAATCTTCTGAAAAGTAGTCAGATATCTGCTCTTATTTACTTAATATAATTAGCATTTGGCGCAACGCTTTTACTAATTTTGTGACTTTCTTTCCTCATATCATCGGCAATTCGTTGCTCTTTGTTGTATTTGTATTTGTTGGATTTTGTATTGTCTTTGTCTCATTTGTAAATAATTGTGACTATTGTAAAAATGCCGTGAGAGACTATTAATAGTGCATCGTGAGGTATAATGAGTGAAATAACCGATTTAAATAACTTCACTGATAGTACTTGTGACACACAGTGTATTGATGACAATCCTCCGTTTACTGACAATCAGTACGCACCGACCACTAATGTTAATTTTGATCCTAGTGATGAACAGACGAACTCAATTGTGTCCTCTGTTAATTTGACGACAATTGATGACACGGGGCATTCTGTTGCAATGAGCGGTGCCCAGCTTAATGCACCCGGTTTCCAGGATTTACGTGACGAACAGACAAACTTTTCTAATGAAAATGAACAGTGTAATCAGAGTATGACAGATTCATTTAATCTCGGTGTAGCGTCTAACAGTGCACATCCGATTAGCAAACATTTTCAAGAATCACAGAGTAACCAAATGGTTACACAAAACGTGACAATTGCAGGTACGTCATCAAACATCACAGACAATAGAGCCGGTAATATTGACTTGGAAGAAATTATCGCAAGATTGCTACAACAAAAATTTAGTGAACAGAACAAAAAATTTAATAAAATTAATGAAAAACTAGACAACAATGATGAAAATTTCAAACAGCTTAGTGAACAGGTCAGACAACAGAGTGAAGATAACAAACAAGATAACGAAAAACTCAAACAATACTTTAATGAAAAATTAGACAACAATTCCAGACAGCTTAGTGAACAAATTAGAGACGTTGCCGTGCAGTGTCATGATACTAAGGAACAGGTACGCGACGAGATTGAGGCTTGTTCAAGAAAAAGTAGCGAAGAAATTAGATCTCTTGCTCAAGAATTAAGGGATATGCAAACAGCTACAACAGAAACACTTTGAGAGCAAATTAGCGCAGTCGGTAAACAATGCTCTGAAAAGGCTACACAATTACGCGACGAGTTTAAATTAATGACAGCAGAACTTTCGTGTACAATGGATGCAAAGATAGACGCGAAATTCGACCAACAGAACACTCAGATTGACGAACGTTTTAATCACAACATACAAAACAGTGATACGCGTTTCCGCAAATTTATTCAGGATCAAAATAAAGTAAAACGTCAGGTCATGGAAACAATCACTGCTCAGAGACAAGAAGACCAACGTAAAATCTTTGCGAAGGCAAAAACATATGTAGACAACAATATTGCTACAGTATCAGACAAAATTAATACCATCGAACAGTTGAACACCGAATTACGTGATGAGATATCTGACCTTAAAACCAAAAACAGATACACACTCAGTAGATTTTCAAACAGTGACCGAAAGACTTGAACAATTAGAACTAACACAGGATTCCAATGTCGACAAAGCTGACGTTAAAAAATTGAACGAAACCACACGTAAATTGCAAAAACAGATTAATGCTTCTGACACTAAGAACGATGATCAGGTAAAAATACTGACTGAAAAATATGATGAATTGGCCAGTCGTATTGACGTTATTGAAAGTAATAATGACAGCAAATCAGACGATACTGCACCGATTTTGTTTAACCAAACACCTGAATTCCAAAATTTACAGCAGACAATCAATGAGATCGATTCATCTAACAATACATTACGTAGAAAGTTGTCAAGTTTACAGCAAGAAGTAACAGAGATGAAAAATATTTCAGTTAATAACACATCACAGTAGACACCATTTTGCGAACATTTGTCAGACTGACACAGCGCGTATAATTTGGGTAATCTACAGAGAGTATGCGACTTAGATTCCGAACAGACACAGACAAATAGATTCTCTTACAATCGTGAACCTGTTCCATCATACAGAGACGATAATTTTGACTACAAACATTTTCTGTCAGTGAGAAAATTTAAAGTGTTTAAAAATGACAGAACACAGATTCACCCACTGGATTGGATACAACAATTTAGCTTTGCTTTTCCACTGACTTGGCCCGTAACACGTAAACTTGAATTTATTTGCAGTTTTTTTAAAGGCGAACCGGCAACTCGTATGAGACTGATCGCGAGGCAATGCTATTCAGCAGAAGAGTTTCAGAATGCTTTTCTGTCAGCGTATTGGTCGAAGACGACACAGCGTGGAATTAAAGATCAACTAATTAGTTTACCAAATTATGAGAACACAAATTTTCCCAGTGGCACGCAATTTTTTGAGCATATGGTACAACAAAACCAGTACTTAAGTGAACCATATAGTGAATCTGCACTCATTCAATTATGTATTTCTAAATTACCACGGTCATTAAGAGTGTCACTTTTAACGGGTCAGCAAAAAGAAAATATCTCGGCATTCTGGGATCTGTTACAGCTTTTGGAAATACAGCGATCAGATTATTCCTTCGTAAACAAAAATTTTTCATATAACAACCAAGGCCAACAAACGTACAGCAATTACGATCAACCACATAATTTCAATAGCAAAAGTAACAGACGCTTTAGGAACGACAACCACCAGAACTTTAATAGCAGACAAAATTTTTAGTATCAGTATCGTCAAAATTGTCAGCAGCAGGAACCACATTTTAGTAACAATAGAGGTTTTTCACAACAACAGCAACAAAACCAGCCGGTTAGCATACCTAACCAACAATGTGGTCTGCAGGGTCAACCAAGCTTTAATGTTTCGCCACGTGCACATATATTCCCAGCTACAACAAACAGTAACGCACGCCAGCAAGGAAATAACTACGTACAGAAAACTCAATATTTCAGTTCCTATCGCAATGCACCGTATAGGAATGACCATCATGATAGACGTAAAAACAATGAGCACAATTATCTGCATACGTATAATAACAGTCGGTCTTACGAGCAGCAAAATGATCAGCAACAACATATTCTCATGAATGAACCCGACAGTGGGTATCATCCAGAAAGTAATACGTCTGGAAGAAATAACAGAACAGTTCAAATAGTCGAAATGCCACAGAATTGTCCTGAAAATAATAACATGTCAGATAGAATTTGACTAGATACTGTAAAGGTCGCATCTTCCAGTAACACAAGCACTACTTTAGGCACGCAGAATGTTGTTCACGAAAATGTTATTACTTTTGACGACATCCGAGACACTCTTTTACAGGAAAGACCAGTTGTTGAAAAAACAATTTCACATCCTGTCATCGAAATTAAAATTGGTTCATCGAAATTCTCAGCAGTAATCGATTCTGGGTCACCTATGTCAGTAATAAATGAAGAAACTTTTAACGAGTGTAACAAAGAGAATACCTATCCTACATTACCATTAGGCAAAACGAAAGTAAAAGGAGCAGTATCGAGTAAAGGAGTAGATGTTAAATTACAGACGCATTTATCATTTTGTATTGCAGGTCACACATTTCACTCAAATTTTTGGATTGTTCCATTATTGACAACAGACTTTATTTTAGGTACTAATTTTCTGGTACAACACGACGCAGTTATTGATTTTCAAAATTCGTATTTAATGTTAAAGGATGAAAATGTACAATTGGCTTTGGAATTTCAGTACTTATTATCTGCAGAAGAACAGACAATTAATCGCACAGAGGTCATTTCCGTATCACGTAACATAGACTGTCATTCCACATTGTTCACAGATACGTACGTACACAACTATAATACTCCAGACGAAGCCGACTATGACGCTATGCAGATGATTTTTGATAAAGTTAAACAAAGCAGTGCAAATACAGAAGACGAACGGACGCAACTACACAAAATTCTTTTACAGCAATCTCCAGTTTTTAACAACATTCCTGGTACTATGTCCGGTTTTATGTGTGAATTTCAAGTCAAACAGCACGACACATTTAAAGCCAAGCATTATCCCATTCCATATATCCACCGAGAACAAGTTAAGAAAGAATTACAGGATATGCTTGACCAAGGAATTATTGAACCGGCAGTTAGTCCGTACATAAACCCGCTACATATTGTTAATAAAAAGTATGGCTCACTTCGCCTCGTACTTGATTCACGTCACATCAATAATTATTAATGAAACAGATCGACCACAGACACTAGAGGAACTTCTACAGAAATTTCACGGTACTGCTATTTATTCTACATTAGATCTGAAATCGGGATTTTGGCAAATTCAGCTCCATCCGAATTGCAGAAAATACACAGCATTTCTCTGTTTTGGTGACTGTTATCAATTTTGCAAATTACCATTCGGTTTAACATTTTTCTTCTGCAGCTTTTATTCGCGGTTTGAATACAATACTTCCGACAAAACTTAAAGACAGAATCACGACGTACGTAGATGACATTCTTATTGCTGAAGCTAACTGGACTGAACACAATCTGATTCTAGAACAACTGTTGCAAACTTTTCGTACACAAGGACTCACAGTTAATCTCAGTAAATCGCGTTTTGGTAAAACTTCTATACAATTTTTTGGACATGTAATCTCAGCAGAAGGCATTGCGCCTGACCCAGGAGAAACTTCAAGCTTTACGTGACATTACTGTTCCTACGACGAATAAACAATTACGGAGCTTTTTGGGCTTAATTAACTTTTTTCGTAAATTTATTCATTACTCTGCTTTAGATACCCCCAGATTATGTCAATTGACAGGTAGAAACAGTATTTGGTCCTGGGATAAGCAAGCACATTCTGAATTTATGAACCTGAAACATGCTTTGTTGAATGCTCCACTTTTATCGCACCCAGATCTTACCAGAAATTTTTCCATTGCCACCGACAGTTCTAACACCGCTTTAGGCGTACACATTTTTCAGGAAATTGAAGAAGATGGTTCTACAGTAATTAAAAACATCGCATTTGCAAGTCGCATTCTGTCACCTGCTGAACGAAGTTATTCTATTACTGAACTTGAAACATTATGTGTTGTTTTGGCTTTTACGAGATTTCGATTTTCTTTATGGAAGACATACCACCGTCTACACAGACCATAGAGCGATACAATTTTTACTTTCAGCTAAATTTACACAAGACAGACTAAGTAGATGGAAGCTTTATTTACAGGAATTTACAATTGTTCACATTCCCGGCACACAAAATGTTGTAGCAGACGCACTATCTCGTTCTCTCAGCAACAATCAGCAAGACGTCGCAACCAACTTCTGCAAAGCAAATTTCAGCGTGATGTACATTCAATAAGTTGCATTTCAAAATTTCATTTCGTCATCATTACAGGACACAGCACAAGAGCAAAGTAAAGACAACGTGTGGAAAGAAATTAAACACCTTTGGCAAGATAGGAAAAATGTTACGATTAGAAACCATTACACTGTACGCAATGACATTCTGTTTCGCCGCTCTCATCCTGACAGCAACAATTGGTTATCATGCATTCCTGATGAGCTGGTTAACAAATTAATCTGGTATACTCATTTAAGTTACGCACATTTCGGAGCTAGAAAATGTTTTCTTATACTGAGACAGAACTGTTATTTTACGAACATGGAGAAACGTATTCGACGAGTTTTAGCTTCATGTGAAATCTGCCAGAAGGCTAAATCAGACACGACTTCACATATTCCTCCATTATATCCCATTGTACCTGTTAAATTGAGACATATGGCAGCTGTAGACATTTTTGGTCCGATTCCCAGAACTAATAGAGGTTTTTGCTACATCTTTGTCGCTGTCGAACTCACTTCAAAATTTGTTACCTTCACTGCGTTACGCAAAGCTACTGCTAAAACTGTTTCGAAAGCATTTGTAAAACATTTTCTATTTCATGTAAGGCATGTGATGAAAGTAATTTCCGACAATGGATCACAATTTCGTTCTGCTATATGGACACGTATGTTACGAGCTAGAAACATTTCTCCGATCAATATATCTAGGTACCATGAACCTTCGAACCCTTGTGAGCGATTAATGTAAGAAATTGGTAAACTGTGTAGAATATACTACCATAAAAGACATATTGATTGGACACACACATACTCTCGTTCCAGGATGTAATTAATTCCATACCGAATGAATCTACTATGCTATCTCCGTCTTTTATACTGAAAAATGTTGAACCACCTAACAAAATTAGAGAATTAGTAACATTTCCTACATCTCGTCGACTACGTCACCACGAAATAATTGACATTGCGCTGAACAATATCAAACGTGCCGCAGAGCGCCGGAGAAGACAGCAAAAACGGGTTTGTATACGCCGTGACTTTCACATTGGACAGAAGATATTAGTACATACACACCATTTATCTAATAAAGGAAAAGGTAGGTGCAGTAAGTTTGAACTTCTATACGCAGCACCATATCGGATTCGCAGCATTCCTCACCCCAATGTTGTACACGTCGAAACTTTGAGAACCAGAAAATCGAAAGGAAACCACCACTGGTCAAACATCAAACCTTTTATTGAATAAAGATACTTTATGATTTAACATGCTATAGTGCCATTTGCTAATTTTATGATCACTTATGCAATTATATTCACATGAACACTTAATGTTGACTGTAGTATTTTTTCTTGGCAAGTGCCCGGCAAGGTAAGGTTAGCAGGTCGCTCTTCTTGTCGTTACATATCAGACTGTGCACATTTTTCCAGAGAAACTTACGTATCTTACGAATAATTGTGCAATTTTATCTAGTGACATATTAATTTTATTAAATTGTCTCTCCATTAAAGTCTTTAATTCTCGCCTCTATTAACTACACAACATACAAGCTGAACTCAAAGAAGGTCACATTTCTTGTCATCATTTTTTTTTAAATATATGTACGATTGTTTTCATATTTTGTTTGTATGCACTGTGAAATAGTTAAGATATAACACACACCAGTTGACTTGGACATTTTTTGCCCTATGATATCTCAACATCGTGACTGTTTTACATTTTTTGCTGCTGCATTGTAATATTCTGTGTACATTTTTGCATTTGAACACTGTCTATTTTTTTGACATATTACGTTTTCTGTCATGGTATGCTGTATGCTTAATTATGTTACCATAAAAAACCGATCATTATTTAGTGAGTATATGATGTAAATGCAAGACATTAATCTTTGTTCATCAATTTCAGAAAGAAATGATGCGTGAAAGACATAAATTAAACAAAAATGGGAATTTCACTTTCGGAATGGTCGAAAGAAGATGCAAACCTTGTGAGGAAGAGTAAATGGATCAGAATTGACAAGCATCAACAAGAATATACTATACACATCGTAGAATACCAGTCTTAACTAATTTTTTCTTTCAGAATACGAGGCGATTGATGCAGGCTGTCAGACAGAACTACACAACTTAGTTTTAGTGATGAAATATGGTAGAAATAAGGAATAGTTGTATAATGAATAATGAAGTGATGTTTTGCAGATGATAATGAACACTGATGAATAATGATGAAGAATATGCTACTATGGATAATGAAGTTTTTCTTTACAGGTGATGATAATAATGGAGTTATGATAATATGGATAATGAAGTGATGGATAATGAAATTTTTTTTCTTTACAGATGAGGATAATGTTGAAGTTATGTATTTATGCTATGTAGTTATTTAAGTATTTGTTGCAGTTCGTTTTGACAGTATGTGTCATATTGCATAGTTATTGCTGTTAATTCGAGGTCACTACTTTTCAGCATAAAATGCATTTTTTCTTTCAGTTTAATAATCCATTTTAGTATATTTTTGCAGGAGAAATTATTCATGAAATTAATGTTGTAGAAATAGTTGTTTATTAAACCTATGTTATTTATGAATGTGATTGCATATACCCTACTTATTTCATAATCTTGCTACAGCTGACTCATAATGAATGATGTTACACATTTTCATTTACAGCAACAACCCAAAAGCAATTTTTTTTCTATCCCCTGTAATTACCCAACGCAATGCATTGCTAGCACAAAAAAAAGGGAAAGTATTACCAGTCCCAAATAATGCTACCAACTTAAAAGAGTTATTAGTAATACTGAATGATGTTTTGCTATCACAGACTTTGAGTAATAGTTACAGTATAGTAATAATGGTTTGTAACTGGGAAATGAATGCTACTGATTACCGTATGGAGATGACCAATGCTTCTGTAATACTATGTTATTGACTACCTCCTGTTTCTCTGTAAATGACCTTTGATGATTTGTAATTAGGCAACGAATTTCAATGTTCTCTGTAAAACGAGTGACTTCTAATGATTTGTAATTAGGAAATGAGTGCCTATGTTCTCTGTAAATCATTATATGAATATTATTATGTAATGACTTCTGATGATTTGTAATTAGGAAATGAGTACCAATGTTCTCTGCAAAGCACCACATGAATATAATGACTTTTGATGATTTGTAATTAGGAAATGAGTGCCAATGTTCTCTGTAAAACACCTTATGAATATAATGACTTCTGATGATTTGTAATTAGGAAATGAGTGCCAATGTTCTCTGTAAAGCACCACATGAATATAATGACTTTTGATGATTTGTGATTAGGAAATGAGTGCCAATGTTCTCTGTAAAACACCATATGAATATAATGACTTCTGATGATTTGTAATTAGGAAACGAGTGCCAATGTTCTCTGTAAAGCACCACATGAATATAATGACTTCAAATGATTTGTAATTAGGAAATGAGTACCAATGTTCTCTGTAAAACACCACATTAATACTTCTGATGACTTGTAATTAGGAAATGAGTGCCAATGTTCTCTGTAAAACACCATATGAATATTATGACTTCTGATGATTTATAATTAGGCAATAAGTGCCAATGTTCTCTGTAAAACGCCAATTTATGAACATTATTCTGTAATACTACATACATGGTACAGAAATGTTCAATAACTGGGCAATGAATGCCGCAAACTACTAATGTAATTCTCAGTGAAGACTAGTATGTGACTTAATGTCCTTCACCTTCTGGCCTAACTACCCTGAATTACTGCAATATCCGTTTATCCCGTATATCCTCTTGATCATGGAGCACTATATTTGGTTTTTGCGCTAATTCTACGTTGGTGTACCTTACAAGAACGTGGTGTTGACATGACATGCTGTCCACCACCTTGAGCGATGGAGATGTTATTATGGTCCCACTGTTTGGTGTACCTAATGTACTGCTAAAATGATAACATGGAATATTACTACGACATTTCAGTGTCTTGGCTACGCTGATAAATACTTCTGGGAAAAGAACTTCCGATTGTTCCACTTGGTGTTGTGCTACAGTAGAATGATATGGACCTTCAGTGCAGCTGCGTGCAACCTAAAGTGCTACAACCATGATGCAATCCTTCCCTTTCCTATCCTAATTCTTGTAACACAGTGAAAATCATTTTTTGCTAATATGATTTGTGTTCATGACCAATACATTTTTTTTTTTTGATTTGCTGATATATACTGAATTATAGTGCGTGTGCACTTTTTTCATGTTTCTAACATGATTTCTACTCATTGTATGTACATTTTTTTTCATTTGCTGATATGTTCTGAACTACAGTACATGTGCACTTATATCATTTGTCAATGAGATTTGTATTCATTATGTCTGTTTGTTGTGAAGACTTTGAAGAATTTTTCAGTACGTGTGCACTTATGTCATTTGTTAATATGTTTTGTGCTGAACGTCAGTAAGTGTGCACTTTTGTCATTTATCAATATGATTTGTATATACATTTTTCTGATTTGCTGATATGTTCTGTACTCATTGTATATATATTTTTGTCATTGTCTGATATGTTGTGTACTCGGTGCATGTGCACTGTATTTAATTCATGTTCTACACCTATACTTATATTTTATGATTGTAAAGTCAATTAGTTAAGAAAAAATTTGTTGCTCATGGCAAGTCCAAATGACTCACCATCGCTGCCAAATTTTTGCCCCCCCCCCCCCCCCCCCCCCAGTGGAGGGTTATGAAACACGTATGTATTCAGTGTATTCACTAACGGCAATGGCGAGGCATGACAGAATCTCTGACCAGAGAGTTATTTATCGTTGCTAATCTGAGCTTGACCGCGCGAGTGTTCAGTTGCGAGTTGGACTCAGTTCAGTTGCGTGTAGCGAGTCGGCAGGAACAGTAGTAGTATGTGAGGAGTTGGCGGGCGTCGACATGGGTCTCTGGTCACGGTTCGGGACGAGGTATATTGTTAAATAAGGTAATGAAGCAGCATTGCGCTCAGCCAATAACATCCGTTAATTGTAATTAATTTGTTCAAGAAATGCCCCAATAATAATTTTGTTTTGAAAGCAATCGTTTCAAGAAAAGAATCATTCCAATTGAAACAATATTTCCTATGTTTTTCCTCCCAGAACCAATTTATCAGTTTAATTACCGCACAGGGCGTAAGGTCACCGATGCTGCCCTATTATTATTGGTTTAAGGATTAATCTTCATTTCTTAATTTTTGTGTCAAGTTTACATTTGGGTCCTTATTATTCTATAATTTTTGTAGGGACCAAATATTTGGCTCGTTTTCATTATCATAGACTTTTCTTTTATTTCTGCTGGGAGGTTACGTTTAGCACGATGACCATTAACATTTAATTAATTATTTTCTTTCATTTTGTGAGAAGGTTACACTTGGCTCTATTCACATTAACATTTAAGTATTGTTTTTGAAAATTTTGCGGGGTGGTTACAATTGTTCTCTAAATTTTTTGGAAATTTGTAGTAAGTTCCTATGGGACCAAACCGCTTAGAGCATCGGTCCCTAGGCTTACTAACTACTTAATCTAACTTAAACAATACACACACACCCATGCCCGAAGGAGGACTCGAACCTCCGACGCAGTGAGCGGCGCGAACCGTGGCAAGGCGCCTGAGACCGCACGAGTATTCATCAGGCCTGCTCTCTAAAATTAATTTCGCATAAAGAAACGAAATCTGAAAAACTAATAATTGCTATTTACTTTACTAGCTGATAAAATAGGCGTCATACGGCGTTTATTTATCCCAGTCTCATGTTATTGAATTTCTCCCTTCCTCCCCTGTCTGCCAATCTCCTTCTTTCTCCGTCATCTGTCTTTCACCCCGTTATCACACTCACCTCATAGAATTTATTTTCACATGGTAAGTTATATGTGTGCCAAGTTTGATTTAAATTATCCAGGGGCCTAGGAGTAGATGTTGAACAAATGCGTATGTCTTAAGAACGAAGCCGGCCGAAGGGGCCGTGCGGTTAAAGGCGCTGCAGTCTGGAACCGCAAGAGCGCTACGGTCGCAGGTTCGAATCCTGCCTCGGGCATGGATGTTTGTGATGTCCTTAGGTTAGTTAGGTTTAACTAGTTCTAAGTTCTAGGGGACTAATGACCTCAGCAGTTGAGTCCCGTAGTGCTCAGAGCTATTTGAACCATTTTTTAAGAACGAAAACATGGTCCAAACAGGTCGTATTCTGTTTATTATCCGTACAAATGGCCAACTTGGCCTCGGTAGCCGACCGGTTCTAGGCGCTTCAGTCCGGAACCGTGTGACAGCTATGGTCGCAGGTTCGAATCCTGCCTTGGCATAGATGTGTGTGTTGTCCTTAGGCTATTTAGGTTTAAGAATTTCTGCGTTCTAGGGGACTGATGATCTCAGATGTTAAGTGCCACAGTGCTCAGAGTCATTTTGAGAAGTTGGTGCGACGCTTCGACAAACATCTAAGTGACTATGGAGATAAGTAGGTGGAAGCTGACTGCTGCAAATAAAACAGTTTTTATTTTCACTGTGGTTTCCATTTCGGGAGCTGTCGTTCCTTACTTTCCGAATAGCCCCCATAGATTACCCTTCAGATCGGATGTTACGTGCAGGAGTAGTGTAATTTGAACCTCTGTATCTTGGAAACGGATAAAGACGTCAAGAAAGTTTTCTGCGTAATTCGAGATCTGAATCTTAGGAATATGTCGTAAAAAGGTCAGCCATTCGCTATGCACATCCGTCTTGGAATCCTCGGCTGGGTTGTGGTCCGCTAGTAACTGCGAAAATACTCTAAAAGCACTTCTCTTGAGGTTCGTCCTAGCAACCGCGCATGAACTAATGGTGCCTCCACATGCCCTGAATCCCACCATACAACACAACAAATTGCAAAACGAACCAAACGATTTGCTCCATTTGTCCAGTAGGGTAGGACAGTGACACTAATACGATCCTTCTGATAGCTTGTAATATTTCTGGCTTATTCAGCCATCATATTAGGCTCCAGGAAGCTATTCCCAGGGCAGTGGAGATGCAAGAAACATAGAGACGACGCAATGTGGGATGAGGTACCGGTGACAGATGTTAGATTCGGTACCATTCCCATGAGAAAGACCGCCTGCATGATGCTGCTGCTCTGTGATTGGCTGCTGTGTTCGGCGGTAGGGCGCCAAAACGTTAAACTTTAGTTGCTATTATTAATTAAACCTGTCATCCAAATTACTTCATTTTTTTTAAATAAACATCTCTCAACAGCCAGCTATCAATCAGTCATTCCAAAATTGTTAAAATCAAAGTATTACTAAAACAAAAGACTGACGATATTACTGCCGATGCACTTCAGTGGCGTTCGGGTCACGCCTTGCTGGCGCGCGAGGTGTCTCGGGCAGTCCGGCTCTCCAGTTCTGACGGTTCCAGTAGACAGACATGTTGTCTGTGGTAGGTTGAATTTCATGTTATTTTAGCCAGATATAATGACTGTGGAAAGATATGTTCAATACGTTGTGATCAAGAATAGTTTCTCGTGTCTTTATCAATAAAAACGCGAGTGGCATCCCAAATGAGTTATAGTTTATTCGTAGCAGCAGTTCCTTTCGAAGTTAATTTCAGCCTCAGGAAAAAGAATCCACGACCTGCGTGCTGTTTTCTGCGCTGGGGACATCATCATCATTAAGACAGCAGGGACATCATCAAGACAGGAGGTTAGTGAAGAGTACAACAACTTAAGTATTCCACACAGGGCAGTGGAAACAACTTGGCACATCACGTGTACTGCATGCACAGTACAAATGTGCTCAGTGACACTTCATCTGCAGTAATGCAGAGGATGTAAAGAAGAATGAAAGTATTAACACTATCTCACTTTCATTCCTTTTTCTTGCCGTATGGTCTACCAATGGCCCCTCGCCCAAGAGCTACCCCAAACACTTAATCCTACCTTTTTGTCACCATCAGAAGCCGACGCATGAGCATCGGAAAATTCCGATTTTGTACGCTGAGTTTTGGAATATATTGGGTACCCGTGCTGTCGCATGCATACCGATTATTCTGTAACGAACTTCCGTCGGGCAGGTGCCCCATTAACCCAAAATTACTCAGGAAATGTCCCTGAGCGACCTCCGTAGCTGGGGTGGTGGCCGTGTAGCTGTGACTCACCATGGCGAGGTCCCGCAGCGGGAGGCCGTTGCGCAGCGTGCAGAAGCCGGAGAAGGCGGCGGCGTCGGCGGCCGCGCAGTGCAGCGCCGGCTGCTGCAGCAGGCCGCACGGCGCCGCCCCCACCGCCGCCGGCGGCCCCGCGTCGATCGTCGACACGTGCTGCCGCCGCCGCGACGCCTCCTCCGCTCGCGCGTCGCACTCGGCTGTCGGCAAAGGCACACCTGTTGTCAGGGCTCGCTCCGCGGTAGCGTCCAGTTGGGGGAAGAGGGCAATCAGCTAGCTTAAAACAAAGAAAGGGGGTTGGAAGGCTTGAAACTGGCTGATAGATTAAAACTACGTGCCTAATCAGAATTCGAATTCGGGACCTTGCTTTTCGCCATCCGTCCCACCTTCAAAACGTCACAGAGATTCTATCGCATACATTGCAGGAGAATCACTTCAAAAGTTTCAGAACAACACACACTACATAACAGGCTCAAAATGATACTGGGAACAGACCCCTAGACCGTGGCTAAGCCGTTTCTCTGTGGTATGCTGGGTTGCTACACTCACTCAGAAATTATGCGGGACAACTTCTGTGAACTGAGAAGCGAGAGGGAACGATCAATAAGTGTGAGCCGTGCACGGCTCGTGTTCATGCCATTTATTGTTTGTCGTCTTCTATTACTGTACCACCGCCTCGTTTTCTTATTCCATTTACTGGCGTCACTAGCTTCCTGCCTTACTAGCCCGTGAACGGCAGCAGCAGCGCTTATCGATAAGGGACCGATAGTATTTCCGGGTCGTCGTGTGTCCGACTAGTCAGTTGGAGACGGACCAGCAGTGCCGTCGTGACGCAGTAGCAGTGAAGTCGGGGACGGAGCGCCGGTGAAGCACTGACAGCCAGTGCTCGCCGACCGCTGGCGACACACATGAACTGTCCGACGGAGGGAGATTGGAGAGGGGCGACCGTTGGTTGGTCGTTCGGTTGGTCGTCTCATCGGCCGGAGTATATTTGGTCCTTTCACCATTTCCGGGCTTGCAGTCAGTGGGTCGGTTGGCGTGGAGAATCGAGGAAATCTCCGCGGCGGTAGTTTGGCCGAGGCCTCTCGCGGCATCTACGAGCGGTCGGAGTGTGTGGTGCTGTTCCCATTGCTACGAGGTCCGTGGCTCACCGATCCTGGACACGAAAGTTGAGTCTTGATTTAATCTACCAGCAAGTTACGACTGTTCACATTGTGTCGTTTGGATTTCGTTGCCGGCTGTTGGGACATTCCCGTGAGGAACAACTGGTGTTTTCAAGTTGGCAAACCTTAGCCACCCTCCGATAGAGTTTAGCTGTACTTGGTTGTTTTGAATTGAGGTACACCAGCAGAATCTTCTATTTTGTGGCCATTAGCGTTGCGGTTACCTGTCGTGGCCGTTGACGTAAATTCAGGCAGTGTATTTTCCTCAGCGTGTGTGCACCACGGTGTGTACTTTGACAGCTCAATGTATAACTGGATGTGGGCGTCAATACTTTCTACGTTGTTCCATCGAACTCCCTGTTGCGTGCTGGTCGGGTGGAGTGGAAGTTATCCTATCGGTGGGTGCGCTGACTGCCTGCCGGTTGGGTTGACGTCGGATCGAGAATGGTTGGACCGACTGCCTGTCTCACCTAAGCGAGCCTAAATTAGTGTTTGAATTCCAGGCCGACACTCGGAAACTTCTGAGCGCCGTTGGGTGTACTGATTTATCTTATTTGTTCTTGTCGTTTGTATTTGTGTGGCTTCTAGCCGATTTTTAAATGAAGGTTGTTTTGCCCTTAAGGCGTAAGATTCTTTGGGCCTTCAGCCCATTCTGAATTAAAGTTGTTTTGCTCTTAAGGTGTCAGACTGTTTGGGCCTGCAGCCTAATTAAAGAACTGTTTTAAGGTAAGACCTTTGGCCTTTTAAAAATCTATATTGGTTTGAATATTAAGTGATGGGTTTTCAGCCGATTTTTACATTAAAGTTGTTTTGCACTTAAGGTGTCAGATTGCTTGGGCCTTCAGCCTAATCAAAGAACTGTTTTAAGATATGGCCTTTTGCCTTTTCAAAAATTCTGATTTTGGATTGAGTCTTAAGTTATTGGCTTTCAGCCGATTTTAAATTAAACTTGTCTTGCCTTTAAGGCATGAGATTGTATGGCGTATTCAGCCGGTTATTAAGTTCCAGAAATTAATGCTGTGTGTGTTTTTTTTTTCTTAAGAAATTTCTTGGCTCTATTAAATTTTGGTCAAATAAATAAAGTTGCATGTTCGAGTGTAGCTGACAGCCGCTTATTTTGGTCCCTTTCCACAATTTAAACTACCTGTACTGTCCCGCGGGGTTAGCAGGGCGTCTCAAAGTGATTTAATTTTTCACTTACTTCTGTAGAAACAAATCCAAAAGATATTGAAATAATTAATACCACACTAGGCAGTTTAGCTAATGGACATTCCGCCATAGAAGTTAGACAAGCATAGCTAGAAGGAAGGTAATTGCGAAGAAAAAATGTATTACAGAAGTATTGCATCAATTGACAGTCGAAAGGAGAAATACATAAATTTACCAAAAATAAAAATGCTGTCTTATAAGTCACTTAGGTATGAAGTAGATATAAAGTCGAAGAATTTTCTGGAAATGTTTGATGGGAGCACAGCATTATGTATAAGTAAATCACGCACTGTGGGAAAACAGCGATAGAAGAGAATCGACGCATTCGAGATGGGGTTCTGTGAAAGGCTGTTGAAAACTATATGGACTGATAAGATAAGAGCTGACGATGTCCTTCGCAGAAGCTGCGTTGATATAAATACGTGTAAAATGCTGACAAGAAGGTAAGACACGTGTTACAATATCAGGGCATTATTTCCACTGTGTAGGGGAGGACAGAGATTGGAATGTATCCAACACGTAATTGAGTACAGTGATTGGAAGTGCTAGTCTGAGATACAGCGGTTCATATAAGAGCAGAATTCATGTCGGACCGCATCAAATTAGTCAAGAGACTGATAATCTCCACCTCCCCACGAAAAGCCACTTGTAATATGCACATTACCAAAGACATTATTCCATTAAGTATGAATTATTTAGAGTTGAAGTAACCTTGCGTACGCCACATGACCTGAAATTTCTCTGATGCTTTCAGAAGTTTCTTCGGTTATTCGTTTCAGAGCAAAGATGTGTTTGTAACTTTATACCTGTGTAGCTCTCTTTTATTCACCGTTTTATTTTACAGTCTCATTCTACGTAAATTTAAAAACTACTATCAACAGGATAGATATTACTGAGAAAGGTGAACATAATTATAGTGGAAGCATCATATGCAGTACAGTGTGTGTGTCCAGGGCTCCCGGAATAAAAGCAGCGACTTGTTGAAGAATGATAGAAATAAATGAGAAGACAGGTACCAAACCGATTACATAAGTTCAGAGAACGAAATGGTAACCAGTTAAGCAAGAGCTACCCTGCGAACCTGTGATCGTAATCTCATATTAATAAGAACTCAGATTAATAAAAGGAGAAGAAAAAGACACCCAACGTTATGGAGACCTAGAACAACCGATATATCGTAGCCATAAAGATGTTCAAAGCAGAAACAAATATTGAAATTGTAGTATAGAAAATAATAGGGGAAACCTCAAGCGATATTTGTGAAGGAATAAGTTGGAATAAAAAGTGTTCAAACTTTTGACGACGGGTTTTGTAAGCAAGATAAAGTTATATAGATACCACGCTCAGCAGAACTGAACTTATTTAATGCCAGAATGCAGAGTAGTTAACCATAATCTAGACAAATACAAGAGATTTAAAGAATTATGGGTGGCGAAAAGTTACGAACGTCAAGGAGGGCTGGATCAAAAACTAGAGCCAATGAATAAATAAATATGCAGTCAGTAGCAGTAATTACAGTGCTTAATTAGAAGTCCATTAACGTTTTGAGGACAACGGTCTTATAATAATGAGCAAAGATGAAAAAGCTACGACTGAAGAAAATCTACCTTTTCTCATGTTACATAATGCACAGAAGAACCACATGTAATACCAACTCACAACTGAATTCACAAATGTGAAAGTACAGTCGCAGAAAATATATTACTAACAACTTCATCAAGAGGGATTTTCATAAAGCCCTCAAACAACTGAGATATCAGGTATAGATGTAATTACAAGAAACAAATTACAATAATTGCACAATGAGGCGAGAAACATCCGTACACAGAACAGTAAACAGCGTCCAAATACCTAAAAAACTACCAAAGAACATTGGATAAATTATATGAACACTAAACGCTAGAAAAAGAGGTGTAAAGAGATGCAAAGACTACAGAACGCTGAAACTGATAAGCATAGTTTCTACAACATTTACGAGAATAGTGTATAATGGTCAGTCAAAAGAAAACGCAACAAAAGAAAAAAAAGCAAGTAAATTGTTTTGTATTCTAAATTAATCGCCACAACTGCTATTAGATTAACCCCCCCCCCCCCCCCCGCCCTCCATGTGAGGCTAGAGAGTCATGGAAAAATGTTAGAAGTTACCTTCAGAACAATGATTTTATTCAGGCCACCCACAACATTTGTCAACCGCTAGCATTTTTCCATGATGGCACTGACTGTTTTGTCTCACAGTGCGATAAATGTATTAATAGCTATGGCATCCGCTTTTTAAACAATAAATGGTTTACTTTCTTTCTTTCCGAGTGTCTAAATTTCATTTCACTGTCTCTTGTATAACAAATAACAAAAAGCAGAAGAAAGTAGCAGAGTTCGACCAATAATTTCTAATTCAGTCTGCAGAAACAGGAAATGCAGTTGACACCCTCACAAGGAAGGTAGACTACACGGACAGGAAAATTATTTACAACTGTACAACAGCAAAAAAGCCTTGGTGAGAAAAAAAGATCAAGAAAGAGTATCTAAAGAAGTAAAACAAAAGGTCCCAGTTTATCACCACTGACGATTTATTTCTTTTTTTGTTTTTGCGGCGTCAATATTCTGATTGGCTTGATGTGGCCCGCAATAATTTTCTCTCCTGTTGAAGTGGGATTTTAGGTTGCAATGACAAGAAATAGTTATCTCAACCTGAAGAACAAATTATCCACGCAATTCTTCCTGTAATTACTTTTATTTTCTCAATGAAATGTAACAAAACTGAATAATCTGAAATACTATGTGGATGCACTCAACTTGAGCGTGAGGACGCTAGAAAAAAACGTTCTGAGGCGGATTAAAAACGAGTCACGAGTAGCATTTGCGTAATATTGGTAGACATCTCAGCTGACCTCTTCTTGTTGTGGTTGTTGAGTCCAGGCACACTTCACGGACTGTCTATTGTGAATTGTTAGTTAGCTGGCCGGTAAAAAGATGGGGGGAAATATTGTCTCGTATTACATGTAATCGCAACTATGCGTTCTGTTCTGAAGTTATTGTTAAAAGTGTGAACCTCCATCAAGTGGAACAATAAGTAGTTACAGAACAGAAATATGCGTATCAGAAATTATTTCGAGTTGTTTCCCGAAAGAGCCTTACAGAAGAAGAATTCTGCAACAAAGGAATGAAATTCTACACAGTGGCGGAAATTCTACACAGACACCGACGAACAGTTAATTCGTTATTGCCTTTTCGACCATATAAGCGATACAGGGTACTGTCATAACTGATTAGCAAAACTTGTAACAATAGAGAACAGTTCTGAATTAAAAAAATACTCTGTAGGAAGCTGGTTTAATCCCGCACACGGTTTTAATCTGCCACAAAGTTTTGTAGAACTGTATCCACAGATATCACCATTTCCAATACAACAACTTTTAATAGTAGATGTGTACCATTATCTATATATAAATGAATAGAATTTCATTTTTATAATTGATTACATTTTTGTATTCGATCCTGCTACACTACACCAGCCTTTTCACCTCAGTGTAACACACACACCAGCATCTCAGTTTTTTGTTAGAATTTTGCCAACCTCTGTCTTATCCACAGTTTTTTTCTCTGTACAGGTCCCTGATCTCTGATGGCTTAATTCATGGCGTATAATCATGATCCTACTTTTACTAATTTATTTCCACCTGCTTTTTTCCTCACCTGTGCTATGGGAACGGAGTATCTCATCATTTCGTTTCATTTTCATCTTTTAGTTGCCCCACATCTCAATAAAGTTCTCGTTCTGTCTTGTTTTCCCATACCCATGCCTTACTACCGTAGTGTGATGTATTCCAGATGTTAATTCTCACATATCTATCTAACATACTTAAGTCTCGTGTTTGATACAAGTAGACCTCTTTTGGCACAGCCTGCTCTACTTTCCTATGGTGCCTCATATCATATGTCGTTCTTGCTTCGCCTGGCTAATGTTATTTTGTTTCGAAGATTGCAAAACAATATTACTGGTAAGCTTGTCAACGGTCAAATTTCTGTTACTATTTATTGCTTTCGTCTTGCTTTGATTTACTCGAAGTCTATATTCAACGCTCAGTAGGCTGTTCATTCTATTCAATAGTTCCTGTAAGTTTTCCTTATCTCCACTAAGGATGGCAATGTCAACAGGGTTTCTTATCGTTATTATCCTTTAACTCTGAATTTTGAATTTCAGTAAGTTTAATGGATCTTTCTTTTGCTTTGTTCATCGTGTTTCTTCAATGTACAGAATGAACGATAGAGAAGGAAGGATAAATCTCTGAAGTGCAGCCTTTCAAGTGCGACTACTTCTCTCTTTCTCTTCCAATCTTACTGTTCCTCCATGGTTCCCGTGCATTTGTTATGAGTGTATCACACATCTCTCTCTACATTGTATACCCATGTTTCTACACATTTCTCATATCTTGCACTGTGTGTTCCGTTGAAAACATATTCTAATTAGAAAAATCCAATGGAAGTGAATTTTTAAACTTGTGCTTCCCTTACCAATTTGCCTTACTCAGCCTTTTCCTTTGCTAGAGACAAACTGAGAATCAATTAACAGTCGATGAATCTTTTACTTGCTTCTTCTGTACGTAATTTTTGTTATCGAGTTGGAGACATGAACCGTGGAGCTAACAATGCAATACTTTCGCATTTATCTGCTTTTGACAGCTTCTGGATTGTGCATAGAAAAAGTTTTAGGTTCATATCCTCCACATTAATTTGAATAATCTTTCTGTGGCCTCATCTTCAACGACTTCAGAAATTTGTAAGGATTGTAGACTTGTCTGATCTCCCGTCTTCCCAGGCTCCTCTCAGACTCCGACTCTAACTTGTAATTCCACATGTCCCTCACATCTACAAACATTTCTCCTTCTATCTCGTTATAGCAACAGTTACTCTGTCTCTCAGAGTCCACCAATGTACTCCTCCCGTCTTCCTCCTGTGCTTAATAGCGGAATGTCTTGCGTATCTCAATGCTGACGCATTTGATTTTGTTTGCTTGTTATTTTAACTTTTCATATGTATCATCTGTCCTTCTGTCCCGTGTACTACCTACTGATTTATTTCCTAACTAGTTTCCATTCCTGAATCACTTTCTTTTAATGAGCACGTATGTATGACCTTAGTTTGTAAACAATGTAAGTATATCCTCTGTTTCATGTACTTTCTTAGCAGTTATATTTTTATATGGGAGTATTTGTGAGTTCAAAACCTGGGTTTACCATTTTTACAGATGTCCATTTAAACGTAAGTGAACTACCTACTGCGTACTCACTATCACAGTATATACAGCCTCCGAGATCTTCGAATGCACAGCATCATTCCACCATATTTCATTTTATATCAGTATCTTGTAGGCTAATAGGATCCCACGATTTTCTTAAGCTCCTTGTTATTCTTCGTCATTACAACTATCCATGCATTAGAATTCAGTTTCTAATTTTCGTACCACTGTTTCACAGTGATATAGTCCACTTGGTACCTTCCTATGCCCCCTGTCCTCTTACAAGCGTATACAATCCTCTTATAATTTTGAATACTGTATTTGTAAATACTGTAGTCCGATGACATGTGGAAATATTGGTGATTTATGTGGATATAAATATGCAAATAGTCGCTGTTCTCAATTTTTGATACCAGTAACTAGTTTCAAGATACTGCAAGCTGCCAATTTACTCTTAATTGTTTTGTCCTTTATTATGTATAATATACAATGACCACATGAACGAAAATTCTGTCACATGCGGTAGTAGCTCATTTACTCTTTAAATACGCGATAAATACTTCACTTTGTTTATCTTTCGTGTAATGTTTATCAATATTACACGTATATTTATAGTGTATAAGCACAACTGCAGCTAACAATATTGATTTGAATCAATAATCTATGCATGTAAATATATGTTCTGTAATACAAAGCATCTAACGCCAAAGGTAATGATATGGTAAAGTTTAATATCCATCAGATTAATATTCTTTGAACTTCAGTGTTTAGGTGCTGTGAGTAAATATATATCCAAATGCAGCTAATTAAGATGCAGGTGTGTATATAAATTTTCAAATATACATTATTGGGACTGATATGTCATGGATACTACGAGCAATGCAGTGTAAGTACCCATACTGTAAAAACCTTCTCGTTTCATAATTTACTCGATCTGAGATGAGCCTACAGTGGTTTGAAAGCTAGCTAATGGTAAAGAAAATAAATAGTATCAAACATTTAACAAAGTGACTGCTTGCCTATTTAAACCGAAATAATCAATAGCAATTTATCATCCATGAGGGATATACTGCACTGTAGAAAGATTTCAATATAATAACGAAATATTTCGTGGAATGGTTTGCTTGGAGAGTGGTAGTAAAAAGATCAGGAACCTACACATCACTGAGAAAGAATAAGAAGTAGATAGTCGCAGAATACACTTATCTCTGTACACTGTCTTTGACAAATTTTCATCCCTCATCGATTCTATATGAGATCTCCAATTGTGATTGAATTCTAAGATCTATCATTTAAGCTATAAGTGTTGAGTCTCTGCCGTATGTCTTGATTTCTCTTCATGTCCCTTTTTGGGACCCCTGCAAGTGATCAAACGAATCGAATTTCATACAGTGGAACTCTAGCTTAGTCTTCACTAATGTGGATCCACGCTTAAAGGCTAAATAACCACCGAATATGAGGGTAAATGAAATATTATCTGAGCATCTTTTAGAAAGTGTAAAGAGGGCCAAAAGCATGCAAGGCTCAATACTTGTGATTACTAGACTTAAATGGGCAACATCTTTTTAGGTTGGAGTCAGGTTGAAAGGAACTACAGCCAAACAGGACATAACAAATGTAACACTTTCCAGAAAAATCAAACTAATTTGTTTCATCAGAACATCTGAGAGTTGAAAATCAAGATAGACGGGATTTTTAAGCACCTAGACGATGTGGATAATCCTGAAGTGACATATTCTGTGCCTCACTGAAAAACACATAACCAAAGGGATGGAGAATTTATGTATCAAGTGTTATAGATTGGCATCATTTATGTGTACAGTTAAGTTGGAAAAAGGAGGAGTTGCAACGCATGTGAATATTGGACACAAAGTCAAAACTATTGCCAAATAGGTTTTGTGTTGATCACAACCTAGAAGCATATGCTTGTGAGCTGTTACTGAAGAACGCTTCGCTATTTCTGAGAATTCTAAATGCATAATTGAGCTACCTGTCAGACAAGGAGATTCAATAGTTTGTGGATTTTTTGATGTAGCTTTCCTGGAACATAAAAACAGCAAAAATTAACTACAGTCTTTACTTGGACGTTTCAGTCTAGTTTCAGTAGTTTCTTTTCCAACTCATGAGCAGCAAGATAATAGGACATCCACTGATAACATTTTTATACACAGCGCCTTGGCTGAAGCAATTAATGTGTAGCCAATTGTTGATGGGCTATCTGATCCTGATGTACAATTCATGCAATGAACAATGAACACTCCTGATAGTGTTCATAAAGCAATGACCCTTATTAATAAGAATAGAATCTAATGTTTTAAGAGTAAGTTAAAAGATGTGCTATTCGATCAGATACACATAGAAGGAGATGCCAGTGAAAAGTAATGTTTTTCCATAGTAAATTTGTATCAGTACTTGAAGTCTGCTTTCGAAAAAAGAGAGGATTCACTAAAAAGACAAGTGGCATGGCTAACTAAGGCAATTAAAATCTTATGTAACAGGAAGAGGGAAATTTATATAAGGCAAGTAAGGCAAGATACGATATTACATGCACACTACAAAAAAATACTGTAGTAGTTTAAGAAAATACATTAAAATCTTCAGAACTATGTCCAAGCGAACATAGAGAAAAATGTAGAAAAAAGATTAAAACTATATAGCGTATTGTCAAATGGGAGACAGGACAGGCTGTCAGTGTACAAGGTACCATAAATTTTAAACTAAAGAGACAATGTTGATACTGATAATTCAGAGTATTGGAAGTACTTTTAACAATCGCCTTGTAAATGTATCAGCAAAAATAGGATTAAATTGTTCAGTTAAAGAAGCAAAAGAATATAATAAAAACGTATTTCCATGAAACTTTCAGAAAGTGGAAATAGTTCTAACAACCTTCAAAGTAATTAATAGAATGCTAAAAGTTCTAAATAACAGTAGCAGATATGGTGTTGTTGGAATTTCAGATAGAATTCAGAAAAGGGGTTTCAACTTAATACGTAGGGCCCTTAGAGATATATTTCATGCATCGCTGGCAAAGTAATTTCACCAGACAGGTTAATATAAGGAGTTGTTCAGTCTCAGAATAAAAAGAGATGACATGGCAGACTGAAAGAGTTATCTTGCAGCTTCCTTATTTGTACCACATTCCAAAAATTTCGAGAAAGTAATGTACTCAAGATTAGTCTCAAACTTCACTAGAAACAATTTACATAGCATATTACTTTTGGATTTCAAACAAGTTTGCTCGACTAAGAATGCTACTTATACATTCATTCACACAATAGTACAAGCCTCAAATGACAAAATGTAACCAGCTGGTATATTTGGTGACCTTTTCAAGATGTTTGATTTTGTAGATCATGTTACCCTCTTAAGAAACTCTGGTTTTATGGAACTGATGGGTCTATGCACGATTGTTTTAAGTCATACTTAAAAAAAGAGTGCAAAAAGTTGTGCTGAGTGTATGGGAATGATAAGAATCTCGGCTCAATTTTGGGTCAAAACAGTTCACTACATTTAAATGACATTCGCAAATGGTGCTAGTGTTATAGTAAATTCCAGCAGAGAGAAAGCAATGGGAAATACTGTAAATGATATTTTCCAGAGAACTATCAAGTGGTCCTTAGAAGATGGACTCTCCCTATTTTTTTTTAAACGTTCAATTCTGTGCAACAAATGATCATGCCTATAACTGCTATAACACTTGAGTTGACGTCAGTAAATGGGGTAGAATGTTCCAAAGTTTTGGGTGTACATATAGATGAAAACTTGAATTAGAAGATACATATTACTGCTCTTCTCAAGCAACTAAGTTTGGCTACTTTGGTTATTTAATTGATTGCTAATCTTGGAAACAAGCGAATCAACCTCATATTACTGAGCTCCTCAAACAATTAAGTTCGGCTACTTTTGCTCTTCATACAGTTGCTTATCTTCGAAACAAACGAATTAACCTCCTATCATAATTTGCGTATTTCCACTCCATAACGTGCTAGGCAATAAACTTCTGGAGTGATCCATCACTTAGAATCAAATTAGTGATTAACATAACGTGAGCACTAAGAGTTATAAGTACTGTCCACCCACAGAAGTCATGAAAGTACCTGTTTTGTGAGTTAAGCGTGGTACTGTGCCGTCAAAATACAAATATTCGCTAAAACGTTTCGTCATAAATAATCCATCACGAACGGTGTTGCCCATATCTACAATGATAGAAGGAAAAAGACTTTCATTACCCATTACTAAAGCTATCAGTGACTCAGAAATAAGTGCAGTATACAGCAACAAAAATTTCTGATCATTTGCCCTCACCATAAGATGTTTGCAGGTCGCAAGGCAAGTTTTAAAACTTAACAGTTTAGGGACCAGCGTCCTTGTTAAACAGCCGGCCGAAGTGGCCGTGCGGTTCTGGGCGCTGCAGTCTGGAACCGAGCGACCGCTACGGTCGCAGGTTCGAATCCTTCCTCGGGCATGGATGTGTGTGATGTCCTTAGGTTTGTTAGGTTTAATTAGTTCTCAGTTCTAGGCGACTGATGACCTCAGAAGTTAAGTCGCATAGTGCTCAGAGCCCGTCCTTCTTAAAGTCCCTTTCCATTGCTGAATGATCCAACAGTGAATGGCGTGTCATTTCTGTCGGCATTCATTGTTGCCTCCATGATTCCGTCTACAACTACAGTCCATTTGGAGACGAAGTTTCTTAGTCTGTGTTTATGTCTTTGTGTCAACATTAGTGAATTTCTTCCTGTGCACATGATTTGCTTTCTGATTTGCTAGTAGTCATACAGGAAGGGTAAGAAAGTTAAACTACTCTGTATTTCATGTTGAAAGTGTATTTATGCTAGCTGTATGACATACCCGATGAAAACGCCTGAAATATTTGAGACCAAAATTGTGTGCTCTCAACTGGACTCTGGGGTGTTATAGTACCTACTCCCAATTTCCTTTTCTTTCAGAAATTCTAACACATATCGGCAGAGGACTTTCAAATCCGCCTAGGAGGCTGAAGAATACTTGTTTTCTGATGAGAGAAAGGCAGATATGATTGCATTACAACCTAATGTCAATGAACTGACAGATGAGAAGAGTTTCGATGATGATGAAACAGAGCGTCCTATGGTGCAGGATATACCAGGGACAATAGAAATCAACTTTACAGAGGACGTCTCAGGTCTGTGTCAAAGAAAATGAAGTCCCGTCAGAACCGCAGAATCGTTCTTCCAAAAATAAAAAGAGAGAACCGGCTGCAATAGTGTCTAAGACCAATTCTAGCTATAGTTCCGGCAATATAGATAGTCTCGAATAAACTAACCGTGAATATATTGTGGACTCTCTACAGGATTGTACACCACTGGACATTTTTGAGTAGTTGCTTACTTCTGAGTTGCGTAATAGCAGGATGGAAGAAAAAGAAAGGTATGCAAAACAGTGGAAAACTTGCCACAGTATTCTGCATCAGCAAAGGAACTGAAAGTTTTAATTAGTATCTTAACTTTATCTGGATACCACACATTACGCAACCAGAGAGGTTATTGGTCCCAAGATGTTTTCTGAAGGTGCCCCTTGTAAAAAGTGTCATATCAGTAAAAGCAATGCTTCATTTTATAGATAATAATGAAGCGAATGCTAACAAAAGTGGTTCAAATGGCTCTAAGCACTATGAGACTTAACATCTGAGGTCATCAGTCCCCTAGAACTTAGAACTACTTAAACCTAAATAACCTAAGGACATCACATACACCCATGCCCAAGCAGGATTCGAACCTGCGACCGTAGCGGTCACGCGGTTCCAACTGAAGCGCCTAGTCTGCGCTAAAAAAGTGATCTAAGGTTCAAGTTCAGAAATGTAATTGTCACTATGAATAAAAAGTTCAAAAGTGGGAAATTTTTTACGAAAATCTTTCGATCGATGAGATAATGATTAGGTAATAAGCTTGTCATTCTCTGAAACAAGGGAAAGGGAAAGCCATTAGGTTTGGGTTTAATTTTAGACTTTTTATGGAAGTGATGGCTACTGGCGTAGTTTTGATCTGTACTGTGGGAAGGATGTCTCTGAAGATTCTCCACCTTTGGAAAATCGCGTCGTGAAGGAAAAAAAAAAAAAGAAAAAGAAAAAGAACGGTGTGTCGCTGACCCAAACAAACATATCATACATTTTGATAACTTTTTAATTTTGTATTATCTGCTGATAGAACTGAAACAGATGGGGTTCTATGAAACAAGTACGAAAAGACCAAACAGGACTGCCCATTGCCCTTTAGAAACAGATAAAATCTTAGCAAAGAAAGATCGACTAAGTTATGCTTCCCATTTCGACACAACCAACCAAATGACCATGGTAAAGTGGAATGACAACCCCTGCGTTTCATTGACAACAAATTTTGATCTAACTGAGCCTCTGGGTTCAGTTTTTAGATGACAAACGCGACAAAATGAAAAGAAGATCATAAAAAAGGCTTATCTTATGTGTCAATCCAACAAATACATGGGCGGCGTATACAACCACTACTGCCTTCTGCAGATATATACGATCGCAGTTTTCGCGAAAAAAATGTATTGGACAATTATCATTAGAATTTTTTACATGGCTGTGGTAAATACATATGTAATCTACAACAATGTATCTCAGAAGGCAAAAAGCGTTAAGGATATTCGATGACATATTGCCACCTCATATCTGAAAATGTGTCAGAATGCAAGAAGAAACATGGGCAGTCCAGTACCAATGCAAATCTCTAGGAAGAAAGATCTGAATACTGTGAGGCCGGATAGAAGAGGTCACATTATTGGAAAAATAGAAAATCAGAAAAGATGCCAGCTCCAAGATTGTTTGGAGAAGCGTCGAACGTTTTATCCTAAATGCGATGTAACTTTAGGAACCTTCTGGTTTCCAAAATTTCCTATCTAACCAGACTTCCCAACTGAGTGGTTTGATTCTAACTTTACCATCTAACTAGCTATTAATTCCTACAAATATCTGTTTTCCGACCTTTAGATCAATAATAATCAGGTTCAACATTTTTAGTAAGTGTACCTCATTGGCCCTGTAGGTTCTAATAACTAACTTCTGTAGCCAATGACAGTTACCCTTGTTCACCAAGTGTGTGGTTGACGTGACTCCATTTACGGGCTAACTACAGACTTTCATATATTATTCCTCATAATCTTTCAAGCGGACTGAATTTATTTTGTAATTTGACCGTTAAAATAAGTATTTCAGACTTTAAAAATTTAGTGTATTTTTATAATTTACCTCCTTAAAAATAAATTGGAACAAAAATTTTAAAATAGGAAAGAAAGCTGAAGGATTGTTTTCTTTCAGGGAAACCGCAAGCGCCCAGTGTCCTATTTATAGAAAGTATTTATTTTAATTTCTGTCAGAGGCAATCAAATTTAAACTTCCTCTGTATGTTACTTTAGGTCTTTTAAACTTTTCCTTTAAAAACATTTAAGAAATGGTCAATAAAAAAATTTGGACTTTATAGGATTAAAATCATTTATCCTGGGCAACTCCTTCTACTCCACTGAAGAATTTCTGCTTAAAAGTTAGGAGCCAGTAAAATAACTGGCGTAGGATTAAAAACTGTAACATATTCACTGATGTTAACAAGAATCACGTATACGTATCCTGTAAACTGACTCATTCCACATCATTTGAATAAGAAAATCTCTCGTATGAGCTATGGAACATGTAACTAACTAACAAACTAACATCGCATATTTACTATGACTGAGAGCAAATGTCCAACAATGTCTTGACTATTTGTGTATCGATTTATTTGCTATTTTTTTTTAGTCTGCTATCTACATTACGCAACACAATTAAAAGGCCACTGTTTAGAAACGTCGTACTTGTCTCACACTGCTAAACAGTAGTTTGACATTTGGCTCAAAGGTGCCTACAGGCTTCATATGTAACGATGCAAAAGCGTGACGCACTGCAACGTCACCCTCGGCTCTTTGGCACTTTAAACTTCGGGGTACCGACAAATGTGAATAAAAGGCCAGAGCGCAGAGTTCATATAAGCTGTAAGGTGTCTGAATGGCGTCACATTGGCACCAAATTCAACCACAATTCTGTCCAATGCCACCGTGGTCGTACCACTTGACAGGAAAGTCCTCACACCCCCTTTTGCTCACATTTCACTCCTTCGTTTGACGCTTCTGAGATCGAGGTCAGATGCGCACCGCCCAGCGTTTGAATCCCGCTGCTTTCTTACAGGTAGACTAGGGAAATATGTCACACATATCGCTTCTCACGCTTCTCACGCTTCACACGTCTCAAAAATGAGATCGACAGGAAGTGCAAAATGGCTAAGCAGGGATGGCTAGAGGACAAATGTAAGGATGTAGAGGCTTGTCTCACTAGGGGTAAGATAGATACTGCCTACAGGAAAATTAAAGAGACCTTTGCAGAGAAGAGAACCACTTGTATGAATATCAAGAGCTCAGATGGCAACCCAGTTCTAAGCAAAGAAGGGAAAGCAGAAAGGTGGAAAGGGTATATAGAGGATCTATACAAGGGCAATGTACTTGAGGGCAATGTTATAGAAAGGGAATGAAGATGAAATGGGAGATACGATACTGCGTGAAGAGTTTGACAGAGCACCGAAAGACCTGAGTCGAAACAAGGCCCCGGGAGTAGACAACATTCCATTAGAACTACTGACGGTCTTGGGAGAGCCAGTCCCGACAAAACTCTACCATCTGGTGAGCAAGATGTATGAGACAGGTGAAATACCCTCAGACTTCAAGAAGAATATAATAATTCCAATCCCAAAGAAAGCAGGTGTTGACAGATGTGAAAATCACCGAACTATCAGTTTAATAAGTCACAGCTGCAAGATACTAACACGAATTCTTTACAGACGAATGGAAAAACTGGTAGAAGCGGACCTCGGGGAAGATCAGTTAGGATTCCGTAGAAATGTTGGAACACGTGAGGCAATACTAACCTTACGACTTATCTTAGAAGAAAGATTAAGAAAAGGCAAACCTACGTTTCTAGCATTTGTAAACTTAGAGAAAGCTTTTGACAATGTTGACTGGAATACTCTCTTTCACATTCTAAAGGTGGCAGGGGTAAAATACAGGGAGCGAAAGACTATTTACAATATGTACAGAAACCAGATGGCAGTTATAAGAGTCGAGGGGCATGAAAGGGAAGCAGTGGTTGGGAAAGGAGTGAGACAGGGTTGTAGCCTCTCCCCGATGTTATTCAATCTGTATATTGAGCAAGCAGTAAAGGAAAGAGAAGAAAAATTCGGAGTAGGTATTAAAATTCATGGAGAAGAAGTAAAAACTTTGAGGTTCGCCGATGACATTGTAATTCTGTCAGAGACAGCAAAGGACTTGGAAGAGCAGCTGAACGGAATGGACAGTGTCTTGAAAGGATGATATAAGATGAACATCAACAAAAGCAAAACGAGGATAATGGAATGTAGTCAAATTAAATCGGGTGATGCTGAGGGAATTAGATTAGGAAATGAGACACTTAAAGTAGTAAAGGAGTTTTGCTATTTAGGGAGTAAAATAACTGATGATGGTCGAAGTAGAGAGGATATAAAATGTAGACTGGCAATGGCAAGGAAATCGTTTCTGAAGAAGAGAAATTCGTTAACATCGAGTATAGATTTAAGTGTCAGGAAGTCGTTTCTGATAGTATTTGTATGGAGTGTAGCCATGTATGGAAGTGAAACAAGGACGATAACTAGTATGGACAAGAAGAGAATAGAAGCTTTCGAAATGTGGTGCTACAGAAGAATGCTGAAGATAAGGTGGGTAGATCACATACCTAATGAGGAGGTATTGAATAGGATTGGGGAGAAGAGAAGTTTGTGGCACAACTTGACTAGAAGAAGGGATCGGTTGGTAGGACATGTTTTGAGGCATCAAGGCATCACAAATTTAGCATTGGAGGGCAGTGTGGAGGGTAAAAATCGTAGAGGGAGACCAAGAGATGAATACACTAAGCAGATTCACAATTATGTAGGTTGCAGTAGGTACTGGGAGATGAAGAAGCTTGCACAGGATAGAGCAGCATGGAGAGCTGCATCAAACCAGTCTCAGGACTGAAGACCACTACAACAACAATATCGCTTCTAAGAACTGACAGGAAAAAGCTTATGAATGTGGCATTAAGGGCGTCGTTGAAACCACATCTTCCCTTGCGAGGTTAATTCCGACGCATTTCAAAATTGAAAAGGGCAGTTCTCACCTTGACGAGAGTGGGACAGCGTTCTAAGCAACCTTTGACACTGCTGGCAGTCCCCTGACGATTGAGCCCTTCGCTAAGGACATCATGGACCTGCATCTCCACTGAAAGTGATAGCACCTTTTTTGAGTGTAACACCACAGCCATTTTTTCTCTAGTGTGTAGTGTGGAACCACTAGCGACCGTTCGAAACCACTCGACAAAATCTGAACGCGATCTGAAGCACCGCAAGGCGTTTATGCGTTTACAGTCCCAATGTTTCGTGGTGAGGTTGCGACATTGACATAAATGTGGATAAAAGGCAGAGGACCCTTCTAAGACACCCCAGCTCGGCAACACCCTCGAAGATACCCGCCCACCTTTCTTGGACACTTTAAATGTGTTCCTGGTTCCTAGGCGCTGGTCTGACAGATGGCCATTACGACTGCGGCCTGCTGGGTGGCGCTACGTGTATGAACTAGAGCCTGCTGGCCGTACGCGAAATGTAAATGGTGTCGATAGGGATACCTGTCAAACTGGAACCATAGAGCCAGCGACTGGCTGTCTCTGTACAGGAACAACACGTGAAACGTCCACAGTCGCACTGGGCAAAAGTGAAGCGAAATTTGTCTCCAAGGGACACCATTAACCCACGTGACATCTCACATAAACATCTGAGCTCTGGCCTTCTTTTTTCACAATTACAAAAAAAGGTTGAAGGCACACCTTCGAGCAAGATTTCCAACAACAGCATCGCAAAAAATAACAATTTGAAATTAAACTGAAAAAGTTTCTCTTTGATAACTCCTTCCATTCTGTAGAAGAATTCTTACCATTGTAGAGTGTAGAAGGTGATGGAAAGGATGTACTTACTCAAATCGGTATATAAAAAAGAAAACCATATGTAAATGCTCTTCAGCATGTAGCCATACTTACAAACGTAAAATGACTCTTTCCACATCATTACGATTTACCGTGCAAATGGTCCGCGCAACAAAAACTAAGTAACTAACAACGGGGTACAATAGTGGGTTTTCTGAAACGTGACCGCTTAATTGTGTTGGGCAGTGCAGGTCAGTTACACAATATATATTACAGTTAACTTAGTATATGCGAGTACAACACACAATACGTTAACATTATTTCAGTGACTTAGTATACTGAAGCACTGAGGTGTTTAAGGAAAAAAATATACGCAAAGTACCTATTTCACTACGAAGTACAGTTTAAAATGAAAACAGATCTTGCTGTAGGAAAGAGTAAATAAAGAAATCACGGGAATAGACTGAAGACTTTTCTTCCATAAAATCAGCAGCCAACCTTGATCATGGGGGTTGCAATGAAGTGGTTAATTAGACTGACATTAAACTTTCAGTATGCGCAGTTTGTTAACTGTACAGGAAGATTGTAAAGAGTCTTTACAAATTCACTTACATATACAATTCTTTTGAGATGGATTGCACATGAGCCTCAGGTCCCTTATTGTTGAATAATACCGCAATTTTTATTCAACTGTTGTGATAATAGCGAATGCCGCTGCAGGGAACGGCACAAAATTAAAATTCATGTTATTGAAATGCAGTCCTATGGCAGCAGCCTCACTCACTTATTGTTGTAGTACCGAATTCCGACACTAGGAAAGACAAAGTTGAAGCTATAAACGGTAGACTGCACGAAAGTGTACGATGCGTGTATTGGATGGAGTAAACGAAGTCAGCAACTAGGGTTCAACGTAAATTTCGTACCAAGTACTATAACGAACCTCCTAGTAGGCCTACAATTTACACCTTGCATCAGAATTTCGTTCAAACAGGTTGTAGCAATCGTCACAGTAAATCTTCAGATCGTCCATGACTTTCTGAGGATGTCGTCGAGCGAGTGGGACGGAGGTGTTTTGTTGGTAGTCCCTGGAAATCAACGGATCGTGCGTCGTGACAGCTTGGAGTTTTGTATACTATCTAGAGAGCGTTACGAAAACATTATACGGAAATCCATTCGGACTGGTGTTGTTAGATTGCACCGGAAGCCATACAGACTGACATTGTTAGACGATCCCAAAGACGCAAATAAGGAGACACATAAGGCATTATCTGTGGATATGTTACACTGGACTGAGGAAATTCACATTATTTTCAGCGACATGGTTTTATGAGTGGCAAGGTCAACAACTACCACTGCAGGATTCGGAGCAGTGAAAAGGCAAACCAGTACTTTGCACGTTCGTGATGGTCCTACAGCGATTTTTTTTTAGCAAAACTAAATTTTACGGATCATTGTTTTTTCATAAGAAAACCATAAACGGTTTTATGTACGTGAATATGGTCGAAAGCGTTCTGTTCCCACATATACGTGGCGTTGATCAAGATGAACACATTACTTCCAGCAAGATGGAGCATCGCCTCACTAGATCAGGGAACTGCGAGACGCTCTCGGTAATGGCTTTAGACGTCGTTGGACTGGTCGAGGGAGCCGATTGCATGGTCGCCCAGTTCCCCAGACTTGACTACCCTCGATACTTTTCTTTGAGGTTTCGTTAAAGACCGGAAGCGTTTCTTATCATTACCTATGGATCTCCAAGTGCTAAGAGGTCAAATTATTGCCGCACCTGCAGAAATGACAAGAGATATGAGGGGATGAGTTGCAATATGTGCCATGTGTCCACCTTAAAATTTAACGAAAAATGAGAAAAACATTTAAGTTGTACACCATTATTCCTACAAAGTTGAATTTGGCGATCCCATTACCATTATTGATCTCTATAGGTATCTAGAAAAATTCTAAGATCTGAAAGCATTGTTGCCGTGAATTTTGTGTGTTTCATTTGAACGTTATCAGTTTTGAAACTGAAATTGAAGGGAACAGTGAAAACATGTGTTGTTGCCTTCTTAGAGCAAGTACACCTTCCAAAGTTAATAATACAATACGTTTGAATTAACAATGTGGAAAAGTCGTTAGCCAAGTTTAGGCGTTAATCTAATGGTTCGTTTTTTAATACACAACCAATGTTATCGTTTCGTTCTCTTCTGCAGATTTTGTTCATACATTTCTTAGTCGAAATGGTTCAAATGGCTCTAAGCACTTTGGGACTTAACATCTGAGGTCATCAGTCCTCTAGACTTAGAACTACTTAAACCTAACTAAGCTAAGGACAACACACACATCCATGCCCGAGGCAGGATTCGAACCTGCGACCGTAGCAGCAGCGCGGTTCCGGTCTGCAGCGCCTAGAACCGCTCGTCCACGGCGGCTGGCTCTTCATCCACGTCTGCATTCATAATATGAATGACTTCACAATATGAATCACTTTCCTGTTTTGGATCACACATTTATAGGACTGTAGAAGAGTATCATTTGCCCTCTGTGCACCAAAATGCTTCACCAACTGTTCTTGAACGATAATTACCTTTGCCTCCGTAATAGAAATGCCAGTTGTCAATGGGTTCGGGTGCATAGAAGACCATGCTTTGCAGTTCTTTATGATGTGGTTGTCGAGGTTCATTCCTCGCTTCGCTGGGCTACGTTGTACTGCGATCCCTGCGCTGTCCATCTTGGCTGTCAGCATACTCACAACTATATCTCGCAGCGCGGAGTGGCCGTGCGGTTTGAGGCGCCATGTCACAGATTGCGCGGAAGCTCCTGACGGAGGTTCGAGTCCTCCCGCGGGCATGGGTGAGCGAGTTGTTCTTAGCATAGGTTAGTTTAAGTAGTGTGTAAGTCTAGGGACCGATGAACTCAGCAGTTCGGTCCCTAAAGAATTGACACACGTTTGAAGATTTGAACTACAGCTCTGAAAAGACTGACGGATGCTCGGTCTAACACCCTAAAAACAAGTCGGCTAGAATGGAATGACGTGGGGCGAAGCGTTATGATTGGTGCATTCTCGTCGGAAGTTTTGAAACGGATGAAGAAATAGTTCTGTTCACGTTGCAGGATTAGAAACGGACCTTAATGTTCAACGCAAGTGGTTGACTTACTGAAAATTACTTACCAGCACATGGTAGAGTACGATATTGGTAACCGGACGGCATAGTTCAGTATGATCGAAATTGTTTCGTAGCAGGCTTCGAAACTCAGGCTGCTGATATGCTGAATGAAGTGCGGGAAAAAATTGGATTCAGATGGGACGTTTGCTTTATGACCAATGGCAGTCACTCAGGCAAGGTGAAAATTAAAGTGGGAGTAACAGCGAAAGTTAATGCAAGGGATGAAACTTAAAGTATTTTGCTGCAAGATGACACCTTGAAAGTTGGACGTTAATATTTCTTTGGAAAGTTGGCCACTGATTCTGCCGTGGTGCGCATACACGAACTCAGAGTATTATTACCGCGAGAAGTAGCGAGCCAACAGTTGTTGAATCGGAAGTAGTCGGACGCTGACGTGATCGTGCTAGTAGCGCCGGAGGAGAGTATTAATTGATGATTTTTGGTAATCTACGTTTTTGCTGCACGT
This sequence comes from Schistocerca americana, assembly GCF_021461395.2. NCBI lineage: Eukaryota > Metazoa > Arthropoda > Insecta > Orthoptera > Acrididae > Schistocerca > Schistocerca americana. The sequence continues at coordinate 746,346,528 of NC_060122.1, read as the reverse complement.
ATTTGTTGCTCACTTCCGCACTGGAGGGATTTTGTGCGATTTGTGTGTGCATACATTGAGAGTAATATTCGTATCTTTATTGTCGCCAGAGACGTCATTATTGATTATAGACAATGCGGGATAATAAAGGTTGTTGCTAATCGCACTGTCGAAGAAATGTAAAGGTCTTTGTAAAGTTTGTCGGGGTTTAAATCATCTATTTTCTAAATATACTAAATTAAAGTTTTTACCGGTTTCTTTCTTCTTGACCTACCCCCCCCCCCCCCCCCCCCAATCCTGATAATCAAATATCTATATAAAAGTATAGCAGTAGTTGTTTCAGTAGTTGTGAGCACGCACTCTGCATGGGTCACAGTATTGCTTTTAAATTATTTTAGCATGTTGCTGATCACACGGTTGCAGCGGCAAGACAAGGTACGTAGTCTATAGCGTACAGGAACGTTGTGGTACAGTTCTAAGGAGACCTTACAGAATATCTTAAAACTCGCTGTCAGGTACTAGAGAAATTTTTTATATGATTTTTCCGGGATGGTACTTCATTTCTGTTTTTTTCTGAATGAGTATACTCTTTTTGTCAGAGAGTCTTTCAGCAGAGTAAACAATAATTATAAATTTTGACATTAACACATACAACTCTCAAAATCTGCTACCTATATAAACCTTCTCAATAAAATTTCTGATGTAAGTAAATTTGCAAAGACCTATCAGCATCACTGTGCGTATTGTTTTCAGTGAAGAAGTCGTGGATTTCAGCGAGTGGAAGGGGGTAAGTCGGGAGAGCGGTTCCGGAGTTACCCTTCTGTGACTGCGGTATGACGTCCGGGTTCTTCTCGTCGCTGTCGGCGCTGTCGACGGTGGCGAGCGTGCCCTTGCTGGAAGGGCTCCCGCAGCCCTTGTAAGGGCCGGAGGCGGTGCCGGCGGAGGCGGCGGGCGCGACGGGGCTGGCGGCCTTGCTGCCGCCCCCCAGTCCCAGGCCGAGGCCCAGGCCCAGGTCGGCGTCGCGCTTGCGGCGCGGCGCGTGCGGCCGGGGGCGGCGCTGCGAGCAGTAGAGGCGCATCAGCAGCGCGATGCCGCCCCCGAGCACCAGCATGGCGGCCAGCACGCCCACCACCAGGCCCAGCGCCGGCGTCAGCACGCTGGCCGGCGCGCGCGGGCGCTCTGCGGGCACCACCCACACACTCTGGTCAAGCCTTCACAGGAGCACTGGCAGCACACTACGAAGGCTACACAACTGTAAAATCCAGCACTGACGTTACATTTCACAAGGACGGATAGACTCTATATGAACACCTGTGCAATCTGTGGGTCGTTCGAAATAGTGAGATATAAGAGAGATATAGGGAAAGATGGGTTAGTAAGCCATATACGGGACCCGAAGCGTAATGATCATCTGCTTAATACCGCGTGTATCTGGTTTTGGAACTCAGCACAACAACTATTCAGCGTTTCATGGAGTCGACAGATGGCTGGAAGATTTCCAGAAGAGTGTGTCACAATCTGCCCTATGTTATAGCCTCGTATGTCAGTGGATTTCGACATTTACGGCCTCATCTTCCCTTCAATCATTCCTATTCGTTTCGGATCCGCTTACATACTTTCTTTAAGGCCAGATGTAAGGCAAAATTACGAAAAAAATTCGAAATTTTTTGGTGACGTAATTTATTAGATTGGTTCTTTAAGAATAACATAGCAAACCATACAATGAATACTTTCACGACCGGATGTGTCAGCTGCCGAGAATTCTTACCGGTTGTATGGTCGTGGTCCATGGAACTCTTCTATCCCTGACGTTTCGTCCAAAGCTACGCTGGACATCTTCGGAGGTGCTCCTGGTTGTGCTGAGTCTTGCCGACTGACGAGTCGGACGCCGAAGAACGGCGTAAATACCGTGGAAAGTGGGCGTGGTCTGGATTTCATGTGATAGCAGAGATAAACCTTGTCAAGGATAAAATATAACTATCGATCATAGTACGTCAAAGATAAAAACTACTCATTGATTCTGTAGCGTCAATGTCCATATATTGCTGAGTTTCATGGCTTCTTCTTTTCTGTTAAAATTATCCCCATGTTTATGTATTTCGATGACTTCTCTACATAGCCGTGGATAATAATCCGTCATAGTACATAAAACTTCAGTTTCCGAAGATTTCACTATGTGACCACCCGACTGAAGAACATGTTATACCACCGCTGACTTGTCTGTTTTCCCTAGTCGGCAGAGACTTCTACGTTCCTTCAACCGTGTGAATACTTCTCTTTGTAGTTCCAATGTAGACCCTACCACATGTACACGGAATCTTGTATACACCACTTGTAGACAGACGGGAACGTTCATCCTTAACGGAACGAAGTGCTTGGCCTATTTTCTTAGTTGGTCTGAAAATCGTTCGAACGTTATGTTTCCTTAAAATATTGCCGATTTTATCCGTTACTTTTTTGATAAAGGGTAGAGAAACGGTATTCTTCCATCGCTGAGTCCTATCGTTGTCCTTAGGCCTCGTGTTATTCGGTCGCAAAACTCTATTTATTTCATTACTAGAGTACCCATTTTTCTCAAAAGCCTGCTTTAGATGTTTTATGAACATGGGGATAACTTTAACAGAAAAGAGGAAGCCATGAAACTCAGCGATACACAGACAGTGGCGCTACAGAGTAGATGAGAACTTTTTATCTTCGATGTACTATGATCGATAGTTACTTCTTATCCTCGACAAGGTTTATCTCTGCTATCAAGTGAAATCCAGACCACGCCCACTTTCCACGACATTTAGGCCGTTCTTCGACGTCCGACTAGTCAGTTGGCAAGACTCAGCACAACCAGGAGCACCACCCAAGATGTCCAAGGTAGCTTTGGACGAAACGTCAGGGATAGAAGAGTTCCATAGTGCACGGCCATACATCCCGGAAGAATTCTCGGCATCTGTAACATCGCAAAGCCTCATAATCGAATTCTGGCTCGACATATGTTTAAAAAAGTTTGCTTGTGTGTTTTTCTATGCTGTGCTCCACACCTTCTCAACGCTAGAAAGTATTTTTGCGTCAATTTTTCGTTCACACAATGACAACAAGCTGCAGATGAGATTAGAAGGCTGTCAGAAATATTTTCTTTGATAGTTCCTTTGTTTACAACGTGTGTTTTTTTAATAGCACGTGCTAAAACTTATTTCAGTTTTAGTTCTGCATATATCAACAATCTGCTCGAAACGGGTCGTAATAGCGGAGAAGCTATCAGGGATAAGACACACAGTATGAAAAAAAACAGCAGCAAGCAGTGTGGGAAATATTCTTTCACAAACTTTTTACAGATGATAATCCTCAACAATACTCTTGTGATAAGTAGTAGTACAAATATATTCAAGCAGAAGGCAGCGGAAAGCAAAACACCTACAAAAATGGTTTGTCACATACTGTCTTAGGTGTTATAAAACCAACTTTCAGGTATCTAGCCAATCCTGAATTTCCGAAAAAATGTATACAAGGGAAAATACAGAATACAAATGAGAGCTATAATCACCTTATATGGATGCGTTGTCCGCCGTTGTTGTGAAGATAGCTGCATATGATGCCTGTCTAGAGTTCAACAGTGGAAATGTAGGTAGGATTAAGTGCCTGCAGAGGCTAGGCTTCCGTCCAGGTGCATTCACACTGAAGGTACTCAGAAGCTTCGATGAAGTGCCACTGGACAAAGCTCAGGCAGCAAAAGAAAAAAATGCAAAAATTGGCTAGACGAAGGAGGCACGGAAGAGATTATTCCACGAAGACGAGGAAGAGAATAAAGATTATGGATATCGAGAGAACTAGTCATTAGAGTTACAGAAATGTTGTCAAAAATTGAAATAAAAACTATAAATGCGAATTGCCATAAATTGACATTTTTAGCCGTAATAAACCTCTCCTCACGAGCTAACATAGTGTAATTTGGCGTAGTTGTTAAGAAGTACTTACTGAATAATCCTGTTCAGCACTTTTCCGTTATATTTTCTCTGACAGAAGTTCTCTTTCAGAATTTTAGGAAAACAGAGCAGTCCTGTGTAACACAAAACTGAAAATTAATTTAAAAGGTACTACGACCTTAAACAAAAATCTGTTCCACGCGTTTTATTGGCCTCTTACACAGATTTAAACTATGAAATCCTAGTTTTTTTCCCTGATTTGTTTACGAGAAAAAGCACACAATAGAAACAATAGTAATTTAAAAATTCAAATCCTTACAAAATGTATGTCAATGCGCATTTTCAAACAAAAATTGCACATACTATCAAGCATTACATCATACATAGTTGTCTCAAATTTTACTAGCCTAACTGTAACATTTTTGGAGATATATATGTTTAAGTACAAGAATGCATTTTGCCCTAGACCTGTTGTCAGTGTCTCGTGCTCTCACCGCCGTCAGGTGGAAGTCAGTTTTGCTGTCAGGACAATTCGTAAAGTTTCGGGTCATTAGTGTGTACAAGAACCAGGAGGGAACAACAACAAAGGAGGAACAATGGAGAACCGCTTGGATTAAAGTGCGCGTAAGGCAAGGAAGGTGCCTTGCACTCCTGTAGTCCTATTTGTACCTCGAAAAAGCAGTAAAGGACATAAAGGTTCAGGAGTGGAATTAAGATCCGTTTTGAAGGGATAAAAATTATGAGATCCGCTCATGACATCGCTGTTATCTCTGAAAATGGAAGAGGGTCCTGTTGAATGGAACTAACAGTACAATGACCTGAAAGTATAGGTTCAGACTAAAGCGTGTCTTTATTTGCAGTGCGTATGCTGTCAGATCTAGGTGCTACAAATGTAAATATACTAGCTTAATTTGCTTCTTTCAAAGTGTTATACAGGTACATGTGTTTTGGTGGATCAGTAACCAAGAGAAATTTTTCCGAGTCCAAAAGTATGCTATGAGATTTATTTGTGGTGTGAAGACAAGAATATTCTGCAGATACCTGTTCAAGTTACTAGGTATACAAATTACTGATTTGCAATAAATTTTTCCTTCGTGAAATTTGTCATAAATGGTATTGATTTCTCAAGCCATAACTCTGAACTATGTAATGGATACTAGAAATAAGAATAATTGTCAAGAAGAGTTAAAAGTAAATTATTTTGCACCAGGAGGATGTTCAGGGATATAAATTTTGAACAACGTGTCAGTAACGGTAAAAACTAAAACAGTTTAATAGGAGACTTGAGAATTTCTCACCGTCTCGTTGTATTCTATTTACGGATTCCTTAGCAGAACCGATTTGTGTACGGGGACTATTCGGAAAGTAAAATTCGGTCGGTCTTGAAATGGAAACCACAGTGAAAATAAAAATTGTTTTATTTACGCTAGTTAGGTATGCCTTCCAGCCACATCTCTACATAGTCAGCGCTCCGAGTTAGACATATGTCTTAGCGCTGCATTAGCTTCCCAATACCCTCGTCATAGAATGCAGAAGCTTGTGCTTTCCACCAGTTCTCTACGCTGACCTGCAGCTCGTCGTCTGGGCCAAAATGTCTCCGCAGCCAGAGTTGCACGTGAGCGGAGATGAAACTCTGAGGCAGCCACCTTTAGAGCGTATTGCGGGTTATCAAACGCCATCGAAAAAACTGCAGGATCATCTTCAGTGCCTCTGCAGAGTGCGGCTGAGAATCGTCATCAAGAAGGAATCGCATGACATAATTTTAAATAATCGCACCCGATCGGACATTCCTTTCGGAATAGCCCTCGTACATAATACAAAATTATGTGATTGCTACTTATACTTTGGGTTTTGTCCATCTTCAGTGCGACAAAAGATCACTGTAAATAATTATTGTAAACTTATTTTCCTTTTCATGAACCATACCCACAGTAGGTTAAGAATTATCGTATGCTCTAAAGTGTGGTGTACATTTACATGTTTTGTCGATCCCTCCCAAATGAAAATCTGTTTAAGGGTTACTGACCTATACACATCCAACGGAACCACTTTACCTAAGACTCTGTTCGAGGAACAGTATCATGTCTATTCTCTCTTGTAAGCACGTTTTAGTTATTCTTGTTATGGGATATTTTCTACTACATATTATGGATCAATGGAACAAGAACTGTATTTAATATTATCTAATGGAATCCAATCTAATTCAGAGGCTTAAGTAATTACGAGTAGAAGAAATAATATTAGAGTTAATCATCAAAGCTGGGGAGCACAAAGTACACGAAGGCATAAAATATTGATACCGTAGAATGGCAACAAAGCATGACAGACTAAGCAAGTGGTATGCAAGAAGGAGACTACCAAATGGCAAGAAGATCTCTCTAGCTAAGAGAAATTTGCTAGTACGAAACAGAGGACTTAATTTGACGAACAGAATTCTGAGAATATACGCCTGTAACAAGACATTGTATGGAAGTAAATCATAGAATATTAAGAAGCTGGAAAAGAAAAGAAGCGTTTGAGGTGTGGTACTATAAACTCTCTCAACTCTGACATATTAATTCGCACAACATAAAATGCAAGTGTGCATTCATCGACATCGCTATTTCCCGTAGCACTACGACTGTGGACACACGTTTGCAGCCCACGGCTATGGAAGCATATAAGGCAGGGGACCACTGTTTCTTTTACTTATTTCCGTTCATATTCGAGAAGACAGATTTATAGCGTGTTTCCTTATCTGTATTGTCTTTCTTTGTATTTCTTTACTCAATATCCAGCGGCTTCCCGTCTGTTGACACCAAGAACAGCCATTTGCAAATGGATTCTTGTTTTGGCTGGGATATCCTCTACCGGCCTTAAGGCCGCATACCAATTGACGTGGCCTAGCCCTCACGCAAGCAGCAGGAAAGTAACCTTTGTTACCTCTTGTAATGTCTAGGATTTCTTGCCATTTTTCACACACTTAGTTATAACATTCATGTCATTTGTATTGCTTGCGCATCTGGCGTTAAATGGTGAGAACCGTAGTACTCGCATGGCCCACAGAGGGCTGCCCTAGTTTGCATCGTCTGTGTGGTTGGCGTGGCGGAAGCACAGCATTGCTCAATATGTTCCCGCCCTCTGGATGTTTATGTGGGATACATAGAACGACTAGCAGAGACCACTGTAGAATAAATCAGCGGATCTACTTCCGAAACCAGAGTCCGGTAAACTTATCTACGGAGGAAGGGGCGTGTCATGAATCCCAGACACGTCCCTCCTTGCATTCGGGTCTTCATAAACATTACCATCAAAGAGAAGGACTCGAAAATGCTACTTCAGGTGTACTTCTTCTTCTTTAGTGTATCTGTCTTATGAGAGATTTCAGCTGGCGGCTGTCCACTGAGTCGTGATATAAGTGTCTTCGTATTTATAAGTTCGTCCCCCTCAAATTCTCATCCTTCCACTTTTCCCTCTAGAATTCTATGTTTCAGGTATTTTCTATGCAGTATATATCTCACACAATATTTTTTTCTCTCAGTGATCACTTCCCAACATCTTGCTCTTCCACTGTTTTCCTCTTCATTCTTAAGTCTGTCAGTCCACTTCAGTCTGTCCACTTCACCTTTGTTATCCGTAGCCACATTTGAAAATTTTTTTAATTATTTTTCTGCTTGCTTTTTAACTGTCCACGAACCACTGATGTGTAACACAAAACTCTTAACATAAGATTTAGCAAACCTTTTCCTCAGATGCATTGGAATTCTTGTAGACGTTTGTAGCTGCTTCACCCCTTCAAATGCTCCCTCTCCACATATATCTGTGTCATGAAACTTCCCACTTACTGAAAGGTTTTTTTTTTTTTTGCTGCCTTTTTCGGACTAAGAATATGTGAAGTGAAGCTTCCTCCTTGCTTATTCTCAAACTGGACTCACATTCGGGAGGACGACGGTTCAATCCCGCGTCCGGCCATCCTGATTTAGGTTTTCCGTGATATCCCTAAATCACTCCAGGCAAATACTGGGATGGTTCCTTTGAAAGGGCACGGCCGACTTCCTTCCCCTTCCTTCCCTAATCCGATGAGACCGATTACCTCGCTGCTTGGTCTCTTCCCCCCAAAACAATCCAATCCTTGCTTATTCTCTTCACTTTTTTCTCTTCTACATTTATCTTCACTCATCTACGTCTACGTCTACATCTACATAGATACTCCGCAATCCACCGTACGGCACGTGGCTGAGGGTACCCTTGTTCCATTGCAAATAGAGCTGAGAAAAATGACCTTCTACATGCTTCCATGTTTCTAATATCTCGTATCTTATCATCGTGGTTCTTACGCGCAATGTATATTGGAGGCAGTAGGATCGTTCTGCAATCAGCTTCAAACGGCGGTTCTCTAAATTTTCTTAATGGTGTTCCTCGAAAAGAATGACGGCTTCCCTCCAGAGATTCCTAGTTCCCAAAGCAGATCCGTAACACTTGCGTGTTGTTCGAACCTGCCAGTAACAAATTTAGCGGCCAGCGTCTGAATTGTTTCGAAGTTTTCCTTTAATCCGACCTGGAAGGATCCCAAATACTCGAGCAGTTCTCAAGTATAGGTCACATTAGCGTCCTATGCGCGGTCTCCTTTATAGGTGAAACCACACTTTCCTAGTGTTCTCCCAACAAGGCGAAGTCGACCACTCGCCTTCCCTACCGCAATCCGCACATGCTCGTTTCATGTCACATAGGTTTGCAACATTACGCCCAGCTGTTTAAACGACGAGAATGTGTGAAGCAAGACACTACTAATTCTGTATCCAAACATTGATCTTCCTACTCATCCGCATAAACTTGCGTTCTTCTACGTTTAGAGCTAACTGCTTTTCATCACACCAACTAGAATTTGGTCTAACAAGTAAGTCGTATCCTCCAACAGACACCCAACTTCGACACCTGTCCTTTCTCCACTGCAGCATAGGCCAATAACCGCAGATTGCTGCCCACCCTGTCCACCAAATCACTTTCGAATATAAATAATAATAGTAGTTCTTTCACACTTCCATGGGGCACTCCTGACGGTACCCTTGTTCTCATTCCTTGCTCCTTCAGCAATAGTCTTCCACATATTATGTACCTTCTTTTCGGATTTCGCCAGCAGTGCTCGATCATCCTCATACTTAATAGACTTTCTCTTTTCTTCTCCAATCACAATGCTTCTTGCTTTGTCTACCGTCTTACCTATCAGTTCTTCTCAGTATACAGGGTGATTCAAAAAGAATACCGCAAATTTAGGAATTTAAAACTCTGCAACGACAAAAGGCAGAGTTAAGCACTATCTGTCGGCGAATTAAGGGAGCTATAAAGTTTCATTTAGTTGTACATTTGTTCGCTTGAGGCGCTGTTGACTAGGCGTCAGCGTCAGTTGATGCTAAGATGGCGACCGCTCAACGGAAAGCTTTTTGTGTTATTGAGTACGGCAGAAGTGAATCGACGACAGTTGTTCAGCGTGCATTTCGAACGAAGTATGGTGTTAAACCTCCTGATAGGTGGTGTATTAAACGTTGGTATAAACAGTTTACAGAGAATGGGTGTTTGTGCAAAGGGAAAAGTTCTGGACGGCCGAGAACGAGTGATGAAAATGTAGCACGGATCCAGCAAGCATTTGTTCGCAGCCCAGGAAAATCGACTCGCAGAGCTAGCAGAGAGCTGCAAATTCCACAATCAACTGTATGGAGAGTCCTACGAAAAAGGTTAGTTATGAAATCTTATCGTCTGAAATAGGTTCAAGCACTGTCTGCAGCTGATAAGAATCGATTTCTGTGATTTTATCCTTGCTCAAATGGAAACAGATGAATCTTTCGTTTCAAAGATTGTGTTTAGTGATGAAGCAACTTTCCACACTAACGGGAAAGTCAACCGTCACAATGTCTGTATATGGGGCACTGAGAATCCCCGGGAAACAACTCAGTATGAACGTGACTCGCCTAAGGTGAACGTTTTCTGTGCCATTTCAGCCAATAAAGTTTTTGGTCCCTTTTTCTTCGAAGGTGCTAGTGTAACTGGACTACAGTATCTGGAGATGTTAGAGAATTGGCTGTTCCCTCAGCTCGAACAAGAAGCACAACAATTTATATTTCAGCAGCATGGAGCGCCACCACATTGGCACTTATCTGTCCGTAACTACCTGAACGTCAACTACCCGAGGCGATGGATCGGCCGCCAGGCAGCCCGTGACAGAGCACTTCATCACTGGCCTCCAAGAAGCCCTGATCTGACCCCCTCCGATTTTTTCTTATGGGGGTATGTTAAGGATATGGTGTTTCAGCCACCTTTCCCAGCCACCATTGATGATTTGAAACGAGATATAACAGCAGCAATCCAAACTGTTACGCCTGATATGCTACAGAGTGTGTGGAACGAGTTGGAGTATCGGGTTGATATTGCTCGTGAGTCTGGAGTGGGCCATATTGAACATCTCTGAACTTGTTTTTGAGTGAAAAAAAACCTTTTTAAATACTCTTTGTAATGATGTATAACAGAAGGTTATATTATGTTTCTTTCATTAAATACACATTTTTAAAGTTGTGGTATTCTTTTTGAATCACCCTGTATAATGAACAGCTTCTGTGTCATTGAGCATGCTTGCCGTACACCCCCACGCATGCTCAAATGGCTCTGAGCACTATGGGACTTAACATCTATGATCCTCAGTCCCCGAGAACTTAGAACTACTTAAACCTAACTAACCTAAGGGCATCACACAACACCCAGTCATCACGAGGCAGAGAAAATCCCTGACCCCGCCGGGAATCGAAACCGACGCATGCTCATCTCCTCTGTGTCCTCATTCCCTACTCTGTCAAGCTTTGTTTTGAGTACACCTCCTTTATTAACCTTCTATTTAACTAGTCTATACCAACATCTTTTAAAATTTTCTGACGTATTCTTCACTTGACTCTACCGAAAACCTTTCTTCTAGTCGATAAAACAAATTTATAGATCCTTGTTCTATAATGGTTTCTTTTGTCGTCCTGAGACAACCGATAGCATCTCTTGTTTCTCTACCCTTTCTGAGCCCAAACTGGTATTCCCCAATAGTTTCCTTGAATTTCTGATCAATTCTCCTCCCCCATAGCATCCCTATCAGATTTTCTGGTAAGATGGCCCAGGGGAAGCCCGTCAAAAACTGAACACAGATCAAGCATAAAAACAGGAAGAAGGTGTACTGAACTGTGAAAAAAAAGCAAAATAGAAACAGTAATCGGTCCAAGCTTAACAAGTGCAACATTGAGTGAAAAGAGAAGCCCGGCGTCGTGGTTAAGTGATCATGGTGTTGGAATGCAAAGCGAGCGAGCCCTGTTCAAAGTTCCCTCGTATTATTTTACTTTATTTCCCTTTCTTTAAATTTTATTTCGCTGTTCGCTGGATTCAGATTCGTGTTTGTGTCGTGATGTAATGTCCTTTTGCAGCAGCGAGTTGTAAGGAAGGAACCTATAATATACAACTACTATATTAGTACCCGAAAGGAAGTAGCTTTCGGATGGGAATCCCAAACATTTGATGACTAGGCGACAAGTCAACCGAGTCCTCCACCGCAAAACTCGTCTGGTGTGTCGCACGCGGTATTAGTGACAGTACTTGTGTCATATGATAGGACGTAATTTGTACACCTGGTGAGCGAGTGAGATACGCCACTTTGCCCAGTTTCGGTGTTCGTACGAATGTGAATGTGACCACCCCCAACGAAATGATGAAAACATAATAGTTTTCACATAAACTGAACTTAATAGTTTGCCACATAATCTACAACAAATGATTACAGCAGTTTCAGAATCTGTGGAAACATATGCTTTTAAAGTTATCGAAGTTGCGTTCCGTTTTGGAAGTTTCGACATTTGAAGTCCTTTTTTGTACCATTTGCGTTTATTTGTTGTTTTCATTTCTGTGGGACGTCAGTGTGATGTATCGCCTGCTCTCGCTATTCATCACATTTGCTTGCGACGGTAACGTATTCTTAACACATGACTTATATTCTGTAACCAAGGTATAGTATGACAACCACCAAGACTACAGAAACAGAACGACCATTTCATTGACCGGACGGACAGTTCATAAAGTAGTGAAAATAAACGTATACAGAGTGGTCCATTGATCGTGATCGGGCCAAATAGCTGACGAAATAAGCGTCAAACGAAAAAACTACAAAGATCGAAACTTGTCTAGCTTGAAGGGGGAAACGAAATACCGCTATTGTTGGGCTGCTAGATGGCACTGCCATAGGTCAAACAGATATTAACTGCATTTTTAAAAATAGGAACCCCAATTTTTATTACACATTCATGTAGTACGTAAAGAAATATGAATGTTTTAGTTGGACCACTTTTTTCGCTCTGTAATAGATAGCGCTGTAATAGTCACAAACATATGGCTCACAATTTTAGACGAACCGTTGGTAACAGGTAGGATTTTAAATTAAAATACAGAACGTAGGTACGCTTGAACACTTTATTTCGGTTGTTACGATATGATACATGTACATTTGTGAACTTATCATTTCTGAGAACGCAAGCTGTTACAGCGTGATTACCTGTAAGTACCACATTAATGCAACAAATGCTCAAATTGATGTGCGTCAACCTCAGTGCATTTGGCAGTAAGTGTAACGACCTTCCTCTCAACAGCGAGTAGTTCGCCTTCCGTAATGTTCACACGTGCATTGACAGTGCGCTGACGCATGTTGTCAGGCGTTGTCGGTGGATCACGACAGCAAATATCCCTAAACTTACCCCACAGAAACAAATCCGGGGACGTCAGATCCGGTGAACGTGGGTGGTTCATGACAGGTGGCTGTCATGAAGTATGCTATTTGTGGTGCCACCGCCACACTTGCTAGGTGGTAGCTTAAATCGGCCGCGGTCCATTTAGTACATTGCATGTACCTCAAGATAGAGTCTCACATGTCTCATCAAGAACGATGTATACAACAAGGACGATTAAAAGTTAAGTATTAAAACAGCTACGTACTTTTCTTGTTACCACTTATTACGTATCCTGTTTCAGACCTCTATCTAGCCTAAGAGAGATTACGCGTGCCTTTCGGCTACTTCAGTGTGGCGTAGCTGTCTTGTTACGCCACTACACTATTCGATACCGCTTCAGCCGTACGCGAGCTATGTGCCGGACATCCGTTATGCTGGAAGTACATCGCCATTCTGTCATGCAGTGAAACATCTTGTAGTAACATCGGTAGAACATCATGTAGGAAATAAGCATACATTGCACCATTTAGATTGCCTTCGATAAAATGAGGGCCAATTATCCTTCCTCCCATAATGCCGCACCATGCATTAACCCGCCAAGGTCACTGATTTTCCACTTGTCCCAACCATCGTGGATTTTCCGTTGCCCAATATTGCATAAGATGTCGGTTTACGTTACCGCTGTTGGTGAATGACGCTTTGTCGCTAAATAGAACACGTGCAAAAAATCGGTCATCGTCCCGTAATTTCTCTTGTGCCCAGTCGCAGAACTGTACACGACGTTCAAAGTCGTCGCCATGCAATTCCTGGTGCATAGAAATATGGTACGGGTGCAATCGATGTTGATGTAGCATTCTCAACATCGACGTTTTTGAGATTCCCGATTATCGCGCAATTTTTCTGCTGCTGATGTGCGAATTAGCCGCGTCAGCAGCTAAAACACCTACTTTGGCATCATCATTTGTTGCAGGTCGTGGTTGACGTTTCACATGTGAATGAACACTTCCTGTTTCCTTAAATAACGTAACTATCCGGCGAACGGTCCGGACACTTGGATGATGTCATCCTGTTCCAGAGGTTGCCCCTCAGTCTGCAAGATCCGGGCGATCGCAGAGAGTGGGCTTACTGGTAGTTGGGAGCTCCACCGTCAGGCGCGTAATGGGGCCCCTCAGGTTCAAATGGTTCAAATGGTTCAAATGGCTCTGAGCACTATGGGACTTAACATCTTAGGTCATCAGTCCCCTAGAACTTAGAACTACCTAAACCTAGCTAACCTAAGGACATCACACACATCCATGCCCGAGGCAGGATTCGAACCTGCGACCTTAGCAGTCCCGCGGTTCCGGACTGAAGCGCCTAGAACCGCATGGGCCCCTTAGGGATATGGCAGCAAGAGAGGGGAAGAAAACCAATGAGCACTCCATGTGCATACCGAAGGGAGTCATTCCAGATGTGGAAAGGGTAATTCCGGATGCCATGAAGGGTACAGGGTGCACCCATCTGCAGGTGGTCGCTCATGTCGGCACCAATGATGTGTGTCGCTGTGGATCGGAGGAAATCCTCTCTAGCTTCCGGCGGCTATCTGATTTGGTGAAGACTGCCAGTCTCGCTAGCGGGATGAAAGCAGAGTTCACCATCTGCAGCATCGTCGACAGGACTGACTGCGGACCTTTGGTACAGAGCCAAGTGGAGGGTCTGAATCAGAGGCTGAGACGGTTCTGCGACCGTGTGGGCTGCAGATTCCTCGATTTGTGCCATAGGGTGGTGGGGTTTCGGGTTCCGCTGGATAGGCCAGGAGTCCACTACACGCAGCAAGCGGCTACAAGAGTAGCAGGGGTTGTGTGGCGTGGACTGTGCGGTTTTTTAGGTTAGATGGCCTCGGGCAAGTACAGAAAGGGCAACAGCCTCAAAGGGTGCGGGGCAAAGTCAGGACATGCGGGGACCAAGCAGCAATCAGTATTGTAATTGTAAACTGTCGAAGCTGCATTGGTAAAGAACCGGAACTTCCAGTGCTGATAGAAAGCACCGAAGCTGAAATCGTTATAGGTACAGAAAGCTGGCTGAAGCCAGAGATAAATTCTGCCGAAATTTTTACAAAGGCACAGACGGTGTTTAGAAAGGATAGATTGCATGCAACCGGTGGTGGCGTGTTGGTCGCTGTTAGTAGTAGTTTATACTGTAGTGAAGTAGAAGTGGATAGTTTCTGTGAATTATCATGGGTGGAGGTTACGCTCAACAACCGAGCTAGGTTAATAGTTGGCTCCTTTTACCGACCTCCCGACTCAGCAGCATTAGTGGCAGAACAACTGAGAGAAAATTTGCAATACATTTCACATAAATTTTCTCAGCGTGTTATAGTCTTAGGTGGAGATTTAAATTTACCAGATATAGACTGGGACACTCAGATGTTTAGGACGGGTGGTAGGGACAGAGCATCGAGTGACATTATACTGAGTGCACTATCCGAAAATTACCTCGAGAAATGAAACAGAGAAGCGACTCGTGATAACAAACAGACCCGAACATTTCGACTCTGTAAGTGCAGAACAGGGAATTAGTGACCGTAAGGCCGTTGCAGCATCCCTGAATGTAGAAGTAAATAGGAATATCAAAAAAGGGAGGAAGGTTTATCTGTTTAGCAAGAGTAATAGAAGGCAGATTTCAGACTACCTAACAGATCAAAACGAAAATTTCTGTTCCGACACTGACAATGTTGAGTGTTTATGGCAAACGTTCAAGGCAATCGTAAAATGCGTTTTAGACAGGTACGTGCCGAGTAAAACTGTGAGGGACGGGAAAAACCCATCGTGGTTCAACAAAAACGTTAGGAAACTACTGCGAAAGCAAAGAGACCTTCACTCCAAGTTTAAACGCAGCCAAAACCTCTCAGACAAGCAGAATCTAAACGATGTCAAAGTTAGCGTAAGGAGGGCTATGCGTGAAGCGTTCAGTGAATTCGAAAGTAAAATTCTATGTACCGACTTGACAGAAAATCCTAGGAAGTTCTGGTCTTACGTTAAACCAGTAAGTGGCTCGAAACAGCATATCCAGACACTCCGGGATGATGATGGCACTGAAACAGAGGATGACACGCGTAAAGCTGAAATACTAAACACCTTTTTCCAAAGCTGTTTCACAGAGGAAGACCGCACTGCATTTCCTTCTCTAAATCATCGCACAAATGAAGAAATGGCTAATATCGAAATAAGTGTCCTAGGAATAGAAAAGCAACTGGAATCACTCAACAGAGGAAAGTCCACTGGACCTGATGGGATACCAATTCGATTCTACACAGAGTACGCGAAAGAACTTGCCCCCTTCTAACAGCCGTGTACCGCAAGACTCTAGAGGAACGGAAGGTTCCAAATGATTGGAAAAGAGCACAAATAGTCCCAGTCTTCAAGAAGGGTCGTCGAGCAGATGCGCAAAACTATAGACCTATATCTCTGACGTCGATCTGTTGTAGACATTTAGATTTTTATTGCTCGCGTATCATGTAGTTTTTGTAAACCCAGAATCTACTCTATGGGAATCAACACGGATTCCGGAAACAGCGATCGTGTGAGACCCAACTTGCTTTATTTGTTCATGAGCCCCAGAAAATATTAGATACAGGCTCCCTGGTAGATGCCATTTTCCTTGACTTCCGGAAGGCGTTCGATACAGTTCCGCACTGTCGCCTGATAAACAAAGTAAGAGCCTACGGAATATCAGACCAGCTGTGTGGCTGGATTGAAGAGTTTTTAGCAAACTGAACACAGCATGAAACTTCCTGGCAGATTAAAACTGTGTGCCCGACCGAGACTCGAACTCGGGACCTTTGCCTTTCGCGGGCAAGTGCTCTAGCATCTGAGCTACCGAAGCACGACTCACGCCCGGTCTCACAGCTTTACTTATGCCAGTATCTCGTCTCCTACTTCCCAATCTTTACAGAAGCTCTCCTGCGAACCTTGCAGGACTAGCACTCCTGAAAAAAAGGATATTGCGGATACATGGCTTAGCCACAGCCTGGGGGATGTTTCCAGAATGAGATTTTCACTCTGCCAGGAAGTTTCATATCAGCGCACACTCCGCTGCAGAGTGAAAATCTCATTCTGAGAACACAGCATGTTGTTGTCAATAGAGAGACGTCTACAGACGTTAAGGTAACCTCTGGCATGCCACGGGGGAGTGTTATGGGACCATTGCTTTTCACAATATATATATATGACCTAGTAGATGGTGTCGGAAGTTCCATGCGGCCTTCCGCGGATGATGCTGTAGTATACAGAGAAGTTGCAGCATTAGAAAATTGTAGCGAAATGCAGGAAGATCTGCAGCGGATAGGCACTTGGCGCAGGGAGTGGCTACTGACCCTTCAAGTAGATAAATGTAATGTATTGCGAATACATAGAAAGAAGGATCCTTTATTGTATGATTATATGATAGCGGAACAAACAGTGGTAGCAGTTACTTCTGTAAAATATCTGGGAGTATGCGTGCGGAACGATTTGAAGTGGAATGATCACGTAAAATTAATTGTTGGTAAGGCGGGTGCCAGGTTGAGATTCATTGGGAGGGTCCTTAGAAAATGTAGTCCATCAACAAAGGAGGTGGCTTACAAAACACTCGTTCGACCTATACTTGAGTATTGCTCATCAGTGTGGGATCCGTACCAGATCGGGTTGACGGAGGAGATAGAGAAGTTCCAAAGAAAAGCGGCGCGTTTCGTCACAGGGTTATTTGGTAACCGTGACAGCGTTCCCGGAGATGTTTAGCAAACTCAAGTGGCAGACTCTGCAAGAGAGGCGCTCTGCATCGTGGTGTAGCTTGCTCGCCAGGTTTCGAGAGGGTGCGTTCCTGGATGAGGTATCGAATATATCGCTTCCCCCTACTTATACCTCCAGAGGAGATCACGATAGTAAAATTAGAGAGATTCGAGCACGCACGGAGGCTTTCAGACAGTCGTTCTTCCCGCGAACCATACGCGACTGGAACAGAAAAGGGAGGTAATGACAGTGGCACGTAAAGTGCCCTCCGCTACACACCGTTGGGTGGCTTGCGGAGTATAAATGTAGATGTAGATGTAGATGTAGATACCGAGCAGCATACATAGCACACGCACATTGGGCATTTTGATCACAATAGCTATACATCAATACGATATCGACCTTTTCCTCAATTGGTAAACGGTCCATTTTAACACGGGTAATGTATCACGAAGCAAATAGCGTCCGCACTGATGGAATGTTACGTGATATCACGTACATATACGTTTGTGGCTATTACAGCGCCATCTATCCCAAAGCGAAGAAAGTGGTCCAACTAAAACATTCATATTTCTTTACGTACTACACGAATATGTAATTGAAATGGGGCCTCCTGTTTAAGACAACGCAGTTGATATCCGTTTGACCTATGGCAGCTCCATCTAGTGGGCCAACCATAACGCCATCTGGTTTCCCCATTGAAGCTAGACAAGTTTCGTTCTTTGTAGTTTTTTCGTTAGACGCTTATTTCGTGAGATATTTGGCCCGGTCACGATCAATGGAACACCCTGTACACATGGTGCGAGGGGCTTAGAACCCGGCTCGCCCACTTTTTAGTCCAACACCATGACCACTTAACCACAACACCATAACTACTAGCCGTCCGAAGTGGCCGCGCGGTTCGGGCGCTGCAGTCTGGAACCGCGAGACCGCTACGGTCGCAGGTTCGAATCCTGCCTCGGGCATGGATGTGTGTGATGTCCTTAGGTTTGTTAGGTTTAACTAGTTCTACGTTCTAGGGAACTGATGACCTCAGCAGTTGAGTCCCATAGTGCTCAGAGCCATTTGAACCATTTGAACCATAACTACTACACTGATCTCAATATTGTACCTTTTAATCTTGGACCATTCACTGCTTCCACTCTACATTTTTTCATAGTTCAGTACGCCTTCTTCTTGCTTGATCTGTGTTCAGTTTTTGACGGATTATCCCCTTGGCCATCTTGCCAGTAAATCTGAGGGGGGGGGGGGGCGGTCGATGGGTAGGCTCCCTTGTTAGTATGACCCTTATTACAGGCTTTGTACCATGAGTGATAAGACCAACTGTCCTACAATCTTCAAGTATTTGCGCTGCACATTTTAAGGTGAAAGTGCCAAGAATGGTCTCAGGTGTACTGTGGCCTTAGTTACACACTCTACTGAAGAACCAATGCAGCGGAAGGTACTGAATACTTTACGAGACAGTTGTTTGGTCTGCCGTATGACGTCAGAGAGTGGATCACCTTGCACGCTGGCGGTGAGCTGCCGCTCGGGCAGGCGGATGGTGGCGGCGGTGAGGACGACGGGCTCGCTGCGGCCCTTCAGGTTGTACGAGTAGACGCAGGCGTGGTAGCGCTCGCCCGGGCTCAGGCTGGACACGGCGAAGGCGGCGACGGGCGCCGACAGGTTGGCGCGCAGCGCCTGCGACTCGGCCTCGCGCACCTCCAGCAGGAAGGACTGCGGCAGGCCGCCGTTGAAGCCCTCCGAGCAGCGCACCGCCAGCGAGTCCGTGGACACGTTCAGCACCGAGCAGTTGTGCACCTGGTCCGGCCGGCCTGCGCACCACACCGGCAAGTTTATCGATCACTGAACGCGCAATGGCGATCGTTTGGACCTGGCAACCTTTCATTTTCTCCATAAACTTTAATGATGGAAGCTGAAGAAAGGAATCAATATTCGTAACATGGCTGGCAATTGAATCCAGGTCTCCTCGCTTGCTAGGGAGGAATGGTAACCATTACACAACCGCAGCAATATAACAAATATTATTTTCCCCTTTGTAATGGTTCTCTATTTACGTGATCATTACGGCACTCCAACCCCAGTTCTCGATACCAGTAACATAGTACTACTTTTATGCGAAGTAACAGAGATATTTTTGTGACAATATTCACATTTGGTTTCATTAATGTATAGGTACTCAGATGTATCGATATATTATAGTGATATGGTTCTTGTGTGTATTCATTTCTGTGAGACTGTCATAATCTGACTCATTGTAACCGTTTTGGTGCGAATGCGCACAGAGGAGTCTTTGTTTCACTTTGCAGAAGTTAAGTTGTTATTTCGCTTTGTAGAAGAATAGTCAAGTTTTGTTGTTTGGTTAAAGTAGAAATTAAATATATGAAGATTGATACAAAACTGTTTTCTTGATGATGTGACAATTAAGAAGAAGTATATGTGAATTTACAAGAAGTTTAATAAAAATGTGGATCGTGAACACCAAGTTAAAAATTATTTCTGCCATACCATTGTTCTGGTCTGGGATTGTTTGACCATTAAGAATTTCCTGAAAGACGCATTTGTTAGGTCTTCAAATATCGCTAAAATACAGATCTGGACCTTCTAGCAGTCAACGTGGAATCACTCTAGAATCAACAAAATGAGCCATAACAACTTCGACGAAACCTACGTGGGAATCCATTCAAGGTAAGTGCCAAAATTAATGACTTTTTTACAGTGACTTCATTATTTCCATTCTGACGATACCACCCACAGTCAGTAACTTTGTTGTTGCCCGATAAAGCGAACAAATGCTGCGTGAGCAACATTATTAATCTGATTTCTAATCTAGTTTGCAAGTGGTGGTATTGTTAGACCTTCCAATGTCTCGAGGAAAATTCTGTAAAATCACCGACGCCTAAGGTACAGGATTTCCCCATTACGTCCAACGCTGGGGTGCTGTTCCAATGCCATAAAGCATCGGCAGTAGTGATCATCTACGAAGATATGAGTTAAACTTTGTGTAATATAGGCCACTGGACTTGGGTAGTCAGTGCAGCAATGTTAGTAATATATCGACAGTGGCACAAATTTTAATTCACTTTTTTAGCTTCCATCCTTATCTCAGATAAAGATGAGACTCAAATGTCTAGACGAAAAGTTTATTATATTATCCATAAACAGTGTTAAAATTAACCTGCCAGGTCAGCCGAGAGCGCTAATGCGCTGCTTCCTGAACTCGGGTAGGCGCGCCGGCCCCAGATCGAATCCGCCCGGCAGCTTAACGATGGAGGCCAGTATGCCGGCCAGCCTGGATGCGGTTTTTAGGCAGTTTTTCACATCCCACTAGGTGAACACCGGGCTGATCCCACGTTCCGCCTCAGTTACACGGCTCGCAGACATCTGAACGCATCGCACTATTCCATGGATTACACTCGACGCAGTTGGGGTACACTAATTCTGTCCCAGGGGGGTACTGGGTGGTAGCAGGAAGGGCATCTGGCCACCCTTTCAATTAACCTTGCCAAATCCGATTAACCATGCCGACCCTGCGTCATTGCAGGAAAAAGGCACAAGCGAAAGAAGAAAAAAAGAAAAGAAACAGTGCTAAAATTATGAGGATGATTCTAATGGTAATGATTTTGACAATGTGTTTTCGGTATCACGATAAGTACAAAATAAATTGCCTCTCCCTGTGCAGGTATCACAAACTGCGAGCATACAGGATAAGAACAATCGACGTATGGACGTTTCGGTCGGTCTGGGAGGGGCGCACTGATAGCGGAAGCAGTTAAGGCGACCGTTCGCGGTAAGTGGCAAATCCGAGTTCATGAGCCCCGATCCGGCACAAATTTCCATGAGACGCTGATGAAATGCACAACTGATAACAAAACACGTCCGCAGATTGTAAATCCACGTGGTTGTCTAATGGTAATGTTAAAAGTGTAATAAAACTCATAAATGTTGTACTCTCTATTAAGTAGCTTTGTGTTTGCGTTTGCACAAATTACCAATATTTGGCAGCCTGCTGTTCCAGCACAGTTCGAAGATAGGTGCCCGACTGTCGACTTACACCGCGTTGGAGCAGGGACATGTGATCCGTTATCTTTTTTCTCTTCTTAATAATGAAGCTATTAAATCTATGGAAATGGATGGTAGAATGTAAGCACATTACCTGTATTGTGATTCGGGCTTATTCTTGTAGAAATGGTACGAGTGGGGAACAAGTCTGAAATTAGTCGTGATTTCTGTGGAAAACCTATCTCGTCCAGACAGGTCACACCACATAGGGACGAACGAAAACAATGACGCACTGGAAGAGCGTATGAAGGTAAAGTGGCATGTTACTGTGAACGAAATAACCATTATTTTCGGAATTTTTTGTGGTTCAGCACAATATATCCTCCATGATGAACTGTGATTCAACAAAGAATCCGCAAGATGGGTTCCACGTCAGTTGACTGTAGAATTGAGAGATCATCGTGTCGAAGTCTACGAGGGACTTCAGCATCTTTTCCAGTGCAAAAGTAATGGATTTTAGGATGAACTGTTACAGGGGACAAAATCTTGGTGGCCTATCACCAACACGAAACAAGAAGTGGTGTTTGTCAAATCCAAATAAATTTCACATTCAACCATCAGCATCAAAAATCATATGCTCCTTCGTGACACAAAAGCTTCCCAAATCCTACTTCTTTGGTCACATTTCTAGTCAACAGGTTTTAAAACGTACGTGAAGCCTTGAGATTCTATGATAGAAGGACCAAAGAGGCTAGAGGCAAGCGTGGTAATACAGCATCATTTGACTACATTTGTGAAATGTAGTGGGAAGCTCCCGCCAATAGAT
The DNA here is from genome assembly GCF_021461395.2 of Schistocerca americana. Taxonomy (NCBI): domain Eukaryota; kingdom Metazoa; phylum Arthropoda; class Insecta; order Orthoptera; family Acrididae; genus Schistocerca; species Schistocerca americana. Next base: position 746,324,339 of record NC_060122.1, on the reverse strand, counting down.
GTATAGCCACGTAAGTTTAATATTGATCATCATCATCATCATTTAAGACTGATTATGCCTTTCAGCGTTCAGTCTGGAGCATAGTCCCCCTTATAAAATTCCTCTATGATCCCCTATTCAGTGCTAACATTGGTGCCTCTTCTGATGTTAAGCCTATTACTTCAAAATCATTCTTAACCGAATCCAGGTACCTTCTCCTTGGTCTACCCCGACTCCTCCTACCCTCTACTGCTGAACCCATGAGTCTCTTGGGTAACCTTGCTTCTCCCATACGCGCAATATGACCCCACCATCTAAGCCTGTTCGCCCTGACTGCTGCATCTATAGAGTTCATTCCCTATTTTTCTTTGATTTCCTCATTGTGCACACCCTCCTGCCATTGTTCCCATCTACTAGAACCTGCAATCATCCTAGCTACTTTCATATCCGTAACCTCAACCTTATTGATAAGGTAACCTGAATCCACCCAGCTTTCGCTCTCATACAACAAAGTTGGTCGAAAGATTGAACGGTGCACAGATAACTTAGTCTTGGTACTGACTTCCTTCTTGCTACCCCTCGCTTCCAGTTCTTTCGCTATGTTGCCATCCTGTGAGAATATGCATCCTAAGTACGTGAAACCGTCCACCTGTTCTAACTTTGTTCCTCCTATTTGGCACTCAATCCGTTTATATGTCTTTCCCACTGACATTACTTTTGTTTTGGAGATGCTAATCTTCATACCATAGTCCTTACACTTCTGATCTAGCTCTGAAATATTACTTTGCAAACTTTCAATAGAATCTGCCATCACAACTAAGTCATCCGCATGTGCGAGACTGCTTATTTTGTGTTCACCTATCTTAATCTCACCCAGCCAGTCTATTGTTTTCAACATATGATCCATAAATAATATGAACAACAGTGGAGACAGGTTGCAGCCTTGTCTTAGCCCTGAAACTACTCTGAACCATGGACTCAATTTGCCGTCATCTCTAACTGCTGCCTGACTATCTATGTAAAGACCTTTAATTGCTTGCAAAAGTTTGCCTCCTATTCCATAATCACGTAGAACAGACAATAACTTCCTCCTAGGAACCCGGTCATATGGCTTTTCTAGATCTATAAAGCATAGATACAATTCCCTGTTCCACTCGTAAGACTTCTCCATTATTTGCCGTAAGCTGAAGATCTGGTCCTGACAACCTCTAAGAGGCCTAAACCCACACTGATTTTCATCCAATTTGTCCTCAACTAATACTCGCACTTTCAACAATACCTGAGAAGATTTTACCCACAACGCTGATCAAAGAGATACCTCTGTAGTTGTTTCAATCTTTTCTGTTTCCATGTTTAAAGATTGGTGTGATTAGTGCTTTCGTCCAGTCTGATGGAACCTGTCCCGACTCTCACGCCATTTCAATTATCCTGTGTAGCCATTTAAGACCTGACATTCCACTGTATTGGATGAGTTCCGACTTAATTTCATCCACCTCAGCCGCTTTATTGCACTGCAATCTATTGACCATTTTCTCCACTTCCTCAAATGTGATCCTATTTCCATCATCATTCCTGTACAATTCTACATCGAAATCTGAAACATTACTGATCGTATTTTAACCTACATTGAGCAGCTCTTCAAAATATTCCCTCCATCTGCCCAAGGCATCAACAGCATTCACCAGCAGTTATCCTAACCTATCCAAAATACTTGTCATTTCCTTCTTACCTCCCTTTCGAAGATTGCTAATTACACTCCAGAATGGATTTCCAGCAGCTTGGCCCAAGGTCTCCAACCTGTTTCCAAAGTCTTCCCAAGGATGCTGTAATTAGCTGTTTGGCTTTGTTTCTTTCTTCAACATAATTTTCTCTGTCTACCTGAGTAGCCATTTTTGGTATGCCTTCTTTATTCCTCTTACAGGCTGCCTTGACTGTGTCATTCCACCAAGCTGTTTGCTTCGTCCTACCTTTACACACTACTGTTCCAAGACATTCTTTGGCCACTTCTAGTACTGTGTCCCTGTACCTTGTCCATTCCTTTTCCAGTGACTGCAATTGACTACATTCAACTAACCGGTACCTTTCTGAGATCACTGTTATGTACTTGTGTCTGATTTCCTTATCCTCAAGTTTCTCCACTTTTATCCTCCTGCACTTTCGGCCTCACAATACCAATTTCACTGCAGATTAAATAGTGATCAGTGTCATCAAAGAATCCCCTGAATACCCGTGTGTCCCTCACAGCCTTCCTGAATTCCTGATCTGTTATTATGTAATCAATGACAGATCTGGTTCCCCTGCCTTCCCAAGTATACCGGTGAATGTTCTTATGTTTAAAAAAGGCGTTTGTGATTACTAAGCCCATACTGGCACAGAAATCCAAGAGTTGTTTCCCGTTCCTGTTGGCCTCCATATCCTCTCCAAATTTACCCATAACCTTTTCATACTCTTCTGTTCGATTTCCAGTCCCGGCATTTAAATCATCCATGGGCAGAACACTGTCCTTGTCCTTTACTCTAACAACTACATCACTGAGTGTGTCATAAAAACTATCCATCATATCTTGATCTGTCCCTTCACAATGCGAATATACTGATACAATCCTAATTTTCTTGCTAGACACTGTCAAACCTGTCCACATCAGTCGTTCGTTTACATACCTTATTGCAACTACGCTGGGTTCCATTTCTTTCCTGATGAAAAGCCCTACACCCCATAGTGCTATTCCTGCTTTGACTCCTGACAGGTAGACGTTGTATTCTCCCACATCCTCTTCTGTCTTACCCCTTACCCGAATGTCACTAACAGCTAAAACGTCCAACCCCATCTTACTTACAGCCTCTGCCAGCTCTACCTTCTTCCCAGAGTAGCCCCCATTGATATTAATAGCCCCACATCTCGTTACCATTCTTTTGCCGAGTCGTATCTTAGGAGTCCCTGGTTTGTCAATTAGAGGTGGGACTCCGTCACCTCCAAAGGTCCGAGGCATTTTGCTCTGATTGTTGCCAGCATCAGATTTATAGTACCAGGGAAGCAGGTTGCTAGCCTTACTTGCCCCGGGTCCCATTGAGTTTTACCCCTAACGGTTGAGGGGCTAACCGGTGGATTTGGTAGTCTTTGCCGCCTGAGCACAAAGGTGGCCACGACTCGGAATATGTCCGAGATGCCCAACCTTATTCCAAAGTAACTGGTATCCCGACTATCAGGACCACTTACTTGGCCACTCATACGTTGCCCGTGGTTCATGAACTAGGACATGATACCTGGAAACCACACCATGAACCACTTAATATTGATGAACAAATTATTCCATTCAGAGGCCGTTGCTAGTCAAAATATTTGGAGACTAAAATAAAAGTAAATTCTACGAAGATCGAAGGCTTGGAAGTCCACAGACGTTTTTCGTTTGGTTTCATAGACAAATTGGTAGCTGTAGGTTATATACCATAAAAGGAAAAATTCTTATGTCTGGAGTCTCAGCAGAACATTGCCGCAGTAGATTAACGACGTAAGATAAATCCAGGAATCATTTTAATTTTCAGTGAAACTAAACCAGGAGCTCATTTTGTTGACTAGAAGGCCCTCACACAGACTTGTAACGGGCAATCAAAGAAACCTACTATCTTATGGATAAAAGAAATGGATGTAGCAAACATTAGCGTTCTGACTTATTTTCGCAGCGACATAATAACTGCTACAAATGCAGATCTGAAAATAAAATAAAATCCACGATGCAGTAAATGTTTCGTCCTCATATTGAGTGAGAATGAACAAACCATACCTTCAAAGGAAAATTTTAAAACCATGGCACGTTGTTTGCATAATCGCCAATAGCTGAAGATTATGGAAACTGCTATATCACCAAGAAGGAGACTCACAGGAACATCTTACAAAGCATGGCACGTTCTTTGTTACTCGCCAATAGCTGAAGATTCAGGAACCTGTAAGACCACCAAGAAGGAGACGCTTCACATACCCACGTTTCTTAGACGGAATAACTTATCACCTATGCTGAAATCAGCAATGATTTTTTTTTTTGAAGACACAAAGTGTAATTATCTGTAAAATTTGTTATGAATGTTTGTACTTTTATCTAGGGAAAACTAAAGATGAATATATGATACTGTATTTTATAACCTATTGCAATAAGGGTCACAGTGCCATTCTAAATACTTTCTTAAATATTCTGTACCACAAAAAATGATAATTTGAGAATACTGTTTCAACACAAAATTTTGTAATTTTTTATGTTAGGGATATAATAGATCCGCTTCAAGCTACTTTGAGAGTCGAGTCCCTCATACTTTCGAGGGTTAAAAACGTATACAACTGAAAAGATGCACCGACTAATCACCAGTTTTAGTTCTTCTGCAGGTCATTCGCATTACAAATTTTTAAATCATTTGTCATGTTTAGTGACAGTCCACTGAGGTTCAGGATGTTTCACTGTTATAGGTACAAACGAAAGGCGAGAGAATAATACAATTAAATAAGTAAATAATCGTATAAAATAATTTCTGGAGCTAACAGCTTCCCCTACACGACATATGTACAACTACAGTCATGCCAATGTTACAACACTGTTAATATCTAAGGAACTGTTATTCCGATTCAGTGGAGTGCAGTGTACATTACATTGTGATAAACAGCCCCCTATAATTTTATCGCCACTCCTCATACCTAAGTGCTGGTAAATAGCCTTCCCACAGCGAGTATATGATTCGTGGCCCGCCAAAAGCATCGCCTCCCATGTCCCTAAAACGAAACGCATGGAATTTTTTAAAGGCTTTGGTCTATCCTAGCCCTGCGGAACTCCGGGAATGCATTGAAGAACGTTGTCGATACATCCGGAACACGCCTGGGATTTTTGAATGCGTGCGAAAATCGTTGAGAGGAAGTGCTGCAGTTTGCCTTCACATAAAGGTGGCCATGTCCAATAATTGTTGTAGTGTGTCTGCCCAAAAAGTGCATCTCTGCAATTTGAGTCGTCAGTAGCTCTATTATAAGATGTACGAGAACGAACGAGACGGGACTATTGTGTAAAACACTGAGTAACAAGGTGTTCAAGCACTCGGTCGTAAGATGTATAGGAGAAACCATTAGTTTCCGGACCGATGTTATGTTATTTGTTTCTATTATTGTCATCGACTCGCCCTTTCAGTTTGTACCTATGATATTCAAAGTCTCTGTATCTGAGGAAAAGCAACGGACCTAGAACAGTTCCTCGCCGACACCCTCTCTCTACAAGACCCTAGTCTGATTCAGAATCCTTCTCTATTTGTTGGCAACAGAAGATATTTTTTTGCTTCCTGCGTTCCTGCTATCAATGAAATTATGTGAAGGTATTATACGGTTCACAAATCAAATATGTACTATGATTAAATCAGTTAACACTCCTAAGGTCCCTCGTAAGACACGTCACATAATGGTCTTGAAATTTGTAACACTGGAAATGCATATCCTCCTATTTCCATCTATTGTACTATAAATTTTTTCCTTATTTTGTTACCTGAAGATATGACATTTCTTTATATATTGTAAATGTTTTACAATTTGTATATATATATATATCGATGTACAATTGGTTTGTTTTGAAAATATTATTTGTATTTTTACGCTGGGTCTTGCCTAGGGAAACTATGCTATCGAACGATTACATCGATAGGTCGTGTGGAGAACCAAAGTGTTTGGGATCTTTCGTAGTGTTAACTCTGCCGCGTGGAGCACGGGCAGAGCAGAGTCTGTCTGGAGTAGGGCGGTGGAGCAGGTGTGTTGTGTAACGCTCCCGCGAGTTGCCGCGCTTTCGGGGTTTGGCAGGATGTAATTGCGCTCGACTTGCCATGATAGTTTCTGGCACGGTGTCGCGGACGGGAAACACTAGCTGGCACACATCATGAACCCGTTTCGGCTGGTGACCGTGTCGAGAAGAAGGCGCGCCAACATCCAGCTTCTGCAACGGCGATGGCCGACAGTAGGTGATTGTCGCCACCTCTTCGATCGACGACTTCAAACCTTGAATCAACGAACATGGAAGACTGAAAGCACGTAAAGTTTTAGAACTGTATGGCAGACGTCAGCTTTTCAAACTGTCCCATGTGCATCACTAAAATACAGCAACTTAGCATGAACCTTGGGTGTTACTCATTGTCCCAATTACATTACCAAGCAGGGTCCGTTCCTTTTCCGAAATGAACCCGAGTGTCGTTGAAATTCAAACGCCAGCATTAAAGTAATATCATTCCATTTCACTGCTTTAGTTTCAAAGTTCAGATAAAGTATTCATAGCTGGCTACAATAGCCAAACACAACTATATTTAGATTACACAAGCACAAATTAAGAATGCGAGTTTTGTACCATATTTAACTTACCTGTGACTGCGCCTCAGCTTGGTACGTACTAATTTTTACTATTGTTAATTGTTCAAAATCATTTAATTCAAATTCAAAGTTAAACCTCTTAATTCTAAATTGTGTAGATTCAAGTTGCTTATGAGATGATTGTTGAGGTAACACAAGACAAACCTTATTTTATTTTATTTCGTAGTGCTTCAGAAACAAAGTGTACTATTAATTTCAGTCACTAAATTAACTTTAAATTTTCCGGTTTTATTAATTCTTTTGCTAAATTAAGTCAGAGTGAGCCGAAATTTGTTACTTCTGACAAACATCCAGTTTTCACACAACACTTGTCAACCTTCAGTTGCCACGCTTTTAGTGCTAATTATATGTACATTAACCTTTCTTTTTCTGTTATTTTAGTAGTTGTCCATAGGACTGGCGACCGTAATTCACCCCAAATCTCAAATATCTAATTAACGCCAGATATCTGTTAACGTAACGACCGCACATTTACTATCTTTATTAACTTTACTCTTTTTCAAAATTAATTTCCACAAATTTCATTTGCATTTTTCCTTTCATTTAGATGTAACCCTTCCTCCCTCTTTACCGATAGATTAACTTCGGTGACGATTGCTTTTCCCAAATTTCCATTAGGTACACGCGGTTTAATTTTTCACTGTCATTAAGGTCGATGAAAGAGGGGGAGGTTACAAACTGTAGTTTGGAGTTCTCTCTCTCTCTCTCTCTCTCTCTCTCTCTCTCTCTCTCCTCTCTCTCTCTGTGTCGCTCTCTCTCTCTCTCTCAATCTCTAGCTCTCACTGTCACCCTCTTCTCCCTGGGCGGACATTAAGTAGCGTAAGGTCTTGTTACAGGGATTAACGAATGGTTTGGTCACGCGTGCGTGACGTGAGTAAGCCCTTTGTGTGCACCAGATAGACAGGCAGGTAGTTTCGGCTCGGCGCCTGAGACACGTGCTGCCGGCACACAGGGACTTACCGGCGGCGATGATGTGGAAGACGCAGGGCGCGCGCTGGCTGCCGATGTGGTTGCTGGCCCAGCAGAGCAGCGTCCCGTAGTCGAGCTCCGTGGCCGGCGTGTAGGCGACGTAGCTGACGGGCCCCGCCCTGGCGACGCGCGACGGCGCCACGTCCAAGCTCTCCGCCGAGTTGTTGAACGTCCAGCGGAACGTCACGTCCGCCGGGTTTGCCTCCACCTCGCACGAGATGTTGGCGCGCTCGTTCTTCGCCACGCCGATGACCCGGCTCTGGTTCGGCTTGCACGTCGGGGCGTCTGCGCACAATGGAAACGTACCTTATTTTATGAAAACAACAGTCTTGATCACGTTTCATCATTTTTCATCGTACACTATTGGCCATTAAAATTCCTATGCCAAGAAGAAATGCAGATGATAGACGGGTATTGATTGGACCAATATACTAGAACTGACATGTGATTACCTTTTCACACCATTTGGGTTCATAGATCCTGAGAAATCAGTACCCAGAACAACTACCTCTGGCCGTAATAACGGCCTTGATACGCCTGGGCATCGAGTCAAACAGAGCTTGGATGGCGTGTACAGGTACAGCTCCCCATGCAACTTCAACACGATACCTCAGTTCATCAACAGTAGTGACTGGCGTATTGTGACGAGCCAGTTGCTCGGCCACCATTGACCAGATGTTTTCAATTGGTAAGAGATCCGGAGAATGTGCTGGCCAGGGAAGCAGTCGAACACATTCTGTATCTAGAAAGTCCCGCACACGACATGCAACATACGGTCGTGCTTTATCCTTCTGAAATGTAGGGTTTCGGAGGGATCGAATGAAAGGTAGAGCCACGGGTCGTAACACAACTGAAATGTAACGTCCACTGTTCAAAGTGCCGTCAATGGGAACAAGAGACGTGTAAACAATGGCACCTATACCATCTAGCCGGGTGATACGCCAGTACGGCGATGACGATTACACGCTTCCAATGTGTGTTCACTGCGACGTCGCCAAACACGGATGCGACCATCATAATGCTGTAAACAGAACCTGGAATAATCCGAAAAAATGACGTTTTGCCATTCGTGCATCCAGGTTCGTCGTTGAGTACACCATCCTGTCTGTGATGCAGAGTCAGGGGTAACCGGAGCCATGGTCTCCGAGCTGATAGTCCATTCTGCTGCAAACGTTGTCGAACTGTTCGTGCAGATGGTTGTTGTCTTGCAAACGTCCCCATCTGTTGACTCAGGGCTCGAGACGTGGCTGCACGATCCGTTACATTCATGCGAATGAGATGCCCGTCATCTCGACTGCTAGAGATGCGAGGCTGTTGGGATCTAGCACGGCGTTCCGTATTACCCTCCTGAACCCACCGATTACATATTCCGCTAACAGTCATTGGACCTCGACCAACGCGAGCAGCAATGCCGCGATACGATAAACCGCAATCGCGATAGGCTACAATCCAACGTTTTTCAAAGTCGGAAACGTGATGGTACATATTTATCCTCCTTACACGAGCCATCACATCAACGTTTCACCAGGCAACGCCGGTCAACTGCTGTTAGTGTATGAGAAATCGATTGGAAACTTTCCTCATGTCATCACGTTGTAGGTGTCGTCACCGGCGCCAACCTTGTGTGAATGCTCGGAAAAGCTAATCACTTGCATATCATAGCATCTTCTTCCTGTCGGTTAAATTTCGCGTCTCTAGGACGTCATCTTCATGGTGTAGCAATTTTAAAGGCCAGTAGTGTATTTCGGTCGAATTAGACAGTCTTCTGTCGACGATTGGCAGCACTGAGGTACATTTATGATGATTACCTGACATTGTCATCTGTATTGGAGGCAATCTCAGAATCCAAATGGTTGTTGATCTTATTACAGACGTTTATTTGCTCAGATCGTACAAAAATACACAACGATTAATAGTTTCAGCGAAATCAAGCCTCCACATTCAGGTCATTGTAATAGAAAAACAATTTTACAAGACCAGACCATTTCGTCGACTGTTTACATTAATTGTACGCAACTGCAATATATGTAGAAGTTCAACTATGGAAAATTATAACGTAAAACCACCATAAAATGCATACAAACTTAAAGTAAACATAAATTACAAGCTCGACATTCCATAGTTCCGTATGTTGTCATACAATAAGAGAATACCTGTGCGAACAGTGCACAACAGTTACAAATGAAACGACGAGTACAAAATGTTTTCATGTTGTGTCTTTGTTGACATTGAAACCTCCCCTTAGAAAAATTTATGAATTACTGTGCTGGTAAACCCCTTACGTTATTTGATTTTCAAACAGCTGAGCAGAACAGAACGTACTCGGACACTTCTCTCTTTACTTAATCTGATCAACACTAAACTGACAGACAATGTTTTTAGCGCAACGCAGTGTGACTTTCAATAGGCCCTACAAAAGAATGGTCCCGACTAACAATAACCTATACCTTTCACGAATCACTTAATCACAAAAATCTTCGTTACTCGAACTACTGTAATACAGCGAGCGCCAATACTGCCAGCTAAATAAAAGATTCTAACTACTGAAGGCACTAACTACTGATAGCCACAGTTAGCAAATGAAAGATTTTGATGGAGAACAAACAATGTATTTACCTTAATAGTGTTCAAAAGTCATAATATATATACTGGGTGATGAAAAAGTCAGTATAAATTTGAAAACTTAATAAACCACGGAATAATGTAGATAGAGAGGTAAAAATTGACACACATGCTTGGATTGACATGGGGTTTTAGTAGAACCAAGAAAGAAGCAAAGTTCACAAAATGTCCGACAGATGGCGCTGGACAGAAAAACATCAGTGACTGCGCATGACAATCGTGTATAAAAGGAGCTGTAATGAGGGAGAGAATCAGATGCACAAGCAGTCGCAGCATGTTGACGTTACCTGAAAAGACGGCTTCTAGTGAAGCTGTATTATCAGAATGGGGAATGTGCAAGTTCAGCGTTACAATCCTATCACCTTAGGAAGAGGATGTGAACGGGTAAAGGTCCGTTGACAAATGCAGCTGTGGCGAGAATGATTTCGAAGTTCGAGGCCACGGGTTGTTTAGACGATAGACCCCGTAGTGGCCGACCGAGCACAAGGCATAATGCTGCTGAGATAGTTCAAGAAGAAATGGAAACTGTAGCGGGTTCGTCTAGGCACGGGGAAGTCAGCGCTCGTGCAGTCGCACTTCGCAGCAGCATTCCATACACTACTGTTTGGTTGACACTGAGGCGTACCCTCCGATGCTATCCGTACAAAAACCATCGGCATCATGAACTGTTAACTGGCGATTTAGTGAAGCGGAGGGCATTTTCGGTGTGGGCGTTTCGAAAGATTCGGAAGATGACGTGTTGTGGACCGACGAAGCTCATTTCACGCTCCAATGGTCTGTCAACGCCCACAACTGCAGAATTTGGGCTACCGAAAATCCTAGAACTGCCGTGGAAACTCCATTGCACCACGAGAAAGTCACGATATGGGTTGGATTTACCATATATACCGTTATCGGGCCCTTTTTCTTCGAGGAAATCCGTGATTCTGGTTTTGTAACTGCTGCCGTGACGGGTGAGAGGTACGTCGAAATGTTACAGAATCGCATCATTCCCAGCCTGACTGAAAAAACCTGCTGGAACGTACGATGTTTATGCAGGATGGCGCTCCGCCCCATATTGCTAGACGTGTGAAAGATCTCTTCCGAGCGTCGTTTGGTGATGATCGTGTGCTCAGCCGTCACTTTCGTCACCCTTGGCCTCCCGAGTGCCCAGACCTCAGTCCGTGCGATTATTGGCTTTGGGGTTACCTGAAGTCGCAAGTGTATCGTGATCGACCGACATTCTAGGGATGCTGAAAGACAACATCCGACGTCAATGCCTCACCATAACTCCGGACATGCTTTACAGTGCTGTTCACAACATTATTCCTCGACTACATCTATTTTTGAGGAATGATGGTGGACATATTGAGCATTTCCTGTAAAGAACATCATCTTTGCTTTGTCTTACTTCGTTACGCTAATTATTGCTATTCCGATCAGATGAAGCGCCATCTGTCGGAAATTTTTTGAACTTCAGTATTTTTCTGGTTCTAATAAAACTCCATGTCATTCCAAGCATGTATGTCAATTTGTACTTCTCTATTTACTTTATTTTGTGATTTATTCAGTTTTTAAATTTATACAGACTTTTTGATCACCCGGTATATCAGTTCATGACATCCAGTCTTACAAATTTCGTTTTTCTGACGGACACAACGTCCACATCGTCCGCTCTCAAAACTCTGCCATCTCTCTTCCTACATCCACCACTGCTGGCGGCTCACCTCCAACTGCGCAACGCTACGCGCTGTTAACATCCAACTGCCCAACACTACAATAGCGAATATTCCAACAATGACAACAAGCCACAGATTGTACACAGCAGAGCCAGTGATTTTCATACACAGCGCTGCGTGATGTTACCAACATAAAAACCTAAACAGCCTACTTACAACATCTGATAGGGAACTGTTATTAGGAAATCAACGGAATACATCGTGTACTGAGGCGTCACTGGTTGGTAGCAGTATTTTGTAACATAATATTATGTCTTCGAAACACAATGTAAAGAATTCAAAGTTTCTTATACGAGAGTTAAAAGTAGAGTTCGGTCGGAAACGTAAATATAACGAGTCAGTTTGTAACACTCACGTAAGAGACTTAATACATTGGACCACTACTTAAGACCTCGAGCTGCTCAATAGACATAACAGGGTCACTGAAAAGACATTATTATATGAGACTCTACACTCACATTTAGTAAATTCACACAACACCATTTTCACATTTTTAATCTGTATGTACCAAGAATTTACTATTGTAACGTTAACAGCTTATCACTTTATGCATCTTATAACAATGATCACATACTGATAGAAGGCACAGTAATAATATTTTTGTAATAATTTTCTAATATATATATTTGGAAAACGAGGCATATAATCCATTTATAGATTTTTATGTATATAAAAATACGGAAAGTAAAAAATATGAATTTCCTTACATTGTATTTTTAAGACACTATCTTGTGTTATAAAAGACTGCTGCCATGTGGTGGCGCCTCAACACAATGAATTCTGTTGATTATCTCGTAAAAGTGTCCTATCAGATATCGATAAGACAACCTCATTAAAACATTTGATACACATCTTATGTATTTTATTTGATCCTGTTATGTATGTTCGCACAGCTATCTTCTTCTTGTATATCGAGAGAAGGTATCTTGCAAATTCCTTTGTCCATCTACCATCCAATCACCTGACGATATGTGTTAACGAAAACCGAGACGATAAGTCTGTGGAGTTGGGCGGTCTACAGTAAAAACTATGATATTGATTTTGTGGAAAAGTCAATGTAGGAATGGCCGAATGAGCCATCAGTACCGGAATCGTCGAACGTGAACAGTATTGTTGGCTGTGACAGGTAGAGAAATCCGCTTTGGGGGGCTCATGAGCTCTTTAGGACAGGCTACGTAATGAAATTTGCCGACAACGCTAATTTTCGCTGTGGAGAATATCAGTCATTCTCATTTGTTCATGTAAACCGTTGGTATTCATAAATGTGACAACTGGCTTAACAAAGAAGAAAATCTCTATCTAAACAGATTATGGACCTGCTGTGGGACTCTCAGAGAGCAAATACGGAGGAAATTGGCAGAAACTGTGGATCGGTGGCGCTCGATGGGAATCGGCTCTGAGGCGCGCCGAGATATTCCGCGGATGTGCGATAACGCTATGATTTGAATGGCACAGTGATTAACACATTTCTTCCTTCCGAAGAAAACTGGCATCAACTGAAAACTGTACTTCGCCCTAGCCACGAGCATAGAAAACCGTAAGTTCCAAATGAACTTGAGCATTGTCACATGGCCCTGAGGAATGAAAATGAAAAAACAAAAAAAAATTAAAGAAAATATCCGCCGAATCACATACGCTTTACGGCATGTCGAGTAAATCACCAATATTACATTTCTTTGTTTGGACGAAAAATTAACGGCCGAAAATCCGTTCTCAGTCATTGTCAAAGCGGGTAACCCTTATCTGAATCCCAGCTGAAAATAACTGATATCTAAAACGAGGAGAGATCTGAAACAGTCTGCCTTCACAAGTAGGCCAAGGAACGAAACAGAGATATCTAGCAGTAATATTATCATCCTTTGTATTCGGATCAGACATTTTGGTGCTTAGAGAGGCCTTTTATCTTACTTTATATTTCAAGTTATCTTGAGCTGCACTTTGCAAGAATGTATCAGTTAATGGCAATAAGCAAATATTTTCTCAGTGCCCCAGTTTGTTTAACTAGACCTAAGATAACGTCATCCCCCCTTTCAAATATCCCGCAGCATTTTCAGAACAGGAAATAATAATAATAATAATAAATAGCAATTCCATGATGTTTCATACTACAAATTGTCTGCATTTTTATTTTTATTGTAAACGCATAGCCAATTTGCAATGTGATCTAGTGATTCACGTGGAACGAGCATAGAGTCTTGATAACAGTTGGTACTGCAGAAGCAGTACGCAACAGCTTATGCCACACTTTTGAACTCATGCGCGGCACAAAGAATATACAACGATCTTTATTATTTGGACGATAAAAGTGGCAGAATCCTCACTACAGTCTCTGTAGTAACGGTTCGAAACGTGTGTCGGCAAACAGTCCTTACATTTAATTAGGGGAGGAACACACCTTTTTGAACATTTATTATGATACTGGGCTACAGAAAATTCTATTTGTTCTTGAGATTATAGCTGTGCCACTGCTGCAGAACAGTATGACAGTTAGGGAAATACTACATAAGGCTGAATTGTATGAAGATTGAGTGATTCCATGTAGAACAGTAGAACAGTAAGACTGCAATCTTTGTCTGAGGAAGAAATTTATTAGAAACCATCCTTATAGCTGTGTTTCCATTATACAGCGGTGACAAATAGTAATACCGTAACGTAACTAATTTCTTTTGGTTTGCTAAGAGTACTTCATAGGCTTCATAATGTCATGCGACGCAATCGAACACAAGAAAGTGAAGTACCCCACTGAACTTCTTAAATAAACAGTTTGTATCTGATCCAGAAGGTTAATTAACTCTGCTTCAATTCTGCAAACTTTTCCTTTCACGTAGCTGAAATTAACACTTCTAGAGCTGGGAATTTCAATATTGCTTGCCAGTTTAATATTTAGTATACCGGGTGCCGTAAAGCGGTGATCTTAAAACGAATAGTAATGTAATGAACTAAGATATTACAGAAAGCAGGTTCTTATAAAATACAGATTTTCTAAGCAGATGCAAAACTCTATTGTCAGGCACGATATTGACAGAGGGAGGCTGCACATAGTTCAACGTTATTCTTCATAGGAATAATAGTTACATCGTAGTGTGTGACTGAAATGGCGTGGAAACAAATAACACGTCTAAAATGCACATAGATTCAACTTTAAATTCTAGCTATATGTGGCCCAAACGCAGTGTCGCATCCAGTGGTGTAAATCGTACCAACAATTTGACCACGGGCCCACAGATGTGAATGATCCTGATCGAGAGATCCTGGTCTTGTAACACATTTTTTAACAAGATGAAAGAGTTTCTCGGGGGACAGAGATTTTCCAATACTGAGGACATTCGTACAGGGGTTTCGAATGACTTGTAACACTTATACTGATTAGAAGTAGGTTTATATTATGTAACTGTGTATCTGCAGTAATGGTGTGTGTATTCTTTGTCATTTAAAGCCATTGATTTGTGAAACAAAATTTTAGAGTTTTGTAATGTATATATGAAACAAGAAAAATGATTTGTTAAAATTATAAATTATTATGAGAAGTGTATGTTTATAAAAAATACAATGTTTTTTGAAAGCTGGTTCATGCTTAGGGCACTTGTGTTTGTAATATATAAAAGACATAGGGAAGTCCCTCCGCAACGGAAGTGGCATGGCGCGATGTAAAAGGTGGCTTTGGCAGCCGAACTGGGCGGCTCCTTAGTGTGAACGGTATTCAGTATGTGTCTGGTTATAGCACGTACACTTTGACTGTGCCAAGAGAGGCGATCGGAACCTGCTGTACAAAGGAATTTTGCCTCTCATGTGGATCTGGCTATTATTTGGTATTCTCGGTAAGAATAAATGGCTCTAATATGTTGAAAATCCGACTCCAAGAAGAGATTTTATAGAGCATTCGAACATCAAGAGCCGTGAGTACAGTTAGCCACCACGTCACTTGCCACCAAAATTTCGCCACTGCTTTGCTAACTTCATACAAGCAGCTTTACGTACATGCGAGGACCAGTTACTTTGTGTGTGTGGTTTTAATAATAATCCAAATGTTATAAATTTGTATCTGGAACCATATTTTCTATCCTGATCATAAACCAATGCAGTGTCTTCACCTAAGTGAGTATCCTGTTTACAATGAACGATTATTGCAGTAAAGTGTTTCAAAGTGATTTTTTTGTCAAATGTAAAAGGAGTAGTAAAAGTTAAAGTTAAAAACCACAAAATTGAAGTTAGATAGGATTTTGCTGAAGTACTCTTTGTTTACTGTAAAGTATAGTTTTGCAGGAATGTAGTGGCAGATTGTGTAAATGTTATTGTCCAAAATACCTGCTTCACAGGTGATAAGTAAGGCCATTAAGCTAAACTCATTTTGAAAGCAATGTGGGTTTGGTTTCTATGATGAATGATTCCTTTTCCGAAGTTAATTAAGCTCAATGTTGATTTCTTTTTTTGTGTGTTGCTAAGTGAATTATAAACTACTCGATATGAAGTGAAGAATTAGCTTTGTTTCAATTAGCCTTTTGTACTGAAATAATCATAGGGCTTGACTAGTGACACTACACTAGTTTATGGGTCCCCATCATATTCTCCACATTTTAGAAAGGTAATTGGACTATTACTGCTGCTAAGGAAAACTGCTATGTGTAGAGGAGTATAAGCAGTGTATTTACGATATTATTTATATATATTTGTGTTTCTTTTTTCCATGTCAGTTAAGACTGAAGCTACTCGTGTCCAAATTTACTTCTGCACTTCATGCAGTAACATTTCGGTACTGATTTAAGTAATGATCGTGAGTGTAGCTATTATTAATATTAGTTTGGTGCAAATTTGCTTTCCATAATTACTGGTGTGTGCGTTATTGATAACTGCTGATACACACAGCTCAGAGTGCCCTGTGTCAGTTTCTATCCTGTGCGCTATTCAAAGGGAAATATCAACGAAAGTAACTTTAATAACCAATGTTATATTTTCTTAGATATGTTGTTGTTGTTGTGGTCTTCAGTCCTGAGACTGGTTTGATGCAGCTCTCCATGCTACTCTATCCTGTGCAAGCTTTTTCATCTCCCAGTACCTACTGCAACCTACATCCTTCTGAATCTGCTTAGTGTATTCATCTCTTGGTCTCCCTCTACGATTTTTACCCTCCACGCTGCCCTCCAATGCTAAATTTGTGATCCCTTGATGCCTCAAAACATGTCCTACCAACCGATCTCTTCTTCGAGTCAAGTTGTGCCACAAACTTCTCTTCTCCCCAATCCTATTCAATACTTCCTCATTAGTTATGTGATCTACCCATCTAATCTTCAGCATTCTTCTGTAGCACCACATTTCGAAAGCTTCTATTCTCTTCTTGTCCAAACTATTTACCGTCCATGTTTCACTTCCATACATGGCTACACTCCATACGAATACTTTCAGAAATGACTTCCTGACACTTAAATCTATACTGGATGTTAACAAATTTCTCTTCTTCAGAAACGCTTTCCTTGCCATTGCCAGCCTACATTTTATATCCTCTCTACTTCGACCATCATCAGTTATTTTGCTCCCCAAATAGCAAAACTCCTTTACTACTTTAAGTGCCTCATTTCCTAATCTAATTCCCTCAGCATCACCCGACTTAATTAGACTACATTCCATTATCCTTGTTTTGCTTTTGTTGATGTTCATCTTATATCCTCCTTTCAAGACACTGTCCATTCCATTCAACTGCTCTTCCAAGTCCTTTGCTGTCTCTGACAGAATTACAATGTCATCGGCAAACCTCAAAGTTTTTATTTCTTCTCCATGAATTTTAATACCTACTCCGAATTTTTCTTTTGTTTCCTTTACTGCTTGCTCAATATACAGATTGAACAACATCGGGGAGAGGCTACAACCCTGTCTTACTCCCTTCCCAACCACTGCTTCCCTTTCATGTCCCTCGACTCTTATAACTGCCATCTGGTTTCTGTACAAATTGTAAATAGCCTTTCGCTCCCTGTATTTTACCCCTGCCACCTTTAGAATTTTAAAGAGAGTATTCCAGTCAACATTGTCAAAAGCTTTCTCTAAGTCTACAAATGCTAGAAACGTAGGTTTGCCTTTCCTTAATCTTTCTTCTAAGATAAGTCGTAAGGTCAGTATTGCCTCACGTGTTCCAGTGTTTCTACGGAATCCAAACTGATCTTCCCCGAGGTTGGCTTCTACTAGTTTTTCCATTCGTCTGTAAAGAATTCGTGTTAGTATTTTGCAGCTGTGACTTATTAAACTGATAGTTCGGTAATTTTCACATCTGTCAACACCTGCTTTCTTTGGGATTGGAATTATTATATTCTTCTTGAAGTCTGAGGGTATTTCGCCTGTTTCATACATCTTGCTCACCAGATGGTAGAGTTTTGTCAGGACTGGCTCCCCCACGGCCGTCAGTAGTTCCAATGGAATATTGTCTACTCCGGGGGCCTTGTTTCGACTCAGGTCTTTCAGTGCTCTGTCAAACTCTTCACGCAGTATCATATCTCCCATTTCATCTTCATCTACATCCTCTTCCATTTCCATAATATTGTCCTCAAGTACATCGCCCTTGTATAGACCCTCTATATACTCCTTCCACCTTTCTGCTTTCCCTTCTTTGCTTAGAACTGGGTTTCCATCTGAGGTCTTGATATTCATACAAGTCGTTCTCTTATCTCCAAAGGTCTCTTTAATTTTCCTGTAGGCGGTATCTATCTTACCCCTAGTGAGATAGGCCTCTACATCCTTACATTTGTCCTCTAGCCATCCCTGCTTAGCCATTTTGCACTTCCTGTCGATCTCATTTTTGAGACGTTTGTATTCCTTTTTGCCTGCTTCATTTACTGCATTTTTATATTTTCTCCTTTCATCAATTAAATTCAATATTTCTTCTGTTACCCAAGGATTTCTACTAGCCCTCGTCTTTTTACCTACTTGATCCTCTGCTGCCTTCACTACTTCATCCCTCAAAGCTACCCATTCTTCTTCTACTGTATTTATTTCCCCCATTCCTGTCAATTGCTCCCTTATGCTCTCCCTGAATCTCTGTACAACTTCTGGTTCTTTTAGTTTATCCAGGTCCCATATCCTTAAATTCCCACCTTTTTGCAGTTTCTTCAGTTTTAATCTACAGGTCATAACCAATAGATTGTGGTCAGAGTCCACATCTACCCCTGGAAATGTCTTACAATTTAAAACCTGGTTCCTAAATCTTTGTCTTACCATTATATAATCTATCTGATACCTTTTAGTATCGCCAGGGTTCTTCCATGTATACAACCTTCTTTCATGATTCTTAAACCAAGTGTTAGTTATGATTATGTTGTGCTCTGTGCAAAATTCGACCAGGCGGCTTCCTCTTTCATTTCTGTCCCGCAATCCATATTCACCTACTATGTTTCCTTCTCTCCCTTTTCCTACACTCGAATTCCAGTCACCCATGACTATTAAATTTTCGTCTCCCTTCACAATCTGAATAATTTCTTTTATTTCATCATACATTTCTTCAATTTCTTCGTCATCTGCAGAGCTAGTTGGCATATAAACTTGTACTACTGTAGTAGGCGTGGGCTTCGTATCTATCTTGGCCACAATAATGCGTTCACTATGCTGTTTGTAGTAGCTTACCCGCATTCCTATTTTCCTATTCATTATTAAACCTACTCCTGCATTACCCCTATTTGATTTTGTGTTTATAACCCTGTAGTCACCTGACCAGAAGTCTTGTTCCTCCTGCCACCGAAATTCACTAATTCCCACTATATCTAACTTCAACATATCCATTTCCCTTTTTAAATTTTCTAACCTACCAGCCCGATTAAGGGATCTGACATTCCACGCTCCGATCCGTAGAACGCCAGTTTTCTTTCTCCTGATAACGACATCCTCTTGAGTAGTCCCCGCCCGGAGATCCGAATGGGGGACTATTTTACCTCCGGAATATTTTACCCAAGAGGACGCCATCATCATGTAATCATACAGTAAAGCTGCATGCCCTCGGGAAAAATTACGGCTGTAGTTTCCCCTTGCTTTCAGCCGTTCGCAGTACCAGCACAGCAAGGCCGTTTTGGTTATTGTTACAAGGCCAGATCAGTCAATCATCCAGACTGTTGCCCTTGCAACTACTGAAAAGGCTGCTGCCCCTCTTCAGGAACCACACGTTTGTCTGGCCTCTCAACAGATACCCCTCCGTTGTGGTTGCACCTACGGTACGGCTATCTGTATCGCTGAGGCACGCAAGCCTCCCCACCAACGGCAAGGTCCATGGTTCATGGGGGGGGTTTCTTAGATATATATTTCCAAATTAAAGTGGCTAATTGGGCTGGCGACCCTTCAATTTTTTTTCTTTCACATATGATTTTTACCACTTTAATTAACTCTCAAGTTTAAAGTTCGCTTAGTTTTTCTATTAATTTCACGATACTCTAAATTGTAGTTTGCTACCTTTACCCATTAGACACACACACGCGCGGTCAAAATTCTAAATCCTCTCAGAGTGTAACGCTTGTGCAGCATACATGGCAAGTTGGTGTCATACGTGGCTTTGCCCGTGACCGGACTAAAGGTTCGGTTGCTAGGGAAGAGTGACATAAACACTCTAGTGTTATAAGATTTCGGACTAAGGAGCGGATCTCCATCATTGAGGAACTGAACTTTTCGTAGAACCTTTCAATCGTGGCTTCCTGTGACTTGAAGACAGTTTTAGAAATAGTGAACCTTCTCAGTGTCGCTTTGATGTGTAGTGCAGCATCCAAGAAAAGTTACATGGCCGCCGCCACGATAGCATCTTATTTTTGATGTCCCTTCGTATGTGTCGACGGTATTTGACAAACTACATACTTTTCCTTGTGCTGTACCTAAAATAATTCCTCGGGTCAAGCAGACAGCCTTTAATGAGATTTCCTTAACGACTAGGTAACATCCTGGAAGCTGACAGCTCGAAAGTCAACTGTGGTTCATGGGACTTACTTCTATGTGCTGCCTTACACATCTTGTTGATAATACATATGAGCCAACTAGGGTTTCCTAGCCCGTTAGGCCAATGGCCGATCTTCTTGCCATGTCCCGACGAGCGGAGTGGGAGGGTATATTGGTCAATGAGACCTCCACTTCATGCATGTACACTCCAAGAAAGAAAAATCAAAGGCGTACCTCAAAGGACTTATCTGATTAGGGCCGACATCGGAGACGTGATGCACACGTAAACGTACCTGAGGGATACCATGCCAAATTTTGTCCGACGGGGCTTACATCGTCAAACTCCCGAGATGGTAGTAGGGTCCTGCCCCTAATGGTTCAAATGTTCTGAAGTTTGGAGAAATCCGGTGACCTTGGTGCAGAAGGTAGAGTTTGGCAACCACGACGACAAGCAGTATAAAGACTCGAGATGTGCGGTCGGGCATTATCCTGTTGAAATGTAAACCGATGACGGATTGCCATGAAGGGTAACAAAACGAGGCGTAGAATACCACAGACGACCGCTGTACCGCAAGATGACATCCAAAGGGGGTCGTGCTATAAAAAGAACTGGCACCGCAGATCATCACTCCTGGACGTGAGGCGGATATTGGAGGCGACACTCAGGATGGTATCCCACCACAGTCTGTGGCATCTCCAACAAGTCTTCGCTGATCATCGGGGCTCATTTGGCAGCGAGACTCACCACTGAAGACAATTCTATTCTATTCAAACAAATTTCGGGCATTCAGCCGGTCGTCGTTCAATACTTCGCACGATATTTCAACTGGGCACCTGCCAGTCATCTTCAGGTGAGCCGTCGCAGACTGGCGAAAACGTCTTTTTTTTTTAATTGTTATTTGGAACCTGTAGTACAGGCAGGCCTGCAGCAGCATACGACGCCGCTCTTTGGCAGCAGAGAAATACAGATATACAAATGAAGACATTTAGAGAAAAAACATGGTGGACATATAAACGGAGACAACACATTTTAAAATACAAGGTGCCGTTCACGGGCGTAGAGTCCAAGATAAAATTGTTCAGACACTTGGACACAGACAGAAACTAAAATTGTCACACGTGAACGTAGGTGCACAAAAAGGAATAACACTGAACCACTTAAGCACGAAACGACGGCACACACAGAACACGAGGTGTTGACCTCCGGCGCGCGAATGTTCACTAACCGTGTACGAGTCCGGGGACCTGCCAAGAGAGGAGGAGTGGGGGAGGGAGGGAGAGGGAAAAGCAGTTACCATGGGCAGGGGAGACAGGGGGAAGGGGGAGGGGAAGCCCGGGGGAAGAGGGGTGGAGGGAGGGGATGGGGGAAAAGGAAAAGGAAGGGAGGGAGGGTGCCTAAAGGAAAGGACACAGGAAGTGGGGGGGGGGGAGGATCAAAGTTGATAGGAGGGGTAGAGGGAGGGCAGTAGGACATCATCAGGGAGGGGGAGCTGGCGGAAGCCACCTTGGGAGAGGGTAAGGAGGGTGGAGAGATGGAGACCGGGTGGGACGTGCAAATACAGGCGCGGCAGCAGTCGGGGGTGGGAGAGGGTGGGTGAGATAAGCGGATGAGGAGGATCGAGTTTGTGGGAGGTGTACAGGATCCGTATCCCTTCAAGGAAAAGAAGGAGGTGCGGGAAGGGGATGAGATCGTACAGGATCTGCGTGTGGGAGGGGAGACGGCTGCGATAGGCGAGGCGGAGAGCATGGCGTTCAAGGATTTAGAGGGATTTATAAAAGGTAGGGGGCGGAGATCCAGGCCGGATGGGCGTAACAAAGGATAGGGCGGATGAGGCATTTATAGGTGTAGCGGATGGTGGAGGGGTCCAGACTCCACGTACGGCCGGAAAGGAGCTTGAGGAGACGGAGTCGGGAGCGTGCCTTGGCTTGGATTGTCCGGAGATGGGGAGTCCAGGAGAGGCGACGATCGAGGGTGACGCCAAGGTACTTAAGGGTGGGAGTGAGGGCGATAGGACGGCCATAGAGGGTGAGATAGAAATCAAGGAGGCGGAATGGTCGCCTGGGTTTTGGAGGGATTGACCTTGAGCAACCACTGGTTGCACCAAGCGGTGAACCGGTCAAGATGGGACTGGAGAAGGTGTTGGGAGCGCTGCAGGGTGGGGGCAAGGGCAAGGAAGGCGGTGTCATCGGCGAACTGGAGAAGGTGGACGGGGGGTGACGGCGGCGGCATGTCCGCCGTGTACAAAAGGTACAGAAGGGGGGAGAGGACGGAGCCTTGGGGCACACCGGCGGAGGGGAGAAATGTGTAGGAATCTGTGTTATGGATGGTGACATAGGAAGGACGGCGGGAGAGAAAGGAGCCGATCAGACGGGCGTAGCTAATGGGAAGGGGGAAGATTTGGAGCTTGAAGAGGAGACCAGAATGCCATACGCGGTCATAAGCTCGTTCGAGGTCCAGGGAGAGGAAGATTGCGGAGCGACGGGAATTAAGCTGGTCGGAAAGGAGATGAGTGAGGTGAAGGAGAAGGTCGTCGGAAGAGAAGGATGGCCGAAAGCCACACTGGGTAACGGGAAGGAGGCGGTGCTGGTGGAGATGCTGGTGGATGCGTCGGGTGAGGATAGATCACAGGACCTTGCTGAAGACCGAGGTAAGGCTGATCGGACGGTAGCAGGAGACAGCGGACTGCGGTTTGCCAGGTTTAAGGAACATTAGGATACGGGAGGTTTTCCTCAGGTCGGGGTAGTAACCGGTGCACAGGACTACATTGTAGAGCCTGGCCAGGGTGGAGAGGAAAGAGACAGGAGCTTCACGAAGGTGACGGTAGGTGACACGATCGTGACTAGGAGCGGTGTTGCGTTTCGTGCGGAGTGTAGTAATGAGATCCAGTGTAGTGATAGGGGCATTGGGTTCCGTTTGTGCAATGTTGTCCAAGTACTGGAAACCAGGAGCGAGGGGAGGGACAGATGTGTCGATCGCGGACATCCGGGAAGAGGGAGTAATCGAACTGGGGATCATCGGGAATGGAAAAGACATCGGAGAGGCAAGAGGCAAAGTGATTGGCCTTCCTAAGGGAGTCAGGGAAGGGGTGATCATCATGGAGAAGAGGATACTAGGGGGAGGGTTTAGTTCCGGTAAGGCGACGGAAGCGAAAACGTCCTCCGTTCCGCAATATATAGCGTACTGTAACTATTCTGCGCATGCGTCGAAAACTTGATAGTTGAACCGCACTGTCCGCCGGCAGCGCCCTCGCTGGTGGAATAGCGGAACTCAGTCGCCCTCTGCGTTGCTGTTTGCCACGGCCGTCGACGCACTCTGTCGTCTTCGATTTGAGCAAATCGTGGAGATGATGGGATTCCATGCACTGTCCAGCTGGTAGCCGCTGTCACGGTTTAACAGATTTTCCGCCAGTCGTATTTCTACGGATTCTTTAATAATGGAGTCCCAGAAAGACATTGCTGTGGACAAAATCATTGTTTTCTCATACTCCATCGAATGTCCAGTAGAAATACAATGTTCAGCAATAGCGGACTTGCTTGGCTGCAAAAGGCGGGTGTAACGTTGATGTTCAGTGCAGCGTTCTTTCACGGTGCGTGTGGTTTGACCTATGTAAGCCATACCCCATTGGCACGGTATCTTGTAAATTCCGGCCTTTGGTAGTAACAGATTGTCCTTAACTGATCCTACAAGGTGCGGAATCTTCGATGGTGGGCGGAAAACCACTTTTACCTGAAATTTTCGCAGGATTCTTGCTATTTTAAACGAAGTGTTGCCAATGAAGGGAAGAAAAGCTAAAGATTGTTCCGGCATGTTCTCCTCTTTGTTCACTTCCTGCTTCTTAGTTTTAACTGTTAGTGCCCTGTTAATCTGCCGGATGGAATACCCATTTTTGCTGAATACTGTCTTTGGATGGGCGGGTTCTTGAGGTAAGCTATCTAGATCTGAGACAGTATGAGCTCTATGAACAAGTGTTTTAAGCAAACTCATGGTTTGCGATGGGTGATGGCAACTCGATGCTTGCAGGTACAAATCAGTATGAGTGGGTTTCCGGTAAACTGAATGACCTAGAGAACCATCATTCTTCCTTCGAATCAGGACATCCAAGAAAAGCAAACAACCATCTTTCTCTATTCAGCGAAAATGGGTATTCCATCCGGCAGATTAACAGGGCACTAACAGTTAAAACTAAGAAGCAGGAAGTGAACAAAGAGGAGAACATGCCGGAACAATCTTTAGCTTTTCTTCCTTTCGTTGGCCACACTTCGTTTAAAATAGCAAGAATCCTGCGAAAATTTCAGGTAAAAGTGGTTTTCCGCCCACCATCGAAATTTGCAGACCTTGTAGGATCAGTTAAGGACAATCTGTTACTACCAAAGGATGGAATTTACAAGATACCGTGCCAATGTGGTATGGCTTACATAGGTCAAACCACACGCACAGTGAAAGAACGCTGCACTGAACATCAACGTTATACCCGCCTTTTGCAGCCAAGCAAGTCCGCTATTGCTGAACATTGTATTTCTACTGGACATTCAATGGAGTATGAGAAAACAATGATTTTGTCCACAGCAATGTCTTTCTGGAACTCCATTATTAAAGAATCCGTAGAAATACGACTGGCGGAAAATCTGTTAAACCGTGACAGCGGCTACCAGCTGGACAGTGCAAGGAATGCCATCATCTCCACGATTTGCTCAAATCGAAGACGACAGAGTGCGTCGACGGCCGTGGCAAACAGCAACGCAGAGGGCGACTGAGTTCCGCTATTCCACCAGCGAGGGCGCTGCCGGCGGACAGTGTGGTTCAACTATCAAGTTTTCGACGCATGCGCAGAATAGTTACAGTACGCTATATTTTGCGGCACGGAGGACGTTTTCGCCATCTAGAGGGTTGGATCCCCTCCTTCGAAAGCGTCATATTGCAAAGCCTGGGCTACTCTCAGGGTGGAATCTCCGTCTTCGAAGATTGTGTGTGTGTGTGTGTCTGTCTGTCTGTCTGTCTGTCTGTCTGCCCGCTGCTGTCGCTGTTCGTTCGTTCGTCCGTCCGTCCGTCCGTCCGCCTGCTGGCTGTCCATCGCCGTCGTCGCAACCACTGCCGCTGCCGCCGCCGCCGCCGCCGCCGCCTGCTGTTCGTCCGTCTGTTCGACGCCGACGCCGACGCCGACGCCGCCTGCTGTTCGCCGCTGCCCATCGCCGACGCCGACGCCGCCTGCTGCACGTCCGTCTGTCCGTCGCCGTTCGTCTGCAATGAGTACTCCCACCTCCACCGTCATCTACACCTCCCCCTCCCCCTCTCCCACAGTCACTTCCTGGAGTGCCGCCTCTGGCCTCCCTCCTTCCACCTCCCCTTCCCTTCCTCCACTTACCCACCCCCCTATCTCTTCCCCTGCTGTATACCCACACCTCTACACCCTTCCTCCAGCCTCCACACCCTCAACAGCTCCCACTACTACCCCCGCCCTCACGTACGCCTCTGTTGCCGCCTCTGCTGCCGCCCCTCAGGTGGTTGGCTTCCCCTCTCTCACCGACCCCGTCGCGTCGTCTTCTGCATCTCCCGCACGCATCACGTTGCGCCGAGCCACCATCGCCACCACTGAACCAGCTACTTCTCCCGGTGCCTCCACTACGCCACAGGGATCTGCCACCCGCCACCTCCCTCTCCTCCCCGTCCCTCTCCCCTCCTCCCAGCCTCCAGTCTCCAAAAAACCCCAAAAGCGCGTCCTTACCGACTCTGCTCCCGCCACTTCCCACAAAAAATCAACGCCACCTCCCCCTCCCCCTGCCGTCACCATGGACACCACCCCTCCTCCTGCCACCCCTACCTTGGCCCCCACCCTCCACACCTTTGTCCTGTCAACTCCCGATCCTAAGTTCCTCGACGCTCGTACCCTCACCAAGGAAATACGAAAGTGCTTACCTGGTGCTCCCATCTCCCAACTCATTCCCCGCAGGGACTCAGTCCTTATCAAGTCCCCGTCCCCATCATTTCACACAGACCTCCTGCAAAAACTCCCACAAGTTATGTTTGGCCCCCACGCCTCTCTGACACCCTTCCTTTCCGCTTCCACTCCTCGTCAGCCCCAGCCTCCCCGTCGCCCCCCCACCTACACCGCTGTGATCACCAAGCTCAGCCCGGTGATCACAGAGGATGAAGTGTTGATAGAACTGAACTCCCACCCGGACTTGGAAATCCGCTCTGCCCGCCGTATCCACAATGCCTCTGGTCCCACCTACCTCATGCGGGTATTCTCAGAGTCCGCCCCATCCATAGACCATCTCCTTACCCAGGGTGCCCTGATATACCACCGTCGCCACCCTGTTGAATCCTCCAAATCCCCTCCCCAATCCTACCGTTGCCAACGGTGCCTGATGTACAATGACCACCTGACTCCCAACTGCAAAAACCCCCCCACCTGTCCCCATTGCAAGGCCTCCCACTTTCTCAAGAACTGCCCCAACCTCGCTGCTCCTCCTTCCTGTAATACCTGCAATGGCCCCCATCCCACATACTCCCACAAGTGTAAAGCTAAACCCCCTCCAGCCACCCCTGAACTTACAGTCCCAGTTCGTCCCGTAGATCCTCCTGTCCATCCTAACAATTCCCTCCGTCCACCCCCCACGGCCAAGGACATCATCCGGTTCATTACCGTTGTACTCCAAAACATTCACCCTTTTCAGCGCCAGCACACCTTCCAACAAATATCCCTTGCTGCTCGCTCTGTTTTCCACCTGAACACCATCGCCACTTACTCCCACAACCAAGCCCACTTCAGCTTCACCCACCTCGACACCCTAGTTTAAGTCTCTTCCCTTCCCTCTCTTCCCCCCCTCCTTCCCGTCATGGCGCAGCACGAGTCTCCCATCCTCTTCCAGAACATTCGCTCCTTCAGCTCCAACAAATACCTCCTCATGCACACCCTCTCCCACCACCAGGTCGACACCTTCCTCTTGAACGAAACCTTTCTCCAGCCCCACCATTCTATCCGCACCTCCCCCTATATCCTCCACCGCACTGATGCTCCTGGTCCTCGTGCGCAGGGTGGAGTCGCGATTGGCCACCTTAAGCATATCCCCGTCCGGCCACAACCTCTCCTCAATGACCCCACTGAACACCTTATCCTTAGCGTCTTCTTCCCCTCCCTCACCATTACCTGTGCCACCATCTATGTCCGCTCCACTGCTCCTCTTCCTTATGACTTCATCTCACACATTGACCACACCTTCTCCACCTATGTGATTGCCGCCGACCTCAACATCCATAGCCGCACTCCTGCTGCCCTTCGGCGGTGGCATCAGTTCCTCTCCACAATCCAGGGTGACCTTGTTCCCATTCCCCAGCACACCCGACCTGAAAGTAACACCACCCCCGATGTTGTCATTGCCTCCGCCAACCTCCTTGGGCGTATCACTGTCGCCGTCCTTGACCCCACAGGTAGCGATCACCTCCCTGTCCTTCTCACCATAACGTCTGCAAACCGCCCCCCTCCGGCTCCGCCACCTGCACCCCCTCCCAAGGTCGTCCATGACTATCGCCGTGCCAACTGGGATGCCTACCGGGACTCCATCTCCACCCAGGTCGAAAGCCACCCTCTTACCTATCGCCATCCTGACGACATCATCCGCGCCTCGTCCTTAATTCAGACGGTAATTACTGACGCCGTGGAGGCCCATGTTCCTACTTAAACCATCCACCCACACCGTCCCACTCTCCCTCCGTGGGCTGTCCTCCTCCTCCGTGAATCCCGCCGCCTCTATCGCTCCTTCCTCCGCACTCGTGACAGGGATACACTCCAACGCCACCGGCAAATACAGCGACACGTACGGAACCTTATTACAGCAACGAAACGCCGGGACTGGCGCCAGACCTGCACACGACTCAATGCCGCCCTCCCTATCAACTCCTCCAAGTACTGGTCTGCCTTCCATCGTCTTACTGGTTCCCTTTCCGCTCCCCACTACCCCCTTCTCCATAACGATCGCCCCCTTCCAGACAACCTCAGTAAGGCCAACCACTTCGCTTCCCACCTTTGCAAGGTGCCGATGGATACGGTGGGAGAGGATGGATTCAAGGACCTTACTGAAGACGGAGGTGAGGCAGATGGGACGATAGGAAGAGGTGGCAGAAGGGGGTTTGTTGGGTTTGAGGAAGAGGAGGACGCGGAACCACCTCCTCCCCCTTACCCAGTGTGGCTTCCGACCCTCCTTCTCTGCTGACGACCAACTCCTCAACCTTGTTCACCTTCTGTCCCTCCAGCTCAACTCCCGTCGCTCCACTATTTTTGTTTCCCTTGACCTCCAAAATGCCTATGACCGTGTATGGCATCCCGGTCTCCTCTTTAAACTCCAAACCTACGCCCTGCCTATCAATTTTGTCCGTCTGGTCGCTTCTTTCCTCTCGCACCGTCCTTCCTATGCCACCCTCCACAACACCGACTCCCGTATCTTTTATCTCACGGCTGGCGTCCCCCAGGGTTCTGTCCTCTCCCCTCTCCTTTATCTCTTGTATACAGCTGATATGCCCAAGCCACCCCCACCAGTTCACCTTCTCCAATATGCTGATGACACCACCTTCCTGGCTCTCTATCCTACCCTTCAACGGTCTCACCGTACCCTCCAAACCCACCTTAACCTGTTCACCACTTGGTGTAACCAGTGGCTCCTCCGTCTCAACCCCTCCAAAACCCAGGCAATCATCATAGGCCGTACCACTCGCTCCTTTCGCCTCCAAGACTTCTAAGTCACCCTTTATGGTTGTCCTATCCAACTCACCCCCACCCTGAAATACCTTGGTCTCACCCTTGACCAACACCTCACCTGGACCCCTCATCTCCTGATCATCCAGCAGAAAGCCCATTCCCGCCTCCGCCTGCTGAAACTCCTGTCCGGCCGGACGTGGGGATTGCATCCTTCTACCATCCTCCACACCTACAAATCTCTCATCTGTCCTATCCTCTGTTATGCCAGCGTCGCCTGGATCTCCGCCCCCACCCGCTTTTACAAGGCTCTCCAAATCCTTGAACGCCATGCGCTCCGCCTTGCCTTCAGTATCCGCCTTCCTTCCCCCACATGACTCCTGTATGAACTGATCCCCTTCCCCCACCTGCTCTTGTTCCTCCAACATCTCCGCATCCTTTACATTGTTCGCAGGGTTGATCCCCCCCACCCTCTGGTTTCCTCCTTCCTCTCCACCCCCCGCCTGTTGCCGCGCCTCTATCGCTGTATCCCTCCCTCTCTCCACCTCCACACCCTCCATCTCCTTCATCAGGGCAATTTCCGACGCCTCCCCCTCCCGGATGACGAACTTCGCCGTGACATATACCCTCCTTTCCAACTATAACCCGGCCTTGTTCCCCCCCCCCCTCCCCAGGGCCCCCTTCTCCTCTTTCCTCCTTCTCCCAGAGCGGATTTTCCTCCATCACCCCCTCCCCTGAGACCCTGCACCCCATACTTGCCTCTCTCCTTCCCACATCCCTCCCTACCTGGCCCTCTTCCGAGCGCCCCCCATTCCCCTCCCCCATCTCTTCCCCTCCCTCCCTTCTTCAGGTCTCCCTCATCTCCTTGAACCTGGCAGATCCTCTGTATTGATCATCATCAGTGTTCCACGTCAGTGTTGTGTTTAGTGCTGTTTCTCGTGTGCGTCAAGAGGTGTGATTTTAATTGTGTACTGCCTTGAGGTTCGCCGTCAGTGTTACGTTGTGTGCTATGCCATCTGTCAACACCTTTATGCTCCAGTCATACTGTGCCTTGTGTTCTTTTAATCGTCGCAGTGTGTGGCTTTTTGTGTGTGCTACTTTTAAACAGTTTTTTATCTCCATTTTACAGTCACCCCGTTTTTTGTATATTGCCTTCCATGATGTTCTCCCTTTTTTATATCTATGTTCGCCTTCTTCTCTCCTTTGCTGTTTTTTAAATGTCTTCTATTGTTTTGTTCTATGTCTTTCGGCTGAAGAGCAGCGCATATGCTGCTGCCAGCCCGCCCCGATGGGGAATTGAAATACAATAAAGAAAAAAAAAAAAAAAAAAAAACGTTTTCGCCAGTCTGCGACGGCTCACCTGAAGATGACTGGCAGGTGCGCAGTTGACGTATCGTGCGAAGTATTGAACGACGACCGGCTGCAAGCCCGAAATTTGTTTGAACAGTCAATGCGCCGGGAAAATTTTAAAATTCACAATTCTATTCTAGTCAATGAGATTCAAGGCCGAAGACATTTCTGAAGACATTCTGGATAGCGATGTGATACCAACATGACTGTCGCCGTCATATAGCCCAACAGCTATGTGAGATGGTCTCGGGTGCCATTTTATTTCATAGCAGGACCTCTTTGTTTGGCATCCACAGGACTGTGGTCCGTCAACGATATTCTATGCCCGTTTTGTTGCCTTTCATGGCAATCCGTCATGGGTTTACATTTCAGCTGGATAACGTCTGCTCGCACACAGAATTTCTACTGCTTGTCTTCGTGCGTGCCAAACACTACCTTGGCCAGCAGGGTCGCCGGATCTCCCCCCTCTGAGAAAATCTCAGAAAATTTACAATTTAAGGTGCCGTTGGACATGATTTGGCACCATATGTCGAAGGAGGACTGTCAACAACTCTATGAAACAATGCCAAGCCGAATAATTGCTCACATAAGGACCAGAGGTGGATCAACACGTTACTGTGTTGCTCCGTTTGTGAGGCGCGATTTAACACCAATTTTAGAAAGTTGCTATGACAGTGTTTCATCGAAGATATAGGCAAATCCACAGCATATCTGGAAAACAACAGCTGCAAGTAGACAAAAGGAGAACAACGTGACTGTAATTGAAAAACTCGAAAGCATAGCTTTGCGAGCCAATCTAGCTTAAAATACTAAGAAGTGTGCCGGCCGCGGTGGCCTAGCGGCTGTAGGCGCCTCAGTCCGGAACCGCGCGACTGCTGCGGTCGCAGGTTCGAATCCTGCCTCGGGAATGGATCGGTGTGATGTCCTTAGGTTAGTTAGGTTTAAGTAGTTCTAAGTTCTAGGGGACTGATGACCTCAGATGCTAAGTCCCATAGTACTCAGAGCCATTTGAACCATTTCAACTAAGAAGTGTCGGTGTCAAGTTTGGTCAGTAGCCTTCTATTGAGTCGCTCAGTGGTCTTACTAGGTCACGCATGGAAGATGACAGAGAGTATAGTGATGTACATAGGGGTCCTACTTTCTACCAACTTACGAACGCCTAGCTGGTAGATATATGACTTCGCAAATCTAGCACCAGTCAGTGAAATTGCATCTCGCTCGGATGAAATATCTTGGGGGGTTCTACATAGGTCACCCGCAAGAGCTTATTCCCATTCTAATTGCAAGTTATCGTTCAGTCGCTGGAGCGCCGAAGGGTGGCAAGCTGATGGAAAAGATACGCATTTACTCCCCTTTTTCAAGAACGGTATTCGTCATATGCAAATAATTACAGGCTTATATGGCGGAAGGTCTATTGTACAATTATGGAATATGTTTAAACTCGCTTATTATGATCTCCTCTATAAAAACGAAGAGATGTTACAAATTTCTGATCGACCATTAGATCCCTGAACTGGTATACAAAAGAGGTCCTGCTGGTGGCATGTTCCGCAAAAATTCGGTAGCCATTCCGCATGCTCGTCTAGTACACAAAGTACAAGTATATAAAGTATAGGACAACATTTGTGTCAGGTCTTCCCAGCAGGCAGAACTCAAAGCTATTTTCTTAAAAGGACGATATCAGCAGATGTACAGGAACTTCGGAAGTAATCCGCGGATAACGTTAGAAGCTCAGTGAGGTTGTTTGCTGCCATTGTCAATAGGATGACTGCACCGGCAGAAAAATGCGGGAACACCTGCCAGTTGAGCATGCAACTAAGTAAATGTACAACATTGTGCTTTAATTAGGCCACCAGTAGGAGCACCTAGCATGGAGTAACCTTCTGAGGCGACATAAAACGGAATAATCACATTAAAGGAATTGTAGGAAAAGCAGATGCCACGCTGATACAACGACGACTTCCGACCTACACCGACAGTATCGTACGGTACTGCCAACTTATCGCATCGAAACAGTATTTGCCTCGCTGTTTGACACTTATGTTGTGTACTGCAATTACATAAAATTAGCATCACTTTTAAACTTGTGTTACTCAACATGGCTGGTCTGGAAAAAAGATAAAAAGTGCAGGACAAGTGCAACACAGATTTTCAGACTTGGTGGACTGAGAAATATGGTATGATTAATAATGGCAGTAAGGCGATGATGGTGACGATGGTTGGTGTGTGGGGCACTCAACAGTGTGGTCATCAGCTCCCGTACAAAGGTCCAATTTTAACATAGTCCAATTTCTTTTACACAGTCCAGTCCTTCCACGATCACGAATGACTGTTACAAAACCACAAACACCGGCCCTAACCCGGCCGGAATTCGAACCCGGGACCCCATGATCCAGAGGCAGAAACTCTAGTCACTAGACCACGAGCTGAAGACATTTCACAGCGTGAGATAGTGGAACGTAGAACTTCGTCTGTAAAGTGGCACTACGAAATAAATCACAAATCTCTTTGTCAATAAAACGAACCAGAGCCAAATGAATTCACTGCATGTACTATTAACGACTGCAATAGACGGTGACATCATGATTAAGTACGTTAGCAAAGATTGTCGTACCAATGCCGCTAGTTTCTAGGCTGCAGATGTCATTGATTGACATTGTAATCTGTCGGAGAACTGTTTCGAAGGATATGGCCCACGAATTTCTCAAAATTTTTTAAGCATACTCAGTAAAACGGAGAATCCTAAACTGGCGAAAATGTACGAGAACAAAGAAACAATGAAATCAAGCCCAATCCTTATATTTAACAGTGCCTCGGCAAAAGTACAGACGTAACTACATCTGCCAGTTTCGCTGTGTTTCCTCGATGATGTGTTCTAAATGACACGAAAGAAAAATTTATTGCGATAATATCGATGCTACCAATTACTAAGGGCAAATTTAATTGTACGAGTGTTAAATATTCGCTGACTAAAGAAAATACAGATTTAAGTAAAGTTGTTTCGATAGCCGCTGATGGTGTTTCCAATATGGTGGACAAATAATGGTTTTAGTGGTTTATTTGAAGCATACATCGTACATTCTATTCATGATTTCCATTCCATTATCCCTTGATAATTTAATGGCCGTAGTCACAAAAATAGTGATCCTTACGTGTAAAGTCAGGTGTACAATGGTTTTACTCATGTATAATAATGATCGCTGGTTGAGCCGCGGAGATGCAGGTCAAAGATTTATTGAAAGGAATCAGAGAGTTTTATTTTTAAGAAATGTGGGAGAAACTGTGTAAATTTCACAGATAATGAATGTTACGCCGCTTACAAAACATTATTTTTAGGGAATCTGCCAGCATTTCAATGATTGGACGTAAGAGTTCTAGGAACAAACAAAACGGTTACTGCTGTGATAGATTTTACTAACGCTTTTGGTGCTCACTGAAAGTTTTTAACAACGATATTATTTCCAAAAACTACAAGTATTTCTCAACTTTGTAAAAATCTATCAGTGGTTTCGATTTCCACGAAACTTCCGACTAAGAAAATGTCACTGAGGAATTTCCTTCGATAATACACTCATCAGTTGAAGAATTTTCATCCAGATTTTCTCAGTTGAAAGATTTGTATGAAACACTAAAATTTTTTATGTGACATCTATGGATAAATAAAACCTGCCTGGATTTGATTAGCTGGAAACTAAAGAATCTGAAATGCAGCTGATTGATTTGCGATCTGCTTCAATATGGACCCAAAAATTTATCGAAACAAGAAAGGAAACAGAAGTAAACGAATTAGAAAGACCATATGGCAATATGAGAAAAAATGCCGACATCATAATTATGGATATGTTGAATTCAATTCCAGACAAATACAGCTGTCTAAGAAGTAGGCGTTTGATATCTTGACCATATTTTCGTCTGTCTATGCCCGTGAGTGTTTATTGTCTGAATTGAATTAATTTAAAGACATACTAAGTAACAGAGTGTCAGACAACGCAGCTCGACTTGCTTCTATAAATGTTACGAAGTGTGCACCTAATCTAAATCATTTGACATGTTATTTTAACAGCAGAAATGACGTTAATGTTACTTTCATTATATCAGATAAATTGTTTATTTTATGGTTGCTGTATAAGAGGTGTGTTTCTGGTTGCAAATAACAAGTATTAATACGAATTTCTGTCTTGAAATCTGGCTGGAAATCCAAACATATTCTGGTCCTTTGTAAATACACTGACAAGACTCAATCAATTCCTTCAATGCGCGATATCAATGGTGATATTATTGATGACTGTGCCACTAAATCAGAGTTACTAAACACGGTTCTCCGAAATTACTTCACAAAAGAAGACGAAGTAAATTCGAACCAAGAACAACTGGTAACATGTGTGACTTACAAGTAGACAACCTCGATGTATCGAAGCAGCTTAAAAAAAGAAAGGCAATGCTTCTGGGTCAAATTGTGTACCACTCAGGTTCCTTTTGAGTGTAAGCTGATACGATGGATCCATACTTAGAAATCGTATACAACAGCTCGCTTTTCGAAATACCGATCCACAAAGACTAGAGAGTAGCACATATCGCACCAGGACCGAAGAAAGGATACAGGAGTAATGCGCTGAATTACAGACGGATGTACCTAACGTCGATTTACAGTGGGATTTTGGAACGTGTCCTGTGTTCAAACATTATGAATTACCTCGAAGAATATGATTTGTTGACAAATAGCAAACTCAGTTTGAAAAATATCGCTCTTGTGACATACAATTAGATCTTTCTTCTCACGAACTAATAAGTGCCATCGATAGCGGACGTCAAACTGATTCCATATTATTAGATTTCCTGAAGGTCTTTGATACCGTTCCTCGCAAGTGACTTCTAATTAAACTGCATGCTTGTGGAGTGTCATCTCAGCTGTGTGACTAGATCCGTAATTTTCTGTCAGAAATGTCACAGTTCATCAGATCTGACGGAAAGTCATTGAGTAACACAGAAGTAATATCTGGCGTTCCCCGAGGAAGTGTTTTAGACAATCTATTATTCCTGATCTACATAAACGATTTAAGACACAATCTTGGATGACCTCGAAGAGTTTTTGCAGATGATGCTATCAATTATCTTCTTGTAATGTCATCAGGTTACTGAAATGAATTGCAAGTGGATTTAGACAAGGTATGTGTATAGTGTAAAAGTGACAACTGACTGAATCAAGAAATGTGTGAAGTCATCCACATGAGTTTAGAAGGAACCCGCTAAATTTCAGTTACACAATAAATCACGCAAAGCTAAAAGCAGTAAACGCAACTAAATATTTAAGGATTACAATTACAAATAACTTAAACTGGAACCATGCCATAGATAATGTTGCGGGGAAGGCAAACCAAAGACTGCGATTTATTGCCAGAACGCTTAGTATATGTAACAGGTCTACTAAAAAGACTGCTTACACAACGGTTGGGGATTGAAGGATGACACCGAAAAAGTTCAAAGAAGGGCAGCTCGTTCTGTATTATCGTGAAATGAGGGAGCGACTGCCACTGATATGATATACGAATTGGGGTGGCAGTCATCAAACCGAATATGTTTCACGCCGCCGTGGGAGCTTCTCATGAAATTTCAATCAACAAATTTCTCCACAGAATGTGAAAAATTTTGCTAGCGCCCCCCTACTTAGGAAGAAAAAGTAATTACAATAAAATAAGAGAAATCAGAGTTCGCTCGGTAAATTTTTTGTGTTAGTTTTTCCAGCCCGCTGTTTGAGAGTAGAACAGTAAAGAAGTAGCTTATACGTGGTTCGTTGAACTCTTTTACCAGGCACGTAATAGTGCATTGAGAGTATTATGTGGATGTAGAAAGATTTAGTAATTTTTGAGAACATTTCCCGTGGAGAAAGGCGGAAGTTCTTCTTAATAGCTTAAAATGAACATCAACAGTCTCGACCGCCAGAAACCTTATATTTGTGGTTGCCGGTTTCGGTCAGTTACTGACCATCTTTAGACTTCATACCACGTTGGTAGACGGTGGCAGTGAACGGAGCAGGTGTTACGAACTCGACGAGTTGACGTGGGTAGAGTTCGTAACTGCTCCTCCATTCACCGCCACCGCCCACCAACATGATAACCTCTTAGATGAAGAGGTATCGCACAGAAAAGGAGGTCATATTGGGCCGCATCTAACCAGTTGGAGAACTAACGACCAGAAAAACAATAACAAGTTCATGATGAGCATATGCCATCGTTAGCCGGGAGGCCCCATCCGGGGAAGTTCGACAGCCAAGTGCAAGTCTTATTTCAGCGACGCCACATTGGGCGACTTGCGCGACAGCGATGACGATGAAGTGATAGTCAGGACAACACAACACCCAGTCCCCGAGCGGAGAAAGTCTAGAACCCGCCCAGGAATCGTACCCGGGCCAGCTTGCATTGGAGGCGAGCACGTTACCACCCACCTCAGCAGGAGGACAATAACATAATAAGCCCTCTGAAGCAAAAAGGGAAAACCTTTAATAGCCAACATCGCATTTAATACTATTTCTTACAGATGATCTGATTCAACAATTAATCTTCCGATCTTCAAAAAAAAATTGTTTTTCTACGTCCTGTTCCAGTATGACAGTAAGAAGAAAACTTTTTTTGAAGATCAGGTATAACTGTCTTAACAGCTGAAGCCGATCATTAGAAGTAAATAGTATTGAATGCGATCTTGGCCCTTGGAAGTTTCTTCAGACGAAATACAGGTCCTCCTCCCCTTCTCTAATTATGAGAAATTTCGATCGAATGTACTGAATTTATCATTTCCGTACAAGATTCATTATTGTTATTCGTATAGGTTACGTGGTCAAGTTACATTCTTCTATAAATGGTTAAACATACATAAAAGTACATGCCGGCCGCGGTGGTCTAGCGGTTCAGGCGCTCAGTCCGGAACCGCGCGACTACTACGGTCGCAGGTTCGAATCCTGCCTCGGGCATGGATGTGTGTGGTGTCCTTAGGTTAGTTATGTTTAAGTAGTTCTGAGTTCTAGGGGGCTGATGACCACGGATGTTAAGTCCCATAGTGCTCAGAGTCAGAGCCATAAAAGTACATAGTGCAGAAATAGACGTAATGTAGAAAACAAACATTCGAAAAGTTAATAGCTGAATACCTAGGTCTCTGAACCATACCACAAATCTACGTGTTACCAAACGCATTTCATTGAGTCCACGAGGAAATTTTTGTAATAGACAGCTGGCCGCGGTGGCCGACCGGTTCTAGGCGCTACAGTCTGGAACCGCGCGACCATTACGGTCGCAGGTTCGAATCCTGCCTCGGGCATGGATATGTGTGCTGTCCTTAGGTTAGTTAGGTTTACGTAGTTCTAAGTCTAGGGGACTGACGACCTCATATGTTAAGCCCCCTAGCGCTTACAGCCATTTGAATTTTATTTTCTAATAGACACCTTTCACTCAGGTGCAGCGTAGTTTGCCCAAAGATCCCACACTCGCATGTCAGGACATCCTCGACCTCCCAGTCATACACGAAGGCATCACACATTCCTCGCCCTGCACAGAATCTATTCAGAGCTGTCCACAGTTTCCAGCAAAAACCAAATCCATTTACATGTTTTGTGCGATCAGTAATAAACGAGAATTTCGTAGAGGAAACTTCTGGCAAATATCTCCATTCTTGGTCGAGCGGTTCTAGGTGCTCCAGTCTGGAACCACGCGGCTGCTACGGTCGCAGATTCGAATCCTGCCTCGGGCAGGGATGTGTGTGATGTCCCTAGGTTCGTTAGGTCTAAGTAGTTCTAAGTTCTAGGGGACTGATGACCTCAGATGTTGAGTCCCATAGCGCTCAGAGCCATTTCAACCATCTCCATTCTTGACACTTCCAGGGCCGGTTCGAGAATACGTTTCCACTCAATCGCCTTCGCTCTCCTTCCTTCACCGTGGTACACTTTCATCCGTGACAGCTTTCGCTGATAATTGTCAAACACTCTGTTCACAAATCATGCACTAGAGTGCCCCTGGCACCGGTCTAACCTTGTTGCCCCAAGCGACCGCTATTAATTGTGAGATGTCCTGCACAGAATTTTTACAGTTGTGGATCATCTGGCACTCCTCTCAGTTTGGCGCCCCTAGCGAAGGCTCACGTTGTTTGTGCTTTAAACCGGCCCGGCACACATCATACAATGAGGTGACAAAAGTCGTTGGATAGCTAGATACAAATATACAGATGACAGTAGTATCAAGTACACAAAGTATAAAAGGGCAGTGCACTGGTGGAACCGCCACTGGTACTCAGCTGATTCAGGTGAAAAGTTTCCGACGTGATTTTGGCTGCACGTCGGGAATTAACAGATTCTGAATGTTGAATGCCAGTTGGAGCTAGACACATGGGACATTCCATTTCGGAAAACGTTAGGAAATTCA
Organism: Schistocerca americana; assembly: GCF_021461395.2. NCBI lineage: Eukaryota > Metazoa > Arthropoda > Insecta > Orthoptera > Acrididae > Schistocerca > Schistocerca americana. Next base: position 746,285,336 of record NC_060122.1, on the reverse strand, counting down.
GTATTCCGAGATCCGCAGAGGCAAGAGTGGGCCAAAAATATCACGTTCCAAGTATTACTTCTCACCATGGGCAACGCAGTAGCAGACTGCCTACTCTTAACGATCGAGAGCAGTGACGTTTGCGTACAGTTGTCAGTGTTGTTGCTGTTGTTGTTGTTGCTGTGGTCTTCAGTCCAGAGATTGGTTTGATGCAGCTCTCCATGCTAATCTATCCTGTGCAAACTTCTTCATCTCCCAGTACCTACTGCATCCTACGTCCTTGTGAATATGTTCAATGTATTCATGTCTTGGTCTACCTCTGCGATTTTTACCCTCCACGCTGCCCTCCAATACTAAACTGGTGATCCTTGATGCCTCAGAACATGTCCTACCAACCGATCCCTTCTTCTAGTCAAGTTGCGCCACAAATTTCTCTTCTCTCCAGTTCTATTCAATACCTCCATATTAGTTATGTGATCTAATCTTTAGCATTCTTCTGTAGCATCACATTTATGAAGCTTCTATTCCCTTCTTGTCTAAACTATTTATCGTCCACTTTTCACTTCCATACATGGCTACACTCCATACAAATACTTTCAGAAACGACTTCCTGACACTTAAATCTATACACGACGTTAACAAATTTCTCTTCTTCAGAAACGCTTTCCTTGCCGTTGCCAGCCTACATTTTATATCCTCTCCATTTTGACCATCATTAGTTATTTTGCTTCCCAAATAGCTAAACTCATTTACTACTTAAAGTGTCTCATTTCCTAATCTAATTCCCTCAGCATCACCCGATTTAATTTGACTACATTCCGTTATCCTCGTTTTGCTTTTGTGGGTGTTCAACATATATCCTCCTTTCAAGACACTATCCATTCCGTTCAGCTGCTCTTCTATGTCCTTTGCTGTCTCGCACAGAATTACAATGTCATCGGCGAAGTTATTATTTCTTTTCCATGGATCTTAATTCCTACTCCGATTTTGTTTTCTTTACTGCTTGCTCAGTATAAAGATTGAATAACATCGGGGATAGGCTACAATCCTGTCTCACTCCCTTCCCAACCACAGCTCTCCTTTCATGCCCCTCAACTCTTATAACTGCCATCTGGTTTCTGTAGAAATTGTAAATAGCCTTTCACTCCCTGTATTTTACGCCTGCCACCTTCATAATTTGGAAGAGAGTATTCCAGTCAACATTGTCAAAAGCTTTCTCTAAGTCTACAAAAGTAGAAACGTTGGTATGCCTTTCCTTAATCTATTTTCTAATCTAAGTCGTAGGGTCAGTATTGCCTCCCGTGTTCCAACATTTCTATGGCATCCACACTGATCTTCCCCGAGGTCGGCTTTTACCAGTTTTTCCATTCGTCCAGTGGTAAGAGGCAAAAAATACTGCGTGAAGAATGCTGTAGAAATCAACGAGGGACGTACGACAAACGTACGAAATTTGGCGTTAATGAGCTATGGCAGCAGACAGCCGCGCGAGTGCCCTTGCTAACAGCACGATATCACCTGCTGTACCCTTCTTGGGCTCGTGACCATATCGGTTGGACCCTAAACGACTGGCAAACCGTGGCTTGGTGAGCTGAGTCACGATTTCAGTTGGTAAGAGCTGATGGTAGGGCTCGAGCATGGCGCGGGTGTCACGAAACCATGGACCCATGTTTTCAGGATGCACTGTGCAAGCTGGTGTCGGCTCCGTAGTGGTCTGCGCTGTGTTTACATGGAATGGGTTCCCTGATTGTTCGGCTACTTGGAGGCCATTAGCAGCCGTTCATGGATTTCGAGTTCCTAATCAATTTTGGAATTTTTAAGGATGACACTGCACCATGTCACCGGGCCATAATTATTCGTCAGTGATTTAAATCATTCTGGACATTTCGAGCGAATGGTTTGTCCACCCGACGTAAATTCCATCGAACATTTATGAGACATAACCGATAAGTCAGTTCGTGCACAAAATCCTACAACGGCAACACTTCGCAATTATGGGCGACTGTAGAGGCTGCAAGGCACAGTATTTACGCAGGGGACTTCCAACGAGTTGTTGAGCCCATGCCACGTCGAGTAGCACAATGCCGGGCTACACGACTTTAGGAGGCGTCCCATGACTTTTGTCACCTCAGACTACATAGCAGGCGTATCTTGCGTTGGCCACCCTTGTTTCTTGGATTTAAGTCTGCTGGCAGATATATTCTGTAGCTGGTAATACAGATTAATATACACAGTCAGGCGCTCCCCGGGGAACAGTGAATCACTGGCGGGCTAAATCTTCCAAATGGTGCAGCCAAATAGCAAACATGGTCACAGAGTTCATTGTTGAACGAACGTAGAACTAACGATTGTGAGAAAGCACGAGCGTCCGCAAAGGAGGTAACATGGGGTAATTAGCACCTGTTGAACTATAGGATACAGACTTTTTATTGAATACGGAAACGTGACACATTTCTAGAAATGATTGTGTGTGATTCCACTACACCGAAAATTTAACATTACCGACCACGGTAGAAAATGTTGCAGATTTTGTAAGCGCTGCATAATTCACAGAATTTTATGCGCTTTCCATGAGACGGTGGAGATTTTGACGCTGTCCTTAGACGAGGCAGGTGAGTACCTGAACAGAAAAATACCATAACAGACTTCCTAATCTTCTCACTACTGTCTACTCGTCCAGCCCGTGTAGAACTGAAAAACTGGACCAGACCAACGCATTAGCTAGCAGAGGTCGTCGACAATTCTTTGGACTTCTGCCCCATTCCTCGTAGGTCTAACATAACGATGACTGTACTATACCTCGCGAACACGTATCGCTAAGTCTCATCAAAACCCCGCACCTCATATTCTGCTACTTAACATATTTAGTTTTCAATCTCAACTTGATATTATTAGCAGATGAATAAAAATATTGTTCAATAATATTTTCTCATTGCATAGTTCCTGTATTTAATCATACAAGGATGTTATTTCAGATTATTAGCCCAAAAAGCTAGTAAGATTATTAACAGGAAGACAAAAAATTATACAGGAAGGATATACACGGTATATATTAATGGAATATTAGGAATTAGCCTTCGAACGGTAGTGACAGAATACAGTAAGTTTTGTGCATTTCACGTGTAGCCACGCTTTCACGTTCTTAAGCTGTAATTTTAATAAAAATGAGTTTTAATTAGCTTAAATGAAATATTTAAGTATTGATTATAAAAGATGGCGTACAGTATAACGCTATGAGAGTAAAGGAGTAAGAATTCTTTAGATGAGAATTCGTTTGAAACTTCCTGGCAGGTTAAAACTGTGTGCCGGACCAAGACTCGAACTCGGGACCTTTCCCTTTCGCGGGCAAGCGCTCTACCAACTTTTTTCTTTTTTTAAATCTCTTTTTGTTCGTTATAGTTCGATACAATTGCTCGTGGCGGACGTCCCCTGACGCCCATTGAAGTCCGTTATTGATCCATTTACTCAGTTTTTTTTATTACAGAGAGCAACTAATACCAACTGAGCTACCCAAGCACGACTCACGCCCCGTCCTAACAGCTTTACTTCTGCCAGCACCTCGTCTCCCACCTTCCAAACTATACAGAAGCTCTCCTGCGAACCTTGCAGAACTAGCACTTCTGAAAGAAAGGAGTCTCGGTCCGGTACACAGTTTTAACCTGCCAGGAAGTTACATATCAGCGCACACTCCGCTGCAGAGTGAAAATCTCAGTCTGGAAACATCACCAAGGCTGTGGCTAAGCCATGTCTCCGCAATATCCTTTCTTTCAGGAGTGCTAGTTCTGCAAGTTTCGCAGGAGAGCTTCTGTAAAGTTTGGAAGGTAGGAGACGAGGTGCTGGCAGAAGTAAAGCTGTGAGGACGGGGCGTGAGTCGTGCTTGGGTAGCTCAGTTGGTAGAGCACTTGCCCGCGAGAGGCAAAGGTCCCGAGTTCGAGTCTCGGTCCGGCACACAGTTTTAACCTGCCAGGAAGTTTCATATCAGTGCACACTCTTCTGCAGAGTGAAAAATCTCGTTCTAGAATTCGTTTGTTTGTATTAATTTATACGTAATAGAGACGATAGTGTCTCGCTCTCATTATGTTCAGTTCTATTCTGTTAGAACTTCACCAGATGAGATGAGATGTGTAATTATTAACTGGAAGTGGAAATAATATAACTGTATTACTAAAACTGTATTTTACCCGATCTGTTATGAAAAGTCAATTTGCCGTATGGTCGCCATTGACTCTAAAGATCGCGAGATTTTCTCACGTGTGATAAATCAGTTAAAGAAAGAGAAAGTCTTATATTCGGACAAAACTAAACAGACTGAAATTATTAACTGATTAAGAATATGGACAGGGCACAGTGAAGTGGTAATACCTGATACTCTTATTGGGAAATTTTAACATAGCGAACATTAAGCCAACCGATAGTCTATTATTCAGCAATCGGCCAATATCAACTATCAGCCAAGCATCTCTGGACTGTAGAAAGCCAGCATTGAAATCATTTGTGCTACGAAAAAGTAGTTCGAAAATATAACAGAAGTACATTTCGTTTACCAGGTCCAAGAATATTAAACCAGATAATGAAAGACACTTTTAATCTGTGATCAGTTTCTATCAGAGAAGTAAATCGACAACGTTCAGTTCACGATAAAAGTAAACTGTATTGGATCTGCATCCTGTATAATTTTTCTCCTTCCTCGTCTCTGAGATACATCGATGTGTGCTTCACAATAAAATCTACTAACTGAACTTAACAAGAAAGAAGCCACGTAAGCACAGGGAACTTTTAGTATGAACATTAATAAAAAAAAGTAGTCAGTAGAACACCAGATTAAACACACACGTCAGATTTAGTTCTGGAGCGTCGGACATCATCACACTCATCTAATCATACAGAATTTTATCTTTCCATGGACTAATTTCTGCGAATACTCATTTGAGAAAGCATCATGAATTTTTTATTTCAATTTAATGTATCTGCACTTGTTTGTACTTAAAAGAACACCAAAAATTTAACTTCCTATGGCGTCAAGGCATAGAGGCATTGACCAGTTCGCTGTATAAATCGATAAATGGTAATTGAAAGCAGTGTCCGAATATTCAACGCCGACATACACCGACACAGCTATAATATGGCGACGGGTCACTTTGAAAAGTGTTTTTAGGTATGTATATGTTTCGAAGCGTTTTGATTTTATGGTAGTTAGCCCCGTCGCCACTACACGTTCCATTAATGAGCAGGAGTTTTGGGAGGGCTTGTTTAATTAACTGATGCGCCAGAATCCACATCCGACCCTTATCCAGGGTGACAGAGTAATTACAATGAGACCCAGCGAAGTCCTGTTCAACTATTCAGTAATCGCAATCTGAGAGTGTGTTGACTTTCGCAGGCGCTCCATTTCATTAGTTTGGCTCTTGCAGTGCCAGTGGTAAAAACCTCTTTCCATTCGAGGTTTGTACGGAACTGTCTTTGGTGTGTGTAGACAATAATGAGATCGTTTGAGACTAATATTCTCGGTAATTGGTGTTGTCCTTTCTGCCTTTGTCTTTACTGTAAGTGGACTGTGGTAATGAAATTGCGAAAGGGAAGTTCGCGTAAATGTTTCTGATGACACACGTTCCCCTAGCAAGTTTCATTTAGCTGCACGACAAGTTACGTGTATACGAAACTCCAGACCAAGCCCGTGAGAGCCTACGCAATAAAGGTATTAAAATCCTGACTGCGGAACTCACGGTTGCGATAGCATCAAAATATGTCTGATTTTCATCCACCGTGCTCGTGCTTGTTATGAATATTTTCTGACAACATTTTCAACAGTTGGTCTAAATTGCACATCGCTTCTACCTATTAGGGCAGCACTTATTTTGTTACGGTAATAATCGGTATGTTCTGCAACGAGAACTTTGATGTGTTGCGGAATACAATTTTTTGTGGTCTTTAATTGTAAACATGAATGACGAGAACGCAATTTACAATCATTTTTCAGTCAATTACTTCCAAAAAAAGCAACAGAGCGTTGCAATAGAGCGTTGCTCCATCTTATCTTCACAGAACCAATGTATACACGTAGGAGCAACGTTCACTTTAGAGAAGATATTCGAAGCGACCACATTTCATCTGCAAACACTCGCTACATCATACTTGCTGGACACCACGCAACACACCTGCTTCCTCCATTGCTGATGCGGCATGCACACAAGCGATTAGGTCTTGTACATCCATGGGTGGAGCACTATAAACGTGCTCCTTTAAGTGTCCTCACAAACAATAGTCTAGTTGATTGAGGTCTGGGGAACGTGGAGGGCAGAACAGTGGACCTCCACAGCCAATCCGTTTCCATGGAAACGGTTAATTTTAACAGTTACGCATATTCAGTCCGAAGTTTGGCATGCTGAAACCCTAACTGTCGCCGAACACTACGTGCAACGTTGTCTACTATACCAGACAAAGTATTAGAAAGAAATGTGAGATACAGGGGCGAAGTCAGCTTCTTCGACAGTAGGTGAGGGTCAAAAAACACTCCTCCCACGATTCCAGCCCACAGCATTATGCCAAAGCGTTACTGAAAGCCACGTTCTCCGGTGACATGTAGATCACGTTCCGACCAATAATGGCTCTTGTCGAGGTTGCAATACCTTCACGAGTGAAGCTACATTCGCCAGTCCATATCGCGTTATTTATAAAATGATCGTTATATTCCACTCCATGCAAAAGCCATTCGTCAAACGGTACTCGTAGAATGTAGCGTTCCGTCCGCTGATGATGAGCTAACGTATAATGCTATGGATGCATTTCTTTATTGTGCAACACTTCAACAACCATCCTTTGAGATATCTAGAACATCCCTGCAATATCACGGGTACTTAACTGAGGTATTTGGTGACCGGTTTTAAGAATCGCGTTATCCTTTTCTAGAGTATGTCCTAGGACGACTGTAAATAATTTGTGGACGACGATTACTGGTTTCCCAAGGCGTTGCTCCATGCGACGTAAAACTTCCATGTCGGAATGGCGCCTTTGAGGATACCGTGCAGCATAAAGTCGAACAGCAGTAGTAGCTTAGTAACTGTATGCACGCAGCGCCAGTAGTATATCGACGTATTCATCGTTTGTGTACTCCATCGAGAAGCCACCCCACATGAACTTCAGAGGATCAGTTATGATTGTGCACTGTGCGGTTAGCAGACACATTAATGCAGTTTAATAGGTCTCATAGTCATGTGCCAAAATGATTTCCTGCTCGTCTGCAATAATATGAAAGGAACGTGACAAGGACTCTAATCATGGGTGCATGGTGGATGGGTGTTTGATTTCCCAGCAAACTTGACACTGAGCTAAGACGGTCGGCAGAGCATGGTGAGGTACTATACGTTCATCTGTGCTCTCCGATGCGCTGCAAAATGGTAGAGTCATGCCAGATCTTCGTTTTTGTACATATGTTTTCAAAATGCAATCGATCTAATTTTCATAGATCCAGTTTTGTCTTGAATCTGGGTGACGGATAGCACGCCTACCTGAAATTGCGGCATTTTTTCTTCATGACGTATATGTATCTTGGTCGTAATGGATAGCTGATTTAACACTTGAAGGAAGATACGTAACGGGGCATTCAAGCGTCATTCTGTAGCGTTTAGAGCTTCTTGCAGTTGTAAATAATACAAACACACCTAGAAGCGTTTCCTTAAAATTCTCCACAGAGACATCACTGTAATTGTTAACTCGCAAGCAGCCTCCGTAGGAGATGGCGTGAGGCTAAATACAACAGAATCTCTTGTTAGCTTTTGACATCTACTGGGGACTTAAGAAAATAAATTACATGTCATCCTACGCTAAGACCATTACTAGAAGACAGTACATGTTCCGGTTGACCTGCAGAAGTAGTACTGATGCGGTTCGGATAACAGGCGCGAGACAGTGTGTGATACACATTACGCGGGAACTGGGAACGTACTTCAAAGTTTCAGTACGCGGGACAGTACGATTACTGTAGGTAAAACGTCTAATTTGCACCGAGGTTCACGTGAAATTCTGATGGTATGTTGACCAAATACAACGTGGCGTCCTGAAAAATTCTATTGTCCGATTCCACTCGTCGGCTTTTAGCAATGGCGTCCTACGTTAGGCAAAGAGACTAAGCATAGGCTATCTATGAAAGCAACTGATCATACCCGTACACAAACGAATGTAGCATACGATAAAAGTAGCATCATATTCACGCAATTATTTACTTCGTCATGAATGACATTGAAGAAAACTGAAGATAACGAAAACAATTAAGAACAACAATTAAAAACAAATTTTCATGTCTGGTAAGAAGTATTCTCGTAATTTATGCGACTAGAAAAGCACAGAGAACCTTGAAACTGGGAGGTTTGGGCAGGGACAAACTAAAATGTATCAGAAAAACGGGAAAATTTAATGAATAACAACAAATACGAAACAATAGCAAAAAGTGTGGAGAAACCGATATGCTAAATTCTAAAAGAAAAGCCAGTACATGACAAACAAATATCTGTAAATGATAAAGAGTAATTGAATCGATAACTACAGTTAATCAACGTAGGTAAATTCCAGTTATAGATTCCAATCGCTCCATGATTCATACGTAAATTATTTTTGTAGTTGTATGGACTGAAACGGAGCAGCAATTCTACATCTGTAATTGCTTTCTAAAACTAGTGCAGTGTACCACAAAAATAGGAATCGGTAACTAGAACTGACCTACATCGGTCAATTCTAGTTACGATTCCAATAATAGTAACTTTTTGCAGTAGTTTAGAGAGCCATTACAAGTGCAGAAATCATATTAGCTAATATTTTAGTGCACACACATGCTGAAAAAATGATCTAATTAATAAATCATCGAATGGCTGGAATCGGTAACTGGAATTGACCTATATAGGAGTAAATCTTTGGACTAGGTTTTTGTAGGATATTTAGATTTCTTATTGATCTCAGAACTTCTACGAAAACCTAACAAATATTGTAGGTACAGCTTCCAAATTTTTCTCTTTTTCGTAGTAATGAAGACAGTAATACCATATATAGAAATCCTGCAACAGTGGAATGGCTGGAATCGGTAACTAGAATAACCTATATAGGTCAGTTCCAGTTACCGATTCCAATATTCGTTAGACCTTTCTTTTTGTCAGATTTCGTTAGTCATGTAATCACCCGTTAGATTTAACCATTAGTATTAAAAATTAACGCTGGTTCATAACATTATGACTTCATCATGCTCTATACTGTTCTGGATTTAAAGGTTCTCTGTGCTTTTATTACTTGCAATAAATTACGATAATAATTTGTGCCAGATATGTATACTTCTCTTTCTATGTAACTATTTATTCTCATTAGCTTTAATTCTTGTCGGTATAATTTATGGCTAAGTAATTAATCACGTTAATTGTGTTTGTAATTTTATAATGTGCCACATTCGTCATTCGTTTGTTTACTAATATGAACTGTTGCTTTCAAAGATTGCCTCTATTGCAAACAATTACACTTATTCCGCTCAGACGTGGCTCATGCTGATCCGGAAGTCCACATGTTCACCATGCGATTCCAATCAATTCGGCAAGTTGGAGGAGGACTTTCATGCAAGGGAATCTCAAATTTCTCTGTGAACAAGGAGCGGTTCTCTATCGTCAACGAAATAAACGATTGGTAGAACGTGCAGAGGCTTATTTACAGATCTCTGGTGACTGTGCTGAAAAACAGTGTCATGTATTTGGGCCACTCTGAAGGGTAGTGCGGCGTTCAATAAAAGTTGCTTGGCTAGCCGTAATAATGTGTAAATTACTTTCTGAAGTATCTTGATAACTTACTCTTTCCTTCTACAATGGTAGCTAACACTTCAAGTATTCTAAGGATACTATCATCAGTTGAAGTTTCTCGGTCGAAATTAATAAGAAAAGTTTGATGAAATGTAGCGCATACATTACCATCTGCGATAGTCGATATTATTTATTATTAACCAGCTAAGGCCCACGGTATTACCCTCGATAACTAATTATTTATAAAGTAATGTTAAAACTCAATCTCACTATCCACGCGCATGCACAAACACCAAAGTCATCTTTTGGAGATACTGAAGCGCGAGGCGCTGGAGGTCCACAAAACCGCGCTACATCGGAAAATCACAAAATTCTGAGACGATGTGAGAAGCGGACAGAATATATGTAATTCACAACTCGCTCGTTTACTTATGGAAAAAACGTTACGTGATCGACTTCCTCGTTTACTTATGGCAAAAACGTTACGTGATCGAGTAGTGAATTACAAAATGTGGCAGTAAAGTGAGTACGACTGTTTGCGACATGCCTAGCACGGAAAAGATCATAATTTTCTTGGTTTGTACGGAGAGCCAGAAATCTTCTGTAACACGCCTATGTAAACAGCCTTCTGTGACTGCTTATCCCCTGTGTGTATGTGCAGATTTCTGGCTCTCGATACACGCGAACGGCCAGCATAGAGCTGTCCGTGCGGAAAACATGGCGTGCCCAGATGAATACCTGCTACCTTTAACGTTTGTCCCTTGTTCTTATTTATAGTGATCGGAAAGGCCACTTTGAAAGGGAACTGGTAGAGCATGAACTGGAAAGGTAAGTTTCTTGGAATGATAGGAACTTACGGTATCAATAACTTCATTTGTCAAAATAGATAAAAATTAATATCAAAGCAAACGTAATGTGTAGATTTCATAGTCAACTCTCGTAGATGACTTTTTAGTTACGTTACCCATCCCACGGATACAGTAGCCACATTTACCAAACCGCGGAGACAGTGACTTTTTTCATAATAAAAGGTAGCCTATGTGTTATTTCAGGGTATAGGTTCCTGGATTCCAAACTTCAGCTCAATCTGTCCAGCCGCTTCAGCGCGAAGGAGTAACAGACGTACTAACTCTCGAAACAAGAAATTAATTTCTGGGTTAGTGTAGCCAACATTTTATAATGTTTGTACATACTACAATTTCATGTGTCCTCACATGTGTCACTGTTAACAGCAGATACGCTCACATATCATAATCAAATTAAGCCTCACGAAAAGCCTACCATGTTCTACACGTGAAAGAACGACCTCTCTGTGTTGTACAGTGTTTAAATTATACCGTGGCTGTGAGACTTCAAGCGTCTTAGAAGCTATAAGATACATTGGAGCTCGGCGGCTGAAGTGCAACGGGCTTTTGACGAAATATGGATTAAACACTTTGAGTACTGTATTCATTAGGTTGAATAGTTTTATGTAGGACATATTAGACAATAAAGAAATTTTCAAAAATACGATACAGTTCAAAAGTGAAAGAGTAAACTGATTTTTCTAAAAGTAATTACTGTTCCACATTTTGCTTTATATTCTGCTAGTTAATAAATATCTTGTTCTACACACTCCTAAAAGTAGTCTACGTGGTAATTCAGGATATAAGCGAATACTATTTCGGAGTTCTTCCAAACCGGTTCAGCCGTTTCAGAGTGATGGAGTAACCAACATACACACAAATGTTCGCATTGGTAATATATATGGGATAACGTATTTGCTGCAATTTTTGTAGCATAGGCCAACGACTGGGAAGTTTCTCCAGTGGCCAGACATCTTAATGTGACTGCTGGTCATAAGCTAAACACTGAAATTATTCTTTTATTCTGAACTTATAGACGAGGTCTGTTCAAAAAATTCCGAACTTTGTCCACGTCCACAAAATTTTTCTACGCTTGCCTGTTACTTATTGTGCATTGTCTCCTTCGAAACACTCTGCTTCACAATAGATACGCCGTTCACAGCACCGTTTCCACTTCCGGGAGCAGTCTTGGTACGCCTCTTGCTGAATCGTGTGAAGCGCCGTCTGCGAATATTATTTTCTCTCGTCTGTTGTTGCAAATCATCGTCATTTCAACGGTGTTTCCAAATTTGGAAATAAAAGAAATGTCCTCAGCAACCAGTTCTGACGAGTACGGAGGATGAGGCAGCGCACTGATTCGGTTTTTTTTTTTTTTTTTTTTTTTTTTTTTTTTTTTTTTTTTTTTTTTTTTTTTTTTCCAACAGTCGCTCACTACTAACAGGGATGAATGTGGGGGTGCGTTATTTTGATGCAAGAGCCATGAATGGTCTCGCCACATTTTAGACCGTTTCCTTCCCACATTTTCTCGTAGATGTCGTAACACGTTCTGGTAGTGCGATCTATTAACAGTTTCTCTCTGTGGCACGAATTCGTGATCAAAGAAAACTATTATCATGGATTTGATATTTCACCTGACCTGAACAGCGTTTCATTTATTTGTTTGTATTAGAGAACTTTTCCTGCCCCATTTTGAAGATGTAACCTTGGTCGCTACATCTCTTTGTCATTTGAGTGATCCGAAGCGCTTCACGGATTGAGAGGCGAAGGTCTTTCTGCCCTTCACTAATGAGATGTGGGAGAACTAGGCGGCAGTACGATACATTCCAGGACGCTGTGTTAGGATTTAATGATATGATCCAACTGAAATGTTCCATTCTTCTCCAATCTCTCGGACAGTCCGTCTTCGATTGTGACGCATAATGTAGTTGACTTTCCTGGCATGAACGTTGTGAGTAAACGTCGATGGGCGTCCTGAACAAGAATCATCTTTAGCTTCCGTCCGGCTACTTTTAAACCGTGTGAATCATTCGTAGCACCGAGTACGGCTTAAGCACTCATCGGTGTAGGCTTCCTGCATCCTATGGTGTGTATCTGTAAAGGGTTTCTTCAGTTTCACGTAAAATTTAATGCAGACGCGCTGCTCCTTTAACTCGGCCATCACGAAATTCGCAAACTGGGCTACACAACGATCTGCTCAATACAGCACTGAACAATAACTAACAGACATAGAACAATGAAACTTCCTATGTAAATTGTAGGTGCAGAAGAGAAGAAAGGAAAGGAAAGGGAGGGGATCATTGCTGTCAGCTGCATCGGGACATTACTCAGAACTAGCAGTAATCCCCTTCCGTTCCTTTCTTCTCTTATACACCTTTAATTCACATAAAATGTATTACAACTGAGGATTCTGTATGGTGTCTATCCTTTAGGACATGCTCGAAAGAACAGACACCACGCATTCATATAAATCAAACTTCCGGCAGTTACACATTAAACACAGACACGCGGGGTGGCCGCGCGGTCTTGGGCGCCTTGTCACGGTCCGCGCGGCTCCCCCCGTCGGAAGTTCGAGTCCTCCCTCGAGCAGGGGTATGTGTGTCGTCCTTAGCGTAAGTTAAAGTGAGATTAAGTAGTGTGTAACCTTAGGGACCGATGGCCTCAGCAGTTTGGTCCCATAAAACCTTACCACAAATAAAAAAATGTGAATAAACATGGGGGTGTACAGGGATGCCAACCGCATTTCGTTCCAACACATCAAAGGCGCAAAATTATGGATGTTCCGGACTCGCCTCGTGTATATACATATAGCATGAGTCAGTAGAAAAGGTACATGCTTTGAGGGGTGATAGTTTTAGTTATTCTGAACATAAAACTTCATATGGACATATGCCCTATTCCGAATGGTTTCCGATATAGAACACATTTAATATCACCTTTGTACTTTTTTTGGATAACTGGCCAACCACACCCACCAGCGCAAAAGTGTGTCACTACAAAATTAAACTATACTAAATTTCCCACAAAAAAGGTCCTATTCATTTTTTTCTCTAGGACTAATTTTTTGTACGAAGAGAGCGTGAGAATGTTGAAAAACTCGCTCGACACGCATGTGCTGTACCTTACGTAGTTTCTGTAGGCCAATTTGAGGTAGTTTCCCGACTTGATAGACCACAAGTGTCCCGTATAAAACTGTTCGTCTCAACTTGCTAACTCAATATGCTACCTCAAATTGGCCTACAAAAACTACGTAAGCTCCGGCGCAACCGCGTCAAGCGAGTTTTAGGAAATTTAATATAGTTTAATTTTGTACTGTGATACGTTTTCGCTGGAGAGTGCGGTTTTCGGGTTATTAAAAAAAAAAAGTACAAAAGTGTTATTAAATGTGTTCTGTCTCGGAAGCCATTCGGAATAGGGCGTAAGTATTTTTATTCAGTATCACTAATACTATCATCCCTCAAAGCATGTACCTTCCCTACTGACTCACTCTAAATAGCCTACATACTGCCTCCTCGTGTTTTTAACTTGCCGGTAATTATCTTTTTAATTGACTGCGAGCAGCTTGCAAATCATCTCCTTTTCCATTCGAATGCTGTTACGAAACGAATCTCGATCTTCAAACCTATATGATGAATTACGTTACTTCAGAGCGGTGGTAGTCAATACTACATCAAGAATAAGGACATAGACCATGGATAAACTTACATTACACACTGTACTTTATTTAATTTAAAAATGGAAATGAGATGGGAGTGCAATCCAGTCAACGAATAACTTCCGCTAGTATGTATCTCAGACTGTTGTACAGCGTTATGTAGTGTTCCTCTAATAGCAGTTGCTGTTCAGGTCATGGACGAATCGGGGATCTTCTTCGCGATTTCGTCCACTCTCCTTCGAGAGTCAGTAACAAACACAGCTATTTTGAGGACGTCCATTTTCTTAAAGAAACTGTGTGATTTCTGTGCCAAATACAGTCAAGAACGCCAGTATGGGGTGCCGCGGTCGGAAATCACAATAAGGAGCGTGCCATATTCCGTGAGATGTAGCAGGTCATTTCAGAACGTGCAGCACTTACGAACAACGCCACGTCTGGGGTGCTTCGCGGTGAGGTGCATTTCCCACGTGAGGACGGCTTTACTGTGAAGACCGAAACGATAGAGGAGGCAACGAGGGGTCAGGCTCTCCCTACAGTGGCTTGAAGAGCGGAAGTAGTAACACATTCTGCTCTTAACACAGCAGTCTCTCTTTTTATTTTCACAAGCTGCCACATCGTCGCGAAAAAACAGTGACCCTTATATGTAACAAGTTTCCTTTAATTTACGTCTATGGTCACAAACTTTTTGTTATCAGATTACCGGTTTCGGTCTTTAATGACCATCATCAGATCTGTTTCATAAAAACAAAGTACTTAAGTACTGCAGCCATAGTGGCACCGTCAAATGTTAAATGCACAATCGGCACCAGCATCGTCAAATACATATAAATAACATCACATTTATATGTATTTGACGATGCTGGTGCTGATTCCGCGTTTAACATTTGACGATGCCACTATTGCTGCAGTACATTAGTGCTTTGTTTTTACGAAACAGATCTGATGATGGTCATTAAAGATCGAAACCGGTAATCTGTTAACAAAAAGTTTGTGACCGTAGACGTAAATTAAAGGAAACACCCTTTTTTATTTTCTGTCGCCTTGAGCTGCACGACATAAGTTTGTCATAGGCTAGTGAGAAGAAACTCCAGTGCCAAATTACATGGTCGTTCAGGTGAGGGATTGTGGCAATAGGTTTTCGCACCATGGAAAACGTATCGCGCTGCGAAAAACGGTCAGTAGAAGCCTCAGATTTAGGACAGTCAGGTACATTAGAAATCCCAAGCTTCACGAACAAGAGAAACTGAAGCATACCATGAAATTGCAGAGGTGGATCAGGATGTAGTTGTACTCAGTGAAAAGAGAAAAAAAGGTAGTATGTAAAGAAATACTACATAATTGTATCAATTTTTAGTGTGATGCACCAAAACACCTTAGAGCAAAACGTGGGCTCTCAGTACTGATAAAATTCGAAACGGGCCAAGCCAGTGAGTGCAATAGACTATAGAAGTGACCGATTATTGAAGCTTGACATCAAGTTTAATGGACAATCTACAATTTTAGTAGGGGTATGTGTGCTTAATTTATTCCTTACTTTAAATTGAAATTTCCATTATTATTTAATTTTAGTTATTTCAATTTACTTTGTCTTCTATCAGTTGGCTTTGTGTCAAAATATTATTGAACCACACTGGTAACTTTGCAAAGATGTATGTATACGATTTCCTTCACAGTTGTAACGCACTTTCCAAGAACCCTTCTAACAATTCTGTCTTTCATTAGCGTTCCCTGATACAGACACTACTGGGCCTCTGATTCAAGCATGAGCCTAAATAAATGTTGACAGTGCTTTCCAGAGTGTCGCTCTTCCCTAATCTGTATGGAGCATTGCTCAAAGTAATTTAACCTCTGTGAACGCTAATCTTCAAGGATAGAATAGGGGTAATATGTTGCAATTAAGATTAATTGGTGGATTAGAGGTCGTCGGCCCCATCGTATTAGGTAAGGATTTGGGAGGACGTCAGTTTCAAAGGACCAATCCAGGCATTTGCCTGAAGCGATTTAGGGAAATCACAGAAAACCATAAATGGGGTCAGATACGGGTTGGAACTGTCGTCCTCCCGAATGAGTGTCCAGTTTGCTAACCACTGCGCCACCTTGCTCGGTCAAATTAAGGCCTATTTCATGGTAACGCCTCGTTAATGAGACATTCTGGTCAACATACAATAACCAGAAAACTTGAGGAATGAAGTCTATCAACAATAGCTGTATTTTTGACAATAACTCATTAGGAAGTTAAGACTGAGCTCGACTTGAATGGTGGTTTGAACATCGCGTTGCGTTACTAGGCATGGTGTTATTGTAGTTCAAAATGTTCAAATGTGTGCGAATTCCTGAGGGACCAAACTGCTAAGGTCATCGGTCCCTAGACTTACACACTACTTAAACTAACTTAACACTAAGGACAACACTCACACCCATGCCCGAGGGAGGACTCGAACCTCCGGCGGGAAGGGCCGCACGTTTAGTGACATGACGCCTCGAACCGCGCGGCTTCTCAGAGCGGAGAAATGATACTTCCGGCATTTACGCATTAAACACAGACGTGCCCTTCACTCCCGCATTTTTTAAGTTGTAGAGGGACCTAGTTCCAGTGGACCTCGAACCACTGTACACCGTCGCATTGTTCCGTAAGCTAACTGTTGCCGCAAGTGAAAGAAGCGACAGCTGTTTAGAAATATTCTAAGACTGAAAGGGTTTAACACTGGATTTGTGCATTTGAAGTCTAACATTTACCTTCTGAGGCTTGTGTTAGCCATAAAAAAATCTGAATAGCCCTAAAGACAACAGGCTTAAGGAACAGAAGAGTTCTTATGTTGGGGCTAAAGAGCGAAGCCACGGTACAAGTCCTCGAAGAATATGCTAAGAATTCTCTTCATGAAACCGGGAAAGGCATTTTGCCAATAGCTTGAAATTAATAAGGACAAGAAAGAGGAGGAAAAACAGTTCGTGAAGGAGGAGGAGGGGGCATGAGGTATCAGCCCCACTTATCGCTGAAGTGTGACACTATGACACAGACGCGCTACCTCACGTTTATTGTAAGTATCGTGTACTTATTTCATTCCGTAAATCTTTAGATACTCTGTGTTAATTAGGAACGCGATGAGTGATGCTGGCTGTATAAATTATTTTGTGTTATACCGTATTCATTCCGGTTAATGTTGTTAGGAAAAGCAGTATCGTAGGCAGAGAGTAGAGTCTTGTGTATGAGTGCTGTCTCTAGACGCAAGTGTGACGTCAGAGCAAAGTGAGCCTGAAACGCACTTGGTTGTCAGACGGAAGAGTGAACGCACGTAAGTGGCGGGCACTGTCGGTCCTGTGTGAGGCGCAGTTGCTATCAGCGAGGCACCAAGAGCATGAAGACTGTGTACAGATGTAAGAGATTCCAATAACATCAAGATCTTGCCCCCAATAATTGATTACTGCGATTCAGTGGGTGCCCGGATTATGACATGGAGCAATGGGAGCATTGTAGAAGACAACAAAGACATAGGCTTAACAGCTGCAACGAACTGTAAGGCTGTTTTATTTTTCGATCACTTTAAAAATTTTGTGAGGCATTACCCAATGACATACACAGTGAAATTTATTGCAGTAATAAGTCTTCTAGGCAAAAACTGTACGATTAGGTACCTGAACTTGCCATTTTCCTCAGTCATTGTCACCTACTTAGAGTCTTATTCCATTCCAGTTATTGAATACACGAATATTTTTTCTAAATAACTAGAAGAAAAGTATAAAAAAATATTCCCAGTTCTGTTTATTTGCTAAAGAATAGTTGAATGCCAAAGCCTCAATAAATTAATAGTGTTGTTCAATTCTTGCTAATCGTTCATTATTGATAATTGACAGAAGACAAAGTACGAAAATGTAACTAAAAGTAAAGTAGTTGTGAAAGACTCAAATGAAAGTAAGGAATAAATTAAGTATACGTATTTCAAATCTATGTCTATTGTACTAATGCTATTGTGTACTGGCATGGTTCGTATTTTGTCGTAGTCAATCTGTTGAAAACGTATAGTTGCTTATTTAATCCAGTAAATGTTCTTAATAATTACAACACATTCAACGCACGTAGTCTGCCATGTCCAGGAATATAATGCACGTAGGTAAACTTTAATCTGAGGTTACGCAAATTATTATCGTAACAGAAGAGCTACTTCCTGGCAATCGTTTACTTATCAATAACGAGACTAAATACCTTTTTCCAAATTAACAGAGTTAATTATTAACGATATAAGGCAACTGCCTTCCTTATTTATTATCATCTCGTATCATATCATATTGTCAGAAACGTTTGTCAGCCTTCTGCTGCCACATGTGGAGTCAAACGGTTACGTATCCACTGCTGCCCGCGATATTGACCAGACAGTGGGCAGAAAGTGACCAAATGGGCTGGCGACCATGTTAATTAATTTCTGCATTTTCTCAATTAGTTCTTTGTGAGTTCTTTGAGTCGTGTGGTACCCCATTTCGTTTTGTATGTTATGTGAGTGATGACACTGTTATACGTATTAAACAAAATACACGTAAGTAGAGACTGCTGGAGTAGAATACGTTGATCTTTACAACGATTTTTTTGTACACTTCCCTACTGTAACCGGTCAAATTTTTTTCAGAGACAGTAGCCACATCCATAATCGAAGTCATTAGGCATACAGGATCACGGTCGTATTAATAGATTAACCGATTAGTAATTGTGGGAGGGGGGGGGGGGGGGGGTTGGTCAGGTGACAGAAGTACGAAGCAATAAAGGAAGAAGTTTGCTAAATATTTATTTCCCTGCGGCCGAGAAGAAGGCAAGAATAGTTACAAGTTGATGATTCCTTACACAACAATTTGTGACTCTGCTATCGAATTGGTGAGTGAGTTCCGTGAAATTTTCCCGACGAATTGGATATTCCATCATTTTTAGGGAGTGAATCTGAGATATATCAACTATTGTACTGGTATTTCGGTTGACAACCTTTCAGCCATTTTCATAGTGAGTCGCCTGCAATATTTTTAAAGAACTTTACACTGTGGAGTAAACGCGCATCAGTCAGAGATAATACTGTGGGAATCAAGAGCGCCAGTCATTGATAGAACTCTATACCTATAAGATGATAACAAAGCAAGCACAGAGTTAGCGATTCCACAGTGCTTACGAAATATTTGGTTGATTATTATGGAAGGAATATGTTGGAACGCCGGTCAGTGAAGAATTAGATCAATATTTCCTTTGAGAGCGCAGACGACAAAAGAGGGTATTCCATGATTTGCCGAGATGGAAGCCATCGTCTCGGTTGAGGAAGCTCTTTGCCGATTGAATATCTATGGGTTCCTTGACCAATAAATCCCAGCAGGATGAGGCTGTTGCCAGTATCTTAACTTTCCCGTTATCCACAAAAAGATCAGAGGAAATACAACAATCACTGCAGGCTTGTTGGGCTGAAGTAAGCGAGTGTATTGCTTATATTCAATACAAAGTTCTTTTAAAGTGAGTGTTGTTTGACCTGTGTGCCTTCTACCACACTCACAGGAATTTCTCATACACCTGCCTCTCGTAAAGTCAGGTCATTCACCTCACATTCCAGGAGAGCTGCTGTCTTGGCTGGTGGATATTGTTTCTTCATTATTCCTGCAATTTTTGAAGATATATTTCCCATTTACGGGAGCAAGGCCGTAGACTTTACATCTCTTTCTTCTTGCCCTTCTTTTCGTTGGACTGTTGTTTTCTCTTGGAGAGCTCTCTTCATTTGTTGTTTCACATGTCCATTCTTACAGAATATGTCTTTCAAGTGTACCAGTTCACTCAGTACGCTCTCTTCATTCGATGTTTCGTATCTCCATTCTTACAGAATATTTCTTTCAAGTGTACCTTGCGTACTAATCATGGCGTCGGAAATGACTTAGGTGTAGAATTAGCTACTATCAGGTTATATCATCATTGAATCCAGTTTTTTTGCTCTTCCTATGTAATGTAATCCAGTTCAGATTATGTAATGTACCTAATTAATTCCTTCTTAATTGCAACAGGTAAAACATGCACTAAAATGTACTTATTTGTGTCCTAGGATGTAGTGGCTTCGTGATAAATATCGTAACATCAGTAATTCCATTCTAAATCCTCTTGGCCGACTGGATCTCATTGTGGGCTCCACTTCATATAGAGTTCATAGCCACTTAACATGAATGTCATAATGCTACTGACAAGAAAAATAGTTTGCCAACAATTTTGAACGCGAATCGTGTTACAGATTACTCTTACTTGCTACATATCAGAACAATGTTCTCGTTCATAGCGCATAATACTGCATTTAATTATTCCACAATTTCTATGACAACCTTTCTCCTTCACACCAAATGCTTGCAACGTCCCTACGAAAACCAGCAAAGTTTTATGATCGTTATCTTCTAACAAATAAATTACAACCACATCTGGCAAGATTAAACAGAGTTTCAGGGTAGTGGCTTGGAAATTCTGCACAGTTTGTTACATCAAGACATTCAGCTAGTGTAATGATGTCTATGTGTTGAAGTAGTCTGTCTCTTTTCTTTACAAAAATACGATACAGTCGTCATAGTTTTAGTTATACCAGTTTCTGACGGTGTAATTGAATGACTGGAGAGTATAAGCGAATATGTACTTCCTAAATCATGCCCAGAACGATCCCTCACATTTGTGAGGAAACTGATCTACGTAGCTGCTTCCTGATGTTGCTCTACGCTCCTCTTAAACACGAAATAGCTGAGCGTGCCTTCACGGGGGAGAAGGGCAGGGTGTAGGGCATTGTTAATGCATGGGCAAGCCATGAGGACAAAGATACGGAAATTGCTTACGGAATATTCAGCGAGCTTACAACTTATTAATTTACACGTGTTTGCGTTCCTCCGTTTGCTGAATCGAAAGGTAAAGCGTATCGCTGTGTGTATGTCTAAGCTCGCAAACAGAGCCTTGCGCAAATACGCAGAAACTACTCCAACAGTGATGCGTAATGGAACATGTTAAATTATTGAATCCGTATGGTGAGATCCTCTCCCGGAAGGAGAACGTGTGTACTCATTCTTTACGGCTACATTCCACGAAATAACAATTTTAGTGCAGTGAAGTCGACGTTTCTTTTAAATCCTATCGACGTTTCGCATTTTAGAAATTGGTTCTGAAAGCAGGATACTTCTGATACGTACTAAGGTGCATAATGTATCACCCGACAAGCAAATTTTCCATTTAGAAAGGAAAACAACATTTGTCAAAGATAAAGTAAATATGAAAAAAACCGAATACGTTGTACAAAAAAATAGTCGACAGGGAATGTGAGGAGAAGACTCTTAAGATTTTATGCACATATATACCCTTCTTACCCCCTTTCGTTTTTTTTTCCCCCACGAGAAAAGAATTTGTGAGCTTTTTAGTTGGTCTGCTGGTTTCTAGCTTCATATCCCTCCAGTCTGTCTTAAATTTTTCATTGAGTTGATTTTTCTGCGAGTGTGTGTTTCGTTAGTAACGTTACGCAAGTCACGAGTTACGTGAATTCATGGTTGAGGTAGGAGAATGGGAAGGGAAGGGAACGAACTACTCATGTGAGGTGCATTGCTACTTTATGCGGAATCAGCTGCGACGAGTAAATGTGAGGGTCGGACCGGGATCTTCTGCATACTAGGCAGTTGTTTTAGCCACTGTGTCATTCGGACACAGAGTTTATCGTAACTGTGCGGACTACCTTGGCACGCCACTAGGCCGAACCGCATTCGCACCTAGCGCCACGCTCGCTACTTTGATATTTCCTCAGGATGTCGAACGCAACTGTGCATCCTCGCTGAAAGTAGTGTATTCACTGCCCAGCGATGCGAATTTATTATACGATTTGGTGTCAGTTCTTTCGTACATGTCCGAAAGAACAGACATCACGCGCGATTCGCAGGTGTGACACGTACTATAGAAAATGAAGTAACAAGTATGGAGGACATGGACGGGTACTGTGGATAGGTGGCGCTGGATGGGAGTGTGGCTCGGCCAATGGGCGTGCCGAGATAGTCCTCGCACTTACGATACACAGTGTGTCCGGGTTTCAGAGTGGGAACGCTACTGCTTCGTAAGCAGAAGGTGCCGGGTTTGAATCCGGTTCGGCAAGCATTTTCACTCGTCGCCCATTATTTTGCGTGAAGTCGGGCATGTCCGAAGGAACAGACAACACACATTCATACAAACATCCCACAAGCTTTACGTAGGTGTGAAGTGTGATGTTCATTACGCTTAAATTTTCCTTTATTTCCGCCCAGCTTGTTCGATTAGTGATTCCATGATCCAGTGATCATTTGGACGATTTCTGACTAATTTCCTAGTCACTCAACAAACGGCCGATGTTTCTTGTAGCTACCTGTGGGACAACTTTCTGAGCTACTGACAACAGTAGTGCAGAGGAATAAATGTCACTTTTTCTACTATTGCAGTTGTGGACATTATACTGTTCAAAGTGAGGTGAGCATTTACGAAGGATTTCTCTAGGAAATTTCTACACGGCAATAGGTGTAAGATATAGAACATCTTTTGTTTTATAAACTGTTGAAAGTTATCAAAACGAGGTTTTCCGCAAATAATAGCCAACAGAGGGCACGTACTTTAACTTAGGGTTAATACCCTTAACTTTTGATATTGAATTGTTTTTTACACTGAATGATATACTTCTTATAACGGAGTTTGAAAGGCCTTAAAAACACTGTCACAGTCATAACACTCTTTTTAAAGTTGTCGCCGGCCGGTGTGGCCGAGCGGTTCTAGGCCCTTCAGTCTGGAACCGCACGGCCGCTACGGTCGCAGGTTCGAATCCGGCCTCGGGCGTGGATGTGTGGGATGTCATTAGGTTAGTTAGGTTTAAGTAGTTCTAAGTTCTAGGGGACTGATGACCTCAGATGTTCAGTCCCATAGTGCTCAGAGCCATTTGAACCGTTTAAAGTTGTCCTTGGAAATTTTTCACAAACGTATTTGAGAAATGTGCTAAAAATATTTGTATGGCCCTAATTAGCTCCTGCGGTGTAAGCACGCTTAAGCGGGAATCTCCTACCATCCATCGCGACACGAAAATCCGCGTGTCACCAACCTGATTTGGGTTTTCCGTAATTCCCCTAAATCACTCCAGACAAATGCCTTATTCGTCCCTTGAAAGGGCGCAACAGATTTCTTTCACCATCCTCAGAACATTCCGAGTTTCGGCTCCGTCACCAATGACCTCGATGTCGACGGGACATTAGGCCTTACTCTTATTTCATTACTTCATTATAACATCATTTCTTTCGGCCTTTCGTAACAATCACGAAAAGCTATCCTATTTGAAAAACGTTTTGGGAACCTACTGAATCATGACATTCCTACAGTAGTTACAATAAAAATGTGGGCCTAGTTAGAAATGCTAAGATGTAGACTTTCACGGCCGGAAATATCATGTCCATTATAATTATCCGGGCTGTTATGCCGTGGTCGGTTGATGAATTCTGTGTCAATTCCCAACGTTTCGTCTCCGATTGCGGGAGACATCTTCAAGGGGTCCGTAGCTCGATGGAAGGTCCAACACACCCACTGGCTCGCTACTGACAGTCAGTAGCGAGCCAGTGGGTGTGTTGGACCTTCCATTGTTTATTACAGGGTGCGGCAGAATCGACTAAGCAGTTTTAACGAGCAATAAAAAGTAAATCTGGATGCATAGAGAAAAAATGTTTCTATTTTCTAAATTAGTGCAATATACCATTTTACATTCATTTTGTTTTGCAAAATAATGTCCTCAACATGGCGGCTGTTAGCAATACATTGTTGAAGACGATCCCTGAAGTTTCGAGCAGCTCTTGCACACATATAACGGGGTATGGCATTCACTTCGTCAATAATCCGCTCTTTTAACGCTGGTACGGTGTGAAGGCGGCTTTTGGAAACCTTTTCCTTCAGATATCCCAAAAGGCCGGCCAGGGTGGCCGAGTGGTTCTAGGTGCTACAGTTTGGAACCTCGCAACCGCTACGGCTGCAGGTTCGAATCCTGCCTCTGGCATGGATGTGTGTGTGTCCCTAGGTTAGTTAGGTTTAAGTAGTTCTAAGTTCTAGGGGACAGATGATCTTAGAAGTTAAGTCCCATAGTTCTCATAGCCATTTGAACCAATATCCTAAAAGAAAGTATTCACAAATGCTCAAATTTGGTGACCACACAGGCCACCCGACATCAGCCCTTAAAGAGACGAGGCGTCCCGGAAACATTTCTCTCAAAACATCGAGTGAAATTAGAGCTGTGTGAGCAGTAGCTTTATCCTGTTGGAACCCAAGTTCCCCCAGGCCGTGTTCTTCAAAAATCTCGTCCATTCTGGGTTGCAGAAAATTTTGCAACGTTGAAACACAACGTGTGGAATTCACTGTCACGGTCACACCTTCCACAAAAATGTAATTGCCTACCACGCCAAATTGTGATATGGCACACCACACTGTCACTTTAAGAGAATGTTGCGGCCCTTCGTGTATAATTTGGGGGCTATTTTCTGCCCTGTAGCGAAAGTTTTGCTTATTCAGGAACGCACTGAGATGAAAATGTGCCTCTTCACTACTGAAGAAAACAGCATTCGGAGGGATGTGAGCAAGTATTTGCTCACACAGATTTCGACGGTTGGCGTAGTCTGCTGGGCGTAATTCTGGAGCAATAATTATTTTGAAAGGATGGAACTTCAAATCGCATGGCAACATCCTTCTCAAACTGCGGTCTGAAATCACCAATGCAACAGCATGTTTTCGAGCAGAACGTTGCGGCGATTGTTGACTGCTGCTCTCACCCGCTGAACATATCCTGGCGTTCTAATGGATCTGCGTAGGCCATGTATATCTATTCTTAGTGTGCTACCTGTTTCCTCCAACTGCCGAATTCGGGACGGAATTGTGTTGGCATTAGGAACGGCATTGTTGCGTGGTATGTTGAACTGTCCCCGAAAAGCTCGTTGTGTAGCGATCACAAGCGCAAACGACATAACCACGACATGCACCGCTCCAGACTATGTTGGCTACTGAAAGGGGGTGAACGACTGAACAAAGGCAGACCACGTGCAAATGCCTCCCCCACCACAACCCCAGAAGTAATCGATAGAAACTGCTTAGTCGGTTCTGCTTCACATAGTATTTCGAAAGTAACTGCCATACCTGTTAACCCATTGTCTTATAAAGCCGACTCACAGCCGGACGCTGGTTTCAAGTCCGTTTTATACATTGCCAGCTGTGAGACAGGCCGAGACGCCATAGCTCCCTCTTAGTGTTTCTTCTTCCGTCAATAGATGGTATGACATGTCATACACCATTGGAAATGATCTATTTAGTGGTCTGTAACACACTCGAGTTCCTTCAATATTGCAAGAAACCGTTTTCAGGTGATGTGAGACTTACCCCCCTCAAACGGACCAAGAAAACAACCTGTAAGGTGTCAGGCAAATCCAACACCTTCCATGAAAATCCTGACATGATAAGCAAATCCAGTAGTATGTCACATAGCTCTGAATAAATCGTGACATTAAATTAACCAAAGTAATACGAGTAACGAGTGAGCAAATGGAATACCACAGACTAACACAAGAATGCCTAAATGCATGTCATACCTTCCCACCGTGAGACAGACGCAGTTCCAAGGGGAGAAACGAGAACAGAAGCCGAGAGCAGAACCGTGTTAAGCTGGAAGGCCCTACGATAAGGGACGGACGGACACCCACGTCGCCAGCTAACCGCTAGGACCACACTACCCGAAAGTTTTAGCGTGAGACTTTTTCGCGTCTCTGTTACGTCAGGACCACATCCCAGCCCATGTTGAAAGCTAGAGCCCTCCAGAATAACAGTATAGATCTTACGATAACACAAAAACGGCCACCCCAACCGCAAGTTTTAGCGTGAGACTTTTCCGCGTGTCTGTTACATTGCAAACTTTAAAAACATTGCCCCACCTTGAAAAGTATAACGTTTCTCATTGGACAGACAGAATTTTTGTAGGCAGAGCTTAAGGTTAACATTGAGACCCTGATTGGTCAGATGAAAACACAGCCAGATAGTTTTTTTAAACCAACTTCGGTAAATTGTAGTAAGGAGAAGTTAGGAGAGAGATTTGCTTCCGAGACGGCGAGGTGAGCGGAGCTGTGCTGTCCGCCGCCCCCTGACGAACACCGACAAGGTAATGAACGCACACGATGCCGCATAACAGCGCATAAAGCTTCACTCAGAACTGCAGACGTCTCATCTGTTACACCCCCTTTTTGCGTAATACTAGTGTCGATCGTCAATTAAAGCTCATGGTGTTCACATTTGCCACTTGAAGTAAAAATCTGAAACGCGATGATTTTTCTGTTATATAGTTATTGAGAAGCCACATCAGCCACTGTAATTTACGACCAGTTAGATAAATAATTAAAGATAATAATTTTGATAGTTTTCTCTTTTGTGAAACTTGATTTAAACCTAGATTATAGGTGTGATATGGCATAGGTCATCCTTCGATCCATTGTAGAACTTGGAAACCCATTCAGGGAATATTCGTTCACATTTTTGTTGAACGCAGTTGGTTTTTACCATCCTGTATTAAAACATTTCCTTTTATCAATAGTGCAATTTATAAACGATGCTTTGTGAGTAGAATAAAATTTCCAATGGTAAACGTAACTGCTTTTTCGACGTTATTTTACCAGCTAACTAAAAATAGGAAAGCCTTGAACCCCTTCCACTAAATTTAGTTAGTATTAAGATTCTTTTACAGGGAGTGCAGTGGAGCTGACGCTGAAATCATTAAGTATTTGGTTATATCATCGCTAGTCTCACTGAACTCTTCTGGATTCGACATGTCATGTGTGGTCTGGCGTCTCCTTACCAGCAACAGGTCCCACGTCCAAACTATTCAATTCCCTAAAAAACACGCTCAGAGTGCCGTTGCGCGAAAGTGGTAGGGAGACACGATATAGAACATCAGACACCACGCAGAATGTTAGAAACCTCCCGAAATTGCATAGTGTGCAAGGCAAGAAAGAGGAAATGTGATTCATGGTAAGAGTGTGAGAAATGTCTACTGGCATTGCACTTGCATGTATTGTTATGGCTCAACAACTAGTGAGGATAGATTTATAAAGAATTCCTGTCAACGAATTATGCAGTTTTCTGAAAAGTGTGTAACACAAAATGTGATGATTTTCGTACATTTAAATGGTAAATATAGGATCTACCATGGGGTAAAATCCTGGTGAGTCAGCGAGTTAATATAAATATCCCCCTGTGCGACAAGACGCTCAGTTCCTTAATAGAAAAAGTTTGCGGTTGCTTGCGGAACCATGCTGGTACCTAGGCATGCACGTCTTCGCCCGAAGCAAATCTACAGCCACGAATATTTCCCTTCAGGGCTCCGAAAATATGGACGTCGCACGGCGAGCGATCGGGAATGTATGGAGGATATGTAACGACTTCCCAGAGAAATTTTGCAGAGTATTCGAAACTACGTTGGCAACAAGTTAGCGGACATTATCCCAAAACAGAATGATGGCTACCGTCAACATTCCTGGGCGTTTGGACCTAGTGGTGCGCTTCACTGCTGTGCGTTAATTGTAGCGCCGTTTTCCAGAAAGTGAATGAGCAGCGGGCGTTTGTACTCAAAGAGAAAGTTCATCATGTACGTTCTCGGAGCTGCCGCGAACGGCTTTGAATTTTTACGGTGGCTATAAATACTTTTCCTTCTAGGCAAAATTTCTTTTACATATTCTGACAGTTATAGGTTTAACAGGAGAGTAGGTAAATTTTTCATACTATAACGTAAAAATTACCACCAAAGTACTTACAGATGTCGGCGTACTTCTTATGATGGTCATACAGTTTACTAATGTATGTAGGTAAAGCGAATGTAAACGACTAGTTGTAATCGTTATATTACAGGCACCTAATTTCTATCAAGGAAAAAAGTGGACTAAACCATTAGGAAGCGCTGGATTAATGGTATACGCTGCATTTGTTTGTTCACATCTTCATTTTCGTTGTTACATTGAATAAAAGAATTTCATAAGTAAATATTTCATGGACATCGTTTTACAACGTTTAGCAAAAGTTATTTTTTTTTTTTGTAAAATGATGCGCAACAGATTTTTTCAACTGTCGGAAATAATACTCGGGACGCCGGCCGCTGTGGCTGAGCTGTCCTAGGCGCTTCAGTCTGGAGCCGCGCGACCGCTATGGTCGCAGGCTCGAATCCTGCCTCATGGCATGGATGTGTGTGATGTCCTTAGGTTAGTTAGGTTTAAGTAGTTCTAATTTCTAGGTGACTGATGACCTCCAGTGTTAAGTCCCATACAATTTTCGATGATTTCTTTTACTATTTTATTTCTTTATATCATCCTGTCCCTTCTGCTTGTCAATGTTTCCCACATATGACTTTCGTCTCCGATTCCGTGCGGAACCTCCTCATTCCTTTTCTTATCATTACAATAAAACTAAACGTCGTCCGAACAAGCCTTGGAAGGCCCATCGGAACCGACCGGCCGCCGTGTCATCCTCACCCTACAGGCGTCACTGGACGCGGATATGGAGGGGCAGCACATCGCTCTACCGGCTGTATGTCAGTTTGCGAGACCGGAGCCGCTACGTCTCAATCATGTAGCTCCTCAGTTTGCTTCACAAGGGCTGAGTGCACGCTACTTGCCAACAGCGCTCGGCAGACCGGATGGTCACCCATACAAGTGCTAGCCCAGCCCGACAGCGCTTACCACTGCGGCAAGGCCGTTGGCTACCATTAAAATACAGAGTAAAACTTAGAACAGAGGTAGATTACAATCTTTTTCCTCTATACATTACACATACATTTAAATATTTCATATATTAGAAAAATAAATAGCATATGTGCTACCAGATGTTCATAACTATATCGTGTAAGAATTTGAAGTAAATCGGTGACGTACTTCGTACGATTTTTGATAAAGTTTTTCCTTTCTATATTAAATTTTCCATGTTTCACAACTTACAGGTTATGAATTATTAGCATCAGTAGACTTTCATAAATGCCATTTTATTAAAATTTGCAAAGTATACAAATGCCAGTTGAGGCATTTCCAAAAATGAGAGAAAGTGCTACGCATGTTTGTAAGCAGGCTGTTTGCCTCATGTACCCTAGTGCCGCCCAGCGGCTTCTTCCAACGTATTATTTTCGACAAATGTTCAAATGTGTGTGAATTTCTAAGCAGCCAAACTGCTGAGGTCATCGGTTCCTAGACTTACACACTACTTAAACTAACTTACGCTAAGAACAACACAAACTCATGTCAGAGGGTGGACTCGAACCTCCGGCGGGAGGGGCCGCGCAGTCAGTGACATGGCGCCTCTAACAGCGTGACCACTCCGCGCGGCTACTTTCGACAATTCAAAAGTTCTCTTCCGCATTGTTTCGTAAAAAACTAATAACTTTCTGCGAAACAACGTTAAGTGATTTCCATGAAGTTTACTGATGAAATTGTTTTATACGATGTAACGACAAAAATGTAATTGTGAAGAAACAAATACAGTGTGTACCACGTATTCAGCTCCGTGTAACGGTTTAGTCGACTTTGTTTCCAATTTGTCCGTTGGGAGCAGTTTGCACTTGTCAGTGAGAATGCTCACGAGGTACACTGTATCTCTTGAACAATTTCGTCTGATTGACACAACACTGGTAAGCTAGGGAACCATATTCTTCTCGTTACGCTACGTTTCTAATCAGTGGTCAAATGTAACATATTTCCATACCTTTTGATACCAGTTTTGTTTGTATTTTAGAGACTTTAAAAATGATGGAATGTCGAAATGCATAAGGCGATTTTGGAAATGAGAAAAGTGTAGTCAGGATATCCAAATGGACGCTTCGTCTCAAAGGATTTTCATCCAAGTTGCCGCTGACGTAAGACTATATGTGCATACATTAGCTAAGATATATATCTGTCACTCTTGCCTGTTGTTTGAAATGGTTGAGGATATTTCTGACAAAGGCGATGTAAAGATGACTAATACTTTATCGTGCAATGTTGGTGTACTCACTGGTGTCTTCCCAGATCTCTGCAGTAAGATTGGCGTATTCATGTTGATAATGGGATGTTACCAGAATCTGACAACGTTTTGTTGCAGCCAAAATGTTCAAATGTGTGTGAAACCTTATGGGACTTAACTGCTAAGGTTATCAGTCCCTAAGCTTACACACTACTTAATCTAAATTATCCTAAGGACAAACACACACACCCATGCCCAAGGGAGGACTCGATCCTCCGCCGGGACCAGCCGCACAGTCCATGACTGCAGCGCCCCAGACCGCTCGGCTAAACCCTCGCGGCTGTTACAGACAGAAATAAGAATTTCAGTTCTTTTTAGTATTTTACATGGAAACTTTTCAGAGCACTTTTACTGTTTAGGATAGTAATTTAATCTACGACTCGTTAATACATTCAGGTACTTGAACGTTAGTGAATTAAGTTGTTGAGCTTATCAGCTGAACGTATCAGTCACAATGCAGTTCTTGTCGTATAACTAGAGGCTGGTGAAAGATACGAGACACAGATCCGCAAAAACCTATCGCCAGACATCACCCACAAACACACACACACACACACACACACACACACACACACACACACACACATATACACACACACACACACACACACACATGCACACAGAGCCGGCCGGTGTGGCCGAGCGGTCATAAGGGCTTCAGTCTGGAACCGCGCGACCGCTACGGTCGCAGGTTCGAATCCTGCCTCGGGCATGGATGTGTGTAATGTCCTTAAGTTAGTTAGGTTTAAGTAGATATAAGTTCTAGGGGACTGATAACCTTAGACGTTACATCCCATAGTGCTCGCAGCCATCTAACACACACAGACACACACACAGACACACATACACATAGTACAAACTACCAGAACCGACTCGTGTCATTTCTTAGAACACACATCGTGCCTTGTGACCAGAAACAAGCATGGCAATCTGTTAAGCACTCGTAATTCCTTTTTGTTTAGAAGACACGGTACCACGTACAGACGAAAGTAAGAAATATTTCCAAAATAGCAGTGCGGAACAGTTCCACAATCTGGAACACAAGGGATGTGTTTATCGAGTTTTCGTACTTGCTACGCGCGAAAGGCTCTTGTGTACCCCAGAGTGTATGCAACAGGAAACAAGATTCACAGGAATGGCTGTTCCTCAAACAAAGCTCACCATGTGTAATTAAAGCCTACACGTGGCTCTGTTTTCCATTACGTCAAGCATAGCGCTGTTTCATTATACGAGAGTGCTTTTTAAATCGGATTAGAGTTGCTTGTACTACATTTGCTTTTATGCTCTTAGAGTGTAAACATTAGAAATTTGTGGAAAGTGTAATTGCGTTATTTTATAGCTGAGCTAGCGCTCGTTTTAATGAAAAATTAGTACGTCATTTATACAGACGC
Source organism: Schistocerca americana (assembly GCF_021461395.2). NCBI lineage: Eukaryota > Metazoa > Arthropoda > Insecta > Orthoptera > Acrididae > Schistocerca > Schistocerca americana. The sequence continues at coordinate 746,253,675 of NC_060122.1, read as the reverse complement.
ACTTTAGATACAAGAGCACATTTGTATGTTTTTTTTTTGCTGCATTACTCTCGGCTAAGGCGGAAAAATATTAATTTTACTAGAGCTGATGAGATTACTGGGCAAAGAAGAAGTTATGAAACACAGTTTCAACGACCTCGCCAGCTGGTTGAAACTCTCCTAGTTACTTTGGTTAACGAGTCGAGTGCTGTCAGTACCTTCCTGTAAGCGCTACGTTCGTTTCGACAACACTCGAAAGTTAAGAGAACGTACTAAAAGATCACTCTCTTGGGCCGAAAAGCGACGGTCCGTCCTGTAGAGTAAAACGGTTTTATTTAATTATATATCAACCTGTATGAGCCGGAGGTCATTGTTGTTGTTGTGGTCTTCAGTCCAGAGACTGGTTTGATGCAGCTCTCGATGCTACTCTATCCTGTGCAGGCTTCTTCATCTCCCAGTACCTACTGCAACCTACATCCTTCTGAATCTATTTAGTGTATTCGTCTCTTGGTCTCCCTCTACGATTTTTACCCTTCACGCTGCCCTCCAATACTAAATTGGTGATCCCTTGATGCCTCAGAAGAGGTCATGGTATAATTAATCAACCTGCTGCTATTTCTCACCATTTGAATTCAAGGACTAACAATCCATTCTTTGCCTTCTACGCGGCTAACTGGCAGCTACCACTGGCATATTCGTCTGATGGCATCACTAATCAAACTGTTCATAATATCGATGTGTTAGGATCGTAATGTAGAGGCTGCTACCGAGCGAACACTTATCCCTCTACAGGCGTAATACCTTAATGCTAGTACACTGTTCTACACTTCCTCCCAGAATAGATTCATTGGTGCCATGCTTCCTGAATAAAAACATCCACGAATGCTAGTGTCGCATTTCTACTGGAAACGTGTGTTAACTGTCTGAAGATTTGCTTTACATGCTGAAGCATTACTTAAAGATAGTCACCTTTTCCTTAAATATAAAAAAATATTTCAAAGTGATTGCATTGTCCGAGCATCCGTTCTTTTCTTAAGGAAATGTTTCATGTTGTCTACGAAAAATGTAAAAAAAAAAACAGCTTGCATTAACCGCGAATTCAGATCAACGATACCAGCCTACCACTGAAACGAATCAGAGGAATTGTATTTTCAAATGTTTTATAACAAAATGTAAAAGTCGAGGAAGGTTCTCTCAGCGAGGTGTACCCTCTTATGTTGTCTCCATCGAAGGGAGCTGAAGTATTTTACCTAAGTCTGTCTGTAGCAGAACTAATTTTGATTTATTATTAAATATGTTAAAAACGGACTATATTTATGTTTCATTTAAAAGGAATTCTTATTTTTAAGCGCTACACGACTTACGACTCTTTTTGTTTTGTTTGTTTCAGATAAGATGGCTGGAACTGCGAGCTCAGAAGATCATGGTAAAGAGACGCATTGTGCCGAATGCAATTCGCGTTCCGTCGCTGATTTCATTATGCTCTAAGCAAAGCGCGTCCCTAAGATTATTTGCGGGTCGTTTAACAGTTACTTGCGATCATTTCGAGGGAGCACAAATTACATGTGATCTGGCCACTTCAACCGAACTGTGAATCTGCTGTTGTCGCTTCTGTCCGATAGAGGCCCCACAGAACTGATGGTGGGTTAAATTACAGCTGCTCTTAATTGGTAAAAACTTCAGAAGCGAATTTTATTTTGAAGTCGATGCATTCTTTTTAGATGATTATCAGGCACCATTGCTCAGTGAAAATCAAATTATACTACTTGATTTTCAGAAAATCTGTCTTTTTATTCAAATACCGGAGCAAATAACGCGTCGAAGCACAATACTAGCCAATGTTATTGGAACACCATGAAGTGCACATGCATCGAACGTCAAATTCGTATTAGTGTACATGCTTGGATAGGTAAAAAAATGGTTCAAATGGCTCTGAGCACTATGAGACTTAACATCTACGGTCATCAGTCCTCTAGAACTTAGAACTACTTAAACCTAACTAACCTAAGGACAACACACAACACCCAGTCATCACGAGGCAGAGAAAATCCCTGACCCCGCCGGGAATCGAACTCGGGAACCCGGGCGCGGGAAGCGATGGATAGGTAAATAATTAAATTTTCAGCTAGGTGCAACATCTGCATTTCGTTGATAATGATAGATTACGCACATTGTTTCGTATTCAGAAGCCGCAAATGAACATCTGTTGCTTGTAAGAAGATTGTTTTATACGTGAAGTAATTGCAGTGTATCATTCTACTGAACAGTTGCTCGTCATGCTCGGCATCCCACGACAGTCATGAGGATATTGTATCTATGGTTTCAGCAGCACCATGCTCATCGCCATGCAGGATCTCAGCGGTCCCACACAACTAGCGCCCGAGAGGAAGACACATCATTTGCTCATGCGTGAAGGATCGATAGTCCAGCCATTCCGACAGCACCGGACATGAGTGGCGCTATTTCATTTCTTCAGACGAGTCCTATGAGTCCTGGTTCTCTGGACAGATCGATATATCCTTAGGTGGAGGCACAGAGGACAACACACAGCGCTTTCAGTGATAGTACAGGGTACCACTGGGTATTGCAACTGATCACCTGTAGTTCTGCAGAGAGATGGATATATCTGTACGTGGAAGCGTGGAAGACAACACACAGAGCCTGTAGTGATGGTATGTGGTACCACTGGAGATTACAACACGGTCGCCTCTAGTTATGCGGACAGATGGAAATATTCATAGGTGGAGGCACATAGGAGAACATGCAGCACAGGCAGTGATGAGATGGGGTACCATTGGATATAGAAACAATGACCGTTCGAACGCGCCTTGAAGGCCCGGTGGTACTGGCTGGCCGCCTTGTCATCCAGAGCCCTTAGGCATCACTGGAAGCGGACACGGAGGTGCATCTGGTCAGCACATCGTACTCCCAGCCGTTGTCAGTTTTCGGGACTGGTGCCTCTACTCAGTCAAGCAGCTCGTCAATTGGTCTCACAAGGGCTGAGTGCACCCTTCTGGCCAAAAGCACCCGACAGACCAGGACGGTCAGTCATCAAAGTGCTAGTCAAGCCCAACAGCGCTTAACACTATTGGCTATACCACTGAATATTACACTATGATTACCTCCAGTTCTGTAGGCAGATGGGTATATTCGTCAGTGGAGGCGGTAGAGGAAAACGCAGAGCACGTAGAGAAATGGTAGGGGTACCACTGGATATTACAATACGATTGTCTATAGTTCGCGCAGAAGGTGGTTTGGTCTGTGGCCGTCGTTATTCGGACATGTTATGGTCGGCAGCTGTGTCTTACCTTCGAGATCATTATCACTCAAGAAGACAGCGCAAGGCAATATGTTACCCGTGCTTTTATGGCGCAACGCGATAAAGAGTGTGCTGAAATGTTTCCCAGCCCAGCACGTTTTCCAAACTGAGAAATTTTGTCATAATTCGTCGAGTTCACGCCACTATTCTATTGACGAACTCTGGCAAAGTTGAAGCAGCACGGAATGGTGTACTTCTATCCTTATCCAATCGCCGCTCGCCTTGATGGTACTGAGCGAGGTGGCGCAGTGGCTAGCACACTGGACTCGCATTCGGGAGGACGAACCACGTACAACAGCGACTGTTAACCATCCGTTCCCATGAGTAAACGAATCATTGATGTCGATGCTGAAGTTCAGTCTGCAACCACAAAAGACTGCAGGTCCATCCAATAGAGAGTGTGCAGCGACAGATTTGATGGTATTCTTTTTCTTGTCGGCGGCAGATGTGGTCATTTCCACGGCCATCCTGATTTAGGTTTTCCGTGATTTCCCTAAATCGCTCCAGGCAAATGTCGGGATGGTTCCTTTGAAAAGGCACGGCCGATTTCCTTGCCAATCCTTCCTTAACCCGAGCTTGCGCTCCGTCTCTAATGACCTCGTTGTCGACGGGACGTTAAACACTAACCACCACCACCACCACCTTGATGGTCAGCTGTATTATTCCGAGTACTAAATTTGTGTATACAAAGAAAACACGCACGAAATGTATCATGTGTTCTACCTAACGTACGGGGTGGTTATAATTACATTTCCACTTCCAAAACGACTGCCCAGGATGACGTCAAATTTGAACGGAATGTTACCGAAGAAGGGCGAAACATTTTGGAAATAAAAAAAGCTTAAAGAACACTTTACCAGTGCATGAAGCTGTAAGCAAATTAGAAGACGCCTGGAGCACGGCTGATACTCTGTTTGTGTCTGAGATATCCGGCATGGCTGTCGCAGTGCAGGAACGCAAGCTGCTGGTAAAGCTCTTTTACAAGAATAGTGACTGTACTCCAGTAGCTCTGCAGAAGTACGAGACAGTCAAAGGTAAGAAAAAAGGTTTTGGCCCAATGTCTGCCAAGGGACTAGAGGAAATTATTACGCAATTCGAAGAGAGAGTTTCTTTCGAAGTGGAATGGGGCGGAGGCAGGAAAACAATTGATCGTATGTCAGTAGAAGATGTGGCCATTGCACTGCGGGAGCGGTAGAGCTGTGATGTGCAAACATGCATTGCATGGAGAACTGCCTGAACGTTGGACATGCTTGTGACCGCGGTTTATAGATTTCTACAAAATATTCTGAATTCGTATCCACACAAAATTAAGCATGTGCAGTAGTTATTTCATGCTGACCTACCAGAGAGATAACTTTTTGCTGCAGAATTTCTTGTGCGCGTGAAAATAGACAGCGCAATTCCATGGAAAATGAAGACCAGACGGACGTAGGGACATGACAGAATTGCACAATATGGCTAACGGAAAATCCACATACATATCAACCAGTACCACTTCATACTGCAAAGGTGACTGTGTGCTGCGGCTTGACGGCATCGTTCATCATAGGCCGTTTCTTTTCGAGGAGACGAGTCCTGCGGGTTCTGTTATCCCTACCTTCACCGGTAACCACTATGAGACTGTTTTCCGCACCAACGTCATTCCGCCCCTTAAATAGCGTAAATGCGTCCGTAAGACCATTTCTATGCAAAGGCAGTGGATCAGCTGCTGCAGAGTACTTTTCGAAATGCTCTAATTATCAGCCATCATTTTACTACAGCCTTGCTATCCAGAACATCAGATCTTAACTCGTGTGATTTTTAGCTGTAGTGTTATCTGAAATATGCTTTGTTCATTCTGCAATTACAATAGCAGTTGAATTGAAAGCACTCATTGCGCAATGCATTACGAGTAAAACCCCTGAGACACTCGGATCTGTTTTGGAACATGCTGTTTCTTGATTTCAGATTGTGGCAGAAAACTGTGGACAGCGTACTGAACTGTCTTCTGCCACTCTCACCAAAGTTAAAAAACCATTTCATTGTTGTTTTTTATGCGGTTTCTACACCTGGAAAATTAAAAGCCAATTTTGATCCTTCATTTTATACGATTTTTGAACTCAGGAAAACCGATTTCTTCCATCCGATGTAGTAAGTCCTTTCCGTGGTGGAGGGGATTTACACTGCTAGCAGTGACAACACTGTCGGATGCAAGACTAGTACGGTTAGGCACATTCCACAGCATACTTAGGTTTAATCTGCAACTCACACCATAGCCGTCGTATTGCATTGCATTTCATCTTTCACTTATAGCCGACCCATTTGCGTTATGATACTTAGAGCAACATCTATCCGTATTTCTTTAAACATGTTTCCTAATTCTTCCACAATTTTCCCTTCAAATCATAGTGATTCTTAGTAGCGATTTTTTACGCGTTTTGAAAGTGGAACTTCAGTTATAATCATCCTGTCCTAAGTACAAAGAATAAATTGAGATTCGTTGCTTATGTCCTTCTGGCAGTTTGAATGGCTAACAAATAGCATGTACCATACATTCAAAATGAATACTTTAAATTTTTTCAGTTCTGTAACGTCTTAAATGCAGTGATTCAAATTGATAAGCATTTTCCTTTTAGGGTTAGAACATTACCGTTAGACAACCTATAGCAGCCTTACAAATCAACTTCAATATTTTTTTGACAGAGCTGAGGAAAAACGGAAGGCAGGGAAATGTAGAAAATATACACTGAAGAGCCAAAGAAACTGGTACACCTGCCTAATATCGTGTAGGGTCACCGCGAGCACGCAGAAATGCTGCAACACGACGTGGCATCTACTCGACTAATGTCTGAAGTAGTACTGGAGGGAATTTAAGCAATGAATCCTGCAGGGCTATTCATAAATCCCTAAGATTACGAGAAGGTGGAGATCTCTTCTGAGCAGCACGTTCCAAAGCATCCCAGATACGCTCAGTAATGTTCTTGTATGGATCGTTTGGTGGCCAGCGGAAGCGTTTAAACTCACAAGAGTGTTACTGGAACAACTCTGTAACAATTATGGACGTGTGGGGTGTGGCATTGTCCTGCTGGAATGAACAATGGACATGGATGGATGTAAGTGATGAGAATTGATGCTTACGTACGTGTCACCTATCAGAGTCGTATCTAGAAGTATAGAGATCCCATATCACTCCAATTGCACACGGCCCACACCATTACAGAGCCTCGAGCAGCTTGAACAGTTCCCTGCTGACATGCAGGTTCCAAAGATTCATGAGGTTGTCTCCATACTCGTACACATCCATCCGTTCGATACAGTCGATACAATTTGAAACGAGATTCGTCCGATCAGGCAACATGTTTCCAGTCATCAACAGTCCAATGTTGGTGTTGACAGGGCCAGGCGAGGCGTAAAGCTTTGTATCGTGCAGTCATTAAAGGTACATGAGTGGGCCTTCGGCTCCGAAAGCACATTTTGTTGATGTTTCGTTGAATGGTTCGCACGCTAACACTTGTTGATGGCCCAGCTCTGGAAACTAAAGCATTTTGCGAAAGGGTGCACCTCTATCACTTTGAATGACTCTCTTCAGTCGTCATTGGTCTCATTCTTACAGGATCTTTTTCCAACTACAAGCATGTCGGAGATCTGATGCTTTAGCGGATTCCTGACATTTACGGTACGCTCGTGAAATAGTCGTACGGGAAAATCGCCATTTCATCGCTACGCCGAAGATGCTGTGTCCCATCGCTCGTGCTCCGACTATAACACCATGTTCAAATTCACTCAGATCTTGATAACCTGGCATTGTAGTAGCAGTAAACGATCTAACAACTGCGTCAGACACTGTCTTATATAGGCGCTGTCGACCGCAGCGCCGTATTATGCCTGCTCACATATTTCTATAATTGAAAACACACGCCTATACCAGTTTCTTTGGCTCTTCAATGTAGAAAACCAAATGGTACAGAAGGAAGACATTACGTGACTGTTGGCGGAAGGCCATTGAAATAAAGCTTTAGCTCTAAGTACTTCAACTTTATTAACTCTTGTGATAGGATGAAACAACTATCGTCAGTCCACAACTGTGTGTACGTTGATCTGTCTGGGAGAAGGCTCATGAAGTATTAGTTTACTTCATTATATAAATGAACAAAATATTTGCTTATCTTTGACACACTTCTTGGCCACAGGATAAATTGATTATTTACAGGTGTCATGGACTAGCAAAAGTGTCACTTGATGCACTAATTAACAAAGTTTTCTTTTGACACTCATTGTTCACCATTAACAACACTACAAATGTATCTGAAGCCTTATATACTCCTTGGTCCCAGGCGATGATGTTGACTTCTGTATCTCAGGCCTGGAAAGGGCGTGGCCGACTTTGGTGTGGCCGCGCGGGATTAGCCGAGCGGTCTAAGGCGCTGCAGTCATGGATTGTGCGGCTGGTGTCGACGGAGGTTCCACTCCTTCCTCGGGCATGAGTGTGTGTGTGTTTGTTCTTGGGATAATTTAGGTTATGTAGTGTGTAAGCGTATGGACTGATGACCTTAGCAGTTAAGTCCCATAAGATTTCACACACATTTGAAAATTTTTTGACTTTGGTGTGACCCCGTGATCTCTGAATGACACCATATTTACAGCGAATTAGAAAAGGCGGATGAAAAAATTAAGGAAAATTCAATGCAGTAGGATGTCTAGTAAATGAGCTAAGACGTAATGGCCATAAAACAAATATAATCAGTAAGAGGAAAGTTTCTCAACAACAGATATGAAAAAGATGATAGGTGCATGTAGAGCTGGTAGAGCACTTGCCCGCGAAAGGCAAAGGTCCCGAGTTCGACTCTCGGGCCGGCACACAGTTTTAATCTGCCAGGAAGTTTCATATAGAATTACCAATATCCCTACTTTGACCTGTGGCTGCGAATTTTAGATATTGAGTAAAAGAGGTAAAATTGAAAAAGCAAGCAACGGAAGTGAGATATTCCACGAAAAGTAGAAACTGCACTGAGCGCGATAGAATATGAAACAGCCATTCAGAAAAATTAAATACAATGCCTCCACGGAAGACTGTCTCAGAGCAAAAGCTATAGCGCTTTTTACACGTTCAGTGAGTATCGGAAGATCGCCTGCCAAGGTTCCTGAGGAGAGTGTAGCTAGATGCAAGAAACGATTAGAACGGCTAAGGAAGAAACTATAAAATGCAACAGAAGGGTCAGTACCGAGAAGTGGACTGTCCGTGACATATACAGCAGCCAGTAGCATCGACAGGTATAATTGGAGAAAGCTTGTAATCTCGTAAATGTGAGGCATATCAGTACTAGATTAAGCAAGCAAGGAACGGTACCTTTGTTTGCGTAATAAGTTCTGCCATATGTTATATTAGTGAAGAAATATAATCTTAAATACAATTTCAGAATTTCCTATGAGCTTAACACTTGATGTATGTAGCTGGGTATTCGCAGCAATCAGTAATATGCAACGTAAAACTAGTTGTGTGCTGTAGATTTTATTAAAAATTTTATTTGACCAAGATCGCTATGTAGAAACCAGTGATCACCAGTCGCCGATTCGAGAGACGACATTGCAGTTACAGGTGATCTCCGTAAACCAGTTATGTTGGCCACTGACGCATCGTGTATACGGATGGTGTTAAACCGTCCAGCATCAACTAAGGTCTGAAGATGGAGCACTGAAGCGCCGCAACTGTTAGCCACGCAATAAATAACATCATAAGAACGGCTGTATATGTTACACTTTCTTACAATAAAATATGTCTGAGGCACCTTGAGGTACAGAGGCTGAACAGCAGGTTGAGGTGTTGGTGCAGCCTAGAGCTGGTACTCACAGAGCACGTTGAGGTGGAAGGGCTTGCTCTCGCCGGCGCCCTCAGAGTTGACGCCGACGCAGGAGTAGTTGCCGCCGCTGGCGCGGCCCACCGACTGCAGCACCAGGCTCTGGTTGCTAATGATGAGGCCTCGACCAGCACCAGGGCCCAGCACCCTGCCCTGCAACAGTCGACGCTAACAGGCTCCGCACTTGCACAGAGATACCGTGGCAACACATGCAGAACGGGAAAAGGTGCATGCTGCCTGTTGCAAAGTGACAGTGAAGTAGTGCACATTTCTTGTAGTGTTTTCTTGTAGTTACACTCCTGGAAATGGAAAAAAGAACACATTGACACCGGTGTGTCAGACCCACCGTACTTGCTCCGGACACTGCGAGAGGGCTGTACAAGCAATGATCACACGCACGGCACAGCGGACACACCAGGAACCGCGGTGTTGGCCGTCGAATGGCGCGGCATTTGTGCACCGCCGCCGTCAGTGTCAGCCAGTTTGCCGTGGCATACGGAGCTCCATCGCAGTCTTTAACACTGGTAGCATGCCGCGACAGCGTGGACGTGAACCGTATGTGCAGTTGACGGACTTTGAGCGAGGGCGTATAGTGGGCATGCGGGAGGCCGGGTGGACGTACCGCCGAATTGCTCAACACATGGGGCGTGAGGTCTCCACAGTACATCGATGTTGTCGCCAGTGGTCGGCGGAAGGTGCACGTGCCCGTCGACCTGGGACCGGACCGCAGCGACGCACGGATGCACGCCAAGACCGTAGGATCCTACGCAGTGCCGTAGGGGACCGCACCGCCACTTCCCAGCAAATTAGGGACACTGTTGCTCCTGGGGTATCGGCGAGGACCATTCGCAACCGTCTCCATGAAGCTGGGCTACGGTCCCGCACACCGTTAGGCCGTCTTCCGCTCACGCCCCAACATCGTGCAGCCCGCCTCCAGTGGTGTCGCGACAGGCGTGAATGGAGGGACGAATGGAGACGTGTCGTCTTCAGCGATGAGAGTCGCTTCTACCTTGGTGCCAATGATGGTCGTATGCGTGTTTGGCGCCGTGCAGGTGAGCGCCACAATCGGGACTGCATACGACCGAGGCACACAGGGCCAACACCCGGCATCATGGAGTGGGGAGCGATCTCCTACACTGGCCGTACACCACTGGTGATCGTCGAGGGGACACTGAATAGTGCACGGTACATCCAAACCGTCATCGAACCCATCGTTCTACCATTCCTAGACCGGCAAGGGAACTTGCTGTTCCAACAGGACAATGCACGTCCGCATGTATCCCGTGCCACCCAACGTGCTCTAGAAGGTGTAAGTCAACTACCCTGGCCAGCAAGATCTCCGGATCTGTCCCCCATTGAGCATGTTTGGGACTGCACGTCCAGCACGAACGCTGGTCCAACTGAGGCGCCAGGTGGAAATGGCATGGCAAGCCGATCCACAGGACTACATCCAGCATCTCTACGATCGTCTCCATGGGAGAATAGCAGCCTGCATTGCTGCGAAAGGTGGATATACACTGTACTAGTGCCGACATTGTGCATGCTCTGTTGCCTGTGTCTATGTGCCTGTGGTTCTGTCAGTGTGATCATGTGATGTATCTGACCCCAGGAATGTGTCAATAAAGTTTCCCCTTCCTGGGACAATGAATTCACGGTGTTCTTATTTCAATTTCCAGGAGTGTATTATGGTGCATCATATTAAAGGCAGTCTACTTATCTGATCTCCTTACACCAGCTCACACATCCTTTCAGCCCATAAGTAAATAGCAGTGATAGAGTGATACTGTTCTCGTCTCTGAGCTTAGGTCTGACAGTGCCACGCGGTGGTATAGTAATCGTTGGCGGTCGCTTTCCCCTGCAAAACTCTGAATTGAACGTGTGGCGGTCCTTGTCTTCCAGTACCTAGCAGCACCTACATCGCACAACAGGTCGAGTCACTGAGTGTGTTGGGATGGCAAGTATCGTGGACAGAGCTGATGTTCCTTGTCAATTACTCATACATCGTTTCGAATGGTTTTGCCGAAATATCAGGAACATTAAGAAGAAATTTCTACTCTTTCTTGAGTCGAACGACCAGAGAAATGTAGGTTGGATAACTTGAGAACGATTAGGTTCCATTGTTAAAGACGGAGAATCAAGGTGGCAGAATGAATCTTCCACACCGCAATGGGTTGAGCGTTGTTTTTAACCTTGCTGGCTGGTGATACATTACACACAATTACCGGCGACAGTTAAGCTGCGAGAGTGGGTCGTGAATAGTGCTCCACAGCTCAGGCGGTAAGAGTATCGCCCATTGCTCGCGAAACAAAGATTCCGTGATCGACTTCCACGAAGGTGTAGAATCCATGTGCTTCGGCGTTTTCTAAGCTTTACATCTCTCCTGAACATACTTTGCGATTTATTTATGTATAACCTAGGCCCTTAAGACATTTTTGTAATATACGTAAGCAGCATACTCAGAATAAATCCTACAGTATAGTACAGAAGGTAACACAAAGAAATAGGCCGTGAGACGAATGGATATGAAACTTTTATTCAAAGACAATAAATACATTGAGGTCAGCGCAATTTATGATAGTTACCTGAACAATTAAAAACGCAGTACATGGTTCTTAATAGAGTGTGTAATCACCAGGGTCTGCAACAAGCATTCTGCAACGTGCTACAGTGCTGGCCACAAGGTTGACGAGCAGTTTTGGTGGTAGGACGTTCCATTCCTTGACCAGCACGACTGACAACTGCTGGATGGTCTTTGGTACATGTAGACATGCTGCTGCACGTCTTCTAAATGCATCTCACACGTGCCCGATGGGATTTAAGCTGAGGATACAGGAAGGTTAATTCTTTCGCCGAATAGTCAGTCTCTTGCTCCAAGAGCTCGTCTGCTCTGTTCGAAGCAGCCGTGCGTTCTAATGCATAGAAATGACGTCAGAGCCGTGTGCTCCCCTGAAACGACGCACAGTACAGATAGTACATTGTCAAATTTACGTTGATCCGAGAGTTTACCGTGTTCCAAGATTTGGAGGTCGCGCGCGCATGAAACGTAATGTTACAGCAACGGCTGAGTAGCCTGTGCTACACGTATAAGGCATAGACAAATGAATAAGAGACAGATGAAAAAAATGTTATCAAACAGGTTATTATTGAAAACGTAATCGCCAGCTCTGTTAGTACACTAATATCATTGTGGCACAAGACGGTCAGTGCCTTCATAGAAAAATGTTTGCGGATACCTACAGAACCGTGATTGTATCCAGGAGTGCACCTTTCCGTCCGAAGCTAAAGAACGAGCACGAATGTCTTTCTTCAGGTCTCCTAAATCATGTAAATCACACGGCGTGTGATCGGGTCTGTATGGACGATACGTAAGTGCTTTCTAGCGAACTGGAAACAAGATTCCAACAAAATGCCGCATGTTGCGAAGTATGTTTCGACTACGTTGAATAAGTATCGCTGAGAAGTCCTTACACATCTTTCGTACAATCTTGATTCCTAACCGTCGATTTGCTTCGGACGACAAGGTGCACACCTGAGTACAATCATGTTTCCATAGGCACCCACACACGTTTTTCCCTTGAAGGAGTTGACCGCCTTCTCTCACAATGGGAGAGACAGTTACGGGGATCACTTTTGAAATCATAAACAGATTGCTTACTTTTTTCATTTGGTTGCCCTTTATAGATGTACAGGGTGCCCATAAATTCCCTTTACAACTTCAAAATTCTATTTCAACGGCAGTTGTTGAAATATTTTAACAGAATTTCCTTTATTGTAACCACTGTTTACTAAAGTTTTTGTATACATTAAAATTTTGTGTTTCAGATACCCTATTGACGGAAGGAACTGAACCTCTATAAAATGGCAACTCCTCAAGAGAAGGTACAAACTGTGTCGTGTTTTATTGAGACAAAATCGGATGTTCAGACTCAACGAGACTTCAGAAATAAGAGTGGAAGAGATCAATCATCGCACACTTCAGTCCGTGCATGGCACAAAACATTTATGGAGACAGGGACAGTGTTGGATAAAGGGAGGAGCGGGCGACCGAGAACATCCGAGAAAAACATCGATCGCGTTTTAAGCGTCTTCACTCGTTCACCTACGAAGTCCAGCCGCACTGCTGCCAGACAGTTACAACTACCACGTTCAACTGTGCATAAGGTCCTCCACAAGAAATAACGGTTGTATGCTTATAAAGTGCAACTGTTAAAGACACTTAAGCCAAATGACAAGCCAAAACGGATAGAGTTTGCACTCAACAAGCTGGAACGCCTTTCGGAGGATGAAACATTCCACAACAGAGTTGTTTCAGTGACGAGGCAACTTCTCATGTTTCTGGGACATTTGACACAATGTGGGAATCTGAAGATCTGAACACCCCCATATGACTAGGGAGCTTCACCGGGATAGTCCAAAAATGAATGTGTGGTGTGGAATGATATGCAACCGTATAATTGGTCCATCTTTCTTCAACGAGTCAACAATTACTGCAGATGATTACCTCGACATTCTGATCGAATATGCAGCACCACAAATGATTGACTTACAGCTAACTATCATTTTCCAGCAAGGTGGTGCCTCACCACATTGGGGACTCCATGTTCCTCGGTCCTCAATGAAACATTTCCAGGCAGATGGATTGGGAGGGATGGACCAATTCCGTGGACACCGCATTCGCTAGATATCACTTCCTTGGACTTTTTTATGGGGGGTATGTAAAATATATCAAACGCAGATACGGGACATCACTGACTTGAAGCAAAGGATTCGTAATGCCGTTGCCACCATTGATGACGGTATACTACAGCGAACATGGCAAGAAATCGAGTACCGTCTTGATGTGCTTCGTGCAACTAAAGGCGCCCAAGCAGAGGTCTATTAAACACTGTCAAAAAACTTTTATAAACACTGATTACAATAAAAGAAAGGTTGTTAAAATATTTCGACAACTGCCGCTGTAATAAAATTTTTAAGTTGTAAAGGGACTTTATGGACACCCTGTACTTGTATCTCGAGGTACGATCACAAGTGACCTTAGGTCACAGAAGAAGCCGAAACACTTAGATTCTTCACTTTCGTGGAAGTTAAAAGCTGTTTCGTTGCCTTTTTACTGGCCCTCCAGTCCTACTTTATTAAATCACGCTAGTATTAGACTAATATGATTTCAAGATAATGGCATGATACGATTACTTGCCTGAATTTGTTATAAAAAGCCATTGCGTGTATAGTTATAATCATTTACAGGGCTAAATTGTGGGTGCTTCTAGTGCGTACGCAGGCGCTACGTTTTCTAAGATTTGAATTTGAAACGAATACACAGTAACAGCTTTAAAACAAACGCGTTTCTCATTACGGCAGGATCTTCTCATGAACTTTCGATCGCCAACTTGCCCTCAGAGCGTGAAAATATTTGGTTGGGGCCCACCTACATAGGTAGAAAATACCACTACAGTAAAATAACAGAAATCAGAGGTCGCATGGAGAGATTTAAGTGTTCGTTTTTCCCGCAAGCTGCTCGAGTGTGTAACCGTAGATAAATAGTTTGAAGGTGGTTCGATGAACCCTCTGTCAGGCACTTAACCGTGAATTGCACAGTAATCATGTTGATGTAGATGCAGATGCATACCGCGATCACAGTAACGTTTCGTAGTAATGTGAGTGAATTTATAGAGACCGGAATGGATCCATACATTTCAATTTTCTACACATGTTCTATCTTCACTCTATTAACTATTTCTCTTTCTTCCTCGATGTGTACGTTAATGCCATGAAATTGCAAGTAAAATTTGAATCATATATATTCGATACTCCAAAGAAACTAACTACTTCTTTTTCTAAAAGTTTGCCGTTCATTCCTTTAGTAAACAATACACTTTTTTTTTCCTTTCGGGTAGCATGTAGATGAGAGAGTAAGATGTAGATGAAAACGATAGAAACATCACAGAAACCTAGCGACTCGATAGAAACCTAGCGACACGACCCCAGTCGCACGCAAATGGAAATATGCGGCTAACTAACAGCGAACTCTGGAGGTATAGAGATACCCTTACTATGTATTGAATTTGACTTCTGTCTATCTCTTCTGGACCAAAGGTCACAGGTGGCCCATGGATAGCATGTGACCTAACGATTAGGGTGAGTTTTCGGCGCATGCAGAGGAGGGGCTTAAGCAGTCTGCTAAACCGGTCCATGGAGAGAACGAGTCGAAGATTGGCTTCGTTGGCGACAGTAGGGAGGAAAAGTATTTATTATAAGATTAATAGTAAGCAATAAGAAATAGTATAATATTTTCTATACGTGAAAATGCGAATGGATGTCTGGGTGAACATTATATCGGCGCAGGGACATTTTTTAGAGCTGCACCCATGTCTAATTTCATAATTAATTTCTTATGGTAATATGTTCACTGTGTCAGCCACATTGAAAAATGACAGTAACGAATTGAGAGGAAACTTGTGACATTGGCACACGGTTTTGGAACTTTTGCTTTGATAATACCCTGGGAGTAAACTGTCTATAAATACTGTCTACAAAAAGTCGGATAGCGAATCATGCAACAGGTGAAGCGAATGAACAGTCAATAACATCTCCAAAACGACTCGGCAGCTTATAACATCACATTGGTGCTAGAATACACATAAATACACAAACACAGACACGCACATGCACACACGCACACACACACACACACACACACACACACACACACACACACACACACACATACCCACACACAGGCGTGTGCACGCACGCACAGAGGGAATGTACTACACAAGATCTGTAGAGCATAAATGATTGACAACACATAAAGAACTCCACCACACTTATGTGTGATCAGCTTGCAAGTAAGTCTCGCGATGTGACTCACGTTATGGCGCCACTCGACACGAAAGACGGGCGGCACGGCCGTGATGATGCAGTCGAAGTACACGTCGGCGCCTTCCCTGATGTTGTCTGGGTTCAGCGACGTGCCAAGCTGGATTGTCGCCTCGGGAATATCTGTACGGTGGAAAAGCATTTTCCGTCAAATGGTAAATTAAAAACAGCAGTTTAACAGGTTTAATTCCCACTGAACTACACAACCTCTTCTTATTCAAATAAATTGTACCTTATAAAATAATTTAAATTTTCATGGTCGAACACTGTAGTTATCACATAAGAAAACACACATTTCACTATGGTTCACAACTATATGTTTTACATTATCCGAGAATGGGTTGCAAGACCCATTTCTACCGTTATTATTTTGCATTCCTTAGAGCACTTTGCGACAAGGTATCTGTAACTGCTACAGAAACTGATAAGAATTGATACGTCAAGGCCTCGTAATATGAATCTGATAACAAACAGTTAAGTAACGACATGAGGCATTGATGGTGTAATAGGTTACGTGTTAACTATATTTTCTCCACCCAAGTACGAGGGCTGACAATAAAGAATGATCACAATTCTTTTACGGTCGTAATTTATACACGATGTACGTATTTCATTGTTGGCACTTGTGGTTTCCGCCTGTGAGAGGCGAGAAAGCAGATAAATGTTCAGCATCGCCTACCGTAACAATGTATGTGACACGCGATGAACGATTTGAGGCTCTGAAATTCTGCTTTCGTCTCAAAAGATCATCAGCTGAGACCTATGTAATGACGTAGGATGCCTATGGAGCGTCTGTCCTTCCCTAAAGCACGCCTCAAACTTACGTCAATTGTTGAAAGAAGGGAGAAAATTTCAAGGGAATGTTGGTTAAAATGGTTCAAATGGCTCTGAGCACTGTGGTACTTAACTTCTGAGGTCATCAGTCCCCTAGAACTTAGAACTACTTAAACCTAACTAACCTAATGACATCACACACATCCATGACCGAGGCAGGACTCGAACCTGCGACCGTAGCGGTCGCGCGGTTCCAGACTGTAACGCCTAGAACCGCTCGGCCACCCTGGCCGGCTCAAGGGAAGGTTGACCGGGGGCTCTATATATTGTAATTACGGAAGAAAAAATTCAACACTGCTGCTGTTATTGTGAGAGAGAATCTACGAATAACCTTATGAACATTTTCTGAAATTTTCCGTGAAGTTACGAGATTGCAGCCCGATGACATCGACTTATTGCCAGATATTTCGGCTAACAGCCATTCATCCATCTTCAGGTGAGTCTTTTACAATGGACATTGCTGGTTTACGTCGCTAACTTTAGACCAAAAACTGTGGTACAGACGCAAGCGCAAACGCAGTCTCTACATGAGCAACCTCTGTCGTGCTTCGCGCCCTCCTCGAATATTGCTCCATATAAGGAGCCCAGGTGTATGCGTAATGGAGATACTATATGCGCGTCCTCTGTCGGAATGCGACTCGCGCAGATAAAATGTAGATGCCAAATTAATAAAATTAGCTGTCGCTGTAGTGTCATTAGCCACAAAATGTTTTATTTCGTAAGTTATTAAAGAAATCACCTGGTCACAAACGTTGCCCAGTTGAATACCGCCATTACGGTTAATAAAACTTTCCGCCAAACGTATTTCCACCGATCCCATAATAACTGAACACTCGAAGGATCTCGTCGAGGTCACGATTTCCATGGCAGAATAATCCATGGAATGTATTGTGGAGATACAATGCTATGGCTGAACTAGCAGTTTTTCAGTGCAAAACATGAACTTGAAGATGTCTGAATGTTTGTTAGCCGAAATAATATCGCAAGAAATCGACGTCATCCGCTTGAAATCCTGAAACTTCAATGAATACTCTTTACGCTGGGAAAATTTCTAGAATTAACTTCTGAAATATTTCACTGTGTGCCATCCACGTGTGACACGTCACGGTGACACGTGTTTGTGCATGGTGGATTACAAGGCTGGTGATACCAGAACAAAATGACATTGACGTTTAGATCCGCATGCAGTTGATATTGGAGAAATGTCTGGAGTTTCTTTCAAAGATAATCACAGCTGATGAAACGTAACAACATCATTTTGATCCTGGGAGCAGACAACACTGTGGAAATCTCCTTCGTCCTCAGTTACCAAAAAAGCAAAAGTGGTTGCTTTTTTTATGAAAGATATGATAATCTGATAGTCATTTAAGTTTGTCAGCATGTTGTACTAAGAGAAACAAAAGTAAGTGGAGAATGTTACAAGGATGTCCTGAAAACTTTGCAAGTCCATATCAGGCGGAAAAGGCCACTATCCGTGAAACAGGATGGATGGTGCACCATAATAATATACAGTGGCATATTGCAGATATTAATACTGATTACCCTACAAAAAAGTGGATTCGTCATCCTCTTTACAGTCAGAATTAAACCCTGTGCGATTTTTCTGTATTCCCTAAACTGAAGTACAACTTTCGTGGGAGGCATTTTCCCATCATCAGAAGTTGTAGTGAAAGCTGAGGAGGTGATTCTGAAGAATCACTCAAAATATAATTTCCAATGTGTCTTTGCAGAATGGCAGAAACACTGGGACAAGCATATCGCGTCCAAAGGAGACTATTTTGAGAAGTGCCATGGAAATTATGGGGAGGAGTACGTACATTTTGTCAAAAAAAGTATGATAATTCTTTGCTGAACTGCCCTCGTTTATATGAGTTACGTGTTTGCTTACATACGGTGCAGCACAGCAGACGTTTTGTGGTACATCATCTCCTCACGGCGGGACGGAAGTTTTCGGCACTGTTATCTTGTAACTATTTTAACAAGTTAAACACATGTGCTTGAAATCCTCTTCAAGGGCTCATTCCAGAGCCACAAAATAAAGTATATAAATCCGTTTTCAACAGTCGATGTTATAATTTCGGCAGTTATAAAATTTACCGTAAACTGTGTCTTGATATATTCACTCCCTCTGCACACTTTTGGTACATTCTGTGATAGTAACCTCTCTGTGTGAAACTCCTAATCTCTGTACAAACATTGGTCAAAGTCAGACAAAGAATTTCAAGTTATTATGTAGCAGAAGGTAACGGGGGTGCTTCAGGTACATAAAAATTATTGCCAGTAGCGAAAGAAACGATATGGGATTTTAAAGGATTCTAGAATATATCCAGTACTGAATTCCGAATGGTCCAATTTCATCAAGTCATCGAATCGTTTGAAATACGGAGAAATACGTATATACGCTGGCCTCAAGTAGCGCTTCAGTTGACGCGGTTTCCAAGTGTGGTCTACTCTCTCGAGTCATCAGAAGGAAAACCTCGTCTACCATCGTACCTATCGTGCGTTGTATTTAGAACCACGTGCCTTAACCTAGCGAGAAACTGGACTAGCCAACTGGATTCGCCGCCGGCATATTATCTCGGTTTGGTATCTGCTCGGTTCAGCTTGTATGAGAAGGAGATCAATATTGTATCAAATGAACTTTTGTATAGTTGGTTCGCTAGGAACCTGCAGAATTAGGGTGCGACCGTCCTATAAAATTTGTTAAAAGATGGTTGTAGTAAGCCGTATTGTGATCTGGCCAATGATGTATGCCTGCGCAAGTGCAATTGTTAAGCTCAAATGTATTTCTCTTTGTTTAATCTGTACAATGTTTTCGGTTCATAATATCCTCCATGTTACTTCACGTTTCCGACTGAACGACACTTCTTATGGCTTTCACCAAGTGCTTCTATGACAATTGGTGGCCGTCTATTCTGCTAATATTTTGCCTATTGCATGTTTCGGGTGGCCCCATTTAGACTAAACAGTATTTTCTAAGAGCTCTGGTGATTACAGTTTGGGGTTGCAGTTCTGAACGACCGATATGGAGCTTTAAATTCATAACGGTCCGAGTGCTTGGAGTAACAAAAATTGCATTGTGTTATTAATAGTTTCAGCCATTTTCCTCAGATGCTTTAAATACGTTTTATCATACAAAAGAGAAAACTTCCGTCATTTCCAACTGAAATTTGTTTTTGAATACCACTCACTTTTCGCCTATTCATGTCAGGCATCTTCAGTTGCCTATAAAACGCATAAAATTAGTAATTTATGCATGTTTTGCTACGAGATTCATGGTGATACTTTTAGGTAACGCTATTTTTGTTTACAGCTAGCTGGGGTACCCAGCTTCGCTCATGGACTTGAAATGATATTGTGTGGTAGTTCGAATATTATTGAAAACATATTCCAACTACTTACAATACCTTTTTTATAAGCAACATTATCATTTCGTAATCCGGGATTTCTTACTCCAGAGCAAGCTACGTATAGTTGATTGTGGAAAAAGCAGGAGTCTTTGAGGTTGATGCTGCAATTTTTAAAAGTTGGACCTTGCGCTTTGTTAACTGTAACACTGTGGGCTAATCTGATTTGAAACTGCAGTCTTAGGAATTGGAGTAGCAGTTCAGTACAGTGCAGTGGAGTTCTGGGGATAAATTGTATAAGTCCTTTGTACTTTTGCAGTCATAAGTTCGGCGTCGATGATGTTATTCGATAGCTGTTGGACGATCACCCTTTTTCCATTATATAGTTTTGGTGAGTTGAGGTGTCTGTGTAGTATGATAGGAGATCCAGTTGTAAGTCGAAAGCAGTGTAATGGCAGTCCTGGTAATTGCAAAGCCTTTAGAAATTCTGTAACGAAGTTCACAATTTCTTCAGCGTTTAACATCATGTCGATCGATTTGTACACACTCTCTTCACCGGGCATTTCCATTTGAATATTAAAGCTGATATCATCGACAACATTATTTTTTGTTGCCAATCCGGACTGATATAGCTGTGAGCAATGTTTGGATCAATTTAGTCGATGAGTTCGTTTTCAGGAGTAGCTATGTTGCAGAAATCACTGTTCAATTTAATAAGGCCGATCATCTGCTCAGCAGGTTTTGTGCCTTCGCCTATTTGTAAAATTTGTTGAACAAAATGTACTGTTGTTTCGTCTTTTGATAGTTCAAGATTCATATATTTTATTAGTCGCAGTATTTGCATGTGTGACGAGAGATCTGTTTTTTTAAGCATGTATTGATATCATCTGCTGGTGTCGGCCTGGGGATAACTGGAAGTGTTTGTCAATAAAGTCCTTAGAGTATAAGCAGAGTTCCTGCCATCACTTCAGAGTTTCCTCGCAAGTCTTGTAATTTTCTGTCCATGGCTTCGAGTGATTTCTTATGTGGCATTGTGCATTCGTCCCAGATGATAATTTTAGCTTGCTTTAGATCTTCACCCCGTCTGAATGACCTTGAGATTTCACATACCGAGAATTGTATTTCGGCTGTATTCAACGGTAGTTACAGGACGGAATCGGTAGTTCGTCCTCCTTCCACAAGCGTGGCTGGAAGATACCAGTGCCAGTGCAATGTGTTGCTCAGCACATATTTCCGCCAGGAATAGATTTACTAGAAACGTTTTACGGGTGTTGCCAGGTACGTCAAAGTTAATAAATCCGTCAGTGTTGTTGTCGATCCGGCCCATGATAACGTTACAGATTTCCTTTTGTCACTGAGGAGTGGTTTGTGGAGAGCAATGTATTGGACTTCATTGTCTAAATTATAAATCGTATCAACTTTTTGTTAACTAATACACTAACTACACTTCACACACTTTTCAAACCTTATTTTCGACTTATATTCAGCGGTTGTATCACTTCAACTTCTCACACTTCCCTGTTTGTTTTTAT
This sequence comes from Schistocerca americana, assembly GCF_021461395.2. Taxonomy (NCBI): domain Eukaryota; kingdom Metazoa; phylum Arthropoda; class Insecta; order Orthoptera; family Acrididae; genus Schistocerca; species Schistocerca americana. The sequence continues at coordinate 746,231,954 of NC_060122.1, read as the reverse complement.
TCACTCACTGCTCTACTTTATCGGTTCCTCCCTTCGTCACTGATAAGAAACTGACGTTCGAACCTACGACGAGTCTTGCTTCTTATACCGCTACCAGTGGGTAGCCCCACCAGTGGCGAATTCCAGAACACACGATAAAGGCTTCGAATGATTCTCAGTATCTTCCAGAACATTCCACAACATTCGAGATACTTCTGTAATGTTCCAAAATAATCTGGGATGTTCCAGGATGTTCTCGGACATTCTAAGGAAGGAGATGTGCACAGCAGACAGTCGCAGTCGCATTAGTTTTTATTATGCTTGCAGATCTAGATTTCGACTATAAATAGTCATCTTCGGTGCATTTTCGTTACAATTCAACAGACTCGCGTCAGTTAACGTCACTATATGTTCTACCAGGTGTCTAGGGAGAAGGTCAGTGTGTGACCTAATGGAATTGCGACTGACTGCTTTATGCCAACCCTATCTTACAATCTACGGTAGCTGTGCACAACGGCTCCTCATGGAATCAAAGTATGCTCGACCGTCCTGAAATCTCACTGAATTTTCCAGACTATTCGCGAACTTCCCGGATCATTGTGGAATATTTCGAATCATTCTGGAATGTTCTAGAATGCTCTCGAACACTCTCGAATGTTTTGTAACGTGATACAATACTTTCGAACTTCCCAGTCCCTATGTCTACAAAAGCGCGCCCTTCAGGTAAAAACAGGAACCTTCTTCAAGGGTGGGGGATAAAGGGCTCTTCACCGTGTAACTCCGTTGATTGTATTTGGACTCGTTCCTGATTTTTAGCGGCACACATTGTAAGCTTACATTTATTATATGTTCTTTACTTACGTTCATTTCTGTGTCTATTTCATGCTGCAATTTGTTGTTCTTTACCTACTAAACGCACATGGTATAGGTTTCTTCCAGTATTTCCTAGCGCACAACCTATAGTGTAGATAACTGCATATACTTGCGTTGCTCTTGGTCACATGCTCTCTCTAGAGCTGAGGGATCGTAGTAACTGAAAGAGATCCCAGAACAGTGCAGAGGGGTGTTAGGGTAGGGACGCAGAAAGGTTGGGTGGGTGGGGTGACATAGTGTGTGTGTGTGTGTGTGTGTGTGTGCGTGTGCGTGCGTGTGTGTGTGTGTGTGTGTGTGTGTGTGTGTGTGTTTATATACATTTTTTTATTTTATTTTTAAATATATTTGTGTATTATAGCTTCAACGCTAAGCATATTGGGATGATTCCAAGAATTTTTACATGAAATACAAAGAACACATACAGGCAATGAAGAGTGAATCCAAGCACTCCACATACGCTGATCATCTACTAAAAAAAATCAGCATCACATTGGGATGAAAACAAACATACAAATCTTAACCCATAACAACAAAAGAACGGAGATTCTTACTCTACAGAAATAATAATTCATACAGAAGACCACAAATAAAATTTAAAATGCTTTCAGTAACCCAAAGAGCAACAACACAATGCCAATTTTCAAACTAAAAGTTTACTATAAAACTATAATTAAAAAATAAAAACGTGTACACTATATACACACAGTGCTCCACCATCAAAACTTCCTCCATCCTCACTCCAACACCCTCCCCACTGTCCCTGGATCCCTCAGTCAGTTCTCATGATCCCTCAATCAGCTCTAAAGCATGTGATCAAGAACAATGCACACATGTGCAGTTCTCTACAGCATAGGTTATGTGCAAGGTATATACACTAAAAGAAACCTATACCATATGCATTTAGCACAAATAGAACGACAAATGGATGCACGGCCAGGACACAAAGATGAATGTTAGCAAAAAAAAGTACAAACATACGATTGTGAAGAGAAATAGTCAGATCCAAACGATCTGCCAAAGAATTACTGCGAATTACACATTAAAACATGTATAATTTTATAACTGTGCAGGGTGATGTTTTCCACTGTGTACAAACTCTAGTGAATGATCGAGGAGAGGATACGGAGCAAAAAAGTCCAATGAACTTATTTCCAGTAATGCATGGTTTCCATGATGGACACCATTTATTCAATCACACTTTGTTACAGAGACTGTGGTCTCATATGCGCTGTGCCATGCAGCCATACTTACAGTATGTATGGTTTCCTCCTGGAAGGTGATACTGTTCCTCATATGTCATGCCCTAGCTCCCTCTCCTGTCATAGTAACTGGTAATGTTGTGTCCGATTCACTTCTCATTTTGACTGATCTTGTAATGGACGTGATACAGAGTTGTTCACAATGGTTCCGTATTCGAATCGAGAGCTTGCCGACATGATGTTTACTTACGGAAAGGCAAATAGCAACGAGCGGCAGCGGCAAGATTGCATCAGGAGGTCTATCCCCGCCGACAACAACCACAGCAATCACTGTTTGCAACATTGTTTCGCCATTTACCTGAGGCAGGGTCGTTTCAGGAAGCATGAAGTCATTAAGGACCCACCCGAAATGTTCGGACACCAGAGTTGCAGAAAAATGTGATTAACATTGTGTAAGGCGACTGCCATGTCAGTACCATTCAGTTGGCCCGCCAGTACAGCATGAAAACAGTGTGTAACATGCTCCGTGACAAGTTTTATTACCCTTATCACTTTCAGCGGGTAGGGGGCTTACTAGCGACAGACTTCCCATATCGGGAGCAGCTTTGTCACAGGTTTCTTCAACAGGCTGCTGCGATTCCTGGATTTGTGTTAACCATCCTACTCACAGATCACCTCTACGCTGACTGTTATCTTCAGCTTTCATAAGAGTCATCTCTGGGATGTCATGCAGAACCCCCCATGGTATGGTGAAACCGAGTAATCAGCATAGATGCAGCCGGAATGTGTAGGCCGTGATAATTGGTGACCGTATTTTGTTAGCAGTTTTCCTTACACGTCGCCTAACAGGCCGGAACTATCGGCGTTTTTTTGCGGATCACTTAGCCACCTCTGCTGATTCACTGGGTCTCGGGATCGATTCCCGTTCGGGATAGGGATTTTCTCCTCCCAGGCACTGGGTGTTTGTGTTGTCCTCATCATTGCATCATCACAATTAGTGACAGTGGGTAGATTGAACTGTGAAAAAAAAAATTGGAACTTTATATGGGCACTGATGAACGTGCAGTTGAGCGCCCCACAAAACAAACATCATCATCCCCTGCTTGAAGAAGTGCCACTAATGATTCGAAGGTTTATGTGGCTGCTACATGATGGAGCTCCAGCCCACTTTGACGTTAACGTCTAGACACATATCAATTGTATCATCTCTGGTCGATGGATAGGACGAGGTGGTCCATTTGCATGGCCTGTTCGTTCACTGGATCTCAACCCGTGCCATTTCTGGTTATCAGGATATCTCAACAGTATCGTGCATTCAAAGCCCATTCCATATGTGGAGACACTGGAGCTGCCTTTGACACTGTTCGGATGCGGCCTGTGTGATGTGGGCGTGTGCGACAGAACATGTTACGGCGAGTACACGCATGCGTTAAGGCACAGGGAAACCATTTTCAACACATACTGTAACTGTGGCTGCATGGTACAGCGCGTATTATACCACAGACTCCATAACAAAGTATGATTGAATAAATGGTGTCTAGCATGGAAACCAAGCTTTTGCTGATATAACTTCATGAGACCTCCTTCATTCCTTGTTCTCTCAAAAAAAAATGGTTCAAATGGCTCTGAGCACTATGGGACTCAACTGCTGAGGTTTTAGTCCCCTAGAACTTAGAACTAGTTAAACCTAACTAACCTAAGGACATCACAAACATCCATGCCCGAGGTAGGATTCGAACCTGCGACCGTAGCGGTCTCGCGGTTCGAGACTGCAGCGCCTTTAACCGCACGGCCACTTCGACCGGCTTTGTCCTCTCATCGATCAGTCCCTAGAACATGTACATGGTGGAAATAATGACCCCGTATATGTATCATACACCACTGAAGATGCCTTACATGAAGAAGCGAAGCATGTCTGGTACCAAAGGATAAATTAAACTTGTAAAATACGGTTTTCTTTCTTTTTCAATTAAAACATAACTGAAATTACTGCATTCTGCACTAAAAACTGTTAGTAGTTGGCTAACGTACTTACACAAACGCGTGTTACGTGCCTGTTTTAAAGGCAACGTAAATGGAATCACAGACTTGAGATCTACGGGCTTTTCTTTTATTCGTAGCATTTGAAGCCTGGTAATGTAAGAGTTAAATTTTGTAAATTTCTCTAGGTGTAATGCTGTCCTGCATTTTATTTCTTTAATAGCCATACATGTAGGTTTATTATAAGTTGTATTACTGAATTGGAAGGATCCTTTATTGTATGATTATATGATAGCGGAACAAACACTGGTAGCAAACACTTCTGTAAAATATCTGGGAGTATGCGTGCGGAACGATTTGAAGTGGAATGATCATATAAAATTAATTGTTGGTAAGGCGGGTACCAGGTTGAGATTCATTGGGAGAGTCCTTAGAAAATGTAGTCCATCAACAAAGGAGGTGGCTTACAAAACACTCGTTCGACCTATACTTGAGCATTGCTCATCAGTGTGGGATCCGTACCAGATCGGGTTGATGGAAGAGATAGAATAGATCCAAATAAGAGCGGCGCGTTCCGTCACAGGGTTATTTGGTAACCGTGATAGCGTTACGGAGATGTTTAACAAACTCAAGTGGCAGACTCTGCAAGAGAGGCGCTCTGTATCGCGGTGTAGCTTGCTCGCCAGGTTTCGAGAGGGTGCGTTTCTGGATGAGGTATCGAATATTTTGCTTCCCCCTACTTATACCTCCCGAGGAGATCACGAATGTAAAATTAGAGAGATTAGAGCGCGCACGGTGGCTTTCAGACAGTCGTTCTTCCCGCGAACCATACGCGACTGGAACAGGAAACGGAGGTAATGACAGTGGCACGTAAAGTGCCCTCCGCCACACACCGTTGGGTGGCTTGCGGAGTATAAATGTAGATGTAGATTGTAGATGTGAATTGGGGTCCACTTCTTTATTTTGATCTGTAAGACATCATGCTCGAAAATTAGTAGAATCAGGCCCGCGTGGAGAATTGAGCTAACAGAGTTAGAGATTCGCAGTGCCAGAAACACAGATATGTGACGGAAACAGGCTCAGAAATAAGCTGACGAACTCTCGGTAGACTGCAGAGATGATCAGTCGTTCCACAGAATCCGTGGCAGAGGAGGCAACTTTATCTATGGAACCATAGCGTAGTGTGTGAAGTAACCAGGAATTATGTGGCGGCTTTTTCTGGATATTTTACCAAATTATGTAAACCTCTACCAGGATATCTGCGGGGAGCAATGCCTCTGACGTGCTGTAAGGAGATTGAACGGTCACTTTGATTTCTTTTGGGTTTACAGGATCATGGTGAAGTGTTTGATCCGATTGACAAGCGGTTTTACCAACTTTTGTTTCTGTTAAGCATTAGGAACTGCTGGCCGGAGTGGCCGAGCGGTTCTAGGCGCTACAGTCTGGAACCGCGCGACCGCTACGTCGCAGGTTCGAATCCTGCTTCGGGCATGGATGTGTGTGATGTTCTTAGGTTAGTTAGGTTTAAGTAGGTCTAAGTTCTAGGGGACTGATGACCACAGCAGTTAAGTCCCATAGTGCTCAGAGCCATTTGAACCGAGCATTAGGAGCAATCTTTGAAGGAGGCGATACAGAAGACGTTCTTCTTTTTGGAAGTTAGGTGATCAGTATGTAAGGATAATTTGTACACACCGGTTTGCCATCAACTGATGGACAAGGGTTACATTCGTGTTCAGTCACACAGTGAACCACTGGAGAGGTATGTTAAAAGAGTGAAGGACACTCTTAGATATATGATCTCAGATTTTAAGGAGCATGAGATAGTTTGTACGAGTAATAATATGAAAGGAATGTGCCGTAGCAATGAGTGTCGAGTCGCTTTTATTGAGTAACCCAGGAGCTTCCAGCAATTGTGAAGATAGGTTTTGGCGGCGCTGGCAATGCGTCACACCAACGGGCCATGTGCAGTGTGCGCGTTATGGAGTCGGTAACTATATGTGAGTGGTATGTCAGGCAATAGATCATGCTTATCAGATATCAGCTGTTACTGGTGCCAGGTTAAGGGTCACCTTGACGAGAGACTGCCCGCAGCAGAGAAACCGGTCCTGTCTGTGAGAAGAGGTGAAGGATGTATCGCCTTGATTCCTATTCTGGAAACAGATCTTGATGAGGCTCCATTACCTGCTCTCGCTGGTGGGATAGACACTTGTACGGAAGCAAATTATTTGTAAATGCAATTGGCGTGGGGGTGTTCCGATTAATGTACTGAGACAATATTACCTCGTCAGTTAAAGCCAAGATGGCTTGGAATTTGTCGGTTCTCGCTGTTCTGGTGGCGGATATTATCCGACATGTGGGCCTCATTCTGGGTTTTCTTTTGGCTTTGGTAGAGTGCATACATAGACTTCTGTAAGCACTCGGCGTGAAAATGGACCAGGAACCAAATGACAGTGGTCACGATGAATGCTGCTAAAGGAGGCAATTACAACTTAAGTAATTTATCTCCTGAATTTCTTTGTCGGCTTCCTCAGCTTGTAAACAGTTTACGAATGTCTGACAGTCTGGGTAAACTGGGAAGAGAAGAATATAAAAGCTTACAGACAATATCCCTGTAAAGCGCCCACCATATCCACTGCCGCCACCTCAGATTAAGCAGATTAAGGCTGCTGTACGTGGAAAGTTGAAAGAGGAAGTTACTAGGCTATCAAAACAACCCTGTTCTTCCTTCGTCTTTGTTGTATCTGAGGGCCTGTAAGTAGTGCCTTCAGTTGTATATTATCGAGCCTTAAAGAAAAAAAAAGTGGTTCATCAATCATACCACTCAGTTTTCGGCTGATTTCAGAAGGCACGTATTTTTACTTCTCTCGAACTTAAGCACAGATATTGAAGATTCAAATCTTGTTTTGGCTTTTGCCAAGGATTGAAATCCGTATCAGTACAACAGAGTCCCATTTGGGATGTCTATTACTGCCATCATCCAATCTAGAATTTTCGACGAAGTGTGTCTGCATATTACTTTAATGGAATGGTAGTTTTTAACAGAAGTCTTAGCACAAGTCTTGAGCATATGAGCGTATTAGGAAAGTCCTTCACCATCTTCGCACTGCTGTATTCACTGTTGATCCATCAAATATGATCTTTGCGCAACCCGAAAGATCCTTTTCAGGTTACGTAGTCTCTGCTCGGGGTGTCAGAGTGTAGCAAAGCCGCACTGAGGCCATCCAATCATGCACACCTCAAAAGATTACGGAAGGACTAACGCTCTTTATTGGCGTCAGTATATTTCGGAAATTTAATCCCGACTTTGCTCTGGTCACAGACCCTTATTACCTCAGTTTTTCATGTTGGTTTCGTTAATTTAATCTACTTAACACAATGAGGGAAAGACTCGTAACTTGGATAGATATAAATATCTGCGAGAATGGATAGAAACTGGGCTGGCAGAAAAAGCAATGGGAGCATGAATAAACGAAATGAATTTAGCTTACAAATTAACTATGAACATCTAAGATAAGAAGAATTTTTCGATCACTGCAGAATGAGGTATTAGCATAAAGTCGTTCGCTCTAAAGCCTTAGAATAACTTCTTAACGTCGTAGGAACAGGAGTACTTAAGAAACCTGAACTGATGGAACGAAAAATTTCCAAGAGGATATTGCGTCCTCGAAGAAGAAATGGTGGTCAGTTTAGAAGACGAGTGAACCAAGTACTGTAAATCAATATGGGGATAATGTCGGGCATGATCAGGAAAAGGAGTTTGTATTCGGACACAACCTTAGAATGGACCAACGAAGGTTAACACAGCCAATTATAGAATTTTTTGTGAATAATATAACCAAAGATACGCTGGATCCTAGTGGTACAAAGGGATCTGTAGAAGCAGGTATACTGGAGTTGGAGATAAACAACACGGTGAATTTTTTATCACAAATTTAGGTTTTCACAGATTTCAAGGAGAGAACCAGACCGAGAACCAAATCATAATCAACGGAAGAGAGAAGAAATATGTAAAGTATAAGGATGAAAGAATACTTGACAAGAATAATGACAAGAAACGCAACTGACGCGAATAAACGTGGTCCTCAGGTGGTCAAAACTGAAGGAAGAAGAAGGAGGAGGACGAGGAGGAGAAGTATTCTGACTCATTTGATGCTGCCCGCCAGAGTTCCTCTTCTGGGCTAACCTCTTCATCTACATTGAAAGTTGTGTTACTGAGACTAACTCTTAGTTTTGATCTGGCAGATGAGTTCTCAATCGTGTTGCACACCTCTCAATACGGCACCACCACTCCTAACTGCTATCACACACATATCACAGAGAGAGAAAAAGAACTCCAGATGATTAGTGTACGAATAAAACTAGCTTTCGTAACAGCAGTTAGTAACAAGGGCGGAGCCAGTCGAGTTAATGGAAATGGTCTCCGCAGTGAGAGTTTGTTCATTTAAATGCTAATGCGACCGCGTAAGAAGTAAATGGAGACAGGTCACGATAAGTTGTGACTAAATGCGAGTTAAGTTGAATACTCTCCGCAGCATTTTTATCACTCCATTTTCTTGTATTTTTCTATTATGTTGAAATGCGACTAAATATTGTTTTAACTTACTTTGGAGTGGTCCGCTGAAAAACCTAAAGAAATGTAATTCGTCCCCGAAAGAACGGACTCATAATACATTTGTTCGATACTTAGGTAACGATCGTATGTTCGGTACCCTTATGAGGTACAGAGGATCACGAGAGGACTGACAGAAGACCGGTGTTAATCGTCACGGGATAGTTTTGTAAGCTCAAGATCGTTATGGAAATAAACTTCATTGGTAATGCCCAAAAGACAAGCGTTGTGCATCAGGGGGAACTGATGTTTTAAACTAAGAAACCGTACGTTTCACGAAGCGATAGGTAATGTATAACTTCTTCCGACATGCCTCTCGCTATATGATAGCCATGATGGAATCAGGGAAACAATAATTAACATGGATGCATACCTACAGTCATTCTACCCATGATTCGCAAACTGTAGAACAAGAAACGAGGGATTTGTAGCCGGGGGGGGGGGGGGGGGGGGGGAGGGGGCGACGATAGTGAGACAACATGTTCCCTCCGTCACACACCATAAAGTGGCTTACGAAGAGCAGATACAAACGTAAACTACGGGGAATGAAATCCTACAATTCCCAATCCCTTTTCTGAGAATACATATTTTCTTTTGCAGAGAACGACATATGGTGAATGCAGTAACACCTACAGCAAAAAACTGTATTGTCCGCTTTCAATTTTCGTGGGTTGCAGATTGCGATATAAAATTGACAGTGAGTAAAGATTTTTCTTCAGGTTATTATAAACACGCACTCTATCGATATTCGATTACGACAAATTATTTAGCACTGATGCCACTCTGTATAAGTCAGCTTGAAAACCATTTGGCTTGTAACAAAAGACTTGATTCATTTTAGTAAATAAAAAGGAAATGATATCGCTGGACAAATGGACTAATTTCCGAGGTACCATCTGATGAACGATGGTGTAGGCATGTATTAAGCAGTTTAAAGCGGAATTAAAATTCACACAGCGGCAGATTACGAGGAACACGACGGGAAATCAGAAAATTAGATATCGTATGAATGGTGAACGACAATCATTCTTCTCATGAACTTTTCCGTGTTAAAAGAAAGGGTGAAATCATAGTGGAGCCAGCCATGGACTTGCAAAGTTTTCAGCCTTCGGTATGTGTCGGGGTACGCCTGAGTAATGTGGATTCGACCCATAGATGTCACGAGAGGCGAAACTGCTAGTATAAACTCAAGTGGAGTTATTGCGTTACCAGTGCAGACGTACTAAAAGCAGAACGAGTGGGTCAGGAGAGCTGTCTTCGAACGTAGACTAGTCATTGAGTGTCACCTGAGTAACAGACCAACGAGACACATTTCATCCCTTCTAAAGCTGCCTAAGAGCAGTGCTGCAGATGTGATTCTGAAGTGGAAACGCGAAGGAAGGACTAAAGTTGGATCAAGACCAGTCAGACCTCGTGTACTGACGGACAGGGACAGTCGTGCACTGCCAACGACGATTGCAAAAAATCGCAATAAATCAGCAAAAACAATCAGACGTCAGATTGAGTTAAAAAGAATAGGGTACAATGGCCGATGTGACGATGTGTACTGAAGATGTGGTGCTATGGCACAGGACATTGTTCGTGGGTTCTGCGTGGTCTCCTTATTGGGCTTAAGTAAACTGTACATGCGGAAGAATTGGAATACAAGTACAGCACTGCGTGCTACGTACGGCCGCGGAAAAGTGCGAGAAAAAATAGTTGTTTGTATCAGAATAACAATGCAGCTGGTCAAAGCAGCATCTGTGAGGCGATGGTATGTCGACATTCCTGAAATGGACTGGGCTGCCCAGAGCCCCGACCTCAACCGAACTGAAAACCTTTGAAATGAGTTTTTACGCCAGTTCCCCTCCAGACCCCAGCGTCTCTATTCACTGCTTTCTGTGGTTACAGAGAACGGGATACCACTACTCTACATACATTTATACACCTCACTGAAAGTGTTGTAGTACAGCCGGATTGGAAGGCAGTGGGAGTGAAAGAACCATTAGGAAGATCTTAAGTAATAAGTCATTTATTGGCCACTTTTGCCTTCTAAAGGGTCAGGCCTAGGGAGACGAGAGTGAGCCAGAGCGTAGTCAGGGGCGAACCGTAGTTCACATAGTTAAGGAAAAGCGGTGTCTGGAAAGACGAAGTGCGCGGTTCCGCAGCACCAGGAAAGGCAGGAGAAGTTGACTGCTACAGGGTGCGCGATCGAGAGAGCGAGGCAAGGTGGCGGGCAGCCGGGTACATCCAACACGGCCACGCGGCTTCCTTCGCCCTGATTGGTCAGAAGCCGAGAAACCCGGGGGGCGGCATTGAAATTTCCAGATCGTGGTCTCATCAGCGTCGCATAGACAGCGTTGCTTCGTCATTGCATGAGGGAAACGCATGATCGAGATGCGAACTGACTTGCTGTTGCCAGACCGTGGGATGGAATAATTACAGGCAGCCGACACTGCCAGCTACGGCTTGAGAAGTAAATGACTTTTAAATGTGAATAAAAAGTAAAATAAAATCCACCACTATCGGTCTATTTTCTGGCTCATCCTTACAGTGTCACTAGAAGAGTTCAATCAGCCATAAACACTGAGGGTGGTCACACCTCATTTTAATGTCCACTGATAGGTGTCCGTATATTTTTCGACCAAATAGTGTAAATAACAAACTACTTAAAGGTATAAAGTTAGTTAATTCCGTCTTAAAAGATGTTCACTGTCCAGGACCAAATATTTTTAGTAATTTACCAACAGCTACAAAAGTTTTGCTACTAACAAAATTTAGTTAAAGACGAGCCAAAATTTTTTTATTGATGTTCAGTTCCTTCCGCTGTTTTGATGAAATTGTTATTAATATAATAAATAATGTGTCACTTAGAGTCCGACTTCTGCATATCTTCCGTGAAGCAGTGTGTTCAATTTAAGTAAGTGTTGTAAAAAGCTTACCGTTTGATGACATTTGACTGTTAATAAGACATACCTTACTTAGCTTATGCACCTTGATCCTTATACGTTCACATGTTGGCGACAAGTTTTTTGTTGATTCTTAAATGAGAATACATTACAGATTTTTAAACTTACTCCGTATCGATGAGGGCCACTTCACATAAGGTCTTTAATAATGTAATGTATATTCTAATTTTTAACATGTGCTGCATCGTAGAGGAATTTTTCTAATGGACCCAGGAAACAGAAAGTACGTCTGATATCATCTAATTTATTCCTGATCAAAAACCTATCTTTTACTATGGATTGTTGTAGTTGTAGGTGTTTGTGATATAAAATCGCTGTGTAAGAATTTTTCATCATATAAGTGTGTCGATTTTCCGTTTGTTTTAGATCTCATTCCAGTCTATATGCATCAGTTTCAAAAACATTTTCGGTATGACAAAAAACTAGCCTCTTACATAATTAGTTAAAACGAAATAACATCGTTGCACAAAGCAACTGACTACCGCACTAACCTCTAATTAACACTGATGTCTAAATGCACATTCAGCATGTTTTATCATCTTTTTAGCTTGTATGTAGGAGAGCAGTACTTAAAAACCAACAACGTTGTGGATATAGATTGATGACACATTCATAGTTTGGCTTCACGGCAACGATAAATTAAGGCGTTTATAAAAATATGAAGCTTACCACGTAATATAAGTTGAATAACTGCTTACCAGTTTTGGATCTACGTATTAATTACTCTTAGATTGAGAAGGGTGGGTAACAATGTATGTACCGTAAGCTCATTCATACCGCTCTTGGGACATGTTTCGTCAAAACATGAAAGAGTAATGAAGGAGTAAAAGTGGATGTGACCTTTCGACCACCGACCAAGACTGCAACTGGTATTTATAACGTTTCTATGTAGTTCGGAAAAAATTACATAGGAATAACAATACAAACCGTACACAAAAATGAAACGAACACTAAGAGACACACCAGCGTTCTGGAGCCTGACAGATCTTCCGATGATAAACCTTACGTTACTACTGGACATTCCATAGATTACAGCAAAGTCAAGATACTGGCCATAACATAATCCAGTTGCTATTCTGTTCTCAAGGAACCGATGGCATTACAATCAGTAGACAATCCATTTAACAGAGAAGGAAGATTTCAGTTCCATGAAAGATGAAAAACACTCCTCTCATGTCTATGCTCTCTGAGTAATTATTGTTCTCAGTCTTTATTGGCTGACATCCTAACACATAACTTGTACAACGCCTGACAAAGAAATTTAGGAACCCAGAAGACATGGTCCGATGTTAGTATATAACGGGCAGTCAAATTTAAAAAAACACATGAAAAAAATTAGCAAAGGGTTTATTATTTCAAAGCCAACAGTCTTGCTGCAGTAGTCCTACCACTTCCCCCCAGAGCACCGAAGTTAAGCGCTGTGGGCTGGGCTATCACTTGGATGAGTGACCATCTTGTCTTCCGAGTGCTGTTGGCAAAAGGGGTGCACTCAGACCTTATGAGGCAAACTGACGAGCTGCTTGATTAAGAAGTAGCGGCTCTCATCTCGTAAACTGACATACGGCAGGCAGAGTGGTGTGCCGGCCACATGCCCCTCCATATCCGTATCCAGTGACGCCTGTGGTCTGAGGAAGAAATGGCGGCCGGTCGGTACAGTTGGACATTCCAAAGCCTATTCAGATGGTGTTATTATTTCAAAAGTAATTGAAATAACATTTTTCCCACTATGACAGAAGACCGTCAGTGCCATAACTGAAAACTGTTTTCGGCTGTCTACGAAACTATGATTATGACCTGGCGTGCACCTCATCATGAAACGCAAATCGACGGCCACGAATGACTTTCTTCAGGGCTTCAAAAATATGTAAATCACATGGGGGAGAAATGGGGAGTATATGGAAGACGTTAAGGACTTTCGAGTGAAACTTCTGCAGCATACTCGGAACAACCTTGGCAAAATGTGGGGTCGGACGAAGAGGTGTGCGTCTGAGTACCATCATGGGTCCGTGGACAACCGAAAACATTTCTGTGCGAAGGCATTGACCGTTTTGTCTCACAGTGGAATAATTGTATTTACAGTTGTGGCAATTCCTTTTGAAATAATAAACAGTTTACTTACTTTTTTCTGTCACTCTTGTTTCCATTCGACTTCCTCTTATAGCTTTGTACACTTACACACCATCGGCGAATATGCAAATTATAAATTTTGAAATTCTCTGCGATAAGTGAAATGGCCACCAGTATTAATAAGTGATGTTACCAGGCCTGGTAGTCATATATGTGTCGTGAAAGGGATCGTACGTCAACTGATCACTTCGAACGACACAGAGATGTCTCGTATTCATGGGAGACCGCATTATCAACCGCTGAGAAAGTTTGAAAGGGACCTTACTGAAGTCTCCCTTTCACCACATGCTCGGACCGTGCAGAATCCAGATTTGTTGGGCATTCGGATGTGATTTTGGCCCATTGTTAGTCTGCAGCGCATTGTGAGGACAGGCACACTTTTCGTCAAGGTTCCGGCCGACCACACCTGACAACCACATCGTGACACATTCTCATCTGCGCCTGCCATCCGAGGACAAGTAATGGACTCCTTGCAACATTCTTTGTCATCCAGGAGCATTGGTGGGAGACTAGAAGCGTAGTCAGTCGTTAACACCACAACAGGAACGGCTGGGTTTGGAGTAGTGACCGGGAAACACGGACTACTGACGAACAGCGTCGCCTTGTGTACTTCCCCAAATGACCATCATCGGTAAATATGGATGCGACCTGGTGGCCATCTTCGAATGGTTTGGAGTGGAACAGCGGTATTACTCCTGGCATCGCGGTGTGGGGCGGCATCGGGTATGCCTCAGGTCACGGCTGGTAGTAATTGAGGAAAGCATGACAGCAAAATGGTACGTCGCAGACATATTACATCATCATGAGATACAATTCTTGCGAGAGTATGGTGGTGGCGTTTTTCAACAGGACAATGGTGGACGACACGCACCACATATCTGTATGAAGTATCGGCATGGTGGTCAAGTACTGCTGTCCTAGATACATACATAGATGATGGAACTTGTTGAACATGTTTAGACACCCATGTTCATTAGAGATAGCGCAGTAATAAGTCGCTTTGTGCAGGAATATTAATTAGTATTAATTAATAAGGTGAGAGGTCACATTTCTGCTACACCGAAAATGTTTTTATACTGAAGCATATGAACTGGAATTAGAGCTAAAAACAATTGGAAATCGACAAATTATGTGAAGAAAAATGTTTACACAGCGATTTTATATCACAAGCGGCCACATACAGACGTAAAGAATCTATAGTAAAAGACAGATGTTTGGCCAGAAATAAATTACATTTTGTGCTCCTCCGGCGAGAACCCCAGATTTGTCCACGACAGAATTTGTGTAGGACCAGCTCGAGCGCTAACTCCGTCCCAGTGCCAGTATTCATGATGTCAATGAAGCAGTTACAACAGTTGTGGTACAGCTTTAACGAGAAGAAGATTCAACCGCTTTATGAGTCTGTTCCCAATCAAATCATGCATTGCAGACCAGTAGGCCGTGGAATATAATTCCGATAAATTGACTCACACTGCCAAGTCCTCTGTAAAGTTCATGCGTCATTATGAACACTGAATTAACATCACACATCCACTCAACATAAGGCGTTTCATTATGTTTCCTCCTGCACTTCAGGCAATGCGATTAAATTATGAAGGGCGTAATGCATAGGTACTGTAAATCACCTGCGTCGGCGCTTGCTTATATTTTATTCTCGGACGCATCAAGTTTACGTACGATTGATTCTCTTGTGCCGTCTGAATTGTTTTTCGCACATGCGTATTTACTCCTGTATCATTCCATGAAGTGATTTTTAAATGAGTCACAAATTAACTTTCGACTTTCGAAATAGGAGTACGATTACGAGCCGAAATATCGAACGAAACGGTTAAGCAGTCTCGAACGATGCCAATAAAGTGATGGAATGTTGTGTCCGCCGGGAAAGGCATGCAGAGCAGCTGGAGCGTGGTCGGAGCGCGCACAGTGCCCGGCGCCGGCCGCTTACAGTGTATCTGCAGCTGCGCGCCGTCCTCGAGGGCGTCGCCGCCCACGGCGGTGTTCTCGGCTCGGCACGACAGGTGGCGGCCCGCGTCCTCCTTGCTCGCCACCCACGACAGCGTGCTCGTCGTCGTGTTGCCGTCGTTCGACGTCTGCAGCACACACACACACACACACACGATGCAGTATCAGCAGGGAGCAAGTAGCAAAGCACCGTGTTTAGAAGGGCAAAGGTAGCGTCACGTAACGTGCCAACCAGACACCATAGCAACAAAGGGAAACATATGTAGGCGACGTGTTGTGTCTAGAGGATACTGTACATAGGAACACGTGACTATTTCTGCTTGTGCGAAATTTGTAATAATTTCGCGTTCTCCACTTTTACACTACTGGCCATTAATACTGCTACAACAAGAAGAAATGCAGATGATAAACGGGTATTCATTGGACAAATATATTATACTAGAACTGACATGTGATTACATTTTCACGCAATTTGGGTGCACAGATAATAGATCCTGAGAAATCAGTAGCCACCTCTGGCCGTAATAACGGCCTTGATACGCCTGGGCACTGAGTCAAACAGAGCTTGGATGGCGTGTACAGGTACAGTTGCCCATGCAGCTTCCACACGATACCACAGTTCATCAAGAGTAGTGACCGGCGTATTGTGACGAGCCAGTTTCTCGGCCATCATTGACCAGACGTTTTCAATTGGTGAGAGATCTGCTGAATGTGCTGGCCAGGGTAGCAGTCGAACATTTTCTGTATCGAGAAAGGCCCGTACATGACCTGCAACATGCGGTCGTGCATTATCTTGCTGAAATGTAGGTTTTCGCAGAGATCGAATGAAGGGTAGAGCCACGGGTCGTAACACATCTGGAATATAACGTCCACTGTTCAGAGTGCCGTCAATGAGAACAAGAGGTGACCGAGACGTGTAACCAATGGAACCATTACCATCACGCCGGGTGATACACGAGTATGGCGATGACCAATACACGCTTCCAATGTGCGTTCACCACGATGTCGCCAAACACGGATGCGACCATCATGATGCTGTAGACAGAACCTGGATTCATCTGAAAAAATGACATTTTGCCATTCGTGCAGCCAGGTTCGTCGTTGAGTACACCATCGCAGGCGCTCCTGTCTGTGATACAGCGTCAAGGGTAACCGCGGACATGGCCTGCGAGCTGATAGTCCATGCTGCTGCAAACGTCGTCGAACTGTACGTGCAGATGGTTGTTCTCTTGCAAACGTCCCCATCTGTTGACTCAGGGATCGAGACGTGGCTGCACGATCCGTTGCAGTCATGCGGATAAGATGCGTGTCATTTCGGCTGCTAGTGATACGAGGCCGTTGGGATCCAGCTCGGCGTTCCGTATTACCTTCCTGAACCTAGCAGTCGCGATAGGCTACAATCCGACCTTTATCAAAGTCGCAAACGTGATGGTATGCATTTCTCCTCCTTACACGAGGCATCACAACAACGTTTCACCAGGCAACGCCGGTCGACTGCTGTTTGTGCATGAGAAATCGGTTGGAAACTTTCCTCGTGTCAGCACATTGTAAATGTCACCACCGGCGCCTATCGGTTAAATTTCGTGTCTGTAGCACGTCATCTTCGTGGTGTAGCAAGTTTAATGGCCAGTAGTGTATGTACAATATGAGCAAATTATATTATTTGTCTCTCTCATACAATTTCTTTGGTTACTCTTAAAACTGAATAACTTTATTTAAATTGTTTTGTGTAGAGCTACCAATATGTGCAAACGATGTTTTGTTTAAAGTGATTGTTTGCTGTAATGTAAACTAAGTGACCTACACTTACGGTTCTTAGTTATTTTGTATGTAAAAGTTGGTGTGGTTCCCCTCAGGAACGGAACTTGGTAGCGCGCGCAAAATGTGGTTGACATGGATGGAAAGGTGGAAGGTAGAATCAGTCGGGGATGAGCTACTGAACCACCTACAACTCACGACAAGGTTGTGAATTGTGCTGGTGCTGAGAGGGGCTTTTTGTGCCGTTTTCCAGTGTACCAAAGCCTCAGATGGATGCAGTAACTAGCTGGAGTTACGTTGGAATTGATATCTATCATCGCCACCAAGAAATGACAGAGTCCAGTAATTCTACTTGCAAATCCACCTACCAACATGCACTCGCCACCACATTGCGCAATCACTGCAATGGAACAGAAGAATTATAGTAATTTACAGTGAAGCATCAGCTCATAGGATGTTATAGTGTATTCAAATATAAGGTAAATTATAACTGAACTGTTGTACCTACCGTGATTCATCTTCAGTCACATATCCACTTAGGGTCCCTCCCGCGCTTAAGTGCTTACCGAGTATGCTTTATTGAAAGCGTATTAAAATTAACATGGCAATAGAGTGTGCTAAAATTAATATTGTTTGTTGAAAGGATCTTACAAATATCCCAGTTTTGTGTTTCACTGCAGTAAAGGTTCATAACTGCAACTGTGGAGAGTTGCATATTCATGCTTGCTAAGTGCTTGTTTCATTACTGTAATGAAAGTGCTTATTAATAGTGTAACAGGACCCACAGTTTGCCTATTGTGCTAAGCTAAATAACGATTAATAGAAAGACCACTATCTATGATAACAGTAACTTCTTTTATTCAAAGTCCAGTGATAAAATGTTTGTTAGTGAAATACATTTGACTTTCATTCTAAATAGAAAGTTATTTAGCTGAGAGAGACTTAACCTATGCCCAGTTCATAATTTTCCAGTGAACTACATTTACAATTTTTTGTCACATAGGAAAACTCAGAAAAGTAGTGCTGAACCAATGTCCAATTTATGATTCTATAGTGAATATTAATAGTAACGTTATTGAGACTATTCAGTTTGAATAAGCTCTGAAGGTAATAGTGTGTATCGCTATCTGTTATATTTATGCAAATAGTTTGTTCTGTTCTGTCATCTCCAACCTTAACGTGAAAATATACAGGTGCCAGAGTTCATTGCACTCTCGTGTGACAAAAGTATAGGCTGTGTTTGCCCATTGAAGTTACTAATTTTCAGTTTCTTGAACAAGAATGCTACTCATTCTTATACCTAATTAGGCTGGCGACCGTTTTTATTATCGTTTGGCCGCTGTGGATAGGTAAATTATTGTTTGTTACTGTTTAAACATTTACGTAATTCTGACTTTCACTTCCGATAAGCCACCTCCGTTAGGTGTATTACAGTCAACACAACTAAATTCCTCTCAGAGGGTAACACTGCACTGTTGCTTTCTGCCATAACTGCTTTAACAACATAGTACGTTACGCGATCCGCCTCCCACTTAAAGGTCATGGTATAGTAGCCGTGGAAGTGTTATAATGTAACGAGGCAACCAGACACCATAACTGCAAAGAGATGTGTATGTAGGCAACGTGTTGTACCTAGAGAATACTGTACCTAGGAACACGTGATTGTTTTGCGTTTGTGCGAAATTTGTAATTACTTCGCGTTCTCCACTTTGAAATGCTGTACCATATACTGTACTAAAGCTATATGGTGGATATTGTTAATTTTTAAGCTAAAGAATTTTAGAGAATGTCAAATCAATCACCTTTCACCCGTCTAATTTCCAAATTGACATTTTATCAGGCTACCAGTTTCGGCGGTATATTAAGCCATCTTCAGGCCCCTGACCGACTTGTAGGAAAATTCCGACCTCGATTCAGGTCAAAATAGAGGCCGGAACCGAGGTCGGAATCTTCCTACAAGTCCGTTAGGGGGGCTGAAGATGGCGTAACGTATCGCCGAAACTGGTAGCCCAATAAATAATCGTTTGGAAATAAGACGGCTGAAAGGTGTTTGATTTGACATTCTGTACTGAACAGCCGGATCCCGCAACCATCTCTGAGAAGATGGACATACACAGAAAGAATTGTGTGAATAAAGTGCTGTCCGGGGTACCTCTCTTAAGAGTGGCCAGACGCCTTTTCTTTCGTAGTTTGGCAGATATATGAAGTTTCATTTTTGCGATGTGCAGCTAGAGTCAACCCAAACAAATCCTGCACATCTTGTCTTTCGTAAGACGGCCATTGTCGACGTCACGCATCGGTTTTTCCCGTATCAAACAAAATGGATTTTAAATCAGAATTTTACGTGCCTGTTCGATAGAGCGCTTCTAAATTAATCTAGTACTATATTCGTTTTATCGATATGTAATAACGGGGATAATGAAAACGCTAAGAATAAGCAGAACTCCAGCAGCAATTGAGTAGCGCGGTAGCTGTCAGCGTGGGCCAGGGCGGTGATGTCACTGCTGGAATACCGATTGTTCTTCGTGTTTTACGGTCCCCGGTAATACATATCAAAAAAACCAATATCGCAGTAGAGTAATTTAGGAGCGCTTTGTAGAAAAGGCACGTAAAATTCCGATTTGAAGATCATTTTGTTTGATGCGGGAAAAACACACTCATCACGTCGGCGCTGGCCGTCGTATGAAAGAGACGATGAGCAGGTTTTGTTTGGGTCGAATCTAGTCGCACACTGCAGAAACGAAACTGCAAGTATTGGGAGGTTTCTACCCCATTCTGTGGCATCTAGTAGTCAGGCCCACTAGATGAGTGGCTTGCCAAGCGAGTGCAATTATTACTCGTACATCAGAAATATTTTCAATAATTATTATACCCACTGCAACTACGCTTGAATTATGAGCCGTAGTGCCTATCAGTTAAGCTGTAATTTATTCTCGTCCTTACTTCTTAACGCAAAGGAATGGATAACGCATCTGACTAATAGCTAGTGCACGTTTCTGATGGACTCACTCCAACCTTCCTGTGGTATATACTTTATCCAAAGCTTGGACATCCCAGCAAGAAAATGGAGGTTATGGTAAAATACCTCAACAAAATGGCTACCCACAACTCTATAATTAAAACCACTAATTGTTTCATATATCTTCTCTATTATTACAATAAATTCTTTCACACTAATGTTGAAAAATTCCTTGCATTACATTTAAACACAATAGTTAAACAAATGATTCTCCAACCAATGGGCACGACATAACATAAGCATTTTACTATTCTATGGTCTCGTAATGTTTCTTTCTATTGCTCCTGTGCACTTTCTGGACTGGTAAGGAATCTTTCGCTACTTCATTCTCTCCCGCACTCTCTCACCCTCACTCATTAACAACATAACGAATGTACCGACTTTCGTACTATACTAGGAAACATAATGTTTAACCCACCGTACTTGAAACTAATTTGCTACTGTCTCATGCAAATCACATAGATTGAATACACACAATAAATCACACTGTAGTATAAAATACATCTCAAAACAAAATGTTTGGTTTTCTACTCGTTCTGCTTTCCCACATTAAACAATAGTCATCCCAGATTCACACGTCACTGACCCACGTTATAGTTTTCCTATTACAAACTCTGGAGAATTTATGCACATCTCCCTGTGCAACGCACCTCACATGGAGTTGCCGGGTAGATGGCTGACTCACCTTAATTCAGTCTCAGAGTATCTGAATATGAAGTTGGCGTCACCCGAATGTATCTCATAACGGAAGTTTTGGTATCTTATTCATCTCACACACGGATCCTCAGTTGAATTCTGGGACAAGCACTTCTAATTCTTTTTATTGTCTTACAGTCAGATTGAGACTCACACTGTACTCACTGCGTGCAGTGCTCCTCTCTCATTCAAGTTCTGCACACGGAAATCTTAATTATTTTCAACTTAGATTTATTAACGCAAGTATTTCATCTTAATTCTGCCACACGCTAGTATTTTGTATTATAATTACAACACGTGGTTTCTTTATCAGTTCCGAAGAATCCTATGTTCCCCATGAATTTTTATCTGCCTATCTTTTTCCGAACAATTTACATGACCTCCCACCAAAAGTTTCTGAAAAGAGAAATTATTAGTCCATCTACTCTTAAATATTCCACATGCATACCATTTTCATTTAAATTTGTTTTTTTCTGGAGCACACACAGAGCACGTCTTGGCACCTCAGGAACAAGCGACAGAGTGCTGAAACATGGCCGTTCATCCGGTCATCCCGCGCTTCCGCAAAAGTGCAGGAGGACCTTGACACCGTATTGGTCAGCCACATTCCAGGCTCTCTAGCGCTCTGGTATACTTCCTCTCTTTGGTTCGGCGAAAGGTGACCAGAGAACCGCCACAAAGATGATTATAGAATCTACCTTCACTATCTGTGGTCAACAGACAACCAGCCATTCATTCAATTCACAAACATTACCAAACTGGATTCAGGGATCTATTTTAAGGGAGTGCACATATGAATAATTAAACACACAAATTGCCATTCTTTCTTAGATTGGTATCCGGCTTCGGTGTATTAAATAAAATGGTGTTATTGTACAAAAAACGCTGCTCTGACAAGAACAGCAAAGTATGTTGTTGTACATCTTTTCTATGTCGGGCAGTACTGTACCCTTTCAGTTTGTACCAAAATACCACAGGAAATGCGCCTGACATTTCGCAGCAGACAAACCGTATCAAGCATTTTACTCACCTAAAATTCTTTACCTTAACAATTAATAATACCTTCCAAATGGCTTTAGTACAGTATACGATAAAACTCTTAAAACTGAAGAACGCGAGATAATTACAATGCTGCACAAAACACAACCACATATCTAACAACAGCAAAGACAGCAGAAAGTGACGGAGACTGTTTATGGTGGTCTCTGGTATCGCAATAGATTAATGCGAGTCCACTCTGAGAATCAGCACGTAAAATTTCGAGTTAAAAATAATTTTGTTTGTAGCGGGAAACGGACCGACGCTTTACGACGACACTGGATGCCGCATGAAAGACATGACGAAAATAATTTATTTGTGCTGACTCCACCTGCACGTTGGAAGCACGACATTGCAAATACGTATATGCGGAAACAGCAGAGAAAACGAACCTGACGACTCAGAGACACCCGTTGTATCTTTAGAATTGTTTGTATGAAATGTGGACAGTTAAACGTTCTTCGTTGGTCGCGCATCATCTTGTACCTAGGAGAAGAAGGAGGTCTTTTATCAGTGAACATGTAAAACATGCAAATGAACTGCGTTTATTTAATATCTTGAGAATTTTACCTGTCTTGATAATGGAATTTCGTTGCAGTTTTCAACAGCTTCTGTTTCAAAGTATATTCAACTTACCAGTGGTTTTTGAAAACGCTCCTGCTTAAATTCATTTCATTTATTGATTAATGGTGTGTAGATCAGTGACGAAATAACGAAGAGTCCATTAAATACGTAACTGACAAGACTGTAACGCTTTTAATTTCAATAGAATAATTTTTCCTAGGTAAATTATCGTGTTGTACCTTGGGAAATGTTCTCATATATGGGAAAACCTCACTTTGGCGGGGTAATTTTTGCGGCATATGAATAGAAAAAGCCGTCATTTGAAAATGGAATAAGAAATATTAAACTCCTATGGGTGGAGGCCAAAGTCTGAAAAGTGTAACAAGGTACAACACTCTCAACTGCTGTGAAACAGAACGCACAGCTCCTAGGCATATTCATGGATCCTGGAAATGCAAACTAAAATAAATTAGGAAATGCATTTCCCCATCCCAAAATCATTCCACTCTCCACTCATTCCAACGATCCCTCCAAATCGATCTCAAGAAATTCAGCACCCTGTGCTGCCAGTGGCACATTTTTATGAATCATGCAAAATCCCCAACAATAACTCTAGGAAAAGACGCTCGATCGTTCCGTCCCAGCACTCTTTCCTGGCAGTCTGCAGTTGTCTAATCCACATAACTGAAACATGACGTGAGTAGCGGGTAAAACTCGTCACCGGCCAATGTACCTTTCTTGCTGAACTGTTGTATAAAATATGAAACGATTGTAGCCAAGATAGGCAACGCCAGAAGTTGTAAGGGAGAGTTTCCAACAATGTACCCATTCCTAGTTCGTAGCACAGCTACAGAATTCTTACTTTGTAAGTAATCTAGATTTAGTGATGTAATAAAATGAAACAGCTGCAACTGTCCTTTCGATGTTGTTTATTATATAGCAACCAGTGTTGGTGGTTTAGTATACGATCTTCAGCCCTTAACTGACGCTGAAGGTGGTGAACTCCAATCGTATACACGATCCCATCAGTGGTCACCATCCACGAGCTGGCTTCCGTAGACTTCTGTAACAGTGATGTGTCTACAACCATCAACTATCAACTCACCGTTGCAGTAGTCTATGGAAGCCAGCTCGTGGATGGTGACCACTGGTACGATCGTGTGTACTATTGAAGTTCACCCCCCTTCAGTGTCAGTCAAGGGCTGAAGATCGTGTACTGATTCGCTGAAACTGGCTGCTACACAAGAAATAACGTCGGAAGGACAGCTGCAGGTGTTTCATTTTATTACATAAGTGAACGGCTAAGTTCCACAAACATTCATTCAGGATGCACGTACAAAAATTTAGTGAGGTCAGCGAGAGATACGTGCTTAATGGAGCCATACTCTGACATATGAGAGCTCTGCGTTGAGGAACAGATCATCTGAAGACAGGCTTGATTTTGTTGTAAGTTTGTAGGACGTGTATATTTCTATTGTCTGTTGTCAAATCACAATTTATGAAAGATGTTTGTATTTTATTAATAGGATTAAGTAGGAATAATTAATATTTGTTATGTTGGAAATAATTGTGGTAGCAGGGAATGTCTGCACCAAAGTACTGTTGACAAGAGAGACCGCAAATTGATATAATTTTTAAAAGGGCGGGAGAGACCGCGTATGGATACATTTTAAGAAAAGAGCGGGAAAGACCGCGCATTGATACTTTTTGTAATGGTAGCAGGGATTGTCTGCACCAGAAAGTATTGTTGGCAGGAGAAACCGCACTTACGCGTTCATAGGAGTCAGTAGTAAGTCAGTAGTAAGCGAGATGTGAAGCGAGTTGGTAGCAGGTCTGAAGCGAGAGGTTGAGAGGAGTAGTGTGCCTGCCAGCCACCAGCTATGATTTACAAGAGATTATAAACGGATGTACAGAGACATCAACTAACTATTATCATATGAGGAACTAATAATATTGAATTATTTTCTTTGCGAAACTCAAGACAACTGAAGGTATGTTTGCAGAATGCTAGTTGTAAGATTATTGTAAAATGTAAGTCCCATTTGAACTTTTGTAAAATCATTTCATTACCAACAGTAAATATTTTAAGCGTTTTCAGAATATAATAAATTTTTGCCAGCAATGTTGCATTACTGATTATAATCCATCCCAAAAACCATCAACATAAAACTTTGCAAAAATTTTATTGTTGTCAAGAAAAAGTGTAACTATGAATTACGTAACTTCAGTCAAATTAATTAAATAATAACATCAGCTTTGCTAATAAAGATTAACGTCAGCTTTGGTAATAAATACAGCCACTTATTATGCCAGCCCACCATCAGTTAATAGAGTATACTAAACCAGAGTAAGTATATTCATGTCGCAGTTCGATGTAGCAGTCAGATGGCGTCCCAGTAACAGTAAAAAAGGGTAAGGAACAGTTTTGGGTTATTGCAGATAACGACTGAGGGCCACGACGACGACACATTCCATGTTTCGTCAAAATAGTCAGAAAATCACTTTTAATAACCAGCAATTAAATTTGTATGCTATAATTGAGAAAGAGAATAAATTTCAAAGGGAAGATTTCATTTATTATTATTAAGCAAGAGATAGAAATCCTAAGGGAAGGTTACGCGGGTTATTGTAAAAGGGAAGGTTATCATTAACAAAAGAGGTATAGAGGAGACGGGAAGGTTTCAAGTTTTCACCTAACTTATTGTGTACGTGGCGACAAGAATTACCATTATAAGGTAAGCGGAAAAATAAATTTTTATTTATGGGAAACATACATATAATAATCTTAATTGTCAGATATTCATGTATCTAAATTTGTTGTGATTTCTTTGTAGAAAACTGATAGACAGAAAATAGCGACGTCGTCCCGCTATAAGTTTCCGATTTTGTACCATTACAATCACATGCAAAGAAAAATATCTTGCAGTTGAGGATGGCCTTACTTAAATCATTTTGTAATTTAGTCTTAGACTATAATAATATAAACCCCAAAGTGGTACATAATGAAAGTGTGTATCGAAGAAGCTCTTAGCAGTAAAATGGGTACCGGCGTTAAAATTATTGATATCATATTACCTAAGACCTAATTATATTGTACCAGATCTATTTTAATTATTTTATCAACTCATTTATGTACGAAGGGTTGTGCTATCCTGTCATTGCTTTTATACTAAGCAGCTCTAAACTGCGACTCCCAAGCCACTTCAGTTGCAAGCATAGTAAGCTAACGGCAGCCTCTCACGGCAGGTCATTGTGTTTCTCATAGTTTTCTTGTGTTTTTACATATTTTGACGGCGGCGACATAGGCTATAATTTTTTTGTGATTTCTATTCCAGTTTAACAAGACAGTAATGTTGTCTTAGTGCAACTATTAGTACAAAATGTGAAAATACAATAAATGAAGCAAGTGAAAGATAATACAGAATGAGACTGGCAGGAAGTGGAAAATGGCTAAGCGGGAATAGCTAGGAGATAAATACAAAACTGTAGGGACATGCATGACAAGGGAAAATAGATATCTTCATCAGCACCTTTAATAATCTATCTGTTAAATTTTTATTCTACTACATACCAATAACCAGTAAAAGAAAAATTAAGCAGAAGTATTATGAAAAGACAGTTACAAGTAAAATAAATTCTGAAACAGAAGCTATTGGAAACTATAACGAATTTCCGTTTTCAAGGCAGGTGAAATCATTACGATATTAGAAAAACACAGTTTATTTGCAAGTATAAAATGTTTCATTATCTCCTCCTGTTTCTGAATACAAGATGTTGCATGATAATGACTTAACTGTTCACAATATTCTAAAAAATTATAGCATTTAGTTCACGATTAAACTGTGGACGTATAGCTTTAATATATTATACAGCACTTGAATGTGCGGAACGTGAAATATTTAAAAAGGCTACGCAAAGCACAAAATTATGTCTAATAACAACAGAAAGTGTATAAAAT
This sequence comes from Schistocerca americana, assembly GCF_021461395.2. NCBI lineage: Eukaryota > Metazoa > Arthropoda > Insecta > Orthoptera > Acrididae > Schistocerca > Schistocerca americana. Next base: position 746,205,244 of record NC_060122.1, on the reverse strand, counting down.
GGGGAAATATCATGCGGCGGTCTCTATTACGCTTTCCTTCATCTGGTTCTAAAATCAGTCACTGGACTGAAGTATCGATCAGAAAACACCCTGGACTTCTAGGTACACTATTGTCTAGGTAAAGTCTTCCCTACTTTATTTAGTACATTTTGGCAGTTTAAAATGTCCTTCAGTCTTAACCACAATAGTTCTGTGTTTGCGACACTCGAGCTAAACCCATTGATCTATTTACCGAGGGTAGAGAAGGGCCGTCACACCGTCTCATTCATCTAACAAGAAACTCTACAAATTTTACGAGGGCGTCCTGACAAGCTATGCCTCCGAACTTTTTATGTGAATACTCAAAGCTTTTTAAATGAAACAAGCGTTGTTAACATTGTACGTCTTTATTGTTTATACCTACATGTTTGCAGGTGTCTGCCGATAGAGGGCTTCGATCCGTAGCGTGTAGTGGCGGTGTGTAACGTAACTATATCCGTGCATGAGAAACAGCATGTTGAATTTCGAATTCGAAGAGTTCGTCCACACATGTAGCACCCTCTCCAACCACATACGGGAACTGCAACACTGCAGCATCTGCAACAATTGCCGCGCAGAGTCGCCGCGCGGCCTGATATGCCCTGTGTTGGATTGCGCGGCCCCTCCCGCCGGAGGTTGGAGTCCTCCCTCGGGCGTGGGTGTCTGTGTTTTTCTTAGCTTAAGTTTAAGTTATTTTAAGTAGTGTGTAAGTCTAGGGACCGAAGACCTCAGCAGTCTGGCGTACATTTGAAGATTTTTTGCAACAATCCAATGCATTGGGTTTACGTCATCGATATACTCCATATAGTCCCGACATGACTTCATCCGATTTTCAGCTGTTGGGAAAAGTTAAAGAACACCTTCGAGGACTTGCTTCTCATAGCGATAAAGCGGTGAAAGCAGAGGTGAAGTTGCGGCTTCGTCAAAAAATGGTTCAAATGGCTCTGAGCACTATGCGACTTAAATTCTGAGGTCATCAGTCGCCTAGAACTTAGAACTAATAAAACCTAACTAACCTAAGGAGGCAGGATTCGAATCTGCGACCGTAGCGGTCGCTCGGTTACTGACTGTAGCGCCTAGAACCGCACGGCGACTTCGGCCGGCCCGCGGCCTCGTCAACAAAGACAAACGTTCTACTGTGACACTATCAAGAAACTGTTCACTCGTTGAGACAAAGTTGTTCGTCGCCAGTGTGACTATGTTGAGAAATAAGTGCACAGACATGAAGAATGAAGATGTTAATTGTTAATAACGTTTGTTTTATTTAAATAGCCTTACGAGTGTTCACATGAGTAATTCAGATGCATTACTTTCCAGCACGCCCCCGTAAGTTACGTTAATTATTAAGTGTATGTCTTGAGAAGTCTTACATTTAATATGTGATACAACATTTACGAAAAATTGTAGCACAAATAGTGAATAACAGTGGTTCATGTAGGATAAAAGGAAACAATTTACATCATGAAAAGTAAGCAAGAAAGACTTACATCCTTCAACTTCCGAGGTGTGGTCTCTTAGACGGCGCCAAAATTTTCTAACTCGCTCTCCAAGGCCAGTTGCGGTAGAATACTTCTATACTCTCCCTCAAATTGTCAAGCCTACTATGTTTTTTGTCCGTTGCGTTATCACCTTCTGTGTTTATTGTTGACTCGTGTTATTGATGGGTGTTGGAGTCTTATAGGCTGCGCCCCCTAAACAACGTACCTGTTTCCTTCACTACGGGACCGTATAGCTCAAAATGTGTTCGCACGAATGTGTCAGTTTCAACTTTCCCGAGTTTGATGAAATTGTTAGTCGGCCTACGGAGGAAGGTGTCAGTCATATAGATCAAGAAATAAACAAAAAAAGACGACGATTTTACATTAGCCAGCGATCACAGTTCTGCTATCGAACAAGAGTATCGTTCAGAGGAAGAACTTCAGGAAAGGTGTGATGGGGATCTGTCTGTTTCTTCAAAGAAATAGTTAAAGTGCCTGTTAAAATCGAATTTGTTCTGGGTGTTGATAAGAAAAATGTAGTTCCCAGCAATGAGCGTGAGTTTGGCAGACTTTCTTTCTGTACCTACCGGGTGGAATTTTTATGTGTAAATTTACACCCTGGAATTTTATTTTTATTTGTAACTTTCTTTGCTACAGAGATTGTATAATTTTCAGAATGTGAAATGCTCTAACAGTCAATTTATGTCTACTGTTTAAGAGAACCACACAAAATTATGTGCTTCTGTGTGATAAATAGTAAAATGCTGCAGGCTTTGTTTAGCACAATAAAATAAAGTAGAAGCATTTAACACTTAAAAAATTGTAAAAATAAGTGTTGTATAGCACAAATTAAAAATTTCAAATGCTTTTTGCCTTAAATATCGATTTAAACATGAGAGTCCCAGACACCCCACCTCGTGGAATACGTTACAGAAAAGTCACCTCGCGAGTTAAGGGATATTATGACAAGGTAGAAAAAATGAAAAAAAGGTAGAAATGGGCCAATGAGTACGGGTTGAAAGGCAAAAAAAGAGGTACGTGGTACAACACGAGTGCTGAAGAGAGAGGCAGAGGGAATGTACTGACTGACTGAGAAACGAAAAGAGAAAGTACGGCAACTGGAAATGATGGGAGCATTTGCTTTACTGTTTGATTAAATATTGTAAAGAGAAGTTACGAGGTTGGCTGTCTGAAGCGCTGCAGCTTTTTCTCGTACACCACAAGGCAGTGAATTCTTGTCAGAGTGTGGGGAAGCTTTTTTCAGAGGTAAAGAGAAGCAACAGAAAACGAGTTTGCGAATATTTTGTACGATAGGCACAGCTAGGACACTAAATAACCGAGACCTTGAGTTACGGTTATGATGAGAATTGCTTGATCTCTAATGTGAAGTACTTGCTGGCATGAGCACAGAGAAGCCGATGAAGTAGATGTACGAGTGGTATTTAAAAGATACCAAACTTTTGAAATAGGGCCTTAAACGGCAATCCCAGCGGTAAGTTTAGGCAATAAACTACCGTTAGCCCCGTTTCACTGGCGAGCCACTGTCGCTCAAGGGAGCACTTGCAAAAGCTGTTCCTCACATTAGAGACAGAGTGTTAATGAGAGAATTTCAAAAACAATGTGTGCGTGTGTGTGAAATTTTGCTACAAATCTGGGAAAAATTGTCGCAGTGGTTGGGCAAAGCATCTCCTTGTCCATAAAAGTGATGTTAGTGCGTTGTGAACGTATTTTCTCGACTGCAAACGCACTTTCCACCAGGAGGTTTTGTGGTGTCACCGCCAGACACCACACTTGCTAGGTGGTAGCCTTCAAATTGGCCGCGGTCCGTTAGTATACGTCGGACCCGCGTGTCGCCACTATCAGTGATTGCAGACCGAGCGCCGCCACACGGCAGGTCGAGTCTAGAGAGACTCCCTAGTACTCGCCCCAGTTGTGCAGCCGACTTTGCCAGCGATGGTTCACTGTCTACATACGCTCTCATTTGCAGAGACGACAGTTTAGCATAGCCTTCAGCTATGTCATTTGCTACAGCAAGGCGCCATATTAGGTAACTACGAATGTATTCTGAACAGATAATATTGTGAATCATGTACCGTCAAGAGCGACGTTCATCATTAAGGGATGAAAGTAAAATATCAAACTAATTACGTCCGCTTTCTGAATTCTAACTCCTTGTCATGTTCCAGACCTCACGTCAGTTTAGTTCTTCCCTCCTCACGTCAGCCTGCGTGAGCCCAAACGCATGCATTTCGGCCCCCATTCCTAACACGGTGTTGGCTCTTCTGCCAACACAACAGTTTTCACCACCTGTTCAGATCGTAAGCAAGGAAACCTACCAGTGAATTATAATGCGTGTGAGGGACAGCGCGCCAGAAGGAGAGCTGAATTGTGGAATAACTAGACTTGGATGTTGCGTCGTGTGAATGCGCCGGCCATGCACCGCTCCTCGACAGTACTGTCTGCCAAAACATCAGACTCCCGTTGTTCTCCATCCACCCTGTTTCCCGGACCTAGTCCCAGCAGACAATTTTTCCCCTGCCTAAAGTTAAAAACACGTCGAATAAATGAAGTTAACAAACCATAGGGGAGATACAGGACAGTTCTTTCTAGAGATGGGTGAAACGATGAGAATGGTGTATTTCCAGTGGACAAGTTTGATGGTGTCAATGCTTAAAATGCAGTGCAACGAACAATAAGGATGTTGTAGGCAAAGGTCCGTCTTTTCGTGAATATCCCTCCTAGAGTGTTGTAACTTTTCTGTCTGCAACCATCCTAACTGGGAATATCAGTCTGGACCAATAGTTGCTCCGGCAGAGGTCACTCCTACATTTATACTATGTTGTGTACATAGTTCCGCGTAGTCAGCACGTACACAACTTTCCCACTAGAGCGCGCCCTGCTAAGCACAACAGGCAGGCGCAGCGCTCGTCCGTCTCCGCACTACGAGATGGCGCTTCCTTAGAGACGGACCAAATTCTGCTTCCGCCGATTCGCGTATTAATATGTAACAAAGCCAATGCGATTGCTGCTAACGTAGAACCTATTCTCCTCGCGGATGACACTCGCGCAGTGGCCGACTCGAGTGGCCGAGCGGTTCTAGGCGCTACAGTCTGGAACCGCGCGACCGCTGTGGTCGCAGGTTCGAATCCTGCCTCGGGCATGGATGTGTGTGATGTCCTTAGGTTAGTTAGGTTTAAGTAGTTCTAAGTTCTAGGGGACTGATGACCTCAGAAGTTAAGTCCCATAGTGCTCAGAGCCATTTGAACCATTTTTGAACTCGCGCAGTGATACATGAATGCGCAAGGTATTATAACAAGTGTACAGACCTCCGAGTAGTCAGTCTCCATTAGTCTGTACCAGTCTGCATTTGTCTTCACCAGTCTGTACCAGTCAGCATGATTGTGTACCAGTCTATAGTCAAGTTTCAGTCTGCACCCAATAAGATTATCATATTCTTGTACATATCCACGAAGATAAATTTATAGACACTTTGTCGAGTATCAGAGATACGTGAGAATAAGATTAACGTACCAAGACCAAAGGAACTTCAGATTGTCAATTGTAAACAGCATCCAGAATCAAGTTACGTAATGTCTATGCTTTTTACTACTTTAATAAATGTGTGTGAAAGTTAATCAAGTTCTGTTTAAAGTTTGTCACCGTCAATCTGCTACTCTAAGCGTGCAAATGGCATTTCTATCGTCTGACCTAACGGCAGAAGATAAACACGCCACAATAAGACCACGAGACATATTGCTGACATTAGCCTACTTCGTTAGAGCGACAAGTCAAATAATCTGATTGTGTGTGTACCGAAGGTCTTACAGTACGCACACCACATACTACTATTTATTTTAGTTGCTGTTTGGCGCTTACCGTCTCTTTGGAGTGTTGGGACCTCTGCCCATTGAACCACCAGGTGATGCGCGCCGGAGGTCTGGAGCCGGAGGACTGGCACAGCAGGTCGTAGCGGCGGCCGGCAGACAGCGGCTGGCTCACCCCAAGCAGCCGCACGTCCAAGGGTTGCACTGCGAGCAGAGAGTCTAGTCAGCAGCCGTAGTTAACTGTGCTAAAGTTTCTCAGCGCTGAATGATGTGTGTGTGTATATACAGGGTGTTTCAAAAATGACCAGTATATTTGAAACGGCAATAAAAACTAAACGAGCAGCGATAGAAACACACCGTTTGTTGCAATATGCTTGGGACAACAGTACATTTTCAGGCAGACAAACTTTCGAAATTACAGTAGTTACAATTTTCAACAACAGATGGCGCTGCGGTCTGGGAAACTCTATAGTACGATATTTTCCACATATCCACCATGCGTAGCAATAATATGGCGTAGTCTCTGAATGAAATTACCCGAAACCTTTCACAACGTGTCTGGCGGAATGGCTTCACATGCAGATGAGATGTACAGCTTCAGCTGTTCAATTGTTTCTGGATTCTGGCGGTACTCCTGGTCTTTCAAGTGTCCCCACAGAAAGAAGTCACAGGGGTTCATGTCTGGCGAATAGGGAGGCATATCCACGCCGCCTACTGTATGTTTCGGATAGCCCAAAGCAATCACACGATCATCGAAATATTCATTCAGGAAATTAAAGACGTCGGCCGTGTGATGTGGCCGGGCACCATCTTGCATAAACCACGGGGTGTTCGCAGTGTCGTCTAAGGCAGTTTGTACCGCCACAAATTCACGAAGAATGTCCAGATAGCGTGATGCAGTAATCGTTTCGGATCTGAAAAATGGGCCAATGATTCCTTTGGAAGAAATGGCGGCCCAGACCAGTAATTTTTGAGGATGCGGGGACAATGGGACTGCAACATGGGGCTTTTCGGTTCCCCATATGCGCCAGTGCTGTTTATTGACGAAGCCGTCCAGGTAAAAATAAGCTTCGTCAGTAAACCAAATGCTGCCCACATGCATATCGCCGTCATCAATCCTGTGCACTATATCGTTAGCGAATGTCTCTCGTGCAGCAATGGTAGCGGCGCTGAGGGGTTGCCGCGTTTGAATTTTGTATGGATAGAGGTGTAAACTCTGGCGCATGAGACGATACGTGGACGTTGGCGTCATTTGGACCGCAGCTGCAACACGGCGAACGGAAACCCGAGGCCGCTGTTGGATCACCTGCTGCACTAGCTGCGCGTTGCCCTCTGTGGTTGTCGTACGCGGTCGCCCTACCTTTCCAGCACGTTCATCCGTAACGTTCACAGTCCGCTGAAATTTTTCAAACAGATCCTTTATTGTATCGCTTTTCGGTCCTTTGGTTACATTAAACCTCCGTTGAAAATTTCGTCTTGTTGCAACAACACTGTGTTCTGGGCGGTGGAATTCCAACACCAGAAAAATCCTCTGTTCTAAGGAATAAACCATGTTGTCTACAGCACACTTGCACGTTGTGAACAGCACACGCTCACAGCAGAAAGACGACGTACAGAATGGCGCACCCACAGACTGCGTTGTCTTCTATATCTTTCACATCACTTGCAGCGCCATCTGTTGTTGAAAATTGTAACTACTGTAATTTCGAAAGTTTGTCCGCCTGAAAATGTACTGTTGTCCCAAGCATATTGCAACAAACGGTGTATTTCTATCGCTGCTCGTTTAGTTTTTATTGCCGTTTCAAATATACCGGTCATTTTTGAAACACCCTGTATGTGTATGTGTGTGTGTGTGTGTGTGTGTGTGTGTGTGTGTGTGTGTGTGTGTGTGCGTGCGTGCGTGTTCTGAGTGAGAGTTAAAGTACATGATAGGAGAAGCAAAACGCTCCGGTGAAGCGCAGCGAGCCATTCGCGTGATAACTGTGAATGTATAGCTACAAGCCGCCACTGACTTAAGCGTAAAACATTGTTCTAGTTATGTCAAATGCGTTCGAAGTTTGAATTTCGAGATTAATTACTTATCGAACTCAGTTAGAATTTCACCCATTGTCTATCTCAAGCTGAAATACAATAGCACGTGATATGCTGCAATTTACGCTCGCATCTGTTGAAAGACGGCCGCTTCCGCAAGAGCGTTCGTCACGCCGCTGGGTCGCGCGCCACGCTATGTCATTTGTTAGCTCTAAGACGAGCCGCCTGTTGGCGAGTTGCATCTTTGCAAGACACTGAGAGGTGTATCTTAATAGGAAGCACAACCTCTGACCGATGCCGGCCAATATGAGCCCTGGCGGTGCAAATATCGGTTTTGACGCCTCGGGCAGCTGTGCACAAAGCACTCTTGTCCCTGGCGGTTCATCAGATGGTCGTGTTTTAGACGCTTATCATTCTCTTTCGTGATGTGCAAATTCAGCCAATATCTAACAGGATTGCGACGACGTCGAGATACGGTGAAGTCGCAGACAGCGACGAGTATTGAGTGCATGTACATACATAGATACATACTCCCCGCAAGCCACGTACAGTGCTTGGCAGAGGGTACACAGTACCGTTACTAGTCATGTACCTTGCTATTTCACTTTCAAACAAAGTGAAGGGAAAAGACTGCTGTATACATGACTCTGTATGAGCCCTAATTTCTCGGTTGTTTTTTTTTTTTTTTTTGTGGTTTCAGGTCGCACAGCTACAGTGGTCATTAGCGCCCAGACTAACTTATGAATGCACTGCGAGGCACAATGTTAAAACAGCAACTAAGAAGGACAATACTATAAAAGGCACAATGACAGGCAATGGATTAAAAGAAAACAGCATAATCAAATGTCCTTAGACAGGTTTGTCAAGTGGATAAAACGAAGAACGCGAGCAGCTGCTCCTGGGTCATCCGCTAAAATTTCAGCCAGAGTACATGGCAGGCCAATATCAATGCGCAGTGTATTAAAATTCGGACAGGACGTTAAAATGTGGCGTACCATCAGCAATTGCCCACGTGGGCAGAACGGCGGTGGCTGAACCGGCAGTGTCCAATCCGTAACCGGGACAAAACGACCTCCTCCCGCCGGGAAGGGCGTGAATAGGTCGTCCAAGCCGCGGGGAGACGTTTCAAGGCCCGAAGCTTGTTTTCAGTAAGTGTAAACCAATCGGCCTAATTTCTCGTATCCTATCTTCGTGCTCCCTAGGGGAAATGTATGTTGGCGTCAGGAGAATCGTTCTGCAGTCATCTTCAAATACCGGTTCCCTAAATTTTCTCAACAGTGTTCGTCGAAAGAATGTTGCCTTTTGCCAGGGATTCTTATTGAGTTCACGAATCATCGCCTTAACACTTGTATGCTGTTCGAGTCTACCTTTAACAAATGTAGCAGTCCGAATATGAACTGCTTCTATGTCGTACCTTAACCCGACCTGTTGCGGATCCCAAAGACTTGATCAATACTCAAGACTAGGTTACGTCACTAAATTAGTACTTGCTTTCAGGTTCTGCAGAATTATGTTAATTTTCACGTTGCATTTGCATACGAATTTGCAATGGATAACGTCAAGTTTTTATTCTCTCTTTCGACCTTATCACCAATTGGCTTAGCCGTGCGAGAATGGAAGTAATTTACATACAACTTCTTTCACTTGTAAGATCATGTTTTGGAAGCATTAATTTTAATTTTTCTTTTTGTTATGTGGTTCAGTGGGGATGTTAAACAGAGTGATCTGTACTTTTTATTTATCCATGACGGACAACATCAAGCATTGATCAGCCAGAACATTATGGCTACCCACTTAATACTTCATACGCCCAATTTGGCAAGGCTAATGGCGGTGACACGGCGTAGCATGAAAGCAATGGGGCATTGATTGGTAGGCAGCTGTAGGAGTTGGCACCACATCTGCACACACAAGTCACCTCATTCCCGTAAAGTCCGGGGAGGGGCCGATGAGCTCTGGCTCCAAGTTACATCACATCCCAGATGTGTTCGATCGGGTTCATATCTGGCGAGTATGGGGGCCAGCACATCAATTGGAGCTCGCCGCTGTGCTCCTCGAACCGCCCCGTCGCTCTCCTGGCCTTGTGACATGGCGCATTGTCTTGTTGAAAAACGTCAGTGCCGTCGGTTAACATCATGGTCATGAAGGGATATATGTGGCCTGCAACCAGTGTACGATAGTCTTTGGCCGTCATGGTGCCTTGAACAAGCCCCACTGCACCCATGGATGCCCATGTGAATGTTTCCCGAAGCCGCCATAAGCTTGTCTTCGTGCTGTAGTACAGGTGTCAAGGCGCCGTTCCCCTGGAAGACAACGGATTCACGCATGATGGAGAAGATATCGGAATTCATCAGACGCTCTGCTACTCCACCAACGCCCAGTGCCGATGGTCACATACCCATTTCAGTTACTGTTGACGACATCGTAGTATTAAGATCGGCACATGGATGGCTTGCCGGCTGCCGACGCCCATGGTTAGGAGTGTTTGGTGCACTGTGTGCTCAGTCACACTTGTATTCTACCTAGCATTAGGGTCTGTTGATGTTAGTTCCACCACAGTTCGTCGTCTCTCCTGTTTTACCAGTCTGCCCAGCTTATGGTGTTCACATGTGTAATGACGGCTAGCCGCCCAACCCCACGGCGTCCGGACGTTGTTTCACCTTCGTTTCGCCACGTGTTGAAGAGACGAATCTCAGCACTCCTCGAACACCCGACAAGTCGTGCGCTTTCCGAAATGCTCGTGCCGACCCTCCGTACTATAACAGTTTACCCTCGATCGAACTCAGATAACTCGCTCGCATTCTCCGTTCTACACAATGACAGCAGCCTCACATCGACCTAAAATCGACACAGATCTGTCCAGACGATCACATGCTGAAAGTGATAAGGGTAGTAAGAATTGCCATGGAGAACGTTCCACACGGTCGTCTGGGTTACCCTGTACTGGCGGGCCAACTGCCTGGTACTGACACGTCGTTTCACCTTAAACAATGTTAATCACATTTTCCTCCAACTCTGGTGCCCGAACATTTCGGGTACGTCCTTCACGTTTTCCTGCTTCCTGGAACGACCCTGTCTCAGACAAACGGCGAGATATTGTTGCAAACACTGAATGTTGTGGTTGTTGTCGGCGGGGATAGGTCTCCTGATAGAACATTGCTTCTCACCGCCCGTTGTCATTTGCCTTTCCGTACGTAAACACCTTGTCGGCAGGCTCTCGATTCGAATACAGTACAATTGTGTACAACGCTGTGTCACACTTTACAAGATGAGTCAGCAAGAGAAGTGAATCTGACGCAACATTACCTGGTACTATAGCAGGAGAGGGCTTTGGGGCGTGATGTATGAGGAACAGTACTACCTCGTAGGAGGAAACTACGCATACTGAAGAGTGGCTGCATGGTATAGCACGTATTAGTACGTAGTCTCTGTAACAAAGTGTGATCTAATAAATGGTCTCTAGCATGGAAACCGTGCATTTCCGCACCCTGCAAAATGTTCTCAATCACTGACTGACTAAACCGCCGAATCAGAAAAGCGCCCACTGCAGGCAGACGCAGAAACTGAAGCTAGCTCTCTACGCAATCTAGAAAGAGCTTCCACGACACCGTATATTAAAGGCGAGAGGGTGCTTATACTGTTCGCATTCTGTTAAAGTATTAGTCAGCGTCGGCCGGTGTGGCCGAGCGGTTCTAGGTGCTTCAGTCCGGAACAGCGCTGCTGCTACCGTCGCAGGTTGGAATCCTGCCTCGGGCACGGACGTGTGTGGTGTCCTTAGGTTCGTTCGGTTTAAGTAGTGCTAAGTTCTAGGGGACTGATGACCTCAGATGTTTAGTCCCATAGTGCTCAGAGCCATTCGAACCATTATTAGTCAGCCTCGAAAAAATTTGTGTCTCCGTCTCGAACTAGATTTGGACCGATTGTATTTTCATGAAAGAATGATTTAGTGGTTAAACTTTCCTCGTTTATATGTGGTTTTATCTTTGTATGACTTCGAATGGTCATTAAACTCATGTGGACGTAATTTTATGTTCTTGCAGTTGTGCTCGATAAGTGAGTACTAGACTCCGCTGACTTCGATTCAAGTATTGCACCCTTCTTTTACTTAATTTATTCATTTTTTTCGAGACTTTCATGGAAGTAACGTTCAGTTTCCACACTTGACATTTCATCATTCACAGTTGATTGTATGCCCGCTACAATTTGCCGCCGGCGGGGAATAAAACCAACAGGGACATCAAGATAGCATTACAAGCAACGAGGTAAGGAAACATTCACCTGTTGGGCTAGTGAAATTGCAGCAAGCTTGCTGGATTTTCTCGTAAGGACTGGTTAACGCAGCCATCCACGTTTAACAGTTCGTAAAGATTAATTTGCACTGTTGTCATGTCCGACGCAGTAATCTGTCGCTGCTGGATTATTCTTCATATCTCAAGCTAATTAGTTAATCGGTTAGATAGTGGTGTAAGAGAGGATTCACTACACATTACTGTGCGTCCATATTTGAAGCGTTCGTAAAACTCCTTTATCGTTGAGTTGCACGCAAATGCCTGTAAATGGTTTCCACTTGGATACAGCAAAGCTTTGACAATATTTTATGCGTTATGGTTAATCACTTTGTTCCGTCGTTTTACAACTTACTGGAATCTGACGACCTCATTGGTCGTCTGCCGGCGACTGATGCTTTCCATTGGCGGGAAAAAGACACAACAGCACACTACTGACCCTCACTACATCTCAACTGAGGAAAGTCTCCCGCCCTCCATTGGTTTATGAGGGAAAGAATTCGATACTCTTTGAACACACTCCATAACGTTTCCTCACCTTGTCATGTACATGAAACGCCATCTGTGGTATTCTACCTTGCGATGGCAGTGGACGTAACGTCTATGCTCATCAGTGCAGGCATCAATGAGCAGGTAAGCCATATGCATTATACTGACTAACATTTACGTCAATGATAAAAGATAATTTAGACGTCATCAAGTAATTGGTAAATTCAGAACTGAAAGAAGATTAATTAAGATTTTCATGACCAGGCTTCCGATGTGTCTAAAAAAGGCCTTTTGGGACCAATGTGCATCCCCAGTTTTTATTATCACGGTCACAAATAGTCTTTTAATGTGAAAAACCATTAAAAAATTAGCGCAGCTCAGTGCAAAATGGAGAGACGTGTGTTGTGTATTACTAGCACAGGTGAAACAACAGATTGTTGCGGAAGACGTGACTATGACAGTAATGAAAAAGAAATCTATGTGGGGAAGATATGTACCCATGTGGTAAGTACTAGGTAGACCGAGAGAGGCAGAGTTGACGGTAGAAATTGTGTACATGAAACCAGAAAACATAAAGGAGTGACCCGGATGCGAATTGTCGAACTCTCCTCCCTCCTGCCAACCTCATCATCTCAGAGTTGCACTTTTATGTCCGTACTGAACGGAAAAATCTAAAGGGGGCTATAAATGCCCAATGCCGTAATGACAATAAATACAGGGTTGTTAAAATTGAACTTTCGCTATTTAAGCCAATGTAGACGGGAAACTATGAACCATGTTGGTATCCAAATTTATAGCTGTGATGTTCAGACTGTACGCTGTGCCGGCCGTTGTGACCGAGCGGTTCTAGGCGCTGCAGTCCGGAACCGCGCTGCTGCTACGGTCAGGTTCAAATCCTGCCTCGGGCATAGATGTGTGTGGTGTCCTTAGGTTAGTTAGGTTTAAGCAGTTCTAAGTCTCGGGGAGTGATGACCTCAGATGTCAGGTCCCATAGTGCTTAGAGCCATTTGAACCATTTGAACTGTACACTGTGGGAATTTCGTTGTTAGTAGTGTGGTTTGAGCCCAGCTGTTCCGATGCACAATGGAGTTCATCTAGCATTGCTCCTTAGCTCACTCGGGACCTCCGTAACAAATTTGGGGAGAAACGAATCGTTGGCCTATCATTTTCCTCTGTGTGACCACCAAGAACACTAGATTTGAAACCGTGCGATTTCAGGCTGTTGGATTAAATAAAGTTCAGTGTTTATAAAAGGGGTACTAACGGACGTTTAAGGCTAAAGATGAGGAGAGCATGAGATGTTTCTGTCTTCCCAGGCTTTCGCGGATGAACATGATTGTCATATTGAGATACACTTGTAATCTGGACTGTAGACATTTTACGCAATTACCAAATGTTAACAACGACAACATCCAAGACATTAACAAAGGCTAAAGAGTGATATTAAAATTTTAGCCTCGAAGGATATCAATGATAGGTTTCGCTGATGACATTACTAGCCTCAGAGAAAAATGTAAAAGTAATGAGAAGTAGTAGAAATGAGAACAGAGAAAAACTTAACATGAAAATAGTGATAACGACCTAGACGAAATTAAGGAATTCTGCTACATTGGAAACAAAATAACCCGTGGCGGCCAAATCGAGGAAGATACACGAAGCAAACTAGTGCACGAAAAGGGAGCATTCCCGGCAAATAGAAGGGTACTGGAGTCAAACACAGACCTCAATTTCAGGAAGAAATTTCTGTGAGGTTAATTTTGGAGCACAGCACTGTACGATAGCGCATGGACAGAAGGAAAACCGGAACAGATGCGAATCGAACCGTTTAAGATGTGGTGCTGGTGAAGAAGTGCACTGGTAAGCTAAGAAACGAGGAGGTTCTCCGCACAATCGGCCAAGAAAGAAACGTATGAGAAACACTGACAAGAAGAAGGGACAGAATGGTAGAACACGTGTTAAAGCATCGGGGATTAACCTCTATGGACCTAAAAGGAAGTGTAGAGGGTAAACACTGTAGGGGCAAGCAGAGATTGGAGTACATCTAGCACATAATTAATGGCGTAGGGTACAAGGGCTATCCTAAAATGGGTGGCGCAGGAGAGGATCGTCGTGGGCAATATCAGACCAGTCAGTAGACGACTGACTAAACAAAAGAACCCAATCAGGTGGAAATTAAAATCTCTTTGCTTCAATGGTTTGTTCTTTATTTCTCTCCCAAGTGCCCTTACACAGGTTTCCACAAAGTTTCATCGTCCTATGACCACTCGTTTTTCTTGAGGACCCTGTGGAGTAGTGGAACCTAAATTGTAAACACGTTGTAGATCAGTGGAAGTACACGAGTGACATTACAAGAATTGTGTGTCGACAGCACTAATGTGTCGAAGTTGTATCCTACAGGACTTATTAACTCCAGTGCAGACTGTCCAACAAAACGAGGCCTTTTCGAAATTTGCCGTTGATGGCGTTGTCCACGCACGGTGCCTCGACCACTGTATTTACAAACAATATCTGCCCATGCTAGCGGGCCCGTCGCATCGAATCGAGTTCGCTATTGTGCCTCAGGAAATTGAAGCATTAGCCCGAAGGGCAGATCACTTCCATTTATGCAACGGAATGATCGCATGCGGCTTTTCCCACAGGAGTTAAATTTCCATTATAACGGAGGCGATAGACCGAAATTCATGTTGATGATAATGGCGTCGTGCGTGCGCGCGCTCAAAGCAACGTGTGATCATGAATATTGCATACAACAATACTTACGGCAGGAGTAATTGCGTTACCACGCCCTGCGGCTCGCGAGCTGCGGGGACTATTAGCTGCACGTGGCGGCCACTTAAGGGGAGTATCTGGTCAAAGCAAGGCACGTCAAGCGTCACAGCCGCATCGCCCCGCGACCGATCCATCGATCACGGCCCCGAGAAGCGGTTCTTACATCGATGTTAATAGGAGGGAACCACTTTGACCAGACAATCTTCTTTCGGAATAAGGACTTAGAGCAAAAATTACACTATGCTGCATTCTTTTAAAAAACCTTGGAACGACGTTTTATGACTACAAGATCATGTTTAAAGTATTTTTCACTCTAATTTAAAATTGGATTTTGGTTTTTCAGCATCACGTCAGATTTTTGTACAGATCATGTCTGAAATTTTAGCTGCAATCAAATCTTCTTCATGTAGACAATATTTTAATAGCATTAAAAATAAATTATTTACTTTGTAGCCTTCTATATAATCACTACACATTAGCTTAGACAATTGTACATTTTCGCTTACATTGTTAATAATTGTAACAAAAACGCTACACATGTAAAAAACTTAATTTCCCGTCCGTGACTTCACTGAATTAAGTTCCTTGTGACATGGAGCGAAACCTCAATTCCTTGATTGCCTCCGATTAGCATAAACCAGTAGTTAGTTATCATTTTTGCGCACCACTTTTTCTGGTATCTCTTTCTCACCGACTTGATGTACTTGTGTAACGGTTCTCCTTGTTCTACACAGACATAGCCAGAAGTTCGCAGGGATAAACTAAGGCTGGCCTAAGTGGCCGTGCGGTTAAAGGCGCTGCAGTCTGGAACCGCAAGACCGCTACGGTCGCAGGTTCGAATCCTGCCTCGGGCATGGATGTTTGTGTTGTCCTTAGGTTAGTTAGGTTTAACTAGTTCTAAGTTCTAGGGGACTAATGACCTCAGCAGTTGAGTCCCATAGTGCTCAGAGCCATTTGAACCATTTGGATAAACTAAATATGTGAATGTTACGTCCTAATATAATGAAGCACGAAAACTGCGAAATGCATTACATTCATCTTTCCAATTTTCGCGTTTTCAATTCCTCTACACATATCTGGTGTACCATGTGTAGTGCCCAGCTTTCGTCTTGATCGCCACGCCTTATACCAAAGTATGCATAGTAGACATTTTCACTAAACTGTTAATGTCCTGTATTTATTTAGCAATAAAGTAGCTACCACAAAAGCAACAGAATACGTCTGGGTTATTCAAATAGTCGAGGAAATTCATTTCTAAGAAACTGCAAAACTACATTTAACAGCACAACTATAACTTCTCATTATTATAGAACATGCCAACAACAACAACACCAAGCCAGATAGGTGTGACAAATGGTGAGAAGTATGTACAAGTACCACAGGTATCTAAAACAATATTTCTCTTACCTGAAAAAACAAGCAAAAAAAAAAACCGTGGAAATTAGATTTAAATGAGAAACGAGTTTACTCTGTTCGTCAAAGACCTATTCGTAAAAAGGAATAAGTTAACAATAGATCTGAAATCAGCACAGAAACGTACTTCAGGAACAGTGACAATTACGCAAATATTAAAAGTCATGTTACATAGTGTTATTATTAAATACGGATCGTTACCGACCTAATCTTCAGCAATAGTTTGGCGGGTATATAATTGTTACTCCAAATTTAGCCAGCTCACCTGTAGAATGAATTCTCCGCGTCATTGTAGTGTTATGACTACCGGTACTGGTTATTTAATCATTTCTGCTGGTACCTGAGCCAACGGCCTTGCCACAGCGGTAACACCGGTTCCGGCCAGATCACCACAGTTAAGCGTAGTCGGGCGGGGATAACATCTGGATGGGTGACCATCCGGTCCGCCGAGCGCTGTTGGCAAGCGGGGTCCACTCAGCCCTTGTGAGGCAAACTGAGGAGCTACTTGACTGAGAAGTAGTGGCTTCGGTCTCGTAAACTGCCACACGGCCGGGAGAGCGGTGTGCTGAGCACATGCTCCTCCATGTCCGCATCCAGTGACCCCTGAGGGCTGAGGACGACACGGCGATGGGTCGGTACCGTTGGGCCTTCCAAGGCCAGTTTGGACGGAGTTAACCTTTTTTTTTTTTTTTTTTTGTTTTTTTGTTTTTTTTTTGTTTTAGCTGATATCTGAAGGAAACAGCGATCCTAGATAGAATGCGTATCTTGCATACAGTACGGTGAACTTACGTTTAATAATCAACAAAAGCAGTCGGCCAACTATTTACCACTAACAAAAAAAGTCTTCAGAATTTATGCAAGTCCCAAACAAGAAAGATCCAATAAACAGCCGCAGAAGAGTGAGATATATTTTCTCTTTGGAATCTCGGATGGTGTAACAACAGATATCCGAATTAAATGGACGGAGAAATAACCACATTTTTTAAATCTCCATATCACACCGTCATTGCAAAAGCGTGGGAACAGAGACTGAAACATACATCATGCGCAACGGTTAGAATATTTAACGGAAAAATAATCTTAGAAATAAACAAGAGAGATATAAGAAATGGAAAGACATGCAAACATCGGATATTCGCTGCTTAATCAATTAAAACTTCACCCCAATGAGACTCTAATAAGTACTATCGAAGGCAATACTTTTATCAATTTAGCTATCTAACTATGAATCAAATCTTCAACATTCTGGTACCTGTGTCTTACACTTTAAGATTTCCACAGGAGTACTGCAGCGGAATTTAATCTAGCTCGGAGTCTGACCTCAAAGAATAGAATGCTTTTATTCAAAGCTATTTCTTCCGTGTAGGTAAAAAGGTATAATTCTTTCAGATATTACTCTTAGGAAATAAGTTTGTCGAACGGAACCATAATGTCATTCAGCATTCAGAACTAGATAATATGAAGCTCAACCTCGAAAGGGAAAAGAATAGGAATGGAGAATCACCGTGCTGTTCGCAAAGGAGCCGTTGTTCTAGCCGCGTTAGTTGAATAAGGAAATCACGGCAGTACAAATGAAGATTGACGGAATGCGATTTGAATCCCACTCAGTCTGAATGTGATTCCTGTGCCTTTACCGTTGTGCCACCTCACTCTGCTAGCTGTTACAATACTGTAATTTGGTAAAGTGGAGTATAACTGTGAAACAGGTACTATTCAGTTTCATAAAAAGAAATTATTCGTACTCCGGAGGTAGCGTCTTTGATCAGTAATCAAAATTCATTGGTCCATGGTTCAAACCTAGCCGCTAATTCAGCATTTAGCAACGGTGTCCTAGGACTTCCTCATAGGGAGTCACACTAGTTTTGCGAACGGCCTTGTCAAACAGGAAGGTGGCGTAGACAGCGGTTCCGGACATCCACTTGGCAGCAGTATGGGAAACTGGCCCTAAATGTAGAAGAATAAGCAATGGTCAACAGTATAAGAATGCTGAAGACAAAGGAAACCACTACAGTAAAGACACGCATTTCGTAACCACGGGGTATGTGTCATGTGGCTGAAGAAGTGTCGTGATGATCTCTCCATTGCCGAAGGATTCTGGTTTATTCAGCCATGCTCCTCATTACACGGGAAACACAGGGGGGATGTGATCATGACTAAAGGACTGAAAAACCAGTCAGAGCGTAACTTCTACGTTTCGGAGCATGGAACATCAGAAATGTGAATGTAATGGGGAAACTAGAATTCCTGAGAGGGAAATACAGGGCTATTACAAATGATTGAAGCGATGTCATAAATTCACTGTAGCTCCATTCATTGACATATGGTCACGACACACTACAGATACGTAGAAACAAAGTTTTGTTCTGCTGAAGCCGCACTTCAGGTTTCTGCTGCCAGAGCGCTCGAGAGCGCAGTGAGACAAAATGGCAACAGGAGCCGACAAAGCGTATGTCGTGCTTGAAATGCACTCACATCAGTC
Source organism: Schistocerca americana (assembly GCF_021461395.2). Classification (NCBI taxonomy): domain Eukaryota; kingdom Metazoa; phylum Arthropoda; class Insecta; order Orthoptera; family Acrididae; genus Schistocerca; species Schistocerca americana. Next base: position 746,186,457 of record NC_060122.1, on the reverse strand, counting down.
AGTCATAACAGTGCAACGACACTTCAGGACGAATTTCAACAAAGATCCACCAACCGCTAACTCCATTCGGCGATGGTATGCGCAGTTTAAAGCTTGTGGATGCCTCTGTAAGGGGAAATCAACGGGTCGGCCTGCAGTGAGCGAAGAAATGGTTGAACGCGTGCGGGCAAGTTTCACGCGTAGCCCGTGGAAGTCGACGAATAAAGCAAGCAGGGAGCTAAACGTACCACAGCCGACGGTTTGGAAAATCTTACGGAAAAGGCTAAAGCAGAAGCCTTACCGTTTACAATTGCTATAAGCCCTGACACCCGATGACAAAGTCAACCGCTTTGAATTTTCGGCGCGGTTGCAACAGCTCATGGAAGAGGATGCGTTCAGTGCGAAACTTGTTTTCAGTGATGAAGCAACATTTTTTCTTATTGGTGAAGTGAACAGACACAGTGTGCGAATCTGGGCGGTAGAGAATCCTCATGCATTCGTGCAGCAAATTCGCAATTCGCCAAAAGTTAACGTGTTTTGTGCAATCTCACGCTTTAAAGTTTACGGCCCCTTTTTCTTCTGAGAAAAAAACGTTACAGGACACGTGTATCTGGACATGCTGGAAAATTGGCACATGCCACAACTAGAGACCGACAGCGCCGACTTCATCTTTCAACAGGATGGTGCTCCACCGCACTTCCATCAGGATGTTCGGCATTTCTTAAACAGGAGATTGGAAAACCGATGGATCGGCCGTGGTGGAGATCATGATCAGCAATTCACGTCATGGCCTCCACGCTCTCCCGACTTAACCCCATGCGATTTCTTTCTGTGGGGTTATGTGAATGATTCAGTGTTTAAACCTTCTCTACCAAGAAACGTGCCAGAACTGCGAGCTCGCATCAACGATGCTTTCGAACTCATTGATGGGGACATGCTGCGCCGAGTGTGGGAGGAACTTGATTATCGGCTTGATGTCTGCCGAATCACTAAAGGGGCACGTATCGAACATTTGTGAATGCCTAAAAAACCTTTTTGAGTTTTTGTATGTGTGTGTGCAAAGCATTGTGAAAATATCTCAAATAATAAAGTTATTGTAGAGCTGTGAAATCACTTCAATCATTTGTAATAACCCTGTACAGAGTGATAATTTATGTACACAGCACGTGAGTGAAGTGAAATGGAAAGAAAATAAGGATTTCTTGTCAGAAAAATGCGAGCTAATAACAGCTGCAGAAGACAATGTTACAACGGTAGTACGATTCGTTATGAACAGGAATGTAGGCAAGTAGTGAGTTACTGTGTTCAGTGATAGGTTTTTTTTCATCAGAGTCGACTGCAGACAATAACAATTGCTTAGGTACAAACGCCGACGTCACAAGTAGAAGACGACGAAGAGGTAGAGAAAGTTCACAAGGATACTAGGTGAGTAATTCAGTGTGCACAGGGAGATGGCAGTCTAATAATACAGGGTGATTGGAACACAGTAGTGAGGGAAGAAATAGAGGAAAGACCAATTGGAGATTATCGTAATGAGTGAAGAAACAGGAGAAAGACTTAGTGGAGAATATAGGCTTCGTAGAAAGCAACGAAAGGGGAAAGAGTGCAGTAAATTTCAGCTGATAATAGTAAATATACTGTTCATAATTCACAAGAGGAGGAGGTGTATTGGAAGGACACACCGAAATATTGCATTTGCATTACATCGTGGTTAGACAGAGATACTGGATTGTATGTCGTATGTAGGAGCAGATAGAGCCTCAGGACATAATTTAGTAACAGTGAACACTACAATGGAGTTAAATATAATGGTCAAAAGGAATCAATGTAGAATGAAGAAAGATAAAGAAGCCTTTATTTGTGATTATAGGTAGTACAGGTAAGAAGAAATGAACATATCTGAAAAGGGCAATCACAGAAATTGGGCATACAAACGTAGGTAGAAGGGAGATAAAGGCAAAGAATTCTTGGGTAGCAGAAGCAGTATTTTAGTTTGTCAGCTAAAGGAGGAAGTTCAAATACATATGTTCAGAGAAGGACAGGAATACAGAAATATAAGACACTCGGGACTGAAATAAATAGGTAGGCAAAATAGTTGCAGAAAAAAAGTAAAGAGTTAGAGAAATTATTGTCGGAAGGGCATATCAGGCACATAGGAAAGTCAAAACAACCTTCAGTTGAAAGTGAAGGAGTCAGCATTAAGAGTACAAGATGAATTTCAAACTTAACAATACAGCAGAGAGTGAATACGTGGAAAAAATTGATTGAATTCCCGATGTAATTGAAGAAAAATAGAGAGTCGATTGGATACAGGAGGTCCTGTATGGATAAAATGTGTAGTATAGTACTACAGCCAGAGTTTTACAGAGTTTGAAAAGGCTTGCGATCAAATGACGGGAAGGAGTAGATTAAACGTCTTCAGAATTTTTGAAATTACTGAGGCAGATACAAGAATTTCATGGAAAAACGTGTGTAAATGAAACAAATACCTGTATGAGGCCAGAGCGGTGCTGTTCTTGCAGTAATTTCCACTCGCCGGCTTTTGCAGTGTGGGATGAGAGAAGCAAATATCCACAGGACTAGGACGATACATTCTCCTGATAAACCTAATGGGTGTGCCATCCCTCAATATTGTGAATTAATTCTCTTCTATCTTCTCAAGGAGACTGCAACCGAATCAGTCAAAAAAATGGTTCAAATGGCTCTGAGCACTATGGGACTCAACTGCTGTGGTCATCAGTCCCCTAGAACTTAGAACTAATTAAACCTAACTAACATAAGGACATCACACACATCCATGCCCGAGGCAGGATTCGAACCTGCGACCGTAGCAGCAGCGCGGCTCCGGACTGGAGCGCCAAGAACCGCACGACCACCGCGGCCGGCCCGAATCAGTCAGTTCGCGTCATTTCGAAAGACGGCTGGTGCTCTGAAAATTATATTACTGCCATCGAGTACAAAACAAATGTCGCTATTGTTCTCCTATAATATCAGGGATTCATTTCAGTGATATAAAATGAATACTTACGTTCGTGCCTAACACTTAGATTCCTTCACAACACACCAACAGTTTCAGTACGTAAGTCCAACATTTGGAGCGTGAATCGAAAGTACGTTTTCTCGCGTTAGGGATTCCTCTGTACCCCTCATCTAAAAATTCAGAAGTACAAATACGTAGTGGCTCAGTCGATGATAATCATGTCTTTGCAGTAACGGAGATTCAAACATCTCGAGTGTATAGTGTGATCAATAAACATAGAGGAATGTAAGTAAAGGAAATGAGGCACACATTCCTCCCAAGTATTCGTCCAGTTCAAAAATGGCTCTGAGCCCAATGGGACTTAACATCTGAGGTCATCAGTCCCCTAGAACTTAGAACTACTTAAATCTAACTAACCTGAGGACATCACAAACATCCATGCCCGAGGCAGGATTCGAACCTGCAAACGTAGCAGTCGCGTGGTTCCAGACTGAAGCGCCTAGAAGCGCTCGGCCACAGCGGCCGGCTATTCGTCCAGTAGTCTTACAAACTACGGATGGAAAATATATGGCGAAACATGCCATAGTACTGTACTACTCTACCTGCATCCCGAGAGAAAAGCACAGGGTACATCCTCGAGTAGACTTGTCGAAGTATCATAAATAGTATAAAATTTATTTCGAATTATCCATAATAGCTTCAAGTGGCACACAGAGCCGGTGATGTATAGAAGTATGACAACAGTCACTTTGCGGTTTTCTAGGTTTTTATATCTGAGCGAAAATTTCATCTGTGTGATCAAAATTCTCTTGAGGTATTTAATCATGACTTGGTGAAGCAGTCGAATATTTTTGGAAAGTACCTCACAGGTCGTCCAAGTCAAAACTATTCATAGTTTCCTGTTATTTTTATTTCTTGACATAAATCGTCAATAAATTGAAATATGAAAACATTGGAAAGAACCATTTATTTTCAACGGTTTCGTACTTCAGTTTGTTAACGATACATGTTAGATGAAGAACAATTTACAATAATTTCGTCTTGGATCACCAGTGAAGCAGATTCTTGCTATAAGGGGATACGTTTGCTCCATCAGTTCATGACAAAAGACGTAAAGCTAATTTTGTATGCCATAGTTATGGAGCATTAGCTTAGAAGTATGTGTAGAAAATAAAATCTACAAACCGAGATACAGCCGACACACAACATAAGGTGTCCCAAAATAAAGTATACTCTATTCAAACTAACTTTATCGTTAATTAAAGCCGAGAGACCTGAGAAATTTTTGGTATTCTATGCAAGAAGGTATAATTGAAACCGTTATCCATCGCAGTGCATTATCGACAACGGCTCTGAATTGGGCGTCACACCAACTGCGTTCTTGCTTGCTGTCTTAGTTCATCCAGTGTCTGTGGATCTGTGGCGTACACTGTGCTTTTGACACTGCTCCAAAGATTTAACTCTAAAAGTACTAAAACATACGATGGAGCTGTATACTCCACAGCACTTAATATTTGTCCAATTCGCTTCGAACGGAATGTGAGATTCAGGAATTCTCTCACAAGTTGAGAGTGAGGCTGCGTCCCATGCTGCTGAAATAGATAATCTTCATTGTCAGAAATTTTAAGACATGAGCTGTCATGCGCAACATTTCAAGGGAAGAATCACCTGTGACAGTGAGGTCCAGGAAGCAGGGCCCGATTAACAGGTCACACCACCTATAACTCGTAGTTACCATGCCGTTCTTCAGTTAAGAATGGATTTTTGTTCCCGCTGTACACGCAGTTATAGTAGTTAATGATTTCGTTATGTTTAAAGGTAGCTTCACTCGACTAATGAATTTGATTCTGGTTACGTGCGTCTTTTCAAATGTTGATGAACCATTTATAAATTTTGGTTCGCCTTTCAAGAATATCCTATTTCAGAGCATGGAGAAGAGGCGATAAAAAAAGACTTCCGTATCTGAGTCCGTAAAATTCTGTGAACACTGGTTTTGTTGATCCCAGAGTCACGAGAGCATTGTCTCACAGCCAGTTTCGGGGACTCTATGCAGGCCATAATCACTGCGACGAAACATTTGCGTTGTCTGTCAAAAGTCTCTTTCTTCTGCTAAGTCTCACTTCACAGCATAAGTTACACCATACCATCACACTCATATTTGTCGCGAATTCTTGTAATTGTTCACGGCGATGGTGGTGATGTCCTAAATTCAACCCTCCCACGTCGTAGAAGCTCACAAACATTTTCTGCTTTTCTGTTGCAATTTGGCACCCACTTCCGTGTTTCAAACGATAACACCATGCATATTTTCAGTTCTGAAAGAGATGTAAGGGTTCCTAACATTTCATTGCCTTCTGACTTGTTGCCCCCAAAAAATACCTCTGTCTGCGTTAGTTAGAGAGAGACTGAGTTTCAAAGAATGTATACATTGTTTTGGAATCCTCTGTAATTTATATGACTATTATTGTGTAATGTATTTGTAATGGACACATTATTCAACAGTCTAAGAAACTACACTGTGGGACTGCGCAGAAGGCCGTAATATGAGAGTGATATGAAAAGTAGCACCTCCACATTTTTTACGTGAAAACTCTTACAAATTTTTAAATAAAATAAATGTTATTAAAATTCTACATCTTTTTCTTCATGTCTACATATTTTCAGCCCTCTACCTCTAGAGGGCTCCGAACTGCAGCGTGTAATATGGCGGTGTGTAACTATGTTGATGTGTGAGAAATTAATCGCATTCCTAGTTCGAAGAGTTCGTCCACGCATGGAACACCCTCCCCTTCAGTATGACAGTTCCAAACCACACACTGAATGCTGCGACATCTGCAGCAAAGCGAAGTCTTGGGTTCACTGTCATCGAAAATCCTCCATAGAGCCCCGGAATGGCCCCATCCGATTTTTATCGGTTTCGAAAATTTCAAGAACATCTTAGAGGACTTCAGCTTGATACTGATTGGGTGAGGTGGCGGCTCCGTCAACAAAGTCAAATATCCTACAATGACTGTATGAATAAGTTGGTCTCTCTTTGCGAGGGATGCGTTCATCGCCAGAGTCACTATATTTAGAAATATGTATATAACCATGACGAACAAAGATGTAGAATGACAATAACATTTGTTTTATCTAAAAAAAACTTTAATAGTGTTAACATGAAATATTCAGATGCTTTACTTTTCAGCATGCACTCGTAATTTTCTCCACTAACGATCGGTCGCTGTAGAATGTTTAACATTGTTAACGGTGCCACAACCTCACCTCTGTTTGCACTGCTTCATCACTACAAGAGTAAACTCCTTGACGGTGTTCTTAAATCGTCTGGCTCCAAGTCGAGACTGTATGGAGAACAATCGATGTCAGTGAAGCCAAGGCTTCTGATTGTTTCAGGTGTCGCAGCCGTCATGTGTGGTCAGTCATTGTCATACTGAAGGACAGGTTTGTCCAGGAGTGGACGAAGTCTTCAAATTCGAAACTAGATTACAGCACGCTGTTTCTCACGCACCTACATAGTTATGTGAATGGCTCTAAACACTATGGCACCTCACAAGCTGCATAATTGTGGCGAGAGAACAGTGAGCCGTATATGTCATAAGTTTACTTCAATTTACGTCTATGTTCACAAACGTTTTGTTAACAGATTACCGGCTTCGGTCTTTAATGACCATCATCAGATCTGTTTCATAAAAACTAGTACTACTGACAACATGGCTCATGCATGTAATGTTATTTACATGGATTTGACGATGCTTCTTCTGATTCCGCATTTAACATTTGACGATGCCACTATGGCTGCAGTACATTACGACTTTGTTTTTATGAAATAGATCTGATGATGATCATTAAAGACCGATACCGGTAATCTGTTAACAAAAAGTTTGTGACCATAGACGTAAATTAAAGGAAACATTGGGACTTAACATCTGAGGTCATCAGTCTCCTAGACTTAGAACTACTTAAACCTAACTAACCTAAAGACATCGCACACATCTACGCCCGAGGCAGGATTCGAACCTGCGACCGTAGCAGCAGCGCGGTCCCGGACTGAAGCGCCTAGAACCACTCGGCCAACGTAGCTAAGTGACACACCGCCATGATACACTCTACAGTTCGGAAGCCCCTAGGGGCATGGGGCTGCAGATATGTAGCTATTTAGTATAACGACGTAGAATGTTAATGAAATTTGTGTCATTTAAAAAGCACAAATAGTTTTCACATAAAAAATTCAAAGGCACTACTTTTGAACATGTCCTCGTACTTGCTCGACATCTGAACGTAGTTGACAGAAGTCGCTCATTTCGTACTGTGCGAGACTGCTGCATAAGTAATTCCTTCCTCCTAAACAATAGTGCTGTTGTGGTTGTTAAGATTTTCTGTTCAGTATTTGAAGTGGAAGACCGTTTTACTCCGAGAGGTGTTTAATATGCTTCTACCTATCGTAAACTAGGCAATGTCGATACTGTCTGAAGAACGGACACAACTTGTAGTAGCCGGCCAGTGTGGCCGAGCGGTTCTAGGCGTTACAGTCTGGAACCGCGCGACCGCTGCGGTCGCAGGTTCGAATCCTGCCTCGGGCATGGATGTGTGTGATGTCCTTAGGTTAGTTAGATTTAAGTAGTTCTAAGTTCTATGGGACTGATAACCTCAGATGTTAAGTCCAATAGTGCTCAGAGGAGAGGGGACAACTTGTAGTAATTCTTACGCACATGTAAAAGTGTGAGCTACTGCACTGGTCAGAACATATTTTGTTACGACTTGACTAAAGGGATGATAGAACTGCAAGCAGGTAAATTAAGCTAAATGCACACGCGGAATAGAACCGAATAGGGATCATTCTAGTAAAGATAAGCACAGCAAACGGGAAGTCCACCGACGTAAGAGACTTTGGCAAAGGCAGGTTGTAAGGGCTCGGTGCCAAGGAAGGAGTATTTCGAAAACGGGAAAGCTGGCTGGGTGATCTCGTGCTACTGTCGTGACCATCTCTGGAAAGTGGCAGCCCTTTCAGGCACTCAGCCCTCAGATCCGAATGCAGGCAATGCTTTTAACAAATTCCCGCTCCTGCAAATAACACTCCACTACAAAATACTGCTTCCTGTTAGGTGCTGGAAAATAGCTCCCTTCATGAGAAATTCAGCATCTCACAAACCAGCCTTGAATTTTTAGCCCACTAACAGTGTAGACGTATTATGAAAAGAGAGAGCCATTATCTCCAGATAGGACAAATCCCCTTCTTCACACATTGTGGAAAACATTTCTGTAGTTCATAACAGCCAAGACAGTGAGGCAACAATTTCGGCCCTGAGTGCTGAACTCGTCTATTTTCTGTAGCATTAGGACCCTATTACAGACGAATTCCTGCTTTATTGTTCCCAATATGAGGGGCGTTTGATAAGCAATGCAACACTTTCTTTCCGAAAGCACGTCGGTTTTATTCGGGATTCCAATACTCCATATGATTCTTCTCTCTTTTGGCTGCAAAGCCCCATTTTTCAATATAATCTCCGTTCAATGCGACGGTCGAAAGCCGCCTTAACTGCGAGGGCCTCTTTGCCCGCAAGCTTCCACCCTACTTGACAACATCGGAGCAAACGTCTTGCTGCATCAATAATCTCCCGGTCATCAACGTACCGCTTCTCCCGTAGTGCATCTTCCATTCGACCATGCACATGGAGGTCTGAAGGTGTGAGATCCGGGCTGCAGGGTGGACGAGGAAGAACAGTTCATTGAAATTTTGTGAGCTGCTCTCGGAAGCGCAGACTTGTGTGTGGCCTTGCGTTCTCATGGAGAAGGAGAAGTGGTTTCTTCAGATTACTGTGGGTATCACAATGGCCTTCAGAGTTGACTAGTGCACCAAGATTTATGATATCAAACAGAAGAACTTCTCAGAGTCCCTGAAGACTGTCGCCATAACCTTAGCGGCTGAGGGTGCGACTTTGAACTTTTTCTTCGGAAGAGAGGTGGTGTGGTGCCACTCCATTGATTGCCGTTTTGTTTCTGGTTCGGAAAGGTGAACCCATGTGTCATCGCCTGTGACGCTGTTCAACAAAGAAATTCACTATCAGCCGCTCAACCCGCAATCATATCCGCACAAATGGTTCTTCTGTTAGGCGGCGAGGAAACCAGCGGGCACAAACCTTTGGTTACCCCAACTGGCGGACAAGCGTGTCAGCGCTACAAAGTTCATCAGCGAAGTGTTTATCCCTATCAATTCCGGGTGGGATTGGGGGGGGGGGGGCGGAGGGACTTTATGCCGACCCTAAAAACGTATTCAGCAACACACTTTTTAAAGACATAATGATGTGTAGCTAGTATCCACAACCCGAAAATATCTCTTAGCACCCTCGTAGCAATATCAACAGAGATTGAGTAACATATATTGCCAACGGGGAGGGAGGGGGAAGGTACTTTATGCCCACCCTTACAAAATTTATATCACTTTGTAAAGACATAATGATGAGTAATTAGGGTCCAGAACCGAACATATCTTTTCACACACTCGTAACAATATCAACAAATTTTCAGTAACATATACTGCCAATGGGGGAGAGAGAGAGAGAGAGAGAGAGAGAGAGAGAGGGGGGGGGTTACTTCATGTCCAACTAAAAAAATTAATAAACCCAAATTTCGTTAGTAATTGTTGACTTTTACTCACACTATACCATTTAAAAAGAGATACTGATGTATAAGTGAGGTCCTGAGCCAGAAATTATTGAATATGACATTCATCAAGGAAGTGACATCTACAATTAAGAATTAAATTTTTGGGTTAACTTTAACTGAAAATTGTTAAAACACTAATGTCATCTGGTAGAGAAACGCGTTAAAAATAAATATTTTTTTCAACAGTATAAAATAAAGTAACTGACTATATTACAATGTTTCAAAAAGGTGGACATAAAGTACTCCCCCTCCCCCCCCCCCCCCCCCCGCCCCCACACACACACACACGCCTCACTGGTATTGCGAGAGTTACTTGTGATCCTTCGATATTTCGATATTTACTGAGAGTGCCGCAGGCTTCAACTTTGCAAGAGCCACATTTGTGTGCGGCCGACTGCAACGCTGGAGATTGGACAAGTTTGCCTGACATTGGTGCAGACAGACGCATCGCCAAACGACTCACCATGCTACTGTTCATTGCCAGCTCTCTGTGGAGATTCTGCAAGCGCCTATGAATATCTGCAATGCTCTGATTTTCCACCAAACGAAACCCAGTGACAGCTATTTTCTTGAACGCACCTCCATCACAGACGCCATTTTGAAGATTACGTGTAGTGGTGCCACCTATCGGAACTTCGTGGAACTATAGGGGCTGAATTTAGAAAATTTCACAATGTACAAAGTATATTCTGCATTTTTAAGCGAAAATTTACTGAACATACTGGACATCCCTCGTATGGCCACAAGACTGTCATTCGGAATGAGTTATAGTTCAATTCTTTTATCTTGGCGGCTCGCGCATGCCCGCCCAGACGCGGGAGATTGCTGCGTTGCCAGTTGCACACGATGCACGCGCCAAGAGAAGCAGCACCATAGTATAGCATAGTTCTCAAGCTTACTTTTAGGGGGGAGCGCGCAGTTCATGAAGTAATGCCACCAAACCGCATTAAGCCTTTTGCTGCTACAGAGACTTGCTCCCCGCATTCCGCGCTGTGCGTGATTTTGTCACTGCACTGCTCGCCTGTGCAGACATACTTTTGTTGCAGTCGCGAAAGATGGAATGTTTCTCAATATTACCTCTGCAAACTCTTCAAAATTTCGTGCAATGGTTTACTACATTTAATGCTGCACAATAACTGGGTTGAACATCGAAACAAAATTAAGTCATTTATGGAGGGAAGGTATCAGTCAAGAAGACGTGTAAAAATCAAATTTTTGGGCCAAATAGTTTTTGTGAAATCGAATGATAAGTGTGTCAAAGTGGTGGGAACACCATGTGTCTGCACAGGCGAGCAGTGCAGTGATGACAAAATCGCGCACAGTGCAGAATGCGGGGAGCACGTGTCTGCAGCAGCGAAAGGGTTAATGAAGAGACAAAGCACTAGAAATTTCAAAAAATTGCATTCAAACGAATAAAATTCGTGAAGTAAGACACTTCGATATTGCCTTTAAATAAAGAAAATAATAAGCACCGCACAAGGTTTTAACTCTACACCTTCCGCTTATAAACCCAACGCCTTAACCGTTACGCTACCGCAACTCCTCCTATATTGTAACACCACGAGGTATCTACCACGTCACGCAAAATACTGACAAACACTGTTGGTATGATTATGAATTACTCACACTTCGTCAAAGTATAATAGGAAATAAACAATTACCGCTGTTCTTTATTGCGAAAAAGCGGTTCGTGAGATTGATACAAACACCTTTCCTTGCTATCGCCTGAATTAGAAGACTTATTGGTTTAATTAATTAATAGAATATGACGCAACTGGTATAAAGAACGCTTTTTCCAAACTTTCTATAAAAGTAAATCTGCTATCAAGACATTGCTTTTGTTCTATTACTTTATTTATGACTGAATGTTTCTAAAACTGAAGACGCTCGTCCGTGCTCTGCTCTGCAGTCGAGATCTGGCAACGTCGTTCTCTGTTCATTGGCTGACTGTGTTTTGTGACGTCAGATGCGCAGAACAAACCTAAACTCGGCCGCCAACATATATGACGCGCACTTTAGTTACTATCAGAAAAAAAATGAGGTGCACAAAAATGACGTGCACCTGACAGAGACTTGTTACACTGGGCTAACACTTCTAAAGCATCCTACCCATTTATAGTTTCTATGATTGAATATATTAGGCTGAGAGTTGTAAAATACTTTAAGCGAATGATCCTGTCAATATGCATCAAAATTGGAAAAAAGAAACCGTCATCTGTCCACTCCTAACCGACAAGCAAACGCGGAGTTCGACTTCTGAGGTAAACTAGCAGTTCGTTAGTCATAAACCGTTGTTATTGCGATAGTCTTCAAGAATTTTGTAAGTTGGTTGAGGCCACTGACAAACTTTTCTAACTGTCTTCGGATCTAAGAGACTCCATAATGGAGCGAATGCTAAAATTTGAGTCGAGTGGGTATTTCAAACCATACGTTTATGACCGTGTAGATTTATGACCGTATCTTAGTCCTAATGAGACAATAATCTTCATAATTGAGACAATGCCGCGCGGGATTAGCCGAGCGGTCTAGGGCGCTGCAGTTGTGGACTGTGCGGCTGGTCCCGGCGGATGTTCGAGTCCTCCCTCGGTCATGGGTTTGTGTGTTTGCCCTTCGGATAATTTAGGTTAAGTAGTGTGTAAGCTTAGGGACTGATGACCTTAGCAGTTAAGTCCCGTAAGATGTCACACACATTTGACATTTTTTTTTTTAACTGCGCCAGTTTCAGTTGGAGGTATACAGGCAGGCATTCCCATTACCTCCTCTTAAACAGTTATCGCGAAATCATCACGACACAAAATTCAGAGAAATTGGATGTGATACAGAGCTTTACTGACAATCATTCTTCTCACGTGCCGTCCATGAACATACAATAACCTCTGAAAACTACAGAACGTATTTCTTATTTCTGGCATAAGTTTTACAGCAATTGGAATGATAAGTATTTCTAGCTAAAGCCTTAGCAGCCATTTTGTGTCACATAATATAATACTGAACGACTGCAATGCCAGAATGCCAGATGAGCGTAACCAAATGTAGGAGGACCTGCAAAGAATTGACGATGGCTTCAGGGACTGGCAGCTGGCCCTGAACGTAATTAACGTAAAGTATTGCAAAAATATAGTGTTTTTTTACATTATTGGCACGAATCACTGAAAACATTAGCAGTTATAAAATACCTAGGAGTAACGAGTCAGAGCTCCTAAATTCGGCTGATCTCCTAAAACAAAAGGAAAGGCACACTGAGATTCATTAGGAGACTGTTAAAGAAATTTATTCATCGACGAGAGACCTGAAGAGACTCATTCGCCCGATTCTTGACTTTGTTCATCTGTCTAGGACCCTTGCAAAGTAGTATAAATAGGAGAGACAGACACACAGAGAGAGAGAGAGAGAGAGGTGTCCAATGAAGAGCAGCGCGTTTGTTTATCGATCGTTTACTCAGCGGGAGAGTGTTCTTGACAGTCTGCAGTAGCAGACGTTCGAAGAGAGTTGTTGCCAATCGGGGTCATGTTTTCTGTTCAGATTTCGAGAGCGTGGTTACTCAAAAGAGTCGGGCAACATATTACTTCCTCCTAAACAGGTGTCGCGAAATGATCACGACACGTAAATCAGAGAAATTGGATGTGATACAGAGCTTTACTGACAATCATTCTTCCAACGTGCCGTCCATGAATGTAATAGGAATAGGGGAAGGGGGGGCTTCCGCAGTGTAATTGTGGATGTAGATAATAAGTGCGGCACGAAACTGCAGGTTTCACTTTTACTGTATAGTCATAAGGCTGTCTATGTGGTCAATGACAGCATGTATTATGCATATTAAGGTTTCGTTCGTTTTGTTTCATTACGTTTTCGGCTTGTACGTTTTCGGCTTGTTGAACACGACATGCAATTAATAGATCGAGACCATAAAGTGCCACCGGCGTTACCGCAGCAATACGTAGTAATATCAAAACACTTTGAAATATGAGGTCATTAGCGAATAGCTAGGACAAGCTGAAGCCTCCGCCGTAATGTGCTTCACGTTATTGAACAATGACAGTAAAAGCCGCTTAACTATTTGACAAACGACCATTAACGTGGGTAATTATTTCGCAGTCTCTCTCTGCCCGTCTATTTATCTCTGTCTATCGCTCGCTGTCTGTGTGGGTGTGTGTGTGTGTGTGTGTGTGTGTGTGTGTGTGTGTGTATGAGGACAGAATATTCATGAGGATGTTGTATAAAGTGTGTTTCAGGACATCGGCAACAAACTTTAAGGGTCGTTCTGTCTAAATACAGAGGATCTCTTTTTTGCTGAGGAACATTTCGTTTCACACTTATTGAAGTATTCGGGGTTATTACGCGATGGTGACTGTATTTCTTGGATATATCCACGTCCAGTTCCATTTGCGCACAATGATGTATATCGGATTTTGCTTGGTTTCCATGGAAACCTAGTAATATCCGATATACTGATCCAGTGTACACTTAGAAGACAGTAATTATTCTAAAAAAGACAGGTCATGACAGCAACGATGTTACATGTAGGAGCACCTGAACCGGCGTTGTAGCCGAGCGGTTCTAGGCGCTTCAGTTTGGAACCGCGCGACGGCTACGGTCGCAAGTTCGAATCCTGCCTCGGGCACGGACGTGTGTGATGCCCTTAGGTTAGTTAGGTTTAAGTGGTTCTAAGTTCTAGGGGAGATGACCTCAGATGTTAAGTCCCATAGTGCTCAGAATCATTTGAGCCAAGAGCACCTGACGATGGCAATATGCCGAAATGTTCTCGTCGTGAGTGATGTAAAATATAAACAATTTACATAGCAGTGTAGCTGGCTATTATTCATAATAAGTACACTATACTGTTGACATGCGCTCAAAGAAAAACAAACCGTGAGGAATAACGTGACTGACCGCTCTAAAGCGTTGATACTCCATTTTACTTGACGCAACACACATCCAGTTAACCCCTTAGGTGAGGTAGGGCTTTCTCCAATAGCGCAATGAATACATCTCTGTATGTCCTCTCCGGGAATAGCAATAAATAAACCTGCACAATTTATCACGTATTTTTGTGTATCTTCCATGAGGTATGGATAAGTAAAAATTCACATCAATGAATCAAATGGAAAAACAAACACACACGGTAATTCTATTCGATGCCAGTGTTACGTATATTTACCAGTGTAACTTCAACGGTACAGCATGCTGTCAAAATCATAGGTCCCAGATAACGATTACCAATCTCACTCAGCCCAAAATATTTACGAGAAAAAAAAATGGCTCTGAGCACTATGGGACTTAACATCTGTGGTCATCAGTCCCCTAGAACTTAGAACTACTTAAACCTAACTAACCTAAGGACATCGCACACATCCATGCCCGAGGCAGGATTCGAACCCGCGACCGTAGCGGTCACGCAGTTCCAGACAGAAGAGCCTAGAACCACGTGGCCACATCGACCGGCATTTACGAGAAACCTTTTCTGGTAAAACCTTAAGTCAACCGCACTTGCATTCTCAGAGACTAGGACGGGACGATTTTCGCGACACTACAGAAGTGGGCCTCATCTGTTCAAATGGCTCTGAGCACTATGGGACTTAACATCTGTGGTCATCAGTCCCCTAGAACTTAGAACTACTTAAACCTAACTAACTTAAGGACATCACACACATCCATACCCGAGGCAGGATTCGAACCTGCGACCGTAGCGGTCGCGTGGTTCCAGACTGTAGCGCCTAGAACCGCTCGGCCACTCCGGCTGGCAGCCTCATCTGTGAATGAGTTGATAAAGGAATTACTGTGCCAAGTCAATACGGAACTGCGTACGTGCATAGGCTTCCAGTACCAGCGTCAATTTAAATAAAATCCTCTTGGGTGTTGGGCAGCTTCATGATGAAACACTAAAACAACTAAAAAACCTACTTTTTGATCGAGTTTGCAGCAGTCCTCTTCTGGGCAACATAAATGTAAAAGAAAACAGCGACATGTATTGTATAGAGGAGACATGCACAGTAGAAGTCATATTAATGGTGGTTCGTTAATACTGATATATGGCCAGCAAGCTTTGTTGAAACGTCTTTTTCATAATTGTTTTAATGTTTCACAATGACGATGCACAACACACAAAAAAGGTTTTTACTCATGTCTGTAAGAAGTGACTTCCTAGTCCTTGCAGCGCTTGAATTTGGTGCAGTTTTCCTCAAACTACTACCTGACCCGAGTCCGTGGGAAACGCAACAGAATTTTTTTCATAACCACTTAGCGTTAGTTTAGTTCTTTCTGGTCATTCAGCTCGTCCGTTATTCTAACATTCCAATACTTTGTGTCATAGAAATGAGAATAATATGTAGCTTTTCCTGGCTTTCAGCTTGTCCAATATTTTTACAGCATTGACCATCTGAGAACCACATTACTTCGCGTTAGCTTAAATCGTCCAGTATTCTGACATTCCAATACCTTGTGTCATAGAGATGACAAAGGTTACAGGTTTATTACTGAACCACACTCACTTACGGTAATCTCGACATAGAGTGTTCTCAAGCTCATTTCATTGTCTACATTGTCAGGATAAAACTTCATTGTTCGACAAAGGCGTACTCAAAGAGCAGTGAAGATAATGAGGAGTGTGTGTCTTCTACTCAAAATTGATCTTCACATATCATTAGTACGTCCTGTTTCATAGTTGGAAGCATACAGCGTGTATTGCAATCATTCCTTGTCAACCATCGAGGTCAACATTCCTGGACGGAAATCAACTTTTTGTGAGTGGGGTGTTCTTGCCAAGGTTCTGACGTCAGTCGGAGTAAGTAAATGGCGGGCAGTGTTATTACAATCAAATGTCAATAGTTCTTTACCTCACATCTGATTTGTTGATGGGCCACGATGTTCAAAGAATTTCACGGGAATTGTGAAATCTCGGTGTCGATCGGTAACACTCTCGTGTGGAGAGGGAGCCATAGGCTATCGAAGGAAAATTATAAATTAACAGTGTTTCGGCCTCTGAGGTCATAAGTTATACCGACAGAGTTACTCCACCCGAAGGGGATGATTACAAAAATTCTTTCCTTCTCTTACGCCGTTGTGGAACTGTAGTTCCCTATAACGACCCAGTACTTGTGCACGTAATAAGCCAGTGCAGGACTCATATGAGATCGCGGAGCTATTAGTTCCCTGCAGGCCGACGTGAATGAATAGGCGGCATGACGAGTTTTACAATTAATAATTATGATCTAGTGTATAGCATTGGAGGATATGTGAGTACAGACATTCACAACGCTTTCACCTATAAGAAGGTGACAACTCTGGCAGACTGCAGCTAAATGCAGGACTGGGTGCAGAGAAAAAAACGTCAACAAACGTAACGTATTGCGCATAAAAAGGCGAAGACATGTACAGTTTATCCATACATATCACAAAAATATTTATATGTTTGTGTGTAAGTGTGTATGTATGTTGCACAGCCACTCCTAAATTGTTGTTGTTGTTGTTGTTGTTGTGGTCTTCGCTCCTGAGACTGGTTTGATGCAGCTCTCCATGCTACTCTATCCTATGCAAGCTTCTTCATCTCCCAGTAACTACTGCAACCTACATCCTTCAGTCCTGAGACTGGTTTGATGCAGCTCTCCATGCTACTCTATCCTATGCAAGCTTCTTCATCTCCCAGTAACTACTGCAACCTACATCCTTCTGAATCTGCTTAGTGTATTCATCTCTTGGTCTCCCTCTACGATTTTTACCTTCCACGCTGCCCTCCAATACTAAATTGGTGATCCCTTGATGCCTCAGAACATGTCCTACCAACCGATCCCTTCTTCTAGTCAAGTTGTGCCACAAACTTCTCTTCTCCGCAATCCTATTCAATACCTCCTCATTAGTTATGTGATCCACCCATCTAATCTTCAGCATTCTTCTGTACGACCGCATTTCAAAAGTTCTATTCTCTTCTTATCCAAACTATTTATCGTCTATGTTTCACTCCCATACATGGCTACACACCATACAAATACTTTCAGAAACGACTTCCTGAAACTAAAATCTATACTCGATGTTAACAAATTTCTCTTCTTCAAAACCGCTTTCCTTGCCATTCCCAGTCTACATTTTACTTCCTCTCTACTTCGAACATCATCAGTTATTTTGCTCCCCAAATAGCAAAACTCCTTTACTAGTTGAAGTGTCTCTTTTTCTAATCTAATTCCCTCGCAATCACCCAACTTAATTCGACTACATTCCATTATCCTCGTTTTGCTTTCGTTGATGTTCATCTTATATCCTCCTTTCAAGACACTATCTATTCCGTTCAACTGTTCTTCCAAGTCCTTTACTGTCTCTGACAGAATTACAATGTCATCGGCGAACCTCCAAATTTTTATTTCTTCTCCATGGATTTTAATACCTACTCCAAATTTTTCTTTTGTTTCCTTCACTGCTTGCTCAAAATACAGATTGAATAACATTGGGGAGAGGCTACAACCCTGTCTCACTCCCTTCCCTTTCGTGTCCCTCGACTCTTATAACTGCCAACTGGTTTCTGTACAAATTGTAAATAGCCTTTCGATCCCTGTATTTTACCACTGCCACCTTCAGAAATTGAAAGAGTGTATGCCAGTCAACATTGTCAAAAGCTTTCTCTAAGTCTACAAATGCTGGAAACGTGGGTTTGCCTTTCGTTAATCTAGCTTCTAAGATAAGTCGTAGGGTCAGTATTGCCTCACGTGTTCCAATATTTCTACGGAATCCAAACTGATCTTCCCCGAGGTTGGCTTCTGCCAGTTTTTCCATTCGTCTGTAAAGAATTCGCGTTAGTATTTTGTAGCTGTGACTTATTAAACTGATGGTTCTTTAATTTTCAAATCTGTCAACACCTTCTTTCTTTGGGATTGAAATTATTTTATTCTTCTTGAAGTCTGATGGTATTTCACCTGTCTCATACATCTTGCTCACCAGATGGTAGAATTTTGTCAGGACTGGCTCTCCCAAGGCTGCCAGTAGTTCTAATGGGATGTTGTCAACTCCGGGGGTCTTGTTTCGACTCAGGTCTTTCAGTGTTCTGTCAAACTCTTCACGCAGTATCATATCTCCCATTTCATCTTCATCTACATCCTCTTCCGTTTCCATAATATTTCCCTCAAGTACATCGCCCTTGTATAGATCCTCTACACACTTCTTCCACCTTTCTGCTCTCCCTTCTTTGCTTATAACTGGTTTCCATCTGAGCTCTTGATATTCGTACAAGTGGTTCTCTTTTCTCCAAAGGTCTCTTTAATTTTCCTGTGGGCAATATCTATCTTGTCCCTGGTGAGATAAGCCTCTACATCCTCACATTTGTCCTAAACTACTAAATCGATCACAGCCAAACTTGGAACATGTATCCTTTACCGTCAGGCAACAATCGCTCGCAGAGTAACAACCACCTACCTGTCATAGTTCAAGATATATGACGTCATAAACACTGAGATGGGCAAATAACTGTCGCATTGTGCATGAAGTTAGAAATTATTTCTTCTTCGTTACTAAGTATATTAGCAACACATATTGTAGAGAGTATCCATGAACCCCACTGACTGTACTTCCAAAATTTTATCATTTTATGACCCATAGATGAGGAGCAAACTGCTGCATCATGAAGGACGTTTAAATTTATTACTTCTTTACTAGTAACTCTATTAGCAACATACTTCGCAGACAATATCCAATATGATGTTGAACATACTTACACAAATGTATTAAAACACAACACAGACTTCAGAGAACACTGAGCTGCGTGAAAATATGCCATGTCATGCATGAAGTTCTAGTACATTTATTCTCTACTACTAAGAAACTCCTAGTAGGGTCAGGAAAATCGCTAATACCTGGCAGCGTTTATGACAGCTTTCAACTACGAAGCGCAAACTGCTGAAGGCGGAAACAGAAGCCGTCTATAGAACTATGAAGACGCATTGCGACAGATGAGGTCACAAAATCGCGTCGCAAACACGCGAAGCAGCTGCGCCCAGTATAATGAAATTTTTTCGATATTAGACTACGAATACAGTTAATTTTTTTGTTTTGTTTGTAACAGAATATTGGCAAAATGAATACCGAGGCAATGCCGATTTTGACAGCTAGTTTGTATATCCAATGACCAGGGACCTTGTTTTTTAATTTTTTTTTAATTTAGAGGGTTGGTACCGAGCATCTGCTCATCAACATCGGTCCTACAGGAGATACGTGAAAACAGAATATAATAAATGCTGTTGGAATGTGTTTATAATTACAAGTACTATGTACTTAATTCCTCAGTATGTAATTTATTCAATATATATTTTTACATATTTCCTGCAGGGCAGCTGGTGATGAGAATGTGCTCGATACCAGTTCGGTAAATTAGAAAATATAAAAAACAGCCTTGTCATTTGTTGTGAACATAGTTCTGCGTAGTCAGTGCGTAAACAACTTTCCCACTAGAGCGCGCCCCGCTAAGCACAACAGCGCAGGCGCAGCGCTCGTCCGTCTCCGCACTACGATAAGGCGCTGTCTTAGAGACGGACCAAATTCTGCTTCCGCCGATTCGCGTATTAATATGTAACGCAGCCAATGAGATTATTGCTAACATACAACCTTTTCTCCTCGCGAGTCACACTCGCGCAGTGATACCTGAACGCTCGAGGTATTATAACGAGTGTACAGACCTCCGATTAGTCAGTCTGCATCAGTCTGCATTTGTCTGCACCAGTCTATAGTCAAGTTTCAGTCTGTGCCTAATAAGATTATCATATTCCTGTACATAGCCATGAAGAGAAATGTATAGACACTTTTTCAAGTATCAGAGATATGTGAGAATAAGATTAACATACCAAGACCCTAGGAACTTCAGATTGTCAATTGTAAACACCATCCAGAATCAAGTTACGTAATGTCTATGTTATTTATTACTTTAACAAATGTGTGTGAAAATTAATCAAGTTCTGTTTAAAGTTGGTCACCGTCAATTTACTACTCTAAACCTGCAAGTGGCATTTCTGTCGTCTGACATAACGGCAGAAGATAAACACGCCACGATAAGACCACGAGACATATCGCCGACACTCGCCTATTTCGTTAGAGCAACAAGTCAATAATCTGATGGTGTGTGTACCGAAGGTCTTACAGTATGCACAACACATCATTATATATACAAATAAAAATGTTCGGTAAGGATAGAAGTTGAAGTGATGAATTAAAATTAGTGGCATGGTCAGGACTGGAACACAAGTCAATTCACGCCCTTAGCACATGCTGTGCTGAAGGTGTGAATTGAAGTTGGTGTTATGTAGGGCACAGGATCAGGGTAGTCCATGTCTCTCTGGTAGCCACACTGCTGGCGTAATGGTTACTTCATCTGCCCAGTAAACAGGAGAACTGGATTCAACTTCTGGCCTTGGTACAAATTTTAATGCATTCCTTCAACTTCTATCCTTATCGCAGATAAAGTTGAGACTCATATATCTGCAGAAAAATATAATTCCAAACAAAAGTGTCTTTCACTAACTATATGAAAGCTGCATGACACCTTGAATAAAAAATTCCTAGGAGTAACCCATGCGGTGCGACGTAGAGTAGGATGAGCACATAACATATATAGTAGGAAACGTAGATAGTAGGCTTTATGGGAAGAATCTTAAGGAAATGTAATTCATGCACGAAGCGGCTTACTAACTATTCGTTTGGCCGATTCTTGAGTATTGTTCATTGGTCTAGTACCCAAGTAGGTCTAACAGCTGAGATTGACATGTTCGAACGAAGAACGAGGAGTTTTGTTACGTGATCATCTACTCGGCGCCAGAGCGTTCCGGGGTGTTCCACAGAGTCTAGTGGCAGGGAACACAAAAGAGGCGTGTTGAATCACGGAAAGGTATACTTTGAAAGATCGAGAGCGTTCGTTCGAAGTAGTGGGAGGACATATTACTTCCTCCAACATACATCTCGCGAAATCAGCATTTCGAGAAAATTGAAGAAAATAGAGGTCGTACGACCGTGTACCGAAAATCGTTCTTCCTATGCGCCATTGCAGTATGGTGCAGAGTAGAGGGGAAAACATAGTGGTTCAAGAAGTGCCCGCCGTATCGCGTCTTCAAGTATTTTGCGGAGCATTAAACTGAATGTTAACTTTCAGCTTATAAACGGCGTTTGTCCTTATGGAAACAAGACATGTTTGTGTTTTGGTGGCGCTCTTATCTATGTAGCTTAAAACTGTCGCTGAAAATTTCTGCGGACGTTGTAGGCAACCAATTGGATACGTTTTACTTACCGTTGCTACGAAAAATCCCAAGGCCATGCAATAGCGGTGACTAATTTACTCCTAAGGAGAGAGAGCATGAGAAGATGGCGCCCCATATGAATCCATTATCTCCCAGTGATATATTTTTAGACTCTATTATTTCTTTGTTTTATTACAGACAGTGCGGTAACTCCTACTGAATTCCAGTTATTACATTATAAAACTACATTAATGGCATTAATTGTTTTTTATTAGTGACCATACAAACAACGGGATTTTTCTTTTATTTTGCAATGAAACCACAATCGCCGTAAATGCAGAACGTTACTTTGTATATTCTCTGTATATCAACTACTTCTTAGTGTCTGTCGACCCTGGTTGTGTAGGAAAAGTTTCATACAATAACACTGCATGTAAATAATTTGTTATTATTGGTCTACATTGCTGTTTAGCATGTGTAAAAACAAATGATACCTTTTTAGATCAATGGGACGTAACAGAATCGTCTGCTAATGCATCTGTAATAAAAGCAAAGCAGTAGTAGCATTCAGTTCATATGGGTTGGTGAGTGAAGTTTACTGTTTTCAACGTAATACAATAACATATAGAAAATGGGAGCAAACTGTGACGCAGAGTTCAAAGTCATTACAATGGATAGATTATAATGAAATGATAGTTTTGATGTACTAATAGATGAAGACAATGAAAATGTTGACGTGGTTGTTGTTCCTCCGGATACTGATGATTTTATAGAGGAGCATGTGGCTGATGATGGTGCAACAGGTACTGTGAAACTCCTCGATGATCCTGGATCGGTGGAAGTTCATTTTGAAAACACTGAAAGTACGCGTTTGGGGACAGTGGCTGATGAAGTAATGGGTACTGAAGATAGAGTACACTGAATAAAACGGAAGAAACTTCGCAGCTCCTAAAAATGAGATTTTAGCTGAGGCAGTTCTGAAAGAAATGAAAAAAAAAACAAAATGAGGGATTATACACTATTTAAGGGTGGAGAAAAAATAAAAATTGAATTCCAATAACGGAACTGATTATGTCGTTGGAGGATACGAGCGATTTGCAAGTTGTTCTAGAAACGTCTACACATCTCTTCCGACGTGGAAAAACTGTGAGTATTCCTAGGTTTACTACTTATCTCAGGGTACCACAGACTTCCATTACAAACACGATATTGGTCTGAAGGGGGTGACTTAGGAATGGAAATAGTCAAGAAAGCTACGTCGCGAAATTGATATCAGAAGGTAAAATCTCTAATTCACTTCAGTGATAATGATCAGGCTCATGACAACAATCATGATGCAGGCTCAAGGTTAGACCACTATTTACAAAGATGAGCGGGTCATTCCAGCAGTTTGCTACATTTTCGGAAAACCTGAGTGTCAATGAAATGATTATGAAAAATTATGGCCATCACACACTAAAAAACACAAAGTAATCATAAAAATTGCCTCTCGGCAAATAAGGTTCGTTGGTTGATTTGTGGGAGTGGAGCAAACAGCGGGATGATTAGTCCCAGAGGATTGGGGAAGAATGGGGACGAAGTCGGAAGTGTCCTTCAAAAGGAACCATTCCAGCATTTGTCTGAAGCGATTTAGGGAAATCACGGAAAACCTAAATCAGGATAACCACACGCGGAGTTTGAACCATCGTCGTCCAGAATACGAGTCCAGTGGGCTAACCACTGCGCCACCCCTCTCGGTACGGCACATGAGACTTTGTCTTTGATGCAAGTGGTGAAATCCTGTTTATCAGATTGAATGATAATAAATCCATCTGTATTAAGACCAATTTTGATACTGTAGGGCCACTCACTTCTGCAAGTAGGTGAAATAGAATAGCTAAGCAGAAAAACCAACATTCAACAACCACAGTTTGTAAAAAATTGCAATATAAATATAGAAGGAGTAGACTGCCATGACTGGCTTGTTGGGAAATATGCCACTTCTTAAGGTGGCAAAAAACCGTACTGGGGTCTCTTTACAATGATAATTGATATGATTGTAGTGAACATTTGGAGCATATACCACATGGTACATGTAGCAAGATCTCTGGATTTATTGGATGTCGTCTTGTCCAGTATCTGAATGGCTGCCAGTCGCAGAGAGGGACGCCTCCTATCTACACCAAGAAGGGCATTCCATTAACTGAGATACGATGAAAAGGACAACTTTATGTCAACACGTAATCCGCAAAGACCCTGTCAGTTTGCTCGTTGGAAAGGCACAGCAATGACATTTTGTAAGAAATGTAACATTACCCTTCGTTGCAACTGCTTTGAGCCTTACCACACAAAATACGATGTAATAATGTACCAGCAAAAATAGGTGGTTAGAACTTAAAAGTCATTGATTTTTACAATGGTAGATGCATGTAAAGTAAATTTTAAAAGTAATAAAGATTTTTCTTCTAAAACTGAAAATTGTAATACAGAAGTATAATAACAGTGAATAATGTGATGCATGTATATAATTCTCTTTAGCATATTTTGAGAGGGGTCTACTGGGACAAATTTGTATGTGAAACCCGAATATGATTTTATAAACGATGTACGTCTTCCATAGGCATTATATCGCTGATTGTGTAAGATCGCAGACCCAGAGATACAGGTTATTATAGCGTTGGAGTAAAAGCGCGTTTGGCACTCATTTGTAGCTGTCCGTCAGCGACAGACGATGGAGTAGGCAGTTTTTGTGGTGTACTGTGTGAAGGTCCGCCCCGGTTGCTGAGTGGTCAGCGCGATGGTCTGTCACACCAAGGAGCCCGGGTTCGATTCCCGGCTGGTTCGGAGATTTTCTCCGCTCGGGGACTGGGTGTTGTGTTGTCCTCACTATCACTTCATCATCACCAGTGGAAGGCAACAGGAACCCACCACTGTAATCACTTCTCTAGACGCTCATGCGGTGGACCTCTCTGATGAGGCTTCCCCCATGACGAGGCCTGCCGTAAGGCAGAACACAAAGTCAAGTTAGTTTTACTGCGTGAAGCCACCAAGTGTTAGATTAATGTAGGTATGTAAGTATTGTTGAACATGGAAGCAGCAGTCTTCAACCAAGCAAGGTAAAGATGTTAAATAATTATCATTTCTTTTGTTTTTGCCACATCGATAGTATAGACGAGTTGGCTCATGATTTGTAATTGTTGAGTAACCCCAGAATTTACGTAAACCGTTTTTATAAAAAGGCTAGTTAGATATTTCACTTCTGTAATGTTTTTAAGATTTGTTAACAGAGCTATAAGTAATTTATTTGCAGTTATGTTGGATTAGTAAAGTTAAATAATACTTGCTGATTAAATCTCTTTGTTTAACACAGATTAAGCACGCACTTGCAGTTACAACACGCTACAAGACAATTCGAGTTCAGTACCCATTTCACAGACCGACATTCTTTCAACGTAATCGTAAAGTTTTCTTTTTAAGGAACGTTACCATGTAATTTACATTAATAAATAATAAAGCTATAATAATTGACTTGTGAAAATGAACATTCAACATCAATACGAGAATCTAAATATTTGTATAAACATCAGATAGTCCCAGTGATATATAGATCAGGCAATTCTGTTCATCTGAGTACTGTAGAAATAAATAAAAGATTTATTTGTGTTATTTGAAATCAGCATATTATATAAATGTAGAAAAACATTTTTATTTCCAAAAAAATAAGTCTGCCTATTATTATGGCTCTGCAAGTTCATACACACCAGATTTTTCATTTTTTCATGGGACACACAGTCACACAAATTAAATTACGATTGTTTCTCAGGCCGGCCGGAGTGGCCGAGCGGTTAAAGGCGCTACAGTCTGGAACCGCACGACCGCTACGGTCGCATGTTCGAATCGTGCTTCGGGCATGGATGTGTGTGATGTCCTTAGGTTAATTAGGTTTAAGTAGTTCTAAGTTCTAGGGGACTTATGACCACAGCAGTTGAGTCGCATAGTGTTCGGAGCCATTTGAACCATTTGATTGTTCTCATCGTCATGGTTCTGGTAAAGCTACCCAGTGGGTGTCCCTTATTTGTGAAGCAACTTCCGCAACTGGAACTTCGGAATGTGTTTGTCCCAATACAACTCGCCTGGTATTTGGCCTGAAAGCCCCTCATTTGTCAGCCGATCTACCTAGTTAATGAAAAGAAAAGTGAAATGTGTAGTAATACCGCGGGATCCGCAGATTATCTTCTTCTTGCTAACCGGTGATGCAATACGTGGCGAAATTAACCGCGTAGGGCTCAAAAAATGGCTCTGAGCACCATGGGACTTAACATCGGAGGTCATCAGTTCCCTAGAACTTAGAACTTCTTAAACCTACCTATTCCAAGGAGATACAACACATCCATGCCCAAGGCAGGATTCGAACCTGCGATCGTAGCGGTCGCGCGGTTCCAGACTGAAGCGCGTAGGGCTCACATCGCTCATTTTGGTTCCGGACGCGCATGAGTTATGGCGGGATGCAATGTCATAATGGACTATAAGATCGAGGAACGTTTCAGTATGTGCTCGATATGTGCCAAAAGAATGTTATTGACAGAACGGGCTTAATGTTCTCTTTAATGAAAGCTGTCCAATGCTTTTGATTTAAATAACTGAAACGCAGGATATTTTTATTCGCTGTAATTTAGGCGGTGTAGTGAAGGTGTGATTCAAGCTATTAACGCTATCACCGTTACGATTTCTCATTGTTGAAGATATTACAATAGGTGTTTACTATTAATACTCAACAGTGAACAGCTTTTCGAAAAAGAGGAGCACGTCACACAACTGTTTTCAAATGATGCTATGCAGGTGTCACCTTTGGATGGAGAGGATGTAACAGAATTTAACTTAGCCTCTGCCTCGTTCACGTTACAGAGATGACATACCTTTACCCTTTAGTTTGTATGACGCGAATAGCGGGTCACTGCACACGTAAAGCTATGATGTGGATTGATGTTCGAGTCAACACCTTCAAGTCTTCAGCATTGTTCACTGTCAGGCACAGTATGTTAAAAATTCAAACCATGCCATCTCATTAATGAAAATATTACGGTGAACGGAAATATCCTTCGCATGAATAAACATCATTTGCGTACAGAACGATGATTTGAAACTCAACTCGAAGAACGAGAGGGGAAAATATAACAGTTCTTATTCTGATAACGTGCTCGTTGCTTTTTAAGACAAATGTAGTTCCACACTCTTGACTAGTGAATAAAATACTTGCTTGGGAATACTGGGAAATTTATTTTACTAGCTTCAGGACTTTCTAGGAAATAAAAATTCAAATCTCGTCCTTGACGGGGGAAAGCCGTTGTATCAGTAATTTCGCGTCACTGTTGCTCGCAAATTTTATAAACGGACGGTTGGATAACGTTGTTGAACGTAAGGTGTCTGTTGCACCAAGGAAAATAGAAACGCCAGGAAATAGTAGCTAAATGTCTGAGAGTAACTTTACAGAGTGATAACGTATCATTAGTTGTAGGAAAAGCAACTGGTTGACAAATAAAATGGAAGAATCATAAAGAAATTATTATGAATGAAAACAAAGACAACACTGGTACAATATTCTATAATATTTATTATTAATTTCACAAACCAGTTTTCGGCTGTTACGCCATCGTCAGGTACAAGGATAAGTACGTGGTGCAGTGAAATTTTGTTGGATCTAAGGTTTCAAACCAGTGCATTTGCGTAATATCTCCGAGATGAAAAATGTTAATGCTATATCTAGGAATAAAGAAGCGTCGTGTGACTAGGGCCTCCCGTGGGCTAGACCGTTCGCCGGGTACAAGTGTTTACGTTTGACGCCACTTGGGCGATTTGGGCGTCGATGGGAATCTACGTCTACATATATACTCCGCTAGCCACGAACCGGTGTGTGGCGGAGGGCACAATTCGCGCCAAAGTCATATCCCCCCCCCCCCCCTCTGTTCCACTAGCGGATCGCACGAGGGAAAAAGGACTGTCTGAACGCCTCAGTACGAGCTCTTATTTCCCTTATCTTTGAATGATGATCATTACGTGATTTCAAAGTTGGTTGTAATAATATATGCTCTACATCCTCGATGAAGATTGGATTTCGGAATTTAGTGAGCAGCCCCTTCTATTTAGCGGGTCGTCTATCTGCAAGTGTGTCCCACTTCAAACTTTCTATGAGATTTGTAACGCTCTCGCGATGGCTAATTGTACCAGTCACGAATATCGCCGCTCTTCTTTGGACCTTCTCAATTTCTTGAATCAGACCCAACTGGTAAGGGTCCCATACAGACGAACAATACTCTTAGACTGAACGAATTAACGTATTGTAAGCTATTTCCTTTGTTGAAGGACTGCATCACTTCAGGAATCTACCAATAAACCGCAATCTAGTGTTCGCTTTACCCGTTATTTGTGTAATCTGATCATTCCATTTTAGATCATTTCGAATAGTCACACCCAGATACTTGACTGATGTTACCGCTTCCAAAGAGTGACCATTTATTTTGTACTCATACATTAATGGGGAGTTTCGCCTTGTTATACGCAGTAGGTTACACTTACTAATATTGAGAGATAACTGCCAGTCATTACACCACGCATTTATTTTCTGCAAATCCTCATCGATCTGTTCACAACTTTCGTGTCATACTACTTTCCCGTAAACTACAACATCATCGGCAAACAGTCTAAGGCCGCTGTCAATACCATCAATCAGATCGTTCGTGGTTAAGTTGGACCAGAGGAGACAGTCCATTACAGATAAACACAGTCCACACCAGTATGGGGTGTGTAAATCGTAAAAAGCAGTGGACCTATTACGCTGCCCTGGGGCACACCTGAAGTTACTTCATTTATTTATTTATTTATTTATTTATTGTTCCGTGGGACCACATTTAGGAGAAGTCTCCATGGTCATGGAACGAGTCAATACATGAAATTATAACACGATTGTAGAAACAGATAAAATGAAATATGAGAAACATATTCAGGCGACAAGTCGTTAGTTTAAATAAAGAAAATCAAGAATGTAACACTGGAATTTGCTTAATTTTTTAGCTCTTCCAGGAGCTCCTCGACAGAATAGAAGGAGTGAGCCATGAGGAAACTCTTCAGTTTAGACTTAAAAGTGTTTGGGCTACTGCTAAGATTTTTGAGTTCTTGTGGTAGCTTATTGAAAATGGATGCAGCAGAATACTGCACTCCTTTCTGCACAAGAGTCAAGGAAGTGCATTCCACATGCAGATTTGATTTCTGCCTAGTATTAACTGAGTGAAAGCTGCTAACTCTTGGGAATAAGCTAATATTGCTAACAACAAACGACATTAAAGAAAATACATACTGTGAGGGCAATGTCAAAATTCCCAGACTATTGAATAGGGGTCGACAAGAGGTTTTCGAACTTACACCATACATAGCTCGAACAGCCCGTTTTTGAGCCAAAAATACCCTTTTTGAATCAGAAGAATTACCCCAAAAAATAATACCATATGACATAAGCGTATGAAAATATGCGAAGTATACTACTTTTCGTGTTGAAATGTCACTTATTTCAGATACTGTTCTAATGGTAAATAAAGCGGCATTTAGTTTCTGAACAAGATCCTGAACATGGGCTTTCCACAACAGCTTACTATCTATCCGTACGCCTAGGAACTTGAACTGTTCCGTCTCGCTTATAACATGCCCATTCTGTCTGATTAAAATGTCAGTTCTTGTTGAATTGTGGGTTAGAAACTGTAAAAACTGAGTCTTACTGTGATTTAGCATCAGATTATTTTCCACAAGCCACGAACTTATATCATGAACTACATTATTTGATAATGTTTCAATATTACACATAAGATCCTTCACTACCAAGGTGGTGTCATCAGCAAACAGAAATATTTTTGAATCACCTGTAATACTAGAAGGCATATCATTTACATAAATAAGAAACAGCAGTGGCCCCAGCACCGACCCTTGGGGAACGCCCCATTTAACAGTGCCCCATTGGGACTGAACATCATTACCACTCTCAATATTGCGGAGGATTACCTTTTGCTTTCTGTCCTTAAAGTAGGAGGCGAACCAATTGTAAGCTACTCCCCTTACTCCATAATGTTCCAACTTCTGCAGTAATATTTTGTGGTCAACACAGTCAAAAGCCTTCGTTAAATCAAAGAAAACACCTAACGTTCGCAACCTTTTATTTAATCCATCCAAAACCTCACAGAGAAAAGAGACTATAGCATTTTCAGTTGTTAAGCCATTTCTAAAACCAAACTGTACATTTGACAGCAAATTATGTGAATTTAAATGCTGCAGTAACCTTGTATATACAACCCTCTCGATAACTTTAGCAAACACCGATGGCATAGAAATAGGTCTATAATTGTCAACATTATCCCTGTCTCCCTTTTTATAAAGTGGCTTCACTACCGAGTACTTTAATCGGTCAGGAAACCGACCACTCCTAAAGGAAAAGTTACAAATATGGCTAAGTACTGAGCTAACATACGTGGAACAATACTTCAGTATTCTGCTAGATACCCCGTCATATCCATGAGAGTTCTTGGTCTTTAGTGATTTAATTATTAACTCAATCTCCCTCTTGTCAGTATCATGGAGGAGCATTTCAGGTAACAGTCTCGGAACACTTTTCTCTAAGAGCGCTATATGATTCCCTGTTGGGACTAGGTTTCTATTTAGTTCACCTGCTATATTCAGAAAGTGATTATTAAATACTGTACATATATGTGACTTATCAGTAACACGGACATCCCCACTACGCACTGATTCTATATTCTCGACCTGTCTCTGCAGACCAGCCACTTCCTTTACGACTGACCATATGGTTTTAATTTTATCCTGAGACTTAGCTATTCTATCTGCATACCACATACTTTTTGCCTTCCTAATAACTTTTTTAAGCACCTTACAATACTGTTTGTAATGGGCTGCTGCATTTAGATTTTGACTGTTTCTAACGTTTTGATATAATTGCCACTTTGTTCTACAAGATATTCTTATCCCTTTAGTCAGCCACCCAGGCTGCCTGTTTGTGCTAGTACCCTGTTTTGAACGTTCTAACGGAAAGCAACTTTCAAAGAGCACGAGAAAAGTCTTGAGGAAAGCATTATATTTATCGTCTACTGTATCAGCACTATAAACATCTTGCCACTCTTGTTCCTTGATAAGGTTTACAAAAGTCTGTACAGCAACTGGATCAGCTTTCCTAAAAAGTTGGTAACTATATTTAACATGTGTTGCAGCACAAAAATCTTTTAGACTTAAAATTTGTGCATCATGATCTGAAAGGCCATTCACCTTTTTGCTAACAGAATGCCCTTCTAATAATGACGAATGAACAAAAATATTGTCTATGGTTGTTCTACTGTTCCCTTGCACTCTCGTTGGAAAGAATACGGTTTGCATAAGATTATATGAATTAAGGAGGTCTACCAGCATCCTTTTCCTTGCACAATCACTTATACAATTAATATTGAAGTCACCACATATAACTAACTTTTTGTATTTCCTATAAAGTGAACCAAGAACCTCCTCTAGCTTTAGCAAAAATGTTGTGAAATCGGAGTCTGGGGATCTATAAATAACAACAGTAAGAAGTTTAGCTCCACTAAATTTAACCACACCTGCACAACATTCAAACACCTTTTCAGTGCAGTTGGTCATAAGCGCGTGACTGCGTGTGAGATCGCTCTCTAAGTTTTCATCTATTTTTATGTTTCTGATATATATTTTAACTGTTTTTGTGATAATATTTACTATATAAGTGACTTATTAGTGGTTTCTTCATTCACCTCTGCATTTCTTGTGTTGTGGCCTGATATTTGTGAGTGTTTCGTATCGAGCAACTTAACCTCTTACCCGTGTTTACATTCCGCGCTGACCAGCTGCAGCTGTAGCGGCGCATCGAAAGCTAAGTACTAATTAATTGTTTGTGTATAGTAGTTTATTTAGGAACTTTAGTAGTCTTCAACCGGTGTTCTTGGTGTTTTCCGGTGAAATAACTTCAGAAGAAATTTTGCGAACTGCTTTCAGTTTCGTTACTGTCATTAGACGTTTGATTTTCTTTCTGTGTTAGTATTTTGTTATATTCTCATTTGTTGTTGATTAATACTGTCAATAATAGTAGTTACTTCCCTTGTAGAGCAAGTTTGTGATAATTGTAGTCAGTTTTTAACATCTTCTTATTGTAGTTGCGGAACTTAGATAAAGTTGTTTTCTTGTTTCAATAATTGTAAAATTTTACCATGAGTGAGAAGTGTGGGCTTTGCCGTAGGTTCGTGAGTAGTGGATTGCGGTGTGAGACTTGTTCGAAGTATTTTCACTGGGGGGAATGCAGTGGGGAAGCCTGTGGGCATTCTGGTGAGATCCTCTCCTGGAACTGCAGGTTATGTAGCAAGAGTAAGTTGATAGAGGAGCAGGAGCGTATGATCTGTGCCCTTCAGGTGCAGTTGAAAAACGCACAGGAGGAGCTAGATAGGATGAGGAGGGAGAAGGGGGTTGGGGAATGGGAGCTGGCTGTTGGCAAGAGATCTGCTAGGAGAAGGAGATTTTCAGATAGTTTTACTATTGGTGTTTGTAATAGATTTGACCAACTGTCAGAGTCTAGTGGAGAGGAATCTCTAGTAGCTGTAGATGTAGGAAGTATGCAGCAGACCTCAGCAGTTACGGTGGCTAGGACAGTTGCAAAGTCTAAGAGAAAGAAGAAGGTTCTGCTGTTAGGTAGTTCTCATGGTAGAGGTGTAGGCCAGCAGTTGCAGGAAGTTTTGGGGAGTGAGTACCAGGTCACCAGCATTGTGAAGCCTAATGCAGGATTGGCTCAGGTGACTTTTAACATAGGGGGGTTATGTAGGGATTTTACTAAAGAGGATCAGGTAGTGATTGTGGGTGGGGCTGGTAATAGTATTGATAGGGATGGGGAGTATGACATAGATGGTGACCTGGAAAAGATAGCCACTCAGACTGGGAACACGAATGTGCATTTTGTGGAACTGTTTCAGCGTCACGATCGGCCTCATCTTAATACAGCCGTCAGGCGTAATA
This sequence comes from Schistocerca americana, assembly GCF_021461395.2. Lineage (NCBI taxonomy): Eukaryota > Metazoa > Arthropoda > Insecta > Orthoptera > Acrididae > Schistocerca > Schistocerca americana. The sequence continues at coordinate 746,153,595 of NC_060122.1, read as the reverse complement.
ACATGAGACTTGGGGGTGCGCTGATGACAGAGGACATGAGTCACATTTCAGTGGTGTCGGTGGAGTCTATCAGTAGGACGGGTTTCACTAGACATGGCCTGCACCTCAACAGGTATGGGAAGGGGAGGTTGGCAAAACTTATAGGTGACAGCATAGGTGGGGGTGGTGGGATCACTCATGGGAAAATTCCGGTAGTTGTGGGTGTTAGAGCTGTACCTTTTTTAGATTGAAGTCAGCTGATAGGTATTCCTGCTTAAGGGAAGTCTCTCTAACAAAGAAACCACTTTCTACAAAGCTTGGGTATCCGATTAATGAGGGAATTAGTATATTTCATCAAAATATACAAGGTATTAGAGACAAAGTTAGTGAACTGCTTATAGATGTTGACTCTGAAATTATTGGTATATCTGAACACTTCTTAAATAAGGAGATAATTCAGAGGCTTCCTTTACCAGGATACAGGTTGGCTGGCAGCTTTTCTAGGAGCTCTTTGCGGTGTGGGGGAGTAGCCATGTATGTGAAAAACGGTATCCCATTTGAGTCAATTGATGTTTCAAAGTACTGCACTGAAAAGGTGTTTGAATGTTGTGCAGGTGTGGTTAAATTTAGTGGAGCTAAACTTCTTACTGTTGTTATTTATAGATCCCCAGACTCCGATTTCACAACATTTTTGCTAAAGCTAGAGGAGGTTCTTGGTTCACTTTATAGGAAATACAAAAAGTTAGTTATATGTGGTGACTTCAATATTAATTGTATAAGTGATTGTGCAAGGAAAAGGATGCTGGTAGACCTCCTTAATTCATATAATCTTATTCAAACCGTATTCTTTCCAACGAGAGTGCAAGGGAACAGTAGAACAACCATAGACAATATTTTTGTTCATTCGTCATTATTATTGTTTCTGTTGAAGTTACCCCGTTCAGGACGACATACTGCTCCCTGTCTTTTAGAAAACTTTCTATTCAACCGCATATGTCACTGGATAGACCGTAAACGCGCACTTTTTGTAGCAAGCGACAATGCGGAACTGAGTCGAACGCCATTCGACAGTCGAGAAAGATGGCATTGACCTGGGAGCCGGTATTTAGAGCCTCTTGTATATCATGCACAAAGAGGGACAGTTGTGTCTCGCATGACCGCTGTTTCCTAAAACCGTGCTGGTTTCTGTAGATGAGCTTCTTAGAGTCTAGAAAGGTCATTATATCTGAACACAAAATATGTTCCATGATTCTACAACGAATCGCTGTCAGTGAAACTGGCCGGTAATTATGTGCATCCGTTTTTCTACCCTTTTTATAGATTGCTATGACCTAGGCCGTCTTCCAGTCTCGTGGAACTTTCCGCCGTTCCAATGACCTCTGATAGATGACGGATAAGAATGGTGCTATATTTGTAGCATAGTCAACATAAAATCTTACGGGGATACCGTCTGGGCCAGATGCCTTTCTGGTGTCTAAGGATCTTAACTGTTTTACTAAACACTATGTCAGCCATCCTCTCGTTTGTTCAATAGTTGAAAGGGGGAATGGTGCTGCAGTCCTCTATCATAAACGAGTTTTTGAAAACTAGGTTTAGGATTTCGGCCTTCTGTTCATCATCATCAGTTACATTACCCGAACTGTCAGCAAGAGAAGGTACTGAATTATTCGTAGCGTTCATAGATTTTACGTAAGACCAAAATGATGATGATTAGGACAACACAACACCCAGTCCCTGAGCGGAGAAAATTTCTGACCCAGCCTTAGGATTGACATTCTGTCGCGCTGACCACTCAGCTACCGGGGGCGGACTATGTAGGAATAAAGCAAGAGGGATTATTTCAGTTCAAATGCGTTGTAAGATTATTTAACTACGATAAAATACGTGACTCATTAAGTAATGAACTACATTTTATTTTAGTTAAATAATCTTACATCGCATTTACCCTTAAATAATCCCTTATGTTTTATTCCTAAATCTACCATTAACATTTTTCATCTCTGGAAATGGAGGTATTCTGTAGATACATTAGTTAAAAATTTTTGATCCAACAAATATTACTGCACCACGTACTTATCTTTGTACCTGATGATGGCGCGACAGCCGAAAACCGTTTTGTGAAATAAATAATAGATATTGTAGAATATTACACCGATGTGGTAAGTGGTTTCATTCATAATGCGTAAAATATTATACCAGAACCGACGGAACAGCCAACCAGTGCAATTAAAAAGTTATTTTACGCACGACGGGGCTAGATTACAAAATCAACGTTCTACCAGTTCTTGTCTATACTAATATTGCCCAACAGGTGCACGAAATTGGTAGGATTGAAAGAGGAGGTAGAGAAGTTACTGCGTGTTTGATCGTGGAATCCTTTCTTGAGAATATGACGACACAGTGAACAAAATCCAGTGGCTGACATTACAATACAGGCGCTATTCATCACGCAGATATTTACTGCTAGAATTACATGAGTCTACACTCTCCGATTAATCAGGAAATATATTACTTCCTTCCCTGTACATCCCTGGAAATAGTCATGACGGAAATCTCAGAGAAACTGGAAATTCTGTTCTTGCGCACAGCATTCGCGATTGGGCTAGGAAGAGGGGTTAAAACCCAGTGGTGTCAGAACTACCCTCCACCACAAGTCGAAACGTCCCTTGCACAGTGTAGACCAGTACACGATAAAGGGGGAAACAAAAGACAGGATGTGTTACGAAAACGTCAGAAACAAGAAATGGAGTGCTAACAGGCAGGAAATCACACGTTAACAGCGCCTCTACCAGTAATTGTATGCTTGTTCTGCACTGTAATGCCACAGTTGTTATACTTTAAGAAGGTATGAGAAAAGCCACCTCACTTGCTGATAAGAAGTACTTTACTTAATTCCACGATCGGTTACAATCATTGAGAATACTGCAGATCACACAACTTGTACGATCTCGCCGAGTGCTTTTGACACACAGAAAAACAGTTTCATAGCTATGGAAACCTTTTCTATGTGCGATGGTGTGCCTGAAAATTCGTCAAAGAGGGGAAGCATGCGTGGAATTCTGTGACGACTGTTCTCGTCTTAGGACATGGGAGCTTAGGCAGCATTCCCGGCATAAAGATGTAGAAAAGCGGCATCGCTTGGTCACAGTAAATGTGGAGGTAAACATCTGAATGGGGTTATAGTAAGAGAATTGGTCACAAAACATCGCAGAACCATTTTCAGCCCGAACTTTATCCACCACACCGTGTACGTCGTCTCACTGGCCCATCCGTGCACTCAACATCTTGCATCATTTGAAAAGAGACAGAATCGTGACCCGTGGGTTCTCCCGTCCGGTACTTTCCAGTTTCTGCGCTGCAGGGCCCACGTGCAGCTTTAAGTGATACTGTCAGCAGTAGCCAATGGGGCGGTACCCTAATCAAAAAGTTCATTGCATTCAGATCCCACGCAAACTGTGCTTTAGTTGTGGTTGAAACGGACCTACCTTCAAGGAATGCAACAATTTCTCTCGACTTCGAAACTGATTGTTGCTGACCGTTCGTGACACTTACATGGATGGCTGCGAGTGGTACGCAGTTCCTCGCAAACACGTGGGCACTTCGTCTCGATGCCCCAATAAATCGAGTTGACACGGACGCGTTTGTGGAAATCTGTAACGTTTGTACCTCGGATCCACCCTACCTGACTACCTGATGATAATTACATTTATACCTATTAGTGCATATTGATATGGGAGATGCCCACCCTTCGCCTCTAAGACAGCAAGAATTCTGCTGGGGAAACTGTCGATGAGGTGTCTGTTGTGGAGGAATGGCTGCCCATTCTTCCTACACGACTGAAACCGGACAAGGTAGTTATGCAGGATTCCAGTGTCTGAAGCGAAGATGATGTACTAGCTATTACAGTGGTTTCCATGACAAACCATCGTCTCACAGATGCTGCTAAACGATGTGGTGCATACTTACAATCAGTGTTTCCGAGCTGTTCCTCCACTGTATGCGTCGTAAAATGAGTTCACATACTTCCGTATTCGGTGCTTTCTTAAGTGGAATTCGTCCTCATGGAGTATTACCTAAATGTTTTTAAGGAAGTTTGTGTGTCTCAGTGACCGACAGAGTAGTGCTGGCGGGAGCTATATTCGAGGTATAATGACCCACGCCAGAATGGTCTGCTGGTGAGAGATCAGATAAAGAGTTGTCCCCCTAGGGGATTATCGGCCTCCCTAGGCCATCTCATTTTTCTACATCGATGTGTTAGGTTTCGAGGCCCGAGGGTGTTTTTTACTTTCCTCATCTTCTACTTCTCCGCGTTCTACTGGGAAGAATCTCTTGCCCAGCGTGATGGGTGAAATCTTAACGATATGCAAGGCGGTGTAGAACTGCGCGAACACCATTGCGGCTTAAGGACCGGAAACAGCAGCACTTCGCATGGCGTTTTACACATGGAAGGAGAAGTAAACTTCGGAAATAGCCCGGGAAGACGACTTCTGCAAGCCCGAAGAAGGCAGCCATCAAAAGGCAAGAGGCTCCAACAGAAGTCTCCCTGCAACTCCTGGTTGGGGTTTGTGCTTTTGGATCGTTGTCCTGTCCATATAAAAAGTGTTTCTCTCATAAGCCTCAAGTAATAAGAAACCCGGACAGATTGAATGGATACGTCCTCGGCAAGGATAAGGCCAAACGATCTGGAATAGCAGGCATTCTCAATTTACCAACCTGGAATGTCAGAGGTATCTACAGAAAAGAAGTTGACTTACAAAATGAACTGTAAAAGAAAAAAAGATAGATGTAGCCGTAAGAAGTGAAAAAGAAGAAAATGAAAATAAGGGGAACAGTAAATGTACTAGAATCTATATTATTATGCAGTGCAGTGGACCAAATGTAAGAACTCAAGCAAGAATTGCGAAAATGGTAGACCAGAAATGGAAAAATAGGGTAACAGTATATACCCTTCATAATGAGAGACTTTATAGATCCATTTTAAAATACATAGAAGACATACGATGATAGTAGGGATCTGTAGTCCAGAAGAAAGCATATAAAAAGAGATCGAGGAAATCTACAAGAAATTAGGATCTCTTATCAAAGAGATTAATAAGACAGATTTATGAAGACAGATTTTATGGAGACATAAATGCCCAAGTTGGGAACATTCCTATCAGAGACATTGTAGGGAAATTTCGTGAAGCCAGAATTAACACTAATGGTGAGAAGATGCGAGAATTTTGTACATATCATTCTTTGAAGGTATCTAATACATTCTGTAGGAAAAGGGATATTCACAAATACAGCTGAAGTAATAGAGATTCTACATCAATACAGACTATGCGTCATCTAATAGAAAAGGAGATTCTATAGTGATTAATGTACCAGTATACACAGGGTGTAAATAGAGCGAGCTTTATCTGCTGATGGCCAAAATATAAGAACTAGATTATCAACAAATTTTGAAAGAAATGAGTACTAGAAAAGACAATATAGGAAGTTACAGGATTATACTGTTGAAAGAAGAACCAATAGCAGACCTCTATCAGGAAAGAAGCGAAACGAGGGAGAATATTGATGAAGAATGGCAGGGAATGAAGAACTGTATGAAAAGAACACCAGATGAATTCCTTGTCAAACAAACTATCAGGAAACGAAAGAAAGGTTTGTGAGTATGGAATAACGAAATAGAAAAGGCCCGCAGGGATTAAAAATAGCGTGTGAAACATACTCAGACCTAAAAACGGATCAAGCTAGACAACATTATATAGCTGCTAGAAATATTGCAAAACGCCAGACAAGAAAACAAGACAGAATCAGTTGGGAAAAAATCGTGAATGACGTCGAACATGTTGTATATTGTATATAAGAGGTGGTCTACAAATTATTTATGAATTTAAATAAACCAGAAAGAAACAACCAACGAACAGAAGTGATAAAATGTGATGAAGGGACTGAACATTATAAAAGTATTTTATTTAACATTCAGACAGACATTTCTACTAATCCTAAAGATATGACCGAAGAATTAGGAAAAATTATAGATTCGCTTACTTTAGGAGAGTCAGAGGCTGGTTTACAATGAGGATCCCCGATAGTAGCTAACGACCACTGTATGTTCTGTATTTAAGAAAGTGGAAAGAAATAAACTCTCAAATTACAGAGGTATTACATCCAACCTACAAACCATATGCTGGTATATTAAATAACCAATTGAAGCCAGCAGTAGAGTTCAATAGTAGAGCCAATCTTACAAGAAGAGCAGAAAGGTTTTCGAAAAGGGAGAGCTTGTTTTGACAATGTATTCACTATGAAACAATTAAGAGAGAAAAGAAGGGAACACAATTTGCCCTCCTGTATGACACGTAGATCTAGAGAAGGCCTGTAGGAATATAATGGCTGAACCAGGCTATCCTGAACATATGAGGGGTATAAACAGTTTACTTAATAGCACATGCCTTAGACTCAGTTAAACCAATTACAGAGGGGAAAATATAATCAGGGAGTAATGTAGGAGTGTGTATCAACGACCACGCCTTTTAACATTTAGACTATATGGACGGTGACTTACACAGATGGAAGGATCAGGCAACACTTGGAATTATGTGACGAAAAATGTGTTGAAATATGCTGTAGACTTCGTGATTATGTAAAACACTGAAGATCATCTTCAGAGTGGTATCTATTTACTACACAACAATTGCAAATAATATAATTTTGAAATTTCTGCCTCAAAATCAGTTACAGTGGCATTTTTGGACAAACACACAAAAAGAGCAAATATTATTTTGGATGATAAAATTTTAGAAGAGGTTCAACATTTTCATTAATTAGACTGTGATGTCCCGTATGATTACAGTAGACTAGCTAGAATAAATTAGGAAGACATCAGACTACATGTAGGACTATTCGTAGAACAATGAAAACATCGTGGAGCGAAACACAGCTGAATCTATACAAGATGACTGCAATGTCGGTTACTCTATGTGGCAAAGAAACGTGGCGTTAAGAAAGACAGATCACGGTAACATACTAGCCACACAAATAAAATTCCTTACGGAACTTCTAGGACACATACGCCTTGATAAAATAAGAAACCAGGATATATGGAGTAAGTCATAAATATTTGCAATATAGGATATAATGTACTAATATAGAACAAGTGGAACGAGTATTTAGAAAGAATGGACAGGATTCTGAAAGCGGCACTGTCGTATGGACCTGTTGGACAGAGAGACCCAGGTAGGCAGAGGCAATGATGGACTGAGGCCGGAACAGGACGAAGGGCCTAATCTATGAAAGGATGATGATGATTATGATGACTTAAGTGGAATAAGATGACCGCGCCGTAACCATTAAGAACGCCAGTTACCGTAAAACACCTTCCTCCGTACTTCACTGCTAGTATTACAGACAATGGTAAGTAACATTCTCCAGACATTCGCTGAACCCAACACGTTCCATCAGCTTGTCACAGCGTATCGCTTGTTTCATAACTCTACTCATCCACTATCCAGTGGCGTCGTTCTTTGCACCAGGTGAAGTGTCGCTTAGCATTGACTACACAAATATGTGGTTTGTGAAGAGATCCTCCACCATTTTATCGCATTACTTTTAGCTACTTATAGACGGTCATTGTGCTACCTGAAGTGTTCGTACCAGTTTGAAACCCATGAGTGCTTCCTTTCGCCGATTTTATGTGATCCATCTTTTATAATCACTTTTCCCAATACTCGATGGACGCTGTCCATCAGTAAATGAAGTCTGTCTCAACTTGGTTTAGCTGTAGTTGTTCCTTGGCGTTTCCTCTTCACAGTCACACCGATAAAACAAAGGACTTGAGTACTTGAAAAGCGTCAAAGCGTTTCCTGTTTATAATTAAAGGAGATAATTTCTTTTATTGGAATATACACTCCTGGAAATTGAAATAAGAACACCATGAATTCATTGTCCCAGGAAGGGGAAACTTTATTGACACATTCCTGGGGTCAGATACATCACATGATCACACTGACAGAACCACAGGCACATAGACACAGGCAACAGAGCATGCACAATGTCGGCACTAGTACAGTGTATATCCACCTTTCGCAGCAATGCAGGCTGCTATTCTCCCATGGAGACGATCGTACAGATGCTGGATGTAGTCCTGTGGAACGGCTTGCCATGCCATTTCCACCTGGCGCCTCAGTTGGACCAGCGTTCGTGCTGGACATGCAGACCGCGTGAGACGACGCTTCATCCAGTCCCAAACATGCTCGGAGATCTTGCTGGCCAGGGTAGTTGACTTACACCTTCTAGAGCACGTTGGGTGGCACGGGATACATGCGGACGTGCATTGTCCTGTTGGAACAGCAAGTTCCCTTGCCGGTCTAGGAATGGTAGAACGATGGGTTCGATGACGGTTTGGATGTACCGTGCACTATTCAGTGTCCCCTCGACGATCACCAGTGGTGTACGGCCAGTGTAGGAGATCGCTCCCCACACCATGATGCCGGGTGTTGGCCCTGTGTGCCTCGGTCGTATGCAGTCCTGATTGTGGCGCTCACCTGCACGGCGCCAAACACGCATACGACCATCATTGGCACCAAGGCAGAAGCGACTCTCATCGCTGAAGACGACACGTCTCCATTCGTCCCTCCATTCACGCCTGTCGCGACACCACTGGAGGCGGGCTGCACGATGTTGGGGCGTGAGCGGAAGACGGCCTAACGGTGTGCGGGACCGTAGCCCAGCTTCATGGAGACGGTTGCGAATGGTCCTCGCCGATACCCCAGGAGCAACAGTGTCCCTAATTTGCTGGGAAGTGGCGGTGCGGTCCCCTACGGCACTGCGTAGGATCCTACGGTCTTGGCGTGCATCCGTGCGTCGCTGCGGTCCGGTCCCAGGTCGACGGGCACGTGCACCTTCCGCCGACCACTGGCGACAACATCGATGTACTGTGGAGACCTCACGCCCCACGTGTTGAGCAATTCGGCGGTACGTCCACCCGGCCTCCCGCATGCCCACTATACGCCCTCGCTCAAAGTCCGTCAACTGCACATACGGTTCACGTCCACGCTGTCGCGGCATGCTACCAGTGTTAAAGACTGCGATGGAGCTCCGTGTGCCACGGAAAACTGCTGTCACTGACGGCGGCGGTGCACAAATGCTGCGCAGCTAGCGCCATTCGACGGCCGACACCGCGGTTCCTGGTGTGTCCGCTGTGCCGTGCGTGTGATCATTGCTTGCACAGCCCTCTCGCAGTGTCCGGAGCAAGTATGGTGGGTCTGACACACCGGTGTCAATGTGTTCTTTTTTCCATTTCCAGGAGTGTATGAAGTGCGATGGTGGTGAATTATTGTGTCATTAAGCATCGGTAAAGGGCTATGATTCTTCTCTTTGCAAACTTGGTACACTTTGTGCATGAAAGGAATTTTCTGATGCTTTCCTAGCTGGGAAGCCCGGCGACCAGGTGGACACAGGTAGTGCGCCCACGGGCGAGCGGCGGTCGCGCCCCTATGTCGGTACGCTTCACAGAGGGCAGGCCCCCAGAGGATTAGCGACAGGCGAAGACGCTGCATACATCAACACACTGCCAAGGGAAGCCATGGACATTCACACGTGTGCCAGAGGCAGCAGAAACTACAAACTTAGAGCGAAAAACAGTTTTGTCACGATTCTAGGTAACGCGGACAGCGCGGCGAGTTGAATAGCAACAGCACGACTTGGCTGTCCAAGAATCTCAAGTGGCTCGGGGAATTTTGTCCGTTTCCCGCGAGCAGAGCACCTGGCAACGTAGCGACAATACTCATAGGGAAAAGTCTTGGTTTATTTGTATACTCTGCTTCACACAGAGTATGGCTCTCTTTTCCTCGCAGAATGCGTCGGCAAGCAGGGAGGAAATTTTGAAAGGGGCTTCTTCATTGGCAAGAATCTAATGTTCGCTTTGAAAAATAGTACGAGCTACGTAATTTGCGGAAGGGCGGAGCCAACACGCTGAATGGGAGCAGCTCTCTCTCTCTCCATGTGCGAGGAGCGCACTAGTATTGGGCATTCCGAATTTTGCTTCTGAGGAGGCAGGAGTTCACTCTTCACTGCTTCCGATAAGTCGTAACGATTCTCTTATCGCTTGTCATGAGACAGTGCACTTTGCATTCGTCGCAAACAGCGTAAAGAGCAAAGTTTGTTAGATCCAAAAAGGCGAGCCTCACTCACTGTGCGCGTTATCAAGAGCTTAACTCAGGATCATTTTGATTTACTACATGTCCGATGACGGTAATACTGAAAAAACAGTATTGAGCTTTGTTTAATGCAGTTTCACGCAGGTTTGCACTTGCAGATGGACGCATACCGTCGTCCAGTAATGATAACTTTACCGTCTTCCAGTAATGATAACTTCCAGTAGCAGGTTTCGGTCACTATTTTCAGCGTAGGACATGTTAGACGCTATCAACTACTTCGCCGGCAAAGTCTTGATGCAGCCGCACGCAATCAGCCGACTCCACCGCCATGCCGACCACGCTATGAACATGGTAATACAGAAAGCGCCCGCTTTCCTAGCTGCCCATTCTTCTTTCGCTTTCATCAATTTCTTTGCGATGTGTTAGATGCTCATAAAGACGCAAGGCACAGTATTCACCGTTTGCCGGTTAAGAAAGTCATACGTTCAGCTGTTTTTTTTTTTTTTTTATTCCTTCCTCATTTATTACACCAGGTCAACCCGTCTTGTGTAATTTATTTATATGTTAAATCAGAATGAAGTCATACAGTGCTCATGGTAAAAGATAAATACCGGGGCACGCACCTTATATAATTCACTTGTTGTGAGCTCTTGGTGGCAATTCAATTCTGTTTGTTGACTTTTTTTTTTTTTTTTACTTTCTACAGTATCTCGCGACCCAATTTTTTAATTTTTGTTTATCATCATTTGAATAATTTGTGAGTGAATGTTTAATGAATTTGATAAAATTTCAATATTTTTTGCATATGCAGTTTAATGCAGCTTCACAGAATAAACCACTTATATCATTACAGCCCTCCTTGCATTTCATTTATAGAGTTTAAATAAAAATTCACACCTCTTGCTCCCTCCCACACGAGGTATCTTGCATACTTAAAAGAAGGGCTGAAGTGTCCTTGGTGGATTTGTTACTGAGGTGAGACACACAGCGGTTAGTCCAGGTTCGAGGTGAGTAAGCGCTCCTGTTCTACCGATTCTGTTGTTACTGCTTCCCTACTGACAACACAGTGCACCGCGGCTTATTTTATTCTGGCCAGTTAGCCTCTCGTTAAATCGAGTGATCAATTCTCCATTACACAGGGGTGTCTATAACTTTCCATCGGACAATGTACAGACGAGTCCACTGCCGTAAGTTATGTCAGTGGTGGAATATTGTGTGTGGATTGTGTATTGAACTGGGGACCAAGAAACGACGGAGATGCTTCGTCCCCTCCGTACACTGTAGCACTCAGAGGTTCAAAATCCACAACAGGCCACAGCGGTCCACCCTCCCCGCCGCCGCCTCACACCAAACACTGGGTTATTGTGCGGTTCGGCCCCCACTGGACCCCCCTGGAACCCCCCTCCCCCCCCCCCCACAGGAACGTCTCATGCCAGACGAGTAGTGCAGCCCCAAATGTTTGCGTGGTAGAGTAATTATGCTGTACGTGTACGTGGAGAGTGTTTGCGCAGCAATCGCCGGCGTAGCGTAACTGAGGCGGAATAAGGGGAACCAGCCCACATTCGCCGAAGAAGATAGAAAAACCGCCTTGAAAACCATCCACAGGCTGGCTGGCACAGCGGACCTCAACACTAATCCGCCCGGCGGATTCGTGCAGGGAACCTTCCGCTCGGTAAGCAGCGCGTTAGACCGCGCGGCTAGCCGGACGGGCTGTAGGAATATTACCTGACCACGTAATACCAGTTCTACCTTATCCACAGTGCTGCCAGCGAGCTCTGAGGGGATGACTAATATTTTGCTGCTCGCCTACGTAGCTGAGTACCTTCTGAAGGCATCTAGTTCCATTCCTGGTAGTACCAGGGAGTCTCAGCTAGCGTGAAAACTGGAGTGCCTTTTAAGAAGGGCCGTTGGAGAGATGCACACAATTATATACCCATATCGTTGACGTCTATCTGTTGTACAATTGTGGATATGGTCTATGCTCAATAGCTATGAGGTTTTATGAGAATGTAAACCTCAATAGAAATCAGTATGGTTCCCCCAGGCAGAGAACCTACGGATCCTGCGAAACTCAGCTTGGTATGTACCTGCATGAGATCCACAGTGGCGTAGAGAACGGCGCACAAGTTGATGCCGTGGCCCTTGACTTCAGGAAGGTATTTGACACCGTTTCTCGCAAGTTTTTAGTGAAAAAAGAAAACACGAGATTAGCGAGATTTGGAGCAGATTTATGAATGGTTTCAAGACCTTATTGCTGATAGAACTCAACACGTCGCTCTTAACAGAACAAAATAAACACACGTAATTTCCGGAGTACGTCGAGGAAGTGTAACAGGACCGTTACAGTTTACAATATACACTCAAGAGCCATAGGGCCCCTGCGAGCACGCAGAAGGCCGCAGCACGACGTGGCATGGACTCGACTAACGTTTGAAGCAGTGCTGGAGGGAACTGACACCATGAATCCTACATGGCTGTCCGTAAATTCCCACGAGTACGAGGGGTGGAGATCACTTCTGAACAGCACGTTGCAAAGCATCCCGCATATGCTCAGTCGTGCTCATGTCTGGTGAATTTGGAACTGTTTAGACAGAGAAAAGTGTTCCTGGAGCCACGCTGTAACAATTCCGGACTTCTGGTGTATCGCATTGTCCTGCTGGAATTGCCGAAGTGCGGCGGAATGTAAATTGCACATGAATGGATGCAAGTGATCAAAAAGGATTCTAAGGTCCATGTCAGCTGCCACAGTCGTATCTAGACACATCAAGGGTCCCATATCACTTCAACTGCACACCCCTCACGCCGTTACAGAGCCTCTACCAGTTTGAGCAGTGCATTGATTCATGAGGTTCTTTCCATACACGTACACGTCCATCTACTCGATAAAATTTCAAACGAGACTCGTACGACGAGGCAACAAGTTTTCAGTCGTCAACAGACCAATATCGGTGCTGACGGGCCCAGGCGAGGTGTAAAGTTCTGTGTCAGGCAGTCAAAGGGTACAGGAGTGGGCCTTCGGCTCCGAAATGCCCATGTCTATGACGTTTCGTTGAATGGTTCGCACGATGACACTTGCTGATGGTCCAGCACTGAAATCTTCAGCAATTTGCGAAAGGGTTGCTCTTCTGTCACGTTGAACAATTCTCTTCAGTCCCGCGATGTAGTAGAAAGCGCCGGATGCTCTTTAAGGCTGTTCGCAGATGATGCAGCTGTCTTCAACTAAGTAGCAACACTAGAAGATAGTAACAATTTGCAGAATGATCTCCGGAGAATTGGTGAATGGTGCAGTCTCTGGGGCCGGTCGGTGTGGCCGAGCGGTTCTAGGCGCTTCAGTCTGGAACCGCGCGACCACTACGGTCGCAGGTTCGAATCTTGACTCGGGCATGGATGTGTGTGATGTCCTTAGGTTAGTTAGGTTTAAGTAGTTCAAAGTTGTAGGGGACTGATGACCTCAGATGTTAAGTTCCATAGTGCTCAGAGCCATTTGAACGATTTTGCAGTCTCTGCCAGTTGACCCTGTACGGTAATGAACGTAACATATTGCGCATACGTAGAAAAAGGCAATCCACCAGCGTACAGCTACACTGTTGGTGACAAACTGCTTGAAAGAGTAGGCCGTAAAATATCCAGGAGTAGCTATCGAGAGCGACCTCGAGTGGAATGACCACATAAAACAAATAATGGGAAAAGAGGATGCCAGACTCAAAAAATGGTTCAAATGACTCTGAGCACTATGGGAGTTAACAAATGGTTCAAATGGCTCTGAGCACTATGGGACTTAACTTCTAAGGTCATCAGTCCCCTAGAACTTAGAACAACTGAAACCTAACTAACCTAAGGACATCATACTTATCCATCCCCGGGCCAGAATTCGAACCTGCGACCGTAGCGGTATCGCGGTTCGAGACTGTAGCGCCTAGAACCGCTCGGCCACCCCGGCCGGCTATGGGAGTTAACATCTGATCAGTGCCATAGAAATTAGAACTACTGAAACCTAACTAACCTAAGGACATCACACACATCCATTCCTGAGGCAGGAGACGACACTGCGACCGCAGCGGTCTCGCGGTTCCGGCTTGAGGCGGGTAGAACCGACCGGCCACAGTGACCGGCAGCCAGACTCAGATTCATAGGATGAATCCTAAGGAAATGTAACTCATCCACGAAAGAAGTGTCTTATAAGGTGCTTGTTTGATCGATTCTAGAGTACTGTTCATCTATTTGTGTTACCCACCAAATAAAATCGATAGAAGAGATAGAGAAGATCCTAGGAAGAGTGGCGTGTTTCGTCACAGGATCGTTTGGCCTGCGCGATTGCGTTACGGAGGTGCTCCACAAACTCCATTGGCAGGCGTTACAAGAGAGTCATTGAGCATCCTGGAGAGATTTACAACTGAAACTTCGAGAGAGAGCTTTCCGGGATATGTCTCACGTAATGAGTTTGAGCACGAGGAGAAAAATCGAGAAATTAGAGCCAATACAGAGGATTACCGACAGTTATTCTTCCCACTAGATATTCGCGAGTGGAACGGCGTTGGACGGCTCACTTAGTGGTACTAAGTACCCTCCACCACAGACCATTAGGTATGATGTAGAAGTATGCAGTGATCCTTGTCGAGTCAATATGGAGACGAGTAAGAAGTAGCAGCAACGGTTAGGAGGGGCTGTGCCGACCACATGCCCCTCCAAGGTCGACACGACGTCGGCACAGTACTGGACAGGCCGTCAAAGCCGGAATTCGGAGCTGGTAAGCCACTTTTTGTTGGGTGTGGCCTAAACCCAGTTACGCGAAGGAGCACCCCGTCCCCCTCCATTAGCCGCCCGCGACCGTAGGATGCACAGTGGCGGTCCGTGTCTGGACGGCGGCGACTGGCCGGTGGGACGGCGGCGGCTGCGTGGCGCTCACTCGGTTCGGCTCGCCGCTGCCTTGCCGTTGCCCCGCGCTGGGCCGGCTATTGATCCGCCGCCGCCGCCGCCGCCGCCGCTGCCGCCGCCCAGCCCAGTGCCTCTGTGCCACCAGCCGCGCTGCCCGAGCGCAGTCAAGCCGCGCCGCACCGCCGCACTCCCTACCTGCCACGGGCGCCGTGCCGGCCTCGTCAGGCTGTGGCTGCGAAGCGGTGCTTCTGGTCGTATTGCCGGCTCCGACGTATCCCACCCGGTACCGAAAAACTTTACCTCCCTACATGCGCCTATGAAAAACAGGTGCGCTCCGTGCTATTGTTTTCCCTGATCGAGTCGTCAAGTTACGTCTTCCTGCAGCGTTTACCATCTTTGATGCCGAATTGTTTGCGAACTTGCGGGCATTGGAGCAGATGAGATGTGTTCCCAGTCTTATGTTTCTCATCTGTTCTGACTCACTGAGTGCCCTTCAGACCATGCAACACTTGTACCCAGCGGATACGGTCGTCCAGAACATCCATGATGCCGTACTCCACCTGCAACGGCAGGGGAAGGAGGTTTCTTTCTGCTGGGTGCCGGGGCACGTGGATATTAGAGGAAACGAACTGGCGGATGTGGCTGTCAAAGATGCATATTCCCTCCCTCACGTTGTTGAATGTGCCGTCCCCCTCCATGCTGGTACCTTCAAAATGGTTCAAATGGCTCTGAGCACTATGGGACTCAACTGCTGTGGTCATAAGTCCCCTAGAACTTAGAACTACTTAAACCTAACTAACCTAAGGACATCACACACATCCATGCCCGAGGCAGGATTCGAACCTGCGACCGTAGCGGTCGTGCGGTTCCAGACTGTAGCGCCTGTAACCGCTCGGCCACTCCGGCCGGCGCTGTTACCTTGCCTTTTGCGTTCTCGTGTTATACGTCAATGGGAAGAGGAGTGGCTGGCAGTCGGTGACAATAAGCTGCGTCTGGCCAAGGCCACCACGCGGCCATGGCGTACGTCCTACCAGTCATGCAGCCGGGATGAGGTTCTCCTCACTCGCCTCCGCATCGGGCACAGTCCCTTAACTCATGGTTTTTTACTCCGGCGGGAGGACCCCCCAATCTGCAGTGCTTGTGGTGTCCTGATTACTGTCCGCCACATTTTACTTGACTGTCCTTTATTCTCTGACCAGAGGGCGGTGGTTTCCTTGCCACCGGATTTGCCCTCTATTTTGCAAGACGACGCGACGACTATGGTTAAGGTCTTACGGTTTTGTGTCCTGTCCAATTTGTTGCCTCGGATTTTAATGTGCTACTGGGTGACTGGCTCACCCAGGTTTTAGGTAAGAGGTCTGCCAGTCACGATTAATTACTTGTTTCACTTCGATATCTGTTCTCTTTTCCTTGTGTTTCCTTTCCTTTTTTAGTGCGTTTCTTCTCCACTTGTTTTGCCTCTGTTTGTGAGGATTTGGAACTGCGTCAGGTCTGTGTCTTTTAGCCATTCTCCTTGTTCGCTGTCACTTCACCGCATATGTTCCTGTTTCTATGCGTTTGGCCGCTGATGACCATGCTGTTTAGCGCCCGAAAACATCAAACCAACCACACACACACACACACACACACACACTCTCTTCTTATATTCTGGAGCTCCCATCAGTCGCGCATCTTCTATTCACAACATTTTAAGTAGAGATTTTATACACTACTGGCCATTAAAATGGCTGCACCAAGAAGAAATGCATTGATAAATGGGTATTCATTGGACAAATATATTATACTAGAAATGAAATGTGATTACATTATCAGGCAATCTGAGTGCATAGATCCTGACAAATCAGTACCCAGAAAAACCACCTCTGGCCGTAATAACCACCTCTGGCTTGGATGGCGTGTACAGGTACAACTGCGCATACAGCTTCAACACGATACCACAGTTCATCAAGAGTAGTCACTGGCGTATTGTGACGAGCCAGTTGCTCGGCCACCATTGACCAGACGTTTTCAATTGGTGAAAGATGTAGAGAATGTGCTGGCCAGGGCAGCAGTCGCACATTTTCTGTATCGAGAAAGGCTCGTACAGGACCTGCAATATGCGGTCGTGAATTATCCTGCTGAAATGTAGGGTTTCGCAGGGATCGAATGAAGGGTAGAGTCACGGGTCGTAACACATCTGAAATGTAACGTCCAGTGTTCAAAGTGCCGCCGGCCGAAGTGCCCGAGCGGTTCTAGGCGCTTCAGTCTGCAACCGCGCGACCGCTACGGCCGCAGGTTCGAATCCTGCCTCGGGCATGGATGTGTGTGATGTCCTTAAGTTAGTTAGGTTTAAGTAGTTCTAAGTTCTAGGGGACTGATGACCTCAGCTGTTGAGTCCCATAGTGCTAAGAGCCATTTGAACCATTTTGTTCAAAGTGCCGTCAATGCGAACAAGAGGTGACCGAGACGTGTAACCAACGGCACCCCATACCATCACGCCGGGTGATACGCCAGTATGGCGATGACGAATGCACGCTTCCAATGTGCGTTCACCGCCAAACTAGGATGTGACCATCATGATGCCCTAAACACAACATGGATTCATCCGAAAAAATGACATTTTGCCATTCGTGCACCCAGGTTCGTCGTTGAGTACACCATCGCAGGCGCTCCGGTCTGTGAGGCAGTGCGAAGGGTAACCGCAGCCATGGTCTCCGAGCGGATAGTCCATGCTGCTGCAAACGTCGTCGAACTGTTCGTGCAGATGGTTGTTATCTTGCAAACGTCCCCATCTGTTGACTCAGGGATCGAGACGTGGCTGCACGATGCGTTACAACCTTGCGGATAAGATGCCTGTCATCTCGACTGCTAGTGATACGAGGCTGTTGAGATCCAGCACGGCGTTCCGTATTACCCTCCTGAACCCACCGATTCAATATTCTGCTAACAGTCATTGGATCCCGACCAACGCGAGCAGCAATGTTGCGATACGATAAACCCGACCTTTATCAAAGTCAGAAACGTGATGGTACGCATTTCTCCTCCTTACACGAGGCATCACAACAACGTTTCACCAGGCAACGCCGGTCAACTGCTGTTTGTGCATGAGAAATCGTTTGGAAATTTTTTTCATGTCAGCACGTTGTAGGTGTCGCCACCGGCGCCAACTTTGTGTCAGTGCTCTGAAAAGCTATTGCATATCACAGCATCTTCTTCCTGTCGGTTAAATTTCGCGTCTGTAGCACGTCATCGTCGTAGTGTAGCAATTTTAATGGCCCGTATTGTATATCACTTTACGAATTTTCAGCTATCTATCGGTAAACATAGTGAGGTGACAAACGTCGTGAGATACATCCTAATATCGCGTCAGAGCTCCTCTTGCCCAGATAGTGCAGCAAGTCGACGTCGCATGGACTCAACAAGACGTTGGAAGTCTCCTGCAGAAATACTGAGCCATGCCGCCTCTACAGTCATGCATAATTGCGAAAGTGCTGTCGATGCAGCATTTTGTGCACACTATGCTCTCGATTATGTCCCATTAATGTTCGATCGGATTGATGTCGGGCGACATGGGTGACGAAACCATTCGCCCGAATTGTCCAGAATGCTGTTTAATCCAGTCGGTAACAATTGTGCCTGAGCTGTGCTCCGGCTCGCCTTGGTGTCATTGACAGGTTGGCGTCGTGTGTTGGGACTGTCACTGAACCGTGAATTTACCTTCAAAATCTTTTCTTGAAGAATTTACTTTGTTTACTAGCGCCTCACCAAGAACATTAACACATTTAATCACACTAGGTGAGCGTGGAAGTAGTTGCCAGGAAGTAACTCATGGAAAATGCACCTACAATTGTGATTTTTATTCCTAAAAGCCTTTTCAAAATCAGATTTAAAATTATAAGCAGAAAAGCACCCTCGAAACATCAAGTTACAATTTTATTTAGAGGCAGAACGAACAATATTAACAATAGGAGCCTTCGGGCTGAGAAGCTTGCCTGCCCCCTTTCAACAACGCCGTAGTCATGACCGCTCACAACAACCTCTGAAAGAATACACTGGTGCAAATCTGCAACACACCAGATTACTTTAAACAAAAAAATTTTTAACAACTCACAGAAACACAAACTATGCACCCCGTAAGATGGATGGAAATGTTACAACACTCAAATTATTTGCCACCGAAAACGCAATTTTTTAAGGACTTTTACGGTGGAAGGGTGGCAACCTTATAACCTAAACTGACTATTTAAATAAAACCCATAAAATGCAGACTTACATAATATGTACAACATGCTCTACATTCCACATATACTACCTCGCAAGATGATAGGCAAGACAAAAAAATATTTCAAGAATTCGGCCTTTAAGCAATAAATTCATTAACATCGAATCCGACAAACATGACAGGGGCAGCTATTAA
Source organism: Schistocerca americana (assembly GCF_021461395.2). Classification (NCBI taxonomy): domain Eukaryota; kingdom Metazoa; phylum Arthropoda; class Insecta; order Orthoptera; family Acrididae; genus Schistocerca; species Schistocerca americana. The sequence goes on along the minus strand of NC_060122.1, from coordinate 746,134,200 downwards.
CGTACGGCAGACCGACATGCAGACAGACACTAACATCCTAACAAATGCGGACAGGAGACAGACGAGCAAGCTGGGGACGAGAGACTGGCCAAGAAAACTAGTAGAATTTAACAATTAAACGAAACAACATATCACGAATCACTTAACTTCTATTAAACTGCGATGTCTGGCGAAGACCTGGCGCAGCACCCCCAAATCGCTCTCCCGAACCGTCCGCTGGCATCCGCTTCAACGGACGCAGGAAGGCGCGCCGATCTCCCGTCTCACGGCGTCGCAGCTCGCGCTGGCCAGACCGATGTCGTAGGTTGGCTCCTGTTGCTCTCGTGTCGACCGCGAAGTCACTACCCCTCGCTATACGCCGCGACCCACTGGACTGACGTGGCGACCTCACATGCGCCGACGCTCAAGACGGGCAAGTCATCTCGTGTCCCAGTGCGCGACCGACCAACCGATCGATCCAACCGCCAATGCCCATTGCCTGAGCAAACTCGAGCAGATTGGCGGCCTAACACATACTAGCACTCCGGACGACAGACAAGCACTGACTGCCCCACACTGAGCCGGCTGACCAACTGACCAGACTCGCCCAGACTGCCAGACTCAGATTGATTTGGCTGACCAACTGCCTCCGACTGACCAACCGTCGCTGGCGAGCTCCTAGCCCCCTTAAATGCAAGTGAACATGCAAACTTTCCCATTTCCAACCAGAGGGAGACACCAAAGTTGCGAATGCCACAGCGTCGCCACCGCAAGAAACAGAGGGCGACTGCCTCACACAACGCGCTGCGCCGCGATCTTCGAATCAGCAGTTTTTACCACGGCTCGGTCACCTCTCGTTTTCTTAGCCTGTTCACTGGCGCCACTGCGTTTGCTCGCTTTGTCTGTCCATCAGTGGCAGCAGCAGCGCTTATCGATAGCAAGTACTGTGGTACCATCTTTGGAGCGACCTCTAGTATTTCCGGGTCGTCGTGTGTCAGGGAGTTCGCTTAGGACGGAGGAACAATGAGGCCCGCACAGCTCCGTTATTCGCCGGGACAGCTGGCGAACCATGCACTTCCCGATGGAAGGGTGTGGTCGCGAGAGTGCACGACTACATCGAGGTCCGGATTCAGCGAGTTTAAGTTGAAAGGATCGCTATATTCGAGTAGTGCAACCTTCAGATGTGTGTGTGTTTGTTTGCGTCCGCGGAAGTGACCCCATGGCAATAATCTGTCAGTCGACAATTCATACTGGCACGTTCCCTTGCCTGACTTGAGCGGGGACGACCGTTGGTTGGTCGGTCGGTCGGTCGTCTCATTGGACGACGTGTATTTGGTCCTCCGACCGCTTCTGGGCCCTCTGTGTTTGTGTCGGCTTGTGGTTCGTGCTTGTTGTTTCACAGTGACTGTTTTTAGCATTGTTTGAGTTGTTGGTGGAATTGTTTTCGCGGCTCCGTGTATATCTACTGTGTTTGAATGAGCAGTCATTTCAACGCTGTCTGCGTACTGGATTCGTGGAGACAAATTGTTACGATTATTTCTGATTGTTCTTGGGCTTGAACATGTTCTATTCCATAATGCTTGTCGTTTTACGATGTCTAGAGTGTAGTCCACCTGGCTGCCCGGCTCTGAGTACTATGGGACTTAGCTTCTGGGGTCATCAGTCCCCTAGAACTTAGAACTACTTAAACCTAACTAACCTAAGGACATCACACACGTCAATGCCCGAGGCATGATTTGTCATTAATAATGTAGCTGTACACTAGTTCCTATGTATGTGCAGATATGTAACAATTATTTACGTTCAGGGACGACTGCGAGGACCTGCACCATTCATTAATTCTCTGGATATCATTCTGCAAATTCTTACTATATTCTGACGTTCCTACTTTGCTGTAGACAACGGCATCATCTGCGCACAGCCTTAAAGAGAAGCCGAGTCTTCCTATTATATCCTTTATATATACTGTAAACAGTAATGTTCCTATCACACTTCATAGGGATACTCCCGAAATTACCTTTATATATATCGATTTTGTTCCGTTAAGAGTGACGTGTTGATTCTATTTGTAAGGAAGTCTTGAACACAGTCGCAAAGCTGTCCCGATGCTCGATAAACTCGTATTTTTTTTTTCACTAAACGGCAGTGTGGGACGTTGTGAAATGCCTTCCTGAGGATAAGGAACACGGCATCGATCTTCGTGCCGTTGACTATGGCGCTGTGGATCTCGTGGAGGAAGAGAGCGATCAGAGTTTCACAGAATCCCTGTTTACGGAATCCATGTTGATTTTTATAGAGGAGATTTACATTTTCCAAAAACGTCTCAATTCTTCAGCCTAGAAGATGTTCCATAATTCTACAACACATTGACGTCAACGATATACATACCTGGAAAATGAATAAAGAACGCCATGAATTCGTTGACCCTGCGGAGGGAAATTTTATTGACAAACTCTTGGGGACCTATACTACACAAGATCACAAAGACAGAGCCATACCCACAAGAGGAAAGTCAACAGAGCGTGCGCAATGTCGGCGCCAGTACTGTGGTTCAAATGGCTCTAAGCACTGTGGGACTTAACATCTGAGGTCATCAGTCCCCTAGACCTATAACTACTTAAACCGAACTAACCTAAGGACATCACACACACCCATGCTGGAGGCAGGATTCGAACCTGCGACCGTAGCAGCAGCGCGGTTCCGGACTGAAGCGCCTAAAACTTCTCGGCCACAACGGCCGGCGCTAGTACTGCGTATACCCTACTTTTTCAGCAATGCAGGCTGCAATTCTCCCATGAAGACGATCGGAGAGGTATGGAATATATTCATGAGGAATGGCCTGCCATGCAGTGTCCGCCTGGTGCCTCAGCTGGACCAGATTCTGTACCGCTCGTGCAGAGCGCGTAATCTGACGTTCCATCCCGTCCCAAACATGCTCAGTGAGGGACAGATCTGTGGATCGTGCTGGCCAGGGTAGTTGGCGTACACGTTGAAGAGCACATTGGGTGGCACGGGAGACATGTGGACTTGCATTATCCTGTTGGAAAAGCATGTCCCCTTGTTGGTGCAGGAACGGTAGCAAGACTGGTTGAATAATGGTTTCAATGTACCGTTCACTGTTCAATGTTCCCTCCCATATCACCAGTGGAGAACGGACAGTGTAGGATATGGCTCCCCACACCATGATTCCGAGTGTTGGTCCTGTGTGCCTCTGACCTACAAACTCCAGAATCTGGCGCTCCCCTGCACAACGCCACACACGCGTTCGACAGTCATTGGCACCAAGGCAGAAGCGACTCTCATCACTGAAGACGGAACATCTCCATTCGTCTTTCCATAAACGCCAATCGTGACACCACTGGAGGCGGGCTGAGCGAGTTTGGGGCGTGAGTGGAAGACGCCCTAACGACACGCGGGATCACAGCCCTGCTTCACGGAGACGGTTGCGAATGGTTCTCGATGATACCCCCGGAGCAACAGCGTCCCTAATTTGTTGTGAAGTGACGGTGCAGTCGTGTACGGCACTTCGTAAGATGCGACTGTCTTGGCGTGCATCTGTACGTCACCGCTGTCCAGACCCAGACGACAACATCGAAGCACTGTGTAGACCTCTCACCCCACGTGTTGCGCAGTTCTGCGGTATGTCCATACCACAGGCCCACTATACGCCCTCGCTCAAACTCCGTCAGTTGCACAAACGGTTCACATACACGCTGTCGCGGCATGCTGTCAATGTTGAAGACGCACAAGGAGCTCCGTATACAACGGCAAACTGGCTGCCACTGGCTCTGGCGGTGAACAATCGCTGAGCAGCTCGCAACATTCCATGGCTGATAACGAAGTTCCTGGTGTGTCCGCAGTGTGGCGCGTTTGATCATCGCATGCACTGCCCTCTCATGGTGTCCTGTGCAGCTATAACAGGTCTTATTGACTTGTGTCAATGTGTTCTTTTTTCATTTTCCAGGAGTGTAAGTGCATCTGCCCTACGGTACTTCTTAAAAACGGGAATGACCTGCGTTTTCTTCCAGTCGCTAGGTACCCTTCGTTGTTCAAGCGATCTACAATAAATTATTACAAGAAACGGAGCAAGTTCATTCGCATAATCTTTGTAGAATCTCGTATGTGTCAACTAGTCCTGGCGCCCTTCCACTATTAAGCAATTGTTGCTATTTTTCTGTTCCGCCATCTACTATCTCAATAGCTGCCGATTCGACGTTCGTATGACGATTGAAAGGACGGATCGTGTTACGATCTATCGCGGTAAAACAATTTCGGAAGACTGATTTCAGTATTTCGGCCTTCTATCTGTTATCTTCCGTTTCGATGACAGTACGGTCACTGAGTAAATGAATAGATGCTTTTGACCCACTTACTAATCATACGACCTAAGCGTCTCAGGGGTTTTACTCAGACACTTTTAAAGCCATTGAACGTGTCTTTCATTGCTCTCCTTACACTCATTTTCGCTTTGTCCAGCTTCGGTTTCCCAGCTAGGTTTTTATTTATTTTGAATCTGAGATGAAGCTCTCGTTGTTCACTTAGCAGTTTCTTAACATGACTCTTAAACCATTGTGGGTCTTTCCAATCCCTTAATACCTTACTAGGAACATGATTTTCTAGGGTATATTGCTCGATTCCTTTGCATTTTTCCATTTGTTCTCCACATCTTCGTTCTGATTCTGACTGCTCAGACATTCAGAAATTAATATCCTATCACTTGTAATAAGCAAAGATTTCTTCCCACCTTTTTTAAGATTCGTGGTAAGAACAATTGTCATAGGTGCTGTCACAGCCTTATGATCACTGATACCTTCCTCTGTATTAACTGATCCAATAAGTTCAGGTCCATTTTTTGCCAGGAGGTCTAAGATGCTACCCTCACGAGTGGGTTCTTTAACTATCTGCTCAAAGTAATTTTCTACAAGACATCCTGAACAACGTCACACGATTCTCTGTCCCTGGCCCCACTTTTGATAGCGTGACACTCCCAATATATAACTGGCAAACTGAAGTCACTCCCTGTTACAACTGCACGATCAGGACAATTATTAACCATGTTCCGCAAGTTTTGCCTGAAACGCTGTACCACTAGAGCTCCTGACCCAGGTGGTGTATAAAAGCATCTGATAGCCATTTCTGACCGACCTTTGATACTTAACTTCACTCAGATTATTTCACAATCGGAATATGTGATAATCTCGCTACATTTTATTGACTTCTTTACTCCACCACTTTCTGTTCCTAATACTAACTGTGAATCATAACCTTTAGTAAGTGATACCAATTTTGGGAAGTTTCCTTGGTTGCTCGTGCAGCTCACTAAAATCATATTAACCTTTTCTATCTCTGACCTTCGATGACGAATGTTCTCTGAGGAAGTTTTGGCTAATTTATCGGGCAAATAGTCTTTCATCACAGGGGATGGTTTCCCTAACCTAAAACAGATTCAAAATGGTTCAAATGCCTCTGAGCACTATGGGACTTAACAGCTATGGTCATCAGTCCCCTAGAACTTTGAACTACTTAAACCTAACTAACCTAAGGACATCACACACATCCATGCCCGAGGCAGGATTCGAACCTGCGACCGTAGCAGTCGCGCGGTTCCGGACTGCGCGCCTAGAACCGCGAGACCACCGCGGCCGGCCCTAAAACAGATAGTGTAATCTTTAACGAAAATACCTCAAGGTCTTGCTTTATAATACTGTAACAAGCACATAAAATTTAAGAAAAAGACTACATGCTTGTGTTGTTCTAAATACTTTTGATAATTTTTTTATCAAGTGTAAAAGCTGGTCTTTATTTATTAGCAACACAGAAACACGCCAGAGACATAACATTTCTAAACGAAATTATGGTTGTTTGTGCTGCAAGCATATCGATATATATTTTACTAGGTCTAAGTGATGGTGTATGTTACTCACAGGCAAGAATGAATGGGGTCAGATGGTAAATACATCTGGCCGAGCGGTTCTAGGCGCTACAGTCTGGAACCGCGTGTCCGTTACGGTCGCAGGTTCAAATCCTGCCTCGGGCATGCATGTGTGTGATTTCCTTAGGCTAAGTAGGTTTAAGTAGTTCTAAGTTCTAGGGGACTGATGATCTCAGAAGTTAAGTCCCATAGTGCTGAGAGCCATTTGAACCATTTTGGTAAATACATTGACATAGTTTTATTCTCATGAAAGTAACACAACTTGGACATGTCCACCAGCAGTGTCGTTGTGCGTTGTAGTTAAGTGCTGTAACCCTAAATAGGTGTTGAAGTGGGGCCCTAAGCTTTTTCACATTTAAAAGCAGCTTCATCGAGTCGATGACCCTTTACGAGAATAGTAATTGTTTGATAGCACGTTTGTCTCACATTTCATGCTGTCGATTTAATGCTACAATCAGTAACGCAACGTCATTCAGAAACACGTTTACCCACACATTTCATTTCCATTTGTACCGCGTGTGCAGTTGTTTACTGATGCTGAAGTAACAAACCGGAAACTCGCAAACATAGCCAATCGAATGTTTTAATTTGTTGACGTGACAAGCAAAGCTGCGTCAGAAATTGCATTACATTGCAATGATCATTCCATCAAGTAACGAGATGTGCAACGCCAACATTTCATATCGGATTTTGTCTCCGGTAAGCACTCGGACCTGTAATAACTAGAAGGGTGAAGTCGATACCATATGTTACGCACGTGTCCACGTGGTATGAATCTGGCAATGAAAGAGACACTGATTTATGAGCTTTTACGATTAACGGAGTATCAAAATGAAATGTAAGATTCCAACATTGCAGTTCCGTTACGAACTGAAAAATCAGCATCCGCTGGTCTACACGTCAAATAAATCTCTCTCTTTTCTATGTTACACCCTCTAAGGAACACACAGATACACTACTAAACGGCTAGAACGGTCACACGGTCAGCAATCCCCAGGTGCATTTGTTCATCTAACGATTTCCAGGGGCAACATAAATTTGATTTTCAGTATTTCAAAACGGTACGCATACAACTATTGTCACCATGCGACTATTGGTAATAGAAAGGATTGGTCAACAGCTTTGGATATCCCGTGGCGTACGGACCGTTTGTATACCCAACAGAAGAATCGTCTTAGTGTCACTATGATGCAGTACGGTGTTAAAGTATGTATACTACACACTTCCTCCTGCTTAGGGAAATTGAACAAATCAGTTGGTTCTTCTTAGATCTGATGTCTACTGTGGGGATTAAGGGACATAAGGAGGCACTATTAGTTCAAGGGCGATTTATTATAAAACCCGTACCAAAACCGAGCTTCGGATTCCAAGATCGATATGCATAGCAAATGGCTACAATTTTTACGATGTATTCCTGAGACCCAGATCTCGAAAACTTTGAAAAATTTATTGATATCTCTACTCTTCTCCGGTATACAGAAGTCATAGTTATTAGCTCATTGGCAGTTCCTTAGCAAGCCGTAATTTAATTGATTTTTTAATAAATCTTTTTTGTAATTGCGTAGATTTTTCGCGGCTAGAGTCAGTCAACATAAAAGTTTTCTGGGTATGGTATCGCGTCATAATGTATGAAACTACTGCTGCTGGAGAAAAACCAACGTTTCGACCATGGTTGCAGCGGCCCTCTTCTGGGTCTACTGGTGCGTTCTACCTATGCAGTGTCCCTTATATTTTGTTGTTACTGTTCACTGTTCATGCCATTTCGTAATAATTTTAAAAAGGTAGTTCGTTTCAATGGTCACTTAAGGAAGAAGGAACGGGAACTTCGTTTTAATAGGTTATTGTGGTGGAGGGAGAGCACAAGGTCTGTTGTCCATTGGCTCTTGTGTTTTGTGCCATGATTGGGGGTCACGTTGAATGAGAAATTGGATGCTGTTTACCAGATGCTGGATGTCAGCCGCGCGGCGGCAGTTACTCGCCGGTAGTGCTCGTGTCTCGTGTTGACAGTGCGGTTTGTTGTGCTCTGCCGGCAGCCAACATGGGGCAAGCCTGAGTCCTTCCTATCTCTGTTCATGTTATTAGGATGTTTAGGTATTCCGATGACCTCTCTGATTTTGCTTTTCGTCACAACCGGCTGCCAGGCCAACACACAGTCTACGCTGAATTTCATTTCCCTTCCGCAGCCTTGTTGATGTTCTGCCTCTGCCGATTTGTTGTGTTGCCCTAGATGAATATAGCGCTCGTGTTCCCGAATGCGCGTTGCTATTGGCCCACCGGACCCGCCGATGTATGTCTCTGCAAATTGGCATTCCACCTTGTACACACTCACAGTGTGTAATTCATCTATCTTGTCTTTAGTGGGGCCTAGCACGTCCTGGATCGTGCAATCACTGTAGAAGATAGGTTGCACCCCAACCCGACGGTGTTTGCTTATTCAGTAAGTAACATTTTTCACGTAAGGTAAGCGCACTGTTGACTGCAGTTTATCTAGTTCTTGCTTATTTTGCTCACTTGTGTTCGTCGACAAAGCTGTGTAGATCGCCTTATGGCTGTAGCCATTGGCTAGAGAAGTTATGCCTAGCGTTTTAAGCTCAGGTGTTTTGTCTTGAGCATCACTTAGGCCTTGGATACGAATTGCCAAAGAACGGATGACCGAGTTCTTCTGCACTGGCTGGTGGTAGGACTGGGCGTGCAGATACCTTTCTGTATGTGTAGGCTTGCGATGTACTCTGTGCCCCAGTGTGCCCTCCGAAGTTCTGAAGACTTCGACGTCTAGAAATTAAATTACACCATTCTTCTCTACTTCGGGAGTGAACTGTATCTTCCCGTGCATGTTGTTCACATATTCGTGAAACGTGAGTAGCTTCTCTTCACCATGGGGCCATATAGCGAATGTGTCGTCCACGCATCTGAATCAGCAACATGGGTGAAAAGGAGCTGAACCAAGGCTCGTTGCTTGAAACGCTTCCATGAATATGTCGGCTGCCAGCGGAGATAGGGGAGACCCCACTGCTACGCTGTATGTCTGCCTGTAGTACTTTCCTTGCCATTTGAAATGTTTGGCGGGACATGCACCTGAAGGTTAGTCTCATCTAATGGCACGTTTGTAAACAATGACTTCAGGTCAAAGCTGACCATAATGTCCGTAGGTAAAATCGTTTCTCCCTTTAGGCGTTCTATAAAGTGTGTCGAGTTCTTGACGTAAGAGTCCGTCTTGCCAATTAGACGTCTTAATTTGCAGGCTAGATACTTTGCCAAATTGTAAGTGGGAGAATTGATCTCATTCACTATTGGCCCCAAAGGATAACTTACCTTATGTGTCTCTGGAACACCGTAAATTTTAGAAGAGACTGGTACTCAGGGAATAAGACCCTTGGCTGTGTCAGAGCCAACTCTCGAGTCCTTAATCGAGGCCTCCGTCTTTCGAATTATCTTCGCCGTAGGGTCCGCCCTTAGTTATTTGTAGATGGGATCATTTAAGAATTCTTTTATCCAGTCTACGTACCGCACGGTGTCTAAGACGACAGTGGCATTGCCATTGTCTGCTGTTAATATCACAATTTCGTCGTTGTTCTTCAGTTCCTTGACAGGTGCCCTTTCCTCTCTGCTAAGGTAGTGTTTCGGTGGCTGGGCACGTGGTAGAACTCGAACGGTTTCCTGCCTTATTTTCAGCTTCTATCTCATATGTGTGCCGGAGTGCCGTTTCCACGGATTCAATAATATTTTCCGTGGGACTCAGGTGTGACGGCAAAGTTTTGTCCTTTAGCTAGTGCTTCCGTGGCTGCGTAACTGATGGGATGAGGTGAAAGGTTCACCACTATTCCAGTTGTATCCAGTCGAGGCGTAGTGTTCGTGTCGTCTTTGATAGCTGCTCAAATTTCTTCTTCTGGCGAATGGCGGCGGTATCACTAGTTGCATACGCTTGCGGGTGAGTGATTCTGTCGACGTTATTCCAGTCGGTAGCACCTTTGAAAATTTTCCCAGAAATTCTGGCTTGCGAACATATCGTGCAGTTTTTAAAATGAAACTCTTCTCTCACTCCCACAACTTCCCATAACTCTAACTCATCGACACCCACTACTCTACCGTTGTAAGTTGTTCACAGCCATCAACTTTCACTTTCCAGTTCACATTCGCTCATTCAGTCCAACTCATTGTCATTATCTCTTTGTGTATCTCTAAATGTCACGGTTTTTGAAGGTGCTGAGGAAGGTAGAATGAAGCGACCGGTACTCCACTTTCCAGTCATAGCTTTTCAATAAACAGGAGCACATTCGCATTTTTTGTGCTCCGATGGTAGCATTTTTCCGCTGGTTTGACAATGAGAGCACTTAGCAGCTTCCAACAAACTTATGATTTAGTTTCAAACCTTTCCGAAACTTTTTCTCGCTTAAACCGCCCCTTCCCCAGCCAAAAAAACAATGAAGCGAGAAGAGTTATCGCTCGCTACATTTTGCTCTTTACGCAGTAAAATTTCAGCTTCAGCGTGACGTTTTAGTTTATTACTTCTTTACTACTAACGCTAGTCGCTACTTATTTTACTACCTATGAGTGAATGAAAACTACAAAATCGACGTATAAAATTCAAATGGCTCTGTGCACTATGGGACTCAACATCTTAGGTCATAAGTCCCCTAGAACTTAGAACTACTTAAACCTAACGAACCTAAGGACATCACACACACCCATGCCCGAGGCAGGAGGCGAACCTGCGACCGTAGCAGTCCCGCGGTTCCGGACTGCAGCGCCAGAACCGCACGGCCACCGCGGCCGGCGACGTATTAAGCCTTTTGCGTCTTCAACCATAACAGTTTTATATGGTTAACGTCAAATACTTAGTACGTTGTAAAGTAATCACGCATTTGAAGCTGCTTTATAAATGGAAATTCAGTTCTTTAAGGAATCGGATGTGGGAAGAGGATACTGGTATACACTAGACAATTATATCATTAATTAGAAATTAATCGAAATTGGTTCTAATCTACTAATTTCAATTAAGGTTTTCAGGTAGGTTAGATAGGTTGTAAAACGCCCCGGTGTACAAATGGGTGGCGTACCTTTAAACTGTTTTCACTTCTGCTGAAACGTCCCCTTAGAAAAATTTATGAATGACTGTGCTGACAAACCTCTTACATTATTTGATTTTCAAGCAGCTGAGCAGAACTGAACGTACTCAGACATTTCGCTATTTACCTATTCTGATCAACACTAAACTGACACACGAAGTTTTTAGCGCAACGCAATCTGACCTTCAAAAATCCCTACAAAAGAATGGCCCTGACTAACAAAAACCTGTACCTTTCGTGAATCACTTACCTCACAAAATCCTCATTACTCGAACTACTGCAATTCAGCGAGCGCCACTACTGCCAGCTAATTAAAGATTCTAACAACTCAAGGCACTAACTACTACTGATAGGCGTAGTTAGCAAATGAAACATTTTGATAGAGAACAAACAATGTATTTACCTTAATAGTGTTCCAAAGTCATAATATATGTATCAGTTCATGAAATCCAGTCTTACAAATTTACTCTCTTTGATGGACACACGTCCAGATCATCCGCTCTCAAAACTCCGCCATCTTTCTCACCACATCCACCACCGCTGGCGGTTCACCTCCAACTGCGCAATGCTACGTGCTGTTAACAGCTTACTGCCCAACACTACAATAGCAGATTCCAACAATGCAAACCAGCCACAGACTGCACACAGCACAGTCAGTTATTTTCATATAGAGCGCTACATGGCGTTACCAACATAAAAACCTAAACAGCCTACTTACACTGCTTTACTAGACCGTGCGCCCTGGCCACTCCACCCACGTACCTGGTAATCCCTAAACGCAAAAAATCGTGAGGATATCCCGGCCATGCTAGCACGTCAACGGCCAAACCGAATATTCTCAGCTCAGATCATGCTCTGCATTTGGTGGGACCAGCTCGGTGTCGTGTACTATGAGGTGTTAAAACCAAGTGAAACAATCACAGGTGCTCGTTATCGAACGTAGTTAATGCGTTTGAACAGAGCATTAAAAGACAAATGGCCGCAATACAGCGAGAGTCACGATAAAGTGATTTTGCAGCACGACGACGCTCGACCCAAAGTTGCAAAAGAGGTCAAAACGTACTGGAAAGCGTTAAAATGGAAGTCCTACCCCACCCGCCGTATTCTCCAGACATTGCTCCCTCTGACTGCCACCTGTTTAGATTAGTGTCGCATGGCCTGGCTGACCAACACTTCCGGTCTCATGAAGAAGTCACAAATTGGATCGCTTCAAAAGATGAACAATTTTTTCGACGCGGTATACGTACACTGCCCAAGAGATGGGACAAAGTAGTGGCCAGTGATGGGAAATACTTTGAATGATACATGTGTAACCAATTTGTTTCATTAAAGCCTCAAATGCTGGGGAAAAAACGGCGGAAGCAAAGTTGTACACCTTGTAACGTTCAAAATTCGCTACTGCCGAGTGATAGGAACCTCCGACCATTCGATTCATGTGTATATTCATATTGTATACTGTAGACTAAGCAGTATTTGGCCTGTAATTTGACAACTACGTATCCCAGCACCTAGACAACGAAACCAGCCAAATCTTTTAATATTTCAACCCTGAGTCTGGGGGTACGTAGTTGAGGGCCATATCAAATTTTTATTTGAAAGCCCGCAGGTCTTAATCGAACCACTACTGTCTTCTTTCCTATTCCATTCGCTTATTGCACGGGGATAAAACGAATGTTGATATGTATGCAAATGCACTAGTCCGTCTTGTCTTATTGTCACGACAGCTACTCGAGATGTACTTTGCTCGTAACGTGATGGTCACACGCGTATAAAGCTTTCCGATGTTTCCCCATGGAGTTCCGCTTGGACTAGGTCGTCTTTATTCCAAACATTCACACTTGTGTGCGCCACCTGTATATGAATTGCGTGAACTTTTGGACTGTGTGTGATCGTATGTAAGGTGTTTCTCTACAGTATTTTGCGAAGAGGAAATTAGAAGCCAACCAAGTATTTATGTAAATGAGGGTGCAATCTTTCTAAAAGGTGACCCCACAAGGTATCCCTTGGGTGTGAGGTCGTAAAAGACGAATAATCCAGAATGAGATTTTCACTCTGCAGATTAGTGTGCGCTGATATGAAACTTCCTCACAGATTAAAAGTGTGTGCCAGGCCGAGACTCGAACTCGGGACCTTTGCCTTTCGCGGGCAAGTGCACTACCAACTGAGCTACCCAAGCACGACTCACGCCCCGTCCTCGCAGCTTTACTTCCGCCAGTACCTCGTCTCCTACCTTCCAAACTTTACAGAAGTAAAGCTGTGAGGACGGGGCGTGAGTCGTGCTTGGGTAGGTCAGTTGACAGAGCACTTGCCCGCGAAAGGCAAAGGTCCCGAGTTCGAGTCTCGGCCTGGTACACAGTTTTAATCTGTCAGGAATTTTCATATCAGCGCTCACTCCGCTGCAGAGTGAAAATCTCATTCTGGAAACATCCCGCAGGCTGTGGCTAAGCCATGTCTCCGCAATATCCTTTCTTTCAGGAGTTCTAGTTCTGCAAGGTTCGCTGGAGAGCTTCTGTAATGTTTGGAAGGTAGGAGACGAGGTACTGGCGGAAGTAAAGCTGTGAGGACGGGGCGTGAGTCGTGCTTGGGTTGCTCAGTTGGTAGAGCACTTGCCCGCGAAAGGCAAAGGTCCCGAGCTCGAGTCTCGGAGTGGCACACAGTTTTAATCTGTCAGGAAGTTTTAAGACGAATAATGTTTACGGGGTTCGACGCCCCACCTATTGTCTACCATGCAAGCACAGTGTAGACTGCTAATGGCAACAGGGGGCGGTACTGGAGATGTCCAACGGTGAGCACAGCATGAGGCATAGTTGAACTGCTTAGTCCACTAGTAACTCACAACAGCGCTGCAGTGCTAGTGGTGCTGATGCAAAGCGGAGCAATGGCAACTAAACGAAGCAAGCACTCCGTTACACCTACAACAATAGTTGTCGAAGTTGAAGGTTCGTCAGAAATGACCCAAGCAATTTCGCAGAGGGGGAAAGAAGTGGCAGTTGGAATATCTGCTGATGCTTTTTTTGTATTCGATTAAGTTCAATGTGCAACAAAATTGAAGAACCAATTTTAAAAACGACACTTGGCTGCAGTGTGCCTACACGCTCCCAACTCTGCCTCCTCAAGCTCCTTTCTGGCCACACATTTGGTGTGGACGCTCCACAATCCTCCACACCAATAAATTTCTCATCCGTCCCATCCTCTGTTATGCCCATCCTGCCTGGATCTCCGCACCTCCTACCGTCTACAAGTCCCTTCAAATCCTGGAAAACCATGCACTCTGCCTCGCCTATCGCATCCGTCTCCCTTCCCCCATGCAGATCCTCTACGAATTAACCCCTTTCCCACACCTCCTCCTCTTACTTGATCAGATGCAGATCCTCTGGTCTCTCCCATCCTATCCCACACCTGTCCACTGCTGTGCCTGTATATCTGCATCCTACCCGCTCTCCATCTTACAACTCTCCATACCCTTGCCCAAGATGGCTTCTGTCAACTCCCCCTCCCAGATGATGCCCTCGTCCCCTCCATCTACCCCTCCTCCCAGCTTTGATCCTCCCCTTCCTCCTCCTGTATTTTCCTCCAGGGCACCCTCTTTCTCTTCTCTCCCTCCTCCCTTCCTCCCACTTCCTCCCTCCCTCCCCTCCCTGGGCTTTCGCACACCCCCACCCTCCCCCTCCCCCTCCCCTCTTCTCTCCCACTGGCACCTTCCCCCCTCTCCCTCCGCCCCTCACCCCTCTGGCAGGCTCCCGTCTTTTTCGTGTGCACAGTAAGTTTTAGTGCGCTGGAGATCGTCGCCACTGTGATAGTGTGTGTCTACCCACCTGTTACTCAGTGTCTCTCATTCAGTGCTCTTCCGTTCACGTGTGAAACTCTGTGTCTCAGTTGTGTACCGTACTGAACGTTTTTATACAAACAGCGCATCCGTGAACGCCGTCATTTATTGTAATGTCTGTCTCCTGTTTTTATACTCCATGTATGTTTGTTTATGTGTTTTCTTGTTTTCTGTATGATTTTTTCTGTGGCCGAAGAGCGGCATAGATAGGCCGCTGCCGGCCTACCTTTTCGTAAAGGTGTTAAAATTACAATAAAGAAAGAAAAAAAAACAGTTTGCGTACTATATTCTGCTGCATTGATGCAAAATTGTGATGCCCTGAGACGTCACTCTCGCCTATTCTTCAAACCGAGAGGTGTCGACACATCGCATTTGGGAGGACGATGGTTCAAACCTGCATCCAGCCACCCTGATTTATATTGTTCATGCGAGATTCTTCATAGAAACTACACAAACATGACAACAGTTTCAACAACAAAGACGAAAGCCTAAGGGTGGACGAATCCTGGATTCCCGTGCAGTAGAGAACGACCTTTGCTCTTAGCAACAGGAGAACCGCAGTGGAAATGAACATGGAAAATTCCCCAAGTTGGCGCGCCAGGTACGTGTAATCTGCAGCAGCGAACTCGACGGCAGTCCACTACTAGCAATGGAGAGCGACGCTTTGACAATGGCAGTCACTCGTGCTGACATAACGTCCTAAAAATCATCAAACGTCGGCCGAAGAACCCGAGACCGAAGCCAACAGGCAGTTTGCCAAAGTTAAAATAATCGAAAGTTTGTTAATAATCTGCTCCGTCCTCTTCCTTAGGAATGAAAGATGGAAATGGAAATGAGCGTTTGGCGTTAATGGCCGGGAGGCCCCGTACGGGGCAGGTCCGGCCGCCTTGGTGCAGGTCTTATTACATTCGACGCCACATTGAATGACCTGCGCGCCGGATGGGGATTAAATTATGATGAAGACTACACCCAGTCCCTGAGCGGAGAAAAATACCCCGACCCAGCCGGGAATCGAACCCGGGCCCGTATGACGGCAATCCACGCTGACCACTTTTTTTATTGTTCTCATTTTTTTCCATTTTTGTTCGTTGCATTTGTTTGGTGCGGATATCCCGTGATACCCGTTCAAGTTCAGTGTTGAGCCTTCGACTCAGTTTCTTATTACAGAGGGCAGTTAATGGTTCAAATGGCTCTGAGCACTATGGGACTTAACATCTATGGTCATCAGTCCCCTAGAACTTAGAACTATCTAAACCTGACTAACCTAAGGACATCACACAACACCCAGTCATCAGGAGGCAGAGAAAATCCCTGACCCCGCCGGGAATCGAATCCGGGAACCCGGGCGTGGGAAGCGAGAACGCTACCGCACGACTACGAGCTGCAGGCAGCTAATCCTCTGACCGAACACGCTGAGCTACCGTGCCTGCAGTTTCAGCTACCGGGGCGGACAGGAATGAAAGATACAAAGTATATATAAATAAATAAAAATATGTTTGATAGAAGCCATTTGTTATTTCTCTACGTGGATACACTAGTTGTATGATGAATCGTTTGATTCCCAAAAGCAACTTTCCAAACGCTGTTCACTATAAATTATTTATTAAACATCCGATGAGTGTTAGTAAGTGTAGACTTAGAAGTCATAGCTGGTAATGTATCATTTTGTATATTAAATATATTATGAAGTCTGTAGTATGAAGCGTGCAGGGATTTCGTTCAGACCTCCTGACAGTTCCATTTAGCATCCAGTTTATCTCCATGCCCCGCACAATACTGTCCGCACTTCCTGCGAAACGCAATTACTCGAGTTCACAATTTGTGGTGGGTCTTAGCTACAGGACAGAAATTTGCAAAAATTTTGACAACTTTAGGTTGCGGCGGATGATGCCATACGCAAGGACTACAATTATCTTTTGCTACAGCGTTGCCTGATTTTCTATCCTGATATTGTAGTAAAATACTGACTTCTACGAAACCACATTTTTTTTTTTTTTTTTTTTACGTGGAATGTGTGTGAGTGTTTCACCTTCATTGTCACTTTCGATTCTGTAAGAGGATCTGATAAAGTTGTTTAAAGTTTTAAAGATTGGGGAATTCTCTACCACTGTGATTTCGAGAGTGGCAGAAAATAAATAAGCTTTATCTGTAGCAGTTGAAGCAGTTAAGAATCTATAATAAGAGTAAGAATCTATAATACGAGTATATTGGTATTCATAGAATGTTCACAGTTACACCGATTATGTTTATTGGTGTAACGGTCGCCTTATCAATACTAAAGTTTGTCTGTTACGTTTCCACGACAATTTCTGTGAAATGTGGTATGGAGATAACTGGAACCCTGAGGAATAACATAGGCGACATTAGGAAGTCAAAAAGAAAATCGATCACCAAGAGGTTAAAGTATGAAATACAACATCTTTTTTACATCACTGACCATAAACCATGTCAATTTCTTAAAAATTGTTGTCTAATGCAGACGTTGTATAGTGTGTAGCTACTTTAACAGCAGAATGCACAGACGCAACTCCTGCCTACGCCCAGCTGCATGTACCACTGTGCATACTGCATCGTCGTTCACTGGGTCAGTTGGCGGGGAGGGGTGCGCACCACAAACTATGCTTATCTGAATAGGTAGACACACCAGGGCAGCTGACATTATTGCACGTGCAGCAGCTTACTTAATCGTCATTATTCATCGCAGCAAAACTACTGATCTGCGAGTACCGCTGTTGATAACAGCTAATTACGTATACTGAGTAACCGCTGCTTGCACGATATGTACATCTACATGATTGCTCTGCAGTTAAAATGTAACTTTTTGTCTAACGATTAATAGAACAAGTTTATCTTTCTCTCTATCATTCCACTCTAGAATAAAATATAGGAAAAGTGAAGACCTATATCTTCCCCTGTGACATCCGGTGTCTGGTACGTCTGATTTTATTACTTTCATCATTTCTCTATATGTTACAGGGTATCAGCAATATACTTCGATATTTCCAGGGGGAAACTTGGTGGTTGTGACTTCATTAAATAAGCTAATCGAAACGAAAGCAGCATTTATTTTTATGATTACCACCTCAACGCAGTTACCGTATTTTCGTGGCGCTTTCTCCTGTATTTCATGATAATACAAAAAGCTGTAAGTTCGCTGTGACTACAGTGTAACTCGCCAATGGAGATGTTAACATCACTTTTCTCTTTTACTCTTGCAATAGTAGTACGCATTTTAAGAGCTACTACATTGTTTTAGAACCGATCTGAAGTTTAAGAGTTTTACGTTTGGAAGTATTAGCCTGAAGTCGGAGTGAAGTAAAACCATCTTTACCGTTTAGACAGATAAAGGGATAGTTGATATATGTTACAGAAAAATATCTCGTGTGATTGCTGATTTGTGATGGGACTTAGCCTTCGTGATGCTTAATAGCCACGAACATCAAAGGACACAGAAAGAGACTGATCGCCGACATAAACTCAATTATTAGACTTGAGTAGGCAACACATAAACGCAGTCACGAAGAACTTAACAATTGTGCCGCGTTGTCAGAAACTATCGTCAAAGTCAGAATTGCTGATGCTAACAGATGCAATTCCCTGAATGGAAAGTTGGTGTGTGTGCTCATGTAGGAACAAATAGTTACGAAGAACAATAAACTCTAATTCAACTTTAATTCTTCGTATCGCGTACATCATTTAATGGACATTCAAAGTGCATTTGTGGCATTAACTGATTCTTCGGATATTATAAAAGTAAAAATTGACTAATTAACTGCCGGCCGGAGTGGCCGAGCGGTTCTAGGCGCTACAGTCCCGTACCGCGCGACCGCTACGGTCGCAGGCTCGAATCCTGCCGCGGGCATGGATGTGTGTGATGTCGTTACGCTAGTTAGGTTTAAGTAGTTCTAGGTTCTAGGGGACTGATGACCTCAGAAGTTAAGTCCCATAGTGCTCAGAGCCATTTGAACCATTTTTTTTTGACAAAATAACTGTAAACAGCAATAAGCTTACACCTAAATACGACGCATTCTGAACATTGCTCAAGGGTGCGTTATCTCTGGAATTACGTCGTATAATTGTTGAATACGTGACGTAGCGATGTCTTGACGACTGAATAATAATTAACAGCTCAATATTCTCGCCAAAATCATAATGTGTCATGAGCTTGGGTGATGGTTTGATGATTCTAGACATTATATTTTCAACGTTTGAAAACCCATTCTCAAGCCAGGCATAAGAACTACAGTCAGAAGTTCACGTAAACTGAAAAGTCTGTCGCGAACACCCAAAGGAGTTTTAGTCATCATTTCAGATCAAGGGAGTCATCGCGTCATCGAGTAGTGCAGTCGCTATATTTATAAGTGGAGAAGATCGATAGACATCGAACACCATTGCTTTAACAATTACAATCAAGGGCGGCGCTACACTCCGGCATGCTGCTCCATCGAGACGTTGATATCAGTTTTCAGAGACAGTATCTGAAAAATAACCAAACCGGGCGAGGAGTTTGTTTTTATAATAGTTACAAATTGACGTTGTCGTGATCGATGGACGCCGTCTCACGTCATCTCGACTGGGTTCAAAATGGCTCTGAGCACTATGGGACTTAACAGCTGTGGTCATCAGTCCCCTAGAACTTAGAACTACTTAAACCTAACTAACCTAAGGACATCACACACATCCCTGCCCGAGGCAGGATTCGAACCTGCGACCGTAGCAGTCGCGCGGCACCGGACTGCACGCCTAGAACCGCGAGACCACCGCGGCCGGCATCTCGACTGGGACAACACTACCATCGAGCCGTGACAAAACGAGATGTCACATGGACCTCATACTTTCTACAATCCTTGGTCAGTTGCCACGTTTCGTACCATTCAGATCCCTGTCCAGATCATGTTGTGGATGGAACATGAATGTCGGAAAATGTTCAGACCGCTCAAATGCTTGGTGCAGTCTAGAGAGTGAACGATGGTGAAGGAAAGCGCTTTACGGAAATCGGGGAACTCCAGGACTTGGATAGCCGGACGGGATTTAAATCCAAATCTGAATAACAGTCCTGTATTTTACCAGTGAGCCAACTTGCAGACAGTGAGGCTGTCACAATTCTAAATGATATTTATGAGCGCAGTCATACACGGTCCAGACACACTAATGTGACCATAGTCTATGTTCGACGTCAACGTGAAGTAACTCACAGACGACAGGTGGCAGCACTAGCAGACAGGATACATAAAGCGTGTAATGGGGACGCGGTAAACAGTGCAATGATTGTATTGCGGGAACAGAGCTATTTGTCTGCCATCCAAAAGGGCGTGACCACTGGCTTTCACCCCAAGGATGAAAGCAACCTTGAAACGGGTATGTTTGTAAACCGTTCGTGTGTGAGCCGTGCTGCGGCTATTATTTGTGCCGTTGACAGGTTAACGTCGTATATTCGGATTGTAACCTCTCGTTTTCTTAGTGCTTTCACTGGCGCCACTACGATTTTTCGCTTTGTCTGTCCGTGAGTGGCAGCAACGCCGTTTATCAATAGCGAGTACTGTGGTGCTATCTTTGGAGCGACCTCTAGTATTTCCAGGTCGTCGTGCGTCGGAGTTCAGTTAAGTTGGGACGGAGCAGCAGTGAAGTCCGCACAGCGCCAGTACTCACCCGACGCAAGGATGTGGTCGTGAGAGTGAACGACCAAGTCGAGGACCGGATTCAGCGAGTTTAAGTTGAATGGATCGTTATATTCCAGTAGTGCAGCCTTCACAGGTATGTGTGTCTCCGTCCGTCGAAGTGACCTCATGGCAATAAGTTGTCAGTCGACGATTCATACTGGGACCTTTCGGTGCCTGACTTGAGCGGGAACGAGCATTGGTTGGTCGTGCGGTCGGTCGTCACAACGGGCGACGCGTATTTGGTCTTCCGACCGCTTCTGGGTTCTCTGTCTTTGTGTCGACTTGTGATTTGTCCTTGTTGCTCCACAGTGACTGGTTTTAGTATTATTTGAGTTGTCTGTGGTATTGTTTTCGCGGATCCGTGTGTAGCTAGTGTGTTTTTGAATGAGCAGTCATTTTAACGCTGTCTGCGTACTGAATTCGTGAAGGCAACTTGTTGTGATTACGTCGGACTACTCTTGCGTTTGAACATGTTCCTTTGTATAATGACTGTCGTTTTACGGTGTCGAGAGTGTAGTTCGCCGGTCTGCCTGGCGTGGGTTATTCCATCGTTGTATTGGGCATCGGACGTTAGGTAGATTTGTGAGAGTGTTGGTATTGCGTTTAGCTGTGACTGGTTTGAGCTGCCATCCTGTTAAGTGAGTATAACACTGGGCTGCCTGTCTCACCTTACTTGCGTTTGAGGGACTTTCCCAGGTCGACCCTTGAAGACCTCTCTGTGGATCACTCCCTCCTTTATTTGGCCTGATTGTATCAATTGTTTAAAAATAATATTTTGTTTAAATTATTCCCATTGCTTGTGGCCTTCAGCCGACAAATAATTTGAATTCTTCATTAATAAGGCCTTCAGCCGTCAGTGTAGCTTGTGTTACAGTCTCTTTTTTTTAAATGTTTGTTTTAGAAATTATTTAGGCATTTTCAACATGTAGTTGTATTCCTCACTTGTAATTTAGGCCTTCAACCGCTAATTGTTCTGAAGTATTGCTTGTGGACTTCAGCCGACAATTTTGAATTCTTTCGTAATAAGACCTTCAGCCGCCAGTGTAGCTTGTGTTACAATCAATTTTTTTTAAATGATTGTTTTAAAAAAATTATTTCCTTAAATAAACTGTACATGTTTACTGTGCAATCAGTGGTAACTGATTAGGCTCCGTCCACCCCTGCTCCTGCCTTCCCTAAGTCCGAAGTCTCAGTGTGCTACTGTGGTTGAGGGATACCGTACATGGCGAAATGGCGCTGTCCAAAACCGGGGCCGAGGCATCTGTGGTGCACCACGCGCCATAAATGACAGGGGTGAACGACAGCTGCAAAAATCTGTACGGGCGAACGGACGTGCGATTTGAGAAACTGGCCGCCCTGATGAACCAAGGCGTTTCCCACAGTGACACCTCAATGGCCGCTCAGCTAATGTTGCTTCGTATGGGTCTGCACAGCAGACACCTAGTTCTTGCTCCCACGCTGAATGCCATTCATCGGCGACGAAGGCTGGAATTTGCACGCCAATAGGGCAAGTGGACGTACATTGAGTGGCGAAACGTAACTTTTTCAGATGAAACACCTTTCATGCTCCACTGGCATGAAACGTCTGAAAGCAAACACCGAGTAACAATCGTCAGAAGAGTCCTGGTCGGAGAAGGGAGTATTATTGTTAAGCGAATGTTTTCGTGGCATTCCCTGAGTGAATTCTGAAAGGCACAACGGATCAACAGAAGTATGCATCTATTCCTGGATATCACGTCCGTGCCTAAAGACAGTTTATTTTACCTTGGCACGATGACCAATGCAGGACAATGCAATGAGTCACGTAGTTCGAAGTGTACACGATTGGTTCAAAGAGCACGAGGATGAGTTTACCTTACTCCTCTGGCCTTCAAACCTACCATATTAAAACCGAATCGGGAATCCATTAGTCCACCTCCATCGGGCTGTACATTGTGAGGTAACGAGCGAGTTGTGGCGCCCTGGAAATATTCTAAGTTCGGAGTTGGCGTGGCCACACAGGGGCCTTTTGGTGGGCCTCAGCACGTCAGCAACCATGTGGTGCCGAACGTTAGCTGAGCATGAGGGGTGGCCCCAGCGTGTGGTCAAGCCATGTGGCTGGGAATTCAGTGGTGACGCTGTGTCGATGAAGGAGACACGCCAGGAGTGCCAAAGATGGTGGACTTTGTGAAACCTTAATGGCAGACATTTCACAGATCGTATTGAAATTAATAGTAGCCATATGAATCATGATACCTCAAAAGAAACATGTACATTACCATTATCTGCACGACGATTCTGATGGTGTAGTCAAAATGGTTCAAATGGCTCTGAGCACTATGGGACTTAACATCTGTGGTCATCAGTCCCCTAGAACTTAGAACTACGCAAACCTAACTAATCTGAGGACATCATATACATCCATGCCCGAGGCAGGATTCGAACCTGCGACCGTAGCAGTCGCGCGGTTCCGGACTGAGCGCCTAGAACCGGCAGACCACCGCGGCCGGCCTGGTGTAGTCACATTTTCAGTATCTTTATTAGTTTAAAGTTTAGTATCTGACTATAAATTATACAAGTAACACCCATCAACGAATTTGCAAAATCTAACAGTTCATAGTTCATCCGATTTCGTCGATCAATGTCCCTTTAGAAAGCTATTACTGTAAAACTAAAATTACATGAATTAGAGGCATGTGACTTGAACAGTATATGAGTTATTGGAGGTCAAAGTAGCCGATTATTACTAATTGTGTTAGGCCATAAGTACTCCACAGTGACACGAAAAAACGGTAGCAGCATGCTCATGAATATATTTATTCCTCTAAGTCTTTGTTTATACCCGATGTACACTATTCATGAAGAAATTGGTTAAATATTTACTGTGTTTTAGAGAGCACAGAGACATTAGGCTACTTGCCTACCTTATGTTCTATTCCTTTGATATACACTCCTGGAAATTGAAATAAGAACACCGTGAATTCATTGTCCCAGGAAGGGGAAACTTTATTGACACATTCCTGGGGTCAGATACATCACATGATCACACTGACAGAACCACAGGCACATAGACACAGGCAACAGAGCATGCACAATGTCGGCACTAGTACAGTGTATATCCACCTTTCGCAGCAATGCAGGCTGCTATTCTCCCATGGAGACGATCGTAGAGATGCTGGATGTAGTCCTGTGGAACGGCTTGCCATGCCATTTCCACCTGGCGCCTCAGTTGGTCCAGCGTTCGTGCTGGACGTGCAGACCTCGTGAGACGACGTTTCATCCAGTCCCAAACATGCTCAATGGGGGACAGATCCGGAGATCTTGCTGGCCAGGGTAGTTGACTTACACCTTCTAGAGCACGTTGGGTGGCACGGGATACATGCGGACGTGCATTGTCCTGTTGGAACAGCAAGTTCCCTTGACGGTCTAGGAATGGTAGAACGATGGGTTCGATGACGGTTTGGATGTACCGTGCACTATTCAGTGTCCCCTCGACGATCATCAGTGGTGTACGGCCAGTGTAGGAGATCGCTCCCCACACCATGATGCCGGGTGTTGGCCCTGTGTGCCTCGGTCGTATGCAGTCCTGATTGTGGCGCTCACCTGCACGGCGCCAAACACGCATACGACCATCATTGGCACCAAGGCAGAAGCGACTCTCATCGCTGAAGACGACACGTCTCCATTCGTCCCTCCATTCACGCCTGTCGCGACACCACTGGAGGCGGGCTGCACGATGTTGGGGCGTGAGCGGAAGACGGCCTAACGGTGTGCGGGACTGTAGCCCAGCTTCATGGAGACGGTTGCGAATGGTCCTCGCCGATACCCCAGGAGCAACAGTGTCCCTAATTTGCTGGGAAGTGGCGGTGCGGTCCCCTACGGCACTGCGTAGGATCCTACGGTCTTGGCGTGCATCCGTGCGTCGCTGCGGTCCGGTCCCAGGTCGACGGGCACGTGCACCTTCCGCCGACCACTGGCGACAACATCGATGTACTGTGGAGACCTCACGCCCCACGTGTTGAGCAATTCGGCGGTACGTCCACCCGGCCTCCCGCATGCCCACTATACGCCCTCGCTCAAAGTCCGTCAACTGCACATACGGTTCACGTCCACGCTGTCGCGGCATGCTACCAGTCTTAAAGACATCGATGGAGCTCCGTATGCCACGGCAAACTGGCTGACACTGACGGCGGCGGTGCACAAATGCTGCGCAGCTAGCGCCATTCGACGGCCAACACCGCGGTTCCTGGTGTGTCCGCTGTGCCGTGCGTGTGATCATTGCTTGTACAGCCCTCTCGCAGTGTCCGGAGCAAGTATGGTGGGTCTGACACACCGGTGTCAATGTGTTCTTTTTTCCATTTCCAGGAGTGTATGTTTATTTTATTGTTTTGTGTATCTAATAATGTGTGTTAGAGCGCGTTTATGGTCCAGCTGTAGGAATTTTTTTTTAAATTGCAAGCTATTTAAATGTAAATCAGGTATTTCGAATGTGTTTCATTATGTTTGTGTGGGTGCGTTGGCTTGAAGACATGGCGTGAGTGCTCTAGCCAATCAACGCGCTCGTGAATGGGGAGACTGGATGGAAGCGGGAGAAAAGTCTGGGCCAGTATGGTGCAGGACACGGGAAGTGCTGGACGCGACGGCGCGAGAGAGACTTGGAGTGTGGAGAGGTTTTACGTGGTCGCAAGGGACAGAAATACTTCGGAGTGTGGACTTGAGAACTGGTGAGATTTCCGTGGCTTCTACAGTGAACACGTAATGTGCGTTTAGAAGTGAATATCTCGTGAGTTACAATGTTGTTCGTAACTAATTACGTGCAGTAGGAATCTATTCTTTCCCTGTTATTCAACTTATATTTCATGTAATTGCTGGACCATCGACACCAATAAGTGTTTTGCAGAAACACACCGTATCCTCAAAAGTACTTTTACTATCGTACACATCATTAAAAGTCGTTAAGATAGTACCTGCAATCTTTCATTTATAAATTTATGTGTTATGTTCATAATTCGCAATTGCCGAGTGATAGAAACTTTCGAACACTCGGTTCATGTGTGTATTCTAATCGTACACAGTAGACTCAGCAGTATTTGGCCTGTAGTGCGGCAACTACCTATCCAAACCGTTAGACAACGAAACCAGCCAAAAGTTTTAATATTGCAACTCTGAGTCCGAGGGTACGTAGTTGAGGCCACATCTTATTTGAAAGCCTGCAACGTGCCATTAATTCTCAACCAAGAAACCTAGTGCAGCTAGTCAGGGCACTGCAGTCAGCATGGCTCCATCCTCCTTTTGGTACGTTTCACAACTTTAATGATCCTCTTCCTGCACACGTGGCAGCGTTCTGCATTGCAATGGTGGTTAGTCACACTTTTGGCAGGTGGTCACATTAATGTGATTGGAGAGTGTAGTAATAGCATCAAGTGTTTTCATAAATTCTCAACCCACATTCACCTGCACGCTGATAACGCTAATGTGAGAAATTTCCCATAGGTCCTTCGCTGTGCGTTGGCTTCTGATTCTATTTATTCTGAAGACCTCCACTTGCAATACGATGTGTGGCTAGAAAAAAACCGGACTAATACTGGTGAAACAATAAAACGAATGCAATAAGGCTGAAAGTCGCGTGGCCTGTCACGTGACTCTCGCTCCGCCTAATGCTCGAATTTCATCTGCCTCCTGCACTCAGTCTGCCCGTGGCGTCTGTTTTAAGTAGTTGACGTTTTGTCTGGGCGTCGGAAAATGTTGAGTGTACAGAAAGAACAGCGTGTTAACATCAAATTTTGTTTCAAACTAGGAAAATCTGCAAGTAAAACGTTTGTAATGTTACAACAAGTGTACGGCGATGATTGTTTATCGCGAACACAAGTGTTTGGGTGGTTTAAACGATTTAAAGATGGCCGCGAAGACACCAGTGATGACACTCGCACTGGCAGACCATTGTCAGCAAAAACTGATGCAAACATTGAAAAAATCGGTAAACTTGTTCGACAAGATCGCCGTTTAACAATCAGAGCAGTGTCTGAGTTAACAGGAGTTGACAAGGAAAGTGTTAGACAGATTCTTCATGAAAGTTTCAACATGAACAAAGTGTGTTCAAAAATGGTTCCAAAGTGTCTCACAATTGAACAGAAGGAACGCCGAAAATTGATTTGTTCTGACATCCTGGAAAACATTGAAAGTGATCCCACCTTCTTACAAAATGTTATTACTTGCGATGAATCGTGGTTTTTTACTTACGATCCCGAAACTAAACGCCAATCGATGCATTGGAAAACTCCTAGTTCTCCACGACAAAAAAAAGCACGAATGTCAAAATCGAAATTCAAGGCAATGATGATTTTTTTTTTTTTTTTGACATCAAAGGGATTGTGCACATTGATTGGGTACCAGAGGGACAAACAGTGAATCAGCATTACTACATTAGCGTCCTGGCTACCCTACGTGAGCGAGTACGGAGAAAACGGAACGATTTGTGGAGAAAAAAGTCATGGATCCTTCACCAAGACAATGGCCCAGCTCACAGTGCGTTGTCAGTGAAGACGTTTTTGGAAAAACACAACATTCCCATCTTAGATCATCCACCCAATTCACCTGATTTGGCCCCCTGTGACTTTTTTCTTTTCCTTAAAGTCAAGTCAGCTTTGAAAGGAACTAGATTTGAGACTGTTGGAGCAGTAAAAGAAAAAGCGACGGAAGTAATGTATGGACTTACCGAAAATGATCTGCAGCATTGCTATGAACAGTGGAAAATTCGTATGGAGCGGTGTAGAGACCGAGGAGGAGAGTACATTGAAGGAGATAACATGAAATTGTAAATAATTGTAAATAAATGTTTTTTCCAGCATCAGTCCGGTTTTTTTCTAGCCGCACCTCGTATCGTCGACGGGAGAGCAGTCATACGAAATCAATATGGTCTAGTGCCACGTTTACTCACACCGTAACTTTCGTCAGAGGGAGATGCGGGACAACAGAGTTCCTCCCAAAATATAAAACTAAAGGTCCTAATTACCACGGCAGAAAAAGTTTGGCTCACGCCGCGACAGAACAGATGCAACCGCGCAATACACAAATGAGGTCGCGCTCGAGCACTGAGGGGAGAGGAAAACCTGTTCCGCTAGAGTAATGAGCCGGCTGCAGTCACCGTACCGACAACCGACTGCGAAAGGCTTCATTTGTTCTATGATATGAAATATCATCTCACACAACGTTTCAGAAATAAAGGAAATTCATCGCCAGTTCGAGAACTCCAGCGGAACAGCACCCCTTTACACAGACGAACGCAATACATAAATAGGGGAAGAGATCGGAAATTTGCTTTCTGAAGAAACAAAGAACTCACAAAATCCGATGAAGGGAATCTGTGAGAAAAGTAAACCGTAATTTCCGGAGCATAATTTGAACCAAACTCCTGTAGAATACTCGCGTCTAGACGGATATTATTGAATTGTTTGAACTGTAATATAGAAGTGTACTGTTCTTATCAGCCGTTGATATTCGTTGGAATTTTCGTGCTTTCAAGTTAATCTGAAGATCCTTCAAACAAAAGCAAATGAGAGATCTCAGTGCATTTAGTCAATGTTTATTCGACAGCTTAGCACAAAGAAATCTCAGTATCTCGTAATAAGAATAGTAGGGGCTAAAGCAAGAATAGAAATGTGAGACTCTTGTATGTTAGGTGTTCCACTGAACTCCCTGTTGTACACCAAGAAGCTGCACTTGGGCAGTTTTTATTTATCGCACCGATATTTGGACATATAGCCTACCATCAGTGGAGTCTGAGACAGAAGATGAAACGTCCCCTTTGAACAATTATACATGACTGTGCTTAAACTGACACACAATATTTTTAGCGCAACGCAATCTGACTTTCAAAAATCCGTACAAAAGAATGGCCCTGACTAACACTAACCTATACGTTTCACAGATCATTTACCTCTCAAAAATCTTCGTTACTCGAACTACTGCAATACAGCGAGCGCCACTACTGCCAGCTTAATAAAAGATTCAAACTACTGAAGGCACTAACTACTGATAGGCACAGTTAGCTAAAGAAAGATTTTGATAGAGAACAAACAATGTATTTACCTTAATATTGTTCAAAAGTCATATTATATATATCAGATCATGACATCCAGTCTTACAAATTTACTCTTTCTTAATGAGACACGTCCAGATCGTCCGCTCTCAAAATTCCGCCATCTCTCTCCCCACATCCACCACTGCTGGCGGCTCACCTCCAACTGCGCAACGCTACGCATTGTTAACATCCAGCTGCCCAACACTACAATGGCAGACAACAACGCAAACTAGCCACAGACTGCACACAGGACATCCAGTGATTTTCATACAGAGCGCTACGTGGCGTTACCAATGCGTTGTGGTCTTCAGTCCTGAGACTGGTTTGATGCAGCTCTCCATGCTACTCTATCCTGTGCAAGCTTCTTCATCTCCCAGTACCTACTGCAACCTACATCCTTCTGAATCTGCTTTGTGTATTCATCTCTTGGTCTCCCTCTACGATTTTTACCCTCCACGCTGCCCTCCAATGCTAAATTTGTGATCCCTTGATGCCTCAAAACATGTCCTACCAACCGATCCCTTCTTCTAGTCAAGTTATGCCACAAACTTCTCTTCTCCCCAATCCTATTCAATACCTCCTCATTAGTTACGTGATCTACCCACCTTATCTTAAGCATTCTTCTGTAGCACCACATTTCGAAAGCTTCTATTCTCTTCTTGTCCAAACTGGTTATCGTCCATGTTTCACTTCCATACATGGCTACACTCCATACAAATACTTTCAGAAACGACTTCCTGACACTTAAATCTATACTCGATGTTAACAAATTTCTCTTCTTCAGAAACGATTTCCTTGCCATTGCCAGTCTACATTTTATATCCTCTCTACTTCGACCATCATCAGTTATTTTACTCCCTAAATAGCAAAACTCCTTTACTACTTTAAGTGTCTCATTTCCTAATCTAATTCTCTCAGCATCACCCGACTAATTTCGACTACATTCCATTATCCTCGTTTTGCTTTTGTTGATGTTCATCTTATATCCTCCTTTCAAGACACTGTCCATTCCGTTCAGCTGCTCTTCCAAGTCCTTTGCTGTCTCTGACAGAATTACAATGTCATCGGCGAACCTCAAAGTTTTTACTTCTTCTTCATGAATTTTAATACGTTACCAATAAGAAAACCTAAACAGCCTACTTACAAGGATAAACAAGGAATGATTGCATACCTATGTCGGTAACACAAAAAACTCTTTGCTCACGGTAAATCAGAAAAAATATGTAAACATATTGTGCACGTCTACATAACCTGTACATGTCAGGCGTGTCACCTTTTTCGACTGTAAACGATATCAGTCTCTGTGATGCACAGATCGTCGCATGCACATATTACAAAATTGTAAAACGGAACTATAATGACCATATTTTAAAGCACATCTGTGTACGGTGAGCAGACAATTTGTTCAATCGGTTGGGTATTCTTAATTAAAACCTCAATTTTCATTAATAGAATTAGTAAAATCATTACTAATTCTATTAATGATTTTACGGCAAGCTTAGCTTGCTGACTATTTGACTTTTATTAGCTTTGATTTCGTCAATAGATAATTTTTTATGAGTAGTAAGATCTTTGCCATTGGATTGTATTACTTTAATATGGAGACTGTAATTGAATCATTTAGCTATCACCATCTTTTTCGTTTTAAAAAATCGGTATTACTTCTTTTTTGTCATAAAAGCTAAAATATACGTCGCCCTGCACATCACTGTTTCCATTATGCCAAGCTTTTGAATCTTGCTTCCTCTTAAACAATAAGCTCCTTTCCAGTGAAGATATTCAGTTGTGTCTGAATATAAGAGTTTTCGAATCAGTCCAATACGCAGTGTGTTAGGTAAGTGTGTGGTTGGCATTACACACAGATGGTAAGAGATATGGTCTAAGTTCTTTTTCATCCCAAGAGAAGGACACATTGTCTTTCATGAAATGTACGTAAGGCATTAGTTTACCTTGAATTCTTCACTGAGATACACAAAAGGGGTATGAGTGTAGCTTACACGTGGCGTTCTGAGACTGGGGTTCTCTGTAGTCACCTCAGAGGTCCGAAAATGAGACATGCCGCGGCGTCTAAATATGTTGGGAAATTAAAGTCATTTGTATAAAAGAGGAAACCACGCAATAAATTGGTTAAAAAAGGGGATGGCTTTGAAGAAAGTGGCTCATTCGGTAAAGTGACTACAAAAGAAAAAAAAAAAGAGTATTAACCTTCTGTCGGTGAACTAATTCTTAACATAGCGTCAAGCGTTAACAAAATTCACCTTGAAACAGCTGTCAACACAAATTCGGCACATTTGGGAGTCTCTTCCACATGAATTTGTGGAAAACTTGGTTTTAAGCGTGCCTCAGAGATTCCAACCAATTATGAGCGCTGCGGGCGACTGGATGTATTATCAGAATGAAATTGTCACTCTGCATCGGAGTGTGCGCTGATATGAAACTTCCTGGCAATTTAAAACAGTGTGCCGGGTCGAAACTCGAATTCGGGATCTCTGTCTTTCGCGGACAAGTGCTGTACCACAGAGCTACGAAAGCACGAGTTACAAGGAGCCTTCTTCACAGCTTTACATCCGCCAGTACCTCATATCCTAACTTCCACAGAAGCTCTCCTGCGAAATTTGCAAAACAGCACTCCTGGAAGAAAGGATATTGCGGAGGCATGGTTTTGCCACAGCCGCAGGATAACTTTTGTAAAGTCTGGAAGGTAGGAGACGAGGTATTGACGGAAGTAGAGCTGTGAGAACACGTAATAAGTCATGACTGGGTAGCTCAGTCGGCAGAGCACTTGCCTGCGAAAGACAAATGTCCCGAGTTCTAGTCTCGGTCGAGGACATAGTTTTAATCTGCCTGGAAGTATCACGAAGTGTACTTTCATTTTGCTTTTATTCATATATGATGTATGTTTATGTTTTAGTATGCTGTAAAACATATTTTTAAACTGATAAATTCACCCACGATCTTCCTTAGTAAGATGTAAATAAGAGTGGTATGTCTGTGCGTGCCGCTATAACACCGTGACCCATCCCAAAAGTCCTCTGACGGTTTTGTGATTTGGTTGTCTAGGCTTCAAACCTCCATCGATGAAGAAGGGCTCCAGTGATAACTGCAGGGTTTCTGTTCGAAGATATGCATAACAAAAATTAACATTCCACCAATGCACTTCTTAGGGAAGTCGGAGAAACAACCGGGAATCAAATGACAAAGTGGACGAGACTGGCCACAGTGTTCCTTCTGGAATGTTCGAGAATGTTATAGACTCTTCCAAAAGGTTCAAGACAGTTCTTGAATTTTCCAGAATGATTTAGAATTTCCGGAACTTCTAAGTATGTCTACCTGTAGTGTGTTCGCGGATGTTCCACGTTGTTCTCGATTGTTCCATTATTCTCTTGTGGTGGGAATACATTCCACATCAGAAGGACACGCACGTTATAAGTGCAGATGTTTTTATTAGTGACTGAGGGCAGTATACTGAATAACACTGCATTAGTATTTTCATTTGCAGACTAATAATGGTAGTTATGAGGTGTAGTATGTATTGTGGCTTTGTTTGTACCTCCACGTACATGTGGCAAGAGCACGCTATTAATGCTTATTTTCGTCTGGGCAGCAGGTCAAGTGCTGAACTTTGCACATGTTAATGCAAAACGGTTAGCATATACGGACAGGCGTAGTCCACTTAGTGATGATGATGATGATGATGATGGTTTGTAGGGCGCTCAACTGCTCGGTCATCAGCGCCCGTAGAAATTCCCAGCCTTTGCTCAGTCCAATCTCGCCACTTTCATGAATGATGATGACAACACAAACACCGAGTCATCTCGAGGCAGGTGAAAATCCCTGACCCCGCTTGGAATCGAACCTGTGACCCCATGCTCGGGAAGCGAGAACGCGATCGCGAGACCACGAGTTGCGGACGGTCCACTTAGTGGGGCAGGTACGACCGTGCAGAAACATCAGGTAGTAAATTATGTGACGTGTCCGGGAAGGTTTGCAGACGCAGGTAATAACCAATAACACACTGAGGTGGGCATATATTAAGGTACCAACGACCAGAACATCAGCACTGAAACCCATAACGCCCAGTATACAGGCGATGACGAGACACATGCGCCAGTGTCCTATTGAAAATTAATTAGAGTGGACGAAAGTAAATTGAAAGTGAAATGTGTAAAGTAGTGACAGTGTACTAAGCGGAATTTTAGTGTGTAGGTAATGTAAATATTTAACAGGATGCTGAAATATAAAAGAGGAAGTGTTCTTGCCACATGGTGAACTGGAAAGCATGGAACAGAAAGGACAACGAAGAAATGAAACAGACGAGAAGCGGGAACTACGTTTAGCTTCACAATGAAAGAGAATCCATAGATTGAGAGAAAAATTAACACACGAAAAAGTTTATTAAATTAAAGGACAAGATCCAATGAGACACACAGCAAGGATAAGGATATTGTTGAGTTTTGAGTACTTACGTGGATTTTAAAAGTTCTTGCGAGTATTTTGAGCATTCGAGGGTATTTTTGGGCCTGAAATACATTTTTACGGTTTTTTGTATGTTTTTTTCCAAGATGTTCTGAAATGTTTTAATATAATCGGAAATGTTATCATACAGTAAATCAAAATGTAGACCAAACTAAGTGGACCTTCTCCAGCTAGTGCATAAATGTAATCGAACTGAAGAACAATGTAATTTACGCAGACGCAAATGTGCTTCATTATAATATGCTATTCGACAGAATACTCCCAGCCATACAGAGGGAGACGGGGCAGTACGAACGCGGATTTCTTACTGGGAAGTCAACTATAGATCAAATATTCACCTTAAGACAAATCCTGGAAAATAATCAAACGAATGCGGGGTTGACACGCATCACCTCATTATAGATTTCAGAGCAGCTCATGATAGTATTAATAGAGAGCAGTTACATCAAGCTCTAGATGAACTGGGAATCTCGAGAAAGTTAGTAAGGCTGGTGAGAATGACAATGAGCAGAACACAAGGTAATGCAAGAATAGGAGGAATGATGGCCAATACATTGAATATTAAAATCGGAGTGCGACAAGGGGATGCATCGACATGTCTTCTCTTTAATGCCGCCCTGGAGAAGGTGATGAGAAACCCGAACCTTCTGATTAGGGGCACGATCTTCTATAAATCAGTGCAGATACTGGCCTACGCGTATGACATAGATATAATAGCAAGAACCCAAAAAGCAATGGAACAGACATTTACAGCTCTCGAAAAGCCTAGTAGGAACATGGGGTTAATTATTAATGAACAAAAAACAAAATATATGACAGCTGGAAAAGCACATAGAGAAAATATGCCAAATGCAATAACAATGGGCACTTAATTATACGTTTGAGAGAGTTGAACATATCAAGTACCTGGGTTCTACTGTTAACGCATCTAAATGATACCTCCTATGAAATTAAGCAGAGATTAATACTAGCCAATAGAGCCTATTTTGCCCTAACAAGACTTCTATCCCGACTCGTACCACTAAATTAACTATCTATAAATCACTTATACGACCAGTGCTTACATATGCCTCTGAAGCCAGGACATTAACAACTATAGATATTGAATCACTGGATGCATTTTAAGGAAAGGTACTTAGACGAATTATCGACCCAACCTATGAAAGAGGAAGATGGAGGAGGAGATGCTACCATGAGTTGTATATCATATACAAAGACCAACCCATCAGAAGGATAGTGAAATCATCCAGACTGGGGTGGGCGGGACATGTGGCTCGCATAAATGATACAGAAGTACCAACAATAATATTACAAGGAAAGCCAGGAGGCGAGAGTGGACGCGGTCGACCAAGAGCCAGATGGGAAGATGGAGTAATCTAAGATCTTAGGAAGATCGGCTATAGAAACCGGAGAGTATTGGCAAAGGACCGAGACAAATGGAAGGAAATTGTAGAAGAGGCCTAGGTTCATCATGAGCTATAGAGCCAAGTAAGGAGAAGAAATGCGCTTCATACAGTCTTATGTCCAGAAAAGCATTTTAACTATATGGATACCTAACTAGTTTTTTTTCACTTTAGTTTGACATACACATTCAGAACTTAGTGCTGCATTAGACTGAATTCTAATAGTTACAGTTAAAAATTTCTTTTGAAAGCAAGCACTATTTCTTAAATTTCATATGTCAACTAATGCCCAAATGTTTAAATTGTAGTCTATTCTATTACTTGTATGGTTTGTCAACAGTTCGCCGGCACACTAAATGTTTGTCGTGGATGAAAGATCTGAAATTAGTACTCCACATTCGCACCGATATTGCCCTTCACTTTTCATTGTGTGACGATGTTTTCCAGATATAGTATGCAACTAAATATTGAATATTTTCAGTAAAACTAAGGTTATATCAATAGGTCTGTACGCCATCTTTTATTGCAGTCAACAAAATCGAGATTAGGATATACATAAATGAATGAAGGTGTTAATAGAATCCGGATCCAAAATTATGCAAAGTTATCTAACGCAATATGGTACCCAATAATGACGTTTAAAGATCATGGAAAAAGACAAATTAAAAACAACACTATGAGAAATTGAGTCCGCCTTGATACAACACCTTGTTATTCGTTTACTTCTTTATTCTCCCAGACTAGTTTCGGCGACAAATATCACCATCGTCAGTGGTTTTTTTTTATCTTATTTATTGCATGTCACAGCATGTTTTTGAGAATTACTGTCGCTGTTTGCGACATACTTTCTGTACGCTTTTTTTGTTGCCGTTTTTACTCAGCGAACATCATGTCATCTGCAGAGTTCGTTGGATGGTATGTAGCTGATTCAATACACAGAACAACAAAGATTTCGCACTTGGCTTCTGATCCGGAATATTACGCAATCAACAAATTAATTGGTGTCGATTTCCTAGTGTGGATAGAACGGCGAAACTTCTGTCTTTAGTGCTCGAATGAACGATAGGTTTCAAAGGCATAAAGTTAAAGTACATGCCACATCTCCGGTTTTCCTGAAGTGCAATTGGTTCACATTTCAGGGACGATTATGACCATCCGTGAGGAGCTGCTATTCACGATGGCTATCTCCACGCTGAATATACGAACATGCATTTACCATCTAGATCTCTG
This sequence comes from Schistocerca americana, assembly GCF_021461395.2. NCBI lineage: Eukaryota > Metazoa > Arthropoda > Insecta > Orthoptera > Acrididae > Schistocerca > Schistocerca americana. The sequence goes on along the minus strand of NC_060122.1, from coordinate 746,098,569 downwards.
AACTGAATACTGCCGAAGGATTTCCTTAATTGCTTTTCACACACATTCTCTATAGGGAACTATGTCACCACAATTCCTACTTGCTGAAATTCGGTTAAATTAACAAACTACAACTACAGCACGTCTTGTCACAATGTTTTACAATGGATACCAAAAAGAAGTAATATGATGAATGAAGTTTATACATCATATCTAGGATAAACTCTGAGGACCACCTGCAGCTCTCAGCCATCACCAAGCACTATTACATTTCCATTCCAGGAATAAGAACCACTAAACAGACGCCATCTGATGTAACTGCCGGAACATATCTTAACTACACTGAAGCGTCAAAGAAACTGATATAGGCACGCGTATCAAATACAGAGATACGTAAACAGGCAGAATACGGCGCTGCAGTCGGCAACAACTACATCAGACAACAAGTTGACAGATCAGTTACTGCCGCTACAATGATAGGTTATCAAGATTAAAGTGAGTTTGAAAGTGTAGCGATGGAACACATCTCCGAGGTAGCAGTGGTGTGGGCATTTTCCCGTACGACCATTTCACGAGTGTACCGTGAATATCAGGAATGCGGTAACACATCAAATCTCCGACATATCTGCGGCCGGAAAAAGATCCTGCAAGAACGGGACCAACGACGACTGGAGAAAATATTTTAACGTGACGGAAGTATAACCCTTCCGCAAATTGCTGGAGATTTCAATTCTGGGCCATCAACGAGTGTCAACGTGTGAACCATTCAACGAAACATCATCGATATGGGCTTTCGAAGCCGAAGGCGCACTCGTGTGCCCTTGATGACTGCACTCCACAAAGCTTTACGCCCCTTGCCTTGGCCTGTCGACTTCGACATTGGACTGTAGATGAGTGGAAACATGTTGCCTGGTTGGACGAGTCTCGTTCAAAGTGTATCAAGCGGATGAACGTGTATGGCTATGGAGACGACCTCATGAATCCATGGACCCTGCATGTCAACAGGGCACTGTTAAAGCTCGTGGAGGCTCTGTGATGTTGTCGCATATGCAGTGGGAGTGATATAGGAACTCCTGATACATCTACATACGCCTCTGACAGGTGACACTTACGTAAGCATCCTGACTGATCACCCTGCATCGATCCATGTCCACTGTGCATTCAGACAGACTCGGGCAATTCCAGCAGGACAATGCGACACCCTATTAGTCCAGAATTACTACAGAGTGGCTCCAGGAAATCTCAACTGAGTTTAAACAGTTGCCTGGCCACTAAACTCCCCAGACATAAACATTATTGAGCATATCTGGGATGCCTTGCAACGTTCTGTTCACAAGAGCTCTTCACCCCCTCGTGCTCTTACGGATTTATGGACAGCCCTGCACAATCATGTACTACATGAGACATTAGTCGAGTCCATGCCACGTCGTGTTGCGGCACTTCTGCGGGCTCGGTGGGGCCCTACATGACATTAGGCAGGAGTAACAGCTTCTTTGGCTCTTCGATCTATATGGTTAGTGTTATGGCGTGAAGTCAGGCGCTGGCAAGCCAGTCGCGAACGAAAGAGAAGAGACGGCTGTGAGAAGAAGTCACCCTGTAGCACGCTAACTGACCCCTCTCCAGGACGACAACGCGGCAGCAGCGGCTTCTATATGAAGAACACACAAACGCCACGGCCCTACAGGACGCGCCCAGCCGAAGAGTAGCTTCAAGGGTTAGCGAGTTTTATAGCAGCAGCGGCACTAGTTACCTTGCTTGTACAATCCATGTAACCCAGACTTAGGACTGAATAAATTGCTTATTTTGCATGTCAGCCTTTGTTTGTGAGCCTTCTGTGTAATCGACAAAGTATTGTCATTTACTTTTTTGTCATAAAACTCATTAAAACGATTCGTTTGAATGTTGTCTAGCGATCCGAGAAAGCAGGTTTCCTAGACACCCCACACTTGTCGACTAGACTGGATTCAACATTTGGCGACAAAAGGCCAACGGATCCCACAGCAGAAACCTAGTGCCTTGCTGTCACAGTTTATCATGGGTTTTTGTATTTTGCTGGTACCTTAATTCTACCTTGTTTCTCGTTTTCAGGGGTGTTTGACATGTTTTCACAATTTTTTGGCTAATCAGTGCGAATTCCAGAAATTTTCTTTCTTGAGTGCTTATTTTTATTGGTTGGCTTGTCTGTTCATCGCAATGTGCAACCCACCTCCTGCTCAGGCGCCTCAGCTGCAAGTGCTTGATGCAAAGCAGCTAACATAAATATTTCGGTTTTAGACCCAGCAAATCTCAATGCTGCTAACCATGATACATCAGCTACTCACCAATAAAAGACACCAATAGTCCAACAGCATACATCTGTAGCTGCAAGTGCTATACAGCCATTTCTCCAGTTTACCGAAAACGACGAGGAATGCCTTGAGCTGTTGCAACAGTTTGAAGCCCACAATAATACCTCAAAATATACCAGTTACATTACTTTTTGTCAGCGGTAGGAAGTGCAGTGTCTCGCCTGATTCAGAAATTGTTCCCTGACGCAGCTCCGAGTGAACTTTCCTATGAACAGTTTGTCAATCCGCTAAGTAACTATTATAACCAACAAGTGAATGTGATGGCAGCTAGGTAACAGTTCTATCGTTGCAAGGAAAGATCATTACAAAATTATCCCGATTGGGTTACAGATTTGCAGGATATGACGAGGAAATGCAAATTCGAATGTGTGGTGCTCTACATTCTGATGTTATGTTGTGTGTCACGATCGTGTACAATGTAAATGATGTTAGAGGACAGATTCTGAAGCAGTTAGATCCACCATTTCAGCACATAGTGCAAATTCTAGATCAGTGTGATTCAGGTGCCGTTTCGGCCAATAAATTTGAGCGGCCACCAATTTGTCGGGTTGAGTCGCCCCTTGCCCGCGATCGCCCCGTTAGGCAGCAACAGACCGTGCGCACCATGCCGTATAAAAAGTTCTGTACACAGGCGAACGGAATTAAGCCATGCCCTCGGTGCTATTCATGGCACGAACGCCAAGACTGCCCGTCCCGACAAGCACACTGTACACTTGTGCCAAGAAAGGTCACGTACTGCTCGTTTGTTCGCAACGGAGTAAACATACGAATTCTGCCCGCTCGCTAAAAATCTAGTCACAAGGCCCATATAATCAATGCAGTGTATTCAAAGACTATTACAGGCATTAGCAAAACTAACAAGCAAACTGTTTCATCAGTGCTATACCAGTTCAACAAACTTTTTGTTCATTTGCATATTAGTGAAAAATGTGTGAAATTTCACTTGTACACGGGTGCATCTGTTAAACTGCTGAATAATAACACATATGAACTTTTAGGCTCCCCTCGGCTGTCTAAAACTAGCACTCACCAGACAGCTTATAATGGACAAGACATTCCCGTTCTTGGACAATGCACTTAGCCTGCTATGTATCGCTACGTATCACTGTGCTACAGTCACGTGATTGTGAGAACATATGTGGTCTTGATTCGTTTGATTTGTTTGGCTTTAGAGTTCAGAACACTGTGTTGTCAGCGACTGCATTCAGTGCCAAATAGAGGGTAGCTAACCTGCTGAAAGAATTCCCAGAACTCTTTTCTGAAGGTTTGGGTAAGGCTAAGAATTTTGTGGCACATATTGCTATGAAGCACAATGCTCAGCCGAAATATTGTCGGGCCCGAACTGTTACCATTGCGTTACGGGACAAAGTTGCTGGTGAACTGAAAGAATTCATGATAGCGGAGCTATTGCGCACATACAACCTAATCACTAGGCATGCGGAGCTATTGCGCACATACAACCTAATCACTAGGCATGTCCACTGGTTTTGCTGCCCAAACCTTCAGGTCACATTCGCCTCTGTGTTGACTTAAGTCTACGGTCAACTGTGATTGATAATTATCCGTTGCCACGCCCAGAGGATCTCATGGGCCGATTAGGCGCTGGTCGTTATTTTCCGAAAATTGATTCACGCGACGTATATCTGCAAATACCACTACGTTGAAAATATCAAAAAGTGTATGTTGTGAACATAAGACTGTTACACTGAAGAACATTGCTTATTTTGCATATTGCCCTTTGCTTGCGACCCTTCTCTGCAATCTTCAAAATTAAGTAGTGGCTTTTACATTTTTGTAATAAAACTCGTTAAAACGATTTGTTTGAATGTTGTCTAGCGATCCGAGGAAGCAGGTTTCCTAGACACCCCATAATTGACGACTAGGCTGGATTTAACTGTTAGGAAACAGATACATGACGTATTTGATTGTGATTGAGCTTCACCTTGATGAATCGTGCTAACATTTTTAATTACTCCTTTAAAATTTTGTTCATTCTTTGGGACTTGGACACTGTTATTAATAGAAGAACATTGCCTCGCACTATTAGATATGGGACCAAACACTGAAGACGAAGTGTTAGATCTCACATATACTTCCAATGAAAGGACATGCTACAGGCAGTGCACAGGAGAGTATGTGATGTGAATAAAATAGAATCAAGAACTCGACTGTACACCCGAAATCACAACATCAATCAGTCGGATATAATTTCGCTATTACGGTACTGATGATGCAGGTTGAAAGCAATATTGAAATAAAATCGCTGCTCCGTACGGCACACGAGAAGATAACTAATTAACTCATTAGTTGAATTTCTAAACACGCAGAAATCAGAAAAGTTTCTTTACTTTCTAACCCGAAGGTATTCGGAAAGATGTGACTTTTTGTATCACACACATGACTAAAGGCCGACTAATGAAAATCAAGTTCGATTACTTATTCGGGATTCTTATCACGAAACGTGCAGATCAGCCATTGTGCAAGCTTCAAGTCTCTCCACCACTCTCTCAGTGTGTGTTAGGGGGATGCAGTTTCAGTTTTTCACTTTATCACTGATTAGAGATTTCCCATATGCTTGTACAGTGTCACTGAAGCTAGTAGATGTGCTTTGGTGCTTTCATTTGAATGGATGATCGCGGGTGACAGATCTGTTAGCGTCTAGAGCCTCAACAAACGCTGCGGGCAATTGCGTTTTACGATGTGAAATGCGCTCGTGGTCGACGTAGATTAAATGAGTGCCACTACAATTTATGACTCATAAACGTCATGGAGCGCTGTAACTGTTCAACAAGGATCAACTCGGTTATACCTACTTTATGTTTGCATGCGCTCGACACAAGGGAGAGCCATCGACAACGCATTTTATATTCTACTCCTAATTTTAAACAATTTGTCACTTGCATCTTCACTGCAGCACTCTCATTCAAAATCAAATACGGTTGCCTCTTTAGATGTGCCTTTTTAAGATATAATAGCGAATTTATGAAATTATATGAAAGGAAAATTGCAAACAAGATTTACTTTGGAAAAAGTGAGATGCTGACACGAGATAGTAATCGACATTTTTGGTGGGCACGTAATATTTTCGTTGACGCTCTCACAGGAAATATTTCACGCTCTTAACGTCTCTGCTTAGTGAGAGCGGTTAAAAACATTCACAGACGCCCACCAAGTAACGCTCCGTCAGCTACTTCTTTAATGAAATCACGGAAAATAGTTTCTTCTGTTAACCAATGTTGGCCAAAACTGATCGTCAACAATAGGATTAGGCGCAGTGAGACGGAATTTTTCCTGGTCCGTTTATTTATACACTGGCGGAAAGCAACGAAGCAACACCACAAAAGAGTTGTGCCACACAATCGAAAGTTGGTACGCGTGTTTCTACATCTGAAAGTTGACGTCTATTCAGAAAAATGGTTCAAATGTCTCTGAGCACTATGGGACATAACATTTGAGGTCATCAGTCACCTAGTACTTAGAACTGCTGAAACCTAATTAATCTAAAGGCATCACACACATCCATGCCCGAGGCAGGATTCGAACCTACGACCGTAGCGGTCGCGTGGATCTGGACTGAAGCGCCTAGAAACGCTCGCCCACCGCAGCCGGCTGATGTCTATTCAAATTTCTCGCCAGTAGCGTGCGAGTGGTGCTAGTAGTGCCACTATGAGAGGGTAAATCACGTTTTCTTTAAATACACGATTATATTTGAAACCGGACGTGGTTAGCTGACGTTAGTCACGAGTGCCTTTATGGCGACGAAGACGCCATTATTTACAGCTCACTGAGTTTGAACGCCCGCATCTCGTGGTCGTGCGGTAGCGTTGTCGCTTCCCACGCCCGGGTTCCCGGGTTCGATTCCCGGCGGGGTCAGGGATTTTCTCTGCCTCGTGATGGCTGGGTGTTGTGTGATGTCCTTAGGTTAGTTAGGTTTAAGTAGTTCTAAGTTCTAGGGGACTGATGACCATAGATGTTAAGTCCCATTGTGCTCAGAGCCATTTGAACCTTTTTTTTTTTTTTTTTTTTTTTTAGTTTGAACGAGGTCGCGATACAGGGGTACGAGAAACTGGATGTTATTCCTGCGATCCTGGAGAAACACTTGGCGTGAATGTGGCCCCTGTATGTAACTGCTGGCAGCGATGGTCATAAGAATGTACGATCGCAGGATGACTGGGGTCCATACGGCTACGTGACCACACCGAGAGGAAAGGCCATCACGTTCGGCACTAGCGCACCGGACTTCTTCTGCAGCCACAATTGGAGTAGCAGTTGGCACCACAGTGACACAGCGAGTTATTACAAATCGGTTACTTCACGGACAGCTCGGAATCAGTGCCCTGTAGCGCGCATTCCATTCACACCAAGCCACTGCCCTTTGCGACTTCAGTGGTGTAAAACGAGAGCTCGTTTCAAGACAGGGGAGATGTGTTGAGTGTCCTAACAAGGGAACCTCCCCATCGCACCCCCCTCAGATTTAGTTATAAGTTGGCACAGTGGATAGGCCTTGAAACACTGAACACAAATTGAGAAAACAGGATGAAGTTGTGTGGAACGGTGAAAAAATAAGCAAAATATACAAACTGAGTAGTTCATGGGAAGATAGGCAACATCAAGGACACTGGGACCGCAGGAGCGCCGTGGTCTCGTGGTAACGTGAGTAGCTGCGGAACGAAAGGTCCTTGGTTCAAATTTTCCATCGAGTTTAAAGTTTAATTTTTTATTTTCAGTTTATGTGACAAACTCTTATGTTTTCATCACTTTTTTGGGAGTGATTATCACATCCACAAGAAAACCTAAATCGGGCAAGGTAGAAGAATCTTTTTACCCATTCACCAAGTGTACAAGTTAGGTGGGTCGACAACATATTCCTGTCATGTGACGCACATGCCGTCACCAGTGTCGTATAGAATATATCAGATGTGTTTTCCTGTGGAGGAACCGGTTGCCCTATGACCTTGTGATCAAATGTTATCGGTTCCCATTGGAGAGGCACGTCCTTCTGTCTACTAATCGCACGGTTTTGCGATGCGGTCGCAAAACACAGACACTAAACTTATTACAGTGAACAGAGACATCAATGAACGAACGGACAGATAATAACTATGCAAAAATAAAGAATGTAAAATTTTCACTCGAGGGAAGACTTGAACCAAGGACCTCTCGTTCTGCAGCTGCTCAGGCTACCACGGGACCACGGCGCTCCTGAGCTCACACTCTCCATGATGTTGCCTATGTCGCCCATGGACTACTCAGTTTGTATATTTTGCTTATTTTTTCACAGTTCCACACAACGTCTTCCTGTTTTCTCAATTGATCTGTGTTCAGTTTATCAAGGCCTATCCACTGTGCCAACTTATAACTAAATCTGAGGGGGGTGCGATGGGGAGGTTCCCTTGTAAGAATGCTGATTCTGCTCAGTGCCACTGATGGCCATCTCTTGGTTAGATGGAGGCCAGTTGAGGGCCTGCAACCGCAGTCTGTCTGCGTGCTTGACACACTGGACCTACACCTGGAGTTATCGTCTGGGATGCAATTTCGTTCAACTTCCGGAGCACTCTCGCGGCCATCCCAGCCACACTCACTACAAAATTGCATGTCAATGTGATGCTTCAACTAGATGTGTTGCCATTTATGAGTAGTATTCCCAGGGGTGTTTTTCAACACGATAACGCTCATCCACATACAGCTGTCGTAACTCAACATACTCTGCAGAGTGTACGCATGTTTGTTGCCTTGACATGAGCTATACAGTAACTGGTACTCAGAGCTGGAGTCGAGCAAGATGTATGCAATGTCCATGAGACAATGACAACTGACCAGCACAGCTGCTGGTACACTTGGTTGGTGTCATGAAACATGGATGTAATGTCCATTGCAGAATGACTAGATCGTACTCATGGTTGATGAGCAACACTTGTGCATGACCCATGACACGGCGAGTAGACAGGTGTGTAGTCTCACAACTTATGTTGTCTGGGAACATGGGCGCATTGTCTGTAACTAGGCAAGTGATCAGTGCCATACATCCTACTCACAGCTGATGTCGAGCAACTTGGATGTATGACTCATGACAAAATCTCTGGTTGGTTGTGCAGCATCATAGCTACTACTCACATGTGATGCCTAGCAACACGGGTGCACTGTTCGTGACATGGCGATTAGGCAGGTAATCAGCAACTCAGTTGGTACTCTGGCTAATGTCGAGCAGCATGAATGCGTGGCTCAAAACGCAGTGAATCGCTAGGTGAATCGGGACATAGCTGTTTCTCCCTGTTGATGTCGAGCGACACAGATGCGTTGCCCATCACGCAATGACTAAGCAGGTGAGCAGCATCGTAGCTGGTACTCACGGTTGATATCGAGCATTCAGTGCCCACGACATTGTGCGAAGCTCAGCAGTGCAGTAGCTGGTACTCAAGGCTGATGTTGATTAACATGGAGCAACGTCCATGACACAAGACTATGTGTGTCAGCAGCATTGTAGCTGGTACTCACAGTGGACGTCAGGCTACACATGTGCATCGTCTATCTCACAATGGCAAGGCAAATGAGCAGTGCCAGAGTTGGTAAAGCTGGTACCAATGGTTGTTGCCGAGTTAAGAGGAATGCATTACGCGTGACACAGTAGCAGGTAGGTGAGCTGTGTTGTAGCTGGTACTCGCAGTTGGCAGCGAGAAACACAGATGCATTATCCATCACACAACATCTAGGCAGGTGAACAGCAAAATGACACAGTGCCGAAACAACTCAACAGCGGAGTAGATGGTACTCAAGAAAGATATCGAGTAAACGGATGCAACGTTCGTAAGACAGTGACTAGACAGGTCAGCAGTGAGGTAGCTGATACTCACAGTTCATGTCGAGCAGGACGGCGGCCTCCTTGGGCGGGCGGCGGTCGTTGTTGGAGGCCCTGCAGCGCAGGCTGGTGAGCAGGTCGGCCCTCGTGAGGCCGTGCATGGTGAGCTGGGCGCGCATCCGGCCCTTCCCCACCACCGACGACTGGTTGCTCACCAGTCGCTCTTCCCGGTACCACTCCACAGTAGGTGCTGGTTTGCCTGCACATCACATATCTCTTGTGATCAAAGCTCATAAGTAGGCTAAGTTCAACAGAAACCTCCCAGAGACCAAAATTATAATCGATGGACATCGTTGTCTTTCTGCTATACGGGGTGAATAAGCAGTCACATTGCTTACTGTCAGGCGCAGGATGTCATGTCACCAGGTAACGGACTGTTGGGTTGGGTTGTTTGGGGAAGGAGACCAGACAGCGCGGTCATCGGTCTCATCGGATTAGGGAAGGATGGGGAAGGAAATCGGCCGTGCCCTTTCAAAGGACTGTCATTGGGTCAAATGTCTCTAGCGACGGTGAGCCTTCGTATGGTGATACTGTTTCTCATCCAACTATGGGTAAGAGACTCATAAGTCCGCAATGATGGTGAATCCTTGTATGACGGTATCGTGCACCACCCAACTACAGTGACGTATACTTGCTAGATATGGTTTTAAGAGGACTAGGTAAAGTCACTGAGTTGTTCTCTAAATGTATCAGTATCAGTATTATGCTTTGAGACCTTGTACATGTGCCGCTGAAAGCTTCTACATCTACATCTACATTTATACTCCGCAAGCCACCCGACGGTGTGTGGCTGAGGGCACTTTACGTGCCACAGTCATTACCTCCCTAAGCTTAAGCTATTATCTGCCAATTACTTCACGAACGCTTTTACCCTGAATACAGGATGCGTGCATCTCTTTGTCCTAAAAGATCTAATAGTCCTGCAGTTACAGTGGGTATGTCCATAGGGGAAATACTGAAGTTACGGGCAAATAATCTTACTTCCTCCTGTGTTTGTGATCATTTTTGACATTGAACCTTCCTGGTAGATTAATCTGCCAGGAATTTTCACATCAGCGTACACTCTGTTGCAGAGCGAATATCTCATTCTGGTCATTTTTGACATTCCTGGAAATGAGCCCCAGTGGACATAATGTAAAATCCTTCAGTCCATTTTTAAATAAAAGAAGAAGATGGTGACCAATTAGCCAATACGGTCGATCTAGTCTTCTCGAGGCTGTGGGTACTGTGAAAAGTACTTGCTCCAGTAGAGAGCTAATGAGCTCCTATGAGGTAGTGCATATATTCTAAAGATTTCACAAATAATTTGTATATAGTATTGGTTCTTAATTGTTCATTAAAAAGCCTGTCGCTTTTTAAACTAGTATGAAATTTAGCCTTCCCATTAGCTGATACGTCTCCAACGGCAATTGAAGATCATATTCTCAAATGCCGTAGAGAAATATTGTATTTCATTTGGTCAATGAGTCAGGTATATCTGGCCATATCACAAATTTAGTTAAACGGGACAAGATTAGTTGTTTGCATGACTTAAGCAGACAATAAAAATAGTGAGGCGAAGGTTACAGTATAATAATGAGATCACCAGAAACAGACAAGGTAGAAAATCAGTCGTAGTATATATATACTTAATTGTCGTAGAGTTTTGAAATGGTACCTAGCGTATGTATGTCGTCATCATGCGATCTGCAACTATCTTCTCATCTTAGGAACATAGCCCGTTGCGTTGCTTGAACCAGTTAGTTCTATAAGAATGGAATATCTCTACAAGGAATCACGGAAGTTTCTGTCGATAATTCCGCAGACAACACGGTGTCATTTAGATATGGCATACAATTTGTAAAATACATTTAGCTCTTAACTATGAGGAGTCCTTATGCGACACCACAAAATACCACACAAGAGTTCGAAAAGGCCTAGTTATTTTCGTCAAAATACTATGAATACTGTGAAGATATGAAGATTGTTGTTGAGAAGCCTCTAAAGTGCAACAGAGTGATAGTTAGATTTTATTCGATGGCTGAGTCGTTCGTGTATAAACACTCGTAAGCCAGTAACTGAACAAGACATTCTACATTCACCCTGAGTTTTTTATAAAGAGATAATAGTCACTGAACAGGAACTCACTGTAATTTTCTACTTAAAAAGATTCAGCCTTTCTACAATACTAAGAGTGAGAACTAGTTCCTTCTGGCGACTGCTGTGATCAAAGCTGATAGTTTACTCGTTTTTTCGTATAGTTTGAGAAACTATAAAGGAAAGTAAAGATCTTCGTAACAGCATTGCGCCTCTTAGAAGCTATTCCGGCGAACCATGGAAGATGCCATGATTGCATCACTAACAAAAAATATCATTTCTGTCTTTTAGAGAATAAATACGAGGGCAGTTCAATAAGTAATGCAACACTTTTTTTTCTGAAACAGGGGTTGTTTTATTCAGCATTGAAATACACCAGGTTATTCCCCAATCTTTTAGCTACACAACACTATTTTTCAACGTAATCTCCATTCAATGCTACGGCCTTACGCCACCTTGAAATGAGGGCCTGTATGCCAGCACGGTACCATTCCACTGGTCGATGTCGGAGCCAACGTCGTACTGCATCAATAACTTCTTCATCATCCGCGTAGTGCCTCCCACGGATTGCGTCCTTCATTGGGCCAAACATATGGAAATCCGACGGTGCGAGATCGGGGCTGTAGGGTGCATGAGGAAGAACAGTCCACTGAAGTTTTGTGACCTCCTCTCGGGTGCGAAGACTTGTGTGAGGTCTTGCGTTGTCATGAAGAAGGAGAAGTTCGTTCAGATTTTTGTGCCTACGAACACGCTGAAGTCGTTTCTTCAATTTCTGAAGACTAGCATAATACACTTCAGAGTTGATCGTTTGACCATGGGGAAGGACATCGAACAGAATAACCCCTTCAGCGTCCCAGAAGACTGTAACCATGACTTTACCGGCTGAGGGTATGGCTTTAAACTTTTTCTTGGTAGGGGAGTGGGTGTGGCGCCACTCCATTGATTGCCGTTTTGTTTCAGGCTCGAAGTGATGAACCCATGTTTCATCGCCTGTAACAATCTTTGACAAGAAATTGTCACCCTCAGCCACATGACGAGCAAGCAATTCCGCACAGATGGTTCTCCTTTGCTCTTTATGGTGTTCGGTTAGACAACGAGGGACCCAGCGGGAACAAACCTTTGAATATCCCAACTGGTGAACAATTGTGACAGCACTACCAACAGAGATGTCAAGTTGAGCACTGAGTTGTTTGATGGTGATCCGTCGATCATCTCGAACGAGTGTGTTCGCACGCTCCGCCATTGCAGGAGTCACAGCTGTGCTCGGCCGGCGCGCACGCGGGAGATCAGACAGTCTTGCTTGACCTTGCGGCGATGATGACACACGCTTTGCCCAACGACTCACCGTGCTTTTGTCCACTGCCAGATCACCGTAGACATTCTGCAAGCGCCTATGAATATCTGAGATGCCCTGGTTTTCCGCCAGAAGAAACTCGATCGCTGCCCGTTGTTTGCAACGCACATCCGTTACAGACGCCATTTTAACAGCTCCGTACAGCGCTGCCACCTGTCGGAAGTCAATGAAACTATACGAGACGAAGCGGGAATGTTTGAAAATATTCCACAAGAAATTTCCGGTTTTTTCAACCAAAATTGGCCGAGAAAAAAAATGTGTTGCATTACTTATTGAACTGCCCTCGTATATAGTGCGTTACCTGTATTTCTTACATATGCTAACTTATCTTGTATACAGAACATTGTCATTAAAAAACGATCTCAATGATTGTGAAATCTGGCTGCCCAAAATTTATCCAAAGTGAATGATTACTTTTTGGGACAAACAAACGATATCTTTTTGTACATTCAGAAGAATAGAACGGGTGATTAGATTTTTAGACGTTTAGAAGCGGGAATAAATGCCTCTCAAGGACACGGCAAAATATTTCACATAGTTATCACTAGCCAGCATGTTACTGTGAGAGGTTTTAATGTTTTTAATAGGAGACCAGCCGCTATAATGCGTACCACTTTCCTTACAGCAATGGAAATTCATATTTATGATTACACCATGAAGGTACTAGGTATTCATTAGTCGTAATTTTTAATGTGGTTTTTAAAGGTGGGTTGGACGCTATGCAAAAAATTATGAAGAGCTTTCACACTGCCAACAGGATGGAAACCCAGGAGTTTTTCATCAAACGTGTACGCTGGAAGGTCTACATTCCTACATATGCCAAAAATATCTTGCTGAGTGGAAGGAGAGCGAAGAACGCTATCGGAATATTGAAAATGACATGGGGATTGGTGTCTTAAGGCGAACAGAGAAGTACATATGAAATGTATTATACGCACTGTTTGGCACGATGAAGATGAAATCAATGCAAGTCATTGATACACAATGACATAATTTTAAACCGTTCAGGTATACTAAACACTCAGTAGCAAGTACTTGATAAATGCGATACTACCTCACCAATTTTCGGGGGCTAGAGAGTGAACAGAAATAGCACAGAATCGGGAGAAAGAACAACTGACAAAAACGGAAAACATGTTGAGCTAACGAGCCTGTAATAGATGCTGTCTTTCTTTTATTTCGTTAAGTAAGTACTGGGATGAGGTTGTAAAACAATTTTTATGCTAAGTGAAGAATTTATCAGAAGGTGAAAGTTAATATGCCATAAAATATTTTGATGAACAGATTACGAAACATATCGTAGAATATGTGAATGCTAATGCTGAAGAGTATCACAGGTACTCTAATGACAAGGTAACCAACAATGTGATTACTAGGTCATAGGAATGGAAGGTAAATACAACAACACTACTGGAAAAATGGAGCAAGTAAATCAAATCAAACACCTCTAGGTATCTTAAACAAGAACGGGATGACTTGCAGTAAATAAATAAAATCTAGAATATCAATTTCGAAGCACGCAGTAAAGTGGAAGAAATAAGTAATATGTGAAATCGAGAGAAAATCTTAGTCGGATAAATGGAGTGTGATTTAGTACGGATCAGAATCATGGACGACAAAGAAGAAAAGTGGAAAGAGATAGAGTATAGAGGAAGTCAGAAAAGGATACGCTGGAATTAAAAAGACTAGGTGTTAATACATGACTCTTATAGGTTATAGTAGCAGATAGCTTATAAAACGGAACTACGAAGTTGTTATGTATTGACAAAAAGAACAGCAGAATGTAAAGAAAGATGGACAGTCAATATAGTGTAAAGAAAGATTGACAAAAACAAAAAATGCTGATCAGTGGTTCACGGTGCGGACCAAGACCGCACGGAAGATAATCTGAAGTAAGATCACGCAACTACTCGCCTTGTGCAGATACATAATTCCAGCCGGCGCAGCACAGGCCGCAGTGTACTGACCTCCAAAGACGTCGCAGCTGAGGGAGAGACTGGAGCCCTCGGTGTAGGGCCCCACGACCGATGTCCGGTTGTTGCCCTTCTCGTCCACAATCACCAGGTCTTCCGGGGGCTCTGGGACAGAATCAGAACTGCATTTCTTTGCTGTGTTTCCTCTGTAACGGCACATTAGAGTTCAGTAACAGTAGCATAATTAATGAATTTAAATTCTGGAAACTAATTGGATGTCAAAGCGCGCTATGAAAGGTTAGACTGAAATTACACGTCATCATAAAAGGAAGCGAAAAAATAAATTTTAAAAGCTTAATAATCTGTTTGCGAGGACACAGGGTGTTACATAGTGCAATCGTTGTATAAGTCTCAGCAGCGGAAAAGTAATTTATTTATTACTAGTGTTCTCTAACAGATACAGGAAAATAAAGAAGTCGTCAGTAATATATCATATTTATGACACATTATTACACATTTATGACACAGTATTAACACATGCTTAATCTTTCATATTGGTTCCGACATACTGTTCGATTTAAATTCACATCCTGTGGATACGTTCTCCGTTTGTTTTGTTTCTGGTGTACATTTATATTATATTTGTAGGCATTTTTTAGATGAATATAAATTGTTGATACATATTTCTCTTATGTAAAACTTTTATGATGTAAAATTATAGTAAACTCACTTACGTGCTATTCCCAGTTAGGAGTAATCATTATCCGTGCTTTTAAGCGAAGGGGAGGAGAATATTTGAGACCTGATAGATGGAATGTAGATACGTTAATGTGGACAGTTATAAAATACCGTTAGATAACGTGTTGGCTTGAGGTATTTGCATTGCGATTTGGGGGGAAGCAAGTCAAAAGAGGTGTTTTAACTCGCAAGTGCAAAGTGAATTCGGATCGGAGAGCTACAGTAGATCAAGAAAGTTTACTGTTACGTAGGCTTGAAGCATGTGAAGTTTGGTGGCTGCTGGACACTGAATTAAACAATATAGTTGGAATGGGTGTTAAGAGACACTTACT
Source organism: Schistocerca americana (assembly GCF_021461395.2). Taxonomy (NCBI): domain Eukaryota; kingdom Metazoa; phylum Arthropoda; class Insecta; order Orthoptera; family Acrididae; genus Schistocerca; species Schistocerca americana. The sequence goes on along the minus strand of NC_060122.1, from coordinate 746,082,973 downwards.
ACTAAGAATTAATAATAATGTTAATGAGGGAGCAACGTGTATACTAACTGTTGCCTGTGAATGAGCTATGCAGATGAAGATATGCCAAATTTATGTAAGCATTTTAATTTGAGAAGTTTATTAAAAATGTAAAATAATTTGGAGGGTATAGCACAGATGTTGTGAGGAGTGGAATAATAAAGAAAAATGCCCATACTGTTTTAACAAATAAATTTAACCAAGCGTTTACTCTTTACTACTGCAAGATACTGTTCTTTCTAAAATCACACGAAAAATTATATTTAGATGTAATTCTTCATTTGTTCAAAAACTTTTCTTTACTTCAGTTCAGTGAATCGATAATGTTCTCATGTAAGTGTCTTGTTGCAATAGTTTTCTACGAAAGATGCTCAAAATGGACACCGAAAGCGGCCATTTGTAGAAAATAATAATTAGCAGGTATACTACAAGAGAACCGCAGATCACGCAGTATCCAACTGCAGCCGGCGAGAGAGAGATAGTGCGTGCGACAAACGCATCGATGACCATGGATGCACTGAAAGTGACCGATACTATAGGAAGTTTGATTTGTTTAGCAGGATATAGGTTAAATGTAAAAACTACTCAAGGTAGACCATTGCTAAAAACACACACACACATACGTTACATAATCAACTACTGATAATTTTGAAATTAGATTCAGTAATAATGCATTATCTTTATATCGTTTGACGAGAATAAAAGAAGACTATACTTTTAGCTTAGTTTTGACCAAAAGGATGTGTTTAACTAAACCGAAACTCATTTACCTAGTGATTTGATAAACAAATCGCCTCAAATATTACAAGCATTCCACACTTACAGTTAACATAAAAAACGGATCTCAATCATAACTTATGCATACTGTCACTGCTTATGATGTTGTTGTTGTTTGTTGTGGTTTTCCGTCCAACTTCTGGTTTGATGCAGCTCTCCATGCTACTCTATCCTGTGCAAGACTCTCCATCTCAGAGTAACTACTACAACCTACATCCTTCTGGATCTGCTTAGCGTATTCATCTGATGGCCTTCATCTACGATTTTCACCCTCCAGGCTTCCCTCCAATACTAAATTGGGGATGCCTCAGAACGTGTCCTACCAATCGATCCCTTCTTCTAGTCAAGTTATGCCACAAATTCTTTTTCTCCCCGATTCTCGTCAGTACCTCTTGATTAGTTGCGTGATATATCCATCTAACCTTCAGCATTATTCTATTCTCTTCTTGTGTAGACTATTTATCGTCCATGCTGCACTTCCATCCACAGCTACAATCCATGCAAGTACATTCAGAAAAGGCTTCCTGACCCTTAAATCTATGTTCGATGTTAACAAATTTTCCTTCTTCAGAAACGCATTCCTTGGCATTGCCAGACTACATTTTAAATCCTCCCTACTTCGACAGTTATCAGTTATTTTACTTCCAAAATAGCAAAGCTCATTTACAAATATTAGTGTCTCATTTCCTAATCTAACTCCCTCAGCATCACGTGATTTAATTCGACCACATTCCATGGCTAGAGGACAAATGTAAGGATTTAGAGGCTTATCTCACTAGGGGTAAGATTGATACAGCCTACAGGAAAATTAAAGAGACCTTCAGAGAAAAGAGAACCACCTGTATGAATACCAAAAGCTCAGATGGAAACCCAGTTCTAAGCAAAGAAGGGAAAGCAGAAAGGTGGAAGGAGTATATAAAGGGTCTATACAAGGGCGGTGTACTTGAGGACAATATTATGGAAATGGGAGAGGATGTATACGAAGATGAAATGGGAGATATAATAGTGCGTGAAGAGTTTGACAGAGCACTGAAGGACCTGAGTTGAAACAAGGCGCCGGGAGTAGACAACATTCCATTTGAACTACTGAAAGCCTTGGGAGAGCCAGTCCTGCCAAACTCTACCATCTGGTGAGCAAGATGTATGAAACAGGCGAAAAACCCTCAGACTTCAAGAAGAATATAATAATTTCAATTCCAAAGAAAGCAGGTGTTGAGTCCGCAGCTCGTGATCGTGCGGTAGCGTTCTCGCTTCGCGCGCCCGGGTTACCGGGTTCGATTCCCGGAGGGGTCAGGGATTTTCTCTGCCTCGTGATGACTGGGTGTTGTGTGATGTCCTTAGGTTAGTTAGGTTTAAGTAGTTCTAAGTTATAGGGGACTGATGACCATAGATGTTAAGTCCCTTAGTGCTCAGAGCCATTTGAAGCAGGTGTTGACAAATGTGAAAATTACCGAACTATCAGTTTAATAAGTCACGGCTGCAAAATACTAACGCCAATTCCTTACAGACGAATGGAAAAACTAGTAGAAGCCGACCTCGGGGAAGATCAGTACGGATTCCGTAGAAATGCTGGGACAAGTGAGGCAATACTGAGCCTAAGATTTTTCTTAGAAGATAGATTAAGGAAAGGGAAACCTAAGTATCTAGCGTTTGTAGAGTTAGAGATAGCTTTTGACAATGTTGACTGGAATACGCTCTTTCAAATTCTAAAGGTGGCAGGGGTAAAATACAGGGAGCAAAAGGCTATTTACAATTCGAACAGAAACCAGATGGCAGTTATAAGAGTCAAGGGACATGAAACGGAGGCAGTGGTTGGGAAGGGAGTGAGACAGGGTTGTAATCTATCCCCGATTTTATTCATTGTGTATAATGAGCAAGCATTGAAGGAAACAAAAGAAAAATTTGGAGTAGGTATTAAAGTCCATGGAGAAGAAATAAAAACTTCGAGGTTCGCCGATGACATTGTAATTCTGTCAGAGACAGCAAAGGACTTGAAGAGCAGTTGATTGGAATGGATAGTGTCTTGAAAGGAGGGTATAAGATGAACATCAACAAAAGCAAAACGAGGATAATGGAATGTAGTCGAATTAATTCGGGTGATGCTGAGGGTATTAGATTAGGAAATGAGACACTTAAAGTAGTAAAGGAATTTTGCTGTTTGCGGAGCAAAATAACTGATGATGATCGAAGTAGAGAGGATATAAAATGTAGACTGGCAATGGAAAGGAAAGCGTTTCTGAAGAAGAGAAATTCGTTAACATCGAGTGTAGATTTAAGTGTCAGGAAGTCATTTCTGAAAGTATTTGTATGGAGTGTAGCCATGTATGGAAGCGAAACTTGGACGATAAATAGTTTGGACAAGAAGAGAATAGAAGGTTTTGAAATGTGGTGCTACAGAATAATGCCTGAAGATTAGATGGGTAGATCACGTAACTAATGAGGAAGTATTGAATAGGATTGGGGAGATGAGAAGTTTGTGGCACAACTTGACTAGAAGAAGGGATCGGTTGGTAGGACATGTGTTGAGACATCAAGGGATCACCAATTTAGTATTGGAGGGCAGCGTGGAGGGTAAAAATCGTAGAGGGAGACCAAGAGATGAATACACTAAGCAGATTCAAAAAGATGTAGGTTGCAGTAGGTACTGGGAGATGAAGAAGCTTGCGCAGGATAGAGTAGCATGGAGAGCTGCATCAAACCAGTCTCAGGAGTGAAGACCATAACAACAACAACATTCCATTACTTTTGTTCTGCTCGTATTGATGTCCATCTTATATCCTCCTTTCAAGACATTTCCCATTCCATTCAACTGCTCTTCCAGGTCCTTTGCTGTCTCTGACGGAATTACATTGCCGTCGGCAAACCTCAAAGTTTTTATTTCTTCTCCCTGAGTTTTAATTCCTACTCCAAATTTATCTTTGGTTTCCTTTAGTGCTTGTTCAACGTACAGATTGAACAACATCGCCCGGCGCTTGACTTTATGCCTTAACATCATCGACAAACCTAAAGGTTTTTTTCTTCTTTCTGCATTTAATTCCTATTCCAAATTTTTCTTTTGTTTCCTTTACTGCTTTCTCAGCATTCGGATTGAATAATATTGGGGAGTGAGACAGGGTTGCCCCTGTCTTACTCCCTTCTCAATTATTGCCTCCCTTACGGGCCTCTCGAGTCTTATAACTGCCATCTGGTTTCTGTACAAATTGTAAATAGTCTTTCACTCCGTGTATTTTACCCCTGCCACCTTCACAATTTGAAAAAAAGTAGCCCAGTCTACATTTTCAAAAGCTTTCCCTAGGTCTACAAATGCTATTAACGTAGGTATGACTTCCCTAACCTAGCCTCCAAGGTAAGTCGCAGGGTCCGTATTGCCTCGCGTCTTCCCACATTTCTACGGAATCCAAATTGATCTTCCCCGAGGTCGTCTTCTACCAGTTTTTCCATTTGTCTGCAAAATACTTTGAAACCGTGATTGCTCGGTAATTTTCACACCTGTCAGCACCTGCTTTCTTTGGAATTGGAGTTATTATATTCTTCTTGAAGTCTGAGGGAATTTCGCCTGTCTCATACATCTAGCACCTCATACATCTGCTTATGACATCGTATAGTTAATTTCCATTCGTACATCTGGTTTGTCTAATGCACTTGTGGTGTGCTTGGTGGCATATGCGTGAGAATATGTGTACGCAAACTATGTATGAAAACGTGAAACAAGATTTAAGAAGCGAGTTGCTCAACTACAACATGTTGAGTTTAGTTAGCTTCCAAAGTGTTGGGCAACAGTTGAACTACGTCGATCCAGTCAGAATTCTGGGAATGTACTGAATAATGCCGTTTTTTGAGTACCATACAGCAGTTTACAGAAGAGAATGGCTATAGATTTTCAAGAAACATTCGACATTATAATCGCTACACACTAACTTGTCAGTTTGGAGAAACAATGACCACCTTGTTGCAGTCTTAAGCTTCCAATAGTCGGGTCTGTTTGCAAATTTTTGTATTGTTTTGAAAGGTTTTCCACATTCATCTTCTCGAAATCTTGCTCTAGTTTGATACACAAATCCATACTGAGAATTATAAGATTTAAAAATAATGCAATGAATCCATTAACATGATCAGATGTGAAGCTCTGGGAGCAATAAGTGTGATACAGGCAACAACCCAGTAGAACAAATAATGTTTGATATCTGTATTACTTTCTTCCACTTCGAATAAAAATCAGTGGCACATTTTGCTTCATAGTTTTTTGCTATCCTAAATGATTTTGCATAATCGATCTGACTTTAGTCTACTAGAGATTTTTAACTTCAAATGTTAATCTATCTTTGGCATAAAAATAAGAGTATCTGTTGCGAGTATTGTGCAACTTTATTCTCTATCTTGTTTTACACGACATATTTAATTATATGAGGATGTAATTTCAGATCGTTAAATCAATAACGAGCATATTAATAAAATAAAAACTTGTACTTTGTATCTGCTGTAGAATTATTATTACCTTTTTGGCCTCAGAGTAATCTACCTTCAACACATTTTGAGTGAATAAGTATCAAACATTTGAGACACAGTAAGATTGATGTACTTGTGGACCGTTAATGTTCCCTGGGTAAGAAACTACTAGTACAACACAATATCTACTGCACGAAAAATATTTGCAAATTTAGAGTGACAACTCGGGCTAAGCTTATCTTGCACAAGCAGGTAGAGTTGAGTGCTACTTGAAGCTTTGTGAGGAAGCTGTTTTACAGTTTAATTATTCTGGACTCTACAATTGTTCCGTGATTACATGGTCCTTACTCCCTTCTAGCAGCGTGTAATTAGCCTGCGCCAACGGACCTTTGATTCCACAACACTCTGTGGCTGACAGAAGACTAATCTGTATTCAATGGAGCTTAGGCAAAGGAACCACTGACAAATGTTAGCAGACAAGACTCCGATAATGTAGCAACTGTTTAGACAAAATATCTCCTCTGACTTATCTTACTATTTCCAGGAAGAATTGAGTGTATTACGATGTAGTTTAAATTAATATTCAAGTCAGAACCTCAACTGTGTGTAAGAGCGTTGCAGATCTGATGAATGTCTTATTCTTTTGTGTAAGTGTTCTAGTGTAGGCTACTACAACAACAATCGCAGAAAAATATCTTGATATCCTATTGTTTACGTAATATATTTTAAACCCTTATGGCCATTTACAAGGCGCTAGCAAGTACATAACTGGTAGCGGCACCTTAATATTAACAAAGCAGGAAGGCAGTATTCAAGTGACAATTTTAATGTTGGTCATCTATAATGATTTTCCAGTAATCATGGTCATGACCGAAAGGAAACTGACACATCGCTCCCTAAACAACGGTGGTCTTTCCCACTTATGCAGAGTGAATCAGAATTCCCCCGCCACACTATCTGAGGTTGTTCACGGATATTTTCCGACAATTTTGTTATAAGGGAGTTAAGGTCTCTAGCAGTTCATTACAGAACAATTTCATTTCTTTTGGACAGCAATGGATAGGTCGCGTTAGTCCTGTTTCGCAACTAACAATGTCACCAGACTTGAAGCCAATGGTCTTCTTCTTCTTCTGAGAGCATTTGAACGACCTAGTTTACCAGACTCCGGTAGCCATTCGTTTGGTTGTAGGATTGTCGTAGCAGCGGAAGTAGTGCACTGAACTCTTGGGATTCTTGAACGTGTAAGACAGTCGATGGTGCGTCGCTGTAGACTTTGACTTGATCAATGTGGTCGAAATTTCAATAATACCTGTAAAATAACAGCCTGCATTTGTTAACATGTTGTACTGTACGCTGACATAATACTGTAATAAAAATGTGCGTGTTTCGTGTGAGTGTTGTAGCACTACTCTGTGTTGTGTGTCGTACATTTTGGTTTTTGAATATTATAATCTTATTTTCAGGTGTGCAGGTATTTTCTCAGAAATAGGGGAGATTGCGGTAACAAACCGAACCGAATAACTAATAATTATATTAATATTCTGTAACGAGCCGCCAGAGGCTGTTGGTCCTTAATACAAAGATATCCAAACTATATCCCTGCACAATCTTTGAAAGTTTGTCGGTGGAGTTTTGGTTCACCTTGTACCACTGAAACGAACACATGAAATGCATTGTACCTATCGGAGCAAAACATTAAGCAGACGTTGGTTCACTTTTAAGAAACTCAAGTAACAGTTTATCTCGGTGTTTCTTTCCTGTTCGACTACAACGGTCTCGGAACTTAGAATGTCTTTTCTCCATAATGAAGGGAAGTCTCTCACTCCACCCTCGCCGGCCGCGTTGGCAGTGCGGTTCTGGCACTGCAGTCCGGAACCGCGGGACTGCTACGGTCGCAGGTTCGAATCCTGCCTCGGGCATGGGTTAGTTAGGTTTAAGTAGTTCTAAGTTCTAGGGGACTTATGACCTAAGATGTTGAGTCCCATAGTGCTCAGAGCCATTTCCTACTCCACCCTCCTATCCGGGAAAACGACATTATTTTCAGGGTAAATCGTCATGGTGCCAGGTTTTCGAGCCTCATTTCTGGAAGAGCTCCTGGCGGCCTTAGTCAAGAGCGACTACCAGCATCTAACAGCCCCTCTTACGCATCATCATCGCAATAGTGTACATTAGAATGGTATTCTGTAGCAATCATTGCGTGAAGTAAGTATGATTTGAAAAGGCAGATTTGCTTGGGAAAACTCCAAACTGAGGAAGTAGCTGTGAAGAAGCCCAGTAGTACAGGAAAGAGCTTCTTTACGCAATGTATTTTGGTTACGAAACTTAAATGTCCAAATTTTCACAAAGCAACATGTGTACACAATACTTTGTGGTTGAATCGTGTCAAAACCTCTTACTCAAGGCACAATACTGTTTACTGTAAGTGATTTTCCTAGCTGAGCTTTCCAAGCATGATTTGGACACTACCTTTAGCCCTCCGCTGGTCCACATCTCTCTTGCTATCTACCGACGCTCACCTGTCACCAGGAACGGTCGAAAGTGTGCGGCAAACGTTATGAAACTAATTACGGACCCAACAGTCGTGTTTCTTAGCAGCCTCCTGATTGGCTTAATGCGGTCAGCCGCTAATTCCTCTCCAGCGCCAACCTTTCCATCTCAGAGCAGCAACTGAAGTCTACAACCTGGATGTAATCCAATCTCTGACTTCTTCTACAGCTTTTACTCTCTGCCTCTCCCTCTAGTACCACAGAAGTTATTCCCTGGCATCTTAACAGATCTCCTATTATCTTGCCCCTTCTTGTTGTCAGTTTTATCCATGTTCCTTTCCTCGTTGATTCTGTGGAGAACCACCTCGTTCCTTACATGAACAGTCCACCTAATTTTCAACGTTCTTCTGTAGCACCGCATCTCAAAGGCTGCTGTTCTATCTGTACCAGTTTTCCCACCGTCAGTGTCTCACTACCATACAATGCTGTGCTCCAGACGTATATTCTCAGAAATTTCTTCTCCAAATTAAGACATACGTTTGATATTACCAGGCATTTCCACGCCGGGAACACCCATTTCGCCACTGTTAGTATGTTTTTTATGTCCTCTTTGCTCCATCTGCCATGGTTTATTTTGCTGTCTAGGTATTAGAATTCCTTAACTTTGTCTGTTTCGTGGTCCTCAATTCTGCTGTCAAGTTTCTCGATATTCTCATTTCTGCTGCTTCTCATTACTTTCGTCTTTCTTCAGTTAACTCTCAGTCCATTTTCTACACTAATCAGGCTGTTCATTCCAGTCAACATATCCTGTAATTCTTCATCACTTTCACCGTGGATAGCAATGTCATCAGTGAATCTTATGATTCATGTCCTTTCACCATGCATTTTAATGTCATTTTTGAACGTTACTTTTATTTTCGTCATTGCTTCTTCTGTATATAATCTGAGCAGATGAGCGAAAGACTACACCATAGCCTTCCACCTTTTTTAATCTGAGAACTTCGTTCTTGCTCATCCAGTCTTATTTCGCGCTCTTGGTTCTTGTACGTATTGTACATTACCTTCTTGTCATATACCTTACATCTCTATTGAACGTCTGCCAGTGTGTTACTTTCTGAATCGTTTTTTCCAACTCGACAAACGCAATGAACGTGTCTTGATTTTTCTTGTCTTGCTTCCATTATTAACCGCAACATCATAGCTGCCTCCCTGGTGTCTTTACGGTGCCTAAAGCCAAACTTATCGTCATCTAACACATTCTCAAGTATATGTTCCATTCTTCTGAATATTATTCTTGTTAAAAACTTTGATGCATGAGCTGTTAAGCTGACTGTGTGGTAATTGCCTCCCATTGTTGCCTCTTGCTATCTTCGGAATTGTTTGGATGATGGTTTTCCTAAAGCCTAATAATGTATCGCCTATCTCATATTTTCTGCTCACCAACGTCTTGTTGACACTTCCAGTAATAATTTTAGAAATTCATATGACACATTATCTACCCTTTCTGTCTTACGTGATATTAAGTCTTCCAAAGCTCTTTTAAATTCTGATTGTAAGAGTGGATCCCCTGTCGATTTCTGTTCCATCACGTCATCCGAGAAGTCTTCACCCTCGTAGAGGCCTTTAATGTACTCATTCCACCTGGTCACTTTCTCGTGTGCATTAATTCGCATTGCATTCTTGTTACTGCCATTACTTTTAATTTCTGCAAAAGTTGCTTAGCCTTCCTAAGAGCTGCATCTGTCCTTTCAACCATCATTTATTTTTTTGATTTCTTCATATTTTTCATTTGTCTTAGCTTCCCTGTACATCCTGTTTTTTCTTTGCTAAGGACTTTTACTTCCGTATTGCTGAAATTCCCTGAACATTTTAGCACTTCCTTCTTTCATCGATCAACTGAAGTATTTCATCTGTTATCCATGGTTTCTCGCAGTCACCTTACTCGTACCTACGGTTTTCTTTCCATCTATGATTACCCTTTTTGGGGACGTCCATTCCTCTTCATCTGAACTGCCTACTGGGATATTCACTATCGCTGTATCAAAGCCTGAAAGACTTTTAAGAGTACTTCGTTAGTACTTCTGTATTACACCTCCCTTGCGCTTTGATTCTTCCTGACTAGTCTCTTAAACTTCAGCCTACCCTTCATCATTACTAAATTGTAATTTGAGTCTATATCTGATCCTGGATAAGCCTTACAATCCAGTATCTGATTTCAGATCAGTTGCCCGACCGCGATGTAGTCTAACTGGATTCATTCCGTATCTCTCGGTCTTTTCCAAGTATTCCTCCTCCTCTTGAGCAGAGTATTCGCTATTACTAAATGATATTTGTTGCAGAATTCAATCAGTATTTCTCCTTCCTTGTTCCTACTGCTAAGCCCACACTCCCTCGTGACTCTTTTTTCTCTTCTCTCACTTACAACTACGCACCAGTTCCCAATGAATATTAGATTTTCATCACCTTTTACGCACTGAAATACCCGTTCAATATTCTGATATACTTTCTCCATCTCTTCATCTTCTGCTGGAGAGGTTGTCATTCATAACTGTGTTATTTTTATAGCTACTAGTTTCCAGTCTTTTGATGACAACAACTTATCAGTCAGCTGTTCACAGTATTTCATCCGTTATACTATGCAGTTCTAGACCAAGCCGCACGCTGCTTGATATGGTGAAATCGCCCAATGTTCTTCTACAAAGTTTTTTGCATTAACTTACAAAAAGTCACTCTCCTTCCCGCCTTTCTTTCACATAGGGTAAATACATTGTTTTATCCATATCTCCCCTGAACCAGGACTCGGTGGTTGGTGAATGGATTTGTGCCTCACGCTGATTTGGCCACTGATATTGACACAATCTTTTATCATCTTTCCTTGTATGGTGATCACGTATCTCGCTCTGTTCTGAAAGCAAGTCAGATAATTAGTTTAATAACATCATGTTTTTGAAAATTTTGTTTGACTATCACATTTTTGTCAAACTGAAAATCACGTTTGTAGATAGTGTGTACAATTATTCCTTTCCCCTTGTCTGATGTTTCGTAAATTATGTACACTGCTACCCTCCTATATCTCCAATGATTGTAGACTTCCAATTCACTTAAAGAATTAGTTATTCTGCTACTCAGCTAGTCAACTTTAGGCGTCAGTTTTGTTCTGTTCCACGGTATCGGCTAAGTGCAGGGTGAACAAGAACCCCCCCCCCCCCCCCAGAAAAAATTTCAGAGGTTGTTCAGGGATATTTTCTTAGTATTTTGGTGCAAGGAATCAGTGATCTCCGGTGGTTCGTGACAGAGTAAATACATTTAATTTGATTTCTTACCCCTTACATCGGCACTGCATTGGTAAAGCCTGCACAGCAGTGGAATAGGTGTCGGCCCATACGTCTCTCGCTCATTGGTTCACTGAATCCAATGGAAAAGGGGCACGACGACGTTGTGCCGATCTGTTCCCGCTGCGACTGAAACCACATCACAGTACTTTTGAATCTCTACACAAACACGCACGAGTATCGGGATGATTTCGTGTTATTACACTTTGCTGATTGCGTATTGAAAACTTTCTCACTGTTGTGGAAGTTTCTTCACAGAAGCAAACACAATTGTAATTAGAAAGCCAAATAAATCATAACGATATTATTATTCTGTAACGCGTCAACGCATACTACAGGTTTCTGATTTCTCATTACTGGACACCCTCCGAAATTTTGTCGGTGAAGTTCATCTCGTGAAAGGAAGCTAAAATAGACCTCGTCCATGTATTAGAGATTCTTTCCCACTTACCATCTATCCCAGGCCTTTACAGGCCTCCAACAGGTGGCGCTATGCATGTGATCCTATGTAACATTACTTTCCTCCCCAGATGTCTTTTGATTACTTGTAATTTTCAATTCTAGATAAGTTGACGTGCAGTACAGTCAGTGACAATGTATAGTACATTTATTTTAATTAGAACCCTGTCGCTTCTCATAAAATTCTTAATTCTGTAAACTGAAGGTGGAGGGAGGAGAAATGAAACAGACTATTGATGTCAGCTGCATAGGGACTTCATGCAGAATCAGAGGTGACGAGGGAAAAGGTGTGCCAGATCGGGATTCGAAACCAGGATCTCTTGCTCCTTAGGCCACCCGGATACAGTGTTTATCGCACCTGAGAGGACCATCTCGGCACACCTCTGACCGGTCCACATTCCACCCAGTGCCATCTATCTGCAGTTTCCGTCAATGTGCTCCGTGTTCGCTACTTTGAGATTGCAGCAGGTATGAAAGTGTAGTGTCTGCTCCATCGACCTCCTGTGGGAACGTCAAAGTAGCGAAAGTGGGGGACATACATAGGGATTGTAGAGGGATGGCACTACGTGGGAATGAGTGTCGGCTGAGAGGGTGCCGAAGTAAACAGTTTCCGGGTGGCATAGTGGTTAAAGCAGCTGCGTAGAAAGCAGGGTATCCCCGGTTCGAATCCTGGTCCGTCACATGTGTCCATGACTCTGCATAATTTCCCGATGCAACTAACGTCAATAATCCCTTGACTTACCTTTCTACCCCCTCCACTTTCAGTTTCCCTAATATGTGTCAGAGCTGCGGTTTCTGCGTAGAGTCTGTTCTTTCGGACATGCATATGTATGTACAATCTGTACAACATAAAAACCTATACGACAAGCAAACGAAAGAGATAATGAGTTACTGACTGCAAGGTGTAAGCACAGTAATAAAGAAATTATTTAAATGCGTGGAGTCTGTTCTTTCGGACATAACAGCTCACAAACGGCAGGTGGCAGCATTAACAAGAGACTGTGCGTAAAGCACGTTGGAGGAATACGGAAAACAATGTGGTCGTTATGCTAATGCGGAAATGGAGCGATTTATCTGACGACCTAAAGGGCATAATCACTGGCTTTCGTACCAGTAGCGGAGGCATATCAGAAACGGCTAAGTTTTTAAACTGTTGCGTCCCACTGTGGTTAAAGTATACTGTACAGTGAAAAATGGTGCTACCCAAAACCGACGCCGAGGCAAATGTGGTGCAACGCAGGCCATAGATGACTGGGGTGTACGACGGCTGCTGGGATATTTACTGACCAACAGACGTGCAACCATTGAGCAGCTGACCGTCCAGATGAACAAAGGGAATACCAGAAGTGTCTCCAGTAATAAAGTTCAGGAAACGGGCAGCGTATAGATCTCCGCAGCAAGCACCTGGTTCATGCACTTATGTGGACTCCTGTTTATTGATGAAGTAGGAAGGTAGGAATTTGTGCGTAAGTACCACAACTGAGCGTCAACTGTATGCCGACAGCTGGCGTTTTCATATTGCCATTGACGTGTATGGCTTTGCAGTAGTCGTCGGAATTGTCCAGGCCGGAGGAGGGAGCGTCATGGTCTGGAGACCGCTTTCATGGCATTCCCTGGATGATCTCGTCATTCTGAGGGAGTGCGCAATGGATCAATGCAAGTATGCATCTATCCTTGGAGACCATGTCTACCCCTGCACGTAGATTTTTTGCTCGGCACGATGGCATTTGTCAGCAATGTATGTGCCTGATTTGAAGAGCACGAGGATTTACGCCTAATAGACAATCTGTGGGACCAACTGGATCGGGTTGTAATTTCATGGGTTTTCAACCGAGAATCCCAGCGCTGGTGGTCACATCACAGGAGCCGACATTGCTCCCTTCCCGCACATTCCAGAACCTCACTGACTCTATTCCTGTAGATCTGCGCTGCAAAAGGTGGTTATTTAGCCACTTGACCAGGCCATGTTTAACATTACATTGGCATATTCACAAAGTAATCATCATGTCCAACAGTTGTGTAAGGAGTGACAACGTAGTGAGTCTTCTGTTATATTGCATCCCTTTCTATGCTGGTGCAAGTCACTTGTCAGCCCAGAGACGTACTCACATGACGAGTCTTCGGTTAAACAGGGTATGGCGGTGACTCCAGAGTCGAGTCTTCAAGTATACGGAGGTTGCAAGCTCGGTGATGACGTCATATGATGAGTTTGAAGCGAATATAAGGAGCTCATTTCTGATCTCTAGTGTGCGGCGGCCAAGAGTAGCGCGATGTACGCTTCAGTCTGAGGTGACATCAGCGATGCCAGGCCCAAAGCCGGCCACATCAAAGGAACTGAGTCAGTGCCTCGTTGAATGCACGGCAATGACAGACACCATGCGCGCAGTGTCAGGAAACTCGTCTGTGGACCAGCCACGCCGTTAGGTGTAAATGTAGCGAGCAGCCATAAGTTCACAGTGAGGCAGATAAAGAAGGCCCCCTGGCCCGGACCACAAGCCCCCCACACCCATTGGAGGCGCCCAGCAGTTGGTCGAAGTCATTTTGCACAAGGTCAAAGGTAGAAGGTGTTGCGGCGTTAAGTCAAGCACCGGCAAGCCAGTCGGGAGCGACAGAGTAGAGAGAACTGTGAGAAGACGTCAGCCAATTGCACGCTGACCGACCCCTCTCCAGGACGACAATGCGACAACAGGGACCCCTAGGCGAAGAGGACTTAAGCGCCGCGCCCTACTGGTGGCGGTGAACTCTACTGCAGCTTCAAGACTAGCAACTTGAATAGAAGTGTCAACTAATCACTTGTTTCTTCTGTCTATGTAACACAGATTTGGGAATAGCTATTCTGAAGAGATTTTTATTTTGTCTGTCGCCCTTTGCCTGCGACACGTCTGTGTAACACTAAGTTAAGTATTGTATTTGTTCATTTTGTAATAAAACTCATTAATTCGATTTGTTTGAATGTTGTCTAGAGATATGAGAAATCATTTTCCTAGACACCCTATATTTGACGACTAGGCTGGATGTAACGTTTGGTGACGATCGGCCAACGCATCCCATAGAGGTATCCCCGTGCCTGGGTAGCATATTTTTCTGGCGCCTTAATTCTACCCTGTCTTTCCGTTGGAGGGGAATGTTTTCATGTTCTAACAGTGTCTTCTAGTGTTTTTTTCTATTCAGAGTTCTCAGATGGGATTTGCAGAAACTTTCATTGTTCGTGTGCCTGTTTTTTTTGCTTGCATTGTCTGTTTATTGCATTTGCATAGTCCAAAATAAACAACCCACCTCTCCCACCACCTGCCCATGTGCCTCAGTTGCAAGCAATAGATGTAACGCAGCTAACACAGATGTTTGTTTTTCAGGCCCAGCAGATCTCCACACAACTAAACACGGTTCAGGAGCTCCTCATCCATCAAGAACAAATACAATGCCACAGGCAACAACAGTAGCTTTGAGTGGTATACCACCTTTTCGCAAGTTTTATGAAAAAAGCAATGGCTTAAGTGGTTTCAACAGTTCGAAGCCCACATAATTGCTATCAACGCACCACGTACAGTGAAACTACATTACCTTTTGTAAATGGTAGGAAGGGCAGATTTCTGCCTCATTCATAAATTGTTCCCTAACACCACTCTGAGTGAACTTTCCTGTGACCTGGTTGTAGATCCTCTAACTAACTATTATGACCAAAAAGGGAATGTAATGGCAGTTAGGTACCAATCCTTTCGTTGCAGGAAAAGTCAGAACAAACTTACTGCTAGTGGATAACAGATTTGCAGGTTATGATGAGGAAATGCTAATTCAAATGTGCTTGTGGTCCTTTATATTCAGATGTTACGTTGTGTGATGCCACGTGTACATTGTATCTGTTGTCAGACTTAGAGAACAGATTTTTAAACTGTCAGATCCATCATCTGAACACAAAGTGCAAACATTAGATCAGTACAATTCACGTTCCGTGTCGGCCAATAAGTTTGCACAGCCACCAATTTGTCGGGCTGAGTCGTCCCTCTCTCGTGACTGGCTCATTAGGCAGCAACAGCCCACGCTCACCACGCCGCATAAAAAGTTCCCTACACAGGCGAACAGAATTAAGTTATGCCATCGGTGCAATTCACAGCACAAATGCCACGACTTCCTGTCCAGGCAAGCCAAGTGCTACGCTTCTGTCAAGATAGGTCATGTACAATCCGTATGTTTGCAACGGAACAAACATAATTTTGCCAACTCACGAAAGTCTACTCACAAAGCCCATGTAATCATACAGTGTATTCAAAGCCTGCTGCAGGCATTAACAAAACTAGCAAGCAAACAGTTTCTTCAGTGCTACGCCAGTCCAACAAACTTTTTCTTCAATTGTATATTAGTGGAAAACGTGTGAAATATCAGTTGGACATGGGTGTTTCTGTAGCATTGCTGAATCATAACACATACGAACTGTTAGGTTCCCCATGCCTGTCTGAAACCAGCACGCACCTGACAGCTTATAACGGACAATACACTCTCGTTTGCGAAAAATTTACTTTAATTGCAATGTATCGCTCACAAACACGAACTGTGACTTTTACGGTGCTACAATCACGCGATTGTGAGGACATATTTGGCCTTGATTCGTTTGATTTGTTTGGCTTTAACATTTGGGACAATGTCTTGCCAGTGACTGCATTCAATGCAAAAGACAGGTTAGCTAGCTAGCTAAAAGAATTCCCAGAACTCGTTTCTGAAGGTTTGGGCAAGGCTAACAATTTTGTTGCACGTATTACTAATGAAAGACAACGCGCAGCCGAAATTTTGCCGTGCCAGAATTTTTCCCATTTCATTACAGGACACAGTCGCTGGTGAACGTAAGGAATTGCAAGATAGTGGAGCTATTGCGCCCATACAAGCTAGTCAATGGGCAAGTCCACTGGTTCTGCTCCCCAAACCTTCGGGCCGCATGCGTCCCTGTGTTGACTGTAAGTCTACATTCAACCCACAAACTGTGATTGATACTTCTCCATTGCCACGCCCACAGGATCTCGTGGACATATTAGGCGCTGGGCGATACTTTTCAAAAATTAATTCGCGCAACTCATATCTTCAAATAACGCTAGATGAAGAATCTCAAAAACTGTGTGGTGTGAACACTCATTTAGGCTTGTTTAAATAGTTGCGTTTGCCTTTTGGCAGTGCTTCCGCACCCGCTATTTTCCAACGGTATATGGAACAGCTGACTGCTCAAGTAAGGAACTGTTCAGACTATTTGGACGATATTGTCGCAGCAGGTCGTACACCTGCAGAACACGTTACAAATTTGCATGCTTTGTTTCGTGTGTTATCTGACGTAGGACATAAGGTGCAGACTGGACAAGTGTGATTTTTTTTTAAACCTGAGTGGCAATATCTTGGTCATGTCATAAACAGCCAAGTTGTACATCCTCTTCAGTCACTTTCGTAGGCATATGTGACCTTCCAATTCTCCGCAATATCACAGAATTGCAGTCAGTGTTAGTTAAAATTAAGTATTATATTCGGTTCATGCCGAATGCTGTATAACTCGCAGCTCCATTGCATCGCTTGCGTCGCAAGTACGTCCTCTTTGTTTGGATAGAAGAGTGCCAAGAAGCTTTTTAAAAAACTTGCATTGCTCAGTCTTCGGTGCTTGGTTCCCTTTGACCATGGCAAACCAGGAGTGTTGTAAGTTGAAGCTTCTTTCTACGGATTAGGTGCAGTGCTTTCTCCCAGAGTTGGTGATAAAAGAGACCTAGTGCTTTCGCATCAAATGTGCTGTTCAAAGCTCAGTGTAACTATTCACAAATTGAGAGAGAGGCATTGGTTGTTGTATATCGTGTCACCAAATTCCACCACTATTTGTGTGGCAGAAAAATCTACTTAGTAACGGATCTCAGACCATTCGCGCAACGCGAAGACGGTTCCTGTACGAACTGTCAAAAATTGCAAAGATCGGCTTTGTTGGTGTCTGAATACCAGTACGAAATTATGTATCGTCCGACAGCTCAACATGGTAATGCGGACGCACTTTCACCTCTTCCGATTGGCGCTGATGCAGCATTCGACGCTTCTGCTGCGTCTAGCTGTCACATCGGTGCTCGGGATTCTGTATTGTTTCAATCCTTTCCTCTGAACTGTAGGAAAATTGCTAAGGCCACGGAAGCTGATTCATATTTGAACATTCTGCTGAAACACATTCGCACATCTTGGCCTCGCTCATTGTATAG
This sequence comes from Schistocerca americana, assembly GCF_021461395.2. Taxonomy (NCBI): domain Eukaryota; kingdom Metazoa; phylum Arthropoda; class Insecta; order Orthoptera; family Acrididae; genus Schistocerca; species Schistocerca americana. The sequence goes on along the minus strand of NC_060122.1, from coordinate 746,065,246 downwards.
CATAGAGAACTCTGTAGTATACCGATAGTTCCACGTCTGTATAGCTTCGCTATGCAGAAAGGAGGGCTTCTTGTTCAAAATGACAGTGGACCGTCGTGTCTGTTGGTCCCCAAAGCTTCGCAAAAGGAAGTGTTGCAGTTATTTCACCAAGGACACTGGGGGACTGTTCGTACGAAACAGTTAGCGCGTCAACACTGTTCTTGGCAGGGTATGGACACCGAAGTAGAACAGATGACGTCACAGTGTCACGCTTATGTGGAATATCAGTCCGCTCCCCCACTAACATTCTCTGCTTAGCCTAAGTCGAAGTAACCATGGCAACGTGTGTCTATAGACTTTGCGAGACTTTTTTGGAACACTAGTTGATTGATTGTGGTAGACTCCTTTAGCAAGTTTCCTTTTGCTGTGCCAATGAACTCGACAAGGTCATGTAGCACAGTTCAGTTATTTATGCGTCGAAGGTTTGTCTGAAGTTATAGCGTCGGACAACGGCCCTCAATTCACGACACGTGAATTTGAAACATTCTGTGAACGCAATGGCATACAGTATCTAACTAGTGCACCATTCCATCCACGGTCAAACGGCGAAGCGGAACGTTTTGTCAGAACATTCCAGCAGCAGATGGTCAAACTTCGCACCTCACACACCAGGGATCAAGCATATCAATTGTTTCTCGCCTCCTATCGTTTGCATCCAGGATCGCCGACGGAGTCGCTTCACTGCAGCTGCCATCGGACAATGCTCCTAGCCAGGCGCCATGTCACCAATCGCGTTACCCCTCCCGCCGGAGGTTCGAGTCCTCCCTCAGGCATGAGTGTGCATGTGTACCTTAGCGTAACTTAGTTTACGGTAGTTTAAGTAGTGTAGATGTCTAGGGACCGATGATCTCAGCGGTTTTATCGCTTAGGAATTGACACACATTTGAACACTGCTCCACCTGTTACACCCTCCTCGGCCTCCGACGCCGAAGTAAGGCCGCAAGTGTCGCATCGTGACGCGTGATTGTGATTTCCATGGCCTTTAGCGGCAGCAGACGATGGGCGCTCGGGGAGATCCTCCGTCAAATTGGCGCATGCATGTATCTCATTTCAGGCCCCGACTTATTGCACCGCCGACATCACAAGTATGCCACTGTCACGTGCATGGTGATCCTTCTATAGCTCTTCCTTCAGATTCACGGATCCCGAGGGTAGCGCGGCCACAGCAGCCTTCACAGGGTTTCATCACGACACCGTGGGACGACCCCATGGAGACGGAGCCTTCGCCTACTCTCGCCCTACCGGACCCGCCCACGCCGCAGCAGCCGACGCCTTCTACAACTAGTTATGGCCTCAGGAGGTACCACGTACCCTTCTGGTCGTTTTCTGGGGGACGTTTCCACCAGCGCGAAGGCGGGGTGGCGGGGTACGACTGGAGGTCTGGTATCCGCAGCAGCCACAGCTTCCAGTCCCTCAGAGTGTCCACGCCCCTGCATCCCCAGCCGTTGTCGGGCTCCCTATACAACGGGTGGGTTGGGGGTGGCTGGGAGGAATGTTACGGCGTAAAGTCAAGCACCGCACGATAGAGCAGAGAGGGCTGTGAGAAGACGCTGACCTACTTCTCTCCAGAACGATAACGCGACAGCAGCGGTCCCTTGGCGAAGAGGACATAAGCGCTGCCCCCGACTTGTCGCTGCGAGTTCTACAGCAGCTTCAAGACTATTCAAAGCGTGAACTCGAATCACTTGTTTTTTCTGTCTATGTAACACGGACTTGGGAACTGAAGTGATATCTTATTTTTTCTGTCGCCCTTTGCTTGAGACACATCTGTGGAACACCAAGTTAAGTATTTGTTAATTTTGTAACAAAGCTGATTAATACGATTTGTTTCAATGCTGTCTAGCGATCCGAGAAAGCAGGTTACCTAAACACAACTTATTTGACGACTACGCAGGGTTTAACAGAAGGTGCCAGTTCAGCACCGTAGCATCGGGACTGGATGAAGCCTATAAAGCAGCAACTAACAGGGTCAGCGGCTAGTTGTGGTTTACGCTGGAAGACTCACATCGGGTTGACAGTGGACTGTGGAGGCATTCTCAGTTTAGGTGGCAGTCGTTGACAGATACTGCATGGCCAAGTGGGCTGTTACGTACACTATGTGATCAAAACTATTCGGACATCTCGCAGAAAATGACTTACAAGTTCGTGGCGCCCGCCATCGGTAATGCTGGAATTCAGTATGGTGTTAGTCCACCCTTAGCCTTGATGACAGTTTCCAATGTCGGAGCCGGCCGTTGTGGCCGAGTAGTTCTGGGCGCTTCAGTCTTGAACCGCGTGACCGCTACTGTCGCACGTTCGAATCCTGCCTCGGTCATGAATGTGTGTGATGTCCTTAGGTTAGTTAGGTTTAAGTAGTTCTACGTTCTAGAGGACTGATGACCTCAGATGTTAAGTCCCATAGTGCTCAGAGCCATTTGAACCATTTTGAACCAACCTCGGAGGCATACCTTCAACCAGGTGCTGGAAGAATGAGAATTTCATTCTGCAGCGGAGTGTGCGCTGATATGAAACTTCCTGGCAGATTAAAACTGTGTGCCCGACCGAGACTCGAACTCGGGACCTCTGCCTTTCGCGGGCAAGTGCTCTGCCATCTGAGGAGAGCTTCTGTAATGTTTGGAAGGTAGAAGACGAGATACTGGCAGAAGTAAAGCTGTGAGGACCGGGCGTGAGTCGTGCTTCGGTAGCTCAGATGGTAGAGCACTTGCCCGCGAAAGGCAAAGGTCCCGAGTTCGAGTGTCGGTCTGGCACACAGTTTTAATCTGCCAGGAAGTTTCAGGTGCTGGAAGGTTTCTTGGGGAATGACGGTCCATTCCTCAAGGAGTGCTGCACTGAGGAGAGGTATCATTATCGATCGGTGAGGCTTGGCACGAAGCCAGCGTTCCAAAGCATCCGAAAGATGTTCTATAGAATTCAGGTCAGTACTATGTGCAGGCCAATCCATTACAGGGATGTTATTTTCGTGTAAACACTCCGCCACACACCGTGCATTATGAACAGGTGCTCCATCATGTTGACAGATGCATTCGCCATCCCCGAATTGCTCTTCAACAATGGGAAGCAAGAAGGTGCTTAAAACATCAATGTAGGCCTGTGCTGTGATAGTGACACGCAAAACAACAAGGGGTGCAAGCCCCCTCCATGAAAAACTCGACCACGCTATAATACCACAGCCTCAGAGTTTTACTGTTGGCACTACACACGCTGGCAGATGACGTTCACCGGGCATTCACCATACCCACATTCTGCCATCGGATCGTCACATTGTGTACCGTGATTCGTCACTCCACACAACATGTTGTCTTGCAGGGCGGGCAACCACAGCCAAACGTCGACATTTTACAAAGATTTTTAAATTTTAAATACCGCTTTCGCCAGATGACGGTATATTGGACGTGGATGGTGGGGAGTGGCTACAGGGCAAATATTGCCTGAGGATGCACCGATAAGTGGTGCGAAACCGGTCACAGATTTAATAAAAATCATTGATACAGCCACTGCAGAATTTTCTTAGGAAAAACTCCACACAACGCTTTTCCACTGTTCAATCGTCCAACGTTTATGCCAAGCGAGTCGTCATTTGGCATTGACCTGCGTGATGTGTGGCTTATGAGGAGCCGCTCGACCATGAAATCCAAGTTTTCTCACCTCCCACCTAGCTGTCATAGTACCCGTAGTAGACCCTGATGCAGTTTGGAATTCCTGTGTGGTGGTCTATATAGATGTCTGCCTATTACACATTACGACCCTCTTCAACTGTCGGCGGACTCTGTCAGTCAACATAGGAGGTCGGCCTGTACGCTTTTCTGCTGTACGTGTCCCTTCACGTTTCCGCTTCACTATCACATCGGAAACAGTTGACCTAGGGATATTCAAGATTGTGGAAATCTCGCGTGCATATGTATGACACTGGTGACACCTAATGACCTAACCACGTTCAAAGTCCGTGAGTTCCGCGGAGCGTCCCATTCTGCTCTCTCACGATAACTAATGGCCACTGAGATCGCTGCCATCTACCTGGCAGTAGATGGCAGCACAATGCACCTAATATAAAAAACGTATGTTTTTGGGGGTGACGCGTTACTTTTGATCACATAGTGTATAATGGCTCGGCCCAGTGTTATGGATCGGCGCCGCTGCCAGTCACGTATAGGACCCAGGCAGCAAGATTCAGGGCCTAGGATGTTGCAACCAGGCTCACCACTGTGCCGAAGTGGGGGCTTCTGTTCTTCTTTCTTATTTCTTTTACTGTTACCTTTATTTAACTATTAAAACATAACATGAACTTCTTACAGCCGGCCGGTGTGGCCGAGCGTTTCTAGGCGCTTCAGTCTGAAACCGTGCTACAGCTACGTTCACAGGTTCGAATCCTACCTCGGGCATGGATGTGTGTGGTTTGAACCATTTGAACTTCGTACAGGTGTAAACTTTGTTTCGTACATAACACAAATGAAGCCAGCAGAAATATTGGTGAATACAGTAACGTCATCTGTGTCTGAAGTGGTAAAATATACAGCAGGTAGGCCGAACAAGATTGCACATTTACACTATGCACAATAATTCCATTCTGTACGTTTGACGTCCAGGCTTATCTCCAGAGCCAGTGCACACATGTAAAAGCAACATTAACTTTAGAGATGCTCAAAGCGACCACCCTGCTTTTGAGAACACTTCACCTCTTACTGGATCATACTTCACTGTTCCCTATGCAACATATATGCAGCCACCGTAGCCGAAGCACCATGTACGTCAATAATAATTGGTAGTGCAAATAGATGTGTGAAGTATTAAAAACGTGTTCCTTTAAGTGTCTGGTGGATTAAAGTTCGGGGGGACTTGGAGGCCAGAACATTGGATCTGCACAACCAATCAATTTCCCTGGAAACGCTTCGTTTAAATATTTATGCACATTCACTGCAAAGCGTGGTGTTGCACCATCATGTGGAAATCATAGCTGTCGGCGAACACAATGTGGAATGTTTCCTAATTCGTCAAGCAAAGTAATTGCAAAGAAAGGTACAACACAGCCGCGCATTCATCTTGTCCGGCAATAGCAAAAGCCTAAAATCATTTCTCCCATCATTCCATCCCCTAGGTTTATGTCAAAGCTTGTCTGAAAGCCACCTTAAGGTGTGAGATACGTGTTGTGTCTTGACCAACAATGGCTGTTGTGGAATTTGATAATACCTTCATGAGTGAAGCTAGATTTATCAGTCCATATCACGTTATTTAACAGATATTCGTTATTTTCCACTTGGTGCAAAAGCTATTCACAAATATGTGCTTGCTGAATGCGGTCTTCTGGACACTACTGTTGAGTTAACATATAACTACACGGACGCATTTCTCAATCGCGAAACACCACAACAACCACACATTGAGAAATCGGGACCACAGGTAATTTTCCGAAGTGAATGGTGTATGGTTTTGAAGAATCGCGTACTCTAATTGTGGAGTACGTCTAGTCCTTCAATAACCTCTGTCCATTACTTGTGGTCGAAGATTACCAGTTTCCCGAAAGCGACGACAAACATTTTCATCGGGACGGCTCCTTTGGGGGCAGCGTGTCGCATGTGACGAACAGAAACAGCAGTAGCTTGGATATTGGATGCATCCAGCACCAATAGCATATCGACGTATTCAACGTTTAAGTATTCCATCGGAAAACCACCCTACGTGTTCTTGATAAGACTGGTAATGGATGTGCACTGTGCGGTTAGTAGACCCATCCACGCATTTTAATGGATCCTAGTGTCATGTGATAAGCTGCTGCATGGGACAAAATGATATCGTGCTTAAAAACAACGAGAAATAGTGAACAGATGTCTAAAAAGTAGGACCCTGACGAGGATTCGATCCATAGATCTATGGTGGATGTCGGTTTGATGTCCCAACAATCTACTGAGTGAGTCATAATGACTGATAGGCTAGTGCGGCGTGATAGACGTTTCTCTGTAGATCCCGTTGCACTGCAAGACGTTTGAGTTGTGTTGCCAGCTCCTCGTTTTCATACATGTGTTCTCAAGATGCACCTGGTACATATATACACTACTGGACATTAAAATTGCTACACCAACAAGAAATGCACATGAGAAAAGGGTATTCATTGGATATATGTATTATACTAGACCTGACATGTGATTACATTTTCACGCAATTTGGGTACGTAGATCCTGAGAAATCAGTACCCAGAACAACCACCTCTGGCCGTAATAACGGCCTTGATACACCTGGGCATTGACTCAAACAGAGCTTGGATGGCGTGTACAGGTACAGTTGCTCATGCAGCTTCAACACCATGCCACAGTTCATCAAGAGTAGTGATTGGCGTATTGTGACGAGCCAGTTGTTCGGCGACCATTGATCAGACGTTTTCAGTTGGTGAGAGATCTGGAGAAGGTGGTGGCCAGGGCAGCAGTCGAACATTTTCTGTATCCATAAAGGCCCGTACAGGACTTGCAACATGCAGTCGTGCATTATCATGCTGGAATGTAGGGTTTCGAAGGGATCGCATGAAGCGTAGAGCCACGGGTCGTAAAACATCTGAAATGCAACGTCCACTGTTCAAAGTGCCGTCATTGCGAACAAGAGATGACCGTGACGTGTAACCAATGGCGCCCAGTACCATCATGACGGGTGATATGCCAGTATGGCGATGACGAATACACGCTTCCAATGTGCGTTCACCACGATGTCGCCAAATACGGATGCGACCATCATGATGCTGTAAACAGAACCTGGATTCATCCGAAAAAATGACGTTTTGCCATTCGTGCACTCACGTTCGTTGTTGAGAACACCATCGCAGGGGCTCCTGTCTGTGATGCAGCAGCAAGGGTAACCGCAGCCATGGTCTCCGAGCTGATAGTCCATGCTGCTGCAAACGTCGTCGAACTGTTCGTGCAGATGGTTGTTGTCTTGCAAACATCCCCATTGTTGACTCAGGGATCGAGACGCAGCTGCACGATGCGTTACAGCCATGCGGATAAGATGCCCGTCATCTCGGCTGCTAGTGATACGAGGCCGTTGGGATCCAGCACGACATTCCGTATTACCCTCCTGAATCCACCGATTCCATATTCTGCTAACAGTCATTTTATTTCGACCAACGCGAGCAGCAATGTGGCGATATGATATACCGCAATCGCGATGGGTTACAATCCGACCTTTATCAAAGTCGGAAACGTGATGGTACGCATTTCTCCTCCTTACACGGTGCATCACAACAACGTTTCACCAGGCAACGCCGGTCAACTGCTGTTTGTGTATGAGAAATCGGTTGGAAACTTTCCTCATGTCAGCACGTTGTATGTGTCGCCACCGGCGTCAACCTTGTGTGAATGCTCTGAAAAGCTAATCATTTGCATATCACAGCATCTTCTTCCTGTCGGTTAAATTTCGCGTCTGTAGCACGTCATCTTCGTGGTATAGCAATTTTAATGGCCAGTGGTGTATGTGCTTCCGTGGCAAGTTATTGTGAAACACAAAGACAACAAAAGCGGTGAGGTTTCAGTTTACCATGTGGTAGTCCCCTTCTGTCATCCAGAAGAGCATGGCAGCGAATTTGGACGAAAGTCGGATTTTAGCTCTTTTAGTGTCCCATAATGACAAAGCCTAATGTCGAAAAATGACTTTGTTTAGAAGAAAAAATGTTTCTACTAGCAAGATATGAACCAGAGTCTTCTCCATCATTATAATTTTACGCTAAAAACTAACATACATATCATTCAGTTGAGCAACTTTCCACTTTACTATGCCTGTAAATATTCTGATCATCGAAGATAATTTTATTAATTTATTTATTTAAGAAATTCGTCACATTCGTTTAGGATGTTGATGTCAGGTCACTGATCTTACAATCTTATGAATGAGGAGAATATCGAAGCTGGCCGGTCCGTACGTCTCCTTTTTTAACTCATTATGTTCCTTTTTAGGCATATTTCTGTTGTTAACTCTTTGTAGAATGGTATTCCTTTTGAATCTCCCATTTACAACAGCCCTCTGTAATATTACATAAAATAAGTCTCTTCGTTACATCTCTGTGTTCCCTTTATCGATGTAGTTCACCCACTCAGAGATAAGCTGATTTATCTTCTGCTTCTGAAATAGTAAGATTTTCCGCTCCTCTTCCGAGCTTAAAATGTAGCTATCCAGCACATCCACTCGCCGAGTATACAATATCTTAGGTTCCTTTTTCGTGGGCATATTATAGCCGTCAGCTAGCACTGTTCCATTTTATTAAGCATTTTCGTCATTTACCTCTTCAGCGGACTCGGTCATGGTAATTTTCTGTCCCTCATGACTCCCACTTACGAGATTGTCCTTCACTTTCCTCATTTCCTCTTCAGCAAACGAATTAAATATCAGAAGTGATAATGATCAGTTATTTCTCAAATCTTTCCAGTTCTAATCTCTTGTGCCATTCCACTAGTGCTGAGTGCATCGCACAAAGGAAATGCATTAAAGCTCATTCCATACAACAACTACACCGCCTAAGAGTATAAGACGTGTAAACAGTTTACAACATTGAAAATCGTCTTTCCTTGTCTTTCCTAAAACACACAGCTGTGAATAACTGCATTGCTAAAATGCTACTAATATGCACCTAATTCGGTGTATTGGCAATAGTGGCATCCAGATTTCACTATGGTACGATATTTTGTTTTGTTTAACATAGTCATGAGCCCAAGTACTACTGCCAGTTGCTTAACATCATAGTGGTCCATCTACGGAACGCTATACAACAGCGATTCTGCGTGTCATGGGTTTTACAAGGCCTTGGTAGTTTGCCAGAGGTATATTGCACAAGATTACTGCACACAGGTAACGCAGTTACCGATAATAATCGGCGGATGGTTGTGGGCGCGAAGTTTGCAGACAATAGCGTCACAGATGTGAAGCATTGGGTTCAAATCAGGCTGTTTGGTGACCAAGATATCAAAGTTAGTTCAATACCGTGATCCAAAAATAAATATAGCACGATTCCGGCTTGTAACGTGAAAAGTTCTCCTGCAAGAAGATGCCATTGCAGTCGGGGACAACATGAACCATAAAATGATGCAGATGATCAGCAGTAATCTTCACGTAGTCTATAATTGTCATGGTACTTTCCATTACTACCAAAATTCTCAAGGAAGCGCAGATCAATGTTCCCATAGTATCTTACTTCCCCTACCGTTTATCGTCGTTGAGAGGTACATGCTTCGAGCAGCTGTACACCTCGATGATGGCTTATTCGTTCGTGATCTTCCACCTGATGTAGCAACAAATGTGATTCGTCCGACCACCTGACATGATTCCATGGATCTACGGTCCAATACCGAAGATCCAGTCAGCACCGAAGTCGTAATTGATGATTACGTTGAGCCAACATTTGAAGACGTAGGGGGCGGTCTGTTGCAGAGCCCCTTGTTAAACAACATCCATTTTATGCGATGGTATTTGATGTCACCTTGTTTCCCACCCGTATTCTCTTATGTCAGTGTATCTCCCCACCTTTAGTCTAAATCGTCTCTAGAACGATCCATATTCTTGTCTCCACCGCAGTCTGCTTCTTAGGCAGAGGTCATAACCCAGAATGAATTTTCAGTCTGCAGCGGAGAGTACGCTGAATAGAAATTTCATGACAAACTGTGGCCACAGCAGGACTCGAACCTGTGACCTTTGGCTTTCGCGGCAAGTGCTCTACTGACTTAGCTATCCAAGCGCGACGTATGACCCGCCCTCACATTACTTCTGCCAAAACCTCACTCCACCCTTCCATCGTTCACAGAAGCTCTTGTTACGGTGATAGCTGTCTTGGAAGGAATTATATTGCGAAGATCTGGCTTAGTCACAAGCTAGGAAATTGTTTCCTGAATGAATTTTCGCTCGGCAGCGGATTGTGCTCTGATTTGAAACGACCTGGCTGATTAAAACTGTGTGCCGGACTGGGATTCGGATCTGATAACTTCACCTTTCTCGGGCAAGTTCTCTGCCAACTGAGCTAACAAAGTATGTTTCACGACACGCCCTCATGGCCGTACTTCCATCAATACCTTGTTTCTCACGCAAAGGTTCTACGTTCGAGTCCCGATTTGATAGTTTCAATCTGCCAAGACGTTCCTGTAGTTATAATGTCTCGGCACATCAGTGAAAACTGAATAATTGTTGTGGTCATTATTGTGTACAAAAAATGATTCACCAGTAGATGAACTACATTTCTGTGATTCAAGTAGAGATCCTCTTGTCACTTCTCCCAAAGCTAGGTGGTTCTATCCCAATCGATTTTCCTTCTTTTCTTACATAACATGCTACTGTTAATACTCTTACTGGAAGTAAAATTAGATCGACTGAGCTGTAATTTCCACATCTACTCTTGATATCACCGTAAGCGAGATAATTACATTTTTTGCAAAGTCTGATGGATCTTCTCATGTTATACAGACGGCTAGAGGTATAAGTGCAAATATTGTCATCATTGGTATCTTAATATGCACCCATTTCAGTTTTTTAGTTGCCTTTTCTCTGCATCTAACAGGCTTTCCGCACACTTGTCACATAATTTACTTCCTGGTGTTTTCTGCATAGTAGTAACTGCTGCACTTAGTGAAATACATCTGTCGGTATAGACTTCAGCACCTGACCTGCTACCCAGAGGGAAGTAAGAATTAATGGCATGTTCTTGCCACATGTACTTGGAAGCACTAACCAACCGAAAATTGTAGTAGTCCTAAAAGCTATCATTATTAGTCTACAAATTAAGTAAATACTGATATAATGTTCGTCAGTACAGGTCCGCAGTCACCAAACAGAAATATCTGCATTCACACCCCTAACACCCCGTATATATTTCATTCGACAACTTGTGTTTGTCCTGATGCCAGTAAGTATTCATAGCGCACTACATCAACACCTAGTCATCTTATTCTTCCGAATTCGTCCAAAGGTATTTGAAATTAATGATTTAGCATTAAATCTTTTCTTTCCTTCCATCGTAACGTAACTTTAATTTCGTTTGGATGGTATGCAGATCCGTAAATTGGTAACTGGAATTCACATCATTGCCTAAGAACTGTTTTGATTTCGCGCAATAATATTAAAGTAAATAATAAACGTGACCAGAGTACTTGTAACACTCCTTATACCTTTCGTGGAACTATAGTAACTGTATGACGTTACGATTCTTGTGTCGATCACAATTTTGAAAAAAACTCAGAATGGTATGTCGCACTAAAATCTGATAAACAGTTGTTCGTCGTGCTTCCAAAGGCACGTGGTCTGAAATCTTGTATAGCTGTCCACATGTGAAGAAAACGAAACTTCCAAAGCGGTCGTAAGAAGCACAAAGCTGTATTCACATTGAGGGAGCCACAACAACATGTGGCGGAGTGCACCTATTGTGGCTAATGCACCTTTCAGTGCGCCAAAATCAGTACAAGAGAATTTGATATGGGGGAAGCCAGAGAGTAACAAAAGATCCCCGTAGGCCGCGCTATTGAGAAGTGTTGTCGAAGCGGCCGTCCAGCTAACCGCAGGACACAATAGAACCATACAAGTTGTCGGCTTTCGCTCTCTGCGGCGCAGTGGGGACTCTTCCATTGTTCGGGCAAGACGCATGCCTCATGCTGTCCATTGTTGTAATGTCGTTGTGAAGAGAGAGCGTCCGTGTTCTACGAGTAAGCGATATATTTCATAAAATGAACATTTACGTAATTTGACTGTAAAACGATACTTTGACTACGAAGTATATACGTAAAAGATTAATCCTGATCAGGTTTCGCCGGAACACATCATTATTATCATGTACATTTTCCGGTTAGATATCTTCCTCTGCAGTGAAATTAAGCTATTTAAAGCTGATCACTCCATCTTCTTCCTGTTCGTTAAATTCTTCTCCTGCCCTTGGACCCGTAGTCATAGATCTTCATCAGTGTCTAGCATTGATCCATACTTAGTAGACGGTTGTAACACAGAAAATGCAGATAATATACCTTCTGCACCATCCAAACATTTTCGTCGTTTAATATCCGTTGATAACTTGTACTGTACTGCTAATTCGGAATCTTTAATCTTTACCGCAGAAACTATATTTAATACGTAATGGATGTAATACTGTGTTTTGTTCTGATTGTATATAATTTATTGTAATTATAATTTAAATATTGTAAATTGCTGGGTAATAACCAAGGGAACTTTATTTAAATGTATCGATACCAACGACGAAATGGTAGTAGCTATGCCCTTGTTTATCTTTGCATATGGAGAGTCTGTGGCGCTGCGAGCAGAGAGGCCATGGAGGTATAAGGAGGGGAGATGGCACTATGGCCGTCTGCTGTACGTCTGTTTGAAGCTGGTGGGCCGCCATGTTTGATTGGTCAAAACAGTGACAGAGCTCTTGTTAGAATTGCGTGTTCTTCATATTTAACGTTATGTCTGCGAAATAATTTCAGATGATGAGTGTTACAATGTTTACATGCATAACACAACGTCAGAATAGCTTTTTCAGGTGTTTTCGTTTTGTTTTTAATGCGTTTTTGCCCCAGCAATACAACTGATTTGGTCTCGTTAACTTAAGTGTTTCTTTTGGATACGAACTTCGAATGATGAAAAGTAACAGTGTACAAAGCTCTTTTCAAACTCAAATCACCTTTTACTGTATTTGTGTCGATGTAAACTGAAAGCAGAACCCGAAAGCTATGCTAGTTTGCATACCGGTTGATATTTCTTACTCGTTTGCACACTTATACAAAATTTCATTTGTAAATACAAACATCGTTTGTGCTTTGTCAAGAAAAATAAGCATATGAACCCACAGAGCCCTACGAGCTTCATTGATCGGAAATCTGAAATAAAATAAGAAGAAAACAGTTTCACGAAGCGTAAACAAGGCCGCACATCTCACGAATATAAACGACAATATTTTACGAACGGGGCCACTTACGCATGGAACGTGATTCCTTTTAACTTGGTAGCACTATTCCAACGGTTAGTACACCCGTATACAACGCAAACTGGCATTTTAAAATGAAAAAACCTTCAGCAGCTCTACGCAGTAGCACAATCGGAAACGAGTCTTCTGACCAAACTGCAATGGCGGAGCTCGGTTTCTGGCGGCTTCAAGTTTGTGACGTCATGGCATCTCCCCTCTTTATACCTCCATGAGAGAGGCAGCAGAGAAGCTCATGAGTCTTAGAAAGAGAGTGGTAGCGTTTGTTGGGCGCTCCAGCAGACGCGGTGTGCAGCTCTGATCGGGCCAACGTAGGCGTACCTACATTGTTAACTCGCCAGTGTTGAGAGTACGATTGGAGTGGACAGGCGGAGGAAGCTGTAATTCCAATTATTGTCTGTCTCATAATTAAGCGTGGTACTGGAAACTACTCGTGGTTCGCTACCAGCAGCAGCTCAGCGTTGTCGTCGGCTACATTCTTCGTCGTCCGCACGGCTACAACATCGCAAGACTCTTAACTGACCAAGTGTAACCAATTTTTTACAGGCATTACCCAGTAACATTTCTTTCAAAACTTTCTAGAACAATAACCTCCAGTGTTTAAAACTTGTGGGGCAACTGTGCTGTCATTGTGCTATGACATTATTACCTGGCAGGCCCCCTTTCCTTTCCATGCAATCACCGAGTGTCGTAAAAATATGAAAATTAACTATTTACTTCTAGTTTTGTATGAGTGGTTATGACCAGTTTCTGTCTAAATTTTGCTGCCGCAGCTGTTCACTTTTGTATTCCATAACAGAGGCTTAACTAATTTACAAATCTGAGTGTTAATTTCACTTACTTAAAGTAACGTAAAATTTCGCTGGCAAAACTAATAACTAAAGATGCGGCACAAATGAAGAGTGTGCAACTTCATTTTTTCTTTATTTGGCTTAGCGAATTACTTCTCTGGCTTGGTACGTATATTATTGTTTTTATGCCAAAGGTAAATTAGTTGCTCATTTGCTTGCAGTAAATTCAATTCAGTCTTTCAATTAATAATTGGCAACCAATGCTGCACACTCGCAATAAAGTCACGAGATGTTCAATTGGCTCTTTTATTAGAACAAGTTACGCGTTTCGGGATTACACCCATCTTTAGACATCACAAACCTCAACTCTTTCCTAACTGTCATATGTTATTCGCCACTTTCTTTGAGTTGTCAAGGCTGTACGCCTCATTGGTTAGGAAGGAGTTGAAGCTTGTGTCTGAAGATGGGTGTAATCCTGAAACGCATAACATGTTCTGATAAAAGATTCAATTGAACATCTCATGACTTTATTGCGATTGTACAGCATTGGTGGCCAATTATTAACATAAAAACGATCGCAGGCCTCAGAAGGGATTATATGTCCTCTATATCAGTCTTTCAATAATCAAAATGTAGATAATACCTTCTGCATAATCCAGACTTTTTCCTCGTTTAATAACTTGCACTGTACTGCTAATTCTGAATCTTTAAGCTTTACTAAGGAAACTGTATTTAATACTTAATGGATGTAATATTATATTTGTATTTAGTTCTGAATGTATTTAATTTATCATAATTATAATGTAAATGTTGTAAACTGCTGGATATTAGCCAAGAGAACTTTATTTAAATACTTCGATAGTAACGACGAAATGGCAGTAATTGTGCCCTTGTTTATTGTTGCGTATGGAGTCTCTGTCGCGCTGCGAGCAGAGGGGCAGCAGGGAAGCTTGAGTCCTGAAAGAGTGTGGCAGCATTTGTTGGGCACTCCCGTAGAAGCGGTGTGCAGCATGTCCCACCTCAGATAGCCTCTACGTAAACATCTAGAAAGCGTTCTCACTCTTACGCGTGAGATTTGTTTTAGACGCAGACACGTGGAGTATACAGATTCCACCGTGGGGAGTGAGTTACAGTCCCATAGTCTGTCTAGTCGCTTTAAAATGATAACTATCACCGTCATCGCCTTTTTCCAAATTTTGCATTACGTTATGCTGAGGTTACTGAAAGTCGTTTTTTGAGTAACAAAGTTTCAGTTACAGCAACTTCACTTTTGAAATTTAGTACTTCAGAATAAGTAACTGCGAACTCAATGTTTTCCGATTTATTTATTTCTTCGCGAACTGTTGTGTTGTGGAAAAGCGCGGCAACCTTCCGATGCCACGCCAGTGAATATTTGCTGATTTACTACGCCGTTACCTTTCGTAGGGTTTTGGATACTCATTGCTCTAGTGGGCTGGCGGCCGCTTAACCCGTTTAGTTACCCTTCTTTTCGCCAATCAGTATTTTTTGTAATAAATATTACTTGGTGCCCTTTTCCCCTCTTTATGATTAGTGAGTGATTGCACTATATTTCACCATCTCAAAATTATCGGTATTTAGATTACGTTTAGAATAGATTCTTCTTTCAGAAGGGTCTGTTGTACACTGTCCTCCAGCTAAGCGGCATTATGTTCTTTCGTTAACAATAGTCTTACTGTCAAATATCATTATTCGTACACCATCACGGTCATTTATATCGCAATCTAATAGGCCGATTAATAAGGGGGAGTTACATGGTCATACTATTCTTTTCTATACAGTTGGGTCATACTACTATTCCTAGAACATGCAGTTCTTCTCTTACCTCTCTGTTCCTTTTATTATGATCTACTTTGTATCGAACAAACGATGCCAGATGTTTCATTTCAGCCGCTTCAGTTCTCTACAACTCTTTGGTGGTTGAAGTCCATACTTTGTAACATGTAACAGTAAAGAGGCCTGACTCGTATAGAACTCGCGTTGTCGCTTGACGATGAGGTCTTGTAAGTCGGCTAGCCCTGGTGTGGTTTTCTGGCGGTTTCACTCTACAAACTTTGAAAACGCCAGGTTGGTATCCATGTCCCGCCTCAGACAGACTCTACGTAAACATTTAGAAACCGTTCTCATTCTTGCACATGAGATCTTCTCTAGACGCAGACACGTGGAGCACACAGATTCCACCCTGGGAAGTGAACTAGAGTCCCATATTTCAGTCGCTTTAAAATGATAACTACCACCGTCGTTATGATAACCATCAGAGATGTCACTGTCCCGGTATTGCCATGTCAGCAAACCGTTCGCTTCCAACGGTTTACGTAGCTGGGAACATGAAGATGGATCACAGTTAATACGACAAGTTCGTGATGATTAGAAAACCAATGAAACAAACAAGTTTCTAATTATTACGTGCATTACAGAAAATTAAATTCGTGACCTCTTTCTCCAAACGTCCATTCGAGAGAACCTACAAGGACCAAAAAACAAGTGATGATACCTGATTAAACAGTACTTAACTTTTTTTAAAAAGACCAATTGAAGTTTTACATTTTCATATACTCTAGTGATTAACTCTCAGGAAAATTATTATGTTTTTCTTTAAATAAAGATGCTTTATTATTGACATATATTTTATACCCACAGTTTAATACACCGGCGGCTCAAAAAGTTCGGGTCTGATTTATTCCCGGTGTACGAGGGACGTCAGTGTAGTAACTATGGTGGCAGTTTCAGCTAGCAAGTAAACAGATGTGCATTCGAACAGTTTGTTGTCAGCGGGTATGGTTCAGTAGTTGACATGTCGCCTTAACGTGGCAACGTTGTTATGTCACAAACTGCAAGTGTTTAAGGCATTTTCTGGAATGTTTTAAGGAACAGAGAACGTGTTCAAAGTTTGGCCGGCAATACCTTGCCTTCTGAACAAAAATAACGACGCGTAGACGTCTGCCGCAACTTGACTGTAAGTTGAATCAGTTAATGTTGAGGAAGGTATCAGTGATCATAAGGCTGTGACAGCATATGTGACGACGTGTCCTACAAGGAATATTAAGAAAGGGAGGAAGATACATTTGCTGAGCAAGGGTGACAGGATACGAATTTCTGAATATCAGCAGTCAGCATCAAATATTCGGTGATGAGGACGAAGATGTGGAGAACAAATGGAAAAAACTCAATGCATCGTTCAATATGCCCTAAAAAAGTATTTTAAGGGACGGGAAAGATCCACCATGGTTTAATAGCCGTTTTATAAAAGCGCTACGTAAACAAAGAGCATTTCATCTCAGATTCAAGAACAGTAAAAACCTAGCTGACAAACAAAAGCAAGAACGAAGCGAAAATGAGCGTATGGAGAGCAATAAGAGAAGCATTCAATGATTTCGAAAGTAACATGTTGTCTACCGATCTGAGTAAAAACCCTAAGAGATTTTGGTCGTATGTAAAATCAGTAAGTGGATCAAACTATCTATTCATTCTCTCAGCGACCACAACGGCACCGAAACGGAAGATAACTGAGAGAGGGCAGAGATACTGAATTCGGCCTTCTGAAGCTGTTTCACCGCGGAACATTGTAACAGTGTCCCTCCTTTCAATCGTAGTACGAACGTCGAAATGGCAGATATTGAGATAACCGATCGCGGAACTGAATAGCAGCTACAATCGCTTAGTAGCGGAAATGCTACAGGACCAGATGACATACCTATAAGATTCTACAAAGATTATGCGAAAGAACCTGCTCCCCTTCTAGCAGTAATTTATCGTACATCGCTTGAGCAACGAAAGGTACCTAACGACTGGAAAAAAGCGCAGATCATTCCCGTTTTTAAGAAAGGCCGTAAGGCAGATCCACACAATATTGACCTATATCGTTGACGTCAATCTGTTGTAGAATTATGGAACATGTTTAATGCTCAAGAATTACGGCGTTCTTGGAAAATGAACAGCTCCTGTATAAAAATCAACATGGATCCCTCAAGCAGAGATCCTGCGAAACTCATCTCGCTACGTTCCTGCATGAAATCCACAGCGCAGTGGACAACGGCGCTCAGACTGATGGCGTGTTCCTTGATTTCAGTCAGGCATTTGACACTGTCCCGCATTGACGTTTGGTGAAAAAAATACGAGCTTACGGAGTATCTGAGCAGACCCGCGATTGGATTCAGGACTTTCTTGCAGACAGAACTCAGATCGTCGCTCTTAACGAAACTAAATCGACAGATGTAAAGGTAATGTCCGGAGTACCATAGGAGAGTTTGGTAGGACCGTTGCTGTTTACAATATACAGGGTGAGTCACCTAACATTACCGCTGGAAATATTTCGTAAATCACATCAAATACTGACGAATCGATGCTACAGACCGAACGTGGGGAGAGGGGCTAGTGTAATTGGTTAATACAAACCATAAAAAAATGCACGGAAATACGTTTTTTAACACAAACGTACGTTTTTTTAAATGGAACCCCGTTAGTTTCGTTAGCACATCTGAACATATAAACAAATACGTAATCAGTGCCGTTTGTTGCATTGTAAAATGTTAATTACATCCGGAGATATTGTAACCTAAAGTTGACGCTTGAGTACCACTCCTCCGCTGTTCGATCGTGTGTATCGGAGAGCACCGAATTACGTAGGGATCCAAAGGGAACGGTGATGGGCCTTAGGTACAGAAGAGACTGGAACAACACATTACGTCCACATGCTAACACCTTTTTATTGGTCTTTTTCGCTGACGCACATGTACATTGCCATGAGGGGTGAGGTACACGTACACACGTGGTTTCCGTTTTCAATTACGGAGTGGAATAGAGTGAGTCCCGGCATGTCAGGCCAATAGACGTTCAATGTGGTGGCCATCATTTGCTGCACACAATTGCAATCTCTGGCGTAATGAATGTCGTACACGCTGCAGTACATCTGGTGTAATGTCGCCGCAGGCTGCCACAATACGTTGTTTCATATCCTCTGGGGTTGTAGGCACATCACGGTACACATTCTCCTTTAACGCACCCCACAGAAAGAAGTCCAGAGGTGCAAGATCAGGAGAACGAGCTGGCCAATTTATGCGTCCTCCACGTCCTATGAAATGCCCGTCGAACATCCTGTCAAGGGTCAGCCTAGTGATAATTGCGGAATGTGCAGGTGCACCATCATGCTGATACCACATACGCCGACGCGTTTCCAGTGGGACATTTTCGAGTAACGTTGGCAGATCATTCTGTAGAAACGATCGAACAGCGGAGGAGTGGTACTCAAGCGTCAACTTTAGGTTACAATATCTTCGGATGTAATTAACATTTTACAGTGCAACAAACGGCACTGATTACGTATTTGTTTATATGTTCAGATGTGCTAACAAAACTAACGTGGTTCCATTTAAGAAAAACGTAGGTTTGTGTTAAGAAACATACTTCCGTGCATTTTTTTATGGTTTGTATTAACCAATTACACTAGCCCCTCTTCTCACGTTCGGTCTGAGGAATCGGTTCGTCAGTATTTGATGTGGTTTACGAAATATATACAGCGGTAACGTTAGGTGACTCACCCTGTATATAAATGATCTAGCAGAAAGCGTCGGATGCTCTTTAAGGCTATTCGCAGATGATGCAGTTGCTTGTACCAAAGTAGCAACGCCAGAAGATAGTAAGAATTTGCAGCACAACGGTCTGCAGAGAATTGATGAATGGTGCAGACTCTGGCAGTTGACTCTGAATGTAAATAAATGTAACATATTGCGCTTACATAAGAAAAGAAATCCACTACTTTACAGCTACACTATTGATGACATACAGCTGGAGACAGCGTCTGCCGTAAAATATCTAGGCCTAACTATCCAGAGGGACCTGAAGTGGAATGACCGTATAAAGCAGATAGTGGGAAAAGCAGACACAAGACTCAAATTCGTAGGTAGAATCTTAAGGAAATGTAACTCATCAACGAAAGTAGTGGCTTATAAGATGCTTGCTCTCCCGATTCTTGAGTATTGTTCATCCGTCTGAGATCCCTATCGGGTATGACTGATAGAGGACATAGAGAAGATTCAACGAAGAGCGGCGCGTTTCGTTACGGGATCGTTTAGCTGGCGAGAGAGCGTTACGGAGATGCTAAACAAACTCCACTGGCAGACGTTACAAGAGAGACGTTGTGCATCACGCAGAGATTTACTATTGAAATTTCGGGACAGCACTTTTCAGGAGGAGTCATACAACACATTACTTCCCCCCACATACATCTCGCGTATTGACCACAATGGGAAAATTCAAGAAATTAGAGCCAATAAAGAGCACAATCATTCTTCCTACGCACTATTCGCGAATGGAACAGGTTTGGAAGGATCAGATAGTGGTACCGAAAGTATTCTCCGCCACACACCAATAGGTGGCTCGCGGAGTATGATGTAGATGTAGTATGCAAAACTGGAGAAACTCATCATGCGTGTCAAGACTTCGTTTAATCAATGCGAATCTACCACAAAACGACAAAGTGTAAATATTCACACAAAGGGTCAACGCTCAGACGACATAACCGATATTAAAGATAATTTGATGCGCGAGTTGAACAGGAGGACTTTTCAGACAGTTCCACATGGATGTATTAACATTTTGTGTGTTGTATGCGAGTGAAGGACACTATGTAGAACCCCTGAAGCACTGATATCAGCGTCGTCATTTTTCTCTAGTTTTCATTAATCCAGTCTCGAAGCTTTTTCAACCGACGGTGTAGTCTTGAACCACTATAATTATTGCAGGTCAACCTTTTCTCCTTTTTTAAATTTATGTAAGACTACTGAGCTCTGCCAACCTTCCGCAGTCTGATAGTCTTTCCATAACAGATTCGTAAAATTTTGAAGGTTAATTTCAATGTTATCATGGCCATATTTAATACGCTCCGAATTTATTTTCTCTTCCTCTGTACACTTTATATTTTTCACAGACCCAACTGCATCTTCCATTTCTTCCAAGGAGATGGGATCTGCATTCACATCCGATTCAGCTATAACATTATTCCATAGATAATGGAAGTATTCTAGCCACATCCCATCGGAGATACTATTTCACTATAGGGTAGCTCTCCTCTTTATTCAGAGCTTTTATTATAAGCCCTCATTTTTTCTAAGGATATCGTATTCTGAATTTCCAAGCAAAAATTGCAACTCTACCTTTCCACTCTTTTCGTTTCTCTTTTAACTAATACTACTTGCCTCTCATATACAGTGTAACTTTTCATTCTTCTTGTGCTGAAATATTTTAAATAGCTCTCCTTTCCTTCTCTTAATCATCTTTGCTAGGTCTTCATTACAGACTGGGAGCCACTTATTGTTCGCATATTTCTTCCCGTTTTCCTGTAGCCACTTCATCTGATTTTTTTATTATTCGACAATTTCTCCTCATACTTGATTAATGTTTAGGTTTATTTTGAATCTTTTAACAATTCATTCATTCTACGCAGACATAAAAGTCTTACGCTGCAATCTTGCAGAAAACGTATTTTGAAAACTTCCTCTCTCGGTGTATAAATTTTAAAATTTTTATGTTAGATACCCCCAGAAAGTGGTCCGAATGTATATCGTATCTTGTTTGTAATCTAGTATCTTGTACTGAAGGTATGAATAGCTAAGATATGAAACATGTCTCAACTATTAAATGATGCCATAGACAATACATTTGAGTTCTAAACCTTAGGATGAAGCAGCTTTGTATCAATTACACGTTAGTAGAGACATTTGGGATCGGCATGCTTCAAGGTTGCCAAGTATCCCGATTAAGGCGGAATTCTTCAGATTTTGCTATTAAAAACCCACTACCTGGGTGAATTTTATAATAATGCTCTTAATTTCCGATTACACCAAAGGGGGAGTATTATATGAGTGTTTCAACTGAAAATCATTTTAATAAATTTACTTGAAATTAAAATATCTGCTTGTATTCCAAAGAGAGCTAAGTAGTTAAAACTGTCATCAGCAACCGTTAAATCGACCATATTCGCGTCCTCTAGGATGTTACATGCCGATAAAAATAATTGATTGTTGGTACCGTTCTTTTTATATTTCGTGATGTATATTTGGAGTTCTGTATTTTAATCGGGAAAAACGGAACACTTATAGGATAACTTTTTAGTTCGTCTGTATGTTAAGAGGTTGACCAGGGTGATACTCGATTTTGGGACTGATACTGACGATTTTATGCATGTAAATAACATACATGTTACAAAACTGCCTTAAGATCTCAATGGTACACCTTTAAGTTTGTATTACGAAATTTTTAAGTAAAAAGACTTGCTCCAACAGGACACTACACGTCATCGACGGACGGCCTTCGTGAAGTGCGAGAGCTCGGAACGCCACAATTTTCCACTAAGAACAAAGTTTCGAAAGCTAATGATATTGTCTAACGTAGTACATAGGGAAATTTAAATAAGCTGCTTTTAACAAAGCTGCAGCATTGAAATAAAAGTCAATTCTTTTATACAAGAAAGTCGGTACATAAACGTGCACTAGATATCTACTAAAATACGTCGCAAATATCCTACGTACTACAGCTGGACAAATGCCTACTCACAAGTTACAAAATAGTATAATGTAATTGAATGTATATTTCATGAGTTACAGCTCCCGCCAACTTGAAAAATGTTGTTTTGAAAAAAATCTCAACTTTTTTATATTTTTTATTTTGTTTTTTACTGACGTTCAACAAATCTTTATTCGCCAATGCCAGACCGTACAGCTGGCCTTCTTTTCGCCGATGTCAAAACCCACTCATTTCGATGAAATTTCATCGATCAACTGGCATCCACCTCCCAATCGATGCGTATTATCCAATATTTGGATTACTTTTTTAACCTTTTCTATCCATATAAACTCGTTTGTTTGTTATTTTCAAGCATTCACATTTTACTTCTTATACAAAAACAAACGACATGACATGTTAAGCACACACGAGACAAGCACGTGATTCCGGATTGTTCATCATAAACGAATCATGTTAGGAAGAGAAATCTTGTTGAGAACAGTATTTTAATTGATCCTAATGCTTTCGGTACTACTATCCGAAACAAATAGGATACCTATTCCGTCTGTAGTTATTATAATGTTATATCGATTCCATTCGACTGCTCCGATGTGCCAAACCCCTATGCAGTAAATCGCTATTTTAACGTGTTTTGACATTACGACACACTTTATATTAACGAATCTTACAGACTCTGTAACGGACATTTTAAGCCAATAAAAAAACAATAGGCCAAACAAATTTCTATCTAGGTGTGCTCCCAGTAAGGACCCTTCTTCTCAGGAACGGTTAGATGTGTCAAGTTGAAATTTATGTCAATTACTAAGATCTACTTTTCCTTCTAAATCAATGAAAGCAAAATAATACGATCAATTATGTCACATATTTTGACATCCGAAAACTCAATTACCGTCAAAAGCTGTAGTAGTACTTTTTTTTTTTACCTAGAATCATGAAATTTGAAAAGAAGCGCAAGATTTCAGAGTTCAAGTAGAAAGAAAATAATCAGCAAGCTGTTAATTTGTAGTTATATTACACGTAATTTTTTTGTCGTTATGAACTTACATTTCATTCGTCTTCCGTCAGAAGTATAATGGAAAAATATAGCTGCTTGTAAACATGAAATGTAAGTTTTAGTCATCTTGTAGAAAGTAAACAATAGTTTTTAATAAATAAATAATAAATAATAAATGACATAATGAGTGACGTTCTCTGGCAGTCGTGTTGTTGACAGATCGCAGATATTACCCGACCACGATGTTACTGCACCTGGCCTCCCGTGGCCGTTACCAGAAACATCTAATAAACAAGTATGCTGATCAAGGGAACGCATTGCACTGTGAATGATTTCGCGACAATTGCGCATATACTATCAAGTGGTCCAGCGTATTCCAGTGAAATATCACAACAAAAAGCAACGATAAGCGATCGAAGCGCACTGACTCCCAGGTGGCCGGCTAATAGTTACGTAGAACGCGAGGTCCGAGCCACAAAGGACTCCGGAAATCTTAAGTGAGGGAGTTATCGCAGTATGAGGCTCGCGTAAAGCGAGAGCTAACCAGGGTTACAATTTTCCGATTCTGTATACCCTGGATATACAGAACGTGCGCCTCTTCGTTCAGCGTCACTATGATCTTGGCATAGACAGTAAACTTATTGACGGAAATGGTGACGGAACACACAAGCAAAATAAAGCTGAGTTATGTAAGTAGAACACGATCTCTGACTTTGTATCTTACCATTGAATCCTAAGCTCCCTCTGTCCTCCGTTGATGATGCCTGCATCATCATGCATTTCTTTCGTGAATTAATTCTGTATTAACCGGTGACGTTATGTATCCTGAAGAGAGACAAAATGCACGAGGGCGTCGAAAGCAGACCTGACAACGGGAAATTAAGTTCGGGATGGGATTTCGCAGGGTTAGTGGTATACCTCGAGGGTGTCTACCCATAAACGTTGTAAAGCGTTCTAGCTAAAAGCTTCCGAGAAATAGGACTTTAAAAGTTTTACGCGTAACTTGTATACCAGTCAATTTGGACACTCTGGAAGAGCAGCAAAATGGCTGTGCCTGTAGCAACTCGGCTGCCATAAGGGCCATACCGATTCGACCCTATCTTCAGGTAATTTTTATTTTGTTTGTTTTTGTTTTAAAAATTATAACAACCTTTAATTAAAGTTAATGACCTAAAATATTTTCAGTTAAATGATAAGGAATATTATTTTATTGATAACATTACTGTTACAAATATTTATCATAATCTGTGAATAACAATATTTTCTTTTCTAAAAGTTGAATAAATTCAGATGCATTTATAATGGAGGTAAATTAAAGATCTAATTACGACTGTAACAAAATTTCAGGTAAGGTTTCATTTACAGAAAAATATTTACCATATTGTCATTATTTGTGAATTCCGTGTCTGACGTACAAGTAATAGAACGATAACTGTCATGAAAACAAAAAGTATTTTGACGTCTCGCACAATTAATGAAGGACGGTTATTTATACGAAGAGCCTCCTTTTCTTTCTTTCTTTCTTTTTTAAAAAAAGACCTTTTGGGAAACATGCTCGGTTAACATTCATTGAAAGGTCTCTGTCATAAGACAGCTAGGAAACGTACCAGGCGAACCGGATCATTTCATGAAAAACTGGCGAAAACATTTGATGGTGCACTATTGATTCTAATTTTCTTCAGTGGTGGTGGTTAGTGCTTAACGTCCCGTCGACAACGAGGTCATTAGAGACGGAGCGCAAGCTCGGGTTAGGGTAGGATTGGGAAAGAAATCGGCCGTGCCCTTTCAAAGGAACCATCCCGGTATTTGCCTGAAACGATTTAGGGAAATCACGGAAAACCTAAAGCAGGATGGCTGGAGACGGGATTGAACCGTCTTCCTCCCGAATGCGAGTCCAGTGTGCTAACCACTGCGCCACCTCACTCGGTATATTTTTCTACAGTCTTCACGGGGATTTACATCTCTATTATTTTCAGTCAGATAAGCGAAAATTGTATATATTTTATTAGATTTTTTTACCTGTCTAAGAAATAGACGTCGCAGTGTTGAAGAAATGGAGTACGTTTTGGAGGAATCACTTTAACTGTACGTTTCGCTGATTTCTCGTCATGCTGAAAGATTTCTTCGTGTAATTTAGGCGTCGCGTGTCCTCCCCAACAGTTAATAATTAATAGAAACTGTTCTTTCCCGCCGGCCGGAGTGGCTGAGCGGTTCTAGGCGCTACAGTCTGGAACCGCGCGACCGCTACGGTCGCAGGGGTTCAAATCCTGCCTCGGGCGTGGATGTGTGTGATGTCCTTATGTTAGTTAGGTTTATGTAGTTCTAAGTTCTAGGGGACTGATGACCGCAGAAGTTAAGTCCCATACTGCTCAGAGCGATTTGAACCATTTTATTCTTTCCTGACATTGGAATTTAAACAACGGTTCATAACGTCAGTATACAGTACTGTCGTTAGGTTCCGAGATTTCGGAGATTATATTTTAGGGGATACACTTTATTTAAAAGCCATTATAATTTTCAAAACAATTCAAAAATAAAATTAAAAGTTACCCGAAGGAAGGATCGAACTTGGATAGCGCGTGTGGCGAGCGAGTGCGCTACAGGCGTAGTTGTTTCCTTGAACTGCCCTAGCATAAAAACTGATCGTTATACGAGCTACGTGTAAAACATTACAGCTTTTTTTCTCTCGGTTTCTTCTGGCTACTGAGCTCTACAGATTTGTAAAAAGTTTCTTGTTTATTTATAGACGCAATCAGTTCTTACGACACAGTCATAACCGGTTTCGGCCACACAGTGACCATCTTCAGATTCTAAAGGCGGCATACGCAGAACACAGGTTCATGCGTTGTATTTTTGAGACCAGAGGCCCCCTTGTGAGACGCAAAACAGTTGAGAGCGGCGCGCATGCGTCCAGGCGGCGCTGCGCTGCTCCATTAACTTGTCAGCGCAGCCGGCCCGCTGTCAAGGTACACGAACGCGGCTCGTGACGTAGCTCCGCCAGAGAGCCGGTAGACGCTCTGAGTGACAAGTGGCTTTTGTAGGCTCCCCGCCTGCCAGCGGCGGAGTTTGCCGGCGGATAATCTCTCGCGATCGGAAGCTGTCCGGAAGGGAGCGCAGCGGATCCTGAGATCCTTGCCCTGCCTAGCTGCCTGTCGCGTCGCCCTGTACTGCGGCAGTTGGCGCGCCGGCCCGGCACTCGCTGACGTCACGGCGAGGACCGACCCGCGCGCGGCCTTTGGAGAACGGCCAGCCCTGCGGCGCTCCCGGAGGTTCTCTTTGAGTGCGGACAAAAAAGGAGGAAGTGCTTAAATCTCTCGAGACCATATTTACGAAGGAATTACTCAGAAGAGATCGCCTTAGGGAGTTCGTGGCGACTAGGAACTGTCGCGATTCGTGCTGCTGAAGTACTCTACACGAGGTGTGATCAAAAAGTAACGGGACTTTCTTAATTTCATGGGCTTTATACATCCGGTTTTAAATCTTTTTACCTCGTTCCTACACATGTTTCTAATGTACGTTTGCGGCTTTGGCTGTAATATTTACATTATGTAATTAAAAGTAGCCGAATGCTACAAAAAATATGCGTTTTCCGTATTAGGTGCGTTATGTTGCCACCTACTGCCAGGTACTCCATATCAGCGACCTCAGTAGTCATTACACAATGTGAGAGAGCAGAATGGGCCGCTCCGCGGAACTCACGGACTTCGAACGCGGTCAGGTGATAATGTGTCACCTGTGTCATTCGTCAGTACGCGAGATTTCCACACTCCTAAACATCCCTAAGTCCACTGTTTCCGATGTGATAGTGAAGTGGAAACGTGAAGGGACACATACAGTACAAAAGCGTACAGGCCGACCTCGTCTGTTGATTGACAGAGACCGCCGATAGCTGAAGAGGGTCGCAATGTGTAATAGGCACACATCTATCCAGATCATCACACAGGAATTCCAAACTGCATCAGGATCCACTGCAAGTACTATGACAGTTAGGCAGGAGGTGAGAAAACTTGTATTTTATGGTCTAGAGGCCGCTCATAAGCCACACATCACGCCGGTAAATGGCAAACTTCGCCTCGCTTGGTGTAAGGAGCGTAAACATTTGATGATTGGAAAAATGTTGTGGGGAGTAACGAATCCGATGGCAGCGTGTGGATGCGGCTAATGCCCGGTGAACGCCATTTGCCAGCGTGTGTAGCGCCAACAGTAAAATTCGGAGGCGGTGGTGTTATGATGTGGTCGTGTTTTTCATGGAGAGTGCTTGAATCGTTTGCTGCTTTGCGTGGCCCTATCGCAGCACTTTAACTGATGTTTTAAGCACCCTCTTGCTTCCCACGGAGGAGCAATTCGGGGATAGCGACTGCATCTTTCAACACGATCGAACACCGGTTGATAATGCACGACGTGTGACGGAGTGGTTATACGACAATAACAGTCCTGTTATGGACTGGCCTGCACGGAATCCTGACCTGAGTCCTATAGAAAACCTTTGGGATGTTTGGGAACGCTGACTTCATGCCAGGCCTCACCGACTGACATCGATACCTCTCCTCGGTGCAGCACTTCGTGAAAAATCTGCTGCCATTCCCAAGAAACCCTCCAGCACCTGACTGTACGTATGCCCTCGAGAGTAGAAGCTGTCATCAAGGCTAAGAGTAGGCCAACATCATACTGAATTCGAGCGTTACCGATGGAGGGCGCCACGAACTTGTAAGTCATTTTCAGCGATGTATCCGGGTACTTCTGATCACATAGCGTACTTTGTTGTTGACAGTCGAAGAAGTTACAGATTATTTCGATTGCTCGGCGAATTTCTGCTTTCGGAAAAATGGATCAAAGAATTTGTATTAAATTTTGCTTCGAAAATGGAATAAATTGCAGCTCCGCATTCGAAATGTAGACCACGGCTTTCGGTGACTCTACTATAAGTAAGACAAGAGGTTAAAGTGTTATAACGCTCCAAAGAGGATCGAGAAGACGTTGAAGACGACGGCCGCCCTGAACGCCCATGAGGAAGAAGTAAAGAAAATGGTACTGGAAAATCACTGAAACACCGTCATTGAGGTTGTTGATGATGTCGGCTCAAGCTCTGCAGTTTTTCGGATGTTTTGGACATGAAAAGTGTAGCAGCAAAGTTTTTTTTCTGAAACTGTTGGATTTCGACCAAAACAAACTACGCTTAGCCATCGCTCAAGAATTGCTAAATGATGTCGACAACGATCCTGAACTGCTAAATAAGTTTATAACAAATAACGAAACATGGGTATATGTGTACGTCGAAAACAAGACACAATCGTCACGATGGAAATTTGCCTGAAGAGCCATTCGACAAATTCGATCAGCTGTGAAGCTTCTTCTCAGTGCTTTCCTCGATTAAAACGGGACATTGCATCATGAGCTCCTGCCTTATGGCCGTACGATCAGTAAGGAATGCTACATGGAACTCATGTGCCGTTTGCGTGAAGGAATCCGTAGAAAACAGCCAGAATTTTATCAAAACCACTCGTGGAAATTGCATCATGGTAACGTTCCTGCACGACATGGCTGACAGGCATCGGTGTTGTTGTGGACGCAGCCAGGACGATCTCAAGCAAGCTTAGTGTTAGAGATATCCCCCATCCAGTCCACTGTCTTCTCTTTTTACTCCTGTACAAGGCCGTAGCTTGCATACAGACGTTGACGAGCCCGAGGCCAACATCCCGTGCGGGCAGGTAAGTGTCTGACAACGGACCTTAAACATGGAACCAACCGTGTGATAATAGCCAAAGCCTACCAGAAGATAGAGCCCAATCACCGTCGGCAGAGGGAGAACGTGCGCGATGTGGACCAATATGGATGCCACATAGCGATTAAGAAAGTCAACACGTTGAATTGTGTACTGGCGGTGCATGAGTTTCTGGCGGACGTCGTTACGATGACGTGTAACAGGCTACGGGAATTCGTTGCCGCTGTGCGTGTGACGGTGGGGGAATAGGTAATGCCCAGGTACCGGAACGTCCCCACGAGCGGCAGGGTGCCACTTCACCTTCCTGGAGGCCTCGTCTAGCGTACATTGCAGAATATTTGGCGACATTCGTGGCACTGCCAGCGGCAGCCCCGTAACGTGATAATATTTGGCCACCAGTGCTGTACAATCGCAATAAAGTCATGAGATTCCCAAATGACTCTTTTATTAGAACATGTTAGCGTTTCGGGATTGCACCCACCTTCAGGTATCGCAAACCTCAACTCCTTCCTAAACAACTAGGCGTACAGCCTTGACAACTCAAAGAAAGTGTCCAGTAACATAACGTGTAATCAATTCGAGGACTGCTGGAATCATTGAGCCGGAGTGGATGAGAAGGAGGAGGTCATCAGCATATGCGCAACAGTGAGAAGTGTGTTGGCGAAGGGTGAGGCCGGAGGGCTCGGTCGTCAGGATCTCAGTGTTGGACTTAAGGGCAATCGCATACAGGAGTGTAGAGAGGGGGCACCGTTGCCGAATTGAACGGCGGATGGGTATCAGCCCTGCTAAACGTCCATTGACTTGGACATGATCTGGCACTGCTGGTGAGTCGCTGGAGGTCGTCGATGAACGGAGAGGGGATGACCAAGCGGGCTGCCACCGAAAACAGGTAACGGTGGCGCCCTTTATCGAAGGCGGTATCGAAAACTATAGCGACGACTGCTGTACGGAGTCTGCAGGCCGCCGCCATCACAATTTAGTAGCGGCATTCCCTTGCGTCTGTCTGTATGTTAACCCGTCTTCCAGGCGTCGTTTGCTTTGGGGAGACGACAGGAGGGAGTATTGTCCGGAGACGCATCGCCAGGAAGCAGGCGAAAGTCTTCTAACCGGCGCTGAGTAGGGTGAGCGGTCTGTAGCTCATGACCGTCGAACACTAGGCTGGTTTTTGGACCGGAATGATGATGCTGTCAGGAAAGGCGGGTGGAAGTGCTTGGTCAGATGTCATCAGTTCTTGAAACACAGTCGCCCACCGCGTTGCCATGAGTTCACGGAATGCTCTGTAAAACTCAGAAAACCATGTGCTGGGCGATCTGTTGACTGCACCCTTATCGAATGCGTTGATCGCTACTGTCAAAGTATCCGCCTCTGTGTGGGGGAGGGTGCGCGTGACGTAAAGCAAAATGGAGTCGTCTGCTTCAGTACTACCTTCTTCTTATCTGTAAGTACGACGGTAGTGTTCGAGGAACGCGTGAACGATGTCATTCTGATTGGTCACATGCGGGCCTTGAGACGTGACCAGAGTGTCGATCAGCTGCCGATGACGCCATCGCTCGTCGAACACTATTGGATGCATGGATGGAATTTCCGAACCTACATGATCGTGACGCCGCGCCCGTATCACCATTCCCTGCAATGTGCGGCGTGCCAATCGCAGTTATCCTCGCCTTAGTTCTTTGTCTTTCCAACTAGATGTCTAGGGTTGGCGGCTGAATCTCGGGAAATCCCTTAGTAGAAGTCAACGGTGTTGTGATACCAGTCAGCCAAGTCCTCCCCGTACCTCATCAGTGTCCTTCGGATCGTTGGTTTGGCGCAGTACATCCACCACTCAGAGTCGAGTGGTAACTGGGAAGGCGTCGTTCGCAAGCTGTCTATGTCTCGGTGTCTTGCAGACAACAAGTCATGTCATGCAGATGAGAAGTATTTAGTACCTATGGCGCAGGGCTGCGCCCTACAAATTGGGGTGGAAGGAGTACCTTGCAGATGTAAGTAAAATGTTTGGAATAGGCGTTCGGTGCCTCGTATCGCATATACAAGATTCTGTGAGATATATATATATATATATATATATATATATATATATATATATATATATATATATATATATATTGTCTAGATGGGTCACGGAATGCCTGGTAAGAAAGGTATGACCAGAGCGGGCGCTGTGTTGGACTTCCCAGGTATCGTGGAGCAGGAGGTCACGCACCACTATACGTAGCTCCTGGCATGTAGTACAGTGTGGAATCTGATCTTTTGGGTGAAAAACGCAGTTAAAATTACCTCCGCCCTAAAGACAGAATGAGACTGGGCCCGTTCATGTCACTGGTCGGTGCCCAAAGGGGCATTGACATTAATGAATTGTGTCCCCACTGCAGGGAATCCCATGCCCCGAGCTGATGGGAGGAAGGCGACATCGGTGATAGAAATCCCGAGGCGAACGTAGATGGCCACTCCTATGTGTGATCACTCACAGAGGCGTGGGCGGTATAGACACTGATATGTGGGATACTGATCAACTGAATTTCCTGCAGGAGGGATTCATCAGTAACAGAAGTCCAGAATATTTCCTGCATAAGGCGGATTTTCACCCTGGAACGTAGGAGGGCAGTTCAATAAGTAATGCAACACATTTTTTTCTGAAACAGGTGTTGTTTTATTCAGCATTGAAATACACCAGGTTATTCCCCAATCTTCTAGCTACACAACACTATTTTTCAACGTAATCTCCATTCAATGCTACGGCCTTACGCCACCTTGAAATGAGGGCCTGTATGCCTGCACGGTACCATTCCACTGGTCGATGTCGGAGCCAACGTCGTACTGCATCAATAACTTCTTCATCATCCACGTAGTGCCTCCCACGGATAGCGTCCTTCATTGGGCCAAACATATGGAAATCCGACGGTGCGAGATCGGGGCTGTAGGGTGCATGAGGAAGAACAGTCCACTGAAGTTTTGTGAGCTCCTCTCGGGTGCAAAGACTTGTGTGAGGTCTTGCGTTGTCATGAAGAAGGAGAAGTTCGTTCAGATTTTTGTGCCTACGAACACGCTGAAGTCGTATCTTCAATTTCTGAAGAGTAGCACAATACACTTCAGGGTTGATCGTTTGACCACGGGGAAGGACATCGAACAGAATAACCCCTTCAGCGTCCCAGAAGACTGTAACCATGACTTTACCGGCTGAGGGTATGGCTTTAAACTTTTTCTTGGTAGGGGAGTGGGTGTGGCTCCACTCCATTGATTGCCGTTTTGTTTCAGGTTCGAAGTGATGAACCCATGTTTCATCGCCTGTAACAATCTTTGACAAGAAATTGTCACCCTCAGCCACATGACGAGCAAGCAATTCCGCACAGATGGTTCTCCTTTGCTCTTTATGGTGTTCGGTTAGACAACGAGGGACCCAGCGAGAACAAACCTTTGAATATCCCAACTGGTGAATAATTGTGACAGCACTACCAACAGAGATGTCAAGTTGAGCACAGAGTTGTTTGATGGTGATCCGTCGATCATCTCGAACGAGTGTGTTCGCACGCTCCGCCATTGCAGGAGTCACAGCTGTGCACGGCCGGCCCGCACGCGGGAGATCAGACAGTCTTGCTTGACCTTGCGGCGATGATGACACACGCTTTGCCCAACGACTCAACGTGCTTTTGTGCACTGCCAGATCACCGTACACATTCTGCAAGCGCCTATGAATATCTGAGATGCCCTGGTTTTCCGCCAAAGGAAACTCGATCACTGCCCGTTGTTTGCAACGCACATCCATTACAGACGCCATTTTGACAGCTCCGTAGAGCGCTGTCACCTGTCGGAAGTCAATTAAACTATACGAGACGAAGCGGGAATGTTTGAAAATATTCCACAAGAAATTTCTCGGTTTTTTCAACCAAAATTGGCCGAGAAACAAAATGTGTTGCGTTACTTATTGAACTGCCCTCGTATATTGTTGGTACTGATCGCTGCTATCCGATAGATGTGATGGCAGACTGCTGGACGCTGATGCACTCTGGCGTCAGAGGAAGGGCGTGAGGGCCGCAGTTGAACGTTATACCGTTTGCCCCCGGTGGGGGGATTCCGGGGAAAGTATGATTAGTGGAGTGGCACCTATGCCGCAGGGTCCCATAACGGGTCCTGCTCCTCGACCTCCTCGTCGTGCCATGCCGTGGAGGCGGGTATGGAGTATCGTACACTTTTCCTTCAGAAGATGTGGTAGTTCGTGGTGTAGTTTCGATTGAACTTTGTCCATCAAATAGTTCAGCGTCCTCATGGTGCGTTGGGGGGACGGGTACAGGCACACTGGTGGATGGCGCGGCGCTCACATCGTCTCCCTCCGTATTTCAGGGCGTCGCTCGCATCGGCGGCGGATGAAAGCAATAACAGATAAAAATAAAATGTTTATGAACGCGAAAGAAGTCATGGCATAAGTTTATGTACACCCAATCATCAATATGACATAAGAAATAGCTTAATTTTTCACGGAATTCCTCAACAGAAGAGAAGGAGTGACCCGTGAGGAAACTATGCAGTTTCCATTTGATGGCGCGTGGATTGCGGCTAAGATTTTTGAATTCTTGCGGTAGAGTATTGAAAATGGCTGCAGCCGTCTATGCACACCTTTCTGTACAAGAGTTAAGGAAGTCTCATCCAAACGCAGGTTGGATTTCTACCGAATAATAACTGTGTAAAAGCTGCTTATTCTAGGGAATAAGCTCACATTGTTAACAAGCAACGACATTAAAGAATATACACACATCAAAAAAAGTTTTGCATCACCTCGGCTCCGAGAGTTTCGGAACCTGTACGGAAAAAAAATCAACATAAACATCATTTTCACCCTTTTTATTGCTCATGAAAACCACACATTGCATGTTGCACCACCATAGATCGAGACCTTCAGAGGTGGTGGTCCAGACTGCTCTGCACACCGGTACCTCTAGTTCCCAGTAGCACGTCCTCTTGCATTGATGCATGCCTTTATTCGTCGTGGTATACTATCCACAAGTTCAGCAAGGCACTGTTGTTCCAGACTGTCCCACTCCTCAACGGCGATTCTGCGTAGATCCCTCAGAGTGGTTGGTCGGTCACGTCATCCATAAACAGCCGTTTTCAATCTACCCTAGGAATGTTAGATAGGGTTCATGTCTAGAGAACATGCTGGCCACTCTAGTCGAGCGATGTTGCTATCCCGAAGGAGGTCATTTACAAGACACGCACGATGTGGTGCGAAATGCCGTCCATGAAGAAGAATGCCTCGCCAATATGCTACCGATATGGTTGCACTATCGGTCGGAGGATGGCATAGACATATCGCACAGCCATTACTGCACCTTCCATGGCCACCAGCGGCGTACGTTGGCCTCACACAATGCCACCCCAAAACATCAGGGAACCTCCACCTTGCTTCACTCACTAGACAGTGTGTATAAGGCGTTCAGCCTGACCGGGCTGTCTCTTAACACGTCTCTGACAATTTTCTGGTTGAAGGCATATGCGAGACTCATCCGTGAAGAGAACGTGATGCCAATCCTGAGCTGTCCATTCGGCATGTTGTTGGTCCCATCTGCACCGCACTGCATGGTGTCGTGGCTGCAAAGGTGGACCTCGCCATGGACATCGGGAGTGAAGTTGCCCATCATGCAGCCTTGCGCACAGTTTGGGTCGTAACGCGACGTCCTGTGGCTGCACAAAAAGCATTAAAGCATTATTCAACATGGTGACGCTGCTGTCAGGGTTCCTCCGAGCCATAATCCGTAGGTAGCGGTCATCCACCCTCTGTGTCTCCTCCATGACCGAACAGCATCGCTTTGGTTCACCCCGAACACGCCTCGACACTTCTCTTCTTGAGAGCCCTTCGTGGCACAAGGTAACAATGTGGACGCGATCGAACCGCGGTATTGACCTTCTAGGCATGATTGATCTACAGACAATCCAAGCTGTGTACCTTGTTTCTGGTGGAATGACTGGAACTGATGGACTGTCGGACCCCCTCCGTCTTATAGGCGCTGCTCATGCATGGTTGTTTACGTCTTTGAGCGGGTTTAGTGGCATCTCTGAACAGTGAAGGTCTGTGATAGAATATCCACAGTCAACGTCTATCTTCAGGAGTTCTGGAAACCGGGTAGACGCAAAACTGTTTTTGACTTGTCTATAAATTAAGAGGCTAGTGTCAAAATACCCAGACAATTGAACATTGGTCCACAAGAGTTTCGCGAACTTACACCGCTTACACCACACTGATCCCTGGGGCACCCCCCCCCCCCCCCCCTTTTGACCATACCCCACTCAGAGCCCACATCATAGACGTTCTCAATATTGTGAATAATATCCTTTCGCTGTCTGTAATGGTCCAGCTTCTGGAATAATATTTGGTAATCAACACAATCAAACGCCTTAGTTAAATCAAAAAATATGGCTAGCGTTCGAAACACTTTGTTTAACCCATCCAGTAATTCAAAGAGAAAAGTGAATATAGCATTTTCAGTTGTTCTAGAGCCGAACTGTGCATTTGATAGCAGTGAAATGATCAATTATCCTAACATACACAGGCTTTTCAATAACTTTAGCAAACACTGTTGGCATGGAAATAGGTCTAAAACTGTCTACATTATCCCTTTCTCCTTTTTTATAAGGCAGCTTTACTACTGAGTACTTTAATCGGTGAGGGAACTGACAATTCCTAAAGGAAAAATTACAAAATGGTTCAAATGGCTATGAGCACTATGCGACTTAACTTCTGAGGTCGTCGCCTAGAACTTAGAACTAATTAAACCTAACTAATCTAAGGACATCACACACATCCATGCCCGAGGCAGGATTCGAACCTGCGACCGTAGCGGTCACACGGTTCCAGACTGAAGCGCCTAGAACAGCACGGCCACACTGGTCGGCCGAAAAATTACAAATATGGCTAAGCACAGGGCTAACATGTGGAGCACAGTACTTTAATATGCCGTTAGTCTTCAGTGATTTAATTATTGACTCAATCTCCCCCTTGTCTGTAGCATAGAGGAGCATTTCAGACGTCAATGTCGGGAAGGCATTTGCCAAGAGAGTTATATGATTCCCTGTAGAAACTAAATTTTTATTTAATTCACCAGCATTGCTCAGAAAATACTGTACATGTATCTTATTTAGCAGTAACAGAAATATTTTTATTAGGAACTGACTTTATATCGTCCACCTTGTGCTGCTGGCCAGACACTTCCTTCACAACTGACAATATGGTTTTAATTTTATCCTGTACGAAACTATGTCCACTTCTTCGCAGTATGGTCGTGGACTGTGCCGTATGGTCGGAGTTCCGCGACGACTTCCTCTTCAGGAAGTTCGAAAAATGACAGGAGCGTAGCCCCCGTTTAGTCTCGCGCACGTAGCGTTCGCGCGCCGCAACGTTAACAATTTTAACATAGACCGTGCCGCCCATGATTGACAGATGTATTCTGAAGAGATCGTTCGCCAGGATCTTCACTTCCTCTCACAGAAAACGCTCCACCTCAAGTGCCTTGTGTCGGGCATAATCGTTGCAGAAAGTAAATCACAGTGCAGGTTTACGGTAATGGTTCACCATGTATCGTAGACGGTAAACAGGCACGTAAGCAACAGCCGTCAGAATGTGAACAAGGCGAGCTTCTGTTCCACACACGCAAGCACTCGCGTGTCTGCTCTATTACCCTGCCAAAGGTAGACTCGTACACTATGCCGTAGACCACGGACCTGTATGGCATTTGAGGGATTGTGTGGTGATGGGATGTGAGTGTTTGTGTGGGCTTCGGTTAGATTTCCTAAGTTACTTGGGAAACAACCGATGGTCCAGAGGTAAAGTGTGCGCCAAAAACCTGTTAATGAAAGATAGCTGTAAGGTGGATGGGAAAAGAAGTCGGTATAGAACTGGTCTCCATCCCTGGAGGCTCCAGGTTCAATACCAGTTACGGACAGGAACTTTTCCTCCTTAGAGTTCCTCCAGCATGGTCACATGTCCACTCAGTCCAAATGGTTCAAATGGCTCTGAGCACAACGGGACTTAACATCTGAGGTCATCAGTCCCCTAGAACGTAGAACTACTTAAACTTAACTAACCGAAGGACGTCACACACATCCATGCCCGAGGCACGATTCGAACCTGCGACCGTAGCGGTCGCACGGTTCCAGACTGAAGCGCCTAGAACCACTCGGCCACAGTGGCCGTTCACTAAGTCTATAGTAAAATTCAGTGTCGATGACCTGCCGGCCGGTGTGGCCGAGCGGTTCTAGGCGCTTCAGTGTGGAACCGCATGTCCGCTACTGCCGAAGGTTCGAATCCTGCCTCGGGCATCGATGTGTTTGATGTCCCTAGGTTAGTTAGGTTTAAGTAGTTCTAGGGAAAGGATGACCTCAGATGTTAAGTCCCATAGTTCTAAGAGATATTATTTGTCGATGACCTGTCCCGGGGTAAAAGGCTGGAAGGGCAGCGAACTTCGCCTCCCAGTTCCATTGCCAACGAAGGGCTGCACTCTCTCTGCAGGCAAGCCGGAAGCCCATTTTGTCTTCTGGGGCGCCTCATACGTAAAGTGGAGGGGGCTTTGCCCGTGGCTATCGAGCTGCCGGGTGAAGTCACAACTACGCCTTTCGCTTGAGTTCTGAGGCCATTCTCAGTTCATAAAGGTGGCTGGTGGAGGTGGTGAAGGCTGTTGGCCTCATGGGTGGGATGCAAGCAGAGTTCGCAATTTTCAGCATTATTCCCAGAGTTGATCGGGGTCCTTTGCTACGAAGCCGAGTGGAGCCTCTCGCCCAAAGACTTCGTCGACTCTGTGACAATCTTAGCTGCAGATTTTTAGACCTGCGTTATCAGGTGTGGATTTGTAGGCCCCCAAGGGTGGGTCATGGGTGCATTACTAAAAGGAAGCACCTGCTCAGAAAGCAGAATACTTGTGGAATGCACGGGGGACCTTTTTAGACTAAACAGTAGTTTGATTTACTCTGATGAATATTTGCCAATCGATACGCGGAAAGGGTATTCAGACCACGTTCAGAGTAAAGACTCTTCGACTCTCAAACTTTTTATCAGTCAGTTGTCAAAATATTCGTAAGAAAGTTCCAGAATTTACTGCGCCCCAGAAAAGTTCTCGCACCAAAGCTGTTCTTGGGACCGAGAGATGGCTGAGGCCTGAAGCAGGAAGTTCTGTGGTATTTATCGAGTCATGGAATGTATAGCGGAAAGACAGATTAGACTCCATAGGCAGCGGAGTGTTCATTACAGTTGACAAAAATATTGTCTCTAGTCGGGACGAAGTTGAGTGTGACAATGAAGTTAACAGATCGCGTATAACAGGTCTAGCTGAAACCAAGTTAATTGCTGGATGTTTTTACCGGACATCCAATTCCATTGTGACAGTTCTGGAGTCATTCAAAGAAAGTCCTAGATAGTAGGAGGCGAGCTTAACCTACCGAGTATAGACTGGGACGTCTATGGATTCACTGCAAGGGCAGGGTACGGAGAGACAGTACAGTTTTGCGAAGTATTTTTAATACCAAAAACAGGACCGGACATTATCAGCTGTGTCAGAACAGATGCAGGTATTAGTGATCATTGTGTCAACATAGCGACTATGGATACGGAAGTTCATAAATCAATCAAGAAGCCTAAGAGAGTTGAGCCGTGTGCGGCTCGTGTTGATGCCTTTCATAGCTCGGCATTTTGTAATAGCGATAGTGGCGCCTCGTTTTCACTGGCACCACTACGTTTGCTCTCCTTGTCAGTCCGTGAGTGGCAGCATCAGCGCTTATCGATAGCGCGTACTGTGGTACCATCTACGGAGCGGCCTCTAGTATTTCTGGGTCGTCGTGTGTAGAGCTAGTTGAGATCGGATGGAGCTGCAGTGAGGTCCGGACAGCCAGTACTCGCCCGACCGCTGGCGACACACATGCACTGTCCGACGGAAGGATCGCGAGAGTGCACGACCACGTCAAGGACCGCATTCAGCGAGTTTTAGTTGAATAGACCGTGATATTCGATTAGTGCAACTTTCACTGGTGTGTGTGTGTGTGTGTGTGTGTGTGTGTGTGTGTGTGTGTGTCCGCTGCTACGACCGACCGAACGACTAACTAACGGTCGTCCCCACTCCTTTCCTCGTCGTGTTTATGCTGCCCGACACAGCGTGTAGTACGACAGCCTCTTGTATTGTACTGTGCATATTTGTCTTTTTGGGAGGTCGACCGTGGTTCCAGTGTTTCCTTCGGCCTTAGGTCTTTTCTGAGAACGTAGGGCTGTCTGTCTCTTCACCCATGCCTAAAAATATTCCATCGTTGTACCGCGGATCGGACGTAAGGTGGATTGGTTAGTCGGTCGGTCGGTGATTAAGCTGCCCCTAGTTTGAAAAAATGGTTCAAGTGGCTCTGAGCACTATGGGACTTAACATCTGAGGTCATCAGTCCCCTAGAACTTAGAACTACTAAAACCTAACTAACCTCAGGACATCACACACATCCATGCCCGAGGCAAGATTCGAACCTGCGACCGTAGCGGTCGCGCGGTTCCACACTGAAGAGCCTAGAACCGCTCGCCGCAGCGGCCGGCGCCCATAGCTTGAGCTGCCATCCTGTTACGTGAGTACAACTCTTGGCTGTCTGTTTCACCTTACCTGTTTATGTTTGAGTTACCTTCCCAGGCCGACCCTTGCAGCACTTGCTGAGAACCGCTTGTCCTGATTCCTTAAATTGTGATGTTTGTTTTAAGGATATTTGTAATTTTCTAATTGTGGCCTTCAGCCGTTTGTCATTTGAATTTGTGTGTGGCCTTCAGTTGAGCAATAGTTTCACTTCTTTTATAATAAGGCCTTCAGCTGTATTAGAATAAGTTTTTTTTAAGCAAACTTGTTTTAAAAGCAAGGTATTTGTTGAGATGTGTGCTATCTGGAATTTTTTCCTGACTTCTAACTCAGGCCTTCAGCCGTTTGTTGTTGGGGTTATTGTTGTTGGCCCTCGGCCGTAAAATTGCGGAATTTTTTTCTGTGTTAAGGCTTTTAGCCGTCATACAGTCAACTGTGTTTTTTTTAAGAGATTATTCAAAATTTTAATTTCTTTAAATAAAGTTACGTATTTGTTGTGCAACCGAAGTAACTGATTATTATTATATTATTATATTATTATATTATATTATATTATATTATATTATATTATATTATATTATATTATATTATATTATATTATATTATATTATATTATATTATATTATATTATATTATATTATATTATATTATATTATATTATTATATTATTATATTATATTATATTATATATTATTATATTATACTGCCCCATCTGAGAAACCAGCTCTCAAGAGTGTTTCTGGTGGAAAGAGCAGCTAATCAGTAGGCAACATCACACTTAGATAGTGAATTACAATTATTTGGTTCCAGTATGAGGGACAGAGAAAAATTATGCGCAAAGTTTAAACAGATAGTAAACCGTGGTCTGAAGAACTGTATGTCTAGTAAGTGGATTAAGGACGGAAAAGACCCACCGCGGTGTAACAATAAAATTTGTGAAATTCTGAGAAAACAAAGGCTGTTGCACTCTCGATTCAAAAGAGAACGTGAAAATGACGATTGGCAAAGGTTGGTAGACATTCGTTCGTTTGTGAAAACTTAGGAAAAGATGTGGCTGAGAATCAGAGAAATTCGGGTCCCATGTAGAATCGATAACTAGATCTAAGGCATCCTGTCGCATATTGAACGGTCTGGCGAGGCCGTTGAAGATAGGAAAACGAAAGTCGACTTCTTAAATTTCGCCTTTAAGAAATCATTCAGGAGGGGAGTAGTAGAAACATATCGTCGTTTGACTATCAGGTAGACTCCCGTATGGGTGACATGGTAATTAGCGTGCCTAACGTAGAGAAACAACCGAAAGAGTTGAAAACAAATAAGTCGCCTCGACCGGATGGAGTCCCGATTGGGTTTTACTAAGAGTACTCTGGCGCTGACCCCCTGCTTAGCTTCCATTTATCTCGAATCGCTCACCCAGTGGAAAGTCCCAAGTAACTGGAGAAGAGCGCAAATAACTCCCGTATATAAAATGGGTAAAGGAACGGAGTAAAGGAATGGACCAGAGAAATTACAGACCAGCATCTCTATTGCTGCAATATCCTTGAACATATTCTCAGTTGGAACACTAAAAATCAGATTGCCCTTTTCTCACATGATCCGAGTGAACTGTAACCTATGAACGAAGGGCAA
The DNA here is from genome assembly GCF_021461395.2 of Schistocerca americana. Lineage (NCBI taxonomy): Eukaryota > Metazoa > Arthropoda > Insecta > Orthoptera > Acrididae > Schistocerca > Schistocerca americana. The sequence goes on along the minus strand of NC_060122.1, from coordinate 746,024,031 downwards.
TAGACAGATAGCATATTTCTAGATTTACGGTAAGCATTTGACACGATGCCCCACAGGGACACAGTTAAGAAAGCTACAGGCATGTACAATACATTCACAGATATGGTAATAGCTTCTTAAGTAATAGAATCCAGCATATTTCCCTCAACGGGTGGTCTTGACCACAGATAAGGGTAACGTCAGGAGTTCCCCAGGGAAGTGTAATAGGACCATTTTCTTTTCTGTATACATAAATTATCTGGCGGACAATGTGGGCAGAAATTTGCGGCTGATTGCTGATGGAGATATGGTAATAGCTTCTTAAGTAATAGAATCCAGCATATTTCCCTCAACGGGTGGTCTTGATCATAGATAAGGGTAACGTCAGGAGTTCCCCAGGGAAGTGTAATAGGACCATTTTCTTTTCTGTATACATAAATTATCTGGCGGACAATGTGGGCAGAAATTTGCGGCTGATTGCTGATGAAGCTGTACTGTAAGGTAAGGTGTCGAGGTTGATTGACTATTGGAGGATGCAAGATAACTTAGACAAAATTTCTCGTTGGTGCGATGAATGTGGAAAACTATAAGCCTGTGGGGATGAATGGGAAAAAGCCTTTTAATATACGGATACAGCAGAGGTAGTGTCCTGCTTGACCGAGTCACGTCGTTTAAATATTTGAGCGTAACGCTGAAAAACGATATGAAATGGAACGATCATGTGAGGTTTGTGGTAGGGAAGGCGAATTGTCGACTTCTGTTTAATGGTAGCATTTTGGGAAAGTGTTGTTGATATGTAAAGGAAATCGCATATAGAACGCTAGTGCGACCTAGTACTGTTTGAGTGTTTGGGATTCTTACTAGGTCGGATTAAAGAAAGACATCTAAGCAGTTCAAAGGCAAGCTGATAGATTTGTTACCATTAGATTCGAACAACCCGCAGATGTTATGAAGATGCTTCAGGAACTTAAATGGAAATCCCTAGACAGCAGGCGACGTTCTTTTCGAAAAAGAGTATCGACAAAATTTAGGGAACCGGAATTTGGAGCTGACACCAGAACTATTCCACATTTCGAGTAAGAACCGCGAAAAAAAAAAAGAGAAATTATGACTCATATGGAGGCTTGTAGACAGTCGTTTTTCCCTCGCTCTACGCTCCATATGGTGGCTTCCGGAGTTTGGCTGAAGATATAGATGTAGACGTGACAAGCGCCACAGACATTGCAATGCTTTTATGTAATAACGAATTGTTTACGTGAATAATACACGATAATATACTTTCGAAAAGTTCTAATGACAGGAATTGGCTTAACGAACAAGAAATATAAAATGCTATTAAAAAGACGAATTGTTGTTCACATTTTTGTCACGAATGAAGTTACAATAAAGTACCCCTAGTAGCAAAACATTAATTGGTTGATACATTTTTTATTTTGATTCTGAACAATAATTTGGTTACTTTGCTAAAGATAATTGCGAAACATTGGTTATATAATTACTTTTATTATAACTAATTTTCAGTCATATATTCAATTTTTCCTTATTAAGTTCTTGTGCTAGTTGCTGAAGTTTCCTTGCGCTAGAGGCATGCAGCTTCATACCTGTCTGTAACGCATAACATTATCAGGAATATTTAGCAATTTATACACTACTGGCCATTAAAATTGCTGCACCACGAAGATGACGTGCTACAAACGCGAAATATAACCGACAGGAGGAAAGTTTCCAACCGATTTCTCATACACAAACAGCAGTTGATCGGCGTTGCCTGGTGAAACGTTGTTATGATGCCTCGTGTGAGGAGGAGAAATGCGTACCATCACGTTTCCGACTTTGATAAAGGTCGGTTTGTAGCCTATCGCGATTGCGGTTTATCGTATCGGGACATTCCTGCTCGCGTTGGTCGAGATCCAATGACTGTTAGCAGAATATGGAATCGGTGGTTTCGGGAGGGTAATACGGAACGCTGTGCTGGATCCTAACGGCCTCGTATCACTAGCAGTCGGGAAGACAGGCATCATATCCGCATGGCTGTAACGGATGGTGCAGCCACGTCTCGATCCCTGAGACACCAGATAGGGACGTTTGCAAGACAACAACCATGTGCACGAACAGTTCGACGACGTTTGTAGAAGCATGGACTATCAGCTCGGAGACCATGGCTGCGGTTACCCTTGACGCTGCATCACAGACAGGAGCGCCTGCTGTGGCGTACTCAACGACGAACCTGGGTGCACGAATGGCAAAACGTAATTTTTTCGGATGAAACCAGGTTCTATTTACAGCATCATGATGGTCGCATCCGTGTTTGGCAACATCGCGGTGAACGCACATTGGAAGCGTGTATTCGTCATCGTCATACTGGCATATCACCCGGCATGATGACATGGCGTCCATTGATTACACGCCTCGGTCACCTCTTGTTCTCATTTACGGCACTTGGAACAGTGGACGTTACATTTCAGATGTGTTACGATCCGTGGTTCTAGCCTTCATCCGATCCCTGCGAAACCCTACATTTCAGCAGGATAATGCACGACCGCATATTGCATGTCCTGTACGGGCCTTTCTGGTTACAGAAAATGTTCGACTGCTGCCCTGGCCAGCATATGCTTCAGATCTCTCACCAACTGAAAACGTCTGGTCAATGATGGCCGAGCAACTGGCTCGTCACAACACGCCAGTCACTACTCTTGATGAACTGTGGTATCGTGTTGAAGCTGCATGGACAGCTGTACTTGTACACGTCACCCACGTTCTATTTGACTCAATGCCCAGACGTATCAAGGCCGTTATTACGGCCAGAAGTGGTTGTTCTGGGTACTGATTTCTCAGGATCTATGGACCCAAATTGCGTGAAAATGTAATGACATGTCAGTTCTAGTATATTTGTCCAATGAATACCCGTTTATCATCTACATTTCACCTTGGTGTAGCAATTTTAATGGCCAGTAGTGCATCTGTGCATTCGATGCAGAACTGAAAAACCTTTACTTTTTGTTGGATTCGGTGTTTCATCGTAATATTCAGACAGGTAATCATGTGAAATAACATTAAAAATGATAACACAACGGAACTACCATCAACAATCTAGACCAATCGCACTGAAACTTGATGTGTAATCCTTGAATCGGCAAAGGTCTTCAGTAGTCGAGTATTTGCGCATAAGCACGTGAACACAAACAGACAGGACTGCGATTCTCGATGCGTCTAGACGAAATCTCGTCCCGCCAGTAACGGCACTTAGTGAAGGGTGCAGGGCAGGCGGCGAGAGCGGACGTCGTAATATCGGCGGCCGCTTCCTCGCCGCGTCGCGCCCGTCTGTGGGGGCGGAAGTCGTTCGCGTAATTGCAAACGCCGCTGTCGAGGAGGGGTCTGAGCTCCCCTTACCGCGCCGCGTCACCTGAGAAATGGCGTGAGGTGGAGTGCAGTGGAGGACGGGTTAAGTGCCGTTCAGCTGAGCTCCGCAAACTCAAGAGGGCTCTGCACGGCCACACCCTCTTAACGAATTTTCGATTTAATGTCCGCTGGACAGCTAGACGCTTCTGACCTGCTTTGTTACGAAATAAGTAAATTTTTAATGGGGTTGCAGGTTAGGAATCACGCTTTAAGACGTTTAACATACCAGTTATTTGGTACCATGCTTACGTAATTATGTGCGCATCGCTCCTTGTATGGTATAGGAGACTCGAGACTAATCTACGAGGGTCACTCCAAAAGAAATGCACACAATTTTTTAAAAAAATCCATCTGTTATTCTACCTGTTTGAAAGTTTTACACTGTGTAGATACATTCTTTAGGAACAATATTTTCATTTCTCCGCATAATTTCCATCCCTCTCAACTGCCTTATGCCATCTTGGAACCAGCGCCTGAATACCCGCACGGTAAAATTCTGAACCAACCTGTTGGAGTCACTGCCGGCCGGTGTGGCCGAGCGGTTCTAGGCGCTTCAGTCTGGAACCGCGTGACCGCTACGGTCGCTGGTTCGAAACCTGCCTCGGGCATGGATGTGTGTGATGTCCTTAGGTTAGTTAGGTTTAAGTAGTTCTAAGTACTAGGGGACTGATGACGTCTGAAGTTAAGTCCCATAGTGCTCGGAGCCATTTTTTGTTGGAGCCATTGTTTGGCAGCGTGCACAAGGAAGTCATCATCTTCAAACCTTGTTCCACGTGGCGTGACTGTTCGTTCACTGTGATGCGTCTGTCAGCAATCACTAATTCGTTAACTCTCTGCACATTGTCTGGAGTGTGTGCAGTACGAGGCCTGCCGGTGCGAGGGCAATCCTAAATATTGCAGTGTCCGCTTTCATCAGGCAACCTGCTGGCCCACCGACTAACTGTACTGCGATCGACAGCAGCATCTCCATACACCTTTTTCTACTTCTTGTGGATTATTCCCACTGTCTCGTTTTCACAACACAGGAATCCTATGACAGCACGTTGCTTCTGACGAACGTCAAGTGTAGCAGCCACCTTGAAGACATGCTGTGATGGTGCCACTCACGGGAACTGGTTGAACTAAGTTTGAAAACAAGTGGGAAGGATGTATCTACACACTGTAAAACTTTCATGCATGCAGAATGATAACCGTATTTTTACAAAAATTGTGTGAAATAGTGTGCATTTCTTTTGTAGTGACCCTCGTATTAAATTCGAATGTTAACGCAGTTCACATTCGCCAGTATAATTTACTCTTGTGGAGAATGGCACATAATGCAACACGTGATAAAAGTCATCCCTTTTCCATACTTCCACAGGCACCTCGCTGCAGTAACTACATCATACACACATACATTAATCCTTCTTCCATAGATCATGAAAACGACATTTAGTAACGATTTGGAACGTATGACATTAACGTAAGTTCCTTTCTGCACCGAGGTGAGATTTAATCCAGAATAGTGATGAGGGCCATCTTTCCTTCTAGCGTTTTAGCTATGCACTTGGCTGTTAGTTTTTAATTGGGATGGCAAATTTCATAAGTGAATATATCTATTGCGACGGTACTGTGAATATCCTGAGGTCCTTTAATAAATGTCTGAAAGGTGATCTTGGGTGGGCTCGAGCCATTATTGTGATTACACGCTTTTGAACAATGAATAAATTCTCTCTTAATGACGAATTCCCCCAAAATATGATGCAATATCTAAGTAGCGAATGAAAATAGGCCTATTAGGTCAATTTGCTGATATGTTTATCACCAAAATTTGCAATAACCGCATAAGTAGCTGAACCTAGCCCTTTCAGCAGATCATTGATGTGTTTCTTCCAATTCAATTTATCATCAGTGCACACACCCAGAGATTCTGAATATTCTGCCTTAGCAACAGAATTTTGTTCATAGTCTATATTTACCAATGGTGTTATGCCATTTACTCTACACAATTGTGTAAACTTTGTTTTCTCAAAATTAAGAGAGAGTCAATTTTCTGAAAGACATTATTTACAATTTCCTCAGCTGATTCTTTCTTGTTGGGTGTGATTACTATATTTGTATCATCAGCAAAATAGGTAGATTTGCATCTTCATGAATATAAAGTGACAAGTTCTTAATATATATTAAGAACAATAAGGGGCACAGAACTGAACCTTGTGGGACACCATTCTTGACACTTCCTCAGTCAGAGGACTCTGTTGATTTTTGAAGACTGTATGTATTGTTAGTTTCACCTTCTGCATTCTTCCATTGAAATATGAGTTAAACCATTAGTGGACTGTCCTACTCATACCACAATACTTAAGCTTATCTAGAAGAATTTCATGATTCGCACAATCAAACGCGTTTGAGAGGTCACAAAAGTTCCCAATGGGTGATGTTCAGTTAATCAATGCATTTATTGAAAGCTTTTCTGTTGAAAGGCCTATCTGAAAACCAGAGTGATATATTGTTAGTATTTCATTTTTATAAATATGTGAAGCTACTCTTTAATAAGATTCAGAAGGATGTAGGTTGCAGTAGGTACTGGGAAATGAAGAAACTTGCACAAGACAGCGGAGCATGGCGAGCTGAATCAAACCAGTCTCAGGACTGAAGACCACAACAACAACAAACTGTTTCATACATTACCTTTTACGTTTTCCTCATGGGCCGTGCCTCGGTTAAGTTCTTTGATGTACAGGCTGAATGTTGAATTACAGCACACTGTATTTACACAATAGCCTACTTAATAATCGCAACACTATATTTAAGTTCCGAAATCGCAAGTGATTATTGCTCCAACTCAATCAAGCAGCGCTGAGTTTACATACATTTTTTTCTGGATCGTACTTACCAGGACACGAAATAATCTACTTCCTAAGTCCAAAGATACATATTTCGCACCTTCGGAATAAAGTACCAATATATCCCTGAATTAATTGGCCTCTATATACTGGTATGTAACTGCTGGCTCCTAATTTCTTTACTAGCGTTTCATCTTATTCCTCCCTTGCTTATATATTTCCTCCTTTCTCTTTTGTGTGGTTCCCTGACTGTTACACCATTCCTTTTCTCCTTTTATTTTTACGGAAATTTCCTTTTCACTACAATGTGGATGAAAGTGCATCATAGAGGAAGTGGCCTTTGGATGCACCATAATTACTTTCAGATGTCCTGATAACACTTATTATTATTTACAAAGTCGCCTTTCGCGTTGCGACATTCCGTCGTTTTGAAACGCTATAAAAAGACAATATATAAATTATGCACAACTAGTTCACCTCCTTATTTCTATATATTGCAAGGGCCCCCACGTTGTTCATTTTAAATATTAGTTACATTCATAACTACTAAAAATTATCAATCATACAGAGTATGAGGTTAGGATACCAAACTGGTATCAAGAGATACGAAATATGATACGTATTCACCAATGATTGGACACATCTACATCTACATCTACATTTATACTCCGCAAGCCACCCAACGGTGTGTGGCGGAGGGCACTTTACGTGCCACTGTCATTACCTCCCTTTCCTGTTCCCGTCGCGTATGGTTCGCGGGAAGAACGACTGTCCGAAAGCCTCCGTGCGCGCTCTAATCTCTCTAATTTTACATTCGTGATCTCCTCGGGAGGTATAAGTAGGGGGAAGCATATATTCGATACCTCATCCAGAAGCGCACTCTCTCGAAACCTGGCGAGCAATCTACACCGCGATGCAGAGCGCCTCTCTTGCAGAGTCTGCCACTTGAGTTTATTAAACATCTCCGTAACGCTATCACGGTTACCAAATAACCCTGTGACGAAACGCGCCGCTCTTCTTTGGAACTTCTCTATCTCCTCCGTCAAACCGATCTGGTACGGATCCCACACTGATGAGCAATACTCAAGTATAGGTCGAACGAGTGTTTTGTAAGCCACCTCCTTTGTTGATGGACTACATTTTCTAGGCACTCTCCCAATGAATCTCAACCTGGCATCCGCCTTACCAACAATTAATTTTATATGATCATTCCACTTCAAATCGTTCCGCACGCATACTCCCAGATATTTTACAGAAGTAACTGCTACCAGTGTTTGTTCCGCTATCATATAATCATACAATAAAGGATCCTTCTTTCTATGTATTCGTAATACATTACATTTGTCTATGTTAAGGGACAGTTGCCACTCCCTGCACCAAGTGCCTATCCGCTGCAGATCTTCCTGCACTTCGCTACAGTTTTCTAATGCTGCAACTTCTCTGTATACTACAGCATCATCCGCGAAAAGCCGCATGGAACTTCCGACACTATCTACTAGGTCATTTATATATATTGTGAAAATCAATGGTCCCAAAACACTTCCCTGTGGCACGCCAGAGGTTACTTTAACGTCTGTAGACGTCTCTCCATTGATAACAACATGCTGTGTTCTGTTTGCTAAAAACTCTTCAATCCAGCCACACAGCTGGTCTGATATTCCGTAGGCTCTTACTTTGTTTATCAGGCGACAGTGCGGAACTGTATCGAACGCCTTCCGGAAGTCAAGAAAAATAGCATCTACCTGGGAGCCTATATCTAATATTTTCTGGGTCTCATGAACAAATAAAGCGAGTTGGGTCTCACACGATCGCTGTTTCCGGAATCCATGTTGATTCCTACATAGTAGATTCTGGGTTTCCAAAAACGACATGATACTCGAGCAAAAAACATGTTCTAAAATTCTACAACAGATCGACGTCAGAGATATAGGTCTATAGTTTTGCGCATCTGCTCGACGACCCTTCTTGAAGACTGGGACTACCTGTGCTCTTTTCCAATCATTTGGAACCCTCCGTTCCTCTAGAGACTTGCGGTACACGGCTGTTAGAAGGGGGGCAAGTTCTTTCGCGTACTCTGTGTAGAATCGAATTGGTATCCCGTCAGGTCCAGTGGACTTTCCTCTATTGAGTGATTCCAGTTGATTTTCTATTCCTTGGACACTTATTTCGATGTCAGCCATTTTTTCGTTTGTGCGAGGATTTAGAGAAGGAACTGCAGTGCGGTCTTCCTCTGTGAAACAGCTTTGGAAAAAGGTGTTTAGTATTTCAGCTTTACGCGTGTCATCCTCTGTTTCAATGCCATCATCATCCCGGAGTGTCTGGATATGCTGTTTCGAGCCACTTACTGATTTAACGTAAGACCAGAACTTCCTAGGATTTTCTGTCAAGTCGGTACATAGAATTTTACTTTCGAATTCACTGAACGCTTCACGCACAGCCCTCCTTACGCTAACTTTGACATCGTTTAGCTTCTGTTTGTATGAGAGGTTTTGGCTGCGTTTAAACTTGGAGTGAAGCTCTCTATGCTTACGCAGTAGTTTCCTAACTTTGTTGTTGTACCACGGTGGGTTTTTCCCGTCCCTCACAGTTTAACTCGGCACGTACCTGTCTAAAACGCATTTTACGATTGCCTTGAACTTTTTCCATAAACACTCAACATTGTCAGCGTCGGAACAGAAATTTTCATTTTGATCTGTTAGGTGGTCTGAAATCTGCCTTCTATTACTCTTGCTAAACAGATAAACCTTCCTCCCTTTTTTTATATTCCTATTAACTTCCATATTCAGGGATGCTGCAACGGCCTTATGATCACTGATTCCCTGTTGTGCACTTAAAGAGTCGAAAAGTTCGGGTCTGTTTGTTATCAGTATGTCCAAGATGTTATCTCCACGAGTCGGTTCTCTGTTCAATTGCTCGAGGTAATTTTCGGATAGTGCACTCAGTATAATGTCACTCGATGCTCTGTCCCTACCACTCGTCCTAAACATCTGAGTGTCCCAGTCTATGTCTGGTAAATTGAAATCTCCACCTAAGACTATAACATGCTGAGAAAATTTATGTGAAATGTATTCCCAATTTTCTCTCAGTTGTTCTGCCACTAATGCTGCTGAGTCGGGAGGTCGGTAAAAGGAGCCAATTATTAACCTAGCTCGGTTGTTGAGTGTAACCTCCACCCATAATAATTCACAGGAACTATCCACTTCTACTTCACTACAGGATAAACTACTGCTAACAGCGACGAACACTCCACCACCGTTTGCATGCAATCTATCCTTCCTAAACACCGTCTGTACCTTTGTAAAAATTTCGGCAGAATCTATCTCTGGCTTAAGCCAGCTTTCTGTACCTATAACGATTTCAGCTTCGGTGCTTTCTATCAGCGCTTGAAGTTCTGGTACTTTACCAACGCAGCTTCGACAGTTGACAATTACAATACCGATTGCTGCTTGGTCCCCGCATGTCCTGACTTTGCCCCGAACCCGTTGAGGCTGTTGCCCTTTCTGTACTTGCCCAAGGCCGTCCAACCTAAAAAAAAGCCCAGCCCACGCCACACAACCCCTGCTACCCGTGTAGCCGCTTGTTGCGTGTAGTGGACTCCTGACCTATCCAGCGGAACCCGAAACCCCACCACCCTATGGCGCAAGTTGAGGAATCTGCAGCCCACACGGTCGCAGAACCGTCTCAGCCTCTAATTCAGACCCTCCACTCGGCTCTGTACCAAAGGTCCGCAGTCAGTCCTGTCGACGATGCTGCAGATGGTGAGCTCTGCTTTCATCCCACTAGCGAGACTGGCAGTCTTCACCAAATCAGATAGCCGCCGGAAGCCAGAGAGGATTTCCTCCGATCCATAGCGACACACATCATTGGTGCCGACATGAGCGACCACCTGCAGATGGGTGCACCCTGTACCCTTCATGGCATCCGGAAGGACCCTTTCCACATCTGGAATGACTCCCCCCGGTATGCACACGGAGTACACATTGGTTTTCTTCCCCTCTCTTGCTGCCATTTCCCTAAGGGGCCCCATTACGCGCCTGACGTTGGAGCTCCCAACTACCAATAAGCCCACCCTCTGCGACCGCCCGGATCTTGCAGACTGAGGGGCAACCTCTGGAACAGGACAAGCAGCCGTGTCAGGCCGAAGATCAGAATCAGCCTGAGACAGAGCCTGAAACCGGTTCGTCAGACAAACTGGAGAGGCCTTCCGTTCAGCCCTCCGGAATGTCTTTCGCCCCCTGCTACACCTTGAGACGACCTCCCACTCTACCACAGGTGAGGGATCAGCGTCAATGCGGGCAGTATCCCGGGCAACCACAGTCGTAGTCCGATCGGGGGATGCGTGGGACGAGCTGGTCGTCCCCGACAAACCCCCATCCGGACCCCCACAGTGATGCCCATTGGCAACAGCCTCAAGCTGTGTGACCGAAGCCAACACTGCCTAAAGCTGGGAACGAAGCCTGCATCCGAACACAGCAGTTGCAGTCCCTATCCATGCTAAAAACTGTTTTTCAAAGAACGTCTGAACTAATCTACAGAGAGCGCAAACAAATCGACAAAATTTAAACGGTTATTAAAATACAAGATTGCCTAGTAAATGCAGTAATGCTGCTACTTGCGCACTGCTGATGCTGCTCGACGGCGGAAGGAGACTACGCGATTTTACACTATTCAGGTACTAAAACGCGATGCTACAACTCTCAAATACTAAAATACGCCCGAAATTTATGAATTAAACAATGCAAGTACCAAAAACACGCAAAGAAATTAAAAATTAAACTATGTAACAAATGAGTCAGCTAGGAGTATACGACTTGTTGCTGCAGCTGCTTATCCAACGGCGGCAGGGAGCACACTGACTGTGACCAACCGACACTGGCCGTTCAAAACAAAAACAGGAGACAAACGACTACGCGAATTTACACTATTCAGGTACTAAAACGCGATGCTACAACTCTCAAATACTATAATACGCCCGAAATTTATGAATTAAACAATGCAAGTACCAAAAACAAGCAAAGAAATTAAGAATTAAACTATGTAACAAATGAGTGAGCTAGGAGTATACGACTTGCTGCTGCAGCTGCTTATCCAACGGCGGCAGGGAGCACACATTTTGCTGTTATTGAATTTGTGTAATTTTGTTGATCTTGTTATTTCATACGCTGTACCCAGTTAGTTAAAAACATTGCTTGCTAATAGTGCAGTAAGTAGAATATGACTTTTAGCTTACCAAATGCTATAACAGTATGTAATGCAAATCATAGAAAATTGTCAGATGGTTACGTTGTATCGTGCCAACATTCATAACCAAGAGGTAAGTGTAAATTACTGTCAAGGAACAACACTGAAAGCAAATGGACTAAACCATTAGGCGGCACTAGATACGCTACGCACGATGCTTGTGTTTGTTAAAAATAAGTTTTTCATCATTATAACTGTTATTAGTAAAGAATACACGAAAATTGAGTTTTCAATGTTTCACAAACATTTTTTTTTCAAAACAATAGTGTAACTGTGTTGAAAGGTCAGAAATCATTCGGTGGAAGATGCCGCTGGGCGCCGCTAGGGGACGACGAGGCGAACTGTCTGTTAAGAAGCGTTATTTTTAACTAATGGTATATAATGTACGAAATATACCGCCTCAGCAAAAGTACATAAATTGCATAGTACAATAGTTTCCAAAATATACAAAATCAGTCTGGGAACGCAGTTATTACTTTTGAAGAACACGTATAGCTCATGGATTTTTTTTTAAGTTTCATAGTTCTTAATCCTAATGTTGCTAATTTATGTATGTCTCAATATATAGTCATATCTAATACTGTACGAGTGATCTTGGAGTCCCATAGAAAACTGGAGTATGTAATATGTGAAAATGTCAGTTATGTAAGGTTGCTTAACTGTCATCATTAATTTTGCACTCGTTCTTTATAATTGTAATTGGGGATGGTGTTTTGGTTACCTGATGTTTGGTAGTTGACCAATCTGTTAGATAAGGCACTCTGGAGGTTTGCCATATGTTTTTGATATTACTGATATGTAGCAAGTTTAAGGTTGCGTCTCTGCGGTTTGTTTGAATTTTCCATCCTGTGTGGAGCTTATAGATTTGCTACCTATTTCAACGACTTTTTCTCTTACTGTCCGAGACTGCAAGGCAAGAGAGCTGCCTGTTCTTCGCAAGTAATGGCTTCATTCCATGACTGATAACATTTTGTAAAACATTTTACTGTAATGGAATTTGTGTAATTTTGTTGATCTTGTTATTTCATACGCTGTACCCAGTTAGTTAAAAACAATACTTGCTAATAGAAAATTTACCTCGTTTTTCTGTAGTCTTCCATTCTATGATTTCTGAGCTTTCAAAGTAGTTACATTATTATTGTGTAAGAAATATCTTCTGTAAAATATTGCACACTGAATTTTCGGGCATTCTTTACTGATGAGCATTGTTTCACATGGTGTGATTATGAAAAACTTGTTTGTGAACAAATAAAGGCATCATACACTAGCATCACTGTCACCTAGCGGTTGAGTTCACTTTTTATCAATCTTGTTCCTTGATAGTAGTTTGCACTTACCTCTTGGTAATCATTTTTGACGTGATACAATGTATCCATTCAATAGTTTTCTATGACTCATATTACATATAGATTTCTTAGGTTAGAAAGGTATTACTCTACTTATTTTACTTTGTCTCTAATCAGTGGTGAACATATTAAATACTTCGCATCCTTTTATACCAGTTTTGTATTTATTTTATAGCCTTTGAAAGCGATGAAGTGACGAAATGCGTAGGGAGGTTTTGTAAATAATAAAAAAATGTTGTGAAGGCACCCGAAAGTTGATAAGTTTCTTTTGAGTTACATCCACGCATTACATGTTGAAATCACGCTAATCAAGTGTCCAATTTGACGTCAAAGTGATGCACAGTTCTGCTCAGGAATACAGCATTTCTGCCAGTGTGAACGGGTTGTAGTTCACTCGACACAGTCTACCAGCTTGTCACATAGCTTAGCTTTCGATTACTTCTAAAACGTGAAGTAATTCGCATAGTACGTGTAATCCATGAGCTTACTAACTGTTAAGACCACACAACATACGGCTTCTATGCAAAAAATATCTCTGGTTTACATTGTGATTTGACGTCACTTTTGCCACAAGTGTGTTAAATTAACCGATTAGTTACCCTTTTTAACCTGGCTCCCTAATCAGGACTTTGTACTCCAAGAAAGTATAACGTGCTCACATGAAACAATGATACCTTGGCTTCCCACTAGAGTACGGAGACAGACGTAGTGTTGAACGCTGTGTCATCGCCACACTATGACCACAACAAGCAAGTGCACAAATAAATCTCATGTGAAATTCCATTGATCTGGTAGCTGCACTCTCCTTGTGCAAAATTACACAATGAAGAGACCACTTTTAAATTTTTTCGTGAAAACGATTTACCATGTACAGTTGTGGGACTTTTTCTGAGTTTCTCCCAGGAAAATTTTCCCATCGCTTGTGTAAAAACCTGACAACAATCAAATAAACTACACATGAAGTCAACAGTTAGTGATTCCACCTTACAGTCCTCTTATTCCCATAAGCATCTTAGGTAAGTGAGATTTATTGCAGAGTAGGTCACGCTTGAACTTTATAGACTACTCCGTACTCAGGTCGGTCCTACAGTGTCAAATGCCGACAGTTTCGCTACTCACCGCGATTATTTTCAGATTTTCTAATATTAGTTAATGTAAAATATACAATAAAAGTAATGCATATCACTCCTTGTCTTAGGTGTTATGTTTGCCCTCCGTATACCGGTGGATGAACGGCTTCGTGACTAGGCGTTGTTCACGTCAGCTATATTTGACGGTAGATTCAGAGTCTAGTATGGTCAGTAGTGGATTGTAAACAATGCTTACAGTAGAAGACTGAAAGTTCATTCCATAAAGCCTATACAAATATGGTAACTGCCTGAAGCGATGGTTTACTTCGCGTGTTGATATCTTGGATTAGGCTTTACGCCTCTTAAATCTGCATCTACATCTACAACCATACTCTACAAAGTGTGATGATCATGCCAGCGCATACTTGCTCTTCTATCAGTTACAACGGCTTAACCCCCTCCGTTTACGTATGGTGCACCGGAAGAATGCTTAAACGCATCTGCGCCCTCCTTGATTTGCCTGATCTTGTCTTCACTGTCGCAACGGGAATAGCATGAAACATCTCTCCTTCATACGTGACTGTAGATGATAACTCCTACTCATTAAATATTTTACTACTGAGGCTGCAAGCGAAGTGTTTCGGAACACTATACCTGCTACAAGAAAATATATTTATTTCAACTGAGAGAGCATTAAATGTACATATCAGTTCAGATTAAGAGTTCTTCAGTTTTAAAACTGTAATATCAGAAAATCATCACAGTGTACTTCAGGTAAATAAAGATCCATTCTTCGTATTTCTTACCTTAGTCTGTCCTGCAGTTTTCATAGAAGCTGCTGCTTATTCCGAACGTTTATTGTTGAAATTTAGTCCTTCGTGTTGCTTATCACTTTTGTGTTATTTGTTTCTGCTGTAACGTAATATTTTGCTGGCTGAGCTGTCCACTGCATTCAGCAACTCTTTTAGGAAACGCTACTTTCTCGGAAATTGACATTTTGAGAACCGTAGCTGTAATACTATAATGTTTATAATTTAAACTGCAGCCAGGCACATGGTTTAAAAAGATTTATTTGAATCAAACCGTAACCGGTTTCGGATTTCTTACACATCCATCTTCAGAAGCCTGTTACAGGATTCGTTGTTTTCTTGCTAGGGTCTCATTTTGTATTTGTTACTGGTCTGCAGCATTAGGATACACAGTAATTTTTTTGTTGATTATTTGCTACGGATGTAGTTCCTATGAACTCTACCAAAGCGTTTATATAAAGGTTTTAAAGATATTAAAACGTGAAATATAGTGAAAACTTAGGTGGCGTGATTCTGGGTGATACGCCCTGTGCGTTTGATACGGAATTTAATATCAACACATTTGTGGACGTACACTGTGTAAGTGCTTCTCAGTTCACTGAAAAACATCTTACACCACATCATTCTCTGTTTAACAGCACCGCACACGATAAACACTTACGAAGTGTGGCCCTGCTTCACATGAATATCATTCACAACACTGTGAAAGATGTTACGATCGTAACGATCTGTAGGCCCAAATCGTATAATATTTCCAACCTATTCAAAAACAAGGATATCGGAATCAGTTTGCCACCGATAACAAACTTCAACAGATTAGTATCCCCAAAATTCAAGAATCTATAAACTGAACTGCAAGAACTGTTCCAAATTCTACTTTAGCCAACAGGTACAACACTCGAAAACAGGTTCAAGGAATACCTCGATTCCCTACAATTTAAGCAAATCTGCCTTGTCGTCCATCTTGCAAAAAATAATCACACTGTAGGCAATAAAAAGCAAACTCCAGATCTTACACCTTGCAAATAATGTTCAAAATGGTTCAAATGGCTCTGAGCACTATGGGACTCAACTTCTGAAGTCATCAGTCCCCTAGAACTTAGACCTACTGAAACCTAACTAATCTAGGGACATCACACACATCCATGCCCGAGGCAGGATTCGAACCTGCGACCGTAGCGGTCTCGCGGCTCCAGACTGTAGCGCCTAGAACCGCACGGCCACTCCGACCGACTTGCAAATAAGGGTGGCACAAGGAATCTTGTAGGAGATTCATATACAGACGGACACGTTTCCCAGTCTCATTCTGAATGGAAAAACAGTAATCCAATACACCTTTCCTGAATAAGACCTTCTCATCATTAAACCAACGTAATATCCCCATAGTTCAAGACAGCCATAGTACTTCAAAAGTTTTTGATAAAAATGTTTGTTTCTCACTTCGTGTACCTGCTATAGAAACTACTTATCACTTTACTGTTCAATTCACATTCAAATGATATTCATATTCCGATGCATTAAAACATTACTTGTTATAACGTAAATTGCGACTGTAGATTTAGTGTTCCAACTTGGCTTTATCACTATAATGGGAATCTTATTGCGCTTAGGTACTGTGCAGTGTTTCGTTTTGCTTGTATATAACCTTTGTATGTGTAATCCTAAATATTCAGCATATTATAAATTATTCCAAATGATTTTACTTCTTTCTTCGTTCTTTAAATCAGCTCCATTACAACAGCAAAGTAATACTTTTCACCACCCATTCACTCTCACAACATCTTTACGAGCGTAACATCTTTGAAAGTATTATTTGTGTTACTTACGTAAACCTCGGCAAAGCTATGTAAATGTTTATCCTATGGGCTGCAGTTGGGTAGAGAACGGTGTGGTGGAAGGAGTTTTCTGTAAATTGAACAGCACGTCCATTAGCACGTCGATTTTATTCGTAAGAAAAACACAGGAATATTTAGTCATTCAGAATCATACGGTAAGTTTCCACCATGTTTCATGCTTTAATAACTTTAAAACTTTTTTATAAGTGCTCTGATTGAGGTCACAAGAACTTATTCTCTAGTAAATTTCACCAAGTAGTCAACAATAACTTTCTGTCCATTCTAGTGCAGCCCACCTACAACCAATACCAAACGAAGCCTCAGCAAGAAAACAACGAGACCTGTAACAGCCATCTGAAGATGGAGTTATAAGAAATCCGTAACCGGTCGCAGTTAAACTTTTTAAACCATACTTGTGGCTGCTTGATGTTTCAGTTATACGATTTTTAGGGAAGTTAAGAGGTCAGGGGAAACTGATTCAGTAGTCGCCTTTTCGTCAAAATGTTTATTTGAGCCAGATCTCAGCTACTTAGGAGCTGGATTTAGTGGAATTGGAATAGGGGATTGTTGATCTCGGTAGGTACTTTAAAACCAAACGAAATCGGCGAAACATCTTCGTTGGAAGTGGGAGGAGCGGACGAGTAACTAATTTCAATATTTAGGTGGGACTACACGAAGAAGGTTAGATAGCAAAGTCCTTGAATTGGATAAAAACTCTAAAAACTCCAAAGGAAATCAACGTTCCTTACCGAGGGAACCATATATATATATATATATATATATATATATATATATATATATATATATATGTGTGTGTGTGTGTGTGTGTTGGAGAGAGTTAATGAGTAAACGAAAGAAAAAGCTGACGGTTTGCACGAGCATTACTGTGTTTTGGCCATCATGTTATCTCTCATTCACTAACATAAATTCCTTACTTGCTACAGGAATATATCTTTTTTAAGTCTTAGTCGTTTAATAAAAAGTCCGATAAACGCATATCGATTTTCGAATTTGCGACTACAAGCATTTCTCAAAATGTTAACAACGATTTCATCTGCATGTCCTCCTATACAGGATGTTTCAAAAGGAATTGTCTGATTTTTGAGAATAATAATTACGAAAGATGGGACGTGCCGGTAAGGAAATATGGATTGTGTCAATGGACGTGGCCTAGAGTTTCAGAAAATCACCATTAAATGTCAGTCAACAGGTCTTCTCAGTTTGCTGTCAGTCAGAATTAGGATGGCGTCCGCACAACAGAAGGCGTTTTCTGTGCTGCCCCTTGCAAAGAGTGAGCCAATGATTTCGGCACAGTCTGCTTCTCCTCGGCGTTCAGGCATTGATCTGCCAGCACCATTCGTTGTCCGTGTCAACAATATGAAGAGGAAGCATGCTTGTGCAAAGGTAAGAGTCCAAATCGATCTCGCACTTCCGATGACATGCTGCAATTAATTCGGCAGAAGTTTGAGCAGAGTCCACGAAAGTCTGCTCGCCGCGCAAGTAGAGAACTGGCAATGCCTCATACGACTGTCTGGAGAATGTTAAGGGGTCATTTGGTTTATAAACCATACAGTCTAAAATTAGTGCAACCTGTTACAGTTCTCTTTAATAGAAGACGATACATTTTTTACCATGGCCATTTTGAGTGATGTAAATCGACATAACGTGAGAATATGGGGACTCCAGAATCATCCTGACATGTACGAGAACGAAAAATACTAGCCTAAAGTTAACGTTTTCTGTACACTTTCTTCTGAAAAAGTGCAGGATCCCTTCTTTTTTGAGGAAAACACAATGACTGGAATGATCAATCTTGAGATTCTGCAGAACTGACTTTTTCAACAACTTCAGAAGGACATCGATTACTTCATTATTCAGCAGGATGGAGCTCCATCACTTTGGCAGGACAGCTTATGTCAGTTTCTCAATGACCCTCTGTCTCAGTGCTGCTCTGTCTCAGTGTCTACCCTGCATTCTTTGCCTCCAAGTTCGCCTGACATGACCCTATGCGATATTTTCTTATGGAGATATGTGACGGGAAGTGTATTCTTTCCTTTACCTTGTGACACTGAAGAATTGAATAACAGAATAACAGCCGCAATAACTTTTGGATAATCAGATGCAGTATGTAAAGTTTATGACGAACTTAGCTACTGTCTAGATGTTGTTCGCACTCGGACACATAGCTCACTTGTAATACCATGGCTAAAAGTTTATGATTTTATGAGCATTTCGTAATTAATACCATGTTTATTAATAAATATGAGAGTTTTGAAATCAGGTCATTCTTTTTGAAACACCCTATATTTTGTGATCCTCATTCAAAATATGATTTCTTTCCTGTTACAACAGAAAACAGAAAGATTGTGCCAACATTCTGGAAGAATGCCAGTTTCAAAAATTTCATAACTATTTTGTAGAGTCGTAGGAATGCGGTTAATATTCCATAAAAGAAAAATTTCATCTGTACTATTATTGTTATACTGTATACATGAACAGTAGTGGCTATCATACATGACTCTGATATTACCTATGTTTCAAATTCTTCTTTAAATTGCAAATATCTATATTTGTTCGCTAAGCAGATTACACCAAGATGTTGCAAATATTTTGTACCATTGTGTTACGGAATGAACTCTTCAGGGAAATTTTTAACATCCTGTTAGTATTCACTGCAACATCAATTGAACAAAGGAAGAATAACCATGCTACTTTGTTAAGTCTCGGACCTCCTGGAATTTAGATTTATTTTACGGAATTTTAGTATTTTAGTGAGATTAAATCGTGTCTTGTCATATGGTTTATTTGCTGTAATACCCTATAACGGACATATTTTTTCATCATTAACAAAACATACTTGCGTAGTGATTTCATTTATTTCAACCTTTATGTGGCTGTCTTTCTCAAATTTTGAGATTAACAATGACTTATACTTTAAATCAATTTGAACCAAAATTCTGGGAAAAATAATGGAGAGAAGAAGTTCAAGGGAGGCATCGTTCCAGGAAAGGGTCAATATTACACGAAGCGAAAATTTGATGAAATGTACCACGTAAACTAACGTACTCTAAGACAAAAGGAAAGGGTTGATAAAAGAAAGTACGATAAGTGAAATACACTCCTGGAAATGGAAAAAAGAACACATTGACACCGGTGTGTCAGACCCACCATACTTGCTCCGGACACTGCGAGAGGGCTGTACAAGCAATGATCACACGCACGGCACAGCGGACACACCAGGAACCGCGGTGTTGGCCGTCGAATGGCGCTAGCTGCGCAGCATTTGTGCACCGCCGCCGTCAGTGTCAGCCAGTTTGCCGTGGCATACGGAGCTCCATCGCAGTCTTTAACACTGGTAGCATGCCGCGACAGCGTGGACGTGAACCGTATGTGCAGTTGACGGACTTTGAGCGAGGCCGTATAGTGGGCATGCGGGAGGCCGGGTGGACGTACCGCCGAATTGCTCAACACGTGGGGCGTGAGGTCTCCACAGTACATCGATGTTGTCGCCAGTGGTCGGCGGAAGGTGCACGTGCCCGTCGACCTGGGACCGGACCGCAGCGACGCACGGATGCACGCCAAGACCGTAGGATCCTACGCAGTGCCGTAGGGGACCGCACCGCCACTTCCCAGCAAATTAGGGACACTGTTGCTCCTGGGGTATCGGCGAGGACCATTCGCAACCGTCTCCATGAAGCTGAGCTACGGTCCCGCACACCGTTAGGCCGTCTTCCGCTCACGCCCCTACATCGTGCAGCCCGCCTCCAGTGGTGTCGCGACAGGCGTGAATGGAGGGCCGAATGGAGTCGTGTCGTCTTCAGGGATGAGAGTCGCTTCTGCCTTGGTGCCAATGATGGTCGTATGCGTGTTTGGCGCCGTGCAGGTGAGCGCCACAATCAGGACTGCATACGACCGAGGCACACAGGGCCAACACCCGGCATCATGGTGTGGGGAGCGATCTCCTACACTGGCCGTACACCACTGGTGATCGTCGAGGGGACACTGAATAGTGCACGGTACATCCAAACCGTCATCGAACCCATCGTTCTACCATTCCTAGACCGGCAAGGGAACTTGCTGTTCCAACAGGACAATGCACGTCCGCATGTATCCCGTGCCACCCAACGTGCTGTAGAAGGTGTAAGTCAACTACCCTGGCCAGCAAGATCTCCGGATCTGTCCCCCATTGAGCATGTTTGGGACTGGATGAAGCGTCGTCTCACGCGGTCTGCACGTCCAGCACGAACGCTGGTCCAACTGAGGCGCCAGGTGGAAATGGCTTGGCAAGCCGTTCCACAGGACTACATCCAGCATCTCTACGATCGTCTCCATGGGAGAATAGCAGCCTGCATTGCTGCGAAAGGTGGATATACACTGTACTAGTGCCGACATTGTGCATGCTCTGTTGCCTGTGTCTATGTGCCTGTGGTTCTGTCAGTGTGATCATTTGATGTATCTGACCCCAGGAATGTGTCAATAAAGTTTCCCCTTCCTGGGACAATGAATTCACGGTGTTCTTATTTCAATTTCCAGGAGTGTATATAACTGTTTTAACAGGTCATTGCAATGGTATCACAATGTTAAATGATCCTGCAGCAACTTCAGTAGGTCATTTTATCATGGACAGAACATGGAATAAGCTGACCATTAAAAATGGCAAAAGACATTTTTCAAACTAATCCCAATATCCTCCTGGCTTACCTTCAAATTTGAAGCACCAGTTACAGATGATATACACGTCACTCTCTGTAAAGGAGGTAAAAGAATTTAAATACAAGCGAAGCTCAGACTCTTTTGGAGTATGAAAAACGAAGAAGCACTTAAATTCACAACAGTACTTTCAGAAACAATTTTTAGAGTGAGAAAACATATCTGCTGGTAGAAAAATCGCAGTTATTGGCCCTAGGTATATTTGGAAAATTTTAAAAAAAAATGTAGACGAATAGTATTACTTGATGTTACTTAAAAAACCTTATCTGTTTTCTTTTTATAAAAGACAGTTCTAACGGACGAAGAAATGCAATCTGAGTGATGCGTAACTACTATGCGATTGCTGAGAAGCAGAAGTTCTGCATAGTGAGGGGAAGACACAGTATTTGGCAATAAGCCAGAAAAACCATTTAATTAACTCTCGGTTGTGTAGTGATTAACTTTCAAGAGAGTTGAGCACATAAAGCAGTTAGTATCTTCAGTTACGGCAACTAGACAGATACTGAAATAGATTCACATTCAGAATCAGCGGACACAACTATTTACGCTGAAACGAACATACAGCACCAGCTGCAAAACCCACTTGCGTCATCTGAAAGAATTTTCGCTCTGCAGCGGAGTGTGCACTAATTAGAAATTTCGTAGGAGGTTAAAACAGTGTGCCACATGAAACTCGAGTCTGGTACTTCTGCTTTTCGTGAGAAAGTGCTCTACAGAGTGAAGTCGCCGAAGTGGCGTCAAATCGAAAGACTTGCACCTGGCGAACGGTCTACCCGACGGGAGGCCATCGTCACACGACGACCGGCGAGCCTTGTTTATTGTTTACTGCAAATTCGTGTTCTATAGTAGTTCTAATAATAAGCTGATAAGCAGTAAACATAACTTTCCTGTTTTCTTACAAAGTTTCACTAATGTACCGGGTGATCAAAAAGTCTATACAAATTTAAAAACTTAATAAACCACCGAATAATGTAGATAGAGAGTCAAATATTGACACACATGCTTGGAATGGCATGGGGTTTTATTATAACCACCCCATATTGCTAGACGCGTGAAAGATCTCTTGCGAGCGTCGTTTGGTGATGATCGTGTGCTCAGCAGCCACTTTCGTCATGCTTGGCCTCCAAGGTGTCCAGACTTCAATCCGTGCGATTATTGGCTTTGGGGTTATCTGAAGTCGCAAATGTATCGTGATCGACCGACTTCTCTAGGGATGCTGAAAGACAACATCCGACGCCAATGCCTCACCATAACTCTGGACATGCTTTACAGTGCTGTTCACAACATTATTCCTCGACTACAGCTATTGTTGAGGAATATAAAATGGCTCCGAGCACTATGGGACGCAACTGCTGTGGTCATCAGTCCCCTAAAACTCAGAACTACTTAAACCTAACTAACCTAAGGACATCACACACATCCATGCCCGAGGCAGGATTCGAACCTGCGACCGTAGCAGTCGCACGGTTCCGGACTGCGCGCCTAGAACCGCGAGACCTTCGCGGCCGGCATTGTTGAGGAATGATGGTGGCCATATTGAGTATTTCCTGTAAAGAACATCATCTTCGCTTTGTATTACTTTGTTATGCTAATTATTGCTATTCTGATCAGATGAAGCGTCATCTGTCGTACATTTTGTGAACTTTTGTATTGTTTTCGGTTCTAATAAAACCCCATGTCGTTTCAAGCATGTATGTCAATTTGTACCTCTGTATCTACATTATTCCGTGATTTATTCAGTTTTCAAATTTATACTGACTTTTTGATCACCCAGTTTATTCACTGAAGAGCCAAGGAAACTGGTACGCCTGTCTAATATTGTGTAGGGCCCCTGCTAGCACGCATAAATGCCACAGCACGACGCGCCATGGACTCGACTAACGTGTGAAGTAGTGTTGGAGAACTGACACCACGAACCCTCAATCCACAAGAGTACGATGGGGTGGAGAACTCTTCGGAGCAGCACGTTTCAAGGCATCTAAGATAAGATCAATAATGCTCATGTCTGTGGTGTTTGGTGGCCAGCGGAAGTGTTTAAACTCAAAAGAATATTGCTTTAGCCTTTCTGTAGTAATTCTGAGCGTATGGAGTGTTGCATCGTCCTGCTATAATTGCCCAAGCCCGTCCGAATGCACAATGGACATTAATGGATGCAGGTGATCAGACAGGATGCTAACGTACGTGTCCCCTGTCAGAGTCAAATCCAGGTGTATCAGGGGTCCCATATCACCAACTGCACACGCTCCACAGGATTACAGAGCCTCCACCGGCTTGAACAGCCCACAACTGATATGCAGGGTCCATGGATTCATGAGGTTCTCTCTTTACCCTTACAGGTCCATCCACTTGATACAATTCAAACTGCAGCGAAACTCGTCCGACCAGGCAACATGTTTCCAGTCAGCAACAGTCTAGTGTCAGTGTTGATGGGCACAGGCGAGGCGTAAGGCTTTGTTAAAAAATAGTTCAAATGGCTCTGGGCACTATGGGACTGGACATCTGAGGTCATCAGTCTACTAGACTTAGAACTACTTAAACCTAACTAACCTAAGGACATCACACACATCCATCCCTGAGGCAGGATTCGAACCTGCAACCGTAGCAGCAGCGCGGTTCCGGACTGAAGCGCCTAGAACCGCTCGGCCACAACGGCCGGCTGAAGCTTTTTGTTGTGCAGTCATCAAGGGTATACAGTTGGTCTTCAGCACCGAAGGCTCATATCGCAAATGTTTCAAAAATGTTCAAATGTGTGTGAAATCTTACGAGACTTAACTGCTAAGGTCATCAGTCCCTAAGCTTACACACTACTTAATCTAAAATATCCTAAGGACAAACACACACACCCATGCCCGTGGGAGGACTCGAGCAGCCGCTAATGTTGTTAATGGCCCAGCACTCAAATCAGCAACAACTTGCGGAAGGGTTGCACTTCTGTCACGTTGAACGATTCTCTTCAGTCGTCGTTGGTCCTGTTCTTGCAAGATATTTTTCCGTGGGTAGCGATGTCAGAGATTTGATGTTTTACGGGATTTCTGACATTCACGGTACAGTCGTGAAATGGTCGTACGCGAAAATCCTCACTTCATTGTTTCCTCGGAGATGCTGTGTCCCAACGCTCGTGCACCGACTAAAATGGCTCTGAGCACTATGCAACTTAACTTCTGAGGTCATCAGTTCCCTAGAACTTAGAACTACTTAAACCTAACTAACCTAAGGACATCACAAACATCCATGCCCGAGGCAGGATTCGACCCTGCGACCGTAGCGGTCACGCGGTTCCAGACTGAAGCGCCTTTAACCGCACGGCCACATCGGCCGGCCCGTGCAGCGACTGTGACACCACGTTCAGACTCTCATAAATCTTGATAACCTGCCATTGCAGCAGCAGTAACTGATCAAAATTTTAGTCTGGAGAGTGTGCTGACATGAAACTTCCTGGCAGGTTATAACTATGTGCGCATGGCCAAGACTCCTAGTCGTGACCTTTGCCTTTCACAGGTAAGTGCTATACCGACTGAGCTACCCACATTCGTCTAAGGCCCCTCCCTCACAGCGAGTTCGGGTCTCGGTGGAGCACACAGCTTCAGTCTGCAAGGAAGTTTTATATATTGTACAGATCAAAAAACTTATGGCCTATACGTGCTTATAAGTTAGTTACAGGAGCATGTAAAAGTTGAAGTAAATCGTTGGAGGACTGTTCCAGATTTTTGGTAACACTGTTTGCCCTCACTCCAAATTTTCATGAAGATCTGTCCGAGACTTTTCGGAAGTACCGTTTCCATTTCATATGTTATATTCCCATTTATGTATTATGTATATTTAAAAATGAGTGTGTAAAATACGCATGTATTCGAATGCCACATTGCGTCAAAATTTCGAAACAGTCATTGAAGAACATTCGGAGATATGAGATTTTGAGCGTACGAAGATATACATTTTTATGTACATCGATATAAATGTTCGTTAGTTTCAAATCAAATCTCCGAAAGTTCTTCACTTACTGTTTGCAAATTTTGACACAACACTGGATTCGAATACAGTTACATTCGAATTCGCATTTACTTTAATGTACCTGCAGGAGCGCCATATGGTAATTGCGGGAATGGCAAATGCTACAAAACCTTAAATGTCCAAAAGTTATTCATCAAGTCACGGGAATAAAAATGGTCACGAAATAATAGTCACAGGCTGCTTAAGGACCCTTTCTTTTATTCGTTAGCCGTTTCGGGCTCTGTCCATCTTCAGAACCTGGTGAAAAATATATTTGTTTTAGAGTCTTGCAAAATCACCCACTTGCATAAATGGTGATCCATACTAAACCTCTACATAACAACAAAATCCTTAAGACGTACTACATACCCTTTGATTCAAAGCCACAAGGCCGGCCGGAGTGGCTGAGCGGTTCTAGGCGCTACAGTCTGGAGCCGCGCGACCTCTACGGTCGCAGGTTCGAATCCTGTTCTGGGGATGGATGTGTGTGATGTCCTTAGGTTAGTTAAGTTTAAGTAGTTCTAAGTTGTAGGGGAATGATGGCCTCAGAAGTTAAGTCCCATAGTGCTCAGAGCCATTTGAACTATTTCTTTTTTAACAAAGCCAACAAGAAGTTTTTACAAGGTTATCAAGTAACGTTAGAATCGACTTAGATTTTATAATTCCAGACAGCAAAATAACAGCCGAGTGAAATGGCTGGAGGTCGTTCCCGTTTAAGAGAATTAGTTGGTGCTAGGTGGCGTACGCCCTTTTGTGCTGCCATCAAGGTCAATGCTTCCTTACAAACAATAATAATATTATGGATTAAAAAAATTAAACAATTTTTCGAGAACATTTTTTTTTTAAAGAATCAATACCAATTTGAATAAAAGGTACAATGAGAACAGAGATAACTTTAATGTGACATGCATTTTCAGTAAGCATATTTACTTGAAGTATAATATTAAAAACTGTATCATCAGGAAAAAAATAGAGAATGAACCATGATGTGGCGCAGCTGTCATGGCTGATACGTCATTACAAATAAAAATAATATTATCTATTACAAAATTTATACCATTTTTTTCGCGAACAGTAAATTTTTTATACGAGTTAAGGTCAACTTGAATAAAAGGCACCATGAGAACAGAGACAACTTAGACGTGACATGTTTTCTCATTAACCGTGGTACGGACACGGAGGAGAAGAGGGGAGAACGTGGTAATGGGAAGCTGTAATGGATGGATTAGTCAAAGGAAGGAGACCACTAGGACGGCCGAGTAAGAAATGGAACGATAAGACCATGGGAGACATGCAGATACCGTGTCTGATAGATGAAGAGGCAGGTGTGGGACGCTGCACTGATTGAGGCCGAGGAGCGGCTCCGGATTGTGTGTAGCCAATATAAGTAATTAAAGGGTGGAATTTCGAGAAATCCTTTCTTATATGACGCCTAGATATAAGATCAACAAGTTCTCCATTTTTCAAGTTTCTTTCCTTTGTGGTTTGGGCTGGGCGTTGATGAGTCAATCAGTCAGTCAGGTCATTTCCTTTCATTTATAGGAATTACCGCACCTCCTGTGCGTACATCTGACATTCATTCTGGCTGCGTAGAGAGAAACCCCGTCCACAGTGTTCAAGAATTGAGTTTTTTCTTTCATGTACCGGCGCAGCGCGGACCATGACGGTTGTTACTCAACAATGTACAAAGCGGCGCTGTTTTCCTTCCACTCCAGACACGGTGTGGACGAGCTAGTAGATTATAAAATTCCTGAACGCGGTGCTGTGAGCAACAAGGTTCCAGCTCAGCTGGAGTAGCACAGTGAAGAAGCCATGAGTTCTGTTTTATCAGGAATTTATGAGAAAGATACAATTCAGTGTTGAAAAGTGACTTTTACTCTTCTCTTTCTAATATCATGCCTATATGTCTATTGTCAAAAAAATGGTTCAAATGGCTCTGAGCACTATGGGACTTAACTACTGTGGTCATCAGTCCCCTAGAACTTAGAACTACTTAAACCTAACTAACCTAAGGACATCACACACATCCATGCCCGAGGCAGGATTCGAACCTGCGACCGTAGCAGTAGTGCGGTTCCGGACTGCGCGCCTAGAACAGCTAGACCACCGCGGCCGGCTGTCTATTGTCTTTATTATTTTGCCTCGATAGTTATTTATTGGATACAAGCTCATACAACATCCCCGTTGTCGTGTTCATTCAGTCTGAATCCTGACACCGTAGTATGAATGAATGTTATTAAAACATATGAAGAAAAGGAGCAAGAAAACGCCTCAGTGAAGAATGGCAATGAATCGAAGCGTCACGACTATGCGAAGTATCCGTCGGTGAAGTTGAACTGTGCTCTGCTACAAACATACCCTGATGAGCAACAACAAAGTAGATACGCTGGAAGGACGTAACCATTTCGACACGGTGAATGGATGCGTTAAAAAGGTCACATTACTAGGGCATTAAGAGGACCAGTTCGTCACTCTTTACTAACCTGTCACTGTTCATCGGACTGGGATCTGGTCCCTGTGATGTCTCGTAAGATACTGTACTAGAATTCTTACATTTTTCCCTTGTGTATTAGAGACCCTGGGGCGGTTCAGAAACTGTGGAGTCGGTGTTCTTCGTACTTCTTGAGACGACATTACTCTCCGAGCAGAGCTAGATGTTTAATCAGTATATCCTTGCACTATGGTCGTAAAAACTATGACGCCTTCATGGGACCGTCTCTCCAATGCATATGAGCGTTTGAGCCGGGCACTACATCATTACATGTTCAGGTGTTCCAGTTATTCAGAAACACTCTTTCTAATGAATCTGTAAAGTCCTTTGGATACAGTCCGGGACCTGGCAGCATGCAGGTCATCACCTCCGACGGGGTTAGGTAACTTATTTTCGTAGTGTTATCGTTTTCTACTGTCGTGCACGATTAAGCCGGTGCAAGGGCTCCTACACGATCGTTTTCAGTAGGGAACCTAGACCTGGAGCCATGGTCTATTTATAATATTTACGAAGACGATGGCGATTTGCAAATAACCATAAAAAAATTCAAGTTTAGACCGTGTAAAAATTCTGTGTAGTACTATTAAATCTTTTTCTTGAAAGAAAAACACTTGAGTGCACTGTTATTTCCTTTCTCTGAGAGATAGGGGGTGGGGGGATGGGGAGAGGGGGCGAGTGGGTATGGCGCTCACCCATTGCCCATGGATTTGGGCGCCCCCTTGAGTTGGTGCGAAGAGTGGTTATTTTCACATATGACATACATGCGTTTGGCACGGGAAAATTCAGCCACTATCTAGTAGAGAGAGGAGCTGCTGATGGCATATTACGTCGCCAAAACCGGTACCCTATAAAGTAAATTGGAGATGAACTTGATATTTTTTTTTTTTTTAGATACATGTCGGCTGTTGTCCCACCATTTAGCAAAGCAAAATGAATGCAGGTTGTATACATGGAAGAACCCTGGAGATACTAAAAGGTATCAGATAGATTATATAATGGTAAGACAGAGATTTAGGAACCAGGTTTTAAATTGTAAGACATTTCCAGGGGCAGATGTGGACTCTGACCACAATCTATTGGTTATGACCTGTAGATTAAAACTGAAGAAACTGAAAAAGGTGGGAATTTAAGGAGATGGGACCTGGATAAACTGAAAGAACCAGAGGTTGTACAGAGTTTCAGGGAGAGCATAAGGGAACAATTGAAAGGAATGGGGGAAAAAATACAGTGGAAGAAGAATGGGTAGCTCTGAGGGATGAAGTAGCGAAGGCAGCAGACGATCAAGTAGGTAAAAAGAAGAGGGTTAATAGAAATCCTTGGGTAACAGAAGAAATATTGAATTTAATTGATGAAAGGAGAAAATATAAAAATGCAGTAAATGAAGCAGGCAAAAAGGAATACAAATGTCTCAAAAATGAGATCGACAGGAAGTGCAAAATGGCTAAGCAGGGATGGCTAGAGGACAAATGTAAGGATGTAGAGGCTTATCTCACTAGGGGTAAGATAGATACTGCCTACAGGAAAATTAAAGAGACCTTTGGTGATAAGAGAACCACATGTATGAACATCAAGAGCTCAGATGGAAACCTAGTTCTAAGCAAAGAAGGGAAAGCAGAAAGGTGGAAGGAGTATATAGAGGGTCTATACAAGGGCGATGCACTTGAGGACAATATTATGGAAATGGAAGAGGATGTAGATGAAGATGAAATGGGAGATACGATACTGCGTGAAGAGTTTGACAGAGCACTGAAGGACCTGAGTCGAAACAAGGCCCCCGGAGTAGACAACTTTCCATTGGAACTACTGACGGCCTTGGGAGAGCCAGTCCTGACAAAACTCTACCATCTGGTGAGCAAGATGTATGAAACAGGCGAAATACCCTCAGACTTCAAGAAGAATATAATAATTCCAATCCCAAAGAAAGCAGGTGTTGACAGATGTGAAAATTACCGAACAATCAGTTTAATAAGCCACAGCTGCAAAGTACTAACACGAATTCTTTACAGACGAATGGAAAAACTAGTAGAAGCTGACCTCGGGGAAGATCAGTTTGGATTCCGTAGAAATACTGGAACACGTGAGGCAATACTGACCTTACGACTTATCTTAGAAGAAAGATTAAGGAAAGGCAAACCTACGTTTCTAGCATTTGTAGACTTAGAGAAAGCTTTTGACAATGTTGACTGGAATACTCTCTTTCAAATTCTAAAGGTGGCAGGGGTAAAATACAGGGAGCGAAAGGCTATTTACAACTTGTACAGAAACCAGATGGCAGTTATAAGAGTTGAGGGGCATGAAAGGGAAGCAGTGGTTGGGAAGGGAGTAAGACAGGGTTGTAGCCTCTTCCCGATGTTATTCAATCTCTATATTGAGCAAGCAGTAAAGGAAACAAAAGAAAAATTTGGAGTAGGTATTAAAATCCATGGAGAAGAAATGAAAACTTTGAGGTTCGCCGATGACATTGTAATTCTGTCAGAGACAGCAAAGGACATGGAAGAGGAGTTGAACGGAATGGATGGTGTCTTGAAGGGAGGATATAAGATGAACATCAACAAAAGCAAAACGAGGATAGTGGAATGTAGTCGAGTTAAGTCAGGTGATGCTGAGGGTATTAGATTAGGAAATGAGACACTTAAAGTAGTAAAGGAGTTTTGCTATTTGGGGAGCAAAATAACTGATGATGGACGAAGTAGAGAGGATATAAAATGTAGGCTGGCAATGGCAAGGAAACCGTTTCTGAAGAAGAGAAATTTGTTAACATCGAGTATAGATTTAAGTGTCAGGAAGTTATTTCTGAAAGTATTTGTATGGAGTGTAGCCATGTATGGAAGTGAAACATGGACGGTAAATAGTTTGGACAAAAAGAGAATAGAAGCTTTTGAAATGTGGTGCTACAGAAGAATGCTGAAGATTAGATGGGTAGATCACATAACTAATGGGGAAGTATTGAATAGGATTGGGGAGAAGAGAAGTTTGTGGCACAACTTGACCAGAAGAAGGGATCGGTTGGTAGAACGTGTTCTGAGGCATCAAGAGATCACCAATTTAGTATTTGAGGGCAGCGTGGAGGGTAAAAATCATAGGGGGAGACCAAGAGATGAATACACTAAGCAGATTCAGAAGGATGTAGGTTGCAGTAGGTACTGGGAGATGAAGAAGCTTGCACAGGATAGAGTAGCATGGAGAGCTGCATCAAACCAGTCTCAGGACTGAAGACCACAACAACAACAACAACAATAAATGCAGTTAAGATCATTTATGTCATCACCATTATCGGGTATTTGAGGAGTAATAGTGTTGTCAGACAAGGCACACTTGCCAGTTTCTTGACAGCTGACTCATCTATAACAGTACATACCAATTCTTGAGTCGGTGGTACAATAAGGTCCTCATTTAAGGTAAGAGGTTTTCTAGACCCTTCCACATAAAGAACTTTGTTAGGTGGAAGAACAGCCTTTGCAGGAATCGAAGCTTTTTTAGTGAATGTCTTTTATCCGGTCACTTCTTTAAACTGTGGGAAAAGTATTCTGGAGATTTATTAAGCAAACTACCGTAAAAAAGGAAGGAAGTTCAGAGTTTAACTTCCGTCTACAGCGCGGTCATTAAAGACGGTAAACTACAGTGATTTGACTCCATATATCGTTTCGTTTTATTATGAGGCATGTTTTCAATTGCAAGGACTGTAATACGTTCCCAGCGCTAAAACTGGAATTCGAGTAATTGTTGTCCTACTTTCCTCATTTTCATCTATTCATGCCTTTAGAACTACATGATTTGCTTGAAATATCAGGGTTTGTATTTACATTTTAATATCTGTCCATGTCAACAGAGAAAAGCAAATCACGAAGAGAAATTACAATAAAAACCAATCTGTATTCAACAAAATACTGACATTCAAACAGATGTTTACTTAACAAAAACAGGTGAGTCAT
This sequence comes from Schistocerca americana, assembly GCF_021461395.2. NCBI lineage: Eukaryota > Metazoa > Arthropoda > Insecta > Orthoptera > Acrididae > Schistocerca > Schistocerca americana. The sequence goes on along the minus strand of NC_060122.1, from coordinate 745,992,404 downwards.
GTAGTACCAGTCCACTGTCACAGTAATAGCACTTACTTGCCGTCCTGCTAGATGTCACTACTAGAGTAAACATTGTTATTTTGCTCAACAAGCAAATAAATCAAGTTTTTAACAGAAACCACATTTTACCAAAGTATTTTCCGCAAAATATTCCATTGGGTTTCCCTATTACGCATTTCTTTGTATAGGACTCATTGTTTACCGTTTAGCAGTATTACTCAAGAGACGGCTCCAGATGTTTACCTGTCTTCCTGTGATCAAAAGCTATTGAGTTCTTTATCTGACTTGTAACATCGTACACTTATCGACAATGAAATACACGTTTCATTCGTTAAACCTTGATCATGGACATTACGTTTTTCGCTTCCTTATGGAGGAATGTGATGCTGGAGAACAACCGCCGTGAAAATCATTTACAAAGAGCTACATTTTGTTGATTACAGTAGCCACCACCAAGTAACACGACTTTAGAAAAGAGGATAGATGAGCGAATTGTAGCAAAATATCCAGCAGTTCCGTTGCTAAACATCAAACGGTCAGCACTCATGGTATCCTAATATTACAGCAATCATAGCAACCACACGGGGTTTATTGTTGATAGCGGATTATTTTTTAATTCGTCTGGCAATAATTTCTTATCCCTACTCCTAACACAATCTGGTTGCCAATGGTACACTATTTCTTGGGATCTGCTATTAAGTGAGACAATTCAGAAGATGTGCTTTTTATCGACAGTCCAGAGAATGGATAGTACGTTTTTTGGAATTTTCTACGATTCCATTAGACGTTGAAAATAATTTACGTTCTTATAGGAGTAGGAAGCATGTTTCACATATAAAATACTTAAATATTTTTGTAGTTTTCAGCCTTTTGTTCGTCTAGCATTCATTATAAATCAACCTCAGGGGTTTGTTTTCTGTAGTTGAGTAAACAGAAAGAAATTCACACAGAAGAGACGTTTAATACTATTAGCTTTTGTTAGGTGTGAAGGCACAACGGTTGCAGCTTTGTCTATCTTAACAAACGTTTCGAAGCTGGAAGATCCCGATGCTTCGTGACTGTAGCTTCAGTATCATCTGTTCTCTTGGTCTTTAATAGAATTAATCAGTTATCCACTGACAGGTAGTAACTCAGCATAAGTCATTCGATCGTTTCCGACTTTGTACTCGGAAGCACTAGACGTTGTCATTTGGATTGAGTTTTATCGCGAACATATCTTCTAGAGAAACACTCTGACCAGAAGCGAGGAACTTGCTATATCAGCGAACGCAACAATTCTCAGATTATTATTAACTTCTAAAAGTACGAGGCTGTGTACCTGTTGGAGTCCTCCCACCAAGGAAAAGTCCCTGGGAGTTCCATGAATCGAACCCGTGCCCTCCATAGCTGTCGAACATGCTGACCTCCGACTTAGGGAGACGGACTTTGGATTCTTCGAACGTAAACACGGCTAGGTGGCTACCGCTGTTGGGAACTGACGGAAATTCTTCGAACGACAGCAGTTAAACCTAGACCGAGATAGACACAACACTGTGGCCAGACGCCAGCGCATTCGAGTTTGAACATTTGTAATTACTAACGGCTGGGCTGGCCGGTGTGGACGAGCGGTTATAGGCGCTTCAGTCTGGAACCGCACGACCACTGCGGTCGCCGGTTCGAATCTTGCCTCGGGCATGGATGTGTGTGATGTCCTTAGGTTAGTTAGGTTTAAGTAGTTCTAAGTTCTAGGGGACTGATGACCTCAGATGTTGAGTCCCATTGTGCTCAGAGTCATTTGAACCATTTTTGAACTAACGGCTGTTCTCGGAAACTGACGGAAATTCCTCGAACGACGGCAGTTACCCTCATGCCGATATAGAGACAAGAATGTGACCACACGCCAAGGCAATCAACTTTGAACATTAGTAAATACTAACGGCTGTTTTTGCAATAAAATACGAACAAGAACGTGAGATATGTCTGTAACTGGCGAATGGTTACTGTTCTTCATTCATCACTGCATAACAGATGATGTTGACACTTTTGTTGAAAGCGGGGCACAACTTTACAAGTTAGAAAGAGCAGCTTTTTTTTTTCATTACACAACATCCAAAAAGTTTCCAGGCTGACAGCCAGGGATTTGCGACCCCAGCACGAGATACCCGTATAAAGGTATCTGTAGAAGTGTCCAATGATGGCCCGACAGTTCTGAAAAACCCAAATACGCGCCATGTTCAAGTGGTTCCGTTATTGGTTCCACAAAGCTGCTCTCCAAAGTAAGTTAGAGTGTTCATACCATGCGAATTCGCCGTCTGGCCCGGCCGTTTGGGGAGACAAACATTTGCGCTTTCGAAACTTTGCGAAAGAGCTCGGCTCCGAGTGACCATGACGAATAGTAAGAGGGCAAACGAGTGGAAGAACTGATCGATGGGAAGAAGGGCACCCTCGAAAGCAGGACAGGGGAGTGGCTGGCCATTTCAGCGCGGAGAAGGGCGACGGCCGGCGGGAAGGGGGACATTTACCCGGCCAAACTAAACCGAACGGCCGAATCTCGTCCGCGCTGTTTATCCCGGGAGTTGGAACTGCGGCTGCGGCCGGCATTGTGTCGATGGGATGCAGAGAAAAGAAGCGGAGGAAAAGGGCCAAGGGCGGCGGCGGCGGCGGCGGCGGCGAGGGTTGGCGCGGACGGAGAAAGATTGCCTCGCTCCTCGCTGTGCGGAATAACGCGGGTCCCTGGGACGGCGTCGCAGGCGCCTTTATCTGCCCCACGGGGGTGCCGGCTCAGCAAAGCGCGGGATTACGTGCCGCGCTGCATATTCCATTGCGACACGCGCCGTACAGCAGGTAGGACAGCCGGTGGCTACCTGTCATTCGGGCGGCGCGCGTGTCCGCCGCGTTGACGTACAACCCGCATTTACATAACGTCAACAGACGGCTATTCTTGCTGCCGGCGCCGACGCGCAGTTGACAACGCTACTGTTCTGTTTCGTTGTTTCCCCATCCTCTCAGCGCTGAAAGCGTATGAGACACACCTACACACGTGCTACATACCTGCTCACTGATCCAGTACGGCGTTTTATACTGTGTACTATAACTAAAACGTCCGTCGTAAATATATGGTTAATAAAAATAAAAAAAAATGGGACTTAACATCTGAGGTCATCAGTCCCCTAGAACTTAGAACCACTTAAACATAACTAACTTAAGGACATCACACACATCCATGCCCGAGGCAGGATTCGAACCTGCGACCGTAGTGTCGAATGCCCTTCATATGGCGCTAGGATCGTACAGCTGCAATAGCGGACTCTCCATTCTTATAGCAAAGGTTCACTATTAGTGTCCTTTCTGACAAAACATGCTGTCATTGCTGGCGCATCAGACTCCCTCTCTCATAACAGCTCATTTCATACACGATTCTCTTGCGACACCAATGGGGTGTGTTTCTGTCCAGCGCCATCTGTTGATCAGTTTTTGTACTCGTTTTCGGTTTCAAGAAATCTTCATGTCTTTTCAGGCACGTTTGTCAATTTATATCCCTCTACCTACATTATTCTTTCAATTAGTACATTTTCAAATGTTAACGGACTTTTGCGTCATCCTGTATGTAATTAACGACATCCTTTATGTTCTGTTACTGAAATTTTGTCGTCGCGCCATTTATTCTAATTCTTCAGAAACTCATGTTTGATTAGAATACGTCACACAACATCTGTTCGAATTTACCTTAAGTGTTCAGTAGTACTTTAAGACTATTTGACATACGGAAATCACCTGAAGAAGTCTAAAGCCGTAGTTGTAGCAATTCTACCAACTGAGTCTGAAATAAATAATAAATATTACTATAGATAATATAAGGAGACATTTCTCCTCATTTGCTTAGTTCAGTTATGGTTTATCACATACATAAGAGAAACACGTTTTTTGCTACTGTAAATAGTGGACAACTTCAGCCGTATTCATTTTTATGTCTTCTTCATGTATCCATTCTTTTCTACATGTGCTAAACGTTCATAGTAGAGTTTTTTCCAGCTTATATATCACACTTAACGAAACATATTTGGTACACACAAATAAATTCAGTCCCAAACGGTGGAACTTTTGTTATAGATATAACGGTAACTTATGAAATATTACGCTTGTTCCACACATACAGTGGACAATGTGCTTAGGAACGCACGATGTTTCTACGTCGTTGTTTCAATCTAGTGACTCATTTCAGAATCCCGTGATGGAAAGCGCACTAGAAACCTCCAAAAATGGTTTCTGACACACTGACATAAGAATCTGTTTTGTCAGCGTTTGTAAATATAAAGAGTTCCACATATCGAAATGTTGTAAGTCTATTTGGAGAATTTTGTTAATTCTTCAGTTACAGGGTTTACGCAGTACAGGAATTTATGGTGAGTCCAACAGTGTATACTCTTAAAACTGGTTACATAACATGTGGGCGGTTAATCTACACTTCGTCAGTGGCGGAACAACCTGTAGTTTGGTGTACTTCTACCGTTCAACACCTCATAGTTAAAAATGAACAATGTTTCTTTACGGGCTGAAAAATTCTCCCTTTCCTGAAAATGGAAATTTGTGCTAGTTGCCAACAGTTTGCATTTCAAAATGTTTTAACTTGTCAGTGGTGTTTTATAATATCTGTTCTTAATTTCATCTCACTTGCTCATTCTTACTGTTTAGTAGAGTGATTGTGCAAGACGTATTGAGTATTGATAATATTTTCTCGGTTACGATAACTTTAAAGTAAATTAAAATATTTGTTTGTAGGTAATGACGATGTTATACCTTGTACCAATTTTTCATATTTCGAAGAACCTTACGTTTCTGGTGTAATTTTTGTAATTTTCGAAGAACTCTGCAGGGCACATAAATTTAACGGTCTCCCCTATTTAAGAAGAAACTGGAACACATGAACATCTAGTAACTTCCTGCCTCCGTCAGCTCCTGGTACTGAGTGAAGGGACGGTCAAAAAATTGTTCAAATGGCTCTGAGCACTATGAGACTTAACTTCTGAGGTCATCAGTCCCCTAGAACTTAGAACTACTTAAACCCACTAATCTTAGGACATCACACACATCTATGCCCGAGGCAGGATTCAACCTGCGACCGTATCTGTCGGGCGGTTCCAGACTGTGGCGCCTAGAACCGCTCGGCCATCCCAGCTGGCGAAGGGACGGTCAGTTCAAGGGGTCGTAGTTTGTGTGACGTAATACGTTCCGAAAAATCGTGTTCTGTGGAAGTACTAGAAAAACAAAAATTTCAGACAGGTAGCTGGAATTCGTTGCACGCTGAAGACTCAGAACCATAAACACAACAAGATCTCCGGCTCTGACTCACTGGCAGAAACTGACTCGGGAGACTTGACGTTCTCAAGACGTACTAAACTCGACGCCTGAAATCATGAACAGGCCTAGGGTCTTTAATACTCACAATGATAAATTAAAGACTCTAAGATATTAACTAATGAGACATCACAGGAACTAGAACGTAACCCCATGAACAGTGACAGGTTAGTACAGAGCATATATACCCAACGCCGCAATCCAAAATGCGCTAGAACCCAAGCTGACCTACTAGATAGACGCTAACATTTACGTAATGATTAATTGTACATGGAGTTCCAAAATTCGACTGCAAAAGTTCAGGACTTAATGCATTATATAACAAGAAGGAAAAAAGGTCAGTAAACATAAACTCTAAAATGCATATCTTAAGAGCTTGTTCGTCTTCGGTACTATAAAACTCATCACTTCCAGTTCAAGTACTTTTCAGATTTTGAGACGAGGCAGTATGGACAAGACAATAAAAAAGATGCTCAGTAAGCACATTCTAAAACCCATATCTTAAGAGCTCCTAGCACTTATTTAGTTGAAAAAATGCGTTTTACAGTAGCGAAGATGGAGTGCTCGTACTGCTTAAGGTACACGTTTTAGATCCTATGTTTACTCGATTTTTTTCCTCGTTTTTGTTCACACTTCCTCCTCCCAAAATATGGAAAGCAAAGAGCTTTCAGTAGAAGACATATTTCACAGTGTCGAAGGTATGAGTGCTACTGACAAGGGATTGACGCTGTACCACACAAGGGGCGTGTAGTGAAATAGCGCCCTAATGCAATATCATCTCAGTTATGTGACTGGATTCGTGATTTCCTGTCAGAGAGGTCACATTCCGTAGTGACTGACGGAAAATCTGGCGTTCCCCAAGATACGAGTAGTATTACAGGCCCTTTGCTATTCCCTATCTACGAGTATATAAACGGTTTGGAAGACAATCTGAGCAGTCGCCTTGAGTTGTTTGCAGATGACGGTGTCGTTTATCGACTAGTGAAGTCATCCGAAGATCAAAACAAATTGCAGAACGATTTAGAAAATATATCTGTATGGTGCGAGAATTAGGAATTGACCCTAAATAACGAAAAGTGTGAGATCATCCACACGAGTGCTGAAAGGAATACGTTAAACTTCGGTTACACGATGAATCAATCAAATCTAAAGGCCGTAAATTAAACTAAATACCTAGGAATTTCATTTATGAACAATTTAAATTGGAAAGAACACATAGTACATGCGGCGGGGAAGGCTAACCAAAGACTGCGTTTTATTGGCAGGATACTTAGAAAATGTAACAGATTTACTAAAGAGGCTGCCTACAATACGCTTGTCCGTCCTCTGTGCTGCTCGGTGTGGGATTCTTACCAGATAGGATTGACGGAGTACGTATAAAAGTTCAAAGAAGAGCAGCACGTTCTGTATCATCGTGAAATTGGGGAGAGAATGTCAATGAAATGATACAGGATTTGGGGTGGACATAATTAAAATAAAGGCGTTTTTCGTTGCGGCGGAATCTTCTCACGAATTTGCAATCACCTACTTTCTCCACCGAGGGCGAAAATATTTTGTTGACGCCAACGTACAAAGGCAGATATGATCACCATAACAAAATAAGGGAAATCAGATCTCGCACGGCAAGATATACGTGTTCATTTTTGCCACGCGCTGTACGAGAGTGGAATAATAGAGAATTGTGAAGGTTATTTAATGAACTTCTGCCAGGCACTTAAATATGCTTTGCAGAGTATCGGTGTAGATGTAGATATAGATATAGATGAGGCGGTGCTCATAGCTCTTAAGGTCTGTGTTTCAGTGCCCACAGTTGCTACACTGAAGCTTTTGCGGTCAAGTTTTGAGACACCCTGTATAATAACCACACGTCTCAAATTACAACCACTCATAATAAAAACTTTCTCTCTAGCTAATCGTCTTACTCTTACTCTTGTTGTTCCTCATGCTCTACCTCTAGCTTTCGACCATAACCACTGAAGTCAAAATGGACATAATTGACTTAGCACTGCCGGCGCTGCGATCACGACAGGCCTTATCCTCATGTACTCGTCTGCTGCGACAGTAAACAAGCATTGATGCGGCGTAAGGGTCGTTGGTCCTTTACTCATCGAACAAAGCTACCTTTTAGTAGACAAACGACGGTGTAATTGGGAGCTTCGTCGTATTCTGGAAGAAATGTGACAAATTCTGCCACATGATGTTAGGCAATTTTTGTGAACATGTACTTATGAAAAACTCTGCAAAAATGCCTCCCTCTTTCTAGTATATCTTGAAGAGGGACTCAAAATAAGGTAACAGAGATTAGGACATACAGGCAACAATTTTCTTCTGTCCCCGTATGATAATGGAATGTGCCACAGTATCACAGACATCATGTACTGTACAGTGGTTTGTTGATATGTGTACATATCTCCGATGCGTGTGTAGCCCGCTGTTCTGCCGCGAGTCAGTATCGTTCGTTTGGTGATCCCTATCTCGAGTGTCAAACCAACGGCCAGTACAAAGGTCTTTCGAAATTTCGGGGACTTCACGCTCCATTTGCTGTGGACACGTTAACGCTCTGATTAAATTGCCAAAAGTGTAGAGTTAATTTCGTATGGATGCTCTATGTGGAAAATAGAGCAGACACTTACTTCATTGTTTCGGTTCGGCTATTCTCCTAGAAAAACGTTTGAAGGTGAAAGTGCATAATTTACAAACAGATCATGTGAACTGAACACCATCAATAAAACAGATGGGTGGATCAGCCAGTAACAGTATATTAACAGTAGACACTCTTGTCACCTTGTCACCTCTGAGATAAGATGCTCTGGTTAGCTGTACTGTTACCTGAATGCCACCTCGAAAGAATATCGTTGTTTAAACACCAGAATTTTAGTTTAGAGCACATTATTCGTAAATGAAACATGGGGTTTAGGGAATGCAGGGATATATGGATGGCCCTTACTCAGTTACCGTTGGTTGCTCAGTAAACACGTACAGTTTATTCAAGGAATTAATTTTTTAAAAACAATCATTTTAAAAAGAACTGACTGTAACAGAAGCTAAACTGATGGTTGAAGGCCTTATTAAGAAAGAATTCAAATTATTTGTCGGCTGAAGACCACCAGCAATGCGAATAATTTAAACAAAATATTATTTATTAAACAATAGACTCAATCAGATCAAATAAAGAAGGGAGTGATCCACAGACAGTGCTACAAGGGTCGACCTGGGAAATTCCCTCAAACGTAAGTAAGGTGAGACAGGCAGCCCAGTGTTATACTCACTTAACAGGATGGCAGCTCAAACCAGTCACAGCTAAACGCAAGACCGACACTCTCGCATAATCTACCTAACGTCCGATGCCCAATACACGATAAAATAACCCACGCCAGGCAAACGGGCGGACTACACTCCTGACATCGTAAAAAGACAAACATTATACAAGAGAATATGTTCAAACGCAAGAGTAATCCGACGTAATCACAACAAGTTGCCTCCACGAATGCAATAAGCACGCAGCGTTAAAATGACTGCTCATTCAAAACTACACTAGGTACACACGGATCCGCGAAAACAATACCGCAAAACTAGTCACTGTGGACCAACAAGGACGAATTGTAGGGCTTATTTCAATAGTGGTACAAGTCCATTACCTCGACTTTTCTGCCTATAATATTCCTGAAATTAATGATCCAAACAAACAGAAAAGTTCATCTCTAGCAAGAAGCCATATGCTTGAATATTTCTGGTATCTCAGCTGCAGATTATTCAGTGCTCATTGAACGTTAGGACTCTGTATCTCAGAATGAAAAAAATGGACTTGTACCACTAATAAAATAAGCCCTTCAATTAAAAGTCGACACAAACACAGAGAACCCAGAAGCGGTCGGAAGACCAGATACACGTCGTTCGTTCAGGCAAGCGACCGAACGACCAACCAACGGTCGTTCCCGCTCAAGTCAGGCACGGAAAGGTCCCAGAATGAATCATCGACTGACAACCTATTGCCATGAGGTCACTTCGACGGAAGGACACACACACACACACACACACACACACACACACACAAGTGAAGTTGGCACCTCTGGAATTTAACGATCCATTCAACTTTAACTCTCTGAATCCGGTCCTTGACGTGGTCGTGCACTCTCACGACCACATATTTCCGTCGGGCAGTGCATGTATGTCGCCAGCGGTCGGGCGAGTCCTGGCTGTGCGGACCTCACTGCTGCTCCGTCCCCTACTGAACTCCGACACATGACGACCCGGAAATACTAGCGGCCGCTCCAAAGATAGTACCACAGTAGTCGCTATCGATAAACGCCGCTGCTGCCACTCATGGACAGGCAAAGCGAGCAAATGTAGTGGCACCAGTGAACGCACTAAGAAAACGAGACGTCACAATTCGAACACACGACGCCAACATGTTTAATGGCACAAGCGCGAGCCGGAGCACGGCTCAACAAATATCATGGTTTTTACCACATAGTCACTGTTATTTCTGTGTTATACATTGTAAGAGGTATGAATTCATAATATATACCTGGTCACGGAAAATCGTAGACGGGTATTCGTTAGTGCTAGGTTTAATTTGTAATTTCTATGAGTCTATAACTTTTTAATGAATGTAAGTTTCTGGTTGTAGATAAAAACTATTTTAGACGCTTCCCATCAGCAGCTGGTGTAGAATTTTTCAAAACAAATATTTGTTGGGAGAAATTTTCAGCTCTTCTGACTGTTATCACTGGCGCAGTTTGACAGAGAATGCCTCATTCGTCATATGTAGGGTAATGTCGTTACGCCGCTACTTGCCTGAATTTGACGTGCCATACCAATGGAAGCCATTGTCATAAAATCTTTAAGTTATGATAAAAGTGTTATATGTTCACCACTAAGGAAAGACTGGATAGAATGGTTTTACTGTATCTAGCGTCGACTACTTCATCATTTATCACTTGGTATTTATAGATAAGCCGTTTTCAGATTTTTCGTCTCACAGATGATAACGAAGTAACTGCAATAAAAATGGTTTACAGCAGCTTTTAGCTAGTATTGTATACGTCAAAAATTTTTACAGAGGACTCCCCATATTTCAGACAGTTCAAAAATCTTCTAATTTAGGAATTAAGAACATGTCCCTTTATGAAATCATTATGTTAATCATTTCAAGCAAAGTGTCAAAAATGGCGGGTGTTTCCGCGGTCGATTGCAAACCACAACAGTTGTTCAGTAAAAGACGGACGAAAATTATGAAACCAAACATGTCGTGGGACACCTCTACCAGTTGGGTACCATTAATGGTCGTTAGTAAGATGTAAAGATTTTATTCACTATGCGTGCAATGGGTATTATTGTACATATTCACTGAAAAGATAGGAAGAGCAGGTCCTACTTTATGCACAGCTTATGTTCAAATCCGCCCCACTTATGATAGTATTGCGGAGACATATAAATAATTTTGTGCACGAGATATAGTAGAACCTAGAGAGAATATTTTCTTGAGACGATTTTCGATGCCTGTTATCTTGTTGAGACAACACACGGATTGTTGGGACAGTTACGACAGAACTTCGTTCGACAATATGTTTCTAGCATAAGTACCCGGAACAAATGCTGAATGGACTAATAGAACTGCGCAGCAAATTAGTCATAGGAAGTTTCCATAGCACCTTAATCATCATATGAAAGGCACTATCTCCCGCGTTAATCACCGAACATACTACTACAAACGATTCATGAAAAAACCTTCAAAAGTACCGTAATCAGCACATGAATAGCACTCCGTCCTACGTTAATCACGTAACAAATACGAGACTAGAAGCTGTGGGTCTATACAGAAAATTATAACAGCGTAACAGTAAAGTTGAATGTGGATACCATTGAGATACGAATAGGAAAAATACGAACGGGAAACATACAGTGCTCTTTAATAGTGCTAAAAATGAAAAAAAATTGTAAAATTGTGATATGGAACACTGTGGCTCACACTAAATGTATTGATAGTGACTGATATTAACACAGTTCTGAAGTGAATTGTATGTATCGAGATTGTATAGGACCTTATAATAAAATTCTTTGCAGCAACTTTCGTCAAAGTTACGATAATTTCTGCGACAAATTAGCCAGCGTTACACACTGTGTATCCAGCCAGCAGCAGTTGTAAATTAAATATCGTTTTCACGCTGATCACTTCACGCTCGATAGTGAAGGTACCACAATAAATAGGTTACACGCATAATTAATATAATACTGTAAGGTGTTGCTATTGACATAGATCTGGAGGAAACCATTTCCAACAATTATTTTAATGAGGTAACTTGATAAATTAAGCAGATAGAGAAAATATAACAAAAGTGGTCTTGTTGGATATTTCTCGTTGTCAGCAGAACAACGGTAAATTGGAAAAGCTTCTCTCTTTCTTTTACAGCTTTCAGCTTTGTCCTTTTCCGATCAGGGTTTCACACATAGAGTATGTTTTTTTACAGACAGATTTTAAGATGATTTGAGATTCTATAGAGAAAATGTGAGTAAATAATGACTATGAAGTAATAAAGTTAATAATAGCAGTATTTCTACTACTCTTGCAGCTCCCACTGGCAATGATAAAATATAAATAATAATATTGAAAGATATAAAAAGAATTCACAGTTGTACAAAACAGATGTTTTCTGATATAGCGAGGTCTGAGGAAAGGAAATTTAAATGGACCACACCAGCTAAGATTAGTGGGAAAAGAGAGAGATTTCTTTGGAAAGAAGGATTTACTTGAATGACGGGTGCCTAGTCATTCATTATAGTTGCATAAGTAGATATGTCATTAACTGAAGCTAGAGATGTTGTTCAGTTCTCTTCTCCCGAGACGAGTTCCAATTGCTGAGAAGGACTTCGAGAAAGTGGCTAAATGACGGACTGGGACACAAGGGATTTTACTCTGATGGGACGGGTATTCCGGGCATTTTGTCCAGACAAGAACGTTACAGTCGAGGAGAGATATGAAGTAGAGTGTATGTTCATAAGACAGTAGAGAGGACAGATGGTATGAAAATCTCTGCCCTCGTCTCCACATTTGGCAGGATAGCTGTGCATATGATGGTGAAATATGATGAAAAAATCTAATCACAGATATATCTAATACAGGCATTTATAACTAGTTTCAGGCACCGTGAGTTTTCTTGAGGAAGGACTTGCAGGGTAACGTCACCATAATCAATAATTTTGTATAAGTTCCTATTTCAGGTCAAGAGGGAAACGCTTCTTGTAGTTTTGTCTGGTGTGGAGAGATGCTGACGCCTTCTTGCACAGTGCATTTACGTGCTCGGTACAATTTAGATTTTCAACCGCTATTACTCCTACTCTCTTAGCTGAAGGAGAGAAGTTGATAATTGTCCCATTTAGAATTAGAGATTGCAGGGATTCCTAATATTCCGCGCTAATTAGCCTAGAAAGACCAACCAGTACCGCTTGCGTTTTTGTTGGGCTGAGGTTTAACCTTACGTTCTCCACCAATCTTGATAGGGCAAAAGGGTCAATCCTGAGATTCTCGATAGACGTCTTCAGGTTTATTTGCCTGGGTCACCTGGAGGAGACTTTGGTTGTAGAAACATGCATTTCAGCTCTTCAGGATGTATCCCGTCTCTGTAAATACCTGCCAAGGAATGGTTCCTTTCTCAGAGGAACGAGGAAGAAGTCGCTGTGTGATACGTTATGAAATTACGGAGTAAGGTGGAGGAACAGCTGTAAGCAGCAGCATGTGCACTGTGTCCTGTGTCCTCTTGTCATGGCATAAAGGCACCCTTTTTGACTGCTTCCTGAGACCCTTGTCTTCACAACCTCCCGCAGACTCAATAGATTTCAGCAGTGTGGTTCAGTGTGGTCCCATACCAACATAGTCTCTTACAGACATACTAGCCCCAAAAAGACAGCATAAACTTCCCCACGTCTTAAGTCTTCATAGTAGTACACCATACATTTGCTCGTGGTGATTAGGCGGGCAAAAGAATCGTCTGGTATGACTCCTGGCAGAGCTTCAACATTTCAGCTGTAGCCTTGATTGCCCTGATTCGACGGGAATTTTTAATTTGTGTGAGCAATCGCCTAAACCGATGGACGGTGATCTTTATCATGTTCAAAGTGTCGTCCAGGAAGCTGAAGAATGATCTATGACTAATTTACATTTTCTCCGTTATCACTTGGATGGTGACACGCCAGTCTTCGAACGTTGGTGCTTCCAGTTCTCTGGCGATTCCTAGTTATTAACAAAGATATGGTTTCCCATTTCGTTCTTCGTCATAAGGAAATGTTTGACCACCAAGAAAGCGTATGCAGCCTGTGACCAATAAATCGAATGACGATAAATCGCTCTTCCACTTCCACCAACTCATCATGGATTGTTGCAGCATTGTTTCCAGAAAACAGATTACTGCGCGATGGTACACGTCATCGATGACCTGCCACATTTTATATTGGACCCTCAAAGAGAGTACTATGTTATTGTGAAGTGGGCATTTTAACGGAATTGCAGACATTCGCCTTCAAGGAAACAAAAAAAATCAATTGCTTAGCTTTACTCTTCAAAGTCAAAGCTGAAACTGAGCGAGGTGGCGCAGTGGTTAGCACACTGGACTCGCATTCGGGAGGACGACGGTTCAATCCCACGTCCGGCCATCCTGATTTGGGTTTTCCCGTGATTTCCCTAAATCGCTCCAGGCAAATGCCGGGATGGTTCCTTTGAAAGGGCACAGCCAACATCCTTCCCCATCCTTCCCTAATCCGATGAGACCGATGACCTCGCTGTCTGGTCTCCTCCCAGAAACAACCCAACCCTCAAAGCTGAACCTTTAGCCAGTTGCATAAACAACGAAAAAAGCACGTCAAATTTAAAAGAACCCAACATCCCTAAAACTGACAAAGTTTCGCAGAAGCCCTAAATTCAGAGCGATCATCACTGCGAGATGCTTTTAATAGTTTCCACAACAAAACTCCGGCTCTAAATTTGGCAGAAGTTCCAAAGGGTTTCTGCTCGTATGTCAAGTACACCAGCAGCAAGATGCAATGTATATCTTCAGTCCACGACAGCAATGGTAGTGTCACCAACGAGAGTGCCACTAAAACAGAGTTAACTAAACATGGATCTTCAGAATTGGCTCAAATGGTGCAAATGGCTCTGAGCACTATGGGACTCAACTGCTGTGGTCATTAGTCCCCTAGAACTTAGAACTACTTAAACCTAACTAACCTAAGGACATCACACACATCCATGCCCGAGGCAGGATTCGAACCTGCGACCGTAGCAGCCGCACGGTTCCGGACTGCGCGCCTAGAACCGCGAGACCACCGCGGCCGGCGATCTTCAGAATTACTTCACCAGTGAAGACGATGTAAATATTATAGAATTCGAATCAAAAACAACAGCCAACATCAGTAACATAGATATCCTCGGTGTAGCAAAGCAGCTTACGTCACGTAACAAAGGCAGGCGCGGCCACTCGTCCAGATTGTATACCACTTAGATTCCTTTCATAGAATGCTGACACAGTAAATGTATACTTAGCTATCATATTCAACCGCTAGCTCTTCGAAAGATCCGAACCTAAAAAACTAGAACCGCTGGTCGCACCAATACCTATGAAAGGAAATACGACTAATTCGATGAATTATGGACCCATAACACTGACGTCGATTTGCAGTAGTATTTTGAAACATACACTGCGTTAGAATACTAGGAAATAAACTGTAAAGAATGGTCTATGACACATAGAATGGATTCAGAAAATATCTTCCTCGTGAAACTCAACTAGCTGTTCATTCTCAGATTCTCATGAATTAATGAGGGCTATTGGCAAGGAATGTCAAATTGATTCCATATTTTTAGATTTTCAGAAGGCTGCTTACACTGTTCCTCAAAAGCGACTTGTAATCAAACTGAGTGCCTACGGAGCATCGCCTCTGTTTGCGACTGACCTTGTGATTTCCTGTAAGAAAGGTCGAAGTTCAGAGTAGCTAACGGGAGGTCGTCGAGAAAAACAGCAACAATATCCAGTAATATCTGATGTTCCTCGCAGGCCAGTGTGGCCGAGCGGTTCTAGGCGCTTCTGTCTGGAACCACGCGACCGCTACGGTCGCAGGTTCGAATCCTGCCTCGGGCATGGATGTGTGTGATGTCCTTAGGTTAGTTAGGTTTAAGTAGTTCTAACTTATAGGGGACTGATGACCTCAGATGTTAAGTCCCATAGTGCTCAGAGCCATTTGAACCGGTTTTTTTTTTTTTTTTTTTTTTTTTTTTTTTGGATGTTCCTCAAGGATAGTTTACTGGGCCTCTGCTGTTCTTGAACATTTGGTTACTTTATATTTGCTTTGCTCGATGTATTTCAATTTTCCTCTACAATTTTAACCCACCATAAAGTCTTAACAGATGTCGTACCACACTGTCCCTTTTTCTTCTCAGTGTTTCCCATATATTCCAAACTCCTCACTACTTACCTTATCAGTCCACACGATTTTCAACATCCTTCCGTAGCACCATATCTCGAATGATTCGATTCTCTTCTTTTCCGGTTTTCCCACAGTCCATGTTTCAGTACCATACAGTGCTGTACTCCAAACCTATATCCTCATGTATTCTCAGAAATATCTACTCAAATTGAAATTTGTGTTCAATAGTAGTAGATTTCTCTTGCCTACTAAAGCGATTTTTGCCAGTGCAAATCTGCTTTTTGTCCTCCATGCTCCGTACTTCATAGGTTACTTTGCTCCAGAGTTAGCTGAGTTCCTTAACTACATCTACTTCGTGATCACCAATCCTGATGTTAAGTTTTCGCTGATTACATTACTTTCATCTTCCTTCCATTTATTTTCTGTCCATATTCTGTACTCTTTAGACTGTTCGTTCCATTCAGTGGATCCTGTCATTCTTCTTCAGTTTCAATGAGGGTAGCAGCGCCATTAGCGATTCTTAGCATTGATTTTCTTTCACCTTGAATTTTAATTCCGTTCTTTAATCTTCCTTTCATTTGTGTCATTGATTATTCGTGTTTTGGATTAAACAGTAAGGGCAAAAGGTTACACATGCGTCTTACACCCTTTTTAACCAGAGTATGTCGTTCTTGGTTTTCTACTATTGTTATTCCCTCTTGTCTCTTGTCCATGTTGTATATTACCTATCCACTTGCTCAGTTCGTCAGGGGCTATTTTGCTGCCTAGGTAGCGGAATTCCTTCACTTCATCGATATCGTGATCACCTATTCTGACGTTAAGTTCTTCTCTGTTCTCGTTTGTGGTACTTCTCATTACTCTCATCTTTCTTCGATTTACTCTCAGTCCATATTCTGTACTCATTAGACTGTTCACACTATTCAACAGATCCTGTAATTCTCCTTCACTTTCATTCAGAATAGCAATGTCATCAACGAATCTTAGAAGTGATATCCTTTCACCTTATATTTTAATCCCACTCTTCAGTCTTCGTTTTATTTCCGTCATAGCTTCTTCGAAATACAGCTTGAACAGCAGCGGCGAGAGACTCCATCCTTTCCTTCACGACATATAATCCTAGCACTTCTTTCTCAACCTTGCACTCTTATTGTTCGCTCTAGGCTATTGCACGTATTGTATATTACCTATCTTTCTCTGCAGCTTACCCCATTTTTCTCTGAATTTAGAAAATGTTGCACGATTTTACATTTTCGAATGCTTTTTCCAGGTCGGGAAATCCTATGTACGTGTCTCCATTTTTCTTTAGTCTTGTTTACACGACGAACCGCAGCATTAGAATTGCCACTCTGGTGCTTTTACTTTTCCTAGAGGCAAACTGATCGTCATCCAACCGTGCCTAAACTTTCTCTTCCATTCATCTGCGTTTTAATTTTGTCATCAACTAGAATCCATGGGTTGTCAAGCTGATTGTGCGATATTCTGGCAGTTTTCAACTCTTGCATTCTTCGGAATTATGTGGTTGATTTTCTTCTGAAAGTCAGATAATATATCGCCAGACTCATAAATTATACACATGAACTGGAATAGTCGTTTTGTTGGCGGTTTCCCTAATGATTTTCGAGATTCTGATAGAATGCTATCTATTTCCTTTGGCTTAATCGATCTTAAGTCTTGCACAGTTTTCAATTCTGATTCAGGCACCGGATCCCATATCTCTTCTATGTTGATATGTGTTTCCTGTTCTATCACCTCATCAGACAAATTTTTCCCCTTCAATGTATTGTTTCCACCTATCTGCTCTCTCCTCTGCATTCAACAGTGGAATTCCCGTTGCACTGTTAACGTTACCATACTAGCTTTTAATTTCACCGGGCGTTGTTTCTACTTCTCTATAGGCTGATTTAGTCCTTCCGACTATCATTTCTTTTTAGAATTCTTCGCATTTTTCGTGGAGCCATTTCGCCTTAGCTCCACTGAACTCCCTATTTATCCCATTCCTAAAGAAATAGAGCTTCTTTATTACTGAATTTCACTGAACATTTTTGTACTTACTTCTTACATCGATCAACTGAAGTATTTCTTCTGTTACCCATGGTTTCTTCGCAGTTACTTTGTTTATACCATGTATTTTCTTTCCAGTGTATGTGACTCCTCTTTTTAAAGTATTTTGTTTGAGATAAAATGTGGCGGTATTGTGTTTGGTTCAGATTTCGGCGGGTGGAACAGTACAGAGTGGGACACGTGCCGGCCGAAGTGGCCGTGCGGTTCTAGGCGCTACAGTCTGAAGCCGGTCGACCGCTACGGCCGCAGGTTCGAATCCTGCCTCGGGCATGGATGTGTGTGATGTCCTTAGGTTAGTTAGGTTTAATTAGTTCTAAGTTCTAGGCGACTGATGACCTCAGAAGTGAAGTCGCATAGTGCTCAGAGCCATTTGATTTGGGACACGTATTCGTATGTCCTATATATGCTGTCTGCAGTTTTCCAACTGAAATGCTGATATATTCGACGGATCGCGTGAAAGTTTAAAATAGTCACTGAGTTCATGCTATAACTTCTCCATCTTGACAGATAGGAACAAAGTCAAAATGAATGGTTCACTAACTTTTCGTCGCCATGTGTCGGTATTACACAAATTTCAGACTGTGTATGGTTTCTTAATTGCCCCGAATGTCTGATGCAGCAGGGAACAATATAAATTTTTAATATCGCCCTGTAAAGAGTACGTCTGTGCTACACTGAGCTGTGTCACTCCCCTCATGCTTCGAATTCACGGCCTCTGTGGCAGAATTCACGAAAGGGGTGAACGGACACAGTCGCAGTTTATCTCTGGCCGTGCCGCCACACGAGACCAGGGCTAACTTTGTCGTAATTGGCTGCACGGAAACTCTCACCGGCAATCACAGCGACATCGCCCTCATTAGCTAACTTCCTGGGCCACAGACGCAACTTAGCGCTACCAAAAGCACGCCGAAACAAAATGCGGAAATGTTGATTACTTCTCTTGTGGCCGCGCTCGCTGTGCGAGGTTTCCAGGAGAAGCGGGCCTCTTGGCAGAGTTCACTACCTGTTTGGGAACCCTCCGAACTTTAACATGATTTGAAAATTTGCTTTACAAACTAGAAAACAAATTTATTTCATTTAAAAGTGCTATTGACACAATATTAAATATACTTTGTCTGTTTAAGAAGGAATTTGGAGGACCTAGTATATATTAACACAACTTATTTTATAAAGATGTCAAGGGCGTTACTTTCAGCTGAAGATACCTATTTCAGTGGTCAAGATATTAATGTAATATAATGTATTTTTCTTTTTTGTTCTATTTATTGTGTTACCATATATTAAGAAATGAGATCAAAATCTGGGATGAAAGGATATCAGTCATAAAATTCGCTAATGTCGTTATCCTTATGAAAAGTGAAGTAGACTCACAGCACCTGTTGAATGTCTAACGAATACACACTATGGACTAAAAGAGAAAACTGAAGCGAGAAGAAATGAAGAGCAGTAGTAATGAGGTCAGCGATAAAGTTATCAAAAGTAGAGACTTCAAAATAGGCGAAGTGGAGCAATTCTGATAGCTAAGAAGCAAAATGCACACTACAGAAGAAACAAGCTGGACATAGGAAAACGGACTAGCACAGGCAAAGAGAAATTAATTTCTATTAAACATCTTCGGCAACGGCCTTGCCGCAGTGGATCCACCGGTTCCCGTGAAATCACCGAAGTTAAGCGCTGTCAGGCGTGGCCAGCACTTGGATGGGTCACTATCCATGCCGCCATGTGCTGTTGCCATTTTTCGGGTGCACTCAGCTTCGTGATGCCAACTGAGGAGCTACTTGACCGAGTAGTAGCGGCTTCGGTCAAGAATACCATCATAAAGGCCGGGAGTGCGGTATGCTGACCCCACGCCCCTCCTATCCGCGTCCTCCAATGCGGATGACGCGGCGGTCGGATGGCCCCGATGGGCCACTTCTGGCCTATAGACGGAGTGTTTTTTTTTTTTCAAACATCTCCCTTAAATTAAATATGAAATTTCTGAGAACGTACCATCGGGAAAAGGTAAAGTGGGACCGCTCAACAAACATTGAGAAAGAGTGCTACCAACATTCTGTCAAGTCACTTGTACCACTAGTGTGCTCAACTGGCAACGAAGCCAGAGATTCACGAAAAAAAAGTAAAATAAAATAAAAAAAAATAAGCGGAGTGTTTTACCAAAAAGGTCGATTTTCTCTAAGGTGAATGTGGAAGAAAGCTAGTCACCTACGATAGTCACAGCCAACAATAACACTGGTTTTTTGTGAGACTTGTTGTAGATCTCGTAAACCCATTCACTGATTCGTTTATAATTTTACATTTCTAACAGTGCATTAAGCGCTTCATGTTGACGCGTGTCTTTTACATCCTGGTCATTGTAGATTCGTCTATGACGTCAACATAAGGACTTGACAGTTGTGGCTTATTAATCAGATATTGATGATCCATTTGAATGAATCGGTGCTTATATTACTTGGAATTCCGTGAAGTAAACGATGGGGATCTAGCAATTCATAGTAGGTTACTACTACAAGTTTTGGTTAAATTGATCACACCAGATCGAGAACAGGGACTTTCGGTACGTCTCGAAGCAACCGGTAATGATAAATCCAGAGAAGGCTGAAATGCAACATATTATTTTCCAGCACGCCCCAGCACGTTTCGAGACCTTCTGTTGGGATTGTCTTCAGGAATCTACAAGCGTTCAGGGTCCCGATATTCGTGTGGTTTTAATCATCACTTCGAAAATTAAAATTTTGTTCGTCGGCAGTCGTGGTAGACACTGAAATTCCTATGCCACACTATGGCAGCGCGTCTCCAGAAGACCCAAAGCAAAATGGCGGTTACTGGTGTTGCCGAGAATGAAATACCACACGATAACCCAGCCTGTTGGTGGGCTGTGAATTATTTGTTTCAATCCCCTATAAGATTTCACACACATTTGAACATTTTTTTTTTCAATCCACTAGCGGAGTGCTGCGGTACAGTGACAGTACTAATGTGTAGCAGGCGCACACTAACAAGAAAACAAAGGCACTTTTGAGTCGTGGTGCGCCTTTTCTGGCTCACCAACTCTTTGGGACGTCACTATCGATTACTCGGCTGTACTACGATCTTTGCCCCTGTTGTGATCTGGGGCCTGTTTCTGCGGTCGCGGCAGTGGGGGTCGGACTCGCCACGAGGCGGAAGGAGCTCTCGGGGACGAAGGAGGAAAACACCCAGGCAGGGCCAGCATCGGCGCGGCCGGTCTACCTTGCAAGACGGTCGCGAGTTAGTGGTGGAAATGCCTGATGTCAGTCCCGGGCGCTGTTCGTCGCATTGCTTTGGCGCCTGTTTTCTCGGAGAGACCCATCCCTCGAGAACATCTCGAACAACGCTCTCCATCGAAGATGTAAGTGATTTTGGTGACTTCGTTTCGTTGAACGATTTGCGTTGCAGCGAGTGTACCTGTTGGTTGGTTGCCCTAATGTACGTGTTGCTGAAGTAAGAGCAGCCGGCAAGGTGTGTGACGGCATGAAGTCCAGCAGTCACTACTTCCTTTAAAAATCAGTGTTCCCAAACGATGTAGTAACTGTAAAGTATTGAAGACATTAGGTCATAGTCTAGTTGTAATTTTCTGCATACGAAGCTTACACAATTTGAAGCTACATGCAGATCTATGCAACGAAAGTAAAGTGAACCATTCCTAGTATCGTTGTGAAGTTGTGCATTTGAATCACGTGGTATTACCTTGAATTTTTTTCCATTTCATCTTTGTACACATTGTCGGCCTTAATCATATGTGGAAATATTGTTTGGCAAACTATGAGATTGTAAAAGTCTGATACTGTATTTTCAGCATTGGATTTGTGTGCAGTACTTAGTTTAAATGTTTTACAGCAGTGATATTGGAGTAAGACTTAAGTCACGTCTGTTGAAAGCATTTATTGGTTCTTCGTTTATATTTTTGTTTTGTGATCTCTTAAGTTATATTAATTGATGTTTGCTTGGTGTTTTCCGTGTTTTCTGCGGTCTGTTTGTGTTCGTTTTCCTCGAGTTGGGGTGTGTGGGAGCGGCGCCACGTTCTCCTTAGGTGCACCGAAGTTGTGACGTGTCATCTAATGGGAAGTGACTCCCGGTTGGGCCCCGGCGTTTAGGTGTTGTTTTGGACGGCTGGTCTGCTGCTTCCGGCATTTTAAGTTAAGTCACCTTTTGCCCAGGGCAGCCTGGCGTCACTGCCCGTTTCGTAGGCATTTAACCTGTTTCATGTATATGTAAAAAAAGGGGTTTTAAAGTGCTTGTGAATCAATTATATTAACTTGTGCTGCATGTGTTATTCGGGTTCGTAACGAACTGGTGTGCTTTGTACATAACTTTCATGTTGCAGATTATTACCTTTAAAAGAACGATCTGTGCCACCTTTTAAAATCACCTTCAGTTTGTAATTTATGTTTCTTAAGTATTGAAATCTCCGTAGCTCATCTTTTAAGTCAGTTGTTGTGATTGCATATTTGGATATTGTCTTAAACACGGCCACGTGTTGATTGCCTCTTATCTGTTTTATAAAAGCTTGTTTTGAATAAAATGTTAATTATTTACTTGCTAGTTGTGTTAAGGAGTGACGTACTAGGGGCTTTGATCTTCCATGCTAAGTGTACCCCTCATCCCGACTTCCTAAGTCACAACTGTGACGTAAAATTTATTTTTCCGAGGTTTCTACTACAGAAACTTTAGAGTTGGTTCGGAATAATCTTATTTTCCATAACAAAGCAGGTTTATCATTTGTAAATGAACTGACTGGCCTAGTAGCCCAATCTTTTTCGTTTGATTATTTTTCCTTTAAAGGGCGTATTTTCGTGAAAATGACGGCTTCGCAATGGGCTCAAGCCTTTTCCCCATTCTATCTGAGATTTTTACAAACGGTCTTCAACGTGAACTCTTCGCGAAGCTGAATGAGCTGGTTAGTAAAATTGTACTCGACAAACGTTGTGTTGATGTAGTTGTCGTTTTAACGGATGTAAAGACGAGGCACTCAGGAGGCTAAAAGAACTTTTAACGTTTTCCACCGTGATTTAAATTTGAAGTTGAGATTTCTCTTAACTTTTAGGATAAGTCTGAATGGCCAGTGTTTAGAATACGAGATTTTCCGTACGCCCACAACAACATATAACATTATTGCTGCGAATTCTAGTCGTCCCCCATCACAGAAGAAAGCATTATTTCGTTCAGTGTTCCACAGGTTGAAACAATCTGTACTTGACCAACAGACCACCGTTAGGAAACGCAAATGCATTTAGAGAACAGTGATATTAGGAAAATGGGCGACAAAAAGTTACACAGACGCACGGAAGGACCGGAGTAAAGAATAAGTAGTTGGATATGCTGCTGTGACATATGGTGGCCAACCCTCTCTGAAGATTAGTAATGAGTTTAAGAATCATAACATGAAGGTAGGTTTTAACGCTTATAACAAATTGGGGAAGCTCCTACGCCATAGTATAGAGCAGCTTGTTAATAAGTTTTGCAATGGGGAGGTCTATAAGATTAGGTGTAGAGCCTGTGCCAGGGTTTATATCGGACGGACTAGGAGTCAACACGACATAGGGACCTCGGTTACCCCAGCTGTTACAGTGTACTAGCACCTCATTTACGTCAGTGTAACCGTCAGTTTCGTGACATCGAAAACAATCTACAGATTCTTCACCATGAGAAAAAAGGGGTTTGTTTGGATATTTTAGAAGATCTAGAAATTTTCGTACTTAGACGATGCTTCCATGACCGACTAGTTAATGAGCAAAACAGTGAAACAAGGGATTGTTTTTTTCATATTTTTTATAATTTCTTCAACTGCCATTGAAAAAAAATTGTGTGCTCTTTGCAGCCACTGTTTGTAACACCAAATGTTCGTTGACGTTTGCCAGAATTCTGAGTTTATTTTTTAATATGCTATCATTTCCACATATGTAATACTGTATTTACTGTCGTTACCTTACACGATTTTATGTCTTTGAGCTACACTCCTGTAATTATTAGGAATCTTGATATACGACTTTTATTAAATTTCCTTATGATACTGACGATTCGGCCACATGGCATAACACACCACTTTGCGTGTTACCTGTTGCTCTCGCGCTGGTACATTTGGTTTCTGCCTGTGCGAATGAAAGGTTATTGCACCTGATACACCACACGCATTTCTTGATGTATGGCATTTACAGCTGCCTTTTGAGCTTATGTAAATTGAAATGTTGTATTTTCACAATACCACATCTCGTCTCATAAAACACTGATTTGAGTAATCAGAGGCCAAGAGCCATTTATTTGCGTTGTATATTATTTAACTACGCATTGTAATGATGTATTTTGACGATTTACAAGGAGCAATGAATCCAGCGCTACTGACGCGCCGAAGAAACTATAGACTAATTCATCGCGCATGTAGAAACATCGATATTAAAGACAGACTCTGAAGACATTTGAATATGACAAAAAAAAAAAAAAGCGCGCAACCCATCTTCCACTGCCGGACGATATCACTCTCTTTCTATCTCCTGTATAACACGGATGCACCATTACATAGGCGTCATTATAAGATTTGTAATTTGTTTAAATCTACAGAGATATACTATTATTTTGTTGCATGTTAGATTAGTATGTGTGAAAAACGTAGAGTGGTTAATGAATGAACACTTTTCCAACCACCACGTCATTGTTATTGACGCAAGTGTTAACATGTTATATATGTTTTAAATCCAAGCTCGTAATTATAGTGTCAATTACTCTAAATTTGTGTTTGCTTTGGTAGCTGGACAACCTTAACCACTTACTTTCTATGTGCCAAGTTTTTTTTTTTTTTTTTTTTTTTTTTTTTTTTTTTTTTTTTTTTTTTTTTTTTTTTTTTTTTTGACAGTGCCAACCTTGTCCGACGTGTCATTATGTGGACAGAACAGTCGAGGCTGACGTTAACATTGTACTTATACTCCCCCTTGTAATATTCTTCAAACTCAATTTTAAACTGGCCCTTAGGTACATTTTCAGTGCGGGTGACATCCGGGAATTTCATAACAAACTTCACTTCTCAAATCGCACCTCACTCGCACAAAGCCTCGCTGTTCCACAATGGTACGCGACACTTTCTAAACGGGAAAGGGAGCCACGTAAGTATATGTTGCTTCCCCTTCTCAATCTGATGCATAATAATAATAACAATAATAATAATAATAATTCCTTACATCAGAAATTGCGTATGGTACGTACATCTTCGATTTTTTATTATTTTTGTGCAGTTTTGAACCTCTTAGTTATGCATACTTGCTTTTGTATTATGGAAAAGTTAGTAATCCCAAATTTTTATTACCGACAAGTCACCAGTCGAGGGCTGGGACCGAGACATGTTGTAGATGTGGGATAAAAAACTTTCAAAAACAACTACGAGATTTTTTCAGCAACCAACATTTTAGTCATTTTTATTAAAGTTAAAACTCATTACCTCACGTAACAAAGGATATTATCTTCAGCTAGAACGGTGATTGAAACCTGCGAATTTGTTCAGTGTTTATTCGACTCCACTGTTCTAGCCGGCGCGCTGCACTCAGAAGCTGCGATCGCGGACGTGGTGGCACTCACCTATGACCGTGAAGTTGACCTTAGAGTTGCGCGTCTGCGCGAAGCGGAAGTCGACGCGGCAGCGGTAGGTGGCCTGGTCTCGCGGCCGCACGCTCTCCACGGCGAGTGCTGCGGGTGGCCGGTCGGTGACGAAGTAGGCGCGGCTGCCGAACACCGTCTCGTTGGACCAGCGCTCCGCCTGCGAGAAGTCGCGCTCGCGGGCGTCCACGCTGCGGACAGACGGGAGCGTGCCGGTTTCAGTACACTGTGTGCTGATTGGCTGGAACAGAGGCGAGTCAGCTACGTCGTACAATGAAAAACTTAGTACAGGGTGTCCAGAAAAGGGCTCCCTGATTTCAAAATTAAATATCTCGAAAACGAAGATGATAGAGGAATGCAGTAAACGGTATGTTTATTGTGAAAGCTGTAAGAAGTTTATAAGTTTGTCAGAAATAATAGCTACAAAAGCTGCTAACAGACGACGCTGTACGCTGTACAGCTCATATCAGCATACATAAGTGAAATAATCGTATGAAAATAATCTTTGCAAACAATCACATCACAATGTTTTCAAATTGTTCACCATTGGCACTACAGAGGTGGCGCAAACGAAGAATGAAATTCGCCACTACATTTCGTAGTGTTTCAACCGAAATGGATGCCACAGAGATCGCCGCTTCAAGCTCGTCCAGCGTGGCAGGATGCTTCGGGCAGACCATGACTTTCACTGTGCCCCACAAAAAAAGTCAGAGAGTCAAATCCGTCGAATATGGAGGCCAATCCATACCTGCACCAGTAAATTTGGGATATTCCAAAGCAATGACTCGATTCCCGAAGTATTCCTCAAGAAAGCGAAACACTTGTTCGGTCCGAAGTGGTCTGGCTCCATCTTGCATTAACCATTCAGTACCTGGTCGATCCTCTAACGCTTGCTGTGTGGCGACAAATTGTTCCAAAATTGCAACGTAACGTGCACGAGTGACCGTTTCTCGAATGAAAAAAGGGCAAATAATGCCTCTGCTGCACACTGCAGCCCACACAGTAACTTTAGGAGAATACAGGGGTTTCGCTTCACACCACTATGGCTTTTCGGAACCCCAAAATCGCCAGTTCTGCTTATTCACGTATCCATTCAGGTGGAAGTGTGCTTCATCTGTGAACCAGATGCAGCCAACATCAAATCCTGCACTATAAATCATTGTGAGCATCTGATTAGCAAAGGCAACCCTTTGTTGCACAGCTCGTACGGGTATGGCCTGGTGCGTTTGAATTTTGAATGGAAACATGTGTAGACTCTTTCTCGGTATTTTCTGCGTGCTGGAACGCTTCAAACCAGTCTCAGATGCAATTCTACGGACGGATGACATTGGATTTCACTGAATAATTCCAGAAACTGTGGTGATATTTTCAGGCGTAACTGCGGTTTGCTTGCGGCCAACATGCCCCACTGGATCATCAGTTACGCTGCCTGTTGGTTGAAATTTTGCGAAGAGCGCACGAATGGTTTTCGCATCGGGTCCTTTTGGAACATTAAATCGTGCTTGAAAACTTCGCCTTGTTGCCGTAGGACTCTCTTCTAACCTGTGGTACTCTAGCACCAGGAAAACACGTTGTTCAATGGAGTACATGGTTTTAATCTCTTCCTTCGGTACGCTAACCTCCTTTAACGTTTCAATAGTGGAACTGATCGCTCTGGGCTTCGGATCACTATTTATACTAGGCATTACGTATGGTGATTAAAGCGCCATCTGTTAGCAGCTTTCGTAACTATTATTTCAAACTGCTGTATAAACTTCTTACAGCTTTCACAATAAACATACAGTTTACTGCATTCTTCTATAGATCTTTGTTTTCGAAATATTTAATTTGGAAATCAGGTAGTCCTTTTCGGGACACACTGTAACTAGCGCGTGCTTGAACTTTGCACAACGACAACCTTTTCAACAAACACTTCGTCGGGGGTTTTCCAAGATTTAACTTACAGCTTAGTAATATACAGGGTGTATCAAAAAGAATCATGCAATATAAAAAAGTAACTATTATATAATTTGAGATATGTGGGTGAACAACGTACTGCTGCAAAGAGCAAACTCTCGAGTTTTACACGGTTCTCACCGGGTAGCAGCAGTGTGCTCCCACTTCAGTTCTAGCGAAAATGCTGTCGGGATAACAGAAAGCGTTTTGCGCAGTGCGGGTCTGTAATAACTGTTCAGCGTCACTTTCGTACTACGTGTGGTGGGGGTCCAACTACAGCAAAGAGTAAGAGGCGATGGCTTGAACAACTCCGAGAAACAGGTTGTTTGTTCCAAGGCGAATCGCCGCACCGCCCCTGAGTGTCTAACACAGACGTCGAACGCATCTGCCATGGTTTCACAAGGACTCCGCAGAAATCCGTACGCCGTGCTGCTCGACAGCTCAACATGCCTCCCGATGTTCGTGTGTGAACTCTGATGGGACTTAACTGCTAAGGTCATAAGTCCCTAAGCTTACACACTACGTAACCTAAATTATCCTAAGGACAAACACAGACACCCATGCTCGAGGGAGGGCTCTAACGTCCGCTGGGACCAGCCGCGTAGTTCATGACTGCCTCGCCCTAGACCGCTCGACTAATCCCGCGCGGCTCCGATATTCGTCTGACGTCTGTTGCGTCGAGTTTACACATGAAACCATACAAAAGCTCTTCGTGAAGGTGACAAACAACAACGTGTGGAGTTCTGTATAATGGAGGGCGATAGTTTTCTTCCACGTGTTTAGCGATGAGGCAACATTCCATTTAAATGGAAAGGTGAACCGTCATAATGTGAGAATACGGGGTAGGTATCAACCACATGAAATTGTACAACATGATAGAGACTCTCCAAAATTTAATGTCTTTTCTGCAGTTTTACGAGAAAAAGGCTTACGGTCCATTTTTCTTTGCCTAGACACTGTTACAGGAAGCACAAATCACGATATCGCTGAGAGCTTTTTTTTCCCCCCCCACAGTTGAAGACTGATTCGAACGACTTCATTTACCAACAGGATGGGGCACCGCCACACTGTCATCTGGAAGTGCGGGAGTTTTTAAATCAAAGGATTACTGAACGATGGATCGGTCGCACTGGGCCAAATGATTCAGCTTTACATTACTGACCTCCAACGTCACAGGACCTGACTGTATGTGATTACTTCTTTGGAGGGGGCTGAGGTGGGAGGTTCACAAATGACTCTGTTTATGTGCCTCCGTTACCGACAACAGTAAATGAACTGGGACATAGCATAACACCAGCTGTAGAAGCTGTACCTCAAGACATGCTCGGTACAGTGTGCAAACAATTTGAATACCACACTGACATATCATAAAACGAAGGCTTTCACGACCGGATGTTTCAGCTGCCGAGAATTGGTCCGGGTTGTATGGCCGTGGTTCATGGAACTCTTCTATCCCTAATGTTTCGTTCAATGCTACGTTGGACATCTGCGGAGGTGACCCTGGCTGTGCTGAGTCTTGCCGACTAACGAGTCGGACGTCGAAGAACGGCCTAAATACCGTGGAAAGTGGGCGTTGTCTGGATTTCACGTGACAGCAGAGAAAAACCTTGTCAAGGATAAAATGTAACTATCGACCATAGTACGTCAAAGATAAAAACTTCTTATCGATTCTGTAGCGCCACAGTCCATACACCGCTGAGTTTCAATGCTTCTTCTTTTCTGTTAAAATTATCCCCATGTTTATATATTTCGATGGCTTCCTTTTATAGCCGTGGATAATAGTTCGTCATAGTACATAAGACATCAGTTTCCGAAAATTACACTACGTTATCACCCGACTGAAGAGCATGTTCCGCCACGGCTGACTTGTCTGTTTTCCCTAGTCGACAAACACTTTTATGTTCCTTCAGCCGTGTATTCACACTGCTCTTTCTAGTTCCAATGTAGACTCAACCACATGTATACAAGATACCGTCAGGGATAGAGCAGTTCCATGGACCATGACCATACAACCCGGAATAATTCTCGGCAGCTGAAACACTGATATATGCTGCGCATCTCAGCAGGGGTATATTGAACACCTATGAAAAAATAAGCATAAAAAATCTTTTTGAGCTTTCCATCCATCAAAAAACAAAATTAACTGTATATGTTTATCGGATGTTTCTTTTTTGATACACCCTGTACCTTGTAATCAATAAGCTGACTTCAGTAAATCTATTATACCTTCCTCTTTTAGCGCAACGTGTGTCGAGTTCAAAACTCCATTTTCAAAGATTGTACATTGTGTTTAAGGAGGAATTTCTATGTACAGGGTATTACGAGTATAAGGGCAGAGATTGTCATAATTGATACTTTAATATGTACCCACTTCAGTGAATTTGTAATTTTTTTCTGTCTCCACCATTCTTCCCGCGAACATTTCGCATCACCGTACCTGATTTATCTGGACGGTCGTAACTGCTCCACTCATTACAACTGAACCACCCCTGTCGCTACAGGCTAATCGTTTTGGTTCCATGTGTCCGCATTTGAACATCTGATCGACTTGCCAGGAGAAAATATGCGTTAATGTTTGGTCTATGCACATGTACTTGGGGGTACTAACCAACCAAGAAAAATACTACTCCTAATAGCTGTGATTATTAGACTGCAAACGAAGTAAACACTGATGTAGTGTTCTTCAGTACACTTTTCTCAGTCACGAGTAAAAATATCTGTACTTATACCTCTAACAACATGTGTAACGGGCAGTCAAATGGAAACGATGTACATGGAAAAAATAATTAAACTGCTCATCATTTACAAAAAATCGCCGGAACTGTTAATACATTTATCCCACTATGAGACAAGATGGTCAATACCTTCATGGAGAAAACACTGCAGGTGCCTACCGAACCGTGACTGTATGCAGACGTGCACCAATTCATCCGAATCAAATCGACGGCGACGAATGTCTGCCTTCGGTGATCTAAAAATGTCGAAATCGCATACAGAGGCATCGGGACAATATGGATAACGTGTAAGGGCTTTCAAGCGAAAGTTCTGCAGCATAGTCGATACATCCTTGGGAACATGTGGGCCCGCCCACATCCTCTATACAATCCCCGTCTGTTCCCATGCGATTCCATGTCTTTGGTGCCGTGAAGATAGACAATCGTGGCCGTCGATTTGCTTCGGACGAAATGCACGGCTGCGTACAGTCATGTTCCAGTAGGCAACGAAAAACATTTTCCACCTAGGCACTGACCGTCATGTCTTACAGCGGATAAGGTCTATATGTATTAAAAGCTACCGTTGTTACTTCTGATGTACTCAATAGTATGCTTACATTTATCGATTTGCCTCGTATTTATTTCAGTGCCTCTTGTAACAGGGTGACTCAGGATGAAAGTTACGTGGTTTGACGGGTGATAGTATCAGTGATTTTTGACATGAAACTTCATATGGACATAAGCGCTATACCGAAAGATTTCCGAGATAGACTATACTTAATGTACATCGTTATTTTGTTTCCTGTATTATTCATTTTTTGTCACTGATTACAAAGTACCAAAGTGGGGTAGAGGAAATAGTGACGAACAGTTTGGTATGGGACACTTGCGGTCCATTAAGTCGGGAAAGTACCTCAAGTTGGTCTACAAAAACTAAGTAACAGTGCACGTGACTAGCGCGAGGTTTTCGATATTCTCCCGCTCTCTTCACGCGAACTATAAGTCCTAGAGAAAAAAAAAATTAATAGGTTGTTTTTTGTAGGGTATTCAAACTAGTTTCATATTGTACTGTGACTCATTTTCGCTAGAGGGTGCTGTTTTTGGGTTAATCAAGAAAAATGTATGAATGTGATAATTAGAGGTGTTTGATCTCAGAAACCATTCGGAATAGGCGTATGTCCATATAAAGTTTTTTGTTCCGTGCGACAAATACTATTATTCGTCGAAACATGTACCTTTCCTTCTGACCCAATCATTTGTTATTAAAATTCAAACGATTGAAACGTCTTCACTCACAGTGGATATATGTATTAGGAGTTATGGCTAGCTTTGAAATATTAAAGAGGTAATTTACTTATATCGATCGGTCTCGTTTCTATTTGACTGCTCCTTGTATTATAAAAATGTATGTTCAGTAAGTCCTCCTAATGTGCTGAACAAATTTATACAAAACATGCTACTCATACTGGTTTCTGTCCGGGAAAGCACTGAGGGTACTACCACCTACCACCCAGCAGGGTGGGAGTGGAGGTAAAAAAGAAGCGTAACGCACTTCGCGCAAATATACAACCTTGATACATCAGGTATTTGACAATGAGGGCACTTAACGACTTCTAAGCAACTTTAAACATAATTTCCAATCTTTCTTAAAATTTTTCTTGCGTCACGCATAACGTCGTCTGCACAACATGTTAACTGATCTGCAAGTTAAGCAGACGTCTGAAGCTGTTTTGTACATGGGAGTTCAACAGTTTACAAAACCGGTGATTTACAGGCTAATTATTATGTGGAAAGAAGCACTGTGGGGTAAGTACCAGCCGCATCCGACAGGTGTGACAGCAAAAAGGGGGTGACATTCAAGTATAACTCTGGAATACCTGGAGCAACTGCAACTTAAGTACATGACTTATTATCTGTGAAAAATCCTGGGGGAATAAAATTCCCTATTACACCTAGGAACGGGGTGTGGATGAGGAGGGATGACGTAAAAACCTGTATGTACTTATTTCCTGTATTTAGTTGACTCGGAATTCTGTCAAAAATATGTAGTGCAATTTATGTTCCTTATGTTGTGAAAGGGATTGAGAGAATGATCACTGCAAGGAGCCAATAATTTGTCACTCATTTTCGGGACCTAAGATCAAGACACATGGGTGAATGTCAAAGATAAATGTACCATCCTTTTGGGAGTCGTATGGCGTAAAGCAGCAGAGAATCAGACTAATATGTGTGCACTAGACGTCACATTGACATACGTTCAACATAAATAAATATTTATATAAACAGCAATAAATATTTTAGAAAGTTGTAGTATAAAGTAATCTGAAAATAACGTTCCATATAACATTTGTGTAATTTTGTATGTTAGAGTGATATAGCTATTAGAATGTAAACCACACTAATACTCACAGGTACTTGTTGAGCAAAGGCAAATGATTAACTTCAGAGTTGTTCAGCGGAACATGGTGATGCTAAAGAGATCGGGAGCACGGTGTTCCTAGGCAAGCCTGAAGACTCGCAGTTAAGGACACAACCGACATGCTGAATGCACCATGCGTTACATCATCCTGAAGTAAGGGTAACGAAACGAGTTGTCAGTGCAGCATTGCGCCAATCAGCACTGCACTGATTCGCGACCAGACACACAGTCTCTGGGGCATTATTTATATGCACCGATCTAGCTACTAAGCAGAGGCTCGAACCCATGACCGTAACCAGCGGCCACCATGCTGCCAGATCTCTCCACCATACCTGGACACCCATTACCTTCATCTGTCCGTTTCCTGCAGTAGAGTTCCTGATTTGAGACATTGGGCTACCCCTCCACTACATCACCCAGTGCTGCTAGCTTCATCGACCAACACCAGTCGCCGCTGTGGGGACCTGGACAGCGATCTGATGACGCAAAAGGAGACTACACGACACTCGGATTTTCTAATTTCTTATATTTGTGACATGAAGATCATAACTCAAACGTAAATCCAACAAAGCAGTTAGATGCAACTCCCCGAAATTCACGAAAAAATCGACTTTGACTGTTATCTGAGCGTCTTTAAAACTCTGAAGTAAGATCGAATGTTTGACAGGTGGTATGGCGCTGTGGTAGAATATTTTCCGACAACGTCTGTGGCCCACGTAAAATTTTAAGGAAAGATGCATCTCCATGGACAGTAGAATATATGAAGATGAAAATATACTTTAATGCATTTTCTAATTTGAACAAACTTTATTTATAAACGTTTTATAAAACACCACTGATTAAGAAGTTATATTTGGAATGAAAACGGATTTTTTGGTTGTAAATATTTAACTAGGTTTAAGAATACGTGGATTTTTCGAAAAATGACGATAATTTATTTTATATTTAAATTGAAATGAACTGTAGCAGCACCACAGTTCAAGATGGGAAAGTTAGATTTGGTGCAATATTTCGGAATGCACAAGTTACAACCAGGTGTGGGCTGGATTGCAGTTAGTTAAGCTGACCAGTAGTTGCATAGTAGAATGGAGGCCACAGGGCCATCGAACCGCTGAAATACGTAAATGCAGCAGTTTGCATGGTGCAAACTACAGGCAGAAGGTACCTGCTGGTGCAGCTGGGATGTGGTGCATACATGACGTGAAGCAGCGTGTTAGCAAAACAGAGGTGCACAGCACAGAATAAATTGTGTACTTTTTCATTGAGATTCAGTCAAGTGTATCAGCTCTTCTGAACGGCGTGGCGTATTACACTACCGGGCTTTAAGCAGCAACAGATGGAGTGACAGCATCCCAGTCCACGGCGGGTCATTGGATTGACCCTCTGAGGCTGACGCGGGGTCCACAGCCAGCCAGCAGTGGGCCACTCTTGGATAGCTACTGTGGGCAGTCATCTCAGCTCCCGACACACGCTGGAGACTTCCAAGGCGAGGGCTGCAGATTGGGACGCCAGATCACGGGCGGTCATTCCCGCCGCATTCTCAGCTATGCCAGTGAGCAAGAAGCAGCAGCGGGGCACGCCTACGGCTCCCAGCAGAGCAGTGGGGAAACAACGAGGATGGTGACCGCTGAGCCATCCTGACGTAATCAGAACTCTGCAGCTGGCGTACAGGGCTGGCTCGACACAGCGCATTGCACTAGGTCGCTGGGATGGTGGCCTCAGCATTGCGGGATCCTGTGACGCGGACTGAGGTGAACGGGGCATTGTAGCAAAAAACAATAAATCACCTGGAAAGTTCTCGCCGAGTTTTAATACGGCAACTCCTGGCACCCACCAAATTTATTTGGTGTCTTCCCACTACATTTAGTCATCCTGATACATTCAGTAGCAGAGGTCGACATTACAGAATGTAGAAAAACGAACAAAATAATAACCAAAACGATATTCAAAAAAATCAAAGGGCTCTCAGCACTATGGTACTTAACTGCTGTGGTCATCAGTCCCCTAGAACTTAGAACTACTTAAACCTAACTAACCTAAGGACATCACACACATCCATGCCTTAGGCAGGATTCGAACCTGCGACTGTAGTATTCACGCGGTTCCAGACTGAAGCACCTACAACCGCTCGGCCACTCTGGCCGGCAAAACGATATTCGAAACAGCGTTACCAGTCTTGAGCACTATCGATTTTTTTCCATCTTTAACCATTTTAAGCTTCTTGCAAATGCTTACAGAATATGCATCTTTGTTTAAATATTTGTTTAAACCACTTATCGAACTCAGACCACCCACTTGGCAGACAAGCCTTTTATCACAGAGCCATACTACCTGTCAAAAGAATCGTTTTTGCTTCAGGATACTCAAGGCACCCATTAAATTGCAAAATTTCTGAGTCGATTTTGACTAGAATTTTTTAGATCTGCATTTACTGTCTTTGTAGGATTCGGATTTGAGTTCTGAACTTCACCTACCATAAACATAAAATATTTTTAAAAAGTCCCCACGTGGTGCTCTTGTCAGCCTCCAGCATCTCAGCAGCGTCGAGCCAAAACACTGCGGCATACAGAACGCACAGCAGCGCAGCTCCGCTTACCCTTTGGTCGTGAGATCTACGCCTGACGACGCCCGTGCAACAGGGATACCCTGGGGCGACGCCACGTCGCTACACAGGACGATGGGGCGCCACTGTGACTACGTAGCTTGGAGCAGCGGAGAGTTTTCACACACACGGTCTGTCTTGCTGCAGTCACCTCCGAC
This sequence comes from Schistocerca americana, assembly GCF_021461395.2. Taxonomy (NCBI): domain Eukaryota; kingdom Metazoa; phylum Arthropoda; class Insecta; order Orthoptera; family Acrididae; genus Schistocerca; species Schistocerca americana. The sequence continues at coordinate 745,957,166 of NC_060122.1, read as the reverse complement.
GTACTCCCGTAATGTTCACCAGTCTGTCGAACCCACAACGCCCGTGCTGCAAAGCTGAACGCCACCCTGGCAACTAGAAAAACGTCTCTTCCATCCTTGCGTAGCGTTTATTGCACACTCCAAACACCAGCAGCCGATTTTCATAAATCCCAACTACTGTTTCAGTGCACTTTTCAATTCTGTTGAGAACAACAAAGTCATTTAGCTCAAGTGAAGCAGCGCTATTCGTAATCTGAGAGATCATTTCGTATCACGTGTTTACTTTTTATTTGTATGGATCGCATTCCAACCGTTCACACGAGATAAAATCATAGCTGGCAACGGCCAAGAAACATACCCATTTCTGTCGATCCATTAATCCGAGAAAGGTTTGAGTTATTACCTGACAACTAAACGATGAGGGGGTTCCGCAACGCCACAGCAATCTCTTCCCGCTACAGTACAACAAAAAATTCAAACTATTTTTTAAATCGTAATACTGCTGAAAAGATCAGAATGAAGGAGGCGAAACATATGGAAAAGCCGATTCTTATTTTCCGGTCGTGTAAGCTCTCTCAAGGTTTGCGGAAATTTGCAGACATTCACGTTGCTACGACAAGGTGCAATATTTTTCAACTTGTCAGTACCCCAATACGATAGACGAAACTGGTGTACATTAGAAAGCCTGAAAATGCCGTTGAAGCTGTTATTTATATTTGCCAATGTCCTTTCATCGACATTGCCTGCAAAGCTCTTGGAAAAACTGAAAAATTAAAAAAAGTTAGATCATGGGTCAAGGATAAAACTATTAGCAGCTCACGAGAATTTTTCTCGTTTATTTAACTTAAACAAGTTGAAATACTTCTAAACAATTTAATATTATCTTTAACCAACAATAGCTTTTAGGTAATGAAGAAAACTGTGATTTTTGTTTCACAGAAGTATCCTGGAAAACAATGAGTAAGTTTCCCGTTTTATTCCTTATTCCCAGTTTGAGGTATTTGAAAATCTGATTTCTTGTGGATGTTAGGCATGACCGATCTTGACATCAGAATGGTACTCATGAAATATCTCGCAAAATTAACACTGCGTGCAGCTGTATTATAATCTTTAGTGGGACACGACCGGTTTCATGGCCCATAGCCACATCTACAGGTGAAGCGGTACCTCTAAACATAAAAAAGGATACTTTGTCATTAAAGTCATCGATATAAGAAAAAAGGGAGACCCAACATTTACTGGCAAAACTGCACTACCCGCCAAATGCAGATGGTTATAAAATTAGCCAAATGATGCGTACACAGAGGAAGACCAGATTATCCAACACATCCTAGTGGTAGCCCCTAGGAACAGTAACCACCTGCCAGCAACATTAGGTCGTGAACATCTACTTACAAAACACTTGTGCGACCGATTATCGATTACTGCTCATCCGTTTGGGATCTTTTACCTATATTGATTACTAGAAAAGCCGGAAAAATTCCAACGAAAAGCAACACTATCCGTCAAGAGTGGATTTAGTAGGGGCGAGAGGATTATGGAAGCAATCAAGCAACTGCAGTCTCAAATACTGCAAGAGTGGCACAGAGGTTCCCTAGCCCTATTATAAGAGCGCATATCCCAAAACGATTTGAGCAACACATTACGACATACGAAATACACAGCGCTGAATGACAACGTTAAGATGATCATGGACATTAGAACTTCCGTCGTGTTCCATTGACGTTCTCCACACACGCAATTTGAGAGTTGAACGGGAAAGGAGTGACATTCTAGTGGAACCAGACGCACCCTCCGTCACACATAGAAACATACATTGCCTGACAAAAAGTGAGGCACTCTGAAGCTATGGTCGGATGTCAATGTAACTTAGACGTAAAACGCTTCAGCGAGTAAGTAAATAATGCGAGTCCGTAAGGCCTTCATTAATTGTTCTGTCAACAGTTGCAGTTATTTATTAGGCGCCTGATTTCGAACCCTTACAGGTTAATTTAGCAAGGTAAATGCCACAATCCACACATGCCTTTTTTACAAGTCAAAATAAATCTCAAATAACTGCAACTGTTGACAGAATCATTAACAAAAGCTTTAAGGATTTTAAATAAAATTGTTGTTCTCTGTCAACGAAATATTGAAAATTAGGAATAAACAATTAGAGTAGAAATTCTGACAAGTAAACAGCCTCCAGAGTGCAACAGTTTGTTCGAGTTCAGTATTGTTACCAAGCCTGGTACGTGTATAAGGGGCGTTAACGACATCAACTGTTGAGTGATCACACTAACAGACACTTAGTTGCCACGACATCGTGCGAGAAAGCATTATCAGCACCTGCCACAGTTTGAAAGAGTCTCGTTGTGGATTTCCACTTTGCCAGGTGGTAGAATTGTGCAGCGTCCAGTTTTGTGGGGCATTCGGGTGTGACAGCGGCTCCGTGTTATACGTCATGGCAACACACTTTGTCATCTAGCACCACTGGTCGGAAATTAGACCCAGCCGGAACAAGGAATTACCGTCCGATGCGTAGTTTGCACTTAATTCCACAACACAAACGGCTGTGATTGGAGTGGTGCTGCGACCAGTAAGCGTATACTGCTGATGGATGGCGATTAATTGCAGCTTGGCACTACCGAGATGACCGTCGTCGGAGAATATAACGGCGACCTGGGGAATCGTCCCATTCATCCGTTGTTTCTGAGAGCCACAGTGGTGTTAATCCAAGTGTGATGACGTGCGCAGCCATCAGGTAAGAGTTCTTGTCATGACTGGTAGTGATTACGGAGCTCTGACGCCACAGTTGTACGTGACGGACGCCCTTTGACCTCTTGAGTCAGCTCTCTTGCGACAGCATCATTATACTATTTTTAAACAAGAACAATGCTCGTGCTCGAATGCAACGTGCCTCTATATGAAACGTGTGCATGAGGTTTAGGTGCTCTTGTGGGTAGCAAGATTCCCAGTTCTGTCCCTAATCGAGCATGTGTGATACTTGGCTGGATGTTTACTCCCTACCATCGAGGATATCACCATATGTAATATGCCCCAGAAAAGGATACAACGGCTGTATGACACACTACTAAATCGAATCAATGCTTGCATCCGGGCCACAGAGTATGTAACTTTACACTAATAAGTGGGCTTAAATTGCCAAATTCTTTGTAAATTTGATCCGACAGTCCAGTCGCTGAAATGGCATCATTTTCTCTTTCAGCCCGTGGAGTTCCATTTCATTTCTTCCTCCATTTCTGGGTGCTTCGCAGTTATGTCACAAAGAGCTTCGGGCGTTCACTGGTAGGCGTACCAGTCCCTTTCGCCGTTGGCTGGTATACTGTGTGGATTTCTCGGCCTGCTGCTCCCATAAGACTGTATAACTCTCACGTTGACTGGCATCCCGCGAACTGCTTCGGCCACATCACTGTATTTACAGTTCTCGGCCACTGTCGACCAAGCAGTGGGCCTCATCTTACCACTTGTCGGTACTGCTATGATATTACGCTTCACTATAGTAAGTAAACTGTTTCCCTCTCACAAGTGAGATATGCTTTCTGAAAATTACGTGGGATTTATATAAAATATAATGCTATCACCGGCGGAAACAAAGTGTCACATGGAGTTTCGAATGTGAGTTGTGCCTTCAACATAAATTTTTCTGACTTTAGAAGACAGACAGTGAAAATTGTTAGACAAAGACTGCCTTTTTTTACACTTTACTAGTAACCCATTCTTCCAGACTTTTTTTGTTGTTGCAATTTTGTCATATGGTGACATGGTGGGAGACTGTGGCTGTTATTTGAAGACAAATCTTGATGGTGTTGAGACACCAATCAGCCACAAATTTATTTTGAGTTCCTTTATTCAAAGGGTGTTGAGACAGCAACCAGCCACAAACTTATTTTCAGTTCCTTTGAATAAAGGAACTGAAAATAGATTTGTGGCTGGTTGCTGTCTCAACACCATCAACATCTGTTTTTATTTTTTTTATTTAATGCATACCATCTGATTTTTCCTTGACTTCCTACTGTCTTCCATAGCTTATATTCGTCGCTAATTGGTTGATAAACCTTGTTTTGTTGAAATGAACTTCTGCTCGTTTTATCTGCCACGGAGAAGCCCAGTGCGAATATCTGTGAGGGTGTCCTGGTATGTCATAAATCGGTAAAATACCGATTTATCGTTCTAAAATTAAATGATAATCGAAATGTTTTCCAACACTATACATCTTCCGTCGAGGACAGTGTGTCATTCCTCATTACCGTTGCTTGTAATTTAATAACTAATTCTTATTGAAAAATACGATGTTTGTGTCGAAATGGCGTGAGACGGGTCACTTATCTATGTATACATAATTTGTTTATTTAGACTGTTCTTCCTTGCTAGTAACAAAATTCTAAATACACTGTGGCTCAAGTTTAGTAAAAATGAACATATTAAGCTTTGTCACTAATCATATTGTATGTGAAACAAACAGTTAACAACAACATGAACACATTTTTATTTTATAAGATAACGGTACCATTGATTCATGAAATATTCGCCTACAGATCAGAAGTATTTGTCCTGAAGAAATGGCTTGGTTTACATATAACGTCTGAATTGCTTCAAATTAGAACTGTTTTCAAATTGGACTTAGGAAAGAGTACAGTATGCAGACATAATAAGTTTCAATCATTTTCCCAATAACATTAAACGTGTGACAGGTAGAAATTAATTTTAAATCGAGTCAAATTTTTCTTCTGCGCAACTCCTTAGCCACACACGAATATTTAATTAAGCACTGGTATCAGGTGCAGTGAAGTAGTAAAATACACTGAAGCGCCTAAGAAATTGGTAAAGGCACGCATATTCAAATACGGAGATATGTAAACAGGCAGAATACGGCGCTGCGGTCGTCAACGTCTATATAAAACAACAGGTGTCTGGCGCAGTTTTTATATCGGTTACTGCTGCTACGATGGCATGTTATCAAGATTTAAGTCAGTTTCAACGTGGTGTTAAAGTCGACGCACGAGCGATGGGACACAGCATCTCAGAGGTACCGTTGAAGTGGAGATTTTTCAGTGCGATCATTCCACGAGTGCACCGTGAATATCAGATATCCGGTGAAGCATCAAATCTTCGACATCGCCGTGGCCGGAGGAAGGTCCTGCAAGAATGGAACCAACGACGACTGAAGACAATCTTTCAAGGTGACGAAAATTCAACCGTCCCGTAGATTGCTGCAGATTTCAATGCTGGGCCATCAATAAGTGTCAATGTGCGGACCATTCAACGAAACATCGTCGATATGGGCTTTCGGAGCAGAAGGCCAACTCGTCTACCCTTTATGACTGCACGGCGCTAAGCATTACGCCTCGCCCAGGCCCGTCAATATTGTCAATGAACTGTTGATGACTGGAAGCATGTTGCCTGGTCGGACGAGTCTCATTTCAAACTGCTTCGAGCGCATGGACGTGTACGTGTGTTGAGACAACCTCATGAAACCATGCACCCTTCATGTCAGCATGGGACTGTTGAAGCTGTTGGAGGGTCTGCAATGGTGTGAGGCGTGTGCAGTTGGAGTGATATGGGACCCTTGATACGTCTAAATACGACTGTGGCAGGTGACACGTAAGTAAGCAACTTGTCTGATCACCTGCATCCATTCATGTACATTGTGTATTCCAACGGATTTGGGCAATTCCAGCAGAACAATGCGGCACCCCACATGTCCAGAATTGCTACAGAGTGGCTCCAGGAACACTTTTCTGTGTTTAAACACTTCCGCTGACGTCCAAACTCCCCAGAAATGGAAATTATTGAGCATATCTGGGATGTTTTGTAACGTGCTGTTCAAAAGAGATCTCCACCCTATCGGACTCTTACGGATTTGTGGACAGCTCTGTAGGTCTCATGGTGTCATTTCCCTCCAGCACTACTTTAGACGTTTGTCGAGTCCATACCACGTCGTGTTGAGCACTTCTGCGAGCTAGCGGGGGTCCTGTACGATATCAGGCAGGTGTACCAAATTCTTTGGCTCTTCAGTGTATTGCACCACTAATTAGTAGTTTTGAGATATTATGATAGACAGTTAAGGGCTGAGATAGATTTTTATTAATGATCAGCATCAGGTTGTATATAGGAAGTCCTTTATACTTAGAATTATGACTGATCAAAACGTTTTTCTCTGTTGAGAAAATTTAGATAAAAATCTTACTAATGATTTTATACTGTAGACGACAGTTATCCCACTAATGGAGAACAATCCCTACACCATTGATGAAAACCGGAGGGAAATCGCAGTTCGGTTAGCAGAAGTTGCAACTTTGTCAGCCTCTAGTCACACTTCAATTCAGCCCTTCTTTACTAAGTTTAGTAACATTTGGCCATAGACCAGATCATATTATCTATGAATTCTAATTACATAAATCGTGATAAAGTTTCATTTGCGCGTACATATCGCTTAGCCTTAGGTGATATTGTAGGCTGCAGCTTCTAGTAGTCTGCCAGACTGGTATGGTTCTTGAATATCACTCTGCAGACATTCTTGTCAGATCTACCCACATTAACGTCCAGGTGAGAATTTCGTGGCCTGTCGTCAGAACTACCTACTTTTACTAATGATGATCTGATGACTTCCTTAGAACAGTTATTGTAGAAAGAAAAAGAGGGAATCTCGTTGTAATTGGCAATTATGCATTCTGCGGATTTGCGCTATCACAAAAAAATCTCAAACCAATGTTATATGATGCCTCACTTAGAGTTGAAATTTTGTTGACCATAGGAACATTTGGATATTTTCCGTATAAAATGGGTTATTGTAGACGGACACACATTATCTCCTGATGCTGTCTTGGCATATTTACTTACTGAAGGAGGTTTCAGTCCCCAAGGGTCAGCAGATACCGGTAAATATATCTCATTAATCAAATATTATTTATGCAATGTGTATATTATTACCTTGTCAGTGTGACCTATACAAGATGTAGGGCCATTCTGCAGTTCGTTCCATACATATTAATGTCGTATTTTGTGCACTTAAGACATTAATCTTCTCTGAATAATTAATTTTGGGACTTTGTACAGCCAAAGGAATTGGTCTCTCTTCAGGAACAGAGTGGTCTGCATTACTTTTGATGCACCTTTCCTTATCTCCATGGCTTATGTATGTGATTTACGGATATACTTAAAAGTGCGTACATGTTTCGTAAAAACTAGGTTAATTTTCTATTAACTGCTTATACTTAGTATCCTATTCTAACGCATGATTATTTTGTTCCTTGTATATAATATTTACCTTATGCGATGCTGAATGCATGTAATGCTCCAGTACAGGCACCTAGGAGTATTCTGCTAGTTTAATGTTCTCGTTAACATTAGTGTAACTGAAGACTTATTTCCGAATAGTTTCGCTTTCTTGCAACGCCTCATTACTGAAAATGTAATTTCAATATATTGTGTCCCATAATCAAGACTGATTTATTGTAGGTTGTCAATGATAATCTTATACTATAAATTTGAATGTGTGGGTCACTAGATGATAATATTTTGTCTATTTTGATACCAACAGTAGCTGTTATAAGTTAAGACATATAGATAAAACTGATCATTTTTGTTAAGCTTAACCGATACTTTAATATGTAAAGTGATATGTCAGGTTCCTGTCTACCTTACTAGTCTAGTTGTGAGGAATTCATTTCGAACATAATAAGGAATGTCTAGATAGTTAGATGACCTTTTGTGACACTTTTTCTTATTGCAGAGTTAGGCCAGTTGTTGATCGTTGGAACCTAAGACAAAGGTACAGTTTTCCTTGTTATCTTCCAAGAAGTCTTTCACACATGTACCGAACACCTGCAAACTCTACAAAAATCTCTTGTGGTACTCTTCAAAGTATCTCTACGTCTTTCGATACTTCGTTCTTTGAAAGAGTACAGTACCGCCCGACATTGAAAATAGGTACAACATACTTCATTATTCTTGTCAGAACAACACATTTTTTTGTAAAAATAACTCAATTTCAATTAATACAGCGAAGCCGGATACCAGTGCAGGAAAGAATGACAATGTATTTATTTAATTGATCACATATGCACTCCGACAAAATAAATCCCTACATCCAGTTTGGTGAGATCTGTGAAATGAATGAATGTATGGTGAATGTGAATGTATGATCACCTTTGAGACGACCCTTTGGTCACCTTTGGTGGGACCAAAGAGATGAAATTCACCTGAGCTTTGAGCGCCTGAAATGTGGCTGACCAATACGGTAGCAAGGTGCTCCCCCACTTCGGCAGAGGTGCGAGAGGACCTAAAGAATGGCCATGTTTCAGCACTCTGCCGCTGGATCTAGTGTTGGTTAGACCTGTCTTAGGCGTGCTCCGTAAGGACAAAAGAGTGGAGACATGGTATGCATGTGAGATACTTAAGAGTAGTTTAGAATAATAATTTCTATATTTCAGGAACTTTTGTGGGGAGAATTAAATGTTAGGCAGGTAATATTAAGGGGATCGTAGTAATCTTCGGAAGTGACCAACGGTCACAATGAAACCACGTGTAGCTATAAGTTGAAATACTTCCGAGTGCTTAAGTTAAGCTGAATTACTAGCGTGTGTACTATAAGTTGAAATATTTAAGAAATGGCTTGTGCAGGACTTGAAATTAGAGTCGAGTACTTCCACGTGGTGAGTACTGTGTGAGTTTAAATCTGTGTATGAGACAAAGGATAAAGAGAAGTACTCGTCCATGGTATCAGTTGAGGACTCACGTGTGCGATTAATATGTTCTTAATATTACTTTGCGTGTTATGTTTCCGTGTGACGCTTGATTCAAACTATAATACTCTGAGAGAGAAGCAAGGTGAGTCTTCTGTCTATCCAGCAACGCCACTTGGCTTGCATTGCACAGGAAGAAGTACATATATCGTCCAGAGTTCGTAGTAGGAAAGAAAAGTTACGAAGTGGGGCAGTGTCGTGTGAGACTGGGATGAATACTAATTGAAGTGGGAAAGCTGAAAGTGATGTGATTATAATGTTGTGACTATTCCTTATGTCGTATTCCATGTTGCAGTGTGGTGTATGTCATGTAATTTAAGTATGTGTGGTTTGCATGGGAGATTAGCAAGGTAGTTTCAGATGTAGTGGGTTATGCATGTTCCTTTTGTACCACTCGGTCTGGAGGAAAGTTTCGTGATGATGGTTGTGAGAGTCGAAGTGTGAGATATAAAAAAAAGGATCCACCATCCTATCCAGAAAGTGCACTGTAGCGTTAAATAATTATGAGACCATAAGATAGAGAATCACCAATGTAAAGCCATGCCAACTGGGCGGAATTTCTCATGTGTTATTGTTGTCGGTTATAGAATTTTTGTGTTTAGGTTATAGAATTTATCGGAATAAACAAGATAGTGAAAAGAAAAAAATTGGTGGCCTTTTCCTTCGAATTGTATGTTGTCATGATATCCATAATTTATAATGTGTGCGCCATTCATATTCAGTGCGATGGCCACGTGTTGATAAAAGCCGTTAAATAAAAAAAAGAAAATGTGGTATTGCCAGTGCGTAGTGAACAGTCAGAGTAGTGTAAATTACTAATAGTCAGATGTGCGTTTCCGTTGAGTAATATTCATACAGGAGAATAATTTGTAACTTAATTGTGAGTACTAGAGTTCATGTTACTCGATAAATAAGAATGAATCCACTCGCTTGGCAGACCACTCATCTTGCAGGCCTGACTGCTTGATGCCACAGTATGAGCAAGGCATGTGGGTGCCTCTCACCTTTAAGAATGAAAAACTGTGTTCTGTCTGAAAGGAAATGTGGATTACAGTCACTAACAGTATCGGCTACTGGAAACGTGATCAATAAGTAGTCCATGACACACAGAGTTTCCGATGCTTCCCACAATGGAATATGTAGCTTATAAAGTATCGTACCAGGTCTGTGGTTGAATTCCAAATTTCCTGTCAAACAGAAGAAAGAGTTTCAATCTTAACGGAACAAAATACAAAGAGATGAAGAGGTAATTTCAAGAATAACTCAACAGAATGTTACAGGGTTTACAAGTGTTTGTTACAGGGCCGTGACTGTTTACATATTGCATTGTGGAACGCATTGGAAGACCTTTGAGGCTGTTCGCAGATTGTGAGATTAGTCCAGAAGCAGATTGTAGCGAACGAAGACTGTAGCAAAATAGTACAAGAAGACCAACTGAACTTCGACGATTGGCTCAAGGCCTGGCAGTTCGAACGGAGATATACGTAACGTACTGCGCATAAATAAACGAAGAAGCCGGTGCTATTGCAGTACACAGTTCACAGGAAACATTCGGACTACCGAAGGTAGAATGACCACATAAACCAAAGTGTAGGGAAAGCAGATGCTAGACTGAGATTCAGGCGTTGTGCAACAGGGGCAGGTGCAGTGTGTACACTTAGGGAGCGTTCGTTGAAGGGAGAGCCGGCAATATATCACTGCCTCCCATGTACACGGATCAGCCAAAACATTATGATCACCTGCTTAAGAGCGTGTTTGTCCGCCTTCGGGACGAAATACATTACCGATTCTGCGTATAAGGTACGCGATAGTTTGTTGTCAGGTTTGTGGAGGTAACTGGCATTAGATGCCTATGCACTGGTTACGTAATTAGGGCAAATAACGGGCCGACAGCGACCCGAATGGGCTTCGTTGGAATCACATCAGGCGAAATTCGTTGGCGAGATATCAGCGTGAGTTCAGTATAATGCTCCTCAAACCACTGTAGTACGATTCTGGCTGCTAGACACGGCGATTATACTACTAAAAGATGACATCGCTGTCGGAGGAGATATCTGGCATGAACGAATGCAGGTTGTACGCAGGTGTCAATGTGTCTTGATTGCTACCACTGGTCACATACAAGTGCAGGAGAATGTATGCCGTAGTACAATACTGCTCCGACCAACCTGCGTCCATGGCGCGCTGCACGTTTCGAGCTGCCGTTCACTTCGACGACGGCGTTTATGGAGACAACCGTCGTTGTGTAGCAAGAATGTGATTCAGCCGAAGAACCGACACTTTTCCGCTGACCGATGGACGAATCTCGATGGTTCCGTGCCCACTGCAGTCGTAATTCACGATGTCGTTAGATCAACATGTGAACATTTACAGGTGGTCTACTGCGACTTTTGTTCAACAATGTACGATGAACGGTGTGCTCCGAAACTCTTTCGCGTGGTCCAGCTTTCTGATCTTTTGGCAAAGATACCACAGATCACCATTTTTGTATTTTCAAGATTACAGCCGAGTCACCAATCGTGATAATCTAATATATATGAAACTATCAGCCTCGATTGCGGTAATGAAACCAACCTTTACCTAGGTTTCAGCGCAAATAATTGAGCCTTCTTCAGAAGATATACAGGAATCTATAATTTGTCTAAGGGGGCTTGGTCTAGAAATAAAACTAGAACAGCCTGAATAGGCGTAGTCACATTTTAAAAAAGCAGTAAGTAAGTACTAAGACAACACCAAGACTTAACGAAAGTTCTGGCGTGCGTCTCGTCTCCATGGACGACGTGCGATGGGCCTCGGGAGCTCACGTGAAACTAAGTAGGACTAGATAATGCGCTGAAAAAAAAAACATTGTGGGGAACATTGCGCATCTCTGAGACCATGAATGTCAAAGATAAATGACCAAGGCAGTTATATCTTAAAACAAATTACTTATAGAAAGGTTGAATCTCTTAAACATAAAGCACCAGGTTATGACTAAAATGTAACAAACCATCCATGGATTTATGCAAGTTCGAACACACTACCCCGACTTACACTGTTAGAATATATCGGCCCTTTCACAACGAATGTTGCATAACGCACCCATCGTTATTAATGAAAGATGACATAGGACATAAAACAGCGAAACTGTAGTATGTAAACGCCATAATGCAATAATCTCGGTTAACCTGTACACAGATGGTCGAGTAGGTGTTTTTATCAGTTGATGTAGATATATGTCTTATTGATGACACGCACTAAATGAAGAATATTATCAAGATTAATTTTTTTTTCTTATTACTAAAAGTAACTCGTGAGTGAACGAACAACGCCACTCCATCGCCATGTAATGGCAAATGACCAGCATAGGTCAAATTACGTTTTACGTGTAAAAAATATGGTAATTGCGTGAACGGACGTGCAATACCCTTTCATCGCCCTTATACTTTATCGACCGACAGAGATCAATTTCACTACGCGCTACACAGGTATATCTTCTAAAGAAGGCTCAATTATTTGGGCTGACACCTAGGTAAAGGTTGATTTCATTGCCGCAATCGAGGCTGATAGTTTCTTATATACCATTGAACCTACTTTGCAGAGCAGGCAAGCCTCGGGACCCCACTTTCTGTGAAGAGTCGTGGACGTCCAACCATTTAGCGCCTAGTGTTAGTTTCACTGTCCTATCTCTATCCGTTTTGGAGATACTCGTTCAAAAATGTTAAAATGTGTGTGAAATCTAATGGGACTTAACTGCTAAGGTCATCAGTCCCTAAGCTTATACGCTACTTAACCTAAATTATCCTAAGGACAAACACACACACACCCATGCCCGAGGGAGGACTCGAACCTACGCAGGGATATACTCGCTCAGCGCCCCTGCATAATAATAATCTGCCTTTTGTCAAAGTCGCTTATCTCAATGTTTTTCTCCATTTGCCGTCCATCTTTTCGACATGGTAACCACTCCGCTTACATGATTCTTTTACTGTGACGCGTGCCGCCACGCCACTAGCGGCATCATATTTCACGGTGGGCAGTGGTCCAAAAATGGTTCAAATAGCTCTGAGCACTATGGGAGTTAACTTCTGAGGTCATCAGTCCCCTTGAACTTAGAACTACTGAAACCAAACTAACCTAAGGACATTACACATATCCATGCCCGAGGCAGGATTCGAACCTAATACCGTAGCGGTCGCGCGGTTCCAGACTGTAGTGCCTAGAACCACTCGGCCACCCCGGCCGGCGGGCAGTGGTCATAATGCTTTGGATTATCAGTGTGTCTCGCGAAATGACCACGTCTAAAAGCGTCACATAAACAAGAGCCCATACTGACCTTTCACGGCAGTCACTTTTCACACACAATCAGTGAATGGGCAGTGAAGGAGGGAAAAGTTGGTAAGTTACTGGTATAGTCTGTCTGTAAACTCAACAGCGAGCAACGCTTTTGCTGGGGGAAGTGGCCTTTCTCGGAAGAACCCCGCCACTAGTTCGGCGTGCAGTGTTATACGTCGTTTCTGTTCGTGGGATCTTACAAGGGAACCTCCCCATCGCACCCCCCTCAGATTTACACAGATCAATCGAGAAAACAGGAAGAAGTTGTGCAGAACTATGAAAAAAATTAACAAAATATACAAGCTGAGTAGTCTATGTGCAACATATGCAACATCAAGGACAGTGTGAGATCAGGAGCGCCGTGGTCCCATGGTTAACGTGAGCAGCAGTGGAACGAGAGATCCTCGGTTCAAGTTCTCGCTCGAGTGAAAAATTTAATTTCTTTATTTTCGCAGTTATGATCTGTCCGTTCGTTCATTGACGTCTTTGTTCACTGTAATAAGTTTAGTGTCTGTGTTTTGCGACCGCACCGCAAAACCGTGCGATTAGTAGACGAAAGGATGTGCCTCTCCAATGGGAACCGAAAACATTTGATCGCAACGTCATAAGTCAACCGATTCCTCCACAGGAAAACACGTCTGTTATATTCTATTCTACACTGGTGACGGCATGTGCGTCACATGACAGGAATATGTTGTCGACCCACCTAACTTGTACCCTTGGCGAATAGGTAAAAAGATTCTTCTACCTTGCCCGATTTAGGTTTTCTTGTGGATGTGATAATCACTCCCAAAAAAGTGATGAGAACATAAGAGTTTGTCACATAAACTGCAACAAATGACTGCAACAGTCACACAGTTTTCCCTGTGCTCTGTCAAAACATATCTTTTTAACGTTTTCAAATTTTTCCGTATGTAGACCATCAAATCCTGCATATGTCCATGCAAATCTGAACATGTTCTCGAATTTTGGAGAACGAAGTTGATTGTGTGTGTGTGTGCCTGAACTTTGATAATTGTCTGAAAATAAAAAATTAAAATTTTCACTCTGGGGAAAATTCGAACCAAGGACCTCTGGTTCCACAGCTGCTCACGCTAATCACAGGACCACGGCGCTACTGAGGTAGTACTATCCTTAATGTTACATATCGTGAGCATGGACTACTCAGTTTGTATATTTTGCTTATTTTTTTCATAGTTCCACACAACTTCTTCCTGTTTTCTCGATTGATCTGTGTTCAGTTTTTCAAGGCCTATCCACTGTGCCAACTTATAACTAAATCTGAGGGGGGTGCGATGGGGAGGTTCCCTTGTTAGTTGCCAATCTCAGTCACTTGACTTCGTGTACTCACTGATATACTTCAGTATCCGGAAGTGATGGATAATCGCCCTGCATTGCAAGAAAATGCGCAGAATACGAAGAAGAGGAGATATTTGCGCAGAACGAGCGTTCGATCGTCTCTAACGTTATTACAGCTTCTGTTAAGGAGGCTACACAAAAAGAACTGTAGGCTAATATTACCAGTCCCAATCAATGGGCTGCAGTTTATGCAAACGTCAGCCTCGCCACAATAGGACGCATAAGAAAGGAGCGCGAAAACAAGGTGCATGGTTTACTGGAATCGCCGCGAAGGATTACTAATAATTTAGGGAGGAAACCCATCGTTATAGACAGTTTCTAAAATCGGTCATTCGAGAAACGATGGAGGACTTTTACATAAACCACATGACGGAAGTTACTCACTGGCGTGAAACAAAAAGTACATTTTCCTTGCAGAAAGATGTTTTACACAAGACATTGCGTGAAATGGGATTTACCTGGAAATACTTTTCAGACATGTTTACGACGACAGTGACAAAAAGGCAGTGCGAATCGAACTAATAAAACACACGTAATTGTATATTTCTGGTTACTTTTTAAACACTCGTCGTGTTGCTAGAAGTGTTAAGTTTTAATGCAGCCCTTCAAAGAAAACTTCTACCTTGTAGTAGAAACACAAAGTAAGAACAAGCCTTAAATTCTACAGAGTGATTGCACTATATCTGGTTCGTCTTACGAATAGGGGAACATACATTCATATGAATAGGTATTCGGTTCTATGTTTGTAGTAGAATCCTGACTTCCGTTCTTATGTTAATGTTATTCACTCTATAATGTTTTTCTTCGAAGAAGCTATCGTCTTTTGTTTTCCTTATACTCTTAACACATTTGTCTAAAAATAAACGCAGCCTGGGCGTATCTGTACATGGCGTCGTCACAGATTTAAAGCGCGCGCCGTGTCAGGGACTGTACTACGTTGTGAAACAGCCTGTATAAGCGCTCTGTGACCTAGCAGGGTAGGCAGAGTGGGGACTCGCGCGCTCGCTCTTCACTTTACCGACAGACTATATCCGATGTCGGATGAAGGTAAGTGGGCGAGTGTAGATGTAACTGTAGACGCTCGTAACTTCTGCAAATGTTCTGTGAGCGTGGTAACGTGTTGTTGTACTGAGGTGAGCCGCGGCCGCCTACCTGTAGACGGGCGTGCCCAGGTCCTCGCGGTACCAGAGCACCAGCAGCACGGCGTCGCCCAGCTCCGGCGTCGAGATGTCGCAGGGCAGCCGCGCAGACTCGCCCGCCACCGCCGTCACGTTGAACAGCGGCACTGCGTCCCGGGAACAGCAACAGAGGCGCCTTGCGTTACGGTCGGCTCGATGCGGGTACAGGTAGTTACAGCTTAGAAACACTGTCACGTACAACTCACAATCGAATTGCGATTACCACAGCAGCATCACCAACAGAAGCTAGTACTTCCCATAGAAGTCCAAACTGAGATGAACTCCAGAATGAGATTTTCGCTCTGTAGAGGAGTGTGCGCTGATATGAAACTTCCTGGCGGAACAAAACTACGAGGGCAGTTCAATAAGTAATGCAACACATTTTTTTTCTCGGCCAATTTTGGTCGAAAAAACCGAAAATTTCTTGTGGAATATTTTCAAACATTCCCGCTTCGTCTCGTATAGTTTCATTGACTTCCGACAGGTGGCAGCGCTGTACGGAGCTGTTAAAATGGGGTCTGTAACGGATGTGCGTTGCAATCAACGGGCAGTGATCGAGTTTCTTTTGGCGGGAAACCAGGGCATCTCAGATATTCATAGGCGCTTGCAGAATCTCTACGGTGATCTGGCAGTGGACAAAAGCACGGTGAGTCGTTGGGAAAAGCGTGTGTCATCATCGCCGCAAGGTCAAGCAAGACTGTCTGATCTCCCGCGTGCGGGCCGGCCCTGCACAACTGTGACTCCTGCAATGGCGGAGCGTGCGAACACACTCGTTCGAGATGATCGACGGATCACCATCAAACAACTCAGTGCTCAACTTGACATCTCTGTTGGTAGTGCTGTCACAATTGTTCACCAGTTGGGATGTTCAAAGGTTTGTTCCCACTGGGTCCCTCGTTGTCTAACCGAACACCATAAATAACAAAGGAGAACCATCTGTGCGGAATTGCTTGCTCGTCATGTGGCTGAGGGTGACAATTTCTTGTCAAAGATTGTTACAGGCGATGAAACATGGGTTCATAACTTCGAACCTGAAACAAAACGGCAATCAATGGAGTGGCGCCACACCCACTCCCCTACCAAGGAAAAGTTTAAAGCCATACCCTCAGCCGGTAAAGTCATGGTTACAGTCTTCTGGGACGCTGAAGGGGTTATTCTGTTCGATGTCCTTCCCCATGGTCAAACGATCAACTCTGAAGTGTATTGTGCTACTCTTCAGAAATTGAACAAACGACTTCAGCGTGTTCGTAGGCGCAAAAATCTGAACGAACTTCTCCTTCTTCATGACAACGCAAGACCTCACACAAGTCTTCGCACCCGAGAGGAGCTCACAAAACTTCAGTGGACTGTTCTTCCTCATGCACCCTACAGCCCCGATCTCGCACCGTCGGATTTCCATATGTTTGGCCCAATGAAGGACGCAATCCGTGGGAGGCACTACGCGGATGATGAAGAAGTTATTGATGCAGTATGACGTTGGCTCCGACATCGACCAGTGGAATGGTACCGTGCAGGCATACAGGCCCTCATTTCAAGGTGGCGTAAGGCCGTAGCATTGAATGGAGATTACGTAGAAAAATATTGTTGTGTAGCTAAAAGATTGGGGAATAACCTGGTGTCTTTCAATGCTGAATAAAACAACCCCTGTTTCAGAAAAAAATGTGTTGCATTACTTATTGAACTGCCCTCGTATGTGCCAGACCGAGACTCGAACTCGGGACCTTTGCCTTTCGCGGGCAAGCGCCTAACTCATGTCTCTGCAATATACTTTATTTCAGGAGTGCTACTCCTGCGAGGTTCGCAGGAGAGCTTCTGGAACGTTTGGAAGGTAGGAGACGAGGTACTGGCGGAATTAAAGCTGTGAGGACGGGGTGTGAGTCGTGCTTGGGTAGCTCAGATGATAGAGCACATGCCCGCGAAAGGCAAAGGGCCGGAGTTCGACTGTCGGTCCGGCACATAGTTTTAATCTGGCAGGAAGTTTCATATCAGTGCAAAATGGTTCAAATGGCTCTGAGCACTATGCTACGTAACTGCTGAGGTCGTCAGTCCCCTAGAACTTAGAACTACTTAAACCTAAATAACCTAATCACATCACACATCCAAGCCCGAGGGAGGATTCGAACCTGCGACCGTAGCGGTCGCGCGGTTCCTGGCTGTAGCGCCTAGAACCGCTTTGCCACCCCGGCCGGCCATATCAGTGCACACTCCGCTGCAGACTGTGGCTTTTCGCGGTGATTCTGTAGTATACAGAGAAGTTGCAGCAATAGAAAATTGCAGCGAAATGCAGGAAGACCTGGAGCGGATAGGCATTTGGTGCAGCGAGTGGCAACTGACCCTTAACATAGACAAATGTAATGTATTGCGAATACATGGAAAGAAGGATCCTTTATTGTATGATTATATGACAGCGGAAGAAATACTGGTAGCAGTTACTTCTGTAAAATATCTGGGAGTCTGCGTACGGAACGATTTGAAGTGGAATGATCATATAAAATTAATTGTTGGTAAGGCGGGTGCCAGGTTGAGATTCATTGGGAGAGTCCTTAGAAAATGTAGTCCATCAACAAAGGAGGTAGCTTACAAAACACTCGTTAGATCTTTACTTGAGTATTGCTCATCAGTGTGGGATCCGTACCAGGTTGGGTTGACAGAGGAGGTAGAGAAGATCCAAAGAAGAGCGGCGCGTTTCGTCACAGGGTTATTTGGTAAGCGTTACGGAGCTGTTTAGCAAACTCAAGTGGCAGATTCTGCAAGAGAGGCGCTCTGCATCGCGGTGTAGCTTGCTCGCCAGGTTTCGAGAGGGTGCGTTTCTGGATGAGGTATCGAATATATTGCTTCCCCCTACTTATACCTCCCGAGGAGTTCACGAATGTAAAATTAGAGAGATTCGAGCGCGCACGGAGGCTTTCCGGCAGTCGTTCTTCCCGCGAACCATACGCGACTGGAACAGGAAAGGGAGGTAATGACAGTGGCACGTAAAGTGACCTCCGCCACACATCTGTGGGTGGCTTGCGGAGTAAAAATGTAGATGCAGATGTAGATATAAAATCTCATTCTGGAAACATCCCCCAGGCTGTGGCTAAGCCATATCTCCGCAATATCCTTTCTCTCAGGTGTACTAATTCTGCAAGTTTCGCATGAGAGCGTCTGTAAAGTTTGGAGGGTAGGAGACGAGGTACTGAGATGAACTGTTAGTTTCTGCAGAAATGCTTCTTTTTATACATAGGGTTAGGTGGTGCAATTTCGATCATTTCCGACAAATGTTATTGTAACTGGAAATATATTGTGAAAAGAAATTTTTTTAAGTATGGCATTTGTTCTTGGATGTTTAATGAATATCTAACACAAATATCACGCAATTACAAATGTTAGTATAGACACAAAAAAAGATTACAGAATTGAGAGAAATCGATCAAAAATATACCACACTAGCTACAATTGTGATCACTTCCTGGTACAATTTTGATCACTGGCATCTTCCACGTAAAAAGTACTGTTTCCCTCGGACACCAACGCATACTTCGTGGTACCAAACACTGCATTTCTGGCTGCGAATCCAGTCACCCTTGGCTACTGATTCTGCACTATAATAATTCAATAAACAAAATCCACAATTATTATCGTTGTCTGCTAGCGAATTGAAGTTTGGTACACTTCTTTCATCATTACTAACAGACGCACATTTCTGTTTATTTTTCGTGCTGGATTTGATCATTGCTTTCCTTGTGCCTTGTTGACAAAACTTTCTCTTGCTGCGGAGGTTTTCCAGGTTTTCATCTGAAGTGAGTCTAGCTGATGTCTCTGTTTTCCTCTTCCGAGACGATAATTTTTTTCTCTGGACTTGGCAAAATGTCCTTGAGAGCGTCATGCTGAGAAATGGAACTGGGCCCTGGCGTTACTGATTTGCCGTGTTCTTCAGCTACATCTTTTGAAGATAAGGGTTCTTCTCCCACAATGCTGTTAATAGTTTGACTAGTGGAGATGAAGGAGCAGGAGCCTCGATTAACTATGAAGGTGCAAATTTCTCCTATGTGTTAGAGGCCCTGCTGTTGTAATTATGACGACATTATGTCAACTTTGGGATATGTGGATGCAGGCTGCACAGGGAAGCTGATGGCTGGTTGATTTGGGGGAGGGGGCCAAACATCGAGGTCATCAGTTCCATCGGATGAGGGAAGGATGGGGAAGGAAATCGGCTGTGCCCTTTCAAAGGGACCATCCCGGCATTTTCCTCAAGCAAACTTAGGGAAATCACGGCAAACCTAAATCAGAATGCCCGGACGCGGGTTTGAACCGCCATCCTCCCGAATGCGAGTCCACCCAGGGAAGCGTATGTTGCCACAAGACAATATGTGAAGTACCATGCACCCAGAACAACGCCCTTGCCATCGTCTTCAGTCTTTTGCGCTATATGCTGCCACTTCTTTTAAATACCAGCAGAGTTATCAACTGACATAACATTTCGTGAATGACTGCTAATTCCATAATCATTCCCACCTCTTTCTATGGGTACTGACGCCGGTAATTCTGCAAAAAGAGAAGAATCACACTACATCCTCATAGCTGCCATTTTCTTACCTGCTTCGTCATCATAGCCCAGCTTTTATCCAAGTCAATTATATCTCCAATTTCTATTCACGGAACTGAATGTGTACTCTGTGTCGCTGGAATCTTCCACGTACGTACTGATGTTACACTGTCACATGCCATTCTCATCATCTAGCTGTGACTATTCTCAAAGAAAATGTGTGCTCATAATCTGTTTATGGAGCATCACCCAAATTAGATAAGCCAAAGATAGAAAAAACGGCATACATACAAAGTGGAATGTGACTGATACAATGCCTCAACGAACTGTACTGCTAGACTCCATCACTTCTATCTGTTCATCACTTCTTATTTCTAGTTTATGGCCATTAGGCCTGAAGATGGTATGAGAGGTTGTTGTTTTTGAGTACATTGATTTTCTAGCCAGGTACGCGATTTCTCATACATCCTACACTTTCCCCTCGAGTATACGTCACGAGAAGGCATGCAACACTAGTAGTGATCCAAAAACGAGGACAAAAGTAAAGGATCTACAAAAGCTTGCACAACAAATTTCTGCACGATGCAGTGACCTTTATGAAACACTTTTCAAATGTCCCGTAACACTCACAGAGGAACACAATTAATTAGAAGAAAACTGCCCAGTTCCCGCATTTGTGTGTTTCTTTGAAGATACTTCTTATTTTTGCTCACTCTCTAATTCCATCATATGAAGCAATATTGTACAATATCTTTTTGACAGTTTATAGGCAATTTAATTAACATTTTAAAAATTCATACTATTACAAATTCGTACTTTCCAAGTAGGGCATTTCTACGATATACATGGTGGTCACAAACAGTCTAGAAATTTGTAAGGTTGCTACAGGGGAGATTGTGCAAAGAAATAACACTTCAAGAAAAAAAATTCGATACGTTGGACCGTTTCCGTATCAATTAACATCCAAATTAGCCAGTCAGGCAGTCGCTCGCATATTGAAGCGGCCCGCCAGAAATGGTGTCGCCAACACATTCTTCGTTTGGTTTCATAAAACCAAAAAAGACAACGAAACAAAATTGGATAAGTGAGGGTAATTTATCATCTTACTATGGGAATAACTAACACTATTTGTATGTGCGGCCGCTTGAATTTGCACGCGTCCAATGCTAATTAACTCGGAAACGACGCAATTATTCCAGCCTTTTTCTTCACAAGTATTTCTAGCACAACCTACCTTGCAACCTTCTTAAAAGTTATTCAGAATATGTCAGACAACCCTATATGTACGGGGTGGAATCCAAAATTTTCGTGACTGGTGCTGCCATCTGGAAAGTAGGATTAGTAGATCTTTGCACTGCTAGGTGGCGAGAGCTTCGTATCTGATGAGTCAGTGTGCGGAGTGGCACTCAGCTGGGAGGACGTGTTGCGTGTCCACAGTGATTTCTGTAATACTCTTTGTTTGGTGCGTGGCGATTTTACAATGGATCCATGAACAGAACAGCGCGTGTGTATCAAATTCTGTTTGGATCTCGATAAAAGTGCTATGGAGACCCTTGTAATGATTCAACAAGTGTTTGGGGGACAGAGAATGAGCCATACACGTGTGTTTGACTGGCATGCTCGATTCAGGTCCGGCCTTACAGACGTCGAAGATGATGCTCACACTTGAAGGCCTGGTAGTTGCACAACGCCAGACATTGTAGCCGAACTTCAACAACTGGTTTGTGCGGATCGACGTCGAACTATTCAAGACCATGCCGATGAAGTGGGTGTAGATTATGGGACATGTCAATGAATGTTGACTGATGAATTTGGCATGCATCGTGTCACCGCAAAATTTGTGCCAAGGATCTTAACTGCTGATCAGTAGGCGCAGCATGATGAATTGTACACAGACCTTCGTCAGAACGCATCAGATGATCCAACCTTCTTGTCACAGTTAAGCACTGGCGACTAGAGCTTATGGTTATGACTAAGAGACAAAGCAACAATCATCACAGAGGACGAGCCTGGGTTCTCCAAGACCCAAAAAAGAGGAACAGGTGGAGAGTAAAGTGAAGAGCATGACCCTTGTTTTCTTTGATACGAAGGGAATTGTGCACGAAGAATTCGTCCCACCCAATCAAACAGGGAATTCTACATACTACTGTGACGTTTTGCGACAGCTCCGTGAATAGTTGCGGCGACGATGGCCCGAACTTTGGCATCAAGGGAACTGGCTGCTGCATTACAACGATGCGCCCTGTCACACGTCCTTGCTCACCAGGACCTTTTTGGCCAAAAACAACATGGCGGTTATATCCCACCCACCGTACTCGCCAGATTTGGCACCTTGCGACTTCGCGCTGTTCCCAAAACTGAAACTCAATTTGAAAGGCTGTCGGTTCGACACTCTAGAGAGGATTCAAGAAGCATCGCTGGCAGTGATAAACACCCTCAAAGAACAGGACTTCCCGAAAACGTTTCACCAGTGGCAGAAGCGCTGGGACCGGTGTGTACATGCAGATGGGAACTGATGGTGACCGTAAGTCCAAAGATAAGGTTTTCAACAGATGGCAGCACCAGTCCGAAAATTTTGGATAGCACCTCATAGAGCATAATAATTGGCTGACTTGCCAGACAGCCTCAGGCATGGGTGTGTATGTTGTCCTCGGCATAAGTTAGTTTAAGTTAGATTAAGTAGTGCATAAGCCTCGAGACCGATGACCTCAGCAGGTTCGTCCCATACAAACTTATCACAAATAAATTAAATAAAATGAATCTTGTCAGATGTAGTAGTACTCTTCCTTTTAGAACTGTGAGAAATGACTGCAAAGCTGCTGAAAATACTGTGTTTGAAACGATCTATGACGTCTTTTGTGTCCATTGATCAATTTCACTTTTGTTATAAAGGTTCTTCCTGGATGTAGTAGTTCAGGCAATGGTGTGGTTCAGCACCCTAGTAGTCGCCTGCTTCCCTGGTGGTGGCTAGAGATAAAGTGAGTGGCCAGAAGTCACAGGCAGGATTGACTCTGTTGAAAATGTGCACTACTTGTTACATGTACAGTTGATGATCATTTGGTACTAGGAAAATCATTCGTAAGATAATGAGCCGTGCGGCCTCAGCGAGGGCGCCCCCGCAATCCTACAAGGTGCATTCTTGTTCTAAGGCCTCCGATTTTTTTTCTCCGGACTGGAAAGAGATAGAAACATCCGCATTGTTTTAAAATGAGGCCGCGTTCATTGTCAATACGTCCGAGAGATGGCAGCACCGTTCGGCAGATGGAATTTTACCGCCAGCGGCGAGAATCAGATCTGTTTTAAATACTTAAAATGGCGACGTTTTCCTTACTTGAACAGCGTGCAATCATTCGTTTTCTGAATTTGCGTGGTGTGAAACCAATTGAAATTCATCGACAGTTGGAGACATGTGATGATGGAGTTGTGGATGTGTCGAAAGTGCGTTCGTTGGTGCGACAGTTTAATGAGGGCAGAACATCATGTGACAACAAACCGAAACAACCTCGGGCTCGCACAAGCCGGTCTGACGATATGATCGAGAAAGTGGAGAGAATTGTTTTGGAGGATCGCCGAATGACTGTTGAACAGATCACCTCCAGAGTTGGCATTTCTGTGGGTTCTGTGCACACAATCCTGCATGACGACCTGAAAATGCGAAAAGTGTCATCCAGGTGGGTGCCACGAATGCTGACGGACGACCACGTGGCTCCCTGTGTGGCATGTTGCCAAGCAATGTTGACGCGCAACGACAGCATGAATGGGACTTTCTTTTTGTCGATTGTGACAATGGATGAGATGTGGGTGCCATTTTTCAATCCAGAAACAAAGCGCCAGTCAGCTCAACGGAAGCACACAGATTCACCGCCACCAAAAAAATCTCGGGTAACCACCAGTGCTGAAAAAATGATGGTGTCCATGTTCTGGGACAGCGAGGGCGTAATCCTTACCCATTGCGTTCCAAAGGGCACTACAGTAACAGGTGCATCCTATGAAAATGTTTTGAAGAACAAATTCCTTCCTGCACTGCAACAAAAACGTCCGGGAAGGGCTGTGCGTGTGCTGTTTCACCAAGACAACGCACCTGCACATCGAGCTAACGTTACGCAACAGTTTGTTCGTGATAAGAGGTTTGAAGTGATTCCTCATGCTCTCTACTCACCTGACCTGGCTCCTAGTGACTTTCGGCTTTTTCCAACAATGAAAGACACTCTCGGTGGCCGCACATTCACCAGCCGTGCTGCTATTGCCTCAGCGATTTTCCAGTGCTCAAAACACACTCCTAAAGAAGCCTTCGCCACTGCCATGGAATCATGGCGTCAGCGTTGTGAAAAATGTGTACGTCTGCAGAGCGATTACGTCGAGAAGTAACGCCAGTTTCATCGATTTCGGGTGAGTAGTTAATTAGAAAAAAAAATCGGAGGCCTTAGAACTTGAATGCACCTCTTACTAGCGCCACTTTTGCGCGTGTCCCATCGACAATGGCCCTCGCCGTATCATCGGTAATGTGTTCCCTCTGGGGCTGTGTTGTGAGTGGTGTGTTGGACGCTGAGCTGGACGGGTGTGCCTGAGTACTAGGTGTCCTGGCGATTGCAGCGAGTTGTAATCGTTGATCGTTGGGCAACTGGGCCTGCGTTTTCCAGGGTCGTTGACCGTTGCTACCGGTGAGTTTAACGGGTAAGCAGCGGCTCTCGTCGCGTGCAACGTGGTTAGCAAGTGCATCAGTCAGTTATGATGTGCTAAATACGCCGAGATGTATTGGAAAAATTGTTAGCAGCTATGAGGAGGTGGGCAGTATTATCCGGTGCCTACCTGGTGTCCTGAAGCTATTGGCCTCCTTGTAATTTATTAGAAATTGTGTATGAAGTCCGTTCAGTAAGTACTGTACTTAAGGATTCTGACCCAGTGTGAGCTTGCCAGGAATCTGGATCTTTTATGCCTTCCAGTGACCACTTTTAGGCCAATTTGCGTCAATCTGAGCGTTTCTGCAACCGACATGGTATTACGTTTTAATATCATTCTCGTACTTGAAATCTTTGTTTGTTGTCTTTGAGTACTTGATACTACTGATTGTAATTTCTGTTTGTTGTAGAACTTAAGGCCCTTCGTGGGACGACTAATTGAATTAGGCCCCAAGTTCTGTGTGCTCAGCCAGAAGGTAAGTATGTTTGGGTCATGTGTGTGTGTGTGTGTGTGTGTGTGTGTGTGTTTGTGTGTGTTTGTATTTGCACACTCTCTTTCTCACTGTTGATGAGCCCTTCAGGTTATAGGTGTATATTTTAACCAGCCATCTGCCATTTGGTGCTCATCCAAATCACAGTGTCCATTAGTCGATAGGAGGAGTCAGTAGAGGTATACCTTGATTTACTTAATCTTGTTTGAATTGTTATGTAATTATTCTTTCATATGACTTTGTTCATTGTTTCTTGTTATTGCTAGGAAGGTTGACTTGCTGTGTGTATGGGCGGGGCGCTCCTATACTGAAGCATTAATAGTTGGTTTCCTTAAAAATAATCTTTAATTGGCCATGTAAGTACTTCTGTGATTCTATGTTTCTGTCAAACTTGTTTGGTGTTGGTTGTTAGGTATATAGCATCTTTTTATCGGCAGCGGTTGACGCATTCTGTTCTGCTGGTCCGGGGCAGCTAGTGGGTCACACACGCTTTTGCAGATCTCCGTTCCAGCCTCAAGTTGAGTAGTTCATTGTCATTCAGTTTGGTATCGTGTGTGTGTGTGTGTGTGTTTGTGTGTGTTTGTATTTGCACACTCTCTTTCTCACTGTTGATGAGCCCTTCAGGTTATAGGTGTATATTTTAACCAGCCATCTGCCATTTGGTGCTCATCCAAATCACAGTGTCCATTAGTCGATAGGAGGAGTCAGTAGAGGTATACCTTGATTTACTTAATCTTGTTTGAATTGTTATGTAATTATTCTTTCATATGACTTTGTTCATTGTTTCTTGTTATTGCTAGGAAGGTTGACTTGCTGTGTGTATGGGCGGGGCGCTCCTATACTGAAGCATTAATAGTTGGTTTCCTTAAAAATAATCTTTAATTGGCCATGTAAGTACTTCTGTGATTCTATGTTTCTGTCAAACTTGTTTGGTGTTGGTTGTTAGGTATATAGCATCTTTTTATCGGCAGCGGTTGACGCATTCTGTTCTGCTGGTCCGGGGCAGCTAGTGGGTCACACACGCTTTTGCGGATCTCCGTTCCAGCCTCAAGTTGAGTAGTTCATTGTCATTCAGTTTGGTATCGTGCTGCTGCGAGGCTGTTGCCGGACTAGGAACTAACTTCCTCAATGTTTCTGTTATTGTAACATGCTGGTGGGCGTGCGATGAAAGCCTTTGGGCAAAATGAGCACCGAGTCTCCTGCTTTCTTAAAAAAACAAAGGCTTTACTTGTCATTATCATTTATTAGTATTTTAGGCGCCCGGTAAATTATTTCAGTACTTAGCTGGATTTATGTGTAACAGGTTTCTGGCCAATCAGTAAAGTACTACTGTTTGCTTCGGGTTTTACACGTGGGTAGCATTTGCTCTTCTTGGCCGTGTCCTCTGTTTACGAGAGCAGAATTGTTCTGGTGTAAAGTAAACCGCCGGCACGACGGTCAAGAGCGTTAGAGCATAGAAGGCGAATAGCTCGCTCACCGAACCCTCTCTAGGACAACGAGGCAGCAGCGGCGTCTACACGAAGAGGACATAAGCGCCGCGCCACCTGGCAGCAGCCCAGTTGAAGATTAGCGGTTCTACGAACGCTACAGTAGTGACTCATAAACTGTATTGTTTCACTTGTATTACGAGTTGTATACACTGAAGAGACCTCTTATTTGACTGTCGCCAATTCCTTGCTACACATCATTGTAAATTCCCGAAGTTAAATATTGCCATTTATCTTACTGCAATAAACATTCGTTAATACGATTTGCTTGAACTGATGTCTAACGATCCGAGAAAGCTGTTTTCCTAGGCATCCCGCATTCGATGAGTAGCCAGAACACAACATTGGCGACAAAAAGGTCCACAGATTCCATAGCGTGAAGCCTGTGTCTAGCTGCCAGAACTTTTCTTTTGTTTCGCTGGCGCCTTAATTCTAGATTTGCTTCTCTTGCAGGGGTATCACCTTGCTTTAACAAACTGTTATAGTGTTTCTGCTAATCAGTGTCTAGAGTTGGGCGTTGCAGAGCTTTCTTTTGCTTTTGTGCTTATTTTTCTTGCTTACCTTGTCTGCTTATTGCTTTTGCATCTTCCGATATACCAACCTTACCTATCCCAAGCCCTGCTCAGGTGTGACAGCTGCCAGCGTTAGATACGATGCAGCTAATGCAGTTGTTTCAGTTTCAGACGCAACAGATTGCATCTCTACTCAAAACGATACAACAGCTGCTGGCGAATCAAACGAATGCAGTACAGCAGGCACCTACAGCAGCTCCGAGTGCTATACCATTTTTCCGCCAGTTTAAGGAACAAGAAGAGGAATGGCTGGAGTGGTTGCAACAGTTTGAAGCCCACATAATTGACCTCAGTGAACCAGGTACTCTGAAACTTCCCTGTTTCTTGCCCAAGGTAGGAAGAGCAGTGTTCACACTCATTCATAATCTATTTCCTAACGCCACTCCTAGATAACTTTCGTATGATCGGGTTGTAGATTCGCTAACTAACCATTACGACCAATAAGTGAATATGGTAGCAGCTGGGTATCAGTTCCTTAATTGCAAGAAAAGAACAAACTTATCACTAGTGGGTAACACCTTTGCAGGGTATGACGAGGAAATGCAAATTCAAATGTGCTTATGAATCTTTATATTTGGATGTTACGTTGCGTGATGCGATCGTGTGCAATGTACCGGATGTCAAAGATAGAGAACAGATTTTGAAACTGCCTGATCCATCATTCCAGTATGGTGCAAACACTAGATCAGTACGACTCAGGTGCCATGTTGGCCGATAAGTTTGAGGAGCCAACAATATCTGGTCGAGTTGGCTCTTGCTCGCAACCAGCCTGCTACGCAGCAACAGTTTGCGCAAGCCACGCCGTGTAAACATTTCCCCACGCCGCACAAGAAGCCTTCTAAAGAGGCAAACAGAATTAAGTCATGCCCTCGGTGCTATTCACGGCACACATGCTGAGATTGCCTGTACAGATAAGCACTGTGTTACGCTTGTGGAAGGAAAGGACACGCACAATCCATGTTTGCAACAGAACAACCATAAGAATCCTTCCCACTCACTTAATTCTAGTCACAAGGTCCATGTCATTAAGGCAGTGTATTCCAAGCATGCTGCAGACATCATCAAAACTAGAAAGCGAGCAGTTTCTTCAGTGCTAAGCGAGTCCAACAAGCTTTATGTACATTTTCACATTTGTGCAATACATGTGAAATTTCAGTTGGACACGCGTTCCCCTGTTAAATTGCTGAATCGTAACACATATGAACTATTACGCTCCTCACGCCTGTCTAAAGCTAGCACGCACCTGACAGCTTATAATGGACAAGACATTCCTGTTCGCAGAAAATGTTCTATGTCTGCCATGTATCGCTTGCATACATGAACTTTAACTTCCACTTTGTTACTATCACGCGATTGTGAGAACATATCTGGCTTAGAAATTCAGGATGATGTGTTGTCAGTGTCTCAATTCAATGCGAAAGACGATGTAGCTAGCTTGTGGAAAGAATTCCTGGAACTGTTTATTGTAGGTTGGGTCAAGGCTAACAATTTTGTTGTACATATTACTCTGAAAGACAGTGCTCAAACGATATTTTGCCGGGCCGGAACTGTTCCCATTGAACTTCTGAACTTAAAGAACTGTAAGATAACGGTGCTATTGCGCCCACACACGCTAGTCAATGGGGAAGTCCACTGGTTTTGCGCCCCAAACTTTCATATTTGATTCGCCTTTGTGTTGACTTTAAGTCTACAGACTACAGCGACTGATACTCACACACTGCCATGCTCAGAGGATCTCGTGAGCAGATTGGGCGCCGGTCGGTACTTTACAAAAATTGATTTGCGCGACGCATATCTTCATTGTTTCAATATTTGCGTTTGCCTTTTGTCAGTGCTTCCGCACCCGCCGTTTTCCAACGGTATTTGGAACAGCTGGCTGCTCAAGTACCAAATTGTCCGAAATATTTGGACTATATTACCACAGCAGGTCGTACACCTGAAGAATACATTGCAAATTTCCATGCTTTGTTTCTGATGCAGGACTAAAGAGTAGACTGGACAAGTGTGATTTTTTTAAACTCGAGTTACGCTATCTTGGTCATGTCATAAACAGTCAATGTGTACATCCTCCTCAGTCGCACGTGTTAGGCATACGAGATTTGCCAGCTCCTCACAGTGTCACGGAATTGTAGTCAGTTTTAGGGAAAATGAACTACTATATTCGGTTCATACCGAATGCTGCACAAATCGCAACTCCATTCTATCGCTTGCGTCGAAAGAACGTCTCCTTTGTTTCGAAATCTGAGTGCCAAGAAACTTTTCAAAAAGATGCATTGCTCAGTGATCGCTAATTAGTTCGCTTTGATCCTGACAAACCAGTTGTGTTGCAAGTTGACACTTCCTCTTACGGTACTGGTGCA
The DNA here is from genome assembly GCF_021461395.2 of Schistocerca americana. Taxonomy (NCBI): domain Eukaryota; kingdom Metazoa; phylum Arthropoda; class Insecta; order Orthoptera; family Acrididae; genus Schistocerca; species Schistocerca americana. Next base: position 745,927,472 of record NC_060122.1, on the reverse strand, counting down.
GTGCTTTCGCACAGAATTGGTGATAAAGACAGGCCTATTGCTTTCGCAATTCAGAATCCTGAGCATCGATGTGGCAACAAGAGGTAGAAAAAGCGTCAGAGTATGTATCAGGGCGCATCCGAAGACATGGAAGTGCTTTTGCATTACCATGTTGAGTTGTCGGAGATTGTGCATCATCCCATAGCTCAACGTGGTAAATGCGAACGCACTTTCACGTCTTCCTTTTGGCCCTGATACAGACTTGGACATTTTTGCTGCATCTTGTTGTCACATCGATGCTCAGGGTTCTGAATTGCTTCAATCTTTTCCACTGAATTATAGGAAAATTGCTCAGGTCTCGGTGGCTGATTCGGATTTGAACATTTTGCTACAATACATTCTCACATCTTGGCCTCGCTCATTGTGTAGCATAAAGAACTCTGTAGCGTGCCGATACTTTGCACGACGGCTTAACCTCGCTATACAGAAAGTGGTAAGGCCCTATGGGCCCGAAAGGCTAAGGTCATCGGTCCCTAGGCTTACATGCTACTTAAGCTAATTTAAACTAACCTGCGATAAGGACAACACACACACCCATGCCCGAGGGATAACTCGAACCTCCGACGGGAGCAGCCGCGCGAACCGTGCAAGTCGCCTTAAACCTCGCTGCTATCCCGCGCCGCAGCCGTTTGTGCCGTGGAGGCCTTCATACAGAACGGTGTGATTCTTGTTCCAAATGACAGTGGGCAGTGACGTGTGTGGATCCCTAAAGCTTTGCAAAAATAAATGTTGCACTTACTTCACCAAGGACACTGGGGGATTGTTCTTACGAAACAGTCAGCGCGTCGACACTGTATTTGGCAGGGAATGGACGCCCAAATAGAACAGACGACGTCACAGTGTCACGTGCGGAAAATCAGACCGCTCCGCCACAAACATTCTCTACTTGGCCAAAATCGCAATCACCATGGCAACGTGTGCACATGAACTTTGCGGAATCTTTTTTGGAATACTCGTTGGTTAGTTGTGGTTGACTCGTATTTCAAGTTTCCTTCTTCTGTGCCAATGAACTCGACAACGTAAAGTAGCACAGTTCAGATGTTGTACTCCATTTTTTGCTTCAAATGGCTCTAAGCACTATGGGACATAACATCTGAGGTCATCAGTCCCCTAGACTTAGAACTACTAAAAACCTAACTAACGTAAGGACATCACACACATTCATGCCTGAGGCAGGATTAGAACCTGCGAATGTAGCAGCATCGCGGTTCCGGACTGAAGCACCTAGAATCGCTCGGCCACAGCGGCCGGCTGCAGTCTCTGCCTCGAAGGTTTCCCTGATGTCATAGTGTCGGACAACGGCCCTCAGTTCAAATCAAATGAAACTGAAACATTCTGTGAATGCAATAGCATGCAGCATCTAACTAGTGCACCGTTCCATCCGCAATCAAACGGCGAAGCGGAACATTTTGTCAGAACATTCAAGCAGCAAATGGCCAAACTTCGCACCGCACACTCCAGGCCTCCTATCGTTCGCATCCACGAGATGGGCGATCGCCGGCTGAATTGCTTCACGGCCATCGCCATCGGACATTGTTCCACCTACTCCACCCTCCTCAGCATCCGGCGCCGAAGGACGGCCACAGGTATCGCTTCGCGCAGCGTGACATTGTGTTTTTCAGGGTTTCTAGCGGAAGCAGACGGTGGACGCGAGGCGAGATCCTTAGTCAGCGCATGCATGTATTTCATTTCAGGCCCCGACAGACTGCAGCGCCATCATCACAATCAAATTACCCACTGTCATGTGCCACGGTGATCCTTCTGTGCCTCTTCCCCCACATTCGCGGATACCGACGATAGCCCGGCCAAGGTAGCCGCCAGAGGGTGTCATCACGACACCGCGGGACGACCCTATGCAGACGGGGCCTTTCCCTTCTCCGCCTCCTCTCGTGCTACCTAAGGAGCTGGACCCAACCACGCTGCAGCAAACGACGCCTTCGGCATTTGGTTATGAGCCTCAGGAGGTGGACGCGTACCCTTCTTATCGTTTTCCGGGAGACGTTTCCGCCAGAGCGAAAGCCAGTTGTCTGGGTACGACTGGAAGTCTGACGTCCCCTGCAGACACAGCTTCCGGTCCAGCGCAGCATCCACACTCCTGCTACCACCCCCCCTCCTCCACCACCATTGTCGAGTTCTCTATGCGACGACGGTCTGTCGCTTTGGGGTGGAGGAATGTTCCGGCGTAAAGTCAAGCGCCGGCACGACTGTTAAGAACGTTAGAGCAGAGGGGTCTGTCAAGAATACGTCAGCCAATAGCACGCTCACCGACCCCTCTGTAGGATGACAACTAGACAGCAGCTGCATCCACACGAAGTGGACATAAGCGCCGCGATGCCTGGCCGCGGTCCTGTTGAAGACTAGCCGTTCTACGAACGCTACAGTAGTGACTCGTAAACTGTATTGTTTCGCTTGTATTAGGAGTTGCATACACTGAAGAGACTTCTTACTTGATTGTCGCCATTTGCTTGCGACACACCATTGTAAATTCCCAAAGCTAAGTATTGTCATTTATCTTACTGTAATAAAAGCTGATTAACACGATTTGCTTCAATTCTTGTCTAGAGATCCGAGAAATAAGGTTTCCTATGCACCCCATATTCGTCGCGTTTGCAGAACATAATAAGATGGACCAGCGGAGTTGGACACGTTTTAATGTTCTTTATTTGACGTTTGTTGAACATATATTCAAGTTCTGTTGTAGGATTAGTCGACAGTTGTGGTGCTAGTTGCTCGGACAGAGTGCCCCCGTGGGTTTATTTAATCAATTAACTGTTCGTAATCGGGCCAACACCGTTTTGACGTGTTTTTCGAGGACCATTTTTAATTTTATGTACAACGTAAATCTCCTTTTACGCTCTGGTTTTAATTTAAAAACCTCAACTTCTTGTATGTATTTGGCTAGACTCTTGGTAACTGTTAGTTGGCTTACGATACAATTGTTATTAAATAAAAATATTTGTTTGGGGATGATAAATGACGCAGCAAGATGGACCACCCTTCCAAGTGTTTTCCTTAAGAACAGACATGGGTAAAAATGCATTCTTTTACTTAAACATACACATGTCCAAAAGTACTACAGCTAAAAGAGGAAACTGAAGACCATCATGAAAAGATAATGCTTGATATTTTGAACAATGTTTTTGAACTTTCTCACCGACATTCGTTTTGTAAGGATTTTTAAATTACCATTGTTTCTATAATATACCTTTTCTAGTAAAGTAATAAAACAATAAAACTCGTATTTCGCAGTTTCTATCTTCATAAGAGGCGAATGAAACGTGTGGAACACATTTCTGTTTAAGGTCACAGTTGCTTTGAAATTAATTTTTCAGTTTTGTGTTATACGGGGCTGCTCTATATTTCCTAAATTTTAAAGGAGAGCTTTTCTCGGAGAGAAGGTAACGGAAATATGCTGAACTGGATCATTAAGTAATTTTTCATGCCAAATGTCAGGATGTTAGCTTTTATATTTCCTGAGAACGCTATAGCTCAAAAAAGTCAGGGTAGCAATTTCACACTTTATTTCATTTTGATAATATTGCTATTTCTGTAGCGACTAATGCTGTCCATATCCATAATTCTTGTTCTCTTCCCCGTCTTCCTGGATTAATCTTTCCCCTGCCTCCTTTTTGCTTTTTTTCTTCTGCTGCCAGAGCTTTGTTCAGTCGCGCTTCATCGATGCTTCTGAGCATCTTCAGTTGAAAGCACCTGGATGGAAGCTTAGACTCTGTAGGCGCTTAATGCTACCCTCATTTCCACTACTGAACACTACACAGGCTTGCCATGCAGCTATCTTCACAAGAATTGAGGACAAAAATACTGTTTTTGGACCACGCATCCATGTAACGTGATTGCATCTCTGATTTGCATCCTGTGTTTTTCCATGTACACAGGTTTTCAGCAGTTACACGATCGGCTAGGGCACCTGAAAGTGGATTTTATAAGATCTAAAACAGGAAGTGGCAAACCATGTTCGTGGATGTATGGCTTTTCAATGGCTTCTGCCTGAAGATACCTGCACCACTATATGTCGCAAAGGAAATGTTGAGAATTATCACCTGTGGAAAGTTTGTAAACGAATATTGCCGGCTCGGGAAATTCGGCATTCCCTCACTTTTCTGAATATGCGTCCGCTATTACGAACCATTTCGTCAAAACAGGTTGATTCATGCAAAACTAAAAAAAGTTTGTAGCACGTATTTTTCAAAAAGACCATGTTGTAAACAAAGGAACAGGCAACGACAATGTTTCTCGCAGCCTTATGGACTATTCTGCGGTGTCTAGCGTGGAGGTGTGAATCACTGCATAGAAAGAGGGGGCATGGCAGGCGCAGACACCGAAGCAAACTTTTTTAAAACATATCTCTAGCCAGAATTCGATTATGAAACTTTGGGATGTTATTCTTAAATAATCAATCCAACAAATTAAGCAATAAATAAAATTCGAATTTTTTTGCGGTTTTGCCCTACATCTGCTCTCAGATTAATACCTGCCCTTTCCTGGGACTCAGATAATTTATTATTTTTGTTGCTTTATTTGTCGTGTTCTGTGGTACGATGTGCGCCACCGTCGTGGAACGAGTCAGTATATACTGTATCTACAGAAAGCTGGTTTAAAAAAATTATAAAACATCAGAAAATAACGAATTAATCCAACACAAAAAGCAACTGCGATACAGCACATTACAAATAAAAGTCCTCAACTCCTGTGACAAACTGTGTAGAAGGAGTGTGTCAAAAGCAAACATTCCAGCTTAGATTTGAAGACATGTTGCTTATTAGTTACTAGTGACTGCATCAATATTAGCTACAACAAGCCCCTTTAAGGAATCGACAAGTATTTGTTATCTTTCTGGGAGTATGTAACACTACATGTCTTTGCATAGGTCACACAGTTCTCACAAATTACAGGCTTGTGATTTGTGGGCGTGAAGCTGGCACCCGAAATTGACCCGAAAGTGGCCATGATATCAAAGTCATTTCACTTGCACGTTCTTCAAACCATTGTATATAGATTCTGGTGTTGTGACAGAGCTGTTACGACTTATGCACCACTTCTTAGCAGTAGACACAGTGGCTGCGCCAAAGACTGAGACGGCGTGGAGATTTACAATTATTTACTGAACTTTCTTTACAATTTCTCCCTCGTCGTCGCTGGCCAGCCCTGCGGATCCCTCCGCCTGGCTACTGTTGTGTTGATTTTCCGACACAGCGCGTAACGCGCGCCGCTGATCGCACTCGGGAGCCTCAGGCCACCAGTGCTCTGCTGAAGTCAGGATGCCCTGTGGTTGCTGCTGGGCGCCCCAGGAGCTGCATCGCCGTAAGGTCAGCTGCCCACGCCTGCTGCACCGGCGGCTGGGAAGCCGTCAGCCGCGATGTCCGCTAGGTCCCTTCATGGCCGGTCCACACACCTTGAGGCCGGGTTGCCGTGAAGTCCGGGCGTCAGTCCCCGGTGGCGCCTATGACCAAGACCGTGCTGCGGCCGGTCCTGCTGGAAGTTCTCGCTGTAATTAGTCAGCCATGGTGCCGACCGAACTCGGGCCAACCTCCAGAGCTGAAGATGACATCTAGACTTCCAGAATCGTCACCTACGAAGATTGAACATTCGGGCACGGACCACGTCCGTCCTCAGATCCGAACTGCTTCCTAATGGCTTCTGTCTGTTGCTGCCTGCTCTCCACCATTTATATCCGGCAGGAGGACGTTTTCTACCCTTGGTGGTAGCTTTTTGGTATTACTCCCACAGTATATTGCAGCGTAACTTAGCGTGCTGGCCTCACTTCCCCTTACTCAGCACTCTCCAGGCTTCCCTCGGCGCTCGGTCTGCGTGCGTCCTTGCGTCAGCCTGTTGGTAGACTGCTGCTGTCAGCAAGGCTATCTGTGCCTGCCTACTTGGCAACGCCTCGGTCGCCAGCGTGGCTCTGTTTAGCCATTCTCCACTGTGTAAAGCAACACTTACTACATGTGACCGCAACAGAGCTATTCTGATGGGAGATGTCATGACGAGCGGCATTAGGCAAGGACGCAGGCGCCCACAGTAATGTTCACGTAGTCCGCAGTTAATGCCTTTGATTGCTACCACTGTTTCTATGAAACCTCCGTGAATGACACCACTCCCTCCCCGTAACATAATACTGCCCCCAGTACTTTGAGCCTACTGCCCGTTTAGCCGCCAGACTTTCTTCTCGGCTTATACAGGGCTTTCGTAAAATATTGCGACAAACTTCGAAGTGCTGTAGAGTGTGTCTTGAGGAACAAATAGAGGATGGGAACCAGTGTCCGGAAATGTCATCCAACGACGATACAGAGCGTCGAAGTTTCAGAATCTGGCCGCTGCCTCTGGGCCACCTCTTCGGCAGGTAACGTGACATTACGCTGATGGACCGTAGGCGGACCATGTCGCAATTTTGTTTGCTGTTCAGTGATCACGACTGATTGCTACGATCGCCAGGGCACTAGATGCGTCGAAAGGCCTTGTCTCCTATGAATGTGGTGCGCTGATGCCTTGGTGGATGACGCTTTCGGACACGAGTTTCTTTTGGAACCTTTCAAAATCTATCTCCAACGTTTTGTGGTACACAGGAGATTAACAAACTGTATACGGAAGCCCGTGGCCGTACCGTCATCCACTATGGCAACAGAGCATCGCATTCATAGGAGAAACGGCCAATCTACGCTGTAGCTAGGTACATCATCTCCACAGGCGATGGTGGCAATCAGTCGCGGTCACTCAGTAACAAACAACGTTGCGAAACGTTCTACGTAAGATCCGTCAGCGTAAAAAGTGACGTTTTCTGCCGGAGGTGTGGCCAAGTCGCAGGTGCCGGCGCCTATAACTTAACAAGGCCTGTAACGTCGTGGGATGACACTTCCGGACACGCGTTCGTACCCGCGATATATTCCTCAAGACATTCTCTACAACCTCTCTAAGATTGCCGCATCGTTTCCCTGCCACTCTGTATAATTTTCTTATCGCTTCACGTGCCTGCAACGCCTCCAGGCGGCGTTGAAACTCGCACTGAGCAGTGGTGACAGTATTTTGACTCATCTGGGTATCTAGCAGGATGGTCCATCCAGAACTGCAAGACCCCTGAACAAAGACCATCACAAATTTACTTAGATGATACGTCTGACTGCCATATACTGCATATACAGTATATGCTCGAACGAACGAACACCATTTTGATCCCGCAGCCATTTTGAATTAAGACACAAAGGAATAACAGACATTGGCAGCGAACCCGCACAGAATGGGTGCACAAAACTGCTCAATATTTAATGTCAATAGAGATAACAGAGTGAAAACAAATCTACTCGTTCTATTATCAGAGGGGGTGAGTATTATGCTTTTAGTTAACAATGCGGCATTAAGTTTCTGTACAGGGTCTTGAATTTGATTCCTTCAATACTTTGATCGAGAGATGACAATCGATGCGAAACACGTATGTGTCACAGTTAGTGACAGGCAAATTTCTTTCAAATGATAACGCGACGAGCAATGTGAGATTGTCTGTTTTTAACGAAATAACATAGAGTCTATGATATTCAGCGACGTAACGCAAAATCAGCGGTTTTTAACGAAATGTCACGGGAACTAGTATTTATTCCCGTTCCCGACTAATTAATGTTGTCAGTCTGATGAAAACAGCAGTGACAACTGATATCTATCTAATGCTGAAATTAGATCTTGACATTTTTTGGTCAGAGCTGATTGTGGCGTATAATCCTATTGTAAAGTAATGGTTCATTTACGTAGTTAAGAAATGAGATAGGACGTAACCTGTGTCAGCACGCTGACAACATTAGGAGTTAAACAAAAATTTGTTCGATAGCATTGGAGAGTTATGGTCGAATGCTGTGTTTCATTGTCAGTAATGGGTAATTTTGCCACGAAAGTATCATTATTGAACATAACAGCGTGATGTGGCACAGTCGTTACCACACTGGACTCCCATTCGTGAGGAACGACGGTTTAAATCCCCGTCCGGCAGACCAGATTTAGGTTGTTCCATTAAGTTTCGGGTGTGCAGCCGCAAGAAGAAGGAGAATTCTTGCGGCTGAACACCTGAAACTAAATGGGTCTTTGCGCCGCAAAAACCTGAAGATTCAGATTCAGGTTTTCCGTGTTTCACTAAATCGCTTCAGGCAAATGCCAGGGTGGTTCCCTGGAAAAAGACATGGCCGATTTCCTCCCACATCCTTTCGTAATACGAGCTTTTGCTCTATCTCTAATGACCACTTTGTCTAACGTATGTTAAACTTTAATCTTCCTTCATTCAACGTTGCTGAAGTGTAAATATATTACGAAATTTCATTTTAGATTATACGAAACATTTCAGCAATCTTCGTATGGGTGATGGAACAACAATCACTGTATCTGTCAAACTGTAAACTCAGCTTGTTATACATACGGCTTTATGAAAATACTATTTAATATCGTCAAATCTGTTTGAACAGTGTTTAAAAAAGGTGAAAAAGATATCCAACCAATTACCGAGTCACAATTAGTGGCGTTGCATGTTTTATGACAGCACTTCGAAACGAATGTGCGATGACTGCAGCAGTACAGTGCTGTTGATGTTTTCTCTGTATTTCTCAGGAGTTTTCGAGTGAGATTAAGTGTTGCCTTTTTCCATTTATCCTCAACTCTATGACGAACACGAGCGCTAAAATAATTCACGAATGTGGAATGAAAATACCGACTCCTACAGTGACTGATGACGACAGACTTGTAGGCCGAAGGGTATCACGTTATCGATAGACCAGTGTTTTCCTTATAAATAATGCAAAAGTAGAAATTAGTAGGACGGGGATGACACGATTTTGAAATACTTTCGAAGAATAAGAGCCACAAAGTGAATCAGTGCATTTTGCCAAAGAAGCGGCGCTCTTCAATGAGAAGCAGCTTTTAAGTCGAGAAAAATAAGAAAAGCATTTTTTAAAACCAATATTCCACTCTACAAACAAGAAATCAAAGATTTCAACAGTGGTTCAGTGAACATAAGCAGCGTTTTGTTAACAGTAAAAGTATACCCTGTGCAGCCTAATTCCAGGGTCACTTATTTGAAACCACATTATTGTCATCCATTGTGACACAAAAGCTTGAAATTTGACTCAAACGAACCTACAACCTCCATCTGTGATGGTGAAAAAGAGTGGCTCCTTGCCTCGTCACCCCCGACCTCTGCGATCACTCAAGCAGCAAGATGTCGACACATGCGAGAAAATGGGCGTAGCTCAGTTCATGTGAGGTATCAGCTGGTTTAATGCTGTTACATTGGCAACAAACCTCACTAAACTTTTTCCCAACGCCATCGAGGACGTGTCACACAAAGGATAGTTTGTTACATCGCCTTTTACCCACATTTCACCACTTCGTTTGATGCCTCTGCGATGCATGTCAGATCCCAGATTCCTAGCGTTGAAATCACGCTGGTTCCTTAATGGTGGCAGCGCCAGTGTGGAGCTGGTTGCCTGTCTCGTCCATAGGTAGGGATAGGAGGGAAAGTATTTTTGTAGAGAGACGTTTCCAAAGTGCCCAAACTTCACACAGAAGTGCGTTGTTGACTAGGGGGTCGGAGGTGGGTGAATGTGGGGGGGGGGGGGGGGGGGGGGGAGCTTCAGAGGGACCCACAGAAACTACATAAAGAGGCCTCCGGTGCTTGCGCAGATGGTGTCAATGAAACCACCCATTCCCTAAGGGGATTCATTTTCGCGAATCTCGCTCTCGAAAATGCCAGTCGGTAGTGTAACGTACAACAGGACGACGTTCTTGACTAATTGGGTCACTGCTAAGATCAGGACGATTCAACCCTTTCTGAAGCACAACCTGGGGACCTAACGCAATTGAACGTAATCTCATCCAGAATCGTAAACATCACCGTGAATCAGCAACTATATAAATTTGAAGAGGTTGTAAAATCAGCCCAACACTTTCAAACTAAAGGTTTCTTTAGCCACTGAGCTATGTTTCAATATTACTAAAAATATCTTCTTTAGAAGGAGTGGACCTTGTTACATCACTTTAAGCAATTGTAATTTACGACAGTGTCACGCAAGAAGACCCATTCCTTCTGAAGAAGAATTTTTTATAAATATCGGAACCTAGGTCAAGGACTAAGTAAACCTTTCTGTGTTGGTCCATCATGCGAGGGGACATCGTCTTGCAAGTACTTTCCAGTGTCAATCTTCACCGACAGCCGTCTACTTCAAGATATTTTATTATTCTGAAAGCAACCAGTTTCGGCGAAGTCATTTTGCCATCCTCAGGCGCCATACGCTTTTAGCCAAATAAACGAACTTATCGTATGGCGCGCAGGTTCGCAGGTTCGAATCCTGCCTTGGGCATGGATGTGTGTATTGACCTTAGGTTAGTTAGGTTCAAGTAGTTCTCAGTTCTAGGGGACTGATGACCTCAGAAGTTAAGTCCCACAGCGCTCAGAGCCATCTGAACCATTTTTTATCGTATGGCGCCATAAAACAATAGATATCGTGGGGCCTGAAGATGGTAAAACGAATTGCCATCTTCTGGTAGCTTTCAGAATAAAGTAATATATCTAAAAGTATACGGCTGTTGGTGAACTATGAGACTAAAAAATAAACCTTTATTTGCAACTTATTGCCTGATATTGCAACCTGTTGTAATCTCATCCCTCTGGAATGTAGCCTACCACAATTTTTGCTTTGGTACACAGGGTGGAACCACTAGGGAGCCTTTAAAACCATTCGAAGAAAATGGAGCGTGATGCTTTCTCATCTCTCCTGTTTCGGGCCCTCCTTTGGCGTGTGTACAGGGTGAAGCAGCAGTGAAATGAGTGTGAATAAAACGGCTAACGGTCCCTCCAAAACCCACCATCCCAACTTCAGCAGCACCCTCGGTGCCACCTCAGCACTTGTGCAAAGATATCCGTCTCTCGAACTCCACCCACCATCCAGCTTGATAGAAATTTCGACATTTCTCCGATTTCACATGCAGCCAACAGGCGCTAGTGTGGAGTGGGTTGCCTATCTAACCCATGTGAAACAAGTGAAAGAGTATTTCTAAAGATGGACATTTTCAATGTTCCTAAACGTGGTACTGGTGTGATAGCAAGAGTGTTACCGACATGGAGGGGAGGGGGATTAGAGGGAACCTTTACCATTTCATTCATGTCTGTTTCAGTGTCGCATCCGTTCATAAACACTACACAGGAGGAGAAGAAAAAGGAGGGATGAAAAAGCATAAACACCCTTTTCCAGTTCGGATCACTTCCTAATTTCGTTGAATGGTTTTCAACGCCTGTAGTGGTTCTACCCTGTATACCAAAACTAAACTTTCTTTCACACTACACTCCAAAACTGTGAGATCCCGTTTAGTGAGGTGCGTCTGACAAGAAACCCGCGTTGTTTCAAGTCTAGGAGTCGCGGGTGTGACCTCCATCTTAGTGGCGTGAAACGAAGGGGTGAAATGCAGGCGACAACGGGTGTGGTGACCTTACCGTCTTGAGGCACGTCCACGATGACAATGGGCAGAATTGTGGTGAATTTTGGTACCAATGCGATATCAATAACAGATATTGCACCTGACATGAAGGGACCTGTGACCTTTCATTTCTCATGTGTCGACACCTTGCTTTTTGAAAGGTTTTCAAAGCCGAGGGAGATGTGGCAGGGAGCTAGGCTTTCGCACCATTACAGAAAGAGGTTTTAGGTATCATTGAGTCAAATTTCAAGCTTCTGGTTCACAATGGGAGATAATTACGATGTTTCTAGACAGTGACCCTTTAATTGTGCTCCACAGTGTAGTTTGACCTCCTCGCTATTAAAATTTAAGTCCTAATAATTAATGAAATACTAGCTTTTGCTCTGGCATAATAAAAAATAGGATAACTGATACAATAAATTTTGAGTTTTAGGTGCCGTCTCATCTATAAAAGAAATTGGAGACGCAATCGTGGCTTCAGTACAACAACAAAGAGAAAATATGTAATGCAGCAGCTTACGGCTAAAGATATTACATTAACCGACCATACTCCTTACAGCAAATGCCGTTGTGTCTTCGCTGAGTTGTTAAGAACGATTTACGCGCTGAACGAACAGAACCTTTTAATTACAACAATACGTGCTATTTTTGTGGCTCTTCAGTAATAGGGTGACGGAAAAATTCCCAACTCCAAGGAGGAATTGCACGCGATAAACGAAATTTAGTAATAGAGTTTCTGCATCTGCAAGGTGGCGTCTATCTAATTTCGCACCCGTCGCATAAGAGGAGCCTGCTAGCTCCACCATTTGGATGCATATCAGGCTTGCTTTAAATTCACGCTATAATTATCGAGATCATTACTTACCTCTGAGATTGGACGTAGTGAGCTGATGTTACTCAAGAATACCTTTAAGACGAAGGTGCCATTGTCAACAGCTAACTAAGCCTGAACGAGGTCGTACAATACTGCTACGAGAACCTGAATGTTCCTTCTGAGATATTGCAGAAAACATGGTGGATATGCAGCCACTGTACAAGATACTTGGCAGCGATGGTCACCATCATAAGAAGACAAGCCTCCCAAACCATCAATGTTTGCGACTTCAGTGGTGTCAAGCGAGAACTCGTTGTAGGGCAGAGTGGTTGTCTTTTGTGTTTCCTGGTGAAAGCCAGTTCTGCCACGGAGCCAGTGATGGCCGTGTGTTGTTTAGGGGGAGGCCCAGGAGACCGCCTACAGCCGACCTATCTGAGGCCTAGACACACTGGAGTTATCGCCTGAGGTGCGAGTTCGTATGGCAATGGGAACACTCACGTTGATATCCGAAGCACCCTGATTGCAAATGCTTACGTCATTCTGGTGAGTTTTATGATTTTCAGAAGACAGATGGATGTAAAAGAGGCAAATGTCTCATGGAGTTGTTGATGAGGAACTGAAGCGCACTCGTCTTCAGATGAAGCTGCCAACTCTCAGGGTCACTGATACCAACTACTGAGTCTTGAAAGCCCTGGATTCAACCTTTAGCCCGTGGACAATAAGCTTGAACTCATTATTATAGACTTGGTAAGCAGCTGACATTATGTTACCTGGAATGACTGGTCTAAGTATTGTAGATACTCTAAAGGGGTATAAACCTCTTCAGAATTTTGCTGAAAGGAAAATATCTATGTAGTCAGAAAATGTTAACAAAGATTTTTGCAGGCTACTGGAGTTGTAAATCAGCAGTTTGCAATTCTAGCACTGAAAGCTATTTTGATTCTGTGTTCCAGATTCATCAATGAGTTGCTGTTTTCAAACTCCAGTGGTGTCATTTGCATATCAGTGTGCAATATTTGCGTCGAAACGTACTTGCTTTAAATCTTTCATTACCAGTTTTTTAGAATGAAAGTCATTTCACTTAACGACATAGTCATCAAAAACAAAAGGACAAAAATGTTTCCCACAATTTCTGTATCCCATGTGGGAGTGGTTGGACGTACGGTGTTATTCATAACTACTGGGAGCAGTCAAATGCATACCAGGAAGATGGAAGAAAATAAGCAAACCGTTAATATTTCAAAAGCAGTCGCCACAACTGTTAATATATTTATCCCACTGTGAGATCAGACTGTCAACGCCTTCATGGAAAAATGTTTGTAGTTTTCCTTGTAACCATGATTATACCCTGCCCTGCACCTAAAAAAAAAATATGGAAATCGCATGGGGAGACATGGGTTCTATATGAAGGATGTGTAAGGGCCTCCCAGCGATAGTTCAGCAGCGTACTCATTGTGGCAAAGTGTGGGCCCACACAAACATTTCGCTGGAGGCTCTATCACATTTTCCATACTGTCCCGATCTCTCGCAATGGCCACTCCATATTTTTGGAACGTAGGAGGAAGACTTTCGTGTCCGTCCATTTGCTTCGGACGACGAGGTGGAATGAATCTATTAACTTATGGCTTTGGACATAATCTGCAGTTGACTTATTTTACGTCGACGATTATTACTTTAGGGCCGTTTAACCACAACTGAGTAACACACACTTTTTGTGCCGTACATGTTTCGTTCTTATTGTTCGCAAGGCATCCTCAGTGGCAGATTTCGTGGGTGCTAATCTACTTCTGTAGATTGCTTGCATACAATCACTTGTGATCAAATAGTCACAAATTAATAATTATCAACATAGCGTAATATACAGGGTGTTCCATTGACCGTGACCGGGCATAATATCTCACGAAATAAGCATCAAACGAAAAAACTACAAAGGGCGAAATTTGTCTAGCTTGAAGGGGGAAAACAGATGCCGCTATGGTTGGCCCGCTAGATGGCCCTGCTTTAGGTCAAACGGATATCAACCGCGTTTTTTAAAATAGGAACCCCCATTTTTATTACATATTCCTGTAGCACCTAAAGAAATATGAATGTTTTAGTTGGACCACTTTCTTCGCTTTGTGACAGATGGCGCTGTAACAGTCACAAACCTATAGCTCACAATTTTAGACGCACAGTTGGTAACAGGTAGGTTTTGTAAATGAAAATACAGAACGTAGGTACGTTTGAACATTTTATTTTGGTTGTTCCAATGTAATACATGTACCTTTGTGAACTTATCATTTCTGAGAACGCATGCTGTTACAGCGTGATTACCTGTAAATACCAGATTAATGCAATAAATGCTCAAAATGATGTCCGTCAACCTCAATGCATTTGGCAATACGTGTAACGACATTCCTCTCAACAGCGAGCAGTGCGCCTTCCGTAATGTTCGCACATGCATTGACAATGCGATGACGCATGTTGTCAGTCGTTGTCGGTGGATCACGATAGAAAATATCCTTCAACTTTCCCCACAGAAAGAAATCCGAGGACGTCAGATCCGGTGAACGTGCGGGCCATGGTGTGGTGCTTCGACGACCAATCCATCTGTCATGAAATATGCTATACAATACCGCTTCAACCACACGCGAGCTATGTGCCGGACATCCATCACGTTGCAAGTACATCGTCATTCTGTCAAGCAGTGAAACATCTTGTAGTAACATCTGTAGAAAATTTCGTAGGAAATCAGCATACATTGCACCATTTAGATTGCCATCGATAAAATGGGGGCCAATTATCCTTCCTCCCTTATTGCTGCAACATACATTAGCCCATAAAGGTCGCTGATGTTCCACTTGTCGCAGCCGTCGTGGATTTTCCGTTGCCCAATAGTTCATATTATGCCGGTACACGTTACCGCTGTTGGTGAATGACGCTTCGTCACTAAATGGAACGCATGCTAAAAATCTGTCATCGTCCCGTATTTTCTCTTGTGCCCAGTGGGAGAACTGTACACGACGTTCAAAGTCGTCGCCATGAAATTCCTGGTGCATAGAAATATGGTACGGGTGCAATCGATGTTGATGTAGCATTCGGAACACCGACGTTTTTGAGATTCTCGATTCTCGCGCAATTTGTCTGCTACTGATGTGCGGATTATCCGCGACAGCAGCTAAAACACCTACTTGGGCATCATCATTTGCTGCAGGCCGTGGTTGACGTTTCACATGTGGCTGAACACTTCCTGTTTCCTTAAATAACCTAACTATCCGGTGAACGCTCCGGACACTTGCATGATGTCGTCCAGGGTACCGAGCAGCATACGTAGCACACGCCCGTTGGGCATTTTGATCACAATAGCTATACATCAGCACGATATCGACCTTTTCTCCAATTGGTAAACGGTCCATTTTAACACGGGTAATGTATCATGAAGCAAATACCGTCCGCACTGGCGTAATGTTACGTGATACCACGTACTTATACGTTTGTGACTATTACAGCGCCAGCTATCACAAAGCGGAAAAAGTGGTCTAACTTAAACATTCATATTTCTTTACGTACTACACGAATATGTAATAAGAATTGGGGATACTATTAAAAAAAAAAACGCAGTTGATATCCGTTTGACCTACGCCGGCCGGCCGAAGTGGCCGTGCGGTTAAAGGCGCTGCAGTCTGGAACCGCAAGACCATTACGGTCGCAGGTTCGAATCCTGCCTCGGGCATGGATGTTTGTGATGTCCTTAGGTTAGTTAGGTTTAACTAGTTCTAAGTTCTAGGGGACTAATGACCTCAGAAGTTGAGTCCCATAGTGCTCAGAGCCATTTGAACCATTTGACCTACGCCAGTGCCATCTAGCGGGACAACCATAGCGCCATCTGGTTTCCCCCTTCAAGCTAGACGAGTTTCGTTCTTTGTAGTTTTTTCGTTTGAAGCTTATTTCGTGAGATATTTGGCCCGGTTACTATCAATGGACCACCCTGTACATGCACCTCAGGAGGACAGGACCATAAAAGATGAGGAGATTATTAGCTTTCTTCATTTGCCTCGTTGTATTTTGACCGTTTGGTGGGCCCAGGTGCCTCGCGCCTAAATACCTCCAAGAGGAAATTTTTGAGATGGTGCATACATGTTGATCATGAGATCCGGCGCCGGCCGGTGTGGCCGTGAGGTTCTAGGCGCTTCAGTCCGGAACCGCGCTGCTGCTACGGTCGCAGGTTCGAATCCTGCCTCGGGCATGGATGTGTGTGATGTCCTTAGGTTAGTTAGGTTTAAGTAGTTCTAAGTTCTAGGGGACTGATGACCACAGATGTTAAGTCCCATATTGCTCTGAGCCATTTTGAACCATTTGAGATCCGGCATTAACAATTTTTTTATATAACCAGCTCCTTAAGTGCGGGTAGCACCGACAGGTCGCAGCTGGTGGTGTCATAAAGATAACGTAAATGATATTCTAAGTCCCATTTTCAACGTAGCACTAAAGGAGGTTAAACAGAACCAAAAATAATAATCGAAACGACAAAGAAGGCAGTAGTAAATAATATCGAATTCTATTACAATAATACCAAAATTTGATATAACATAAAATAAATTTTCATGTCCCTTGTCGTAGCATATCTGGGTTTACACTAGTGTTCAGGTTTCATTGTACGCAAGCGCAGGACTTAAGACCCGTCTCACAGTGGGGCCGAATCTCCAAATATTGGCGGACCGAACCCCTAAATCGTGGCCACAAACCTGGAAAATGAATTTTAGATTCTAGGAATTGCGAAGGGTTGGGTTGAGTAGGGGAACGATTGGTGCATCTCATCCCCAAAGGATACAAGCCTACCTTCTGCACCTGTCGAATTACGTCAGTTCAAAGGCGACTGACGTCGAGAACACTCGCTTCACTGTGACAACTAGGCAAATTTACGGTCGGTTAGTGATGCGAAGGAATTCATACACTAATGCAGTCTAAATCTCACGGTTATCCTATTATATCATATCTTTTTCGATGCTTTTACGAAACGACGATGATTTGCCAAACTTGCATTTTTTAACGGGAGCAAAAGTAGCATATACCGCAATATACAGCAGAATTACGACTTCCAGACTAGAAACTGGTCAATTATCCGATGAAATTGACAATAATCAGCTGCCTAAATCTGCCTGTTCTCTTGTGTCTCTCTTGAATATCTCCTCGGGCCCGTGCGTTCCACATATCGTATCACAAAAAGGCGCAGCACCGCGGTCGATGTAGCGCACGGCTGGGTGGGCTTCAGAACTGTTTCTCTTGCAACACGTTTACGATATTTGACTATTTGTCTGTACTTAATTTGTTGCTAATGCTAATTTATATATTTCACACAGTTTCGGATGAAGAATACGTGAAATTCATTAGGCAAGAAACATTCAACATCGTTGAACACCGGTTGAATAATGTCCTACCTACATTAATCCCTTACCTGGCAGCCGGCAGCGGTGGGCGAGCGGTTCTAGGCACTTCATTCAGGAACAGCGCTGCTGCTACGGTCGCAGGTTAGAATCCTGCCTCGGGCATGGATGTGTGTGATGTCCTTAGGTTAGTTATGTTTAAGTAGTTCTAAGTTCTAGGGGACTGATGACCTCAGATGTTAAGTCCCATAGTGCTCAGAGCCATTTGAACCTTACCTGGCGCAACAACTTTCCGAGAAAACTGGTCGACCGTAGCAGGTACGGGGTGATATGGAAGTCTCTCTTTCCTCATCGTTTGGTAAACTGAGAACAAGAATGAAACAACAATGGAAGACCTTTTAAACGGCTTGTGATAACTTCCGATCCGTATATTTCCAGTATGGGGAAACAGTCACAAAAACATACGAAACGTTTCCAGAAAGGTAGGAGACGAGGTACTGGCAGAAGTAAAGCTGTGAGAACGGGGCGTGAGTCATGCTTGGGTAGCTCTGTTGGTAGAACACTTGCCCGCGAAAGGCAAAGGTCCCGAGTTCGAGTCTCGGTCCGGCAGACAGTTTTAATCTGCCAGGAAGTTTCATACGAAACGTTTGTCGAAGGACGCAAGAGAGCTGTTACTGTCTACTGAAATTCCAGTCTTACAACGAACGAACGTACATGATTCTGAAGTGGATTATGACTCTGAGGACTTCGAGAGCGATACTGATTCAAATTAATAGGTATGAAACCAATTACATCATTTTGTATGCAGCATAACATCATCTTCATCATCAATCAGATTACGTTTTGAATGTTAAGACCCATTGTCTTCAATAGCCACACTTATTATTAATGTAGTAATTATTATAATTATTATCACGATTACTACTACTACTACTACTATTATTATTATTATGATAAGAATTATTTCCGTCGTTGACTATACTACTATTATGTTTATTAGTTATATTTAATCACCTACTTCGTAGTTTGTTCCATTATAGTATTTTATGGTAATTTTTGTGGTATCGAAGAAGTGTAATTCTCCAATATACGAGGTGTATTTGGAAAGTAAGTTCCGATCGGTCAAGAAATGGAAACCACAGTGAAAATATGATAGAGCTTTGCACAGATGTGTTCGACACAGCGTCTCTACTATGCCTGCCGGTTGCATCACTTCGCTCTTTTCAGCTCTGAGTGCATGGTGAGCACATAAAGACGAGTAGAAAATGGTGTCTCCCGCCAAGTATGAGGGCCTGGTGAGAGATTTCGCCTGATGTTATGCAGCTCACATTACAGAACCGTCATACGGTCCCTGCTTCGTGACAATTCAGTCGCAATCTCCAGGAGCAATGAAAATGCTCCTGCAGCGTTTTCGATTGAAGTGTTTGATCACCCACACTACAGCTCCCTCTGTGTTTCATCTCTGCTCGCATTAACTACTGGCTATGACGACTACATTTTCACACAGACAACGAGCTATAGATGACCATAGAGAATTAGCGGGAAGTACAGGCGGCTGCCTTCTATGACGAGGGTATTGGAAAGTTGGTACAACGCTACGACAAATGTCTAAGTCGGCGTGGTGACTATGTAGAGCAGTGCCTGGAAGCTGTAGGTATCTGTTGCAGATAAATTTTTTTTTATTATCACAGTGGTTTCCATTACGCGATTAATCGGAACTTACTTTCCGAATAGCCCTGGTATTTTCGACGAGTATTCTGTTATTTTGGTTCAATGAACGAATCAGGCGGTCATTGTGCTAGATGTTGTAATTATTGATTGCCATCCCTAATATAGACTTCAATTCATATATTCTGCTTATTTTCCCTTACATTGACACTACTGCCAGGGCTCTCTGGCATTGGAATAGAACCCTAGCGTTGGACGTAATGGGAAGTTCTGTACCATAGGTGCTTGCCTAACAAACAAGAAAACCCGGGTTCAAGTCACGGCCGCAGCAAAAGTTTTAAATCATTTCTTCTGCTCCATTCATTATTGTAGATAAAGACGAGACTTAAATGTTTCAGGATAAAATATAATTATACGGTCTATAAGATCACCTATAGTACAGGACTTCCCCGTTACGTCCAACACTGGGGTGCTATTCCACTGCCGGAGAGCCCTGGCAGTAGTGAAAATGCAAGGGAAAATAAGCAACATATATTAAATGAATTTTGTGTTGGGGAGGACACTCAACTTGTGTAGTTCGTGCAGGAATGTTAACCATAGCGCTGTGATGGTGTAATGGTTAGCATTTCTGCCTAGCAAGCAAGTAGTACACTAGTGGCCATTAAAATTGCTAGACCAACGAAGATGACGTTCGACACCTACAACGTGTTGACATGAGGAAAGTTTACAACCGATTTCTCATACACAAACAGCAGTTGACCGGCGTTGCCTGGTGAAACGTTGTTGTGATGCCTCGTGTAAGGAGGAGAAATGCGTGCCATCATGTTTCCCACTTTGATAAAGGTCGGATTGTAGTCTATGGCGATTGCGGTTTATCGCATCGCGACATTGCTGCTCGCGTTGGTCGAGAAAATGACTGTTAGCAGCATATGGAATCGGTGGGTTCAGGTGCGTGATAAGGAACGCCGTGCTGGATCTCAACGGCCTCGTATCACTAGCAGTCGAGACGACAGGCATCTTATCCGCATGGCTGTAACGGATCGTGCAGCCACGTCTCGATCCCTGAGTCAACAGATGGGTACGTTTGCAAGACAAGAACCATCTGCGCGAACATTTCAACGACGTTTTCAGCAGCTTGGACTATCAGCTCGGAGACCATGGCTGCGGTTTCCCTTGACGCTGCACCACAGACAGGAGCGCCTGCGATGGTGTACTCATCGACGAACCTGGGTGCACGAATGGCAAAACGTCATTCTTTCGGGTGAATCCAGGTTCTGTTTACATCATCATGATGGTCTCATTCGTGGTTGGCGACATAGCGGGGAACGCACATTGGAAGCGTGTATTTGTCATCCCCATACTGGCGTATCACGCGACGTGATGGTACGGGGTTCCATTGGTTACACGTCTCGGTGTCGTCTTGTTGGCATTGACGGCACTTTGAACAGTGAACATTACATTTCAGATGTGTTGCGAACCGTGTCTCTACCCTTCATTCGATCCCTTGCGAAACCCTACATTTCAGCAGGATAATGCACGACCGCGTGTTGCAGGTCCTGTACGGGCCTTTCTGGGTACGGAAAATGTTCGACTGCTGCTTTGGCCAGCACATTCTCCAGATGTCTCACCGACAGAAAACGTCTGGTCAATGGTGGCCGAGCAACTGGCTCGTCACAATACGCCAAGTCACTACTCTTGATGAACTGTGGTATCGTGTTGAAGCTGTATGGGCAATTGTACCTGTGCACGCCATCCAAGCTCTCTTTGACTCAATGCCCAGCCGCATCAAGGCCGTTGTTACGGCCAGAGGTGGTAGTTCTGGATTTATGCAACCAAATTGCGTGAAAATGTAATCTTATGTCAGTTCTAGTATAATATATTTGTCCAATGAATACCAGTTTATCATCTGCATTTCTTCTTGGTGTAGCAATTTTAATGGCCAATAGAGTATATCAAATGAAGTTTGTGTTGGGGACGGCACTCAACCTGGGTAGTTCGTGCTTGAATGTTAACCATAGGGTTGTCGTGGTGTAATGGTTAGCATTTCTGCCTAGCAAGCAAGAAGTAATTATTGATGTCCAGATCCCCTATGTACGCTTTTATTAATTTATGAATAGATTTCATGCGCCTCATTGCTATATTGGATCCGCCATTTTGTTCTGACAATTTTGAACTTCAGATTCGTAATCAGCGACAGCAAAAACCCTCGTGTGATGCGTTTCGTCTGAATGAAACGTATTCTTGGGGTTTCGGCCACGTTTTGGGGATTCGGCCGCACTTGGCGTCGGTGCCGCATCGTCGTGCTTTGACGTCGCGGCGCTCGGAATGACGGCTGGCCCCTGGCGTGGCGCAGGGAGGGACCGGCGATCTCTGCCGAGTCCCCAGGGAGGCGGCGCCCGTGTAGGAGCGGATGGGACAGGCCGGCCTGCAAACAGCCCTAATGATTACAGGCACCGGCGCTGTGGCGCGCCGATATGCGAGCGCAGCGCCCGCTGGGAACCAACCGTCCGCCCTCGCTGCCACCCCCTGGGTCTGGCCTGGACACGTAATCGTCCCACGGGGTTTCTCTTTAGAATCTCCGCCGCAGTGCCTCACAGTAAGTAGCTACTGTGACCGACTTAACGTCATTTCCTAGCAGAGTTACGGTGACACTGGGTAGCTAATTTCTGCGAATCACGTTTACTGATTATGAAAGTTGCTCTTTATTGTGCTGTTTGTTTTTAACAACAGCTAAGTTTGACCATCTGCAGAAACACAGAGTACACTACAGTACTGTCATTTCCTCAAAGTAGAGGTGGAAATAGCTTATACAGATCAGCCAAAATATAGCTTTTTGTGTTGAGACAACGAAATATCTGAAAACCACGCATCAGATAGAAACCCCGTAAAGCAGGTGTTCAGTATTTTTAAAAATGATATCCAGCGGTACCACTGTTGACTCCCAGCCCCACTCCCAAGGGGTGAAATCTTAAATTGGAATAAAAATATTCGAAAGCCAAGCTCGCATAAATATTTCTATATTTAAAACAACCGGTTTCGGCAGACTTTGCTGTCATCTTCAGGTCTTAAAAAAATCTTTCTGTTATGAAACTTGCTCATTTTAAGTGAGACCTCACGCAAGTTGTCGTAAGAAAAACATTTTTTGAGACCTGAAGGTGACAGTAAAGTCAATCGAAACCGGTTCATTTAAATAAAGAAACACTTACGCCTTCTTGGCGTAACAATGTTTTTAGCCATTCAAACAGATCTTTCTTTGTGTCTTCCCAGAATGAGAAAATTATATTAAATAGGAATATCCCACTCTTGTTGCAGATTCGCACTGTATGGGAAACAATACGTGTGTAAAATTTTCCATTTGCGCCATAGATACGCGCTGTAATAGACAAATAACGCAACTGAGTTTCAAAATGGTTTTATCTCGAGGTAACTGGATTGGATCAAAATAACAAAATGGTTCAAATGGCTCTGACCACTATGGGACTTAACATCTGAGGTCATCAGTCCCCTAGAACTTAAAACTACTTAAACCTAGCTAACCTAAGGACATCACACACATCCATGCCCGAGGCAGGATTCGAACCTGCAACCGTAGCAGTCGCGCGGTTCCGGACTGCAGCGCCTAGAACCGCTCGGCCACCGCGACCGGCTCAAAATCAGAGAAATTGACATGTTTGTAATTGTGGAAAGAAGCTTTCTATAGGTGTGTCCTCTCCCCTTTTCTGCAAAGGGTTGTCTGCAGCTCCTAGTCGTGCGGTAGCGTTCTCGCTTCCTACGCCCGGGTTCGATTCCCGGCGGGGTCAGGGATTTTCTCTGCCTCGTGATGACTGGGTGTTGTGTGATGTCCTTAGGTTAGTTAGGTTTAAGTAGTTCTAAGTTCTAGGGGACTGATGACCATAGATGTTAAGTCCCATAGTGCTCAGAGCCATTTTTTTTTTTTTTTTTGCAAAGATTTACTTGTTTGTAAGAATTATTCCCCATGGAATGCTTAAAAAAATGCCGCAGCGGATACACCAGTTCCCGTCGGATCACCGTAGTTAGGCGCTGTCGGGCGTGGCCGGCACTTGGATGGGCCGCCATGCATTGTTGCAATTTTTTGGGGTGCACTCAGCCTCGTGATGCCAATTGAGGAGTTACTCGACCGAATAGTAGAGGCTCCGGTCAGAGACACCCATCATAACGACCGGGAGAGCGGTGTACTGACCACACGCTCCTCGTATCCGCATCCTCAGCTGAGGATGACACGGCGGTCGCATGGTCCCGATGGGCCACTTGTGGCTTGAAGACCGAGTGAGTGCTTAAAAAAAATTGCTACTCACTTCCATTCATTCATTTACCCCCACATGGCACGATCGACACAACGGAGAAGCTTTAGCGATGTAATCAGCTGACTTGCTTTGCTGATAAGCTGAATCGCTTTATTAGCCATTTTTGGCATTTATTATGAGCTTCACTCTTCAAGTAACCTCACAAACAAAAGACAGGCCATTTATGATTTAACGATCTGGCAGGCAAAAGCACTGGATGGCCTCTTCCGACGATCGTACATGCGATCTATTACTAAAAATTGTTCAAATGGCTCTAAGCACTAGCGGACTTAACATCTGACGCCATCAGTTCCCTAGAACGTAGAGCTACTTAAAACTAACTAACCTAAGGACATCATACGCATCCATACCCCAGGCAGGATTCGAACCTGCGACCGTAGCAGCAGCGCGGTTCCGGACGGAAGTGCCTAGACCCGCTCGGCCACAGCGGCCTGCTGATCTATTACGGCTATAAAGGGTGTTCGGAAACTCCCGTCAAAAACGTGTAGTACTTATAGTGGGGAGTTCGTACACAGTATTTTAAACAGGAATCCATCACGGAAACTCACAGTTTTAATTCAAACGTTTAACTCGTGCACCTCTGCTTGAGGAACTGAATTACGCGTGATGCAGTACAATTATTAGGTAAAAATTCGAAACATAACGAAACATACATTTACCCCTTAGACACATTTGTTCGTATTAACACTTAAACATTAAATGTTTGCAAAAAAACAGCATTCTGTAGGTGCAGAACAGTACTGAAACATTACAACAGCGGCCGGATGTAGCGACCACCAACGTTTTGCAGATACTATATTTACGAAGCATGTTCTGGTGCACTCTCTCCATCCCACCTGGTATCTGGAAAATTTGGAAATTTGTGGTAAGGACTATGGCACCAAACTGCTTAGGTCATTGTTCCCTGGGCTTACGCACTGCTTAATCTGACTTTAACTTACGCTAACGACAACACATACACCCATGCCCGAGGGAGGACTCGAACCTCCGACGCGGGGAGCCGCGCGAACCGTGACAAAACGCCCTAGAATGCACGGCCTCTGGTATCTCTTTTATTTTTAGTGCAGAGACCACAACGTGTGCCAGTAGATCTTCCTTTCTTTCTACAAGAGTCTCGTAAATCAAACTTTTCGTACGACCCCGCAAGAAGTAGTGCACGCCATCATGTTTACCTTACTGCATACCAGGATGAGCACCTCTTGTCGCTTCCATTTTGCCCTCAGCAGACATGGACGCGTTACACATCCGCATTGAAATCGTTGTAGAACGGAAAAAGTAGGTTTCTGGACGTAGGTTTCTGTTCGAAATATTATATAATCTCTCACATCGGAAAGTCCTAGAAGTCTGTAACGGGAATTTCCGAACACCCTGTAGAATAATTTGCTGGAAAGGTACAGTGCACACTGCATGTCGGAAGTCTAAGACGAGGTCTGCAAGGATTACTGGAAGAAGAACATTCTATATTTATCACCATGTACGGTGCCCCTCATAAAGAACTGCCCAACGAGTTTGTCAACAGTACTTCCACACGAAACATTCTCACTGCACTGACGCTGATTTTCGACTTGGTGTAACTAATATGGGTAATCCATATCCAAGTTATGCATGTTTTGTCGATTAATCATAACGTCGCTCGTGAAGGTCGATTTGCCAGAGCACAATACTCCAACACGGAAACTGTAGTCTCTCTGTATTTGCTGAAGCGACCATTCGCACCAAGTTACTCGTTTCTGGAAATCGTTGCCATGGAGTTCCTGATGGAGAGATATTTCAGATGGATGATATTTTCTATGACTCAGAATTGGGCAAACAGTAGTCTGACTAATGCCCGTGTCACAACTTAATTGCCGAGTGCTAATGTGGAGGTTATGACTCGCTTCAGCCAATATCGGAGTTTCATTATTCTCCCCAACAACTGTTTTTCGATGGTTCCTTTTTCGTGGTCGTTCATTTCCCTTGGTGGAGAGCTATGGAATAACCAAAAGAAAAAAGCGTGCGATCGGACCCTCTTTAGAAAACGTTCAGCACAAAGGGTTACAGCATTGTCGCCATTCCTGCTACTTCCTCCGCAAATGTAAGCCACTTCAATTTTCTGTTCTATCGTAATAGCCTGTATTCTAACTAATAAAGCACTCAGGTTGTGAAGGAACAAATTTTAGAGGTGAGGGACGACATGCACATACAGTGATCAGGTCAAATAACGAGTGAATGAATGTAAGTATCAAAAGAGCTATACGGAGAAAACTGAAAATACTGAGTCGTTTGTTGCACTCGTCTGTCTCTATGATATTGATTCAATACAACTTTCTCGGGATAATACTCTTTTGAAATTCAATTTTGTCATTTGTCAATTACAGTGCAACGACAAAATGGTTACATACAAAGTTTACATATTTTTCTCCCGTTGAATTCAATTCTACAATAAAAATGGGATCTTCTACAATTAAAATGGGATATTCCTATTTAAGATTTAGAAGTTCCCATCACACTCCTGGGTATCAGTGTCAATATTCAAAACGGCAGATAGCATTTATAAAAATACTGAACAAGTTTTTTTCTTCCGTTTTTTAATTCGACGCATCGTTTTGATATATGCCATTGCCTCATGGTACAAAGCTCATCCAGAGTATCCAAAAACGAGTAAGTAGAATGCGTTTGGCCGGCCGCTGGTGGCCGAGCGGTTCTAGGCGCTTCAGTCTGGAACCGCGTGACCGCTACGGTCGCAGGTTCGAATCCTGCCTCGGGCATAGATGTGTGTGATGTCCTTAGTTAGGTTTCAGTAGTTCTAAGTTCTAGGGGACTGATGACTGAGATGTTAAGTCCCATAGTGCTCAGAGCCATTTGAACCATTTGAATGCGTTTCAATTTACGTTATACCGGGCATCCTGTGATTTCTTTTGGCATGCAAAAGTAATTTTAAGATTTATAGCTGCCGAATTATGGCACCAACTTCTGTTTAATGAAACTATATACCGTGTGACCAACTGACTAATAGCGTGTAGGTCCACCTTTGGAATGCAGTACAGCAGTGGTTCATATGACATGAATTCGACAAGTGTTTCGAAAGTTTCCGGTGATTTGTGACACTAGATGGCTACACACACGACACGCAATTTCCATGAATTACGGGCCGCTGATTTGTCAGCACAGTCTGGGTGCCTGGTAGCGTTCCAGATGCGTTCCATTGGGTTCAGATCGTACGAATTTTCGTAGCCAAGACATCAAACAGACTTAACTGTCATGCACCTGAAACCGCTGTACCACGATTCTGACCTTATGACACGGGTAGCTGTTCTGCTGGAAGATGCCATCGGGGTTAGGGAAAAGTAAGGCATGAAGGGATGCAAGTGCTACGCAGTAATGTTCAAGTAGTCCACAGATCCCCTGGTAGCCCAACTGAATGACCCCCCATATCCTAATACTGCCACAGCTAGCCTGTGTAGGTGCTGTGAAGAATGTTTTGAGCAACCACTCACCTGGATCATTCACGTCCTGTAATAAGAAACGTAATTCACCCGAAAAAAGTGATGAGTCTCCTTGATCCACTGTCCATTGTCTGTGATCCCGTTTCCACTGCAATGATTGACGATGTTGTTGGTTCAACAAGAGAACACACAGGAGTCGCATATTGCGGAGCCACTAATTCAACAGTGTACGCCAAAACACTTCTGCCTCCGCCAGCACTGTACTCTGTCATTTGCCACATGTCGCCGTCTGTCTAACTTTACAAAGTGGACGCCCTGTGAAAAGTCGTGGGCGTCCAACACTTTGTCACCTCCTTGTGGGTTCACCGTCATTCAATCACTTTCCGTAGACGTTCACGACAGAAGTACGTGAACAACCGACCAGCTTGGCCGTTGCCAAGACCCTCGTCTCATATGCCTGGCATCGACGGTCTGCCGTTTGCCACGTGTCAGTGCATTTTCCCTTTCGCTGCCCGCGTCGTCACAAGAATGACTTCCCATTGGTCTCACGTTGCCATATTTACTGTCCTTAGCGTTTCACGTACCCACAACGCCGCCACCAGTTTTGAGTGTCGCGGTGGGCGCGGCATTCACAATGTTCGATCTGGGCAGTGTGTGTAGAACTTTATCATGTACTAACAAAATAACAGCGCCGCAAAGGCACCGTCCAGTGGTCTGGAAATCAGATCACACAAACATCTCCCATGGTATACCAAATCCAGCCAAACAAATGAGTTACATTGAGCCGTGGTAAACATTGCTGTTTTGAAGAGAGCGCCGCAGCGCGTAGTGTAAAGCAGTCGCCTTCCGTTTCTGGCGGTGGCGCCGCTGTGGCAATCGCAGCTTGGGTGTCTCCCTCTGGTGGGAAAGGGGAAAAGTTGCCTGTTCATTTGCATTTAAGGGTCGCTATGAGCTCGGCAGTCGGTCAGTCTGTCAGTCTCGGCGAGTCGATCAGTTGGTCAGCCGGATCAGTGTGGGCTAGTCAGTGTCTGACTGTCTTCCGGAGTACTAGTATGTGTTAGGCCGCCAGTCTGCTCGAGTTTGCTCAGGCAATGGGCATTGGCGGTTGGATCGATCGGTTGATCGGTCGCGCACTGAGACACCACGTGAGTCCAGTGAGCCGCGCCTTATAGCGAGGGCTAGTGGCTTCGCGGCCGACACGAGAGCAACAGGAGTTAATCCACGACATCGGTCTGGCCGGTGCGAGCTGCGACGCCGTGAGACGGGAGATCGGCGCGCCTTCCTGCGTCCGTTGAAGCGGCTGGCACCGGACGGTTCGGCAGAGCGATGGGGGTGCTGCGCCAGGTCTTCGCCAGAAATCGCAGTTTATTAAAAGTTAAGTGATTCGTGATATGTTGTTTCATTTACTTGTTAAATTCTACTTGTTTTCTTGGTCAGTCTCTCGTCCCCAGGTTGCTCGTCTGTCTCCCGTCCGCATTTGTTATGTTTGTCGGATTCGGTGTTAACGAAATTATTCCTTTTAGTGTGAAGGCCGCATTCCTCAAATATGTTTTTATCTTGCCTATCATCTTGAGAGGCGGTATATGTGTGATGTAGTGCATGTTTGTACTTTTTATGTAAGACTGCATTTCATGGGTTTTTATTTAAATCGCCATTTTAGTATATAAAGTTGCCACCCGTTCACCGTAAGAGTTTTCTTTTAAAAACAAGTTGCACTTCGGTGGCAAGTAATTTTTTTTAATGTGAGAGTTTTGTACCATTTCCATCCCTCCTACGGGGTGCATAGTTTGTGTGTTTGTGTGAGTTGTTACAATTTTTAGTTTAAAATAGTCTGGTGTGTTGCAGATTTGCACCAGTGTAGTCTTTCAGAGGTTGTTGTGAGCGGTCGTGACTACGGCAGTGTTAAAAGGGAGCGGCAAGGTTCTCAGCCCGAAAGCTCATAGGTCAAAAAAGAAAAAAAAACTTATTTTTGCCTATGAATAAACTGTAACGTAATATTTAGAGGGTGCTTTCTGATTATAATTTCAAATCTGTTTTTCTTTTTTTAAAAAAGGAAAAGGTTTTTTAGTAATAAATTTTCCATTTGTTGAAAAAAATTTGTTTTCATCAGTTACCCATTGGTAACTACTTCCACGCTCACATAGTCTGATTAAATGAGTTAATATTCTTGATGAATCGCTAGTAAATAAAGTGAATTCTTTAAGAAAAGATTTTGAATGTAACTCCACGGTTCACATATAATGATAGTATGTTTGTTAATTATAACTCTTATATCAAGTGATATGGCGTTGATCTTGACTAGTACTCCAGCAGCGACTGAGCAGCACTGCTACATGGCTGTAGAAGTCAACGCGGGACAGGGTGGCACTCGAGTCACTGCTGTAGTTCAGGTTATTCTTCGTGTTATACTGTCCATGATCATTTCCTTGAGTCATCAGTCTCCTGACTGGTCTGATGCGGCCCACCAAGAATTCCTTTCCTGTGCCAACCTCTTCGTCTCAGAGTAGCACTGCAACCTATATCCTCAATTCTTTGTATTACAATCTCTCCCTTCCTGTATAGCTTTTGTCCTCTACAGCTCCTTTAGGTGCCTTGAAAGCCTTTAACTGATATCTTAACGGATGTCCTATCATCTTGTCCCTTCTCCTCATCAATGTTTTCTACATATTCCTTTCCTCTCCCAGTCTGCGCAGATATCCTCATTATTTACCTTCTCAGTCCACCTATTTCAGCATTCATCTGTAGCACTACACTTCAAATGATTCGATTCTATTTTGTTCCGGTTTTTCCACAGTCCATGTCTACACACTGTGGATCTGCATCCCAACACCGCTTCGTACATTGTGCTCGGCGGATCCACCTTCGAAAGCTAACTCCACTACGGCTCCTGGGAGTCATCCGGGACACATGCATATACACAGACATACAGAAAACAGAGCTAACTCTCTCAAAATGTCGAGGTGACTGGACACACTCGAGTACAGTGCTGTACTACACCTCCCGGTGTGCACATTTGGGCTGGGTGTTGGCAGCTGTGCTACATTTACAAGCAATTTTAGAACATAGAACGAGAAGTTATGTCGTGATCGCGTGGAGCGAACTGACATAGAAAAATTGCGAAAAATGACGGGGGAATAGATACAAATTGACTGAATGTACACCGAAATGCGGGGAACTTGAGGAAGCACTTGCGTATCTTCTGGTTCGCACAGAACAGTTTGTACGTAGGATCGAGTATGGGGCAGCAAGAGAAATCCGAGAAAACGTCGACATGGAAGCGAAGGGAATCGGGGAAGCAGTCGATTGTTTCTCAGTTGAGGCAGCTTTATACTGTATGTTTACTGAGGTACCAGTGATACGTGTTGACTACTGTGTTTGACGCTTTTCAGGAAGACCGAGAACCGTCCGCCTCTAAACTTACATGCATCTGTGTTAAAGGATAACGGAGAGTGCATGGGGTGATCGATTGAGATGGTGCTGTAGCGAAGTAGGATTTAATGGTAGACTAATGATGCATTCTGGAGATGTGTGAAGTTGCTGCAGGTCAATTTTTCCACTGTTCTGTCAGGATGCATCAGTCGCGTGACATAGCATGCGATCGATTCTTATACAACCATGTATTCTGTATGTGGTTTAAAGCACTGTCTACTTGCTATCGTTAACGGTAAACCTGCCGGTCATCAGAGGACTTCCATCTCATGTGTGATGAAACGTGGCACATTCCTCTAAACGAACTATGACTCACGTACTCCATCCCCCTGTCGCATGTTGGGTGTAAACTTAAGACTTCAAGCTTCATTACAAAGTTAGCGATAGGTGCCTGTGAGGCGCTGTAATCTCCGTGTATACATTTGCCTGACAGATGTACTGTTTACAGAGTTAGTGGTTCAAATGGCTCTGAGCACTATGGGACTTAACAGCTGAGTCCATCAGCCCCCTAGAACTTATAACTACTTAAACCTAACTAACCTAAGGACAGCACACACACCCATGCTCGAGGCAGGATTCGAACCGGCGACCACAGCGATCGCGCGGTGCCAGACTGAAGTGCCTAGAACCGCTCGGCCAATCTGGCCGGCAGTGTCAGTGACGGAATGACTTTTAATTTTCACATGTCGGACGCTGCTGCTATGCGTTTATCTGTTTCCTTGTAAGAGGTATTCGCCGTTACCAAAGTTCATTTTATAAAGGGCTGATGCAGGCATAGTCTAATTTCCGAACCGTAATCGGATGTGAATAGTGTGCACTGGACATCTCCGGAAAGCTAAATTGTACTCGTATCACACGGAGCCAATGTTTGAAGGACGTTGTTTTTTCCTTTTACGGTTCGATAACATAGTTTATCGTAAAGAAACCAAGAAGAAGGATGTATGTCATACGCTTGAAATATATTTCTTACATTGGAATATTAACAGAGCTACATTCCATACGGCTGATAGGTCGGAAACGCAAGCGATATAGCATTATAGACCGTTTTAAGTGCGGGACGTTGTTAATGTTCTCTCTTTCCAATACCTTCCAGGTACCGATCCTAGACTCTAGAACAATACTTCAGAGTTGATAGCTTGGTTGATTTATGTAAAAATGCGTGGAACTCTATCTCTCTGGAGCTCCATCGCGCATAAAAATCATTCATTTCTTGTTCTCCTTAACCGTCTGCTACTAAATCACGACACTTTGAAATCTGTTACTATACATTGATAAGGAGTGCTAACCTCCTCGACATGGGCGCATCTCGAGAAATCTTGTGCACTTGGATGGGTGAGGACTCGCGAAGCTCCATTCACTCACGAGGCTTGGAGTATAGCGGTCCACTACTGGTCGGTTGCAGATTAATTCGGTAACGGTGCTGCAGGGCGGGTTGGTCAATGACAGCGTGATGAGGGTCTCTCACTCTCTAATTTTAACCTAAGACAGCGAGAATGCTCCATGACTCTAATAGGCAGAGAGATAGATCGTAAATTAAGCACTATGCTCGAGGTGTTAGAAATATGTAGAGCGCTGTCTGATATACTTTGATCGTGTATGTGTTCGAGAATTAACACTGAATGGACGTACTGTGCAGTCATTTATCCACGTTCGCAATGATACTCGCAAAGTGGAGAAGGGGTGGTTTAGCTGTGATACGCAAATTGGGAAACAGGCTGTCACATCATTGGTCGGTGTTGAAATTACTGTAAAACTGCTAAAATTATTCTATCAACTGTGATGTTTATTGTTAGAGTACACTGATGGTGTCTTTTCCATCCCATCTGTACACTGGCACACTGTTGGTTACCACATAATGATTGACTGATATCGTTTGTTTGAGTTGGAGAAAGAGTTTTGGTGGATGGACAGCACCTTCTGGGGTGAATAGTACCGAAACAGTGATCACGTACATGGCTACAATATGATGAATCAGTCGAAACAGAACGTACAGTCATCAGTTATTCCATGACTATGACAGAAGAGTGTAAATGTGGAGCTCGTGAATCGCTCTTGGACTGTAGTTTGGAAACTCTCCACAATGCCGCAAAAACTCCCTCAAATTGCTCATGTTGTAACTCTCTTTTATTTAAAATCATCCGGAGTGTGTGGCGTGTTATGGTATCAGCAGTAACAATATGATTTACACTGTGCAATGTCTAGTTTTCTACGAGAGGCCGTGGATCAGAACATCTTAATGTCAGTTTAGAACCTGACACAGACCTCGAAGTCGAGGCAGAAGAACATAAAGTATAAAAGTGTACAAAGTGTGCTATAGCAGATAAAAATAATGTTTCAGACAATGAAACAGGGCCACAGGAAGTGTGTCTTGCGATTTACAGTATAGTCCATGGAATACGATCATCCTCCGACAGTACAGGTGATGAAACTTTAAACTGACCTTTGGAGTGGATCAATATCTGTATATTTAATAGGATCGTTCCACACCACCACCACCATCAGCAGCAGCAGCAGCAGCAGCAGTAGCAGTTTGAGGTGTAAATTCAGTGAGGGACAGGGTGTTCTGTTAGGAATGCTAAGAGGGATGCATGCTGTGCTATTCTGGGAAGCATTGCGAAATCTCTCTCTTCGTGCTGGCCTGCAACACAGCAACACAGGTTCGAGAAACGTCATTCATTTCGAGATGTGGCAGTGCAAGAGATATGATTGAGTAGTGGTTGTAATCATTAAAGGAATTTTCAGTAGGATCGAATGCAGGTATGTGCTTGAATGGAAAGACCAGATTCCAAATCATAGACATCATTTCTAGAGGATAACACAGCACTAGAGATCTGAAAAATTAGTGTACATTTTCTTACGACCTCAACCAGCACACTATCTGCTACTGTTTGTGATCCCTCTCAGTCAATCATTGCCTGTAGCCCAGTGGATATATCACCAAACCTCTGAAATGGGATCGAGACAGAATGCACTACAAATACTGCAGAAATATTTAGCTGCAGTGGCGTGAAAGATTCGCAATTACCGCTTTCATACCATGTTCCTTAGCGGAATCACTTTCTAAATTGGGTAATTTTATTACGAGGTTGCACCGTCGGCCACGTGTAAGCGCACTGTTGGTCTGATACTATATACGCCTGCGATTGCAGTCACAGTATTTGTCTGGACAAAAAACCACCTCATTCAGAAGTAATGTCATACCTCGATTCGTAAAGTGGGTATAGCTTCTAACATGGATACTCGTATGCACCTGAAGAACCAAGACCGTATGTAACAGCCAGCAATTAGTTAATGATGAAGTATTATACTAAGTAGTAGTATGGGATGTGTGATACGTTCGCATCTGAACATCAGTCTTACAAAGTATGTGTTTGTGCTTCGACATGTGCAAAGGAAATGACAATGTCCAGTCGTAAGGAAGGTATGGATTTGATGTGGAGTACAGTGATAGCATGGGAAGAGTACGTCAGGTACTAAGAATGGATACTGATATTTCTATTTCCAGAGCCATAGCCATCAGCAGAATGTAATTCAGAAACTTCGCTCATTGTTGAGTGTCATTCAACTGAGACGGCAATGGTAACATTTGGTTGTAAGTACAGGGATAAAATATACAGGGTGTTACAAAAAGATACGGCCAAACTTTCAGGAAACATTCCTCACACACAAAGAAAGAAAATACGTTATGTGGACATGTGAAAGTTTGGCCGTACCTTTTTGTAACACCCCGTATATGTGAACGATTTCATAGAATCGTTCTGCCTATGCTTGCTTGGCCTGCAGCGCCGGTGACCTGTGCGGGAACGATTCACGTTTCCCGTTAACAGCAGCAGCCGTCCAAATGCAAATACCTGTTGGAATGGAGGAATGTAGCTGAGTTAACTTTTCCGTCTTCTAGACGGCAGAATAGCGAACTAGTACTTAGTATGTGTTGGGCAGCTTTCGTGATCACGTGAAAATTTGAGAAGATTGAATATGGAGGTGTCTTTGCACTGGAGCGCTATTCCCTCCCATGTAAATTGAAATCACGTGCAAATTTGAGAAGATTGAATATGGAGGTGTGTGTGCACTGGACCGTTATTCCTTCCCACGTAATTTGTTCGGTTGACTACTTCTGCACATTGCGCGCCTTTATTTAGTTGAGAGAACATCGATTGTGGTGTGTGCATCTAGCAGGTCAAAGAGACGTTTCCTTGTTCTCTAGACATGAGAAGCACCTTTGTTGACTTTGTAAATTATGGAAATAATTTGTAATCTGTTACAACGCCGACATCGGTATTCACGAGTGGAAATATCATTTTCCTCTTTTTGTTTCGAGTTCTCATGTAAAGGTCTTCGCAGACAGGATAAAGTTTTGGGTTTGTAGAGAAAGAATTTCCAGTCTATATCTTCGGAATTATGTAGTGCGAGTGATCGGTAAGCAACTGCGATGTGCAAACCACGTGAAAATTCATGTGTTCTTGTAATCCCAGAGTCTGGAGACGTTTGTAGAAAAAAGCAAGCAAGCGAACTGGTCTGGGCCAGAAACAGTAATGGGTTTGTGCCAAGGGAAACGAGCCCGTATTTGTAGAACAGTTCTGAGAATGACTTCAATCCACTGAGGGTGCTCTGGCAACCGATCAGGGATGAATGACCACAAACCCCGCAGGGGGATATCTAGTGCTGCAAGGAGTATATACGGTGCTGTTTGTCTTCATGGTATATGTACGAATGATGTAAAAGGGGCGATTTTTGATGTTTACTATATCGATACAACATATGGTGATATATTGCTGAGTTGGAGCTCGGTTTCACGCTCTAATATTCAAACTCCTGTCCACAGTGGGAGAGCAGTGTAATTGAATAAGAGTCTTTCCATATTTGACGATATTTTGGGGCACTTTGCAGGGTTTATTTACAGATTCAATATGCCTAAAAGTAAAAATAGTTTTCTTTCTGCTGAAAGTCTCATCTGCAGAAGGAAAGAAAAGGCAGGTGGTGCTTCCACACCCATTGCATCAATAATTCGGAGGATAGACTCGATAAGAGCCAATCATAATGCTCGATTCATTCACAAGACATTCATTTGTGCTGGGATATAGGAGTCTACATTGCAGTGGGAACGTTTGTGTGTGTTGAAAGCACGAAGGGTAACACGTGACGGACGGGGTACCACGTTAGGACCACAAGGATGACTGCATTCGATGTTATTCAGCGCTATTTTCTTAAACAGGTTCTGCTGGGGGAAGAATTTCCATGTATACAAGCTGAGACATGAAGAAAGCGAGCATTAACTATTTCTGGGACGCTGTACAATTTCAGAGAGGTCGACTCAGTTCTGATTTTACATAGCCATGTGACGTCAGTATAAGATTGAGAACCTTCTTAGATGTGTTTCCGAAGGTACCTTCTTTACAATTCGCTATTACAAACGGACGTTACACTACGACACAGGCACAAATTTTAATACAGCGAACTGATATGTCAATGACGGGTCGGACTGTTTATAATTTTGTAAAAACAGGTCGAGCAGGACGCATATTTGAACACACGGATCTATCTCAGTCCAAGACCACGAGCACGTAACTACAATGAGGTGGTTATTCGAACTCACTTGATGTTGCCCATCTTGAGCTTGGGTCGTTCACTGTTTCTATTTTGCTTCCTTTTTCGCTGTTTAGTACACCTTCTTCCTGTTTTCATGCTTGATCTGTGTTCAGTTTTTGACGGTGTAAGAGATCCATGACTAAGGAATTTAATGCTACCGCACTCCAGCAGATGCAATTTCGATGGATTACTCACGCGCTGCCTGCGATATTTAAGCTATAAGAGAATATCAGACCCAAGAGCAGTGTTAGCTGCAGTAGGAACTGTGTAGCAGTAGTAGTAAGTAGTTGCTAGCAGTCGTGTGTATTGAGTTGGCGGGGCCAGTCATGGGGAGCGATGGCGGTGCCTGAGCGTTGTAGTATAAGGTGAAAGCAGCATCGCGCATATGTACTATTGTTACATCAAGTCCCATGTAGGATGTTTTTTAAAAATCTCTTAATAATAATCTTTCTTATAAAAATTAACTTTTGACAATCAGTCATCTCAGTTTAAAGGATTTTTTAATTTCTCCAATCCATGGTCATCCTGATTATTGTAAACAAAAATCAGTTGTTTCCTTTTATACATGACAAATCTATCGGCCAGCATTGCACTGGTCTGTGCCAGAAACATTTCATATAGGAGCAGATATATACGCGTTATCCGGCGACTTCACTGAGGTAAGAATTTTCAATTTATTCGGTATAATCTTTCAGGGCCATGACGCAGCAATGTTGACGTCCAAAATTACCAGTTTAAATTCAGTCAATTAATGAAAGGTTATAAGTGAGCCACAATTTTATTGAGAAATTAGTCACATTTTGTTTTTGGTAGGTTACGGAATTTATGTGTTGCGAGGTTACACTAAATGTGAATGTTATTTTTTATCTGTTTGGTGGTATTTTTTATCTGTTGGGAGGCTACGCTGAATGTGAATGATATAACTATAGATCTTTTACTGTTGGGAGGATACAACGGGCTATCCACTGGATCATCTTACCAGTAAATCTGACGGGGGTAGCTAGTAACAAATTGATTTTAAATCATCAAAAGTTTTCGTCGGCTATTGCGCAAGAGTATGGCAACACGCCCAGACAGTAGTTCTCTTGCTTGGCATAGTGGCGAAGTACAAGGAAAGGGTATGAGTAGTCCCGCTCTCTCTTGGGCTTAACTCGCGCCTGCTAAAAGTATTCAAACGTACTTGCATCCTCACATATTGTCGGTCGCGTGTTGATCTTCGAGGTAGCACTACCAACACTGAAGTGGCAGGGGGATATATGTCATAAATTGAAATCATTTTACAAAATAAGTGTCTCAATGTGGATTGTTCCTCTCTTACCACTGAAACATACATTTCTGACAGTTGGTTCTTTCTCTTAAAATAATTTTGGTTGCAGATGTATGAGTCAAGCAACACGTATTGGCATGCCGTCAAGATAAAAAGATGTGTTCATCAAGCCTGGATATTGTACGTTACTGCTGACACTAACACTCTACTGTGCTTTAACCTCTTTTTCTGAAACACTACAGTTATGATAGACTCCCAACGCTGACGAAAAAAGTCGCACTCTTTCTCGCAGTACCACAATCTTTTGTGTTAAATGATTTAGTGCGTAATAGTTCTTAGCACACGATTTTTTATGACAGAAATATGAAATGAACTTTGACTGAAATACGAAATGCACTTCAAATATCTACGTTTGCTTATATAACATCCGTTGTAATGCGCACATTTACTCTTCTGAGGGTATTATTCCAAAGCAGAAAGAGGATTAGGGAGACATAAAGCACTTCAGTGACAGGGCGTGATTTAAAGTAGGTTTTATTCGCAGCTCTAACATTAACCATGAAATGATGTACGCTGGAACAGGAAATTGTCTGCTCTTTGGCAACGTCAACGACCAGCGAAGAATAGACGCTATTGTTCTGCACGTCGCCATTTGCTGAGAGTATTGTGGCGTTCGAGCATCGAGTACAGAAAATGTAAGAAGCATTTCCTGTGGCATCGAACTTTTAAGTGCGTATTCATCAACAGCAAAAGGAGAAATAGATTTATAGTTTGCTGTGGGGATTCGAAGAAGTTTTGGAAAGTGTTGTTTTTTATGCTGGCCGTGTGGAGAGACAATCACACACATGAGGTTGAAAGACTTGTGTAAAGGAAAAACGTACAGCATAAACAGTCGACTGCCGTTTGTATTTACACCGGTAGACAAAGGACAGGGAAATAATCAAACATATTAGTAAAATTAGTCATACTGCTTTAGATAAATTGAAAACATTTTTAAAATTATGGAAAATAATATTTGAAATCATTAGGTGTTTCCAGTTCTGCTTTACGGCAAAAATATATATAATACGAAAACTTTTAAGTGATGGAGTAGTGCTCAGCGAGCAATGAAGATGATCACAGTTAGAATTACTATGAGATACAGTAAAATAAGCAAGTGTATCCCGCAACAATCTGAAGTAAGAGACATAATTCCAATATGAAATTCATGTGTAAGTCGGTTGGAAAAATTCAGCAGATGAATGGAGAATAGAAAGTTTCGTTATGTTTCTTTAAGTTTGGTTTTAATTGTGATGTTTTTTAATTCCATCAGCTATAATTTGGTAACACATCTATATTTCAGATTTTTCCATATTACGTAAGATTTATTGTTAGACGTTCAAGTACAAATTTGTATACAAGTACGTTTTTATAATGATAATAATTACTGGAATGTAATGCCATGGCTCTTTGCTAAGCCGTGTGTTATTTTCTACATAACAATGTGGAATATATCAACAGGTAACGAAGTACGATGTAGTCATGAAATGGAGTAATCTCGCACATTTTCAGGGTTTTGTGCTCAACAACCAGAGTGAATATGCACAAACCATATTGAGTCCCAGCAGACACTGCAATTCTGAAGGTAGGTCAACATGTATCTCAACATATTACAATTCGTGGCACAGAAGACACTAGGAAAAAGAATTATAAATGACTGCCATCAAAGAGATGGTGCCGTGTAAAGTACAATGTAAAGTATGTACAGAAGTGTTCGTACACTTCAGAAACAGCTTCTTGTGGACACAACGATTTCACACACCGAATTATGTTCGCTGCAATCGTAAGCAGCTGATAGGGTACCGTGGATGCAAAAGTCTGATATAAAATATTCAAGTTGTCAGTCTTTGTAAAGAGATTCGGGTCAACTACTTCAGGCCTCTGAACAATTTCAGAAAAATATTATCCTCTGGCAATTGGTACTGCAACGAATCGGTCCATATCTTGTCCTTCAGAATCCGTGGAGTGCACAAAGTAGTTTAAAAAATTACTCTCTTTAACGCTGGTGACTTTTACGGTGTACCAACTAATTCTCAACCAGTGAGCGGTGAGTGTGAGTTGTTATAATTTATTTTTCAAGACTGACCATTTAGTAATAATTCAGACAGCTCACGCTAAAATGCTCCACACTTACTCCTGTCTTACACTATTGGCTCTGAAGAACTCATCGATGGTAAAAGTGGTGTTACATAGCATTCTCTTATGGATAACTTTGTCCAAGCAATAAACTGAAATTGGTTCCAAACCCTCGTTTCCAAACAAGTTTTTCTGGATCAAGAGGTGGGGGGGGGGGGGGGGGGGAGGGGGCTGTCGCTTACTTACATTGTATAGGTAGCGTCGAAATAGTAAAAGGGTCCAGAAAGGGTGGATCTCAAATAATCCACTCTAACCCTTGGAACAGAGAACGAGAAGTTCTTGCGGAGAATTTAGTTTCTGGTGGGACACTAGCAATACGTCGTGAATTTACATGTCAAGAGGAGAGTGTGCATCTCAACTAACATTACAGGGCATTACCACGTGAAACTTACAATTTCGTCGTAATTTATAGGAACATATATTTCAAGACACTGTGCCATCTGCCGTCATATTTGGAAGTGTCTTTCGCTTACTCTAGCTTGTTTCCATTGTCTTCCTTAGTACGGCTGCAACGTTGAATTTTGGTCCCATGAATATTGTCCAATCCTCTGCTGTAACTGCTAAATCTTTGCCTCTGTCACTAGTGCTGAAATTACTTTTCTCTAATACCTCTGTTACGACCTCTTTAGTAAACTGCTATACTCGAATTAGTTTCTTCTTTATTAAGTTCTCCTTGAACTTCATAGACTGAAACGTTCATAAACTCATTTTGTTTTTCAAACGCACCACAAGGACAATGGACAAACATACGTTAAAAATTTATCGTATGGCAATGTTGGCGGCAAACGCTTGTATAAACGGAGAATCAAAATTGTTGTTCCAGGAGTTAATCGTACATGAAGTACTCTAATAATATTTCGATAGATTTATTATTATGAATTTCTAGCAACATAGATGGTTAGATGGTTAAAGCTTATATAAACAGAGAAACAAAATTTTTGTTTCAAGAGTTAATCTTACGTGAAGTATTCTGATAAAACTTCTGTAGG
The DNA here is from genome assembly GCF_021461395.2 of Schistocerca americana. Taxonomy (NCBI): domain Eukaryota; kingdom Metazoa; phylum Arthropoda; class Insecta; order Orthoptera; family Acrididae; genus Schistocerca; species Schistocerca americana. The sequence continues at coordinate 745,886,932 of NC_060122.1, read as the reverse complement.
TTTATTATTATGAATTACTACGACACCACCGGTTTGGCCAAATTTATACAGCAAAGGAAAAAGTTAACTCTATCTTGATGTAATCTCTTATCAGGATTGCTTTGACCGAATATGGGTTTAACTATTCGTATATAACGGTTTAACGAATTTTGCCAGTGGGAAAGCTTTTTGTTGTTGCTGTATCGAACTAACATTTTGGCTAGCTAGAGTTGTAATACGGTCCATTATTAAATCTCTCTTTAAAATAGCTATACAGTTATTCCAAAACATTTCCTTTAGCATAAAGTCAGTTCAGAATTTTCAATAAATCACTAGTGACTCTCGCTGGAATAACTAATAGCACTGCTTGTGTCAGTACTACATTTCGCTCGTCATCCGACGCGAGTTAGTCACGAGTTATAATTTTCCTTCCGTGACAAGCAATGTATTTATTAGGTTGCTACCTTACTGACGTCACCCCGGTTGCACTGCTGGAAGATTCATGATCTCTGCTCTTCTCCCTAGTAACTTAATGTCGATATTTATGCAAATGGCTGCTTTCGGCATTTACGAACTAATTTCCTTGGAAATTATGATGTAAGATTTTTTTTCTTTCGGAATGCGTCAGAGACAAAAACGAAGGATTAAATAATCCAAAGGGTACCACTGGATGGGATTTGAGGTGATTATCCACGAAAAACCAAGCGCACACTGCTGTTAGATTTTGTTTAAAGGCGTGTACGTGTACTTGGAAATTAACTTCACTGGAATTCATTCTATGTCCTCACAGTTAATAACGTCTTTACTTTTGACCAGAAACTCTAAAGTGCAAGTAGTGCTTTTATCTTTTTAACTACACAGTTCATTCAGAGCTCACAGTAAATCCACCCGATGTTCTTTCCTTGATAGTATTATTAAGTTTTGACATCAATAATTCCAATACACTTTTTAAAATTATGCATTTTGAGTCTGTCCATTAGATGAAAGTCATCTCGAATATCAACACATACGTAGTCTGTCATTAATATTTTCAGAATATTTTGAGCTCTCCTTTTCTTGTTCGTCAATCTTTACTATAAACACATTTCAGCCCTCTCTTCAGTTTCTCAGTCCTTTGGTGTGTCTTCACTATCTTCGTGTATTCTTAAATAAAAGACAGCAAACAGTTCTAATTCCTCACCGTGTTGCACCGGCCCAACGATCAACACTTCATCTCGTGACAGTCTCTCTCAAATATAGCTTCAAATTTAACTATTTCGATGAACAGTTCGTTTAATACCCTTTTACCGACCCATTACAAATTACTCCTCTATGTTTACGTTTTACTGAACTTCATAAATACCGCGAACTCTTGCGTACCTCCATTCTAATCCACCATTCCATTATCAGCTGTCTTCGTATTCCTATTTTGTTTAAAATGCTGATTACGTCATTCAATCCCAACATGGCATAGCACGTGTAACGACGTGAATTAAATTATTACGTCGTACAATATTCCGTAATAAGTACGTCTTTACAAGCAACAATTACACGACAAAGTACACTCACAAATAATTCAAATCTGTATTTATAGAAATATTGTAATATAATACAATATATCCAAGAACCGAGATGGAAGAATAAGAGTGGACGATCAAGAACGAAGCGCTGGGATTAAAATGGGTACAAGATGAAGATGTAATCTTTCGCCCCTACTGTTCAATCTGTACATCGAAGAAGCAATGAAAGAGATGTTCAGGAGTGGAATTAAAATTCAAGATGAAAGGATGTCAGTGATACGATTCGCTGATGACATTGCTATCGTGAGTGAAAGTGAAGAAGAATTACATTATCTGCTGAATGGAGTGAACAGTATACTAAGTATAGAATACGGAATGAGAGTAAACCGAAGAAAGACGGTAGTAATGAGAAGTAGCAGAAGTGAGACCAGCAAGAAACTTAACATCAGGATTGATGGTCACGAAGTAGATGAAGTTACGGAATTCTGCTGCCTAGGCCACAAAATAACAAATGAAGGACCGAGCAAGGAGGACATCAAAATCAGATTAGCTCTGGAAAAAGGGCATTCCTGGCCAAAAGAAATCTACTAGTATCAAAAATACGCTTTAATTTGAGGAACAAATTTCTGAGAATGTACATTTGGAGCACAAAATTTTATGTAGTGAAACATGAACGGTGGGAATAGCGGAACGGAAGAGAATCGAAGTATTTGAGATGTGGTGCTATAGACGAATGTTGTAAATTATATGGTTTAACAGGGTGAGAAACGAGGAGGTTCGGCGTAGAAACGGAGAGGAAAGGCAAATGTGGAAAACACTGACAAGGTGAACGGACAGAAGAGCGGCGCGTTTCGTCACAGGGTTATTTGGTAACCGTGATAGAGCTACGGAGATGTTTAACAAACGCAAGTGGCAGACTCTGCAAGAGAGGCGCTCTGCATCGCGGTGTAGCTTGCTCGCCAGGTTTCGAGAGGGTGCGTTTCTGGATGAGGTATCGAATATATTGCTTCCCCCTACTTATACCTCCCGAGGAGATCACGAATGTAAAATCAGAGAGATTAGAGCGCGCACGGAGGCTTTCAGACAGTCGTTCTTCCCGCGAACCATACGCGACTGAACAGGAAAGGGAGGTAATGACAGTGGCACGTAAAGTGCCCTCCGCCACACATCGTTGGGTGGCTTGCGGAGTATAAATGTAGATGTAGATGTAGACGATATGACATCTGTTAAGGCATCATAGAGGGACCCGTAGAGGGCAGAAACTGCAGAGGAAGAGAAAGCTTGGAATACATCCCTTAAATAGTTGAGGACGTAGGTTGCAAGTTCTACACTGAGATAAAGAGGTCGGCACAGGAGAGGAATTCGTGGCGGGCCGCATCAAACCAGTCAGAAAACTGACGATCCACAAAAAAAATACTTTAATACAAATGACAAGAAAATTACACTGAAAACAACAGAGAGTTAAATAGTTATAGCATTTCACCTAATCAGAACTGGTAGTAGCCTGTTAATAATGCTTTCGGTACATGCCATCTCAACACTAGAAATATGATTCTTCACTTTATTATGACAACGCAGGGTATACATTAGTTTAAGTCATACTCTGGTACGTCTGGATATGTGTTGTTCCATATATGAGAGTGATTTTCCCAGTTTCAATAATTTGTTATTCTTTCGCTCATTTCTGGTCACTATCATTGCAGTTTTTACTATGATTTTATGGATTTTCTGTGGTTAAAGAGCTGTACATGCAATTGATGGTTTCAGGCCTCCCTTGCGATTGATAAGAATTGTTGTATCACTCAAATTTTTGGCAACATAGTTCCCAATTAACTTACAGCGTCAAATTCGAATAAAATTACTAAGCTTACAAAGTTGGTCTCCGTCATCGTCGTAGGTGGTTATTTCTGCCTCTTGTAAACCTGGCGTCAACGGCCTTGCCACAGTGGTCACACCGGTTCCCTTCAGATCACCGAAGAGAAGCGCTGTTGGGCTGGGCTAGCACTTGGATGAGAGGCCATCAGGTTTGCCTACCGCTGTTGGCAAGCGGGGTGCGCTCAGCCCTTGTGAGGCTACTTGATTGGGAAGTAGCGGATCCGGTCTCGTAAGCTGAGGTATGGCCGGAAGAGCGGTGTGCTACCACATGCCCCTCCGTATCCGCATCGAGTGATGCCTGTGGTCTGAGGACGACACGGAGGCCGGTCGGTACCGTTGGGCCTTCATGGCGTGTTCGGGTGGAGTTTTATTTTTTGTAAACCTGGAGAAGTTGCCACTTTCACACCCTGAGAACTGCAGTCTTACATGACTTTATGATAATGCAAGCCAAATGATGACCTCTCCAACTACAACTACATCTATACTCCACCCACCTTAGGTGTATGGAGGAGATTACATCTGTTACCCCTGTCACTCACCCCCTTAACTGATCCATTCGCGAATACACTGCGGGAAGAGCGACTGTCGGCAATCTTTCGTGTGAGCTCTCATTTTGGCATCGTGACCATTCCGCGAGGCGTATGTGGGGGAAAGTAATACGTTGCCCGACTCCTTTTCTGAGGGAATCACACAGTTTGCATATTCATAGATTGCAGATATCGTTTGACACAGAGCTGCCAACGAAGGTCCGAGCAAAGGGATTCAATAGTTCCTCAGGGATTTCAGTATGTTGTCCTGGACGGAAGCAAAATCACCAAACGAAACCTACTCACTCCTAGGGAAATCATTACAAGAGTAATTTAATACCGTGTACTTTCGCCCATGGACTTGATAAGTACCTGGATTCCTCTACGAAGAGAGTCCGCAAGATTGTGCAGGTACGTCGCATCTAAGTTAAGCAGCTCACTGAGAATTTGGTTGCGGGGTGCCACCAGATTGGGAGGGAACAGATGTCAGCATTTTACTCGCTGTTCCAACATGTCCCACTGTTTATTTCTGATGTTCAAGTCGGGTGATTTTGTAAGCCAATCGACACGTAATAGGGTGGAGGTGTGTTCACAAAACCGATCATATATTCTTCCAGCCCTATGAACTTGGCTTTTGTCATCTTGAAAAACTGGGGTATCAATAGCATACTCTTCATGCAGATGTTTACTGAAGGGAAACATTTAATTGTCCAGAATGTTTATGTCAACATGCTGGTTCATTTTAGCGTCATGTCGACGAGTTGGTCCAGTTCATGATAAGAAAAACACCCTCAAAACCTCAGGCTAACACTTGATCTTTCATTCAATCTGGATGAAAGACTTAATTTGACCTCAAGCGCACTCGAAGTCATTTGAAATACAGGAAAGACCGTGATTACGTTCCGTCAGTCAGCTACTTTCAACGTTCGATGACTTCTAGGCCACTGAAGACTCGCAGGTCTACTTGCAGGTGTGAGCAATGGCGTTTTGCAAGGTGACCGATCCCAAACGTTCATTGAAAGCAGTTCCCGTCACAGTGTCCTCTTGCTAACTAATTGCGACAGACCTTCATTCACTGCCTGCAGCAGTTCCGTCGTGGTTGGGAGCGATTTTGAATCACAAGCCGTGAATCGCGTCTCAATCCCGCTCAGTCAGATTCTTTTCCGACGACAATTCCGACGTTGAATAGCCTGCCGCGAAACATCAACAAAGCCATTAACTTCACACATGGCCATTGGCACGGCCAAACACGGTAGCCCCTTCTTGTCACTCTGTCACGACCTTACCTTTATGCATGATTACGTACAATGTGCCCTTGAAACACACACAGAGGTGGCAGAAGTCATGGGATAGCTAACTGCACAGTTACAGATGGCCGTAGTATCGCTACACAAGTCATAAAAGGGAAGCGCACTGCCAAAGCTATCGTTTGTACTCAGGTGTTTCATGTCAAAAGATTTCCAACGTAATTAAGATTTTGAAAGTGGAATGGCTGTAGGGGCTGTCACTTCGGAAACAGGTAATTCAATATGCCGGGATCCATGGTGTAAAGAGTGTGCCAACAATAAGAAATTCCAGGCATTACCTCTCATCATGGACAACACAGTGACCAACGGCTTTCACTTAAAGTGCGAGAGGAACGGCGTTTGCGACAGTAGTCAGTGCTGGCAGACAAGCAACACTACGTGAAATAACCGCGGACATCAGTGTCGGACTTGCGAAGAACCTAATGGTTAGGACTGTGCGGCAAAACCTGACGTTAATGGTCTGTGGCAGGAGGCGACCGCGTGTATATCTTTGCTAACAGCACGAATCGGATGTTTTTTCTTATTTTATTATGAGGATCATTTCTTCCTACGTAGGTTGACGACAATAAATACTTTCACGCTCAAAGGAGAAAGATGCTGATAGAAATTTCATTGCAAATATCCCACAGCAACTAAAAACGCCTTTGTTTTAATGATTGTCATCGCAATCGCTTATCATATCCGCAATAAACTGTCCCCAATTTCGCAGTAACTTTTTCAATGTCCTCCGTCAACCCTATCTGTTATGGATCACATATGGCACAAGAGTGCTCTAGTAGAGGACGAACAAACTTAGTGCACCCAATCTATCTATGGACCTACTGATTTTCTTAGTGTTCGCTGTCTTTGGTTTGCCTTCACCATAGTATCATCTACGTGATCGTTCCAACTAATTCGTAATTGTAATTCCCAGGTATTTAGTCGAACTGACAGCATTAAATCTGTGTGTCTTATCGTGTTATCGAAATTAAACTGATTTCTTGTTGTACTCATGTGGATGACCTCACACTCTTATTTACTGAGAGAGAATTGCCAGTTTTCACATAACTGATATCGTCTCTAGGTAATTTTTCTGTTAGTTTGGATCTCATAACGACTTTACGAGACGGTAAATGACAACATCAGCTACAATCAGTGCAACAGGGCTGCTCAGATTATGTCCTAAATCGTTTATGTAGATTTGTAACTGCAGAGAGCCTATTACACTTCCTTGGGGAACGCTGGATATTAATTCTGCTTTACAATGATTCTCTGTCGATTGCTACCTACTGTGACTTCTGTGAGAGGAAATCACGGATCCAGCCGAACAACTGTAGCAGTATTCCACAGACACGAAATTTGATTAGAAGTATCTTGTAGGGAACGGTGGCCAAAGCCTTCCAGAAATCTATAAATATTAAGTCAATTTGAGATTCCCTATCGATTGCACTCATTACATTGCGTGAATAAAGAGCTAGTGCGTCTCACAAGAAGGATATTTTCCGAATCTATGCTGATTCTGTGTCAATAAATTGTTACCTTCGAACTAATTCATAATGCTCAAACACAGTATATGTTCCAAAGTCCTACAGCAAATCGACGTTAGAGATATGGATCTGTAGTTTAGCGAATTACTCCTGTTTCATTTCTTGGCTGTTGGTGTGGACTACGTAAATTTCTACTCGAGCGAGTAGTTTACTCGTATATGACTGCTACGTATGCGAATATTGTATCGGCATACTCTGAAAGGAATCTTATTGTGTTTTCTGCACCAGGAAACTGACATTCTTAAATGTTTTCAATTGTTTCGCTGCACCGAGGATATCTACTTTTAAGTTACACATGTTGGTAGTTATTCTAGATTCGAATTCTACAATATTTACATCGTCTTACTTGGTGAAGGTATTTCGGGAAAATGTTTTTAGTGGTGCTGTCATTGGTAATATTACCGTTGGCATCGTGCATTGAAAGGTATTGATTGTGTCTTGCCGTTGGTGTACTTTACATACGACCAGAATCTTCCTGGATTTTGTATCACACTTCGCGACTGAGTGTTATTGTGAAAGCTATTATAAACGTCTCGCATTGAAGTCCACGCTAAGTTTCGAGATTCAGTAAAATATCCCCAATCTTGGAGATTTAGTGTCCTTTTAAATTTGGCACCCTTTCTTCGTTGCTTATGCCACGGAGTTCTGACCTCTTTTGTGTACCATGGAGGATCAGCACAATGTTCTATTAATTCATTTTGCTTAAACCTTCAGCTGCCTCAGCTTGAATTTTAAGCTACATCTCGTCTACACTGGCATAGTTAATTAGGAACGAGTGGAGGCTGTCTCTCAGGAAGGCGTCAAGCAAATTTATATCTGATTTTAAAATAGATAATGTTTACATTCACTTGGATGTTACAGCGTTCAGTCTCGCTACAACATTCTTGTTTTCACTAATTGCTGTATGTGATATGATGCTCCCTGCCCTCGAAACATTAACATTCACTTAGCTGAGACAGGTGGTGTCCCAACTACACTACTTGATCCGTCGGTACCCCAACCAAGAGACAGTCACGGACCGACCGACCAAACGACTTGCTAGGCACCAATCGGCACAAAAAAAACTCAAAGACCAAACTGTTAAGGACGTGATTCTCCACAATGAAATATGTATTAAGCTGTCAAAACTACACGTGCTGTTGGACAGCGACAACAGGTGAGGAAAGGACGCTGCCTGAAATTACGTTAGTGGCCAGGGCAGGTAACCGAAACAGTAAAGGCCACAAGGTAGAAAATTCCGCTGGTGCACTTGAATTGTAGTGAACCAATATAGTTCATTCAACCGCACGGCGGCTCGAATTCACCACTACAAACATTCAGTGATGTTCACAGGAAAAGCTCCCCAACAACGAACCACCGAAACGAGCGAAACAACATGAACGGACGTGGCTTGGGTACTTAACACACCACTCAGCTTTGACTTCCTGGGTCGGTGAGCCACGAAGCTCGTAGTGATCTGACAGCTCCACACACGCTCCGACACTGCGCAGTGATCACCAGCGGACCCAGCCGACTGCACCGCACGGAGATGTCCTCCGTGGTCCGCACCAACCTACCGACTACCCTCAGAATGCCGACAACATCTAAAACAGTCGTCAGTGAAAATAACTCCAATTACACACACAACCTGACAAACACTTGCACGAAGACATGAAAGATGCCCAACAGTAACTACGCACGCACGAAGTCAAATCGGGAGTCGACACACACACACACACACACACACACACACACACACACACACACACAGCCGACTCATGAACGATCGGCGATCCAAAACGCGTCGTCCGGTAGGACGACCGACCGACGATCCACAAAGACCGCGGCCCGGCTGAAGTGATGCGTGGCGGCAATGGTCGGGCGAGCCATGTCGACGCAGACCTCACTGTTGCTCCAACCCGACTGCACCAGTGCCGCATTACAACTCCCGACCGGCAGGTCCGTACCGCGCTCCAGACGCGTTCCAACTGACTGGCAGCCCGAACTCACTAGTCGAACTGGTTTACGACACGCAACGTCGGGGAAATAATAGCAGTCTTGCAAAGATACTGCGAGAGGGGATATATTGATACGCGCTGCTAGCGCCGCTTACGGTCAGGCAAAGCAGCAACTGAGAGACCCCAGTAATTTAAATTATTGTAGTGAGGTGGAAGTACGTTAACAACAGGGAGTAAAATACATGATGGCGGGGACATGAGCCACGCACGGCTCACTATTGCCCAAATCATTAATGCCCTCCGTCTAATAATAATAATAGTAGTTGAAACTGGTAGTAAGACAAGCTCCTACGAACTTTGGGTCTTACTCAATAACAAATCTCGTTAAGGTTAAAACCAGAGGAAGACTATACTAAAACTTTAGGGAGCCTGACTGCTGAGAAAAGGGCTTAGACTGAAAGGCAGAATATAAATGTATATGAAAATATGGCACGAACTGACATACATCCAGATAAACACCCAAGAGGACCAGGAAGAAGACAACTATTAAATGTATGCGTAAACGCTTGTAAAATCGTGATCATAACTGATGTGCCATGGTTTGGCCAGCGTGTAAGTGGAAAAACGTATCTAATGTGAAATAACAAGTCGCCAAGTAAGCCTGTTTGAAACCAGGTGGTGGATGAAATTTTCCTTCCAGTATTTGGCCTACAAGGAGCGGTGAGGTGGTGGCTTAAAGCTCCGGATCATCGGTGTTTTCGTCATTGCCCTGGATTAAATTCCATATCGTCCACACAGTATCTCATTAAGTGTGACACTGTAACACTGTTTGTGATCCACCCGTAGGATGGGAACTTTAAGCTCGGCGGCCATCTTGGTGTTTTTCGATAGGGGTAGGCGATGTCGCAGCACCGGGTTCCAGCTCCCCCTTCCTTCATCATAATCGTACAACACAGATGTAACACTACACTGTGTACGCATCCACTACACTCACATACGTTCCACACACACATACGACACAACTACCACACAACCGCAAGGAAAGAAGCCAATGTGGGCGGAGGAAGAACACACTCTCCAGTAGGCCATTGAACACATCCTTAGGGATATTCCAGCTCACAATGTCATACAACATTTAATTTCATTTTAACCACCTATCTACGTTACATTAATTGGTAAGGTTTTGTGTTCTAGCTGGAACGGTGTGTCTCCCACTACGAAGTCCCTCGCATGTTTCTTCTGTGCTGCTGATTTTCTGTGTACATTTGGTGGCTTTTCTTAGACACAATAACACTGCCGTTCCCTTGGAGACTTCATTGCCCTGTTCACAACATTCCTTGTGTATTTAATGAGGGCATCAGCATTCCTGCTACCTTGTAGAACTTCAAAACTGAGGAAGAGAAAATTATTTCGGACTCTCTGTGCAGGCGCGTTTCTTTGCGTCCCTTTACGACGAACTTGCACCTACTTGTGAATATTGTCTCAGCAGATAACCAGTAGGAAAGCTGACTGAAACCTACTGTACTTCGACGTGAACCAGGTTGCAATTTAAGTCACTAATCTACGTTTCAGGAAAAAGTTTTCACACAAATGGGAGGTTGGAAATGTGGTCCTCAATTAATATATTCTGAAACTTAGGTGAAAAAATATCACTGCCAAGCCCTTGCTAGTCTTAACACAAGTCACTAACAATCTCTTTCACTCACGTTAGCAAGTTTATGGTGTTGCATTTCCCGGAAACGTAATAGCTAAAAAGATACTGATTGTTTTTGATTGGGAATGCTCGCCAAATATTAAGTCTGTCGGTACCAAATGCAGTCACAGATTTTTAGCCACCGACCTGCTCAATACGCCACGCGGAATTTATGTCTTTTCTCTTCACAAAATTCACTTGAAAAATCCAAAATTTCTACACGCCAATCGAAATGATTATGCCGTCACTTTACAACACTTTTGATGTATGAAACACTGCTAGATCTGGCAACTTATCATTTCCATAGGAACTACTACTACTACACAGGTCCGAACTGTTTCATGGCTAGGCTCCCACTCGTCTCTAGAATATTCTAAGTCTTCTCTACCAGGAGAGAAAGGCGCACGAAGAATATTGCTGTACCAATGGTCAGTTTACTCAACAGCCAACAGCAAAACAACGTTCTCCAGCGTCAGTCCGCTCTTTTCATCAATAACCAATTGCAAAATAGTAAACCTAACGAATGCACTTTTTACCGAAGTAATAATCTAATATGCTAAAGTTTTGTTTATGCATAAAGTTATTTACTATTGTTATCCATACCTGAATTAACTTTCCCTTTACCATAAACTTACTTTACAAATCTGTTCTACAAAAATCCCCTTTTTTCATATCCATACTTCTTCGAAATATTTCCACACTAAATCCTACTACACAATTAGTTAAACAATTATCTTCATATTAACCTTAAACCACACTCACGCATCATTCATGCTGCTAAAACACATTTATAACATTTTACATACACAAAAAGACGTAATAACACTTTATGAAAATACCAGAACATTTTATGAAAAACATTCTATTACTTTAGTGCACTCTAGTGCGCACAAGCGAAACTAAAATCACAGTCCCCCTATCCAATACTGTCCTCTATCGGCTGATTAAACTACGTGCGCGTCCAGTCTCGCATCACCATCTGTCACTGTCCAGCTCTGAGACACATCTCCCCCTTAGCCGGCTCCAAGGCAGGATCGTTATACGGCGCTACGCCTCATCTCGAAGTCTGCTTATGGCTAGTGCACGGAAATCGGGTTACAGGGCTTTCTATTTACGTATTTCGATGAAATGCGGCTATTAACATTCCGGTTATGAAACCTGAGAAAGGCATCTGGGGCATTTGCTTACACGAGAGACGGGCACAAATAAACTGTCACCCACACAGACAAAAATTTTAATGCAACATCGCGTTCAATGAGACATTATGATGTCCGAAGTTGGCATTCACATCTTTGGTAACGGCGATGATGAAAATAACTGCTGCGGCAACAGTCTGTGAACCAAGCTATTACTTCAAATTAGAGGGTGTACAATAAAAGAGCTCTGGAGCTAAGGCAGAGAATGTTGCTTCGCAGAAGGGAGAGCACGCTTCCGTCGCGTTGTAGAATATTCACGCAGGGAGACAGCTACAGAATCTTGTTAAAGAAATTTGTAATTATGTGGAGCCCATAATGAATTGCATCCCGGTCCGCCATTCCCCCTCCCCTTCCCGCCCCGTCCCTCCCGCGTCTTCATCATCTTAACAACCCTCCAGACGTATTCAGAGAGACATAGTACTGTTGTCACTTCTAGAGAAGGAGATTTCTCTTTTAATCTTCTTTGTGGGTTTTTAGAGTTTTTCTGCTATGAGTCTGTACATTTTGCTTACGTCAGTACTCCTCATTAGCGAACGAATATTTTGAATGAGTGAAAGTGCGCCTTCATTCCAGATTTACCGAATGACGCTTAATAGTATCGAACGTAGTCAAGTCAAAGAGAATCCATATCTGAATGCATTCGCCAGAACGCTCTAACGAAGAACCATGTCATTATCTGATTCCGCTTCTTGACTTTACACTGTCATTTCTCATTTAATAAAAATATTTTCATTTTCGTAATGTATTTAGTCAAGTGCTCTGTCTTGAAATAAGGCTAAATAAAATGTGATACAGCTTGTATCAACTCTTCATAAAGTTTAGTTTCGCCAAAGTGATGGTCATCAACAAAGGAGGAAGCACATTATGGGTGTTTCGCTTTGTAGTGTGTTTTCTTAAGCGTGTAAAAATGGCTCTGAGCACTATGGGACTCAACTGCTGAGGTCATAAGTCCCCTAGAACTTAGAACTACTTAAACCTAACTAACCTATGGACAACACACACATCCATGCCCGAGGCAGGATTCGAACCTGCGACCGTAGCGGCCGCGCGGTTCCAGACTGTAGCGCCAGAACCGCTCGGCCCTTAAGGGTGTAAAACGGTGCTGTGTGCAGCAGTGTTTTTCTGAAATTTCAAAACTTACTCTGTAAAAGTATGACTTATCCGTACGTGAAAAACTATTCCAAGATACAACACGATTATGTACCTAAGATATTCGGTCACATTTTAGTATGATGCAATCGAGATAATCTTGTGAATCCTGTATTCACTAGTCTCTATGTCACATTAATACTCTGCTACATACCAATAATCAGTAAGTGAAATCAAATTAAGAAGAAGTACACTACTGGCCATTAATATTGCTACACCAAGTAAAAATGCAGATACTAAACGGGTATTCATTGGACAAATATATTATTCTAGAACTAACATGTGATTACATTTTCACGCAGTTCTGGTGCATAGATCCTGAGAAAACAGTACCGAGAACAACCACCTCTGGCCGTAATAACAGCCTTGATACGCCTAGGCATTGAGTCAAACAGAGAATAGATGGCGTGTACAGATACAGCTGCCCATGACACTTCAACACGATACCACAATTCACCAAGAGTAGCGACAGGCGTATTGTGACGAGCCAGTTGCTCGGCCACCATTGGCCAGACGTTTTCAATTGGTGAGAGATCTGGAGAATGTGCTGGCCTGGGTATCAGTCTGACATTTTCTGTATTCAGAAAGGCCCGTACAGGACCTGCAATATGCGATCGTGCATTATCCTACGGAATATAGGGTTTCGCAGGGATCGAATGAAGGGTAGAGCCAGGGGCCGTAACACATCTGAAATGTAATGTCCACTGTTCAAAGTGCCGTCAATGCGAACAAGAGGTGCCCGAAACGTGTAACCATCGGGACCCCATACCATCATGCCGGGTGATACGCCAGTATGGCGATGACGAATACACGCTTCCAATGTGCGTTCACCGCGATGTCGCCAAACACGGATGCGACCATCACGATGCTGTACACAAAACGTGGATTCAACCGGAAAAATGACGTTTTGCCATTCGTGCACCCAGGTTCGTCGTTGAGTACACCATCGCAGGCGCTCCTGTCTGTGATGCAGCGTCAAGGGCAACCGCTGCCATGGTCTCCGAGCTGACAATCCATGCTGCTGCAAACGCCGTCGAACTGTTCGTGTAGATCTGTTGTCTTGCAAACGTTCCCATCTGTTGACTCAGGGATCGAGACGTTGCTGCACGATACCTTACAGCCATGCGGATAACATGACTGTCATCTCGACTGCTAGTGATACGAGGCCGTTGGGATCCGGCACGGCGTTCCGTATTGCCCTCCTGAAGCTACCGATTCCATAGTCTGCAACAGTCATTGGATCTCGACCAACGAGAGCAGCAATGTCGCGATACGATAAACCGCAATCGCGATAGGCTACAATCCGATCTTTATCAAAGTAGGAAGCGTCATGGTACGCATTTCTCCTCCTTACAAGAGGCATAACAACAACGTTTCACCAGTAAACGCCGATCGACTGCTGTTTGTGTATGAGAAATCGGTTGGAAACTTTCCTCATGTCAGCACGTTGTAGGTGTCGCCACCGGCGCCAACCATGTGTGATTGCTCTGAAAAGCTAATCATTTGCATATCATAGCATCTTCTTCCTGTCGGTTAAATTTCACGTCTGTAGCACGTCATCTTCGTGGTGTAGCAATTTCAATGGCCAGTAATTTATAATCAAAAATCACTTAAAAGTTAAAAATTTTTGAAAGAGCAGTTAATTGCTACTATCAAAAATATTCGTTTTCAAGTCAGGGGGAATGGATAAGACAGCAAACAAACTCAGTTTATCTGCAAATATCACGTGTTCCATGGCATAAGGCCTATTTCCGTTTAAAGGCAGAACACAGTGACGGCCGATGATGTATGGTTTAAACGTTCACATGTTACGTAATCAGTTTTAAAAATATACAGAATTTTACTGACCGTAAACTTCTGTAACTGGAGATTGATAATATCCTCCAAAAAGTTTTTCTGTGTTATGAGGCACAGAACTCATAATATTTACGAACGTTGCACAAAACACGACCTCATATCTCGCAACGACAAAAACAGTAGAAAACGCCGGTAACTACTTATGGTGGTTTCTAGTGCGCATTCCTTCACGTGATCAATCACTAGATTGGAAGAACGACCGGGAAACATCATGTGTTCCTCGGTACGCTATTCCCCAGGTGCAACACTCTACCCTGCTACTCAGACACTTCCAGCAGCATTACGTCGCGAACTGCGAACATGTGGATGGAGCTCACTGTTTTATGCATCAGTGTTTCGACATATGTATTTCAACTGTTTTGTCACACATCATTGATGTCCAGTGTAGTGGCGTGGCAAGACAGCCAAGCCACTCGGAGGTAGCAGAAAGGCACGCGTTAAGCTCACGCAGATTGGCGTGAGGTCTGGAACAAGGTAAAGTAATTATCCTATAAAGAAAAGAAAGTAGTTCTTGGAATACTTAACTTTAATCCACAATCGGAGAACATCGCTCTTGTTTAGACATTATTACACTGAATATAAACGGGTAATGGCGCCTTGCTAGGTCGTAGCAAATGACGTAGCTGAAGGCTATGCTACTATCGTCTCGGCAAATGAGAGCGTAATTGTCAGTGATCCATCTCTGGCAAACTCTGCTGTACAACTGGGGCGAGTGCTAGTAAGTCTCTCTAGACCTGCCGTGTGGTGGCGCTCGGTCTGCAATCACTGACACTGGCGACACGCGGGTCCGACGTATACTAACGGACCGCGGCCGATTTAAAGGCTACCACCTAGCAAGTGTGGTGTCTGGCGGTGACACCACATCCAGCATAGCTAAAAAGAGTTGTTTTAAAGATGTATTAATGAGATACAACGCCTCCAAGGTCCCGTAACGAGTATACAAAAAGACATAATGATACGAGGTAGTGAATCTGTATTTCTCAGTGTTAGGGCATATTACAGTCAGAATTACTAGCTTCGACGACTTCGGTGCCATTTGACGAACTTGTGTCAAGTATGGCTCTGTATTTCGTTCATTAGATCAAGAGTACGCTAGAGTTTGCTGTAAAACCATTGGAAATATTTCGCATGCACAGTATGCATTCAGACGTCCCAATTTCTACTTGCATTTATTTACATTTACGACAACAGCCCAGAGATTTCTTAAGCTTTTCTCCTGACTGCTGGACAATGGACTGCGGTGATGTTGCCTTTTACTATTCTATCAAGTTCCACAGACCTACTACGAAGCGCCTGTCCAATGCTACAGAAAAATCCATGGAGTTCCGTATTGCTGTTTGTAGGCGAAAATTACAGCGTAATTATACACTGCGCAACGCAGATGAAAGATCACTTTTTCGAAACACTGTAATTGTCCCGCGTTACAACGTAGATATTTAAAATCTAGCTCAAAGTGCCTACAGCCCTCCTCTGCAATGCTGCAAAAACTTGACGGACTGTGACGTCACCTGCGGGCTCGACGGTGCTTCAAACAGCAAGGCATCGACGCATGCGAAAAAAAGGCCGGAATTCAAAATTCACATGGGGTGTAAGGTGGAATCATGTGGTTTTCTTATGGGTACGCGCACTGAATGTGATCGCGCCTCTTTGCAGTGCGACCATAGCTTATGCTCCGATGGAACTGCTAGGGACAAATTTTAAGGCTACTCGACGCAACAATGGGTGATTATGCTTTTCAGCCCGAGAGTTACGGAGCAGAGCGCCATGCTTCTGCACCAGGAAATAGTAATGAATTTACAATGAAATCCCGATCATTGGCTGCTTACAGACGTTGAAAACGTGTGCCATGACCAGGAGTCGAACCCGTAATATGGTTGAATGGCACACGCTCTATCCGACTGAGCCATTTTTTTTAGTTGCTCCATTATTCCCATGTATTCCACGTTTATTCCCTTATAAGCCTTAAATGGTAGAACCAAACTGAAGTAGTAATTAAGGTAAAATAAATTACAGAATGCCGCTTCCAATGACATGTGTTCCTTGTAGAAAATAGCTCATAACAGGCAAAAGGGTGATGGAAATATACATAACAAACATTCATTCAGAAACATATTCACAATTGAAGTTCAACTGGTTGAATATGAGGTCTGTAATCAACCCATATATTTTTCAACAAATGAAAGAAATTTCAGAGCCGGAGGGGTTTTGCCAAATGAGAACAGTTCTCATTTTATAAACGACATAAAAGAAGAGCCCATGAATAAAAAAGAAGAGAAAGAACAGGATTCTTCTTCAAATCAAGAAAACTGTCCACCTCTTTTTAGCCCACATCAAGCCACAGATAAAAAATTTTGAAACCATTTTTTATATTTCTTATTATTCTTCTTCAGCCTAAAATGTTCTTCTTCAATATGAAACATGTACGCCTCTAAATTCGAAGTTTTATATGTTAACACGTAAAACACAAACTTTCCCAGAAGCCACGAATAACTGTAATTCTTTGCAGACGGGTAACATTTCCAGTCGGGTTGTAAATCTTCATTTATCGGTGTATGACTTTCTGCGGTTCTGTTGAAAAGTGCTAATTTCTTCGTAGTCCGGTTCCAAATTCTGGTTCTATTCTCACATAAGAACATGTGCTCTACAGTTCCTACAAGCCGAGATTTGTCGCAGTATGGAGATGGTCTCAATTAGATTTTCCATAATCGTTCCGCCGTGGGTACGGTTTCGTTTACAACATCGTACCATACGGCACTGACTCTAGTTGGTAGAATTTTATTGTTGATATTTTTGCTGACGTTCATCCAGTTTATAGTAGGATACTTTACCTGAAAGGGGTTGTGAAGACGATGTCTCGTAATGTAATCATAGACGGTTCTACTGTTGGTCTGTGCTGGTGGAAGTCTTATATAGCTCGAATCGACGTAGTACTTTCGGACATAATCTAGGCTGGTATCTATATGTGTTACATTAACAGGAGCGTTCCTATCCCCAGGATCTAACGAGAGGAACAGAAGTTTTCTGATGCCTGTCTTAGTGGCATGTAGTAGTTTAAAAACAAGAATTAGAAACAGTGAGTCACATCTAGATTTAACGTCTTTATTTCCAAGTCCTCCGTTTCACCTCTGCAAAGTCACCGTTTGGAAGGATATTTTGAAGATATTTTGTTTCCACACCTACCAACACGCTGCTGTTAGTATTTTATGTGTGGTGACCTGCGGTATCGGTAAGACTGCTGCGACGTGATACATTTTGCTAAGTATATATGTATTTATAAACCGAACTTTCTGCAGTCAGTCTAACGAAGGCATGTCACGTTCCTTCAACAAGGCTCTGATGACATTAATTTTCCGCTCCCAATTATACGCAGCCATGAGCTTGGGATTGGCCCTTAACCACGATCGGAGTCTTTCAGTAAAATCTAGCCAGAGCATCGAGGACACAGATGATTGTACGACTGCAGTGGCTTATCTCTTGCACATTCCCCGTGAGACCCACACTTCCAAAATACTGTCCACACACTACATTTGTAGTTCTCCCTGCCCACTATACTCATTACTCGCGGCAGTCAATCTACCGATTGCCGTAAGAGTTCGGGTAATTTTAGTGCATCTACACTGAAGAATATCATTGGCCGGTGAGCCTTATCTATATGAAGATGGTATCTGTTCATTCGGACATGTCCAAAAGAACAGATACCATCTTCATATAGAAAAGATTAAGGTTGTACACACCTTGGAGTCACATTTCTGACTTCTACATCGTAGTGGGAGGCGATTATGGCTTTGTCGAAAACTGATCCTTCAGTTGTGGTGCACAGTGTATGTACTTGCTCTGGATGTATTTGGTGTGACCGGTCTAGCAGTCTCAGCGCGAAATTTAAAACTGAAAATTTACGTGGAAACGTGATGGCCTCCTAAATAATTACTAATATTTGCAGAAATGAGCTGCGTATTTTCAGATGTATCACTAACTGCAGCGCCCCATATCAGCGTTGCAAGTCGTGTTTCATCTTCAGGCAGGTTAGCGCCTGAGACGTTAAATAATCATACAGTGCCGGAAAAAAGCAACTCCCTCAAGGAAAAAGCCACTGACGAGTGATGATACAGATAGTAAATCATTGTAGGAGTGCAAGATAAAGGGCTTAGAACAAAAAAATCTCGCGTGTGGGAGTGAACGGCGCCCTGAGAGTCGCATCAATAACAAGTCCTCGCGGCAACACAGGCGCGCATAATGTTGCCGAATGGCATCCTGCGAGAGATTACCCCAACCATCGTGTACCATTTGTTGCGATTTGGCAATGGCACTTGCACACACCAGCTTCACAATGTGCCATACATGTTCACTAGGTGAAGAATTTGGTGATCTTGCTGGCCACGGTAGTTGATGTACATCACGACGAACACGTTGTGTCGCAGCAGCCGT
Organism: Schistocerca americana; assembly: GCF_021461395.2. Taxonomy (NCBI): domain Eukaryota; kingdom Metazoa; phylum Arthropoda; class Insecta; order Orthoptera; family Acrididae; genus Schistocerca; species Schistocerca americana. Next base: position 745,867,962 of record NC_060122.1, on the reverse strand, counting down.
ATGTTAACGTACAATGCCGCGAGGGAAAAGCACATCACCTTCCTGTAGAGGAAATGGCAGTAGTACAGAGGTAACAACTTGTACAATGTACCGGGCACTGGATTCTCTACCCCGTCGAACCACAAAGCATGACCATGAGTCGTAACTAAAGGCCACCCATACAATGAAACATGAGGTGGGACCTATGTGTCGTAGGCGAATGCACTCCAGAATAGATAGCTCATAAGGTGTGGGGCGTACACGTATAAGTCCCTCACTCGCATGTAGACAGGACCTACTCTTATCACTGAAGACAAGAGCGCCATCCACTCTTCAGTTTACACTTTCACGATACCAGAGTAGCTATGCTATGATTGATGGTGTCGTCGTATCTGTGGTAGCCTGCCAGAGGCACATGGGATCGTAGACCTGTTCCACGCACACGGTTCACAACAGTCCTTGGTGACGTAGCAGGTGCAAACGTTCTATTGACCACCACTGCTCACACAATGCGCCGATCGTGACGTGCGCCTGTACTACTCGAACACCCACATCGTTGTGTACTGGTTGTGGGAATGTTCCACAGACCACTATTGAAAGCAGCGGCGTATCAAGGCAACATTGTGTCCAACATGAGAAGCAATCCGTCGATACTTCCCGCAGATCCACTTTGTGACCCCATTCAAATGGGTGATGTCGTTCAACAGGAGGCGGCGAGGCATGGTTGAACCCTAGAAAGATTGTTCCAAACATTGTTCACCTCCAATCACACTTACTGCCTGCAGAGTCAAAACAGAGTGAGCCCGGACAGGCTCCTAAGTGCCATCTGATCGGCGATAACTGTGACAGATTAATCACCAACACTACTATCCCTCAGTAAACACATATTATGCTCTGATGCTACTGTACTCAGTCCTTGAAGTTGCTGCATTTTCCTCCGGCAGTGCCGTAAAATACCTCCCAAATACACTGCAGAGTAGACTTCGATCGTAAGACTTTCCGGTTTTCCTCCACCTTGGGCGCTGAATCTGGCAAAACATGGAACCTGCCATTCAGGTATTGACGATGAGAAATCCGTGGGATTGTTTCCAGAGGGACGAGCCCGTTAACGATAGGTAACACATAAATTATCTTTTAAAAGTACATCCAAAGCGATGTACTTCTACGCAACTTAGTTGACAACACAGACCAAAAGCTGGTCATTTGCAAAACAAGATCAACTCATACATATGAAACACCCTATTAAAACTTCAGCGTCTCTCTTGTAGCGGTATGACCCGAGAAAATAAAGCAAAATTGACAGACAGAAAAAGAATATATTAGTAGTCTTTTAATATTCATATCTTTTTACAGAGTAAATACAGGAGTTTCTTTGCAATAAAAGAAAATAATCAGGAGAAGCCATAGAAAGGTACACTAACATAAGTGATGATATTAACGGATTGCTATGACAATGGCGGATGCGAAGACATGAAAATTAGGATATACAGTAGAACCTCATTTATCCGCCCACCGTTAATCCGGTCTACGGTTCATTCGGATAATTTTACTTCACTTGTTTGTTACTACAGCAACTATATAGTATGTAATTCTACGGCTGCAATAGTGAGAACAGTTTAAGGCGACAATCATTAAATTTAAATTAAGACAACTTCCATACACAGGTGCCTGCTGACGACTTAACATTGATCTGTGAAGTACTGAATTGCCCCCTTCTGTTTCGAGTGTAAAATGTCATAAAAGAAGGTGGTACAGTGCTCATCGACTAAAAGATGCACTGCGTTGTACGGATAAAAGAGAACTGCTGTAAACTGTAGCTAGTGAGTTTGGAGCTGTAGCACTTACCACGATTACCGGATGGTCCGACACTGGCGTTAATGACTTAAATGACTGGCTGAGAAATGACCTTGGTATTGGCTATGATATGATTTCTGATGACTAAATTTTTGCCATGTATTCGACTACGGTACTGACGGTAGTGATGATGAAGTAATTCAGGAAACTGGTGCTTAATCTGAAGACAGTATAGCGCCAACATAGACAACATTGCATGGCCGGCCGGAGTGGCCGTGCGGTTCTAGGTGCTACAGTCTGGAACCACGTGACCGCTACGGTCGCAGGTTCGAATCCTGCCTCGGGCATGGATGTGTGTGATGTCCTTAGGTTAGTTAGGTTTAAGCAGTTCTAAGTTCTAGGGGACTGATGACCTCAGAAGTTGAGTCCCATAGTGCTCAGAGCCATTTGAACCATTTGAACCAACATTGCAGCTGGACCAAGTAATGGTTCACTTGCAACTCCAGCCAGATATAATTTCGGTGGAACTGTAAGTGGTGTTGCGCCACCAGTCTCAGGTAGACAATAGCAGCCAGTTTTGCAAGGGATATGAAGGCCAGCCATTTGCGTAATCGGACACCATGGCTCCACAGTCAACTCAGTTTTTCTATTACAGAGGGCAGCTAACCCTCTGACCGAACAGCATTCAGCTATAGGGGCGGATATTTCGTTAATTGTCGTAGGTAATGTGATATTTTGCATTTAAGTGAGACTTTGAGTGGAATTCTATGACTTTGCCGTGAAAAATAGAGGTCGCTATGATTTTGGGTTTGGTGCTAATTACACCATATGATGCTGCTTTGAAATTTAGCTAACATGTTCTTTAGGGACTTAGGAGGAGGTCTCGATCTCCAGTCTCGAGAAAGCTAATTTTATTTAGCGCGCTCTGTCCCGAAAGGCGTGTCAGCGATAAGAACAGGATGAAACATTCATAAAATCCAGCGTACTTCCTAAACGGTTTGATATATCGAAACGAGATTTTGGCAAATGATAGCACTTGAAGAGGAAAGTGTGCTGCCGTACGGTTAATATGCGAAACTTCATTATCTATCGCGCTATTCGGCGAGTTACGAAATGTTTCAAATGGATTACGAAATGTTTCAATGGAACTACGTAAATCTTAGGGGTCATCGATAGCTGATGAAACGAGAATTGCTGTGGGTTTTGGAACAATGTAAGTGAAGAAATTCCACTCTTATTTTTATACCAAGAATGGGTTTTATTATAAACTTTGTCCGCCCCTGGCAGCTGAGGGGTTAGCGCGACGGAATGTCATGCCTAACTGCCCGGGTTCGATTCCCAGCTGAGCCGGAGATTTTCTCCGCTCAGAGACTGGGTGTTGTCCTTATCATCATCATTTCATTCCGATTGACACGCAAGTCGCCGAAGTGGCGTCAACTCGAAAGACTTGCACCAGGCGAACGGTCTATCCGACGAAAGGCACTAGCCACACGGCATTATAAACTATGACCTGTCATGCCCTTAGCTTCCGGCTCTCTCAAAATTTCAACTATTTTAGAATGTTAGTGAGAAGAAACTTTGTTGCCTAAACTCTTTGCCTAGCGTTGCTAAGCTGCCATTTCCTTTGCGTCTTGAGTAGTGGCGCCTTGGCAACGCGCCAAGATATGTAACATTACTCGCTGTTTTCGTGGAGCCTCGCTTTGTATCACGGTTTTACGAGAGCTGTGGAGGTCGCTCATTGTGTCAGCACGGCTGGGCAGAGCCTTCGACGACTGAAGAGTTGCAACACAGTCCTGTCCGTGCGGTGACAGATAATATTCTGTAGTTGAGTTTCAGCGGTGTTCCTGCTGCCTTGGTTGGTGGACATGGCCTCATACACCGTGCCTGACTCGCTTTGGCTTTTTACACGAATGGCGGTGAGCATAATTTCTTGTGAGCGTTAAGTATCGGTCATAATTCACGAGGTAGCGTCCCCCACGTGCAGTCACTTCTGGCTGTCTGATGTGCTGCTTGTTTGGTCAGTGTCTTTATATGGAACAGAAACTTAGCGACGAGAAACTGTCTGCATCTAATAATTATTTGACTGTAACAGGGTATCAGTTTTAGATGTAACGTTTCAATGTGTGCGATGTCCTGTAAGTGCCTTTTGACATATTTTTTATTATTTGTTCTAGGAAGCCAAATGGACACATTTGTATGCCCTCATATTTTTGTGGTGACTGGGGCATCCGTGTACTGCCTGCCACTCACTGGCTGTGTAAATTTACTTTGTACTCCGTGTATATGCTTTAAAATCTGTCGAGTAATTGTCTGGGAGGTCACCCGGTACTGAGTCATTACTGCAACTGCTTAATTCGTGTGCTCCAGGCCGTATGGTTGTTTTGGACTGTATTGCTCATAAAATTGATTCGTAATGGCTTCAGTCTGCTACACAGGGGTGTACATTACTTTTAATGTCCTGTTTTCTACGATTACGCATGTTAGTGTAATAGCTTTGGCTACTTCACAGTAGTGTGTGTAAGGTTTTAAATTTTTTTTAACCTAATTTTTCTCTTACGTGATTGATATCTGACTGCTTCAAAGACATGGACATTTCAGATTTTCTGTTTTCCATGACTGTGCAAACTAGTGAAATAGCAATCTTCTTAGGTTGCCTTAACGCCGTGCATATAATTCTATTTAATTTTTACTAGTAATTCTATCTACACGATTTGATAATTATTGATATAACATTCTGCCCTGTGTGCTTCCCGGACGTGTATACTACTACAAGTTTCGGGAACCTGTTAATGCATGTTACAGAAACTGTTGTTAAAAGGAATAAATAATTTCTTTAAATGCTCTACGGCACATGTTAGCGGGATGACATTTCCCCTGGCTGCTTCGCCGCCACGCATGTAAATTTATTATAATTAATTATTTCACCTATGTGTTTTGGTATTTGTTGGCGCCGCAGTCTATTCTCCCTGTATACATTGTTTCATGTGTCAGCTGTCTACTGAAGTGTATTTCAGAAACTGTGGTTTGAGAAAATTTTTGAAAATAATGGGTATGAGCAAGTATTATTTACTTTTGTAAATAAAAAAACTGGCCATTGTGGGATATAAATGAACAATTTTCTTTCAGAGATTATTTTATTTTCGCTTAGCACCTTACTGCTCCAAGATGCTATCTCTCTACCGTTCAGTAAGTCTGTGTTGCACATACATTGTGGTGCAAGATACTTATAGGCAGGTGTTGACGTGAGGAGGTAGGAGTGGTGTGCATAATACAGGAAGATGGTTACTTCTCCTCCAGTGCTCTCCCCACTCATGCTGTCCCTTCTGTAGAGGCTATAACACCCGGGTGACCGTGTGTCAGATAGAGCCCAATTTAAAGTGTTCTGTATCTATATACGGTTTAGTGTAAAATGGGAGACATCTCATGGATGAGTTTTTATGTTTCCATACCCCCGTCTTTCCATTATGGTGAGGATGTTGCGATTATTTCATGTTAATGTCCACAGCCTATAACAGCCTCTTCTTAGTGCTATTGTCCAATTTACAGTATAGTATTTTAGTTTGCAGTATGGAGAGAGGAAATTTCTATAATGAGTGCAGAATTACCAGTTGAAGTAAATACTATGTACAATAATACAGGTAACATATTATTTACAAAGAAGTGAAAATTACAAGTTTTGGAGTTCCAAACCTGTCAGTATTTCACGTGCTTGTGAATTGTTGCAAAGTATGCGCGTATTTGTAAAATACGTTAAAAGTTGCTCTCGTCGCAACAACGAGTAAAACCGGTTCAAAATGGTTCAAATGGCTCTGAGCACTATGGGACTTAACATCTGTGGTCATCAGTCCCCTAGAACTTAGAACTACTTAAACCTAACTAAGCTAAGGACATCACACACATCCATGCCCGAGGCAGGATTCGAACCTGCGACCGTAGCAGTCCCGCGGTTCCGGACTGAGCGCCTGAACCGCTAGACCACCGCGGTCGGCGAGTAATACCGGAATTAGTTTGCTGCTGGTAAGAATCTCTAAAGGAAACGACCTCGAATTGTGGCATACTCAACAGATCGTTCTTGTTACCATTTGTGCAACTTGAGTTAACTTTATATTTATAATGAACTTGTGATGAAACATTATGGGGAATGTCGTCAAAATCTAATTTTCTACTGCCATACGGATATTTCTTTTATTGGCGGTAGTGGGGGGTGCAGGGATTATTCTGACCTAAAGTCGATTATTATTAATCGGTTTTATTCCTATCTAAGCCTTACATTAAAATTTCTTTTCATTTATCTTTCCCTCCGATTTCGTGAAAGTTATCCCCTGATGTCACAGCATACATCCCTTCGTTTTGTGCTGTCTTCTGCTTAGTGTATCCAACATATTTACACAACTGGCCATTAAAATTGCTACACCAAGAAGAAATGCAGAAGATAAACGGGTTTTCATTGGACAAATATTATACTAGAACTGACAATTTGGGTGCATTGATCCTGAGAAATCAGTACCCAGAACAACCACCTTTGGCCGCAATAACGGCCTTGATTCGCCTGGGCATTGAGTCAAACAGAGCTTGGATGGCGTGTACAGGTACAGCTGCCCATGCAGCTTCAACACGATACCACAGTTCATCAAGAATAGTGAGTGGCGTATTGTGACGAGCCAGTTGCTCGCCCACCATTGACCAGACGTTTTCAATTGGTGAGAGATCTGGAGAATGTGCTGACCAGGGCAGCAGTCGAACATTTTCTGTATCCAGAAAGGCCCGTACAGGACCTGCAACCTGCGGTCGTGCATTATCCTGCTGTAACGTAGGGTTTCACAGGGATCGAATGAAGGATAGAGCCAAGGGTCGTAACACATCTGAAATGTAACGTCCACTGTTCAAAGTGCAGTTAGTGCGAACAAGAGGTGACCGAGACACCCCATACCATCACGCCTGGTGATACGCCAGAATGACGATGACGAATACACGCTTCCAATGTGCGTTCACCGCGATGTCGCCAAACACGGATGCGACCATCGTGATGCTGTAAACAGAACCTGGATTCATCCGAATAAAATGACTTTTTGCTATTCGTGCACCCAGGTTCGTCGTTGAGTACACCATCGCAGGCGCTCCTGTCTGTGATGCAGCGTCAAGGGTAACCGCAGCCATGGTCTCTGAGCCGATAGTCCATGCTGCTGAAAACGTCGTCGAACTGTTCGTGCAGATGGTTGTTGTCTTGCAAACGTCTCCATCTGTTAACTCAGGGATCGAGGCGTGGCTGTACGATCCCTCACAACCATGCGGATAAGATGCCTGTCATCTCGACTGCTAGTGATACGAGGCCGTTGGGATCCAGCAGGGCGTTCCGTATTACCCTCCTGGACCCACCGATTCCATATTCCGCTCAACAGTCATTGGATCTTGGTCAATGCGAGCAGCAATGTCGTGATACGATAAACCGCAATCGCGATGGGCTACAATCCGACCTTTATCGAAGTCTGAAACGTGATGGTACGCATTTGTCCTCCTTACACAAGGCATTATAACAACGTTTCACCGTGCAACGCCAGTCAACTGCTATTTGTGTATGAGAAATCGGTTGGAAACTTTCCTCATGTTAGCACGTTGTAGATGTCGCCACCGGCGACAACCTTGTGTGAATGCTCTGAAAAGCTAACCATTTTGCATATCACAGCATCTTCTTCCTGTCGGTTAAATTTCGCGTCTGTAGCACGTAATCTTTGTGGTGCAGCAATTTTAATGGCCAATAGTGTATTTCAAAAAAATGGCTCTGAGCACTATGGGACTTAACATCTGTGGTCATCAGTCCCCTAGAACTTAGAACTACTTAAACCTAACTAACCTAAGGACGTCACACGCATCCATGCCCGACGCAGGATTCGAACCTGCGACCGTAGCAGTCGCGCGGTTCCAGACTGAGCGCCTGAACCGCTAGACCACTGCGGCCGGCCAATAGTGTATTTCCTCATCGAGTTTTGATAGGATCTCATTTAACTTTGATTATCCTTCATCCAGCTCAAACATTTTGCATTTCTTTCTCCACAATTAACTCACAGTCGATGATTCAATTTCAAATAATACTGTGATCCATAGGTACATTCTCAGAAATTTCATTCACAGATTAAAGTCTTTGGTTGATAGTAGTAGACATTACGGGTGAATTCCCTGCTTGTCTGTCGTAGTCTTCTTTTTATGACCGCCTTGCTTCGTCGAACGTGTCTTATTTATCTTCTAATAGACACGAACCTTCTGCCAGGCGGTTAAGTGTGATTTGTAGAGTATCAATGTAGATGAAGATGTAGACAAAACCAAGTCGTTTGCAATACAACTGTACTTCCATTTGAACGCGGCGCCTTCGCTGTTTTCCCCTCTTCCCCCTCCTTCCACTCATTGTCAGTCAGCGTGGCGTGGAGGTGGGGGAAATGTGAAGCTTCACCGCTCCTATCCTTGACCCGTGACCCACGAGCCAAACTCTTGGCCACCCCTGATGTAGATGTTTTGCATAAGTCATCTTTAATCCTCCTGCAGTCACTAAACTTCGACACCTCCCCATACCCTACAGCATCATCAGCAAACAACAGCAGATTCCTGCCCACCTTGTCCACCAAACCACTTATGTATATAGAGAATAATAGGGGTCCTATCACACTTCGCTGGGCCACTCCTGACAGTACTGCTTGTCTCCGAAGAACACTCGTCGTCGAGGACAATATACTGGGTTCTATAACTTAAGAAGTCTTTGTGCCACTAACATATCTGTGAACCTATACCTTACACTCTTACTTTCTTGAACAACCAGCATTGAGGCACGTTGTCACATGCTTTTCGGAAGTCTAGAAATGTGGAATCTACCTGTTGCCCTTCATCCATAGTGCCCAGTATATGTTGCGAGAAGAGAACAAACTGGGTTTAGCACGAGCTATGCTTTCCAAAATCATGCTTATTGGTGGACATGCGATTCTCGCGCTCAAGAAAAATTTATTACATTCGAACTGAGAATGTGTTCAAGGATTCCGCATTATACCAATGTTAAGGATTTTTGTCTCTAATTTTGCGGGACCGTTGTTTGCTCATGTTATATACAGCAGTCGTCTGAGCCTTTTTCCAGTCACTTGGGACTTTACGCTGGGCGAAAGATTCGCGATTAATGTAAGCTAGGTAAGAGGTCAGTGCTGTAGAATACTTTTTGAAACAACAGATTGGGAATCAATCCGGTCGTGGTGACTTATTTCTTTTCAGCTCTTTCAGTTGTTTCTCTACGCCACGGATAGTTATTACTATGCCGTCTCTACGGGAGTCTGGTCGATGGTCGAACGAACGATGTTTGTACGATTCTCCTGCTTCAAAGATTTCCTAGACGCGAAATTTAAAACTTCCGCTTTCATTTTGCTGTCTCTATGCGCCATACCAGACTTGCAGCAAGTGACTGAATAGAAGCCTTAGACCAACTTCGCGATTTTACGTAAGACTACGATTTTCTGGGACTCCCTGCCAGTTCTTTTGCTAAGGTATGACGGTGGTAGTAGTTTCATGCTTTGCGCATAGATCTTTTCACAGAGGCAGGAATCTCTGTAAGCCTTCGCTTGTCGTCGTTTGTGAGTCGCCTTTTGAACCTAGAGTGCAACAGTCTCTGCTTCCTCAGCATCTTACGAATTTCGTTATTAAACCATGGTGGGTCTTTTCCACCCTTTACCAACTTACTAGGCAGGTAATTCTGCAGAGCGTGATTTACAATCCTCTTAAACATTGCCCATTATCCCTCTACGTCCATATTATTGGAAATAAGTGATATCGATTCAATCTCTAATTGAGATGCTAAGAACTGCTTATCTGCTCATTCTAGCAGAGACTCTCCTAGCCTTCGTAATTGATTTATTAACACTCTTAACCATAGTTGCTGTAATGGTATCATGATCGCTATTCCCCGTTTCTGTATTGACATTGTCGATAAGCTCAGGCCTGTCTGTAGCTACAAGGTCCAAGACATTTCCATTGCGTATGGGCTTCCTAACCAGCTGCTGAAGGCAGTTTTTAGAAAACGTTTTCAGAAGTACTTCGAACAGCAGTCTGTCTGTACCCCTGCAATGAATCTATTGACTTCCCAGTCTATATTCAGTAAGTACATAAGCTACCACAAGAACTCAACAATCTTAGCAGTAATCCAAGCACTTTGAAATCGAAACTGAAGAGTTTCCTCATGGGTCACTCTTTCTATTCTGTCTAGCAGTTCCTTTAAAAAATTAAGCTAATTCTTGTGTTATATCGTTGATTTTGTTTACATAAACTTATGGCTTGTCCTCTTTTGGGTTCACAAGATATTTTATTTTTTTCTGTTGCTACTTTTCCGTTGTAATTTGATGTACTGACACGTTCCATGGCTTTGGAGATTTGCTCCTCAGTTTGGTCCTAGGGTGTTACATGTGTAAAGTAAAATAAATTTAAAAAAATAGGTAAAAGTCGCCCTCAACTAGTATTGCATGATTTGGGTACTTACACGCCACTGACCTTATACTGTCTCTGAATGTCTCTAGAACCATCACAGCAGTATGGGGTAGCCAGTAAGAACATCGAACAATTAACTTCATTTCACCTAGAACTGTTATTCATGATCAGATAACTGCACTGCCACAGTCAAATTCGACCTCAATAGAGACAATGTTTTTATCGACTACGATTTACGACATCCCCTCCAACCCTCCTACGGCCTCGGATCTGTCTTTCAGAAATGCAATCCATGACTCTACATATCTCAGAGCTTCCAACTAAGGGTTTCACCTACGTCTCGGTCCCGAGAGCAATTTCAGTGCGAGAACTTTCATGGAGGCCAATAAATTCGCGAACTTCGTTAAGAATACTTCGACAACTTACTGCTAAAATTTTGACAGTTGAAGTGTTTTTATTCTGAACGTGGTCTGACTTACCTTGCTGCGTATCTACTCGCTAGCGTTCATCAGAGTACCTGAAACTACCACCTAGCGTAAAAAATTCTCATGTGAACAATACTATTCTGCTACCCGAGTAGTAGCTTCTTCTGTATAATGTACCCCTAACGTATCAGGGGGAACTCCGACAAATGCTCTACCGATAGAAATCTGCTGCCAAGACTGTCACAGAGTCAACGAATCCGTTGGTTGACACCCTCCACTCGGCTCCAAGACAAAGGACCCCGATCAACTCTGCAAACAAGGCTGCCAATTGCGAACTCTGACTGCACCCCATACGTGTGGCCAGCAGCCTTCATCACTTCCGCTAGCCGCCTGTGTAAACTGAGGATAACCTCATAACCCATCCGAAGGTGTCACTGGTGCCAACGTGAGTCACAACTTGCAGATGCAGGCAAAGCTGCCTCCACATCTCGGATGTGGCTTCCTCGGCAAACATACCACCAGACATAACGAATGTACACTGGCTTTCTTTTACAGCCTTGAGCGCTATGTGCCTAAGGGGCTCTATGACACGCCTAACGTTGGGTCTCCTAATACGTAGTAAGCCCCTACCTCCCTTGAAGCTGCTCGTACCCTGCTGAAGGAGCGGGCACCTGTCCACTCACAGGATGAATGGGCGAAGCCAGATGGCCATTTCCTCATTGCCCTCCCCCTTTTGCAGCGCGAACGCGTCACCACCCGTCACTCTCTGTGCTGTGAAGGTGGGTCCACCGCGTCGGGTACACCAGGAGGTGCCTCGGAAGCAGAGCCAGTGAACAAATCAAGAGCCACAATATGTGCCCCATAGGATGCACCAGACTCTCTGCTACTGCTACAACCCGATGCAGCAGCCTGAAGGTGACTGACCGTTGTCAAAGGCACATTCAGCTCTACGCGAACTGCGGCCAGCTCCTCCTGCGTCCGCACACAGCATACACACATCCCACTCAGTCTCAAGAAGTAAATTATAAAAGCAGACAGAATCCTAGATACACAACTTGCTATCCTCTTGATGTTTCACTAATGGGTGCTGACGCCTCAGTGAGCTATGTAGGTGGCTGCTCTGTAGAAATGAAAACCGGGCTACAGAGTGCCTGAATTTATACTCACAAAATGCAGTCTTACACCTCTTAAACAGAAAAGGCCCGCTACATTTAAGAAATATATTACGAGGATAGTAGGCGTATATCAGCAAAGAGCTAGGACCTCATCTTCACTTGAGACTTTCTTTGGTTTACGCTCAGTCCATATTCAGTGTTCACTGGACTGTCCATCCCATTCAATACAGGTTGTATTTCTTCCCTACGGGTTGCACAGAAAGGGACGAAGACTGAGTCTCTACTTTACGCGAATTTTAATTGGAGCATATTATTGGTCGTCTTATGGATCCCACTTGGTCCTTGTACATATAACATTACCTGTCTTTCTTTGCAGCCGATTACCGTTTTAATAAGAAATTGAAACATTTTGTGTGACTTAACATTTTAGAACACTTTTTCAACATCGACAAATCCTGAATACTTTCAATTTCTTAAGCCTAAGTCAGAACTACCTTCGCCTACATTTTTCCAAAACCAAACTGAATATCAACTTATACACAGTTTCTTCTCTATTTTTCAGTGCATTATATTATCCTGATCAGCAACCTAGCTGCATGAGCAGTGAAGCTGATTTTGCGACAGTTCTCGTATCTAACCGCCCTTCCTATCGTAATGTGTGGATAATAATCTTCTGGAAATCTGATAGTATGGCTACAGGCTACTTTCAAATATTAGTTTACTTGCCACTTATCCTAATGATTTTATTTTCTTGGCCAGATTATTTTCTACATGCAGATGTATTCCTTATGTTTATTTGATGGCTTATATTTCAAAGATCGCACAAATCTGACTCTAATATTTGATCCCCTATCTCTTCCAAGTCGACACCAACGTTTTTATATCACTTAAGAGGACAGACATTAAGATAATTCCTAAATATTCCCACTTACGTGTAAACAAGGGATTCCTTTGGAAGTTGTTGGCTTTATTTTTAATTTTATGAATAGTTTTTGTATACTTAAACAGCTCTTCCGATAAGATATCTGTGGTGTCACCGTCAGACACCACACTTGCTAGGTGGTAGCCTTTAAATCGGCCGCGGTCCGGTAGTATACGTCGGACCCGCGTGTCGCCACTATCAGTGATAGCAGACCGAGCGCCGCCACACGGCAGGTCTAGAGAGACTTCCTAGCACTCGCCCCAGTTGTACAGCCGACTTTGCTAGCGATGGTTCACTGACAAATTACGCTCTCAATTGCCGAGACGATAGTTAGCATAGCCTTCAGCTACGTCATTTGCTACGACCTAGCAAGGCGCCATTATCATTTGCTATTTATCTTGTGATGCATGTACCGTCAGACCGATGTTCACCAATTATGGATTAAAGTTAAGTATTCCAACAGCCACGTACTTTATTTGCTAGACTCAAATCCTTTAACTGTTCCAGACCTCACGCCAGCCTGCGTGAGCTTAAACGCGTGCCTTTTGGCTTCACTTCCTAGTGGCTTGGCTGTCTTGCCAAGTCACAACAATATCCTTTTCAGTTTCTATTTAATGTATCTGTTTCGCTTTAGTTCTGTTTACACTTCCTCTGATTCATCCCAAAAACTTACAATGCTATATTCATATGTATTCCGATACATGCCTTATTTCCTTCTTTTGTAGCTCTTCGTATTTCCTCTGTTACCCATTACTTCTTTGTGTGTTCAAGTTCTGTGATGAAACTTTACGGATTCCCATTCCTTCTTAACTAAATGTAACTGAGCGTAAAGAATTACAGTCGACAGTGTCACACACACTGAAAGTGTGAGACAACGCTGAGAAAACTTAAAAATTCTTTGACCCACATGAGGCTGCAGTGACCACCTGTGTCTACTTATTTGTATGTAGATAATACACACATCAAAAAAAGTATTGCATCACCTCGGTTCCTAGAGTTCCGGAACCTGTACAGGAAATTGGAATGGAGATCAACATAAACATCATTTCCGCTCTTTTTATTGCTCATGAAACCACACACTGCATGTTGTACCACCATACAGTGAGACCTTCAGAGCTGGTGGTACAGATTGCTGTACACACCAGCACCTCATACCCAGTAGCACGTCCTCTTACATTGATGCATACCTGTATTCGTCGTGGCATAGTATCCAGAAGTTCATCAAGGCACTGTTGGTCCAGATTGTCCCATTCCTCAACGGCGATTCGGCGTAGATCCCTCAGAGTGGTTGGTGTGTCACGTCGTCCATAAACAGCCCTTTTCAGTCTATCCCAGGCATGTTAGATAGTATTCATGTCTGAAGAACATGCTAGTCACTCTAGTCGAGCAATGCCGTTATCCTGAAGGAAGTCATTCACAAGATATGCACGATGGGGATGCGAATTGTCGTCCATGAGGACTAATGCCTCGCCAATATGCTGCCTATATGGTTGCACTATCGGTCGGAAGATGGCGCTCACGTATCGTCGGAGGATGGAATTCACGTATCGTACAGCCATTACGGCGCCTTGCATGACCACTTGCGGCGTACGTCGGCCTCACATAATGCCACCCCAAAACAGTAGGGAACCTCAAACTTGCTGCACTCGCTGGACAGCGTGTCTAAGGAATTCAGCCTGACCGAGATTGCCTCCAAAAACGTGTCCGATGATTGTCTGGTTGAAGTCATATGCGATATTCATCGGTGGAGAGAACGTGATGCCAGAAGTCCGTTCGCCATGTTGTTGGGCCTATCTGTGACGCGCTGCATGGTGTCATGGTTGCAAAGGTGGTCATCGCCATGGACGTCAGGAGTGATGTTGCGCATCATACAGCCTATTGCGTACAGTTTGAGTCGTGACACGATGTTCAGTGGCTGCACGTAAAGCATTATTCAACATGGTGGCGTTGTTGTCAGGGTTCCTTCGAGCCACCATCCACTGCAGTAGTAGCCCTTGGGCGGCCTGAGCGAGGCATGGCATCGACAGTTCCTGACTCTCAGTATCTCCTCCATGTCGGAACAACATCGCTTTGGTTCAGTCCGAGACGCCTGGACACTTCCCTTGTTGAGAGTCCTTCCTGGCACAAAGTAACAACGCGGGTGCCTTCGAACCGCCGTATTGACCGTCTAGGCATAGTTGAACTACAGACAACACGAGTCGTGTACCTCCTTCTTGGTGGAATAACTAGAACTGATCGGCTGTCGGACCCCATCCGTCTAATAGGCGCTGCTCATGCATGGTTGTTTACGTCTTTGGACGGGTTCAGTGACATCTCTGAACACTCAAAGGGACTGTATCTGTGATACAATATATACAGTCAACTTCTATCTTCAGGTGTTCTGGAAACTGGGGTAACGCAAAGCTTTTTTTTTATGTATGTATAAGAAACACGTGGTACACATACTCCTAAATTTTTTGTCATGCCTTGTATGCGAATTGCGGAAACAATGAGACGGGCTTATTTCAGTCACTTCAATGATTAACCAAGAGCCTACCCGCCAATTTAACATTTTCTCTCTCTGCATTAAGTACAAATCCATATAGTTTAAAGTTTACAGTTTAGTCCCCTCATAGTATCACTTTTTGCCCTCAGAATAGCTGTACAAACTGCTGTGTTCTGAACGTAAGTCTTTGTCACTTTTTTTGCAGTACAACACGTCTGTAAATTATTCTATAGATCTTCAGCATTACATGACTTGTTTTGAAACCTCCCTGTCAATGCGACTTACGTCAGGTGATTCACTTGGCCAAGTCATATTCTTCAGTTCACCAAATTTCCCTTTATGTATCCTCTGCACAATTTAAAAGCATGTCGTGTTTCCGCTGAAGAACAAGTCCACGGCTAGTAAGCTTCCTGCTAGATGGAACGGAATTGTTGGTCAATATCCTGCTATATTTTCCTTCTTCAATATTTCTTTAATATTCACTATATCACTGATTTCATCACCCGCAAATCACTCTCACACCATGACTGGCCCACCACAATGCTTCGTCGTTGGCGTCATACTCTAAATCTTCATACGTTCCCCACGATGTCGATGAACAAGCATTCGACTATGGCTTCCCATCACGGTAGACTTAGATTCGTCGATGAATACCACCACGGAGCATTGCCGCACAATGCCATTTTTATGTTTATGTGTGCACTGAAATCTTTTCAACTTATTTTGTTTGTGTAATAATGGTTTTTGGCCGAGAAGCACCCCATTAAACCTTGTTCGCGAAGACTGCGTTAGACTGTTGAGACGGAGATTCGAGCTACTGGCATACTGTTTTCTTTCCTCGTGATTTACTAGTGCAGAGCGAGCCCGTTGAAGTTATTCAGTACACCAATAAACCGATCTTCCCTGTATAATGTCACTCGGGGTCTTCTAGACTGCGGTAACTTGCTTTAGCACCAGGTTGTTTAAACAGCTGTGCTGCGTACACATAGCTCTACTGGGCTACGCCAACTTTTACTGCTATTGTCCTACACGAACAGTCTTCCTGATGCAGAGCTACAATTGCAGCACGTTTTTTATTCCAGTCGCCTGCTTCCATTCCGTTAGGAGATAATATTGTATGAACCTGATCAGGTAAACAAACACGCAGCTAGATGCACACAGTATACTGCAAACTAATGCGTACTGATTGCTACACAAGAAGCTGCAGCAATGAGGCCCATTCGAATGTAACCAAATTACGTGAGGGCGCGTCAGTGCTGTTGCGCGTACTCATCAGCAGCCCTCTATCCGAGCAACCAATCAAATACACGACAGAGACATTCACTCCTTACAAGTTTATATTTGTTTTATTATCAGATTAAAACAATCTGCTGCCCTGGAACTCGAATTCGGGGCATTTGCGGCAAGTGGTCTACCTGCTTAGTTTCCCAAGCATGACACACGACCTTCCAAACTACGCAGAAATATTCCGTTAAACTTGTAGGACTAGCACTCCTGGAAGAAAGAGAACTGTGAAATTTGGAAGGTAAGAGATCAGTACTGCCGGAAGTAAAGCTGTGAGGACGGATCATAAGTCGTGTTTGGGTTGGTCTGCCGGTGGCGCACTTGACCATAAAAGGAGACAGTACTGATTTTGAGTCTCGGTAAAGCACACAATTTTGATCTGCCAGGAAGCTTCATACCAGCGCTTAGTCAAGAGTGAAAACTTTATTCAAGGAAGCCCTCTTATAACGATAAGTTCGTAGTTGGGATACCTGTACGAAAACTTTTGACTTGTAGTATACGTTTCTTTTAAATTTCGCCTATTTATTTTATAGTTTTATGTGTGTGTGATCATCTAATGAGGAACATTGTTATGTTCTTAAGCAATGTTATTTGAGCTGTACTGCTATTTAAAATGTACAATCAAACATCCTCAGTGTATTTTGGAAGCTTCAAAACAGTATGGAAAATTTTGTCTCTGAAACAAAAAATTTCGAGCTAAGGAGAGACAGTTGATGAGTGGTGCGAGTCTAACGGCAGAACTCGGATGTGAGTACGGAGAAAATTTTGGGAAAATTTAATTAGTTTGTGTAAGGAAGAACAGCCTTAGCAATGCTGGAAAGAGAAGAAGTATGAAGTATACTAAAGAGAAGGAGAACAGTTTAATTTTCGAAGGAAAGGTACGTAGAACTTAAAACATACAGGCAGATATTGCTGCATCGAAGATAGACGTAGAAGAGGAAAGCGCAAGCGGTGGAGATATTCGAGAAGGATAAAGAAGTGCAGGAAAAAGATCTATGTTCCAGGTCTTCACAGAATATGCCAGGAAGAAAAAGAAACCAAAGCTACATCGAACATTCCAGAAACATCAGGAACCAAACTATACTGTTACAAAGAAGTTTATTTGAGGAACAGAATCGAAACATTTTCCCTGATATTCAAGACAAAATGGGTACTGTGAGTATAACTTGGTTCAAATGGCTCTGAGCACTATAGGACTTAACATATGAGGTCATCAGTCCCCTACAACTTAGAACAACTTAAACCTAACTAACCTAAGGACATCACACACATCCATGCCCGAGGCAGGATTCGAACCTGCCACCGTAGCGGTCGTGCGGTTCCAGACTAAAGCCCCTAGAACCGCTCGGTCACACCGGCCGGCTGCGAATATTACTTATCTACGAAACTGCTGAGTGCAACTCACATGGTTTTCTGTGCTTCAAATGGCAGACGGAGTCATAAGAGTGTTTGTCAATGTGAAGGGATGGACTAACACTGAATTAATTCTGAGTGTAATAGTAAAGGAACTACCTGCCATTTAAAACGTACTTGTGTAGACGTCATTGTTGGAAGTGCTAAATCAGTGTCTGCTAATCTGTATAACACGTTTTCCGTCTGTCGAACTATTCAGAAACAGTCTACTGCAGAATTGCATACCTGTGCTCCACGAAGTTTTACTTCAATTTTGGTTTATTAATCTTTTTTCTAATTAGTGGGATTGCTATGGTCATCTTGCAATAGATCAGCGATCTTCAAGAACAGCAGAGCGTCAGTTCCAGAAAACTTCCTTCATGACAGTGACGACGCTGGGTTAGACAAGTGAATGTATCAATGATTTCAAACTCACCACTCGCTTTGTTTTATATAGCATAATAATCTTAAATAAATAAAAAATAAATGTGGTCAAATTACATGAGCAGATAGGATTATCTTTGAGAAATAATTTAAATGTTATACCAAATATCAACCACGTTAGTTATACAGGAAGCTCTCTCGCTGTGAGAATTTTGCAATTACATAGTATAAAACAGCTGCGTTATCTACTACTGCCCATACACTCTTAGTCCTCTAATTATCACTAAACATTAATGAAAGGCAAGCCGGTGTGCCAGAAATACATTCCT
This sequence comes from Schistocerca americana, assembly GCF_021461395.2. Classification (NCBI taxonomy): domain Eukaryota; kingdom Metazoa; phylum Arthropoda; class Insecta; order Orthoptera; family Acrididae; genus Schistocerca; species Schistocerca americana. The sequence goes on along the minus strand of NC_060122.1, from coordinate 745,849,402 downwards.
GTAGTTCCATCCACTGTTTTGTGGGAGGCGTCTGCTGGCTGCAAACCGAAAGCAGTGGCATGACAGGTGGAAGATAGGAGCCCTGTGCTGGCTGCAAGGCGAATGCAGCTATCGCTGAAAACACTTCGAAATGGCTTCATTCCCCGTCTTCAATGAAGGATGTTGCGAGGTTTCTCGTGAATGGAAGACGAATGCAGTTTTTGGTAAGACCCTTTCGTCTGCCCCATCATCAGCTTATCTGATAACTGGCTGAAGAGAACCCACTAATCTTTGATGGGCTGGATCGTGAACAGTCCGATCCACACGTCGAACAATGAAATGAATAATAATAAAAAACCATTACAGTTTGTTCATAGAGTATCACAGTGTTCCCTTATTTTAGCACTGTTTTTCATTACAAAAATAATAAATACTGTAGACGAGATTACACCGTCAGCAGTTTTTACTTAAACGTATCGAATTACAGTTAGGACATCTTGCGAAATACAACCGAAGCTTACGTTTACCTGACAGCCACACAGAATTTAGAATTAATACCGAAGTGATAATTTCATTCGCAGTATTTAAGTACCTATCCGTGTTACAATAAATTAACTCTAGCTAGAAGTCACACCGCTGAATGCAACTAATATTTACAGTAGCCAATGTTTGTTACTAAGTTATATGTGTTTGTATTATTCTACACAGGTCTGCGAACACAATTTGGGAAAGCATTTCTGTTCACATACTCTTTGCATAACCGGCACATAAAAAAATTATTGAGATATTTGCCCACATGTTCAGTCACAGTAACAAACACTTTCTCACTAATTATTATTACAGCTGACGTTCGTAGCATTTGTGTGCTTTTGTTTGTACTCATTGTTTTGTAACAGTGAATGAAACTGCACCACCGTATTACTTTACTCATCTCAGTCAGGTACAAATGGAGAGCCGGCCGGGGTGGCCGAGTAGTTCTAGGCGCTACAGTCTGGAACGGCGCGGCCGCTACGGTCGCAGGTTCGAATCCTGCCTCGGGCATAGATATGTATAATGTCCTTAGGTCTGGGCGTTGTGTGATGTCCTTAGGTTAGTTAGGTTTAAGTAGTTCTAAGTTCTAGGAGACTGATGACCTCAGAAGTCGAGTCCCATAGTGCTCAGAGCCATTTCAAACTTTTTGAACAAATGGAGACATAGACATAAAATAATTTCGGAAGTTTGTCTAGTTGGTTTCGAAGCATCTTGCGTTGAGCCAAATCCACCAAAGGTGCGTAATACTTCGAGTTGAGTTCTGTCAGTAACGTTTGTGGAGACCACGTCGTACACTAATGTGTTTAGTGGCGGTGACGTAACGCTGAACTATCGTTACCAGTGCTTTATATACAGCGTGGGAAGAATGAAGATTTCCTTTATACTTGTTATTTACGGCTGGAGTTATCGTAGAAATAGCCAACGTTTTACGAGGTCCACGAAACTTGTTTAAATAGTCCTTAACCAAATCGAAAGCAGGGGTCACATTGAGAACGCAAGTAGAGCAGTTAGGGCCGTCATGATGTTGTACTCCAATGTTTCTTTGGCCATTTACCAGTTACTGAGTGGCCAATCACAGACAGTCGCAGATCTCGGGATATACTTCGTTCGACATGAATCCATTTCCTTTTAGCGAATGGGCCGGCCGCGGTGGTCTCGCGGTTCTAGGCGCGCAGTCCGGAACCGTGCGACTGCTGCGGTCGCAGGTTCGAATCCTGCCTCGGGCATGGATGTGTGTGATGTCTTTAGGTTAGTTAGGTTTAAGTAGTTCTAAGTTCTAGGGGACTAATGACCACAGCAGTTGAGTCCCATAGTGCTCAGAGCCATTTGAACCATTTTTAGCGAATGGCGCAGAAAAACACACCGGTATTGCGTCCCCAGCTAAAGTCTCCAACGGAAACATACCACATGGCTGATAGCTACGTCGTCCCGCGTATGGTTATGCGCACGGTCAATGTTCTACTCACAATAAAACAGCTCAGACCGAAATCTGTGAACTGCATTATCGTTTGGATTTTATAGAGGTAGCATTTTGTTGTCTCCGAAGTTATGTTTTCTTGCAATTTCCTGCGACCTAGCAGTAAGCAACAGCACAACATTGCGTTTCTACTTTACCCATACGCCCTCCACTATATCGAAACAGGGCGATCGGCAACTTACTGCTACCACGACGCACAATACTTCTGCTGCGCGCCACACCACTGGACAGGAGCAATTGCGTAGCGTTTTATGCACCTCTCCCTAATGGTATTCTCTCTCTTGGACGACACGCGAACTTTATATCAACGTTCAGCGCGGTGGCGAATAAGAAAAATAGAGCAGTCGTATTTTGTACAATTGCAGATAGACTGGTGTCCAAAATTAAAGTAAAAATCCGTTATTTCCCCGTCCTGCGTCTAATTCATGATATAATCATACAGACTGTCAACCACACATCCGTAGGAACTTGTTCTGCTCGGAAGATGGCATTCCAATCAACGGGAAATCATGCCAGCGATGACGTCAGGGTACCTATGAAACGACGTAGTGTTTGCCGGGTAGTTCCACATCCACATACGCTGTGTACACAGCCACAGTGAGGCGCGGTGCAATATGGCACAGAGAAGATGCCTGCCTGACGCTCTGCGGTGGAGGGCCATAGAAAGAACGGAAGCAGGACAGTCGCAAACTGATGTGTCCCTATTGATTAGTGTGAATCGCTCTGTTGTTTCTTGGACGTGGCGACAGTTTATAGAGACCAAAACTGTATCCCAAAGTCCAGGGCGGGGCCGATCACGTGTGACTTCAAAAGAGAGAACCGTCATTAGGCTGAAACTTCCTGGCAGATTAAAACTGTGTGCCGGGCCGAGACTCCAACTAGGAACCTCTGCCTTTCGCGGGCAAGTACTCTACCAACTGAGCTACCCAAGCACGACTCGCGCCCCGTCCTCACAGCTTTACTTCTGCCAGTATCTCGTCTCCTACCTTCCAAACTTTGCAGAAGCTCTCCTGCGAACCTTGCAGAACTAGCACTCCTGAAAGAAAGGATATTGCGGAGTCATGGCTTAGCCACAGCCTGCGGAATGTTTGCAGAATGAGATTTTCACTCTGCAGCGGAGTGTGCGCTGATATGAAATTTCCTGGCAGATTAAGACTGTGTGCCGGACCGAGACTCCAACTCGGGACCTTTGCCTTTCGCGGGCAAGTGCTCTACCAGCAGAGCTACCCAAGCACGACTCGCGCCCCGTCCTCACAGCTTTACTTCTGCCAGTATCTCGTCTCCTACCTTCCAAACTTTGCAGAAGCTCTCCTGCGAATCTTGCAGAGCTAGCACGCCTGAAAGACAGGATAATGCGTCACTGTACCAGTCTACGAAATGCAGGACAGACATAGCGAACACTACATTCGTTGTACGTAATTACAGATGTAAAAGATTTTCTATTACATAGCAATTACTTACAACCATTACCATAGACACAAGTTTCAGCAATTTACTTTCAATTGTTGAAGTTTAAAGTACGTTAGTCCTAGTCGGGTCTTAATGCTCTTAATTGTTATCCCGTAAATTTTCTGTATCCAGTATCTGATGAGTCGGATGAACATGTCAGTTTCCAGCAAAGAATATAGTTTCATACCTTCTTCAGTGGCTGAAGAAGCTCTCGATTGATCCTGTAGCCATAACGACGCAAACAGTCTCGCGTTTAACTTACAATGTGGTTTGTAGAGTAGAACTTCGAATGGATTAGATAGTGCTAATCGCATGTACTGCGAGTTAGATTCCGTACCCGACAGGTTGTTTAACAAGTCATTACGGCCGGAGGGGATAATACGAAAGTGTTGATGGTTTCAGCGTACACCAAAGTGCCCGCTACTCTGTAAATCAGATGCCTGCTGCACCCCACCGTGCGTTTACGGAATTCAAGCGGAGCCTCTATAAAGTAATAATAGTGGACTGCTGTGAACAATAGTCCGTGAGGGTAGCAATTATTAACGCCAGCGCGGCGCTGTTTGCCGACGGACTCGCCGTGAATAATGCAGCGCGAACATGCAAAAAGTGATAAACGGAGGTTGCGCCGACCAAGCGCCGAGGAGGTCTCGCGAAGTGTAGCGCGTGCGACAACCAGATAGCTAGATCTCGCCTGAGATACACCAGCTGCGTCCTACGCTGAATGACAAAGTTAGCGAAATGTTGGCTTAGATGGAATGAAATTTTTCACCTTTTGCGCGTAAAATATCACCAGCAATTGTTGATGGAAGTCAGCATAAAGGAAAAATCAAAGTATATTGTTCTGAACAAAGGACCGCTGTTAGTTCGACGGCAAACGCAATTAAAAATCTTTACTGCTACTAAACAAACAAAATTCGATCTTTATTGTTAATGGCGCAACTAACGGACACCTGATGTAACAGTTCACAACACAGTATCAATTCACTGCAATTAAAAACCACCTAAACTGAAATTATCACGTAGAGAATGTTATCGAGAAGGCAAACAGAATGTGTTTTATTGGCAGAACATGTTAGAAGGCACAAACACTCTACTAAAAAGACTCCGCATATCACGCCTGTCCATCCTCTTCTGGAATAGTGTTGTTATCCTCATAGGATAGGATTGACGGAAGACCTAGAAAAAGTTCACAGAAGCTCAGCTTTTTTTAAAGTTGCCGGAAAGAAAAATTAGTAAAACCCGAAAGACAACATCGATTTTGATACCATCATGGTATATGGCACGTGGGGTACAAGAGGTGTACTGATAATGGTTCCAAATTTCCTTTTACTTGGGAATGCTCACAGCCAGAGGTCTCATTGTGGTGAAAATGTCGTCTGACTAGGGCCTCCCGTCGGGCAGACCGTTCGCCGGCTGCAAGTCTTTCGATTTGACGCCACTTCGGCGACTTGCGCGTCGATGGGGATGAAAGGATGATGATTAGGACAACACCCTGTCCCTGAGGGGAAAAAATCTGCGACCCAACCGGGAATCGCCCGCATCTCGTGGTCGTGCGGTAGCGTTCTCGCTTCCCACGCCCGGGTTCCCGGGTTCGATTCCCGGCGGGGTCAGGGGTTTTCTCTGCCTCGTGATGGCTGGGTGTTGTGTGATGTCCTTAGGTTAGTTAGGTTTAAATAGTTCTAAGTTCTAGGGGACTGATGACCATAGATGTTAAGTCCCATAGTGCTCAGAGCCATTTGAACCAACCGGGAATCAAACTCGGGCCCTTAGGATTGACATTCTATCGCGCTGACCAGCTACTGGTGGCGGACCTCAAAATAGTGCAAACGTGTGAATAAAACAGGTAACAATGCCATGGAGACGAACTCATGCTTCCTGCAGCCAAAAGAGCGAGTTTCAAATGGGTCATATTGCAGCCTTCCGAGTTGCGCGATGGTCCTTTCGGGGAATTGCCACACAGGTTGGACGTAGTGAGTCAGTTGCGCAACGATCTGGTATCAGTGGTTATGCGAACGTTCTCACATCTGTAGTTGAGGGTTCTAGACGTCCATTCAACGCAGACGCCCGCCAGGATCGTCGTATCGTAAGGGCTCCAGTGGCACATCGTACAGCTGCCACTGCACGGATAAGAGGGCTTGTGATCTCAGACGTGTCTACACGAGCTGTTGCGAATCGGTTATGAGCTGTTGCGAATCGGTTATTAGCTGTAGGAGTACGGGGACGCACACCTCCAGCCCGTCTTCCATTCAAGCCACCGCACCGTCGTGCACGTCTCGATTGCTGCCTTCATAGGTTGGAATGACCTACCTTGGTCTTCAGCGATAAAAACAGACTCCGTCTGAGCACAGATGATAGTCGTTTGTGTGTACGATGCAGATGTGGTGAGCGCTTTATCACAGAGTGTATTCGTTTAAGACACAATGGCCTCAACCCAGGCCTCATGGTCTGAGGTGCGATAAACGACAACGCTCGCTCACCTTTGGCATTTCTGGAGGGAACGTTAACCAGCCCTTTGTACGTGCAGAATGTTTTTAGACCCAGTATTTTGCAGTTCTTGCAACAGGAAGGTGATGTGTTATTCCAACAGGATAATGCTCGCCCAGACACTGCCCGTGAAAGTCAATGTGTTCTGGAAAACGTGTAGACACTTCCCTGGCCAGTACCATCTCAGGACTTGTCTCCAGTCGAGCATGGGTGGGATACGATGGGACGAGAAGTACCTCGTGCGACTCCTCAACCAGTAACTCTTACAAGACTACGTGAAATGGTCGAGCAGGTGTGGCATAAAGTACCCAAGGACAATATTCGCCATCTGTACGACCGACCCGATGCCAGAATCGGCGCCCGTGAAGGCTACAGCACGTACTAATAAGGGTACTCCAGCATCGGTCAATGCCAGGTACCTCGCAACCGGTTGTGCTATTGATTTTTAGAAGTAATCATTTACTTGTACTCCACATGCATTGTTGCAACAATAAAACTTGAGGGAAATGGAGACCTCTAAGAGGGTGTACTAGTTTTTTTTTCCCGGCTGTGTATTATCACGATATAGAGGTGAGTGTTATTATTCAGGGTGGACTAGAACTTCACATACAAAAATTCAGAGACTACTCGCGAATATTTTTTACATATTTTGATATAAGAGATCTGTGGTTTCCGGTTTCTCGTAACAGAGTAATGATGTAATCACGATTTATCCAGTTCGTCTGCCCAGTTACCTTTATTTTTGACAAAATACCTTCACAACAGTGAAAATGTGTAGAAAACGACAACACAAAACACACAGTAATGCAACAACCCTCAAGGAGTTGCAAAAGTGATGTAATGGGGTTGCTGACGACGGGTGAGTCGTTGTGTCCCAGAACAGTGCAGTCGTGAATGCCATCTACAGGTCAAAGTATAAGGTGGATTTTACTGTTATCAAAAATAAGCATCGTGAGTGAATCGAGCAGTGTTTCCAAACGAGACACACAGTGCGTGGCGTCGACATTTGCAGTGTTATGCAGATATTTTTACTGTATTGCAAATAGCTAAATGAGGACCATAAATCAAACGAAATGCAATTCCTCTCTAACGAGTCACCGGAGGCCAATGGTCCAGTATATTAAAACACTCAGAATATATCACTGAACAACCTCCGAAATTTTGTCGATGGGGCTCTAGTTCATCGAATACAATAAGAAAAATTATTGTAGCAACCATTAAAATGAAGGCTTTTTCGTTGCGCCGAGGTCTTTTCACGGAATTTCTGTCATAAATTTTCTCCTCCAAATCCTAAAATATTTGGTTCACCTCTAGGGAGAAATCAGCATGGTACTAAAATGAGGGTCATCAGAAATGGTACGGAAATATTTAAGTGTTCATTTCTACCACATGCTATTTGAGAGTGAATGGTTGATAAATGGTGTGACAGGGTTTCTATGAACACTGTTCGAAACACGCAGATGTGAATTGCTGTGTAACCATGTAGCTGTAGATAAAGCAACTGCGACACGTCCACTTGCAGAGTGTCGTGTAAAGTCATTGACATGAAACCTGGCCTCCAGCTGGGCGCTGCAGAGACTAAGTCTGGGTAGTTCACTTAAACTGCCAGTAAACTGTCCACTCCTTCAGATTTCTAAGTCTGCTCGTCTGCACAGTCTAGCAACATTGTAGTACTCGGGAGTTTCCACTTGAGCTGTAGCAGTTCCTTATCTGCCAGCTGTCTAGTGGTAAACGACATCCACTGTAGACGCAAAGTCGCGAGTTCGAGTCCACTTCCCTCTTTAAATTTTTAAACAGCATTACTTTCTTGCGCTAAAAGCTGGGTCATTAAATTTAATTTGTTTCACTTTGTAACATATAACTGAAGCAAATCCTTTGACGAACATTTCCGCAAAGGAGATTGTAGGTTGTCAGGGTCGGAAGAATTTTTGGTCGTGAGTTTCCTTGCCCCCGAGCAGCAACCAACGGCCGCCGGTCACTGGCCGACGACTGCCTGATGCTAGGCGCGACCACTCACGAGACCACACCATGGACGCGTTTCTACTCTCGCGTTGAAAAACACAAATTTGTTATTATTGTAGTCTTATATTCAACGAGAAATAACTTCGATCAGGGTAAACACCGTTTGGTAGCATAATAGTGATGCCATTACTCAAGCAGCATACTGCATGAGCAGTATTTAAGTATGGACATTACCACCACAATTAAATGTTACATAAGGCCAAATTAGTTTGGTATTTTAGTTATGAATGCCTATGTGAGTCATGTTCGTGAGTAGGATAGTGTGAGTAGTTTTATCAACTGACATTTTTTACTTCTCGCAGAACTACTTGGCTTGCAGTTATTTGAATCTTACAAATGTTAATTAAGCGGTACAAAAAGAGTCTCAAATGGAAAAATCTCCTACTTTTGCGATATACTGTTTGATGGGGGCTAAGGAAATGGCTGAAAGCAGCAGACTCTGTCCCCAAAATCTGTTGTTCCGCTTGGGCGTGGGGAATGTTATCAGGGATATCATACCAGAAAACAGTTTTCCAGTTTTAACAAAGATCGTTCTGACATAACCCGTTTTTCACAATCCGGAGACTCCAATATTGGGCTGTGTGAGATTTAACTTTTAAGTGGCATTTGCATTCAATTGGCAAGGGGTCGGAAGTGAGGTGCATGAACAGTGTGTAATTTAAAGTAACAAAACTCCGAAGATGGCTATATCTGACATTAAATGACAAGTATTCCACCTCTGCTGTTTCTGAAAGGTACTCGCTTTACACTCTGTGGTTGTCGGGTGCTGACATGATCAACCTGCCTCCCCAGTACACCCACAGATAGGTTTTATGGGACACAAAACTGAGAGAGTGAGCAGGCCACGCCATGCGTGCAATATCTTCCGTTTCCGAGAAAACATCAACCACTTGTGCTCTATGAGATCGATCATCAGCACGAAGTCTCGCCCTACACCACCTCACAACAAACGCACATGAGGTCCCAAGATCTCGCCACAATACCTGACAGCAGTTAAACTTTGCAGATTCACCCGTACCATTACAGGAAGAGGAGTTCGATTGGTCAACATAATACCTGGCCTCACCTATAGGGATCGTGCTCGATATCGGTCTCTTACCATATAATATTTGGGTCCCGAGAACGTATTTCACGTTCCCTCCACATGTGAATGCGTTGACAATCAATCTTCAGACTTGATCGGAACTCGTCTATTAAATCAACATTTGCCCACTGTTCGTCATCCCTCCCCCCCCCCCCCCCCCCCCCCCCCGGGGACATGTTGACGACTCTACTCTAGACGTTCTATGCTGTGCAGAGGTGTCAGAGGTAGACATACAGCAGGTACCTGCCGAAGCCTTCTGTACACCGTTTGTTGTCACCGCTCCAGTGGATGCTGCGAAGTCAGATGTCAGGTGCCGTGCATTACGAAGGCGGTACGGCCGTGCACTTATATCCAAATAACGGTCTTCTGTATCTGATATCATATGTAGTCTGCCCTTCACAAATCTCTGAACTGTTGTTTCGGTCTCTGTAAATTGTTGCCACATCCGAGAAACAACAGAACGATTCACTTTAGCCGGCCGGGGTGGCCGTGCGGTTCTAGGCGCTACACTCTGGAACCGCGTGACCGCTACGGTCGCAGGTTCGAATCCTGCCTCGGGCATGGATGTGTGTGATGTCCTTAGGTTAGTTAGATTTAAGTAGTTCTAGGGGACTGATGACCTTAGAAGTTAAGTCCCATAGCGCTCAGAGCCATTTGAGATTCACTTTACGCCTTCATGCCTCACTAGTTGGCGGCTGTCCTGCTTCCATTATTGATATGTCCACCGCAAAGAGTCTAGTAGGCATCTTCTTTGGGTCATACTGCACCAGCGGTGACTGCATACACAGCGATTGTGGAAGTGGGACAATCCGGCAAACGCTGCCCCGTTTGCTACGTGCCCTGACGTCATCGTTGACGTGGTTGTCCGTTTACCGGAATGCCGTTTGCCATGCAGAACACAACTGTACGGACATCTGTTGACAGTTTGTATTGTTACATCGTGAATTAAACACAAAGCGAGGAAATAGCCGTTCGTTGGTTTAATTTTGGACACCAGTGTGTTTAATACATAGAAAAATGATTATTTATTCTCTTATCGTGGTCTGAGAACGTGTTATTTAAATTGCTAGTGGCGGATAAAAATGGTGCAGTGTTACATCGACTATCAAACGTAGAAGGCTGCCACTCATTTTTGCTGTAGCAAACTACCCGAGTTCACATTTTATATATTGACAATCTTATATATCTTAGGCTCTTATGATTTCTAGGCTAAATTATAAATTCATTACTTTTTGTTTTCAACGTGACATTCCTTTGGTACAACAAAGAATTCATGCTACATTTTCTTACCTTGTCTTCACTTTTGTATTTTGTTGAGTAAACAGGAAATAAAAAAAATCTGTTTAAGTGTTATCTGGCCACCCATGTAATACAAAAACAATTTACTCTATTATTTTATCCATCCTCAGAAACTATAGTCGTATATAAAGAAATAATAAGCAACCAGCAATATAAAATAAATATAATTTCTTTACCTGTTTCGGGCACTTAGTGCCGTTCTTCAGAAGGTTATACCTATTGCATTATTTGCGAGTGTCAACAATAAGAGGCATACAGCAAAATACCGTAGTCATGTGGTTAATTGTTTCTGTACAAAACTAGTATAAAGAAGGGAAAGAACAAGCACAGAAATCATGCAAGAACAAGAGCTTCTCAGATAATATTCAGCTTTTCAGTCTCAGGATGTAAGCTGTGTTCTGTCAAAAATGTCGCTTTGTAGCTAAAGTATGATTGTTTACCTCATATGTGTAATTATTTGGTCACAGGTATATTTCTAATGATAGTGTTACATTTCCAGTTATTTTACGTCGAAAATATAATAAAGCCTTCGTTCGCTCTTTTCCTCACGTTCACCGCGCTATGCAGACGAACTTGACGCATCCTGTTCGTTATGTTTGTTGGTTTTTTATGATTTTTACATCTTAACAGAAACTTATAATAGCGTACAGAACGTTCCGTCTCTGACTCGTGTTTATCTATGAACATACGGATTCAAAATGCTGCATCTTTGCTGTAACTGTTTCCCCTTGGACAGAACAAACAGCTGATAAAAGCGAGCACGTGTAGTGTCCTATAACGTGTCACTGATTACGAAGCTGACTGTTATTGTATACATGAAGGTTTCTGGTCTTAATTCTTATGCTAGCATGTTACATGATTGCTTCTTGGTCGGCCATATCCGTCGTTTAATAGCAGTATAATCGGAAAACACATCGACACCTGTAAGTGAAGTTTCATGCTATTCATTGTAAGGTATTATTTTTTATGTGTCAGGAAGCCAAACCTATACTTGCTGTATTTTTGATCTGTGAAAAAAGTTATCTGCGTTTTATCTGAAAGTCCTCAGTTGGCAATATTGTTACTAGTGGTGGTGATAATGCGTTACAAACGACATATCCTCAACCAAAGGACAGTATGAACAGATAGTATTTTTCATCTGATGGCACAAAAACGGTGTTGCGCACCACAAACTGTTCCTCAGGGGTGTGTACATCGCAACTGGCATTTGTTGCCAATGACAGAGAATTTCTCTGGTTGTTTTGTAAGAAAAACGGCGAAGAAAACTACAATGGGCGATGCCTTTGAGCAACAACACCCGCTGCACTCGGTTTATTTTTTTTTAACTATCAAGAATATTTATTTTTGGACAAAACACACTTCGAATCCGGGTTGGCGATATCGCTAATCCAGAGCTGTCGGTTTTCACAGACGTGGAATCCATAAACTATCTGAGTTCTGTCAGACTGCTTAAATTATGAGAGAATGTAATGTTTTTCAATAAGACCTTTCTCTATTACGTTTACTGTTGCGTTAAATAAACTAATGGAAAATTGCTATAAATAGACATTGCAGTACTGAAATGAATTACAACTTAGCTTGATAAGCATGGGACGAAAATCTACTTCAATAAAACGCAATGTATCTGCAACACGAGGGTGCCCAAATTGTCATAAGTCACTAAGACATTACACACTTCTAGCTTTGGAACGGTATGTGTCCACGTCCTATTCTGTAATACTCAATTAGAATGGAAATGTGGCTTAAAGGAGCGAAGTTTAGTAATACACCTATATGTGCCACAGTTGTGTATTCATAAAAAAAAGGAATTATTCCAACTGAAGCTTGCAGTATCATAAGGGCCGGCCGGAGTGGCCGAGCGATTCTTGGCGCTTCAGTCTGGAACCGTGCAACCGCTATTGTCGCAGGTTCGAATCCTGCCTCGGGGCATGGATGTGTGTGATGTCCTTAGGTTAGTTAGGTTTAAGTAGTTCTAAGTTCTAAGGGACTGATGACCTCAGATGTTAAGTCCGACAGCGCTCAGAGCCAATTTCATGAGGTTTTCAACCTTATAGCATGGAGTACTGAAGTTCATGATTACCGATTTTTGATCTGTTTGGTTGTAGCTCTTTCACAGAAGAGGTAAAAAGATTGTCTCCATCGAGATTGAAAGTAAGAGATGTAATGCAGACTTTGCATAACAGGATTGACACTTGACCGCGCAACCAAAGAACAACCGTGGCATGTCTCTCCCCTTCAGATGGTACGCACTTTTAGTGACTGTTTGTAGCACTGGGGGGAGGGAGGGGGCTTTAGTGTTGCTGTGGCTAGGTAGAAAAAAAAAGTTAGCACTGACTGCGAAGTGATATCAGGAATTATCTGTTCGAACCCCATACCCACACGGTGCTACAAACAGTGTGTTTAAAGTACATTCCATCTGAAAATGAGTGGGTAAGCGGTTCGAAAGCAGTCATCGTATAATACAAAATAAATCACCACAAAAAGTGACTGGTTGCAGTGGTTTCTGTGCCAAAATTATCTGGGCCTAATTTCGATAAGCTAATTGTTATTTAAAACATGTGCACATTCTACGAGGGTCAGTCAAAAAGTAATGCCTCCTATTTTTTTTCTACGTTTAATTGTCAGGAAATTTAAATGCAATTACATAGGTTGAAAACCACAACATTGAGGATCATTTTGTCATTTTTCAATGTAATCTCCGCCCATCTCTACAGTTTTGGTCCATCTTTGAACAAGGGCATGTATCCCAGCACGGTAAAAATCACAGCTCTGCTTCCTAAGCCATTGACGCACGGATGTTTTGACGGCCTCCTCATCTTCAAAATGAATCCCACGATGAGCTTCTTTTAGTGGCCCGAACAGATGGAAGTCTGATGGTGCCAGGTCAGGGCTGTATGGGGGATGAGGCAAAACTTCCCATCCAATTTTGACAATCTCGTCAGAGGTGTGACGACTGGTGTGTGGTCTTGCATTGTAATGCAAAAGAAGAACATCTGCCATTGATTTTGTTGGGCGAACTCCCTGAAGACGTGCTTTAAGTTTGTTGAGGGTTGTGACGTATTGAACAGAATTTATTGTGCATCCCTGCTCCAAAAAATCAACCAGAATCACACCCTCTGTATCCCAGAAAACTGTTGCCATAACTTTCCCTGCCGATCGCACAGTTTTGAATTTTTTCTTCCTCGGCGAGCTTGTGTGACGCCACTCCATTGACTGCCTCTTTGATTCGGGTTCAAAAAAATGCACCCGTGTTTCGTCCCCGGTCACAATTTTTTTCAGAAACTCATCTCCCTCCAAACGGAAGCGCTGCAAGTGTTGGGAGGCTATTGTTTTCCTTGCCTCTTTATTCTGATCGGTTAACATTCTTGGAACCCACCGTGCACAAACTTTTGAGTACCCCAATTGTTTAATAATCGTGATCACACTGCCTTTACTAAGAGAAATAATGCGACACACTTCATCTGCAGTCACCCGACGGTCACCACGAATGATGTCATCAACTTGCTGAATGTTGTGTGGAGTCACTGCACTCACCGGCCTGCCGCTCCGCTTTTCGTCAGTCAACGGTGTTTGCCCTTCAGCTTCCTTACAACGACGAACCCATCGTCTAACAGTGCTGACATCCACTGTCACAACACCATACACCTTCTTCAGTCTTTCATGAATGCGTATGGGCGTTTCACCTTCTGCATTCAAGAATTCAATCACACAACGCTGTCTCAAACGAACATCGATGTCGGCCATCTTACAAACTTCTGCTGTGCTGCCACCTGTTGACACAGAAAGTTACTACTGCAGTGGATTGCAGAAGAAGGTTTGAGGAATGGCGCCAAATTAAAATTTTTCACTTAACTTAATTTCTTTAAGTAGAAAAAAAATGGGAGGCATTACTTTTTGACCGACCCTCGTACAAAACTGAATAAAGACGATTCACTGATATTGGTATGAAGATGCTAAAACATGTCTGATTTATGCGAGATCAACTGTTTGTGTAACAGTCGGAGATGATACCTAGTAACTTTGTTTGTATACATGAAACCTCCCCTTATCAAAATTAATGAATTACTGTGCCGATAAACCCCTTACGTTATTTGATTTTTAAACAGCTGAACAAAACTGAACGTGCACAGACATTTCTCTCTTTACTTATTCAGATCATCAATAAACTGACACACAATATTTTTAGTATAACGCAATCTGTCTTTCAATAATTCCTACAAAAGAATGGCTCCGACTAACAATAAACTACACCTTTAATGAATCACTTACCTCACAAAAATCTTCGTTACTGGAAGTACTGCAATACAGCGAGCGCCAATACTGCCAGCTAAATAAGAGATTCTAACTGCTGAAGTCACTAACTACTGATAGTTAGCAAATGAAAGATTTTGATGAAAAAAAAAAGCAATGTATTGGCCTTAATAGTGTTTAAAAGTCATTATATATATACTTACTTACTTACTTATCGCGAATGGACCCAGAAGGATCACGCAAAGCTTTCTGACGTCGTTTCTTCCATACTTCTTTCATTCGTTCTCCATGTTTTCTTTTTCTTTCTTCTGTCCATTTTGTTCCTGGTCTCTTTAGTGCTTCCTTCTCCGACAATAAAATCCACTTTTCCACCTTATTTCTAAAAGTTTTTCTATCTTTGACATCTTTAAGTTCAATATTTGCTTTTTGTAAATCTAATTTTACTTGGCTAATCCATGGTGTTGTTGATTTGACTTTTTCTATGTAAGTGAGAATTCTGTTGGTGAGTCGTGTGGGGGGAAGTCTAGTGACATGTCCATAAAATTTTAATCTTCGCCTTCTTATGTCTGCTGCCAGGTTTGATATAGTTTCTGTGGTTCTTCTTGATTGTATCCGGTATCCTTCTTCTGTTAATTTTGGACCTAAAATCTTTCTCATAATTTTGCGTTCTTCTTTTAGTATTTTTTCTAAATCACATTTTGTGTGGAGTGTGAGCGTTTCACTAGCATATAGTGCTGCTGGCTTAATTACTGCGCAGTAGTGTCTGATTTTTGGGTTCGAGGAGATGCATTTTTTATTGTATATTTCATGTGTCATACCATATGCTCTCTTCATTTTCTGTTGTCTGATCTTCTGTGCAACTTTCTCTCCTCCGGTTGGCTCCAAAATTTCACCTAGGTATTTAAAATGTTTTACTCTATTTATTTTTCCATATTTTGTGTTCAAACTGTGTATATGGAATTTCGTACAGAAAAATTCTGTCTTTTGAAACGAAATTTGTAAACCTACTTTATCCGCGCATTCCTTAAGGATCTCTATTTGTTTGGTGGCGATTTCTTCATCATCTGCAAGTATGGCCAAGTCGTCCGCGAATGTTAAACAAGATATCTCCACGTTGTCTTTGGTTCTACCAAGATGGATTGGTTTCCAGTAGGATTGATTTTTTAATTCTTTTTCCCATTCCTTAATGACTTTATCCAGGACTATATTAAACAGAAGTGGAGATAGCCCGTCACCTTGACGTACTCCAGTTTTTATGAGAAAAGGTTCAGAGATTTCTCCCCTGAATTTAACTTTAGATACAGTGTCTGTCAGTGATTCTTTGATAAGCCTTAGTGTTTTGGAGTCAAGTCCAAGTTCCTCTAAAATGTTAAACAAAGATTGCCGGTCAATTGAGTCATAGGCTTTCTTAAAATCTACAAATGTACAAATTATGGGGGCATTTCTAATTGCTTTGTGTTTTAATATTGTCTTTAAATTAAATATTTGTTCTATGCATGAGCGACCGGGGCGGAAGCCTGCTTGATAATCACCAATTTGGCGTTCCAGCTGCTCTTGTGTTCTTTTCAGCAGGCATGTAGAGAGAATTTTGTAGGTGACTTGTAAAAGTGAGATTCCCCTGTAGTTATTGACATTTGTTCTGTCTCCTTTTTTATGTAGCGGGTGAATAAGGGCACATTTCCAATCCTCTGGTAATTTTTCTGTTTCCCATATTTTTGTTATTATTTTTGTGAGCTCTTGCAACGTCTTTGGTCCTAGGTTTTTTAATAGCTCTGCAACAATGCCATCTTCGCCAGATGTTCTATTATTTTTTAAGTTTTTAATGTGACATTTGATTTCTTCCTGTGTTGGTGGTAATGAATCCGGTTGAGCGTTGGCACTGATTTCTTTGGGAAACCTTAAACTAGGTTCTGGGCAATTTAGTAGGTTAGAAAAATATTGAGCCAATACTTGACAGTTTTCCTGGTTTGTTAGGGCTAATTTACCATCAGGTTTTCTGAAACATAAATTTTGAGGGATATATCCTCGTATTTTATCTGCGAAAGTTCTGTAGAAGTTTCTTGTATTATAGTTTTGGAAATTTTCTTCTATGGCATCCAGTTGTGCCTTTGTGTACTTCCTTTTTGCTTGCCTAATGGATTTTGAAACCTGTTTTCTAACCTCGTTAAATAAATGTAGACTTTCTTGTGATTTTTTACTGTTATATTCTTGAAATGCCTTTTTTCTCCTTTCCAATGCATTTTCACAGTCTGAATCCCACCAAGGGTGTTTGAATATCTTTTTCAAGGGAATAGTTTCCTTAGCTATTCGCGTGATTTTAGAATGAAATTCTTCCCATGTGTTTGCCTTTTCCTTCTCCCATTCTTCTTTTACTTTAGATTCTTTAATCTTCTTGGTGTCATATTTCTGTATTTCTGTTTTCTTCTGATGACTTCTTCGTGCTGTAAACTTGATTTTAATTCTAGTTAGGTAATGGTCTGAATCAATGTTTGCTCCTCTGCGTACTTGGACGCCGTAAATTTCTTTTTGTACTGGGTATGAAATCGCCACATGATCTATTTGAAACTCGCCAATTTGTTGTATAGGAGATCTCCATGTCTTTTGTTTTCTTGGACATTTTCTTAGAGATGTTGACATTATCTTCAGGTTATTCTGCTTACATAGTTCGACGAGCCTTGTACCATTTTTATTGGTAAATTTATGTGCAGGATATTTGCCTACGGTTTTTTGGTGGATTTTCTCTCTACCAATTTGGGCATTAAAATCGCCGAGTAGAACTTTTGTATCATCTTTTGGAATCTTGGCCATTATATTCTACAAATTTTCCCAGAACTTTTCTGTTTGTATGGGGTTTTTCTTGTTGTCTCCGTTTGTGGGAGCATGAACATTAACCATTGTGTATGTTTTGTTGGCACATTGTAAGCGCATCGTCATTATCCTATTATTTACGGGAGTAACTTCCTTGATGGAGCTGAGCACGCTCTTGTGTATGATAAACGCCATCCCGAGATGGGGGGCTCCTCTTCCGATTCGTTTATCCGTCTTGCTCTTAAAGATGCGATAGTTGCCATAATCTGATGTTTCTTCATCTGTAAAACGTGTCTCCTGTAAAGCTAGTATTACTATCTTTTGCTTTTCAAGTTCTGTTGTAAGGTTTAGAAGTTTTCCTGGTTGGATTAATGTATTTATGTTAAAGGTTCCAATGTATGTAGGTGTTTTAAGTGGAAGTTTGCCAGAGAGCTCCGACTTTCTCTGGTGTAATCGTGTAAGTCCAGGTTCCCCAGAATCCGAATTCCTGGTTGCCATCTGTTGATGGGTGGATTGGTTACCACCTGGGGTAATGTTGTTATTACTTGCACGAGTCGTACTTGCTTGTAATCAAGTTGGTCCAGTGTTTCCACTGGGTGTTTAGAACCAGGGATTGTTAGTTCCTGGCGCATTATGACCAGCCGCACATTGTGTGAACAGACGCTGACCAGGATGCCGATGGTTCCCACTTCAGACGCGTCCTGGATTTGGGTGTTGACAGTGCTTATTGTAATGGCGGCACTTACTCGCCATGACACAGCAACGTCTTCGGGTTCTGTGGTTTTTGAATGAGTGTGACCCTTGCCGAAAGTCACCCTCCCACACCCTCGTGATGCTGCCGCCTCGGTCCGGGACTGCTTATTTGGGTTTCCCCTTATTCGCAGCTGTCCACCATATCTGATGGATCGTTCGCTATCCGCCACCTGCGACCCGCCCTGTACCTGAGGCTCTCTCAAAACTCCACCATCTCTCCCCCCACATCCACCACTGCTGGCGGCTCACCTCCAAATGCGCAACGCTACCCGCTGTTCACATCCAACTGCCCAACACTACAATAGCGAATATTACAATCCCAACAAGCCACAGACTGCACACAGCACAACCAGTGATTTTCATACAGAGCGCTACGTGGGGTTACCAATATAAAAACCTAAAAGCCTACTTACAGACATATCTACTACAAGAACTTATAACCCTACTACCTCTCCGGCTAATTAGGCTTTTCTATATGACAAAGTACCTAAAGTCCCTAATCTGCGGGGAAAAGGCATCTACTCCGAGGAATAATGCAAAACCGAGAGAAGTAGATGAACTTACAACCGAATCGCCGCTGCTCAGTATTTAACGACGATTAGAAACAAATTTCGGTTAACTTTATATATTTTTAATTACGTAAACTAGTTATTTAATTAACAGTAGTTAGTGGAAAATTTGGAAGAAAGGATTCCAAAGTACGTCATTAATGAAATAACCAACGGTCACCATTTCCTTATGGAACAAGAATAATTAAATTGAAACTGAACTTTATACACGTAAACAATCTTAAATAAGAATAGTTATTGGTGTCATGAAGTAGGAACAGTACCTAAAGCACACTTTCAAGTACTTCACACCACACATGTCACTGTAGTCAGATGATAATCAAATAGCAAACACATATAACATATCATATTAATTTTCAAAGATCAATTAAAGTAAGATTATTTATTAACTGTGCACAGAAACTTTTTGTTACGTTACTCACCGTAATACTGATTGTAGGAATTGTAGTAAGCAGAAACATTGTTTGAATTTAGCAGTTACTTTTATATTTCTTTGTAATAAAAGTTACAAGTTACACCACAAGCTATAAATTAAAACTGGGCTTTGCCAATGAAATTCAGTGTCCAAGTTACGTAAAGTTTTACTACCAGTGTTTTATTATGGAAGTTACTCTGTTTTTTAGCAAATGAATTGATACTTGCTTTTGAATCATTCTATTCCTGACATCATTCATACTACAACCAAAGATTTCATTATTACGTAATTGTCCAAAAGTTAGAAAAATTATGTTTTGATAACATAATAAATTAATGCGCACTTCATTTTCTGATTATCTCGGTTCATAAAAAGGGATACTACTTGGATAATGACTTAGGAAAATTATTTGCGTGATCATATGCACGGAAACAATGTTATTCAAGCAATAAAATTCCAACTACGCTGGTCAGTCTACACTTTTAGTAATAAAAAGTCTAGATCTCACTGCACTTCACGATCCCGTTGGCTTGTCTAGTGGCTTCATTTAGCGGTAAATAGGGCACAGGTTGATCTTCTTACCATATCATAGCTAATAACAAGGGCCCACAGTACTCTTGATGTTATGTGAATTACTTTTCCTGCATTTGTACTGTGCCCAATAAATACCATAGCTTGCCCATATTAAACAACCGCCAAAACAACCATTTCAGTTATCACTGCTCCGCACTTCGGAAACAGACTTTTTGTCTCCGCACTTTTGCATAGCCACACCGGCGAATACACGCAACACCGACTCCAATCGCCTCCTCGCGTCTCCCAACTGCTACTCTTTCTTGGCGCACTCGCACGAAAGCGATAATGCATTTACAATTTATTACACTCTTTGACAATGGCATTTCCCTGACTAGGCCAGCTTGTTTACATACAAAATGTTAACATTCCATGCGTATTTTCTTTCGTAAAGAACAAATAGCATTTGTAACTTGACAACATATTTGCAAGACTAATATCGGGCACAAGTAATAAAGCAAACTTCGCAGAACACGTAGAAAATGTACGATCATACACAGAGTTGTTGTGTTACAACATAACCAAATAACGAATAATTTTTAATAGTGGCATATTTTCCGGCACAATTTCGTATTACTTCCGTAATGAATCACCGGTTTCGGCGGCCACTCGTCATCTTAAGACAAATAAGAAGGAAGCGTTAGAGTACTCCCAAGCAGAGCCGCCTTGTTCTGCGGTGCAAGGGCTGCACTGCACCATGACACTTGTCCTAGGGGAGTGTCGAAGGCTAGGAATATCATCCAGGCTATTTATTTAGCATTCAGATCTGTATTATGAAGGAAAATATCTTAATACTTTAGAAAAAAATGTTTTATGGAGCTCTCCTTTAAATCCTCTGAAGTCAGTAATATATTGTCAAGGAGTTTGAGCACACCAAAATTCAGAAAGTAAATTATATATATCATATTCGTCAACATATATTGGTCAATCAACCTGTGTCCACTATGGGCCGGAGGCGTAAAACATTAGTTCAAAGTGCTTGGAAGTAAACTATTACTTCCGATCTGAAGCTACTCCATGGCAGCCACAACCAGAAAATCTTTGTGTATTTATATTATATTTGATTTTAAAAACTATTGCAGCAACGATTTAGGCTTCCATCGCGAACGAAATCTCGTTCTTTACATAAAGAGAACTCCCTTTTCTTAAGTAACAGGAGTGAATCATTCTTAAAAAAATCTTCTGAGGTAATATGCGGTGATCTTATGAATTTCTTGGTGACAGCCTACGCTTCGATCCATCCCCAGACTACTTCTTCAACGGCAGCTATACCTTTTTCGAATGTCGAATTCACACCTTGGCCTGCTAGAAGCTGCGATGCTGTCTGCTGATTTCCTCTGAAGATGGGAACGGAACGTTGGGTTGGACAATAAAATTTATTAGATCACAGCATAATAGACCGGCCCTGAACTTTACATTTTGCAATGTTTGTGACTGTAACGCGTTATTTATTATTTATTTTTTGGCAATACACATATGACTCTGTCAACCTCAAAATAAACATATGCAGGTCCACAACCATTGTGAATTTCTTGAGAGTTTATTTCCCTCTGAAGAGGACTGCTTTATTCTGCTTTATTGTCATGTAAGTGCTTTTCTTCAAAAGTAGCCCATCGTCTAATTCCGCCTCTTGGGCATTATCGAAATACGCCACAGCAAAAATTGTAATACGTATAGTACGATATATTGCACACATCCATGTGAAGGTAGCAGCACATGAAACCATCGTTAGTAACAATTTGGCACAACTATAGTAGGTACGGGCGCATCTACGTCATATGTGATATTCAAATGTAAAATGAAGGAACAACAACCCTTTCGTATTTTTTAAATGAACACACCGCCTTTCGAAGGTATTGTTGCGGCTTTTTCTCCCAGTTTCAAGTAATTGATTTTATGTCATTAACATACATTGCATGTATATTAACATGTATTTAACATCTGGCTTTCACGGGAAGCGATTATTTTTCTTAATTTATGACCAATTTTGAGCTTGATGTCCTGCAACATATGTTAATGGTATAAATTCAATCACTTGAAAATGACATAAAAGGCCGAAACATGGATCCTAATTAAATAAACAACTGTACTGTCAAATGGCAGCGTGTTCATTTAAAAATTATTATATGACAGTTGCTCAGCAACACGAAAAGCTTTTTAACTCTCTTGTAACTTTTGTTGTTGTGCCAGAGACCTCTCGCTAAAATACCATATAGTGTAACAATTAACCCATTCAGTGCTATAGATGTGCTCTTTACATTCCATGTTGAGGCGAGTTTTTTTTTTATGGCTATACTACTCACCAAATTGTGGACCCTGTGGTGAGAGACGGCGTTCCGGTCGATTTGAAATACTTATCATCCGATTTTTCGAAATATGGCACTTCTTGCATACTGATACCTTAGATTGATAAAGAACTGAATTTCTTTTCGTCGTATGCCATAGCTACTGTTTTGCCACAAGTTAAGTAAAACATTGCGCAAAAGTTTTTAGATTTTGAAGAAGTAAACACGCGTTGCCTAAAATTTGTGTATTATTCATTTCAGTTCATACTTTGTAGTGAGTGATATGCAGATAATATATCGAAATTTTATATAAAACTAAGAGCAGAAGAATATATCATTCCGTTCTCGGGTAATTCGGTTTTGTATCCTTGCACATCGCAAATCACGTGGTCGTAACAATCGTCATATCTCACAAACAATTCTAGATATTGAAACTAGACTTTTTGCAAATGATAGAATGCAATGAGGCTCATACGTTGTATGATAAGTACTTGAACCTTTTTTATTCGCTGAAATGCGAAAGTAACTCGTCCGTAGCAGTGAGACGTCTGGGGCTCAGGACGCATTCAGACGTCCATAGCACTGTAGGAAAACCCAAGCGGCGCATGTATATGCGTCCGCAACACCTGGAGAATGCTATAGCATGACATATATACGTGTCCAGATCTGTGGTAGGGTTGATTTGTTTTCTTTTTAAATTTGTTTAGTAGTGGCACGAATGCATTTTAATGTATTGTATGCTGGCACAGTGACAAAACCTGTCAGTGCGTTGCAATGTTTTTCAACTTAGATACGAATCTTACATCTGAAATAATTGTCCTTGTACCTACTACGGTTGTACAAAACCGATATTAGGAATGACATCACACTGAACTCTCCACTTGGATGCGTGGAATACGCACCTTCTAAATTTCAATTTTTGCTGCGTTGTAGCCTGATAATACCCAAGGGGACGAATTTAGCTGATTGATAAATCATAAAATAATTAGCGTGTATGTGTTAAGTGTGTATGTCCAAGATCCCCCCCTAAATCTCTAGATCGATGTCGACCAAATTTGGCACAGAAATAGCAGGCTTCATCACTAAGGTGTTTATGACCTTCTAGCTCCATTAAGTGAGGGGATATTGGCAAAAACATGTTTTTCAGTCCGTGGTGTATATGCTGCCCAGCACAAAAGCCATGTTATGTAGGAACAGTATCAGCCTGCCAAATCATCCTATATGTATGGTTTTCCAGGCCCCAAGATATAGGCTACCCTGAATGGCAAGAATGAAGTGTTGTTGCAGTATCGGCCTGCATCATCGACCTGCTTGCATGCCAGCCTGTACATCACGGGCAAATAAATTAGTTTTCAAGCCCATGATGTGTAACTTGTCCTGCAAGTAAGGTTTGTAATCAGAGTACTATCAGTCTGCTTTACTGTGCTCCCTGCCGCCGTTGGATAAGCAGCTGCAGCAGCAAGTCGTATACTCCTAGCTCACTCATTTGTTACATAGTTTAATTGTTAATTTCTTTGCGTGTTTTTGGTACTTGCATTGTTTAATTCATAAATTTCGAGCGTATTATAGTATTTGAGAGTTGTAGCATCGCGTTTTAGTACCTGAATAATGTAAATTCGCGTAGTCGTTTGTCTACTGTTTTGTTTTGAACGACCAGTGTCGGTTGGTCGCAGTCAGTGTGCTCCCTGCCGCCGTTGGATAAGCAGCTGCAGCAGCAAGTCGTATACTCCTAGCTCACTCATTTGTTACATAGTTTAATTGTTAATTTCTTTGCGTGTTTTTGGTACTTGCATTGTTTAATTCATAAATTTCGGGCGTATTATTGTATTTGAGAGTGTAGCATCGTGTTTTAGTACCTGAATAGTGTAATTTCGCTTAGTCTCCTTCCGCCGCCGAGCAGTGTCAGCAGTGCGCAAGTAGCAGCATTACTGCATTTACTAGGCAATCTTGTATTTTAATAACCGTTTAAATTTTGTCGATTTGTTTGCGCTCTCTGTAGATTAGTTCAGACGTTCTTAGCAAAACAGTTTTTAGCATGGATAGGGACTGCAACTGCTGTGTTCGGATGCAGGCTGAGTTGGCATCCCTTCGCTCCCAGCTTCAGGCAGTGTTGGCTTCGGTCACACAGCTTGAGGCTGTTGCCAATGGGCATCACTGTGGGGGTCGGGATGGGGGTTTGTCGGGGACGGCCAGCTCGTCCCACGCATCCCCTGATCGGACTACGACTGTGGTTGCCCGGGATACTGCCCGCATTGAGGCTGCTCCCTCACCTGTGGTAGAGTGGGAGGTCGTTTCAAGGTGTGGCAGGGGGCGAAAGACATTCCGGAGGGCTGAACGGAAAGCCTCTCCAGTTTGTCTGACGAACCGGTTTCAGGCTCTGTCTCAGGCTGATACTGATCTTCGGCCTGACATGGCTGCTTGTCCTGTTCCAGAGGTTGCCCCTCAGTCTGCAAGATCCGGGCAGTCGCAGAGGGTGGGCTTACTGGTAGTTGGGAGCTCCAACGTCAGGCGCGTAATGGGGCCCCTTAGGGAAATGGCAGCAAGAGAGGGGAAGAAAACCAATGTGCACTCCGTGTGCATACCGGGGGGAGTCATTCCAGATGTGGAAAGGGTCCTTCCGGATGCCATGAAGGGTACAGGGTGCACCCATCTGCAGGTGGTCGCTCATGTCGGCACCAATGATGTGTGTCGCTATGGATCGGAGGAAATCCTCTCTGGCTTCCGGCGGCTATCTGATTTGGTGAAGACTGCCAGTCTCGCTAGCGGGATGAAAGCAGAGCTCACCATCTGCAGCATCGTCGACAGGACTGACTGCGGACCTTTGGTACAGAGCCGAGTGGAGGGTCTGAATCAGAGGCTTAGACGGTTCTGCGACCGTGTGGGCTGCAGATTCCTCGACTTGCGCCATAGGGTGGTGGGGTTTCGGGTTCCGCTGGATAGGTCAGGAGTCCACTACACGCAACAAGCGGCTACACGGGTAGCAGGGGTTGTGTGGCGTGGACTGGGCGGTTTTTTAGGTTAGATGGCCTTGGGCAAGTACAGAAAGGGCAACAGCCTCAACGGGTGCGGGGCAAAGTCAGGACATGCGGGGACCAAGCAGCAATCGGTATTGTAATTGTCAACTGTCGAAGCTGCGTTGGTAAAGTACCGGAACTTCAAGCGCTGATAGAAAGCACCGAAGCTGAAATCGTTATAGGTACAGAAAGCTGGCTTAAGCCAGAGATAAATTCTGCCGAAATTTTTACAAAGGTACAGACGGTGTTTAGAAATGATAGATTGCATGCAACCGGTGGTGGAGTGTTCATCGCTGTTAGTAGTAGTTTATCCTGTAGTGAAGTAGAAGTGGATAGTTCCTGTGAATTATTATGGGTGGAGGTTACACTAAACAACCGAACTAGGTTAATAATTGGCTCCTTTTACCGACCTCCCGACTCAGCAGCATTAGTGGCAGAACAACTGAGAGAAAATTTGGAATACATTTCACATAAATTTTCTCAGCATGTTATAGTCTTAGGTGGAGATTTCAATTTACCAGATATAGACTGGGACACTCAGATGTTTAGGACGGGTGGTAGGGACAGAGCATCGAGTGACATTATACTGAGTGCACTATCCGAAAATTACCTCGAGCAATTAAACAGAGAACCGACTCGTGGAGATAACATATTGGACCTACTGATAACAAACAGACCCGAACTTTTCGAATCTGTATGTACAGAACAGGGAATCAGTGATCATAAGGCCGTTGCAGCATCCCTGAATATGGAAGTTAATAGGAATATAAAAAAAGGGAGGAAGGTTTATCTGTTTAGCAATAGTAATAGAAGGCAGATTTCAGACTACCTAACAGATCAAAACGAAAATTTCTGTTCCGACACTGACAATGCTGAGTGTTTATGGAAAAAGTTCAAGGCAATCGTAAAATGCGTTTTAGACAGGTACGTGCCGAGTAAAACTGTGAGGGACGGGAAAAACCCACCGTGGTACAACAACAAAGTTAGGAAACTACTGCGAAAGCAAAGAGAGCTCCACTCCAAGTTTAAACGCAGCCAAAACCTCTCAGACAAACAGAAGCTAAACGATGTCAAAGTTAGCGTAAGGAGGGCTATGCGTGAAGCGTTCATTGAATTCGAATGTAAAATTCTATGTACCGACTTGACAGAAAATCCTAGGAAGTTCTGGTCTTACGTTAAATCAGTAAGTGGCTCGAAACAGCATATCCAGACACTACGGGATGATGATGGCATTGAAACAGAGGATGACACGCGTAAAGCTGAAATACTAAACACCTTTTTCCAAAGCTGTTTCACAGAGGAAGACCGCACTGCAGTTCCTTCTCTAAATCCTCGCACAAACGAAAAAATGGCTGACATCGAAATAAGTGTCCAAGGAATAGAAAAGCAACTGGAATCACTCACTCCACTGGACCTGACGGGATACCAATTCGATTCTACACAGAGTACGCGAAAGAACTTGCCCCCCTTCTAACAGCTGTGTACCGCAAGTCTCTAGAGGAACGGAGGGTTCCAAATGATTGGAAAAGAGCACAGATAGTCCCAGTCTTCAAGAAGGGTCGTCGATCAGATGCGCAAAACTATAGACCTATATCTCTTACGTCGATCTGTTGTAGAATTTTAGAACATGTTTTTTGCTCGCGTATCATGTCATTTATGGAAACCCAGAATCTACTATGTAGGAATCAACATGGATTCCGGAAACAGCGATCGTGTGAGACCCAACTCGCCTTATTTGTTCATGAGACCCAGAAAATATTAGATACAGGCTCCCAGGTAGATGCTATTTTTCTTGACTTCCGGAAGGCGTTCGATACAGTTCCGCACTGTCGCCTGATAAACAAAGTAAGAGCCTACGGAATATCAGACCAGCTGTGTGGCTGGATTGAAGAGTTTTTAGCAAACAGAACACAGCATGTTGTTATCAATGGAGAGACGTCTACAGACGTTAAAGTAACCTCTGGCGTGCCACAGGGGAGTGTTATGGGACCATTGCTTTTCACAATATATATAAATGACTTAGTAGATAGTGTCGGAAGTTCCATGCGGCTTTTCGCGGATGATGCTGTAGTATACAGAGAAGTTGCTGCATTAGAAAATTGTAGCGAAATACAGGAAGATCTGCAGCGGATAGGCACTTGGTGCAGGGAGTGGCAATTGACCCTTAACATAGACAAATGTAATGTATTGCGAATACATAGAAAGAAGGATCCTTTGTTGTATGATTATATGATAGCGGAACAAACACTGGTAGCAGTTACTTCTGTAAAATATCTGGGAGTATGCGTACGGAACGATTTGAAGTGGAATGATCATATAAAACTAATTGTTGGTAAGGCGGGTACCAGGTTGAGATTCATTGGGAGAGTGCTTAGAAAATGTAGTCCATCAACAAAGGAGGTGGCTTACAAAACACTCGTTCGACCTATACTTGAGTATTGCTCATCAGTGTGGGATCCGTACCAGGTCGGGTTGACGGAGGAGATAGAGAAGATCCAAAGAAGAGCGGCGCGTTTCGTCACTGGGTTATTTGGTAACCGTGATAGCGTTACGGAGATGTTTAATAAACTCAAGTGGCAGACTCTGCAAGAGAGGCGCTCTGCGTCGCGGTGTAGCTTGCTCGGCAGGTTTCGAGAGGGTGCGTTTCTGGATGAGGTATCGAATATATTGCTTCCCCCTACTTATACTTCCCGAGGAGATCACGAATGTAAAATTAGAGAGATTAGAGCGCGCACGGAGGCTTTCAGACAGTCGTTCTTCCCGCGAACCATACGCGACTGGAACAGGAAAGGGAGGTAATGACAGTGGCACATAAAGTGCCCTCC
The DNA here is from genome assembly GCF_021461395.2 of Schistocerca americana. NCBI lineage: Eukaryota > Metazoa > Arthropoda > Insecta > Orthoptera > Acrididae > Schistocerca > Schistocerca americana. The sequence continues at coordinate 745,821,584 of NC_060122.1, read as the reverse complement.
GCCACACACCGTTGGGTGGCTTGCGGAGTATCAATATAGATGTAGATGTAGAACTACATTGCAGAAGCTATATGTGCCAATCAGTATGGCTGGGAAATGTTGAGGTGGATAGAGGAGGTTTGGATGCTGTGAGTGAGAGGAAGAAATCAATAGAAAGAGGGGAGATGTGGGAGATGCATAAACCAGCTGGAAGGTATAGAGATTTGTGCAGGTGTGAAAAGGAGAAGGGGAGGTGCAGATGGAAAGAGAAAGGAAGAACGATATGGTCAGAGAGAGAGAGAGATAGGCGAGGAAGATATGGTCAGAGAAACAGGAAAGAGGAAATCAACAAAGAAAGGGGGAAGAGAAGATGTAATGACAGAGAGAGGAGGAGATAGACATGCAGAGGTCGACAGACACAGGGATGAAGAGGTGGACATGGAGGAAGTGTGTTCAACATACGTGTCGACTACACACGTGGACGAAGCCGCAGGGGAAATACTAGTTTCAAAACAAAATAACGCCCTAAGAAAGAAAATGACTTCCATCTTATTGCATGGACGAGAGACTTCAGATGATGATATATATGACTGATATATATGAGAACAAATACCACAACAGCTGTAACCTGAGAATGTATTTATTCTGTTAGACGGCTAGTTTCGGCGGCACATTACCGCCATCCTCAGGCATCATCAATGCCAAAAGATTATTTCAATTCCTTGACGCTTTTAATGTGGGACCCTTGTTACTAGCATACGTGGGCTATCTTCCATCAGGAATCTATACTCGACACCGAGTTGTCTCCAGTGATGTGACTGCATTGGAGATGAAAACGTGTCGTGTATAGACTAACGATGAAAGCTAGCCCACGCAGGCTAGTAACAAGGATCCGACAGTAAATGAGCCAAGGAAATCAAATACTCTTCAGTGGTGGGGCTTGAAGATGTCGGTAATCTGCCGCCGAAACTACTCGTGTCACAGAATAAAGACGTTCTCAAGATAAAGCTGTGGTGGTACCTTTTCTCATGTGAAAACACTTCCCTCGAGATATCGCTGGTGACTGCGATAGCACTACCTACTAACAAAATTAATCTAGATACTACCTGTACTACTTACCAGGGAAATTACCCTAGGCACCCCATTCAGATTTAGCTGCAAATTAGCCCAGTGGATAGCCCGTCTGAAACTCAACGCAGATCAGGAAAGAAAACAAGAAGAAGGTGTACTGAATTGTGAAAAAGAAGCAAAGTAGATTCAGTGAACGTTCCAGGCTCAAGATGTTCAACATCGAGCTACATTCAACAGCTACAGCATCGTTGATACGCTGTCACGGTGCTGGACTGTAAATCAGGAGGTCCGTGTTCAAATCTCCCTACTTACTATTTCTTTTCACAAAACTGTCAAATTCCCGTCTGGCTATTGACGTATCTGTTCTCCTTATGTAGTCCTGGCAATCATCATGTTCTGCATTGCTTATAGTTTATGAGTCAACTGGTAACAATACATTACCGTCGCAAGTAAATGTGATGAATAGAGAGAGCCGGTGAGATGCTGCATAGACCTCTCACTGAAATGGAAACAACAAACAAACGTGTGTGTGCAACACAAGAATTCAAGAGTCAAAACTTCCAAAACGGAACGCCAGAGTCGTAACATGTGTAGAGCAAGAACAAGGTGTGTACAGCTGGAGGTCCCTTCCTTACACTTCGCTGTTGCAAACGGACATTACACCGCGAGACAGACAAACAAACATGTCAATGGCCAGACTGGCAGTTCATAATTTTGTGAACAAAAGAATTGGGGGGCAAGGGAGTTTTGGACACGGGTCTCTCTCTTCACAGCCCAACACCGTGACTGCATAGCCACAATGCTGCGGCTGACGAATGTAGCTCGATATTGAACATCTTGATCTTGGACTGTTCACTGTTTCTGTTTTGCTTATTCTTTCACAGATCAGTTCACCTTCTTCCTGTTTTCATGCTTGATCTGTGTTCAATTTCTTTACAGGCCATCTTACATTGAATGTGAGGGGGCTGCGCTGGCGAGTTTCCCTCGTTAGTAACCCCAGTGCTCTCGCACCTGTTTCGGATTCGCGTTGTATGTGAGTGGGTGGTGTGTGTATGTGTGTGTGTGTGTGTGTGTGTGTGTACTAGTGTTCTTGCTGTGCGCCGCTTGCCACTCGCCTTTGTGTCTCGGAGACAACAGTGTGGGAGCGGCTCACGTTGCCTTGTTGCGGTCACTTCCAAACACTGTGCATTTCCTCCGTCCGCCACCCTGCCACAGTCTCATTCATTGATCAGTGGCTGGGTGGGGAGTGAGGTCGGTCGAGACGGGCCGACCGCCTACCTAGGGGCACGCCCTTTGCGGGAACCATTGTCGGCTGAGAGCATTCGGACGCGGTTCCTCTGCGGTGTTGTGTGGCGCGGTGTAGGAATTGCGGCGGTTACGGTTTAGCCTTTGCAGGGCTCCACTGTAGCCGCCCCGGCCGGGATCGGGCGGGTGCAAACTGCGCACAGGGCGGCGAGTCAGGGGCTTCTGTAGGTTGACCCGCAGGCTATCCTGTGTGTGCGTGTGCATGTGAGAGAGAGAGAGAGGGAGTGCGTGTTCCGACAGCTCCCTGCACCGGTGAAGCGTGAACGCGGATTGTCCGACAGTCGGGGAGGCAATTAGCACGTCTGCCTCGATCCCGCTCACATAAATGGTTAATTGCCTGCTGGGTACCGCGCCTGCCGCGGCTGGCAATAGCGGTACAGCTGCTGCGCCAAAGCGCGGATCCGTGAGAGAACTTACGGCGCAGTGACACCTACGTCACAGGCACTGTACGTCAGCTAGCACTGTCTATAGTGAAGCAAAGTTGGTGACTAATAACTTTGTCTCTGACACAAACCACTGGAAAATATTTGAGATAGATGTTTATATGTAATTACTCGAAACAGCGTATAGCAAATTGGATAATACTGTAAATATTTTTCCAAGACCAAATTTTCGGCTAATATCTATAATGCCTTTGCATCCATTTGAACACTTTTGGGCAAAAATTGAGGTGAAAATATCTTTCGCATGGTGTGTGCCACCACCAAACTACGTAACTCGCAGAGGCTGAAAATACCGCTTCAGTTGTAAATTTGTTTATTTTAATTTACAACTGAAGTGGTATTTTCAGCCTGTGCTATAATGCTCAGTTGCGGATGTTCTCCATACAGGATTGTTTCTACGTAACTCGATCATGCTTGGACCGTACATAAATAGAACTGCTACAGTTGGCACAAGTAGCAACAAAGAAATACGCAATGTGAATAACAGAAATGACACTTCCATTGAAAGAACCAGTATTAGAAGATATAGGGGATCCAATATTAGAATCAGAATTTAAGAGAGCTTTGGAGGATTTAAGATCAAATAAGGCAGAAGTGATACATAATATTGCATTAGAATTTCTAAAATCATTGTGGGAAGTGGCAACAAAATGACTATTCACGTTAATGTGTAGACTGTATGAGTCTGGGGACATACCATCGGACTCAAGGAGGAATATCATCCACACAATTCAGAAGACTGCGAGAGCCTGACAAGTGCGAGAATTATCGGACATTCAGGTTAACATCTCGTGCATGCAAGTTGCTTACAAAAATAAAATACTGAAGAACTGAAAAGAAAACTGCGGCTGTGTTAGATGACAATCAGTTTGGCGTTAGGAAAGATAAAGACACCCCAGAGGAAATTCTGACGTTGCGGTTTATAATGGAAGCAAGAATATAGAAAAATCTGGGAACGTTCGTAGGATTTGTCGGCCTGGAAAAAGCGTTCGACAGTGTAAAAATGGTGCTAGATGTTTGAAATTATGAGAAAAATAGGGATGAGCTATAGAGAAAGACAAGAGCCCAAAGGTAACGATAAGAGTGGACGACCAAGAACGAAGTGCTCGGATTTAAGAGGGTTTAGGACAAGGACATAGTCTTTCGCCCCTACGGTTCTGTCTGTACATCGGAGAGGCAATGATGGAAATTAAAGAACCTGGTGTGGAATTAAAATGCAAGGTGGAAGGATACAAATGATACGATTCACGGATGATATTGCTATCCGGAATGAAAGTGAAGAATTACAGGATCTTCTCAATGGAATGAATGGTCTAATGAGTACAGAATATGGACTGAGAGTAGCTCGAAGAAAGGAAGGAGTAATGAGAAGTAGCAGAAATGAGAGCAGCGAGAAACTTAATATTAGGACTGATGGTCACGAAATAGATGAAGTTAAGGAATTCTGGTACCTAGATAGCAAAGTAATCAATGACGGGCGGAGCAAGCAGGACATCAAAAGGAAACTAGCACTGGCGAAAAGGGCATACCTGGCCAAAAGAAGTGTACTAGTATCAAACATAGGCCTTAATTTGAGGAAGAAATTTCTGAGAACATACCTATGGATCACAGCACTGTTGGGTAGTGAAACATGGACTGTAGGAAAACCGGAATAAGAGAATCCAAGGTTTTGAGATCTGGTGCTACAGACGAATGTTGAAAATTAGGTGGACAGATAAGGTGAGGAAAGAGGAGCTTCTGTGCAAAATCGGAGAGAAAAAGGAGTATTTGGAAAACACTGACAAGGAGAAGGGACAGGATGAGAGGACATCTGTTAAGACGTCAGGGAATGACTTTCTTGATACTAGAGGGAGCTGTTAACAGGTATTAGTTTTGGTTGACTGCTTCTGGGTGGTCGCTGCTGCAAGTGGACGTCCTGCAGAAGGTTTCCTCAATGCACGTCAGACGTCCTCAGTGGGATTTAAGTCGTGGTAAAGGACAGGCCAGTCTCTTCGCCGAATATCCTCTCGTTCCGAGATTACTTCCGTCGGCGTTGTTCGACGACAAACGGTAGATCATGGCCGAATGCACCGCTGAAAAGACTCAGGGGGGAGTGTACAGGGTCACAATAAGATGGCCCGGCGATTATGTAACCTACCGTGTGTAATCCTCTTTATATCTCTTCGTAGCTAGTGTACACTATCCTGGTTATTATACTAGAAACTTAGCTACACCCACAATTTTGAATTCCCCATCCAGTCCACCCCCCCCCCCCCCCCCCCAACACTTCTCTTGGTTACCAAACTGACGTATCCTTGTAGCCTCACGATGTGCCCTGTCGGTTGAACCTCTTAGTAAACATATAAAAACGAATTTTTGTTATCAGATGTGTATATTTAAATGACTTCCTGGTCGAGTCAGGTTATTTAAACCATCATCATCTGGAAGGCTGAACACACAGAAAGAATATATGAGGTATCCACAGAAGAAAAATCGAAATATAATGGATACGCCTCTGAAGATCAACATCATATACAGTAGGAATACTTACAAGACAGATCTGTATACCACTATACCCATGATAACGTAAAACAACCAAATTTTGGCATCTTGAAAAACACAGGTAAGTGGCATATACACTACTGACAGTTAGCAGGCGACTGTCACCTAAGGCCTCTGTAACCTCGCTTCACCACGCAGCCTCCTTATAAAGGTAAACGGCATTTTAAACAGTATTTAAGATAACTGAGCTGTCATTCATTAAGGAAATGTCGACATTACGTATTTTGGTTGCAGTATCTTGTGTTATCTTTATTAATAGTAAATCACTGGTCACCAACATATTTGATAATGACAGCTAATTTTTTGTCATGTCATGTTACACGGACAAAAATGTATTTATGTGATACTCATGAAAATGGAACATGTGTATCTTGCAGCTTAGACATCGAGTGTTCAATATAGTGAGGACAAATTACTGTATGAATAACACAAGAAGTTAATAATAGAAACGGGGAATGTCTGGAAATTATAGTAGGCAATAAACGTATATTACATACCAATAAGCCATGCATTTAGTATAATGTAGACTTTGGGCTACAGCTGACATGAAACTAAGAACTCGGTCTACCGATAACATAAAACTAGGCTACAGCTGAAACATATACTGGATGTAACTGATGATAAATTCAAACTACGATATTTACATTAGATTAATAATTCCAACGGTAACATCTAGGTGATAATACATGCAGAAATACCATGCGTACACGATTGTGACAACTATATAAACAAGTCATACCTATAGAGTAAGAAAGTTGTAACTGAGTACAAATACAAAGGCGTTCCGAATATCTAAAACTAAGTGTCATGGGGCACGATTTACACATGCCTTGAAGTATAGCAAACTCCATCACTGGTTCATACTATAACATGGATGTATTCCATTTACAGGTATTTTTATTTTTTCGTCTGTGTATACAGTACATACTTTTTTCCCTTTTGTTCAATGTTCAAGCTGATAATGATTGAAATAACCGAAACCAGTGAAGAATAAATTTGAATATTTACAGCTGAAGGCAAAAAAAATGCTTTTCTTATAAATATCTTACATCTAAAGTTACTTACTTACACAAACCACTCAGAAAATTTGTGCAATAAATTTCTTTATTCCTCCCCATTTAGATTAAATATCTTTCCATTAATTATACAATCAGCTAACTTGGCTTCAGCGTCGTTCTGTAGCACCACATTTCAGCATCGTTTCTCGTCCACCGTTCGCTAACGTACATGGCTATATTCCAGCCAAATATAGTATCTACAAAATAGATTTCCTAACATTTAATTATATGTTCGATATCTCTTTATCACCAACGTTTAGCTTGATATTGTCAGTCTGCGTTTAATACCCACTCTCCTTCAGGCATCGGAACTTATTTTGCTGCCCAAAATTCAAAATCCATCCGATGTTGTTAGCGCCTCATTTCTTAATCCTATTCCCTCACCATAGCCGGATTTGATTCGACAAAATTTTTTGTTTTACTTCTGCTGATACTCATCCTATAACCACTGTTCTACATACTGTTCATACCTTTCAACTAAACTACCAAGTCGTTTGTCGTTTCGCACGGAATATCAGTGAGCTCCGTATCGCTGTTTACTAGCTATGTTACTCAAATTTTATTTTTATGACCATTATGTGGCATATATGCCAGAGGAAATAGTCTGTTTTAACACACTGCCTGACTAGTAAAGTGAAGCACGCAGAAGTTTGGTCAGATGTCAATATAATCTGGTACACGTAAATATCATCGGCTACTAGGTAAATAATCAGAGTGGCAATTGTGTCTTAGATAGGCTTTCCCGGTGTAATGAAACTGGGTAATCTCCTTGGGTTCGCTGCCGGATCCTAAATCAACACGACTTGCTATTTCAGTGATCCATCAGTCCATCATCTTTAGGAGAACGCAGCAGTCTTCTCCTTCTCCGAAATATTGAGTCGTGTTGATTTTAGGATCGGGCAGCAAATCCTAGGGCAGTACCAAGAGTTGCAGTTCTCTGTGACTGGCAGAAGGGCCATTAGAATGCATTAGTATTATTCCTGGTTAGCGCATCTCACCGGGCGTGTCACGGTATATCGTAAGCGTCAGATGTTAATTTGTCACTGAGAAGGACGCAGAGTTGTGTGGGACAGCGTTACCAGCATCCGAGATAGTTTGACAGAGGCCTCAGTGTTGGTCTCCATACGGGCAGCTGGTCGAATCGAGCAGCATGAAAATTTGTAAGGTAACCGGATGCGACACTAATCCAGTGTACGACTGGTTGGGAACTTGAGGGCGGGCATACAGTCAATCGACTCCCACTGACCATCACCAGGAAGGATCACCGTATGGTGCACCAAGCACATTTTAACACGTTCATATTTCCACCTACCTTCCGCAAAAATGTGAAGTATCCCCCCCCACCTGCAACATTCTGCGTCATTCTGAACCATTGGTCAGAGACCAGCATAACCAGACTCGGGAATTATTACCCTAGCGTACGCTATTGTGAACACCACAAGATAGATGACTGTGTTTGTAGTGGTACAGTGTCAGTGAGGCATGAACGGCTGACGGAGGGTGTCGCATTTTGTTGAGCGATGACGAGATGAATCGTGGACCATCACTACTATGGTGAGCATCGTTGGTGAACATGGCGACGGGGTCCCAGTGCTGCAACGTATCCGAGAGGCACATATGTGTTACTCTTGGCGTCATAGTATGGGGATCCATCGTGTATGACTTCAGGTCATGGCTCATAGTGAATGAACAAGCCCTGACGGCACAACGATAGGTCACAGGTATCTTGCGTCCTCAGGTGCTACCTCTCAAGCTACAGCGTAGTGGTGCTATGTCTCAACAGCTAATACTCGTCCGCACATTGTACTGGGAATTTCTGCGTGATGTTGTGGTACTCCCCTACCTTCAAGAGCCCAAGATCCTTTCCCGATAGAATATGTGTGGGAGCAGCTTAGCCGTCAAATCCGTTTAAAATCCAGTATCCATGATCTCAAGGGCCATTTACCACAGTTGTAGGTCCCTCGCCTCAGGAGACTGTAAAACTGCTTAGTGGCACCATTCTCAACCAAAGCAGTGCATGCATCAAGGTCAAAGGGGGTGTAGCTTCATACAGATAGGTGGGCTTATACTGCAGAGGTCATTTTAAATTTGACTCGACTATATAATCACTCGAATAACGTCAAGTACTTTCTCTAGCCGTAATGTTTCATATAGATTCCTCCCCCTTTTGTGGATGCTTTATTTATTTATTTATTTGTTACACAGTGAAGCCTATATTCTGTGCCGCTGGTGCCCCACAGCTTGAAAGTATTTGCAAGAAATATTTCAGAATCGCTAAAAGCTGCTGCTAAATAAATATTTATTAATAATTTACTTCGGACAACTGATGTTATTATTAACGGCAGTGACAAATGATGATGATGTTTTGCTTGATGTCACAGTTCCACACTGGCTGTTGTAAATTTTATGATACCAGAAGTTGAGCAGGTGGTCGAAGCCGGTAAGCCGGTAGTTGATGAATATTTATATGTCAGCAGCTCTTGTTAGAGTGTGATATTTTTGTAATTTATTACACAACGTTAACTCTTCAATCTTTGTAAGTCTCTCAGAAACATACGAACTCCAACTCGTAGCGTTTTTTCAGGATCTTTGGATCATCATCACACTCACTGAAGAAACCCATCATAAAGCTCTGCCCTAAAAATATTTTATCTTGCCTGTTAAAATGATTCGACACGGTATTCTGTAACCTGTTTTCTTTGTTCATAACTGTACTTCCTTAGTATCCTTCAACAAATTTGGATCTGACATTAATTTCCCATGGCTGAGCTAATATCTTTCCAACGTAAAGCAATTCTTACAGATAGGAAATCAAACTGCTGAGGTCATCTGTATCTAGGCTTACACACTACTTAATCTAACTTTAAGTAATTTACGCTAAGGACAACACACACACCCATGCCCGAGGGGGGACTCGAACCTCCGAAGGGGGGATTCCGCGCGAACCGTTTCAAAGCGCCTTTGACCACGCGGCTATCCTGGGTGTCAATCCCTATAGATACTCCTAGATATTTCATAGTAGTTGCCGGCTGCCGACGCCGGGTCAAACCATATGGGTGACTTAATTTGTATTTTCGTTTCCATTACATTAAATTCAAACTTTCAATTAGTCGAACATGAAAGCCCATTTAGCCAGAAGTAGTAGGTTTCCGCAGTAATTTTTAGTATTTTGAGTATTTTCGATATTAATTCATGATGAGGTCGATAAATATTATCAACACAGTGTGGGAGGGCACTTTTTTGACATCAATAGCACAGAAAGATCACAGGAGACCTATTTATCGAGCGTCATAGTTTCACAACATTTCTCAGTTACGTTCGTGGAGGTATGTACCGTCTATGCAACTAAATGAAGGCAGTTTGTTTGTTGCCATATGCGTTTCGCTTCATTCATTTGGGAAGCATCATCAGTGGCCTGAAATACATGTGTCTTTTTACACATACAATAAACGTATTATGTCATAGATATAATATGCTGATATATTACATTGTGTCGTGATTTTCTCTTGCCTTTTTAGGTTAGAAGCAACTTTTGTAACACACGTTCCATATTGTGAATGTATCGTTCGGTGTTACGATTTCCAAAGCTTTTAACATATGTATGTTTTCCTGGAGGTGTATTTGTTGGTCCTCATACTTTAGCTAGCAGATTTCTGAAGTGGTTTATATACATTTGTCACATCAAATGTATCATTTTCACTTCCATTATGTGATCAACATATGTGTGTTTTCGGTGTGTAGTGCTGTTGTGTGTTTGTCTGGGATTTGTTTCGGTTGAGTTTGATGTTTTTCATTTGGTGTGTGTGTGTGTGTGTTGATTGAGGGTGATTGTATTTTGCTGCGTGTAAATGTTTTTTTAATGTGAGTTCATGTGTCTGCGTGTGTGGGGGGGCTGGGGGAGGAGGGGTGGAGGAATGAGAGAGATAGAGAGAGAGAGAGAGAGAGAGAGAGAGAGAGAGAGGGGAGGAGAGAGAGAGACAGAGAGAGAGAGAAGAGAGGAGGGAGATTAATTAATTATTTATCCTGGTTACATTTCGGTTTGTGATTGGTTTGGAGGCTAGCATCATCAGAGTGTTATTGTTTATATGAATTTGGTCATAGAGTACCTTCTTTTCCACTGCAAAGGCTCTTTGTATGTGAAAGTTTCTTGCAATGTCAGGAGCTTCTAGTTGTGATTATTCACTCTGATAACTGTCATGTCACATTCCATTTGAATGGTTCATGTCTTTGTTTTATCAAGTGTACGTCGAAGGTAGAATGACTGTTTTCATGCCTATAACTTCTTATATGTCCTTTGTATCTAGTTTTAAAGTTCCTGCTCATCATCCCCAGGTATACTGATTTACATTCTTGGCACTCTAGCTTATATTTACTAGCTCCTTGTTATTTATCTGGTATTTCTGTTGTTTGTAAATGTGTGTTTCTTGCTCTGTAAGCTATTTGTAATCCCTGTCTGTTTAGTATATTTGCTATCTTGTATGTTTCTTTGTGTTTGTATATAACAGTGTACTATTTTTTTCTGTTTTCTGTCTATATGTCATGGGTGTTATTGTTTTGTGTTTCTGTGTGTGCTGTAGTGTCCATGGGGTTCTGTGCTCTCTGCCTGTTTTGATTTTTCTTTTGCTGTGTTTTAATTTTTTATTGAGTTTTTGTACTATATGGGTGCTGTAACACTTGTTAGTGGCTATGAGTTGTATTGTTTGTAACTATTTTTCATGATTTTCTTTGCAGAGTAGCATATTATTTAGCCTGTGTGACATGTGTCATAGGGCCGTTAATTTTTAATTTTGCGGATGGTTGGATGAAGCATGTATGATAATGTCTGTGGCTGTTGGCTTTCTGAAGATGTCGAATGCGTGTTTATTGTTTTCACTTTATATTGTTATATCCAAGAAATGTATTTGCTTTTGTGTTTCTTTTTCCCCAGTAAATTGACTATTTTATGTATGTTGATTATATCTGTAAGAAGTTTATCAGTTTATTTTGTTGGTTCATCTACCATACAGAATATGTCGTCCACATATCTGTACCAGTAAACAATTTTGTCCTTTCTTTGTGATGACTGTATCAAACATTGTGTTTTCTATGTGGTTGATGAATATGTTTGCCAGTGTTCCTGAAATTGGGAGTCCATCATCTTGTAAGTATTTTTGGGATGTGATTGCTTTGAGGGTTTTTGTTATATCATTACTATTGTCTACAGGTAGTTTGTTGTATGACAGTAAGTTTTCTTAAATTTGTTCTCTAAGTCGAAGGAGATGAGTGATGCTGTTCGTGGGATGAGTAAGTCTTATTTGTGTTATGAGTTCATTTGTGGTTTTCATTTTCCTGCTATTTTTCATTTCATAATGTTGCATTATGATTTGGATCATGTGTTTTGCCACATGGTATGATAGTGCATTCATGAAATTAATAACAGGCCTCAATGGAATTTGGGGTTTGTGGACCTTGGATTGGATTCTGTTCGTTGGTGCTTTTGGGATCTTCTGTGTGATGTATTGTTTTTGTTTATCTGTGAGTATGTGTCTGATCTCTTTGAGGTTGTTTTTTATGTATGTCTGGACGCGTGCTGTTGGATCAGATTTTAGTTTTGTGATGTTGTTAGAACGGATGAAATCTTTAGTTTTTTCTTCATATTTTTCTTTGTTGATCAGTACTGTACTGTTTCCTTTATCAGCTCTTGTAACTATGATGTTGTTAGCTTGTATTTTTTCTTTTAATTTCTTAGTCGTGTTCTTTCTGTTTGAAGTTTACTGTTTCGATTTTTCTTTGAAATGGTGATTATGATATTTATTTTTTTCTTGACTGGTTCGTCTGTTAGTCCAATATTTATAGTGTTATTTTCTTTTTTCTCTTCCTCTGTTAGGATGTTTTCAGGTTCTACAATCAGGTTTACTTTGTAGTAGTTATCTATGTTTGTACTGGTGCTGTGTTTGAGCCCTTTCTCTAATAGCTGTGTTTCTTTCTCCATTAGTTTTGTATCTGTCAGAATTATTACTTTTGGGTGAAATTTGTGATGATGGGTGTGTTGCACTTTGTCATGCTTTTTTAGGGCTGTTTTTGTTACTGATTGTACTGATTTTTCGTTAGTGTTTGTTTTGTGTATTGCAGTTTTCTTGCTCTGATGTGTTCAGTTTTTTTGTATTATGTTGATCATCAGTGTTGGGTTGTTATTAAACGCTGATAACTCGAGATGTACATCATATAACATCATATCACGTATGAATTTCTTAGTGTTAAGCATTTTGATTTCATTTTTTAACCTAGTCATTTCTGCAGATCATTCAGAGTCATATTAATGTAAAGGTCAGGAACAACTCTTTGGTAGCACAAAGAACGAACTCATTTGCGGAAATGACTCGGTTAAAAAACGAAATCAAATCGCTTAATACTAAGAAATTCATACTTAATAGGATGTTATATGATGGACATCTCGAGTTATCAGCGTTTATTAACAACCCAACAGTGATGATCAACAATGCAAAAAACTGAACACATCAGAGCAAGAACACTGCAACACACAAAACAAACACTAACGAAAAATCAGTACACTCACTAACAAAAACAACCATAAAAAAGCATAACAAAGTACAACACACCCATCACCACAAATTTCACCCAAAATAAATAAATCTCACAGATACAGAATTAACGGAGAAAGAAACACAGCTATTAGAGAAAGGGCTCAAACACAACATCAGTTCAAATATAGATAACTACTTTTAACGCAGAACATTCTAAATCCTTTTAACCAATCTCCCTTTGTAGTCAAGCCTTCATATTCAACATCTCCCTTTCACTGTCACTGTCTACATATGTTTCCCTCTAACTGTGTGATTTTTCTCCTACTAATTTATAGTAAATCAGTCTCCCCTCTAACACGCTGTTTCCTTTTGTCTTTCTTTCCCACTGCCACTGTTTCCACCACATTTCGGTACTCAAAAATTCAGGGGTCCAACTATTTCGCCCCCTCTACCAAAGTGTATAAAATTTCGGTCGAAAATGCACCGTCCCCTGTACCTACATGTTGAAGTTTGCCAGTCTGGGAGCGTTCAGACCCACCAAGCCTATGTATGATCTCCACTATAGCTACGTCTACATGGATACTCTGCAAATCACATTTATGTGCCTGGCAGAGGGTTCATCGAATCATCTTCACAATTCTCTATTATTCCAATCTCGTACAGAACGCGGAAAGAACAAACACCTACACGTTTCCGAACGACCTCTGATTTCCCTTACTTTATCTTGGTGATCGTTTCTCCCTATGTAGGTCACTGTCAACAAAATATTTTCGCATTCGGAGGAGAAATTTGGTGTTTGGCACAAATCCTGTATCATTTCAGTGACACTCTCTGCCTTTTACGCGATGCCCTTCTTTAAACGTTTTCAATGTACTCCGTCAATCCTATCAGGTAAGGACCCAACACAGTGAAACAGTATTCTAAAAGATGACGGACATGGGTAGTGAAGGCAGTCGCCTTAGTAGATCTGTTACATTTTGTAAGTGTCCTGCCAATAAAATGCAGTCTTTGTTTAGCCTTCCCCAAAACATTTTCTGTGTGTTCCTTCCAGTTTAAGTTGTTCGTAATTGTAATTACAAGGCATTTAGTTGAATTTACGACCACTCATGCGGAATTTTCATTTTCACCGTCTCCAGTCTGCCACTGGTAATTTACTCAACTCTTTTCTACTGTCACTGTCTCTTTGCTACACTCTTTCATCACAAAAAGTGCGAAAATGTTCGCTTGCAAAAACTTTTGATGAGGAAGGCGGGATGAGGCAGCTGTTTTCTCACTTTTCTGTCACAGTCTTTCAAAATGGAACGTATTCGCATTTTCTGCGCTTCGTGAGGAGCACTTTTCCGCTGGTTCCCTTCTTTTCCCTCCCACAGAAGAGTGTTCTGCTCACATCAAACGAATTGTATAGGTCAGCAGATTTTTGACAGTTTATTTATACTCTTCGATACATTTATATACCTTGGTACATATAAACAACAAATAAGTACGCATAACAGTTTGCTTTACATTTTTTCTCAACACTTTGCTCACAAATCGTAGCACATCGAAAACACCCAGATTGGGATTGATATTTTAAAATAATGAAGAAGCTATTACAAATATCTTACCGTATTTGCAGTCTTTCCATTTTTTACTTAATTGTTGACAGCCATTTTAAAGTCTTTGGCGTTTTCATCACTGCAGTACCACTTGGGGCATACTGCCCATGAAGTGCCCACTACACACAGAAAGCGAGTCATAAAATTTTATTGGTTAAAATATGTTGACTAAAAACATATATATCTTGGTGACCTCAGAACCCTCGCGATGACCCTAGAACACTTTGGGTGTGTTCACAATGACAGTTAAAAGCACATTTACGCCTCATACCGGATACTACACGCATTTTTTACGTGCAATGTATTGCTTACTACTCTCACATGTCAGTTTGTAGTTCTCTTTTAAGAGCAACTTAAACACAACGAAAAGACAGTTTGAGACAAAGAGGCAACGTTACCAAGAATACGGCGCTGTAGCGTTGCGAGCCAAAAGGTAGATATGTAATGAAATACATAATCACAGTTGACATGTTCTGGGAATATGAGGGAAAGGAAATAAGCTAAACACCAACCGTTTTTATCGCGCTTTGAGGCACATAGGTCAATAAACGCGAGATCTGATTGCTAGCTGTAGCCTCTGTATCGGATACATGGCACGTTCAAGTCATAACGTTTCCACACTGGTGACAAGATTTGAAATGACAAGAAATTGCCAGGGTGCCTTTGATGTGACAGGCTATGGAGGTTGAAACAAACACACTGTCTCTGACGCCGGCAAGCACCGGATTCTAATGCTGCTCTTCTGCTGCAGCTATGTTAATAAATATTCTTTGAAACTGAATCGGATTTTCCAAGAAATAGTCGCAAAATAATATACAAATAAAGAAGCCACAGAACCGCATTTCACCCCAGGAATTGTAAAGAATGTTGTTACCTTCTGTTATTTAAAAACACTGAATAACTTCGTAGCCATTTAAAGACAAAAACGGATGTTATTGTTAATAATTATCCGTGCAATTTTACGCAAATATTCCAGATAACTGTGCGTAAGACTGTGTTGTTTTCATTGGTACTTGCCTAATAGGGTTCACACAGCCACTACTATAACGCATGACATTCCATATTCAATTCGCTATAGGTAAACAGATAGTAATGGTACTTTTAAAATCCACACAGTAACGTATTACGAGCTTGTGTTGTGCTCGATACATCTTTTAAACATTCCTGCTTGATGTGATAGTTTGGCGTAGCGAAAATAATTTAAACACAGAAGGACGAATCGCACAGAGCAATAAAGAACGTGGAATGACTTGATGTACTGCAACCGATAATGTCTATAACAGAAACCTATCATCTTTGGAAGCTGCACTCATTCTGAGAAGCATTAGCAGAAGCTGACTCCAAGAGACATCACAACACTACCCCGACACATGGATTTCACATATGGGGATTTAACTGGTCACCGTACATGCTGAATCGTTTCCTAATGAAAATATCTTAGCTTGATCCCATTATGAATATGTGATGTCTTCTGGAAGGATGACACCAGAGTAAGGTCACACATTGTAGTCGAAGTTAATTATATTGGCAGACAAAAATATACACTTAACCTCAAGTTCATGCGTGTACGTATAATTAGCGATATGTGACGCCTATAATGTCCACTGGACAATGTTGACAAGTTTCAGAGGATACTTACTGGATGTATTGTGCCTAAGGTTCACTGGCTGTTCATGGCACCGTAACCTTTTCGGATTGTAAAATCAAACCACCCTTTGATACTCAACGCCACCTTGTATCACAAGTCGTTGCAGTTTAATTAGCATATTTGTCGTTCTCGGGATTAATAAAGGAACCCGTGCTGTAAAGCAACAATCACCTTCCGATTTTATGTCTGCTAATCAAAGACGGCCTGGCAAGTGTCCCAGTCTGAGAAATACTCAAGGACCAGTCGAAAGAAGGTTTTGTAAGTCACCTCCTTCATCGGAGAATTACATTTCCTTAGCATTGCTCCTATTAGTCTCCGTTAGGAAATTATTGTCCGTACCGCTAGTTTCATGAGGTCGTTTCATGTTAGGTCTCTCCGGACGGTTATCCTCAATTTTTTACGTTTGTTACCGTTTTCTGAGGCTTATTGCTAACAGTGTAACCGAATATTAGTGGAAAATGAAACACCTACATCCGTCCTTATGATGTCATTTATTGTATAGCTACCAGTTTCGGTGCTTCAGTGCACCATCTTCAGGCTTTAGCTGATACTGAAGTGGTTAACACCATCTGTATACACGATGTATTAATGGCCATCATCAATAGCTGGTTTACGCAGACTACCTGTAACCGCGATGTCGTCCAACGATCAAGCCAGATGATTCGGGTTCTCCAGACCGTGTGGAGCGAGAGGTTAAACGTTATGGTCAAATCAGGTGATTGTTGATGATTGAGAGACAACACCGTGGTTACAGGTACTATGCCTAAACCAGTTGTAGATGTGGTCTGAAGCACCAAAAATGGTACCTATACAATAAAAATGACACCATAAGGACGGCTGTATGTGTTTCATTTTCTTACATCAGTCAACGAGCGAAATCCCCCAGACCACCAATCACAAGGACAGATACAAAAAACTTGAATGTTTGTTGTTCTTTCCGCCTATTTACGCGCAGTGTGATACTTCTGGCTTTAGATCCATAAGATTATTTCGCAAGATTCATTCCATGGTCTGGCCGAGATCACAGTGACGAAGTGTGACGTAATAGGTATACGTAAGTGGAAGACGACAAATGGTAACAGTGAATAGTAGTTCGGTGAGAAATTGCTGCAGTTTAGCACGAAGATAATCTGATTGGCTGCCGACTCAGGACACAACGTTCCAAATCTCTAGATGAAATTATTAAAATTTGATAAATCGTAATTCACATTTAATTGTCTATGAAGCTGACTATACTCTCAATAGCAAGCTGTACTCCACTTATTGCAGATCTCGTTTATATAACAATGTTCATTAACATTAGGATAACGATACTCAGAGAAACACGTCGTGCATCTTCTGCTGCCACCAAAAGTGCGCAAAGAAGGCAAGTGATTCGGGCTGTCTAGACAGTGTGGGGCGAGGAGCTTGACGTTAAGGTTCACGTCACTGGCTGCACAATTAAGATCTCGGACGCGAGCTGCAGAATATCGTATTCAAATAACACGACTCTGAGTGCAGAGCAGAGAAGAACTGAATAACTGTGGGTACAATTTTTGTAAACATGTTTGCGACAATTAATGTAATAGAATAGTAATTGTTTCTAATATGAAGTGATACGTGTGAGTATGTAATCAGACATATGCGAAAGGTCTTATAAGCAGTTTGTAGCGTTACCTGCGTCGTGTGTTGTTAATAAACAAAAGCTGCTGACATTCCTAATTTGGAACTTATCAGGCCACGTAGTAGAACCGAGAACCTTAGACATCTCACCAGTTCTTTTACAGCCTCATTTCAAGAACAAAGAACTCGTCACCTGAGCTTAACATCTACACTGGAAGAAGGACATCTAAAGAGGATATCAGGTTGGTGAAGTGTAACAGAATCTTTGCTTTCTACTCTGAAGTGGCAGAGCACGAATATGCGCCCCGCATGTCCTGCATTTCCAATAAAAATGTTGACAGTTACATGCCATTCGCGGTAACACGGAGGAGGATAAGTGAAGAAAGAATTAATGTAGGTTATGAGTGTTGATTTAGAAACAATCATCGTCATATTCGATAAGAGTTAACTTCTGACTTGATGGGCTCTCTCGTAATACCCGTCGTTTACTATTCATTTTTATTTCACTCTTCCCCCTATAATATTTTTTTTCTTCGTACCGTCGTAACTGTAAGTCGATTCTCTAAGGTCTTCCAGAATTTAGATTAATTTTTGTGACAGTATTATTCACTCAAATTTGCTGCCGAATTATATTCTAGATGAACTGTTAAATATCATATTCGCCATCGACCATTATTAAATGTAGTACTTGGGATCGACGTAAACCAGTAGAAGCTGATTCCGATCCATTCTTTTTTATCAATACGATGTTCGTTACTGACAAGTGGGGTAAGCATAATTCTAGTTTCAAGAGTTTTAACCCCACCTGTTAGCCGCAAGGGGTAGCCGCACCCTCTAGGGCGCCTTACCAAGGTTCGCGCGGCTTCTCCCGTCGAAGGTCCGAGTCCTCCCTCGGGCATGCGTGTGTGTGTGTAATGTCCATAGCGTACCTTAGTTTAAGTTAGATTAAGTACTGTGTAAGCCTATGGATCGATGACCTCCGCAGTTTGGTCCCATAGGAACTTACCACAAACATCCAGACTTCCCCATCTATCACACGTTGTCGAAATGTGCTAAGAGTGCTGCACTCAACTGCTTGTTTTGTATGTTCACATAACGAGACATCTTTTTTATTTTGTTAATGCATTGTGCAGATGATGTACTTGACGACGGTTAACATGAGGCGTAGAGACTCGTGTCTCTTCGCGTTGTTTATTTTGACAAAAGGAAGGAAGGATTAGTACCGTACCGAAAAACAGCGTGGTCATTAGAGTCGGAGGATAAGCGCGGATTACGAAAGGATGGGGGAGGATATCGGTCGTGCCCTTTTCAAAGGAACCACCCCGACATTTGCTGCAGCGATTTAGGGCAATCACGGAAACTCTAGATCTGGATGACAGGAATTTGAACCTTTGTCCTCCCGAATGCCTGTCCACTGTGTCACTGAGTCACCTCTGTCGCTTTATAATGACAACTACTGCGTTCATAGCAAGTGAGTAATTTTTGGTAAATTCTTTACCCAACTTTTTCATGTATATGTCATGAAAAACATATGTATTTTTGACAGTGCTACGTCGAATGTTGGTGTATACATTGAGAGCAGCGTTAGCCATTTAAAAACGACGTAAGGTCGAAATTGCAGTCGTGTAAATTGTATTAAATATTACAGTCGACGGCGAATAAGTAGGCATTTAAAAACATTTCGAGCTTTGCGACTTCCCTGTGTACGACACAATCATCAGGGAATTTCCTCTCGGTGCTTCCGAGGTTTCATTTGTGCCATGAACAGAAAAGGCTCCTGGACACTACTTGGCGGTATTTTAGAAACAATTTCACATCAACATTTCGTCCCTGATGAGTTCTATGTACTCTTAACTCGAGAATCCAGTAACGAAGCTGGTCGGGTATTCCGGAAACTCGTATTTTGTTCTTTAGCCGACTGTGTCTCATGCCTTCTGAAAAGTGAATGAAGACAGTGATAGCCCAGGCCTCATTGTGTACTGTCCTCTGTATGTCTTAGGCGAAGAGAGCAAATTGAGTTTCGCTTTTCGTATAAAGTATACTGATTTCCAAGGATGAGGTTCTCATTCTCCAAATAAGCTATAACGTGCTAGCTTGGAACGTCCATTATTCTAGAAGAGATTGACGTCAGCGAAGCATGCCAGTAGCCACGTGCATTTGCCGAGCTACCCTTATTGAAAACGGGAATGAGATTCATCTTTTTTCCTGTCTCTTTGAACCTTCCTTCCTCTGGCATCTCTTATAAATTGCTACTAAACGGAAAGCACGTTGTTTCAGATAGCCTTTATAGAACTGTATCTCATACCATGGTTCTTATAGTCATGTCACCAACTCATTAATCGAGAATTTGTAATTGATTTTTTATGTCAAGAAATTGCTACTAAACGGAAAGCAGGTTGTTACAGATAGCCTTTATAGAACTGTATCTCATATTATGGTTCTTATAGACATTATAGACATTATTCGAGAATTTATAATTGATACTCTATTTCAAGATATCGCAAGCCCTTTTTATTTCAGCCTCCACGTGACGACTGAAAGGAGGAAGAAGTTACAGTATTCTGTAGTGAAACAACCAGGTAATATCTTAAAGCGTATTTTTCCCGATCTTGTTGTGTTGAGGTATCGGAACAATTATCGTATTCGTGTACTAATGAAGGCTGAACTTTCTTTTAATTTTGCGCCAGACCCGAACGTTGTGACGTCCTCTGTGTTGTTAAGAGACGCCAGAGTTGACGTCCAGCAGCTGGCAGAATATGCTTTTCATTTCAATTGCAGCCAAATTGGAAGACACTACAGACTTTTCAAACACCTTTTATCGCTATTACCTTGATCACATTTGGTGGAACATCAACAGTTTCCAGGTTTCAACTCTTATGTGTCATCATCGAAACCAGTATCATATTACGCAAAAAATATGATAAATGGTCATCTTGCGATGGGTAATAAATTACCGTATCTCTCAGAATTGTACGCCCCTGCGGAACACCAGGCTGTTGGCGGGCCTGCACGTCAGTGGGCTGTCCCCACGCCACACGTTCATGATGTGCTTAGAAGAGATCATGGAAGAGCTCAGTCTTGTTGCTGTTATTGTTGTTTTCAGTCTGTACACTGGTTTGATGGAGGTCTACTTCCTACTCTGTCCTGAGCAAGCCTCTTCATCGCAGAGTAAGTGCTGCAACTTACATCATTCTGAATCTGCTTGCTGTGCTCATGTCTTGGTCCACCACTACAATTTTTCCCCTCCACATTTGCCTTCAATATTAAACTTGTGATCCCTTAAAGTCTCAGAATGTCTCTATTAACCGATCTCTTCTTTTAATCAGTTGTGCTACAAATTTCTTTTCTGCCGAATTCTATTCATGACCTCCTCATTATTTATGTGATCTACCCATCTGATTTTCAAAATTTGTCTGACTGTAAATTACCGTCCATTTATTTCACAGAATCACAATTTCGGCAGATTTCGTAATATTATACTTTATTACGGAAATAACTGTATCAGAGAGTGTGCTCTGTGTAGGAAACAAAGACTTTAATCCTTGCATAGGAGAAGTGAACATTATCATTGCATTTATCCAATTTTTTATTATCTCTGTTGTTGAATGTAATGTGAAGACTCCGATTTCGTTCGTGCTTTGATAAGGACGAAGGGAAATTACAACTGTGAATATTACGTGTCGCAATTCGATTGTAAAAGTTATATACAAGTAACACATATATGAGTGCTATCCTCAGATAATTAATTAGAAGAGACTCGAACATTAATATTATTCTTTCTAATCATTCTAATTACTATAGAAAGTTTAAGCTACACTACATCGACATGGTGTTGGAAAGACGCTGAGAATATTGGTAAACGAACCTGAAAATAAACGCGGTGAATTTAAACGGATTCGGAGCACGTGACAAGAAATCTGTCACAGCTTTTTACCAACATAAATCGACGATCGAAAGACTTGCACCCAGCAAACGGTCTGAACCATGGGAGGCCCTAGTCACAAGACGTTTGTTACCAACGTAATACGACACGACAAAACAGACACAAGGAGGGTTTAGTTTCGATGGAGATTTCAATACACCATTTTAAAACAAAGAATGCATGCTAATCTTGTCTATATAACTATAAAATACAATAAAAGTAACAATATAGCTTAAATGTCGCAATCGGTGTGACCTACCTAGATACCATAAGGTCTAAGTAGCCATGGGGCGCCACAATTATTAATATACCAACTGGTTAGCATTGAATATTGTTATATATAACTTTTTCGAAGACTGCTGTAAATGTATTTTAATATTTTATACCTATGGAGACAATGTCTGAGAATTACGCTATTATGTTGACCTATAAACACTTTTGAGGCGTCTGTAACTACAGTAAGAGAAACCATAACATGAGGAAGAAGTACTGTCTCTAAATAGTGATTAATTATTAAAATAAATTAGTAACAGTTTTTGAAAAATTTACAGAAATGAAAAACTACTTATCTCCATGTTAGCCCATAAATGTAAGCTGCCATGATCAAAGAATATAGTAATAGCGCGCTTTTTATAGCGGTATATAACAGTGACGTTGCTCTGTTTTTGTCTGACACAGTACATGTTGTCTCATAGTTGAGCTGCAATAAACAGGAATACAAACATTTTGTTTGCATTAGGCGAAATTTTTCGTCTGAAGATTGGACTATAGCAAATAATTCATTCCAGGAACACGTCCCCTGTAATGAAACAAATTAGTAATTGTGTACTTTGCATCAATTAATTTTCGTCTTATAACTGTCACAGTGTCTGATCCGTGCTGCGGCTTGTGTTGGTGCTGTTTGTAGGTTTCCGACCTCTGTTGGAGGCCAGACCATATCGTTTAGTTGACATGGTTGTGGTAGTTTGTCTTCTTCTCATGTTGACTGGCGCCACTTGGTTTCGCAAGCATTGCCTGTCCGCTAGTGGCAGCAGAGGTGGTTATCGATATATAGTAACTGTGGCCCTGTCTTTGGGACGACGTCGTTGTTCTTCCGGGTCATGTCAGTGTGCAGTTCGATTGGGGACTCAGGAGGAGCGAGGTCTGTGCAGTGTGAAACATGCCGGGATTGCTGGCGGCGCACATGGTCTGCCGGATCGAAGGCCCGTGGTCACGAGGGTGCACGACCTCGTCGTAAACCGGATCCTGCGAGCTTTAAGGTGAGTGCTTTTAGATTCAAGTAGAGAAACCCCACCATAGTGAGAACTTGCGATCCTCCAGTGACTTGGGTTTGTGTTGCTGCTTGTAGTGTTGCCGAGGCGAAGAGCAGCGAGTGGAGTGCTTGGGGAAGGCGGATCTGATTAGCTTTCCTGGACTTCTTATTACTATTTATAGCGTTCAGTTTCTTACTATTTGTTAAGTTCAACCAGCGGCATTTTTCCTGTCTCGTGGCTGGTAACGCCCCAGTTACCTGCCATGGGCGATAGTGTATGTAACGGCACTGTACGTTTCCTCGCCTTGCCGCTGCAGTCTAGTGAGGCATGTAGTTTTGACTGCTTTCTTGATTGTAGGTTGGTTTGCGACTCTTCTACTCTGGTGGTAGTGATTCCTTTCTCGTTCTGGGCGTTCTAAGCACAGTATTCTGTGGGTGGAGTCTAGACCACAATTTCCGGCTTTGGCGTATTTTTACATCTTGGTTTATTGAACGTCAGGTAGCCTCAGCAAGATTGTCATTAATCATTCGTTAGACTGCAACCAGTCTGAGCTACAATATGATGAAGTGAATGCCACTTTTGGCTGCCTATCTCATCGCTCGTGAAAATGTTTTTGCCATACCTACACAGAGGTCGATTCCTGGTGCACCGTCGGTGACTGGCCCTTGTGTTTTATTATTGTATTTACTGTTTTATAGTATGTTTCTACATTTTTTTATATAATTGCCATTCTTGGCGTTACAGCAGGTTTAAATGATTGTGCTACCAAGATTACCATCTTTTGTCTCACCCATTTGGAATCAGTTGCCTGTATTTTTAAATTAACCTTTGCTGTTACATTGCTGTTTTACAGTATGTTTGTTAAAATTTTTTATAATGGCCGTTCTTGGCGTTAAAGTTCTTCATCCGTGACTGTGGTTGCATGCCTTAAAATTCTAATTGGGATCACATTGGCTTGTACTTAAAACATTATTTGCTGTGTCTGTATTTTATGTTCATTTGGTAAATTGTAACCACTGAACACACTATTAATTACACAGTTGTTTATTCCTTCATTAATAACGTGTGATATCCTATTTATTGCTGAGTTTGGAATTACCGTTTTAAAATACATGTGTGTAATTGAAAAAGAGAACCAATAGTAACTGATTAAGGCTCCGTCCACAATCGGAACCGAATCCTGCCTTCCTTGACTTTCAGAATGCAGTCTGAAGAGACTGCTTCGTTAATGGCCATCTGATCCCGACAGTCGCTCCTTTCGCCTTGTCAATGCTACTTTACCGCAGCTAGAACGTATACTCATTTTCTGTACTAAGAACAAGTCACGGTTAGCCTCACGCTTCGGCTTCTTCAGCAGGTGACAACGAGTCAACTTGCAACCGCAGCAGACTCGTCATATTCCCAGAATTACAGCGGCAAGGATGGAAGCACGTTAGCGCTGGTATGGCAGCGGGGCCTTGCTTTGTAACGTATGCAACCCGCAACACTGATTGTCACGCCTTCAGTTTCTCATCGTTAGTGCTTGGTCTTTCCAGCCAGCTGTCCAGTCGAGGCTGCGCTAGACTGTGTTCAGCGTAAGAATAAACCTGACGCAAACAAAATGGTTCAAATGGCTCTGACCACTATGGGACTTATCATCTGAGGTCATCAGTCCCCTAGAACTTAGAACTATTTAAACCTAACTAACCTAAGGACATCACACACGTCCATGCCCGAGGCAGGATTCGAACTTGCTACCGTAGCAGTCGCGCGGTTCCGGACTGAAGCGCCTAGAACCACTCGGCCACTGTGGCCGGCCTGACGTAAACATTACACTATGTAGTCTTTCGTGCTTTCTGGATCCTTATTTTATTTCGTTTTGCATGTAGCGGAAGCCAAGCTGTCTCGAGTACAGTCAATTACGATAAATTTGGATTAGTTTCATGCTGCTCATTATACGGACATCAATTCAACGACGATATGGGACGACAGCTTTACCGCCGCGTTTAACGTGGACAGCACTGGCCAGCCAGCTGATCCAACTATCCTGCAGTGATATTAACAGTTCAGTTAAGACGTAAACAGATACGAAGAGAGAACAATATAGCTCCGGATGTCATTTAACTTTTAAACAGAGTGCAATGATGTATGGCAAAACTGTGGCAATACGAGCCTTAGTTGAGCATACGGCAAACATAACACTGTCTCGTTCTTAGGTAACATAGTACTGTAATTAAAAACAAGAGCGCTGAAAGTTTCTATCTTAAAACGTATTTCAGGGATTTCACCGTATAGTCAAATACTGAAGCCACTGACGGTATTAGTTATAGTTAGTCCTCTGGTTATCTCCGAACTCCTTCTTTTCAGTAGTTGAACTGTCATCGGCTACGTTGATAACGAGTTGACAGACACAGAATCCGGGAATCCATCCAAGTGCCACATTTCTCCTCTTCCTTGATGATGTCTTGTCCTGTATCCCGCCACTGCTCGGCTGTGACATGAGACAAAGATTCGTGCATTAGTTCCAGTACGTCCGGCAGCTTAAATGTTTTGTTATTTCTCCAGACTAATCTCTTAACATGGCTCCAAATCAGTGCTGTTGGGTTCAGATTACAGTGGCCGGTGACAACTGTAAAAATGAACCCTTTGTATAATGTGCTCGATGCTGAAACAATTTATGTTTTTCCGTGTTCCTATAATGCTTATCAGTGGTAAGTAATCGCATCTGCGGTACAAAAAATGGAAGTAATCTACATAAAGAGTATTCGATTTTTCATTTTTGTCCCAAAAACTGAATTGTGTAAGATTTTCTTAACATAAAGAATCTTTGTTACCAATCTTTTATAAGATATCAATAATTAAGGATTAATATTTGTAAAAAAAATGAAAAAAGAAGCCTTTTATTTAATAAATACCGGTCTCGAAAAACTTAAAGCAGATTTACTGTGAGGCGTTGTAAAAAACTTTAGGAATAACTTGTTTCTCGCTATTTTTAACGGTGTTCTGCGCGCGTGTTTCACTACGCAGCAGGAAACACTCTCATCCATTTTAAAAATACGTATAAATAGCGCTACATTCAGAACACAACTAGCATTCACAGAGACTGCTATTGTACCCGATTTCTGAAATAAAAACTACGTAGCCAAAGTATGATCAAGAAAAAAGTTGACGGCTTTCAATACATTATAGTATCTTAAAATTTTATTTATAGTGACGTAGTAGTAAATTATCTAATACATACCTCGGACCTACTTTCAGGAGTGTAACAACACCAGTGTACATCTGCAACGGCTGTTGGCCATTCATCGTGTTTATGTTCTTTTACATCAGGTTAATTACAACGAAGTATAGCTGCCTACATCTCCCTTCTCATCAGTCGGAGACCAAGTGAGTCGTTATATCCGTCATCGGGAACGTATGTAAGAGTTGGATAACCACATACAGATGGTTTCAGAAACACACACGGAATAATTATTGTACAATAAATCTTCTAGACAGGTAAACCATACTGAAATCTATGTCTCCTTGCTTGATTAAAATGTACAATAACTTGTGCTGAAGTGTGTGGCCTCTTGTTAGCAGTTCCCCTTGATATATCTGTAAACGAGCTTTTTCATCCATCTGGTACACAGTTCTTAATGAAACGGCTTAGATAAGACAACTTCTCCACTAATTGTTGCCGGAAGAGTTAACCACAGTGTTGTGGATACTAAGAAAGCTTGGTGTTCTGTAATAGTGTATTATTCGGTTAGGATAGTTTTGTATTGGGTTCGCAAGTAACCAGATAGAGCTTTGTCTCCGTTACAGTGGGGAAAATTAAACTCATGGATAAATAGGTACTTGGCATGTCGAAAGGTAGAGTACATTCAGGAACCTACTAATATGAAGTGAAATGGAGTGAGAAACAACGTCTTGTTGAATACAGTCTTAATCGTATAGTGTGGGTGGAAAAGGTATGCACGAGTGTAACAGGAGACTCGTGGTTTATATTATGGATTAACAATGAACGATGAGTGCCTTATTGTACTCGTGTTTCATCATCCTGAGAAATAAGGAATTACACAGATGTACGACTGCTTCTTTTATCGGTACTGGCACGCTTTGCAGGCGACGAGCAGTTATTGTCACAAGTGTGTCGAAAAGACGTCGGGATGGGTTGATTCAGTAACGTGTGTCCCCGGTTGGTGATTAAAAACCGCTTCGTTACTAGGGAAATATAGTTCGTATATAGACATTCCGAAACGAACTATACACATGAGTGTGCTGGGAGAAGGGGATTCTGCCACTATGGCAGAAGCAGTAGCTCAACGACTCACGTGTGTGGGATAGCATCACAGATGGCGCTGGCCACTGACATGACGGTCTAACAAACTAATTAGCACACTAAATCGCGGCCAGACGCGTGGCAAATGCTGAGGTCGTGAGCTAACATGTGGGTAGCTCGATACCAAGAGCAACAGACATAAGCAAAAGGTCAGTCCGCTGTAGTTGACTGTAATAGTGAAGGCATGAGGCACACTGTAGGAAATGTTCATCTACTTCGGTTCCGGGAAAACGACTAATTGGCGGTCATTTATCTTATTCGATATCATCATCATGTCTTCCTTCTTCTTCTTCGAGTGACATCCAGTTACACAAGGTAGGGGTCCAGCAAATTGTGTTCTCTGGTTTCGGCATTTCTGATCAATGTACCAATGTATGGATGTTGAGGCACTATCAAAGAATTTACGACTTGAATATCTCCTCTGACTATCTCCACGTCTGTCGTGCTCTTTCCATCAATTATGAATTTCGCTTCCAAACTTATACCCCAAATACGTTACATTCTTGCGTTTCGTGGTGGTTGTAACAGTAAGTTTTCTATCAGGGTGGTACATTACTTCATCGGTGATTGCTTAATTTACCAAATGGATGTTTAGCACGTAGCGGAGTACCTGAAAACCAAGCGCGTTCACACTGTTCATTGAGGGGATTTATTTTTCCACAGTTTTATTCCGTAAATGATGCCTCATCGTCAAGGGTTGACGATATCGAAGTTATACTCCATAATTTCGTAGATCCAATGAAGAGAAACTTTTCAGGCTCTAAACTAATGAAAAATCCTATGTATAACAATTTCTGTCTTGCCATACAGTTTTTACCCTCTACAGCTCCCTCTAGTACCCTGAAAGATAGTCCCTTATGTCTTAACAGATTTCCTGCCAAAAAAGAAAAAAAAGGCTCTGAGCACTATGGGAATTAACTTCTGAGGTCATCAGTACCCTAGAACTTAGAACTACTTAAACCTAACTAACCTAAGGACATCACACACATCCATGCCCGAGGCAGGATTCGAACAGTTTTTCCAACTCGACAAATCCTATGAACGTGTCTTAATTATCCTTCAGTTTTCTTTCCATCATCAACCACAACAAGAAAACTGACACTCTGGTGCCTTTACCTTTCCTAAAGCCAAACTGATCGCCATCTGACACATCCCCATATCTTTTACCCTTTTTTTATATTTTCTTCTCGACAGCAACTTGGATACACATGTGTTCTTGAATTTCCCTGAAAATTTTTGTACTTCCTTATTTCATCAATCAATTGAAGTATTTATTCTATTACCCATGGTTTCTGCGCAGTTGCTTCCTTTGTACCTGTGTTTTTCTTTCCAACTTCTGTGATTGCCCTTGTCAGAGATGTCCATTCCTCTTCAATTCAACTGCCTACTAAGCTATTCCCAAACGTAGCTTCTATAGCCTTAGAGAACTTCAAGCGTATCACTTCATTCCTTAGAACTTCCTTGGCCCGTGATTCTTCTTGACTAATGTCTTAACGTTCAGCCCACTCTTCGTCAGTACTAAATTGTGATCTGTGTCTGTATTTCTTTTTTGGTACGCCTTACATTTCAGTATTGTTTTCTAGATCCATCCCGGACCATGATGTAGTCTAACTGAAATCTTCCCGTATCTCCAACTCTTTTCCAAGTACACCTATTCCTCTCGCGATTGTTGAACAGCTTATTCACTATTACTAGCTGAAATTTATTGCAGAACTCTATCACGCTTTCTACTGTCTCATTCCCACTACCAAGCCCATGTTCTCCCTTAACGCTTTCTTTTACTCCTTCCCTTAGAACCGCATTCTGGTCCCCCAAGAGTTAAATTTTCATCTCCTTTTACGTGCTGAATTATCCGTTCAATATCCTCATATACTTTCTCTATCTCTTCATCTTTAGGTTGCGACATCGGCATGTGTACCTAAACTATCGATGTCGGTATTGGTTTGCTGTCGATTCTGATTGGAACTACCCTAACACTGAACTGTTCACAGTAACTTACTTTGTCCTACCTTTCTATTGATAACGAATCCTACTCCCGATATACCATTTTTTGCTACTGTTGATATTACCCTTTCTCCTCTGACCAGAAATCCTTTTCTTCTTTCCATTTCACTTCACTGACCTCCACTTCTAGACCGAACCTTGGCATTTCCCTTAACAGATTTCCTAGCTTCCCAGCTTTGTTCAGACTTCTGACATTAAAAATTCCGAATCGTAGGATGTTTTCCTTTATTCACTGTTTTTCTTATGGTCAGCCCCTCCCCCCCCCCCCCCCCCCCCCCGGAGTTCAAATTGGGAACTAGTGTGGAGTCTTTTGCCAATGGATAGATCATCATGACAGTTTTTCCTGACAGGCCAGGTGTCCTGGGGATATACATGATCTGTCTTTACTGCAGTGGTCTTCATTGCCTTCAGCATCCTCCTGCCCTTGATCATTGCTGATTCTACGGCATTTTGCTGGCAGTTGCCCATCCTAAGGACAAGAGAATGCCCTGAACCTGTGTCCGCTCCTCCGCCCTCTTTGACGAGGCCTTTGGCTGTTGAGGGTGACTTCTTATGCCGGAAGTCTTCGGTAACTGTTGTTGATTATTTCTACACAAAATTTAAGCGGTGGTGGGGTTCTAAGATGGAACAGAGGGCATTTTGATTACTAATCAAAAACACCACTCCCTAGACCACGGCAACTGCAGCCAATACTTGATGGCATTAGTATGCTACTAAATACTGCCAGTTTGGTGGCTAACGTTAACCCCAGTATTCTTTTCTATAGAATGATACCCTCATGCGCAGGATTATACTGCCAGTGAAGTTGCTGGTATAAGGTCATCATAACCTGGACACTTACCATCTCACAATAGTTCTTCCTGAACTAATTACAATGACCGTTTAAATTGGTCACAAAAAGTTGTCCCACCCTTGTCAGTAATCTAAGCTTTCAAATATTACCTCAGAGCAACTATCGCCCTCATTTATTAGCTGATCTTCGATTGAACAACACTCTCTTTCGCAATGTGTATAGTCAAGCCTTCGGAACACATTGGCATGAAGTTTAGGCGCTACGTCTGTGGAATTTTATCAGAACGTTGAATCTCCAGAGCTTTAAGGGAAGTCATCCGATATTGATCATCATTCATTTTAATGATCTTATTGTTCGGAAGTTGTGATAATAGTGCATCTACGTCACTGCTCTTGTACGATGAGTGCTGTACTGACACTACATTATTTTGGCACTCACCTCTGTCTTACGCCTGATTAACTAGTTTTGCTTCTTTCTTGTGATCTGTATTCTCCAGTTAGCAAAGAAATTACTGCTACACTCATTCATTCGACCGTTTATTAGGTCCAGTCTATCACTTTTTGCATTCTTCATTCTTCACATTCCCAAACTTCAGACAATATTATACAATAAAATGGGAAAACGGGAAAAATTTCATAGGTATAGCTAATTGCCTCTGGTTGTTTACCAGTTATGCACTAAAATTAAGTCCATGGAAAGCAGTAAATTTAATCCGGCTAAGACATTAGCTGCCTTTAGATACCGATTATGTGGAATATGTTAGCAAAATTACAGAACAGTGCAACAATTACGACATATCATTCTGCCTGGGGCTTACGGAATTAGAGAAAATGTTTAGCACAATTTCATCAACAAAAAATTCTGACGGTCATTGAGATAAAATCAGTTGATTCGATTCATGTTAGGATAACAAAGAAGATATGTTAACGCCCATAGACATTTTTCTGTTGGGGATGCTGAAAGACGCTTTTTACAAGGGCATACCAACTACACCCGATGATATACAAGGATGCATTACTACAGCCTGCTCGTAAATCTCCCCTAAGATGCTAGTACGTGTGCAGTATGCGTCCGTACCATACTGGAAACGTATACTGTCGCTGCGGTGGTCATTTTGAACACAACCTGTGATGGTAAGATATCTCGTTACTGGTCATAATCCTCATAATTAGTGCATGAATTGTCATTCAGCCGGCCGGTGTGGCCGAGCGGTTCTAGGCGCTTCTGTCTGGAACCGCGCGACCGCTACGGTCGCAGGTTCGAATCCTGCCTCGGGCATGGATATGTGTGATGTCCTTAAGTTAGTTAGGTTTAAGTAGTTCTAAGTTCCAGGGGACTATTGACGTCAGAAGTAAAGTCCCATGGTGCTCAGAGCCATTTTGTGTCGTTCTTTAGCGTGTATTACGACAGGTAGTGTACAAGTGTCGATGTGGTAACGATACAGAATACGATATCTTGGAGATGACCCGCATTAGAATCTTGTTACAAAATCCACTGACATTCTAATTTATCCTGCTTTTAGTTTGTTAAAGTCAATAGGCTTTGTACCATTTAAAAAAGTGTATTTCTGCACAAAAATAAATTTTTTAAGTATTATTACAGCATGCTGACTGCCTAACAGTATGAGCCCTTGATTACCAACCCTCTGTGTGAAAACCTCATATCAATAACACTTTCCATTTTATCAATAATTGCTGTGCAAGTTTTTTGCAACTCTTTTCTTTATTATGGGACCTGTAGCACAATATATGCCACAGTAGGACATTAGGCAGAGAACTGGTCGACAGCATGGTGCTTGGCTTTCATTTTTGTATATAGGCTTATTTCAGCTTTGTGGCCTTCATAAGTACATCTGCACACTATCTAATTTCTTTATAATTCACGTAATACATAATTTGATGTTGCACCCACGTCCTGTATAATCCTGTTCCCAAACTCCTCCTTCAACTTTTAAATTTCCCTCAATCCACGCTAGGTCGAAGAGCTGCAGTTACACTGAGGTATCTTCTTTGTTGTGCTAAGATATATGGAATCAACTGCTTTTATCTGAATGGCTACCAGAACAAATTTGTTGGCGCTGAGGTGAACATTTTCTCAAAATTAGCAAGTCCCACACAATATAGTGTGTCGTAATTATTGCATGTTCATGTCTTCCACTTAATGCAAATGTGAAGGCAGCTTGCTTCTTTGCCTGATTGAATTTGCTGTCAACCACTTACTTAATTCTGGTCGATAGCTGGTAAATAGAAAGAGGCAGTAGGTATGCCTACTTCATTGTGAAAGAAACTTATTGTAGTATTATCTCAATTTCGGAAGTGAGAATAACAAAGACTGCAAGTTTTAGGTGATCCACCCTGTGTAGCACCCAAACATTTATCATTCGTTCTGCAGAAAGTATTCAAATGTTTCAACTGGGTTGGAGGAAAAGGAATACTTGTTAATATCCGAAATACGTTCGTTTTGCAGAGGACATTTGCACGCTTTGTCTCAGCATTTAATTTAAGAGAGAAATATTGGAAGTACGTTTGAAAATTAATAACAGCACAACTAAAATAGTGTCTGAGAAACATAATGGGAAGAAAATAGTAGAAATATACATGAAACTGTAGAATGAGTTTTAGTATTTGGGTCGGTTAAATGAATGGACCGTAAAACTGATAAATAAAATAGAATAGGGGGCCTGGACGGCTTTTGGTAAAATAAATTTTCAGAAGACAGTTTATAACGTGTCTGAAATGAAAATCTGACATTCTGATCTTATTACCGGTGCTGGAATGGCAGTCACATGTACATTTCACTTGTGGAAACTATTCTGAATTAGGTCTAATTAGAGAATGATGGACATACACATGTGGGATTTTCTACGGGACAGAGGAAAACAAATTATTGTCAAATAAAATTATTGTCAAATAACAGGCTATAGCGGTATGTATAATCATGGAGTTAATGAAAATGTTATGGAGCAGGGAGGCCATGTAATAGGCGGGCGATAAAAGAACTTCACCAGTGTTTCCGAAATAAACCGTTTTCTGCTGTATATGAGCTTCTACAGGAATACGGCATGTTTCGGGATTTCAGATCACATCTTCAGGTGTATATTCGTCAGTAAAACATTTACACACAGATACGGGAAGGAGGGGAACTCAGCCTTCTCATTATAAAATACGTTCACCCGTAAAAAGCAGGGCGTCATAGTTCCAATTGACCAATTGAAAAAATGAAATGTTAAAAGTGCGTTTATTTCATACCAGAAAGCGGCGGACGCTAACCCTCCAAGCGGTCCCCCATGCATCTATATCTATATCTACATCCATATTCCGCAAGGCACCTGATCGTGTGTGGCGGAGGGTACCTTGATTGCCT
Source organism: Schistocerca americana (assembly GCF_021461395.2). NCBI lineage: Eukaryota > Metazoa > Arthropoda > Insecta > Orthoptera > Acrididae > Schistocerca > Schistocerca americana. The sequence continues at coordinate 745,788,180 of NC_060122.1, read as the reverse complement.
CTATCGGTTCTCCCTTCTACTCCAGTCACGTATTGTTCGTGGAAAGAAAGATTGTCGGTATGCCTATGTGTGGGCTCTAATGTCTCTGATTTTATTCTCATGGTCACTTTGTGAGATATACGTAGGAGGGAGCAATATACTGCCTGACTCCTCGGTGAAGGTATGTTCTCGAAAATTCAACAAAAGCCCGTACCGAGCTACCGAGAGTCTCTCTTGCAGAGTCTTCCACTGGGGTTTACCTATCAATTCCGTAACGCTTGCGCGATTACTAAATGATCCTGTAACGAAATGCGCTGCTCTCCATTGGATCTTCTCTATCTCTTCTATCAACCCTATCTGGTACAGATCTCACTACGGTGAGCAGTGTTCAAGCAGTGGGTGAACAAGTGTACTGTAACCAACAGTCTTGGTTTTCGGAATATATTTCCTTAGGATTCTTCCAATAAATCTCATTGTGGCATCTGCTTTAGCGACGATTAATTTTATGTGGTCAGCCGCGCGGGATTAGCCGAGCGGTCAGAGGCGCTGCAGTCATGGACTGTACGGCTCGTCCCGGCGGAGGTTCGAGTCCTCCCTCGAGCATAGGTGTGTGTGTGTGTGTGTGTTTGTCCTTAGGATAACTTAGGTTAAGTAGTGTGTAAGCTTAGGGACTGACGACCTTAGCAGTTAAGTCCCATAAGATTTCACACACACATTTTTTATATGGTCAATATATTTTAAATCACTCCTAATACCTACTCCCAGATAATTTATGGAATTAACTGCCCCCAGTTGCTGACCTGCCATATTGTAGCTAAGTGATAAAGGATGTTTCTTTATATGTATTAGCAGCACATTACACTTGTCTACATTGAGATTCAGTTGCTGTTCGCTGCACCATGCGTCAATTCGTTGCAGATCCTCCTGCATTTCAGTACAAATTTCCATTGTTACAACCTCTCGATATACTACAGGATCATCCGAAAAAAGCCTCAGTGAACTTACGATGTTATCCACAATGTCATTTATATATACTGTGAATAGCAACGGTCCTACGACACTCCCTTGCGGCACACCTGAAATCACTAGTGCTTCTGAAGACTTCTCTCCATTGAGAATGACATGCTGCGTTGCCGGCCGGAGTGGCCGTGCGGTTCTGGGCGATACAGTCTGGAGCTAAGCGACCGCTTCGGTCGCAGGTTCGAATCCTGCCTCGGGCATGGATGTGTGTGATGTCCTTAGGTTAGTTAGGTTTAATTAGTTCTAAGTTCTAGGCGACTGATGACCTCAGAAGTTAAGTCGCATAGTGCTCAGAGCCGTTTGATGCATTTGACATGCTGCGTTCTGTTATCTAGGAACTCTTCAATCCAATCACACAATTGGTCTGATAGTCCATATGTTCTTATGTTGTTCATTAAACGACTGTGGGGAACTGTATCGAACGCCTTGCGGAAGTCAAGAAACACGGTATATACCTGGGGGCCACACTAGTATAGTGATGGCTGGGCTCTGAGCACTATGGGACTCAACTGCCGTGGTCATAAGCCCCCTAGAACCTAGAACTACTTAAACCTAACTAACCTAAGGACAGCACACAACACCCAGCCATCACGAGGCAGAGAAAATCCCTGACCCCGCCGGGAATCGAACCCGGGAACCCGGGCGTGGGAGTATAGTGATGAAAGCGGTTTATTTCAGAAACATGGGCCACTTCAGCTGCGTTTATCCGCAACAGAAAACTATTTGTAACTTTAAGGCAGTGATCCATCCTCTGGTAAATGTAACGTGATGAAAAGTAAACGCCCACTGATCCTGCATCTAACAAGGCGACCGTCACTGGCGACAGGTATTTCAATGGGAGCGGCAGTGTGCCCTCACCGGCTAAGCAGCGGAACGGTCCGGGGCGAACGAAGCGACCGCCAGATATCAAGGGGGCTGTGAGGAGAAAGCTATGGCAGCGCGTGAAATACGGCCGGGACGGGTGTGGGCTGATCCACACAACAGGTGGACAGGCAGCGTGGCGCTCCATTATTGTGGCTGACGTCCGCGTGAATGATTACCGCCGCGCCGTGCAGCCAGCGGTCACGTCGCTAATTAACCGTCCTCCATTGCGCGCTGCCGCGGGGTCATCTGCATACGCGCGTGTTGCAAGCTGCACGCAATGTTCTGCTTGATGGGCGACGCGTGCCTGCACCATTTCGAGGCTCACATGAAAAGCTAATGTGCCCTTTCCTTCAAATTTAACGAAGGATGAATGCAAAAGCTTCGACAGCAGAAGGTGAAAGTGTGTACAGTCTTGAGAACTGAGATTTATAGCTGAAAACCGGACGGGATTTGGATATTGCACGGTGCGACTTTAGTGGTTGGTTACCGCAGATTGGAAACGAATGAAAACATGGAATATCCATTTGTAACAAAGTTGTCGTCGACTGGGACGTGAAGCCCTACACTTCTTTCCATCCATTTTCCAACACGGGAATCTTGTGATACTTAGTGGAGCAGATGGATCTCCAGAAAATATTATACATTGGGAGCCTCGTAGACGTAATGGAGAGTTGGGTGGTTGTGCACAGTAGATAACAGGACACATTTAATATTTCGAGCTTCTGAGAAACATAATGGCTTATGACTACACTGCCATCTTCTGATTCTTGTAAATAACAAATAGGAACGAGAATACATTCATCATTTGGGTTCTGGAACTGTGAGTGTGAGGCAAATAAAACACGGTAGTTTCTCGTTATTTTCAGCCTTCAGAAAATAAGATAGTATGTTTACAGTTGTAACTGATTTACTTTTGGCTGCATATGTTACTAAAATCCATAATTCGTTGCATCATTGTACGGATTTTCTGAATATAACCATTAAACTTACAGAATTTGATCGTGTTAGAATGTGACGGTAGACTGGGGTAATGGTGATCTAAAATACAACAGATGTGCACCTCTGTGAATAAGAAGCTGAAACCGAGAAGTAAGGACAGAACAGAAAAAAAATCGTAGAAGTACATCACTGGGAAAGCTCTAAGTGGATGCTGTCCTGAGTAGCCAGAAAAGGAAAAGGAAACTAGAAGTCAGGAGGAAACGCGAGAGTTACCGGTAGTTTTGTATGTTTCCAGCATTTGTGATGATGTCGATGACGCTGATTACGATAACCAGCTTACGGACGCATTGAAATCGTTACCTACAAGAAGTAGAGAACCTAATGAGCTACGATGCATCTGTTCAGACATAGGTAAACATGCAGACTTTTCTCAAAGAGTGACGTTAAAGTGTGTTTGGTGGTCAGCTTAGAATCATATTGCACGTACTGGAGAAGAAGCTCTTCGATTAAATCTGGAATGACGGCTTATCCAAAAACTATTCTAAAAGTTGTTGAGATGTGAAAATGAAAATGGTTACATATTCCTTATTATCGTTTAAACATATTTCAATATTCTAATTTCAGAATAGAAATTTGCAGATGATATAAGTGGCGATTATTTTCACTCATGTGTTTCTAATACAAGTTTCCTTTCTCTAGTACACAATTCCCCAACTAATAGAAACAATAATTATTATCCCATTGGATGGTGAATCGTGCAGAATCACATCTATGTGAAATGTGCATTTAATGTTCATGTACTATTCTTTATATTTAGACTGGTTAAGTATAGTAGAAATAGCGAAACCACAGCTGTCTTATATAGTCGGTTTCAGGCTACTTGTTATAGACGTGCAAAATGATAATTTTAGCTCATGTGTGCATCACGCCCCCACTCTTCTTCAATACTGTTAGAAAGACATCTTACTAGTAAACTTTAATCTGGATCAGTAGTTGACTGTATATACCAAATTTATACATGGTATGGGCCGTTTTCAGTGGTACATCTACGTCAGCAACATCTAAGTGTCATTAAAATGGTCATATTTTAGAACTGCCAAGAGATACACATGAAGTAATCCTTTACTAACCTGAAAGTTGGCTGTTAAATAAGCACTATCGATTTAACAGAACATTAATGAAAAAACTATTCTGTTCCATTATCGAGTACAGTCAGTCACTATCTTTGAAGTTTGCTCTCTGTGAGGTTTGGCGGAAACCTGGTCACATTTTTCCATGAGCGATAGGCAATGTACGCTTAGCTGGTACGTGAGCATGCCGTGTTGTACCTTCTCAAACCAGTTTTCTTGTTCTTGGTGCTCAGCAACGTGTGGACTCCTGACTGGTGTTATACGCGGCTGTAGCCGATTCGCAGTTTGGGTGAGGTAGTTGTTATAATCGCGATTGTCCGTTAAATCTGTTTAAAAATTTTCTGTTAAATCAGTTGTGAGTTTCTCGAATTCCAAAGTTAAAATTTTTCACTAGTGAATGTAGCTGAAATTATTACGAACTTCGGAAATGAAGATGCACTCTGCGTGCTGTTGCAAAAATGTCTGATTCTTTGTGAAGTGCGTAGACAAGAAGCTCGTCACAGAATCAGACTTCACGCACTTAATCCGAGGAGCTGTGCAGTCATTTTCATCACTCTTCCCTTCTGTTTAGAATATTAAAATGTGCCGGTTGGGAGCGTGAGCGTGCAGAGTGGAGCGTGCTGGTGGTTTCACTGGACTAATAGTCATTCATATTTCATTAATAAAAGAACAATCTGAACACTACACTTCTTTGTAAGAGCTCTTTGATCATAGCTGACCCTAACACAGTATATTCTTCAGAGACATTTCGTCACATGCGGCAAATAAGAAAACAAATCTTACGTCTTACAACTAGTAGTAAATGAAATATTTTGCTCTAATCGTGAGGGCACGTTAGAGGAAAACAATACTCAACCGTACACACACCTACACACCTAAAAAACAAAACAAAAAAAAACACCCACCAAGAAGGAATTATCCGAATGTAACGGAAATCGGTAGATGTTATTTACGTATACAAACAAGCAAATGATTACTGTGGTGTCACCGCCAGACACCACACTTGCTAGGTGGTAGCTTTAAATCGGCCGCGGTCCATTAGTACATGTCGGACCCGCGTGTCGCCACTGTGTGATCGCAGACCGAGCGCCACCACAAGGCAGGTCTCAAGATACGGAATAGCACTCGCCCCAGTTGTACGGACGACTTTGCTAGCGACTACATGGACGAAGCATCGCTCATTTGCAGAGCAGATAGTTAGAATAGCCTTCAGCTAAGTCAATGGCTACGACCTAGCAAGGCACCATTAGTATCATTGCATGTATCTAAAGAGTCTCACTTGTATCGCCACAATCTCCAGATGTACCAAAAGGATGGATTAAAGTTAAGTATTCCAGAAGCTACGTACTTTTCTTTATAGCATTCATTACGTATCCTGTTTCAGACCTCACGCCATCCTTTTTTAGCTTAGCGCGTGCCTTTCGGCTTCCTCTCATTGTGTCTAGGCTGTCTTGTCTAGACACAACATTTTTGGCGACGAGGCTTAAAAGAGTATTTCGCGTTCGTATTGCTCTAATTTAACTGTGGCATGGCTTCGCCAGATGTACTGTCCGAATTTTATCGCTTGCAGAATCAGCAGACGCAGGCGTTATTGGATGCCCTTGGACAGCTCGTCCAGGGTCAACGTGCACTGCAAAACGATGCGGCCGCCGCCGCTTCATCGCTACCGCAGCCACAACATGCAGTTGCACCCCCATTTTGTCCCTATGAACCAGCTAAGGAAACATGGACGGAGTGGTCACGCCAGTTTGGATTTCATCTCGCCGCCTACAGAATTCAAGGTAACGAGCGGCAGCCTCATTTATTGTCGTGTGTAGGGGTGCAAACGTACCGTGTGATAGAGAAATTATTTCCCCGACGCGACGTAGCAACTCTGTCCTACGAAGAAATTTTGTCGGCATTGGACGCCTATTTCAAAGAAGCAGTCAATGTCGTTGCAAAAATGTATACTTTCTTTTGTACAAAACGCACGGCCGGTCAAACTAATAGGGAGTGGGTTGCAACATTGCAAGGCCTTACAAGGGATTGTGCTTTTGAGTGTGAATGTGGACTCCCTTATTCAGTTACTATGGTACGTGATGCAATAGCACAGAACGTTTCTGATATTCGCATACGGGAACAGATTTTGAAACTCGTCAATCCCTCCCTTCAACAAGTGATAGACATATTGGATAGACAAGACATGCTTGACTTTCCTCAGGAATCATTTGCAACTTCGCCAGCCGTGTGTAACATTAACCGGCCCGCCGGGCGCGCTGCACGGCCCGGTAAACTGCCCTCGCACACGTCCGTGCAGCTGCCGCCACGCTCTAAACCAGGTGTGCCGCGACAGCATACAACTGCAGTGAAATCATGCCCGCGGAGTGCTACTAGACATTCGCGTGAAAATTGCCCGTCACGCCAAGCTATTTGGTTTTTCTGTAATAAAAAAGGACATGTTCAAAGTGTTTGCCAGAAAAAGCTCCGATCAGACAATCACAACCATTCCAGGCGCTTTGCTTCGCGCCGGAATCGAACCAAGAATACTCAGGCTCGTGAACATTCGCCCATGGACATTCATGTAGTTCATTCCACCCCGTCCAGTGCCACTTTCTCAAACAGTGACAGTGTTCGTCCCACACAAAGTGTGCGTCGACGTCGCCGGAAATCCCGTCAAGTCGCAAGTGCTTCTGTACCAGTGTCCATTCAAATTGCACGTGAAAGTCGCTCTTGTCGTCGGCAGGACAATAAACTTTTTGTAGACTTGGACTTTGAAGGCAAAGTGATAGCATTCCAGCTCGATACCGGAGCTGCAGTTTCATTGCTCAATCACGACACGTACAAACAACTGGGCAAACCTCCGTTGCGTGCCGCAAATGTTAAGTTAAATAGTTATTCAGGTCAGAATATCCCTGTGTTAGGACAGTGCAGCCTTCTTGCAACATATAAGGGACAAACAAAACTTATGTCATTTTACGTTCTTCGTTCTTCTTCTGCAGTGAACTTGTTTGGTTTAGATTTATTTCAATTGTTTAACATGTCAATAGTCAATCAGATCCTACCAGTGAATCAGACTGTGCCTTCCGCCAGTGTTTCTTGGCTATGTGAAGAATTTGCAGACATTTTTGCACCGGGCTGAGGTTGCGCTAAAAACTATGAAGCACATTTGGAACTGAAAGTCAACGCGCAACCTAACTTTTTCAGAGCGCGCAATGTTCCTCACGCATTGCGTGATGAGGTTGCAAGAACATTATTTCAAGTATTGCGACAAAATGGTCTTCGCTTGCGGAAGGACAAAGGTGTGTTTTTTTGCTCGTGACTTACCATATCTGGGACATGTCATAAATGCACAAGGCATACATCCCAGTCCAGAGCACCTCCGTGCCATACAAGACTTGCCTTCGCCGCAGAATTTGAAGCAGCTACAGAGTGTGTTGGGAAAAATTAACTACTATGCCAACTTTATCCCGCATGCCTCTTCCATTTCAGCTCCGCTTCATCGCTTACGCCGTAAAGGTGTTCCGTTCGTCTGGACGACGGAATGCGAACGTGCCTTTCGCCAGTTGACATCGGCGTTGCTTTCAAATACTTGCCTTAAGCCATTCGATCCCCAGAAACCCCTTTTGTTGATGGTAGATGCATCGGATTTCGGGATCGGTGCTGTGCTTGCGCACAAAGATGGGTCAAAATTGCTCTCGTCTCCGCAAAGAAATTATTCACAGATAGAGAAAGAAGCTTTGGCTCTCGTATTTGGTGTTACTAAGTTCCATGATTTCTTGTATGGTCGTCACTTTGCCATCATCACAGACCACAGACCTTTGACATCGCTTTTTCATCCGACCAAGCCTGTACCTCCGCGTACAGCGCAGAAATTCATTCGCTGGTCTATTTTCCTCTCGCAGTACCACTACGATATCTTGTATCGGTCCATTGCTGAGCACAGAAACGCCGATGCGTTGTCCCGTTTGCCTGTTGCTGAGGATAGAGCATTCGATTCTTCCGAACTTGCTTGCATGTTCATTGATGCGGAAACCGATGACGTGGTCGACTCGTTTCCGATTGATTATCGTTGTGTAGCTACAGCCACAGCTGCTGACCCTGTCCTTGCTACCGTTTTGCGGTTTGTTGCTACTCAATGGCCCTTGTGGAAGTCGCGGATTGAGGATCCGCTGGTTCGCCGATTTTTTGCTCACAAGGAGAGACTTTTTGTACGACGTGGTGTTTTGTTGTTGCGTTCTGATAATGATCAGTCCAGAGTCGTGGTCCCACGTTTGTTACAGTCCTCTGTCTTACGGCTTCTTTACCAAGGACATTGGGGTATAGTGCGAAAGAAACAACTTGCTCGTCAGCACAGTACTTGGTTCGGAATCGATGCTGCGATTACGAATATGTGTTCTTCTTGCATGGCGTGTGCCGAACGACAATCCGCACCGCCGCGGAAAGTCTTTGCCTGGCCAAAAGCCACTTCCCCTTGGCAACGCTTGCACATCGATTTTGCTGGTCCATTCTGGAATGCTTGATGGTTGGTTCTGGTAGATGCCTTCAGTAATTTTCCTTTTGTTGTCCGGATGTCTTCCACGACGTCAACTGCCACCATCCAAGCGTTGTCTGCTATCTTTTGCATTGAAGGTCTTCCGCAGACTATTGTTTCCGACAATGGCCCACAATTCATGTCCGCAGAATTTCAGTCATTCTGCCAGGCCAATGGTATTCAACATCTGACATCCGCGCCGTTTTCGCCTCAGTCACACGGTGCCGCTGAACGATTGGTCCGGACTTTCAAGTCACAGATGTTGAAGTTGAAAGAGTCGCATTCTCGGGAGGACGCGTTGTTGCTCTTTTTGTCATCGTATCGCTCTCGGACCCGAGATGGTCGCTCGCCGGCTGACTTGCTCCATGGTCGTCCTCATCGAACCTTGATGTCTTTGCTGCATCCGCCGCATCAGGTTCCTGTGCAGCGGCAGACTCCTGCTTTTGCTCCAGGAGACGTTGTATTTTATCGCAACTATCGAGGTTCACGGCGTTGGCTCGCAGGGCGCATTCCTCGCTGCCTCGGCCGCGCGATGTATTTGGTTTTGGGGGCCTCTGGTGAGGTGCGTCGGCATCTCAATCAGCTGCGCCTCTGTCGTCACACGGGTTCTGCCGCTCCCCGTCTGCTTTCAGCGACGGTGCCGTCCGGTCAGCGCCCTGGGGACCCATCTACTGGCTCGCCTGATCCTCAGGTGTTACCGACGATGCCTTCCATTTTGCCCCTTGGCGACGCGCCGCTGCCGCCTCCGCCGCCGCCGCCTGTACTCCAGCCGGCGCCGCCCGCAGTGGACGCTTCGCTGCAGCCGCCAAGCGCCTCCCTGGGTCACGCGCCGCCGATCGCTTCCCGTGACCAGCCGTCCTCCGCCATGGAACTCTTGCCCGCTCCGGACCACATGACGTCATCGCGCGTCGGATACCCCGACGCCATGGACGTCAACCCTTCGGCCACTCCTGTCTTCTACGTTCGCATACACCGCATGTTGACGTGCACCCTGGACTAGGTTTTCAGGCGTTTCCTAGATCCCCTCGCACCGAATGGCCGGGTGCTGGTGGCACAGTCTCGCCTGTTGTTAGGCTCCCCACCTCATCGCATACGTCAGCATGGGGTCCTCCCCACGGCGGGCGGAAGCCTTATAACACGACCGTTCGCCGATTTGCGGGGGAGGAATGTGGTGTCACCGCCAGACACCACACTTGCTAGGTGGTAGCTTTAAATCGGCCGCGGTCCATTAGTACATGTCGGACCCGCGTGTCGTGTGATCGCAGACCGAGCGCCACCACAAGGCAGGTCTCAAGATACGGAATAGCACTCGCCCCAGTTGTACGGACGACTTTGCTAGCGACTACATGGACGAAGCATCGCTCATTTGCAGAGCAGATAGTTAGAATAGCCTTCAGCTAAGTCAATGGCTACGACCTAGCAGGCGCCATTAGTAACATTGCATGTATCTAAAGAGTCTCACTTGTATCGCCACAATCTCCAGATGTACCAAAAGGATGGATTAAAGTTAAGTATTCCAGAAGCTACGTACTTTTCTTTATAGCATTCATTACGTATCCTGTTTCAGACCTCACGCCATCCTTTTTTAGCTTAGCGCGTGCCTTTCGGCTTCCTCTCATTGTGTCTAGGCTGTCTTGTCTAGACACAACAATTACAACGTCAGAAAAATTGCATGATTTACTCAGTAGAAAAAGCTTTCAAAATTGAGCAACCAAATAATATGTTCGTCCACATCTGGCCCTTCTGCAAATACTTATTCGGCTTTTTATTGTTTGATGGAGCTGTTGGATGTTCTCCTATGGAATATCGTGCCAGATTCCGCTAACTGACGCGTCAGAGCGTCAAAATGACAAGCTGGATGGAGGGCCCTGCCCATAATGCTCCAAACGCTCTCGATTGGGGAGAGATCCGGGGAATTAACTGGCCAAAGCAGTGTCTGGCAAGCTCAAAGACAAGCAGTGGAAACTCTCTTCATGTCCGGTAGGGCATTATCTTGCTGAAATGTAATCCCAAGATGGCTTGCCAAGAAGGGAAACCAGACGGAGGTTAGCATGTCGTCGAAGTACAGCTGTACTGTAAGGGTGCCGCAGATGACAACCAAAGGGGTCCTCCTATGAATATAAGCGGCACCCCGGACTCCTCGTCGTACGGGCGTTGTGGAGTGGCAACAGTCAGTCTGATATCCAACTTCTGTCTGTGGCGTCTGCAGACTCGTCTTCGCTGGTCACTCGTAGCGGAACTCATCACTGAAGAACTGAGGACAATCTACTCCAGTCCACGAGATTCTATGCCGTATCTAGAGACTTCTCAGACAGCAGTGGAATACCAATTTGACAGTCTCCCGCCATACACACCGACAAACAAGAATGGTATTCGGGGTGCCATCTTTACTCTTTTGTTGTTATTCGTGGCACCTTTACTGTCATCGACTTGTCGAAGATTTTCTAGGCCCAGTTTTTTCACGGCAAGCCATCCTGATCTTATATATCAGCAAGATAATTTTCGCCCACACCCGGGGACAGTTTCTACTGCTTGTTCACAATGGTTCAAATGGCTCTGAGCACTATGGGACTTAACTGCTGCCGGCCGAAGTGGCCGTGCGGTTAAAGGCGCTGCAGTCTGGAACCGCAAGACCGCTACGGTCGCAGGTTCGAATTCTGCCTCGGGAATGGATGTTTGTGATGTCCTTAGGTTAGTTAGGTTTAACTAGTTCTAAGTTCTAGGGGACTAATGACCTCAGCAGTAGAGTCCCATAGTGCTCAGAGCCATTTGAACCACTTAACTACTGTGGTCATCAGTCCCCTGGAACTTAGAACTACTTAAACCTAACTAACATAAGGACGTTACACACATCCATGCCCGAAGCAGGATTCGAACTGCAGCGCGTAGAACCGCTCGGCCACTCCGGCCGGCTTCTACTGCTTCTCTTCGTGGCTGCCAAACCCTACCTTGGCCTGAAAAATCTCCAGATCTGTCCCCAATTTATGAAACTCAATTTTTTTGAAGTTGTTGTGATTTATTTTTCTGTACATGTACATCACAACAACCGATTTCTCTCCGATTAGCATAAGTCCTGCGCTGTCCGTCTTTTTTTTCCTTTGTTTCCCTTCTAGTGCACTATTAAGGCAAAGTCGTTACTCACGGGTGATAACAAAACTGGATGCAGATGAATAACTTCAAAATAAAGAATATTGTAATAAATATTTGAAGTTATATTCATGCCAACGTCTTAACCAGTAGTAATTTCTGCTCACGAATCACGAAATACAATTACAAGCAGTTTCTAGTTTCTTTAAAAATAAACCTTCGACACAAAAGTCCCTAAACGTATACATGACCAATACTGTGATTCTTGAGTTTCTCCCGGCGTATTTGATAATCAGAATATCTACGGGTGTGCTGCCGGTCTATAGTGTCCAACGGGCACAATATTTCGGCCATCGTACATGTCGTCATCATCAGGTGAACTGACGGACTCAGCTCCTGTGAACGTGCCGGCACGGAGATCCGTACGCTAAGGCTGCTCAGAGGGAACTGCGTTCGGTCGCGGCGGCGGCCGATTTAAATACCCTCCGCCCGCGGCGCGCTCCCTCCGCCGTCCGCGCCCCGCGCCACGGTCCATCGGTGGAACAGATTGCGACGGCGTCTGATATGACGTCGGTGTGATGGCTCTGTCCGCCGTGGTCGTCACAACTATACGTTTGCTCGATTTACTCTTGATTAACTCGATCGCTGGTTCCCAAGCCTTGCTAAGATCATAGCCACAGTCACGGTTTATGAGGTCGTTATTGGTGCGAATTTCGATGGCCTCTCTAACAACGCTGTCCCAGTATCTCGACGTCTGTACCAGAATCCTCGTGCGGTCATACCCCATGGCGTGATATTCCGACAATGTTCAGCGACCGCCGACTTGCTCGGATACATCGGTCGAGTGTGCCTCTGGTGTTCACGGCATCGATCCTCGACGGTACGCATCGTCTGACCAATATACGACTTGCCACATTGACACGGAATCTGGTACACGCCGGCCTTCCTCAAACCGAGGTCATCTTTGGCGCTCCCCACCAGTGCACGAGTTTTATTTGGAGGACAAAACACACTTCCGACCCGGTGTTTCTTCAGAATGCGGGCGATTTTCCCCGAGAGTGCGCCTGTGTATGGAATAAATGCAGTGCCTACCTCGTCCCTCGTGACTTCATCCATCTCAACAGGTTGTGCTGCAGTGGTTGGGCGGAGAGCACGGCGGACAGAGCCATCACACCGACGTCATCTCAGACGCCGTCGCAATCTGTTCCACCGATGGACCGTGGCGCGGGGCGCGGACGGCGGAGGGAGCGAGCCGCGGGCGGAGGGTATTTAAATCGGCCGCCGCCGCGACCGAACGCAGTTCCCTCTGAGCAGCCTTAGCGTACGGATCTCCGTGCCGGCACGTTCACAGGAGCTGAGTCCGTCAGTTCACCTGATGATGGCGACGTGTATGATCGCCGAAATATTGTGCCCGTTGGACGCTATAGACCGGCAGCACACCCGTGGATATTTTGATTATGACCAATACTGATGAATAATTTAGGCTCACATTAAACTCTTGACATAGACTTGGTGCAAGTAGAGCCCTAAATTTAAAACAATTAAATGGGAGCACCTTAGATCAGTAAGTTCCGTATCTATCCAACCATCCGTCACACTGTCTCAATTCTAGCAGACAAGTAAATACTTAAAAGCAATCAAATGGTGGCGAGCTTCGTAAATTAAGCTCTCAATAAAACATCACAACACTTTGCATCACTTAAAAGACACACAGTTACAGGCGTATGTAAGCAACATCAAACCAAACTGAACACTAATTTCAAAATAGGAATCGTACAAGGAAGACCCTTAGGATGCGTAACAATGCCATCGTTTACGCTAGAGACAAATGCACTACCATACACAGTTTAACAAGGACACAACCTCACAGGAAGAGGCAACATTAACTCAGTCCAACGAATGACACAAAGATGATGGTAGAGACACAATCAAAACGACAAAGCTTTAAGGAACCTTACAACACCTCAAAACAACGTCACTCATACACATGATCAACCACACCGTCTGTCGAGCTACGTCACTCAATTACTGATCAACGATAATGTCTGCCAAACAATGTTTCTTAAACAGATGGGAAGTACACTTCAAATTCCCGTCAGGTGTGTAAAGCCATCAGTTCCCCAAAACTCAAGGTGTTCTAAGATAGAAACATGATTTACGAAATAAAACACCTTAGAAAGATCACAACATCACATGAGATCACCAAATGGCGATATTTTATCATATAAGGCTTGTAATATTTGTTGACTGAATGTAGAAACAGCATTCTGAGTCGAATAATCCTTCTGGAAGCCAAAAGGCTATGTACTTAGTAAACTGTTTCCCCTTAAATCTGAGACTATTCTTGAGTATATTTCCTCGTTGAATATTTTAGAAAATGACTTGGGAAAGGAAATTGTTGGTATTGAATAACGAAAATATTTTAAAATTGAGTTAACTGGTAATTTTCTAGTTTATAAAAAATGAGCGCTGTGACAGAAGTGCGCATAACATATCAGATACGGATCCAGTGTGAAAACATTAGATTGAACAACTACCTAACAAAAAGTAGTTAGCCTAAAAATATTTGTTCATGGCCCTGAGTATTTAACGATTCCTTAGTTGGCGCCACATTCGAGAAGAGCGGTCACTGGCGTTAAGGCAGAATTTAATTTCATAACTGAATACAACACTGTCAGAGTCATTTGTGTCGGTCGTTCTACTGCTGTTTATAGCATTGCAGGTTTGTCGCAAGACGGTGAAGTGCGGAAGGAATCCATAGGAAAGGCGCCAGTTTCCCCCAAGTGATTGCTTATTGTCCTGCTCGGTAGTCTGGAGTTAACTTTTGCGGCTTTGTGATCAGTAACGGCTGCTAGTCAGCCGTCTGAAACTAGGACTATGCGCACGTGTACAGTCTGTGCACACTGAGTGAGAAAAGTCATGGGATACCTACATATATCGTTTCGGTCCTCCCTCTGCCCGGCGTGGTGCAGAAACACGACGTGGCATGGACTCAACAAATCCCTGGAAGTGTCCTGTAGAAATATTTACCCACTCTGCCTCTACAGCCGTCCAAAACTGAAGTGTTGCCGGTGTAGGATTTTGTGCACGAACTGACCTTTCTATTGCGTCCCAAATGTACGATGGGACTCACGTCGGTAGATCTTGCTGGTCAAAGCATTGGCTCGAACTGTCTAGAAACCTGTTCAAACCAATCGCGAACAACTGCGGCCCGTCTAAATGGCAATTGTCACCCATAAAAATTTCATCGTTGTTTTGGAACCTAATATCCATGAATGACTGCAAGTGATATCCAAGTAGCCGTACATAACCATTTCCAGTAAATGGTCGGTTCAGTTTGGGTGGAGGACATAGTCAATTCTACGTAAACACAGCTTACACTATTATGGAGCCACCACCAGGTAGCGCAGGGCCTCGTCGACAACTTCGGTCCATGGCTTCCTGGGGTCAGCCCCACACTCTAACCCTACCATCAATATTTACCAACTGAAATCGGGACTCATCCGACTGACTTCGTTACGAACCAAGGAGAGGCGCTGTAGGCGATGTCGTGCTGTTAGAACGACACGCTCCTAGTTCGTCTGCTTCCATTGCCCTTTAACGCCAAAATTCTCCGCACCGTCCTAACGGATATGTTCGTCGTACATCTCACGTTATACTGTGGACGAAGGGAAGCAGACATACTTCATATTTCTAAATTTCCGAAAAGCATTTCACACTGCCCCCCCCTTCCCCCTCCCCCCCCCCCCCCCACTCCCACCCGCAGACTAATAAGGGGAGGTTTACTATCTTTGGCCCGAAAGAAGCATGTTCTTTGGGAATTTTTTTTTCTCGGGATGTGTTATAGACATCAATGTCCAATTTGGTCAAAATGTTTATTGATATTTCCTCTAAAAACTGGGATTTTTTCGACCGGAAGTGTTGAAGAGCAAAGGCGGAAGTGCCGTCGGAACGAAATAAAATTTCGATGTAGACCTCCCAGCTCGGTCTGTCACAGGTCAGCTGGCTCGTCTGAAATCAAAATTGAGTTGACGATACCGAAGTATACAAGATTCTTTAAGAGTTGTACCTCGCTTAAGTAATATGGACAATAGGAAACAAAATGGCGCCCATTTGAAACAAATAGTTTTTTTTATAGATTCGTCGGCCAAGTAAAAATATTTATAGTTGATGGATCGGAATAAAAGTGGCACTACTACTAGACAATTTAGTTAGCTTCGTCGGAAACAAAGAATCATACCAATCGGTTCAGTAGATTTGAAGTTACCATACCGCGCGATAAAAAAAAAAATAAAAAAAAGTCATTTCGAGAGAAACGCGTTCGAAGTTTTGATTACATATAAATGCAATATTATGCAACTTACGTTCAATCTGCTGTTCCGGGCCCATAAACTAGTCCTTCCTCTTTCTCATAGAGGGCGTTCTGCTCCATCTGGGCCATCCTGCGCTGCTCCAAAGCCGCTCGTACTGTCGGCGACAAGCGGTTTTCGGCCTCTTGAATCTGGTGGTCGTCCAAATGCTTGGCGAACTGCGAAGAATAGAGTCCCAGGGTGACGTCCATCGTTGTCATGGTCTTTAGAATTGCTGAATACTCTTCGTTGAAGAGGCTCACTGCCAGGAAAGTCATCTCCACAGAAGTCGCACCAGAATGCAAATGCTTGGGGGCTAACTTCCAAACACAAGCGTTCAAACTTTCATTTGAATTTTGCGTGTTTCCTCCCAAGCACCGGTACAATAACTCGTCCTCCGCAAGGGCCTCGTAGATCGGATGAATCACTTTTTGTACTTCTTTAGAGAGCGGCTGGTCGTGTTGATATTCGTCCAGATGTCCGGTAGCCTCTGCAATGCACCACTTGCACCAACTAGTTATCCCAACCGGACAATTTTGGTGTTGTGGGTGGTCATCCGTCGAACAATTGTGGAAATATGTTATCCAAATTGAGTTCTTCATCTGTTCCACCGAATTGGAATGCCGTCGGATCGCCAAGCCGTAGTACCTCGTAAGCTCCTTGATCACTTTCTGAGTTTTAGTCATGGGCAAGCACATGGAATAATTTTTCGCGGCTACAAAGTCGAAATTCCCGAATAAAACTGCAGCGTGAAAAAGGCCGATTTCAGGTAGGTGCAATTTTTCTGTCATCCGCGAATAACAAACATTTACGTTTCCTATTCGGAAAAACCGTTTCAGGGGTGGATTCTAAAAACTTTTATGGTTCCAAAAATGCAATTTTAAAAAATGTTTTTTTTAAGTAAAAGATAGTAAACGTCGCCTTAACTAAAGTATTACATGGAAGAGGTTCCCAGATATGCGAGTCACTCCTAAGACCTCTAATGTAACACAACTCATCAAGGTGACCTCGACAACTAGTGTTCATTAGAGATAAGGACATAACCAAGTGGCCCCAAGAAAAAGTGATAGAACTGCTATTATTTTCCATGCACACAAATGATCTGGCGGCAAGGTGGTCAGAATTCTGCGGTTGTTTTTGATGATGATGCTATGATGTACGGAAGATGTCGAAGTTGGTAACTGTAGAAGGATAGAAGATGACTTACATAAAATGTCAAGCTTGTGTGATGAATGGCAGCAAGCCAAGTCGTTTAAATAACTGGGCATATTAAATGGAACCACCATGTGAGGATCGTGGTAGTGAAGGCAAATTGTCGGCGTCGGTTCATTGGGAGAATTTTGGGAAGTGTAGTTCATCTGCGAAGGAGACCGCATATGGGTCGCTACTGCAACCTCTTAGTGAGTACCGCTCGAGTGTAAGGGGCTCGCATCAGGTCGGATTAAAGCAAGCCAGCGAAGGAATTCAGAGGAAGGCTGCTACATTTGTTTCCATTAGATTCGAAGAACACCAAAGTACACTACTGGCCATTAAAATTGCTACACCAAGAAGAAATGCACATGATAAACGGGTATTCGTTGGACAAATACATTATACTAGAACTGACATTTGATTACATTTTCACGCAGTTTGGGTGCATTGGGCATTGAGTCAAACAGAGATTCGATGGCGTGTACAGGTACAGCTGCCCATGCAGCTTCAACACTATACCACAGTTCATCAAGAGTAGTGACTGGCGTATTGTGACGAGCCAGTTGCTCGGCCACCATTGACCAGACGTTTTCAATTGGTGAGAGATGTGGAGGATGTGCTGGCCAGGACAGCAGTCGAACATTTTCTGCATCCAGAAAGGCCCGTATTGGACCTGCAACATGCGGTCATGCATTATCCTGCTGAAATGTAGGATTTCGCAGGGATCGAATGAAGGGTAGAGCCACGGGTCGTAACACATCTGAAATGTAACGTCCACGGTTCAAAGTGCCGTCAATGCGAACAAGAGGTAACCGAGACGTGTAACCATACCATCACGCCAGGTGATACGCCAGAATGGCGATGACGAATACATGCTTCCAATGTACGTTCACCGAGATGTTGCCAAACACGGATGCGACCATCATGATGCTGTAAAACGGAACCTGGATTCATCCGGAAAAACGATATTTTGCCATTTTTGCACCCAGGTTTATGGTTGAGTACACCATCTCAGGCGCTCCTTTCTGTGATGCAGCGTCAAGGGTAACCGCAGTCATGGTCTCCGAGCTGATAGTCCATGCTGCTGCAAACGTCGTCAAACTGTTCGTGCAGATGGTTGTTGTCTTGCAAACGTCCCCATCTGTTGACTCAGGGATCGAGACGTGGCTGCACGATCCGTTACAGCCATGCGGATAAGATGCCTGTCATCTCGACTGCTAGTGATACGAGGCCGTTGGGATCCAGCACAGCGTTCCGTATTAGCCTCCTGAACCCACCGATTCCATAGTCTGCTAACAGTCATTGGATCGACCAACGCGAGCAGCAATGTAGCGATACGATAATCCACAATCGCGATAGGCTACAATCCGACCTTCATCAAATTCGGAAACGTGATGGTACGCATTTCTCCTCGTTACACGAGGCATCACAACAACGTTTCACCAGGCAACGCCGGTCAACTGCTATTTGTGTATGAGAAATCGGTTGGAAACTTTCCTCATGTCAGCGCGCTGTAGGTGTCGCCACCGGCACCAACCTTGTGTGAATGCTCTGAAAAACTAATCATTTGCGTATCACAGCATCTTCGTCCTGTCGAATAAATTTCGCGTCGGTAGCAAGTCATCTTCATAGTGTAGCAATTTTAATGGCCAGTAGTGTATTACAGAGCGCTTCGGGAACTGAAATGGGAGTCCGTGGAAGGAAGATGACGTTCTTTTCGAGCAGCACATCTGAGAAAATTTCAGAGAACCTGTATTTCAAGCTGAACGCAGAGTGATTCTACAGCCACTAACATACGTTTCCACGAAGATAAGATAATACAAAATAACGCTCATACGGAAGCTTATAGAGCGACGTTTTTCCCTCGCTGTATTTGCTAATGGAACAGGAAGGGAAACGAATAGTAGTGGTACAGGGTACCCTCCGCCTCGCACCGTGCGGTGGCTTGCAGCGTATCAATATAGATGTATACGTGGATGTAGATTCACACATTAAAAACATTTCCGAGTGCTAAAATCATATCGAATATCCGCTGTAAGTTATCAAATGACTTATTCAAGGTGACCTTTACTATGTCATGTACACGGTGATTATACTCGTAATTAAAATTAAACTTTCAAAACGCTGTAGGAATAACACCACTGATCAGAATAACGTCAAATTTGCAAAAGAATATTATCGGAGAAGGGGGAAAGCGTATGGCTGAAGAAAAAAAATAGCGTGAAAATCTATCAATGGTTGCCGCTGTATGTGCCAGAATACGTAAATGAAAACACCTGTCATCTGCACGACCCATTGAAGTTGATATAAACAAGGGGCGTACACGGCTTTTCCTCCTTTCGCGTCTGCGACATTCGCCACAACTGTCTCAGTGCAGGAATGCGCTCTGCTTGTCAAGCTGTATTACCAGAATGATGACTGTGCACACGTCGCTCTACAGACGTTCCGGACACAGAAGGGTTTGAAAAAACGCGTTAGTCCGATGACTGCCGTGGGTCTGGAGAAAATGATTCGGAAACTCGAAAAGATGGGTTCTTTTGGTGTGCAACCTGGTAGAGGAAGGAAACGAATTAATTCGACGTCAGTGGAAGCAGACGCCACACAAATGCAGGAGGAGACGAGTGGTGGTGTGCAAACGTGTGGTGCAAACGTGTAGTGCACACATTGCCCGAACATTGGACACACCGGGGAGCACGTTCTTTGCTATCCATTCAAAATTACCCATGCACACGAGTTGCTTCAAATGGTTCAAATGGCTCTGAGCACTATGGGACTTAACATCTGAGGTCATCAGTCCCTTAGAACTTAGAACTACTTAAACCTAACTAACCTAAGGACATCACACACACTCATGCCCGAGGCAGGATTCGAACCTGCGACCGTAGCGGTCGCGCGGTTCCAGACTGTAGCGCCTAGAACCGTTCGGCCACAGCAGTTTACGTTCTAGCAAGAGAGACCTTCCACTTAGAATATCTTGCTCTCGTGGAGGTGGACAGTAATTGACAGCGGAAGATATTGTGAACAAACGACGCCCACTTCCATCTGACAGCATATGTCAATACATAGAATTGTTGAATGTGGGAACGGAAACTCTACACGCAAATCAACCGGTAGCACTTCATCCTGAAAAAGTCACTGTGTGGTGCGGGTTTGCGGCATCAATTGTCGTAGGGCCATGTTCTTTCGAAGAGACAGATGCTTCCGGTCCTGTTACCGTCACTGGTACTCGCTATAAGTGTCTTTTGCACAACCACGTCATTCTACTCTCCAACAGCGTGGATGGGATAAGTTTTATGCACCTCCGCACATTGCAAATCCAGTTAAGCAGCAACTGAAGCGCCATTTCGGAAATGCTAGAATTATCAGCCGCCATTTCCCTACAGCCTGGCCATCCCGATCACCTGATCTTAATCCGTGTTACTTCTGGCTGTATGGCTATCTGAGAGATTTTGTGTTCAGCGTTCCGATTGAAAACTTAGCTGCATTGAAGGCACGCATTGCGCAACACATTCTGAACGGGACCCCGGGAACACTTCGATCAGTTGTGAAACATGCTGTTTCTCGATTTCAACTTGTTACAGAAAACCGACACAATATTGGGTATGTTTTGCGCCAGTAAAATGGAAATTAATAATCCGATTTGATTTTGATTGATGCTTTTTATGCGGTTTTTGACCTGAGAACAATTGAAAACCGATGTGAGTAATGCATTTCATGCAGTTTTTGGCCTCAGGACAATTAAAAACAAATTTTTCCCATCCGATGTGATATGACCTTATCGTAGTGGATGGGCTTACGTAACTAACGGTATCACATCTGTACACCCATGCACACTGAGTAGCACAGTTTGTTTAACGTCAAACGTTGTACGATTCATTTGTCATTTGTAGTCGACCACTATTAAATTATGATGCTTACAGCACCATCTATTGCTACGTTTTGTAAATGTTTATTTTTCTTCTGTCATACGTTTTCCTCCTCCGATAA
Source organism: Schistocerca americana (assembly GCF_021461395.2). Classification (NCBI taxonomy): domain Eukaryota; kingdom Metazoa; phylum Arthropoda; class Insecta; order Orthoptera; family Acrididae; genus Schistocerca; species Schistocerca americana. The sequence goes on along the minus strand of NC_060122.1, from coordinate 745,767,124 downwards.
TATTCCGTTGCAATTTGACGTCACTGATCAGTGGTGTTATTTCTATAGCGTTTTGAAAGTTTGACTTTAATTGTAATCACCCTGTAATACATCACATCGCTGGACAGTTTTGCCTTGTGTGTTGAGAGCCTATGGTGGGGATTTAAAATGTTTTTACCATTCAGAAATCACGTCGAAGCTGTAGACCTGTACCAGAAGAAACTAATAGTGAAAAGACGTTTCTATGAGTTACCGTTCATATCTGAGCAGACCATAACGTTTTTATACGAATCAGTATCTTTAGTTCTCTGGCAGACGATATCTGTAATAATGTCTTCAACGTGTGATAGTTAACTCAGTGTGGCTGTCGACATCTTTGAGTCAACACTCACTAGCGGCAGGTCTCTGCCTGAGACCACTGGCTTTTACTTTGCACAATGAATCGCTGCGCCCGGGTCCCCACATAAATATCGACATTCTCACAAGTAAGTGATTTCCTTGGGAAATATCACCGGGGAGATATTTAACTGTTGTGCAGTTAACCTGTGACATCTATGTAACACTGATATCATTCTAAGCACACGCAGTGTTTTCTGCTACTCGCTGAGTCTCCTCCTCAAAGTACCATTTTGCGTGCATTTCCTTGAATCACAATGAAGTTAATTTCTACTTCATGTTGGTTACGTGATTTCCTTCATTTTAGAGTTCCATGCCTCAGTCGGCAAAAACGGAACCCTTCTAGGAACACTGTGTTGTCTGTTTCTCCATCGTTCAGACCCCTTCTTCTCAGGAGGGGACAGAGGTATCAAGCTGAAACTTATGTCAACTACAAAGTTTTACGATCTCTTGCCGACGCAAAAAATTTAAGCTTTTAAGTCAATGCAGTCAGAAGAGATCACTATTTTTTCACATACTTTGATGCAGATTCATTCCTCAAAATGAATAGGTTATTTCCCGTTGACCAAGAATAACGAAATTTGGCCGGAGGTTATGTATCACAGTACAAGTAATAAAAAAAAATCCGAAAATTGTTAACGTGTAGTAATATCAGATAAACAGATCTTCTTGCCATTTCTTATCCGTCTGTTAAAGCCCTTTCTTCTCAGGGAGGGGACGACGTATCAAGTCGAAATTTACGTCAGATACTAAGGTGTGTGGTCCCTTGGTAATATAAAAAATTAAAGCTTCTAAGTCTATGCAATCAAAACATATGGCCATTTATGTCATATATGTTGATAATCGCAAAGTGCATCGGTACGAAAGCGACAGCATGCGCTACACCAGTGTTTAATATACCTCTTAGGCTACGGACCATTTGTTCAGGTTGTTTATTTTAACACTTAATCCTCGAGGTGTGATCTCTCAAACCAAGTGAAAGTTTTCGTTCTCCCTCTGCAAGATCAGTTCTAGCGGAAGGCTTCTATGACTCCCTTCTTAAATTACCAGTACTGTAATGTTTTGCGTGTCGGTTGCGTTATCACCTTTGTTGTTGACACGTATTATTGACACCTGATGGGGTCTCTTAGACCGCATCTCGTGAACTACGTACCTTGCTTCTTTAGTATAGTACAAAATATGTTGGCAGTACCATTTCAGTTTTAACAATCTTAAGTTTGATGAAATGTTATTCCATGAATGGAGGGAGATGTCAGTAGATCAATAAACAGACGAAAACGGCTACGATTTTACAATAGCCAGTGATCACAGTTCCCCCTGCGAAAAAGACGTTCTCTCAAAGGAAGAACTTATTAACAACTGTGATGAGTGTCTTCAATAAAGTGGTTAATGTGTTAATTAAAATCAAATGTGTTACGGGTGGCGATAAAGAAAAATTTAGATCAGAGCACTGAATGCCAGTTTTGCAGTTTCTTTTCATACCCCTCGAGAGTAATTTTTGTGTGAAAGTTTAAACCCCGGAATTTAGTTTTAATTCAACAGTACTTGCTACATATATACTACAACGTTTGAGGGTCATCCCCGTTTACAAGAACTGACGTCGAACAGACGTGCAGAACTATAGACCTATTTCTCTAACGTCAATCAGTTGTAGAATTACGTTCCAGTATTATGACTTTTCTGGAGGCTAGAAATCTACTCTGTAGGAATCAACATGGGTTTCGAAAAAGACGATCGAGTGAAACCCAGCTCGCACTATTCGTCCACGACTCAGAGGTCAATAGACACGGGTTCCCAGGTAGATGACGTGTTTCTTGACTTCCGCTAGGCGTTCGATACAGTTCCCTACAGTCGTTTAATGAACAAAGTAAGAGCATATGAACTATCATATCAATTGTGTGATGGATTGAAAAGTTTCTAAACAACAGAACGCAGCATGTCATTCTCAATGGAGAGAAGTCTTCCGAAGTAAGAGTGATTTCAGGTGTGTCGAAGGGGAGTGTCGTAGGACCGTTGCTATTCACAATATACATAAATGACGTTGTGGATGACATCGGAAGTCCACTGAGGCGTTTTGCGCATGATGCTGTGGTATATCGAGAGGTTGTAGCAATGGAAAATTGTACTGAAGTGCAGGAGGATCTGCAGCGAATTGACGCATGGTGCAGGGAATGGCAATTGAATCTTCAAAATGGTTCAAATGGCTCTGAGCACTATGTCCCCTAGAACTTAGAACTACTTAAACCTAACTAACCTAAGGACATCACACACATCCATGCCCGAGGCAGGATTCGAACCTGCGACCGTAGCGGTCGCGCGGTTCCAGACTGTAGGGCGCAGTTGAATCTCAATGTAGACAAGTGTAATGTGCTGCGAATACATAGAAAGAAAGAAAGATGCCTTATCATTTAGCTACAATATAGCAGGTCAGCAACTGGAAGCAGTTAATTCCATAAATTATCTGGGAGTACGCATTAGGATTGATTTAAAATGGAATGACCATAAAAAATTAATCGTCGGTAAAGCAGATGCCAGACTGAAATTCATTGGAAGAATCCCAAAGAAATGCAATCCGAAAACAATGGAAGTAGGTTACAGTACGCTTGTTCGCCCACTGCTTGAATACTCAGCAGTGTGGGATCCGTACCAGATAGGGTTGATAAAAGAGATAGAGAAGATCCAGCGGAGAACAGTGCGCTTCGCTACAGAATCATTTAGTAATCGCGAAAGCGTTACGGAGATGATAGATAAACTTCAGTGGAAGACTCTGCAAGAGAGACTCTCAGTAGCTCGGTACGGGCTTTTGTTGAAGTTTCGAGAACATACCTTCACCGAGGAGTCAAGCAGTGTATTGCTCCCTCCTACATATATCTCGCGAAGAGACCATGAGGATAAAATCAGAGAGATTAGAGCCCACACAGAGGCATACCGACAATCTTTCTTTTCACGAACAATACGAGACTGGAATAGAAGGGAGAACCGGTAGAGCTACTCAAGGTACCCTCCGCCATACACCGTCAGGTGGTTTGGAGAGTATGGATGTAGATGTAGATGTAGGGCAAAATTCAGTTGTGTAACAGATCGTTTATACGAACTATTTAAAAAAAACGCACAAAAGTTTTTGATTTTGTGTGATAAAAGTAATATACTACAGGCGTTGTTTAGTGGAATTAAATTAACAAATAGGATTTAATGAACAGTTAAATAATTGAAAAAGTAATTATTACAAAGCTTAAATCAAGAATTTCAAATTATTTGCGCCTTAAATCTCAGGCTAAATTCAGGGGTGTAGGGATCCCTCCTCGTAGCAAATATTACAGAATAGTCACCTCTTTAGTTAAGGTTTAACTGAAGACACTGAAATATCTCGCAAATTAAAAGATCTTATGATTAACGAACAATCCTACTGGGAGACCATCTTCAGCTGAGCGGCGCTTGGGGCCACAGCGCAGTTGCGACACCTGCGGATGAGCTTATGACAACCCGAAACCGGTCGTGATAATAAAAGAAATTTACAACCGAAGCGGTATTTTCAACCTCTACTGTTATGATTAAAATTTGTTTTACTCGAAGGGTGACATCCAATGATACCACACTCGGTTCCCTACCTAGCCACGTCCAACTCTAAAATCTTCGATGGGGAACCCCGTTTGTTGCCACAGATTACGATTCTACGGCAAATTCTACATACGTTTTGTCTGAAGCATTTTCTTCGTTTCGCCTCAGATTGCGCTGTAATCGTATGAATAGAAATCAATCGTAATTTACGACGTGCTGCTCAATGGCCCTTGAAAACCAATGGCATATTGGATCCCACCTCCATGCTGCGGGGGTTGTATAGGCCATTATTTCTTAACTTTGTATTCCTCCGACATATCAAACAAGGGACTACTCGACGCGCCACTGCTGCAGTGGGTCGAGTCGAACGGTATTCTACTTTTCAAATTGGAGTAAGGGTTCAAATGAAGTACCGCCAACTTCAATACACTTCGTGATCAGCTTTTCAAATAACCGTACGTACACAGGACAGAAGCCTATCTGCGCATATGTCAGCACAGGCATTTGTGGTACGGTTTACCATATCTTCATGACCTGTTGGCATTGGCTGATACATCTTACCTCTTAAATACCGCCAAAGAAGGAAACGTGGCGACGTCACATCAGGCAACCTAGCGGGCCAATTACTACGACCAACTCTGCCGATCCTCATACCAGAGTAAACACGGTCTAATACCTCCCGTGCTTCAATTGCGTAATGCGCTAGGCAACCGTAATGCTGAAGCCACGTATGTTGTTGAACGTCCAGGACAACAGCTTGCTATAGTATTGGTACTTCCTGTTCCAAAAAGGTTGGTCCACCCAACGTGTCACCGATAGAATACGAATACGTTTGTTCCCCATGACGCTAGATCATACGTTAACCGATCAAGGACGTTGATGGACAACGTACCGTCACCACTGGGGACTGTCTATACTCCAGTAATGCATGTTATGCCGGCTAAGGCTACCATGGTTTGCGAATGTAGACTCGTCGGAAAATAGTACCTCGACAAAGAACATCGGGGTCGTTTGTACTTGTTGACGTGCTCAATCACAAAACACTGCCCGGTAATGGAAATCGTCGCCATGAAGTTTTTTTGATGCAGTGACAGGAATTATGGATGACACTTACGATGATGCAGTATTGCGACAATATTAACTACGATGGTTCAAATGGCTCTGAGCACCATGGGACTCAACTGCTGAGGTCATTAGTCCCCTAGAACTTAGAACTAGTTAAACCTAACTAACCTAAGGACATCACAGACATCCATGCCCCAGGCAGGATTCGAACCTGCGACCGTAGCGGTCTTGCGGTTCCAGACTGCAGCGCCTTTAACCGCACGGCCACTTCGGCCGGCGTATTAACTACGGACATACCACAATTTCGGTGTAATTTCCGGGCTCTTATCCGTAGGTTGTGGTGCAGTGCCGCTAGTAAAGTTGTTTCACGAGCTTCTCCTGTAACACGTTTGCTTCGTTTCCTTTTGCCGGTCTGTACACTGTCAGCAGATACAAAGGTGTTCACTACCTTGTAACGGAACGAACGAGAGTGAGCTTTCTCTGGAAAACGCTCGGTATACAAGGAACGAGCAACCTCACCTGAAACTTCCTGGCAGGTTAAAACTGTCTGCCGGGCCGAGACTCGAACTCGGGACCTTTGCCTTTCGCGGGCAAGTGCTCTACCAACTGAGCTACTCAAGCACGACTCACGCCTCGTCCTCATAGCTTTACTTCTGCCAGTACCTCGTCTGCTGTGAGGACGGGGCGAGAGTCGTGCTTGGGTAGCTCAGTTGGTTGCCGGCACGGTAACTCAGCGTGTTCGGTAAGAGGGTTAGCTGCCCTCTGTAACAAAAAAACTGAGTAAATGGATCAACAACGAACTGAAACGGGTGTCTTGCGACGTCCGCACCGAACAGACGAACGAACAAAATGAGGTTAAACAAAAAAAAAAAAAGAAAAAAAAGTTGGTAGAGCACTTGCCCACGAAAGACAAAGGTCCCGAGTTCGAGTCCCGGCCCGCCATACCGTTCTAATCTGCCAGGAAGTTTCATACCAGCGCACACTCCGCTACAGAGTGAAAATCTCATTCTAGTAACCTCAAAAAATGGCTCTGAGCACTATGGGTCTTAACTGCTGTGGTCATCAGTCCCCTACAACTTAGAACTACTTAAACCTAACTAACCTAAGGACATCACACACATCCATGCCCGAGGCAGGATTCGAACCTGCGACCGTAGCTCCAGACTGTAGCGCCCAGAACCGCACGGCCACTTCGGCCGGCTTTCTAGTAACCTCACCTTTGCTCCTAAACTCACCCTTATTCAGGATCATTTCACTTGTTTTTTTCCGTGGTTGCTACATTCATCGTCCACTTGTACGTCTGTTGTCCAAATGATTAGGTAGGGGTGCAGGTAATAAACACTACGTCAGTACTGTAATAATTAGAGACGCTATCTCTTAATCGTCTGCATGATACGTGAGCTCCGGTGGCAGTATACTGCCTGTTATGATACGCCGTAGTTCGCTACACGGCCATGGTGGCACGCTGAGTGCTCCTACGTTCGATATGTCGGAGGAATACGAAGTTGCGAGTGGCGTTTCCAATTACAAACTATAAAATGCTTGCCTGCCTGCCCTCGCAACGTGGAGGTGGGGTACCACGTGCCATTGGATATTCAGGGACCATTGACTAGCATGCCGTAAATTACTGCGATTACACCGCCATCTGTGGCGGAACAGTGCTTCAGACAAAACGTATGCAGAATGAGATTTTCACTCTGCAGCGGAGTGTGTGCTGATATGAAACTTCCTGGCAAATTAAAACTTTGTGCCAGACCGAGACTCGAGCTCGGGACCTTTGTCTTTCGCGGGCAAGTGCTCTAACAAATGAGCTACCAAGCACGACTCACGCCCGTTGTCACAGATTTAATTCTGCCAGTTCTTCGTCTCCTACTTTCCCAACTTTACAGAAGCTCTCCTGCGAATTTTGCAGAACTAGCACTCCTGCAAGAAAGGATATTGCGGAAGCATGGCTTAGCCACAGCCTGGGGGATGTTTCCAGAATGAGAAAGCCGTGAGGACGGGGCATGAGTCGTGCTTGGGTAGCTCAGTTGGTAGAGCACTTGCCCGCGAAAGGCAAAGGCCCCAAGTTCGATTCTCATTCCGGTACACAGTTTTAATCTGCCAGGAGGTTTAATATCAGCGTTATGGACCTGTAAAGTGACCAACAGAAGATTACTGAATGGTGCAGGCACTGACAGTTGAATGTAACGTGAATGAATGTATCATACTGCGCAGATATCCAGAGCATAAGCGAAATGACCACATACAAGATACAGTAGGAAAAACAAATGCCAGACTGAGATTCACACCAATAATGTTAAGAAAATGTAAATCGTACACAAAAAAAGTGCCTTACAAAGCGCTTGTTCATCGATTATTGACTGTTGTTCATCATGCGGACCCTTATCAAGTAGAACTGATATGAGAGAGAGATGAGATCCAACATGAGCGACGCCTTTATTCAAGGGATCGTTTAAGCGGCATGACAGTTTTATTGAGATTATCAACGAACTCCAGAGGCCCACGCTGCAAGAAAGGCGTTGTGATTTAAGGGACGGCTTGCTATTGAAAGTTCGAGAGAGTACTTTCCGGGAAAAGCTGAACAACATATAATCTCCTCCCACATACATCTCGCGAAATGACCACGGTGAGAAAATTCTAGAAATTACAGCTAATAAAAAGGCTTACCGATAGTGATTCCTCCAGCTTGCCATTCGCGAGTGGAACAGGGAAAGGGGATCAACATTCGAACGTGGTAGCACTACAGCAACGGTTACAGAATATCAGGTGTAATAGATAGTTCACTCATGTCGGCATGTAGTTGCTAAAATGATCTGGTATTTTATGACATTGGTTATTCTGATGCGAGAAGCCCTTGATTCTAGAGGCTTAACTTTTACATATGTACGACGTACAGACTGTGGTCGACACATTTAATGTAGGGATTGCATTACCGAATCGTGGATAACGTGAAGTTAGTTTCCTGTCCTTCTGACGAAGACGGGTTTAAATCCGTTGTAACTATGGTAAATGTTAAATGAAAACCAACATCTATTGCAACTGGTTGATTGTCTATTACACCTGAAGAGTGAGCCAGTTTGTGTTACCAGAAATGTACTCTGCCACACACCTTCAGGTGGCTTGCGGTGTGTTGATGTGATGTAGGGGCAACGTGTGGGACAATTTATGCCTATTTAGTTGGGGCTAGTTGCTATTGTGTAACAACCTGCCCCGTGTCACGAGCGTATTTTCCTTATGAAGGCAATAGGAGAAATTTCAAAAAGAGTACAGAGGTACAGCGCCTAAAGAAACCAACTGCGAAGCAGCAAAAGCGCCAATGTCAGATTATAAGATATTGGTAAAAACTAAACTGACAAATTGCAGCCGGCTGGAGTGGCCGAGCGGTTCTAGGCGCTACAGTCGAACCACGCGACCGCTATGGTCGCAGGTTCAAATCCTGCCTCGGGCATTGATGGTGTGATGTCCTTAGGTTAGTTAGGTTTAAGTAGTTCTAAGTTCTAGGGGACTGATGACCTCAGAAGTTAAGTGGTGGTGGTGGTTAGTGTTTAACGTCCCGTCGACAAGGAGGTCATTAGAGACGGAGCGCAAGCTCGGGTTGGGGAAGGATTGGGAAGGAAATCGGCCGTGCCCTTTCAAAGGAACCATCTCGGCATTCGCCTGAAACGATTTAGGGAAATCACGGAAAACCTAAATCAGGATGGCCGGAGACGGGATTGAACCGTCGTCCTCCCGAATGCGAGTCCAGTGTGCTAACCACTGCGCCACCTCGCTCGGTGAAGTTAAGTCCCATAGTGCTCAGAGCCATTTGAACCATTCTGACAAATTGCATGTAAGAGAGAAACAACAATAAATTATGCAAACTTATAAAATTTTTGATCAATACTTAATAGGCTACACAATGTTTAACAACTTATGCTACACACTGTGACGACATGCCCCGTTTTGAGCCAAATTGTTACAGTAAGGAAGACAGGAAACAATGCCAATTCAGTGATATTCCTGATAGCTGAGCGCAAGGGAAAAACTAGGCCGTGAATCTACAATAGTGGTAATACATTCTGAGATATTTAGCCTTATAATAGTTATAAAAACTTGTTGTGGAAAAACTAGTGAAAAAATTGAAACAACTAGTCCTGGTCTCCCCTATTTTAAAACTATGCGGGACAAAGACTCAATGTACCTCAAAGAAAAAGTCGTTAGTTTTGAGGTCAGGTGACCTAGCAGGTCAAAAGCAATGAACAAGATCTAGCTGTCTACCTCTTCCAATAGAACATGGAGAATTGGTGGTGATAACGCCGCGCCTGAAGATGAAAGTTGGGCGGGATGCAGTGATGCATAAAAATCAAATTGTTGGAATCTCCATGAAGTTGAGGAATCAACAAATTAGACAGCATGTCCAGGTATGACGTTCCAGTCAGAGTTGCCTCCCCAAAAAAAAGAAAGTCACAAACTTTGTGAACAGAAACGGCACAAAACACATGCAGTGTCAGTAAGTCCTTTGATGTTCGATGAAGAAGTCAGGATTTTGTACCCACCAAATTCTTACACTATGGTGGTTTACTTTACCCAGTGTATGAAACGTTGATTCGTCCGAAAACATGAGTCGTTCGAAAAAAGTGTCCTCTGCCGTGTCCTTCAAAACTGAAACGCAAAATTCGTTACTTATCTTATAGTCCTCCTCGCGAACAGGCCATGAAGCCCCAAAGGTACCGACCGGCCGCCGTGTCATCCTCAGACCACAGGCGTCACTGGTTGCGGATATGGAGGGGCATGTGGTCATTAATGTCAATACTAAAATTAAGTCTAGAACCACAGAAAACACAAGGTCCGTCGACAAGTGCAGTAGCAGCTACACTCTTAACTGGTATGCGGTTCTTCTTGTCTCCAGCTGTTGTGGCGAACTCGATGTTCTCGATCGTTTTATAGACTGTCTGTTTAGAACGGCGACGAAATCTCCTGTAAGGCATCGTGGCGGCGTTCAATGCAGTTGCCTGTGCAGCAACAGCAGCGCGAATGAGCCTCTGCGCGGCTCTCGCTCGCTTATACAGGGTGTTACAAAAAGGTACGGCCAAACTTTCAGGAAAAATTCCTCACACACATGCTATGTAGACATGTGTCCGGAAACGCCTAATTTTCATGTCAGAGCTCATTTTAGTTTCGTCAGTATGTACTGTACTTCCTCGATCAACGTCATCAAATTGTAAATTTTCACAATCAATATGTGTGGGCTGACGAGAATCCGCACGCAATTGTGCAATAACGTCATCAACACAGATTTTCTGTGAACGTTTGGGCAGGCACTGTTGGTGATGTCTTGATTGGGCCCCATGTTCTTCCACCTACGCTCAATGGAGCACGTTATCATGATTTCATACGGGTACTCTACCTGTGCTGCTAGAACATGTGTCTTTACAAGTACGACACAACATGTGGTTCATGCACGATGGAGCTCCTGCACATTTCTGTCGAAGTGCTCGTACGCTTCTCAACAACAGATTCGGTGACCGATGGATTGGTAGAGGCGGACAATTCCATGGCCTCCACGCTCTCCAGACCTCAACCCTCTTGACTTTCACTTATGGGGGCATTTGAAAGCTCTTGTCTACGCAACCCCGGTACCAAATGTAGAGACTTTTCGTGCTCGTGTTGTGGACGGCTGTGATACAATACGCCATTCTCTAGGGCTGCATCAGCGCATCAGGGATTCCATGCGACGAAAGGTGGATGCATGTATCCTCGCTAACGGAGGACATTTTGAACATTTCCTGTAACAAAGTGTTTGAAGTCACACTGGTAAGGTCTGTTGCTGTGTGTTTCCATTCCATGATTAATGTGATTTGAAGAGAAGTAATAAAATGAGCTCTAACATGGAAAGTAAGCGTTTCCGGACACATGTCCACATAACATATTTTCTGTCTTTGTGTGTGTGGAATGTCTCCTGAAAGTTTGGCCGTACCTTTTTGTAACACCCTGTATAGCATATGCCGTAGTTTGGAGCGTTATTCCGGACGCGCATACTGCGTGTTCTAGAGTATCCGCGTCCCGCTGGCGCGCCGCCACGATTGCGTAAGCCAGCCGCAGCTTCGAGAGGTCACCAAGGTCAAGCGATAAGCCTATTAATAGAACAAAACTGTTGCCTCCTTGAGACCCCCGGTTCGTGATGTACCTATGTCCGGTTAATGGCTGACGCTACAGATCGATTTACATAATGATCAATTTATTTATGAAAATACAAAGTACAGTCACCAACAAACTTAACATATTCACATACTCCTTTACCTTTAACCCAAATGAATACAGACTCATTTACAGATATTTTTCTCTTATTACGAGTATACAAAGAAGTCGAAATATAAGCTGATTTACCAAAGTCTTTATTTGCTCTTCCGGCCGTATGTCAGTTTCCGAGACCGGAGCCGCTACTTCTCAATCATGTAGCTTCTCAGTTTGCCTCACAAGGGCTGAGTGCACCCCGCTTGCCAACAGCAGTCGACTGACCGGATAGTCACCCATCCAAGTGCTAGCCCAGCCCGACAGCGCTTAACTTCGGTGATCTGACGGGAACCGGTGTTACCACTGCGGCAAGGCCGTTGGGTCTCTTACAGTCGCCGGGACGAAATTACATTGCTGCAGTAGTTGCGGCTTATAAGTCTTCATAAGCAGGTGTCGTTTCAGAAGACGCCACAGCGTCGTTTGAGGAAGCTGAAAGTTCCTAGCCTGCCGCATCGTGGACTTCAAGGGCTCCCTGTGAACGCATCTCGGATACGCTCGACATTTTGATGAGACGTGCATGGCCGACCACTGGCCTTCCCTTTACATCTGCAACCAACTTCCAAGATCTGTCTATGCGAGTCACAAATCTGCCTTTGCAGAGGCGGCTTCTTGCTGAATCAGCGTCGCAATGCACGCTGCTCTCGAACAATGGATTGACTTCGCGGAAGTTCAGAAACACAAAATGATTTCTCTGATGTTATATTCGTCATACACAAAAGCAACAGGATAGCTATTTCAAAACTTTAAACCTTCCTCTCATCAGTGATATACGCAATGTATATCTGTCTCTTATAGTTTGTCATTAATGAACAATTGAAATTTATCCTCTCTTTTTGAATCACCCGATACATAATTAAGTTTGTACGGAACTCCCAGAGCTCGAGTGCTACTCGCACTTTCCATGTTTTCTTTCTGCTCTGGGACACAGTTTTAATCTAACAGGAAGTTTCAGATTAGCGAACACGCCGCTGTAGAATCGAAATTCTTTCTGGGAACAATACCGCAGGCTGTACATAAGCCTTTTCTCCGTAATATACTTTGTTCCAGGGAGTGTTAGACATGCTAGGTACGCCGTAAAACGTTTGTGAAGTGGGAGAAAGGTTCTGTTTGATGAAGTAAGGCTGTGATGGCGGGTCGTGGATTGTACTTGGAGAGGTCAGTCAGTAGAGCACTTTCACGTGAAAAAGCCAAGTTTCCAGTTTTTTGTCTGCCAGGAAGTTTCAAATCAATCCATATTACGCTGGTGTGTGTGCAGCAGTTCGGTAGAATTCTCTGTGCTTCTCTCTCACATCAAAAGTTTTGCGCATCAGTTCTCCATTTAGACAAGTTTATGGGGAAAATATCAGGAGTGGTTAGGTGAGGTACACTTGTACCACAGAATACGGGCTGCGTGGACCTTATTTCCGTACCAGAATGTATTTAAACGGATTCTCAGTGCGTTGTCGCTCGTTCTAATAGAGTGATTTTTCAACTTGTTGCGACTGTCAAGCACTATGATGAAGAGCAGTGATTCTGAAAGAGACTATGTACGTTTTGATCAGAGGCCCTCGTAATGTTCAGTGTTCTTAAAAAACCGAGCGAGGTGGCGCTGTAGTTAGCATACTGGACTCGCATTCTGGAGGACAACGGTTCAAACCCGAGTCTGGCCATCCTTATTTAGGTTTTTCGTGAATTACCTAAATCGCTTCAGTCAAATGCGGGAATGAGTCCTTCGAAATGGCAAGGCCGACTTCCTTACCAATCGTTCCCTAATCTGATGGGACCGATGACCTCGCAGTTTGGTACCCCCCTCCCTCCCTCCCTCCCTCCCTCCCTCCCCCCCCCCAAATCAACCAACCAACCAACCTTAAGAAAAACAATGTTATTTCTGTGTGCCACAACTTGCGATTCAAGAAGGATCCTACTTTCCTACCTTTAGTGTGCGTCTATTTCTTTCTTAGAAATGTCTCATAGTGTTAGGCGCACAAGGTAAGATATTTCACGGGGCACATTTGTTGCTGTGGACATAGAGTACTGAGGATGAGAAAGGTCGTTTCTCGTGTAAGTACCCTTTAATTCTTGTTGTGCACATTAGGCTTTCAGATGCACAAGCACTCAACGGCACAGTTTCAAACTATATTGGACGACCGATTGCAACATGCATACATCGCTGTCATCTCACGACCAAGGTATGTGGCAATTGGTAGGAAGATGCAGTACCCTGGCATACCCATAGAGCGATCTCAGAGTAGTTCAATTAAATGGACGAGTTGTTCTCCTCGACACAGCTCAGATACGTGCACAATGTTTAATTACCCATACTGACGCCCGAACATACAGGCCATTTGTTCTGCAAACCGGGTACTGTGGCCATGGAATCAGTAAATGGTCTCTCTTATCCACAGCATAGCGCTTAGAAGTGGTTCTGATAACTGCCATGATAGATATATGCGCATAGCATATAACGGAAGATGAAAAAGCAGAGGCGTACGAACGTAGAATATAAGTACAGACAGACTTTAGCTCTTATCTTTTGCTGTAGAGAAACAACGCCCGAGTGATAGAACTATACGTCAGGTGGATTTAAAATGTTACGAGTCCAGTGATGTGCTAGCCAGGTTCTCAACTACAATTCGAGCGGTATTTCTTTCATTCAGCAAACAGTTGCGATATCAGCGTATGGCACTAATAACAGTTGGTTTTGCTTCTCAGAGTAAGTGCTCTGTGCAGTTATTGCGTTACTGTGTAACATTTTTACAGCTGTCCGCTTATCAGTTGCTACTGTTGTAAATTGGTGTCACTGCATGCAATAAATTTATTTTCTCTACTGCAACATGTATACACGGCGGTCTCTGTTTTTATTTACATTGGAAAAGAACAAGCAGTACCAAGCTATAGTTTGAGTTGCATTTAAAACTTCTGTCCGGGCTTGTACAAATAACTACATCTGTTTCCCTCCCTCGAACAATATGAACCAATACTACACTCATCACGGAACACACAATTCAGACATACTGCACATTGGTTAATAGTCACATATATTGGGGAAATAATCCTCTTGTAAAGCTAAAGGTGTCATTGATAGCAATGTATTATGTGTACACACGGCTAAATAATGACTTCTATGTTTATGTAATGTCTTCTATGTTTATGTAAAATGGTATCACAGAAACCACGAAAAGCTACTCAAAAATGTGTTTTCTTCATGCACAACTAGTTTTGATGAAGCTGCCATCCTAGAGTACAGATAAGGTTTACATAATTATTTATTTGACACCAAGGAATCATTCTATAGAATGGTCTGGTGTTAAGAAGTTTGTTTGCGTGACCATGCTCCGCAGCAAGCACAGATATAATTGTTTTGTAAATAAAACCACTTTTACTTGCTTTAAATTAATTTACTTTTCGCAGGCGCGTTTCGCCTTTTTCTTGCTCTAATGCATGTTGAGTGGGATAGTCTGCTGTGACCTGCGTTTCCTCTCATCTGGTCTGGAGGTCGCCCTACCCTCTATTTCCAAAACATAAGCACAATTTTGTATTCCGAACTTTTTACAATGTTCACCATGTTTTTTCCTTCTTTTTCTTGTGTACTATTATTCTTTTGCGACTAGATATAGCTATTTGTTCGAACACGGTGCTTTTAACAACGTGAATATTGTAAAGAAAAGGCGGTTTTATTTACAAAACAAGTATTGATGTAGCGTTAATTCGTAACTTCAAAATGCTCACTAGACCAAAGCTGGTCGTTGGTGAGTAAATAAACGTTACAAAAACTTGTGGTGGTTCACTTCATACCATTCTGTAAATAACAATATCTCTCAAGGGATCGAGAAATTTAAATAGCATCGTTTTAATAGGGGAGACCAGGACTAGCTGTTACAATTTGTTTCAATGATTTTTCTACAACAAGTTCTTATAGCTGTTATAAGGATAAAAAGTCACAGATTGAATTACCATTGTTGCAGATTAACTGCCTAGTTTTTCCCTTACGCTCAGCTATCAGGAATATCACTGCATTGGCATGTTTCCTGTCTTCCTTACTGTAACAATTTGCCACAAAACGGGGCATTTCGTCACAGTGTGTAGCATAAGTTGTTAAACAAAGGGTTGCCTATTAAGTATTGATCAAAAATGTTATAATTTTGCATAATTTATTGTTCTTTTTTTCTCTTACATACAATTTCTCAGTTTTGTTTTTACCAATATCTCATAATCTGACATTAGCGCTTTTCCTGCTTCGCAATTGGTTTCTTTTAGCGTTGTACCTCTGTATTCTTTCTGTAAGCACAGGACAGGTTGTTACAGCATAGCAACAAGCCCCAACGAAAAAGGCATAAATTGTCCCACATATTGCCACTACATCATATCAACACTCCGCAAGCCACCTGACCGTGTGTGGCAGAGGACATTTCTGGTAACACAAACTGGCTCCCTCTTCAGGTGTAATAGACAGTCAACCAGTTGCAATAAATGGTTTTCATTTAACATTTACCATGGTTCCAATGGATTTAAACCCGTCTTCGTCAGAAGGACAGGAAACTAACTTCACATTATCCATCATTCAGTAAAGCAATCCCTACATTAAATGTGTCGGCAACTGTCTGTACGTCGTCCATATGTAAAAGTTAAGGCCTCTAGAATCAAGGGCTTGTCGCATCATAAAAACCAATGTCATAAAATACCAGATCATTTTAGCAGCTACACGCCGACTTGAGTTGCTGTAGTGCTACCACGTTCGAATGTTGATCCCCTTTCTCTGTTCCACTCGCGAATGGCACGTTGGTGGAATCGTTACCGGTAAGTCTTTTTATTAGCTGTAAATTTTAGAATTTTCTCACCGTGGTCAATTCGCGAGATGTATGTGGGAGGAGATTATAAGTTGTCCGGCTTTTCCCGGAAAGTACTCTTTCGAACTTTCAATAGTAAGCCGTCCCTTAAATCACAATGCCTTTCTTGCAGCGTGTGCCACTGGAGTTTGTTGATAATCTCAATAAAGCTGTCATGCCGATTAAACGATCCCTTGAATAAAGGCGTCGCTCATGTTGGATCTCATCTACCTCTTGTAGCAGTTGTACTTGAAAAGGGTCCACATGATGAACAACAGCCAATCGAAGAACAAGCGCTTTGTAAGCCACTTTTTTGTGTATGAGTTATATTTCCTTAAGATTATTGCTATGAATCTCAGTATGGCACCTGTTTCTACCACTGTTTCTTGTGTGTGGTCATTCCACCTACGCTCTGGATATCTGCGCAGTATGCTACATTCATTTATGTTGCATTCAACTGTCAGTGCCTGCAACATTCTGTGATCTTCTGTTGGTCATTTTGCAAGTCCATACCGTCTTCTGGCGTTGCTACCTTCTTAACAGACAACCGCATCATCTGTGAACAGTCTTTAAGAGCATCGAACGCTGATCATTAATACACATAATAAAGAGAAACGGTCCTATTACTACTCTTTGGGATACTCCGGAAATGAGCTTTGTATTTGCCTATTTTGTTCTGTTAAGAGCGACATGTTGCGTTCTGTCTGCAAGTAAGCCTTGAATCCAGTTGCAAATTTGCTCAGACACTAGATAATATCGTTTTTGATTCGCTAAACGGTAGTGAAGGATGATGTCAGATGCCTTCCTGAAGTCAAGGAACACGGCATCTACCTGAGCGCCTTGAGCATAAAACATGTTCCATAATTCAACAACAGATTGACGTGAACGACATTGGCCTATAATTATGAGCTTCTGTGGTACGGCTCTTGTTGTAAACAGGAATGATCTGCGATTTTTTTTTCTCCATTTGCTGATATCCTTCGTTGCTCCAACGAACTACGACAAACTGCTGCTAGAAGGGGACCAAGTTCTTTCGCATAGTCTTTGTAGAAGCCTGCATGTATCTCACCTCGTCCTGATGCCTTTCCACTACTGAGGGATTGTATCTGCCTTTCTATTCCGCAATCTCCATCTCAGTATCTGCCATTTCGATGTTCTTAGGATGACTGCCGTAATTTTTCCCGAGGGCATGCAGCTTTACTGTATGAGAGCTAAATCAAACCAGTCTCAGGACTGAAGACCACAACAACAACAACAACAACAACAGGATGACTGAAAGGAGGAACAGTTGGCAGGAGGGACTAATTACGATCTTCTGCGCTGAAACGATTTCGGAAGACCGGATTCAGTATTTCGGCGTTCTCTCTGTTACAATCCGTTTCGGTGCTTATGTAGTCACTGAGTTATTATATAAACGATTTTGGACTGTCCACTGATTTTACGTAAGGGCTCTTACGGCTTAGCAGGCCGTTGTGGCCGAGCGGTTCTAGGTGCTTCAGTCCGGAACCGCGCTCCTGCTACGGTAGCAGGTTCGAATCCTGCCTCGGGCATGGATGTGTGTGATGTCCTTAGGTTAGTTAGGTTTAAGTAGTTCTAAGTTCTAAGGGGCTGATGACCTCAGATGTTAAGTCCCATAGTGCTCAGAGCCATTTGAACCATTTCCTACGGTTTCTAATCAGTTCGATTGACAAAATTTTTCTTTTAAAGTCACTTGATGCTTGGCTAATCGCTGTGTTCACGCTTATTTTAGCTTCGTTCGGCTTTTGCTTGTCTGCTAGGTTTTGACACCTCCCGAAGCTCTCTTTCCTCACAGCTGTTTTCTGAGACGGCTATTGAACCACGGTGAGTCTTTCCAAGCCCTTAAGATCTTACTCAGGACATACTCGTCTAGGGCATATTGAACTAAGCTTTCGATTTTTTTGTGTGTTTCTGCTCTTCATTTTCAGAATTGAATATTACATGACTCATATCCGTTTATTTATAAGCATCAACAGAGAACCAGTGAAATGTTAAATGTTTTATCTCTACCTGACTTCAAGACTTCCACATGATACGCCACTTGCACTGATATACAGAAAGTCTACTCCTGGCGGCCTCTGTAATAGTGACTGCCTGCCCTCTAGCGTACTGTACTACATATTGATACCATCTACGGGAAAGAAAGTGTGTTCCTATTAGCGCTTACCTCAAAATACGCTTACAACCTGTTGCCTGTGTAACAACTAGCCCGTTTCCTTAAGTTTATTGCTTAAATAGTAGACCAAGATATAACTGTATTTAATGTCTTAAAAATTACAAATAAGTTTAAGGAACTAAACTTTGCACATCAACACACTAGCATACGACTTGGAAAACGTCACCAAACTTGATCTTACTGATAGTAGCGAGCCCTGGATTTTACCTGTATGGAATGAGCGTAGAATAACAGCGAACGAGATGCTGTTCATGGAATCAGAAGCAGGCTACGCATATTGTTCATAGAACGAACTGAAGAGATTCTATACGAAAACCCGAACTCCGTCGGAAAATTTTCAGACGTTGTCCAGGGATATTTTCTGTGTATTTTAGTATAGGGGATACGAGGTCTCCAGTGGCTTGTTCGAGAATAATTGCTTGTCGTTTGATTGCAGTGAAAATACTCACTCGA
Organism: Schistocerca americana; assembly: GCF_021461395.2. Classification (NCBI taxonomy): domain Eukaryota; kingdom Metazoa; phylum Arthropoda; class Insecta; order Orthoptera; family Acrididae; genus Schistocerca; species Schistocerca americana. The sequence continues at coordinate 745,748,398 of NC_060122.1, read as the reverse complement.
AAGCCCAGATGTCGACAGCATTTTCTGTGCATCTTGTTTAAAAATAAGCTTATTTCCTTCACTCATTACGCAGCAATTCCCATTTTGCTCTTCGTCCCCAAGCTTCCGTACAGTATTTCCGTATCTGCGTTGGGGCCTTTTTTTCCACGATTCCCACTCGTGTGTTAATACTGCTAAACAATGATGTAGAGTTGGGCAATATCCACTTCCTGTATGTTTTCAAATGAATACATTTGGAAAGAGGCACAACAATTTTATGCTTAGTTGCTTCCACAGCGATGGCAACCACACCACAGCAGTTTTACTTCTGACGATTTTACATTACTTTATATTCCGTATTGTACGTTTGGGTAATTTTATATCACTGGCACATTTACACTCTTGTGACGGTATTTTTGGAGAAATAAATGTAAGTGTGGTGATGAATTGAATAAATTGTAATTTCATTATTTTTTTCGAGGCACCAGAGGCCAAAATAATGAGAAAATATCTTCCTAACAACCACCACAATTTCTTTTGTGTAAGCAAGTATCATCTTGTATGGCTGTTTCAGTTATATGTACAAAAGCCATCATAACCAATGCCTCGTACCCCTTCCACTCATATGGCCTTCGAAATTTATTTTCGGTGTTGATAGCGCAGCTGTAATGATGTCATCTAGGCTGCTACATCATTTTTTTGTTAGCGTGTTCTTTGAATAACAAGACATTCACATTCATGGAGTCAAATGTATGTTACGTTCTTTCGACGTTCCCATTTGCGTTGCTTGTTGGTCAGACAGAAACTGGCGGCAAGTAGCAATATGCCTTTTAGCAGCTCATAGTATTCTATAAAAATGATTTTTTTAAATATTTAGGGGCTGTGGATCACCGTCTTCCCAAAATATATGCTAACAATGTTCAACTCAACGCCAACCCCTTACATTATTGACAACTGCATTTTTCCGACGTTCTCCCAATGTTCGAGGGCTCCATCTAAAGCAATTTCGATATCAATGGGACATTAATCCCATCAGTATCAAGGCGTATGCCACAATGCGCATTGTCAGGTACGGTTATCCTACGTCCACCCAGAAAAAAATTAAAAAAACGAGAAACATTAATAGTTGTTGAATTACGTTAATAACATACTTTTTAAAGAAGACCTGATGTGTAAGTGGGATCCAGAACCTAACAACACCCTTTAACACTCAGCAACGTCATCGCACTTTCAGTACAGTGTACTATCGACTCTATGACCACCAGAAAAACTGCAAATTTCGTTCACTGGTGCTCACTTTTACTCTGAAAGTATTTTTTAAAGGAACATTGATGTATAAGTGAGGTCCTAAACCTCGAAGTATTGAATGCGACGGTCACAGGGGAAACTGAAATATGGCAGTGAGACTGAAATTTTTGGGCTAAGTGTAACAGATAAATTGGAAACGGCTGTTAGGGAATCTGGCAGGATAACTCATTAAAACAGTAAACATATTTTTTCAAAATTTTAAAATGAAAAGTAACTGATTAGATTCCAATATTTTCAAAAGGTCGGCGAAAAAGTACCCCCCCCCCCCCTCCCTCTTGGCATTGCGAGCATTAAAGATCCTTCCCTGATATCCTGCTCATAAAACGGGTTGAATAGCTCTGTTTTCGGAGAAACGAAGTAAACCTATTTAATCAATCGAAATATTATCTACAAGAGGCGATAATCTACACTATTGAGATACCATTTCGCGAATAGCTACAGTAAACCACATATGCTGATACGGGATAGCAAACTTTTGGGTGAAAATTATACAGGCTGTAGACCGGAATTATCCTGAGATACAGAAACAAAGCTCAGTAGACTGTTTCTGGGCTTGCGATCGCAATACCATGTTCTATAGAACATTTAGGTTACTGCTCCAAGGAGACCTCATCATCGTGGGATGCTTACCTATGATAGCTCACTATGAAACATGAATCGATCAGGTGTTCCAATTTCTTGAAGCGAAATGTGTAGGATACATACTTGTAAACAGCTTATATTTTATTTCGTAACCAATTGCCTGCCATGCCAAGGCGGGTGCTGCTGTTTTGAAAAACTACACTCCTGGAAATTGAAATAAGAACACCGTGAATTCATTGTCCCAGGAAGGGGAAACTTTATTGACACATTCCTGGGGTCAGATACATCACATGATCACACTGACAGAACCACAGGCACATAGACACAGGCAACATAGCATGCACAATGTCAGCACTAGTACAGTGTATATCCACCTTTCGCAGCAATGCAGGCTGCTATTCTCCCATGGAGACGATCGTAGAGATGCTGGATGTAGTCCTGTGGAACGGCTTGCCATGCCATTTCCACCTGGCGCCTCAGTTGGACCAGCGTTCGTGCTGGACGTGCAGACCGCGTGAGACGACGCTTCATCCAGTCCCAAACATGCTCAATGGGGGACAGATCCGGAGATCTTGCTGGCCAGGGTAGTTGACTTACACCTTCTAGAGCACGTTGGGTGGCACGGGATACATGCGGACGTGCATTGTCCTGTTGGAACAGCAAGTTCCCTTGCCGGTCTAGGAATGGTAGAACGATGGGTTCGATGACGGTTTGGATGTACCGTGCACTATTCAGTGTCCCCTCGACGATCACCAGTGGTGTACGGCCAGTGTAGGAGATCGCTCCCCACACCATGATGCCGGGTGTTGGCCCTGTGTGCCTCGGTCGTATGCAGCGCTGATTGTGGCGCTCACCTGCACGGCGCCAAACACGCATACGACCATCATTGGCACCAAGGCAGAAGCGACTCTCATCGCTGAAGACGACACGTCTCCATTCGTCCCTCCATTCACGCCTGTCGCGACACCACTGGAGGCGGGCTGCACGATGTTGGGGCGTGAGCGGAAGACGGCCTAACGGTGTGCGGGACCGTAGCCCAGCTTCATGGAGACGGTTGCGAATGGTCCTCGCCGATACCCCAGGAGCAACAGTGTCCCTAATTTGCTGGGAAGTGGCGGTGCGGTCCCCTACGGCACTGCGTAGGATCCTACGGTCTTGGCGTGCATCCGTGCATCGCTGTAGTCCGGTCCCAGGTCGACGGGCACGTGCACCTTCCGCCGACCACTGGCGACAACATCAATGTACTGTGGAGACCTCACGCCCCACGTGTTGAGCAATTCGGCGGTACGTCCACCCGGCCTCCCGCATGCCCACTATACACCCTCGCTCAAAGTCCGTCAACTGCACATACGGTTCACGTCCACGCTGTCGCGACATGCTACCAGTGTTAAAGACTGCGATGGAGCTCCGTATGCCACGGCAAACTGGCTGACACTGATGGCGGCAGTGCACAAATGCTGCGCAGCTAGCGCCATTCGACGGCCAACACCGCGGTTCCTGGTGTGTCCGCTGTGCCGTGCGTGTGATCATTGCTTGTACAGCCCTCTCGCAGTGTCCGGAGCAAGTATGGTGGGTCTGACACACCGGTGTCAATGTGTTCTTTTTTCCATTTCCAGGAGTGTATTAACCACCGTCAATAATGCGCCCATGGTCCAGTTCACCACCGTTTACAGACCACGATCGGCAGTCGAAGATGGACCATCACTCCTCAAAGGATTCTGCCGATATGCAGCTGACATTAATATATCCATGTTAATGGCGGTTCAGCGATTAAGTTACTGATTATATTATTTGAACAAATACAACAACTAGCCAACTTTTGTATAGTTTTATTTATGTCAGGACGTGTTTTTCTGCTTCCACCGATGTTCTGCCTCTGCATCTACATAAATATTGCGCAATCCACCATGCGTGGAGGGTACCATGTACCACTCACTTCCTTTCCTGTTCCACTCGCAAATAGAGCGAGGGAGAAAAGACTGTCTGTATGCGTCCATATGAGCCCTACTTTCATGTATCTTACGTTAGTGGTCGTTACGCGCAGTGTATGTTGGAGGCAGTAGAATCATTCTGCTGTCAGCTTCGAAAGGCACTTCTTTAAATATTCTCAATAGTGTTTTTCGAAAAGAGTGCCGCCTATTCTCCTGGGATTCCAATTTGAGTTCCTGAAGCATATCCGTAACACTTGCGTGTTGTTGGAACGTACTGGTAACAAATCTAGCAGCCCGTCTCTGAACTGCTTCGATGTCTTCCTTTAATCCGACCTCGTACTGATCCCAAACATTCGAGCAGTGCTCAAGAATAGACCCCACTAGCGTCCTACATGCGGTCTCCTTTACAGATGGCCCACGCTTTCTGCCAATAAACCGAAGTCGACCATTCGCCTTCTCTGCCACAATCATCAGAAGTGTAAGTAGGCTGTTTAGGTTTTTATGTTGGTAACGCCACGTACCGCTCTGTATGAATATCACTGACTGTTCAGTGTGCAGTCTGTGGCTGGTTGGACTCGTTGTTGGAATATTCGCTTGTGTAGTGTTGGGCAGTTGGATGAGAACAGCACATAGCATTGCGCAGTTGAAGGTGAACCGCCAGCAGTGGTGGATGTGGAGAAAGAAATGTAAGAGTTTTGAGAGGTTACTATAAGCGGACGATCTGGACGTGTGTCCGCCAGAAAAAGGAAATTTGTAAAGATGGAGGTCAAGACTTTTGAACATTATTAAGGAAAATACATTGTTTGTTCTCCATCAAAGGCTCTCATTTGCTAACTGTGGCTATCAATAGTTAGTTCCTTCTGTAGTTACAATCGCAGTATTGGCGCTCGCTCTATTGCAATAGTTCGAGTAACGGAGATTTTTGTGAGGTAAGTGATTCATGAAAGGTATAGGTTATTGTTATTCAGGGCCATTCTTTTGTAGGGATTATTGAAAGTCAGATTGTGTTGCGCTAAAAAATATTGTGTGTCAGTTTAGTTATGATCAGAATAAGTAGAGAAAGAACTGTCTAAGTACGTTCAGTTTCACTCAGCTATCTTTTTTACTAGCTCAGTCATTCATAATTTTTCTAAGGGGAAGTTTCACAATCTCGTACCATTTCATACCGTTTTGCAACGTTACGCCCAGATACTTAAACGACGTGACTGTGTCAAGTAGGACACTACTAATGATCTATCCGAACATTACGGGTTTGTTTTTCCTACTCATTCGCATTAACTTACATTTTGCTACGTTAAAGGTAGCCTACCATTGATCATACCAACCATAAATTTTGCCTAAGTCCTCTTGTATCCTGCTACAGGCAGTCATCATCGACACCTTACCATACATGCCGGCCGAAGTGGCCGTGCGGTTAAAGGCGCTGCAATCTGGAACCGCAAGACCGCTACGGTCGCAGGTTCGAATTCTGCCTCGGGCATGGATGTTTGTGATGTCCTTAGGTTAGTTAGGTTTAACTAGTTCTAAGTTCTAGGGGACTAATGACCTCAGCAGTTGAGTCCCATAGTGCTCAGAGCCATTTGAACCATTTTTTACCATACATACCGTACACCACAGCATCATCAATAGATTGCTGCGCAGCCTCTCCCCCAAATCATTTACGCGTATACAGAGTAAAAGCGGTAATCTTCAGCTGACATGCCCCACTTATATAGTAGTCAGTACAACGTTATTGTCTCACTGCATTTTGAATGGTGCAAAAAAAAAAAAATGGTTCAAATGGCTCTACGCACTATGGGACTTAACATCTGAGGTCATCAGTCCCCTGGACTTAGAACTACTTAACCTAAGGACATCACACACATCCATGCCCGAGCCAGGATTCGAACCTGCGACCGTAGCAGCAGCGTGGTTCCGGACTGAAGTGAATGATGCAGTTGGCTTTTGGCGTTCAAACTGAAATCAACAAAAACACTGCACTGATGAAGATTGTGCCATATAGAGAGCCACGTTTGTCCTGCTTATGGAAAGGCTGTCATGCTTGGAGGACTCACGTGCTTGTATCTCGAAAAGGGGGCCACACGTGCACTTGAATGTTGCAAGCACTACGAAGTCCAAGTTGGAGGATGACGAAAGAGTGAGTGGAGTCAGTTGCAGCAAGTGAAACCAAAAATATTTTCTGGAAACCGCCGCCGCCACCGCGGTAGAATCAGCGGACAAGACCGTTGCGCGTCACCTGTGGCTGTATTGGCGTGACGTCTGAGGTGCATATAACGAAAGTCTGGGCCTCAAGGTGCTTATGTTAAAGCCAATTGGTACACGGCCAAGGATAAGAAGCTTTCTCCGAGACGGTACGCCAAGGAGGTGTCTACGGAACACCGCTATTGTCAGTATGGGACGTAGCTGTTGTGTGGAGCCGCGCGGGATTAGCCGAGCGGTCTTGGGCGCTGCAGTCATAGACTGTGCGGCTGCTCCCAGCGGAGGTTCGAGTCCTCCCTCGGGCATGGGTGTGTGTGTTTGTCCTTAGGCTAATTTAGGTTAAGTAGTGTGTAAGCTTAGGGACTGATGACCTTAGCAATTAAGTCCCATAAGATTTCACACACATTAGAACATTTTATTCTTGTGTGGATACAATCTTCTGGAGCAGTCTTTTCCCGACTTACTGGGTAGCGATTCGACGGCAGCGATTCCAATGCAGGCGGTGAGAAGGGGTCCTACATTTCAAGACGAGCACAACATTTGTGCTTTACCAGCCGACTGCTGCGTCTTGGTGGTTAAGTGATCCAATATAGTGTACAGTCATTAGTTTAGGTAACTAGCTACAGCTGTTAAATATTTTAAGAAACGCATTTTTATAGCTATCAGTTGTGCACATTCAACGTTATTCTTCACCGGTTTCGGTTATTACAGCTGTCATCCTTATTTTCTTCTTCTTCCACTTCTTCTTCTTCTGCCCCACCTGTATCTGCACAGGATCGGCATGCTTATTAGCGGATTTGACGTGATTAATTTGAGGGGTGACTAGATTCTCTTCCTTTCCCCACACCGTTTGCCCTCTGGTACAGAATTTGTGTACGCCACCTGTCTGCATATAGTGTGATTCATGTGGAAGTGTGGGAAAGTTTCTAATTGTTTAGCAATCATGTAGCTGAGGCGGTCTCCGTTACCAGCACGGTATTCACCTAGTGGGGTTTGGAGAACACCTAAAAGTCATATCCAGCACACTGACTCCCGCCGTTAATCGGGCGGGCGGTTTCGAACCAGTGCCAGTGTACGTCCTCTTCCGAGAAGCGGCGCTTTAACATACGCACAGCTTCTCGGGCAGGTTTTTACAGCTATCATTACTGAAAGGAAAATACTACATCTGATGAATCAAAATCGCATTCTACTCATACAAGACTCATTAGCATACCAAACAAAACGTTGTCTTATGTATGTTTGACATACCACTATAAGACGTATTGTGGCCCAAATTGTGTGTGTTTCACATACCACAGTGTGACAATGTTCTGTTTCGTATGTTAATGAGTCTTGCCTGAGTAGTATGCATTTTTGATCCGTCTGATCTACTCCTTTTCTTCCAGTGATAATGGTTGTAAAACCCGAAATCAGTATTGAATAAAGTCGAATGTGTACAGCAGATGACTGTATACAGGCTTTTCTTCGAATAACGTACAGTGATGAGAACAAGGCATGCTTGGAGTGTATTGGTTAACAAATAATATTACACATGGAAAGTCCATGGTATTGTGTGACGTGCTATTGTTGTTGTGTAGAGACATATTAAAACCATTTTTATATTGCTAATTGCACACCCTGCAATTAGCAATATAAAAATGGTTTTAATATGTCTCTACACAACAACAATAGCACGTCACACAATACCATGGACTTTCCATGTGTAATATTATTTGTTAACCAATACACTCCAAGCACGACTGATTTGTTTGTTAAATTGTAAGCAAGATGATCTTGTCCGTTTTCTGCATAGACATAAAGATCAGACCGTTTACCGACTCTGGAGCATGCGACGTATAATCGCTCGTGTGAGAACCAATTGTTATCTAAATACAAAGCACACACTTACAAAGATTACAGTTGCGCTTTATTGATAATCGTAGCGAACACTAGGCGTATTGAAAATCAAAGACGTTTCAACTCGAACGCCATGTCGGTCGGAATCAGTGGTATTCGTGGAAGATTACATTTTCACCTTTATGATGTTGATTCATAATTGTTATTTCAGTTAAATTGTTCATAAATTTGTTTATCACTAATCAAGTGCCATTGTATAGCTATGGCTGATTGATGTTTCGGAGTAATACAATTAGCACTCCAACTTTCAGTTTCAGAATGTGTGGCTATTTGGTTTAAGATGATGACGTGCGTATCGTGCTCGTAGACATTTGTAGCCTCCAGAAAGTCTCTTCCACTCAACCATGAATTGCATCGATAATTTGTTTCGATTCTTTGGAAAATCTTCTCTACTATTTCATATTTTGGATTCACGATGTTGCAGAAATTAGATGGGAAGGTGAATTAGCCAGTTTTTTGATTTATAGGTACAGTACCGGTACAGATCTCGAATAATCGTCTCCAAAATATGTCAGATGTTGGATCGGTTTGAAGCTGAACTTTCTTACTTGTTGTTAAATGCAGCTTTGTCTGTGCTTCCTAGAGCTGAATATGCAATGCTAGCATGCGGTTCATAACATAGTTTTGAGTGACGTGTAACTGCATGCGTTTGCATGAAGTCGCCGGATACTAATTCCAGTCCAGTCACATTATTGTGCAAGTTTTTCAGTGTATGGTCTAATGCTTCCTGTGAGCCATTGTACTTTCATCTCATACAAAGATTTTGCATGTCTGAAGAACGCTTCCTGTTTCCAATGTTTTTGAACAATTACACATTGTTTTCTGTGAATTACATGTTTAGTTACAGTTTAAGAAGTGAAAACGTTTTAGTGAGGGTTTAAAAGCTTAATGCTCTGTTCTCTCTCCTTCCATCAACATGGCAGCTATGCCTGAAAAAGAAAGAGCTAATGGCCGTTTGCATGGATTTCAGCCGGGACCAAGGAAAATAAGAACGTTTCTTTAGTTCCACTTGGTACGACCAAAAAGTGCACTCCAGCAGCTTCATTGGCCACAGATTGTAAGATGCTATCAAATACTATCTTTTGTTCAGGGAGGCGTTTTGGAGCATTTTCTTAGGCAGCAAAGTGGACAGACACGAAAGAAGTGAAATCGATTTTCGAAAACGGGTAAATCACATTCCAAACACAAGAGATAAATTGAACTGAAAGGCAACAATGCGAATCAAATCAACTCTCATTTTGATTTTCTAAAACAGATAAATTACTTCCGAGATTAAATAAGAAAAAGAAACGCAGGTGTTCGAAAGCAATGTTGTGTAAAAATTTGAGGTCAATCGCCCGACAACTTTTCGAGTTTTACGAGCATAAATATACGCAGGCTGAAATTTTATGCATCAAGATGTATGCCTATAGCATATTTCAAACATTACAACCGTTATGTGGTTAACAATACAGCAAGTCGTTTGCGGCAGTGTTGTTATCATACGGGCCATATAGCAAAGTGTCGTGTCCGGAAAAGTACCATTTCTGTGCTACATCCTTTTTAAAACATATTTTCTAGTTAAGTATGCAACTGGCTGGTCGTAGTGGGGGATACATAGCATCGGATCGCCCAGTGACCTGGTTCCAGGCTCATTCACGTGGAAATGAGTGTTGGGGCAACACGGTTGAGTACACGTTTGCAGAATACACCTACATGATCCTTCTGTACGGCGTAGCTCCCGGTAATGGTAGAACTGTTCGTGGCCTATATGTTCCGCAAACCCTTCGTAGGTACAATGTGTGCACCAAACTTGGTGGTCGCGACATAGAACCTTACTTGTAGTGGGAAAAGTACGTTTCCAGTCACGGGTTCCATTTCAAAATATTATCTACCCAGTCCTCTCCACAAGTCCTACAAGTTTGTAAGGGGAATATGAGCACAATGTATATGGTCAAATGGTACGGTTTAGCGGGACGGAGTGGCCGAGCGGTTCTAGGTTCTACAGTCTGAAACCGCGCGGCCGCTACGGTCGTAGGTTCGAATCCTTCCTCGGGCATTGATGTGTGTGATGTCCTTAGGTTAGTTAGGCAGTTGTTGGGAAGGCGGATAGTCGTCTTCGGTTCATTGGTAGAATTTTGGGAAGATGTGGTTCATCTGTAAAGGATACCGCTTATAAAACACTAATACGACCTATTTTTGAGTACTGCTCGAGCGTTTGGGATCCCTATCAGGTCGGATTGAGGGAGGACATAGAAGCAATTCAGAGGCGGGCTGCTAGATTTGTTACTGGTGGGTCTGATCATCACGCGAGTGTTACGGAAATGCTTCAGGAACTCGGGTGGGAGTCTCTAGAGGAAAGGAGGCGTTGTTTTCGTGAATCGCTACTGAGGAAATTTAGAGAACCAGCATTTGAGACTGACTGCAGTACAATTTTACTGCCGCCAACTTACATTTCGCGGAAAGACCACAAAGATAAGATAAGAGAGATTAGGGCTCGTACAGAAGCATATAGGCAGTCATTTTTCCCTTGTTCTGTTTGGGAGTAGAACAGGGAGAGAAGATGCTACTTGTGGTACGAGGTACCCTGCGCCACGTACCGTGTGGTGGATTGCGGAGTATGTATGTAGATGTAGAGGTAGTTCTAAGTTCTAGGAAACTGATGACCTCAGGAGTTAAGTCTCAGAGCGCTCAGATCCATTTGAACCTTTTTTTTTTCTTTTTTGTACGGTTTAATTTTTAAGTCTGTGTGGCTGGTAGTGGTCTGTAATTTAAATGAAATTAATTGTAGTACTAATCATTATGAATTTACATCTGTGTCCAATGTAGTGGCCAGATATTTTAGAATTGTCATAATTTATAATTTAATTGCGTACTCCACTTTTTTCCAGGAAAAAATGATCTGGTACCTCTAATGTCACGCATTTGCTTCCCTAGAAGCAACAATGCTATACAACTGGTCCCACAAAACCCAAGCTTCCGTGTTACAGAACAATGTGCTTCGCAACGGCGACCTCTGCATTATCAAATAAGTTGCAAACTAGCCGGCTCTTGCGCGTGTGTTACGCACACCTGTGTTTGTGTTCACGTTTGTTGGAGGAGGGAGAATGATGCAGAAAGCACAAGGCAGCGAATGCCCCGCCGCGGCGCTCTGTTGACCTTAGGCGCCACATGTGGTTATTTATCCAACGCAAAGCGACGCGCCCCTCTTTGAAGTCTGCCGCGGAGTTCCGCCGTGTTTGCTGTCTGCCCCCCTGCCCTCTCCTGCGGAAAATGGATTCTGTAACTGAAAGAAACCTCCACGTTATCCATTAACGTCCTATTCTCGAGACTGTTCTCTGCTCCGTACTTTCGAGAAAATTATCAGCCTGGAGAGGAGAATTACGGAACTTACGCGTAACTGCGCACTGCAGACCTGGCCTTTCGCTGCAGTTAAGATGGCGATCCATTAATTTGCTGAGGTAAGTGCTGGGTTTAGAAACCTCGACAGCTAATGAAGAAAGAAAATAATTAAGTAGGAATTATGAAATGCGTTCCTTGTAATTGTGCACGGGTGAGAGTAATTAGAGCGTCAATGGTGATATCTTGGCATGTTCCGGTAATATGATTTTTAGGGTTTCCTAACACAGTCTTCAAAAACAGAACCCTTATAGCATCGCTTTGTTCTCCGTCTCTCTGACTGTTAAGGGGAGTTAGAACGGGAAAAAAAAATTCACATTTTCGGATTTTTATCCCATTATAAAATTTTCAATTTTCGGAATAAAATGATATATATATTACTTATAAACTCACATGGGAAGTATTTTATTTAAAAAAAAATAATCTACACCGGTTGAAAATGTAAAAATTTTACTTGCGCAACTTCAAGACCTAATAAAATCGACAATTTTTATATAGAATATTGTGTATTTCTGTGTTATAAAGGTTAAATTACGTGTTTGTATTGGTTATGTCCTGGAGAAGATGGGCACCAGGTTGAGGAAGTTGAAACAAAGTTTGAGAGACCAGAAATTTTCTGATGGTAAAATCATAAGAGGCAAGCTGACGGACAAAATGATTGATGAAGTTGAGCAGTATTATGGGATGGCCATTAGAAATAATACAGAGGATTTGATGAAAATGAAGCAAGCAGTATGTGCTACCCTCTTCCACAGACTGTCAACTCATGAAAAACCAGTACACCACCTTTGCCCTCCTGGACCTGATTCATGGTACAAGTACCGCTATGACCAGTACTCAGACAGTTCATGCAGCCATAAACATTCCATCCCAGCAGCAGGCATGGATACATGAAACCTATACACAGAGACCTAGCAAGTCCTGAATTACTGAAGAAGTGTCTGTATGGTGAGACTCAAAATCTCAATGAGTCGTTCAATAATCTTATATGGACTCGATTAGCAAAAAAAGATTTTGTTTTAATGGAGACGTGCCGGCCGGAGTGGACGATCGGTTCTAGGCGCTTCAGTCTGGAACCGCGCGACCGGTACGGTCGCAGGTTCGAATCCTGCCTAGGGCATGGATGTGTGTGGTGTTCTTAGGTTAGTTAGGTTTAAGTCTCTCTAAGTTCTAGGGGACTGATGACGTCAGATGTTTAGTCCCATAATGCTCAGAGCCATTTGAACCATTTAGTGCAGACACCAGAAGTGGGGCGACAGTGATGCTGTTATTGCTTTTAATGATGGCAAAACTGGTAGGGTGGAAGTGCTACAGCATAAGGGAATTAACCCTGGAGCAAACTGCATCAGAGAACTTGAACGGATGGACAAGGCTCAAATGGTTCAAATGGCTCTGAGCACTATGGGACTCAACATCTTAGGTCATCAGTCCCCTAGAACTTAGAACTAATGAAACCTAACTAACCAAGGACATCACACGCAGCCATGCCCGAGGCAGCATTCGAACCTGCAACCGCAGCGGTCACGCGGTTCCAGACTGAAGCGCCTAGAACCGCTCGGATACACCGACCGACTGTAATTAAAAAGTTGTATTTCCGAAAGCAGTGGCTGAAATATAATCCTTGGAGTTCAGTAGACTCAGAACATACAGTTTAATGTCCTGTAAAAATTTCATGTCAATGGCTACAGTGGTTCCTGAAATACAGGGAAGCCAAGTCACTAAGTTTAACATGGTCGGGATAGGGCGTTCCAACTGCCCTTAAGAAGCTTACTTCTGAGGAACGAGTGGACGTATCAAGTTAAAATGTACGTCACGTAATAAGGTCTATGGTCTCTCGAAGCTGTAAACATTTTAAGCTTCTAAGTCAATTCAGTAACACTATACGGCCATTTATGTCCCACATTTTGATACTCGAAAACTTGCTCATCAAAACCTGTAGGGTACTTCCCATTTACACAGAATCATACAAGAATTAAGGTTCACAGTAAAGTAAAGGAAAAAAATCTGAAACTTGGTAAAATGTAATTAAATTACAACATGTAATTAGACATTTGAACACATACTGCATTTATCCTCCGACAAAGGCATAATAGACGAATATTACTGCATGCAAACATAAATATAAGTTGTAGTCATGTTTTGTAAGTAAATATTTCGTTAAATCTTCTCTCTCTACATATGTAAATTACAGCCCCTGCTCACTTCTTTTTGTGTGTCCAGGTTAGTCTGAGAAACTGTTGTAGAGAATTTGACATAGACTTGGAATCCCTGGGACCAGTATCTTGCCAGTATATGTATCAATAACGGGGAAAAACAATTGAGATTCTCGATTCCCAGGATGACTGAACTGTATACTTACATAATTAAGTATGTACGGAACCCACACTGTGGGAATCCTTCTCGCGCTTGGACAACTTTCTTTTTTTTTTATCTTTGACAGTTAAGACTGCAAATCATAAATTCTACGCCACGCAAAACTGCTGCTATATACGAGTAACATGATTTCTGCAAATCTGCTGCGTGACGAATCGTTGGTGGTGCAGAAGCTGCTACTAGGCTTTGTGAGGTAATACACTCAAGGACAGTTGTCTCAAAGTAGGAGCAGATTTCCACGCACAACTGAGGGCAGACAGGATAAGATGGGCATATAAAACTTATTTGATTCTTGTAAACGACAACAGAAGATACTGCCATTCAGTTGTTTTCTAGTTCACAGTTACGTGGACCTATATCCATAAATACTACATCCAAAATGACACCTGCCTTGGCAGCCTACGAACTTACATGACAGAAGACACGTTTTACTAGCCCACACTGTCCGCAGTCAGTTTTGTGAACGTGGTAACTAGGTACGTATGCCCATGTCACATTCTCAAGCTCTATGAAGCAGTGTGGGTTTGCTATCTCAAGTGGCATAATTGAGTAAGATTGCCACTGACTCGCTTTCAATCGGCAACTAAGCACTCCTGAGGAAAATTTCTTAAGCCACCCGTTTTAAATTACTAAGTTATATATGAAGATGGTATCTGTTCTTTCGGACATGTCCAAAAGAACAGATACCATCGGTGACCATGCAGTTTGTTAGAATGAAATTACAATGAAATGAATACTCCTATCTGCATACAGGCGTTGACATAAGTCAACGGAGACAGTTGAAAATGTGTGCCCCGAACGGAACTCGAACCCGGGATCTCCTACTTACATGGCAGACGCTCTATCCATCTTTTCTTTTATCTCAATTTGTTCTATATTGTTTGTGAAATTTGTTCGGGGCGGACATCTGATGACGCCCTTTCAGGTTATTCGTTAATCTTTTCACTCAGTTTTTTATTATAGATGGTAACTAACCTTCTGACAGAGCACGGTCCATCCAAGCCACCGAGGACACAGAGGATAATGCGACTGCAGGGACTTATCTCTGGCGCGCCTCCTGTGACACCCACAATCGCAACAATCGCAACATATTGTCCCGCACTATATTCATATTGCCCTTGCCCATTATACTCACTACTCGCGGCTTGTTGCCGATTCCCGTAAGAGTTTGAGCACTGTTTGTGCATCCGCAGGGGCACTATGAATTTCGTGCGGGACAATAAGTTGGGACCGTGGATCTCACGGGAGGCGTGCCAGAGATAAGTCCCTGCAGTCGTGTCCTCAGTGTCTCGGATGGATAGAGCGTCTGCCATGTGAGCAAGAGATCCCGGGTTCGAGTCCCAGTCGCGGCACACATTTTCAACTCTCCCCCTTGACTTATATCAAAGCCGGTATGCAGAGGGGTCTTCATTTCATTGTAATGACTAAAGTGTTTGAAAACTGTCGTACTATAGGGCTCTAGTAAAGTGAGTTAGTTATTTTGCTATCTCATTTGCATTATTAGACTTAAAATTTGTTTTGCGATGTATCAGACTTCTTATGTATTGGGCAAATGATCATGTCTTTATTAATTTGTTTTAAGAGCTGTCACACTTCTACCGTTATTGGGCAAATGATCGTATATTTAGGTGGCATGATATACATATCTCTGAGTCACTGACAGCCTTAGTAATTGTTAAAGACAGCAACTTTACGAGTGTAGCAGATGTCAACATCACTTTTCTTATTAAATTTTATTTACGAATATATTATATAAATACCGAAACTGCAGCTAAAAGGGGTTGTTAAAAAGTTTTCGTTCGAAGGGCGTACAGTCAAGAATCGTAAGCCAATCAGGCAATTCCGCCGTGATCATTGAGGCTAGTGGCATTTTGACGCACAAGCTTGTAGATACCCATTTGGCAGAACAGCTTGTTTTGCTGCGTGAAGAAGTCAGTAACTACCTGCTGCACATCCTCGTCCGACAGAATCGCCAACACTTGAAGACCTTTCTTAAGGGGATGCAGGCGTGATAATCGCGTGGGCAGTGGTCAGGACTAGAGGGCTGGTGCTCTAGTGTCTCCCATTTGAGTTGACTTAACTTCTGCGTTACGACATTTGTGGTATGGGGACGTGGGTCCAGCACAGAACTTGGCTCGTCATACCGCAACAGTGATTCTCGGCAGACATGCCGCCCCATACACATTCTTTATTTTCCGATGGATGTCAACCTGTGTTTGTCTTTCGGCGGTCAAGAAACGACTGGAAATGGAAATGAGCGTTTGGCGCCATTGGCCGGGAGGCCCCTTGCGGGGCAGGTCAGGCCGCGTTAGTGCAGGTCTTATTACATTCGACGCCACATTGGGCAACCTGCGCGCCGGATAGAGATGAAATGATGCAGACAACGCCCAGTCCCTGAGCGGAGAAAATCTCCGACCCAGCCGGGATTCGAACCCGGGCCCGTAGGACGGCAATCCGTCACGCTGACCTCTCAGCTATCGGGAGCGGACCAAGATATGAATAACAGCACGTTGGTCTTCTTTGGACGCATTTGGTGGTAACGTCGCCATAGTTCACGTTTCCGTATTTACTGCACGCACGTCGGAAAGACACGAATGCCACATTAATCCCTTACCAACTCGTCGGTGCCTACATATCCGCATCGGTGTCGCCCTAGGTTGCATTTAGGCTGGAGTAACGCCCTCAAACGAGACCTCTTTGAGCGCCTCTTAAACATACCTCCTCACTACTTAACATGTTCTTTTTATTTTTAAATTTAAATCTTCTTGAATATGTACATCTAACATTTTTAAGCAACAGACTGACTCTTCTTCATGTGCTGCATGTTCCTTCTATTGTATAGAACTGATTGAATATACCGTACTTTTTGAAAATTGGAGGAGAAACCATTCACTGAAATCTAACTGTTATACATGTGAAAGTATTATCAGTAACTTTTCCGTAGCTGTCTCTCTCTTTGGGTTCATTATAACACCTTCATTATCTGCAAGGTGCTTGAAATATGGTAAGTGGAAGATCAATTCCATAACAAAGAAGAGGAATGGTCCAAAATGGAACCCTGCGGGACGCCATGCGTGATTTCGCTCTATCTTGAATATACGTTCTACACACAGCAGAAATACTAACACATTCAGTACGAAGTTGAAATTCAGGCTAAATCCACTAATTGGACACACACAACGTGGAGCAGCAATGACTCTGAGCGTCGTTTATAGATTCAAATACCGAGGAGTTTACAGCAGGATTCTGTTCGGTACCAACCCTTGTGGCGTTCGCGGCACCTCGTGCAGTGTTACATTTCGTCGCTCAGTTAACGCACACAAATACTGGTGTGCCCCGCTGCTAATTGAGCGGTGAGAAATACAGCTCGCTACACGGGCGAGAACTTATTTAAGAGTGGTGGGATAGTTACGCGTACGGGGTGCCAACGCGTAAGCGTGCGATCATGATATTTCTTGGCGATTGCAGGGTAAAGTGGTTGCATCACAAGAAATTCTGCAGACACCAGAACGAAGTACGGACCTCGTAAGCCACAAAAAAATCAAGTTTATAGATTTTCATAGGCTGTTCGTCTCTTTTGTAACTTCTCTCAGTACGCTAGCAAGTCTGTTTTTTCCTTGTAGGAAGCTCTACTTTCTTTGTTTCTACATCGGACAACACTATGAGATTTCTAGACACCATAAATAAGAGATGTGTCATGTGCATATACACAGCAAATGGACGGAATGAGCAGAGCTGTACTGAATTTTACTGCCAACGTGACAGCAAAAACCCACCTCACACCTCTTATGAAATTCTAAGCTCTGCTGGTCTTCTCTTTGCATGTGTCGATTCCGTGCTATTTTGAAGCGACACCGAACCTGAGGGTGACGTCGCAGGGCGCAACGCTTTTGCATTATTACAGAGGTAGCTCTTAGGCACGTATGAGCCACATTTCAAACTTCCGCGTCGCTACGGGAGACAATTGTGGAGTTTCGAAAAAATGTCCGTTTAATTGAGTTGTGCAGTATACTTTCAGTGGTAGGGGGTTGTCTTCGTGACATTTTCATATGTTGGTCGCCAAGGACATACAGTGAATACTACATTCCATGAATATAGCGCTTGAAATGAAAAAAAGGTAAGCTTTGTTCGAACGACAATGAAGCTTCCAGTGTTTCTTTTCTTCATCATTGATCTCGGTGAGTTCTACCTTTGATCGTGGTTTTAAGGATGATGACCAATATCTGACCACAATGTTAAGGGAGTTTTAGGGGGGGGGGCGGGGTTTTCAGTCGCAAGAAGTTTCATCTGCACAACTTGTAGCGCCAGACGAAAAAAATACTTGAGATATTCGCCACGGCACTGTAATGGGTTCTATCAAGACTAGATTTTCTTCTGGAGGAGGTCAACTGAATACTACGCCACTCACAAAATATTAGATCACTTTTTTAAAACTTGAACAACACGAAATACTTATGTCATAATAAACGAGTACGAACATCCAAAATGCTACGGCAGACCGACGTCCGAAGTCAAGTCCTATAGCCGGCCGACGTGGTCGTGCGATTCTAGGCGCTGCAGTCTGGAACCGCGAGAGCGCTACGGTCGCAGGTTCGAATCCTACCTCGAGCATGGATGTGTGTGATGTCCTTAGGTTAGTTAGGTTTAACTAGTTCTAAGTTCTAGGGGACTAATGACCTGAGAAGTTTAGTCCCATAGTGGTCAGAGCCATTTGAACCATTTCTAGTCCTATAGTTTTGTTCGTCTGTTCGATAATACTTTCTGAAAACAATCCATGTCCATAGGAATGCCTCTGTATTTGTCGATGTGGCTAAACTTTATAAGTTATCACTTGACACAATACAGAAGCATAGTGTCATCTGAGCGTACAACTGTCTATAGCTTTGGTACAGTATTGACTTCTAATACAAGTTACAATTATATATATATATATATATATATATATATATATATATATATATATATATATATATATATATATATATACCTACGGCTACTGGCGGGCGTTGATATATATCAACAGGGACAGGTGAAAATCTGTACCGCGACCGGGACTCGAGCCCAGGATCTCCTGCTTACGTGGCAGACGCTCTATCCGTCTGAGCCACCGAGGGCACAGAGGATAAGGCGACTGCGAGACCCACATTCTCACCTTATATGTCCACACACTACATTCGTAGTGCCCTACCCAACAGACTCATTACTCGTGGAAGACATTCTAACCAAGTCCCATATCCATATAACTATCTAATACAAGTGGCGCTGCTGGACATGAAGTAAGATGATGCTGTGGTCGTAAGCGATGACTGCAGACGGAGACTGAGCGGCACTGCTCCATGACGTATGTAATCTTCCGGCAACGGTGGCGTGTGAAACACATTGAGGGCGTGTCTGCGCCGACAACTCGCAGGCAGCGGCTGTCCTTACGTGTTGTTACGTCGTGAGGCACCAACTTGTACAACGAACCTTGATCTTTGGACTACACCACACAACCGCATAGCATTCTGTTGGAATAAGTAACAATGGATATATAACTATTCAAAAAAGGCACATTTTGCTGACTTCACCTGTACTATGTCATTTGGGATCATATACTGGAGAAACGTCACCAACCCAGCGACAGTTTTAAGAGGTCTAAGTATCTACTAAGACCCTGTATATTACAGCATAGAAGGCAAGATTACGGAAGGAAGACTATACAAAACGGAAAATTTCGTGTTGACTGCCCTCTGTTTTCGATTTCTGACAACTTAAGCGATCTATCAGCACAGTGCTCTTTAGAAGCGTTTCGGAATGTTTATGTTTTGTGTGAGTAAATTGAGAAAAAGATAGGGTGATGAGAGTATTTGAACATGAATGCCTCTATAATCCGCTTCCTCGATTCGTCGTTACTTCCGTATCTCATTTATGCTACAGCTGCTGGTCGGTAAGAAGCGAGCGCATCCATGTGTTGCCAGTATTGACTGGGGAACAAGCGAACATTCTTCTACCTCACGATTCCTCTAGCCGCATCGGCTATACCATTGTTTCTCCACTCCTGGCATTCAGTTGCGCCAGTCTTCTTTCCGTAGAAAGACAAACATGGAGAAAGATTATGTCGACAGTAGTATGAATTATTATACGAAAACTTATCGAGGCCTGACGGTCGCAGAATTTTAACTATCGATAGTACTTAGAGGGATTGAAGTTTATAACCACGTTCACTGTCAAAAAGATTTGGAGGAAAAGCGGTCAGTAAGGCAGCACGGAGATTTTTTACAAAAGATTGCTATAATACAGTTCCCGGTTATATGGCGCGGAGTCGTCTGCCAGGTTATGGTGTGGCCCCGTTGGCTCGTCAGATTTTCCGCTGGAAGCTCCACCAGCGGTTTCTGAACTTCATTCTGATGTGGGACGGCGATGTTGGAAGTTTTGCTGTGTGTGTGTTGCACGTTACGCTATTTGTTGGTACTAATTTATTTGCTCAACTGGAGTATCTTTTGGTTTTCCCGCTGAGTGGGTCGTTGCCCACCCGGTCAGCTCAGCGTTACTTTTGGTAGTGCCTGATTGTTCCTTTTTGAAGGAATTCACGTAGGTGGTTCCTGTTACCTGCCCGGAGTTGCGTTCATGTATGGTATATTAGGCATTTGATGTGTTAGGTAAGGTCTGCCTAAGAAAGGCGATTCTGGACAGTATATGCATAGTGAATTACTGTTGCTTGGTATATGTGGTCTTCTGGGGCCTGAACTGTGGTGTCACCGCCAGACACCACACTTGCTAGGTGGTAGTTTTAAATCGGCCGCGGTCCATTAGTACATGTCGGACCCGCGTGTCGCCACTGTGTGATCGCAGACCGAGCGCCACCACAAGGCAGGTATCGAGATACGGGATAGCACTCGCCCCAGTTGTACGGACGACTTTGCTAGCGACTACACTGACGAAGCCTCGCTCCTTTGCCGAGCAGATAGTTAGAATAGCCTTCAGCTAAGTCCATGGCTACGACCTAGCAAGGCGCCATTAGCCTTACATAGCAATTGATACTTATCGTATAAAGCATGTCTCATCAAGAACGATGTATACAACAAGGATGGATTAAAGTTAAGTATTCCAAAAGCTACGTACTTTTCTTTATAGCATTCATTACGTATCCTCTTTCAGACCTCACGCCATCCTTCGTGTGTTTATAGCGTGCATTGCGGTCCCCTTAAATCACACTGTGCCGGCACTTCCGTCGACACATCATGAACAACACCGTCTCGTCAATTTGGTTTGTGTAACAGCATTTAGTGGTATGTTCTGTATTTTTATCTCACTATGTTATTATTAACAGGAACCACCTACGTGAATTCCTTCAAAAAGGAACAAACAGTGACCACCAAAAGTAACGCTGAGCAGACTGGGTGGGCCACGACACACTCAGCGGGATAACCAAAAGATACTCCAGTTGAGCAAATAAATTAGTACCATCAAATATCGTAACGTGCCTCATACACATAGCAAAACTTCCAGCATCGCCGTCCCATATCAGAATGAAGTTCAGGAACCGCTGCTGGAGCTTCCAGCGTAAAATCTGACGAGCCAACCGAGCCCACACCCCAACCTGGCAGACGACTCCAAAATTCAGCCACTAGTTGTCTCCGGGTCAGAGTATCACAGGACCCCAACCGACCTCCACATCAAACAGGCAGGCAGAACAAATTCGCCGACTCATATTAATCACCACCGCATGGACAGCACAGCGGCGAGTCACCTCCGTCCCAGATCACTCTGCTCATGTTGTGAAGCACAGCAACCTTCCGCTAGTCACCAGCAGGTCAGGCAGAGCGAACTTCACGTTACGTGCAGTACCCGGAAACCGACTACCCTCTGGCTTTCCGCCGGCCACCGCAAACACACGCCAGCGACGTAATAGCAAACCACCACCGGAGCACCACCCGCACCACAACAGCGAACTACACTACTGGCCATAAAAATTGCTACACCAAGCAAATAACTTACTACAGACGCGAAATTTAACCGACAGGAAGAAGATGCTGTGATATGCAAATGATCACCTTTTCTGAGCATTCACACAAGGTTGGCGCCGGTGGCGACACCTACCACGTGCTGCCACGAGGAAAGTTTCAAACCGATTTCTCATAGACAAACAGCAGTTGATTGACGTTGCCTGGTGCAACGTTGTTGTGATGCCTCGTGTAAGTAGGAGAAATGCGTACCATCACGTTTCCGACTTTGATGAAGGTCGAAATGTAGCCTATCGCAATTGCGGTTTATCGTATCGCGACATTGCTGCTCGCGTTGGTCGAGATGCAATGACTGTTAGGAGAATATGGAATCGGTGGGTTCAGGAGGTTAATGCGGAACGCCGTGCTGGATCCCAACGGCCTCGTATCATTAGCAGTCGAGATGAAAGACATCTTATTCGCATGGCTGTAACGGATCGTGCAGCCACGTCTGGATCCCTGAGTCAACAGATGGGGACGTTTGCAAGACAATAACCATCTGCACGAACAGTTCGACGACGTTTTCAGCAGCAGGGACTGTCAGCTCGGAGACCATGGCTGCGGTTACCCTTGACGCTGCATCACAGACAGGAGCGCCTGCGATGGTGTACTCAACAACGAACCTGGGTGCACGAATGGCAAAACGTCATTCATTCGGATGAATCCATGTTCTGTTTACAGCATCATGATGGTCACATCCGTGTTTGGCGACATCGCGGTGAATGCACATTGGAAGCGTGTATTCGTTATCACCATACTGGCGTATCACCCGGTGCGATGGTATGGGGTGCCATTGGTGACACGTCTCGGTCACCTCTTGTCCGCATTGACGGCACTTTGAACAGTGGACGTTACATTTCAGATGTGGCTCTACCCTTCGTTTGATCCCTGCGAAACCCTACATTTCAGCAGGATAATGCACGACCGCATGTTGCAGGTCCTGTACGGGCCTTTCTGTTTACAGGAAATGTTCGACTGCTGGCCTGGCCAGCACATTCTCCAGATCTGTCACCAATTGAAAACATCTGGTCAATGGTGGCCGAGCAACTGGCTCGTCACAATACGCTACTCACTACTCTTGATGAACTGTGGTATCACGTCGAAGCTGCATGGGCAGCTGTACCTGTATACGCCATCCAAGCTCTGTTTGACTCAATGCCCAGGCGTATCAAGGCCGTCAATACGGCCAGAGGTGGTTGTTCTGGGTACTGATGTCTCAGGATCTATGCGCCCAAATTGCGTGAAAATGTCATCACATGTCAGTATTAATATAATATATTTGTCCAATGAATACCCGTTTATCATCTGCATTTCTTCTTGGTGTACCATTTTTATTGGCCAGTAGTGTATAATCGATTATAGAGCGCGCTCTACACAAGATCACAGGATAGCGGAGCGCGCCGTGTCACCCGGGAAACACGGGAGATATGGTCATCCTAAACGATCTCGAACACGGTTTCCTCTCTTCCTTTCCTTGTCCGTCATCTATTCTTCACTGTGGACCACAAAAGGTGATAAGGGTAATTTCTTCTGTGCTACTGCACGGGGAAACGTCATTTACCTCCCTCCCCCCCCCCCCTTTTCAGAAGAGTCAAGCGCACCGTCGAACAAACTTACGGCGAAACGTGCTCCGAGTGGCAAGGAATTTAGTTACGCAGTGTAGCTCTGGAACGGTGCACGACGGCAGTTACGCGGTACTGTGCTCTTGTAGAAACGAGAAGCGTCCGAGCTGGTAGGCATGGAAGTAATTTTTCGGTCATCTGTCAGTCTTGCCACGAGAATCACGTGCCGCTGAGGCACGTCCGGCAGCGCGTGGCCGTGCTGAGGGCGGGGGCGCAGCACAAGACAGGGGGCGCGGCGGCCGCCTCCAGCCGGCTCTCCGGGGCGACGTGACTGGGGCCGCAAGCAGCGGCGGCGGGGGGCGGCAGGGGGGGGCGGGGGGCGCCAGCTGTCACCACGCTGAACGCCCCCCCACAACCCACCACCATGCCGGCCCAGTCTCTCTGCAGCTCTGCTGAAAACTACGCTTCCGAACATTAATCGTAATCACAAGGAGTTGTATAAATGACGGCTGAAGGTAGCTTCCCGGTCTGCAGTAGAATGCGGAGTGCCCTCAAATTGCATTACATGTTGGCATTACCGCCAAAGGTAGCCATCATCGACTAACAACTAGAAATCAGAAGTGAACTCTGTATACTCGCTTGAAACTCACCGACGTATCCTATGACGTCACCTCCGAACTCGGTCTCTCCGAACGGTCGGACGCTCGATTCGCCAGTCTCTGCCGCTGATAACTTAACGAAATACTCGTCACCTGAGTCTGTTGGGTACAAGCTGACTGCTCTCGCATATAGAGGACTATCGAGGACTCCTTGCATTGCTGCTACATACCCAACACTTTATTATACAACAATACAATGACTAACCAGAAGTGAATATTGTTCTGTTTACCGATATATTTATATAGGTGCATTGTACACCCGTATATATAAGTAAGTATTATATATATATATATATATATATATATATATATATATATATATATATATATATATATATGTGTGTGTGTGTGTGTGTGTGTGTGTGTGTGTGTGTCGAGTGATGCTGCCGGAATTAGATTAGGAAATGAGACGCTTAAAGTAGTAAATCAGTTTCTCTATTTGGGGAGCAAAATAACTGATGATTGTCGAAGTAGAGAGGATATAAAATGTACACTGGCAATGGCAAAGACAGCGTTTCTGAAGAAGAGAAATTTGCTAACATCGCGTACAGATTTAAGTGTCAGGAAGTCGTTTCTGAAACTATTTGTATGGAGTGTAGCCTTGTATGGAAGTGAAACGTGGACAATAAATAGTTTAGACAAGAAGAGAATAGAAGGTTTCGAAATGTGGTGTTACAGAAGAATGCTGAAGATTAGATGGAGAGATCACATAACTAATGAGGAGGTATTGAATAGAATTGGAGAGAAGAGGAGTTCGTGGCACAACTTGACTAGAAGACGGGATCGCTTCGTAGGGCATATTCTGACACATCAAGGGATCACCAATTTAGTATTGGATTGAAGCGTGGAGGGTAAAAATCGTAGAGGGAGAGCAAGGGAAGAATACAGTAAACAGATTCAGAAGGGTGTAGGTTGCTGTAGGTACTGGGAGATGAAGAACCTCGCACAGGATAGAGTAACATGGAGAGCTGCATCAAACATTATATATATATATATATATATATATATATATATATATATATATATATATATATATATATATGTGTGTGTGTGTGTGTGTGTGTGTGTGTGTGTGTGTGTGTACG
This sequence comes from Schistocerca americana, assembly GCF_021461395.2. Lineage (NCBI taxonomy): Eukaryota > Metazoa > Arthropoda > Insecta > Orthoptera > Acrididae > Schistocerca > Schistocerca americana. Next base: position 745,723,464 of record NC_060122.1, on the reverse strand, counting down.
TACATCTTGTTGTATGCGTATGTATATACACTGAAGAGCCAAAGAAACTGGCTAACGTCGTGTAGGGCCCCTGCGAGCCCGCAGAAGTGCCACAGCACGAACTGGCATGGACTCGACTAACGTCTGAAGTAATGCTGGAAGGAATTGACACCACGAATCCTGCAGGGCTGTCCACAAGTCCGTAAGAGCAAGAGGGAGTGGAGATCTCTACTGAACACCACGTTGCTAGGTATCCCAGATATGCTGAATAATGTTTATGTCTCGGGAGTTTGGTGCCCAGCGGAAGTCTTTAAACTCAGAAGACTGTTCCTGGAGCCACTCTGTAGAAATTCTAGACGTGTGGGGTGTCGCATTGTCCTGATGGCACTGCCCACGTACGTCGGCATGCACAATGGACATGAATGGATAGAGGTGACCACACACACTGCTCACGTACGTACCGCCTGTGAGAGTTGTATCTAGATGTATCAGGAGCCACATATCACACCAACTGCACACGCCCTACGCCATTACAGAGTATCCACGAGATTGAACATTCCCCTGCTGATATGCAGGGTCCATCGGTAAATTATGTGGTCTCCATACCCGTACACGTCCATCCGCTCGATACAATCTGACACGAGACTCGTCGACCAGGCAACATGTTTTCCGGTCACCAGCAGTCCAACGTAGGTGTTGACTGGCGCAGATACGGCGTAAAGCTTCGTGTCGTACAGTCATGAACGGTAACAAAGTGGGCCTTCGGCTCTGAAAGCCTATATCGATTTTTTCTCGTTGAATTGTTTGCACGCCGACACGTGTTGATGGCCCAGCATTGAAATCTGCAGCAGTTTGCGGAAGGGTTGCACTTCTGTAGTGGTGAACGATTCTCTTCAGTCGTCGTTGGTCACGTTCTTGCAGTATCCTTTTCCGCAGCGATGTTTGGATGTTTTACACTGCAAACTTGTGGAATGGTCGTACAATGAAATCCTCACCTCGTCGCTACCTCGGAGATGCTGTGTCCCAACGGTCGTTCTCTGACTATAACACCACGTTCAAACTCACTTAAATGTTCGTAACCCGCCTCTGTAGCACCAGTAACCAATCTGACAACTACGGCAGACACTTGTTGTCTTATATAGGTGGTTATGAACGCAGTGCCGTATTATACACGTTTACTTATTTCTGTATCTGAATACGCATGCCTATACCAGTTACTTTGACTCTTAAGTGTATAAAAACTAAACGTGCCTGGTGTAAAATTCTCTTTAATTAACTTACACTAACCTTAAGACAGAAAAATCAATAATAGCTTATCCAAACAAATCCTACTTATCACGTCTTTCATAGGACGCGGATAGAGGTTCAGGGCAGTCTCTTGTCCTAGGGGTGGGAAATTGCCCCTAAAGGCGGAAGAATCAGCAATGATCAACGACATGAGGATGCAGAAGGCAATGGAAACCACTGCATTAAAGACACGTAACGTGTATCCACAGGACAAGTGGGCTGTAATTGAAGAAGTATCATGATGATCTCTCCATTGGCAAAAGATTCCGGAATAGTCCCCCATTCGGATCTCCGGGAGGGGACTGCCAAGGGGGAGGTTACCATGAGAAAAAGATTGAATAATCAACGAAAGGATAACAGCCTACGAGCCGGGACGTGGAATGTCACAAGCTTGAACGTGGTAGGGAAACTAGAAAACCTGAAAAGGGAAATGCAAAGGCTTAATCTAGATATAGTAGGGGTCAGTGAAGTGAAGTGGAAGGAAGACAAGGATTTCTGGTCAGATGAGTGTCGGGTAATATCAACAGCAGCAGAAAATGGTATAACAGATGTAGGATTCGTTATGAATAGGAAGGTAGGGCAGAGGGTGTGTTACTGTGAACAGTTCAGTGACCGGGTTGTTCTAATAGGAAACGACAGCAGACCAACACCGACAACGATAGTTCAGGTATACATGCCGACGTCACAAGCTGAAGATGAACAGATAGAGAAAGTGAATGAGGATATTGAAAGGGCAATGCAGTATGTAAAGGGGGACGAAAATCTAATAGTCATGGGCGACTGGAATGCAGTTGTAGGGGAAGGAGTAGAAGAAAAGGTTACAGGAGAATATAGGCTTGGGACAAGGAATGAAAGAGGAGAAAGACTAATTGAGTTCTGTAACAAGTTTCAGCTAGTAATAGCGAATACCCTGTTCAAGAATCACAAGAGGAGGAGGTATACTTGGAAAAGGCCGGGAGATACGGGAAGATTTCAATTAGATTACATCATGGTCAGACAGAGATTCCGAAATCAGATACTGGATTGTAAGGCGTACCCAGGAGCAGATATAGACTAAGATCACAATATAGTAGCGATGAAGAGTAGGCTGAAGTTCAAGACAGTAGTCAGGAAAAATGAATACGCAAAGAAGTGGGATACGTAAGTACTAAGGAATGACGAGATACGTTTGAAGTTCTCTAATGCTATAGATACAGCAATAAGGAATAGCGCAGTAGGTAGTACAGTTGAAGAGGAATGGACATCTCTAAAAAGGGCCATCACAGAAGTTGGGAAGGAAAACATAGGTACAAAGATGGTAGCTGCGAAGAAACCATGGGTAACAGAAGAAATACTTCAGTTGATTGATGAAAGGAAGAAGTACAAACATGTTCCGGGAAAATCAGGAATACAGAAATACAAGTCGCTGAGGAATGAAATAAATAGGAAGTGTAGGGAAGCTAAGACGAAATGGCTGCAGGAAAAATGTGAAGACATCGAAAAAGATATGATTGTCGGAAGGACAGACTCAGCATACAGGAAAGTCAAAACAACCTTTGGTGACATTAAAAGCAACGGTGGTAACATTAAGAGTGCAACGGGAATTCCACTGTTAAATGCAGAGGAGAGAGCAGGTAGGTGGAAAGAATACATTGAAAGCCTCTATGAGGGTGAAGATTTGTCTGATGTGATAGAAGAATAAACAGGAGTCGATTTAGAACAGATAGGGGATCCAGTATTCGAATCGGAATTTAAAAGATCTTTGGAGGACTTACGGGCAAATGAGGCAGAAGGGATAGATAACATTCCATCAGAATTTCTAAAATCATTGGGAGAGGTGGCAACAAAACGACTATTCACGTTGGTGTGTAGAATATATGAGTCTGGCGATATACCATCTGACTTTCGGAAAAACATCATCCACACAATTCCGAAGACGGCAAGAGCTGACAAGTGCGAGAATTATCGCACAATCAGCTTAACAGCTCATGCATCGAAGCTGCTTACAAGAATAATGTACAGAAGAATGGAAAAGAAAATTGAGAATGCGCTAGGTGACGATCAGTTTGGCTTTAGGAAAAGTAAAGGGACGAGAGAGGCAATTCTGACGTTGCGGCTAATAATGGAAGCAAGGCTAAAGAAAAATCAAGACACTTTCATAGGATTTGTCGACCTGAAAAAAGCGTTCGACAATATAAAATGGTGCAAGCTGTTAGAGATTCTGAAAAAAGTAGGGGTAAGCTATAGGGAGCGACGGGTCATATACAATATGTACAACAACCAAGAGGGAATAATAAGAGTGGACGATCAAGAATGAACTGCTCGTATTAAGAAGGGTGTAAGACAAGGCTGTAGCCTTTCGCCCCTACTCTTCAATCTGTACATCGAGGAAGCAATGATGGAAATAAAAGAAAGGTTCAGGAGTGGAATTAAAATACAAGGTGAAAGGATTTCAATGATACGATTCGCTGATGACATTGCTAACCTGAGTGAAAGGGAAGAAGAATTAAATGATCTGCTGAACGGAATGAACAGTCTAATGAGTACACAGTATGGTTTGAGAGTAAATCGGAGAAAGACGAAGGTAATGAGAAGTAGTAGAAATGAGAACAGCGAGGAACTTAACATCAGGATTGATGGTCACGAAGTCAATGAAGTTAAGGAATTCTGCTACCTAGGCAGTAAAATAACCGATGACGGACGGAGCAAGGAGGACATCAAAAGCAGACTCGCTATGGGAAAAAAGGCATTTCTGGCCAAGAGATGTCTATTAATATCAAATACTGGCCTTAATTTGAGGAAGAAATTTCTGAAGATGTACGTCTGGAGTACAGCATTGTATGGTAGTGAAACATGGACTGTGGGAAAACCGGAACAGAAGAGAATCGAGGCATTTGAGATGTGGTGCTATAGACGAGTGTTGAAAATTAGGTGGACTGATAAGGTAAGGAATGAGGAGGTTCTACGCAGAATCGGAGAGGAAAGGAATATGTGGAAAACACTGATACGGAGAAGGGACAGGATGATAGGACATCTGCTAAGACATGAGGGAATGACCTCCATGGTACTAGAGGGAGCTGTAGAGGGCAAAAACTGTAGAGGAATTCGTGGCGGGCCGCATCAAACCAGTCAGTAGACTGATGCTGTATGCAGTCTGTAGCTGGTTGGCATTGTTAGAATATTCCCAGCGTCAACGGAAAGCGTCAGTTTGTTCCTGATTACAAGCAAACTTTCTTTTAAAATTGAATTTTAGGTGGCCATGTGACAGAGCGATCTGTAATTAATCTAGTGCGATATTCCTTTATTATTTCTTGTATTAATAGAGACCTTAAACCTGGGAAAATAACCACTAGTGCTGCAGCGAAGGCATCGCTATGGCCCGGGCTGATTGCTACCGCCACGCAGAGGCGCTACTCAGTCAAAGCTGTAGTAACAAGTGAAACGTCCCCTTAGAAAAATTAATGATTTACTGGGCTGATAAACCTCTTACAATATTTGATTTTCAAACAGCTGAGCACAACTGAACGTACTCAGACATTTCGCTCTTTACCTATTCTGATCAACACTAAACTGACACACAATATATTTAGCGCAACGCAATCTGACTCTCAGTAATCCCTACAAATAATGGCCTTGACTAACATTAACCTATACCTTTCACAAATCACTTACCTCACAAAAATCTTCGTTACTCGAACTACTGCAATACAGCGAGCGCCACTACTGCCAGCTAAATAAAAGATTCAAACTACTGAAGGCACTTTCTACTGATAGGCATAATTAGCAAATGAAAGATTTTGATAGAGAACAATCAATGTATTTACCTTAAAAGTGTTCAAAAGTCATAATATATATAGCAGTTCATGACATCCAGTCTTACGAATTTACTGTCTCTGATGGACACTTAACGTCCAGATCATCCGCTCTCAAAACTCCATTACTCTCCCGACATCCACCACTGCTGGCGGCTCACCTCCAACTGTGCAACGCTACGTGCTGTTAACAGCCAACAGCCCGACACTACAATAGCCGAATATTACAACAATGCCACCCAGTCACAGACTGCACACAACACAGCCAGTGATTTTCATACAGAGCGCTACGTGGCGTTACCAATATAAATACCTAAACAGCCTACTTACACAAGTAAGCTTCGTTTTCTACGGTTGCTTTTGGTATACATCGATAAAACGAATAACCAGCTAGACTAACTTGTGATAGCATTTTGCAGCGCGGGATTAGCCGAGCAGTCTGGGGCGCTGCAGTCATAGACTGTGCGACTGGTCCCGGCGGAGTTTCGAGTCCTCCCTCGGGCATGGGTGTGTGTGTGGGTGCGTGTGTGTGTGTGTGTGTGTGTGTGTGTGTGTGTGTGTTTGTCCTTAGGATAATTAGGGATAAGTAGCTTACACAGCTTAGGGACTGACGACCTTAGCAGTTAAGCCCCATAAGATTTCACAAACAATTGAACATTTTTGGTAGTATTTTCCAATGGTGACGTAAAGTTGCACCTTAAGTCATTTAGTTTGTAACGGGAAACAAACCGACACATTCCGTCGACATTGGGCTTCGTATGAAAGACTTGATCAGCAGGAATTCTTTGCGCTGACTCCAGCTACGTTGCAAGAAAAATTGCAAATATCTGCCGAAACCCCGGAGAAGGTGCACCTGACAAAACCGTAGGAGAGACTCCAGTATGTATTTATATATCTAATTATATACATAAGAGTGTACTTGATTATGTGGAGGTATGTGTGTGTTTATAATATGTATTTATGTATGTATGTGTATAAAACTGCTTTGAAGATTACTGCAAATCTCTGCTCGGGGAGAATGTGACAAACATTGATTTATAAACACTTTAGTCACATTACTTGGTATATGCCGACAGGACAAGAAAACACGACACGGGAATGTGTTTTCACAAATGACGTGCTTTTGGTACCAGGGACATTACAGTGACGTTGCTCTGTGCCCTCCGATCATGGTCGGAGAGAAATAAACAAGAGCAAAACTATTTTTCTGTATTCGACGAACTTTGTTGCTCGCCTGAAGTTTGAACTATAGCACATAACTTTTTTGCTGACATCATTCGTCCTCTTATGGAGCACATTTCAGCTGCATACAGTGGTTCACTTAATGTTCATCTTACATCCTCATAATCCTAGCTTCGTCAGAGACCCTCTGATCTCGACAGTCGGTCGTTTTAATTCTTTCACTGCTGCTGTAGAACAAAAAAATGGCTCTAAGCATTATGGGACTTAACATCTGAGGTCTTCTGTCCCCTAGACTTAGCACTACTTAAACCTAACTAACCTAAGGACATCACACCCATCATGCCCGAGGCAGGATTCGAACCTACGACTGTATCAGCAGCGCGGTTCCGGTCTGAAGCGCCTAGAACCTAGCTGCGCAGCATTTGTGCACCGCCGCCGTCAGTGTCAGCCAGTTTGCCGTGGCATACGGAGCTCCATCGCAGTCTTCAACACTGGTAGCATGCCGCGACAGCGTGGACGTGAACCGTATGTGCAGTTGACGGACTTTGAGCGAGGGCGTATAGTGGGCATGCGGGAGGCCGGGTGGACGTACCGCCGAATTGCTCAACACGTGGGGCGTGAGGTCTCCACAGTACATCGATGTTGTCGCCAGTGGTCGGCGGAAGGTGCACGTGCCCGTTGACCTGGGACCGGACCGCAGCGACGCACGGATGCACGCCAAGACCGTAGGATCCTACGCAGTGCCGTAGGGGACCGCACCGCCACTTCCCAGCAAATTAAGGACACTGTTGCTCCTGGGGTATCGGCGAGGACCATTCGCAACCGTCTCCATGAAGCTGGGCTACGGTCCCGCACACCGTTAGGCCGTCTTCCGCTCACGCCCCAACATCGTGCAGCCCGCCTCCAGTGGTGTCGCGACAGGCGTGAATGAAGGGACGAATGGAGACGTGTCGTCTTCAGCGATGAGAGTCGCTTCTGCCTTGGTGCCAATGATGGTCGTATGAGTGTTTGGCGCCGTGCAGGTGAGCGCCACAATCAGGACTGCATACGACCGAGGCACACAGGGCCAACACCCGGCATCATGGTGTGGGGAGCGATCTCCTACACTGGCCGTACACCACTGGTGATCGTCGAGGGGACACTGAATAGTGCACGGTACATCCAAACCGTCATCGAACCCATCGTTCTACCATTCCTAGACCGGCAAGGGAACTTGCTGTTCCAACAGGACAATGCACGTCCGCATGTATCCCGTGCCACCCAACGTGCTCTAGAAGGTGTAAGTCAACTACCCTGGCCAGCAAGATCTCCGGATCTGTCCCCCATTGAGCATGTTTGGGACTGGATGAAGCGTCGTCTCACGCGGTCTGCACGTCCAGCACGAACGCTGGTCCAACTGAGGCGCCAGGTGGAAATGGCATGGCAAGCCGTTCCACAGGACTACATCCAGCATCTCTACGATCGTCTCCATGGGAGAATAGCAGCCTGCATTGCTGCGAAAGGTGGATATACACTGTACTAGTGCCGACATTGTGCATGCTCTGTTGCCCGTGTCTATGTGCCTGTGGTTCTGTCAGTGTGATCATGTGATGTATCTGACCCCAGGAATGTATCAATAAAGTTTCCCCTTCCTGGGACAATGAATTCACGGTGTTCTTATTTCAATTTCCAGGAGTGTAGATCAGTAGGACAAAAAATGTCTCGTGTACGATGTGATTTTTCACTCGTATTACTTTGTAAATAAAGGCAAACAGTTCAAAAAGTAGGTTGAACTAAATTGCTGTGGACACATTTGAAAGTGAGTTTTGTGTTGAACTACAAAATACCCAATTAATAGCATTGTGCGAGAGAAAAAAGTTCTGTGTTACAGCCCCAGTGTGGCACAGGAAGTTTCATGGCATCGCGCAACCCGCTGCAAAGATTCACTCTGCGGAATATACTTAGGCCGAGGCTTACCCGTTCCTTGGCAATTTTCATTCTTTCAATGAGTGTTACTCTCGAAAAGTATGCTGGAGACCCTCTGTGAAATCTGTAAAGTGGAAAAGAGGTAATGTCATTACTGAATATCTCAAAACAAGTTATGGGAACAGCTTGGCTCGCTCTCTTGTGGGAATTAGTACCTACCAGCCACCGTGTCTTCTCTGCCAATTGTGTCACTCAGGTGCGGTGTGGAGTAGCTTTACCCCGATTGTTGTCAACATTCCAGACCCTGGAACCGTTACTGCTCATTCAAGAATCTCCTCAATTGCAGCAGCCTGTTCGTGTTCCAACCAACCAAAAAATCATTGGCACTTCCAGGAATCGTACCCAAGTTATATAGTATGTCGAATTAAACTGCCTGGATGGCACTTTATTTATCCACATAGATTACGCATTTCGGTATAATGCCGTCATTTGGTCAAAACTCAAGGGGAAAATCGATGCAGGATATCACGTCCAATAGCACTTAAACATACCGCGTAGTCGTGTAAGAACATAATACGCATTAGTTTATGGGACATTTCAGTACTATTTGACGTACAAACTATATTGGTTGTTCCCATGTGTTTTTAACAGGCGATGGCATCTCTAGTAACGTGTAATCTGTGTGGATAAATAAAATGGCATCCAGACAGTTAACTTGAAATAAGACTTTCATCATGGTCGCCCACCTCCAAAATGACCTTCTGTCCTGCTTTCTTGGTTAGCTATGTTACATTTGGGAGCCAGGATCCGCGTTCGTGCTCCAATTTTAGAAAATTTTAATCCATTAGTACACAATTCAGAGAGAAGAATCCATTTTGGTGACAATCACTGGGATGTGACGAATACATTCCCTCGTGGTCTCCTTTCTTCCAAGAAAGATAGTCTTGGAAGATATGCGGGAGAATTTTTGTGAACTTTATGAATTGGAGAAGAGGCACGGTCGGCACGGCGCAAGTGTGTGTGTGTGTGTGTGTGTGTGTGTGTGTGTGTGTGTGTGTGTGTGTGTGTGTGTGTTTGGGGGGGGGGGGGCTTGCGGGGGTGGTGTGTGCCTAGCCTGGCTAGCACACTTGGTTAAGAGCATAGCCCTCGATATCCATGGGGTACAGGGACCAACTATCGACCCGTTACAGTTCTGTTCGGCAAGGGAGTTTCAAAAGCACACAGTTCGCTGTGGAGTGGAAGTTTCATCCTGGAGACCTTTCGAAGGACCTGCCACATCCTTACTTCCAGGAGAGCTGGGCCTTCAAGGTGTACAGAAGTTATTCCGTGGAAAGTGTAAAGAGATTACTGTCAGAAATAAAGCTGTAATGCCAAAAGGCAATTTTCATTAGTCATGGTGGGATACCTCGGCGGTAATAACGGAGCCCTAATAAGCTATATTCTGGTTTCGAATCCATGTTCAGCACCCAGGCTTTACCTGTCAGGAAGTCTCACATGTGAAGATGGGGGTGATGGATGATATTTTGCGTAAGATGGCTTTAACAACTCGGATCTAGGGGCTATTTGATCGAATTCCCTTTATCCCCGACGCCGCCTGCTATTACTTCCACTTGTTACGACAGGACGTACGGCCTCAGAGTACATGGGGGCAGCAGCAAAGTGTAACGCATTTGCCGAACGATCGAACGTCAGACGTTGAGTGAACGCTGTGAATCACACGGAATGCAGGTTTAGATGCCGCAGTAGCCTGTTGATGAACTGCATATGCGTTTGAGGACAGGCAAGCTTCCGGTCGACCACGTCTGCCCTAACCAGAGAGTATCACAACGTTGTGCACCAATAACATCGAAACGCCGTCAGATGTGTGCCCGTCATTCGAGAACAAGTAATAGACTCCCTGCAACATTGTCATTCTGCATCACTAGTCGCAGGCTAGCCGTAGCCAGCTATGGAATTTCTGTCTCACGTGTAGACTGCCATTAACACCGTAACATAAACGGCTGCGTTTGGTGGTGCCATTGCCGGGAACCATGCGTTGCCGATATATGGTGCCACTTGGTGTTCAACGATGAATTAACGGTCGTGCACTACACCGGGTAACCACCTTCGGCGCATACGGCGGCAACTGAAATGAAGTCTCATTCTTCCTGTGTTTTGGACAGTCACAATAGTGTTACTTCTGGCCCCATCCTGTGGAGAGCCATCAGGTGTGACTTGGGTCACATCTGGCAGCGACTGGAGAGGTCTGAGTTCACAACGGTACGTCACGGACATACTGACGTTACCTCCAGATGACATCTGTCATGCGATTGTCTGTTGTGGCATGCTTGTCCACACATGGCACGTGTATCTATAAACTATATGTGTAATGTTGAGGTACTCCTCTGGGCAACAAGATCCCCAAATCTGCCTCCAATAGCACATGTGTGGGACTATCTCAGATGTCAACTCTATCCTAGTGCCAGTATCCAGTATATCAAGGACCTGTTACAACAGTTACTGGCCAGCGTGCTTCAGGAAAGGATACAATGACTTTAAAACAACCATCCCAACGGAATCAGCGCTTGAATCCAGGCCAAACGATTGGAGCGTTCTTTACAGTGTTGAAATATTCACGCACCTTGACATAGGCACTGAATCAATACGAAGTTGTAATGACTATGTTATTCCGAATGAGATCCAAAGTTTCTTTGGACATGCATGCATGTGGAAAGAAAGTTTGCATCGTAATTCAGAATAACACAGACACTGCAACATCGTATTTATTAGACCGGACAAGCGACTTTCAACGAAAATCCACATCTACACGGGAATATACATGACGGGCGTAGGAATACAGGTTGTGGACGCGTGGTTGACGGCATGTGGAAGTTAGGCTCTGGCCGTGAGTCGTGAACGGACATCCCAACGATAACGCTCTCGCGATAACCGGGAAATCCGGGTTCGGGTCCCGTCCAGCTCATATTTTCACTGTCATCATTCCATTCTACAGCTGAGGGTTGTTAATATTCGCAATTGCGACTGCCTTTAATGTACTGAATCCTTACGTCCGTGTGACTCCATAATCTTAAGACACCGCTCTGATGACGTCACGAACCGGCCGTTTCGTGGATCCATAGACTGAAGCGCCAAAATAAATGGTATAGGCATGCCTATTCAAATAAAGAGATACGTTAAAGGGCATATTACGGCGTTGCGGTCGGCAATGACTATATAACACAACAAGTGTCTGGCACAGTTGTTAGAGCGGTTACTGCTGTTTCAATGGCAGGTTGTCACCATTTAAGGGAGTCTGAACGTGATATAGTCGGTGCATGAGCGATGGAGCACTGCATCTCCGAGGTAGCGATGAAGTGGGGATTTTCTTGTACGACCATTTCGCGAATGTACCGTGAATATCAGGAATCCGGTAAAACATCAAATCTCCGACATCGCTGCGGCTGGAAAAAGATTCTGCAAGAACGGGGCCAACGACGACTGAAGAGAATCGTTCTACGCGATGGGATTGCAACCCTTTCGCAAACTGCTGCTGATTTCAACGCTGGGACATCAATAAGTGTCAGCGTGCGAACCATTCAACGAAACATCATCGATATGGGCTTTCGAAGCTGAATGCCCACTTCTGTACCCTTGATGGCTACCCGACACAGAGCTTTACAAATGGTTCAAATGGCTCTGAGCACTATGGGACTTAACTTCTGAGGTCATCAGTCCCCTAGAAGTTAGTACTACTTAAACTTAACTAACCTAAGGACATCAAACACATCCATGCCCGTGGCAGGATTCGAACCTGCGACCGTAGCAGTCGCGCGGTTCCAGACTGTATCGCCTAGTACCGCTCGGCTACCCGGCCGGCAGAGCTTTACACCTCGCCCGGACCCGTCAACACTGACATTGGACTGTTGATGACTGAAAACATGTTGCCTGGTCAGATGAGTCACTTTTCAAATTTTATCGAGTGGATGGACGCGTACGGGTCGGGAGACAACCTCATGAATCTATGGACCCTGCATGTCAGCAGGGGACTGTTGAAGCTGGTGGAGGCTCTGTACTAGCGTGCGACGTGCGCAGTTGGAGTAATACAGAACCTCTGATTCGTTTAGATCGACTCTGACAGGTGACACGTATGTAAGCAACCTATCCGATCACCTACATCCATGTTCATTCCGAGGGCCTTGGGCAGTTCCAGCAAGACAACGCAATACCCCACATATCGCTGCAGAATGGCTCCAGGAACCCTCTTCTGAGTTCCGCTGCCCAGCAAACTCCCCAGAAACGAGCATTATTGAGCATACCTTGAATACCTAGCAACATGCTGTTCAGAACGAGATCCCCACCCCCTCCTACCCCTATGGATTTATGGTGTCAGTTCCCTCCAGCACTACTTCAGACATTAGTCGAGTCCATGCCACGTCGTATTGCGGCACTTCTGCGTGCTCGTTTGGGCCCTACACGACATTAGGCAGGTGTATCAGTTTCTTTGGCTCTTCAGTGTATAAACAGTTCAGTTTGCTGAGCTTGTTCGAGGTTGCAGCTGTTTTCTGTGAAGTTAAATCTGCCATTGATATCTATAGAATTGTAAGACGAAACATTAAGCATAATTATTCTGCCTTGGACCGTCCTTTATGCCCATAAAACAAATTTCGACAGTTATCACGCAAATACCGGCCGTGGAGACCGACATTTCATTATTAGACACTAAATAGTTCTATTTAGAACCAACCTTTGTTCTTTCCCACTGTTTGTCAACATCTGACTGCTACTCAGAAGACAAATTCAGAATGAAGTTACCGCGTTCTGACTGACGAATGAGATACATGCAGTCGCTTCCTACGGAAGTGTTCTCCGCGGCCTGAATGGCACTAATGGCAGAAAGAAGAAGACTGTAGCAGGCCAGCTCTGTCTACGAGGCGTTCTACCGTGAGGTGAATTCCAACTTCCAGGGCACAAAGGCTGCAGGCCTCACAAAGGCAGCCGAGAGGGGCAGTGCTACTCAGCTAATGCGCGCCCGGAGGCCGAAGAATATGACCTTCCGAGGAAAAAGACAACAGCAGAAGTTTGCGGCCTGTGGACTTCGACAGTAACTGAGAGAAGTATAAGATTTACAAATGCAAACGTCTCTCACCGCGGCCTGTTGTGCAACCACGCATTTAAATAGAATCAGAATTCAGAAACTTATGCATTTATTTTTTCGGTCTCCTTCATTCGTTTGTAGTATTATTACACTTACTTATTTACTTAACAATCAATCACGGTGTGCTTTTATGGAAAAGCTGCTGATTGTAAATATAGCTTCACACTGTTGGGATTCAGCTTTGTAGAAAAAAGCAAAATGTATTCTGTAGTGATGGATCAAGTAGTCTGCCGGCAGATGATGAAAATGTTATCGGGTAAAGCCAGCGCCGGCAAGCCAGTCGGGAACGAAAGAGAAGAAACGGCTGTGAGGGGGAGTCAGCCAATCGCAAGCTGACCGACTTCCCTCCAGAACGACAACGCGACAGCAGCGGCCTCTATGTGAAGATCCGCGCGCGAATGGTGGCAGCCCACTTGGAGCCGGCGTCAACGATAGCCACTTCGTTAGGAATCTCTATGTAGCTCAGTCTTATTTTTGTCTATTCTGAAGAAGGTTGATTCTTTTGTATGTCGCCCATTGCTTCCGACACATATCAAAGTCAAGTATTGTAATTGACTTATTGTAATAAAACTCATTAATACGAGTTTTTTTATTGTTTGTCTATCGATCCGAGTACGCAGAATTCCTAGACACGACAAAAAGTATGTTTATTTTCTGCTTATTTAGCCTGACCAGAGTAAAGCCTTAAAGCCCTCCACTACATGTGAACAGGAACAACACGTACATAAGAAATTACAAAACATTCGCAATAATAACAATAAAACGATGATGATAGTGGAATAATAATTGATACTACTAATAATAGCAACGATAATAATAATAACTATTATTATTATAATCAGTACACCTTTATTAATTTCCATGCTCCAGTTAAAGATGACAATAAGAAAAATTCGAGTAAAGTAGAAGCATACTGGGAACTTTTGGAAGACGAAACATAAAAATTCCAAAATCAAATGTTGTGATACTGCTGGCGGCTTTTAAGGGACAAATAGGGAGCGAAAAAAACTTTTCGAAAAATAGGAGGGGAATATTCAGCGTATAAAAAAACGAACAAAACTGGTACAAGACTAATTAATCTATGCAAAAACAGTTCATTTGAGATTAAGGCCCAAGTCCTTCAAAAATTTGCCAAAAAAGCATAAACATGGATATCTCCAAATATAATACTAAGGGAGTTTCAGTTACATCACGTGGTTATCTCTCAAACCTATATTAAAGAAATCATTAATTTAAAAGTAAAAAGAAGCAGGGAATTTCCCTCCGATTATTACCTGACTAAAATTAAAATGAAACTTCTCCCCAATAAAAAACAACATTTATAGCAAAAACTGATTAAATATTACATAGACAGGTTGAAAATCACAAAACAGGCAATAAAACATTTTCAAGAAGACATTACAACCGCTAAATCGAGGAAATGACAAGAATTGTTTAAACAAATCAACAGGCAGCGAAGAATGTTTTTGGATCAACAAAAGTGGAGAAGGACGCCTGGGGGAATGAAACCTACGAAAAAGCAGTTGCAGAAAGAACAAAACAGTGGAATAAATGGAAATATTCTGGAAAGACTGAGTACTTTGATAAATTTAACATCCAAAGGAAAGGAACAGCAAGAATAATGAAGACTGGTAAACGATCATGTGGGGAGTCACAACTTCTTGACGTACAAAACAGATTTGATAGAAATAACTCGTGGAATTTCTATTAGAGGTTTGAACTTGTAAAGGGCTACCAAGCTCCAAGTATTTTCTTCAAAGATGAAACAGGCTTAAGCAATGACCAGAACTGTGAATTATAAAGAAAAAACTTTGAACAACTCTTGAGCTGTAGAGAACCGAAGTGTAAGCTAGAACTTTCAGACCTTCATGAAAACACAGAAACAAATCCACCACATACAGCTGAAGAAATTAAAAAAGCAATAAATACACCTAAAAAAACAAAGCCAGTGGAAAAGACTATATTGCAGCTGAACTTATAAATTGGTCTGAACAAAAAATTGAGACTAACCTTCAGATCAAGTTTGAAGAAATAAGGGAAATTGAAAAAAAAAACAAGAGTGGAAAAGGCTCTTATCCATCCTTTGCGTAAGAAAATAACTACAGTGGTATATATATGTCTTTTGCCAGTGGATTGTAAAATATTTTCAACAATATTACTAAACATGGCAGAAGCAACACTTGATACCCATTTGGGACAATATCAGAGTGGATTCAGAAAGGGCAGATCTTGCTCAAAACAAATTTTCAACCTAAAGTTCATAATCTCTCACAGAATTTCAAACTCTAAAGACGTAGTTGTAACATCCTTTACTTCACATCTATGGTCACAAATTTTTATGTCATCAGACTACCGGTTTCAGTCTATAATGGCCATCTTCAAATCTGTTTTATAAAAACATGTTCTAATATACTGGAGCCATAGTGGTGTATTAGGACATGTTTTTATAAAAAAAGATATGAAGGTGGTCATTATAGACCGCAACCGGTTGTCTGATTACATAAAAATTCGTAACCATAGACGTGAAGTGAAGGAAGTTTATTCTACTCGTAATTTCAGGCCACTGTTCAATTCGCAAAAGTGTCGTAGCTTGTTAAAGTAGTTTTAACATTTGTAGATTTTAAAAAGGCATTTGATTTGGTTTATAGGCAAACACTAGATGAAGTGATCCAAGAATGCGGCATTAAATCTAAACCGACATACCTTATTCGTGAAACGCTCACAGACACCAAATCAAATGTAAAGTTTCGGGGTGAAATATCTAAGGCATTCAAAACAAAAACTGGTGTAAGGCAAGGTGACGTCCTGTCTCCACTCTTCTGCTGTGTCCTAGAGAAAATGCTAAGAGAATAGAAATGAAAACTAAAAGAACATAAGCTATCACAAATAAAGCTTGGGACTAAGAACAAAGGTACTGAAGTCCATTGTCTATCATTTGCGGATGATTTTGCCATTCTTTCTGAAAACCTAACAAATGCAGACATACAAATTACTCTCTTAAAAGGAATAGCCAAGAAGGCAGGTTTAAGAATTTCTGTAGGAAAAACAACATTTATGACAAACGTAAAAAACCCTAGTAACGGAATTGGACAGATAAACATTTAAATATTTCGGAGAAATAATTCAAGAAAATGGCCTAGAAAAATTCCCTCTAGACGGAAGAGTACGCGAAATGGAGATAGCATGTGGTGTAACCACGAACATTTACAACAAAATATCTCTGTCTAAAATCTGGAAAATGTAGCTCTACAACACAGAAATGAAACCAGAATGTCTCCAACCAGATGAATGTTTAGTGTTGAACTACAAATTACACCAACTTGAAGTCCGAGAAAGAAGAATCATACGAAAAGTATTCGGTCGGCTAAGAAATACAGTGATAAATAAATTAAGAAGAGACGAAGAAGTATATAGCAACGTAGAAAACTCAACTGAAACGCTACGGAGGAGGTGACTGGTAATTTTTGGTGCTTTATATAAAATTAACGACAACAGATTAACCAATCAGATTATTAAATATCTTTGGGCCAAGAAGTCAACAACAGCCTGGACTCAAGAAGATAGGAAAGTTTGGAAAGAGCCAACATAAGTAAAGATGCTGAATCATAAAGAGAGATTTTTAAGAAAAAAGTGTTAGAAATGGAAGGATTCCAAGGCAGGATCAGAATAGTCTGAGGAGAGACAAAGGATACATAGTGAGAAGATTAAAGAATGCGGGAGTAGGAACAAAGAAGAACAAAGGAGCAAACATTGAAATTGGTGCGTGGTCCTTAAATGAGCCATGCGGTAAGAGAAGGAAGTGCATTTAGAATGATATAAATTAGCTTAAAGTACTTCAAACCATTATCAGAAGCGAAAGGGATAAAGAAAGAGAATAAGTTTTAAATAACAGTGATAGTGGCTGTTATGAAAGAATAGAACATAAATAGAGACTTCTAATGGGCTGCACAGAATGTGGGAGAAATGGCTATTGGGATAAAAGGTTGACAGTTAGCTGTCTTTTGAAGTTTGAAAAAGCCTATTCCGAGGGCGGATCCTGATAACGAAGATGATTATAAAAACATGGCAGTGTAATGCGACAGTACAGAGAGAATTTTACTACGCTGAGAACGAGTATTTCTGCTGTACTGTACATACAGCAGTCTAATAGTTGAAAATAAATAAGAGGGAACGCAGTGATTGAGAACACGATAGAGCAAACCTATATTACGATAGTCTCTACGCTTATCGGGACGTAGTCATGATAATTGTACGTAGGCTACAGTGATATGGTCTACAAGGGCGTGCCGAAATTTGTATGTGAAAATTCCTAAAGATTTTCAGATGAAACAAACTTTATTATTATTTTACATCTTTATTCTTTGTGTCTACTTATATATTTCCCAACATATTCACCCTGGCGACGAACACGTTTCTCCAAAAGAGAGATCAGTTTCTCGATACCGTCGCTGTAGAACGTTTGATTTTGTTCACGCAGCCACAGTCCCACCTCTCAGAGTGGTCCTAGAAGCTTTCTTTAAGCTTTGGAAACAGGTGAAAATCGGATTGGGCCAAGTCGGGACTGTATTGAGGATGATCGGTGGCAGTGAACCCCAGGCGTCGGGTCGTTAGAGACGTCACAGCATTCGTGGGTGGTCTGGCATTGTCGTACTGAAGAAGTGGATGATCTACGTGTGGACGATCCATCGAATTCGTGCTTTCAGTTTTGTGAGTGACATCACACCGTTCCTCACGCACTGCCAAGTTACACGAACAATTCGGGGTCCTCATGCGGCATAAGTTTGCAGCTTGCGTCAACGAAGCACGAAAGTCGACCGAGTTATGTGCCTGACGTGTAATACCTCGACCGACATTTAGAACAGAATGACAAACAACTGAGCAATACTTTACAGCATACTCTCGCAAAAAGCATACGTAAGAGATGCGTGGTATACAAGCATTCATAGCCGGTTCAAGCCTGCGTGAGCGAAGTGACGATGACACATTATTACAGACAGCAGTCGTGTCTTCATTCCAGTATAAGCAATGGTCCAAAATTATCCCAAAGTTCTTTCCAGAAGAAGAAAAAGCTATTTCTGCGCCGTTTAGGATTAGTTGTTGAACAAATTCTGTGAACTGAGGGGTAATAAGTCTCTTGTGAGTAACTGAGGTTGCTTGCGTCTTAGATTTGTTAAGTTTTAAACCTACTTTCTGCGCAAGTTCTGACAAGACGGTAAATCGGCATTTATATGCTGGAAGACTGTGTACAGGTTTCTTGGGCTTGCACTCAGATATAACTGAAGGTCGCTAGTGAGTAGTAACATAGTAAGCAAGTACGTAATGATTAAAACTGTGTGCCGGACCGAGACTCGAACTCGTGATCTTTGTTTTTCGCAAACAAGTGCTCTATCGACTGAGCTATCCACGGACGACTCAAGGCACGTTCTCACAGCGTCACTTCCACCAGTACCTCGTCTCCGACCTTCCAAACTTCACAGAAGCTCTCCTGCAAACCAAGACACCTGGAAAAATAGTTCAAATGGTTCAAATGGCTCTGAGCACTATGCGACTTAACTTCTGAGGTCATCAGTCGCCTAGAACTTAGAACTAATTAAACCTAACTAACCTAAGGACATCACACACATCCATGCCCGAGGCAGGATTCGAACCTGCGACCATAGCGGTCGCCCGGTTCGAGACTGTAGCGCCTAGAAACGCACGGCCACTCCGGCCGGCGCAAGACACCTGGAAGAAAGAGTAAGGCGGAGACATAGTATAGCCACAGCTTGGGGGATGTTTCCGGAATGAAACTGTCACTCTACAGCTTTTCTTCCATGAGTGCTAGTCTCGAAAGCTTCGCGCTTCTGTGATGTTTGGAAGGTAGAAGACGAGATACTGGCGGAAGTGAAACTGTGAGGAGAGGTTCTGAGTCATGTGTTGGTAGCTCACTCGGTACAGTACTTGCCGTCCGCCCCGATAGCTGAGTGGTCGCCGGCACGGTAGCTCAGCGTGTTCGGTCAGAGGGTTAGCTGCCCTCCGTAATAAAAAAACTGAAGTAATCAATCAACAACGAACTTAAATGGATGTCTTACGACGTCCGCCCCGAGCAGATGCAACGAACAAAAGTTAGCAAAATGAGATTAAAAAAAAAAAAAGTGGTTAGCGCGACGGACTGCAGTTCTCAGGGGCCCGGGTTCGATTCCCGGCTGGGTCGGAGATTTTCTCCGCTCAGGGATTGGGTGTAGTGTTGTTTCCATAATCATTTCATACCCATCCGGCACGCAGGTCACCCAATGTGGCGTCGACTGTAATAAGACCTGCACCAAGGCGGCCGGACCCAATCCCGCAAGGGGCCTCCCGGCCAATGACGCCAAACGCTCATTTCATTTCCTCAGTACTTGCCCACGAAAGTCAAAGGTCCCGAGTTCGAGTCTCTGTACACCAAAAGGTTTTAATCCGCCAGGGAGCTACATATTAACGCGCATTTCGCTGCAGACTGAAAATTTTATTACGATGAAGTCGGTCCCTTAAAAATGCCTTTGAACGGTCGACGAGGACGAGGATGTACAGCAGGCAGTTGCGGCCTCTTTCACTCAGCAGGAACAGTGTTTTTCACACAGGTGTCTTCAAGATGGGTTGTCGGTGGGGTGTTATGCCTGATTGGCATACCGATTCAGGACTGTACGGCTTTTGACCGGAAACTCTTTGATCGCTCCTTATGTACCAGTCTCCTGTCTCTCAATGGTCAGCATGAGCACAGCTCTTTGCATCGCAATTGTGAGATTTCTGTACTTTCTAAGAACTTTTAACTTCTTTCCTTACCTACCATAAACAATTCCTGAAGTACATTACAGTTTTGTTTCCAAACAATATGGTGTATAAAGATGGTTTAATATATTTCGTAATTATTTGTCTCTGTGTTCTGAGTCGATAGTTCCGGTTTTCTATTATTTGATGTTTATTTTGTCTCCATCGGAATAAGCCTGTTCCACTACTGTAGACTTCAACGGGTTGTTGTTGTAGTCTTCAGTTCGATCACTGCTCTGGTGCTGTTTTTCACTACTTTAGTCTAGCCAGATATTTTTTTTTCGTCTATTATAACCGGGGTGACATACAGCTATTTAAATCTGTTTACTGTATTCAAATTCAGAACTCTCTTTACATTTTCCACCATCCACACATGCCTCCCTCCAACCTAGAAACCAGACACCACGTTTAGTCAAGTTCTGTCGCAAAGCTCTTATCTTCCTAAATCAACTCATTATCTCTTCATTAGTTATCACATGTAGCCACCTAACCTTCAGCATGTTCTGATAACACCGCCTATCAAAATATTTTACTTTCTTCGTGTCTGCACTGTTTATGGTAAACGTTTCACAAACGTACAAGACTATGAGGAAAAACAATATTTAACACATAAATTAATATTCGAAGGTATCACACATGTCTTTTTCAGAAACTTTTCTAATGCTACTGATAGCCTGAATTTTCAAATGGTTCAAATAGCACGGAGCACTATGGGACCTAACATCTGAGGTCATCCGTCCCCTATAACTTAGAGGTACTTAAACCTAACCTAAAAATCACACATATCCATGCCCGAGGCAGGATTCGAACCTGCGGCCGTAGCGGTCGCGCGGTTCCAGATTGAAGCGCTTAGAACCGCTCGGCCACACCGGCCGGTGCCTGAATTTTATGTCCTCATTTTTTGCCACCTTTAGTTATCTGGTTGTCTAAATTGCTAAAGTCTTCAACACTTTCTGCTTCTAATTTTCTAACATCGTTCCCCCAGAATCACCCCTCTTAATACACTGCTGGCCACCGTAAATGCAACACCCTGAAGGAAGCATCCGAATCAAGTGAAATTTACACCATGAGTTTGCAGCGATGAGATAAGCAACTGATTAGAATTTCAGCGCAGACGCACATCACGCGTGCCTGTGGCGCCACCTCATAGCGCCATTTAAGGCTTGGCGATTTCGACGAGTGTACGTTCGGCACGCGTGTTTACCTTGTGGTTGTTTCACAAGACGATCAGTTATGCCTCGTAGACAACAGCGAACATCGTTTGATCAAGTATCCGAGTTTGACAGAGGAAGGATAGTGGCTTACCGAGATTGTGGATTATCATACAGAGAAATCGCTAGTCGTGTTGGACGAAACCAAACAACTGTAATGCGGATATGTGACCGTTGGATGCAGGAGGGTACGACGGACCGACGTGGTCGATCGCATTCACCTCGGTGCACCACTGCACGTGGTGATAGGCAAATTGTGCGCATGGCAGTGACGGATCGCTGAGTGACATCCCGAACCATAGCACAGCACATTGCGTCTGTAACGCATCATCCAGTGTCTGCGCATACCATTCGACGCCGTTTAGAGCAGAGTGGTCTGTCCGCAAGACGCCCATTGCTTCGCCTACCATTGACGCAGAACCACAGACGTCTCCGTCGCCAATGGTGTGATGACAGACGGATGTGGACGGCAGAATGGAATGACGTTGTCTTTACTGACGAGGCACGCTTCTGTCTGCAGCACCACGATGGTCGGATTCGAGTGTGGAGACACCGTGGAGAGAGGATACTGGACAGCTGCATTATGCACCGCCACACTGGTCTTGCACCGGGTATTATGGTATGGGGCGGTATTGGATATTACTCTCGCACGCCTCTAGTACGCATTGCCGGTACTTTAAATAGCCGACGCTACATATCCGAGGTGCTGGAGCCAGTTGTCCTTCCTTACCTTCAGGGCTCGGCCACAGCCATATTTCAACAGGATAATGCGCGACCACACGTGGCACGCATTGTCCAAAGGTTCTTCGTCAATAACCAGATTGAAGTGCTTCCCTGGCCGGCTCGCTCTCCGGATCTTTCGCCGATAGAAAACATGTGGTCTATGGTTGCTCAACGAGTGACCCAGATTACATCCCCAGCTGCCACACCAGATGATCTTTGGCAACGTGTGGAAGCTGCTTGGGCTGCTGTACCCCAGGAACACATCCAACGTCTCTTTGACTCAATGCCGAGACGTGTGGCAGCGGTGATCTCCAACAATGGCGGCTACTCTGGCTACTGATTCTGGCAGGAACCACATGTCACAGACGTCTGTAAACGTAATCATTTGATACTTGGTCAACATGTTATCTACAAAATAAATTTTGTTGTGCTACCTCTTGTCTTTCTTGGTGTTGCATTTACGGTGGCCAGCAGTGTACTTATACCTTACACCCGATATTGTGTTCACTGTCTTACACGTTCCTTTTAACTATCTTCAAGGTCATTTACTACCTCTGGCAGAATTACAATGTCACTGGGAAATACTTAATTTTTCTCTTATATGTGTAGTGCGTGATGGCATTTCACGAAGTATCTTCAGTGTTGATGCACCCTAGGTCCGACCTCCTGCGACAATAATGCTAAATGCAGCGACGCTACGGTCGCAGGTTCGAATCCTGCCTCGGGCATGGATGTGTGTGATGTCCTTAGGTTAGTTAGGTTTAAGTAGTTCTAAGTTCTAGGGGACTGATGACCTCAGATGTTAAGTCCCATAGTGGTCAGAGCCATTTGAACCATTTTCGAAATGCAGCGAGTAATTAGTGTGCTGGGCATGGGTACGCTACAAAAGTAGTGTGTGACAAGTTGAGAACTTAGGCTGGACGTGATGCGTGTTGGGATAGCCCAAGCAATTTAGGCGTTCGCTCGCCTAAACAGGGATATCTGGGTTCGACTTCCGGTCCGCCACTGAATTATTTCAATGCTCCCATACGACTGACATCGGTATTTCTATTTCATTACAAACCTTTTCGGTTTGTTTTCCCTGTACTGTAACTCCTTTCACAAATTTCTCGGTGGTTTAAAGCGTGAAGTATCCAGTCTGTTTACATGATACAGAATCCACTCAGGTCGAACACTGTAGTCGATTGTTCTCAAAGTAAATTCTGAAAAACAAAAAATGTAAACGCAATAAGAAGTGAAATCAATGATATAGACAACGAGAGTGAAATACGTATAAGTGCTGTGTCTCCAAAAGGTACAGCATAAACCAAAATGTTCCCGACGGTTCAATTGGTTAAGTTATAGTTTATACTACGTCCTTTGGTCGGAGAATCAGAAAATACATTAGAAGTTACATCACCGGCACACTAATAGTCTACCATAGAACAGAAATATGTACTTGCAACACTTGAACAGAAGAGTGCTGCGTTAGGAAGAGATTACGCTGCTACTAGAGGATGCACCAATCTGGGACTTGGTCGAGCCGCTAATGCATGTAAGAATAATTACATGACATGAGGCACTAGCAGAAAGCTTCCTGGCAATATCCCAAATGCGCGCCAACATTTCGTGTGTCCGTTCCGCCAGCCGGATTTATAACCTACGTAGCTACCGCATTAGTGAAGGGCCTTAGGGAAATGGCACAGTGCTTCAGACTTTGTACTTGCCTTTACGAAGCGCCCACTTCAAATGCCCGTCCTATGACTCACTTGGTTTTCCGCGGTGCAGGACAATCATTTCTGGGTATTGTTGAGATCAGTAACACACGCACATTTCTCTAACCATTCTTTTTAAAATCCAGTGATCTAGACATCCAAGAGAAGTTAAATTCCACCCTTTCTTTCATATCATGTAGTGCAGAAAATGACTGCTGCTAAGTGCCCCGCCTCAGTCTTGACACTTGCACCACTGCTGTATTTGCTGGCCTTAAAACCACTTAACTCTGCTGACAAGTTAATACAGCTTGTACGACAGGTAATCGACTGGAAGTGAGGCCTCCTGCAGGCAGTACCTGCCACAGGAGATGATTTTAAGCTTCGGAGAACCCCCGCCCCGCCTTCTCCTTACTCCCCATCACTACGCTCCGGACACCTTTTAACGCAATTTGTGTGAGATAATGGACAACGTTGTTTCATAAACAGATTAAAACTAGTTCCTATCCCGTGGTTAGGCCTTAATTTGTCAACCAGTTTAACTCAATAATGAGGCGAATGCAACAGTTAACTTCCTCTCAAATATTCGTTGTTGGGAGACATTCTAGGAATTCCCACCTCGTTGAGAAGAGCGAGGTTTCCTCCCTGCTTCAGATATAGTAATGGATACAAAACATAAAAGGAAAATGTGTGTGATCCATCCGCTCTCATCTTTTGTGAAGACTTAAAAAGTGTAGATGTTTCGACGGCGCAGTATATACGAGACAAATACAAGGTTTTTAGTCTTGTAACAAGGTATAGTATTCTATTGTGTCATTAATTCATTCCACACATGTGGTAGTATGGATGCGTATACATTACTTCGATAGGCTACAACATATATTTTTGGAATGAGCACAAATCGCGGATTTTGAAACGAACTGTGAATATTGTATTGCACGTAGCGTAGCCAAGTCAGTGGTCGAATGCACAATACAGCACACTTGCAATCTCTCTTGTCTGCATGAAATTAAAGAAAGAAAAGAAAAACCTAGGTTGTTATTATGACCTAAAGCACAACAATCTAATTCAGTCTTTTGCGTCAAATTTCTACAAACTGATGTTCTTCGAAACGTCGCAAATATATTGCAAACGTCTTGCGCTACCCGTTAATGACGGCTTAAGACATGTATATAAAACCCACTTTTTTTTCATTCTATCCTTTTTGTGCTCTCCCAGGGCAGATGCAACCAGATAAGCAATGCAACTTTCATGCTATATGTAATTTTCATCACTCTTTTTCTGCCGCAGAACTTTTTCAGTATCTCTCTTAACATACATATTTCTATTATCTGCATAAAAGTGACGTGTGTAACGGCTTCGTTGTATTTGTGTATGGGATTATATCTTCATCTGCTTCTTCATTTGAGCTGTACGTTAATGGGGTAGACTACCTAGCGCTATATTATCGATTCAAAACCGCCCTACCTCCAAGAGGAGATAAAAGCTGTTCCAGCTTTCATTTCCATAGCTTATATTATTTCAGTATCTAACAGCTCTTTTAAGCCCTCCCAACAATGCACCAGTGTATTGTCAACATTTTTCAAGCTTTCTTACTCCCCAGTTTTCTCTTTCTTCCGACTCCATTTGCTTTTCCATTCATTGTCTTTTATAGTTCCTCTCCCGTATTATTGCCACTATTGATTCGATTAATTCGGTACCGCTGTCACGATATTTTGATCTTGTATCGTTACTCCCATTTCACACGAAGATCATTTTAAAAACAACTCAAGAATCCTATTCAACTTCTTGTAGAAACAGTAAACAGCCAATCAGTTATAAAACGGAAGATTTATTAAAACGCCTTTACCATGGTTTCTACGTTTATGAAAATTTCTTCTTCAGGAGGAAATAGTGACAACTGGATTACATGTTGTTGCATGGGTACTTTAAAATATAGCCGAAAGGCGTCATTAAGATATAAAATTTGAAACACGCACAACATAGTTGTTGTCATTTGGTGTTTCCTCACCAATGAAGTGGACTAGCTGTACATTAATGAGGAAATACAAAATGAAAACAACCGTGTTGTGCATGTTTCAATTATTATGGAGGTGGAATTTTATACCTGACTGACGTCTTTAGGCTATATTTCAAAGCACCTCAGCCAAAACGTGTAACCCAGTTGTCAATCTTTTCCTTCTGAAGAGGACATTTTTATAAGCGTTTGAAACCAAAGTAAACGAGTTTTAATAAACCTTCCATTATTCAACTGGTCAGCTGTATCCAATTTCTACGAGACGATTTCGTCGCAACGATTCCTGCTTCAGCCATGTCCTAAGTTTAAAACATTACCGTCATTATTGTAACAGTGTCGTTCATTGCTGCAGTAATTTTCATTATTATTATTAGCCCCATATATGTAATTCTGTAATTATGTTTCGTTAGGCGCAAGGTACGGTCTGAAGACGCTAACCTTGCAAGTAAAGAAAGATGGATGAATTAAATGGCATCACGGTCAAATAAATATCTTCATAGTATTTTGAGTGTGTATGTAACATCTATATGACTTTTGCATATTAAATCAATTAATTCATTATGTACTTACACATAGCGCCGAGTGCGCTAGTCAAACGTTTATTAAACAAACATTGTATTCATATTAATCATCGCGTGTATGCAGTATGATTAAAACGATACAAATAAACGTTTCACACAACACATCTACAAAAGAATGATGATGCTCGCGAAAGCTCTTTCAGCATTGTTTATTAATGATTGAATTTCAATCTCCTTGGAGGTAGGTTGGGATGGAGCATCAACTGTTTTGGGAAAGAGAGAGAAATACGACTGCCCATGATCTTGAGGAAAGCATCACAGTAACCGGTTGAAATGATAACCCAATACCCGTCAATATAAAAAAGTCGACTGACACGGGCTGCAAATGACTACCCTCCTGAAAAGGAACCTAGCACCATATACACTGCATATATATATATATTAAAAATGCATGTGAGATCAATTTGGAGATATCTCTTAGTTGGGTGGGACCAATCTCAGTGGCAAAATTAAATCACCTCCTTTCTGATAGTAAATATCTGGCAAGAATAGATATTTACAAATTGAAATACTTCTAATACTGCTGAAAATGCACCACACACTGATCACATCATCTTCATCTGAGTGAAATAATCTTCAGCGTTTTATTGCTGTAGTTTCGTAAAGTATTCACCATCACCTGTTACTATTTCGCAAATGCATTACTCGTGTTCATATTTACGACTGTGCATTCGTTTCCTCAGAGACGTACTAGAGACAGGATCAAAAATGTCCTTCAGACCACTAATATTACAGAGAGAAACTATAATCAACCGTAGTAAGAAACTTTCGATATATCGTAGATAAAATTCCAGCATCAGGAATGAAAAGAGTTGCAATCGTTTCCACATTATTTTAACCACTATCTACGTCGTCAATTGGAAACTAAATGATGGTTTTAATACGTTGTCACATTATTTTTACTACTATTTACGTCCTAAATTGGAAGCGGAATCATCTAGAGAGTTTCTGGATGTTTCAGTACTTGAAGCATATAATAGCTTAAGTGCCACTAAAAGTTTGTGAGTATACGTCCTAAATTGTGGTCTCTTTCAATTCTCTTCACATTATTGCCGGTTTCACTCCACTGAAATGTGCATCACGTACACAGCTGAAGTCATAACTCAAAGTTTCTATTTCCTCCAGAAACGCTGTTACCTTTTATTGCGTATGTTACTAATTAATTTTTTTTCACTCTAAGTAAATGTTTTTCCAAACAATGTTTGTTAAAGCCCCGATATTTAAGTAATTATGTGGTTGGAGTTGCACCGTCTAATGCACCGAGTGTGCATAACTACTTTCTCTTCCTATATAGCATTTCATTCAATAGTAATAGCAGATTTCCTCTACATCACTTGCAAGTATTTAACAGAGTGCATGATTTCAGTGTATCTGTTACATGAATAATTACGGTCAAAACTTAAAAGATAAGATTCATATTTAGGTTCCAAGTAGTACTAGATGCGCATGTGTAATGCTTTAGTCAATATAGCTTGGGTCATTTTATGACACTGGGGGAACAACATCGTAACTTCTGATAACTGACAAATCACGTGCATTCTGTTGTAATGTATGTATTAGGAACGTCATAAATCGTAAAAGGAGGTCGTTATCAAACACTGATGCCCCTCTCGTGGTAAACCATAGATCAGTACTAAAGCAGTGTACAATATATGACGTAAATGAAATTTGCTCCGTGCTCTAATAAGTATACCTTTCACATTCTATCGTATATGAATGTTGTTAACAAAATTTCAGCGGCTGGTCCCGGCGGAGGTTCGAGTTCTCCCTCGGGCATGGGTGTGTGTGTGTGTTTGTCCTTAGGATAATTTAGGTTAAGTAGTGTGTAAGCTTAGGGACTGATGGCCTTAGCAGTTAAGTCCTATAAGATTTCACACACATTTGAACAACAAAATCTCAGCATTTGTTTCTTTAAATGTAAAGCAAATAGAGCACAGAATTCGTACGTCTCAATCACATCGAATTACATTACTACTTTGTTTCGAATAGCTCACACTTTCATTAACTTACTCATTGTGATATTTCTACTTAGTTTCGATGTATAGCTAAGAGATACACGAACTTTTTAAAGTATATACTTTTAACAAAAAAAAAACTATACGGCCATATTTCCATCAGGCTTCACTCGTTCGAGAGATCCCGGCGAATAGCCTGTGATACAGCAGTAACGCTTGCACTGAGTTGTTATGAATAGTCATCGTTCTCCAGACTCAGTTTGAAAAAGGGCTTCGTTAGCATAGTCCACAGCAATGTGAAACAGTACAATGGAAGTGAGGTATTGTCAATAAGAGGCAGAGTGGGTAGTAGCAATCCAAATCCCACAGTTCCATAATGGGTAATAGGCAGAAACTGCTATGCTATCATCTCTATTCCCCTTCCGCAGACATTTCCTTATTTACAACTGCATTTTACGAATTTTAGAAACAATTGTTTTTCAGACAAATTTATTGCCACTCAACTAAAGGGTAACTTAGTAGGTGAAAGATAAATTGTGACGATTCAACTTACATGGAATTTTAAAGTGGATAGACGATAAACGGACGACTTAAAGATGCAAGCATCGAAACGCCCTCTATTTGCGCCGCACGTCCGCATATACTACACAGTGGCAGCGAATGTGGTACTCACTGTCTTTAGCCGCTCGCGCTTCGCCCGTGGCCAGCAGCAGAGCTATGGCGCCAGCCAGCACTGTCCACAACTCCGACGACGCGGACGCCGACGACGCGTGTACAACGCCCATTGTCTTCTGCTCCACGTCCCACTCCGCCGCTGCCGACTACCCGGATCTCGCGAATCCACTCACCAGGACCGTAGCAGTAACAGAAACACACGGTGGGAGGCTGAAGGCGCGTCGGCGGGGACACGGTCCCAGTGGACCTCCTTCGCCGTCCTATACATCGTGCTGCTAATTTGACGGTGAATGCGAGGAACGGCGCACACGCGATCCGAGCAGCTGCAGCGTCAGTTGCAGTGAAAGTGGCAAAGTAGCGCCTCTGGCGTTTTTTGTCCTTTTTTTTTTTATTTTGTGCCCCCGTGACGCGACCACGGCCGGCTGGTGGGCGCCCTGTGGGCAGGAGGCGGCCGCTCGGGTGGAACTGACGCCGAACGCCGCGGCGCGCGCCCCGCTCAACGCAGTCGCCCGCGAGCCAGCCGGAAGGAGTGGCGCAGCGCGCATGCGCGGAGCTGGGGGCTCCGCAGCTCTGCTGCGCCTGCCGGCGGAAGCGTGCGTGCGCGCAGGGGGGACCACCCCGGACGCCGCCTCGGCGAGGGGGCGGAGGGCGCGTGCCGCGATGAAATGACGCGGCCCTCGCGGCGGCTGGATCTCCCGGCTCGTGTTGCACCTGCAAGCAGATCCTCTCTGCGCAGAAAAAACGAACGTTGCCTCAGGAAGGGCTTACCACGAAATTGGGCACTCGCTGGAGGAAAGGTTCGTAAAATATGACCCAACTGAACCGAGCGATACCTGACATTGGCATGAAACGTCATTGGGAAGTGTACTGCCACATGCGCACAAAGGTAAAACAGAGAGGTGACGGTGTGGTAGTGAGTTGGTGATGTCTACGAATGTGTTGTTCTGATGACTGCTGTTATCATTTGCATTAGAGATGGGCAAACTCATTCATCCTTAGGAAATAGTTCACTGCTGATCGTTCTTTTTTGGGAACCGTTCATTTTACTCGTTCACCGTTCATTTGTGCTTGGTATATGGTTCTTATGAAAAACTGAAAACTAGTTCAAATGGCTCTGAGCACTATGGGACTTAACATCTGTGGTCATCAGTCCCCTAGAACTTAGAACTACTTAATCCTAACCAACCTAAGGACATCACACACATCCATGCCCGAGGCAGGATTCGAACCTGCGACCGCAGCAGTCGCGCGGTTCCGGACTGAGCGCCTGAAAACTAGTAGTGTAGGTGACTGAAGCATTTAGGGCACCAAGAGGGGGCACTTGCCTCCCCCATGAAGTATAGAGTTTTTATTCATTACAGAATTCTTATACACTTTTAGAAGTAATATCTGTGATGCTGCACAACCTCTCGTTTAGCCAACTGTAGCCTTGTGTGGCTGATCGCAGGGAAATAATATAGGGTGGCGCACGGAAAACCGGAACCGAGTACAGACTGCTCGCCAATTACGGACCATGTGTTGCCCGTTACGAGCAGATACAACAAACAGACATATATGTAATAATTAGGCAGTTAGAAATAACAAGCTAATGCAAGCAACAATTGCGAAACAATCGATGACGATGTGTAGAGAGCTGGAGAAGAGAACATAGCTCATGTTGTCTTATAAACCTGTTGGTGGCTGTTTCCCAACTTAATAGAGAACAAGTGTCTTGTATAAAATTCTTCGTTTCGAATTCCACTACATAGCTACGCTACGTTGTAAACAATAATCGTTTACACCCTATATATACTCCACGTTTTCTCTGAGTTCGTAGGCGAAGTAGAGACTTTATGGAAGCATAAAGTAAAATGTGGTTTTCTCATACTTGCGTCACACGCTTAGTAAAAATTAGGTTTTTATGTTGCATTATTAAAGTTAATGCAGCAATAATAATAATAATAATAATAATAATAATAACAATAATAATAATAATAAAGTTCGCAGCAATGAAGTTTTTGATTTGAAAGCTCCTTCTCAACAAATGTTTTTGAGATAATAAATAAATACGATTTTATGGCAATCTATGTCTTTTCAAATGGAGAGGCACCGCTTTTCCTACTGAGCCAAAATGACCCACAACTAATTTTTTTTTCAAAGAAACCAAACTAGCAGGTAATGCAAATTGGAAACAACCAAACTTAAAAATAATTACAGCCTTCCCAAATGTAATGTTTTGTATATGAAAGATAAACGAAAATCGTTTTATATGAATTTTCTTACACTAAAAATTAAGCAAATTATTGAAAGTTAGCTGCTAAATCAAGTCGATGAAACCAAAAAATATATGAATAACAAAAAAAAAAACTTGCCTTGTTATAAGTATGTCTTCTGCTGTTCATCGATATAATGAAGTGAGCTGATATGCCCTTTTGTTACCTGAAAAGGCGTACCTATTACATACAACGTAATTTTTATATAATTTACGTAACTATAAAATACTTTTAGATTACCATTCGTGGACGCTGAATAGCCAGAACTAAGTGCAAGAACAGTTTGGAACACATGTAAAAATAGGCGAGCGCAGTGAACGAAACGAGCTACTGGATACTGAACTAACTAGGAGCAATTGGCAGTGGAACTGAGACAGGTGGTCATGCGAAGAACGACGAGTGCGGCCGAGGGAGACCGAGACTGAGACGAGCACGCGATCGAGGCTGAAACGAGAACTGCCGAAGTGACCGCCGCGACCGAAGTGAACTAGTGAACTATGAACCGATCATTCCTCGTTCCCGGGAGCTATAAGCAGACCGCCGCGACCGAAGTGAAATATGAACCAATCATTCCTCGTTCCCGTGAACTATAAGTAGACCGCCGCAACCGAAGAGAACTATGAACCAATCGTTCCTTGAAATTCTTTCCTCGGTTCTTCCGCTCATCTTGGTGAACCGTTCCTTTGTATTCATTCGTTCGCGAACTCCCCATCTCTAATTTGCATGTCTGGCTCCCGGTACCTGAATGGTCAGCGTGACGGACTATCAATCCTCTGGGCCCGGGTTTGATTCTACATCTACATCTACATTTATACTCCGCAAGCCACCCAACGGTGTGTGGAGGAGGGCACTTTACGTGCCACGGTCATTACCTCCCTTTTCTGTTCCAGTCGCGTATTGTTCGCGGGAAGGACGACTGTCTGAAAGCCTCCGTACGCGCTCGAATACCTCTAATTTTACATTCGTGATCTCCTCGGGAGGTATACGTAGGGGGAAGCAATATATTCGATACCTCATCCAGAAACGCACCCTCTCGAAACCTGGCGAGCAACCTACACCGCGATGCAGAGCGCCTCTCTTGCAGAATCTGCCACTTGAGTTTGCTAAACATCACCGTAACGCTATCACGGTTACCAAATAACCCTGTGACAAAACGCGCCGCTCTTCTTTGGATCTTCTCTATCTCCTCCGTTAACCCGATCTGGTACGGATCCCACACTGATTAACAATACTCAAGTATAGGTCGAACGAGTATTTTGTAAGCCACTTCCTTCGTTGATGGACTAAATTTTCTAAGGACTCTTCCAATGAATTTCAACCTGGCACCCGCCTTACCAACAATTAATTTTATATGATCATTCCACTTCAAATCGTTCCGCTGGATGCGAGCGGGTAAGCTACGTGATTTTCACGTGCTCTGTTTTCTTCATCAGTTTTTAGTAACCGCCTTCCTCGAGCCTCTCCTCACAATAAAAATACTTGCCGTCATCCTGTAAGTGAAATTACAGATCGTACGTTTTCAGACATCAAACCTTTAAAAGTCAACATGGAGAGAGATGTGTATCGCCATACACAAAGTGTGACGTTACCAGCTCTGGGAGTCATATCGTGCACTTCTATACCTCACTTTCAGTCGAGAGGGCGTAATTATATCCCGGACAGTTGGCAGCGCTGTTGGCAACCTTCAACTGCGAAGTGGTAACAGCCGCAGACTGAAACAGTAGCCGTCTACACAGATGTAACAGCAATGAGGCTTTCCGAGAGAGACGTTTACAAAATAGCGTTACGTTATTGGTTAGGTAGAGCCGCGAAGCAGCTGCACCCAACCCACTTCAATCGTCAGGGATCAACTTACGCCGATTCAACTACAGTACTTGGGAAAGTTAATTTTAGTTGATATGACGTAAGTGCGGAGTTAGGTACAGACAACCATTGCAGCAAATAAGCTCAATAGTAGGAGATCCTACACAATATTCAAATTCTTTTCGCGTGCATTATTATTTTATCCTTTGTGTTACGACACAATGCAGACGAAGTACTTAGTGTACCTTCGGTGCGCAAACAATGAGAGCCGAACGAAGTGTTTCCGGGTGTGATAACTAGATCTGAACGTAGGACGTGAAGGACTGAGCACTTGTTAAGCTGCGGCTATGCATTTCGGTGCGGACGATGCCGCACTGATAAGATGTTTTTGATCAACAAATATTGTAACCTCCCCGCACATAAATCTTAAAAGTCAATAAATGTGAAATTGTAACCTCCCAGCAAGAATATAAAAGTCAATGTTAAGTGAAATGTTATATTCCCACAAAACTGCATAATAGAAATGAACCAAGTGTAACCTCCCCACAAAATTAAGGAATGAAGATTGATCGTATTACCACACAATATTAATTAAATAATGAACTATGACCTGAATGTAACATCTCAACACAAATAATTAAACCTGATAAATTTTATAAGGGCAGCGACGCTGACCTTCGTCCCTGTGAAATAATTAAACCTGACGAATTCTTACCTCAGTAAAACTGCGTCTACATCTGCTCTTATTTTTCGGCACAGCTCCGTGCAACGCTGGCCCATGTTTAATTTTAATTCTTGGAGGGAATGCATAGGAAGTATTACTTGACTTGAAATGAATCCTTTTGTTTAAAACAGTTACTTTATAAGAAAGTTATTATTCGCGCAATTCTTGAACAAATTAATTACAATTAACGTATGTTATTAGCTGAGCGCAATGCTGCTTCATTACCTTCTAAAACAATATACCTCGTCCTGAATCGTGACCAGAGATGGAAGGAGAGCACGCCGCCGACGCCCAGCAGTACAACCGTCCACTCGCTACAACTACTGCCGACTCCACACACACACTGAACTCTCGCGCAGTCAAGCGCAGACTAGCAACGATAAATAACTCTCTGGTCAGAGTTTCTGTCATGCCTCGCCATCGCTGGTAATGAATACATATGAAACGTACGCGTTTCAATATGTAACTATCAATGTACCGCGACTATGTGCACAATGCAGAGCAGATTGTGTAAATGGGACTTATTTTATGATGTGTTGTATATGAAACTTTGCGAATCGCTAAGCGGGCCTAAGGATTCTATCAAACATGGTTCAAATGGCTCTGAGCACTATGCGACTTACCTTCTGAGGTCATTAGTCGCCTCGAACTTAGAACTAACTAAACCTAACTAACCTAAGGACATCACACACATCCATGCCCGAGGCAGGATTCGAACCTGCGACCGTAGCGGTCGCTCGGCTCCAGGCTGTAGCGCCTAGAAACGCACGGTCGGCAAGGATTCTATCCAATCACTTGTAGACCAGTTGGTATGGCATTAGTAGACAGTAAGAGGAAAGCAGAAGTTTCAAATGTCGCCGGTAAGAAAACGTTCACGCCGGAGAATCGTACAAAGATACCGAGGTGTGCCCACACAGTCCTATATGGGCGGCATAGTAATAAGCATTCCTGGAACAGACCAACAACTGAAAGAGTTGGAAACAAACAGGTCATATCCGGATGGAATCCGAAATTTGGTTTTGCATAGAGTGGCCTACTTAACTTGACTACATCGTGAATCTCTCGCTCAGAGCTAGGTCGCCAGCAACTGGAATAAAGTACAGGTGACCTCTGTATGTAAAAAGCATGAAAGATGGGTTCGGCAAAACAACAGAACAATATCCGTAACATCGGTATGCCGTAGGATTCTTGAGCATATTCTCAGTTAGAATAGAATAAATTTCCTAGAGACGGAAAAGCTTCTATTCAAGTATCATTACGGCTTTAGAAAGTACTGCTCGTGCGAAACTCAGCTTACCGTTTTCTAACAAGACATCTTGCGAACTATAGGTGAAAGGCAACATGTAGATTTCTAACTCCTAGGTTTCTGTAAAGCATTTGACACCTTGTCACACTGGTGACTGTTAACGAAGGTACGAGCATACAGAATACGTTCCCAGAACAGGTTCCCAGATATGTGAGTGTTCCGAAGACTTCTTAAATAACGCAACTCGTTACGTAGTCTTGGACTGCGAGTGTTCATCAGAGAAAAGGGTACCGTCATGATTGCTCCATGGAAGAGTGATTGTCCCACTGTTATCTTCTGTACACATATATGACTTGGTGGTCAGGGTGGACACCAGCCCACGGTTGTTTGCTGATGATGCTCTAGTGTCCGGCAAGGTACAGTGCCTGAGTGACTGTAGGAGGATACAAGATGACTTACACAAAATTTGTAGTTGGTGCGATGAATGTCAGCCAGCTATAAATTTAGAAAAACATAAATTAATGAGGATCAGTAGGAAAAACACCTGTACAGTACGATTACAACATTAGTAGTGCCATTCTTGATACAATCACGTCGTTTAAATATCTGGATCTAACGTTGCGAAGCTATATGAATTGGAAAGAGCGTTTGGGGATTGTAGTAGAAAAGGCGAATTTTCGACTCCGGTTTATTGGGGGACTCTTATGAGAGTGTGGTTCATCTGTAAGGGAGACCGCGTATAGGACACTAGTATGACTCACTTTTGGGTAGTGCTGGACTGTTTGGGGTCTCCACTACGTCGGATTAAAGGGAGATATCGCAGCAATTCAGAGGCAGCCTGCTAGCTCTCTTACCGCTTCGGCAACTCAAACAGGAATCCACGGAGGGAACAGACTGTTTTTTCGAATAATAATACTGAAAATAATGAAAGTTACTAGCGAGTGAGCTAAGGCAGTATCGGGCGCATAAGAAGTCCAGTTTATAGTAGAGGGATGCCAAATGCTTTGCTTGAACGGAATAAATTAGGTGACAAAGCTGTAAACCCCTTACACCTTCATCTGCATCTACATACATACTTGGCAAGGCACCGTACGATGCGTGGTGGAGGGTTCTCTGTACCACGAGTAGTCATATCTTTCCCTGTTCCCCTCGCAAACAGAGTGAGGATTATAACACTGAAAATCCTCCCCCATGAACCATAGACCTTGCCGTTGGTGGGGAGGCTTGCGTGCCTCAGCGATCCAGATAGCCGTATCGTAGGTGCAACCACAATGGAGGGGTATCTGTTGAGAGGCCAGACAAGCTTATGGTTCCTGAAGAGGGGCAGCAGCTTTTCAGTAGTTGCAGGGGCAACAGTCTGGATGATTGACTGATCTGGCCTTGTAACACTAACCAAAACGGCCTTGCTGTGCTGGTACTGCGAACGGCTGAAAGCAAGGGGAAACTGCGGCCGTAATTTTCCCGAGGGCATGCAGCTTTACTGTATGGATAAATGATGATGGCATCCTCTTGGGTAAAATATTCCGGAGGTAAAATAGTTCACCATTCGGATTCCGGGCGGGGACTACTCAGGAGGACGTCGTTATCAGGAGAACGAAAACTGGCGTTCTACGGATCGGAGCGTGGAACGTCAGATCCCTTAATCGGGCAGGTAGGTTAGAAAATTTAAAAAGGGAATTGGATAGGTTAAAGTTAGATGTAGTAGGAATTAGTGAAGTTCGGTGGCTGGAGGAACAAGACTTTTGGTCAGGTGAATACAGGGTTATAAATACAAAATCAGATAGGGGTAATGCAGGAGTAGGTTTAATAATGAATAAAACAATAGGAATGCGGGTAAGCTACTACAAACAACACAGCGAACGCATTGTTGTGGGAAAGATAGACACGAAGCCCACGCCCACGACATTAGTGCAAGTCTATATGCGAACCAGCTCAGCAGATGACGAAGAAATTGAAGAAATGAATGATGAAATAAAAGACATTATTCAGATAATGAAGGGAGACGAAAATTTAATAGTCATGGGTGACTGGAATTCGGTAGTAGGAAAAGGGAGAGAAGGAAACGTAGTAGGTGGATATGGACTGGGGGTAAGAAATGAAAGAGGAAGCCGCCTCGGGGAATTTTGCACAGAACACGACTTAATCATAACTAACACTTGGTTCAAGAATCATAAAATAAGGTTGTATACATGGAAGAAGCCTGGAGATACTGACAGGTTTCAGATAGATTATACAATGGTAAGACACAGATTTAGCAACCAGGTTTTAAATTGTAAGACATTTCCAGGGGCAGATGTGGACTTTGACCACAATCTATTGTTTATGAACTATAGATTAAAACTGAAGAAACTGCAAAAAGGTGGTAATATAAGGAGATGGGATCTGGATAAACTGTCTAAACCAGAGGTTGTACAGGGTTTCAAGGAGAGCATAAGGGAACAATTGACAAGAATGGGGGAAAGAAATACAGTAGAAGAAGAATGGGTAGTTTTGAGGTATGAAGTAGTGAAGGCAGCAGAGGATCAAGTAGGTAAAAAGACGAGGGCTAGTAGAAATCCTTGGGTGACAGAAGAAATATTAAATATAAATGACGAAAGGAGAAATTATAAAAATGCAGTAAATGAAGCAGGCAAAAAGGAATACAAACGTTTCAAAAATGAGATCGACAGGAAGTGCAAAATGGCTAAGCAGGCATGGCTAGAGGACTAATGTAGGGATGTAGAGGCTTATCTCACTAGGGGTAAGACAGATACCGCCTACAGGAAAATTAAAGAGACCTTTTGACAAAAGAGAACGACTTGTATGAACATCAAGAGCTCGGAAGGGAACTCTGTTCTAAGCAAAGAAGAAAGTGGAAGGAGTATATAGAGGGTCTATACAAGGGCGATGTACTTCAGGACAGTGTTATAGAAATGGAAGAGGATGTAGATGAACATCAAATGGGAGATATGATACTGCGTGAAGAGTTTGATAGAGCACTGAAAGACCTAAGTCGAAACAAGGCCCCGGGAGTAGACAACATTCCATCGGAACTACTGACAGCCTCGGGAAAGGCAGTCCTGACAAAACTCTACCATCTGGTGAGCAAAGTGTGTGAGACAGGCGAAATACCCTCAGACTTCCGTTGTGGTTGCACCTACGGTACGGCCATCTGTATCACTGAGGCACGCAAGTCTCTCCACAAACGGCAAGGTCCATGGTTCATGGGAAGGGGGGGGGGGGAGGAAGAAGAATATAATAATTCCTATCCCAAAGAAAATAGGTGTTGACAGATGCGAAAATTGCCGAACTATCAGTTTAATAAGTCACGACTGCAAAATACTAACGCGAATTCTTTACAGGCGAATGGAAAAACTGGTAGAAGCCGACCTCGGGGAAGATCAGTTTGGATTCCGTAGAAATATGGGAACACGTGAGGCAATGCTGACCCTACGACTTATTTTAGAAGCTAAATTAAGAAAAGGCAAACCTACGTTTCTGGCATTTGTATACTTAGAGAAAGATTTTGACAATGTTGACTGGAATACTCTCTTTCAAATTCTGAATGTGGCAGGGGTAAAATACAGGGAGCGAAAGGCTATTTTCAATTTGTACAGAAACCAGATGGCAGTTATAAGAGTCGAGGGACACGAAAGGGAAGCAGTGGTTGGGAAGGGAGTAAGACAGGGTTGTAGCCTTTCCCTGTTGTTGTTCAATCTGTATATTGAGCAAGCGGTAAAGGAAACAAAAGAAAAATTCGGAGTAGGTATTAAAGTCCATGGGGAAGAAATAAAAACGTTGAGGTTCGCCGATGACATTGTAATTCTGTCAGAGACAGCAAAGGACTCGGAAGAGCAGTTAAACGGTATGGACAGTGTCTTGAAAGGAGTAAATAAGATGAACATCAACAAAGGAAAACGAGGATAATGAAGTGTAGTCGAATTAAGTCGGGTGATGCTGAGGGAATTAGATTTGGAAATGAGACACTTAAAGTAGTAAAGGAGTTTTGCTATTTTGGGAGCAAAATAACTGATGATGGTCGGAGTAGAGAGGATATAAAATGTAGACTGGCAATGGCAAGGAAAGCATTTCTGAAGAAGAGAAATTTGTTAACATCGAGTATAGATTTAAGTGTCAGGAAGTCGTTTCTGAATCTATTTGTATGGTGTGTAGCCATGTATGGAAGTGAAACGTGGACGATAAATAGTTTGGACAAGAAGAGAATAGAAGCTTTCGAAATGTGGTGCTACAGAAGAATGCTGAAGGTTAGATATATCACATAACTAAGGAGGAAGTATTGAATAGGATTGGGGAGAAGAGAAGTTTGTGGCACAACTTGACTAGAAGAAGGGATCGGTTGGTAGGACATGTTCCGAGGCATCAAGGGATCACCAATTTAGTATTGGAGGGCAGCGTGGAGGGTAAAAATCGTAGAGGGAGACCAAGAGATGAATACACTTTTCAGATTCAGAGGGATGTTGGCTGGCGTTGGTACTGGGAGATGAAGAAGCTTGCACAGGATAGAGTAGCATGGAGAGCTGCATCAAACCAGTCTCTGGACTGAAGACCACTACAACAACAATACAGAAAATATTTAGGGAATTAGGAGCTGACTCCAGAATGATTCTACTGCCCTCAAAGTATTTATCTCATAACGACCATGAATATAAGGTAAGAGAAATCTGAACTTGTACAGAGGCATACAGACAGGTATTTTCCTCACTCTACTTGCGAGGGGAACAGGGAAAATATGACTACTCGTGGTACAGAGAACCCTCCACCACGCATCGTACGGTGCCTTGCCAAGT
This sequence comes from Schistocerca americana, assembly GCF_021461395.2. Lineage (NCBI taxonomy): Eukaryota > Metazoa > Arthropoda > Insecta > Orthoptera > Acrididae > Schistocerca > Schistocerca americana. The sequence goes on along the minus strand of NC_060122.1, from coordinate 745,683,735 downwards.
ATGTATGTAGATGCAGATGTAGGTGTAACGGGTTTACAGCTTTGTCCCCTAATTTATTCCGTTCAAGCAAAGCTTTTGGCATCCCTGTACTGTAAACTGGACTTCATATGCGGCAGTTACTGCCTTAGCCCACTCGCTAGTAACTTTCATTATAGACTCACATCAAGAGACCGGACACTACGACCTGCGGGGTTAGTGTGCAGCGGAGCTTCAACAAGACACCAGGGTGGTGCACAATAAGAACTTCTGTGTGTTCTACACTGATGCAGTGGAATATAGCTATCCCTCCCGAACGCTCTGTTTTCAAAGTACCAATCTGGACAGACGCATCTATGGAATACACGGGAAGCACACTAGGTCACTGATTGTGAAATAGCATGGCCACTTGTTTCCGTTAGATTGCAGAGTTTGATCAGTTTCCGAAACAGATGGTCCTCAGATGACTAAAGTATAGCTGAGATATTTTAGGACTCAAACCATACTGTCGAACAATTTTTTTGTGATAAGCAGATAAACATGTGCTTCAGTTGCTCATTACACGTTAATGAAAACATTTTGTGAACGAACTTTTTTAAATGTAAATGTATAATACGTATTATGAACGATCACAAAAGTTTAAAGGAATTGCAGTATTGCACAGTATTTTTATCGGTTCGCCGCCACCAAAGTGTATAAAAAACAAGATAAGTAGACATGTCGCAACAACAAGACAATAAAGTAAAGGTAATTTACAAGCATGGTAAGAAAGAATAGTACACTGGTCTCATGACCAGAATAAAGTGAACTGCGTTTATTGCCAACGGCGTTGGCGCAATGGTAATACCGGTTCCCGTCAGATCACCGAAGTTATGCCTTCTCGGGCTGGGCCAGCACTTGGATGGGTGACCATCCGGTCTGCCGAACGTTGTTGGCGAGAGGAGCGCACTCATCCCTTGTGAGGCAAACTGAGGAGCTACTTGATTGAGAACTAGCGGCATATGGGTGGGAGAGCGGTTTACTGACCACATACCGCTCCCCCCCCCCCCCCCCCACCTCCCCCTACCCACACCCAGTGACTCCTGTGAGCTGGGAATGACACGGCGACCGGTCGGTACCGTTGGGCCTTCATCATCTGTTCGAGCGGAGTTTAGTTTAGTTTTAGTGTATTTGGTATGGACAACGGTATGCTGTTATAGTGAGAGTGTTTATTAGGCAACGTGTGTTTCGCCCCTGTGTGCAGTGTTGTAATTAATGGAGATGGAGGGATTGAGGTACAAGGAATGTGGTTTCTGCCAAAGGATAGGGAAGTATAAGGTTGCAGATATATAGTTGGTAGGTGTGGTAACTAGAATTAGTGATATGAAAGCCACATCACAAGAAATTGTACGGAAAACTTGCAAAAAATTGTTCAGATGGCTCTGAGGACTATGGGACTTAACATCTGAGGTCATCAGTCCCCTAGACTTAGAACTACTTAAACCTAACCAACCTTAGGACATCACACACATACATGGCCGAGGCGGGATTCGAAACTGCGACCAAGGCATCAGAACGGTTCCTGAATGAAGCGCCTCGAACCGCTCGGCCACAACGGCCGGCCGGAAAAGTTGAAAGAGTGTTACCACAATGACGTGCTGATATTAAGAGATGTCATGCCCTTAGAGTAAAATATTTTACATCAAACGAAGCACGATAACACATCTATCTAGCATCATGATACGTACTAAGCTTTACATACGAACATATTTTATTGCATCTAAGGCACCATGGATATGTTGAATGTTTAGAAACAATGATCATCACGTTTAATTCGCAAACAGCGTTCCACACTTTTGAAAGAAACACATCACAACAATTACATTGTAGGTCTGAGGTAATCATACTGGACAGAATTATAATACAACAAAAAGGAATGTACTACCGATTTTCTGGTAAAGGCAACGATATTTTTTATATTAAAAAACTAAAAACCTGCCTCGATCGCGAAAAAAGCACCTAGTGTTAAATGTTAACCCAGGTTTCGGCGTAGATAACTAAACCTTCTTCAGAACAACAATAAAACCCACAAGTGCCTAAGAAGACCTTTGTCTATGATTATAAGAACACCATAGCTACACATTTGTAAACGAAAAAGAAAAGGAAAACACAAACAGTACATATGTACAAAATCTAAACCACTAATTAACTTAAGGGTGTACGCTCCACCTCACACTGGCCTATGTTCTATGGGTCATGACCCGCCATAAACTGCAGCTACAAACGGTCGCTCACTTACAAGCCTGACCCGCCATCTATGCGCAAGGCAAGGGAAGTTACTTGAATGCGCATGCGCATACGAATACGAGAAAGTTTATACATGAGTCGGGCCTAAATAGCCCATATATTCCCAACCATGGATCAACGTATCTCAAAAAATGAAATAAGTAGAACAAGAGACGAGCTAAATAGGAGATGAAAGCTAAAACTAACCGCACACGGTTGCTTATGCTAGTAAAGAAATTTATATGAAGCTACCTATGACAACAGGAGGAACTCAAACTATACCTAAAGCCAGTAGTTAGCCCGGGGGGGGGGGGGGGGGGGGGGCGGGGGGGGGGGGGCTGAGGGGACGTAATCCAAAGATGTCGTGGTAATAAAGATACAGGGCTAAAACGTCAGGTGTTCAACGGGCGAAAATCACCTTTATCGTAAAAGGAAAATGAGGATAAAATGAAAGAAGATGAACAGCTTGACTAACCGCGCTCGCCAATCAGCGCGTGCATGTGAAAATCGCCAGATCATCAGATTTACAAGTATGAAGAACAAAGTAAAGGCGCGAAATCTTCAAAAAAATTTCTATTTCTTAGTAGGAGTTGGTCATTGAGGATATTGTCTTTAACATGTTGCAGATGCTTGAAGATCTGCATTTCTTCCAAAACATCCAGTTTTAAGCCCTTAACCTCGGCATGAAGTAACTCGATATTAACTGGAGGGCTCGGCGCATGAGCCGTTTGCACAAGATGTTCCGCATAAGTAGAGCCCTTAGTACCGTCACCGCTTCTATTAGGAATATGCTCTTTATACCTGAGACCCAGATCTCGTCTCGTTCACCCGTTGTACGATTTTGGACAATCCCCGCATGTAATTTTATACACTCCTGTTTGGGAAAGTTTATCGCTCTTACTCTGCAAGGAGTGAATTAAATTCCTATGTAAACTATTATTAGTAGAATATGCGACTCTGAAATTATGGGCTCTGAGTGAACGCCCCAATTTGTAACTTATATTGCCTATGTAAGGGATAGATATCGTTGCCACCTGTTTGTCATGTAACGCATCCCCTATGGTGGAAGACGCAATATTATTTTTATTTATTTTCTTGTTATACATCTGTCTTACCAACTGAGGCCTATAGCCATTATTTATAGCAATATTCTCAAGTGTGACCAGTTCAGTTTCTACCGCATCTGGTGCAAGAGGGATAGCTGTAACTCGATGAATATCAGAATGAAAAAAGGCCATCTTATGGGCGTACGGATGGGTTTGCAGGTATAATATCGTCGGAAAACGTGTTTTTCCGAAAAATATTAAATTCAATGCGGTTGTCAACCACAGTTAAAGTGAGGACCAAAAACTTTAAGGACTTAGTATCGGATTCTCGCTCAACTGTAAAACTGATATTATGGTGAAGCTCATTAAAAATCGATAAAATATGGTCTACATCATTTTGAGAACCATCAATGATTAATAGAATGTCGTCAACATATCTTCTGTAAAATTTTATTCTCCTAAGAATCTCTCTGTCACTGGCAAAAGTGAGCGACCGTTTGTAGCTGCAGTTTATGGCGGGTCATGGCCCATCGCACATAGGCCGGTGTGAGGTGGAGCGTACACCATTAAGTTAAGTAGTGGTTTTGACTTTGTACATACCGGGTGATCAAGAAGTCAGTATAAATTTGAAGACTGAATAAAGCACGGAATAATGTAAATAGAGAGGTACAAATTGACACACATGCTTGGAATGACATGGGGTTTTATTAGAACCAAAAAAATACACAAGCTCAAAAAATGTCCGACAGATGGCGCTTCATCTGATCAGAACAGCAATAATTAGCATAACAAAGTAAGACAAAGCAAACATGATGTTCTTTAGAGGAAATGCTCAATATGTCACTATCATTTCTCAACAATAGCTGTAGTGTGAGGCATTGGCGTCGGATGTTGTCTTTCAGCATCCCTAGAGACGTCGGTCGATCACGATACACCTGCGACTTCAGGTAACTCCAAAGCCAATAATCGCACTGACTGAGGTCTGGGGACCTGGGAGGCCAAGCATGAGGAAAGTGGCGGCTGAGCACACGATCATCACGCGCGCAAGAGATCTTTCACGCGTCTAGCGGTATGGGGTGGTTCTAATAAAACCCCATGTCATTCCAAGCATGTGTGTCAATTTTTACCTCTCTGTCTACATTATTCCGTGGTTTATTAAGTTTTCAAATTTATACTGACTTTTTGATCATTCGATGTGTATTGTTTGTGTTTTCGTTTTCTGTTTCGTTTATAAATGTATAGCTATGGCGTTCTTTTAATCATTGAGAAAGGTCCTCTTAGGCACTTGTGGGTTTTATTGTTGTTCTGAAGAAGGTGTAGTTATCTACGCCGAAACCTGGGTTAACATTTAACACTAGATGCTTTTTTCGCAATCGAGGCAGGTTTTTAGGTTTTTAATATATTAACCATCGATTGCTGACGCGCTGCGACGTTGAAGGTTCTTAAACGATATTTTGTGTCAGTTTTTTGCCTATTTTTGTCTATTTTTTCACAAATGTTGGTTACTGACAGATTCTATTTGACCTCTCGAGCTACGTGTTTTCTGAAAGTTATAAATCACTTTTGTGCGTCTACGTAGTTCGTATGACTACGCAGCAGAATTTTGTCACTTACTGACGTAATCCTATAACATTATGAAATAGAGCACACATATACGGATACGCTGACAAACTGTGAATAATTACGATTTGTGCCATAATGCTTACGATTAGAATGACGTATCATGCAGATATCGTAACATGTATGTGGACATATTGAAAATTAACGAACATCGTTAGCATGTATTACATTTTATTTCAGTTATTGATTCGTGCTAGTTTTTGTATTTTCACGTAAATAGTTAACTGTACTATGTGGGAATTTCTCACGCGGACTTCCTACTTATGACCGGTAACAGTCGCCAGAAGTCAGGACACGTCGTGCCGTTATGATTTGCAGCTGTGTCTTGCCACCTGCGCACCGTACCGTTAACCGTCGTTGACTGCATAGTCTCCTACTTTGTTGTTGAGGAGCTGTGCAGTCGTAGTCTTCGCTTTGTTGTGCTTTTTTCGTTGTGATTTTTTCGAAAATGAGTGACGACGCAGTTACTGACTCATATCGGTGATTTCCTTTTACTGTAAATCGGGATAGTGGTTATCGCTGAAACAATCCTTTTCCGTTATATCATCTTTTTCCACACCAGTTGAACCTGACTGTTAAAACCACTCAAAATAACAGATTTCTGAAGTAACCGATTCTCGGTTTGTAATTCCTGTTACTTCCTGCAATAAACTTAACAAAGATTGAAAAAGTTTAAATGCAGTTTGAAGGTACGTAGAATAAAAATACTGAATAAAATAAGCACGTAAAGAAAATCTTAATCCCTCCATCTTCGCTGCTTTTCTCGACCAGTGCTACGTCGTTGCACACACATTACAAAAAAGCCTCCCGTATTCTCCTACTGACTCACATTTTTAGAAACTCTGCTGAAAAGTCATGTTGTAATTGGGGATCATAACACTATTTGGACATTACTAATAATCAATTCTAAAGGGTGAAAAGTGAGCCTGAAGTCCCTGTTTTCGGATGAATTTGTCCGTTTTCAAGGACTATAAACTGATAAAATCATATTATGTAGGCACTGGCTGCAGATAACCTGCTTTCTATTTTTATTGTATACTAAGAATGAATTGTTAAGTTTTTAATTCATTCCTAGTACCACAACTCCTTCCTCTTTTATTATTTCGTAGAAACGGCAAACAAATCTTTGATCTTTTGAAGCACATGAAGCCTTGTCATTTTGTAAAAATATTTCCTGACTAGGGTTGGTGTTTTCTGCTAAACGACGGATTTCCAGCGGTGACAGTGAGAAACTAACGTATAGACCAGGTGGGGGCAAGTCTTGCTTACTGCATGTACATACATTTCTTAGGCCACGAGACACGGCAACAGGGATGCTATTGTCTCAGAATTACCGTACCAATTCTTGCATATTGTGTCTCTTGCCCGTATCTGTCGGCACTGTCACTAAACATTTTACCAATAAAAATTACTCCTTTGCTAAAAAAGTTATATTTAAAAACCAAAAAAATTACCAATGCTCCTATGGTCAGTTGACATTTCGGTTTTTAAAGGGTTATTAGTAAAATAATAAACGCCTTTTATAACCGAGACGATACAAATGCCGAAAAATACCGGTTATTCAGAACCGCATTACCGGTATCGGTCAGTTTTTCGTACCCCTCACTGGGAGCCGATTATGACGAGCTCATGGAAGCTCAAATCATAGGGTTCGTCCCCTCTATGCCCCTAATTTCACCTCTCCGTCCAATATACCCTATCTGCTCTCTCCGCGTCCTCTACTCTGCTGCAAATACTAAGTTGTAGTTATCGACTAGTACGCTGTCCATGGAGATGAGAGAGGGTAGGACCAATATTTGCTCATATCACTGCTCGGGGAAGTCTAACGTCACGCTATGCAACATCATCCTACAGTTGGTTCACTAACGTCCGGAAGCCGTTGGTTAATCTTCGCCATGCCCCAGTTCAAGGGCAGTTCATCAAATTAAGTCGAAGTAAAGCTGTTTATGTGTAGTGTCGTATACTCTGACAAAGAAACAGTCGATGTGACGTCTGAAAAAGCACATTTAAATTAAGTGCAGACTTTAACAAAGGAAACGTCAGTGCGACGATAATAGCACTTTAAAAGATTAAATGATTTCAGTGAGGTGCTACGATAAAAAGGTCAAAACGACAAGTTTGTTATGATTGTATGACAGGGTGGCACCATGTTGATAAACGATTGTTTTGAATGCTTCTGCCTATGTTAGCAGTTGTTGCAGAATTCCAGTTGAATCGTTTTGTTGTAGAAAAATGGTTCAAATGGCTCTGAGCACTATGGGACTCAACTGCTGAGGTCATTAGTTCCCTAGAACTTAGAACTAGTTAAACCTAACTAACCTAAGGACATCACAAACATCCATGCCCGAGGCAGGATTCGAACCTGCGACCGTAGCGGTCTTGCGGTTCCAGACTGCAGCGCCTTTAACCGCACGGCCACTTCGGCCGGCTTTGTTGTAGAAGATTAGTAAGATACTAGTTATAGAACAATTATAGTGCATATGAACTACCTGATGAAGCATTCCAGTCTCAAAAGTTTTTCATTCAAATAATGATTAATTTCTATTACAATGCTCAAAACAGGATGTAAATTTAAAGAAGTTTAGCTTTAGAGCTAGCCACAATAATAGATTTACTGTATGAATTGCTTCTCCGTTGACAATGGTTAAAGAAGAATAGACAAAACAGGTAGTTTAAAGAAATGTAAGCCCTAGCCATATTTTATGAATTGCTTCTTCGTTGACCATGTTTAAAGAAGAAGCTCCATCCATATATTATTTATGATTAATAAATTAACTACAATTAGCAATTTTCCTTCGTATTTGTATTTTATTTAACTATTAGATTAATATGCTCAGCATTGTAGTTTTGTCTTTGTACATTCATTAATTGCTTCTGTACGTTTTTCTCAATGTTTTTCATTTCGATTAAAATATTTTGCAGATTAGTTTGGGGATCAGTCAGCAACCGTTTTGCTATGATAACACTGCTATTGAGAGGTCCTTGTCCGTTTTCTTTCCGTTCATATTTTCTCTGAGCACATTTTATTTTCAGAATTGCCTGTTGTCTTTGAGGACATACCAATTTTGGAAATGGAAATGAAATGGCTCTGAGCACTATCGGAGTTAACTGCTGAGGTCATCAGTCCCCTAGAACTTAGAACTACTGAAACGTAACCAACCTAAGGACATCACACACATCCATGCCCGAGCCAGGATTCGAACCAGAGACCGTAGCGGTTGCGCGGTTCCAGACTGTAGTACCTAAAACCGCTCGGCCACTCCGGGCAGCATTTTGGAAATCTCATACGTGCAGGTTTGTGTGATGTTACTGGCTCTGGGAGCTATAGTGTTCATTTTCAAGCTTCTCTTAGTTATTAGAAAGGATAATTTTAATTTATATGAGGTAAGTGAGAAAGTAAGGTATAGACAGCCATTATAGCCGATACCTTAAGTGTTAAGAGAGCATACACAATATTCAAATTCTTTTCATGATATTATTTTAATAACAGTAGTATAAAGCAATGTAGATGATGAATCTTCTGTGTGCAAACAGTTAGGACCGAGTGAAGTGTTTCTTGCTGTGGTAGTAGGCGCTGCAGTCATGGACTGTGCGGCTGGTCCTGGCGGAGGTTCGAGTGCTCCCTCGGGCGTGGGTGTGTGTGTTTGTCATTAGGATAATTTAGGTTAAGTGTTGTGTAAGCTTAGGGACTGATGGCCTTATCAGGTAAGTCCCATAAGATATCATACGCATTTGAACAATTTTTTTGTGTTAGTTGGAGCTGGTCGGTGGGGGGCGTGAGCGTCTGATCATGTACTTAGCAGTGGCTACGCATTTCGGTATAGGCAATGCCGCTCTGGTTAGATCTTATTCGATTGCTGAATATCTAAGTATCAGTGTACAGCGACTCAGAGCCTAATGCAGAACAGTCTGTGGACACAGGAACTAACATTGTTAACTATATAATGTGTAAGTCTGTAGTCGAAAATTCGTTATGTCGCTTGTAAGCTGAGTTCGCTAACATGTTCCGTTCAGCTGTTGCAACTCCTGTACTTAAAACTGGACTTCTCATTCTGTTGACAGAGAGACTCAGGATACTAGCTAGCAACCTTCATTACAGCTTCACTTCAAGACAGCCAAGCATCTCAACCCCTGTACTGTGCGTGCGCTGGGATGTGAATCATAATGCTAGGTTGGTGGACAATTAGAACTTTCTTATGTTTTACGTTTATGTGGTAGAATACAGCTAACCCCCTCACACGCTCAGATTTCAAAGTACAGTTTGGGATAGGCGTGTGTAATAGATAGGGAGTATGCAGGAATAATGCTGGAACACAGATTGTGGAGAGAATTACCACTTGTTTCTGTTAGGCGGCAAAAGTTAATTAGTTTCCGAACAATTAGTGCACACCAATATTGTGAATACCTGTCAGTATTTTTTTCGCCTTGAAAGGCTCTCAAGTTAGTCCCAAGTAGACCTCTAGAAAGAATTCAGTATAGTTCCACAATGTCTTTTGGTGAACAAACTGATTGCTTATTGGACTAGATTTGTGTTTGTATGCAGGAATTTCTTGCAGACAGAACTCAGCTCATCATTCTCAGTAGAATAAAATGGACAGACCCAAAGGTAGCGAAGAATAACAGTAATTCTAGATCGCAATTAGTATTTATTAGGCAGGTAAACCATTTCAGTCACACAAAGACCATCTTCAGACCAGTGTGTGACGACTCTGATGATGCGCGGAGGCAGTACACGGAGCAGTAGTCGACTGGCGTCTCTGCACATGCAGCAGTCCCGTGTACGAGCCTCGAGCGTCACCAGTAGAGTTACCAGAAAGATAAACACCTGCTTCCATCAAGGCTCACTGCTTTTTGTTAGGTTACGAAAGAAGATTGCTTTTGCCCAGTTATGACTTCATATGTAGAGATAACTTTGGTTTTTGTGAAAACTTACACGGCCATTCCCGTTAATCTTTTTTATTTTGCACTTTCGACCTTAGACATATCTCTTCTTCTCTGTTGACTGGTACAGCATGGACAGACGTCTCATTCTCCCTGCACTCATTCTTTGTACGTGACGTTTCCAAAATGTTTAAGTTTCTTCAATCTTTTCATTAATATTACAAATTTCTAGTTCATTCCTAATAAAATCATTTCTTGTACCGTCTTTCTTCTCACTTTCCTAAGAAATCTCATTTCTGGTGTTTGTAGTTTGCTTTTATCGTGATTTTTTGGGGTCCATGACTCACTTCCATAGGGCTATAGCAATACAAATATAGGCATGATTTTATAGAATTTTAATTTCGTTTCCATCCTTATTTAGTTCTAAAATGTCTCGTTTATTACTCCCTATACTGACATATATTTGTTAATCTTATTTTCTATGTCCTTGTCAATGTCATAGCTTGCGTCGGATACTAAAAAACTAAAGTTACAGACCCCTTCAAGTGGTGTATTATATTTTTTTACTTTTGAATTCCCCCCATGAAACATGGACCTTGCCGTTGGTGGGGAGGCTTGCGTGCCTCAGCGATACAGATGGCCGTACCGTAGGTGCAACCACATTGGAGGGGTATCTGTTGAGAGGCCAGACAAACATGTGGTTCCTGAAGAGGGGCAGCAGCCTTTTCAGTAGTTGCAGGGGCAACAGTCTGGATGATTGACTGATCTGGCCTTGTAACATTAACCAAAACGGCCTTGCTGTGCTGGTACTGCGAACGGCTGAAAGCAAGGGGAAACTACAGCCGTAATTTTTCCCGAGGACATGCAGCTTTACTGTATGATTAAATGATGATGGCGTCCTCTTGGGTAAAATATTCCGGAGGTAAAATAGTCCCCCATTCGGATCTCCGGGCGGGGACTACTCAAGAGGACGTCGTTATCAGGAGAAAGAAAACTGGCGTTCTACGGATCGGAGCGTGGAATGTCAGATCCCTTAATCGGGCAGGTAGGTTAGAAAATTTAAAAAGGGAAATGGATAGGTTAAAGTTAGATATAGTGGGAATTAGCGAAGTTCGGTGGCAGGAGGAACAAGACTTTTGGTCAGGTGATTACAGGGTTATAAATACAAAATCAAATAGGGGCATGCAGGAGTAGGTTTAATAATGAATAAAAAAATAGGAGTGCGGGTTAGCTACTACAAACAGCATAGTGAGCCCGTTATTGTGGCCAAGATAGACACAAAGCCCATGCCTACTACAGTAGTACAAGTTTATATGCCAACTAGCTCTGCAGATGATGAAGAAATTGATTAAATGTATGACGAGATAAAAGAAATTATTCAGGTAGTGAAGGGAGACGAAAATTTAATAGTCATGGGTGACTGGAATTCGTCAGTAGGAAAAGGGAGAGAAGGAAACATAGTAGGTGAATATGGATTGGGGGGAAGAAATGAAAAAGGAAGCCGCCTTGTAGAATTTTGCACAGAGCATAACTTAATCATAGCTAACACTTGGTTCAAGAATCATAAAAGAAGGTTGTATACCTGGAAGAATCCTGGAGACACTAAAAGGTATCAGACAGATTATATAATGGTAAGACAGAGATTTAGGAACCAGGTTTTAAATTGTAAGACATTTCCAGGGGCAGATGTGGATTCTGACCACAATCTGTTGGTTATGAACTGCAGATTGAAACTGAAGAAACTGCAAAAAGGTGGGACTTTAAGGAGATGGGACCTGGATAAACTGAAAGAACCAGAAGTTGTAGAGAGATTCAGGGAGAGCATAAGGGAACAATTAACAGGAATGGGGGAAAGAAATACAGTAGAAGAAGAATGGGTAGCTCTGAGGGATGAAGTAGTGAAGGCAGCAGACGATCAAGTAGGTAAAAAGACGAGGGCTAATAGAAATCCTTGGGTAACAGAAGAAATATTGAATTTAATTGATGAAAGGAGAAAATATAAAAATGCAGTTAATGGAGCAGGTAAAAAGGAATACAAACGTCTCAAAAATGAGATCGACAGGAAGTGCAAAATGGCTAAGCAGGGATGGCTAGAGGACAAATGTAAGGATGTAGAGGCCTGTCTCACTAGGGGTAAGATAGATACTGCCTACAGGAAAATTAAAGAGACCTTTGGAGAGAAGAGAACCATTTGTATGAATATCAAGAGCCCAGATGGCAACCCAGTTCTAAGCAAAGAAGGGAAGGCAGAAAGGTGGAAGGAGTATATAGAGGGTTTATACAAGGGCGATGTACTTGAGGACAATATTATGGAAATGGAAGAGGATGTAGATGAAGACGAAATGGGAGATAAGATACTGCGTGAAGAGTTTGACAGAGCACTGAAAGACCTGAGTCGAAACAAGGCCCCGCGAGTAGACAACATTCCATTAGAACTACTGATGGCCTTGGGAGAGCCAGTCGTGGCAAAACTCTACCATCTGGTGAGCAAGATGTATGAGACAGGCGAAATACCCTCAGACTTCAAGAAGAATATAATAATTCCAATCCCAAAGAAAGCAGGTATTGACAGATGTGAAAATTACCGAACTATCAGTTTAATAAGTCACAGTTGCAAAATACTAACGCGAATTCTTTACAGACGAATGGAAAAACTGGTAGAAGCGGACCTCGGGGAAGATCAGTTTGGATTCCGTAGAAATGTTGGGACACATGAGGCAATACTGACCCTACGACTTATCTTAGAAGAAAGATTAAGAAAAGGCAAACCTACGTTTCTAGCATTTGTAGACTTAGAGAAAGCTTTTGCCAATGTTAACTGGAATACTCTCTTTCAAATTCTAAAGGTGGCAGGGGTAAAATACAGGGAGCGGAAGGCTATTTACAATTTGTACAGAAACCAGATGGCCGTTATGAGAGTCGAGGGGCATGAAAGGGAAGCAGTGGTTGGGAAAGGAGTGAGACAGGGTTGTAGCCTCTCCCCGATGTTATTCAATCTGTATATTGAGCAAGCAGTAAAGGAAACAAAAGAAAAATTCGGAGTAGGTATTAAAATTCATGGAGAAGAAGTAAAAACTTTGAGGTTTGCCGATGACATAGTAATTCTATCAGAGACAGCAAAGGACTTGGAAGAGCAGTTGAACGGAATGGACAGTGTCTTGAAAGGAGGATATAAGATGAACATCAACAAAAGCAAAACGAGGATAATGGAATGCAGTCAAATTAAATCGGTTGATGCTGAGGGAATTACATTAGGAAATGAGACACTTAAAGTAGTAAAGGAGTTTTGCTATTTAGGGAGTAAAATAACTGATGATGGTCGAAGTAGAGACGATATAAAATGTAGACTGGCAATGGCAAGGAAATCGTTTCTGAAGAAGAGAAATTTGTTAACATCGAGTGTAGATTTAAGTGTCAGGAAGTCGTTTCTGAAAGTATTTGTATGGAGTGTAGCCATGTATGGAAGTGAAACATGGACGATAACTAGTTTGGACAAGAAGAGAATAAAAGCTTTGGAAATGTGGTGCTACAGAAGAATGCTGAAGATAAGGTGGCTAGATCACGTAACTAATGAGGAGGTACTCAATAGGATTGGGGAGAAGAGAAGTTTGTGGCACAACTTGACTAGAAGAAGGGATCGGTTAGTAGGACATGTTTTGAGGCATCAAGGGGTCACAAATTTAGCATTGGAGGGCAGCGTGGAGGGTAAAAATCGTAGAGGGAGACCAAGAGATGAATATACTAAGCAGATTCAGAAGGATGTAGGTTGCAGTAGCTACTGGGAGATGAAGAAGCTTGCAGGGGGTAGAGTAGCATGGAGAACTGCATCAAACCAGTCTCAGAACTGAAGACCACAACAACAACAACACTTTTGAATTTTTAGGGTGTTTCTCAAGATAAGCCAAGATTTTAGTTTTCATTGTTGATATCCCTTTCCGTAATTGACTTTATTTGTACACTGTTTTTGTAGCTCATCTTCACTTTCGTCTGAAATGTAACATCACTGCATAAATAAGGGTATTAACATATTTCTTTCTGCGTATTAATCTCTATACCCGGATTTACTTCTTGTCTCGAGTGTTTAATAAGGTAGTAAGCGATTATTGATTATGGTTCATTGGTTCAGAGTCGTCGCGTCGGATAACGTTGTGGAAGCTGCACAATATTTCGACGAGACAGCGGCTCGCCATCTCTTCAGGTGCTTACTGATATTGTTTGAAAATATTTTATACATTAATTCCTCTATAATTTTCAAATCTGATTATTTGACATATTTTAAAAAACTGATATCATTTCCGATAGCCCGCCTGCTTAGCTAAGTGGTAACGTGCTTACCTCCTCCTCAACAGGCCCGTGTTCGATTCCCGGCCAGATTGGAGATATTTTCCGTTCGTGGACTGGGTGTTGTGTTGTCCTCATCATCATTTCATGCTCATCGCCTGCACACAAGTCACCCAGTGTGGCGTCGACTGAAATAAGACTTTCACTCGGCGGCCGAACGTCCCCGGATGGGGCCTCCGGTCAACAGTGTCACACACTCACTTCACTCCTGATGTTTTACAAGACCTTAATAATTTGTGTGAACGAACTAGCTGATATTGTTGGAGACTCCGTGACTATTTGCAGACAGTGGTGTTGTCAGTAGCAAGGTTGCAACGCCAGGGTGAGATTTATTGGGAGAATCGTAAAGAAATGTAACTCATCCACGACTGTAGCGGTTCACATTTTCCACTGATTATTGAGTCTCCTTTCTATGGAACCCTTGATAAACCAGATACAGCAGATCCACCAGTGAGCCAAGCATTTCATCTAGCGTTCGCTTAGTAAGCGCGAGAATGTCAAGAGGACGGCCAACAAAATACTGTGAGCGAACAAAAGAGGGTTTGTGCTACACAGGGACCTACGGTTAAAATTGCCTCGGAGAGGTCCACTGTTGAAATTTCCAGATCGTATGATACAGGAAGATTTGGCCCTTCTATTTTTCCTCGCGAAATGGCCATGCGGAGTAAATTAGACAAAATGCAACTCATGGTGAAGTTTATCGATAGTAACTCTTCCTAAGTTCTTCCTCCAGCGCAAGAGGTACAAGAAGTTCCTTCCAACAAACTCCGTAAAGTGGCTTGCAGAGCATCTTTGTAGATGTAGATATAGACCAATCTATAGCCTAGCTCGAAGTCTGCGTTGAATTTGAAATTGACAGTGTTAATTGACGAACATTTCGCTCTCATTTAACTATATGGCTGAAAGAGTCAGCCTTCAAGAACTGTGAAACGAACCCTGTCGTCCAGGACCATGTGTCACTAAGAGCGCACGTTCGCCACGATATGGGGAAACTCACTGGCGTCTGTTGTGCTGAATGAGGCCTCGGCGCTTTAGTGTGCGAGTGAGACGGGCGAGAACCTACGTCATAGGGAAAACCCTTGTTTGTGGCCAGGGAGACGTAGCAGTAGTAATTCAGGGAATGAAGTCACAGCAATTTTAATCTACCATACTTCATAAATTTTCATGGTGATCCCAATAAAACTTGACTATTGATCTTATCGATAATAATTTAGGATTTACTGTTAAAGTGAAACTAACAAGTTTCATGACAAAAACCTGAATGCTAAAATCTGAACGCTTTGGTCGATCTTAGCGATCGATATTTCATATAGAAGTGCATCATTAAAATGACAAATGTTGTAAATATCAACTCTGTAACTTTATTTTTTAAAAGATATAGTTAAATTAAATTATGAGTATTTTCAGTTAAGCATCAGATCATCATTTCCGCCACACAACCACATTGAACGATGACAGCATGACACCGTATTGAATAATTAGCTAATAGAATATTTGCCATGTTGATAAATTGGGGTTTCTGCCAGTTATTGGCGGCTTTCCTGTACGATATTTCAATTGCGTGACTCGCAGTCTTCTTCAGGGGCAATCTGATACTGATTCCAATGTGGAACGTGTCCGGTATTTATGCCTACGTTGTGCTAGGCGTTCCCTCTGCGGTCGCGGCAATCGTTGACTTGCCGAGTATTGTTTGGAATGCAATCATTCTAGGAAGTATATGCCAAGAGTTTAACACAAACATCGAGATACTGGGACAGCGTCATGAAGGAATCTATTGAGGTTAATGTTGTGGAGGATCTCTTTAACCGGGACACCTGTTTCCAGCTGAGCTCGGCTTGGAACCCAGCAATCGATCTTCTGAAAATGCAACGTAGGCAATATCCAGACCCCAAGGGACACAGGTATAATGATGGAATTGGAGATGACAGTCCAGTACATGTAACAAAGGACGTACGTGAAATGGCACCTCTGACAACTTAAACAGTATCTGGGAACGTTCTTCCGAGTCTCTAGCGACAATTTGAATACAATCGGCCTGAAAATAACACTGCAGCCGCTCCTGGTGAGAAAGAACTTTCGGCTGGTCCCGACGAAGGTTCGGGTCCTCCCTCGGGCATGGGTGTGTGTTTGTCCTTAGGATAATTTAGGTTAAGTAGTGTGCAAGCTTAGGGACTGATGACCTTAGCAGTTAACACACATTTGAACATTTCAAAAAACTTTGGACGGAACGCTTAACACGACACAGCATGGTAACAGAAAGTCCTAACTCACAGAAGGACTCAAATGGCGACAATAGGAAGATAAAACATCTAGCACAGCTTGGAAGCCATTCAGAACTCAATTCAACTGTACTGACAACGGATAATAGCCACAAAGTACGCGCACAGCATTTGGAACAGCCGCGGCTAGAAGGAAACGCTACAGCCGTTGCTATTGGTCAGCGCACACCACGGACAGAGCGCCAGACGCGGCGCGGACCGCAGTGGGAACGCTTAGCACAACGCAGGCACAAATACCGGGCTTGTTCCACACTGGATTCTGTATCAGACGTCACCCTCTCCGGGGGACACCACCTTGACGAAGCACTGTCCGTGCGGGTGGAGAGGGTCGCGTATCCACATGAAGCTGAGGGCTATGCCAAAGGTAGAGGACCTACCACCGGAAAGGCCTCAGCCGATAGGTCAGACTAAGAGTGTCCCACAACGTCCCATCTTCCCTATTCATTCCTAGTCCTACCCAGTTCCCTGACCCATCCCAAGGTGTGATGCGAACTGTGCCGAGGGGTGCATGGCACATTGGAAGATGTGTCGCAAACTGAGCCTCAGGGATACTGGGCGACGTCCCTGAGTAAGTAGCCTTACACTGTGCAGGTTATTCGTGCTGAGGACCTTGTAGATCCTCAAATCTCGTGGGACCAATATGGACACGATTAAAGGAAATGTAGAAAAACAAACTGAGGGGCCAATTGGGACCTCAGATATGTAAACATCGAGGTCAGTACCGATGGAAGGCAGTTCCACTACTGAATCAGGGTCTGGATCTGGGCCAGAAGTGGGAACTGTAACTGAGAAACTAGACCAGATTGACATCAAAGGCTTGTCTGGGGCCCCAAGGAGGAAACTACTCAGGGGACAAAGGAAGGGAAAGAATGGTTTCCTAAAAACAAATGGAGGGAATTATGGGACTTGAACCTAAGACCCCCAGGAAGAGACTGTCTCAGGTTGAAGGGGTAAACACACCCCCACTACGTGAAGGACAGGTAGCAAGCTGATAAGGGAGGAACGAAAGACTCCCTCCTCCATGAATAAGCGAGTCCAGAAAAAAACGAGGCAAGAAATAGGGAAACAGACCTACAGAACTGCAGTACCGGTTTTTGGGATGGCACTTATCCAGGAAGGCTATCCACTGGTGACCATCACCTCGCAGTAGGACGAATTGGTACAGATGACCCTCTTTGAAAGATTGGGGGGGGGGGGGGGTACGCTGGCCCAAGATCCAATTTCAGGAGGGTCTATCTAGATCGTGGTGCCCCCATTTTTGTCTGTGAGGGGGTGCACAAGGTGGAATGGCTCAAGGAAGATGCGGCACTGCTGGTTAAGACGTCAGCGGAGCTTCTTAAGACCGCAAAGATATCAATATGGGTACCCAAGATATTTAAGGAAGTGTCATCAATATAAATTAAGGTAACAAACTACTTTTCTTTTTTTTTTGTTTCTTCTTTTTTTATTTTTTTTGTTTCTTCTTTTTTCTTGTTTTTTTTTTTTCTTTTTGATGAAAAGCGCTCTAGACATTACAATCTCTCCACACCAACTCGCTACTACTACATCTCAACCAGAACTCTCCAATATCACATCTCAGCAAGCACTGCCTACTAGCACATCTCAACAAACACTCCTCACTACGACATCTCAGCACAGACTACCCCGAGTCCTCGACAGGCACTGACTGCTACGAGCTCTCCCCAAGCACTGTGGAGGCGGCTTAATAATACTCTTTGGCGCAATCTCTGGTGCAGTGGCTCAGTGTAGCCACCTTTCAACTAGTAGAGACTTGCTGGTGGGGTGCGACGCCAATGCCCACAACCTAGTGTGGGGCAGCAAGGACACCAACAGTAGGGGTGAGTACTTTCTTGAATTCCTTTTAGCTAACAACTTAGAGGTCCTGAATAGGGGCAATGAACCTACATTCAGGAATAGCAGAACGGAAGAAGTAACTGACATAACCTTTAGTTCCATGATGATCGGCAGCTATGTCAAACAATGGCATGTGGTGTTTGAGCCATCCGCATTGGACCTCATGTACATTAAATTTAAGGTTGAAATGGGAATCAGACTAACCGTGACCTATGGCGAACCCCGGAAAACAGACTGGGAGACATATAGGAGGGACCTTGATTTAGGCCTCGATAAAGCATACAGTGGAATTTGAGGAAGTGGCAGAGTCTGTTACCTCTGTCACAGTGATCTCATATCAAGACAACTACACAATCACCAAGAGGTGCACAAATAGGAGTGTGCCTTTGTGGAATAACAACTTAAAAATACAAAGAAAACAGGTACAGAGACTTTAATATTGCGAGATGTAGAGGACAATAGGATAAATATCGTGATGCTTATCGACAGTTAAAACCTCGATATGGAATACAGTAGAAATTGAGGAAGTAGCAGAGGCTGTTACCTCTGTCACAGTGATCTCATATCAGGACAACTGCACAATCACCAAGAAGTGCACAAATAGGAGTGTGCCTTGGTGGAACAACAACTTAGAAATACAAAGAAAACAGATACAGAGGCTTTAATATTGCGAGATGTAAAGGACAATAGGCTAAATTTCGTGAGGCCCTTGCCAACTACAATCTTGCAACCAAAGAAGCAAAGATGGAATTCTATGAGGAAGTGGAGAGTACAGGTGCACAAGCCACACTTCACAAGATTGTCACTAGAGTACCAGCCAATCCAGGAGGTACATTGAGGAAGAAGAATGGGGAATATACAAAGACAGCACGTGAGACTGGAACTGCTCCTCAAAACTCACTTTCCTCAATATGTTCTGCCAGACAACACAGTCCAGAATGTGATCCCGGAGACACAATGGTTCTCAGGCACTCGAAGAGAGGACTGAGAATCGGCCAAGGAGTGTGTGAACTATAATAAAATTCAGTGGGCGGTGGGAACACTCCAATCGTTCAAGTCACGTGGCCCAGATGGAATTTTTCCAAAAATGGTTCAAAGGCCTCTAAGGTCACTAGTCCCCTAAACTTACAAACTACTTAAACCTAACTAACCTAAGAATGTCACACACATCCATGCCCGAAGCAGGATTCGAACCTGCGACCGTAGCAGGCGTGAGTTTCGACCACAGTGGCTGGCGGACTTTTTCCAGCTCTCCTGCAACAGGAAAGAGAGACGCTCATAGCCTAGCAGTAGGGATCATTCCCAATGCTTGGAGGGCACTGAAGGTTGTCTTCATTCCAAAGCCAGGGAGAATTGATCATAACAAGGCTAAGGATATGAGACCAGTCATTCTGTCCTCCTTCATTCTCAAAACATTGGAAAAAATGGTTAATGTATATATAGGGGAGAGGAGGCTAAGTAGAGCCCCTCTACATTTAAACCAACATGCATATCAACCAGGCAAATCATGCAAGTCAGCTCTCCACCAACTCGTTGGGAAGGTGGAGAAAGCACTTGACTTCCAAGAAGTAGCACTCAGCATCTACCCGGATATCGAGGGGGCCGTCAGTAACACGACCTTCGATTCCATGGTAAGGGCAGCAGAGGTGCATGACCTGGGGACCACTATATGCAGGTGGACCAGGGCTATGCTTAGTGGAAGAAAAGAAGAGGCTACCATGATGAATGAAAAAATGGAAATTAACACCACAAGAGGCTTCCCAAAAGGAGGAGTTTTGTCCCCTTTATTATGGAATCTAGTGGGGAACGAACTCATTGAGGAATTAAATTCCAGACAATACTTCTGCCAAGGATACGCAGATGACCTTGTCATAGTAATACTTGGCAAAATTACTGACACAGTTAGAAATATGGCACAAGTAAGTTTGGACATTATGCAAAATTGGCGTATCAAACAGGATCTGAGGGTTAATCCTAAGAAGATGACCTTCTCATAGTAATATTTGGCAAAATTACTGACACAGTTAGAAATATGGCACAAGGAAGTTTGGACATTATGCAAAATTGGCGTATCAAACAGGATCTGAGGGTTAATCCTAAGAAGACTGTTGTGGTGCCATTTACTAAGAGACATATTCAACACTCAAGTTGGAATCTGAAGCTCTTCGATGAAACTCTACCTGTGAAGTGGATTGTGAAATATCTAGGAGTAACCGTAGATGAGAAGCTAACATGGACCCCTCATTTTAAGAGTATCTGCTACAAGGCAAAATGTACTCTAGTGAGTATTAGAAGGGCTTGTGGCAAACACTGGGGCCTAAGCCCCAGGCGTATATACTGGATATACACCACAATGGTCAGACCTAGGATTTCCCACAGCGCCGTAGTGTGGTGGAAGAAGGTAGAACAGCTGGTTGCAGCTAAGGAGCTTGCTGAGGTGCAGAGATTGGCCTACTTAGCCACAACAGGCGGAATTAGCAGCACACCAGCCGCTGGAATGGAAGCCGTGCTGGACTGCCTCCACTACTCCTTTGGGTCAAGATGGAGGCAGCAGCTGGGGCATAAATTGGGTCTTATTCGGATATCCAGAATCACACACTAACATAGTGAGTGAGGTACATATAGGAATGGCTCGAGAAATACCTGCTCACCTGCTGACTGTATAATAACTCCCAACTGCTTCGACAAGCCTTACAGTATAATAACTGGAAGTAGGGGGCAGCAGGAAAAAACAATGCGACACGTTACGGGGGACATAGTTTGGTTCACTGATTGGTCGAAAATAGACAAAGGCGTTGGGGCAGGGGTGTACACGGTTCAGCCAAGACTGGAGGGCATCATCTCTCTAGGAAAACTGGCCTCTGTATTCCAACCTGAAATTACTGCAATCAGGGCATGTGTGAAGGAGGATATGCATAGGTGCTACAAGAACCGTAGCATCTGCATCTATTCAGATAGCCAGGCAGCCCTGAAATCATTGGCAGCTCCTGCAACAAGATCTAAGATTGTTGTAGAATGCCACAGGGCTCTGATGGAGCTAGGGGGAAGCAATAGGATGCACCTAGTGTGGGTCCCTGGCCGGTCAGAGATCTGTGGCAATGAACAAGCCGACAGATTGGCGAGGATGTGGGCAGCAACTCTATTTATTGGACAGCAACGTATCCTGACAATCACCAAGGCTATGATCATATTAGAACTACGGAACTGGCTTAGGAAACAGCACGAAGGATATTGGGCCAAGGTCCTTATGCAAAAACATAGTAAAGTAATGATGCCCAAGCCATGTTTGAAAAGAATCTCTGTAATCCTGGAATTGAACAGGAAAGAGATCAAACTCATGACTGGACTGATGACCGCCCATGGGAATTTCAAAAACACCTACACACATTGGGTGTAACGGAAGAAGACCCTAAATGTAGGATCTGTGATGAGGGTGAAGAAACTGCATCACACCTAATCTTCGAATGCATGGCATTGGAGAGAAAAAGATACAGAATCTTCGGGACAACTAGACCTGTGTCTAACAAAAAACTGGTAGAGGGACTCCTTGCACTATTTAAGGGTATTGGTTGGTTTTACTAGATATATTGTAGCCTCGCCGCAAAAATAATAAATAAAATGTCGATAATAGTGAAATCGTAACCTCACAGCAAGAATATGAAACTCAATGTTAGGTGAAATGTTATATTCCCACAAAACTGCATAATAAAAATGAACCAAGCGTAACCTGCTTGCAAAATTAAGAATAATAATGGCCCAAATGTAAACTCCCCTCAAACATTAACTAATGAAGATTGCTCATTAAACCCACAATAAAATTAATTAAATAATGAAGCATAAACTATGTGTAACATCTGAACACAAATAATTGAACCTGACAAATTTTATAAGGGCAGCGGTGCTGACCTTCGGCCCTGTGCAATAATTAAACCTGAACACAAAAACCAAAATTCTTACATCAGAACCGAGCGAGGTGGCGCAGTGGTTAGCACACCGGACTCGCATTCGGGAGGACGACGGTTCAATCCCGTCTCCGGCCATCCTGATTTACGTTTTCCGTGATTTCCCTAAATCACTTCAGGCAAATGCCGGGATGGTCCCTTTGAAAGGGCACGGCCGATTTCCTTCCCCATCATTCCCTTACCCGAGCTTGCGCTCCGTCTCTAATGACCTCGTCGTCGACGGGACGTTAAACACTAATCTCCTCCTCCTCCTCCTCTTACATCAGTAAACTCCATAAATATCTGAACACAAATAATTAAACCTGACAAATTTTATAAGGGCAGCGGCGCTGACCTTCGGCCCTGTGCAATAATTAATTAAATCTGAACACAAAAACCAAAATTCTTACATCAGTAAACTCCATCAATATCTGCTCTTATTTTTCGGCACAGCTCCGTGCAATGCTGGCCCATGTTTAATTTTAATTCTTGGAGGGAATGCATAGGAAGTATTATTTGACTTGAAATGAATCTTTTTGTTTAAAACAGTTACTTTATAAGAAAATTATTATTGGGGCAATTTTTGAACAAATTAATTACAATTAACATATGTCATTAGCTGGGCGCAATGCTGCTTGATTACCTTCTAAAACTATATACCTCGTCCCGAATCGTGACCAGAGATGGAAGGAGAGCACGCCGCCGACGCATGCCGACGCCCGCTCACTGCAACCGTCCACTCGCTACATCTACTGCCGACTGAGTGCCATTCGCAACTAACTAACTACTACTGCAGACAGAGTGCAACTCGCAACTGACTACACCCTCTGCCGACTCCACACACACTACTGAACTCTCGCGCGGTCAAGCGCAGACTAGCAACGATAAATAACTCTCTGGTCAGAGATTCTGTCATGCCTCGCCATAGCTGGTAATGAATACATATGAAACGTACGCGTTTCATAACCCTCTACTGGGGGGGCAAAAATTTGGCAGCGTAGGTGAGTCATTTGGACTTGCCATGAGCAACAAATTATTTCTTAACTAATTAACTTTACAACCAGAGAATATACAGATGTAGAACATGAAGTAAATATGGTGCACATGCACCGAGTACAAAACATGTTAGGCAATAACAAAATGTGAGTACAAAACATATTAACAAATGACATAAGTGCACATGCACTGAAAAATTCTTCACAGTTTTCACAACAAATAGACATACTGAGTACAAATCTCTTGACAAAAGACACAAGTGCACATGTACTGTAGTTCAGAACATATCAGCAAATCAAAAAAGAAATGTACATACAATGAGTAGAAGTCATGTTAGAAAAGCGACAAATGTGCACACACACTATAATTCAGAGTATATCAGCAAATCACAAAATGTATATACAGTAAGTAGAAGTCATGTTAGAAAAATGACAAAAGTGCACACGCACTAGAATTCAGAATATATCAGCAAATCACAAAATGTATATACAATAAGTAGAAATCATGTTAGAAAAATAACAAAAGTGCACACGCACTGTAATTCAGAATATATCAGCAAATCAAAAAAATGTATTGGTCATGAATACAAATCATATTAGCAAAAAAATGATTTTCACTGTGTTACAAGAATTAGGATAGGAAAGGGAAGGATTGCATCATGGTTGTAGCACTTTAGGTTGCAGGCAGCTGCACTGAAAGTCCATATCTTTCTACTGTAGCACAACACCAAGTGAAACAATCTGAAGTTCTTTTTCCAGAAGTATTTATCAGCGTACCCAAGACACTGAAATGTCGTAGTAATATTCCATGTTATCATTTTGGCAGTACATTAGGTACACCAAACAGTGGGACCATAATAACATCTCCATCGCTCATGGTGGTGGACCGCATGTCGTGTCAACACCGCGTCCTTGTAAGGTACACCAACGTAGAATTAGTGCAAAAACCAAATATAGTGCTCCATGATCAAGAGGATATACAGGACAAATGGATATTGCAGTAATTCAAGGTAGTTAGGTCAGAAGGTGAAGGACGTTAAGTCACATACTAGTCTTCACTGAGAATTACATTAGTAGTTTGCGGCATTCATTGCCCAGTTATTGAACATTTCTGTGCCATGTATGCAGTATTACAGAATAATGTTCATAGATTGGCGTTTTACAGAGAACATTGGCACTCATTGCCTAATTATATTACATAATGATATTCATGTGGCGTATTACAGAGAACATTGGCACTCATTGCTTAATTATAAATCATCAGAAGTCATTACATAATTATATTCATGTGGTGTTTTACAGAGAACATTGACACTCATTTCCTAATTGCAAATCATCAGAAGTCATTACTGAAAACAAGAGGTAGTGAATAACATAGTATTACAGAATAATGTTCATAATTAATCATTGGCCATCTCAATACAATAATCAGTAGCATTCATTTCCCAGTTACAAAGCATAAAACAGGATGTAGTCAATAACATAGTATTACAGAATAATGTTCATAATTAATCATTGGTCATCTCAATACAGTAATCAGTAGCATTCATTTCCCAGTTACAAAGCATAAAACAAGAGGTAGTCAATAACATAGTATTACAGAATAATGTTCATAATTAATCATTGGTCATCTCAGTACAGTAATCAGTAGCATTCATTTCCCAGTTACAAAGCATAAAACAAGAGGTAGTCAATAACATAGTATTACAGAATAATGTTCATAATTAATCATTGATCATCTCAATACAGTAACCAGTAGCATTCATTTCCCAGTTACAAAGCATTATTATTATGCTGAAACCATTACTCAAAGTCTGTGGTTGGAAAACTTCATTTGGTATTACTCATAACTCTTTTAAATTGGTAGCATTATTTGGGACTGGTAATACTTTCCTTTTTTGTGTTAGCAATGCATTGCGTTGGGTAATTACAGGGGAAAGAAAAAAAATTGCTTTTGGGTTGTTGCTGTAAATGTAAATGTGTAACGTCCTTCGTCATGAGTCAGCTGTAGCAAGATTATGAAACAAGTAGAGTATATGTAATCACCTTCATAAATTACATAGACTTAATGAACAACTGCTTATAGCACATTAATTTCATAAATAATTTCTCCTGCAAAATATATAAAAATGGATTATTAAACTGAAAGAAGAAACGCATTTTATGCTGAAAAGTAGTGAATTTCGAATTAACAGGTAATGAAATGTGTATAAAATTGTGTTCCATAGCTGTCCCTTCCAAAACCTTCAGTCATCATACTATGCAATATAATACGAACTGCAACAAATACTTAAATAATTACATAGCATAAATATATAACTTCAACAATATCCTCATCTGTAAAGAAAAAACTTCATTATCCATCACTTCATTATCTATATTATCATAACTCCATTATTATCATCACCTGT
This sequence comes from Schistocerca americana, assembly GCF_021461395.2. Lineage (NCBI taxonomy): Eukaryota > Metazoa > Arthropoda > Insecta > Orthoptera > Acrididae > Schistocerca > Schistocerca americana. The sequence goes on along the minus strand of NC_060122.1, from coordinate 745,658,126 downwards.
AAAGAAAAACTTCATTATCCATAGTAGCATATTCTTCATCATTATTCATCAGCATTCATTATCATCTGCAAAAAATCACTTCATTACTCATTATACAACTATTCCTTATTTCTATCATATTTCATCACTAAAACTAAGATGTGTAGTTCTGTCTGACAGCCTGCATCAATCGCCTCGTATTCTGAAAGAAAAAATTAGTTAAGACTGCTAATCTACGACGTGTATAGTATATTCTTGTTAATGCTTGTTAATTATGATCCATTTACTCTTCATCACGAAGTATTGCATTCTCTTTCGTTCATTCCGAAGGTGAAATTCCCATTTCTGTTTAATTTATTTCCTTTACACGTTATTTCTTTCTGAAAATGATGAACAAAGATTAATGTCTTTCATTTAATTCATATACCCATAAGATAAAAACTGGTTTATAGTAACATAATTGAGCATACAGCATAGCATGACAGAAAACGTAATATGTCAAAAAACATAGACAGTGTTCAGATGCAAAAATGTACACAGAATATCACACAGCAGCAGCAAAAAATGTAAAAACAGTCACGATGCTGAGATATCATAGGGCAAAAATGTCAAAGTCAACTGGTGTTTGCTATATCTTAACTATTTCATAATCCATACAAACAAACAGGAAAACTATCATACATACATAAAAAATGGAAAATGTGCACGGTCTGATGTGTAACGACAAGAAAGGGTCCTTCCGGATGCCATGAAGGGTACAGGGTGCACCCATCTGCAGGTGGTCGCTCATGTCGGCACCAATGATGTGTGTCGCTATGGATGGGAGGAAATCCTCTCTGGCTTCCGGCGGCTATCTGATTTGGTGAAGACTGCCAGTCTCGCTAACGGGATGAAAGCAGAGCTCACCATCTGCAGCATCGTCGACAGGACTGACTGCGGACCTTTGGTACAGAGCCGAGTGGAGGGTCTGAATCAGAGGCTGAGACGGTTCTGCGACCGTGTGGGCTGAAGATTCCTCGACTTGCGCCATAGGGTGGTGGGGTTTCGGGTTCCGCTGGATAGGTCAGGAGTCCACTACACGCAACAAGCGGCTACACGGGTAGCAGGCGTTGTGTGGCGTGGGCTGGGCGGTTTTTTAGGTTAGATGGCCTTGGGCAAGTACAGAAAGGGCAACAGCCTCAACGGGTGCGGGGCAAAGTCAGGACATGCGGGGACCAAGCAGCAATCGGTATTGTAATTGTCAACTGTCGAAGCTGCGTTGGTAAAGTACCAGAACTTCAAGCGCTGATAGAAAGCACTGAAGCTGAAATCGTTATAGGTACAGAAAGCTGGCTTAAGCCAGAGATAAATTCTGCCGAAATTTTTACAAAGGTACAGACGGTGTTTAGAAAGGATAGATTGCATGCAACCGGTGGTGGAGTGTTCGTCGCTGTTAGTAGTAGTTTATCCTGTAGTGAAGTAGAAGTGGATAGTTCCTGTGAATTATTATGGGTGGAGGTTACACTCAACAACCGAGCTAGGTTAATAATTGGCTCCTTTTACCGACCTCCCGACTCAGCAGCATTAGTGGCAGAACAACTGAGAGAAAATTTGGAATACATTTCACATAAATTTTCTCAGCATGTTATAGTTTTAGGTGAGGATTTCAATTTACCAGATATAGACTGGGACACTCAGATGTTTAGGACGGGTGGTAGGGACAGAGAATCGAGTGACATTATACTGAGTGCACTATCCGAAAATTACCTCGAGCAATTAAACAGACAACCGACTCGTGGAGATAACATCTTGGACCTACTGATAACAAACAGACCCGAACTTTTCGACTCTTTAAGTGCAGAACAGGGAATCAGTGATCATAAGGCCCTTGCAGCATCCCTGAATATGGAAGTTAATAGGAATATAAAAAAAAGGGAGGAAGGTTTATCTGTTTAGCAAGAGTAATAGAAGGCAGATTTCAGACTACCTAACAGATCTAAACGAAAATTTCTGTTCCGACACTGACAATGTTGAGTGTTTATGGAAAAAGTTCAAGGCAATCGTAAAATGCGTTTTAGACAGGTACGTGCCGAGTAAAACTGTGAGGGACGGGAAAAACCCACCGTGGTACAACAACAAAGTTAGGAAACTACTGCGAAAGCAAAGAGAGCTTCACTCCAAGTTTAAACGCAGCCAAAACCTCTCATACAAACAGAAGCTAAACGATGTCAAAGTTAGCGTAAGGAGGGCTATGCGTGAAGCGTTCAGTGAATTCGAAAGTAAATTTCTATGTACCGACTTGACAGAAAATCCTAGGAAGTTCTCGTCTTACGTTAAATCAGTAAGTGGCTCGAAACAGCATATCCAGACACTCCGGGATGATGAAGGCATTGAAACAGAGGATGACACGCGTAAAGCTGAAATACTAAACACCTTTTTCCAAAGCTGTTTCACAGAGGAAGACCGCACTGCAGTTCCTTCTCTAAATCCTCGCACAAACGAAAAAATGGCTGACATCGAAATAAATGTCCAAGGAATAGAAATGCAACTGGAATCACTCAATAGAGGAAGGTCCACTGGACCTGACGGGATACCAATTCGATTCTACACAGAGTACGCGAAAGAACTTGCCCCCCTTCTAACAGCCGTGTACCGCAAGTCTCTAGAGGAACGGAAGGTTCCAAATGATTGGAAAAGAGCACAGGTAGTCCCAGTCTTCAAGAAGGGTCGTCGAGCAGATGCGCAAAACTATAGACCTGTATCTCTGACGTCGGTCTATTGTAGAATTTTAGAACATGTTTTTGCTCGCGTATCATGATTTTGGAAACCCAGAATCTACTCTGTAGGAATCAACATGGATTCTGGAAACAGCGATCGTGTGAGACCCAACTCGCTTTATTTGTTCATGAGACCCAGAAAATATTAGATACAGGCTCCCAGGTAGATGCTATTTTCCTTGACTTCCGGAAGGCGTTCCGCACTGTCGCCTGACAAACAAAGTAAGAGCCTACGGTATATGAGACCAGCTGTGTGGCTGGATTGAAGAGTTTTTAGCAAACAGAACATAAGCATGTTGTTATCAATGGGGATACGTCTACAGACGTTAAAGTAACCTCTGGCGTGCCACAGGGGAGTGTTATGGGACCATTGCTTTTCACAATATATAAAAATGACCTAGTTGATAGTGTCGGAAGTTCCTTGCAGCTTTTCGCGGATGATGCTGTAGCATAGAGAGAAGTTGCAGCATTAGAAAATTGTAGCGAAATGCAGGAAGATCTGCAGCGGATAGGCACTTGGTGCAGGGAGTGGCAACTGTCCCTTAACATAGATAAATGTAATGTATTGCGAATACATAGAAAGAAGGATCCTTTATTGTATGATTATATGATAGCGGAACAAACACTGGTAGCAGTTACTTCTGTAAAATATCTGAGAGTATGCGTGCGGAGCGATTTGAAGTGGAATGATCATATAAAATTAATTGTTGGTAAGGCGGGTACCAGGTTGAGGTTCATTGGGAGAGTGCTTGGAAAATGTGGTCCATCAACAAAGGAGGTGGCTTACAAAACACTCGTTCGACCTATACTTGAGTATTGCTCATCAGTGTGCGATCCGTACCAGATCGGTTTGACGGAGGAGATAGAGAAGATCCAAAGAAGAGCGGCGCGTTTCGTCACAGGGTTATTTGGCAACCGTGATAGCGTTACGGAGATGTTTAATAAACTCAAGTGGCAGACTCTGCAAGAGAGGCGCTCTGCATCGCGGTGTAGATTGCTCGCCAGGTTTCGAGAGGGTGTGTTTCTGGATGAGGTATCGAATATATTGCTTCCCCCTACTTATACGTCCCGAGGAGATCACGAATGTATAATTAGAGAGATTAGAGCGCGCACGGAGGCTTTCAGACAGTCGTTGTTCCCGCGAACCATACGCGACTGGAACAGGAAAGGGAGGTAATGACAGTGGCACGTAAAGTGCCCTCCGCCACACACCGTTGAGTGGCTTGTGGAGTATAAATGTAGATGTAGATGTAGAAAAGCGACCTGCTAACCTTACCTTGCCGGGCACTTGCCAAGAAAAAATACGACAGTCATTAGTAAGTAATCATGTGAATATAATTGCATAAGTGATCATAAAATTAGCAAATGGCATTATAGCATGTTAAATCATAAAGTATCTTCATTCAATAAAAGGTTTGACGTTTGACCAGTGGTGGTTTCCTTTCGATTTTCTGGTTCCCAAAGTTTCGACGTGTAGAACATTAGGGTGAGGAATGCTGCGAATTCGATATGGACCTACGTGTAGAAGCTCAAATTTACCGCATCTACTCTTTCATTTGTTGGATAAATAGTGTGTACGTACTAATATCTTCTGTCCAATGTGAAAGTCACGGCGTGTACAAACCTGTTTTTGCTGTCTTCTCCGGCGCTCTGCGGCACGTTTGATGTTGTTCGGCGCAATGTCAATTATTTCATGGTGTCGTAGTCGACGAGATGTAGGAAATGTTACTAATTCTTTAATTTTGTTAGGTGGTTCAACATTTTTCAGTATAACAGACGGAGATAGCGTAAAGAATTCATTTGGTATGGAATTAATTACATCCTGGAATGAGTGTATGTGTGTGTCCCAATCAATATGTCTTTTGTGGCAGTATATTCTACACAGTATACCAATTTCTTTCATTAATCGTTCACAAGGGTTCGAAGAAGTATGGTACCTGGATATATATATATATATATCAGAGAAGTGTTTCTAGCTCGTAACATACGTGTCCATTTAGCAGATCGAAATTGTGGTCCATTGTCGGAAACCACTTTCATCACATGCCCTACATGAAATAAAAAATGTTTTACAAATGCTTTCGAAACAGTTTTAGCAGTAGCTTTGCGTAACGGAGTGAAGGTAACAAATTTTGAAGTGAGTTCGACAGCGACAAAGATGTAGCAAAAACCTCTATTAGTTCTGGGAATCGGACCTAAAATGTCTATAGCGGCCATATGTCTCAATTTAACAGGTACAATGGGATATAATGGAGGAATATGTGAAGTCGTGTCTGACTTAGCTTTCTGGCAGATTTTACATGACGCTAAAACTCAACGTATACGTTTCTCCATGTTCGTAAAATAACAGTTCTGTCTCAGTATAAGAAAACATTTTCTAGCTCCGTAATGTGCGTAACTTAAATGAGTATACCAGATTAATTTGTTAACAAGCTCGTCAGGAATGCATAATAACCAATTGTTGCTGTCAGGGTGAGAACGGCGAAACAGAATATTATTGCGTACAGTGTAATGGTTCCTAATCGTAACGTTATTCCTATCGTGCCAAAGGTGTTTAATTTATTTCCACACGTTGTCTTTACTTTGCTCTTGTGCTATGTCCTGTAATGACGACGAAATGAAATTTTCAAATGCAACTCGTTGAATGTACGTGACGCTGAAATTTGCTTTGCAGAAGTTGGTTGCAATGTCTTGCTGATTGTTGCCGAGAGAACGAGATAGTGCGTCTGCTACAACATTTTGTGTGCCGGGAATGTGAACTATTGTAAAATTAAATTCCTGCAAATAGAGTTTCCATTTACTTAGTCTGTCGTGTGTGAATTTATCCGAAAGTAAAAACTGTATCGCTCTGTGGTCTGTGTAAACGGTGGTATGTCTTCCATAAAGAAAATGCCGAAATCTGGTAAAAGCCCATACAACACATAATGTTTCCAGTTCTGTAACGGAATAATTTCGTTCAGCAGGTGACAGAATGCGACTTGCAAATGCGATGTTTTTAATTACTGTAGAGCCATCTTCTTCAATTTCCTGGAAAATATGTACGCCTAAAGCGGTGTTAGAACTGTCGGTGGCAATAGAAAGATTACTAGTAAGATCTGGGTGCGATAAAAGTCGTGCATTCAACAAGGCTTCTTTCAGGTTCACAAATTCAGAGTGTGCTTGCTTATCCCAGGACCAAATAGTGTTTTCACCTGTCAATTGACATAATCTAGGTGTGTCTAAAGCAGAGTAATGAACAAATTTACGAAAAAAGTTAATTAAGCCCAAAAAACTGCGTAGTTGTTTCTTCGTCGTAGGAACAGTAATGTCACGTAGAGCTTGAAGTTTCTCCGGGTCAGGCGCAATGCCTTCTGCTGAAATTACGTGTCCAAGAAATAATATAGAAGTTTTACCAAAGTGCGATTTACTGAGATTAACTGTGAGTCCTTGTGCACGAAAAGTTTGCAACAGTCGTTCTAAAATTACATTGTGTTCAGACCAGTTAGCTTCTGCGATAAGAATGTCGTCTACGTGCGTCGTGATTCTGTCTTTAAGTTCTGTCGGAAGTATTGTGTTCAAACCGCGAATAAAAGCTGCAGAAGAAACTGTTAAGCCGAATGGTAATTTACAAAATTGATAAGTCACCTAAACAGAGAAATGCTGTGTACTTTCTGCAGTTCTGATGAAGCTGAATTTGCCAAAATCCCGATTTCAGATCTAATGTAGAATAAATAGCAGTACCGTGAAATTTCTATAGAAGTTCCTCTAGTGTCTGTGGTCGATCTATTTCATTAATAATTATGTCATTGATGTGACGTGAATCAAGTACAAGGCGAAGTGAACCATCTTTTTTCTTAACAATATGTAGTGGGTTATGTACGGACTAACTGCCGGTTCAATAATTCCTTGCTCAAGCATATCCTGCAATTCTTTCTTAACTTGTTCTCTATGGATATACGGAATGGGATAATGCTTGGCTTTAAATGTGTTGTGCTGTTTGACTTGAAATTCATACATGAAACCGGACATAGTACCAGGAATGTTGTCGAAAACTGAAGCTTGCTGTAAAAGAATTTTGTGTAGTTGCGTGCGTTCGTCGTCTGTATTTGCACTGCTTTGTTTAACTTTATCAGAAATCATTTGCATTACGTCGTAGTCAGCTTCGTCTGGAGTATTATAGTTATGTACGTACGTATCTGTGAACAATGTGGAATTACAGTCTATGCTACGTGATACGGAAATGACCTCTGTACGATTAATTGTTTGTTCTTCCGCAGATAATGAGTGCTGAAATTCTAAAGCCAATTGTACATTTTCATCCTTTAACATTAAATAGGAATTTTGAAAGTCAATAACTGCGTCGTGTTGTACCAGAAAATTAGTACCTAAAATAACGTCTGTTGTCAATAAAGGAACAATCCAAAAATTTGAGTGAAATGTATGACCTGCAATAGAAAATGATAAATGTGTCTGTAATTTTACATCAACTCCTTTACTCGATCCTGCTCCTTTCACTTTCGTTTTACCTAATGGTAATGTATGATAGGTATTCTCTTTGTTACACTCGTTGAAAGTTTCTTCATTTATTACTGACATAGGTGATCCGGTATCGATTACTGCTGAAAATTTCGATGAACCAATTTTAATTTCGATGACAGGGTGTGAAATGGTTTTTTGAACAACTGGTCTTTCCTGTAAAAGAGTGTCTCGGATGTCGTCGAAAGTAATTACATTTTCGTGAACAACATTCTGCGTGTCAAAAGTAGTGCTTGTATTACTGGAAGATGCGACCTGTACAGTACCTAGTCAGATTCTATCTGACGTGTTATTATTATCAGGAGGATTCTGTGGCATTTCCACTATTTGAACTGTTCTGTTATTTCTTCCAGACGTATTACGCTCTGGATGATACGTACTGTCGGGTTCATTCATGAGAATATGTTGTTGCTGATCATTTTGCTGCTGGTGAGACCGACTGTTATTAAACGTACGCTGAAAATTGTGCTCATTATTTTTACGTCTGTCATGATACTCATTTCTATACGGTGCATTGCGATAGGAATTGAAATATTGTGTTTTCTGTACATAGTTATTTCCTTACTGGCGTGCGTTACTATACGTGCACGCGGCGAAACATTAAAGCCTAGTTGACCTTGTGCATTACATTGTTGGTTAGGTATGCTAACCGGCTGACTTTGATGCTGTTGTGGAGAAAAACGTCTATTGTTACTAAAATGTGGTTCTTCTTGCTGATAATTTTGGCGATACTGATAATTGAAATTTTGCCCGTTATTAGAATTCTGGTGGTTGTCGTTCCTGAAGCGTCTATTAGCATTGCTATTGTAATTGCGCAGCTGATCGTAATTGCTGTACGTTTGTTGACCTTGGTTATTATATGAAAAATTTTTGTTAATAAAGGAATAATCCGATTGCTGTACTTCCAAAAGCTGTAACAGATCCCTGAAAGCCGAAATATTTTCCTTTTGCTGACCCGTTAAAAGTGACACTCTTAATGATAATGGCAATTTAGAAATACATAATTGAATGAGTGCAGATTCACTATATGGTTCACTTAAGTACTGATTTTGTTGGACCATGTGCTCAAAGAATTGTGTGACACTAGGAAAACTTGAGTTCTCATAATTCGGTAAACTAATTAGTTGATCTTTAATTCCGCGCTGTGTCGTCTTCGACCAGTATGCTGACAGAAAAGCATTCTGAAATTCTTCTACCGAGTAGCATTGTCTCGCGATCGGTCTCATACGAGTTGCCGGTTCGCCTTCAACAAAGCTGCAAATAAATTCAAGTTTGTGCGTTACAGGCCAAGTCGGTGGAAAACGAAAGCTAAATTGTTGTATCCAATCCAATGGGTGAATCTGTGTTCTGTCATTTTTAAATACTTTAAATTTTCTCACTGACAGAAAATGTTTGTAATCAAAATTATCGTCTCTGTATGATGGAACAGGTTCAGGATTGAATGAAAATCTATTTGACTGGGACTGTTCGGAATCTAACTCACGTACTCTTTGTAGATTACCTAAATTATACTGGCTGTGTGCGTGTGAGAAATGTTCGGAATTCGCCGTATGCTGTGACGTGTTATTAACTGAAATATTTTTTATCTCTGTTACCTCTTGCTGTAAACTTGACAATTTTCTATGTAATGTATTATTAGACGAATCGATCTCATTGATTGTCTGCTGTAAATTTTGGAATTCAGGTGTTTGGTTAAACGAAATCGGTGAAGTATCGTCTGATTTGCTATCATTATTACTTTCGATAACATCAATAGGACTGGCCAAATCATCATATTTTTCAGTCAGTATTTTTACCTGATCATCGTTTTTAGTGTCAGAAGCATTAATCTCTTTTTGTATTTTACGCGTGATTTCGCTCAATTTTTTAACGTCAGCTTTGATGACATCGGAATCCTGTGTTAGTTCTAATTGTTCGAGTCTGTCGGTCGCTGTTTGAAAATCTACTGTGTGTGTATGTGTTTTTGATTTAAGATCGGAAATTTCATCACGTAATTCTGTGTTCAATTGTTTGATGGTATTAATTTCGTCTGATACAGTAGCAATATTGTTGTCTACGTATGTTTTTGCTTTCGCGAACAATTTACGTTTATCTTCTTGTCTCTGTGCGTGATTGTTTCCATGACTTGTCGTTTTACTTTATTCTGATCCTGTATAAATTTACGGAAACGTGTATCACTGTTTTGTTGGTGATGAATAAAACGCTCGTCAATTTGACTGTTCTGTTGTTCGAATTTCGCGTCTATCTTTGCATCCATTGTGCGCGAAAGTTCTGCTGTCATTACTTTAAACTCGTCGCGTAATTGTGTTGCCTTCTCAGAGCATTGTTTACCGACTGCACTTATTTCGTCTCTAAGTGATTCTGTTGCAGCTGTTTGCATATCCCTTAATTCTTGAGCAACAGATCTAATTTCCTCACTACTTTTCCTAGCGGAAGTCTCAATTTCCTCACGTAATTGTTCCTTACTATCATGACACTGCGCGGCAATGGCTCTAATCTGTTCGCTAAGCTGTCTGGAATTGTTGTCTAATTTTTCATTTAACTGTCTGTTCTGTTCACTAAGTTGTTTGAAATTTTCATCATTGTTGTCTAGTTTTTCATTAATTTCATTAAGTTGTTTCAAACTTTCCTTAACTTGTTTGTTATCTTCATTATTTTGTTTGTTTGACTCAAGAAGTTGTTGCAATAATGCCATCATTTGGTCCAAGCCTAAATTAGCATTTCTATTGTCTGTGCTGTTTGATGGTGTACCTGCAATTGTCACGTTTTGTGTATCCATTTGGATATTCTGTGGTTCTTGAAAAGGTTTGCTAATCGGATGTGCACTGTTAGTCCCTACCTCAGAATCAAATAAATCTGCCGTACTTTGAGTATACTGTTCATTTTCATTAGAAAAATTTGTCTGCTCGTCACGTGAATTTTGCAAACTGGTTGTGTTGAGCTGGGCAGCGCTCATTGCAACAGAACGCCCCGCGTCATCAATTGTCGTTAAATTAACAGACGACACAATTGAATTTGTCTGTTCATCACTAGGGTCAAAATTAACATTAGTGGACGGTACACACTGATTGTAAGTAAAGGAGGATTGTCATCAATACACTGTGTCTCACAAGTACTATCGGTGAAGTTATTTAAGGCGGTTATTTCACTCATTATACCTCGCGATGCACTATTGTCTTTCGCGGCATTTTTACACTAGTCACAATTATTCACAAATGAGACAAAGACAATGCAAAATGCAACAAACACAAATACAACAAAGAGCAACGAATTGCCGATGATCTGTGAGAGAAAGTCACAAAATTAGTAAAAGCGTTGCGCCAAATGCTAATTATATTTAAGTAAATAAGAGCAGATATCTAACTACTTCTCAGAAGAATCTCAAAGAAATACGGTCCTGGTCCGGATGTCGCCAAGTGCAACCTCCCCACAAAAATAATAAATAAAATGTCGATAATAGTGAAATCGTAACATCACAGCAAGAATATGAAACTCAATGTTAAGTGAAATGTTATATTCCCACAAAACTGCATAATAAAAATGAACCAAGCGTAACCTGCTTGCAAAATTAAGAATAATAATGGCCCAAATGTAAACTCCCCACAAACATTAACTAATGAAGATTGCTCATTAAACCTACAATAAAATTAATTAAATAATGAAGCGTAAACTATGTGTAACATCTGAACACAAATAATTAAACCTGACAAATTTTATAAGGGCAGCGGCGCTGACCTTCGGCCCTGTGCAATAATTAAACCTGAACACAAAAACCAAATTTCTTACATCAGTAAACTCCATCAATATCTGCTCTTATTTTTCGGCACAGCTCCGTGCAATGCTGGCCCATGTTTAATTTTAATTCTTGGAGGGAATGCATAGGAAGTATTATTTGACTAGAAATGAATCTTTTTGTTTAAAACAGTTACTTTGTAAGAAAATTATTATTGGGACAATTCTTGAACAAATTAATTAAAATTAACATATGTCATTAGCTGAGCGCAATGCTGCTTCATTACCTTCTAAAACAATATACCTCGTCCCGAATCGTGACCAGAGATGGAAGGAGAGCACGCCGCCGACGCATGCCGACGCCCGCTCACTGCAACCGTCGACTCGCTACATCTACTGCCGACTGAGTGCCATTCGCAACTAACTAACTACTACTGCAGACAGAGTGCAACTCGCAACTGACTACACCCTCTGCCGACTCCACACACACTACTGAACTCTCGCGCGGTCAAGCGCAGACTAGCAACGATAAATAACTCTCTGGTCAGAGATTCTGTCATGCCTCGCCATCGCTGGTAATGAATACATATGAAACGTACGCGTTTCAATATAGGGAGCGATACCGCACAATAAACTTAGTTTCGGTGCGGGCAGTGGCCGGTTAGACCTAAGCTGGTTTAGCTTCCCTGTTAAAATCAAATCAAATCAAATCAAATCAGACAGCACCTGAAGGAGACTGCAAGTCAATCACTTGAAATATCGTGCAGCAAAGCCGCGAATAACCTGCAGAAACCCGATTTATCAACATGACAATGCCTCGCAGGGAGAGCTTGAAGAATTGGAATAGAATATTTGTTGTAACGCTTAGTTCATAATAGTTACCTATGTTCTTTATTTATCAGAAAGTACATTGGTGCAAGGCTACTGGCTGTGACATTCAAAGTTAAGAAGGGAATTGTATTAGTTTTACGTGAAAGAATTTAACATTTATTATGTAATGGATACTATTGTTACTTTATTTATAACGTGAAAGTGGTCAAGCTTTGATTATGTAGATATGTTAAAACGTAAACTGATGTAGAATAAGCTGTAGCCAATCAGATGGACGGCTTCATGAAAGGGAACTGTCCTAGTCAAGTGAGCGACGATGTTCGGCACGCGGTGGACGCGGCCGGAGGCGAGCAGAGATAGGGCTGGTCTAGACACCAAAGGGTACAATTCAGATTGTAACAGTAACTCTAAGTACGACCACTTTTGCTATTAGTTTGCTTTCTGAATAAACATTATTCTAACCAAATTGCAACTTAGTGGCCAGCATCATTTATGGGTCATTAAGTTAGTTCCCTATATTATTATTACTGTCATTATATGTTATATTAACTACGAATCTCGCAAACTTGCCATCAGCCAGACAATTTAACCAAAGGGTCAAAAGTGTCTAATTTAGGGCGTGTAATTCGATACGTGCGGTTCAACCCCTAGACAAGCTTGAGCCAAGACATTTCGAACGAAGAGGAACTGCTTGTGAGCCTAAACATCATTGGGATGTTAGCTCGCAACGGCTACGTTGTAAACTGGACAAACTAAAGAAAGTGAGTAGGTGTTCTTAGTTTTGTGATGAATTGATCTTTAGCGTAGCTCAAGTTCTAGGTTACATTAAAAGATGACGGTCTGGTAGTAAGTTGGCAATGACAACGCATGTCACAATATGAGAATAATTACTGTTATTATTGTTGCACGTAATTTTCGCCGGCGCTATTTTTTGATGTGCAACGCTTAGGTGACATCATGGGTCAAACCAGACGGCTAGTATCGGCAAATCCAATAGTATCGCTCTAGTCTATTATAGCGTAAAATGTTGTCAGAAATACTCTTCAGACGACTCTGTCTAGCAGTGAATGCTTGCGTAAGAATGTGTGTAACATTCATTTGTTTGGACACTTCGCGCCTTTTCATACTCATTACGGATGCGACTGGCTAGGAGACTTGATTTTCATGTGTTCAGTTTTCTCCTGAGTCACTGGTGTCGTCAGTGGCTCTTCTACTCAACAAATACGTACCATTGTTCCACAGCTTAAAGACCAGTTTGGAAACATTCAGCATCTTGAGTGTACCTTTGGATAACGCCAAACCTTCCTCCGTCACCTTCATCATTTCTGCCATATGACAGTGGAAGACACTAATCAATAACCTGCGTGTTATTGAAAACTGCAATCGAAAGAATATTATTTATCATCGGCGTATCCTCGTCAGGGCGTAGCCCAGCTGTTTCCCTTCCGTGTAACACTGAACCAGGATATCTATCACACTGTATATTGCACATTATTTTCTCATCCTTTTCCATTTCTCTTTTCTTCTTTGAGTCTAGTCTGCTAATCTTCCCCTATGATAATCATGTGTCGCTCTTCCTATGACCAGTCAACCCTTCTCCACATTCGATGCCTCCTGTATTACTGGCACAGATTTCCGTTATATGTAATTATTCGCATTTGACAGCAAAGTGATGAACCTCACAATGTTAATAAACCAGATATATTGCTAATGATGGAGAGAAGGAATGAAGTTTTAGGGACTCGTCAGGAAGAATCAGTGTCCAACGAGGTAGGAAACTGAATTATAGGGGAATAATGAGAGGTATTTGAAGGTCTATAAGGTTATAGATACTGCGATATAGGTTACTGCAGTATGCAGTTCTGTTGACGAGGAAAGATCAACATTAAATAGGGTAAAAGCAGATGCTGGACACGCAGATGTAGGTACAAGGAAGGTAACTGCCGCGAAACCTTGTGTAATAGGAAAATTATTTCAATTGGTCGACGAGAGAAGGAATGTTCAAGGAAATTCAAGAGTAGAAAAATATAGGTCATTAGGGATTATTTCAGGAGGAAACTCAGAAAAGTCAGGGCAAAATTTCAGAAAATATGTAAAGAATTCGAATAAGAAATAAAGGGTTTTTCATTACAAGGCATCATCAAAATATAGGAAGAGGAAAAGAAAACACGATGTCAGGAAGAACTGTGCTAACAGGTGCATAAAACTGTTGTTTATTAAAACAGCCTGTTTTTCAGCCTACAGCCGCATCATCACGTGCAACCTACATGGTAAAAAGTAAATTACAGTGTCACCACATTTTGTGGATATTGAAATCAATAAAGTAATAGCTAAAATATACCCACAACGTTAAAAAGTCACAGGCATACCCATCGCTCCTTGTAAAAAATTATTATTCGATGTATATCGTCAGTATTATGGCGAGCGAAAGTTAACGAAGACGTGCTTGATTCTTTAAAATTTCCTTAACTTTCAAAAGAAACATATTTTATAGTGAGCGGTCGCGCAAAGTTTTTTAAAAGGGGGTGTATTGGCGATAAAAGCTATCACTGCTAACATGACTAGTCGCGGTACTATGAAAATTACTACGTGGAATGTATCAGGCGGCAGTGTCTTACCGGTGCGACGGATGGGCAGCTCGATGCAGGGCAGAGTAAAAGCGGCCCGCACGAACGACAAAGAGAGACTAGCTGGCTGGCGGAACGGAAACCATCCATGTGGACAGTTTGATGCCATATACTCATGACTAGGAGCGCTGGCTCACTGACTTTACAAGTGATAATAGTGCGGAATTTCATTATATACCAACACCTAACAGTATAAACAAAAAGAATTAACCAGAAGCTATTACGCTTTTATTCCAATTTGACTTGCGTCTTCGCTTCTATATCTAGAAGTTTCTAGTTCCTCTAATACGGTCAAAATGAGGCTTTTCTCTTTTTCACTAACTGTTGATACTGAATTGAAAAGAATATACCGCTGACTAACGAAAACTACACAGGCGCTGTCACTGAATGAGATAGTGTTGTTAGTTAAAGGGAATTAATAAAGCATTGAAAATTATTAACAGCTGACTGACAAACAGCATCCTGTGCAGGTACACCGGAAGTGGGTTCTGCTTGGTGATTACGAGTGGGGGATTAAGGACGTTGTGAGGTGACGGTTGAGCTGATTAGTATACTCCTAAGATGCTACAAGTCTGATCTCTGTAAACTCACAGTGAAGGGAAGCTCCCAATTAGAAAATGCAAATTGAAGAGTAATTGGGCTACACCATTGATAATGTCTTATTGAATGAGAATTATTAAATGCGTCCCTCTTAAGCATAAAAATAGAGGTACCACACCCGATATGGATAGCCGGCCGAAGTGGTCGAGCGGTTCTAGGCGCTACAGTCTGGAAACGCGCGACTGCTACGGTGGCAGGTTCGAATCCTGCCTCGGGCATGGATGTGTTTGATGTCCTTAGGTTAGTTAGGTTTAAGTAGTTCTAAGTTCTAGGGGACTGGTGACCTTAGAAGTCCCATAGTGCTCAGAGCCATTTAAATCATTTGAACCCGATATGGATATATCAATAAAGGGACGCATCTGAAAGTAGAATTCAATATAAAAAATTTGTTTATTGTCACCACACATCAAATAGAATGATTTACCCACTGAATTACACTTATAACCATCAAATAAGTGGACAAAACTTTAGATCTATTCAAATGCCTCTGAGCACTATGGAACTTAACATCTGAGGTCATCAGTCCCCTAGGACTTAGGACTACTTAAACCTAACTAACCTAAGGACATCACACACATCCATGCCCGAGGCAGGATTCGAACCTGGGACCGTAGCAGTCACGCGGTTCCGGACTGAGCACCTAGAACCGCTAGACCACCGCGGCCGGCTTTAGATTTATTATTTATAGCCTTGACACTTGTAGGTGGACACGTGACTACCGTGACAATGGGCAGTGATCTGAAGAAAGATCCCCAGTAAACCAAGAAAGAAAACAAGCAGATTCGCCAAAGCACATGATGGATGCAATTAGCTAGCTGCAAATGATAAAACTGAGCAAGGAAACCCAGATGTAAATTAATTAGATTTACGTCACTCGCCTTGGTTGCATTGATGGCTCATGGTTACCTCTATTAAATGCGCTGAATGTGGAAGACTGGCATATCAATGGCTGGCAATAATAAGTCCCCCTTAACTACAAACTGAAGAAATCATTCTCTGTGATTCTCTGCAGATACCTGGAACAAGTTTTCTCTTCGACCTCTCTACTGCAGGTGTATTATGACAATTACTCTGTGGCGTTCGCTGTGTTATTCAGTGGTTTGGTATTTAATTAATTTGTAAATGGAAATGATAATCTTATTTTATTACATTGAGTGATTACTAAATTATTCTCCCGGCTAAAGAATTGGTCAAGTTGCTAAAGAACTCCAAGTTAACGTCGTGTTAAAGTGTTGTCTGTAAGCTGTGTAAGTGTCATTAAATCACAGTTCATACAACAGATTCAATACAACTATTAAGATGGAAACAGTTATCTTCAGCAAAATGATGATTAAAACCACCGAATATCAGCCGCGCACAACACTGACGTATGTTACCTGAAACAATATTCTTCGCAACTCGTGCGTAATTAATTTCGGCTCCATACATCAGCTAGAAAAGTTTTTTATAACGATCGTGCTATGAACACTGTTTTTAAAAGAACCAATCTGATTCGAATTATTTTCATTAAAATGAGTTCGGGACCACCGGTGCACATTTATTTTTACACATTTGTATTACGTTCACCATTTATGTCTGCAGAGTTGCGTAATTTGAATTTGCCGCTGAGACAATAGTTAAGATGGCAGCAGACAATTGATAGAGAATTTCTATTGTTAGACCAAATAAGTAAGTATTTGAAATGATTATTAAATTCTATAAACTATACTTTCATATTGTGCACTATTTAGACCTCATCAAGCCAACGTTTGATTTGTTTCTAAGGAAAACACAGACAAGAACGTGATACAAATCGCTATCATCAATGGCTGCGCTCCTTGCAGCGGAAAGAAATAATTAACACAGATAGTGTTTAATGAGAGAGGAATTAAAGTTACAAATAATTATTCACTCATATTTATAATAATAATGAACTCTATTTTCAAGTAATAACTAACAAATAATTACAATTTCTTAACAGACCTCAGTTTGATATGCGTCTTGCGTACTGAACCTACAAAAGCCAACCAACAAAAAGTAAAAACAAAAGAAGACAAACGCAGATCATAAAAGGAATTTACAGTTATCATTGTCACTGTATGATACACATCGATATGTCCAATTACATTTTTTCGTATGTCGAATAGAAAATGTTTATAACTGTTACAGGCATAATTTCCTCTCGTCGCACTGTAGCCAAAAATTTGTCACGTGGATGTTACAATGTCCCTTGGGCTGAGAAAAAAAACTAGTTTATCTATTGTATATTTTTTTATCAGTCCACGTAACCCACGTCGATTTGCTACTCTCAAGATGCATATGTTTAGTTTCAATGTTGTTTTAGACATGACACAATTATAGTGGAATCGAGTACTTTAAATGACTTCAGTGATTGTATTATCTCGGAAATTGCTGCGGTTACTTCCCGGATTAACTAACCCCCCCCCCCCTCATTTGGGTTCACTGGACTCGGAAAACCTGGAATAAAACCGTCCAAGGGGCTTCAAGAAAATACAGACATCTACTTTTAACAGTCAGGCTTGACATGAATGTAATAAAATATGCTGGAAAATGCAAATTTATGACTCTGTTGTAAGCATCTGAAATAATGAATGTTTTTTCATGGTGGTATATCACTCATTTATTGAATGTC
The DNA here is from genome assembly GCF_021461395.2 of Schistocerca americana. NCBI lineage: Eukaryota > Metazoa > Arthropoda > Insecta > Orthoptera > Acrididae > Schistocerca > Schistocerca americana. Next base: position 745,640,454 of record NC_060122.1, on the reverse strand, counting down.
ATAAGAATTTGCTGCTGACGTCGTAAGACCGCCCCCGTGTCGAGCCGTTGGACCGCAGACAGGTAGTGGCTGCTGCTGGACCGCCCCCGGCGGAGTCGGTGGGGCGTCGGTTGCCGTCGGCTGCATCGTGGTTTGGATCTGCTGCTGGCTAGAAGTCGCGCTGCACCAGGTCTTGTTTCTCCTTTCCCACGTCCCTCAGTTTAAGACGGGTACATGAAATGTCGTAATATAAGCATCTGTAACTAGATAATTACTATTCTCATCCTGTGGAAAAGTTTATAAGTGTCCATTTCACTTGCATTCACATGGATGGAATTAGACTGTTTTTGGAGTATGTTCTGTATTTTGACACTGTTCAACACAATGTAGTGATTCACATGTAAGTTTCTCACAATACGCACATTTTGAACACTGCACCGTTGATCATACAAGTGTCCGTAGTGTGCTTCGTTTACTTAAGCGGAATGTAAGTATTTTCGCGACGCGCTGCGTAGCCAACGTTGCATTATTGTTTTGCCGCGTGGATGGCTGTACAGTCTGTCACATTAAATTTGGCACGCGGAGACGCTTCATATCAAACTACTAAAGGTCATCAGTTCAAATTAATTATTAATACAGTCAACAGTACTCAAAGTTCATAGCGTTGCTGCTAACTTTGACACTCCTAGAGCGTTCATAAGGTTACGTGATCACAGTTTTTATCACTGTTCAGCATTATTCACAATGTAAATCACAGTTCTTCACGCGTCCACTAGTTCCTGCGAAACACGTTTCATTGTTCTGATTGCTGTCAGTAGTTTTCCACAGTACCTAACAGACAATCTATATGCAAATGACACTTTTCAAGTAATGAGGTCTGGTACACTTGCACGTAAGTTCATATTACCATGACTGAATAACAAAATTTAAAATTTTACACTGTCACATAAACATGAGACAATATCAAACTTTCAGAATTTGCTACATTATCTTGACCATGAGATCATTACTGAACTGTCCAGATAACAGTACATTTCCATTTTTATTACAGATACATATATTTATATTTTTTAATTTTTATTGGGATTGTTATTTACCATGTTTTTGGACAGATGTCCATGTTCGGTTTATCTAACAGGAATGTTGCTCATAAGAGCATTTTAAATGACTTTGTAATGAAACCGTGTACGTAAATCAGTACACATTCAGATTTCGCTTCACTAGTGGCGAAAGCAGTTTAATTTATTTTTTATTTTTATTTTTTTTCAGTCACACAGCTCACACACCACCAACACTCACTACGTGTGTGGGACTACATGACTCAATCTTATGAAAATATTTTTGTTATATCCATTCTACGAACAAATATATTATTTAAGCATTCTAATCATTTCTATGCTACGTATAGAAAGGTCAAATTCCTCACATTTAATGCACTAACACTCAAGTGTTTGTCAAGTTATTTATCCCTTTTAAAGTAAAAATACATTTATTATGGGGATTCCCTACTCCTTGTTCAAATAATTCAACAACATTGCAGTGTAATACTTCACATAAAAGCTTATAAACTAATACATACATAATATTATCAAATTATTACTGCTAATTATTTTACCGTAGACATTATATTTACAGTTATGGGGTAGTGCACTTGCACTTCTGATTGGTCCTTTGTATCACTTCGTTTTTTTAGTCCAGGGGACCGAGTAAGATGCTCTGCAATAGGTCTTGTGCGGATTTACTTTCATATTATATTGGTAATCTTTTATGATTCCAGGGTGTTCAGTGAATACTTCGAGGTATCCGGATAATAATTCTCTTAATTGTCCAGCCTCTGAAGCATCAATGCAAGTTGCTTCCCGTACTTTCTCTTCTATTGTTGTGAATATGTCACTCACGTTGCTGGGTGCATCGTTATTTCGGTTTTGTGACACATCTGTGGGTGCTTATGATCCAACACTAACAACTTCTGTTTGCTGACATAAAGATTCGTTTTTCTCATCACCGGAAGGTTCATACCGAACTCCCGATTCAGCATTAATGTTATGGGTCGCTGTTGGTACTTAAGTGCACATGTCCCACGGGCGAGATCAATTACAGCTTCTCTTTCCCGAAGGGAGTCAAGGCCCAGAAGCACCGGTACTGACAAGTTATCCATTAGTAGGAACGTGCATAATAAGCGATCATTTCCCAAGGAAACTTCCACCTGTGTCTGGTATTTTATACTCTGTGCCTTTTTTTCCCAATGCCCCTATAACCCTACAATTTGCAACCGGCAGAATCGGCAATGTCCATATCTCCGATACCTTATTGAACAACTGCGTGTTCGTAACTGATACATTCGCACCTGTGTCAAGCAGAATAGTAGTTGTTACACCATTTACAGCTCCAGTGACACTTGGTTGGATATTTTCCCTTTGTAGCATATCAGAGACAGCAGGTTCCTGCTATAGCTCATCTTCGATCCTGTTGCCATCCTGATGTTTATTTTTTGATCTGTCGACCTATTTCCTTCATTGTTGGCCTCGGTCACCTGGCGAAGGCCTACAGGGACCGAAATTAGTTTGTTGGCTTCTGAATGATTTGTTTTGCTTCCGAAGGTACCTCCACTATTCTAACATTCTGTAAGTTTTCAGTCGGAGGAGGCCTGCTTGGATCCCACCACGGTGGATATTGATTGCTTGGTATAGGTATAGCCTGTACATAATTTATTGGCTGACCTGCATTGATAGAATTTTGCTGCGGCTGGCAATGTCTTGGACCTGGCTGTCGCCAATATTCACTGTCACCCCGCTAATTTTTAGGTTTGTCTTTATATGGACTGTGTGACCTGTTGTCATTTCGTCTCTTTCGGTTGCTATTGTTATTGTTTGGGTTTTCATTGTGGTACGGCCTCTGATTGGTACGGCCTCTGATTACCATTCGGTTGTTGGTGTACTTCGGCCTTTTGATAATTACTGTTATTATTATTAGGATAACAAAAATTTTGGTTGTAGGGATTCCTCCTACTATTATTATTATTGTATTTTCCGTTACTATTAGCTTTACTTTTATTTTTCTTTGGACTACCTTCGCCCCAATTTCCATTCCATGAATTTTTCCTATTAGGACTATTATTATTGCTGATCGCGTCAGAATTTTTTCTGGCGTCTTCTTGCACTAAATCCAGAGAATCAATTACAGACAGAAATTCTTTCAGATCGGTGTCTGTAACATTAAATAATTTTTCTCTAATATGTATGGGTAATCTAGTTTTTAACACTCGCAATTAGTCTGTGGTGGTTACTGGCTCATCCCAGTACCGGGTCATGTTAATATATTTTTCAAAGTACTTTCTTAAGGAACCTGACTTCGGATTGTACATTTCTGCATTGTAAACAATTTTACGGAGTCGCTTTTGAGTAGACGCTGACCCGAATTGATCAATGAACGCCTTCTCAAAGTCGTGGAAAGTCTTGCAAGTTTCTGCTGCATTTAACTCCCAGAGCGACGCATCACCAGAAATATGTGAAACCACAAACTGTATTATCTGTTCTGAAAACTACCGGATGTATGTTTTTCTTACTTTCTTCGTTAAATATTGGAAACTGTCTATGCTTAATTAGGCTTTCTTCATGCATCAAAGTATTTAAGTGCATAGAATTGCTATAATTCGCAGGTGGTGTGGTTACTTTATTACAAGTACATTCTACTCCACTATTATTGTTCCTTGGTGTCACATATTGCTCTGGTAATATCGGTTGATTACCAAAATTTGGTCTTCCTTTTGGTGCATTAAAATTCGCCGACAGATTATCTGCGATCTTTTCCCTGTCAGTACCAGTGTTGTCATTACTGCATACTGTCAGATTTTCAAAGTTTTGGTTTTCAGAGCTCAGCACCCTGGCTACTTCTGTTCGGTCTTGCTTTCGGATTTCCGAGGGAATGTCCTCCTGCATTGTTTCCACAGCTGTAGCCAAGGCTTTAAATTGGTTCTCTAGTCTATCTACTTCAGTTTGAAGACTATTGACCTGAACTGGAATGTTTGTTAACGGTTCAATAGTGGTTTTTACTGCATCGATCTCCTGCTTAAAATGGGTAGTAATAGCATTATCACGATCGACCAACACTTGATTTATCCTACGGGCAATTTCTTTATCTCTTTCCAGTAAAATATTGTTTATATTTTCCATACATTTCTTTTCCTTTTCTTGGTCCCTGAGTTCCTGTTGCTGTTTTTCTATAAGCTTTTCCTGTCTACGTTTTTCCTTTTCCTGCTGACGTTGTCTTTCACGCTCTTGCTCTTTAAGCTCGCGTTGTTTTTCACGCTCCTGCTGTTTAATAGAAAACTTTTCAAATAATGCTGTTAGCATACCCTGTATGGACATAGCTTGAGCATTGCTAACTTCTGCCCCTTGCCTAGAAGAAATATTATCATTAATTCCTAACTGGTTGAATGCAGGAGTGTCAGTTGGTTTTGGCAACTCCTCGGTTTTACTATCGCTCGGACATCAGTTTCTAAAGTATCATTTATAATTAAATGTTCTAATAATTCGACAGAAATATGGGTAGATTGTTCTACCTGAGACTCTGATGTCATCTCTGCATCAGTATGCTCATTCGGTTTATTTTTCTTTTGTTTAACCATTCTATCACCAATATAGCACAACAAATATATAAATCACTGACAAGCGCCAGTTGACACAAAATGATCTTATAACTAACACATATACACGAATAACACTAAAAAATATTATTCTGGAAGCCAGAATATTCAATTATTACTACTTTTCGCTGCAGGTACTGATTTTACATTATCATTGCATATGCAGCGAATGTTGTTTGTGTGCTGCTGTGTATGTATTGAACATGTACATTTGTCCCTACTTGTGTGAGGGTGGTGAACTGCTCTTCTTATATGAAGTTACTCATGTGACTGGCATCAGCGCAGATACAGATCCGTACAGCAATTTGTTAGGAAGATGTCAATGCTCATGAAACAAGTAAACATAAAATGATTAATAGTTTGTTTTGGTACTCCGTGCCTGTAATAGATCACAATTTCAACTATTAAAATGGATAAATGTGCACTGGTTGCCTCACGTTGGGCGCCAGTGTGGCGTTCGCTGTGTTATTCAGTGGTTTGGTATTTAACTAATTTGTAAATGGAAATGATAATCTTATTTTATTACATTGAGTGATTACTAAATAATTTTTCTCCCGGCTAAAGAATTGGTCAAGTTGCTAAAGAACTCCAAGTTAACGTCGTGTTAAAGTGTTGTCTGTAAGTTGAGTTAGTGTCACTAAATCACAGTTCATACAACAGATTCAATACAACTATTGATTAAGATGGAAGCAGTTATCTTCAGCAAAATGATCATCAAAACCACCGAATATTAGCCAAGCACAACACTGACGTATGTTACCTGAAACAATATTCTTCGCAACTCGTGCGTAATTAATTTCGGCTCCGTACATCAGCTAGAAAAGTTTTTTATAACGATCGTGCTATGAGCACTGTTTTTAAAGAACCAATCTGATTCGAATTATTTTCATTAAAATCAGTTCGGGACCACCGGTGCACATTCATCTTTACACATTTGTATTACGTTCAGCATTTATGTCTGCAGAGTTGCGTAATTTGAATTTGCCGCTGAGACAATAGTTAAGATGGCAGCAGACAATTGATAGAGACTTTCTATTGTTAGACCAAATAAGTAAGTATTTGAAACGATTATTAAATTCTATAAACTATACTTTCATATTGTGCACTATTTAGACCTCATCAAGCCAACATTTGATTTGTTTCTAAGGAGAACACAGACAAGAACGTGATACAAATCGCTATCATCAATGGCTGCGCTCCTTGCAGCGGAAAGAAATAATTGACACAGATAATGCTTACTGAGAGATGAATTAAAGTTACAAATAATTATTCACTCATATTTATAATAATAATGAACTCTATTTTCAAGTAATAGTTAACAAATAATTACAATTTCTTAACAGACCTCAGTTTGATACGCGTCTTGCGTGCTGAAGCTACAAAAGCCAACCAACAAAAAGTAAAAACAAAGGAAGACAAACGCAGATCATAAAAGGAATTTACAATTATCATTGTCTTTGTATGATACACATCGATATGACCAATTACATTTTTTCATATGTCGTATAGAAAATGTTTATAACTGTTACAGGCATAATTTCCTCTCGTCGCACTGTAGCCAAAAATTTATCACGTGGGTGTTACAACTCTTTGAAACCTGACTGATTCTGCCAGCGCAGGAATCTTATCAGACAGTTGCAGCAGACATTTTGAGTTCTGACCAATAACAATTTTCTAAACAAGTTTAACGAATTTTAATTGGGACAGATCCTGTCATGATTAATCAATAATGGTCTGGCAAAGCAAGGAAGGCAGAGACCCTCTGCCATTGCATGAAAGATGTGCAAACTCGAGTTGAAACCTTTGCACGCAGGAAAATGCTTGAAAACACACCATCTAACGAAGTAGTTTCACCCACTCTGTTATTCTCTGACTCAGACTGAAACGGTCATTCCTCCACAGCCACAACCAATAGCCAGTCACATGGTCTCAAGCTCTTCGTTTTCCACCTGGCTTTCAGATTTTACCTCGCGAAAAGTATTTCTTGTAGTATAGCACATAATGCAGCTTTTACACTATGCAGCTGTCTGATGTGCAGACATCGGACACTGTGACTAACTTATCTGTACCTGCTTGGGGGCAGCTTTCGGTGCCGAACAAGTCTGTGACACTCCTGCCCTTCTAAAGCAACTTCCCTGTCACGAGCCAGCTGAAGAAAACACCAAGGCTGCAGAAAATATCAGGTCTCCCTCACAGTAATAAAAGAAAAGGAAAAGAAGAAGTATTTAGCTGTGCAATCATTGGCAGTAGTGAATGTATTGTCTACTGTTTTAATACAACATTAAATACTCTCCTATACTGGCTATAGGGTTATGTATATGACATTATAAAATAGGTATAAATGACGTTTTCGCCATTTCCTCATTTCAAAACGGATGCCAATGAATTTGTGCTGAGATTAAACTGCAGAAAAATCTGTATTTGTTTTGCATGCTCATTATCTGATGATGTGGGAAGCATTAATTTGATGCCTACGTAACAATGCGAAATTACACATACATACTAATTAGTCCTACAGTACTTATGAATGAAGGAAATGCCATGGTAATCTCGTACACACATGGATGGCTTGTATTTAAAATACACACATACTTGAAATCAAATTGTCGATTACTTACTACATTCATACTTACTGTATCACAATCATTCATTTCGTCATAAACATACCCTACTATATAGTTTATTACACTGAGAAACAATACTGATAAAATGCATTGACATATATGGAAGCATATGTACAGGATAAACGAAACATAGTGAAAGGAAACAGTGCCACGCTTGTGTTACCGTATGGTTATGCAAGCACAAATTTGTAAAGCGGTCTGGCCGCTGCAGTCATGGACTGTGCGGCTGGTCCCGGCGGAAGTTCGAGTCCACCCTCGGGCATGGGTGTGTGTGTTTGTCCTTAGGATAATTTAGGTTAAGTAGTGTGTAAGCTTAGGGACTGATGACCTTAGCAGTTAAGTCCCATAAGATTTCACACACATTTGAACTTTTTTTTTGTGTGAAGTCCCAAAACATGTGATCGAGACTACATACGAAATGTGTATGTACGACGATAATACCATGAATACTAAAAACAATAGGCGTACTCTCGTATACGAACACCTGTGTCTCCATATAAACAGTTTGAAGTATATATTGGTTACACGTATTGGTGACGCTAAACGTTGATAACTACATACCAAATAGTATCACAGTCATAGCATATCTTCATCACAAAGTTACGTACGTTTACAAATACATACAAATTACAATCCTACTGATGGTGCACATCAAAGTTGTTGTGTAAGTGTTGTCTCTGAACAATAAAATAACATCAAAGTACAAATGCAGACAAGTTAGCACTCCACTGATGATGTGCCACAATATTACTGTGTTAATCAGTTATTACTGGCCGGGCTTACAGGCCAGTCTTTGATTTGGCCCCTGAAAGATTACATAAAAGAGAACTTTAAATGTACTTCAATGTTCTCTGTAAATAAACTCTGTTCATCACAAGAATTTTTCTTACGAAAAGCTCGACACAAAATAACATGTAAACAAAAATATTAATCAGTAATTATTGGTTTTTCCTTCTTAAGATTACTGCTCTTTAGTTAAAGAGAGTTTGACACCGGATGTGTTCCACTTTTATTTATAAAGGACCTTCTGTAGTTATTCTGCAAATTGGATGCATATGTTTGTATATTTTTGGTTGTTTTAGATTAAAAATCGCGTTTCTGTTGACGAAGTTGCTGCATATTTTACATACTTTGTAATGCTGTTTGTTTACATATTCTCCAGACCACTGCTTCTTCCCACTTTTTAGTAGCGTTTGAATTCGTTTCACATATACACTTGCCTATCTGGACTTTTTCTTATGCTGTTTTTGCGTTATTAACACTTTATTTCACTTCAGTTTTGGAGATAGAACTGAAGTTACGAGGGTTCTCACACGGCGCAATATTACAGTGTTTATGGCTGTTCGTTTGCTTTTCCGTAGGTTGAGAGCATCATCGACCTGTGAAACTACTTTCCCTAATATATATAAAATTCTAAAATTCTTATGTGTGTGTGTGTGTGTGTGTGTGTGTGTGTGTGTGTGTGTGTGGAAGAGGGGCGCTGTGGCAATGTAAATGTATCTGTATTAATATACTCAAGGTTTAAGTGTGTAACCAAGTAAGAGTTCAAAGCAGCTGCCAGATGAGAATTGTTGATACATTTAGAACGGTCTTGTGGGTACCACCGTAATATGTTCATAAGCAATTCGTGATGTAACCCCCACACACTGGTTCACTAATGCCTCACGTTGACTTACACAGTCCCTGATAATAAAATGAATCAATAATGAAATACTGTAGCACTTTAACCGCCAAAAATTTCAAAATATCCATGACATAAGGTCCCCATAATACCATGTATCTGGATTCCAAGGCCTCTAAAATTATGAAAAAAGTTGACTCTGCCCCCTTGTCCCTTTAAAAAATGAGCTCTTAAGTCAACAATTAATATACAAAATCGACAACCTCCTATTAATAAAATTTTTAAATATTTTATCTCTAGATATGAAAGTTTTTTGAGTACTGCTATAATGTAAAAAACTGTACTAGAGAAACCAATCTTTAGGCCATGGTCTACTGTGTAGACCCAGAAGAAGGCTCCTGTAATCGTAGCAGAAATGTTGGTTTCTCCAGTAAAGTTTTTTACGTTATGATATGGCACCATACTCAACAAACTTTTACATCAATTGACTCTCTCCACGTAAGCCTATGCAATTATTTTGTCTGTAGTTCCTCAATGGAAGACAATGTTAATTTCTCAATTAACATTTTTTTTAGTAGTTGGTGGACTTATAGTTAACGCAGTACATGCAATTGAGGTTAATTCTCGAGGTGTCCGCAAAAGGTAAACGTAATCCTCTCAACTTGGCCATGCACATTACCTTAATTATTGGAGTGCCCTACAGTTAACGTTAGTGCTCGCAGCATGTGCAGACATCCTCCCTTATTTTTGACGTAGGGGTTTCTTCTCACTCACAAACACTTTCATCTCTTTATGCTTCTGGAATTCTGAAAACAATTGGTTATTCTACATCTCGGAAGACTATTCTGATACACACATAATGCACACGTGCATAATATACCGCAAAACACAAAACTCTCTATTATGGTACTCGTTCCAACAGTAATGTATTCATAGAACCTGATTTCTCTTCCTGATTTTGTGATCTCTCCTTACCTCCATTTTATTATTATTATTATTATTATTATTATTATTCTGAATATTCTTCACCAAATCATTATAGTCATGACTGGTACTTTTCCTTCCCCATTTCCCCATTACCTTCAACATTACAATAACGGACTTCTTCCAGATGACGGTCCCTTCTCCTGCGACTAGTACAAACATTTCCTGCACCTACGGTTGATGAGATTCATGTAGTTGTTCGTGACTTGATCTGTTAGTAATCTCTCCCTCCACACATCATCGATCAGCGCCCCAAGCTACTGGCTTACTTAACACATACATCTAGAGTAGGGTGTCCATTCGTCCCGTTTTTCTCGGGACAGTCCCGCTTTTTACCAAAATGTCCCACTGTCCCGAAAGTTTTTTTGGGGACGCTCAAATGTTCCGTTTTTTTATAATTCCGCTTAGCTAGAGTATTTTACGCTACTGGTTGTTTGACTTGCTATTAACTGCGCAATTATTTTCGCTAGGAAGCGTGTGGTGTCTTTCAGCATATCCCAAAAATGTACCAAACTGTCAAAAATCGCAAGTAATTTTAAACGCACTATAGATTACGAATAACAACGAATATTCTTCTAAATCGATCCACTGAATCCGTCCTTTCCGTCCAGAGATACCCCACACCACTGATACTAGCTCTCTGGCTTTCGTCGCCACACTGTTAATGTTTTGCACTGTACAATCACTGTTTCATTATACCAAAACGAAATTGAAATTTTAACAGCAATATAAAAAGCGAGTATCCTTTTATCACTGGTAGTGGAGAAACTGTAGAATGTACGTTGTGCAGATCAAAATTTGCTATTGGTCATGGTAGAAGGTCTGACGCTGTGAATCACATTAAGACGAAGAAACATCGTATGAGTGATCAAACGAAAAGAGCAAATAACTGCGTGAGTGACTACTATGTAAACTTTAAAATCAGTAACAGAAATGGATAGGCACTTGGCAGCACAAGAAGCTACGTTTGCATACCACAGTGCAATGCATAACCATAGCTTTAAGTCAATGGACTGTACTACAGCAGTTGTTAAAGAACTTTTCATTCCTAAATTCACATGTGGACACACAAAATGTGATGCAATTATTTCAAATGTTATTGCACCGTATGCAGCTCAGCAGGTTTTAAATGAACTGAAAAGTGCTCGATTCATTTCTGTAATGACTGATACATCGAATCATCTGGGTTTAAAGCTGGTTCCTCTCCTTATCAGGTATTTTCACCCTGAAAATGGCATCACGGTGAAAGTGCTCGAATTGGTTAATTTAGCTGGAGAAACTTCAAATTTACTTCAGAATTATGTGCTGGAGGTTTTAAAGAAATATGATATTGAGGGAAAGGTGATAGCAGGTTATGCAGACAAAACTAACACCAATTAAGGTGGTACGCAGAGGAAAGGAAAAAACAATTTGTTCTATAAACTGCAACAGAACACAGTGAATAATATAGAACGTGTTGGCTGTCCAGCACATGTGGTGCACAATTCCTTACAAACTGGCTCAGATTGCCTACCCATCGACTGCCAATTAACTGTAAACAAAATCTACCAGCACTTCCACATGTATACAATAAGGATTGAATCTCTGAAGTCATTCTGTAAGTTTGTCGAATCTGAATACAAAACTGTACTTGGGCACAGCAAGACAAGGTGGCTATCTCTGCTACCAGCATTGTTTAGAATTGTAGAGATATTTCCTGCTTTGAAATCATATTTCATTTCCCTTGATATGTGTCCTGGTATCCTTAAACAATTCTTTGATAACCCTGTGTCTATTGTTCTACTACATTTTCTTGTTAGCCTGCAAAAACCTTTCTCCACAACAATTAAATGTATTGAGAAACAAGAAATCACAATAGTGGAAGTTTATCAAGAAATAAACAAATTATTGGGCAAATTGCAATGTAGAAAATCTGAAAGATTTCTCACTTACTTTGTATATGAGACTCTGAGAAAGCTGGAAGAAGAGGGTGAAATTACTGTAGAACAATTTCATATTTATGCTGACATCTTCTATGACCCTTGCATTGAGTATATAAAAGAATGGTGTTTACCATTTCCCACACCTTTTAAAGCATTTTTCCTGGGTTAATACTGAAAAGGAGCAGCTACACCGAAAGGATATTCAGGACTGTTGTGTTTTTGTTAAAAGTATTGTACGAAATTTTCCTGTTGATGAAGACGAAATGTTCGATGAATTTACATGTGCACAGAACTTCATAAAAAGTTAAGAAGGAGACAAAGGAAGTGTTAGTGCAACGTTGTAAGAGGTCCGAGCAGATGTAATTTCGATGTATTGCTCATGCGCTGCCTGCGATATGCAAGGTCTCTGACCAGAGAGCAGTGTTGACTGCAGTAGGAACTGTGTAGCTGTAGCAGTAAGTTGTTGCTAGTCTGGAGTTTGCTCTGGTCTGGTCTGGTGTATCGTATTGGCTGAGGCGGTCGCGGTGCAGCGATGCCGGAGCCTGAGTATTATTGTATAAGGTAAAAAGCAGCCTCGCGCATATGTAGCACTGTCATCTCAAGTCGCATGTATATGTTTTAAAACTCTCGTAATACTAATATTCCTCATAAAAAGTAACTTTTAACAACCATTCATTGCAATTTAAAGAATTTACTGTTTTCTCCCATCCATGATCATCCCGATTATTGCAATAGAAAAGTCAGTTGCTTCCTTTCATAAATGACAGATAGGTCGGCCAGCATTGCAAAGAGCTGTGCCGTAAAAATTTATTGTAAGAGCAGATATATCTGGCGACTTCATTGAGGTAAGAATTTTTTCTTTTTTTATTCAGAATGATCTTTCAGGGCCATGACGCAGCACTGCTGTCGTCCAAAATTTACCAGGTTAAATTCACAATGAATTATTGAAAACTCATAAGTGAATGACATAATTATAATTTTTACTGTTGAGAGGTTTAGGAATTTTTCTGTTTTGAGGTTACGATAAATGTGAATGAATTTTGAGCTTAGATTAAATCAGAAAGAATTTTGTGTGGGAGGTCAAATGAGAAAGAATTTTGTAGGGAGGTTACAAATGAATAATAAATTTTGTGGGGAGGTTACACTTGGCGACAACCGGGCAGGATCGTATTTCTTTCTGAATCTCTGAGAAGTAGTCATATATCTGCTCTTATTTACTTAAATGTAGTTTGCATCTGGCGCAACGCATTTACTAATATGTCACTTTTTCTTTCACAGATCGTCGGCAATTTATTGCTCTTTGTTGTAATTGTGTTTGTTCCATTTCTCTTTGTCTTTGTTTCATTTTGTGCTTAATTTTGGTTTGTGAAAATTGCCGCGAAAAACTGTTAACAGTACATCGTGATGTGCCATGAGTGAAATAGCCGATTCGAATAAATGGACCGATAATACTTGCGACACTCAGTGAAATAATGATAATCCCCTAATTACAGATAATCAGTGCCTGCCGATCACTAGTATTGATTTTGATCCTAATGATGAGCAAACAAATGCAATTATGTCCAGAGTAAATGTAACAATTGATGACGCGGCACGTTCTGTTACAATGAACGCTGCCCATCTTGACACACCCGCTTTGCAAAATTTACGTAGTGAACAGATAAATTTTTCCCACGAAGGTGAACAATGTACTCAATGTACGTCAGATTTATTTGATTCCGAGGTAGTGACTATCTATGCACATCCAATTGGCGAACCTGTTCAAGAATCAGAGAATGACCAAATGGTTGCACAAAACGTGACAAATGCAGACACACTACCACACAGCTCAGAGAAAAGAGTCGCTAATTTTGGCTTGGATCAAGTTATGGCATTATTGCTACAAATTAATGAAAATAATGAAAATCTCAAACAACAACTTAATGAAAAACTAGACAACAATTATCAACAGTAGAATGAAAAATACGACAACCTTAATTAATCGAACAAACAACTTAATGACAATCTCAAACAACAAATTAATGAAAATAATGAAAATCTCAAACAACAACTTAATGAAAAACTAGACAACAATTCCAAACAGTTGAATGAAAAATACGACAACCTTAATGAATGGAACAAACAACTTAATGAAAATTTCAAACAAAAAATTAATGAAAGTAATGAAATTCTCAAACAATAACTTAATGAAAAACAAGACAACAATTTCAAACAACTTAGTGAACAGATTACAGCCGTTGCCGCGCAATGTCATGATACTAAAGAACAATTACGTGAGGAAATTAAGGCTTGTGCTGGGAACAGTAGTGAAGAAATTAGATCTGTGGCACAAGAATTAAGTAATACACATAGAGCCACAACTAAATTACTTAAAGATGAAATTAGTGTAGTCGCTAAACAATGCTCTGAAAACTCAACACAGTTACACGACGAGTTTAAATTAATGTCAGCAGAACTTTCACGCACACTGGATGCGAAAGTAGACGCGAAATTTTACCAGCAGAACAGCCAAATTGACGAACGTTTTAATCACCACCTACAAAACAGTGAAACGCGTTACAGTAAATTTATACAGGAACAGAATAAAGTAAAGCAACATGTCGTGGAAACAATTTCTGCACAAAGACAGGAAGATAAGCGTAAATTGTTTACGAAATCAAAAACATACGTAGACAACAATATTGGTACAGTATCAGACGAAATCAAACGGTTGAACACCGAATTGCATGATGAAATCTCCGATCTTAAAACAAAAACAGACACACACACATTAGACTTTCAGACAATGACCAACAGACTTGAAAAGTTGGAGCTAATACAGGACCCTGATGCCATCAAAGCAGACATTAAAAAATTGAACAAAACCACACGTAAAATACAAAAACAAATTAATGCTTGTGATAATAAAAACGATCATCAGGCAAAAGCAATGACTGAAAAATACACTCCTGGAAATGGAAAAAAGAACACATTGACACCGGTGTGTCAGACCCACCATACTTGCTCCGGACACTGCGAGAGGGCTGTACAAGCAATGATCACACGCACGGCACAGCGGACACACCAGGAACCGCGGTGTTGGCCGTCGAATGGCGCTAGCTGCGCAGCATTTGTGCACCGCCGCCGTCAGTGTCAGCCAGTTTGCCGTGGCATACGGAGCTCCATCGCAGTCTTTAACACTGGTAGCATGCCGCGACAGAGTGGACGTGAACCGTATGTGCAGTTGACGGACTTTGAGCGAGGGCGTATAGTGGGCATGCGGGAGGCCGGGTGGACGTATCGCCGAATTGCTCAACACGTGGGGCGTGAGGTCTCCACAGTACATCGATGTTGTCGCCAGTGGTCGGCGGAAGGTGCACGTGCCCGTCGACCTGGGACCGGACCGCAGCGACGCACGGATGCACGCCAAGACCGTAGGATCCTACGCAGTGCCGCAGGGGACCGCACCGCCACTTCCCAGCAAATTAGGGACACTGTTGCTCCTGGGGTATCGGCGAGGACCATTCGCAACCGTCTCCATGAAGCTGGGCTACGGTCCCGCACACCGTTAGGCCGTCTTCCGCTCACGCCCCAACATCGTGCAGCCCGCCTCCAGTGGTGTCGCGACAGGCGTGAATGGAGGGACGAATGGAGACGTGTCATCTTCAGCGATGAGAGTCGCTTCTACCTTGGTGCCAATGATGGTCGTATGCGTGTTTGGCGCCGTGCAGGTGAGCGCCACAATCAGGACTGCATACGACCGAGGCACACAGGGCCAACACCCGGCATCATGGTGTGGGGAGCGATCTCCTACACTGGCCGTACACCACTGGTGCTCGTCGAGGGGACACTGAATAGTGCACGGTACATCCAAACCGTCATCGAACCCAACGTTCTACCATTCCTAGACCGGCAAGGGAACTTGCTGTTCCAACAGGACAATGCACGTCCGCATGTATCCCGTGCCACCCAACGTGCTCTAGAAGGTGTAAGTCAACTACCCTGGCCAGCAAGATCTCCGTATCTGTCCCCCATTGAGCATGTTTGGGACTGGATGAAGCGTCGTCTCACGCGGTCTGCACGTCCAGCACGAACGCTGGTCCAACTGAGGCGCCAGGTGGAAATGGCATGGCAAGCCGTTCCACAGGACTACATCCAGCATCTCTACGATCGTCTCCATGGGAGAATAGCAGCCTGCATTGCTGCGAAAGGTGGATATACACTGTACTAGTGCCGACATTGTGCATGCTCTGTTGCCTGTGTCTATGTGCCTGTGGTTCTGTCAGTGTGATCATGTGATGTATCTGACCCCAGGAATGTGTCAATAAAGTTTCCCCTTCCTGGGACAATGAATTCATGGTGTTCTTATTTCAATTTCCAGGAGTGTATGATGAATTGGCCGGTCGTATTGACGTTATCGAAAGTAATAATGACACCAAATTAGACGATACGTCACCAGTTTCATTTAATCAAACACCCGAATTCCAAAATTTACAGCAGACGATCAGTGAGATAGGTTCGTCTAATAATACGTTACGTAGAAAATTGTCATCTTTACAGCACGAAGTGACGGAGATGAAAAATATTTCAGCCTTTAACACATCACAGCATACGCCACTTCCCGAACATTTGTCAGACACACACAGCCAGTATAATTTAGGTAATGTACAGAGAGTACGTGACTTAGATTCCGAACAGACACAGACAAACAGATTCTCATACAATCCTGAACCAGTTCACACATTCAGAGACGATAACGTTGATTGTAAGCAATTTTTATCCGTAAAAAAATCTAAGGTATTTTAAAATGACAGAACACAAATACATCCTTTGGACTGGATACGACAATTTGCTTTTGTATTTTTATCATCTTGGCCTGTAATGCAGAAACTAGAATTGGCCTGGATACAACAATTTGTTTTTGCATTTCACCGGCATTGCCTGTAACACAGAAACCAAAATCTATTTGCAGCGCGTAATTGACCTCAGGGGATTCATTACACTTCGATGAATATGTGCCATAGCGTGCACAGGGCCCCAAACCGTAGTAGTGCTATTTTATCTTTAGTTTTCTGCACTACTGCCTTCTCTTTTACTATCCTTTATATCTATCAAAACAGCTCTTAAACTATCGATCTATCTAGGATTAAGGATGAGTAAAGAAAACCTGATACGACAAGTTTTACCGAAAGTGACAGTTTTCTTTATAAACTCCCGAAATGACAACTACTGGCGTAATTTTAATAACAGACAAAATTGCAATCATCAGTATGCACAACATTTTGAGCAATCGTCAAAATTATCAGCAACAGGAACCACATTTTGGTAACAATAGAGGTTTTTCAAAACAACAACAACAAAACAAGCCGGTTAGCATACCTAACCAACAATGTAATGTGCAAGGTCAACCAAGCTTTAATGTTTCGCCGCCTACGCGTATAGCGTCGGCTCCACCAAATAGTAACGCATAGCAACAAGGAAATCACTACGTACAGAAAACACACCATTTCAATTCCTATCACAATGCACCGTATAGAAATGACTATCACGACTGACGTAAAAGTAATCAGCACAATTTTCAGCGTACGTTTAATAACAGTCGGTCTTACCAGCGGCAAAATCGTCCGCAACAACAGATTATCATTAATGAACCAGACAGTAGGTATCATCCCGAACCTAATACGTCAGGACGAAGTAACAGAACAGTACAAATAGTTGAAATGCCACAACATCCTCCCGCAAATAATAGCACGTCAGATAGAATCTGACTAGATACAGTACAGGTTGCATCTTCCACCAACGCAAGCAATACTTTTGACACACAGAATCTTGTTCACGAAAATGTTATGACTTTTGACGACATCCGAGACACTCTTTTGCAGGAAAAACTAGTTATTCAAAAAACCATTTCACACCCTGTCATCGAAGTAAAGATTGTATCATCCAAATGGTCAGCAGTAATCGATTCTGGATCACCTATGTCAGTTATAAATGAGGAAACTTTCAACGAATGTAACAAAAAGAATACCTATCCTACGTTACCATTAAGCAAAACTAAAGTAAAAGGGGCAGTATCTGGTAGAGGAGTAGATGTAAAATTACAGACACACTTATCGTTTTGTATTGCAGGTCATACGTTTCACTCAAATTTTTGGATTGTTCCCTTACTGACAACAGACGCTATTTTAGGTACGAAATTTCTGGTACAACACGACGCAATTATTGACTTTCAAAATTCCTATTTAATGTTAAAGGATGAAAATGAACAACTGGCATTAGAATTTCAGCACTCTTTATCTGCAGAAGAAGAAACAATTAATCGGACAGAGGTCATTTCTGTATCACGTAACGTAGACCGTCATTCCACATTGTTCACAGATACGTACGTACACAACTATAATACTCCGAACGAAGCCGACTATGACGTTATACAGATGATTTCTGATAAAATTAAACAGAGCAATGCAAATACAGACGACGAACGTATTCAACTACACAAAATTCTTTTACAGCAAGCTCCAGTGTTTGACAACATCCCTAGTACTATGTCCGGTTTTATGTATGAATTTCAAGTTAAACAGCACGACACATTTAAAGGCAAACGTTATCCCATTCCATATATTCACACAGAACAAGTTAAGAAAGAATTGCAAGCTATGCTTGACCAAGGAATCATTGAACAGGCAGTTAGTCCGTACATTAACCCGCTCCATATTGTTAAGAAAAAGGATGGTTCACTTCGCCTCGTACTTGATTCGCGTCACATCAATGATATTAATATTAATGAAACACATCGCCCACAGGCACTAGAAGAACTTCTACAGAAATTTCATGGTACAGCTATTTATTCCACATTAGATTTGAAATCGGGATTTTAGCAAATTCAGCTCCATCCGAACTGTAGAAAGTACACAGCTTTTCTCTGTTTTGGTGACTGTTATCAATTTTGTAAATTACCGTTCGGTTGAACTATTTCTGCAGCAGCATTTATTCGCGGTTTGAATACTATACTTCCGACAGAATTAAAAGACAGACTCACAACGTATGTAGACGACATCTTTATTACAGAAGCTAACTGGTCTGAACACAGTCTGATTCTTGAACAACTGTTACAAACTTTTCGTGCACAAGGACTCACAGTTTATCTTAGCAAATCACACTTTGGCAAAACTTCTATAAAATTATTTGGACATGTAATTTCAGCAGAAGGCATTGCGCCTGACCCGGAAAAATTTCAAGCTTTAAGCGACGTTACTGTTCCTACGACGAAGAAACAACTACGCAGCTTTTTGAGTTTAATTAACTTTTTTCGTAAATTTATTCATTAGTCTGCTTTAGACACCCCTAGATTATGTCGATTGACAGGTAAAAACACTATTTGGTCCTGGGATAGCCAAGCACATTCTGAATTTGTCAGTCTGAAACAAGCTTTGTTGAATGCACCACTTTTATCACATCCAGATCTTACTAGAAATTTTTCCATTACCACCGACAGTTCTAACACCGCTTTAGGCGTACCCATTTTTCAGGAAACTGAAGATCGTTCTACAGTAATTAAAAACATCGCCTTTGCAAGTCGCATTCTGTCACCTGCTGAACGCAATTATTCTGTTACAGAACTTGAAACATTATGTGTTGTATGGGCATTTACGAGATTTAGGCATTTTCTTTATGGAAGACATACGACCGTTTACACAGATCATAGAGCGATACAGTTTTTACTTTCCGCTAAATTTACACATGACAGATTAAGCAGATGGAAACTTTATTTACAGGAATTTAAATTTACAATTGTTCACATTCCTGGTACACAAAATATTGTAGCAGACGCACTATCCCGTTCTCTCAGCAACAATCAGCAAGACATCGCAACCAACTTCTGCCAAGCAAATTCTAGCGTCATGTATATTCAACAAGTTGCATTCGAAAATTTTATTTCGGCATCATTACGAGACATAGCACAGGAGCAGAGCAAAGACAACGTATGGAAAGAAATTAATCACCTTTGCAAGATAGGAATAATGTTACCATCAGAAACTATTACACTGTACGCAATAATATTCTGTTTCGCCGCTCTTACCCTGACAGCAACAATTGGTTACTATGTATTCCTGACGAGCTTGTTAAGAAATTAATTTGGTATACTCATTTAAGTTACGCACAGTACGGAGCCAGAAAATGTTTTCTTATACTGAGACAGAACTGTTACTCTGCCAACATGGAGAAACGTATTCGACGCGTTTTAGCGTCATGTAAAATCTGCCAGAAGGCTAAGTCAGACACGACTTCACATATTCCTCCGTTACATCCCATTGTACATGTTAAATTGAGACACATGGCCGCTGTAGACATTTTTGGTCCGATTCCCAGATCTAATAGAGGTTTTTGTTACATCTTTGTCGCTGTTGAACTCACTTCAAAATTTGTTACCTTCACTCCGTTACGCAAAGCTACTGCTAAATCTGTTTCGAAATCATTTATAAAACATTTTCTGTTTCATGTAGGGCATGTATTGAAAGTAATTTCCGACAATGGACCACAGTTTCGATCTGCTATATGGACACGTATGTTACGAGCAAGAAACATTTCTCCGGCTTATATATCCAAGTATCACGTTTCTTCGAACCCTTGTGAATGTCTAATGAAAGAAATTGGTAAACTATGTAGAATATACTGCCATAAAAAACATATCGATTGGGATACACACATACTGCCATTCCAGGATGTAATTAACTCGATACCAAATGAATCTACTGTGCTATCTCCAACTGATATATTGAAAAATGTTGAACCACCTAACAAAATTAAAGAATTAGTATCCTTTCCTACATCTCGTCGACTACGGCACCATGAAATAACTTACATTGCGCCGAACAACATCAAACGTGCCGCAGAGCGCCGGAGAAGACAGCAAAAACAGGTTTGTGCACGCCGTGACTTTCACATTGGACAGAGGATATTAGTACGCACACATTATTTATCCAACAGAGGCAAAAGTAGATGCAGTAAATTTGAGCTTCTATATGCAGGTCCATACAGAATTCGCAGCATTCCTCACCCCAATGTAGTACACGTCGAAACTCTGAGAACCAGAAAAAGTTAAGGCAATCACCATGTCTACAATATTAAACCCTTTATTGAATGAACATACTCTATGATTTATCACACTGTAATGCCATTTCCTGATTTTTATATGACCAATTATGCAATTATATTAATATGACTACTTACTGATGATTATCATATTTTTTCTTGGCAAGTGCCTGGCAAGGTAAGGTTAGCAGGTCGCTTTTCTTGTATTTATATATCAGACCGTGCACATTTTCCATTTTTCGTGTATGTATGATTGTTTTCCTGTCTTGTTTGTATGCACTACGAAATGTTTAAGATGACTTTGACATTTTGCCTTATGATATCTCAATATCTTGACTATTCTACACTTTTGGCTACTGCATTATGAAACTGTGTGTACATTTTTGCACCTGAACACTGTCTATGTTTTTGACATAATACGTTTTCTGTCATGCTATGCTGTATGCTTAATTATATCACTAGAAACCAGTTTTTATTTAATGGGTATATGATTTAACTGCAAGATATTAATCCTTATTCATCATTTTCAGAAAGCAATAACGTGTAAAAGAAGTAACTTAAGCAAACCACAGTGGATTACTATGAAATGGGAATTTGACCATTGGAATGAACGAAAGAAAATGGAATACCTTGTGATGAAGAGTAAATGGATCAGAATTAACAAGCATTAACAAGAATATACTATACACATCGTACGATAGCAGTCTTAACTAATTTTTTCTTTCAGAATACGAGGCGATTGATGCAGGCTGTCAGACAGAACTACACATCTTAGTTTTGGTGATGAAATATGCTAGAAATAAGAAACTCTATACTATGAATAGTTGTATGAAGTAAATGGAAATATGAATAATGAATAATGAAGTGTCTATTTATTGCAGATGATAATAAATGATGATGAATAGTTATATGAAGAATATGTTAATATGAATAATGAAGTTTTTCTTTGCAGGTGATGATAGTGATGAATTTTATATGGCCACTTAACGCACCACTTTTAAGTTTTTCTTTGCAGATGAGGATAATGATGAAGTTTATATATTTACTGTTAGTTAAGAAATGCTATGTAGTTATTTGTTTGTTGCAGTTCGTTTTGACAGTATGCCTTATATCGCATGGTATAATGACTGAATGTTTTGAAAAGGGCAGCTAGAATACATACATATTGAGTACATGTTTCATTACCTGTTAATTCGAAGTTCACTACTTTTCAGCATAATATGCGTTTCTTCTTTCAGCTTAATAATCATTTTGTATTTTTCCAGGAGAAGCTATTCATGAAATTAATGTGCTATAAGCAGCTAGTTATCAAACCTGTTCTAGTACTTGCATTTTTTTTACCCATTTGTGTGTGTCATTCATGAATGTGATCACATATACTCTACTTGTTTCATAACCTTGCTACAGCTGACTCATGACGAATGACGTTACTAATCGTTATTTACAACAATAAGTCAAAAGCAAATATTTTCATCTCCCCGCAATTAATTATCGATCCCAACGCAATGCACTGCTAGCACCGAAAAAAAAAAAAATGTATTACCAGTCCCAAATAATGCTACTAGTTTAAGACGTATTTATAGTACTAAATATAATGCAAATTTCTCAGACGTATTATATCTATGTGTTCTTGGACCACAGACCTTGAGTAATAGTTACAGTGTGTGACATTTTAATTATGTCTTATGTCACTTGAATGATGAGTTCAGAGTAATACTGAATGATGTTTTGTAATAATGCATAAATGCTATGCCAATAATTCCTGTAAATAATATTTTTTTATACTCTATAAATGCTATGCCAATCATTAAATCTCTTTTTGAATGATGACTTCTGGATAATACTGAATAATGTTTTATAAAAGTATATGAATACTTTGCAACTGGCCAATGAATGCCACCGTTTTTGATATTTTAAATTTGTTTTATATCACCTACATGATATCATATATGAATACCAGTAGCTTAATGCTACACTCAATAACTCTTGTTTTGAATGATGACTTCTGAATAATGCATAAAAATGGTTTGCAACTGGCCAATGAGTGCCAATGAATACTTTGTAACTGGCCAATGAATGCCACTGTTTTTTATATTTTAAATTTGTCTTATATCACTTACATGATATTATATATGAATATCAGTAGCTTAATGCTGCACTCATTAACTCCTGCTTTGAATGATGACTTCTGAATAATGCATAAAAATTGTTTGTAACTGGCCAATGAGTGCCAATGATTACTATAACTAGATGAATTATGTAAATGGTATGCCATTAATTAACTCTTGCTTTGAATGGTCACTTCTGAATAATGCATGAAAATGGTTTGTAACTGGCCAATGAGTGCCAATATTTAGTGTAATCATATGACTTATGAATAATATTCTGAAATACTTCATACATAGTACAGAAACGTTTAGTAACTAGGCAATGAGTGCCAACAATTACTCAAATCGGTTGATAGACTAGTGTAATTCTCAATGATGACTAGCATAAGACTTAATGTCCTTCACCTTCTGACCTAATTACCAGAAATTATTGCAATATCAGTTTGTCCTGTCCATCCTCATGATCATGGAGCACTATATTTGGTTTTTGCACTAATTCTGCGTTTGTGTACCTTACAAGAATGTGGTGTTGACACATCATGCTGTCCACCACCTTGAACGATGGAGATGTTATTATGGTCCCACTGTTTGGTGTACCTAATGTATTGCCAATATGATAACATTGAATATTAATATGACACTTCAGTGTCTTGGCTACACTGATTAATACTTCAGGGAAGAGAACTTCATATTGTCTCACTTAATGTTGTGCTTCTGTAGAAAGATATGGACTTTCAGTGCAGCTACATGCAACCTACTGTGCTACAACCATGATGTAATCCTCCCATTTCCTTTCCTAGTTCTTATAAAATGGTAAAAAAAATATACTCAGTGCATGTGCACTTTATGTCATTTATTAATATGTTTTGTACTCATTGCGTATACATTTTGTCATTGCTTGATATGTTCTGTACTCAGTGCATGTGCACTCTATTTCATTTCATGTTCTGCCCTTATATATATATGTATATACTCTGTGACTGTAAACTTACTTATTTAAGTAGATTTTAGAAAAATTTGTTGCTCATGGCAAGTCCAATTGACTCACCATCGCTGCCAAATTTTTGCCCCCCCCCCCCCCCCCCCCCAGTGGAGGGTTATGTAAGAGGTCCGAGCAGATGTAATTTCGATGTATTGCTCATGCGCTGCCTGCGATATGCAAGGTCTCTGACCAGAGAGCAGTGGTGACTGCAGTAAGAACTGTGTAGATGTAGCAGTAAGTTATTGCTAGTCTGGAGTCTGCTCTGGTCTGGTCTGGTGTATCGTGTTGGCTGGCCCACTCGCGGTGCCACGATGCCAGAGCCTGAGTATTATTGTATAAGGTAAAAAGTAGCCTCACGCATATGTAGTAATGTTAGCTCAAGTCGCATGTATATGTTTTAAAACCCTCGTAATAATAATCTTCCTCATAAAAAGTAACTTTTAACAACCATGCATTTCAATTTAAAGAATTTACTATTTTCTCCCATCCATGATCATCCCAATTATTGCAATAGAAAAATCAGTTGCTTCCTTTCCTAAATGACAGATAGGTCGACCAGCATTGCATAGAGCTGTGCCGTAAAAATTTATTGTAAGAGCAGATATATCCGGCAACTTCATTGAGGTAAGAATTTTTCCTTTTTTTATTCGGAATGATCTTTCAGGGCCATGACGCAGCACTGCTCTTGTCCAAAATTTACCAGGTTAAATTCACAGTGAATTATTGAAAAATCATAAGTGAACGACATAATTATAATTTTTACTCTTGAGAGGTTTAGGAATTTTTCTGTTTTGAGGTTACGCTAAATGTGAATGAATTTTGAGCATAAATTAAATCAGAAAGAATTTTGTTAGGTTAGGTTAGGTTAGTGTTTAACGTCCCGTCGACAACGAGGTCATTAGAGACGGAGCGCAAGCGCGGGTTAGGGAAGGATTGGGAAGGAAATCGGCCGTGCCCTTTCAAAGGAACCATCCCGGCATTTGCCGGAAACGATTTAGGGAAATCACGGAAAACCTAAATCAGGATGGCTGGAGACGGGATTGAACCGTCGTCCTCCCGAATGCGAGTCCAGTGTGCTACCACCGCGCCACCTCGCTCGGTGAGAAAGAATTTTGTGGGTAGATTAAATGTAAACGAATTTTGTGTGGAGGTTAATGAGAGAAAGAATTTTGTGTGGAAGTTACACTGTGGAAGAATTTTGTTTTGAGGTTACACAAAAATTAGAATCATACTCATATTATTTATTTTATTTTTTGTGGGGAGGTTACAACGTGGTGTAAAATATTTGCTTATTTCAAAAGTAAAAACATTAACATGAAAAACATGATTTATTTGTAGAGTTTTGTCTGGCAATTCCTGGGCCAAATGCTGCTGTGGAACGTGTGTTTTAATTAGTTCAAAGTTGAAACAGTGAGGGCCTTGCTTATGGTCAAAACACACTTTAAAGGTGTATCGTGTACTGACTTTTATGATACAATTTCAAACGAAAATCCACTTCTTGATAAGTACATAAAAGTGAAAAGTACGGTGATAGTGTGGCAGAATAATTGTAAAAAGTGATTTTGGATCATCTGAATTCACGTTGTAAAGGTAAACTTCTATGTATATTAAATTTAGTCAATACAATATTTATGTCCCGTTTCTTTTTCTTCATTGTCCCGGGTTTTTCTCTAATTTATTTTAAATGTCCCCTGTTTCAATGAAAATGAAATGGACACCCTAATCTAGAGGCACACTCGGGTGTATATACCCAGGGACAAAATGTTACCTGTGCAAAACGAATTGTACTCGAGGGGATTGATTAAATACAGCGGAAAATGCGCCTCCAAACCATTTCCGTAACCTTAGTGACGATACTATTCTAATATTACGAGACATCGATCGGAAGTAAAGAGCTACACGTTTTCAACTTTTCGTGGGCTCGTTACCACCAAGTGGTGGGGAAGTAGTACCGTTACTTACTGTTAACTTCTGGGTAGAGCAGTTGGAAAGGAAAGGAACTTCGTTTAAAAACCCTGCGTTTACCTCTAGCCCAAAAACTACCAGAACACAGTAACGCTGGCATTGCTTAGGTACGCAGATGTCGATTCTCTTGTACCCCATGGAACTTTCAGAATTGTCTGATTGAACCTAGTCATGAAGGATGGTTTACACGATGGAAGATAGTTCAGAATACATATGACTGTATAATAAATAAACACATTTAAAAAAATAATACGATTTTTATATATTCACAGGAATCAAAAAAATTTCTACCCTTTACAGAGTAGTTTTCCTTCCGTATTTGTAATACAAGAAAGAAATTTAACATAAGGTTTTCGACATTAGGGATAATAGCAGTACCGTTTCTAGAACATATGCAACAATTTATCAATTAGGGGAAGGTCTAGAAAGAGTATGAACTTACTATATAACAGCACATTTGTAGTAGACGAGCAGGTTACAACAAACTGTTGTGATAACGTATTGTTGCTGGTTGATTTAGGAACTATATAAATCAGTTATAGTTCCCTAGCTTTTAACATACAACTCAAATTTCAGCATATGTAAGACACTGCTGGTTCGTACTCTTAGCAGTATCGTCTTTTAAGAGTTTCCAAAACGTAGTCAAACAGTAAGCACTAGCATAAATCACAAGACAATTCATCATGTCCTTCATAAACTGTCAATTCGTCATGTCACCATTAGGAGCAGTTACACCATTAAAACCAATCTTCCTCGATGGGCCCCTTGTGCACCTCACCACATTGTGGGGCAAATTCCCTAATCACTCCAGGCAAATGCCGGGATGGTTCCTCTGAAAGGGCACGGCCGCCTTCCTTCCCCATCCTTCCCTAATCCGATGAGACCGATGACCACGCTGTCTGGTCTCCTTCCCCAAACCAACCAACCAACCAAAGCCGCGCGGGATTATCCGAGCGGTCTCAGGCGCTGCAGTCATGGGCTGTGCGGCTGGTCGCGGCGAAGGCTCGAACCCTCCCTCGGGCATGGGTGTGTGTGTTTGTCCTTAGGATAATTTAAGTTAAGTAGTGTGTAAGCTTAGGGACTGATGACCTTAGCAGTTAAGTCCCATAAGATTTCACACCCATTTGCACATTTGAGCAATCCAAAACACCAGATCGCTCCTTCGATTTGGACTTGATTGTTCCTAAACATTCTGGCATCCAGAGTTGCTCCAGACATTCTGTATTGTTCGGTCCTGGTTTCTTCTGGTTTAGCTTTTTTTTCTATCAATGCACTTTTTTACGGAGAACCACAGATAATCTCGATTTTTTTACCATGTTCTTCTTTGTTGTGGGTCGTTTGTTGCGGCAGTGAATAAATACTGAGTAGTGCTACACCGATTCATACATCAGCACTGTGAAATTCATTTGTGTCACTTTCTTGGGTTTTTTTTCTAGTGACTGCACAGACAGATCATCTGAAGAGAAGCATTTATTCGTGGACTCCTGTTGAAGTCCTTGGCCTTCTTGAGTTGTTGGAAATTCGGTTCCCTCAGTGATTTCTGATGGAGCAAAGTCTTCTGCTGTGAAGACATGCAGACTGAACGGGAATATTCCCGTTGACTCGAAGAATTTGTCGGATGCTTGGATTGCGGTTGCTCTAGAGTATGCAGCTTTAAATGAAGCACCCACATCTGTCTGCCTAATGGGCCTTCCTGGTTCAAATTGTTCAAATGGATTTGAACACTATGGGACTTAGCTTCTGAGGTCATCAGTCCGCTAGAACTTAGAACTACTTACACCTAACAGACCTAAGGACATCACACACATCCATGCCCGAGGTAGGATTCAAGCCTGCGACCGAAGCGGTCGCGTGGTTCCAGAATGTAGCGCCTACAACCGCTCGGCCACACCGGCCGGCGGCCTTCCTGGATTAGTAACCGTTAGAAACGATGGGTGACGGGGTGGGGCGTTAAGAGTACCAGCGTAGTGTTTTCCACTCTCTTACAGCACCACACAATTAAAAAAATATCACATATGGAAGTCACTGCTTGGTTCTGCTTTTTGTCATGCAGTGGTTTGTTACTCACAGGACGGCGATTCTTTTGGCAAATAATTTTATTTTCCAGTGCGTACCTAGGTAGTGCTTATTCCTGACCATATACGATTTAAAGATTACATAATTTGAAACAAAAACTTACGTTTACCTCCTATAAAACACAAATCTGGCGACCCTGTAGAAGCAACATTTGAATGTGGATTTCCGTTGACGGTCAGTGTTGCCAACGTATAGAAAATGCCACTGCGATCTCTTACCAGACGCGTACTCTTACCCGACCTTAGCCTAATGTAAATGGTATGTGTAAGGGGTGATCAAGAAGTTTCAGTTTGAGGGCGTAGTTGCAGCTTATATGAAACAGTACGAGTCCGATGCCGGTGTATAAGCACCGACGTGTAGGCAAGGGACTGATGTAGCATTTGTCTCTTTCCGGAGTGCGTTGAGTGAATGCAGAAACGTGAACTATGACGAAGTTATTACCACGTTTGTCCAAATAGGATCAATGTGCTCTTATTCTTTTCTTGACTGCTGAAGGACAAAGACCGGTAGATACCCATCGGAGAATGAAGAATGTATACAGGGCAGCATGTCTGCGAGAAGGGGTACTGTTGATTATGGTGACGCTCGTCCCGACATCGCAAATGTCGTAACACAGCAGTTACGCCAACTCCAGTGGAAGAAACAGGAGCACTCACCCTATATTCCTGACCTCTCCCCACGCTGTTATCACTCCTTCGGATCCTTAACCCTTGCAATACCATGGCAGGCATAGGGGGGGTGGGCGGAGGCGGGGTACTCTGTGCCCACTTTCTGAAAGTATCGTAATCTAGTCGGTACCTTTTATTTTAAAATTTTTAGAATAATATCTAGTGTTCCTTATGATTTCTTATATCAGCGTTCAGACTTTTTCTTTTTTCAGTAAAACTTAACCCAAAAATTTAAGTCTTAGTAGTGAATGTGACCTTTCGCGACAAATGCTGTATTCATATTTCCAGGTTCAAGATCCTTCTTACACATCTGTAAAACTTTAAAAGGTTCGTTATGGAAGACAATCAATGTTAATTAACGAATTTTGTATTTTTTGTGGTAACCATAATGTACCCCTTCCACTCGGTGTAAAAATTATGGGGACACTTTAGTGTTCCTAAGGTTGGGCTAAAAGACATTTTCAAGTGCTGTGTCCTATTTACACATCAGCACATAAAAAGTATGTTGTTAATAAAAATGAAACAGATGTAATAAAATTTGTTTTTTGGGGTTTTTGGTGATCGGCATAAAGTAGACACCCATTGGCATTACGCGTTAGTACTGCTATAGTTAAAAACGGTCTTGAAGGGTCAACGATACCCGACGTACATCGATGTGTAGCCGGCAGTTGTGGATTTCTTCAAATACCAGGATACGATGTTTTACCAGACTGGTATCTGTAACCTTGTATGTTGGTGGGACGATTGCCTCATTGCTCACGGCTGTTTTGTGTTGTAAGTAGGCTGCTCAGGTTTTTATGTTGGTAACGTCACGTAGCGCTCTGTATGAAAATCACTGGCTGTGCTGTGTGCAGTCTGTGGCTGGTTGACATTGTTGGAATATTCGCTGTGTAGTGTTGGGCAGCTGGATGTGAACAGCCCGTAGTGTTGCGCAGTTGGAGGTGAGCCGCCAGCAGTTGTGGATGTGGGGAGAGAGATGGCGGAATTTTGAGAGCGGACGATCTGGACGTGTGTCCATCAGAAAGGGTAAATTTGTAACACTGGATATCATGAACTGATATATATATATATATGATGACTTTTGAACATTATTAAGGTAAATACATTGTATGGTCTCTATCAAAATCTTTCATTTGCTAACTATGCCGATCAGTAGTTAGTGCCTTCAGTAGTTAGAATCTTTTATTTACCCGGCAGTATTGGCGCTCCCTGTATTGCAGTAATTCGAGTAACGAAGATTTTTGTGAGGTAAGTGATTCATGATATGTATAGGTTATTGTTAGTCGGGGGCATTCTTTTGTAGGGATTATTGAAAGTCAGATTACGTTGCGCTTAAAAAATATTGTGTCAGTGTAGTGATTATCAGAATAAGTAAAGAGAGAAATGCCCAGCTGTCTGAAAATCAAATAACGCAAGAGGTTTAACAGCACAGTGATTCATTAATTCTTCTAAGGGGATGTTACAGTGTCCTTTGTATACCGATTCTGAACTGTACGTCCTTCGAATGGGAATCTTTTGGTCGCCTCGTATACGTTATTTTTCCCTTATTAATGCTCCAGAACTTCTTTATTTATTCGTCACAAAATTTTCTAATTACTAAGCCTTTACCATAAAAAAGGAGTATTCATGTTTTTGCAGGAGATGCTATAAGAATTTTCAGTTTGGTTATCATTACAGGTTTTCGAAGAATTAAGTTATGCGACCAACAAAAAATTATGTAATGGGTAAACATCTTGCTTTTTGTTTGTTAGTAAAGAAGAAATTCTAAGTTCGGTGACTTATGATGTAGAAATTTACTTTACAATCAAATGACTTTGGTGTCTACTTGGTTCAAATGGTTCAAATGGCTCTGAGCACTATGGGACTTAACATCTGAAGTCTTCAGTCCCCTAGACTTAGAACTACTTAAACCTAACTAACCTAAGGACATCACACACATCCATGCCCGAGGCAGGAAACTGCGACCGTAGCAGCAGCGCGGTTACGGGCTAAAGCGCCTAGAACCGCACGGCCACAGCGGCCGGCTGGTGTCTACTATCCGACTTAAATAAATCAGTAAATAAACGTAAAACAAAAGAAAAAGTCTTTCGCAAGGAAGTCAAAGTTCCTTCTGCGTTAAAACCATACTTTTGCCATCAGCGGAGCAATTTTATGTTTAATCTCCACCGGTTTCGATGGTTACAATCATCTTCAAGGGGAAAAGCATAGTACGTCAGTGGGTCAACCATACATTTCCGTCATATATGACCTAATGTATGATTGACCCATTGTCGTCAAATGTCTTTCTCCTTGGAGATGATTGTTACAATCGAAACCGGTGGAGAATATAATAAAATTGTACCACTGATGGCACAAATGTGCTTTTTTTCTAAAGTATTTAACAGCTATAGATAATCAGCTACGAAACGCTGTAAAGTTCGTTTTGTTATGCACATCTGCGTGTGATTATTGTTCGTGGAGTGTTATCGAGTGTCATCCATGCATCAGAAGAATGTGAGCGTTACTGATCCAAACAGGTGGATAATACGAGTAGACTATGTGTTGCCGTGTGGTCTCATTTGTTTCGGGCCGTCTCGTAATTGAACTCCCGTAACGTTTACTCAGCCACATGGCATGTTTGCCAACACGTCTGAGGTAAGTGAGACGATACCACGAGAACAGACTGTGGGAACACTTCCAGCCACTGCCGCAACTGTGGAGAGAGTGGTGGAGCTGTGAGATCAGCGTCTCCCTGTGGAACGCGTAACACGCTACCCTCGCTTCCGCCCTGGGCTGGGGTGCCCGGTACAGTAAACACGACGCAGCTGCGACCGCCTGTGGCTCTGTTCGGGACAATGACCGTTGCCTCCTCACCTGTAGCCACTCCGCTACACAATGAACAACTCACGGAATATCGGACCAGTTAACTGACTACGTTCAAGACTTCGTCACACACAGAACTTGGCAAGCCCTTATTATCGGGAACAAACAGATTCAAACGAATTTCATATGTGCGCCAAGGGAGTGATTAAGGGGACCACACCATGCCTATCTAACCCATGTTAATTTAAGTAAGTATTTGACCTATTTCTGAAAAAAACTATTTGATGCAGAACCTTAATATTTTTACTGTATGTTACATGATGCTAACAGAATGAACTGTACTAAAATCTACTTTATCCATTTTATAGTTTTGAAAAAATACATTTTTAAATTTATCAACCAAAAATATTAAGTTTTTCTCAGAAAATATTTTTTGAGCTTCCTAATGGGAGAATATTAATTAATGTAGTACCAGATCTGGCTTTTTTTGTTATGCAGAGTGTCTGAAAATTTCACTCGTTTATCTGTGATAGTTTCTGATATAATGGGGCATAAGTACCGAAAATTTTAGATTGTGGGAAATTGACTTTAACGAAAAATCTTTTGAAATCGTTGCTTACAGTTAATTAAAATTGTCCTGCTGCATATGATGGTCCTTCTTTGGCCTCTAGCTGGTCTTCCAGCTTCTTTTTCACCTTCATGGATGTTTGTCTTGCTTTCTTGGCCATATTAGTCCGTCTGCATCGGCTATCCTCATTATATCGCGATGTTGCACCCCAGTGATCATATTTTCACCAGGATTAATTTTTTTTTTTAAATGGCTCTGAGCACTATGGGACTCAACATCTCAGGTCATAAGTCCCCTAGAACTTAGAACTACTTAAACCTAACTAACCTAAGGACATCACACACACCCATGCCCGAGGCAGGATTCGAACCTGCGACTGTAGCAGTCCTGCGGTTCCGGACTGCAGCGCCAGAACCGCTAGACCACCGCGGCCGGCCCAGGATTAATTCCCAGGTTTTTCAGTACCCAACACTTTCCAGTATTGCCACAATTGAATGTAATAACAGCATCATGATCTCCTAGTTTCATTGTATGCATCCCTACAATTACAGGTTTAGGAAGGCGGTTCCAAGTTATGCTGTCGAAACATTCATTTGGGTTCTGTGTGTGCCCATGCAGACATTTCCTTAGAAGGTCAGGATGAGCAAAGTTTCTGAAAACAGGTTTAATTGCTATAATAACAGCAGTGGGAAGAGAAGGTTGGTGAGAATAAGAGTCTCCAGTGGTCTGAGCCCTATTGTATTTGCACCACGAATTTTCTCCTGGTCAACACAATCCATGACATGGCTTATCGTCAGCAGAGGACCTATGGAAGAATATGGCCCAAACATCATTCTTCATTGCCTCCAGATTTTCTTTATTTCTCCTAATTGCCTGCACATAGTATACCTGCAAGTTTTCTATTTCAGTTTTAGTTTACCGACCCTGTCTAGGCAAAAATTTTCCATCTTCTATTTTTTTCCTCTCATATCAACAGTTAGTTTTCTCAGCCTTGTTCCCAAACGTTTTTGAACATGGCTATTTTGCTGATAATGGCATCTCTGTATGGCTTAGAGTTGACAGTGAGTGGGTTGACGGTGGGTGACAGGAAAGTGGGCGTGGCACATAAAAACACGTGGTGGGAAAATGCTCTTTAAATGCTGGAAAAAAAAAATTTTCAGCAAAATCCTTTTCAGAGTACTTAAATATAACCTTAATCAATCGAAATATGATGAAAACCAAAAATCGATGTTTTTCGACCTGAACCACTGTGTGGTCCCCTTAAGGCCGTTATTGATCACAGAGCGGAAAATGTCGCTAAAATGTTTATTTAAATAAGTGTGTCCAACGTTCAGACGTGAGTCGTTTCCAAGAACTCTTTCCGCCTGCTTAGCTGGGCGGTACCGTGCTCGCCTTTCATGCAAGTGGGCCCGGGTTTGATTCCCGGCCGGGTTGGAGAGCTTCTCCGCTCGGGGACTGGGTGTTGTGTTATTCACATCATCATTTCATCCTCATCACCGGCGCGCAAGTCGCCCAATGTGGCGTCGATTGAAACAAGACTTGCACTTGGCGACCGAACTTCCCCAAATGGGGCCTTCCGGAAAACGATGCCATACGCTCATTTCCATTTTCACGGCCCCTACGATTTCAACAGTCTGAACTTGTTGAACTTGTAAGCAGGGATTTCATAAATTAGGTCTATTTAAAACATTAGAATCACCACAACCAATGAAAGACAGTGACAATTACAATATCATAGTTATCAATAATGGCTGAATACCAGGTTAACAAGTTCTTTCAATTTCAAACTTACATTAACGTTTAATAACCACAGCAAATTTATTAACGAGATGTGGATAACAATGATTATTATTTGGAGGATAAGGAAGCGTCACTCATTCCTGACATCTCGCCAGCAGTGCTCTATGTTTGGCACCAGAAAGTTCAGTTTTGTCCTACTGCAAATACAGGGTTATTACAAATGATTGAAGCGATTTCACAGCTCTACAATAACTTTATTATTTGAGATATTTTCACAATGCTTTGCACACACATACAAAAACTCAAAAAGTTTTCTTAGGCATTCACAAATGTTCGATATGTGCCCCTTTAGTGATTCGGCAGAGATCAAGCCGATAATCAAGTTCCTCCCACACTCGGCGCAGCATGTGCCCATCGATGAGTTCGAAAGCATCGTTGATGCGAGCTCGCAGTTCTGGCACGTTTCTTGGTAGAGGAGGTTTAAACACTGAATCTTTCACATAACCCCACAGAAAGAAATCGCATGGGGTTAAGTCGGGAGAGCGTGGAGGCCATGACATGAATTGCTGATCATGATCTCCACCACTACCGATCCATCGGTTTTCCAATCTCCTGTTAAAGAAATGCCGAACATCATGATGGAAGTGCGGTGGAGCACCGTCCTGTTGAAAGATGAAGTCGGCGCTGTCGGTCTCCAGTTGTGGCATGAGCCAATTTTCCAGCATGTCCAGATACACGTGTCCTGTAACGTTTTTTCCGCAGAAGAAAAAGGGGCCGTAAACTTTAAACCGTGAGATTGCACAAAACACGTTAACTTTTGGTGAATTGCGGATTTGCTGCAGGAATGCATGAGGATTCTCTACCGCCCAGATTCGCACATTGTGTCTGTTCACTTCACCATTAAGAAAAAATGTTGCTTCATCACTGAAAACAAGTTTCGCACTGAACGCATCCTCTTCCATGAGCTGTTGCAACCGCACCGAAAATTCAAAGCGTTTGACTTTGTCATCGGGTGTCAGGGCTTGTAGCAATTGTAAACGGTAAGGCTTCTGCTTTAGCCTTTTGCGTAAGATTTTCCAAACCGTCGGCTGTGGTACGTTTAGCTCCCTGCTTGCTTAATTCGTCGACTTCCGCGGGCAACGCGTGAAACTTGCCCGCACGCGTTCAACCGTTTCTTCGCTCACTGCAGGCCGACCCGTTGATTTCCCCTTACAGAGGCATCCAGAAGCTTTAAACTGCGCATACCATCGCCGAATGGAGTTAGCAGTTGGTGGATCTTTGTTGAACTTCGTCCTGAAGTGTCGTTGCACTGTTATGACTGACTGATGTGAGTGCATTTCAAGCACGACATACGCTTTTTCGGCTCCTGTCGCCATTTTGTCTCACTGCGCTCTCGAGCGCTCTGGCGGCAGAAACCTGAAGTGCGGCTTCAGCTGAACAAAACTTTATGAGTTTTTCTACGTATCTGTAGTGTGTCGTGACCATATGCCAATGAATAGAGCTACAGTGAATTTATGAAATCGCTTCAATCATTTGTAATAACCCTGTACGTTACAAGGGCATATTGTACATATGATGGATGTGTACTGGGACGTATTTTCACAACATATGGTGATAGAAACTTAGATTGGCCGATACGGGTCATCAAGAATAAAAATTATAGTGATCTTGGTTATTTAAGTTTCTTCTACTGTATTTCACATTACTCAAGATCGCCCACACACATGAACGACGTCAAGCACATATATTAAACAAATGTAACGTTCGACACATTAATACGCGGAGAGGCCTATTTCTGTTTGATTACACTGTTGATGATACACCACTTGAAACAGTAATGGCCGTAAAGACCTAGAAATGGTCTTCCAGAGCGACCTAAAGTGCTACAGCCTCATAAAAGTACTTCCAAGGAGAGCAAATGGCAGACTGAAATTCATTTGAAGAATCCTTAAAAGTTGTAATCGATTGTGAAAGAAGAAACTTATAAAGTTCTCTTTCACCAGATTGCTGGATATTGTTCTTTGGTCTGAGACGCATTAGCCTATATATTGTAAGTGACAGAGAAGATCTAAACAGGGTGGGTGCCTGAGAGTTTCCTCATGGTTCCTTTTGATGAGTGAGAGAGTAGAACGAAGATGGTCGCCATACTAGCAAAAGTTAGAAAAGTTGTTTTGTGCACTATGTATAACTTTACTGCAGAGATTCCGAGAACATACCTTCCGGGTAGAGTAAGTAAGGATATTAGTTCCTCCCACGTATGTTCCGTGAACTGTCTACCGGAGGAAAATCAGAAGAAATTCAAGCTCATACGGAGTGTGTTTTTTTTTTTCCACGCGCCTTTCATTATTGGAACAGAAAAGTAATACTGGTAACTCTAGAATCTTCGAAAGGTGGCTTCCGGAGTCCAGATGGGGATGCAGCGCCACCCACCTGTGTGTTATTCAGCGTTGGCTCTGAGACAGACACCATCCGCAAATCAGGTTCGGACAAAATTAAAGCAATTTATAACAGTACCACTGCTATTGTTATACCATAACTTCAAAGACTGGGGGCAATACATGTTACCAAATGCGGTATTATTAACTATTACGTTTACTGCTCTGTGCAACACAACATACATGCATTATGGTTCCAGAAAACAAAACTACATATGACACACGTGATATCTTTTATTTACGTAATGAAACTATTTTGTTAATCAAATATGGTATAAAGCAGCAGTGCAATGTTACCCCCTGAAAGGAATTTTGTTGTTTTGACCGTGATGTACCTAAAGGAGGTTGCCTATCGGACGTGAAAGTCAGAATTACGTAATTGCACAACAAGTAACAGGTTATGTTTTACCTATTCAAACTGCTCAAATAATAAAGAAAAAATCGGTCGCCAGCCTAATAAGGCATAGGAATGTAGTAACAGGTTATGTTTTATCTATTCAAACTGCTCAAATAATAAAGAAAAAACGGTCGCCAGCCTAATAAGGCATAGGAATGTATAACATCCCTGTTAAAAGAATATTGGTATAAGTAACTTCAGTGGAAATACATAGCCTGTACTTTCTCATACGAGAGTGCAATGAACCCAGTCACAAGCATATGATAACGTTAAAGAAAGGACTGACAGTCATAGCAGAACAAACCTATCTGCATGGACACAACAGATATTGACACATTTTAGAATTCAAGGCTTAGTCAAACTAAATAGCTTTAATAACATTACTGTTGACATTTACTGCTGAATTGTAAATTTGGGCATAGGTTTGGTCTTACTTTAACAGGTGCTTTTCTACTTGACATAAAAATTAAATAGAGTTCACTAGTAAACACATTCGCACTGTCCTTTAAAGACACGAAGTTACTATTTTCACAGGTAACGTTCTTTCTGTTGATAAATTTCTATCAGTGAGCACAAAAGACAAAATATGGATCCCCTTAAACTGGAAATATGTTCTTTAACACTCATGTAAAAAGTAAATTTAGCAAGTCTGAGTAGTTAACTTTCAACAGTGAAAGTGTTCGTGCTTTACTGTTGTAGGACACAAACTGACATAACATTAAAAAAAAAAACACTGACTCACCCTCTTGTGCTTTTCATCAGGCTGTACAATAACTGTTTACTATGAAAAACACTGTAACCCATAGTTCTGAAATTAATTATTTTTAAACTAACAGCAAATATTTTTTTTTTTTTTTTTTTTTTTTTTTTTTTTTTTTTTTTTTTTTTGCTACTTCAGTCTTTTACTTTTGAATCAATTATTAAATTTTTACTTCTGAACGCCCATATAAACTTTAAAATGAGCAGATTCATTACTGAGATACTCTCACAAGACTGCATTTACTATCCGACACTACTTTGCCACAGTTATTTTGAATTATCGTCCTTTCTTTTGAAGGAATTTAAGTGGCATTATTCAATTAAAAGTTAGGCTTTAATAACTTCTCTTTCACAACAAGGACACTCGGAAGTTGTAGTTGACAAGGATAGGACCCTGAATGGTTATGTGATTAGGGATAAATCAAGGTAATATTTCAAAGTATTGTTTTTGGTTTACCTTATTATTGATACCAAACAAAACATCCAAATAAGCTGATCCTTCACTTTGCATTTCCACATTTCCTTCATTCTGTTGCAGTGACTGCGCAATGTGGTGGCGAGTACATCTTGGCAGGTGGATTTGCAGTTGGTCATGTTGAGCTCTGTCATTTCTTGGTGGCAATGATCGCCAAATTATTAAATACCATTTCCAAAATAGAGCTGGTTACTTAATCCATCCATCCAAGTCTTTGGCACAGTGGAAACCAGCACAAAAAGCCTCTCTCGGCACCAGCACTACTCGCTGTTAGGACATAAGCTGTTGGCAGTTTGGTAGCTCGTCTCCGACTAACTCGTTGTCCCACCTCTTCGTTCATGCCAAGCATATTTTGCACGCGCTGCATGATTCCGTTCCCGAGTGGAACCACCACATCTTTTATACATATAAAGAGGTGAGAACCCTAAGTGATTGCCAGTATATACAAAGTAGCAACAAGACATTTTGAACAAAACATATCGCTTTGCACATATTGACATTTCTACAAAAAATTTAAACAAAATTATTCAATCTTAAAAATAACCAAAGAGATTATGTGAGAAAGACAAAACATATCATTTGCTCATATTGTACATAGATTACACTTCCTACAATCTAAAAGACATCAAAGTTTTTAACAGAGAAAGGAGTATACATTTTTATACAGTGTTGAATTAATTATACCATTATTACAGAAGCTCAACAATGGGATGTTGAACAAAACAGAAAGCAAAATAAATCAGCAGAGCATTAGACCTATGGTGTTACAAGCTGAAAAGAAATTTTGGAGAGTCATGAAAAGTATAGTCTCTCACATTACATTTGAAACACTGGAATTCTAAAACCATTGCCACAATAGGTTTAAGAAAGTGAGACACTTTGTACAAGACGTATTCAAGTAAAGATGAAGGACATTCAGTTGATTAAGATCTTACCGGCCATCTGAGTCATCGCAACTAAAAAAATATTTAAGGTTTCATACCCTTAATGTGTATCGCCAGATCACAAAAAAGTGTTATAATTCAAATGGTAAGGATGAATTGGGTACGGAAATGAGACATTGTTCTTTTCCGACTTAGGTTATTACTGATCCAAAATGTACATACGCAGAATTAGCATGCAGATGAAATCACAAAAAAACATGAAACAAAATACACTGTTGCAGATGATGTTGATGGCTGTCAAAGTTACGAAAGGGGAGGGGGTTCAAGCTAAAACAACGCTTTCCGACAATTTGTGAGGCACTGACTGACTTTGTGAATCGCTAGCTGAACATCAATACGACCTAGGCTACTTGAAATACAGGGCTGCAGGTCAGATGGACTCGCTGGAGTGAAAACAAAGTCCTGAGACCAGAACAGCTAGTAGGCCTGGGCTACCGATACGCTCACCACTGAACTGCCCAGCTGGACTTAGGTGGAGAACTACAAGGATTCGACCGGCGTACCCTCGCGCTGGGATATGCAGAGAATCATGGCTGGTGCGCCGAAAAAACTGTCCTCTGTGGCAGCTCTCCACCAATTTGCTGAACGTAGAGCACACCTCAGCTGAACTGCCCAGGCCGCCCTATGTGGAGGGCATCCACCGAATGCCACGAAAATCTCTCCCCTGTTCCCTGCTCGACAACAAATGCAATGGCAAAGCTGCATGCCAAAATTGCACCAATGGCGTACTTGTAACGTCACGCCAGAGCTCCCACCTAGACACGGCATAGCGATATTCCCCAAATGAGAAATTTTGCCGTCAAAAAAAGTATACTCACCCCCGCTAAACTTAACACCAGAGAAATGTTTGTGCATTTTACACCTCCACCTGCGTTTCTTCCCAGAGAAAATCATAAAGCTTGGTACCCGTCTGGCGGTCGCACACCTGAGGTTGACAATACGCCTTTAGAATGCAGGCCACTGGCAATTGTCCTAATGAAGACCAGGTCAACCTCGTGGGTCTACTTTATGGCGAGATGTCAGAAGCCTGAACTCACAAGCAAAGCTGTCACGCTTCTGTAGAAGCCCAAAGGCTTTCCACGAAAAGCGTGCGGCGGTTTCTTTGACTTCTGCCAAACTAGCCACGTCTCTCTGTCGTCCTCACCGATACAGAAGAAATGTAATGGCACAAGTATTACTGCTAGCGGCAAACTAACTCTGTCATTCCCTACCATATCAGTAATTACTCGGCCCGATGGGTCGCTATGTAGCTGAGGTGGCTCCAACACCTCTACAGCGACCATATAATTAACAATTGGTGAAAGATGGTGTGCCCGAAAGGGTAGCCATCTGTCAAATGCAGAACGGAAACTAGAACAATGTTCTTTGGTTCTCTCACTCAGTTTTTGCACTTGTAGTGGCACCTAGGGCAGTCTATGAAGGGGAGGCTGCTTCTTATCAGGATCTTGTATGCACCTACTTCGGTCTTTGTTCAGAGCCGTCATTCTTAGTCTGGCTAGGTAAGGAAATAAGTACAGGATAGTGAGTCCTGTTGAACTGTACACTCAGAGCTTAAGTGTAGGAACACAGGAACCAGAGGCCTGCAACTCATTAGTTGTTGACATTGTTTGGTCTCTGGGCTAGAAAAGAGGAACACGCAGAATAGTTGCGTACGTGCGTGTCCCTTTTTCGGAGAAACGAAGCACAGTTGAGTTGATTTCGGCAATAACAGCCTAATCACCAGTGGCGTGTGCTACTACTTAAGTGCTAGTTCAAGTGCATTGACAAAATCTCCCCACGAGAAGTACTGTCTGATGGCGTCACCATCACCTTCAATGATGTCACTTCCTGTAACCACTGAAGCTTCACCACCAAACATGCACGACGGACAGCACCAACTGTCGGCGTCACTCCGGATCTAGTCTGTAGGCTGCGTCGCACCAGATACAATCTGCTAATCGCTATTTTAGCTTCATGGCTACGATTCTTACCCTCCACGCTGCCCTCAAATACTAAATTGGTGACCCCTTACCTCAGAATATGTCCCATCAACCGATCCCTTCTTCTAGTCAAGTTGTGCCACAAATTTCTCTTCTCCCCAATTCTATTCAATACCTCTTCATTAGTTACGTAATCTACCCATCTAATCTTCAGCAACACATTTCGAAAGATTCTATTCTCTTCTTGTCTAAACTTTCTATCGTCCACGTTTCACTTCCATACATGGCTACTCTCCATACAAATACTTTCAGAAACGACTTCCAGATACTTAAATCTATACTCGATGTCAACAAATTTCTCTTCTTCATAAACGCTTTCCGTGCCATTGATAGTCTACATTTTATATCCTCTCTACTTCGACCATCATTAGTTATTTTTCTTCCCAAATAGCAAAACTGATTTACTACTTTAAGAGCTCATTCCCTAATCTAATTGTCTCAGCATCACCCGATTTAATTCGACTACATTCTGTTATCCTCGTTTTGCTTTTGTTGATGTTCACCTTATATTCTCCTTTCAAGACACTGTCCATTCCGTTCAGCTGCTCTTCTAGGTCCTGCGCTGTCGTCATCAGAGAACCTCAAAGTTTTTATTTCTTCACCATGGATTTTAATTCGTACTCCGAATTTTTCTTTTGTTTCCTTTACTGCTTGCTCAATACACAGATTGAATAACATCAGGGGTAGGCTACAACCCTGTCTCACTCCCTTCTCAACCACTGCTTCCCTTTCATGCTCCCCAATTCTTATAACTGCCATCTGGTTTCTGTACATATGATAAACAGCCTTTCGCTCCCTCCTTTTACCCCTCCCACCTTTAATATTTGAAAGAGAGTATTCCAGTCAACATTGTCAAAAGCTTTCTCTAAGTCTAAAAATTCTAGAAACGTAGGTTAGCCTTCCCTTAATCTATTTTCTAAGATAAGTCGTATAGTCAGTATTGCATCACGTGTTCTAATATTTCTACGGAATCCAAACTGATCTTCCCCGAGGTGGGCTTCTACCAGTTTTTCCATTCGTCTGTAAGGAATTCGTGTTAGTATTTTGCAGCCGGCCGGAGTGGCCGAGCGGTTCTGGGCGCTACAGTCTGGAACCGCGTGAGCGCTACGGTCGCAGGTTCCAATCCTGCCTCGGGCATGGATGTGTGTGTCATTTTTGAATGACAACAGTTGTTGTCGATTATGCATTACAACTTCCATCTGGGCTCCC
This sequence comes from Schistocerca americana, assembly GCF_021461395.2. NCBI lineage: Eukaryota > Metazoa > Arthropoda > Insecta > Orthoptera > Acrididae > Schistocerca > Schistocerca americana. Next base: position 745,598,500 of record NC_060122.1, on the reverse strand, counting down.
CTTAGTAGCACAATGGGACAAGGAGCAACTTCTAGAGTCTGACTAAACTTTGCATCAGCTGATTTATAGGGCAACATATTAGAAGTGGGAGCCTCGTACTTGCTAGCAAAAAGAGCAGGGCAGAAGCGCAAGAAATACAGCTTATTTCTCGAGATAAATTACCGTCGATCATAATTACTTAGTGGTTGAAAACCATTGCATTCCGTTCAGGTATGAGGTACGTTATAAAATTTGTAATTATCTTTTCTATCAACATAAGCGGAAAGGTGGAAGGAGTATATAGAAGGTCTATACAAGGGCGGTGTTCTTGAGGACAATATTATGGAAATGGAAGAGAGTGTAGGTGAAGATGAAATGGAAGATATGATACTGCCTGAAGAGTTTGACAGAGCACGGAAAGACCTAAGTCGAAACAAGGCCCCGGGAATAGACTACATTCCATTAGAACTACTGATAGCCTTGGGAGAGCCAGCCTCGACAAAACTCTACCAGCTGGTGATAAAGATGTATGAGACAGGCAACATAACCTCAGACTTCAAGAAGAATACAATAATTCCAGTCCCAAAGAAAGCAGGTGTTGACAGATGTGAAAATCACCGAACTATCAGTTTAATAAACCACGGCTGCAAAATATTGCTTCAAATGGCTCTGAGCACTATGGGACTTAACTTCTGAGGTCATCAGTCCCCTAGAACTTAGAACTACTTAAACCTAACTAACCTAAGGACATCACACACACCCTTGCCCGAGGCAGGATTCGAACCTGCGACCGCAGTGGTCACGCGGTTCCAGACTGAAGCGCCTAGAACCGCACGGCCACACCGGCCGGCTGTTGTCATTCAAGTTAAATCCTGTAGTCTGTTAAGCCATGTCCCCTTCCACTTCTGTTTCTTTTATACGATCGATGTTTAGACGCAGCTGTTGCAATCTTCTTTAGAGTCTTCCAGCCCCGTCAAAAATGAGTTTTTTCCTTTATTGTTATTTCAGTTCTCCACTAATGGTATGGCTCTTCAGCCAAAGTTTACACATACGGAAAAGTAGTTTCGAAAGACATGTAAAACAGACAACAATAAATTGATTAAAAGTAACAAACATTGACGGATAATTTTATTATGTGTAATACTTTGTCGATGATTTTGAATTACAGTTGAACCCGCTATGGTATAATGATAAGGCTGGTGGTAATGGTTGTGGTCATAATGGCTGACGTCCCAGCAGAGGAGAATGGATAAAGCATAAAACTGTAAAGTGGATGTAATATGGATGTACTGGTGCAGTAGGATAGCAGGTTTCGTGATCACTGTGTTGGATATTGGGTGATGAGACTGACTTTTGAAATATTAGATTCGCTCTGGGAACAGAAGAAGATGTTGGAAGTGGTTAAGATGTAGGAACGGGTTAGTAAAGATAGGTGGTTGCAAGGTGACGCACTGTGGGTTTCAAGGGAGCTGTAGAATTTCGGGCAGTCGGAGACCTTGGAGATGTGTAAGTTAGGATGGGGCGATGAGTGGTTTAAAGATTAGGAAAATTGTGAAGGGTTTAGACCCCAGGTGCGGCCTATTAGTGAGTTTAGTAGTTTTAATCGGTTTCAGGATTAGTGCCCGCACTCCATGTTATTTTTTGTCTTTGTACTTTATTTGCGTTGCAGGAATAGGCTGGCTGTAGAGGCAGATGTGGAAGTCTGGACTTCGGAAACGCCGACTGGTACGACTACATATACTGGCTTGGCTTTCCGAGTATTATACGCGCTCGAGGTTATTACCCGCAGCTACTCACTCGAGCGCACGGTAAGACGCGAATTGAGCGTATGGAGATATACAGTTTACAAATTAATACGACAGATACAACTGCGTTAAGAGGTTTATAAAAGACGTGCAGAGTTCATTTTAAAAGTGAATGGATGGAGGAGGTGCTCTTCCTACTTAGTTAGTTACATACGTGTTTCATGTACCATTATCACATGTAACGAATCAGTTTACAACCTACATATACATAGGTTGTATGTGAGTGTGGTTACGTGCAGAATGTTTACAAGATTTTAAATAGCTCACTGGCTGACATTTAATAGGAATGAATACATTAATATACATCTACATCGATACTCCGCAATCCACCTGACGCTGCGTGGCGGAGAGTACTTTCAGTACCTCTGTCGGTTCTCCCTTCTATTCCAGTTCTCGTATTGTTCGTGGAAAGAAAGATTGTCAGTATGCCTCTGTGTGGGCGCTGATCTCTCTGATTTTATCCTCATGGTCTCTTCGCGAGATATAAGTAGGAGGGAGCAATATACTGCTTGACTCCTCGGTGAAGGCATGTTCTCGGAACCTCAACAAAAGCCCGTACCGAGCTACTGAGTGTCTGTCTTGCAGAGTCTTCCACTGGAATTTATCGATCATCTCCGTAACGCTTTTGCTATTACTAAATGATCCTGTAACGAAGCCCACTGCTCTCCGTTGGATCTTCTCTATCTCTTCTATCAACCTTATCTGGTACGGATCCCACACCGGTGAGGAGTGTTTGCTTTCGGACTGCACTTCCTTAGCATTCTTCGAATGAATCTCAGTGTGGTATCTGCTTTTTTTTTTATGGACGGTCTTGAATACACAAGAAACTAGTGACTTTGTTACCGGCATGTTTTAATCAAACAAAATTTACTCAAACAAAATTTCGCCTTTTTAGTACGTCTTTTCTGAATCACCTAAAATTTCTTTTAATCACATTGTAAGTACATTACTTTATCCATCGTAATTATATCGTATGTTATTTTATCTTTTACTAGATTAGTTACAACGCTTGTATCATTTACGAAAAGTATTAAATGTGACGTTCTTTAAGGGTAGGGTCATTCAAATTAACACTGAATTGAACTGGACCGAAAATTGAAACCTGTGGGAATCTAATCATAGTTTCTCCTCAGTCGCTAAAATTTACTTTCCTTGGGGCATTATTTTCTTTAATCGGTAAAGCATTTTGCATTAGTTTTTTTGAGCATGCTGCTCATTGAATGTTTGTAAAAGGATCAGTTTTTTTTTTAAATACTGGTAAGAATCACAGGATAGTTCAGCGAAACCTTTGTCAGAAAAATGTTTCTCGGTACCATCAAGTAGATGGGCTACAGCGCTGAGTAGTTGTGTGTGGCTATGCTGGTTACGGCATGTGCAACAGCAATTCACTTCAGCGCCCACCTCACGGGATAACGCGTCTAGTAACGCCGTATAATCCCGTATCGACAGGCGGGACGGCGCAGCGATCGCCAGCAAAGCCGTTTACGCGGCCAGCGCCGGCGTTGCCCGCGGCGTGTGGCGGCAGCGCGTCGAGCGGGGGTTAGCCGCTTACGCTACCGCCGCTCCGGCGGAGGAAGGGCGGGCGAGGAGTGTGTTTTTTAAGTAACAAACACGTCGCGTCGCGCTGGCGGGGCGGTCGCCGGCGGCTGAGTGCCCGCCTGTGTGCGGTAAGGGGATGCGGCTGGCTGAGGGCGCCATGTTTGCCGCCGCGGTAAATATTGACAGTGACTCGGCGCTGAACACGGGTCCCAGCTGCCGGTGCGCCGCGCCGGGTCACCAGGGACTGCCACAGGTCTCCGCGGAGCAATCGGCCGCCCATTCACGTGTCGCTGTCAGCGATGCTACGGATAGGCCTAGGGCATTCTACCGTCCGAAGATACCGTAACAAAGTTAGCACCCAGAGTTTTAGACAGAGTTGAATAAGAATAATGAGATCTGAAATAAGATGGAGATCTTCACAGTTTTTTTACTTGGTTACTTGTATCGTAGGTAGGTGTGGAGAGAAATCTCATGGCATACTCTCCCGCAGATGGTTCAAGGGAAGGCACTAGTCTCTTCTGAAATCTGTAAACTTAACTGTTATTACAAAATTATCGAGTATTTCTAGCAATGGTTGTATACGATTTTACAATGCCGATTGCAACGGCAAATGTTTTAAATTTTTACGCTACATCGAAAACGGCATTCTTTGAATCTTCCTGTCTATACCGGAAATCCTGAGCCTTATCTCATCTGTCACGGGCCTCAGGAACTGCAGCATTTTTGCTGCGGGACTGAAAAAATAATTTTGGTGTGTCTCTTCAGGAGCAAGCTAATCTTCCTATCATTGGGCCACAGAAAGGTAAAAACCTGAGCGTCCTCCCAGGTGTTCTGCTTGTGCAGCCTTTGGAATCCAACTTTTATTGAAGCCAGTTTTTGCGAAATACTAAGTAGGTGGCATATTCTCGTGACATTTCTCGGCGTCCGAAATGGCTTTCGCTCGATGCAGTAAGGTCTTCGGAACACTGCACTTCTGTGACAGACAACTACGGTTGGATGGGCGGATGCTGGTTGTTGTTGTGGTTGTTGTGGTCCTTAGTCCGAAGACTGGTTTGATGCAGCTCTCTACGCTACTCTACCCTATGCAAGCAGCCTCATCTCTGAACAACAAGTGCAACCTACATCGTTTTGAATCTGCTTACTGCATTCATCGTTAGTCTCGCTCTACGATTTTATTCCCCACACTTCCCTCCAGTACTACATTGATGATTCCTTCCTGTCTTAGAATGTGTCCCATCAACCGGTCCCTTCTTTATAGTCAACTTGTACCATAAATTTCTTCCCTCCCCAATTCTATTATATTCTCACTAGTTACGTGATCTGTTCAACTGACCTTCAGCATTCTTCTGCAGTATTATATTTCAAAAACTTCCATTCCCTTCTTGTCTAAACTGTTTAACGTCCATATTTCGCTTGCATACACGGCTACACTCCAAATACTCTCAGAAGATATTTCCTAACACACGAATCATTATTCGAATTTAACAGATTTCTCTTCTTCAGAAACGTTTTCCTTCCCATTGCTAGTCCACATTTTATGCCTCCTCTACTTCGGCCACCATCAGTTATTTTGCTGCCCAAATAACACAACATATCTACCGCTTTAAGTGAATGATTTCCTAACCTAATTCCTTCAGCATCACCTGATTTAATTCTACTACATTCTGTTGTTGATGTTCATCTTACATCCACCTTTCAAGACACTGTCCGTTCCGTTGAACTGATCTTTCAAGTCCTTAGATGTCTCTGACAGAATTACAGTATCATCGGAAAGCCTCAAAGCTTTTATTTATTGTCCCTGCACTTTAATTCCTACTCCAATTTTTTTCTTTTGTTCCCTTTACTGCTTGCTCAGTGTACACATTGAATAAAATCAGAGACAGACCGCAACCCTGTCTCACTCCCTTCTCGACCACAGCTTCCTTATCATGACCTTCGAGTCTCATAACTGCCGCCTGGTTTCTGTAAAAGCTGTAAATAGCATTTCGCTCCCTGTATTTTACCCTTTCTACCTTCAGAATTTAAAGAGGAGTTTCCCATTCCTCACCGTCAAGAACATTCTGTAATTCTCCGAATGCTATAAACGTAGGTTTTCCTTTCGTTAACCTATCTTCTAAGAAAAGTCGTAGGGTCAGTAACCTCGCATGTTCCCACATTTCTGCGGAATCCAAAGTGATCTTCTCCAGCGTTAGTCTCCACCAGCTTTGTCATTTTTCTGTAAAGAGTTTGTATTCCCATTTTGCAACCAAGACTTATTAAACTGATAGATAGATAATTTTCGCACCTGTCAGCACCTGCTTTCTTTGGAATTTGGATTATTAAATTCTTCTTGAGGTCTGAAGGTATTGCGCCTGTCTCTCACATCTTGAACACCAGATGGAAGAGTTTTGTCACCGGTGGCTCTCCCAGGGCTATCAGTCGTTCTGACGGAATGTCGTCTACTCCTGGGGCCTTGTTTCGACACAGATCTTTCAGTGCTCTGTCAAGTTCTTGCAGTACCATATCTTCCATCTCATGTTCATCTGGGTCCTCTTTCATTACTATAATACTACTTTCAAGGTTGTCTTCTTTGTATAGACGCTCTATATACTCATTTCACCTTTCAGCTTTTCCCTCTTTGCTTAGGACTGGTTTTCCGTCTGAGTTCTTGATATCCATAAAGTTGCTTTTCTTTTCTCCAAAGGCCTCTTTAATTTTCCATTGGGTGGTATCTATCTTCCCCTTAGCGAAACGCGCGTGCTTCTAAATCCAAACATTTCTCTCTTAGTCAATTCTACTAAGCCGTTTTGCATTTTCTGTCAATCTCTTTTACTTAGGCGTTCGTATTTCACCTGCTTCATTTGCCGCAATTTTTTTTTATTTTCTCCTTCCATCAATTAAATTCAGTATCTTATTTTTTATCGAAGGTTTTCTACTAGGGCTTGTCATCTTACCTATGTGATCCTCTGCAGCTTTCATTATTTCGTCTCTCAAAGCTACCCATTCTTCTTCTACTGTATTCTTTTTCTCTGCTCTAGTCAACCATTGCCTAATGCTCCCTCTGAAACTCCCAATAAGCTCTGCCTCTTTTTACTTATCCAAACCCCATATCCTTAATTTCATAACTTTTTGCAGTTTCTTTGGTTTCCGTCTACAGTTCATAGCCAATAAAGTGGGCCAAAGTTCACATTGGCTTCTGGAAATTTGTTGCAATTTAAAATCTGGTTCCGATATCTCCGTCTTATAATTATATGATCAATCTGAAACCTTCCAGCGTCTCCAGGTCTCTCCCACGTATACAACCTTCTTTCATGGTTCTTAAACCACGTGTAACCTATGATTAATTAATTATGCTCTGGCAAAATTCAACCTGGCGGTCTTCTTTCATTCCTTTCCCCCAGTCCATATTCACCTATCATTTTTCGTTCCCTTACGTATCGAATTCCAATTCCGCATGACAGCTAAATTTTCGTCTCTCTTAACTGTCTGAATAATTTCTTTCATCCCATCATACATTTCTTCAATTTTTTCAACATCTGAGGAGCTAGTTGTATATAGACTTGACTACTGTGGTATGTGTGGGATTCGTGACTTTCTTGCCTGAGACAGGACTTTTGGTATAGTACTCATAGTAATTTACCTGCATTCCTGTTTTCTTATTCATTGTTAAGTCAACCCCTGCGTTACCCCTACTTGAATTCGTATTTATAACCATGTATTCACCTGACCAGAAATCCTGTTCCTCCTTCCACCGAACCTCATTAATTCTTATTATATCTAACTTCAACCTATCCATTGTCCTTTTTAAATTTTCTGACCTACTTGAGCGATTAAGGGATCTAACATTCCATGCTGCTTTCCGTAGAACGCCAGTTTTGTTTTTGCTTATGGTGACGCCCTCTTGAGTAGTCCCCGACCGGAGATACGAATGGGGGACTATTTTAAATCCGGAATATATTACCCAAGAAGATGCCATAATGATTTAGCCATGTAGCAGAGCTGCATGCCCTCAAGCAAATTAAGATTGAAGTTTCCCCTTGTCTTCAGCCGTTCGCAGTGCAAGCACAGCAAGGCTGTTTCTGTAGACGCTTCATGGCCATATCAGTCAGTCATCCAGACTGTTGCCCTTGCAACTGCTGAAAATGCTGCTGCCCTTGTTCTGCAACTACACGTTTCTCTGGTCTCTCAACAGACACCCCTGCGTCGTGTTTGCACCTGTTGTACGGTTATCTGTATCGCAGAGACACGCAAGCCACTGCACCGACAGTAATGTCCATGGTACATTGTTGTTATGTTTCGATTTTTTAAACACAGTGTGGCTGAGGCCTGCCACCTGACGCAACAGTAACCCAGAGGATTATCATTCATTTCTATCGCTGCGAAACCTTGCAATAGTACAGTGTACCATTTCCTGAGGTCTTTATATTTGTAAAGCTGCTTCTCTTTTTCGCAAAGTCCTTTTTAAGTTTCCTGTGAGTTTATCAATTTTTCCCTTAGTCAAATATGCTACTAAATCCTTACATTTTTCCTCTAGACATTCCTGCTTAGCCATTTTGTACTTTCTATGTGTCTCATTTTTTAGATATTTGTGTTCCATGTCGCCTGCTTCATTTGCCGCATTTTTGTTTTTGCTTCTTTCTTCAATTAAATTCACTCTCTCTTATGTTCTCCAGCTCATCTATAACGTAAGTGATTAATAATCTTTCAATAAATTCATTTTCATTTCATGCAAACCTAGGTATTTCAGATATGTCAAATATATTTGTACCTCTCGGTCTATATAAAAGCTGAACAACTGTCCAGCAGCGTCAGTTCTTACACTACCTCAAGCATGGTTAGCACTGACTATAGATGTTTGTGGCCTGTGAACGGGTGCTTGACCATTGTACCCCTTCCTTCTTTACTTCCTACACGCACTCATTGTATTACATCGACTGATAGTAGTAGTTTAGAACTTATAAGTGATTGGTTCCGCTGATCATATGCAATTTTTTCATAACCACCATCAACAGTGGCCGCTGCTCTCTGTCAGTGGTTCTGGCTGCTCTTGGTTTAACTATGGTTGTTCCTCCGAATTTCCGTTTCCCAGTCACATCACCAACATTCGACCTGGGTATCTTTCCAAGGGCTGAAATGGCCCTGATGGTTTTGTTACTCAGGTAATATCCAATAGGTATTCCACATTTGAAGTAAATGGGGACTCCTGGCAGAATCATTTTGCTGTTGCTGCTTCTCTACTGAACAACACCCTATACCTCCTTTCATACTAATGGTTCCGCTATACGTGATTTAGTCGTAGATTCCGCATTATATTGTGGTTTCTGGATACTTTTGATCCTGTACTGCATTTCCACTTATCAGTTATGATACACCCACTCGAACGTCACCATACAACTAGACCTGTGCAATACAGATTACCACAAAAGAAACTTATGTTATAATTTAAACAACGAAACCCAGAATGACAAATTGTGGAGATCCAGAAAGCTGTTGTCTCTATGGGCACAAGAGACCAAGCTCAGTGCGTGTGAGTGTGCTCCCGGTAAATGTCTGGCAGTGTGAGTGATACAGCTTTGGCTGTAAACATATTTATTTTCAGCATCCATACAACGCAAATAGCTTCCCAGTGTCGTTAACCGAAGGCAGTTGATCGGTGCACGGGGTCAGAAATTACTGACTCGTCCAGCTCAGCAGTGTCTATGGTGTATGTCGGTGGTTGTAAACTGCAACTTCAGCAGTGTGGTGCCACGCATAATGCCGACCTGGTAGTCTGCAGAAGTCGCCTGCCTAGCCAGAACACTGGTATAGTGGTACACTGCTTTACTGAGGTGCATTCAAAGATCTCAGAATTCATGCCCACTCCACAACGGATAACAGTAGCCGTGCCGAAGTACGCCCTGACCTCCCATCCAGAGACAGCCAAGAGACTAGTAGCTGCTCACAGGTACAGCCAGGGCAGCAGCATTAATGCACCTCTCCTGGACACTATGTGTGGCCAGTAGATAGCAGAGCACCCTCGACTGACCACTGTAAGACACTGGTTGAAGACACTCAGTGCTAAGACCACATGTTTATTTTTTAAATTTCACCCTCATACTTAACCATAATCCTCCACACAATTGTACATATTTGCCGGTGTCAGCGTAATCTTTTATTTGCTTGCATGTAAATAAGGAGCACTGGCTCACCAAATTCAACTGAGACTTACTTCATCATAGGAAAAATTGTGAGAAAAGGCATTGACTTGTAATTGTCAGTCATATGTTGATGGCTTATTAATCATAAGTCTGTGACACTTCTCATAGAGGAAACGAATACTTAATAAACACTCAGTCTTTCTATGTTATAATGACAAATCACACAGAGTTTTAATCATGATAAAACAGTTAACAACAGAATACACTGAAATAGATCGATATCTGAAACAAAATTTTCAACCAAAACAGAAAGTCACATAAAGACATAACGTAATCATTTGAAACATGATAAAGTTCCAGTGTACCTCGGCACATGTCGCTATATGATATAGTTATGTTGAATTTGGTAAATATTTTATGCAAGTAGTGTCTTAGTTACCCTACATTACCCCATATAATTAAATAGCTCCACAAGGCATGCAATGTTTTTCAAGTCAGAACTATATATACAAAAGCTAAAAAGCACCACAAGTTTATGAATGTTTATGAAACTGAACACATCTAATGGGTACTTAAAAGTTTTACCATTATAGTTTTACCATTATGTTCGCAAGAGCAGTTAAATTCTAAGTTAAAATTGACCAACAGACCAGTCACTGAGAATACACTGTCAGTAAAGTACACATACTGCATTAAAATTATATTTTCCCTTAAAATAAAATTTTGAAGGATTAAATTTAAAATATATATATTGTCTGTGAAGATACCATGTTGAAAGTACACATTAAAAAAATACAATGTTGAAAGGGCAAACACACATCGCTGGCTTGGGCAAAACACTCTTTTCATCACACAAAACGTTCTGTTTATTTGTCCGCCATGACGAATGAGAAAGTACGATAAAGTCAATGTTTGCTGGCACGTAAAAGACCAGTTAGCTGAAGCGCGGTACAGTCTGAGAGCTTGATTTTACAATTTGTACATGTCACTTCTCCACACGTCAATGTTTGGCCATCAAGGTCTAGTCGTGATGATTGTGCATGTTCGGAGCTGGTCTGACATACACAATCACACTGTTGAGAACTGTCACTTCTCTCGATATGTTGTGCACTATCGTTCGTGTTCATTTATGCACTACAATGCTCATATGTCTGCAGCTCGTGCTCTTGCGGTAGCGTTCTCGCTTCCCGCGCACGGGGTCCCGGGTTCGATTCCCGGCAGGGTCAGGGATTTTCTCTGCCTCGAATAACTGGGTGTTGGGTGTCCTTCATCATCATTTCATCATCATTGACTCACAAGTCGCCGAAGTGGCGTCAACTAAAAGGGACTTGCAATACGGGGGCCGAACTCCCCCTCATACGATCATTTCATTTCAATGTTCATATGATTATGATGCATAGAAATGTCTCACATCTAAGGAAATTCTATGCTAATAATAAATCTGTGATACCGTCGAACCTGTCTGTCTTTGAACCAGCTAATCTGCAAAACTACTAGGCGAATTCTCATGGGGGTCTCACAGGTTCCTTGGGAATGACTTGGAGTGCCGTTAAGGCTTTAGTGCAACAAAATCGGACCACGGAAAGAGTTACCGTGATTCAAAGTATTGCTAAAACTTTCTTGTCTGTTTGTCTGTCTGTCTGAACACGCTATTCTACAAAACTACAACACTGATTTTTAAGGGCTTTCCCTTGTAACGCAAGCGCAGCTACGGGCACCGTATAGGCAATATTTAATCAAACCTTGGAACGGAAGAAAGATATTCGTACATATTCTGAAAATGTATGTAGGTATGTTGCATATCTTCTTCGAAACCACTGAAGCGATTTCAACCAAATACGGAACATATATCACTTACTGTTTGGAGAGAATAGCGGTGTCGATAAGCAGCACGTACCTATCAAAGGGATAAGGGCTGGGGTGAAAAAGACGAGTAGGCCACGACATGCAAATACCCAGATTTTATTCATCCAGTAGTAGAGATCGAGAGCACTTAGTGACTGGCTGCAAACTTTACTCGTAACTGAAACCATTTTTGTCACTTATATACCCCCCCCCTTCGCCACCCCTTACACAAACACACACACACACATACACACACACACACACACACACACACACTAAATGATGAAAGAAAAACGTTTTACTTTATTACTTCTTTACTACTAACAATATTTGCGATACGTTTTGCAGTCAGTGTTCACATTCAATCATTGTTCTACACACTGTTCAGAATATATGACATAATAAACATTGACACGCGTGCAAAACTGGAGCATCACGCGTAGTTTCTAAATTTATTATTACTAACCCGCTGAACCGATTTCTACATCTCCATCTACATCTACGTGATTACTGTGCTATTCATAATAAAGTGCCTGGCAGAGGGTACAATAAACCACCTTCAAGCTGTCTCTCTACCGTTCAACTCTCGATCGGCGAGCGAGAAAATCGAGTATATATATTTTTCAGTGGGAGCCCTGGTTTCTCTTATTTTATCGTGATCATTTCTCCCTATGTAGGTGGATGCCAACAGAATGTTTTCGCAATCGGAGGAGAAAACTGGTGATTGAATTTTCATAAGAAGATCCCGTCGCAACGAAAAACGCCTTTGTTTTAATGGTTGCCACTCCAATTCAAGTATCATGTCTGTGGCACTGTCTCTCTTATTTTGCGATAATACAAAACGAGCTGTCGTTCTTTGTACTTTTTCGATGTCATACGTCAGTCCCACCTAATACGGATCGCAAACCGCACAGCAATACTCCAGGATAGGGAAGACAAGAGTGGTTTATACCACCCTTTGGTAGACGTGTTTCACCTTCTAAGTGTTCTGCTAATGAATCGCAGGCTTTGGTTTTCCTACCCACAACATTATCCATGTGATCGTTCCAATTTAGGTTGAAATTCCAGCCTTCAGATTTGTGTGACTTATCGCTTAATCGAAATTTAGTGGATTTCTTTTAGTCCTCATGTGAATAACTTCACAATTTTCCTTACTCAGCGTCAATTTCCACTATTCGCAACATACAGACGTCTTATCTAAATCATTTTGCAATTCGTTTTCGTCATCTGATAACTTTACAAGACGGTAAATGACAGCATCCTCTGCAAAAAATCTAAGACGGCTGCTCAATTTGTCTCCTATGTCGTTAATATAGATCAGGAACAATAGAGGGCTTATAACACTTCCTTAGGGAACAGCGGACAGCGGATCTTACTTCTGTTCTACTCGATGACTTTCCGTCTATTACTACAACTGTGACCTGTCTGACAGGAAATTACGAATCCGGTCGCGCAACTGAGACGATATTCCGTAGGCACGCAGTTTGGTTAGAAGACGCTTGTGAGGAACGGTGTCGAAAGCCTTCTGGAAATCTAAAAATATCAATCAATGTGACATCCTCTGTGGATAGCACTCATTTCTTCATGAGAATAAAGAGCTAGTTGTGTTTTACAAGAACGATATTTTCTGAATCAGTGCTGACTATGTGTCAAAAAATCGTTTTCTTCGAGGTACGTCATAATGTTCGAACACAGTATATGTTCCAAGACCATACTGCAAATCGACGTTAGTGATACGGGACTGTAATTCAGCGGATTACTCCTATATCCCTTTTTATATCTTGAGCAATTTTCCATTCTTTAAGTACTGATCTTTCTATGAGCGAGCGGTTGTATATAACTGCTAAATATTGGGCTGTTGTATCAGCATACTCTGAAAGGAACCTGACTGGTATACAACCTGGACCGGAGGCCTGCTTTTATTAGGCGATTTAAGGTGCTTTGCTACACCGAGGACATCTACTTCTATGTTTCTAATCTTCTCAGTTGCTCTTGATTGGAACTGAGGAATATTTACTTCGTCTTCTTAGGTGAAGGGGTTTCGGAAAACCGTGTTTAATAACTCTGCTTTAGTGACACTGTCATCAGTGACGTCACCGTTGTTATCGCGAATTGAAGATATTGATTTCGTCTTGCCACTGACGTGCTTTATGTATAACCAGAATATCTTTGGGTTTTATGCCAGATTCCGAGGCAGAGTTTCGTTGTGGAAATTATTGAAAGCATCTGGCATTTAAGCATGCACTATATTTCGAAATTAATGCAATACACTGCCAATCTAGGGGATTTCAAATTTCGCATGCTTCTGAAACAGCAATCTGACTCGTTTTGTGTACCATCGGGGATCAGTACCATTACTTATTAATTTACGTGATATATATCTCAAAACTGCCGTCGATACTATCTGTTGTGTCGGTAGCTGGGCCGACACCGTGAAGTGGAGATGGCTGAAAATGAACTCTAGACTAAAGCAGACGGGCGTGAAGTCTGGAACATGAGAACTTATAAATGAATAAGAAGAAAACTATGTAGATGCTTATTACTTATCTTTTAATTAGTCCTTGGAATACATCTCTCTTGAATACTCGTAAGCTATAGGCACTGATACAAATTGCGCCTTGCTAGTTCGTAGCCCTTAACTTAGCTGATGGCTATTCTGTCTCTCGGCTAATGAGAGAGAAAGGCTTCGTACATCTGGTCGGTAGCTAGGTTCTCGTACAACTGGGCGGTAGCTAGGTTCTCGTACAACTGGGCGGTAGCTAGGTTCTCGTACAACTGGGGCGAGTGCTCTCTCGTATCACGAGACCTGCCTTGGTGGTGGCGCTAGGTCTGCGATCACAGTGGCGACACGCGGGTCCGACATGTACTACATGGACCGCGGCCGATTTAAGCTACCACCTAGCAAGTGTGGTGTCTGGCGGTGACACCACACTATCTCTCTGAAGTCATACTACACATTTTTTACGCTTACATGATCGGATCGGAAGGAGTGGAGACTGTCTCTTAAAAAAGCGTTAAGAGCATTTATATCAGCCTTTTTTTTAAAAAAATAGGTGCACTTTGCGTTTCTTTTTGGTTATTGTGGGTGTCACGGTATTCAGCCTAGCAGAAACTGCCTTGTGGTCGCTAATCCCCGTATCGTCATGTTACTCTCTATTATTTGTTGCTAAGATGTCAAGTACTCTTTCGCAACCATGTACGCTTCGAGAGGGGTCATGAACTAATTGCTCAAAATAATTTTCTGAGAAAGCATTCAGTACAATTTCGGTTAGAACTTAGTAAGGAGATATCTTGAACCCTGAGGAAGAACGTAGGCTACTGGAGAAAATGTGTAGTTCAAGATTCCGAAATCAAATATTGAATTGTAAACCGCACACAGGAGCAGATATAAACTCAGATGACAGTTTAGTAATGATAAATAGTAGACTAAAGTTTAAGAGAATCTGCCAGAAGAATCAATTTGGAAGGAAGTGGGACACTTAAGTACAGAGAAACTATGAGACGAATTTGAATTTCGCTAAGGATTTGGAAACTGTGATAAGGAGTAGCAAAGTAAGCATCTCAGCCGAAAAGGAGTGGACACCTAAAAAGGGCAACCACAGATACTGGACAGAGAAACATAAGTACAAACCTTGGGTAACAAGAAATGCTACAACTGATCGACAAAAAGAGGAAGTATGAAATCGATCAGGGTAATACAGGTATACAGCAATGTGAACTTCTTAGGAATGAAATAGACAGGAAATAGCGTAGGGGAGCCAATGGCTGCAGGAAAAATTTCAAGCAATGGATAAAGATATGATCATCAGAAGGTCCGAATCAGTGCATAGAAAAGTCAAAACAATCTTCTGTGAAATTAAAAGTAAGAGCATTAACATTAAGAATACAGTGAGTTGTTAAATGCTGAGGAGAGAGCAGATAGGCGGAGAGAGTCAATTGAAAGCCTCTATTAAGGGGGACAGTTCACTGATTATGCTGAGCAGGGTATCTTTCCTTTTCGCACTACATCGATTGGTGCCTGACGTTGGCAACACAGCTGATTGGGACAGTGGAACGAGTAAGGTATTTAAGGGCAGTCACGGTGTTCAGCGAACTCAGTAAGTTAATGGACAGGCAAGAGCCACAAGGAAGACCAGTGTTACATGAATGCACGGTGTCTGCTCTTTCGCCTTGATGGGCAATGAATGCACGACGTTCAGTGTGGCTGTATTTACGTTGGACCATGAGCGGTAATCCGCCATTAACAAGCGTCGAAGATACGCACGGGTAGCTAGCGCCAGGTGGGAGTGTGGGTCAGTCAGGGAGCGTGCTGCATTTGCCATAAACGCTCTGTCTCGGTGGCGCAGTGGTCAGCCGGCACGGTAGCTCAGCGTGTTCGGTCAGAGAGCCGGTTGGCCTCTGTAATAAAAAACTGAGTGGAACGATCAACCACCGAACTTGAACAGGCTGTCTTGCGACGTCCGCAACGACCAAACACAGTGTTCAATTACGAACAAAATGAAAAAAAAAAGAAGAAAGTGGTTAACGCTGCTGTCTAGGAAGCAAGAGATTCGGGGTTCAAGTCCTGTTCTGGCACACATTTTTTCACTCTCCACCGCTGATTCCACATAAAGTTCCTATACTGCTGTTATTTTTTCTTCCTTCCCATTCCCTTCTTCCCCATCCAACTACAGTTCACATAAGAAGAGCAGCGTGTTTGTCGTTAGCGTGGCGCAAGGCGTGGGGAGCTGTTCCGCTTCAAAACGCGAGTCCGTGCTGACCTGATGTGGTCGCTGTTGCCGTGTGGTCAGCTAATATCGTTACGGATGAACCCGCTTGCTAGCATTCTGAGACTGCTTTTGATTCTCACGACAATCCTCAGAAACTACAGTGAGCATTTCGTTTTATGAGTGTTGTACCGTAAGGCGATCTGCCCATCTATATGTTCGCCGACCCTGGTTGCCCATAAATTAGTCAGAGCTTACTGAAGTCAGTGTATAGTTATGTCAGGGCGCCAATCAAATGCTTTCCTACTTATTGTTTGATATTAACGACAATGATGGAAGGAGAAGAAATGAATTGAAATTTTGCGACACGGCCAGGACTCGAACGCTTACTAGGCCGAAACACTAACCATTACACCACCGCAACATTATGGTCAGCATTGCTGCATGAACTACGCAAGCCGAGTGCCCTCCCCAACACAAACGTTAATTCATGTCATCAGCTTGTTTTCCACGTACATTGTTACTATTGCCAGGGCTCTCCGGCACTGGAATAGCACCCCAGCATTGGGCATAATAGCAAAGTCCTGTACCATAGGTGATCTTACAGACCTCGTAATTAAAGTTTAAGTCTCATCGTTATCTGTGATAATGGTGGAAGCGGTGGAAATGAATTACTGAGGGGGAAAATAAGCTGAAGACGTGCATCGAAGTTTGTGTTGGGGAGGACACTAAATTTGGGTAGTTCGTGCAGCAGTGTTGACCATAGTGCTGCGATTGTGTAATGGTTAGCATTTCTGCCCAGTAAGGAAGAAGCCCCGGGTTTGAGTCCCGGCAGTAGCACAAATTTTAATTCATTTCTTCTTAAATGTCTCAGGGAAAACCTTAATTGCAAGACCTATAAGGTTTGCCAACGGCCTTGTCGCAGTGGTAACACTGGTTCCCTTCAGATCATCGAAGTTAAGCACTGTCGGGCTGGGCTAGCACGTGGATGGGTGACCATCCAGTCTGTCGAGCGCTGTTGGCAAGCTGGGTGCACTCAGCTTTTGTGAGGCAAACTGAGGAGCTGTTTGATTGAGAAGTAGCGGCTCCGGTATCGGAAACTGTCATACGGCCGGGACAGCGGTGTGCTGACTATATGCCCCTCCATATCCGCATCCAGTGACGCCTGTGGGGAGAGGATGACACGGCAGCCAGTCAGTAACTTTGGACCTTCATGGCCTGTGCGGGAGGAGTTTAGTTAATAAAGTTTGGTGTCAACCTTATTACGCCTTCAGAGGAGCCGGTAGGCCGAGTCGTATTAAGTGTGGGTCCTGTTCAAAATGGCAATGTCTCGTGTAATTTAACTCACGACTGTTATGTCTTACGTACTGTTGTAGCTTGTGTGGACAACTAACTCCAAATGATCTGTTGTGTGTATGTATAGCTGGTAAATTTGTTTTGATTTGTGTCTCGTATGTTACATGAAAGGTATCTAGTAATTATGCTATTCATTATGTGTATTCACGAATACCAGAACTAGGGCCACTGTGTAACTAGTTTAGCCTCTACTGAAAGAGAGGGATCACAAGCTGCTACAGCCTTTCTTATCCGCAAGCAGAGTTGGGGGAAGTGAAGTAAGAATCTAGTGAGGCTGGTGGGCATTTTAGCCTGGAGATCCTAAGCCAGACTCGTATTCTGGTCTTGATTCCTTCATAACCCGAGTATTCCACTCTTATGGTATTTGCTAGTCTCCAAACGAAGAGGTGTACTGTTTTTCATTAAGTAAAAAAGGCCGTACTGGAGCGGTACTGGTACAAATATCTGCTCCTACACTTTGGGTAAGTGTATACTCTGAATAAGATTTACGTCTCTGTTTGCCTGTATTATACTAAATTACGTTTTCACCGGAGCTTTCTTCGTTTAAAATGGATGTCTGGTTGTCACTTTTTAAAAAGAATCATTGGATTGTTATTATTTTTAATTCTGTGGCCAGTCACTTTCAGTAAATGATACTACTCATTTGCGTGGGAAGCTGCTCTTTTGCTTATTTCGTTGACTATTATTGTAAATTCTACCACCAGTTGTCTCCCGTAAATGATTATACAAAATCTGGTGAGCAGTTGGTCCTTTACTTACTCCATTTATTGTTATTGTTACTATCATCATTTTAAAGTCTCCCTTTAACTGCTTTCTGTAAGTGCTGGTACTGAACTTGGTGAACATTTGCCCTTTTACTTACTGCATTCATTATTCGTTTAAATACGACGGCAGATAACCTGGTGGCCAGATAGTACTTGGTTCATTATATCCTTCCATTAAATTCTGCAACCAGTTGCTTCCAGTACGTCATAACAGTAATATTGTTAACAGCTGCTGTTGTGATGTTTTGTTATTTAACTTCTGTCAGTAGTTCCTTTACTTTAATTAAAATGACATGGCTGAGAGTGTTACTTAAAATGGAAGTTTTTTTAAATTGCTGTGTTGTACTTTGGCGAGTTTTGCCTTCAGTATCTCTTGATAAAGTAGTACTATAAACGCCGCGCGGGATTAGCCGAGTGGTCTAGGGCGCTACAGTCATGGACTGGTGCGGCTGGTCCCGGCGTAGGTTCGAGTCCTCCCTCGCGCATGGGTGTGTGTGTTGTCCTTAGGATCATTTAGGTTAAGTAGTGTGTAAGCTTAGGGACTGATGACCTTAGCAGGTAAGTCCCATAAGATTTCACACACATTTGAACAACAGTACTATAAACGTGTGAGGTCTGTGTTACGCTTCTGAGATTCTTTTTGTTTACATGAAGTGGGTCCCTTAAATTTGAATTTCTTACAATGCTTCAGCACCTTACCAATCAATATCACCTCCCTACCGCGTTTAGTGAAGACTTGCTAGAAGAAGAAATTGGAGTCGTTGTGGAAGACGTAGGGGATCTAGTATTGGAATCGAAATTGAAAACTGCTCTGGAAGACTTTGGGTGAAATAATGCAGAAAGGATAGATAAAATTCCATTGGAAATCTTAAAATCGTTGTGAGAAGTGGCAACGAAAGGACTTTTCAAGTTGGTGCGTAGAATAATTGGGCTAGTGTGATACTATCAGATTTTCAGAAAAATACCATCCAGACAATTCCGAAGATGGCAAGGGCAGATAAGTGGGAGACCTATCACACAATCAGCTAAACATCCCGTGCACCGAAGTTCTTGATAAGAATTATCTACAGGAGAATGAAAAAAGAATTAGGATTTTGTGACCGGGACTTACTAGGATCAAGAAAATGCCATGGAAAGACTAGGCCCCTTTAACTAACGTCATTTATTAATTTGACGACAAACATCTATTTTTCAAGGTAACAACAGCTCATCTTTAAGAAAAAGGAGTAGAAAAATTTGCCACGTTAAATTTACAAACTTGAAAAGTGTTCAAAATAATTAATAACCCAGTTACTGAATTACAATAATTTCCTTTGGATGGCCTTAAACAAGTTGCTAGAAGATAAGACTGTAACAACACTGATCTTAAAAAATTTTATGTTTTAAAATTAAGTAAACCAGCAAAATAATTAAACCCAAGCAATGACAAATAAGCTCAAAACCAAGACATGAGACAGACCCCCAAAAGATAAATGTTAGCTGGTTAACAAGACGTAAAAGTTCACCTTTATTGCTTACCCAAAGGGCTTACACCGATTAACTTAAAATAAAATTTAGAACGAAATTACAAATTGTATTAAAAGCAACAATAATGTTAAAGCGAAAATTCCTGTGTGAAGCCACTAAGCAGGTAAACGGCTCTCGATAGGCACCAAAACTTCGTTTACAGTGCAAGTCAGATAACATAAGGTACTCACCGTGACCACAGATAGTCAGGACACACGACTGCAAAAAGAATAGCCAGCCGTGCTCGGAAATGTTCGAGAGGTGTCCACACGGCCCACTCAGCAAAAATCTGCCGACACGGACCGCTCTCCCAGCAATTTAGTTCGTGCTGTCAACAAACATCGAACATAAGTGTCTCATTGTATCACACTACAACTGAAATTGTTTAACCACGACTGCGCTTATAGAACATTTCTAATAAGTTCATACGCCCTAGGAAATAAGCATCGCAAAAATATTATGTGTAAAAGAGAACTACTCAAAGGGAGCTGTGAATTCTTCCAGGAAGGAATATAAATAACATATCGCTAAGGTCTTACCTTTAGCTGGAGGTACATACTAAACTTAAAGGGTTGGATAATAATAATACTACCAGAAAGCACACCAGCATCTAAGACAGTTAAAACGAATATTAAAATTAAAAAACAGTTTGTTCTCTCGCATAAAACAATTTAAAAACGAAAAAAGAAATTAAAAAAAGAACTAGATAATTCATAGGCCCCTGATATCATTATGCGTGAAAGCTGGGCACATTACACAGCAACACAAACTGCCATTACTACCAGATATGATACAAAGCACCAAATTTAGTACACCACAAGGGAAACGCTGTAGCTTTGAAATAGCATTCCCGCCAATCAGGGCATACACATTACGTCCTAGAAACTACATAGAGTCAAATAACAAATGCGTGCATTACGACTCAATATACACGCGAAACATCAGCTCAAACAGCTTGCAGAGAGAGAGAAGTCAGTGCACAGAGCTGAACAACCAGCATAGGTGAACCTATGGTTTTGCCTTCTGGCCAGTCCTGGTGAAGAAGAGTGAACTACGCCCCGGAAAAGACGTCGTACCAATCTGCGCCGCGTGTCCGTTGCCCCAAGCAGTGCCGTTGGTCCCCGCTCCCCACTACGCGAAGACTACACATAAACTGACAGCACTACGATGTTCGAAGGCCCCTCCCGACGCCGTTGTAGCGGCCACCCTTAGAGGCCAGCCTTGGCAGCGATAATCGCACAAGGGTGTAATACGCACTACCTGGTAAGAGGCCAGCTAGAAGTATCGTTAGTGGGAAAGTGAAATAAGCCGCCACGGCTCAGATATGTTAGATTACGATAAGTTTGGCTTTTGGGAAGGGAAAGGCACCGCACAGACAGATCTGACGTTGCGTTTCGAAAGGGAAGCAAGACTGGCGGAAATAAAGACATGCTCTTAGGATTTGTAGACCTAGGAAAAGCGTTCGACAATGTAAAGTGGGAAAATGTTCGAAAATCTGAGAAAAATATTAGTCAGCGAAAAGGAAAGATGTACAAGAAGCACTAGAGAAGAGTACGACAGGATGAAAAAGAACGAAGTGATTTAAAAAAGGCATAAGACAGGGACGCAGCCTTTCGCCACTGCTGTTAAATCCGAACATCGAAGAAGCAATGACGGATAGAAAAGAGTGGGATTAAAGAAAGATAAAAAGGTGAAAGAATATTAAGATTTACTGATGACATCGCTATCCACAGTGAAAGTGAAAAAGAATTAACAAATCTGTTGAATGGAGTGGTCTAATGAGTGCAGAAGATGGACTGAGAGTAAACCG
Source organism: Schistocerca americana (assembly GCF_021461395.2). NCBI lineage: Eukaryota > Metazoa > Arthropoda > Insecta > Orthoptera > Acrididae > Schistocerca > Schistocerca americana. The sequence continues at coordinate 745,577,074 of NC_060122.1, read as the reverse complement.
GAAAAAGACCAAAGTCATGAGAACGACCAGTGATGAGAGTAGCGAGAAACTTAACATCAAAATTGGTGATCACGAGGTGAACGAAATTAAGAAATTACGCTACCTGGGACGCAAGGACGACATAAATGGCAGACTAGCACAGGCAAACAGGTTTTCATGGTCAGGGTGAGTCCACTCGTATCAACCATAGACCTTATTTTGACGAAGAAATTTCTGAGAATGTATGTTTGGAGCACAACATTGTATGGTTGTGAATCATGGGCTGTAGGAAAACCGGAACAGAAGAGAATCGAACGATCTGAAATGTGGTGCTATAGAAGAGTGTTGACAATTAGTTGGATCGGTAAGATGAGGAATGAGGTTCTCCCCAAAATCGGTGAAAAGAGGAAGATATGGAAAACATGGACAAGAAGGATGGTAGGACTGTAGAACATGTGTTACGACGTGAAGGAATAGCCACCATGGCACTAGAGGGAGCTTTAGAGGGCAGAAACTGTAGGGGAAGGCAGAGATTGGAAGAAATCCAACAAATAATTTAGTACGTAGGTTGCAAGTGCTATTGTGTGATGAAGGCGTTTGCACAAGAGGGGAATTTGTGGCAGGCTGCATCAAACTAGTCAGGAGAGCGATGATTCAAGGAACAAGCACAGGATACTTAGTGATATGAAGAACATTAGGGGAACTGGGTAAAAATTTTTACTCTTTGAAAGTGCTTCTTGCTCATTTAGTCTTCGATGTATGAACTTAATCATATTTACAAAAATGCTTTTCTTGGTCGACGTGTGCAATTCCCTGCAACTGAAAGTAATCAATACAACGTTTATGAAGTCTACAGTTCCACGCTAGTGTTGCACAATGTACAAACATTTTTTTTTTCTTTTTCTAATGCGATCCTCTACGAGTTCCTCTGCTGTGCCAAACTCTTCATCTCAGAGTATAACTTGCAACCTACGTCTTCAATCATTTGCTGGGTGTATTACAATCTCTGTCTTCTTCTACAGTTTTTACCGTCTACAGCTCCCTCGAGATCCGTGAAAGTTATCCCCGACGCCTTAATAGATGTCCTATCATCCTGGCTCTTTTTATTATCGATTCTCTTCTTTTCAGATTTTCCCATAGTCCATGTTTCGCTACCATACACAGCTTTGTTCCAAACGTACATTCTCAGAAATTTTTTTCCTCAAATTAAGGCCAATGTTTAATACTAGGAGACTTCTCTTGATCAGGAATTCCAGTTTTGCCATTACTAGTCTGATTTTGATGTCATCCTTTCTCCTTCCGTCATGGGCTACTTTGATTCCTATGTAGCAGAACTCGTTAAATTGACGCACTTTGTGATCACGAAACATGATGTTTAGTTTCTCGCTGTTCTCATTTCTGCTGCTGCTCATTACTTTCGCCTTTCTTCTCTTAATCCATATTCTGTACTCATTAGATTGTTCACTTCACTTAGCGAATACAGTAATTATTCTTCCCTTTCACTGAGAATAGGAATGTCATCAGTGAGTGTTGTCATTGATGTCCTTTCACTTCGAATTCAAATTCCGATCTTGAACCATTCTTTTATTTTTGTTATTGCTCCTTCGATGTACACTTTGAAGAGTAGGGCGAGAAATATATCATTGCCTTACAACATTTTTAATACGAGTTCTTCGTTCTTGGCCTTAAACTCTTGCTGTTTCTTCTTGGCTCTTGTACATATTACATATTGCCTATCTTTCCCTTTTTTCTCAGAATTTCCAAAATCTTGCAGCATTTGACTTTGTGGAACGTTTTTTTCAGGTTGACAAAATGTATGAACGTGCTTTCATTTTACTGCAGACTTGCTTCCATTATCAGCCGCAACGTAAGAATTGCCTCTGGTGTCTTTTCGTTTCCTAAAGCAAAAAGATTGGTTACCCAACACATCCTCGGTTTTCTTTTCCATTCTTCTATGTGTCATTCTTTTATGCATGAGCTGTGCAGTTGATTGTGCTATAATACTCGCACTTCTAGGCTCTTACCATCTCCGGAATTGTGTGGATGATGTTTCTCCGAAAGTCAAATTATATTGCCAGACTCATAACATTCTCCACACCAACATGAACAGTCGTTTTGTTGCCACTTCCCCAATGACTTTACAAATGCTAACGTAATGTTACCAATCCCTTCCGCTTTATTTAATCTCAAGTAGTTCAAACCGCACATAAATTCTAATTCTAATACTAGCCCCCTGTCTCTTATATAATACTTGAACTGACTTCTGTTTCTTCTTCTATCACATCATCAGGCAAATCTTCGCCTTCGTAGATGCCTTCAGTGTGTTCTTTTCACCTACCAGCTCTCTTCTCTGCATTTAACATTCAAATTTCCGCAGCTCGTGGTCTCGCGGTAGCGTTCTCGTTTCCGGAGCACGGGGTCTCGGGTTCGTTTCCCGGAGGGGTCAGGGATTTTCACCTATATCGAGATGAATGGGTGTTGCTGTGTCGTCTTCATCATCATCATTCATCCCCATTGCGGTCAGAGGAAGGCAATGGCAAACCACCTCCGCTAGGACCTTGACTAGTACAGCGGTGCAGGTCTCCCGCATCGTTACCCTACGCTCTGTCAACAAGTATGGGTCGTCATCATCTTAATCTAAACACCCTTGTTTTTAATTCCACCGAGGCTGTTTCTACTTTTCCATACGCTGAGCCAGTCCTTGCAGCTATCATTTCTTTTGAGAATTTTTTACATTTTTCATGCAGCAATTTTGCCTTTGCTTCCCTGCGCTTCCAGTTTAGTTCATTATTAAGACACCTGTATTTGTGTGTTCCCGAATTTCCCTGAACATTTTTGTATTTCCTTCTTTCATCGATTATCTGTAGTATTTCTTCTGTCACCAATGGTTTCTTCGCAGTTACCTTCTTTATACCAATGTTTTTCTTTCTAATTTCTGTGATTGCCCTTATCAGAGATGTCCATTCCTCTCCAACTGAAATGACAATTAAGCTATCCCTTATTATAGCATACAGAGCTTCAGAGAACTTCGAGCGTATTTCTTCATTCCGTAGTACTTCCGTTACATAATTCTCTTGCGCACTGAGTCTTCCTGACTAGTCTCTGAAACTTTAGTCTACTCTTCATTACTACTAAATTGAGATCTGCTCGTGCGTACGCCTTACAATCCAATATCCGACTTCTGGATGCTTTCCTGACCATAATATGATCTAACGAAACCTTTCCGTCTTTCCCGGCCTTTTGCAACTATACCTCCTCATCTAGTGATTGTTGTAGAGAGTATTCGCTGTTATTAGCTGAAATTTATTGCGGAACTCAGTCTTTCTCCTCTCTCGTTCCAAGTATCAACCCCATAAACTCCCGTAACCATTTCTTCTGCTCATTCCCCCACAACCGTATTGCCATCCCCCATGAGTGTTAGATTTTTATGTGCCATACGTGCTGAATTATGCGTTGAGTATCCTCATATACTTTCTCTATCACTTCATCTTCTGCTTGCGACATAGGTATGTCGACCGTAACACTTGTTGATTTTGGTTTGCTGTTAATTCTAATGAGAGCAACCCTATCACTTCACAACGAATCCTATTTCATTTATACCGTTTTATGCTGCTGGTGATATTGCCCTACATTCATTTTACCAGAAATATTTATATCCATTTGACTTCACTGGCCTCCGCTGTGTCTAGACAAAGAGTTATCATTTCCTTTCTCAGATTTCCTAGCTTCTCTGCCAGGTTCAGACTTCTGGCATTCCACTGCTCGACTAGTAGAACATTATCCTTTCGTTGGTTATTCAATCTTTTTCTGAAGTTCACTTTCCCCATGACAGCCCCTCCCAGTGATCAGAATGGGGGACTAGTACGGAATCTTTCGCAATCGAGAAAGCATCACCATCTCTATCATATGAGAACTCTCATCTCATAACCAAACAGAATATTATTTTTGGTGCGCGAAGTTTATTGTTATTATGATACATTCGTGTTATTTGCTGGTCTCGCTATGTAAGAAATAAACGGTTAAATGTTTTAAATTTTCTGTCACAGCTTATCAGAAAATGACAACAGCCAAAAAAATTTTAGCCCCTGGGTGGTAAAAACCTTAATTTGATTAGCTACAAGGCGATTACTGACATCAGAAAAAACTGTAGGCGAGGGTCACCATATTCTTATTTCAGACTATGGCTGTGCATTTAGCCTGAAAACAGTGACCTATACCGTGAACAGATTGCTCTACAGTGAAGAGATTACTCCCCATTATGTCATATGAAACGTTAAGACACTGCTACCCACCGGAAACTAATTAAGTTCAAGATTTCTACATGAGTGCCCAGGGAAACATGAAACTTTGGTACCACAGCTCACATAGGTAGAATAAGAAACATTTCGTCAAACTGTTGAATGAATCTTTGTGCCACAATAAAGTCATGATGCGTTAACGTGTTCCCAGTCATTAACAGGCAACACGAATAGTTATAAAGGGTATAAAGGTTCTAATGAATTGCTAAATTTGTATGATTATACCTTGGGCCAGGAGGGTAGATTGGGATATGGAAAGATACAGTTAGCTACTTCCACATAAACCGCCAATAATAGCTGAATGATTCAAAACAGATTAAAGGAAAGACCCACAAAAGTACATAAAAGCCTCAAAGTTGAGTACAACTTGGTGACTGCGTGAATCAATTCAGAAAAGCAAAATTCTAATGTGAAACAAATTACTTTACGTTCCTGTCGTCATAATGTGCAGAAATGCGGTTCATGCTTACCATCGTACTAAAACTCCGGTGCAGATGATGGCAGCAATGATAGCTGTGAGTTGTTAAGTTCAGCCCCAGCATCAATGGTCAGCTGTATTGCCAAGTCCTCCATTTCTGTAGGTGTAAGGAGACACATCTCTTCCTCTGATGTCCAGGATGAAATGTTTATGTTCTGTCCTTCTCAAAATTTTGCTGGTACCACTAGCACCGATTCTCATTTGCCAATCAATAAAGATCTTAGCTCCAACCAATGATATTTGTATAAAATAGCTACAATCTCGCTTCTCGATAACAATCGGCTGTGATTAACCACGAATACACATTTCTCTCTTAGAGTGGGGCAGAAAGCAGATATTCTGTACCACAGTGAGAGAGGTTTTATATTTCCGCCAATATTATGAAGTGACAAATCTCCCCCCCCCCCCCCCCCCCCTATAAAAAGTGATTTTGTGAACAAATCCAGCGCTCCCTTTTTTGTAATTTTTTTGTCTTTGTTTTTTGAGTCAGCAGTCTTCTGATTAGTTTTATGAGGACCACCACGAATTCCTCTCCTGTGCCAACCTCTTCATCTCACAGTAGCACTTGAAACCTATGTCCTCAATTCTTTGGTGGATGTATTGCAACTTCTGTCTTCCTCTGCAGTTTTTGCCCTCAATAGCTCCCTCTACTACAATGGAAGTCATTCCCTGATTTCTTAACAGAGGTCGTATCATCCTGTGCCTTCTACTTGTCAGTGTTTTCCACATATTCCTTTCCACTCCGATTCTGCGCAGAACCTCCTCATTCCTTGCCTTATCAGTCCACTTAATTTTCAACACTCGTCTGTAACACTACACCTCAAATGCTTCGATTCTCCTCTGTTCCTGTTTTCCACAGTAAATGTTTCACTGTCAACCGCTGTGGCCAAGTGCTCTAGGCTGTTCAGTCCGGAACCGCGCAGCTGCTGCAGTCGCAGGTTCGAATCCTGCCTCGGGCATGGATGTGTGTGATGTCTTTAATTAGTTAGGTTTAAGTAGTTCTAAGTCTATGGGACTGATGAACTCAGTTGTTATGTCCCATAGTGCTTCGAGCCCTTTGAATAAATGTTTCACTAACATGCAATGCTGTGCTCCAGAAGCACGTTCTCAGAAACTTATTCCTCAAATTAAGGCCTGTATTTAATATAGTACACTTCTCTTGGCCAGGAATGATCGTATTGCCAGTTCTAGTCTGCTACTGATGTCCTCCTTGCTCTGCCCGTAATTAGTTATTTTGCTGCCTAGGTATCAGAATTCCTTAACTTTATGCGTTAAGTGACCGTCAATCGCACTGCCAAGTTGCTCGCAGTTCTCATTTCTATTACTTCTCATTACTTTCTTCATTCTTCGATTTACTCTCACTCCATACTGTGTACTCATTAGACCGCTTATTACATTATGTAGATCATGTAATTCTTTTTCACTTTCACTCAGGGTCGCAAAGTCAGCAGCGAATCGTATCATTTATATCCTTTCACGTTGAATTTTAATCCCACTCCTGAACTTATTTCCATCATTGTTTCTTAAATATACAGATTGAACACTAAGGGCGAAAGTCCACATTCCTGTCTTACACACTTTTTAATCTGAGCAGTTCGTCTTCGGACGTCCGCTTTTATTATTCCCTCTTGGCTCTTGTACATATTATATATTATCCGCCTTTCCCTGTAGCTTACCCCTGTTTTTCTCATAATTTCGAACATCTTGCACCATTTTACATTGTCGAACGCTTTTTCCTATGAACATGTCTTGATTTTTCTTCGTTTCGCTTCCAGTACCAACCGCAACTTCATAATTGCGTCTCGCTTGTGCCATTACCTTACCTAAAGCCAAACTGAACGTCATCTAACACATCTCCGATTTCCTTTTTCATTCTCCTGTATATTGGTCTTGTAAGCGACTTGGTTGCATGAGCTGTTATGCAGATTGTGCGATAATTCTCGCAATTGTCAGCTCTTGCAGTCTCCACAATTATGTGGAAGATATTTTTCCGAAAGTCAGATGTCATGTCGCCGGATCCACACATTCTACCCACCAACGTAAACTGTCGTTTTGTTGCCACTTCCCCCAATGATTTTAGACATTCTAGTGGATTGTTACCTATTCCGTCTGTCTTATTTGACCTTAAGCCCTCCAAAACTCTCTTCTAAATCGCCTCCTGTTTCTTCTTCTATCACATCAAACAAATATTCCCGCTAACAGAGGCCTTCAATGTGCTCTTTCCAACTATCCGCTCTCTCCACTGCATTTGACAGTCGCATTCCCGTTGCCCTCTTAATATTATCACTCGGGCTTTTCGTATCACCGAAAGTTGTTTTGACTTTTCCATATGCTGTGTCTGTCCTTTCGACAGTCATTTCTTTTTCGATTTCTTCACATTTTTCATGCAGCCATTTAGGCTTAGCTTCCCTGCATTTCCTATTTATTTCATTCCTCAGCGAACTGTATTTCTGTAATCCGGAATTTCCCTGAACGTTTTTGTACTTCCTTCTTTCATCGACTAATTGCAGTACTTCTTCTGTTACCTATGGCTTCTTCGCAGTTACCTTCTTTGAACCTATGTTTTTCTTTCCAGCTTCTGTGACTGCCCCATTTTGAGATGTCTACCTCTCTTCAATTATACTGCCTACTGAGCTAATTCTTATTGCTTTATCTACAGCCTTAGAGAACTAAACGCATGTCTCACCATTCCTTAGTACTTGCGTACCCCACTTTTTTGCGTATTGATTCTTCCTGGCTAGTCTCTTAAACTTCAGCCTACTCTTCATCACTACTAAATTGTGATCTGAGTCTTCATCCGCCCTTGGGTAGGCTTTGCAATCTAGCATATGATTTCGGAATCTCTGTCTAGCAAGATGTAATCTAACTGAAGTCTTCCCGTATTCAGACCTTTTTCCATTATATGTCCCTCCCTTGTCATTCTTGAATAGAGTAATCGCTATTACTAGATGGAATTTATTACAGAACTCAGTCTTTCTCATCTCTCATTCCTTGTCCCAGGCCCATATTCTCCTGTAACCTTTTCTTCTACTCTTTCCCCTACAAGTAGGTATGTAAGTGAAAAATACACCAACGATTGCGAATGTAATAAGAAATTTTCCATTCCGTTGCCGTACTGTGTACGTGTGGTGTTTTCCTGTAAGCTGGGTCCGCTGGTTGGGAGTGGGAGGGTGAGGACTGCAAGGGAGTCATTAAACTGTTCCTTGCTCCCTTATAAAATGTTAACATGAATTACTGCTGTCATCCTTAGGCTCTAACGTACTGTTCTCGCTCTGAGATCCTGTTGTTTCCCCGTTCCTTTGCAGATATCTGTCTTTTAGAAAGCAGGTGTTACGGTGCTTCTCACAATCGCTGTTTACAGTCTGTTGAATGTCGCCAGATGCAGTCAATAAAGCTCTTATCGGAACGTAAGACACCTTCGCTGAGACCACTCATCAGTTCAGAGTGAACCTTGCCGGAAACTGCCTTTCAGCAAGGAACAGTTTTATGACTGTCTTGTAGTCCTCAACCTCCCACCCTCCACCAGCGGACCCGTCTTACAGGAAAGCAGTACACATACGCAGTATGGCAATAAAATGGAAAACTTCTTATTACATTCGCGATCACTATTGTATTTTTCTGTCACATTTCTACTTCCATGCATCGCTATTAATTGATTTGGTAGTCTAATTTGAATAGTAGGTTATTAATTACGTTGTTGAGCAGTTTTTTGGGAAAAAGTGTTCTGTAGCTGTGTGATCCCCTTTCTGCAACGAAGAAAACTCAAAATATGGAAGCATATGGAGCCCTTTAACAGTAGTGTGTGCTATGAACAGCAGAGGAACAGTTCAGAAATGTTGATCGTTTATATCACCATGACAGCTAATCCTATCATAAAGCACAATTTGTGAGGTAGTGATTTGTGGATATTAACAGAGTCCCGAAATGAAACGAATGGAACTCCCTGGAGACAAGTTACAGTGTCGACCTCTCTCCAGACCTGAGTCCAACATCAGTATCTACTCTCTTTTTGGTCCTTGAGGAAAAATGGGCTGGCATTCATCCTCACTCACTCAAACGTCTTATCGATATTGTCCTGAGTTTTTTTCCAGCCGCCATATAGAGGATGGGTGGACACACTCCATATTAATGTCCAGAAATAAGTGTGTTGATCGTTTTGATCAGACTGTATTCTTGGTGTGGAGTCTGGACATTCGTCTACTTATACTTTTTTAAAATATAGTGGCTTTAACGAACTTCAAAATTATAAACTCGGCATCAATTGTTTCCAATAAACCGTCAATGTCTGTCTTCCAACACCTCTTGAAATCAAAAATAATTTCAATTTTACCGACAGAAAGCTGAAAAAGAGTAACTGCTCCTACATCGTCATTTACAACATGGTGTTACAAAGCAACTGCTTGGATTAGCGCCGCTACTAAAATCTCTAATATTGCCGCACCTGCTTTAATGCTACATGGAGACTGCTATTTCATATATTAAAACTGGCCCAGTATATACACAGAAAATGTGTAGAGCGGGTAATCATCTCTGGTGTGCCAACAAAACACGTTGGTGAAACATGTATAATACATTAAGCGCACAATTAGTATTTTAGAGAAGAAAACTTTAAAGTACACAATCAAAATAATGTACGCGCATCAGGTAGGCCAGACGCCTCGATGACGTCATTCGGAGCTGTGTATTGGTCTGCTAGCACCCCAAAACGACGCATGACGCCACACTTGTAACTTCGATTACACAATAATACATAAAATGCAATTCCTGTATCTGAATACCTGTGATACAGATCACTGGCTTTGTGTCTAGTGAAAAGAGCGTTTCATGAAAACAAAATGATTGTTATTTTGTTCATTTCATCTGAGATGTTAACAGAAACAGATATTTTCGCTATTTCAGCTGGTTACGAAATTTGCTTAGCTTTGGCTAAGTGTTCCTGATTTCGCCGTAATTGTGCACCTCGAAAGCAGCCCACAAGGCAATCGGGTTTTTGTAATATTTTATGTTTGTGGTAAGTGAGGTTCAGAACTCAAGGAACAATGCGCAAAGCAGTTCTTTGTATTTTTAAAAAGTTCTGGAGAAAAATCGACTTAAATTTCCCGAGTGTCTTTAATGTCCTAAATTAAGGCCAGCGGGGAACCGTGGCATTGTGGTAAAATACTCATCTGCCATATGTGGATGCGTGGGTTCGATCCCCAGCATACACAAGTTTTTTTTTTAAAAAAAAAGTGTATCTCTACGAGAATTTCCTTGAAGCGTAAAACACTTAAAGATGGGGAAAAATCAGTAGTGCTGGAGACTGGTAATCGCTGGATTCGAATCTTGTATCATCTATTTTTTTGGTTTTTTTTTTCAGTTCGCATACCAGTTAATGTTGTGTAGTCTTTAGTCCAAAGACTGGCTTGTTTCAGTATTCCGTGCTACTCTGTTGTGCGCAAGCCTCTTCATCTCCGAATAACTACTGCAACCTACATCGTTCCGAATCTGCTTACTGTATTCATCTCTTTGTCGCCCTCTACGATTCTTTTCGCCACACTTCCCTCTAATACTAAACAGGTGATCCCTTGATGTCTCATAATGTGTCCTGTCATCCGATCCCTCATTCTTATCAGGTTGTGTCACAAATTTATTTTCTCTCCAGTTCTATTCAGTACCTCCTCATCAGCTACGTGATCTACCTATCTAATCTTCAGCAGTCTTCTGTAGCACCACATTTCAAAATCTGCTATTTTCCTCTTGTCTCAACCCTTTATCGCCCACGTTTCACTTCTATACATGGCAACACTCCATACAAATATTTTCGGGAAAGACTTCCGAAACTTAAATCAACGTTCAGTGGTAAAAAATTTCTCTTATTGAGAATTACTTTCCTTTCCACTGCCAGTCCACATTTTATACCCTTTGATCTTCGGCCATCATCATTTGTTTTGCTGTCCAAGTAACAAAGCCCATCTATACTTTAAGTGCCTTGTTACCTAAACTAGTTCACCTCACCATTACCGTATTTTGTTCGACTACATTCCATTATCGCCGTTTTGCTTTTGTAGATGTTCGTCTTAGATGTCCAAGTTTTTATTTCTTCTCCCTCAACTTCAATTCATACTCCAAATTTTTCTTTGCTTTCCTATACTGCTTTCTCAATGAGCAGACTGAATATTATCAGGGATACGCCGTAACACTGACTCCCTTCTCAACCATTGCTTCGAACACCTATTTTATTTAAATACAATATTCAGCAAATATATGTAAACAGACACTTGTTAATTTTATGAAAAATGAACATCGCCTTATTTCTAATTACATATGGCACTGAAAAATCTCGTTTTCATTGTTAATATAATTTCTTGTTTACCGATTTTACGAGAGATTGTTCACAAAGATTGTTTCCATTGAAAATATATAAATTAAACTTATTTTCTTCTTTATGCGTTTTACACTTAACGGAAATGCTCTTGGGACACACTGCAGCCGGAATCCGACCTCAAACACTTAAGCAGCATGCGAACATTCTACCACAGTGTCATGCTGCCCGTTGAGAAACCTTTAGGGCATTAAAGACGCTCATAAAAATTCAAAGTCCATTCTATCGAGAATGATTCAGAGTTGCATCGTAAGCCATGCGTGGCTCGTGTTCCCGCCATAATGTATTTTACACCATGTTTTTAACATACTTCCATCTCACTACGTTAATTTAAATTACTACTGCCACTGAGTTGCTGCTTTGCCTGACCGTGAGCGGCGTTAGCAGCGGATATCGATATATCCCCTCCCCCAATATCGTTGCTTGACTGCTATTACTTCCCGCTCGTTGTCTGTTGTAAGTTAGTTGGTCGCAGTTCGGATAAGGGGTTCGGGTCGCTAGTTCGAATAGGCTAGTCACTTGGAACGCGTCTGGAGGGCAGTCCGGACCTGCCAATCAGATCGATATGGCTCGCCCGACCACTGCCGCTTTGCATCAGTGGGGCCGGGCCACGTCCAAACAGACGACGCGTTTTGGCTCGCCGATCGTTCATGAGTCAGCTGTGTGTATGTGCATCGACTTCCGTTTTGTTTTCGTGTATGCTTAGTTACTATTGCGTTCGTTCAGGTCTTCGTGCAAGAGTTTGTTGGCTTGTGTGTGTAGTTGGCCTTAGTTCCTTGACAAGTTATTTTAAATGTGGCCGACGTACTGCCTCTGAGAGGTCGACCGTCTCATCGGCCGACCTGTAACTGGTTCTCCGAGCGCTTCCAGGCCCCTTCAATTATCATCTTGTGGAACATGGATCGGTCCTTCCCTGGTGCAGGGATGTCGTTTAGCCAGTGGGCGTGTTTCCTCTGCATGGTTGGGTCCGAGCCAGTATTTCCGCTGTCTTGTGTCTGGAAGTGAGTTTGAGACGCACCAGCAGTACAGTCGCGATGGAGCAGCAGTTGCTGACGGACCAACTGTTACTCACTCGGTCGGTTGTGGAGGACGAGGGAAGTTCTCCACGCGGTGCAGTCGCCTGGGGACGCTGGTAGTCCCTGCGCAGTGTCGGACCGTGTGTGGAGCTGTGCGATCGCTACGAGCTTTGTGGTTCACGGATCCAGGACGTCAAGGTTGAGTAGTGGTTTCAAGTACCCAAGTCACATCCATTCATGCTGTGGTGATTCGCTTCGGTGGTTTGCTGTTGGTGAGGTTTTCCAGTGAGCAACACCGAGTGGCTCTACTGCTGAGATTTGGCCGCCATGAGGTGCAACTAACTATTTTGGTCGACTACGATTTGAGAGCACCAGTGGAAATTTCTGTCTTGTGGCCGTTAGTGTTCTGGTTACCTGCCCCGGCCACTAACGTAATTTCAGGCAGCTTCCTTTCCTCACCTGTTGTCGCCGTCCAACATGCTGCGTAATTTTGACAGCTAATACATATTCCATTGGGATTATCGCATTTGTAACATTGCTGGTTTTGGTTCTCATATACTGATTGACGGGAAGCAAGTCATTGTGTCGGTCAGTCTGTGGCTACCCCTGGTTGGGTTCCGACGGATCAAGTATAGTTGGGCTCACCACCTGTCTCACCTAAGTGAACGAGAGAAGACCAACCTGCCTGGAGGCCTTCTGAGTGCCACCAGTGTTTAATTATCTGTTGTCAGCTATTTTAAATTTTAGGCTAGTGGTTATTGTTTTGTTCCTTAAAATTTTGCAAAATTAATTTTATCTTTCAAGCTTAAACACTGCGGCCTTCTGCCTTTAAAGGTCTATGGTAATATATTCTGAAGTTCTGAAATTGAATTATGGCCCTTAGCCATTTGTGTTGCACCTGGTATATGTTCCCTTTTCGGTTTTAAATTATTTTAATGCTATCTTAATTGAATTTTTGATTTTTTTATGATTTCTTGTTGGCCTTCTGCCTTTAAAGGTCTATGGTATTATTTTCTAAAATTTTGGAAATTAATTGTGGTCCTCAGTCGTTTGTATTGCACTTTGCGTATGTTGTTTTTTGAATTATTTTATTGCTATCTTAATTGGATTTTTATCTTGTTAAGATTTCTTGTTGGAGGCCTTCAGCCGAGAAAGAGCTGCTAAATTACAATAAGTGACACTTAGAAGCAGAAACTGACTTCAACCCCTGGCCCTTTCCACAATCCTATTACCCGCATCTAAAATTCTCCATTTCATCAATGTAGCGTTTCCTGCAGTTTTTTTATTCTAAAATTTTCTTTTATAAAGAGCACAGGAAATTCCTGCCGTATATCTTCGTTATGTCGAGCTAAAAGCCGGAAGAAGTTCCTCCTAGATGAATAGATCCTTGATTGAATATTTACAGAGAGTGTTTACACATCCGTATATTGGACAGGAGCATCAAAACGTTTTAGTTTCTGCCTTGGCATAAACTATGTTAGAAGTTTTTTTTTACCGTTCGTGTACACAGAGCTACACACGCTTCAACCTTAGATAAGAAAGAGAGACAGAGGCATAGAGAGAGAGGGAGAGAGAAGAGAGAAGAGAGAGAGAGAGAGAGAGAGAGAGAGAGAGAGAGAGAGTGAGAGAGAGAGGGGGGGGGGGGAGGGAGAGAACCAGTAAACTGTAATGCCCTAATTTGTGAAAAATTGTAATTCTAAAGGCTGCAGAACCTGTGATCATGGCAAAGATCATTCTTAGTTCTGCGTGTTGGGCAGCGACCATTGGTTTTTTAACAGGGCATGCGAGGTTTTGCTTTCAGTTGAAATAAGCTGGCGGGAAATGGCGCTTTGTAGAGAAGTTGTTTTCTCAGTAAACCGTAATACTTGTTCTACTCACAGCGTTAAATTTCTGAATGTACCGAATCAACATCGCTGGGAAAACGTTTTCCAAGATACATCTCTAACCTTATCAACGAAGACAGTTCTTAAAACAAATAACTAGTTCCCATTTTGCTCGTCTCCGTCAAAAAAGGTATATTTCTTTACTTTATGACGTACCATTGACACAGCAAGTTAAATTTATAAAACAAATATACCGATTTCTTTCGTGGCAACTGTGCCACCACGTCCTATTGCGTCTGCGTACTGTCTGTGGAATATTTTGACGGTGCGAAGTGATTAGCCTCACATTGAGGAGGAAGTACTTCAGTTCCTATTCTGTTGGCTACATTAAGGTTTTGTATTGTGTTAGCAAACCAATAAAAAAATGCCTATATGGATATTTCGAAAATGGTGCGACCAGTTTCTTACCCTACTCTTGTCAAATGCCTTTACGATGCCAATGGTGACGTCTTAGTCCACAGCACTAAAGCCGTCCAGTTCGTTCGTCATTTGAGTACTTAACGGGCATTCATAAACACATCAGGCAATTAGATTAGCAACAAAACGTTTCAGTGAAAGTCTGTAAATGGTCTCAACACGAATGCAAGAACCTAGTAGTCAATCAGCAGTTCAACGAGAAGATTTAACCGAGGCAAACTTCACAGTTCTTGTGTAAAAAAGTTACTTAAATACTTGCTACACGATACTGTAACACAAAGAAACAGTGTAAATCCAAGAATTATTACTCAGCGGTACTGGGTACATACAAAACAGATGAAATAATGGTACAGCAGTATCTAAAAAAAAAAAAAAAACTTCAGTACCGAATATAAAAAGTGATTCCCGCTTAGTATTCAAACGTACATGAAGTGTTAGTATAAATGTATCCGGTGATTAATCTGATAGCAGCTTTCAATAATTTTCTTGTTCCTTAGAAGCTGTGAGAGGTCTTTAGTTAAGTGGTAAACGCACTCGGGAAGGAGTGACGATCCTGTCGAAAGCATGTGATGTAATCTAGCAAGAATAACGGAATCGGACAGTTTCTTATATTTGTCTCAGTTGTGTGACTGAATTCCTGTTTTCCTCTCAGAGAGGTCACAGTTCGTAGTGACAGACGGTAAATCACCGAGTAGAAAAGACGTGATATCTGGCGTTCCGCAAGGTTGTGTCATAGGCCCCCTGCTGTTCCTGATTTACATAAATGATCTAGGTCATAATCTTAGGAGCCCCCTTAGATTGTTTGCAGATGACGTTGTAGTTTACCGTATAGTAAAAAATCAGGCGATCAATTCCAATTACAAAGTGATCTAGAGAGAATTTCTGTATGGTGGTAAAAGTGGCAATTGGCACTAAACAAAGAAACGTGTGAGGTCATCCACATGGGTACGAAAGGAAATCCGATAAATTTGGGGTGTACGATAAATCGGACAATCTAAGGGCTGTCAATTCGACTAAATACCTAGGAATTACAATTGCGAGCAACTTAAATTGGAAAGACCACATAGATAATATTGTGGGGAAGGCGAAACAAAGACTGCGCTTTGTTGGCAGAACATTTAGAAGATGCGACAGACCCACTAAGGAGACAGCCTACACCACATTTGTCCGTCCTCTGCTGGAATATTGCTGCGCGTGGTAGGATCCTTACCAGGTAGGATTGACGGAGGACATCGGAAAAGTGCAAAGAAGGGCAGCTCGTTTCGTGTTATCGCGCAGTTGGGGTAGTGTCACTGATATGATAACATTAGTTGGGATGGCAGTCACTGAAACAAAGGCTGTTTTCTTTGCGGCAAGATCTATTTACAAAATTTGAATCACCAACTTTCTCTTCCAAATGCGAAAATATTTTGTTGACACCCACCTACGTAGGGAGAAATGAACATCATAATAAAATAAGAGAAATCAGAGCTCGAACGGAAAAGATTAAGGTGTTTCTTTTTCCCACGCGCCATTCGAGAGTGGAATGGTAGAGAAGTAGCGTGAAAATGGTTCGATTAACCCTCTGCCAGGCACCTTAAGTGTGAATTGCAGAGTAACCATGTAGAGTAGATGTAGATGTTCAGAACTCAAACATCAATCTCACGAAGCAAGCAAATGTATTTCTCAAAGACTCTCGAGAAAATCGACTCCGAAGTTTTGAAGTTCTCCTGGTGTTCTTAGTGGACTAAAACAAGCTCGATTTTTCCATAAGAGCTCGTCTCCCAAGAGGGTGACCTAGCTTTGCATCCCTGCCAATCCAAATTTTTAAACAAAAGTACACGTTCTAAGAGCATTTTGGTGAAGCGTAAAATGCATAAACATGGAAAATAGTGGACAGCGCCGGTTCTTGTCTCGTTACGTCCATTATTTTTTCTTTTTCTTCTTTCAGTTCAGTTTAAATATAAACTTCATCAAATATATGTTAATTAATACATTTCTGATTATCATTTTTATAAAATGCCCGTCTTCTTATTTGCAGTTATGTATCACACACGGATGTCCAGTTTTTGTTGAAAATATAGATTCTTGACTACGGATATTTTGTAAGAGATTTGCAATAAAATTTGTTTCAGCATTAAAGTATCAAAAATATTTTTTTCATCTTCATGTATTTACTCTTCACGGAAATGCACGTAGAATATGCACCATTGCTTAAAAATTTACCAAGGCTGGGATCGGAACCCAGGCCGCCCACGTGATAGGCAAGTACTCTACCGTAGCGCCATTCTGCCGACAGAAAAAAAGACAAAGAGTTAAAGATGCTTGGAAAACCTTCAAACCCGATTTACTCGAGATTTTTTTTTTTTTTTTTTTTTTTTTTTTTTTTTTTTTTTTTCAGTTGTGTCTACCTACTCAGCTTCGTGAGATTGGCAATAAAGTTCTGAATCTCATGTACCATAAATATAAAAAGTTGGTTAGGTGTGAGTAGGTTTCACTCACTTAGGATTTTGTACAGAATTAATTATGAATATAGAAAATTCGTCAACTTCAGGAAACGAGAATCTTTACAGCTTTTGGCTGTTATCAACGCTGATTCTGGCAAGATATCGCTCTTTATGATTGCAAGACTATCGACGATATTTTATTTTCAAAATAGGACAATAACTGAGAAAAGAATATTTTTCCGAGAGATATGATTACAAATTAACAGTTTTCTGAACTTGTCCTTTACTTGCACTGTGAAACCCTTTCACCTACCAAATTTCATGGTCAAGGGGCAGTACCCAGCAACTCTTGATGAATGAGTTTGCGAGAAGCAAAACACATGACACAAATGGCTGTATCTTTTGATTCCATCGACTTAAAAGCTTCATTCTTCTACGTCGCTAAGGTACCGTAGACTTTAATATGTGACACAGATGTCGACTTGATACAGCTATCCGTTCCTGAGGAAAAGAAGACTTAACAGATTGATGGACAGACAGATTGTCTGACAACAAATGACGAAAAACGTTTTTCCAGTGATACAATTACAAATTAATAATCCTCGGATTTCTTCTGTGTTTGTAGTGTGGAACCTTCCTCCTCGGCAAATTTCATGATTCTAGACTGACGGGAAGTATCCTATAAGTTTTGGTGAGTAAGTTTCCGAGTACCAAAATATGTGACATAAACGGCCGTATCTTTCGATTGAACTCACTTAGAGGCTTCACGTCTTTACATCGCCAAGAGATCACAGACCTTAACACGTGACATAAATTTCAACTTCATATGACTACTCTTTTCTGAAAAACGGGTTTCGAAAATACAGACAGACAGACGGGCGGACAGACAACAAAGTGTTCCTCTAACGGTTCTGTTTTTACCGGCTGAGGTACGGAACCCTAAAAATTACAGTAATCCAATTGTCGTGTGGTCTCCTACCAAGCAGAACGGCCCAGCACGAATCTTTTATTCATAACTATAAAGCAGTACCAGTCGTGTAGAATTTGTTTATTCACGATTAGTTTCGGCAGACTACGATCGCAATCACCATTATTGAAATCTAGTTGCGCAGGACAGATCGGATCAGGTTGTGGAAAGGGGCCAAGATCAGTTACTGTTAGTTACACAAAAACACAGAACTTTACTACTCTAAAACACAGTGCACAGTTTTCTCTTTAAACAACAAGGATCAATCCACAGCTGAGGGCCCAAGTAACTTCTCAGTAATAAGGTTTAAATAATTCCTTTTAATAATACAAGGATTTAGAGAAACGGGTGAAGGCCATACTTAAGTAAAATTAAAATATCTTCTCGGCTAAAGGCCTAAATAATATTTCAGATCAGCAAAGCAAATTCTTTGAAGGTAAACATTTACCAATTTCCGCTGAAAGCCATATTAAGGACAATTTAAATTAATTCCTCGGCTGAAAGTCCCATAATATTTCAACGTACTAAATGGCAACCTTTCAAGACAAACATTTAGACAGAACAATAGGAATCCATCTTAAGAAAACTTCAAATATCTTGACTGCTGAAGGCCCAAACAATTATTCAAAATAATTAAAGACCAACCTTAAGAAAAGCACTTACACAGTATGGCTGAAGGCCATTTTAAGAATTCAAGATAATTAAAGAGAAACCTTACAGACAGGAATTTACACATTACGGCTGCAAGCCACAAGTTTTAAAACAAACGCGTCTAAAGGCCTAAATACAGAGCAAACAAGAATTTAAGTAAAACACGGCTGAAGGCCTAATCTTAAAATACTTCACATAAGGTTCAGCTGAACATAGAACAGACAAAATCAATACACGGCTGAAGGCCTGGTACAGTACTTGCGACAAAAGACAATCACAAACAACCGAACAGTGGTGGTGTTCCGATTAGACGACCGACCGAACGACCAACCAAGGTCGTGCCCATTCAAGTGTCGTCAACGGTCGGGCTACTTAGCTCACTGCAGCTCCAAACCGACTCAACTCGATGTCCGTTCGGAACTCGGAGACACGGCGACCCGAGCACACTGGCTCGGACCCAACCATGCAGAGGTAACACTTGCCCATTGGCCATCAGACATCTCTGCACAAGGAAGGAGCCGACCTACATCTGGCAAGATGACCAACTGATGAAGTCCAGGAACGGTCAAAAGACCAAATACACGTCGCCCGAGCGGCCGAGCAGTTCTAGGCGCTTCAGTCTGGAACCGCGCGACCGCTACGGTCGCAGGTTCGAATCCTGCCTCGTGCATGAGCGTGTGTGATGTCCTTAGGTTAGTTAGGTGTAAGTAGTTCTAAGTTCTAGAGGACTGATGACATAGGATATTAAGTCCCATAGTGCTCGGAGCCATTTTGGACATGTGTGTCTCCAGCGGTCGGCAAGTAATACCTGTCCGCGCCTCACTGGCGCTCCGTCCCGACGTAAGTCCCGACTGAACTCCCGACACACCACAACCCGGAAATTCCGGCGGCCACTTCAAAGATATTACGACAGTGCCCTTATTGATAAACGCCGCTGATGCCACTCACGGGGCAGGTAAGACAGGAACTTAGTGACGCCAGTAAATTGAATAAGAAAACGAGGCGGCAGTACCGCAACGAGAAGATGACAAGCAACAAACGGCATGAACACGAACCGTGCACGGCTCAATTGTTATTTGGTGATACTTGCTTAATCGCTCTAGTCGACCGGAACCAGTGTTAGGTGAATGAATTCTGCCCAGCTACCGTCGTCTAATGGTTACCTATATGGGAGCCCCATTTGTCTTGATCACTCCAAATAATTTTCGTTCCAGAAAAAAAAATTATGAGGCAAATGTTGTTTATGTACCAGGAGAACTCTCGTGAGCATTTTTTCCTTTGTAGTACACTGACTGAAAAAAAAATCACAACACCAAGATAACGCTGTGTGAGACAAACGAAATCTGAAGGGCCTGTATCTGCCTAAGAAAGATTATCTGCATCTAGATTTCGCACCAGTCGCATAAGGGTGGTGCTAGGAGCGCCACTATGCGGATACAAATCAGAGGTTGGGGTTGAGTTCCTTGGGAGAAGAGACCAAACAGCGAGGTCATCGGTCTCATCGGATTAGGGAAGGACGAGGAAGGAAGTCGGCCGTTCCCTTCCAAAGGAACCATCCTGGCATTTGTCTGGAGCGATTTAGGGAAATCACGGAAAACCTAAATCAGGATGGCCGCACGTAGGATTGAACCGTCGTCCTCCTGAATGAGAGCCCAGTGTGCTAACAACTGTGCCACCTCGCTCGGTTGCAAATCAGGTTTGCTTTAAATGCTCGCCGTAATGGCTGTGAGCGTTAGTTACTTTTAGATTGTACGTGGTGAGTCGATGTTAGTCAAGAATGCCTTTAAGGCGGCAATGGGCCATCATCAACACCTCACAAAGTTTTAAAGAGGTGATTTAATAGGGCCACGAGAAGCTGGGTGTTCCCTCTGCTACACTGCAGAGAGACTTGGCAGAAATGTAGCCTTTGTACATTATTGCTCGCAGCGGTGATCACGAGTACGAGGGTGGTTTGAAAAGTTCACGGAACGGGAATAGAAAAAAGTACATACACCACAAAACCTTTTTTTTTTATTTTTCAATGTAGTCTCCTTCTAGATTAACGCTCTTGGTCTAACGATGCTCCACTGCCTTGATCCCATCTCGAAAATGAGTTTCCGCAAGGGCAGCAAAAATAGTTGTCGTCTCCGGCTATCAATTTTCGTTTGAAGTGAATCTTTGTCCACCAAGAAATTTTTGTTTTGGGAGGAGATGGAAGTCTGACGGAGCCATATGAAGTGAATACGGCGGGTGTGGACACAATTCATACCTTATTTTGCGTAATTTTGCCACGGCGATGGCACATGTGTGCGGGCGCGCACTGTCCTGATGGAAAATGACTTTCTTCACTGCTAAACCTGGCCTTTTTTCGGGTATCTTTTGTTGCAATTTATCCAGGAGGTTAGGACAGTACTCTCCAGTAATTGTTTGCCCAGTGGGAAGATAATCTACAAATAGAATCCCCTTCGCATCCCAGAATACTGATGTCGTGACCTTTCCCGCCGAAGAAATTGTCTTTGCTTTCTTTGGTGTCGGGGAATCAGTATGTTTCCACTGCTTTAACTGTTGTTTTGTCTCTGTGGTAAAGTAGTGCATCCAATTTTCGTCTGTGGTCACAAACCAGCGCAGGTAATCTTGTTCGTTTCTCCTAAAACGGGCCAAACATTGTTCCGATATGTCCATTCTCATACATTTTTGATCCAACGTCAAGAGTCGCGGCAACCGCCTTGAGGATAATTTTTTCATTTCTAATTCTTCCATTAAAATGTTATATACCCTTTCAGATGACTTCTGACAAGCGTGAGCAGTTTCAGTCGGTGATCCTTCATGACCATTTGATGCGGTTTTGCAATGATTTCTAGAGTAGTGACATCTTAACCGAGCGCTACACGGATCATCATCTAAGCTCTCCCGACGAAATTTAAATTCATCTGTCCACTTGGCAACAGTTGAACAAGAAGGAGCATAGTCCTCCAGTGTATTCTCGTAATCGGCATGAATGTCCTTTGCTTTCATGCCTTTCTTTACGATGTACTTAATCACTGCTCGAATCTCGATTCTTTAACATCTTCGCAAAGCACTACGCTGGAACAACAACAGAACAACGTCACCTTCCAAGAATACTGACGTGGCACGTGTTTACAGGCAACACTCCAATGAATATCACGTGAACAGCTAGCGCTGACCTCTCGTGGTGATTCCGAGAACTTTTCAAACCACCCTCGTATGTTTGGTCGCAAGACGACCGGGTTCCGGACAGCCACGTAGCACTACCGAGAGGGAGGACCGTTGTGTTCTGGGTATTTGTCTGGTGCAACATAATGCATCCGCAGAAGCAATTAGAGCAGCAGCATGACACCACATTTAACAACAAAGTGTTCCAAATCATGGAGAGCTCCTAGCCAGACACCCTGTAGCGTCCATTCCACTGACCCAAAACCAACGCCGTTTGCGACTTAAGTGGTGTCAAGCCAGAGCTCGTGGGAGGTCTGTTGTGTGTTTCTGACGAAAGCTGGCTCTGCCACGAAGCTAGTGATGGCCATGTGTTTCTTAGAAGTAGGCCAGCTGCGAGCCTGCAACAAGCCTGTCTGCATGCTAGACACACTGGACATACGAGGTGCGACAGTAAAGTAATGAGACTGATTTGAAAAAAAAATGTTGCTTACAGTTTCAATCAAGTCTAGTGTTGTCTCCTTCAAAGTAGTTTCCTTCTGATTGCACACACTTTTTC
This sequence comes from Schistocerca americana, assembly GCF_021461395.2. Lineage (NCBI taxonomy): Eukaryota > Metazoa > Arthropoda > Insecta > Orthoptera > Acrididae > Schistocerca > Schistocerca americana. Next base: position 745,554,889 of record NC_060122.1, on the reverse strand, counting down.
CAGCGCTTCTGCCATTGATGGCAACATTTCTGGAACTCATCTTCTGTAATATCCTCCAAGACCCTCGTCACAGTTCTTTGGACATCTTGTGTTGTTTGAAAATGGTGTCCCTTGACCGCCATTTTGACTCTTGGAAATAGAAAAAAAGTCGCACAGAGCGATATCTGGTGAATACGGTGGCTGTGGTAGTGCTGAAATTTGGTTTGAGGTTAAAAATTCCTATGCTGACAGAGCAGTATGGGATGGCGCATTATCGTGGTGCAGAATCCGCAATGTTGGCATGGACACGAAGAACTCTTTTTACGAAGTCTTTCTAAAATTTTTTTGTACTAATATTCGTTAATTGTTTGTCCAGGAGGCACCCACTCTTTATGAACAATTCCTTTGGAATCAAAGAAGCACACAAGCATGCATTTCACTTTTGACTTTGACATGCGAGCTATTTTTGGTCTGGGTAATCCCTCTGAGCAGCATTGCGAACTTTGGCGTTTTGTCTCTGGATCGTACTGAAAAAACCAACTTTCATCACCAGTGATAACACGGCTCAACAATTCTGGATTGATTTCCGCTTGCTCTAACAGATCGGCTGCCATATTCTTCTGCGTTTCTAACTGTTTTGGTGTGAGATTTTTGGGGACCATTTTTGCATAAATCTTTCTCATACCAAGATCTTCAGTTATTATTTGACGAACCGTCACTGATAACTTTCGATCAGATCGTACGAGTTCACACACCCTGGCCAAGTTGACATCCGTCTGTGAGGTTGATGGTCGTCCACGGTGGTCTTTATCTTCAACACTCGTTCTGCCTTCACTAAACACTTTATGCCAACGAAAAACTTGAGCTCTTGACATAACATCCTCTCCAAAAGCCTTCTGAAGCTTACTGTAGGTTGTCGTCGCGTTTTCATGTAATTTAACGCAAAAGAAATGACATACCGTTGCGCAATATTATGCGGTTCCATTTCTGTGACAAGAGACACAAACATGTGTTAACTTATTACAGTACAACTCACGACTGAGCAGTTGCATCCATGTGCCACTTGGACTAGAAGCAGCTTATAGACCAAGGTCATAGATATTTTGCCTATGCAAGCCTGCAGGGATGCCACATCTTCCAAAGAAAATCAGTTTCATTACTTTATTGTCGCACCTCGTATACCTGGAGCTATGGTCTATGGTACAGCAGCAGCACCCTAGTGGTTATCCCACGCACCCTGACTACAAATTTGTAGGTCAGTCTGATGGTTACACCTTCTGAGCTGCCATTCATAAACAGCATTTATAACACTTACTGCCCAACAGATGGTACTGTAGTGGGAAAAGCCAAATACAACACTATACTGCGCTGTTTGTTATACCGGCATAATGCATATTACCAAATATGGTAACACGATGCAGCAAATGTTACCCTCTGGGAGGATTTGAGTAAAATGACAGTGAGTTACCTAATGTGTTTGGATTATCGAACCTGAATTTAATATAACAGTAGAAACCAGATAGCTAAAGATTGAAATTTGGAAAATATCATAAGTAACCAAGTTTACTTAAATTAAAAGAAAATGGTCAGCACCTTAATTAGGCACAGTAATATGTACATTACTTTTAAAGAATCTGTACTGAATTTTGGTAAAGGAAAGCTACCATTACCTCTTTCCCAGAGAAGTGCAGTGAAACTAAACTATAATCAGATAAGTGATACAGTGAATACCAGTAGTTACAAATAGTATGTGCAAGCTCTCACAGGAACAATTGACTCTTTATCTCTTCTCAACAGTAATTCTTTGTCATATACAAGTTATCTCATCATCAAATGTTGTGAAAGACACTACTAAAGCAAAATTGGACATGTACATAGTCCTGTTTCAATAGTTACTTTTCATGTAGTACAACGATAATTATAAGACACTTGCAATAGGATTTTTACACTCTGCATGAAGCAATCTTATTTCTATTTTTAGAAATAAAAGCAATTATAGTAACTCTATCTTTCATAGGCAAAGACTTAGGTGGGGGCCCTCAAACTGTCTTTCCAATTTTTACTACACAAAAAACACAAAATGCTAGAAATGCTTCATAATGCAGTTAGTAAATTCATTGTTCAAGAATGTTTCTTCATATTAAGCAACACTAAAGTAAGGATTCTCAACTGGCCATTACACTAAAGCAAATTCAACACACTCTTATGAGACGATTTGTACGATGCAAATTTAGGTATTACACTTTCACAAATTTCACTCACCTTGTAGGACTTTTAAAGCAGTTAATACCGGCGATCTTTTATACAGATTCTTAAGTACGAATTTAAATGCATTTTACTCTAACCAACCTCAAAATAACGCGCTTCCGTTTGTCATTAGCACAACTAGTAATTTTCACTGACAAAATTAAATGCAGTTGATCTTTGAAGCACAAATACTTTGTAATAAAACAAATCAAACATTTTTCATAGATGCAATACTAACTACCTGCCTTGATTACAATGAAATCCACAGCATTTCTATATATCTTGTTGCATTCAGAATTATGCAACATCAACAGTCTCTTATTTTTAAACTTTTTCATATACGGCATACTCGTATGTTGGTGATTATATGGTATGGATCCTAAGAGGTATGACGAAAGCAACTAATTCAAGGGTCGGACACACAGTTTAATATAATTTGCCTTATTATTGCAATTAAACGATACTTAAATCTACTGGTTCATACTTTGACGTAAATCTGACCCCTTCGATTTTGCTCAAGTGGTGGCGCGTTATTGGTGGCGAGTACATGATGGCTACCTGGTCTTTCCTGTGGATGTAATTTGCTCTATTACTTTCTTGTTAGCGACAAAATTACCAACTTTAGAGCCTTTTCCAATAATAGAGCACCATTTTAGAGTCGTACACACATCCGAGACGTTTCCATGTTAATCCAGGTACTGGATGCCTCACTCGCCACTTGCAATGTTCACTCACTTGCTGCTGAGACCAGACTGTCTAGAAGATAGCAGCCGACTGACTGGGCTCTCTCACTTGGCGCCCAGACTGAGCGCCACATATACCTTTTAGCCCACGCCGACCACTTTTTGGCGCGCGCCTGCTCACTTCCGTTGCAAATGGAAAATACTGTTGCTTTTCATTTTATACAATGCAAGTCCCTAGGTATGAACCAGCTTGTACATAGTTGTAAACAAAAATTTTTTTAAAAAGTCATAATTTTAAATTTAACACGTCAACACAAAAGCCACATATTTATATAACATTTGCCACCAATTAATACAAATAATTTAAATAGTAAAGAGAAAACATTTTACACAACTTTCCGCTTCATTACAATAGGTCAAAGACATCACACATTACACAGTGAAAATTACATATTTGGCCCTGAACAGAATTAATCAGTACAAAATATTTACAGTATTAATTATGGTGTTACACATTCCAGGAGACGTTTTCCAACGTGGTAACGTTCACTCACATACCGCTGTTGTAATACAACATATTCTACATAGTCTCGACATGCTGCCTTGTCCTACTCGATCACCTGATCTGCCTTCATTTAAGCACAGTTGGGACATCATCGGCCGACAACTCCAGCGTCATCCACAAACCGCATTAAGCGACCCTGTACTGACCGACCAAGGGCAACAGGTGTCGAACTCCATCCCCCAAACTGACATCCAGCACTTGTTCAACGCAAAGAACTCGCATTTTTATGCTTGTATTCGACATTTTGGCGGCTGCACGGTTACTAATGAAGCAGTATTTCACTCTTACATTAGCTTGCTATCTTGCAATGTTAAGCAGTTAAATACACTCCTGGAAATTGAAATAAGAACACCGTGAATTCATTGTCCCAGGAAGGGGAAACTTTATTGACACATTCCTGGGGTCAGATACATCACATGATACCACTGACAGAACCACAGGCACATAGACACAGGCAACAGAGCATGCACAATGTCGGCACTAGTACAGTGTATATCCACCTTTCGCAGCAATGCAGGCTGCTATTCTCCCATGGAGACGATCGTAGAGATGCTGGATGTAGTCCTGTGGAACGGCTTGCCATGCCATTTCCACCTGGCGCCTCAGTTGGACCAGCGTTCGTGCTGGACGTGCAGACCGCGTGAGACGACGCTTCATCCAGCCCCAAACATGCTCAATGGGGGACAGATCCGGAGATCTTGCTGGCCAGGGTAGTTGACTTACACCTTCCAGAGCACGTTGGGTGGCACGGGATACATGCGGACGTGCATTGTCCTGTTGTAACAGCAAGTTCCCTTGCCGGTCTAGGAATGGTAGAACGATGGGTTCGATGACGGTTTGGATGTACCGTGCACTATTCAGTGTCCCCTCGACGATCACCAGTGGTGTACGGCCAGTGTAGGAGATCGCTCCCCACACCATGATGTCGGGTGTTGGCCCTGTGTGCCTCGGTCGTATGCAGTCCTGATTGTGGCGCTCACCTGCACGGCGCCAAACACGCATACGACCATCATTGGCACCAAGGCAGAAGTGACTCTCATCGCTGAAGACGACACGTCTCCATTCGTCCCTCCATTCACGCCTGTCGCGACACCACTGGAGGCGGGCTGCACGATGTTGGGGCGTGAGCGGAAGACGGCCTAACGGTGTGCGGGACCGTAGCCCAGCTTCATGGAGACGGTTGCGAATGGTCCTCGCCGATACCCCAGGAGCAACAGTGTCCCTAATTTGCTGGGAAGTGGCGGTGCGGTCCCCTACGGCACTGCGTAGGATCCTACGGTCTTGGCGTGCATCCGTGCGTCGCTGCGGTCCGGTCCCAGGTCGACGGGCACGTGCACCTTCCGCCGACCACTGGCGACAACATCGATGTACTGTGGAGACCTCACGCCCCACGTGTTGAGCAATTCGGCGGTACGTCCACCCGGCCTCCCGCATGCCCACTATACGCCCTCGCTCAAAGTCCGTCAACTGCACATACGGTTCACGTCCACGCTGTCGCGGCATGCTACCAGTGTTAAAGACTGGCTGACACTGACGGCGGCGGTGCACAAATGCTGCGCAGCTAGCGCCATTCGACGGCCAACACCGCGGTTCCTGGTGTGTCCGCTGTGCCGTGCGTGTGATCATTGCTTGTACAGCCCTCTCGCAGTGTCCGGAGCAAGTATGGTGGGTCTGACACACCGGTGTCAACGTGTTCTTTTTTCCATTTCCAGGAGTGTATGTCACTTATACAAATGTATTACCAAAATTTCTTTACATTAGTTATTTTTCGGTGTAGCAATTTTTTTTCCATCAGTGCAGTTTCGTTCGAAACGAAGATATTAACGGCAGTACGTCTTCTCTGAATAGCCCCCCGTAAATTTTTTTTCCGATACTCCACTTACTGTGATTAAGACCTGCTCAAAAATATATCAGACTGAATATTTCACGTAAAGGTAACGTTTTTCAAATTGTGATACTGACTTGATGTTAACTCACCTGTAGTAGCGCACAGCTCACATAACCAGCCAGGGTAACGTAACTCATCCACTTGCTGCAACTGACAGCGAACAAAAGAAGTCCAAAGTGGTCACTCAGTCAACCACCTTCAGTCGATAGTGCGTGTGAATGCAAGGTTACAGATTTTACCCTCACGCAGTTCTTGCTATAAGTGTATATGATAAGAAGTAAATTAATTTTAACGATTATTCACGACTCAGTAATTATTTTCTGTTTGAGACATGTTCAGAAAGTAAGTCTACTGTGACAATAATAGGCCGGACTTTTTAGTTTTTTGGGTATTGGCAACGCTGAGTGGTAGTGGGGGATCCCCTTATAACCACCTCATACACTTTCGGTTAATTAGAGCTTAAACGTATACCCTGTTGTGCGGGAAACGCATCTACTCCGAAGAATAAATGAAGTCCGTGAAATGTTGGTGCAGTTTAAACGAATCGCCAATGCTCAATTCTTGCGGTAATAACAACAAGAAGGAAAATTCGGTTAAAGTAAATGAATATAAAATTGGGCTGGATTGAATCACATTAGTCAGTTAAATATAGAAGATGTTATAAATTTATTCAAAGAATCAATGATAATTAAGGGTCGGCAGCTCATTACGTAAACAAAACTATCGTATCAAAAATTACGATCTGTTGTTAACACTTGGAAACTTATGTAAGAATGCTTGGTTTTGTTGCAAGGCGAAAACAGCACAAAACTGTTAAAATTGCCTTGACGTGGTTTAATATCGCTAAAACACAGTGAAAAAATACCTTTCAGTAAAGTAGCAACTCATGAAAATCAATTACTAATAATGAAAACAACAACAAAATCACATCATTAGCAAACAATTACGTAGTAACTGAAAAAATTCTTTATGTCATTCATTGGCTTACTGTCTTTAATTTTACTCAAAATGTAATTTATGTTCATAAATTACTGAATGTAGCTTAAAATCTATCGTAATTATATAGCGCCAATCAATAACCACTTTCCTGTGAGATACAGTTACATAATTTGCAATGTCAAAATTTCGGTTGTGAAAGAACGACAGATTTCGTGATATGATATCACTGACTTGTTGGTTTTATGCAACTTCAACTCGTATTACTATTCGTTAAATATTAATTCTTACTTACAAACTTTGATTCTTAGAAAAAATGCATCGAAAAGTAAAATTGCCAGGAAAAAAATGGTAGCCTATTGAGTTCTATCGCACCCTGACCAGAGGGATCAACACAGGCACACAGTAGCATGTAATCTCACGTTGTACTGTACATATGTGTGGCAGATGTCGGTAAGAAATCCCGCCAAGCGCGAGACACGTGCTGTGATCCGACTCTTATTTGCGCAACAAATAATGCCTAACGAACTTTTTTCGCGAGTCAACACGGTTTAGGGCGATGGCGTTATGAAGCAGATCGAATAAATGTTCATGACGAACAGAGGAGTGTAAGACCGCCTTTCTTTGACTAATGAGTTGGTGCCAAAAGTTGAGAAAACTGTTCTCCAAGACAGCTGACTGACAGTGTATGAGAGTTCTACCCTGTTTCCATAACTCTCCAGAGCTCTTTTACGCGAAACGCTAATAGAAACTTTGGGATACCGGAAACTATGCGCAAAAAAGGTCGTAAAACACCTGACAGAGAAACTCAAGAAATGTCGGTTAAATGGGGCCTCGAGTGTTTTGAGCGACTTGAATTGGAAGTGAGGATCTGCTGAGCTCTGTTGTGACTGGATATGAAACGTGGGTTCATTGCACGCCTGAGACAAAATGATAGTCGTACCAGTGCCGTCACAACAATTATCCATGCAAAAAATCATTCAAAATCACGATTTCGGGTAAAAAAATCATGTCATCAGTGTTTTGGGACGGAAAATGCATCATTCTGGTCGAATTTCTACCTCAGGGGAAGACCGCCAACGCACAACGAGACCCTAATAGGAAAAGAAAAAAATAGCTCAGTATTCAAAGCAAAAGGAGAGAGTACTGAGGAAAGGAGTGAGCTAGTTGCAATACAACGCCCGTCCACACACAGCCTAAAGCCGTCGGCACACGGACCGTGCTCTCGAACGTTAACGTTGAGTGTGCCAAGTTCAACGTGCTGCTGAACGCTCAGGAACGGATCGACTTGTGCGTACGGTACGTGGACCCCAACGTGGTATATGCGATCGCAACGCACTCCAGCGGCAGTTGAGGGATACTTCTAGTTCGTAAATCACACTGTTTACTCAACGGGCGGGCTTAAAATTCCCACGCTAGCTCTATTAGAACGCACATTTCCTCCATCGTCCACGAAAAGGGAAGTACCATGTCCAATCAGTAAGGACACAGGCTTACAAAAGTTCCATGACAAACAGCGCGGTACATATTTGGAATACTTCTTGTCCTGGATTGGCAAGACAGCCAACCCACTATGAGAGGAAGCCGAAAGGCACGCGTTTTAGCTCACGCAGGCTAGCGTGAGGTCTGGAACAGGTCAAGGAAATGAGGCTAACAAAAAACGTACGTAGCTGCTGGAATACTTAACTTTAATCCATAATTGGTGAACATCGCTCTTGACGGTACATGTTTTACAGCATCAATCGTAACTGGTAATGGCGCCTTGCTAGGTCGTAGCAAATGACGTAGCTGAAGGCTATGCTAACTATCGTCTCGGCAAATGAGAGTGTATTTTGTCAGTGAACCATCGCTAGCAAAGTCGGCTGTACAACTGGGGCGAGTGCTAGGAAGTCTCTCTAGACCTGCCGTGTGGCGGCGCTCGGTCTGCAATCACTGATAATGGCGACACGCGGGTCCGACGTATACTACCGGACCGCGGCCGATTTAAAGGCTACCACCTAGCAAGTGTGGTGTCTGGCGGTGACACCACACTTCTCTGCATACGATAAACATTATTTCATCATTCCCACATTTTAGTAAAACCCCAAGGTTAGGCTTACTTGATCACTGTTCCTACCCAGTAGCAGAATCTTTGCAACATGTAAATTACGAAGCGTAAGAGAAAAAGGAGCAAAATAACTTTATACAAGTAGCGCAAGCTGTCCTGTATATTAAGCCAATCGATCAAAGTCACCCCTCAAAAAAAGGTGAACTTATATTTATATAACATCAAATATTATAGCATATACTTATATTAAACTAATACTAAAGTATCAGAACCTAATAAACGCGAATGTTTGGAAAAAAAATTTATAACTCTTAAGACGCGAATCACCGCCCCAACAAAAAGTTCTTCATGGACAGAAACGCTACCCATTACGCCTTTTTATTTTTATTTCTGTTCGTTGTTGATCGTTATGGACGTCACATGACATCCGTCCAAGTTCGTTGTTCATCGTTTCACTCAGTTTTTTATTACAAAGGCCAGCCAGCTCTCTGACCGAACACTCTGAGCTACCGTACCTGCAAAAACCATCCACAGACTGACCGGTTCACCGGACCTCGACACAAATCCGACGGGCGGATTCGTGGCGGGGACCAGGCGCTCCCTCCCGCCCGGAAAGCAGGGCGTTAGACCGCACGGCCATCCGGTCGGGACAAGCTAAACCTCAAACTCGGCATGTCTATTTAATCATTTTGTATTACCACTTGCTAAAACCGCTAATGGTAGATAATCATGTTACTAATTGAAATTTAATTATAACAAATTGTACCAAGAACAATGCGTTTTTGGTGGATCTTCAGCGTGTCGCTGCCTTCAAATAGCCTACTCTCATAATACGCAGGTTCCAATTATTCTTTTGCCACGAGTATGATGTTTCTCATAATTTTATTGGAACGAATCACACAATTAACAACGGGTTTTCCAGTGATTCTCAAATTGCTGGTGCTCAGAAACGGCATATATACATATAGGCTTGAAATGAACGCCAATATGGCGCCTCACAACTCTGTACTGAAGGGAGACGGCGTGCGTGTGACGTAGTTGGCGCTGTGCTATCTCATTGGTCAACGCTCAGACGCACGCTCAGAACATCTGACATGCCAGATATTGCTCTGCACGTTCGGAAAGACTCCCGAACGTGCTATTCCACGCTATGACGTCAGAAACTCGGCACGCTCACCGCTCAACGTTCGGATGCACGGTCCGTGTGCCGACGGCTTTAGCCATCAAGGTGCTCTTGGATAGAGTTGGGGAGGTGTTTTGAAACACGCACCGTATTCCCCTGACTCGCCTTCACATTATCATACTTTCACCCCCTCCCCTCTAAAGGTAAACATGAATGGAATTAAATTTTCCATCGACGAGCAGGTACAGAAAGAGATTCTGAAGTGGGGCAAGAAGCTCCGAGAGAGTTCTTCGAGGAGGGAGTAAAGAAGTTAATGCTGGGGCTCACCACATGCTTTGAATGGATGACTATTATTTGGAAAAACAGTCAACAAGTGTATCAGCAATAGCCTTCAGTTTTTTCAAATATAATTTTTCTGCGGAACTAAAAAATCTAGTATAACAAAAGGAAGAGACCTAAAAGGTAAATTAGAGATTTACGGTATAGGTATATAAATCAACTGGATATGAGAAGGAGTCCAGCTACTAGCCATAGGTGGAGTAGCTGTCTTGGATGGCGGGACAATTGGGTAGCGAGCGCGAGTGCATTGGCGTCGTAGTACAAACTTCTTAGAGACACTGTACCTGTCATAAATCGAGTACGCATGCTGAGATTCAACTATGTGCAGATTCCGAGTCCATACATTACTCAGACCGTTCTCAAAGAGAATAGTGTTTACGCACCTTTTAAGCAAAGGTGTGAATTAACTAATGGCAATAGCATGAGGCCTTTAATACGCTCAGGAATTCCGTGAAAATAACGAACTGTTGAGTTTCAATAGGTATTGCCTAACCACGGTTGGCTGTTCAAATAAGTTATTGCAATGCCCATTCAGTAAATAACCGGGAATGATGTGTAAAACTGCTTCGACAATGTTTGTGCTTCTTTGGTATTTTTAGTGGTGTCCTAGAACTACAATCATATGTGATTAGCACACCTGCCTCTCGCCCGGGGGTTGGCAGTGCCATTGCAGGTTGGCACCAACGTGGAGCTGCGGAGTGTCATTTGATTTCTGTTAGCTGAAGAGTTAAAACGAATCGAAATTCACCGTCGGACGACAGCGTAATTCTGTGAAACTTGTTTCGAATGTAAGTGTACGAGTGGACAGATATGTTCACACGTTATGTTCAAACAAGTGTTAAAAGATTCGTTGCGTCCAGGACGCTCTGTTTGTGCAGTCACGGAAGACAACAACATTACGAGGGTTGATGTGTTGATACGAGAAAACGAGCATTTTGCGGTGACTACTATTCCAGCGACGATGAACATTACTGTCGGATAAGCCCATCACATTATTCATAACGTACTGATGTCCAAGAAAGTGTTAGCGAGGTGGGTTCCAAAACGTTTCACATCAGAAATGAAAGAAAGGCTCTTAGAGATGAGCAGGGTGATTTTGTAACAGAACTGGACTGAGGAGGAGATATTTCTTCGCCATAATGTGAAGGGACATGAAAATTTCCGGCTTGTCCTCTATTTTAAGAGACAATGACTCATAAATCTTAAATATTTTAAGATTCTGTGTTATATCTAGTCTGCTCAGTGTTACCTTAGGCAAAATATTTTAATGTGTTTCAAGGGTGATTCCCTCATTCTCAATTTTCCAATCACAACCTGACACTCTCCTCTGTTAAACTGCACTGAAGCTACAAAGAAACTGGTATAGGCATGTGTATTCAAATACAGAGATATTCAAACAAGAAGAATACAGCGCTGCGGTCGGCAACGCCTGTATAAGACAAGAAGTCTCTGCTGCAGTCGTTAGATCGGTCACTGCTGTTTCAATGTTAAGTTATCAAGAGTTAAGTGTGTTTGAACATGGTGTTAAACTTGGCGCACGGCGATGGGATACATTCGAGGTAGCAATGAAGTAGAGATTTTCTCGTACGACCATTTAACGACTGTAACCTGAATGTCAGGAAACAGGTAAAATATCAAATCTCCAACATCGCTGCAAGAACGGGACCAACGAAGACTGAAGAGAATCGTTCAAAGCGACAGAAGTGCAATTATTCCTCAGATTGTTGTAGATTTGAATGCTGAGCCATCAACAAGTGTCAGTGTGCGAACCATTCAACGAAACATCATCGATATGGGCTTCCGGAGCCGAAGGCCCACTCGTGTACCCTTGGCGACTGCACCACAAAAAGCTTTCCGCCTCGCATTGGCCCATCAACACCGAAATTGGATTGTTGATGACTGGAAACGTGTTACGCCGACCGCTGGTGGCCGAGCAGTTCTAAGCGATACAGTCTGGCACCGTGCGACCGCTATGGTCGCAGGTTCGAATCCTGCCTCGGACATGGATGTGTGTGATGTCCTTAGGTTAGTTCAATTTAAGTAGTACTAAGTTCTAGGGGTCTGATGACCTGAGATGTTAAGTCCCATAGTGTTCAGAGCCATTTGAACCATTTTGAAACATATTTCCTGGTCGGACGAGTTTCGTTTCAAATTGATCTAGCAGATGGACGTGTACAGGTACAGAGATAACCCCATGAATCCATGGACCCTGCATGTCAGCAGGAGACTGTTGAAGCTGGTGGAGGCTCTGTAATTGTGAGGGGCGTATGCAGTTGGAGTGATATGGGACGCGTAATACGTCTAGATACACTATGACAGGTTACACGTACTTAAGCATCCTTTCTAATCACCTGCATGCATTCATGTCCATTGTAAATTCCGACGTACTTGGGCAGTTTCAGCAGGACAACGCGACACCCCAAACGCCAAGAATTGCTACAGAGTGGCTCCAGGAACACTGTTCTGAGTTTAAACACTTCCGCTGGCCACCAAACTCCCCGGACATGAGCATTATTGAGCATATCTGGAATGGTTTGGAACGTGCTGTTCAGAAGAGATCTCCCTTGTACTTTTGCGGATTTATGGACAATTATGGAGGATTCATGATGTTTGTTCCTCCAGCGCTACTTCAGACATTAGTCGAGTCCATGCCATGTCGTGTTGATGCGCTTCTCAGGGACCCTACACGAAATTAGGCAGGTGTACCAGTTTCTTTGGCTCTTCAGAGTGTTTTAGATGTTGCGGAGCTACAGACTGGGCATTTTAATCACTAACTGCCCTTAGGCATACATCTGGTGTTCCATGCGAAAGTGTTGGTGTGTATGACGGAGAGGTTGCCCTATGGTGGCATCCGATGTCATTTTGTATTTTACCATCTGTTGCATACTTTTCACAAAACAAAACTACATTCGTCTCTCATCGGGTATGTACAGATGCTGATGACCTCGCTGTTGAGCGCCCGGTATACACCACCACCACCACACCACCACTTAATCAGAGATGTGAATTACCCTGGTGTTTTACATTTTCTTTTTTTTTTTTTTTTTTTTTACTGTGATCTCCAGCAAGAGGATCACTTACGTTACCCCGGGTACCTGCACTGCGTGCTAATACAAGATAGTCAACGCCAATTTCTGTTACTTTTCGATAACGTTCTGTTTACGTGAATAGTACTGTGAGATACGTATTTGAACAGGTCTTGAGAAGATAAAGGGAATTACTGGATAACGAATACAGAGTGCAGTTTAAAATAGATCTTCGTAATGTTCTAAGCTACAACTAGAGAAATCATCCTGGTAGCCAACCGACATTTGTTTGTACGTGTTTCAAATGGCTCTGGGCACTATGGGACTTAACATCTGAGCTCATCAGTCCCCTAGAACTTAGAACTACGTAAATTTAACTAACCTAAGGACATCACACACATCCATTCCCGAGGCACGACCGTAGCAGTCTCGCGGTTCAGGACTGAAGCGCCTAGAACCGCTTGGCCACCGCGGCCGGCTGGTACGTGTTTTATTTTGCTTTCAGACTGTAAGTTATTTCGCATGATCAAGAACAAATATGACGCCCTACATGCACAACCGTCGTGATGGATGTGGTAGTTAGGACGCCCTTCATGTAGTTCTGTCAAACCTGACTGATAAAACAATGTGTGTCAAATTTCTTTTAAACCTTCAGCATTGTGTAAATGGTTGTAGCGCAGAGGTGTAGTGTAGTGATTTGTGGTAGTAAATGCAGTGTTAATTAGTAGTAGATATAGCTGCTGTGAAAGCATGTAGTATTATATAATTATGGTAGTGCGTGTAGTTTCATTAGTGGGTGATTTACAGGAAATAATTCTAAGAATTTTAATGACGATGTTTACAACCTGTGGTTAGGTTGTAAGCGACAAGCGACAGTATAAGCGTTCAGTCCCAGTGCTTAGTGGTACCACACAGGTCACGTCCTACATATTTACTTTCTTTAGCTTCCTTTAAATTCTGCATTCCGTGCTCTTCAAGAAAAGAAATTCTTCTCTTAGCAAAAGTTGATGCATTTTACATATTTGTCCTTTATATTCTTATCTGTGTGATGTGAAGAGAAAGTAGGAGAAAATTTAGTATAATGTACGGGCAAAATAGTAAAGATGGTAACTGAGATACCAACAGCGCTGAAACGTCAGTAAGCGATGAAGTAATTCAAAGATGGTACTTTATTCTTATGTTATTTACAGAAAATATCAAAAACAAAAAGAACGTGTAAATGAAACTGATTTTGCTTTGTTTCATACTTTTAGGTGAATATTCATTTCAAAGCATTTACTAGAGACAGATTGTGTACTCTATGTTTTCCGCATGGTTGCCCGAATAAAATCTGTGTGTTCGATGAACGTTATCTCTATATTCGAGCCACATGATTTCGAATATAGTTGTTGGAATTTCAATAGCTGTCCCCCCCCCCCCCCCAATTGTCTTTAGGAATGAAACCAGCGACTGGCAACAAAGCTTATAGAGTCGGGTCAGCAATGTCTGGACCACCCAGAGGGTGACCGAAGTAGGACGAGTTGGGAAAACGAGTTGCGCAGCTTCTAGAACCACCAGTCCACAAGAGACCGGCGGGTATCGCGTCAAAAAACGAGCCTTTTAGGTCTCTCTCTCTCTCTCTCTCTCTCTCTCTCTCTCTCTCTCTCATACACACACACACACACACACACACACTCACACACACACACACACACACACATTATCGATATGCGGTTATTTCAATCTGTCACTCCAATTCTCTTATAAGCGTCAAGAATCACCAGGATCTGGGCTCAAACCAGGTTTAGCTCTCACACGCCAGTGAGAATGGCGCTCGATCTACCCATGAATGGTTCACAACTTCAGTACCACTCTTCCTCTCCCCCCTTCTCTCTCTCTCTCTCATACACACACACACACACACACACACACACACACACACACACATTATCGATATGCGGTTATTTCAGTCTGTCACTCCAATTCTCTTATAAGCGTCAAGAATCACCAGGATCTGGGCTCAAACCAGGTTTAGCTCTCACGCGCCAGTGAGAATGGCGCTCGATCTACCCATGAATGGTTCACAACTTCAGTACCACTCTTCCTCTCCCCCCTTCTCTCTCTCTCTCTCTCTCTCGCTCTCTCACACACACACACACACACACACACACACACACACACACACACACACACACTTTATCGATATGCGGTTATTTCAATCTGTCACTCCAATTCTCTTATAAGCGTCAAGAATCACCAGGATCTGGGCTCAAACCAGGTTTAGCTCTCACGCGCCAGTGAGAATGGCGCTCGACCTACCCATGAATGGTTCACAACTTCAGTACCACTCTTCCTCTCCCTCCTTCTCTCTCTCTCTCTCTCTCTCTCTCTCTCTCTTTCTCTCATACACACACACACACACACACACACACACACACACACACACACACATTATCGATATGAATTTTTCACAGACTGGAATTGAAGGCAAGGCCGCATGTTTGCAGCAAATATACAAACTTTGACAAGCAGACGTAAGTGTAGCTTTTACGCTACAAAGTTATAAACGGTACAGTGCCTAGTGATAGTAAAATCCTAAAAGTAATGTAAATGAGAACGTAGTGCTTGTTGCAGGAAGGTAGTGCAAGTGGTCTATGAGTTAACGTGTTGTGAACACATTGTAAACACCGACAGCTGCTGGTTTTAGCCATGTTGAACCTGCTGGATATGACACCTTATATTTTTTTCCGTGTGTGGTAAATCCATCTGTAGAAACAGTTCGTTCATTATAACCCTCTTCCAGTACTTTTGGCGTTTAAAGACGGTGCGTAAACTACGAGGGCAGTTCAATAAGTAATGCAACACATTTTTTTCTGAAACAGGGGTTGTTTTATTCAGCATTGAAATACACCAGGTTATTCCCCAATCTTTTAGCTACACAACACTATTTTTCAACGTAATCTCCATTCAATGCTACGGCCTTACGCCACCTTGAAATGAGGGCCTGTATGCCTGCACGGTACGATTCCACTGGTCGATGTCGGAGCCAACGTCGTACTGCATCAATAACTTCTTTATCATCCGCGTAGTGCCTCCCATGGATTGCGTGCTTCATTGGGTCAAACATATGGAAATCCGACGGTGCGAGATCGGGGCTGTAGGGTGCATGAGGAAGAACAGTCCACTGAAGTTTTGTGAGCTCCTCTCGGGTGCGAACACTTGTGTGAGGTCTTGCGTTGTCATGAAGAAGGAGAAGTTCGTTCTGATTTTTGTGCCTACGAACACGCTGAAGTCGTTTCTTCAATTTCTGAAGAGTAGCACGATACACTTCAGAGTTGATCGTTTGACCATGGGGAAGGACATCGAACAGAATAACCTCTTCAGCGTCCCAGACGACCGTAACCATGACTTTACCGGCTGAGGGTATGGCTTTAAACTTTTTCTTGGTAGGGGGCGTGGGTGTGGCGCCACTCCATTGATTGCCGCTTTGTTTCAGGTTCGAAGTGATGAACCCATGTTTCATCACCTGTAACAATCTTTGACAAGAAATTGTCACCCTCAGCCACAAGACGAGCAAGCAATTCCGCACAGATGGTTCTCCTTTGCTCTTTATGGTGTTCGGTTAGACAACGAGGGACCCAGCGGGAACAAACCTTTGAATATCCCAACTGGTGAACAATTGTGACAGCACTACCAACAGAGACGTCAAGTTGAGCACTGAGTTGTTTGATGGTGATCCATCGATCATCTCGAACGAGTGTGTTCGCACGCTCCGCCATTGCAGGAGTCACAGCTGTGCACGGCCGGCCCGCACGCGGGAGATCAGACAGTCTTGCTTGACCTTGTGGCGATGATGACACACGCTTTGCCCAACGACTCACCGTGCTTTTGTCCACTGCCAGATCACCGTAGACATTCTGCAAGCGCCTATGAATATCTGAGATGCCCTGGTTTTCTGCCAAAAGAAACTCGATCACTGCTCGTTGTTTGCAACGCACATCCGTTACAGACGCCATTTTAACAGCTCCGCACAGCGCTGCCACCTGTCGGAAGTCAATGAAACTATACGAGACGAAGCGGGAATGTTTGAAAATATTCCACAAGAAATTTCCGGTTTTTTCAACCAAAATTCGCCGAAAAAAAAATGTGTTGCATTACTTATTGAACTGCCCTCGTACTACGCTCTGTCTGTAGTTTTGTCACTGCAACCGTCATCTGCTCAATCGTATATTTAGAATTGCATCGTAGAAACTTGTCTCATTTAGTTCTATTCCATGATCTTCATAAGCCAGAGAACTTAATTACTACTGTCTTTCTTAGAATTTTCACGGCATTGCAGGTAAAGACGTGTGTTGCAGTTACTACGATACGCGCTGTTGCGGAAGCAGCATAAACCTAATTTAAATTCTCCATCACACCAGATCATAGAGTAATAGCTTCTTTCTGTGTATTAGAAGGCAGTCTAAAATACTCACCCGCTCAAGGTGAGTTTCAAAGACAAGGCTTAATACACGACTGAATGGTTAGTTCATAAGTGACGCAGAAACTGTTTTATTTGTATTAATACACGATGGTAGCCTGCTGTGTGGTTCTTGTCGTCGGGGTTCAAACCTGAAACTTTTCTTTTATGCTTGGTGCCCACAGCTTTTGGATATGTATTAAAGGACATCTTCAAGACATCATGAAATGTGTTTCAGTATAGGCCCTGTAAGAAAGGGAAGTATGTCCACCGAAGTATTATAGTTAACTTCATGACGTTCGAGGCGCCAACTGCTTTTGTTGTACGAAGTTTTGTGACAGATTTTGTCACATCTGAAGATGGCGCCTGTTTTATATATATTTAAGCGGTCTTTGACATGATAAATTATTTATTAAAAATTGACTACCATACTACAGAAGAAGTTTCGTACTGAACAACGGTTCCGTACAACGCAACTGAAACTCATATTGATCGAATTATTTACTTTATTTTTTGAAACATATGTCTTATACGGAATGTAGATATTTAGATTTTGCTGTTTGCAGAGTACACCGACGATCGCTTTAACAAGCCATTCCGTGCTATAAGGAACTTCTTGTGAAGCGAGTATTATGGTGCTGCGGTAACTGCCTATTTCCAAGCGTTAATGACAATAACGAAAGCCTAATTGAATTCTTCGAGCGAAATGGATTACGAGCAGCCGCCGGCTGTTTCAAAAATTCAAATTCCGCTATAAATATACATGAGTAAAAACATAGCGACTCTCAGACTGCTAATCACGTATGTGATGAAAAAATTCCATCCACTGCAGGCAGAGCCCGTGCGAGCTTAAACGTATATTTTACTGCAGCACGTGTGACAAATAACGGCGGCACCGTGTGTACTTTCTTCAGAATCTTCGTCCCCGAAATTAAATGATAGCTAACAATGTAGAAGAAACACGCTGAGTGAGAAAACTGTTACAGCATGTAGCCTTTTTTGTGCTTGGGTCAACATCCACTTTAAGGATGTTGAAGCAAGTAATTTTACTATGTAAGGCTGTCTTCTGTTCAAAAGAAACTCTTTAATTCATTAGTTATCGATAACACCAAGAGGATGAAATCAGTTAACTGGCAGTGATGTAAAGCTGTTGACATAAAAGCCCACGTTTAGCATAAAATGACCTCTATCTAGATACTTAAAAATATGTTACGCTAGTATTTTTCTTGCGTAAAATAGAGTAGATGCTTATTCTGCAGCCAAAACGTGATATGGAGAAGGAAAACTGGTGGATTGATATTCGCTGTATAGGAACTGTTGTGCTATTCTTCTATATACAGACACCGGCAATTACTTGTTTCATACTACAGGAGTGTGAAGACAACTCTCTGCTATATCACGTAATACAAATCCACAATGGAGAAGACGTTAAAGATATTGGAATCAAGTAGACTGCTGAACAAAATCGAGTACATTGGTCTTATTGCAGGAGTTTATCTTGTGGAGACTGAAGCAGTGCCACTCATATTACAGTAGAAGAATAGAATGTATATGTAAAGACACAGGTAATATCGACTCGTGTAAGTCGTACAAAAAAAAAGTGTCCTAGGTAATAGAATACGTTTTGTGAAATTCAAGATTGGTCGAAACGTAGAGATGAGTTTGATTGCTTGGGCAATAACTGATGGGATTATATCAATGGTGGTACAAGTCCATTACGTCCACTTTTCTGTCTATGATGCTTCTGATATTAATGGTCGAAACAAACAGAAAGAAAGGTTCATCTCTTGGAAAAAGCCATATGCTTGAATATTTCTGGTATCTTAACTACAGATTTTTCAGCACTCATTTAACTTTAGGACCCTGTATCTCAGAATGAACAAAAATGGGCATGTATCACTATTGAAATAAGCCCTTCAGCTGTACTTGCCATGTTGTGTACCAAATGTGTTCTATATTTAGAACTTAGAAGTACCTAACAAATGAAGAATTTACGTGTTTAAGCATCAGTTTGTTCGTCAGTTTCAGGATCATATGCCAGATGCACATGTTGCAAAAAGGATTGAAGTGCACCGTTAATGTTGTCAACAGAAGCTAGCACATTTTAGCTACCAAGAGCATCCCTCTGGAAACGTGATGGTTCGTCTTCATCATCCACAATATGTGAGATTCCCCATGGTGAGAATTCAGCGCAGGGCAGAACGTAGGCGATTATAGGGGCAAGCAGATATCTGCAGAGTGTAAATATTGTGACGGGTGGTGGAACTGTGTGGTGTAACTGTGCGTGTGTTGTGTTGTACAAGTTCCGCAGGATCACAATAAAATTAGTTACTTATTATTAATGTAACATGAGATTTTATTTAAACACTGCTTTGCCTAGCTAATGAACGTTATTTTTTTAAAGAAACCTCCACCCGGGAAACGTGTAGCAATGTTGTCTGTCAAACAGTGTAAATGTCACTAAGTTCATTCACAAAAGTAATCATTTATAACCAACAAACAAGCTAAACTTATGATAAGTAATCTAAACTAAACAAAATTAATGATTTTTAGTAATTTCAGTGCTATTACTCTTTGCTAGTTGCAGATCGTTTATCAAAATTAATGTTACTTTTATCTTGAGGTGGTAACACTTTCCTTTAAGAAAAATGAACATTTTTGTCACACGATGCCAAACGTACACAACACTAATGTATTTTCTTGTCAAAATATTTCATAAAAGTTGTTAGGAAACGACCAGGCGTCATACAACAGCAGGTAAGAATTTATATCACGTAAGATGCTGTTTGCATTCACAGAAGTTCGATGTATTGACAGACTAACTGTAATTAATTACCTCAGTGTTGGTCCTCGGCCACTAGTACACAACTGTAATTATAACTAACAACATTTAAGTCTGTATAGAAAATCAATTTAAAACTGCCGCTGCAACATTTCACTTTGATGGCGGCTAACATAAGACAGTCACTTATCGTTTCTGGTTCAGGCTGTGCTTTACTTGTAATAAATAACATAGATTGAATCTTTTCTCACCTTCACTGTATGCGTTAACATTTGAAAATATTTATCAATGTTACAAAACACATGAATTTTCACCATTTTCCAGTAAACTGCACTGCAGATGAATAGCGCTAATGGCTGCGCTCTCTGATAGATGAGCATAAAACTTAACATTTATATATGATGAGAATTACAATGAAATAAAACTCAAAACAAAAAAGATGTATTTCAGTTACATGTAACCTCTATTTTCAAATATAGGCTAACAACATAACAAAGTTTTAGTACAGTTTTTACAGACCTCTGTCGAAAAGTCGAGACATCAATCACATCCTACGAGTACAGCAGTTCGAACAAGAAGCACTTTCCAGCAAAATCATAGATAACAAAAGATTCAGAATTTAATTATCTTTTTACTTGGGTATTGTCTGAGATACAGTTTTGCACAAAATATTAAATTATCTCGTTGACGATAATTGTTTATTATTTTTACTAACGATGGAGTCATTTTTATTAGTATTACGAGAGTAGGATTAAAGTTCAATCACACTCCATATACAATGCTGTCGTGAATATTATTTTGAACAAAATATAGTCGTGGATATTACAATCTGTTGGCTGGTAGTATAAATAAACATTTTCTGACGAAGAGAAGAATTGTTACGTTTCATAAAAATTCATATGTCAGGAAGTCTTGGTCCGAAGTGTAGGTTAATACGGAAGTGAACCCCTAACTATAAACATGACAGAGAAGAAGAGAAGAGAAGCTTCTGAAACATGTTGCTACAGGAGAATGCTGAGGATTAGAAGGGTTGATCGAATAGCTACACGTATTGTACCTAGAGGATAGTGTATTTAGGAACACATGATGTTTTGGTAGGTATTTAGGTGTCGCCCAGAGAAGGAGGTTCCATGGGAAGGTTGGTTCCTAGCAATGGAACGACAAGGAGGTACAGTCGCTGCCAGACTCGACAAAGAACAAGAGATGGCGTAGACATGCCCTGAAGAGATCCATACGTCACGGCTGCAGAATACAGTACTTACTAACTGCAGAGCCGACTGCCACACAGCGAAGTCTGGCACCATCGCGGAAGACAATAGCATCGCCTCACTACAGCCAGCATATCGAGAATTGTACTAGACAGAACCATGTAGCAAAGTTTGCACCCTATTGTAATTTGAGAGAAATGATTATTATCTGGTGCTGCAACAAACTATACGTAAGTGTTCAGTGACAGTAACAAGTTCACTTATATGTAATTATTTTTCCTGTAACTTAACAATTTCCTTGCCGTTTCAATGAGTTTTAATTAATGTGTTGTAATAAGGGTTCTTACACAACCCGTGTGTACGTATCTCATAACTGCATTGCAATATTTTTATTATATTAACATTGTTCTTACCTACAAGGTAATACCTGTGAATCAGATGGCTGAACCGCATTACCAACACTTTTCACTAGCCAACATATTATAATGTACAGCAATTATTGAGGTTCTTTATAGAGATTGTTAATTGGCTTGTACTTTTAGCACCAGTTTTGTAATAACCTCTGACAGCTGGTTGTCAGGTGACATAACTGGCAGTCATAATAGGTCTTTAACAAAATCCATGCACACTACATATTAAGTGTTCGTTTATGAAAATTTTATATCTTCTCCCAATAGACAAGAAATTTAAATCCTCATAACTTTCATGTGATTATTTCATGTTGCTAGTTTGTCACTAAATGTTAGTTGCTTTAGTAAGTAATTGTGGAAAATTTTTTATGATCTCATTCCAATTTGTCTATAGTACGATGTATATTTTGGTAATAATTTGTACTGCTCCCTTTCCTAAGTTATGACGGTTTTTCTGGATGCACGATGTCTATTACTACTTATCCACACCTTGCATTTTAGATTAATTTTATCGCCTACTTTGGATATATGGGTATTTTCAAAATCAGCTTTTATGTTATACGGGGTCCCATTGATGATATGAGACATGTAATAAAATGAGCTCTTTAACATGAGCATTCAAAACCGTTTGCTTGACAGTTTTCATTTCTGTTGTCTCAATTGCAAATGTGTGTGTGATGGGATCTGACCCAGTGGTTGTGCAAAAGTGTATAACCAGAGCGAGATGTATTTTTTGGGACTAAGCTTACACTGTTTCCTTATATCCAAGTTCTGTTTGTATCATGTGAGGAATTTTTTCTATATAATAGGTGTTGTTGGTAGTGGAGGTTTCTACTAGGCTAGCGTATTTCGTACACTTGTGTCTCTAGCAAAAATTTTACTAATTCTTTGCAATTTGTAACAGTAGTTCTTACTGATGAGTGCGCTAAACGATATCTGCATCCACAATGTGTTTTTGTATCAGTCTGCTTTTCATAATTATGATGGTTTCTTGTAATTAAGCCTCAGAAACAGTTATAATGTGTTAACATGTCCAAAGGGGACGAAGAGATGTGTGTATCATCATGTCGTTAAATAATATAAAAATTGTTAGTCTGCACCCTAAAAAGTTTTATAAAGAATTTTGTGTTTCATGACATTTTCACCTGTTAAATCGTGGCATATTGTACAATCACGACTATTTATGTATTTGACTTCTTGGTTGCAACGTAATACTTTACGTAAATTAAGAACTTTGCACCTCTGACTTCCCACGCCAGATGGCGGTTACTGTGCTATAACAAATGCTGTTATATTTGATGTCATGTTATTTGTATATTTTTTCTTGTTATTAGTCCTGTAATCTGACACCTTATAATTTACCTGTTGAATTTTATTGTTGCATGTTTTTTAAGCTGTTTTGAAAACAACACGCCAGTATATGTTGGCAAGATGTGCATTTCCCCCTTCATTTTTGCTATGCGTTTTTAATGTACAATTTTAATTTTGAAATAATTAATTAATGATTTGCAAGTGCATATTTGGTACTTTGTGGTGATCTCTTGCCAAATAAAGTAACGTTAAGTCTTCACGGGACATATGTCCCATAGAGGGCGTTTCAAGCCCCTGTAACACCGAGGTCTGCTGTGTAGGTGAATGTAAACAGCGGCTTCAGTTATTGTGATCGTTTCATAGCTTCTCTTACTGCTAATAACTAGACACTAGTCCTACCAGCTTTAATTTGTACGCTAAAGGTATGTTCTTACCAAAATGGTTCAAATGGCTCTGAGCACTATGGGACTTAACTTCTGTGGTCATCAGTCCCCTAGAACTTAGAACTACTTAAACCTAACTAACCTAAGGACAGCACACACATCCATGCCCGAGGCAGGATTCGAACCTGCCACCGTAGCAGTCGCGCGGCTCCGGACTGGGCGCCTAGAACCGCTCAGCCACCGCGGCCGGCTGTTCTTACCAACTGTTTGTTTACACTCAGGTGTGCTCCCTGCCGCCGTTGGATAAGCAGCTGAGCAGCAAGTCGTATACTCCTAGCTCACTCATTTGTTACATAGTTTAATTCTTAATTTCTTTGCGTGTTTTTGGTTCTTGCATTGTTTAATTCATAAATTTCGGGCGTATTATAGTATTTGAGAGTGTAGCATCGTGTTTTAGTACCTGAATAGTGTAATTTCGCTTAGTCTCCTTCCGCCGCCGAGCAGTGTCAGCAGTGCGCAAGTAGCAGCATTACTGCATTTACTAGGCAATCTTGTATTTTAATAACCGTTTAAATTTTGTCGATTTGTTTGCGCTCTCTGTAGATTAGTTCAGACGTTCTTAGCTAAACAGTTTTTAGCATGGATAGGGACTGCAACTGCTGTGTTCGGATGCAGGCTGAGTTGGCATCCCTTCGCTCCCAGCTTCAGGCAGTGTTGGCTTCGGTCACACAGCTTGAGGCTGTTGCCAATGGGCATCACTGTGGGGGTCGGGATGGGGGTTTGTCGGGGACGGCCAGCTCGTCCCACGCATCCCCTGATCGGACTACGACTGTGGTTGCCCGGGATACTGCCCGCATTGAGGCTGATCCCTCACCTGTGGTAGAGTGGGAGGTCGTTTCAAGGTGTGGCAGGGGGCGAAAGACATTCCGGAGGGCTGAACGGAAAGCCTCTCCAGTTTGTCTGACGAACCGGTTTCAGGCTCTGTCCCAGGCTGATACTGATCTTCGGCCTGACATGGCTGCTTGTCCTGTTCCAGAGGTTGCCCCTCAGTCTGCAAGATCCGGGCAGTCGCAGAGGGTGGGCTTACTGGTAGTTGGGAGCTCCAACGTCAGGCGCGTAATGGGGCCCCTTAGGGAAATGGCAGCAAGAGAGGGGAAGAAAACCAATGTGCACTCCGTGTGCATACCGGGGGGAGTCATTCCAGATGTGGAAAGGGTCCTTCCGGATGCCATGAAGGGTACAGGGTGCACCCATCTGCAGGTGGTCGCTCATGTCGGCACCAATGATGTGCGTCGCTATGGATCGGAGGAAATCCTCTCTGGCTTCCGGCGGCTATCTGATTTGGTGAAGACTGCCAGTCTCGCTAGCGGGATGAAAGCAGAGCTCACCATCTGCAGCATCGTCGACAGGACTGACTGCGGACCTTTGGTACAGAGCCGAGTGGAGGGTCTGAATCAGAGGCTGAGACGGTTCTGCGACCGTGTGGGCTGCAGATTCCTCGACTTGCGCCATAGGGTGGTGGGGTTTCGGGTTCCGCTGGATAGGTCAGGAGTCCACTACACGCAACAAGCGGCTACACGGGTAGCAGGGGTTGTGTGGCGTGGGCTGGGCGGTTTTTTAGGTTAGATGGCCTTGGGCAAGTACAGAAAGGGCAACAGCCTCAACGGGTGCGGGGCAAAGTCAGGACATGCGGGGACCAAGCAGCAATTGGTATTGTAATTGTCAACTGTCGAAGCTGCGTTGGTAAAGTACCGGAACTTCAAGCGCTGATAGAAAGCACCGAAGCTGAAATCGTTATAGGTACAGAAAGCTGGCTTAAGCCAGAGATAAATTCTGCCGAAATTTTTACAAAGGTACAGACGGTGTTTAGAAAGGATAGATTGCATGCAACCGGTGGTGGAGTGTTCATCGCTGTTAGTAGTAGTTTATCCTGTAGTGAAGTAGAAGTGGATAGTTCCTGCGAATTATTATGGGTGGAGGTTACACTAAACAACCGAACTAGGTTAATAATTGGCTCCTTCTACCGACCTCCCGACTCAGCAGCATTAGTGGCAGAACAACTGAGAGAAAATTTGGAATACATTTCACATAAATTTTCTCAGCATGTTATAGTCTTAGGTGGAGATTTCAATTTACCACATATAGACTGGGACACTCAGATGTTTAGGACGGGTGGTAGGGACAGAGCATCGAGTGACATTATACTGAGTGCACTATCCGAAAATTACCTCGAGCAATTAAACAGAGAACCGACTCGTGGAGATAACATATTGGACCTACTGATAACAAACAGACCCGAACTTTTCGAATCTGTATGTACAGAACAGGGAATCAGTGATCATAAGGCCGTTGCAGCATTCCAGAATATGGAAGTTAATAGGAATATAAAAAAAGGGAGGAAGGTTTATCTGTTTAGCAAGAGTAATAGAAGGCAGATTTCAGACTACCAAACAGATCAAAACGAAAATTTCTGTTCCGACACTGACAATGTTGAGTGTTTATGGAAAAAGTTCAAGGCAATCGTAAAATGCGTTTTAGACAGGTACGTGCCGAGTAAAACTGTGAGGGACGGGAAAAACCCACCGTGGTACAACAACAATGTTAGGAAACTACTGCGAAAGCAAAGAGAGCTCCACTCCAAGTTTAAACGCAGCCAAAACCTCTCAGACAAACAGAAGCTAAATGATGTCAAAGTTAGCGTAAAGAGGGCTATGCGTGAAGCGTTCATTGAATTCGAAAGTAAAATTCTATGTACCGACTTGACAGAAAATCCTAGGAAGTTCTGGTCTTACGTTAAATCAGTAAGTGGCTCGAAACAGCATATCCAGACACTACGGGATGAGGATGGCATTGAAACAGAGGATGACACGCGTAAAGCTGAAATACTAAACACCTTTTTCCAAAGCTGTTTCACAGAGGAAGACCGCACTGCAGTTCCTTCTCTAAATCCTCGCACAAACGAAAAAATGGCTGACATCGAAATAAGTGTCCAAGGAATAGAAAAGCAACTGGAATCACTCAATAGAGGAAAGTCCACTGGACCTGACGGGATACCAATTCGATTCTACACAGAGTACGCGAAAGAACTTGCCCCCATTCTAACAGCCGTGTACCGCAAGTCTCTAGAGGAACGGAGGGTTCCAAATGATTGGAAAAGAGCACAGATAGTCCCAGTCTTCAAGAAGGGTCGTCGAGCAGATGCGCAAAACTATAGACCTATATCTCTTACGTCGATCTCTTGTAGAATTTTAGAACATGTTTTTTGCTCGCGTATCATGTCATTTCTGGAAACCCAGAATCTACTATGTAGGAGTCAACATGGATTCCGGAAACAGCGATCGTGTGAGACCCAACTCGCCTTATTTGTTCATGAGACCCAGAAAATATTAGATGCAGGCTCCCAGGTAGATGCTATTTTTCTTGACTTCCGGAAGGCGTTCGATACAGTTCCGCACTGTCGCCTGATAAACAAAGTAAGAGCCTACGGAATATCAGACCAGCTGTGTGGCTGGATTGAAGAGTTTTTAGCAAACAGAACACAGCATGTTGTTATCAATGGAGAGACGTCTACAGACGTTAAAGTAACCTCTGGCGTGCCACAGGGGAGTGTTATGGGACCATTGCTTTTCACAATATATATAAATGACTTAGTAGATAGTGTCGGAAGTTCCATGCGGCTTTTCGCGGATGATGCTGTAGTATACAGAGAAGTTGCTGCATTAGAAAATTGCAGCGAAATCCACGAAGATCTGCAGCGGATAGGCACTTGGTGCAGGGAGTGGCAACTGACCCTTAACATAGACAAATGTAATGTATTGCGAATACATAGAAAGAAGGATCCTTTATTGTATGATTATATGATAGCGGAACAAACACTGGTAGCAGTTACTTCTGTAAAATATCTGGGAGTATGCGTACGGAACGATTTGAAGTGGAATGATCATATAAAACTAATTGTTGGTAAGGCGGGTACCAGGTTGAGATTCATTGGGAGAGTGCTTAGAAAATGTAGTCCATCAACAAAGGAGGTGGCTTACAAAACACTCGTTCGACCTATACTTGAGTATTGCTCATCAGTGTGGGATCCGTACCAGGTCGGGTTGACGGAGGAGATAGAGAAGATCCAAAGAAGAGCGGCGCGTTTCGTCACTGGGTTATTTGGTAACCGTGATAGCGTTACGGAGATGTTTAATAAACTCAAGTGGCAGACTCTGCAAGAGAGGCGCTCTGCATCGCGGTGTAGCTTGCTCGCCAGGTTTCGAGAGGGTGCGTTTCTGGATGAGGTATCGAATATATTGCTTCCCCCTACTTATACTTCCCGAGGAGATCACGAATGTAAAATTAGAGAGATTAGAGCGCGCACGGAGGCTTTCAGACAGTCGTTCTTCCCGCGAACCTTACGCGACTGGAACAGGAAAGGGAGGTAATGACAGTGGCACGTAAAGTGCCCTCCGCCACACACCGTTTGGTGGCTTGCGGAGTATCAATGTAGATGTAGATGTAGGTGTATTTGTGGTCTTTTGTTTCTTACTACTGATCGCTATGTGGAATATTTAACTTCCAGCACTGAAGATGATCATTATGTGATCTAAAATCGATTTTGCTGTTAATAAATCATCTAAATTACGGTCAATTCTGACCTTCCTACTAATTTTATTTATCGTATGGTCGTTGTGCACTCAGCACTCTTTGGAGTCGCCAGTCAAATTCACATGACATTTTTTTTGCTAAGGAGCACTCTTTGGAGTCACCAGTAAAATCCACATGACATTTTTGTTGCTAAGGATTGATACAGAGATAAGTATTTCATCTTGTTCCCGTTATGATAATGTTGTCTAATATTTTTTGTGTGTTGTAGTATCGACGCGAGCTCCTCAACATGTAAATTTAGGAACTGTGCGAACCAACGTTCTTTCGTCAGGACTAACAAATGTCGACGAGCCTGGTTTCTTGCACTGAATTTAAATTGCCTGCTAACAAAGTCGGTGCATATTGGAGCATGTTGCTCCTGTGCATAGTCAACTCAGGTATTCCTTGTGGTTATTTGTGGAATTCCTCTAGTCAGTGACCAAACTACTGATAGTGTATTCTTTTTCTTACGTGTATAAGGCGTTTAACCGTGCCTCAGCTGCCAAGGGAGATGTTTCTAAACTAAGCTGTTCAGTTTCGGGCGTGGCGTTTTGAACGATTGCTGCTCAGCAGCCAACAGATGACTCCGTGGCTATCACAACAAGCAGCAACACAGTCGGTTGCTGCTTTGAAGTTTCGCCCGTGTAACAATAACACAGAGGATTGGTGAGAATATCGCGCGCAGACGGAAGGTGACTGCACCACACGGCTTTTCTCTCTCTCTCAACGGTCGGAGTTGATATGTAGCGCCTCTGTTTAAAAGTTTGCCCAGATTCTCTTCTAGAAGATGTCAGTTACGACGAGTTTGTTCCAGTGCTAGAAGAGTGCTTTGATGCTCAAGTTCACGCCGCAGCAGCGAGGTTTAAATTCTTCCAACTGCACAAACCACAAAACAGTGGATTGCCAAACTTAAGGGGCTAACAAGGCATTATAGGTTTAAGTGTTCTTGTGGAATGAGCTGTAACGATGTTACCTCACGGGAAGCAATCACGCAAAATGTCTCAGAAGCATGCTGATTTTACGAAACTGCCAGATCGTGGTCTGAAAACACATGTGTCGGTTGTGATATCTCAAAGCG
Source organism: Schistocerca americana (assembly GCF_021461395.2). NCBI lineage: Eukaryota > Metazoa > Arthropoda > Insecta > Orthoptera > Acrididae > Schistocerca > Schistocerca americana. Next base: position 745,525,817 of record NC_060122.1, on the reverse strand, counting down.
TTGTCGACACAACTGAAGTTGAATTTGAGGCTCGGTCTGTATCTTTTGTTAGAAGACACACAGTTTAAAGTTCATTCTAATGTTAAAGTGAATAAAAACAGGGCTGAAATTAACAGTATACTTAAAGGTAAAAATTTACAGTCACATAGTACACGAGGTGTATTACAGAGTGGAGTGAGGAAGTGTTGTTCTCAGTGCTTCTTTAAATCATCACAGAAGAGGTTGTTCTTGTTATGATACACAATGTTTGAAGTGTGGTAGGCAAGGTACAAAGAAGGTAATTGCTAAGAAACCAAGGGCAACAGAATAAATAAGTCAGTTGATCAGTGAAAGAAGGAAGTAAATAACTGTTCAGAGAAATTCAGGAATACAGAAGTACAAATAACGCAGGAATGAAATAAACAGAAAATGCAAGGAAGCTAAGGTAAAATGGATGCATGAAAAGTGTGAAGAAATTGAAAAAGACATGACTGTCGGAAAGACTGACTCAGAATAGAGGCAAGTCAAAACATCCTTCTTTTGAAACTAAAAGTAAAGGGGCTAACATAACGACTGCAATAGGAATTCCGCTGTTAAATGCAGAGGGAAAGAGTGCACTGAAGGCCTCTATCAGAGGGAATTCTTGTCTCATGACATGACAGAATAAGAAACAGTACTCGATAAAGAAGAGATAGGGGATTTAATGTTTAAAAGAGCTTTGGGGGACTTAAAATCAAATAAGGCAGGAGGGATAGATAGCATTCCATGAGAATTTCCAGAATCTGGAGGGAAGCGACAACAAATGACTATTCACGTTGGTGTGCAGAATTTATGAGCCTGGCACTAGACCATCTGACTTTCAGAAAACAAAACAAACAAAAAATCATCCACACAATTCCGAAAGTACCAAGAGTCGAAAAGTTCGAGAATTATCGCACAGGCACCTTAACAGCTCATGCATCCAAGCTGCTGTCAAGAATAATATACAGAAGAATGGAAAAGAAAATTGAGGATGTGTTACATGATGATCAGTTTGGCTTTAGAAAAGGTTAAGAGCGCCAGACAGGCAGTCCAGACGTTGCGGTTGACAATGGAAGCAAGACTCAAGAAAAATCAACATACTTTTATATGGTTTGTCGACCTAGAAAAAGCCTTAAGATGGTACAAGCTGTTAGAGATTCTCAGGAAAACAGGGGTAAGCTAGAGGGAAGATGGGTATTATACAATTGCACAAGAAGCAAGAGGGAACAATAAGAGCGGAAGACTTAGAACGAAGTGCTCGGATTGAAAAGGGAGTGAGACAGGAATGTAGTATCCGCCTCTACTGTTTAATCCATACAATGCAGAAGCAATGACGGAAATAAAAGAAAGTGTCCAGACTGGAACTGAAATTCAGGATGAAAGAGTACCAAAGATAAGAGCTGCTAATGACATTTCAATCTTCAGTGAAAGTGATGTACAAATAACAGAATCTGTTGAAGGAATGGGCAGCGTAATGGGTCCAGAATATGGACTGAGAGTAAATCGGAAAAGACGAATGTAATGAGAATCAGCACAAATGAGATCAGCGAGAAACTTAACATGAGGATTGATGGTCACAAAGCAGACGAATTCAAGGAATTCTGCTATCTAGGCAGTAAAATAAGATGGAGCAGGTAGGACATAAAAAGCAGACTAGCACTGACAAAACTGCCATTTTTGCCCCAGAGAGGTCTACTAGTATCGAATATAGGCCTTAATTTGAGAAAGAAATTTCTGGAAATGTTCGTTTGGAGCACAGCAGTGTATGGCGTGTAACATGAACAGTGGGAAAACTGGAATAAAAGAGAACCGAAGCATTTGAGATGTGATGCTAGAGAAGAACGTTGAAAATTACGTTGACTGATAAGATAAGGAACGAGGGAGTTCTCCGCAGGATCGGCGAGGAAAGGAATATACCGAAAACAATGACAAGAAGAAGGAAGAGCATGGTAGGTTATTTGTTAAGACATCAAGTATTATTTTCAGAATGAGTTCACTCTGTAGTGGATTGTGCGCAGATATGAAATTTTCTGCCAGATTAAAAATATAAGCCGGACCGAGACTCAAACTCGGAACATTTGCCTTTCGCAGGCAACTGATCCACCAATTTTTTTCACTTTTTTTGTTGATCTCGTTTTGTTCGTTATTGTTCGTTCTATTTGTTCGGGGCGGACGCCCCATGGCAACTGTTCAAGTTCAGTGTTGATCCATTAACTCAGTTTCTATATTACAGATGGCAACTAACCCTCTGACCGAACACCCTGAGCTACCTTGCCGGGAACTGAGCAATCCCAGCACGACTCACGAGCCTTCCTCACACCTTCAATTCTGCCAGTACCTCGTCTCCTGCCTTCCAAACTTCACAGAAGCACTTCTGCGACCCTTGCAGAGCTAGCAATTCTGGGAGAAAGGATATTGTGGAGACATGGCTTAGCCACAGCCTGGTGGGGGGGTTTCCAGAATGAGATTTCCACTCTGGTGCGGAATGTGCACTGATATGAAGGTAGGAGACGACGTACTGGTAGAATTGGAGCTGTGAGGACGGACCGTGAGTTGTGCTTGGGTAGCTTAGTGGATGGAGCACATGCTCATGAAAGGCAAAGGTCCCGAGTTCGAGTCTCATTCTGGCACACAGTCTTAATATGCCAGGAAGTTTCATCACGCATTAACTTCCATGGTACTAGAGGGAGCATTAGAAGGTAAAATCTGCAGAGAAAGGCCGAGATGGGAATACATACAGTAAATAACTCTGAGATGAAGAGATCCGCACAGGGGAGGAATACGTGGAGGGCTGCAAAAAAAAAAAAACAGTGAGAAGAGTGATGACTAAAACGTATAGGCGAGGTCGCATTCAAACGTTGTATTTAGAAGGCACTCAGTGCAAGCGGAGGTCTGGCATACGGCTTCAGCGACGCTTTCAGTAAGTGCATGTTTTAAGTAATAGAAACCAGTACGTTGTCCTCGATGGTGAGTGTTCGTCGGAGGTGAGGGCATCATCTGGAGTGCCCCAGAGAAGTGTGGTAGGTCCGCTGTTGTTTTCTATCTATGTAAATGATCTTTTAGATAGGGTGGATAGCAATGTGCGCTGTTTACTGATGATGCTTTGGTGTACGGGAAGGTGTCGTCGTTGAGTGACTGTAGGAGGATACAAGATGACTTGGACAGGATTTGTAACTGGTGTAAAGAATAGCAGCTAACTCTAGATATAGATAAATGTAAATTGATGCAGTTGAATAGAAAAAAGAATACCGTAATGTTTGAATACTCCATTAGTAGTGTAGCGCTTGACACAGTCACGTCGATTAAATATTTGGGCGTAACATTGCAGAGCGGTATGAAGTGGGACAAGTATGTTATGGCAGTTGTGGGGAAGGCGGATAGTCGTCTTCAATTTATTGGTAGAATTTTGGGAAGATGTGGTTCATCTGTAAAGGAGACCGCTTATAAAACACTAATACGTCCTATTATTGAGTACTGCTCGAGCGTTTGGGATATCTATCAGGTCGGATTGAGAGAGGACATGGAAGCAATTCAGAGGCGGGCTGCTAGATTTGTTACTGGTAGGTTTGATCATCACGCGAGTGTTACGGAAATGCTTCAGGAACTCGGGTGGGAGTCTCCGGAGGAAAGGAGGCGTTCTTTTCGTGAATCACTATTGAGGAAATTTAGAGATCCAGCATTTGAGGCTGACTGCAGTACAATTTTACTGCCGCCAACTTACATTTCGCGGAACGACCACAAAGATAAGATAAGAGAGATTAGGGCTCGTACGGAGGCATATAGGCAGTCATTTTTCCCTCGTTCTGTTTGGGAGTGGAGCAGGGAGAGAAGATGCTAGTTGTGGTACTAGGTACCCTCCGCCATGCACCGTATGGTGGATTGCGGAGTATGTATGCAGATTTAGATGTAGATGTTGTGTCGGCAGCGCCATTAGAGATGGCACAAGTGGAGGCTCACAGTTCCGCCTCGGGAAAATCTTCTGCGGTAATATACAGACAGAAGGACAAACTTTTCGTCGAATTGAAAGTGGCTCACAAGAATTAAATTTCAGTTAGACACAGGTGCATCCGCTTCCCTCCTACCTTCTCCTGTTTCGTCTGCAGATAGTGAACATGAGTTACACCACTTGTTATCCTCAGTTTATCAGGAACGTTTCGTCACATTACAGAGTGTGTTACATATTTTGTACTCAGTTCTACGAACAGTGCAAACCTTTTTAATTTAGACTGTGCATACTACAGAGTGTTTGACACATCAGTGTTTCCATCCCTGACACTAATGATTCTGACTTGTGGCATAAGTACAGTGAGCTGTCTGAACCAGGTTTAGGAAAGACCAAAGATTTTAAAGCGCACATTACTGTTAAAGACAAAGCGCAACTGTCAGATTTTCCGACAAGGCATTTCCTCTTTGCAATATATAGGCTGGTTTCTCAGGAACTGCAATGATGGAGAGACAAATGAAAGTGGGCATCATCCTCGGACCTTCTCAAAGAGCCATGAGGAGATTTGAGTCTGTGTGCTGGTTGTAAAGCATCAGTAAAGGCACGAAACGTTCTGTATTCCTTCCCACGACCAGACTGGGATAGCGCAGACTCTTTTCTAAGGTTGATTTATGTGAGGCATGCTTGTAGTAAGCACTGGACGAGCAATCCAAGAAATATTTTGTGATCAACATGAACTCTGGATTATTCCAGTTTCAAAGACCACCGTTTGGAGGTGCTTTGGCTCCTAGAACAATTAACAGCAAAATTCCATCCATAAACAAACTATTTGTACGTTATCGTTCTCACACGTCATACGTCTGGTGAAAATTTGTCAAATTTAGGCTATTTGTTCCAAGTTCTTTCTGCAGCTGTTGTTCCAAGTTCTTTCTGCAGCTGGCTTAAAGTGCAACAAGGAAAAGCGCTCCTTTTTCAACGAAGAACCTCAACATTTATGACATGGTATAAATGTCCAGGGTACTCATTGTGCCAATCCTCACTTGTCTGTTATTAAATATATCCCGGTGCGTCGTAATATGAGGGAGCTCCTAGGTGCCACGGGTTTACATGATATATTACGTTAAATTCATCGCAAACGATGTGCACATTGATGCTCCATTGAACCAGTTGTGTCGGATGGGTATTCCCTTTGTGTAGTTCAGCTCTCATTTTAGCAATTAAAGTACGCCATAGGACGCGTATTACGTCGTTGTTGTCCGAATGGCAGAAAGCTCTAAATTCGGAAAAATGTAAGTTAATGGGGATGAGTACGAGGAACGAACTTGTGATGTTGGGATACATTATTACTAGTGTCCTGCTTGACACAGTCAAGCCAGGTGTAATGCTGCAAAGTAATATGAAATGGAATGAGCACGTGAGAACGCTGGTTGGGAAGGCTAATGGTCGACTTCGATTTATTGGGAGAATTTTAGGAAAGAGTGGCTCACCTGTAAAGGACACCATATGTATGACACTGGTGCGACCTGTTCTTGAGTACTGCTCAAGTGTTTGGGATTCGTAGTAGGTCAGAGTCGAGGAAGACATCGAAGCAATTCAGAGGTGAGCGGCTAGATTTCTTACCGGTAGGTTTGACCAACGCTTAAGTGTTACAGAGGCACTTCGGGAATTCCAAGCGACGGTATTTTCGAGAAACTTTCTTAAGAAAATTTAGAGAACCAGCATTTGAGGCTGACTGCCAAACGATTCTACTGCCGCCAACATACATTGCGCAGTAGGACCATGGCATAAAGATAGTCGTTATTCTCTCGCTCTATGTGCGAGTAGAACGGGAAAGGAAATGAATAGTAGTAGTACAGGTCCCTCCGCTTTGCGGAGTGTCTATGTAGATGTAGATGTAGATTCAGCTAAGCCTGCTGTGTCAGATGTGGATGAACAGTCCTGCGGAAATTGAACTGGGCTCTCCGAAAGAATTGGATCATCTGATAGGCACATTGCTTTTGCCTCGAAATGGCTCTACAAATCACAGTGTATTTATAGTCAGTATGGAAGAGAAGTGTTCACCATGCTCTATGGTGTTAACAAAGTTCTGCAACACTTGTACAAATGGAGGCTCCGATGTTAGGTGTGTTATTGGGGCCCTTAGGGACATTGCTGCCGAGGAGGGGAAGAGAGCCAGTACGCACACCCTGTGCATAGTGGATGAAGTCATTCCAGACGTGGAAGAGGTCCTTGCAGATGCCATGAAGAGCACAGCGTGCAGTCACCTGCAGATGGTGGTTCATATCGGTACCACTGATGTGTATCGCTTTGCATTGGAAGAGGTTCTCTCCGGTTTCGAATGGCTATGTGAAGTGGTAAGGGCTGCTAGTCTTGCTGGTGAGATGAAAACACAGCTCACCATTTGCAGCATAGTTGACAGGACCGATTATGGACCTGTGGTACAGAACCGAGTGGAGGGTCTGAATCAGACGGTTCTCCGACCGTGTGGGCTGCAGGTTCCTTCACTTGCGCCATGGGGTGGTGGGGTTTCCGGTTCCATTAAAGAGGTCAGGAGTCCATTACACGCAGATGGTGGATACATGGGTAGCGGGATTATGTGGCGTGGAATGGGCGGATTTTTAGGTCAGGGGGTCTCAGGGAAACACAGAAAGGACTTCAGTCTGAAAGGGTGCAGGCCGAACACAGGAAGTATGTAGATCTAGGGACCATCGGCACAATAATGTAAATTGTAGTATCTGTGTTGGGAAAGTACCAGAGCTCCATGCGCCAATATAAAGCACTGATGTGGCGCTGACAGCTGGCTAACGCCGGAGATAAGATCATTTGAAATTTTTGTGAAGAACCTAACGGTGTTCAGAGACGATAGGCCAAATACTGTAGGCAGTGGCGTGTACGTTGCAGTTGGAAATAAGTTTTCTCATAGCGAAACTGAAGTTGACAGTTTGTATGAGTTACTATAGGTAGAGGTCATTCCTGGCATCTGAAATAAAATAATAATTGGATCCCTTTGCAGACCTCCCAACTCAGACGATACAATTGCTGAAATGTTCAAAGGAAACTTGAGTCTAATTTGAGACACGTACCTAACTTATACAATCGTAATTAGTGCTGATTCCAATTTACTCTAGATATGTTAGCGAAATGGTTAAATCTGGAGGTATGGATAAAAAATAATCCGAAAATTTGCTAAACCACTCAAATAGTAAACTTCTGTGAAAACACGCTTGATCTCTTAGCAACAAATAATACTGAGCTAACCACGATCGTCAAAACGGATATAGGGATTAGTGAACACAGGGCTGTCATAGCGAGACTGAATATCGTAACTCCCAAATCCATCGAAAATAAACGAATAATACACCTATCCTAGAAAACAGATAAAAATTCACTTGTAGCCTTCCTGAGAGACAATCTGCACTCCTTCGAAATTAACAATTTAAGTGTGCAACAGATGAGCTTGAATTCATGGAAACATTATCGACAGCAATTGAGGGATTTATAACAAATATATTAACGAACGACGGACTGAGCGAGGTGGCGCAGTGGCTAGCACTCTGGCCTCGCATTCGGGAGGGCGACGCTTCAATCCCACGTCCGGCCATCCTGATTTAGGTTTTCCGTGATTTCCCTCAATCGCTCTAGGCAAATGCCGAGATGGTTTCTTTGATAGGGCACGGCCGAATTTCTTCCCCATCCTTCCCTAATCCGATGAGACCGATGATCTCGCCGTTTGGTCTCTTCCCCCAATTCAACCCAACCCAACCACCAACGAAGGAGCTGATTTTCCATGGTACAAGAAACAGGCCATAAAACTGTTGCAAGAAACAACTAAAAAAGCATGTCAAATTTAAACAAACGCAAAATCACCAAGATTGGCGATCTTTTACGAAAGCTCGAAATTCAGCGCGGAGTTTAATGCTAGATGCTTATAATAGTTTCCACAACGAAACTTTCCACAACGAAGCTTTGAACCAATTGTATACCGATTAGATTCCTTTCAGAGTACGCTGATGTAATAGTTTTGTACTTAACAACGGTATACAACCGCTTTCTCGACAAAAGATTCGTTCCCAAAAACTGGAAAGTAGCACAGGTCACGCCAATAGTCAGGAAGGGCAACAGGAGTAATGTACTAAGTTACAGGTCCACATCATTAACGTTAATATGCAGCAGAATCTTGGAACATACATTGTGTTAGATCATTATTAAAACCTCGAAGAGAACAGCCTACTGACACACAGTCAACACAGATTTAGGAAAATCATTCTTGTGAAACGCAACTAGTTCAACGAAGTGTTGAGTGCTATCGACAAGGGAGCTCAAATTGATTCCGTTTTTCTAGATTTCCAGAAGCCTTTGGCACCATACCTCGCATGCGGCTTGTAATCCAATTGCGCGCTTATGGAACGTCGTCTGGATTCGTGATTTCCTTTCAGAGAGGACACAGTTCTTAGTAACTGACGGAAAATCATCGAGTACAATAGAAGTGATTGCTGGCGTTCCCCAAGGTAGTGTTATAGGCCATCTGCTGTTCCTTATCTATACAATCGATTTAGGAAACAATGTGAGCAGCCTTCCTAGACTGTTAGCATTTGATGCTGTCGTTTATCGTCTAGTAAAGTCATCAGAAGACCAAAACAAATTCAAAACAATTTAGAGAAGATATCTCTGTGGTGCGAAAATTGACAGTTGACCGTAAATAATGAAATGTCTGAGGTCATTCACATCAGAGTTTAAAGGAATCCGTTAAAGTTCGTGTAAGTAGGCTGTTTAGGTTTTTATGTTGGTAACACCTCGTAGCACTCTGTATGAAAATCACTGACTGTGCTGTGTTCAGTCTGTGGCCGGTTGGACTCAATTGTTGGAATATTTGCTTGTGTAGTGGTGGGCAGTTGGAGGTGAGCCACCAGCAGTGGTGGAGGTGGGGAGAGAGATGCCAGAGTTTTGAGAGCGGACGATATGGACGTGTGTCAATTAGAAAGAGTAAATTTGTAATACTGCATATCATGAACTGATATATATATATATATATATATATATATATATATATATATATAATGACTTGTTGACTTTTGAATATTATTAAGGTAAGTACATTGTTTGTTCTCTATCAAAATCTTTCATTTGCTAACTATGCCTATCAATAGTTAGCTGGCAGTGTTGGCGCTCGCTGTATTGCAGTAGTTCGTGTAAAGAAGATTTTTGTGAGGTAAGTGATTCATGAAAGGTACAGGTTATTGTTAGTCAGGGCTATTCTTTTGTAGAGATTATTGAAAGTCAGACTGCGTTGCACGAAATATATTGTGTGTCAGTTAAGTGATGATCAGAATAAATAAATAGAGAATGTCTGAGTAAGTTCAATTTTACTCAACTGTCTTTGCATCAAATAACGTAGAAATTTACCAGCACAGACATTTTTAAATTTTTCAAAGGGGACGTTTCATTCGGTTCACGATAAATCAATCAAATCGAAAGGCCGTAAACTAAATACCTAGGAATCATAATTACGAGCAACGTAGAGCATCTTAGAAAATATTGTGGGGAAGGCGAACGAGAGACTGCGTTTTACTGCCAGAACACCTATAAGATGTAACATTTCTACTAAGGATACAGCTTACACCGCACTTCTCCGTCCGCCTTTGGAGTACTGCTCCACGGTGTGGAATCCTTACGAGATAGGATTAAGGAGTACATCGAGATAGTTAAAAAAAGGCAGCACATTTTGTTTTATCAAGAAATAGGGGAGCGAGAGTGTCATGGACGTGATACAGGTTTTGGTTTGGACATAATTAAGAAGTGCTTCTAGTTGTGGCGGGATCTTTTCAAGAACCCTCAATCACCAACTTTCTTCTCCGAACGCGAAAATATTTCGCTGTCTCCGACCTACTTAAGGAAAACGATCATCACAATAAAATAAGAGAAATCAGAGCTCGCCCGGAAAGGTATAGTTGTTTTTTTTCTGCGCTCTGTTCAAGGTTGGAATACCAGAGAATTATTGTGAAGGTGGTTCGATGAACCCTCATCGGCATTTAAGTGTGATTTGCAGAGCAGCCATGTCGGTTTGGAAGTTCTACTTGATTGTAGATCATTGGCCTTTAATGGCCTCGTTCAATACGTCCAAGCCTGTCCCGCCACTGACAACCTAATAATTGTTACGTTGGGCTCTGAGTTGTCTACTTATCACTATGAATTGTTGTACAAGCCAACTAACTACGTTAGAATGTAGGATTGTTGTCTCGGTTACTGACAGCCTATGACACGGCGTTGGATTCGTCTGAGGATCGATACTCGAGCTTTCGAAAGTCTTCAAAATTTTTCTCCCGAATTTCAGCATGTTGTTTCAGCAACTGCTTCCGGCCCATGAATCACCACGAAGTTTTGAAAGAAATTCGTCACCCAGTGGGTGTCCCCATTTTTCACGTAGTCAAGCGCAGACAGGTGGTCTGCTGTTGCATACAGAAAATGACGATGCGTGGGTTCTGATTACTCACTCCCTCCAGCGGGAAGTATTGTTTTTGTTGCATGAAGGTCAGTGGGGTGTAGCTTGCGAATACCAACTCGCCACTGTCACTGTAATTGGCAGGGCATGGACGCCCAGACTGAGCAAATGACCTATTGTTGCATGTCTGTGCGGAACATCATTCAGCTCCACCTCAACGCTTTTCTCAGTGGCCACGTTCGTCCGAATATTGATTCTGATGGTTCATTCAGGGACACGTCATGGTTTTTGGCACTAGACAAGCAGCAAATTTCCTTTTGTTGTGTCCACTCCTGCTACTACGGCATTGACTTTGTCTTCTATTTTATATCTTGAAGATCTTCCTGAGGTCTTCGTCACAGGCAATGCACCACAATTCTCGGCAGCCGATTTTCAACAGTTTTATGCAGCCCACAGTACACATAATGTAACTAGGGCACCTTTTCACGCAGACTAACGATGAAACATAATGGTTCGTTCGAACGTTCATATGGAGAAACGCTATTCCTTCTACATACGGGAGCAAGTCTTGAAGATCTCTCTTTCCTCCTATCGCTCTTTACCAAGCGACGGTAAGTCGCCGCCCGAATTATTACATAATCGTCATCACCATAACTGTTGCATCTTCTGCTGTCGCCACGGAAAGAAATCTTTCCGCTGGGTCAGACAAAGACGCAATATGAGGTCACCCGTGGAGTTTTTGGTAAGTGTTAGCAGCACGGTGCCGACACAAAAGTTTCTGGATGTTCTTTTTATATCGTTCAAGATTTCTCCGGGCTCCATCGTGACACTAGAACCAGCTGCGGCATTATTATGTCCGTGATTTTGGCGCAAAACGTTTGCCCACAGGCCCAGCACGCCGCTGGAATTCACAAGAGCAGTCATCTCCATCTCTCCGCCAGTCACCACCGGCGCCGCCCAGAGTGGTGCTCATGGAAATCGACGTCGTGCAGATTGATGTCGGCACCCGTCCTGAAAGCCTGAACTGATGTCCGCGGAAAACCATCAAGCCATCTCAGGAGAGTCACTTGTTGCCGCCCCGACCATAGCATCTGCTTCACTTGAGGCAGGAGTGTACCATGTGGCCTATTTATCGGCCGGTGTACCCACTCACCTGAAAGGTAGATACCGGGGTGCGCGAAGGGATCCCTGTCTCCTCACCTACGTCCGCATTCAGGCCTCCCACCCGCTGTTATCACCCGACGGTGCGGATGTTTGGGGGAGGTGGGGGGGAGAGAAATGTGGTGTCGTCAAGAGAACAAGGTTCCATGGCAAGGGTGGTACCTCGCAATGGAACTAGTCATAGCCAGACGCAACGACGAATGAGAGATCTCGGCGTAGACACGTCGTCAAGAGGTCCATACGCGACAGCTGCAGAAAGATAACTTACTGTAGACCGGAGTGTCGCTCAAACCAGTCTGCAACCATCGCCGAAGAAGCAAAGTTTATAGTCAATTGTACTTTGAAAGAAGAGACTATTACTTTGCACTCTGTCGAGTAATACGTTAGTGTTCAGTGACAGTAACAGATAAACATGAAATTGCTGTGGCTCTTGATTGTTCCAAAGTTGAGTATTTCATCTTCTTAAAGTTATGATAAAGTGGTCTAGTGCTCCGTGTGTCATGCAGTATCAACTTGGCCTCGTCCAGGAGTAAATTTAAGAACCCACAGCTGTAACAACGACTGGTATTTCGTCCAGCATAACACTTCAGCCTAGTGACTGATTTAAGATGGAGATGAAAGCATACGCACTAGCGACCGACTTAAGCAGTTTTCACCAAATTTTACAGCTTTTTTCTTTTTTTCAGACATGAGGCTCTGTAGATATTTCGAATTCTCCAAATTTAAGAGCTGCGTATTACATCAAAAAATCTTTGGAATATACAGTTGATTTGCAACTGAAATCAGTTTCCTTAATGTCTTAACAATTCCCTTGAAAATGGAAACTTGTGCTAGTTGCGGGTAGCTTCCGTTTCAACAAGTGTTTAACTTTCAACAGATTTTTGATAAGATTTCTACTAATTTGGTTTCGCTTACGAATTGTTACTGTGTATCAGAATAACAATGGGAAGCATAGATGATTAAATATATTATTGACAAGATTTTCTTGATTTCAACGCTTTCATACTTCAGTACAATGTTTATTCCTACGTACTTGACCAAGTCGTCCCTTCAAACATATTTCCACATTTGAAAAAGAAAAGAAGAAGCTTTAATTTTGTGGAGTAATTGTTGTAACCTCGGAAAATATACTGTAGCACATAAAATGTGAATAACATCATTTAAAAATGGAATAAGACATATATTAGATTTATATTACGGGCCTGGCTAGAGGCAAACGTGGCACAACATAAATAAATGGTGTGCTCGTTTGATACAACACATCTTGAAGCATCATGAAATACATACTCCTGAGACGGGGATAGAGGGGTGTAGGGTATTGTAGAGGGAGGTGGACACTTGACTACAGCAAGAGTGTTCAGTTGGGAGGAGGTTGCAGCAGGTACACAGTAACGAAGATGATCTCGCCAGATAGACTAGCATCGAGCACAGCGTCAAACCAGTCTCTGGACTGCAGACTACAACAACCTAGGCTCACAGTTGCTTGACAATGAAAAATACTCGAAACTGTATACACATCAGTAACACTTGTAACAGCTACAAGTGTAATTAACATATTTAATATTTAGAAAATATTAACTTGAGGGATCTGGTTGACGCCTTCGGTAGCCTGATTGTAGCGGTATGTCATTGAGCCACAATAATACTTCCACGCCACCTTGCACTACACACACACACACACACACACACACACACACACACACACACGCACACACAGAGGCGCATACAAATACAGAGGCATCATAATTTCGATTTTTGTGCGATATTTTACTGACAGTTTTAAAAGCAGTTCCAGTCCTTGAGTTCCAAAAGAGGTTTTCGCGAGGTTTCTTTGATCATGCCAATCTTAAAAATGTTAACAGTCAGAAAGTATTCGCAAGTGGGAATACCCCTTACTACCACCTTGTTGAGATCTGACAGAGAAGATACAAGCTCCTTCAGATTAGGCTACAATATTAAACAGTCCAACAAGGCAATGTGTTCAGATAAATCTGTCATCAGCCATAAGGTTGGTTTGAACGCAACAGTAATATCTACGCATGGTCTTTTTGTAAGCTGTTACCTTCCTCCATCCATTCAGCTGACTTATCATTTAACGAGGATTCCTAACCAAGGTTCAGATACGCATTTAGCACATAACCAAACTCTGCTAGAGGTTAAAAGAGGTGAACAGCAACGAACTTCAGACCTATTGTTCCATAGTATGAGACTTTACCACTGAGTAAGAAATAAAAAGAGAGCAAGTTTACCTCATGATATTAAAGGACTGAGCATGGCAGGTAACTGAACTTAAATAGGAAATTAAGGAGTAGGAAATTAAGGAGTAGAAAATAAAAGAAACAAAAGAAATCTCTTGTCAGGAGGAATAAATTAAAGGGACCTTCGCTGTTGCTTGTAGAAACAGGTAACACGGATAGAGAAGGAACAGTTCAAAATGGATTATCAAAGATTTATGATGTGGTCTATATGCATAAGGTTTCATAGTTAGCTCAACATCCCTACATACAGTCTTGGAAAGAAAGTAAAAAGTACTTATGACACGATTGTAAATATACTGAAGGAAAAAAAATCATAATACCAAAAATTAATTAATGTAGACTAATGAAATTTTAGGAACACATTTGTGTAGTTAACACACTTACGCGATAACACATTTACATGACGAGACAAGCCATTGCTAATGGGAAATGCTGGTAGATTTGTAGTCGGCGTAACAGCCAGGTTGTTGAATGGAAGCATGCAAACGTGCATGAATGTGTTGTACAGGTGCCGGATGTCAGTTTGGGGAATGGATTCCACGCCTGTTGCAATTGGTCGGTCAATATAGGGACAGTTAATGATGTTTATGGTTGACGCTGGAGCTGTCGTCCAATGATGTCCCATATGTACTTCATCGAAGACAGATCTGCCGATCGAGCAGGTAAAGGCACCATGTCGATAATCTGTAGATCACGCTGGGTTGTAACACCAGTATGTGGACGAACGTTATCCTGTTGGAAAACACCTTCTGGAATGCTGTTTATGACCGGTAGCACAGCAGATCGAATCACCACGTTTATGTACAGATTTTCAGTCGATGTGCATAGGATAACCACGAGAGTGCTCATGCTGTCATACGAAATCGCACCTGAGGTTTATGGTCATGTGTCTGGCACGTAGACAGGTTGGGTGCAGGTCTTCAGCTGGCTTCCTTCTAAGCAATATGCGGCCATCACTGGCACCGAGACAGAACCAACTGTCATCACAAAACACGACAGACCTCCACGGTGTCCTCAAATGGACTCTCGCTTGACCCCATGGGGGTCGTAAACGGCGGTGGTTTTGGGTCACGATACAGGGAGTCAGGCTCGGAGCTGTCCTCGAAGTAACCAATTTCCAAGCGTTTGTTGTGTCACTGTGGGGTCAAGTGCTGCTGAAACTGCAACTGCAGATGCAGTACGATGCACCAGCTGGTCCTCCCTCTCGTTATTTCCACGTTGCGATCCGGAGTTCAGTCTTCTTACGACCGTCCACTCTCATAACCACTCCTTCCACCAATCATTTACAGTGGCTGCATTCCTGTCAAGTCTTCCTACAGTATCGCAGAAGAAACGTTCAGTTTTCTGCAGCCCTATTGCTCGAACTCGTTCAAACTCAGTGAGGTGTTGGTAATGGCGCTTGTCGCGTTTTTGGCTAAAATCAGCTCACCACGTCCATTCTCAAAGTCAACTAATGGTCACGACTCTTACAGCACGTATTTAAAGCCAACCGGAGTTGCATCCTCAGTGTGGCGAAATGTGAACAGACATCATCTTTCAGATGTAGAAACACGCCTACCAACATTCGTCTATGTCGCACAACTCCTGCGTGGTTTTGCGATTTTTTTCCGCCAGTGCACTTTTAGTCTGTAATTTTGTAATTTTGCAAACATCACAAGTGTAATTGTGATAGATGAGGAACGTAACGCAAAGGGGAGTGGATTTCCCAGCTCGAGATTTACACAGAACACGCTGCCGATGTAAGTCACCCAATACACTGCTTACCATATGTTTGTTTCCACGGCAATAGCATCGTCATTGTTAAATAGAATACGCATAATTAAGCCAAACTGCCAAACCACATACTTTCGAAATTAATAGAACATTGTGCGTAATGTTACCTACAGACGTTTCGCTCCACCTCACCCCATCTCATCCTCCCTATGATCATTTACCATCGACCACCCCCACTGCCTCGCAATACCCGTCCCCATGTCCACTGTCTCCCCCCCCCCCCCCCCTACCTATATCCAGGCTCTAACCACCAATCACAATCTCTCGCAAACCCATGCTACTCCTCTCTAGTTTATTTTCTGTCTCCCACTTTCTCTCTCTCTCTCGCACACACACACACACACACACACACACACACACACATACACATACATGAATTCGAAAGTGTACTTAAACACAGGAAAACACATTTCAGGTAGTAAAAATTGGTGGAACCACGGTAAAAACTCTGTGAGTTTTCTGATGTTTTGTAAAAATGAAGAGGAAAAAAATGTAGGTGCAAAAAAGTAAAAAGATGGGTTCCTAAAAGCCGGAGAATCGCGAACGGTGAATGTGTAGCCCAGTTTCCTCCGTTGAAGCGTCTGCTAATAACGGGAGAAAAACATGTTGACTCAGAACATTCAAAAAAGAGCAATAAACTCCGTAAGTAGGCCCTACACAAAATTTATAAACAAACTTTGTTTTAAGTCTATAAACAGCAAAATGTAGAATCGTCTTTTGTGTATTGCATTTAAAGTACGTCCACCGATGACGCTTCGGAAATAATCAAAGTGCATCTCACGTAAACCTTCCTAAAAACGCAGTACGCTTAAGATGGAAAATACAAATTGTAATTCATACATTGTGTGAGATATATCGTGCCTCAGATGTCCCAGTTTTGTGTCAGTTTACTGACACATATATCTCTGTGTTTGTGAGTATTCGATAAGTTTTCTGATTTGTTTTGTGAATGTGGAAGTGCATCGCTCTTTGTTTCTGGCTGAACAATGGGCCTGGTTTGGCGTGTAAAAGCGTGCAGCGAGTATTGGGGGTATTATGCGCGACAATGAGTCTCTGTGTGGGGGCGTGCCGAGCATGTCGCACTGGCCTGACGCCTTTATTGAGTAGCGTCATTTGTATTACGTGTAGTACGGTAGCTGTTGTAGTATACATGGTAATCAGAGGAATTAATAACTTAATTATTGTTGGTTTTCCCGTCATATACTAACTGTAGTTGGAGTATTTTTCACCAGATGCGTTTCACTTTTGTTTATGAAGCATCTAGTGTGGTCATTACGGGAATATGACATAAATAAAGTATATAGCAAAAACTGATTGCTATATCCAGAACTTTGTATCTGGTGTCAAATGTTCTGCTGATTTATTCTTTGTACCTTTCATGACACAAATTACGTTTTAGTTGGTAGATTCCTGATTTCTGGTATACAGGTGGGCAAAAATTCATTAGCCATCGCAACTTAATTGAATGTTATACAAACGATTGGAATTCTGACATAACTGAACAATTTATTGAGGCTACAGGATTATTTATAACATTGTTTCTCGAATCGTTTTCCATTGTAGACGATACAACAGTCAGACTTGTCAACACTTTTTTAATTCGAATCAGTGTCTTTAAAAGCGGTATCAATAAGCTTCTTTCGAGTCCTCAATTGTGTGCGGTTTTGCATAACTCACTTTATCTTTAACATAATCCTAAAAGAATGAAGCCGCGTCAGGAGATATGGGTGACATTTCCACTGCCCGTAGTCGTCCAATAACCATCCACCAAATACCTCATGAACGTAGTTGGGAACAGCAGTTGCGTAAAGCTATCAGGCTTCATCATTTTAAAATAAATTGAGCTAGAGTCATCGTAGTTTATTTGTAGCCTGGAATGGTATATGTTGTCAACATATCGAGGTAGTTCTCTCCGGTTACAGTTCCACTAAATAACGAAGGCCCAATTACTCCACGACATATGATACCACCCCAAACGGCAACACCAGGCTGATTTAACTACCTCTCGAAAACACTTCGATGGATCTCTTTGTACTAATTGGTACTGTTCTGTCTGTATCAGTAATTATCTGAAAACAATATACCATTGCACTCTGAAGTTTGCATCCATAATTATCACAAGTAAAATCATGTTAATGTTTCTATCCATAGTAGCTTTTGGCCAGCCTATACATCAGTTTATTCGTTTGCTTCCAGATAGCATTTTTGATTGAAATTGTTGAATTGATACACTGTTTCTATGTCATGTTTTCTGAAAGTAATAGTAATTGTGTCTATGTATTTGCAATTGTATGCAGCTGCATGTCGTCTTGCGTTTTCTTTTTTGTTTCTCACTCTGTATTGTTCTTGATGGATGTTTTGGAAAACAGGTAAAGTAAAAGTCTGCTGTTACCTATTTAAGAACTATGTGTAAAGCTGTGACCGCCACAGAGCTTTCCTAAACATGACGACACTGGATTCTACCTAAAATGTTTGTGAGCTCGCTCCCTATGCTGCCCATAGCAAGAGGATGATAGGGGATGATCTAATAAATGAATAAAGTTTGTCCAAAATTCATGCAAGCCCCAAGTATTTCCATCACAAAATGACCTAGTAACTAGAGATGCATAGAAGAATTCTTAAAACTGAGGTAGTAGAAAATCTTTCTTGTATATATTAAATTCACTGGCTCGTGTAGAAACTGAGCTACTGTACCTTCAAATCAGAATTATTTCTTCCATTATTGATACTAAAGTGAAGAAGATTGTTTAACTCTATCAGGTTCGCTTTACTACACCCAAAGATTTTCTGTGTGTACACAAAAAATATTCTTAGCCCATAAGTAGACGAAGAGCATAATTTGTGTTGTGAGTTCGCAAACTTCGTGCAAACATTTCAGAATCATGAATCTTGCAATCTCTGAACATATGCTCTCAAGGTATTTATGATCAGTAGTGCGGCTGATAACAACAAAATACAGAAGAACGGGAAAGGGAATAGAGGGCCTATAAGATGACGACCTGTTTGGTTTTGGAAGAGGTTAAGATACCAGACTAGCGGTTCTGAACCTGCATTTTATAATGGAGGCCAGAGTTAAAAAATATCGACATACTTCTAACGATGCAATTGATGTTGGAGGCCAGAGTTAAGAAATAACGAGTCACTTTCATTGTACATGTCGACCCAGAAGAAACTTCCGACATCTAAAATGGTACAGGAAATGTGAAATTCATAGTAAAACCAATATTCGTCATATGAAATGATGAGGAATATACCGTTCGTATAAAATCTAAGAAGAAATAATAAGAATAGAGGAGAGAAGGAGAAGTACTCGTATTACAAAAGGCAAAATATAAGCAAACAGTCTTCCTTCCGTATTGTTCAAAATGTGTACTGAAGAAGCAATTATGAAAAGGAAAGAGCTGTTCTAGAGTGGCACCCAAATTCAGGGTGTAATGCAATCAATTATAAGACTCATTGACGATATTATTGTCCTTAGTTCAAGACAAGAAGAATGGCAAAACCTGTCGAATGGAGTACGCAGTCTAATGAACACAGATTATGGACTAAATGTGCATGAAAGAAAAACGAAAGTAACGAGGACCAGCGATAAACTTCATACAAAATTTGGAGACCAAGTCCTAGGTAAGGTGAAGGAATTTTGCTACGTTGAAATACAGAAAAAACACGATGAGTGAAGTGAGACTAGAGCAACAAAGAGGTCACTCTTCCCTAACAGAAGTCTACTAATATCAAAGATAGAATAAGCACTCAGAAAAAGAAAATCGAAGGCTTTGGGATCTAGTGTTATAGAAGGATGCTAAGAGGGAAGTGGACTAATAAGGAAGAAAGACGGCTTCCGTACCCACAACCAGAAAAGAAATACACTATAAATGCTGATACGATGACAGGAATTTGTTAAGCCATTAAAGAATAACTTCCAGAGGGCAAAATTTATGGGTGAAGATAGAGAGTGGAATACATTCCACAAATAAAAGAGGACGTCACGTGACGTTTCTCTGAAAGGATGAGGTTGTCACGTGTGTGAAAGTTGTGGTGGGCTGCATCAACCAATCAGAAAACTTATGAAACATAAACAAAATGATGTCCTTCTTTCAAAATATACGTCAGCATTTACTCAGTGATCTCTCGATAGAATAACAATAGCCCTTGGGATAACATTTCTTTCACTGCTGTTGGGAAGAAAGCGCAATGCTTTGCTTGTTATCGTTTCAACAGGCTCTTGCAGAACTGAAAAATTTGAGACGTATAATATAAAGTTTCTGTTGTAAAGTTAGAGGTTTCCCTGTGGCACAGGCGCCTTATTCCACAATGGCATTTCTCGAAATAGTTAGATACTTTTGTTGTAGTGTGTTATTCTTGCAGTAGTGATTCATTCCTCCACAGAAAGTTGTACAAGAATGTTACAGAGAAACATGCGAGAAATGAATAAACGTTAGGATACTGCACCTGACCCACCGAATCGCTGTAAATTGAATTAAAATCTGTTTTCTCATCGAGTAGTAGTAACTGTTCGACTTCAGTTGGCAGTTATGTTTCATGACATTCTACGAAATCCAGACGTCCTTCTCCAGCCATTATGACGCTATAATTACAACTACTGGAAACTGTGTTTTATATTAAAATAGCCAGCACGGGTTCAGAATATATCATTCTTGTGAAGCATAACTAGCTTTTCCTTCTTACGAAGTAATGAGCAACATCTACAGGGGTTGTCAACTTGATCTCATGCTTTTAGATTTATAGAAGCCTTTTAACACCGTTCCTCAGAAGTAGCGTCTAATCAAATTGTGTGCCTATGGAGTATCGTCTCAGTTGTGAGACTGGTTTCGTGATTACCTGTCAGAAAGGTCGCAGTTCCTAGTAACTGACAGAAAGTGATCGAGCAAAACAGATGTAATATCTGCTGTTCCCAAAGGCCTTTACTGTACCTAATCTGTATAAACGATTTAGGACACAATCTGAGCAGCCCTCTTAGATTCTTTGCAGACGATGCCGACCTTTACCGTTTTTTCCGTCAACATATGATCAAAACAAATTGCTAAGTGATGTTTGTTTGGTGCGAAAATTTGTAATTGCCTATAAATAACGGAAAGTATGCAGACATACACATTGTTAGAAAAAGGAATTCGCTAAATTTCGTTTACATTACAAATCACACAAGTATAAAGGCTGTAAATTCAACTAATTACTAAGGGTTTACACTTACTAGTAATCCGAATGCGATTTTTACTGTGCATAGGAGTGTGCACAGAGATAGAGAGACTAAAACTGTGTGCCGGACCGAGACTCGTACTCGAGACCTTTGCCTTTCGCGGGCAAGTGTTCAACCATCTGGGCTACCCAAGCGCGACTCACGGCCCACGCTCACAGCTTTAATTCCGCAAGTACCTCCTCTGCTACCGTCCAGACTTCACAGAAGCTCTCCTGCGAACGTTAAAGAACTAGCACTACTGGATGACAGGATATTGCGGAGAAATGGCTTAGCCACAGATTGGTGTATGTTTCCAGAATGAGACTTTGACTCTGCAACGGAGTGTGCCGTGATATGAAAGTTTCGGGCAGATTAAAGCTGTGTGTTGGACCGAGACTCGAACTCGGGAACTTTGCCTTTCGCGGGCAAGTGCTCTACCGTCTGAGCTACCTAAGCACGACGCAAGAACCACGCTCACAGTTTAAATTCTCGCAGTACTTAGTCTCTTACCTTCCAAACTTCAAAGAAGCTCTCCTGCGTAACTTGCAGAAATAGCATTCCTGGCAGAATGGATATTGTGGAGACATGGCTTAGCAACAGCCTGGGGGATGTTTCCAGAATGAGACTTTCACTCTGCAGCGGAGCGTGCTGTGCTGTGACTGAATCATGTCCCCGCAATATCCTTTCTTTCAAGAGTGCTGGTTCTGCAGGTATCGCAGGAGAGCTTCCGTGAAGTTTGTAACGTAGGATATAAGGTACTGGGAGAAGTAAAGCTCTGAGGCAGGGCGTGAGTCGTACTTGGGTATCTCAGACGGTAGAGCATTTGCCCGCGAAACGGAAAGTTCCCGAGTTCGAGTGTCGGTCTGGCACACAGTTTTAATCTGCCAGGTAATTTTAGTTACGATTAACTTAAACTTGAATGATCACACGGATGTGTTGTGGTGAAAGGCAAACTAAAGGCTGCGAATTATTAGCGGAACACTTTGAAAAAGCAACAGGTCTAGTAAAGAGTCTGCTTGCCCTACGGTTGTCCGCCCTCTTCAGTTGTACTGCTGTGCGCCGTTGGTTCCGCAACAGGTATGTTTGATGGAGGACATCGAAAAAATCCAGAGAAGGGCATATTGTTGTGTATTATCGCGAGATGGGAGAGAGTGCGATGGATATGATAAGTGAACTGTGGTGGCAATCGTTAAAACAATAGCGTTTTTCGTTGCGGTGGGGTCCTGTCGACAAATTTCAATCAGCAACTTACCTCTCAGAGTTGCGAGAGAGTGGAACTATAGATAAATAGCTCGAAGGTGCTTCGACGAACCATTCACCAGGCATTCCATTGTGGATTACGGAGTAATCTTGTAGATGTAGACACAGATAGGTTCCAACATGTGCTCCATCGGGTTCACATCAGACTAATTTAGTTTCCATGAGACTTGCACCCACCTGCCATTGTCCGCGGCGCGGTCGATGTTTGAAGCGGACTTCGGTCTTGATGACGGCGTATCGGGCAACAACTATCGACCTTGAATAAGAAGAAATTTTATTCATCCGACCGGGCACGACGTTTTCTCTCATCTCGGTTATCCTGTGCCCACAGCATTCATAACTGACGATGTCCTTCGCTCAAGAGGGGAAACGTAGTGGTCGTCTGCTGTGGACTCCGTGTAGTTAAATGTGCGCTTAAAGTTCTGCTCTGGAACACTTGCGCCTGCACCATCACAGTATGTCGTCAGATACGACAGAGGGCGCCGTCGTTGCAGCTCTACAGAGCGGGCAAGTCTCCGATTTCTACGTGCTGTAATGAGGTATGGACACCAAAGAATTTGTCGCCTACGTGCGGTTTCGTCGCCCTTCGACCAATTCCATTGATGCTCAAGACGGTAGCACTCTAAGACCCCACCGTTTCAGACATGCCACTTCTCGACGTTGCCGGTAACAGTCTGCCCTTTGTCAAAATCGCTCATGTCAGTGCATTTCGCCATTTGTACCCCTGTTTTTCATTTTTTTTTTTTTTGGTCATCACTCTACTGACTGGTTTGATGCGGCCCACCACGATTTCCTTTCCTGTGCTAACCTCTTCATCTCAGAGTAGCACTTGCAACCTACGTCTTCAATTATTTGCTTGACGTATTCCAATCTCTGTCTTCCTCTACAGTTTTTGCCCTCTACAGCTCCCTCTAGTACCTTGGAAGTCACTCCCTCATGTCTTAGCAGATGTCCTATCATCCTGTCCCTTCTCCTAATCAGTGTTTTCCACATATTCCTTTCCTCACAGATTCTGCATAGAACCTCCTCATTCCTTACCTTATCTGTCCACCTAATTTTCAACATTCGTCTATAGCACCACATCTCAAATGCTTCGATTCTCTTCTGTTCCGGTTTTCCCACAGTCCATATTTCACTACCATACAATGCTGTACTCCAGATGTACATCCTCAGAAATTTCTTCCTCAAATTAAGGCCGGTATTTGATATTAGTAGACTTCTCTTGGCCAGAAATGCCTTTTTTGCCATAGCGAGTCTGCTTTTGATGTCCTCCTTGCTCCGTCCGTCATTGGTTATTTTACTGCCTAGGTAGCAGAATTCCTTAACTTCATTGACTTCGTGACCATCAATCCTGACGATAAGTTTCTCGCTGTTCTCATTTCTACTACTTCTCGTTACCTTCGTCTTTCTCCCATTTACTCTCAAACCATACTGTGTACTCATTAGACTGTTTATTCCGTTCAGCAGATCATTTAATTCTTCTTCACTTTCACTCAGGATAGCAATGTCATCAGCGAATAGTATCATTGATATCCTTTCACCTTGTATTTTAATTCCACTCCTGAACCTTTCTTTTATTTCCATCATTGCTTCCTCGATGTTCAAATTGAAGAGTAGGGGCGAAAGGCCACAGCCTTGTTTTACACACTTCTTAATACAAGCACTTCGTTCCTGATCGTCCACTCTTATTATTCCCTCTTGGTTGTTGCACATATTGTATGTGACCCGTCTCTCACTATAACTTACCCCTACCTTTTTCAGAATCTCGAACAGCTTGCACCATTTTATATTGTCGAACGCTTTTTCCAGGTCGACAAATCCTATGAAAGTGTCTTGATTTTTCTTTAGCCTTGCTTCCATTATTAGCCGTAACGTCAGCATTGCCTCTCTCGTCCCTTTACTTTTCCTAAAGCCAAACTGATCGTCACCTAGCGCATTCTCAATTTTCTTTTCTATTCTTCTGTATATTATTCTTGTAAGCAGCTTCGATGCATGAGCTGTTAAGCTGATTGTGCGATAATTCTCGCACTTGTCAGCTCAGGCCGTCTTCGGAATTGTGTGCATGATGCTTTTCCGAAAGTCAGATGGTATGTCGCCAGACTCATATATTCTACACACCAACGTGAATAGTCGTTTGTTGCCACTTCCCCCAATGATTTTAGAAATTCTGATGGAATGTTATCTATCCCTTCTGCCTTATTTGACCGTAAGTCCTCCAAAGCTCTTTTAAATTCCGATTCTAATACTGGATCCTCTATCTCTTCCAAATCGACTCCTGTTTTTTCTTCTATCACATCAGGCAAATCTTCACCCTCATAGGGGCTCTCAATGTGTTCTTTCCACCTATCTGCTCTCTCCTCTGCATTTAACAGTGTAATTCCCGTTGAGCTCTTAATGTTGCCACCGTTGCTTTTAATGTCACCAAAGGTTGTTTTGACTTTCCTGTATACTGAGTCTGTCCTTCCGACAATCATATCTTTTTCGATGTCTTCACATTTTTCCTGCAGCCATATCGTCTTAGATTCCCTGCAGTTCCTATTTATTTCATTCCTCAGCGACTTGTATTTCTGTATTCCTGATATTCCCGGAACATGTTTGTACTTCCTCCTTTCATCAATCAACTGAAGTATTTCTTCTGTTACCCATGGTTTCTTCGCAGCTACCTTCTTTGTACCTATGTTTTCCTTCCCAACTTCTGTGATGGCCCTTTTTAGGGATGTCCATTCCTCTTCAACTGTACTGCCTACTGCGCTATTCCTTATTGCTGTATCTATAGCGTTAGAGAACTTCAAACGTATCTCGTCATTCCTTAGTACTTCCGTATCCCACTTCTTTGCGTATTGATTCTTCCTGACTAATGTCTTGAACTTCAGCCTACTCTTCATCGCTACTATATTGTGATCTGAGTCTATATCTGCTCCTGGGTACGCCTTACAATCCAGTATCTGATTTCGGAATCTCTGTCTGACCATGATGTAATCTAATTGAAATCTTCCCGTATCTCACGGCCTTTTCCAAGTATACCTCCTCCTCTTGTGATTCTTGAACAGGGTATTCGCTATTACTAGCTGAAACTTGTTACAGAACTCAATTGGTCTTTCTCCTCTTTCATTCCTTGTCCCAAGCCCATATTCTCCTGTAACCTTTTCATCTACTCCTTCCCCTACAACTGCATTCCAGTCTCCCAGGACTATTAGATTTTCGTCCCCCTTTACATACTGCATTACCCTTTCAATATCCTCATACACTTTCTGTATCTGTTCATCCTCAGCTTGCGACGTCGGCATGTATACCTGAACTGTCGTTGTCGGTGTTGGTCTGCTGTCGATTCTGATTAGAACAACCCGGTCACTGAACTGTTTACAGTAACACACCCTCTGCCCTACCTTCCTATTCATAACGAATCCCACACCTGTTATACCATTTCCTGCTGCTGTTGATATTACCCGATACTCATCTGATCAGAAATCCTTGTCTTCCTTCCACTTCACTTCACTGACCCCTACTATATCTAGATTGAGCCTTTGCATTTCCCTTTTCAGATTTTCCAGTTTCCCTACCACGTTCAAGCTTCTGACATTCCACGCCCCGACTCGTAGAACGTTATCCTTTCGTTGATTATTCAATCTTTTTCTCATGGTAACCTCCCCCTTGGCAGTCCCCTCCCGGAGATCCGAATGGCGGACTATTCCGGAATCTTTCGCCAATGGAGAGATCCTCATGACACGTCTTCAATTACAGGCCACATGTCCTGTGGATACACGTTACGTGTCTTTAATGCAGTAAACCATTGCCTTCTGCATCCTCATGTCATTGATCATTGCTGATTCGTCCGACTTTAGGGGCAATTTCCCACCCCTACGACAAGAGAGTGCCCTGAACCTCTATCCGCTCCTCCGCCCTCTTTGACAAGGCCGTTGGCAGAATGATGCTGACTTCTAATGCCGGAAGTTTTCGGCCGCCGATGCTGATTATTTATCAAAATTTAGGCAGTGGCGGGGATCGAACCCGGGACCGAAGACGCTACCCCTAGACCACACCCCCGTATCATTGGTAAACTGACGCTTCCCATATGTACCATGATGTGCAAAATTTAAACGAAACTGACTTTCTCATGTGCCACTGCCAAGTAACACAGTTCGATGAAACTTGCACCATACATAGAAATAACTGTAGTAAAGTATAGCTGGTAACTGAAAGACGTACGCGCAGTCCGCCTTTAGCCGCGGAGCAGCTTGGACCTGTTTACGTCCTGGCTGCGAACGTTCGCGGAAGAAGCGGTGTTTACGCCGTCGTTACTCGCGTGTGTTACTGTTTGAATCGAACGCAATGGCACACAATTTCCGAAAAACCACGATACAGTTCACGTTTTGTAACGAGTATGCAAGCCCGAAGGCTTTCGAAGTCGAACGTTTCTTGAGGGACGAAGTGCGTCTCAATTACACGAAG
Organism: Schistocerca americana; assembly: GCF_021461395.2. Lineage (NCBI taxonomy): Eukaryota > Metazoa > Arthropoda > Insecta > Orthoptera > Acrididae > Schistocerca > Schistocerca americana. Next base: position 745,499,340 of record NC_060122.1, on the reverse strand, counting down.
ATTATTGGAATTCATTTATCAATCGTGAGCAGCACTCTTTACGTAAAGATGATTGACGACGCAGCATGCGATAGGATCATTGAAGCCGCCAAACGAGGATTCCAGTTCCGACACTCCGATGGTCATATTGGCGAAGTTTTAGTCGCTCATTCGGGCCTGGGAGTGCGTACGATTCGAGTCTTCGAGCTGCCTTTCGAGGTACCCGAATCATTGATCACTGAATCACTCCAGCCATATGGGAGAGTTATTAGTCATACGGCCGAACGTTGGGAAAGTTTTAGCACGTATCCAGTGTTCTATGGTGTCCGACAGGGGCGAATTGCCCTTACGATACATGTGCCATCGTACATAAACATCGGCGGCTGTAGAGCTATTGTCACCTATGATGGACGGCCCCGGACATGCTCTGGGTGTGGTGGTGAAGGTCATCTGCGATCAGCGTGTATGCAGAGGAGACTCGTGCAAATCCCCAGCGGAGACTTCCAGAATCCGACTACACCGACGTCACTGCCGATGACTTACGTGACGGCGCTTCGCGGGGAGGTGACGCCGAAGTCGGAACACCCTATCGAACCGACGCCGCAGTTGATTGACGAGCCTTCGGACCCCACTGAAGAAGGAATTTCTCCGACCAACCTCCAATCTCAGACACTACAGGCGGTGCAGAAAGAGGATGACAGCATCCCAGTAGGCATGGAAGCTGAAGTGGAACGGCCCCAGGGTGCTGTGGCGGTGGCGAGACAGCAGGAGATACAAGAATCGTCAACACCAGAGGCCGAGGTTAGGGCCCGCAAACAACGCTCGCCAAAGCGCCGCAAGAAGCGCCGACTAAACTCTGCGGAGACGCTCCCTTCTCTTCTTGACAGCCCAGATGAGTCTAACTCTATGGACCTGTCTGACTTGGAATCACAAGCTTCGGATGTCGCAGACCATATGACTTCGGACGGTGAAAAGATGTCATGTCGTTCAGACGACGCATTCGCTCAGGGGCCTGATACCCCTTCTGCGGTGGAGTCCAATGCTGCGAAAGAACAACAGATGTCACACATCAATGACGCACTGGAAAATTTGGAGCACCCCAATAATATCAGCTGGTATGAGCAGGACGACGAAATCACTGATGCGGACCATTCTATTGGTGGGGACTTGCATCCGTCCGCATCTCAAGACACCTAATGCCGCAGGGACACGTCCGTCGGTCGACCCTCTGCGGATGTGCAAAGGGACTATCGATACGGTGAAACTATGCCAGTTTAACATCATGTGGAGATGACAGCTACTCGACCCTAGGCATACAGAATAGGGACAGTGAATGTAAATACCATTAGATCGCCTGTGAAACAGCAGTTGTTTAGGGACATGATAAACGCGTCGGATGTGGATATACTGATGGTGCAGGAAATTTACATTCCTTAGTTCCAGGAAGTACATGGCTACATCTCCTACACCTCGCCGCACTCGAACAACGACAGTGGATCGGCGATATTGGTCCGGGACGGGATTCCGGTTCGCGACCTGGCTTATCTACCTTCGGCACGAGGACTGGCGATAACTGTTAATGGAATTCGCATTCTTAGTGTTTATGCCCCTTCCGGCACAGACAACAGACGGGCGCGTGCGAGATATTATTCGGAAGAGATTGTGCCCTTATTTACCGGCAGATTCGATCATTTCATTATAGATGGCAACTTCTATTGTGTTTTAGCCCAAAAAGACCAGACTCCACATTACAATACCTGTCATGAATTGCATGTGCTATGCCGGGATCTGGAGTTAAGCGACACATGGGACTTGATGCATAGGAACCGTGAGGGATATGCTTTTTTTACCAGTCACTCGGCGAGCAGACTCGATCGAATATATGTTTCGGTTGGCCTACAGGATAAGGTGGTCGACGCGGAACGATGGCCTGCAGCATTTACTGATCATCTGGCTTACATTTGTACCATATCACTCCCTAGGCAGAGTGTGTGGAGAAGCCGCGGGATATGGAAGCTCAATTCGTCACTTTTGGCGGACCCCGAATGTCGTCAGAGAGTCGAGGCGGTATGGACCACATGTCAACGCCGTCTACCAACATATACCTCCGTGCTTCAATGGTGGCTAGAGTGTACTAAGCCGGCAATAAGAAGAGCTCTAATACAGTATGGTCAGGATAGGACGAGATGGCAAAGAGACACTCTTGATTACTATTACACCATACTTCGTGAGCTGTCATTCCAGGTGACGTCTGCAGAACATCATGTGGAAGTTCATCGTGTCAAGGCACAAATCCTATCGATCACGCGACGACGACTGGGTGGTATCCCAATACGGGCAAGATGTCTCGACACCATCACTGGGGAACTTACCTCGATGCACCATGTGTCGTGGGAACACAAACGTTACCGCCGGGCATTGGTAACAGTGCTCCACGGTTTAGGTGGCCGTCAACTGACAACACAACAGGACATTGAAAAAGAATTTTTAGACCATTTCCGCCATCTCTATGCCGGTACACCGACAGACCGTCGGGTGGGGGAAGAGATACTGCAACATCTGCAAACGACACTGACAGAGACGGATAAGGCAGCGCTTATGGAGCCACTCACAGAAGACGATATAAAGGTGGCACTCACAAAAGGAGCGGCCCATAAATCACCGGGGCCAGATAGGATTACGCTAGAGTTTTATCGAGAATTCGTGGACATGATGATGCCACAGTTGGTGTCGATGTACAATGAGGCGATGCGTCCGGACATGCGCCTACCGTCGGATTTTGTGACGGGCTTTCTTCTTCCCATCCCGAAGATGGCGGGGAGTCGCAGTGTTAATCAATATCGGCCTCTCACTATGCTAAACACCGACTATAAAATCTTTGCACGACTACTAGCGTCTCGTCTCAAGCTGGCGATATCCAGGACAACATCCCCTGATCAGGCATGCCTCGGGGTGCGAAGCAACACCTCCTCGGCGTTAAGTGAATACCGTGACCTTATCGCCCTTGCGGAAACGTGTAAAATGCGAGTAGCGATAATATCTGTGGACTTCGATCGTGCGTTCGACAGGATACACCATGACTTCTTGACGTTAGTCATGAGCCGAATGGCGATTCCACCTGTCTTCATCTCCATCGTTATGAGGCTCATACGAGGGGCTACATCGAAGGTGATTGTAAATGGTCGGGAAGCGGGCTCGATTCCTATTAACAGCTCAGTCCGACAAGGGTGCCCACTCTCCATGATGATGTTTGCGATAGCACTTGAGCCGCTGATGTGTGTTATGAGGCGCTCACTTACTGGGATAGCGCTTAATGAGAACTCTTTCGTTTGTCGCGCATATGCGGACGACCTGATCCTTCTCGTCAGATCAGGACATGAAGTGCGTCAGGCTGTTGAACGTCTAGACTCTTACGGGACGGCGGCAGGCAGTGTCGTTAACATGACGAAATCAAAAATTATGCACATTGGACGGGGTCTGGAAGACGTACCGGGACCGTTTCAGACGGTGGAATCGCTGAGATGTCTTGGGATCACATTTACCCGTTCACTACGGCGGTCAGCGGCGGCGAGTTATCGGCGGCTTCTGCAGAATGTTCGTCTGACGATACGCAACAACTAACTGAGAGCCTTTGACATGATCCAACATGTGGCATACACTAACGTGCACATAGCGTCACGACTGCCCCATTTAGCGCAGATCCTACCAATACCGAAGGGTATTGCAGACCGCCTCATGGCTGCCTTTGGTTACTATGTTAGTACTATGATGTTATTTAAGATCAAATATGACACGTTAACGGTACAGTTCCGGAACAGTGGCCTCAACCTCACAAATGTGCGAAACAAAGCTCTGGCGCTTTACATGCGAGCGATGATACGAAATTGGCAACAATGTAAGCACACAATAACGTCAGCTCTGATAGAAGTACTTGTTCCGCCTTCGTACGAACCCCCTATTGCGGTGGGCAATATTTCGCCTTCTCTTGCACACATTGCCTCATTTATTGTTGATTATAGTTATGTTCGTCTGAAAGTACCTTCGACGAGAATACCCACGACTCGGGAGATCTATAGGTGCCTGATGGATCAACATGGCCGCAACATAATGGAATTCAAATATCCGTCGAGAACGTGGAACCACATTTGGTGTGCAGTGCATACTCCATTACTGTCAACAGCAGCGAGATCGATGTGGTATATTCTTATAAACCGTAAACTTGTGACCAGGAGTCGATTACATACAATTCATATGGTCGATTCTCCTCTTTGCACAAACTGTGGATTGTTAGCAACGGACGAACATGGTTTAGTGTGTGGCGCAGCGAGGAAAATCACATCGGATGTACTCTTTCTACCGGACAAGACCTTTTTTCCCAAGCAAAAGACGTATACGGTCAATTGGATCGCTGGACATGCGACGAAATATTTGTATTCGTACGATATTAAGTCCGTGATGGATTATTAGATATATTTACAAGAACAACACGAGCTCATACGGAGTCATACGAAATACAGGAATTACTTTTCCAATTTTTTAGGCAGTGTTTTTCACAATCCGCCCGACAGCTGGGGTGTCCCAGAACTGAGAAGACTCCTGCAGCAGAGCGACTAGAGACAGTACTGTGCGGTTCAATTAAATTGGCACATGGCACACTGGGAAGAAAACTGGCCCCTACCTGTTGGCGCCAGTTATGACTGGATTATGTTCACGTAAAAACAAAACAAAAAAAACACGATGGTAAACACCGAAACCGCCCCAGATAATGGTCCTTCGAATGGTCGACGCAGGAGAAATACATGCCGCCCACATTGGCAGAGATGGTCAAGATTATATGGCTTGCTGCCAGATTTATGATGCGACACCGTGTGCTGCAGGGATTGTGATGCAGATGATAACTTTATTTTCACTTCCGCCCGTGACTAGGATTGTCATTTACTCTATTCATGTCACAAAAAAGAAAAAAAAGGGCGGCCTTTACGTTGATTTTATATTTTATGGTTTCCAAATTGTTTTTGCTGTTTCGATACTTTCCCCTAGGACAGCACAATTGTACAAATAAAGGTTGTTTGTTTACCCTGCCTTCCTGTTACCAAAAAAAAGTTGTCGCGTTGTTGAATCCTAAAGCGAAGGAACCGCGTTTTTTTATTTTTATTTTACTTAAGAAAAAAGAAAAAAAAGGGCAGCAGTGCATGATCTGCAATGTGCTTCCATGCCGGGCACAAGTTAGGTAAGAAGGCTTTGTGGTAGGTGGTTCCATTCCTTCACCAGCGCGGTGGACGACTGCTGGAGAGACATTGTACATGTCGACGTCCTGCAGTACGCCTCACCAACTAATCCCACACGCGCTCGACGAACTCAAGTCAGGGGCAGGGCAGTCCATTCCCCTAATAGCCTCTCGTTCCAAGAGCTACTAAACCTGCACTGCTCGAAGCGATTGCACATTGTTATCCATAAGAATAAAGTCAAGGACGAGTGTACCCCTGAAAAGGAGGAAGTATAGCATCACAGTAACGTTGATCTATGACGGTACCGTATTCAAAGATTTGGAGATCAGCACATTAAGACTCCCCCACAATAACCTATAATGTTCTACAGTGTTCCTGCGAGCATTAAGTCTTCACATACAGTATTTCGTTGTATGAGGGCCACTGAATCTGCTCTCATCCCAGACTAGCAGGCCACTCCTGGTCCAATCCCTGTGCACTATTTCAAACGATGCTGCTTATGTGCAGATGTGAACCGAACACAACGTACTGTTCTCGGTCGAAGAGACCACTGTCACGCAGTTGCAGGTCCACTGTGGACCGTAATATTTTAATTCTTGGTCTCTTGTTAAATGTTGCTGTTTGACAGCGTTCCTTCATGTCTGTTGCTACTGTGGTTGACTGTGATCAGCCAGCTCTTAGCCCTTCGGGCAGCAGTATCTGTGGTTCGAAATGCACCTCGTGCGCGCGAACAATGCTGTGCGCAGTGCCAAACTCCTGGGCTTCACTCGTCACACTTCGTCCTTCTTCCCGTTTCCAGACAGGTCTTCCTCGTGTGAAGTCATCCACTTGTTCTCTCCCGGGCATTCTGTAATGAAGAACCATATCAGAGTACACCGCGTCCGCAGCTCGTGGTCTAGTGGCTAGCGTTGCTGCCTCTTGATCACGGGGTCCCTGGTTCGATTCCCTGCCGGGTTGGGGACTGGGTGTTTGTGTTGTTCTCGTCGTTTCATCATCACATCATCATTTGTGGCAGTAGCCAGACTGGATTTTGAAAAAAAAATGTACAGTTGAGCGCCTCACAAACCAAACGTCATCAACAAACATTACACCGTAATTTTTCGGTGATTCACATACACAGTCTTTTCCCGTTCCTTCATATATCTCGTGTTTCCGGATCAGCCCCATTTGGCGCTATAGTCACTCAGTCCTCAAACCATTGACTTCCAACTTTCTCTGCACTACTGCAGATCTCTGGCAACACAGTGCCACGCTTTCACCCATTTCCACATAATAGTTAATGTTGCTTTATCTATCTCTGATTTGTGAAGACATGAGGTATACTTGAAAAAGTTGTCGGTTTTGCAGATAGTGTAGCCGAAAAAATAAGAGTTTGCACTGTGGTGACAAGAGCCATGGGAAACCTCCTCAAATGGCGTAGGAAATCCTTTTGCCCGCCTAGTGCAACAGCTCAACGTGGCATGACTCTACAAGTGGCTGGAAGTCCCCTCAGAAATACTGAGTCATGGTGCCTCTATAACCATCTATAACAGCGAAAGTGGTGCTTGTCCAGGATTTTGTGCACGAACTGACCTCTCGATTATGTCCCGTAAGTGTTTGATGGGATACATTTCGGCCGATCTAGGTGGTCGAATAATTCGCTCGAACTGTTCAGAAAGTTCTTCAAACCCGTCACGAACAGTTGTGGCCCAGTGACATGGCACCTTGACATTCATAAAAATTCCGTCGGTCAATGGTTGCAAATGTTCTCGAAGTAGTCGAACACAAACATTTCCAGTCAATGATTGGTTCATTTGAACCAGAGGACCGAATCAATTTCATGCAAACACAGCCCGCAGCATTATGGAGCCGCCACCAACTTACTCAGTGTTTACTTGGGTCCATGGCTTCGTGGGGCCTGCTCCACGCTTTAAACACTTTAACCCTGTCATCAACTCTTACCAACTACAGGGGGGACTCATCTGACCTGGCCAAGATTTTCCATTGGTCCAGAGTTCAACCGATAGGGTGACGAGCTGAGGAGACGCGCTGCAGGCGATGTCCTGCTGTTAACAAAGCCAGTCGCCTCGGTCGTCTGTTGCCATAGCACATTAACGCAAAATTTATCGGTGCTGTCTTAACGAATACGTTCCTCGTAGCTCCCACACTGATTTATGAGGTTATTTCAATCAGTGTTGCTTGTCTGTTGGCAGTGAACAGCCATTGTGTTTTGCTCGTGGTGAGAGATAATGCGTGAAATATATTCTCGGCACAATCATGACACTGTGCGTCTCGGAATACAGAACACCGTAGCGATTTTCGAAATGGAACGTCCCATGCATCTAGCTCCAACTACTATTTCGCGTTCAAAGTCTGTTAACTGCCGTCGTACAGCCATAACCACTTCGGTAAAGGCTTCACATGAATCACCTGAGTACAAACGAGAGCTAGGCGAATGCATTGGCCTTTTATACATTGTGTACTCGATACTACTGCCATCTGTGTATGTGCGTATGGCTACCCATTACTTTTGTCACCTTAGTCTAAGCCCACGTAGCGCTTACCATCTTTTATCAGGTCTTTTAGGAACATTTTGATGTGTGAACCACAGATTTTCGTCTTACACGTTTTTCTGAATTGTATTTTGTGTTGAAGTGAAATAAAGCACGGTAATTATTTTGGTACATCATACTCGAGTTTCTTTCGAAATTAAAGTAAAGTAGAAACCTGCCATTTTTATGGAAGATTTTGCACTATTATATTTAAAGTAGCCTTTTAAAAAGACGTTGCCGTCATAAATTATGGTTCAAAAAGTTTGTAATTGTGATTATCAAAAATCTCACTAATTAAGTCAGCGTTTTTCTTTAAAATGTATTTGCTTTACAGATATGAGTCATAAGAATAAACTAAGTTTTGGTTACGTATGTTTTAAGACAGTATTGAAGAATTCATTCTTATGTCCTTAACAGTTTTCAATCAATGTGTAATAGAACATAAAAAAAAAATCTGGAATTTCGTGAGGATAAAGTTAAATTTAAAATCTTTTTGACTGTCTAACCTTATAATACTAAAGTATCCCAGGTCCATTATCATTTTTTTTTTCGGTGTTGTTATTTCTCCATTTCCTTTTTCATACCTCTTACTCTTGCTTTTTATCGGGAAATTTGAAGATTCCTTGAAATAGGCGAAACGCCCATCATTTATATATATATATATATATATATATATATATATATATATATATATATATAAAGCAGTAGTTTCAACATCGCAATCAAGACAGTTCTCTTCTCATCATTGATTACTCTGCCTCGAAGAGTCTCCTGCGATCAATGACAATTAAAGCTCTTTGCGTACTTAGTTCAGCAGGCACTCCCATCAGTTCGATAACCTTAAACATTGATACAACGTTGAAACATATCAGAGAAGCTCGAACGCCTGTTTTCAAAGTTTTCAGTTCTATTAGAACAGCTTTTGGGATCCGTTCTCATGTGGGGTTGTGAAAACTCTCATTTGCATTTTTAGTCCTACCATGTAAACACTTCTCAAATAATCTTGTGTCATTACGATTCCTATAAATACGCTTCACAACTTCCGTTACAGAAAATATCAAATTATCTTTTGTTTTTAACAGAGCTTTCTGCATAACATTGGGACTTCGTCATGTGTAAGCCAATCTTAAGTTCTTCTAACCTGGGGCTACCTGGGTACAATTTCCTCAAATTAAACTTTTTCTTGTTCAGAAAACTACAGAGAATATTTTGGAACAAAAGTTAAAATAATCTGTTTTAAGACAGTTATTCACATACTAGTACACACAGATTTGCAGAGCAGCGTACGAGGGGCGTACAATAAGAAACGGAACATTTTTTTCCTCTGTCAGTTTCGCTTTAAAAAATGCAAAATTTTTTGTGGGACATCGTGAACCATTTTCGCTTCATCCGCTATAATTTCATAAGTTCCGATTGGTAGCGGCGCTATACGTACTATCGAACGTGGGTCTGTAGCAGAGGTGCGTTTCAAGCAGCGAGCTGTTATTCGAGTTTCCTTTAGCGGAAAATCATTTCAGATACTCATAGGCGCTTGCAGAATATCTTCGAGGACTGACAGTGAACAAAAGCACCATGAGTCGTTGGGTGAGTCGTCTGTCACCAATGCAACAGAGTCGCGCAAACCTGTCCTATCATACGCGTGACCGTCGACAGATGCGACTCCTGCAGTATTGGAAAGTGCGGACCCTCTCATTGGAAATGATCGATGGGTCACGATCAAAGAATTCGGTGATCAACTGGGCGTCTCTGTTTATAGTGCTCACACACTGGTCCATCAGTTGGAGCACTCAAAAGTCTGTGTCTGGTGCGTTCTGCCTTCCACTTCCACGTTTGGCCCAATGAAGGATGCACACCACGGGATCCAGTACGTGGATGATGGGGACGTTATTGATTGAGCAAGACATTGGCTCCGAACTCGGACAGTGGAGTGATACCATGGACGCATATAAAACCTCGCATTAAGGTGTAAGGCTGTCACATTGAACGGATATTATGTTTAAAAATATGGTTTTGTAAACAAAAGAGTGGGGAATAATATGGTGTATTGAGTGCTGAATGAGCAGTGGTTTCAAAAACAAAGTGTTCCGTTACATCGTGAACGCCCCTCATATTTTCGTTAGCACGTCGCTAGCTCACAGCGCAACCAGGTGGTGTTCATGCTCGCGATGGCGGTGGACTTACACTGAAGTGACAGAAGCCGTAAGATAACTCCTACCACCGTATCGGAATCCCTTTTGCCCGGCCTAGTGCAGGATCTCTATGTGGCATGGACTTAACAAGTGTTTGGAATTCCCTTGCAGAAATATTGAGTCTCTAATAGCCATCCATAATTCCGAAACTGTTGCCGGTGAAGGATTTTGTACACGAACTGACCCCTCGATTATGTGCTATAAACTGTCGATGGAATTCGTGTCGGGTGTTCTGCGTGGCCAAAACATTCGCTCGAACCGCCCAGAACGTTCTCCAATCAGGAACGACTGTGGCCCGATAATACAGAGCACTGTCGTCCTTAAAAACTACATCGTTTTTTGGTAAGATAAAGTCCATGAATGGCTGCAAATGGTCTTCAAGAAGCCGATCATAATCATTTCCTGTCAGTGATCTGTTCAGTTGGAACAGAAAAGCCACTCCATTCCATGTGAACACAGCCCACACCATTATGGAGTCACAACTTGGGTACATGGCGTAGAAGTGCGAGCAACACACTCGAACCAACTGAAGTCGGGGTTCATCTGCTGAGGTCATGGTTTGCCAGTGTTTTTAGGTCCAACCGGTATGGTCACAATGCCAAGAGACGCACTGCAGGCGATGTCACGCTGTTACCAAAGGCACTCTACTCACTCGTCTGCTGCTATAGGCCACCATTTAACGTCGGATATGGCCGCACTGTCATAAAGAATACCTTCGTCATACGTTGTACTCCACCCCTCCCTCCTTTGTTGTCGCTACTGTCGTCGATGGTAAAGTCATTTCAGAAAATTCGAGAGGAGTAAGATTTACAATAAACTTTTTACGTATCTTTTCTCTCGTAGTTGGCTCCAGTTCATGTATAGGGGTGTGTTTCTTCTACATCCACATCTACATAGATACTCTGCAAATCACATTTAAGTGCCTGGCAGAGGGTGCATCGAACGACCTTCCGAATTCTCTATTATTTCAATCAACGTATAGCGCGCGGAAAGAACAAACACCTATATCTTTCCGTACGAGCTCTGATTTCCCTTATTTTATCGAGGTGATCGTTCCTCCTATGTAGGTCGATGTCAACAAAATATTTTCGCATTCTGAGAAGAAACTTGGTGATTGAAATTTCGTGAGAAGATTCCGTCGCAACGAAAAACGCCTTTCTTTTAATGACGTCCTGCCCAAAGCCTATATCATTTCTGTGACAATCTCTCTCATATTTCTAAATACTACAAAACGTGCTGCCCTTCTTTGAAGTTTTTCGATGTACTCCGTCAGTCCTATCTGGTAAGGATCCCACATCGCACAGCAGTATTCTAAAGGAGGACGGACAAGCGTAGTGTAGGCAGTCTCCTTAACAATTCTGTTACATTTTCTAAGTGTCCTGCCAATATAACACAGTCTTTGGTTAGATTTCCCCACAACATTTTCTATGTGTTCCTTCTAATTTAAGTTGTTCGTAATTGTAACTCCTAGGTATTTAGTTGAATTTTGGCCTGTAGGATTGACTGATTTATCGTGTAACTGAAGTTTAACGGATTCCTTTTACCACTCATGTGGATGACCGCACACTTTTCGTTATTTAGGGTAAACTACCAATTTCCACACCATTCAGATATCTTTTCTAAATCGTTTTCTAAAAAGTTTTGCAATTTTTTTACCATCTGATGGCTTTATCAGTCGATAAATGACAGCGTCATCTGCAACAATCTAAGACGGCTGCTCAGCTTGTCTCCCAAATCGTTTATATAGATAAGGAACAGCAAAGAGCCTATAACACTCCCTTGGGGAACGCCATAAATCACTTATATTTTACTCGATGACTTTCCGTCAATTACTACGAACTGTGACCTCCATGGCAGGAAATCACAAATCCAGTCACCTAACTGAGCCCATATTCCATAAGCACGCAATTTCGCTAGAAGCCGCTTGTGTGCTACAGTGGCAAAAACCTCCCGGAAATCCAGAAATATGGAATTGATCTGAAATCCCTTGTCAATAGCATTCAACACTTCATGTGAATAAAGAGTTAGCTGTGTTTCACAGGAACGATGTTTTCTAAACCCATGTTGACTGTGTGTCAAGAGACAGTTTTCTTCGAGGCAATTCATAATGTTTGAACACAATACATGTTTCATTACATACTCCTACTATCTTTCTTGAATATTGTTATAACCAGTGAGACTTTCCAGTCTTTGGGTACGAATCTATTGTCGAGCAAACGGTTGTATATGATTGTTAAGTACGGAGCTAATGCATCAGCATACTCCGAAAGGAACCTAACTGGTATGCAGTCTGGACCAGAAGACTTGCTTTTATTGATTTAAGTTGCTTCACTACTGCGAGGGTATTTACTTCTACGTTACTCGTGTTCACAGCTGTTCTCGAATCTAATTCTGGAATATTTGCTTCGTCTTCTTTTGTGAAGGCATTTCGGAAGGCTGTGTTTAGTCACTCTGCTTTGGCACCACTGTCATCGATAGTATCTCCATTGCTATCCAGGTGAGAAAGCACTGATCGTTTGTTGCCGCTAACATACTTCACATACGACCAGAACCTCTTTGGATTTTCTTAGGATTTTTCATCGATAGTATCTCCATTGCTATCCCGGTGAGAAGGCATTGATCGTTTCTTGCCGCAAACATACTTCATATACGACCAGAACCTCTTTGGATTTTCTGGCATCTTTCGAGACAAAGTTTCGTTGTGGAAACTGTTACAAGCATCTCGCACTGAAGTCCGCGCTAAATTTCGAGCTTCTGTAAAAGATCGCCAGTCTTGGGTATTTTGCGTCTGTTTAAATTTGGCACGTTTGTTTCGTTGTTTCCACAACCTTGTTCCTTGAAGCTGAAATTTTCACATTATAGGTTCTCACGTTCAAATCGATCTAAATAAATCTGAAGAATGTTTATTTGTGTCACATTTTACTGTATCACACTGTCTTTTTAATTGTCACATTAACAAAGCCGAAATTTCACTGTTCTTCCAAAATACAAAAACACGTCCGATCACATTAGAGGCATGCCCACTACTGTTTCCTCACTATGCGGTAGTAACAGTTTTCCAAAGGTTTGACAGATGAATTTCTATTGATTTGTAAATGAATCCAGAAATATGAACAATAAACAGCACCAGATGGCGTAATTTATAATAGAAATTTTAAGTGTGCCAAATATTTCGTAATTTAAAATGTCTCCAAAAAATCATTTTAACTGTACATTCACAGCTGGTACGTATCGATTGTAACAAAGAAAACAAAGTAATTCAGTTTCATAGTTTTTCGCTTGAAATATAACATTGTGTATAAAATTATATGAAATATTTCAGAAAAACAGCTGAGATAATACTGAGCTGTCAAAAATGCCAAAAATATTTCTGGTATCCATTACTTCTGTTGAGGAAAAGTAATACAGAGAAGGATGTCGTTTACGATCGCCCATTCTGATTTCTGCGCTTATTTCACGCAGTGTTGGTGGTTTTTAGCACTGAAAACACTACGGCACCGCCGCTGATCTCGGTCGTTATTGAAGGCCATCGGCCACTGCGTTCTCAGTGGTGAGAGGTAATGCACGAAATGTGGTATTGTCTGTCCAGTGTGGACACTGTGGATCCCGGAATACTCAATTCTCTAACGATTTCTGAGATGGAGTGGTTCCAACTACCATTCCGTGTTCAAAGTCTGTTAATTATCGTCGTGAGGCCATAATCACGTCGCAGTTTCGAATCCTGCCTCGGACATGGATGTGTGTGATGTCCTTAGGTTAGTTAGGTTTAAGTAGTTCTAGGTGTAGGGGACTGATGCCCTCAGATTTTAAGTCCCGTAGTGCATAGAGCCATTTGAACCATAATCACGTCGGACACACTTTCAGATGAAGTATAAATGACAGCTTCGCCTGCGCCCTGCGGTATTATAGTTTGTATCGCCAGGTATGTATGTGCATACCACTATCCCATAACGTTTGTCACATCAGTGTAATACTGTTTGTTGCAAGAATTTGATTGTAGTCGTAACATACGCACACGTTCCGAGGTAGGAATATTCGCTTGCAATAGCGTTGTGCGCAGCTCTGTGGCAAGTACAGCTACGTAACAACCTGGCGTGGCCCCCTGTTCCGGGCGCCGTAGTACTTAGCAAACAAAGCGGTCGCCGACATATCTGCCGTAATTCTTTCCAGATCTCCGGGCATCCGCGCGGAAAATTTCGCGGCCGTCGGGTAGGTCGCAGCGCGGGGGCGGGGGGAGGGAGCGCGCCAGGAGGCAGGCGGCTCGTGCGGGCATTAGTCGCTGGCCCGCACTGCCGGCGCCGCACGCGCCCGGAAATTACATTCCCCTGCCGCAATTTCAAGGGCCCGGGCCCCGGTGCGGGCCGCGAGGTAACGGAAACAAGATAGCGGGACGCCGCGGGGTGGCCAGGGGGCGCCGGCCGCCGCGAATGCGAATGCGGTGTGGGGAAAAAAATGTATTCCCCCCTGATTAAATATTACTCGGGGAAATGCGAAATTCCCAAATGGGCGCGACGCGGTGCAGATAAAGAAGAATGTATTATTTCCTCGAACAAAGACGCCGAGGAAGATAATTTGCGGCTCCTTCAGGAGCACCGGTCGCGCAGACTGTTCGCTTATTTATTTGGCGGCGACGAGAGTAGCGGTTTTCACCTGGTGTCGATACCCAGCGGTGGTTATTGAATGCTACATAACGCTTCCTTTCAATCGGAGGATGTACGTAAACCCTATTTACATTTGTTTGGCGACACTAATACTGGCAAAGGTACACTTATTGAGAAAATGTTAGACCGTAAATAGGAAGTACACTAGATGATCAAAAGTATCCAGACATCTGGCTGAAAAAGACTTACAAGTTCGTGACCCCCTCCATCAGCAATGCTGGAATGCATTATGGTGTTGGCCTACCCTTAGCCTTGGTGACAGCTTCCACTCCATCACGCACACGTTCAATCAGGTGCTGGAAGGTTTCTTGCGGAATGGCAGGCCATTCTTCACGGAGTGCTGCACTAAGGAGGTATCGATGTCGGTCGGCGAGGCCTGGCACGAATTCGACGTTCCAAAACACCCCAAAGGTGTTCTATAGGATTCTGGTCGCCGGCCTCTGTGGGCGAGTGGTTCTAGGAGCTTCAAATGGCTCTAAGCACCATGGGACTTAACATCTGTGGTCATCAGTCCCCTAGAACTTAGAACTACTTAAACCTAACTAACCTAAGGGCAGCACACAACACCCAGTCATCACGAGGCAGAGCTAGGAGCTTCAGTCCGGATTCGTGATGCTGCTACGGTCGCAGGAACGAATCCTGCCACGGATATACATAATAATACATGTTCCTTGTATTTATCTGTCCTTTGAGAAGGAACAAACATCGGTGAATATAACATTGGAGAAGAAGTTCGGGTAGGCGAGGATTTGCTGCTGTGCCCACTGACAGAACTGTACACGATTCTGGAAATCATTCCCGTGCAGTCCTTGATATAGGTGTACATGGTAAGGATGGAACCGGTGACGTGTAAGAATACGATGTACACTGGTTTTAGGAATGCCAATCTCGTGTTCAAGCCGTCGTGTGCTCACATGTGGATTCATAGCAACGGAAGCGAGAACAGTAACTTCGCCAGCTTCGTCTGTGTGAGTGCTACGACGATTGCGTTGTCGTGGGTTGAAACTTCCCGTTTCCAGAAGCGTCGCCACAAGGCGATAAAACATCCGTCGGGAAGGTGGGTTCTTGTCAGGATATCGCTCTGTGTACGGTTCTGCTGCCTGCGTAGCATTTCGCCTACCTTCAACAACAACAGTAAAAGAAACGTTATGTCGATACAGCTTGTAGGAAGGACAGCCTTTACTGTATGCCTAATCTACACAACAGTATTTAAAAGGACTAAGCTACTGTACTAAATGTACTTGTACATAAGGAAACAGTATTGCAATTACTGTTCTGCTAACTTACATTCTCCATAGATGAGTAGCATTTCTACCTTCTATTTGTTCGTGTACATTCTACTTACACAACTCTTCAACTGACGATGGTTGACGGAATGATGGGTGTGCGTTCTGCTTATGTTTACATCTGTCCTCTGTCAACGTCAGCACGTGGATGTGTTCCATTACCCCGAGCACCTGCACTAAGCGCTGGGAGCGTCTACGTCAGTGTTGTGTTATGTAACTGATAACGTTGTGTTCCAGTGAATGGTACACTGTGATACAATTTTGAATAGGTCTTTAGGAGAGGAAATGAATTACCGAATAAAAATTACAGGGTGCCATTTGAAGAAGTCATACCTCTGCTCATATCTTTGTGAAAAACAAAGCTACAACGGAGGCAGTCTTGCTGATTGATGTCCCCCCCCGACGGCTGAAGAACATTTGCTTGAAACATTTTGTAATTTGCACCTGAACAAACAGTTATTTAGGGTGGTCAAGATAAATGGGACACCCTGTATATTGAAGCGAACAGTTCGATGTAGGACGGCAGCTGTCAATGTTGAGAATAATAATAATAACTTTCTTGAAACAATTAACGTTGAGTTTAACTATATTAGGAAGCACGTCGTTTTCATTCGTAAGGCGTTCACATGCCGGCTTTTAGGCGTTATAATATTAAGGATGAAACAATATTTGTAAAGAGGTCGTGACGTATGTGTGTAGTATTAACTGCAGAATAGAGGGTATAACTAATAACAGATAGGCACAGAATAAGTTTTTGAGGAAGCTTCAGCTTCTGAGTATGTGTGTTTGTGTGTTGGTAATAAGTATGGATCGTTTAGCTGTCAGGATTTTGATTCCAGTGGTGTGCCTTGACGACGTTATAACGGGAGGAATACTCATAAATTTACAATGTTTGGTAAGCCATAGAAATCTGTATCTGTTGATGAAGTGACTGACTGGAAAAGTATTGAAAGAGAATGTGGAGCCAAAATAATATATTCAAGAATAATGCATCTTATGTTGGTGTATTGGGAAGCTGTTTGTGAACCAATAGCAGCCGATAGTGTGCAAGTGGAGGTTAAATACGTTTCATTTATGGTGAAGACGTCGGCTGTGCTGTGGAATTAGTTCTTCTGTGCGCCTGATTGGCGCTCGGAAACCGTGATTAAGAAAATTTCGAGACAGCGTGGCATCACCACTCTCCCTCATAACTCCAGTGGTCAGCTCGGGATGGGAGAAACCGACAGGTTAAGACCGATACCGGTATTTGATCCGAATAACCGGTATTTCTCGGTATTTTTTTGGTCTCGGTTAAAACCGCCGTTTTTTATTTGTTACTAATAACCGGGGGAAAAACCGAAAATTTTCGCTTTTTATATAAACCTTATGAAAATCAAGTAATTTTTTTTGACAAATTTCCATTGCTTTAGAATATTGCTTTATAATAGAAAATGGGAAAAGACATCAGTGCTATTTTAGTAACAAAGCCGACAGAAACAAGCAACAAACACATTACATAGCAGTTGGTACAGCCCTGCTGAGACAATAATGAACCTGTTATCATGTTGGGTGCCCTATTAGATGGTATGCGTATACATCTATTGTGCAAGACTTGCCACATCTAGTCTATATGGAAGTTTCACGCTGTCGTCAGACATCAGTTGTTCTACAGAATGGGACCTTCTCTAATTGGAAGTATTATACGAAGTGTGGTATCAATGAAATACAATGATCCACTTGCTTCAAAAGATGAAAAATGGGATTAGCCATAAGAGGAGAGGACTTACAACTTACCATTTCATTCAGAGTTTACGAGAAAAATAAAGTAACTGGTCTGCTGCCTGTGTCTACATAATACGCCTTTACTTGCTTGCAACCCTTGAAAACGGACAAATTAACACGAAAAATAGAGTCCTCCAACCACATTTTTCACTCTTTAGCACTGGCTATTCGTAATGCCCAACTAGTACTGCGATTTTCGATTATACAGGGTGATTCAAAAAGAATTCCACAACTTTAGGAATTTAAAACTCTGCAACGACAAAAGGCAGAGCTAAGCACTATCCGTCGGCGAATTAAGGGAGCTATAAAGTTTCATTTAGTTGTGCATTTGTTCGCTTGAGGCGCTGTTGACTAGGCGTCAGCGTCAGTTGATGCTAAGATGGCGACCGCTCAACAGAAAGCTTTTTGTGTTATTGAGTACGGCAGAAGTGAATCGACGACAGTTGTTCAGCGTGCATTTCGAACGAAGTATGGTGTTAAACCTCCTGATAGGTGGTGTATTAAACGTTGGTATAAACAGTTTACAGAGAATGGGTGTTTGTGCAAAGGGAAAAATTCTGGACGGCCGAGAACGAGTGATGAAAATGTAGCACGCATCCAGCAAGCATTTGTTCGCAGCCCAGGAAAATCGACTCGCAGAGCTAGCAGAGAGCTGCAAATTCCACAATCAACTGTATGGAGAGTCCTACGAAAAAGGTTAGTTATGAAACATTATCGTCTGAAATTGGTTCAAGCACTGTCTGCAGCTGATAACATTAAAAGAATCGATTTCTGTGATTTTATCCTTGCTCAAATGCAAACAGATGAATCTTTCGTTTCAAAGATTGTGTTTAGTGATGAAGCAACTTTCCACACTAACGGGAAAGTCAACCGTCACAATGTCTGTATATGGGGCACTGACAATCCGCGGGAAACAACTCAGTATGAACGTGACTCGCCTAAGGTGAACGTTTTCTGTGCCATTTCAGCCAATAAAGTTTTTGGTCCCTTTCTCTTCGAAGGTGCTACTGTAACTGGACTACAGTATCTGGAGATGTTAGAGAATTGGCTGTTCTCTCAGCTCGAACAAGAAGCACAACAATTCATATTTCAGCAGGATGGAGCGCCACCACATTGGCACTTATCTGTCCGTAACTACCTGAACGTCAACTACCCGAGGCGATGGATCGACCGCCAGGCAGCCCGTGACAGAGCACTTCATCACTGGCCTCCAAGAAGCCCTGATCTTACCCCCTGCGATTTTTTCTTATGGGGGTATGTTAAGGATATGGTGTTTGGGCCACCTCTCCAAGCCACCATTGATGATTTGAAACGAGAAATAACTGCAGCTATCCAAACTGTTACGCCTGATATGCTACAGAGAGTGTGGAACGAGTTGGAGTATCGGGTTGATGTTGCTCGAGTGTCTGGAGGGAGCCTTATTGAACATCTCTGAACTTGTTTTTGAGTGAAAAAAAACCTTTTTAAATACTCTTTGTAATGATGTATAACAGAAGATTATATTATGTTTCTTTCATTAAATACACATGTTTAAAGTTGTGGTATTCTTTTTGAATCACCCTGTAAAATGATTTTAGCAGTCATTCAAAGAATTAGAATCACTAGGAGAATACCGATGATTTTTATAGTATTCAAACGCTTGTCAGTTTTCGAGGAAAGCAGTGAACGGTGGAGGGATTAATTTTTCTTTTATTTTCCTATCATTTAATATTTTTATTATATCTACTTTGAAACTGAGGGAGTGAAAAATTTTCGATCTTTGTTCGATTTCTATGTTTATTACAAGAGTAACTGGAATAAGAAACAGATAATCAGTTTTTTCAGAAACTGCTTTTTCTGACCAGTTTTTACGGTTAGATTAAACTAGCGTTAAGAAGAACCGTTACAACCAGAAACCGGCTGTTTGAGCGACAACCGCCAACCCTAGTATCAGCTGCTGTACAAGTACAGGGTGACGCAAAATACTTGTTTGGAAGTTTTTGTCCGCTGTGGATTAATTGTATGCCGTAAATGATTCTCCTTGTGATACTGTTGTGTTGTACCTCTGAAAATTCTATAACTCACTCACTGACGCCTCAGTTCACATTTGAGAATGGAATCGCTATCATTGTAACAGCGGTACTGTGAACGCTCACGTCCAAGCTGCTGCTACACTTCTTGCGCAGTCTGTTCACAACGCATTATTGGACCCCTTTTTATTGAGGAATCTATCACAGAAGGCAAATACCGACAAGTCCTGGAACATGTATTTTTATTGCCTGCGCGACACTGCCGATTGCTCTGAAACGACTGGTTCACGTAGGATGGACCGCGTCCACACCACATTGCAGACGTCTTCCAAATTTTCCAGGCGGCATTCAGACAACTGATGTTGTCTTGTACACCTTAGGCATCGCTGGACATGGTGTGGAACGGCGGTCTTATACAGGATATTTGGTAATTCTCGTTACAAACCTCTGGGATTTCTAGAGGGGAGAGAGTACATAATATTCTGAATAGATGCCCATGTCATGATACTTACCGTTTCCGTTCTACGACGGCATCAATTGAGATGCGAGACGCGCCCATGTCTGATTGTTTATTTTCAACATACTCCATTACACACTACTAGTAATATTACATGTATGTATTTTGTGTGTTTGTGTGTGTAGTGTAATGGCTGTGTTGTATGACAGTGATGATGATGATGATTAGAGAAGGATGAGGCTGAAACCCAGTGCCCGCACATAGCCTACTTCTGGCGAATAGCACCAATGGGGCCGCCAAGCTTTACGTTCTTATCCGACGGGCGTATCACCGTCAACAGTGTCACATGTCCTCACATTATGACGCATTGCGAAGGGGGAGGGGAGGGTTGGTGGCTAAATCAGGACGTTGGCGCAAAGTCTAGTCATCAGAAACTTTAGGCCAAAGCCTCTCCTCCCCTCGCCGGGCACGAGGACTTCAACCGGCTCCCCCCCCCCCCCCCCCCCAGGTCAAAATTCCATCGCAGAAGCGACTTCGGCCACGGAAGGAGCAGACAGGACGACGTGTACTACGTCTCTTATGGACTAGTTGTCGGGTCGTATGTAAAGTTCAACTCCTGCAGAGACAGGAAGTTCTGCTGGCACGAGTTCTTGTCGCTGCACTAAAAACTGAAGAGATACCGGGTGGAGTGGAGAGTGTGCACCAAAACACGCTCCGTAGGGACAATATGTGTAACAATGTTGTTGGGTGCCACATTAAGCCACTGTTGTAATGCTTCAGTACTGTTCTGTACGTACAGTATGGTAGGATCTGTTTTGTTTTGTAATAATGTAAACACGTAATGTTTAAGTGATAATATAAACAAATGTGCTTAAGTCATATATTGATGTTCCGTTACGAGTTAGTGGACGTAGAAACTTGACTTTTTCATTTCTCAAGAGTTTTATTTACAGTACGGGTCTATTCGTATAAACTACAAAATTAATTATACCAATGGAACTGTAAAATTAACGAACCACTCATTCTTCGGTACCGAGAACCGAACACGGGACTGAAATTAAGCTATAAAATACAGAACACCTACCAGCCCAGAGTGTGTACTAGTGTCGTCTCTAGCGGTTGTATAGTTGTTTGTAAAACCTTAAAAGGGATAGTTATTCTAAAGCCCCCTGGCGCCAAGATTCTCGGCAATGATTCGATAGAACACGTACATACATGGAATTAAGAAGGGATTATAGTGAAACTTCCTGGCAGATTAAAACTGTGTGCCCGACCGAGACTCGAACTCGGGACCTTTGCCTTTACCATCTGAGCTACCGAAGCACGACTCACGGCCGGTACTCACAGCTTTACTTCTGCCAGTATCTCGTCTCCTACCTTCCAAACTTTACAGGAGCTCTCCTGCGAACCTTGCAGAAATAGCACTCCTGAAAGAAAGGGTATTGCGGAGGCACGGCTTAGCCACAGCCTGGGGGATGTTTACAGAGTGAGATTTTCACTCTGCATTGGAGTGTGCGCTGATATGAAACTTCCTGGCAGATTAAAACTGTGTGCCCGACCGAGACTGTCAGTACCGGGCGTGAGTCGTGCTTCGGTAGCTCAGATGGTAGAGCACTTGCTCGCGAAAGGCAAAGGTCCCGAATTCGAGTCTCGGTCGGGCACACAGTTTTAATCTGCCAGGAAGTTTCATATCAGCGCACACTCCGCTGCAGAGTGAAAATCTCATTCAGGAATTATAGTATTTATTGTCCCATTGGCGTCGTTAAGAACACTATCTCAACTAGTGGGAGTAACACCTGTGTCCATTTCATTCAAACAAACCCAGCGTGTGACTTACAGATTTGGGGAAACAACTAAAAACTGAAATCTGGTGTGTATTTGAAACAGCTCTGTTGATATTTTTGACAATATCGGGAATCCTATAAATCGACATTTAAAAAATATCATTATCGCACGTCTATAGCTTGTATCGAAAATAAAATGTCGGCTGCACATTGTAAATATATTGATGGTTTTAGAGCTGTATATTTAAGTATTGATTTATTATTAGATATTATTTAAATCAACAAACTAGCACTCTGCTTATCCCCCTTAGAGCAAGAACTGCTAGCAACTGCATGTAAGTGCCACAATATAAGGTGTCTAACGGGTCCATCGTTCGGTTTCTTCACGTGTCCGGAACACTTGGTGTCTAATTCCAAGTGTTTAATTAGTGCAAACGCCAGCGACCTAGCAGTTGTACTGTCAAAACTGCGTGGTGAGGCTAAACTTCGCAATTCCTGTTGGTAGCGGCGAGCACCGGTTACGTCAGCGTTTCCCCTCACACGTCTCTGCCCACCGCAGCGACCAGGCTTGTTATTTAGATTTTTCTTCGTCGTTTTCAAGAAATGTTTTTGAAGAATGTCGATGTGAAGAAACTGCACACTAGTTACGATAAAAACTGTTTTTTAACGCAGCTGGTGTGCTGTTTATTCACATTGGAAACCTTGTTATTCCAGTCACACACTCTGCAGTTGGTGTTCTTATTTTGTGCCACATATACTTGCTTCACACTGTCAAACCGAAAGATTGGACGTGATACAAGTAGTAAGATTCCTTCACACAGCGAGAGTAAAAATATGTTCTAATACAATTTCAAAACAACCACTTCAAACGCCGGGTGGTCAAAAAGTCTGTCTAAATTTCAAAACTTAATAAACCACAGAATAATGTAGATAGAGAGGTAAAAATTGACACACATGCTTGGAATGATATGCTTTATTAGAACAACAAAAAAGTTCACAAAATGTCCGACAGATGGCGCTGGACAGCAAAACGACAGTGACTGCGCATGACAATCGTGTACAAAAGGAGCTGTAATGAGAGAGAGAGTCAGATCTCCAGCGGTAATCCGGAAGGATACGGCCCTTCGATTGTGCCTTTCCGGTTCTGATCGAAGGGATAGGTTGGTACCCGTGGTCTAAGGGTAGCGTATTTGATTCTTCGGTCCCGGGTTCGATCCCCGCCACTGCCTAAATTTTGATAAATAATCAGCATTGGCGGCCGAAGACTTCCGGCATAAGAAGTCAGCCTCATTCTGCCAACGGCCTTGTTAAAGAGGGCGGAGGAGCGGATAGAAGTTCAGGGCACTCTCTTGTCCTAGGGGTGGGAAAGTGCCCCTAAAGGAGGAAGAATCAGCAATTATCAACGACATGAGGATGCAGAAGGCAATGGAAACCACTGCATTAAAGACACGTAACGTGTATCCACGGGACATGTGCCCTGTGATTGAAGAAGTGTCATGATGATCTCTCCATTGACAAAAATTCCGGAATTGTCCCCCATTCGGATCTCCGGGAGGGGACTGCCAAGGGGGAGGTTACCATGAGAAAAAGACTGAATAATCAACGAAAGGTTAACGTTCTACGAGTCGAGGCATGGAATGTCAGAAGCTTGAACGTGGTAGGGAAACTAGAAAATCTGAAAAGGGAAATGCAAAGACTCAATCTAGATATAGTAGGGTCAGTGAAGTGAAGTGGAAGGAAGACAAGGATTTCTGGTCAGATGAGTATCGGGTAATATCAACAGCAGCAGAAAATGGTACAACAGGTGTAGGGTTCGTTATGAATAGGAAGGTAGGGCAGAGGGTGTGTTACTGTGAACAGTTCAGTGACCGGGTTGTTCTAATCAGAATCGACAGCAGACCAACACCGACAACGATAGTTCAGGTATACACGCCGACGTCGCAAGCTGAAGATGAACAGATAGAAAAAGTGTATGAGGATATTGAAAGGGTAATGAAGTATGTAAAGGGGGACAAAAATCTAATAGTCATGGGCGACTTGAATGCAGTTGTAGGGGAAGGAGTAGAAGAAAAGGTTACAGGAGAATACGGGCTTGGGACAAGGAATGAAAGAGGAGAAAGACTAATTGAGTTCTGTAACAAGTTTCAGCTAGTAATAACGAATACCCTGTTCAAGAATCACAAGAATAGGAGGTATACTTGGAAAAGGCCGGGAGATACGGGAAGATTTCAATTACATTACATCATGGTCAGACAGAGATTCCGAAATCAGATGCGGGATTGTAAGGCATACCCAGGAGGATATATAGACTCAGATCACAATATAGTAGTGATGAAGAGTAGGCTGAATTTCAAGACATTAGTCAGGAAGAATCAATACGCAAAGAAGTGGGATACGGAAGTACTAAGGAATTACGAGATACGTTTGAAGTTCTCAAACGCTATAGATACAGCAATAAGGAACAGCGCAGTAGGCAGTACAGTTGAAGAGGAATGGACATCTCTAAAAAGGGCCATCACAGAAGTTGGGAAGGAAAAAATAGGTACAAAGAAGGTAGCTGCGAAGAAACCATGGGTAACAGATGAAATACTTCAGTTGGTTGATGAAAGGAGGAAGTACAAACATATTTCGGGAAACTCAGGAATACAGAAACACAAGTCGCTGAGGAATGAAATAAATAGGAAGTGCAGGGAAGCTAAGACGAAATGGCTGCAGGAAAAATGAAAAGACATCGAAAAAGATATGATTGTCGGAAGGACAGACTCAGCATACACGAAAGTCAAAACAACCTTTGGTGACATTAAAACCAACGGTGGTAACATTAAGAGTGCAGCGGGAATTCCACTGTTAAATGCAGAGGAGAGAGCAGATAGGTGGAAAGAATACATTGAAAGCCTCTATGAGGGTGAAGATTTGTCTGATGCGATAGAAGAAGAAACAGGAGTCGATTTAGAAGAGATAGGGGATCCAGTATTAGAATCGGAATTAAAAAGAGCTTTGGAGGACTTACGGTCAAATGAGGCAGAAGGGATAGATAACATTCCATCAGAATTTCTAAAATCATTGGGGGAGTTGGCAACAAAACGACTATTCACGTTGGTGTGTAGAATATATGAGTCTGGCGATATACCATCTGACTTTCGAAAAAGCATCATCCGAAGACGGCAAGAGCTGACAAGTGCGAGAATTATCGCACAATCAGCTTAACAGCTCATGCATCGAAGCTGCTTACAAGAATAATATACAGAAGAATGGAAAACAAAATTGATAATGCGCTAGGTGACGATCAGTTTGGCTATAGGAAAAGTAAAGGGGAGAGAGGCAATTCTGACATTACGGCTAATAATGGAAGCAAGGCTAAAGAAAAATCAAGACACTTTTATAGGATTTGTCGACCTAGAAAAAGCGTTCGACAATATAAAATGGTGCAAGCTGTTCGACATTCTGAAAAAAGTAGGGGTAAGCTATAGGGAGAGACGGGTCATATACAATATGTATAACAACCAAGAGGGAATAATAAGAGTGGACGATCAAGAACGAAGTGCTCGTATTAAGAAGGTTGTAAGATAGGGCTGTAGCCTTTCGCCCCTACTCTTCAATCTGTACATCGAGGAAGCAATGATGGAAATAAAAGAAAGGTTGAGGAGTGGAATGAAAATACAAGGCGAAAAGATATCAATGATACGATTCGCTGATGACATTGCTATCGTGAGTGAAAGTGAAGAAGAATTAAATGATCTGCTGAACGGAATGAACAGTCTAATGAGTACACAGTATGGTTTGAGAGTAAATCGGAGAAAGACGAAGGTAATGAGAAGTAGTAGAAATGAGAACAGCGAGAAACTTATCGTCAGGATTGATGGTGACGAAGTCAATGAAGTTGAGGAATTCTGTTACCAAGGCAGTAAAATAACCAATGATGGACAGAGCAAGGAGGACATCATAAGCAGGCTCGCTGTGGCAAAAAAGGCATTTCTTGCCAAGAGAAGTCTACTAATATCAGATACCGGCCTTAATTTGAGGAAGAAATTTCTGAGGATGTACGTCTGGAGTACAGCATTGCATGGTAGTGAAACATGGACTGTGGGAAAACTGGAACAGAAGAGAATCGAAGCATTTGAGATGTTGTGCTATATGATGATGATGTTTGGTTTGTGGGGCGCTCAACTGCGTGGTTATCAGCGCCCGTACAATTATCCAATCTTTGCTCAGTCCAATTTCGCCACTTTCCTGGATGATGATGAAATGATGAGGACAACACGAACACCCAGTCATCTCGAGGCAGGTGAAAATCCCTGACCCCGCCGGGAATCGAACCCGGGACCCCGGGCTCGGGAAGCGATGTTGTGCTATAGACGAATGTTGAAAATTAGGTGGACTGATAAGGTAAGGAATGAGGAGGTTCTACACAGAATCGGAGAGGAAAGGAATATGTGGAAAACACTGATAAGGAGAAGGGACAGGATGATAGGACATCTGCTAAGCCATAAGGGAATGTCTTCCATGGTACTAGAGGGAGCTGTAGAGGGCAAAAACTGTTGAGGAAGACAGAGATTGGAATACGTCAAGCAAATAATTCAGGACGTAGGTTGCAATTGCTCAAGTGCTACTCTGAGATGAAGAGGTTAGCACAGGAAAGGAATTCGTGCCGGGCCGCATCAAACCAGTCATTAGACTGATGACCAAAAAAAAACAAAGGTCTATTGCAAGTGCCAGCCACCCTGCAGCAGTCCAGCCAGCAGGCAGCAGCCAGCAGCCAGCAGCGGTCCCAGCCAGCCTTCAGCAGCAGCAGCTGCAGCAGCTGCAGCAGCGTCCCCACCGGCCGGCCAGCCAGGTCGCCTCCCTCGCCAGCGGCATCAGAGTGGGGCTTCGGCCCAGCCTCCTTCATCGTTTCTCCATTCCTTTTACTCTGTGTTTCTCGTCGCCTTGTCCATCCCTCGTTTAGTTCTTTGTCCTGTCCTGTGCTTTTCCCCTTATCACCATGTCAACCCGCACCACCACCACTACAGCCACCACCACTGCCATAGTATACACATCTCCCTCCGCCACCACCACCACTATCACGTGGTGTGCCCAATCCCCCCCCCCCCCCCCCTCAATCCATCCCCTCACTCCGTACTCTCCCATCTCCCTCACTTTTTGTTACTCCATCCACAGCTCCTCCCTGCCTCGCCTCCTCTGATCCCTTCCCTCCACTCCCCCCCCCCCCCCCTGCTCCTTCCGTTTCTGTGGCCCCCACTAGTGTGGTGGCCCAGAGGGCAATGGCCCATGCTCAACTTTCCCCTTTGCCCTCTTCATCGTCTTCATCATCGCCGTCGCCATCGCCCTCTCCATATCCGGCGCCGACTCCAGCACTGGGACCTGCCTTCCACGCCACCTTCCAGTTGCACCTGTCCCCCACACCTCCTCCACCGCCATCAAATGCCCCAGTGCCACCCCTGCCTCCACTGCATCTGAAAGGGCTCCGCCTCGTCCCCCTTCCCCTGTCCAGGATGCCATGCATCTCTCGCCGCCTGTCCCTGCCCCCTCCTCCTCCTCCTCCTCCTCCTCCCCGTCCTCCTACTGCTACCTCCTCTCCCGTCCTGATCCTTCCATTCTTGACGCCCGGAACCTCACCCTCTTCCTTCGCCCGCATCTTCCTCCTCACTCCTCTCCATGATTCGGTCCTCATCTCCTCCACCAGCCCTACCCTTCACACAGATCTCCTTTCTTCCATCCCTGTCACCCACTTTGGCCCTAATGCCTCCCTCATCCCTGCCCTTCCCCGCCTCTCTCCCGCCAACCCCAACCCCCGCATCGCCCGCTGACCCTCACCGCCATGATCACTCGGCTCAGTCTGACGATCACGGAGGAGGAGGTGTTGGCGGAGCTCAAGGCACAGCCCAATCTGGAGGTGTGTGCGGTTCGCCGCATCCACAACTCAGCCAGCCCCACCCACCTTATGCAGGTCTTTTCCGAACACGCCCCCTCCATAGACCGCCACCTGAAGGAGGGTGCCCTTCTTTTTCACCAACGCTACCAAGTTGACCCTTCCCGTTCCCCTCCTCAATCCCTCCGCTGCCAGAGGTGCTTGCAGTATAATTCACACCCGACATGTGAGTGCCACGAGGCCCCCACCTGCCCGCACTGTAGGCAAGCCCACTTCTTATGGCAGTGCCCCAATCTCCAGTCCCCCCCCCCCCTCCTGTAATACCTGTTACCTCCCTCATCCTACTTACTGCCAGAAATGTAAGGCCCGACCCCGTCCTACACTCCTGAACTCACCGTTCCTGTCCGCCCTCTGGACGCCCCACCCCTCCCGACAATTCCCTTCGCCCTCCCCCTACTGCTGAGGACATCAGCAGATTCCTCACCATCGTCCTTCAGAATGTTCACCCTTTTCAGCGCCGCCACACTCTCCAACAGATATCCCTCGCCACCCATTCCGTTTTCCACCTAAAAATGTACGCCACCTACTCCAACAACCAGGCCCATTTAACCTTCTCCCGACTTGACACCCTCGTCTAAATCCCTGTCATGGCGCGACAGCACCGTATCCTTTTCAACAACATCCGCTCCCTTCCTGCCAACAATAACCTCTTCTTGCACACCCTTGCCACCCACTATGTGGATGCCTTCCTCCTCAATGAAACCTTCCTCCAACCCCACCACACTGTCCACACTTCGCCCTACCTCTTTCACCGCTCCGATAATCCCCTCCCGATTGCGCGTGGAGGAGTTGCCATTGGTCACCACCGCCAGATCCCTGTTCTGCTCCAACCTCTCCTTCCCGACCCCACCGAACACCTGATCCTTAGTCTCTTCTTCCTCGGCCTTACCGTCACCTGTGCCACCAGCTATGTCCGCCCTAACGCCCCTATTCCCTTCGACTTCCTCTCCCATGTTGACCGTACCTTCTGCTCCTACGTGATCGCCACCGACCTCAACAACCATAGTTGTTTCGCTGCCCAGTTACGGCGGTGGCATCGGTTCCTCTCCTCCCTTCAAGGCGACCTCATCCCCATTCCCCAGCACACCCATCCCGAATCCAACTCCACTCCCGATGTTATCCTTTCCTCCCCTAACATCCTTGGCTGCATAACGGTGGATGTCCTGGAGCCTATTGGTAGCGACCATCTCCCTGTCCTCCTCACCACTTCAGACGGTCGTCGCCCCCGCCCCTACCCTCATAATGACCCTCCCACAAAGTATGTCCATGACTATTTCCATGCCAACTGGAATGCCTACTGGGATACCCTCTCCACCCAGGTCGATAGCCACCCCTTCACCTACCACCACCCTGACAATGTAACCCATGCCGCCTCCTTTCTCCAGCAGACCTTGTCCGAGGCCGTGGAGGCCCACGTCCCTGCTGTCGCCATCCACCCCCACCATCCTACCTTACCCCACAGGCTGTCCTCCACCTCCGTGAATCCTGTTGTCTCTACCGTGCCTTTCTCCACACGCGTGACCCGGACACACTACGACGCCACCGGCAACTCCAGCGATACATACGTAATTTGCTCGCAGCTAAGAAACGCCGGGACTGGCGACAGACATGCACCTGTTTAACTGTTACCCTACCTATAAACTCGTCGAAGTTCTGGTCAGCCTTCCATCGCCTCACCAGAACTAAACTCTTCCCCTACTATCCTCTTCTCCATGATGATCACCCCTCCCCTGACACCCTTAGTAAGGCCAATCACTTTGCCTCCTACCTCTCCGATGTCTTTTCCATCCCCGATGATCCCCAGTTCGATTACTCCCTCTTCCCAGATGTCCATGATCGAACTGTCACCTCGGTCCCTCCCCTCACACCTGGTTTCCAATACTTGAACAACATTGCACACATGGAACTGAATGCCCCTATCACTACACAGGATCTCATTGCTACACTCTGCTCAAAACGCAACACTGCTCCTGGTCACGATCGTGTCACCTACCGTCACCTTCGTGAAGCTCCTGCCTCTTTCCTCTCCACCCTGGCCAGGCTCTACAATGTAGTCCTGTCCACAGGTTACTACCCCGACCTGTGGAAAACCTCCCATATTCTGATGTTCCTTAAACTGGTAAACCGCCGTCTGCCGTCTCCTCCTACTGTCCCATCAGCCTTACCTCAGCCTTCAGCAAGGTCCTGGAATCTATCCTCACCCGACTCATCCACCAACATCTCTGCCAGCACCGCCCCCTTCCCATTACCCAGTGTTGCTTTTGGCCGTCCTTCTCTTCCGATGACCTTCTCCTTCACCTCACTCATCTCCTTTCCAAGCAGCTTAATTCCTGCCGCTTTGCAATCTTCCTCTCCCTTGACCTTGAACGTGCCTATGACCGTGTATGGCATTCCAGTTTCCTCTTCAAGCTCCAAACCTTCGCCCTTCCCATTAACTACGTCTGTCTGATCAGCTCCTTTCTCTCTCACCGTCCTTCCTACGGCACCATCCATAACACGGATTCCTACACCTTTTTTCCCTCCGCCAGCGTGCCCCAAGGCTCTGTCCTCTCCCCCCTTCTGTACCTTTTGTATACGGTGGACATGCTGCTGCCGTCACCACCCGTGCACCTTCTCCAGTTTGCCGATGACACTGCCTTCCTTGCCCTCGCCCCACCCTGCAGCATTCCCAACACCCTCTCCAATCCCATCTTGACTGGTTCACCGCTTGGTGCAACCAGTGGTTGCTCAAGGTCAATCCCTCCAAAACCCAGGCGATCATTGTAGCCAAAACCACCCCTTCCTTCTGCCTCCTTGATTTCTATCTCACCATCTATGGCCGTCCTATCGCCCTCACCCCCACCCTCAAGTACCTTGGCGTCACCCTCGACCGTCGCCTCTCCTGGACCCCCCTCATTCCGTTCCCCCACCTCCTCCTTTTCCTTGAAAGGATACGGATCCTGTACACCTCCTGCAAACTCGATCCTCCTCACCCGCTTTTCTCGCCCATCCTCTCCCACCCCCACCCACTGCCACGCCTGTATTCCCACATCCCACCTGGCCTCCATCTCTCTCCACCCTCCTTACCCTCTCCCAAGGTGGCTTCCGCCAGCTCCCCTTCCCTGATGATGTCCTCCTCCCCTCCATCTACCCCTCCTATCAACTTTGATCCTCCCCCCACTTTCTGTGTCCTTTCCTTTAGGCACCCTCCCTCCCTTCTTTCCCCCATCCCCTTCCTCCACCCCTCTTCCCCTAGGCTTCCCCTCCCCCTTCCTCCCTTCCCCCTATCTCCCCTGCCCGTGGTATCTCTGCTCTCCCCCTCCCTCTCCCCACCTCCTCATCTCTTGGCAGGTCCCCGGACTCGTACACGCTGAGTGAACATTCGCGCACCGGAGATCATCGCCATCAGTGTCTCGTGTGTGTGTGCCTTCGTTTTGTGTTTAGTGTTCTTTCGCCGTCACGTCACCACTGTTCACGTGTGCCGTCGCAGTCATCCGTGTTATGTGCGCCGTGTCAACAAGTGTTAGTGTTTTCTCTCGTCCAGCGTGAACGGCTTCATGTTTTTTGTTTTTCGTATCTACAGTTTTTCCCACCGTTTTTATTGTATTATCTGTGCCACCTATATGTCATGTTATTGCACCACTCGCAGCTGAAGAGCAGCGTAATATGCTGCTGACAGCCCACCTTTTATGAGGTGATTAAAATAATAATAAAGAAAAAAAGAGAGGGAATCAAATGCGCCAGCAGTTAGCGCATGTTGACGTTACCTGAAAAGGCGCTTTTAGTGAAGCTGTTTTATCAGAATGGGGAATGTGACATTCCAGCGTTACGATCCTATCGCCATTTGAAGGGGATTCGAACGGGTAAAGATCCGTTGTTAAATGCCGCTGTGGCAAGAATGATTTCGAAGTTCGAAGCAATGGGTTGTTTAGACGATAGACCCCGTAGTGGCCGACCGAGCACAAGGCGTAATGCTGCTGAGACAGTTCAGGAAGAAATGGAGACTGTAGCGGGTTCGTCTATGCACGGAGAAGTCAGCGCTGGTGCAGTCGCACGTCGCACCGGCATTCCATACACTACTGTTTGGTTGGCACTTAGGCGTACCCTCCGTTGCTATCCGTACAAAATCCATCAGCATCATGAACTGTTACCTGGCGATTTAGTGAAGCGGAGGGCATTTGCGGTGTGGGCGTTTCAAAAGATGGTGTAAGATGACGATTGGTTGAGTAACGTGTTGTGGACCGACGAAGCTCATTTCACGCTCCGAGGGTCTGTCAACGCCCACAACTGCTAAATTTGGGCTACCGAAAATCCTAGAACTGTCGTGGAAACTCCATTGCACGACAAGAAAGTCACGGTATGGGTTGTATTTTGTAACCGCTCAATGTCATTCAATACGATCACGACGACACCGCTCGATCGACGTTAACACTCGTGGTGTCACTCGCCTTCATACATGGCAGTGGACGTTTGAAAATACGTGACGATAGCTCAATGGTCGTCAATTGATTTAAATGTATTTCCCGGCCGACTCTTAATTCAATTACTGCCACGGGGGTGAGGAGAAAGAACACATCCTGGTGGTACCAGCATTATGCGTATTTAGATGTTCGATTAATCTGAATGGTTTGCAATGTTCCAGCGATTCCATTCGAACTCTATGCTGATGTACTGCCAAGGACCATTTTCGCCGATAAAGATGCAAGTACGTAATGGATGTTCAGTATCTCAATATAGTTCGTCGCACTCACACATTATACATCCGTTGTAAGAACAATTTCATGCTTTTACATTTTTGGTGTCCCACAAAATTGGTTGGCTAAATATCATGACGATACGTTGCATACAACTTCCACAGATATTGTTTATCATATAGTCAAGACTACGTAATGAAGCCAAAAACGTGGATAAAATTGAAATGTAGTTTGTTTATTAACACTTCTCTTTTCACTAATTAAATATGAAATGTGAATCGGGATTCTAGGTGATGATCCTATCCTTCTCTTTTAGTATTTTAGGTCCCCGTTAGTAACATCTGGTAGTTAATAAGCGAACTATTTTTTATGCTGGCGCGTTGTTTGTATCAGTTACCCCCGCTACCGTCCAAGTATAAGATTCTATTAATGTTCCGCGCACACGGGCTTCACCATTTTATAAAATGCAGAATTACGTAAACTATAGCTTTCCGTTGCGCACAACATTCGTGGGTTCCACATCCATAATAGTTTCCCAAGAGTATTTTTCCCATCTAACACAAAGTTCGAATTATGTTGTCGGATTCACTGTCACTTCACCTGACAATAAACGTCTCTGATCACTTCGTCAAGCGTAATGTGTTTTAAACGTGCTTGAAGAGTCTTTAAATAATCTCCTTAACGAATTTCGCAGTCGCGTACCGCTTTTTCATCGACTAGCCCGATAGCGATAACTGAAGGTAGAGAGCTCTATAATGTGTTACATGTTCTTTTATATGTATTACAAAACAAACGCGCCCCTGTATCTTTCTGTCCCGTTTGGTCTTTGCTACTTCGCTTTTTATTACTCTTCATTATATTGCTTCTTAGAAATACTGTCCAGTTATTAAAGTTCCGTATTACTATCCCCTTTTTAATTCTTCCAAAATAAAATCTACTTATCCCCGATTTTAATTAATATGATGCCTGCCCGCAAAGTACCGTTATAATTTACCACATCTACCGTTATCGGGCCTTTTTTCTTCGAGTAAATGCGTGATTCTGGTTTTGTAACTGCTACCATGACGCGTGAGAGGTACGCCGATATGTTACAGAATCGCATCATCCCCAGGCTGGCTGATAAACACCTGCTGGAACGTACGATGTTTATGCAGGATGGCGCTCCGCCCCATATTGCTAGACGCGTGAAAGATCTCTTGCGTGCGTCGTTTGGTGATTATCGTGCGCTCAGCCACCACTTTCGTCATGCTTGGCTTCCCAGGTCTCCAGACCTCAGTCCGTGCGATTATCGGCTTTGTGGTTACCTGCTGTCGCAAGTGTATTGTGATCGACCGACATCTCTACGGATGCTGGAAGACAACATTAGACTCCAATGCCTCACCGTAACTCCGGACATGCTTTACAGTGCTGTTCACAACATTATTCCTCGACTACAGCTGTTGTTGAGGAATGATGGTGGACATATTGTGCATCTCCTGTAAAGAACATCATCTTTGCTTTGTCTTACTTTGTTATGTTAATTATTGCTATTCTGATCAGGTGAAGCGCCATCTGTCGGACATTTTTTGAACTTTTGTATTTTTTTGGTTCTAATAAAACCCCATGTCATTCCAAGCGTGTGTGTCAATTTGTACTTCTCTATCTACATTATTCCGTGATTTATTAAGTTTTCAAATTTATACTGATTGTTTGATCACCCGGTATTTTCCGAAAATTGTGAAAAATATAATACAAAAATATCTGCACTCGATATTACCGTTTTGATATAGATATATCGATAAATAGAGTGTAAAAGATGTCACTGATATGTAGCGATATGTTTTGGAAAAATTATCGATATTTTATCAACAGCCCTAATTTGAAGAGTCATCCCACCGAGTATTACTCCACTGTCCAACCACTGAACCACCTCGTTCGGTTAACATTCCTTCGCTTACGTGTCTAATTATCCCTCTGACATCAGGGATCTTTATTTAGTTGTGTCATAAGAGATTCTAGAACTGTACTATCCGAAGTAGCAGTTATTTAAATATTACAGTGATTAATTTAAACACAGTTGTTAATCTTGCAATGAGAAAGCATGTCAATAGGAATGGAAGTCTGATAGGATGTGTGTTAAGAGGTCCGGGATTAGCGTCAGTGGTACTAGATGGAGCTGTAGACGGTAAAAACTGAAACGAAATACTGAGAATTAAATACCAGCAAATAATTAAGAATATAGCGTGAACGTGCTGTTCTGAGATGAAGGGGTTGCCACAAGAGTGAAATTCGTAACTAGCTGCATCGAACGAGTCAAATGATGACTGAAAAAAATACCTCATTGTTTTAAAGAACACGTAATTGGACGTAACTGGTACTACATTTTATTTACTTAAACCACGTAATTGTATTTAATGCTGTTTCGCCATTGTGATTGTTTCTCCCATTAATACTACTGACCTATCTCGTACTTCGCCCACTTAAGAGACTATGACTTAGATAGTTTTCCTTTGCTACAGGATGTTCAGTTGTGTTTGTGTCCCAGAAAACTGGTCTACACCCGTCGCCCTGATGGTGACCTTTTGTTACTACCTCAATGATAGTCTCATCCAGGGCCGATATCCTGTTATACTGCATACTGCCAATGAAGTAGTCCCTCAGTCATACCAGGACACTCGTTCTCCAACACTTACGAGACGTTCAGATACTACAATAAAACGCCGCAGGCACGCGGCATATTCCAAACGTAAGGATCGTTTGGCCATATGATGAAAATACAGATTGGCCATTTATTTTCCTGCTAACGTACTTCACTTTTCCACATGTTAGCTTTCAGGCAATTTTCGTAACGTTTCACTTCTTCAATCACTCTCCACAGAGGTTCTCCGAAGTCTGGACGACATTGTCATCTTCAAACCGTTGTGATCCACACCACTGTATCACAGTATCCCTTATTCACATTATAAATCAATCTATTCGAAGGAATTCAGATTATTATAGTTTTACGATAATTGTAATGTCTAACAGAAAAGGTGTTGCAAGAGTGAATCAAGTTTAGAACTTTAAAAACTGTAAAAATGAATGTTCTGGTAAAGATGTATACGCTCTTCCAAGATACTCACTCATTTCTTAGTAGTAACATAGAATAACGTGTTATCACTGACACAGCGAGAAGTAATGTTTATTGTATTTCATGCCTCGTGCATGTCACCTCCTAACGAATGCACCGTATACCGTCAGTACGATTCGTATGCGCGGAATTCATTGGAAATACCATGACTGCATCACGTCTGTTCAGTACTTCGTCTACTCACCTGAGGATGGCCGGAAGTCTCTGGGCTGAAATATCGCGTCAGAATGTTGATGGGATCCGGCTGCAAACCCGAAAATTACTGGAAGAAGAAATACGCAGTGAAAATTTCAGAAGAGGCAAATATTAATTGAAAGTGTTTCAAGAAACTTAATCAGTCACATCAATAGTGTATATCAAATTTTATTCCTCTTGAAATTTAAAGCTCTCAGTGCCACATTACGAATCCTATTGTGCAGTCTTTCCTTCGTTGCACTAAGTTGCAGATAAATGCACTACGTATTTAGATTTTTAGGACCACTAGCTTTTATTTATGAACTTAGTCACCCTTTCTTTACAACATGAATGGTTGCTGGCTTAGAGGTTCAAAGTAGCCTCGCCTGCATGGTCATGCAGTCCAGTAAGCTGACTGTTACTGTTAAGGAGCTGATGTTGCATTCCATACTAGATATCAGGGAATAACATTATTGCCTTCCCTTCCTTAACTGGAACGGTTTAACAGTGTCATCTCATTGGCTTGTAATTAATATCTATTTTTTGTGTTATGGAGAACATCCAATTTGGCCTGAGTGTCTGATACTGTAGCTGGTGTCGTTGCCACAAGAGTAGTAGTGAAGACCTCTTTGCTATTGGAAGGCGCACTGCAAGGCATGTACCAACATAAAATCTTTAGCGTTTTATTAGTATTGTGTTATATTGTATTGCATGTTAACCGGGGACCTATATAACGGACCTTTTACGTTGGGATAAATTTATTTTAGTTTTTGTTAGAAGTTTTCGTTAAATAGCTGAATAAATTGTAATTAGGAATGATTTAATTAAGCAGAGTAGAGAAGACAAAGTCAAAGAGATGTTCATTGGGCGGACATTGTCGTAATGTAACGTCACTGCGTTGTTCGGTTGTTAAAACAAGTCGCTTGTGTTCCGTGCTGCTGTTCGGTCGTGCGCGTATCTGAAAGGAATTAATTTGGGGACTAGAATAAACTGTCACATAATAGTTACGATTCGATGTTCCGACAAAAGGGGTTAACGTCAGAGTTAATTTGAATTGTGAGCGACAGGATTAGTTTTGACAGATACGTGAAATCGGACGTAACGACAGTTGTCCACGTATCGTCCTTGAACCTGACTTTTTATTTCATTAACGATTGCGGGTTCATTAAAAGCTATTATATCATGATTAGGATCAATCCCTCTTTCCACCTAGAGAGTGATCATTCATTAACATATACGTCATAAAAGAAGGATTATTAATAAAAGTGATGTTAAATGACAATTGCGTGTTATTCCGTTAGTGTGGAACCGACGTAATATCTCTGAAATGACATTGATACATAATTTGTGTTAAATACTGAACTGAGATAGGAAGTAAATTGAAATTAGTGAACATTTGATACTGAGACTATAGAAGCAGAAGCGCTTAAGGTTTCTCTTCTCGAAAATGGCAAAATAGGTACGAACTTTAGCTCAATAGTCGCCATTACGTATTGCAAAGACATTAGCATTTCATACTTATTTTGACGACGCGATGTTAAACAAAGGAACGTTGAGTCTCTGTACGAGTAATAAAATTAAATCTAAAAACATAAATAATAACGGCGAACTCCGCTTCAACAAACTGTACTGCGTGTCGTCATCGGGCAATAACTGCTCAACCCCGGAGACTTGTGTGGTGAAATTAGAAGTCGGGCATATAAATCGAACTTAAAAATCCATTCAAGCTACAATGGAGTCGGCACAACACGACGTGGGCAGTTATAGATGGCGCGTTTCCAACGTGGGGCACGAAAAGGTAAATACAATTACATAAAATTGACTATTGCAGTGTGAAGTGTGATTATTAGTATTAATTGACTGTGAACAATTAATTGTCCGGATTGAACTGTCTGTTTCATGTACACGATTACGCGCGTGGTACACGAGGATTAATACCGGAAAGCACGACTTCGGGTCGACAACTACGAGAGACAGATCGACTGAGGTACAAACCCATGTTACGCAAGAGAGCGTACAGCGGAGATAAAGGACATCATTGACACAGTGTGAAATCCGGATTTGCCTGGAATCACTGGTTGAAGTAACTATTGGATTGTACACATTATGTTTTAAAATAACTAATATTAGTTGTGGATAAATGAGGCAAGTTCGGAACTTTGTATTTTCTATTGTAGTGTATTATTTTTCTGGTGTTATAGACGATATGTTAATAGGTATGGTTAGGAGATTCCAAGTGTGATTATTATGCCTAAGAAAGTTTATATGTAAAGGTCTAGAACATGAGCAAATATTGATACTGCAATGATGGAAGGAAAAAGTACTGATAATGATAATAATGTTGAGAATTTAGATAATGTTGCAGTTGATTATTTGTTAGAAGTAAATGGGACAATGATGACCGAACCTAACCCAGTAGATAAGCACGAAGCATCAGGCAGTCATATGGTGGAGACCGTCGGAAGAACGGAGGAATCTATTTAACCGAGTGGGAAATTCAATAGGTCACGCGGTAATATAAGCCTAGAGATGTTATTTGACTTTCTGGTACAGTCGAAAGATTCAGATCAAAAATTCAAAGAAGATATCCTTGAAGCTAATAGA
This sequence comes from Schistocerca americana, assembly GCF_021461395.2. Classification (NCBI taxonomy): domain Eukaryota; kingdom Metazoa; phylum Arthropoda; class Insecta; order Orthoptera; family Acrididae; genus Schistocerca; species Schistocerca americana. The sequence goes on along the minus strand of NC_060122.1, from coordinate 745,460,966 downwards.
CAACGGGATCTTAGAGAACAGGAAGCTAATAAACAGTGTGAGCTCAGAGAACAGAAATTCAAGGAGGATATTCTTGAAGCTAATAAAAATATCCTTACGAAAGCTATTCATGACTTAGAGGGTAGAATTAAGCGAAGGGATGAATTTTTTGTTTCAAAATTAGAGCAGTTAACTATAGGACTAAAAGCATCTGAGGAGAGAAGCGATATTTTACAGGATTCTGTCACCACTTTAGAGAGTGAAGTCAAGGAAATGCATGTTGATGAGTCGAAGGTAGTCGAACAGGTCAATCAAATAGCCGAGCGAATAGAAAATCTACAGATAAAGTGACAAGAGTATATTGACGAATACCTTAGTAAGCAATCAAGTAAAATTGAAAATGAGTTTTCTGCTCGGTTAGATAATACAGCTGGTGAAGTTAAAGTGCAAATGCACGAAGTTATCGAGTCTGCGTGCCAACAGGCAAAACAAAACTCAGCGTATGGCGACAGCGGTGACGACTTGGAACAACTGAAGGCTGAATTTACAGCTATTAAAGATAAAGTAATCGCTGAATTACCTCGATGGCAGGAACAGGTTGATAGACGAATGTCACTTATAGAGGATGGGTCAGCACAACCTAGAACGTATAATAGGTATTCTGAACACAGCTCTATTAAAGATTCTCCAGTAAAAAAGAGAAATAGAGACGAGTGTTATAATCATAGTTCTAATAATATTGATGAGTCATATAGAGATGATCATGAGTTTGATCTCAGGGGATATGTTACATCTATGAAAGTAGAACACAATATCTTTAGAGTGAGACAGTTCCAAACATTTACTAATGATAAGAATTCAGGCCATCTTATGGTATTTATAAAAACTTGCATAACGCATTTCCCAGAACGTGGGAAGAACGTGATAAATTACAATTTATTATTTCCAAAACCACTGGTGAGGTATCACTTTGGGCATCGGAAGTAGCTGAAGACTGTCATTCATGTAAAGAGCTTGAAAGGTTAATTGTGTCTAAGTATTGGTCACAGAGCTGTCAAAATAGACTGCATAATGTATATAGTCCCGAATATTATAACGTAAAGAAAGTAACTCTCCGTAAATACTTTGAGAAGTATATCAATAAAACTCGATGTTTAGACAATCCAATAAGTCAGAGGGAAGTTATCCGAATACTAAAGGGTAAACTACCAATTCATTTAAGAGAGAAATTAATAAATGTAGACGATGATGATATCGAACAATTTTTGTCCGTAATCGACTCGTTAGATGTGATTCAGGAAGATGTGAAGAGCATGGGATATAAATCTTACGGACTGAACGGTTGTAATTCTTAACATAATTGTTGTGAAGGGTGGGATACTCCGAGGAAGTCGAACGGGAACCGTAATGGGCATATTATAACCGGAATCAGTGCGATTATAATAATGATCATAACAATGGTAACTCTTATGGATATTGACCCGATAAATCCAATAAGCAATGGGAGAATAACGATCGTAGTAATAGGATTATGGATAAGGGAAATAAGAAATATAATGGTCAGATTCAAAATGGGAATAACAATGTTGATAATGGTTCGTGGAAGAGAAAATATGACGATCGATCGGGACAGCAATTCACAACACAGTATAGGTGTGTGCCGTGGAATAACGGACAAAATATTCAGTGGGCAGCTCCCACTAATGTAATAACCGCTGCAGGACAATATGTACCAGTACCGTCAGTAGATTGTTCGATTAACGGTAATCATGAATGGAGAAACAATAATTCTGACGTGCGGGTAACAGTGCTGGACGAAGTTAGCAGTCACCAAAACAACGATCCAACAAACTAGAACCAGCTGCTCTTCGCCTTCCAAGTGCAGCTGGCGAGGAAGGGGAAGGAAATAAAGATCTGAAGGTTTACTTGTTAAGATATAATGATCGTATAGATATCATGGAAGAGTTATTAGAGAATCCAGGGAAATGGAATGATGAACCTAAAGAGTTGGTACAAGCTTTGGTAAATATTAATATTCTTAATGAAGATATTAGTATTCTGTTAGATACTGGCACGTCATTTAGCGTGATGAGTATTTGCTTGTTCAAATTTTTAAATAATAAACACAAATTACCAGTTCTTCCAGTATCTAACTGTGTGTTATCGGGAGCATTAGAGACACATTCTTTACCCATAAAGTTCCAAGTGCAGTTAGAGATTATAGCTCAGGGGGAAAGACCTAATAGCACCTTCCTGATAGCGCCTAAATTGTCCTATCCATGTATCTGGGGCTGGAATTTTATGCGACAGCAAGAAATAAAACTCGACCTCGCTAAAGGTGTGTATTGTCTAAATAATAACATGCACACGTTAGAATTAAAGTTGGTTAACAAATGCGAATTACTAAACAAATTCTGTAATAGAATTAAGATTAAGATGGCTAATGCTTTTGTACTGTCGCTAGCGGTAGAGGAACAAATAAGCTCTTTAAGTGTGAATAGAGCGCTAGGAATACAACAGCTGATACAAAGTAAAGTATCAGAATCTGAATATTTAACTCAAGAACAAAGAAACGAAGTAGCGGAATTGTTAAGTATCAATTCAAGTGTGTTCGACAGAAACCTGGCATTATTAAGAATTATGAATATGAAATGGATATCTATCCACTTAAAACATTTTGCGAAGCCTCGTATTCGGTTCCCTGGGCGAGAAAGGAGAAAGTGGCCAAGGAAATCCGGAAAATGTTAGAATGGGGTATAATAGAACCCTCAAATTCGCCATATAGTAGTCTGCTAGTTGTTGTGGGGCAGCCAGATGGGAGCATTCGTCTTGTTTTAGACGCTAGGGACATTAACAAAATAGTAAAGCCTGTTCGCACCAGACCTGAAAATATTGAAGAAATCATACAAGGCTTCCATGGTGTGAAGTACCTCACATCATTATATTTGAGATCCTCATACTGGCAGATAAAATTAACTGAGAATTCTAGAATGTATACTGCTTATATTTTTGCAGGAAGGAGTTACCAGTTTAGCCATTCGGATTAAGCGTAAGTGCTAGTGTTTTTATTATGGCATTGGACATGGTGTTAGGGTATGATTTGTTAGAGAAAATAACAATGTACGTGGATGATCTTTTGATATCAACATTCACGTGAGAAGAACATATGGATGTGCTGAGTAAATTGTTAGCGAGATTTCATGAATATGGTGTGACAGTAAACTTAGATAAGTCTAAATTTGGTAGAGATAAAATTAGAGTCTTAGGGCATATAATATCTTCTGAAGGAATAGTTCCTGAGCCGACCGCGGTGGTCTAGCGGTTCTAGGCGCGCAGTCCGGAACCGCGCGACTGCTGCGGTCGTAGGTTCGAATCCTGCCTCGGGCATGGATGTGTGTGATGTCCTTAGGTTAGTTAGGTTTAAGTAGTTCTGAGTTCTAGGAGACTGATGACCACAGATGTTAAGTCCCATAGTGCTCAGAACCATTTGAACCAATAGTTTCTGACCCTAAGAAACTGAATACTATTAGACATTGTCCTTATCCACAGACGAAGAAACAGCTTAAAGCCTATTTAGGCCTAGCATCTTTCTTCAGACGATTTTTACCTAATAATATGTTAAATAATGATTAACTTTTAGGACTATTAAGGAAAAATGCACCATGGAAATGGGATAAGGAGTGCAGTAAAGCATTTGACAAAATAAGGGAATCCTTATTGAATTCTGATTTCTTAAGCCACCCTGATATAAACAGTGAATTTTGCATCGTGACGGAGGTGTCGGCGATTAGGATCGGCTCTATATGTTTCAGATCAAAGAACCTGGAGACATAACGATATCAATGTTATATCGTTTGCAAGTCGAACTCTATCCAATTGTGAAAGGAACTATACAACGACCGAATGGGAAATATTAGCTGTGGTCTGGGCACTTAAGAAATTTGGATATATTGTTTATGGTCTAAAGATTGTGGTTTACTGCGATCACAAGGCATTGACTTCTCTTATGACCTGGAATATTCTACATACGCGGTTGATGAGATGGGCTTTAATTTTGCAGGATTACCAAATACAGATACAGTACATTAAAGGTAAAGAAAATATCATCGCTGATACATTGTCAAGGTTACCGCAGGGAATGGATGATGAAAATCAAATAGTAGAACCAGAGAGAAGTTTTCGAGTGATGAAAACTCAAGTAGTGCAGTTCCAAAAAGAAGTAGATAGTATGTATAGAAATATGTCTGCGTATCAACAACTGGATCCATGCTGGAAAGACATAACAAATAAAATGCAGAGTAATGTAGACGACCCGCAAACACGTAATTATAAGATCCATGAAGGAATATTGTATCGTAGAGCAATAGTGGGAGAAAATAAATGGAGAGTGTGTATACCTAAGGATTCAGTAAATGCATTTGCATGGTATACGCATTTTTCATGGGGGCATTTTAGTGCAAACAAATGTACTGAGAAATTAAAGCGACACTGTTTTATACCAAATATGAAAAGGAAATTATCTGAGATATTAAGAAAATGTCCACTCTGTCAGAAAGTGAAACCTACTACGTATAATAATAAATTATGGTTACAACCTATCATACCGTCAAAACCACTAGAATTAGTATCGTGTGATGTAAGTGGTTCATTACCCACGGCTAGAGGTTGATTTAAATATGTGATTGCATTTTATGACGTGTTTTCTAAGTATGTAGAATGTACACCTTAAGATCAACAAGTGCAGGACCTATGTTAACTAAATTATTAAAGGATTATATCCCTAAAATAGGTAAACCTACTGCTTTGTTAACCGATAATGCTTCTTTTTATATCAGTAAGAAATGGAAGGATTAAATGGACGAAGTAAGTATTAAACATATATTTATTTCCCGCTATCATGCGGAGGCATCTCCAGTCGAAAGATTATTTAGAGATTTTAATAGGTACATAAGAACATACGTAGATAAGAATCATTATAAATGGATAGAATATTTATCTACATTTGAGAAAATTCATAACGAACTTCCTCATTCATCAACCAAAAGTATTCATCGGAAGTATTGTTAGGCGAGGAAGCTTCAGATGAATGGATTAAACATTTACCCAGGCTGGAGGAACGAAAAAAAAAAAAACAAAGTCAATTATTGGACAAAGTTCATCAGGAGTTGCAAAATGCAGCCTTAATGAGAAAAAAGAAATACGACAAGAATCTCGTAAAAACAGTTAACTTATAAGATTAATGAGAGGGTACTTTTAAGAAGACATGTTACGTCCTTATCGTCTAAAAGACTGAATAAAAAATGGCAACATATAGACACTGGATCTTACCAGATATTGTATATTCCACATCCTGGTAGCTATCTATTAGGGGAAGTAAAAAATGGGGGGCTACCTAAAGGGTTGTTCCCTCATAAAGACATTAAAAAATATTATGAATAACAAAGAGAGACAATAAACACACAATTTTTAGTAATCGTTTAGTGATATTAAGAATGAGTAGAAATAGCTTTAAGTATATTTCTTTGTTAAATGTTCATATTGTTAGTATAGTTTTCTTTAGTTTTAAGAAAAAATATGCCTCCATATATAAAGTCAATATAAAGAGGCTTGCATTTGTAAAATAACATAATGAGAACGGAGACAGTATTTATATAATTAACGTGAAGACAATTGTCTGGTAGTAAAACGTCAGTAATTTCTCTTGAGAGGGTTGATCCATTAATGAAGGCAAATAATAAAGAGAAAAGAAAAGCAAGGTGCACCGATTGTGTCGGGAACTGAAAATAGAGAGAATCTTGATACAGTCCAAGTCATAACAGTAGTTATGTCTTAAATAAAACAAACGATTTATAGTGCAAATGATATGAACGGATAAGTGGAGCAAACATAAATGAATAACTATAAGAACAGTAGTGCTACGAGATGTGTTGTGATCGTTGTGTTTTTATTTCATGTACCGTGAAATCCGGATGTAACTGATCAACTGTGCTCGAGAGTCATCGAGACGGCAGTATGACGTCGAGGCGTCGCTGCTTAAATAACCCGATTGGGCGAGACGTCGTCGTGCCGTGGCTTAAACAACCGATATGGCGAGTCTTCGTGGCGGCGCTGCCTAAACAACTTGAGGGGGCGAGATTATGTAGAATAGTTGTAGAAGGCTTCAGACAACATTAGAAAACCATGCCTAATTCAACCTGGAGCTAGTACGAGCATGAGAGTAATGTCGTTCGCACGTTATAAGAAGAGGCGACGAACGAGTACTCATGCAACAGTCATTCTGCAATTCAACCATTTCGCATGCTATATGAAGAGGCGACTGGATATCAAGAACACCAGATGCTACAAAACCGACGAGGTGTATGATAGACAAGTCGTTTGCTTGATATAAGAAGAGGCGACGGCATAATAATCATGCAATAATTACTGTTGTAATACTTGCTGGTCCGCAAACAATAGATGAGGCGGCCAGCCGTTACGAAAAAACAAAATAGACATGTCTTTCGCAAGTCATAAGAAGAGGCGGCCGGCACGGAATAAAGACAATTGGTAGTCGAGTCGCGTAATTATTGATGCGCAACCGCACAGCTGGCTGCATGATGGCAGATATCCGAAGACGACGAGATGACTTCGCACGAGACTACGAGCAACTCTACAGAATTCAGAAAAGAAAATTGTACTGAAATAATTAAGAATTATAATAGACTGATTTATTCAGTAATTGTAGTTACTAAAATGAAATGATATTGTAACGTACTTTGTTTTGGAACAATTTGAAATTACTTAAGGACAGAGATTAACTGGAATAATTAAGTCATACTAACTTAATCAGTAAAAGAAAAATTAACTTTGTACAAATCATGTAAAAAAGAATATTGTATCATATACATTTTGTGCACTATTGTGGTAAAAAGAAAAATGTAAGACACTTGGTCCTCACAGTTCCCTAATCCCTCAAATACCTATCACCATTAACATGTCCCCAAATAAATAAGTTAGAGGTGGGCAGTAAGAAACCGTTATAGTTTTGAGGTAAAATGCTAGTGCCTTTAAAGTGAATTCAAGCCAGCAGCATTTGGGGGGCTTGTATAAAGGATCTTTTACGTTGGGATAAATACATTTTATTTTTTGTTAGATGTTTTCGTTAAATAGCTGAATAAATTGTGACTAGGAATAATTTAATTAAGCAGAGTGGAGAAGATAAAGTCAAAGAGATGTTCATTGGGCCGACATTGTCCTAATGTAACGTCATTGCGTTGTTCGGTTGTTAAAACAAGTCGTTTGTGTTTTGTGCTGCTGTTCGGTCGTGCGCGTATCTGAAAGGAATTAATTCGGGGACTAGAATAAACTCTCACAGAATAGTTACGATTCGATGTTCCGACAAATGGGGCTAACGTCAGTGTTAATTTTAATTGTGAGCGACAGGATTAGTTTTGACAGATACGTGAAATCGGACGTAACGACAGTTGTCCGCGTTTCATCCTTGAACCAGACTTTTCATTTCATTAACGATTGCGGGCTCATTAAAAGCTATTATATCATGATTAGGATCAATCCCTCTTTCCACCTAGAGAGTGATCATTCATTAACATTTACGTCATAAAAGAAGGATTATTAATAAAAGTGATGTTAAATCACAATTACGTGTTATTCCGTTAGTGTGGAACCGCCGTAATATCTCTGAAATGACATTGATATATAATTTGTGTTAAATACTGAACTGAGATAGGAAGTAAATTGAAATTAGTGAACATTTGATACTGAGACTATGAAGCAGATGCGCTTAAGGTTTCTCTTCTCTAAAATGGCAAAATAGGTACGAACTTTAGCTCAATAGTCGCCATTATGTATTGCAAAAACATTAGCATTTCATACTTATTTTGACGACGCGCTGTTAAACAAAGGAACGTTGAGTCTCTGTACGAGTAATAAAATTAAATCTAAAAACATAATTAATAACGGCGAACTCCGCTTTAACAAACTGTATTGCGTGTCGTCATCGGGCAATAACTGCTCACCCTGGAGACTTGTGTGGTGAAATTAGAAGTCGGGCATATAAAACAAACTCAAAAATCCATTCAAGTTACAGTGGAGTCGTCACAACACGACGTGGGTAGTTATACCTAGAAACTACGGAGAGGCTCCGTCCCCGCCGCAGCCGCAGTGCTCCACAACCCCACGACGACTACCGCAGTCCTCTTCATTCCTCAGCTGCCTCACACCGAACCCAGGGTTATTATGCGGTTCGGCCCCGGCGGACCCCTCCGGAGCACGTCTCACCCCAGACGAGTATTACCCCTATGTTTGCGTGGAGAACTTGTTTGCGCAGCATCGCCGACATAGTGTAACTGAGGCGGAATAAGGGGAACCAGCCCGCATTCGCCGAGGCAGATGGAAAACCGCCTAAAAACCATCCACAGACCGGCCGTTTCACCGGACCTCGACACAAACCCGCCGGGTGGATTCGTGCCGGGGACCAGGCGCTCCTTCCCGCCCGGAAAGCTGTGCGTTAGACCGCACGGCCAACCGGGCAGGCTTTATTAGTTTTACTTTATTATTCATTTTTAATAATAGTAACTATACTGTGTTAGAAATTATTAAATGTTTTTTTCCGATCCTTCAGGCCGAATTGGAATGAGACAAAATTTTAAAGGAATTGTTCTCTGAGAAAATTAAATTATACCCGGTGACTTACTAAGCTGATCTAAATTCTTCTGATAAATGTCTCTTTTTTATTAATATATTTGAAGGATATTAGTGAATGTTGGCCCTTCTGGTTGCATCTTGTAATTAAACTGCTTATGGATTATTTTGCTGCAGTTAATTTGAGCGAGTGCTTGATTTGTAAAAGATCTTGGCGGAGAAATTTACTGTAAGTTTGGTTGACATTCTTTGAACCATCCATCCAACATTTTGCCATATTTTTCGGTGTATTTTTTGAGGGTACAGTCTTCGTGTAAGTGCCGATTATAGTAAATTACTCTTAATGAAATCTATACATGTTGTCACCAGCGTGCTCTGACATTAAAAATAAGTTTTAAATTCGTTTTCATCTTCAAATGGGCTTGCGCCTACCACTCCAACAACCTGTGTGCTCTGCAATCTCCCTTCAGGTAGGACATCTGTTAATACATCAGGGATTAAATTCCGTGGTACTGGAGGAAGCTGTAGAGGGTATAAATTGCAGAGGAAGAGAGTGATTAGAATACATCCAGCATCTAATTGAACATATAGATTGCAAGTGCTACTCCGAGATGAGGGGGTTGGCACAGGAGAAGATTTCCGGATGGATTCCATGAGGACTTGGGTATTTCTCCAATGACTGATCTTCTGCTAAAGACATCATATGCATAGGGCAATAAAATGAAATCAAGACAGTCGGAAAAAAAAATTATGTTAACTATGCACTCTTTGAAAAGTAATCATCGTACCCGTTAATACATTTACACCCGCTGTGAGACAAGAAAGTCATTGCTGTAATGTAAAACTGTTTGCAGTTGCCTACAGAGCCTTATTTGAGACAGGTGCGTACCTCTTCGGCAGAAGCAAATCGATAGCCGCTATTGTCTTTCTTCAGGGCTGCAAATATACAGTAATCGCGTGACTGTAGAGAGGATGTGTGAGGTCTTCTGAGCGAAACTTTAGCGGTGTAGTCGGAACAACACAGGCAACTTGTGGACCCGTCTTGGGATGCCCTCACACATCGTGCAGTTCCGATATCTCCCCATGTCATTTCTGTATCTTTAGAGCCTTGAAGAAAGACGTTTATAGCCATTCATTTGCTTCAGATGAACAGATGAATACGAGGGTCATCATGGCTCAGCAGGCAATCACAAACGTTTTCCGATAGATATACTGACCATCTGATAGTTTCGTCGAGTCTCACTTTATCGATGTATAAGGTATGCCTTTATTTTTGTTAAAGATTATCCGACAGTGATTGCCAATGCAGGAAATACGTGTAGGCGTTTGACTTCTGGAGAATTACGTTTGGCTGGGCTGGCAACTTCACCGACATCCATCAGATCAAAACGGGCCGAAGAGAACCATTAACGCAGGTTCTAAAAAGTGATACTGAGGTCAGGTAGGACAGTTTACGCCGAAGCCTGTTGTGTGTACTGGACAGGATCAAGGGAGACCAATCATGAGTCGTTATTATGTAGACAGCAGGTAATGCCGCAGCCGTCAAGACACCGACAGAGGAGTCTTTGGAGTCCTGCCCTTGATGACCGCCACTGCCACGTTCCGAAAGTGCTTTTCTGTGATGAGGTCGTTGTAAAGTAGAATAAAGGTCCCACAAGGCGGGCAATAATGAACCTTGGGCGGAGTATGCAAAGCAGAAGGCGCCAGCCTGCTGAAAGGAGAGCAGTATTCCTGTGGACGCTGTGCAGGCTCTGTGAAAGTCACAGGTATTATGGTCCTATGCTCTCTGCAAAACACAGCTGGTGAGGTGTGAGGGTTCTATAGATATGAGACTACAACTTTCTAGTCCCAAAAATACCTGTAGCTTGGGATAAAGCAGATAGGGATCTTAGGAGGGTGTTAGGAAAGAACAATGCTAATGAGTTCCGCTGAGATACCGACAGGACAGGACAGACCCAAAACACATTCATTTCTTTACCTTTAGGCCTCTGGACGCGGAAATGCGATAATTTCATTCATCAGCCTGATCAAGTGTAGTAGTCTTGGTAAATTATGGAGAAGTGGGACGACGTTCCATGAGAATTGACACTTGTCACTGGGTGACTGCCCGTGAGAGGTGAGGATCGGTTCTTGAAGAAGGGGCGAATGTTATGAGGGAAGACAGAAGCAACTAAGGTGACAATCCGTCCACTGCTAGTGAGAGAATCACTACGAAATCTGTTCGCATAATTCGATGTGAGAAGTGTTCATTTCACTTTGCAGCTCTAACTGGATTATGATGTAAAGTTGGTATTAGGTAGCTTTTCGAGATTCACAGGCGTCATTTGACAGAGCGCCACTGGTGGACAACACAACATCGCTGTTAAAGGAAGTGGTAAGATCTGAAATCGGCTTTGGCGTGTATAGCTCGCCATGTACTCCGTAAATGTGAGAGTGCTAACCAGCAGAAGGAAGTCATCCATCTGGAATGCATAATTTTAAGAACTCAAATTTTGGCAATCACTGTCGTCAGATCGCGAAAACGGATCACTGTGTTAACACTGTAATAACCTACCTATCGGTTCTCTGTCTTGAATCTCTGCCAAACTTGGTTATCCGTTTTGTGAAAATTTGTCATTGAATAGGATATTATCAGACAGGTTCGTGTTGTACGTCAGAAGAACTACCGCACTCGTTTTGCGAGAGGATTTATAATAAACAATAGAACTTATAGTAACTTAGACTTTCATTACATACGTTACTCGCCTGGTCACAAAATTTAACTACAGTGTTGTGTTACTATTCCACCACTTTTTTGAAGTCTATAGGGCTGTAATTTAGCGTTAATAAAACATCCTACCCCTAACATGGGGTAGTACAAAGCGAGATTAATCCACTAAGTGTTACGGCGATTACTTTTGGAATATTAAACGCTTTACTTACTTTTTCCATCTCTCTCGTTTTATAAATGAAACCGGAAAATGATTTAGGTTTTACAACACCCGGATAAAGAAAAAGCCTAAACTCTTCATAAATACGAAAAGATATTTCAGTAAACAATCACCGAAAACAGTGAACTAGTCTGCCCAATTGAAGGAGAAAGACACATCTTTTTCACGTTATGCATCTGCACCCACATACACACTCCGACGTCCACATGGTGCATGGAAGAGGGTACCTTCTGCCACTACTTGTCGTTTCCTTTCCTCTTCCATTTGCAAACAGAGCGAGAGAGAAACGACTGTATGTATATCTCAGTACGAGCCCAAATTTCTCTTGTCTTCTTGATCCTTACACGAAGTGCACATTGACGACAGTATAATCGTTCTGCTGTCAGCTTGAAATGCCGGTTCGCTAAACTTTCTCATTAGTGTTTGGAGAAAAGAACGTTATTTTTCCTCCGGGGAAGCATCTCCGTAATACTCGCTTGTCGATGGAGCCTACCGGTAACAAATCTAGCGGCTCGCCTCTGAATTGCTTCTGTCTTCCTTTAACCTGTCTTGGTGGGGATCCCAAACAGTCGAAAAATAGTCAAGAGTGAGTCACACAGGTATTCTACACGCCTTCTCTCTCATGCATGAGTTATGCATTCCCAAGATTCTCCCAGTAACCCGATGTCTACTATTCGCCTTTCCAACTACTGCCAATCCATGCTCGTAGTTTTACAACGTTACGTCTCGATATTTGATCGAGGCGACTTTGTCAAGCAATACACTGCCAATAGTGTATTCATGCATTACGGGATGACTTTTCCTATGCAATTGCGTTAACCTACTTTTTTCTGCTTTTGGAGCACCACTAGAAATCTTGTCTTATTCATTATGTATCTTACAGTTGTGGTGTCACCGGCAGACACCACACTTGCTAGGTGGTAGCCTTCAAATCGGCCGCGATTCGTTAGTTTACGTCGGACTCGCGTGTCGCCACTATCAGTGATTGCAGACCGAGCACCGCCACACGGCAGGTCTAGAGAGACTTCCTAGCACTCGCCCCAGTTGTACAGCCGACTTTGCTAGCGATGGTTCACTGACAAATTACGCTCTCATTTGCCGAGACGATAGTTAGCATAGCCTTCAGCTACGTCATTTGCTACGACCTAGCAAAGCGCCATTACCAGCTACTATTGATGCTGTAAAACATGTACCGTCAAGAGCGATGTTCACCATTTACGGATTAAAGTTAAGTATTCGAACAGCTACGTCCTTTTTTGCTACAGTCTAACTTCCTTGTCCTGTTCCAGACCTCACGCCAGCCTGCGTGAGCTAAAATGCGTGCCTTTCGGCTTCCTCTCATAGTGGGTTGGCTCTCTTGCCAATCCACAACAACAGTCACTCGACGACTATAACTTCCCGTACACCACAGCGTCATCACCAAACAGCCGCTGACTGGTGCTTACTCTGCCCGTTGCATCATTTATGTATACACAACATAACAGAGATCCTATCACATTTCCCTGGGGCACCCTTGTCTATACTCTTGTCTCTGAAGAACATTCGCCGTCGGGTGCCAAGGGCAACGTGCTGGGTTCTGCATCTCCATCTACGTCTACATCTGCATGGAAACTCTACAAATAACATTTAAGTACCTGGCAGAGGGTTCATCGAACCACCTTCACAGTTCTCTTTTATTCCAATCTCCTATAGCGCGCGGGAAGACGAACACCTATGTCTTCCCGTATGAGTTATAATCTCCCTAATTTTATCGTGGTGATCGTTTCTTCCTAAGCAGGTCAGTGTCAACAAAATAGTTTTGAATTCGGAGGAGACAGTTGGTGATTGGAATTTTGTGAGAAGATTCCGTCGCAACGAAAAACGCATTTGTTTTCATGATGTCCCGCCCAAATCCTGTATCATATCAGTAACACTCTCTCCCATATTTCGCGATAATACAAAACGTACTGCCCTTCTTTGGACTTTTCGATGTACCCCGTCAATTCTATTTGGGAAGGATCCCACACCGTGCAGTAGTATTCTAAAGAGGACTGACAAGCGTAGTGTAGGTAGTCTCCTTAGTAGACCTGTTACATTTTCTAAGAGTCCTGCCAATAAATGTCCTTCCCCACAACATTTTCTATGTGCTCCATCCAATTTAAGTTGTTCGTAATTGTAATACCCAGGTATTTAGTTGAATTAACGACTTTTAGATTAGTCTGATTTATCGTGCAACCGAAGTTTAACGAATGCCTTTTAGTACTCATGTGGATGGCCTAACACTTTTCGTTATTTAGAGTCAACTGCCAATATTCACACCATTCAGATGTCTTTTCTAAATCGTTTTGGATTTTTTTATCCTGTGATGACTTTATTAGTCGATAAATGACAGCGTCACCTGAAAACAACCTAAGACGGCTGCTTAGATTGTCTCACAAATCGTTTATATAGATAAGGAACAGCCAAGGGCCTGTAAGACTACCTTGGGGAACGCCAGAATTCACCTCTAGTTTTCTCGATGACTTTCCGTCAATTACTTCGAACTATGACCTCTCTGACAGGAAATCACAAATCCAGTCACATAAAGGAAACGTTATTCCATAAGCACGCAATTTCACTGCAAGCCGCTTGTGTGGTACAGTGTCAAAAGACTTACGGAAATCCAGAAATACGGAATCAACCTAAAATTCCTTTGCAATAGCGCTCAGCACTTCTTGCGAATAAAGAGCTAGTTGTGTTTCACAAGAACGATGTTTTCTAAATCGGTGTCGACTTGTGTTAATAGACCGTTTTCCTCGAGGCAAATCGTAATTTTCCGACGCAATATATTTTCCAAAATCATGCTTTATATCGACGTTAACGATGTGGCCCTGCAATTTAGTGGATAACGCCTACTACCTTTCTTGAATATTGGTGTGGCCCGTGTGTCTTTCCAATCTTTCGGTACGGATCTTTCTGTTACGCAAGAAGTCTTCATGCGACTCACATATCATATCTGCGAATCGAATCCGTACGCTAGGACCTTCGTTTACATTCTGCAGTGGGGCACCGGGTCTGATACGGTCCACAAATTAGTAATAAGGAATCTGCCTGCTGCCCTTCAACCATGGTTCGCTGTATATCATGTGAGAAACGGACAAATTCATTTCTCACGAGCGGTGCTTTCTAAATCCGAAGTGATTTATGGGCGTAATCTTTCCCTTCGAAAGGAAGTGTATTATATTCTAACACAGAAAATATTACAGAATTCTGCAGCAAACTGATAATAAGCATTTTTCTTTTTTTTTTAGTCTTCAGACTTCTGATTAGTTTTATGCGGCCCACCGCGAATTCCTTTTCCCAAGTTAACACCCGCGAGTTGCATTTGTGCTGTATGGCCTTAATTATTTGCTGGATACATTGCAATATCCGGCTACCTCTACAACTTTTACCGACTACAGTTCCCTTTAGTACCATGGAGATTGTTCCCTAATGTCTTAACACATGTCCAGTCACCCCGTTCTTCTTCGTGTCAGTGTTTCGCATACGTTCCTTTCTTCACCGACTCTATAGAGAACGTCATCATTACTTGCCTTACAGTCCAACCAATTTTCAACCACTTTCTATACTACCACATCTCAAACATTTCGATTTTCTGATTTTCAGCTTTTCCCACTGCCTGTGACACGCAACACACAGTGCTGTGCTCCAAACACACATTCGCAAAATTTCTTTGCTCAAATTAAGGCCTTTCTTTGAAACCAATAGATTTCCCTTAGCCAGGAATGCCCTCTTTGCCTGTGCTGGTCTGTTTTTTACGTCCTCCTTACTTCGTCTGTCATGTGTAATTTTACTTCAAATTTATCAAAATCCCTTAACTTCGTCTTCTTTGTGATGCCCAACATTGATATTAAGATTCTCGCTATTCCAACTACATCTCATTACCCTTGTCTTTTCCTGGTCTACTCTTCATCGGTATTGTGTACTCATTAGATGTTGGGGATATTAGTCTGTTATTTTGCCGGTTCAGTCTATAACCGTTCTTATATACGGGTGAGACCTGCGCTATTTTCCAGTGGTTTGGATCTTGGCGCTGGGCGAGAGATTCGTAATAAGTGCAGGCAGGTAGAGGGCCAATGATGTACTCTCTGTGCGGCGAATGTGGATTCCATCCAGGCCATGTGAGTTATTTATTTGTAACTCTTTCACTAGCTTTTTTACGCCTATGATATCTGTTACTATGATCTCCATAAGGGAGTCCGTGCGGCGGACAGACAGCGGTCCATAATATTTGGATTGGTTCAAATGCCTCTGAGCTCTATGCGACTTAACTTTGAAGGTCATCAGTCGCCTAGAACTTAGAACTAGTTAAACCTAACTAACCTAAGGACATCACACACATCCATGCCCGAGGCAGGATTCGAACCTGCGACCATAGCGGTCGCTCGGTTTCAGACTGTAGCGCCTAGAACCGCACGGCCACTCCGGCCGGCTAATATCTGGAGACTAAATTAATAAAAATAGAGAAAAGTTAACTTTAGGATTTTAACCCTTTGTGGTTCTACATAGTCCTCTCACTCGAGTACATTGCGCAAAACGTTCACAAAAACCAGGAAAACTGTATAAAAACCTTCTTGTCGGATGTTGTTCAACTATTGCGTCACTGCAACTTGAATGTTGCTTATGTCGTAATAGCATTAATACTTCGTGTGAAATACTGCACTCTGTCGTTTCGTGGTAGGTACAGTCAGGGGATGTTACTTTTTCGAGACAAAAGTTGCTTGTGTTTTGTGTTTCAATCAGTTCTCTGCTCACGTCCATTCCTTGTTTTTGTGCGGGAGTCAAACATTGCGGACAAACTTAGCACACGCTTTTCTCTGTTTGGAAACACTCACGAGAATACCTTCAATATAGATTTACGGATATTTTTCCATTGTGATTTGTGATGAAAAAAAAGTTGAAACACAGCGGTCGGATGTCCAGTACTTGACAAAGCCCTCGCACAACTGGTCGAGTGTACATTCCTTGCAGTTGCTAGTTTAAGCCGCCATCGTAGTTACTGCGTCGACGACGCTTACACGCCAGGAATAAAATAAGAGTCGGAAGTGTCTGTGGTTCTTAGAAAGAAAGTGAAATTGAACGGAGAAAATTAAAAAAACCTACTAATATGGCCTTCTAAAAACGTGGGTAGTTTGATGAGCCTGGTAAAAAAAGCAAGGAAAAATGTTTGTTTCGAAAACAGCTTACCTTACTTCTCGACATAGTCTCCTTTGTTGGTCCATCGTTCCTCCAGCTTTCTCATCACACTGGAAAAACAGGTTCTCTCAAACTCTTGATCACAATTATCACGTCCTCATTTGATGAAAATTTCTTTCCAGCATGCCAAAGTTTCAAGTTATGGACAGGAAGGAGTCACTTGTGACTGAATCCGGTGAATAAGGTGGATGAGGAATGAATTCAAAGCCAAATTTATGCACTCTCGCCATTACCTTGGTGTTTTTTCAGCCAACGCAAGTTTCAGGCGATCCTACAATGAAGGATAATAGAAGTCCAGTTATGGTTCTGGTTTTCCTGAGGTAATCTGCGAGGATTATTCGTTGGGAATCCCAACAAACAATGGCCATCACCTTAACAGCTGACAAAATGGTCTCCGCCTTCTTCGGTGCACTTTCATCAGCTTTTGTCCATTGTTCCGTTTTGACTTTGATGTGTAACGACAGAGCCAGTTTTCATCAACAGTCTCCAAGAGGGGCAAAAGTTCTTGTGGATTACGTTTAAACATCTCCAGACATTGCTTTGAAGTGGTATGCCTCATGCCCTTTCGGTCGACTGTGAGCAATCGCGGCACGCAATCTGCATACAGCCTCATCATAGACAGTTCTCCACGAAAGATAACAGGCACTCTCTTAGTTGAGATGCCTGCCCTCTCAGCAATCTCATGAACTCTCATTCGGTGGTTGTGTTACCATATGATGAATTTTCTGAATGTTTTCAGTGATGGTGACCTCGCTTGGACGGCCGGAGCGCAGTTCGTCTTCGGTGCTTGTTCGAGCACCTTAAAGTTGATTAATCCAAAGGTAAATAGTCCTCAGTGACGATGGAGAGCCTGCCTGAACTTCATCCAATTCGGTTTCGATTTGTGACACATTCCAACCCTTCAAATGAAAACTTTTAATAGCAGTTCGAAACTCGGTTTTACCTATTTTCAATCGCAGTTGACACACTGACAAACTCAGATACCTGTCATCAATGAATAGTACGCTAAACATCGTTGAAGTTCTTTATACGATCCTTGGAATAATCAAGCTTGTCAGCCATGAAGGGGCAACAAAAACGTTCCATTCTGTCATGGAAATCATGCAGACTTATCAAACCAACATTGTACTGTATGATGTATTTGTAGTCTATGTGTATTTTCTCTTGTAAACATCATGATGTTTTGAAATGTTTGACCGCTCATTTTATCATCGTTTGACTTCTCAGTAGTTTAACTCCGCGTTTCTCGAACTTTTTTCCTTTTGATAGACCAACCTGCATTACAAATTTTAGCGACACCCCTACATGAGACTTTTTACTAGATGCAAAAACGCAAAACATAAAATATATACAATACATTATTTTATTATGGAACGACTATGAGAAACAGGTTTTACGAATTTATCACTCCAAGAAACGATTTAGCGATAAATTTTTTGTGCTCCTGATATTTTATCTGCTGGTAGTTAGAAGACATTAAAAATCTCGCTACTCACCTGACATGTTTGAGCGACAAACCAGTGGGTCCCGACATGGTGTTGGAGAAACGCTGGCATACAGTACAGACTGTGTCAAGAACAATTATCACGAATTATGCTTTGATCATATAAACTTTATCAGTGCCACATGCTTAAGTCTGGTACTACACTACTGCCCATTAAAATTGCTACACCACGAAGATGACGTGCTACAGACGTGAAATTTAACCGACAGGAAGAAGATGCTGTGATATGCAAATGATTAGCTTTTCAGAGCATCCACACAAGGTTGGTGCCGGTGGCGACACCTACAACGTGCTGACAAGAGGAAAGTTTCCAACCGATTTCTCTTACACAAACAGCAGTTGATCAGCGTTGCCTGGTGAAACGCTGTTGTGATGCCTCGTGTAAGTAGTAGAAATGCGTACCATCACGTTTCCGACTTTGGTAAAGGTCATATTGTAGCCTATCGCTACTGCGGTTTATCGTATCGCGACATTGCTGTTCGCGTTGGTCGATATCCAATGACTGTTAGCAGAATATTCATCGGTGGGTTCAGATGGGTAATGCGGAACGCCGTGCTGGATCCCAACAGCCTCGTAGCACTAGCAGTCGAGATGACAGTCATGTTATACGCATGTCTGTAAAGAATCGTGGAACCACGTCTCGATCCTTGAGTCAACAGATGGGGACGTTTACAAGACAACAACCATCTGCACGAACAGTTCGGCAACTTTTGCAGCAGCATGGACTGTCAGTTCGGAGACCATGGCTGCGGTTACCCTTGACGCTGCGTCACAGACAGGAGCACCTGCGAGAGTGTACTCAACGACGAACCTGGGTGCACGAATGGCAAAACGACATTTTGTTAGGATGAATCAAGGTGCTGTTTACAGCATCATGATGGTCGCATCCGTGTTTGGCGACATCGCGGTGAACGCAAATTGGAAGCGAGTATTCGTCATCGCCATACTGGCGTATCAGCAGGGGTGGTGGTATGGGGTGCCATTGGTTTCACGTCTCGGTCACCTCTCGTTCGCACTGACGGCACTTCGAACAGTTGACGTTACATTTCAGATGTGTTACGACCCTTCATTCGATTCCTGCGAAACCGTACATTTCAGCAGGATAATGCACGACTGCATGTTGCAGGTCCTGTACGGGCCTTTGTGGATACAGAAAATGTTCGACTCATGCCCTGCCCAGCACATTCTCCAGATCTCTCAAAACTGAAAACGTCTGGTCAATGGTGGCCGAGCAACAGGCTCGTCACAATACGCCAGTCACTACTCTTGATGAACTGTGGTATCGTGTTGAAGCTGCGTGGGCAGCTGTTCCTGTACATGCCATCCAAGCTCTGTTTGACTCAGTGCCCAGGCGTATAAAGCCCGTTATTACGGCTATAGGTGGTTCTTCTGGGTACTGATTTCTCAGGATCTACGCACTCAAATTTCGTGAGAATGTGATCACATGTCAGTTCTAGTATAATATATTTGCCCAATGAATACCCGTTTGTCATCTGCAATTCCTCTTGGTGTAGCAATTTTATTGGCCAGTTGCGACTTTTTCTGTCACGCATGGTTTCTCATAACCTCTCTTTCACCGTTCGGAGCTGTGCTTAATGAAACGCCGTTATGTTTATGTTCCATATTGTGTGAACACCGTACCATTTGACAACGGCGTCTTTTTCAGCTTCGTTGACGTCCAGTGCGAAAACAGTCTAAAAGCGACCTTAAGTGGTTGACTGCACAAGTCAGTTGAACACGGAAAGAGTACAGCCTTTTGGAGGCACTGGGGGTCAGCGACGCCGCAACTTCTCTGACGTCAAGTAGGTCCCTCATAGCACAGTGCCAGAGCTGCTTCCGCTGGCTGCGGAGGTGGCAGCACACGATTTACAGACCACGCACCCCGGCACCGCTTCGCGCCCAACCAGTGGGAGCTGGCCAGATTGTACCGCTTTATTACCACGGCGCGCCGGGGTCTTCTTTCGGCGCCGCTGTATCGCGTCCATCTCGCTCCCATAAGTCACTTAAATTGCTTTCTCACGCGATCAGATGTTGCAAATTATCTCCCGCACAGACCGCCGCTGCACCGCGGTAGCCGTGAGATGGGATCTCGCCGCCGTGGTGCGCCGCGTGGTGGAAGATTCATGCCCGTCCGTTGTCCAGGTAGGGCTATTCATCCTTAGCCTGCGCTGCGATGCCCACTGCTCCGCCATATTTGTAACACCGCGCAGCTAAAACGAGTACCGCCCATCCTTGTTCATCAGAATGGGGAACTGCCATGACGTGAACACATAGGAATACGCCTCCTTCCCTATCATTTAACACGCCAACACATTGTCACACATACTGACAAAAATCCCATCGGCAATGCAATTTTTGTAATTTTTTGTATTTATGGTACGTGAAAATCAGGACTCAAATATCAATAATCCAAAGCAGTAACTACCAAAAATTCTCGAGAAAATTGCCTTTCAAATTTCCGAGCGTCTTTAATACCACAAAGTAAGATCTATAATTTGAGGGGTAGCATAGCTCTCTGGTTAAATACTCGCCATCAACGTAGGGATGCTGGCATAGACTCTTGACTGATGCAAATTTTTAAGCACAGATGCATATTCTACAAGCATTTCCGTGAAGCGTAGACTATATAAAGATGGCAAAAACCAATAGTGCTCCAGATCGCCGGCCGAAGTAGCCGAGCGGTTGTAGGCGCTACAGTCTGGAACCGGACGATCGCTACCGTCGAAGGTTCGAATCCTGCCTCGGGCATGGATGTGTGTGATGAATTTAGATTACTTACGTTTAAGTAGTTCTAAGTTCTAGGGGACTGATGATCTCAGAAGTTAAGTCCCATAGTGCTCAGAGCCATATGAACCATTTTGCTCCAGATCGGTAACCGCCGGATCACTGTTTCGTGTCTTGTTTAGGTCGTTATGTTTTCCTTTCCCTTTCTTCCCTTTCGGTCCCCTATCTACGTCATTTGCACATACATTTCATCAACCTTATGCTAATAACACACATCTAATTGTCATTTTCATGAAAAAGGCATGTGTTCTTATTCTACTTACATATCGCACCTAAAAATCCAGTTTTCATTGCAAAATGTCCTTAATAAAGATGCTTTCAGTTAAAAAATAGAAATTAATTTTTCAAAATTTTTATGTATTTTATGTTTCACATAAATTCTGATGGAACAGGCACCTTTGTTTAAAATTTAGCACAGCCTGAAATCGGGGCCAGACTGCCTAAGTGGCAGGTCAGCATCTGGCCACAGAGCCACACTGCCTTGGAGTGTTAGAGGTATTCGGAAAACTTCAAAGTTGATTTTCCTCAGAATTTTTGAGAGTTTCACTGCTTGGCCGATTGGTGTTTGAGTTACGAACTTCACATGCCATGAATATTTAAAAAAATACAAAAATCTGATTCCCGTGTGATCTCCTTGTCATTTACTAATTACAGTTATCCAAGGTGGCCATGTACTGAACAATTTTTATTTTTTTGTTGGTATAATACATTTGATCTGCTGCCTAAAATTAAAGGAGACCTTATCTTTCCATTATGTTTTCTTTCTGTTTGATTGGCGAACTGGGCACCTAGAATCACGCCATAGCTCCAGTTTGACCGCACTGTACAGAGTTCGCGCGTTGTAGGGCGTGCAGCACAATACATGTCACGCTATGACACTTTGCATGAATATTAATTCCTGATATCGGCAAGGATAGGAATATTGATTCTATGCTACAGGCCTATTTTGGTGCTAGTGCTATTCTTTTGTACAATGTCTACGTTTTCTTGACGTACATATAATTGCGTCTTTGTGTGGTCGTGCCCACATATTCCATTTCTGTCTGGTTGTTGTCTGCTGCCTTTATGTATAGTGAAACGTTCCGTATTTATTTAACATGATTTTGACAATTTAATTGAAGTTTGACACTTTTAATGTTACTCAGAGAAAGCTTTTGACGATAATGAATGGAGAACACTCTGAAATTCTTAAGGTAACAGAGGTAAAACACAAGGAGCGGAAGGCTGCTTACAGATGTACAGAAACCAGACGGCAGTTATAAGGATCGAGGAGTATGAAAGGGAAGCAGTGACTGGGAAGGGAGTGTGACAGGGTTCCAGCCCATCGCCGATAATATTCAATCGGTATATTGAGCAAGCACCAAAGGAGACCAGAGAAAATTTGAAGTAGAAATTAGAGATCAGGGAGAAGAAATATAAACTTTGAGGTTTGACAGTGACAATACAATACTGCCAGGGACAGCAAAGGACTTGTGAGAACAGTTGAACGGATTGGACAGTGTCTTGAAAGAAGGATATAATATGAACAACAGCAAAAGCAAAAGAACGTTAACGGAGTGTAATCGAATTAAATCAGGTTACGCTGAGGAAATTAGTTTGGGAAACGAGACACAAAGTGGTAGATGAGTTTTATTATATGAGCAGCGAAATAACTAATGATAGACGAAGTAGGGAGGATATAAAATGTAGACTGGCAGTGACAAGAAAAGCGTTTCTGAAAAAGAGAAACTGTTAACACAGAATGTAGATTTGAATGTTAAGGAGTATTTTCTGAATGTTTTTGTATGGAGTTTATCCATGTGTGTAAGTGAAACGTCGACGATAAACAATTTCTAAGAGAAGTGAACGGAAGAAAACTGAATTTTATATGGGTAGTTCACGTAATTAGTGAGGAGGTACTGAGTAGAACTGGGGAGAAAAGAAATTTGTAGCACAACCTGAGTGCAAGAAGGAAGCAGTTGACAGGACTCATTATGAGACATTAAAGGATCACCAATTTGGTACTGGAGGGAATTGAGTGTATAAAGGAGTTGGGGGAAGTGCGGGAAGCGTCTTGCACAGGAAAGAATAGCATTTAGAGCAGCATGAAACCAGTCTTTCGGCTTAAGACCACGACAACAATGTGCAACATTTACGCGAAATGAAATGATTAATGCAAGACTGAAAGAAATGAGAGAGGCTATTAACCAGTTGTAATACTTATTTCTTACAGAAATAAAAGAGGCAAAGCTATATTAATCACCTTTGATTATTAAATCTCTTCCTCTCCACATATGGAATATATGCTAAAGGCGTTTCATAAAAAACAAATTTGTATCTCCATTGCTGAAAATATCACCTTTTCCTATAATTTCCCGGTATTATTTTTTAAATAGGCCGACCGCATTTGCCGAGCGGTTCTAGGCGCTTCAATCTGGAACCGCGCTGCCGCTACGATCGCAGGTTCGAATCTTGTCTCGGGCATGGATGTATGTGATGTCCTTAGGTTGGTTAGTTCCAAGTTCTTGGGGACTGATGACCTCAGACGTTAAGTCCCATATTGCTCCGAGTCATTTTTTTTTTTAAATGCCGCCTCTTACTCGGATTTCGCCAGCACATCTATGTTTTCAAGACGCGTTAGTGGTGCTGTGGTCATATCAATAAGTTTGGGTTTCGCGTTTAATGGCTTTCTTCTTCTTCTTCTGTAGATGTATGTCAGCAACGAACCACACGATGTGTCAGGCTTTTACGCCAATCTATGTCTCTCTCCCATATTGCTTATTTAACTTCTTATCTTTCTGTACTTCCTCTTGTAAAATCTTGTTTTCTGTCTGTCGGTGTTTTCAAGTGTTCAGTGCAGGTCCTCGTTTCTATTATACGAGGGCTTGGTGAAATAAAATTTATGTCAAAACTCTTAAAGGTTTTTAAATAAAACAAAGGTTATTAATATTTTACGTCTTTATTATTCATTATTAATTGAAGAGTCAAATAAGGCGGTGTGTTACAACTATGTCGGTGCGCGAGAAGCAGCGTGCTGTAATCGTGTTCCGAATTCGAAGAGGTCGTTCACATAAGGAGCGACCTCTCCCTCAGCATGACAATGCCAGACCACACACGAGGGTTGCATATGCAACAATCCGACACCTTGGGATCAGTGTCATCGATCATCTTCCATGCAGTTCCTGTTGGAGCCACCCGACCTTCATCTGCTTTTAAAACTTGAGGGATGCCTTCGAGGACTTGGATAGCGATGACGCGGTGCAAGCAGAGGTGAGGTCTGACTCCGTCAACAAAGTCAAATCTTCCACAGTGACAGCATCAGCAAAGTGGTCTCTCGTTGGGAGAAATACACTCCTGGAAATTGAAATAAGAACACCGTGAATTCATTGTCCCAGGAAGGGGAAACTTTATTGACACATTCCTGGGGTCAGATACATCACATGATCACACTGACAGAACCACAGGCACATAGACACAGGCAACAGAGCATGCACAATGTCGGCACTAGTACAGTGTATATCCACCTTTCGCAGCAATGCAGGCTGCTATTCTCCCATGGAGACGATCGTAGAGATGCTGGATGTAGTCCTGTGGAACGGCTTGCCATGCCTTTTCCACCTGGCGCCTCAGCTGGACCAGCGTTCGTGCTGGACGTGCAGACCGCGTGAGACGACGCTTCATCCAGTCCCAAACATGCTCAATGGGGGACAGATCCGGAGATCTTGCTGGCCAGGGTAGTTGCCTTACACCTTCTAGAGCACGTTGGGTGGCACGGGATACATGCGGACGTGCATTGTCCTGTTGGAACAGCAAGTTCCCTTGCCGGTCTAGGAATGGTAGAACGATGGGTTCGATGACGGTTTGGATGTACCGTGCACTATTCAGTGTCCCCTCGACGATCACCAGTGGTGTACGGCCAGTGTAGGAGATCGCTCCCCACACCATGATGCCGGGTGTTGGCCCTGTGTGCCTCAGTCGTATGCAGTCCTGATTGTGGCGCTCACCTGCACGGCGCCAAACACGCATACGACCATCATTGGCACCAAGGCAGAAGCGACTCTCATCGCTGAAGACGACACGTCTCCATTCGTCCCTCCATTCACGCCTGTCGCGACACCACTGGAGGCGGGCTGCACGATGTTGGGGCGTGAGCGGAAGACGGCCTAACGGTGTGCGGGACCGTAGCCCAGCTTCATGGAGACGGTTGCGAATGGTCCTCGCCGATACCCCAGGAGCAACAGTGTCCCTAATTTGCTGGGAAGTGGCGGTGCGGTCCCCTACGGCACTGCGTAGGATCCTACGGTCTTGGCGTGCATCCATGCGTCGCTGCGGTCCGGTCCCAGGTCGACGGGCACGTGCACCTTCCGCCGACCACTGGCGACAACATCGATGTTCTGTGGAGACCTCACGGCCCACGTGTTGAGCAATTCGGCGGTACGTCCACCCGGCCTCCCGCATGCCCACTATACGCCCTCGCTCAAAGTCCGTCAACTGCACATGCGGTTCACGTCCACGCTGTCGCCGTATGCTACCAGTGTTAAAGACTGCGATGGAGCTCCGTATGCCACGGCAAACTGGCTGACACTGACGGCGGCGGTGCACAAATGCTGCGCAGCTAGCGCCATTCGACGGCCAACACCACGGTTCCTGGTGTGTCCGCTGTGCCGTGCGTGTGATCATTGCTTGTACAGCCCTTTCGCAGTGTCCGGAGCAGGTATGGTGGGTCTGACACACCGGTGTCAATGTGTTCTTTTTTCCATTTCCAGGAGTGTATATTCATCGCTAGGGCGACAACATTGGAAAATAAATACGTAGACATGAAAAGTAAGTTGTAAAATGTTAATAAAGTTCGTCTTATTCAGAAATCCTTAAGAGTTTTCACATAAAATAAATCGGAGGCGTTTCTATTTAGCTCACCCTGGTATATTCTGTCTGCCTTTAAAGCACTCTCTTCCGTGTCCCTCTTCGCTTCCTCTGTCCAGCTGGTGAGCTCAAGCTAGTCCCAAATCTGGTCTACACGGAAATAGTGAGAGGAGTAAAAACTCAAAAAAAAAAAAAAAAAGATAGATTCTGCTGACGCTGCTGGTAGTTCTTAGTAATGGTTCGTTGTCATGGTACAGGTAAGAGGATTAACGTCTCAGTCTCACTGACAGAAGGCGGACCAGTCGTCCTGCTATTAATGGTAGATTCTGTTTACCATGTCTTTTGTGGTTACATAAGGCGTCCGTTTTCCAGCGTAAGACACTGCCTGGAAAGAACTTCGAGGTTTATAAAGTTAGTTTGAATTGTGAGGAGCGCAATTAGTTTTAATTTAAGGCGCGATAGGAAAGACGACTCCAGGGGGAAACGGGAAAAGGAAGCACCTGCCTTTATTGATGAGGACAAAATGGTTCAAATGGCTCTGAGCACTATGGGACTTAACTTCTGAGGTCATCAGACTCATAGAACTTAGAAGTACTTAAACCTAACTAACCTAAGGACATCACACACATCGATGCCCGAGGCAGGATTCGAACCTGCGACCGTAGCGATCGCGCGGTTCCAGACTGTAGCGCCAAGAACCGCTCGGCCACCCCGGCCGGCCTTGACGAGGACCAGATCGTCATATCCGGAAGTGCCTCAAACATTGTACAGTGAAAAATTTGAGCTTCCCAGAGGGTTACCAGAGCATTTTTACATATCTTAAATGGCTAACGAAGCAATCCGTGATTGCATTCATAATGGAGTCATTAAGCTCGTCAGTTATGTAACTGAACTGTAACGAGAGGACTACTCTGGAAGACTTGTTTCTGGTGCTGTCTGGAGAAAATGGCATCGGCAGATATATGGTATTATTGCTATTCGTATTCTATCTACCATATACAATCTGCAATTCACCTTGAGGTGTGTGACAGAGGGTAATTTTTTGTACCACTGTCATATCCCCAATGTTCGTTCCAGCTGTGAATGGTTCGCGGGAAGAACGATTGCCGGTAAGGCTCCGTGTGGGCTTGAGTTTTTCTAATTTTATCTTCATGGTCTTTTCTCGAGATATGCGTAGGATGAAGGAAAAATATTTGTTCACTTTTCTAGAAACATTCACTCTCGGAATTTTAACAGTAAACCACACCGTCAAGCCGAAGGCCTCTCCGACAGTATCTGCCGCTGGACTTGATTGATCATCTCCGTGATGCTTTCGTGCTTACTAAACATCCTGTAACGAAACGTATTGCTCTTGTTTGGGTCTTTTTCTATTTCCTCAATCAAGCGTACCTTGAACGCTTCCTATACTATCAATATTCAAGTATTGATCGAAGAAATGGTTTGTAAGCTACTTCCTTTGCTAACGAATTACATTTCCCGAGGAATCTTGTAATGAATCTCAGTCTGTGCATCTCTCTTTCCTACGGTTATTTTTTCATGGTATTTGCACTACAAATAACTGCGTACACACACTCCTAAATATGTTACTAAAGTAACTGATTCCAGTGATTGTTCTGTAATCACGTAATAACAAAGTAATGGGCCTTTCTCTCTATTTATGCCAAAACATTGCATTTGTTTTTGTTCTGGGTCAGTGGCCATTCCTTGTAGGAAGCGCAGATCCTCTACAGGTCTTCCTGCATTTCGCTACAATTTTCTTGTGGTATTACTTCTCTGTATACAACAGTATCATCCGCAAAAGCCTCATGGAACTACTGACGTTGTCTACTATGTCATTTACATATACGTTGTAATGGACCTGTATCACTGTGGTACAGCCGGAGTTAATTTTAAGTAATACGTCTCTCCGTTGAGAGACGACATGGCGTGTTCCGTATGTTGGAAACTCTTCGATCAAATGGCATACTTCCGGAAGTCAAAGAACACTGCAACGGCGTGGGCGCTATTTGTCTGTGGGCGAACAGAGAGAGTTGGTTTTCACAAGATCTCTGTTTTTGCGACCTGTGTTGATTGCTACCGACGAAATTTTCGATCTACAGCACGCTCGAACATAAAGCACATTCCAAAATTTCAGAACTGACCGACGTCCGAGATACACGCCCTGCAATTTTGTGTGTCTGTTCGACGGTTCTTCTTCAAAACTGGAATGACATGAGCTGATTTAGAATCATCGGGAACACTTCGCTCCTCCAGGGACCTATGGTACACGGCCGCTAGAAAACGGGTGAGTTCTCTCCAAAACTGTATGTAGAATCGTACTAGTATCTCGTCAGATCCAGTAGCCTTTCCTTTGTCAAGCGATTTCGATTCTTTCCTATTGCAAGGTCACTTATTTCGATGTCAATCATTTTGTCGTTCGTATGACATATAAAGCAGGTACCACGGCGAATTTTGGAAAAACACAATATTTCCGCTTCTTCTGCGTCATCCTCCATGACTTCCATTGCGGTAACAGAGTGTCAGAACATAAGACGTCGCTCAGTTTACTAATTTATCATAAGAGTAAATATTCTTTTAACTGTTATTTGCAGTTCCTTAAAGGTTGCGTGCAGTGCATGAATTTCTTTGCCCTAAATTTGGCTCCGTTGACTTTTTGTTTGTCTGCAAGGCTTTGGCTACATGTAAAATTTGACTGATGCTATCTTCGCTTTCGTAGCAGCTTCCTAACGTGGCTGTCGAACCACGGTGGGCCTTTTCCAGCCTTTACAACTTTGGTCGGCACATAGCGGTCTAAAGCGTATGGTACAAGACTCTTGAACTTCGTCCATTGATACTCAACATCGTTATTGGTGGAAGTGATTTTTCATCCTGACGGCGCAAGTAATCTGAAACCAGTTTCTTCTAAGATTTTACCTTCACGAGTGGGTTCACTAAAGGTAGCCTACTACTGATCTAGGGCCTTTCAATATTAAGTGTTTGTTACAAACACAACTGAGGCTGCAGTCACTGTCGATAAAAAGTTCTGGTTGCACATTATGACCTCAGCGGCTTTGATGACTGAATCCTAGTAGGTAGGTGCACGGGAAAAGATTCCTGCTTCTTACTGTGTAGTCGTACGTTTATTCAAGGAGCTGTGTCAGGCAACAACACCTTCAGCCGATATTCCAGTGCCTGTGTTGATAAAAAGAACGATGCACGCATATACAGCTGACGATTGATCGCGCTTCATGTGCTTCGTAACTGCAGCAGTCGCCGCAGAATCTATTCCTTCGAAATCCATGCATGTCCGAAGGATCATTGCATCGTTCTTCCTAACTACACAGGAAATGCAGTATCGTATTTATTCGCCGATACCAGGAGGACACATTCGATTCAAATATCCTCCCATGTACAGAAATAATATAATGTGTGCAGATGTACATATTGTGAAGTGGGACCAGCGACATATGGAAGTTTAGGTGTGGATGTGAGTCCTGCACTGATAGCCAAAGTGAATGGGCAACCACTGTCGTAAAGCGGAACATTCAGGTTCGAGTCCCGGTCCCGCACAAATTTTCATTGACGTCATACAACTGATGGTTGTTCATATTCGCAACTGCAGATACATTTCATAAACAAAAGATTCATCGAAATCTCAATATTTAATGTCGCGTTAGTGTTCTGTGCAGCGTTCTGAAATCAGACATATTGACTGATCACTGTGGCCTCTATCGTATTTACAAGGAAAGTTACAACAACCACGAACTCTTATGACAAGGCAGTTTTTCAGTCGGCGCTACGCAACTTTAAATTTTTTAGGTAAATCGGGTTACAGATACAAAATTAAATAGGGGTAATGCAGGAGTAAGTTTAATAAGTTTAATAATGAATAAAAAAATAGGAGTGCGGGTAAGCTACTATAAACAGCATGGTGAACGCATTATTGTGGCCCAGGTACACAAATGGCTCTGAGCACTATGCGACTTAACTTCTGAGGTCATCAGTCACCTAGAACTTAGAACTAATTAAACCTAACTAACCTAAGGACATGTGCACTGGAATACATAATGAGAGAATGGTACAAGGACAATCCAAAGAGGATAAGAATTGGAAGTGCAAAAGATGATATTAGCTTAAACTGCTTGGGATTCGCTGATGATCTTGCTCTCCTAGCCAACACCGTTCAAGAAGCCAGGCAACAAGTGAAATCACTACAAGAAATAGCAGAGAAAGTAGGCCTTAGAATATCATTTGAAAAAAACGGAGATTATGCTAACTGATCCACCACTTGCAAACAAAACTACAATAGGAGAACAGGAAATCAAAATCGTTGATAAATTTAAGTATTTAGGCGAAATAATAATATACAATCTAAATGAGAAGCCATCATGGCAAAATAGAATAAAAAAACTGAACTATGCTAATTACATTACCAAAACTACATACAACAAGAAAAGCCTATCTATAGATGCAAAATTAAAACACTATAAAACAGTTACACAACCAGAAATAACGTATGCAGCTGAAACTATCTTCAAAACAACTAATACAGCAGAAACTGGCAGAATACTAAAAATAGAAAGAAGAATAGTTAGGACATGTATAAATAAACAGTATAAAATAAATGGACATTGGAGAATAGCATCAAATGAAACAGTATATAAGAAAATAGAAACAGTCATGAGCACAATCAGGAAGAAACGCATCTCATTCTTTGGACATCTGATGAGAACTCCAGAAAACAGAATAAGTAAAAAAATAATACAAAAATTGTGGAATAGCAAGAGCGACATTAAATGGATCACAGAAACTAAGGAAGATATAAAAGAACTTCAAATTACAGTAGATGACCTAAAAAACAAGACAGTAAAACCAGAATACTGCAAGACCCCGCAAACCAGACTACAAATGAAAATCAATGAAAGGAGTACAGGAAGAGTTGTCTCAGATGAAGAAAGAAAGAAAATATCTGAAAGAATGAAGAAATATTGGGCAGACAGAAGAGCAAACCACCTTTCATATAAGAATAGCCTCTAATAATTATATTACCTAAATATATTAAGTTATTGTCGAACCAAATTGTATCCATTTGTAACAACTTGTTTAGAACTTTGTATTTTTGACTACAGTGGTCCAATGGAGGCCATAAAATAAATAATAATAATAACCTAAGGACATCACACACATCCATGCGCGAGGCAGGATTCGAACCTGCGACCGTAGCGGTCGCTCGGTTCCAGACTGTAGCGCCTAGAACCGCACGGCCACTCCGGCCGGTAGGTACACACGAAGCCCACGCCGACCACAGTAGTAAAGATTATATGCAGATGACGAAATGTATAATGAAATAAAAGAAGTTATTCAGATAACGAAGGGAGACGAAATTCAATAGCAGGAAAAGGAACAGAAGGAAACGTATTGGGTTAATATGGAATGGGGTTAGGAATGAAAGAGGAAGCCACCTGGTAGAGTTTTGCACAAAGAATAACTTAATCATAGCTAATACTTGGTTCAAGAATAATGAAAGAAGGTTGTATTCATGGAAGAGGCCTGGAGATGCTGGAAGGTTTCGGATAGATTATATAATGGTAAGACAGAGATTTAGGAACCAGGTTTTAAATTGTAAAACATTTCCAAGGGCAGATGTGGACTCTGAGATGAAATAACGAAGGCAGCAGAGGATCAAGTAGGTAAAAAGACGAGGGCTCATAGAAATCCATTGGTAACAGAAGATATATTGAATTGACGAATGGAGATCAGTTTAATAAACAACTGATGCAAAATACTAACACGAATTCTTTACAGACGAATGGAAGAAACTGGTAAACGCCGACCTCGGGGAAGATCAGGATTCCGTTTAAATGTTGGAACACGTGAGGGAATACTGACTCTACGACTTATCTTAGAAAATAGATTAAGGAAAGCCAAACCTACATTTCTAGAAACCTACATTTGAAGAAAGCTTTTGTCAATGTTGACTGGAACACCCTCTTTCAAATTCTGAATGTGGCAGGGGTAAAATATAAGGAGCGAAGTGCTATTTACAATACATACAGAAACCAGATGGCAGTTATAAGAGTCGAAGGGCATGAAAGGGAAGCAGTGGTTGGGATGGGAGTGAGACAGCTTTGTAGCCTATCCCCGATGTTATTCAATCTGTGTATTGAGCAAGCAGTAACGGAAACAAAAGAAAATTCGGAGTAGGAATTAAAATCCATGGAGAAGAAATAAAAACTTTGAGGTTCGCCGATGACATTGTAAATCTGTCAGAGACAGCAAAGGACCTGGAAGAGCAGCTGAACGGAATGGTTCAAATGGTTCAAATGGTTCTGAGCACTATGGGACTCAACTGTTGAGGTCATTAGTCCCCTAGAACTTAGAACTAGTTAAATCTAACTAACCTAAGGACATCACAAACATCCATGCCCGAGGCAGGATTCGAACCTGCGACCGTAGCGATCTTGCGGTTCCAGACTGCAGCGCCATTAACCGCACGGCCACTTCGGCCGGCTTGAACGGAATGGACAGTGTCTTGAAAGGAGGATATAAGGTGAACATCAACAAAAGCAAAACGAGATAATGGAATGTAGTCGAATTAAATTGGGTGATGCTGCGGGAATTAGATTAGGAAATGAGACGCTTATAGTAGTAAATGAGTTTTGCTATTTGGGAAGCAAAATAACTGATGATGGGCGAAGTAGAGAGGATATAAAATGTAGACTGGCAATGGCAAGGAAAACGTTTCTGAAAAAGAGAAATTTCTTAACATCGAGTATAGATTTAAATGTCAGGAAGTCGTTTCTGAAAGTATTTGTGCGGAGTGTAGGCATGTGTGGAAGTGAAACATGTACGAGAAATAGTTTAGACAGAAAGAGAATAGAAGTTTTCGAGATGTTGTGCTACAGAAGAATGCTGAAGATTAGATGGGTGCACCACATAACTATAAAGGAGGTATTGAATAGAATTGGCGAGAAGAGGAATTTGTGGCACAACTTGACTAGAGGAAGGGATCGGTTGGTAGGACATGTTCTGAGGCATCAAGAGATAACGAATTTAGAATTTGAGGGCAGCGTGGAGGGTAAAAATCGTAGAGGGAGACCAAGAGATGAATACACTAAGCAGATTCAGAAGGATGTAGGCTGCAGTAGGTACTGGGAGATGAAGAAGCTTGCACAGGATAGAGTGGCATGGAGAGTTGCATCAAACCAGTCTCTCGACTGAAGACCACAACAACATGGTAACTGGAAAATAGATTGCATACCACGCTTGAACGTGACTTTGTGACTTCTTCATTACATAATTCAGCCAACTAAATAAAGTGCCACACGGTCGATAAAGAACTTCTGACGGTGACGACGGAGAAAATCGTCGAAAATTTTAGATGGCACATAAAGCTGACATGGAAAAATAATCCCGGAAGCAGTAATCCAAGCAGTTAGTTATGTCAGCGTACGAAAATAAGTTGCACAGCAATTCCTTGATAAAATATTCCCAGGTTATCAGTCTAGCCGTGCGTCTCTTGTCACCAGATGACCAGAGAAGACATCGCCGAGGAAGAATGCGTTACCGTAACGTAATTCCTGTTAACAATGACTGTTACTTCATGAACAGCTACGTAACAGGTATTTTAGGAATCGGGGAACATTTTTCTATGTATGCGGAAGTCTGCCTTTGACGAAACGACATGGTAAAGGCACCACGTATTCTGGATATGACGTGATTCGACTCATGAATTAGGAATGAAAGCATGCAGTTCACAAGTGAAAAAATCCCCGCGTGGAACTGCGCCCAGGTTTACATCTGGCAGATGGACAGGCCGGCTGCAAATTAGAGCAGAGCAATTCATTCGCAGTGGGGAGAGCGGCTCCTGGTCTGACAGCTGGAACACGGCACGGTAACAACTGGTAGTGCACGTGGGGGCGAAAGAGGGCTGTGTGAAATGCCGGCGTGCTGCGCTGTGCGGTGAAAGTGCAAAGGTTCTCGGCGTGCGCCGCTGGAAGAGCTGTTTACTCATATCTTCATGCCGTCAGTTAGTTTCAGAAGTGGTCAGCGGTCAAGTGGTTATACCCTTTGATCTATAACTGTGAATGCGATTTAGAGATCGCAATACAAGTAAAGTGCTATCTGAACTTACTTTCTTGTTGCCTCTACTTCAAGGGTGAATTAAAGCTGCATTAATTCTTCATGTCTTCGTAGTGCATCTTATTAATTTCTAACGAGACAAGTTTGGTAACACTACTAGGATAGTTCTAAAAGTAAGCTAACAACCTCGACCGTACGAATTTATTTGCAAAATTGCTGCTAATTTGTTGTGGGGAACAAATCGTTGTTCCCAAGGCACTATTCCGCTGCATGTATCTCGTGAGTCCCGCGTGCACGTGCACGAATTATGATTTCTTTTCTTTTTTTTGTAATTTAACTACGCTAAGGCTAGGGGCCAATCAAACGTATTTGTCGCTGTTACTATGAAATACTACCACTAAGTTGAAAAATTTGAAGGCTGTAATTTCCGGTGAAAAATAATGTTTACAACTCACTGCATTTGGATTTATTTACCCTTCTTTATCACTGTAACAGGCCAATGATTGTTTATTACT
This sequence comes from Schistocerca americana, assembly GCF_021461395.2. Taxonomy (NCBI): domain Eukaryota; kingdom Metazoa; phylum Arthropoda; class Insecta; order Orthoptera; family Acrididae; genus Schistocerca; species Schistocerca americana. The sequence continues at coordinate 745,426,497 of NC_060122.1, read as the reverse complement.
CAAAATACCATATCAGGAGATCTTACGCCATAGCTCAGCAGTACTTCACGTGAGCATCGCCTAAACCTTCAAAATAATCTCAGAAAATAAATCAAGGTTCATTTGGAGTAGGTTTTAAGTTAAAGTTCCTCAACTGCGATCCAGTTAAAATTGTAAGTCCAGATCACACGCCGATATCCAAGGAAATGTTTATGTGTTTAGACTTGTCCGCCTGAAGGGAATTATTCGTTCGCAAACCGGAATATTTTCAAAGAATTCACTATCGTCACACGTGAATAGCTTCAGCATTTAGGAAATTTTGGATACTGTCGAGACGTAATCTGTAAGTCGAATGATCCCAAATAAGTGCAAGCACGATGGCTGACGAGTACTAAAACTCTCGTTTTGCTGTGAGTAAAATTCATAAATCTCTGTCTTTAGGAATATACAAAAAAAAAAAAAAAAAAAAAGGTAGGGAAATAAAGATCGCAGAAGTGGGAGTCGGCCTCGCATTTTGTGGATTCCCAACAAACTTAATTATGTGTACAGACAATAATAATTTCGTGTAGCTCAGTAGTCTGGAGCAAGTCTTACTACTGGACGCAATTGCCTGGTATCAGTCACTTTATCGGACGCCACCTTGACGACTTCCGTGTCCCTAACATACCGCAGGAATCCAACTGGGAAAAGCGGACCTACAACTTAATGTAGAATCAGAAGCACGTGTAGTTGTTGTTGGCTCCTCACATCATTGAGAGGTAAAGGCTGGATTACAACGATGACTGCAATATCCGTGGTCCGACATAGAACCATCCGGCCACCTCTCGTTCTCAAGACACGCGCCTTCCTGCTAGTCCACAATGCTTAACTGTACGGATACATCACGTATAAATTTTGATGACTGTGTTTACGAATATCCAAATACGTGGCATATGTGGCCCTAGCTTACGATTTCATTGACTTAGTACGTCAAACTACTTTCACCGATAAGGGACCACTGACCTCAGTGTCTGGCATAAATTTCAACTTGATAGCCGTTCCTGAGAAAAATGGGTCTTATCAATCGCACAGCTAGAGAGAAAGAGGGACCACGAGATAGTTCTGAAGCGATTCAGTCTTTACCCATTGAAGTAATGAATTATAAACATTACTATATATATATATATATATATATATATATATATATATATATATATATATATTAGTTTACATGTAAACGTCCTTAGTTTTCCATTACTGTTCTTGGCTTTCTTCTTATATTTCCTTTAATAACAGTGATTAACAGTGATTTTGTTACGATAAACGCCACTTTAGGAAACTTTGTTGTTAATAAATATAAAAAAATAGAACTAAGTACGTTGGTACTTCCCAATCTATGTTTATTTCGTAATGCCACCGCTACTTCCAACGTCTTATTCATTACATGATTAGAAATTCACTTTATTAAACACGAAATGCAGTTTCTGATCTGTAATTTAAAACCTGTAGTATTTATAATAGTTTATTATGATATTGTGATAGTGCTCATTACGACCTGTCTGTCATAAAAAAGAAGCTGAAAAGCAATTGAGCCATAATTACGAAGGAATACATGGACAATTCACAAGTCATGATGAAATACAGAGAGTGCAGAGACGAAGAACGTGAATTTTTTGATGCTGATAATATTTGGCAAATAAGAAAACGTGCAACAAAGAATTCCAAAGTAAAATTTTTGGAGCACATAAAGAACACACCTGTCTTCTCGACAGAAAATGAAAAGAAAACCTCATATACTGAACCCAAAGGCACCATATTTGAGAGCACAGGGAGAAATACAGAAAGAAGGAAATACTTTAAGACCGTCAGGAGAAACTATAAACAGCTCAGCATGCAACCTCTCACAGAATTTGAATAAAATATTGTTGAAACATCATACAGACCTAAAAAACATATACCATTAAAACAGTACGGTAGCAGCTGAAGAACGTAAAGCGACGTAACACTCTCAAGAGGCTCAGTTTTACCACTTGTCATTGAAATATTTTACTCAAATATACCTACACAAGAAGCAGGACCAATTATCTAGAAGAACCTTATGAAGCATAAGGAATTTGTATAAACGGATATCGTTGAATTGATTGAGCTCCTGCAGGTAATGGTAAGCAACAACTCCTTTTCTTTTAACGGCAACATTTGTATGCAGCCACATTGCCTAGCATTGGCATACCTAACATATTCATAAATCTTCTGGAACAAAAGTAGCAGCCAAGATCCCTGCGTAAAGAAAATTCAATTTTACGGCGATATCTAGATGTGGCAATACTGGTAGTACAAATTGATACCACAGACATTGCGAACATTCAGAACTGCTTCAGTAGTCGTTTCCAAAAAATTACGTTTACAGTGGAACATGAATAAGGGGAAAGCATCAGTTACGTAGACCTAAATATCATAAGACAAAACAATATAAGTACATTCAAATTTATAAGAGACATACAGTGACCAACATTACCCCGCCAGGGTAGCGGAGAGCGCTAAACGCGCTGCTTCCTGGACTCGGGTAGGCGCGCCAGCCCCCGGATCGAATCCGCCCGGCGGATTAACGACGACGACCAGTGTGCCGGCCAACCTGGATGTGGTTTTTAGGCGGTTTTCCACATCCTACTAGGTGCATACCGGCTGGTCCCCACGTCCCGCCTCACTTACACGACTCGCAGACATTTGAAACACATTCACACTATTTCATGATTTACGATCGATGCAGACAGCTGGGGTACACTCATTCCGTCCCAGGGTATGGGTTGGCGGCAGGAAGAGCATCCTGCCACCCCTTCAAATTAACCATTCCAAATACGTACTTAACCCTGCCGACCCTGCGCACAATGCGGGATAAAGGCAGTAGCAAGACAAAAAGAATACAATGACCACCATTACAATCCCTGCAACATCGTACCACTAAGACATTCCTAAACAAGCAGCCTACTGGGCAATTTAAATGCCTTTGAACCAAGAAACAGCCAGTAAACATAGGGAAATAGGACTGCAGTTGCCTATAGTTACACCGTTTTCATGGATGACCCAACAATAGACAAAGTAAAGAAAAAACTGGCACAAACCACACCAAGGCAGCTAAAGATGAAAACAAATATGTATCCAGCGTACAATATTTCGCCAATATAACATAAAAGATCGTTAATACCTTCAAAATTCACAAAGCAAAATTTGAGTGCTCTATATCTAATAACCCCCCATGAACCATGGACCTTGCCGTTGGTGGGGAGGCTTGCGTGCCTCGGCGATACAGATGGCCGTACCGTAGGTGCAACCACAACGGAGGGGTATCTGTTGAGAGGCCAGACAAACATGTGGTTCCTGAAGAGGGGCAGCAGCCTTTTCAGTAGTTGCAGGGGCAACAGTCTGGATGATTGACTGATCTGGCCTTGTAACGTTAACCAAAACGGCCTTGCTGTGCTGGTACTGCGAACGGCTGAAAGCAAGGGGAAACTACAGCCGTAATTTTTCCCGAGGACATGCAGCTTTACTGTATGATTAAATGATGATGGCGTCCTCTTGGGTAAAATATTCCGGAGGTAAAATAGTCCCCCATTCGGATCACCGGGCGGGGACTACTCAAGAGGACGTCGTTATCAGGAGAAAGAAAACTGGCATTCTATGGATCGGAGTTTGGAATGTCAGATCCCTTAATCGGGCAGGTAGGTTAGAAAATTTAAAAAGGGAAATGGATAGGTTAAAGTTAGATATAGTGGGAATTAGTGAAGATCGGTGGCAGGAGGAGCAAAACTTTTGGTCAGGTGATTACAGGGTTATAAATACAAAATCAAATAAGGGTAATGCAGGAGTAGGTTTAATAATGAATAGGAAAATAGGAGTGCGGGTTAGCTACTACAAACAGCATAGTGAACGCATTATTGTGGCCAAGATAGACACAAAGCCCATGCTTACTACAGTAGTACAAGTTTATATGCCAACTAGCTCTGCAGATGATAAAGAAATTGATGAAATGTATGACGAGATAAAAGAAATTATTCAGGTAGTGAAGGGAGACGAAAATTTAATAGTCATGGGTGACTGGAATTCGTCAGTAGGAAAAGGGAGAGAAGGAAACATAGTAGGTGAATATGGATTGGGGGGAAGAAATGAAAGAGGAAGCCGCCTTGTAGAATTTTGCACAGAGGATGACTTAATCATAGCTAACACTTGGTTCAAGAATCATAAAAGAAGGTTGTATACCTGGAAGAATCCTGGAGATACTAAAAGGTATCAGATAGATTATATAATGGTAAGACGGGGATTTAGGAACCAGGTTTTAAATTGTAAGACATTTCCAGGGGCAGATGTGGATTCTGACCACAATCTATTGGTTATGAACTGCAGATTGAAACTGAAGAAACTGCAAAAAGGCGAGAATTTAAGGAGATGGGACCTGGATAAACTGAAAGAACCAGAGGTGGTACAGAGTTTTGGGGAGAGCATAAGGGAACAATTGACAGCAGTGGGGGAAAGAAATACAGTAGAAGAAGAATGGGTAGCTCTGAGGGATGAAGTAGTGAAGGCAGCAGAGGATCAAGTAGGTAAAAAGACGAGGTCTAGTAGAAATCCTTGGGTAACAGAAGAAATATTGAATTTAATTGATGAAAGGAGAACACTTAAAAACGCAGTAAATGAAGCAGGCAGAAAGGAATACAAACGTCTCAAAAATGAGATCGACAGGAAGTGCAAAATGGCTAAGCAGGGATGGCTAGAGGACAAATGTAAGGATGTAGAGGCTTGTCTCACTAGGGGTAAGATAGATAATGCCTACAGGAAAATTAAAGAGACCTTTGGAGAGAAGAGAACCACTTGTATGAATATCAAGAGCTCAGATGGCAACCCAGTTCTAAGCAAAGAAGGGAAGGCAGAAAGGTGGAAGGAGTACATAGAGGGTTTATACAAGGGCGATGTACTTGAGGACAATATTATGGAAATGGAAGAGGATGAAGATGAAATGGGAGATAAGATACTGCGTGTAGAGTTTGACAGAGCACTGAAAGACCTGAGTCGAAACAAGGCCCCGGGAGTAGACAACATTTCATTAGAACTACTGATGGCCTTGGGAGAGCCAGTCATGACAAAACTCTACCATCTGGTGAGCAAGATGTATGAGACAGGCGAAATACCCACAGAGTTCAAGAAGAATATAATAATTCCAATCCCAAAGAAAGCAGGTGTTGACAGATGCGAAAATTACCGAACTATCAGTTTAATAAGTCACAGCTGCAAAATACTAACGCGAATTCTTTACAGACGAATGGAAAAACTGGTAGAAGCGGACCTCGGGGAAGATCAGTTTGGATTCCGTAGAATTGTTGGAACACGTGAGGCAATACTAACCTTACGACTTATCTTAGAAGAAAGATTAAGAAAAGGCAAACCTACGTTTCTAGCATTTGTAGACTTAGAGAAAGCTTTTGACAACGTTAACTGGAATGCTCTCTTTCAAATTCTGAAGGTGGCAGGGGTAAAATACAGGGAGCGAAAGGCTATTTACAATTTGTACAGAAACCAGATGGCAGTTATAAGAGTCGAGGGGCATGAAAGGGAAGCAGTGGTTGGGAAAGGAGTGAGACAGGGTTGTAGCCTCTCCCCGATGTTATTCAATCTGTATATTGAGCAAGCAGTAAAGGAAACAAAAGAAAAATTCGGAGTAGGTATTAAAATCCATGGAGAAGAAATAAAAACTTTGCGGTTCGCCGATGACATTGTAATTCTGTAAGAGACAGCAAAGGACTTGGAAGAGCAGTTGAACGGAATGGACAGTGTCTTGAAAGGAGGATATGAGATGAACATTAACAAAAGCAAAACGAGGATAATGGAATGCAGTCAAATTAAATCGGGTGATGCTGAGGGGATTAGGTTAGGAAATGAGACACTTAAAGTAGTAAAGGAGTTTTGCTATTTAGGGAGTAAAATAACTGATGATGGTCGAAGTAGAGAGGATATAAAATGTAGACTGGCAATGGCAAGGAAATCGTTTCTGAAGAAGAGAAATTTGTTAACATCGAGTATAGATTTAAGTGTCAGGAAGTCGTTTCTGAAAGTATTTGTATGGAGTGTAGCCATGTATGGAAGTGAAACGTGGACGATAACCAGTTTGGACCAGAAGAGAATAGAAGCTATCGAAATGTGGTGCTACAGAAGAATGCTGAAGATTAGATGGGTAGATCACATAACTAATGAGGAAGTATTGAATAGGATTGGGGAGGAGAGAAGTTTGTGGCACAACTTGACCAAAAGAAGGGATAGGTTGGTAGGACATGTTCTGAGGCATCAAGGGATCACCAATTTAGTATTGGAGGGCAGCGTGGAGGGTAAAAATCGTAGAGGGAGACCAAGAGATGAATACATTAAGCAGATTCAGAAGGATGTAGGTTGCAATAGGTACTGGGAGATGAAAAAGCTTGCACAGGATAGAGTAGCATGGAGAGTTGCATCAAACCAGTCTCAGGACTGAAGACCACAACAACAACAATATCTAATAAATTACAACAAAAATCAGTACATAACACAAACTGTAATCGTGGGCCATATTCAGACTCCGTAATATACAAAATATCATGCCAGGAATGTTACATGTTCTACATAGGACAAACATGCCGAAATTTCAACACCAGGTATACGAGTAGATTGCTTTTTGTGTGCTGCGACCTTCGACGCGAGTGGCTAAAACAAGAAAAGCTACCGCCTAGCGTTCCGACTGGCTGACTCGGAAGCAATTCCTTTACTGTCTCAGAAGAGATAACCGCATTCTTGCTTTAGCAAAGATGCAACGCCTCCCCGTTTTCCAGTTGACACTCAATGCATGTCGTGGACTCAGAAGGAGTGAAAAGGCACTCGTTATTAAATGGTCTCCTTTCGTAGCGCTCTGTGACTGCTTGGAGAAAGTAAAAGACTTGGCGCTCCGGAAAATTTTTCCTAAGCAATAGGAGGTGCTGACAATACAGCAGATCGTTGTGAGCAACATGGTCCTAATTAACGACAGTAACCGCCTATTAAACACTGAAATGAGAACAATATTAATTATGTTCATTCAAAAAATGCACGACTTGGCATTTTAATAGTGACTCAAAATCTTATCTCGTGTGTACTTCCGGCCCTAGAGTTGCATTTTCCGGGTCTGTTGTAGTGTATTAGCGTAATGTCTGGGAAGGACACCACAAAAAGTATCTGTGCCACAGGTTAAGTAAAATTAGGCACCAGTCCTCAAATCTTCATCGTGTGAATACCTGCGGGAAGGGACGTTATTGCTTCGTAAGCAGCCTTTAATTAATAGTATTTGGAAACCCGATGAGCGATGTTCGGTCCACTTACGTGTTACAGTACAATCTGAAAACTACCGACAGAATCTCAGGTAACGGAAACCTTCCAAAAGCTGTCCTTGTCGTTTGCTTCTAATGGAAAATTGGAAATTTGTGGTAAGGTCTTATATGACCAAACTGCTAAGGTCATCGGTCCCTAAGCCTACACACTACTTGATCTAACATAAACTAACTTACGCTAAGAACGACACACACACCCACGCCCGAGGGAGGACTCAAACCTCCGACGGGGGGACCCGCTTGGACCGTGACAAGACGCCTCAGACCACGGGGCTACCCGCGCGGCTTTGCTTCTAATCGCATTATGCAATCGTTCCAGGGTGGCACAACAAGTGTCTCGTGGCGACGGAAATCAATTAGCAGCACATCACGTATTTCCAGAAGCTCGTTTCTCAAATCACTTTCGTAGACATTTACCAAAAATGAACTGACAATAACCTCGCGCTTTCCTAATTCATTTTTCCTGTTTTCATCGAACTATCCATTCGCGATGTTGGTACTCATAATTTAGAAAAAAAATTATAAACATTTCTTGTCAATCGAACATTATTAATGCATTTTGTAATAATTACAGTGACCCAAAACAATAAATTGAAAAGAATTTCTGATATCCCTCTCCAGTTTTTAGTTTTCGTTTCTCGCAACGACAGCCGCCATGAAACTTTTATGAGCTCGAAGCACGTGAACCAAAAGATACGTATGAAGCGCACTCGCCTGAGATGGAACGGAGCTGATAAAACTGTGCAGTGCCGCAGAACAAGGTGCCACGTCCTCGTAAATATATAACGAGGCAACAGCTAGACCAGAAGGAAGACTGTGCAACTACTGTATGTGTTTATGGCAGTAGTAATAACTTAGATAGTTTGTTAAAGAAGACAGGACTGTCCTCCCGTTAAAAACAAGCCTTGTTAAGAATTGTAAGGATAGAAGTTTACACTATCTGGTCAAAACGGTCCGGACACTGGTATGTAACGCGGAAGTTACCACTAGATATCGCCAGAGCGGACTCACCAGTAAAAGGAGGCGAGGAATGCTGCGTTGTCAGTAGAGGAACAGTAATAGCAGAATGGGTCGGTCAGGAGAGTTACCTACGTAACAAACTAAAAGGACGCATGCTAAACAAATACCACGCAGACCTCTTGTGCTGAGCGGAAAGGGATCTTGAAGTATTGCGGAGGGATGCTGTAGAATATCGCGTGAAATCAGTGGAAAGGCTACTTATAACACTGCAAGTTACTTAAGTACTTAATGACCCTGTCTGAGGTTTCACATCAATACACAATCAATAAGCAGGGCTCTAAGAACTAGTCCATCGACACAGAAGTATTTCTTATAGCTTTTTGGCTACAGTTTCCTCAGACTGTAACGTTAAAGGCATTGTGGCGACAGACTAAGGGAGCCAGAAAGTACGGCCACGACTCCCATGACTAGCTTGTCATAGTGCTGAGAACATGCAACAGTGCTGGTGAGAATTCATCTCTTATGTATATTCCAGAGCGATGCCTGATCCGTGCAAATGCACTTCTCTGCGCTGATAGGGCACGAATAAGATATGCCCACCACTCGCATAGGTGGAGACTGCCCTCGATGCCACAACTGACATCCGCAGGCACTCTAATTTCTTGACATACACACATAACGGCCGACTGTACAGATACATGTAGCAAACTGTCGAAAACACGCAGCCGCAACAGTGGTAACCTGACACTCTACGACAAGCTGATCCCCAGCGTCACTGTGCCCACGAATAAGCGGCACACTTCTTTGGACGGAGAATGAAAGACCATAAGCGTTCAAACCAAAGAGACAGCAGACCGTGGCAAGATGTTACTTAAGTAACAAAACTGTTTCGGAGTGTTCAGCCCGTCAAACGTTGCCCAGCGGGGCTGATGTGACTGTGGAGTGGAAACATGAGATAATAATCACAACTATACCGAGACCAGCAGACCTTGTGAACTGGCGGACAGGGAGTTTCCAGCTTTGCGGAGGGTTGCTGTAAATTATTGCACGACTGGAGGCACACGACTCAGTACGGAAAATGGGGTAAATTGGTTAAGCATCTCCCCTTGCACTAATCACTGCAAAGTGACAGGCAGGGTGGCGTTAGGAAAAACGCCACTGGATAATGGATGACTGGAAAGGTACCATCCGATGGAAGAGATTGGGTCTGTCAACGCCTGGAGAACGCTACCTAACGTCATACATGGTGCCAACAGTGAAGTGTGTAAGAGGCGACTTTACAGGAAGGTCGAGGGGCTCGTTGTTAGGCTGTGGTCTCGTTTATGTCGTGGAACTTAAACTTGGTGGCATGCCGCAGTGTGCTCCCATGGTCCCCATTGCGTCATAAAACTGAAATTTCGTGGCATGCCGCTCTTGCCACCTGCCATGGCGGACACTACTGTACAGATCACTCCCGCTTTTCCTGTTAGAGTGCGGGCGTGGCAGTGTGAGGGGAAGACGGTTGGATGGAATCTACAGTTGCATCGGTGGACAGTGTCTGGGGTGGCTCCGTGCCTGTTGTGGCGTGCCTCTTGCCCTTGTTTGTTTCTGCGTGTCTGGTCCAAGCAGTTGCTGAGGTCGCAGTCCGGTGGACAAAGAAGTCAGCATGTGGCTGCACAGACGGCCACTTCAGCTTGTGCCAGCGCCGAGGTCTGCTGTATGGTAGGTTCGGTGCCGGTCCTGGAAGGCTCACTGACTTTGCTCTTCATATTAGGTGTGGCTGGCCAAGGTGTTGCCTCAGTGTCAGCCAGTTACAATGTGGAATTCGTTGGTGGAGACCGAGCGCAACAGCGAGGAGAGGAGAGCGCCACTGCTGAACCGAGCAGTCTGATACAGCAGCCGTCTGCCAAGATCTGCATGGGGCCCGAGCAGGTGTAAGTGGCCATCATGGAACTGGGTAGGACACGATGTCTTCTTGATAGTGGCCTGGAGAAGACGGTAGTTCAAAGCCAGAAAAGAAGAAAGGTTTTAGCAAACTGGTACCTAACACAAAGAGGCATGTGCTTTTTAGATCTTGTCTGTTAGAGGTAGGCATTGAGAGTATTTGGCCAATTAGTTTACAGTGTGCCTAGAAATGTTCCAATAATTCAAATGGATCTAAGCACTACGGGACTTAACATCTGAGGTCATCCGTCCCCTAATCTTTGAACAACTTAAACCTATCTAACCTAAGGACATCACACACATCCATGCCCGAGGCAGGATTTGAACCTGCGACCGTAGCAGCAGCGCGGTTCTGTACTGAAGCGCCTAGAACCGCTCGGCTACAGCGGCCGGCCACCTAGATTGGTTAAGTCGTTCTACGTAAGTTGTGGTGAGGTTGTAAAGAGTACTGTCAAGTGAACTGCAGTATTGCACAGCAGGGGGATGCTACAAGGGAGTGTATTATTGTCATGATGAAGTTTGGTTTCATGGTTGTACAGTAGTGACATGCTATTATGTATTTGTGATGGGTCTGTCAGATAGCAAAAGATGATAGTAGTTTTGTAGATGGTTGATATCACAAAGGGTTGCTCAGTTGTCTTACTTATTACATTTGTCCACTTTGAGCCGTGCATGGCTCGTGTTCATGTCATTTATGGTTTGTCATCTTCTATTACTGTCCAGCTGCCTCGTTTTCTTATTCCATTTACTGGCGTCGCTAACTTCCTGCCTTAGTTGCCTGCGAGCAGCAGCAGCAGCGCGTATCGATAAGTGCACTGTCGTACCCACTGGAGCGACCAATAGCAATTCCAGGTCATCTTGTGTCTGCTGCCAGTTGAGACGCGCCAGCAGTGCAATCTGGACGCAGCAGCAGTGAAGTCGGGGACGGAGCGCCGGTGAGGCGCCGACAGACAGTGCTCGCCGACCGCTGGCGACACACATGAACTGTCCGACTGGGGGAGATTGGAGCGGGACGACTGTTGGCTGGTCGTTCGGTTGGTCGTCTCATCGGTCGACGTACATTTGGTCCTTTCACCGTTTCCGGGCCTGGGCAGTCGGTCGGTTGGCGTGGAGCAGCAAGGAAGGCTCCGTCGTTGGTACATTGGCCGGGGTTACTGGCAGCGTGCATGCGCGGTTGGAGTGTGAGGTGCTGCTTGCGAGGCTTACGGAGATCGTCGCCCACCGATCTTGGACATGAAAGTTGAGTCCTCACTTAACCTACTATCGAGCTTCAACTGTTTACATTTCTTCGTTTGATCCTGGTTGTCGCTTTTGGGACATTCCCGCGAGAAGCAACGTGTGTGTATTCAAGTCGGCTAAGATGTTAATGAATAACACACTATTTTAAACATAGCTGCACAACAGCAACGGTTCCACGTAATAAAACTATAAACAAGCGACCAGTTGCAATGGATAAAGAATTCTTTACCTAGGTTTCAACAAATTTAAATTTGCCTTCTTCAGAAGGTGGCCTAAGGACAATGAACATCATAGCTTACATTAGAAAGGTATTAAACTTAAGTCAAGAATAGATTTTAACATAAATTACAGAGCTCTTGCATTACAGAAATATGAGAACGACGACTGGTACTTGAAATTTTTCATTAGTAAGGACTAATGTACCATCGCCGTTTTTACAAATGTCGGCATAGATCCACTTGTCGAAACTAAAATATAGCCCTATAAATAGGGTTTGTCACGTAAATATAAATTAGTACATGGATCTTGCAGAGCTCACAACCGATTGAGTGTAATCGGCCAGCGTAGTTACTCTGCGACCGGGGCAGGTGGCGCTCATGGCGCGAACCATGTGCCAATTGGCGTACAAAAGCGACGTGTAAATTATCAGTATTAATAATGTCTTTAGATAAAGTAACAATAAAAAGAAGGAAAGCGTTTAACACTCCCGTTATAACAGTATGGGAGCCTTGGTACAATTAATGTAGTTATACATAAAAAAGGCAGGTGGCGCTTACGCCGAGAGAGTTACGCACAGTGGCATATACAGCCAAAATATAAAACTTACATTAATATATTAGTGAAGCCCACAAACGGTATATATGTCAGAACTTTAAAATTGACAATAATTACTCTTAAGACAGAATTACGAACCCTGGTCCACAATCCAGTTAATACACATTCGCAGGGAACCATCGTTTTAGAGCCAGACAAAATCACATAAGGCCGATGTAGTGGCAGCCATACATCGTGAGAAAACCATCGTGAGCTTGAAAGTGCATCATAGCTTCCTGAGAAAATAGACCACTAAGGTTACCAGCATTAATGTTATACCATAAACAGTACAGGTTTAAAGCCTTCGAAAAATTGTCTACAAGCAAGGTTCAACTGGTCGTTCAGTATATTACCGTCCTTGAGCTCTAGATGTTTAAAAATTTGTAGCTCTTACCACAGATCTAGTCTACGCCCTTTGGCTTCTCTGTGTAGGGTAACAGTCTCTTCTAATTGTTTAGGCGTATGGCCGGCTATCAAGAGGTGTCCATCAAAAGTAGAGCTGTGTATATTCGCTGCTTTTTTACCTAATAGGTGTTCTTTATATCTTGTTTTCACAGCTCTGCCTGTTTGACCAATATAATATGAAGGACAGTTATTACAGGTTAGTTTGTAAACACCTGAATTAGAAAACCAATCGCTGGCAATCTCTATTGAATGTACAAGATTTCTTTTTAAACCGTTATCTGTAGAGAGGGAGACGTTACAGTTATATTTTTTCCTTAGAAGACGTTTATCCTATACGATATATTACCCAAGAAAGGAATGGTAATAAATTTTTTAGCTTCTTTGCTATCAGTGGGGAGGTTGTTGCTCAAAGTCGAACAGTTTTAGAAAGTTTTCGTACTGAACAAATAATCAATCATATTCTGATTGTAGCCATTATTAGCCGCAATCGCTTTGATGACATTCAATTTCTTTTGTTGATCGGCAGGTGATAAAGGAGTAGCTACCATACGGTGAATGGCAGAATGAGAAATCGCCAGTTTATGAGCTTTTGGATGAGTTGAGTCAGCAGGGATGACATTATCTGAATACGTTTCCTTACGGAAATGTTTGAACATTCCTTCTACAGCCTGAAATATTCTATTGACCAGAGAATACGGCTCTTTTCTTTACCTTAGGAGGAGGGATGTAAAGTGTGTCTTTCATTATTGGAAAACTTTTATTGTAGAGTAGTAAGTGAAATCATGTAGAAACTAATCGCTGTTCAAGATGATATCAGTCATCTGACTCGTTTATAAGTCATACTGTTATCAATTCGACAATTCTTGCATATAAGCTTTTAACACCTTAAACACTTGTAGGATGCACTTGTCCTTAACCTTACGCTACCTATTTTCTAAACTAAGACATTTTTTTTATACAGTATAATGGCGGTGGGTTTAATGAGCAATCAGAAGACTTTTTTTGTAAATTTGGCGGTTAGGGTCGAGGGGTAATACCGAATGTGTTTGAGAACAAGAAAAGTACAAGTTGTTTTATTGAAGCGCGCCCAGCTCTGCGCACTCTTTTCTAATTTCAATGGTCTTTCACCATTCCAAACGGGGACAAGTTGTTCTTACCACATATTTGAAAGATACAGAGAAAACAAACGGCGCATTAAACAGTTCTGTAGCACCAAAAATTATACGGCACTAATTTTCACCCCAAAAATAGGAAAAAATTCATACTCTTAATGAATATGAAATATCTCTGTGTAACATGTAAGATAGGCGGAATTCTCAAGGATGCCTTACTGTGGTTGTATGTATTTACAACTTCACTTCCATCTATTTAAAGAAAACTGAATTTCGTATCGCCATATTTACTGTGATACTAACGCGGGTAAACCAATTACAGAACGATCTTAAATGGTTTAGTTGACCCATTTTGAGCCGCAAGGGACGATCTGTCATAACGCATGAGGAAGAAAAATTTCTCCGCTTAGATGGATAATAATAACCTATATTCTCAATAACGGTTTCGGTAACCAATGTTACCATCGTCAGATCTAGACGGACAGGACATTACAGATTTCTGAAAGTAGCAGTAAAAGTGCTTTTCTTCATGAATTGGCAGGTACGTAACAGACTAGAAGACTGTTGCATCGCCATGCCATAAAACTTTCATTTGCCTCTTACATCTGACTCATGTCACTGACAGGAGGTCGCAGGGCCGGCGCAAGGCACGTGGGAAACGTGCAGTCGCACGGCGCGGCACTTTCCGGGGGGCGGCAAATCTGCCGCCCTCCCCCACCCTTTTTAAATCTTTTTTAGGACAAACTCAACATTCATGCCCAAGAGGGGATTCGAAACCAGACCTCGGAGAGAGCGGCTTCGGGAACTGTGGCATGGCGCCTCGACTACCTGCCGACCACCCCTGTTGAACAAGGGGAGGGAGGAGTACTAATTTCCTCCTCGCCGCTGTGGCAGCACTGTCTTGTTTACGCCGGAGGAACAGAGAGGGGGAAGCAGTCTGGCGTATTCTTATGAGTGGAGCGCTGGCAGCCTGTTACGCACCGTTTGTTTATTCACAACTAACTTTGCAGAAGACGAAATCTAATTTGGAAATTTGAATGTAATATTCGATACTGCGGTTACATGTGAAGCCTGAAGCAAATTTGCTAAGCCCTTCAACGGCAGTTTCCGAGTGTTTTATTCTTCAAGCATTATGGAAAAAAATGGTTGGCCATTACTACAGTCAAACATATCCAACACCTACAATGGCTAGAAGTATTCCGAATGGGTATATACGCTGCGAGTAATTACAAGGGACAAAGACATTGCCAATAAGCCTGGCATAAGCTGGGTTTCGACTTATTTTTGAAAATTTTTGTTATCCGTTTCTGAGTGATGGTCGGGCGTTTTCGTTTTTGAGCCATGAAACACCTGTCTCCGCCTGCATGTACAACAATTAAACTCTGACCGGCACATTTGTTTGACAAATCTACTCCCACACTATCCTTTGCCAACATTTATTTACTGTATGATGCGCGTGAATCAATGTTTCATCTTAGTAAACTACTGGTCGCTTTGATTCTGATGAAACTCTGAGAATATATGGTCTTTTAGCAACAATGTCCTCTCGTCCGCACAAAACAAAATGTTAATTTTGACACCATCTAAAACGAAAATCCATAGACAGAACATTGCTTCTAAGGGTTTTCTTGCTAGCTTTGAAGCTCATTTCTGTTTGACAAAAGTTGTGCAGTTTTCGCAAAGTTCGTATTTCTTTCTATAGTTCGTAACGCAATAGAAATAGCAGCCTGATAATACATTTATCCATATCATCGGTCACATACTTATTATGAGCTTCTTGCTTCTTCTTCTTCTTGGGCGCTAGTTTAACCGTAGCCTCGCTGTACCTCCTCATGTGTCCTAGTTCCTGGCACTGCCGCCTTACCACTTCGCCTTTCCAGGCAATAGGTATTGTTGCGCTCTCTAAAACGAAAACTACATAATTCGTTTCGGTAGTTGGCCGAGGAAGTCAAGATTGGTCAGAAGCACTTTCATTGCGTTTCGTAAAAAAAATTGCGATTGATTGCTCTCATTTCATACAGATTTGTTTAAATAAAACTCCACAAATGTTTTGTAAAAAAAAATAAAAAAACGGTGGGGGGGGGGGGGGGGGGGGAGCGGCAATTTAGCAGCTCGCAAGGGGCGGCACTTGGGCTTGCGCCGGCCCTGCCAGGGTGTATCGTTGCAGCCAGGGCTCCGCTAGACTCCACTAGACCTTCGCTCATCTGTTTGAATGGAACACTTAAACGAGCCTTCGCACTCGAATTCAAAGTCTTCTTTTTACTGCACACCTGAAGCACGACTGTTTTAGTGTTAAGTCGCCGCTGTCCTTCCTCCACTACCAGTGTGAAGCAAGTTACACATCAGGCAAACTACTGCATCTGGCGAAACGGTCTGCCTTCAGTATGTTTGAATGCAGTCCAGCTGGGAAGCGGTGCTACTGGTAGAAGCTTAATTCCCGTTCTGCGTCATTCTCCTTGATGGCCACCCTTTCCCGTGATTCGTGTGCGACGGGCGACGCACAAGCGCAGAGGAGGATGCACGCCCACTTCTTGGAACAGTTGAGTCACGTTTCCACCCGCCGTGTGGCCAGTTCCATGTAATTAGCTGGCGACATCATTAGCGGCCACCTGTACCTCGTTATGCGCATGGCACAGCGTCCCAAACCCGTCTGCGAAGCTACTTCCTCATTACCGCGTTACAATCTCCTGCGCTTTCTCACCCCTTCCCCCGTCCCTCACCTTCTTTCTCATTCTCATCACCCGAAAGCCCGGCACACTTCCCTCGCTGTGCAGAAATAATTTCGCGTTTCATTCGCCGAAAAGAATCAGAGCAGACGGCTCTTGCGTAAAGTCGACGCACTGCACTTGGAATGGACTTTTCCAAAAGCAGTCTCCGTCCACAGCTGGATTACTGCTACTACGCAGTTTTGTGTCATCCTGATATTAGTGCTTCGTAGGCTTAACATGTAAAGATATCAAAAACTGCATAACCTTTGAGCGCGACACATTTAAAGCGAAAATTATTCGAATGGAAGAAGATCGTTTGTCTTCAAGAAGTAATAATCAGAGAAGCGTGTGACATCATTATGATAATAATGCAACAGTTGCGCCATCAGTACACTACGAAATGCGTTGGTCCACTTCCTTTGCGCACGAATGCTGACGGGTAATTTCTGATAAATCTGCTTCCCCGCCCGAATCTACAAATTCTAATACGCAAAGAACTCTTTGTTGAGATCCACACAACGTTCACTGCCGCTTGAACAACCCACGCATTCAGTTTCTTATTCCTAGAATGACGTCTGATTCTAATGTTTCCTTTGTACACTCGTTCGGCCTTTCACGTCCTGTATTCTGCTACGCCGTACTTTAAATACGCTTCTTCAATTTCGGCTGACGAGTGAAGCTCAGCCAACAATTATTAACCTCACCGTGAGTACATCTCAGACAGGTGTTTATTGTTTGTCAAGACTGCGCCACTAATGTCGATGCAGTAGACATTTGGTGGTTATTAAACATAAAAGTTTGAGAATATAGGATGATTATAATTTAACTTTCGCTACTTGAGAGGGTGCCTTGAAAATGTGAGCATCCTTGTGGAAACGTTTCTAAGGACATACGGAAGATAAGTAATGAATAAACCGTTCAAAGAAACACATTTTAATTTCCACATGAGAGGGCACCGTTTGTTAATTGCTTAACACATTTACGTTCCAGGTCACGAACGTCCTTCAATGCGACGATCATCTGCGTTCACAGCCACCTAGAAGTTAGTAGGAATACTATTCTACAATTGCTCGTAGCGCTTTCAGAAAGGTGCAACATGGAATGTTCAGATGTGACAGACCTCGTGCACTGCTTGACGATCGCGAGTTGCGGCCGGCATTTTCGGCCATGGCAACAGTAACTTCTTCAACGACATGTGGCGCAATTTGCCGTCGGCTTCTCTTAGGAGTAATTCCAAAATTTCCAGTTAATTCTAAATTCCGAATGATGTTCTTCAACCTGTGTGGAAGGGGCACTTCTCAGTATTCCTTTAATGCATCGATACTCGTAATGAGCAGCCTCAGTACTGTAGCTGTTTTAATAAAACAGCTTTATGAGTTTCGACCTGCTCGACTGGTCCCGACTTATATTGACTGCCTGCAACTGCAATGCACGGTGAGCTTGTGTTTCAACACTACGTCCCCGTACCAGTACATCGCCTAACTCCAAGTCATGAGGCCGGCCAGAGTGGCCGAGCGGTTCTAGGCGCTACGGTCTGGAACCGCGCGACCGCTACGGTCGCAGGTTCAGGTTCGAACCCTGCCTCGGGCATGTATGATTGTGATGTCCTTAGGTTAGTTAGGTTTAAGTAGTTCTAAGTTTTAGGGGACTGATGACCTCAGAAATTAAGTCCCATAGTGCTCAGAGCCAACCAAGTTATGAAACTAATGCTACTAAAAACGCAAATCCTGCACCGCACAGTCCGAACAGCATTCCTACAAGCAGTATGTAGCCGACAGCTAACCCAGAAACACGGGTCTCTTTCTGATGTGCCACACTTCTGTCATTCTGTCTTGCTACGATGACACAGTTGTATTTTTAGTGTCCTACTCTCTTCTTATTATTAGTCCGTTTCGGTGGTACGAAAACAAACGTGTGGTGCTTCACGCAGCATGATTTTATAGTATGTACTCTGTGGATCTGAAGATGGCAGCTTCGTTCTGTCGAAATTAGAAATTCTGTGTGCACACACAATCAGAGCAATGAAAAACCTGCATACCAAAGCTTTCTCCACTTTTCTGTTAAACTCCCTGGCAGGTTAAAACTGTGTGCAGGACCAAGACTCGAACTAGGGACCTTTGCCTTTCGTAGGAAATTGCTCTACCATCTGAGGCTACCAAAGAACGACTCACGAACCGTCTTCACAGCTTCAGCTTCAATTCTGCCAGTAGCTCGCCTCCTACCTTCCAAACTTCACAGAAGCTCTTAAGCCGTGTGACAGTAGTTCGCTACATTGAATGTCTTTTGTCAAACAGTTGCTGGACCTGTGAATGTCCCTCAAACCACGAACAAATAGTGAAAGGTAACAGCGTTGACATCAAATTTCTGCCGAAATAAATAGAATTGTAAGTAAAGGACCAAAAAATGCCAGACTGCAATACTAAATGAAATGTCGCGATGTAGCCGGTGCTTCTAGAAAGGAACGAGCCTTGGCCCGCACGGCCAGGACACTAGAGATGAAAACCCTTGCCAACTGAAATCGATACTTGTATTTTAGTTCTGAATAACAGGTACTTTTCGGCATTTGTTTGGTCTCGATTATAATAGGTTCTTTTCATTGGTTACTGTTAACCAGGTAAAAAATGGCATATCGATTTTCCATACCAGTGGTGCTAAAATTTTTGGTTTTTAAATAAACTTTTTTAAAAACGAGTACTGTTAATACATATTCGTAAAATTTCCAATACTCTGAAATATTGGGTTATTACAGAATGTCTGAAAAGTGATCAGTGCTATTGTAATAACAACACCGACCGAAACGGGCAACGAAGAGAATAATAAGAGCATAAGCATAAGAGCATAAGCATGTACAGCACTGTCGAGACAATTATGTACTGGTTCCCGTGTGGCGTGGCCTGTTAGGTGCTACGGCATGCACGTGCAGTGTGCGACACTGCCCCGACATGGCTTACATAGTAGTTTTTCAGTGTCGTTCTTGAACATTGCAGAATGGCGTAATCCCTACTTTGGAAGTGTGGTAGCAATGAAGTAAACTTCACCCTTGGCTTTAAAAATTATCGTACAAAAGACTTGTGGAATCATATAGGGAGAAAACGTCCCTTGGAACAGAAGGTAAATTTTCTTGCTATATCCATAATTTTATTGACGTGCTATAAACTTAGGATAATAACTGGACCCTCAGTTATGTGGTGGTTTCACTCTGAAAAATTGATACGATTCAAAAGTGACGAAGCAGGATGTTTACCAGTTTGTGACCTTTTGCTCTCACCATTGTTGCACCTGTTTCCTTCATATCAGCTATCTTTGTTAGAGACATAAAAATCGATTTCTAACACACCCCCAAGAAAGTATCGACCCAGATCTCTTACTGGTTCACCTCCATTAGAATTTTTCGACCTTTATTCGAAGTCTGCATTTATCACTGGAAAAAACAGCAATAAAAATCAAAATTCAGATATCCCAGGAACCGCCTATTTTGAGCGGTTTTAACAGTCAGGTTAAAGTGGAGACAAAACAAGCCGGAATAAACAAAAACCGGTTGTTTCAGCGGCAACCGACATCCCTACTGCACACTCGGTCCTCGTCAAGCTTGACAGGCTGCGGTCGGCCCTGTCACGCTGTAAGTGTGAGAATCGAGAGCTGAAGATGATAACCAAGTTCTGTTTGCTCGTCCTTTGTTAATGATTTAGCAAGAAGAGCGTACGAGGAGACTAATAAAGGATAATCCATCAGAAACCCAGTAACACTTTCGTGGAAACTATGTAACTGCATTACGTGATCTATTGATTAATAAATTTCATAAAAATACAATATTTAATGCATGCATTGAGAACCGTACCCGCATGCTTACAGGTACACCAAAAATAAAGTTAAGGCAACGAATCAAAAATGTTGGTCCTAGTGTTCGTGATATGTTAGTAGTACTTTTAGTATCGTAACACATAAATTTAAATTGGCATCTACTTTAATTCTAGTAGCCTTGTTATTCTCTGTGTAGTATTTCTGTAAATATGCTTGTGAAAGATGGTTGTTTGCCCAACATCTCAAGACGTAATGTAAGTAGGCTGTTTAGGTTTCTATATTCATAACGCAACGTAGCGCTCTTTGATGGCCCACCAGTACTATACTCTCTACCAGGACTACAGTGTGTCTGCTATGTGATGACCTACCTACCAATATTCTTCAAACCTTCGACTGACTCTGCCGTGGGTTTGCTCTGTTGTGGCCCATTACCTGTCTGCATGTCAAGAGACAGCACGGTCTTCTTCAAGACTGCATGGAAATCCGCTACTTCCGTGTGCATTTTCTTTTACTGCTAAGACTTTGAGAAAAAAATAAAACTGTAATTACTATTGTGATGAATGATCAGGACCGTCTTTACGAGAACAATTTTTGCTTTTGACTAACATTGCATCAATAAGTGTGTGCATTTGATATCTTTGGTGTTGTAATTATGAAAAATTTTATCAAATCATTATTGGCCACTGCCCAAAACAATTTGTAAAATTTTTTTGTGGGGAGCATGGGGGCTATGTAAGTAGGCTGTTTAGGTTTTTATGTTGGTAACGCCACATAGCGCACTATATGAAAATCACTGGCTGTGCTGTGTGAAGTCTGTGGCTGGTTTGCATTGTTGGAATATTGTACGAGGTGCATTCAAGTTCTAAGGCCTCCGATTTTTTTTCTCCAGACTGGAAAGAGATAGAAACATGCGCATTGCTTTAAAATCAGGCCGCGTTCATTGTAAATACGTCCCAGAGATGGCAGCACCGTATGGAGATGGAATTTTACCGCCAGTGGCGAGAATGAGAACTGTTTTAAATACTTAAAATGGCGACGTTTTCGTTACTTGAACAGCGTGCAATCATTCGTTTTCTGACTTTGCGTGGTGTGAAGCCAATTGAAATTCATTGACAGTTGAAGGAGACGTGGTGATGGAGTTATAGATGTGTCGAAAGTGCGTTCGTGGGTGCGACAGTTTAATGAAGGCAGAACATCGTGTGACAACAAACCGAAACATCCTCGGGCTTGACGACATGATAGAGAAAGTGGAGAGAATTGTTTTGGGGGATCGCCGAATGACTGTTGAACAGATCGCCTCCAGAGTTGGCATTTCTGTGGGTTCTGTGCACACAATCCTGCATGACGATCTGAGAATGCGAAAAGTGTCATCCAGGTAGGTGCCACGAATGCTGACGGACGACCACATGGCTGCCCGTGTGGCATGTTGCCAAGCAATGTTGACGCGCAATGACAGCATGAATGGGACTTTCTTTTCGTCGGTTGTGACAATGGATGAGACATGGATGCCATTTTTCAATCCAGAAACAAAGCGCCAGTCAGTTCAATGGAAGCAAACAGATTCACAGCCACCAAAAAAAAATTCCGGTAATTGCCAGTGCTGAAAAAATGATGGTGTCCATGTTCTGAGACAGCGAGGGTGTAATCCTTACCCATTGCGTTCCAAAGGGCACTACAGTAACAGGTGCATCCTACGCAAATTCCTTCCTGAACTGCAACAAAAACGTCCGGGAAGGGCTGCGTGTGTGCTGTTTCACCAAGACAACGCACCCGCACATCGAGCTAACGTTAAGCAACAGTTTCTTCGTGATAACAACTTTGAAGTGATTCGTCATGCTCCCTACTCACCTGACCTGGCTCCTAGTGACTTTTGGCTTTTTCCAACAATGAAAGACACTCTCCGTGGCTGCACATTCACCAGCCGTGCTGCTATTGCCTCAGCGACTTTCCAGTGGTCAAAACAGACTCCTAAAGAAGCCTTCGCCGCTGCCATGGAATCATGGCGTCAGCGTTGTGAAAAATGTGTAAGTCTGCAGGGCGATTACGTGGAGAAGTAACGCCAGTTTCATCGATTTCGGGTGAGTAGTTAATTGGAAAAAAAATCGGAGGCCTTAGAACTTGAATGCACCTCGTAGTGTTGGGCAGTTGGATGTGAACAGCGTGTAGCGTTGCACAGTTGGAGGTGAGCCGCCAGCAGTGGTGGATGTGGGGAGAGAGGTGGCAGAATTTTGAGAGCGGACGATCTGGACATGTGTCCATTAGAAAGAGTTAATTTGTAATACTGTATATCATGAACTGATATATATATATATATATATATATATATATATATATATATATGATGACTTTTAAATATTATTAAGGTAAATACATAGTTTGTTCTCTATCAAAATCTTTCATTTGCTAATTATGCCTATCAGTAGTTAGTGCCTTCAGCAGTTAGAATCTTTTATTTAGCTGGCAGTATTGGCGCTCGCTGTACTGCAGTAGTTCGAGTAACGAAGATTTTTGTGAGGTAAGTGATTCATGAAAGGTATAGGTTATTGTTAGTCAGGGCCATTCTTTTGTAGGGATTATTGAAAGTCAGATGGCGTTGCGCTGAAAATATTGTGTGTCAGTTTAGTGTTGATCAGAATAAGTAAAGAGAGAAATGTCCGAGTACGTTCAGTTTTGCTCAGCTGTTTGAAAATCAAATGACGTAAGGGGTTTACCAGCACAGTAATTAAAAAAATTTTGTAAGGGGACGTTCCAGTAATAGACGACAAATGAAATGAAAATACTGTACTAACATCTGTAAGTTATTGACGACCGTTGGCCGGTTCCATTCTGGCCCTGAGTAGAAGCCGGGCGTCGGCTGACTGGTTGCTAAAGCGCCAATACGGCGATATTCTCTCTCGCTGCTCCCCCTCCCCAAAGCGCTCGGGCAGTCGGTCGATCTACCGGCAGGGAGCAACACGTGACTCGTTTTTGCGCCTCCTTGCTCTCGCTTGAGCTCTTGAGAGGCAAGGGAGGCAGAAAGCGCGTCAGACCACGCTGCGCTGCGCGCCGAGCAGTGGGGTAAGCGATCCTCCCGCCGTTGGAGGGTTTCTGGGAGTGGTGGCTGTGGGGTGAGGGCTGGGGCCAGCAGGGTGCGTAGGCTACTCCTACTCCTGCTCCTACTGCTACCCGGCGCGCCCATTGTCGGCGCGGCCCTTCGGTAGGCGCCGCCGCCATTGTCCGCACGCAGCGGCTCGCACGCTATCCACTTGCTGCTGGTGGCTCCCTCCCCGCCCGTGCAAGATCTCTCCAGGCCGGCCGCGTGACGCGCCAACGATCTGCCGTTTGTCCCGAATCCATGTAGTGCGTGTTGCCTGTTTGACTTCCTCGCTACACTGCGCCAGCGGTACCGGTGCTAGCCAGTTAGCCTGTCATGTCTGAGCTCTATGATGCGCCGGTGGCATCCATGCTACACTGCTGGCCCTTGCAGTTGCAGCGCCTTGATGGTGGCTTGCAACAATGGTGGAATGAAGAGTAATACGTGAGTGGGTACGCAAATGATTGCTATTTTAGCTTGATGCGTAAAGCATGTCGGAGTAAAGGATCTAACACGCATACACAAGCGAAAATTAAGCTGAGGATTTTTCATTCAGAAATCACATTTGAGAAGGTCGTGTTGTACCTGGAGTAAGAAAGGAAAACGTCTACTTGCTAGTCGAGATTCGACAATGGCCTGTCGAGACTATACTCGATCTGTGATATTGTAACTCATGCTGCTAGAAACCGCTGACTGTCCTGCGAGTATGGAACCAAAATCTTCAGGACAGCTATACTCAGAGCAATGACAGATCACAACAGCTCCACTGGACTAGCGCCTGAGAGTATAGAAATAACCTTCACTCAGCTGTGTAGCCACGTCACCTACCATGAGTTGTCAAATGAGTTCGTTAGCAGCATGGCAGTATGCACTCCGACAGAGCGACGATGTCTAGTCTGTCATTGACTATTAACACATCGACATTTGCCGGCCGGGGTTGCCAAACGGTTCTAGGCGCTGCAGTATGGAACCCCGCGAGCACTACGGTCGTAGGTTCGAATCCTGCCTGGGCCATGGATGTGTGTGATGTCCTTAGTTTAGTTAGGTTGCCAATTCTGCGTCCTGTGTTGTTGTTAAGCACACCACTGTCGGAACTTGTCTCTCTGCTGCCAGGTCGAGGAAGTTCGCAGCAAAAGTCGATGTTCAAATAGTTCAAATGGCTCTGAACACTATGGGACTTAACTTCTGAGGTCATCAGTCCCCCTAGAGCTTAGAACTACTTAAACCTAACTAACGTGAGGACATCACACACATCCATGCCCGAGGCAGGATTCGAACCTGCGACCGTAGCAGTCGCACGGTTCCGGACTGAAGCGCCTAGAACCGCTTGGCCTCGGTGGCTGGCTGTGAGACACGTATGAAGTCTTCCGCCCCTACTGTTCAATGTGTACATCGAAGAAGCAATGACGGAGTAAAAAAAAGGCTTAAGAGCGGGATAAAAATTCAAGGTGAAAATATGCGACTGACAAGTTTTGCTGATGACATTGCTGTCCTCAGTGAAAGTGAAGATGAATTACAGAATTTCTTGACAATTAGTAGAAATGAGAACAGCAAATAAGTTAACGTCTGATTTATTATAAGGTAGATGTTGTTAAGGAATTATGCTACTTAGACATCAAAGTAACCCATGAACGGACGGAGCAAGGAGGACACAAAAAGCAGACTAGCACTGGTAGAAAGAGCGTCCCTGCCCAAGAAATGTCTTCTGACATTAAACATATGTCTTTATTTGAGGAAGAAGTTTCTCAGATTGTACGTCTGAAGCACAGCTTTGTATTACAGTGAGACACGGACTGTGGGAAAACCAGAACAGAAGAGAATCGATGCCTTTGAGATGCGGTGCTACAGAAGAAGGTTGAAAATTAGGTGGACTGATAAGGGAAGGAATGAGGGGATTCTGTTGAATCAGCGATGAAACGAAAATACAGAAAAACAATAACATGAAGAAGGGACATGTTGACAAGGCATCTGTTGACATGTAAGGAAACACAGCGTAAAACGTTAATCATGTATTCCTCTTATTATACACCACACGTACAACAATAAATATTTCGTTAATTGCTGTTTTTCTGATGTTGCAGTTTTAATGGCTTGTGGTTTAGATGAACGCGACTTTGTTGAATTGTCAAAATCAGGCGATAATACGAAGGTTATACTACTCGCATTCGCACTGCGACTCATCTACAGAGGTATTTGTAGCGTATTTAGGAACACCTGTTATTTGTGCAGTTACCGTTGTTTTCAGTAAATTTAATAATACATACAGACGAAATTCAGTAATAGTTGGTTTGGCGGTCGTGGGCGTATCTGGTGATTATGCGTCCTTTGCCAGATCATTGCTATGTACCTGAGATGACAACTATAGTAGTTAAAAGCAGAAACTGACAGGAAAGATAATAGAGATATGAAATATGGATCTCTCAAATACAAATGTATTTCACATGTAAACTTTTCGATTAAGGCACCATTAATTGGGCTCAGATTTAACCCTTTGGCTTACCTTAACAAAAAATACGAGACAGCTTCGGCCCTCAACGTGTAACAATTTAGTGTACACTTATATCAGTTAAGGGATGTCTTCCACGAGTCGACCTCGTATTTGGTTAGTATAACGCACTCGCGTGAGCAGTTAGTTACGTATTGTTTCAAACACCTGTCATCACCTCACTCACATGATACGACTGTAATGTTCTCCGCTCTAATTCTTCAACCGTGTTAATGGGAGTTCTATACACCACACTTTTGCGGTATCCCCAGAAAGAAAAATCCAGACCATTTAGATCAATGTACAGCCTCTTCTCTACTTATTCACCTTGGACATCGTCTTACACAAGCAGCAAGGTGTTTCGTTGACGTGTCGCCCACCTATACAACTAAGGACCGATCAGATGTGTCATTTCATACTTAAGTCAGTGTCAGCTCGGAACCACACATTCGCGATTACCTTTCATACGGCAAGACCAACGTTTGCGCAACTTCTTTGTTTCTATAAAAGCATAATTTCACCCTTGTCAGCTTACGCTAACGACACTACCCAGGATAAGAACAATACTTGTGCACTTCTGCAGCTAAGTCCAAACTGTTAAAACTGAAATAAATTTTACGTGGATCGTGACTGTTTGCTGGAAATACTTCCTGAGAAATATGCGACACTATCAAAGTGCTATGAACATCTTTATGGGCAACATCCTTGACTATCATAAGGTGCCATCACTGTCGATGCCTACTAATGTGTCTCCCAATTTCCTTTTTCGAAGAACTGCTACCACTCTACAACACCTGTTACATACCTACCGGGAAGGCAAGAAACCCATAGTCACCCCCTTTACTGCCAATGTCTTTCAGGCCGCTTTTGCAGCAAAAGTTTTGTTTCTGTTCTTCATTACGGAAGGAGTATTCGCCATATTAAGGAAGACGTGTCCGTCAGGACCATTTTAGAACACTTTTACAGAGGAGATATTCCTACAGCCATTGAGGTCCGAGCGCACCTGAACCTTAAAGCTGACAAATGGACCGGACCTGTCATTAACGGTTTCGTCCAAATTCATTGTATATGGAGGACTTGGCTAAAAATTAAAATGGCAGAAGTGAGAGCAGCAGATGGCCAACTTTAAAGAGAAAAATAAGCTTTGGTGACATGGACTGAGCTAGGAATGTCACATAAGAGTAGTTGTCAAGCAGCGGCTGGTGCGACGGAAAGAGTGGAGAGCGTTAATTCGAGGATCGTACGATCGAATGTCTCCGGGAGCAACAACTTTTCTTTTTAATTTTCATTTTTCACGTTATGTATGCTGCAAATAAACCGAAATAGTACTCAATATATTGTGTTTATTAACATTTTCGTAAAAATCATGAAAAAGAAAGGCAAAGGAAAATTTGGGATTGCAAATAAATTTCTGAGAAAGGAATATACTAGTGTCCACAAGAACTCTACAAATATCTTTCCAAGAAGGGATTGTAATTAAAATGTCCGACAAAACATGTAAATCGAGAGTTTTCATTCGACGACGTCAACCACAATGCCCTTTTTAGCGTTATACGTAATACAACATTTACATTCCTGTGTTCCCTTTCCAGGTTGTCAGTACCAAACGACTTATATCCGAGCCCTGTTCGCAGCTGATGCTGAATTCGAGGCTATGAGAAACTATTGCTGAGGACGACACTATTACCCTGAGGTCTCTTACGCTTCACTTATTCATCAAGTACTTATTTTAAGACTGAAAAAAATCACTTTTATGGTTACTCTGCCTCATTACAAAACAATATAATATTGCGACATGTCCTAATACCCAAAATGATTTTTTTTCGGATTTACACTGGCCGAGTGACATGAACGAATTTATTAAAGCTTTTCGAAAGGTAATATCATGCACGTATCACGAGGGTGGCGTGCTGGACGTGCGTTATCCGGTTGGGCGGATGTCACCCCGCTGCCGATCTCTCGCTACCTCGGCAGGAGCAGTAGCGAGCACCGCGTCACCCTATATGAGCTGTTGTGTCGGCCGTGTGTGCGGTATCCCATCATATCGCGACGCCATTGTCAAACCCCTGAAGCGGCGCCCTGCTTGTCACGCCGAGTCAGGTGAACACTTGTCTCCACGTGGAACCAGGAGCAGCAGATATCAAAGCAGAACCTTGCAGTCGCGTCTTTCCACTCCTATATCTGAACGCGTGCTGGCAGGTCTGAATATTACTCACCTATCACTTTAATAAGTGAGGGTTGCAAAATATTAACACGAATTATTTACAGAAGAATGGAAAAACTGATAGAGACCGACCTCGGGGAAGATCAGTTTGGATTCCAGAGAAATGCAGTACTGACCTTACGACTTGTCTTAAAAGATAGGTTAAGGAAAGGCAAACCTATGTTTTTAGCGTTTGTAGACTTAGAGAACAGCTTTGAAAATGTTAACTGCAATATTCCCTTTGAAATTCTGAAGGTATCAGGGGTAAAATACAGGGAGCGAAAGACTATTTACAACTTGTACAGAAACCAAGTGGAGTTATAAAAATCGAGGGGCATTAAAGGGAAGCAGTGGTTGAGAAAAGATTGAGGCACGGTTGTAGCCTATCTCCGTTGTTATTCAGTCTGTAAGTTGAGCAAGAAGTAAAGCAAACGAAAGAAAAATCTGGAGTAGGATAAGAAATACTATTATTGCAGTTTTCCAGTGACATTGTAGTACTAACAGAGACACCAAAGATCTTGGAAGAACATCTGAACGTAATGGACAGTGTCTTCAAAGGAGGATATAAGATGAAAACCAATACAATCAAAACAAGGATCAGGTGGTGCGGAGGGAATTAGGCTAGGAAACGAGGCACTAAATGTAGATGGATTCTGCTGTTTGGGCAGCAAAATAACTGATGATAGCCTAAGTAGAGAGGATACAAAATCTAGACTGGCAATGGCAAGAAAAGCGTTTATGAAGAAGAGGAATTAGTTAACATCGAATATAGAGGTGTCAGCAAGTCTTCTATGAATATATTTGTGTGGGGTGGAGCCATGTATTGAAGTGAAACATGGACGATAAACAGTTTTGACAAAAAGAGAATAGAAACATTTTAAATGTGGTGCTTCAGAAGAATGCTGGAATTTAATGGGTAGATGTACTGAATAGAATTGGGGAGGGAAGAAAATTGTGGCACAACCTGACTAACAAAAGGGACAGGTTGATAGGGTACATTATGAGACATAAAGGGATCACCTATTTAGCACTGGGGTTTGTGTGGGAAGTAAAGATCGCGGAGGGAGACCAGAAGATGAATACAGTAAGCAGATTCAGAAGGTTGTAGGTTGTAATAGTTATTCGGAGATGAAGAGGCCTGCACGGGATAGGTCTGAATATTACTCACCCATCACATTAATATGTCATTGCTGCAAAATACTAGCAGGAATAATTTACAGATGAATGGAAAAACTTCTTGGCTGCCGAAGGACAATCACCGCTGGACAGCCATCACCCTCTTTCGGATTTTTTATGTAAAATATACCAAGAGGCGTATATACCGTAAGTGCTACCCATCTTTAACCCTCTCCGCCTCCCCCCCCCCCCCAACCCCCCCACCGCACACACACATTCACTCGAAATCTCATCTATTGTTGTATCCTTATCACTGCTTAACCTGTTTATGCCTTTACTGAGACCACATCAACACAGCGTTACCATGGGGCAAAAGGAACACACTTTGTTCTGTGTTACAAATCAGAAGATCAGAAAAAAATCATCTTACTTGCAAAAATAACGAAACTCCTATTTATTGTTTCACTATCAACCAGCGCAAAGCCGTAACAAACGCAACAGACATCACAAAATATGCGCTTAAGACTTTGGCTGCATTCGCTCACTTTGCATGACAAGAGGGGGGCGGGGGGCTCCCTCTAGTAGTTGAAAAAAAGAAACAAGCGCTATTTGGTCACGGAGTTGTAGGTCCTACGAAAGTATTGCTTATCATTCTGTCTGAATTTCCTCTTGATTTCATTTACTACATATCCTTCTGCTGCCCATTTTAATGCCCTTCAATCAGTTAAGTTCTTCTTCTCATTCCTTCTGCTATTTCTCTTCCATTCCCTTTTGCCTTTCGGCCTCTCTTAATTTTTCCGCTGGCACAGAACTATGCTTCCAAAGAAACGGCGTCCAGGAGACGCGGCCAAGCTGCCGTGCTGTACTTAAGCGACTGGTTAAATCAGAGGTTACCAGGCAGATTAAGTATCCGCGCATTATTCATGTGTTACAATTTTCTCGTGGCGCTGCGATTTTGTTTCTCCAGTGCAGGTAAACTGCACAGTTGATGCAGTTGGTTTTTTAAAGTATAACAACAAATGTAGCTCACATTTGTAATTTACAAATAATTAATTGGACATACAAGGGGCGCTGAAAATATTTCCGTCTTAGTACGTTGGTGCAGCGTGTATACAAAGTAGCGCGATGCGGAAAATAAGACTGACATGTATGCTAGGGATTAGTGTGGCATTAGAGTCTTTCCTACGTACGTACGGTAAATACGGATGCGTGAACAATGGCGAAGTTATTACTAAAAGCATGCAATGAAGACCAAGGAGCTGTTATTTATTTCTTGGCTGCCGAAGGACAAACACTTCTAGACAGCCATCAGACAATGAAGAATGTGTATAGGGTAAAATGTCTGTCGAAAACGACAGTTGTTATTTGGTGTGTCAACCTGGTACGTTGGTGGGGTGCTTGCTTCAATGCTCATGGCGATTTTGGCTGAGTGCACACTGATTATGGACTGTGCGGAAATCTTGTGACCGCTCCTTGTATTTGCACTTAATTTAGTTCATAAGATGGAAGAGCTTTTGATGTTTCATGGCACACAGCTGAACTACCACTTTATTAAACAGTCAGTTTCGGTCAAACATGGACCATGCTCAGGTGTAATGTTGTGATAAAACAGGCGAGTTGGGTGGTATGCTGAGAGCTGTATAGAGGCGAGCAGCAGAGAGCTACATACTAGTCATCCTCAATGTCATTTCAGTTGGGAGTTAGGTTACTTCGGTCGGATTATCGCTAGATTTTTTTTTTTGGTTTGATGCGGCCCGCCACGAATTCCTTTCCTGTGCTAACCTCTTCATCTGAGAGTAGAACTTACAACCTACGTCCTGAATTATTTGCTTGACGTATTCCAATCTCTGTCTTTCTCTACAGTTTTTGCCCTCTACAGTTCCCTCTAGTACCATGGAAGAAGTCATTCCCTCATTTCTTAGCAGATGTCCTATCATCCTATCCCTTCTCCTTATCAGTGTTTTCCACATATTCCTTTCCTCTCCGATTCTGCGTAGAACCTTCTCATTCCTTACCTTATCAGTCCACCAAATTTTCAACATTCGTCTATAGCACCACATCTCAAATGCTTCGATTCTCTTCTGTTCCGGTTTTCCCACAGTCCATGTTACACTACCATACAATGCTGTACTCCAGACGTACATCCTCAGAAATTTCTTCCTCAAATTGAGGCCGGTATTCGATATTAGTAGACTTCTCTTGGCCAGAAATGCCTTTTTTGCCATAGCGAGTCTGCTTTTGATGTCCTCCTTGCTCCGTCCGTCAATGGTTATTTTACTGCCTAGGTAGCAGAATTCCTTAACTTCATTGACTTCGTGACCATCAATCCTTATGTTAAGTTTCTCGCTGTTCCCTTTTCTAGTACTTCTCATTACCTTCTTTCTCCGATTTACTCTCAAACCGTACTGTGTACTCATTAGACTGTTCATTCCGTTCAGCAGATCATTTAATTCTTCTTCATTTTCACTCAGGATAGCAATGTCAGCAGCGAATCGTATCATTGATATCCTTTCACCTTGTATTTTAATTCCACTCCTGAACCTTTCTTTTATTTCCATCATTGCTTCCTCGATGTACAGATTGAAGAGTAGGGGCGAAAGGCTACTGCCTTGTCTTACACCTTTCTTAATACGAGCACTTCGTTCTTGATCGTCCACTCTTATTATTCCCTCTTGGTTGTTGTACATATTGTATATGACCCTTCTGTCCCTATAGCTTACCCCTACTTTTTTCTGAATCTCGAACAGCTTGCACCATTTTATATTGTCGAACGCTTTTTCCAGGTCGACAAATCCTATGAAAGTGTCTTAATTTTTCTTTAGCCTTGCTTCCATTATTAGCCGTAACGTCAGAATTTCCTCTCTCGTCCCTTTACTTTTCCTAAAGCCAAACTGATCGTCACCTAGCGCATTCTCGATTTTCTTTTCCATTCTTCTGTATATTATTCTTGCAAGCAGCTTCGATGTACGAGCTGTTAAGCTGATTGTGCGATAATTCTCGCACTTGTCAGCTCTTGCCGTCTTCGGAATTGTGTGGATGATGCTTTTCCGAAGGTCATATGGTATGTCGCCAGACTCATATATTCTACACACCAACGTGAATAGTCGTTTTGTTGCCACTTCCCCCAATGATTTTAGAAATTCTGATGGAATGTTTTCTATCCCTTCTGCCTTATTTGACCGTAAGTCCTCCAAAGCTCTTTTAAATTCCGATTCTAATACTGGATCCCCTATCTCTTCTAAATCGACTCCTGTTTTTTCTTCTATCACATCAGACAAATCTTCACCCTCATAGAGGCTTTCGATGAATTCTTTCCACTTATCTGCTCTCTTCTCTGCATTTAACAGTGGAATGCCCGTTGCACTCTTAATGTTACCACCGTTGCTTTTAACGTCACCAAAGGTTGTTTTGACTTTCCTGTATGCTGAGTCTGTCCTTCCGACAATCATATCCTTTTCGATGTCTTCACATTTTTCCTGCAGCCATTTCGTCTTAGCTTCCCTGCACTTCCTATTTATTTCAGTCCTCAGCGACTTGTATTTCTGTATTCCTGATTTTCCCGGAACATATTTGTACTTCCTCCTTTCATCAATCAACTGAAGTATTTCTTCTGTTACCCATGGTTTCTTCGCAGCTACCTTCTTTGTACCTATGTTTTCCTTCCCAACTTCTGTGATGGCCCTTTTTAGAGATGGCCATTCCTCTTCAACTGTACTGCCTACTGCACTATTCCTTATTGCTGTATCTATAGCGTTAGAGAACTTCAAACGTATCTCGTCATTCCTTAGTACTTCCGTATCCCACTTCTTTGCGTATTGATTCTTCCTGACTAAAGTTTTGAACTTCAGCCTACTCTTCATCACTACTATATTGTGATCTGAGTCTGTATCTGCTCCTGGGTACGCCTTACAATCCAATATCTGATTTCGGAATCTCTGTCTGACCATGATGTAATCTAATTGAAATCTTCCCGTATCTCCCGGCCTTTTCCAAGTATACCTCCTCTTGTGATTCTTGAACAGGGTATTCGCTATTATTAGCTGAAACTTGTTACAGAACTCAATTAGTGCTTCTCCCCTTACATTCCTTGTCCCAAGCCCATATTCTCCTGTAACCTTTTCTTCTACTCCCTCCCCTATAACTGCATTCCAGTCGCCCATGACTATTATATTTTCGTCCCCCTTTACATACTGCATTACCCTTTCAATATGCTCATACATTTTCTCTATCTGTTCATCTTCAGCTTGCGACGTCGGCATGTATACCTGAACTATCGTTGTCGGTGTTGGTCTGCTGTCGATTCTGATTAGAACAACCCGGTCACTGAACTGTTCACAATAACACACCCTCTGCCCTACCTTCCTATTCATAACGAATCCTACACCTGTTATACCAATTTCTGCTGCTGTTGATATTACCCGATACTCATCTGACCAGAAGTCCTTGTCTTCCTTCCACTTCACTTCACTGACCCCTACTACATCTAGATTGAGCCTTTGCATTTCCCTTTTCAGATTTTCTAGTTTCCCTACCACGTTCAAGCTTCTGACATTCCACGCCCCGACTCGTAGAACGTTATCCTTTCGTTGATCAGTCAATCTTTTTCTCATGGTAACCTCCCCTTTGGTAGTCCCCTCCCGGAGATCCGAATGGGGGACTATTCCGGAATCTTTTTCCAATGGAGAGATCATCATGACACTTCTTCAATTGCAGGCCACACGTCCCGTGGATACACGTTACGTGTCTTTAATGCAGTGGTTTCCATTGCCTTCTGCATCCTCACGTCGTTGATCATTGTTGATTCTTCCGCCTTTAGGGGCAATTTCCCACCCCTAGGACAAGAGAGTGCCCTGAACCTCTATCCACTCCTCCGCCCTCTTTGACAAGGCCGTTGGCAGAATGAGGCTGACTTCTTACGCCGGAAGTCTTCGGCCGCCAATGCTGATTATGAATCATAATTTAGGCATTGGGGGGATCGAACCCGGGACCGAATATGTTTTTCATTACGAATCAAAGACGCTACCCCTAGACCACAACTTGATATTACATGCTTAACTGTTTTGAAATCGTTCACAATGCGGGGCGTTTTCCTCAGTCATCACTGTACTCGTTATTGTAATGTCACCTGGTGTTCCCGATAACGGCGCGGAAGGCCAAGTGCAGTAACATAGTGGGTGGGTAACACGGCCAGGCAAGATGAGACTGCACGACGCATAAGTTTGGTCGATGCCTCAGCTGAGTTCAGCAGTGGGGAAAACCTGCGGCTAACACGTCCGGCGAGATGGTGGTGAACGCCAAGGTGGCCTGGCTACTGAAAGTGATGAAATTGGATTTAAAATCTGTTCACTATCTTGAAAATTTGCACAAGTGTCTTAAAAGAGGATCTATGCTAAAACATGACTGAACAAGAGAGACATTTAAGACAAAATAAACACCATTTAGGACAGAATGAATATACAACTTCGACAAGAATGTCAATTAATGTCGAAAGACACATAGATTTTTCTGTTCGACTCAACAAATAGCTTCACAACCCAACATGTGCGGTGCTTACAACCGAGTGATGTGGCTGCTAGATAGTTTCACGTAATATTGACACTGGATGGCGTAAATGCAATGACGCTACTGTAACAGCACCTATGCCATCCAGCATCAACAAGCTCTCTTATGTATGACAAAAGCCCTGTACGTCTTTTAAATTTGTCTTTGCCTAAGGTTGGCATTAACTTTAATTTATAGTGTAACAAAAAACTACATAAACTTGATAATAGGTAACGTTAATACCATCTCCAGTTCTTGTAGCCCTGTCGTCCTCAGTTGCGTGTAATATTACGGAGTATTGATAGATCTTACTTTTGCACCGTCCACTTACAACTGAATGAAACACAATTTTCGTGCCATACGGGTTTGTTTACTTTTTGCACGGCATCTGGAATATGTAGATATTTTTCCTTGTGCTATTTGGTTTGTATTTACTGAAACAAATATCGTTTGACACATGCTACACACACACACACACACACACACACACACACACACACACACATATATATATATATATATATATATATATATATATATATATATATATATATATATATGTGTGTACTAATACCATCACTTAATCACATCAAAGCAAGTACCATTTCACATTAAAAGAAACACATAGAGAGATCACAGATATCACAAAATTACTCTCAATAGTTGGCAATAACTTTAGATTTTTGTGATTAACATTCGACAGTCTGTGACACAAATATAGGATCAAAACTCGTGTTCACTTCCTAGTGCTGCGAAGTCTCAAAAAAAAAAAAAAAAATTCAAATGGCACTTATAAGGAGAAGAACAGTTCCATAAATCGATCAAAACCACAACATGTAGGACAACATCCACGGAACCTGTAAGTAGAATTTTAAATTATTACTACATCATAGAAAAGTCAACTACCAGAGCAGTTTGTAAGCTATATACACATCGTAGAAAAATGTAAATCAAATAATATTAAAAGTATGCACAACCTCAGGCCACTGAAGTTGTGTTGCAAAAATTAAGGTCGAAACCGTATGGCACGAGAACTGTATTTCATTCAGTTGAAATTAGACCGTCTAAATTAAAATTTATCAACATATCGTGATGTTAATACCATTTGGAATTTTGTATCAGATATTTAAGGCAGCACCACAGCACATACGCCATCTAGCGTCGACAGCATGTGGGACTACCTGCCACCCACAACATTTCATTGTAAGCAGCACACATGTTAGGTCATCAGGTTATTTGCTGAGTGGACTAGTAATCTTAATGTGTATCTCGACTTCAATTGACTTTTTGTCAAAGTTGAATAATCAATGTGTATTAAATGGAATGTATTTTGTTTTAAAAGTCTTTGGTATTTCGTCAAGTATTAACATAGGTCCTCTTCACAGTTGCATAAATTTGCAAGACACCAGGTCATCTGAAGATGGGTAGAACCTGAAACGCGTAATGAATAATAAATCGGTCCATGAACATCCTGTGACCATTATTTTGCGACACACTAGCTTTTCAGAAGCCACTGTCATTACTGTGGGAAAAAAAAGAAACTGTCACACGCCTATACTTTAACTTTCAGTCAAATCTATGGCATCGGATATATTCAGAAAAATAGTCAAAACTGCCTAGATATGAGCTTTAGAAAATATAAGGATCTCTTTGAAGTAGGCGGAAGCCCTAGAACGCAAAGGATAGGATATGAGTTGATTTACATGGTGAGCAAGCTTGGTTCTCAGATATGCATGAAACGAAACTGTTAAACAAATTGTTTATGATATTTGATTTAAATGCGATAAAACATGCACACATTCACGTTTGCTTTAGCTTGTTGAAACTGCAGCATGGATCACGCTCTAAAAATTTATCTAATTAGAATTTGTTAAGCTTTCAAATATTAAAAATCGTATTTTGGGTCACGTAGCGCAGTAACGGTGAGTAGAATACCGACATGCACTTGACTAGGATCTCAGATTTCCTATCCAAACAAATACAATCAATAAATTAAAAAGATAACACATAGATGTTTAGATATGGGACAAGATCTAAATGTAAACAGATTTAAGAATATATTTATTAGATATGTCCTGTGTATACAAAATAATGGAAAGTGCTTTATTTCGATAAGGTTCTACAGGAAAAGCAGTAAATTTGACTTGAATGGCTGGTCATGTGACAGAGTTCTATAGTAAGCGAGTGGAGGGCTCTCGTGATCCTTCGTTGGTGTGATCTCAGTGGGTAAACTTGTTGATACTGGGCGGGCGTCGAGCCGCGTGTGTTAAAGCTGTTCGTGGTAGTTGTGTTACAGACAAAGACCGGATAGGGACATTATAGTATTACACGAATTAGAAGTGGAACTCTTGGCAGTATCTGAGTTAACGTGATCTTTTAATAAGTTTTAGCCGAAGTCCTGCAAACATCCGAAATAACTCAAGTTGTCCTGTATATGTTGCCAACCGGGTGATCACTTAGCGTTTGGAACATTCGTTTGTCGTGTTTCTTTCCTAGCTCTGCGCTGTCGATCGGCTTATTTAAGTAACTGCACTAAAGCTATTTGTAATTGTATGGTCACCTTTTCGTTCGTGTTTCTTATTCTTTTGCTTGTAATAAATTTACAAACTGTAAGTAGGCTGTTTAGGTTTTCTCATTGGTAACGCCACGTACCGCTCTGTATGAAAATCACTGGCTATGCTGTGTGCAGTCTGTGGCTAATTTGCATTGTTGTCTGCCATTGTAGTGTTGGGCAGCTGGATGTTAACAGCGCGTACCATTGCGCAGTTGGAGGTGAGCCGCCAGCAGTGGTGGATGTGGGGAAGTGAGATGGCGGAGTTTTGAGAGTGGATAATCTGGGGTGTGTCGATCAGAAACAGTACATTTGTAAGAATTGATGTCATGAACTGCTGTATATATTATGACTATTAAGGTTAATACATTCTTTGTTCTCTATCAAAATCTTTCATTTGCTAACTATGCCTATCAGTAGTTAGTGCCTTCAGTAGTTTGAATCTTTTATTTAGCTGGCAGTAATTGCGCTCGCTGTATAGCAGTAGTTCGAGTAACTAAGATTTTTGTGAGGTAAGTGATTTGTGAAAGGTATAGGTTATTATTAGTCAGGGCCATTATTTTGTAGGGATTATTAAAAGTCAAATTGCGTTGCGCTAAAAATACTGTGTGTAAGTTTAAGCACAGTCATGTATGATTTTTCTAAGGGGACGTTTCAGATTTACATAGCGGAGAAAATAAAAGAAAAAATGTTCTCCAACAGGACCACGTCTGGCTAGCAAGGAAGTGCTCTCTCTTGATTTACTCACGAAATAAATATGCAAAATTACCCTTGAAATACAAAAACTGTTTCTAAAACCTAAAATCATTTAATGTAAAGACACTGTATGAGATGGAGCTATAGCACAAAAAGATCTTAAACCAGAACACGAGTAGTTGATGATAACGCACAGATAGAAGTATCGAACGAATAGGTATTTCAGGATAAACGGATTGGAACTGCTCTGAATCCATCGAAAAGATAACAAGATGTGAGAGCAGAAGGCCATTAAGGGTGAATACTAACACGTGGGGGTAATGAAAAAGACAAGTACCGAACAATACAAGATACAGAATAAAACAGATCGATAGTCAGTGGCAAAATCTCTGTTGTAACGTATAATGCACTCGCGGTCATGAAAATGGGAAAATGATTGAACTGAGTCGTTACCTATTTCGACGCACCTTCACTTAGCCCACTGTCACCTAAGTTTCACAGTATTTAACGCACGTGGTACTGAAAACAATTCACCACACGCGCTAAAATGCTATAAGCTATAAAAGAAAAGCGCTAGATGAAGCTAGCCTAAAAAATTGTACAAATTCGACGGTAACTAAACAATCGAGGAGAAGCACTTGCGAGTAACCGATCTTATCAAACATCTAGGGGACAGTGAAGAGCTCTCTTAATGAAACCGGGCTTTATCCCTGCAACGGACATGGCTAGAGAGCAAGCCTATTGTACTCTGCCAACCTACACAAAATGTTAGACAAAGGCAAACAGAAACATCTTTGCTAACTACCAAGCATCTACTAATCTTAGCCATACTGTCACAGCAGCACACTTCTCTACTCCCACGGTTGTGCACATAGGATTCGTAATCACAAAAACACACACACACATACACACCTATTCATTCGTTTTGTTGTTCCAGGATGTTAACGGACAAGTGCAGTAGAATATGGCACTGAGAAATTGCAAACATACATATGGGACTCAGAGAGTAGCAAAACGTAATGAACCTTGCACAAGTGCATCTGAATCGTACAGTTAGTAGATACGTTTACTGTAAGATATGTAAAATGTGGCTGATATGAACGCACTCAGCTGCTCAATTTTTTTGTACCGGAGAAAACTTGCTAACTGCTCAGTAAACTGACGTTCCACAGATACTGACATGAGCTTTCTTCAAATAAAAGTCGCATGAAGAGGCTCGCATGGAAACTCTTTAGTAATTTTGAGCTGTGAATGATGGAGAATGAAGGAGGGTATAAGAAGCTGACAACTAGTATCAAACATTGGCTTTATTTTTAGGAATACATTCCTGAGAACGTACGTCTGAAACACAGCACTGTATGGAAGTGTACAAAGCCCGGAAAAGAAGGGAATCGAATCGTTTGAGGTGGAGTGTTGTCCACTGAAGAGCAAAAGAAACTGTTACACCTACCTAATATCGTGTAGGGCCCCCACGAGTACGCAGAAGTGCCGCAGGACGACGTGGAATTGACTCGGCTAATGTCTGAAGTAGTGCTGGAGGGAACTGGTACCATGAATCCTGCAGCGCTGTCCATGAATCCGTAAGATTACGAGGGGTGGGGATTACTTCGGAACAGCGTATTGCAAGGCATCCCTGATATGCTCAATAATGTTCATGCCTGGGGAGTCTGGTAGCCAGCGGAAGTGTTTAAACTCAGAAGAGTGTTCTTGGGGCCGCTCAGAAGCAATTCTGAACGTGTGTGGTGTCGCATTGTCCTCCTGTATTGCCCAAGTCATTCGGAATACACAGTGGGCATGAATGAATGCAGGTGACCAGACAAAATGCTTAGCACGTGTCACCTATCATGGGTCGCATATCACTCAAACTGCACTCGCCCCACACCATTAAAGAGCCTCCACCGGCTTGAACAGTCCCCCGCTGACATGCAGGGTCCGTGCATTCATGAAGCTGTCTCCATAACCATACACGTTCACCCGCTAGATACAATTTGAAATGTGACTCGTCTGACCAGACAACATGTTTCCAGTCATCAACAGTCCAGTGTCGGTGTTGACGCGACCAGACGAGGCGTAAAGCTTTGTGTCGTGCAGTCATCAAAGGTATACAAGTGGGCCTTCGGCTCCTAAAGCCCATATCGATGATGTTTCGTTGCATGGTTCGCTTCAGTGTGTCTTACCCCTTCCTTCACATGCCTTGTAGCTATTTTCCTGATAGTTTACATCTTCCAAAATTTATGTCGTTGAAACGTCTCTCTAAGTCAACAAATCCTATGAAATTTCCTTTCTCAAGTCTTTCCTCCACTGTCATGAGCAACCACAGAACTGTCTCACTGGTTCTTGTACTTTTCCTTATCCTAAAGTGATCGACATTTAGCAGATCCTCAAGAGAAACACTACATCTACTGTATACAAAAAGTTTTGCAGCCGCTCAAGCAATGATCTCTGTCTGGGACAAGCTGTGGTCATTAGGATAAACCTTTACTCAAATGCACCACTCTCTCCCAGTCAGAGATACATACGTACCTCAGAACTTCAGCCTCTACTTATCTCTGCTGGCATGTAAGCCGTTCATAAACGCGAAATATTTCGCTTTGTGATCTCTGGGCGTGGGCAGGTTACGTATCAGTACACTTTTATTCTGCCCATTAAATCTCCTACGGTTCGTCTTGCGTATATTCTCTGGTGTTTCGGCAAAAACTTTGTTTGAACGCAATTTAATTTTTTATTATTAATCAACATTGACAGTCGAAGACTTCCGTCGTAAGAAGTCACCCTCATCCTGCCACCGGCCTTGTCAAAGAGAGCGGAGGTGGGGACAGATGTTTAGGGGACTCTCTTGTCCTTGGGGTGGGAAACTGTCTTTCAGGCCGGAACGATCAGCAATGATCAATGGCATGAGGATGCAGAAGGTAGTGTAAACCAGTGCATTAAAGACACATAACGTATATACACAGGACATGTGGCCTGCAATTGGAAAAGTATTATGACCATCTCTCCATTGGCAAAAAATTCCGGAATAGTCCCCCCATTCGGATCTCCGGGAAGAGACTGCCAAAGGGAAGGTGACCATGAGAAAATAAATTGAATAACCAACGAAAGGACAACGATCTATGAGTCGGAACGTATATTGTAAGAGGCTTTAACTTGATAGGGAAGCTAGAAAAGCTGAAGGGGGAAATGCAAAGGCTCAGTCTAGATATAGTAGGGGTCAGTGAAGTGAAATGAAAAGAGGACAAAATTTCTGGTCAGATGAGTATAGGCTAATATCAACAGCAGCAGAAAATGGTATAATGGGAGTAGGATTCGTTTTGAATAGGAAGGTAGGACACAGAATTTGTTACTGTGAATAGTTCAGTGACAGTGTTGTTCTTATCAGAATCGACCGCAAACCAGCACCGATACGGACATCGACAGTTGGGACATACATGTCTACGTCGCGAGCTGAGGCTGAAGAGATAGAGAAAGTGCATGACGATACTGAAAGGATTATGCAGTACGTAAAGCGAGGTGAAAATCTGATAGTCATGGGTGACTGGAATCCAGTGGTAGGGAGAGGAGTGGAAGAAAAGGTTGCAGGAGAATATGCCCCGCGGACAAGAAATGAGAAAGGATAAAGGCTAATCGAGTTCTGTAATGAATTTCAGCTAGTAGTAGCGAATACTCTGTTCAAGAAGCATAGGAGGAATAGGTATACCTGGAAAAGGCGTGTGAAACGGGAAGATTTCAGTTACAGTACATCATGGTCAGACAGAGATTCCGCAAACAGATACTGCATTGTAAGGCGTACCCAGGAGCAGATGTAGACTAAGATAACAATTTAGTAGTGATGAATAGTAGGCCGAGGTTTAAGAGATTAGGCAAGAAAAATTAACAGGCATTGAAGTGAGGTAAGAAGTACTATGGAATGACGAGATACTCCGGAAGTTTTCTAAGGCAGTACAGTTGAAGAGGAATGGACATCTCCGAGAAAGGGCAATAACAAAAGTGGGAGTGAGAAACATAGGTCCAAAGAAAGTACCTGGGAAGAAACCATGGTTAAAGAAAGAACTAATTCAGTTGATCGATGAAAGAAGTAAAAATTAGCACCTTTTTGTAGTTTCTTCAGTTTTAATCTACAGTTCATAACAAATAGATTGTGATCAGAGTCCACATCTGCCCCTGGAAATGTCTTACAATTTAAGACCTGGTTCCTAAATCTCTGTCTTACCATTATAAAATCTATCTGATACCTTTTAGTATCTCCGGGATTCTTCCATGTATACAACCTTCTTTTATGATTCTTGAACCAAGTTTTAGCTATGATTAAGTTATTTTCTGTGCAAAATTCTACCAGACGGCTTCCTCTTTCATTTCTTCCCCCCAATCCATATTCTCCTACAATGTTTCCTTCTCTCCCTTTTTTTACTGACTATTAAGTTTTCGTCTCCCTTCACTACCTGAATAATTTCTTTTATCTCATCATACATTTCATCTGTTTCTTCATCATCTGCAGAGCTAGTTGGTATATAAACTTGTACTACTGTAATAGGCGTGGGCTTTGTGTCTATCTTGGCCACAATAATGCGTTCACTATGCTGTTTGTAGTAGCTTACCCGCACTCCTATTTTTTTATTCATTATTAAACCTACTCCTGCATTACCCCTATTTTATTTTGTATTTATAACCCTGTATTCACCTGACCAAAAGTCTTGTTCCTCCTGCCACCGAACTTCACTAATTCCCACTATATCGAACTTTAACCTATCCATTTCCCTTTTTAAATTTTCTAACATACCTGCCCGAATAAAGGATCCGACGTTCCACGCTCCGATCCGTAGAACGCCAGTTTTCTTTCTCCTGTTAACGACGTCCTCTTGAGTAGTCCCCGCCCGGAGACCCGAATGGGGGACTATTGTACCTCCGGAATATTTTACCCAAGTGGACGTCATCATCATTTAATCATACGGTAAAGCTGCATGCCCTCGGGAAAAATTATGACTGTAGTTTCCCCATGCTTTCAGCCGTTCGCAGTACCAGCACAGCAAGGCCGTTTTGGTTAACGTTACAAGGCCAGATCAGTCAATCATCCATACTGTTGCCCTTGCAACTACTGTAAAGGAACCACACGTTTGTCTGGCCTCTCAACAGATACCCCTCCGTTGAGGTTGCACCTACGGTATGGCCATCTGTATCTCTGAGGCACGCAAGCCTCCCCACCAATTCATGGGGGGGTTCTGGAGTACTTCAGATAAAATGAGGCACAATCGATGGATAACATTCCATCAGAATTTCTAAAATCATTGGAGGAAGTGGCAAGGAAACTACTCGCACTGGTGTGTAGAGTGTATGAGTGGCGACATATTATCTGACTTTCAGAAAAATATTACCCACACAATTCTGAAGAATGAAAGAGCAGACAAGTGCGACAATTATCCCATGATTAGCTTAATAGCTCACGAAGCCAGGTTGCTGACAAGGATATATACATAAGAATTGAAAAGAAAATTGAGGACGTGTTACACGACGATCAGTTTGGCTTTAGGATAGTTGAAGGCACCAGAGACGCAATTCGGACATTGTGATTGTTAATGGAAGCAAGAATAAAGAAAAATCAGGACACGCTCGTAGGATTTGTTGACCTGCAAAAAACGTTCGACGATGTAAAATGGTGCAAGATGTTTATAATTCTGAGACAAATAGGGATAAGGTACAGGGGGATATGGGT
Source organism: Schistocerca americana (assembly GCF_021461395.2). NCBI lineage: Eukaryota > Metazoa > Arthropoda > Insecta > Orthoptera > Acrididae > Schistocerca > Schistocerca americana. The sequence goes on along the minus strand of NC_060122.1, from coordinate 745,382,830 downwards.
AATATACATTAAGTGCAAGAGCCAAGAGGAAATAATAAGAGTGAACGACCAAGAACGAAGTGCCCTGATTATAAACAGTGTAAAACAGTGATGTAATCTTTCGCCCTTACTGTTCAGTCTGTATGTCGAGGAAGCAATGACAGAAATAAAAGAAATATTCAGGAGTGGAATTAAAATTCAAGGTGAAAGGATATCAATGATACGATTCGCTGATGACGTTGCTATACTGAGTGAGACTGAAGAAGAATTGCAGGATCTGCCGAATGGAATGAATAATGACTATGGAGTATGGATCGAGAGCAAAGAAGAAAGACGAAGGTTATGAGAAGTAGTGGAAATGAGAACAGCGAGAAACGTAAGGTGACGGTCACGAAGTAGACGACTTTAAGGAATACTGCTACATAGGCAGCAAAGTAGCCAATGACGGACGGAGTAAGGAGGGCATCAAAAGAATACTAGCACTGGCAAAAAGAGCGTTCATGGCCAAAACAAGTCAAGTAGTACCAAACATAGGCCTTAATTTGAGGAAGAAATTTCTGAGAATGAACGTTTGGAGCACAGCATTGTATGGTAATGAAACATGGATTGTGGGGAAACAGGAACAGAAGAGATTAGAAGCATTTGAGATATAGTGCTAAGGACGAATGTTGAAAATTAGGTGGACTGATAAGGTAAGGAATGAGGAGGTTCTGCGCAGAATCAGAGAGGAAAGGAACATGTGGAAAACACTGACACAGAGAAAGGACAGGATGATAGGACATCTGTTAAGACATCAGAGATTGACTTCCACGGTTCTATAGGGAGTCGTAGATGGCGAAAAATGTAGAGGAAGGCAGAGGTTGGAATACACCCAGCAAATAATTGAAGACCTAGGTTGCAAGTGCTGCTCTGAGATGAAGAGCTTGGCACAGGAGCCGCATCTAACGATTCAGAAGATTGATGACTCAAAAATAAATAAATAAATAAAAAAGGCGGATCCAGCGTAAACGAACGCTGATCGTGATGGCTTTATAGGCGTGCAGTATTGACGGAAACCGTCCCATTACAAACAGAATTATTTTTGAATCGGAATTTTACGTGTCCGTTAAACACAGCGGTCCCAAATTAATCTAGTGTGTTATTCGTTCGGTCTATATTTATTAACAGAAGCAGAAAAACACGAAGAATAATCAGTACTCCATCAGCGACTTGGCAGGGCTTCTGTATGCCGACAGCAGTCGGCATGGGCCGAGTACTGTTGCTGCTGCAGTACTGATTATTCTTCGTGTTGTACTGTCACTGTTAACAATACATATCGATAAAACGAATATCACACGAGACTAATTTTGGACCACTCTGTGGAATGGGCACGTAAATTCCACCCCTAAATCATTTCGTTTATAACGAGAAACAAACCGGTGCTTTCCACCTACGCTGGGCGTCGCATCAAAGAGCTGATGAGCAATATTTGTTAGGCTTGACCCCAGCTACACGTTGCTAAAACGAAATTGCAAAAATCTGTCGAAACACCAGAGAAAAAGCGCCTGACGTCTCTTAAGATAGGCACACTGTATATATTGTTGTTTCACTTTACGAGGGCGTGATATTAATATTATGACTATGCTCGTACAGAAATTGATCATTTCCATGCCAAATACAGCAGACGCAGAGAAAATTTTCACATTTTTTTTATGAGGAATGACAGAAAACTTTTGTTTTTATTCCTCTTGGAACAATCGAAATACTTTTTGGTTAAATGCCTACAGTAGGTGGTGTGCTGAAGGTACTTTCGTGGACGTCGTGCTATCTGAAATTATGATCTGACAATCCAACGCCATGTACTTACTCTCATTTATTTCCTGCGTCATTATTATTTGATTTCACATTAAATTAATGTAAGTAACTTTAATTCATTTTGAACCGAACTGACATACTTAGAAGCTTGTTTCTATTTCAGAATAAACGAGAACAGAAATTGTTATTGTCTCATGTGTGAAACTACTTTTGTCTAATTGTATAACAACTTGGTATGAACTGCACATCGAAATCGGCTGGTTTCAAATGCAGTGAAAGTTTATGTATACACCAAGGATGTCAACACATAGCCACGGAGAAAAGAGTTCTGCTACTTTTAAAATGCTATGCTTGTATTACATGCATGTCGTATTGGTACTAACACATTAGTTAGCCTACAACAATCCCAACGATTTACTAGGTTCCCGCATCTCGTGGTCGTGCGGTAGCGTTCTCGCTTCCCACGCCCGGGTTCCCGGGTTCGATTTCCGGCGGGGTCAGGGATTTTCTCTGCCTCGTGATGGCTGGGTGTTGTGTGATGTCCTTAGGTTAGTTAGGTTTAAGTAGTTCTAAGTTCTAGGGGACTGATGACCACAGATGTTAAGTCCCATAGTGCTCAGAGCCATTTGAACCATTTGATTTACTAGGAAATACTGCCAGACATGACTATGAGGAGTTACTCTCATATTATTCATTGAAAACATTTAAGAATTAGCAAACGACCATTTGAGATGTTCGTTACCGTTCATCTCTTCCTATCTAACTGTACCTAACAAATATACCCCATTCCACCATCACGATCTGAAGATCACACGATTGTCCATGCCGCGCATGTCATCTTTTGCCATGTACCCGTGGTCTAGGGGTAGCGTCTTTGATTCATAATCAAAACGTCTTTGGTCCAGGGTTCGATCCCCGCCACTGCTAAATTTTGATAAATAATCAGCATTGGCGGCCGAAGACTTCCGGCATAAGAAGTCAGCGTCATTCTGCCAACGGCCTTGTCAAAGAGGGCGGAGGAGCGGATAGAGGTTCAGGGCACTCTCTTGTCTTAGGGGTGGGAAATTGCCCCTAATGGCGGAAGAATCAGCAATGATCAATTACATGAGGATGCAGAAGGCAATGGAAACCACTGCATTAAAGACACGTAACGTGTATCCACAGGACATGTGGCCTGTGATTGAAGAAGTGTCATGATCTCTCCATTGGCAAACGATTCCGGAATAGTCCCTCATTCGGATCTCCGGGAGGGGACTCCCAAGTGGGAGGTTACCATGAGAAAAAGATTGAATAGTCAACGAAAGGATAACGTTCTACGAGTCGGGGCGTGGAATGTCAGAAGCTTGAACGTGGTAGGGAAACTAGAAAATCTGAAAAGGGAAATGCAAAGGCTCAATCTAGATGTAGTAGGGGTCAGTGAAGTGAAGTGGAAGGAAGACAAGGATTTCTGGTCAGATGAGTATCGGGTAATATCAACAGCAGCAGAAAATGGCATAACAGGTGTAGGATTCGTTATGAATAGGAAGGTATGGCAGAGGGTGTGTTACTGTGAACAGTTGAGTGACCGGGTTGTTCTAATCAGAATCGACAGCAAACCAACACCGACAACGATAGTTCAGGTGTACATGCCGACGTCGCAAACTGGAGATGAACAGATAGAGAAAGTGTATGAGGATATTGAAAGGGTAATGCAGTATGTAAAGTGGGACGAAATTCTAATAGTCATGGGCGACTGGAATGCTGCTGTAGGGGAAGGAGTAGTAGAAAAGGTTACAGGAGAATATGGGCTTGGAACAAGGAATGAAAGAGGAGAAAGACTAATTGAGATCTGTAACAAGTTTCAGCTAGTAATAGCGAATACCCTGTTCTTGAATCGCAAGAGGAGGAGGTATACTTGGAAAAGGCCGGGAGATACGGGAAGATTTCAATTAGATTACATCATGGTCAGACAGAGATTCCGAAATCAGATACTGTGTTGTATGGCGTACCCAGGAGCAGATATGGACTCAGATCACAATATAGTAGTGATGAAGAGTAGGCTGAAGTTCAAAACTTTAGTCAGGAAGAATCAATACCCAAAGAAGTGGGATAAGGAAGGACTAAGGAAGTTCTCTAACGCTATAGATACAGCAATAAGGAATAGCGCTGTAGGCAGTACAGTTGAAGAGGAGTGGACATCTCTAAAAAAGGGCCATCACAGAAGTTGGGAACGAAAACATAGGTACAAAGAAGGTAGCTGCGAGGAAACTATGGGTAACAGAAGAAATACTTCAGTTCAAAAATGGTTCATATGGCTCTGAGCACTATGAGACTAAACTTCTAAGGTCATCAGTCCCCTAGAACTTAGAACTACTTAAACCTAACTAACGTAAGGACAGCACACACATCCATGCCCAAGGCAGGATTCGAACCTGCGACCGTAGCGGTCGCGTGGTTCCAGACTGTAGTCCCTAGAACTGCTCGGCCACCCCGGCCGGCAAATACTTCAGTTGATTGATGAAAGGAGGAAGTACAAACATTTTCCGGGAAAATCAGGAATACAGAAGTACAAGTCGCTGAGGAATGAAATAAATAGGAAGTGCAGGGAAGCTAAGAAGAAATGGCTGCAGGAAAAATGTGAAGACATCGAAAAAGATTTGATTGTCGGAAAGACAGACTCAGCATACAGGAAAGTCAAAACAACCTTTCGTGACATTAAAAGCAACGGTGGCAACATTAAGAGTGCAACGGGAATTCCACTGTTAAATGCAGAGGATAGAGCAGATAGGTGGAAAGAATACATTGAAAGCCTCTATGAGGGTGAAGATTTGTCTGATGTGATAGAAGAAGAAACAGGCGTCGATTTAGAAGAGATAGGGGATCCAGTATTAGAATCAGAATTTAAAAGAGCTTTGGAGGAGTTACGGTCAAATAAGGCAGAAGGGATAGATAACATTCCATCAAAATTTCTAAAATCATTGGGGGAAGTGGCAACAAAATGACTATTCACGTTGGCTCAAAAATGGCTCTGAGTACTATGGGACTTAACATCTTAGGTCATCAGTCCCCTAGAACTTAGAACTACTTAAACCTAACTAACCTAAAGACAGCACACAACACCCAGTCATCACGAGGCAGAGAAAATCCCTGACCCCGCCGGGAATCGAACCCGGGACCCCGGGCGTGGGAAGCGAGAACGCTACCGCACGACCACGAGCTGCGGACATTTCACGTTGGTGTGTAGAATATATGAGTCTGGCGACATACCATATGACTTTCGGAAAAGCATCATCCACACAATTCCGAAGACGGCAAGAGCTGACAAGTGCGAGAATTATCGCACAATCAGCTTCACAGCTCATGCATCGAAGCTGCTTACAAGAATAATATACAGAAGAATGGAAAAGAAAATTGAGAATGCGCTAGGTGACGATCAGTTTGGCTTTAGAAAAAGTAAAGGGACGAGAGAGGCAATTCTGATGTTACGGCTAATAATGGAAGCAAGGCTAAAGAAAAATCAGGACACTGTCATATGATTTGTCGACCTGGAAAAAGCGTTCGACAATATAAAATGGTGCAAGCTGTTCGAGATTCTGAAAAAAGTAGGGGTAAGCTATAGGGAGAGACGGGTTATATACAATATGTACAACAACCAAGAGCGAATAATAAGAGTGGAGGATCAGGAACTAAGTGCTCGTATTAAGAAGTGTGTAAAACAAGGCTGTGGCCTTTCGCCCCTACTCTTCAATTTGTACATCGAGGAAGCAATGATGGAAATAAAAGAAATGTTCAGGTGTGGAATTAAAATACAAGGTAAAAGAATATCAATGATACGATTCGCTGATGACATTGCTATACTGAGTGAAAGTGAAGAAGAATTAAATGATCTGCTGAACGGAATGAACAGTCTAATGAGTACACAGTATGGTTTGAGAGTAAATCGGAGAAAGACGAAGGTAATGAGAAGTAGTAGAAATGAGAACAGCGAGAAACTTAACATCAGGATTGATGGTCACGAAGTCAATGAAGTTAAGGAATTCTGCTACCTAGGCAGTAAAATAACCAATGACGGACGGAGCAAGGAGGACATCAAAAGCAGACTCGCTATGGCAAAAAAGGCATTTCTGGCCAAGAGAAGTCTACTAATATCAAATATCGGCCTTAATTTGAGGAAGAAATTTCTGAGGATGTACGTCTGGAGTACAGCATTGTATGGTAGTGAAACATGGACGCTGGGAAAGACGGAACGGAAGAGAATCGAAGCATTTGAGATGCGGTGCTATAGACGAATGTTGAAAATTAGGTGGACTGATAAGGTAAGGAATGAGGAGGTTCTGTGCAGAATCAGAGAGGAAAGGAACATGTGGAAAACACTGACACAGAGAAAGGACAGGATGATAGGACGTCTGTTAAGACATCAGAGAATGACTTCCACGGTTCTATAGGGAGTCGTAGATGGCAAAAGATGTAGAGGAAGGCAGAGGTTGGAATACAGCCAGCAAATAATTGAAGACGTAGGTTGCAAGTGCTACTCTGAGATGAAGAGTTTAGCACAGGAAAGGAATTCGTGGCGGGCCGCGTCAAACCAGTAAGTAGACTGATGACCAAAAAAAAAAAAGCGTCAGTCGGAAACGGCCTGGAGGTGCACGTAGTCAGCACATCACTTTGAAAGTCATTCTCAGCTTATCCTTCGCTTTCGAGCAGCTTCGCAATTGGCTTCATGAAGCTGAGCACACCTCGTCCCTGTCCTTTCACCGAGAGGCGAACTAATAAATCCAACATCTGCCGGCCGGCCGCTGTGGCCGAACGGTTCTAGGCGCTTCAGTCTGGAACCGCGCGACCGCTACGGTCGCAGGTTCGAATCGTGGATGTGGCCTGGCTGTGTGTGATGTCCTTATATTAGTTAGGTTTAATTAGTTCTACGTTCAAGGGGACTAGTGACTTCAGACGTTAAATCCCATAGCGCTCAGAGCCATTTGAACCATTTGAACCAACATCTGCCAAGAAGTTTCATATCAGAGCACATTCCACTGCAGAGTGAAAGTCTCATTCTGGGAACATCCTCCAGGATGTCACTAAGCTATGTCTCCACAATATCCCTTCTTCCCAGCGTGCTAATTCTGCTAGGTTAGTAGAAGAGCTTCTGTGGAGTTTGGAAGGTAGGAGACGAGGTACTGACAGAATTGAAGCTGTGAGGACAGGTCGTGAGTCGTGCTTGGGTAGCTCAGGTGGTAGAGCACTTACCTGGGGAAGGCAATGTTTCGAGTTCGAATCTCGGGCTGGCACACAGTTTTAATCTACCAGGAAGTTTCAAATCTAACATCGTAAATACGCGAAATCCCCTCCCTGCCTGCCTGCCTGCCTCCCTCCCTCCCTCCCTCCCTCCCCCCCCCCCTCTCTCTCTCTCTCTCTCTCTCTCTCTCTCTCCCTCCCCCCCCCCCTCTCTCTCTCTCTCTCTCTCTCTCTCCCTCCCTCTTTCTCGTATGCGCACACACCTTATGCCCGCCATTATTTATGTTCAGTGGTATATGCTACTGGCTTAAAACGTCTTCCAAAAAGATTGTCAATTAAGAATCCCAGTTCCCAATAACTAGTGTATAATTGATCAAAGATTTTGAAGTATCCGGATCCAGATAAAAATAAAAAATTTAAACTCTCATAAATGTTTTATGAAAATGAAAGGTATAACCAGCAACATTTAAAAATAACTCTTCCATCACAAAGAAAAAGTACCCACCTAGCAAACAATTACTGATCATTAAATTAAGTTGGGAAATTGTAGTTGCACTATCCAGTCCACTACATCACTGAGTTGTCTTCTTCTACATTGAAACTAACATCTACACTGAACAAATCATGTCATGGCGTATGGCAGAGGGTACTTTGACTACTCACCGGTGCCTAATAGTCGTCAACGGAAACGCATATTTCCTACAGATCCCGATAGTGGTCATATGTGGACCCAGCTGATCCAATGACGAACGCCTGCTCAGCCTCGCCTGCAATGGCTCCAACTGCGAATTCCCTTTGCCACCACGATATAGGGAGGCCGGCGGCGCCTCTGTACACTCCACTCTCAGCTGCAGTCTTCCGACAGTCCTAGTCTTAGTCAGCCTTTGACAGTTCTCTCGTGCATTAGTGGCGGGGTTCTCACATTGCACGACACGTAATAGCTGAACTTCCTTGCTGTTTGTTGTTTTGTAAAGTTACTTCGCAGTGCTTGGAGAAAGCTGTATCTTAAGTAAAAGTTCAGTTTGCTGTATTTCCGTGTTGCTAACCATTTTTGGTCCCTCCAGCTTCCCTACGATGACAGCTGCTGTAACAGTCTATAGCCACCTCTCCTTATACGTTGTGTAAGAAGCAGTACACAACGTCTACTACTCTCGCTTCCCACATTTCCTGCTCCACTCACGAACTGTTCGTGGGAAGTACGAGTGCTGGTAGGTCTCAGTGAGACATCGAATCTCTCTAATTTTACCTTCATAGTCTTTCGGTGACACGAATTTAGGAGGAGGCAATTTATGGTTTGACCTTTTTAATGACAGTACACTGTCAAAAATTTAGCAGTAAACCAGTCGGACAGTCTCGATACTTCTCTTTTAGTCTGCTGCTGGAATTAGATGAGCTCCACCGGATCTACAATTTTCGACGCCATCTATGACATGAATACAAGAAATCATGAAACTACTGAAACTGGTACTAAAACAAAACTACTTCGAACTTAAAAATGATAAATGCACCCAGGAAGATGGTGTTGCAATGGAATGTAACATTGCAGGAACCATAGCTGAGATCTATGGAGGTGGTATCTGTTCTTTTGGATATGTCCGAAAGGAGAGATACCATCTCCATATATAGTTAAGACTAACCGGTCATTAACCTTCTTCTTCTGTGCGGACGCACACCCAAACTCTTACGGGACTTGGTCAGATTGTCTGCCGCGAGTAATGTGTATAGTGGACAGGGGCACCACGAATGTAGTGTGCGCACATTAATTTGGGAATGTTGGTCTCACTGGGAGCGTGCAAGGCATAAATCCCTGCAGTCGCACTATCCTCTGTGCCCTCGGTGGCTCAGATGCATAGAACGTCTGCCATGTAATCTGGAGATCCCGGGTTCGAGTCCAAGTCGGTACACACAGCGTAGGGTCTTGATTTAATTATCATAGCTGAGATCATCCTAAACATTACAGACTAAATTCTTCAATCCAACTAACCCACTAACAAAAAAAAATATATAAAAAAAATAGTACACTATTTCCTGCACGTTGATGATACTCTGGTGCTAATAGGAGGATACAACAGTGGCAGACAACTGTTACATAAGACGCTAAATGAACTACACGCTAAATCAAATTCACAATGGAACCTGAAACCAATAATACTATAGATATTTTTGATGTGACAGTCAAAAATCGTACCAATGAGCACAAATTTCAGATGTACCGAAAACATGCAATATCAGACAACATTATTAACGCAAATTGTGGCCACCCGAAAACACACTAATATGCATACTTTAACACCATCATTAACAGACTACCAAATCTATATTTAGAACATTCATCCATACAATAAGAATTGACAGTCCTTACTTACGTAGCTGAGCAAAATAACCTTGATCCCAGCATAGTGTGAAAATTGTATGGCAAACGCCTCAAACCTGAATCCACTAAAATCCAAAGCGACATAAAATTAACAAATGAAATACCTACGAAACAAAAGTTCAAATACATACCGCAGACTTACATAGGACAAATATCCAACGAACTAAGCACATACTAAAAAAGACAGCAGTTAAATTCGCTTACAGAACCAGACACCACCTCAGAACACTAATCCATTCCCATAAAGCAAAACTACCACTACAAACAACCAGGCACATATAAAATAAATTGTAAAAACTGTGAAAGGTTCTACATAGGACAGACAGGCAGAAACTTTGAAATTAGGTACAGGGAACACACAAGAATTACCGACACAAACTAATCCACGTTCTTCAAACATTTAAAAACAGAAAATAATGAAACTGATCACATAACAAAGGCAATGAATATCTTATCAGAGGTATTTGAAATGAACATTTTGGAAGAAAGCGAAATCTATACACACTCAGGGACTGACTCCAGTAAATATTAAACGAACGCACGTACCTAAAACATAAAAACTTTCTAGGTAACTTTGTTGAAATAATACAGCTCGACCCGTGTTATTCGTAATAAAATTAAAACAGAGATACATACACCCTACAAAAACATAACAAAGATTATTATAATACCACACTGTAGAGAGTTACGATTCATAGACATAAGAGTAAACAAATTGTAATAGTACGGCAACGCTGTATTAGCTGTCAATCGTAGCAGTCAAAACCACAACAGTATATATAAGCGATAAAAGACCTAGCTTACCTCTACGAACGACAGCAATTAATAAACATTAAGCTAAATATTTAAAAACTTGGCTGCAGTTGGAAACGGCCCATGCAACAGTAAGGTTGTAAGACAGCAACAGCGCCACATTGCAATATGGAAGTAAAACAAAATTGTTCTTAGTTATGATGTCACAACTTCTATCAAAGTGTATTTGGTTGCAGATAGCCTGAAGATGGCAATACTACCGAAATAGGCCTATTGCTAACGTGAAACTTCTAGTAATTAGCAATTATAGCAGCATTCTGGTAATTACCATATTTTATTATTTTGTGTCATTACAAGACATCTAGGGCCCAATAGAAAATAAAAATACTTGACTGAAACACTTTGCACTTACTAAGCGACTTGTAGAGAAATACCCATTTCTAGTTCGGATCTTATTTCCTTTGTTAATTCATTCTAATATGGATCAGAGATTGACGAGCAATAGTCAGATGTGGCTGAACGAGGGATTTAAAACCTAACTCTTTTATAGGTAGTTTACAATTTCCGAGGAATCTTGCAAATATTCTCAGTCTGGCACCTGCCTTACCTACGATTAATTTGAAGTGGCGGTTCCATTATAAATCACTCCATACGCAAACTCTTTGATATTTTGTGGGTGTGGTGCCTTCAAGTGGCTGGTCTGCAACCGTTTCTTCATACATGGATCTTTCAGTCTGTTTATGGTCAATATGTTACATTTGTGTATGTTGTGGATCAATTTCCAATCCCTACACCAAGCGTCGAATCTCTGCAGGTCTTCCTGCATTTCGGTAGAATTTTGAAGCGTTGCAACGTCACCGTATGCAACAACATAGTCTACACTAAACGAAATAAAACATCTGACGTTGTTCACTAGGTCCTTTACGTGTACCTTGAAAAATGCGCTGGGTACACACAAAGATTTCTGAACTCTCCTTTGCGAATGACATACTATGTACTGCTTGTTAGAACCACACAGTTGGTCTGATATTCCGTATACTCTTATTTTGTTCATTGGGTGACTGCATGGAACTATATCGAATACTTGGTAGTCAAGGACCACGACAACCTGGGCGCTAGTATTTACTGCCTTCTGAATCTCGTGAGCGAAGAGAGCGAGTTGGGATCCACATGATTCATTTAGAAGGGATTTACTGCTTCTAGGAGTCTTATTACGCGAATATAAAACATGTTGAGCTCCATAGTACGGTACATTTCTGGCAGAAATGGAGAAAGTTTTGTTGCGAACTTGAGAGATTCCATGCCCTCTTTTGGATGTCACCTCTCATTTTCATCAATTTTATTAATGTACTATGTCATTGCACGGTAGTAACAGACCTTATAAGGTTATTGTAATGAGAGTATTTGCACTGAGAGCTCAAAAATACTTTTCACTTGATTCCTAAACATGTTGGGTTACTTCCCTGTATGGCCTGTTTAAAGCAAGCATCGGAGGACGCGGCACACGGCATTTCCCGTTGGGGGCTGCAGTTCCCTGAATTCTAAGGGGTTCGTATAATAGGCTTAAGCGCCTGGTGGAACGACTGACGTCGGTCGAGTTTCGCCTATTGTATGCGTTGGGAAACGACCTGCGAGACGTCTGAGTGTCGACGCAGTTTATGTATTTACCGTTCCGGCGCGTCTGGGACGAAGATTCCTGGCACCGACTGACTGCATTGTCCTCTTGATTCTGAGATTACTTGTGGACTGTGCCATGCTGGGTGCGACTGTCTGGCACCGGAATACCGGTGGTCTAGGCAGGTTGTTTTCATAGCCGGTCAAACGTCAAGTTCAGTGCCCTTAGTTGAATAGCAGAGACATGATTGGTCAACTTAACTGATGCTAATTGACGTCATAAAACCCTGCTCAAAATTGGAGGGAATGGTCGCTATTGGCGTGAATGATGTTCTGAGACAGTGTGGGGGAATTTTGGAATCAGAACTGAATGCTGATTCGCAGTTTTTCGAGGAGAGTAGGGAGTAGAGCAATGTTGGCTTCGCTCTTGCGTTGCACGGGCAGTGGAATTCAGGATCCGATATTCCTCGGAGTCGGACGGTCTTGCGACTTGGTCGCTCGTTTTCGGAAGAACATAGAATTCTTGGACAGCTTTCGTGGACAGGGTTTGACACAGAGTTGCTGCACGGCAGAAGTCGGCGCCTACATCATCAGAACGCTGCCTACAGACAACGTGTTCCGGATTTCAGTACTGGTACAGTATTTTGCGGCTCCGGTATTGTAGGACCTCATCAATTTTATACTGAATCCCTCAGCAGCACGTGCGCTCTCTTTGCTACGAGTCCACCTTGCTTGTTTCTCCATGTGATCCCATTTGAGCTCTCACTACTAATTGCGATACTGCTGTATAGTCGGGAGATTAATATTTTATTCATTAATATCTCCAGTCATTATCGTGAATCTATTGCATCACAGAGAGCAGGAGCCCCTTGTTCTCGAGCCAACTCTTATTCTCATAATATTTCAGTATATCCTATCCTTTAATCTACTGTGTGTGTCGACAATCATGTGCATTTATGTTCTGATATATAATAAATCTCATTGTGTTATTTAATCCGCATATCATTTCGTAGATATAGGCAGAATCCCATTTCCTGTTGTTTATTATGGTAAAGTTCTCTTTCTTTGAGTAGATTACGATTTTTATTAAATTATTGTGAGTGTGCACTCCTTATTTTTCCAACTAGCAGGGTCCACCATCATTTCCTTCGTTACCATTGTGCGCATTATTAATTATTTGGTAAATAAGGAGGGGGACGAGTGCATGTCTCATTCTCATGCAAGATTCGTCTGAATTAAAGAGGTACAAACTCTTCTCCACCCCGGCACCTCGCAAACTTAGTGGCTTTTACCCTGTTTGACATTCATGCTACGATTTAAAGGTGGATCAATAAAATCTTCTCGATTTACAAGCCTCATCATTTAGAATAAAATACGCGAGCGTAATTAATGCCACCTGCAACCAGACTTCCCAAGCTTTACGTACTGCCGAAGATACATAAGGAAAATGTTCCTCTGAACCACATATTTTGTTCATCAGTTCATTCACCTACAGACTGGCAAGACACCTGGTATGGTTATTACCGTCCAACCTGGGACACTGCGAACATTACGTTGTTAACTAGCAATCATTCACTGAAACTCTCGAGAAAATAAAGATAAGCCAAAATGGCATGATGTTTACTCTGGAAGTTGTGTAACTTCTTACGAGATAGCAGGTAGAAGAAGTGCTGGATCTTTTGGCCCAGAGCTTCCACCTAAGGTAGTCACGTTCTTTCGTCATGCCTTAACGACAGCTTTCTTTCTGTACCGTAACGAATATTATAAGATGAAGAATGCCACAACCATGGGATCCCCTCTGTGTCCGGCCATCGCGAACTTCTTCCTGGAGCACTTTGAGGAGTAAGCTCTGAACTCTGCGAGGTTGTAAACATCCTTGATAAGGTCTCATGGTGAAAATACACTGCAGTGGTTCGTCGACCTCATGAACGGAGTCCATCCCAACATTAAATTTATTATCGTGTTGGAGAGGGACGGCAAACTTCCGTTCTTCGATGTTACAGTTGAATAGGAGGCAGCAAGCCGGCTTGCTCATTCAGCGTACAGGAAATCTATGCATACTGACCAGTAATTAAACGCCAACAGTTTTCACCACCGTGTACGCAAGAAAGCGGTACTGAATACCTTAGTACCGCAAGGAAAAGAGTTTCAACATGTCAAGCACCTGTTCACAGAAAATGGTTACAGCAAGGGCGAAATTACTAACCTTTCGAGTGCCAGCGATGAAAGATGCCTCATGAATGACGGAAGACGCCAAACCAGCTGCATTCCTTCCATACTGTGGAGTAACAATTAACAAGACGCGGCGCATGCTGAAGAGACATAGGCGGACCAGTACTCTAGTCCCGTTGAAGACAACACAGGACTTCGAATTCCTACCGTGTAAAGTGTCCCCTATGAATGTGGCAGCATTTGCATTGCTCAAACTATTCGCACTGTTACCGAGCGTTTTGCAATGCTTTCATAACATATCAAACAAAGTTACACTTGAACAGTCGGCCATGGCTAAACATTGACTAGAAAACGGCCATGAAGTACAGTTTGGTAAGACAAGATTTTGACTCAAACACTGGGATTTTATTAAAGAAGCGAGCGAAATTGGAGTAAATAGCAACAATTTTAATAAAGACAAGAGCTGGGCTTAGAACATAGGTTTGACGTTTGTAGGGACACGAGAGAGGAAGTTTCACACGAGGCGCGCGCCCCTCGCAACGTATGACGTCACTCGAGTCTACTGCGAGACGGAGCCAATAAAAGCTCCACAACCTGCTTTCCGCGCAAGTAGCAATCCGGCCCTCTCTGGAAGCTTACAAACGCGCCGTTACATATATGTAATCAGAGCACCGTGCCAGTCCCGGCAGTTAGTGATTCCAACTCCTGATAACGACTGCGGAGACATAGCCCTAGAAGACTCACAATGACGGTGGCATTTAAAAGCTGTACAACAGAGAGACGCCGTGCCTTTACATGTACAACGTGGGAGGCTCTTAGCGAGGCTCGATTTGATTGATTTGCGAGTGTGTCCGCTTGTAACAGGCACATAGGTGACGGCAAATGACATTGTTCCACATTCAAATATTATAAAAATTGTGCTACACCGAACTAAAAATTGATTGTTTTCTTTTTTCGTCAGTTTAATATGTTTGTTACTCCTTCACGCTGAGGCGGCTGGACGGACTTGGAGAAACTTTAGCCTATACCCTGAATTAACACACAGGTTCTTTTAGTCCTGAGAAAGAAACGATTTCGGTGGGATGGACAACGTGACTGCTGTTGGGTAGGTAACATGACTAAAATAGGGTCGACGAAAGTTAACTGTCAAATGAATGCTTTAAGTTTAGTGTGGAAATCAGTTTTTCTCCCGTAAGTAAACGAGGGAATTGTGAGCGACATGCATTTTCTTAGCTTCTCCCAGCGACTCAAAATTTGGTGGTCTTCTGTTATCTCGATGTTGCGCGGTTTGCTTGTGCCTCAATACCTCCAAAAGATATTTATGTACGGTGCATACGAGTGGAGGCGATTTTCGGCATTAACATTTCTTCATAAATAACTGTTTAACCTCGGGTAACACGGCGGGCACAGTTAGTTTCATCATAAAGGAAAACATTAATTGGACACTTAAAAAATAAGTCACAAAATCAAATTGTATATCTACAGGACTTTCCATGATAATCATAGGTAAACGATTATTTATCCTGTAGGGTGACAATTGTCGTAAGTAGCTCATAGGCGTCCAAGAGACGTAAGGCCTGCGTGTTATAGGCAACTATTAATATCACCATTGTTTGCCTTGATGTTGTAACCTGTATGTGTCCTAAGATCCGATGATGGCGGCTTTAGTTTCGCCGAAACCGGTAATCATGGAATAAAAAGAATTTCTGCGATCTTGGCTACCAGTATACTGTTTTAAGATTATTTATCCTCTGTATGTCAGTATCTGTACCGCTGAGATATGGAGTTCGGCCCTCGTTTGTTATAAATTTTCCACATTAACACTGGCTCGGACGGATCTTTCATATTCGTGATGCAGTTATTTGATCTTCTTTTGCATTAGCACGGCTATAGCGTCCTTAAAACTCAGCAGAGTAACTGTACCTCCCAGAATTTCTTTGCGAGTTTTCTCAAAGCGTGCCACTGAGTAAGTGCCAGAACTTGATATAAACTTCCACCTGCAAACCGTCGGGACCGGCCGATTTGTGCTTTGGTATCTTTCGGTGCAAAGTTCAGTTTAAGTGAAGCATTGATAAAGAAGAAGAGAAATTATACTATCCAAACGGTGAAAAGTGGAAACAGTAATTCCACAGCAGTGTTTACGTTGGAGTATCGCCCTGAGTTGTGCTTAATAACTGACAAGGGTACAGCTGTGCCGGGCGGGGTGGCCGAGTGGTTCTAGGCGTTACAGTCCTAAACCGCGTGACTGCTACGGTCGCAGGTTCGAATCCTGCCTCGGGCATGGCTGTGTGTGATGTCCTTAGTTTAGTTAGGTTTAAGTAGTTCTAAGTTCTAGGGGACTGATGACCTCAGAAGTTAAGTCCCATAGTGCTCAGAGCCATTTTTGGTACAGCCGTCCGTATCCGCCGTTTGAGTTTCTTCCTTCACTAGTATCATGTATGGATGTCAAAAGTGTGGTTGCTATATACTTCCCACGACTTCACTATTGTACCAGGAAGACATAAGGGATCCTAATAGAATCGTTTAGGGAAAATTTTGGAGTTAATTAGAAGTTAAAATGAATTTCAGCAACGAAACCTTTCGTTGAGGTCACGAACATATTTTGTCACTTTAATCTGTCTCCGACGGCATGTGTGGAATTTATTGGGAATTTCTCTCTCTCTCTCTCTCTCTCTCTCTCTCTCTCTCTCTCTCTCTCTCTCCCTCTTGCATATTGTGGCCAATACCTCAGCCGACGGTTCTTAAATCTCACAGTGAGCTAAAGCAATAACAGCTGTCGTCGTATCAATCTTCAGAAGTATCTACTGTTGCGGCTACTATTCTCCCATTAGCATACATTAAACGAGAGGCGCAATTAATGTTTGCGCTCGTGACACGGTACTGCTGAAGTTTTCTATGTCAACATCTTCTGGAAGTCCTTAACAAACTGGGTTAAAATAGATCTACATCTATACTCACAATTCATATTCCGCCGTGTGCAAGTGTACTGCTAAGTACCACCGTTATATTCCCCATTCCATTTTCCAGTCATGTGTACTACGCTTTAAGAACGATTGTTGATAAGTCTCAGTCTTCGCTCATTTCTCTCTAATTTTACGTACATGATGAAGATATTATCATTATTCGATACAATTTTTCTCCTCTTCTTTTCACATCGAAGGGAATCGCAGTAGCGCAGTTTTGTGTTCTAAATTGTAATCAAAGGAATTATTAATTTTCATTTTCTGTTGTTGTCCCTTAATATTTATTAACGTTTTGTTAAAACAGTTTTATGTGTATGAAACTGTAATTCAGCTGACAAGTTTTAAGCATTTTAAATGACATAACACTCCACGAGAGAGAGAGAAGCTTTGAAATGTTTATGTTTCGACAGGCTTCCCAAACTGGCTGTTTTCTATAAAATGAGAAATTTGAACTTAACGACCAAACATGCTACTTCTCAACTTTTTCTGTTTTATATGTCATTTTCCTTAGGACCAAATTGAGGAACAGGTCTCCATCGTTATGAAATGAATCAGTAAATGAAAATATAGCAGAAGAGTAATAATAAATAGAATGGAACGAATATGTATCTTTTTCAGATGACAAAATTTAAATAAACATAAATTTAAATAAACGTTATCAACAATGTAACACAAAAACTAACTTAATATTTTCATTTTCCTAGGTTGGTTGGTTGGTTATTTGGGGAAGGAGACCAGACAGCGTGGTCATCGGTCTCATCGGATTAGGGAAGGATGGGGAAGGAAGACAGCCGTGCCCTTTCAGAGGAACCATCCATGCATTTGCCTGGAGTGATTTAGGGAAATCACGGAAAACCTAAATCAGGATGGCCGGACGCGGGATTGAACCGTCGTCCTTCCGATTTTCCTAGGAGTTCCCCGGCTTAGTTGAAGGGGTGTGCCATGAGGAAACTCTTCAGTTTACACTTGAAAGTGCGTAGATTACTGCTAAGATTCTTGAATTCACGTGGCAGCTTATCGAAAATAATGCAGCAGAATACTGCACACCTTTCTGCACAAGAGTCAATGAGATGCGTTCCAAATGCAGATTGGATTTCTGCCTATTTTTAACTACAAGAAAGCCGCTAACTCTAGGGGAATAAGCTGATTCTGTTGACAACAAACGACATGAAAGAAAATACATATTGACAGGTCAGTGTCAGAATTCCCAGACTGCTCAGCAGGGCCCGACAAAATATTCGTGAACTTACTCCACATATCGCCCATTTCTTAGTTAAAAAACCCTTTTAGAATCAAAGACACCTCAAAAAATAGTACCATATGTCATAAGCGAATGAATATCTGCAACAAAGTAGACTACTTTCCATGTTGAACTGACACTTATTTGAGACACTGTTCGAACGGTAAATAAAGCACCATATAGTTTTTAAACGAGTTCCTGAACATGGATTTCCCACGACAGCTTATCTATCTGATCGCGTAGGAATTCAATGGTCAGTCTCATTCAGTCTCACTGATCATATGCCAATTCCGTTTAAATAAAATGTCAGTTTTTGTTGAATCGTGTGTTACAAACTGCAGAAAACAAATCTTACCGGTATTTAGCATAAATCTATATTCCACAAGCCGTGATCTTATGTCTTGAACTGTGTCGATATTGCACGCAGTATCGTTCAATACCAAGCTGGCGACACCAGCAAACAAATATATTTTTAGGATGACGTGTAATACTAAACGAGATATTATTTACACAAATAAGAAACAATAGCGGCTCCAGCACCACTGTTTCGCAATGTGGGTCGAAAGCTACGATGTTCGGACAGTGGAGTACCATCTTTACTAAGCAGGCAGCTTTTCTCACTGAGTATGCACTGTGAACCACAAACATGAATGTGGAACACTTTTGGTTCACATGCCGACTACAATCTACTACGAATAATCTAAGAATAATGTACTTTCTAGTACACCAAGTATATACAAGAGAGAACATTCAAGACGCAATTACAGCGACCGTTCTTAATAAGGATTACACTAGTATGGTTTACGGTGTACGAACATGCGATGATCAAAGGCCATATCCCACAGCTAGCGTTTCTTCATCGATCATGATGACTGTTAGGAAGTCCATAATTTATTTCAAAAAGACTTATGTATTTGTTTCTGTTGTTGCACTTACGGTTGCTCATTCTTGTTAATCATCTCACATTACTTAAGTCCCAAGCGGTTTGATACACAGTTTGAGCAATGTAGAAGCCCCGAAGCACTCTTCCGTGGTGAGAACGACATCCCAGTAGTGGCCCCAGCTCCAGGTTGGGCAAGAATCAGCAGTGCCGTGAATCGCCATTTCACGTGAAATAGCTCGTGGTGAGACATGCATGCATCATATTTCCACCAAGCCAGAAAAGTGGCAGCCGAGTATGTTAACCGAATCATACAGGTGCGAGACGAAACATCTAGGAAGGGTTCTGAAGAGCAATGGTTGCTGCACCAGTTACATAAGAAGTACCACAGGTTCAAATAATCGACGAGGTGACAAATCGGAAAAGCAGATGTTTGGTACGACCTTTCTGTCATACATTTCCCGAGTGATAGACTGAATCGATTGTGCAAACACGGCTTAAATACTATTTATAAACCGACGGCGAAGTTCAAAGAGTCTCTCGGTATGGCAAAGGAGAGCAGGGACCCACTTGCAATGCCGGAAATAAGTCGCGCAACATGCACATGTGGAAAAGTCTAAGTTGGAATAACAGGACTATCAATCAACGCCAGAATCACAGAACATAAGAGGAATTGCAGGTCGCCAAAGGTTGGGAACTGGTTCATGGCGGAACACGTGCTGTGTGAGACCGACCATTTAGTAAAATTCGCCGATACGAAAGTTCTTGCTGTAGATAACAGCTGTCACACCCACTTGGTCAGAGAAGCTACAGAAATACACAAACGTGGTAAAAGCTTTAACATTAAAGAATAAAGCCACATGATGAACGGTTCCAGGATTCTCGTGCTGCAGGGAACGACGGTCGCAGGTAGCAAGAAGAAAGCACAGCGGGTCTGACCAGCGAAAAGATCTTGGCGGCCCTATATATATAATCTGAGGCTGCAAGCTCGACTCCAGTTCACCAACACCACTGGAGGGAGAAGCTTGCACAATGACATGCTGCTGAAACGTCAGAAAATTCATCAACGAAACGTCGACCAAAGGACGCGGGACAGAAGTCAACAGACAATTTGTCACAGGCATGTCAGCTAGAAAAACAGTAAGACGGTTCCTGTTTCTTTACAAGCGGCTGGTCACAAGAAGAATGCAATATGTTGGTTGGCTAATAGGAACAGACGCTTTCGGAATTTTACCAGTTAACTCCCCCTTGTGACGCACAACGGTTGTCTTGTTCCGTCTGTCATTGGAGGTAGATGATCTTTTTCAATGAATCTGTGACGAAACGTGCTGCTCTTCTTTGGATCTCACATACTTTGCCAGTTCTACCCGATACGCGACCCATGCCGACGAGTAACAGTCAGGTATCGATCGAAAGAGCGCAGTGTGTAAGATATCTCCTTTGTGAATGAAGTAAACTCCCTGAAATTTTTTTTACAGTAGTCAGACTTTCTGAAATTGCGTTTATGTGGTCGTTTAACATTAAACTGCTGTTTAAACATGCTTCCAAGTACTTATTAGATGCCGGCAGGGGTGGCCTGCGGTTCTAGGCGCTACAGTCTGGAACCGCGCGACCGCTACTGTCGCAGGTTCGAATCCTACCTCGGGCATGGATGTGTGTGATATCCGTAGGTTAGTTAGGTTTAAGTAGTTCTAAGTTCTAGGGGACTGATGACCTCAGAAGTTATGTCCCATAACGCTCAGAGCCATTTGAACCATTTGAACTTATTAGATATGACCGCTTATTGACATTGTTAGGCAATAGCGGCGCTTGTCACCTAATTATGTATGATACCTTACATTTGTTTATGTCACAGCGTCAACTGACAGTCCGTGGTATGTGTTGCTAATTTGGAAGCCACCTAGCCTTTCATTATAATTTTCTAACTGAGCTTCATATCTGTACACAACACCTATATGAAATTGCCATCGTTTCCAACTGGGACGGACACTGATACGCCAAAACATTACCAGCGGAAAAATGCTCGTACCGGTGAACAAAAGAGGCTAACATGCTCCTGATTGAAAGACTGAGCGAGAAGTGAGGTATCAGCTGTCCTTCTACCTTCCTCAATATCTTTCAAAATTTTCCCAAAATATTTGGCAATGCGAACATATTCGCATTCTTATGAATATGTTGTTCACATCTCATTCCTCAAGCCCCCCTCAACTGTAGCTAGCTCACCCCAACTATCTCATCAGTGTTTCACATACCCATTGACCACATCCCCTCCCCCGTTCCCATTATCACTCACTCGTTCAGCGCATCTCATTCTCGTTATCTCTCTTTATTCCCTCTAACTGTTGCTCTCTCCTGTCTCCCAGTCACAGTCTCCTTCGTTCTATTGTACTGCTACTACAGTCTCCCCTCAATATCAGTATCTGCGTCTTACTCTCACTTACTGCTGCTGTCTCATTCATTCTACTCTACATTTACATCTACATCCACATACTACTCCATAAGCCAACGTATCATGCGGGTCAGAGGGTAGCCTCCACCACAAGTAGGTTTTTCCTTTTCTGTCTCGCTCGCAGATAGAGCGAGACAGAAAAGACTGCCTCCATGTCTTCGCATGAGCCCTAATTTCTCGTATCTTATCCTTGTGGTAATTACGCAAAATGTATTTTGGCAGCAGTAGTATCGTACCGTAGTCAGCTTCAAATGCCGGTTCTCTAAATTTTCCTGGGAAAGAACGTCGCCTTCCCTCCAGGATTCCCATTTGAGTTCCCAAACAATTTCCGTAACACTTGCGTGTTGTCCAGACTTACCGGTAACAAATATAGCAGCCGCCTCTGAACTGCTTCGTTTGCCTTCTTTTCATCCGACGTGGTGCTGACCCCAAATATTCGAGCATTCCTCAAGAATAAGTCACACTAGTAGCGTACATGTAGTGTCCTTTGCAGAATAACCACATTTTCCTAAAACTCTCCCGATAAAGCGACCATTCGCCTCCGCTACCACAATTCTCACACGAAAGTTATGAACAGATCAATGAGGATTGGCAAATAATAAATGCGTGGTGTAATGACTTGCAGTTATCTCTCAATATTAGTAAGTGTAACCTACTGCCTATAACAAGGCGAAAATCCCCATTAATGTATGAGTACAAAATAAATCCCAGTCTTTGGAAGCGGTAACGTCCGTCAAGTATTTGGCTGTGACTATTCGAAATGATCTCAAATGGAATGATCAGATTACACAAGCAACGGGTAAGGCGAACTCTAGATTACTTTTCATTGGTAGAATCCTCAAGCGATGCAGTTCTTCAGCAAAGGAAATTGCTTACAATACGTTAGTTCGTCCACTATTGGAGTATTGTGCGTCTGTATGGGACCCTTACCAGTTGGGACTGATCCAAAAGATTGAGAAGGTCCAAAGGAGAGGAGCAAGATTCGTCACTGGTACATTTAGCCATCGTGAGAGCGTTACGAATCTCATAGAAAGTTTGAAGTGGGACACACTTGGAGATAGACGGCGCGCTAAACACAAGGGACTGCTCACTAAATTCCGAAATCCGATCTTCACTGAGAATGTAGAGCATATATTATTACCACCAACTTTCAAATCGCACAATGATCACCATTCAAAGATAAGGGAAATACGAGCTCGTACCGAGGCGTTCAGACAGTCGTCTTTGTCTCGCGCGATCCGCGAGTGGAACAGAGGGGGGGGATATGATTTTGACGCGAATTGTGCCATCCGCCAAACACCGCTTGGTGGCTAGCAGAGTATAAATGTAGATGCGGATTCTCACATGCTCGTTCCACTTCATATCGCTTTGTAACGTTACGCCCAGATATTTAAACGACGTGATAACGTCAAGCAGACACTACTAATGCTATATACGAACATTACGGATTTGTTTTTCATACTCATCCCCATTAACTTACATTTTTACACATTTAGACCCATCTGGCGATCGCTACACCAGCTATAATGTTTTTCTAAGTCAAGTTTTATTCCTCTACAGTCACTCAACGACGGTATCTTCCAATAGACCACAGCGAACAACCGCAGATTGCTGTTCGCCCTGTCCAAGAGATCATTTATGTATACACAAAATAACAGCAATCCTATCACACTTCCCTGGTTCACGCCTGATGATACTCTTGTCTCTGATAAACATTATCCGTCGAGGACAACATACTCAGTCCTGTTACCTATATACCTGGAAGCCTGTTCCGTATGCACGTAGCTTCGTTACCACTCTGTAGTGGGGTACCATGTCAAATGCCTTTCGGAAATCTAGAAATATGGAATCAACCTCTTGTGCTTCATCCATAATTTGCAGTACACCATGAGAGAAAAGGGCAGGCTAAGATTCACAAGAACGATGCTCTCTAAATCCGTGCTGATAAGCGGAAAAAGCTTAACCTTTTCGGTCTTCAGTAAATTTATTGTATTGGAACTCCATACATGTTCTAGAATTCAGCAGGAAACCGATGTTAAGCATATTGTTCTGTAATTTTCTGGTTCCGTTCTTTTACCTTTTCATATACTGGAAATACATGCTAATTCTGCAGTTGCTTGGGACTTTCATCTGGGCGAGGTATTAGCCATAAATACAAGCAAAGTAAGGGACCATTTCCATAGAGTACTCTTTCTAAAAACGAACTGAGATTTCATCCGGACATGGCGACTTGTTTCTCAACTATTTCAGTTGCTTGTCCACTGCAGGGGTGCTTATTACTATATCGTTGATACGAGACTCTGGCGATGGTCAAAGGATGGCATGTTCGTACGATTGTTCAGCGTGAACGATTTCTCAAACTCAGAATTTAAAACTTTTACTTCGTTTTGCTATCTTCAACTGCCTCACCAGACTGGTCAATGAATGATGGAAGTCTTTCACCCGCTTATCGATTTTACATGGGACCAGAATTTTCATCCTCGGCCAGATGTTTTGCTAAGGTATGCTTCACCCATAGATCTTTTCACAGACGCACGAATCTCTAATAACTTTTGCCTGTCGTCATTTGCGAGTTCGCTTTTGAACCCGGAGTGCAACAGCCTTTACTTCCTCAGCATTCTCCGAATTTCGTTCCTAAACCAGTGGGTCTTTCCAGTCATTAATCCACTTACTTGACACACGTCTGTCCAGAGCAGGATTTACCATCTGTTTAAGATTTGCTCATAATTCCTCTATGTCCATTTCACTGGAACTAAATGATTGCAAATCATTGTCTTGTCACAACCACTTATGTGCTATTTCTAGCAGTTACCCTCCCCTAGCCGTACTGACTGATTTGTTAAGTTTCGTAACCACAATCGCTATGATGACTACACGATCACTAATCCAGGTCACTTTGCTGACGCCATAGATAAGGACCAGTCTGTCTGTAGCTGGCTTTCCACTGCTGCCGTCTCTTCTCACTATCTCTCCCTTCCGCGTTGTCATTATCATACACTCTGTATCTCATTATAACTGGCGCTCACTCACTCCCACTTCCTCCTTCTCTTTATTCCTTTCTCACTGGCACTGCCTCCTACGCTCTTTTCCTAGCACTGTTCTGTCACTTTCAACTATGTTCCAATGCCACTGTGTCCCTCTCTTTCTCTCACACAGCCATTATCGCCTTCACTCATTCCACACCACGATCACATCAGCCTTCCATATTTATTACTCTTCCGCCCCTTCCCACTGGCACTATCTTCTTCTCTCTGAGTGTAAAAGAGCTGATACGTTCGCATGCCAAAAGTTTTGGGAATATTTTTAAAGGTGCTGAGAAAGGTAGAATGAAGCAGCTTTTGCCCCATTGTAATGAAAAGGAGCACTTCAGCGTTATCTGTGGTCTAATAGGAACATTTATCTGCTGGCTCACTTCTTTTCCCTGTTAGAGCAAGACGTGGCACTCATATTAAGAGGTCTTGTTGAGTCAGTAAAATTCTGATAGCTTACTGATGTTCAACTGAAATAACGTAAAACTAATTTTACACCTCATACCGTATTTCACGCGCACAAAAATTTCGCATATGCTTCACTACTAAAACATGGCGTTGCTGAACCCTTCTGTTGATTTCTGAGACACTTAGCAACATATTTCCTCAAACTACGTCACTTTATAAACCAAGTTTTCCTCCACATCGGATATTACGTGCCTATTTTAGCTGTACAAGTACTATAACATTAAACCTTTGTATCTCGGGAACGGATAAGGATATCAAGAAAACTTTCAAGGCTGTTCGAGATCGGGACCTTAGGAATAAATCGTAAAAATTACAGCCGTTTTCAGTGCTTAATCATCTTTGAATCCTGAGATTGGTTTCGGTACCCAAGTTTTTGGGGTGCTTCTCGATAACAGATAAATAGTTTGGAAACCGGGAAGATGGGACATCTACATAAATTTCTAGTAAATATAGCGTTAAAATTTAATGACGTCAATGACTATCTGATAGTGGTTGGCTAAGGCGAGTTTTGTCGCGAGAATGATTTGGAGGGATCATTCTAATTGGTCATTCAGATCAACAGCCAATCAGAATTAAATGGTTCTCGCACAAAGATAGATAGGTAGAGAGGAGATGAGCATCGAGAGAGTCGCTCGCTAACCTGCTTCGGGGTAACACCATGCTAGATGTACCCTTGAAAATAGTAAGTAAAATGTTCATTGTTTTCAGGACATGTTGTGACTAAAACGGCTTATGTTACGAACATTTAAAGAAAAGTGTGATGTTTCGAAACTAACTAGTTGAAGTTTTACAAGCGTGCGATCTTTTGGTCGTAGAGACAATTCCGCATGCCATATTCCGTGTTCTTGATGGTATAATTTGGCGAGGACTTCTAACATAGAAGACCACTGAACGACCGAATGTTCATCGCTAATAGTGGTGTGTCAGTGACTGTTAGAGTGCTAAATTAATTGGGCCGGAATTGCACGAATTGTGGCTTCTTTTACGCGTGAAATATGTTGGATAAACTGTGAACTTGGAATGAAAGAGCATTTGCATTATTAAATACGGACTTGATAGCCATTTCATGTGCTTAAAAAAAAGGCTCTGAGTACTATGGGACTTAACATCTGAGGTCATCAGTCCCCTAGAACTTAGAACTACTTAAACCTGACTAACCAAAGGACATCACACACATCCATGCCCGAGGCAGGATTCGAACCTGCGACCGTAGCGGTCGCGCGGTTCCAGACTGTAGCGCCTAAAACCGCTCGGCCACTCCGGCCGGCTCATGTGCTTCGTTATGAATAAAAATACGTTAATAGAATTTTCAAATGCTTACTGCAATTAAACTGCATTCTGCTAACGCCCGAAATGTGTGAGAATGAATTTCCAGGAAGTGATTTGCAACTTGAGTTACGCGCCCTCTGTGTGGTTGGTATTAGGTAGTGGGTTCATCAACGCTGCTTTACACTGCCTAGCGTGTATCTACTTCTGAAAAGCGAAGGGACGTCGGAACGAAGGAATATAGACGTAGGTGAAATATTCGATGAAAATTACTGAGAGAGAGAACGGAGACGAAAGAACGACAGACTGACCTCGCCACGCCGCAGTAGTGGTGCAGTTCGAAATGTATGTGATTCTATTGTCTCAGTATAAATTTAAAACTTCAACAAAAAATGCAGATATAATAAAAAACACAATTTTTCTTCACCAGTCTTCTCATATGCTGCTATTTCGATGGGGATTTTTCTAATATCTGTTGAATAAATAATAATTTTGTTCAGTCAATAGGAATTTATTCACAATAGTTTTCAACACAATCGATGGACTTTTAACAGTTATAGATTAATTAAACGTCATTACAACCATAAACATACTGAAAATGTAACACATCACAAGCAAGATCGTAAGTGATGGAAAAGAGCCACCGTTGTACTGAAATGCAGGAGGATCTACAACGAATTGACACATGGTGCAGGGAATGGCAATTGAATCTCAATGTAGACAAGCGTAATGTGTTGCGAATACGCAGAAAATATAGCAGGTCAGCAACTGGAAGCAGTTAATTCCATAAATTATCTGAGAGTAGGCATTAGGAGTGATTTAAAATGGAATGACCATATGAAATTAATCATAGGTAAAGCAGATGCCAGACTGAGATTCATTCGAAGAATACTGAGGGAATGCAGTCCGAAAACAAAGGAAGTAGGTTACAGTACACTTGTTTGCCCACTGCTTGAGTACTGCTCACCGGTGTGGGATCCGTATCAGATAGGGTTCATAGGAGAGATAGAGAAGATCCAAAAGAGAACAGTTCGCTTCGTTACAGGATCATTAAGTAATCGCCAAAGCGTTACGGAGATGATAGATAAACTCGAGTGGAAGACTCTGAAAGAGAGACGCTCAGTAGCTGGGTACTGGCTTTTCGTTGAAGTTTCGAGAACATACCCTCACCGAGGAGTCAAGCTGTATATTGCTCCCTCGTACGTATATCTCGCGAAGGGACCATGAGGAGAAAATCAGAGAGATTAGAGCCCACACAGAGGCATACCGACAATCTTTCTTTCCACGAACAATACGAGACTGGAATAAAAGGGAGAACCGATAGAGGTACTCAAGGTACCCTCCGCCACACACCGCCAGGTGGCTTGCGGGGTACGGATGTAGATGTAGATGTAGAATTGGTGTCAAGTTACCAAGTTGGGTATTAAGCGAGCTTTCGACGTGTCACTTTTTAACAAGATACTACATCTGTGTCATCACGTATCAACACCACCCAAAAAAAAAAGGGTCAAATGGCTCTGAGCACTATGGGACTTAGGTTTCGACGTGTCACTTTTTAACAAGATACTACATCTGTGTCACCATGTATCAACACCACCCCAAAAAAAAAAATGGTTCAAATGGCTCTGAAGCGCCTAGAACTGCTCGGCCACCACGACCGGCCAACACCACCCCGCTGGCATGAAAATAGCCAACGGAATTACAGGTTTCTGTCAGACCCCGTCAGCGGTTGTGTAGGATCTGGTGGACCCAGTGCTGCACACCCAGGACTCTGGACTAGCAGCGCGCCCCCTGCTGCCACCATATGGGATAGCTGGAGATAGCCTGATGAGCCACTCATACCTGGAACCTCTTTATACATGACGCTGTGAAGATGGCTCCTATCAAATCTCCGACACCATCGTTCTTGTCTTAGTTCAGAGACCCTCTTCCTCATTTAAATGGAAATAATTGGACTATGTTTCTTGCTGCAATATTTGTTATGATCTTCGTTGGCTGGAAAAACAAAAGTAGAGTAAATCTTCTGTTTAGTGCGTTAACTTGTTTGCTAATCATTTCTGCTTCTGTCCAGTTTCCCTGCGACACCAGATCCCGCACCACTCCGTAGTCGACTTCTCCTTACCGTTTTGTATGAATTCGTACACAACAACATTTAATGAAGATTTGCGGCGGCGCAGTTCTTTCCGTCCCATTACGACGTACCTGCACCTACCTGTAAACATTGTCTAAGCAGATCATCAGAAGGAAAGCCGAGCGAAACCTACTGTACTTCGATGTGACCCAGGCTGCAACTGAAGACACTAATCTACGTTTCGGGAGAAAGTTTTCACACAAATGAAAGGTTGGAAATTTTGTCCTCAATTAATATATTCTGAAACTTAGATGAACAAGTACTACTGTCAAGCCCGTGTTAGTCTTAACACAGTAACTCAGAATCCCTTTCATTCACGTTAGCAAGTTTATGGTGTTGCATTTCCCGAAAAGGTAATAGCTACAAAAATACTGATTGTTTTTGATTGAGAATGCTCGCCAAATATTAAGTTTGTTGGTACGAAATGCAGTCACAGTTTTTAGCCACCGACCTGCTCCTTACGCCTCGCGGAATATATGTCTTCCCTCGTCACAAAATTCTCTTAAAAATTCCGAACTTTCTACACACCCATAGGAATAATTATGTCGTCACTTTACCACACTTTTGTTGTATGAAACACTGCTAGATCCGGCAACTTATCGTTTCCATCGGAACTACACCTACACACGTCCGAACTGTTTCATGACTAGGCTCCGACTCTTCTCTAGAACACTCTAAGTCTTCTCTATCAGCAGAGAAAGGCGCGCGAAGAATTTGCTTTACCATTGGGCAGTTTACTCGACAGCCAATAGCAAAACAACACTCTCCCGCGTCAGTCCGCGCTTTTCATCAATAATCAATCGCAAAATAGTAAACCTAACGACTGCAGTTTTTACCGACGTAATTATCTAATATACTGAAGTTTTGTTTATGCATAAAGTTATTTGCTATTGTTATTTGTATCTGAATTAACTTTCCCTTTACCATAAACTTACTTTAAAATTCTATTCTACAAAAATCCTCTTTGTTCATATCCATACTTCTTCGAAATGTTACCACACTAAATCCTACTACATAACCCGTTAAACAATTATCTTCATATTAACATTAATCCACACTCACGCAATATTCATACTGCTTAAACACATTTATAACATTTTACATACACAAGAAGACATAATAACAGCTTATGAAAAACATTCTATCACTTTAGGGCACTCTAGTGGGCACAATCGAAAGTAAAATCACAGTCCCCCTATCCAATATTGTCCTCTATAGGGTGATACATAAACTACGTGCACGTCCAGTCTCGCGTCACCATCTGTCACTATCCAGCTCTGAGACACATCTCCCTCTTAACCTCCTCCAAGGCAGGATCGGTGTACTGCGGTACGCCTCAGATTCATCAAGCTATCAAAACTGTTAAACGTAAGTCCACCCGTGGATTCAAGAGATATAAGAATAAAAAAAAAAGTATTTGCTAACGTAAAAATTGGTCATCAACGTGGTAGTGACGTAATTCATTCCACTGTTCTTACGTAAAAGACAGTTGCTGCGGTAGGAGTAGTAAGTACGGCGATAGGAGATGGAACCTGAGGTCGATTTTCATCTGGTGTTTTCTTACTGTCTGTATGGTTGTGACAGCGACAGGATGGACCGAGTATCGATCACCGTAGTCGGACATCTGAGGGAAGGCTCAGGACAGGACGTCATGGCGATCGAACGGCGAACTCGCTGTCTGTCCGTGTGCTGCACGGGGTGCCACCGATGCGGCCGCAACGTCAGTTGCGAAATCCCATTAGCCCGCGCCTAATGCGGCGCCGATGACCGATTGTGCGCCGGCCGGGACGCGCACACACGGACCCGCCTCTGCTGTGGAAACAACGCCGCCAGCGCTCCGCCGCCGCCTGACATGCCATACATTGACGAAGCCTGCCAACTGGCTTTATGTGAGTGCGTATGTGCCTATGTATGTGTATGCAAGTGTGTGTGTTGGCTGAGGAATATTCTCAGCCCTGATTCAAAATATGTACCTCACGTTAGTCTAACTTTATCCATGGCAGTCAGTGGCTCTATTATTTTCGTAAAATAAAAAGTAACCTCCTTCTGTCACATATAGTGACTTATTTCAAGCTACGATGCATTTCGAACCGTTGGGGTTATCTTCAAGTGCTTGATCAGTCTACATCATTTTTCGAATTTAGGTTACTATACCTTCTGTACATAAGAGGCTTTCCCTGCAGTTTTACCTCCACGTGCATTCAACACATATATTGGACACACCTTCTCCTCCGCCTCTCCTCCATATGTCTGCCAACCCATTCCTCCTAGCCGGCCGAGGTGGCCGATCGGTTCTAGGAGTTACAGTCCTAAACCGCGCGACTGCTACGGTCGCAGGTTCGAATCCTGCCTCGGGCATGCATGTGTGTGATGTCCTTAGGTTAGTTAGGTTTAAGTAGTTCTAAGTCCTAGGGGACTGATGACCTCAGAAGTTAAGTCCCATAGTGCTCCGAGCCATTTGAACCCATCCTCCTACCCTCTCCCTCTGTCCCTTATCTTTGGCCGTTTCGTTCATCTCCTCACTAAACACATCTTTCTCCACCAACTGACCATACACTCCTACCCCTCTCACTTATCACCGCCGTCTTCCCCTCTTCCTTTTCCAACTGCCCATCACCTCTCCACATCTTCCACCTGCCCCATGTATCCCCCCCCCCTCCTCCTCTCTCTGTCCATTTCCTGCCCCCTAACACTGTGCCCTCCCCCTCCTCTATCCATCTCAATCTGTCCCCAGCCATGCTGATTGACATGTGGAGCCCCTGAAATACAGTTCAATAAAGTAGGATTAGATTAGATTACTTTTGAATACATTACGGGAAAGGCAGTGATTAATGTCTTATAAATATTTGCTATTAAAAACAGTCTTGATCACGATTTATTTATCAAGGTGACCGGTTTCGACCACTACTGTGGTCATCTTCAGACCATTGAGTAGGAACCTCTTTCTGTTGGGGAATCACTACTCTTGAGTTTCATTAATTTTATTGATCCTCAGTCAAAAAACAGTAAAATTATGTACATGAATTAAATTTAAACTTCTAATATGTACAGGTTTAATACTTACATCTGCTTTCATTAAACCCACCATTCAGACTTTTGCTAGTTTCTTGGCTATTACAACCAAGTATTGTCAAAAATTAAAGTAAATTATTCATTTCAGTTAAGAACAGTCAGATTACGTACAAGATTTATAGTTAAACTTCCACTATTTACAGACTTAAGACTTACATCTGCTTTCCATACATTCATCATTCACATAGTAGGTAAGTAGGTAGTTACTTGGCTGTTACAACCAAGTATTGTCAAAAATTAAAGTATAATAAATTTTTATTAAAATGGTCTACTGCAGTTGTTGAGAAACTCATAGATGGAATAGAAGGAGTTGGCCACCACTACACTACTTCCGTAACATGGTTGTGAAACGCAGTAGGCAGTGCATCAGGCGCTTAAAAATCATTTATTTGCCCATACATACAGGTCGAATTGGTAAGTGGGTTGATAAAATAGGCAGATTAAACTGCGACATGACACGCCTGTTACGGAGGACAGCATACATATCGGATCATGGAAGACTGCTTCTTCTCTTTTGCATTTAGGTTACGCTGCAAAAGAGGGTAGTTCCGCAAGCCTGTATTATTCCCTCACAAAAGTCTTTCACGCAGAGCAGTCTATGTGCCAAAACCCGGAAAAAAACACGTTTTTGTCCGTATTTCCGCTACTGTTGGAGCTAGGAGATTCAAGAACCCCACAGTGCTGATACTGGGCCTGCTGATTCTGTGCAGAATTCGTTGAAATCGATCCAAGGGGTTAATAGGAGATTCTGAACTTACACACATACAGCCTACAATTTCTATTCATAACAGACACACACTTGTAAGCACAATTCAGTAACAATATACGTACTATGTGTTACAAAAGCGTCAATTCTTTTGAGAGCTTATTGCACCCATGACAACTATAAAAAAATACAATAAACATGGGTTCTAAAATGCATTCCTTTATAGCTATACGCTATCTTTGCTGCAGTGAAACACATCTCATCCATTGCAAGCTCTTTGTTTCCATATTTTGGGAGGTGGTAGGATGGACGAAAGCAAAGAAAAACAAGTCTTGTTAACATACGCTCTAAAGGGCACATATTAAGAGCTAAGATAACTTGTTTATCATCCCTACTGTGAAGCAGATCTCTTCTATCGAACATGTGCTCATAGCAGTCAAGGTATGCATTTTGGAGCCTATCTTTACTGGTGATTTTCCTTGTCTTGGTACGTAATACGTCCTTCTGAAATATGGAAAACAAAGAGCTTGCAGTAGAAGATACGTGTTTCACAGTACCGAAGATGGACAAACACTCGTAGCTCTTAAGGTGTACATTTTTTAGTTCATATTTATTCGACTTCTTTTCTTGTTTCGGTGAGTACTACCACCTCTCGAAGCACTCGACACATTTCTTTTAACACTCTGCATACATACACCTACTTTTCATCCTACAGAACAATTATCAATACAATTTAAACAATTGTGTTTACAAACGTGCTGTAGAACGGAAGTGTGTATTTGTAAATACACTACTGGCCATTAAAATTGCTACACCACGAAGACTACGTCCTACAGACACTAAATTTAACTGTCAGGAAGAAGATGCTGTGATATGCATATGATTACCTTTCCAGAGCACTCACATAATGTTGGCGCCGGTGGCGACACCTACAACGTGCTGACACGAGGAAAGTTTCCAACCGATTTCTCATACACAAACAGCAGTTGACCGGCGTGTCCTAACGAAACGTTGGTGTGATTCCTCGTGTAAGGAGGAGAAATGCGTACCATCACGTTTCCGACTTTGATAAAGGTCGGATTGCAGACTATCGCGACATTGCTGCTCGCGTTGGTCGAGATCTGATGACTGTTAGCAAAATATCGAATCGGTGGGTTCAGGAGGGTAATACGGAACGTCGTGCTGGGTCCCAACGGCCTCGTGTCACTAGCAGTCGAGATGACAGGGATCTTATCCGCATGGCTGTAACGGATCGTGCAGCCACGTCTCGATCCCTGAGTCAACAGATGGGGACATTTGCAAGACAACAACCATCTGCACGATCTGTTCGACTACGTTTGCAGCAGCATGGACTATCAGTTCGAGACCATGGCTGGGGTTACCCTTGAAGCTGCATCACAGACGGGAGCGCCTGCGATGGTGCACTCAACGACGAACCTAGGTGCACGAATGGCAAAACGTCATTTTTTCGGATGAATCCAGGTTCTGTTTACAGCATCATGATGGTCGCCTCCGTGTTTGGCGACATTGCGGTGAACGAACATTGGAAGCGTGTAATCGTCATCGTCATACTGACGTATCACCCGGCGTGATGGTATGGGGTGCCATTGGTTAAACGTCTCGGTCACCTCTTGTTCACATTGACCGCACTTTGAACAGTGGGCGTTACATTTCAGATGTGTTACGATCCGTGGCTCTACCCTTCATTCGATCCCTGCGAAAGCCTACAATTTGGCAGGATAATGCACGGCCGCATGTTGCAGGTCCTGTACGGGCCTTTCTGGATGCAGGAAATGTTCGACTGCTGCCCTGGCCAGCACATTGTCCAGATCTCTCACAAATTAAAAACGTCTGGTCAATGGTGGCCTAGCAACTGGCTCGTCACAATACACCAGTCACTACTCTTGATGTGGTGGTATCGTGTTGAAGTTGCATGGGGAGCTGTACCTACACACGCCATCCAAGCTCTGTTTGACTCAATGCCCAGGCGTATCAAGGCCGTTATTACGGTCAGAGGTGGATACTGATTTCTCAGTATCTATGCACCCAAACTGAGCGAAAATGTAATCACGTGTCAGTTCTAGTATAATGTATTTGTCCAATGAGTACCCGTTTCTCATCTGCATTTCTTCTTGGTGTAGCAATTTTAATGGCCAGTAGTGTAAATACGCCCACCATTCCCGTGCTTAAAAATCATGTAGTCACTACATGAAACTGACAGATCAAGTACGTGAAGAGCAACCCCAAGGGCTCGAAATTTGTCTAGCATTGAAATAAAAATCACGATTTGTACCAAGGCAACTTGTTATTCGCTTCACTTTTGTTTAGTTTTATTTCGTCAAATGCGCATGATATTGACGATACGTCACTATGATGTGGAAGGTGCCAATATATTTAGATGTACGAAATGTAATCATTGATTCAATTACTACCCCATTTTCAGTCTGTAGACTGGTTTGCTGCCCCTTTCCATGCCAATTGATCCTGAATAAACTTCATCCCCTTATAACTGTACTTGCTTACTGTAATCATGCGTTGCAATTCCTCTACAGTTTTCACCGCCCATGCTCCCTTTCATTTCCCAAAAGACGAATTTTTGGTGCCTCAGGACGTGTTCTGTCAACTTCAGCTTCTCCCTTCACTTAGTCATGTTTTGACGTAAATACCTTTTATCCGAAATTCGATTCAGCACCTCCTTATTTGTCGTTCATTCAATCCATCTGCAGTATTCCTCGGTAACACCACATTTTATAAGGTTCACTTCATTTCGTGTTTGTACAGCTTATCATCCATATTTCACTTCCGTACAAGGCTACCGGCACATGTCTTCTTATAGTCTTCCCAACACTAAAATTTATATTAGATGTTAACAAATCTCTCTTTTTCAGAAATGCTGTTCTTGCTTTCGCCAACCTAATATTTGTAGAGCCAGCTTCAGCTATCACCAATTTTTTGCTGCCTTAATACTAAAACTCATTTACTACATTGTCTCATTATCTGCTCTATCCCCTCACCGTTGCCTGGTCAGATGCCAAGTAATACAAATATATCACAAAGACTGTCACTGTCATAAACTGCAACACACACACACACACCCACAGACAGACACAGGGAAGATTGTTACAACATAAGTGGTAGATAGAAAATTCAAATTATGTACACATCTGTAACATAAAAGGTAACAAATTTAAAATAATGTACACATCTGCAACATAAAAGACATAAAATTTAAGATAATGTACACGGCTGTGAATCAGATTGGGAAGACTACGGTAATGGACTATGTGACTTTTAAATCCCAAAAGGAGTGTTGAGAAGTTGTCAGGCTAATTTGATGAGCAACAAAATCTCAGGCAAGTGAAGGGCCTAGAGCACATAAATTAGGCAAATCAGTAACCAACTCGGTATCGGTCGACAAAAAAATGGTTCAAAGGGCTCTGAGCACTATGCGACTTAACTTCTGAGGTCATCAGTCGCCTAGAACTTAGAACTAATTCAACCTAACAAACCTAAGGACATCAAACACATCCATGCCCGAGGCAGGATTCGAACCTGCGACCGTAGCGGTCGCTCGGTTCCAGACTGTAGCGCCTAGATCGGTCGACAACTCAGACAATTGGTCAATTCAGTAAAGATTCCAAAACATACTCAGTGAATACAAGTTAAATTTACAAACACAAGTAAATGACATATAGTATGGTGGTACAAAATAGAAGAGATTCATGAGGGCATGCAACTGAGCCCCTTTCGGATCGTAAGAACTAAAATTAAAAAAAAGAACTAAAATTAAAACTAAAATTAAAAAAGAACTAAAAAATTAAAAAAAAGTACTAAAATTAAAAAAGGATATAAAAGCTACTCAATCTCAAGAAACAGCAGACACTAAAATTTTAAATCAGAAAACACATTCAGCGATAGACTAGAATCAGTTTATGGCAATCAGTTGACACATAGATGTGAGTGCAAAGTGGTTACCTCGCGAATCAGAGCTAACACTTAACACACACAAGACAGGGTGCTCACTATTGTTACTACAGCAGACCAGAATCGACAGTGTATGTGGCCACCAACTACGGCCACAGGGATCACACCAGAATATGGGCCATCACCTCACAGGCAGGGAGAATCTGCGACTCCCAAGAAACGAAGATAAGGTCTATGAGGTAAACACCAAGCTTCAAAAACACAGTGTGCCAGCCAGCGTGATTCCAAGTACAAGTCGCAACCCCCTACGAGACGCTGTCAAAAGGCAACCCCCAGCAGACGACCATTGCGGGAGTTGTGAGCTTGCTAAAATGCCTCTCACGATTCCGAAAAGTCGCGACCTTCAAGGACACCAAAGAAACCGTAATTAAGCAAAGCTACCAAAGGAATTTCCTTGGGAATAAGTTCGAAATGAGCCCGAGAATGGCTCAGCTATGGTCTGCTGGTCTGCGCCGTACTGGTAGCTATGTCTAGAAGCTGACAAGCAGCTGTAGCTCGCGTCAATATGCGGTGCATTCGGGCGGGCCGTATCCTACTGCCATTTCAGTCTCGCAGTTGGCAAGCGGCTGTAATTCACACCAAACTCCTTTGTGGTCGAATGCACCATGCCCCAATGCAACTCAGTCAAGGAGCTCGCAGGTGGCTGTAAGATAACACTGAACCCCATTGAGATTTGGCAGATTACCTCTTACTAACACCTCAGTCCAACAGCCGGCAAGTGCTGCAGCTCAAGCTGAGCTCTGTTGTGGTCACGTATACCGCAACATGCGTGCACCTCAGTGGTGCCTCGCAACAATCTCCTGTGGAGTCAGGCGGACCACATCGTTCTCATTTGAGCAGCTGGCGAGTGACTCTAGCTGACACCAAACTTCAATGCGGTTCAGTAGAAGACCTTGTACTGGGACCTCTGTCGAGTATCTGGCAAGTGGCTGTAACTCACTCCTAACTGGTACTGGTTTTGGGCTGGTAAAGCTGTGTGGTAGCTCACAGCTCCCTACATTGCCACAAGTTTTTACTCCAAATGGAATTAAATATGGAACAACATTCGTGCTTTCTGAGATCTTCCATAGCATGAGCAAATGCTTAGTGACCTCTGTACACATGTAAGGTAAGGTGAGGCGTAGCGCCATATAACGATCCTGTCTTGGAGGCGGTTAAGTGGGAGATGTGTCTCAGAGCTGGAAAGTGACAGATGGTGACAAGAGACTGGATGCGTATTTAGTTTATGTTATCAGACGATAGAGGACAGTATTGGATAGGGGACTGATTTAGTTTTGATTGTGCCCAGTAGAATGCAGTAAAGCGATAGAATGTTTTTCATAAGCTGTTATTATGTCTTTTTGTGTATGTGAAATGTTATAAATGTGTTTTAGCAGTATGAATGATGCGTGAGTGTGGATTAATGTTAATATGAAGATAATTGTTTAACGGGTTATGTAGTAGGATTTAGTGTGGTAACATTTCGAAGAAGTATGGATATGAACAAAGAGGATTTTTGTAGAATAGATTTTTAAAGTAAGTTTATGGTAAAGGGAAAGTTAATTCAGGTACAAATAACAATAGTAAATAACTTTATGCATAAACAAAACTTCAGTATATTAGATAATTACGTCGGTAAAAAGTGCAGTCGTGAGGTTTACTATTTCGCGATTGGTTATTGATGAAAAGCGCGGACTGGCGCGGGAGAGTGTTGTTTTGCTATTGGCTATTGAGTTAACTGACCAATGTTAAAGCAATATTCTTCGCGCGCCTTTTCTTTGCTGGCAGAAAAGACTTAGAGTATTCTAGTGAGGAGTGGAAGCCTAGCCATGAAAGAGACGTAGTAATTCCGATGGAAATGATTAGTTGCCGGATCTAGCAGTGTTTCATACATCGGAAGAGTGGTAATTATTCCGATATGTGTGTAGAAATCTCGGAATTTTTAAATGAATTTTGCGACGAGAAAAGACAATAATTCCGCGTGGCGTATTGAACAGGTCGGTGGCTAAGAACTGTGACAGCGTTTGGTACCGACAGACTTAAAATTTGGCGAGCATTCTCAATCAAAAACAATCCGTATTTTTGTAGCTATTACGTTTCCGGGAAATGCAACACCATAAAGTTGCTAACGTGACTGGAAGGGATTCTGAGTGACTGTGTTAAGACTAGCACGGGCGTGGCAGTGATACTTGTTCACCTAAGTTTCAGAATATATTAATTAAGGACTAAATTTCCAATCTTTCATTTCCTGTGAAAACATTGTCCCGAAAGGTAGATAGGGACTTTAATTGCAGCATGGTTCACGTCGAAGTACAATAGGTTTACGCCGGCTTTCTTACTGATGATCTGCTGAGACAATGTTCACAGGTAGGTGCAGGTTCGTCGTAAAGGGACGGAAAGAACCGCGCCGCCGCAATGGCTGTCTTTATGTTGGCAAGGTAAACATGTATACGCTAAATTACATTTTAATTCTAGTGCAGTTAAACAATTGTAAAACAAACTTACGTGATAGGAGCCAAATTGCTGTTAAATTACACCATAATGAAATAGAGTTTAATTACATCACTCTGCTGTCACATCAGACTTGTGTTAATCCAGCCCAACGCTTTTCCAGTGCACACACAGCTAAAAAGCACTGTTTCATTGCAACATAAAATGACACAAGTTTTCTACATTAATGCAGTATCAGTCGTCATCAATTTCTTTGTAACGATGCAGTTAATTTTCTGGCGCACTTTCGAGAACTTGTTGACACATCTCGTATGTACGCGTAGCTTTCAATTTAGCCGTGCAAACAAATCTGTGGTATGAGTCACTCCTTATTATAGTAGAAGTGTTTTATGCTGGTCCACATCAAATCCATCATCATTTCTTAGTGGCAGCCTCCTCAAGTCTTTCGACCCATTGTCATTTGTACGTCTCAAGCAAGTCAGCTTAAATTGATCCCTGACTGATACAGTGGGCTGGGCGCAGCAGCTTTGCGTGGCTACCTCAACCAATCACATAATGCTATTTTATAAACGTCTCTACGGCAACGCCTCATCACTCTATCGTCGGCTACTGCTTTTTCCT
This sequence comes from Schistocerca americana, assembly GCF_021461395.2. Lineage (NCBI taxonomy): Eukaryota > Metazoa > Arthropoda > Insecta > Orthoptera > Acrididae > Schistocerca > Schistocerca americana. The sequence goes on along the minus strand of NC_060122.1, from coordinate 745,343,694 downwards.
GCAGCTGTTTGCTCTTTTCAGCTGAAATGTGGAAACAGTGCTGTTAGCTGTCAGGCATCATCTTATGCCGACATTTTTATAGCTCTTTCGACCTGCTGACCCTTCACAACGGAAAATGCTAAGTCTTTAAAGGAAAGCCTTCTCATCTTTTTCGTATTTACTTCATTAGCATGAGAAACGGATATCCATTTGAGCACTGAATACGACTAATGACCACGATTTCGTTTCCCTTGCAATGGGATACGCCCCTCCCAGTTGATCGACTGCGCTGACTCTTCCCTTTGTTACACTGTGATCCAAACCTTCCTCTGATTTGCATGTAGCTTCGTCAACGGTTCCAAAATTGCGCAGCTGAATGTAGTAAAACTGTCTTTTCTTTGTTACATCCGCAACTAAAGTCATATCATCCTGGAAAACAAACAGAGAGAATTGGACAGACCTACCTTTCTCAGACAAATATTCTTGTGGGATGTCGCCGTTGTTCTTCTCAACATACCGGTGCATGTTAGCCACTTTTTCAGCCAGGAGATGGCTAAGAAGTGGCTGATGCTCCAGTCATCCTTTGAAACGTTGCTTCTGGAGCCTTCAATGCGAGTAACAAGCCTTCCAACATCACAGGGAGTACGGGAAATATTGTCATGCCCTGTAGGTTGTTCCCTATAACACACTTAAATATTAGTTGTGAAGAATGTTTTAGCACCGGCTAAAACAAAAATCTTTCCCTGTATTTGGCTGATTTGTGACCCCGTGTCAATTTTCTACTCTCACAAATTTGCCTACACTTTAAAGGTTTTTGCGGTTCACCACATAATTAATTAACACATGCCTTACTGCAGCAAGTATATCAGTGCTCTTGTCGTCAAAATAGTTATAAAATCAACAGGAATCTGTAGCTCATCACATCTCTAGTAAGCTCCATACCAGCGTCATGTACCGTCCATAGTTCAATGGCTCTAAAGAGATACAGCAATCCCAACGAAGCCAATTTTTCACATCTCGTATTTTCTTTTGCATGCCCTGGAACTGTGGAAAACGTTCTAAGCGCACATCTCACATTTGTGAGGAGAGTGAAAAAGAGCTATGTACCTCCGTTTCTAGATCACTGACATGCAATCAAAAATGTAGGTCGTCTGATACTACAGAGTTATGGTGGTCACTGCATCTCCATAAAAAATAATGAGACAATTTTGAAAATAAATAATCAATTAAGAACTTCCTAAGGGCCATACCAGGAAGCTGACTACGTCTACGTGGCAATAAAATTTTTGTTCCAAATGCCATTATTAGACAGGCAGTACGTTTTATTTATAATAATACAAATTAAAAAATATAGCTGTAAGTTTTTATTTAGTACAACTGTACCCAACGTAACTAACAAATTTTGGAATACCAGAAGGAAGCACTGCTTAACTAAAATAACACAAAGATTATGAGCCATCTACTAACGCTTGTTCAAAACTGTTTCTCCCTGGTTCGGCACCTGGATCAAATCTAGGTCTGCGAAAAAATGTACCGAGAACACAATAGCACTGAAAACACATTTTGTGAAAAATGCCACATAGAACATTTTCCATTCCCAAGCTTCGTAAGTACGTAACATGCTACCGACACAAGCTCCTAGGACATTAGCTCATACGTCTTACACGATAGTAATGTGGGCTGCCTACCAGCAAGGTCACCACTTATTCGCATTCCACCTGATTGTGCGATTGACTGCTTTAACGCTGGGGAATAACAGTGTAGCGAAAGCAATCCTTTTTGTGTTGCTTCTTGGATGTTGCTTCCTAATACATCAAATGAAAGTGTTGAAAACCGAGGACTAAAATTGTAAGTACTGTGGGTTAGTAAATGCTGTTCAATGTGTGAATAGATGTATTCACACCAACGTCCTCTTGTGTGGTGATGTGCTCTACAGAAGTTTGCCCGTACATCTATTACCGTAGCTTTATCCCATGCGGTTTCCAAACTGTCGTCGTACTGCAAATTTCAAATCAGCGTATTTTGAAGTATATTCTTGCCTGAAATATCACATTAAATTGTACCATTTATATACGTTTCTACAATTATTTGCTCCACGGAATCTCCTGACAGTGGACCTGTTAGTACATCTTGAGGTTTATCTATTTTTGGTTGCTTGGTTTACTGAATGAGAGCTCCATCAGCAGAATCTCAAGTACGCAACTCCCGAGGTTACACTGTACTTTCCTTGTACTCTTTGGGTGTCCGAAGCCGCAGGTTGAAATGTAACCGTATTTTTTTTTCCTCGCACAAAGTGGTATCCGGATTTACTCATGAAATCATCAGTAGCGTGCTAGATGAGCGAGTGCAATGCTTGTTATGGATCAATTAAACAACTCTGCGTTTAAACGAACAGAAGGTTTAGTCTTTCAATCGTAGCCGAACACAGTCACAATAAGACAAATAAATCATTAATGCAGATATCCTGGCTATATTTATGTTTAGAGTATCACTGAACCAAGAAAAATTGTTGACTAATTATTAGTACTGAAATTCAAATTAAATCTGTATACAGGAGATAATTAATAGCTCAAGTACACGTACATGAATCTCACTAAATGACGTAGAAAAGTTCTACGTCATTTAGTGCATCTACAAACATATTCTGCAAGTTACCGTATGGTACGTTGCGGAGGTTACCTTGTACCACTACTATCTATGTCCTTCCCTGTTCCACTCGCAATTAGAGCGAGGTAAAAACGACTGTGTATATGTCTCCGTATCAGCCTTAATTTCGTAGCCCGTACGTGAAATTTTCGCTGTCGGCAGAAGGATCGTTATGCAGTCAGCTTGTGCCAGTTTTCTGAATTTTCTCGATAGTATTCCCCGAAAAGAATGTCGCCCTCCCTCCAGGAATACCCATTTGAATTCCCGAAGCATTTTTGTATACTTTGTGTTGATGGAACCTACCGGTAAGAAATCTAGCAGCCCGCCTCTGAACTGCTTCTGACGAGGCGGATTCCCAAACACTCAATCAGTACTCAAGAATGTGTCACACTAGTACCCTATACTCATTCTCCTTTGCAGATGAACTACACTTTCCTAAAATTTTACCAATGAACGGAAGTCGACCGTTCGATTCACCTTCCCTACCACAGTACTTCATGCTCGTTCGACTTCATAAGGTTCAGCAGTATTATGCCTATGTATTTAATAGACTGTATTCGAACATTGCAGGATTGTTTTTTCTACTCATTTTCGTTAACATTTAGAGCCATCTACCATTCATTATAACAACTAGATACTAGGTCTAAGTCATCTTCTGTCCTCTTATAGTCATTAAACGACGACGCATTCCCTTATCATCAGCATCATCAACAGACAGCAATAAATTGCTACTCACTCTGTCCGTCTGATCATTTGTGTGGGTAAAGAATAATAGCAGTCCTACCATACTTTGCGCTGGACTTCGGCGACGATAACCTTGTCTCTAATTGCTCCTGTTTAAATGAGTACAAAAACACGTACAAGATCAGAGCTCAAAGCTCTCTAGAACCTCAGATGAAATTACAGAACCTCACTAACACTGTGTGGTGGTAACAAATTACTCGGAAGATGCTGGAAAAAGCGCAATAACATTCCATAATTCGCGCAGCTTTCAAATTCGAAGTACAAACTTCACACAAATACATAACTTATCAACACAAGTCGCTAAGTGAGATCTGACGAATTGTGAGCAGCTGAGGAAAAAGAGCGACAGTGACAACATTCCGAACTCTAACAGTCGTGTGCTGAACAGTGCCAGTCAGTACAGGAAAAGGGCAGCCAAGATGGCGGCAGTAAACGGCTGCTCGTAACGACCTCGGGGCCATCAGAGTCCTAGACGGTGTGACCATGACAAGTGAGGCCCCTCAACAACACTTTATCAAACTCAGCTCCACACTTCCTAAAAAAAAAAAAAAACTGTACAAGGAGGGGTGGACTCCCAGCCATTGCCGAAGTGAACAGTAAGAATTTCGAGTTATTTACTTGAATAAAAGAGAACACAGCAGAAATGTAACATTCTTGTCTTTCAGAATGCATCTGGATACACAAAAGGTTGGTATTCGTTGTTACCCATGTTTCATTCAGTGGTCGACCTCTCCGTGCTGAAGCTCCGTGGTGGGAGAGATGCATGTGATTGGAAAGCAAAATAAGGAGTGTAAATGCAACGAATTTTTTTATGATGTTCGCTGATCGAACAGAGCAGTGGTGCCCCATTCTTACTTCGACGTACGTGGAGTTGAATGCTTCACACTCAGTTATACAACATGGTCTTGTAGTGGCTCCGCAACAAAATACCTTCAGAGGAGAAATCGCCAGCCTCTACTACACATGGAGTAGAGACTTACTGAAAAGATCATGGCATCAGCAACTGGGTCGTTTTTAACAAGGAAATGTGAAGCCTTCTTCCAGCGTTGGTAAGCAATGTACTCTCCTCAGTAGTAGCCAAGATATAAACACAAAAATAATAAAATATCGTAGAGTAATATGTGACTGTGCTGTTAGAAGGTTCACGATTACACTTTATGCTTGAGGTGACTTTAAAAATATGTAACGAGCAAAAACTCTCAATTTCACTTTCACCGAATTTGATTATGTAATTCGTAGAAGGAAACGTGACCATACAATTGACTCAGGTGCTCATTTGTGCCCCCGATTTCCTCCGGTAGCGCAGGGTACGTACTCTCTGCTCTTGAATTTGTTCTTGACATGTGGTCTTATTGTTCTTGGGTTGTCTTAGGCAGAATTCCTATTTAGTGGGATGAATGGCGGCTTCCTCTAAAGTGTAGATGAATTTAAGTTGTGAAGAAAACCTTGTGGGAGTCTGATGCCCAGCGTGAGATGCACCAAGAAAATTTTCATGTTTGACAATGGATATTTTCTACTGGCTTTTTACTTTGGCAGTGCATAATGGCATACAAGTTTTAAGTACTTGAGAATGGAATAATGTTGTCCCAAAACATATCGTGAAAAATATTTCATGTGTTTGACAACCGGTGCGTAAGAATCTCAGTACTAAGTTAATTCAGATGAGTAGGAAAAACAATCCTGTAATATTCGGAAACGATATGGTGGTGTGTTGTTTGCTGCAATCACGTCGATGAAATCAGCTTTACCGAGGTGTAACACTGCAGGGAAATATGAAATGGAAAGAGGATGTAAGGATGGTGGTAGCGAATGCGAACGATCGACCTCGGTTCATTGGGAGAATTTTTAGGAAATATGTAGCTCACTTGTGAAGGATATCTTGTATAGAAATCTTGTGATACTTTATTGACCATTGTGCGAGTGTTTGGGATCCTTACCAGGTGGGATCGAAGGAAGCCATCGAAACGATTCAGGGGCGTGCTGCTAGACTTTCTAAAGCTCAAGTCTGTCAACAACGAGTGTTATAGAGATGCTTTTGAACTCAAATGGGAATTCCTAGAGAGAAGGTGACGTTATTATCGCGGAAAACTGTTGACGAAACTTACAGAACAGGCATTTTATGCTGACTAGAAAACGACTTTTCTGTGCCAACGTCCATTTCTTGAGACCGCGGAGACGAGATAAGAGGTACTAGGGCTCATATGGACAAATATAGACAGTCATTTCTCCCTCTTACGAGTGGAACTCCAACACTGCGGCTTGTGGCCTAGATGCAGATGTAGATGCAAGCTGATTCGATTACAAAATTGACTTAATGTACAAAAGACAGGCCAGGTACGGGTAGGACACGTCCACTGAGGTTTCCGTACAAAAGTAATTATTTATTTATATAGTACAAACACTCCATGGATCGAGGGTCTAGAAAATTTGTTCCTGTTATCAACACTGATACCAGTAAGACATCATATCCCATAAAATAAGTGTCAAACGAAAAAACTACAAAGAACGAAACTTCTCTAGCTTGAAGGGGGAAACCAGATGGCGCTATGGGTGGCCCGCTAGATGGCGCCGCCGTAGGTCAAACGGATATCAACTGCGTTTTTAAAAATAGGAACCCCCATTTTTTATTACATATTCGTGTAGTACGTAAAGAAATATGAATGTTTTACCTGGACCACTTTTTTCGCTTTGTGATAAATGACGCTGTAATACTCACAAACATATGGCTCACAATTTTAGACGAACATTTGGTAAGAGGTTTCTTAATTAAAATACAGATCGTAGGTACGTTTGAATATTTTATTTCGGTTGTTCCAATATGATACATGAAACTTTGTGAACGTATCATTTCTGAGAACGCATGCTGTTACAGCGTGACTACCTTTAAATACCACATTAATGCAATAAATACTCAAAATGATGTCCGTCAACCTCAGTGCAACTGGCAATACGTGTAATGAAGTTCCTCTCAACAGAGAGTAGTTCGCCTTCCGAAATGTTCGCACATGCATTGACAATGCGCTGACGCATGTTGTCAGGCGTTGTCGGTGGATCACGATAGCAGATATCCTTCAACTTTCCCCACAGAAAGAAATCCGGGGACGTCAGATCCGGTGCACGTGCGAGCCTTGGTATGGTGCTTCGATCACCTATCCACCTGTCATGAAATATGCTATTCAATACCGCTTCAACCACACGCGAACTATGTGCCGGACATCCATCATGTTGGATGTACATCGTCATTCTGTCATGCAGTGAAACATCTTGTAGTAACATCGGAAGAACATTACGTAGGAAATCAGCATACATTGCACCATTTAGATTGCCATCGAATAAATGGAGGCCAATCATCCTTCCTCCCATAATGCCGCACCATACACTAACCCCACAAGGTCGCTGATGTTCCACTTGTCGCAGCCATCGCGGATTTTTCGTTGCCCAATAGTGCATATTATGCCGGTTTACGTTACCGCTGTTGGTGAATGATGCTTCGTCGCTAAATGGAACGTGTACAAACAAATCTGTCATCGTTCCATTATTTCTCTTGTGCCCAGTGGCAGAACTGTACACGACGTTCAAAGTCGTCGCCATGCAATTCCTGGTGCATGGAAATATGGTACGAGTGCGATCGATGTTGATGTAGCATTCTCAATACCGAGTTTTTTGAGACTCTCGATTCTCACGCCACTTCTCTGCTATTGATGTGCGGACTAGCCGCGACAGCAGCTAAAACAACTACTTGGGAATAATCATTTGTTGCAGGTCGTGGTTGACGTTTCATATGTGGCTGAACACTTCTGTATCCTTAAATAACGTAACTATCCGGCGAACGGTCCGGACACTTGGATGATGTCGTCCAGGATACCGAGCAGCATACATAGCACACGCCCGTTTGGCATTTTGATCACACGATATCGACCTTTTCCGCAATTGGTAAACGGTCCATTTTAACACGAGTAATGTATCACGAAGCAGATACCGTTCGCACTGGCGGAATGTTACGTGATACGACGTACTTATACGTTTGTGACTATTACAGCGCCATCAATCACAAAGTGAAAAAATTGGTCCAGGTAAAACATTCATATTTCTTTAAGTACTACACAAATATATAATAAAAGTGTGGATTCCTATTTAAAAAAGCGCAGTTGATATCCGTTTGATCTATGGCAGCGCCATCTAGTGGGCCAACCCAACTGGTTTCCCCCTTCAAGCTAGAGAAGATTCGTTCTTTGTAGTTTTTATGTCTGATGCTCATTTCGTGAGAAACTTGGCCCGGTCACTACCAATATATATATATATATATATATATATATATATATATATATATATATATATATATATAATTTTTTTTTTTGTACTATGAAACCATTCTTCTTGCCAAGTTTCAGTATTCTACGTCAAGCTGAAGTACCTTACAGGTTTTAATGAATGGGTTCGCGAGTATCAAAACACGTGACAGAAATGGCCGTGTCTTTTGGTCGCATTAACTTAGAATCTTACATTCACAATACCGCCAAGTGACTATAGCCGTCAGTATGTGACGTAAGTTTCAACTTGATACGTCTACTCATTCCTGGGAAAAGGGTGTCTTAGCCGACGAACGGACAAGTAGGAAGACTTACAACATCCATATTTTTCCTCGTATGATATATTTACAAATTAACACTTTCCGGATTTTTTTCTTTGGTTATAGTTTGAAACCTTGCTTCTTGGCGAGTTTCATGATTCTAGGTCAACGGGAAGTATCCTGCCGGTTTTGATCAGTGAGTTTACGAGTGTCATAGTATGCCACGTACATGGCCGTATCTTTTGACTGCTTTGACTTAGAAGCTTCACTTTTGACATGGCGAAGCGACCGTAAAACGTAATGTATGACATAAATTATCCCTTAATAAGTCCACCCGTTCCTTACAAGGGAACCTCCCCATCGCACTCCTCTCAGATTTAGTTATAAGTTGGCACAGTGGATAGGCCTTGAAAAACTGAACACAGATCAATCGAGAAAAAAGGAAAAAGTTGTGTGGAACTATGAAAAAAATAAGCGAAATATACAAACTGAGTACTTCATGCGGAAGATAGGCAACATCAAGGAGAGTATGCTTCCATGAGCGCCGTGGTCCCATGGTTAGAGTGAGCAGCTGCGAAACGAGAGGTCCTTGGTTTAAGTCTTCCCTCGAGTGAAAAGTTTAATTTTTTTATTTTCCGAAAATTTATTATCTGTCGGTCCAAAACAGCGACCAGTCAACTGCCAGCCAGGGAGCCTCGTTACCAGGAATACTCTCTCTTCCGTCCGCTGTAGTCGACTGACGTCGTGTGTTTCTATGTTTGTTTAGGTGTAGCGTCCCCATACTACGGCACAGTTACCTCGCATCGGACGGACGGACGAACAGATAATAATTGTCTAAAAATAAATAATTAAAGTTTTTACTGGAAGGAAGACTGGAACCAAGAACCTCTCGCTCGACAGCTACTCACGCTAATCACGGGACCACGGCGCTTCTGGAAGCACGCTGTCCTTGATGTTGCCTATCTTCCGCATGGACTACTGAGTTTGCACATTTTGCTTATTTTTTTCATAGTTCTACACAACTTCTTCCTATTTTCTCGATTTATGTGTGTTCAGTTTTTCAAGGCCTATCCACTGTGCCAACTTATAACTAAATCTGAGGGGGGTGCGATGGGGAAGTTCCCTTGTTAGATAAATGATTTTGAACTGTACGACAGACATGGGTTTGGTTGTTAGCGGTTGAGGTACGGAAGCCTGAAAATGTGGTAGACAGTACATTAGATTGAGAAGACGTGCTTTGTCAAATTCAAATACAGGTGCGTACTGACGTGTTCAAATTATTAGACTAAATGATTATTTTTTACACTCTTAAGATTTCTGGTGTGAAAATAGGGGAGAAAAGTGTAATAATTGATTTGTTTTAATGGTTTGATGATGCCACGAAATTTCCCTTCCAAGCAACTCACGGATCACTGAATTTTTCGCAGTGGGTAACGTTCGTCATTTTCCTTCCAAATAGTGTTGGTGTTAGTGGTCTGTGTACATGCTTTGAAATTTGTCTACAGTAATGTTTCATTTTTCTGTGGTGTACTTCAGCTTGTTATTAATTCTATCTACTTCCTGCTACATTAAAAAGACATTAAACAGCTTGTGAACTTGGATGTTTTTAGGTATAGGAATAAATCGTGGAGTTTCCGAAGAAAGTGAGGAAGACAAAAGATGTTTCACCTCGGAAAGGTTCGGCTGTGGTAGCACTTCTTGCTGAAAATCGTTATGCACAACAAGAAATTGCTGACACAATGAGAATATGACAGAAAACTCTAAGCAGGATCAAACTTTCAGTGCAGAAAGGTGGTGGATACAAGCCAAACAGGAAAGGAAAATGTGGACGTGAAAGAAAAATCAGTTCTAGAGCGATGGTAAGACTTACAAACATGGCAAGAATGAACCGTAAACTTATTTCTGCAGACATGGGCCATCAGCTGAAAGGTACGGGTGTTGAAGTTTCACCTGTAACCGTGAGAAGGAGGTTGTTTGAATGTGATGTAAAGGCATGAGGACCAAGGAAAAAAAAACCAGAAAATTACACCTGCCGTGAAACCCAAAAGATTGCAGTGGGCTAAACAACTTCAGGAGTGGAAAAGTGAGGACTGGGCTAAGATATTTGCAATGATATGGTAAATTAACTGGGTCTGATCTCTAAGGTTAGCAGTTTTGGCTTGAAATTGCGTTGTTTCATTGATACTGAAGTAATGCACATTATAATTTTGGGACTGCTGAGGTCTCCTACGCTACTGGTCCTAAATTTTATAACTTGCAGTTTTATACCCGTGCTTCAGGTATGCTTCAATGATGAATCTGTATTCACTGTAATGGAAGAAACAAACAGTACGTTCGGCGCAAACTTGGCGAATAGTTCAAAGCTGAGTGTGTGCAGCAATGTGTGAAGCATCCAACTTCCGTTACGGTCTGGAATGTGATGTCAGTGAAAGGTCCTGGCGGATTACACACTGTTGAAGGAACAATGAGGAAAGAACAATATATAGAAATCCTTGAAAACGAACTTTTCCTCCAAATAAATGAGTGGTTTCCTAGCAAAGATGACATTTTTATGCATGATGGGGCACCTTGCCACAAAAGCAAAAGCGTCTCCAAGTAATTGGAAGAAAAGCAGCTGAAAGTGTTGCCCTGGTCAGGGAATAACCCTGATATGAACCCAATTAAAAATTTATGGGCTGTTGTGAAATAGAGGAAAAAGAAATTTACAATAACCACCAAACAAGATCTCATGGAGAAGCTAAAGGAAATCTGGTACCATGACAAAGAGATTAAAATGTCATGTGAAAAGTTAATAAAAACTATGCCAAACAGGATAAAAGTGTTGATTGAGAACAAAGGTATGCGTACAAAGCAATGAATCTAAAAATATAATCTGCATGTGGATGCAAATGTGCAATAAATATAATGTTTTTGAAAAAAATGTATTTAGTCTAATAATTTGAACACGTCTGTGGTAGTGTAATTAAACTTCACTGCATTAGTCACAGCCCATGGAATCACGGAGATCTCTGGGACATGGAAAAAGACAAAGACATACATTTAATTTAATTAAGTGCAATTAAATTATTGTATTAACACAGTCTTAAGGTCCACTACATTACCCACCCATTTAATGTGCTCTTGTACGTTGTTGTCCCATATCCTGACACATCTATATCAATGTATCTGGCTCTTTTTTTATAGTGTTTATTTCATGCGTCTCAATAGAGGTATTTTTGTTGCATTCAAGCTGTTGACTAATTTTTGGGAAAATTGATACAGTGTTAACGACAAAAGCCATTAAAGAATATATTCATTGTGAATCTTAGTTGACTAAGAGGTCTGTGCAAGGCGTTCTCAGAGTTTCACCAAAGGGAGGGTGATTAAAAAATTGTGTCGCATTTTCCTGCAACAGGTAGTACTGGTCGAAACTAGAGGAGAATTTCCTGTCATGACATGTCCCGAAACTTAGAGCTGTTGATGTGTGAGCCAATCTGTCCCCTCGTCCTCTCCTTTCCGTTACTCGGAAGTAGGCACGAGAGCCAGTACGACGTGTGTTTAACACTCATCCAGACATATCCATCTGCTCTTATTCGCAAAAAAACCACTCACTCTTTGAAATGCACCTGACTCCATTGGGAGTGCGTCACATGCGTTGTTCATTCGCTTTCTGAAGGAGCACTTTGTCGATTGGTTGAGTGTATGATCGTGCCTTACATATCCCCATAACCAGAAATTTAAAGTATTCAGTCCAATGGAAGGGGGGGGGGGGGCTACGCTATAGGACGTCCTGGGCCAATCCACCGCCAATGAAAGGTAGCCTTGTGGTACCGACGCACGATCCATAGAAACTAAGGTGGTAACCCGTCGTGCATTGACAGGTGATACAGAGGACCTGTTAATCATTTTGTACGTATCTCGGATTAAAAAGTGTGTAAGAAAGGGATGTAGTCTTTCGCCTCTACTCTTCAGTCTATACATCGAAGAATGAATGATAGGGGAAAGATTCAAGAGTGGAATTAAAATTCAAGGTGAAAGGACATCAATTGTACGATTAGCTGATGAAATTGCTATCCTGAGTGAAAGTGAAGAAGAATTACACGATTTGCTGAATGGAATGAGCAGTACAGAATATGGACAGAGAGTAAATCAAAGAAAGACGAAAGTAATGAGAAGTAGCAGAAACGATTACAAGGAGAAACTTTAACATCAGGACTGGTGAATACGAAGCGGATGAAGTTACAGAACTGTGCTACTTTGACAGCAAAATAACCAGTGAAGTACGGAGCGAGGAGGACAAAAGAAACAAGCTAGCAATGGCAAGAAGCACATTCCTGGCCAAGAGAATTATGCTAGTATCAAACATTTTATGAAGATATATGTGAAAATGTACGTTTAGAGCACAGCACTGTATCATAATGAGACATGGGCTGTGGAAAAACCGGAACAGAAGAGAATCGAAGCATTTGACATGTGGTGCTACCGTTGAAAGGTAAGTGAACTAATAAGGTAAGGAATGAGGAGGTTCTGCAGAGAATCGGTGAGGAAAGGAATAAATGGAAAACACTTACAAAAAGGTGGGACGCAATGGTAGAACATCAGGACATCTGTTAAGACATCAAAGAATAACTTGCATTGTCTAGAGGGTGTTTTAGAGGGTAAAAACAGCAGAGGAAATCAGAGATTGCAATACACCCAGCAAATAATTTAGGACGTCGGTTGCAAGTGCTACCATGAGATGCAGATTTTGGCATAGGAGAGAAATTCGCGGCGGGCCGTATCAAACCTGTAAGAAGACTGACTACTAAAAAAGAATCTTAGAACTATGAGTCAGCCACCGAAAATCGTTGCCCGTTCATTGATAATGAAGCGATCCTGATGGCCATGATGCCACACCTCCAAGAGTTCCAGAGGGTTTTGCACTTTCCCACACGAATTCATTGCGATAATGCACTATACAATCTGGAGCGGCTCCAGGCTGCACCACAGAGTACTAGATGTTAGTAGTCTGAAGTAAAATGTCCCATATCTCAACAGGATCTATAATTATATGAAATTTTCTGGTAATTTTCGCCTCTTGTGGGAATGTGGAACATGTTTGACACTGTTGAAACACCCTGTACGATCCTATATTCCTTGTTCTAGAAAGAATATCAACTTCAGTGTTCCCACAAAATCATTGCATGAGTCAGTAGTGAATGTAAATTGCAGAATAAACTCACTTATTCATTTTCAAATCGCCTATAGCAGTAACCATCCGTACTTCAAAACATAGCTGAGCCAGGGCACTGGATGGTGGGTTTTCATATTGAGGTACGCAGGTTTATGCTTGTACCTGATTTCGGCTATTGCACATACAATCCTGCCGTAAATATTAATGACTGCCAAGGAAAGAGAGACACTTTCACATCCGTTACACAGTGGTGTTTCGAGACCACAGCACAGAATCACGTCGCAGCAGCACTCGAAATTGTCGCAGACCTCCATCCGAAGAGCGTTATTTTTGGCAGACGCGGAAGAGAACGTCCAAGTTAGCGCCGCGGTTCGCGCCGGAAGTTGGCAGACTGCGGGAGGAAGTTTCGCGGTGGCCCTGCACCCTCCCCCAACCTCCCTCCCTCCCCTCTCCCGCCACTTCTGCCGCACCAGCCAGTAGTGCGACCGCAGGGTCCTCTCCGTGTCTCACGGAACACTGCCCACCGACGTTGATCTGTTGTGGCAGGTCTACAGTTGTTCTTCTCTAGCAGTTGCGGCCAAGAGTTCCGAACGGTAGACGGGGCAGAGGGGTGGGGGGACGGAAGGGAGGGGGAAAGTAGGAGACATCTTCATGCTAGACCTTTTTGCGCCATGAACAGTGGCGGCAGAACGTTATGCAGACTTTCCAAATCTGCCACGATTACATCTATGTATTATGCTATGGCGTGCTCAAAAGTAATGCCTCCGAAATTTTTATGTGAAAACTCTTACAAATTTTTTAAATAAAACGAATGCTCTTATTATTCCACATCTTTATTCATCTTGTCTACAGATTCGCAGCTACAGGACTCCGAATTGTAGCGTGTAACATGGCGGTGTGTAGAGTAACTATGTCGGTGTGCCAGAAACTGCGTGCTGTACTCAAGTTTGGAATTCGAAGAGTTCGTCCACGCGCGGAGCACCTTCTCTTTCAGCATGACAATGCTAGACCACAGATGTGTGCTGGGACGTCTGCAACAATCCGAAGCCTTGGTCATCGATTATCCTCCATACCGTCGCGACTTGGCCTCAATAGATTTTTGTCTGTTTCCAGTACATAAAGGACGCCTTCGAGGACTTCAGTTTGATAGTAATTAAGTGGTGCAAGGAGGAGTGAGGTTGTGGCTCCTCCAGCAAAGTCAACCATTGTACAGTGACTGTATCAAGGAACTGGTCTCTCATTGGCAGAAGCGTGTTAGTAGCCAGGGCGACATGTTAAGAAATAAATATGTGTACTTGAAGAATTAAGATGTAGAGTGTTAATAAGTTTTATTTTATTTTAAAAACTTTAAGAGTTCTCGCATGAAAAATTCTCAAGCATTACTTTTCAGCACACCTTCTTAGAAGCGGATGTGTGTACACACCTTTGTATGTATGTGACAATTTTCGTCGTATCCACCTAAACTAAGAAATCGATTTCAGCCAATCTTGGTACACATATGGCTCGTTATCTAGAAAGAAGCGCTGTGGGTATAAGACCCACCTACCTCACAAAGGGGTTGGATGAGGGTGGAAAACGCGGCCCCTCCCGCCGGAGTTTTGAGTCCTCCCTCGGGCATGGGTGTGTGTGTGTGTGTGTGTGTGTGTGTGTGTTGATATTAGCGTAAGTTAGTTTAAGTTAGCTTAAGTAGTGTGTAAGTCTAGGGTCCGACGACCTCAGTAGTTTGGTCCCTTAGGAATACACACACATTTGAACATTTGAGGGTGGAAAAGAAACGTAACACACCGTGCGCAAATACCCAAATTGTATTCATCCATTGTTTGAGACTGCAACGAACTTAATGCCTAATTACGAGCTCTTAAAAGACTTTCTCTCTCTGAATTCACCCCAATGCACACATATACAAACTGTTGAAACGAGAAAGCTTTGCTGTTTACTAAATTTTCGCTGTTGATACAGTATAACTGTTGCATCAGGTTAACGGCTTAATTTATTACTTCTTTACTACCAACTGTATTCAAAACTAATTTCTCAGACAGTATCCACTTACACCTTTGAATGTACTTGCAAAATTATATAGTTGTACGACACGGAGTCACAAGCTATAATGTCATAAACACTGAGATACTCGGAGAACTGTGTTCTCTTAAATCGTGTTACAAATTACCTACACTATACTCATCCAGTGTTTGGTAATAACGCAAGGTTAAAATCCATATGATAATACGTAGTCGGGAGACAGGCACACCATAATTATCAAAGCACTATGATCGATAAAAACTGACTCACAGCTTTTTCAAGAAAATATGACGTACCCATTTCTGTCATCTCGACTAATTTCGAGTGTCGATGCCCTGGTGGTAGCCATTGTTGCCGCCGGAGGCGGGGGGGGGGGGGGAGGGGGGCGAAGATCACTGTACAAAATATCAAAACGTGTAAACCCCAAACAATCCTCAAATATAATCTTAATCAAAATGTTAACATGGCCGCAAATCAGCAACTGTATAAATCTGAAGAGGTTGAAAACATGAGCCATCCAGTTCCAAAACATGGGTTATTAGCCCTTTTGACCTAGGTTTTAATATTTTAAGTCAGGGGCTACTAAACCTTTGTTTTGCAACTGGTTGGCAGATTTTTTTAACCTCTTCGAATACAGTCCTGAATTTTTCATACTGTACTGTATTCGTACATTAAATAGAATTTCTTAGTTTTGCACCACCGACAGCTATTAAAACTACGAACAGAGTATTTAAGGAAGTGTGGCATTCACGTTCGTGAAAGTCTAGTTTTCAAAAAAAAAAAAAAAAAAAAAAAAAGAACAGCTAAACGAACTCTTACATTCGCGGAAGAAGGAAGAGTTCTGTCTCGACAGCCTGCGGACTGGGGCTGGGTAGATGACGTTGAAGGCCTCACGTGGTGTCTCCGATCCTTGACAGTCTGTTAGCGGAAGACATGGGCAGTTTCTCAGAGACGCATTTCCGCGCATCCCCACGGTCGGTACGCGGCCCGGGTAGCTGATTGGCTGTCACGTGACTTCCTGCCTGCTGACCGCCAGATTTCCGGGGCCGCGGCCTGGACTGCCGACGACCCAAAGTTCAGCGCAGGCGCCTGGAGCCGACAGCCGGTTACCCCCGCGTCAGGTACCGGCGGAGCGCTGACGCCGCGTCTCGCTGACTGATATCTTTGACAGGCTGCGTTAACCAGAGAAATCAGATGTGAAGTTCTGTTTCCAAAGATCACTCTTCATCAAGAGTCGGCGCGCATCACTGTCTATTCACCTGTCACTCTGCCTCTGGAAGAGTAGGCGTGCCATTTCCCAGACTATTTGCTGCCCCAAAAACTAGCGCTGTCGAGTTATTAAATGAAATTAAATTTCTGAATTCGGATGGTTTTCAATGTTCATCTCAATAATTGGTAAATACCTTTTCTAGTCCGGGTGCAAAAATGCTCCAACAAAATCTGAGAACCTCAGGCGTGTGTGGCGGATGATACTTTTATTGTGCCATGCGTTAAAATTTCTTCCTGTTTCATTTATGGACAGGTATGAGCACAGAATGTCTGCCTGTACGCCTTTGTGCAAGGTGTCATTTACCTAATTTGATTTGCAATATACCCACGGGATGGGTAAGTTTAGTGCTGAAGAATATTCGTAGTTTTCCTAGTAGCATGCAGTTCTTGATGATCGGTTCGCGAGATGCTTCGAGTCTTTCCTCGACTGTCAATCGATATTTATTAACATTTTGTGCCAACCTATTCACAGTCAGACAAATCTGTGAGAAATCACACTGCCTTTGTTTGTGTGTGCTGTATGACCCCTTTTGATACGCCCTGGTATTGCTGTCATACACATGAGTAACATACAAGTGTGAGCTGTACTAGTGTTTTATATGTACTGTCTTACTTAGGTGCGCTGTAGTTTCCTAGTAGTCTACCACTGATTAGTAACCGGTCATCTCTTACACACAAATCATTGCATATCCCAACTTCAGACCACGGCTATAGAACGGTCTTTCGCAGGAGTTTACCAGCTTCTCAATTTTTCTGCTTTCGTTTCCGGCGTTGTACTTTTCTCTCTTGGTTCCACGTCCTCCGCGTTTTCAGCTTTAACATGGAAATCATTTTGTATTCGTAGTTTTCCCTTAGGCGGAGCCGGCCGGAGTGGCCGAGCGGTTCTAGGCTCTACAGTCTGGAACCGCGCAACCGCTACGGTCGCAGGTTCGAATCCTGCCTCGGGCATGGATGTGTGTGATGTCCTTAGGTTAGTTAGGTTTAAGTAGTTCTAAGTTCTAGGGGACTGATGAACTCAGAAGTTAAGTCCCATAGCAGTCAGAGCCATTTGAACCATTTGAACCTTAAGCGGATTACGCTCCTCGATACTTTTAGGAGAAATTTCCGGTTCTCGTAGATCTTTTTCAACCTGTGTCAGTAATGTCCCTCTGGTTTTCTTATCTTGAAAGTAGTTAATGTCCTTCCAGATATCCTTCCTGGTCTCGTTAGTGACACGTGACCGCCATATATCTACACGTCGTTTCTTCAAAGTATTCTTGTAACATGACTGGTTCAATTTGTGACTCAGTAACGCTTTAACCAATGGCTGCCACGCATTTACGGCACACAGTCGAAAGGGCCTGAGATTTCCAGACACGCCGCACAACTCGATAGGTATATGTTATGCCAAAAACTATGAAAGTGTCTTAATCGGAAATTATATAGCTCTGCCTGAAATTTCGTAATTTCGTAAAACACAGGGAGAAACAGCATTACATTCTACCATAGTCCGGACTCTTGTTGTGTTTGAACAAATTTACAATAAGAGATATCACGCAGTAAGTGTGGATTTACAGGTGTTTGTACTGCATTTTAAGTAAATGTAGAAATCAAAGGAGGAAAATGTTCTTCTCCAAAAATATTAACTTGACTGTGGACCCAGCACAATATTTATTTGAAGATTTTTGGAAGTTAACTATTAACAGTCGCCAAGTAATGAATAAAATTCATGTTTGACCATCAGCTGCTTTTTGTACAATATTTATTTGGTTCGTAGCCACTACAACATTTTACCAGGTGGGTTCCAAATGAACATGTCAATTGAGGTTCACATAAGGTAACCATATTTTGATGAACTTGGAATGAAAATAGCAACAGAACTTGCAATGAAAATCGCAACATTCAGAAGAAATGCGGGAGAAAATTTCATCCTCGATAAATAAATAAAACATGCCAAACAGACTAATGGGGCTCGCGAAAGAACGTTACTGCAGCCAGACCCACCATGAAGATGGTATCAACAGACGGCACCAGCTCTCACCAGCTCTCAGCTGGATCGAAAGGTGGAGAATCACACGAATCGTGATTTCGATATTATATTTATTTGTTAGTTGTTGCTTTTAAGAACGACTTGAATTTAAAAGGTATTGATAGCGGGTTTTGAAGCTATTTATGTTATTAAAATCTGTAGTATATAAATCCCGTGAAGGCATGTTGTGGAGGCAGAAGCAATAGGAGTGCTCAAATTATCATATACCTGCATAATGAATTAATTGTTAGCCTGTTCATCAAAGTGATATTGAAACGACCGGTTTCACTTATAACTGCTGAATTCTCAGGTGCACATAACAATAATACTGGGAGTGTTGGGCAGTTCGTTTAGCCGTAATCTGGATTTTGTAGGAATTGATTACGTATACCTGAATATGCAGCTAGTTGGAAAAACGGTCGTTCCAATAAATAGCTGTTACAGTTCTTCATTTATCTAGAAGTATTGCCGTAGCTGTAATGTGTTTTGTAAGTGTGTATAGATGACTCTTCACTCACGAATGCGTGCAATTGACGGAAAATATTCATTGAAGACGTAATCGATTTAAACAACCAGTTGTAAGGTATTATATGAAGCAGGCATGGATCTGATAATGAATCTAAAGATATTGTGAAATCTGGAATCATCCAATCAGTCTCTCCAAGTCACAGAGAGTATTACTTGTGGAAAGATACAGATGAGTATAGCATGACCGGTGCTTCTCGCTACTCTGATTTCTATGAAGAAGGTTAATTCTAGGCCGTTCATAATGTTTAAACCAATATATTCTATCATTCTAGTATACAACGACAGGGTTCGCTAAACTTAATGAATATCAAGTACTACATTAATAAATCCTTACTGAACAGTAATAACCATCTCAGTATTTGTTGAATCATAAACACATTTTAAACTGAAACTACCTGCATATGTCTAGATATTAATTTTTGATTAAAGAGCGCTGAACGTCATCCCATAAGTACGAGTTGCAAGAAAGATGGGCATTGCAATCAATATTAAATACGTAAATTTGTGTCTATGAGAAATTCTATTTGACTGCGTAAACGTTGCCAAAGTATAATCCACTGTGTGCAGCCAGTTGGACAAGGAGGTTCTGCGTCATCCGCATCCGTCTTTATAGCTATGAAGTTAACAACAGGAATTTCGATATAATTTTTATATTGTAATCTGTTTTACTTTTTATTATTTTGTGAAGATAGTTGCTAGTGACAACCATGCTACACTCTACAGAATTATAATAGCGTTATTTTCTTCGAAGAATAAGACTACTTTAAACAAAAACGAAATGGCTTTGGACCTCCTCTTTGTGTGGTTTTGAAAAAAAGGCTTGAATTCCAGTATACATCCACCCTACATTAATTCAGTTGACAGGAAAGGAAATTTACACAAAAAAAATCTTAACGTAATTCGTGGAAATAATTGTGGACTCCGTCTCCAATATTCTAATGAGGCAGAGATGTGCGTGCGTGAGAAAAGATATACGCCGCTCTTCAAACCTCTCTGGTCTTTGCGTCCCACCAATGGGTTTGGGAGATGTCACATGTTGAGATGATTCAATCGCAAGAGGATTGTATGCCTGTTGTTTGGCATAGTAAATAGCATTACTCATATAGCACCGAGGTCCTGTTTGTTGTGCTATGTATGTCAGTGGAAAGCTTGTCCACCATATTTAAAGAATGATTGCCTGCCCCTGGTCGCGAGTTTTAGTCTTGAGACTGTTACTTTGGTTTGGGGATGCTGAATTGCTAGTATTTACCATACAGCCAGCAACAACAGAGAAAAACTGTGGGCATTTTTGTTACATGGAACTGAAGTATCGTCTCAGTTCTAGACTGGATTCGTGATTTGCTGTCAGAGAGGTCACTGTCCGTAGTAACTGACGGAAAGTCACCGAGTAAAAAAGGATTTAGGAGACAATCTGAGCAGCCGTCTTAGGTTCTTTGCAGGTGACGCTGTCGTTTATCGTGTAGTAAAGTCATCAGAAGATCAAAACAAGCTGCAAAACCAGTTAGAAAATATATCTGTATGGTGAGAAAATTGGAAATTGGCCCTGAATGAACGGGAAGTGTGAGATCATCCACATGAGTGCTAAAAGAAATCCATTAAACTTCAGTTACACGATAAATCAGTCTGATCTAATGGGCGTAAATTCAACTAAATACCTAGGAATTACAATTACGAACAAATTAAATTAGAATGAAAACATAGAAAACGTTGTGGGAAAGGTGAATCATAGGCTGCTCCTTATTGACAGAACACTTAGAAGATGCAACTGGTCCACTAAAGAGGCTGCCTACACTACGCTTCTCCGTCCTCTTTTGGAGTACTGCTGCACGATCCGAGGTCCCTAAAGGATAGGATTAACGGAGGACAGCGAGGATCTTCAAAGAAGAGCAACACATTGTATTAACCCAAAATAGTGGAGAGAGTATCACGGATATGATATACGATTTGGGGCGGACATCATTAAAACAACGGCATTTTTGGTTGTGGAGGAATTTTTCACGAAATTTCAATCACCAACTTTCTCCCCCGAACTCTAAAATAATTCGTTAATGCCGACATTCAAAGGTAGAACTGATCATAACAATACAGTAAGGAAAATCAGATCTCACTTGGAAAGATGTAGGTGTTCGTTCTTTCCGCACACCGTTCGAGATTGGAATAACAGATAATTACTGTGAAGATGGTTCGATGAACCCATTGCCACGGACTTAAATGTGATATGCAAGGTATCGATGTAGATGTGGATCTACATGTAGATGTAGAAAGTATTGATTGTTCTTTGAGTAAGGCGTTGCTACAGACATTAAATTTGGATTATGATCTGCAACATTATTTAGCTTTGAGTAATCATTGTCTTAGTCCCACACTGTGGACCAACCAACGTTCCAAGGTACCGGTATAAGCTCGAGTTATTTTAACCCTACTACTTAAAGGCAAACTGAATATGTATTTCAATATTGATTGCCTCACAAAAGTTTTATTTTCGGATTTCCTCAGAAAAAAATTAATCTTTTAGATTGTTTCCTATATTCAGAAGTTCCATATCTTGAAACTCGAAAGTTGTTGATCTCTGAAACAACTTGTGATATTGTAAAATTTAATGTGAGAAATTATTATCTTCATTTTTGAGCTACTTTTAAAATTGGAAGGGCATTGTGTGATTTCGTATTATACGAATTACTTTTTATTCCTGTTATTGAATACTTGTGACTATGTAGTTGTAAACGTTGCTCTGTGTGTGTGTGTGTGTGTGTAAGTGTGTGTGTGTGTGTGTGTGTAAGTGTGTGTGTGTGTGTGTGTGTGTGTGTGTGTGTGTGTTCTACAACTCATAACTGAAGTTGAATGAAGGGACCGATGCCTTGGCTAAGTTCAAGCCCATTATCATGAATTGGTTAACTTATTACTGAGTGTCGTGACCTAATTTCTTGATTCATTTCCTTATTAACTGAACCTTCGACTAGACGTCTCCATCCACAGCGATCTCCAGCTCTTCTTAGTGTAATGCGGAGAGGTAGGCTGGTAATCTTCTTCTGCTTTCGATTATGCCTTGCAATGTATTTATTGTACATAATATCCCAATCTTCTCAAAACGTGCCCGATTAACTGGAAGTATCTCTGGAAATAAATTTCTTGTGACGCAAAGTTTTTCTATTGGTTGCTCTTTCTGTCCATGGTACACGTAACATCTTCCGTCAACACCGCATGTCTAAGGCATCAGTTCGGCTCTTGTCACTAGCTTCCATGGTCCCGGTCTCCCAGCCGTACAAGACACAGGGAACACCAATGATTCCGCCAGGCACATCTTTATTTCGGATATTGCCCGCTTCTGCCATAGCTTAGTGTGTATAATCGTTGGTGCTCGGCCAAGGACGGTTCGTTTTATTCCTTTATCGCACTTTCCTGTGTCACTGATCAGAGATTCTAGATATACACAGTAATTCACTATCTCCAGATCCTTTAAGCATTCTACAAACTGAATTGGATCTCAACCTTTGGGATAGTTTGGCTTTTTCACGTTTATCTCTAGACCGAAACTTAAAGCAGTAGTTGTCGCTGTGGAGACCGGAGTCCGGTCTTCCTCCCATGAGAGTAGTACCATCTAGAAAGCGTAGACTGTACATTTTCGTGCCGCCAGTTGAAATCCCACCATCCCAGCCATTCAGCTTTTTCCCTGATTTTATATTCTGCACAGATGCTATAGAAGCGTGCTGACAGCACACAATGTTGTCTGACTCTATTTGTCACACTAAAAGGTCCCAGTATTCACCATCCACCTCTATGATTGCAGTATGACTGTTTATAAAGATATTTTAGTAATGATACTAGGTAGTTTGGATTCCCAAATTCATTGAGCCCATGACACAACTTGTCCCACATGACGCTATCAGTTATTATAATTTAGGAAACAAATGGAGGACTGGGCAGGATACTCGAGACTTTCTGAATATCTATCTCATATTCAAGACATGCTTGTTCTGCTGAAATCTCGGATTGCAGGAACTTTTTTAGGAGTTGATTCATTATTTGCAGGAGGACTTTGCTAGCATGTGATATTAATGCTATAGACGTATAAGTGGAGAAGTCTCTAACTGATCCTTTTTCGTGCAGAGGGATTAGAACAGAAGTAGTTCAGTCTCCAGGAAATTCTCAAGGTTTTCACACCGTGTTACATGTTAATTATGAAGCACACATCCCTTCTTCTCCCATCGCATTCAGCATTTCTCTGAAAATATCATCTATACCTGGCAATGTGATAGAATTTTTCATTGCACAGAATAGAATGTCAGGTTCCTTGTCTGATTCCACACAAATGTTCTCTTCCTCGATGGCATTTACTTTGCAGTACAGTGTATTGCAGTGTTGTTCCCACCTAATTGTCACTAATTTCTTGTCAAATATGATATTCATTTACATCTTAAGTCATTCACATCCAAGATTTGAACCCTCGAATAATGCAATTTGTCTTCTTGAAGAGGCCATGCGTTTCATTTCGCTTTTGATGCTGGTTTAGTTCATGACAATTACTGATGAGATTTTTTGTGTTCTCGATTCTGCAGATACGCTGTATTTTGCCACCAAGTACTTTCTAGCTTTCTTGAGCAGTTTTTATGCCATGTTTCTTCAGCGTGCACCTCTCTTTGGTCAGCAGTAGAATAGTGTTCCAAATCCAGGGATGTTTCGATTGAGGGATCTTAGTAACCTGTTCAGTAAGAGATGAATTGATTGTTTCTTTCATTTTGTCCTTTGTTTGTGGGAGGGGTGGGGGAAGGGCTACTCCTCACTCTGTTAATTTCTGGGGTTTGGGTCTCATTCCATCTCCAAACTCTTTTAGGTTAATTTTATCTGTAATACAAATCTGTCTTATTCTTGTCTTCTTGATCAGTTTCAGATTCATCAGCATTTTCATCGATAGCGTAGAGTGAACATCCAGGGCCCGAAGTACGACAATATTAATATTTAGATCATGACCGTATGTATTTATTTCATGTCTTTGAACTGTGATTAATATTGTCAGTTATTTTTCTGTTTAAACGTAAAAGATATGGTTTTATTGAAAAATATTTTGTTTGGCCTAACCTCAAAAATTTCTTTAAGTACTTTAATGAATTGTATTATTATTTTCACTGTGGCATCTGTTAAATATCTTGAGCGGCTTTTTATCCTTTATTTGGTAGACGTTAATATGCTTCTGAGACAAATAAATTTTAGTAAGTACCTTTTTAATTTTTGGCAGAGCGCCATACCACTCCCAGCTACATGATGTTACTCTCCCTCCCTCCCCCCGCAAAAAGAAAAAAAAATGAGACTGTTAGGTTTCTACTCCTAACAAGGTAGGAAAAAACCATCATTTTCTTGTTTTCTCTAGCAGCGACAAAATATTAACACCAAAAGTAAAGTAACGAGCTAACTGTAGTCTCCCTGCAAGGATCCTAATAGTATTGGGACGTCAGCTAGTGGGATGATGGCTTCGTGTTTGTTCAGATGAAGCTGAGGTTTTTCTATAGTTTTTGAAGTTGATGTTATTTCCAGCACAGGTCGACAATTCACTTGATAGGGATATGTCGACGTAAAACAATCTTTTTTTGTATGTTCTCGAATGTTTTAGGAAACCATTAGTTTTGAAAACTGAAACAATAGCTACAAACTTCCTTAAAGCGTAACGGTAGATAAATATTTCTTGTCCATAACGAGAAGTAATATAAACCATTCTCGACTTCTGTATCGACTCCATGTAGGACAAACATGTAACAACAGAGACCATTTTATTAAATCATGCTGAGTTGGAAACCTCGTAATGTATATTGGAGGAAACAGTCCACATCAGCCTAACATGTCCAAAATGTGAGGGTGCCCAAACCTCCGGTCCACCTTGCAATCTCAGTCACAGGAGGTACTATTGCTCCAGTGAAATGAGTATCAAATCAACTGATGGTCGTGACCCTGGTTTACTTGTTGAAACTGTAAACGTCATTCTGCAATACCACATCACGGTGAGGCGGATTTATTCCTTAAGAACATTACAGTCAGTACGTAAAGCTATTGACATGCAGGCCTGTGCGTCCTGTGTTGGTGTACTGAGTTGTGAGCGTGTAGAGTGAAAGGGTTCACTACCCTCATGCAATTTCCGCTGAAATTATGAACCACAACATAATTTACTTAACCCAAAGACATCTTTATTATGTGAAATGACGAGATAAAATGCGCTCCGCTGCACTGCGGAGCTTGCCAAGCTGACAAATACATCCACCCATTGTGGTGTCTCTACTTGCTCGACCTGAACAATGAGGTTTCCTGTGGCATCAAATATATGGCCATTTTAAGAGTGGCGGGAATTTTAAATCAAACACTAGACATTTTTATATTAATTTCGAATATAAGATGCACCTGAGATTTGGAGGCAATTTTTCGCAGAAAAAAGTGGGTCTTATAATCCGTAAAATTAGGTGTACGTTTCCTATCAAAATACGTATAATTCAATAACTTTATTTGCATTATAGACCGCTACAGACGCCGATCATGAGCAGGTGAAACATGTCTGTTACATACAAATAAACGTAAGGCTGTAAATAACCGAATATGTATTATCTAAATGATAAAGCACAATAGAAGTAGTGACTGAGGAAAAATGGCTGAAAATACTAATAACACTAGCAGAAAAATAGCTGAAAATAACCGAAGTAGAGCTATCTAGGAACAGTGAGAAAAGAGTTCCTGGCTGGGAGTCCCTCAAGATGGGTGTTCAGCCACTGGGTGGGCAAAACACAGATTAGATTAGATTAGATTAATTATTCATTCCATAGACCCATGAAAGAGGAAATCCTTCTGGGTGTGGAACATCTCAGATAAACACATTACAAAAATGTAATTAGAAAAACTTGAGTTTCATTAATTTTAATCATCCTCAGTCAATAAAAAGTATAATTATGTACATGAATTAAATTTAAACTTCTAATACTTAACAGGTTTAATACTTACATCTGCTTTCCTTGAATCCATCATTCACACATTTACTAGTGTCTTGGCTATTACAACCAAGTAATATCAACAATTAAAGTATAATAAATTTTCATTAAAATGGTCTACTGCTCTTGTTGAGTAACTAATGAATGGAATGGAAGAAGTTGGCCACCAAAAATTCTTTTAAATTATGTTTACATTGTGCCTTGTCTGAAACTTAACTCTTAATGTTTGATGGTAACTTATTGAAAATATACGTTGCTGAATACTGGACTCCTTTTTGGGCAAGAGTAAGTGATTTTAAATCTTTATGTATATTGTTCTTATTCCTGGTATTGATACTGTGTACTAGGCAGTTAGTTGGAAAAAGAGATGTATTATTTACAACGAACTTTATTAAGGAATAAATATACTGAGAATCTGTGGTTAATATGCCCAATTCTTTGAATAGATTTCGACATTATGCTCTTGGATTTACACTACTCATTACTCCTATTATACGCTTCTGTACTCTAAAAATGTTTTCTCTGTTTCTGGAGTCAGCTCAAAATATGATACCATATGACATAATGGAGTGAAAATAAGCAATATATGCGTTTTTTTATATTTATATCTCCTATGTCTGACATCATTTGCATTGCAAACACAGACTTACTTAGGCGCTTTAGCAGTTCGTTAGTATGTTGCTCCCAACTGAATTTATTATCAAGTTGTAATCCCAAGAATTTTACACTCTCAACTTCTCCTATTTCCATGTCATCATATTTTATACACACACCAGAAGCAAATCTCTTGGAAGTTCTGAACTGCATATAGTGGGTCTTTTCAAAGTTTAATGACAGTGAACTGGCTATGAACCACTGATTAATGTCAGTAAAAATTTGGTTAGCTGCCCTTTCTAAATTTATATTTGATTTACTATTTATTGCAATGATTGTACCATCTGCAAATAAGACAAATTTGGCATATGGTAATGTAACAGATGACAGGTCATTAATATACACAAGAAACAGTAGTGGACCTAGTAAGGAACCTTGCAGAACATCACATGTAATTTCTTCCCAGTCAGATGATGTCTGATTGCCTACTGCTGAAGTGTTATGTAATGACACCCTTTGTTTTCTATTAGTAAGATATGACTGAAACCACTTTGCAGCACTACCAGTGATGCCATAATATTTTAATTTACTTAAAAGAATGCTGTGATTCACACAGTCAAACGCCTTTGACAGGTCACAGAATATGCCAGTTGCCTCTTATTTGTATCCAATGAATTAAGGACATTTTTGCTGTAAGTGTAAATAGCTTTCTCAACATCAGAACCCTTAAGAAACCCAAACTGTGACTTTGACAGTGTGTTATTTTCGCTGAGGTGCTTAAGTAGACGCTTGAACATAACATTCTCAAAGATTTTTGAAAAGGCTGGCAAAAGTGAGATCAGTCAATAATTTGATGGCATTTCTTTGTCCCATTTCTTGTGGAGAGGTATAACTTCGGCATATTTAAGCCAGTCCAGGAATTTTCCTGTGAGAAGTGATGGACTACACAAATAACTTAAGATATGACTAAGCTCATATGAACACTATTTTATTAACTTTGTTGATATGTTATTATAAACACTAGAATTCTTTGATTTCATGGACTATATGATGGATTCTACTTCTTTGGGTGAAGTAACTGTCAATTCCATTTTACTGAGATTGCTTGTTTGCAGTGGTCTCAGACGTTCCATTGCATTATTTAGTGAAGCTGACAACCCCATGCTATCAGTAACAGACAAAAAATACTTGTTTTAATGGTTTGCAACACAATATGCGTTTGTTACCGGGGTTTCATTTATTTTTAGAGCTATTTGTTCCTCCTCATTTCTGGCCCTACCTGTCTCTGACTTAACTATATCGTATATGGTTTTTATTTTATTGCTGTATGTATTTATCTTCTTCTCATAATGCAGGTGTTTAGATTTCTGGATAACGTTCTTCAATATTTTTCAGTACTTTTTGTAATGAGCTATAATGCTAGTATCAAAGGTGTCCCCATGTATCAGATAGAGTTTCCTTTTTGTCTCACATGATATTTTTATCCCTTGTGCGATCCATGGTTTCTTATTGGACTTCTGCTTAATTTGAGTTACCTTCAGGGGAAAACAATTTTCAAATAAGGTGCTAAATTTATTAATGAATGTTTTGTATTTTCCATTGGAGTTTTTGATGCTGTAAACATCCATCCAATTAATTTATTTGAGCAATCTCGTAAATTTATCAGTTGTTGGCTGTTTTATTGGCCTCCTGTACTCAGTTCTGATAGATGTTTTACCCTGACAAGTTTCAAAATTTAATGTTAGGTGTTGCAAGTCTTGGTCATATAGCCCATTTACTACTGGTTTTGTAATGTGGCTTAGTTGCCTAGAATTGTCTATAAATGTATCATCAAGAGCAGTCTTAGAACATTTGTATACCCTAGTTGGAAAATTTACAGGAGATATTAAATTGAATGACAATGGAACTGGTTTCAGTAACTGTTCACTGACAGTGTTTTTCAGGACATCTATATTAAAATCACCAACAACCACTAGTTCTTTGTTTTTTGGTTTTTGATGAGATAATAAATCTTCAAGACCGTTTATAAACAGGTTGAAATTTCCTCAAGGTGTCCTGTATAGGGCTACTATTATAAAGGATCTATTATGAAATTCTATCTCTGTTGCACATGCTTCTAAGTGCTGCTCTAAGCAAAATTTACTAATGTCAATATTCTTAAGTTTAAAACTGTTTTTAACAAATGTGGCAACTCCTCCTTTCTCCATCTTTTGTCTATAGAAGTAGTCAAATGATGTAAGGTTTAACATATCTTTACCGGTGGTCACATGATGTTCAGAGAGGCAGATTATATCAATGGGGTTTGATGACTCTAATTCATCATGCACATAAGTACTTCATTAATTTTACTTTTAAGCCCTAGAATATTTCAATGCACTAAAGATAGTTGGCATTTCATATTTACCGAGACGAAATCTGGTGGAAATAAAATTTCTGCTGATTACTGTAAATTTTTAACCAACAGCTGTGTTCCCTGATCCAATGTGCCAGGAATATGCTGTTTGATTTCTTTATCAAACTGAAGGTTTGTTTCAATTTTGACTTCGTTCTGTCTTACCTATCATAAAAAAGGTGCTGCTCCAACACCTATGACCACTGGTATATTACCACTCATGGCAGACAAGACTAGAATAGAAGGTTTTGAAATGTGGAACTATATAGAAATGCTGAAGATTATATGGTTAATCGGGTTAACTAACGAAGAAGTACTGAATCGCTTTGGAAGGCACATAAATTTATGCTACAACTTGATTAAAGCAAGGGATCGGTAGTCAGAACGTATCCTGAGGTTTCTAGGAAGCGTAGGTGGGGTTGTTGTGAGACGTGTGGAATCAAAAATTGCTGAGGGAAACCAGAACGTGAGTACTGTAACCAGATTGAAGTTGATGTGGGTAGCAATTGTTATACAGAGCCAAAATGGTACACACATGAGAGACTAGCGTCGAGATATGCATGATAGCAGTCTTCGGATAGGAAAATACAATAACCTAAAGTAACAGAGGCCATATAGTTCCTAGCAGCTACAAAATCATATTCACAGATAAATGAATGAGCTGTACTACAGCTTCACGAGTAATTAGAACTATCAGTGAATGTAACGTTATCCTTAATTGGCTACTGTAACGCGAAAGTCAGTAACGAAGAAAAATTATTAACTAACATAGCCTAAGTGGGAACTGAGAAGTTTGTGCTACTCCAGACAAAGTAATTTCAGTTTTATCTAACTTTCCGATCTATCGGCCATCGGTTTATTGACTGAAAACTTTAGCACTCTTCCACGAAATCAAAACTTTGGAGCCCATTTCCGCACCCTTGACGCAGTGAAATGAAACAGTATTACAGCAAATTAATTATGAAAGAACAAAGCGTCCGCATTTCTTTTACCGCGTTGATCCTAGTGCTGACTACCATTTATAAACGATCGCCTTTGTGGAAGCGTAATACTTTCGTAATTCTCGTGATGATACGCAGAATGCTCACACTGTAGAACCTTCCAGATTAAAATACAGTTTATTATTTTCCTGTTGCAACTTTGGTAACATCATTACATTTGTAACTAGATAGGAATAAACTCTCGATCCTGTAACTCTTTTGTTACTTACTCCATTGCAATGTTTCCGATTTCGTTTCTGCTTTTCATCACACTAGTTAACTCTATCACCTTACGACGCTTTACCGCTGAGAAATGAGCCTCTTTCTAACGTAGCACTGTAAATAATGTTAGAAATGTCTATTGAAGTCAAGAATACCTATTACAATCGAAGACAGAATCTAATTTATAACTCCTTAGCCTTCCAAGCGTTTGTGACTTAATCCACCATGCAACAGGAAAATGTAAGCAGATAATCGACAATGTATTTTGAAATATGTTCGCCATATACAGAAAATTTAATCTTTAAATGACAAATATACGTATGTAAATACGTAAAATTGTCACCAGCCACTTTTTTAAATAGTTATTTATTATTCCATGAACCGGTTTTCGAACCTTTCCAGGTTCATCTTCATATAATGAAAATTCAGTTAACAGTCACGGTTCTAAAATATCCTCAATGGGTAAGCTTAAAATATTCTTATGAATTATGTACACGTGCAGGAACTACATGAAAAACCTTCGTCAGAAATTCTGGTTACTCAGTGTTTTTTGGTCACTTTGAATCAATTGCTACCTCGTGAAACTAGTTCCTGTAAATGCACATTTTCTACTTCATACAGACGATTCATTTTTCTCAGTGCAAGCATTTTAATTTTCATACAAATAAACATCTTACAAAATCACAGCAGCAATAGGGTGAAGTGAATGACATAGCTTTCTCGAAATCTCGAACGTTATAACAATAGCATAAGAGCAACATGTCACCAGTCATTCTTCGGCATCTTTCACGTGTGACATAAACGATCAACGAAATGAGATGAACTTATAATCATAATTATCACAATTAATCCACCTGGGCGCACGACATTAAATTCGAAATATTAACAGTAACCTAAAAATACTACACGAACGACAGAAACGCCATAAGATGACACTGTATGAAGAAGTTGAGATTTTCATACAAAACAAGAATGTTGGGCAGCTACTGTTAAATGAATAAACCGAATCAAACTCATTCAATTCCTTTAAAAATTTTCAGCTACATTAATGTACACAGCGTATACAATAGTTACGGATCTCACATCTCTTCATAATTTCACGAAATAATGTTCGTAAGTAGATTAAGTTCACGATGCAACAATGTAGCTTCACAAAGTCAGGAGATGGAAATTAATGATTTTCAGTGTTCTTCGTTTTTAAATTTTACTAATTAACATACCATTACTGTGCTGTCACGTAGAACTGATCCCATAAAATTAATATATCACTTTGAGTCTGCAGAAACTCCAGTCGTAAAGACTGCCTACGAGATGGAACGTCTTTGAACTGTAAGAGTTGCACGTATTGTAGCAATGGTAACTGTACAGCCACAGGAAAGTAAAGCTTGCTACGGCAGCATACAGTAATTATATTTGTCTAGAGTTTCGGAAACTACAACTACGACGTACATAACTAATGTGTATAACTCAGTGCTTCAAATAACGCTAATGTTCCTCCACCAGTCCAATGAAACAGATAACCTCCCTGCCGCAGTGCTATCTGCATAGTTGATAGCATATGCATATGTGACAGATAGAGACCGGATTATATGCATCATAAAAACCTTTAAAAAATGCATGCAGATATACATGAAAAATGCTTAAAAATGCATGGAAAGCGTCTAAATGTGAAAGATCAAATAATAAAAATACGTTGTAGTTACTGCGAGCATTATATCTCAAAGTCGAGCCTGTGCATGTCAATAACGAGGAAGAGCGCCAGCTACACGAAAAATCGGTGCATTTAGATGGTTGAAATCATTTTCTGAATACTTTCTGGTAAAGGTTAGGAAGGGGGGCATTTCTGGGATTATTTTCTAAAAATTTGCAAAATTCGGACGCATACCGTGTTTCAAGAATTGTTACATCTTTGCTATTGTTGTCGGTAACAAGTGGATTCGATGCGAGTAAGTCGCAGCGAAACGGTCGATATGTACGGGACAAACTTCGAAATGTACCGCACGCTGAGGGGCACGCACATAAACTCCGTAATATTTTATTTAACAAGCAACATAAAATCTTCAATTTTTTCAGCAGCATTAACTTTTAATTAATACTATTGGACCAAAGCATCATATACAATTTATTTTACATTTTTCTACTATTGTAAACATAAGCGACCAAGTACTGTTCCAAATGGTCGGTAGTAACTTCGAACACTCAAAACATTTTTATAAGCAGAAAGCCGGCCGGTGTGGCCGAGTGGTTCTAGGCGCTTCCGTCTGGAACCGCGCGACCGCTACGGTCGCAGGTTCAAATCCTGCCTTGCGCATGGATGTGTGTGAGGTCCTTAGGTTAGTTAGGTTTAAGTAGTTCTGAGTTCTAGGGGACTGATGACCTCAGATGTTAAATCCCATAGTGCTCAGAGCCATTTGTCCTTTAAAGGCAGAGAAGGACCGTTCTACTTCAACTGAGGTAAGTGGGCAGCATTTGAATTTGGGTGCTATGTTGGCACTTACTATTTCTGGTAAAAGTTCAGCCACACCATTACCAAAACTATCAATTTGGCACAATGGTCCAAAGCCTGGGTTATTGTTCAAAATGTTTTCAAACGTTTCTTTAAGTTTTCTTGGGAATACCTCCGGCAATGAGAAGTTCACTGGAATAATTTTATTCATTAACTTAATAGATTCATTCAACGCCAAATCTTGAGCATCAAGCTTTTTAGTACTTGAAGGTATATGGGAAAAATGAGTGCTATTCACAGCAAATGTCTTTTTTAATACCGGAATCATTAAAGGCTTCCTTGCACTAGCAAATTGCCAAAGCCTCTGCACTGTCGTTAACTACTCCTCTAATGGCCTCGATATGTTCAATGTAGAACAACACAGCTTCGACCCACGTACCGCAGCGAGCTGCTATTGGTTAGGGAGGTAAAGTTACATCTGGTGGCGTTTATTTGTAGGTCTTGATGCAAGCAGGAGCTTTTAGAAACACTTTCTTTGTGGATGAAATCGGTTTATTTACATTCACAAACGCGTAACGTAGTTCTTTAGCAAGGCGATATACTCCATGAGCAAAGCACGTCACATGAATCAGACTGGGATAAAATACTCGGAGTGCTTTTCCTTCTTTGATCATATAGGGAGCAGCATCTGAAATAAAAACTAACATCCTTTCATCTGCGGAATATTCTGGAAATATTTGTCTACTATCCTCATTCACAAATCCGGCGATCGTAGGATGATTTATTTTTTCAAGTTCTTTGCAGGCCGCTAAATAGGATCAACAAATAAATTTGGAATGTGACGGCCACAAGTGTTTATACTTTCGTCAGCTGAACTGCAGATAATGCTATCCTTTAGTTCATTGCATGTTTCTTCCAGAACATTTGCGTAAATTGTCGGTATGTAATTTGTACGTAATGCTGATTCGTCTGGTATATTTTAATTTAAGCAGTATTTGTGAAGGAAGCCTTTGAGGATAGGGTTTGTAAGTTTGTGAAGAGGAACATTGCTTTCAATGAATGCTTCACATCCTCGTTAAACCGACTTGTCTGGTTATCTTTGGACAAATCTCTGATACTGCAACTTGGTATTGTCAGAAGTTGTTATCGTGGTCCTATTTTCTGCATTCCTGCCGCATGAAGACTTGTCTTGACATGCTGGTCTATTTGAAACTTCTTTTTGCACGAAACGTTTTTTCTCGAATACTCGACAATATAAAACAATCCTGTTATATGTAAATGTTCCAGGATGGTTAGCTATCCACGAAACGACTTTCTTTCTCTCTCTTTTTTGTTTTTTGTTTTTTTTGTTTTTGCTTTTCGAGCGGCATGGCGCACAACACATTACACACCACACGTCGTAAACACGTTCACCTTTTTACAAGTAAATTGGAAGCTAAATTGAAACAATGGACGTCCGAATAAAAGCTTTCATAGCTTAATTTAATTGTTGTCGACGTGCACGATGTGGCAGAGGAGGGGAATAACCGGGGGCGTAAGCACAGGAGGATTGACCCTGTCTGCCTGTTCCTGTTCCTCTTCTGTAATGATTTCGTTAGGCAGTGGCCTCTCGGTTAGCTATTGCACGTAGTTCTAGGTCACGGTCAATCAAAAAATGGTTCAAATGGCTCTGAGCACTATGGGACTCAACTGCTGTGGTCATAAGTCCCCTAGAACTTAGAACTACTTAAACCTAACTAACCTAAGGACATCACACACATCCATGCCCGAGGCAGGATTCGAACTTGCTACCGTAGCGGTCGTGCGGTTCCAGACTGTAGCGCCTTTAACCGCTCGGCCACTCCTGCCGGCCACGGTCAATCCTTGAGGCATCAAAACTTCATCGAGCTAGAGACTTCCCGTCTAATTTTTTAGAATATTGTAAACATCGTCAGTAGTTTTTAGTAAAAAATGCAATAGCCGGTGAAAAAGAGCAAAATATGCAAATGCATATGCAACATGCAAATGCATATAATCCGGTCTCTAGTAATAAACAACAAAATCAACCAAAATACCGTAATCCACTTGAAGGTGACGGGACGAACATCAAAGTGTGCATTGGTGTTTAAAATAAAAATAAAAGTGACTGGAGCATTATACCAATAAAAGGTTGTAAACGTTTAACTTGAAACATCCTGACGTTTTAATAATAAGTACCAGTGTGTACCGTCATTCAAGGACATTATTCTTATCGGCTGAGCTGTTAAGGTACAAATCAGAATACACCTTCACTGCTTCAGTTCTTCTAATACTCTCCTTTCACTTCCCAACAGTGGAAATTATTGACACACATGAGAACACAATTTTCTGGTTGTATAAACCCATTCCATAGACATTAATAACATGACGTGCACATTTAGAATTATACAGCAGGTTTTGTTATTGATATTTTATCGTTTATCACAGCAAAGAGTTCTGAAAGTAACATCCTTCACGGATCTGCAACCTAGATGTGAGATGTCTCAGAGGAGGATATGCAGTTAATACATTTGTCCCAAAAATAAGATTTTACAGATCTGTTTTTGAAGATATGTTTCGGTTCTCCCCATATTTCTCTTTTTAGTTCTAATCTTTCGATCTATATGATGCTATTATACTCTGGGTATTCCGGTCTACCTCCACAAGGTATTCGCTCTTTAGCGGCTTTCACCACCAGGTTGACTATTCCTGAACAGCGAAACCGTTGTCCAAGTAACATGTTCCTTCTCCTGGTAAGTATCCCACATGCCTCTTCTCCCATCTCTTCTTTTAGCACTTCTTTATTTGTCCACTTACTATTCAAAATCCCTTGGTAGTACTACATTTGAAACGCAAAACTTTCTTGCCTCTCTGGATATCCTGTGATGCAGGATCCAAGTTTCACTTCTATTCGATACTGTGGACCAGACATAGAATTTCAGTAACTTCTTTTTTATTCCAAGTCGCTATCTGATACCAGCAGGGCCTTTTATTGAAGATATGCAAGTTAATTTGATTCTGAAATTATCCTTGCGTCAGATATCCTGTTTAATCTTGCATTCCTGACAGGAAATTATTTCTTCCACAGTTGCTTCGTGCTTAGGTTTAATGTTAACTAAGTCGTCATTTTTCTTTCTACTACTCCTCGCGAACGCCGCATTTGCTTTTTTATACTTACCTCATCGTACAATATGCATTAGATGAGTATGTGCCAAGCAAGATCGTAAGAGATGGAAAAGAGCCACCGTGGTACAACAACCGAGTTAGAAAACTGCTTCGGAAGCAAATGGAACTTCACAGCAAACATAACCAATGCCAAAGCCTTGCAGACTAAAAAAAATTACACGAAGCGAAATGTACTGTGAGGAGGGCTATGCGAGAGGCGTTCAGCGAATTTGGAAGTAAAGTTCTATGTACTGAGTTGGCAGAAAATCGTAAGAAATTTTAGTCTTATGTCAAAGCGGTAGGTGGATCAAAACAAAATGTCCAGACACTCTGTGACCAAAATGGTACTGAACAGAGGATGACAGACTAAAGGCCGAAATACTAAATGTTTTTTCTATAACAGATGAAGAAATGGTAGATAACGAAATAGATGACAGAGGGATAGAAAAACAATTAAAATCGCTCAAAAGAGGAAAGGCCGCTGGACCTGATGGGATACCAGTTCGATTTTACACAGAGTAAACGGAGGAACTTGCCCCCCTTCTTGCATCGGTGTACCGTAGGTCTCTAGAAGAGCGTAGCGTTCCAAAAGATTAGAAAAGGGCACAGGTCATTCCCGTTTTCAAGAAGGGACGTCGAACAGATGTGCAGAACTAACGTCGATCAGTTGTAGAATTTTGGAACACGTATCATGTTCGAGTATAATGACTTTTCTGGAGACTAGAAATCTACTTTGTAGGAATAAGCATGGGTTTCGAAAAAGATCGTTTGAAATCCAGCTCGCGCTATTCGTCCAAGGGACTCAGAGGGCCTTAGACACGAATTCCCAAGTAGATGCCGTGTTTCCTGACTTCCGCAAGACGTTTTATACAGTTCCCCAGAACAAAGTAAGAGCATATGGTTTATCAGACCAATTGTGTGACTGGATTGAAGAGTTCCTAGATGACAAAACGCCGCATGTCATTCTTTATGGAGAGAAATCTTCCGAAGTAAGAGCGATTCCAGGTGTGCCGCAGGGGAGTGTCGTAGGACCGTTGCTATTCACAATATATATAAATGACCTTGTGGATAACATCGGAAGTTCACTGAGGCTTTTTGCGGATGATGCTGTAGTATATCGAGAGGTTGTAACAATGGAAAATTGTACTGAAATGCAGCAGGATCTGCAACTAATCGACGTATGGTGCAGGGAATGGCAATTGAATCTCGATGTAGACAAATGTAATGTGCTGCGAATACATAGAAAGAAAGATCCTTTATTATTTAGATACAATATAGCAGGTCAGCAACTGGAAACAGTTAATTCCATAAATTATCTGGGAGTAGGCATTAGGAGTAATTTAAAATGGAATGATCATACAAAATTAATGGTCGGTAAAGCAGATGCCAGACTGAGATACATTCGAAGAATCCTAAGGAAATGCAGTCGGAAAACAAAGGAAGTAGGTTACAGTACACTTGTTTGCCCACTGCTTCATTACTGCTCACAGGTATGGGATCCGTACGACATAGGGTTGATAGAAGAGGTAGAGAAACCCAACGGAGAGCAGAGCGCTTAGTTACACGATCATTTAGTAATCGCGAAAGCGTTACGGAGATGACAGATAAACTGCAGTGGAAGACTCTGCAAGAGAGAGGCTCAGTAGCTCGGTACAGGCTATTGCTGAAGTTTCGAGAACATACCTTCACCGAGGAGTCAAGCATTATATTGCTCCCTCCTACGCATATCTCGCGAAGAGACCATGAGGATAAAATCAGAGAGATTAGAGTCCACACAGAGGCAAACCGACAATGTTTCTTTCCGCGAACAATACGAGACTGGAACGGAAGGGAGAACCGATAGAGGTACTCAAGGTATCCTCCGCCACACACCGCCAGGTGGCTTGCGGAGTATGGATGTAGATGTTGACGTATAATGCTGCCTGACAACAGGAATAACCTGCAGCGGTTCGACTGCGCTGTTAGAAAGCTGCTTCGAAAGCAAAGAGTCCTCTGGAAATGTAATCCGCCGACAAAGAAGGAAGATTACAAAACTTTTGTTCGACCAATACTTGAATACTGATGGTCAATCTGGGATGCCTGCCAGATAGGACTGATAGAGGAAATAGAAAACATCGAAAGAGGAGCTCCGTCTTTAGTTATAGGGTCGTTTAGTATTAGCGAATCCTCAGCGAACTCCAGACGCAGACGCTGCAAGAGAGGTGTTCTGCATAACATCTACATCTACAATTATACTCCGCAAGCCACCCAACCGTGTGTGGCGGAGGGCACTTTACGTGCCACTGTCATTACCTCCCTTTCCTGTTCCAGTCGCGTATGGTTCGCGATAAGAATGACTGCCGGAAAGCCTTGGTGCGCGCTCGTCTCTCTCTAATTTTACATTCGTGATCTCCTCGGGAGGTATAAGTAGGGGGAAGCAATATATTCGATACCTCATCCAGAAATTCTCCCTCGCGAAACCTGGACACCGAGCTACACCGCGATGCAGAGCGCCTCTCTTGCAGAGTCTGCCACTCGTATTTGCTAAACATCTCCGTAAAGCTATCACGCTTACCAAATAACCCCGTGGCGAAACGCGCCGCTCATCTTTGGTGTGGTTTATTGTCAAAATTCCGAGAGCGTACGTTCCTAGAGGTCACAACCAGTCTATTGGTTGCTCGCACATATATTTTACGAATGATCGACCGTGAACGTAAAATTAAAGAAAATCGAGATCACGCGAATGATCACCGTTAGTCGTTCTTCCCGCGAACCTTTCGCGACTGGAACAGGAGAGTCGGTGAAGACAGTAGTATGGTAAGAGCTCAACACCGCACACCGTATGGTGCTTTGCGGAGTATAAATGTAAATGTACTGTTTTCTAATTCGTATTTACATGTGGCCACAAACGCTGTGTAATCCGCAAACCCTGGCACTGATATCTCTTCCATTTCCAAACGTACCTTTGTTCCTATTCCTAGATATCTTTCTAAAGAATGTATTGGGTTGATGCGTAAGTTCGTAACGTTTTTCAATAAGTTTAATAAATACAAACATACATATAACACTGATTTTAGTCATCAATAATATATTCTCCTGCAATACACTACTGGCCATTAAAATTGCTACACCAAGAAGAAATGCAGATGATAAACGGGTATTCATTCGACTAATATATTATACTAGAATTGAAATATGATTAAATTTTCACGCATTTTGGGTGCATAGATCCTGAGAAATCAGTACCCAGAACAACCACCTATGGCCGTAATAACGGCCTTGATACGCCTGGGCATTGAGTCAAACAGAGTTTGGATGGCGTGTACAGGTACAGCCGCCCATGCAGCTTCAACACGATACCACAGTTCACCAAGAGTAGTGACTGGCGTATTGCGACGAGCCAGTTGCACGGCCACCATTGAACAGACGTTTTCAATTGGTAGAAGATCTGGAGAATGCGCTGGCTAGGACAGCAGTCGAACATTTGCTGTATCCATAAAGGCCCGTACAGGACCTGCAACATGCGGCAGAGCATTATCCTCCTGAAATGTAGGGTTTCGCAGGGATCGAATGAAGGGTAGAGTCACGTGTCGTAACACATCTGATATTTAACGTCCACTGTTAAAAGTGCCGTCAATGCGAACAAGAGGTGACCGAGACGTGTAACCAATGGCACCCCATACCATCACGCCTGATGATACGCCAATATGGCGATGGCGAATACACGCTTCCAATGTGCGTTCACCGCGATGTCGCAAACACGGATGCGATCATCATGTTGCTGTAAACAGAACCTGGATTTATCCTAAAAAATGACGTTTTGCCATTCGTGCACCCACTTTCGTCGTTGAGTGGAGCATCGCAGGCGCTCCTGTCTGTGATGAAGCGTCGAGGGTAACCGCAGCCAAGGTCCCCCAGCTGATAGTCCATGCTGCTGCAAACGTCGTCGAACTGTACGTGCAGATGGTTGTTGCCTTGCAAATGTCCCCGTCCATTGACTCAGGGATCGATACGTGGCTGCACGATCCTTTTCAGCCATAGGGATAAGATGCCTGTCATCTCGAATGATAGTGATACGAGGCCGTTGGGATCCAGCACGGCGTTCCGTATTACCCTCCTGAACCCACAGATTCCATATTCTGCTAACAGTCATTGGATCTCAACGCGAGCAGCGATATAGCGATACGATATACCGCAATCGCGATAGGCTTCAATCCGGCCTTTATCAAAGTCGGAAACGTGATGGTACGCATTTCTCCTCCTTACACGAGGCATCACAACAACGTTTCACCAGGCAACGCCGGTCGACAGATGATTGTGTATGAGAAATCGGTAGGAAACTTTTCTCATGTCAATACGTTGCAGGTATCGCCACCGGCGCCAACGTTGTGTGAATGCTCTGAAAAGCTAATCATTTGCATATCACAGCACCCTCTTTCTGTAGGTTAAATTTCTCGTCTGTAGCACGTCATCTTCGTGATGTATCAATTTTAATGTGACAACGCTGGGATAACTTTTCGATTCCGCGAATGTAGATATCACGTGGTTTTGAGATGAAGTCCTCGTCGAGGCCTATTCGAAGTGCATTTTCGACAGGTAAGGAAGTTCCTTGACAGTTTTCGATAGAGAGCGGATAAAGTGAAAATCTGAAGGCACAAGATCAGGTGAACAAGGTGTGTGAAGAATGACTTCCGAATGCAAGCCTGATATAGTGTTTTTTGGTCAGTGTCTCAGAATTCTGGCTGGCGTTCTCGTACAGTAACATCACTTCAGGCAATGTACGTGATCGTTGTTCTTGGACTGCTTGTGCAAGACGTCTCAAGCAATTCGCAGCCACCACACCGTCGCTGTCGCCACATCGTCGCTGTTCCAGCAGATGCACAACATTTTCTTTTGTGGATGCGCGCAGGTCTAATAGACTCACATGTATTCGCTTGTGACTTCTTTCGCAATGTGATGATAATACGATCGCGTGCTGAATAACGTGGCCCCGAATATTTCATCCGGAAACCCTTGAAGCTTTTTTTTAAAAAAAAAATTCGCTACATTTCCACGTTCTTCATGTCTATATATTTTTGTTTTCGACATAGCCACCCTGGCGATGAACACATTTCTCCTAACGAGAGACCACGTTTCTGATACTGACAAATCAGAGTGTTTGTCTTTCGCGACGCAGACACCACCTCATCTGGGTTTTCAACGCGTCACCACTATCAAAGTGAAGTCCTCAAAGGTGTTCTCTATGTTTTGAAAACAGATGGAAATCGGATGCAGCCAAGAAAGGATTTATCGAGGACGATTGATGTTTGTGAACCCAAATGTCGGATTGTTGCTCGTGTGAGTTCTTGCTGTGTCATGCTGGATGAGCGGGAGCTGCGTGTGTGGACGATTCGAATTCGTGCGTGCAGTTTTCTGAGGAGCTCGCACCATCTTGCTGAGTTTATGGTGGTGGCTTTAGACATGAATTCACCACACCTAACGCTGTGAGCATGACCTTGTCCACTGACGGCATGGTCTTGATTCTGCTGCATGCTGTCGTCGACGCCGAGCCCTGTCACACAAGTTTAAATTATCACCACCGTTTCATTCATTCGAGCACAGCATCACCGTTTCATTCATTGCGAACGCGAACAACCCAATGTCCTTAAATTACTGTTGTCGTCAGAATCGTCACCGCCCGCAGGTTCTGTTCTTTTACGGATTTCAATTGAGGGCACGTTTTCTGCAGTTAGAAATTCGCTTACGGCGCGCTGTTTCTCATGCACGTCATATTTACGTTGCACATGGCCATTTTAGAGGGCACAATTCGGATCCCTCTAGCGGCAGAAGGTTTCATCTCGTGTGAGCGAAATGAGAAAGTCCACCGAGTGTTATGCAAGACACACACGTAATACCTCAGCCAATATTGAGAAAACAATAAAAAATTCGGAGTAAGCACTCGTACTTGGCTACAAATCTACATCTACATCTACATTTATACTCCGCAAGCCACCCAACGGTGAGTGGCGAAGGGCACTTTACGTGCTACCGTCATTACCTCCCTTTCCTGTTCCAGTCGCGTATGGTTCGCGGGAAGAACGACTGCCGGAAAGCGTCCGTGCGCGCTTGAATTTCTCTAATTTTACATTCGTGATCTCCTCGGGAGGTATAGGTAGGGGGAAGCAATACCTCATCCAGAAACGCACCCTCTCGAAACCTGGACAGCAAGCTACACCGCGATGCAGAGCACCTCTCTTGCACAGTCTTCCACTTGAGTTTGCTGAAAATCTCCGTAACGCTATCACGCTTACCAATTAACCCTGTGACGAAAAGCAGCACTCTTCTTTGGATCTTCTCTATCTCCTCTGCCAACGCGACCTGGTACGGATCCCACACTGATGAGCAATACTCAAGCATAGGTCGAACGAGTGTTTTGTAAGCCGCCTCCTTTGTTGATGGACTACATTTTCTAAGGAATCTCAACCTGGCACCCGCCTTACCAACAATTAATTTTATATGATCATTCCACATTAAATCGTTCCGTATGCATACTCCCAGATATATTACAGAAGGAACTGCTACCAGTGTTTGTTCTGCTATCAGATAATCATGTAAAAAAGGATCCTTCTTTCTATGTACTCGCAATACATTACATTTGTCTATGTCAAGGGTGAGTTGCCACTCCCTGCACCAAGTGCCTATCCGCTGTAGATCTTCATTTCGCTGCAGTTTCCTAATGCTGCATCTTCTCTGTATACTACAGCATTATCGGCGAAAACCCGCATGGAACTTCCGACACTATCTGCTAGGTCATTTATATATATTGTGAAAAGCAATGGTCCCATAACACCCCCTGTGGCACGCCAGAGGTTACTTTAACGTCTGTATGGCAAGGCAACCGATTTATACGCCTTTTACGTCTTCCACAGCTTCTTGTATGTCTCCTATTGACGTCTTACAGTTTTAATTATCAGCTATTCTGGTTAATTCTGAAGATGATACAAAGTAGAGTTTCTTTCTCACTTCTTCTTTCACCATTTATTGTATAATATTTCCGGAAATTTCCTTTCCGCTTACTGAAGTGATGAAGTGGTTGAACATCTTACTTGCGATACGAAATGTAGTTGTCCCGGAGTGTA
This sequence comes from Schistocerca americana, assembly GCF_021461395.2. Classification (NCBI taxonomy): domain Eukaryota; kingdom Metazoa; phylum Arthropoda; class Insecta; order Orthoptera; family Acrididae; genus Schistocerca; species Schistocerca americana. The sequence continues at coordinate 745,300,924 of NC_060122.1, read as the reverse complement.
GCGCCACTTCTGTGTGGGTTTGGGTCATTTTGGTAGGTCGTGGCAAGGAAGAAGGCCGTCGGTGGCCTAAACAAACAGCATCGCCAGTCAAAATATTAGTCTGCACTCATGCGACTATACTCATAGCGTCTGGGTGGAGGCGGCGGCACTACCGCAGTCACAGTACGTGGTGAGGACGTAGGTTGGTGGCGAGCTGACGGCTGCCGAGCCGTGACGTTGGCACCGAAGAATACTGACTCTGGAGCCTAAGCGGCTGCGTGCGCCCCAGTTAGCGCAACACGGCCAGTCGCAGTCGGAGCCGCTAGCGCTCAAGACTGCCCAACTGTTTGCGGAAGATGCCAGCCCTCGGTAGTTGATCTCGACCTAACGAGTGGCGACGAGTGGCGCCTAGGCGTTCGGACAAGCACGGGAGGGTAGGCTGCAGTACTGCCCTGGCGTCGCTCAGCTGCCATCCAGGGCACGAGTCTAGTCACTGCAGGAATGGACCAGGAGCCAACTTATCATTGGAGCAGCACCAGATTCCAGGAGCGGTACTTGGCAGTAACTAGGGTGCGGTGGTTGAGTCTCGCAGTTGTAGCATTTGCTGCTATACCTTCCTGCTTGGTCAACTAGTGTGGTTCTCTCGTCCCCGTAAGCGCTGCAGGACTGCTGATGCCTTTGATAAAATCGGTGGTTGGCTTTCGATCCACTTTTTGTGCCGACGTGCTGTTTCAGAAGTGTCCAGAACAATAAACCTGTTGCCATGTGGTGTAGAAAGTGTTTGTATGCTCTCCAAGGCCTCTGTATTGCCACTACAGTTGCAATGTTGCTGTGCGTGGTCCAGTCTGCCTTGTGATGTACATACAGCCCCGTTCTTGAAAATGGCGAAGCGTATCATAGCACCCGCCTATAGCCTTCAACTGCTGTCACTGAACTGCTAGTTTCTGCTTTAACTTCCAGAAAAACAGTGGCGGTGTTACGTTATAGCCGTTCGAAATACTCCTGGATCTCTCACTGACATTTCTACCTGTCTCTCCTCGTCTTTTTCAAGTCTAACCTTGTGGTTCTGAAACAGAACTTTTGCTACACTCAGTAGACACATTTTCAGAACTTTGGGCCTCCACCCATTCCCCCGCCACCAGTATCTTCCAGTAACCCTACCTTCCTTTTTATCCCTTGAATTGTCGTTCCAGTCAGCAGGACCTGACAAATTTAGGTAACTGATAACGCATTTTATCTACCACCCTACTTACTTGAAAATTTTCTGACTACTCATCACTATACAGTGTAAGTGGTTCATCACCCGGCTGGAGCAAATGTAATCTCGATGTATTGTTCACTTCCTAGAACGACAATTCACAGGCGCTGCCTGAGACATAAAATATCTTTGCCCCTGTCAAAAGAGAGCTGCCACAGAGTCGCAGGTGAGAGCAGTCTCTGCGGCAGTTGCAGTCGCTCGCTGCTACAGTGTAGTTGTAGTCTGTCGCTGGTACAGCGCAGTTTGCAGTTAGTAGTTGTTAAAGTCACAGTGCAGAACAAATTGTAAAATTTTATTATATGGAACTGAGTAATAACTGTGATCAGCTGTAGAGCTAAATGATACCACCGAATGAAATGATCATGAACAAATGAATAACTGTTAATATAATGAAAAATCAACAGTGTAATTAAGTCAGCCAACTATTGTAAGGTAAAGATTACACTGGGCAACAACCAAAAAAACGTCATGGGTTTCTCAGCTGATTTAGACTAATTTTTTTGTTCTGAGTCCGAATATCACATTGATTTTGCTCTATCAGGTCAACTTTTTGAGATACAGCCATAGGCCTACATGACCATTTTTCCCTGAAATGTAAGCCTTTTTATAGGCTTCAATATGCTAATATTAGGGGTTTTAAGGGGATTATTCAGGACATATGAAAACAAAAGAAGCCTTTAAGATTGTAACAGTTAATCATTCCAATAGACGCCTTTTTTTCTTACTATAGTATAAAATTTATTCTAATTTTTATTGTCTGACAGTCAACTGCATATTTCTATTACTATTTCAGATTGATATGGCTTCTGCGCGACGTTCATGCATGAATAATCCAGACGTTTTCTGCTACATCTGCGGAGAATACACGCTTTCAGTGGACAGGAAGAACATCACGGGATTTGTGAAGAACGCCTACCAGGCTTACTTTCAAGTCAAGCTGGGTGACCAAGATAAGCCCTGGGCACCGCACACGGTCTGCAAGAAGTGCGTGGAATACCTCCGGCGGTGGACGAAGGGCACGAAAACTTCACTGAAGTTTGGGATTCCGATGGTTTGGAGGGAGCCCTTGGACCATGCATCGGATTGTTACTTCTGCGCCATCAATACTACTGGCATCAACCGGAAGAATCGACACAGCCTCCAGTACCCCGACCTTCCATCTGCCCGCCGTCCAGTTGCTCACTGCCAAGAAATTCCTGTACCAGCGTTCACAGAGCTTCCTAACATCGACGACGAGGCCACCACTGCAGACGAGGGAGGATATATAGCAGACGAGGAGTATGAAGCACAAGATGGTCGGCAGCTCTTTTCACAATGTGAGCTTAATGATCTTGTTCGGGATCTCCGCTTGTCGAAGACTTCATCCGAGCTGTTGGCCTCCAGACTCAAAGAGAAAAATCTACTTGGCGAGGACGCGCGTATCACTTTCTTTCGTAGAAGGCATGAGGACTACATGGGCTACTTCTGCCAGGAGGAAGACCTAGTGTACTGCCGAGATGTCGCCGGTCTTCTTGTTAAACTCGGGGCTCCTACATACGATCCGAGAGATTGGCGACTCTTTATTGACAGCTGCAAGCGCTCTTTGAAGTGTGTGCTCCTCCACAACGGGAACGAGTTCGCCTCAATCCCTCTTGCTCACTCCACAACTCTCGTAGAGAAATACGAAGCAGTGAAGTACGTGCTCGACAAAATCCAATATGAGCAGCACCAATGGACCATCTGCGTCGACTTCAAGGTGGTGAACTTTCTACTTGGTCAGCAGTCCGGGTTCACGAAATACCCATGCTTTATATGTATGTGGGACGGTCGAGACAGAGCCCAGCACTATGTAAAGAAAGTGTGGCCGCCACGAGAGCAGTTAGTACCTGGTGCGAGAAACATCATAAACGAACCTCTTGTTGACCGGGAGAAGATATTGATCCCACCGCTACACATGAAGCTTGGGTTAATGAAACAGTTCACGCGTGCTCTGGACAAGGATGGGAGGTGCTTCCACTACCTGTGCCGAGCCTTTCCGCGACTGACCATTGAGAAGCTGAAGGCCGGCATTTTCGACGGGCCACAGATACGGCAGCTCATAAAGGACACAGAGTTCGAAAACTCCATGAACACGTTAGAGTGCACCGCGTGGAAATCGTTTGTGCAGGTGGTGAACAACTTCCTGGGGAACACGAAGGCAGCAAACCACGCCAGACTCATCAGCAGCATGATAGAGGCCTTTCAAAAGCTCGGGTGTTTGATGAGTATAAAGATGCACTTCCTGTACTCACACATGGAGAAGTTTCCTGAAAACCTTGGGGCGATGAGCGACGAGCAGGAAGAAAGGTTCCATCAGGACATGCGCCAAATGGATGATAGGTACCAGGGGAGGGGGGACGCAGTCATGATGGCGGACTACTGCTGGATGCTGAAGAGAGACAACCCAGCAGCTGCTCAGAAACGGGAATCGAAGAAACGCCGATTCATGCCGTGAACTCTGAACTTTTGTGTCACGTAACGCTCATTGTTATACTAATATTATGATAAATATGCTTATTTAATCTGATGGAGTAAATAAAAACTTAATGAATTTGCATACGTTGACTTTTATTTCTTGAGGAAAACGGAAAAAATCTTCCGGGGTTTCTCAGCAGGTGACACAAAGAAATTTGTTTTTTTACGAAAAATCGATTTTTAAAAATTTCTGTAGCAATAAGTCCTGACCTGATAGAACAAAACCAAGGTCATTTTCGGACTCAGGGCATCAAAATTAGTCTAATTCAGCGGGAAAACCGTAGACTTTTTTAAATTTTTTTTTTTTTTTTTTTTTTTTTTTGCCCAGTGTTATTATTTTTATTGGCATGCGCGTAATTAAGTCACTTGTCTGAGATGTTAACATGAATTTATTTCAATGTTTTCTTTTGTGATTCGTCAGCATCAGTTGACCCAGATTTGTCATATATTTGATTTTCCCGTTTAATTGATTGTAGATCTTCATCAATAACGTAAAACATTTTCAGAATACAACTGGTTTTACGAGTCAACTATAAAAGTATTATTTCCCCTTAAGTCATTGCCAGTCCCGATCCAATCATTTACCTAAATTTAAATATTCCAGAATTTTGGTCAGATCAATGTCATGTGCTCTTTAGTAATCAGACGACCAGCTGTGTAACTGTGTCACTAAGTAAAGTCAGTTTTTCTAGTAATTTAGATCTCAGACAAATGTTATCTAGTATTAGAAGATAGCCCAGAATTGCACTAAGCTGTGCAATTTACGAGCAGATATATAGACAGCTTTATTCGGCGACACCGTCACGAGGTAAGAATTTTTCAGTTTATTCAGATTGATTTCACAGGGCCATGGCGTAGTGCTGCTTACGTCAAAATTTATCAGTTATTCACGAGTTAAGGTTTATCAGTTTTCATACGTCACAACATAATTATCCAAATTTCACTGTTATATATTTTTTATTTATACTGAAAGGTTACACATCATTATTTTATTTTTTTTTATTTATACGGGAAGGCTACACTTCATTATTTTATATATTATTTATATATACGGGAAGGTTACACATCATTATATTATATAATTTTTATACATACTGGAAGGTTAGACATCGTTATTTTATATATATTTTTATATACACGGGAAGGTTACAACAGAAAAAAAAAAATCCGCTGCGGTAGTGAGCAATTTGTCTTTTCGATTTCATGACCGGTTTCGGAAGCTTAAATCTCTGTCATCGGGTGCCACCAGATAATTAAAAAGTCGTGAATGTGTAGCAGTCGGGCGAAGCACGCTGGATCAAAAGCGCACCAGACAGTGCACGGAAACGTAGATACACCAATCGGAGTGCTCACCTCTATGGCCGACAAGGAACGGAGATCCCTACAGACAATGTAACGAGCCTGGATGACAGTTGTATACGCACAAATACTCCCTAAACGCAGGAACGGGACTGGATCATTAACGACCGCATGCCTAAACCCATGTACCTGGTTTTCCCGTGGCGGCTGCTCTTCTCTCCTTGGCTGCTTCTATTTGTCCTTTACCAAGTATTATCTGACAGGGTGCGAAGCCACTCACACGAACGACGCCAACTTAGTCGGGTAGAACTCGGTATATTCTGCTCCACACACACATACAGGTTTGGACTGCACTGTTTAGAATTAAAATTATTCCAGAAATGACGTAGTCGGTATTTCTACGCCTACATCTACATCTACATGGATACTCTGCAAATCACATTCAGGTGCCTGGCAGAAGGTTCATCGAACCACCTTCACAATTCTCTATTATTCCAATCTCGTATAGCGCGCGAAAAGAATGAACACCTATATCTTTCCGTACGAGCTCTGACTTTCCTTATTTTATCGCGGTGATCGTTCCTCCGTATACAGGTCGGTGTCAACAAAATATTTTCGCATTCGCAGGAGAAAGTTGGTGATTGGAGTTTCTTGAGAAGATTACGTCGCAATGAAAAACGCCTTTCTTTTAATGATTTCCAGCCAAAATCTTGTACCATTTCTGTGACATTCTCTCACATATTTCACGATAATACAAAACATGCTGCCTTCCTTTGAACTTTTTCGATGTAGTCCGTCAGTCCTATCTGGTAAGGATGCCACACCGCACAGCAGTATTTTAAATGAGGACGGACAAGCGTAGTGTAGTGAGTCTCCTTAGTAGGTCTGTTACATTTTCTAAGTGTCCTGCCAGTAAAACGCAGTCTTTGATTAGCCTTCCACACAACATTTTCTATATGTTCCTTCCATTTTAAGTTGTTCGTAATTGTAATACCTAGGTATTTAGTTGAATTTACGGCTTTTAGATTAGACTGATTTATCCTGTAACCGAAGTTTAACGAGTTCCTTTTAGCACTCATGTGGATGACGTCACACTTTTCATTATTTAGGCTCAACTGCCACATTTCCCACCATTCTGATATCTTTTCTAAATCGTTTGGCAGTTTGTTTTGATCTTCTGATGACTTTATTAGTCGATAAACGACAGCGTCATCTGCAAAGAACCGAAGACGGCTGCTGAGATTGTCTCCAAAATCGTTTATATAGATAAGGAACAGAAAAGGGGCTACAGCACTACCCGCCAGATATCACTTCTGTTGTGCTCGATGACTTTCTGTCAGTTACTACGAACTGAGACCTCTCTGACAGGAAATCACAAATCCAGTCACACAAGTGAGACGATATTCCATAACAACGTAATCCGCTGTTGAAATAATATTATCAATTCAGATACGTGACTTGAAAGTCACTGTTCAGAAGGTGCTTTGTAAGTCGACAAAAACCACAGTTCTCCCACTCAGCACTAAACAGTTCCTTCGTTCATTACACGAGCGTGTGTTTGACCGAATGGCGACGCGTATGTTTCATTAAGTCCGTGTGCGATATCCGAAACGAGAAAGTACCAACACTCGTGATATTCAAACAGTCCCACCACACATGTATCTTTCACTTGGAACTTTTAAGTACAGTCAACCCAGTCCACACTATCTTCCCGTAACCGTCTCGGAGCGGTTGATTACTGACCTCTCGACACGACACACGAGGTCGAAAACCGTCACCATTTAAACAAACATTAATATCCGGTCGGGAACACTGATATAAAATGCATAGCTTGCCTGGCAAACATCGTTAATTATATGAAAGTAACTTGAGAAATACGTGTTGCAGTCACGGCGTCAGGACTGCATGTCGCCCGCAGCCTACGGTACCTAATTTACGGCTACTCACACGCTCTACCTTCCCCACAGAGCGGATTATCGACAGGTCAGTGGTACGACAGTACGGTTACAATACAAATGAACGATGTTACTGCTTCAGACAAAAAAACTGTAACGAGATCAGCGACCGTATCGGTACGAAATGGTAATATACTTGTTCCATAATATTTCGGGGGAACTATCGCACGGCTGCAAGTTGCAGCCACGATATTTCGGAGCAGAGTCTTCTGGCCAACTTCACATGAATATTGACAGTAAAGAAAGGCATTGAGCTCATGTATTTAAGACCCCGCCGAGACATGAGTGGTGAGTCCAGCTGGCGTTGCGCATGCGTTGTTTGCAAGCTAGTCCGTATGCTGCCCCGCGCGATCCGCGTAGAGAAAGCTGGGTTCATCGATATCAGATATATTGTATTCGTGTGGTAAGCGATGCCGGTTAGGCAGAGCACGAAGTTTTTCTGTGGCGGGATTCCATGCAAAAAATAGTTCAAATGGTTCTGAGCAAGGTGGGACTTAACATCTGAGGTCATCAACCCTCTAGAGCTTAGAACTACTTAAACCTAACTAACCTAAGGACATCACACACATCCATGCCCGGAGCAGGATTCGTACCTGCGACCGTAGCAGTAGCGCGGTTCAAGGCTGAAGCGCCTAGAACCGCTCGGCCACCGCGGTCGGCGGCCGACGGCCAGCGATTCCATGCAGAATTGAACTAGAAATCGCCGTTCGATTAATAAGAGACTCAGCTTGTCGTACTTCTACAGCGAACAGACTTGCAGGAAAACAGCGCATGTGCAACGCCAGCTGGCCACACCAAGTATGTTCCAGCGGGGTCTAGATAAGTGAGCTCAGTGTCTTTCCCGTCGGTATATATCTGAAGACGGCCAGAACTCCATGTTTCTAAATGTCGTGGCAGCAAATTGCAGACATCCGGCAGTTCTCTCGAAATTTAATGGAACAATCTGTACGCCGTGGAAGTTTTAAATCTCTTGGTAAGGTGCTTGTTCGTCAAAGAAAATTTTATCTACCATTTCGCGACATATTTAGGGGAGAACTCCAGCAGAAGCTACCGAGTGAGGAGGCGCAGTTGTTAGCACTCTGGACTCGAATTTAGGAGGACGATGGTTCAAATACAGCCATCCTGATTTAGGTTTCCGTGATTTCACTAAATTTCTCTAAGCAAATTCCGAGATGTTCCTATGAAAGGACATGGCAAATTTACTTCGGCATCATTTCGTTATCAGATTATGTGTGGTGTCTCTAATAACTGTGTTGTCAATGGGATATTAAACTCAATTTTCCTTTTTTTCACGCTCAGTTTTATCTAGTTACATACGAAGTTTGATGTCGCTTCCTGCTCCATTCCGTATAATCATTTGTGTGCAAATTCTTCTGCCATCAATTTAATAAGTTTTAGGCGCAAATCTAAGCAGTGGCTCGAAGTACTTTTGCACCCAGGGTTTTAATTAACTTCTTCGTTCTCATGTTCTTGATAATTGCTGATTCGTCCTTTAGGGCTTGCTTCCCACTGCATCGACAAGGTCTGTCCACTTCACAGCTCTCTTCTACAAAAGACATTGGCGGAATGAGAGTGACACCTTGTACAGAAATTCTTTGGCTGCTACAACTGGCAGTTTTTAGTCACAAATCGAAGGAGTGGCTGGAATCAAACTCAGGATGCGGAACTGAACCCTTAATTATCTATGCCTTTCCACAATAAGTACTGAGTAAAGGATAAAAATTAAGCAATATGTAGGTCATTGTTACAATCCGAAGTAGCTAAGCCAAAGGTTTTCGCACGATTTGTCTCAGCCGTGACGCTAGCGGGCCGGCACTACTGCACAGCGGTAGCTCCATAGTGTGCATCCCAAGTTCAGATTTTCTCTTACACAAAGACCAACATATGACAATAGTGCTTTCCGTGAAATAAATACTGTTATCAAAACAAGGATTCCAAAGTGACTGAAAGTGGAATAAGAAGTTTTATATCAATTCGTAATATCAGTTTCGATTTATGGTTATAAGCCGGCCGAAGTGGCCGTGCGGTTCTAGGCGCTGCAGTCTGGAGCCGCCAGACCGCTAAGGTCGCAGGTTCGAATCCTGCCTCGGGCATGGATGTGTGTAATGTCCTTAGGTTAGTTAGGTTTAACTAGTTCTAAGTTCTAGGGGACTAATGACCTCAGAATTTGCGTCCCATAGTGCTCAGAGCCATTTATGGTTATAAGACGTATTCTTTTGATGTGAAAAAACGATTCAAAAATCGTTTAGTGAACAATGAGCAGAAACTTGTTGAATATTACAAGACTAAAAATGAAGAGAACTCCAGGGAAAGATACTGGAGTGGAAGACCTAATTACGACCGGTGTGTTGAGGAGAAAGAATGGTCCACAAACCAAGAAGGAAAAAAACACGCATCTGATTTGGCACATCCATGCTGTGTACTCGTGCGTGCTACGATAGTCACTTCTTCGCCTCAAAGATCTGTAGTCACTTATCTGTCTGCTAGAGCAGTATATATCTGCGTGGAAACTGCAAGGTATTTCATGAAAGGTCTTGCGAACTTTGATTGGAGTCGACCAGTAGGAACACTACACTGCAGAATTCGTATTTGGAGGCCTTATGGCATGCACAGAAAGGCATTCTACCTCTCGCCTGCCGTGACGACTGTATGTGCCGATTTTCCTTGTAGTATGGACGCTTTGTCTCGCGATAGTGAAATGGACACATTCATCTATTTCGTTCTGGATTACCGAGAGATTGTTACTGCCTTAACACATATGCACTGCATTTTCCTAATTGTACGTTACGTGGACTTTCAGTTCATGGAGAATTTCTTTCCGTGGGACATTTTACAGTCGTATTTCACGTAATGAATATTAGGTACTTGATTTTCTTTTCGGCGTCTTTAGAACACTTGGAGATCAGTATCTATTTTTCATGCAGAGTTTTTAAGTGACTAACTGGAATGCTTTCACACTCGTAAGATGAGGTTTCGGGATTAGTTTTTTATCCAACCCCAGAAACTGCAGTCGTATGTTACGAAATAATAAGCAAACAGTTGCATTAAAGAAATTTAATAGCTTTACTGGTTTCGGGGACTTGTTGTCCTTTTTAAGTAGGTTATATCTACTGCATTATTTATTTTTGACATTCGCAAATAATGCGATAGGTATAACCTTCTTGCTGCGCGGGGTAGCCGTGCGGTCTTAGGCGTCTTGCCACGGTTCGCGCGGCTGCCCCGTCGGGCATGGGTGTGTGTGTGTTGTCCTTAGCGTAAGTTAAAGTTAGATTAAGTAGTGTGCAAGCCTAGGGACCGATGACCTGAGCAGTTTCGTCCCATAGAACTTACCACAAATTTCCATAACCTTCTCAAGAAGGTAAAGAAACTAAAAATCTTTAATGCAACTGTTTGCTTATTATTTCGTTTCGGGTTAAATGATAATTTGCTGTAATTTTCTTTTGTCTGTTGCAAATAGTAGGAATGTAAAGGTATATTGTACACGAGTTGCATGTGAAGAAGGCTATCTTGGACATAAGTATTTATCATCGTATTACAGTTCAGTGTAGTTGGGATCTTGTGAATTTATTACTGTCTTCCTTGGCCTTCTTTTAATTAATCTTTCATGTGTTCCATCCCTACAAGCGTATTCACTCAAGAACCAAGTTCTCGAAACCTACACTGTTCGTTCTAATAGCCTTTAAAGCTGCGTGCAATAGCCCGCCTTAAGCATCGCTTAAATAGGAATATTTACTAAACCTGTAGGACTGTGTCGCTGTTGAACTTCGAGACACTTGTCGGTGGTGGAGGAGGCAACTAGATATTTTCTTGTACCGCACTACTCACTGGTTTTTCGGCTTCTTTGGCAGTGGAGGGAACAATTGGTAGAAAGCAAAGTCTTTAACGTGGCTGTTAACAGCAGTTGTGGGTAAGCTTCAGTTGCCGGAAGTTTATTTATTTGAACTGGACCTAGGAGTCTAGAGAGCTAAGGGTATCTCCTTCAGAAGGACATGATGTTAATTGGTGTCATTAATTGAAACGAGTTAACCCGTTCTCGTCACATTTCATGTAAGTTAAAACTCTATTGAAACTGTAAGAGTAAATAAAGGCTAACGTCGAACTAAACCACAATAAATAACCTTCCGGTACTTGACTGGTCGTTTACTTTTATCCATTAGAGATAATGAACGCATTTTCATTGTCAATCTACAGGGTTAGGCAGCTGAGTCTAGAATAAGTAAATATATCGATGAGCGGTTTTAGTCAAGTTACAGAAGATATTAGGAAGTGCTTTTTGTCATTTTTAAGTCACCAAATTACGCAACTAGATTGTTATTTTTTTCTAAAGGAATTATACACTTTTTTCTTTTGATGCTTGAAAGGAGCACCTAAGGCAACTTCATTGACATAACATGTATGGCATTGATCTGACAATATCAAGATAAAAGCACAGCAAAACACTGTCCCGGGGCCAGGAGAAGAGATTCCACAAAAGTCTGCCCTATTATACCAAATGTAAGCAAACACGAAATTCATATATGTTCCTTGTGTTTGCCTGTACCTTTGAAACCCACTAGCCACTGGTGTAGCTGTCAGATTACTTCCTCGTAGAATTGTTGAGACATTCACAATGCATGCGGTAGTCGATAATGTTAATATGGTTTGTGGCGAATGTCGCCAAACCTATACAGTAGCGGTGCGGTTGTATGCTGAAGGGTATCCGGATCATGCCAAGCACCTACGATGTGTCTTTTCAAACTATATAAAAAAAAGGCCCAGAATCAGTAAGCGTGGAGAACTGAACACTACAAAAATAAAAGAAGAGTAACTATGAAAGAAATATAACTAATAGTTTTGCAATAGCAACACACAATGCATGTTGATAGGTCAGTATCGATTTCTCCGCGGGTGCTGGTACTCCTCGGGACGAGAGGGAGCGGGCTGCGATTTTGTGGAGAGGTTTGAAGCAGCGCGTAATCCTGTGCCAGTGCCTTGCCTGTCGAATAGTGAGCACAACGTACACTAGCCGGGAGGAGGCCAGCGCTTCGGGTGACCACGTGCGAGAACGACTGGCAGACGGATTTTTAGATTTACCGCAGTCCGGAAGATACCCGAAGCACAGAAGCAGGCTGACGCTGCGCCAACGGGCAGTGGTAGGGGACGTGCGAAGCCACACTGCACTGAAGGCGAAGTTTCGATCTTGTCCTCGACGTCTGATCAACAGAGTGAGTTCGCTGGACACTGCAGCCACTACTGAACTCTCAAATTCACTTGTGTTCCAGCGTCCTATCTATCAGCATTCAACTGTATTCTATTTGTGTTGGTTGAGCTATCGAGCAATGTGATCGTGATTTGTTCAATTGTTTTTCATTACACTGTCGGTTGCAGCCATTTGCTGTGCCGGATGGGGCGGTAGTGTTTATCCTTGTGTAATTAGCTTGCTTCATTATATGTGAATTAATTTTGACCAACTCTCTGTTGTAGAAGGCCTCTAGTATTTGTGAAGCATTTAATTAGTTTCGCAAGGGCCGGGAAACACTGCCGGACGACACAAATGATTGTCGAAAGTTGTACTTCCGCCAGCTGTGACTCAGCAGACGCCAGTTTACTGAAGATGTACCCCCGAATGACTATTAGTACATCAATGTTAAAGCACTACGACAGGTGCCAATTTCGCAAAGGACTGTATTTATAAATATTGTTATTATTCTGTACATTGTCTTTTTTAATTAATTCCGTTTAATATCAAAGCTTTGGGTCAATACTTAATCCATTATCTTCCAAAACTTGCTTCAACAGTAGAACTTTAAACTTGGCTGTCGGCTGGTCCCGGCGGAGGTTCGAGTCCTCTCTCGGGCATGGGTGTGTGTGTTTGTCCTTAGGATAATTTAGGTTAAGTAGTGTGTAACCTTAGGGACCCATGGCCTTAGCAGTTAAGTCCCATAAGATTTCACACATATTTCAACATTTCAACTCGGCTGTACGCCGTATATTACTACTCTAAGTTTCTACTGAGGTGCGTGTTTATTAAAAACTTTGTCTTTTTATTACAAGTACCAAATGTCGCTTGAGGTGCTATTTAAAGTACTGAGTCTCATTATTAAATTACTGATGTGTTGAGCTTTTTATTAATTTTAATAGTTGTTTAAACTGCTCAGCCGTTAACTTATTAATGGCTTCAAGGCCGTAACCCCGTTAACACGTTGGAGGGTTTGTTTTGAACATCCAGTGAGACTGTTGTTTAAGCACCAATGAATGCAAAGGAAAAATTTAATATTTGTGTGTTTTCTAATAAAAAAGTTCAATAAAAGAGCTCAGTGGCTTATTTCTAGCGATCCCTGTATCCAAACCATCTTGCTCCAAGGTTAACCGATTCGTACCTTTAACCTATGGTATCCCATTTCACAAACCTTACGAAGAGTCTTCTCGGAAGTCTTCAGCGAACACTAGACTCAGTCGCCGCATCTACAGTTTCATAGCAATGAATTCCAAAATTGGTTACACTGCTCCGAATGTTATCCACGAAAATTGAAAATGTATACGACATATTTATTCAAAATCTTGTTTAAGAAAGAAGCGTCTTTTAGAAACAATGGGCAAGTCAATCTTCACAATATGCACTAACCGTCAGTTGAGAACTGACGTTAACTGAAAGAAGTGGATAAAAACAACTTTCTTTGTCTATGTTAGGAGCTTGTTTTTCTAGACCCATTTCACTAGTCTCTGTTTCATTGATTGGAAATTAAATATCTCGAGTACATAAAACAAGCTGCTGCCGCAGTTGTTGGAAGATATTCCACTGGACCTCAGGCAGTCAGTGTAGTACCAATACAAGTACCAACATAACGGATGTCCCTGACATTCCGCACATGAAATGACAAACCCTCTTAGGAGAACGTATGGAGAGCATTCGAACGGTCGTTTACGAAAGGGAAAGTGGTCTGCACACTCATCTAACTTAACACTTAAATACTTTTATCTGTGGCGTAAATTAAAACAAGAGGTCTGTTAGGAAACATCGACGACTCCTGTAGGCATGAAATGCCTCATAACACAGGCCTGTGCTGCCCTTAACTCGAGAAGAAATTCAACGTGCAGTAGGCCAATTGTTTCTCTAGAATCACGTTACGGCGTGTAGCAGTCCTCAAGGTCAATATTTTGAGCACTTGATATGACAGCTGTGACAGCAAAGACAAGAAACTTGTCTGAATTGCTTATTTGCTTACATCTGCTACAACCGGGCAGAATTCTGTGGAACTCCTTCCACTAGGGGTGGGACGGTGTCTCATACTATCGATGATACTATTTGATGAAGACTCATACATGATATGTCGCTGAAGTGCTCTTAGAAGCTTCTTTCAAATACTGCAGAAAAAGATACACTCCTGGAAATTGAAATAAGAACACCGTGAATTCATTGTCCCAGGAAGGGGAAACTTTATTGACACATTCCTGGGGTCAGATACATCACATGATCACACTGACAGAACCACAGGCACATAGACACAGGCAACAGAGCATGCACAATGTCGGCACTAGTACAGTGTATATCCACGTTTCGCAGCAATGCAGGCTGCTATTCTCCCATGGAGACGATCGTAGAGATGCTCGATGTAGTCCTGTGGAACGGCTTGCCATGCCATTTCCACCTGGCGCCTCAGTTGGACCAGCGTTCGTGCTGGACGTGCAGGCCGCGTGAGACGACGCTTCATCCAGTCCCAAACATGCTCAATGGGGGACAGATCCGGAGATCTTGCTGGCCAGGGTAGTTGACTTACACCTTCTAGAGCACGTTGGGTGGCACGGGATACATGTGGACGTGCATTGTCCTGTTGGAACAGCAAGTTCCCTTGCCGGTCTAGGAATGGTAGAACGATGGGTTCGATGACGGTTTGGATGTACCGTGCACTATTCAGTGTCCCCTCGACGATCACCAGTGGTGTACGGCCCGTGTAGGAGATCGCTCCCCACACCATGATGCCGGGTGTTGGCCCTGTGTGCCTCGGTCGTATGCAGTCCTGATTGTGGCGCTCACCTGCACGGCGCCAAACACGCATACGACCATCATTGGCACCAAGGCAGAAGCGACTCTCATCGCTGAAGATGACACGTCTCCATTCGTTCCTCCATTCACGCCTGTCGCGACACCACTGGAGGCTGGCTGCACGATGTTGGGGCGTGAGCGGAAGACGGCCTAACGGTGTGCGGGACCGTAGCCCAGCTTCATGGAGACGGTTGCGAATGGTCCTCGCCGATACCCCAGGAGCAACAGTGTCCTTAATTTGCTGGGAAGTGGCGGTGCGGTCCCCTACGGCACTGCGTAGGATCCTACGGTCTTGGCGTGCATCCGTGCGTCGCTGCGGTCCGGTCCCAGGTCGACGGGCACGTGCACCTTCCGCCGACCACTGGCGACAACATCGATGTACTGTGGAGACCTCACGCCCCACGTGTTGAGCAATTCGGCGGTACGTCCACCCGGCCTCCCGCATGCCCACTATACGCCCTCGCTCAAAGTCCATCAACTGCACATACGGTTCACGTCCACGCTGTCGCGGCATGCTACCAGTGTTAAAGACTGCGATGGAGCTCCGTATGCCACGGCAAACTGGCTGACACTGACGGCGGCGGTGCACAAATGCTGCGCAGCTAGCGCCATTCGACGGCCAACACCGCGGTTCCTTGTGTGTCCGCTGTGCCGTGCGTGTGATCATTGCTTGTACAGCCCTCTCGCAGTGTCCGGAGCAAGTATGGTGGGTCTGACACACCGGTGTCAATGTGTTCTTTTTTCCATTTCCAGGAGTGTATATATTTTCGTTACAAAAAGCAAAGTCGGTGTCGTAATTCGGCTACTATAAGCGATAAAAATAACTTGCAAACGTCTGGAGATCTGCCTTACTGTCCGCTATAGCTCTGCGAAAATTAAACCTCGATATACACTGACGGAAAGAAACATTGGAGCATCAAAAAATATTAAGTATAGAGTAATAACATTTCGGAAACACATTTTTCTAGGTAACATATTTAAGATATTGCAGGTTCACAGAGTAATGGAAGTACGAGATAAGCCATTGCAAATTTGAAACGCTGGTACATTTATAACCTGTGTCACCCCTAGAATGTTGAATGCAAGCATGCAAATGTGCGTGTATTACGTAGTATATGTGCCGAATATCAGTTGGTACGATAGAGTTCCATTCCTGTTGCACTCAGTAGGTCAATACAGGGGCGGTTAATGATGGTTGTGGATGGTGGTGGAGCTGTCATTTGATGGTATCCCACGTGTGCTCGATTGGAGACAGTTCAGGTGATGGAGCAGGCCAACACTCTGTAGACTATGCTGGGTTACCATAGCGTTATGTGGGCGATCGTTATCCTGATGCAGGACAGCCCTGGAATGCTGCTCAGGAATGGTAGCACGACAGGTCGGATCACTAGACTGACTTTTACATTTGTAGCCAGTGTCCTTGGTATAACCACGACGGTGCTTCTGCTGTCATACGAAACCATATCTCATACCGTAACTCCAGTTATAGGCCCAGTGTGTCTATCAGGGACACAGGTTGGTTGCAGGCCCACAGTTGTTCTCCTCCTAACCAACATACGTCCCTCACTGGCACCGAGGCAGAAATAGCTTTCATCAGAAAATACAACAGATCTCTACCCTGCTATCCAGTGACCTCTCGCTTGACACCACTGACGTCGCAAATGACAGTGGGTTGGGGTCAGTGGAACGCCCGCTAAACAGCGTCTGGCTCGGAGCTGTCCTTGAACTAACCGATTTGCAACAGTTCACTTTGTCACTGTCGTTCCAACTACTGCTCAAATTCCTGCTGCAGATCCAGTACGATCCGCCAGAGCCAGACGCCGAACACGATGGTCTTCCCTCCGGGCAGTGCCACGTGGCCGTCCATAGCCTGGTCTTCCTGCGTCCGTACTGTCTCGTGACCACCGCCGCCAGGGATCGTGCACAGTAGCTACATTTCGGCCAAGTTTTTTCTGCAGTATCGCAGTATCGTGGGTCTGTTACAAGATCTCGTTCAGACTTAGAGAGGTGTTGGTAGTGGTGTCTTTGTCCACGTCCAATCTCAAACTAACGCTCACAACCGCTAAAGACTGTATTTAAAGCAAACCTGATTTGCAACCTTACAGAGACGTCACTAGAGCCACTTTTCGGCGATTGGAATGAAATTCGAATAGATATCATCTTTCAGATGTGCACTACTGGCCATTTAAATTGCTACACCGCGAAGATGACGTGCTACAGACGCGACATTTTGCCGAGAGGAAGAAGATGCTGTGATATCCAAATGATTAGCTTTTCTGAGCATTCACGCAAGGTTGGCGCAGGTGGTGACACCTACAACGTGCTGACATGAGGAAACTTTCCAACCGGTTGCTCATACACAAATAGCAGTTGACCGGCGGTGCCTGGTGAAACGTTGTTGTGATGCCTCGGTAAGGAGGAGAAATGCGTACCATCACGTTTCCGACTTTCATAAAGGTCCGATTACAGCCTATCGCAATTGCGGTTTATCGTATCGCAACATTGCTGCTCGCGATGGTCGAGATCAAATGACTGCTAGCAGAATATGGAATCGGTGGGTTCAGGATGGTGACACGGAACGCCGTGCTGGATCCAAACGGCTTAGTATCACTAGCAGTCGCGATGACACGCATCTTATCCGCATGGCTGTAACGGATAGTGCAGCCACGTCTCGATCCCTGAGTCAACATATAGGGACGTTAGCAAAACAACAACCATCCGCACGAACAGTGCGACGACGTTTGCAGCAGCATTGACTATCAGTTCGGAGACCATGGCTGCGGTTACCCTTGGCGCTGCATCACAGACAGAAGCGTCTGTGCCCGCATCTCGTGGTCGTGCGGTAGCGTTCTCGCTTCCCACGCCCGGGTTCCCGGGTTCGATTCCCGGCGGGGTCAGGGATTTTCTCTGCCTCGTGATGGCTGGGTGTTGTGTGCTGTCCTTAGGTTAGTTAGGTTTAAGTAGTTCTAAGTTCTAGGGGACTTATGACTACAGCAGTTGAGTCCCATAGTGCTCAGAGCCATTTGAACCATTTAGAAGCGTCTGCGATGGTGTACTCAACGACGAACCTGGGTGCACGTCATTTTTTCGGATGAATCCAGGTTGAGTTTACAGCATCACACGGCATGGTGGTATGGGGTGCCATTGGTTAAACGCTTCGGTCACCTCTTGTTCGCATTGACGGCACTTTGAACAGTGGACGTTACATTTCAGATGTGTTACGACCCGTGACTCTACCCTTTATTCGATCCCTGCGAAACCCTACATTTCAGCAGGACAAAGCAAGAACGCATGTTGCAGGTCCTGTACGGGTCTTTCTAGATACAGAAAATGTTCGACTGCTGCCCTGGGCAGCACATTCCCCAGATCTCTCACCAATTGAAAACCTCTGGTCAATGGTGGTCGAGCAACTGGCTCATCACAATACACCAGTCACTACTCTTGATGAACTGTGATATCGTGTTGAAGCTGCATGGGCAGCTGTACCTGTACACGCCATCCAAGCTCTGTTTGACTCAATGCCCAGGCGTATCAAGGCCGTTATTACGGCCAGAGGTGGTTGTTCTGGATACTGATTTCTCAGGATTTGCTCCCAAATTGCATCAAGATGTAATCACATGTCAATTGTAGTATAATATATTTGTCCAATGAATACCCGTTTATCATCTGAATTTCTTCTTGGTGTAGCAATGTTAATCGCCAGTAGTGTAATATCATCTTTCAGATGTAGAAACGCGTCTACCAAATTCTTTTATGCCGCACAACTTATTCATGGTGTTACGATTTTTTTCCCGTCTGCATAAATTTATGATGGCCTTGCATAGCTGCCTCACCCTGTATGAGATGTAATTTATTGACATGCACAATGTGTGCATGTATTTCACAGTGAGGATTCTAATTTCATTTCGCCTTGGTCGTTTCTTTTTAGCTACACTTTACATGTGTTGTGCTCTGTGGAAGTCCTTGCATGATTATCTGCCGTTTTACATCTGTCGTCGCATCTCTTATCAGCTCTTCTTCTCTTTATAGTCACAGAGAATGGTAATTTAATTTCCAACATTAAATCTACTGTAAAGCCAATGAAAGGCCATTTACTACACGTTACATACATCTGTACCTGTCCTTCGTATTCGGCAAAACTTCTTATGGTGTATGGAATAGAGTACTTCACGCACCACTTTCATTTTTCTTCCTTCGTGTTCCAGTCGCGAATGGTTCGCCAGAAGAACGTTTGTTGGGACCATTTAATTTTACTTTCTTGATTTTTTAGGAAAATACACTTAGGGGGAATATGGATATAACTGGTTCTTGATACCGGTTTTGTGGAATTATTTACTGGAAGGGACTTTACAATCTCTGTATCTCACTTGGTTTAATTACCTCTCCTAAATAGCGGTCAAGCAAATTGTCACAGGACAAGTCACTGTTCGTTCATCTGTATCCTACTCAGTGGTTTTTAGTCGCCAGCTGAAAGATTTCCCACAAAGTGTTTCAACATATAGAGTACTGCGCCAATTTGTAATTGTGCAAAATAAGTAAAAGAATTAGCTTGCGCGTATTTATAATTATACAATAGAACTGAAGGTATTAGCAGAAGGCGTAATTTCGAGCTGTTGCCTGTTATATGTTGGGAAAATTTATATACAGAAACATAAATACAATAAGACACAACAACACATATGGGAGATTGTTTGTTGTAGCGAAAGTAGCGGAACTGTTTATCGGCCTGTGATGTATTCCGTAACACAATCCCCGTTAACTCTCTTATGACAAAAATTGTTCAAATGGCTCTGAGCACTATGGGACGTAACATCTGAGGTCATCAGTCCCTTATAACTTAGAACTACTTAAACCTAACTAACCTAAGGACATCACACACATCCATGCCCGAGGCAGGATTCGAACCTGCGACCGTATCAGTCGCGCGGTTCCGGACTGAAGCGCCTAGAACCGCTCGGTCATCTCATATGTCCACCTCTTCAATTTAGAAGTGTGATCAAATGAAGACAGTTTCCTATTACCGCGTTTCCTCTCTAAAATCCTGACTCTAAACAGCAGCAGTCACGACATGCATATTCCTTTCTCTATCTTTCCTGGGACTACTATTGAAGGCTTGGAGTTGTATTGCTCATCAGTGTGGGATCCGTACCAGATCGGGTTGGCGGAGGAGATAGAGAAGATCCAAGGAAGAGCGGCGCGTTCCGTCACAGGGTTATTTGGTAACCGTGATAGCGTTACGGAGATGTTTAACAAACTCAAGTGGCAGACTCTGCAAGAGAGGCGCTCTGCATCGCGGTGTAGCTGGCTGTCCAGGTTTCGAGAGGGTGCGTTTCTGGATGAGGTATCGAATATATTGCTTTCACCTACTTATACCTCCCGAGGAGATCACGAATGTAAAATTAGAGAGATTAGAGCGCGCACGGAGGCTTTCAGACAGTCGTTCTTCCCGCGAACCATACGCGACTGGAACAGGAAAGGGAGGTAATGACAGTGGCACGTAAAGTGCCCTCCGTCGCACACCGTTGGGTGGCTTGCGGAGTATAAATGTAGATGTAGATGTAGTTGTAATGTACGAACTGGGACCATACTTCCCATGCGTCAGAAAGAAAGCTACATGACTTTCAAAATTGTGAAAATGATGGGTGACGCATGAAATACATTAAACAATATTGTTTTTCAGATATCTTCTACATATGCGTTAGCATGGACACTCCGCAAGCCACCGTAAGGAGTATGACAGAGAGTACCATGTGCCACTACTAGTCACTCCCTTCCTTGTTCCACTCGCAAGTAGAGCGCTCCTCACGCGCAATGTATTTTGGCGACAGAAGAATCGTTCGGCAGTCAGCTTCAAATGCCGGTTCGATAAATTTTCTCAATAGTGTTGCTCGAAAAGAACGTCGACTTCCCCCAGGGAATCCCTTTTGAGTTCCTGAAGCATCTCCGTGTCACTTACGTGTTGTTAGACCCTACCGGTAACGGTTCTAGAAGCCCATCTCTGAATTGCTTCCATGTCTTCCTCCAATCCGACGTGGTATGGATCCCAAACACTCGAGCAGTACCCAAGAACAGGTCGTACCTCAGTTGGTAGAGCACTTGCCCACGAAAGGCAAGTTCGAGTCTCGGTCCGGCACACAGTTTTAATCTGTCAGTAAGTTTCATATCAGCGCACATTCCGCTGCAGAGTGAAAACTCTCATTCTGGAAACATCCCCCACGCTGTGGCTAAGCCATGTCTCCGCAATATCCTTTCTTTCAGGAGCGCTAGTTCTGCAAGGTTAGCAGGAGAGCTTCCGTAAAGTTTGGAAGGTCGGGGACAAGGTACTGGCAGAAGTAAGGCTGTGAGGACGGGGCGTGAGTCGTGCTTGGGTAGCTCAGTTAGTAGAGCACTTGCCCGCGAAAGGCAAAGATCCCGAGTTCGAGTCTCGGTCCGGCACGCAGTTTTAATCTGTCAGGAAGTTTCATATCAGCGCACACTCCGCTGCTCATTCTCGTACCAGCGTCCTGTTTACGGTCTCCCTTAAACGTGAACCACACTTTCCTAAACTTTTCCCAATGAACCAGAGTCCACTATTAATTTTCCCTACCACAGTTCTCTCATGCTCGTTCCATTTCATATCGCTTGGCAACATTACGTCCAGATATTTAATCGACTTGACTCTTTCAAGCAGGACACTACTGATGTTGTACCCGAACATTACAGTTTTGTTCTTCCGATCCATCCGCAATAACTTACATTTTTCCAAATGTAGAGCTACTTCGATACCTTACCATACACCACAGCATAATCGGCAACACCTTAGACCGTACAAGGTCGGTAATTGCGGTCATACTGCCCATTTCAATTCCGTGTATGCGTTTTTCATCCGAAGGCCAATACGAAGGAAAAAGTTTGGAAGAGCACGGTAATGGATTAGGACACTATCTGCTTCCGTCCACACATCTATGGCAACAGATAGCGGACGCTGTGTCGTTCGATTCGCCGAGTTGGCTACTTTCAGAAAAACTTGGGCGCCCGCTCCTTTCTTTTCTTTACCTCAACAGAAACTCCCCGCGGAGGAAGTGAGAGACCGTACATCACTTTGTCACTTCTCGCTTCAGTGCGTCGCGGCGAGCTGCGCGCTGTGAAAGCCAAGCGGTCGCAGTGAAGGCGGGTAGGTGGGGTGAAGTGCAGCGTGCGGGGCGGGTGCAGGCGCATACAGCGCCACCTCTGGTAGCCCGCGGAGTGCCTCTGCGGTTAATGGTCGTCCGTTATATTTGTATACTTTGCTACAGGGCAGAATGAAGGGTCTTTCGAAAGCAGATATCTGTTATCGCTGATTGGCCTTATGACACAAAATGCAGATGGAAAGACGAGAAGACAGGTGTTCCATAAGGGAGAGTGGTAGCATCAGCGATATCGAACATGTACATAAATTAACAACCAATTCTACAATGTGCAGACATCGCTATACAAGATCTAACATTTAAATACAGGGTGGCGCACGAAATGGTTTACCATTTTGTTTTTGCAAGCTTGAAGAATAAGTCCTATCAGCTCCATTAAATCACGTGGACGTTTCGGGAAAATTTTTACCTTTAGGTACCCCCAAAGAAAAAAGTCACATGGATTGAAGTCTGGACTATTCGGGGGGGGGGGGGGGGGGGGATTTTTATCCGTCATTGGAGCGACCTGGAAACCTGAGTGAAATGATCCGCACGTCGAAATCCTCGTGTAAAAACTCCAACACAGTGTTTGCAGTATGTGGCCTCGCTCCATCTTGCATGAACCACTGCGCGTTGAAGGGCAGGCAGTAGCAAGAAGCTGTGGAATGAAGCTATTGCGAAGTATGCTCAAATAACGCTCGCTGTTCACAGTTTCTTCAAAGAAAAAGGGTCCAATAAGTCCGTGACTGGAAATTGCTGCCCACGCTGTAATCCTCGGAGCATAATGTTGTCGTTCATGAAGCACTTGTGGGTTTCCAGTGGCCCAAAAGTGTACATTTTGTTTGTTAACAACACCGTCTAAATGAAAATGCGCCTCGTCTGAAAACCAAACGTTGTTGAGAGTTTCTTCCCTATCCTCCGCCCTCTGAGCAAACACTTGTCTCTGCTGCTTGTGTTATTCAGTGAGCTTCTGTGCACAGGTCATCTTGTATGGGTACATATGGAGGTCACTTTCAAGAATGCGTTTAACGGAGCGTCTGGATATTCCCAGTTGCACTGCTGCCTTTCTACACGATTTCCCGGGACTTCTCTGTACAGCAACTCGTACAGCATCAATATTCTCCGGCGAAAAAACAGGCTTAGGCCGAGGTCGCTTCGCTTCCAATACTGTTCCTTCCTGTACAATTTTATCGTACATCCTATGGATGGTCTTCTTGCAAGGGACCCATCGTGTGTTAAACTGTTGTCGAAAACGCCTCTGAGTCACAACATGGCTTTTCTTTTCATGAAAAAGTAACACAAATGCCGATCATTGCTGTGCCGTCAGTCTTCCACTGTCAGCCATTGCTGCTTACTAGCCTCCTAGCGGCAGTATCGTGAATTACACGTCATTTCGTAACTCATTTGTTTCTCCAAGCTCTGCTGGTACTGCTGTACAGATCCCAGCGGGATATCTTATGTGCGTCGTAAACTGTGAAAGAAAGAATTGGTAACACATTTCGTGCGGCACCCTGTAGTTGGAGAAGTCCTGTCTGTTGTATATTACAAAGATATTGCATTAAGACTAAGACCGAAGTGTGTATCCTCCATATCCGCTCAACACCGACACAAACAAAAAGTATCATGAAAAGACCTGCTGCTTACGCACACATATACAGCCAATTATCTGTTCGCTGTTTTACACGGATCTCTCACTGCCAATTAGGGCTGTGTGCTACCATGAAATATGCACCAAGAGTAGTACCCATAGAAAATTACTGCTCACCAAACGAGAACTACAAACCTCTTCAAAACGACAGGCAGACCTAGTATTTCTCTCTAGCTTAATACATCTGTCCAGTGTCGAAAAAAATGAATCTGGATGTAGAAAGTAGATGTCATCTTTAACGAAATACACTGAATAATAAACAGTTGCACGAATGTCACTCCTTTGAACAAGCTGTAGAAAGAGGGCAGTAAATGAATACAATGAGAAACCCAAGCGTACGTATGCTGAAAAGTACGTCATGTATGAAGATTACAAATTTTGTACAACAACGATTACAGCCACACAGGATCGCTACTGCTTCAAGAAATTGAGTCAGCGGTCATTCGCTCACATGACTTAGAGGACGTTCAGTCGGCTATTGACCACTACTGCCGAATGGCCATAGATGACCTAAAGAACAGTAATATATGAATGCAGTCAGGTCTTAGACACTTACTGTAGCATCCGTCGTCCCTATTCCAGTGTACCCTTGCATATGTTTTGGTAGAAATTAAATATGTGAGTGGTTTAGCTCTTTATTGGGCCAATTAGTAAAAAGGGCAGAGAAGTTCGAGAACTATCGCACAGTCAGTTTAACAGCTCAAGCAGACAAGTGGCTAACAACGTTATATACATAAAAAAGGAAAAGAAAACAAAGGATCTGCTAGTTGACGATCAGTTTGGCTTCAGGAAAGGTAAAGGCACGAGAGAGGCAATGGTAATGTTGCTCTTAAAATGGAAGCAAGACAGAAGAAAAGTCAAAACCCTTTCATTGGAGGTGTCGACCTAGATAAAAGCTTTCGACATTATAAGATGGTGAAAAATGTTGGAAATTCTGAGAAAAATGGGAATAACCTCTGAAGACAGACGGATATCATACCATATACACAAGAGGGAACAATGAGATAAGAAGACGAAGAAAGAAAAGCTCGGATCAAAAAGGCTGTAGGACAGCGATGCAGTCTTTTACCCTAATTGTACAATCTATACATCGAAGAAACAGTGATAGAAGTAAAAGAAAAGTTCTAGAGTTTGATCTAAAGTCTGAATGAAAGGATGTCAATGATAATATTTGCTGATGACATTGGTATCCTCGGTGTGACTGAAGAAATGTTACAGGATCTGTTGAGTGGAATTCAGTGGGTGCACAATATGTATGAAGAATAAATCGAAGAAAGACGGAAGTAACGGGAAAATCAGAAATGACAACAGCGAGAAAGTTAACATCATGATTGGTGATCACGAAGTAGATGAGGTTAAGGAATTCTGCTATCTAGGCACCAAAATAATCCATGATGGACGGAGCAGGGAGGATATAAAACGTAGACTAGCACAGGCCTTAATCTGAGGAAGAAATTTCAGAGAATGTACGCTTGGAGCACAGCATTGTATGGTACTGAAACATGGATACTGGGAAAACTGGAACAGAGGAGAATCGAAGCGTTTCAGCTGTGGTGCTACAGAAGACTGTTCAAAATTAGCTGTCCTGATAATATAAGGAGGTTCTTTCTAGAAACGGCAGAGCGCGGAACGTATGGAACAAACTGTCAAGAAGAAGGAATAGGATGATATTGCATTTGATAACACATAAGGGAACTCCCCCACGGCACTAGATGGGTGCAGAGGGTATAAACTATATCGGAAGACAATAATTAGATTATACCCAACAAATAATTGAGAATATACGGAGCAAGTACTACTCTGAGACAAAGGAGAGGAATTCGTAGTGGGCCGCTTCAAACCAGTCAGATGACTGATGACTTAAAAAATGATTGGTTGGATGCACAAGTGTGCGAAAGACTCTAACAGCACTTTGTCGGACCAGAGGCCTTTGTATTTTGGGAAATGACTTACAGTTATTGCTATTTATGTGGTACTTGTATTAAGGTGACCTTCTTTTTTACCTTCTCATATACTTGCACGGTGGCGGCAGATAGACAGCTGCCTCCTGCTGTCACATCCCTGTCCGTATTAGTGTACAAATGGCTCTAAGCTCTATGGGACTTAACATCTTAGGTCATCAGTTCCATAGACTTAGAACTACTTAAACCTAACTAACCTACATCTACATTTATACTCCGCATGCCACCCAACGGTGTGTGGCGGAGGGCACTTTACGTGCCACTGTCATTACCTCCCTTTTCTGTACCAGTCGCGTATGGTTCGCGGAAAGAACGACTGCCGGAAAGCCTCCGTGCGCGCTCGAATCTCTCTAATTTTACATTCATGATCTCCTCGGGAGGTATAAGTAGGGGGAAACAATATATTCGGTACCTCATCCAGAAATACACCCTCTCGAAACCTGGACAGCAGGCTACACCGCGATGCAGAGCGCCTCTCTTGCAGTCTGCCACTTGAGTTTGCTAAACATCTCCGTAACGCTATAACGCTTACCAGATAACCCTGTGACGAAACGCGCCGCTCTTCTTTGGATCTTCTCTATCTCCTCCGTCAACCCGATCTGGTACGGATCCCACACTGATGAGCAATACTCAAGTATAGGTCGAACGAGTGTTTTGTAAGCCACCTCCTTTGTTGACGGACTACATTTTCTAAGGACTCTCCCAATGAATCTCAACCTGGTACCCGCCTTACCAACAATTAATTTTATATGATCATTCCACTTCAAATCAATCCGCAAGCATACTCCCAGATATTTTACAGAAGTAACTGCTACCAGTGTTTGTTTCGCTATCATATAATCATACAATAAAGGATCCTTATTTCTATTTATTCGCAATACATTACTTTTGTCTATGTTAAGGGTCAGTTGCCACTCCCTGCACCAAGTGCCTATCCGCTGCAGATCTTCCTGCATTTCGCTACAATTTTCTATAGCTGCAACTCCTCTGTATACTACAGCATCATCTGCGAAAAGCGGCATGGAACTTCCGACACTATCTACTAGGTCATTTATATATATTGTGAAAAGCAATGGTCCCATAACACTCCCCTGTGGCACGCCAGAGGTTACTTTAACGTCTGTAGACGTCTCTCCACTGAGAACAACATGCTATGTTCTGTTTGCTAAAATCTCTTCAATCCAGACGCACAGCTTGTCTGATATTCCGTAGGCTCTTACTTCGTTTATCAGACGACAGTGCGGAACTATATCTAGCGCCTTCGGGAAGTCAAGGAAAATAGCATCTACCTGGGAGCCTGTATCTCTTATTTTCTGGGTCTCATGAACAAATAAAGTGAGTTGGGTCTCACACTATCGCTGTTTCTGGAATCCATGTAGATTCCTACAGAGTAGATTCTGGTTTTTCAGAAACGACATGATAAGCGAGCAAAAAACAGGTTCTAAAATTCTACAACAGATCGACGTCAAAGATATAGGTCTATAGTTTTGCGCATCTGCTCGACGACCCTTCTTGAAGACTGGGACTACCTGTGCTCTTTTCCAATCATTTGGAACCTTCTGTTCCTCTAGAGACTTGCGGTACACACCTGTTAGAAGGGGGGACAAGTTCCTTCGCGTACTCTGTGTAGAATCGAATTGGTATCCCGTCACGTCCAGTGGACTTTCCTCTGTTGAGTGATTCCAGTTGCTTTTCTATTCCTTGGACACTTATTTCGATGTCAGCCATTTTTTTCGTTTGTGTGAGAATTTAGAGAAGGAACTGCAGTGCGGTCTTCCTCTGTGAAACAGCTTTGGAAAAAGGTGTTTAGTATTTCAGCTTTACGCGTGTAAATCGGAGAAAGACGACGGTAATGAGAAGTAGTTGAAATGAGAACAGCGAGAAACTTAACATCAGGATCGATGGTCACGAAGTCAATGAAGTTAAGGAATTCTGCTACCTAGGCAGTAAAATAACCAATGACGGATGGAGCAAGGAGGATATCAAAAGCAGACTCGCTATGGCAAAAAAGGCATTTCTGGCCAAGAGAAGTCTACTGATATCAAATACCGGCCTTAATTTGAGGAAGAATTTTCTGAGGATGTACGTCTGGAGTACAGCATTGTATGGTAGTGAAACATGGACTGTGGGAAAACCGGAACAGAAGAGAATCGAAGCATTTGGGATGTGGTGCTATAGACGAATGTTGAAAATCAGGTGGACTGATAAGGTAAGGAATAAGGAGGTTCTACGCAGAATCGGAGAGGAAAGGAATATGTGGAAAACACTGATAAGGAGAAGGGACAGGATGATAGAACATCTGCTAAGACATGAGGGAATGACTTCCATGGTACTAGAGGGAGCTGTAGAGGGCAAAAACTGTAGAGGAAGACAGAGATTGGAATACGTCAAGCAAATAATTGAGAACGTAGGCTGCAGGTGTTACTCTGAGATGAAGCGGTTAGCACAGGAAAGGAATTCGTGGCGGGCCGCATCAAACCAGTCAGTAGACTGATGACCAAAAAAAAAAAAAAAAAAAAAAAAAAAAAAAAAAAAAAAAATCACAAACTGTAGCCAAAGCACTGAAATCCTGCAAGTATAGGGTTTCCTACAATGTCAGGAACACTACAGCCCAGTGTGTTTTTAATAGCAAAGACAAGATCCAGTTATTAGCCAAAAGTGGGGTATACAAAATCCCCTGTTCTGATTGTGACAAATTTTACATTGGTCAGTCAGGCAGAGATACATCAACTAGGCTGGCTGAACAAGAACGCAGCTGGAGGTTGCAGAATTCAGACTCTGCATTTGCTGAGCATGTACTGAGTGAGGGTCACAACTACCAGCCAGTGTCCCATGTACTTCACTTAGCAAACAAAGGCCATAAACTCAACCTGCTGGAAGCCCTGGAAACTAACAAACATCTTGCTCACAGTCCAGATCTCATCCTAAATGACCAGACACAACTCAACACTTCCCCTTTCCTAAACTTCATATAATTATCTTTGTTGTTCATTACTTCTCACACTCTCTCTTCCTACATATTCAAATTTTCCTGTAGTCATTAAGTTGTTTTATTTGTTGCAGTTGTCTTTGTATTCCACATATGCTGTAGTTTCAATAGTTAAGGGTTTGCTTTTAACTTGTATTACTGTCCATGTTTAACTCCCCTTGTAGTTGTCTCATCTAATACTGTTCATGTTTTACTTTGCTCATTTATTTAATGTAAACTGATACACAGCCATTGCTTTGATTATAATGTTAATGTTAAAATGCAGTACCACCACACTCTCAAACTGTAGGTTCCCTCAAACACCTCAATTTTCCTGCATTTACTAATTTCTGTTTATCTTATTGATATTGCTCAAGTTCCTCGTGAATTCTGTATTTACATTGACAACTGTCTCTTCTTTTTTAATTGTTTGTGTATCACTCTCCATGTTTCATTCCTCTTGATGCAGCCTTGTCTAGTACTAATTTTATCTTATTCTATTAGTTTTCTTTATTAATAGAAACTGTTATGTAGGCATGCTATTCCTATTTTGTGCTAAAGGTTTTCCTGGCAACTCCATTGTTATTTATGTACAGTTCAGTTTTTACTATTTCATTGCAAAGATGTTACTCACTGTATGTTTCTACTTCACTCTATATGTGTTACTTCTCTTCCAATGTTGTCTGATAACATTTAACTTCTTTGATGATAATACTCAGTAAATGTCTGAAGATGGCCTTGTAAGCCGAAAACCGGTTAGCAATAAAAATAATATTGTAGAACAAAAGCAAACTGGTGCTTTTCATTTATTATTATAATGTTGTTCTACCAAGAACCGACGGAAGATTCTGTTAATACAATTATTTTATGTTTACTTTGTTTCACCTCTGTTCCTCTATGATACGCTGATGTACATTGTCGTGAAATGTCTGCTGTTTCGTGGAGGATAGCTATAGTTTTCGCTTGTTAACATTTGATTTTACTGCCTATATCACATTGTGCCACTGTATTATTATACACTGGCGACGGAACTTAAAGGCGGAAGTAAAGTTCGCATGATTTGTCGCTGCTGAGTAACACAGTTTGATGAAACTTAGACCGACCACATAAGGAACTGCTACAGTATAGTACAGAAAGTAACTGAAAGAAATACATAGTGAGACGAACAGAAATGAAACTTTGATTCTAAGACAATAATTACTCTGCGTCATGGTCGCTCCCTGGACATTACAGTTGCTTCTTATTAGGGCGTGTAATGACCCCAGTGTGCAGGTTTGTTGTCCCTCCGGCACTCCTGGATTCGTGCCGTTGTTACCGATTGAGTAGCTCCTCCGTTTCGCAGAACGTCTGTCAGCGGTAATCCGCGCACTGCTAACGAGTGGCGCTGCCGACAGCCTGAGCAGTCACGAGACAGGGAGTGCTGTCTGGAAGGCTGTCGGTGGCATGCCGAGGGTGACTACGATAAGAGCGTTGCCTAGGGGCTCAACGGTGTAATGTGTTTGCCGTAGCCCTGGAATTCTATTTGATTCAGCAAAAGGCGTGGTCTCAATTCGGTAACCTGGAGTTGGTAAACGGATTCGTTGTTCGTGTAACTTAACCGCCGTTGCTTGATTAGTTGCTTGGCCACAGTGGAGGTGCAGGTCACTGTAATCCTTCGCTGAGTGGTGCTGTTGGTTGAGAGTTTTTGCAGGTGTGTTTGCAGAAAGTTACATCGTTGTCGGCAAAGTTGATAGTGGTGTTTTTGATTCACTGAGTTACGAGTCAATCATTGTTTACACCCATTTACACGAAGGTAAGGAGTGTACGGCACACCTCTGTGGAGGATAACCCCGCTTTACTTTGCTACAGAGTTTTACGGTAAAGCCTGACTGTATCCCGAGGTTAGTTGGTGTGAAAGGGGTCTCGACGGGGTGTTGATTAACGCTTAGTTCTCGTGGTTGAGCGTCGGAGCAAAAACAGCTTTATGCTTTTGACTTCCTCGATCTGGCCGTTTTCTGCAATTGTTTCTCTGAGTAAGTCTTATGGGGCATAGTCACTTGATCTATGGCAGATTATGAGCGAGCAGACCTTGTAGTGTGGAAGAATTGCTGCGGTTTGCCGGCCGGTGTGACCGAGCGGTTCTAGATGCTTCTGTCTGGAACCGCGCGACCGCTGCGGTCGCAGGTTCGAATCCTGCCTCGGGTATTGATGTGTGTGATGTCCTTAGGTTAGTTAGGTTTAAGTAGATCTAAGTTCTAAGGAACTGATGACCTCGGATGTTAAGCCCCACAGTGCTCAGAACCATTTGAACCATTTTGCTGCGGTTCTGAATTATGTTGTTGAATGGTTGGAATGTTCTGGGATTGGAATCGTGTTTGGAAATTGTTACGTTTTGCCAGAGGTTGAAAATACCGCTATAGTTGTAAGGTTCTTTTATTTTGAACACGACCGCTGCTCTCCGCTCGCTGGTTGCGCACCGTGTCTTCTGCTCACCCATCGCGGCACTCGGGGTCACATCAAAAAGTAACAACACCTGAAGATGGGCGTATAAGAGCACGAAGCAGGTCGGTTCTAAATAAAAGAACCTTGCAGCTGTAGCGGTATTTTCAACCTCTGGCATAATGTTCAGTCGCTGATGTTCCTCCGACAGGATCGTTTGTTATTTCAGTTTGGTTGTGATGAGTGTCATCAACCCCGTACACTTAAAAGGGTCTCATACAAGTGTTCTGCCTTCTGTGGCTGTTATTCTGTATGGAATCTAATCGATAAGTTGTATTCATCCTTGGTTAATCCAGTAGTGGTGTATCACTGTAGTTAGCTATTTAATCTAAGTTATTGCCGTGATCTTTGAGTTATCGCTCTGAAAGGTGGTTCACTCACACCATATACACTGAAATGTCAAAGAAACTGGTATAGCCATGCTTATTCCAACACAGAGATATGTAAATAGGCAGAATACGGCACTGCGGTCGCAAACGCTTGTATAAGACAACAAGTGTCTGGCGCAGTTGTTAGATTGGTTACTGCTGCTACAATGGCAGTTTATCAAGATTTAGGTGAATTTTAACTTGGTGTTAGGAACGGGGCACGAGCGATGGGGCAGAGCATCTTCGAGGTAGCGATGAAGAGGGGATTCTCCCGTACGACCATTCCACAAGTGTATCGTGAATATCAGGAATCCGGTAAAACATCAAATCTCCGACATCGCTGCGGCCGGAAAGAGATCCTGCAAGGACGGGACCAACGGCGACTGAAGAGAATCGCTCAACGGGACATAAGCGCATCCTTTCCACAAATTGCTGCAGATTTCAATGCTGGGACATCCACAAGTGTCAGCATGAGAACGATTCAACGAAACATCATCGATGTGAGCTCTCGGAGCCGAAGGCCCACTCGTGTATCCTTGATGACTGCACGCCACAAAGCTTTGCGCCTCTCCTGGGCCCGTCAACACCAACATTGTTCGTTTCAAATTGTATCAACCGGATTGAATTGTACGGTTACGGAGACAACCTGATGAATCCAAGGATCCTGCAAGTCAGCAGACTATTTTAACCGGGGGGAGGCTCTGTAATGGTGCGGGGCGTCTGAAGTTGGAGTAATTGACAGGTGACACGTACTTAAGCATCCTGTCTGATCACCTGCATCCACCCACTCATGTCCACTGTACATTCCGACGGACCAGCAGGGAATGAGACATCCCACACATCCAGAATTGCTGCAGTGTGGCTCCATGAACACTCATCTGAGTTTAAAAACTTCCGCCGGCCACCAAACTCCCCAGAAATTAACATGATTGAGCATATCTGGGATGCCTTCTAACGTACTGTTCAGAAAAGATCTCCACCCACTCTTATTCCTGCAGATTTAAGGAGACACCTACAGGATTCGTGCTGCCAATTCCCTCCAGCACTATTTCAGACGTTAGTCGAGTCCATACCACGTCCTGTTGCGGCACTGCTGTGTGCTCGCGGGCCCTACTCGATATGAGGCAGGTTTACCGGTATCTTTAGCTCTTCAGTATAAATGGTCTGATTATTCACGGCACGCACAACGACCTAGCGCGATGCCAGTCAAAACTTATTGCTGAGAAATGTATTTAGTCCAGGCAGCGAGACCGATGTGTTATCCTAAGCATTCTGTTATTTTGCCGCCCTGCACTGGCTGTGTATAGTTTCAATTGACTAATTCTTTGCAGCCCATACCATTACCATCTGAAGTTATCGTTATCACCTTGATATATCGTTATATTTTAAATTGACATAGCGGCCGTAGTATAGTAGTTTATTTTATTGCCTTCGCTTGAGGGGGGGGGGGGGGGGGGGGAGAAGAGCTTTCCTCTCTTTGTTACCAGCTTGCCAAGGCAGCTTTGGTTATTTTTATGGTTACCTAAGAATGGTCAGTTAAATTATCCTTCTTAAAATTTGGTTGGTGAAGTCATTACTTCAGCTTAAGATTGCCTGACGACCATTTATTTAATTTATTCCTGAGTTATTAATAGCCCGTTCTTAAATAGTACTCTCAAGTACAGTTATTAGATTTAAGCCTGATGGCACAGTTCTCACTCTGCACACGTGCTAACTGATTCGATTGGAGGAAATATTTTATTAAACATGCTGACTTTTCAATTGGAGTTCGTTGAAGGGCAAATTAAAACGCTATCGGAGGATTTTCTTTAATTGTCGTATCGGTCATCGGGGTTTGTACTAGCACCAAGACTGTACGGTAACAGTTTCAGGCTTTTACGGGGCAGTACTTTGGAGGTTCTGCCGTGTCAAATTCTCCGCAAGCAGCTCGGTGTAGAGGCCACCCTGCATTCCTAGCAAAAAGTCGACATCACGTGCCACACACAGGTTCTAACAACCCTACCACAACAAAGGTCAAATTTTAATAATGATTGTGGTGTTGCTCACGCTGCCAAATACTGCATTTTCAGGCAACAACAAAATTATTATGTGGCAGGTGTCATTAGAGCACAGTTAATAAAGTCATTTCATGTAATAATAGATAAACTAGGCACTCATCTTTTCGTGTTTCCCACGCTGGTCTCGTTGTAAAATCATGGCTCAATCGTCGAAAATCTAGGTGGTGATGATTCCAAGATCGGATGCAAAGAGGCCTAGGTTTTATTCTGCTATATTCAAAAGTTTTATAGATGTGTTTCACAAACCATTCTTGAAGATTAAACCTTTGAAAGTTAGCACAATGGGGATGTAGAAAATAATCAGCACTCCGAATTTAAGTTACACTTCCTTTTTATTGCTTTTGTTGCAATATCGCGCAACACACATAACATCACTTCACAATACAAAACATACTTGAAAACATCTTCCTCACTGTTAAAGTTCACATTTTATAAACTGGCTACAATATGCCTCTTTCCAACATGACGTCCAAGACTTGACCTTCTCAAGGTCCGACTCTCTAACTACTAATAATCGCTTACGCGCCCAAAAATCAGAGTTACAAACACATCAAAGATCATAGTGGCAAAAGAAAGAATAAACATAAGAATAATATTATTGCAACATAAACAATCGATGTATCAAAGTACCTCTACATTAATGAAATCAAATCCGAATGTGGTCTCAGAAATATGTTAACTACTTTACCGAAAAACAGTATAATATTGCTGGTATCGAGAGGTTGAGTTGAGATGCCGTATTGGTTACGAAATTGAAGTACCATTACAAGGTGACAGCTTGAACTGTTCTGTTTGAACCTTTAATTCATAAATCAGAATCATAGTAACCTTGTCGGAATTAATACCCAGCCCACATATGAACATATACAGCATAACTGGACTGCAGTACATGCTCTGCAACGTACTTCCACAAGGTCGGTGAAAGTTGGTTGTGGTGGGGCGTTCCATTCCTCCACCAGTGTCGTTGACAACTGCTGCTTCGTCGTTGGTGCACGTGGACGTGCTGCAGTATGTCACTCCAAGCCATTCCATACGTGCTAAATGGGATGTAAGTCAGGGGGAACGGTCAGGTCACTCCATTCGTTGGCAGTACTCTCTTTCCAAGAGGTCCGCCACCTGCACAGTTCAATATGGTCGAGCATTATAATCCATAAAAATGAAAACAGGGCCGAAAGCATCCATGAAAGAACGCACGTGTGGGAGGAGTACAGTGTCACAATAACATTTACTGGGGATTGTACCGCCTTAGGTCAGTACGCCCATTCAACGTTATGCCTCCTCTGTGGTCGGCTACAGAGTTCCCCACGCCATCGACCTGCATGGCCAGCTGTCACCTGGTGTACCATATGGTTCACATTGCTCTGAGCACTATGGGACTTAACTTCTGAGGTCATCAGCCCACTAGAATTTAGAACTACTTAAACCTAACTAACCTAAGGACATCACACACATCCATGCCCGAGGCAGGATTCAACCTGCGACCGTAGCAGCACCGCGGTTCCGGACTGAAGAACCGCTCAGCCACCGTGGCCGGCTCACTTGGTGTAGCTACCGTAACTTGAGGCTGAGCTGTGAACTTAGGATGTCCATTGTCATACCGTCGACACACCTTCAACCATCGATGGTATGCACTAGATAAATATTTGTGATACTGGCTGGTGACAGAGCGCTGAATTGAAACTTTCTCCTAAATAGTTTTTGTGAGATAGTTTATTACTAAATAAAATGTAATTTCTTGAAATTAAAATTTTCTGGGTTATTGGGCTGCGTCATGTTTCTACTAAAATGTTCGACGTTTCGACCCCTCTGCTGAGATCTTCCTCAGAATCTTTTCGTGTCCACTACTGCTAGAACATTGTTCTAGCACGAAAAGATACTGAGGAAGATCCCAGCAGAGGCAGTAGTGGACACGAAAAGATCCTGAGGAAGATCCCAGCAGAGGGGTCGAAACGTCGACATTTTAGAAGAAACTTGACGCGGCCTAATAACCCAGAAGATTTTAACTTCAGTGACAACGTCCACGAAAGCCTACAGACTTACATGTAATTTCTTCTTTGGATTTATGATAACAGTTTAAGAAACATGGCCAGGAATGGAGGAAAGTGACGGATATTTTATGGTGTCCATCCCACAACTGTCGAGCAGGACAGCAAAAAGCTTTAATATCGGACAGGACATCCAAACTGCAGATTGCGAGAGGCGTCGATAACCAAACTGTTACACACAAATGCTTCTAGAACACTACTTTTGGCACGTGCGTGGTTTCCTTTTCGCAAAGGAAAAGGAGAACGTTTTGTATCAGTAACAAAAGTCCCACTGCCCAGAGTAATTTTAGATTCAGTGCAGTACAGAAGAGATTCCAATCCGGCTTCTGTTTTTAATACGACGTTTTCTGAAGTTTTGAATGAGACCACAGCTATGTAGCTGTATTCACGGATGTGTCGAAGCGGGAGGATTCCGTCGGCTGCTCTGTTCTTTTCCCAGGTCGTATCCTCAAGTTCCGGTTGCCTCCAAAACTTACTGTATTCGACGCCGAATTATACGCCGTATTGAGGGCGCAGAGGCAAATGAGATGCACCAGGCCTACTCAAGTCCTTGTCTGTTCTTACACCCCAAGTGTCTTTCAGTCTGTGAAACCCTATGCACCCAACAGATAAAGTAATTCAGGATATCGAGGACGTCCCTCTCCATTTACAAAGGCTAGGGAAGGAGGTCTCATTCTTTTGGGTGCCAGGGCACATGGGTATTACGGGGAACGAAAGGGCGGACGTACCAGCCAAGGAGGCGTCTCGTGATCCTCAGTTACTTCAGTTTGCCCCACTCTATCGCCTCACTGTTGAGGTAAAGAGTCATGCATCGATAGGATGATGAGTGGTTGTAAATGGCTGCCGTGGTGAATCGCCTTCCAGCCACGCTGACGGGATGAGGTTCTTTTATTAGACTTCGTTTCACCTTCAGACGAGATGGCAGCGGCAGATTTGCTGACACATTTGCCCTCCATTTTAATTAACATTCAAGCGAAAGTGGTGAGAGTTTCAACGTGGTGTGATTTGTCCAACTTCTTTCATATGGCTGGCTCACACTGGTGTTCTCTTTCTTTTAGTGGTCAAACTATCACATTTCCCTGTGCCTTCCTCTTAACTCCCCTGTTTTTTTTTGTTTTTTTTTTTTTTTTTTTTGCTTCTGTTTAACCCCAGGTGTAGCACCTTTCACCCTCTTTCCGCTGTTTTAAGGCGTGTGAAATAGAGTTATGGTGTGGGTCAACGCGAGTGCGGTTGGACTGTTATTTTTTAGGGTGTCTCCCCACCGTGGGACAATAATATGTGTAAGGGCGCTGATAACCTCGCCGTTGAACGCGCACTAACAAATATTTCGATTCTTAAGAAAGCGAAACAGAACTGGTCAATAAATTGAAAGGATATGATGAAACTGAGTTTTTCGGATTACCAGGCGAATGTGAAGCGGCCCTTCGTTGCTGAGTCTCGTGAGAGGCACCTCGACTGCTATGAGAGGTCGCTCACGTCCGTTTGAGCAAAAGCAATGGCTTTCAGAGTGAGTGCCTATACATGCATGGGTTGGTACACCCCGACCGCCACCACAGCCGCCACTAATGGTGCACTATCACGCTAAAGAAGCTGGTGTGTGAATCAATTAACACGATTAGTTCTAGGCACCATCTTGTGCTGAAATGTATTGTTAAATCTAATTAAAATTGCAACAGGTCATCGTTCTCTTTGTCTCAAAGTACTTAGGAAAGTGCTCTCGAGATTTTAATTCATAGAGTGTTCGCGTTATGGATTAATTTTTAGTCTCACTGTGTGATCGAAAGATAATGATGGTTGTAGAAAATGTTGTCTGAAACATTATTTTCTCTTCATAGTAAGCGACATAAGTATTGCAGCATCCCAGTCATTGGTCTGAAAGGTAAGTATTCTTCCAAAGTACACCATCCACATTTTTCTGCGTCACCTAACTAACATCGTTTCGTGAGGAACGTTATGCAACACACCAGAAACATGTAGACACATATGCAACAACTCTACAGATTTTTGAAGTATTTCAAATTGTGTTCTGCGGAGCAATGGTCTTCCGGTGCAGGTGAATAAGCCCTCTGCGAAGAACTGTTAATCAAATGCTTTTTCTCTCCTTGGTATTTTGATTACACGTGTTTTATTTTTTTAATTTTATGATTTCTATGTTGTTAACTCTGACATAAAACGGAAGCAATCGGTGTGTGAAACTAATTTCTCTCAGTTCTGTAACGTTTTATTAATCTTCGAAATAAACAAGATGTTCCACCACAGAAAAAGTTTGGGAACCCCTTCTCTGGGACACATAGAAAACAAAAAATCCAATACCCGCTACGATTCACCATTTGAGTTACACACTCCTATACCGAAGCAGACCTGCTTAACCATCATCACTGTGGTTGCATCACTGCATGCGATTGGCGTACACTCTGCTTTCTTGTTATGAAGAAAGCAAAAAAGAAATCACCAAATAAGCTAAATACGAGAGAATACAGCCTAGCGTGTGTTGAAAAATGTGAGCAAGTAAAGAGCTATGGTGTGCAACGTACGGGGTAACCCAAAAGTCCGTTAACATTTGAAAATGCAATATTTCACCGATTAATATAGGTACAGAGGTAAAAACTGACACATCCTTGAATTAATATGGAGTTTTATTACAACTCAAAAAGTCCATAAAATGACCAGCAGACGGAGCTTCACACGATACAAAAGCAATAGCTTCCCAAAAATTGATGTTTAGCAGAGACGACGTGCTTTATAACATATGCTCAACATGTCGGCCGTCATTCAACAACACCTGTAGTCGAGAGACAATGTTGTGAGCAGCACTGTACAGAATATCAGTAGGTACGGAGAGAATTTCTCGTGCAGTCTTGCTACTTCAGGCAACCCCACAACGAATAATCACACACACTGACGTCTGCGAGTCGAAACATGACGAAGGGACGGCAGCACACAGCCCTCACTAAGCGATGTGCGCAAAAGACCTTTCACACGTGTAGCAATATGGGGAGGCACCCAGCACAAAAGACGTGTACATTCCAGCAGATGTTCATCAGCCGGGCCCGGGGTGATGCGATTCCTGGAAGAAAAAGGATCATATCACAATTGATGCGTTAAATCCATACAACACTGTTACTTTCTCGTCATGCAACGGCGTTTCCACTATGGTTCTAGGAATTTCGATCACCCAAATTCTGCAGATGTGGGTGTTGACAGACCCTTGGAGTGTGAAAAGGGGTTCGTCAGTCCAGCATGACCTGTTAGCCGGATTTTGAACTCGTTTCTGGTTTCAACAAAACACAATGTAATATCAGGCATAGGTGTCAAGTTTTACCTCTTTACCTACACTATTCCGTGAATTATTGCGTTTTCAAATGTTAACGTTTGCGACACACTGTACTTCAGATGCTGTGTTTGTTTCGTGTGTATCTGAAATTAACGTTAAATGTCAACTACATCACAAACGCTGCTAATTAGTCATCCAATATCAGTTTATTGTACGATTCTTTTATGGTACAAATATCGTATGTACAAAGCGTTTATCAAATACATACAGAAGCCTCTATTTGCGCGAATCAATACGAGTTACGTCAGAGACAGAGGCGTAACACTAACGCGCAGAAGTGATTCCCTGAATCGGTTATGGTTAATTTCGGGGTGGTACCTCTGAAGAGGGCGTAGCCAAAACCTTCCTCATTCTTGCCCTGCAAGAGTTCTGCCTTACGGATGCCATTTGCGACGTTGCATTAAAATCGTAACATCCCTTCACTGTAACGCAGAAATAAGACAAATGAGTATTTATCTTTAACGATGTGCAACCTTTTGTTGACATATTTAGAATGTGGTTGGTGATTGATTATAAAACTAAATTTCAAATTAATCATAAAAAATTGCGGAAAGCTACACACATCAAAAAAAGGTTAGCATCACCCCGATTGCCAGAACTCCTGAAGATGGAAGTTGAATGTGGATATTGTATCACAGACACAGTCCCTTTGACTGTTCAGAGAAGTCGTTAAACCCGCCCAAAGACGTAAACAACCATGCATGAGCAGCGCTTATTAGGCGGAGGGGGTCTGACAGCCTATCAATTCCAATCATTCCACCAGGAAGGAGGTACACGGCTCATGTTACCTGTAGTTCAACAATGGCTAGACGCTAAATACCTCGGTTCGATCGCATCCGCGTTGTTGCTTTGTGCCAGGAAGGATTCTCAACAAGGGAAGTGTCCAGGCGCCTCGAAGTAAACGAAAGTGATGTTGTTCGGACATGGAGGAGATACAGAGACACTGGAACTGTCGATGACATGCCTCGCTCTGGCCGCCCAAGGGCCACTACTGCAGTGGATGACCGCTACCTACGTATGATGGCTCGGAGGAACCCTGACAGCAACGCCACCATGTTCAATAGTGCTCTTCGCGCAGCCACAGGACTTCGTGTTACAACTCAAACTGTGCGCAATAGGCTGCATGATGCGCAACTTCACTCCCGACGTCCATGGCGAGGTCAATCTTTGCAACCACGACACCATGCAGCGCGGAACAGATGGGCCCAACAACACGCCGAATGTACCGCTCAGGATTGGCATCTCATTCTCTTCACCGATGAGTGTCGCGTATGCCTTCAACCAGACAATCGTCGGAGACGTGTTTGGAGGCAACGCGGGCAGGCTGAATGGCTTAGACACACTGTCCAGCGAGTGCAGCAAGATGGAGTTTCCCTGCTGTTGTGGGGTGGCGTTATGTGGGGCCGACGTACGCCGCTGGTGGTCATGGAAGGCGCCGTAATGGCTGTACGATACGTAAATGCCATCCTCCATATCTGTAGCATAATGGCGAGGCATTCGTCTTCATCGACGACAATTCGCGCTGCCATCGTGTACATCTTTAACGACATGGCTCGACTAGAGTGGCCAGAATGTTCTCCAGATATGAACCCTATCGAACATGGCTGGGAAGGATTGAAAAGGGCTGTTTATGGACGACGTGATCCACCAAACCTCTGAGAGATCTACGCCCAATCATCGTTGAGGAATGGGACAATCTGTACCAACAGTGCCTTGATAAACTTGTGGATAGTATACCACGACGAATACAGGCATGCATCAATGCAAGAGGACGTGCTACTGTGTATTAGAGGGGTGTACACCATTGTGGACCACCACCTGTGAAGGTCTCAATATTGTTCTTATGTTCGATATAACGTCAAATCTGGATTGTTCCAAAAAATTATAGCTTTTGATAATGCTTCCGAGTGTCAAAATACGTGACGTTAAAGAGTATTCCATGGCACATGAAAGAGACAGCTTGAAACATGTCAAATGTATTCATTTTAAAGCTGATTTCAAGAAGTAGCATACGATGTTTCGTGTAGGTTGGTAGCGAGCTTTTGTCTTTTATTAATGTTGTTATAAGCAATTTCGCATCCATTTTTTAATTACTTATTTGATAAAAATCGTACAACCATAGCGATAATTTTATATTACCTCCTTTTTACTGCCGTTTCATCGCTGTCTTTAGGTTTTCTGTTAATATTGTAGAATCAATTTTTGTGTTTATGTTGAATATACAGGGTGTTACAAAAAGGTACGGCCAAACTTTCAGGAAACATTCCTCACACA
The DNA here is from genome assembly GCF_021461395.2 of Schistocerca americana. Classification (NCBI taxonomy): domain Eukaryota; kingdom Metazoa; phylum Arthropoda; class Insecta; order Orthoptera; family Acrididae; genus Schistocerca; species Schistocerca americana. Next base: position 745,259,639 of record NC_060122.1, on the reverse strand, counting down.
CAAATAAAGAAAATATGTTATGTGGACATGTGTCCGGAAACGCTTAATTTCCATGTTAGAGCTCATTTTAGTTTCGTCAGTATGTACTGTACTTCCTCGATTCACCGCCAGTTGGCCCAATTGAAGGAAAGTAATGTTGACTTCGGTGCTTGTCTTGACATGCGACTCTTTGCTATTGCTCTACAGTACTAGCATCAAGCACATCAGTACGTAGCATCAACAGGTTAGTGTTCATCACGAACGTGGTTTTGCAGTCAGTGCAATGTTTACAAATGCGGAGTTGACAGATGTCCATTTGATGTATGGATTAGCACGGGGCAATAGCCGTGGCGCGGTACGTTTGTATCGAGACAGATTTCCAGAACGAAGGTGTCCCGACAGGAAGACGTTCGAAGCAATTGATCGGCGTCTTAGGGAGCACGGAACATTCCAGCCTATGACTCACAACTGGGGAAGACCTAGAACGACGAGGACACCTGCAATGGACGAGGCAATTCTTCGTGCAGTTGACGATAACCCTAATGTCAGCGTCAGAGAAGTTGCTGCTGTACGAGGTAACGTTGACCACGTCACTGTATGGAGAGTGCTACGGGAGAACCAGTTGTTTCCGTACCATGTACAGCGTGTGCAGGCACTATCAGCAGCTGATTGGCCTCCACGGGTACACTTCTGCGAATCGTTCATCCAGCAATGTGTCAATCCTCATTTCAGTGCAAATGTTCTCTTTACGGATGTGGCTTCATTCCAACATGATCAAATTGTAAATTTTCACAATCAACATGTGAGGGCTGACGAGAATCCGCACGCCATTGTGCAATCACGTCATCAACACAGATTTTTTGTGAACGTTTGGGCCCCATGTTCTTCCTCCTACGCTCAATGGTGCACATTATCATGATTTCATACGAGATCCTCTACCTGTGCTGCTAGAACATGTGCCTTTACAAGTACGACACAACATGTGGTTCATGCACGATGGAGCTCCTGCACATTTCAGTCGAAGTGTTCGTACGCTTCTCAACAACAGATTTGGTGACCGATGGATTGGTAGAGGCGGACCAATTCCATGGCCTCCACGCTCTCCTGACCTCAACCCTCTTGACTTTCATTTATGGGGGCATTTGAAAGCTCTTGTCTACACACCCCCGGTGCCAAATGTAGAGACTCTTCGTGCTCGTATTGTGGACGGCTGTGATACGATACGCCATTCTCCAGGGCTGCATCAGCGCATCAGGGATTCCATGCGATGGAGGGTGGATGCATGTATCCTCGCTAACGGAGGACATTTTGAATATTTCCTGTAACAAAGTGTTTGAAGTCACGCTGGTACGTTCTGTTGCTGTGTGTTTCCATTCCATGATTAATGTGAATTGAAGAGAAGTAATAAAATGAGCTCTAACATGGAAAGTAAGTGTTTCCGGACACATGTCCACATAACATATTTTCTTTCTTTGTGTGTGAGGAATGTTTCCTGAAAGTTTGGCCGTACCTTTTTGTAACACCCTGTATATGCGCTCAATAATCAATGTAACACTTTTTTTCTGAAAATAGGACGGTTTTATTGATAATTTCAATGCACAAAATTATTCGCACACTTTTGGCAACGAAACACTATTTTCAACACAATCTCCGTTCAATGCGACGGCCTTACGCCATCTTACTGCAAGGGCCTGTATGTCCGCATTATATCACTCTACTGCTTGACGGCTGAGCCAACACCTTGCTGCATCAATAGCTTCCCCTACATCCACGTACTGTTTACCGGGAAGTGCATGATTCGTTAGGCCAAACAGGTGGAACTTGGAATGTTCGAGATCCGGGCTGTAGGATGGATGAGGTAGAGCAGTGCAGTGAAGTCTTGTAAGCTCCTCGCGGGTTGGCAGACTTGTGTGAGGCCTGGCGTCCTCATGGAGAAATTCATTTACATTTTTGTGCTGACGAATACACCGAAGTCGCTTCTTCAGCTTCCTGAGGGAAGCGTAGTAAACATTCGTGTTGATCGTTGCACCATGAGGGAGGACATGAGGCAGAGTAACCCTTACAGAGTCCAAGAAGGCTGTCTCCATCACTTCACCGGTTGAGGGACGGCTTTGAAGTTTCTCGTTGGAGGAAAGATGGTGTGGAACCACTCCACGGATTGTAGTAAAATAATGAAAATCTTCAAGCTGAAATGAAAATCAGAAAACAAAAAAATTAGTCATAGTAACAGTTAATGAGGTTTATGTTTAGAGCAAATGAAGCCCATCGGTTAAACTGTCAAAGAAGTAAACACAAAATTTGAAATGAGAGGAGGTGCTTCTGGTAAACTGAATAGATCTTCCAGAAAAAGGTTCCAGACGTGATACAATAAGTGCGTTTTATCTGTTTGATTCATGGCCGTGAGTTATAAACCTCTACTGAGAAAAACCACTCCAAACTGAGCAACACTCTACGATCAATACTGAGAAATTGAAACTCGTCCGATAAATTTTCGTTGATTACCGCAGCTGCTACCGAGTAGCAGCCTGAGCTCTAATTTTTATTTGATCACCAGCTAATAGGTAAGTGGTAACCGGTCATAGCTGTTTTGGAAGTCTCTTCTAATCAGAGTGCTGCAGCTCAACAACGTTAAAGAGCATTGACAGGGATTTTTACAAAAATCACTGTCAGGACATTTTACACTATTTGAGCGATACATTTTGGTTAGACACAATGTTAGGCAGCTACTTCCTTCGTCTTATATTCCTAATAACGGTTAATCTCAACATGAGTCAGTACTTTGGTATATCGTCAAACGCTGTAACAATAACTGGCACACACAATCGTCCCTGACACCCACACTGTGGCCAGAGCGTTTGATGCGAAAGAGAATTTTCGGACCGGCCGCTGTGGCCTAGCGGTTCTAAGCGCTTCAGTCAGGAACCACGCTGCTGCTAGTACGTTAGTTAAGTTTAAGTAGTTCTAAGTCTAGGGGACTGATGACCTGAGATGATAAGTCCCATAGTGCTTAGAGCCATCTGAACCATTCTTTTGAATTTTCGGTCCACCATAAGCTTTTTGAATACTCGCCCGCATCTCGTGGTCGTGCGGTAGCGTCCTCGATTCCCACGCCCGGGTTCCCGGGTTCGATTCCCGGCGGGGTCTGGGATTTTCTCTGCCTCGTGATGGCTGGGTGTTGTGTGATGTCCTTAGGTGTTAGTTAGGTTTAAGTAGTTCTAAGTTCTAGGGGACTGATGACCATAGATGTTAAGTCCCATAGTGCAAAGAGCCATTTTTTTTTTTTTTTTAGAATACTCGTCAGTAATATCACTTGTCACGATACGGTGAAATGTTTTACAGAGGGTAAGCTGGAGGCGGTGAGGAAGGTCTCAGCAGACATATCACGGGATACTTTGCCCAACCTTTCCAACCACCATATTATCACTGATAGAGGCCTACGCCCAGACTACTATTACATACGTTGACTCAGCGCTCGCGGCACTCGACAACCGATTCTGCCTGCCATCGACCTGTATTAGGCAGAATTCGTTTATATCTGATTAGGGGATAGCAGACACCTTACAAGATTCATTGGTCATTATAAAGAACAGGATTCATAAGAGTTCTGGAGTGGAGAATATTACGATGACTATAAGGAAAATGAAATGGATACCCGCGGGGCATGTAGCAGAAGTGAATTGGTGGTAGATCGGTCAAGAGGCAAGAAAGGCCCTCTGGACGTCCAAATGGAATGGTGGGTATATGAAATCAAAAACACGCAGGAATAAACGTAATCAGTATAGCTGAAGAGATGTCTACATGTGGCCTACCATTTCCAAAACTGCATGACGAATGACTGACGATGCTGCTGAGGCTCATCTTTTGACATTTCGTTGACGAAGAAGTGGCACAAAATCAGACATGACGGTATGAGAACACATGAGACACATAACTGTACCGTTCATCTGTTTATGAATTAAAGGAACACTCTGAAAACTCAGATGTTGAGGCGATCCAATGATGTTACTCCTGATGTAAGTAAGTGAATTGAGCTTATTGTGAATCAGTGTGGGTATATGGTACAATAATAGCTGCAGAGGATGTGAGTTAACGAGCATTTCGCTCTCATTTAAGTATGTGGCCGAAAAGAGACAGCCTTCAGGAACTGTGAAACAAACCCTGTTGTCCAGGACCCGATGCTACAAAGGGCGCAGATTCACCACGAGATGGGGAATCTCACAGGCGTCTATTGTCTATCGAGGCCTAAGCGCTGTAGTGTGCGAGTGAGACAGACGCCAACCTGCATCATAGGAAAACCCATTAGAAGGCTTTTGTGGCCAAGGAGACGTCGCAGTGTTAAATATGGTGGATCTAAGGTCGGCCATGAAGGGAAACATTTATGGAAGTCAATTAACTCTGTAGTAGTGCAGGGAATGAAGCCACGATAATTTCAATCTGCCATCATCGATAGATTTTCATGGTGATCCCAATAAAACGTGAATATTGATCATATATATAATTGTTTAGGATTTACTATTAAAGTGAAATTAACAAGTTTTGTAACAAAGACCTGAACGCTAAAATCCGTACGCTTTGGTCGATCTTAATGATCGACATTTCATATACAAGCGCATCATTAAAATGAGAAACGTTGTAAATATCAACTTTTCAGTTAAGCAGCAGATCATCATTTCCTCCACACAAAACACATTGAACAATGACAGCATGACACCTTATTTAATCATTAGGTAATAGAGTATTTATTGTAAAGTTTAGTACATAATAGTTACTTTTGTTCTTTATTTATTTATCAGAAAGCACATTGGTGCAAGGCTACTGGCCGTGACATTCAAAGTTAAGATGGAAATTGTATTGGTTTTATGTAAAAGAATTTAACGTTTTTTATGTTATGGATATTATTGTTACTTTTTTTTTAACGTGAAAGTGGCCAAACTTTGATTACTTAAATATGTTAAACTGTAAAATAATGTAGAATAAGGTGCAGCCAATCAGATGGACGGTTTCATGAAAGGGAACTGTACTAGTCGGTTGAGCGAAGATGTTCGGCGCGTGGGAAACGCGGTCGGAGACGGGCAGAGAGAGGCAGTGGTCGAGACACCAAAGGGAACAGTTTGGATTCAGACGCGAAAGCGGACAGTCGGTCTTTAGGCAGCTAGGAAGTGAAACGGCTTAACAAAATTTAGCGTTGTGTCGTACCATGGGACTTAGTCTCCGAGCGGTGAGCAGCCGCGTGCCTCGTGTGTACTCCTTGTATTTCGTGATGAAATTGTGAATGATCGAACTGTGTCAAATGGATATGCGATCGAGTGTAACTGTAACTCTAAATACGACCACTTTCGCTATTAGTTTGCTTTCTGATTAAACACTGTTCTAATCAAATCGCAACTGTGCGGCCTACATCGTTTATGGGCCGTTAATTTAGTTTCCGATACTATTATTACTGTTATTACATGTTATGTTAACATTGTATTTTGCAAACTTGCCATCAGCCAGACAATTTAACCAAAGGCTCATAAATGTCTAATTTAGGGCGTCTAATGCGACACGTGCGAGGCGAAGAGGAACCGCATGTGAGCCCGAACATCTTTGGGATGTTAGCTCGCAAGGAGAACAATCTATATATTATGAACAGCACGAGAATTCATTCAAAGATGACACTGTACTCGCCCGATAAGATAAAAATTTGTAAGAATAACACATTATCACTCACAATAGGATAATCTTTATGGAGTTTCCTCAATCGTAATTTCGCTACATACAGATTGTGATACATAATTCATGGCAAGATATTTCCATGTACCTTTATTATTTCTTGTCAAGGTACCTTAGTTAACTGTGTGATTGCGTTGCTTGTGGGAGTAACCATGCGCAAGACACTGCCCTGAAAGCAATATTAATGCTTGATCCATCGGCCACTGTTTAACGAGCAATATGAAATAATGTGCCGAGAAATTAATTTTTCAGGTAACAATTAATTAAAAAGCACTTTCATTACGTGAGCTTCAAAATGAGAGTTGAATTACGCCGAAATTATATTAAAATGTTATTGATATTAACATTCCTGCTTTTATTTTACGTCCAGAGTTTTTTTTTCAGTATTTTTTTTTCCGAGGGTCGGTCTTACAAAACTTTGGAACGATTTGTTGTACGTGATCTTCAGCATTATTCAGATTCTACTTATTTAAACCAAAATAAGTTTTACTGTTTTCAAAAACATTCCGTGAGTGGATGTAAACACTGTTTTAAATCGTCATTTTCTGAATATATTCCGATTTATTTCCTTTCTGCCAATTTTCGTCCCCCTATCTTACGTTTCATTAGGTTGTCAACCTCATTCCTTTGATCAGAAATAAAGTCTAGTTTTCAAAGATGATGAAGTATCGAGATTTCTAAATGAAATTAACTCTGCATCAGAAATTTCACCAATGCTGAAAAAGTAGTACATAGTGCTAGCAACATTGTAACATCATTTGATCTTTTATGTCATTCCAGTAGGAAGTACATGTTAAAGATGGTATGTCACACGACAAATTCTTTGAGAGACTGAATCTTAATCTCTAATGCACTGGCCATGCCGAGGACCACTCTTTTGAGTTTCTGATCTCTTGCATGCTTCAATATAAAAAAATGTAGCTGTTTCCTATATGCTCATCACACTTCCAATTATTGTTGTTTTCACTTCAGTTTCCGAATCATCAGCAATATCGGTAGAGGTAGCGTTAAGGCTGTCTCCGTCACAAGTATTTATATTACAAGACGCAGTCACACACGCTGCCAGTATCACATGCTTTTGGCTGTGGACGTCATTATTTCATCGTCATCTGATTAGCTTCCAACAAATTCCATCCTAACTCGTGAGAAAGAAGTTCCACCAATGAAGCTTGTGTTCATGAAGAACCCATATATATATATATATATATATATATATATATATATATATATATATAGTTGTGGTCTTCAGTCCTGAGACTCGTATGATGCAGCTCTCCATGCCATTAAAGCTGCATTCCCTCGGGAAAAATTACGGCTGTAGTTTCCCCTTGCTTTTAGCCGTTCGCAGTACCAGCACAGCAAGACCATTTTGGTTAGTGTCACAAGGCCAGATCAGTCAATCATCCAGACTGTTGCCCCTGCAACTACTGAAAAGGCTGCTGCCCCTCTTCAGGAACCACACGTCTGACTGGCCTCTCAACAGATACCCCTCCGTTGTGGTTGCACCTACGGTAAGGCTATCTGTATCGCTGAGGCACGCAAGCCTCCCAACCAACGGCTAGGTGTACGTATATATAAGCCAGAAATCATGGACCAAAACCCAACCAATCACACACCTCTCAACCTTCTCTTTCTCACCACATACACCTTCACCTCACACAAAGTTCCTAAGCTCTAAGGCCTTGGCCGAAGGCGCGGTATTTACTGACGCACCAAATTTCTCAAGTTACTTCTGAAATAATTCTATCCCGATAAAGTCTACCGACTGCCTTACTCATCAACTCTGACACCTCAATCACACCCATCCCTATCTGGAGACACTCGTCACTACATTAACAAGGTCGTCTAAGTCAGTATCACAGAAGGGGAAACCTTTTGGGAAATAAACTCTAACCCTAAACTAACCAAGACCACAGTTCATATTTGCAATGATCATGGAGCCACCTCACTGGCCGTGCATTATGAACAAGTGCTTGATCGTGTTGAAAGATGCAATCGATATCCACGAACAGCTCTTCAACAGTTGGAAGCAAGAAGGTGCTTATAATATCAATGTAGGTATGTGCCGTAATGGTGCCACTCAAAACAACAAGGAGTGCAAGCCCCTCCATGGAAAACACGACAACACCATAACACCTTCGCCTCCGAATTTTACTGTTGGCACTGCACACGCTGGCAGATGTCGTTCACCTGGCATTCGCAATACCGACACCCTGCCATAGGATTGCCACATTGTGGACCATGATTCGCCGCCCTAAACAACGTTTTTCCACTGTTCACTCGTCCAATGTTTACGCTCCTTACGCCAAGCGAAGTGTCGTTTGGCATTTACCGTTTCTCACCTCCCACATAACTGTCATAGTACTTTCAGTGGATTCTGATGCAATTTGGAATTCCTGTGTGATGGTCTGGCTAGATGTCTGCCTATCACACATTACAACTCTCTTCAACTGTCGGCGGTCTCTGTCAGTCAACAGACGGGGTCGTCCTGTACGCTTTTGTGCTGTACGTGTCCCTTCACGTTTCCACTCCACTATCACATCGGAAACAGTGGACCTAGTAATGTTTAGAAGTGTGTAAATCTCGCACACAGACGTATGACGTTAGTTCAAATGGTTCAAATGGCTCTGAGCACTATGGGACTCAACATCTTAGGTCATTATTCCCCTAGAACTTAGAACTACTTAAACCTAACTAATCTAAGGACATCACACACACCCATGCCCGAGGAAGGATTCGAACCTGCGACCGTAGCAGTCCCGCGGTTCCGGACTGCAGCGCCAGAACCGCACGATATGACGTAAGTGACACCCAATCATCTGACCGCGTTCGAAGTCCTTGAGTTCCGCGGAGCGCCGTATTCTGCTCTCTCACTATGTCTAATGACTACTGAGGTCGCTGCTATGGAGTACCTGGCAGTAGGTGGCAGCACAATGCACCTAATACGAAAAACATATGTTTTTGTGGGTGTCCGGATACTTTTGATGACATAGTGTATTGCAGACACTGGCCCCACATACCACTGAATGTGCCTCCAGAATTATTTCATCGTATGACACACAGGTAAGTGCACATAGATGTACACAAATTTTCCGTAGGAGTATTTGCGACCATTGTTTATGGGTGATGGATTACGTCATGGGTAACAACTTCTGTTTGGAACAAATTATTTGGTCTCCTTTGCCGGCGACGCTAGACGTCGTTTAACGCGTTTTGTTGCCATGAGAGGCACTAGGGCGTAGACCATCTACAGCGTTCGTATCCAATGTGTGTTACCTATCCTATCCTCCAGGCACCTGCCGAGCGTTCAAGGTGGTAGATGTAGCAAAATCAAATTCCTGAACTGGTTCTAAAATATTATATTTCTCCATATTCAAAGAACCCCTTGATTTCGAGGTCGCAAAAAGCCAATGATATTTTCACCAATCTAATCCCCGTATATTGTCCGCCATGCAAACACAATATTAAATGTTAAAGGCAGCAGGGAGTGGGACTTGAGGTATCCAACGGTGAGCACAAAACTGTTTGGAGATTTGTGGTAAGCTCCTATGGAACCAAACTGCTGAGGTCATCTATCCCTAGGCTTACACACTACTTAATCTAACTTAAGGGGGGGTAGGACGTCAAACGGGCCGACTTGGAGCAGGAGAGGCCCCACAGGACATTTTAATTTCCACTGTCTATACTTTTACAAATGAATTCATAAAACTTTAACAGCATGACCAGGAAGAATTCAGGATTCACACTCATAGCAGTGGAAGCTCAAAAACATAAGAAAACACTTTTTTTACATGTTAAATTTCATCATTTTTTCACTTACTACTGGCTGCATTTGCTGCTGTATGTATACTTTTCTTCCTAAGTAAGAGAGATTCTTCGATAACTCTTGCACAACATACAAACCATAGTTACAGCTGTATGAGACTCTAGAGGTTATTTAATTTATGAAAAAATGAATGTACTGTTACATTTTAAACTTCATGGTTAGAAAAAATTCAAGTTTTATAGTTAATTACCTCAAATTGTTCCACAGTGTTTTAATAGATTTGGAAAATTCTAGGGTTTCGTACACCTGTAAGTACTGTTTGTATGCTATGAAAAATTAATCGAAGAATCTCTCTTACTTAGGAAGAAAAGTGTACCTATAGCAACAAATGCAGCCAGTAATAAGTGAAAAAATGATGAAATTTCACATGTAAAAAAAGATATTTTGCTACATCTTTGAACTTCCACTGCGATGAGTGTGAGTCCTCAATCCTTCCTGGTCATGGTGACAAAGTTTTATGAATTTATTTGTAAAAGTGCAGACAGTAGAAATTAAAATGTCCTGTGATGACTCTCCGGCTCCAAGTCGGCCCGTTTGGCGTCCTACCCCCCTTAAACTAACTTACGCTAAAGACAACACACACACTCATCCCCGAGGGAGGACTCGAACTTCCGGCGGGGGGAGCCGCGTCAACCGTGGCAAGGCGCCCTATACTGTGCGGCTACCCCGCAATGGTGAGCACAGCTAGAGAGCAGCTGAACTGACAAATCGACGAGTAACTCTCAACAATTCTATAGTGCTAGTGGTGTTGACAGAAAGCACAGCAATGGCAGTAATAAACAAAGCAAACACTGAATTATATTCTTTCTTTTGCTTTTGCCTTTTCCCGCAGTGAGGTGGGGTCGGCATGGTTAATCGGATTTGGCAATGTTAATGAAAGCGGTGGCTGGATGTCCTTCCTGCCGCCACCCCGTACCCCCCCCCCCCCCCCCCGGGGGACGGAAGTAGTGTACCCCAACTGTCTGCGACTAGTGTAATCCATGGAATTGTACAAAAGTGTTCAAATGTCTGCGAGCCGTGTAACTGAGGCGGGATGTGGGGACCAGCCCAGTATTCACCTAGGGGGATGTGAAAAACCGCCTAAAAACCACATCCAGGCTGGCCGGCACACCAGCCGTTGTCGTTAATCCGCCGGGCGGATCCGATCCGGGGCCGGCGCGCCTACCAGAGTCGAGGAAGCAGCAACTTAGCGCTCTCGGCTAACATGGCGTGTCAAACATTGAATTATATCCAGAACAAAAATTGCCCAAGTTGACATTTCGTCAGAAAGGAACGCGAGGAATTTCTCAAAGTAGGAAAGAAGTTGCATGTGAAATATTAACGTTTCTACAAGATGATTCAGTGAAATGTATTCCGTGGTCTCCTAGGCTCGACTGTGCGGGCAATGATGACGATACGCGATAACAAGTGGAAGTGATACTGACAACGCTGTCGAGCTATGTAGTTCATTACCCTGATCGGACAGGTGAGTCACATATTCCGTTCCCAGTGAAACGAAGTAAAGGACAATCATTGTCCATAGAGCAGGTAGTTGCCGTAATTACCTACATGGAAGGTCGTCCGCAGCATAGCAAAATAAGAATTATTAATAGATTTCGAATAATTCTGCAGCAATATGTCGTCTAGTGCATCAGAAAAACTATGGATCTTCAAGGGAGTATAAGGCGCACTTCTTACAAAACGTGTTTGCGCCTTTCCTACAATTTGCAGGATGTGCATGACAGTGAGCTACTAAGTTACACACATCAAACTGCGCGGAATAGATTACATGATTTCAAGGGAAGCAATGGCTGGTTGTGTAATTTCAGACAGTGCTTTAGAATTGGAAGGTGTCAGATAATGGAAGTGCAAACAACGCATCAACTTGACGACAGACATCAAATTGCCGAATCTGCCCGAAAATTTGTAGATGAAATAAGCAAACTTAACCCATCGTTCAGTAAGAAATTTGATTTCGGCTCCGAGCAATCAGTATTTGAGATGAGATAAATCAACTTACCCCATCGTTCAGTAAAAATTTGTTTTCAACTCAGAGCAGTCTGTATTTGAAAAGGAAATGCATATGAAAGTAACCCTGGAGATTACAGGTTCCAAAAGAATGGTATCAAGATCAACTAATAACAAAGTTTTAACGCATTCGTATAAAAATCTGCCGACTGTTGATCTGAATGGTAAATCGGGTGGGAATTTATCTATTGTGTAGCGAGAAGTTGAGGCAGTGTACCCCCTAAGTTTCTTTCTCGTGTGCCTGATCTTGCAAGGACAGTAGGGAATACTTACGTCACAGCTATGTAGAGTGGGAAAATGGTCATAAGAGAACTTCAACAATGGTACAAGTGCTGCATTTGGCCAACAGCTAGTCAAATTCTGTTTATGTATAAAAGTCATACTCCTTTAGAGCAAACTATGCCTGCTGAAAAGTGTGTGGCAATGCAATCCATATCACCTGGAACCACTGGAGAAATTCGTCATCTGGGTGTATTTTTCCGTGCCATAAAAGTATACTAGGTCTACAACTTTGCTTCTGCTGTTTTCTCTCGAAGTTCGAGACTTCATTGTGAAAAACATACAAAAAATTTACGTTTCAAATTTTTTGCCGTCGCTGACAACTGCTTTCTCTTAGCTTCAGGGCAACATACGAATCGTGCAGTGTATAAAGTGGGCAGCTTATGAGAGGAGCCATAAATCGATCCAATTTTGCACTTTTTCATATGACCGCAAGTGCTGGTCAGCCAGGTCGTGTGCCATAGATCGAGAAAGGTGGCAGTCAGAGATATCAGGAGAATAAAGCAGGTGAGGTAGAACTTCCCATTTCAACGTTTCCAAGTGTGGTTTGACGGGCTTTTCAACTTGGGGTCATGCACTCTTTTGCTGCAAAATCATCTTTTCATGTCTATCGCTGTATTGGTTCAAATGGCTCTAAGCACTATGGAACTTAACATCTGAGGTAATCAGTCCCCTAAGCTTAGAACTACTTAAACCTAACTAATGTGTGTGATGTCCTTAGGTTAGTTAGGTCTAAGTAGTTCTAAGTTCTAGGGGACTGATGACCTCAGCAGTTAAGTCCCATAGTGCTCAGAGCCATTTGAACCATTTTGATCTTGATAGTGTAACCCTTCGTGATCAGTGTGGCGCGGCATTTTTCAATCAGTGTTCTTGGCACAAGTTAATGATTTATTTTGAAGATTCCACGATGTCCATTATGTGAAGTGTAATACGTACGTCCCAGTGGAGGTGGATCTCTGCACCTCCCGGACACTCATTTCCTGTCGCCTTCTTGATGCACATGGTGAGTAATTAGAAGATTAGTAGCCAATATTTTTCCTGTCACAATTGATAAAACAACACTTTCAAATGAGCTTTATTAGAGATTGAACTTGCGCCCTCGCACTCAAGGTGTTCCTAGTCACAGACACTCATTCTTATGCTTGTCTTGTTGAAAATTACTCTGTCACTTTACTGGGGTAGATAGTATGCTGCGCATCTAGATTTTAGATCCTGCTAGGTATGTGAAAACTCGTTGAAATGCCCTCCATTTATATGCATAGCAAGTAGGTGAATGGACGGTGGATGCTTTAGGCGTTTGAAAAGCTGAAGAAGTTTATCGCGATGGTCGGGGCGGTTAAGGCAACCGCTCGCTTTAAGCGAGAGATCCGGGTTCGAGTAGGGGCGCCACACAAATTTTCAATTTTGTTTATGGAAATATTTCGGTGGCCGATTGCGGCTGGTGAAGGTCTGTCCTCTGAAGTTTCTACTAACGTTTATCGAGCTTACGTACAAAAAGGTTGGGCTATGAATGCTGTTAACACAATGTTCATGATTTATAGATGACAATATGTATCCAAACGGCCCGGTGATTTGACAAAGCAATGTTAGTCATATTTTGTCTAGCGATGGCTAAATTGTGATCATATAATGTTTATCAATAATTTTTGTGACCTTGACAAATAATACTGATAATAGTCGATAAATTTTAACGTTTGTTGCTCGCTTATGTCCAACCTGACTGTCCAGAAACAACAGATTTGTTCTCCTTAGTACATTCAAAGATTCGACCTCGCTTTTATGTGCTGTGTGAATACATCGTTAACTTTGAGGTAGCTATTTAATGTCAATCGATTCAACAAAAGTATCCAGTAGATGAGATCGGTAAATTTCCCCATGGAAGGACCTTTCGGTTGCCCAGTGTCAGAGTAATCGTTTAAGGCATATACAGCTGTCCTTCCTACTGATGTCATTAGGTACACCTGCTGTAGAAAGTCGAATTCTTGTATCCCGAGCACCTAACTCATGTACTCCGCTGAAAGTCGCAGCCGGAATCTCCCACGTCTTCTTCCTAGACCTTTTCTCGCCCTCTGCAAGCACCTCCCGCCCTCCTCACATCCTCCCGCCCACGCTCGCACACACACACACACACACACACACACACGTGCGACTGTCTGTGGTGTGTCGCCGCTGGACAGCTGGGCGGCTCGCCTGTCTAGGACGAGTGATGGATGTCCGGGGTCGTCGCCAGATGGCAGCGCGAGCGCCGAGCGGGGATTTACGGGCGGGCGATGGCCCCCGGCCTGGTCCCGCGCGATCCGTCACCAGCAGCGCCTCCGGTCACTCGTGGGCTCTGCGCGGCGGCCGACCGCTGCTGCGAGACATATCGCACGGTTCTCCGTGGCTCTCCTCGCGAGGCTACAGCTTACATGCACTGGAGGAACTTCCGCGCTCTCCACTAGAGACTCCATTAAGTTGGCCTGCAGATTATGCGAACAAAAATTACGATTTTCTACTGCTCATGACATACGGACGTAGGCGGTGACTAATGATTAAGAGTTCTACTCCGCCTCCATTTTTCAGTTCAATCTCTACTTTTAAGAATATGTTCTGGTGCTCTTTACAAATAGGGACTTGTCTTAGTTATCGGTCTTATCAGCCCGTTGTAGTTTTAATCTGCAATTATCAGGCCTGTTACGACGATTTAATTTTCACTAATGGACACTTTCAATGATCTTACCTACGCTAGTGCTCGAAACCAATGATTTTTGCCACTACCATCCAATATCTCCAACAGATTGAGCTGTGTCCAGTCTCGTGTTTTAATATTACTTTTATCTCGTCGTCATTGTGGCCCCCTCATCAGGCGTATCCGGACTTCGGCATTCAGTTGAGTCAGCGATGTTTTTTGTGTGTATTATGTTATATACTGAACTGCCGAAAGAAACTGGTATAGGCATGCGTATTCAAACAAAGAGAAACATAAATAGGCAGAATACGGCACTGCGGTCGGTATAAAAGACAGCAAGTGTCTGGCGCATTGTTAGATCGGTTACCCACGCGAATTGTAAATGGTTGCGAAAACACACTTGACCTCTTAGCCACGAACAATCCAGAGCTAATAGAGAGCTTCATGACTGATAGAGGGATTAGTGATCGCAAGGTCGTTGTAGCTAGGCTCAATACCGTTTCTTCCTAATCCACCAGAAACAAACGCAAAATAATTTTATTTAAAAAAGCGGATAAAGTGTCACTAGTAGCTTTCCTAATAGAGAATCTCCATTCCTTCCGAACTGACTATGCAAATGTAGGCGAGATGTGGCTCAAATTCAAAGATATAGTAGCAACAGCAATTGAGAGATTCATACCTCATAAATTGGTAAGAGATGGAACTAATCCCCCATGGTACACAAAACAGGTCCGAACGCTGTTGCAGAGGCAACGGAAAAAGCAAGCGAAGTTCAGAAGAACGCGAAATCCCGAAGTTTGGCTAAAATTTACAGACGCGCTAAATTTGGCACGGACTTCAATGCGAGATGCCTTTAATAGGTTCCACAACGAAACATTGTCTCGAAATTTGGTAGAAAATCCGAAGAAATTCTGGTCGTATTTAAAGTACACAAGCAGCAAGACGCAGTCAATACCTTCTCTGCGCAGTGCCGATGGTACTGTTACCGACGACTGTGCCGCTAAAGCGGAGTTACTGAACGCAGTTTTCCGAAATTCCTTCACCAGGGAAGACGAATGGAATATTCCAGAATTTGAAACACGAACAGCTGCTCGCATGAGTTTCTTAGAAGTAGATACCTTAGGGGTTGCGAAGCAACTCAAATCGCTTGACACGGGCAAGTCTTCAGGTCCAGATTGTATACCGATTAGGTTCCTTTCAGATTACGCTGATACAATAGCTCCCTATTTAGCGATCATATACAACCTCTCGCTCACCGATAGATCTGTACCTACAGATTGGAAAATTGCGCAGGTCGCACCAGTGTTTAAGAAGGGTAGTAGGAGTAATCCATCGAACTACAGACCTATATCATTGACGTCGGTTTGCAGTAGGGTTTTGGAGCATATACTGTATTCAAACATTATGAATCACCTCGAAGGGAACGATCTATTGATACGTAATCAGCATGGTTTCAGAAAACATCGTTCTTGTGCAACGCAGCTAGCTCTTTATTCGCACGAAGTAATGGCCGCTATCGACAGGGGATCTCAAGTTGATTCCGTATTTCTAGATTTCCGGAAAGCTTTTGACACCGTTCCTCACAAGCGACTTCCAATCAAGCTGCGGGCCTGTGGGGTATCGGCTCAGTTGTGCGACTGGATTCGTGATTTCCTGTCAGGAAGGTCGCAGTTCGTAGCAATAGACGGCAAATCATCGAGTAAAACTGAAGTGATATCAGATGTTCCCCAGGGAAGCGTCCTGGGACCTCTGCTGTTCCTGATCTATATAAATGACCCGGGTGACAATCTGAGCAGTTCTCTTAGGTTGTTCGCAGATGATGCTGTAATTTACCGTCTAGTAAGGTCATCCGAAGACCAGTATCAGTTGCAAAGCGATTTAGAAAAGATTGCTGTATGGTGTGGCAGGTGGCAGTTGACGCTAAATAGCGAAAAGTGTGAGGGGATCCACATGAGTTTCAAAAGAAATACGTTGGAATCCGATTACTAGATAAATAGTACAATTCTCAAGGCTGTCAATTCAACTAAGTACCTGGGTGTAAAAATTACGAACAACTTCAGTTGGAAAGACCACATAGATAATATTGTGGGGAAGGCGAGCCAAAGGTTGCGTTTCATTGGCAGGACACTTAGAAGATGCAACAAGTCCACTAAAGAGACAGCTTACACTACACTCGTTCGCCCTCTGTTAGAAAATTGCTGCGCGGTGTGGGATCCTTACCAGGTGGGATTGACCGAGGACATCGAAAGGGTGCAAAAAGGGCAGTTCGTTTTGTATTATCGCGTAATAGGGGAGAGAGTGTGGCAGATATGATACGCGAGTTGGGATGGAAGTCATTAAAGCAAAGACGTTTTTCGCCGCGGCGAGATCTATTTACGAAATTTCAGTCACCAACTTTCTCTTCCGAATGCGAAAATATTTTGTTGAGCCCAACCTACATAGGTAGGAATGATCAAAATAAAATAACAGAAATCAGAGCTCTAACAGAAGAGTTTAGGTGTTCGTTTTTCCCGCACGCTGTTCGGGAGTGGAATGGTAGGGAGATAGTATGATTGTGGTTCGATGAACCCTCTGCCAAGCACTTAAATGTGCAGAGTAATCATGTAGGTGTAGATGTAGATGTACTGCTGCTACAGTGGCGGGTTATCAAATCTTAAGCGAGTTTGAACGTGGCGTTACAGTCAGCGCACGAGCAATGGGACACAGCATCTCCGAGGTAGCGATGAAATGGGGATTTTCCCGTACGACCATTTCACGAGTGTATCCTGAATATCAAGTATCCGGTAAAACATCATATCTGCGACAACGCTGCTGCCGGAAAAAGATCCTGTAAGAGCGGGACCAACGACAACGGAAGAGAATCGTTCAGCGTGACAGAAGTGCAACCCTCTCGCAGATTGCTGCAGATTTCAGCGCTGGGCCATCAAAAAATCTCAACGTGCGAACCATTCAACGAAACATCATCGTTATGGGCTTTCGGAGCCGAAGGCCAAATGTGTACTCTGATGACAGCACGACATAATGTTTAACGCTTCACCTCGGCCCGTCAACACAGACGTCGGACTGTTGAAGACTGGAAACGTTGCCTGGTCGGACGACTCTCGTTTCAAATTATGTCGAGCGGATGGACGTGTACGGGTATTTAGGCAACCTCGTGAATCCATGGACCCTGAATGTCAGCAGAGGACTGTCCCAACTGCTGGTGGTTTTGTAATGGTGTGGGGCGTGTACAGTTGGAGTGATATGGGACCCTGACACGTCTAGATACGATTCTGACAGGTGACACGAACATAAGCAACCTGTCTGATCACCTGCATCCATTCGTGTCCATTGTGCATTCCGATGAACTTGGGCAATTACAGCAGTCTAAAGTGACACCGAACACGTCCAGAATTGCTACAGGTTGGCTCCAGGAACATTCTTCTGAGTTTAAAGACTTTTGCTGGCCACCAAACTCCCCAGACATGAACATTATTGAGCATATCTGTGATGCCTTGAAACCTGCTGTTCAGAAGAGATCTCCACCCCTTCGTACTCTTACAGATTTATGGACAGCCCTGCAGGATTCATGGAGTCAGTTCTCCCCAGCACTACTTCAGACATTAGTCGAGTTCATGCCAAGTCGTATTGCGGCACTTCTCTGCATGCTCGTGGGGCGCCCTACACGATATTAGGCACGTGTTCCAGTTTCTTTGTCTCTTCAGTGCATGATACAGTATAATAAACAGCTGCTTGCAATTTTTGCAGTTACGAACGATTTGGCTCAGTGGTTAGCAAGCTGTCCTCATAATTGGAAGAACGACGGTTCATATCCCCGTCCAGACATACAGATTGCTTGAAAATGACTCACCATTGAAACTGATCAATTGCACAGATAATAAACCGACTACAGTCTACTTGTACCATTTTTCATGCTCATAACACGTTGCAGATATGGACCCCCACAAACTAAAATTTTTATACGTTTGTGCAAGAGCGGAATGGAGTAAAATTACATGCTATCAACGAACGTTCACAAAAATGGTAAAACTGGAAGAATATGTCCGATTCATGAAGAAATGTCTAGAAGCTGTGGTTATCACAAGGTGACTGAATATGACCAACGGTTGTAGTTAGTCAACTGTACAGATAACAAACATAATACTGCCTGCTTGAAACACGTCTTCATTCTCAAAAGACGTTGTGGCTGTTGTCCCCAAGAAAAGTAAAATTTTAAATACAGATTTAGGTTTTACGTGATTTCTGGATGTCGTTCCAAGCAAATGCCGGAATGGTCTCTCTGAAGAGGGCGCGGCTGATTTCTTTCTCCATCCTTCAGAAATCCGAGCTTGTACTCCGTCTTCAATGACCGCGATGTCGACGGGACGGTGAACCTTAATATTCCATCCTTCTTCATTTGCAGCAATGATTGTAATAAATCATACTGTAATGTTTCCTGTGTTTTCATGAGAAACGCAGAATGTTGATAACACGTTCTGTGGTACGACACTGAGTATTGTACACGGCGGAGAACCGAACTTTATTGCTTAAGTGAAATCAGACGAACAGAATAACTCGATGAGACTAAAAGAAATATGTACGAAACAGCGAAAACCAGTTTTTAATATTTCATTTATCTTTTTTCACCAATTTTATGCGTCCGGCCATGATTTTCTCTGCTGTACCAATTTGGTCAGCTCAGTGTAGCGCCTAACAACTACTGGACTCTTTACTTGTTGGATATACGGATTCTGGGCTTGGCATCTCCCTCTAGCACCATGAAAACTATTTCTGTTGTCTTAAATATGCCTTATTACTCTGACTCTTCTTACAATTAATGGTTCCTCGACAATTCATTTCTCTTGTAAGATAAGATACAAAAAAGGAAATGAAAAGTCTGACAAATACGGAAAAAACAACGTGGAAGGAAAATAGCTGCAACTAAGTCCCGCACGGTGCTCCACAACAACTGAAACAACGAAGGTCCCATTCAACCAGACGGTTTCATACTCTGAAATCAAATCTCAATTAATAACAGCAAAAGCAATTGCTCTGTCTGCTGTGGTGCAACTAATGGTCTTAAATAAGAATAATTTATGTAAGTACTTACCTAATCTTGAATCAACTCGGAATTCAGATTTTATTGGATCAGTCGATGTGCGAGCATTATTGTCAGTCCGATTTGTGCCTTTCCTGTTGTTTATCTGTTACAGTGTACAAGTATCTAAAGTGATGTACAAGTTTGTTACTGACATGAGCATCAAAGCCAGGGTAAATATTGTAAAACAGATATCATATACGTAAGTAAATCTATCCTGTAACTTTGTAGCATATGACTGTATCATTACAGAAAATGCTGTATTCTGTCAACAAATGAAAAGTGATGGTATGATACTATGATTACAACTGCTTTTTCTTGAATTTACGATAACTGAAAAGAGCAGAGAAAATTTGACCACTGAACGTATTTTCGCGCCAACCGCTTCAGTTCTCATGTAAGCAGTGTACAAGAACTGTGGTTTGTAAGGATTTATGTTAATGATGCTTATATTGGTAACAGTGTATGTAATTTATATGATTTTCACGATGCATGTAGCCTTGCGCTCGGTTAATGTAGTTGAAAGACTATGTACGAGGATTTCTAAAGTTGGACATGTCTTGTGGAAAGTACTGTGTGACTGTGAACCCCAACCATGAGAAATTAAGACGAACGCTGATTTCACGTGTTTTTCACAACCATCCTGTGCAATGCTTAACGGTCCCTGTCCGTAAGTACGTGACTGCTTGGTCTTGGTTTAGCTGTGCTTGTTCCTTCTCGCTCCTTTGCATTTACTCTACCAACAGCTACATCAGTAGCTGTGAAAGGGTTGAATCGTCTCTAACGATCTGTTACTCAGATGACATTCAAATGCTAGAGCACTTACGACGTCACTGAACTCTCTTAAGCAAACAATTTTGCCGTTACTGCTTCTCCACTGACAAAACAGTAGTTATTGGTTAATTTTATACTGGCCAGTCTGCCTCTCGTTGCATCTAGTAGACGATTTCCATTACATGTGGGTGTCCAGAAATTTTTGATTATGTGGTGTATAGTGGACTTCAGGTACTCCTTCGCAGGATAGGATCTCATCAAGCGGTGGAATGTTAGAGTCCAGAGACTCATAGCTTGTCCAGATAACTACTTCATTTCACCGGAAGATGTTATTGGCGTTATCAGGGCAATGGTGTTGTGGAGTTTGGCAATTCACTTCGATCAGTGCTTCCGGTTGTTAATCTCGGATCGCCGTCTATAGACCAAAATGCCTTTACTGGCGGCGGCCGGGAACGCCAAGGTCACATCGATCGGCGAATGAAGACTGTACACATCAACCTAGAGGAGCCCTATTGAAACCAGTCTGTCTGATACTGGACTCGACTTCCGCTTCCCCTAAGAAGTAATTATTGCTGCACAGAGAACTAACTTGCTTCGACTTGAACTTTCCGGTATCATTCTCACACCATCAACTTTGTTCACTCAAGAGCTGGTTTACATTTTTTTCCCTATGATCTTTAAATAGTTCTCTGATCATCCAGCGTGCGTTCTTCGCGTAAGTCCTAACAAGCGTGTACAAAAGTGGTGGGAAAAATTCCGGTCTCAGTTCTGTAGATAAAGACTCGAAAGCAACTCGCATTCCGTAAATTTCCTTTCTTCGAATTACGAACAAAATATGTAATAACAAACAAATAACAGTTTTTTAAATGTCACAAACACTCCAATCATTCATAATGGGCATGGGCTGATGAACCTCAAGGTCTTCCCAGAAAACGCCATTCTACGTGTACTAACTCGATTTCTATCAGTCGTAAGCAGATTCTCTAGTGCAAGATGTAATGACTGGTTCGCTCCAGGTCAGTCTGTGCGTATAAAAAGGCCACAGTAGGACAGTCTGACCGAAGGAAAGGTTCTCAAACTCCTAAAAGCCTAAGAGGGACAACACAGCGCATACTATTCCCTTAGTTCCACAGGAAATTGCGCATCCTGGACCCACCCTGCTCAACATGCACTTAAGGTAGCTCTGTGTCTTCCGTTCAAAGTTCACCTCGATAAATCATGAATCGAGATTCTAATCTCCTTAGGAAAGACTGAAAGAAGCAAACTCGACGTTTAGTGCCTTTACAGCGGAGCACATCATTCGGCTAATAAGTCTTCTGCATCCAGATCAGTTTCACCCCGTCCGGATGCCCACGTAGTCATTGTACTCACCTCTGACAGCAGTGTCCACTTCAGAGCACACGCTGCTCGAAATTTCAGCAGATCGGCAACGTCGCCGTCTTCTGCGGCAGCCGCACAAATCCTGCACCACCTCACGAGTGTAAAAAAGTACACGTCTTCTTACCCAGTTAGATCCTTTTACATCACAAACGCTGAAAACAACTATATTCTCCATTTTCGATAGTCCAGGTACGTTTCAAGTGCCTACAGGAGCTTCTATGTCTCTCATAAATAAGGTCACCTACACTCGAATTTGGTTTCCAAAATTGCTTCAAAAATGGCTCTGAGCACTATGGGACTTAACTTCTGAGGTCATCAGCCCACTAGAACTTAGAACTACTTAAACCTAACTAACTTAATGACATGACACACACATCCATGCCCGAGGCAGGATTCGAACCTGCGACGGTAGCGGTCGGGCGGTTCCACACTGTAGCGCCTAGAACCGCTCGGTTCCCGAATTGCTTCCATTCCATAAGTAGCTAACGAGCTATAGAAGGCAGCGCATTACCCTTTGTCGTCTCTGTAGGGTGACGACCCGCTACAAGAGCATCGAAAGAAAGTTTTCTGCGACATTGCTCAAAATATTTGTGATATCGACGCTTTTAGTCAATATGGCTTGACGATTCAGTGAATAGGATTTACACTTCGCTGCCCTTCTAAGACCTTAACATACAGTGCGACGAACCAACATCTCTCTTCAGCCCTGGGGCTGATTATGCCACCGATTCCGAGGCGCTCAAAGAATTAAAACTGTAGGCTTACGCACAGTTCTGTGGCTCCTGCCCTATTACCGTCACTCTTCGCAACTCGGACTAGCATAAGGCACACTGATTCCTGTTATTACATGCCTACGGGCTACTCCGTTGGTGTTTCCGGAATGCTAGTGACAGAAATCGTGTCTTTGGAGCGTTTAAAACAGCTCAATGAGCTTTCGAGATTTACCTCATTCCCCACTACGAGGAACGTATGACAAAACTAGTACGAGGAAAATATTTTCCAAAATTGATCTAGGAGAGGTGTATCTACAGTTCCCACTGGGTGATGTTTCCCAGCAGCTCATGGTCATCAATTGCTCCTTCAACATCGATCACTACAATCATCTCCGTCTGGCATGGCTAGTGCACTCGAAATCTTTCAGAGAGGTCTGGAACAGGCCGTCCATGAACCCCAGTGCTGCATTAAGTACCTAGATGACATCCTTGTTACTAGCAAAAAAATGGCTCTGAGCACTATGGGACTTAACATCTGAGGTCATCAGTCCCCTAGAACTTAGAACTACTGAAACCTAACTAACCCAAGGACATCACACACACCCATGCCCGAGGCAGGATTCGAACTTGCGACCGTAGCGGTCGCGCGGTTCCCGGCTGTAGCTCCTAGAACGGCTCGGCCACTCCAGCCAGCTTGTTACTAGCAAAATGATAGGAGGCTATCTCATTAATCTTCAACATCTTTCCCGAACTTTACAGTGATATGGCCTCTGTTGCAACTAAAAGAAATGTGATCAGATTAGAGGCTGAGTACCTGACATACATTCTTAGTATAGACACCATTCGCACAACGAATAAACATGTCAAAGCAATCCCTTAACCGACAAATCATAAAATACTACAATACTTTTTTCGGCAAAATTAATTATAATGGGACATTTATCGCCAGGCGTCGGAAACAGCGAAATCTCTCAACCTCCCAAGCAAAAGATGCACAAAAAACGGCTAACTACTTGCCAACAGCTGTTAGGTCACTTAAGGTCTGGCTTTTTGGGTGGCCCATTCGTAGCCACATTTGACAGAAACAAAATGTTGGTCCTTGCCACTGATGCCTCTCAACATGGGTTTGGTGCAGTTCATAACACAAAAATACCGATGGCACAGAACGTTTATAGCACACATCTTTAACACTCTGAATCTCACTCACCCCAACTACGAGGGTTGACTGAAAAGTAATGCCACCTCGTAGCTCTTCAACATCTGGCAGCATTGGTACGTGGCAGAAACTGGCTTGTTCTGTAGCCTCTTCTCTACAGCTCCAGTTGGCGGGAAACCTTAGCATTGAACAGTTGTGTTGTTTGTAAAGTACGGAACCCTGCGCTCACCGTCGGTCAATGCGATTTAAGCGACATGTAGTCATTGAATTCTTGACAGCGGGGGTTGTCACCCCAAAGGAGATTCATCAGAGACTGAAAGCAGTTTATGGTAATTGTGTTGATGTGAATGCTGTGCGTCTTCATTCTCGTGAAGTGAGAGGAGTTCCTGCGCTTTCATTTCAGGAGTCAGCATCCGGGGTACCCAACGTGCATAGATATCCCGATAGCCAAGCAAATCAATAATGTGATCCATAAGTTCTTGTGAAATGCTGATTGCGCTTGAAATTTCTCTCTGAGTGATGTACGATCGTCCTGAATCAATCTGCCAACAGTTTGCTCGTGAAACTCGGTGGTCGCTGTCACAGGACGTTCAACTCCTTGTTTATCATGCAGACCAGATGTTCTCACCACAACATCTTCAAACTTACTCGCCCAACGACGCACAATACTCACATAAATACAATCACCATAAACTGCTCTCATTCTCTGATAAATCTCCTACACGTTGCTTAAATCGCATTGACCAACCGTCTGCGCAGGGTTCCATACTTTACCCTGTAACAACACAACCGTTCAGTGCTAAAGCTTCCCACCAGCTGGAGCTGTGGAGAAGCCAGTACCCGCTGCATACCAATGCTGCCAACTGTTGAGGAGTTACGAAGTGAAGGTGGCGGCATTGCTTTTCAGTCAACCCTCGTACAACCAGATAGAGAAGGTATCTAAATATTACCTCATTTTCCCTTTGGAGATAAATTCCGGCTGACTACAAACCACAGACCTCTGGTCGCCATCGTTGTCCCTCGCAGCTACAAAAAGTGGGCTCAATTCCTAAGAAATTACCAATCCCTGATCCAGTTAAGTTCTAGTTCACAGCACTACATTGTGCACGAACCCTCCTGACTCCCCATGAGTCCCCACAGGACCACATTCTGTCCTCTGCAGCTCTACCAAAGGCTGGTCCAAACATCTATCCGCCAATGCTATTGCTGAGATCCGATCCTTGAACTACCTACATCAGCAGCTCGAAGTCATCACAGGCATCTTCTCCAATCTACAGCTGAATGCGGAAGTCAGATCGCCATTGCTGCACAACTGCGCCCCACCATCACACTGTTTCCCAGTGCAGACCACTGAGGGACGTTGTGCACCAAGGTACATGCCGTATGGTACATATGCTGGCCAGGCCTGTATTGCAACGTAGAATACGATGTGTGGGACTGCACATCCCTCAGCTGCCATCCATGATACAGGGCACCACTGATCGGGATTTGAGATCTTCACAGCCAGTTGTAGATGCATAATTTCACCATCGAAGCATTTGGTGGTATCTTCGTGTATCAAGCAAGTCGGCTTCACCTTCGTCTGCCGTCCACTGAGCCAGCGGTAACCCGGTTTGCTCCAGTACCGATCAAGCCTGGTATTGCATTCAACGTCTTCCATTCTGCGCCTCGTCCAGTGGCCTCATACGAGAAAGATGCCTTTGAGGTTTGCGACAGTACGGTTATCATTGGATCGCTCACTTCATCCGGTGCACAGGCCTTCGACGCTGGGAACATCCGTCTACGTTTTGAGCTACGATCTACAAGGCATCTCCAATCCCTTCGTCTAAAGCTGAAGTCTGCTTGGTCGGGTATGACGTCCAACAACATTCCCCGACGCCATCGAAGCAATACGTTGAGGGGCATGGCAACTTACGAGACGCTGCGCTCCCAGCGTCTCAACTGGGTCCGCTACATAAAGCCGGCATTCATTTATAAGTAGCGCTCTGTAAGTACCGAGTCACATCATTCATCGAGTGAAGACTGTACAAATCATCCTATTGGTACCTGACTTACTGCTACTGATGAAACTCTAGATTGCTCAAAGGACTACTTATTGCAGTGTTGAGAACGACTTTGCAACGACTTCGAACTTTTCTGTCAAGTCTGCATGCCAATGCCGACCAAGATCGTTCAGAAATTTTATGAACTGGCAACTGTTCTACATAGATGTGGGGAAGGTGACGGCAGAAAACCATCGGGCTATAGAAGAAATACTTCAACTGATCTACGAAAGAAGGAACTAGATAAATGTTCAAGAAAATAAGTCACTTGGAAATAAATTACGAAGAGAAATGAAGTCGAAATAATTGCAGAAAACTGTGGAGAAAAAAAAAATCGTCATCGCAAGAATTGATCCACCATATATATCCATAGAAAAGTCAAAACAACCAAATTAAGAAATTTGGAAATTTGTGGTAAGATCTTATGGGACAAAACTGCTGAGGTCATCGGTCCCTAAGCCTACACACTACCTAATCTAACTTAAACTAACTTACGCTATGGACAACACACACACAATCATGCCCGAGGGAGGACTCGAACCTCCGACGAGGGTAACCGCAAGGACCGTGACAAGGCGTCCAAGACCACGTGGCTACCCCGAGCTGCACCAGATTAAGAGCAAGGCTGTCAACAATAAGACTCAAAAGAGAATTCCAATGTTAAAAGCAGAGTGTGTGTGGGTAGAAAGGGTGCCTTTTGTGATTGAGGTAGCAGAGGGAGAAGATATCGAAGACATAGGGAACCAATCATTACAATTTAATACATCTTTGTAAGACGTTACGAAATAAGGTAGATGGGAAATTTTTAAATCATTGGGAGAAATGGCAAACAAGTGACTATTCAAGTTGGTGTGTAGAATATATCAGTCTGGAGACTATCAGATAGTCTCTCAGGAAAGTATAATTGAGATAGTCTGAAGAAACCAATGACATATCAAACACAGGCTGTACTTTGAGAAGGAAATTTTTGAGACTGTACCTTTGGATCACAGCACTATACAGGAATGAATCACAGACTGTGGGAAAATCTGAAAAGAATGAAATCAAAACGTTTGGGATAAGGTATTGTAGAATAATGTCGATTTACCCGACTGATAAGAAATGAGGAAAACTCGGCACAATCGGCAAAGAAAGAAATACATGGAAAATACTGAAAAGAAGGGACAGATTGGTTGTACATATATGAAGTCATGAGGGAGTTAATTCCATGATAGTAGAAAAAGCTGTAGGGATGACAACAGTTGGGACAGGCAGCGATTGGAATACACAACAAGTAATTCAGGATTTTTGATGTAAGGGCTACTCTGTGATGTAAAGGTAGTCGCAGGAGAGGAATTCGTGACGAATCACATCAAACATGTCAGAAAACTGGTAACACCTACCACTTCCCCCCACAAGTAAAAATAATAATTATTATTATTATTGGCAATGAAAAATATAATGTTCTGGTTGGAGAAGTTACATTTAGCACAAATAACATGCAATTTATGACGACTAGTTTCGGCAAACTTTAATTGCCATTGTCAAACCCAAAGACTCTTTTTATTTACAGTACTATTCTTACATTATAATGGTCAACGTACATTTAGAAGAACACTTTTCAAAATACGTTCCTTGCATATTCTTAACATACACCAAACGTTATATTTCTCGTAATAAAAGAAAGTGCTTGGTAAGTGGTATTCCGTAACAAGGGCCGATTGCGCCAGGCCTCCGGCGAATGTTTCTAAAAATGTATTCAGCATATAATCCACACAAAGTGCATAATGCATTAAGCAGCCGATCTTAGAGCATTGGTGCTGCAGAACATTAACTTGCTCTTCCATTCTGCTGTTGGTCTTCAACCAACTGCGGCCGGAACATACTAGCACTCTTTTAACCTAATGTCATCTGTCTTCCTTATATTACGTGTATCATGTGTAATGTTCGCATATGTCATCAATGTTAACGTTACGTGGGTTCCAAGTCTTGCAGTCCATCTTGAATGGTACCATATTCGCAAACATCGTGTAGGAGTCCCGACATACACTGAAGAGTCAACGGAACTGGTACACCTGGCTAACATCATGTAGTGCCGCGACAACAGGCGGCATGGACTCGACTAATGTCTGAAGTGGTGCTGGAGGGAATTGACAGCATTTATCCTGCAAGGGATATCCATAAATCCGTCAGAGTACGAGGGGGGGGGGGGGGGTGGTGGTCTCTTCTGAACAGCACTTTGCAAGGCATCCCAGATATCTTCAATAATGTTCACGTCCGGGGAGTTTGGTGGCCAGTTGAAGTGTTTAAACTCAGAAGACCTTTCCTGGAGCCACTCGGTAGCAGTTCTGGACGTATGGGGTATCGCATTGTCGTGCTGGAATTGCCCAAGTCTGTCGGAATGCTCAATGGCCATGAACGGATGCCGGTGACCAGACGTGTCAGCTGTCAGAGTCGTATCTAGACGTATCAGAGGTCCCATGTCACTCCAACTGCACACCCCCCATACCATTACAGAGTCTCCACCAGCTTGAACAGCCCCTGCTGACATGCAGGATCCATGGATACATGAGGTTGTCTCCATACCTGTTCCCATCCATCCGCTCAAAACGAGACCCATCTGACCAGGCAACATGTTTCCAGTCATCAACAGTCCAATGCCGTCATTGACGGGCCGGGGCGAGGGGTAAAGCTTTGTGTCGTGCAGTCATCAAGTGTACATGAGTGGGCCTTCGGCTCCGAAAGCTCATATCGACAATATTTCGTTGATTGGTTAGCAGGCTGTCACTTGTTGATGGCCCAGCATTGAAATCTGCAGCAATATGCACTTCTGTCACGTTGAACGATTCTCTTCAGTCGTCGTTGGTCCCGTTTTTTAAGGATCTTTTTCCGGCAGCAGCGATGTCGGAAAATTGATGTTTTATCGGATTCCTGATATTCACAGTGCACTCGTGAGATGGTCGTAACGGAAAATCCCCACTTCATAGCTACCTCGGAGATACTGTATCCCATCGCTCGGGCGCCGACTATAACACCATGTTGAAACCCACTTAAATATTTATAACCTGCCATTGTAGCAGCAGTAGCCGATCTAACAACTGCGCCAGACACTTGTTATCTTGCATAGGCGTGGCCGACTGCAACGCTATATTCTGCCTATTTACATACCTCTGTATTTGAATACACATGCCTATACCAGTTTTTTGGCGCTTCAATGTATTTTGCACATTTTCACAAATGACAGTCGACAATGAGATTATTGCTAAACATTTCCATCTGTTGATGAATAAAATATTAAAGTACTTTCGGGGTTTATGTGAAAATTACGTCTGCAGAAATATTAGTCTGATGATGTGGGAGGCTCTTCTCCAGTTTCATCTACAGCCAAAATTAGCAGTTTCTAAATACAAAGAAGTTTTCTTGGCTGGAATAAAATCATCTCCTACGCTAAACCGTGCCACCTTGAACCAGAAACAACTAAAATACCGACCGTTCGATCTGAAAAACACCGCTACAATGTCGATCACAACTTCGGTGTATTACGCTGTCCAGTCGCATTGATGCGACCAGTAGTAGAAAGCCTTAAGGGGACCAAACCCTGCCTATCTAATCCATGTTAATTTAGGCAAGTGTTTGACCCATTTCTGAAAAAAAAACTATTTGATGCAGGACGTTAATACTTTTACTGTATGTTACATGACGCTAATATAGTCAACTGTACTACAATATACTTTAACCATTTTATAGTTTTTGAGAAATACTTTTTTAAATTTATTAACAAAAAATCTTAATTTTTTTGCAGAAAATATTTTTTGTGAACTTCCTATGGGGTAATATTAATGAATGTAGTGCCAGAGGTGGCATTTTATGTTATTGATAGTCTCTGAAAATTTCATTATTTGCATATGAAATCTGTGCACCGTTCAATCTTTCGACCAACTTTGTTGTATGGGAGCGAAAGCTGGGTGGATTCAGGTTACCTTATCAATAAGGTTGAGGTTACGGATATGAAAGTAGCTAGGATGATTGCAGGTACTAGTAGATGGGAACAATGGCAGGAGGGTGTCCACAATGAGGAAATCAAAGAAAAACTGGGAATGAACTCTATAGATGTAGCAGTCAGGGCGAACAGGCTTAGATGGTGGGGTCATGTTACATGCATGGGAGAAGCAAGGTTACCCAAGAGACTCATGGGTTCAGCAGTAGAGGGTAGGAGGAGTCGGGGCAGACCAAGGAGAAGGTACCTGGATTCGGTTAAGAATGATTTTGAAGTAATAGGTTTAACATCAGAAGAGGCACCAATGTTAGCACTGAATAGGGGATCATGGAGGAATTTTATAAGGGGGGCTATGCTCCAGCCTGAACGCTGAAAGGCATAATCAGTCTTAAATGATGATGATGATGATGATGATGATGACCTATGATAGTTTCTGATATAATGGGGCAGATGTACTGAAAATTTTAGTTTGCGGGAAATTGACTTAAAAGTGAAAACTTTTGAAATTTGTTGGTTACAGTTAATTAAAACCTGCTGCATCTGATGGCCCTTTCTTTGGCCTCTAGCAGGTCTTCCAGCTTCTTTTTCACCTTCCTGGATGTTTGTCTTGCTTTCTTGGCCATATTAGATGCAGACCCATCTGCATCGGCTCTCCTCATTCTATCGCATTGTTGCAGCCCAGTGATCATATTTTCACCAGGATTAATTCCCAGCTTTTCAGTACCCAACACTTTCCAATATTACCACAACTGAGTGTAATAACAGCATCATGATCTCCTAGTTTCATTGTATGAATGCCTACAAATACAGCTTTAGGAAGGCGGTTCCAAATTATTCTGCTGAAACACTCATTTGGGTTCTGTATCTGCCCATGCAGACATTTCCTTAGAACGTCAGGATGAACCAAGTCTCTGAAAATAGGTTTCATTGCTGTAATAACATCAGCAGGAAGAGAATGCTGGTGAGAATAAGATTCTCCAGTTGCCTGAGCACTATTGTATTTCAACCACGAATTTTCTCCTGATGGACACAATCCATGACATGGCTTATCATCAGTAGAGGACTTATGGAAGAATATGGCCCAAACATCTCTCTTCATTGCCTCCAGATTTTCTTTATTCCTCCTAATTTCTTGCCCATAGTATACCTGCAAGTTTCCTATAACAACTACTCGCAATCACACTTGAAAAAAACTAACCGCGTATTTGAAAGCGTGTTGTTTACAAACAGCAGAAACAAAAGAATACCGACCGTTGTATTCCAAGGATAGCCAACACAATCGGGAGTAAAAAAAAATCCCTAATGTGCAATGTAGGGAATATAAAGATCTAAAATATATGCAGAAAAGTGGGTGACAGAAAAGTGGGCGTGGCACATAAACACACGTGGTAGGAAAATGCTCTTTATATGCCAGAAAAAAAAAACCTATCGGCAAAATCCTTTTCAGAGTACTTAAATAAAACCTTAATCTATCGAAATATGATGGAAACCGACAAACGATGTTTTTCGACCTGAACCACGGTGTGGTTCCCTCAATAACCGCCTTTAGTAGCGCAGACCATGGACAGACGTGTAGGAAGAGAGTGAATGACTTTTGGAAGCTACCAAGAGGAATGTGGTGGCCATGCCAATTCTAGTGCAGTGGCCAGATGCATTAGATTTCTCGTTGAGGATCCACGCCGCGAACTGGCAGGGGAGTGCAATAAACTCACCTGATGCTCTTCGAACCACAAACGTACAGTGTGAGCTGTGTCACACATTGCATTGTCCTGCTGGCAGAAGCCAATATCCCGAGGAGAAACAAACTGAGGTGAACGTGATCCCCGGGAACAGATCCATACTTGTGTTACTACGTTGCACCTTCCGGAATAACGAGACCACCAGGGGAATGACACGAAAACATTCCCCGGACTATAACGATGTTGTGAGGTGTTTGCTTTAAGAGATTTCATGCCGTACACGCCAACGAACATCTGTCGCCAAACAGTGAGCATCCAGTTGCGGTATTGGCGTCAAAATTCCGGCCTTGTCGCCAATGGACAGCAGTTGACATGGGCGCAAGAACCAGGCGCCTGCTGTGGAGGCCCTTACTCAGCAACATTCGCTGAACTGTCGATGAGGAGGCAGTGTTGGTAGCCCCTTGGTCCATTTGGGCGGTCAGTTGAGCGTCTGTTCACCCACGTACATTTCCACAGCCGTCATTCACCCCTGTCATCAATGGCCCATGATGCACCACAGTTGCCTCGCCGCTGGTTTTAGATAGCGCCATTTTTCAATTCTTCGTTTACTTAATCACGGTGGCAAGCGAATGATTTAAAAACTTAGCCCTTTCGGAATTAAAATGAGATTTTCACTCTGCAGTGGAGTGTGCGCTCATATGAAACTTCATGGCAGATCAAAACTGTGAGCTGGACAGTGATGGGTATATAAAGCTTATCAAGGAAAGTGGGCAACAATGCAGTCGTTGTCGTAATGCCGAACCGAAGCGATTTGTCTGACGTCCAGAAGGGCTTGATCATTGGCTTTCGGGCCTAGGTACAAGCTTTTCCGATAGGAAACTTCCTGGCAGATCAAAACTGTGTGCCGGACCGAGGCTCCAACTCGGGATCTTTGCCTTTCGCGGGCAAGTGCTTTACCATCTGAGCTACACAACCACGACTCACGCCCCCACCTCACAACTTTACCTCCGCCAGGAGAGCTTCTGTGAAGTTTGGAAAGTAGGAGACGAGGTACTGGCGGAGGTAAAGCTGTGAGGACGGGGCGTGAGTCGTGCTTGTGTAGCTCAGTTCGTAGAGCACTTGCCCGTGAAAGGCAAAGGTCCTGAGTTTGAGTCTCGGTCAGTCACACAGTTTTGATCTGCCAGGAAGTTTCATATCAGCGCACACTCCGCTGCAGAGTCAAAATCTCATTCTGGACACATCCCCCAGACTGTGGCTAAGCCATGTTTCCGCAATATCCTTTCTTGCAGGAGTGCTAGTTCTGCAAGGTTCCCAGGAGAGCTTCTGTGAAGTTTGGAAAGTAGGAGACGAGATAATGGCGGAGGTAAAGCTGTGACGACGGAGCGTGAGTCGTGCTTGGGTACCTCAGTTGGTAGAGCGCTTGCCCGCGAAAGGCAAAGCTCCCGAGTTCGAGTCTCGGTCCGGCACACAGCTTTGATCTGCCAGGAAGTTACCTTTCGGAAATGCTTGCACCTAGGCACGAAAGCCAATGATGAAGCCCTTGTGAACGTCAGATAAGTCGCTTCGCTTCCGCATTACGACAGCGACCACTCTGTTGTCCACTTCCCTTGATAAACTTTATATACCCATCACTGCTCGCTTTGCTACTTGCCGTGTGTGGATGGTTACTGAACGTTGACATTGATCGTAGACGACACAGGCGATGATCATATTCTTGTGGATGGACGATGTAGCTGTTCTCATGTTTCGTAATGACTCGGCCTACTACCCAGAATGATTTTATTGAAATTCACGCTTGGCGGAGATGCCTACGTACTTACATTAGGAGTCCTAGTGTTTGAGGTGGTACATAGACGACTCTTTAATAAGAGGGGTGTTCTTTAAGTAAGTACCGTTTTGAAATTAAAAAAAAAGATGTGCCAAGATATCTCAATAATTTTATTTTTACATGAAAGCCTGTACCTTAATCTACGCACTGACCCCATTACAGTCTGATTCTTCCTTGTTTACGTTGTGTACTGAGTGCTTAAGATGCCTCCGATAATCTTCAGTCCCGCCGACTGTGAAGTACGGGCTGTTATAAGATTTCTTAGTGTTAAAGGCCTAAAAGAGATCGATATTCATCGTGAGATCTGTGCAGTTTACGGAGAAAATATTATGAGTGATGGAATGGTGAGAAAGTGAGTGAGAGCATATAAAGATGGCCGCACAAAAGTGCATTATGAACAAGGGAGTGGGCGTCCTTCGTCATTAATGAAAGTTTTGTGCAGGAAGTGGACAATAAGGTGAGAGAAAACAGACGCTTTACGATTTACTCCTTGCGGGATGACTTTCCTAACGCTTGTCGTAGTGTTTTGTATGGCATTATGACCGAGCACTTGAATTACCGAAAATTGTGCGCACGTTGGGCAACCGAAAATGTTGACTAATGTGCACAAATCCCAACGTTTAAACAGTGCATTGACTTTTCTTGAGCGGTACCACAATTACGGTGATGATTTCTTAAGCCAAATTGTTAAGGGCGATGAAACATGGGTGGCCTTCGTCACACCAGAATCAAAGCAACAGTCCATGGAAGTTGTGCAAGGGCATCGTTTTGCTGCAAGACAATGCCCGTCCGCTTGTGGCGAATCAGACCAAAGATCTCATCACATCTTTTCGATGGGAAACTCTAGATCATCCTCCGTACAGCCCCGATCTTGTCCCCAGCGACTACCATCTGTTCCTGCAGTTGAAGAAACAACTGGGCGGTCAGCGTCCTCAAGACGATGACGTAGTTAAAACAGTGGTCGTGCAGTGGTTAACAAGTCTGGCGGCAGACTTCTATGAGGAGGGTATTAAAAAACTGGTACAACCTTATGACAAGTGCCTCAATAGTGACGGAAATTATGTAGAAAAGTAGATTAAGGTACACGCTATCATGTAAAAATAAAATTATTGAGATATCTTAGCACGTCTTTTTTTTAAATTTCAAAACGGTACTTATTTAAAAAAATACGGCTCGTATATAGAAAGGACAAATTATCGTGCGCCTATAATATTACTGTTTAATGCTTGTTGAATATATTTACAGGGTTATTACAAATGATTGAAGCGATTTCACAGCTCTACAATAACTTTATTATTTGAGATATTTTCACAATGCTTTGCACACGCATACAAAAACTCAAAAAGTTTTTTTAGGCATTCACAAATGTTCGGTATGTGCCCCTTTAGTGATTCGGCAGACATCAAGCCGATAATCAAGTTCCTCCCACACTCGGCGCAGCATGTCCCCATCAATGAGTTCGAAAGCATCGTTGATGCGAGCTCGCAGTTCTGGCACGTTTCTTGGTAGAGGAGGTTTAAACACTGAATCTTTCACATAACCCCACAGAAAGAAATCGCATGGGGTTAAGTCGGGAGAGCGTGGAGGCCATGACATGAATTGCTGATCATGATGTCCACCACGACCGATCCATCGGTTTTCCAATCTCCTGTTTAAGAAATGCCGAACATCATGATGGAAGTGCGGTGGAGCACCATCCTGTTGAAAGATGAAGTCGGCGCTGTCGGTCTCCAGTTGTGGCATTAGCCCATTTTCCAGCATGTCCAGATACACGTGTCCTGTAAGGTTTTTTTCGCAGAAGAAAAAGGGGCAGTAAACTTTAAACCGTGAGATTGCACAAAACACGTTAACTTTTGGTGAATTGCGAATTTGCTGCACGAATGCGTGAGGATTCTCTACGCCCAGATTCGGACATTGTGTCTGTTCACTTCACCATTAAGAAAAAATGTTACTTCATCACTGAAAACAAGTTTCGCACTGAACGCATCCTCTTCCATGAGCTGTTGCAACCGCGCCGAAAATTCAAAGCGTTTGACTTTGTCATCGGGTGTCAGGGCTTGTAGCAATTGTAAACGGTAAGGCTTCTGCTTTAGCCTTTTCCGTAAGATTTTCCAAACCGTCGGCTGTGGTACGTTTAGCTCCCTGCTTGCTTTATTCGTCGACTTCCGCGGGCTACGCGTGAAACTTGCCCGCACGCGTTCAACAGTTTCTTCGCTCACTACAGGCCGACCCGTTGATTTCCCCTTACAGAGGCATCCAGAAGCTTTAAACTTCGCATACCATCGCCGAATGGAGTTAGCAGTTGGAGGATCTTTGTTGAACTTCGTCCTGAAGTGTCGTTGCACTGTTATGACTGACTGATGTGAATGCATTTCAAGCACGACATACGCTTTCTCGGCTCCTGTCGCCATTTTGTCTCACTGCGCTCTCGAGCGCTTTGGCGGCAGAAACCTGAAGTGCGGCTTCAACCGAACAAAACTTTGAGTTTTTCTACGTATCTGTAGTGTGTCGTGACCATATGTCAATGAATGGAGCTACAGTGAATTTATGAAATCGCTTCAACCATTTGTAATAGCCCTGTATTAACGCCTACAAAGGAAGACTGTAGCCTAATATCCCTTCGACGACAAGATGATTATTGACCGATTGTAAGTTCGAACTGAGGAAAGCCGGCTGTGCCCTTTGAAAGAAATCAACCCGGCGTTCACCTAAGGAAGTTTAGGGAAATCACCGAAAATCTCTGTCTTAAGTGGTCAGCGGTGGTTTCAACCGCTTTCCTCCCGAATATGAATGTAGCGTATTACCACTTTTCCTTCTATCCAATATTCATTATTATGTAATTTCCAACGTTAACTATCTTCCTGTCTCAGTTATTAAAATTGTATGCATTGTTCTCCGTTTACATTATATGTTACAGCAATGTGCATTAACGGCATGCTTATGGCACGTGAAATATTAAAATGTGTTTACAAATGATACCAGTAACTGGCGCCAAGCAATATTATTTAAATATCATTATATTATATTATTTAAATATTATATTATTAAATATTATTAAATAATATATTATTTAAATATCATTATGAAATGCACCTCTAAATGTCATCGTGTGCATCGTAACAGTCGTATTTTCCCGTCCGCAGAAAGCTAGCAGGCCGTGGGATAACAATATGTAAACGAACTAAAAACATACACATTCATTTTCAAAAGAAAAAGTATAATCAATGAGAATTAAAATCGTAGCAGTAATGTGCAACCGAATACAACGCACAACACTCCGATTTTAGGTGAGAATGACTGAATGGAATGAAAGCTCAATGTGGAATATACGAGTATGTTAGAAACAAGCGTTGACATCCAAAACCAGTTAATTTACGGTCTGGTTTAATGCCGTTGCATTACAGTTAACATTTGATTACATTCATATGTAATTAATAACTTCCTAATGCTGTTTAAAGCAAAGTTCATACATAATGCAGCTATCATTCAGATTTTGATGCTAATAACCCCATATCTTCGTGGAGATAGAGTTGGCGCCAGACCACCAAAATAAAACAAGTTTGCAAATGTCCATTAAAAGTCCAATTTTCTCTGCGGTTATTTATCGTTTATTGTTTTGCTCGAAGTCCACCAGAGCATTCTGCTTAGTTACGACGCCTAAAATTTACACACTTCCTGTTAAAATGCCAAAATGCGACAGGAAAATGTAAAATTCTTCCTACTTCTCTTCTTCTATTGTTCTTATGTTCCATATTTCCCTTCCATAAACTGCTACACCGTAGATCTACCGTTGCATAGACTACTTCCCTAGTTTGTTTAGAATATATCGCTCTGTTGTATTTCTCATCCTAAAGATTTTCATTCTTTGTAACTCTTATGTCAACATTAATCATTGATGATACATTTTTACTATGTTGTATAAAGTTGTGTAGTTTCCATTAACCCACTTTTTACCAGCATCTTTGTCATTGTAAGTTAACAGTCCGATTGTTGTACGCTTTCTTCCGTTCGTCTTCTTCAGTAACGATGAAACAAAGTCGTCTCATAATATAGTGCTTCATCTTGTCTTTCACATCTTTCGGCACACACACCGTATACTCCTATACTCCCTACTTACTACAGTTTTCCCTCCTGACTTGAATGAGCTCAAATCATCCTCCCTTGTGCTACACCGACAGTGGAACAGAATAGCAGTTTTCTTCATCAGCTTACCCGTCACCAGTAATCTTGCGTGAGAATCTTCGTTTAAAAACTCTTGATATGGACGCCATTCCTTCCACTTTCCTGCCGTGCTTTCCAGCTGCATCAGCCGTAACTAATTTAATCTTCCTGCACACTCGTTTTTCTCTGTGACCGTATACCAGAAATGCTTTTGTTCTTGATTTCGTTCCATCCTGATGTAGCCTTTTTCTGCTTCCTTCTTATTTCAGATTCACTTGTCAATCTCATACCAACAAACTTATTCACGTATTTCCCTTCTTGTATTGATAGTCTGGAGAATTTGAAAATCTAGAGCATTGAAAGTTGGGGCTAATGCGAACTCTTCGGCCTCATTTAGCTGCTTCAATATCATGATGCCCTGCTCCTCACGTAGATTTTATTTTTACTTTTATTTTTTTACTAACCACTATCATCATTCCTACGTCACATAATTCTTCCTGAATTTCTCAAAATAATTTATTCATACGTTCAACCTCTTCATGTCTTCTTTATAGTTTCAGTTTCCCAGTTATTAAAAAACCTCCGGGTCTCGTGTAAATCTATACTGTATACTACTGTGTAGAAACAATATATTGTTTAATGATGTTACTAAAATTCTCTAAAGTTTTTAAACCACACTTAAAATATTTACACAATGTTCTAATAAACACTCAGATGGACATAGATTATATATTTTAACATATTGTTAACTTATATAATACATAAAGACTTGCGGAATAAGATTTCACCCTCGTTCTGCCAATGACCTTTTCGAACAAGGCGGATGAGCGGATAGAGATTCAGGACGCTCTCCTTCATTTGCAGTGGGAAACTGCCCCTAGCAGGCGGAAGAATCATTAATGATCAACGAAATGAGGATGCAGAAGGCAAATAAAACTAGTCCATTAAGGATGTATAATGACTATCCACAGGACATGTGGCCTGCAATTGAAAAAAAAAATAAGTGTCAGATGATCTCTCCAAAAGATTGCGGACTCTTCTCCCTTTCGGATCTCCAGGAGGATACTGCCAAAGGTAAGGTGACAATGGGAAAAAGAATGAATAAGCAACGTAAGGATAGCGTTCTTCGAGTCTGAGCTTTGAATTTCAGACGTTTGAACGTAGTAAGAAAGCTAAAGTTCTGAGAAGGGAAATGCTAAGGTTCAGTTTTGATATAACGAGGGTAACTGAAGTGAAATGGAAAAGAGACAAGGATTTCTGGTCAGACGAGTATGGGGTATTAGCAACATCAGCAGAAAATGGTATAACGGGAATAGTATTTTAGTTATGAATAAGTAAATAGGGAATAGAGTGAGTCACTGTGAACAGTTCAACGAAAGCGTTGTTCTAATCTGAACGGGCGACAAACCACACTGACAGTAACGGTTCAGCAGAAGATAAAAGACAGCGTAAGTATATGAGGATATTGAACGCGTAAATTAGTTAGGGGACGGGTTGGGGATTTTCTCTGCTCCGGGCCTGGGTGTTTGTGTTGTCCTCATCATTCGTGACAGTGCCTACTTTGGTCTGTGTAAAAAATTGGACTGTGAAAATATTGGGACTTTGCACGGGTGTTGATGACCGCGCAGTTGAGCGCCCCACAACCCAAACATCAGTTAGGGGATATGAACATCCAACAGTCATGGTGGATCGGAAGGCTGTTGTAAGGGAAGAAGTACAAGAAGGGGTTACGGGAGGATATGGGCTTGGTACTAGGAATGAGATAGGGGAAAGACTAATTGAAGTCTGCAATACATAATCTGTCTAGGAATCATAACAGGAGTAGTTATACTTGGAAATGATCGGGAGATACGGAAAGATTCTAGTTAGATTACATAACGGTCAGACAGAGATATTAAATTATTGGATTGTAAGGTGAACCCAGGAGAAGATACAGATTCGGATCACAATTTACTTATGATCAAGAATAGGCTGGATCTTAAGAGGATATTCAGGAAGAATCAGAGAGCAAGGAAGTGGGATACGGAAGTACTAAGGAATTGAGAGATACGCTTAAAGTTCTCTGAGACTATACAGACTCTGATAATGAACAGTTCTGCAGGCAGAAGATAGAGAAAAGAAGAAAGTATAGAAATATTCAGGAATACAGAAATACGGGTCAATTAGGAACGAAACACCAAGGAAGTGCAGAGATGTTAAGGCGAAATGGTTGCATGAAAAATATGATGTAATCCAATAAAAAATGATTGTCGGAAGGACTGACTCAGCATACAGAAAACTCAAAGTCAAAACAAGGATGGTCACACTTAAATTCCAATGGCGATTCCACTGTTAAACGTAGAGGAGAACGCGGATAGGTGGAAAGAGTACACTGAAGGCAAGTATGAGTGGGAGGACATGTATTATGACCTGATAGGACAAGAGACAGGAATCGAAAAAAAAGGAGATCCAGCATTAGAATCAGTGCTTTGAATGAGTTGAGATCAATAAATGCAGGAGGTATAGATAACATTCCATTGGAATCTTGAAAATCAGTGGTGGAAATGGCAGCAAAACGACTATTCACGAAGGTGTGTAGAATTTGTGAGATTGACAATATGCCATAAGACTTTCGGAAAAACACCACCCACACAATTCCGAAGATAACAACAGCCGACAACTGCAAGAGCTATTGCACGATCAGCTTAATAGCTCTCATATCTAAGTTGCTGACAAGAACAATCTACAGAAGAATGGAAAAGAAAATCGGGGATGTGTTAGATGACGATCATTTTGGCTTTAGGAAAGGTAAAGGCACCAGACAGGCAATTCCTACGTTGCGGTTGATTATGGAAGCAAGGCTAAAGACACGTTCATACGATTTGTTGACATTGAAAAACCTTTCGACAATGTAAAATGGTGCAAGATGTTTGGAATTCTGAGAAAAACAGGGCTAAGCTATAGGGATAGTCGGGTAATGTACAATATGTACGAGAAGCAAGAGGAAACAGTCAGACTAGAAGACCAAGCGAGAAGTGCTCGGATTAAAAAGGGTGTAAGGCGGGGATGTAGTCTTTCGTCCGTGCAGTTCGGTACATACAACGAAGAAGGAGTGACGGAAATAAAAATAGGATTCAAGAGTGGGATTAGAAACCAGGGTAAAAGGATATCACTGATACGGTTCGCTGATGACATTGTTATCCTCAGTGAAAGCGAAGTGGAACTACAGGGTTTGTTGAATGGAATGAACACTCTAATGAGTACAGAATATGAGGACTGAGAAGAAATCAAAAGAAAGATGAATGTGACGATGACAACTAACAGAAATGGAAACAGCGAAAAATTTAACAACTGAATTCAGGCTCACGAAGTGAACGAATACAGCTATTTAGGTAGCAAAATAGCTCATGATGGACAGAGCAAGGAGGACATAAAAAACAGAGTAGCAGTTGCCAAATATGACACTACTGTACAAGAGACGTCTACTATTACCACACACAGCCCGCAGTTTGAGGAAGAATTTCTAAGAATGCACGCTTGGACCACAGCATTATAAGGAATATATGGAAAATACTCTCAAGAAAAAGGGACAGGATAACAGGACATCCGTTAAGAGATTAGGGAGTAGCTTCAGTGTCACTGGAGTGAGCTCTACAGGATAAAAACTGTAGATGACAGAAACTGGAAAACATCCAGAAAATAACTGAGCACATAGGTTGTAATTGCTATTCTGAGATAAGGGGGTTGGTACAAGAAGAACCTGCGACGGGCCGCATCAGACTGGTCAGAAGGCTGAAGACTCACAATAAAAAATTATAAATAAATAAAATGAAAGGGTAACGTTATTAGAATATATCTCGAAAATTTCTTACAGATTTATTCTATGTTTTATACGATGAACATTACGACAGACATAGGCTACACATTTTTAATAAACATAATATATAAGTATATGTATGCGGGGTGAATCGCCTGAAATTTGCACCGCAATACTGTGGAAGTAAGAAGTACTATTCATGTGCTGTCCTCACATAATGGACCTGTAGTTAAAGGCTCGTATTTTCAGCCAATAATCAGATGGTCAAAATACTTTTTTTTGAGTCATCAGTCTTCTGGCTCGTTGATGCGGCCCACCACGAATTCCTCTTCTATGTCAACCTCTTCGTCTCAGAGTAGTACTTGCAAACTCCGGCCTCAATTATTTGCTGAATGTATCCCAATCTTTGTCTTCCACTACAGTTTACACCCTCTACAACTTCCCCTAGTACCATGGAAGTCATTCCCTGGTGACCTAACAGATGTACTATTATCCTGTCGCTTCTCCTTTTCAGTGTATTCCATATACGAGTATTCCTTACCTCTCCGATTCTGCGCAGAACCACCTGATTCCTTAGCTTATCAATCGACCTAATTTTCAACAGTCGTCTGTAGCACCACATTTCAAATGCTTCGTTTCTCTTCTGTTCCAGTTTTCCTACAGTCCGTGTTTCACTACTATACAACGCTATACTGCAAACATACATTCGCAGAAATTTCTTCCTCAAATTAAGGCCTATGTTTGGTACTAGTAGACTTCTCTTGGCCAGGAAAGTCCTTTTTGCCAGTCCTAGTCTGCTTTTGATGTCCTCCTTGCTCCGCCCGCCATTGGTTATTTTGCTGCCTAGGTAGTAGAATTCCTTAACTTCATCTACTTCGTGACCATCAATCCTAATGTTAACGTTCTCGCTGTTATCATTTCTGCTACTTCTCATTATCTTCTTCGGTTTACTCTCAGTCTACATCTACATCTACATCCATACTCTGCAAGCCACCTGACTGTGTGTGGCGGAGGGTACTTTGAGTACCTCTATCGGTTCTCCCTTCTGCTCCAATCTCGTATTGTTCGTGAAAAGAACAATACGAGATTGGAATAGAAGGGAGGACCGATAGAGGTACTCAAAGTACCCTCCGCCACACGCAGTCAGGTGGCTTGCGGAGTATGGATTTAGATGTAGACTGGGAGTAAACCGAAGAAAGTAACGAGAAGTAGCAGAAGTGATAACAGCGAGAACGTTAACATTAGGATTGATGATCACGAAGTAGATTCTATACTCTGTAACAGTTCTGTCACTAAATGTAACACTTCTGCTACTAAATGTAACTGGGTTTTCTCTTTTGTTACTAGTCAATTGTCAGGATGAGAATTACTGCAATGGGCGTTTAATTCTAAAGCATTATGTCAGGGTGAAAATACTAAAGAAATTAATTTTTCTCTCTTAACAACATGTTGGCAGGGTGGAAAAACATCATCCACACAATTCCGAAGATAACAAGAGCCGACAACTGCAAGAACTATGGCACGATCAGCTTAAAAGCACATATATCCAGGTTGCTGCTGCTCTGCCCGACATCAAATGTAACAGTTCTGTCACGTTGAAAAGCTTCTCGAAGAATCTTCTTAACGTCGGTCATTGGCTCTTGGAATGTAGGCGAGGGCCTTTGCTCACATGTGACGACTGAGAAACACGTGAGCCGGTCGGGCGATGCCCTGATGGCTGAATCGACAGCGTCCGCTTCTGTGGGGAGGGCGATGGCTTCTGAACTTGCTGACTTCACGGTCATTGTCTCTTCTGCTTTGCTGCTCTGCCATCTGTTTGCCAGTGTGTAATTCTTCTAAACTAAACTAAGTTTTTCATTTATTTTCTAATTTCTACTTCACTTCCATTGCTTCCACTAATTTATTTACTTATCTTAAGTACCACTCAACAACTCACTAGATTTTTCATTTCATGCAACAGATCATTTAATTCTTCTTAACTTTCACTCAGGATGGCAACGTCATCAGCGAATCGTATGATTGATATCTTTTCACCTTGAATTTTCAATCCACTCCGGAGTCCTTCTTTCATTTCTATCATTGCTTCTTCGAATTACAGATAGAACAGTGTTATTGTCTTACTCTGTTTCTTAATCTGAGCACTTTGTTCTTGGTCGTCCACTCTTATTATTCCCTCTTGGGTTTTTGTACGTATTGTGTATTGCCCATCTCTCTCTATAGCTTACCCCATTTTTCTCAGAATTTCGAACGTCTTGCAACATATTATAATGTCTAACGCTTTTTCCAGGTCGACAGATCCAATGGACGTGTCTTTAGTTTTCTTTGGTCTTGCTTCCACTATCAACCGTAACGTCAGAATTGCCTCTCTGTTGCCATTACCTTTCCTGTAGCCAAACTTATTGTCATCTAACATATCCTCGATTTTGTATTCCATTCTTTTCTGTATTATTCTTGTCAGCAACTTGGATCCATGAACAGTTAAGCTGACTGTTTGATAATTCTCACACTTGTAAGCTCTTACAGTGTGTACGATATTTTTCAGAAAGTCAGATGGTACGTCGCCAAACTCGTACATTCTACACACCAACAGAAATAATCCTTTTGTTGCCACTTCCTCCATTGTTTTACAAATTCTAATGAAATGCTTTCGATCCCTTCATCCTTATTTAATCTTAAGTCCTCCAAACCTGCCTTAAATTCTGATCATAATACTGGATCTCCATATCTTCCAAATCGACCCTTGTTTCTTCTTCTATCACAGCAGATAAATATTCTCCCTCATAGAGGCCTTCAATGTACTGTATTCACCTATCGGCTTACTCCTCTGCATTTAACTGTGGCATTCCCGTCGCACTCTTCATGTTACCCCCCTTGCTTTTAACTTCACCTAAGATTCTTTTGACTTCAGTCGAGAACCGCGCCGCTGCTACGGTCGCAGTTTCGAATCCTGCCTCGAGCATGGATGTGGGTGATGTCCTTAGGTTAATTAGGTTTATGTAGTTCTAAGTTCTAGGGGACTGATGACCTCAGTTGTTAAGTCGCATAGTGCTTAGAGCCATTAGAAACATTAGATTCAATTGACGTTCCTATATACTGAGTCAGTCCTTTCGACAATCATTTATTTTTCGATTCCTTCAACTGCACTGCCTATTGAGCTAGACCTTATTGCCGTATCTATAATCTCAGAGAACTTCAAGCGCATCTCGTCATTCCTTAATACTTCTGTATCTACATCTACATCTACATACATACTCCGCAATCCACCATACGGTGCGTGAGGGAGGGTACATCGTACCACAACTAGCATCTTCTCTCCTTGTTCCACGCCCAAACAAAACGAGGGGAAAATGACTGCCTATATGCCTCTGTACGACCCCTAATCTCTCTTATCTTATCTTTGTGGTCTTTCCGCGAAATGTAAGTTGGCGGCAGTAAAATTGTACTGCAGTCAGCCTCAAATGCTGGTTCTCTAAATTTCCTCAGTGGCGATTCACGAAAAGAACGCCTCCTTTCCTCTAGAGACTCCCACCCGAGTTCCTGAAGCATTTCCGTAACACTTGCGTGATGATCAAACCTACCAGTAACAAATCTAGCAGCCCGCCTCTGAAATGCTTCTATATCCTCCCTCAATCCGACCTGATAGGGATCCCAAACGCTCCAGCAATACTCAAGAATAGGTCGTATTAGTGTTTTATAAACGGTCTCCTTTACAGATGAACCACATCTTCCCAAAATTCTACCAATGAACCGAAGACGACTATCCGCC
The DNA here is from genome assembly GCF_021461395.2 of Schistocerca americana. Classification (NCBI taxonomy): domain Eukaryota; kingdom Metazoa; phylum Arthropoda; class Insecta; order Orthoptera; family Acrididae; genus Schistocerca; species Schistocerca americana. The sequence goes on along the minus strand of NC_060122.1, from coordinate 745,214,820 downwards.
TTCCCCACAACTCCATTACATGCTTGTCCCACTTCATATCGCTCTGCAATGTTACGCCCAAATATTTAATCGACGTGACTGCGTCGAGCGCTACACTACCAATGGAGTATTCAAACATTACGGGATTCTTTTTCCTATTCATTTGCATTAATTTACATTTATATATATTTAGAGTTAGCTGCCATTCTTTACACCAATCACAAATCCTGTCCAAGTCATCTTGTATCCTCCTACAGTTACCCAACGACGACACCTTCCCGTACACCATAGCATCATCAGCAAACAGCCGCACATTGCTATCCATCCCATCCAAAAGATCATTTATGTAAATAGAAAACAACAGCAGACCTACCACACTTCCCTTGGGCACTCCAGATGATACCCTCACCTCCGATGAACACTCACCAACGAGGACAACATACTGGGTTCTATTACTTAAGAAGTCTTCGAGGCACTCACATATTTGGGAACCAATCCCATATGCTCGTACCTTAGTTAGGAGTCTGCAGTGGGGCACCGAGTCAAACGCTTTCCGAGAGTCAAGGAAGTATCCCACTTCTATGCGTACTGGCTATTCCTGAATAATCTCTTAAACTTTAGCCTGCTCTTCATCACTACTACATTGTGGTCTGAGGTTAATCTGCTCTCGTGTACGCCCTACAATCCATTATCTGATTTCGAAATCTCTTTGTAATTAAGATGTAATCTAACTGAAATCATTCTATATCACCTGGCCTTTTCCAAGTATACATTCCCCTCGTGATTCTTGAGCAAATACTCGCTATAACTAGCTGACGCTTATCACAGAACTCGATTAGTCCTTCTCCTCCCTCATTCCTTGTACAAAACTCATGTTTTACTGTAACCTTTTCTTCTAACCTTTCCCCTACAACTGGATTCCAGTCCCCTATGACTATCATATTTTCATCTCACTTTCGGTGCTTTACTGATAAAGTATATTTTTTATGCAAGCATATACTTTTTTAAATTGAACATTGCCTGTTCACATTAACGAACTAAAAGTAGGGTAACGTAATGAGGTTTGTTGTAGGAGTCTTCTGCATGTTGATTACGCGATATCGTACTGTGTAAAATTCTGACACCGACACTTGCCGTTCATCCTACGTATGTACGATGTAATTATGTCTGCTTACAGTGCTTCTGTGTTCCTTGAGTGCACTGTGACTTGTTAGTGAGTTACTGACAGTCCAAGTAGTAGTTCGTGGGTGGACGATGAGATTTACCATTGTAGAAAGAGCCGACATGCTGACGGTGTGTGGAAGTAGAAATTAATGTTCTTGCTGCTGTTGCAATTGATCCGTACGTTAGCTCCCGCACGAGGCACGAAGATGTGGCATGAGTCGGGGAAATGTGCTATGTCTGCATCAACGTAGGTTCCTTTACTATCACATTACTCTCCATCAAGAGCTTCTTGGAAACGATTATGAGAACAGTGTTAACCTCTGTACAAGGGCATTAAAAAAGGATACACCACATGCATGTCTTGTTCAGTGATGAAGATACATTTACCAGTCCTGACCACGTTAACCACCGAAACATGCACTACTGGTCTGTTGACGATCCCCGTTGGCTTATTGCGGTGAGATTCCAGCGTCCATGGAGTGTAAACGTGTGGTGTGTGATGGTGAACCATCAGATCAACGGCCAGTTTCTTATATACGGAGCACTGAACGCGCACAAGTATCGCAGCCCCTCAACAGACCATTCTCCATGGAAGCTCGAAGACATTTCTCTGCAAACTAGATGGTGTCTGCGGTACGAACATGGTAGCTGTCCGGCCCATAGTACACGAAGCACTTCAGCATGTCTTCACGATTTGTTTCCAAATCTTGAATTGGACGCATAGGATCTGTACCTTGTCCGGCCCTTTCCCGGATTAGTTTTTTCTCTGTGAGCAAAGCTGAAACACGCTGCCTCCAACAACATACCAACTACTCCCAATGATATGCAACGACGTATTACTGCAGCCCGCTCGGATACCTCCTCTGAAATTCTAGCACGTTTGCAGCAGTCGTTCCATAGCGACCGGAAGCGTGTATTTTCGCTACAGAAGGTCATTTTGAACACAACCTGTAATGGTCAATTTTCTCGTTACTGGTCAGTATCGATATAACTAGTATATGCAATTTGTGTTGTTCCTTACCAAGCGCTACCACAGGTATTACACAACTGTCGGTACTGTTCAAAATACAATATCTCGTAAACAACTCGCACTAGAATCCTGCAACAAACACCACTTTTATTCTAATTTACCCTGATTTCAGTTTGTTAATATCAATGGACATTTTTCTATTTAAAAAAAGTGTACGTGTGAACAAAGTTTTATTACAATCTGTTGAGTGGCTAAAAATACGAGCCCCTGATTACCGGTTCATTTGATGAAGATCACACATCAATAGCACTTTCCATTTCCGCAAAATCTGCGATGCAAGTTTTAAATAATTTACCCTGTATAGTGATAAAGAGGAAACTTTTTTAGAAACAGCTCGAAAAGTCTTGAGCGATTTACCTAGAATTTTCACACGATGCCTTAATACATATTCCGACAGTAGTAGTGCAATACATATTGGATGTGTGTTTTAACTTAGGTAAAGTAAATCTCTCGAAGACTACTTGTCCTACAAAAAAATGTTCTAGGTGAAACATTAACATTAGTAAAGAGGACATGTGTCTTTGCTATAACTAGCCACCTCCTAACCGTTCCTACTGCGTGGGTGGGCTCAACATTGTATTTTCAAACTAGATCCCCGTATTTTCAATGCATACTCGAATTCTGTCCCAAAAAATGCGTACCATTTACTCAAATTATTGTTTGCCATTCGTGTTCATGGGCTCTCATCGACAAATATGAAGTGTGCAAGTTTTTGCAACTAATAACCGACGCATGTGGTTCCACATTTCACTTACGATGTAATGGTAAACCTTTGTGTTCTAACGGTGGATACTGATGTTCCAACCTTATTTGTGTCATGCAAAAGGTATTGTGCAGTACAAGTAACGTAGCTAGACATTGACATTTAAGGCAAATAAGGTAAGTGTTAACTCTCGCGCTGGGTGCTACGCGGCCACCACCGAATATAAACCATAGCCATAGCAATTCGGCAAACTATCCTTGAAGTGGTAGTTACAGGTGCACCTGCCATGGACACCAATCGCAATCAAGCACCCAAATACTAAATTGCAAATGGTCTCACCGATATCAAGCATCCAGATTGGAACAGAAAACAATTACATTCGCGTCGTTGTTCCTGGATCACACGAACCAGTCATTGAAACTGCTAACCATAATGTACTGTAGAATCTAATTTGTACTCTAAATTAAATATCGAACATAAACATCAACTGTTCGAACACAAAGGTTTACAGTTATTAGCATGTTACAAAAAGGTACGGCCAAACTTTCAGGAAACATTCCTCACACACAAAGAAGGAAAATATGTTATGTGGACATGTGTCCGGAAACACTTACTTTCCATGTTAGAGCTCATTTTATTACTTCTCTTCAAATCACATTAATCATGGAATGGAAACACACAGCAACAGAACGTACCAGCGTGATTTCAAACACTTTGTTACAGGAAATGTTCAAAATGTCCTCCGTTAGCGAGGATACATGCATCAACCCTCCGTCGCATGGAATCCCTGATACGCTGATGCAGCCCTGGAGAATGGCGTATTGTATCACAGCCGTCCACAGTACGAGCACGAAGAGTCTCTACATTTGTTGCCGGGGTTGCATAGAAAAGAGCTTTCAAATGCCCCCATAAATGAAAGTCAAGAGGGTTGAGGTCGGGAGAGCGTGGAGGCCATGGAATTGGTCCGCCTGTACCAATCCATTGGTCACCGAATCTGTTGTTGAGAAGCGTACGAACACTTCAACTGAAATGTGCAGGAGCTCCATGGTGCGTGAACCACATGTTCTGTCGTACTTGTAAAGGCACATGTTCTAGCTGCACAGGTAGAGTAGCCCGTATGAAATCATGATAACGTGCTCCATTGAGCGTAGGTGGATCAACGTACTGACGAAACTAAAATAAGCTCTAACATGGAAACTAAGCGTTTCCGGACACATGTCCACATAACATCTTTTCTTTATTTCTGTGTGAGTAATGTTTCCTGAAAGTTTGGCCGTACCTTTTTGTAACACGCTGTATATATATATATATATATATATATATATAGTGTGAGTGTGTGTGTGGGAGTGTCTTAATAAATGTAATATACAATTTCATAAATGTAATACATAACAGACATATATGGTTGTTATAAAGAATCTCGAAAAGTTCTCGATCAGATCACAACATTTACATGACAATCTAAGAGACATTCAGGTGGACATGTGATACATATTACTTTAAACAAGAATGTACTGGTGTTCTACTAAAACCGACTATGGGAAAGAGTGCTCTAATGTAAAAACCCATCGCTGTTTGTTTTCCTTGGTAGCAATCAGTTTTAACTACGATAGCAGACCATTTAAAGCACTAACGTATTGTTTCTTGCATATGCATTGTTTCTCCTTACATATATAATTTTGTACAGAAACTGCATGCACAACTTCATATTTTGCTTTGCTGCAGGTGGTTCTAGCAGAGAACAGGAAAGCTGAATTAAGGTGGATTAACGACGATATGGTTTTGACGCGGTTTACCACGTTCTTCTAGGTGAATATTGGGCAGTTACCCAATTCTCACCTCAGTCACAAGATTCGAAAACTCTTAGGAAACATTCGAACACTTTCACACAGATAACACTACACGCAGACAGTTGGGGTAAAAATATTCAATTCCGAGGTGTAACAGATGGTGTTTGGAAGGGTATCCGGTCACCCCTTAAAGTAACCATGCCAAATCCCACAGTGACCACTCCTTCCTCGCCTAGATATGGGACAAATGCCAAGATAAAAAAAAAAGATTACTGTGGATGATCGTGAGTCGTCCGAAACTTTGTGTGAGGGAGAGGGAGAGAGAGAGAGAGAGAGAGAGAGAGAGAGAGAGAGTAATTAGGGGGGGGAGAGGGGTAGTGGAAGATGGACAGATAGGAGGTGATCAACAAAGGGAGAGGAGGAGATTGAAAGAGGACTGGGGCGGGAAGGAAAAAGAGGAGTTATTCATGTGTCGAAAGATATAAATTAGTTATTAATTAGGTAAAATTCATAACAGCTGAAAATTCCGTGGCGAGTAAGGAGTGTGGACCAGATGAAATGTAGAGTACGGGCTCGAGAAAACAGAACGGGTAGAAATCTTAGTAGATGTCTACGATGTCTGTTAGATGAGACGAATATCGTCAAATAGGTCAAAGATGACAAAAAACTGTGCTCCTAAGTATCTATGACATCACTTTTGTAGCGCTAGAATGATTAGTTGAAGATAAAAATGTTGAAATCTAAACTAAGGACAAATAAAAGGTTGAATATTAGTGTAAAACTTCAATATAGAAACTTCAGCTAACAATTTTTTGACAACAACTAAAGGTTACATCCCAAAAGGGAATTTATAAGGTGCGTGATGGTAGTCGGCTTGGCTAGGCTAGCAGAGGATAAACACTTTTCATATTATCTATCCTATTTTTTAAGATGTGCTCCCAGCATATAGTAGAAAAGCCACTGATCTACTCGGACTTCACCGGCCGTGGTGGCCAAGCGGTTAAAGGCGCTACAGTCTGGAACCGCGCGACCGCTACGGTCGCAGGTTCGAATCCTGCCTCGGGCATGGATGTGTGTCATGTCCTTAGGTTAGTTAGGTTTAAGTAGTTCTAAGTTCTAGGGGACTCATCACCTTAGAAGTTAAGTCCCATAGTGCTCAGAGCCATTTTTACTCGGACTTCTACTGCTGAAGGTCCACTCGAAGGATCGGCTGACAAGATGGGTCCGTTTGCCCTTGTAGTCACTCTGCTTGAACGCTAGCTGAAAATGTTCCAGCCCTTGTTAGAAGCTTTCTGCGTCTGAGATGACGTAACCTTTCTTTCCCAACGTCCGAAGGACTCCCGTGAGTTGGTACAGCTAGTGATAGCTCATCGCATGTAGATAACGTTCCGTGAGCAACGGCTTCCGGTAAACGCTTTGTGGGAGAGTGTCACCGTCCTTCCCGTAGACCAATATGTCTAGAAACAGAAGTTTTCCATCCCTTTCAACCTGCACTACGAACTTGACTGAGGAATGAAGGCAGTTAGCATGATCAAGGAAATTGCCCAGATCGTCTATTCCATGTGAACACATCACACCCATATCATCAATGTATCCACAAAATAAGATATGTTTAAGAAATGTAAAAATCTGATCACCAAATACTATACTTATATCTTCACTTTGTTATTTTAAGTTTGTCCTAGAAAATCATGTTGACTGTCTGAACATTAAACCGTAACTAAATGAACTGTGGGAGAGCATTTGAGGTTAATGGATCGGTATGATTTTTCTGTGTTGTACGATACAGTCCTTCAAAAAGAATTCCAAATCATAAATAAATAACAGGGATTTCGAACATTTAAATCCTTAAAAGTATGTGTGTGTGTGTGTGTGTGTGTGTGTGTGTGTTTGAGAGAGAGTGAGAGAGAGAGAGGGAGAGAAAGAGAAAGAGAGAGACTTGTTTTGGTAAAGCCGTGCTGCCTCTCAACAGCTTCCATCTACTTCGTCATACCCAAACACCATCTCGGCCTGTTCCCGACATGAATGCCGCACCATTATGCTGCTAACAGTACGCTACGTCGACCACACAGCCTGCAAAACACAAGGCACACACGGCAGGTGGTCAGAGCAACCTTCATTCGGTAGCACTACATACCGTGTCAACGATGAATTTCCGGACATATGTTCATAGGACCTATTTTCCTCCATTTCAGGTCAGGAAACCGTCCCTGCAGTCTGTTGGTTTTATTAGTGTTCGCCCTGTATTTTAAGTCTGTGTCACGTCATGTGCACAATTTAAAATTTCTCCAATTTTCTAGATGATGACGCATCGTCGAAACTATGCGCTGAACAGTAACAGTTTTAGAGAATGGAGAAAAGTACAGAAATCGTTCGTGAAATTCTTCCATTTATTACAGCAGATTTAGATTTCAATTATTTCATAGACGTCTTCAGTGCATATAACAACAGGTGACATTAGTTCAAAGTATCACGTAAAAACGGTTCTCGTTGGTGTAGAGGGTGCACGAGTCTAACAGAAACGTAAGACGACGGATTTCGCGATCGAATGCTCTTCTTTTCTCCATTGTCAACGATTGTTGCGCACAGCGGAATTATATGGATTCCAGTCTGATCAATAAGAGACTTTATCAACTTTTAACCTCCCCACTATATTAGTTTCTGTCTAAAATGTAGCCCAAATTTACTCTCACTCTATAAAAGTCAACTAATTACCAAAACTATGTATTCACAAACTGTTATCCAACTTACTCTCGTATGCTAACCCTTCACTAAACATAATCTAATTTTGAACTCAACTGTAACTGATCAGAATGCATCTTGTCTTTGTATTAAATGCGCAACGGAAGTAATACAATATCTGGCTCTAATAAAAATTTCCACTTACCTAGCGTCTTAACAACGTTGTCGCAGATTTCTCGAAAGCACAACAGCAAACAGCAAGCAGGCAGCGCGTGGGTAAACTAGATTTCTGTTTCTAAATACTTATTCAAACTGTTGCATGTGATAATGCGTAATGACACACAGAGGGTTTGGGAGAGTAACTATTCCTATTAAATGGTATTCCAAGACAACGATTTTAGTATGAAGGATGTATTCAAAAGACAGAGTAAACTTCACGTAACCTTCACACATAACAACTGAACAATACTATAGTTAACAAAACAAGTCTGAACAATACTATGCCTAACAAAGTGAACAATGATTTTAAAAGGTTACAAAGTTAACAGAGAATTTATATAAAAATCAAATAGCTTCATTACTTAATATGTTAATCCATGATTCAATGAAGTGGGGGGGGGGTCATTCTCTAGCTCTGATCAAGTTAACTAGCTGACAATGCTGCAGTCTTCCCTCAGACTTCTTCTCTTCAAAAATAATAACATTATTCAAAATCTATTTTCCTCTCGCCATTCATTGTTTACTTTATATTCTTCCTTGCTGTCCTTTCTTCATCTAACATATTCAATCACAAGTCCACACAGTACTACTAAATTGTGACGCGACTTGCTCTCTCTCTGACGTGCACATCGATGACATGAAAAGCAAAACAAAAATTACATCACTTAAGAAGCTTTGTATTGGTGTTTATGTTAAAATGTAAAAAATATGACGAAGGACGACGCTTTAATGTGCATTAATTATAAACACTGCGGGATTACTATCTGATCAAAAGCTAATTCAATTTTATTGTTCGTTACGTGTCTGACAGCGTGAAACTCACTCTGCAGTTCGACGTTATGTGGTATTTCCGAGCAGTTGCTAATAGCAAGAAGCTCTCGACGACTGCCGCCTGTAAAGTTTGTTGTTGACAGTGGAAGCCTCTGTGGTGGTCACTTGCCCGTCAACAGCCCACTGATCAACCATGTCACAAAGTAAGCGATGCACATGGGACCACACAATAGCGTAACCGCTTCATAGTATCAACATCGCTGTGTGCAGCTAGTGCGCACGCGCGCGTCCACACACACACACACACACACACAAACACACACACACACACACTGTTGATGGGAGGCCGCGGCCAGGTGTCGGGCTAGATAGAGTCCGTCCGCCACAGAAACCAGCTGTTTAGCATCTTATTGCAATGTTAATCACACCCACTTCACCTTAGCATTGGCGACGCTAATTGGAGACTGTGCCGCGGCGTGTACAGTGCACCTAATTAACAAACACCTCTAATCTGGCTGTGATTGCGTCAGCTGCGCTGTCGGTCGCCGTGCCACCCAGCGGTCCGCGTGCCTAAACACGCCCGCTGCAGCCACAGCCACGGACACAGCAGATACTGCTGTAGCCGACCCAGGCGCCTGTCTACGTGCTACAACACTTGCGCCGGTGCGTGCCAATCTCGATATAGTCACTTGGGAAACAGGTACACTTCTCAGAATTTCGAAAGTTGTGTTCCCTGTACTCCCTGTAATTACTAGATGCTCGAATGTATACAAATACGTTTCCGAACCTGACTTCCCATCCCTTCCCTACATTCATTAATATCACACCTCGATAATAATTTGAACTGGGAGGAGCTTACTACACATCTAGTGTAAAGGCATACGAATCTTTATTTGTAATGTACACGTTGCCAGATACAGGTGATGTAAGACAAAAAAAAGACGTATAATGCTTCACCTAATTTCATTCCACAATGTCATATAGGAAAGTTTTTTTTTTTTTTTTTTTTTTTTTTTTGGGATGACCCCATCAAGAGGGGGTGTGGGTGGTAGAGGCACAGGCTTTATGTCCCTTTTAGAAAGTATTCGAAAATAGTCAGCTAGTTAGGTACTTCTAATAGAGTTATTGTTTTAAATGGCATATTCTACAAGATTTAGTAAATGTTTTAAATTTCTCAACTAGCCTACCTAAATTGAAGTCTTAGTAGTGGATGTGACTTTTCACAACGAATTTCAAATCCATTATGTGCAAGTTCAAGATCATACTTACACATCAGTAGCTCTTTAAAAAGTATGTTGTGAGTAAAATTCAACAACAGTATAGTAAATCTATATTGTGACAAAGATGTTTGTGGTAATCATAATATTACCACCCTTGGTAATACTCCTTACTGAAAGTGCGTCGGTATTGCTAGATGTGTGCTAAAAGATGCTCTCCTGTTCTGGAGCCTACATACACATCAGCACCCTTTTTAAAAGTACGTCGTTAAAGTAAGTCAATAATAATTAACAGATTTTGCTTTTTCAATTCATTTTAGTGTGAGGATAAGGAATGCTGCTCCCCTCTCCCAGTGACACCCTTGGTAATACATTTTACTGAAAATTCTTTGATACTGTTTGGTTAAATGAAAACTTTTATATTCGTATTACTTTTTGGACATCCACGGGAACCATTTCACTTAGAACTCACGAAAGGGACGTTAGCAAATCTCTTCTATTTTGAAACAAATATGTGCTGTAAAATGTTCTATATTTTTGAGGATCTGCTCAATATGCCTATGTTGAAACAAAAATCTAACCTAACCTGGGTAATGACTTCAATGTTGCTTGATCGGCAACACTTCAATGTAATTTGATACCGAACGTTCGAATAGGAATTAAGCATCTGATATTAAGAGAACTTTGCCGAATTGGTTTCTTTTAATGACAATGATACAGCAAGGCAGTGTGTTAGCTTCACTAGTCTTAGATTACTGCAATGTCCGTGTAACCACAAAAAATGACTTTTTTAATTAATTAACTTAAGCATATCCCTTTTTTGTTAAAGAAACATATTTTTGCCCTTTAAATCACTAGCTATATAGACTTGTGCCCTTCATTTCGAGTTATAAGGCCACTGCCTAACACACCGTTGCGATAATGGTGCAAAGTATATATGAGTCATGGTGCTACAATATTCAACAGGAGTAGTTGACATTACTGAAAATATCACACAAGATATAAACAGTCGCAGAACACCAAAATAATAACAGATAAATCAATTTAACAACACTGGACAGGTTAATAATTCGTTTGCCATTATCAATAACAAGTATGTTTTGTGTAATTGCCAATGGCGATGAAATTTATATCCAACGATTGTCACTGAGTTTTTTATATCATAAACTACATAAATTCATTTACAACTTGTGTTATTTCTGTATTACAACATCGAAAATTTACTAGTATATTATTGCAACTTTCGATGAACAGTTTTGTTTTTCAGGTCGGTCGTTCCTCCAAAATAATTTCGGAATATTTCATCATATATGTGTAAATATCTTTTTCTTCTAAAGTAATTATTATGCTGTCCTTTTTGTGCCGGTATTTAGGACTGACAGGTATAGTTTAATACCAGCGGCTTTGTAGATTTACACTTTTAGGCATAAGCTGAATGAAGATAGGTTAGTGTCAGTGAGAATGAACTTTGCTTTCAAATTTCTTACAGTCTATTTCACATACATTTCCCCACACCTATCACAATTTAACTTATTAGCATCGCATGACCTACGGGAAACACTTCGACTGCTAATGAAAACGTACTGGATCCTGGTTAGTATCCAGTCACTGCTCACATACCCACATTTAGAATAAAAGTCATCAGCAATGGCGAACAAAGTTTTTCGGTATGATAAGTCACCATCGTTCAGCGAACGGTCTTGTCAAAGAGGGCAGTGGAGAGGACAGAAATTCATAGCACACTCTTGGTTTTGGAGTGGGAGTCTGTTGAAAAGAGGCGGATGATTCAGCCATGATCAACCACGTGAAGATGAAGAAGGCAACTGAGACCACTCCATTAGATATGTAATTTGTATCCATAGAACAAGTGGCCCGTAGCTAGAAAGGGTCCATTCGGATTTCTGGGAGGGGACTGCCAAGAGGAAAGTGACCATGAGAAAAAGAGGATAACCAACGACGGTATAACATTCTACGAGTCATAGCATGCAGTGACAGAAGTTTGAACGTAGTGGCAAAGCTAGAAAGTCTGAAAAGGTAGATTCTAAGGCTCAATCTAGATTTGTAGGGGTCAGTGAATTGTAGAGGAAAGAAGGGTTTCTGATAACGAATGCAAGGAAATATTAACAGCGTCAGAAAATGGTATAGCGGGAGTGGGATTCGTTATGAACACGAAAGTATGGCAGAGAGTGAGTTACTGTGAACAGTTCAGCGTTCTCATCTGAATCGACAGTAAACCAACACCGAGTACAATAGTTCAGACATCGTAAACGGAGGATGAAGAAAAGGAGAAAGTATGTGAGGGTGTTGAACGGGTAATTCATTAATCAAAGGTATATGAAAGTCTGAAAGTCATGGTGGATTGTAATGCGTTTGTAGGGGAACGAATAGAAGAAATGGAGAATATGGGTTTCCTACTACGAAAGAGAGTGGTGAAAGATTAACTGATCTCTGCAGTATGCTTCAGATGGTAATAGCGGGCATTCTGTTCAATAATTAATGGTACCAGGTGAAACTTTATGCCGGACGGGGCTCGAACCCAGATATCTTGCTTAACGCCAACTGTTGCCTTTACCGCCTCAGTCATCCTCACCCATCTGTGCATGCTTCCTGACTACTGCGCTGTTTCATCTATTCATGAAACTCTCATTCGTAGTTCCTGATTTCCATAGGAGATGGGTCAGTATGTGCATCCACATTGAAAGAAACGATCTTTGCTAGTCATCACCTGATTAACATACAGATAGCACTTCGTCAATAGTGTGTACGGGATTTGGGTCACATTGAAGTGTGCTCCTACGGTAGAGGCGGTTAAGGTGTCTGCTCGTGTTAGACGGGAAATCCGGGTTCGAGTACCGCTCCGGCACAAATTATCTGTAACCATTAATTCACGTCAATGCCCAAATGTGGCTAACGTCATTAAAATACATTGAACAGTTTTTATGTCACCAACAGACAAAATTTTCAACTTCCATATACAGCATCACGTTGAAATCCCTTAGAGCCTCTTCTTTACCGGTTTTCGTACAGTACATGTGTCACCTCTATGCAAAGCTGTGCTCTAGACGTACATTTTCAGGAAATTCTTCCTCATATGAGGCCCTATTTTGACACTAGTACACTTCTTACGTCTTAATTTTCCTCTACACCTGTGCTAATTGGCTTTCTATGACCTGACTACTTCATACCTCTTGAGCTATTTTGCTTCCAAAGTAGCAGGATTCTTTCACTTCATCTAATCGTTAAATCTTTATTTGATGTTGTACCTACGTATAACGCCAATTTTAATCTGGATTTGGTATGGATGGAGCCACTGGCCAACTCGCTTTACGAGTTGTGTTAATCCACTCGGACTTCTGTAGTATACAATTAGGAGTAGAACGGAAACTGTTGTTTGTGGTGAGGTAAGGGAATTCCCGATGAGAATATGCAGAATTAGATGTCGCGAAATGTGTGATCTGAAGAAAATGGCGTGAAAGAAAAAGTTATACCCCTACGTTTGAAACACCATATAATATGCGTTTAATTCATTACCTGTGGCTGTGTAGGAGTAGCAGCATCTAGATGTGGAACACTAGAACACTAGAGGCGTAGAAGGCGGGAAGTAAACAAAGATTAAAATAGAAACAAAGAATTCAGAAGGAAATTGGTATTTCTCCTCACTAGTCTCAGTAATATAAATATATATATATAAATATAAATAACAGCAAGTAATCAGGAACAGCACACCGGGACCCACATTTTGTAGAACCAAGTGTGCAAAACTAATACAGATTCTCTAAGGAGACGCCAATAATTAGTACTAATTAATTCATACGAGGGCCATTAGGAAAGTAAGGTCCGATCGGTCGCGAAATGGAAAAGACAAAGAAAATCCCATTAAACCTTGTACAGATGTGTTGCTCGGTGTCTCTAGTACGCCCGTCGATCACGTCAAGTCGTTCTTTTCAGTTCTGAGCACACAGTGAGCACGTAAAGATGTCTAGAACATAGCGTCTCCCACCAAGTGAGGGAGCCTGGTGAGAGACTTCGCCTGGTATCATGCAGCTAACATAACATAACTGTCATGCGTTTCTTTCGTCATGACAATTCTCGCCCATACTGTGTAGGGGCAGTGAAGAGTCTCCTGCAGCGTTTTCGGTGGGAAGTGTTTGATTACCCACAGTACAGCCCGTAGCTGGCTCTCATTGAATTCCGTTTCTGTTCACATGAACAGCTGGCTATGAACACAACATTTTTACACAGACAACGAGCTGTAGACCAGCGTAGAGATTTGGCGGAAATGTACAGGCGGCTGCTTTCTATGACGAGGGCATTGGAATGTTGGTACAACGCTACGACAAATGTTTAAGTGGGAGCGGTGACTGTGAAGAGAAGTAGCTAGAAGGTGTAGCTAACTGCTACAAATAAGACACTTTTGATTTTCACGGTGGTTCCGCTTCGCAACTGATTGTATCTTTCATTTCGAATAGCCCTCGTAACGGCATTGAGGAATTCTAAACATAGAAAACTGAGTTTCTTGTTTCTTTGAAAACTTTAGAACCAATGAGAAAAAGTTATCTATTGCGCTAAAGATTTTAAGTAGGCAGATTATTTGTGATATCTGCAAGGAAAACATACCTAAAAGAGAGAAGTATGTTAACACTGAACATGAATTTAAATATTAGGAAGTCTTTTATGAAAATATTTGTCAAGTGTACAACCTCCTCCAGACGTGAGACACGGATGATGAATAGTTCAAGCAAGAAGAGAATCGAAACTTCTGAAATGTGACATTGGAGGGCAACGCTGAAGATTGGATGGTATGATGGCATAACTAATGAGGGGTTACTGAATCAAATTGGAGAAAAAAGAAAATTTGTCGCACTACTTGAGTAAAAGAGTGGATTGCTTGAGAGGACACCATATCACTCTTACTGCCAGCTATCGATGGTCTTGATACACGATGTTACAATGCTACATACACTACTGGCCATTAAAATTACTACAAAGAGAAGAAATGCAGATGATAAACGGGTATTCATTGGACAAATATATTATACTAGAACTGACATGTGATTACATTTTCACGCAATTTGGGTGCATAGATCCTGAGAAATCAGTACACAGAACAACCACCTCTGGCCGCACTGATACGCCTGGGCATTGAGTCAAACAGAGCTTAGATAGCGTGTACAGGTACAGCTGCCCATGCAGCTTCAACACGATACCACAATTCATCAAGAGTAGTGAATGGCGTATTGTGACGAGCCAGTTGCTCGGCCACCATTGACCAGACGTTTTCCATTGGTGAGAGATCTGGAGAATGTGCTGGCCAGGGCAGCAGTCAAACATTTTCTTATCCAGAAAGTCCTGTACAGGACCTGCAACATGTGGCCGTGCATTATCCTGCTGAACTGTAGGGTTTCGCAGACATCGAAATGGCTCTGAGCACTATGGGACTCAACATCTGAGGTCATCAGTCCCCTAGAACTTAGAACTACTTAAACCTAACTAACCTAAGGACAGCACACACATCCATGCCCGAGACAGAATTCGAACCTGCGACCGTAACGGTCGCGCGGTTCCAAACTGTAGCGCCTAGAACCGCTTGGCCTCACCATCCGGCAAGTCACAGAGACAATCAAGTAGTTGAATGATAACCCAGACTCGGAAAAGGGAGAAAGAATCATTGATACGAAGGGGTTATTTTAAACGGTGTACAGTAATATTTTTCTTGTTTTTCATTTTTATCTTGGACCGTGTTGGCAATAACTACACAGAATTTAGATATGACTCAACTGAAATAGAAACATTAATAAATGACAAATTTCATATTAAGTTAATTAATACATATAATATTGTTATGCCGCTTAACGCCTGCAATACTGACCGATGTGTTTTTATTCTGCAAAGTCATTGATGCTGCAGCTTTTATGCTTCTTGCGAAGGCTTCTTCTGTGGTTTGATTATTACTTCCTAGTAAACAGCATTTTTGGAAGATATTGAGGGAAATCAGGGAGGTGTCGGGGTGGTGAACGAAATTTTCAAATGAAAAATGTTGGGTTTCGGGTAATGGAAAAGAAGTGTTGCAATAGAAGTGGACATGTCGAACACTGAAGAATGGCAGGGGAGTTGAACGAAGGTATCTGGGCGGGAACATACGAAATTAGATTGGTACTGGAGGAATGTTGCCATGTGATTCTGGGGAAATAAGGAGAGGTGCGGCACCGTAAAGTTTTCAATTATATGTGGTCATCCAATAGGGTGGATAACACACAGGAAACAGCTTGACTAAACAGATTATGCCTTCATTGGTTGGGATAGGACATAGCGAGTCTTTTGGAAGGAGTAGTGTGCCAGCGAGAAAGAAGGTGCTGACGTTTCAGGTTTTGTGGTTGTGTTTCTGTAGTAGACTCTGTAGGGTGCGTCAGATGGGACACGTTACTGACATTGCACTGCTCCACTTCCCTACTTCTAGCCAGAGATTTTCGGGAATAGCTCCAATGGAAATGGTTATTTTCCTACACCTTTACGGTTCTTCCTGCACTGGCATTTACAGCCGTTATTACAGAGAAGCAGTAAGCACTAAAACGTTTAGGGCCACTATTATTCACAAAACACTATATAGCTTTTTCCTAATACATGTTCCTAAGTGCGTCATTATTAATTTATCTGTCTAAAACAGTTTCTATATTTTATACAACATGCGGGCCTTCAAATAATAATAATGTGGTGTGGTAGCCCTCAACTACGCACCGACAGTCTCAGAGTTGAAATACTGAAAGGTTTTGGCTGGCTTCGTTGTCTAGGGGCTGGGTTATGTAGTTGCCGCATTACTAGTCAAATACTGCTGAGTCTACAGTATACAATATAAATGTACCCATGAATCAAATGGTCGAAGGTTCCTATCTCACGGCAGTTGCGAATTTTGAACGTAACATAGACATTTATAAATGAAAGATTGCAATTAAATAAGTTCTGCAGGTACTATTTTAACGACTTTAAATGATGAGTAAGATAGCACAAGTACCTTTAAGAATGCTCTTTATTACTGGAAAACACTTATTGGTGTCGATGGTCCAGCAATTAAATAAAATGTTAGTTGAATAATAGGGAAACAGTAGAGTCCTACTTCGCGTAATTAGTTATGAACAACAACGTAGCTCGCGAAAAAGTCACTCCTAAACGCATACTTCGTTTTCACTGCAGAAGCCACGGCAGTCTCACAAGTGCACAAGTCAGCACTACGAAATAGTTCTATCTGCCACTACCACGTGCCAACTGCTCCACTTTCCAAGACATTCCCGCAAATGTGCGTCCATTACGCCGTACTGTCCAGGACTCTCTCGTGTCCTCTCTCGTACTGACCAGAACTCCCCTGTCCTCTCTCCGAAACGATG
Source organism: Schistocerca americana (assembly GCF_021461395.2). NCBI lineage: Eukaryota > Metazoa > Arthropoda > Insecta > Orthoptera > Acrididae > Schistocerca > Schistocerca americana. Next base: position 745,197,886 of record NC_060122.1, on the reverse strand, counting down.
CTACTCTCCCCCACTTCCATGCAGTCACTCCATGTGTCCTTTTTGGAACTATCGCTGTGTTTGGCTAGAGTGCTCCCACCCTGTCTCCAAGGCAACACACACTAACAAATATAATGAAACACATTTTAGGTACTGGATTTACATTCAAATAACTTGAAATTAAATAAATATTCCTACAGCTGGACCATAAACGTGCTCTCACACACATTATTAAATACATAAATAAATCAAATAATTAAAGGAACAGAAACAAAAGGTAAGCCAGCAGCCTAATGTCTCTCTGCTTCCTAAAACACAGTAAATATTTAACCAGTTTCTTCATGAATAGGACATATCGGATATAAACAAAGACATAGATGATGAAATATATTTATAAGCATGCTGCCACCGTTTCTTCATGTCACTGTGGAGTACTTATGGCCACCAATTTAGGTTTACACTAATAGCTTTTTAATATGCAAAGATCAGGACATTCCTCAAACTGGGGAACTATCAAGAATGAGGTTCCACAAGGGTCAGTCTCGGGACCTTTGTTGTTCTTAATATACAGGGTGATTCAAAAACAATACCACAACTTTAGGAATTTAAAACTCTGCAAAGACAAAAGGCAGAGCTAAGCACTATCTGTCGGCGAATTAAGGGAGCTATAAAGTTTCATTTAGTTGTACATTTGTTCGCTTGAGGCGCTGTTGACTAGGCGTCAGCGTCAGTTGATGCTAAGATGGCGACCGCTCAACAGAAAGCTTTTTGTGTTATTGAGTACGGCAGAAGTGAATCGACGACAGTTGTTCAACGTGCATTTCGAACGAAGTATGGTGTTAAACCTCCGGTTAGGTGGTGTATTAAACGTTGGTATAAACAGTTTACAGAGAATGGGTGTCTGTGCAAAGGGAAAAGTTCTGGACGGCCGAGACAGAGCACTTCGTCACTGGCCTCCAAGAAGCCCTGATCTTACCCCCTGCGATTTTTTCTTATGGGGGTATGTTAAGGATATGGTGTTTCAGCCACCTCTCCCAGCCACCATTGATGATTTGAAACGAGAAATAACAGCAGCTATCCAAACTGTTACGCCCGATATGCTACAGAGAGTGTGGAACGAGTTGGAGTATCGGGTTGATATTGCTCGTGTGTCTGGAGGGGACCATATTGAACATCTCTGAACTTGTTTTTGAGTGAAAAAAAACCTTTTTAAATACTCTTTGTAATGATGTATAACAGAAGGTTATATTATGTTTCTTTCATTAAGTACACATTTTTAAAGTTGTGGTAATCTTTTTGAATCACCCTGTATAAACAATATATATTAATGACTTGCCATTCTATATTCATGAAGAGGCAAAGTTAGTTCTCTTTGCTGGTGATACAAGTATAGTAATCACACCTGACAGACAAGAATTAACAGATGAAATTGTCAATACTGTCTTTCAGAAAATTACTAAGTGGTTCCTTGTAAACGGACTCTCACTGAATTTTGATAAGACACAGTACATACAGTTCCGTACAGTGAATGGTATGATGCCATTAATAAATATAGACCTTAATCATAAGCACATAGCTAAGGTAGAATATTGCAAATTCTTAATATAAGAGATTAAATTGGGAGAAACATGTTGATGATCTGCTGAAACGTTTGAGTTCAGCTACTTATGCAATAAGGGTCATTGCAAATTTTGGTGATAAACATCTTAGTAAATTAGCTTACTACGCCTATTTTCACTCATTGCTTTCATATGGTATCATATTTTAGGGTAATTCATCGCTGTGGAATAAAGTATTTATTGCACAAAAGCGTATAATCAGAATAATATCTGGAGTCCACCCAAGATCATCCTGCAGACATTGATTTAAGGATCTAGGAATATTCACAGTAGCTTCTCAGTATATATACTCTCTTATGAAATTTGTTATTAACGACCAAACACAATTCAAAAGTAATAACAGTGTGCATAACTACAGTACTAGGAGCCGGCCAAAGTGGCCGTGCAGTTAAAGGCGGTGCAGTCTGGAACCGCAAGACCGCTACGGTCGCAGGTTCGAATCCTGCCTCGGGCATGGATGTTTGTGATGTCCTTAGGTTAGTTAGGTTTAACTAGTTCTAAGTTCTAGGGGACTAATGACCTCAGCAGTTGAGTCCCATAGTGCTCAGAGCCATTTGAACCATTTTTTACAATACTAGGAGAAAGGATGATCTTTACTATTCAAGATTAAATCTAACTTTGGGACAGAAAGGGGTGAATTATACTGCCACTAAAGTCTTTGGTCACTTACCAAATAGCATCAAAAATCTGGCAGATAACCAACAAGTATTTAAGAAGAAATTAAAAGAATTTCTGAATGACAACTCCTTCTACTCCATAGACGAATTTTTAGATATAAATTAAGAAAAAAAATTATTAAGAAATAAAAAAACACAAAAATAAAAAAGTTGTTATATTAACTTAAGTATGTTGTTAAATTAATTTAATTATGTCATGTGTTGGAAAATTTGACTCGTTCCACATCATTAGGAAATATCGTATTCATGATCCATGGAACTAGTGTTAATCTAATCTAGTCTAATCTAATCTGATCTGACGCCTCGATCGACAAAATCGGATGAACCGTTTAGATTTTGGAAATTCGTTGCTGGGTGTTACTTGTGTAATGTACCGTCAGATACTAAACTTTAAACTAATAAAGATATTGAAAATCTTGTTACACCATCAGAGTCGTCATACAAATAATGGTAATCTACATGTTTCCTTTTGAGGTATCATGTTTCACCTGGCTACTATTAATTTCTATACGAACTGTGAAATGTCTGCCATTAAGGTTTCACAAAGTCCGCCATCTTTGGCACTCCTGGCATATCTCCTTCATCAACACAGTGTCACCGCGTGGTCGGCCTGGACCTCGGCTAACGTTGGCACCGACGAGCCGCCGCCCACCGAAAGGCGAAACGCCAACTCCAAACTTAGAATATTTTCAAGGCGCCACAACTAGCTCCTCACAAACACACATGAAACTTCCAGAAACACATTTCACGGATATTACAGTGTGATGTAAATGGTTGTGCTTTACTTTTTTGCATAATATTTCGGCAATTCCATGTCAGGTCAGCAGTGCTCTCCAAACATACGCACACAAGTTTTAGGTGCAAATGTTGCCATTCCTTCCACAACAATACACAGCAGGAGAAGATAGTGGCACACGTCGAGAAAGATATCGTTGTCATTGAATATCGTACTCTCCTGCATGTTACAACAGTGCAACGACAAACCAGAGTGAGGTTTCATGAAGATGTAACGAGTGGATAACATTCAGTAACGATATCTGCAATTCAGAATTGCAGGATACGTAAGTGAGTGGATCAGCCATCACTGTGTGAAGAAACGGCCGACTGAGTGGGACAGCTAATAGAAAAGGCTGTTTCCATAACAAACGTCTATTTATCGATGAGGCAACATTTTCTTTGTCCGTGTCTGTATCATAGATCTCTTAACTATACTGCAGCACGTTTGCGATTTAGAAGTTATTGATTTCTGTCCTGTTGTACAATCTCCCATAAAGCATTTTCGACCCTTAATTCCTTTGTGGACCTGTATATATGTCTAAAACCTGTCGCTTTCCACGGCTGAGATCAACTATGTGGGCTAGTCAAGAAGAAAAATAGCCTTCCACTCGACGCACATATAAGCACTCAGGAATTATTGAACACTTCGCTGGGAATGGATTGAATCACTCCTGATAAAACACTGATAATTCCTACAACAGCCTCCACGTTCACTCAAGCTACCCAGTAGAACTGTTCCGCAGGGTCAGTTTATATTACACATTTACCAGTGCATCTACTGGAACTAAATGCATCTGCCACCTATGCCTTCGAAGAGAATGATGCGAATATGTTAAAAATGTTCTAAAGCTTTACTGCAGAATAGGTACGTAATGAGTCAAGACTTCTAAATTTAGCAGTATTGGATAAGAACTAAATTTTACGTGTCTCTTGTTCTGCATCTATTAGACGACTCTAAGCGTTATTTCATGGAATCCCCAAAATACTTCAGATGCAACACGAAGCCTTTTGTTGAAGCACAAATTAAAATCTGCCTCTATAACTAAATATTTATTGCAGAAATACGTTATGTCACATAGTTAATCAAATTTATAAAATTCACTGATCTCTACATACAGATCTATACACCGCAAACCACTGTGAAATGCATGTTAGAAGGTAAGTCCCACTGTATCAGTTATTAGAACTTTTTGCGGTTCCATTCTAAATACGGAGGGCGAGATGAATGAGTGTTTAAATGCCTCAGTGTTTGCTGGAATTAATCTTGCCCTGACGATTTATAAGGGACCGACACTTAGGAGGTTGTAGTATATCCCTGGAATTGGTTCTTGAAATTTTTAAGTAGGCCTTCTTGGATGGTTTATCTCTATACTTAAGAGTAAGCCATTTCAGTTTTTTCACAATCTCCGTGACCCGGTATCGCGGATTAAACAAACCTGTTACCATTCATGGTGCCCTCCTCTGTATATGTCCAACGTCCCCTATCAGTTCTACTTACTACCAATCCCACACACATGAGCAATATTCTAGGATGGGTCGCACGAGTGATTTGTAAGGAACATCATCACTGCATTTGCTAGTATTCTACCAACAAACTTAGTCTACCATCTGTTTTATCCGCTACTGAGTCTATGGGCTCATTCCATGTCATATAACTTCCAAGTGTTGGATACAGGTATTTGTATGAGCGGATCAATTCTGTGGCTATTTGATATTATAGTTAGAGAAAATACCCTTTTTTAGTTTTGTGAAGTTCACAGTATTACATTGATGAATATTGAAGCAAGTTGCCAATCAAAGCGATACTTTGAAATCTTATCTGAACATTTCCGCAGCTTCTTTCACACTGTACTTCATCACAGATAACTGCATCATCTGCAAAATGTCTGAGTTTACTGATGATATTTTCCGAAAGGTCGTTAATACAGCCGGCCGCCGTGCCCGAGTGGTTCTAAGCGCTTCAGTCCGGAACCGCGCGACCGCTACGGTCGCAGGCTCGACTCCTGCCTCGGGCATGGATGTGTGTGATGTCCTTAGGTTAGTTAGGTTAAGTAGTTCTAAGTTCTAGGGGACTGATGACCTCAGACGTCCCATAGTGCTCAGAGCCATTTGAACCATTTATTGTCATTAATACACTGATCAGCCAGAATATTGGCCACCGACCCGCTATTGATGTAAACACATCCACGTGGCAGCTTCGTCACCTGGCGAGGAATGACTGCTAGTCAGACAAAATGGCTCTGAGCACTATAAGACTTAACTTCTGAGGTCATCAGTCCCCTAGAATTCAGAACTACTTAAACCTAATTAACCTAAGGACATCACACATATCCATGCCCGAGGCAGGATTCGAACCTGCGACCATAGCGGTCGCGCGGTTCCAGACTGAAGCACCTAGAACCGTTCGGCCACAGCGGCCGGCGCTAGTCAGACACACGAAAAGTGCATGTAGTATATCGAGCGTCCTGTCCGTGTATAGGATGGGGAAGCCGCGCGATCTATCTGAGTTTGATTGAGGGCAAATTTTGATGGGCCGGAGGCTCGGCACGAGCATTTTGGAAACAGAACGGTATTAGAGGAGTACCGTGGTCAGTGTCTTCAATACGTGGCGAAACCGTGTACAGACGTCGTGAGGTTGGGCGGCCACCACTCAGTACAGATGCCGGACGTCGTAGACTGGTGCACTGGTGAAACAGGACGGGCGGCGAACTGTGGCGGAATTAACATCAAAATTTAATGCTGGGCAGATTGCGAGTGTGTCTGAACACACAGTCCACTGAACTCCGATAGGCCTCCTCAGCTGACGCCCCCTGCGTGTGCCAATGTTAGCACGACGACATCGGCACGAGACCTTTGGCACTGGACATTGGAACAGTGGCAGAGAGTTGCATGGTGTGATGAATCCCGGTACCTTCTTCATTATGCCAATGGGAGGGCGCGAATCCTTCATCTTACAGAGGAGCAACTCCTTCAATCCTGTACTGTGGGACGGAGACATGCTGGCGAGCCGGCCGCTGTGGCCGAGCGGATCTAGGCGCTTCCGCCGGAACCGCGTGGCTGCTACGGTCGCAGGTTCGAATCCTGCCTCGGGCATGGATGTGTGTGATGTCCTTAGGTTAGTTAGGTTTAATTAGTTCTAAGTATAGGAGACTGATGACCTCAGATGTTAAGTCCCATATCGCTTAGAGGCATTTGAATTTGAACCACGCTGCCGGCGGCTCCTTTATGCTCTGGGGTACATTCACGTGGGTATTCATGGGTCTTGCGTGGGTCCAGCAGAGAGCGTGAACGGCACCGTGACGGCCAAGGAGCACCGTATACCGGTTACACACTACATACTCCTCTTCATGACGGTAATGTTTCCCAACGGCAGTCGTATTTCAACAAGATAATGCGCCGCACCACAAGGCCACAGTTGTGACGGTGTGTTCGAGGAACACAGTGGCTAATTTCAGTTAATGTGCAGGTCCCCCAGCTCCCCAGGTCTTAACTCGACCGATCTGGCACGGGACTGGACCATGGCGTCAGAGTTCATTGGAACCCCCTTCCCGAAATTTACGGGAATTAAGTGCCTTCTGATGTGGCGTCAGCTCCCTGCAGCGACCTGCCAAGGCCCCACTGCTGAAATGCAACGAGCGTCGCTGTTGTTATCTGAGTCAAAGGTGGACATTCCGGCTATTAGGTAATTGATCACTAAGTTCTTGCTAATCAGTGTACACAATATGAACAGCAGGGGTCTCGAGACGCTACTCTGGGGTACAACGGAAGTTACTTCCACATCTTTCAATGATTCTCCATCCAAATAAACTTGCTTCGTCCTCACTATCAATAAACCCTCAATCAAATGGCTCTGAGCACCATGCGACTTAACTTCTGAGGTCATCAGTCGCCTAGAACTTAGAACTAATTAAGGACATCACACATATCCATGCCCGAGGCAGGATTCGAACCTGCGACCGTAGCTGTCCCGCGGTTCCGGACTGAGCGCCTTGAACCGCTAGACCACCGCGGCCGGCAAACCCTCAATCAAATCACAAATTTCGCTTGATACCCCATACTATCATACTTTTGATAGCGTATATGAGGTCCTGAGTCAAATGTATTTGGAAAAACAAGAAAAACTGCATCTACCTGATTTCCTTGATCCAAGGTCACCGGTATCTCGTGTGAGAAAAGTGCGAGCTATGTTCCACATGATCTATGTTATCGGAATCCATTCTGGTTGGCATGGTGGAGGTCATTCTCTTCGAGATATCTCCTCTTCTTTTGGCTAAGAGTATGTTCTAAGACTTTATAACAAATCGAAATCAAGGCTGTTGGTCGGTAGTTTCGTGGATCAAGCTTCTGCCGTCCTTGTAAACGCGTGTGACTTGTGATTTCTTCCAAATAATGGGTACTAAAACAGTGGCTAGCTAAGCCGGAAATCTAGTGCAAAATCTGACAGGGATTCTATTGGACCTTTGAGCTTTTTTCAGTTTTAACGATTTCAGCTGTTCCTCAACACCACTGGCAGTGTACGGTGTATTTTGGCGGCAGGACGATTGCTCTACAGTCAGCTTCAAATTCCGGTTCTCTAAATTTTTTCGATAGTGTTTCTCGAAAAGAACGTCGCCTTCCCTCCATAGGTTCCCATTTCAGTTCCCGAAGCATTCCATAACACTTAAGTGTTCCTCGAACCTACCGGTAACAAATTTAGCAGCCCGTCTCTGAAATCATTCGATGTCTTCCTTCAATCCGACAAGATAGCATCCCAAACACTCGAGCAGTACTCAAGAAGAGGTCGCACCAGCGGTTTCATTTACAGATGAACACTCTTTCCTAAAATTCTTCCAACAATCCGAAGTCCACACTCGCCTACACTACTACAGTTCTCACATGCTACTTCCGTTTCATGTCGCATTGCAACGCTACGCCCAACTATTTTAAAGACTGGACTGTGTCTTCCAGGACGCTAGCAATACTACACCACAGCATCATCAGCAAAACAACCGCAGATTGGTGCCCACCCTGTCCGCTAAATCATTTATGTATATAGAGAACAACAGAGGTCCTGTCACACTTTCCCGGGCCACTCCTGACAAGGCATAACATCTGTCCACATACAAATCAATCTATCACGTGGGAAACTTTTAAACTTGAGCCAGAGCTCTTCTACATGGTCTTGCCCTTTCCAAAAAGTTTCAAGTTATTCGTTAAGATAAGATGGTACTGCTTTTTTATGCGAAAAAGAAAAATAACAACAAAGCGTAAAACACTGGCGTCTGCCTTTATCTAATTTAGCGGTGTGGTCTATCTCCATTTCTGCATTTCTTTTGCTATCGTGAGTTTCATTTCCTATCTCATTGGTGAGTGAGTGGACAGTAACTTTAGTGCCAGTAACAGCCTTTACATACGACCAGAATTTCTATCGGTTTTATGAAAGACCAATTGATAAAATTCTGCTGCGGTAATGACTTAAGGCTTCATTCATTCCTCTCTTGACAGCCAAATACGTCTCATTCAGCAACTTTCCTTAACATCTAATATGATGTAGTCTGTGTTTCTTTAGGAGTTTCTTTATTGTGACAGTAGGCCGTGGGGCATCCCTCCCATCATGAACTGTTCTACTGGATACACATCTATCCAGTACGTAGGTAACTTTTAGGCTTGAGCTGGAGCTCTCCTGCATGCTCCTTTCATGTGCTAAAAGTTTCAAGTTCCTCGTTAAGATAAGGCGGTACTGCTTGTTCATAGAAGAAAAGGTAACATTTAAAGCTTTACGCCTTTTCATAGTTTATCGGTATGGTCTATCTCCATCCACAACTACAGTGAAACTCCATTAATTATTCTACATGCCACTATTAGTTTGTGTCAATTTACCATTTTCTGGTGCAGGTATGAAATGATAGATATACCGTCAACTAATTACTCACCGGAAGTGGACGTGGAGAACAGGATTGATGCTGCAGATGTCACTTTTGCACGTCTCCTACAACAGGTCTTACTGAATGAAGCACTGACAACATGCACCCTAATGATCTATCGAGCAGTTGTTGTTTCTACGATGCTGTGATTGAGAAATCTGGAGGCTATATCGCTGTGTTGTTAAGAAGCTAGAACGATTCAACCTACAAAAGTTTAGATACATTATGAACATGAAATGAGGTGACTCTATATCAGACACTATTATTCCTGAGAGAGCGACCTTGTGCACTGTAGTAGTCACGGTTATTGGCCATCAGCTCAGATGGACCGGGCATGTCAGTTGAGGAGAGCAACAGATTTCCTCGACAAGCCCGGCCACGCCCTCCAGCCACGCCTCACATCCTTATTACGTGTAATCTATCTGCCTAGGATTGGTCTGCAAACCATCAAAAACATCTCCATACCTGAAATGCGAAGCAACAGTGTTGTAAGACGTACGTTGCTTTCGTACTTCTTTAATTGATTTTACGATCGATTAATTTAACTTGGCATCGTATTATGTATTTTGCCTGTTTTCCATTCTCTGAATTAATGCCTATACGCAGACAAAGTGTTCGTATAGCCTGCGTTGTGGCCGAGCGGTTCTAGGCGCTTCAGTTCGGAACCGCGACACTGATACGGTCGCAGGTTCGAATCCTGCCTCGGGCATGGATGTGTGTGATGTCCTTAGGTTAGTTAGGTTTAAGTAGTTCTAAGTTCTAGGGGTCTGATGACCTCAGATGTTAAGTCCCATAGTGAGCAGAGCCATTTGAACCATTTTTAAGTATCTTTTCTGATCGTCAAATGCAACCCTGCATCAGTTCACTGTAGTGTATGAAAATGTACGTTTTTTGAAGACGGATTTCTGCTCCCTCTTGATGATGGAGCATAGGGAGGCTTCGTTTGCTTTCATGGCATAAATCGGTTGGACTCACTTAAAAAGACTCTTCGGGTGCAGTTGGACATGTTGCTTTGGGAACTATGTGACTGTCGGAGTACGCCGATGTAGAACAAGACATTTCCGCCACATTTTCTGGAGAGGTATTTGACCAGCTCGTCAGATTCCTCGGGAGAGGCTTCTGATAGCTTCTTCTCGGAAGAAGGACGCCAGACAAGGTGTATTCCTGCACGCTCTTCTTGTGTCTGATTGGTCTGCACCGTCGCACAGAAAAGCGTGACAGATTACACTGTACATCAATGAAAATGTAAATCGAATGAACATAGCCAATTCCTATCATTTCTAATGTGCTGATCCCAAATACCACAAAGGTAATTGAAAATAAGCTCAAGTTTTCATTTTACATTGTTTTATTACAGTGAGATAATTATATACGGAATTTTATGTTGAGTTTAAAATCAAATATTATAATGGTTTGTCAAAGTCATAATAATTAGTAACAATGGATTATATTACTGTCCCTAGTCTTACTTTTTTGGATATAAACATTTTGATACCAGTTTTAGTGATCTTTTTGTCTCCCACCTCTTCAACTTCAGTGACTTTATTAATGCATGTAATAATTTTTGAACATTTGTATGTATACTAAATATTGCTGCTTTCTCTGTGAATGGGGTAGCCGAGCTCGTGCATCTCATTACAGTAAACATAAATGGCCCACCAGAAAATCTCTTCAACCAGGTATAAAGAACATTGAGAGTGAACCTCTAGTACACCCTAAAAAGATTCTGCTCCGGCACTTGCACATCAAGTTGGGTCTCATGAAAACTTTGTTAAGGGTATGAACTAAGATGTTGACGCGTTTAAGTACTTACGGCAAAAATTTCCTTACTTCAGTGATGCCAAAGTAAAGGAGGGCTTTTTTGTAGGCCCACAGATTCGAGAGCATTCTGGAGGCCATACTTTTGATGGAATCATTCAAGGTGATGAGAAGTATGCTTGGGAATGTTTTAAGACAGTCTGTTTACAGTTCTTAGAGAACAAACGAGAATTAGTTCACTAGGCGATTGTAGGTAACATATTGTCATCTTATAAAAAAACTTGGTTGCAACATGTCATTGAAAATTCATTTCTTACATAGTCATCTTGACTTCTTCCCCAAAGATTGTGGTGCAGTAAGAGCTCAACATGGGGAGCGATTTCATAAAGATATTGCCATATTTGAGAAGAAGTAAGCCGGAAAATGGAGCCCTACTATTTTAGCAGATTACTGCTGGACTGTCATAAGGTATGTTCCCGTGTATGTCTATAAACGTCAAGCCAAGCGAAAACGGCATATTCTGAATTTATCTCTCAACAAAATACACTCCTGGAAATGGAAAAAAGAACACATTTACACCGGTGTGTCAGACCCACCATACTTGCTCCGGACACTGCGAGAGGGCTGTACAAGCAATGATCACACGCACGGCACAGCGGACACACCAGGAACCGCGGTGTTGGCCGTCGAATGGCGCTAGCTGCGCAGCATTTGTGCACCGCCGCCGTCAGTGTCAGCCAGTTTGCCGTGGCATACGGAGCTCCATCGCAGTCTTTAACACTGGTAGCATGCCGCGACAGCGTGGACGTGAACCGTATGTGCAGTTGACGGACTTTGATCGAGGGCGTATAGTGGGCATGCGGGAGGCCGGGTGGACGTACCGCCGAATTGCTCAACACGTGGGGCGTGAGGTCTCCACAGTACATCGATGTTGTCGCCAGTGGTCGGCGGAAGGTGCACGTGACCGTCGACCTGGGACCGGACCGCAGCGACGCACGGATGCACGCCAAGACCGTAGGCTCCTACGCAGTGCCGTAGGGGACCGCACCGCCACTTCCCAGCAAATTAGGGACACTGTTGCTCCTGGGGTATCGGCGAGGACCATTCGCAACCGTCTCCATGAAGCTGGGCTACGGTCCCGCACACCGTTAGGCCGTCTTCCGCTCACGCCCCAACATCGTGCAGCCCGACTCCAGTGGTGTCGCGACAGGCGTGAATGGAGGGACGAATGGAGACGTGTCGTCTTCAGCGATGAGACTCGCTTCTGCCTTGGTGCCAATGATGGTCGTATGCGTGTTTGGCGCCGTGCAGGTGAGCGCCACAATCAGGACTGTATACGACCGAGGCACACAGGGCCAACACCCGGCATCATGGTGTGGGGAGCGATCTCCTACACTGGCCGTACACCACTGGTGATCATCGAGGGGACACTGAATAGTACACGGTACATCCAAACCGTCATCGAACCCATCGTTCTACCATTCCTAGACCGGCAAGGGAACTTGCTGTTCCAACAGGACAATGCACGTCCGCATGTATCCCATGCCACCCAACGTGCTCTAGAAGGTGTAAGTCAACTACCCTGGCCAGCAAGATCTCCGGATCTGTCCCCCATTGAGCATGTTTGGGACTGGATGAAGCGTCGTCTCACGCGGTCTGCACGTCCAGCACGAACGCTGGTCCAACTGAGGCGCCAGGTGGAAAAGGCATGGCAAGCCGTTCCACAGGACTACATCCAGCATCTCTACGATCGTCTCCATGGGAGAATAGCAGCCTGCATTGCTGCGAAAGGTGGATATACACTGTACTAGTGCCGACATTGTGCATGCTCTGTTGCCTGTGTCTATGTGCCTGTGGTTCTGTCAGTGTGATCATGTGATGTATCTGACCCCAGGAATGTGTCAATAAAGTTTCCCCTTCCTGGGACAATGAATTCAAGGTGTTCTTATTTCAATTTCCAGGAGTGTATGTAATTGTATATACCGTACATATGGACATTTAACATTTGTAGTCCTTTATACACATAACGGCACTGAAATTTATCAATGCATAACACATAATTCAAGTAATTATTCACTTAAAATTTGTTACGCTAAATCTTGGAACATGAATGCATATTTAGTTAGAGAGTTATTTATACGAAAATGTAGATTACTTCTAAAAAAAACTAGAGCTAAAATTTATGAATATGATGACTTTGTATCGTTTATACTGAAATAAACACAACTAACTCAAAATCATGAAATTTAAACACTTTCACTTTAAATTTGTTGTTCAGTGTTATTGATCGGTGAGGACTGCCGAAAAAATTGTGACCAATGTGCCGTGCCGTCTCGGTCGCTGGAGTGAACGCAGATTGATCTGGAGACGCGGACAGTCGTGATACCTTTGGTGGGCGGCGGTTGGGGGGGGGGGGGGGGGGGGGAGGGTGTTGAAAGTTCTGTCAGATATTTTGGAATTGTATAAAGCTCAGGAAGACTGCATTGGGAAGCTGTAGATGTTGCGAAGGATAATTTCGTTGCTGGGTGTGGTCAGATAGCAGCTAGGAGTGAGTAACTGTGGGTAAATTCAATAGCGAGGTCCTCAGGAGCTGTAGTAGATTCTTGTCAGATGCAGTAGATGTTGGAAGACTGTATAGGTAGCTTGCGCAAGGAGCTCCACCCTGCAAGCTGAAATGGTCAGAAACATGCAATTGAATGCTTAACGGAGTAACTGATGGTTCATCAGTATTTCATCTTTCCACACCTGAAGAACATTTAAATAATGAGACAAGCTAGAATCACTGTTTCAGTTTGCTTTGGTATCCGGTTGGTTCTTACAGAAAGACTTAGTTCCGAAATGGTCCATCCTGTTGTTAACTGCTGAAGCTTTAGTTAGTGGAGCTCTGACTTGCATCCCTCAGTTTGTTCCGTTAGTGATTTGTAGCTTCCTTTGCTAGAGTGTCACTGCTCGGTTTCGTTTTCCATAGTTTCTTTAACAGCGTATGTCTCGTGTTTGCACGAGAAACACTCCTCCAAGGAAGTATCAGTTTCCTCATCGCATAGACTACGCTCCATGCTGATCTTTCGTCCTCTCAGTTTCCACTCAGTGGAGAATAATTACGGGATGATTTGATGAAACAATTTTCCGTTCTTATAGTGTCAAATGCCATGCCAACGGGTCAGGAGAGCGTTAATAAATGTCGTAGTTTGCAGTGCTTCTTTAAAACCTACCACTCTATACGCTCCACGCAGATGTAATCGGTAGTAAGTATCGGAAAGGTGCCAATTGCCTGCAAAGATTTAGTCATTGTCATCCTAAGGCTGTACTGTTTTAGCGTTACCTTGCAAAGGGTTAGAATAAGATCTCTGTCTTAAATTCGGGTCTCATATGATTCATTTCTCTGTAGATAGAACACCGTACGCCCATTGCATTTACGGCTGACGAACGATTCGGAATTATAATACGTTGGAATGTCCGATATAGGAAGACACTGATATTTGATGTGCCTCTTCGGGTTAAAACGACGCAAGATGCAGCGCAAGTGGTTGTGGACTGGAAGGCTGTACCAGGAAACATGAAAGGGCAGAATCATTCATAGTTACACAAGCTGATCCTATTTTACGTCAGATTACAATTAACAAACAAGTTTTTCAGTTGATTAGGAAGCACCTTTAAACAGTAATTTTTTTATCTCCAAGACAATGGAATTTTGACTACAAGTATCTAACCTGAATATAATTAATAACGAGGCACTTACTCAGCCCTTTAAATAGCCAAAGACCATCCCAACACGAACTAGTTAGTGATTTTATCCCAGAACAATAAACAAGCCTCCTTCGCAACATTAGATTCTTTAACAATTTTGTGCAATAACAGTAATGATGATAAAGCTGCATTCAAACAGCGCTGCCTAAATAATTAAAAATTTTCCTCACTCAATGGTAACTACAAAATATTTTGCAAATCAGGTTTCTAACTAATTAAAAATTTTTAACAGTAATCCAGACGATAACGGTATATTTCAATAAGTCAAGGTAAATACAACCCTTGGCTCCACCTGAAAGCATGTCGAGACTCTTACCTCCAGATGAAACACAAGTCACAGGGCCCCTAAACAGGCTACTGGCCAGAAATTTCGAAAGGAGCTACATCTATAAAACTCTAAGACTGGACATAGGCAATCGCTGGCGGACCAGATACAATTCAAATACACTGAAGAGGCAAAGAAACTGGCATACCTGTCTAATATCGTGTAGAGCCCCCACGAGCACGCAGAGGTGCCGCCAAATGGCGTAGACTCGACTAATGTCTGATGTAGTGCTGGAGGGAATTTACACCATGAATCCCGCAAGGCTGTCGATAAATCCGTAGGAGTACGAGGGGCTGGAGATCTCTTCTGCACAGCACGTTGCAAGGCATCTCCGAAATGCTCAGTAACGTTCATTTCGTGGAGTTTGGTGGCTATCGGGAGTGTCTAAACTCGGAAGAGTGATCCTGAAGCCACTCTGTAGCAGTTATGAACGTGCAGGGTGTCACATTGTCATGTTGGAATTGCTCAAGTCCGCCGGAAGGTACAATGGATATGAATGGATGCAGGTGATAAGACAGGAATGCTTACGTACGTGTCACTTGTCAGAATCGTATCTAGACATATCAACGATCCCACATCACTCTAACTGCACACGCCCCACACCACTACAGAGCCTCCGCCAACTTGAACAGTCCCCTGCTGACATGCAGGATACGTGGATTCATGAGGTTGTCTCCATACCCGTACACGTCCATCCGCTCGATACAATTTGAAACGAGAATCGTCCGACCAGGCAAGATGTTTCCATAAATCAACAGTACAGTGTCGATGTTGACGGGTCCAATCGAGGCGTAAAGCTTTGTGACGCGCAGTCGTCAAGGGTAGGCTCCAAATGCCCATAAAGATGATACTTCATTGACTGGTTCGCACGCTGACACTTGCTGATGGCCCAGCATTGAAACCTGCAGCAATTTGTGGAAGGTTTGTACTTCTGTCACGTTGAACGATTCTCTTCAGTCGTCGTTGGTCCCGTTCCTGCAGGATCTTTCTCCGGCCGCAGCGATGTCGGAGATTTGGTGTTTTACCGGATTTCTGATATCCATGGTGCACTCGTGAAACAGTCGTAAGGGAAAATCCTCGCTTCACCGCTATCTCGGAGTCGCTGTGTCTCATTTCTCGTGCGCCGACTATAACACCACGTTCGAAGTCACTTAAATCTTGATAACCCGCCATTGTAGCAGCAGTAACCGATATAGCAACTGCGCCAGACACCTGTTGTCTTACATAGGCGTCGCCGACCCCAGCGCCGTGTTCGGCCTGTTTACATATCTCTTTATTTGAATACGCAAGCATATAGCAGTTTCTTTGGCGCTTCAGTGTATTATAAAATGATGCAACAGGAATATCAACTTAGTGACCAGATCTTTACATACATGTGGTAAAAGAGCTCTGTTTTTCGGCGCTTAAGTTTATAAATCTACATATACAGAACACCACATCGAGTATTTTCCCTTTAGTTTCTTTGCCTTCTTCTTTTTTAGACACTGGACGGAAGCACGAAAGGTTCAGAGCAGGCCAGACACTAGCGTCAGCCAGCACGGCTACGCCACAAGTACGAACACCTAGGGCGATGCTAATAATATTAGTGCATTCTGCACTGTCCAAGGGCTACACTACGCCAAACAGACCGGTCCATGGGAGCCCGTATTAACACGTAACCGAAAGAAACATATACGTAGAGAGCCGTTAGCAAGCTAATGAATGATTACAACCAAGCTCAGACATAATTCGTAACTTATGGCAAGAATGAGGCCAACACACTTTAGACCGAATTTAGACTTCAATACAACCCTATCACACATGTTTATGAGGCACTACGCAGATAAAATTTAGCTTTGCGATGCAGATACCTAAGACATTAAACAGAATTAACTGCTCTTCACGAAAGACGATCAAGTCTCCAATGTTAAAGAACAGCAAAACTAACTTTACTAAAGGACAATTACTAAGTTTGAGAGCCTTGTTCCTGTTGCCTAGCGTGAACATACAACTCACTTCCGCCCAATTCCAAGTCTTCGCAGCAGAACAGACAACCATAAACCAGACCAGGGGAAACAACAGATTCATATAATGGGCTATCCCAGTGTGAAGCTACAACGCAGTCCGAGCTATGAATTATTTCGCTTACTTAACACATGAAACTGTTTATATGATGTATAGTCTAGTGTAAATATGTATTGTAAATACTATGTTTAAATTATGTAATATTTAACATTGGCAAGTCAGGGCATATTTAGTTAACGTTGAAGTCGGAGAGATTGTTTCTTCGTGCCGCTGGGCGCGGGAGCGCGCCAGCGGGCAGTAGTAGCAGTGACGCCGTGCTCGGAGTAAGACGTACAGTCGAGTGCTGCTAGTCATAGCGGTGCTACATCTAACGGCTAGTGTGTGGATCTAAGTACGACGGGAAAGTAATGGTCGGCATATCTGGAAGCATGGCCGGGCAAGTTATTATGGATTAATGGGCATAGTGCTGAAGAAACGAGGACTTGAATGTGAAGCGCACTGTGGGCCCAAGTCGCAACAGGAAAAGCCCGATGCCACATTGTGTCGCTGCCGTTGACTTCCGTCGATCCACCGGCAACGAGGGAAGTAAGATCAACCTAATTTTCGTAGGATAAAATTGTAGAAGGCTTGCCAGTGACTGTGCTTTTCTCTGAAATTGAACAATTAATAACAAGCACTTTATAACCAAGTGTTGCAGTTACATTCCACCCGACAATAACACCAAGTAGGTTCCTTCCAATCCTTACCTTATTGAACCGAGTGTGTCACGCCATTATCAAGAGAAAATATGTTAATTATCAAATTATTTGCATAGACGGTGAACAGTAAATTTCAGACTGGTTATCGTAGTTAAGTGTTGCACTTAATAAGCTTACGCTAACCGTAGTAACTTAATAATAGACTGAAGTAATAAATTTGATTATTAAGATTTATTTCAATGCATATTCAGCTGAAGTTAATTCAACGGTATTTCATGAAACTATAAAGCTTATTCCACTTGACAATCCCCCAATTAATGTATTATTATCAGTCAGAACATAGTTAATCAATTATTGGCAATATATTTCATTATCAGTAGATTAAACTGTGCGAAGTACCTAATTTTAAAGGCAGAATGACAGTCCATTATTCAAACTCTCGATAGATAATTATCTGTGTTGTCAGCATTGCACTTAGCTGACAAATTATGAACAAAATAAGTGTAGTTAGATTGTTATGAGATTGTTTTATATGACTACTGAGCCTCACACAGCACTTACGTAAAAGTTCCCGTTCTACCTGCTGCGCTACAAACAGGTAAACTTTATTTTTGACACAATTATTTACGTACTTAACAGTACTGTCGCTCATCCGTAGAGCTGGTGACCGATTTTTAATTGCTTTTACGACTTAATCATTTCTTTCGGCAAAATTTCCACTGGTAAAATTTATTTCCAAATTATTTCCATTGTTTCATTTACCGATCGTTATTGAATGAAATTACTCATTAAATAACGATCAAGTTATAACGTCTCCTGTTTCCCGCGGAATAATCATTATTTACTTCGGATTCGGACGCGGATCAAAATTCATAATTCACGGTCATTGTCAACTTGTAATTTCGCAAATCCCGGGAAGCTTGGGGGTTTTATAGCAGCACCAGTGATTAACACGGACGGTTCACTTCATTTTGGGGAACCAAACCAGCAAGCAGCCGCCTGCGGTGTTGTTCAAGACAATAATCATGAAAACATGGCTACAAAGTGAGACAGCACATCAGATGAGCATCCCACAACCAACATGAACGCTGTCACCCACTCGCACTTCAAGGCACCGCCCACCAGCAAATCCAGGGTTTAGATAAATCCACACCTGCGGAAACACTCAGACAGTTCACCCCGGACATCCGCGGCACGGGCCAACGACTCGGTCGCGCAGGAGCTCCACTCCCGCTGTAGTTGTCCACCTCGCCAACCCGTGCAGAATCGACACCCGGCGCCGTCCGGAAGAGGGCTGCTCACAGTGGCCCGTTCCTCACTCCTCGCGACCCGGAGTCACTCCTTCCAGCTGCGCGAGACGTCCAGCGGACGGCGCTCCAGCCCAAGACAAACTCACAAAGGAAAGATAGCACGAAGTTCCCACATCGAAATAGCGCATGCGAGCCACATGGCTCAATACATTCCTATATTAATTACTCACAAGTTTTTCAATCATAACCCCTAGACGTCTACAACTGTTTGTACCACAAAAACCGTAATAAACTAACAAGTATCATAGAATGAAGGATTTTACGACCGGATGGCATAGCTGCTGGTAAACCTTTCGGTTTATGAGGTCATGGTCCAAGAAACTCTTTGTTCCTGGAGTTTCATCCAGGACTGCGCCTCTGAGGATCCCTGATATGTATAGACGCAACTCTGATAGCTGACACGTACGTAAGCATCCTGTCTGATTATCTGCGTCCATTAATGTCCATTGTGCATTCCGACGGACTTGGGCAGTTCCAGCAGGGCAATGTGACACCCCACCCCACCCCCCACTACAGAATGGCATCAGGACGACTCTTTTGAGTTTAAACACTTCAGCTGCCCACCAAATTCCCCAGACATGAACATTATTCAGAATATCTAGGATGCCTTGCAACGTACTGTGCTCCACCTCCTGGTACTGTTACGATTTTATGGACAGCCCTGGACGATTCATGGTGTCAGTTACCTCCAGAGCTATTTCAGACATTAGTCGAGTCCATGGCACGTCTTGTTGTGGTACTTCTGCGTGCTCGCGCTGGCCCTACACCGTATTAGCAGCTTTACCTTTTACTTTGGCTCTTCAGTGTATTTTACCCTCTATAGCCCCTGCACCACAGTTGTCCCACCCTGGCCAATCTCAAGTGGGATGAAGAGCTGGCCGGCCGGAGTGGCCGAGCGGTTAAAGGCGCTACAGTCTGGAACCGCACGACCGCTACGGTCGCAGGTTCGAATCCTGCCTCGGGCATGGACGTGTGTGATGTCCTTAGGTTAGTTAGGTTTAAGTAGTTCTAAGTTCTAGGGGACTTATGACCACAGCAGTTGAGTCCCATGGTGCTCAGAGCCATTTGAACCATTTTTGATGAAGAGTTGCACCGACTGTCTAATATTTCTTCCGATCAAGGTATGTAGAATTAAGGTCCACACTATTCAATCACTCCCTTGTTTTTTTTTCAGTAAAGAGGGCTCTCTTCCATATGTGCCTCGTCTCTCTACGTAACTCCCCGAAAGAGCTGAATATCTCACATTCGACATTTAACAGGTTTCCTATTGGACGTTGGTCTACATGAAGTCATTTTTCTGCTGTTCTCGTTGCTTCGCCTCTCTTTGGAGATCCTTCTGTATGCTGTAGTCAACCATTCTCAATTAACAAAAGGCTTGGTGTAATTACTTCCGAGTCACACTGTGGCATTGGTCACGATCTTACGTCTGCTTCTATTTCCAGCAATAAAGTACTTAGTGTTTCCTCATACATAATGAACCAAAACATTATGACCACTGCCCACCGAGAGGCTGAATGCCTCCTGTTGGTGTTGCGAGTACGTGCCGCAGTAATTCTGCCGAAGATTAGATAATGGCTGGAAAAGCCAAAATTGACAGATGTAAACGGTTTTGAGAAATGGCGCATTGTTGTGGCGCTGCGGCTGGAATCGGGAACTTCTGAAACGGCGAAGCTGGTCGCCTGTTGGCGTACTACTTTCGGGACCACCTAAGGGAAGTGGTTGAAGTATGGTGGAAGAACCAGTAGGCCGTATTGTATTGGGCGATCAGGTCTCATCACAAAACGATGACGTCGGAGGTTCCCCACTGTGTAATCCAGGATAGGTAATGATCTGTGGCAGATCAGAAGACAGAGTAAAAACTGGTCCAGGCACAAGTGTTTCGGAGCACTCCGTTCAAAGACCGTTGTTGAACAACGACTTCCACCTCACACAACCCCTACGTGTTCTTGTGCTGACCCAATGACATCATCAGTTATGAGTGCAGTCCGTAGAGCATCACTGAGTTTTCACAGAGGATCAGTAGAAATGTGTCGCCTGTCGTATGAATCGCGTTTCTTCTTATATGAGGTAGATGGACGAGTCCTTACACGTCGTCATCGAGTCGAATGACGGCACGAAACATACGCCGCGTCACAAACGCAAACCGGAGAGAGCAGTCCTGTATTGTAGGATACATGGGCATCTGTGGGATCTGAGGTCGTAATCGAAAGAATCATGACAGCAGTGAACTACGTGAACATTATGGCAGACCACCTGCATCGCTTCGTGCTTGAAATCTTCCCCTACTGCGATGACGTATTCCAGCAGGATAATCGTCCGTGCTGAAAGTTCAGAATCGTGCTGCAGTGGTTTGAGGAGCATTACAGTGAACTTACATTCATTTCTTGGGCAGAAAATGTGTCTGGTCTGTACCCACTAGCACACACATCGGGCACCAACTGCGTCTCCGTAAACCGCCATCCCGTAGTTTGCGGGAACCACTTGACCTGCGCGTAGGCATCTGGTGCTACATATTTGTGGAAGACTGTTAAGGACGTGCAGAGTACATGCCAAGTAGAATCTATGTTGTACTGTGTTTGGAAAGTGGAACAAAACGCTATAAAACAGGTGGTCATTTTGTCTTCCCTCATTGGTGTATACTAGCGGTTCTTCTAAGAATCTTTCTCTGGAAGCGTTTCATTGTGCCTTCAATACGTTCCTACCAGCCTCTCTACTGAGGTGCACATGGTAGAATAAACGTCCAAGAAACACTCTGGTGAGCGAAGTGCTTGTTGTTATTCGTGTCCTCGCAAAATGAGAAGGGCACTTTAGTTATGTGTTCGAGACTTGAAATCTTTTTGCAATATTCGAATAAACAGAGTTCGGCAATTCTCTTCTCGCATAAAATATTGGGAATGTCATAAAAAATTTGTTGGTGCTTTGACTGGTGGAATACAGCCTTGGAGTGTGAGTCCAGCTGCAAGACGAAATGTGAATTCCGCTTTTTTCACGTCCTTGATCGAGAGGTAAGAGCGGACGCAGCATACAACACTGCAGCACAGAGTCACATAAACCTCGGCGCAGAATTTAAACAATACACTTTTCCACTCCCGAAAAATCTTAAGTAAACTCTGTCAGTATTGTGACTTTCATACAAGAGCAGAGTAGTGAAGCTTTAATAATAAAATACTGAAATGCAAGCAGCTCTTCCTATCGTTTGTTTATACTACTGCATTCTTTGACTGTCCCCGTGTAGCGGTAACTGAGACAGCGCAATCTATTGACAGTTCCTTGCACTAAATCCTGTAATTCTGCCGCACGACTTCATTTCCCATACTACGTCACTGCAAGACACGATGACGGAGACTGATAAAGATGTACATGGGCGCAATTTGAAATGGAAAGAACAATAGTAACACTGTTTACAACGGAAATCGATTTGCTCTCCGACATAAGACAATGACATCGACATCATAAATTTGAGTTATTAATAGCGAATACTCTGTTCAGGAATCACAAGAGGTGGAGGAGTATTTGGAATCAGAAATACAGAAGTGAGAGAGGAAAACGTAGTAGCTGCAAAGAATCCGCTGGTAACAAAAGAAGTACTTCAGTTGATCGATGAAAGAAGGAAGTACAAAAATTTTCAGGGAAATGCAGGAATACATGAACAGAAGTCACTTAGGAATGAAAGAAATATTAAGTGCAGGGAAGACAAGGTGAAATGGTTGCAGGCAAAATGTTAAGTAATCGAAAAAGAAATGACAGTAGATAGAACTGTCTCAGCATACAGGAAAGTCAAAATCTGGGATGGGAACATTAAGACTGGAGTGGTAATTTCAATGTAAAATGCAGCAGAGAGAACGGATAGGTGGAAATAACATACTGAAGGCCTCTATGAGATGGATGACTTGCCTGGTGACGTGACAGAAGAAGAAACGGGAGCCAATGGAGAGGAGGTGGAGGATCCAGTATTGAAATCAGAATTTAAAAGAGCTTCGGAAGAATTAAGATCAATTAAGGAGGAAGGGATAGATGACATTCAATCGGAATTTTTAAAATAGTTGGGGCAATTGTCAACAAAACGACCATTCACGTTGTTCTGTAGATTGTGTAAGATTGGCGACACTCGGTCAGACTTCCGGAAAACCATCATCCACACAATTCCAAAAATAGCAAGAGCCGACAAGTGCAAGAATTATCGCTTAATCAATCAGCTTGATATCTCATGAATCCAGATTGCTGAAAACAATAAAAGAATGGAGAGGAAAGTTGAGGCGTCTATTACATAACGATCAGTTTGGCTTTACGAATGCTAAAGGCATCAGAGAGGCAGTTTTCACAATGCGCTAAGCTGATAAAAAAAAAAAGACGTTAATGGGATCTGTCAACGTGCAAAAAGTGTCCGACAGTGTCAAACGGTGAAAGATGTTCGAAACTCTGAGAAAAGTAAGGGTAAGCTATAAGGAAGGAAGGGTATTACAAAATATTTACATGTACCAAGAATGAATACTTTAAGTCGAACAACGATGTGCTCGGATTTGAGGGATGTAATTTTTCGCCCGTGCTGTTCAATCTATACGCCAAGAAGCAGTGACGGGATAAAAGAAAGGTTCAAGAGCGAGATTAAAATTCGAAGACATCAACGATTAGATTCGCTTATGACATTGCTATCATAAATGAGAATGAAGAAGAATTACAAGGTCTGTTGAATGGAAATGACAGCCTCATGAGTGCAGAATATCGACTGAATGTGAATCTCAGAAAGACAAAAGTTATGCTAAACAACAGAAATGGGAACATAAATAGCATTCCTGGCCAAAAGAAGTCTACCAGTATTAAACATAGGCCATAATTTCAGCAAGAAATGTTTTGAGATTTCGGGTTTGGTGCACAGCATTGTATGGTAGTGAAGCATGGACTGTGGGAAAACCGGAAGAGCAGGGTATCTATGCCTTTGCGATGTGGTACTACAGGAGAATGTTGAAAATTGGGGGGACTGATGAGGAATGAGGAGGTTCTTGGCAGAATCGGCGAGGAACGGGGTGCATGAAAAACACTGACAAGAAAAAGGGACACGATGGTAGGACAGGAGTTAAAACATCAGGGAATAACTTCCATGGTACTAGAAGGAGCTGTAGAGGGCAAAAACTCTAGAAGAAGACAGAGATTGGAATAAGTTCAGCAAATAATTTAAGGCTTATGTTGCAAGTGCTACTTTTGTAAAAATAGGTTGCGACAAGATAGCCCGCCACGAATTCTTGGCGGGTAGCATGAAACCAGTCAAAAGATTGACGACCAAAAAAAAAGTGCTTTTTTCTTTATGAGCAGGTTATGCAGAAACGATGCATTGTTCCTAAATTTGGTACTTGGAGGAATTACACAGGAACATGGCATGCTTTTCTACAGGAAGGGTCTGTGTTTTATCATCAGACACGATCTGTGTGTATGTGTGTGTGTGTGTGTGTGTGTGTGTGTGTGCATGTGGTATGTTCTTATGGGACCAAACTATTGAAGTCATCGGTTCCTAGGCTTGCACACTGCTTAATCTAACTTAAACTAACTTACGCTAAGGACAACACACACACACTGATTCCCGAGGAAGGATTCGAACCTCCGACACGGGGAGCGACGCGAACCGTGGCAAGGCACCAAAGACCGCACGGCTACCCCATGCTGCAGGGATACGATCTGATAGCCTGGACACAAGGTTGTTTTGTCTCAGTCATTTGTGAATTAGCACAGTTCACTGTGGCGTCCATGTGTTTGTGTTGGCAGAGCAGTTATTACCATCAGGCAGTCAGCTGACAGAACACGATCTTACGAACGCATTGGATGAAACGATAAAACGTTAAGCGTCGCTAGATACACACTGTTGGCGGAGATAAGGTTGCTTAAGTTGTGCTTCAGTACGCTCAGTTTGTACTGGTCATGGAAACGTACCGTGCAGTTTCGTTTCTCAGACGTACACGTCTACCAGCATCTAAGGGCACAGAACATAAACTGTACATTAATTCCCTAACATCCATTGTCTATGAAATAGTTACATAACAGAAATGTGAGATATAAGAGTCGGCATTTTCTAGTAGCGAATATATCTAAGACTATTGAGAGGCGTAACAGGAAATTCCTTGAGCGCTATGAATTCGTTACGAATATGCATCAAGTCAACCATCGATAACTGCGAAGATGTTCTGCTGGAACAGTTACAAGCCAGTAAAGGCCGTAGGAAAATGTAATGGAATCTCTGTGTAACCTCACCCTCACTTATCGACCTTAATGATAGTGAAAAATTAAACCGCGTGTACCTAATGGAAATTTGGGAAAAGCAATCATCACCGAAGTCAATTTGTCGGTAAAGAGGGAGGAAAGGGTTACATCTAAATGAAGGGAAAAATGCAAGTGAAACTGGAGGAAATTAATTTCGAAAAGGGGTAAAGTTAATAAAGAAAGTAAATGTGCGGCCGTTACGTTAACAATTAACTAGCGGTAATTAGATATTTGAGATTTGGGGGAAATTACGGTCGCCAGTCCTAAGGACAATTACTATAGTAACTGAAAAAAGAAAGGTTATTACACATATAATTAGCACTAGAAGCGTGGCAACTGAAGGTTGACACGTGTAGTGTGAAAACTGAAAGTTTGTCAGAAGTAATAAATTTCGCTACACTCTGACTTAATTTAGCAAAAGAATTAATAAAACCGAAAAATCGAAAGTTAATTTAGTGACCGAAGTTAATAGTGAGCTTTCTTTCTGAAGCACATCGAAATTCAGTAAAATACGGTTAGTATTGGACTACCTCAACAATCATTTCAAAAGCTACTTGAATCTACGCAATTTAGAAATAAGAGATTTAACTTTGAACTTGAATTAAAGGATTCTGAAGAATTAACAATAGTAAAATTTAGTACGTACCAAGTTGAGCTGCAGTCACAGGTAACGAAAATACGGTAACAAAACTCGCACTCTTAATTTGTGCTTGTGCAATCTAAATATTGTAGCCACCTATGAATACCTTAACTGAACTTTGAAATTAAAGCAGTGAAAACGAATGATGCTGGCGTTTGAATTTCAACGACACTCGGGCTCATTTCGGAAAAGGAAGGGACCCTGTTTGGCAATGCAATTGGGACAATGAGCAACAAAGGTTCATGCTAAGTTGCTGTAATTTTGTGATCCAACAATTTTAAAAGTTTGAAAAGCTGAGGTCTGACATACAGTTCTAAAACGTTACGTGCTTCCAGTCTTCCTTGTTGGTTGATTGAAGGTTTGAAGCCGTCGATCGAGGAGGTGGCGACAGTCACTCTTTGTCGGCCGTCGCTGTTGCAGAAGCTGGATGTTGGCGCGCCTTCTTCTCGACACGGTCACCAGGCGAAACGGGCTCTTGATGTGCGCCAGCTAATGCTTCCCGTCCGCGACACCGTGTCAGAAACTATCATAGCAAGTCGAGCGCAATTACATGCTGCCCAACCCCGAAACCACAGCAACTCGCGGGAGCGTCACACAACACGCCTGCTCCACTGCACCACCCCAGCCAGACCCTCTCTGCTCAGAAAGCGCTCCACGCGGCAGAGTTAACACTACCAAAGATCCTAAACACTTTGGTTCTCCACACGACCTACCGATGTAATCGTTCGATAGCATAGTTTTCCCTAGGCCAGACCCAGCGTAAAAATACAAATAGTATGTACAAAACAAACCAATTATACATCGACACAAATGCATATATATACAAATAGTAAAACAATTACAATATACAAAGACACAGAAATGTTATATCTTCAGGTAACAAAATAAGGAAAAAAATTTGCAGTGCAATAGATGGAAATAGGAGGATATGCATTTCCGGCGTTACATCTGGAAGAAAATGACTTTTTCCCGCGATACACAGTTAGACCTTTTTAGTAAATTGGTCTTCAGGGAATAATTTTTAACAAGTATATTGATGCATCTTATATCTCTTGTAAGGACCGCAGAATTAGAGATTAAGGCCCTTATCTAAGGCCGTGGGCAATAGTTTCTCATTCGCCCATGTTCTAGAAAACTCGGTCAGAAACTCACTAATGAAATACTATATACCGCCGTCGTGCAAAGGCTTGAACGTTACAATTGTCGATTCAGGTTACAGCATCTTGAGGAAAAGTCTCTAATATCTCATGGTCCCTACGAGATCGATATCATGCCGATTTAATGTTGAGTGTCATGAGTGACGGAAGGGTGCTGAGAATAATATATTGGAACGTTATTTTTAGTATTATATTATACAGTTCCTCTAAAGAATTATTATTGAGTTTGAATTGATTCACACAGCATTCATATAGATGTTTGGAATAATTTTTAAAACATTCATTAAAAAAAAAAACGCTGAAGCACAACTGCAGTATGATCTCATACTAGGAAGGGAGATGTTATTTCTGAAGCTATAATTTTCATTAAAAACCCTTTAATGGAACGAGTCACTTTTCCAAGGCATCAAGACCAGAATATGTTTTGTATCAGGCATATTGTCACCTCGTCAATGGAGCGTACTAAAACATCAAAGTCGTATCTCATGATTGGTTGTCACACTCCGAGGGGCAGGTTCTGCCGCCTAATTGGAAAGGTGTTTCCTATTCTTCTCGCACACATACATCGTTTATTTGCGAAGAGAGAGATTTGTGTATTACGTCTGTCTGATACGTGTGAATGGCTGCAATGGGCCTGTGTAGTGTGGAGCCTAGTTTGCATTCTGTAATGATAGAAGGGAGAGGATGAAACCCAGTGCTAGTACATATCCTCTCCAATAGAATCAAGGCGGCCCCCGGGGCTCAACGTAGCCATCCGGCGGACGGATCACTATCAACGTGTTACATGCCATCACTCTATGAGCCACTGGACATTGGCACAAAATCTAGTGGTCAGGAGATTAACGCCACTCTCTCTCCTGCCCTTCGCCGGAAAGTCAAAGGGAGAATTGAGAACAACGCGAGTCGTACCCGGGCAGTTACCCATCCAACTACCGGCCACGCCCAGCGTTGATGAACAGAACCAATGCATTCGCCGAGGGAAGCGCGTTGACGGTGGGGCACTGAACCTCCGTATTGGATGTGAATCGACTACCACGTCAACGCAAAATGCAGCAATAGCGCTCTTGTGCTGCAGTTTACTTGCCATTCACCCTGTATCTTACCACACCAGTGAAGAAGCACTACGCTGGTATAGATTAGTCTACCACGTTCTCCTTCCCATGGATTAAATTAATCTCACATCAGGAGCAAAACTGACACTCCAGAATGCAAGCCTGGAAGAAGTAGTACCAACAATTGTGTCTCGTGTTACTCAGCGGTGAATTAGAGAGACGTAATTAATTGCTTTTTTGCCCTTGAAACCGGATTACTAAAATTTTGTTCCTATTCATTATTTGCTGCTAGGGAAGTCACTGTTGCCCAGCAACAAGTGAAAGACATTGCTTAAATTCAGAATACATTTTTAGTCAATGTAGGTCTTACTCGGATGGAACCTTATACTAACAATGCGGTCACACTGAATTTCCCAGAAACAGCTTCGAATTTCCTCCATTCCTATGAAGAAGACTACGTACTGAAGAAAATATGTGTGTTGGTTCAACGATTTTAGGAGAAAATGAAGAGGGCTGACTGGCTAGAGGCTGTTTAGTCCTAGGCTTTTAGTCTTTTACGTTGTTAAAGTATGAATATTTTCTTATAAGATTATTGTACATTTCATTTTAAGACTGGCAGCCTAAATGCCGTATGACTTGTGATCTTATCCAGTTTTATCTATTTCAGCCATATTCCTACGCACATATTCTGCAAGCCACTTTGAAGGTTTGCTAAAACCAGGTATTTCTCCTTTTTGGCACGCGTCCACCACACGGACTGCGAGCGCGCTGAATAGTTGCGTTTTACGAGTTTTGGTTGCGTAAACAAACCTACTGTCTCGCAGCGTTAACAGCTGGTGCTGTGAATATTGATTCGATTAGAATAGACCACGTTCCAATGAAAATAGCAATGGAAACCCAACTGCGAGGGCTGCGGCTCTTGTGTAATTTGGAGAACATGCTAATATTTGGTGTGATGACATTCTGTTATAGCCAAAAAATATTACGTTGAGCGAGACTACAAAACAAATAAATGTGACATGTATGACAGTGCTCAGGGAGACAAGCGTCTGAATCTAATCGTCAGTTAAAAGAACCTGTCGGCAATGAGGTAAGCTCTTTTATTTCCGCTAATTTGATATCAACTATTAATGTTATTAGATGTATTTCTTCAGACTTTTCCGGGGATACGTTGACACCTTCAGGTTCCGTCGGATATCAGAGTTGTTCTTGCATGATATTTCGACAACGTTCCTCGTTATTTTCATCAGGTGCTACCTGAGAAACACCTGATGAAGATAAAAAGCTGTCGAAATATCCTGCAAGAATGCCCGACGGTTCGAGTTGTCAATATTTTTAGAAGTATATTATGGCGATGGCCTTGCTGCAGTGGATACACCGGTTCCCGTGAGATCACCGAAGTTAAGCGCTGTTGGGCGTGGCCGGCATTTGGATGGGTGACCATCCAGCCGCCATGCGCTGTTGCCATTTTTCGGGGTGCACTCAGCCTAGTGATGCCAATTGAGGGGCTACTCGAGCGAATAGTAGCGGCTTCGGTCACGAATACCATCATAACGACCGGGAGAGCGGTGTGGCTGACCTCATGCCCCTTCTATCCGCATTCTCCTCTGAGAATGACAGGGCGGTCGGATGGTCCCGGTAGGCCACTCGTGACCTGAAGGCGGAGTGCTTTAGACGTATATTATGATTTTATTTACCTAACAATTTCAGTTCTAGCAATTTGAAGCTGCAAACGACGGTACAGTGAGTGCGAGCTTTAAAATAGCTCACCTAATTGCTGGGGAAATTCGACCAATCTCCACTGGGCCATTTCTGAAAGACAGCCTCGACACTGCCAGTGTATCCGTGTGTCCTGTAAGTAAACAACAGTTTAATGCAGTGTATCAGTATCATCATCCAATTACAAACCTTACAATTACAGACCTTAGTGCAGAGATTGAATGGCGACCAACGTTGAGAGGATAACTGTTCGTAGCATATTTTCTGTACCTTGTTGAAAGAACAAGCCTTATTGACACAGCACAATTCAGTATTTTGATCCGGGGAGTGGATATAGATCTGAATACCTCAGAAGAGCTTTTGGATTTAATACCCATGAGAGATACGTGCAATGCCGTAGATGTCTTTCGTGCTGTTAAACATGATCTGGAGAATATGAATCTGCCCTGGAATAGGCTGGTTTCCGTCGCCACTGATGGTGCTCCAGATAGAGTCGTCTGTAATGTGGGATTTTGGAGGCCTCTGAAAGATAAGTTGGACCCAAGGCAGAAATTTCACTTTGCGCAATGTGTGATTCATCAAGGGACACAATGTGCCAAGACTGAGCAGTCTGAATGGCTATGAGAGTTGTTACGACTGTAAATCTCATACTATTTTCAGGATTGAATTACGGTTTCAAGTCTTTCAGTCACAGACCCCATTTTTGTCAGATAAGATATCTAAACAGGGGTAAAACCCTTGAAAGTTTCCTCCTTTTGCTTGACAGGTATATGACACTCATTGGATTGTTATCCTAGCATTTGTACTCACATAACGAGTTATTTTACCCTCATTTCTTCTTTGCAAGGAAAAGGTCAATTAATTGTATCCCTAAAACTTCCTGGCAGATTAAAACTGTGTGCCGGACCGAGACTAGAACTCGGGAGCTTTGCCTTTCGCGGGCAAGTGCTCTACCAACTGAGCTACCCATGCACGACTCACGCTGCTTCCTCACAGCTTTACTTCTGCCAGTATCTCGTCTCCTACCTTCCAAACTTTACAGAAGCTCTCCTGCGTACCCTGCAGAACTAGCACTTCTGAAAGAAAGGATATTGCGGAGACATGGCTTAGCCACAGCCTCGGGGATGTTTCCAGAATGAGATTTTCACTCTGCAGCGGAGTGTGCGCTGATTTGAAACTTCCTGGCAGATTAAAACTGTTTGCTGGACTGAGACTCGAACTCGGGACCTTTGCCTTTCGCGGCAAGGGCTCAACAAACTGAGCTACCCAAGCACGACTCACGCTCCGTCCTCACAGCTTTGAGCACTTGCCCGCGAAAGGCAAAGGTTCTGATTTCGAGTCTCGGTCCGGCACACAGTTTTAATCTGCCAGGAAGTTTCATATCAGTGCACACTCCGCTGCAGAGTGAAAATCTCATTCTGGAATTGTATCCCTGTTCCCTAAAATTCGCGCAATGCAAATGAAATTGATAGTCCGCAGAAATCCATTCCAGAACCGTGATTTCACGCATTTTCTGAATAGACGAACTTCACAGCTGATACTGATATTGTCTCCCTTGAGTCATTCATTCTGCCTCTCGGTAATTTAGATGTAGCATTGGTGAATAAATCCGAGGATCTGACGTCACTTGAGGCAGATCTTGCTGTCTTTACATCACCATGTACGGTTGACGTCAGAACTATATCCGCAAGAGGTGCAATTACACCGCTTTATGAAGCAGAAGTTTAGAATCACCTATAACGCCATCCAGTTTTATTCTTTCCTTCCGCGAGACAGATTTCCTCAATTACATTCGAAATCGGCAGCTATAACGTGCCTGTCTGGTTCTACATATTCATGTAAACATCTTTTCTCAGCCTTAAAGCTTTCCAAATCCAAACATCGATCACAAATGAGAGAACAAAAGCTGAGGACTGCACACCACTAGTAGTATTAGTTCAGACATTCTCTCGCTTACACCATAACATGGAAAATAAACATCGTAATATACACAAATGAACAATGACATGCCCCCATATTTGTGCGAAGTGTAAAGACGTTGTAAGTAATAAAACAGCATTACATTTAACCTGTCCGAACTGACTCGCTATCACGTCCATACCATTTGGAGTGCCCGCCCGATTAAGCTGGGCACGTTCCCTCGCTGTGTCCCGTTACACTGTGACGTGTGATTGCTCGTAAGCTGCCTGCATTTACGTCAAGTGTGCACGCTGCAGCGGGCTAGGGTAAACGTAAGCCCAGCTGACTACCTCAGCTATAGTGCCCGGCAGAGGAAAAACGCTGCCAGTACTATTAATTCTCTTTCCTATTCCATTCACTTATCGAGCGACGGACAAATGACTCTGCTAGAGATCACAGATGAGCCGCGTATACTCGCTTCAAACGCGCCAGCGAGTCATTTCCGAGCTCCTCATCTCCGCGTGCTCGGGGACTCCACCCGCCAGTCTGCACCACTGCCCGTTTAATAGAAAAGTCGTCACTGCACTCAGTTCTCTGGCACAAGCGAACTCGTCCTGAGCTCGGCATGACGATTATTATAACTCCGGACCTTTGCCTTTCGCGGGCAAGTGCTCTACCATCTGAGCTACCCATGCACCACTCACGCCCTCTCCTCACAGCTCTACTTCCGCCAGTACTTCGTCTCCTACCTTCCAGACGTCACAGAAGCTCTCCTGCGAACCAGGACCCGAGTTCGAGTCTCGGTCCGGCACACAGTTTTAGTCTGCCAGGAAAGTTTCATAACAGCACACACTCCGCTGCAGAGTGAAAATCTCATTTTCGAAGTCACCTAATTCCCGGTAAATTTCGGGGAGAGGGTCGATGATCTCTGACGCTACATTTACTCACGTCGCAGATGTGTTTTATCGGGTTGAGATCTGCCAAGCTGGGAGCCGTAACATCAATTGGAACCCGCCACTGTGTTCGTGGAACCACTCCATCACACTCCTGGTCTTATGACGTGACGCGTTATCTTGCTAAAAGATGCCACGTGGTCTGCAAGCAGTGTAAGATATTTCTTGATGCCTTGCACGAGCTCCACTGGACACATGGATGGGCTCTTGAATGTTCCAGAGAGCTGAATGTCCCAGCGAGCCTAATGGATCCGCCACCAGCTAGGTTTGCAGTGCACGTGTCAAGGAGCTGTTCCTCTGGAAGATGAAGGATTCGTGCCCCTTCCCCCCCTACTCCCTCCGCCATCGGCATGATGAAGAAGGTATTGGAATTCATCAGAAAATGCAACGCTCTTCCACCGCGCCAGCGTCCAGTGCTATACAGTGCCAATGGTCAAATGCCCAATTCAGTCATATCTGTCGATGTTGTGGTGTTAACGTAGGCTCAAGTATGGGACATCGGCTGTGGAGGCCCATCGTTAGGAGCGTTCGTTGTACTATGTGTTGAAATACACTCGTACTCCGCCCAGAATTAAAGTCTGATGTTAGTTCCGACTGGACGTGGTTTTCCCTTGGTTTCACCACAGCACTCCTTGAACTATATGTATGTATAGTAACCCAAAGGCACCGACAAACATAGTGGTGAGGTTCCTTACACCAAAAAAAAGACAAAATCTCTAGTGAACAAGGGCTCTCTAAAGATTAAATCTTAAGAGGTGTAACAAGTAGGAGCACTTGTTCACCTTTGATACTATGAAACATATCTACTCTACTGAAAACTCTTGCCTTTCGTATTTTGTGAGGTGGTCGTATAGATCTTAACGTATGCATTTTATTCCCTTGTTTACTACATTTTTCTGGTTTCGCTCAATACTTCCTTCTCCCAAAATATGGAAAAATGGCTCTGAACACTATGGGACTTAACAGCTGAGGTCATCAGTCCCATAGAACTTAGAACCTAAGTAACTTAAGTACATCACGCACATCCATGCCCGAGGCAGGACTCAAACCTGCGACCGTAGCGGTAGCGCGGTTCCAGACCGAGGCACCTAGAACCGATCCGCCACACCGGCCGGCCAAAATATGGAAAGCAATAACCTTACAGTAGAAGGGACCTATTTCACGGTGAACATTTGTCAAACCAACAGACTGAACGGAAATACTGGAAAAAAGGTCCTATGAACATGTGTCCAGATATGTAGCGTTGACATGATAGATGGCGCTGGCGCGAATGATTGTTCCTCTGACCATCCCGTGTGTTCCTTGTGTGTTAACAGGCTGTGTGATTGACGCAGCGTACTGTAAGCAGCATCGCCCACTACATCACTGGACTTAAACCTCCTGGATTTTTATCTCTGTGACCATCTGAAAAGCGTTGTGCGTGCTGAACCAGGTCCTGATGAGCACACTCCTCGACAGCGTGTTCACGACGTCTGTGCCGCTATTCGGAGAGAGGTCCGAAGAAGCGAAAGAGTGTGGCAATCCACGACGCGACGTGTAAAACGCTTGCATTGCATCACATGGAGGTCACTTTGAACATATGTTGTGATGTGGACGTTATGCAGCTCCGTACTGTGTTCCGAGACGATTTGTTGTCGTTGGACGCACACTGTCCATTTCCGAACTCTTTTACTTCATTTCAGGAATCCGTCCCCTCAGTTTGTCGATTTTATTAGTGTTTACCCTACATATATATTTCTAAAAGTGCTGTATATTTATTTTATTAACTTTTCAGAAACTGTCAAGCGATTACGCTGACATACACACTCTTTCGAGGTGTTAACGAGTCTGTGACAAGATTACAAGAAAACTGACACGAGCGTGAAGGACATTCTATAATTGTGATTATGTATCAAGCAGCGTTCGAAAATTTACGGAAATGGTAAGCTACACAGCTCGCTGGTTACCCATCAGCGAACGTTGCCATGATTGAAAGAGTACAATAAAATTGCGCTTTTGGTCGCAGAGATATAACAGTGACGTTGCTGTGTGCCTAGATTTGGTTTGATATAGCACCTATGTTTCCTTATAGTGGAGGCGAAAAAAAAACGAGGATTCAGCCACTTTTGTTTGCCCTGGGCAAAATTTGTACGTTTTTCGTCTGAAGTGTGGACTATAGCATGGGTCGTCCAGCAGACATCACTGCTCCTGTATTGGAGCACATTTGCAATTGTATACGGTACTCTACTTAATTTTCGTCTTACACTCTCCACAGTGTCACGAAACACAACTCTGTTAAAGGCTGCCTGACCTGACTAATTGCTCATCCAGAACAATAGGGGCAAGGAGAGAAGCCATATAGCACTGATGTCGCACCAGATTCTTCGTTTGCTAAGTATGCAACCCAAAACGTTAGACTCATACTAGCTATATTTCTGGTCTCTACTGTGTGTGCCACCATATACACTGGTCAGCCAGAATATTATACACCCTACCTACTAGCTATAGGTCCAACTTTGGCACGGATAACAGCGGCGACGCGTCATGGCATGGACGCCATGAGGCCCTGGTAGGCCACTGGAGCGATCTGGACACACAAGTGACCTAATGCCCGTAAATTCCGACAGCACTTTCAATCAAATTCCAGATGGGATCGTTCGGATTCAGATCTGGACAGTTGGGGAGCCAGTACATCAATTGATACTCGCCACTTCCTCCCTCACAGCACTCCATCACACTCCTGGCCTTGTGACATAGTGCAGTACTTTGTTGAAAAATGCCACTATCTTCGGGGAACATGACTGTCATGAAGAAGGTACGTGGTCTACAAGCACTGTGCGAACTCCTAGGCCGTCGTGATGCCTTGCACGAGCTCGACTGGACCCATGGACGTCCAGGTGGATGTTTCCCAGAGCATAATGGAGTCGCTGCCAGCTTGTCTCTGTCCCTGAGTACAGGTGCCAAGGAACTGTTGCTCTGGGAGACGACGATTGGGAGTCATCAGACCATGCAACGCTCTACCAATGTGTCAAAATCCAGTGCCAACGATCACGTTCCCATTTCAGTCGTAGTTGCCGATGACGTGGTGTTAACATTGACACATGCAAGGGCTGTGGAGCCTAATCGTTAGGATTGTTCAGTGCACCGTGTATTCAGACACACTTGCAGTCTACCCAGAATTAAGTCTGATGTTAGTTTCGCCGCAGTTCGCCACCTGTCCTGTTTTACCAGTCTGTCCAGCCTACGACGTCCAACATCTGCAATGAGGAGTGACAACCCAAAATCATGACATCTGTTCGTGGTTTCACCTAGATTTCGTCCCTTGACTGAAGACTCTCCCTCCAGCACCCCTTGAACACCCTACAAGAATTGCAGCATCCGAAATGCTCATCCCAAGCCTCTATACCTTCAAAATCTGCCTTCGGTCAGACTCAGATTGACGGCGCACCTTCCTCCATCTACATACAGACAGCATCTCTAGGTGACGCTGCTATCGGCAGGACGGGTTTTTATGGATAGCAGATCGGTGGTCATATAGTTCAGGGTGATCAGTGTATGCTGTAACCGCTATTGTCATCTCTATAGAATATAAACAATCCTGGCAGCAGAATGATGGAACAGACTTCTTCAAATACTGATTCTGAACTTTATGCGTGTGGGGTTCACGAGAGCTACTTCCTCGTTCTTCCAAGGTGTCCCATTTAAGTTCCTTGAGAATTTCTGTGACACGATCATACGGGTTATACCAACCTGTTATGATGCCAATGGCGCATCTTTGAAATAGTTCAATCTCTGTTGTCATATCCACTTCATAAGAAATCCAGCATACTGTGACAATACGATGTAACTGGTATATTCCATGTAACACTCTTTACAGATGCACTGTATTTTTCCCTAAGCCTTTCCAATAAATCTGTCTTCCATTCGCTATCCAATATTCAGGTTTTACATTGTTCTCGGATTTAGTGCATTATCCAGCAAAGTGAACCATAGCCGTTCATAGCTACCACAGTAGTAGTTGAACAAACATCTTGGAAGTGTCTGAAACACGGAATTCGAATTTATACCTCCGCCATACTTGTAAATAAATGGGATATCTCTTTGTTGAGAAACTTATTTAGCGTAACTGCTCTGATTCTGTATTGTTATGTGTCCATATAGCACAGATTCAAACAATAGGGGCGTAAGCAATGTATCTGAGAAACAAAACCACGTTGTGGCCGAGCGGTTGTAGGCGCTTCAGTCCGGGACCGCGCTGCTGCTACGGTCGCAGGTTTGACTCTTGCCTCGGGCATGGATGTATGTGATGTCCTTAGGTCACACAGATTTAAGTATTTCTAAGTCTAGGGGGCTGATGACCTCAGATGTTGTCCCATAGCGCTCAGAGCCATTTGAACCATTTGAAGCCAAACCAGTGTCCTAAATTAGATACTGGGTGAATTGAATCTGTGAAGGTCGTACATTTCAGAAATTCCATCTACTACGAGAATCTATGACCAGTATCCGAGTTGTTATTCAGCAACACTCGGAAGGGGTGGAGATTAAGTTATTGCATTTCAAATCCGCATCCGACCATCTGGATTTATATTATCCTAGAGTCAACTGAATCGCTTAAGGTATATTCCAGGTTGGTCCCATTGCAAGGAAAACAGAATATTTCCGTTCCCATCGTTGTTCTGTTCGATTCTGTGTTCCGTCTCTAAAACTCTCGTCATCAGTAAAACATTAAATTCCATCTATCTCTCTTGTGCTTCCTGGTCCAGTACACAGTCTGTCGGAAAATTTAACACCAGCACGGCATACGCCGCAGAGAACATAAGCGCTTATAGAATATAATACTACCGGACGACAGTCTACGCTCTGAGCTATGGAGCTGGTGGTAAATTTAATAGTTCTCTTGTATTCCAGTTAATATTACGAATTATCATAAATATTTTGTATAAACTGCGTTACATAGCTTTGGTAACGGTGAGGAACATCATCATGTAACGCGCAGCTGTGCTTTTTTGATATTGAAAATGTGCAAAAATTAAAATAGTGAACCACAGGTTACAGTGTCTTTACTGTACAGAATCTGTATAATCTAAAGCAATGCCTTGAAGGCATGCACGCGTGGCTGAAGAAACACTGTAGAAGACCTACAGCAGTGATAAATTAACTAAATGTAACGAATGCGATTACACATCTACCGTACACGTGATCTGTGAGAGATGAAAATTTATACCGGGTCGGGATCCGAATCCGGATTTCCTGCTTAACGCAAGCAGTAGCCTTAATCGCCATTTTTACCGACTTATTTTTTCAACTTTACTTTTGTCTACGGTTTGTTTTCACAAAGTGACACCGAGAATAACAAGCAGTATTACTTCGTATGTCTAAACATGAATACAATGTAAAACAATACAAGGTTACCACTTGTGAAAGTAATATTCCATGATTATTAACGCAAACTGAATAGCAGACTGGTTTCCGTGGTTAGAACTAATGTGGGACAGCTTCCATTCTGCTTACATCCTGTATTGTTAGTAGCCAGTAGAGTAGGTCCTTGTGTTATAGTCGCGTGTGTGCAGTGTGATACGTGTAATGTTAATCTTACTGTCCTGCGTAAAAAGTTTGTACTAGTTGGGAATTAACAATCGCAAGTCAAAAGAAAATCTCATACCTTTATTCAATTTTCTTTCCTTTCATCAGTCCCATGATGGTGCTACATGCTAACCAAGAGGTTTTGCACTAATGCCTTAACAAAGATTAATAGCAAAGTTGATCTTATATCTTCACTGACTCATTAGTTCGATGTTAACAGCTTTTCATGTTGTACGAATTGTACGACCAGTAACAATTTATATCACTTTAGTAATTTGTTTTCGGTTTCAGAAGGTAACTTTGCCTTGAGATTTCGAGAGCAGCAGTTTTTCGCCCTATTGTTACAATTGTTTGTGGAAATGATGTGCTACCATCCACGAATAGTTAAGTTTTTCAGCCATAACTGAATCTATGATATGATACATGTCTTTCCTACTGAGTGTAATTTAGATGACGCTGGGATAAAAGGTTAGATACAATGGTGAGACCTATGCTCGTTAATAATACTACATCGTTTCAGAAAAAAGATCGTTAAGTGTGTATGTCTATATCAAATCAACCTGAAGGACAGTCATATCACATAATTATATTATCTTTTTGGGATTCATTAATTTTTTAGAGGCAGCAATTTTCATCAGGGCAACTTTATGTGAAATTAATGACCACTAATATAATAAACCTGTTTCACAAGCATCATACAGTTGCTTATAGTTCTTTTTTATTTATTTATTGTGTTGCTTCTTAATATTTCGGCCGTGAACATTATTGAACCCAATCTTAGAACTTCAGTAATAAAGACCGGGGTCAGTTTACGGCAAAACCTACGAACAAGTCGAAGTGCGTCTGTATATGACATCGACACATTTCTGTTCTCAAAGATTCCTAATAATCACGGACTCACAGGAAGATTTAATTTTCTTTGTTGATAAATATGATATGTCACTTAACAATAACTTATTTCTACATGTCGGAATTTATTTTTAGTTTAGTGCAGGTGATAACGGCTGTACAATAAAAGGTGTGGGTTAGTTGAGATGCATTTAGACAACCAGTCCGACTTGCAGAAAGCAACGATACTTGAAATGATAATAATATTTCCTTCCGGAACAGATTTATTAACTGTCGTTGACGGGCAACGGAAGAGGACACAAACAATACGCCTTTATTACGTCATTAGTCTTTATCGTTAGTCGAATATGGCCTCGTATGAACTGCTATCCTCCGCATCCTTCCTGTGCATTTCATTCAGCGTCTGATGTTGTGAATCTTATATATTCCAGTATCTGTCTTTCTTTACGCTTTTTCTTATTTGGGGCTCCAATATAATTGACATTATTGTTTGATGTAGTGACATGTCATCTCACCCTATTCATCCAGTTGGTATTTTTCTGTTAATTACTTTCGCTGTCGAATCCAAGGGAAACTTAGTTACTGATCCTATGAGCCTACTTAACATTCAGCTTCCATTTATAGCTCCACAACTCAAAAGCTTCGACTACTCATTATTTATAGGAGTCTGGCGTTATAATTATGGAAGTGACACGTGGACGATAAACGACATAGAAAAGAAGAGAGCCGAATATCTTGAAATTAGTGCTCAGAAAAGTAGTAATGATGAAATGGGTAAAACATCTAAGTAAAGAAAGGATTCTGAATGGAATCGGGGAGAACAGAAAATTAGACCCACTGTGGCTTAAAGAAGACCTTGGTTGATCGGACACATGCTTAGACATCAAGAAATATTCACAACTTGAACATAACCCATAGGAGCAACTGTTAGTAAATTCCGATTAGTAAACAAATGATCAGTTGCCAAAAGTTTAGTAATTTAAACTTGACCTACGTTTCGACATCACTTCGAGTATGTCCTTCAGAAGTACTTGACGTTATTTCTGGCTACCAATTATGATACAAAATAACTAAAATACACAGTTTGGAAATGAAACAATTATTTACTTGTTTACATGAATTATCAGATCACTAGCATGCAGCAATTAAAATTATAGTGTCCATTAAAACTGTAAGAGTGAAGTACATATGCGTTTTAAGTAAAGGCAAACATCGAATTAAATGTGTAGCATCTTGCTACAGCGCTTACGTAAACTACCATAGAGTGCGGCACATTTCAGTTATGTAAAATTTGCATACTTCTGCTCCGACATATCGTCTTAACAAACAAATAGTTATACGTGTTGCACCAGTATACAACTGAGTAACGCTAATGTCGTAAAAACAGGCCAACTTACATTTAAAAAATGCGAAATGGCCTGAAAAGAATTAACTACAAAATTTTTCCATGAAACATAGGTCTAAAAAATCTGCATTACATGAAATAATAATTTACGTGCATGTCTAGTGAAAGATTACAGAGGAAATTACAGCTCTGAATACGACGTTATAGAACATACATTACACTGCCCTCTTTTGGTAGAAGAATCCATCGAATCGAACACACACCAAAAAAAGTTTTGCATCACCTCGGTTCCGGGAGTTCCGGAACCTGTACAGAAAATTGGAACAGAGAACAACATAAGCATCCTCTCCGCCATTTTAATTGCTCATGAAAACCACACACTGCATGTTGTATCACCATACTGCAAGACTTTCAGAGGTGGTGGTCCAGACTGCAGTACTCACCGGTACTTCTAATACCCAGTAGCACTTCCTCTTCCATTGTCGCATGCCTGTTTTCGTCGTGGCATAATATCCACAATTTCATCAAGGCACTGTTGGTCCAAATTGTCACACTCCTTAACTGTGATTCGGCGTAGATCCCTCAGAGTGCTTGGTGAGTCACGTCGTCCATAAACAGCGCTTTTCAATCTATCCCAGGCATGTTCGATAGGATTCAAGTCTGGAGAAAATTCCACTCTAGTCGAGCGACGTTATTATCCTGAATGAAGTAATTCACAAGATGTGGACGATGGGGGGTCGAACTGTCGTCCATGAAGACGAATGCCTCGCCAATATGCTGCCGATATGGTTGCCCTATTTGTTGGAGGATGGCATTCACGTATCGTATAGCCATCACGGCGCCTTCCATGACCACCAGCGTAGTACGTCGGCCCCATATAATTCTAGCCCAAAATATAAGGGAACCTCCACCTTGCTGCACTCGCTGGACAGTGTGTCTAAGGCGTTCAGCGTGACAGGGTTGCCTCCAAACAACTCCCCAACGATTGTCTGGCGGAAAGCATATGCGACACTGTTCGGTGAAGAGAACGTGAAGCCTATCCTGAGCGGACCATTCGGCATGTTGTTGGGCCCATCTGTACCGCTCTGCATGGTGTCGTGGTTGCAAAGTCGGACCTCGCCATGGAGTTGGAAGTGAAGTTACACTTCATGCAGCCTACGTCGTAACACGAAATCCTGTGGCTGCACAAAAAACATGATTCAACATTTTGGCGTTGCTGTCTGGTTTCCTTCGAGCCATAATCCGTAGGTAGCACTGCAGTAGTAGCCCTTGGGCGGCCTGGGTGAGGTATGTCATCGACAATTCCTGTCCCTGTGTATCTCCTTCATGTTCGAACAACATCGCTTTGGTTCACTCCGAGACGCCTGGACACTTCCGTTGTTGAGAGCCCTTCATGGCACTAAGCAACAATACTGACGCGATCGAACCACGGTATTGACCGTCTAGGCGTGGTTGAACTGAGGGGCTCGTATTTTTTTAAAAATATAATATAATAATATAATTTTTATTAAAAGCTATGCACCTACGAAATTAGTAATACAAAGTTATTCACGATTTAAGAGTTTTCACGAAAAAAGTCAGTATACTTGTGAGTAAGAAAATAAAAATCAATAACTGAACTTTAGATCTCAAATTTGTGATTATACGTAATAGAATAAATTTTGATATTTTTAGCAAAGCAGTTAGCATGGATTATATCATACTATTTTACTCAACGTACCCTCAGTCCCACAAGATGACTTTTGCTCGTTAGGCCATAAATCGTGCAGTAGTGATGCCTTTAAAAAAAGGGAAGGAGGATGAGTTCAACCTAATTAAAACTGTAGCCTATTAATAATGGATATGAGCCATCTATAATAAACAAAAATTTTGAGAAGCCAACAAGAAATAGAAATGCCGCCATTAGAAAGTATGAAAATGGGCATAATTAAAATGAAAGCTACATTTCAATGCATTATATAGGCAATATACTTATAAGATTAGAAATTTGTTGATGAAATGTATTGTTGCAAGGTAGCATTCTCCATAGCCAGTAGCCTAAAGACAAATTAAATTCATAATACTAAAAACGCAAATGACAACTTACGCAGCTCAAGTGTTTACAAGATGTCATGCAATAGATGTCCAGTATTTTAAATCGGACAGACTGGGAGGACCTGTAACATAAGATAAGGTGAACATCTGTTAGGTAGAAAGGTACTAAACTGTGTAGTTCTACATCCGCAGAACATTTATTAACGTTGTTTCATAATCCAAAACGAGGCAAATAAAGTGGGGTCTTGCATAAAGAAAGGAAAGGATAGAGATTAGACATATGAGAAGAATGGGCCATATTTTAGAAACACAACAAGAGAATATGGCCACCTTTTAAAAAAACCAGTTGCAATTGGGGCTTTTTTTATGGTTTCTAACCGTTACTCGCGACTCTGTAAATATTTTTCCGCGAACTGTTAATCAACATAACTTCCTCTTTTGAAGCGTTGTTTTCCTCAAACACACTTCGTAATACATTTCCATTCGTTTCACCAGGCGATATACACATATCAAGAAAAGTTTTGCATCACCCAGGTTCCCAGAGCTCCTGAAGACAGACATTGAATGTGGATATTGTATCATAGACACAGTGGCTTTGACTGTTCAAAGATATCACTACACCTGCCCAAAGATGTAAACAACCATGCATAAGCAGCGCCTATTAGACGGCTGGGCCTATTAGACAGAGGGGGTCCGACAGCCGATCAGTTCCAGTCATTCCACCAGGGAGGAGGTAAGTGGCTAATAGGTTACCCATTCCAAGACTGTCTGACTACTGATACATCCTTCCACTAAACTGAAAATAATGGTATGGTACTACCGCTTTAAGCATCGGCATTTAATCTGTAATCCGTTCATCTGCTATTTGTTCTTTATGAGGATTCAGGTTCTTCTCCACTATTTCTAAATTAACATCGAACGAGACTAAACTAATCTTATTCCTGCATTTCAGATTTTATAATTTGTATGCCAACTACTGACAGTTAAATGAAAAATTATTCTGAAAAATACGTGATATTTTAATCTGTTAAAAATTTTGCTGTTTCGTGCTAGCCACTGCTTCTACTGTTAACTATTGTACAACTCAGATGTACTATTTTATTTACTGTAAAGTGGGATCCAAGCTAGGGAGGCATTGGCTTCATGTTAATCAATTAATTTTTTTGAAATTTTTTTATCAAA
Organism: Schistocerca americana; assembly: GCF_021461395.2. Lineage (NCBI taxonomy): Eukaryota > Metazoa > Arthropoda > Insecta > Orthoptera > Acrididae > Schistocerca > Schistocerca americana. The sequence continues at coordinate 745,154,448 of NC_060122.1, read as the reverse complement.
TCAGACAAATCGAATACAGTGGTTATCACTAGTAAAGAGGAATATGTAATCAAAACAATGAAGGTCTTTCAGGTGAATAATTTTTCTGATTGGGAGGATGATCGTACTATAGACATTTAAAAAGATATTGTGATTGCTAGAGATAAATCTAAGCATTTTTTTCTAGTTTCACTAAATGGCATTACTCTTTAATTCTGTATTCTATTTTATTATACATATTACATTATTATTTGTGTGTTATGATGGTTTGTTGGTGCAGAAAAAGATAAATATTACATCACTGCGTTTTTTTTATTATGGCAACAGCTCGCAACACGTGGTCCACTCTATGCTTATTTACACAAGCACTATTGTCAGATGCTACCGTTTAGTTCGACGTTTGCAAACACTGAATCTCTCACTCTCATTTGTTTGCCATATGTATTTCACCCTTACAATTTTAACAGACATTTTAATTTTAATGTCTGCCTGCGACTTAAGCTGCTTAGCTCATGATTCATGTAACATGTTTTGGTTAACGTAACCAAGTAAATAATGGTTTCAGTTCCCAATATTGGGAATTTCAATTATTTTACTTCAGAGTTGGAAGCCGAAATAACTATTTGTATTCATCATATCTTTTTAGGTAACATAATATACTTCTGAAGATGATATTGATTAGAGTATCGAAATGTAAGCTAAAACGTCCGGCAACTGATTAGCTGTTGGTGTTACTAATCGAAGCATCAAGAAATAGGCGATTATTTCCGAATAAAACGGTCTTGTTTGCGAAGTTATTTAATGTCAATGACGCGTTTACCATTTTGGAGGATCATCGGATTGCGTAAAAGTTGCTGGATAAGTAACCCATCCGTAATAAAGTCTTTTAAAATAGAAAGTGGATTGATGGATTACATATCCAATTACTATTGCGCCCTTTTTCTATTTTTAATGGCTTTGCGACGGGTGGGCTACAGATACTGCAACTTCCACACAGTCAAATGATGCCCTCGAAAGGATGAAACGTATCGTTGGCATTAAATAACTTCACAACCGAGACTGTTCTTATTCTGAAATAATTCGAGACTGCTTGCTGTAGCACCCTGAAACAATGAAACGGGAATAGGTGATTGATATTGGGGTGGTGGTGGAAGGGGGGAATAGAGGATAAATGTTATAGAAGGAGACCAAGTGTTGGCTACGAGAAGCAAGTTCAACTATCGTTCAACTAATTCTTTTGGATATATGACCATGCCATATAAGATAAAAACTACGGACTTTTCAGCTAATATTGCAGGCAGCCTTCATTAATGACGCTCTGTAAGTCGTATTAGATAAAGTCAGTAGTTTTACTACATGTGATAATATTCCCCGATGAATTGTATTGAAATGGACTCTGACCGCGAAATCCTGCTCTTATGCAAATACGTAAAGAAGAGCTATCTCGAACCATCTTTGGTCTGATGACCAGAAAAAAAATTCTCTTCAGTGTTGGTGATTACAATGATGGGAAAACAATACTGAGTTCTCAGCAGGGTACTGAATGACGTTATCTCCCGCCAGAGGTAAAAACTAGCGAAACACTTCTCTTCTCAGGAGGCAGTGGGCCAGCAGGGACGGAAGAAGCCCGCAGGCTATGCAGGCGGCGCTTAAGCCCGGAGTGCTCGAGAGCGCGGGGCAGACCCTAACAGCGCCGGCCTGCAGATTAAACCGTGGCCTCGGAGCCGCAGCCGCTCAGCGCCGGGTGCAAGCGCTCCGCCGCCGCCGCCACTACTGTAAAAATCAATACGGGCTGCCCTACTCCGCTGCGCGGTGCGTCGCCGGCGGCCTACACGCCAGGCGCGGCACGGCGCGGCCCGCCACGCCACGCCACAGAGCGGCGCCGCGCGGGTCCCGACCCCGGGTCGCGGCTGACACCTGCCACCTGCTCTCTCGCGCGCTTTGTTGCTGGAACAGAGGGCGGTCTGCGCTCGCTGTGCTGCTCCACAGACGAAACGCCTTTACTCTGAGCTGTTCCACAGCATCTTCCAAGGCTTTTTTGTACACCTACATACGTAGGCCGCAAACCACTATTCTGTGCATGACGCGGGGTATCTAGTGCACTATTAGTCTCTTCTTTTACATCTACACATACATACTCAGCAAGCCAGTTTACGGTGCGTAGCGGAGGGTATCCCGTACCACTAGTATAGTTTCCTTGGCCGGCCGTTGTGGCCGAGCGGTTCAGGGCGCTTCAGTCTGGAACCGCACGACCGCTACGATCGCAGGTTTGAATCCTGCCTTGGGCATGGATGTGTGTGATGTCCTTAGGTTAGTTAGGTTTACGTAGTTCTAAGTTGTAGGGGACTGATGACCACAGCAGTTAAGTCCCATAGTGCTCAGAGCAATTTGAACCACTTTTATAGTTTCCTTTCCTACTCCACTCGCAGACAGAGCGAGGGAAAAACGACTGTCTATATACCTCTGTAAGAGCCCTAATTTCTCGCATCTTACGTGAAATATATGTTGGGACCGCAGATCGCCCTGCAGTCAGCTCCAGATACTGGTTTTCTAAATTTTCACAGTAGTACTTGAAGTATCATATATCGATACTACACCACTGGCATCTTAAAACTGGCAAACGAATCGCAAACTTCCGTCAGACGCCGACTGCGGTTTCATAGGACATTGTGGACTGCATGGCGAGCACCCACTGAACCACGCCACCAGCGGTTTCATGCCATTAGTGCCCTGTGCGGCCGCGATATGGGATGGCCGCCAGCAGCCATACAACACACTCGTCGTCATGGACGACGTACTGCTTTCACTGCTTAAGTAGTCTTTAAGTTACTCTCACATCTATTAACCTTCTGTGTATTTGTAATGTGGCCCTTTTTTGCTGAAACTGTCCACTAATATGTTGCAGAGGTCGCTATGCCAATTGCATTGATCCAGTAGCTGTTCAGCACACTGCCCTGTAACTGAACATCTAGATTAGCTTTATATACACTATTGGCCATTAAAATTGCTACATCACGAAGATGACGTGCTACACACGCGAAATTTAACCAACAGGAAGAAGATGCTGTGATATGCAAATGATTAGCTTTTCAGAGCATTCACACATGACTGGCGCCGGTGGCGACACCTACAACGTGCCGACATGAGGAAAGTTTCCAATCGATTTCTCATACACAAAAAGCAGTTGACCGTCGTTGCCTTGTGAAACGTTGTTGCGATGCCTCATGTAAGGAGGAGAAATACTATCGCGATTGAGGTTTATCGTATCGCGACATTGCTGCTCGCATTGGTCAAGATCCAATGACTGTTAGCAGAATATGCAATCGGTGGGTTCAGGAGGGTAATACGGAACGCCGTGCTAGATCCCAACGGCCTCGCATCACTAGTAGTCGAGATGACAGGCATCTTGTCCGCATGGCTGTAACGGATCGTGCAGCCACGTCTCAATCCCTGAGTCAACTGATGGGGACGTTTGCAAGACAACAACCATCTGCACGAACAGTTCGACGACGTTTGCAGCAGCATGGACTATCAGCTCGGAGACCATGACTGCGGTTACCCTTGACGCTGCATCACAGACAGGATCACCTGCAATGGTGTACTCAACGACGAACCTGACGGCACGAATGGCAAAACGTCATTTTTTCGAATGAATTCAGGTTCTGTTTACAGCATCATGATGGTCGCATCCGTACTTTTGACATCGCGGTGAACGCACATTGGAAGCGTGTATTCGTCAGGGCCATACTGGCGTATCACCGTGCGTGATGGCATGAGGTGCCATTGATTACACGTCTCGGTCACCTCTTGTTCGCATTGACGACGCTCTGAGCAGTGGACGTTACATTTCAGATGTGTTACTACCCGTGGCTCTACCTTTCATTCGATCCCTGCGAAACGCTACATTTCAGCAGGATAATGCACGACCGCATGTTGCAGGTCCTGTACGGGCCTTTTTGGATACAGAAGATGTTCGACTGCTGCCCTGGCCAGCACATTCTCCAGATCTCTCACCGACTTAAAACGTCTGGTCAATGGTGGTCGAACAACTGGCTCGTCAATACGCCAATCACTACTCTTGATGAACTGTGGTATCTTGTTGAAGCTGCATGGGCGGCTGTACCTGTACACGCCATCCAAGCTCTGTTTGACTCAATGTCCAGGCATATCAAGGCCGTTATTACGGCCAGAGGTGGTTGTTCAGGGTACTAATTTCTCTGGTTCTATGCACCCAAATTGCGTGAATATGTAATCAGATGTCAGTTCTAGTATAATACATTTGGCCTATGAATACCCATTTATCATCTGCATTTCTTCTTGGTGTAGCAATTTTAATGGCCAGTAATGTATATATATAGTTAAGGCTCACCGGCCAATTGACCATCTTCTTTTGTGCAGATGCAGAAGCAGTGCCCGAACTCTTACGGGAATCGGCAGTAAAGCCGCAAGTAATGAGTATAATGGGCAGGGGCACTATGGATATAGTGCGGGACAGTAAGTTGCGAATGTGGGTTTGATGGGAGGCGTGCCAGAGATAAGTCCCTGCAGTCGCATTATCCTCTGTGTCCTCGGTGGCTAAGATGAATAGTGCATCTGCCATGTAAGCAGGAGATTCTGGGTTCGAGTCCGGGTCGGGGCACACTTTTTCAATTTTCCTCGATGACTTATACAACGCCTGTATGCAGCTATGGGTATGCATTTCATCGTAATTAGATTAGCTGAGCCAGTGACTGTTTTTCGCTTCGCTTCTGCCTTTCTTATGTGGTTGGCAGTGGTTTCGAACACTGGAAAATTCAGAAAATTGGTGCCTGAAATAAATTTTCCCGCTATAAAACCGTAGCACTCTATGCAATGGCCCGTCGCCAGGTAGCGAGTCTGCTGTCCTCTACCACTATATGATGTCCAGAAGGGATGGGGAGGAAGCATTCCTCCAACAAAGAAAACATCTAATTCTTGACAGGAACCATATTAGTCATAGAAGTAATTCTAGACAGGTGTGCTTCTCTCTCGGCATGTGAATGTTCATTAAAGCGCCCCAGAATAACGTCTAGTTCAAACTTTAAAACACAGCCACCTGACTGGCTCACACTGTCATTTTCGGAAATGCGTGCACTTTTGCTCTGTGCCTACACAGTCATTCATTCGACCTTTCCAAAATCATGTCATGGAGTAGGAGTAGGCCTCTGGCCCTATCAGTAGTGGAGTAAAGTTCGTCCTGAACCGCTCTGCACTGTTGCCAATTTTTTTCAAAATGACGGCCCCGCTTTCTTCCCCTGTAGGGTACAGGTGGCACTGTCACACAGATGTCAGTTCTCCCCACTCTCGCCTTGTCGACTTCTCCTCCTTTCCCTCACTTCCCCCTCCCTTCCTCCAATTATGACTTGGCAGGAGAAAGACTCAAACTGTGCAGAGCTGCTTGAGTGGAAGGATGCAAGGTAATGTCTCTATTTATTTACTTTTATTTTTGAGAGTGTTATTCTGCTGCTGGATTTTCCTTCAGTTGCCTCCACACTCTGCTACATACACCCTACCCCCACTATCCACCACCATCCACCCCTATCTTTTCTGATTACATGTCTATATATTCACCTCAAAGTTTGAAGGCCGACTGCTCTAGCCCACAACATCACCACGAATGTGTGTTCCAAACTGTCCTGCAGCTCCCACCACACTTTTCACCACTCTCGGCCTCCCTTTTTGTGATGGTGTGTGTGTCGAAATTGACAGGGCATTTCTAACATGATAACTAAAATAATTCTAAAAAATGAAATGAAAATTAAATCAAGACCCTAAACTGTTGGCAGACGTTGATATACATCAACGGGGACAGTTGAATAAGTGTGCCCCGACCAGAACTTGAACCCGGGATCCCCTGCTTACATGGCATATGCTCTATCCATCTGAGTCACTGAGGGCACAGAGATAGTGCGACTGCAGGAATTTATCCCTTGCACGCTCCCTGTGAGACCCACACTCCCAACGTAATGTCCATACACTACATTCATAGCGCCCCTGCCTATTACATTCATTACTCGTGGCAGACAATCTTACCGAGTCTGTAAGAGTTCGGGGAATGCATGTGCATCCAGCACAGAAGAAGAATCTCAATGGCTATTTAGCCTTAACTATATATGAAGATGGTATAGGAAGGGCCACTTCGAATGTAGTGTGTTGACATGAAGTTGGAAATTTGGGTCTCGTCGGGAGCGTGCAAGGGATAAATCCCTGCAGTCGCACTATCTGCTGTGCCCTGGGTGGCTCAGATGGATAGAGCATCTGCCACGTAAGCAGGAGATCCTGGGGTTGAATCCTGGTCGGCGCACACATTTTCAACTGTCCTCGTTGGTGTATATCAACGCCTGTCGACAGCTTAGGGTCTTGATTTAACTATCATTTCATTCTAAGAGATCTGCATGGTCACTGATGGAATCAGTTCTTTTGGACATGTCCGAAAGAACGGATACCATCTTAATATATAATTCTATAAGCTGGTTTACACATCGAAAAATGTTTTGTATATGGTCAGATCATAGCCGCATATGAAGAAGAAAACTGTGAACTACATATAGAAAAATTTCAAAGAAGAAGAAAGCGCTTGTTCTTTGCAGGAAATAGTCCATTTCCGCAACCCTATCAAATTCACTGTTTAGCAATGTACAGGAGTCAGAGAGATCGCCTAAAACATTCACCACCTCATTACCATGAGTTTTCATCGTAATAAAATGTATTTTCAACGTTTGAGCAGCACACAGAAACATTCTGCAAATCAAGTAACTAAATTTCTGTTACAAGTAAAATGTAGCGCTAAATATATCCGAGGCCTCACATGCACCAACGTTGGAGAACGCAAGTACCCTTCTCCACCACAACGTTTCCAACTCATACTAAACATATCCTATGAAAACCAAGCCTTTCAATTGATCACAGTCACGAAGATGTAACTCACGCAATCCGCTGACTGCCGGGCAGCCACGATGGCTCAGGTAAGAAGAGGCCCACACATGCATCAGCCACACCAGCAGTTGCGCACGTATCTCCAGGCATACCGGAAACCACAGGGACGACTGCCAAGAAGTCCACTGATCAATTTAGATGGGGAGGAATAATCATCCGCCACTACCACTTGTCATGTGAATCTTGTCAAATTTCCACCTCAGAATCAGAGAATAAACACAATCCAGGCATCCACTTCTGTCGCTGATCTATTGGCATACTACTTAGTTCACTAGTCAGCCATCCAGAGAGTGCCACAAGGGCTACCACCAGGACTTGCCACCACAGCTGTGGCCAACAGCCAACTAGCTGGTAGCTGGAGACTTTCTTTGAATCTATCAGTCATACAAGGGTAAGCCACAACTTCCAGCCAGCTGCTGGCCATAGGCTCTGCAAGAAAAGCAGGTGTGGCTTGGATTTATGGTACTAACTGCAATTCCATTCCCAGTATAGCGTCCCAAGTTTAAGAAATCTACTTTTCCCAATACAAGACAGGAATATTGTTGTCCATACACCTCGAATTTCTCACGCAATATGTGTATTGCTTCCCTTTATACGAGTTATTTTCTAAGACCGAAGAAATTAGAGCATATATGTGCTTGCAAATCACTAAAGTATCATTACTTGTCGGGGGTCTAAAACTGTGCAGTTATAGCCTGTGTGTAGGAGCTCACAGTTTTGTCTGAAACGCACCAAATTATGTCACCAATGGTTTTCCTCAAAGAAAAGCAATGCTTACAAAAGGTTTCCAAACCACTCAGAAATCGGTGGATCTCTGCTTGCCAAAGACAATGACAATGGAGGACACCTGGACATTGGGCAGTTATGCAGGTTCCTCCCTGTAGGATAAAGATGTACAATAAGTGTGTCAAGCATTTATCATCTGTTGACCTGTCCCAGCTTGTTGATCACTATTCACGTATTCCTACTGGCTGTTACTAACCGTCTCATTAATGTACATGACCGATGCACAGAAAGCTGAATGTATGGTTATTGCTAAGTAATGGACCAAATTACCTATATTTAAACTCACTTTCAGTCTTCGAAGAGCAAAACTCATAGCCAGGAGGACTAAAGCTGTGCTCGCAGACCACCATGCTCTGACTGGCTTTCCTCAGCAGACAGACCACCGTTGGTGGTGGGTGGAGGGGGCAGAGGTTATATAAAAACTTGTTGTGGTGGAGTCGCCCTTATTTTGCCTCTGTGGACAACTGCTTGTTTCGAGCTTTCGCCGCCAAGGTGGAACTCTCCTCATCATCATCAACCATCGACAGTGCCAGCGGCAAACGCCTGAGTGCTGAGGAAGAGCAATTTCCATGTAAGCACAGAAACATGCTTTCATCCTTAGTATATGTGTGTGTGTCCGTGTGTGTGTGTGTGTGTGTGTGTGTGTGGTGTGTGTGATTATACTTCAGAACAAGTAGCTCTCATTATTTTTGCACCATGCAGTTGCATTCTAGTCGTTTTTCCCTTTCATTTCCGTGTACATTCAGGAAATGCAAGAGCAGCTAATTCACCAGCTGGAGGCTGAAAAAGAGGTTGTAGTTATACAGATCAGGGACAGTCGGCTCCTCAGTCTGCTCCTGAGATGCCTCCACCTGTACATGAACCTTGTAAGTAAATAATTTCTTTTTTGTCTTCAAATCTTATTATTATATCAACGATAAAAGAAGAAGAAGAAGTGAGTTCATATTACTTGTTATGGTGGACGATCTCAGCGCAATTGATGTGGTTGAAAATATCTTAATGGGGAATGTCCTCGCCATCACTGTGTACATACATAAGAATCAGAGTTTCGTTGTAGTAGTACGTATTGCATATAAATTTGCCAATTTCTGCTGTTCTTGGTACAGTGTATATAGATCAATTAGTGCACGAGAGTGACAAGATGTCAGAAGTGTGAAAGGAGCAACGACAACTCCCTGACCCCAGTCACCCATTCCAGAATGGCTGGAGGAAATAGCATAAGACGGGGGAATACTGTGACCCCAAATCCCCATGAATACGTGAGTGGGAAAACTGTGTCCCAGATGATCAAGGGACCTTTGAAAAAATTATGTCTTGGGAGAGACTGGAATTAGGTAATTATTATTGTACATAAAATTAGTTTTCTTTGTTGTCTTATCCATAGTAGCACATGGGTACACTTATTGTGAAGGTCAAGGCTTGCAGGTGCCTCTGCCGCCCCCTCCCCCTCCCCGCTGCCGCCACCTCCGCCATCCCACTCTGCTGTTCATGGGTCTTCCATCCCTCTGGCTGCTTGATCTCCAGCACCACAGGCAACTGTGTTGAGGCTGGGAGCTGCTGCTAGGTCACAGCAGCCATCTCCACATTCCAGATGTTCACACTGGCCTGATGCAACATCTCCTCCTTCTCCTCATCCAATCACAAGCTCACCACAGCTGGGTTGTTCACACTGGCCTGAGGCAGCTGCACCCGTCAGTGTTCACACAAGTCTGGTGTGCCGTGCTGCTTATGTCCTCACTCCACCTTGCAACCGTCTTCACCAACCGTCTTCTGAGGATAGTCTAGTGATCCTCTGACTGGCAGCTGTTTTATATCCCATCCTGTTAGTGATTGGCATCAGATTAGTAGCGCCACACTGCAATTAAACTACTCAGTGATTAAGGATGATTTTGAGGAGTGGTTCTCAGTTGCTTTTATAGGAAAACCTGTGGGAGGGTATCAGGATCCGATCATCTACCTTGAAGCATGCATTCCCATTGCAAAAAGGATACTCACAAAATTCATAAAAATCATTAATGATGTGCAATATCCCTCAATCAAGTGTGGTGCAGTATTATGCTGTGAACTAGCAAACCACCCCAAACAGGAGGGTGGTTCTGAAGAGACAAGTCTTGTCTACATTTGGGTGAAGTGCCTCAATCACTGACTGGTCCCATAAATTCACCTTGAGTGCTATAGAGGCACAGTTTCCCATCATGGAAGTTGAAGGTTCAACTAAAGCATTCAGCCATATACCACACCTAGACATTCACTCACACGTCCATGACACAAGCAGTGGCGAGTCCAACTATATAGAGTTTTCTAAGGATGTAACAGCCTTACGTTAATGTCGAAAATAAAGAAGTCAGCTACTGCTCTGTGTGGTCCCACCTGGCTTGCGAGAAATTGCAATCATAATTGTCAACTGCAGTGTCCAATTCGATACAATAGAGAAAATGGGTTCCGTGGGTTTTATAACTTAGGTGGTGTCGAGTTCTCTGTTAAACTGCAGGACTTTCCTAACTTTGAGGAACAGAATATATATCAGTTCATGTTTATGGCCTGGATGAGTGCAAGTCAGATAATGGTGAAGTATCGTACAGAGTCATCAAAACGCCCATTTCTTGGAATTTGCAGGTCAGTGTAAGATGCATGTGAATTTGATGTTATAATAAGGAGAAAAGCAATTATCACTAGGCTTGATCAAGGATATATCTGACCTTCAATCCTCCTAATTATCAAAAAATCACTGTGTAAAGCATATCTGCTTAAGACGTTTGAATTATTTTTTCACAAGCAATCTTTTAGCAAACATGAACGTGATTTCTCTATGAGGAAATCGGTGCATGCTGTAGTGGCTACCGAGGAAAACAAATTCTTAAAGTTTAAGAATGCACACTACCAGGAACGATGCCCCTCTGTAGTTTACACTGATTATGAATGCCTCCTCGTTCCTATGACACGCTGTAAAGGTGACCCAACAGCCTCATATACTTTCACAGAAAGGCACATACAATATGTTATATCTTACCAGCTCGTATCATCCAATGATTAAAGTCTGCAGTTTGGCTGCTCACTGAATTTGAGCAACTTTCATGGTATGTTGATAAGCTTTACAGTGACAACGTTCCCATGTCCAGATCGACGTAGAATGAACATTCGTACGAGTAAACGGTTGACCGGCATATTTCTGGGTTACTGTTAAACAGAAAAGCGGAAGCTCCTCATAGAGACCACTGCCGTCTTACGGGAAGGTTTCTTGGTGCAGATTACAGTTCCTTCAACTTAAAGTATTCATTACCACAACACATAACCGTTTCCTTTCACAGTTTAAGCGGATATTATGCTCATTTTCTTGTTAAGTACTTGGCTAATTTCGGTATCGAAAAAGATCAGGTTATTGTCCCGCCTGAGCGTGTTGAGAAATATATTTCTCTCTCCAAAGGAATGACGCCAAGAATTACGCTCAGCTTCCTTGATTCCCTACGTTTTATCGAGGCACCACTCTGGAAACTTGTTGAAGCTGTGCCTTAGACGGATATGCACAGTTCTCAAGCTGCTTTTACTGACGAGAAAAAGTTTCTACTTGTGACTAGGAAGGGTGTTATCCCATACAAGTATCTGGATTTATGCCAAAACTCAATAAAATGGCACTGAGCACTATGGGACTTAACATATGAGGTCATCAGTCCCCTAGAACTTAGAGTTACTTACACCTAACTAACCTAAGGACATCACACACATCGATGCCCGAGGCAGGATTCGAACCTGCGACCGTAGCGGTCGCGCAGTTCCAGACTGAAACGCCTAGAACCGCTCGGCCACATCGGCCGGCCAAAAACTCAGTAAAATCAGGGAACAGCCACTGCACCACCAACCAGTGAACCCATTGCTGAGAGAAGTGTGAGGGTAGGAATGACGAAGGGGATAGTTCCATCTGATGTCTTGGGTATCAGCAGAACCCGAGCTGTTTTCACTGGTTCTTTACTTCAGAGTGATTTTGGGTGCATATGTTACTGTCAGGATACAGTTTTAAAAACATCCCTGCCTTGGCTCCTTTTTCTTCATTGTTGTCTTCTTCACTGCACGACGTGCGGTGTTCATAAATTGCTTGAAATTCAAACCTAATTCCAAGTAATTCTACCACACATGGTTTTATCAACTAAAAATGTCCCAGTGTGCTGCCCCATACGAATATACTTTCTTGCATGTATTGCCTTGGCGATATCAGCTAAAATTCGGTGTGTAGTGTGACATCCTGTTGTGCGTATGCAATGTCAGGTTAGAAATACGCCTTGTCAAGCAGGTTAATGCCGTTATCACCTGAGTCAAACGGTTCTGAATCTTTGTATAACAGTCCGGCAGTAGTTATACCCTGAAATGTGCAATTCAAGTGGAAGTTTGTCGAGAATACCACAACCTCCTATAATGTGTCTCCTAATGTACATGTTATGCTACTGTATTGGCTGCACTCTGTGCACCCCATCATATAGCAAATCGTCGGCATCAATCCAGCCTTTTAACTAGTGCCCTATTCCCTCAAAGTCGTATGACATACCCTATGAGAAACACATGTGGTTCTGAGCTTTTCTGCAGTTCCTCTGTCAAAGAATCCTATCCTTTAAGATGTAGGTTCTGGGATTTGTTCTCTACAATTTAGAAACTGTGAATATCTCGCTTGAACTAATTGGGAGGTACTTAAATTTTGTCTTGTGTTTAGAGATGTGCAACCGGTCACATACATAAAAGTTCTATTTACATGGATTCTGAATTTCAATATAATAGTGTACTATATCCATGAGTAGGTTATCACGAACCTCGATTGGTCTCAGTTCTGTAGTGCTGCACTTGGTTCGATTACACAGTGCACTTATTTCTAGCAGGGTTTCTGTACATTTGTATAAATTGTGGAGGTTAAAATGCATCCTCATTTCACATTTTATTATTCCATTCACATGTTCCATGATACTCTCCTTTGGGCGGATGGATGTTGCGCAGTGCTGTATTCCATATCTCTGCATCAAGGTCATGAAATACATGTTGTGAAACTCACAGCCATTATCGATTTTAAAGTTGTCATCGGCAACAAATGCCCTAACATCTATGCAACATACCTTCCAGTTTGTGTTGAACAGGTAATGCGGTTTCAAATTTAGAGCACATATCAATAATCATGAAAATATATTTGAATCCATTATTCGCTTGTGTCTTCCCTCATATCTACAAGACGTTTGCCATAAGTCACCCAACATAATATGTCTACAACGTTATGTTTTACATGCTGGTTTGTGAAGTTCTCAAACTACTGTCTCCATACTTATTCGAGTGTACCTCTCTCTTTAAGCTCTCAAGTTACTGAAATGATCTCATTCGAATGAGCACTATTACCACCACCAGCCGATGGCATGGGAAGCCATAGTCGACCTATTAGCTCACTGGGGTCGTTGTACTATGCAGGGTGTCCCATTTATCTTGACCACCTGAAATAACTGTTTGTTCAGATGCAAATTACAAAAATTTTCAGGAAAATGTTCTTTAGTCGTCAGGGGGATATCAATCAGCATGATTCCCTTCGTTGTAGCTTTGTTTCTTACAAAGGTATGAACAGCGGTATGACTTTTTTAAATGGCACCCTGCATTTTTTTATTCGGTAATTCATTTGCTCTCCTAAAGACATATTCAAAAATGTATCACAGTGTACCATTCACTAAAACACAACGTTATTAATTACATAACACTACATTGACGTTGACGCTCCCAGCTCTTAGTGCAGGTACTCGGGGTTATGGAACACATCGACGTGCTGACGTTGACAGAGGACAGATGTAAGCATAAGTAGTTTGCACACCCATCATTCCGTCAACCATCATCAGTTGAAGAGTTGTGTGAGAAGAATGTACACCAATGAGGAGAGGGTAGAAATGCTACTCATCATGGGGAATGTAAGTTAGCAGAACAATAATTGCAATACTGTTTTCGTATGTACGGGTACATTTAGAACAGTAGTTTTGTAGTTTTAAATACTGTTGTGTAGAGCAGGCATACATTAAAACTGCAACGACATAACGTTTCTTATATTGTTGTTGTTGAAGGTAGGTGAAATACTACGCAGGCAGCGGAACTGTACAGAGAGCGATATCCTGAAGAGAACCCACCTTCCCGACACATATTTTCTCGTCTTGTTGCGACGCTTCAGGAAACGGGAAGTTTCAACCCACGACAACGCATTCATCGTAGCACTCGCGCAGACGAAGCTGCCGAAGTTATTATTCGCGCTTATGTTGCCATGAATCCACATGTGAGCACACGACAGCTTGAACACGATATTGGCATTTGTAAAACCAGTGTACATCCCCACCGGTTCCATCCTTACCATGTACACCTACATCAAGAACTGCATGGACATGATTTCCAGTTCTGTCAGTGGGCACAGCAGCAAATCCTCGCCAACCCGAACTTCTTCTCCAATGTTCTATTTACCGATGAATGTTCTTTCTCAAACAAAGGACAGGTAAATACTAGGAACATGTGGAACATCAGCGTCAGTGGAGAATTAACGTCTGGAGTGGGATGATTGGTACTGCAAGTATTGGCCCTTATTTCATCAATGTTAGTCTAAACGGTACAGCGTAGGCCAACTTCCTCAGACGAATTCTTCCTCCTTTCTGGATGAAGTATCGTTAAGAACCAGAATGCTTATGTGGTATCAACACGATGGATGTCCAGCACATAATGCCTTGCGTGCACGTCGTGTTCTAAACCGAAGGTATCCTGCTAGATGGATTGGTCGAAGAGGAACAGCTACTTGGCCTGCTAGGTCTCCTGATTAAAATCTTCTAGACTTTTTTCTTTGAGGATGCATTAAAGACGTCTATCGCAATATCCCAAAACTCCAGAGGACATGCAGGAACGTATCTTGGTAGCTTGTGATTCTACTCAGCAAGCAACACCGGAAGCAGTAAATAATTCTTTCATTCAATGAGTGCACCATGGTATCGGTGTGCAAAGTTACCACTTTGAGCGTGTCTGAATGTTCTACTTCTGGTAAAAGGTAAAGGAGAGTCAAAGTCAATTTTGGGTTACGTTTTTACTTTGTTTTCGTTTGTTTTCTGACAGCTCCAGCAAGTGGACGAGTTTGTGATCCCGGGCTCAAAGTCAATGTTGTGTTATGTAATAAATAACGTTGTATTTCAGTGAAGCGAACGCTGTGATACATTTTTGAATAGCTCTTTAGGAGAGCAAATGAATTACCGAATAATGAATGCAGGGTGCCATTTAAAAAAAGTCATACCGCTGTTCATGCCTTTGTAAAAAACAAAGCTACAACGAAGGCGATTGCGCTGATTGGTGTCCCCTTGCCGGATAAAGTACATTTGCTTGAAATATTTTATAATTTACAACTGGACAAACAGTTATTTCGGGTGGTCAAAATAATGGGAACACCCTATATACAAATATATATTTGCCAGCTAGTCGCATTTCTCACTATCGGTTAAATCACTGCGGTTTTATAGCGAATTACATTTATTATCTGATGGAAATTTTTACATTCTACATGTTCCTGTACCATTTTAATAAAAAAAATCTAATGTCTGGAGCAGTTCTTGAATAGCAGTGATATCACTACAGATGAAGAATTAACAATCAGAAATGAGAATTTTTTCTTTTACGGACGTAAACAACATGCACCTGATAGCGACTACTGAAGCTGTTTAAAGCATGAATGATAACATTCTTTCAAACAGACTGCCATTGAACGGATTAACATATCCGTCTGTTTAGCCTTTTTTGTAGAGCATGGCTATGTTCAAATTATTTGCATACTGTGATCTATCGTGACTGAACTGTTTCGGTTAGAGTCCTATCACTCATCAAATCACATAATTGTGAAGTCTTGGGCAACTGGCCCAAATCGGCTATTGAAGACCTAATAGTCTCCCATTAAACTCGCAGTACCATGAAGGATGAAAAACTAATGGCATTTAACTGATTGAACAACTATACCGTTGTACGAAGAAAATATGAGTAAACGTACAAGTGATTTGGCAGTGAACAAAAGGAAAACTTATTGCATAGAGCTCCCAAGTCTTACACGACTACGCATCGAGTCGAACTGAGCTTGTATGACACACAGGTGAAAGTCATTCCATGCAGCTCCTGCGCTGTGCCAGTGTTCATCATTTGACTTTGCTGCCAGTCTTTTGGCAAAATATGATCAGATACTTTCTGTGGGTAACAGCTTCGGAGAACATGCTGACTAGGGCAAAGAATTCACATCCTCTGTATGGACATAGATCAAGACAACAGGACGCAACTTGCATTATTTTGGTGAAAGAAAACGTCGCGGAATTCTCATAGGTAGAGCACAGCCATTGGACATGAAACGTCAGACATGTAACGGCAGCTGTTTAAAGTTCCTGTTGTGCAGATCTGGAGGCGGAAGGAGGGAATCACATTGTACACTTAGTTGGACGTCGTATTGACTCTGGGTGCTCGGCCAATTTGATGATGACGAACGTAATCTAAAAAAATTCGTTCTCCACTGTCTCTCGACACCCGGTTATATTCATTCTGATTTATATGAATATAGACATGTTACCGTTCCTGTATGCATATTCGTAGTTCAGGGCACTATTGTGAGCCAGACTGGTCATCACAATGAGAGTGCATTCTGTTCCAATTGTGGTCCCTCTGAACATGTAAATACTTCTCTCGCTGCCAAAGAGCCGGTTTTCGGTTTCAAAGTAGGTGATATGGCTGTTCTTTCCTCTACCACCAAGATGACAATATTTTCTCCTTTCGGGAACTAGTCGCTGGGGACTTGGTCTTGAACATAGCTCCCTGAACCCATCGCTTCCATATTATCATGGCATGCGTGGACCGCGATTATCGTGAACGGCAATGTCATGGAACTACGAGGGTAACTCCAAAAGAAATGCACACTATTTTTTTTTAATACATCTTTTATTCTACATGTTTGAAAGTTTTACAGTGTGTAGATACATCCTTTAGGAACAATATTTTCATTTCTCCACATAATTTCCATCCCTCTCAATTGCCTTACGCCATCTTGGAACCAGCGCCTGTATACCCGCACGGTAAAATTCTGGACCAACCTGTTGGAGTCATTGTTTGGCAGCGTGCACAAGGGAGTCAATCTTCAACCCTTGTTCCACGAAGAGAGTCTTTCAGTTTCCCAAAGATATCATAGTCACATGGAGCCAAGTCAGGACTGTAAGGCGGATGTTTCAGTGTTGTTCAGTTTTGTGATTGCTTCCATGGTTTTTTGACTGACATGTGGTCGTGCATTGTCGTGCAGCAGCAAAACATCCTACTTTTGCAGATGTGGTCGAACACGACTCAGTCGAGCTTGTAGTTTCTTCAGTGTCGTCACATATGCATCAGAATTCATGGTGGTTCCACTTGGTTTGATGTCCACAAGCAAGAGTTCTTCGGAATCGAAAAACTCCGTAGCCATAACTTTTCCAGCAGAAGGTGTGATTTTGAATTTTTTTTTCTTGGGTGACTTTACATGATGCCACTCCACTGATTGCCTCTGGTGAAAAATGATGGAGCCATATTTCATCATCTGTCACAATTCCTCCAAGAAATTCTTCTCCACCATTCTCGTACTGTTCCAAAAGTCCGCTGCATACCGTTTTTCTTGTTTCTTTGTGAGCCACTGTCAACATCCTAGCACAAACCTTTTTTAACGCCAACACTTTCAGTATTCTGCAAATACTTCCTTCCCCTATCCCAACGTAGCGTGACAATTCGTTCACTGTGATGCGTTTGTCACCAGTCACCAATTCGTTGACTCTCTGGACATTGGAGTGTGTGCAATATGAGGCCTGGCGTTTCGAGGACAATCCTCAATATTTCCGTGCCCGCTTTCATCGAGAAACCTGCTTGCCCACCGACTAAATGGACTGCGATCGACAGCAGCATCTCCATACACCTTTTTCAACTTCTTATGGATGTTTCCCGCTGTCTCGTTTTCACAGCACACAATAATTCTATGACAGCACGTTGCTTCTGACGAACGTCGAGTGTAGCAGCCACCTTGAAGACATGCTGTGACGGCGCCACTCACAGAAACAGGTTGAACTAAGCGGGAAGGATGTATCTACACTCTGTAAAACTTTCACACAAGCAGAATGGAAACTGTATTTTTACAGAAATTGTGTGCATTTCTTTTGGGGTGCCCCTCGTATTATCTGCAGTATCTGCTGTCGAATTCTGACATACCCTGGTTTCCTCCTTCTTGTGTGAGTCACAGTACAAACTTCTTGCAGCCAACCAGTATTCATATAGCTTAATGAGAAACACACTGCACAGTCTTTCCTTACGCACAGAATGTGGATGCTGTTCATCTTACGTTCTCCATACAACTGTGCTGAAATACTAATAATTTGCCTGTCCAAGTACACAGTACACACTTTGCTTTCTTTTTCCCACTTACGTTGCATGTTTTCATCATGGTGTTCGTAGTTCATCCATAACAGCAGTTATGTGGCGGACCACGTAGGAGATATGGGCTGTACTATACAATCTAAAAAGCCGGAATGAAATTTTCACTCTGCAGAAGTGTTTGCTGTGATATGACACTTCCTGCCACATTAACATTGTGTATGGGTCGAGATTCAAAACTGGGACTGTTACCTTTTGCAGGCAAGTGCTCTGCCGACTGTGCTACCAAAGCACGACTCACGACCCGCCTCGCAGCTTCACTTCCGCCAGTGCCTCGTCTCCTATCTTCTGCCAGTAAGTTTCACATCAGCTCACATTCCTCTGCAGAGGCTACAGGCTGCATACTGTGGGAAGCCGTGTGACTGCAACATCCTTTTTTCTCGGAGTGTTAGTCCCTAAGTTTCACAGGAGAGCTTCTGTGAAGTCTGCAGGCTAGGCGATAAGTTACTGGGGGAAGTAAATTTGTGAGAACGGATCATGAGTCATGCTTGAGTAGCTCAGTCGGTAGAGCATTTGCCCACTAAAGGCAGTGTCATTGTGCCAGAAGGGGATATATTGGGAGTCGTTATTTGTGAGTGTGACACACGTGACCTTACACTGGGAAGGGGGACCGGTGGCCTCTTGGCCTTAATCCCTCTGCCTTCAAGCTGGGACGGGCAATGAAGTATCGATCTGGGCCTTGATCGGTGCTTTGCACTGAGCTTTGGTCTGGAGCTTGTTTCGGGGCCTGTCCTCCTTGGGAATGTTGTGTGGCTTTGCACAGCAGGCGTCTTTTGACGCTCAATTGGAGGGTGTTGGTGGGTCCCGGCATGCAAGGATATCCAGACACTTATAGCCGTGGTCCAAGTGAGTAGGCACTCGGGGCAGGATTGTCCCGTCCTCGACTGTAGATGTAGCCACCTGAGGCGAACCCACTTGCTACTGGATGTAAGGGGTAGGCCATGTCCCTGGTACAGCCGAAAAACATAAGATGCCAGGCAAGAGGGAGCTTATGTGTCTGCGTACAGTTGCTTCAGTCCGAACGGCGAATTTGCCAGACGATGTTAGTTTATCCGGTTCGAGCAAGGGGCTTGTGGAGTGGTAGCTTGTTGAGACTTCTGGCAACACCCTAGGAGGTGTGCTGGTGGCCTAACTGCACCCCCCGCCCCCGAACCTCTAATGGTTATGACTCTCTCGAGGTAGAACCTTGCCCACGAAAGGCTAAGGTAGCGGGTTCGAGTCTCCGACTGCCACACATTTTTAATCTGCCAGGAAGTTTAATTTGAAAATGATTATACAATATAAACTGACCACGAATGAAAAAAAAGAGATAAATTAATGCATCCAATGGTATCAAATGTTATTAGTCACACGATATGTGGTAGTTGTGAACTCAACTGAAACTTAATTACTTGTCAAACTGATGCCCACCTTTATGAGGGAAACAATACCCTACTGGCCATTAAAATTGCTACACCAAGAAGAAATGCAGATCATAAATGGGTATTCTTTGGACAATTATATTACACTAGAACTGACATTACATTACATTTTCACGCTATTTGTGTGCATAGATCCTGAGAAATCAGTCCCAGAACAACCACCTCCGGCCGTGATAACCGCCTTGATACGCCGGGGCATTGAGTCAAACAGAGCTTGGATGGCGTGTACAGGTACAGCCGCCCATGCAGCTTCAACACGTTGCCACAGTTCATCAAGAGTAGTGCCTGGCGTATTGTGACGAGCCAGTTGCTCGGACACCACTGACCAGACGTTTTCAATTGGTGAGAGATTGAGAGATCTGGAGAATGTGCTGGCCAGGGCAGCAGTTGAACATTTTCTATATCCAGAAAGACCCGTACAGGACCTGCAACGTGCGGTCGTGCATTATCCTGCTGAAATGTAGGGTTTCGCAGGGATCGAATGAAGGGTAGAGCCACAGGTCGTAACACAACTGAAATGTAACGTCCACTGTTCAATGTGCCGTCAATGCGAACAGGGGGTGACCGAGATGTGTAACCAATGACACCCCATACCATCACGCCGAGTGAGACGCCAGTATGGCGATGACGAATACACGCTTCAAATGTGCGTTCACCGCGATGTCGCCAAGCATGGATGCGACCATCATGATGCTGTAAACAGAATCTGGATTCATCCGAAAAAATGATGTTTTGTAATTCGTGCACTGAGGTTCACTCATTCAGTACACCATCGCAGGCGCTCCTGTCTGTGATGCAGCGCCAAGGGTAACCGCAGCCATGGTCTCCGAGCTGATATTCCACGCTGCTGCAAACGTCGTCGAACTGTTCGTGCAGATGGTTGTTGTCTTGCAAACGTCCCCATCTGTTGACTCAGGGATCGAGACGTGGTAGCACGATCCTTTACAGCCATGTGGATAAGATGCCTGTCATCTCGACTGCTAGTGATACGAGGGCGTTGGGATCCAGCACAGCGTTCCGTATTACCCTCCTTAACCCACCGATTCCATATTCTGCTAACAGTCATTGGATCTCGACCAACGCGAGCAGCAATGTCGCGATACGATAAACCGCAATCGCGATAGGCTACAATCCGACCTTTATCAAAGTCGGAAACGTGATGGTACGCATTGCTCCTCCGTACACGAGGCATCACAACAAAGTTTCACCAGGCAACGCCGGTCAACTGCAGTTTGTGTATGAGAAATCGGTTGGAAACTTTCCTCGTGTCAGTCCGTTGTAGGTGTCGCCACCGGCGCTAACCTTGTGTGAATGCTCTGAATAGCTAATCATTTGCATATCACAGCATCTTCTTCCTGTCGGTTAAATTTCGCATCTTTAGCCCTTCATTTTCGTGGTGCAGGAATTTTAATGGCCAGTAGTGTACATCAGCGAAAAGTTAAAATTCTTTTGCCAACTATGTGGCTAGGACAAGAGTACCCACTACTTCGCCCCCTGTCCTGGCCGTGCCGCAAGCATCGAATTCATCTCCTACTAGGGCATAATTCGTCACTGTCTTCACAATCACAGTGGAACTGATCGGGTGTGATACATTAAGCACGGAAGGGTTGGTGTTATTTAAATAATATCGACAACAGACCCAGTAAAATACGGATATTACAACGAAGGACCCAAAATTACATAAATGATGTAGCTGACACATTCGGAATGGGATGAACAGTGCCTCGATACGAAGTTGGGTTTACTGGACGGGTGGAAAATGCTCGGTAAATTAAGAAAAATTACGCATATAAATAATCAGGGGACACATACAAAATAAAAGAACATGTAATTCAGAGCAGGGGAGATACGGTGTAATGGATGCACATGGTAGCTGAACAGAGTCGATTACATTAGCGGTGGTGCAGAGGCTTCGTTGCGCGGGATGCGATCGTAATGTCTTACGAGTTGCCATCGTAACTCCGGGTAATCTGATTGTAGCTACTAGCGTGCAACAAGATCGTAAACTATTTCCCCGACTAATCGACATTTATTTACTGGGTATTCCGGTGCCCCTAACACTCAGTTATACTTTCTCTACGTGGTGCTTAAGTGCTAGCCTGTAGACTGACTGTACCATATTACGGATCTTTTACGTTGGGATAAATTTATTTTATTTTTTCTAGATGTTTTCGTTAAATAGCTGAATAAACTGTAATTAGGAATAATTTAATTAAGCAGAGTAGAGAATTTAAAGTCAAAGAGATGTTCATTGGGCGGACATTGTCGTAATGTAACGTCATTGCGTTGTTCGGTTGTTAAAACAATTCGTTTGTGTTCCGTTCTGCTGTTCGGTCGTGCGCGTATCTGAAAGGACTTAATTCGGGGACTAGAAAAAACTTTCACATAATAGTTACGATTCGATGTTCCGACAAAAGAGGTTAACGTCAGTGTTAATTTCAGTGGTGGGCGACAGGATTAGTTTTGACAGATACGTGAAAACGGAGGCAACGAAAGTTGTTCGCATATCATCTTTGAACGTGACTTTTTATTTAATTAACGATTGCGGGCTCATTAAAAGCTATTATCTCATGATTAGGATCAATCCCTCTTTCCTCCTAGCTAGTGATCATTCATTAACATTTACGTCACAAGAAAAAGGATTATTAATAAAAGTGATCATAAATGATGTGTTATTCCGTCAGTGTGGAACCGACGTAATATCTCTGAAATGACATTGATATATAATTGTGCTAAATACTGCACTGAGATAGGAAGTAAATTGAAATTAGTGAACATTTGATACTGAGACTATAGAATCAGAAGCGCTTAAGGTTTCTCTTCTCGAAGATGGCAAAATAGGTACGAACTTTAACTCAATAGTCGACATTATGTATTGCAAAGACATTACCATTTCATACTTATTTTGACGACGCGCTGTTAAACAAAGGATCGTTGAGTCTCTGTACGAGTAATAAAACTAAATCTAAAAACATAATTAATAACGGCGAACTCCGATTTAACAAACTGTGATTGCGTGTCGTCACCGGGCAATAACTGCTCGACCCTGGAGACTTGTGTGGTGAAATTAGAAGTCGGGCATATAAAACAAACTTAAAAATCCATTCAAGCTACAGTGGAGTCGGCACAACACGACGTGGGCAGTTATAACCAGATACCAGGAACATGTTTGGAAGGCAGAATAATTTGGTTTCTGACAGGCAGAGATCTTACTTTAATACCTCCGATTTCGAAGACAGCGGTCAACTACAGTGAGGGCGCTTATTTTCATATCTTAAGTGTACTCATTTTTACAGTTTTGGGCGGACTGTTTAGTTACTTTAAGTTGCCAGGCACTGACTTCTTCTAATGGCCAGAATCACTTATCTGACGCTTGTGTAGATATGCGAGAAGAACCAATCAAAATTAGCGCAAGAGGCCCCATTTCAAAAGTGCGAATAGCATGAACTGTATACCATATCACTATTCGTAGCCACCATTACTGTCTGTTTGTTATATCCCGTTTTCTCTCACAACATACATAAAATCACGAATCAAGTAAAGTCAAAATCCCTTAAGCTTATTTTTAAATTTTATGCCAAATCATTTAATTGTCTAGTTCGCAAACGATGTACAATAATACTGTAACTGATAACAAATTTAGGTTGTTCACACAACCATCCCCAGATCAAATGGTTCAACATGTACGATAATTTATATCGCATCGTCTACATATCTCGGTGTATTCTCACGTAAGAGACGACCTCAATAATGTGCTGACTGTACCAACGGGATAAAAAATTATTCCAACCAATGCTCAATAAAATTACACCCGAGTGAAAAGTCTTTTACTTTTCATCGTTACATAACGTAACTTGTTGAAACCAAGAAGACAAAAACACCAGGTGGCTATAATTAAAGTGAGACTACTAAAGGAGGTCCAGTGTGGGATGTAACTGTCGTATAGGAGCGGAATTTGGCAGACGTGCTAATGCATTAATGCGGAAACAATTTTATCTTCAAAAGAATTAGTTCCATTCTTGGCCACAACGTGCAAAGGTGGCACCTTACAGGGTCTCGACGACGTATCCGGTGCTCATATTGAGCATACTGTCCTAGTGGCATTTAATAATAAAATCAACATTATGCCTTCCTCAACTGCTTGCCTTTTACTGTCTACCTCCCGTTTCTAATCCGTTACATTTGGAAACATTTCTGTATGTCTCTGTTGCATTCAAAGCGCCAGATTTGCTTCTGGTCACCAAAATTGGATTTAATTTTTCGCTACACTATGATAATTACAGCCGACACCCTGCTTATATGAGTAGCTGTAGTTTAATTATAACCACCTGATACAAGTATGCAAAGTAGATACAACTTGTATGTGACGTATTATGAACCGGAAGCACACTGGTAGACCGTTAAGAGAGTTTGTATATCAATAAATAAATAAATAAAATAAAGTATAAATAAAAAAACTGAAAATACTTAAGATAACTTTCGCCATTTCCCAGTAACGTCAGATATTACTGTAGTTATTGCATATAGTACTAACGTTGTATGCGTGCAAAGCTTGTTGTTCTCTAATTGCTCTGATTCCGTCACGATGATAACAGTTTGCCACAACTGAAGAGTGTCGCATCACATATTGGGCCATGTATATTTTCCACTGTCTCTCAAATACCGTTGTCCGTTGTGTTACGAGTCAGACACGTAGGGTCCTGCCAGTCAGTTTCTCCATGTTGTTGTTGTTGTTGTGGTCCGCAGTCCTGAGACTGGTTTGATGCAGCTCTCCATGCTGCTCTATCCTGTGCAAGGTTCTTCATCTCCCAGTACCTACTGCAGCCTACATCCTTCTGAATCTGCTTAGTGTAGTCATCTCTTGGTCTCCCTCTAAGATTTTTACCCTACACGCTGCCCTCCATTTGTGATCCCTTGATGCCTCAGAACATGTCCTACCAACCGGTCCCTTCTTCCTGTCAAGTTGTGCCACAAACTCCTCTTCTCCCCAATTCACTCAATACCTCCTCCTTAGTTACGTGATCTACCCATCTATTCTTCAGCATTCTTCTGCAGCACGACATTTCGAAAGCTTCTATTCTCTTCTTGTCCAAACTATTTATCGGCCACGTTTCACTTCCATACATGGCTACACTCCATACTAATACTTTCAAAAACGACTTCCTGACACTTAAATCTATACTCGATGTTAACAAATTTCTCTTCTTCAGAAACGCTTTCCTTGCCATTGCCAGTCTACATTTTATATCCTCTCATCAGTTAATTTGCTCCCCAAATAGCAAAACTACTTTAAGTGTCTCATTTCCTAATCTAATCCCCTCAGCATCACCCGACTTAATTCGACTACATTCCATTATCCTCGTTTTGCTTACAATGTCATCGGCGAACCTCAAAGTTTTTATTTCTTCTCCATGGATTTTAATACCTACTCCGAATTTTTCTTTTGTTTCCT
The DNA here is from genome assembly GCF_021461395.2 of Schistocerca americana. Lineage (NCBI taxonomy): Eukaryota > Metazoa > Arthropoda > Insecta > Orthoptera > Acrididae > Schistocerca > Schistocerca americana. Next base: position 745,129,407 of record NC_060122.1, on the reverse strand, counting down.
TTATTGCTTGCTCAATATACGGAATGAGTAACATCGGGGAGAGGTTACAACCCTGTCTCACTCCCTTCCCAACCACTGCTTCCCTTTCATGCCCCTCGACTCATATAACTGCCATCTGGTTTCTGTACAAATTTTAAATTGCCTTTCGCTCCCTGTATTTTACCAGTGCCACCTTTAGAATTTGAAAGAGAGTATGCCAGTCAACATTGTCAAAAGCTTTCTCTAAGTCTACAAATGCTACAAATGTAGGTTTGCCTTTCCAAATCTTTCTTGTAGGATAATTCGTAAGGTCAGTATTGCCTCACGTGTTCCAACATTTCTACGGAATCCAAACTGATCTTCCCCGAGGTCGGCTTCTACCAGTTTTTCCTATCGTCTGCAAGGAATTCGCGTTAGAATTTTGCAGCAGTGACTTATTAAACTGATAGTTCGGTAATTTTCACATCTGTCAACACTTGCTTTCTTTGGGATTGGAATTATTATATTCTTCTTGAAGTCTGAGGGTATTTCGCCTGTCTCGTACATCTTGCTCACCAGATGCCAGAGTTTTGTCAGGACTGGCTCTCCCAAGGCCGTCAGTAGCTCTAATGGAATGTTGTCTACTCCCGGGGCCTTGTTTCGACTCAGGTCTTTCAGTGCTCTGTCAAACTCTTCACGCAGTATCATATCTCCCATTTCATTTTCATCTACATCCTCTTCCATTTCCATAATATTGTCCTCAAGTACATTGCCCTTGTATAGACCCTCTATATACTCCTTCTACCTTTATGCTTTCCCTTCTATGCTTAGAACTTGGTTTCCATCGGAGCTCTTGATATTCATACAAGTGGTTCTCTTTTCTCCAAAGGTCTCTTTAATTTTCCTGTAGGCAGTATCTATCTTACCCCTCATGAGACAAGCCTCTACATCCCTAAATTTGTCCTCTAGCCATCCCTACTTAGCCATTTTGCACTTCCTGTTGATCTGATTTTTGAGACGTTTGTATTCCTCTTTGCCTGCTTCATTTAATGCATTTTTATATTTTCTCCTTTCATCAATTAAATTCAATATCTCTTCTGTTACCCAAGGATTTCTTCTAGCCCTCGTCTTTTTACCTACTTGATGCTCTGCTGCCTTCACTATTTCATTGCTCAAAGCTACCCATTCTTCTTCTACTGTATTTCTTTCCCCCATTCCTGTCAATTGTTCCCTTATGCTCTCCCTGAAACTCTGTACAACCTCTGGTTTAGTCGGTTTATCCAGGTCCCATCTCCTTAAATTCCCACCTTTTCTCCATTGTAACATCAAAAGAAAGTATCCACAATAATTCGAACCGGCAGTCGCGCTATCCATAAGACGGTACTTTCCAATTTAAATTATAGGACGGTCTGCAGTTCGAGTAGTCACGAACAATAATATCTACGCGGAACGCTGTAGCATCGTGATGAAACTGAATCTTCTCGTGGGCAGTAAGAGTTACAGTCTCAGACTCTGGCATCGTGACACCACTAAACACCACGCAACGCGTACCGTTCAAAAGCGTTGGCATTAAATAAGGTACCTGTGGTGTGCGCAGCTCTGGGCCCCTGCATGTTCGGCCGCCACACTCACGAATATGCTTCGTGCGCGAGGTACGATCCCTGCCTCACCCTGGAGGCTTGTTGTTACTGACCTGTATGCCGCAAAGGCTGCTGGAGGCGTGACAGCGCCTGGGAATGCAAACCGCGCCGGTGCGTGATGTGCAGGCCGTTCTAAATAGCGGTGCACGCACAGGCATCTATTAGCGTCCGCGCATTCGCGTTTCCACGTGACACCACGCACGTAGCTTTACGCGGGTAGGTACTTAGGTTTGTCTGGAACCCGGAGTGGTGCTGGCTCTCGAGAGACACAGTGGGGTGATGGCTAGTAATGCGCAACTGAATCTCACAAGAGAGATCATCTACATTTACATCTGCATCTATACTCCACAAGCCACCCAACGGTGTGTGGCGGAGGGCACTTTACGTGCCACTGTCATTACCTCCCTTTCCTTTTATAGACGCGTATGGTTCGCGGGAAGAACGACTGCCGGAAAGCCTCCTTGCGTGCTGGGTTCGCTCTAATTTTACATTCGTCATCTCCTCGGGAGGTATAAGTAGGGGGAAGCAATATATTCGATACCTCATCCAGAAACGCACCCTCTCGAAACCTGGACAGTAAGCTACACCGCGATGCAGAGCGCCTCTCTTACAGACTCTGCCACTTGAGTTTGCTATCACGCTTACCAAATAATCTCCTCTGTCAACCCGACTTGGTACGGATCCCACACTGATGAGCAATATTCAAGTATAGGTCGAACGAGTGTTTTGTAAGCCACCTCCTTTGTTGATGGACTACATTTTCTAAGGACTCTCCCAATGAATCTCAACCTGTCACCCGCCTTACCAATAATTAATTTTATATGATCATTCAACATCAAATCGTTCCACACGCATACTCCCAGATATTTTACAGAAGTAACTGCTACCAGTGTTTGTTCCGCTATCATATAATCATACAATAAAGGATCCTTCTTTCTATGTATTCGCAATAGATAACATTTGTCTATGTTGAGGGTCAGTTGCCACTCCCTGCACCAAGTGCCTATCCGCTGCAGATCGTCCTGCATTTCGCTGCAATTTTCTAATGCTGCAACTTCTCTGTATACTACAGCATCATCCGCGAAAGCCGGATGGAACATCCGACACTATCTACTAGGTCATTTATATATATTGTGAATAGCAATGGTCCCACAACACTCCCCTATGGCACGCCAGAGGTTATTTTAACGTCTGTAGACGTCTCTCCATTGAGAACAACATGCTGTGTTCTGTTTGCTAAAAACTCTTCAATCCAGCCACACAGCTGGTCTGATATTCCATAGGCTCTTACTTTGTTTTTCAGGCGACAGTGCGGAATTGTATCGAACGCCTTCCGGAAGTCAAGGAAAATGGCATGTACCTGGGAGCCTGCATCTAATATTTTCTGGGTCTCACGAACAAATAAAGCGAGTTGGATCTCACACGATCGCTGTTTCCGGAATCCATGTTGATTCCTACAGAGTAGATTGTGGGTTTCCAGAAATGACATGATACGCGAGCAAAAATATGTTCTAAAATTCTACAACAGTCGATGTCTGAGATAGAGGTCTATAGTTTTGCGCGTCTGCTCGACGACCCTTCTTGAAGACTGAGACTACCTGTGCTCTTTTCCATTCATTTGGAACCATCCGTTCCTCTAGAGACTTGCGGTACTTGGCTGTTAGAAGGGGGCAAGTTCTTTCGCGTACTCTGTGTAGAATAGATCAGATACTGTCTTGTAATGAGAAACTTGATCACTACCATGGCAGGTGTAGACAAGATTACGCCTAAAATTACGACTAACAGATCTTATCCGTGAACAACCCAACCTGTCAGATGCTCTACACAGTAATATGGCTCTGGATATACCAAATAAAACTGTCCCGGAAATTTATTTCATCGATCTTAAGATCGCCAGCCTGCCTTACATCCGAGGTGGATAATATAAATTGGGTTGATGAACTTAAGGTGCATGTAATATTTCCCGACCATTTATATTTTATCCACCCTGTAGGTTAGCGCCATTGCTTGTTCCATTTATCACTGCCGTATAATTTATGTCGCGCCGGTACTCTACGCTGCACTCTTGGAATTGTGCCTTACTCCTAAAAGCGGCTTGATGACTCCTTAGCACCATCTCCTGAAGTTCTACAGTGTGAAAAACTCTTTACGGCAGCCTTAGCCAACTTTCTGTAGCAGCAACGACCTAGTTCCTCCTAAGCTCGCATCCACGGTGATGAATGGTTTGCAATTAGAACGATGTCTGTTGCAAAACTTTTCTGTGCCTGGCTTTCCAGCTTGCTCAGTACCTTAAATGTGTTTCTGCCTGCAAGTTCATGCAATGAGTATTGCTCCATATCTGTCAACGAGTCGATTACTGTAAACGGAGGTAAATTCCATCGAGGATACATCAAAGATGATTGCGTAATATGCAAACGACGGTTTGGCTGCGTGTTTGTTTCGGACCATAAACAATCTGTTTAAAATTATTATTTTATCTGGGAAGCGTGATCCGATGCTACAGTCATTCTTTACAGGGTCAACCAAGTTAGAGACCAGCTCTGCATGAAAATGTTTTGAGACAGCGTATCATCCATCTAGAGCGTAATATGTACCATACCAATAACTCCTCTGAAACTATTGAGCTTTCCATGATCTCTGTTTTGTCACAATGTTGCTGATCTCGGAGCACGGATATCTTAAATGGGTTTTGGAAGGTGTGAGAGGAACTATTAACAAGAATAACGTCTGACCTGCTGAGAGAGTCAAATTAGGAACGTGCAGTATGTATGCTGGGTCGAGTCCCACCTCCAGCACTCAGTTTCAGTTGTCTCAAGTATTAAATAGTGCACTTATTTTGACTGTCATAAGTAAAAAAAAAGGGTAAACATTTTATTACAAATTACTGTGGGTGTTTTGAAATTTATCGACTTAGAAAAAACGTTCGAGAGCTTGAAATTGTGAAGAATATTTGATGTTCTCTGAAAAACTGATGTGAGATTTAGGGAAAGACGATTGTCAAGCTAAGGATAGATCCAGATTATGTAGAAACGGAAGTACAACTTCAAACAGTGAAATGGTTCAAATGGCTCTGAGCACTATGGGACTTAACTTCTGAGGTCATCTGTCCCCTAGAACTTAGAACTACTTAAACCTAACTAAGCGAAGGACATCACACACATCCATGCCCGAGGCAGGATTCGAATCTGTGACCGTAGCGGTCGCGTGGTACCAGACTGTAGCACCTAGAACCGCTCGGCCACCCCGGCCGGCCAAACAGTGAAGATCGCTTTTGTGCAGCATTTATGGATTTGTCGTAATGGCCGGTTTCAGCAGATTACGTCGCCATCATCAGATTTGGAAAGCATAGGCCAACATCTGCAAGCACGCTGGGATCAGATGTACAGAGGTGTAATATAGTTTCACATAAACATGGACTATACCATGGAATATACCATATATTCTGCAGTACATTTCATTGAATCTTCCCCGAATGCATCTTACATCGTATCAGATCACAGAACTATCTTTCATGAACATGAGAGCAGTAGTATACCAGCAAATCAAGCATAAAGTAACTATTACAAAAACAACGTACATATTGCTCTGATTACAAAACCACGTCTTGATATGTTAGCAGAATGATGTCTGAGATCGTAGACGTCACAACCAGCCAGCATGTGGCACTGTGGTAGTAGTTACAAACAAAAATACGTCGTGTCATATAAAGCATAAAGACAAACCAATGATCGAAGAATGTTACACTGCAGAGATCTGTTTAAAATTATTATTTTATCTGGGAAGCGTGATCCGATGCTACAGTCATTCTTTACAGGGTCAACCAAGTTAGAGACCAGCTCTGCATGAAAATGTTTTGAGACAGCGTATCATCCATCTAGAGCGTAATATGTACCATACCAATAACTCCTCTGAAACTATTGAGCTTTCCATGATCTCTGTTTTGTCACAATGTTGCTGATCTCGGAGCACGGATATCTTAAATGGGTTTTGGAAGGTGTGAGAGGAACTATTAACAAGAATAACGTCTGACCTGCTGAGAGAGTCAAATTAGGAACGTGCAGTATGTATGCTGGGTCGAGTCCCACCTCCAGCACTCAGTTTCAGTTGTCTCAAGTATTAAATAGTGCACTTATTTTGACTGTCATAAGTAAAAAAAAAGGGTAAACATTTTATTACAAATTACTGTGGGTGTTTTGAAATTTATCGACTTAGAAAAAACGTTCGAGAGCTTGAAATTGTGAAGAATATTTGATGTTCTCTGAAAAACTGATGTGAGATTTAGGGAAAGACGATTGTCAAGCTAAGGATAGATCCAGATTATGTAGAAACGGAAGTACAACTTCAAACAGTGAAATGGTTCAAATGGCTCTGAGCACTATGGGACTTAACTTCTGAGGTCATCTGTCCCCTAGAACTTAGAACTACTTAAACCTAACTAAGCGAAGGACATCACACACATCCATGCCCGAGGCAGGATTCGAATCTGTGACCGTAGCGGTCGCGTGGTACCAGACTGTAGCACCTAGAACCGCTCGGCCACCCCGGCCGGCCAAACAGTGAAGATCGCTTTTGTGCAGCATTTATGGATTTGTCGTAATGGCCGGTTTCAGCAGATTACGTCGCCATCATCAGATTTGGAAAGCATAGGCCAACATCTGCAAGCACGCTGGGATCAGATGTACAGAGGTGTAATATAGTTTCACATAAACATGGACTATACCATGGAATATACCATATATTCTGCAGTACATTTCATTGAATCTTCCCCGAATGCATCTTACATCGTATCAGATCACAGAACTATCTTTCATGAACATGAGAGCAGTAGTATACCAGCAAATCAAGCATAAAGTAACTATTACAAAAACAACGTACATATTGCTCTGATTACAAAACCACGTCTTGATATGTTAGCAGAATGATGTCTGAGATCGTAGACGTCACAACCAGCCAGCATGTGGCACTGTGGTAGTAGTTACAAACAAAAATACGTCGTGTCATATAAAGCATAAAGACAAACCAATGATCGAAGAATGTTACACTGCAGAGATCTGTTTAAAATTATTATTTTATCTGGGAAGCGTGATCCGATGCTACAGTCATTCTTTACAGGGTCAACCAAGTTAGAGACCAGCTCTGCATGAAAATGTTTTGAGACAGCGTATCATCCATCTAGAGCGTAATATGTACCATACCAATAACTCCTCTGAAACTATTGAGCTTTCCATGATCTCTGTTTTGTCACAATGTTGCTGATCTCGGAGCACGGATATCTTAAATGGGTTTTGGAAGGTGTGAGAGGAACTATTAACAAGAATAACGTCTGACCTGCTGAGAGAGTCAAATTAGGAACGTGCAGTATGTATGCTGGGTCGAGTCCCACCTCCAGCACTCAGTTTCAGTTGTCTCAAGTATTAAATAGTGCACTTATTTTGACTGTCATAAGTAAAAAAAAAGGGTAAACATTTTATTACAAATTACTGTGGGTGTTTTGAAATTTATCGACTTAGAAAAAACGTTCGAGAGCTTGAAATTGTGAAGAATATTTGATGTTCTCTGAAAAACTGATGTGAGATTTAGGGAAAGACGATTGTCAAGCTAAGGATAGATCCAGATTATGTAGAAACGGAAGTACAACTTCAAACAGTGAAATGGTTCAAATGGCTCTGAGCACTATGGGACTTAACTTCTGAGGTCATCTGTCCCCTAGAACTTAGAACTACTTAAACCTAACTAAGCGAAGGACATCACACACATCCATGCCCGAGGCAGGATTCGAATCTGTGACCGTAGCGGTCGCGTGGTACCAGACTGTAGCACCTAGAACCGCTCGGCCACCCCGGCCGGCCAAACAGTGAAGATCGCTTTTGTGCAGCATTTATGGATTTGTCGTAATGGCCGGTTTCAGCAGATTACGTCGCCATCATCAGATTTGGAAAGCATAGGCCAACATCTGCAAGCACGCTGGGATCAGATGTACAGAGGTGTAATATAGTTTCACATAAACATGGACTATACCATGGAATATACCATATATTCTGCAGTACATTTCATTGAATCTTCCCCGAATGCATCTTACATCGTATCAGATCACAGAACTATCTTTCATGAACATGAGAGCAGTAGTATACCAGCAAATCAAGCATAAAGTAACTATTACAAAAACAACGTACATATTGCTCTGATTACAAAACCACGTCTTGATATGTTAGCAGAATGATGTCTGAGATCGTAGACGTCACAACCAGCCAGCATGTGGCACTGTGGTAGTAGTTACAAACAAAAATACGTCGTGTCATATAAAGCATAAAGACAAACCAATGATCGAAGAATGTTACACTGCAGAGATATAATAAATAAATAATCAATAAAAAAATTAAAACAATCTCAAAAACATAACAGGAAGCACTGAACCTTAAATATTTCGTTTAACACACAAGTTTTGAAGCCAGTAGTATGGCATATTCGTATCATAAAAACAAACAAAATAAAAATAGACATGGCACACGATGCAGGTAGCGTAAAGCCTAGGCAGCCATACACAGTTGTTCGGTATCTCGGTGTAATTAAGTAAATAAGAAGGAAATACAAAGAGAACATGAAATGTTCCTTTCATAAAAACCACAAACAAGTCATTACAAGTACAGAAACCCTAAAGTGAAATCACAAATATACGCTATAACATGTAATCCGACCTTCAGGTACTAGCATGGTGCTCGAGGTCTTGTAGTGCAAGACACGGATGACAAGACCACAGGAAGAAATAGCGTAATGCTGCAACTTCTTATGTAATACAATTAAAGTAAACTTGCTGTACAATATAGTCACAACAGCTACACAAATAGGGCCATGTAGCTTGCTATACACGATTACCCTATTCAAAGTCATCAACTCATAACTCGAGGTTTACGTACTAGCACAGTACTCCAGGTCTATGTGTGACATAGGATCTGGCAGGGACAAAACGGAATGAATAGCATAGTCCCAACTTTTTCAAGTCAAGGTTAAAGGTTTAAAAAGTATATCAACAAAATATCTTAAGTATCACCTCATTAGATTATTATCATGAAAACCCCCATTTATATTCTAAACCGATAAAGGGACACAGATATAAAATAACCTGTGAGATCTAACTATTAACCATTACAACATACTTCTTCAAATATAACATAAAAATTTTTACATCACACTCCCTAGCTGCTACTGTTGTATAGAGGATTAAATCAGTTTAATATTGCAAGCACCAGGGTGAAGCTTATATCTTATAATTGGGCAGTAAAACATTAAAGCCCAACACCCAGTGCGGTAACGAGTTCATAAAACCAGCCCCACGGGCTTAGTTAGACATGTAAGTAGCAGCCACTGAAAAATCGAAGGTGCCACTGCGAGCTCTAGAAGAAGCTCGAGCTCGTTATTTAAAAAGTGGTGTAGGCAAAGTGTCTTTGATCAGTACTTACAACGGCCTATACCGAGGGCTCTAAAACCGTCAGTAATGGCGGCCAAAGTCTCCGGCACAAGAAGTCATCCTAGTTCAGTCAATGGCCTTGTCAAAGAGGGTGAAGGAGCGGACAGAAATTCAGGGCACTCACTTTGCCTTGTTAGTTAACACTGCCCATAAAGGCGGAAGAAGTAGCAATGGCCAATGACATGAGGATGCAGAAGGCAACGGAAACCATTGCATTAAAGACATACAGTCCTGGAAATTGAAATAAGAACACCGTGAATTCATTGTCCCAGGAAGGGGAAACTTTATTGACACATTCCTGGGGTCAGATGCATCACATGATCACACTGACAGAACCACAGGCACATAGACACAGGCAACAGAGCATGCACAATGTCGGCACTTGTACAGTGTATATCCACCTTTCGCAGCAATGCAGGCTGCTATTCTCCCATGGAGACGATCGTAGAGATGCTGGATGTAGTCCTGTGGAACGGCTTGCCATGCCATTTCCTCCTGGCGCCTCAGTTGGACCAGCGTTCGTGCTGGACGTGCAGACCGCGTGAGACGATGCTTCATCCAGTCCCAAACATGCTCAATGGGGGACAGATCCGGAGATCTTGCTGGCCAGGGTAGTTGACTTACACCTTCCAGAGCACGTTGGGTGGCACGGGATACATGCGGACGTGCATTGTCCTGTTGGAACAGCAAGTTCCCTTGCCGGTCTAGGAATGGTAGAACGATGGGTTCGATGACGGTTTGGATGTACCGTGCACTATTCAGTGTCCCCTCGACGATCACCAGTGGTGTACGGCCAGTGTAGGAGATCGCTCCCCACACCATGATGCCGGGTGTTGTCCCTGTGTGCCTCGGTCGTATGCAGTCCTGATTGTGGCGCTCACCTGCACGGCGCCAAACACGCATACGACCATCACTGGCACCAAGGCAGAAGCGACTCTCATCGCTGAAGACGACACGTCTCCATTCGTCCCTCCATTCACGCCTGTCGCGACACCACTGGAGGCGGGCTGCACGATGTTGGGGCGTGAGCGGAAGACGGCCTAACGGTGTGCGGGACCGTAGCCCAGCTTCATGGAGACGGTTGCGAATGGTCCTCGCCGATACCCCAGGAGCAACAGTGTCCCTAATTTGCTGGGAAGTGGCGGTGCGGTCCCCTACGGCACTGCGTAGGATCCTACGGTCTTGGCGTGCATCCGTGCGTCGCTGCGGTCCGGTCCCAGGTCGACGGGAACGTGCACCTTCCGCCGACCACTGGCGACAACATCGATGTACTGTGGAGACCTCACGCCCCACGTGCTGAGCAATTCGGCGGTACGTCCACCCGGCCTCCCGCATGCCCACTATACGCCCTCGCTCAAAGTCCGTCAACTGCACATACGGTTCACGTCCACGCTGTCGCGGCATGCTACCAGTGTTAAAGACTGCGATGGAGCTCCGTATGCCACGGCAAACTGGCTGACACTGACGGCGGCGGTGCACAAATGCTGCGCAGCTAGCGCCATTCGACGGCCAACACCGCGGTTCCTGGTGTGTCCGCTGTGCCGTGCGTGTGATCATTGCTTGTACAGCCCTCTCGCAGTGTCCGGAGCAAGTATGGTGGGTCTGACACACCGGTGTCAATGTGTTCTTTTTTCCATTTCCAGGAGTGTATAATGTGTATGACTGAACATGTAGCCCCTAATTGTAAATGTGTCATGATGATCTTTCCAGTGGTATAAGATTCCCGACTAGTCCCCCATTCGGATCTCAAGGACGGGTCAGCCTAGGGAGAGGTAACCATCAGGAAACGGTTGAATAACCAACGAAAGGATAACGTTCTGCGAGTTGGGGTTGGAATATCAGAAGTTTGAACGTGTCAGGGAAGCCAGAAAATCTGAAAAGGAAAATGGTAAGGCTCAGTCTACATACAGCACTGGTCGGTGAAGTGAAATGGAAAGAAACTAAAGATTTCTGGTCAGAGGGGTATAAGGTAATTTAAATGGTAGCAGAAAATGGTATAACGGGAGAGGAGTTAGTTATGAAGAGGAAAGTAGGCCAGAGAATGAGTTACTGTGAACAGTTCAGAGAAAGGGTTGTTCTCTTCAAAATCGGCAGAAAACCATTGCCGACAACGATAGTTCAAATATACAAGAAGACGTTGCAAGCTGAAAGTGAAGATACATAGAAAGTATATGAATATCTTCAACTGATAATTGAGTACGTAAACGGAAATGACCATCTAATAGTCATTAGGAGGTGGAATACAGTTGTAGGAAAAAGAGGAGAAGAAAAGATTACCGGAAAATATGGGCTTGGTACAAACAAATTGAGTTCTGTAATAAATTTGAGCTGTTCAGGAATCACAAGAGAAGGAGGCATACTTGGGAAAGACTGGCAGAGAAGATTTCAATAAGATTACATCTCAGTCAGGCACAGATTCCGAAATCAAATATAGATTGCAAGAGTACCCGATTGCAGATGTAGACTGAGATCAGAATTTAGTAGTGATGAAGAGTAGACTGAGGCTTAAGAGACTAGTCAGGGAGAAGCAGTGCACAAAGAAGTGGGACACGGAAGTACTAGGGATGAAAAGATAGGCTTGAAGTTCTCTGAGGCCGTAGATTCAGAGATAAGGAAAAGCTCAGTAGGCAATTTAGTTGAAGGGGAATGGACGTTACTATGAAGGTCGATTACAGATGTTGGGAAAAACCACAAGTATGAAGAAGGTTACTGCGAAGAAACCATGGAAAACAGAAGGAATACTTCAATTGATCAATGAAAGAAGGTCCTAAAAAACGTTCTGGGAAAATCAAGAATGCAGAAATAGGATTGAAATAAATGAGAACTTCAGGGAAGCTAAGACGAAATGGCTGCAGAAAAAATGTGAAGAAATACAATAAGAATTGCTTGTCAGAAGGACAGTTTTAGTATAAATGGAAGTCAAACAGCTTTTTGTGAAATGAATAGCGAGGGTGATAACAATAAGCGTGCAAAGGGAACTCCACTGTAAGAAGGAGATGAGCGAACAGGTAGGTGGAAGGAGTACACTGAAGGCGCCTATAAAGAGGCCGCTTGTCTCTTGACGTGATAGAAGAAGAAACAAGAGTCAAAAGTGAAGAGATATGGGATACAGTATTAAAATCAGAATTTTAAACACGTCTGGGAAACTTAGGATCAAATAAGGCAAGATGCTTTACTAGCGTAATCTATTCGTATGGTGTATTACGACGTGGGCAGCTCACGCACCATCACTACAATACAGCTGACGTAGGCACTTACACCGACATTAAAGATAACTGCACAAGGCAGCATCCTGCCACACCCCTGAAGTAACTCTCAGATGTGCTACTCCGTGTCTGTGTCGTCATTAAGATAGTTTTTAATCGCTGGTGGCCGCATGGTAACGGCCAATATAGCCTCTCCAAGAATGCTAAACGTTGTAATACTGAATTGTGAAACGTATTCTACAATGGCAGCAGCCAATGGAAAATTCTTTGGTATGCTCTGAACGTGTAATATCCCATCTAGCTGAAAACTGTTGCGAAGAACATATTTTCCAGAATAAATTTCAACACCTCAGTGCATTGTGCACTGATTTGAAACTTTCGAGTAGTGTACTGGACCAGAATCCTAACATGGGACCTTTGCGTTTGGCAAAAAAATGCTCTGCAGACTAAGTTGTTCAAACCCAAAAAGCTTCCTGCTTTGATAGATCATTCGGTACAACAATTGCCAACGAAAAACAAAAGCCTCAGCTTAGAGTCCCGTTTCGGCAAACAGTTTTAATCTGCTTATAAGTTTTAAGAAAATACGAGACGCTTTCAATAAATAACGCAAAAAGTTATTCAGGATCACAATACACCATATTACTCTCCATTCGTTTGACTACAGAGCCTGAACGCCCCGATAGCTGAGTGGTCAGCGTGACGGATTGCCGTCCTACGGGCCCGGGTTCGATTTCCGCTGGGTCGGGGATTTTCTCCGCTCAAGGACTGGGTGTTGTGCTGTTTTCATCATCATCTCATCCACATCAGGCGCGCAGGTCGCCCAATGTGGCGTCGAACGTAATAAGACCTGCACCATGGCGGCCGGACCTGCCCCGCAAGGGGCCTCCCGGCCAATAACGCCAAACGCTCGTTTCCAGTACAGAACCTTACTTTTCAGCACAATCTCCGTTCAATGCAACGGCCTCAGGCTACATTACTAGGAACGTCTATATGCTCGCATGGTGCCACTCTACTGGTCAACGCCGGAGACCACGTTTTGCTGCATCGATAATCTTCCCATCATCCACAACTTCTACCCGTGGAGTGCCTACTTGATTGGGCCAAAAATATGGAAGTCAGAAGGTGCGAGATACCGACTGTAGGAAGGATGAGGAACAATGGTTCAATGAAGATTTGTGAGCTCCTAGCAGGTGCGCAAACTTGTGTGATGCCTTGAACTGTCACCGAGAAGGAGAAGTTTGTTAGATTTTTAGTGGCGACAAGCACGATGAAGCTGTTTCTTCAGTTTACTGAGCGTAGCACACAAACTTCAGAGTTGATCGTCGAACCATGAAGACGGACATCAAACAGAATAACCCTTCCAGGATCTCCGAAGACCGTCGCCTTGACTTTACCGGCCGAGGATGTAGTTTTGAGCTTTTTCTTCGGAGGTGAGGATGTGTGGCACAGCTCCTTGGGTTAACGTTTCGTAACCAGTTCAAAGTGATGATCCCGTGTTTCATCGCCTGAGGCGACGTTGGACAAAAATTAGTCACGATCAATCTCGTAACGCGCAAGCAACTCCTCAAGGATGGTTCTTCGTTGCTCTTTAGGGCCTTCAGTTTTCGTCGAGGAACCTAGCGTGCACACACCTTTCGAGTTCTCCAACTGGTGTACGGGTATGTCAGCACTACCAACAGAGATATTGAATTGAGCATCGGGTGTTTGACTGTGATACATCGATAACCTCGAATGAGAGTGACAAATAAATAAAAACACCTACAGCCGTCCTTATGATTTTACTTTATTTTGTCGCTACCAGTTTGAACGCTTCAGTGGGTCATCTTCAGGTTATTTTGGATGCAATACAGGTTGATATGATCCACATGCATAGCACATCAGTAGCCAGCATTACTGGATACGCAGATAATGTGTCATCGCTCCAACCATCAACTGTTGGCAACTGATATGCTATGCATGGGGATTATATCAACCTGTATCGCATCAAAAACAGCGTGATGATTACGCACTGAAGCTTTGAAACTGGTAGCGACAAAATAAAATAAAATCATAGCGATGGCAGTAGGTGTTTTTGTTTATTTGTCACGATAGCAAACGGCCGTCGTCCCAGAGACCTCCCGCTAAAAGGATGGACATACAAAAGTCAAATGAGAGTGTCCGCACGTTCCAACATTGTAGAAGACACAGCTGTATGCGGCTGGCTGACAGGGGGGAGATCGAACAGGTTTGTGCGACCTTGTTGCGATGATGACAGACGCCTCCCCAACGACTCACCGTGCTTCTATTTATTTTCCAAATCTCCGTAGACACTCTGAAAGCGTTTACGAATATCTGTGATGATCTATTTTCCCACCAAAATAAACTCAATGACACATCTCTGCTTGGAATCCATCTAGATTACAAATGCCATTTGGGAGGCAACGTATACAGCCGACACCCACTGGAAACTGTAGGGGTTGAAGCGGGAATATTCCATGATATCTCAACAACCAATACAGATTTTTATCAACCGAAACGGACAAAGAAAAAAATGTTTCACAGCACTTATTGAATACCCATCGTTACTCGTTTACCTACAGCTCTAGTAAGATACAGAAACTGATCGAGGAAAAAAAAGTACTGCATTACTTACTGAACGCCCAGCGTACTTTGTATACCACAGCTCCATTAAGATACAGAAATTGGCAGTGCTCTAGCACTGCCTTTAGAATACTGTGTAGGAAGGTGCATTCTTGACAATACTGAGGTCTGTTCGGCTCTCTGATTAGGTGTCAAGTACAAATTAATTTGCGAAAATGTTTTCTGTGTAACGTATTACTTAACCCAGCCACCACGTTTCCAGATACATGCAAGTACACTACTAGCCATTAAAACTGCTACACCAAGAAGAAATGCAGATGATAAACGGGTATTCATTGGACAAATATGTAATACTAGAACTGACATGTGATTACATTTTCACGCAATTTTGGTGCATAGATCCTGATAATTCAGTACCCAGAACAACCACCTCTGGCTGTAATAACGGTCTTGATACGCCTGGACATTCAGTCAAACAGAGCTTGGATGGCGTGTACAGGTACAGCTGCCCATGCAGCTTCAACACGATACCACAGTTCATCAAGAGTAGTGACTAGCGTATTGTGACGAGCCAATTGCTCGACCACCATTGACCAGACGTTTTCAATTGGTGAGAGATCTGGAGAATGTGCTGGCCAGCGCAGCACTCGAACGTTTTCTGTATCCAGAAAGGCCCGCACAGGACCTGCAACATGTGGTCGTGCATTATCATGCTGAAATGTAGGGTTTCACAGGGACGAATGAAGGGTAGAGCCACGGGTCGTAACACATCTGAAATGTAACATCCACTGTTCAAAGTGCCGTCAGTGCGAACAAGAGGTGACCGAGACGTGTAACCAATGGCACCCCATTCCATCACGCCGGGTGATACGCCAGTATGGCGATGACGAAAACACGCTTCCAATGTGCGTTCACCGCGATGTCGCCGAACACGGATTCGACTATCATGATGCTGTAAACAGAACCTGGATTCATCCGAGAAAATGACGTTTTGACATTCGTGTGCCCAGGTTCGTCGTTGAGTACAGCATCGCAGGCGCTCCTGTCTGTGATGCAGCGTCAAGGGTAACCGCAGCCATGGCCTGCAAACGTCGTCGAACTGTTCGTGCAGATGGCTGTTGTCTTGCAAACGTCCCCATCTGTTGACTCAGGGATCGAGAAGTGGCTGCAAGATCTGTTACAGTCAAGCGGATAAGATGCCTGTCATCTCGACTGCTAGCGACCGAGCGAGGTGGCGCAGTTGTTAGACACTGGACTCGCATTCGGGAGGACGACGGTTCAATCCCGTGTCTGGCCATCCTGATTTAGGTTTTCCGTGATTTTCCTACATCACTCCAGGCAAATGCCAGGATGGTTCCTTTGAAAGGGCACGGCCGACTTCCTTCCCCATCCTTCCCTAATCCGATGAGACGGATGACCTCGCTGTATGGTCTCCTTCCCCAAACCACCCATCGACTGCTAGTGATACGAAGCCGTTGGGATCCAGCACGGCGTTCCGTATTACCCTCCTGAACCCACCGATTGCATATTCTGCTAACAGTCATTGGATCTCGACCAACGCGAGCAACAATGTCGCGATACGATAAACCGCAATCGCGATAGGCTACAATCCGACCTTTATCATAGTCGGAAACGCGATGGTACGCATTTCTCCTCCTTACAAGAGGCATCACAACAACGTTTCATCAGGCAACGCCGGTCAACTGCTTTTTGTGTATGAGAAATCGGTTGGAAACCTTCCTCATGTCAGCACGTTGTAGGTGTCGCCACCGGTGTCAACCTTGTGTGAATGCTCTGAATAGCTAATCATTTGCATATCACAGAATCTTGTTCCTGTCGGTTAAATTTCGCGTCTGTAGCGCGTCATCTTGGTGGTGTAGCAATTTTAAAGGCCAGTAGTGTACTTTTTAAACGACAGGATTGTTCTTATTTAACTGCCAAACAAATTGTTTACCGATTACTGCAGTCCACGTCCTCTTACCATTTACTTAATGGTGAGAGCACGTAGCCTGCGCATTATACGATTATCAACAGGTGTGGCAGAGCTAAGGCAGTCAATCTGCAGAAGGAGTACGCAGTACAAAGGTAAGTGCATTTCGGCGGGGCTCACTTTTACCTGGTATACTGAATACAGCAGAAGTATGGGTAAGTGTCATGTTCACTCGGCCCTACCGCTCCACAGTGCTACGCAATAGGACAAAAGGTGTTTCGAATTTCGTTATATGAGTGGGTATTATCATTATGTTCCATGTTACAAATAGCGGTGACTTTTTTTTAAAGTAATTGTCCACATTAGTTTATCGCTTGATCTTGTAGTTTATGTTAATGAAAACTAAGATAAAATGCCAAAGCCCGTATTTCTTTTATAGCGACGATTTACGAAATACTGTGTTTCGTACCGACAGAACAAAATCTATGACTTCAGAAGAATAGAACTTGATATGAAAGTGTATAATTTCAAATTTTATGCGCTGTTAAGTGAAATCAGGTGTCAATATGATGAAGACTTAGTTCAAATACTTAAGTGGAACAAATCATCGCCATTTGAAAAATGTAACACGAAAAGAGTACAAAAGCAAGTTACACAAAGCTCCTGGCTTGTCACTGACTTTCTTCTTTTTCTATTTTTTTTTCTTTGCAGTTATCAGTCTTGTGACTGGTTTTGTTATGGCCCGCCATAAATTCCTTTCCTGGGCTAACCTCTTCATCTCAGTATATCTTATACACGTTTTCTTTATATAAGTTTCTTTGGATGGCCAAGATCGCTTCATTTTAAATGCTTTATTTGAATTACTAGTTTTGAGAGAAACATGCCGTCATCTTCAGACTGGCATTACAATTTGCGTATATGTTCACGTACGTGTGTCGTCTAGATTTTGGGAACATAGCGTAAATACATTAAATACTCCACATGGTTTGTCACTTATCAAACAACCCATCCAGCAGCACACTGTTTTGTAAATGACAAACTATGTGGAGTTTTTTGATATATTTACTCTTTGTTCTCAAAATGTCGACGACACATGTATGTCAACATATGCGCAAAGCGTAATGTCAGTCTGAAGATGACAGCACGATTCTCTAGAAGGTAGTAATTCGAATAAAGATCATAAAAGAATGCGATCCTGGCTGTCACCAAAAAATATATACTCTTCATCTCAGAATAGCAATTACTCTCTACGTCCTCAATTATTTACTGGATATATTCCAGTCTTCGACTTCCGATACAATTGTAGCCTCTACCTCTAGTAACATGCAGGTTATTCTCTGATGTCGTAACACGGGCACGCTATTCCTTCTTCTTTTCAGGGTTTTCTATATCTTCCTTTCTTCGAGTATTCTGCGGGGAACCTCCTCATTTCTTATCCTATCACTCCACCTGACTTTCAAAGTGGTTCTGTAGCCCTACGTCTGAAACATTTCGATTCTATTTTGTTCTGATTTTCCCCCTCATGAATATACTCTTTTACCTTTCATTTCGTAAAAGGTGCATTTCTGTGGAAAGAAACACGTTTTCAGAAACTGTTTCCTGATTGACACCTTGTAACAAATAACCTCAAGGTTTCCAATGCATTATAAAGCCACTATAGGGCCATGGTACCCTAGTAAATGAACAGTACATATAAAAAGATTATTTAATGTGATAGTGAAATCTCACTTATGGACAGTATAGATGCTGATTGTAGTGTATCGGATCCAAACATCTGAAGATATGTTTGACGTCTCTGATTGTGTTTCAGTACATCGAAAATTGCTCCTTTGCAAAAACAGTATAGTGACGAGGTGGAACGGAACGTCACACATTCAGCCAGGAGCGTAGGAGATTTCGTATCACAAATAGTAACTAATTTCATCTAACGGTTTCGTTTCGTATCATCACTTACAAACAGTAATACAGATTAGTTTACAAATCGTTTTGTTGAAATACGCTCCACATTAATACTTGTACATATAGTAGCTACTGTTTACGATTATTAGCGATTATAGGAAATATTTCATTCAGTTGCCCCAGTTAATGTCAGGATTCAAGACTAATTGATAAATGGTCCTGCGTCGTAGGTTGTTACGTAATACGATTCTGCCCCAGGTATAGAAGCTGATTTGGGTAATGATAGTTAGTTTGTTGTACATTGAGAAGTTACTCTAAGTGACAGCTGAGTCTTTTCCATTTTAATTGAAACACTTGTTACTTTATAATCATTGTCTTATTCATTTAATCAAGAACATATTTTACTGCACACGTAATTTCCAATGAAGATTAATTGTGAATGAGGCCCTTCAGCTGCACTGATGTAGTGATTACACATTATATTTGTTTTATTTGTACAAGTTTGAACGCTTTTGGATCACAGATGACTTATAAAGCTTAACCCTAACGACAATTAATAGTATGATTGTCTCATTATTTACACAAAAGAACAAATACCTACATGTCACAAATTAACTGAAAACAATAAAATGCTCACTATGTTGATTTTAGTTACAAAGTAACTTTCCTGTGTGTTGTTTATGAGAAAAGCGGAGCAATGTAGGATTAACTTTTTACCCAACAGTTTGAATATAATACACAACATTACAACGCAGCGGTCGGTTTGTTGGCAGCGTTGGAGGAGGGTGGGAGGTGCGTACCATCCTTCAGGCAGTAGTACTTCTCACCTTCCGTTAAATACTACCTTCCGTCGCTACTACTTGCTTATAGACAACCGCATCATTTACACACCCTGTAAACAGTAACTGTCGTATCACACTTCGATGGGACGTAGGCAACGTAGTAGAATGTTATAACAAAAGATACCGACAAACATCGAAAGATGCTTACAAAGAGCCAGAATTTTTAGATTGAAAACAATTTCTTTTACCATGCAATATGTGCCTTTATTTAAGAGATACCTTGTACTTAAGATAGCGGGTGTTATCGTCTCTAGAAGAAATACGTACCGTTACATCTGTAGTCTCTCGAAAGTATCATTAAAGTAAGGTTTATTTTTACTGAAAATTGGTTCCCAACATCTGCTGTCTTACAAAACGTCGCGTCCCACAGTGTCAAGATTTCAGGCGATTCCACGAGTACGGTACGTATTTCTCCTAGAGACGATAACACCCTCTATCTTAAGTACAAGGTTTCTCTTAAATAAAGGGCACATATTGCTTGATAAAAGAAACTATTTTCAATCTCAAAATTCTAACTCGTTGTAACCATCTTTCGATGTTTGTCGGTATCTTTTGCTATAACATTCTACTACGTTGCCTATACTCGTACATGACACATTACGTAGTAGCTTTATGTTCGTTAATATCCCATCAGAGCATTACATGCTCTGTATCAGTGGATAACTTTCCCGTGGCACATGGGCTGGTGTCCCACTGTCCACAGTGCAACAAGTCATACCTCAAAGTGTTACCTGCGTAGTTAGCAAAGCGAGTTAAAATAACATCCACAAATCGTGAAATACACTTGTTTTGCCCACTGGTGTGGACATAACTAATTCTTTTGAGACCTGTAATTGGATTAGAATAAAAAAGTGACTGGTACCTAGGCGTTTACAAGGCAGTTACCATAGGAACAGCCAATCAGAGGTAGAGTCCGATCACACCTCCGTCCTGTGTACAGCTGTCACATCGCTTCCTCAGCCACCTGCGGGCGACAATTTCAGTCTGTCACATAATTATTGTGATTGGTTCTTATATGGTTCATTTCCACGTACGGTATATTTCTTTTAGGGAATGTATAAAACTAATAGTAAAGTAACTTAGGGAAGAGATAGTGCTATAAAGATACTCCTTAAGAGGAAAGTATGAAAGTAGTCACGAGGTCAACTCACGGACAGAGAGTCTTCGATATTCTTTGTCTTCGATATCCTTTATACTTACAGAATTGGAAATTTAGCACCCAGACATCAACTCTCTATAAACAACTACGGTGAAGTACTCAAAAAAACTCAGGAAGTCATACTTTCCGAGCGTTGTCAAGTAAAAATCACTTGCGAACTTTTAAGAAAAATGTTCGTTGTTAAATGCATCGCATTGCCAGTATGCAAAACATCAAGGACCAGTTACGACAGCAGTGGTCCAGCTTCATAACACACTTCCCAACCGAATTAGTTCCCGCATGAAGGCCTGACGGCGCGCAACGTCATACTCACAAAATGGCTCATAATACCAAGTTCTTTGTAAGTTTGACTCGATATCCTAATCACTGAACTAGCATCCCATACCATCTCAATCCTTCTGCGTGCTTCACTTTTGTCAGGTAGTGCATATTGTGTTAACATATTTACCTTTCTTAGAAATGATTTTCATGCTATTGCCAGATTTTGTATCCTCTTTACTTGGCGAGGGTCAGTTATTTTGTTGCCAAAATTACTCATCTGGTATTTTTAAAGACTGATTTCCTAAACTACACCGCTAACCATTACAATTTTAGAACCATGAAGGGTGCATTAAGAAACGTCGGCATGGTATGAAATTTACTGCAACCTTGTACATGTGAAGAATTGATGGTCCGATAGATCACAAAATGGAAACCACCGAGAAAATTTGATGAAGTTTTGCATAGGAGTGTTGGGACAGTGTCTCCACTATGGCTGTCGATCATGCCATGCCGCTCATTTCAGTTCTGAGTGCACAGCAAGAACGCAAAACGCCCATAAAATAGAGTCTCACGCCAGGTATGAGTGCCTGTAAGAGATTTCGCCTGATTTCATGCAGCCCACACAACGTAACTATCACGCATTTCCTCCTTCATAACAATTCTCGGCCACACACTTCAGGGGCAATTAGGACGCTCCTGCGGCGTTTTAGACAGGAAGTGTTTGATCACACACCATTCACCCCTGACTTGGCTCCCTCTGATTTTCATCTCTTCTCACATTCACCGCTGACTATGAACAGAACATTTTGGCAGAGACAAAAAGCTACAGATTAGCGTAGACAATTGACAGAAAGCACAGGTGGCTGCCTTCTATAATGAGGCTGCTGGAAAGTAGTACAATGCTACAATAAATGTCTCATTGGGAGCGGCGGCTGTTTAGAGAAGTAGCCGGAAGATGTAGCTAACTGCTGCAAATAAAACATGTTTGACTTTCACTGTGGTTTCCTTATCACTATCTATCCTTACTTTCCCAATAGCCTGCGTATAAGTAAATATTTTACAGCCGGTTTCTCTTTCAGAAAACGCATTCTCTTGCTTGTGAGAAGAACTTATTATCTCGTGTCCGAGACGGTACCATCAGCAGCACAATTCGACAGCGATAAGACAGTGTCGTAGATGGTTTGGAATGGTTTATTGTGCTGTTCGGTATCTCACACGAATACTCAGTCGACAGTAGAGGAGGACCATACTCAAGCAGGTTGTCATCGGGCAAGCGCAACTAGTGGCAGAGACGACAGGTAGAGGGTGACCCTAAAGTCCATTAACGTTTGAAAGTGCACTAATTCACGGAAGAATGTAGGTAGACAGCTAAAACTTGACACACATGCCTGAAGCGACATGAAGTGCTGTTGAAAGCGAAAAGGAGTGCAAAAACCAGCAAACACTTAGAGCTGGACATACGGGATGCTGATTCTCACACTGTCAATGTGATGGGTGCGAGGTACGTAGAGTTGCATCAGCCTTAGCCTGTTTGACAAACACCTGCTGGAAGGTAAGAAGCAGTATGGTGATCCTCCCATATCGCTATATGTGTTAAAGATCTCTTGCACACATCATTTGGCTAGGATCCCGTCCTGAACCGCCATGTCCGTCATGCTTGGCTTCTCAGGTCCCCAGATCTCAATCCGTGTGAATATTGGTTACGGGGATACCTGAAGTCGCAAGCCTACTGTGACTGTCCGAGCTAGTTATAGACTCTGTAAGACAACTACCAAAGTCAGTTTCTCACCATATCTGTTGATACGTTGTTCGGTGCACTTCAAAAATTGTCCCTCGATTACAAGAGTTGTTGATGAATGGCGGCAGGCACGAGGAGCATTTTGTGCAAAGAACATCCATCGTCTTTACTAAAAATCAGTTGTTATGCTAATTACTGCGATTATGTCATATGAAGCGCCATCTGTTAGTCATTTTATGCATCTTTTTTTGTTTCAACAAAACCGCATGTAATTTCAAGCATGTGTATTATCTCACTACCTACATTATTCCGTAAAATATTGATTTTTGAAATGTTTACGGATTTTCTGGCTCAATCTGACAAAAGGTGATCAAAAAGCTCCCAGCGCCTTGCCAAAATATCGGTATTTATGTACCCATCTCGGTGTCGCGCTGGGTTGCACATACGCTGCAGCTATGGCCTCAAACGGAAAGTTTTTATCGCCCTTTGTGTTATTCGCTTCACCGTGCCGTATCGTACAGTAATGTCTACTACTTTCTGAAAGGCAATGAGATGCTTTTTCATTAAGACATACACTATGTGATCAAAAGCATCCGGACAACCCCAGAAACATACGTATTTCATATTAGATGCATTGTGGTGCCACCGAATGCCAGGTACTCCATATTAGCGACCTCAGTTGCCATTAGACATCGTGAAACTCACGGACTTGGACCGTGGGTAGGTAATTGGGTATCACTTGTGTCATAAGTCTCTACGCGAGATTTTCACAGTCCTAAACATCCCTAAGTCCACTGTTTCCGATGTGATCGTGAATTGGAAACGTGAAGGGACACGTGCAACACAAAAGCGTACAGGCCGACGTCGTCTGTTGACTGACAGGGAGGGGTTTGATTGTTTGGAGGAAGAAACCAAACAGCGATGTAATCGGTTCTATCGGATTATTGAAGGATGGGGAAGGAAGTCGTCCATGACCTTCCTTAGGAACCATTTCGGCATTTGCCTGGAGTGATGTAAGGAAATCACGGAAAACCTAAATCAGGATGGTCGGACGTGAGACTGAACCGTCGTCCTCCCGAATGCGAGTCCGGTGTGCTAACCACAGCGCCACCTTGCTCGGTGACTGACATAGACCACCGACAGTTGAAGAGGGTCATAATGTGTAATAAGCAGACATCTATCCAGACCATCACACAGGAATCCCAAATTGCATCAGGGTCCACTGCAAGTACTATGACAGTTAGGTGGGAGGAGAGAAAACTTGGATTTCACGGTCTAGCGGCTGCTTATAAGTTATACATCACACCGGTAAATTCCAAACGACGCCTCACTTGGTGTAAACAGCGTAAACATTGGACGATTGAACAGTGCAAAAACGTTCTGTGGAGTGACGAATCACGGTACACAATGCGGCTATCCGATGGCAGTGTGTAGGT
Organism: Schistocerca americana; assembly: GCF_021461395.2. Taxonomy (NCBI): domain Eukaryota; kingdom Metazoa; phylum Arthropoda; class Insecta; order Orthoptera; family Acrididae; genus Schistocerca; species Schistocerca americana. Next base: position 745,105,293 of record NC_060122.1, on the reverse strand, counting down.
ATGGCGATTGCCAGGTGAACGTCATCTGCCAGCGTGTGTAGTGCAAAAGTAAAATGGCGGTGGTGTTATGGTGTGGTCGTGTTTCTCGCGGAGGGGCTTGCACCCCTTGTTGGTTTGCATGGCACTATCGCAGCACAGGTCTACATTGATGTTTTACGCAACTTCTAGCTTCCCACTGTTGAAGAGCAATTTGGGTACGTCGACTGCATCTTTCAACCCGATCGAGCACCCGTTCATAATGCACAGTCTGCGGTGGAGTGGTTGCACGACAATAACCTCCCTGTAATGGACTGGCCTGCACAGAGTCCTGACGTAAATCCTATAGAATACCTTCGGGATGTTTTGGAACGCCGACTTCGTGCCAGACCTCACCGACCGACATCGATGCCTCTCCTCAGTGCAGCACTTCGTGAAGAATGGGCTGCCATTCCCAAGACACCTTCCAGCACCTAAATGAACGCATGCCAACGAGAGTGGAAACTATCATCAAAGCTAAGGGTTTGCCAACACCATATTGAATTCCAGCGTTACCGATGGAGGGCGCTTTCGGTCACATAGTGTACATCAGGACGCACAATGTGACGATGTCTCGAACGAGGCGGACTGTCAACTGGGCGAGCATTTTTACAGCTTCCCAAGATGCATTAGCAGAGAGAAGCTCGATGACAGCGTAGTAGGAGTGCCAGTCGCTTCAGATGGTTTCCCCGTCCTTCGTGCAGCATCGCAATAGACGTAAACCTGTGTGGAAGTTACGAGAAGAGTGAAGGTTGCTAGGTTATATTCGTTATGTGGACGCACCACCTAAAATTATGGAGTAGTGGCATGGAGTGCCACTGAGCACATAACACGATTATACACCGTGTTGAGCGTACAAATGCAGCTACTTCTGTTGTTGAGTGAGGACGTTGTACTGAACAGCGTTACAGCAGTATTTACGTCATTTTCAAACCAATAATCGTAGTTATTACAAGTCGTATTTTTATAGGTAGAACGGTACCTCCAAGAACATGTGGAAAGAGCAAGCTATTATCGCAAATTTTTCCCTGGGCAGCAGATCAAGCGTTGAAGTGCGGATGTATGGACACAATATGGTTAGTCTTACTACAAGGGTAGTCCACTTAGTGGTACAGTTACGACTGTACACAAAACAGTAGATAACAAATAATGTAAGGTGGTAAATTATGTAACGTGTTTGCAGCACGACTATTCAGTTCAGAGGAAAAATGACCAACACACTGATTTGCCTACATATGAAGGTACCAAAAATAAAAATATATGCACTTACACCTGTTATACCATGTATGTGGATCACAACAGGCAGTCTTGACAGCTGCCGTTATGTGTCTTAGTTGATCTGTGACCTATCTTCGAGATCTCCGACACGTTATCCTTCCTTAAGGATACAGGCTACTTTTCCACCTCAATATTATGTAAAAATCAACACCTATAGCTTACAGGCATTGTTTATAATGTATATTTTTTAAAATTTTTTTGATGATGTCAGGTACTACAGACCACTTTCTAAGCATATTAGACGTATTTTGAATATTTTTGAACCTTCTTAAGGCTATTAAATATTACAATGAAATTGATGCAATTTTTTTTCCAAAATGCTTCCTCAAACTGAGGTACCATTTAATCCCATGTTATACATTTGAGGAAACCAAATTTTTACCAGATATGCATGACACGATGGCTGAGGTACTAGACCTATTTAATTCCACCTATTATGTATATTACAAGGATAAAAAATATCACATGTTACAGTTTAATTTTTGTAATTTTTTTCCTAAAAAACGTAATTTTTTCGATAATTTTGTTGATTCTGCAAAAAATCGTAGGTCTACTACGTAAGTATGGACTATTGCAAGCTACAGAAAAAAATTAGAGCAATGCTTTAGAAACTTTAGTAAATATTTGTACCTGAATTCTGAAAATACACCTTGAGGGAAATTCCAAATGAAGATGTGAGTCCAATTAAACTGTGCCTCAGAACATTCCTGAAGCGTAGTCTCCATCCTGCAGCATTTCTTCATATTTAAGCTTCCTCTTGGCATTCCTTTTAGCAGTTCTTGCTTCTTTGGTAACTTGAAGAGCGAATCTTTCAGCTTCATGCACCCATTGTCTGTCACAAGCAGGCAATTGATCTTCGTATTAGAGCCACATTTTATGCCTAAATTTCTCAGGACTACCAACCTTCCTATCACGCCATCCTTGAAACATATCACTGCATCTAGTACTCCAACTTTTAATGTATGTACTCGTACAAAAACATTCTTGGGTAATCTTTCCCATATGCAATGGTTGATATTTTCATTTGTATTCTAAGTGCCCCCATGAAGACATATACTAAGCAAAACAGGGTCACTCAGGTCTCTAAAAATAGGTTTTATTTCATTCATAACAGGCTCAGGAACATAATGCTTATAATGGTGTATTTGACCACTTTCCACTTTCTTTTGCTTTTTGGTAACCACACCAAGAATCTGCTCCCTTAGGGCAAAGTCCGTGAACAGAGTAGCCATCCGTGGACAACGTAAGAAAGTAGGTTGCCCATACAGCTTTTCTCATTGCTGTGACATCATTCACAGGTGCAGTTCGTCTAATGACCAGTCCATAATAACTCTGAAGAAGTTATTATATTAAATTTCTGTCTCCAGTTGCACAAGCAAAGAAACTTTACCTAGGTATCGGCTATAATAATGTAGCCTTCCTCAGAAATGTCACAATATAAAATTAAAATTAAAACATGCCAGGTATTGGCCTTGTCTAACTTAAAATGTTTGTGCTACGGTACATAGTCATCAAACTACGTCAATTCTACTAATGGGGTTGCAGAAAAATATCCGCTACCAGTCACAATAAAAGGTTGTTTATTCGCCACACGACCGGTTTCGGGCTTGCGCCCATCTTCAGGTGTTTATACATTCAAGTACATGTTTGTGCTGTTGGAAATCAGTGTATAAATACAAAAAATTATATGCTAGTGACTACACAGATACAAGTGGGACAATTGTAAGCGGTAAGGCAGCATTTGACGAAAATATGTCTGTACTTACAAAAAGATGAAGCACCATTATTACAGTTATGCTGTGGTGATAGTTTTGCCACTTAGTTACACACTTATGGTCATTTTCACGTCCATATATCAATTTTACCAAGTATAGCTCCATGTTGCACTATTATGATGTGCACTCGTGAAATACACTACGTTTACATACAAAAATGTGGGCTGTGGTCAAAGAACTTAGATGTAGCAGATGTAAAGATGTTGCTCACACAGAAGCTTATAGGTTCTGGTCAAAGAACTCAGCCACAGGAAGTGCAAAGGTGTTGGATGTATAGAAATTTAAAAAGCTATTATAGACTGCGACGTTTCTTGACACACATTATGAAATTTTCTTGATTCACATTTTTGACAGAAAACTTAGATCTAGGAAGTACAATATTGTTATATATATGAAATTACTCAAAGCTATTACAAATTTAAAAATGACAGCTAGAACTCTTTTGAGCCACACTGTTGTCAGAGAAGTTAGATCTAGGAGGTACAATAACGTCACACATATGAAATTTTTGAAAGTTATTACACATTATAGAATGCCAGTTACAGCTTGTGTTTACAATATGACTATTACAAATTATGATAATGACCCTTGGACTTTTGTATGACTGCTACATCGAATTCCCATAGAATATTACTTTGTTATTATATCAGAAGATAATTATTTTCTCTTTTTGAATATTTCATGAAATATGTGAAGATAGGATTTGTTTGCAAGTTCCAGTTGTTCGTTCAGAACAAGGTCTGGTGAGTTAGAGTTGTGGATATAAATTTCTAGCTCTTGAAGCAGATTCATTTTCTTTCCTTTGTTCACAGTGTGCAGTATTTGTAGGTTTTCTGTAATGGCTGTGGCTGAGTGACCATGCTCTTTTAGGTGCATTGCAAAGGTGGATTTATCAAAAAGGCGTCCATATGCTCACAGTATCTTATAGTGAAACTCCATCCAGTTTGGCCTATGTAGAACTGAGGGAAATTGTCACATAAAAGTTTGTAAATACCTGATTTGTGGTGGCATTGGTTGTTTGTCTTACTGTTGTGGATGAAGTGCTGTTGTCGCTTGTTGATAGTGCTGAAAGAAATTTGAAGAGGTTGGCAATTTGGTATGAAATTTTACCTATAAATGGTATGCAGCGAATGTGTTTTTTCCTTCTTGTGAATCTGATTTAGTAGGTGTGCATTGTTTCTTTTTGATTTTGTTGTTAAGTTTATCAATTACATCGGGGTTGTATCCATTACTCCGTGAAATTTCTTTTATAATGTTAGTTTCTTTTGGTTCATTATGGAGGCTGAGTGGGATTTTATGTATACGATTAAGTGGGGATCTGAAGAATGCCATTTTTTGTTGTGCTGGATGACGTGAGGAGTTGTTAATGACAACGTCACTAGTGGTAAGTTTTCTGTAAATCTGAAAGGCATGTTTTGTTTACATTAGATATTGCAAGGTAAAGAAAATTGATGCCTTTATCTATTTGATGTTCTACAGTGAATTTGATGTTGTTGTGCACGCTGCTGAGGCCTTTAGCAAGTTTCTCAATCTCCTAAGTTGTACCATTGTACAAGATAATAGTATCATCCCCATACCATTTGTAGTATATTATTTTATTTTTAAGTGAACTATCTGATCTGAAAAATTCATTTTCTGTGTGGTTAATGCAAATATCTGCAAGTACTCCTGCCAAACTACTGCCCATTGCAAGACCATCTCCCTGTTTATAAATTTTGTTATTAAAAGTAAAATAATTATGTGACAGGACTAGTTCTAGCAAGTCAATGAGTTCACATATCTCAGACTTGGATAGCTTTTTGTGTCATGTACAGAAATGTTGGTGTAAAGGTTTACTATGTCCATTGAAGCAAATTTGGCACCCTCTGGTATTGGTAAGTCTTTGATTTGCTCAATAATTTCATAGCTATTCTTAACTGAAAAATTGTTTTCATAAGTATAAAAGTTACTAAGAATGTCTTTAAGTTTCTTGCTGATAAAATATGCTGGACTGTTTCTTGAGTTGACTATGGGGTGTATAGGACAACTTTCATTATGAATCTTTGGTTGCGAACGTAATTTTGATGCAGATTGGTTCATAGCAAGGCATTTTAGAACATCAGAGTCAGATAAATGGAAGTCAGAAGAGTTCAGTAGTTTCTTAAGCTGGGCCTGAAATTTGGGTGTGGGGTCATTGTGTGTTTCATGTATGTTATTATTCTGAAAAAATTCTAGAGGTTTGTTGATATATTCAGATTCATACGTACCAACAGCTGAGTTCCCTTTATCAGATTTGACTACCAGAGCTTTGTTTTCAGATAGTTTTCTATTAATATTTCTGAGCAGTTTGGAGTCACGGTTATTTGATTTTTGATTTTGTAATTTTTTGTGTATGATATTGTTAACTTGTAGCCCAATACCAATCTTTTCATTATTATTTATTTTAGCTGAGTCACATGCCATTTTAGAGCAGACAATTAATTCTTTGATATTGTTATCAGTGACTAAAGGTGGCATATTATATTTGAGACCTTTCTCAAGTAATTCAGTTTCATTTTTGTCAAATGAGATGGTGGTTGAATTAATCACCCTATTGTAAAAAACTTTGTTCAGATGAGGAAGGAGATTTTAGTTGTTGCAATTTGTTAGGGTTAAGAGCAAGTAATTTTTGATTATGTCTATTTGACACTACTAGTTGTTCTTTGCACACTTGGTCATTAATTTTATCTAAAATACACATAAATTGCATTTGAGTCAAGGAGTTGCTTAGTGCCAACTGGAGTTTGAGCATTTGTTTGTTAAGGGCATCTTTACACTCTTATAATGATTGGATTTCAGTTTTTAACCAAACAGTTTCACATTTTGACTTTGCTATTTTGGCTGTTTTAGTGTGGCTCCTAACATTAATTTTAATGTAGTTCGGTATTACTTCAGACAAAAGACACTTTTTGTTGAATTTGATTGTTTGAATGGTCTTCATCATCTTGATTTTACATGTTTTGAATGCACTGACAGTTTGTAATACCTGGCTAGGTAACATTAAATGAATTTTATCCATAGTAGTGTACAAGCTGTAACTGGCAATCTATAATGTGTAATAGCTTTCAAAAATTTCGTATGTGTGACATTATTGTACCTTCTAGATCTAACTTCTCTGACAACAGTGTGGCTCAAAACAGTTCTAGCTGTCATTTTTTAAATTTGTAATAGCTTTGAGTAATTTCATATATATAACAACATTGTACTTCCTAGATCTAAGTTTTCTGTCAAAAATGTGAATCAAGAAAATTTCATAATGTGTGTCAAGAAACGTCGCAGTCTACAATAGCTTTTTAAATTTCTATATATGCAACACCTTTGCACTTCCTGTGGCTAAGTTCTTTGACCAGAACCTACAAGCTTCTGTGTGAGTAACATCTTTACATCTAAGTTCTTTGGCCACAGCCCACATGTTTGTATGTAAACATAGTGTATTTCACGAGTGCACATCATAATAGTGCAATATGGAGCTATACTTGGTAAAATTGATATATGAAAGTGAAAATGGCCATAAGTGTGTATTTAAGTGGCAAAACTATCACCACAGCATAACTGTAATAATGGTGCTTCATCTTTTTGTAAGTACAGATATATTTTCGTCAAATGCTGCCTTACCACTTACATTTGTCCCACTTGTATCTGTGTAGTCACCAGCAAATAATTTTTTTGTATTTATAGACTGATCTACAACAGTACAAACATGTACTTGAATGTATGAACACCTGAAGATGGGCGCAAGCCCGAAATCGGTCGTGTGACGAATAAACAAACTTTTATTGTGACTGGTAGCGGATATTTTCTTCAACCCTATAAAGGAACAGTCACGGAGTTCAACAGCATCCACTATGGATAGAATTCACTTCTATTAATGCTTTGTCGATAGGCCTGAGTTACGACTCAGCGCCCGCGGCCCACCTGTCAGTTCCATTTATTTGGCCTATCGGCAAAACATCAGTAGAAGTGACGCAGTCTTATGACTATGTACTGTAGCACTAAAATTTTAAATTTGACAACGCCAATATCTGGCATGTTTTAGTTTTAGTTTTATATTGTGATATTTCTAAAGGAGGCTACATTATTATAACTGAAACCTCGGCAAAGTTTCTTTGCTTTTGCAACTGGAGGCTGAAATTTAATATAATTACATTTTACAGTTCCTGACCCCACTGCACCGTACTAAAAGTATTCAAACTCTGAAGAAGGTCTATTTCAGTTTCTGTCAATTTGCCTCGGCCGGACAGAGATTTTACATCAGATAGCAACTTTCCTTTCATTTCTCTTCGTAGCAACCCATCCTCTTTTGCACATGTCCACAGCACTCTAGTTTTGTTACCAAGGCATCACCAATAAACATTTAACTCATTAATTTTATTGAAAGCTTTAGAGTCCCCATCACCTATGTACTTCGTATAACTAACGTTGTAAGGAGCAGCGACCTCTGAAATACTTTTAGAGCTCCATCTCACTCCATACCTCCACTGTAACCAGCATAATACTTAGAACAACTCTTCCATTCTCCAGAGAAGTAGCACTTACAACACCACTCAAGGGACAAATCCTCGACGTTGCCATGTCCCATCAAGTGCAACAGCAATTTCACTGGTTCCGCTAATATACACAGTTTCTTCTACTGCACGTTCATAGATGGTTTAGACACAACCGTCAAGGCACCTAAAAGTACTTTTGTGTACTTGCTGAACCTACTGGGAGGAGGAAGAAGGTCCATTAAACCGCAAAACGATTGAGCAGCCTTTTTTTCCTTTTCCTATTGCACGCATTGCATACACTAACTTCAAATTCACATCATATGAAACATGCACAATGTTCTAAGTCATTTTCAAAGTAGATTTGTCGCAGGATCTACACAGAACAAATAATTTTTACGCTAAACCCTTCCTGCTAAGTGGCCGAGCGGTTCTAGGCGCTACAGTCTGGAACCGCGCGACCGCTACGGTCGCAGGTTCGAATCCTGCCTCGAGCATAGATGTGTGATGTCCTTAGGTAAGTTAGGTTTAATTAGTTCTAAGTTGTAGGGGACTGATGACCCCAGCAGTTAAGTCCCACAGTGCTTAGAGCCATTTTGAACCTTCCTGCTACTTCGTTGTTCAGTTAGTTCCAGACAGCCTACACCATCACAATGTTTACATTTCACTACTTTCTTTATTAAAGAAGATAAGATACCCATATGCACAACTACAAATCCACTACAAACAGCGTCATTTTTAAAATATGAATCACCAGGTGGCGTGCCATGTATCAGTTCTTCCCTGAAGAACTGATACATAAGTTACCTTCAACAGTGTGGCTTGCTTTGTTTGTGAACTGGTCACCAAGGAATTTCCTATTATTAAATTTCTTGATGCGTGGCATAGTTCGTATTTATTGCACACTAAAGGATATTTACTTCCACAAATACATGTAGCACTTGGGCAACAAACATTCGGTGTCACGTGAACAAACTGCTTCAGCAAAGATAATCATTTACAGACACTAGAGACCCGCACTGTTACCAACATAGACAATGTATCATACGGATAATCGCTGGAAACTGGAAATTCACTATTCTCTTCGAAATAATATTGGTTTCTGTAACAGAAATAAATGTGGCGTGGCGACATACATGATCGTAACTTCAATATTTTATATATACAGGTTATTTTTCATTTGAAACCCTATAATGTATATATCGATGTAATCAGGAAAGAGTATAGAATTTTTAAAAAAGTGAAAATAATTCGATATTTCCGCAATTTATGAGTACCCTGTACCGTTAAGGGAACACAAGACCTTATGTTTTCCATGCTGTCAAGATGTACCTCCATACGGAGGGTGTTCCATTATTGTACTGGCCAATGCTTTCCCCATTTCTCTTAACTATTGAAAACGTCTGCTCTTGAGAAGCCGAGAGGCAGGCACGCCATCCACTGCGAGTTTCCTGTTACAAATAATATTACAGATCGCTATATTTTTTGTTATTGCTGTAAGAACTAAGTACTTTCATAAAAATGACCTTACTTCTGACATCTGTAACACACAAAATGAAAGGAGTACATGCGTTTTATTACAAAAATGATAATTACCCAATGATAATTTTATTCGTTGTACTCCAGTGTATAAGTCGCCTAGTTTAATGAGAATTTTTTTGATTATGTTTTCTCACTCTGAAATTTTCTGTACCTGTCGTTTATGAGATGCTGCCAATATTACGGAATTACTTCCTGACATAGGCCAGTGACGTGGTCAAATTCTACAACTTTGTTGTGTACAGTGCTAATGCGTAAGGCAGCGTGAAGAGGATGTCCAAGGAAATTGCGACCTCATTCGTCAACGAGCATTTCAATCATCTAAGTGGTGTGTCGAAAGCTAATAAGGAAGCTTTGTATTGACAAATGTCTGCTACCGCACAATCGACTGGTGTCAGTACTATCTGTGAATTAGGTCATCAATATGTAGGTTGCACCGAACACAACATTTCGATAATATTTAATATGGAAATGGAAAGAAATGAAAGAACTGAATAACTGTGCACTCACGTCCTGGCATAGCCAGATACAGAAAGTAACAATTAATGGTGAACCTGTATTGTTCAAATTCAACAACATAATAGGAGAAACATTAAAAACGTTTTCGAATCTTCATTTATGCTTCGTAGTTTTACGTACGGTCTAAAATGTCTTGAACGATAAGTAACACGCAATAGTACTTTTTCAGTACAGCATTTGTGGATTGATTAAATTTCATAATGACAAAGATGTTCTTTACGAAACTAAGATGTCAACATATCATACGTTCATACATCGGATATTTTTAGCAAGTACTTATTTGACGGTAGTCAGAAAAGCTACGACGTGTAAAACTGAGCGAAATATAAAACAGAGAAGCTTTTATTAAAAAACTAACTCCAGAAACATTTGAGACACAGAGTTGAAATAGGACACTCTAGTATCCCTTTATCTGATGAGGCAAATACCTGTAACGTGTGAATGGTCAACATTGCCCACACAACAGAACAGTTCGCTGCACGGCAGATATCATAGTTTAGTTATTCCTGTAAACTAAAACACCGTCCGTGGAAAATTAACGTCATGAACTACTTCTGTGGGAATTGAGCCCGTACAACATCACTAATTTCACATATTTACGTTTATTGTGAAATATTCCCTTCCTTTTAAAAAGCTAATTATCAGCAGAAGAGAAGAGAGAGAGAGTACTAGTTCTATTTTACATCGGCTTCCGTGATTGAGCTTTTTAGAGATGTCCATTCCTCTTCAATTGTACTGCCTGCTGAGATATCCCTTATTTGAGCTATTTCTTATTGCTGTATCTATAGCATTCGAGAACTAGTACAGTGTCACAATAACGTCGACGCTTCAATTTACAGTCTTCTAAAGTTTGAAGGTCAGTAAGCCCATGCTCTATTACGCCATCCAACACCCTAGCACCTGGACCACCAAATCTATCGTTTTAGACTATGTTCCTATGTGCGTTACGTACTTTCATATGGTGAGAGATCAGAATACGTAATTCACCCCGAAATATTGTTACAAATTATCGTTCTGATGGTCCAGGTACAATTGTGTGGGAAAACATAATGTAGCGTAGGGTGGGCGTACTGATCACCAAATCCTTGATTGCGGTACACTTACCAATCAATGACATTGTTACACTCTATGTTTCCCCATGTGTGCCTTTTGAGGGTGCTTTCGGCCCTGACTTCAATTTTATGGATGACGAGCGTGGCCACTGACTAGGTGAAGCAGCTCTTGAAACGAGAGGATATTCAGTGAATGGATTGGTCTGTATGTTCCCCGAGCACCAACGACGCAACCACGCTACGAGGGGAATGGACCGCCCTACCACAAGAACTCCTTATCAGCCTTGTGGCAAGCATGGGAGCACATTGGTTCAAATGGTTCAAATGGCTCTGAGCACTATGGGACTTAACATCTGAGGTCATCAGTCCCCTAGAACTTAGAACTACTTAAACCTAACTAACCTAAGGACATCACACACATCCATGCCCGAGGCAGGATTCGAACCTGTGACCGCAGCGGTTACGCGGTTCAACACTGTAGCGCCTAGAACCGCACGGCCACTCCGGCCGACTGAGCACATTGGAGAGCACGTTTTGACGTTCGTGGTGATATACATTTATCGAAGTATGTTTCTTGGCTGTGACAAGTCATGTGAAAGTTACGTTCGTCCTTAAGCTTTGCACACCAAATTCTTTCCATATCACGTCTTGTACCATAGGAATCAAAGGAGAGGATGTTGTTAGTGGCCGGTATTCTCTTTCTACAACACAGCTGCATCCATGTATTAACAGAGTTCTTTATTTACCACAACAGAAATCTACTTATCCTTAAGCTTGTCCATTTGTTATGGTGCAAGCTCTTCCGTAATAGTCCATGTTAGCCTCGCTGCTGGAGAAGTACAAGTCCCGCTATCCGCTATAAACACTACTCTCTCGTTGTTGATGACGTGGACAGATTTCAACTACAGTAGTGACTGAGGTAGTAACTGAGCTGTTTGGGACTGCGACTGACTCTGACTGGCTAGAGACTGCGACTCTGACACTCTCTGACTGGTCCCCTATATGCGGCGGCGATCTAAGTACTTGTGTCGAGAGGGCATTGGCGGAGCATTGCTTGTGAGTCTGTCTTTGGCCTCTCTCCTTGTAGGCGCGCTTGATTCAGCGCCTATTATCAATCTTCTTGCAACCTCTTTGCCGACAGGCGTGCTGGCGACAGCTTACGCCAGCACATTCCTTTCCCTCCAAAATGCCACATCGATGCCTTGTAGGGAGGCTGTGAACGACAATGGGGAGGGAGGCAGGGCGCTGGACATAGAGATGAGCCGGGAGCTGTGACTGTGGAAGAAGCTGTACTCCTGATTGTACCCCACCATCTGTCTTGCGAGGCAACAAGAACATCCTCCGGAAAACTGCCGCCAGGGCATACGTCCAGGCCTGAGGGCGCTTCCTGGAGGCGCAAACGGCGACGGTGGCGACGATGGCGGGTCCAGGTCCATTGAGTCGGCGAGCGGGGACGGTGGGGGTGAGGGCGCATCGTCCATCCGCTCCTCCCGAGGTGTTCTGGTGGCATCAGCGGGCGGCTGCGAAGGACGCGCGGTCCTTTGAGGCCGTGAATCTGGGGGAATAAAAGCAGCATACTTATGGGGTAAATGGCACGCAGGAATTTGGTTCTGGTGGTGAGGCTGTAAACCACCGGGACCTGCAATCAAATATATAAGAGAGTCAATGCGTTCCTGGATCACCCCTCTTTCCCAGCGCCCACGATTACCATAAACTCTGAAAGGAACATCATCACGTGGCGGAAAGCTATACTTGTGGATCTTGCGTTGGGTGTAACAAGTGTAGCACCGTCCGGTGGCGGCGGGTGTGAAGAAGCTCCGCCGTTGATGGGCTGTCTCGTGTGTGGGAAAGATAGGAGGCGAGAAAGAGTTGTAGCGCTTCTTCCCGTGTATGGGTGGTATTTGATAGTGTTACGAAGCGTTCTGCTTCTCTGTTGGACTGGGGGTGAAACGGAGCACTGGTTAGATGACGTATGCCGTTTCGTTCACAACACTGTTCAAAATCACATGAAGTGTACTGTGGTCCGTTATCCGACACAAGTACTTCTGTCAAACCTTCTATGCAAAATATGGAGGACAACGCTTGAATGGTGCTCCGTGATGTGGTAGAGTTCATAGGCACCGCAGATGCAAACTTACTACAAGAGTCTAGCACTATGAGCCAACGGGTATTCCAAAATGGTCCCGCGAAGTCAATGCGCACTCGTCGCCATGGAAACTGAGTCTCGGGCCAAGCTGAGAATGTCTGTGGCGGAGTGAACTGGTTCTCCGCGCATGCGCGACGCTGTGACGTCATGCGTTAAATGTGGGCGTCCATACCCTGATGTCGCACTAACTGTTTAGTGTAAACAATTCTCAAATGTCCTTCATGGAGAAATCGCAACTCATCCTTTTGCAACACTTTGGGAATAAGCACACGCGATTTTCCACCGTCATTCTGAAGTAGAATCACACTCTGTTCAACTGAAAGGTTATACCTACGTTCAAAATATCGGCGCACAAGAGACGAACAAATCACCCCAACAAATGCCGCCGACCAGCATACCACCTTACCGACAGTTGAAACACAAAAAAATTGGGAACAACTTTTGTTATAGAAAAATATGTTCACTGGCGCTACCCGACAACTCTAGGCGTCGTTTTATTGAATTCGCCGGCCCTGGGACGACGGTGTTTAGCCGAAATAGCATGATCTACTAACCAGGTATGCAGCACACAACCTGCATTAGTAAATTGATAAAGTGATTTTCAACAAAAAAGCCACAACAGTGAGAGAAAGATATTTATAGGCCAATCAGGAATTTAATTTTTCTGAGCCTGCAGGCGCTCGCACGGAGTAGATGAGTGGATGATAGACAAAACACGTTGCATACGAACACCATAGAGCCCCTACACGTTGCCACTTCCCAGGGGTATAACCAGGCTTAAGTGAAGCCTGGTGTCACCAGGGAACATTAGCGAACGTTGTCCTCGAACAAAAGTTTTTCCACAAGACGCGATGTGTCACCCTTAGATGTTTGTCGCTAAGACTTCCTAATATCCTGTATCTTGGGAAAAGGCCATGATTCAAATTCGAGTTCAGACGAAGGTTTACTAACAATCATACTTCCAGTGCTCCATTCACGACTGGAATGGGAAAGGGTAGAAGTGATAGCGGTACACAGAATGTGGCTTGCGTAATACTTTGTCTAGGTATAGATGTACATCAAACTATTCACTGCAAATGAGCTGGGTCGTATTTCTATTTACACAATGTTCCAATGTATTACTCGAAATTTTACTTTTACAATTACGTCTTTAACGCCTCTGTGAACATCTGTTATGCTGAGTGCCGAGGCATTCTTTTGCTCGTGTTCAGTGTTTGTTAGTGCAGTGATGATTAAGATATCACCATCATTGTTTCTCTAATGGTTTCGATGAAATGCAGTTGTCATCCTTCTCTTTGCATCGACTTGTTAATAGTAAGTTGACATAGTAATCCTGCTACTGACGTCGTCGTAATGTTTCTTTCTGGCGTATGAGCATAAAGAATGGTGATTAATCACAATAGTGAATGATCTACAATAAAAATGCAGCAGGCAATTAGTAATTTCCATACAATTGTAGACACTCTTTCTCAGTCCAGTCCAGCATTATCAGACTTCAAATGTACTCTGAAGGTGAAAGTAGTCACTGTCTCGGAGCTCTCCTAGATTTGTACCAGAATATTACCACTTATCATCAGTGTGTAGTTTTGTCTCGACGTAATCGTCAAAACTTATTGGGAATGATTAAGGTAGCACTTCGTTAAGGATACAGGAACCCTTGTGTCTCTCCTCGCTCCTAGAACTGTGTCTCTATCGCAGTCTCTGTAATGGCAATACCCTGCAACTGAAATCTTTTATGACGGGTCTATAGTAGGATCACTTTACGAGGATGTCTCTCTTACAACGGATGAGACGAAGAGTAGGGACATCTGTTGTCAGAACAAAAGCCATTTCCATCAATTAGCTGTCACAAGACGTCAACACGTATGTCAAGAGGATTAGAGATTTCTCAAATCTGTTAAAGAAAATAACTGCACTCACTTAGCAATAAAACTTCGCCCATTTATGATACTGAAACTGGTTGTTTATTATGTGTTCAGATGTGGCTGAAGTGTTGTACAGATGAAACGGCAGCACTGATTTTCAGAGGCCATCACATGTTTTACCGATCCAAGTTCCCTCTGACAGCTCAATGATGTCATCCTTCAGCGTCATTTCCACTTATTTTTGTATTACCCTCCTTACATCCAGATAAAACTTACTTGAACGCTGATTAATGGAGGAAAGGGTGAGGACTGATAAACCCTATTTTTCACACGGTGTTTCACGCTCGGTCACGTGGTCAGACTTATCTCCACACCAGGCTGAATGTGGCAAAAAATTCACGCAAAATCGCCTAAACTTGCCGATATTGTTCCGTGGTCAGGTTTCGACGTGGTGTAGGATCAATATTATATTCCACCGGCGGGCAACACTTAAAGGCAGCATAGCATCCATTAGTGGCACTTAGTTGACGTTTCTATAATGATTCGGCTGTTTCTGTACACGTACATGAGCTATCGCGCAAGTGGAGAACTACAACACTCCTTATCAACTTATCCTGGTTATGTCTGTCGTTAGCATGTAGATGGATGTCTTTGGTAAGGCTGAGTACCTTTGGTGCTTCACAGACACACTGGATGACCAACTTTCAACTAGAAATCGTCTCTTTGATGACGGTAGAACGTGTGTCCTGAACGGTAAAAAGCCACCCAGGATAATTGTTGTTGTGTGACCTTGTCTGAGTAACGTCTTCAGTCTGGAACAAGAAGGAAAAATGACAAATCTGAAAGGCTGTTCAGTCACTCATGTTGTTACAAGGCAGGCTCCTGGGGGCTGGATGCTGCTTCCGTTTGCATTCAGCACGGTGACCTTTGAATCTGAGAATGTATTCCTCTTTAGCTGCTCAACGATATCTGATATAACAGAGAATTACTTTCCATAATCGACATGTCTGGAGAGGTTGAAAGCCTATGATGAAGTCAATATGGTTTCCCAGTACCCTGACGCTCTTCTCTCCATAGATGGTTGCCTTGTTTACTATTCCTTATTTCATTGGATGGACGAGCGGCATGAGCGTCTGTTTGGTGACGGAAAACAACTGTGGCTCGTCGGAGAGCGATCTCGAACACGACAGGGTGGGACTTCGACCCGTAGATTGGCTGTTGTCATTTTCAGTTGCTGGCGTGCCTTGCATTGCCTTTTGTTTGACGTCCTGAGGCATCTTATGTCTTGCGTTGAACGCTATTTGTTTTAAATTGTGCAGGGTGAGAAAAATAAAACTGGGATGTAAATAATTTCGTATACCTTAAAACTGACAAACTAACTTACATCTTCTGCTCCAGGTAAGGATGAAGTGCGTTGGGTTGCTTAACTTAAGGTGTAAATATTTCGCAGGCCGGTTTCATTTTTCCCATTCTATAGTAGTGCACACATGCTCTGGACGTGCGCGATGAAGACATACCAGCATGTCATCCTTACTCGAAATGCCTGTTTACTTGACCAGCACTTGAATTGGTGAAGGAGCTGGTTGTACCTGTGTAATCACCCACCTTAGGTGCTCCGCTACCTCCTTGTAGTTCTACCTCTTAGAAATTTATGCTAATGTTCGATGAACCTGCCTACTTCTGCCTGGATTCGACATTTTACGCTGCTATTGCTTCAGTCCGCCTGGGTTCGACTTAAACACTCGTACCTCTTGCGTTACTATTTTAGGTATTAGCAGTGTGCGTTCCTGAAGGCCTCCCATGACTGCCGTTGTTACGACATTCAGAAGTATCGCGACTGTCTTCCACGGAACCTTTTCTGTGTATTGGTTCATTGTGCTGGGAACATGTAACATATACCTTTTTTTGTGATGACATCTTTCAAGAAAAGTCCTTGGTGGACGTCCTCTACCACGCCGATTGATGGGTATTAAGCAGCTTTCTTCATATTCAGGTTATTTCTTCTCCCCTTGGCAACAAGCTACGTTCACTTGTTCGTCGGGTATGTGGACTGTGCTGGTTGTGGCCAAATGGTCTCTTTCCTTGTACGTGAATTCAGACCCACTTTTTGAGCTTTTTTCTATTTCAGAATCGTCAAGGCTTTACAGAATTGTTAAGGCTTTTCCTAGTTGTTCTCAACTCACTGCTGGCACGCTTTTCGACAGGTGATAGTGCACAGAAAGGCATGTAATTTTCATATAGGGATAATACTTTCATCATTTGTACCAAATGAGATATTGAAGCAATAGAACAATGTACATCTTAGCGACAATCTAAACCTGTTCAAAACAGAGTGATATGGAATAGCACTTCTTAATGCTGGCCTTAGACTTTTCAAAAAATATCTGAGAAATCTGCTAAAGATGAAAATGTGCTAAAGATGAATGCAGGGATTCCGGAATCGGCGCTAATGCCAGGCTCCATCGTTTTCTCCAGCTGGATAATCCCTTTTAATCCGAGCACTTGGCACACTCCTTCAACGCCTTGCCTATTACCCTCTTTCCATATGATTTTATCCTCTCTCTAAATTTCGAAACTCTAGAGTAATTTTACATTGTCGAACGCTTTTTCTAGATAGGCATACCCTATTAAAGCGCCCTGATTTTACCTGAGCTATGCTTCTACTAACAATCGCGACGTCAGAACTGCCCACACGATGTCTCTAGTATTCCTAAAACTAAGCAGATCATCTAACAGATCCTCAAGTTTCACTTCCATTCTTCTGAATATTAGTTTTACGTTTTACTTTATTTCTACGTCAAGCTCCGTAGGAACAAATTGAGGAGCAAATCTCCAAGGTCATAGAACGTGTAGTACATGAAATTACAACGTAAAAGTAATAAAAGATAAAAATTAAATGTAAACGCAATCAACAATGTAACATAAGAACCAGCTTAATTTTTCAAGGAACTCCTCAACGGAAGAGAAGGAGTGACCTATGAGGAAATTCTTCAGTTTCGATTTGAAAGCATGTCGTTTAGTGCTAAGATTTTGGAATTATTGAGGTAGTTTACTGAAAATGGATGCAGCAGTATACTGTACACCTTTCTGCACAAAAGTTAAGGAAATCCGATCCAAATGCCGGTTGGATTTCTGCTGAGTATTAACTGAGTGAAAGCTGCTTATTCTTGGCAAAAAGCTGATAGTGTAACAAGAAACTACAGTAAAGAATGTATATATTGAGAGGCCAGTATCGAAATACCTTGACTAATGAACAGGAGTACAAGAGGTTCGCTAGCTTACATCACTTATTGCCAGAATCGCCCGTTTCTGAGCCAAAAATATCGTTTTAGAAGGGGAAGACTTAACACAAAACATAATTCGTATGACATAAGCGAACGAAAAAAAGCAAAGTATACTAATTTTCGTCTCGAATGATCACTTACTTGAGACATCGTTCGAATAGTAAAACTTTCAGCATTACGTCTTTGAACACGATTCTGAACGTCGGCTTTCCACAACAGATTATTATCTATCTGAAAACCTAGAAATTTTAACTGTCCAGTTTCAATAATCATATGCCCATTTTGTGAAATTAAAACGTAGGGTTTCGTGTAATTGTGTGTTAGAAACTGTAAATAACTGAGTGTTACTGTGATTTAGGATTAGTTTATTTTCTAAGGGCCACGAACTTACGTCATGAACTGCAGTATTTGAAATTGAGCCAGTATTGCACACAACATCCATTACTACCGAGCTAGTGTCATCAGCAAATAGAAATATTTTAGACTTACCCGTGATACTAGAGGGCATATCATTTATGTAAAAACGGAACAGGAATGGCCGCAACACTGATCCCAGGGGCACCCCTCCCTCCCCCCCCCCCCCCCCAATTTCACTATACCCCACTCAGAGATCCCACATTTTTAACACTGTGAATAATGACCTTTTGCTGTCCGTTGTTAGAGGTGAACAAATTGTGAGCTACTCCCGGTATTCCATAATGGTCCAACTTCTGGAGCCATATTTTGTGATCAACACAATTAAACGCCTTAGTTAATAAAAAAATATGCCTATCTCTCGAAACCTTTTGTTTAACCCACACAGTATCACACAGAAAAAAGAGGATATAGCATTTTCAGTTGTTAAACGACTTCTAAACTGAACTGCAAGTTTGATATCAATTTATGTGATTCAAAATGACTAACTATCCTTACATACGTGGCCTTTTCAATAACTTTAGCAAACACTGATGGCGTAGAAATAGGTCTAAAATTGTCTACATTATCCCTTTCTCCCTTTCTATTAAGCGGCTTTACTACTAGGTACTTTAATCGTTTATTCCTAAACGAAAAATTACGAATATAGGTAAGTACAGGGAAGACATGTCCAGCACACTACTTTAATATTCTGCTAGGCACTCCATCATATCCATGAGAGTCCTTAGTCTTCAGTGATTTAATTATTGACTCTGTCTCCCCCTTGTCTGTATATCAGAGCAGTACTTCAGACATCAATCTCGGAAAGGGATTTGCCAAGAGAGTTGTGTGATTCCCTGTAGAAACTAAACTTTTATATAATTCACCAGTATTGCTCAGAAAATGATTTTAAATACTTTATATATATCTGATTTATCAGTAAGAGAAATATTTTTTCTGCGAACTGACTTTATATCGTCGACTTTGTGCTGCTGACCAGACACTTCCTTCACAACTGACCATATGCTTATAATTTTATCCTGTGAATTAGCTATACTATTTGCCTACCACATACTCTTTGTCTTCTTAATCACATTTTGAAGCACCGTACAGTACTGTTTGTAATGGACTACTGTAGCTTGATTGTGACTACATCTAACATTTTGATATAATTCCCACTTTTTTCTATATGGTATCCTTATTCCACTAGTCAGCCACCCAGACAGCCTTTTACTGCTAGTACTCCGTTTAGAACGTTCTAATGGAAAGCAACACTCGAAGATACTTTTTATTCTCTTATCGAGAAACCAAATACAGTTTTCGTAGTTCTAGCTTCAAAATTCCCATAATAGTGACATACTTTCAAAAAGCCTTTCATTCCCTATTTGAACCCCTTCGGCGAGGAATTTCGGACAATTTCTTTTTAAACGATGCCTGGGCGATGATGACTCAGTGAATCATTCTGACCCTATTCCACACCCTTAGCGGTTGAATTTCCTAAACCACCGAAACACGCATTTTTTCATCTCTTAATGGGAATCCAAGCACCAATTTTCAAAGATTTTGCTTTAAAAATGCGTCCACAATAAAACATATTACTTAAACGTTTCAACCACTATTTCACCCCCTTAGGGTTTGAATTTCCAGAAACAATGGCATGCATGTATTTTATTTCTAACAGAACAGCCAGATACAAATTTTCATAGATTTAGCTTCAAAAAAGGTTAGACAATGAAATGTTTCCGTAAAAACTTTCACCCCCCCCCCCCAATTTAACCCTCATAGAGGTTGAATTTCAGAAAATAGTAAAACATGTTTATATTTATTTCTAACTGAGAAACGGAATTAAGTTTTCAAATATTTAGCTTTAAAAGTGTTTTCATAATAAAATATTTTCATATAAAATCTCATCTCCTATTTCCCCCTTAGTGATTCGGTTTCCAAAAACACTGAAAAATTTATTTTTTTACTTGTAACCGAGACGTCAAATACCAATGATCATAGATATACCTTTCAAAATACTTCAGTAGTTCTTTAATAATGATATATTTCCAAAAAAGTTTTCACCCACTATTTCACCCCCATAGGATTAAACATCCAAAAAAATGCTGAAACACGTGTTTCTTTATTTCCGACCAAGAAACCAAATGCCAGATTTCATAGGCGTAGTTTCAAAAATTGCCTTAATAGCGACATTTTTCAGGAAAACCCATCATCCTCTATTTCACATCGCTAGGGATGGAATTTCGAAAAAATCCCAGCTTAAACAACGCCTATATTATAAGATCCACACTTTCTCCAAATTTTAAGTTTCCGCCTTAGGGGTTTGGGCTGGGCTAGCATGAGTCAGACAGTAGGTCATTTAGGAAATTGCCTTTTATATATAGAGATTATTATCGGTAGAATCCCAGCAAGCATAGTCAGTCACTGGTATTCAGTTGCAGCTCTGCAAGAAGGATTAGCTTATTTGTATTTGGTTCTACTTTCTGCCATACTTGTTGAAGGATTGTTCCTTTTTAAAACATTTTGTAGTGTACAGTGCAAGTTACTATAAGAGTCTATCTAGCAGTTGAGTTGTATGCTGTTTAATTTGATCCTATTGAATCATTCCTTGTAAATTAGCCTAATGTACTGAGCTAAAATAATATGGTTCGTGTTAACAAGTAAATGGTCCATGCTCAGAACTTATTGTAAAATTGTTGCTTAACTGTTCATAGGTCTTGGCACTGCTGTCGTATTTCAAACTGAAGCCAATTTAATAAGCCTGCTTTTGTGTAAAATAAAAAAAACAATACTAATAATTGAGGCACACTAATGAAACCATCAAATCACTTGAACAGTTGGCTATATTAAACGGTCGGGCCAGATACTGAATTTCAAGTTCAACTCATCAAATATTTTCAGAACTACTTGATGTCTAGCCTTGGGCAACTCATCACGTAAGTTGTCTTGTATTTTAATGAAGCTGCCTTAGACTGTAAGGCTGCATCTTTAATAGTTATGAGTACCTGAATTTAAAGTCTTGTGTACTAACTTGGGCCCTGGATCGTGATTAGAAATTTTTCTCTAATAAATGCGGTTAACCGAACGATAGTAAATTTTTAAGCAGTTGTTAGAACAATAATTAGGGCCGTTGCTGTTTTCGGTCAGACCAAATCTGTTGGTTCCTTTCAATGAAAATTTGTAATTACTTTTATTATTAGAGTAATGTTTTAAAATTTGTTTTCGTTTAATATGTGTTCTATTATCTAGTCTTGAGATTGGTCTGGCGGGTCCTTTCAGGGGGGACTTCATCTAAAATATGTAGGGTCTTGCCAGTTAAGAAACTTTATGGTTGCTCTGCCGTTAGTAATCCTTTGTAGCATTTCGACCACACACTCTTTTGAAGCATGCAAGGAACATACATTTTTTTATTTTTAATTGTAGATACTTCTGAACTGAGCATATTGCAGAGTAATGATTTTACGTTTTTGATTGAGTCACTATTGCATTTATTAAATATTTCTTTAAATATTGTGTACTATCTTACTGTTGTCGTGTTGCACGATGGAAATGAAATATTGTTAAAAAAGTCTTAGTCGGAGAGAATTTTGTAATTTTCACTACGTTCATGTCAAAAAAATTTCCCAAACCGCCCCCTACCGTTTCAGTTATAGTCGCTATATTTTACTCCTTGTTTCTACATCGTGATTATAGTCTGCTACCATTACCCCCGATAAGAACCATTGTAGTTACTGCCTCAGAGTTTGTGTGAGGAATACTAACAAGGAGAGACAACGGCGTTGTCACTATTGCATTTATTAAATATTTCTTTAAATATTGTGTACTATCTTACTGTTGTCGTGTTGCACGATGAAAATGAAATATTGTTAAAAAAGTCTTAGTCGGAGAGAATTTCGTAATTTTCACTACGTTCATGTCAAAAAAATTTCCCAAACCGCCCCCTACCGTTTCAGTTATAGTCGCTATATTTTACTCCTTGTTTCTACATCATGATTATAGTCTGCTACCATTACGCCCGATAAGAACCACTGTAGTTACTGCCTCAGAGTTTGTGTGAGGAATACTAACAAGGAGAGACAACGGCGTTGGGATCACAGATTTACTACAATCTTTGTACATCTTTAGTGGGCCATTAAAACAACGTAATGTGTAAGCAGTTAAATTGCCTGTGTCTGCATTTGCATCGCCCTATACTTCATATACGTATTCTGTTCTGCAGATTACCAATGATGCCAGAGCAAAGAAATTCTCGGAGACCATCAGGTTGGCTATACCGGATACTGGTGCGCATATTGACAGGACATTCCATTTCCTGATAAAACTACGAACAGGTGAAAACATGAAATAAATTTGGCAATAGAAACTGAGACGTCTTCGCGAGTTGTACGTTGTCTCAGTGGTAACAGCAAAAAGACAGTGGCTGCCGAAACAAAACTGCTGTCACTACTCCAACGATTCGTGGAGACTTATTTGCGATAGTGATTGTCTGTATGACTAAATACGTTTCAGACTCTTCGTCTTAGTATGAGTAACACCCAGTATTTCTGATGTATCCTTAGAATGGCAACCGATGCTTTGCCATCAGTTTCATCGGCCCGTGAATCGCTAGCAAAGCTTATCCGTTGGTTCATAATCAGTTTCTGTGCTACCCAAAAGACAATTTTCTATTTAATGTAGCTGATAAACCCGGCTGTGATTGGCTAATCATTTTGCCATTTTCTATTAGAAAGAAAATCGAAACTGAACTGCGTTTGTTGTGAAGTAACGAAAAAAATTCGTTTCCACGTGCCTCTGAAAACACCTTAGAAATTACGAAACAGTTTCTGTACGCTGGGCTCAGCTGCCTCGCCTGCCTAAAACGAGATTTTGTAAACGTCTCTACGGCAAAGCCTCTTCATATCTCTACAGACAGCTATTGTTTTGCGCTTCACAGTTGAAAGTTGTCAAAAGCGCTGCCAGGCGTCAAGGATTTCCTTAGGTTGGCTCGAATGTAGGATTGTCTTAGAAGTAAAGAATAAATAAATGTTTTGAAACTTCATGAAGGATGCGAATTTTTTTGCGCATCATACAATTTGTCATGTCTCATAGTCTATGTGTAACACAGTGATATAATCTTCCAGGTACTTTCAGCGTCATATTTGCGCACTGTCTGCTTAATGTGATGCGAATAGAGCTAGTAGCAAGAAGTAATCAATTTAAACGTTATGCAAAACGCAGCAGTTTTTCACGCATATCGTTGTTTATGTGTTCATATCTCCTGAACCATGATAGGTGCAAAAGGTTCAAATGGCTCTGAGCACTATGGGACTTAACCTCTGAGGTCATCAGTCCGCTAGAACTTAGAACTACTTAAACCTAACTAACCTAAGGACATCACACACATCCATGCCCGAGGCAGGATTCGAGCCTGCGACCGTAGCAGTCGCGCGGTTCCAGACTGTAGCGCCTAGAACCGCTAGACCACTCCGGCCGGCGAACCATGATAGGTGTTGCCTGACATTAAAGGATACGTGTACCAAGGTTGGTTGAAATTGCTCGAATGGTTGAGGAGGAGATGTGGAACACACACACACACACACACACACACACATACAGTAGAGGAAATCGTTATAAAAGATCGGAGATTTGTGGGAAAATTAACATTGTCGACTGGAATAGTTATGCACAGTGTATATGCAGTAATGTAAGATACAGTATACTGACAAATGCAGTCAAATGGAACTGCAATTGATGTCAGTAGTACATCAACGATTGAGGTGCAAAAGGTTGAAACTCACTATAAAGGTAGTCGGCTGTCAGTGGTGTTAGTGTGTGCGTACATGCCATTACCGTAGATAGGAGACAGTGGCCATTAGAGACAGTGCGTGTTGTGTACATAAACCTCGTCTGTGACTAGTCCATGCGGAAAAAGTTATTATGAAATAATAAATCAAAAATCGATACGCACAAGTAAACGGGACTCTAATCGTAAAATCGGCAATAAGCTGAACAGCTCAAGTACACTGATTGATAATTTCGTTCAAATGGGCCCAAGATCTTGACAGAATGGAAAATTTGGGATATATTGAAAATTATTTCAGGAATCGAAACGATTCCTTTTGGCAAAGAGAGGGCCACAATCTGTTATTCCTCTCAACTTGTGTCTGACTTTCAGCTGCCAGTAATTGCCAGACGTGTACTACCAATTTTTTCAAATGACGAACAACTCGCATTCAAGAAAGTACTGCAGGAATATTTTTTAACACCCAAACATAGGCTATACTGCAGTTTCCTCGAAAACATATCTCACAGATTTCAGAATGAATAAGGTGATCTCCAGTGATGAGAAGAGTAATTCAGAGAGGCCGGATGGATTTCAGTATTATTGGCGTGAACAACAGGTAAGAATGAGCAGTAATTTTGGTGGTGGAATCGTTATGAGTTTGGCAGCCTTCTGCGCTAAAGATGAAACATGCTTTTCTTTGTTGAACACTACAATCAACTCTAACATGTACACTGAGACGCTAGAGACAGAATTGATTGGAATATATGAGAACGTAGGGAACGAAAGTCTAATGTTTCAACACACACATCTATGCATATTTCTGCTCCAAACAAAACGTGGTTTGAAGATGAAGATAGCGATATCATGCCATGGCCTGCATGTAGCACCGATATGAATCCCATAGCAATCTTCTCGGTAATACTTGCAAGACGTGTATATCGCTATGGAAGGCAATTTGAGGCTGTATGTATGCTGGAAAGAGCGACACGTGAAGACTGGGCTACAATTTCACTACAAAAACTACACAAACCCTAACAAAATCAATGCCGAAGAGAATTCTTTGGGTAATTATAAAGAACAGACATTGAAAAACTACTAACAGTGCAACAACACAACAGGACTTTGAGTGACTTTATATCAGTTTCCACTCAGGAAATACAAACGCCTTATTTTTTTTACTCGTGTTACGAAAAGAACTAAGTAATTCTGTAATGATTGTTTATGTCTTACGTGTATCTACTACTTTCATTGTAAATTCGATACTGTATGCTATAGACATTGTACTCTTAGCATTCCTAGAAACCCTGCCTTCATACCAATTTCCGCCACTTTACATCCATTTTACAATACGTGCGGATGTTCTGGAAGTGGTTCGTTTTACGACAGAATTCTTGCGAATATGCAACGAAGATAACTTTTAGCATGGAAAACGTTAAACGAGGGCAAATACTACTTAATTTCGAAGATTCCTCGCATGTGCCACAAGCAAAGAAGTGACTTGTCAATACATGATTTTAAATAAGATGCAAAAGGCAGAGAAATTCCCTCAACATTTTGTTACCAACGGAAGCTTAGTATTACCAAAATACCCTTAGCAAAATATCGCTAAAATATCAAAACTGAGGAAGGATCAGTGAAACAGCAATATTTACTTAACGGAGGGTTTGCTATAATCACCAATGAAGACGTGATAAACAAATGAAGCGTGACGCTATGAAAGATATCAGAAGTTAAATACACAGTAAGTTCCATAGCAGAGAAACCAAAGGATAATGTAAGGAGAATATAAAGTTCATGCACAACCGTTACTGTTAATGTGCCGAGAGCCCACTGTGCGAGGCTCTGCGCAGTTCGATACAAAATAACGTTACGGAGGACATCAAAGAATTTAAAAGTACCCAGATAACCTACTCTCTTAAAATTCCGTGTGATAGTGGTAATCGTCAGGAGAATTGCGGCAAAAAGTATTCCCACTAATGTTAGGCTCAGACACAGATCACAGGGATTTGTGTGGGAAGAGTTGAGTGTTGCAGAAAATAGAAAAAAAAGAATAATTTTGTACGCGAAAATGTATAATTTTAATCTTAAAATCTTCAGAAAGTGTTAGTATCTGGCCATTTGTTTTATGCGAAACTGAACAGAAGTTCCAAACGTGCAGTAAGTTGTCTTGCAACTGGATGATATTTCATTTGGTTGATTGTACAATTCCATTATACATAAATCTCTAAGTAAACCGAATACGTAAAATATCTGCATTCGTATTTCTTTTTGAAAACTATTTCGTTGAGAAACGTACCAGGTTATGTAGCAAAAACGTATAATATGTGGTAGCCTAAATCAGTCACATGCATTTTACGTAACGATATGTTCTACGGATATGTTTGCTGTTATTTAGCTGACGCATAAATCAAGCGTTTCTTGTAGCACTATTCTATCGCTATCGCTATCGCTTGCGCCTTGGTCCCGCGCGCGGGGTGGGCGTGGTTAAATCGGATTTGGCAATTTAATGTGAAGGGGTGGCTGGATGCCCTACCTGCCGTCACCCCATACCCCCCCCCCCCCCTGGGACGGAATCAGAGTACCCCAGCTGTCTGTGTCTAGTGTAAATCATGGAAAAGTGCAGATATGTGTCAAATGTCTGTGAGTCATGTAACTGAGTCGGGACGTGGGAACCAGCCCAGTATTCACCTAGAGGGATGTGGAAAACCGCCTAAAAGCCACATCCATGCTGGCCAGCACATCGGCCCTCGCCGTTAGTCCGGCGGGCGGGTTCGATCCTTTGCCGGCGCGCCTACCTGAGTCCAGGAAGCGGCGTATTAGCGCTCTCGGCTAACCTGGCGGGTTAAGCATTTCTTGTAGCACTAACCATACTTAAAAGTACGTGGACTTATAGTAAATTACTTTTATATGGGCTCCACGTTACAATTTACTCAATACTTTTCATGACCTTTCAATAGCCAAATTGTTTGATTAAATGTTATGCATACTAGACTGATCACTGCTCATTATCACCTCCCACCTTGTGGTTGACTATGTGAAACACACTACTTCATATCCAGCTCGTTTAAAAGTGTCTTTTGTATAATTACTTCCACCGAAAAATATCATTATCTTCCAAGACCTTTGATTACAAGGTAAACTGCAAAGCTTAAGCTGTATCTTTAACACATCCTATTCCCAAAAATTTGTCAAGTTATCTAGTAACTTAATCACAGATTGCGATTTCTTTGACGTCAGCTGTATTAGGTGTGGGTATACAATCTGTTAATGTCACATGGAAATGTGAACTACAGCGGGATTCGTACGAGGACTTCCTGCTTAGCACGAACGGCCGCGTTATCCACTTCGGCTATCCGTGCTCGCTGCTCAGGCTGATCCAAACCCCTATATACCACACTGTTTTACATCCTTTAATGATATCACATTATGTGATAACCGCAAAAAGGAGAGGCCACTGTCATTACCGTCCTTTCTAGCCCCTCAATGTGTGGAGTACTTATTTTACACTGACAGAAAAAAATTGCAGCACCAAGAAGGAGTTGTGCGACATAAACGGAGGTTGGTAGAAGTGTTTCTACATCTGAAATCTGATGTCTATTCATATTTCCCGCCAGACCAGCAAGAGTGGCAGCAGTAGTGCCACCATAACCACGCAAATCTGGTAGCTTTAAATACACGCTGTAGCGGTAGTTAGCATTAATTACGTTTGTGACAAGGTGCGGTGAGTTTATGATAGTCAAGAAAGCCTTTAAGGATACAAAGACGCCACTGTCAACACCTCACGGAGTTTGAACAAGGTCGTACAATAGGGCTACAAGAAGCTGGATGTTCATTCTGCGATTTGCAGAAAGACTTGGCAAGAAAGCAGCCACTGTACATAATTGCTGCCAGCTATGGTCACGAGAATGTACGGTCGCAAGAAGACAGGGCTCCGGCCGGCCAAGTGACACTAACGAGACGGAAGACCATCGTGTCCGGCGTATGCCTCTGGCGCATCGTACTGCATCTACAGCAGCAATTTGAGCGGCAGCTGGCATCACAGTGACACAACGAAATTTTAAAAATCCGTTACTTCAACGACAGCTCTGAGACAGAATCCCTGTAGCGTATATTCCACTGACTCCACTTCCATTTGGGATTTCGGTGGTATCAAGCGAGAGCTCTTCGGGAGGGCAAGTCTGAAGTCTGTTGTGTTTCCTGAAGAAAGCTGGTACTACCTCGGTGCCAGTCATGGCCGTTGTTGGTTAGAAGAACGCCAGTTAAAGGCCTGCCACCAACCTGTCTGCAGACTTGACACACAGGACCTACATCTAGTGTTATGATCAGGAGTATAGTTTCGTATGGCAGCATAAGCATTCTTGTGGTTATCCCACGCACTTTGAATGCAAAATTTCTGCGTCTGTGTGGTGATTAAACCTGTTGTGCTGGCATTCACGAACAGCAATCTAGGGACCTCTTTTCCAACAGGCTAGTGCTCGCCCACATACCGCTATCGTAACAAATATGTTCTACAGAGTGTCGACGTGTTCCCTTGAGCTGCTCGGTTACCAGATACGTCTCCATCATCGAACGAAAAATCCAGCGTCATCCTCAAAGAGCATTAACCGTCCCTGTCTTGACCGACCACGTGCAACACGCATGGAACACCGTCTCACCAACTGACATCCGGCTTCTGTACAGCACACCGCATGCACGTTTGCACGCTTGCATCATCATTCCGGCGGTTACACCTGTTATTAACGTACCAGCATTTCACATTTGCAGTGACTTATCTCGCGCTTACATTAACTTGTGATCTTACAGTATTAATCATTTAAATATGTTACTTAGACAAATACATTCCCGAAATGTCATTACTCGACATTAATTAATGGTTTTGCGATTTTTTTGCTTAAGTGTCTTTACATTGTAACCTTCCCTCATAAAAAAAAATATAATAATGTAACCTTCCCGAACAGAAAATAAAAAATAAAAATAATAAAATTTGGATAATTAAATTCTGACGTATGAAAACTGATAAATCTTAACTCATGAAAAACTGATAAATTTTGACGTAAGCAGCCCCGCGCCATGGCCCTGTGAAATCGCTCTGAATCCGTCCTTGAGAAATAAACTGAAAAATTCTTGCCTCGTGATGGTGTCGCCGGATAACGCTGTCTGTATATATCTTCTCGTAAACGGCACAGCTTTGGGCGATGCTGGCCTGTTACTAATACTGGATAACATTTGTCTGAGATCTCAAGTACTAGAAAAACTGACTTTAATTAGTGACACAGCTGCACAGCTGGTCGTCTGATTACTAAAGAACGCATTACTATGATCTGACAAAATTCTGAAATATTTTAATTTAGATTAATGACTGGATCGAGACTGGCAATGACTTAAGAGGAAATTATACTTTTATAGTTGACTGGTAAAAATAATTATATTATGAAAATTTTTTACGTTATTGATAAAGATCTACAATCCATTACAAGGGAAAATTGAATATATTACAAATATGGGTCCATTGGTGCTGACGAATCACAAAAGAAAATAAAAAAGAAACATTGAAACAAATTCATATTAACATCTCAGACAAGTGACCTAACTACGTGCATGCCAATAAAAATAATAAAATTTACCTTACAATAGATGGTTGACTTAATTACACTGTTGATTTTTCATTACATTAACAATTATTCATTTGTTCATCATAATCTCATTCCATTGTATCATTTAGCTCTGCGGCTGGTCACAATTATTATTCAGTTCTATATAATAAAATTTTACAACTTGTTCTGGACTATGACTTTAGCAACTACTAACTGTAAACTGCGCTGTACCAGCGACAGACTACAACTACACTGTAGTAGCGAGCGACTGCAACTGCCGCAGAGACTGCTCTGATCTGCGGCTCTATTGCAGCTTTCTTTTAACAGGCGCAAAGATAATTTATGTCTCATGCACTGCCTGTGAATTGTCGTTCTAGCAAGTGAGCAATACGTCGAGATCAAGTCAAGAAGAAAAGGGAATTTGAGCTCTTTTAGTTATAGCCGCTAAAACAATTAATATAGTAATAAGCTTTATTTCAAAAGAATTAGAAATAAAATCATAATAATAAATATAATTTCAACTGCCAAAATTCAATATTCAAGCAATAGCAATTAAAATAGCAAGATCACATTTGCTCCAGAAGGGTAGTTAACCCCTTACAACATGTCTGAAAGAACCAACAGTGGTGTGGGTCGTTCTTGATGCAATAATTTCTTGATGCAATAATTTACCAACAGCCGTGTGTATTGTAGAAATTTATTTTATTTTATGAACTTCTATGTGCTGTTGGTAAATTATTGCATCAAGAAGTTCATGCCAGCCGTCGTCCCACGATCCATAATGGATCAACGAAGATTAAAGAGGTGTGGGTCGATCCGAAGTCACTAATAAACTGTATATCTATACCTGATACAGCTGATGTCAAATTAATTTGCAATCTGCAGGTGTTGTTGTTGTTCTTGTGGGCTTCAGTCCTGAGACTGGTTTGATGCAGCTCTCCATGCTACTCTATCCTGTGCAAGCTTCTTCGTCTCCCAGTACCTACTGCAATCCACATCCTTCTGAATCTGCTTGGTGTATTCATCCCTTGGTCTCCCTCTACGATTTTTACCCTCCACGCTGCCCTCCAATACTAAGTTGGTGATCCCTTGATGCCTCCGAACATGTCCTACCAACCGATCCCTCCTTCTAGTCAAGTTACGCCCACAAACTTCTCTTCTCCCAAATCCTATTCAATACCACCTCATTAGTTATATGATCTACCCATCTAATCTTCAGCATTCTTCTGTAGCACCACATTTCGAAAGCTTCTATTCTCTTCTTATCTAAACTATTTATCGTCCATGTTTCACTTCCATACATGGCTACACTCCATACATATACTTTCTGAAACGACTTCCTGACACTTAAATCTATACTCGATGTTAACAAATTTCTCTTCTTCAGAAACGGTTTCCTTCCCATTGCCAGTCTACGTTTTATATCCTCTCTACTTTGACCATCATCAGTTATTTTTCTCCCCAAATAGCAAAACTCCTTTACTATTTTAAGTGTCTCATTTCCTAATCTAATACCCTCAACATCACCCGACTTAATTCGACTACATTCCATTATCCTCGTTTTGCTTTTGTTGATGTTCATCTTATATCCTCCTTTCAAGACACTATCCATTCCATTCAACTGCTCTTCCAGGTCCTTTGCTATCTCTGTCAGAATTACAATGTCATCGGCGAACCTCAAAGTTTTTATTTCTCCTCCATGGATTTTAATACCTACTCCGAATTTTTCTTTTGTTTCCTTCACTGCTTGCTCAATATACAGATTGAATAACATCGGGAAGATGCTACAACCCTGTCTCACTCCCTTCCAAACCACTGCTTCCCTTTCATGCCGCTCAGCTCTTATAACTGCCATTTGGTTTCTGTACAAATTGTAAATAGCCTTTCGCTCCCTATATTTTACCCCTGCCACCTTCAGAATTTGAAAGAGAGTATTCGAGTCAACATTGTCAAAAGCTTTCTCTAAATCTACAAATGCTAGAAACGTAGGTTTGCCTTTCCTTAATCTAGCTTCTAAGATAAGTCGCAGGGTCAGTATTGCCTCACGTGTTCCAATATTTCTACGGAATCCAAACTGATTTTCCCCTAGGTCGGGTTCTACTAGTTTTTCCATTCGTCTGTAAAGAATTCGCGTTAGTATTTTGCAGCCATGACTTATTAAACTGATAGTTCGGTAATTTTCACATCTGTCAACACCTGTTTTCTTTGGGATTGGAATTATTATATTCTTCTTGAAATCTGAGGGTATTTCGCCTGTCTCATACATCTTGCTCACCAGGTGGTAGAGTTTAGTCAGGACTGGCTCTCCCAAGGCCGTCAATGGTTCTAATGGAATGTTGTCTACCCCCGGGGCCTTGTTTCGACTCAGGTCTTTCAGTGCTCTGTCAAACTCTTCACGCTGTATCATATCTCCATTTCATCTTCATCTACATCCTCTTCCATTTCCATAATATTGTCCTCAAGTACATCGCCCTTGTGTAGACCCTCTATATACTCCTTCCACCTTTCTGCTTTCCCTTCTTTGCTTAGAACTGGGTTTCCATCTGAGCTCTTAATGTTCATACAAGTGGTTCTATTTTCTCCAAACGTCTATTTAATTTTCCTGTAGGCAGTATCTGTCTTACCCCTAGTGAGATAAGCCTCTACATCCTTACATTTATCCTCTATCCATCCCTGCTGAGCCATTTTGCACTTCCTGTCGATCTCATTTTTGAGACGTTTGTATTCCATTTTGCCTGCTTCATTTACTGCATTTTTATATTTTCCCCTATCATCAAATTCAATAGTTCTTCTGTTACCCAAGGATTTCTACTAGCCCTCGTCTTTTTACCTACTTGATCCTCTGCTGCCTTCACTACTTCAACCCTCAAAGCTACCCATTCTTCTTCTACTGTATTTCTTTCACCCATACCTGCCATTTTTTCCCTTACGCTCTCCCTGAAACTCTGTACAACCTCTGGTTTAGTCAGTTTATCTAGATCCCATCGCCTTAAATTCCCACCAATCTGCAGGTATGTTAGCTAATATTTACTACAGCTGTGTGTTGCCAGCAATGTCTGTTCCTTCAGATATGGAAAATAAAATACTTAATCTTGAAGAACCGAGAAATGAACGTATCAGATCTACTGAGCTTCCAATCTAACCAAAAAATTCTATACCGTTCCATGTGAACAGAAACAATCTTCATTTGGGAGGAGCCCAAGTCAGGTTTTATTCAGTTCATTCACGATTAGTTCCGGAAATGGGGGACTCGTTACCGCAAGTTCACACAGTAAAACTACCATAAGAAAACACGCAGAACAACATTCTAATTTCGTCTGGTGTAAAAAGCACAGACTTTCATTTCGGATAACAATACTAGTAGGCGCTGAGATGAGAAATGAGAATTGTCAGCCTCGCTAAAATGTGCTGATAAGAAAGGCGAACAGGTATTTACATATTGACCGTGCTGTCGCTAGCAGATTGCGGTATCAAAACTGCAGCACCATGAACGCTGCTTGTAACAAATAATAAATTAGCGTTAATCGTGCGAAATGCTTAGATATGTTATAATTAGTATTTCAGCGCAGGGGCACGTAGGTAGTACATGTAACGCCACCTACATTACGTACAGCAGCAAAGATTACTCATTGCATTGTTCATTCATGGATCGTTTTAGAATATGTCAGAAGACTGTACTATGCCTCTTGTTAAAATATATTACCAGTTCTTGGCCAGTAGCGAAGAGTTTTCGGAAAGAACGATTGTAAGTCTCCGCAAGAGCTCGAATATCTCTAACTTTACCTTTACGTCTCCCGTCGTGAGATGTATCTGAACGTGGTAGGAAACAATACACTGGTTGATTCTTCTTGGAGCATACGTTCTCGGGACATTAACAGTTGTAAGTAGGCTGTTTATATTTTCTTATTGGCAACGTTACGTAGCGCTCTGCATGAAAATCACTGGCTGTGCTGTGTGCAGTCTGTGGCTAGTTAGCATTGTTATCTGCCAGGGTAGTGTTGGGCAGCGGCAGCTGGATGTGAACAGCGCGTAGCGTTTCGCAGTTGGAGGTGAGCCGCCAGCAGTGGTGGATGTGGGGAGAGAGATGGCGGAGTTTGGAAATTTGTAAGACTGGATGTCATGATCTGTTATGTATATTATGATTTTTCAACACTATTAAGGTAAATACATTGTTTGTTCTCTACTAAAATCTTTCATTTCCTAACTATGCCTATCAGTAGTTAGTGCCTTCCGTAGTTTGAATCTTTTATTTAGCTGGCAGTAGTGGCACTCGCTGTTTTGCAGTAGTTCGAGTAACGAAGATTTTTGGTGAGGTAAGTGATTTGTGAAAGGTATAGGTTAATGTTAGTCAGGGCCATTCTTTTGTAGGTATTTTTGAAAGTCAGATTGCGTTGCGCTAAAAATATTGTGTGTCAGGTTAAGCACAGTCTTATGTATAATTGTACAAAGGGGACGTTTCATATGTCGACCCTTAGCCGAGGATACCTCACTGGAATCTTCTGATTTTTTCTTGTAGTTTGTGTAATTAGTGTAGCTTTTGTTTATTGCTAGCGCGTAATTGTAGAGAAAATCTCCTTTGTAGTTCCTGTCTTTCATTTTTGTACAGTAAAACAGTTGTGGCATGCACGTAGATTTGCACCAAGTATTTCGCAGCTGCAATTAACTAGATATTATTTTCAGTGTTATGTTAATGTGTTCTCTTATTTTGCTCTTCAAATTGTGCTTTTCTGTGTTATCATGTGAAATATTGTGACAATAATGGCGTGTGAAAAACGTAATACTAGGCTCCAAAGTAAACTGAGGAATGACAGGGAAAACGAAAGCAGTGTGTTAGCGCCACCGAGTAATGAATTAACTGATGTTCAAAGTAGTAATTTGGTAACTGTGCATAGGGAAATGGAGCGGGCTGCAAACAATGGTGAAGACAGTGAAACAATTTGTGAACAGGGAAGCATTATCGATCGATCGGTCGGCAACAGCTTGCCTCAGGAATCCGAAATGACAGGACACACTCTTGCAAATACCGTAGATTCAGGTTTTGCGTCCGCAAGACACATTTTCTGCTTTTCAATCTGCGAATATTGCCGGTTCAAATGCATTGCCGAATAGCACTGAGGAACATGTTTCAGACACCAGTGCATTGTTATTACAATTAATGCAACAAATGGGACAAAAGATTCAAAAGTTAGACATAATGGAACAAAATCTTCAAAAGTTAGACACAATGGAACAAAATCAGAGACAAACACAGCAAAAGCTTCAAAAGTTAGGCAGAATGGAACAAAACCAGAGACAAACACAGCAACAGTTAGACGCAATGGAACAAAATCTTCACACCACGCTTGAACAAACACGTGAAGATTTAACTACTGAGTTACATAACATCGAATCGAAATGTCAAAAAGTCTGTAATGACGTAAAAACACAAATTTGTGAGCATTTCCAACCTATTTTTTCGCGTCATGAAAATGCATTACAGAATCACGAAGCAGCCATAAAAGAACTGCAAACTATTGTTCATGAAAATCACGACACCTTGCAAGCTAAAATTGACTCAGTTGCATCCACCGATTCAGTTACGCAACTTGCAAAAACTCAAGAAAACTTAAAGGACACAGTAGATACGATTTCAACACAAATGAACACTCTGAAACTTGGTTCAGAAAAACACACTGAGGAAATAAGTACACTATCGGAGAAAGTAGCCGAACTTTCGGATCAGTTCACTAACTTATCTGCAAAGGTAGATGATGATCTGAATGACACAAGACCTGTAGCCATCACTGACACAGAAGAGTATGAACAAATTAAGAAATTCAAACAAAATCAGAATCAAATTAATACGCAATACAAAAGAGAAATCCGGGAAGTACAAGATCAGTTGGCACAAGTAATAGAAAAATTTCATATTTCAGAGGACACTCGCGCTCCAACACGGGAAGAGGAGCTTAGAAATACGGAAAAGCCACAAAATAATAACACAGGGCATTTCGGAAACTATGAAAGAAATTGGCAAGGTGCACCGAATTTTGAGATGGAACCGCCGACACGACGTAACAATGAACGATATGCTACTCGCCGACACGATGATTTTGACTATAAGCTGTTCATTACTACACGTAAATTCAAAACATTTAAGAATTCTGGCAACGACATTCATCCACAAGCGTGGCTCCATCAATTCTCTCATTGTTTTCATCCCAACTGGTCATTGGAACACAGGTTAGAATTTATGTGCGGCTACTTGGAGAATGAACCAGCAGTAAGAATGCGATCGGTCATTCACGATTGCCACAATGAAGGAGATTTTTATCATGCCTTCCTCTCAGCATATTGGTCTCAAGCTACACAAGACCGAGTAAAACATAGCATCATGATGATGAAACACTTTGAACAATCTGAATTTTCCAGTCTTGTGAAATATTTTGAAGACATGTTGCACAAGAATCAGTACCTGACAAACCCATACAGCCCCTCAGAACTCATCCGCATTTGCTTAATCAAATTACCTGAACATTTACGACATATTATTTTGGCAGGACGTTGCAAAGACGACATTGAAGCTTTTCAGGGACTGTTACAAGAACTGGAAATTGACACTGACAATCGCGGAACGCGAAAACAGGAGCACAACAATTGCAGATCACATCCGTCGCAATTCCGCGATGAAAGAAATAATAACTGGACACGACAAGGCTATTCTTACAACGTAAATCGTGACCAAAACAGACACCACCCGTACGCCAACCGTTGGCAGAATAGTAGATACAGAGAAAGATCGCATTTCCGTAGTAATGAATATGACAGAGATTACCATAGAAACAGACAATATGGGAACACAAACAATTATTATCAAGGGAGACAGAATACTTTCAGATGCAACAGTTCAGCGCGCAGTTACGATTCAGGGAGAAATTCTCCACCACATGACCGACAAACAAGAAACTATGTAAACTACCGACAAAACGACAGACCTGAATTTCATCAGAACTGGCGAGCTTCAAACAGGGCAGGGCTTTCTCGTCAAGGTGAATTTGTAGAAGCTAGGTCTCCTAATCCCAATAACGACGCGCGCCAATAAAGGAACAGACAATGACTCGCACTGCAGGCAGCCACCAGCGCCGGATGGCTCAGAGAAAAATAACACAGACGCTAACCTTGAGAAAAGATTTAGTATTCCTTACCGACGTATAAAACATGACAATAGCTTTTCAGTTGAAAGTCTGCGTACTAGGAAGAGTAAAGGTTTACACCACATTTCACATGAAAAACCGCTTATTGAAAGATAATCTGTTTTTTAACTTTGTCTTTTCCATATAACTTTTCACTCTACATCGCTAGTATGCTTTGTCGGACTTAGAATCTGTTAACATGCAACAATGTTTGAAGTTAAATATCCAGTTAAGAACCAAGAGAACTTATTGAAACAGAAATTACGAATGCATTGCTATAGTGAACAGACGTCACAGTGTTATTGTGTGTGTACATTCTTGCTTGTTAGTTGCACGATTACATAACGACTATAAGGCTTACATACTTAGAACATATACTGGTACTGCTAATGAGATTTTAATGCAACATTCTGGTTTACTTGAAAATACATTCTGGATTTAAAGTAGTTTCTGTGAGATACCAGATGACACAGTGGTTAGTTTATGTGACAGCTACACGATTTTATCACGACGCTACTAATGAGTGACAATTTACAATGTTGCTTTTGCGGTGTTTCTGTTTTATATCTGCACAGTTTTTCTGAATTATTCTGGAAAGTAAAACATGTTTTAGTAGTAACTTTTGTGGTATAGCTACAATGAGACAGCCTTTTCTGTAGCACAACAATACGTTACATTATGGTACTTTCTTGATCACGGTAAGGTACGTAATAACTATGATATCTATATGCAAAGATTTTCACTTTCATTTATGATGAGGTAAGTACATTGACTTCTGCAGAACTTAGCTTTCAGAGGACGATAACTACGACACTTCCACAGAGATTATCTTACAACAAGACGCACAGTTTAGCGCTACAGTACACGTATTTGAGTGATTAATGTTGTTCTTCAAACATTTATTTTTTAAAGATATTTGAAGTTCAACGATACAAAGGTTTTCCATGATACATTCCATTCCATTGCTGTAATCTGTAACACCTGAGGGTATAATTACATTAATCCTCAAGGGGGTACACGCCTACTTTGTGTACCATATGTTTGGCAAGCACAAGGAGCCCTAGCTAATAGGTATTTGCTTATACAACTTTACACATCGGTACCATATTTTTCTAACACACGAATTACACAGCTATCTCGTCATTTAACTGAGAGATAAACATTTTTTTTACTACGTCAGTGACAGATGTTTACGCAATTACACAGTTGGATAACTTCACACTTATGAAATTGTATTTTGTCTGTACTTTGTGAACTGTTCATATTTTTTCAGACCCATTGTGATATTATGAGAGCTTTGAATGATATATTTGGTATGGGATCACGATTTTTAAAGTACGTTTGAGGCAGATGACACTTTTGACATGAGCAGAGAATTTTTTTAGGTTTTGAAATTATTGGAGGAAGCTACAGCGATTTTGAGAGTTGACTGAGGTGTTATGATGTTATTATTACGATGACTATGTGTATTATGCTGTTGCGGTATGTTTATGATCAATAAGCTGATGCTATATGAGGAATTTGATTATGCTATGTATTTATTATGATGAAATACTGGAATGTCGTCGCAAGATTGACGTGTCGACGAATATATATATGCGTAATAAGATAAGGAGTAATGAATAGTGGTTAGGGACTCTGAGTTGTGAAAAAGGATGTTGGAAACCAAGAATCGTACTTTAAGAGTTATGAAATGTGTGTAAATGCGTGAATGTATCACAATGCCAGCGAAAATATTTGGACACTGTTATATTCATAAGATTTTGTTACTACACATTTGCAACACAAATTCTCGACCCGTGAAATTTTGTATATGAGACTGTCACCGTAGCGGAAACTGCTGTCATAAATATTTCCGTAAGAATGTTAAGTAACGACCCGCACGTAATGCGTCGTGAGCACCCAGCTGCGTCAGACGCCTCGAGAA
Source organism: Schistocerca americana (assembly GCF_021461395.2). NCBI lineage: Eukaryota > Metazoa > Arthropoda > Insecta > Orthoptera > Acrididae > Schistocerca > Schistocerca americana. Next base: position 745,066,465 of record NC_060122.1, on the reverse strand, counting down.
AAAGCCATTAGTGTGTGCGTTTTCAGAGGCACAGGTAGAAAAAAAAATTGAGGCCCTTATCCTCGCTATTGACATTCCTTTGTAGAAAGCATCCCAAATATGACACGCTCAAACTTGAAAACATATGATTACACTGTGGAGCTCTTAATTTATGATTTACTGAAATGCCTAATGAAATGACGAGAAATATTTTATGTCTATACACCTGATTATGACTACTGTCTTTATAGTTGAGAGATGTTTTACTACCTTATGAAATGCCATATGGCTAATGAATGATGTTCCATGCCTTCCTTTGTACATATTTTCATTTTTTTAATATCTAGTTTCTAGCTGCACTGCAACATTGGTTAAAATAGAATTTTATAGATGTACTAATATAAATATTTTCTGTCTTCAGATCCAGTAAATACTAATTTTGTAATACATTTCCCAAAAATGGGGGAGCACAAAGACATTTCCCTTCACAGGAATTGCATATGGAATTTTCTTTTCAACTACTTGGTAATTTTTTTTTGTAGAATAACTTCTTGTGGTGCACCACTTTAATTACATAAACATTAAGATGTGAATATACATTTCCCTTGTCTGCATTATTGTCTTTAGTGTAATGTTTTTTTCTGCTTGAGCTATGTCATCTTTAGATATAAGTTATTTCGTTTCCTGCTGCTGTTTGCAAGGCATAGTGTTACCGAATTTGACTTTGTGTTAGTCTTCTAAGCCAGTTTACTACTGATTTATTTACTTGTTTGCTGCACATTGCCTTATATTAGTTGTAATATTTCAATTGCTTTGCTAATTTCTATAATGCTGCTTGCTTCGCAAATCTGCATTTTTTCATTGCTGTTTGCGTTAATTGTTTTGTGCTGCTGCATTGCCTCGTCCCTTAGTTTAGCATCTGAGCTCAGTAGATTTAAGTTAGCTTAAGAGGGGGTAGACTATATAAGAGAATGAGTTGCGATGAATTTGAAGAAATGCACTGAGAGGTTATATGAGAAAAATACAGAAAGCATGCTTGGATTGGATTTTTTTGGTGGAAGCAAAGGTTGAAATAAGATGTAAGATCTATGGAATGCAGTTTTGGGTTGGACTGCAGTACCAAATGTTACACTGAAAACAAACCCTGTCCTTTCCTTTTGTGTTACCCCACTATGTGTTTGTGTACCCTTGTGTATTTGTTTTCTTCCTGTCTCCGTGTAGTTTCATAGAATTTTTTCTTCTTCTAATACTAAGCTACATTCACTATGATGAGGAATACTGTTATCCTCAGATATAATTGGCATTAATAATATGTTATTTACCTTGTAAATACGCTTAGACATTATTTATTCTGTTTTGTTTTAATGCTCATCTGTAAAGTTGATGTTTCAAAAGTTATTCTGATCATTTATGTATTTACTTATGTCATAATTCCTGTAACACTGATGTATATATTAGTTCGATTCTTTTGTAAAACCTGTACCACAAATGTTATCTGTATTGTTATGTTCTTTAATGATGTATTTTGTACCTTTGTTATTGTATAAATTGTAATTGACACCAGTTCATCATATTAAGTAACTTGTAAGTTACATTTCACTGCACACGTTTCTGTTGGTCATAGTATATGGACAATATGTGAGAAGTAGGGACTGATAGTGTTTGCATGTGTGTTAATCATTCAGCAAGGGACTGGTTAACAGCACTGCTGGTTCTAAGGATAAAAAAAATAAATAAAAAAAGACTGGTGAGTGCACAAGTGGTGGTTTATGGGCTTGCTATATTCTCCGCAAGACTCTTCGATGGTGAATGTGCACCTACACAGTCGCAACAGACGGCTGCTGGCCGTCTCTACATGGACTACAGTGGGTCTGCATCTTTGATGGCCCACCATACCATTATTTCTACAAGGACCGCAGTGAGTCTGCGCCTCTGGTGGCCCACCAATACTTTATTCTCTACCAGGACTACAGTGGATCTGCTCTGTGATGACCTACCTACCAATATTCTTCAAAACGTCGAATGACTCTGCTGTGGGTTTGCTCTGTTGTGGCCCATTACCTGTCAGCATGTCAAGAGTCAGCACTGTCTTTCCGTTGGAAGGACAACACTACTTCTTCAAGACTGCATGGAAATCCATTACTTCCGTGTGCATTGTCTTTTACTGGTCAGACTTTGACAAAAGAAACGGCAGTTTCACTGTGATGAATGATCAGGACTGTCTTTATGGACTGTGAGAAAATTTTAGCTTTTGACCAGCATTGTATTAATAAGTGTGTGCATTTGATATCTTTCTTACTGTAATTATGAAAATTTTTTTCAAATCTGTATTGGCCAGTGTCCAAAACAATTTGTAAAATTTTTTGTGGGGAGCATGGGGGCTATGTAAGTAGGCTGTTTATATTATCTTATTGGCAACGTTACGTAGCGCTCTGTATGAAAATCACTGGCTGTGCTGTGTGCAGTCTGTGGCTAGTTAGCATTGTTGTCTGCCATTGTAGTGTTGGGCAGCGGCAGCTGGATGTGAATAGCGCGTAGCATTGCGCAGTTGGAGGTGAGCCGCCAGCAGTGGTGGATGTGGGGAGAGAGATGGCGGAGTTTGGAAATTTGTAAGACTGGATGTCATGATTTGTTGTATATATTATGATTTTTCAACACTATTAAGGTAAATACACTGTTTGTTCTCTACTAAAATCTTTCATTTCCTAACTATGCCTATCAGTAGTTAGTGCCTTCCGTAGTTTGAATCTTTTATTTAGCTGGCAGTAGTGGCGCTCGCTGTTTTGCAGTAGTTCGAGTAACGAAGATTTTTGGTGAGGTATGTGATTTGTGAAAGGTATAGGTTAATGTTAGTCAGGGCCATTCTTTTGTAGGGATTTTTGAAAGTCAGACTGCGTTGCGCTAAAAATATTGTGTGTCAGGTTAAGCACAGTCCTGTATAATTTTTCTAAGGGGACGTTTCACAGTAAACCCCACAGTGATGCAGAATGCCTCTATTGCAGCAGCATCTACCACTGCATTTTGCTTCTCTGTATCTTCTCTATTTTATCTATCAGTCCTATCAGATACAGATCCAAATCTAACGAGCAATATTCAAGTACTAGTCGAAAGAGAGTTTCGTAAGCTGCTTTCTTTAGCGGCTCTACCCTTCCTGAGGATTTCTGCAGTGGATATCAGTGTGTGATCTACGTTACCTGCGTTTAATTTTTTGTGGTCGCTCCTCTTCATATCTCTCAGTAGACGTATTCCTAGTTATTCACGGACTTTATTGATACAGTTGCTTCTAAGTATCTGACACTGTCGGCTGGACATCGGTCAAAGAATGCAGTGAAAATAAAGCTTCTTACATGAAGTTTTTTATTGCACTGGTCGCGTGTATGTGTACTGGATTGTGGTTACGACGGTACAATGATGCCATCTTTGGATACACAGAGTACGGTGTTTGAAATCGTATATGCGATCAAGGCAATAAAAAGCTTCAAATCAGAAGCTCTCTTTACGTGGTTGTTCCCAGTGGTTGTCTTGCAATCGCCCAATCAAACAAGTGTCTTTCTGCACATTTATAAGCAATAGGATACATTTGTCTATACGAACGGAAAATTGCCAGTTCCTGCACCAATAATCGATCCTCTGCAACGTCTTGCCTCGTTTTGCTACAGTCTTCTAACGTTATAGCTGCTCTGAACAGAACAGGAAAGTTTCCACTTGGTCATATGTAGTGGAAAGCAGGGGACCTTTTGGATACGCCCTAAGTTACTTACACAAGCTTTTCCCTCTGTTGAAAAGATATGCTGTGTCCTGTTTGCTAGCAACTCTTCAATCCTCTCACACAGCTGGTCTGATATGCCGTATGCTCGTGTTTTGTTTATTACACGGTAGTGTGGAAATGTATCGATCGCCTTAGGGAAGTCAGAGAAAATCTCATCAATCTGTCAACCTAGGCACTGGCGTCTGTTGCCTTTTGGTTCTCGTGATCCGTCGTCGTTTCTAGAATCTATGTTGAATCCTGCAGAGGAGATATTCAGCCTCAAGAAATACCATAAGTCGCGAGTATAAAATATAATTCCAAATTCTACAACAGACCAACGTCATAGATATAGGCCGATAGTTGAGTGTATCGGTTCGGCAAACCTAGTTGAGAACGGGGAATAACATGTGCTTTTATCCCGCCACTAGTAACTTTCGCTCCTTTAACGACTTACGGCACACTGGTAATGAAAGAGAATACTCTATGTAGAAATGTATGTGGTCGGTAGCCTTCCCTCTATTGTGCGATTTTAATTCAGCGATTATGCTGCATCCGTTGGGCGGCATACTACGACTGTCACGCAAACCAAGGAACTAGTGGATTCAGAATTGTCATACTCAACCCCATAGAAGATCTCAATAACTCCACCCGAGAGGCAGGCATGAGGTTCTGCCGTGCAGTTTCGTATGTGGCTTCGCGTATTTTGAAACAGGAAATAGGGCTTCTATGGAACAAGACGAGTCTCCACGAGGACAGTGTGAGTGTTGTCCCGGCAACCATTGTTTCAGATTTCTTTCACGTGGCAGAAGAGAGGTGTCCGACAACAGTGTTATGCCCTAGAATAGTGATTTTGCAACTTTCTTGGCCAAAGGAACGCTTGACCTAAAAATAAACAATGCCGGTTCCTTTCACTCAATTTAATACACTATATACAATGCTAAGTGTTGGTAATTAAACTCAAGTTTCAAAACAGAATGAATAAGATCAGTTGTTTCTGTCGACATAACACATTTTAATCAGCTTTTAATACTATTGCACATTATTACTGCAACGAAGTCAGTGGCTAGATTTTCACCATCCGCAGCTCTTGAAATCTCCGTACCAGATTAGAAACTATGAAATGCAGAACTTGCAGTCCGGTAGAACAGTCAGACTTATTACGACTTCCATCCTTAACACGCCTACATGATTTTTCAATTGCTGTAATCTTCTTCTACAAAAGTGTATAATATTGAAAGAAGTCTGTTGCTTTTCTTCCAAGAGTTATTTTTCTCTGTGAAATAAGACATTCCTGAAATTGGTTGTCAAGTATAAATGGTATATGGTACATTAGACACTCATCATTGTGGATGTCTGTAGCTTCATGCAACCGAACAGCGAAATCACCATTACCTTTGAATTTTTCACCCAACTGATCATTATTGTCGTCAGCTATACGAGAATTCCCCAAGTGATAGTGTTATCTGCCAAGGATAAGTTGCTAGTTACTTGGCAGATGACTCGCCTGCCATAACAGATAACACGTCCAAACCAACGGTCAAAATAGGGTCTTCTGGTTTGGCACAACATTTCAAGCTCTTTGCTACACCGTATGCGACTTTTTAATATTCCTTTATAGGAATCGTAGCTTGTTGAAAGAGACTCATTTTGTTTTGTTTTATCTTTTAGCTTGTGGATACAATACTCTCGTAGTGTGTTTACCAAATTACCTTCATTCTGGCTACAAACGTCGTTTTATTTCGTTAGGAATCAAGCTCTCTTTGAAACAGATGACACCCTGTAACTGTTCTGCATTACAAGCAACACTACACATAAAAAAACAAAATTCAACTGACTTTAGCCATTATCTCCTGTATTTTGATCCATTCATGTCTGCAGAACTTCATAAATGTATGATATATGGTTCTTTGTACTTACATTTAAAAATTTGTTTTTGCTGCTAGAGAAACGAATCAAGAAAACAAATATTAAAAACGATCTTTGTTCAAGAAAACGAATCATCAAATTCACTGTTACTGAACAAAAACAACGAGTACGGAGTCTGCGTAGAGTATAACTTTGGCTGTGTCCGCGTGAGGACGGTCTGGTAAACAAATTGTGCCAGACAGTATTTCTCACCGTCAAAAGGACTCGGTGACTGTCATGGAGGTTTCGAGCCGTTATATTTCTGACTCGTTGTAGCCAGGGGCAGTCCCGTGTCTTTGAGGTGTTCGCGAATTTTTCTACTAGACATCGCAAGATCGCTTGTTGTCTATTCTGTTCTGACCTGCTTCGATTCAGAGAGAGCTTTTATGGCGCCGTGACCAGCACAATCTCCAGATGGCCCTCCCACTGAAAACATTGTGTCACAGAAAGCAAAGTGACTGGTACGCCATCATTCACCAGCAACTAATATTGATGTCCCCTACCAAACAGTTGAAACTGCTTCGAATACTCAGTTCAACTCGATTCTCAGCCAGGTTAGAACACAGCTTGCTACCACACATGTAGTCGTGTGTATAAATTTCACCACCGTGTACACCCAGAAGACACCTACAAATTTAATTATGACTTCTTCATACAATACCGTACAGTCGCAAGAATAAAATCTTGCTACTGACCATCCTTGCCGATATTAAAAACGTAGTGCACTTACAACCACTGGTTCTACCAGAAAAGCCTTCACCGAGTGATGTGGCGCAGTGATACGACACTGTACATGCGGTCGACAAGATAGTGGTTCACATCCATGTCCAGCCACCTAGAATTAGTTTTTCATGTTTCCCAACATTGCTTAAGGCCATAGGGTAATTTTACTGCTCTACACTTGTAAAAATCAACACCTACTTCTTTTATGCTTTATTCCTTTTGCATATGCTTTACACATTTGCAGCTTGCCGTAGGTAATGCAGACTGCTTTCTCAACAATTTGGAAACATTTTGAACTATCAAGAAAGTATTAATGTTTATAAGAAGACAATAATTACAAATGTGACGTTCAAGATTTTCTACAATGCTTCTGCGAATTCAGGTGCTATTTATCGAATTTGTACTTGATATGTATAACATGTTGGCTGTGATTTTATTTAATTCCACACATTTGTATATTCGACAAATCAAATATTATTATAACTCCTGTTTTAATTTTTAGTCCTCTTTCTCGCTTAAAACTTTTATTTCCTTATAATTTATTTTAAGCTGCGATAAATCACAGTCTACTAGGTAATTATAGGCACTTGCAAGTTAATGAGAAAACTTATTGCTATGCTTCATAAATCTCAGGAAATATGTGTACCGAACTTCTGAAAAGTACAACTTTGAGGAAAATGGGAGTTGTAACGCCACTTCCTTTGAACGCAAAATTGAAAATAGAAAATAGTACTCAAAACCCAATAAAATCCACAAAATCCAAGAGCCACATTTCAAGTTCTACTGGAATAGCATCACTTGAATAGTGGCAAGTACATATACTACTAGCCATTAAAATTGCTACACCACGAAGACGACGTGCTACAGACGCGAAATTTAATCGACAGGAACAAGATGCTGTGATATGCAAATGATAAGCTTTTCAGAGTATTCACACAAAGTTGGCGCCGGTGGCGACACCTACAACATGCTGACACGAGGAAAGTTTCCAACCGATTTCTCATACACAAACAGCAGTTGACCGGCGTTGCCTGGTGAAACGATCTTGTGATGCCTCGCGTAAGGAAGAGAAATGCGTACCATCACGTTTCCGACTTTGGTAAAGGTCGGATTGTAGCCTATCGCTACTGCGGTTTATCGTATCGCCACATTGCTCCTTGAGTTGGTCGAGAACTAATGACTATTAGCAGAACATGCAATAGGTGGGTTCAGGAGGGTAATACGGAACGCCGTGCTGGATCACAACGGCCTCGTATCACTAGCAGCAGAGATGACATGCATCTTATCCGCATGGCTGTAGTGGATCGTGCAGCCACGTCCCGATCCCTGACTCAACAGATGGGGACGATTGCAAGACAACAACCATCTGCACGAACAGTTAGACGACGTTTGCAGCAGCATGGATTATCAGCTCGGAGACCATGGCTACGGTTACCCTTGATGCTGCATCACAGACAGGAGCACCTGCAATGGTGTACTCAACGACGAACCTGGGTGAACGAATGGTAAAACGTCATTTTTTCGGATGAATCCAGGTTCTTTTTACAGCATCATGATGGTCGCATCCGTGTTTGGCGACATAGCGGTGAACGCACATTGGTTCAAATGACTCTGAGCACTATGGGACTTAACATCTATGGTCATCAGTCTCCTAGAACTTAGAACTACTTAAACCTAACTAACCTAAGGACAGCACAGAACACCCAGTCAAAACGTACATTGGAAGCGGGTGGCGTGATGGTATGGGGTGCCACTGTTTACACGTCTCGGTCACCTCTTGCTCGCATTGACGGCACTTTGAACAGTGGACGTTACATTTCAGATGTGTTACGAACCGTGGCTCTATCCTCCATTCCATCCCAGTGAAACCCTACATTTCAGCAGGATAATGCACGACCGCATGTTGCAGATCCTGTACGGGCTTTTCTGCATACAGAAAAACTTCGACTGATGCCCTAGCAGATCTCCAGATCTCTCACCAATTGAAAACGTCTGGTCAATGGTGGCCGAGCAACTGGCTCGTCTCAATACGCCAGTCACTACTCTTGATGAACTGTGGTATCGTGTTGAAGCTGCATGGGCAGCTGTACATCTACACGCCATCCAAGCTCTGTTTAATCAGTGCCCAGAACGGCCGTTGTTATGGCCAGAGGTGGTTGTTCCGGGTACTGATTTCTCAGGATCCATGCACCCAAATTGCGCGAAAATGTAATCACATGTCAGTTCTAGTATAATATATTTGTCCAATGAATACCCGTTTATCATCTGCATTTCTTCTTAGTGTGGCAATTTTAATGGCCAGTAGCGTAGAAAAGAAATCCGCTATAAAGTGACTTAATGTTTTGAAAAGGGAAAGAAAATAAATAGAATCCATTAGTTTCAAATTAAAATAATGGTAGATCGCAGAGTAGTGTACTTATAGATCAAGGAATAGAACGAGTGAACTCAAAGAGTGCTCTTTGTGAGTACTCTTTGATGACACTGCATAATACAGGAGAAAAAAACTCATACATTTGCTGCTAGCGCTTGCTGGATCAGGTCGTATCTCAGTTTTGTGCATTTTTGGAAATTTTTCGATCTGCCAGGAATCATTAAACTTCAAATAGGTAGATCAACAACCTGGAATATATCATTACGTACAGCCAAGAGAGGAAAAGATCCGAACTTGTCTTAAACAGATTATCATACAGTGAAGAACGAACTTTACCCCAAAGTAATAAACTGTTAGCAATTTACCAACATAGGAAGTGAACATTCGTATTGAATTGTGAGAAAGTACTGAAGTTTCGTTAAAGTAGCAAATGAAATCTGGATCTTGTTCCAAACTCTTTGACGGAAACTTGCGTAACTGATTCCATCCACCTTAAAGAAAAGTTACTTCCTTAAAACAATGATAGGAGATGAGTAGTATAGAATAAACCATGACAAAGTGGACATACCGTGTGACATTTCTTGCAACCCGTTTAATATTGTGTGTTTATGAAATATTTATTTCGGCGATGACATAGATTAATAACAGAGCGCAGCTTCCATAAATATTCTTTGCCGCGTTAGACAGTTATTGTACCGATTCGAGCTATTAAGCTTATGTAAACTGAGAACTTCAGGAGAGAAAGTATTGCCGTACATGGACTGTAGCCATAACTAGTACAAGGATAGCCACTGGTGTACAACTACGTGTAGCTGTGCTCGTACACGTCGGGGAACATATAATTTTTTGAACTGGTGAATATCATCGATACGCACACGGCGCGAATACAGTGCAGCAGGACAGATTTTTTTTATGTCATGTTCCTCATAAGATAGAATTACCGCTAGTTGGTCGGAGCACGAATATCATCAACGAAAATTTCCAAAATATCTTAAGAGGAGCAGTTACAAAGATCTTAATAATCTAAAATTTTTCTCAGAACATCACTAAAACATAGTCTTCATTTTTTTTATCTTCTTTTCAGTATTTATTGCTTCTCCGATGAATGTATATTACATTCATTTACATACACATATATCAGAAAAAATAACTTGAATTGTTATTGTTGTATGGGGTTGTGCATTGTGTATTAAACCGGGGACCTAGAAACGACGAAGAGGCTTCGTCCCGCCGTAGACCTCTGTGGTTCGTAGCCCCACGACAGGCCACAGCAGTCCACCCACCCCACCGCCGCCCCACACCGAATCCAGGGTTATTGTGCGGTTCAGTCCCAAGTGGACCCCCCTCCCACCCCCCACCGCACGCAACCCTCGCAGAATCCTCTCATACCAGATGAGTCTAATCCCAATGTTTCGTGGTACAGTAATTATGGTGTACGCGTATGTGCAGACAGTGTTTGCACGGCAATCACCAACATAGTGTAACTGAGGCGGAATAAGGGGAACCAGCCCGCATTCGCCAAGGTGGATGGAAAACCACCTTAAATACTATCCACAGGCTGGCTGGCACACCGGACCTCGACATCAATCCGCTGGGAGGATTCGAGCTAGGAACCGGCACGTCTTCCCGTTCGGGAAGCAGCGCGTTTGACCGCGCGGCTAGCTGGGTGGGCTTGTATGAAGTTACTAGTGAGGTAAACACACTTCAGATAAATCAATATATAACAGCTTAAAAGAAATTATATCTGCCTAGCAACTGAAATCTACATTTAATTCAAACTACGTGAAAATTGTGAAGATTTATTGTGATATTATTTCATCATCAGTTATTGTTTATCAGAACATGTCGTCTGACAAAGGAAGTGACCAAATGTAACCAGAGCGATGGTGCAGAGCCTGCCAGTGTGGCCGAGCGGTTCTAGGCGCTTCAGTCTGGAACCGCGCGACCGCTATGGTCACAGGTTCGAATCCTGCCTCAGGTACGGATGCGGGTGATGTCCTTAGGTTAGTTAGGTTTACATAGTTCTAAGTTCTAGGGGACTGATGACCTCAGATGTTAAGTCTCATTTGAACCATTTGATGGTGTAGATTACCTGAAAGTTAGGTAGGGCATACAATCGACTACGAACAGCATCACTGTTAACACAAAAATTTGTGTCTGAATTATCTACATCTACATACACGGATAGTAGGGAGATAGATCATGCCAAAGTGACTGACAGAGGGTTCATGGCTGAACAACTGATACATAGGTTCCTCTCAACAGTACGGATTGCTTTGTTTCTAATCTAATTACCCTTGAATTTTCTTTTGCCATATTTCTTGATCTATGGCATTGTTATTGTTTATTGGGCAATTAAGGGCGCCTAGACTGACAAAAATCCGTAGCGCTTAGGAAAAAATCTTTCAGCAGGGTCTACATGAAATTCTTCACCAACGCGAAAATAAACAGTAGCAAAGACGACCATTTACAGATGACGTAAACCAAAAATGTTACCACCATATAAAATGTATCCCAAACACAGTCGCTAGAAGCAAAACTTTTCCAACTATTCTGCAAAATACTAATGGTTTTCTGTAATTTAAATAATGGGGGAATAGCAATGTACATGACTGTTACTCTAAAATTTAGTATATAGCTATCAGTTACATTCAAAACCCAATAAAAAAGTGTACATCAAAGCAGTCGGGAAACAATTTAATAATTCGAAAGAGTCCTTAAGACAAATTCAGGAGTGGCTGCTTTCAAGTGGACACGGTTGATTTTCGTCGCCATCCCTCCCCACATCAAATTAGTTTCCCGTCGTAATCGGTGGGGCTCTAAAACTGAATTTTGATTCCTTTCTTTCAAAGCCAAGCCGTACGATCCACCACGAGGGTTGCCGTATGTGCCTCTCACATAGCTGGAGAGGTCCATTACTCTTGCTAGTGTCTTTTGAAAGAATGACATCCATGATTTTGCAACGCGGGATAGCCGCGCGATCTTGGGCGGCTTGTCACGGTTCGTGCGGCTCCCCACGTAGGAGGTTCGAGTCCTCCTTCGGGCATAGGTGTGTGAGTGTCGTCCTTAGCGTAAGTTTTCGTTCATGGCGTCCTATTATAAGGACATATTAAATAAATGCTTATTATATTAAAATTCGTTATATTTTACCATTTGTAATTGATGACCTCAGATTGTCACAAGCAGAGAGTTTATTTGAGAACAGTGTCGACATCTCCTGTCAATCTATGGTAACACAAAACAAAACTGAATGTCCTCAGTCACATAGATGCTTGCCATTAAACTTTGTACCTCCCAGCAGCCAGTTAGTATCTCCTGAGTTCAGGTAAGAAATTTATTTGTGAGTAGAAAGGTGCATTCTTGAAGGTGAGAACAAAAGGTGTCTTTCAGAACGAAAGATAATTGACATATTTATAGCTTTATACATGTCTCCAAATGAGGACATTGTGATTGGAAGGTTGTAATAGCATAGAAATTTAAGACATTATTTCGCTGTCATTTTAGTCATCTCACGATGATTTCACAATGCCTCGTGTCGAAGGTAGACGAAGGCCACTTGCAGAGGAAGAAGTTATAGAGCTCCTTAATTCATCTGAAACTGACGATCCATTTGATGATCCTAACGATAATTTTGAACAAGTGGACAATGATGGAGGTTATGTTATGTAGACGTATATTGTAAGCTGAGTAGCCCAGACCCAGCGCCCGCTATCTGCATGGTAAGTGACACTGAGATACGAAACACTACAACCATCCAAACGACAATGCATTAACAGCAAGAATGTTATTGTTGAGTACGAATTTGTTACAGCACAGCCAACCTAAAGCTGAATAACAAAAATATCCATTCTAATCGTAACAGACTGAAAGACAGCTTTGAATGTCCAGATTGGTAAGTCTGTTCGCGTGCTTTGCATCCGAACATGGCAGTGCGACAGCCACGCCTATTGCACATATAGCGGGCTTTGCACCCGAAGACAACATGCAGTTAGCAGCTTTTGAAACCAAACACGATTTTCGACGGGGCTATAGCCGGTTTTGCAACCTGTAATTAGACGCTTGTTTGCTCATGCAATTGATATTGCAAATGTAAATGCATGGATTTAGTACAAGAAAAACGCATGAGAATTGGGTGTTCCTAAAAATAAGACCCTGATTTGCTTCACTTTAGGGCATGTGTGGTCAAAGTACTGACAAAAATAGATAAGCCAGCTGCCAGGAAAGGGGGGGGGGGGGGGCGTCCCACTAGTGAAAGTCCAAGTACTTCAAAACGAGCTATTGCGGAAGTTCGTCCAGAAGCTGATATTCATTTGGACAACTTGCACATCTTCCAATGGTCAGTGACAAAAAATCATTTGACAGGTGTAAGAAACCGGGTTGCAAAGGCAAAACCTAATTTTATTGTATAAAATGTAACATTCACTTATGTCTGGGTGGAAAAAACTGTTTCTTTGATTATCATTCTTCACAAGTGTAAAACCATGTATATAATAATTAAGCGAGTTTTGTGTAATTTATGTATTTTGGTGAAACAAAGTATATTCACTTTTCGACTTATACTGCACTCACGTGAACACATGTCTTGATTTGTTGACGCGTTGTATCCCCCATCGGGTATACCTCCGAATATTTTATACATCTGAAAAGTCGTAATTTAATTCGAACTGGATAGCAAAGCCATAATTTTTTTTCTCCAGGTAAACAATAATTCGTGACTGAAAGATTTAAGTTAGGTTAAGTCGTGTGTAAGCCTAGGGATTTAAGTGTCAGGAAGTCGTTTCTGAAAGTATACGTATGGAGTGTAGCCATGTATGGAAGTGAAATATGGACGATAACTAGTTTGGACAAGAAGAGAATAGAAGCTTTTGAAATGTGGTGCTACAGAAAAATGCTGAAGGTTAGATGGGTAGATCACATAACTAATGAGGAGGTACTGTATAGGATTGGGGAGAAGAGGAGTTTGTGGCACAACTTGACTAGAAGAAGGGATCGGTTGGTAGGACATGTTCTGAGGCATCAAGGGATCACCAATTTAGTATTTGAGGGCAGCATGGAGGGTAAAAATCGTATAGGGAGACCAAGAGATGAATGCACTAAGCAGATTCGGAGGGATGTAGGCTGCAGTAGGTACCGGGAAATGAAGAAGCTTGTACAGGATAGAGTAGCGTGGAGAGCTGCATCAAACCAGTCTCAGGACTGAAGACCACAACAACAACAACAACAAGACTAGGGACCGATGACGTCAGCAGTTTGTTCCCATAGGAACTTGTCACAAATTTAAAATTTCAGATCCACTTCCATGATATTCCAAGTAACATCGTGATTCCGGTGGTCTACACACTTGCTTTATTCAAATTATGTCAGTATTATTCTGTTAAATTCATGTGGTATTCACATAAGGTGTCTCCTATTGTTAAAATGGTGTAGCACGCAGCTAAACTATCTTCTGCAGCAGAGTTAGCGAAAGAAGAACTCTGTGACCAAGTGCCGCTATTGCCAGCGGTTAGCCGCCAAGGACAGACGTCTGCAGGCGACAACAGTAGTCGTCTGTAGAACTGTGACACACGGAACCATTGAGTTAGGAGGTTAGCTGAGGTGTACTCGCAAAGCAGTTGCGCAAAGTTGCTACAGGCATCTTTCTACTATAGACATATCGGCTCTGACTCGACACATGTGTATGAAATAGCAGTGCCTACGTCTAACGCTTCCCCCCTTTCAAATACTGAAATGTTGCTATACCTGAATGTAAAAAGAACATTCAGTATACTCGTAAATGAAAATGTATACAATGGAAATAATACTCCAATGTTTCGAATTAGAATTATAGCAAAACATGCGCAATGGACTGTCCACATAGTTCATCGGCGTATCTTCTTTAGCTTCACCCTCTACTACCTAGAAAACTTCGAAGTTATCACTTCAGTGTGTAAATAAGGTAATGAGTTACTGAAAAAGTGTACAGGTGAACCTGAACGATAATCAGATCGTTCGTAAAACGACCGCAGTTACATTTCCTCTTTTTTTATTTTTTTTTTATTTTTTCTCACTATTTCGGAAGTGTAATTTACTGAAAATATTCAGTAGTACAGATGACGCAGGCCATTTAAGGGAAACAATACTCACTCAAATGTTTCCAATACACAATGTAGCAATACAGCCTTAGCATCTCGCAATAAAATGGGCGACATTCGTAATTTGCAAGTCATTAGTGTGGCCAGTTTAATGGCACGTATAGAGTAATTATATTCTCGTTGAATAATGTCTTTCAGTTTTATGTGCAAGCCTTATTCATCAACTAAATCGGAAAAGAACAAAACAAATAGTATCTGGACAAATAGACTGACGCCCTGACACAGTTTCATTAATTATCTAAATTTGAATTGATTAAAAATGATGTCTTTCCTAAAGAGAGGCGGCATGTGGAGGCTGCCGAAGTTATTTTCTCCGTTCCAGCCCTTGTAACAGAAATTAGGATACCGCTGTCGGGGCCAACCGGTGTGGCCGAGCGGTTCTAGGCGCTTCAGTCTGGAACCACGCGATCGCTACGGTCACAGATTCGAATCCTGCCTCGGGCATGGATGTGTGTGATGCCCTTAGGTTAGTTATGATTAAGTAGTTCTATGTTCTAGGGGACTGATGATCTCAGTTGTTAAGTCCAATAGTGCTCAGAGCCCTTTTGAACCGCTGTCGGCAATCTCCAAAGCAATGGCATTTCCAATATGTGACTGACAGCAAATGACGCCCAGTCTGCACATGGCGGAGAATCGTTCCACCCTCTACCATTGCGCTACAAAAGTTTGACCTGCTCAAATATGCATCATTGAGTAGTCCCGCGCCCAATCAGCTCGGATCCTCAGTAAAATAAAACGGTCGGTCTTTCGCTGCCGGTTCTTCAGGGTTCGGTAATAAAAGTGCGAGTTCCATTCGACACAGCACATGCCAGCGGTCAATGTGGCACCTGTGTGATGCTCTGTCTACAATTTTCGTAGCGAAATAAGGCTTTACGTATCGCGGACAAATCAGATCACAATTTTTTGTTTTCTTCTCTTCCCACAGGCAGTAACAACTCTGTTTCCCTCTGGCTATATTTAAGCAAGTGGACAGTCCGCTACCACGTAGTTTTTTGCGACTGAAAACATTGTTCAAGTAGGCTACAATCTGTTAATTGAAACTTCCTGGCAGATTAAAACTGTGTGCCCCACCGAGACTCGAATTCGGGACGTTTGCCTTTCGCGGGCAAGTACTTTACTATCTGAGCTACCGAAGCACGACTCACGGCCGGTCCCCACAGCTTTACTTCTGACAGTATCTCGTCTCCTACCTTCCAAACTTTACAGATGCTCTCCTGCGAACCTTGCAGAACTAGCACTCCTGAAAGAAAGGATACTGCAGAGACATGGCTTAGCCACAGCCTGGGGGATGTTTCCAGAATGAGATTTTCACTCTGCAGTGGAGTGTGCGCTGATATGAAACTTCCTGGCAGATTAAAACTGTGTACCCGACCGAGACTCGAACTCGGGACCTTTGCCTTTCGCGGGCAAGTTCTCTACCATCTGAGATACCGAAGCACGACTCACGGCCGGTCCCCACAGCTTTACTTCTGCCAGTATCTCGTCTCCTACCTCCCAAATTTTACAGAAGCTCTCCTGCGAATCTTGCAGAACTAGCACTACTGAAAGAAAGGATACTGCGGAGACATGGCTTAGACACAGCCTGGGGGATGTTACCAGAATGAGATTTTCACTCTGCAGCGGAGTGTGCGCTGATATGTAACTTCCTGGCAGATTAAAACTGTGTGCCCGACCGAGACTCGAACTCGGGACCTTTGACTTTCGCGGGCAACTGCTCTACCATCAGAGCTACCGAAGCACGACTCACGGCCGGTCCCCACAGCTTTACTTCTGTCAGTATCTCGTCTCCTACCTCCCAAATTTTACAGAAGCTCTCCTGCGAATCTTGCAGAACTAGCACTACTGAAAGAAAGGATACTGCGGAGACATGGCTTAGACACAGCCTGGGGGATGTTACCAGAATGAGATCTTCACTCTGCAGCGGAGTGTGCGCTGATATGTAACTTCCTGGCAGATTAAAACTGTGTGCCCGACCGAGACTCGAACTCGGGACCTTTGCATTTCGCGGGCAACTGCTCTACCATCTGAGCTACCGAAGCACGACTCATGGCCGGTCCCCACAGCTTTACTTCTGACAGTATCTCGTCTCCTACCTTCCAAACTTTACAGAATCTCACCTGCGAAACTTGCAGAACTAGCATTCCTGAAAGAAAGGATACTGCGGAGACATGGCTTAGCCACAGCCTGAGGGACGTTTCCATAATGAGATTTTCACTCTGCAGCGGAGAGTGCGCTGATATCAAACTTCCTGGCAGGTTAAAACTGTGTGCCCGACCGAGACTCGAACTCGGGACCTTTGCCTTTCGCAGGCAAGTGCTCTACCATCTGAGCTACCGACGCACGACTCACGGCCGGTCCCCACAGCTTTACTTCTGCCAGTATCTCGTCTCCTACCTTCCAAACTTTACAGAAGCTCTCCTGCGAACCTTGCAGAACTAGCTCTCCTGAAAGAAAGGATACTGCGGAGACATGGCTTAACCACAGCCTGGGGGATGTTTCCAGAATGAGATTTTCACTCTGCAGCGGGGTGTGCGCTGGTATGAAACTTCCTGTCAGATTAAACTCTGTGTGCCCGACCGAGACTTGAACTCGGGACCTTTGCCTTTCGCGGGCAAGTGCTCTACCATCTGAGCTACCGAAGCACGACTCACGGCCGGTCCCCACAGCTTTACTTCTGCCAGTATCTCGTCTCCTACCTTCCAAACTTTACAGAAGCTCTCCTGCGAAACTTTCAGAACTAGCACTCCTGAAAGAATGGATACTGCGGAGACATCGCTTAGCCACAGCCTGGGGGATGTTTCCAGAATATATCAGCGCACACTCTGCTGCAGAGGGAAAATCTCATTCTGGAAACATCCCCCAGGCTGTGGCTAAGCCATATCTCCGCAGTATCCTTTCTTTCAGGAGTGCTAGTTTGTATGTTACTGTTTCCCTTATCTACCACTAAGCGAGTCATTTATTTATTCCTGGGTCTGTAAATATCTACATGTGACCTTTCAATCATAAGTTACTGTGTGGGCAGTCTTACCTTATTGTATCAATACGTCATATAACTGTTTATAGTGACCTTCTGCCGTTTTCCATATTGTGCTCTAACGGACAACTTAGTAGAACGAGTCCAGAAACTTTAATTACCATAGAAATTTGGAATCTCGTTCCACGCAGTTTGGTGACATCTTGAGATTATTTATTGTCGTGTTACCCTGGAGCAGAAGGTCACATAACAATGTCAACATTAAAGAAATTTCATAATTTCGAACTGGAGAATTCGACCTATTTCAAACGTATGGCAGTTTTATTACGTTGAACCTTTGGTAGTTTTATTACGCCGTATTGTATACTAACATAGCGCCCGCTGCTTCGCTCTCATTTACTGTGTGGCCTGCAGAATTTTTATGTTGTTCACAAATTGCAACGCATTCTAAGCTTTTCACCCTAATTAACACCATGTAAGTATGGTCTTTTCCGGATGTACTTCTGGCCAAAAAGCGAAGTCCAAAATTTCTGTTCCTCATACATTCTGCGTTCTTGTGGAGATATCTACATAGCAACTTTCATCCCCTAACAAATATTTCTTAGTATCTAACCGGTGGGTGAAATCCAATTTTCATAAATTTAGATTTAAATTTTTTTAATGTAATGAAACATTTTCTTAAAATTTTCATCCCCATTTGCAGTGCCTAAAGGGCTAAATTTCCAGAAACACTGAAACATGAATTTTTTTCATTTCTAACTGAGAAGTCAAATACCAGTTGTCATAGATGTAACCTTAAAATCCTTTTTAATTTTATCCATATTTTGCAGCTTAAAACGTGACTGTATTCAAAACATTGGAGTTATGAATTAAACAACGCCTTCAGTGACAACGTCTTCGTGTTTATTAGCTACACGATGCATTTCGGATCCTGTGGGTTCATCGTCAGTTTTAGTTTGTCTTAATACACGTTTTATTTCTTCTCCTTAATGAGGTTAAATGCGTATTCCTGTCACGAAAAGTTTAATGTTAGGTTATGAATTTCGGAAGTAGAAAGCGAAAAATATGTGCAAAATAGTGGAAAATAAACTGTGTAAATTTACTACATAACCCAAGGAAAGCATTTTTAACGTTCTAGTACCCGAAAACATCTTCTATCCATAGTTTTAGTACAAGTCACTTCATTCAAGATGTACATTTGTACATAGATCTTTAAAAACCTTCCACAGATATTTGTGTACATGGTGTTGACAAAGATGAATTTATTCGTAGTGCTAAAGATGTATATATTAAACAATTGACATATCCTAGAAATAACTTTAGAATAGGTCTTTAAAATTACTGAAATAACTATGGCTTGCGAAATCTGTTTGTTCATTTAACACAGATTCTGGTTTTTCTTATTTTTTTTTATTTTGTGGAGGTATATCTGCAGTTGTTCCAACAGACTTAGGGTCTTACCATTGGTTTAGTTACGTGGTATTACCAAATTTTTTTCTAGACTGTTGATGACATGTTTCGTTTCCAACATATGCTGTGCAATGACTGATTTTTCGAAATTCTTGAACCTGAAAGCATTTACATGTTCTTGATACGGGTCTTGAAGTTTCTGCCAGTTTTCCCTACAAAGTAGGCAGGACAACTGGGGCATGATACCTTGAACATTCCGCTGTTGTTGAATGTTTGTCTATTTGATATATATATATATATATATATATACTGAGAGGCCAATGTCAGGATACGCTGACTAGTGAACAGGAGTACAAGAGGTTCGCGAACTTATTCCACTTATTAACCGATCGCCCGTTTCTCAGCCAAAAATATTCGTTTAGAATAGGAAGATTTACCACAAAATATAATACTGTATGACATAAGCCAATGAAATTAAACAAAGTAGACTAATTTTAGTGTCGAACGATCACTTACTTCAGTACCATTCAGTAGTTCTAATGGAATGTTGTCTACTCCCGGGGCCTTGTTTCGACTCAGGTCTTTCAGTGCTCTGTCAAACTCTTCACGCAGTATCATATCTCCCATTTCATCTTCATCTTTATCCTCTTCCATTTCCATAAAATTGTCTTCAAGTACATCGCCCTTCAATAGATCCTCTGTATACTCCTTCCACCTTTCAGCTTACCCTTCTTTGCTTAGAACTGGGTTTCCATCTGAGCTCTTGATATTCATACAAGTGGTTCTCGTATCTCCAAAGGTCTCTTTAATTTTCCTGTAAGCAGTATCTATCTTACCCCTAGTGAGATGAGCCTCTACATCCTTACATTTGTCCTCTAGCCATCGCTGCTTAGCCATTTTGCATTTCGAGTCGATTTCATTTTTGAGACGTTTGTATTCATTTTTGCCTGCTTCATTTACTGCATTTTTATATTTTCTCCTTTCATCAATTAAATTCAATATTTCTTCTGTTACCCAAGGATTTCTAATAGCCCTCGTCTTTTTACCTGCTTGATCCTCTGCTGCCTTCACTATTTCATCCCTCAGAGCTACCCGTTCTTCTTCTACTGTATTTCTTTCCCCCATTCCTGTCAATTTTTCCCTTATGCTCTCCCTGAATCTTGCACAACCTCTGGTTTAGTCAGTTTATCCAGGTCCCATCTCCTTAAATTCCCACCTTTTTGCAGTTTCTTCAGTTTTAATCTACAGTTCATAACCAGTAGATTGTGGTCAGAGTCCACATCTGCCCCTGGAAATGTCTTACAATTTAAAACCTGGTTCCTAAATCTCTGTCTTACCATTATATAATCTATCTGATACCTTCTAGTATCTCCAGGATTCTTCCATGTATACAACCTTCTTTTATGATTCTTGAACCAAGTGTTAACTATGATTAATTTATGCTCTGTGCAAAATTCTACCAGACGGCTTCCTCTTTCATAACTCTCCCCCAATCCATATTCACCCACTATGTTTCCTTCTCTCCCTTTTCATACTACCGAATTCCAGTCACCCATGACTATTAAATTTTCATCTCCCTTCACTACCTGAATAATTTCTTTTATCTCATCATACATTTCATCAATTTTTTCATCATCTGCAGAGCTAGTTGGCATATAAACTTGTACTCCTGTAGAAGGTATGGGCTTCGTGTCTATCTTGGCCACAATAATGCGTTCACTATACTGTGCCGGCCGGGGTGGCCGAGCGGTTCTAGGCGCTACAGTATGGAACTGCGCGACCGCTGCAGTCGCAGGTTCGAATCCTGCCTCGGGCTTGGATGTGTGTGATGTCCTTAGGTTAGTTAGGTTTAAGTAGTTCTAAGTTCTAGGGGACTGATGACTTCAGAAGTTAAGTCCCATAGTGCTCAGAACCATTGAACCACCACTATACTGTTTGTAGTAGCTTACCCGTACTCCTATTTTTTTATTCATTATTAAACCTACCCCTGCATTTCCCCTACTTGATTCTGTATTTATAACCCTGTATTCACCTGACCAAAAGTCTTGTTCCTCCTGCCACCGAACTTCACTAATTCCTACTATATCTAACTTCAGCCTATCCATTTCCCTTTTTAAATTTTCTAACCTACCTGTCAGATTAAGGGATCTGACATTCCACGCTCCGATCCGTAGAACGCCAGTTTTCTTTCTCCTGATAACGACGTCCTCTTGAGTAGTCCCCGCCCGGAGATTCGAATGGGGGACTATTTTACCCCGGAATATTTTACCCAAGAGGACGCCATCATCATTTAACCATACAGTAAAGCTGCATGCCCTCGGGAAAAATTACGGCTGTAGTTTCCCCTTGCTTTCAGCCGTTCGCAGTACCAACACAGCAAGGCCGTTTTGGTTAGTGTTGCAAGGACACATCAGTCGATCATCTGGACTGTTGCCCCTGCAACTACTGAAAAGGCTGCTGCCCTTCTTCAGGAACCACACGTTAGCCTGGCCTCTCAACAGATACCACTCCGTTGTGGTTGCACCTACGGTACGGCTATCTGTATTGCTCAGGCACGCAAACCTCCACACCAGCGGCAAGGTTCATGGTTCATGGGAGGGTATTGCTCTTAAAGAATGTTAGAGAATCACATTGTAACGGGGTGATGACAACTGATGGGATGTAATGTGCGAAGTAGTATGTGACGGAGCTTATCGCGAAACTGGCTGTACTTTAAGGGGTAGCTGCACATAGTGCAATAATACGTTTCATAGACACAGAAAAAAGCGAACATTTAGAGACTGAAATTGTTAAGTGGTTCCAGATGGGATGAACTGTAGTGTCACGCACTTTTCTGGCGGGATAGTTTGCTCTAAAGGAGTATGATTTTTATACGAAGACACGGAATCAAGGAAGAGCAAATTATTTTGATCAGCTATTGTCCTAAAGCAGTGCTCATGTCGTAGTTGTAGTTCTCTTATTTTCCCACTCTTGTGTGCTGTGACGTAAGTATTCCCATCGTCCTTGCAAGTTCAGGCACATGAGGTAGAATCGTAGGGGGCAGAACATCTCCACTTCCTCGCAGCGTAATAAATAACTTTCTATCCAGTTTACTATCCAGACTAGCAGTCGGCATAATTGTATAGGAGCGCGTCAAGGCATTAATTTAGTTGATCTTGATAGAACTCTCTTGATACCTTTAATTCATATCCATTTCCTCTTCAAATCCCATTTGGTCGGAGTTGAAACACGTTTCTTGCTGAGAGATGGGATACGTTTGTTTATCTCCTCTACAAATCTTCGGGCCTATTGCGCAGTTAGCTGTGCATCGTCAAATTGATGCTCTTGTCGTGTCCCGAGAGGGAGTAAGAATGACACGTTTTAATTACAAGGGGTTACCTCGATCGATGGCATCGAAGGGGGAGTTCACGAAGGCAGCTGGTATAACTCACATTGTAAAGAATCCACAAGGTAAGACACAGAACTCGGTGTAAATCTCAAGGAATCTCTGGTTGACTTAAACTCCGAATAACAGAGTTCAATGATCACTTCTGGCACTACTGACTTTAACTCATGTGTAAGTGCACGATACTAGCGTATGCGGGTCACTCAGCCCTTACAGCCAGCTGCCTGCTTCCTATCTCGCGGTCCTGAGACTATCTTCTCGGTTCTAACTTGTTCCCGACACGGCTCTAAATATCCAAGTTATCACCGTGGTGACGACTAACATAGGGGTAGCGTCCCAGACGATTACGTCTGTGCTCATCTTTGGCTCGAAGCGAGTCCCCTCTTTCTAGCGCGCACCAAGTTGCTGTAATATTCCCTCTGACGCACATCGCCGGCCAATGGAGTGCACATTATCATTTTAGGGCCAACTCGTGATGCATCTGTGTCACTGTGACTTGCAGCTGTACGTAATCTGGGTCACACGCTGGCTGGCCTGAGTGCATCATCATATGCGTACAGTCTACGTATCATCCGTTGCCAGCCTGTCGCTGTTTCAATAGCCGATTGCGCCAACGCTTCCGCCATCTTCCCTGGACAGCTGCTACCGACAACTTGTTGTATTGCCGCATTTCCTCCCTTAATATTGGTATCAGGGACACATTCCATCCGCCGGGCAAATTTTTATAGGTCCTGTCCTCCAGAACTATAAAATTTTCTAGTCGTATCAACAGTAGTGCCACTGTTTCACTAGTTCCTTTTATTACATTCATTTCTTCATTGTCGTCAGAATTGTGCAATAATACATACCCTTTTTCAGCAGACCAAAAAGTAATACTGGTTACTCTTCATTTACAGTATAGTTACACATTTACAAGAAATAAGTCAACATTTTAAAACTGCAAAGTATCAGTTTTCAGCCCTTGGTGGCACTTATCGTTTGAAAAAGCATAATTGGGGAGAGGGATTCAGTCTCCCTAATTTTCCTTGACAGAAGACTTTTCAGCCTTCCTTAGTCTTTTTTCCGCTGATGGAGAAACCTGGTGTCACAAGAGTCCAGCTTCGTCTCCTCATAGTCCTCATTGATTTGGTGAGCTGGGGTATATCTAACATGTGAGCCGGGGCATGTTCATTTACAGTGGTATTTATTACAACAACCTGTACTTGCTATCTGACAAAGTTAATCACCACAGTTCCTACCACATCAACATCAAATACACGGGCTACACAAGAACACACAGTTAATTTAGCGGATTCCGAGTATCCCCAGGTGGAACAGTCATCGACCATACCTGAGGGTCGTTCTTTGCTCATACTCTACAGGCTGCGTATAAATGAATATCGACGTTTTAACGTTTTATAATATTTATTATATTAAGCTTAGTTATAAATGATATTTCAAATGAAAGAGCAATTCAAACAGTTCTACCAAGAACCTTATACATGTTCAGTGTGAGCATTTGTCACACGGTTCATATCAAGTCTATAGCCAAGTTCTTCCCAAACGTTGATAAGTGTGCCTTCAGTGATCGTAGCAACAGCTGCTTCAATCCGGTTTCTTAATTCAGGGAGGTCTGCTGGTAGCAGAGGCACGTACACATGATCCTTGATAAAGCCCCAAAGGACAAAATCGCATGGCGTTTGGTCGGGTGAACGTGGAGGCCATGCAAAGCAAGCCCTGTCATTAGGCCCCTTTCGGCCCATCCAGCGCTGTCTAGCGGATTGCGGCGGAAACACTGCGCGCTGCGCATGCGCACTGGTGCCAAACACAACTGTTTGAGTTGCTCTTTCATTTGACGTATCATTTATAACTAAGTTTAATGTAATAAGTATTATAAAGCGTTAAAACCCCGATATTCATTTATAAACACCCTGTACTTCATCTTGTAATCCATCAGTCTTATACCTATCGACTTTCAAATCGTCCAGATGTCGAACTACTTGCTTTAAAGGTAATATTACGGACAGTTCTGATATTTTCTGCTTTTCATCTTCTACAATACAACAGACTATTTGTGTACTTAAGGCGGGTAGTACATCTACATAACACATACTGGTGCGTACTGTAGGCTCTGGTTGTTGCATGAT
Source organism: Schistocerca americana (assembly GCF_021461395.2). Classification (NCBI taxonomy): domain Eukaryota; kingdom Metazoa; phylum Arthropoda; class Insecta; order Orthoptera; family Acrididae; genus Schistocerca; species Schistocerca americana. Next base: position 745,041,713 of record NC_060122.1, on the reverse strand, counting down.
TTGAGTTCCATAGCTGTTGCATTTTCCTAGAAATCTTAACTTGCCGGTAGGACACACTTTGATATCGGACAGCTGCAATTCATCATATAGAACACTTAAACCTTCATCTTTGGGAGCTACAAGTAACCATTCATTGTCACGTATCTGCACCCACATACTTCCGTTCAAAACTATGTGCTCTAGATTGCAATATTTAGGTACGTCTCGAACTGGCTGCACAATACGTGCTTTGCATCTCTCGCGATCATTGGTAGATATGACAAAATTGATGTGGTGCTTACTATTAACATGTTTACATTTTAATTGTTCAAGAGACAGCTGCTCAAACTGCCTTTTGGTTTCACCGATTGTCAAGAATTCTTTTATGGGGGTGATACAGGTGCAGAGTCTCTTAGTTGTATCAACTTCTGCAGGTAATAGCCATATCTTGTAGATCATATACTCATTGCCATCGACTGGTGGTACGATTACAACTTAGTTTAAAGCAGTGGGATTTTGCACAACACAAACACATAATTTTTATCCCATATTTTTGGGGTTTCTTTTGTAGATATGCTCTAAAAGAAAACCGTCCACGAAAACATACTAGCATTTCATTAACTGTTGCAAATTGTGAGCATCTATAATTTGCTGTGGAGTTGGATATAACTTGTTAAACAATTCGGAAACAGCTGGCAACTTGTCACCTGACTGTTTTCTCTGTTTCCTTGTTGCTCGGTTATCAAACCTGACAACAGACAGAAGAAAAGGAAATCATTCCTTGGACATTTTTGCTCTAAATATTGACCTTCCTGTTAGCTCCTTAGCAAAAAGCGAGTCTGCATTCTAATGATTAGATTTACAAGAATCTGCGAGAGAAATCAATCCGAAAAAGCTCGCGTTTCTTCTAGAGACACACGATCAATATAAGTCAGTCACACCATAATTTGCACTCACTTCAGAAATTTGTGTGATCTAACATAGTGTTTAGCGTATCATCTGCAATAAGCACAGACCATGCCTCAAATGACGTGGAAGGCGTACACTGCCGAGCAGCTCCAATCAATCCTGGTAATTGAACAATAATATTAGATTTTCTCGTTTTAGAACTACTGAGCCGGTTTCGCGACCATTTGGACGTGTTTTTCTCATGATAGTAACTACCAGAATCATTTTCAGAGATTTCGTCTGTATTGTGACCACTGTGTTCACTTTCGCAATCACTTATATAGGAATCATGTTCCTGGCTTCGCTCTTCTTCTGCAGATTCGTTTTCTGTGTTATCAAAGTAGTCCATAACTTCTTCCGCCGTCATAACATGTTCGTCGATGTGAATGGATTCACTACTCATTGTTTCATCTCACACGCAGCTCAGAAAACACAATGGAATGTTCAGAAATAATGTGCACGTAGGTACTATCCTGGGGTTTACAGTGACCCCGAATTCCTATTACTCTGTAACAAACAATGTCACGACTTGTACTGACACGTTTCCTTGAAGACAATTGACTTCTAAGAGAATACATACAATCTTCGGCGCAACAGCGGCATCATTCCAGAGGTAAATAAGATCATGTTCATGCTGGGGTCAGAAACGACCCAACGATGGTAACTGGGGGTTAATCTACTCTAAATACCAAACCCCTTGTACCGAGTTTATTAACTGAGGCTCTAGTAACCATTTCTGTGCATTCACTAGGGCCGAAATTAGCAAATCATATTTGCTTTCCAATTCATTAAACATTGCTGTTAACTGAACTGACTGTTCAGTTACCGTTATCAGAATTAATGCCTGCGGTACCTTCTTACTCGTACTATTTTCATAATCTTCCACATGTTTAATCAACTTCCGAATTTCGTCAGCGCTTATCTTTTCGTTCTTCGTAACCACATTGATCGTCTGATAAGAACTGCTAGGGAGGCCTTCACTATTGTCACTTGCTCCTTGGATGTTGTTGTTGTTGTGGTCTTCAGTCCTGAGACTGGCTTGATGCAGCTCTCCATGCTACTCTATCCTGTGCAAGCTTTTTCATCTCCCAGTACCTACTGCAACCTACATCCTTCTGAATCTGCTTAGTGTATTCATCTCTTGGTCTCCCTCTACGATTTTTACCCTCCACACTGCCCTCCAATACTAAATTGGTGATCCCTTGATGCCTCAGAACATGTCCTACCAACCGATCCCTTCTTCTGGTCAAGTTGTGCCACAAACTTCTCTTCTCCCCAATCCTATTCAATACTTCCTCATTAGTTATGTGATCTACCCATCTAATCTTCAGCATTCTTCTGTAGCACCACATTTCGAAAGCTTCTATTCTCTTCTTGTCCAAACTATTTATCGTCCATGTTTCACTTCCATACATGGCTACACTCCATACGAATACTTTCAGAAATGACTTCCTGACACTTAAATCTATACTCGATGTTAACAAATTTCTCTTCTTCAGAAACGCTTTCCTTGCCATTGCCAGCCTACATTTTATATCCTCTCTACTTCGACCATCATCAGTTATTTTGCTTCCCAAATAGCAAAACTCCTTTACTACTTTAAGTGCCTCATTTCCTAATCTAATTCCCTCAGCATCACCCGACTTGATTAGACTACATTCCATTATCCTTGTTTTGCTTTTGTTGATGTTCATCTTATATCCTCCTTTGAAGACACTGTCCATTCCATTCAACTGCTCTTCCAAGTCCTTTGCTGTCTCTGACAGAATTACAATGTCATCGGCGAACCTCAAAGTTTTTATTTCTTCTCCATGAATTTTAATACCTACTCCGAATTTTTCTTTTGTTTCCTTTACTGCTTGCTCAATATACAGATTGAACAACATCGGGGAGAGGCTACAACCCTGTCTTACTCCCTTCCCAACCACTGCTTCCCTTTCATGTCCCTCGACTCTTATAACTGCCATCTGGTTTCTGTACAAATTGTAAATAGCTTTTCGCTCCCTGTATTTTACCCCTGCCACCTTTAGACTTTGAAAGAGAGTATTGCAGTCAACATTGTCAAAAGCTTTCTCTAAGTCTACAAATGCTAGAAACGTAGGTTTGCCTTTCCTTAATCTTTCTTCTAAGATAAGTCGTAAGGTCAGTATTGCCTCACGTGTTCCAGTGTTTCTACGGAATCCAAACTGATCTTCCCCGAGATTGGCTTCTACTAGTTTTTCCATTCGTCTGTAAAGAATTCGTGTTAGTATTTTGCAGCTGTGACTTATTAAGCTGATAGTTCGGTAGTTTTCACATCTGTCAACACCTGCTTTCTTTGGGATTGGAATTATTATATTCTTCTTGAAGTCTGAGGGTATTTCGCCTGTTTCATACATCTTGCTCACCAGATGGTAGAGTTTTGTAAGGACTGGCTCTCCCACGGCCGTCAGTAGTTCCAATGGAATATTGTCTACTCCGGGGGCCTTGTTTCGACTCAGGTCTTTCAGTGCTCTGTCAAACTCTTCACGCAGTATCATATCTCCCATTTCATCTTCATCTACATCCTCTTCCATTTCCATAATATTGTCCTCAAGTACATCGCCCTTGTATAGACCCTCTATATACTCCTTCCACCTTTCTGCTTTCCCTTCTTTGCTTAGAACTGGGTTTCCATCTGAGCTCTTGATATTCATACAAGTCGTTCTCTTATCTCCAAAGGTCTCTTTAATTTTCCTGTAGGCGGTATCTATCTTACCCCTAATGAGATAGGCCTCTACATCCTTACATTTGTCCTCTAGCCATCCCTGCTTAGCCATTTTGCACTTCCTGCCGATCTCATTTTTGAGACGTTTGTATTCCTTTTTGCCTGTTTCACTTACTGCATTTTTATATTTTCTCCTTTCATCAATTAAATTCAATATTTCTTCTGTTACCCAAGGATTTCTACTAGCCCTAGTCTTTATACCTACTTGATCCTCTGCTGCCTTCACTACTTCATCCCTCAAAGCTACCCATTCTTCTTCTACTGTATTTATTTCCCCCATTCCTGTCAATTGCTCCCTTATGCTCTCCCTGAATCTCTGTACAACCTCTGGTTCTTTTAGTTTATCCAGGTCCCATCTCCTTAAATTCCCGCCTTTTTGCAGTTTCTTCAGTATTAATCTACAGGTCATAACCAATAGATTGTGGTCAGAGTCCACATCTGCCCCTGGAAATGTCTTACAATTTAAAACCTGGTTCCTAAATCTCTGTCTTACCATTATATAATCTATCTGATACCTTTTAGTATCTCCAGGGTTCTTCCATGTATCCTTGGATTACCGTAGTAATTCTCGCTGCTGTTCCTCCAGAATGTCTGCCTTAGCCTTGAAGAACGATGCGTCCTCCTCATCTTATTTGAGAAACCAAATCTTATTTGCTTCACCTATAATCCTACAAAATTCAAAATTTCTCTTTTCCGTCAGGCGGCTTCATGTCTAGCTAACTGACAGTGTTATTTTTCTTTTTTTCGAGATGTTGTGTACTGACCTATAAGCCACCGCTATATTGAGAGTCTTGACACAAATTTTTTTCTTCATCACTCCTTTAATTACACTATCCCAGAAGCTACTAGTTTGTGTAATAACTGATATCACCTCGAATGGAATACCATGTCCATTTTCTAGGGCATGCTCCGCTACCGCTGCTTTCTCAGGGTATCGATGGCGAAGGCATCTCTCTTGTGCTACACAGCGCTGTTCAATAGAGCGCACCGTCTATCCGACATAAAACTGTCAATACCCACACAGTAATTTATGTACTTCTGGCGATTTGAGGCGTATCGCCCCTCACTGGCATCATGAGCCATCAAATTTTTGTTATAGCCCTGAAGTTAGAGTGGATTTTAGGCCTCTTGAGAAACCAGCAAGTCTTTCTCGTTACTGAAGAGTAGAACGGCAATAACGTAAGTTACTTAGAGTCCTCCTTGGGCCCTTCTGCTTCTCCGTTTTCAGAGAGATGGCTTGCGAATACTGGCTGTTCTTGTAGGCGTTTTCCTTGAATACTATCAGTAAGTAGCTCAGTTCGATCAGCAGGTTTCCAGAGTCTGACAGGGAACCTCTCGAGTCCTAGGTCACAGAAGGTTAATGTCGTTTACGGCATTCGACGCCCCACGTATTTTCTACCCCGTAACCACAATATAGGCTGCTAATGGCAACAGCGGGTGGGGCTGGAGGTATCCAATGATGAGCACTGCATCGGGCTGCGGAGCTTAGTTGAACTGTTTAGTCGACGAGTAACTGACAACAGTGCTGCAGCTTTGTTGATGCAGAGCGGAGCAATAGCAAGGATAGACAAAGCGAATATATATATACAGGGTGTTACAAAAAGGTACGTCTAAACTTTCAGCAAACATTCCTCACATACAAACAAAAGAAAAGATGTGATGTGGACATGTGTCCGGAAACGCTTAATTTCCACGTTCGAGCTCATTTTAGTTTCGTCAGTATGTACTGTACTTCCTCGATTCACCGCCAGTTGGCCCAATTGAAGGAAGGTGCTTCTGTTGACATGCGACTAATTGCTCTACAGATCTAGCATCAAGCACATCAGTACGTAGCATTAACTGGTTAGTGTTCATCACGAACGTGGTTTTGCAGTCAATGCAATGTTTACAAATGCGGAGTTGGTAGATGCCCATTTGATGTATGGATTAGCACGGGGCAATAGCCGTGGCGCGGTACGTTTGTATCGAGACAGATTTCCAGAAGGAAGGTGTCCCGACTGGAAGACGTTCGAAGCAATTGATCGGCGTCTTAGGGAGCACGGAACATTCCAGCCTATGACTCGCGACTGGGGAAGACCTGGAACGACGAGGACACCTGCAATGGACGAGGCAATTCTTCTCGCAGTAGACGATAACGCTAATGTCAGCGTCAGAGAAGTTGCTACTGTACAAGGTAACGTTGACCACGTCACTGTATGGAGAGTGCTACGGGAGAACCAGTTGTTTACGTACCATGTACAGCGTGTGCAGGCACTATCAGCAGCTGATTGGCCTCCACGGGTACACTTCTGCGAATGGTTCATCCAACAATGTGTCAATCCTCATTTCAAAGCAAATGATCTCTTTACGGATGAGGCTTCATTCCAAGGTGATCAAATTGTAAATTTTCACAATCAACATGTGTGGGCTGACGAGAATCAGCACGCAATTGTGCAATCACGTCATCAACACAGATTTTCTGTGAACGTTTGGGCAGGCATTATTGGTGATGTCTTGATTGGGCCCCATGTTCTTTCACCTACGCTCAATGGAGCACGTTATCATGATTTCATACGGGATACTCTACCTGTGCTGCTAGAACATGTGCCTTTACAAGTACGACACAACAAGTGGTTCATGCACGATGGAGCTCCTGCACATTTCGGACCAATTCCATGGCCTCCACGCTCTCCTGACCTCAACCCTCTTGACTTTCATTTATGGGGGCATTTGAAAACTCTTGTCTACGCAACCCCAGAACCAAATGTAGAGACTTCGTGCTCGTATAGTGGACGGCTGTGATACAATACGCCATTGTCCAGGGCTGCATCAGCGCATCAGGGATTCCATGCGACGGAGGGTGGATGCATGTAATCTCGCTAACAAAGGACATTGTGAATATTTCCTGTAACAAAGTGTTTGAATGACCATGTAGTGCGTAAGAAAAACTATTGATATTCAAGAGTGGATGAGACACACATATTACAAAAGAGGTGTTTGTGGGTTTCAATGATGCTCGATATAATTTACCAGATGTGCATGATGATGCACTACTACGTTATGCACACCAAACTGCACGTAAAATAGATTACAGTGACTTCAACGGAAACAGTGGATGATTGCGTAAGTTCAGTTCTACAGAACTGGAAGATGTATGATAACGAAATTTCCAAGAGTTGCGAATTCATATATTAAGGCAGGAAATACGGCATTACATTCAAATTGTAGCTAGGAGCTGTCCACGGAAAGCAATGGAAGCATTGGCGCAGTCGGTTACTCAGTGACAGGCTGGCGACAGACAGTACACAAGCTGTACACATATGGAGGTAAACTGCAGTCAGCCATCATGTGACCTGAATCCCATACAGTAGCGCATCACAGTGGCACATGTGCTTCGTGAGTCGCTCCAAATATAGTAACGTGCATTCCCTTGCCAGCGATGTGCCTCAGCGCGAATGGTTGAGCAACTTAGTGAGCCATGATGGGAACAAGTATTACTGAGAAGATAGTCTCAAGACCACAAGGTAGGGAGAAACTGTCCTCATCGAGATATATCAACAACACCTGTCGGCAGTTGAGGGTTTCAAATAATTATCATTTAAGCAGCTGATTGTTAAAGCTGAGTGATCTGCATACAGTAGTACGAGGTGCATTCATGTTCTAAGGCCTCCGATTTTTCTTCTCCGGACTGGAAAGAGATAGAAACATGTGTATTGTTTTAAAATGAGGCCGCGTTCATTGTCAATACATCCCAGAGATGGCAGCACCGTACGGAAGATGGAATTTTACCGCCAGCGGCGAGAATGAGCACTGTTTTAAATACTTAAAATGGCGACGTTTTCCTTACTTGAACAGCGTGCAATCATTCGTTTTCTGAATTTGCGTGGTGTGAAACCAATTGAAATTCATCGACAGTTGAAGGAGACATTTGGTGATGGAGTTATGGATGTGTCGAAAGTGTGTTCGTGGGTGCGACAGTTTAATGAAGGCAGAACATCGTGTGACAACAAACCGAAACAACCTCGGGCTCGCACAAGCTGGTCTGATGACATGATCGAGAAAGTGGAGAGAATTGTTTTGGGGGATCGCCGAATGACTGTTGAACAGATCGCCTCCAGAGTTGGCATTTCTGTGGGTTCTGTGCACACAATCCTGCATGACGACCTGAAAATGCGAAAAGCGTCATCCAAGTGGGTGCCACGAATGCTGACGGACGACCACATGGCTGCCCGTGTGGCATGTTGCCAAGCAATGTTGACGCGCAACAGCAGCATTAATGGGACTTTCTTTTCGTCAGTTGTGACAATGGATGAGATGCGGATGCCATTTTTCAATCCAGAAACAAAGCGCCAGTCAGCTCAGTGGAAGCACACAGATTCACCGCCACCCAAAAAATTTCGGATAACGGCCAGTGCTGAAAAAATGATGGTGTCCATGTTCTGGGACAGCGAGAGCGTAATCCTTACCCATTGCGTTCCAAAGGCCACTACGGTAACAGGTGCATCCTACGAAAATGTTTTGAAGAACAAATTCCTTCCTGCACTGCAACAAAAACGCCTGGGAAGGGCTGTGCGTGTGCTGTTTCACCAAGACAACGCACCCGCACATCGAGCTAACGTTACGCAACAGTTTCTTCGTGATAACAACTTTGAAGTGATTCCTCATGCTCCCTACTCACCTGACCTGGCTCCTAGTGACTTTTGGCTTTTTCCAACAATGAAAGACACTCTCCATGGCCGCACATTCACCAGCCATGCTGCTATTGCCTCAGCGATTTTCCAGTGATCAAAACAGACTCCTAAAGAAGCCTTCGCCGCTGCCATGGAATCATGGCGTCAGCGTTGCGAAAAATGTGTACGTCTGCAGGGCTATTACGCCGAGAAGTAACGCCAGTTTCATCGTTTTCGGGTGAGTAGTTAATTAGAAAAAAAGTCGGAGGCCTTAGAACTTGAATGCACCTCGTATTGTACAATGAGCAGATGAGCTATAGTCGGCATTGTTGGAAGTAAACTGTTATTGACCTTTGTTTATGGAATTCAATTCAACGTGAGAGTCCTTGAGATTCACACCGAGTTCTGTGCCTCTGAACACCCTCTTAGCTTTTAGATTTGAGAGAGGACAAATTAATATCTTGCCTATTTTTCGCATATGGAAAATTATTAAAGATTTTATTACAACCTGACACACCATGAGCGAGACTCCAGAAAGTTACCGGACTGAGCAGACATTGATGGAGCCTGGTAGGGCGCTAAAAGCATGAGGTATTTTTATGATTCTTAGCTCATAGAAACGGCTTGTTGGGAGTTGAAAGCATTTGGCGATGAGCCCATCCCTTACTAAATCTTGCCGATTAGGCCCACAGCCGTACAGGGCAGACAGGGCAGCCCCTCATAGAGACAGAGCTCCAGCATAACAATGCCATGATACCTGCTGTGGCGCCTGCAGAAGCCTGGGCGGGGGCAACGGTCTAAAGGAACGTGTCTACCCAGTGGATATGTAAACCAGACATTGTGTGCAGAGCGACACGTAGTAAAATTTCATATGTCTTTGTGTTCGCCAATAGTGCAAGTAGGCCAGTGAACCACTTTCCTCTGTCATATAACAAAACTCCGGCATGTGAGAAACGTTTAGAGACAGAATTTTGATTACATCCCATACGTAGGTTGAAACTTAAATAGTGGCAACACTGCGCTGGACATGCTATGCAATGGAATCTACTATTGTCGCCGATAGCACATGTTGTTGGCATCCCTATCTCACCTCCAAGAAAATGAACTCGCCCATCCCACGTCACCGGCGTGTGCACAATCGAGAGAAACAGTCACTTGTGAGCGAGCGGTCTAATATAATGGTGTCACTGTGTTTTAGAAACAGGAACAACAGAGTTGGATCACGATTGAATGTGCCAGAGGTCTTACAGCACGACAGTGTCATCAAGGTCTTCAAGAGGCGTGTGGAGAATCGGCCACAAAAGTCAAAAGCGCGTCAGAGCCCCACTATGGTGAAAGTTATGGTGATTCTCGTGTACGACTGTGACGGTGTTACCCTGTCGCATTACGTTCCTCCACGGCAGACCGTCAATGCACAGTATTACTGTTAGTTTTTGCAGCATCACCTGCGACCAGCTTTGCGAAAGAAGCGGCGACACGTTCTGCACAACCCACCCATCATTTTGCACGACAATGGGCTGGCGCATACAGCGCAAGCTGTGGCTGCTCTGTTCGGTCGATGGGACTGGAAAGTACCATCCGCCATACTCCCCGACTTAAGTACTTGTGACTTTGATTTGATTCTGGAGATGAAGGAACCACTTCGTGGCATTCGCTTCAGAACTGCTCCAGAGATTCGACAGTCAGTAGACCACCCCATTCGCACCGTCAATAGATCAGGCTCTGCTAACGCGATACTACGCCTGCCACATCGCTGGCAACGGGTTCTACACAATGCTGGTAACTAAAGAACAGTAACAGGTGCAAACATGTAACTCCTTTGTATCGGGGTTCCATCCCTCATAGCTGGGACTGAAAAGCTCCCAGGCACAGGTAATTTAGACAAAGATCAAGATTCTATCTGTTCGCTTGCTGCTATGGGAAACAACACGACTACAGAGAAAATAATCTCTCCCCCCTGTGCGAAAACTTAAAAGAGCCAGTAATTGGCGGTATACTAAAATGTAGACTTTCTCGACCGGAAAAATCATGTCCGTTATACACAACTGGACATTAAAATTGATGCAGCACGAAGATGACGTGCTACAGACGCGAAATTTAAGCGACAGGAAGAAGATGCTCTAAAGAAGAAGATGCTCAGCACAACGTGCTGACATAAGGAAAGTTTCCAACCGATTTTTCATACACAAACAGCAGTTGACCGGCGTTGCCTGGTGAAACGTTGTTGTGATGCCTCGTGTAAGGAGGAGAAATGCATACCATGACGTTTCCGACTTTCATAAGGGTCGGATTGTAGCCTATCGTGTTGCGGTTTATTGTATCACGACATTGCTGCTCGCGTTGGTCCAGATCCAATGACTGTTAGCAGAATATGGAATCGGTGGGTTCAGGAGGGTAATACGGACCGCCATGCTGGATCCCAACGGCGTCGTATCACTAGCAGTCGAGATGACAGGCATCTTTTCCGTATGGCTGTAACGGATCGTGCGGCCACGTCTCGATCCCTGAGTCAGCAGATGGGGACGTTTGCAAGACAGCAACCATCTGCACGAACAATTCGACGATGTTTGCAGCAGCATGAACTATCAGCTCGGAGACCATGGCTGCGGTTACGCTTGACGTTGCATCACAGACAGGAGCGCTTGAGATGATGTACTCAACGACGAACCTGGGTGAACGAATGGCAAAAGTCATTTTTTCGGATGAATCCAGGTTCTGTTTCAGCATCATGATGGTCGCATCCGTGGTGAACGCACATTGGAAGCGTGTATTCGTCATCGCCATACCGGCGTTTCACTCGGCGTGATGGTATGGGATGCCTTTGGTTACACGTCTCGGTCACCTCTTCTTCGCATTGACGGCACTTTGAATAGTGGACGTTACATTTCAGATGTGTTACGACCCATAGTTCTACCCTGCATTCGATCCCTGCGAAATCCTACATTTCAGCATGATAATGCACGACCGCATGTTGCAGGTCCTGTACGGGCCTTTCTGGATACAGAAAATGTTCGACTGCCGCCCTGGCCATCACATTCTCCAGACCCCTCGCCAATTGAAATCGTCTGGTCAGTGGTGGCCGAGCAACTGGCTCATCACAGTACGCCAGTCACTACTCTTGATGAACTGTGGTATCGAGTTGAAACTGCATGAGCAGCTGTACCTGTACACGCTATCCAAGCTCTGTTTGACTCAATGCCCAGGCGTATTAAGGCCGTTATTACGGCCAGAGGTGGTTGTTCTGGGTTCTGATTTCTCAGGACCTATGCACCCAAATTGCGTGAAATGTAGTCAGTAGCGTGCCAGTGGGTGTGATGGACCTACCATCGAGCTACAGACCCTCTTGAAGATGTCTCCTGCAGACGGGGACGAAACGTTGGGAATTGACACAGAATTCATCAGCCGACCACGACATAACACCCCTTATAATTATAATGGACAATTGGCGGTACTTTTCTTTTGAGATGCAGGTTTCCTAACTCTTGCAATGGTTCGACGTTAGTTTGTACTGTCTTGTGGGAGGGGAGATTTAGCGCCTCTAGAGCCCTGTGATTGGGGTGAAGGGGTGAAGGCGGTGTCGTTCGTGCACTTTGCGGGAAAAAGAATTTCTTCCTGGAGAGATGTGAAGCACTGGACTGCGGGACTTTGGACTGGTAAGGGACTTCTGGTCGAAGCTCTGGCATGTGTGGTTGGTATTGGGACCTGTCCTCAGACTGACTTCACTTGCCAGTAGTTTGGACTGGGGATCCTGCGGTGAACTTCTTACTTTACTGACAGTGTGACTTCAAGCGTCTCGGACTTCTCGTTTGCCGAGGGCACACTTATTCGTTTTTGGTTTACCAGTCTTGACGTTTGGTATCCTTGTGCGCTCTGTCGTATAAGTGAGCCAAATTGGTCCTTGGTACGACCAGCAAACGGGTGTGTCACACACTGAAATCTAAAGTGATTTCAGGGCTCTGGTAGAGATTAAATTGCGATCGCTAGACTATGAGACTTTTCAATTTGTTTCGCGGCCGCGATGGATTCACAGGTGCCACGTCCACGTCTCACCTCCTCCACCGCACACGTGTCACCAGCTGCAAGTCACGTCGCCGCACGAAGTAAACAGGGTAACGTACTGCCGCTCCAGCATTGTCAGGGCGTACAGATCTCAACTGCCACTTGCTCTCAGCTGCACCTATGTAGAGAAACTTCAGTAGATTAGATCAGCCAAAGTCTGCTTAGCGTCAGATCAATTCAGCTTGCGTTATACACATTTTTAGGGCCAGAGTACTTGACCCGCTGCTGTCTTTGTCAACCAGGATCCACGCAGTGGAGTAATAAATCACCTGTTAGTTGTCTAGGGTATTCAATCTATAACTTGTTTGGTATAATTTATGTCTTGGTTCGGGAAAATAAATGATGTTAGTACATGTTGTTAGTTTTTCCAACATTCTCAATGATTTAAATAGTCCAAACAAGTTACCTTTCATTGTGGCGTCCCATTGCCAGGATCTCGGATTGATGGCACCTTCAATGACCGTCAGATCGCGTTCCCTAGCGTAGTCATTCAAACTGACGTCCCTTGCGCAAAATTTTGAATTTTGTGACCGTCATATCGTAGATAGTGTTGCCTAGTGAAGTTTCTGTTCCCCATGTTTAATGTGGTTCACTGGCTGGAGTAGTTAGCGTTGAAGGTGCCTAGACAGAGTACTAACATTTTGGAAGGACACCATCTTTACGCCAGTGACTGTTATAAGTTTTTATTACACTATTGCAGCTTCAGCCTTAGGCCATTATCAAGTGCTGATATTATGGCTTAAAGGCCGAAATTTCAATAGTGTAATAAAAACTATAACAGTAGCCATTACATCAGCACTTGGTAATGACCTAAGGCCGAAATTGCAATAGTGTAATAAAAACTTATAACAGTCACTGGTGTAAAGATGACGACTTTCAAAAAAAATTTTATGTCTGTGAATCCCAGCTACAACAAGTTTATTCATAGTACTGATACTTAGTTGTTGTATTGTGTATTTTTATTTTGTGGTTGTGACTTCTGTGTCACTTGATTGTTCGTTTCTGACGGCGAACGACGTTGTGCTGATTTTTTAAGATATATTGAGATTTTCGTTTGTGAGCATAGACAAGCGTGCTGTTATTTGCATTCGTTGTCAGGAACCGGGAATCAGTAGCTCACGGAAGCGTAATTTAGAGTAGATTCTGTGTGGCACAGGAATCTGTAGAGTTTAAATTCGTTTGGGTCAGAATTAAGGTGCATCCTTACAAGAAGCAAGGCACGTTTGCTACAGAGTAGCGGAAGTAATTGCGTTTTGTTAACCATGGATCCAAGCCAGATTATTAGCAGTGACCAGACAGATATTACACGGGATTCTCAGGTAAATGCGGCTGCAGACCGGGCAGAAATGTCGAACGTACAACCTGCAGAGTATGACGGCATATCTCCGTCAGTTGACGAAAGTGAACTGGAGACCGCATAACGACGAAATGTAGGTGCTGCTGGTACGAGACGCACCACCAGTGAGACTGGCAGTCTGGAACCGCGTGACCGCTACGGTCGCAGGTTCGAATCCTGCCTCGGGCATGGATGTGTGTGATGTCCTTAGGTTAGTTAGGTTTAAGTAGGTCTACGTTCTAGGGGACTGACGACCACAGGTGTTAAGTCCCATAGTGCTCAGAGCCATCTGAACCATTTTTGAGACTGGTAGACCAGAATCACGAAAGAAACGTCACAGAATGAAGGAACCTCGTTCATCTAGTCCTGGAGGTGATAGCGGTGGATCTCCGTTTGAGGCTCTCATGTAATTCATGCGAGAAGCAGAAAGGAAGAGGTAAGAGACGGAAAGGAAGATACAAGAGGCAGAGAAAAAGAGACAGGAGGAAGAGGAGGAAAGATACAAATTAGTCATAAGAACAGTCACAGACGTTATGGATGGAGTCAGGAAAGAGATCACAGGAATCCAAGAAGAGCTAGAAACTGTCAAGAAAACGAAAGCAGGAACTTGTTGAGGTCACGGACCAGGCGAAGCGCAATGCCAAAACAGCGCGATTGGTAGCGCAAGTAGCAGGAAAGGACGCATCAGTGGCCAAAGAACAAGTTAAACTGGCAAGAACTGAGGTGTGTAAGACAAAAAAAGGCACTTGCAAGTCTCCAAAAGTAAGGCAACTAAATAAAAAGTGGTTGAATAGCTCTGAGCACTATGGGACTTTACTTCTGAGGTCATCAGTCCCCTAGAACTTAGAACTACTTAAACCCGAGGCAGGATTCAAACCTGTGACCGTAGCGGTCGCGCGGTTCCAGACTGTAGCGCCTAGAACCGCTCGGCCACTCCAGGCGGCAAATAAATAAATAGTTCAAGAAAGGCAGGGAAAAATGAGTGAGGCTACGAAACGAGTCAAACAGATAGAAATCAAACAGGCCGAAATCTCTGAAGTTAAAGATCAGCAGACCCGAATCGCCGCGCAACAAAATGAGTTGGCTATGGACGTTCGGCAGGCACATGAGCGGGTCACGCAATTGCAAACACAATCTCGTCCGGTAGAGCGCCACCGAGTGCATCACAGAGGTGAAGAAGATGTTTTGCAACTCTCCGAACCGCTATATGAGGACACACCCCTCTCACATGGGCGAATGCAGCAGGAATATGCTCCTGCCGCGGTGAAACGTGTAATAGAATTCGCTCCGTCGGTAGCACACAGCATGTCAGAGACCGAGACAGAATATATGCGGGGAGTTGCGGAGAGTTGTCGCTCTTACCAAGAATTTAAGGACGCAATAAACAGTCACTGGTTAACAATGGCCATATCACCACGAAACTGTGCATTCCTGTACGGTACATATGTAGCTTAAAAGCGAGGACTCACCACTGTTAGACCTCCCGACCATCGGTCATCAACGATCAGTGCACTTTAATCGCGCATACTGCGCTGGACTGCCACGAAACTGGCCAATACAAGGTCTGACGTAACACCATTAACGAAGAACGTCCAACATTTGCATTCACTTTGGCCTAGCTTTCCAACACTACTGGTATTTCTAATTCAGTTCATTACTAGTGCACCGCGTACATAATGGACACGGTTTGTGTTCGTAATTGATTAAACCTGGCTCGCATTCTCCGACATCAGTAATGAGGACTCGTTCTCATTAATCCCTAAATCAGTACGGAGAATGCTGCGCTGCAGTTGTCGACACGTGTCATTTATCAGGGTGTGTGTACTACCCGGGACAACCGGGAGATCCGGAAAAAACCCGGGAATTTTTGCGTCCGGGAGAGAACCGGGAAAAACACGGGAATTTTATAGAATTACGGGAATTTTTCATTGTTTTAGTTGTCAGTTAAATTTTTGTAATGTTGGCTGATAAGAACCGATGCGCTAACAAAGGATATTACTGTATCCCGCTACTGCAGCAATAATAAAAAACAAAATAAAACTTAAATTGCAAAGGAAATGCACCATATACACCAAAACACGGTGCTCATACCAGCGTCTGCCAACAGCAAAATGTGTCAAAGGCTTTAGGAAGACTATGCAATGCTTCATGACAGTAAATTGCCTCCGAAGAGCGTGACGACATTTACATTAGATTCGTTCGAGCAGTTGCGAGCGGGCTCATGCGCATGCGCAGTTGAGTCGCGTATGAGTAGGACCTTCTCCCGCTTCTAGCTACAGAAGTGTGGCTGTTAGCTATATAAGCAGTAGCAGCAAGCAGCCAGATGTTACCCGGAAAAATTCTGCTGGCGTGCCCAAGCTGCCAGATTCACGCATGCGCAACGTGCCCGGATCTAACACGGGCGAGGGGGCGGGGGGTCGGCAATGCGGGGATGTCTATCCCAGACGGTAGTTTCAGGGGGGGGGGGGGGCAAGGGAAGCCAAATTCATATTCATAAGAAGAAAAAACAAATCTTGTTTCACAAAGCGCCTAGAATCCATCGAACGTTGGTCTATCGATTATTCATATGATTTTGAAGCGCATCCCTGTTGATTTTTTAACATTTTTGGACACATTCTAAGTTGATTTCTGAATGAATCATAAGTTAATTTTTCAATGAGTGCATAGTGTATGTGATGTCTGTGCCATCCTGGTCTCATCTAGAAATAAACTTTCCTGCAGAAAGAAGGGCACGGGGCTATACGAGCTGAGCGGAAACAAGCCGAACGTGTGAATGCCAATCGCTGTTTGTTATGTGGTTGACTGCGAATGATCAGCTTTGTTATAATTACTAACGAAATCCATTGATTCAGACTTCCAGAGTGAAAATAAACGACAAACAGTAATAACAGATAAGAAAAATTACGGATTATCACCTGGGTGTATCCAAGAATATGATATTTGACAGAAAAGTTTTGGCCAGATCGCTACACTAGTAAGGGCCAGTTGTACAGTCCCCGGCCAGCAGCCGCCAAGTTCAGTTCTGGGGGTACCGCGGGAAACGCGTTGCACGAACACGTAATAACGCCTAATCGGAGAATAAACGAGGGATAACAACCAGTAACTGTGGCAGGGTTAGTGAAGTCAACCAGAGAATGAGTCTTGACACTGGCAGGAGTAGTTACAGGATTAGTGATGAGTAGGTTGTTTGTCAGAACGAGAAAGGAGAAGAAACGGGGACATCACACACACTATGGAAGAATATGACGATTCCAAATTTATACAAAAATTTCGTACTACGATTTTCGATCTCAGGCTTGAGAAGCTGGAGCGTATTAATGAATTGTAAAACTATTTACTAACATAAAGCTTTTTGCCTTTAGTAGGCCTATTAGCATTCTATATTGGTACTTCGTGAATTTATAACACTCCTGTCCGCTATAGCTACGACATAACCTCGAAGCTGGAGGCACGTTGCGAAATGAAACAAACTTATTAAAGCAATTATGGTATAACGCAACAGAACAGTGTTACCCTCTGAGTGAAATTTTGCTAGGTTCAGCGTGTTGTACCTAACGGAAATGGCTTATCGGAAATGAAAGTCACAATTACGTAAATATTCAAACAGTAACAAACAATATTTTTGCCTAGCTATACTGTTTAAACAATAAGGAAAACGGTCGCCAGCCTAATTAGGCAAGAGAAAGATTAACGTTCTTGTTTAAGAAAGTAGGTATGAGTAACTTTAACGGATAAACACAACCTATACTTGGCCACATGCGAGTGCAATGAACTCTGACACATACATATGTTTACAGTAAGATTGAAGCTAGCAGCTAGAGCAGCACAAACTATTTGCAAAAATATAACAGATACCGAAACACTATTATTTTCAGGACTTGTTCAAACTGAATGGTCTTTATAACATTACTATTAACATTCACTGCAGGATCGTAAATTGGACATAGGTTAAATCTCTGTCAGTTAAATAACTTTCTATTTGAAATGGAAGTTAAGTGGAATCCACTAACAGGTTGCTTCTCACTATCTTTTGAATAAAGAAATTATGGTTTTCATAAATAGTGGTCTTCCCATTACTTGTTACCTAGCATTAGCATAATAGACAAACTGTGGATCCTGTTATACTATTAATATGCACTTCCAATACACAAGAGAGACAAACACTTGGCAATCATGAACATATAATTTTCTACTATTGCAGTTTTCCACTTTTACTACAGTGAAACACAATGTTGACAAAATTGCAAGAAACTGACTCACCATTTAAAATTTACTACAGCTAGCACTATGATCATTAACTAAGCAAAACTTTATAAGCCTCAATTTTAAGAACATTAATTTATAAAAGGAACAGCAAATTTTACTTTCAAGTAAATGATTAAATAGGTGACTTTGAAATTTCACAAAAACTACATTTACTGCCTCCCATAATTTCACTAAATCCAAAGTAAATCTGAATATGCCCTTCTCATCAAAGATCAAATAACATTATGTAATTAACTGTCTAACTTCGAGGCTTTCATTTTTTCCACAAAATAGGACACTCAGTAATCATAATTCAAATGGAGAGGAACCTGAGAGGTGTTGTGATAGGAAAAAATCAAGACAGGTACATAAATTCAGTTATAAGTAAACTTATGTTTGTGCACACTAAATCGCCCAATAAGCTGATCCTTCACTGTACATTATTATAGTACTCCTTTACAGTGATTGGGCAATGTGGTGGCAGCTGCACGTTGGTAGGCTGATTTGCAGACAGAACTGCTGAATTCTGTCCCTTCTTGGTGGCGATGATGGATACCAATTCCAGAATCGTTCCAGCTATTTATCCATCCATCCGAGGCATTGGAAAGCAGCAGAAAAAGCCTCTCTCGGAACCGGCACAATATGCAACTTTAACATGGCAGGGCACAGTTAGGTAGTTCGTCACCAACTGACTCTTGTTCCACTACCTACGCCAACCTCAATTTGCGCGCGCTACACAGTTCCGTTCCCGAGGGGAACCACTACACCTTTTATACACTAAAGAACTAAGGATCCTAAGTGAAGGTCAGCAGTTTACATAACGGCACCCAAACACATTAAATAAAACAGAACATTTGCACATATTGACATTTCTACAAAAATTTATCCACACAGAAATTACAATTATATAGAGTAAGTTTTGTTCCCTCCAAATGGTACAAAGAATTTAAATGACAGATATACTACATTGCATAGAATCAAACCATGACATCAAAGTTTTAACAAAGAGAGGAGTATACAGTTTTATGTTATCGATTCAATCACACACATATACAGAAGCTCAACGATGTAACATTAAACGAAAGCAAAAGGCAAATTAAATCAGTATTAGAGATACGGTGTTACAAATTATATTCTGTCGTGCTATAATAATGACCATTTGTGCCAAAACAGTTTAGCTTATTTGGTGTGTGTTACAATTGCTGCAAAATTAGGCAGGCCTATTTCGTTTCATCTATCATACAGAGGCAAGACAGACGTAATCACATCGAGAAATCACACCATTCTTGGGTTCTAATTGTATTAACAGCTTTTTCAGTATTAGTTAATGACACTTCGATTTTTCTTGTAGAATAAAGTTTGACGAACTTCGATGAGATAATACATTCTTTCGCAGAAAGGAAAGGACACGATGTAAAGCGGTAGCAAGATTAGAGAGAGAGAAAAATGCTAGGATCTAAGGATTAAAGAAATGTGTACTACATCGCTTGTCTCTTCTCTTTAGGGTTTTATGTATCCTACATTTCATTTTACGTCACACAAAACAGAACGTTAGTAGCGAATAGGCAATAAAGAGTGCAAATTTTCTGAAGAGTTCCTGTTCTCCTGGTTACAAATAATCCCATCCAGTATTAATTGCAAATTTTCTTTAAAAAAAAAAACCGGCTGACTGGTACCGGGACAGACACCACAAGATATTTTAATTTCCACTGTTGTGAATATTGTTTGATGGCATCCATTACAAAAACATACACGTTTGAATTCCACAGAGCGAAATACAGTGACGTGCGATAGAAGAACGCCATGTTAAGAGGCGTGACACTGCACGTTGGCACACTGAAGACCAAATAACATGTCTTACATTTCCTCGAACATATATGTTTTATGTGTCAGACTGTTCAGAAAGATTTGTACTACAAAATGAATTTTTTTGAAGTCGATTTTCTTAAATTTTTGGCGTCCTGTCTCCAACATTTGTGGGGCAGAGGGCTTTCGGAAATATCGTAGATCCGGGGCAGATGCTCAGAGCAGTCTGAGTTGTAGTGGGGAGGTGGGTAGTCTTCACGTGACCCGTGTTAACGTTTAGTGGTTTTGCTGTTTCCTCTTCGTTTACTGCTCTCACGACTAACGAAAACAAAACGGATTTCTGTGGCCGGGAGCTATCAACAGAATTAAAATACCTTCACATAATTACGGAGGGCTAAAATGTTATCAGTTTCAGATCTTATTTTATTTACACCTTTCTGACAGTGATGTATTAAACGCCTTGCAGAACAATGAAGTTATTTCTGTCGGTTTGCTAATGAAATTTAGCTTTTATTAATCTTTTCCGTTAACGGAGTCAATTTATTTGAAACGAAGTGTTTAATTTCACGCTATTCGTTAGTTTCAACAGTTCGTTGCATTTCAAGTGCACGTTTTCATCTTCTAGCAAATATGGCATTATGCCATAATAAAGAACCAAACATGAGATAAAGCAGTACTGGTATTCCAAGAAAATTTACATCCTGAAAACCACAGTGAAAAGCATAATATCAGGTCGACGCCTACTTCATTGGGAATCTGGACACACGAATGTGCACAATAAGTCGAATTATGCATTTTAGTATGATTCACGAAATTTCGATGCTCTTGGAGTATCCTCTGATGTCTTGTTTCTTTTATGACACAATGTAATATCTTTTAATGTTGCACACGTACGAACATACGGGCTTTCTGCGTCAAAGCCGCTGAGCAATCGCGGTGACGCATATTATCTGGCGCTCTCCGGCAACTGCTAAAACGCAACTATTTCTAACCAGTCGCGAGAAAATATTGCGAATAGTGGTTTGAAAAGCATTAAGCTTAGTTTACACGACGACATTGTGTTGCGCCACTCGTTGCGTGGAATAAGTTGCACGCAAATGGTTTCATATATGGCTGTAGACACGGTGACCCCAGTATACACTTAATTTTCGTCGGTTTGTGAGTTCCTGAGTCGTCCCTGAAATGAAGGTTTTGGCAGCTGCAAGTCGCACGAGTTGTGATCGAGTTAAAGCTCCTTGCATGGAATGGCTGCATAAGAAAAAATAAGGAACGTGTTTCAGTTCGTGAGTGGATGAAGAAAAGACGTCAGCTCGGTTGCTCAGCAACTTTTGCTGAAATAATTTATAATGGAACACCCAAGAAGTTCCTTCAGTTATCTTAGAATGTCACCAGAACCGTTCACGTTTCTTCTATATAGGGTTAATTATGTGATAAGGAAAAGATACTGTAATGCATGAAGTGCTGTCACCAGAACTGAAATTACATATCACATAGCGTGCATTGCAGTCGAGAATACTCGGCAAGCTAGAAGATTATTAACGTAACAGTAGTAATTATTAACATTAACAGGAATAATTATTCGAAGCGGCCGCATTAAGAAGAGAATGGTCTGGAAACTACTTTCTTGAAGATAGATCTGTAGTGGCAGTACTTCTAAATTAAAACGCACGTAAATGGGGAGCACTACTGCGACGTTTTAAATAGATGAATATTGAATAAAGAATGCAGCTTCTTGATTCGTGTATCCCCTCCTGTCAACAATATTCCATAAAAAAGAGTCGGACAACTCGAACCATGGGATTTTAGTCTTGTAGACGAAGGCATTTCCACAGCCAGAATTGTGCATTGTTGTATTTTTCTTTATTCGGGTGTATGTGTGCTCCTAATTCAATAAATTTTGCCCTGCAGCTCAGACACTGTCAAACAATGGGTGTTCTGATGGTCTCAGGAACAGCAATATGTTGTTTATGTTTTTGTAGTCAGTTTCACTGAAATCCCACAAACACCTATACAAGGCTTAGATATCCGAAAAGCGAACATTATTCTCCGTTCGTGACTTCATATCTCAGTTTTTCCGCACTACATGAACACACGTAACCTCAAAAGTCATGCAACTAGTGCCATTTAGAAGAATTTCAAGCCCAGGAGATCAGACATTTGTGTTGCTATTAAACATTTCACTGGCACATTTGTGTGATGTATCTTAAAGTGTAACACTCTCAAAGAAGATCAACATTATATGTGCAAGCTTAGCTTCTCTTGCAGCTTATTAATCTATAGGTAGTGGGGAGCGAGCGTGGTAATTACGACGGTAAATAATCACGCGCTTTACCGTCACTTACTATCAATACTTTTACTCTCGCAGCGTATACACAATGCGTGTAGAACAGAGCGCGTACTACAGAGAACTGATCTGGCAAAGTTACAGTTGTTATCGCTGCGGTAGGGCAGATCACGTGACATGAGCTGTGACTGGCTTTCAAAAGCGCACCGCAATCTCGATTTCAGTGCTTCAAAAAGTAACATGCTGTGTTGGGTGGAATTCGCATTTACACTTTTGTAACACGACAATATACAGTGTACGTCCTGCTGCACATCAAAGATCTCTCCAAACGTCTTTGTTTTTATTATTTTTTCCTTGAGTTTCGTTTTCTAAAGTGCCGAGAAATTCTACGCCGATGTATAAAACCATAGCCATTCAAAGGATTGATAACTTTTACAGTTCCGAGACAAAGTAAACTGTCGCTTAACACGGAAAAAGTGTGTTTTCACCCGGGAGAAAATGTATTTTTAACCGGGAAATCCGGGAAAAATTCGGGAATTTTTTCCTTGTCCCCGTATACACCCCGTTTATTAGGTTGGAACGTAAGTTCGTATCTTTTTTTTTACATGGTCGTTATTCAGGTTGCTGTGGTATTATTTATAGGTTGGTACGTAAGTTCGTAGCGTTTTTGTTTCACATGGTCGTTATTCGGGTTGCTGTGGTATTATTTATATATTTTTATTTTTTATTTACCGAACAGCCTTCAAGGAACTTCTTTTCCATGTGAAAATGTACTCTAAAGTGACTCGAAGAGTTCTTCACCTCAAAACCATGTAATTTCTACAGTCACAAAATGGAAAAGCTACTCCAGCTTTGGTAGGCTGTTGTAAGTAGTGAAGGACGATACATATTTGTGATAACTAAAGACTCTGTTATGTGTACCTATTTTTAAAATTTTGGAAAACCTCTACAAATATACGCACGAACCCAATATTTTGTAGAACATGTTTCGGTACTACATTGCCCAGTTTTCAAGGTAAACACAAATGCTTATTTCTCATTACTACATAGACTAAAATAAATATAATGGAAATGTGTTTATAGTGCCACGTAACATAACGTACATAACGTACCTTAAAATTAATATTCCATGAAGCACAGTAAATAATAACATGCAGGCAGGAAAAATGCATCCTCAAAAGTATAAAACTCTTCGTTATACATCTTGCGGTGGCGTATAACACACTCACAGAGCTCTGTGACCAGTCATCTACCAAAGCATCTTTTCTCATATATAGCGTATGGGTTGAGAAAGACTACCAGAAAAGACCCTTGACTATAAATGCACCGGGAAATGCAGGAAGGTCATACGGGACATTAAGTACCATAACAAGTATTTTCATAAATGTGTGAAGACAGTAATTATTACTCTCAGGAATATGCACCTGATGATAAAACTCTTTGTGCCAAGAAATGTTGGAAAATGAACTTGAGTGGGCTGGAAAATTCTTATTTTATGATTTCCGTAGCTCAGTTGTAGACCTAAATCGATTCCACATGACGAGGGCTGAAATTTTTCTTATTATTTTTCTCTCTAGTCTGTTCTCATTGAATTGATAACGTGATGGTAAAAAATACGAGAAAGATAATTTATTCATAAAAACCGATATAATGAGAAGCAATGTTCAATGTAAAACGAATAAACCTATTTTAATGCACCGATACTTCCAGGAGCTGTATGGGTGGTTAATGTAAAGCCACAGAAATAAATGATAGAGGTATCTTTATTTGTTGTCATCTTGGTATCTTGTCTCCCTTAGAATCTCTAACTGAGCTGACGTAATTTCGATAAATCTGTAAATTTTGATGCCTAAATATTACTTAGATCAGTATAATTCGCCGAGTTCGTTATTTAATAAGAATAACCATCTTATCTCCTTACCTCCTTACCATTTGCTTGATTTATCTTGTACTTTATATGTGTTTCAAGGGAAAAACAGGCAAGGCTGATGGCTAATTGTTCAGAGGCGAATGACCGGACACTATTCCTATTCTTTCATTACTACTTTTCAATTGAGAGCCGGAATCCCATTGAGATGCTTTATCCGATTGTTTCCCTGCTGTAACCTTTTAGAGGGAGATTTTCGAGGCTCTCATCAGATACAGCTTCCGAAGAATGTCTGCCAACCCACTCCCTAGTCCGATACAACGCAAATTTTTAGGAACAGTTCCGAGGGTGGATCATAACATGAACTGCACTGCATTGTGCAAGTACAAAAATAATCCATCCTCAATATGTGTTGCCTACATGTCATTACTACTGTATCATGCTAAATAGCTTAACTCACCAACTGTTAAATTAATGTCACACATTTGAGAAAAACCTTCATAGTATACCCCTCATTGCGAGGTTGGAGGTAACGTCACATATGGAGTCCGTCATGGGGCTCGATACACATAGATTTCCATTACTGTTTATAATTACATGTTGTGACTTCTTTTTTTCATGTACGATAACCGAAATTGGAGCAAATATTCATCTTACCTGCGCAGGATTTAAAATGCAAATGCAGATATGCACTAAAGAGTGAAATAACGACAACTTTAAGAGGTAGTTTCTTGGTAAATGGAATTATCAATACATCGTGGGACAAATAAAGATTAGGGATATCACCTTTTGTTGGCATCCATTTCGTGCGTCATGGTTTTTTCGAGTGCCTCATTGAACAACTCGCAACTCATCTTACTTCATAACAGACCGTGCTTTTAAAAACGTTAAAATCTGTAAATTGCGTTGATGCAAAAAATCGTGAACAAAATGATAGCCTTTAGGCAGCATGCTTCCAGGATTGTGTTAGATACATTTCTGTTGTTTAAAAATGTAGTGCCCATCTTGTCTAACTGCAGGTTGAGTTAGTTTAGAGATACCTTTGTTGCAAGTCTAAATAGAGACATTTAAGCCAGGCCAGAGTCCACTAAGTTCAGTAAGATATAGGGTATTTGCAATAATCCATGAGGACAAGGATGGAAATAATCATTTAGATGTAGAAAACAGTAATTGTACAACCTCGAAAAATGCGAAAAGAGACTCTCGGGGAATGCCACTGTCGTTTTTGGACGAAAATAGTACGTGATGGACTGACGTGATCCAGAAACCGTTCTCAATATAGACGTACTGTGCCGTGAGGCGAGAAATATGAAAACAGACTGATCTTCAAAATTATTGTACATCCAAACGGTACATTTCCTGACATTGGTTCCTTATCAAAAATTTATCGGATAAGTCATCTCTACAACCGCCAGAAGTTTGTAATAGAAATTGTGAACACCCAGCATACGTTTGGCTCGAGTTACACTTGACGGCGAATGTTTTGCGGGAACGGAAGTAAATATGCGTGTGCTGCAACAAAACGTAAACGACAGCTCCCTTAAATGTAGATACACGGAAGGTAATGTATGAAACAAACAGAAAAAACCAACAGCTTCCGATTACCAGCGCTGAACTCCCTAACCACGTCAAATCGTATTGGTGTTTACATACAATATTAGGAAACGATACGAAATGGAATTATCACGTAAACTCAGAATAATGAAAGTCGAATGTAAGAGGCACAGTAATCGTTGGACGGATTCAGAGAGATTGCAGTGCATCTTTTAAAAGGAAACGGCATGCAAGACGCTAGTGCGACCAATATTATGGCAGGATTTTATGCCAATTTAAAGTAGACTTTATAATATACGTCGAATGAATTCGGAGACCATCTACTATGATCGTAACAGATTAGTACAGCACCCACAGAAATGTAACTGTAATGCTCGGCGTATTTAAGTGGGAATCCTCGGAAGAATGTAGACGTAGTTCTTGCGAAACTATTTTAGGTGGATTTCGAGAGACTGTATAGGAAGAATGCCTTATGACCTTTATGCTATCACCATTGTGTATCCCGTGTATGGATCATGAGAATAAGATACGAGGGATGACCATTATGTGGCCACTGTTGTGTATGGATCCTGAGAGTAAGATACGTGGGGAATAGAGCCTGTACGTATCATATATTCATTTTCATCAATATGCGAATGGAATACACAGTCGATAGTATGGGTACGAAGTACTTATGCCGCGCGCTGTGCGATGACGTGCTCAATACATATGTAGATGAAGCTTTAAGGGTAAATGAATATTCTGGAAAAGACAAGAAGACACGCGAAAAAAAAAGGATGAAGTGCGATCTCACTTTCATTGATGACAGCAATCGCATCACCGAATGCTGTCACTGATATCATTTCACCCTAAATTTAATCCCGTTCCTTCTATTTTGTGCTATTTTCTTCGTTTAGGCTTCCTATATCTATCTTCCTATATCTTTCTTCCTATATCTTTCTTTTACCTCAGGGAGTCACACCTAGTGATACGTGGCTGGCGACCACGGGGCCCCGAGCTGAGTCCTGGCATTGCTTCCACTTACTTATGCCAGGCTCCTCACTCTTATCTTTCCTATCTGGCCACCCTCGGCCAGCTCTTGTTCTTTTCCGACCCTGACGCTATTAGGTTTCGAGGGCTAGGGGTCTTTCATTTTCCAACTTATACTTCTCATGCAGCGTCTGACCCGGAGCGGGCGGCTGCAAAAGGCGTCTGTATCCCATGTTAGGGGCGGCCTCCAGAACTGCGGAAGGCAACGGAATACCACCGCAGATTATCTTCCCTGCATAATGCAGTCTCCATTTTATGCACAAAAAATGGCTTCCTCTCATGTTAAATCAGTGTCCGGAGGTAAAATAGTCCCCCATTCGGATCTCCCGGGGGGACAACTTGAAAGGAGGCAAAAAATCAAAACGAGAATTGGTACCTGGAATGTCAGAACTCTGCTACAAGCAGGAAAACTAGAAAACCTTAAAAGAGAGATGGAAAAGAATCATATGGACCTCGTAGGAGTTGCTGAAGTAAGATGGCATGGACATGGAGAGTTGCAGTCAGATGAATATGTATTCTACTACTCAGGAGGAGAAGTAAAAGGAATTAATGGAGTAGGAATGATTATGATAAAGGAATTGGCTAAATGTGTGGAATATGTAGACTATGCAAATGACCGGGTTATTGGTGTAAGGCTGAAAGGAGCACAAAAAGATTTACTGATTGTCCAGGTGTATATGCCAACTTCAGAACATGATGACCAAATTGTAGAGGAAACGTACAATGTAATAGAGAGAATAATGGACGAAAATAAAAAATGCTGCAAAATAGTAATGGGAGACTGGAACGCCATTGTGGGAGAAGGGAAAGAGGGAAACATAGTTGGCAGTCATGGTCTTGGAAAGAGAAATGACAGAGGTGAATGGTTAATTGAGTTCTGCAGGGAAAGGCAGCTGATAGTGGCAAACACATGCTTCAAGAACCATAAGAGGAGGCTCTACACTTGGAAATCACCAGGGGATAAATATAGAAACCAAATCGATTTTATACTGGTAGAAGAAAGATACGGAATGGAATCAAGAAGGTGCACACACTACCAGGTGCAGATATTAATAGTGACCACAACTTACTTATGGCAGAAATAGAAATAAGAATGAAAAAACTGAAAAAGGCGACAATGGTGAAGAAATGGGATCTAGAGAAGATAAGGTCCAACAAAGAACAAATTACAGAAATGCTGTCTCGGGACTTTCTAAACACATTACGAGACAAAGAAGCACCTGATAATGCCAACGAGTACTGGAATATGCTGAAAGAAGGAATCATTAAAGCAGGACAGCAAAATATAGGATATGTAAAAGGGAAAAGGTCAAAAAAACCATGGGTCACACAAGAAATGATTTCCAAGATGGAGGAGAGAAGAAAATTGAAAAACAAGAACACTGAAGATGCAAGAAAGATATAGCGAAGGTTAAATAACGAACTGCGAAGAGAAACAGAGCAGGCTAGGAAAAAATGGCTAACAGAGGAATGTGATGAAATTGAAGAACTGGACAGGAAAGGAAGATACGACTTACTATACAACAGAGTAAAGACTATGACATGGGAACAAAACAGAGCAGGAAGTGCTACTATGAAAATTTTGAGTAAAGACGAAGAGGTAGTGTATAAAGATCGTGACGATGTCCTCCAGAGATGGGAAGAATATACACTCCTGGAAATTGAAATAAGAACACCGTGAATTCATTGTCCCAGGAAGGGGAAACTTTATTGACACATTCGTGGGGTCAGATACATCACATGATCACACTGACAGAACCACAGGCACATAGACACAGGCAACAGAGCATGCACAATGTCGACACTAGTACAGTGTATATCCACCTTTCGCAGCAATGCAGGCTACTATTCTCCCATGGAGACGATCGTAGAGATGCTGGATGTAGTCATGTGGAACGGCTTGCCATGCCATTTCCACCTGGCGCCTCAGTTGGACCAGCGTTCGTGCTGGACGTGCTGACCGCGTGAGACGACGCTTCATGCAGTCCCAAACATGCTCAATGGGGGACAGATCCGGAGATCTTGCTGGCCAGGGTAGTTGACTTACACCTTCCAGAGCACGTTAGGTGGCACGGGATACATGCGGACGTGCATTGTCCTGTTGGAACAGCAAGTTCCCTTGCCGGTCTAGGAATGGTAGAACGATGGGTTCGATGACGGTTTGGATGTACCGTGCACTATTCAGTGTCCCCTCGACGATCACCAGTGGTGTACGGCCAGTGTAGGAGATCGCTCCCCACACCATGATGCCGGGTGTTGGTCCTGTGTGCCTCGGTCGTATGCAGTCCTGATTGTGGCGCTCACCTGCACGGCGCCAAACACGCATACGACCATCATTGGCACCAAGGCAGAAGCGACTCTCATCGCTGAAGACGACACGTCTCCATTCGTCCCTCCATTCACGCCTGTCGCGACACCACTGGAGGCGGGCTGCACGATGTTGGGGCGTGAGCGGAAGACGGCCTAACGGTGTGCGGGACCGTAGCCCAGCTTCATGGAGACGGTTGCGAATGGTCCTCGCCGATACCCCAGGAGCAACAGTGTCCCTAATTTGCTGGGAAGTGGCGGTGCGGTCCCCTACGGCACTGCGTAGGATCCTACGGTCTTGGCGTGCATCCGTGCGTCGCTGCGGTCCGGTCCCAGGTCGACGGGCACGTGCACCTTCCGCCGACCACTGGCGACAACATCGATGTACTGTGGAGACCTCACGCCCCACGTGTTGAGCAATTCGGCGGTACGTCCACCCGGCCTCCCGCATGCCCACTATACGCACTCGCTCAATGTCCGTCAACTGCACATACGGTTCACGTCCACACTGTCGCGGCATGCTACCAGTGTTAAAGACTGCAATGGAGCTCCGTATGCCACGGCAAACTGGCTGACACTGAAGGCGGCGGTGCACAAATGCTGCGCAGCTAGCGCCATTCGACGACCAACACCGCGGATCCTGGTGTGTCCGCTGTGCCGTGCGTGTGATCATTGCTTGTACAGCCCTCTCGCAGTGTCCGGAGCAAGTATGGTGGGTCTGACACACCGGTGTCAATGTGTTCTTTTTTCCATTTCCAGGAGTGTATAAAAGAGCTATATGACACAAATAGCAAACCAGAAACTCTGGAACTTGAATCACACAACAGTGTAAGTGATGAAGAGAAAGGACCGACCATCATAATGGAAGAAGTAAAGTCTGCTATTGCTGCAATGAAAAATGGCAAAGCAGTAGGTACAGATACAATACCGGGAGAAATACTAAAATGCTTGAACCACAATGGAATAAGAGAAATATTGAGGTTATGTAATAAAATATATGACAGTGGTGAATGGCCTGAGGACTTTTTGACAACAGTAATGATTCCATTGCCGAAAAAGCAAGGAACCAAGAAATGCAGCGAGCACAGGACAATCAGCCTCATTTCACATGCAGCCAAAGTGATGTTAAGAATAATTAATAAAAGACTTGAAAAAGTAATAGAGGAGAATCTTGGCGAGGAGCAGTTTGGCTTTAGACGGAATACGGGTACCAGAGATGCAATAGGGCTCCTACGAATCTTAGGAGAAAGGTTTATTGAAAAAGGAAGAGACCTATATATGTGCTTCATCGATTTAGAAAAGGCATTTGACAATGTGGTTTGGGACAAGCTGACGACTATTATGAGGGAAAAGAGAGTGGACTGGAAAACCAGAAGACTTATAAACTCATTGTACCTTAATCAAAAAGTTTCAGTTAAAGTGAGAGGAGAAAGTACAAACTGGATCAGACTAGGGAAAGGAGTAAGACAAGGATTCTGTTTATCACCTACTCTTTTCAACCTGTAGTTGGAAAATATGATTGACCAATGCTCATTAGATGACAAAGGAGTAGAAATTGGAGGGAGAAGAGTAGGGTGCTTGAGATTTGCTGATGACATGGTCCTTCTAGCCACAGGGGAAAAAGAATTACAGGATTTGGTGGACACCATTGCAACTAACGGAAAAAAATATGGAATGAAAATTAACACAAATAAAACAAAAGTATTGGCAATAGGAGGAAATAAGGAACTAAAAATTGTGCTGAATGGAGAAAAACTAGAACAGGTGCAAAATTTTAAGTATCTTGGAAGCAGGATAGACACCGACTGGAAGTGCACCACAGAAATTAAAACAAGGATAGCAATGGCAAAAGACGCGTTTTATAAGAAAAGGAGAATCTTCTGCAGCGGTATGGACAGAGAACTCAGAAAGAGACTCATAAAATGTCTTGTATGGAGTGTTCTTCTATATGGCGCTGAAACATGGACTATGAGGAAAAAAGACAGAGAAAGGCTGGAGGCTTTTGAGATCTGGACATGGCGGAAGATGGAAGGAATAAGTTGGATGGAAAGAGTAAAAAATGAAGAGGTACTGAGAAGAGTGGGAGAAAAAAGGCAGTTACTAGATGTAATAAAGAGAAGAAAAAGAAATTGGATTGGGCATATATTAAGAAAGAATGACGGACTGATAAAAACAGTTTTAGAAGGTTATGTAGAAGGGAAAAGGAAGCGAGGAAGGAAGAGATTCCAGATACTGGATGACATGATGGACGGTACAACATACAGCAGCCTTAAGAAGGAAGCAATGGATCGTAGAAAATGGAGAGGCAAAGGACCTGCTAATATAGCAGATAGCTGATGATGATGATGATATCTTTCTTTATATCTACATTTCTTTCACGATCTTGCCCTGTACATCCTTCCATTGTTCATAGAAAACTGAGTTCTCGAGCGTGTACGCTATCATCTTCGTGTCTTGTTGTCGCTTGCTTCACTTCCATATACTCGTTTATGCAAGAGCTGGCACTGCCATGATCTCGTAAAACTTCGGCTGCGTTTCTTTCATAATTTTATTGTGCATAAATTTTTTTACTGTGGTTGCACATATGGAAGCAAATTTATTTAATTTTTGATCCACGTCAAGGTTTTGTTCATAAAGGGTGTTATGATGTACCATCCTAGCTATTTCAAATGTTTCATTACTTCCAAGATTGTATTACTAAAGATCTTAGTGGTTTTGTGACTTGGAATTCTATCACTTTCGTTTTATCTACACACAATTTTAGGCTCTAATCTGAGGCTAATACACTCTCATCTGAAGGTAATCATCGTTCTCTGTATTCAAAGCCAGATCATTTGCAAATAAAATTACATTTAGTCTAGAGTCGAGTTGTAAAAGTAGTCCACTCGTTTGTTCGCTGTTTAAAACTTACAGATTACTTCATCTGTGCAAGTATTGAAGAACATCAGAGAAATGATAATGTTTTTCTAACTCTTGAGCTTGTATTCCTTGTCTTCGTGATAATGTTTCCCATATCTGTAACACTTTCGATGTTTTTATGTACTTTCATTGCAAAACCGAGATGAGGTGGGTAATCTCATGCGTTCATTACATACCATAGCATTTCTCTGTTCATTGTAAAACGATGTAGAATATAATGGCTGAAAGAGATTAATGTGTAATGTATGAACATCAAATAATGGAAAATAAAAGTGACTGAAAACGTATTATTTTCGCTATGTCTCAGTGGAATCTTCACTGTGTTCTTGCAAGTGATCACGTTTCGTCTATGTGAGGTGTGTGCGAAAAGTTATGAGACTTATTTTTTATCGACTAAAGTTTTTATTTTTTCAGGCCACAGCGTTGTCACCTTCAAAGTAGTTCTCTTCGGAATCTGTATACCGTCGGTGTTGTTGTTCCCAGTCTTGGCAGCGACGTTGTACGGCTTCAAGTTAACGTGGTGGTCACATATTTTGAATTTCCTCCAGAGTCCTAAATTTACGTCCTTCGAATACTTTTTACAGTTTCTGGAAAAGGAAAAAGTCACGATAACTCAGATTAGATTAATAGGGAGGATGCGGAACAACAGGGATGCCTTTTGGAGTCAAAAATTCAGTTACGGAAGTGACCGTGTGATATGGGCCGTTGTCATGACGCAGCATCCTATGTTCAGTCTCACTTGGCTCACCCTTTTCCTGAGCCTTTCGAGGACATCTTTGTAAGACACTTGGTTGACAGTCTGTCATGGAGAAACAAATTCTTTATGCACGATACCCCTACTATTAACGAAGCAAATCAGCATTACTTTCATCTTTGATTTGCTCATTCGAGATTTCCTCGGTAGAGGAGTTGTCTGAGTCTGCCACTCCTCTTTCTGCCGCTTTCTCTTAGGACTCTACTCAAGAATCCAGGATTCGCCACCTGTGATCATCACCATTCGCGATCACTGGCAAACCTCTCAAGACGTTCAACGCACACATTTTCTTCGACTGTCCTTCTGCTCAATTGTGAGGCTTTTCGGCAACATTTTGTTACACACCTTTCGCATGTGCATATCTTCAGTCAAAACTCGATGTCCGGTGAATTTATTTAAGTTTAACAGGTCACCCCTAAACCTCAGTCTGATCTCACACAAACAAGTTCGAGCTTTTCGTCGGTTTTTGAAGCTGAAGGTCTCCCTGACGGTGATACTTCTGCAAGTTGTTCCCGGCCTTCTAAAAATGACTCACGCCAGTGAGAAACTCGAGTGTTTAATCAGAAATGTTCCTCATGGGGCTGTTTCAACTTTTCAAAGGTCACTGCAAGTGTCCCCAAGTTCAACACGATACTTGATTGCATAACGAAGCTCTAAATATCAACGTTCCAGGGTCGTAACGCACAACAAAAACTGAGCTTCACTCAGCGCTCTAAAATATCACGTTATTTTTCCACTCGGAATGTCATTCGTATTCGCTTGGTCTTCTGCCACGTTAGATTACTGCCACGTTAGATTACTTTTATTAGTTGGTCAGCTTCACTCAGCGCTTTAAAAAATCACGTTATTTTTCCACTCGTAAAGTCATTCGTATTCGCTTGGTCTTCTGTCACGTTACATTACTTTTATTAGTTGGTTCAGAAACAAAGTGTAGGCTCTCGGAGCTCGGCCTTCAGCGTCTGTGCAGTGTATGAGACGGCGGAGCGTCGGCCAGTGTGTGCAGCACTTTCTCGTTGAGGCGTCAGCACGCCCTCCGCGCAGAAAAAGTAGGGCGCAGCGGCAGCCTGGCCGCAGCCGGCCACACATCACGGCCTCGTGTGTGGCTGGCTGGGTGACCCGCGGGACCTCAGCATCGCCGCCCCCGCCTCCCACCCTCATCGCAACGGCCCCCGCGCGGCCGCCGCCTCGACACGCCGGCTTTAGGAGGCCTCGGCGGCGGCCACAGAATGCGCGCCGACATTTATGGCCCCATAATCGCGAAATATACGGCCGGCAAAACAGAGGCTCCGGCTGCCTCGAATATACGCCAATCAGCAAAACATAGCCGACCTGCTGGCTGCAACGCGGCTGCAGTTACCACCGCGCGTCACAAAAGGACGACAACTCGAGAGGTGATTGCGTTGTCACAGTGGACAAATTATCACCCATGTCGACAACTTTAAACAGAGAGCTCAGCGCTGATTTGAATTTGTGAGGTGTGTACGGATCGAATCAAGCAGTCAAGAAAGTGGTACTAAAAAATTCTGGCTGACAGAATATCATTGACAGCATTCGCTGAAGACACTGTATCCGCAGCGAAAGAAAGAATGATTAACATTCTGGAATGATGTAACAGTTTACTGGAATGGAGAGTGCCCTTACTGTGGCCTCTCTGGTTTTCTCCTTACATTTAAGATTGGAAGTTCATTGCCCGTACATCAATTTCCTAAGTTCTACGACGCATTTCTCAAAAGACTCGAAAAAAGTCTCATCTGAAGTTCAGATTTGCGAGGATCGTTGATTAGAATTTTTTTTTATTTTATTTTTTTATTTATTATTTTTTTAATGCTGATTCGAGGCATGATTACACGGGATAGTAGATTCACAGCTCTTAAGTATTGAGGATATCGGATAATTGTTTGGTTTCGTCCTTCTCAGTTGCATTGACATACAAAGCACAAACATTGTTACAACCATAAGTAGTCATACAGTAAGGTGCCAAAACGCGCGAATACCTTCTATAAGAAAAGTTACACTGTGGGCAGCAAGTGCTCTCATCGATATTGGCTAACGTGTCTGCTGTTGCAGTTGACTGGCAACCAAGTTTGGTTGTTGTCAGTCATGGTGTTACTAGTTCGAATCTTGCAGGTAGCATTTTCTTTTTATTTTCACTTTTAATTAGAACTAATTTTTTATTAACAAATGTAAGTTTCACTTAACGATCATTTAATCATAATTTTATAATAGTAATAATAGTTTATTTTTATTTGTCATTATTAGTCACATGAAAATGTGTGCGAGTATTCATAATGAATTGAAGTTTGGTACAAAATGAGAAATCTCTAATAGAACATACAAATATTCTAAAGCTTGACCAAACTTATTGATGTATGTAATTGTTTTCACATGGCTATATGAACTTTTAATTTATCTTTGCACTACCACTAATCCATACTTCCATACTAATACTATAAATCCGAAAATGTCTCAGTCTGTTACGATTTCACAACTAAGTCACTGCACCGATTTCGATGAAATTGGGTATGTAAACAGTTTGAATCCCGCGAAAGTACACAGGTTACTTTAGAAAGTAACAGTTTACTAGAATGGAGAGTGCACTTACTGTGGCCTCTCTGGTTTTCTCCTTACATTTAAGACTGCAAGTTCAGTGCCCGTACATCAATTTCCTAAGTTCTAAGACGCATTTCTCAAAAAACTCGAAAAAAATCTCCTTTGAAGTATAGATTTGCGAGAATTGTTGATTAGATAATTTTTTGGTTTCGTCCCTCTCAGTTTCATTGATACACAAACCACAAACATTGTTATAACCATAAACAGTCATACAGTATGGTGCCAAAAGTCACGAATACCTTCTGTACGAAACGTTAGACTGTGGGCAACAAGTGCTCTCATCGATATTAGCTACCGTGTCTGCTATTGCAGTTGACTGACGCAACCAAATTTGGTTGTTATCAGTCATGGTGTTACTAGTTGGAACCTTGCAGATAGCGTTTTCTTTTTTTTAGTTTCAATTAGAACCCATTTTTATTAACAAATGGAAGTTTCACTTAACGCTCTTTTAATCATAGTTTTATAATAATAATAATAGTTTATTTTTATTTGTCATTATTAGTCACATGAAAAAGCGTACGAGTATTCATAATGAACTGAAGTATTGTATAAAATGCGAAATATCAAATGGAACATACTGGTGAAACAATAAAACGAATGCAATAAGGCTGAAAGTCGCGTGGCCTGTCACGTGACTCTCGCTCCGCCTACTGCTCGAGTTTCATCTGCCTCCTGCACTCAGTCTGCCCGTGGCGTCTGTTTTAAGTAGTTGACGTTTTGTCTGTGCGTCGGAAAATGTTGAGTGTACAGAAAGAACAGCGTGTTAACATCAAATTTTGTTTCAAACTAGGAAAATCTGCAAGTGAAACGTTTGTAATGTTACAACAAGTGTACGGCGATGATTGTTTATCGCGAACACAAGTGTTTGAGTGGTTTAAACGATTTAAAGATGGCCGCGAAGACACCAGTGATGACACTCGCACTGGCAGACCATTGTCAGCAAAAACTGATGCAAACATTGAAAAAATCGGTAAACTTGTTCGACAAGATCGCCGTTTAACAATCAGAGCAGTGTCTGAGTTAACAGGAGTTGACAAGGAAAGTGTTAGGCAGATTCTTCATGAAAGTTTCAACATGAACAAAGTGTGTTAAAAAATGGTTCCAAAGTGTCTCACAATTGAACAGAAGGAACGCCGAAGAATGATTTGTTCTGACATCCTGGGAAACATTGGAAGTGATCCCACCTTCTTACAAAATGTTATTACTTGCGATGAATCGTGGTTTTTTACTTACGATCCCGAAACTAAACGCCAATCGATGCATTGGAAAACTCCTGGTTCTCCACGACAAAAAAAAGCACGAATGTCAAAATCGAAATTCAAGGCAATGATGATTGTTTTTTTTTTGACATCAAAGGGATTGTGCACATTGATTGGGTACCAGAGGGACAAACAGTGAATCAGCATTACTACATTAGCGTCCTGGCTACCCTACGTGAGCGAGTACGGAGAAAACGGAACGATCTGTGGAGAAAAAAGTCATGGATCCTTCACCAAGACAATGCCCCAGCTCACAGTGCGTTGTCAGTGAAGACGTTTTTGGCAAAACACAACATTCCCATCTTAGATCATCCACCCTACTCACCTGATTTGGCCCCCTGTGACTTTTTTCTTTTCCCTAAAGTCAAGTCAGCTTTGAAAGGAACTAGATTTGGGACTGTTGAAGCAGTAAAAGAAAAAGCGACGGAAGTAATGTATGGACTTACCGAAAATTATCTGCAGCATTGCTATGAACAGTGGAAAATTCGTATGGAGCGGTGTAGAGACCGAGGAGGAGAGTACGTTGAAGGAGATAACATGAAATTGTAAATAATTGTAAATAAATGTTTTTTCCAGCATCAGTCCGGTTTTTTTCTAGCCGCACCTCGTATCTTTGAAAATTCTTTTGTTGGTTGGTATGCGCTGTGTAATACAATTCAGTTGGTGAGTACAATGCTTATATAATTCTCAACGTGTTGAATACGTACTTCCATCCATTAATTTTACAAATGTGAAAGTATCTCTGTCTGTTATGCTCTCACGACTAAACTGCTGAACTGATTTTGATAAACTTTGGTATTAGGTAGCATTAACGCTGAGGAATAATGTAGGCTATTTTAGAGAACTTGTATTAAAACATACTTTTTCATATGAAGAATATAATGCGGAATATGAAACAATAATTACTCTTTGAAAACGCTATTTACTTTTTGATTATTACACTTCAACATATCTGTGGAACTGATTACATTGTTTGATGTGTGCTGCATAATACGGTTCAACATAGTGAAGACAATTTAGACCATACTTTACAATCAATCTTTTAATTAAGAACAATATTATCAGTTTTATCCTCATATAGGGAGAGGTGATCGATAATATCGATAATAATAGCAGGGATAAGGGTTTAATTGAAATCATCAATATATAATCTCCCATCGGAATAATGAGCGGAGAAAAGTAACACTTCAGGGAAATCAAAGGGGGGGTTAACGCGGCTTCTTTTGTTTCTAAATTCTGCTATATAAACCATGCGCGGATATTGTTAGTTCTCTTGTCTTGTTTTCTGTGCTCCGAATAAATCTACGTAGCTGCGTCTTGCAATATAGCGGGGCATTTCCGTGTGATATGCTACGGAAGGGACCAGGGTACTTTTGTTAAACTTAAAACAAATTTCTGACTATATTTAATTTATACGGGACAGACTTCTTCCGTAGGTCTGGAACTGAGAATATCTGAGGAACTGTGCGAGCGAGAAAAGAAGCGCACAGTAGTAAATTCTATTACATGCTGAATAAGTCGGCCGTGGTGGCCGAGCGGTTCTAGGCGCTACAGTCTGGAACCGCGTGACCACTACGGTCGCAGGTTCGAATCCTGCCTCGGGCATGGATATATTTGATGTCCTTAGGTTAGTTAGGTTTAAGTAGTTCTAAGTTCAAGGGGACTAATGACCTAGTCCCATATCGTACGTCAGAGAAATCGACGACAGCAGATCGACGGAGGGCGGCTACATTTTTTTTTTTTTTTTTCGTGTTCGTATCTGGATGTGTGTGTTGACCTCGTCATCGTTTTTTCACCATAGACCTGCAAATCACTCATTTTACCGATGCGAGAGCGCAGTCATGAGAAATAGTCAGAGTATAATGCTTATAACATCCTCAACGTGTTTAATCAAAGACAAACTATACATCCTTATTAATATGATAAATGCGAAAGTAGCTCTGCTAAATTTTTACAACTAAACCGCTGAACCGATATCCACGAATACTGCATGAGATAGCCTGAACCCTTATGACGAAGATAAGCTATTTTAAGAATGACGTGGAACAAGATATTGATTGATTTGGAGAATATTATGCAATTAAGGAAAATATTTACTCTTTGAAAAGGCTATTTA
Source organism: Schistocerca americana (assembly GCF_021461395.2). Taxonomy (NCBI): domain Eukaryota; kingdom Metazoa; phylum Arthropoda; class Insecta; order Orthoptera; family Acrididae; genus Schistocerca; species Schistocerca americana. Next base: position 745,003,246 of record NC_060122.1, on the reverse strand, counting down.
CTCTTTCACTTTTATACATATTTGTGAAAATGCTTTTATTGATTGATATATAATACGTAATACGACTCAACGCAATCTATACGATGCTTATTTAATTCTTAACGTGTTTAATCTATATTTCCGTACTAATGCCAATGTTATTAATTGCAAAAGTAACTCATTCTGTTACGTTTTCACGACTCTACTGCTAAACCAATTCCGATGGTATTTGGTAGCAGACAGCTTGAGCCCTGATGGAGATCGTAGGCTATTTTAAAAAGTTCCATCTTTTAGAGTATTATTAACATTTTGAAATATGGATTACGTGAGTGGCAAGCCCACGACGCCGGCGCTGTGATCGGCGATGCTAATGTCTATAGATTGTTCCATTACAGTGTAAATCCAACGTTGTGCGGTTGGTTTGTGGTATTGAGTTCCTGCGCCACCTGGCATAGCTGGTGAGTTTTGGTAGAAATACAACAAAAAAGTCGGACGGTAAGACTGAGAACCATTTTTTAAAAATATTACTATAAGCCTTGCAAACGCAAGTCCAATTTAACTCATAGTTCTAAGAGAGCTAAAGCTGCGGAAGTTACTTGAATCCAGCACATCTCAGACTACTCTCTTGCTATTCGGAACTAGGATGCAGAACGTCAGACTGCGTTAAGAGCTACAGAGACTTTAGAACAGTCACAAACCTGTAACATTTTATACGTTGAGAGTCTCTTACAGCTTCCGAGACGCTTGAAGACACCACGATTGCGTCATTGAGGCTGTACCACAGAGAGTCGATCCTTAACATATGAAACGTGAATGGATCTTGGTGAGGCAGCATTTCATTAAGTTCTATTTACTGATTTTTGTTAATCACACATTAGTCGTAACAGGGGGATGGATCAAAAATATACGTACCATAACGCATTAAACTGGAAGGGAGGAACGAATGGTACGTGCTGCTCTTGTAGCAAAATCTCACATCCAGGTGAGCCAGAGAAACCCTTAAAAATTTTGCTTCTGCACCAATTTAATGAATCGAAACGTTTCTTAAATATAATTAAAAAATATTTCGCAAGCCTTCAGATTCAACACACAGCATAATAACACAAACTCATTCGTTGTCTATGTATTGGCACTGCATTCGTTTTCTGTACTTACGTCTGTACATCTCTATACACATTGACATCAAGTAAAAATACTAGATTACTTGCTGACCAACACTCATCATTACAAACTTAATGATATGCAAGCGAAGCGGCAGGTAACAGGCAGTAATGTTATAAATGCCATAGTAACTCATTCTGAGGAATACTGAAGACTGGGATACAACCCATGGGCTTTGACCAATGACGTCACACGTTACCACAGATGATGCATTGCAAAGACACACAATTAAATTAGCGTCAGCTACCACTGAGTGGCAAGCTCAACAAAAAGAGTGTGAACTGAAACTAAAATGTGATATCCACACAGAAATCCAAAACTTCTCTTCTCTTTGACCTCATCATCGTTTTTTCACCGTCGACCTGCAAATCACAGAACAGGGGTCAAATAAAAAGATTTGGATCAAACTCCCGAACATCTCAACCCGTGTTGAGACACAACCCGTCGTTACGTTTTCACGACTCTACTTCTAAACCAATTTCGATGGTTTTTGGTGTGCAAACAGCTTGAGCCTTGAGGGAGATCGTAGGCAAGCCCCTGGGTACCCTTGCTCTGTCTGGTCTAGATGAGCACAAGCGAAGAAGAACGACATAAGCTTTAAAGTGCTGATAAATGAGAAAGTTCAGTGAGGGCATAAACTGTATGAACCACGGAAAGGTGGCTGGTGTTGATGGTGCGAGCGTGGAACAGGTAAAAGCATTTCGGACCGGATGCCAAAAATTGGGTGTCGAGCCTACTTCAGAGCTGCTGAGACACTTTCAGAATCCCTAAACAGTGGAAGAAAAAATGGTTCAAATGGCTCTGGGCACTACGGGACTTAACGTCTGAGGTCATCAGTCCCCTAGAACTTAGAACTACTTAAACCTAACTAACCTAAGGACAACACACACATCCATGCCTGAGGCAGGATTCGAACCTGCGACCGTAGCGGTCGCGCGGTTCCAGACTGAAGCGCCTAGAACCGCTCGGCCACTTCGGCCGGGAAACACTGGAAGAAATCCAACGTAATAGCACTCATAGAACCAGAAAAAAGAGCCTGACTCACTTAGTAATTATCAGCCCACATCCCTTTGTGCCAACTATTCAAACTGTATACTGGCTGATCCTTAATCGAATAAATAACATTATTGATTCAAAGTTAATTCTGCTGCAAGTTGGCTTCAGGCCAGCTAAACCTTGTGCTCGCCAGACCTTGGAGATAACAGAGTACGTTGAGGAGGGATATGAAAATAAATTAATAACAGGCTTGGCTCTGGTCGATCTAAGTGCCACATACGATGCAGTAAACCACCGAAAACAATTACTCAACATCTATCACACTACTAGGGACCATCATTTAGTAAAAGTTATAGAATCCTTGCTGCAGAAGTAACAAGTCTATATCATCCAAGAAGAGAAAAAAGTCGCTCGAGGAAGCAGAAAAACAGCCTTTCTCAGGGAAGTGTTCTGGCTCCCATCGTGTTCAATATATACACGATCAGTCAGCACCCAAAGATACAACAGATTTCCTCTGTTTTGACGATCTGGGTATCACAGCACAAGCAAACATCTTTGACAAAGTAGAGGTAGAGTTGGTGAATACCCTATAGACTATGTCAACGTATTATGGTGACAACTCTCTCAAAACAAATCCAACTGAAAACCACATGTTGCATGTTGTACCACCATACAGGGAGACCTTCAGAGGTCGTTGTCCAGATTTTTGTACACACTGGGTACCTCTAGTACCCAGTGGCACATCCTCTTGCACTGATGCATGCCTGTATTCGACGTGGCATACTGTTCACATGTTCATCAAGGCACTGTTGGTCCAGATTGTCCCACTCCCCAACGGCGATTCGGCGTAGATACCTCAGAGTGGTTGGTGGATCACGTCGTTAATAAACAGCCCTTTTCAACCTATCCCAGGCATCTTCGATAGGGTTCATGTTTGGAGAACATGCTGGCCACTCTATTCGAGCAATGTCGTTATCCTGAGGGAAGTCATTCACAAGACGTCCACGGTGGGGATGGGGGCGCGAATTGTCGTCCATGAAGATGAATGCCTCGACAATATGCTGCCGATATGGTTGCACTATCGGTCGGAGGATAGCATTCACGTATCGTATAGCCGTTACGACGCCTTCCACGACCACCAGCGGAGTGCGTCGGCCCCATGTAATGCCACCCCAAAACAGCAGGGAACCTCCACCTTGGTGCACTCGCTGGACAGTGTGTCTAAGGCTTTCGGCCTGACCGGCTTGCCCACAAACACGTCTCCGACGATTGTCTGGTTGAAGCCATATGCGACACTCATCGGTGAAGAGAAAGTGACGCCAATCCTGAGCGGTCCATTCAGCATATTGTTGGGCCCATCTGTACCGCGCTGCATGGTGTCGTGGTTGCAAAGATAGAACTCACCAAGGACTTCGGGAGTGAAGTTGCGCATCATACAATCTATTGCGCACAGTTTGAGTCGTAACACGACGTCCTATGCCTGCAAGAAAACGTTATTCAACATGGTGGCGTTGCTGTCAGGTTTCCTCAGAGCAATAATCCGTAGCTAGCGGTCGTCCACTGCAGTAGTAGTCCTTGGGTGGCTTGAGCGCGGCATGTCATCGACAGTTTCTGTGTATCTCCTCCATGTCCGAACAACATAGCTTTGGTTCACGCCGAGACGCCTGGACACTTCCCTCGTTGAGAGCCCTTCCTGGCACAAAGTAACAATGAGGACGCGATCGAATCGAGGTATTGACCGCCTAGGCATAGTTGAACCACAGACAACACGAGCAGTGTACCTCTTTCCTGGTGGAATGACTGGAAATGATCGGCTGTCGGACCCCATCCGTCTAATGGGCGCTGCTCATGCATGGTTGTTTACATCTTTGGGCGGGTTTAGTTTAAAAATGGTTCAAACGGCTCTGAGCACTATGGGACTCAACTGCTGAGGTCATTAGTCCCCTAGAACAGAACTAGTTAAACCTAGCTAACCTAAGGACATCACAAACAACCATGCCCGAGGCAGGATTCGAACCTGAGACCGTAGCGGTCCTGCGGTTCCAGACTGCAGCACCTTTAACCGCACGGCCACTTCGGCCGGCGCGGGTTTAGTGACATCTCTGAACAGTGAAACGGACTGTGTCTGTGATATAATATCCATAGTCAACGTCCATCTTCAATTCTGATGCAAAACTTTTTTTGATGTGTGTAGAAAGGATAACATCGGTAGGGAAAGAGATTGACATTATGAAGCGGTTTTATATGGTAGCCGCAAGTTTCTGTTACGTTATGCTGAACCAAATACGTGTGGGTTATAGTTTAAAAACAAGTCGTCTGCAAAAGCAGAAGGTTTGGAATAGAACGAGTGATGGCAACCCAGTTCGGATTAGTGAAAAGAGTGGCGAGTTCTGTGGAAACCAATTTATTCTATGATATTCATTTATTCGATTTATCTTAAGAGTCGTCATATTGAAGCTTCTCTCACAAAACAGAGTTCGCCAAAAAGACAGATAGTGTAAATAGTTGGTTTTAGCTTTGTTTGCGTGAATGTAGTAATTTCTCTCGTAGTGTGGGTGCAGTGTTCTACGTGGTGTAGAAATGTCTCTAGTCACGTCTTCCAAAATGACAACACGTCAATCCACTCGATGTCGTGACTACACGTCGTGAATAATGTCACGTCTCATCACGTCACGTCACATCACGAGTTCTGCGATCGTCAGCAGTAGCGGGCGCGTTGCGTCGGCAGGTGCTGAGTTGGCACTAGGCCTAACCCGGACGTCAGGGCGTTCCGCGGTGTCATGAGCAGAGCACTATAGGAGAAAGTCGAAGCTCTTTCGGGCGTTGCGGAGACGGGGAAAGAGAAAGTTCCTTATCAACAGCACTACGACGATCTACTACGGAGAGTGGGTGATTCATCATGAAACGTGTAAGGAAACACCCAGTTCCAAAGCGAAGGAGCTGAAGGACGTGATATGCAGGTGGTTAACTGTGTAAACAGGTCTAAAAACCAAAAATAAAATCACGTTTATTCGGAAAATTAAATATATATTAATCCGAATAGAGTTGGTTGGTTGGTTGTTTTGGGGAAGGAGACCAGACAGCGAGGTCATCTGTCTCATGGCATTAGGGAAGGATGGGGAAGGAAGTCGGCCGTGCCCTTTGAAAGGAACCATCCTGGCATTTGCCTGGAGCGATTTAGGGAAATCACGGAAAACCTAAATCAGGATGGCCGGACGCGGGATTGAACCGTCGTCCTCCCTAATGCGAGTCCAGTGTCTAACCAATGCGCCACCTGGCTTGGTCTAAATAGAGTTCCCAAAACCTATTTTGAAAACATAATTGAATAAAACAGCAATCTGCTAAGGTAATTTGAAACAATGATCAGTCTTTAGTTCAAACTAGTCTGAAGCGTGTATGAATGCAGAGTCTCGCGGCGATAACATTGAATAAAATGTTCTCGGGTTTCCAACCGCGTCAATTGGTTAAAACTACACCAGTTTTCGGCCAAGCACTCCTTGGCCATTGTCAGGTGTTATGACTGCCAGTGGGCTGTTGGTGCGCCCTTATATACGCTAGCTGCCGGCTGTGACGTCACTGGTCTGAAGCGTATTCCAGTGCATTTTCAACATGAGACATAATAGAAAGGGGGGCCACTTCTGGTGAAACGTCTTTTACTAAATCTTGAGAATCATGAGAACATGAAACTGAAGACATGTTTTTCAAGAAAGTGCGTTGTAAACCAGAACAAAAAATCCACAATAGATGTGTTACTTTAAGACCTAGAAAGTACTCAAGTTAGTAATAAGATAGTTAATAATACAAAGATACGAAAATCGTATATGCGACCACTCAAAAGGTATAATCTTCAGCTTATTATTTATAAAGTACCATCCAAGGTGTAAGGGGAAGCGCTTTTGTCGTGTGTCCATCAGCAAATTGTCAACAAAGTATCCATGGAGGAGTTCTTTAAAAATACGAAGGTGAGATGCAGAACGTTTCCTTGAGATAGAGTAACGGTATTATTACTTTGTTGCTCAATTTCGTGGAACTGCTGTAAATCTCTTAAACAGTGCTTCACTCTGGGGAATGAAAAGGAAATTCGTAAATCCGTACGAAAAGACTAATCCAGCACAATGCGTTCTAATACTTTGAAACGCGTACGTATTCAGTACCAGCGATGGCGAGGTATGACAGAATCACTGACCAGAGAGTTGTTTATCGTTGCTAGTCTGCGCTTGACCGCGCGAGAGTTCAGTTGCGAGAAGGTTGTTGTACGTAGTGAGTCGCGAGAGCATGTAGTTGCAGTTGCGAGTCGGAGTTGTGTATGAGGAGTCGGCCGGCGTCGACATGGGTCTCTGGTCACGATTCAGGACGAGGTATTTTGTTAAATAAGGTAATGAAGCAGCATTGCGCACATCAGATAATGTAATGTATGTTAATTGTAATTAATTTGTTCAAGAAATGCCCCAATAATAACTTTGTTTTCAAAGCAAACGTTTTTTTTTTTTTTAAAAAAAAAAAGGAATCATTCCAATTGAAACAATATTTCCTATGCTTTTCCTCCCTGAGTCAATTTATCAGATCAATTATTGCACAGGGCCCAAGGTCAGCCATGCTGCCCTATTATTGTGGCACAAAACGTGACAATTGCGGGTACGCCATCAAACAGTATAGAGAATAGAGTAGGTAATGTTACATTGGATCAAATTATGGCAATATTGCCACAAAATAGTGAAAAATTCAAACAAATTGATGAAATTAATGAAAAACTAGACAACAATGATGAAAATTTCAAACAACTTAGTGAGCAGAACAAACAGTTCAATGAAAAATCAGACAATAATGCCAGACAAGTTAGTGAACAGATCAAACACCTTAATGAAAAACATGACAGCCTTAATGAAAAATTAGACAACAATTCCAGACAGCTTAGCGAGCAGATTACAGCCGTTGCCGCGCAGTTACATGATACTAAGGAACAATTATGCGAGGAAATTGAGGCTTGTGCTAGGAAAAGTAGCGAAGAAATTAGATCTGTTGCTCAAGAATTAAGGGATATGCAAACAGCTACAATAGAAACACTTAGAGAGGAAATTAGTACAGTCGGTAAACAATGCTCTAAAAAAGCTACACAATTACGCGACGAGTTTAAACTAATGACAGCAGAACTTTCGCGCAACAATGGATGCAAAGATAGACGCGAAATTCGACCAACAGAACACTCAGATTGACGAACGTTTTAATCACCACATACAAAATAGTGATACGCGTTTCCGCAAATTTATACAGGATCAAAATAAAGTAAAACGATAAGTAATGGAAACAATCACTGCACAGAGACAGGAAGACAAACGTAAATTGTTTGCGAAGGCAAAAACATATGTGGACAACAATATTGCTACAGTGTCCGACGAAATTAATACCATCAAACAGTTGAACACAGAATTACGTGTTGAAATTTCTGATCTTAAATCAAAAACAGATACACACACAGTAGATATTCAAACAGTGACCGACAGACTCGAACAATTAGAACTAACACAGGATTCCAATGACATCAAAGCTGATGTTAAAAAATGGAACGAAACCACACATAAATTACAAAAACAGATTAATGCTTCTGACAGTAAAAACGATGATCAGGCAAAAATACTGACTGAAAAATGTGATGAATTGGCCAGTCGTATTGACGTTATAGAAAATAATAATGACAGCAAATCAGACGATACTGCACCGATCTCGTTTAACGAAACACCCGAATTCCAAATTTTACAGGAGACAATCAATGAGATCGATTCATCTAATAATTCATTACGTAGAAAGTTGTCAAGTTTACAGCAAGAGGTAACAGAGATAAAAAATGTTTCAGGGTTTAACATATCACAGCAGACGCCACTTAGTGAACATTTGTCAGACTCACGCAGCGCGTATAACTTGGGTAATCTACAAAGAGTACGGGACTTAGATTCAGAACAGACACAGACAAATAGATTCTCTTACAATACAGAACCTGTTCCGTCATACAGAGACGATAATTTTGATTACAAACATTTTCTGTCAGTGAGAAAATTTAAAGTGTTTAAAAATGACAGAACGCAGATTCATCCGCTAGATTGGATACAACAATTTAGCTTTGCTTTTCCACTGACTTGGCCCGTAATGCACAAACTTGAATTTATTTGTAGTTTTTTGGAGGGCGAACCGGCAACTCGTATGAGACTGATCGCGAGACAATGTTACTCGGTTGAAGAGTTTCAGAATGCTTTTCTGTCAGCGGATTGGTCGAAGACGACACAGCACGGGATCAAAGATCAGTTAATTAGTTTACCGAATTATGAGAACTCAAATTTTCTTAGTGTGACGCAATTTTTTGAGCACATGGTGCAACAAAACCAGTACCTAAGTGAACCATATAGTGAATCTGCACTTATTCAACTATGTATCTCTAAATTACCATGATCATTAGATGTGTCTCTTTTAACGGGTCAGCAAAAAGAAAATATTTCGGCGTTCAGGGATCTGCTGCAGCTTTTAGAAGTGCAGCAATCGGATTATTCTTTTGTAAACATAAATCTTCCACATAATAACCAAGGCCAACAAATTTACAGTAATTACGATCAGTCACGTAATTTCAATAGTAAAGGTAATAGGAGCTTTAGGAATGACAACCAACAGAACTTTAACAACAGACCAAATTCTAGTTATCAATATCGTCAAAATTTTCAGCAACAGGAACCACATTTTAGTAACAATAGACGTTTTCCACCACAACAGCATGAAAGTCAGCCGGTTAGCTTACCTAACCAACAATGTAATGCACAAGGTCAACCAAACTTTAATGTTTCGCCGTGTGGACGTATAGTCCCTGGTACAACAAATAGTAACGCACGGCAGCAAAGGAACAACTACGTACAGAAAACACAGTATTTCAATTCCTGTCGCAATGCACCGTACAGGAATGACTATTACGACAGACGTAAAAATAATGAGGACAATTTTCAGCGTACATCTAATAACAGTCGGTCTTACCAACAGCAAAATTATCCACAAGAACATATTCTCATGAATGAACCCGACAATAGGTATCATCCACAGTGTAATACGTCTGGAAGAAATAATAGAACAGTTCAAATAGTAGAAATGCCACAACATCCTCCAGAAAATAATAACACATCAGATAGAATCTGACTAGATACTGTACAGGTCGCATCTTCCAATAACAAAAGCACTACCTTTGACACGCAGAATGTTGTTCACGAAAATGTTATTACTTTTGACGACATCAGAGACACTCTTTTACAGGAAAGACCAGTTGTTCAAAAAACTATTTCACACCCTGTAATCGACATTAAAATTGGTTCATCGAAATTTTCAGCAGTAATCGATTCCGGATCACCTATGTCAGTAATAAATGAAGAAACTTTCAACGAGTGTAACAAGGAGAATACCTATCCTACATTACCATTAGGCAAAACGAAAGTGAAAGGAGCAGTATCGAATAAAGGAGTAGACGTTAAATTACAGACACATTTATCATTTTGCATTGCAGGTCACATATTTCACTTAAATTTTAGGATTATTCTGTTATTGACGACAGACATTATTTTAGGTACGAATTTTCTGGTACAACACGACGCAGTTATCGATTTTCAGAATTCCTATTTAATGTTGAAGGACGAAAATGTACAGTTGGCTTTAGAATTTCAGCACTCATTATCTGCAGAAGAACAAACAATTAATCGCACAGAGGTCATTTCCGTATCACGTAACATAGATTGTAATTCCACATTGTTCACAGATACGTACGTACATAACGATAATACTCCAGACGAAGCTGACTACGATGTAATGCAGATGTTTTTTGATAAAGTTAAACAAAGCAGTGCAAATACAGACGACGAACGCACGCAACTACACAAAATTCTGTTACAGCAAGCTCCAGTTTTTGACAATGTTCCTAGTACTATGTCCGGTTTTATGTATGAATTTCAAGTCAAACCGCACGACACATTTAAAGCAAAGCATTATCCCATTCCATATATCCACAGAGAACAAGTTAAAAAAGAGTTGCAAGATATGCTCGACCAAGGAATTATTGAACCGGCAGTTAGTCCGTACATAAACCCGCTACATATTGTTAAGAAAAAAGATGGCTCACTTCGCCTCGTGCTTGATTCGCGTCACATCAATGACATAGTTATTAATGAAACAGATCGACCACAGACACTAGAGGAACTTCTACAGAAATTTCATGGTATGGCTATGTATTCCACACTAGATTTGAAATCGGGATTTTGGCAAATTCAGCTTCATCCGAATTGCAGAAAGTACACAGCATTTCTCTGTTTTGGCGACTGTTATCAATTTTGCAAATTACCATTCGGTTTAACTATTTCTTCTGCAGCCTTTATTCGTGGTTTGAACACAATACTTCCGACAGAACTTAAAGACAGAATCACAACGTACGTTGACGACATTCTTATTTCAGAAGCTAACTGGACTGAACACAATCTGATTCTTGAACAACTGTTACAAACTTTTCGTGCACAAGGACTCACAGTTAATCTCAGTAAATCGCACTTTGGTAAAACTTCTATAAAATTTCTTGGACACGTAATTTCAGCAGAAGGCATTGCGCCTGACCCGGAAAAACTACAAGCTTTACGTGACATTACTGTTCCTACGACGAAAAAACAATTACGCAGCTTTTTGGGTTTCATTAAGTTTTTTCGTAAATTTATTCATCACTCTGCTTTAGACACACCTAGATTATGCCAATTGACAGGTAAAAACACTATTTGGTCCTGGGATAAGCAAGCACATTCTGAATTTATGAACCTGAAACATTCTCTGTTGAATGCATCACTTTTATCGCACCCAGATCTTACCAGAAATTTTTCCATTGCCACCGGTAGTTCTAACACCGCTTTAGGCATACATATTTTCCAGGAAATTGAAGAAGATGGCTCTACAATAATTAAAAACATCGCATTTGCAAGTCGCATTCTATCACCTGCTGAACGTAATTATTCTGTCACTGAACTGGAAACATTATGTGTTGTTTGGGCTTTCACAAGATTTCGGCACTTTCTTTATGCAAGACACACTACCATTTACACAGATCACAGAGCGATACCGTTTTTACTCTCAGCTAAATTTACACACGACAGGTTAAGCAGGTGGAAACTTTATTTACAGGAATTTAATTTCACAGTTGTTCACATTCCCGGCACACAAAATATTGTAGCAGACGCACTATCTCGTTCTCTCAGCAACAATCAGCGAGAAATCGCAACCAACTTCTGCAAAGCAAATTTCAGCGTCATGTACATTCAACAAGCTGCATTTGAAAATTTTATTTCGTCGTCATTACAGGACATAGCAAAAGAGCAAAATAAAGACAACGTGTGGAAAGAAATTAAACTCCTTTGGCAAGATAGAAATAATGTTACGATTAGAAACCATTACACTGTATGCAATGACATTCTATTTCGCCGCTCTCATCCTGACAGCAACAATTGTTTATTATGCATTCCTGACGAACTGATTAACAAATTAATCTGGTACACTCATTTAAGTTACGCACATTACGGAGCCAGAAAATGTTTTCTTATACTGAGACAGAACTGTTATTTTGCCAACATGGAGAAACGTATACGACGAGTTTTAGCGTCATGTAAAATCTGCCAGAAAGCTAAGTCAGACACAACTTCACATATTCCTCCATTATATCCCATTGTACCTGTTAAATTAAGACATATGGCCGCTGTAGACATTTTTGGTCCGATTCCCAGAACTAATAGAGGTTTTTGCCACATCTTTGTCGCTGTTGAACTCACTTCAAAATTTGTTGCCTTCACTCCGTTACGCAAAGCTACCGCTAAAACCGTTTCGAAAGCATTTGTAAAACATTTTCTATTTCATGTAGGGCATGTGTTGAAAATAATTTCCGACATTGGATCACAATTTCGTTCTGCTATATGGACACGCATGTTACGAGCTAGAAACATTTCTCCGACTTATATATCCAAGTACCATGCTTCTTCGAACCTTTGTGAACGATTAATGAAAGAAATTGGTAAACTGTGTAGAATATACTGCCACAAAAGACATATTGATTGGGACACACACATATTCTCATTCCAAGATGTAATTAATTCCATTCCAAATGAATCCACTATGCTACCTCCGTCTGTTATACTGAAAAATGTTGAACCACCTAACAAAATTACAGAATTAGTAAACTTTCCTACATCACGTCGACTACGACACCATGAAATAATTAACATTGCGCTGAACAACATCAAACGTGCCGCAGAGCGCCAGAGAAGACAGCAAAAACAAGTTTGTATACGCCGTGACTTTCACATTGGACAGAAGATATTAGTACGTACACACTATTTATCCAGCAGAATAAAAGGTAAGTGCGGTAAATTTGAACTTCTATACGCAGGTCCATATCGGATTCGCAGCATTCCTCACCCCAATGTTGTACACGTCGAAACTCTGAGAACCAGAAAAAGTAAAGGCAACCACCATGTCTCCAATATTAAACCCTTTATTGAATGAAGACACTTTATGATTTAACATGCTATGATGCCATTTACTAATTTTTATGATCACTTATGCAATTATATTCACATGACTAATTATTGATGATTATCGTATTTTTTCTTGGCAAGTGCCCGGCAAGGTAAGGTTAGCGGGTCGCTCATCTTGTCGTTACACGTCAGACCGTGCATATTTTTCCAGATGAATTTACACATTTATGACTATTCCTGCAATTATATTTATGTGACTACTTATTGATGATTATCGTATTTTTTCTTGGCAAGTGCCCGGCAAGGTAAAGTTAGCAGGTCACTCTTCTTGTAGTTACATATCAGACTGAGCACATTTTTTCCAGAGAAACTTACGTATCTTATGAATAATTATGCAATGTTATCTAGTGACATATTATTTTTATTAAATTTTCTCTCCATTAAAGTCTTTAATTCTCGCCTCTATTAACCACACAACATACAAGCTGAACACATTTTTTGTCTTTCTTATGTATATACGATTGTTTCATGTTTTGTTTGTATGCACTATGAAATGGTTAAAATATAGCAAACACCAGTTAACTTTGACATTTTGCCTTATGATATCTCAAGATCGTGACTACTTTACTGTTACATTGTGATACACTGAGTACATTTTTTGGCCTCTGAACACTATATAAGTTTTTCACATATCACGTTTTCTGTCATGGTATGCTGTATGCTTAATTATGTTATCATAAACCAGTCATTATTTAGTGAGTATATGATGTAAACGCAAGACATTAATCTTTGTTCATCAATTTCAGAAAGAAATGATGCGTGAAAGAAATAAATTAAACAGAAATGGGAATTTCACCTTAGGAATGATCGAAAGAAGATGCAAACCTCGTGAGGAAGAGTAAATGGATCAGAATTAACAAGCATTAACAAGAATATACTATACACATCGCAGAATAGCAGTCTTAACTAATTTTTTCTTTCAGAATACAAGGCGATTGATGCAGGCTGTCAGACAGAATTACACATCTTAGTTTTAGTGATGGAATATGCTAGAGATAAGGAATAGTTATGTAATGAGTAATGAAGTGATTTTTTTGCAGATGATAATGAATGCTGATGAATAATGATGAAGAATATGCTACTATGGAAATGAAGTTTTTCTTTACAGGTGATGATAATAATGTAGTTATGATAATGAAGTGATGGATAATGAAGTTTTTTCTTTACAGATGAGGATAATGTGGAAGTTATGTATTTATGCTATGTAGTTATTTAAGTATTTGTTGCAGTTCGCTTTGACAGCAGGTGTTATATTGCATAGTATGATGACTGAAGGTTTTGGAAAGGACAGCTAGCGAACACATATTTTTATACACATTTCACTACCTGTTAATTCGAAGTTCACTACTTTTCAGCATAAAATGCATTTCTTCTTTCAGCTTAATAATCCATTTTTTACATATTTTTGGAGGAGAAATTATTTATGAAATTAATGTACTATAAGCAGTTGTTCATTAAATCTATGTCATTTATGAATGTGATTACATATACTCTGCTTGTTTCATAATCTTGCCACAGCTGACTCATGACGAATGACGTTACACATTTTCATTTACACCAACAACCCAGAAGCAAATTTTTCTCTCTTGCCTTCCCTATAATTACCCAACGCAATGCATTGCTAACAAAAAATGTATTACCAGTCCCAAATAATGATACCAGTTTAAGAGAGTTCTGAGTAATGCTGATCAGCTATGAATAATATGTCACTTGAATAATGAATGCTACTGATTATGCTTTGTAACTGGAAAATGAATACTACTGATTACTGTATTGAAATGACCAATGATTATTTAATTATGCTTTGTAACTAGGAAATGAATGCTACTGATTATGCTTTGTAACTAGGAAATGAATGCTACTGATTATGCTTTGTAACTGGGAAAAGAATGCTACTGGTTACTGCAATGAGATGATTACTATATTTGTAACTATGAAATGAATGCTACTAATTATGCTTTGTAACTGGGAAAAGAATGCTACTGATTATTGTATTGAAATAACCAATGATTAATTATGCTTTGTAACTGGGAAAAGAATGCTACTGATTACTGTATTGAGATGATTACTGTACTGAAATGACCAATGATTATTTAATAATGCTTTATAACTAGGAAATGAATGCTACTGATTATGCTTTGTAATTAGGAAATGAATGCTACTGATTACTGTATTGAAATGACCAATGATTATTTAGTAATGCTTTGTAACTAGGAAATGAATGCTACTGATTACTGTATTAAGATGAACAATGATTAACTAATAACTAGGAAATGAATGCTACTAATTATGCTTTGTAACTGGGAAATGAATGCTACTGATTATTGTATTGGGTTGACCAATGATTAATTTTCAACATTATTCTGTAATATTGACTACCTCCTGTTTTAAGTAATGACTTCTGATGATTTGTAATGATTGCCAATGTCGTCTGTAAAACAATTAATGAACATTTTTCTGTAATACTATATACATGGTACAGAAATGTTCAATAACTAGGCTATGAATGCCGCAAACTACTAATGTAATTCCCAATGAAGACTAGTATGTGACTTAATGTCCTTCACCTTCTGACCTAACTACCCTGAATTATTGTAATATCCATTTGTCCTGTATATCCTCCTGATCATGGAGCACTATATTTGGTTTTTGCACTTATTCTACGTTGGTGTGCCTTGTAAGAGCGTGGTGTTGACACGACATGCTGTCCACCACCGTGAGCGATGGAGACGTTATTATGGTCCCACTGTTTGGTGTACCTGATGTACTGCCAAAATGATAACATGGAATATTACTACGACATTTCAATGTCTTGGGTACGCTGATAAATACTTCTGGGAAAAGAACTTCAGATCGTCTCACTTGGTGTTGTACTTCTGTGGAAAGATATGGACTTTCAGTGCAGCTGTGTGCAACCTAAAGTGCTACAACCATGATGCAATCCTTCCCTTTCCTATCCTAATTCTTGTAACATAGTGAAAATCATTTTTTGCTAACATCATTTGTATTCATGGCCTATACATTTTTTTTCCTACAGTGCGAGTGCACTTTCGTTATTTTCTAACATGATTACTACTCATTGTATGTACATTTCGATTTGCTGATATATTCTGAATTTCAGTGCGTGTGCACTTTTGTCATTTTATAACATGGTTACTACTCATAGTATGTACATTTTGATTTGCTGATATGTTCTGAACTGCAGTGCATGTGCACTTATGTCACTTGTCAACATGATTTTTTGCCATTATGTTTAGTTGTTGTGAAAATGCTAAAGAGTTTTTCAGTGCGTCTGAACTTATGTCATTTGTTAATATGTTCTGTACTCACATTTTGTCATTGCCTAATATGTTTTGTACTTGGTGCATGTGCACCATATTTACTTCATGTTCTATATCTGTATATATGCTGTAATTGTTAAGTTAATTAATGCTGAAAAAATTTGTTGCTCATGGCAAGTCCAAATGACTCACCATCGCTGCCAGATTTTTGCCCCCCCCCCCCCCCCCTAGTGGAGGGTTATGAAACGCGTACGCATTCAGTACCAGCGATGGCGAGGCATGACAGAATCACTGACCAGAGAGTTGTTTATCGTTGCGAGAAGGTTGTTGTACGTAGCGAGTCGCGAGAGCATGTAGTTGCAGTTGCGAGTCAGAGTTGTGTATGAGGAGTCGGCCGGCGTCGACATGGGTCTCTGGTCACGATTCAGGACGAGGTATATTGTTAAATAAGGTAATGAAGCAGCATTGCGCACATCAGATAATGTAATGTATGTTAATTGTAATTAATTTGTTCAAGAAATGCCCCAATAATAACTTTGTTTTCAAAGCAAACGTTTTTTTAAAAAAAAAGGAATCATTCCAATTGAAACAATATTTCCTATGCTTTTCCTCGCTGAGTCAATTTATCAGATCAATTATTGCACAGAGCCTAAGGTCAGCCGTGCTGCCCTATTACTGTGGGTTTAATGATTAATGTTCATTTCTCAATTTTTGTGTCGAGTTTACATTGGGTCATTATTGTTCAGTAATTTTGTGGGGACTTAACATTTTTTGCACATTTTTATTATCATTGAGTTTTATTACTGTGGGAAGCTAACATTTGGCTCTATCTGCATTTTTATTCAATTCATATCATTTCAAAATTTTGCGGGGAGGTTACAACTTCTCACACAATTCTGGAGACTTCTTGCGCAACAGAAGAAAACACAAATCCCTAAAATAACGTCAACACAAATCGGAGAGGTTCATAAAACTATTTCCTTGGTGGGAGGTGTGGCGTGTAGTGTACTCAGGCTCGTGATGCCAACTGAAGTGCTTCCTGATCGAACAATAGTGACTCCAGGGCCTGGGAAGTTTGCAAAACAGCTGGGAGAGCGGTGTTGCTGACAACAAGCTCCGTTATACCGTAACTTCAAGGCAGAAGATGACGTGGCAGCCGGTGGGGAAAAAAATGGCTCTGAGCACTATGGGACTTAACTTCTGAGGTCATCAGTCGCCTAGAACTTAGAACTAACCAACCTAAGGACATCACACACATCCATGCCCGAGGCAGGATTCGAACCTGCGCCCGTAGCGGTCACGCGGTTCCAGATTGTAGCGCCTAGAACCGCTCTGCCACCCAGGCCGGCCAGCCGATGGACTTCCCTCGAGTCTTAATGATCTGTTTTTAGTAGCCGAGTCACACGCGATGTTCCAGTTTAGAAGCTACTGAAACCTGGATCCCAAAATTTCATTGCTGAGATGGAAGTCACATCACCCAATCACAAGATTCCGCTAATCAAGAAGTCCTCAGTGGGAGACATTCAGGGAACCCAAATTAAAAACACTTCCGTTCTGCAAATAAATCATAAATGACTGCAATATCGAAGGAAGGAAGATTACGATCTAGTGTCCCCTCGACATCGAGGCCATTAGAAACGGAGCACAAGCTGAGAATGTTTCAAAAATGATATTTGCCTGGAGCGGTTTAGAGAAACCTGAATCAAAATGGCTAGACTGGGATTCAAACCGTCGTCTTCCCTAATGCGAGCCCGGCGTGCTAATTACAGCACCAACTAGTTCAGTGACTACATCGAGACTCAGAAAATAACCGCAGATGTCATAAAGTATTGAATGTAATTTCTCATACATACGTATCCGACTTGCTCCAAAGAAATCACAGGTAAAATAGACTATAAACAAGTATATCAAAATTAAAGGAGAACTCTTCAGTGCGAAAGTGCCTTAGCGTTAACAATGCAATTTTGGTTCTTGATACAGACTGGAAACCCCCCTCCCGCCCAAGAGTCCTGAAATTACCTATAGTGGCTGTGAAAATATTTGTTCCCCTTATTAGTAAAAATGAGTTATCGGGCCAACTTCTTCATGTGTTTCATACAGATAATGAGAACTTCGATACTGGATCACGGACAGAGTGATCAACGTAACGCGGTCACTTAAAATTCTGAGGCCGTCGTTTTATACCTCGCAATTTTACTCTGATCCACACGAATGGTAAGAAATTTCTTATAACGAAATAGGAAGATCGACCATGGAGTAAAGTCTAAATCAACTTGTAATCAAGCGACGACCTAATATCGTTACATGCGGGATTCTGAGGTGAAAAGAATGATATTAAATTTAATGTCTAACTCAGAATGCACTGACGTGATAAAATCGCAACACCAGACCCAAGGAGGAGTTGTGCGAAATAAACAGAAGTTGGTAGGCGTGTTTCTACATCTGAAAGGTAACGTCTACTCAGATTTCGCGCCAGTCGCCACTACGAAAACGTCAATTTTGTTTGCTTTAAATACATGCTCTAACGGTCGTGAGCATTAGTTACCTTTGCACGTGGTCAGTTAGTCAAGAATGCCTTTAAGGCGACAAAGACACATGCATTACATTTTGACCTGAACCACCGCCAATAGGGTCTTCGGTGGTGTCAAGCAAGAGCTCACTGGAGAGCACTGTGGAGCTCTATTCTGTTTTCCGTTGCAAACTGATTCTGCTTTGGTGCCCGTGATGGCCAGGTGTTGGTTAGAGGGAGGCCAGTTCAACAAGAGTAACACTCTTCATGCTCGTAATTCCTATCAAATCTCTGAATATTACTGAAGAATTATTATTGATAGTAAAATTATTACTGAATGTACTAAACAGCTGCCATGTGTTTCTTTATGATAAATGTGTTCTTAAGTGTTAAACTGTTTTCGTATCAACATCTGAGCTGTACTATGGTTTTCTGTTCTGCTTCTTTATCTACTTTTTTACCACTGCACTGTTCTGATGATAAAATGAGGATACTAACATAAAAAAGATTTAATAACAAAGAATTGATGCCAAAACACTGCATTGAATCTAATAAGGAATAAGTTCCCTCACACTGTTCCACTTGGGTGCCGAGCTCACCTATTGAACTTGTACTCAGATATTTTATGCTATCTAACAATCAAAACTTTCAAGACAAATGCAGTAGAGGTTGTCAAAACAGAAGAACACAGCTACATTTTACAAGCAGTGTTCGATGAAATATTAGGTGCAAAAAATTCAAAGATATGATTTCACTGAAGTTTCCAGGACAGACAAGATGGCGGAGCCATATTTTTTGACTTGAAATTTTGCAATTAAATAAAGTTGTCATAGAAACCGTAGTTGTAAATGAAGAGACGTAGTCATACCTGCAGCCTGAAGAGAGTTCTGGGAACCTAATTCTTTATTTGATTACAACTTTAGGGTTAAATGAGCCTCATGTTCTCAAAATAACCACAAACTTCAATAAGTTGTAGAAGTTATCATTGCGAAACTAACGTCCTCTCCACTGCAATCTGCAGAAGAAAAGTCATTCTTATCTAAATTCCAAGCTAGGGAGGAATTCGTTGTGTCTTCTATCCATCTTGCAGCTAATCTCCCTGATCTAGCAGCACAAGGTAGTAATCTGAAGCCTATCGAGACACTTGATGCAATAAGATTTGTTTGTAGCACAGCAAAGAACACTGGACTAAATGTTATTCAAGTTAGAGAGAACTTGGCTGATTATAGGGAGAAACAAGCAATTTGGTCCACACAATTTATAGGGGAAGGAGCGGGTCTCACTCTCAGGAAGATAAAAACCGTTGTGTACATCCTTTATTGTAGTGGCAAGGTTTAAGATGAACTTGTGAATTGGCAGAAATTGCCATAAAAATTCTGGGTACACCAGTTACATTTGCTGCTACAGTGTTCCTTCAGCACTTTTAGATGAATACACAAGGGGGAAGATGAAGAAGAAGAAGAAGAAGAAGTAGTAACAGACTCATCAGACAGCTGCAAAACTAACCTACCTCTCCTATAACTAGAAGTTGATGAATGGAGCAGGAACATGACCTAACTCTGTCAATACCAAGTCAAAGCCCATACTGAAGTGTCTAAGCAAAGACAAAATGGAAAGGGATGCAGTATTCAGGGAGGAATCAGATTCAGGAGAGTCAGAGTCGTAACTTCATAACTCTTCAGCTTCTGAAAATCATGAAATTGACAACAATTTTTTAATCTTCTTACAATTGTGTAGTATAACTAAAAATACTATATACAGGCCAGTTACTTAATATAAACTACCTTGCTACCACCCTGTCTGCGTGCTAGGCACTCTCGACCTACACTTGGAATTATGGTCTGGGGTGCGATTTCGTATGACAGCTGGCGAATTCTCGTGGTTATCCTACGCACTCTTGGTACTTCAGTGTGGTGATCCGATCTCTTGTGGTGTTATTCATGAACAGCATTTCAGGGGGTGTTTTCAGATTGGATAAGGCTCGCACACAAACCGCTGCTGTATGCCAACACGCTCTAAAGTGTGTCGACATTTTGCGTTGGCCTGCTCAATCACCAGATCTGTCTACAATCGAGCACCTTTGGGAGATCAACGGACAACAACTCCAGCGCCATCCACAACCAGCATTACCGTCCCTGTGTGGATCGACCAACTGCAACAGTCTTTGGACTCAATCCCCCAAACTCACATACAGACGCTGTAAAACGCAATGCATGCACGTTTACATGTTTGCGTTGAACATTCTGACAGTTGCACTGGTTATTAAAACATCACAATTTCACATTTGCAATGGCTTATCTCGTGCTTTCATTAACGTGTGATCTCACAGCGTTAATTCCTTCAAAATGTTACCTAGAGAAATGTGTTCCCGAAATTTCAATACTCTACTTTAACTATTTTTTAGCTTTGCGATTCTTTTTCCTCAGCCTGGATGAGTCTATAAGGTCCCTCTACCTTTAATAAAGTATGCAAGAAGCAGAATCACGAGAATTAATAAACATCAATCACTAACGTTAAATGTATTGAATATGTGGTAATAATAGTTATTACATGTGTACAGGGTGGTAGGGGTATAGGTGCAGATATTTTCATTGATAGCTGAGCACAATTTACTGAACAACATTACATCAGTATTTACTTTATTTCCAGACTAATAAGAAGGAGAGTGTGTTTTGGGTTGGTTAGTGCCTCCAAGCACATGTAACAATAATAAGCCATTAACGTTTATTTTACCCTGGCCAGCAGGTCATATGGTGACGTGTGGATATGCGGACGGAAATCGGAAAGTCTATACTTAACAGGTGTAGCCGACTTCCTGCTGTTAGGACAATGCAGAAAACATTAGGTAGTAAATGATGTAACGCATTTGTTCAAATGGTCCAAATGCTCTGAGCACTTGGCACTTAACTTCTGAGGTCATCAGTCCCCTAGAACTTATAACTACTTAACTAACCTAAGGACATCACACACATCCACGCCCCAGGCAGGATTGGAACCAGAGCTGGTTGCGGACGCACGGTTCCAGACTGTAGCGCCTAGAACCGCTCGGCCACTTCGGCCGGCTGTAATGCATTTTTGGGAAGACTATTAGACACTGAGGAAAATCAACCGACACATTGAATAGGATACATCTTATGGTGCAATGGTCATAATATCTCTGTGTGTACCTCAAGCACCCTGTATAGTACCATAGCAAATGAATAATGCATACCCCAAGAAGGGACCCAGTCATTTGCAATATATTGACGTACGTGGGACTCCCAATAAACCGGCCCTAAGCAACTGCACTATTGGCCATTAAAATTACTGCACCACGAAGATGACGTGCTACAGACGCGAAATTTAACCGACAGGATGAAGATGCTGTGATATGCAAATGAGTAGCTTTTCAGAGCATTCACACAAGGTTGGCGCCGGTGGCGACACCTACAACGTGCTGACATGAGGAATGTTTCCTACCGATTTCTCATACACAAACAGCAGTTGACCGGCGTTGCCTGGTGAAACGTTGTTGTGATGCCTCGTGTAAGAAGGAGAAATGCGTACCATCACGTTTCCGACTTTGATAAAGGTCAGATTGTAGCTCTTTCGCAATTGCTGTTTATCGTATCGTGACATTGCTGCTCGAGTTGGTCGAGATCCAATAACTCTTAGCAGAATGTGGACTCGGTGGGTTCAAGAGGGTATTACGGAACCCCGTGCTGGATCCCAACGGCCTCGTATCACTAGCAGTCGAGATGACAGGCATCTTATCCGCATGGCTGTAACGGATCGTGCAGCCACGTCTCGATCCCTGCGTCAACAGATGGGAGCCACAACCATCTGCACGAACAGTTCGACGGCGTTTGCAGCAGCTTCGACTATCAGCTCGGAGACTATTGGTGCAGTTACCCTCGACGCTGCATCACAGACAGGAGCTCCTGCGATCGTGTACACAACGACGAACCTGGGTGCACGAATGGCAAAACGTCATTTTTTCGGATGAACTCAGGTTCTGTTTACAGCTTCATAATGGTCGCATCCGTGGTTGGCGACATCGCGTGAACGCACATTGGAAGCGTGTATTCGCCATCGCCATTTTGGCGTATCACCCGGCGTTATGGTATGTCGTGCCATTGGTTACACGTCTCGGTCACCTCTTGTTCGCATTGACGGCACATTAAACAGTGGACGTTACATTTCAGTTGTGATACGACCCGTGTCTGTACCCTTCATTCGATCCCTGCGAAACCCTACATTTCAGGAGAATAATGGACGACCGCATGTTGCAGGTCCTGTACGGGCTTTTCTGGATACAGAGAATGTTCGACTGCTGCCCTGGCCAGCAAATTCTCCAGATCTCTCACCAACTGAAAACGTCTGGTCAATGGTGGCCGAATAACTGGCTCGTCACAATACGCCAGTCACTACTCTTGATGAACAGTGATATCGTGTTGAAACTGCATGTGCAGCTGTACCTGTACGCGCTATCCAAGCTCTGTTTGACTTAATGCCCAGGCGCATCAAGGCCGTTTATCACGGCCAGAGGTGGTTGTTCTGGGTGCTGATTTCTCAGGATCTATGCACCCAAATTGCGTGAAAATGTAATCACAGGACAGTTCCAGTATAATATATTTGTCCTTTGAATATCCGTTTATCACCTGCATTTCTTCTTGGTGTAGCAATTTTAATGGCCAGTAGTGTATAAATAAGTTGTCCAATTCGAGTACAGCAAGTGTTGCAGGTTTTGATCAATCACAACAAAATGTAATATCGTGAGATGTTCCTTAAACTCAACTACTGTATCTCTTATTGTGTCGTGATCACTTGCTAAGTGTGTACATGACTATATGAACGACAGTTTGTCGTATCCCATTGGCTCTTCGCAGAATAACCCGCTTTCCTTGTCCTGAGATTGGCCAAAAACCAAGAACAACCACTCCAGAATAACTTGAAGTCAAGTTTTAGCATCAGTTCGGAGGGTGTGATCGCTCTGAGAAGGCATGTGTACTGACACACATACATAGAGTGCAGTTTTATTGAAACTGGGATGAGTGCTATCATTGTACGGTGAGTGGAGATTTTGGTAACCCTTACGGAGAAGTTTTCGAGTGTCTCTCATTGTTACGGCGATAGTGATTACAGAAAAAAAAGTGACTGAACAAACGGTGACTTTGAATGGTTATGGAGATCAATAAAACTTGGGAAGGGTCTTTCAGTTCTCTGACTGTCTCCATTCGTGCTCGCTTTGTGTGATACCAATTTTGGCCACTCTGGCAATGGGAATGAAAATGATACTCGAAAGTTGTTCGGATCTACTGCAACTATCCATCTCTCACTTTTTTTTGTCACAATAGCGTTCTATACTCTCCCAACAGAGGCATAGCAATGGGCAAAATTTATACCTCTAATCCGGGAATGAATTTTCAACTCACATGTGCATTGGGCTTATTGTCAGAGACGTACTTTTGGCTGCCCCACGGGTAGTGTGAGGCCTTGGTCAGCTGCGCGAAAGAAAAGTCGCTTCTCACAGTCAGTACACTCAACTCAGCTGCCCAAAAACACCCTCTGCGAAGAGGCTCCCCACAAACGCCCGCAGAGCCACTCTTGTCACGATTTAGATTCGATACGTTCTCGAAACCCATTGAGTGGGGGAGCGTGAAAACGAACACTGATGTGACCTGTCTAGCGCCACGCGGTCGCTGGCCGGACTAGGGTGATACGTGGTACTTAGTGGAATTAAGGAAAACGTGGAACGGAGGACCCACCAATATAACTTTCTTTTCACACAACCTGTTCATTTAACAACATGTAAACTGTACTTTACAGATAGTCGAAGCAATTAACCATAAACTTTTCTTTGACAAATAAACAAATTTGCAAAATTCCATTGACCTTAAACCATAACTTCAACAAGCTTTCAATCTTTGAAAAAGAGATCTGAAGTGCTGTATTTCAAAACAGAAAACAATGTGACGATGATTAAAAGACTGCTAGACCTGCAGGCCACCCGTTATCGGGTGAAACAGCGGTGTTTACTACCGCGCTGGACACATTAAATGCCCTTCTGCAAGACATGAAAACTATATAAGCACCATTGATGAGAAGAAAAGAGGAAATTACTTAAAACTGATGACTTAAAATATAATTTGGAATTGTATGTCGAAAGGTTCGGGGTTAAGATGCGCACCTGTGCTTAAATGTTAAACAGGCTTACAAAGCAACCAACCTCTTAATTTCAATCGGCAACCAAGGTGCGATTGACAATTTTATTTTGGCTAAAGCATCGGTGGCAGTTGGCTGTTAATATTTTCAAAGTTAAGCTGATTGTCAGGTATTAAGACCGCTCTGAAGGTACGTCTTAATACATCACTTGTGAACACCTATTACAAGAGAACCAACTCGGCTGAACCACACGATCAAGCTAAAATACACAAATAATGACTCGGTCTTTCAAACACAGAAACGAACAGCTTAGTACAACAGGTTGTTCATATTATAACTAATGAATGAGAAATGCAATTACAATTAGAGAATTGAGCCGGTTAACAGCTAAATCTAACCACAAGGTCCCTCTTTGTATAATGGCAACCTGTGTCTTAGTACAATTGCTCCGGCTGTATTTACGACCAAGGGCTGATTAATTAGAACATTAATGGTTCAAATGCCTCTGAGCACTATGGGACTTAACTTCTGAGGTCATCAGCCCCCTAGAACTTAGAACTACTTAAACCTAACTAACCTAAGGACATCACACACATCCATGCCCGTGGCAGGATTCGAACCTGCGACCGTAGCGGTCGCTCGGTTCCAGATTGTAGCGCCTAGAACCGCTCCGCCACCCCGGCCGGCCAACATTAATGATCGGGTACAAACCAGAAGGGAAAGGCTATATAATAGCGGGACAAATTTTCAAACGACGACTAGTGTGTTGGCGCAATACTACTGCCTATATTTACTACCAAAGAGCCGACCGAGGAAAGCTAAAAGGGTCGGGTACAAAGCAGAAAATAATGAGGGGGTCAGGTAGACAATGAAACAAATCACAACGAGCATTACAGAATGTTACTCTCCTTTATCAGCAAGCTGTTCCATGGATCCACGGTGCGTCGCAGCGGTTACTGAATAGTGCCGATGGAAGCCAGGTATAAGAGGGCAGACAGGCACCGAGCGGTCGACCGACACGAATGTGGCCAACCAGCCGATGGGATATCGACCTGTTGCTTGCAGTCGACGCTGACCCTGATGAAGTACTCCGGTATCCTCGCTCTGCGCAGGCCCTCCTTGCGCAGCTCGCGTCTTCGGCCGCTCGGACCTCGTGATCACCTCTTGTCGCGTCGCTACCGCGCCTCCCCTTATATATATCGGCAAGCAAAGACCTTCTAAGGACACAACCCACAGATACAACTCTTCGCCACAGATAATGGCAATGGGGCCGCAAGAGGGATAGTCGATATTACACCTGAGCTAATAGCACCAGACAGGTCTACTAACTCAATGGCGTCACGGCTCGCAGGGAACACACCTTTCTACTTTTAGAATGGTATGACGGAACGGGCCTGCGCAGCGGCCATCGATTCTGTATGGTTTCTCTGCAGTTTTAAGGACTCGAAAAGGGGATGACTTTGAAGAACCAGTGTGGAAAACGCAATTCGCCCTGAAGCTGATTTTCCATCTCGATGTAAGGGCATTCCCTCCAGTGCCTCAAAAGCAGACGCATAGGGACAGGCAGTCCCTTATGTTTCCTGATACATATACAAGAAGGAATGTTAAGGCTTTCTGAATACTGGGATGCCGCGACGACTTGACGCTAGCTCGGCTGTTGAAGTTGCTTTCCCTCTAGCTCCTTCTCTCTCAAAAATAGTCGCCAAAACTGTTGGCACATTTATCCCATTGCGACACTAGCCGGTCGATTCCATCCTTAAAGAAGCTAGTAGGCTGCTGTCGGATCTAGTCCTGGACACAGTCACACACTTTGGCGTCCGTTGGGAATCTATGTCCGCGAATAGCTTGTTTTCGAGGTCCAAACACATGAATATCACACGGTGACAGGTCTGGACCGTACGATGGATGTTCCAGCTTTCCCCACCGAAACTGCTGCAATGTCGTCTTCACCGCAATGGCCGTGTGTGGGCGGGCATTATCATGCAGGAGGATAACGACACTGAACAACATGCCTCGGCGTTTCGACTTGATGGCTTGTCTAAGGTTCTGTAATGCGGCTTGACAACGCTGGACATTGATGGTGGTTCCCTGTACCAGTAACTCAACACGCAGTGGGCCCTTGTGTTAAAAAATGAATGACATCTTGATCTTACCAGAACTGTTGTGCACAGCATTTGACTTCTTTGGAGGTGGTGAAGTCGCATATTTCCACTGCTTGCTCTGACGCTTGCTTTCCGGTTCAAAATGGTGACACCATGTTTCGCCACCTGTTACAATACGCGACAGAAAGCCGTATTTCTACTCATGGTAACGTTGCAGATGACTCAAAGACAGTGCCATTCGAGTATTGCCCTGTTCGGCGGTCAGCTGTTGGGGAAACCACTGCGCACAGATTTTCCGAAAGTTCAAGTGTATGAAACGTCCCCTTTGAACAGTTATACGTGACTGTGCTTAAACTGACACACAATATTTTTTTTAGCGCAACGCAATCTGACTTTCAAAATCCCTACAAAAAAAAATGGCCCGACTAACATTAACCTATGCGTTTCACAAATCGCTTACCTCACAAAAATCTTGGTTACTCCCACTACTGCAATACAGCTAGCGCCACTACTGCCAGCTAAATAAAAGATTCAAACTATGGAAGGCACTAACTACTGATAGGGATAGTTAGCAAATGAAAGATATTAATAGAGAACAAACAATGTATTTACCTTAATATCATCATAATATATATAGCAGTTCATGACAAATTACAAAACTCCGCCATCTCTCTCCCCACATCCGCCACTGCTGGCGGCTCACCTCCAACTGCGCAACGCTACGCGCTGTTCACATCCAGCTGCCGCTGCCCAACACTACAATAGCAGACAACAATACAAACTAACCACAGACTGCACACAGCACAGTCAGTGATTTTCATACAGTAAGAAAATCTAAACAGCCTACTTACATAGCCCCCATGCTTCCCACAAAAATTTTTACAAATTGTTTTGGGCAGTGGCCAATAATGATTTGATAAAAATTTTCATAATTACAATAACAAAGAAACCAAATGCACACACTTATTGATACAATGTTGGTCAAAAGCTAAACTTTCTCACAGTCCATAAAGACAGTCCTAATCGTTCATCACAGTAACGTTGCAGTGTTTTTCTCAAAGTTTGAGCAGTAAATGAAAGTGCACACAGAAGTAGTGGATTTCCATGCAGTCTTCAAGGAGTAGTGTTGTCCTTCCAACGAAAAGACAGTGCTGACTCTTGACATGCAGACAGGTAATGGGCCACAACAGAACAAACCCACAACAGAGTCATTCGAAGTTTTGAAGAATAATGGTAGGTAGGTCATCACAGAGCAGACCCACTGTAGTTCTGGTAGAGATTACGGTATTGGTGGGCCACCAGAGGTGCAGATCCACTGTAGTCCTTGTAGAGATGGCCAGCAGCCATCTGTTGTGACTGTGCAGGTGCACAATCACCATAGCAGACCCACTGTAGTTCTGGTAGAGACTACGGTATTGGTGGGCCACCAGAGGTGCAGACCCACTGTAGTCCTTGTAGAGATGGCAGCAGCCATCTGTTGTGACTGTGCAGGTGCACAATCACCATTGAAGAGTCTTGCGGATAATATAGCAAGTCCATAACCACCACTTGTGCACTCACAAAGTTTTTGGGATTGTCCTTAGAACCAGCAATGCTGTTATCCAGTCCCTTGCTGAATTATTAACACACGTGTAAATACTAACAGTCCCTACTTCTCACATATTGTCCATCTACTATGACCAACAGAAACGTGTGCAGTGAAATGGAACTTACAAGTTAATAATATGATGAACTGGTGTCAGTTACAGTTATATAACATAAGAATACAATTACAAAGATACAAAATACATCATTAAGGAACATAACAATACAGATAACATTTGTAGTACAGGCTTTACAAAAGAATCGAAATAACATATACATCAGTGTTATAGGAATTATGACATAAGTACATACATAAAAGATCAGAACAACTTTTGAAACATCAACTTCACACATGAGCAACAAAACAGAACAGATAAATAATGTCTAAACATCTTTACAAAGTAAATAACATATTATCAGAGAATTCTACAACGTAAATCTAATTGGCTAAACACATAAAGACAGGAAAAAGACAAATACACAAGGGTACACAAACACATAGTGGGATAACACAAGGAAAGGACAGGGTTTGCTTTACTGCAGTATTTTGCAAACAAAACTTTCTTTACTTCTTGGAGATCTCCCTTCATTCATCATTATTCCCAAAAAGTCCTATCTATACCTCCTTCCTGTATTCTATTCATATTTCTTTCAAAATAATTATTTCTCAGTGCACAATACCCATTTTTGCCAAATCTGTTTCTTATAGCTTCTCAATGCTTTTCTTCCAATTCATCACAACTCGTTCTCTTATATAGCCTACCCCACTTTATGGTAACTTAAATCTACTGAGCTCAGATGCTAAACTAAGGGACGAGGCAATGCAGCAGCACAAAACAATTAACACAAACAGCAATGACAAAAATACAAATGCCAAAGCAAGCAGCATAAATTAGCAGAGCAATTGCAATATTACAACTAATATGAGGCAGTGAGCAACAAACAAGAAAAATAAATCGGTAGTAAACTGGCTTAGCAGAGTAACACAAACTAAAATTCAGTAGCACTATGCCTGGCAAACAGCAGCAGAAAATGAAATACCTAAATATGACATAGCTCAAGCAGAAAAAACAGTACACTAAGGACAACAATGCAGACAAGGGAAATGTATATTCACATCTTAATGTCTATGTAATTAAAGTGGTGCACCACAAGAAATTATTCTACCAAAAAGTTACCAAGTACTTGAAAAGAAAATTATGAATGCAGTTCCTGTGAAGGTAAATGTCATTTTGTACTCCCTCATTTTTTTGAAAAAATTATTATTTACTCGATCTGTAGACAGAAAATATTTATATTAGTACATCTATAAAATTTTATTTTAAGCAATGCTGCAGTGCAGCTAGAAACTAGATATCAAATGAAATAAGCAACTATGTACAAAGTAAAGCATAAGAACATCATTCAGTAGTCATTAGGCATTTCATAAGTTAGTAGAAAAATCTCTCAACTAGAGAGACAGTAGTTATAATCAGGTGTATAGACATAAAAATATTTCTCGTCATTTCATTAGGCATTTCAGTAAATCATAAATTAAGAGCTCCACAGTGTAATCATATGTTATCAAGTTCGACCGTGTCGTTTTTCTGATGCTTTCTACAAAGGAACGTCAATAGCAAGGATAATGGCTTCCCTTTTTTTTTACACCTGTGCCTCTGGAAGGCACACGCTAATGGCTTTTTTCAAGGCGACTGTCGCCCAGTTGGGTGCCCACGACGCATTAGGTGCAGGTGGTCACTTAACTTTCTTACCGAAATATTTACGACACCAGTTTGGATTACAGTGGCAGTCTCATATAAAAAATTTCACCGGTCGAGAATTTTCGTTGCAAATGTGTAGAAACAAAATCCTATGAATATAACAGTGTGCAAAAAATTTTCGCCTGCTTTGCGATACATTCACGCATTTACACACATTTCATAACTCTTAAAGTATGATTCTTGGTTTCCAACAACCTTTTTCACAAACCAGAGTCCCTAACCACTACTCATAATTCCTTACCTTATTCGTCGACACTTCTTCAATATTTCATCATTACAGATATGTAGCATATTCAAATAACTCATATAGCATCAGCTTACTGATCATAAACATACCGCAACAGCATAATACACATAGTCATCGTGATAATAACATCATAACACCTCAGTCAACTCTCAAAATCGTTGTAGCTTCCTCCAATAATTTCAAAACCTAAAAAAATTCTCTGCTCATGTCAAAAGTGTCATCTGCCTCAAACGTACTTTAAAAATCACGATCCCATACCAAATACATCATTCAAAGCTCTCATAATATCACAATGGTTCCGAAAAAATATGAACAGTTCACAAAGTACAGACAAAATACAATTTGGTAAGTGTGAAGTTACCCAACTGTGTAATTGCGTAAACATGTGTCACTGACGTAGTAAAAAAAAAGTTTATCTCTCAGTTAAATGATCAGATAGCTGTGTAATTTCTGTGTTGGAGAAGTATGGTACCAATGTGTAAAGTTGTATAAGCAAATACCATATTAGCTAGGGCTCCTTGTGCTTGCCAAACACATGGTACACAAAGTAGGCGTGTACCCCCCTGAGGATTAATGTAATTATACCCTCAGGTGTTACAGATTATTGCAATGGAATGAAATGTATCACGGAAAAACTTCGTATCATTGTACTTCAAATATCTTTAAAAATAAATGTTTTAAGTACAAAATTAATCACTCAAATACGTGTCCTGTAGCGCTAAATGTGCATCTTGCTGTAAGATAATTCTGTGGAAGTGTCGTAATTATCATCCTCGGAAAGCTAAGTTCTGCAGAAGTCAATGTACTTAACCCATCATAAACGAAAGTGAAATGCTTTGCATATAGATATCGTAATTATCACGTACCTTACCGTGATCAAGAAAGTACTTTAATGTAACGTATTGTTGTGCTACGAAAAAGGCTGTCTCATTGTAGCTATACCACAAAAGTTACTACTAAAACATGTTTTACTTTCCAGAAGAATTCAGTAAAACTGTGCAGATATAAAACAGATACACCGCAAAAGCAACATTGTAAATTGTCACTCATTAGTAGCGTCATGATAAAATCGTGTAGCTGTCACATAAACTAACCACTGTGTCATCTGGTATCTCACAGAAAGTACTTTAAATCCAGAATGTATTTTCAAGTAAACCAAAATGTTGCATTAAAATCTCATTAGCAGTACTGGTAAACGTTCTAAGTATGTAAGCCTTATAGTCGTTACATAATCGTGCAACTAACAAGCAAGAATGTACACACACAATAACACTGTGTTGTCCGTTCACAATAACAATGCATTCATAATTTCTGTTTAAATAAGTTCTCTGGTTCTTGACTGGATATTTAACTTCAAACATTGTTGCATATTAACAGATTCTTAAGTCTGACAAAGCATACTTGAAATGTGAAGTGAAAAGTTTTATGGCAAAGACAAAGTTAAAAAGCAGATTATCTTTCAATAAACGGTTTTACATGTGAAATGTGGTGCAATCCTTTACTCTTCCTAGTACGCAGAGGTTCAACTTGAACGGAATTATCATGCGGTATACGTCGGTGAGGAATGCTAAAATTTTTCTCAAGGTTAGTGTCCATGTTATTTTTCTCTGAGCCAGCCGGGGCACGCGGCTGCTTGCAGTGCGAGTCATTGTCTGTTCCTTTGTTGGCGCGTGTCGTTATTGGGATCAGGATTCCTAGCTTCTACAAATTCACGTTGTCGAAAGTGCCCTGTTCTGTTTGAATCCCGCCAGTTCTGATGCAATTCAGGTCTGTCGTTACGATCATATCGTCTGTCATCATGTCAGTAGATTCCATAGTTTCTTTCTTGTCGGTCACGTGGTGGAGAATTTCTCCCTGAATCGTAACTGTGCGCCGAACTGTTGCGTCTGAAGTTATTCTGCCTCCCTTGATAATAATTATTTTGGTTCCCACATTGCCTGTTTCTCTGATTGTCTCTGTGATAGTCATTACCGTGGAGAGGTGATCTTTCCCTGTAATTATTACTACTCTGCCAATGGTTGTCATACGTGTGGTGTCTGTTTAGGTCACGATATGTGTTGTGAGAATAGCCTTGTCGTGTCCAGTTATTATTTCTTTCATCACGGAATTGTGACAGATGTGACCTGTAATTGTTGTGCTCCTGCTTCCGCGTTCCCCGATTGTCAGTGTCAATTTCCAGTTCTTGTAACAGTCCCTGAAAAGCCTCAATGTCTTCTTTGCAACGTCCTGCTAAAATAATATGTCGTAAATGTTCAGGCAATTTGAGTAAGCAAATGTGGATGAGTTCTGAGGGGCTGTATGGGTTTGAAAGATACTGATTCTTATGCAACATGTCTTCAAAATATTTGACAAGACTGGAAAATTCAGATTGTTCAAAGTGTTTCATCATCATGATGCTATGTTTTACTCGGTCTTGTGTAGCTTGAGACCAATATGCTGAGAGGAAGGCATGATAAAATTCTCCTTCACTGTGGCAATCGTGAATGACCGATCGCATTCTTACAGCTGGTTCATTCTCTAAGTAGCCACAAATAAATTCTAATCTGTGTTCTAATGACCAGTTGGAAGGAAAACAATGAGAGAATTGATGGAGCCATGCTTGTGGATGAATGTCGTTGCCAGAATTCTTAAATGTTTTGAATTTACGTGTAGTAATGAACAGCTTATAGTCAAAATCATCATGTCGGCGAGTCGCATATCGGTCATTGTTACGTCGTGTCGGCGGTTCCATCTCAAAATTCGGTGCACCTTGCCAATTTCTTTCATAATTTCCGAAATGCCCTGTGTTATTATTTTGCGGCTTTTCCGTATTTCTAAGTCCCTCTTCCCGTGTTGGAGCACGAGTGTCCTCTGAAATACGTAATTCTTGTATTACCTGTGTCAGCTGATCTTGTACTTCCCGGATTTCTCTTTGGTGTTGTGTATTAATTTGATTCTGATTTTGTTTGAATTTCCTAATTTGTTCACGCTCTTCTGTGTCTTTAAAGACTACCGGTTTTGTGTCATTCAGATTATCATCTACCTTCGTAGATAAATTAGTGAACTGATCCGAAAGTTCAGCTACTTTCTCCGATAGTGTACTTATTTCCTCAGTGTGTTTTTCTGAACCAAGTTTCAGAGTATCTACTGTGTCCTTTAAGTTTTCCTGAGTTTTTGCAAGTTGCGTAACCGAATCGGTAGATGCAACTGAGTCAAATTTAGCTTTCAAGGTCTCATGATTTTCATGAACAATAGTTTGCAGTTCTTTTATGGCTGCTTCGTGATTCTGTAATGAATTTTCGTGCCGCGAAAAAATAGGTTGGAAATGTTCACAAATTTGTGTTTTTACGTCATTACAGACTTTTTGACATTTCTATTCGATGTTATGTAACTCAGTAGTTAAGTCTTCTCGTATTTGTTCAAGAGTTTGTTCCAATGAGTCTAACTTTTGAAGCTGTTGCTGTGTTTGTCTCTGATTTTGTTCCATCGTTTGTAACTTTTGAAGATTTTGTCCCATTTGTTTCTGATTTTGTTCAAGTGTTGTGTCTAACTTTTGTAGCTTTTGTCCCATTTGTTGCATTAACTGTAATAACAATCCACTGGTGTCTGAAATCTGTTCCTCTACGCTTTTCGGCAGTGAATTTGCATCGGCAACATTGACATTTTGACAAGCAGAAAATGTGTCTTGACTTATTTGAGAAAACGGTGAGGACGCAAAACCTGAATCTGCAGTATTTGCAAGATTGTGTCCTGTCATTCCCGATTCCTGAGGAGAGCTGTTGCCGACCGATCGACCGATAATGCTTCCCTGTTCACTATTTGTTTCACTGTCTACACCATTGTTTGCCGCCCACTCCATTTCCATATGCACTATTACCAAATTACTACTTTCAATGTCTGTTACTTCATTACACAGTGGTGCTGATAAGCTACGCTCGTCGTCACTATTATTTCTCAGTTTACTTTGGAGCCTAGTGTTACATTTTTCACACACCATTATTGTCACAATATTTCACACGATAACACAGAAAAGCACAATTTGAAGAGCAAAAATAAGAGAACACATTAACATAGCACTGAAAATAATATGTAGTTAATTGCAAGTGCAGCTGCGAAATATTTGGTGCAAATCTACATGCATGCCACAACTGCTTTACTGTACAACAATGAAAAACTACAACTACAATGGAAATTCTCTCTATAATTGCGCGCTGGCAATAAACAAAAGCTACACTAATTACACAAACTACAAGAAAAAAATCAGAAGATTCCAGTGAGGTATCCTGGCAGGGTCGCCATATGAAACGTCCCCTTTGAACAATTATACGTGACTGTGCTTAAACTGACACACAATATTTTTTTTTAGCGCAACGCAATCTGACTTTCAAAATCCCTACAAAAAAAATGGCCCTGACTAACATTAACCTATGCGTTTCACAAATCGCTTACCTCACAAAAATCTTGGTTACTCCCACTACTGCAATACAGCTAGCGCCACTACTGCCGGCTAAATAAAAGATTCAAACTATGGAAGGCACTAACTACTGATAGGGATAGTTAGCAAATGAAAGATATTAATAGAGAACAAACAATGTATTTACCTTAATATCATCATAATACATTCCTGGAAATGGAAAAAAGAACACATTGACACCGGTGTGTCAGACCCACCATACTTGCTCCGGACACTGCGAGAGGGCTGTACAAGCAATGATCACACGCACGGCACAGCGGACACACCAGGAACCGCGGTGTTGGCCGTCGAATGGCGCTAGCTGCGCAGCATTTGTGCACCGCCGCCGTCAGTGTCAGCCAGTTAGCCGTGGCATACGGAGCTCCAGCGCAGTCTTTAACACTGGTAGCATGCCGCGACAGCGTGGACGTGAACCGTATGTGCAGTTGACGGACTTTGAGCGAGGGCGTATAGTGGGCATGCGGGAGGCCGGGTGGACGTACCGCCGAATTGCTCAACACGTGGGGCGTGAGGTCTCCACAGTACATCGATGTTGTCGCCAGTGGTCGGCGGAAGGTGCACGTGCCCGTCGACCTGGGACCGGACCGCAGCGACGCACGGATGCACGCCAAGACCGTAGGATCCTACGCAGTGCCGTAGGGGACCGCACCGCCACTTCCCAGCAAATTAGGGACACTGTTGCTCCTGGGGTATCGGCGAGGACCATTCGCAACCGTCTCCATGAAGCTAGGCTACGGTCCCGCACACCGTTAGGCCGTCTTCCGCTCACGCCCCAACATCGTGCAGCCCGCCTCCAGTGGTGTCGCGACAGGCGTGAATGGAGGGACGAATGGAGACGTGTCGTCTTCAGCGATGAGAGTCGCTTCTGCCTTGGTGTCAATGATGGACGTATGCGTGTTTGGCGCCGTGCAGGTGAGCGCCACAATCAGGACTGCATACGACCGAGGCACACAGGGCCAACACCCGATCTCCTACACTGGCCGTACACCACTGGTGATCGTCGAGGGGACACTGAATAGTGCACGGTACATCCAAACCGTCATCGAACCCATCGTTCTACCATTCCTAGACCGGCAAGGGAACTTGCTGTTCCAACAGGACAATGTACGTCCGCATGTATCCCGTGCTCTAGAAGGTGTAAGTCAACTACCCTGGCCAGCAAGATCTCCGGATCTGTCCCCCATTGAGCATGTTTGGGACTGGATGAAGCGTCGTCTCACGCGGTCTGCACTTCCAGCACGAACGCTGGTCCAACTGAGGCGCCAGGTGGAAATGGCATGGCAAGCCGTTCCACAGGACTACATCCAGCATCTCTACGATCGTCTCCATGGGAGAATAGCAGCCTGCATTGCTGCGAAAGGTGGATATACACTGTACTAGTGCCGACATTGTGCATGCTCTGTTGCCTGTGTCTATGTGCCTGTGATTCTGCCAGTGTGATCATGTGATGTATCTGACCCCAGGAATGTGTCAATAAAGTTTCCCCTTCCTGGGACAATGAATTCACGGTGTTCTTATTTCAATTTCCAGGAGTGTATATATAACAGTTCATGACAAATTACAAAACTTCGCCATCTCTCTCCCCACATCCACCACTGCTGGCGGCTCACCTCCAACTGCGCAACGCTACGCGCTGTTCACATCCAGCTGCCGCTGCCCAACACTACAATAGCAGACAACAATGCAAACTAGCCACAGACTGCACACAGCACAGCCAGTGATTTTCATCGTCTTCCAGTGACTAGCACCCCTCCGCCCCTCAAGGAATCTTTTGCGCCATTCCACAACACTTGAACGACTCAGACTGTACCCACCGTACACAGCCTTCGATAAATTTCACGGCCTCCAACTCCCTCCGCCGCCAAAAATCGGATCACTCCTCGTTGTTCCTGCTTACTCGCCTGCGTGTTCGGTAGTGGACGATAACTTGTGTGACCACCTTCTCTTCGGCGTGAAATGACACTGGCGCTGTGCATCATTAAACGTGACGCACATGTCATTCTCTCAACCAATAGATGGCGCCACCATACCCGCAGTTACGTAGTGTCACTGTACGTGTAAGGCAGAGGTACACACAGTGACCAGCTCCCATTTAGTTTCGATAACCTACTGCCGCTGGCAGGGCCGTTTCCCCTCCGGGGACACCGAGAAGAGTACGGAGAGACAATTTTGAGAGAATTCGGTTTTGAGTCTTAGTCAAGAGCGGTCTGGCCTTGTCACCAACGACAGCGCTCCAGCTGAGAGATTCCTGTGGTTGCAGATGTTTGCGGACTGGCGCCAGACTTACAGAAGTGGACGTTGCCTCCAGCTCGGTGGGGGAGAGGCAGATTACGGCTTCAGATCTCTGAAGGCATCTTTTCAGTGGTGAGCGTTGCTTTGGTCCGTCACTGATAGACTCAGGAATCAGGACATGAATGCGAGTTCAAGACAGAAATTTTCTGATGGATTGAGTCGTGTAGGGGTTGCTGGCGTCGCGTTTCGAATTCCTGGCACCACCAGCTCGATGTGTCATACGATACCCACCTGGTTTCAGGCCACTAAGACCTTTGCTCGAGGTTGCTGATTGGGTGCGAGGTGTGTTGTGGTGCGAGGAGGGCGGTGTGAGAGGTCCGCCCGGCAAGTAAGGCGAGCAGCTGCGCAAGCGTCTTGAGCACGGAGTCCGGCGAGTGGCTGGTGAGTATAACGCTGGGCCGATCTGAATCCGTGGCTGACTTCGAGTGCCGTCTTTGTGCGTAGCATGCCCAAAATGTTCTGGTACCTGGCACGATGATTAGAGGGTCGAAGCCAGTTTCGCTGGGCTGAAATCTGGGCCCACTTTTGGAACCGGCAAGCTTCAGTTTCGATTCGTAAAATCCCGTTAAGTTTTGGATTTTTAGGTCTCAGCTGTTATTATTGAAGCATTGCCTGTTTTTCATTTCGTAATTTTGCTAAACTGAAGCTCTTATCATGGAAGGCCTGCCTGTTTTCTGTTTGGAAATTTTACTTAACTGAAGCCGTTATTCAAGAATGCCTACCTCTTTCCTACACTAATGGCCATTAAAATTGCTACACCACGAAGATGACGTGCTACAGACGCGAAATTTAACCGACAGGAAGAAGATACTGTGATATGCAAATGATTAGCTTTTCAGAGCATTCACACGAGGTCGGCGCCGGTGGCGACACCTACAACGTGTTGACATGAGGACAGTTTCCTAGCGACTTCTCATACACAAAGAGCAGTTGACCGGCGTTGCCTGGTGAAACGTTGTTGTGATGCCTCGTGTAAGGAGGAGAAATGCGTACCATCACATTTCCAACTTTGATAAATGTCGGATGGTAGCCTATCGCCATTATGGTTTATGGTATTGCAACATTGCTGCTCGCCTTGGTCGAGATCCAATGACTGTTAGCAGAATATGGAATCGGGGGGTTGAGGATGGTAATACGGAACGCCGTGCTGGATCCCAACGGCCTCGTATCACTAGCAGTCGTGATGACAGCCATCTTATCCGCATGGCTGTAACGGATCGTGCAGCCACGTCTCGATCCTTGAGTCAACAGATGGGGACGTTTGCAAGACAACAAGTATCTGCACGAACAGATCGACGACGTTTGCAGCCGCATGGACTATCAGCTCGGAGACCATGGCTACAGTTACCCGTGACGCTGCATCACAGACAGGAGTGCCTGCGATGGTGTACTCAACGATGTACCTGGGTGCACCAATGGCAAAACGTCATTTTTTCGGATGAATCCAGGTTCTGTTTACATCTTCATGATGGTCGCATCCGTGTTTGGCGACATTGCGGTGAACGCACATTAGAAGCGTGTATTCGTCATCGTCATACTGCTGTATCACCCGGCGTGATGGTATGGGGTGCCATTGGTTACAGGCCCCCGTCACCTCTTGTTCGCATTGACCGCACTTTGAACAGTGGACGCTACATTTCAGATGTGTTACGACCCGTGGCTCTACCCTTCATTCGATCCCTGCGAAACCCTACATTTCAGCATGTTGCAGGTCCTGTGCGGGCCTTTCATGATACAGAAAACGTTCGAGTGCTGCGCTGGCCAGCACATTCTCCAGATCTCTCACCAATTGAAAACGTCTGGCCAATGGCGACCGAGCAACTGGCTCATCACAATACGCAAGTCACTACTCTTGATGAACTGTGGTATCGTGTTGAAGCTGCACGGGCAGCTGTACCTGTACATGCCATCCAAGCTCTGACTCAATGCCCAGGCGTATCAAGGCTGATATTACGGCCAGAGGTGGTTGTTCTGGGTACTGATTTCTCAGGATCTATGCACCCAAATTGGGTGAAAATGTAATCACATGTCAGTTATAGTATAATATATTTGTCCAATGGATACCCGTTTATCATCTACATTTCTTCTCGGTGTAGCAATTTTAATGGCCAGTAGTGCATTTAGTAATTTTACTTAATCTGGTATCACTGAAGGCCTGCGTGTTTCTTTTTGGTAACTTCGTTTAAGCGAAGCTTTTATCATTGAAGGGCTGTTTTTTTATATTTGGTAATTTTACTTAACTCATTCAGAACCTCTGGCTACAATTGTGTACATTAAATTTTACTGCATTTTAGTTGCAATGAAATATTTTCCACAGTAACCTCGTGTATACATTTTCGAATTTTCCAACTTTTTATAATGTACAACTGCTGCCAACTATTGGGCTTCTCTGTAAAAATATGAACAAGTCAACGTAGCAGCTTGTGACCGCCAGAATATACGGAAGTGGTTAATTAGTTAAATTCCACAGTATAAATGAACATTATTATCGCTGTGTCCGCGGTTCGTGGTCTTGCGGTAGCGTTCTCGCGTCCCGCGCACGGTGTCCCGGGTTCGATTCCCGGTGGGGTCAGGGATTTTTCTCTGCCTCGAGATGACTGGATGTTGTGTGTCTTTCATCATTATTTCATCCTCATTCGCTCGCTAATCGCTCTAGTGGCGTTAAGGGACTTGTGGAGCGGCGGTCGAACCGCCCCGTGATGGGTCTCCCGGGTACGAATGCCATACGCTCATTCATTCATTATCGTTGATTTGCGAGGCAATTATTGAATGATCAGTTTATTTATTACAACAGTGAATATTTCAAAATTGGTTATTTCATGAAACTTCGTGACAAATTAAAGCTGTGTGGCGGACCGAGATTCTAAATCGGGACCTTTGCCTTTGGCGGGCGAGAGCTCTACCAACGAAGCTACCCAGGCACGACTCACAAGCTGTCCTCACAGCAGGAGAGCTTCTGTAATGTTTGGAAAGCAGGAGACGAGGTACTGGCGGAAGGAAAATTGTGAGGATGGGTCGCCAGTTTTGCTTGGGTAGCTCAGTTGGTAGAGCACTTGCGTGCGAAAGGCAAAAGTCTCGGTCTAGCACGCAGTTTCAATTTGCCAGGAAGTTTCATATCAGTGCACACTCCAGTGCAGAGTGAAAATTTCATTACGGAAACATCCCCAAGACTGTGGCTAAGCCATGTCTCCGCAATATCCTTTCTTCCAGTAGTGCTAGTCCTGCAAGTTTCGCAGGAGAACTTCTGTGAAGTTTGTAAGGCAGGAGACGAGGTACTGGCGCAAGTGAAGTTGTGAGGGCGAATTGTGAGTCGTGCTTGGGTAGCACAGTCTGTAGCTGGCTCGGTAATTCGGCGTGTTCGGTCAGAGGGTTAGCTACCCTCTGTAATAAAAGAAGTGAACGTATGGATCAAGAATGAACCTGACCGGCTGTCATGGGACGTCCGCAACGACGAAATGCAACGAACAAGAACGAAGAAAAAGTAGATTAAAAAAAAAATTTTTAGAACACTTGCCTGTGAAAGGCAAAGGTTCCGAGCTCGAGTCTCGGTCCGGCACATAGTTTTAATCTGTCAGGAAATTTCATATCAGCGCACACTCCGCTGCAGAGTGAGATATTCAGTCTTGGTTATTTTAGTCCGCAAAAGGAAGAGTACAAAGTATTTTACAAACGTGTACGTACTTTTATATAAATCTTATATCTAAAATCATTAAGAAGTGGTCTACGAGAATTACAGCATAAGGAAAAATTGTCCTTCCTCCAGAAAAATTCAGGACTGAAAGGGTTAACTGAAGCAGTTACTGAAGAAGGCCTGCCTGTTTTCTATTCAGTCATTTTACTGAACTCAGGCTCTTATCATTGAAGGCCTACCAGTTTTCTATTTCATAATTTTACTTAAATGAAGCTGTTATTACTGAAGGCCTGCTGTTAATTAAATTAAGAGCTATTCTTAATTTCGGCTAGCTGAAACTCTTATTAATCAGAGCCTTCCTGTTTTATTGCCCTATTATTGAGATCTGACATCTTACTCAAAGTGTATATTGAAACTAATTGAAATTGTGCATGGCAAAGGAGTGCCTGTTTCAGAGGTGTTACGTCGTCATGGTAGTAACAGGAAATTACACTTGATGATTCATGGGCCCTAACCTTTCTACTTACATCCCTTTATCCATAATTGTAGATGTCACAGACTGTTTTACCTCCATATAACGTTTCTCTTCTATTTCAGCTTCCGCTTGCACTCGTCCTAGTGGATTGTTGGCAACACATTTCTTCGTAAAGCTGCCCTTAGGGTGTCTTCTCCCAAACTTCAACGCCTTGCATGATTACTACTCACGTATAAAATGGGCGGTCCCATTGTTTATGTCTCAACGCAGAAGCCTGCCTTACGCAAGATAATCTGTACTGACGATATTTCCATCTATCATCTCACTTCCAGTGAGCCCACCAGACGGTCTGCGATGTAACATAGATTTTTACACTTGTTTATTAATGGTTTATTACTTCTTATTATGGGTAATACACTTGCATGTGCTCGTGTAGGGTAAATAAAATCGAGCAAACTGGCTTTAGTGTAGACTGGACCTAGTTTAGACATTCCTGCTCATCCTCTTATTTAAATTGTAGTGAAAGACCGGCATTTATGGGTTCATCCGCGAAGGGTTCCTGCACGTTATCCCTTTCGTAGCTGTTATATTATTTGCATTATGCACCTCATCTTAGGATCAGCATATAGAACTCCCGTGCTGACGCAATCAAGTACCAAACTTACTGGTGTAAGTCAAGGTTCCACGAATGGCATCTTGCAAACTGTGATCTCTAACAGAATATTGATTGCTAAAACGATGAATCTGCTGATAGGCGGATGTAAGGAAGTACTTACGGTCCATGCACAACGATGTTGATAATTAGGCTAATGAGCAGAGATACGGTACTTGCTTTTAGTACTGAAAGCTATGAGTTTTGACCTCGGTGGAATATAACAGAGAGGTGAGGCAGCAACAGGAAAGACTTGACCGTTTCAGCAGTTTTTGTTTGTGGTCGGCCGTACGCGACACAAACTTCAAGGGAGCAGAATGCAAAGAGAAGGCGGCCCGGCAGTTTCTTCTCTGCTGTCAGCTGTCTGCGCAGCACGCAACCCACACTGAAGCGAAGGCGCTGCCTGTGTATACCACTCCTGCTCATCTAGGACGAGCCTTGCCATCTCAGCACGTTGCTTCCTGAATTCTCCGTAAATTTTCCGGTAAGTAAGTTATTTATCTTTGTTACAGCAGAGGCAAAAATGAAGCTTAATGTAGAGCAGAACATTTTTTTAATCTTAACATTTGAATTTGTGCATAGTATGCAGCATTATTATCTACTCAGTATTACTTACAAAGATGTGTGCTGTTGCCCATTGAAACACGACTGTATGTTACTCACAACAGAGACATGATTATGATCATCAACGTCCGTCAGAAGTACTTGACGGAAGATCAACATCCATTCAGGTTTCAGCAGATTTGCATTCACCTGATAATGACAGGTTGGATGAAATTACACCAAATGCAAATCACAGCACTGCATCAGCAGACACTGCAAGTGTTGGCTGTGATAGTCAGAGAGTGAGGCACATCTGCATGTTCTTCTGTTGTGCGTACACTTCCACAACAGGTGGCGCCATAATGATCGGATCAGTCTCCCCCCCCCCCCCCCCACTCCCTTCCGCCCTTTTATTTGTCACCTGTTGTGCACCTATGGACCTATCTGACTTCGACCGTGAATATGCCTAAGTATTAAATGGGCAACGGAACGATATTTACTTGCTTAAAAGAACATTTCTGAAATAAGTCACATTCGCAAGTAGCACATAAATCCTCCGAAAATATTTGTTACGAAAATCCCATAAATAATTCTGTAAAATGAGCCGAACAGATTATAATATTAGCGTAACTGCAAAAGTAAGCAAGCACACTCAGAGGTTGGAAATGTTGCAATATCACGAGCTGCTGAATATGAATATAATCCGTATCACAGTATAGCAGTCGGATCGAAATACCCCACTGCACGTAGACGCCACACCCATTAGAATTAACCTCTTTTTTCTCATTTGTCGGAGTCACAAACCTGAAGTGGGCAAACAGCAGTGGTATGGGAATGATGTAGCTAACAAAATGTTCAAATGAGTGTGAAATGTTATGGGACTTAACTGCTAAGGTCATCAGTCCCTAAGCTTACACACTACATAACATAATATCCTAAGGACAAACACACACACCCATGCCCGAGGGAGGACTCGAACCTCCGCCGGGACCAGCCGCTGTAGCTAACAATGAATGTATACATATTTTAATCTACGTTCTCTAGAAGCCCATTCATTGAAAATA
Organism: Schistocerca americana; assembly: GCF_021461395.2. Classification (NCBI taxonomy): domain Eukaryota; kingdom Metazoa; phylum Arthropoda; class Insecta; order Orthoptera; family Acrididae; genus Schistocerca; species Schistocerca americana. The sequence continues at coordinate 744,959,790 of NC_060122.1, read as the reverse complement.
CACGTATTTGATTAAATTGAACTAGAAGTTGCATTTGAAATTATTTGAACTTCTTTCGGAGTACGGAAAGAGAGCTTAATGGCGAAGCTAAATTACAAACTTGCTAACCTGTGCCTGAGGGATGATGTCGACTGATGTCGTTACGAGGTGGGTGGAGGCAGCAGCGAAATTTTAACACATCCGTTAGTTTCTAAGCACAGCCACTACAGCCTCTTGACATGCGCATAATCAGTCTGGTGAAGATAAAAGTCTTCCCGTCGACTCCCGCTAGTTGTGAGCTTTTCGGAAGCAATTAGTGCTATAATTCATTTACGTTTGTATATGAACGTCGATAGCATTTTCGCCACAGGTCCTAGTCATTACTGCGTGCAGGATCACCTGAGCAACAGGATCTAAATACACAGTTCGTCCTGTTTCTGCTACGAGTTATAAACCTGCGCATTGACAGTCTGTCGGATCAAAATCACATGTAAAAATTCTCTAACCTACCCAGTAGCTCTGGGATCAGTATGACACCAATTTGAATTTTCTGTTTGTTTCTTCAATGTAACATTTATGAAACTAGAGTGATGGCTGCTACGTTAGACAACAGTTGTAAAACACTTGCAACAATGAAAATATTATTTGATAGTCATTTTTGCACTCAAAGTTAGTCTCAGCAGTTGTTGGTCTACACTTACTAGCGCCACTGGGGACAACATGACTCCATAAGCACAATGGAACTATATGTCTCCCTCGTTCTCAGAGGCATTATTTTCAAGATATATCACCTTCTGTCTCTGAGCCAATTGTATTCAATGACATTTTGTTCAGTTTTATGTTTACAATACATTAAAACATATTCATGATTGTTTTTTGCACTGAGTACCACTGGGATCAGTATGACCACAATCTAAATTTCTTCTTGTTCTTTGAATGTAACATATATGAAAACAGAATGGTAAAAGTTACAATTAACAGCTTCAATGTACGTCTTTAGGTTAGTTCATTAAGATGCTGTGCATATACTCCGTGTAAATTACCTGGATTCTTTATAATCGTGGTAATAGGTGGGTTAATTGTTTTTGTTTACTGTCTTACTGCTCACGAACTTGCATTTGTTTGCAATGGAAAAATGTGATATAAGAAAAGATGGTTCATTGTAGGCTACCATGTGACGTTTTTTATTCAAATCGTGCGATTACATAATGTCGACCGTAATTCATTTCCTAGCCAAACGTGGAAGAGCATCGCATTGTCTGCTAACATTGCCATGTACTTTTACTAATAACACACTACACAAATATATTAACATACCGCGTTATGGTGCAATAATTCTTCTTATATGTGTGATGTCTTATAATTCATGTTCTGATTATCAGATTATTTTACTTTAAACATGTAAAACCAGCCTTCATGTTCCTTAATTACGGTAGGATTTAATCCACATTAGAAACACTAGTACGTCGTATGTCAAGTACAGCCCACTGAACTCTAAATACTGCACCTTACTGACTACCATCTGTTACGATGTTATGTTGTCAAATTGTCACACATACATCCAAACGTTGCAGGACAGATGATAGGAAATATAAAAGGCTGATTATAAATATGGAAAACAGCGACTGAAGAAAATTAAGAGAACAAAGACAGACGTAGTAAAGTATTTTGTACACCGCCTGTCCTTTAAAAGTAATTCATATATTTCCACAGAAATTAAGAAAATGTATATATGTATGTTATGTTTGTCCCCCAACCTCTCTAACACCACTTGACCCATTTCAACTAGACTTGGTAGACGTATCATGTACTGCCTGGAAAGAATCACTGTGGGTGATTAAAGCCGGCCTATCAAAGGGGTGAGGGCTTGGTGAAGAAGCAGTATACCCCAGGCCACAAAAAAGCCACTGTAGTTGTACAGTATTCTATAATGAGATCACTTACAACGCATCCCTTGATTGCGAAGTCGATGATATTTATGGCATTCGACATCCCACAAATTGTCTTCGACGCCACCACAATACTGGCTGCTAATGGCAACAGCGGGTTGGCCTGGATGTATCCAATGGTGAACACAGCATGAGGCTACAGAGAGTAGTTGAAATGTTTAATCGACGAGTAACTCACAACTGTGCTACAGTGCTAGTAGTGTTGATACAAAGCAGAGCAATACCAACGATAAAAAAGTAAACATTGCGTTACATCTACAACATCTACCGAAGTTGACGTCTCATCAGAATGGAACCCAAGAAATTTTGCAGATAAGTGGCAGATGAAAGATTAGCGTTTCTGCAAGATGAGTGGGTGAGGAACGGTGTTGTATACGCTCAGCTGCGTGGACAGTGTACATGAGGAGTACAATGACGACGATACGTGCTTAACAAATGAAAGTTATACTGAAACAGGTCTCCAGCCATGTAGTTCATCATTCTTGTCGGAGGCACAAATTTCGTCTATAGTGAAACGCAGCAAAGGGCAATCGTAGTCCGAAGAGCGGCTACTAAACATAATTGCGTTTTTGGAAGATCATGTACCGCGTAGTAAAAAAACCCATTATGAACAGATGTAGAATAAGTCCGCAGCAATATGACCATGTAGTGCATAACAATTACGGATATTCAAGGGAGGACAAGGCGCACATGTTACAAAAACTGGTGTTTACGGCTTTCAGGGATGCTCGATACAATGTACAGGATGTGCATGATAGTGGCCTACTACGTTACGCACATCAAACTGCGCGCGGGATATATCACAGTGATTTCAAGGGAAGCAGTGAATGGCTGCAAAACTTCAAACAGTGCTACAGAATTGGAAGACGTAAGATAACAACATTTCAATCAAAGCGTCAATTTGACGACGCTCATCAACCTGCGAGATCAGAACGAAAATTTATAAGTGCGATAAACAAACTTATTCCATCATTCTGTAACAAATTACTTTTCACCTCCAGCCTATCTGGATTTGGAGAGGAAATGCATATGAAGTACTCCTGGATATTACAGGCACCAAGAGAGTTTTATCAACATCAACTAACATCAGTGCCTTAACGCATTCGTACACAATTATGCCGACAATCTGGCTGGAAAGTTATTTATTGTGCTGCGAGAAGTTGGAGATGCTGTACCACCTTCGAGTCTTTGTAGCGTTCGGAATCTTGCAGGGCAGTAGGGAATATTTAGGTCACAGCAAGCAAGAGTGAGAAAATGGGCATAAGAGAATTACAACTAAGGTTTCATCACTGCTTTTGGAAACTAGCTGATTGAAATAACTCTTTTCTTTCATCTCTTGACTTAGTATATAAATCATACTCTGTTAGAGGTACCTATCCCTCCTGAAAAGAGTGTGACACTGCAGTTTATACCACCTCGAACTACTGGACAAATTCAGCCTTTGGATGTCTGTTTTACCCGTGCCTATAAGACATATTACGCCTTAGAGGATAGCAAGTTTCACGATAATGTCCACGACAGACTATTTCACATTCAAATGCATGCCATCACATTCTGTCACTTTTCAACACCCCATTGCCCCAATATCATTCTGTATGTGGATACGTAAATGAACGTTCTTCACGGTTTGTAACTCCTATGGAGTTCACCTTCGATCTTGATGGTGCGAACCTTTGTCATCACTGGGAAGTGGCACTTTTCTTTCGGTGTTCACGGTGCAATGTGTGGTTTGTTTTAAACATTTCTTGAATGTCTACGATGTTCATTTTGTGAAGTGTAATACATACATCCCATAGCTCTGCATCTGCTGGACAGTCATTTTTCTGTCATCCTCCTGATGCACATGGTGAGTCCTTAGCAGTTAATACTTTTCCTGTGGTAATTGTTAAGACGATACTTTCAAATGAGCGTAACCAAAGTTTTAACTTGCGACTTCAAATTCAAGGGACTCTTTGTTAGAAACTTTCAGTAAACTTTATATATAATTACAGATATTTACGAAACTTTTTCTCGCTAACGTCCCCCACATAACGTTGAAAGGAAAAAGTCTATTCTTACTATAATTTCGGTGTTCACGCAGAAAGACTGCCACATGAAGCATGATGTTTTAATTTACTACTTCTTTACTACTGACTGTTATCATGGCACATTTTGCAGACAGTATATCACTGAATGTACTAGAAAAACTAGTTCAGGGCAAATAACATAAACAGTGAATACATGATAAAGGTATCACATCATCCACGACATTTAAATTTATTACTGTGTTCCTACTAACTGTATTCGCAACGCGTTTCTCAGACAGTATCAAAATTTGAATGTACCAATAAAAATATATCATTGTAAGACATATTGTTCAGGAGACATGACGCCATAAATGCTGAGATGCGTTATAACTTGCTGCATCATGTATGACGTTTTAATTGATTAGGTCTTTGCTACTGACTCTAATCACAATAAATTTCGCAGACGATATCCAGAAACACTGCGAAATGTACCGAAAAAATATATCATTGTACGACATGTAGTTCAGGGGATACGACGCAATAAACATCGAGATATGAGAGAAACTGTTGCATGATGCAAGACATTTTAATTTATTACTTCTTTACTACTAACTTTATCGACAATACATTTCATACACAGTGGGCTCATACACACTAGTTACACATACAAAATTATATCATTGTATAGCACATAGTTCAGAACATATGATGTCATAAGCATTAAGCTGCATAAAAAATGAAACCACAGTGTGAAATTCACAGGCATGCAAGTTAAATATGTGTAGAAATAGGGGTGAAATACATCAAATATGTGTGACATATATTTGATATGTCAGTATGTAAGCAAAGCCACAGGAATAAAGCACATACTTATACCATGGATCGATTTCAATCAAATTTGGTACACATATTAGTTACCATGAAGAAAGAAGTACTGTAGTTGTAATAACCACCAGTGTCCTATTGGAGTGAGTGTAATAATATGGAGAGAGAAGGGAGGATGAAGAGATGGACAGTTACTACCCGGCAAGCATAGGTGTAACTGCTAACTGCTGCAGAAAACTAAATATCCAAACTACAACCTTCAGCAGCATCCCGCCATGGGGAACAGACAGCTTCCAAACACAAAGAACTTACAATGTGGTCTTATGCAATGTTAAGAACTGACGCAGTGCGCCCACTACTGCATCCGCCATACTCTGGGTCTTTCGAAGTTTGAGTGCGTGATGAGCATGCGATACAGGTAAAGTATAATGTCACACGGAGGAACAAAGGAAGGAAGGTTGGTTTTAAAGTCCCGTCAACATTGAGGTCATTAGAGACGGAGCACAAGCTCGGATTGTGTCAAGGATAGGGAAGGAAATCGGCCGTTCCCTGTCAGAGGAACGTCGCAGCAACTGAAGAAGTTTTCTGTGTCGGTAGTCAAGTGTTGTGCGTAAAATGGAAACAACTCGTGAAGTACGGAATGTGAACTATTCTGAAGTGAATACTGCAATTGTACTGCGATGTGGCAACTGTTATTTAGATTACCTACCCTCTAAACAACACGGGGCGGGGGGAGTCAGGAGTAATTAGTCTTCTGATGTGGCCCACCAAGAATTCCTCTTCTGTGCTAGCCTTTTCATGCTACGTTCTCCATTATTTGCTGGATGAATTCTAATCTTTGTCCTCCTCTGTAGTTCTTTACCCTCTACAGCACCCTCTAGTATCATAGAAGTTATTCTTCTTGTCTGTGTTTTCCATATATTCCTTTCCTCGCCGATTCTGCAGAAAACCTCCTCATTACTTACCAGCCCACTTAATTTTCAACATCCTTCTGTAGCACCAAATATCATACGCTTCGATTCTCGACAGTTCCTGTTCTCCAAAGTCCACGTTACACTACCATACAATGCTAAGCCCCAAACGTACATTTTCAGAACTTTCTTCCTAAGATTAAAACCTAAGATCCCTTCACGACTACCTCTCCTGCGGCCAGCATCTCCATCTAAGATTAATATTAACACCAAACATGTTCGTTTATTTGTTGAATATGTTCCAGTTTATGTAAACTGTAAACTTCTCTTGGCCAAGAATGTGAAGTGTGCTCACTGTAACGTGTTCAGATTGACGTGTAGCAGATAACATAGTCAGGTGTAACACATAAGAAGAGATGCGGAAGTTGAAATCGAGATGAGTTCTCTGCTTTTGGGGTAAAGGATATTTGAAGCCTCATTCTCACGGTAGACAATTATGCACTACCTATCAGTACCATGTACATGTTGGTGTTTCTCCGTCATGATACTGCTGGCAGTGTCCAGCATGGAATTTCTTTGATGATATGTCCGAAAATTTGCGTCAAACCAGTGTTCCTCCGTTCGAGTTGTCTCAGCTGCCCATGTTGACTAAATCTATCAAAAGTCCCAATGTGTCAGTACTCATTTGCCCTCAGATGTAAACCGCGACATCGCAAAGAGGTCATTTATTGAATTGTCCGTAACGTCTTAATCACCGTCTAAGGGAGAACTTTTTTGTGTCCCTTTAGGGACGGCCGAACATCCCTTCCTTCAGATGATGCTTACGAGATCTGAATATTTTGGCTGACCTTCCGCCCAGGCTTTTTTCTTTCTTTTTTGTAGCTAGTCTGTTATTAAACTGGAAAATACATAGCATGGTGTGGCGATACTTTTGATGGAGGGACATAAGTACAAGACATTGGGAACAATATAATAGAAAAACAGGAGCTCCGTTAATGTAGATCATAAAGCACTTGTATGAGTCAAGATGTTATTGAGGTTACAGTCGGGGTACATCCTTAGCCCACAGACCGACGGTCGCTTTCTACTCTGTATTGTGCCTCCGTGGCACAACGATGTGGGAAACTCGTGTGGTCACCCCATCGATCGCTCCCTCGTTAATACCGGCTTACGAACTGGAGCCACTAATTAACGTTGAAGTAGCCGTGCAGTTAACCTTATGAGGCTGAATGAAACCTACTGCAGCCTCAGCAACAAAAGGTAGATTAGGGATATCATTAGAGAGACGCAGCACGAGATCGGATTGGAGAAGGAAATCAGGCATACACTTCCAAAGCACTTGCCTTCTACATCTACATCAACACGTACAGCTACGTGAGCATTCTGCAAATGCGATTAAGTGCTTCGAGCAGAGGCTTTATTCAACTGCTTTCAGCGATTAGGGATGAACACCATCATCTCGATTTCTAGAAGGGGCTATGAATTGCTGTCCATTCGGTTTCCAGTCCAGTGCCTGAAACACTGCACAGTTTCGATCGCCTGCTACGAACGAGATGTACGCTGATTCTGACCACCCTCGGTGTAGCACTCGGAGGTTAAAATGTCAGACTCGAAGACAGACGTCATCTCCGTTCTATTCATAATAAACTTATTTTCAGTCTTCTATTTGGCTTGATTCCCCACGTCCCTTACCTAATTCATATACATTTACCCTTAATTTTAATCATTCTTCTGGGACTTTCATTTATTTAAGAAAGTCGTGATTCATCACCAGGAGCTGCTGTTAAAATTTCTTTCTTCAAGAACCAGTTTCGAACCACGGACCATCATCTGATTCCTGCATATCAATTCAAAGTATACTTAAAAAATATTACAACCTCAATCTGTCATAATCCTGTTAACTCACGCATACACGACCGAAAATATTCACCTAATACTCACAAAATTAAGGCGTTCACATCGTAACATTAGGCAATATAAAATCTATGCGTCGGATAATAATAACCATGAATCCGAGACTATCAATAAAAGTACGCCACACAAAATAATACAGGGTTATTCTAAATGATGGACCCATTCTCAATGTATCGTATTTATTCAAGTACAAATCCAAAATGAACAAGTGTTATACCATGGGAAAGAGGAAGTTCCGAAGTTTTTTTTTCATAATCTACATCTACATTTACGTGATTACTCTGCTATTCACAATAAAGTGCCTGGCAGCGGGTTCAATGAACCACCTTCAAGCTGTCTCTCGACCGTTCCACTCTCGAACGGCACGCGGGAAAAACGAGCACTTAAATTTTTTCTGTGCGACCTCTGTTTTCTCTTATTTTATCGTGATGTTCATTTCTCCCTATGTAGGTGGATGGCAAGAGAATGTTTTCGCAATCGGAGGAGAAAACTGGTGATTTAAATTTCATGAGAAGATCCCGTCGCAACGAAAACGGCTTTGTTTTAATGATTGGCACTCCAATTCACGTATCACGTCTGTGACACTATCTCCCCTATTTCGTGATAATACAATATGAGCTGTCCTTTTTTGTACCTTTTCGATGTCATCCGCCAGTCCCACCTGATGCGGATCCACACCGCACAGCAATACTCCAGAACAGGGCGGACAAGCGTGGTGTAAGCAGTCTCTTTAGTAGGCCTGTCGCACCTTCGAAGTGTTCTGCCAATGAATCGCAATCTTTGTTTTTCTCTACCTACAATATTATCTACTTTTCTTTATTCAGGGTCAATTGCTGTATAATGTTTGATATCAATTTAATAATTTGTAATAATTAGTTTTTAATAATTATTTAATAATTAGAATTGTGACGAATCTTATAAATGTTCTATGTGGCCACCGTTGGCTGGTTGAATAGCGAATTTGATACGAAACGCCCGCTGCGCTGCAATTTGCGAAGCACTTTTCTCGAACCCAAGAACGCAGGAAACTTTGTGCTCCACATTCGCCACCTCAGTCACAACTGACAGTGAAACAGAATGACGGCCCTATTGCCGTGCGAACTCTAACGACCACTTCTGAAACCATCACCGCACCAGCCACGGCTCGCCAAAAACTTCTAAACTTCCTCGTTTTATAAGGCTCGTTCACTTTGGATTTGTACTTGAATACATAACAATGTTTGAAAATGGGTACATCATTTAAAATAACCCTGTGTAATAATGTAGGCAACTATGGACAAAGAATATCACAAAAACATAAAAACATCTCTTTTATGTAGTATTACCTGTTTTCACGTGGTAATATAAATTTCATCGTCAATCATAACTGTACCAGACAGTGCATGCTATATCAAGTCAGCATTAACATCAACATGACTACTTCGCAATTTGCTCTTACGTGCCTGGCGTATGGTTCATCGATCAATTTTTACTCTGTTCCTTTACTGTTTCACTCTCGAACAGCTGGTGAGAAAAACGAAGACTTAAGTCTTCTCGCGTGAGCTCTGATTTCTCTTATTTTATTACAATAATCATTTCTTTCTATGTAGGTGAGTGAGTGTCAACAAAATACTTTCGCATTCAGCGGAGAACCTTGGAGACTGAAACTTCGTGAAAAAATGTCACCGCAACGAAAAACGCCTTTGACTTAGTGACTGCCATCCAAACTCGTGTATCATATCTGTGACTCTTTCTCCCCTATTTCGCCATTATACAATACAAACTGCGAAGAGAGGAATTCTACATAATAGTCGCTGCGCAGTTGATCACAGTTTACTAGATGAACCAAAGATGATCTAGAGGTCTACATACATCGATAGTTTCAGCACGATTGCTGTGACTAATATCTTACGATTGTATATCTTGTGTGTCTTATATTACAATGAGCAACAGTCGTAACAGTTGAACAATCTAACGTTGCTCCCGATGACTACTTAGATGTGTTGCAATGTGTTACAAAAACAGTTGTGGGGACAGAAACTAAGAGCATAGAAGTAACGACTCACATTAAAGTCTTTGTGAAACAAGCTACAACCATATTCCCCACGTACACAGCTTACGTCCATGACTGAACTTTGAGTGACAAACATTATTTTAGTCAAAAATAGGTATGGCAACGAGAGAGCAAATTTAAAGTGCGAGATATAGTCTTCTACGCACAATATGAAATACAATATACATAGGTTCAATAAATTAGGGTATATAGTAACATTTCTACTAGCTGTGCCTTTTGCCATTGATAATATATTAGTAATATACATAATTCAACCATATCTTCTATAGGTTTACTATGTTACTATCCCCACAAATTAATGAAACTCACGCTTATTGCGTTTCATATTGTGAGGAGTAGGTGACATCCCGTACTTGAAATCTATTTTCTTGTTGCTCCACTTACTTTCGTCTCAAGTTGTTTGCCTGTCAAAGGTCAGGCTTGGATTGAAGCAACATGCATGGGAAATGTGGATGTTGCTTGTTTCACAGAGACGAATATATGAGTCGTTACTTTTATGCATTTTGTTTCTGTTTGCGCATACGAAAGTAGCCATCGGATTCAACGTACATATTGTTAAACCTTTATGTTTACTAATGTTAATATAAAATCACACAACATATACAATCGTAAGATACAAGTCACTGGAATCATACTCGAAAATTCGATGTATAGTCTGAGAAGTTACATTCATCTGATCATCCATAACACGATCAGCCTGATCGAGGTCTTCTCACAGATTCTCGATTGGATATAAATTCGGTGACTTCGCTGGCCAGGGAGATACGGTAAACTCCATGCTGGTGCTCTTTGAGCCACCCATTCGGACTGGTAGCTGTGTGACATATTGCGTTTTACTGTTCGTAGATGCCGTGATGAGGAAATTAAACTGCATTTAGGGGTGGACATGTTAAAAATGATAGGTACAGACTTTTTTTTTGATGCAGTGTCCCTCCACAAAGACGAGATTACCCACGGAGTGCCACGAAAACATTCCCATAGACCAGATTGCTGCCTACTCTGGCCTGGACATCACCGACGATTGCTGCAGGGCGTTTTCTTTCAGATCTTTCACTCCTTAAACGCCAACGGTTATCTATCGGCTATGATGCCAAAAGTGATTCATCTGAAAATTCCGCCTGTCATCACACAGCGGACGTACAGTTGGGGTAATGGCGTGCTAATTCCTACCTTACTCACCGATGAACTGCATTCAGCATGGTTGCTGGTCACTGAGCTCAATTTGAAGCGAAACTCATCACTAAAAACAATCATAGTCCATTAAATAAGATTTCAGGCCTAAGAGGGACCTGTAGATGCCCCAGAAAATGATGGGTGCTAGAGAAACCTAATGGTTACTGCTGAGTAGTTGCTGTTTCTAACAGCAGTCCGTGTGAGCAAACAAGTTGCGTCTTTACCCGCGGCTACTCGCTCTTAAGGTGCTGGGGCTATTCACGGCTCTGTTTTAAAGGAATCGTTCGATGCAGTCATAGGACCGGGCCATACACGTCGGCTTTCATGGCCCACAGGTAATTCGCTGCAGATGATAACCTCTAGCTGTGATCCTGAAGTCAAACAGTCGATGCACTGGCTAAATTTGCGAATTAATAAAATATACAGAAATTTAAAAAAAAACAGAATTGGATAACTTAATAACAATCGTTCTATTCTAATACCTGTAAGTGATGTACAGGGTGATTATAAATAAAGTTAAACTTTCAAAACGCTGTAAAAATAACATCACTGGTCAGAATGACGTCAAATTGCAACCGAATATTATCGGAGAAGAGGGAAAACGTATGGCAGAAGAAAAAAATAGTGTGAAAATTGGTCAATAGATGGCGCTGTATGTGTCAGAATATTTAAATGAAAACACCTGTCATGCGCACGACCCATCGAAGTTTGTATAAACACGCCGGGTACACGGCTTTTCCTCCTTTCGCGTCTGCGACGTTCGCCATGACTGTCTCAATGAAGGATCACGCTCTGCTTGTCAAACTGTATTATAAGAATGATGACTGTGCACACGTCGCTCTGCAGAACACAGAAGGGTTTGAAAAAAGACGTGATCCGATGACTGCTGTGGGTCTGGAGAAAATGATTCGGAAATTGGAAAAGACGGGTTCTTTTGGTGTGCAACCTGGTAGGGGACGAAACGAAATGATTCGACGTCAGTGGAAGCAGTGCCCACAGCAGTGCAGGAGGAGACGAGTGGTGGTGTGCAAACGTGTAGTGCACGCATTGCCCGAATATTGGACATACCCGTGAGCACGTTCTTTGCTACCCATTCAGAATTGCCCATGTACAGGAGTTGCTTCCTGTTGACCTCCCAGCAAGAGAAACCTTTGCTTTAGAATTTCTTTCTCGCTTGGAAGTGGACAATGGTTGGTCGTGGAAGATTTTCTGGATAGACGAAGCCCACTTCCATCTGACAGGATATGTCACACAGAATTGTCGAATATGGGTAAAGGAAAATCTACACGCAAATCAACCGGTACCACTTCATCCTAAAAAGATAACTCTGTTGTGCGGGTTTATGGCATCATTTATCAGAGGGCCATATTTTTTCGAAGAGACAGGTGCTTCCGGTTCTGTTACCTGTACCGTCACTGGCAAGCGCTACGAGTGTCTGCGCAACCACGTCATTCCAGCTCTCCAACGACGTGGATGTGTGGATGGGGTCATTTTTACGCAAGATGGTGCACCTCCGTACATGGAAAATCCAGTTAAGTAGCTGCTGAAGCGCCATTTGGGAAATGCTAGAATTATCAGCCACCATTTCCCTACAGTCTTGCCGTCCTGATAGCCCGATCTTAATCCGCGTGAATTCTGGTTGTGGAGCTATCTGAAAGATGTAGTGCTCAGTGTTCCGATTGTAAATTTAGCTGCATTGAAGGCAGGCATTGCGTAATATGTTCTGAACGTGACCCCGTAAACACTTCGGTAAGTGGTGGAACATGCTGTTCCTTGATGTCAACTTGTTGCAGAAAACGCTGGACAGCATACTGAACATGTTTTGGGCCAGTCACAGGGATATTAATAATCCGATTTGATTTCGATTGATACTTCTTATGCAGTTTTTGGTCCCAGGACAATTAAAAACCGATGTGATTGATGAGTTTTATGCGGTTTTTGGCCTTAGGACAACTGAAACCCGATGTGGGTAAAGCTTTTTATGCGGTTTTTGGCCTCAGGCCAGTTAAAACCCGATCCCATCCGATGTGATATGACCTTGCCGTGGTGGATGGGCTTACGTAACTAACAATATCACACCTGTACACCCATTCACACTGAGTAATACAGTCTGTTTAACGTCAAACGTACGCCTTAGGCATTGTTGTGTGATTAATTTGTCATTTGTAGTCGACCACAATTAAATTATGATGCTTACGGCGCCATCTATTGCAACATTTTGTAACTATTCATTTTCATTCTGTCATACGTCTTCCCCACTCTCCGATAATATTCCGTTGTAATCTGAAGTCATTCTGATTGGGGTGTTTTTCTATAGCGGTGTGAAAGCGTAACTTTAATTATAATCTCTCTGTATATGACAGGATATTATACTGAATGATGAAACTTCCAAGCAGATTACAACTGTGTTCCAGAACGAGACTCTAACTCAGGACCTTTGCCGTTCGCGGGAAAAGTGACGTCTCTTTGCTACACTAGGTCGATGGTCGTCTCCACAACCGTCGTTAAGGTGAACGGCGGCTCGAAACGTACAACGTGCTGTGGATGCAGGCTGATGGGAACAGTATTATGCTGTGGAGACGTTCTCCTACGCTTACGTGGGACCTGCGTAGTAATTGAAGACACGCTGACAGCTGCGAACCAGCTGCATCCCTTCATTCTGCATGTGTTCAAAAATGGCTCTGAGCACTATGGGACTTAACTGCTGAGATCATCAGTCCCCTATAACTCAGAACTACTTAAACCTAACTAACCTACGGACATCGCACACATCCATGCCCGAGGCAGGATTCGAACCTGCGACCGTAGCGGTCGCACGATTCAGACTGAAGCGCCTAGAACCGCTCGGCCACTACGGCCGGCTGCTGCATGTGTTCCCCGATGGTGATATCATCTTTCAGCAGTGTAACTGTCCGTGTCTCGGAGCCAGAACCTGTTACAGTGGTTTGAGGAGCATTATAATGAGCTCACGTTGATGTCTCGGCGACCCCATGTAAAACTTATGGAACCCATCTGAGTCGCTATCGGACGCCATGACCGTGGATGTAAAGTAGTGGCCCGTTCTTTACGCGAATTACATGACCTGTGCTCAGACATCTAATTCCACATGTCTCCGCAATCCTATCAACAAACTGTTATAATGTATTGGCTCGTGACTGTACAGCTAATCAAAGTGCAGTATGAAAAATAAAAAATAATGGATATAGACCAGTTGGGTGCTTTTATCCCTTCCCTCTCTTATTTCCAACCTGTCAGAGCATAAACGAACGGGAGTAGTGGGAAATTAAAAACCCTATCCGTCTTCCTTTATCTCCAGCTAATTATAGCACAGTATTAAATATCGATGATTGGGTAAACAACCGACTTTTGTTAGCGGAGCATGAGTTAATCTTGTCTTCAGCAAATACTGACGCAAAATAAACGCTTCCGACAAAATTAACCTGATCTAGACACGCCATTAAAATATTTCCCCAAAAACTGCAACGTCGAAACTGAAAAGAACAATGGACCTCACTCATCAACCTATACTGTAATAGAAGCAAAAACTACTAAAGCATAAGCAACTTATGACAATTTCAGTTCTTGTAGTTCTTTTATTATTAAAGTGTTTGTCTATAATTATACAGATAAATTCAATCAATAATCGAATGACTCCAATAGTGAGATTCTTTGATATAAAAATATTTACTATGTAAATCAGACAATTAACGGCTTCCAAAATAACAAATTTCTAAGTGAAGTGTCAACTGAAAAATATCGAACAAATGAATTACCCATTTCATTAAATATGCGAACATTTAATAAGTGGGCAAAGGGATTGTAATTATGAAATATTGCCTTGGCACAGCTGAGTGGACAAATAACACCATAACATGAAACAATATTGGAGCTACGAACAATGTCTGAGAAAATGTTTGGCGATTTAAAAAAAGAATCGAGAAAAGCAAGTTCGATCACCAATAACTTAGCCAAAGTGCACGGTGAAAGCAACTACCTGCCTGTGAATGTTTAAACCTCACTTAATTTTAAAAATCGATTACAAACAGTTTTGACTGCGAAAAATATTTATTTACAATGGTTACCTGAATGCGACCAACTCGAGATCATTTGTACTGAGATACAAATGGATTTAGAGGGATGTGTCATAGTGTTCCATTTACATTTTCTTTATCCTTTTATTTTATAGCTACTTTCATGGACTGTCTTCATGACTGTAAGCAACTACGTAAATTCGATTTCAAATTCTTAGCTGCCTATGCTTTTTTTGTTTTTATTCGTGATTTCCTTATTTGACCCATGTTGTTTTATGACAATTACTGTCGCAGAGTCTCCTTTGATGCAATCAAAGGATTGTGCTTTAGGCGTACTAAAGAAGGTTGTTTCCCTTCTATTCATTGTTACTTCTCTTTTTATTTCTCCAAACAAAAATTTTAATTTCATATTTATATGTACGGATTTTTAATAACTGTAAACAACAATATTCAATACCGTTTTTGACTGCTTATACGTTCTGTTTTACACTTATGACTACGACGCTGAGTCCATGATGTATTGTTTCAGAGTGTTCCATTGACATAACATATATTTCCATACATCTGTCGTTATGTATGCCTATTTTATGGAGTGTTCATGACTGTAGACAACTACTTTCACAGTATCTTTAAATTTTGTTTGTTTATGCATTTCGTTTCGATTGCTTTGATGCGCCCATGATGATTTATGATTTGTGGATATAGCATGACGTACATCATCAACAATTCCATTGCTCTCTTTAGCAGCTGATTTTTGTAGAGTCACAACACCTTCTCTGCTCTCCGCCTACTTTGTTGGGTACAATTTTTGATGTGTTGGTAAATATGACAACACCTTGTAGATAGAGGCGGCCGAAATGCACGCTATCTAACGCAGACGGGCGTGAATTCTGGAACAGGATAAGTAGTGAATTCTAATAAGAAAAGTATGCAGCTCCTCGAATACTTAACTTTATATATAGTCCTTTGGTTTACAACGTTCATGAAGAGACATTTCATACGACAACTATCAAACTATGTAAGGCTAATGGCGCCTTGCTAGGTCGTAGCCATGGACTTAGCTGAAGGCTATTCTAACTGTCTCTCGGCAAATGAGAGAAGGCTTCGTCAGTGTAGTCGCTAGCAAAGTCGTCGTACAACTGGGGCGAGTGCTATCCCGTATCTCGAGACCTGCCTTGTGGTGGCGCTCGGTCTGCGATCACACAGTGGCGACACGCGGGTCCGACATGTACTAAATGGACCGCGGCCGATTTAAGCTACCACCTAGCAAGTGTGGTGTCTGGCGGTGACACCACAATTTTTCCTTTTATTTTTGGTTACGTATCCTGTAATTTGTATGTTACTACTCTAATCAGGCTTTCTGTATACCCATTTGTATTTACAATTCAGTGTAAATGGTTTGACGATGGCCACTTTCTGATTGAAAATGTTAACCATTGTAACTAAATATTTTATTTTGTTCAAAACTGCTGTCAAACCATTTTTGTAATATTTTAGCTACATCATTATTTTTCTCCATGAGAAATATTCTGCAGAATTATTATGCAATTAAGTCTTGATATAAGTTAACTATCATTGAGTACACCTGGACTCAGTGTTTGTTTTGCTGGCTCATTCTTACCACTGAAGTATGATGTGAATGTGGAAGACAGCAGCAGTAGTGGCTCGATATTCTGCATCCCGTACGCCTTTGTGCTCCCTTCAAAGATGGACACATCCTTCTCTGCAGTCCTTTTGCGACGACTCATCAATCTCTTTGTCAGTAGGTGTCTTCCCTTTAATGTCTATGCAGGAAGTCTCTCTGACATCACTCTCTTAGACTTGGCTGGATCTGCCAGCATATGAAAATCGACTGCCAATTACAGCAGATGTTGCGAGTTCCCACCAACAATAATTTTATAAATATGTTTCCCAAATTCCTACGGATTTTATCATGGTTAACCAAAGATGGTCTGACACTGGAAGGAATGTAGAAAATCTCTCCCATTCAATGACAGGTGACTAACCCCAGCTATTCACAGGGCTGGCATGTAGACAGTAGGGGGGAAACATACCTTCTTCAGAAATAATTATTTTGAGCCAATCACAGGGCCTGTTACTCGGATTTAAATGAACGTTTTTTTTCTGACATGTCTGCAGAAAAACAGCGGGCTCCACTTCCTCCCATTTTGAGTGCTACACCTGGCTTCAGTTTTGGTCTTTCCCAAAAGGATGTCTCCAAGTATCTCAGCAGAATGCAGTTCTATGGCACACAGGAAAGAATCTGATGTAGGTGGATGGCACGTAGTGAATTCTGTCCTCTACTGCACGGGAGGGCTACTTTCAGCGCAAAACGGGTTTATGATTCTCTGGTCCCTTCGAGTTCCAGTCAGATCTGAATACGAAGAGTTCCCAAGGCTGCAGCAAAAAATTGGTTCCCTTTCACGGTAAGACAAGGAAGTGACGAAGAAGTAATAAGCTTTGCAATCATTGTCAGTAGTGAATATTATCTACAGTGGCCACAAAGCCTTTGTACATCCTACTGGGATGTGCATATTACACTATAAAATAGGTTGCTTGACAGTTTGTGTATAAACTGCCATGTAATAGGAGAACAGAATCTTTCATATATGTAGCCTCCAGGTTTATGTATATAACACGTATCTTTAGCCTCCGGTCCATTTAAACATTATGCAGAAGTGTATAAGCATAGATAAATACCGTAATACATACCTTGGCTTCATTTTAATATTACAGTAGAGGTATGTGAGTTTCATGGAAATAATGGGTATATTTGACTTTAAACTGAAAAGCTTCAGATAAAACATCTTGTGCCAAATAAGAACGGAATTATTAACAGGCCAACGACCAGTTGTGGCGGCGGCGAAATCGGCGTAGGAAATCATGTACAGTGAGAATATCCCCCAGTTGAAGATGCTGCAAGGACTGCTGCGCAGGATTTGAGAGACATACATGTTTACTACATAATTCGTGCAAAATAGGCCAAGGTAGGTTTTAAGAGGTGAAACTTTACGCAGGATAGTAAGAGTAATAATCTACATGCTCTGTCCCATTCTACATCAGAGAAAGGAATCTGTATCCATAACCAGCGGAGATCACGGAGGAGACGACTAATGTCTGCAGGCGATTCCAAGGAATGACTACGAAGCCTTTCTAGTCCGCTTTCCTTTGGGCTCATTGTAAGTAACGTAAGGGTGAAAGTAAGTCGCTACAAGCACACCGAAGAAGAAGAAAAGAATCAGTGAATAATATGGACTGGAACGGACAGAGAAACTAGATACATCACGGCAGAAGTAAACTTGCGTGTGTGTGTGTGTGTGTGTGTGTGTGTGTGTGTGTGTGCGTGTGTGTGTGTGTGTGTCTGTCTCAGGGTACAGGAGGAGAGCCAGTGAAGCTACACTAGACAATTTGCTGCTTAATTTTTCTCCGAGGGTTAGTGATGCTACCATTATTATCCAAAAACAATGGAAGTAGGTTACAGTACACTTGTTCGCCCACTGCTTGAATATTGCTCACCAGTGGGGGTCCGTACCAGATAGGGTTGATAGAAGAGACAGAGAAGGTCCAACGGAGAGCAGCGCGCTTCGTTACAGGATCATTTAGTAATCGCGTTACGGAGATGATTGCTAAACTCTAGTGGAAGACTCTGCAGGAGAGACGCTCAGTAGCTCGGTACGGGCTTTTGTTAAAGTTTCGAGAACATACCTTCACCGACGAGACAAGCAGTATATTTCTCCCTCCTACGTATATCTCGCGAAGAGACCATGAGGTAAAAATCAGAGAGATTAGAGCCCACACAGAGGCATACCGACAATCCTTCTTTCCACGAACAATACGAGATTGGAATAGAAGGGAGAGCCGATAGAGGTACTCAAGGTACCCTCCGCCACACACCGTCAGGTGGCTTGCGGAGTATGGATGTAGATGTAGATATGTTATCGTACTAGAAGTACTGGTTTTAGAGTTAGTAGTGTTTGTTTCAGTAGTAAGAGTTGTAGAAGGTTCTGAATGGTGGTAGTGGTAAAAGGGCTATTTTGTACTTGTAATAATGGCTTGTTACTGTACGAGTAACATACGCCGTTGTTGTTGTTGTTGTTGTCTTCAGTCCTGAGACTGGTTTGATGCAGCTCTCCATGCTACTCTATCCTGTGCAAGCTTCTTCATCTCCCAGTACCTACTGCAACCTACATCCTTCTGAATCTGCTTAGTGTATTCATCTCTTGGTCTCCCTCTACGATTTTTACCCTCCATGCTGCCCTCCAATGCTAAATTTGTGATCCCTTGATGCCTCAAAACATGTCTTACCAGCCGATCCTTTCTTCTAGTCAAGTTGTGCCACAAACTTCTCTTCTCCCCAATCCTATTCAATACCTCCTCATTAGTTACGTGATCTACCCACCTTATCTTCAGCATTCTTCTGTAGCACCACATTTCGAAAGCTTCTATTCTCTTCTTGTCCAAACTAGTTATCGTCCATGTTTCACTTCCATACATGGCTACACTCCATACAAATACTTTCAGAAACGACTTCCTGATACTTAAGTCTATACTCGATGTTAACAAATTTCTCTTCTTCAGAAACGATTTCCTTGCCGTTTCCAGTCTAAATTTTATATCCTCTCTACTTCGACCATCATCATTTATTTTACTCCCTAAATAGCAAAACTCCTTTACTACTTTAAGTGTCTCATTTCCTAATCTAATTCCCTCAGCATCACCCGATTTAACTTGACTACATTCCATTATCCTCGTTTTGCTTTTGTTGATGTTCATCTTATATCCTCCTTTCAAGACACTGTCCATTCCGTTCAACTGCTCTTCCAAGTCCTTTGCTGTCTCTGACAGAATTACAATGTCATCGGCGAACCTCAAAGTTTTTACTTCTTCTCCATGAATTTTAATACCTACTCCAAATTTTTCTTTTGTTTCCTTTACTGCTTGCTCAATATACAGATTGAATAACATCGGGGAGAGGCTACAACCCTGTCTCACTCCTTTCCCAACCACTGCTTCCCTTTCATGCCCCTCGACTCTTATAACTGCCATCTGATTTCTGTACAAATTGTAAATAGCCTTTCGCTCCCTGTATTTTATACCTGCCACCTTCAGAATTTGAAAGAGAGTATTCCAGTTAACATTGCCAAAAGCTTTCTCTAAGTCTACAAATGCTAGAAACGTAGGTTTGCCTTTTCTTAATCTTTCTTCTAAGATAAGTCGTAAGGTTAGCATTGCCTCACGCGTTCCAACATTTCTACGGAATCCAAACTGATCTTCCCCGAGGTCCGCTTCTACCAGTTTTTCCATTCGTCTGCAAAGAATTCACGTTAGTATTTTGCAGCTGTGACTTATGAAACTGATAGTTCGGTAATTTTCACATCTGTCAACACCTGCTTTCTTTGGGATTGGAATTATTATATTCTTCTTGAAGTCTGAGGGTATTTCGCCTGTCTCATACATCTTGCTCACCAGATGGTAGAGTTTTGTCATGACTGGCTCTACCAAGGCCATCAGTTGTTCTAATGGAATGTTGTCTACTCCCGGGGCCTTGTTTCGACTCAGGTCTTTCAGTGCTCTGTCAAACTCTTCACGCAGTATCTTATCTCCCATTTCGTCTTCATCTACATCCTCTTCCATTTCCATAATATTGTCCTCAAGTACATCGCCCTTGTATTAACCCTCTGTATACTCCTTCCACCTTTGTGCCTTCCCTTCTTTGCTTAGAACTGGGTTGCCAACTGAGCTCTTGATATTCATACAAGTGGTTCTCTTCTTTAATTTTCCTGTAGGCAGTATCTATCTTACCCCTAGTGAGACAAGCCTCTACATCCTTACATTTGTCCTCTAGCCATCCCTGCTTAGCCATTTTACACTTCCTGTCGATCTCATTTTTGAGACGTTTGTATTCCTTTTTGCCTGCTTCATTTACTGCATTTTTATATTTTCTCCTTTCATCAGTTAAATTCAATATTTCTTCTGTTACCCAAGGATTTCTATTAGCCCTCGCCTTTTTACGTAATTGATCGTCTGCTGCCGTCACTACTTCATCTCTCAGAAGTACCCATTCTTCTTCTACTGTATTTCTTTCCCTCATTCCTGTCAATTGTTCCCTTATGCTTTCCCTGAAACTCTGTACAATCCAGGTCCCATCTCCTTAGAGTCCCACTTTTTTGCACTTTCTTCAGTTTCAATCTTCAGTTCATAACCAATAGATTGTGGTCAGAATCCACATCTGCCCCTGGAAATGTCTTACAATTTAAAACCTGGTTCCTAAATCTCTGTCTTACCATTATATGATCTATCTGATACCTTTTAGTATCTCCAGGATTCTTCCAGGTATACAACCTTCTTTTATGATTCTTGAACCAAGTGTTAGCTATGATTAAGTTTTGCTCTGTGCAAAATTCTACAAGGCGGCTTCCTCTTTCATTTCTTCCCCCCAATCCATATTCACCTACTATGTTTCCTTCTCTCCCTTTTCCTACTGACGAATTCCAGTCACCCATGACTATTAAATTTTCGTCTCCCTTCACTTCCTGAATAATTTCTTTTATCTCGTCATACATTTCATCTACTTCTTCATCATCTGCAGAGCTAGTTGGCATATAAACTTGTACTACTGTAGTAGGCATGGGCTTTGTGTCTATCTTGGCCACAATAGTGCGTTCACTATGCTGTTTGTAGTAGCTAACCCGCACTCCAATTTTTTTTATTCATTATTAAACCTACTCCTGCATTACCCCTATTTGATTTTGTATTTATAACCCTGTACTCACTTGACCAAAAGTCTTGTTCCTCCTGCCACCGAACTTCACTAATTCCCACTATATCTAACTTCAACCTATCCATTTCCCTTTTTAAATTTTCTAACCTACCTACCCGATTAAGTGATCTGACATTCCACGCTCCGATCCGTAGAACGCCAGTTTTCTTTCTCCTGATAACGACGTCCTCTTGAGTAGTCCCCGCCCGGAGATCCGAATGGGGGACTATTTTACCTCCGGAATATTTTACCCAAGAGGACGCCATCATCATTTAATCATACAGTAAAGCTGCCTGCCCTCGGGAAAAATTACGGCTGTAGTTTCCCCTTGCTTTCAGCCGTTCGCAGTACCAGCACAGCAAGGCCGTTTTGGTTAATGTTACAAGGCCAGATCAGTCAATCATCCAGACTGTTGCCCCTGCAACTACTGAAAAGGCTGCTGCCCCTCTTCAGGAACCACATGTTTGTCTGGCCTCTCAACAGATGCCCCTCCGTTGTGGTTGCACCTACGGTACGGCCATCTGTATCGCTGAGGCACGCAAGCCTCCCCACCAACGGCAAGGTCCATGGTTCATGGAGTACTAATAGCGCTAGGTGAGAAAGGTAACTGCGAAATAAATCTAAACAGTTCAAAATAAAGGAAAGCTACGGTTCTTTTGACTGGGAGTGGTAAAAGTGACATAGGAACTATTCATGTAAGGTGTGTTTAGGGCGCCATCTAAATTTTAGAACAATAATGACAGAAACAAATAAAGATAAATAGAGTGATTGTCAACTTAGTTTAGTATTTAGAATAAGTAAATATTCAAGAAAATGTAATTGTATGCGCAAAGTTCCACCATTGTCGTATAGAAAACCGACTGCAATAAATAAAATAAAAACCTTCTGCGTCGAGGGGCCAGGACGGCATGAGCAACCTGTCCAAATTACTGGCTATGCGAACCAGAGATGATCACGTTGTCTACCCAATGGTTGTCTACCCAATGGTAACCCTCACAATCAGGCTAGGCAATGGAAGACGAATAAAGTGTGGCAGTGTTCGTCATCTTCGGAGCTTCAACACGTGAATTCATCCAATGAGGTATTTTGTGGAGAACCAGAATTTTTCTAAAAACTCGACATGGTATCACTCCTGCGTCCCGTGTCGTCATTATCCACACCGTAGTAGCACCCCTGTGTGCTTTCATATCTAGAAAAACCATAACAATTACTACCGTACTAACAGTCTGCGGTGATCCCAAAGTCATGGCACAATCCGCGAATGTATTTGTCTTAACGCTAACAGTCCCATTTCGTGGCTCAAGTAAGTGGTCTTTAAGTGATGTGGCTTTATGATCCTCGTGCATGTCCAAGCCTTCCCGATGTCATCAATTAGATATCTACATGTCACTCGCTGGATCCTGAACAACACGTGTCGGTAGACCATAAATCTGCCACTGCAGACTTCTAACGCGTGCTAGTACACATTTCTATTTTTTTACACAAGGCATATTATGACCTTCTCACAAACAACCATAATTAAAATGAAATTGCTGAGAGATAAATCGACTGTGTAACGTTTCCGGCAGTGTACCTCTACCTATTTCAGAATAAAATTCAATCGTCAGTCGCACGGATATTTTTAGTTCGCTTTACTGATTTCAGCACATTAATTTGTCATCCTTAGAAGCCTACAAAACTAGTTATAAATCATTAGACATTAACCATACATTTAGGTAAAGAATGAGAAGTATGTTACACAAACGTACTTACTATTGGTTTAGCAGATGTAAACTCTTCTACACAGAAGTGTAACGCTATGACATATCCAAAGCTGTACATATTGTACGTGACCAAGATTGACATGTTTATAATTATCAGTAAATGAATCAAACCTATGTACACATCAATCTGTCGTATCAGCAGCAAGAAATATATATAAAAGTATACAAAAACTATAAGTAATGTATATAAGGAAGTTACACAGCATATAATACGACTGGAATTTTATAAGAGATGCCATTCAATCAAAATAATGTCTGTTTTTCAACGCAAGCTGATAATTCAACAAATCTTTTCGATTTAGGTAGGAATCTTTCTGCATTTTAAATTCTTCAACATATGATATACCACCAAAAAAGACGTGAATGACGTCACATCTCTTAGTGGACCCCTGAACTGCTTCCAACCTAAAATTAAATTTACGTATGAAACAGAAAATCAGCCTATGAACTTAGTTTTATGGTCTTGAAACTGTGTTTAGTACACAGTTAAATTAACTTTGAAATTTACAAGAAAACTATCACAACAGGTGTCATTTAGGCTTCTTCTCGTCCCACTCCCTTCCCCCTTTTATCACAAACTAGCATTCTTTCATTAGATTACATAAGATTCACTTTCATTCCAATTGATCTATAGTGAGGAGGTCCTCCAGGATGTAGAACACGTCAGAAAAACAATAATACATGACTGATATTTACAACTAAAACCAATAAGCTAGTGTACCTTCCATAGGTCCCAAATGGAATGATCGTCGTTTTTTTGAATGAACACTATATGAAAGGATCATTTACATCACTCATTTACAAAGATTGTATTAACGCACTGAATTTAAAATTAAAAAAAATTGTTTTATTTATTTATAAGGTAATAAACATATAAGAGAACCACTATAATATTTATTTACAATGAACACATTACTGCACTGAAATGGTACAGAAGTTAGATTGTACTTTACATATATATACAAACACAAAATCAGTTGGTTCTACTGGAGTATAAGGATTTGGCCACCAATAAATCCCTTAGGCTTCTCTTAAACCGAATTTCATTGGTTGTTAAGATTTCTATGTCTGCTGGCAAGTTATTGAAAATGTGTGTTCCTGAATATTGCACAACTCTTTGTACAAGAGTAAGTGACTTTAAATTCTTGTGAAGATTATTCTTATTTCAAGCATTGATTCCATGAACAGAGCTGTTGCTTTGAAAAAGTGCTATATATTTTAATGACAAATTTCATTAAGGAATGAATGTATTGGGAAGCAGTAGTTTGTGTCCATAGTTACCTAAACAGGCCTCTGCAGGATGTTCTTGAGTTCACACCACGTATAACTCTTATTGCACGTTTTTGTGCCCAGAAAACTGTAGCTCAGCTTGATGAATTAACCCAAAAAAATAATCCCATATGATATTATGAAGTGAAAGTAAGCATGGTACGCCAGCTTTTTCATGTTTATATTCCCTATGTCTGACAGAATTCGCATTGGAAGATTTGTTTAGACGCTTCAGCAGTTCTGTGGTGTGATCCTCCCAGTTGAATTTATTATCAAGTTGTAATCCCAAGAACTTAACACTGTCCACTTCTTCTATCTGCTCGTCATCGTATGTTAAGCATATGTTCGTGGGGCACGCCTTCACTAGTTCTGGACTGCATGTAGTGTGTTTTTCCAAAGTGTAGTGACAAAGAATTGGTTAGCAACCAGTGATTAATGTCTACAAATATTTTATTAGCCGATCTTTCTAAGACTACACTTGATTTCCTATTTATTGCAATGTTTGTATCATTGGAAAACAAAACAAACTTGGCGTCTGGTAATGTTACTGATGAAAAGTCATTGATATACACAAGAAAAAGTAAGGACCCTAATATGGAACCTTGTAGGACCCCACATGTAATTAAATCCCAGTTTTATGACGCCTGATAGCTTAATACATGTCTCTTTCCTAATAACACCCTTTGTTTCCTGCTATAGATATAAGATATGAACCATTTTGCAGCGTTTCCTGTTACACCATAACATTCTAATTTACTTAAAAGGATATTGTGATTTACACAGTCAAATTCCTTTGACAGATCACAGAATATACCAGTTGGCTCCAATTTTTTGTTTATTGAATTAAGCACATTTTCACTGTATGTGTAGATAGCTTTTTCAATATCAGAATCTTTTAGAAATCCGAACTGCGACCTTGACAATATGTTGTTTGTGATAAGATGGTTATAAAGCCGATTGTACAATACCATTTCTAAAAATTTTGAGAATGCTGGCAAAAATGAAATTGAACTGAAATTTGACGCTATTTCTTTGTGTCCCTTCTTAAACGGCGGATTAACTTCAGCATATTTCAACCATTCCGGAAATATTCCACTAATAAACGACTGGTTACACGGATAGCTTAATATGTTACTTAGCTCAGAATCACATTCTTTAATTAACTTTGTTGATATTTCATCAAGTTCTGCAACACTATACATATCTGGCACCAATGTATCATTTACTCTTAATGCTATTTGCCCCTCTTCATGTGTGCTTCTACTGGTCTCCTACTTCACTATATCCCATATTGTCTTCATTTTGTTATTTGATATGACTGTCTTTTTCTTGTAATACATTTGCTTTGATCTCTGTATTACATTCTTTAATATTTTGCAGTATTTCTTGTAATGTGCTGTAGCATCGATATCAGAAATGTTTCAGACTGACAGATACAGTTTCCTTTTTTTTTTTTTTTACAAGCTAACTCTATTTGTTGAGTAATCTGTGGCTTCTTTGTAGACTTAACCTTGGTTAGTTTTGGGGAAAAACAGTGTTAAAATAAGGTAAGTACTTTATTAGAAAAAGTGTTATATTTTTCATTCATGCCATGAGCACTGTAAACATGACTCCAGTGAATGTCGTTGAGGAGTGTCCTAAAATAATCAATTTTTGGCTTGTAGACTACCCTCTTAAGTTCAGATTTAACAGATTTTATATCCTTTTCAGTATTAACATTTAACAAAAGGAACTGCATATCATGGTCTGAGAGGCCATTAACTATTGGTTTTGTAATATAATTTTGTTCATTGGGCTTTCCTGTAAAGATATTATCAGTGGCTGTTTGTGAGCAATTGGCTACCCTAGTTGGGAATTTTTACAGTGAGTATTAAGTTGAATGATAGTGTTACTAACTGAAGTAAGTTCTTATTCGGAGCGTCTTTGAGGAAATCTACATTGAAGTCACCAGCGACCACTATTTCTTTGTTTTTGGTTGTTAAATGGACCAGTACAGCTTCAAGGTGGTTTAAGAACAGATTAAAGTTACCTGCAGGTGTTCGATATACACTTCATATTATGAAGGATTTTTTATGAAATTCTACTTCCGTTGCACATGCTTCCATATGCTGTTCTGGTCAAAATTTATGAATGAAACTTCCTGGCAAGTCAAAATTGTGTGCCGGACCGAGACTCGAACTCGTGACCTCTGCTTTTCGCGGGCAAGTGCTCTACCATCTGAGCTACCCAAACAAGACTCACGCCCCATCCTCACAGGTTTACTTCTGCCAGCACCTCGTCCCTACCTTCCAAACTTCACAGAAGCTCTCCTGCGAACCTGGCAAAACTAGCAGTCCTGGAAGAAAGGATATTGCAGAGACGGGAGAGCTTCTGTGAAGTTTGGGAGGTAGTAGACGAGGTACTGGCAGAAGTAAAGCTGCGAGGACAGGGCGAGAGTCGTGCTTGGGTGGTTCAGATGCTAGAGCACTTGCCTGCGAAAGGCAATGATCCCGAGTTCGAGTCTCGGTGTGGCACACAGTTTCAATCTCCCACAAAGTTTCATATAAGCGCACACCCGCTGCAGAGTGAAAAATCTCATTCTAAAAGTTTATGAGTGTCTATGTTCTTAAATTTATGACAGTTCCTGATGAAAGTGGCAACTCCTCATATCTACATTTCTGATCTACAAAAATGAGATGCTAACCTAAACCCTGTAATACTAAAAAGTTCTATACCAGTGGTAACATGATGTTCAGAGAGGCATATTATGTCAGCTGGGTTTGGGGACTGTAATTCATCTATGCAGATAATTAATTCATTAATTTTATTTCTCAGTCCTCGAATATTTTGATGCAATAAAGATAGCTGACATTTCACATTGACTGGGCTAGTATTGGGTAAATTTGAAATATCTGCTGTTTGTTCAAAATTCTTAACCAACCGTTGTTAATGCTGATGAATAAGCCAGAGTTATGTTTTTTGGTATCTTTCTCAAAATGGAGGTTTTCCTCAATCCTAACCTCTCTTAAAACTCGGTTTCTTTCTGTCCTCCCTGCCTTAAAAAGGGGTCTTTTGTGAACACTATAATCACTGATATTTTAATACTCATGACAGTGCCCACCCCTTTAACTTTCCTGCTATTTTTCCAGGCAGTTTACCCTTCCCTTTCCTGTTGAGGTGAAGGCCATGCCTAGTATAATCCCACCTACTGAGAGAATCAAAACGAACCACGCCAATGTGTGACCCTGCACCCGACATACGCAGCCGTTCCAACTCCAAATTAACTCTCCTGACAGAAGAGTTCAAATCACGTCAGTAATGGCGCCCAAGAACAGATGCAAACTCAACACTATTATGCCTCGATGATGATGCAATGTTTGCGAGGTCACAGTCTATACTGTACCCAGGATATCTGACAATGCTATCACCTGGCGCACCCACTATAACCGCTGTGTCTTCCTTAGTGAAATCTTTGCAATGTGATTCTAAATCTTCTGTCACCTGCTCCAGACCAGAACTAGGTTTAACAACATTGGTGACCTGGTATTCTGATCCTAATTCATCCTGCAAAAGTTGGTCAGCACCTCTTCCATGGAAACCATCTAACAACAACACTTTCGTTCTCTTTTCTGATTTCCCTACATTCTTACTTTTCAATCTGCTGCTGAAAGTTTGTTGTGCCTTGTCTACACCTGCAGCTGCTTGAGGCTCACCAACTTCTAACTGAAGCAACAGGTCAAATCTGTTTTCCACATTCACCACGAAGGGGCCAGACAAAGTTCTAGGCCTGTTCCTCCTGTTGCCTGTTGTCACTTCGCACCTCTCTCATTACCCTTCTCTCTCCTTTACCTGTCAAGATCTCCCCTGGCCTTGTCTAACTCAGCCTGAAGGTCGGCAATTTTCCCCTCGTATTCTAGCATCTTCCTATATCTACTACATATCCTACAAAACCGCTGATGAGTCTCATTTACTTCCCCTACTCTTACGCCACTACAGTCACCCACACAGAAGAGACTACAGCACGCGTCACACCAAAGCCGCGACCTAACAATTGTCAAGCACTTTTCACTCATGATAAACGTAGTAGTTTACTAAGAATAAGTCAAATAAATTACAGATAAACATGAAAATATGATTCCACAAATTTGACCTATACGCAACCGTACGTATACAGAAACAACAGTGCAAAGTTTCTGAAACAACTTAAACTTTACGCTACTTTCCGGAAATGTACGTTAAATAATGAAGAGGCACGCTACAGATAAATTGCTGGAGAACAGTTAAACGAAATTGTATAGATTTTCTGCGGCAAAACGTAAACAGAAAATACGGCTATAGCCCGACTGTACGATCTTATAGCATTTCCTGCTTTTTTACGTATATAAAAATGAAACCTTCAATGGTACGCTTAAAAAGCACAATAATACTCCTATCTACCATGAAATCAGAACTAAACTAAATGTTATTATAATCTAAACTGACTTATCTTTACGAGAACATCAAAACTCGCGTTAGTCGCCTAGCTGCCTGTTATGGCTGAGCGTGTTACTGAGATGTGCCTAGTCTCTTTTGCTGTTGCTAGTGAACTTCGTAAAGTACTCAGTAAGCCAAGACGGGTATCTTTTACAAAAAATCTTTTGAAACAAAAACCAAAAATAATATAAATTTCTCTACAATCAATACAAATGGCGAAGGAAATGGGAAATGAAAACATACGGGTGACTGATGACTGAATTTTATTCTCACATATACACTACAGTTGCCGAGGAAATAATGGCTATGAATAATATAACACTCCTACGTACCTTGTGCGGTTGCCCTGGAATGATTGTCACTTATACAGGGTTCTTCATAAGGACTTCTGGGATTCAGAAGATGACTACACGGCCACTACCATATATGTAGAAAATAGAGAAAGTCAGTTGATTGAGCATCTTTCCAAGTTTTCGACTCACATTACATATGCTCAGTATGAGTACTGTTTGTGACAAGGCAATGGTCAAAAAGTGCGTACGTTTCTTTGAAGTTGCTTCCGCTGCTGACTGGGAAGGCGCACTAGCAGCAGCCCGCTTTGGAGACTAGTTCATGGGGTTGCCTATATGCCGGTGTGAACTAATTCTGTGTGAAAATAGGGAGCCGATGATGAGCCTAAAAGTTGTGACACACCTGCAACTTAGTTGTGCGCTCTGCAACAACGCGACGGCTCTTATTGGATTCAGAAAATTGGTGATATGCTCTATCCAATGACATGTTTCGTTTTACTTCATGTTTCATAATTTTAGAGGATTCGTCTTTTGAAATCCTGGATGTACTCATTTGTGGTACTGTATATCTAGATGTACGAATCCTGTTCGTCTGTTAACGTCCTGTAGGTCGGGAAATGGAAGCCACAGTGAAAATGAAAGAAATGTTTTAACTGTTGCCGTCAGCTGTGGCCGTGCGGTTCTAGGCGCTTCAGTCTGGAACCACGCGACTGCTACGGTCGCAGGTTCGAATCCTGCCTCGGGCACGGATGTGTGTGATGTCCTTAGGTTAGTTAGGTTTAAGCAGTTCTAAGTTCTAGGGGGACTAATGACCTCAGATGTTAAGTCCCATAGTGCACAGAGCCATTTGAATCATTTGAATTTTTAACTGTTGACTACGCCATCGAGCCACATCTACACACTGTCGTCGCTCCAACTTACACATTTTTCGTAGTGCTGTACCAGCTTAGCAGCTACTTCGCCTTAAGGGACAGCAGCCTGTGCTTTCCACCAGTTCTCTACGCCGATCTGCAGCTCATTGTCTGGACCAAAGTGTTGTCTTCATACCTATCGGTTCACGTGAGCAGAGATTAGAATCTGAAGGATCCAAGTCCAGGCTGTGTGGTGGTGATCAAACAATTCCCATCGAATACGCTGCAACGGCTTCGTTGCCACTGTACTATGCGGCTGAGTACTGTAATGAAGAAGGAAACATACGACAGTTACGTTATGAATGAAATCAGGTGAAACCTCCTAGCAGGCACTCGTACTTGGCAGGAGAAACTATTTTCTAGGCATCTTTACGTGCTCACTGAATATTCACAACTGAAAAGAGCGACGTGACCTTATCGACGAGCGTACTTAGACAAACTGCCCAATACTTGTGGGCAAAACGTCATCGAATTTTCACCGTGGTTACGTAGTACGCTTCATGCCAAGACTACGTCATGCATGCCGTCTATGAGGTCTTGCAATTTTGATGGCCAGCCGCGTGGTGTGTGTTAGTGGGGCACCTGTTACATTCTCCGAACACCGCTGTAAGTATTCATCAGAGCGTCGTGCGAAGTGCTGGCGTGACTCTGAGCTCGCGCTTCGGTAGACCCGCACCGGCGTGCGTGTTGCTCACCTCAGCAAGTGCGGGGCGTGGAGCCGGGGGCCGGGGGCAGCATTTGCAGACAGGTGCCCGCCTGCCTGCCTGCCCGCCGCAGCCGCGGTCGGCCCTAATGATTTCATCTCGCTGAACAATGGAGACGCCCTGCGAAGGGCTTAAGCCCGCATCTCGTGGCCCTCGGCCCTGCTTCTTCTTTTGTAGCTCCTCCCTCCTCCGCCCCCCCCCCCTCACTGCCTCCAGCATCGAAGCCGGAGAGCAAGCTACGTTCTGCTGTTACTATCCCCAAGACCTCTGGTCCTCTTGCAAAAGGTACCAGCGAGACTAATGCCCCGGCAGGCACAAAACAAGGAGCAACCGGCTTATAAGTGATTTATAAGCACACATTTGAAGTAAAGCGCGGCTGTAGTGGACGAGACGGCGTTCTTACCGACCCCCTGCCACGCCATTCTCTGTCCCACCCTCCCCAACCCTCTCCCCTGTGCGTCAGCACACTGCAGCTGCTCCGCTGGGGCGAATATTTTTTAAACCCAGCCCTTTTTCTCCAGCAGCGTTCCCTGCTCTTTCCTGCAACTTGGAGGGAGAAAGAATCGGCGGTGTGGGGGAATTAGCGGCGAGAGAGACGAAAGAAAATTACCCAGGAGAAGTCCATGTGGCTTGTACACAGCGAGGGACTATTTATATCTTTTAAAATCATCCTCGTGTTAATCTCGAATTAGATGTTGAATAAGTAATTTTAATTCAGTGGGCGGAATATTTGATCTTCTTTTTTCCCCGCTTTCTCTTAAAGATATTCATCTTGCTCCCTTCTGTGTCCACTGAATACAATATTCAGACGGAGTACTTCATTGAGGTAAAGTCTGCATAGCTCGTCGAAATGCCAGTTATGTAACTGCGAGGCACCCAAAATTTACGATACTGCTGAAGAACAGTATTCTAAACCTATGTTGTAACGGACATTAGTAACTCATTCCATGTACATCCCACACAAAGCGTTGTTACTTCACCTGCACTTTTGTGATTACCATACTTCTCGGAAACATTCTACCTCGGTCGCTGAATCTTTCAAGATTTCTAATACCATTTCCATCATTTTGAAGAAGAATAATTCTTACTCAGGGTACATAAATCGTTTATTTAAGTGTGATACATTTTTTCCTATTTGTAACTAGTTAATACTATTTCTCTAATTTCTCTTTGCGTATCCCGTGAACTCCTATAGATGACGCTCCTAATTGAGAGAGCAACTGCTCATTTTCCTTTACTAATTACTTGAATTATTTTGGTTCATCCTAGTCACAGTTAATTGTTCGGTGCATCTTCGTTCATTGTCGTTCCACCTATCACTCTTTCCGGTCTCTTCAGCAGCTGGATCGTAATGTTGGTGTTGGATGAACATACATTACACTCCATAAGGTTCCAGAAACTGGACCTATTCTTTAATAGTCTTTGTGGATTTTCCTCCACATTCTGTCT
Source organism: Schistocerca americana (assembly GCF_021461395.2). Lineage (NCBI taxonomy): Eukaryota > Metazoa > Arthropoda > Insecta > Orthoptera > Acrididae > Schistocerca > Schistocerca americana. The sequence continues at coordinate 744,927,351 of NC_060122.1, read as the reverse complement.
CGTTTCCAGTTGCATTTTTCTTCATCCGTTTGTGGCACCAGGTTCACTGCATTACGTACGTATTTTGTTAGCATTTTCCCGTAGATTATCGTGTGTCTGGAGATAATCATTCCCCTAAATATCCCAAATTTAACATTTATTTTATGCCATCTCTAACTATACAGAACTGATATATGCGCAGAACAGATCTCAGTTTACTGCAGCACATCTCAGCACCCTTTTTTTTTTTAGGGCTTGGTAATGAAATAAGAACCCAAAATAATTCAGTTTAAGCTTCACCAGCGGTGTTCTGATGATAACATTTATTCGGTATTTTTCCTTCACAGATGCAATTTCAGTTGGTTCAGTGTGTAATGGTGGAGTATTTAGTACATGCTCAGTTACACAACATCACTCTAAAAACTGCATTGGAGGAGTAAGCTAAAGTCAAATGTAGTTATATTTCATTTCGACATGTAACGATGATATGTTCCAGAGGAATTAATTGTGCACGGTGCGCATCTTACGCCGGAGTTAAGGAATAATACAATCGACGGTCAGCAACGTGGCGCAGTGCCACTGTACGTCCTTAATTAACGTTGTTAATAGCTTGACATTAACGTAATAAGAGGCGAGATTATACAGAAAAGGCAATATTACGCTAGGCACGGGTCACGTCGTACGTCGCTACTGCAGTGATGGTAGAGCAGAGTGTTCGACGATTCTCCCTTTATCATCAGTCTTCTGACTGGTAGGATTCGGTCTTCTGGCTGGTTTGATGCGGCCCGCCTCGAGTTCTTCTCCTCACAATGGCAATTACCGCCGACATTCTCGATTATTTGCTCGATATATTTCAGTCTCGGTCTGTCTCTACAGTTTTTACCGTCTAGAGTTCCCTATAGCACCATGGAAGTTATTCTCCGATGTTTTAACAGATATCCTATTATCCTTGTCAGTGTTCTCAATTCCTTGCCGATTCTGTAGAGAACCTTCTCATTCCCTACCTTATCAATCACCTAATTTTAAAAAGTCATCTGTAGCACAGCATCCCAAATGCTTCTATTGTCTTCTGTCCCGATATTCCCACAGTCCATGTTTCTCTATCATACACTGCTGTACTCCAAACGTACATTTTCAAACATTTCTGCTTCAAATTATGGTCTACGTTTCATGTGCTACAAGTGGCCTTTTCTTGACCAGGAACGCTCCTTGTACCGGTACTTGTCTGCTTTTTATGACCTCCTTGCTGTAATTATCATAGGTTATTTTGCGTGGGGAAAAATCCACTATTGCACATTAAAAATGTACCTGTCGCAGACTTGGACACCCATTCACCTGAGTGGTGCCTCATGGCCACTCTAGCGCCTGAGGGAAGGCAGCCCTACGTGTGAGTTGTCGAAGGGATTGCCTGCCCTCAGATGAATGGGTGTAGAAGTCACTGACAGATACATTCTTAATGTGCTCAAAAATGTGGGAGCAGGCTGCGAGGAAGCTCACGAAGTAAAGTGTCTTAGAAGCACACCTCATGTGAACAGGTTTTAACCTTTTTCGCAAGTGTCTACACTTTGCTGTCCGAACGGTAGCCGAACCTGAGGGCGACACCGCAAGGCGCAACGTTTTTGCACCATTACAGGATTGTAGGCAACTTTGAGGCCAATTTTAAATTTACGAGGAGCATTGGGAGACAATTACATGCTTTTTGAAAAAGTGCTCATATTTTTTGTGCAGTGTACATAAAAAAAATTGCTCTTGCAGATTCAGGGAAATTCAACACAGCAACTTCAGTGTGAGAAAATCTACTAGCAGTAATGTAGTCAAAGGAATGGTTCCTATGGTATCCAGTACAGCGAGCAATATTGATATTTAGTTCTCCATTGTTCTACTCGCCACCCATCTGTTACAGAAGCAACATTGACGGTCGTTGCAACACTATGAAAAAACATACCGCAAATTCCGAAAAACGTTTGTTAAAACAAAGAAGAAACGAACAGCTTCATCTTTGTCTGGCCTCAAAAGCAACACCAGAATAGTTTCAAAATGGTTCAAATGTCTCTGAGCACTACGGGACTTAACATCTGAGGTCATCAGAACTTAGAACTACTTAAACCTAATTAACCTAAGGACATCACACACATCCATGCCCGAGGCAGAATTCGAACCTGCGGTCGCGTGGTTCCAGACTGATGCGTCTAGAACCTCTCGGCCACAGCGGCCGGCCCAGAGTAGTTTACTGTGTCCCAAAAAAACATAAAATTGTCCTGTTAATGAGAACAGCAAATTACTATAAAACAGACAGAATAGGGAACAGGCGATAAAAAAAGAAATAGTATCGTTCTGCGATTTGACTAAGAGAGAACCCGATGTAGCTGGCCAAATTTATTATAAGTATCATATTTAAAGAAAAACCATACAATGGCCATTAATTGTGTTCTTTTCAACAATAAATATAGCTTCAATTAATGCGCAGGTTGTATCGTTTTCAAACACTGGATCTAATAAGAACAGAGGAGAATTTCTAAAGAGCTTTGGACTTCAGGTGGTAGAAAATTATTTCCACCGTATAGGTGAGTCATCAAATAGATTTCCAAGTGACCTAAGAATGAGGTGGAAAAGTAAATTTAACATAAATTCTAATGAAACTGCCAGTACTAAGTAGGTGCCTGATATGCGCTAACGTTATGAAAACCAAAACATCAGTTCAGTACGCGCAGTAAATTTGTTCCAACTTGTGGAAGGTTATTGAAGACAGTGAACGGACATTGTCTGCAACAAATATTTCATGTAATAAAACTTAAGGTTGCATCTAAAATTAAGAAAAATGTAACTGAACTTATTACTTCTCTCACTGTTGAGAATATATGCATTATGACTCAGAACTACAAAACTTTTAACATCTTGAGGAAATAATGCCATTACGGAAAATTCAAAGTTTTTTTTTCTTTTTAATTGGTGTATGTTGTCAAGGTTTTACTAATAATTGTAGAATACAGTCGTGGGTGAGGCATGCAGAACAACAAAAACGTGCACAGGTAGCCAATAACAATGCAGAGGGGTCACAAAGGCCATGGGACACCTAGTAATATCATTTCGGACCTTCTTTCCCCGACGTAGTGCAGCATCTCGACGTGTCATGGGCTCGACAAGTCGCTGGAAGTACCCTGCAGAAATACTGAGCCATGGCTAGCCATCCATGATTGCGTAAGTGTTGACCGCGCAGGATTTTGCGCACTATCTGACCTCTCCAATATGTAACATAAATGTTAGGTGAGATCCATGTGACCAAACCATGCGCACGAATTTCCAGAATGTTCTTTAAGCGAATCGCGAACTATCATGGCCCAGTGACGTGGTTCACCCATAAAAATTCCATCATTGTTTGGTCTCCTAGTGACCAAAAAAAAGCTATTTCCAGTCACTGATCGGTTCAGCTGGACTAGAGGATGAAGCCCATGCCATTAAAAGACAGCTCACACCACTATAGCGTCATCACCAGCTTGCAAAGTGCCTCGTTGACAACTCGGGTCCATGTATTCGCGGCGTCTGCACCACACTCGATCTCTACCTTCAATCAGTACCAACTGTAATCGGGACCCATTTGATCAGACCATGGTTTTTCAGTTGTCTAAGGTCCAACCGATACGGCCACGAGCCCAGGAGATGCGTTGCAGGCGATGTCATGCAGTTATCAAAGGCACTCGATTTGGTCGTCTGTTGACATAGCTAATAACACCAAATTTCGCCGCACTGTGCAAACGGACATGCTCGTCGTCCATCCCACATCGATTTCTGGGTTTATTTCACACAGTGTTGCTTTTCTGTTAACGCCAAGAACTATGTGATCACTTCACAGGTGGATGGAAAACAGGAGGGTTAAGAAAGCATGAGAAACATTTTCTGCTTCAGATCACCTTCGAATTTCCTCGAATGGTTTTCAACAGTCACTAGTAGTTCCAACCTGTACACGAGAACAAATATTGCGGTCGCGCTGCACTGCAAAGGACTGAGATTATGTTCAATGGGGATGCAGCACCACAAAGACCTTAGAAATGGGTTAAACCGTCCGAGAGTGTCATGGCTCACCGCACTGTGAATTGTGTTCGACTGCGAAAAATGTGGGAATGAACGGCCCAGTGATAGGGGTGGTTTTATTGACGCCCTTCATGCCACCCCCTGATTCCCTTTCGCGTCGATTCTGAACGGCGCTGCGTCTGAAATGTTTTTCCTCTTTCACGCATGACAAAACCGCGCTATTTCAAAGCTGGGTGTCGCGTTAATAGCCTCCATCGCAGAGACGTCTAAATAAGAGATGAAATGTAGGTAAGAGGGGTTGTGACAACCTTCACATCATGTGATACGTCCATGGTGATATTTCGTGCCAATGTGACATCATTAACCAACCTTACACCTCACATGAACTTGATCCATGAGTATATCTGCCCATGTGCGTAGACTTTCTATAAGCACTGTGTCCTAATGTCCCGCCATTCCTCCCGCAGACCAAGTCTTCCCTCCTGTCTTGTTCCACAGGACGGTTGATGGGACATTAGGACACGTATTTTTCCTAAGCCCACGCATACGGACGGATATCTTCATGCATCAAGTTGTCATCCATCGTACCAACGTAATGAAGTCCTACGTATATCTGTAAAAAGACCTTATGCCATCTCAGATGCAAATAGTTTGATACAAAAACTGGATCATCTAAAACCTGTGTTCAAGCAGAATCGTTATACCGACAAACAGATCCGTCGTGCTCTACAGATTGGTCTTCGCGGGAACCAGCAGAAGATACAAACAGATTGGTGGCATTCCTACCTTTTGCGGGTAGCATATCTTCAAAAATTGGAAGAATTTTAAAGAAATTTGATATTAAAAGTGTGTTCCATCCGCCAGCTAATACTAGAGCTCTGCTGACCTCAGTGAAGGATAATCTGGGTTTGAGGAAGCCTGGTGTCTACAAAATTACCTGCCATTTCGGGAAAGCCTATATTGGTCAAACGATTCGTACGGTCAAGGGTTGGTGCGTGGAGAACCATCGCCAAACGCATTTATTTCAACCAGAAAATTCTGCAGTTGCGGAACATTGACTTACTAAAGGAAATAAAATATTGGACGAAGAAACATAACGGTTGCCACTGCGTCGCCTTATTGGGACTATGTAGTGAATGAATCCATTGAAACACTATTGTCTGACAATATTGTAAATGGACATAATGGGAAACCTTTAAGTAAGAGATGGAATCTTCTTTTGTTTGACATTAAAAAGCAACGCTCTTCGATTCGGTCCTCAAATGCTGTCAGTAGTGTTTGATATTGATTTATCATTTCCGCGAGTTTTCACCACCGGTGAGCTGTTGTACCTCGAGCTAGAGCGCGGTTGTGTTCGGGCACGCGCGGTGGACCTGCGGGCGGTGTATAAAAGAGCCGCCGTTGCATGTTTCACTTTCGGCGAGTTGGACTGACGACTTACTCACCTGAAGATGGTGGCCAGGTGGACCGCCTAAATATTGTGTCAAGATGACGATACGTTCTGGCTGGAGACCCGACATGAATATCAACAATTATTATGCCAGGATATTTCACGGAGCCACAGCTGTTAAGATTATTGTGCGATAATGCTCGCACTTATCGGCTCCTGCAATCTTCCGAAGGTATGGATTATGGTTTCCCGAAAATCAGATTGTATATCGCCAGTCTCATACATTCTGCTCACCAACGTGAATTGTTGTTTGAAGGGTCCTTTGGTGTCCAGCCGGATACGATCGTCGAATGCTCACAATATTTCGGGGAATAATTGTTCCGCCATCATTTGGTGGTGCTGATGAATCAGCCGAGAAAGCCTCAGGTCATTTATTTTCGTTGTCAGTTTCCCCAATGATTTTCGAAATTTTGGTGGAATGTTATCTATGCCTTCTGCCTAATTTGATCTTAAATCGCCCAGAGCTCTTTTACATTCTGACTCTAATATTGGCTATCTTCTTCCCTGCCGACTAATGTTTCTTCTTCTATTACGTCATCAGATAAGTCCTCCCCCTCATAGAGGCCTTCGGTGTACTCTTTCTACCTGTCCGCTCTCTCTTCTGTATTTAACAAAGGTTGTTTCGATATTCCTGTATGCTGACTCAGTTTTCCCTCAGTCATTTCTTGTTCGGTCTCTTCACGTTTTCTAACCAGCCTTTTCGCCTTAGTTTCCCTGCCCTTCCTACCTTCTTCATTTCTCAGTGACTTCTATTTCTATATTCCTGAATTTCTCTGAACGTTTTTGTACTCCCTTCTTCTGTCGACCAAGCGAAGTATTTATTCTGTAACCCAAGGCTTCCTCGCAGTTACCTTCTTTGTACCGATGTTTTTCAGTACAACTTCTGTGACTACCCTTTCCAGTGCTGTTACTCCTTTTCAACTCATCTGGTTACTGAGATATTCATAATTACAGTATCTATAGCCTCGGAGAACTTGTAGCGTATCATTTTATTCCTTAGTTTTTTCGCACCTCATTTCTTTGTAAATTTATTCTCTCTGACTAATCTCTAAAACTTCTACCTACTCTTCACCTAAACTAAATTGTGATGTGAGTTTGTATCTGCTCCTGGTTATAACTTACAATCCAACATCTGATTTCGGAATTTCTGCCTGACCATGATATAATGTAACTGGAATCTTCCTGTATCTCCCGGTCTTTTCCAACTATACCTCCTCCCCTTGTGATTCTTGAACGGAGTCATTAATGACATTTACCTTAGAACTAAATTATTCTTTCACCTCTGTCATTTCTACGACCATATTCTCCCGTACTCGTTTCTTTTAATCCCACCTGTACAACCGCATTCCAATCCTCGATGACTATTAGATTTTCCTCTCCCTTTACCTACTCAATATCTCATTAAATATCCTCACATATTTTCTCTCTCTCTTTATCCTCTGCCTGCGACTTCAGCATGTATACTTGAACTGTTATTGTCAGCATTTGTTTACTGTCGATTCTAACGAGAACAACTCTATAACTTAACTGTTCACAGTAACTCACTCTCTGACCTATTTTCCTATTCACAATGAATTCCGCTCCCGTTATACCATTTTCTGATGCTGTTGGTTTTACCCTGTACTAGTCTGACCAGTAAGCCTTGTCTTCTTTCTATTTCACTTCAACGACCTTCATTATATCTGGACAATGTTATTATTCACTTTTGAGATTTCTGACATTCCATGCTCTGACACGAAAACACAAATCACGCACTGCATGGGTGAACAGTAGAATGAACTCTAACATGTACACTGCGATGCCAGAGACAGAATAGGTAGAATGTGTGATGACCTAGGGGTCGTAAGTCTAATGTTTCAACAAGATAATGCATCAGTACAGGTTTCACCCCAACAAAAGAGTGGTTTAAATATAAAGATATCGTTGTCCTGGCCTGGCCTGCACGTAGTCTGGATTTGTAATCGTGTAAAAAACCTTTGGGGAACACTTGCAAGGAATGTTTATCGCAGTGGAAGACAAGTTGAGGCCGCTTGTCAGCTGAAAAGAGCGATATGTGGAAGATGGGTGACAAAGCCACTGCAAGAACTAGGAACCCAAACCAAATAAATGCCGAAGAAAACTCAAAGAATCTAGCGATTCCTGCATCATGTTTCAAGGAGTTGCAGCGTAGCTGTGTTAGCGATTATTTTCGAAAACGAAATGTACCTCTCAGTGGAGTGAGATAAGAGACAACAACTCTGATCTAGATTTACATCAACATTACATGATTACTTTGCAATTCACGATTACATGCGTGTCAGAGGGTTCATCGAACAACCTTCAAGATATTTCTCTCCCATTCCATTTATCAAGAACATTAACACATTTAATCACACTATGTGAGTGTGGAAGTAGTTGCCAGAGGGTGACTGATGAAAACAAATTAAACTTTTTTTTAATAAATGGAAATTTTATTCCTAGAAGCCCCCTCCCTTTTTTTTTTAAACAGATTTAAAATTATGATCAGAAAGCACTCTGTAAATATCAAGTTACAATTTATTCAGAGGCAGAAATAAGAAATTTTTTTGACAGTATGAGCTTTCGGGCTGAGAACCTTGCCGCTCCCTTTTAACACGGCCGTAGTCACGACCGCTCACAACAACCTCTGAAAGACTACACTGGTGCAAATCTGCAACACATCAGATTACTTTAAACTAAAAATTTTAACAACTCACACAAACACATAACCTACGCATTTCGTAGGAGTGTTGGAAATGGTACAAAACACTCACATAAAAAAAAAATTACTTGCCACCGAAAGTGCAACTTGTTTTTAAAAGAAAACTCTTACAGTGGAAGGGTAGCAACTTTATATACTAAAATGACCATTTAAATAAAAATCCATGAAATGCAGTCTTACATAAAATGTACAAACATGCTCTACATTACACATATACCGCCTCTCAAGATGATAGGCAAGATAAAAACGTATTTCAGGAATTCGGCCTTTACACCTTAAGCAATAAATTCGTTAACACCGAATCCGACAAACATGACAGAAGCAGCTATTAACGTACGGCAGACCGACAGACAGACAGACAGACATTAACTGCCTAACAAATGCGGATGAGAGACAGACGAGAAAGCTGGGGACGAGAGACTGACCAAGAAAACAAGTAGAATTTAACAAGTAAATGAAACAACATATCACGAATTACTTAACTTCTAATAAACTGCGATGTCTGGCGAAGACCTGGCGCAGCACCTCCCAAAACGCTCTCCCGTACCGTCCACTGCCAGCTGCTTCAACGGACGCAGGAAGGCGCGCCGATCTCCCGTCTCACGGCGTCGCAGCTCGCACCGGCCAGACCGATGTCGTAGGTTGGCTCCTGTTGCTCTCGTGTCGGCCGCGAAGCCACTACCCCTCGCTGTACGGCGCGGCCCGCTGGACTGACGTGGCGACCTCACATGCGCCGACGCTCAAGACGGACAAGTCACCTTGTGTCTCAGTGCGCGACCGACCAACCGATCGATGCAACCGCCAATGCCCATTGCCTGAGCAAACGCGAGCAGACTGGCAGCCTAACACATACTAGCACTCCGGACGACAGACAGACACTGCCCCACATTGACCCGGCTGACCAACTGATCAGACTCGCCGACTCAGACTGACAAACTGCCGAACTCATAGCGCCCCTTAAATGCAAGTGAACTGGCAACCTTTCCCCTTTCCCACCAGAGGGAGACACCAAATCTGCGATTTCCACAGCGGCGCCACCGCCAGAAACGGAGGGCAACTGCTTCACACAACGTGCTGCGGCACGCTCTTCAAAATAGCAACTTTTACCACGGCTCAGAACACTTAAATCTTTCCCTGCGAGCTCCGATTTCTCTTATTCTATTGTGATGATTATTCCACTCTCTGTAGATGGCCTCAAAAAAATATTTTCACACTCTGAGGTGGAAGTTGGTGATGGAAATTTCATGAGAATGTCCTGCCATAACGAAAATCGTCTTTGCTTTAATGATTACCAGCTCAACTCCAGTATCACATCTGTAGCACCCTTTCCCCTATTTCGTAATAACAGAAAATTAGCTGCCCTTCCTCGGTGTATACAGTCTTCCTATGTTTGAATGCAACTATGGATCTGGTCATTGTCATAGCTACTACCCAATACCACATAAATATTTTGAGGTGAATTTTACAAGCACAGTAACTGAACACACACACACACACACACACACACACACACACACACACACACACCGATTCAGCCCACACAACACTGGCACAACCTCTGACTCATTCTTATGTGGCGCAGTGACCCCTGCTCTCCAGTGGCCCACTACATGACAGCTGGGACCCGGCGCAGCATAGCGCAACATTCTGCTCCTCCACAGATGCCAATGGACTATGTAATTAGTGTGTCAGGAGATCGCTGAAAAGTGCCTACCTGGTGTAGTGCAGAAGTCGTAAACATTCCCGGCATAGTACAAGTGGACTGATGCAGACTCAGAGGAACTGGAGTTTGTATAAATTTAGGGACTATATAAAAAATTAAACTTCGCCCGAACAGGCCATGAAGGCCCTACGGTACCGACCGGCCGCCGTGTCATCCTTAGCCCACAGGCATCACTTGTAAGTAGGCTGTTTATGTTTTCTTTATGTAAGTAGGCTGTTTAGGTTCTTATGTAAGTAGGCTGTTTAGGATTTCTTATTGGTAACGCCACCTCTGAATGAAAATCACTGGCTGTGCTGTGTGCAGTCTGTGGCTGCTTTGCATTGTTGTAATACTCGCCATTGTAGTGTTAGGCAGCTGGCTGTGAACAGCGCGTAGCGTTGCGCAGTTGGAGGTGAGCCGCCAGCAGTGGTGGATGTGGGGAGAGAGATGGCTGAGATTTGTAATTTGTCATGAACTGCTATATTTATATATGATGATATCAAGGTAAATACATTGTTTGTTCTCTACTAATATCTTTCATTTGCTAACTATCCCTATCAGTAGTTAGTTACTTCCATAGTTTGAATCTTTTATTTAGCTGGCAGTAGTGGCGCTCGCTGTATTGCAGTTACTTGAGCAGCGAAGATTTTTGTGAGGTAAGTGATTTGTGAAAGGTATAGTTTAATGTTAGTCAGGGCCATTCTTTTGTAGGGAATTTTGAAAGTCAGATTGCGTTGCGCTAACAAAATATTGTGTGTCAGGTTAAGCACAGTCTCGTGTAGAATTGTTCAAAGGGGACGTTTCATATGTCGACCCTTAGCCGAGGATACCTCACTGGAATCTTCTGATTTTTTTCTTGTAGTTTGTGTAATTAGTGTAGCTTTTGTTTATTGCTTGTAGAGAGAATCTCCTTTGTAGTTCTCTCAGGGGTTACTACCTGAAGAGTGAAAGACATCTTCAGGCTCAAATTGGCATCTTTCGTCTAATTGGTAGGCTTGGACCTGCACTGGAAACAAATATCTCTTATCTCACGGAGGAAAACCTAAGAAATCTAGCAGTAATGCAGAGTATGCCAGTATTCCACATCAGTCATATTGTATTCTGACTTCATAAATCTAAGCCAGTATGCAAAGTTCACCATCTTGGATCATTATCACACCGACATGACAATGCACTATCTTGAATTTTTGAATTTCCCACCAATATGCACTTAGAACAGCATCCCGCGTCCAGCCGTCCTGATTTAGGTTTTCCGTTATTTCCCTAAATCACTCCAGGCAAATGCCGGGATGGTTCCTTTGAAAGGGCACCGCCGACTTCCTTCTCCATCCTTCCCTAATCCAATGAGACCGAAGACCTCGCAGTTCGGTCTCTTCCCCCAAACAACCAACCAACCAACTTAGAACAGCCCTACTTCCACACCAATATCAATGTAATGGGAGAAAACCCTGTAGTACAACTAATGTTTTTTTTTATATCCCACGAAATTTTTAATTTGTCACCAGTTTTTGAGTTTCCCACCGTTTTGTAGTAAGACGGTTGGCCTTTAACAGAAATCTGGCAACAATTAATGACATCATCGATTGCAACTCAGGAGGAGGGGGAGATCTAACAACAATGCAAATCATGCCAGAAACTGCTCTGTCTGCCTACTGTCTTTAAGCCGGAAATTAGTAACGAAATGAAGCAACATCTGCTAAAAGTCGGTACTTGGTTACAGGGTAGTTGTCAGTTGGTCTTCAGCCTATTTAAAAGTAACGAGTGACACATAACTTACTTAGACTTAGTACTTCAGTGCTAAGTGCCATATGAGGCAACAAGTTTCCTTCATGGAACTCGATCAGCTGGCAGGTTTCCAGCCTCCTCCAGTTCGTGTTTAAGTACTGAATTACCTTCGTAAAAGTTCGCTTCCAGGTATGACATATCTTCCCCTACTTCTGTATCCACACGTTGGTTTCTACGAATATAGAGCATGCTCCACAAGCTTCTGTTCTCTGTAAGCAACTATTTTATGCAGGCTGCTTACTTCTTCCAAGCCATCGTGTGTTTTCGCCTGACCAATAACGAATATTCGTTTTATTTACTTATGTTTTGTTTGAGAAGAAACATTTTTTGCTAGAGAGAACCTCTGAGGTGAAGTACTGGATGGCGAGTATTTGTTGCTGTGACTATTGACAAAACTGTACACGATTCTGGAAATCGTTCCTAAGCTATTCGTGGTACTACAGTTCCTGGCACTTATTTCATCATAGATAACCTTAACAGCAGAGCATATGCCAATTTTGTCACACTAACACTTCCTCATTTCCTCGTTGAAGTACTGCTAAGAACTGCGGTGCTTATTTGGTACCAACATTATGAATATTCATGTCATAGTCTGAACAGAAGTTTCCTGGCATATGGATTGGCCACCCTGGCATCCTGATCTGACTCTTCTAGACATTTATCTTTCGAAGTGCACAAAATACCTTGACTACAGTGATATCCCAACAACCCCAGAGAACCTGCAGGAACACATCTTACTTGCTTGTAATTCACTTCGGCATCCAACACCAGGAGCACCACTGAATTCTTTCATCCAATGAATAGACCGGTGTAACACTGTCACCACTTCGAGCACCTCTGAATGTTCTACTCATTTTCGTCCCTACACCACGCTTGTGTTAAATAAATACTTTTTGAGTTAACTGCATTTCCCCAGAAAATTATGTCACAGTGAACGATAGAGTGAAAATATGTAAATTATCCTAGCAACCCCATCACCTGGTGAAAAAATTACATGCTTATGCTTTGTGTTTATAATTCCTGGACCTCTGTTACGTTGCACTTACGTTTCTTAAGCTAATCATTCTCTGTTGTTAACTACACTGACGGAAAAGAAATCCCATTAACAGATGGAGTTGTGCAAGATAAACTGAAGTTTGTAGGCGGTTTTCTACATCTGAAAGATAAGTTCTACTAAAATTGCATTCCAGTAGCATAGGAATGGTACTAGTAGCGCCACTATGAAGATGCAAGTCAGGTTTGCTTTAACTACTCACTGTAACAGACCTGAGCGTTAGTTACTTTTGAGATTGTACATGGTGTGTGGACGTAGCGGAGTGATGTTAGTCAAGACTGCCTCTAAGACGATGAAGACGCTATTATCAACAGTGGGTTAGAACGAGGACGTGTAATAGGGCTACTCGAAGCTCGATGTTCCTTCCGCGATATTGCAGAAAGATGTGGCAGACGTGATTGCTGGCAGCCGTGGTCACGGGAAGGTAAGGTCGCAAGAAGACCGCGCTCCGTTGTCCACGTGCCACTGCCGACAGGGATGGTCGTCGTGTATGGCTATAGAGCATCCTATTGTATCTGCAGCGTCAATTCGAGCAGCAGTTGCCACCACAGCGACACAACGAACTGTAACAAATCGTTTACGTCAGGGAAAGCTCCGAGCTAGACACCCTGCACTATGTATTCCTCTGACCTCAAACCACCGCCATTTGCGACCTCAGTGATGTAAGACGAAAGTTAATTGGAGGGTGGAATGGAGGTCTGTTGTGAGTTCTGATGAAAGCTGGTTCTGACCGGATGCCAGTCATGGCTGTGTATTCGTTAGAAAGAGGGCAGTTTAGCAACTGCAACTTACCAGTACGCACCCTAAACCTACCTGGAGCTACACCTGAAGCTGTGGTTATCCCATATTCCGTGACTGCAGTTTTGTATGTCAGTCGTGCTTTCATTCATAAACAACATTTCAGGAGGTGTTAACGAACAAATAAATGGCCCTGAGCACTATGGGACTTAACATCTGTGGTCATCAGCCCCTTGAACTTAGAACTACTTAAACCTAACTAACCTAAGGACATCACACACATCCATGCCCGAGGCAGGATTCGAACCTGCGATCGTAGCGGTCACGCGGTTCCAAACTGAAGCGCCTAGAACCGTACGGTCACACCGGCCGGCTGTTAACCAACAGGATAACGCTCGCCCACATAGCGCTGTTGTAACCTAACATGCTCTACAGTGTGTTGGCATGATGCTTTGGCCTTCTCGATCACCTGATCAGTCTCCAGTCGAGGACGTGTGGGACATCATCGGACGAAAACGGCAGCGTCAGCCGCAAGCAGCGTTAACCATCTCTGTATTAGCCGGCCCGGCTAGCCGTGCCGTCTAACCAACACCGACTCAAAGGAAGGCCTCGGCGCTTGGTGGTGACGTCCAGCTAGGCACAGCGAACGCCAAGTCTCTTGCAGGCAGAAACGCCTGGACGTGCTTATCACTATAAATCTCTTATTTTTGGACAAAATGGTTGGTATTGTTTTGGATTCTGCAGTTTTATTTAGATGAAAGATTTTCTTACTATCGTAAAGCTACAAATGAAGATCATAGTTCCGTATTACTGAATCCTGTCGAAACAAACGTAGATCAATATGAGAAAATGCTTTGCCCCATTGCAAGCTTCGGATATTTTACATTCAAGTAACTACATTTACTTGATCCATTTTGCTATCGAAACTTACCCCAACCACCTTACAATTAACTCGTTTCTTTTATTTATTTATTTTCGTTTGACATCGTCACTGGAAATGTGAACTAAAGCTACAAATGAAGATCATAGTTCTGTATTACTGAATCCTGTCGAAACAAACGTAGATCAATATGAGAAGATGCTTTGCCCCATTGCAAGCTTCGGATATTTTACATTCAAGTAACTACATTTACTTGATCCATTTTGCTATCGAAACTTACCCCAACCACCTTACAATTAACTCGTTTCTTTTATTTATTTATTTTCGTTTGACATCTTCACTGGAAATGTGAACTAATTTACATATGTAAATGTCCAACTGTTGCCAGTCATTAGATTACAGTCGTTTTCAACGAAAGGAATTCTAAACAGGAAGCAAAATAGCTTCATACATCGAAAATACTGCTGAGCTTAAACTTTTTTAAACATGCACATTAGAAAAGATAAATATTTCCCTCTTGCAACTGAAAGGAGAAACTTTATAAGATAAAAAAAATTATTTGATAAAACAAGTATCTCTCTTTTGCCTCTTCTTCTGTCCACCACCCCCTTCCCCAACGTGTACAATCGCAAGATATTTCATTAACATTCAGTGCTCCTCACCCCATAGTCAACCAAGGTACCTAAAGAAGAGCACCAATATATTCACAGTTTATTGTAAAAGCAACCCAGTACAAACGTAACTTCCTCAGATTTACAAATAAGGTAAAGAAGCACGAATTCTGTTGCTGCTGGACCATGAAGTTGTTTTTGTATGTCAATCCTTAAAACAGGTGGAAATTTAAGTTGAGGAGTACACTATTTGTTAAGAAGTGTAATGAATTGCACAATTAATTGAGTGCAGAAATCTCTCAGAACAATGTGTGTTGGTCAACTAGTTTCACATTTTCCTGTGTCAGAGAGGGAGACACCACCATTACGAGTATGCCTGCAACAGACCTGGCGTTCGCCGTGCCTAGCTGACGTGACGTCACGAACAAGCGCAGAGGCCTTCATTTGAGTCGGCTGCCCGAGAGGGAAGGATTGCCGGTCCCCGGCACGAACCCGCCCGGCGGATTAGTGGCGAGGTCCGGTGTGCTGGCCAGCCTCAGGATGGTTTTTAAGGCGGTTTTCCATCTGCCTTGGCGAATGCGGGCTGGTTCCCCTTATTCCGCCTCAGTTACACTATGTCGGCGATTGCTGCGCAAAAACTGTCGCCTTGAACGCGTACACCATAATTACTGTAGCGCGCAAACATTGAGGTTACACACGTCTGGAACGAGCCGTTGGGGGGGGGGGGGGGGGAGGGGGGGGGGGCAGGGTCCACTGGGGGTGGAACCGCACAATAACCTTGGGTTCGGTGTGGGGCGGAGGTGGGGTGGACTGCTTAGCCTGTTGTGGGGTTGTGTACCACTGAGGCCTACGGCGCGGACGAATCCTCTCCGTCGTTTCTAGGTCCCCGGTTCTACATACATACATCCCTGTATTGAGCGACCAATTACAGCAGCCATGGAGCTCCATCCCACAAACCTACCTCTGAAACATGTGCGACGCAGTGCATGCACGTTTGCGTTCTTTCTTTCAACTGCTGGCGGTTACACCGGTTATTAATGCACCTGCGTTTCATATTTGCAATAGCTTTCCTCGTGTTCACATTAACCTGTGATGTTGCAGCGTGAACCACGTAGGTATGTTTCCTAGACAAATGTATTCCGAAATTTTATCGCTCAAAATTAGTTAGTAGTAGCGGACCGCGACGGACGCATCAACAGATAAGTAAACCGCTTTTGTGACATTTACGAGTTCCTAACCAGGAGAGAATTTTATTATATCATCTGTGTGCTTTAATAGTTTAGTTTCTTGAGTTTCTGCGTGTAAATTTAATATCTAATAGCCACAGTTCTCGCGTTTTCGTTTGCATCAGAAAGTAAACCGATTTTGGGTTATATTACAAGTTTCTTATCAGGAGCAAATTATTTTGTTTCACCTGAGTGCTTCGGTAGTTAGGTTCTCGAATATCTGCGTATTACTAGATACAACTCGTGCGTTTTCGTTAGGGTCTACATTAGAGTTTCGCAGCACGTACCGATAGTCCGTTTATCTGCACAGTTTGGATTTAAACGGTCTTTGGTATGGACAGGGACTGCGATTGCTGTGTGCGGATGCGAGCCGAGTTGGTGACACGTCAGTCTCAGCTTGAGGCTGTGATGGCTTCGGTTACACAGCTTGAGGCTGCAGTAGATGGGCACTACTGTTGTGGGCCGGCCGTGGGAATCCAACGGACGTCCAGCGCGTCAGAGTCCTCCGATCGGTCCTCATCGGTGGCCAACCCAGTTACTGCTCTCACTAAGGCTGACCCCTCACCTGTGGTCGAGCGGGAGGTCGCCCCGGGCCGAAGCGGGCGGCGAAAGACTTCCCACGCGGCCGCACTTAAGGCCTCCCCGGTTTGTCTGACAAACAGGTTCCAGGTGCTGTCTATGGCTAACACTGTCGCTGAGCCGGATGCTGTCGCCTGTCCTGTTTCACAGGAAACCACTCAGCCTGCAGGATCCGGGAAATCGCAGAGGGTAGGAACATTGGTAGTTGGGACTCCAACGTTAGGCGCGTTATAGGGCCCCTTAGGGACTAGGCTGACAAGGAGGGTAAGAAAACCAATGTGCACTCCGTGTGCATACCGGGTGGAGTCATTCCAGATGCGGAAAGGGTCCTCCCGGATGCCATGAAGAGCACAGGGTGCAGCCAACTGCAGGTGGTTGCTCACGTCGGTGTCGCTTTGGATCAGAAGAGATTCTCTCTGGTTTCGAGCGGCTAACAGAAGTGGTAAAGGCTGCCAGTCTTACTTGCAAGATGAAAGCAGAGCTGACCATTTGCAGCATAGTCGACAGGACCGATTGCGGACCTCTGGTACAGAGCCGAGTGGAGGGTCTGAATCAGAGGCTCAGACGGTTCTGCGACCGTGTAGGCTGCAGATTCCTCGACTTGTGTCAAAGGGTGGTTGAGTTTCGGGTCCCGCTGAACAGGTCAGGTGTCCATTATACGCAGGTGGTGGCTACACGGGTAACAGGGGCTGTGTGGCGTGGACTGGGCGTTGTTTTTAGATTGGAGGGTCTCGGGCTTCAGTCACAAAGGGTGCAGGCTGAACACAGGAAGAACATAGATACAGGAACCATTGGTATAACAGTTGTAAATCGTCGTAGCTGTGTTGGGAAAGTACCAGAGCTCCAAGCGCTAATAATAGAAAGCACTGATGCTCAAATCGTTACAGGCATTGAAAGCTGAAGTCGGATATAAGTTCAGCCGAAGTTTTTGCGAAGAACCTAACGGTGTTCCGAAAAGACTAAACACGGTTGGCGGTGGCCTGTTTGATGCTGTTAGAAGTAGTTTAACTTGGCGCGAAATTGAAGTAGATATTTCCTGTGAGTTAGTATGGGCAGAGGTCATTGTTGGCAACCGGAATAAAATAATACTTGGACCCTGTCACCGACATCCAGTTCAGATGATGCAGTTGCTGAAATTTTCAAAGTAAACTTGAGTTTGATTTCAAACACGTACCCTACTCATATGATAATAGTTGGTGGTGGCTTTATTTATCCTCGATATGTTAACGAAAATACATGTTTAATTCCGAAGGTACGCATAAAATATCATCAGAAATTGTGCTAAACGCATTCTCTGAAAATTATTTCGAGCAGTTAGTTCATGAGCCGACGCGAATAGAAAACGGTTGTGAAAACACACTCCACCTCTTAGCAGCAAATAATCTTGAGTTAGTAACCAGCATCAAAACCGATATAGGGATTAGTGAACACAGGGTTTTCGTAGCGAGATTGAATATTGTAATCCCCAAATCCATGAAAAATAAACGAAAAATATACCTATTCAAAAAAGCAGATAAAAATTCACTTGACGCCCTCCTGAGAGACAATCTCCACTCATTCCAAATCAATAATATAAGTGTAGACTAGATGTGGCTTAAATTCAAAGAAATAGTATCGGAAGCAATTGAGAGGTTTATACCAAATAAACTAACAAACGAGGGAGCTGATCCTCCTTGGTACACGGGACGGGTTAGAACACTGTTGCGGAAACAAAGAAATAAACATGCCAAATTTAAACAGACGCAAAATTCTCAAGACTGGCGATCCTTTACAGAAGCTCGAAACTTAGCGCGGAGTTCAATGCGAGACGCCTTCCACAACGAAACTTTGTCTCGAAACCTGGGAGAAATTCCAAAGAGATTCTGGTCGTATGCGAAGTATGTTAGCTGCAAGAAACAATCAATGCCTTCCCTGCGCGATAACAATGGAGATACTATCGAAGACAGTGCTGCCAAAGCAGATTTACTACACATAGCCTTCTGAAATGCCGTCACAAAAGAAGACGAAGTAAATATTCAGGAATTCAAATCGAGAACAGCTGCCAACATGAGTAACGTAGAAGTAAATATCCTCGGAGTAGTGAAGCAACTCAAATCACTTAATAAAAGCAAGTCTTCTGATCCAGACTGTATACTAATCAGGTTCCTTTCGGAGTATGCTGATGCATTAGCTCCATATTTAACAACCATATACAACCGTTCGCTCGACGAAAGATCCGTACCCAAAGACTGGAAAGTTGCACAGGTCACACCAATATTCAAGAAAGGTAGTAACAGTAATCGACTAAATTACAGGCCCATATCGTTAACGTCGATATGCAGCAGGATTTTAGAACATATATTGTGTTCGAACATTATGAATTACCTCGAAGGAAACGGTCTATTGACACACAGTCAACATGGGTTTAGAAAACATAGTTCCTGTGAAGAACAACCAGCTCTTTATTCACGTGAAGTGCTGAGTGCTATTGACAAGGGATTTGAGACCGATTCCGTATTCCTGGATTTCCGGAAGGCTTTTTATACTGTACCACACAAGCGGCTCGTAGTAAAATTGCGTGGTTATGGAATATCGTCTCAGTTATGTGACTGGATTTCCGATTTCCTGTTCGAGAGGTCATAGTTCATAGTAATTGACAGAAAGTCATCGAGTAAAACAGAAGTGATTTCTGTGTTCCCCAAGGTAGTGTTATAGGCCCTTTGCTGTTCCTTATCTATATAAACGATTTGGGAGACAATCTGAGCAGCCGTCTTCGGTTGTTTGCAGATGACGCTGTCGTTTATCGACTAATAAAGCCATCAGAAGATCAAAACAAATTGCAAAACAATTTAGAAAAAATATGTGAAAGGTGCGAAAAATGGCAGTTGACCCTAAATAACGAAAAGTGTGAGGTCATCCACATGAGTGATGAAAGGAACTCAAACTTCGGTTACACGATCAATCAGTCTAATCTTAAAGCTGTAAGTTCTTCTAAATATCTAGGTATTACAATTACGATCAACTTAAATTGGAAAAAAACACAAAGAAAATGTTGTGGGGAAGGCTAACCAAAGACTACGTCTTATTGGCAGGACACTTAGAAAATGTAACAAACCTACGAAGGAGACTGCCTACACTACGCTTGTAGATCCTCTTTTAGAATAGTGCTGTGCGGTGTGGGATCCTTACCAGGTAGGACTGACGGAGTACATCGAAAAACTTCAAAGAAAGACGACACGTTTTGTATTATCGTGAAAGATGGCAGAGAGTGACACAGAAATGATACAAGATTTGGGCTGGAAATCATCAAAAGAAAGGCGTTTTTCTTTGCGATGGAATCTTCTCACGACATTCCTATCACCAACTTTCTCCTCCGAATGCGAAAATATTTTGCTGACACCGACCTACATAGGGCGGAACGATCACCACGACAATACAAGGGAAATCAGAGCTCTTACGGAAAGATATAGATGTTCATTCTTTCCGCCCGCTATACGAGATTGGATTAACAGAGAATTGTAAAGGTAGTTTGATCAAACCTCTGCCAGGCACTTGAATGTGATTTGCAGAGTATCCATGTAGATGTTGATGTAGATTTGTTGGTGTTAGGTTCTCTTTTTTATTGTAGTATTATAAATTAACACGTAGTTAGAACGTTTCACTTTGGTGAGTATGGTTGAAATCGTCGTCTACACAAACTGCTGACGGCTTCTGTGAATTTTCCTAAACACTTTAGCTTAATCTGTATTGATGCCGTCAATTTTCCCAATCTGAAATAATTGGCTGTTACTGCCTTTTTGGCAGCAGAACGTTAAACGTTAAGATTCCAGATACCATACATTTCTGTATGTTGGGCTGCACAAGGTTCCCTTTCGGTGCAGCGACCGTGCCATATAAAATCATAAATAATGTAGCAACCAGTCGCGGAAACATTATTTATCTTGTTGCTGATCGATTTCGACAGATCAATCATCATCATTGCACTTTTCTAATCGATACATGCCAGAAGTAAGAGTACTGTCTTTGGCAAATTCCTTCATGATAGAAGTCTGCCAAGGACAGTCCTTCTACTTTTTTATTTTTTATTTACTTTTTTATTTATTGTTCTGTGGGACTTACGGCATGTATCGGCTAGAGAAATGCACAGATGGTGACTGATATCAGTTGAAATCGATCTGCAACAAGATAAATAAATTGTGTTTCCGTGAATGGTTGCTACTTTATTTGTAATTATACATTTTTGTGTTTACTGCTAACAATCGTTTTGTCCTGGAGGCAGGTCATTCTGTTCGACCCGCACATATATTACTGAGAGTATCAACTATAACACAGGCAGATGTGGTTCGACTTCGAGCGGGTGGTTTATTCCTTGCTTGCATTTAGAGTCAAACGAAATGTACCGATCAGACGATAAGTGTCGGACATAGGAAATTGTGACTGCAATCACTCGGATTTCGCCAAAGTGTTTTTCTTCGCGGTTCGCATTAGCACCCTGCTCCAAACCCGTTAGCAAAGAAGCGAACGCCTTGAAAATACAATTACCGGTGCGCGCACAGTCATTTATCTTGCAGGGTGGAAACTGCGCGCAATTTCCGTACGTACTCAGCGGTCTACTTTTATGTGCCTCGCTGGTAAAGGGGCTGTAGATTCCAAGCCGAGGAAATAGAAAGGGAGAGGAAAAAAGAGAACGACAAGAAGCTAGTGCAGAGAAGCGGTGAGAAAACAAGAAGCGAGGCGCAGAAGAAAGTAAAGGGAGGCAGGGGTAAGCGACGTTCAATTCTGAACGCCGGTTCATTGAATATTTATCAAAGCCAGTCAGCGACACAAAATTTTACCGGTACTGCGCTAGGCATTGTTAGCCGACAAGAGGGTCTTTGGGGCGGTGGAGATGGGGGAGGGAGCAAGGGGGAAAGGGGGGAGGGGTGGAGCGGAGGAGGCCACCTTGTGGTCCAGCGTGAATGTTTACGTTCGAGAAGCCAGACGGCTGGCTAGTTACGCTGGCGAGAAGTTGCCGCGCAGGCGCGCTGCAGGCGTTGTAAGTAGAATTCTGATGCCGGCCCACTGAACGAGAGGCCGGCTGTGCCGTAAAATATTAACAGAGGGTCACAGGGCGAGCCTGCGCGAGGGAAGATGGCGCCCAGTGGCGGAGCGAAGGGGCGGGAGAGCTCTTTTCAACGCCGTTCCTTCGCAGAGACCTCCAACCCTTCCTCCCCCCCCCCCCCACCCCCCGCCCCCTCACCCACCTTCCACGCCAAAGTGCCTGCGCTCGATGCGTCACTCGTGGCCGCCAGGTCAACCCAAATTATTTAAAAGCGAGTCCCTTTGAAGTGTCGGCTTTTGCTCACCTCCGGTTCGCACCTACCGGAGCCAGAAAATCTGCCTGTGCTGTTGGGATTCGAACAAGAGGGTTTGAAGCTGAATCGTCAACACACTCGGTATCACGCATACCACGTCAACAACTGCCGCGAACCAGTACCAAACAAGCCAGAAAGGTAGAAAAGGAGAGGAAAGAGGACACGTCACACATACGCAGAAGTACAAATACGTGATTGCACAGGTTATTTTCCCACCAACAAGTTAAGTACCATCTGATAACGATATCATTGTTAGAGTAGATACACCAAATAGTTGCTTACAATCTTTACGATAATCTGTTTCTGCTTAATCGCCATTTTCAAGTATCTGCAATTTTGGTGAGAACAGGTATGGATGCAAAAGTCATTAATATTAAAGTAGTTGCACTCACCTCTAGATTGATGTGACGTACATATTGCCTCATTACTGGACTGTTCTGTAACTGTCACTGCTTTATTAAGATCGTAAATGGTGTCGAGATATTGAAATAAATATTTTAGTTACGACGTGACAACAGTTTTACACTTACACTCTTACGACGATGTATGTTCCCAAAGATTGTGCAGGTGAACAGCGGTATTATTTTACTAACTAAAATTTGTTCGATCATCTTTGGTTGTTTCGTATGTTACTTCCGATTTATCCGTTTTCGTGTTAAAAGTTCGACAATGTTTGTAAGGTTTAACCTGCGTCTATATTCTGTACGTACGTTTAATATTTTTTGCGGGTACTTTCTCTTATGAATACGAATTTATAATTCCTCAAGAATATTCATTGTAAAACCTTTTGGTATTCCATGTAGAATCTGCAGTGAATTTTCGATCGTATCAGCAGTGTGATTTTGATTTTTAAAATGTAGAAAGAAGCTCGGCGGGTTAAATTCGCTCTCTCTAGTGTTTTCTTTATATCTCACATTAAAATTTCTTCCTGAGTGGCCAATGTAAAATCTATTACAGCTGCCACATGTAATTTTGTATATGCCTAGGTTATCATATTTCGATGTTCTAGTAGTGGCGGAATGTAATATTACTGAATGGCGTTATTGGTTCGAAACGCTAGTTGACTGTATGTGGCTTTAGAAAGTGCCTTAGATTCTGTTTGGTCAAAGGTTAGTATACGAGTTTAAGTTGAATGTCAGTTTGTGGGGACATAGTTTTAGTAATCCTTAGACTTTTACAGAGAGGGAGGTAAAATTGGGCTGAATTTCAGACAGAAAGAAATATGGTGGGAAGGTTACACCTGTTCTGAGGGAAATAATTGTATTGTCTAACGTCCAATGCAATATCTCAAATATTTTAATACGTTTATTACAGTATAATTTTGAAATTTTGTGTTCCAATTTTCAGTGGAGATTCTACAAAGGTAGACTGTTGGTACGTACACTGTATGATCAGAAGTATCCGGAGACCCCCAAAAACATCCATTTTTAATATTAGGTACATTGTGCTGCCACCAACTGCCAGGTGCACCATATCAGCGACTTCAGTAGTCATTAGACATCGTGAGAGGCAGGATGGAGCGCTCCGCGGAACTCACGTACATCGAACCTTGTCAGGTGATTGGGTGTCACTTGTGTAATACATCTGTATGCGAGATTTCCACGCTCCTAAACATCCCTAGTTCCATTGTTTCCGATGTGATAGGGAAGTGGGAACGTGAAGGGACACGTACGGCACAAAAGCGTACAGGTCGACCTCGTCTGTTCACTGACAGAGACCGCCGACAGTTGGCGAGGGTAGTAATGGATAATAAGCAGACATCTACCCAGACCATCCCAAAGGAAATCCAAACTGCATCAGCATCCACTGCAAGTACTATGACAGTTAGGCGGGAGGTGAGAACTTGGATTTCATGGTCGAACGGTTGCTCATAAGCTACACATCATGCCGGTAAATGCCAAACGACGCCTCACTTAGTGTAAGGAGCGTAAACATTGGGTGATTGAACAGTGGAAAAACGTTGTGTGGAGTGAAGAATCACGGTACACAATGAGGCGATCCGATGGCAGCGTACGTAGTGCCAACAGTAAAATTCTGAGGCGGTGGTGTTATGGCGTGGTCGTGTTTTTCATGGAGGGTCATACACCTCATGCTTTTTTCCGTGACACTGTCACAGCACAGGCCTACATTGATGTTTTAAGCACCTTCTTGCTTCCCACTGTTGAAGAACAATTCGGGGATGGCGACTGCATCTTTCAACGCCACCGAGCACCTGTTCGTAATGCACGGATTGTAGCGGAGTGGTTACATGACAATAACATCCCTGTAATAGACAGTCCTGCACAGAGTCCTAACCTGAATCCTATAGAACACCTTTTGGGTGTTTCGGAACGCCGACTTCGTGCCATTCCTCACCGACCGACATCGATACCTCTCCTCAGTGCATCACTCCGTGAAGAATGGACTGCTATTCTCCAAGAAACTTTCCAGCACCTGATTGAACGTATGCCTGCGAGAATGGAAGTTGTCATCAAGGCTAATGGTGGGCCGACACCTTATTGAATTTCAGGCTTACCGATGGAGGGCACCACGAACTTGTAAATCATTTTCAGTTATGTGTTCGGATATCTTTGATCACATAGTGTACTAAGAAGAGTGATTAAAAACAATGTCTCCACAAAATATAAAATGGGAGAAACGAATAAGCATACACGAATAATGAATACTAGAATTCTGAGGAATGAGCAACTTTTAGTAAGTGCCAGTTTTCACTCTTTTGATTAAACTTACTATACACTGATCAGCCAGAACATTACGACCATCGACCTACTATCGATATAAACCCGTCCAGGCGATAGCAGTGTCACCTGGCGAGGAAGGCCTGCTAGTCACATACGCACGGTGCATTAACCTCAGTGAGCGTGCTGTTCGTATATAGAATGGGGAAGGTGCGCGATCTATCTGCGGTTGTGCGGTGACAGAGTGTGATGGCCTGGAGGCTCGGCACGAGTATTTCGGAAACTGCACGACTTTTCGGGTGTTGGTGGACTGCTGTGGTGATTGTCTTCATTGTCTTCAACACTTGGCGAAACCAAGATGAAACCACGTCCAGATATCGTGGTGTTTGGTGGCCATCCCTACATCTACATCTACATGATTACTCTGCAATTCACATTTAAGTGTTTGGCAGAGGGTTCATCGAACCACAATCATACTATCTCCCTACCATTCCACTCCCGAACAGCGCACGGGAAAAACGAACACCTAAACCTTTCTGTTCGAGCTCTGATTTCTCTTATTTTATTTTGATGATCATTCCTACCTATGTAGGTTGGGCTCAACAAAATATTTTCGCATTCGGAAGAGAAAGTTGGTGACTGAAATTTCGCCGCGACGAAAAACGTCTTTGCTTTAATGACTTCCATCCCAACTCTCGTATCATATCTGCCACACTCTCTCCCCTATTACGTGATAATACAAAACGAGCTGCCCTTTTTTGCACTCTTTCGATGTCCTCCGTCAATTCCACCTGGTAAGGATCCCACACCGCGCAGCAATATCCTAACAGAGGACGAACGAGTGTAGTGTAAGCTGTCTCTTTAGTGGACTTGTTGCATCTTGTAAGTGTCCTGCCAATGAAACGCAACCTTTGGCTCGCCTTCCCCACAATATTATCTATGTGGTCTTTCCAACTGCAGTTGTTCGTAATTTTTACACCCAGGTACTTAGTTGAATTGACAGCCTTGAGAATTGTACTATTTATCGACTAATCGAATTCCAACGGATTTCTTTCGGAACTCATGTGGATCACCTCACACTTTTCATTATTTAGCGTCAACTGCCACCTGCCACACTATACAGCAATCTTTTCTAAATCGCTTTGCAACTGATACTGGTCTTCTGATGACCTTACTAGACGGTAAATTACAGCATCATCTGCGAACAACCTAAGAGAACTGGTCAGATTGTCACTCAGGTCATTTATATGGATCAGGAACAGCAGAGGTCCCAGGACGCTTCCCTGGGGAACACCTCATTAATAAAAAGGACAGGCGGCGGTGAACTGAGCTGGAAATAATATCAGACTTTAGTGCAGGGCAGAGAACAAGTATGCCTGAACATATAGAGCACCGAACACTCCTAACGATTGGCCTCCACCCATGCAGGTTCCAATGTTAACAACACGACATCGACAACTACGACTGAAATGGGCTCCTGACCATCGGCACTGGACATTGATACAGTGGCAGAGTGTTACATATTGCGATGAATCTCGATACGTTCTTCATGAGGCCGATGGGCAGGCATGAATCCATCGTTTTAAAGGGGAACAGCTCCTTGAAACCTGAACTGCAGGACGGAGACAAGCTGGCGGCTGCGGAAAATTCGTGTTGGGTATCCGTGGGTCCAGTGGAGCACGTGTATTGTAAAATGATGGCCAAGGAATATCGTACACCGGTTGCAGATCACGTACACCCCTTCACGACAATCATGTTTCCCGACGATAGTGGCATTTTCAACAAGATAATGGGCCATACCACAAATCAATCAATGTGATGGAGTGGTTCGGAGAACGCAGTGGCGAGTTCCAATTGACGCGCTAGCCCACCAAATCGCCAGACCTGAACTCGATCGAACACATCCGGGATGTGATTGAAAGCGGTGTCAGAGCTCGTCGCCTTCTCCCCGGAATTTACGGGAATCAAGACTCTTGTGTGCGCAGATGTGGTACCAACTTCCCCCAGCGACCTACCACGGCCTCATTGCCTGCACGCCACGGCCCGTTACCTCCGTTAACCGTGCGAAAGGTGGACTTACCGGCTACCAGGTAGGTTGTCATAGTGTTCTGGCTGATCATTGCATATGTGGCATTCCCACAACTTTGTGGGGATCTGGTCACTATATGGCGTGTAATTTTGAAACGTACGTTATCGGATTGATAGCTGCTGTTGTCTTCAAGTTACTTATGTTTCTGAAGAACATGTCCAAAGGTTGAATAATATCACCTTTGTTGCAACGAGTTGGCTACTTTGGATTCGTATACTGATCTCTAGATTAGGAAATGAGACTCTTAAAGTAGTAAATGAGTTTGGCTCTTTGGGGGGCAAAATAACTGATGATGGTCGTAGTAGAGAGGATATAAAAGATCGACTGGCAATGGCAAGGAAAGCGTTTCTGAAGAAGAGAAATTTGTTAACATCGAGTATAGATTTAAGTGTCAGGAAGTCGTTTCTGAAAGTATTTGTATGGAGTGCAGCCATATATGGAAGTGAAACATGGACGATAAATAGTTTAGACAAGAAGAGAATAGAAGCTTTCGAAATGTGGTGCTACAGAAGAATGCTGAAGATTAGATGGGTAGATCACATAACTAATGAGAAGGTATTGAATAGAATTGGGGAGAAGGCGAGTTTGTGGCACAACTTGACTAGAAGAAGGGATCGGTTGGTAGGACATGTTCTGAGGCATCAAGGTATCACCAATTTGGTACTGGAGGGCAGCGCGGAGGGTATAAATCGTAGAGGGAGACCAAGAGATGTATATACTAAGCAGATTCAGAAGGATGTAGGCTGCAGTAGGTACTGGGAGATGAAGAAGCTTGCACAGGATAGAGTAGCATGGAGAGCTGCATCAAACCAGTCTCAGGATTGAAGACCACAACAACAATAACAACTGATCTCTAACCGTTGATCAAGAGTACCCATGTTCAAAATATTATGCCTAATTTGTGTTTTCCAAAAATCAGAGAACTCAAAACCGCTGCACAATGCTTTTCAGTGTCATTTGGCCAGAGTTGGAGATAAATCGCACATTAATTATTGCGGGTGGGCATTTCATTAAGACATTACAAATGTGCGTCGTACGTCTGAGGAGTGGCACCAGTTATAAGCGAGAGTCCCATGCCAAAAAATATTTTCTAGGTCAACCGATCTAAGAACAGAAGTATGCTAACTAGGTCTGGTGTAGCAGGCAACCTCAGCTGAAATAACACGCTCGTAAAGGCGTCAGACGTCGCTCTGCGACTGATCACCGGATATAGCAGTGGGTCCGATAGTGAATAAAGTGCTTCAGCAAATAAGCAATGACCAACAGCAAATTGATAACAATGTCTACTTTTGCATCTGCGGTACACGTTTTAATTTGATCACGACAACAGTACGTTCCGTTTTCATGTCATGGTAAATACTGACCTCCCAAAGACAGAAGTTGTTACTCCATGACGGAACGTCTTACACCTTTTCGGGATATTGGCGATTCTCTTACACTCCTCCAAATAAATTTCATCCAACATAAAAAGAAGAGAAAATGTACTACGCAGTTTCCATCGTTTTTCAGATGTATATCTTGATGAAGAGGAAACGTAGGCTATATCCATTGTCGAGCTTCAATTCCACTCCATTGTAGTGGGGGATGGCCTCGTATCTATTCACTAAAAGCAGTACTAGTGATCTGAAGATACCAGTAGACAATAATTCTTTGAGTCCAGAAATTCGCAGATTTCAGCAGGTATCAGCAGGAAGGGGCTCTCTGGGACAGTTACTTTGTGGCCGCTTTGTAAAAAGACATACGTGCGGGGGGGGGGGGGGGGGCGTCGGATTCATAACTGTCTTTATAGTAGCAGGTCTTGCATGGGATGATATTGGAAGCATAGCATGTTTACCATCTCCCCGCGCGATTTGAATATAGAAATCAAATGACGAGAATCTTGTCTCTAGAGGAACGAAGGTACTAAATGAGGTTCAAGAACAAGAATAAAACGACCACTGAAAATTGGAACACAAAATTTCAAAATTATACAATAATAAACGTATTAAATTATTTGAGATATTGTTTTGGACATTAGACAATACAATTATTTCCCTCAGAACAGGTGTAACCTTCCCACCATATTTCTTTCTGCCTGAAATTCAGCCCAACTTTACCTCCCTGTCTGTAAAAGTCTAAAGATTACTAAAACTATGTCCCCACAAACTGATATTCAACTTAAACTCGTATACTAACCTTTGACTAAACAGAACCAAATCTGAACTGAATTATAACTGATCTGAATGCAACTTATCTTTGTACTAAATGCGCCATTGAAGTAGAGCAGTTATCTGACCCTAATCTATATTTTCACTTACCTTACGTCTTGACAACATTGTTGCAGATTTCTCGAAAGCACTACAGTAAATAGGAAGCAGGCAGCGGCTAAGCCAAATTTTTATTTCTAAATAAAATTTCCAACTGTTGCATACCACATGTGGTAATGCGTAATGATAATCAGTAGGGTGGGGATAGTAACTATTCCTATGAAATGATATTCCAATGTGGCGATCACATAGAATAAACAACAACGTTTCCTCCTGTTCTGTATACCATGTTATATGTTTAGGTGCACGCTGACTCGATATTAATACACATATCCTGTCTATATTTTACTTCCGATATGAATGATTGGCACATTGTTTGCAGTAAGTGTAATGAAGCCAGTAATTTTAAGTTCATTAATAACGGTGAGTGTGTTTGTAATCAACATGCTTAATTTAGCCTCGGAGTTAGAACGATGCACACGCAAGTAGAACAGTATATGGTTTACATTGTCATTCATCGGAATTAATTAAATTGACAGGAGCACTTTCAATCAGCGTCCAGAATTTATGGTTAACTTTCCTCGGCCCACCCATCAAATCACGCACCCCGAAATAACGTACTGTTCTTTGATTGGAAGGGGGATGTCACATGGTTCATTGAAGAGCAACCACGTCAATTTACTGCTTCTGTAACGCAGTCTACAATATTTCGTGTTACGCACGAAGTACTGAAACGGCGCGGCAGAAATAGTCGGTCATTAATTTTGTGGACTGCGCTCTCATCAACGTTAACGCTTGTTAATCAGAGATAGTCTTTAACGAAAAACTCTATGTATATGTGAAAATCTATTGTTGTTGCGTGATTGGATTTGGTGTGTTAATTATTAGTATCGTAAGATGAACATCAACGAAAGCAAAACAAAGGTAATGCAAAGTAAGTGAATTGAATCAGGATGTTCAAATGTTCAAATGGCGCTGAGCACTATGGGACTTAACATCTGTGGTCATCAGTCCCCTAGAACTTAGAACTACTTAAAACTAACTAACCTAAGGACATCACACACATCCATGCCCGAGGCAGGATTCGAACCTGAGACCGTAGCAGTCGCGCGGCTCCGGACTGAGCGCCTAGAACCACGAGACCACCGCGGCCGGCAATTGAATCAGGAGATGGCGAGAAAATTAGATTGGAAAATGAGACAGTAAAAGTAGTAGAAGAGTTCTGCTACTTCATCACCAAAATAACTGATGTTGGCTGAGGTAAAGAGCATGTAAAATAAAGACGAACTGTGCCAGGAAAATCATTTAGGAAAAAAGCTGCATGAGTGAGAGTATAACTCTCGCACCAAGGATTTCATACATAATTAAGTTTGTACGGAAGTCTCAGTGTGCGAGTCCTATTCGCACTTGTTCATTTTTCAGTCCCGTGAATCGAGAATCTCGACGATAGTTGCCTGTTACCGATATTGCTAGTGGCAAGATATCGACCCCAGGAATTCCAAGGCATCCTAGAATGTTTCAATTTTAAATTTCAAGCTTAAATTTATTATAGAATCTCGCATTTGCTATTGCGATTTTTCACTTATGCAGTAATTTTGCGTTGATATTAACATGCTACGCTGACAGATACAAATGAGATGACTTTCATCTGTTCTCATCCTTGTTGCGATTACTGTTAAGATTTGACGCAAGCCTCTAGAGAAGAAACTGGTGCAGCTGGCCATAGCGCTATTGTCTCATGCGAACGTCGATTTTGTCAATGAGATGCACCAAATACCGCTAGACGCCAAAAGAATCGTTTTTACAACGGCAGTGGACTTCATTTCATAGTAGCGCAGCCAATTAGCACGAAACATGTGTAAATTATATACACAAACCTTCCTTGTGTTCGCAGCAGAGATTGGTTTGAAACGACCCAGCACGCAGAAGACACTCAAACAAAGCCTACACATATATCCTTTCAAAATCAAAAGTCGCCAGACCATACCAGAACGAACTCTGCGACAGAGGGCTGCCTTGGAGAACCAGATTCTCACAGTGATTGATAATGGAAGATTTCATGTTGATGGCATCTGGTTCACAGATGAAGCACACTTCTATCGGAATAGACTCGCGAATAAACAACAGGTCGTAGGCGTTCAGTTAATACCGTTTCTTCTTCGCCGTTACGCTCCTATCTCGAAGGAACACTACTTGCAAATAAAACTGTTTTGCACAATCATAAATCACCATCGCTGAACATCAGAGCCGCATTGAATGTTCTGCATAACCTTTCTGCCACCCCGTTGCTGCGGGATAAAAGCTGGTGGTTTTGAAATATTGAAGCTGAAATAACTGAGACTAGAATTGCGCCCAATGATCAATTGATGTAGTTTGGGGCACCCCAAATATCGCAGTCCAGTTCGTGATCAGGGTTCCAGGCACTGTTTCTGCTGCCATATCTACACTGGGAATGGCCTCTGGCCACTGTTGACATCTGTCTATGATCGTCAATAAGTAACAGCTCGCCGGAATTCGGTAGTGATCCTACATCTACTTGCATAAAACGTGCCGTTAGTGTGTCAACGGTACCTAACGCTGCCGAGATGTGCCTGCCTCTCTCGCTCTGCTGACATCTCTCGCAGGGCTAAGCTCATTTACGGCAATATCTCTTTATGCCTGGCCAAATTATCTTCTTGGAGTCAAGCTTGACTGTTGCTTTGACACCAGTATGTCATAGAAGGCCCTGAATGCTTGAAGCCGAGACCTGTGGAATACATGGGTGCTGCGTTGTGGGCCACGTCACGCCGTAATGCTCCTTGTACGAGTAGTTCAGGCACTTAAACTTCGGCAGGTTGACTGCAGTATTTTGCAGCTCAAGGAGTTGCTGCAGGTTGCTCTCTGCTTATTGCCGCTGTGCTATTTGTTCGCGTGGAGTTTGCAAGTCCGCCACTACGTTATGTTTGTCACTGATGCGTCTCAAAGTACGTGACTATCATAATTGTGAAATTCTTTCCTTCTACTGTGCCTCTGAAGTGTTGTATCGCCGTGTACATCGTGCACAGTTCAATATCTATCACATTCTCTGGCATGTTACTGCAATGTTATCCGATGGAATTCTGGCTGGCATATCGTGACACGGGTGCGTAAGAAGCAAGGCGTCGGCTGTATAACACTTGAGTTTATGGAACGTATCTAACTTGTCCGCTGTCCCCTTCACTTTTCCCTTCACGATATCTGTCTGTGGCGGTTGTATTTCCGCGGCCCTGGACATACGGTAGTAGTTGAGAATTCCTAAATAAACGTTTTCATTCCCTGTAGGTTTACGGCACTGGCGTGTTTCGAATGCTTAACAATCTCTGGCAGTGTCGAGATTACTGTTGCTGACGCTATGAAACAAGTCCACTTTTTCTCTGCCTACACATGTGCCTTTCTCCTTCGAAACCGCGTCGACTAGCAAAACCCGGTGACTGCCCGGGAATTCCATTATACCAGCCTGTATTTATCAAATTATGTCTTCTTAAATGCTAAAAATTTCTTAGGAGTGAACCGGCAAGGCTCGGCTGCAACTGGTGGGCCGGGCGACGTCCTCATATCTTCAACGAACATTTTCGTACATCCTCATTGCCTTTGCGGAGATGTGCGTTCCGGGAATTCTTGTAAAGTATTGATAAATGGGAGGTTCACTTGTATTGGTGCACTTCCACGAACGACAAAAGACGCCTTGTTGAGATCAGCTACGAGGTGGTAGTTGTGGAGAAAATCGACCCCTATAAAATGCCTGCTACTAAGAAACACCACTGAAAAATCGGTGCATGTTGAGACCAGCTCCATACATTTCCTTCCGTATGCACGAATGGACGACATGTTAATACCTGTGTAGACAAATATTTCATTTCAGATAAGTATAGGGTAACGTCAACGTCAGCAGAAAGTGGTATAACTGATGTAGGATTCTTCATAAATACGAAGATAGGGCAGAGAGTGAGTTACTTTGAACAATTCAGTGATATGGTTATTCTCACCAGAATCTACAGCAAACCATCACTGATAACGATAGTTCGGGTATACATGCCGAAGACGCAAGCAGAAAATGAAGAGACAGAGGGAGCATATGAGGATACAGAACAGGTAATTCACTATAGGGACATGAAAATATAATAGTCATGGAGTAGTTCAGTGCGGTTGTAGGAAAGGAGTAGAAGGAAGAATTACGGGAGTATTTGGGCTTGGTACTAGGAATGAGAGAGGAGAGAGGTTATTAGAGTTCCGCAATAAATTTCAGGTTGGAATAGCGAATACTTGTTCAAAGTCACAAGAGGAGGAGATATAATTGGAGTAGACCGAGAGATACGGGGAGATTTCAGTGAGATTAAATCACAGTCTGACATAAATTCCGAAATCATATCCTAGATTGTAAGACTTACGCAGGAGAAGATGTAGACTCAGATCACAATTTAGAGGAGATGAAGAACTGGCTGGAGTTTAAGAGACTAGTCATGTTGAGTCAATGTCCAAAGCCGTGGTATGCGGAACTTCTAAGGAATGAAGAGACACGCTTGAATTTCTCTGAGGATATGGGTACCACGATAAGGCATAGTTCAGTAGGCAGTTCAGTTGAAGGTGAATGGACGTCTCTAGAAAGGACGATCAAGGAAGTTGGGATAAAAATGGGCACACAGAAGGTTACTGCGAAAAAACTGTGGGTAACAGTAGAAATATTTCACTTGATCGATGAAAGATGGAAGAACAAAAATGTTCAGGGAATTGAGGAATACAGAAATAAAAATCACTTAGGATTGAAACAAATAGGAAGTGCAGGGAAGGTAAGGCAAAATGGCTACAAGAAAAATTTTGAAGGAATCAGAAACTACTGTCGAAAGGACCGACTCAGCGTATAGAAAAGTCAAAACAACCTTCGGTGAAATTAAAAGCAAGGGTGGTAACATTGAGAGTGCAAGGAAGAAAACGGACAGGTGGAATGAGTACACTGAAGGCCCCTACGAGGGGGAAGACTTGTTTGATGAAGTGATAGAACGAGAAACTGGAGTAGATTAGAACACGTGGGGGGATTCAGTATTAGAATCAGAAATTAAAAGAGCTTAAGTCTGAATAATGCAGAAGGTATAAATAATATTCCATCAGCTTTTCTAAAATTATTGGGGGAAGTGGCGACAAAACGACTATTCAGTTGGTGTGTAAAATGTATGGGTCCGGCGGTTTGCCATCTGACATTTGGAGAAACGTCATCCACACAATTCTGAAAATTACAAGAGCCGACAAGTGCAAGAATTAGCGCATAATCAGCTTAACAGCTCATGCATCCAAGAAGCTGACAATAATACAGAAGAATACGTAGGAAAGAATGGAAAAGAAAACTGAGGATTTGTTAGATGACGATCAGTTTGTCTTTAGAAAAGGTAAACGAATCAGGCAGGGAGTCGTGACGCTGTGGTTGGTAATGGAAGTAAGAGGAAAGAAAAATACCGACACGTTCATAAGTTTGTCGACTAGGAAAAAGCGCTCGAGAATGTAAAACGCAAGCTGTTCTAACGTGTGAGGAAAATAGGGGTATGCTGTAGCTAAGGAAGGGTAATATATAATATGTGCTAGAACCAAGAGGGAAAAATAGGGATAAGCTGTAGCTAAGGAAGGGTAATATATAATATGTGCTAGAACCAAGAGGAAACATTAAGAGCGGAGGACCAAGAACGAAGTACTCGGATTAAAAAGTGTGTAAGACACTAATATAGACTTCCGCCCCTGCTATTCCATCTATACAGTAAAGAAGGAATGATGGAAATAAGAGATTCTGGAGTGAATTAACATTCACAATGAAAGGATAACAATGTTGAGATTCGCTGATGACAATGTTATCCTCAGTGAATGTGAGGAAGAATTACAAGACATGCTGCACCGAGTGAAAAATGAAATGGGCACAGGTTCAAATGGTTCAAATGGCTCTGAGCACTATGCGACTTAACTTCTGAGGTCATCAGTCGCCTAGAACTTAGAACTAATTTAACCCAACTAACCTAAGGACATCACACACATCCATGCCCGAGGCGGGATTCGAACCTGCGCCGTAGCGGTCGCTCGGCTCCACATTGTAGCGCCTAGAACCGCCGGGCACTCCAGCCGGCGAAGTGGGCACAGAATACGGACTGAGAGTAAATCGGAGAAAGAAGAAAGTAGTGAGAAGTGGCATAAATTAGAACAGCGAGGAACTTAACATTAGGATTGCAGACGATGAAGTAGGAGAATTTAGGGAATTCTGCTATCCTGGGCCAGCCGGAGTGGCTGAGCGGTTCTAGGCGCTACAGCGTGGAACCGCGCGACCGATATGGTCGCAGGTTCGACTCCTGCCTCGGGCATGGATGTGTGTGAAGTCCTTAGGTTAGTTAGGTTTAAGTAGTTCTTAGTTCTAGGGGACTGATGACCTCAGAAGTTAAGTCCCATAGTGCTCAGAGCCATTTGAACCATTTTTTGCTATCCTGGCAGCAAAATAACTCATGATGGATGGAGTAAGGTGGACATGAAAAGGAGACTAGAACTGGCAAAAAGGGCAACCCTGTGTACTGGTATCAAACATAGGCCTTAATTTGAGGAAGGAATTTCTGAGAACGTATGTTTGGAGCACATGATAGTATGTTAGTGAAAGATGGTCTGTGGGAAAACCGGAGAAGGAGATGATCTAAGCAATTGAGAAGTGATGATACAGAAGAACGTTGAAAATTAGGTGGACAGTTAAGGTAAGGAATGAGAAGGATCTCCACAGGCTTGGCAAGGAAAGGAATATACGGGAAACAGTAACAAGGAGGAGGGGCAGGATGGTAGGACTGTTAAGGCGTCATTTTATTACATACGATGCATTTCATACGCTACTACTATTATCAGACATCCCTCGAAATCCATGATGCGTTCATATTTCAGTATGGGGCTCTGAACACGGTCAAAAACTAAGAAAACCGTTTGTCATCTAAGTAAATGTTTCTGTTTTCAAGTGTGTTTTTTTCCATTTTTAAAGTACTGGAGAAAATTACCACCAATGCTGATGTATGAAGGTTGTTGGTGGCCTGCTCTATGATCTTAGTCTCTTGGAGGCTGATGGTAAACAATACACACACCGAGGGAGGACTCGAACCAAATGGATCAATTGGCTCTTAGCACTCTGGGACTTAACATCTGAGGTCATCAGTCCCCTAGACATAGAACTACTTAAGCATAACAAATCTAAGGACATTACTCACACCCATGCCCGAGGCCGGATTCGAACCTGCGACCGTAGCAGCTGCGCGGTTCCAGACTGAAGCGCCTAGAACCGCTCGCCCACAACGGCCGGCGAGGACTCGAACCATCGACGGGAGGCGGCGTGCAATGGTGCCTCAAAGCGCGTGGCCATTCCGCGCAGCTAATAAGGTTAATACAATCAATATGCAGTTGCCTCTATTGTTCACAGCACTACACTCGAAGTTGCCATAGAAGGAAGATAATATCCACCGCGCCAAGTCTGAAGCCACACTGAGACTATGAGTGGATTCTGGAAGCTGCGATTTAGAATCGCATTTGAAAGACTCTTACATACGCCTCCCCGACTACATTTAACAACGTAATGCCTCGATAATTGTTGCAGTCACTTCTGCACCTTTCTGTTTATAGAGCGTAACAGCCTTCGAATTCCCCATATCCACTGGGGCATAGCCTTCTTCCCAGCTGGTTGAGAGAAGTGAGTGTAGGTGACTGAGAAGGACAGACTTGTTATATTTAATAACCTCTGTAGGAACCCCATCTTCACCTGAAATATTTCCATTACCAAAGAAATCTATTGCTCTACTGGGTTACTCCGTGGCAGGTATTGCATCTAGTTCTTCCATAATGTCATCTGTTTGATGGCGTCAAGTGCATTCCTGCTACAGACGGCCGAGCGGAGACATCCCTGCGTTAAGTCAGAATGGCTGTTAGGATCCTATGTAGCGTCAACGACACCAGTAAATCATTATGACAGATCAGTTATTTATTCACGACGTTTACAAGTCGTCGTTCTTCTGCAGCAGCCTCGGCTGTTGCTAATTCAGCTGCGTGTTGGATTCTAGCTGACTTCCGCCGAATACGTTCAGTGTTTGAACGCCCAGAAGGTGATGTCAGTGACAAAGGCGGCACTCAGCTGTCGGCGAGATGGGCGGCAGCAGCCCAGCACGAAGAGGTCCTTGCGTAGGCTGCAAAGCGTACTCCCTTCCACTCCGAATTTTACCGCGATGTACATGGTGTCGGTAGTAGTGGAGTCGGTTGATCTATCTATTCCTGGCGGGTTTCAGCATCCGAAGGCGGCCAAGAGTTAAACAGGAACGTGGACCCCAAAAGGCCCTCTTGCTGGCTTCCACATTAAAGTACTGGCAGCACTCAAGATGTGCTGTTGACGGAAGACAGTCAGTTCCTACATCAGTAGATGGTAGGTGGCGAGCGTTTTGAAATTTATCGGGTGAAGACCATTATCTTGAGTACAACTTCGACTAGTTCACAGACTGAGCAGGAGCATCTAGGACTTAGATTCGCTACAGTATCGTAACGATGAAACCGAGAGCTATTATTGTGAATGCTATCAACCCCAATGATCATCTCATGACAAGTGATTGTGAGTTAATGATCATTGCGCTGCCGTTTAAATATATGGCCGAAAGAATCAGCCTACAGTAATTGTGAAACTAACCCTGTCGTCCAGGACCGTATGGCACATAGTGCGCAGATTCACCACGAGATTGGGAAACTCACAGGTATCTATTGTCTATTGACGCTTAAGCGCTGTAGTGTGTGAGTGCGACAGACGAGAACCTTTATCGTAGGGAAACCCAGTAGAAGGCATTTTTGGCCAGGGAGACGTAGCAGTGTTAAACATGGCGGACCTAAGATTGGCCATAAAGGGAAACATTTACGAAAACTATTTAATTCTGTAGTAGTTCATGGAACGAAGCCACAGTAATTTTAATCTGCCATCCTCCATACATTTTCATGATGATCCCAATAAAACTTGAATGTCGATCATATCTATAATAGTTTAGGATTTACTATTAAACTGAAAATAACAAGCTTTGTAACAAAGACCTGAATGCTAAGATCTGAACGCTTTGGTCGATCTTAACGACAGACATTTCATATAGAACCGCTTGATTAAAATGAAAAACATTGTATCAACTCAGCAACTTTATTTGTTTAAAAGATACAGTAAATTTAAATTATCAGTATTTTCAGTTAAGCATCAGATCATCATTTCCTCCACACAAAACACATTTAACGATGACAGCATGACACCTTATGGAATCTTGAGGTAATAGAATAATTGTTGTCAAGTTTAGTATATAATAGTTACGTTTGTTCTTTATTTATTTATCAGAAAGCACATTGGTGCAAGGCTACTGGCCGTGGCATTCAAATCTAAGAAGAAAATTGTACTGGTTTTATGTAAAAGAATTTAACATTTATTATGCAATGGATATTATTGTTACTGTATTTAGAACGTGAAAGTGGTCAAGCTTTGATTATTTAAATATGTTAAAATGTAAAACAATGTAGAGTAAGCTGTAGCCAATCAGATGGACGGCTTCGGAAAAGGGAACTACACTAGTCAGTTGAGCGACGATGTTCGGCACGCGCGAAGCGCGGCCGGGGACGGGCAGAAAGAAAGTGCTGGTGCAGGAGCGAAAGCGGGCAGTTCGGCTGGAGACACCAGAGGGTACGGTTCGGATTGAGACGCGAAAGCGGACAGTTGGTCTTTAGGCAGCTAGGAAGTGAAACGACTTAGAAAATTTCGTGTTGTGTGGTATGGCGGGACTTAGTGTCTGAGCGGTGAGCAGCAGCGCGCCTAGTGTCAACTCTAATTTTTCATGTAAGTATCGAGGTGGAGTATTGGGGTTGTGTTTCGCGTTGAGATTGTGAATGATCAAACTGTGTCAAATGGATATGCGCTCGAGTGTAACAGTAACTCTAAATATGACCACTTTCGCTATTAGTTTTCTTTCTAAATAAACATTATTCTAACAATTCGCAACTGTGTGGCCTACATCATTTATGGGTCGTTAATTTAGTTTCCGATCATATTATTACTGTTATTATATGTTACATTAACTTTGTTTCACACAATTTCGCAATCTTTCCGTCAGCAAGACAACCAAATGGTCACAACTGTCTAATTTAGAGCGTGTAATGCGACACGTGCGGTTCAACCCCTAGACGAATTTGAGTCAAGACATTTCGACGAAGAGGAACTGCATGAGCATGTGACCCTGAATATCTTAGCTTGCAAGATGAAGAGCTACGGTATTTAGAGGTAGCTAGAATTAGGCTATGACGTAAAGCTCGTTTATTACTGACCGAATATGTCCTCCTAATGATGTTACATCACTTAACAAACTTTAACTTTTGTGTAGCTCCCTCGCTATTTTCTCATGCGAACTACACTACTGGACATCAAAATTTCTACACCACGAAGATGACGTGCTACAGACGCGAAATTTAACCGACAGGAAGAAGATGCTGTGATAAGCAAATGATTAGCTTTTCAGAGCATTCACACAAGGTTGGCGCCGGTGGCGACACCTACAACGTGCTGACATGAGGAAAGTTTCCAATCGATTTCTCCTACACAAACAGCAGTTGATCGGCGTTGCCTGGTGAAACGATGTTGCGATGCGTCGTGTAAGGAGGAGAAATGCGTACCGTCACGTTTCCGACTTTGATAAAGGTCGGATTGTAGCCTATTGCGATTACGGTTTATCGTATCGCGACATTGCTGCTCGCGTTGGTCAAGATCCAATGACTCTTAGCAGGATATGCAATCGGTGGGTTCAGTAGGGTAATACGGAACGCCGTTCTGGGCCCCAACGGCCTCGTATCACTAGCAGTCGAGATGACAGGCATCTTATCCTCATGGCTGTAGCGGATCGTGCAGCCGAGTCTCGAACCCTGAGTCAACAGATGGGGACGTTTGCAAGACAACAACCATCTGCGCGAACAGTTCGACGACGTTTGCAGCAGGATGGACCATCAGCTCGGAGACCATGGCTGCGGTTATCCTTGACGCTGCATCACAGACAGGAGCGCCTGCGAAGGTGTACCCAACGACGAACCTGGGTGCACGAATGGCAAAACGTCATTTTTTCGGATGAATCCAGGTTCTGTTTACAGCATCATGATGGTCGCATCCGTGTTTGGCGACATCGCGGTGAACGCACATTGGAAGCGGGTATTCGTTATCGCCATACTGGCGTACCACCCGGCGTTATGGTATGGGGTGCCATTCGTTACACGTCTCGGTCACCTCGTGTTCGCATTGACGGCACTTTGAACAGTGTACGTTACATTTCAGATGTGTTACGGCCCGTGGCTCTACCCTTCATTCAATCCCTGCGAAACCCTACATTTCAGCAGGATAATGCATGAGCGCATGTTGCAGATCCTGTACCGGCCTTTTTGCATACAGAAAATGTTCGACTGCTGCCCTTCCCAGCACATTCTCCAAATCTGTCACCAAGTGAAAACGTCTGGTCAATGGTGGCCGAGCAACTGGCTCGTCACAATACGCCAGTCACTACTCTTGATGAGCTGTAGTATGCTGTTCAAGCTGCATGAGCAGCTGTACCTGTACACGCCATCCAAGCTCTGTTTGACTCAATGCTCAGCCGTATCAAGGTCGTTATTACGGCCAGAGGTGGTTGTTCCGGGTACTGAGTTCTCAGGATCTATGCACTCAAATTGCGTGAAAATGTAATCACATGTCAGTTCTAGTACAATATATTTGTCCAATGAATAACCGTTTATCATCTGCATTTCTTCTTAGTGTAGCAATTTTAATGGCCAGTAGTGTAGGTACAGTCTCTAGCAATATGCCTTACGAACTAACGAATATGCTTGTCTCGCCATCTTTGGTTTTCTGTCCTCTTTTCCACAGAATGCTTATTCCTTACTCGGCAGACAGCGCCGTCGACCTGACCCACTTGTGACCTACGGCTCGCTTCCTGCTTAGACTTCTGTCTCTCGTACTGCTTCACGTTGCCTGAGGTAATATGAGTGAGTTTTAATAGATTATTTTTCTAATATCTACCCCTTCTTGTTCTGCGCTTTAACACTGCTAACTTCATCCTTAACTGCATACAATTGGAAGTAGTGTTCAATCCAGCGTTCCATTTGCTTGCCCTCATCAGTAATGACTTCACCTGTCTTGGACTACAGAGGAGCTGTATTTCTGTGCCATGTTCTTTGCTTCTCGCAAGTCATCCTAAGATCTTCCATTTGAGTTCCTTTTGTACGCAAACAAGGTTTTCGGTTAGCCTCAATGGCTGGCTCCATATTTTCAGATTTTGGTCTTACCAGTGCTTGTTTCTATTTTCTTTTATTCCATAGGCCAAAACAGCGGTGTTGAAGATGTCGCCAGAAAGTTGTGTCCATTTGTTATCAAAATTTCTTCCTACTTGTACGTTTCCTGGTAACAAACTTGCAAAATCGCTGGCAAATTTCTGTTTTTGTTGTGAGTTATGTACACGATATTTGCTCACCTGATAGTGATTTCTCGGTTTGTTGTGGTGATATTTCTTATGGATGAGTCTCACTGAACACGTCACTAGAATGTGGTCAGTGTTGCAATCAGCACTATGATGGCGTCGTATCAGGACACTTTTGAGACCTGTGGACCCAGCTATTACAAAATCCACTTTATGCCATTGATTACAATGGGGTTATCTCCAGGACAGCCTGCGTCGATCCATCCTTAAATGGAAGATATGTATTTGGAATGCATAGTCTATAAATGCAGCAGACTTTCCACAGTCTCTGGCCATTTTCATTAATTTCTTCCACTCCTTGATGACACATTCAAGGCAGTCACAAGTCATTATCTGATACATTTCGACCATTAAAGTCCCCCACAATGTATAGTGACTCGGAATCTGGTACTTTGGCTCTTCTCACGCTGAGTAAATCATAAAACAGATCCTTCTCTTCCATGCAGATAATAAATTAGGAGCGTAAAAATTCAAGACATTAATAGAGCCACTTGAAGAGCACATTTGTAAAACAATAAACCGTCCTGTTCCACAAGATGTTGGCACAATACAGTTCAAGAGGGCGTTTCTGACAGCGAATACACTCCGTGAAGTTTTGGCTAGTGATGAGACTTCCCCTGCATGGAGTGTGGTGTCACCGCCAGACACCACACTTGCTAGTTGGTAGCTTTAAATCGGCCGCGGTCCATTAGTACATGTCGGACACGCGTGTCGCCACTGTGTGATCGCAGACCGAGCGCCACCACAAGGCAGGTCTCGAGAGACTGACTAGCACTCGCCCCAGTTGAACGGACGACTTTGCTAGCGACTACATGGGCGAAGCATTGCTCATTAGCCGAGCCAATAGAATAGCCTTCAGCTAAGTCAATGGCTACGACCTAGCAAGGCGCCATTAGCCTTACATAGCTTGTATCTGAAGAGTCTCACTTGTATCGTCAAGAGCGATGTATACAACAAGGATGGATTAAAGTTAAGTATTCCAGAAGCTACGTACTTTTCTTTATAGCATTCATTACGTATCCTGTTACAGACCTATCTCTTGCCCGCGGGAACTAAACGCGTGCCTTTCGGCTACTTCCGTGGCGTGGCTGTCTTGCTGCGCCACAACATGGAGAATGTGTAGTTTGCCTCTCTGATAGCACCCCTGTCTGGAAGACGTGTCTACTGCAGTTCCACAATGTCCAAATCCTAGCGATAGGGCTCTCTGACAATTACAGTAGTCTGACGAACTCAGTTAACCTTGGATATGGTTAATATACCATGAACACATTGTCCTAAC
This sequence comes from Schistocerca americana, assembly GCF_021461395.2. Taxonomy (NCBI): domain Eukaryota; kingdom Metazoa; phylum Arthropoda; class Insecta; order Orthoptera; family Acrididae; genus Schistocerca; species Schistocerca americana. The sequence continues at coordinate 744,884,444 of NC_060122.1, read as the reverse complement.
ATTCCAGGTGGCAATACGAAATTGATTTCTTCATTATTTCCTCTTTGTTTTCAGCAGGTGTGCTGTATCAACCCGCTTGTCGAAGACTGCTTATAAGCTCCGCACGGCCTTTGAAGCAGACTGGTAGTGGCAGGACAGCTCCTTAACGGCTGGCGGCTGCCCAGCTTGAGGCGGATGGTATTTGTCCAATTGAGATTCAGTGATCTCTCCCACCATCGGAAGTGGCGCTTGGCGCTCAAATCTTTCACCAATCAGACAGAGCCTGTGACCAGTAACTGCCTCTTTCCACGTTGTGCCCCTGTCCTTGGAAGTCACTGCTCTCCAGGAATCTTCATGCCTGAGTAATACATATAAAGATATGTGAGCCGCCCAATCATCGCGATCTCCCTCTCGATCTAAATGAGTGTTCAGAGGGAAGGCAAGCCAATAAATCTGGTACCACTTCGGCTGCAGGAGCTGCCGGGAGAGGACGTAGTATGCCTTACAGCTGCCTTTGGGGCCCCACTCCTGAAGTTGTTTCAGAGTTTTTCTCCCTTAGCCTTCATCCCTCATGAAACTAACAAATCAGTGATGTGCAGGGTAATTAGAGGAGTAAAAGGTATGGTAATTAAAGAAACTCTAGAGAACAGGATGTATATAGAATATAAGATGAGTCGTAATAAGGCACACTTTTATTTCGCTCCTCTGCTGAGACCTGCCTGGCTGGGCTAAACCTGCCATTAGCTGCACTACTGCTAATATAGCTCTAAGCTTCCACGGAGCACACAAACTCTCCCGCCCATACTGACAGAGCATAAAATTTGCTGCACATTGAGCTACAAACATAAATTCCTTTTCCTCGTGTTCCTGTGTCACTAAATGACAATGTAATTCAATGATATGTGATCGAGAAATGTGAACAGGGCTTCTGGATGTCCCCGTGCACCGATGTATGCCAAGGGGCGAGGTCAGCAACACCGCACAACATGCGAGTGTTGAAGGTAGCAGACTCCGGTGACTAGAAGGCGATGCGTACGGGGACAAGCGACGGTCTACGTGACAGTGCGAGCGATGACAGCGTTCAAATCTATCTCGTTCCGTTTTCGCCAGGGGGTATTCTGTATCGTGACTAGTTGTCACAGGGGATTTAGTCTTAAAGAACAAGTACAAAGAGTTAGAGTACAAAATACGACTACTCATTCATGTCTCCGTTAATCCAAACGAATAAATCTGTAGAAATCTAAATTAAAATTTGAAGAGATGACCAGAAGCTGCAGTGGCGTTTCATAAGTACTGGTCGAAATGACGGCCATAGTTTGTGTGGCAAGGTTTGACTCTTCACAGAAAGGATTGTTGAACACAATCCGTTAGCAGATGTCGGCGCTGCGAGAATCAGCTAGAATGAACAGGGCAGTGCTATTGTAAACACGTCATGTTCACCTCGATTTTCCTTCCGCCAGTGACCACTCTTTCAGTTTACAGAGCAAACAGTCCCTAATACGAGACTGTACGCTCTTTCACCGCCTGACACGTGTGGTTCATAAGTTCTGACACAATTCCACATACAATAAAATGGGATTTGTTCTCTGTCGTATTTTTCGAACACTGTCAGGTACAAATCAGCTCATTGGTGTGTCGTTTGATGCATCTGTGGATGAATGACATGTCGTGAGGGTGAATTTTTTCCGCTGCACGTTAAATGGTAAACCATTTCTTTTGTTTTATGTGCACAATACATCGGTAAGAACAGAATTAACAACGGTCCCGACGGTCCGATATTTGTTGTGCATAGCAGCAAGCGGTTGTCGGAATATTTTTCCTCATTACGATTAACCAGGGTATATATATATATATATATATATATATATATATATATATATATATATATATATATATTCGAATTTAATATAAAACCTTTAAATATATACTAAATGACAACATACAATGCCTCAACCCAGTGCCATGTGTCTTGTCTGTACACAGTATGTAAACTGATATATACATATGTTTTGCGTCAAAATTGGTACAAGCTGCGCAAGACATCGAAATGCAACAAAAATCTTTTAGGAAGAAACTAAACAAAATCACACTAAAGATAGTAGATAAATTGCTGAAACATGTCTGGGCAATACAAAACTAAAACGGTGTTCTGCATAAAGTGGAATTCCTGTCCAACATAGAGTGATGTAGGTTTTAGAATTCGGCAACAAAGCCGAGGAGAATAACAGGGAAGCCAACGTAGTTTCGATAATATTCATCCATTTTTAACCAATTATTCATTCGCTTTACTACGAGAAAACGAAAATTTCATAGCATAGCGTTCATATAGGTACAGCTATTCTCACTGGTTTACATCTAAACATTCAGTATGGTTAATGCTAGTAACTACTATAGACTGGACCGCCTATTAGCGAAAAAAGTTTCAAAAGTATCTTCATTTACACGTTCGAGATTCAGACGGTGAACAGTTTCATGAAAATCTATTGGATTAAGATGTGCGATATTTTGGGAGGTGGAGAAGTATATCAGAGTTTGCTCATACTCTTTTATGTAATAATTCCCGTATTTGGGGATAGCAGTGTGTGAACTATGATGGTGCTACTTGATGTTGAGGAGGTATCGATCGACGGCGGTGCATTTTCCATTTTCGGCAGGTACGATGGTTTGGCTATGTGAGCATCGTACGTACGTTGTGCAATAATGTACTCTTAATGGCGGTTCCGTGATTACTACTCAGCGAGCATTACGCATTCGATTCGAACTTGGCCGACACGATTCTGTTCCTGACAGATAAGTATTCGAGTTTGCGCGTCAAGTTTCAGAGCATCAGGTTCTTCACCGAATAGAAAATCTACTGGCAGAACTCGGACTGCCGGTCGGGGTGGCCGAGAGGGTAAGGCGCTTCAGTCTGGAACCGCGCAACTGCTACGATCGCAGGTTCGAATCCTGCCTCGGGCATGGATGTGTGTAACGTCCTTAGGTTAGTTAGGTTTAAGTAGTTCTAAGTTCTAGGGGACTGGTGACTACAGATCTTAAGTCCCATAGTGCTCAGAGCCATTTGAACCTTTGAACTCGGGCTGTACCAACGCCGGAAATTGTGGAGCTTGTGAGAACATCCTTATAACAAACTCCAAATTGTTCAGCACTTTAACATGCAGCTGTACTCCTAAAGGACCACCTTCACAGAAATCTTCACATGCACTGTTACAAAATGATGGTTAATCAAGAATGAAATGACAGAGACTTTGAAACTCACAAGGCTGAGTGTAAAGTTATTATTTAGAACATTCCCCAAGGAACTGTTTTGATTTCTTCTGATGTGGCCCACTTTAACTGGTCAGATACTGTAAATAAACAAAATTTCCCTACTTGACAGCAGAAAACTCTCCATAACTTCACGAACGACCACTTCACAGTCATCGTGTGATAGTTTTGTGGGCCGTTGGGGAATTAGGTGTGTGTAGACCGAATTTTTTCATAGAATATTGTAAACGGCTAATTGAAGTTGCTACTGTCGCATGATAGAGATTTAAGTTAATCCGGTTTGTTGGAGACGAACAAGTCTGGTTCCCACAATGCAGATGCGCAAAACTATAGACCTATATCTTTGACATCGATCTGTTGTAGAACTTTAGAACATGTTTCTTGCTCGCGTATCATGTCATATCTGGAAACCCAGAATCTACTCTGTAGGAATCAACATGGATTCCGGAAACAGCGATCGTGTGAGACCCAACTCGCTTTATTTGTTCCTGAGACCCAGAAAATATTAGATATAGGCTCCCAGGTAGATGCCATTTTCCTTGACTTTCAGAAGGCGTTCGATACAGTTCCGCACTGTCGCCTGATAAACAAAGCAAGAGCCTACGGAATATCAGACGAGCAGTGTGGCTGGATTGAAGAGATTTTAGCAAACAGAACACAGCATGTTGTTCTCAATGGAGAGACGTCTACAGACGTTAAAGTAACCTCTAGCGTGCCACAGGGGAGTGTTACGGGACCATTTCTTTTCACAATATATATAAATGACCTAGTAGATAGTGTCGGAAGTTCCATGTGGCTTTTCGCGGATGATACTTTAGTATACAGAGTAGTAGCACCATTAGCGAAATGCATGAAGATCTGCAGCGGATAGGCACTTGGTGCATGGAGTGGCAACTGACGCTTAACATAGACTAATGTAATGTATTGCGAATACATAGAAAGAAGGATCCTTTATTGTTTGATTATATGATAGCGGAACAAACACTGGTAGCAGTTACTTCTGTAAAATAGCCCGCAGCTCGTGGTTGTGCGGTAGCGTTCTCGCTTCGCGCGCCTGGGTTTCCGGGTTCGATTCCCCGCGGGGTCAGGGATTTTCTCTGCCTCGTGATGGCTAGGTGTTGTGTGATGTCCTTAAGTTAGTTAGGTTTAAGTAGTTCTAAGTTCTAAGGGACTGATGACCATAGATGTTAAGTCCCATAGTGCTCAGAGCCATTTGAACCTTTTTTTCTGTAAAATATCTGGGAGTATGCGTACGGAACTATTTGAAGTGGAATGATCATATAAAATTAATTGTTGGTAAGGCGGGTGCCAGGTTGAGATTCATTGGGAGAGTCCTTAGAAAATGTAGACCATCAACAAAGGAGGTGGCTAACAAAACACTCGTTCGACCTGTACTTGAGTATTGCTCTTCAGTGTGGGATCCGTACCAGGTCGGGTTCACAGAGGAGACAGAGAAGATCCAAAGAAGAGCGGCGTGTTTCGTCACAGGGTTATTTCGTAAGCGTGATAGCGTTACGGAGAATTTTAGCAAACTCAAGTGGCAGACTCTGCAAGAGAGGCGGTCTGCATCGCGGTGTAGCTTGCTATCGAGGTTTCGAGAGGGTGCGTTTCTGGATGAGGTATCGAATATATTGCTTCCCCCCACTTATACCTCCAGAGGAGGTCACGAATGTAAAATTAGAGAGATTCGAGCGCGTACGGAGGCTTTCCGGCAGTCGCTCTTCCCGCGAACCATACGCGACTGAAACAGAAAAGGGAGGTAATGACAGTGGCACGTAAATTGCCCTCCGCCACACACCGTTGGGTGGCTTGCGGAGTATAAATGTAGACGTAGATGTAGGTGTGGATATAGAATACGGAATCACAACTTACACCTCTCGTCGTGCTCTAGAAATTTTGAGATAATTGTTTCCTGGAAATCTTCCCTCTTCGTGAGGAGACATCGCCTGGCCAAGGTCACCCGATTTATCACCTTGCACTTTTCTTTCCTTTGGGGACGCATAAAGGATAAAATGTACAAACGTCGCCCCATAACCCTGCAAGCACGTAAGGAAGCTATCACCCAGAAGTAGCTGCCCTTCCACCGGAAATGACACGGAGAACTACATACATCTTACGCGAAATGCGTCTCCAATATGTCAACAATGAAGGACGCCATATACTGCACATAGTTTTCAAAACAAACTAATGTAAAATTGCATAGTACTACATTTTCTCTGTATCTTTGTTTGTTTGTAACTACCTGTTGAAATACGGGATGTCTTTCTACCGACCCTGCACCAGCATGAGACTTTAAAATAGCTGCCCGAGTACAACGGAACATGTTGTAGTGCAGTGTGGCCAACACGGATAAAGAAGAGCTACGGAGACGGACGAGAATCAGCGTGCAGCGATCCGCCAGCTGCCGTTTGTGGGCTTAGCACGGGACGGCGGAGCACGGAAGAGGCTTTAGCGGGCTCGTGTAGCCGTCTCAGCGCCGCCTCCGCTTGTGCCTGCCAGACGGCGTCGCTCGAAGTGCATGAAAGATGCAGGGAGCGCGGCGATCAAAGAATTCCGCTGCTTCTTTGCACGGACATCAGTGGTGCGAAAGTAGTCGCGTGATCGCTCCTCAGACAGTGATGCAAGAGCGCCTTCTCGCAAAGTAGCAGACAACTATAGTCACTTTTTCCACCATTCTCTACAGTCAGAGAATGTTTTAATGAGGAATTTTCCTTTATGACCCTCCATGTACGTCTGCTCATTTGTATGCCATCTTCCACATCTTCGTCAGCCTTTAAACCTCAACTGTTGAATGAATGCCTCTCTAGCCTTTTTCAACCAGTATGATCTCAGCCATTCACTCACATGTTTTTCAACTCAAGCTCAATTGGGTCCTTGTCTCTATCTTTCATACGTCTTATAATCAAGTAAAGAACTTCACCGCCCCTCAGCTACCCAGTCACTGCCATTTCATTTCAGTTACAATCATTATTCTCATAAATTACGTCTTCCATTTCTTTCACTACCCTGACGCACATGTTTTTCTGTCCCATCTAGTAGCTCTTCAAGGAATGTCTCCATTTAACATCGAGAAACTCTCAGATTTTGAATGGTTTTCCGCTTTAAAAGCCGATTCCTCACCGCCGTGAGTAGTGCTAAACACATTGTGAAGATTTGTTGACCATATATTTTTTTGGAATTTTACTGCATATATGCAAAGGGAGATACAGCGGTCACTGTTGCAGCTATACAATTGGCGTTTATGATTGTCGGAACCACAGTTATTTTATTAGCTTCCCAAAGCCTTTCGCCACTGGAATTATTCAAATGGTTCAAATGGCTCTGAGCACTATGGGACTCAACTGCTGAGGTCATAAGTCCCCTAGAACTTAGAACTACTTAAACCTAACTAACCTAAGGACATCACACACATCCATGCCCGAGGCAGGATTCGAACCTGCGACCGTAGCGGTCGCGCGGTGCCGGACTGTAGCGCCTAGAACCGCTTGGCCACTCCGGCCGGCTGGAATTATTGAAAAGGACTGCCCAAAGAAGAACTATAGCAGAAAACAGTTAAATACATTAACATTCTAGCAATCATTAAATTCAAAACGGCATGAAAGCCGGCGATAAAATGTATCTCGTTACACTTGCAAATAAAAAGTAAGTGTCAACTTATATAGAGGAATCGCCCACGGACGACCTTCACAGGTCAGTACAAAAGGTTGTAGGTTATGAGAAAAACTATTTTATATATGACATTAAGTATTACCATTTCAGACATAACATGAAATCTATCGGTACTAAATATCTCCTCAATGTCGTAAGTACAAAATTATAAATACACTTCGCTAAGATGGGAAAACAGTGACACATACCGAGCGAGGTGGCGCAGTGGTTAGACACTGGACTCGCATTCGGGAGGACGACGGTTCAATCCCGCGTTCGGCCATCCTGATTTAGGTTTTCCGTGATTTCCCTAAATCGCTCCAGGCAAATACCGGGATGGTTCCTTCCAAAGGGCACGGCCGACTTCCTTCCCCGTCCTTCCCTAATCCGATGAGACCGATGACCTCGCTGTCTGGTCTCCTTTCCCAAAACAACCAACCAACCAGTGACACATAAGAAAAAATTATCACACTTAACCGAAGTAAATCATCGTAACCAGGTCTTTGATGCTAAAGATAAATGCACCTTCAAATACACAGCACAGAAAACAAAATGAACCCTGTCCTGAGCTTTACTACCAAAATTTCCAGGCATATCCTATAACCGTACGAAGGATAGTTAATGACACTTTCCCACACTTTCAACAGCCTCCTATCATTCTCGAAATTGGAATCAATGCCCCTCTTTTCCTTTCCTGCCAGAGGAACGAAATAATGGGAAATACGTTCTAATTACACGACCAAACTCTGCTGTGGATATCTGCGGGATATCATAGATCAGTAAAGATAGTAATAGCAGCTGTAAAACAGTATATCCCATGGGGCTACGCAAGGAATATCTCCCAAGCTGTACATCTATATCTACATAGATACTCAGTAAGCCGCTGTACGGGGAATGGCGGAAGGTACCCTGTACCACAACTAGTCATTTCCTTTCCTGTCCTACTCGCATATAGAGTGATGGGGAAAAGACTTTCTATTTGACTCCGGATGAGCCCTAATTCCTCGTTTCTTACCCTCGTGGTCTCTACGCGAAATGCATTTTGGCAGCAGTGGGATCGTCCTGCGGTCAGCTTCGAACGCGTTTCTCTAAACTTTCTCGGTAGTGTTTTGTGAAATGAATGTCTTCTTTCCTTACCCACACTTGAGCTCCCGAATCATATCGAAAACATTTGCATCCTGATCGAACTTACAGGTAACAAATGTAGCAGCTCGTTTCTGAATTGCTTCGATGTGTTCTTCCAATCCGACCTGATGGGGATCTCAAACACTCGAGCAGTACTCAAGAGTAGGACACTCTAGTGTCCTATATGCAGTCCCATTTACAGATGAACCACACTTTGCTAAAATTCTGCCAATAAAGTCAACCATTCGCCTTTCCCACCACAGTCCTCACATGCTCCAATTCATATCATATCGCTTAGCAACGTTACACGCAGGTATTTGAACGACGTGACTGTGTCAAGCAGAACACTACTAATTCTTACCGGAACATTACAGGTTTGTTTTTCCTACTTAGTCGCATTAACTTACATTTTTCTACATTAAGAGCCAGCTGCTATTCATCACACCAACTAGAAATTTTGTTTAAGTCATCTTGTGTCAACCTAGTCGCTTACCTTCGACATCTTCCTGTCCACCACAGCATCATCACCGAACAACCGCACATCGTGCACACCATGTCTGTCAGATCATTTTTGTATATAGAAAATAGCAAAGGTCCTACCACTCCTGATATTGACGTTTAATGAAGAGACGGAGGAACTGTTCCAGAGGTTCTTGCTGGAGAACGACTTCGAAACTTCTGACCATCTCCTACAAAACCTCTATGCTACCGCTCAATGAAATGAGAAGAAACTACTGAGGGATTAAACTTCATCAAATAAAGCTGGAAGGCATGGAATCTCGAAAGGGAACTCCGAGATGCCAGTGCACCTGAGTGGCAAATACCATATATATCTCCGAAACAAATTGCCTCATTATTTGTGTCCTTAGCAAGAACTCCTATGGATAGGAAACATCCTTGATTCAGTAACAACATCCTTGTTTCAGTATGGCAAGGGAGTAGCTGCGTGGCGCCGGCACACTACCGACTATTTCTACGCCGTTCTCCGCGACCTGGGCGCCAAGCCACCCACCCCTGACCAGAGGGAACGCAGCGGAATTAAGGTACAAATTGTTACATAGACAAGCCGTAGACTGCAGGAGGCTATGGTGCGGACCCGACGTCAAGGTTCGGCGGAACAAAAACATCCCACCATGCATCATATCACCTCCGATAGGAAACACCGGCGGCAACGACTCATCACGGAGATCTACACCTGTCGCGCTCAGCAAGTCACTTGCCAGGCCGAAATCATCAATGCTTTTCTCAAACACTACCGCATAATGTACCAGGAGGAGACAACCAACAACCACGCTGAGGAGTCTGTGTTACCACACGTACCTCGCACCCTCGCCAGCGAGGTGTCGGTAGATGCTAGAAATAATGCCTCTCACTCCACCATAATTGATGAAGTAAATAATCCCATCAGCAAAATGAAAGCAGGGATGTCCCAGGATTTAGTACGGTTCTCCCTAAATTCCTAATAATAGCGGTCCGAGGACCATAGAAGAGCTCAGCCAGTTGTCTTCATATAGTATACAAACAATTGAGAGGCTACTTTTATGGCGGACTGAGCCGATACTCCACCTACCAGTGGAGCAAGCTGGCTTTCACCATAACAGAAACTGTGAAGATCATGTAGTCACAAAAACCGCTTCTGTGCGAGTCATGTTGTTCATAATCCTTGTCGGACCCGGAGCCACAAATCCTGTTTCCAGAGAAACGTCGTAAAGGACAATCCTTGTCCAGTTACCTGGTACTAATACACTGAAAGGACAAAGAAACTGGTACACCTGCCTAATATCGTACGGGGCCTCCGCGAGCACGCAGAAGTGCCGCAACACGAAGTTCCATGCACTCGACTAATGTCTGAGGGAACTGACACCACGAATCCTACACATAAATCCGTAAGAGTACGAAGGGGTGGAGATTTCTCTGAACACTACGTTGCAAGGCAACCCAGATATGGTCCTTAATGTTCATGTTTGGGGAGTCTGATGGCCAGCGGAAGTGCTTAAACTCAATCGAGTGTTCCTGGAGCCCCTCTGTAGAAATTCTGGACGTGTGGGGTGTCGCATTGTCCTGCTGGAATCCACGTGATCAGGCAGGATGCTTACATAAGAGTCACCTGTCAGAATCGTATCTAGACGTATTAGGGGTCCCATATCACTTCAATTGCACACGCCCCACACCGTTACAGAGCCTCCACAAGCTTGAACAGTCCCCTGCTAACATGCAAGCTCTGTGGATTCATGAGGTTGTCTCCATACCCGAACACGTCTATCCGCACGATACAATCTGAAACGAGACTCGTCCGACATGTTTCCAGTCATGAACAGGCCAATGTCGGTGTTGACCGGTCCAGGCGAGGAGTAAAGGCTTGTGTCGTGCAGTCATCAAGGGTACACCAGTGGGTCTTCGGCTCTGAAACCCCATATCGATGAAGATTTGTTGAATGGTTCGTACGCTGACACTTGTTGATGGCCCAGCATCGAAAATTGCAGAACTTTGCGGAAGGGTTGCACTTCTGTCACGTTGAATGATTCTCTTCAGTCGCCTTTGATCCCATTCTTGAAGGATCCTTTTGCAGCCTCAGCGATGTTGGAGATTTAATGTTTTACCGGATTCCTTATATGGTACATTCGTGGAATGGTCGTACAGGAAAATCCCCACTTCATGGCCACCTCGAAGGTGCTGTGTCCCACCGCTCGTGTGCCGACTATATCACCACTTTCAAACTCACTTAAATCTTGATAACCTGCCAGTAGTAACCGATCTAACAACCACGCCAGACTCTTGTTGCCTTATATAGGCGTTGCCGACCGCAGGGCCGTGTTCTGCCTGTTTACAAATCTCTACATTGGAATTCGCATGCCTATTCCAGTTTCTTTGGCGTTTCAGTGTATAATTACGTGCATGGAAAATCCGCAGCCATATGACCGTGTAATTCATAAGAAGAACTGCGGATATTCAAGAGAGGACAAGGCGCACTTGTTACAAAAGCTAGTGTTGACGCGCTTCAAGGTTGCTCGATACAATTTACAGGATGTGCATGACAGTGACCTCGTACTGTTTGCAGATCCAGCTGCGCGCGGGAGACACTAGAGCGATTTCAAGGGAGGCAGCTAATGGTTGCACAAATTACAGAACGGTAAGACGCAAGGTATTGAAATTTCAAACCAAGCGTCAACTAGACTGTGCACAACAAACTACGGAATCGACCCGGAAATTTGTAGATGAGGTAAACAATCGGATCCCATCATTCAGTAAGGAGTTTGTTTCCAACTCCCCCTAATCGGGATTCGAAGACGAAGTGCCTATGAAGGGAATCCGGGAAATTAGAGGTACTTAATGCAATGGTATTCGATTATAGTGACTCTTAATCTTGATGATGAATTGACTGGAAAGTTATTTATTGTGCTACGAGAAGTTGGAGGTGCTCTGCCTCCTACGACTTTTTCTTGTGTGAGCGATCTTGCAAGCATAGTAGGGAATATTAACGTCACAGCAAGCAAGAGTGTGAAAAAGGGCGTAAGAGAACTATAACTGTGGTATTAGCATTTATTCTGGCAAATAGATGCTCAATATAATTTTCTTTTGCTTAATTCTTGGTCTGCGTATAAAACTCATACTCCTTTACAACAAACTAACCCTCCTGAAAAGTGTGTGACCTTCCAGTTGATACCACTGGACAAATTCAGCCTCAGGATGTTTGTTTTCCGCGCCTATGAAACATATTATCGCATTATATGCAGATATGCCTTAGACGATAACCAGTTTCACGATAAGTTCCACGATAGACTGTTTCGCAATCGGTTGAACGCCATCACATTCCATCATTTCTCATTAATCCTTTACACCAGTACGATACTACTGGGTGGAAACTGATTACGCTACGAATATAAATGGGGTGCATTATTTCTAAACGTCACAGCGCCACTGTCCAGTTCCAGCAATGATCACCAGGTGCGGTGATCATTAGTTGTAATTCATAATCTCTCACACCCGACCACTAGCAGTGCACTTGTTGACGTGTCAAAATGAGCTTGGACAAAAGGAGCAGGGCATTAGTGGTGAAGCCTATGCTGCAGCTGCACTTCGAGTATATAGCCCGGTGAAAGGGTTACGGTAGTGTCCACTTTCCCCACTTGTTATGCAGAGCATGATGAAGAAGTTTGAATCAACTGGAGAACTGAGCGTCGCCCCGGGAAGAGGCCGACAACTGGTTGCACCACAGGTGGTTCATGAAATCGCTGTTGCTATGGCAGACATTGCTGTGCGCAATTCCCGATCGTCAGGTAGCACGCGTACTGTGTGTGTCACGACATCCCGTGGTCCACTGCACGGAAGGTGCTTCGAACCACTCTCAAATGGTATCCGTAGAAGATCCGTAAAGTGCAGCATCTTGCACCACAGGACGCACAACGACGTATTGACTTCGCTCTGCACTTTCTCGCAAAGTATAATGTTCACGAGGCCTGGCCCTGGGACATCAGAAGGACAGACGAATCTCATTTTTCTCTGAGGTGTGAGGTGAACACACAGAATTGCGGGGTGTGGGGATCTTCACCTCCAGTCACTGTGCATAACGTTCCTCACTATGGTGAACGTGACAACGTATGGTGTGGCTCCATAGCTACGTCCATCATTGCCCCATTCTGTTTTGAACAGGTTGGAGCTCAAGGACCAAAGACATGCCGTGTGACTGGCCAGCGTTACTGCGATATGCTTCACCAGTATATCAAACCCGCCTTGAACTCCACAGTTTTAATGCAAAATGGATCCACACCGAACATCATGAAAAGCATTTGGAAACGATCGAATTATCACCCGATCGTTTCCAAATGCTTGGCCGGCGGTCTCTTCCCTTTCATTTCTGGTTGTGGGGCTACCTGAAGGACAGGTTTAACTAGGGGAACATTCACACATGTGCTGATCTGAAGAATAGCATATGAAGGAAGGTAACCAGCATAACAGAATGCAATCCTGCACTTCCAGACTGTTCTGGACTCTGATGGGCGGAATATTGAGTCCGTTTTGTACCAGTAAAGGTACCGGTATGTAATGGTGTGATATACCGTAGTAGCACATTAAAAGTGTTTCAATTAGACTGATTCTGCATTATTTCTCTTCCCCATGTCCTTGACGTTCATTAACGCTACCAAGTTTGGACTTCCTATGGTAATTAGCTTCCATGTTACAAATTGGGAAACTTCAATTATAATCACGTGGTATATGCTTCCTTTAAAAGTGGATACCTAGATGAACGTCCTGTATGGTTTGCAATTGTGAAGGAGTTCGCCTCCGAACGTGATGGTGTGCAACTTTTCATTCGGTGTTCATGCTGTAAGTTAATGGTTTGTTTTGATCAATTCCTGAGTGTCGAAGATATCCATTTTGTGAAATGTAATACATACATTCCATAGACGGTTCACCTCTGCACCGTCCGGACACTCATTTTCTGTCGCCCTCCTGCTGCATATGATGAGCCATTAGCAGCTAATATTTTTCCTGTCGTAAGTGTTATCAAACACTTTCAAATGATTTAACTTGCTACCTCACATTCTATGGTTGCCTTGTCTGTCTAAGTAGCTACATCGAAGTAGGGTCCTAACAGCGACTCAAGAAGATGGTTGTCTTCATGGATCTCACCGCTGCAGAAGACACCGGGGGGAAAGATAAACTGTGTCGCATTATCCCATGCCTGAAACTCTTATGCCACGCCAGTAACATGCTATGTGACAGAATCTTAAAATAATAATGGGTGACAACATAAGTAAGGCCCGAGAAATACCAGCAGCCTCCCTGAAGATCGATGCTGGCTCCTGCACTCTTCAACCTGTACATATCAGACATGGCACACTCTTCAACCTGTACATAGCAGACATGCGAGAAACAAAAGGATGTAAATTTGGTTATGCCAACCACCTGGTCGCATCTGTCCATGACAAGCGTATGGCAAGATCCTTAAGTATTTGGTATATTCTACACTGATTGGAGACTGCCTGTCAGCACAAGCAAAACTGTGACAACGTGTTTCTATCTGATTGACGTGGAAGCGTTAAAATCTCCAAAAATATGCTTCAACAATAAAGTCCTTCCCCATAAACAGTTTCCTACGTACCTTGGCGTCATACTGTATCACACCCTGTCCTTTAGGAAACACACAGAAGCAACGACAGCTAAAGCCAACACACGCAACAGTAACCTGCATAAATTGTGTGGTAGCAGGTTAGGGGGTCATATGAGTCCACAGTGAGAGATTCTGCCCTAGCGCTTGTATACACTCCATCGGAGAATACTGCTCCTCTGTGTGGTGGAATAGCAGTCATGTAGGGAAACTAGAAGTCAAACTACACAACATGATGAGTGTCATCAGTGGATGCATCAAAAGTAAACACTACTCCTGTTGGGTTACGTTTCCCAGCCTCCACTTCCCAGAAAAAGCTCCCCGGTCCGTCATTTGAAGAGGATTAAAAGTGACCCAGAGCTGCCAGTGGATAAGGACACTACTCATATATCATACAGAAGGCTGAGGTCCAGGAAACCCCCATTAGTCCTAACGGAGCAACTATTAGACACAGAATTCAATACCATGGAACAATGGCGGACATACCGGAGCGCCAACAACTTGACGATTCACTGGCTCGCTTCCGAAGCCAGAAAAGACCGATTGCATTCTAGCTTTCCCGTTGGCAGTGGAAAGCTCTTAATAGCATTCGAACATCGTATGAAGACTCCCAGGAATTTCTATACAAATGGGGCTAATCCTCAAGCCCTAAGTGTGACTGTGGTGCTCTGAGTAAGACAACTGTCTATATAGTGAGTGACAGCAAAGTCAGCAAACCCGGGACGAAAAAACAGATGTATACGAACTGAAGGATGCTGCGGTTTCGTGGCTGGATAAGATATAAATATACAGGGTCGTCATAATTAATAATTGTGTTATTACTGCATCGTTGTGAAAGTTTAACTTTAATTATAATCACCCTGTATATGTATAAGGATTATGCTTGGTGCTCATGCCCCTCGTTCCATAGCCCAGTCCAATTTATTAGTTGTTATTGTTCTTTTATTACTCATTGTCCTTTTTAATGTTCTTTTTACAGCTGACTTTAATGTTCATTCATCTGCTCTTATGGCTCTTCTCACAGCCTACTTTTATTGGTCGTTTTACAGCCTCTCTAATCATGGAATGTGCTGTTCATTTTACTGTAAATTTTATAATTATTTTATAACTAATGTACATAAAACATGATGTACTTTTTTCTTAGCTCCTTAGCTCAAGTAATCTAAATTTCCAGTGTACCACACGTGTCCAAGTGTTTATGCCAAATCATAAACTAATAAATCAATATACCCTCTCAACGCGTAAAGTTTCATATCATTTCCTCCTACCTTTCCGGGTACTTCATTTATTCTCAGGCAGTGAATTTATATGAAAATGAGGAAGAAGTTACTGTACGCAACGGAATTGTGGGTCATTATTAATGCAGAGATGAAGTAAGTGAATCATTTGCGATATGGTATTATAGTAGACTCATAGCACTTAAATGTCCAGATAAGGTAAGACATGTATTAGAAAAGAATAGTTGAGGATTAGAGACTAGGGAGGCCCTCACCGGTAACAATGGTAAGTAAGTCGAGAGTTTTCTTGCTGTCCAGGGAAAGTTAAATTACCATATTGTCTACAACTGGTTTAAATCTCAGTTTCCAGACAGACAACAAATGGTAGGAATATGTCTTGAAAATAAAAATTACAGTCAGGGTGTAGGAAAAATTGCCATAGCGTATGTCAGTGTTGTGTATTAGGACGACTGTTAGTCATGACTTTTATCAGTTATTGGACCTATCATTGTCAGCATGAGAGCTAATGTTGGTCGGAGATGACACTGGCCTTTTAGCTAAAGATCCAATGAAACTGTTTAGCAGCAGAAAGTTTTTGTGGTTATCAGGAGAAGCAAAATTAATGTTTTAAGATCTTTCCATGGTTGAAATGAGATGGAAACGGTATGAGAAGGATAGAAAAAGCCGTGAACTGTAGGAGGAGTGAGCTGCAGAAGTGAAGAAATATTTTACGAAACGTTTCTAGGAGTGCAGATGGATGATAATTTAAGGTGGGAGAAAAGTGTTTAACTACTGGAGGAAGAAGAATGTGTAGAGACTGTTGAAATTACACAATATACTATCTAGTCAAGTATATAGTCTTATACTGTGCTGTTCTGGGGAAACGGAAGTTTTTCAAATCTGTCATTCGAAATTCAAACGAGCAATAATGGTAGTGAATAGGATTACATATATTGTGTGAGTTAACGAAACGTCGAGCGGAGTTTTCAGTAGTACTCAGCAATGTTCATAATGGTTATGATACTAGAAGTAGAAACTAGTTCCATAGAGAAGTAGCTTCCAAGGTCGTATATCATAGATATGTGATGTGTACAATCGAAATAATATTCAGTGTCAACAAAGACAAGAAAATCAATCGTCAGATGCATGATAAAACCTCTATTTGGTTCACTTTACCGGTTTCAACAGTTTAAATTGTCTTTTCAATAAGTGAAATAGGTTCTTATCATTGGTAAGTCAACATCAAAGTAAGGACCAGACGCTAGTGTCCTTTGCTACATGTAGATGAAACAGAGTGTTGTCGCTAAAAATATTTGACTTGTGAGTAACTAACTGTTAACTGTCAAATCAAAACTTGTTTCTAATAGGTGCGACGAAACCCAACCAACATACCAGTATATGTATACCAAGATGGTATCTGTTCATTCGGATATGTCAAAAAGAACAGATACCATCTTCATATAGATAAGGCTTACCGGCCAATGATCTTCTTCAGTGCGGATGCACTCATATTGCTCAAACTCTTATGGGAATCGGTAGATTGACTGCCGCGAGTAATGGTTATAGTGTACAGGGGCACTACAAATGTAGTTTGTGGACAGAAAATTGGAAATGTCGGTCTCATGGGGAGCGTGACAGAGATAAGTCCCTGCAGTCGCACTATCCCCTGTGTCCTCGATGTCTCAGTCGGATAGAGCGTTTGCCCTGTAAGCAGGATATCTCGGGTTCGAGTCCTGATCGGGGCACACATTTTCAGGTGTCCCCGTTGATACTTATCAACGCCTGTAAGTAGCAAAAGGTCTGGATTTCAGTGTAATTTCATACCAGTATATGCAGTCGAATATCCATCAAGTTGTAGAAGTACGCATCGTGAGAAGCAATAATGAACATGTTTTTGTGTGTGTGTATCTATATATGTCATTCTCTAGAAACTGGCTACAAAAGGCCTTTTTTGGCATTACATTCAGAACAGACTTTACTCTGGCAACCGTGAAGTTGCAAACACATATCACATGTTAACGTATTAGTGCTCACTATTACGTTAGTGGTGCATGTGACTTGTACTGACCTTTTTGACAACAATGAACTTTTATAAACCTTTTTATGCCTGTTTAAAGATGATTCTTTCATTGCTGTGTTAGGAGTTGTGAGAAGCGGTACACTGCAGGGAACAATTTGCACCTCAATTTAAATATTTTTTGTACGACCTGATTGTCATCAAAAATGGCTCTGAGCACTATGGGACTCAACTGCTGAGGTCATTAGTCCCCTAGAACTTAGAACTAGTTAAACCTAACTAACCTAAGGACATCACAAACATCCATGCCCGAGGCAGGATTCGAACCTGCGACCGTAGCGGTCTTGCGGTTCCAGACTGCAGCGCCTTTAACCGCACGGCCACTTCGGCCGGCTGATTGTCATCAGATCGTGGATTTAGAGTAAGTAAATCAATTACAATACATCATCATTCAGGTTCAGAAACTGTTAATAGTACCTATTATTATCGTTACTAACTCAGGTATTTATTTATTCCAATCTTCTATCAATCAATCTCCTCCTTCCCCCTCACTCTGTCCATCTCTTCTAGCCCCCTCTTCCTCTGTCCATCTTCTCTCTCCCCTCCCCCTATCAAACTCCTCTGCATCCTCTCACTGTCCATCTCCTCTCTCTTTATCCACTTTTCCTCCGTCCTCCCTCTGTCCACACCCCCTGTACCTGTCCACCACCTCTACCCCTCCTTCTCACTATCTCTACCACACTCTCCCTCTGTCCCCCAGCCTCTGTCAACTCCTCCTGCCCTTCTCTCTGCCTATCTCTTTCTCTCCACCCTGCCCCTGTCCCTGTCAATCCGCCTCTCTGTCCATCTCTTCCTTCCCCTAATATTCATCTTCTCTACATCCTCTAATTCCACTTTTCCTCTACTCTCTTCATCAGTCTCTTCATACCACTCTTTCCTTCTCTCACCTCTCTCTGCTCATCTCTTTCTTCTCATCTCCTTGTGTATTTCCTACGCTTTCCCTTCTATGTCTGTCTCCTCCTCTCCTGTCTGTCTCTCTGCTCATCTCCCCTTCTTCCCTTTCTCTGTTCATTTCCTCCTCCTCCTCTGCCTTTTCACCTCCTCCCACCAATCTCTCTGCCTGTCTCTTCCTCGCTCTGTTTCTGTCCATCTGCTCCTTTTCCCTTTCTCTGGCCATTTCGCTCCACTTTCAATGCCCATCTCCTATTCATACCTGTGCCCATCTCCTCCTCCCTGTCTGTCCATTTCCTCCCCCCTTCTCTGTCCACATTATTACATTCACCCCAATAGGAAGCTGGTAGTCTCACCACTACATCACTTCTTTCCAGATTGAAACTAATGTTTGTAACAAATTTGATTGAAATCGTTCCATCGTTTTTGGATGAGCCTTTCACACGTCGCTTCGCTCACATGCGCACATGTCAAATGTTTTCCACATATGTTTAACATAATTCATCTGCATGTCTAGCGAATGTCGTTCTGCAGTTTCATTTTCATGCAGCTTAATGTTTGATGTATTTTCTTAATTGCGTGCTGTACAATAACGTTATTTTGCATGTATCTGCACTGGTATATACGCCTACTGTTTGCGAAATGTGTTGTGAATATAGTTAGTAACAAACAAGTAATAAATTAAAACGTCCTGCACGATGCGGCAGTTTCCCACGCACCTCAGTGCTTATGACATCGTATCTCCTGAAATATTTGTCACAAAATGATATATTTTTCATAGATACATTCAGAGCAAAATGTGTTGCAAATGGAGTTAGTAGCCAAAAACTAATAAATGAAAGCGTAGTGCATAACGCATCAGTTTATTTCTGGCATCTCGGTATTTGACACCTAGCGAGGTGGCGCAGTGGTTAGCAAACTGGACACCCATTCGGGAGAATGACGGTTCAAACTCGCGTCCGGCTGTGCTGATTGACGTTTTCCGTGATTTCCCTAAATCGCTTCAGCCAAACGCCGGGATGGTGCCTTTGAAAGGGCCCGGGTGATTTCCTTCCCCATCCTTCTCTAAACCGATGGGTCCAATGACCTCGCTGTTTGGCCGCCTTCCCCAAATCACCCAAAAAACCTGTGTTTGACATCATACCTCCTTACATATATGTCGTACAATGATATGTTTTTGTACTTCCATTTATTGGCAAACTTTGATGCCGTTTGCGAAAAGTGTTGCGAATAGAATTTGTAGCAACCAAGTAATAAATTTAAATAGCTTGCATGATGTGGCAGTTTCTCACGCGTTCGGTGTTTATGTCATCGTATCTCCAAAACTAGGTGTCGTAAAATGGTGTAAATTTTCTGGTACATTCAGTGGTTTATTTGAATACTGTCTGCCAAATTTGTCACTAATAGAGATAGTAGTAAAGAAGTAACAAATTAAAACGTCGTGCTTCATGTCGTTTTACGGTATGAACAATGAAACTTTAATCAGCTAAAAACTTTTTTCTTTTCGTCATTTTATGGGAGTCGTCAGCAAGAAAATGTTTTGTAAGGGTTTGAAATTTTGTGTAAAGTTTGTTGCGTTTGTTGCAAGTCAAGTACTCTCATTCTCAGATACTATATATTAAAATATGGGTATTCTCGGGTCGTCGGCTACACACTTTTTTTCCATCTCTACCTGCACCCCTCTCATAGGTGTGTAGTTCTTACCCCCACAGTGATTCTCTGCAGACAGTAAATGATATATGTACCAAGCTTGGTGGAAATCGGTCCAGTATTTTAGGAGGAGATGTGGAACATACATGGATACATATATACATACATCCATTCTCATAATTTGCGTGAATTATTATTATTATTATTATTGTAATTATTATTATTTCATATGAGCTCATTTGTTTTTCTTTTAAAGATCTGGCTGAGAACCTATAGCCAGTGTTCACAGCTCAGAAAGCATCAGAAATGTTGTTTTGAGATGGTCATAGTATGTTGACCCAAACATATTCACTGATGAAGATTCTGTGGATGAGGAAGAAGGTATAATTGCTGATAGTCGAAGACAACATATTGCTGATGTCGACGTTAGAGCTTCACATGTAGAAGAGATAATACCTCAGATAATACCTCAAAATGATTCAGGTCTGCTTCGTCGCTCCAGTATCAGCAGAACCACCACCCCAGCTTACAAAATTTGTCGACAAGTACACACATTGCGATAAAATTGGTACCTGGACTAAAGGAGAGTTCTAAACGAACTTGAAACATACGACGCCACCGAATTGCCCTGGACAAATGCTGCACCCCCATCAGTACAGCAGAAGAGCTGCGGTTTGATGGAATGAACCACGTGATTGTGAAGGTAGAGAAACTGAAAGAAGACCATGTGGTGGAATAAAGTGTAATACAACGGCACTTACGCAGTGCAAGAAGCATAATATAGTACTGTGTGTAGATTATTTTGCTCCTTATCATACGAAGTAATTTGTAGTTTCAGATTTGTAATTTCAAATCATTTTTAATTTTTTTGTGTCAGTACAAAAACGTTGAACCTTTTCATATAACAGTACTTAGCGTTACTTATATGGTACTGTATTTTACATTGAAACTATAAAGGCAGAAATTGCTTTTTCACTTCAAATGATTATTTTTCAATGTAATAAACAAGAGGAACGTAATAAATGCAAAAAGCAACAGAAAATAATTCGAAGAGTCATGGGTTAAACATATACTGCCTACTTCCTACAAAAATTTCTTTCTGCACATAGTACAGTAATTTCCTACTGCGGCTTCTGCTTGTTTCGGTTTAACACATAATGTTACAGGGAGTCCATTATTCGTTCTCGGATTCCAGTTGCAGATGCGAAGGGGGTATGATATGTTTGGTGCACAATACGTCCATAAACCTTTGAAGTGGTCCGACTAGGTTGCCAAAGAATATGCCTGCCCTCACGTTTCTATGGAGTCCTGAAATGTGCGAATTCCTAAGGGACCAAACTACTGAGGCCATCGGTCCCTAAACTTACTCACTACTTAAATTAACTTAAACTATCTTATGCTAAGAACAACACACACACCCATACCCGAGGAAGGACTCGAACCTCCGGCGGGAGAGGCCGCCTCCTGCAGCGGGCCACTGTCACATATGAATTCCACGAATCTTTCACGATTCGATCAGCCTGACCCAGAAAGACGCCGCTTTCAAACTCAGACTGTGCTGATAACGCAGTCTCACACCTACACATGACATCTGCATCCTTCGTAGTGTGTGAAATGAAATGAGCGTTTGGCGTCATTGGCAGGGAGGCCCCGCACAGGGCAGGTCCGACCTCCTTAGTGCAGGTCGTATTACATTCGACGCCACATGGGCGACCTGCGCGCCGGATGGGGATGAAACGATGATGAAGACAACACAATACCCAGTCCCCAAGCGGAGAAAATCCCCGACCCAGCAGGGAATCGAACCGGGTCCCTTAGGACGGCAGTCCGTCACGCTGACTATTCAGCTATGGGGTCCTCCATAATAATCACTCTACTTCTGACCCTGTTCACGCTCCTTATGTACGCTAGCTGGACTAGTAACAACACTACCGCACTCTGGTGGCCATTCTACGTGTCACAGAGAATTGCAATTCTAATCCTTCATTACCTCGAGGTACGATGGTGTGTTCTGCACGATCCATTTTTTTTCATACACAGTGTATTATTAGGTTGATTTTCTCTGCCTCGTGATGACTGGGTGTTGTGTGATGTCCTTAGGTTAGTTAGGTTTAAGTAGTTCTAAGTTCTAGGGGACTGATGACCATAGATATAAAGTCCCATAGTGCTCAGAGCCATTTGAACCATTTTTTATTAGGTTGATGCATTAGTTCGTAGCGTTTTTGTTTTACATGATGTTATTCCGATGGTTATGGGTTTATTTATCGAGTGTCAGATTTTTTATTTGTAATTCACTGTTCCTATTTGAGTTTACGTATTGTCGTTTTGTCATTTGGAGATAGTGAGTGGAGGTGTGAACGCTATAAAACGGTGTGCCAAGTGGAGAAATCGGAACATTTACGAGATACACTTCTGTTTGAGTTCGGCAGAGGGGTGACAGCACCGGAAGCAGCCAGAATAATTTGCGCTGAATGTGAGGATAATGTCACTGGACAGATCACCGCAAGAAAATGGTTTTCTCCTTTTAAGGAAGATCATTTTGATATTCGTGACCCTCCGCGTTCAGTAAGACCTTCGTGATTTGATAAATATCATTTCAACGCATTAACCCACAATGATCCACGTCAGCGTACTCGAGAAGTGACAAATGTGGTGAACTGTGAGCATTCCGCAATCGGACAACATTTGCTTACAATAGAGAAGGTTCAAAATTTTGAGTATGCCTACCGCATGCTCCAAGCCAAAATCACAAAAATCAGCGAGTGGCCATCTCTGCTTGCTCGTCATCAATTAGTTCGTGAACAACACCGACCATTTCTATCCAGTATCGTTACTGGTGATAAGAAATGGTGTCTTTATGCTAACATAAAGAAATGAAAGGAATGGTTGAGCCCCAACAAAGCAGCAACCTACAATCAGCTGCTGACATCCACAGAAGATAACATTATGCGTCTGGTGGAACAGCGACGGTATGGTGTACTACGTATTGCTTCCCCGAGGTGTAACCATCACTGCCGACATTTACTGTCAACAGCTGAGACGTCTTGCACACGCAATCCAAATACGACGACCAGAAAGACTGCGTGAAGTGAAGCTACTCCATGACCTCGCCCGCCCACATTCTGATAGACAAAAAACCAGTATACAGGAATTGCGTTGGGAAGTCATTCCGTAGCCACCTTATTCGTCTGATCTTTGCGCCGTCAGATTTTCGCCTTTTCCGCTCTCTACCGAACAGCCTTCAAACTTTCTTTTCGGATGAATATGCGCTCCGAACATGGCTCGACGAGACATTCGCCTCAAAACCACTTGATTTTCACATTCCCGTTATTGAAAAGTTACCCAGCGTTGGCATAAAGTTGTAAATAGTGAAGGAGCATATATGATTTATGATTTAAGTCTCTGAAATGTGTGTCTCTTGTGTTTAATAAACATTTATGGAAAACGCTACGAACTTATGCACCAATCTAATAAATACCAGTGGGACTTGTCTATTGATGAAAGCAGATATGTTCTGTGAAACTTCTTGGCAGATTAAAACTGTGTGCCGGACCGAGACTCGAACTCGGGACCTTTGCCTTTCGCGGGCAAGTGCTCTACCAACCTTCTTTTTCGCTCGCTAGCCACTTTACGTTTTTATTTTTTTATTGTTTCATTTTTTATGTTAAGGAACAAATAATTGACAGCGTTTGGGTTTGAACTGGCGACTTATAACACAGTAGCCAGGGTGCTAAGGAATTTTGTTTGAATGCTCTGACCCCTTGTTTTTGTGTTGGGAAAAGGGCGTCTTTCACTTACGAAAGGCAAAATTAGAGTTTACACCCATATCAATAACAAAACAACAGTACCTTCGAAACTATGAAACAGAATTTGAAACTAATAGTAATATGATAGAGAATAGAAAAAGAAAAGTAAGCAAATGTTGCACGCCATTCCATATGCATAGCCCATCTATGTACGGATTCCATATTCCAAGCTGATAAACATTTCGCAGCGTGTGGATCCCCGTACCGGCGGTGATCGTCTGCTTGGTACTCCCAGGCGTGAGGGGGGTTATCGAAGACACTACGCAAATAGTTCGCAAATAGCTGACGGTATCTGGGTGTATGCTCAAGTGTATTATGACAGTCCTGGAGAAATTGCCAGTAATCAAGGACCATCTTCTCGTCATCTCGAAAGAGGTAGTGTATGGACATGCCTTTAAACCACGTAAGATCGTGTGTCTTCGCAAGCGGGAAATAAGTATCCTCCAGACAAAGAAGGAGCCGTGGCTCAATTGTGCGAGGCGCGATGCGTAGGTAGCAGGCGAGGATCTTTTGCACTAGCAGCCATATCTCTAACACCGATCCACATGTGAAACGGTGTTCGTCAGTATCCACGAGGTGACAACGTGGGCAAAGGGGGGGGGGGGGGGGTCCGTCATCCCAATAGCATGCAGCCTTTGTCGTGTTCAACTGAGCTACCCAAGCACGACTCATGCCCCGTCCTCACAGCTTTACTTCCGCCAGTACCTCGTCTCCTACTTTCCAAACTTCACAGAATCTCTCCTGCGAACCTTGCAGAACTAGAACTCCTGGAAGAAAGGATATTGCAGAGACATGCCTTAACCACAACCTGGGGGATGTTTCCAGAATGAGATTTTCACTTCGCAGCGGAGTGTGCGCTGATATGAATCTTCCTGGCAGATTAAAACTATATGTCGGACCGAGACTCGAACTCGGAACCTTTGTTTTTCCTGGGCTTGTGCTCTACCAACTAAGCTAGGAGTGCTAGTTCTGCAAGGTTCGCAGGAAAGCTTCTGTGAACTTTGGAAAGTAGGAGACGAGATATTGGAGGAAGTAAAGCTGTGAGGACGGGGCGTGAATCGTGCTTGGGTAGCTCGGTTGGTAGAGCACTTGTATGCGAAAGGCAAAGGTCCCGAGTTCGAGTCTCGATCCGGTACACAATCTGGCAGGAAGTTTCATATCAGCGCACACTCTGCTGCAGAGTGAAAATCTCACTCTAGTTATGTTCTGTGTCAAACTACTACTAATATTGTTCTCGTTGCATTCATCCTCCGTAGTTTTGCTTTCTACACACCATAATGGTTTCATTTCTTTACCGTTCCAAGTTTTGATGTTGACTCGTTTATCTCCTTTCTACCACGGATGGAATCCTACCGTTTAACATCTGGGCGACGCGAATGTCATTAGAGAAGAAGCACAAGCTCGGGTTGGTGATTTTTTTCCGAAGCGGGAGGGGAGGAAATGTGAAACTGGGTATGTCCTTTCTAAATACTCAATACTTCATTTTTATTAAGCAAGTTATGCATTAACGGGAAACCTAAATGACCATGTCTCCATGGGAATTTTGACTACCGGTCTCCATAATAACCGACCAGCGTCTTACCTTTGCATTTTTAAATAAAAATTTTAATATGAGAAAATTTTAATGCCTAGACCACAATTTTCTTTATACAATTTTTTACTAGTTTCGGTTGCTTTCTACAAACATCTTCGTATGTGTAAACAAGTAGAGAAACAGACTAAGAAAAATTTTGTATAATAAATTAGCACATACTTGAATAACTCTATTCTACAAAATTTTCCTTAGTTATGTTTCTTCTACTTGCTTACAGATCCGAAGACGGTTGTAAAAAGCAACCAAAATGGGCAATCACATCTTTGTTCCATAGTGAAATTTACCATCTAGGCATTAAAAGCTTTTGCATAAAAATTTTATTTAATAAATTCCTTTAGGACCGCTGTCTACTTCCCGATAATGTCAGACTTCACTCTTACCATAGTGCCACCTCACTTGGTTGTTTGATACTAATCTTCACTAACTTCACTTCTTTGTTTATCGTTACGTCTCAGTCTATAAGAAACACGTGCCCAGATTTTGTCAGTCTTTCTTCCATCCAGCCAAAAGGAAAATGTCAGAATTCTATAATATGAAATGCTTATGGGTGTGGTCCGATTTCACAAATGTATAGTAAGTACACAGTATGTCCCAGTTCCGTTAGGACTCTGGTTATGACAATAAAATTATTCATCACGTTCACAAAATCACGGTATTCATTGAAAATAGTTTCTCTTCGATCAATACATACCTAAAATCGTTTTTAAAATGTATTTGAACAAACACTATAGTCTTTTTTTGGAACTGCATTTAGTACTGCAGTACAATTTTCTTCGATGACTTCAGCTGTATCGTAATTGTGTCCTTCCAGTGCCAGCTTCAGTTTGCGGAATAAGAAGTCGTCTGGGGCATATTCCAGCGAATACTGTGGGTGATTCAGAACTGTGATCCATTTGCTGTCGAAAAACTCGCACACGATCTACGCTTGGTGGGGCGGGTCATTATCATGCACGAGAGACCAGGGCGAATTCGATGAATTCTCATCCTCAAATTGTAGAGGATTCAAGAAACTTCCGACAGGTGTCAGATACGTACTGTCACATTTGCGATCAGGACTCCTGATGCAGTGAAGCTAACACTTTGACCTCCTACACGGCTTTTGTTGAAATGTCAAGGATCGTAACGCCACAGCTCACCACGAGATAGCAATGCAGTTCGGAATTTCACACACCCAGTCCAAATGGAACTGGGACACACTGTGTATATTCATCATATGGACTGACCACCAACTTTTCCTGATCTGTAGCCTGTGGACGATATGTGAGATCCGTTAGACAAACTACAGCTGAAGAGCCATAACCAAAGATTCTTCCAGATTTCCGAAACCTCTGTGCACAAAACCCTATCAGTCAATGCCATTAGAGGTCTGCGTCCTGCCGGTATTTTGATTTATGACTCGACACGTAGAACTCATGTATCTCGTTATACAACTGATTTTAGTTTTACAAAGGAGCTCTCTAAACTGCAGCTACCAATACCAGTCGCGCTTCTCTACTTGTCCCCCACAGCCGCCCCTTCTTATCACCACCTACTCCCACTTAGCCTCCCCGTAGCACCACTCTCCTATCTCCCTCCATACCCACCCTTTGCTTTCCACCTACAATAAACTGTCCCAGGGCAGGTCCTTTTCCAGTAATACCGAAAGTGCACGGTGCTCCGTTTTTAATGGTCAGTGTCTATTCTGTCGTATTCAGTGTTTTTTCTTCGAGTGTTTAGTGTTAAAATGATTCACAAGTGTTTTTCACTGTACTGTTCACATTTTTATCTCAGTTTTTAAACAATTCAGGACGACAGCATTATATTACTCATGAGGGTGAGTCAAATGAAAAACTAAAATTTTTAATAACAAATCGAAATTTCGCGCCGTTATCCTGTAAGTTGGTAAGTGTGCTACATCCAGCGTGCAGAATGGCCTGTAGGTGGCAGCATAGTGCAGATGCACACATGCCGTCGCAGTATCAGTATAAAGATGGCCGCCCCATTTGCGACTGTCACCAGGGAAGAACAGCGTTCTGCTATTCTGTTTTTGTGTAGTGAAGGTGTGAAACCTATTGAAATTCATTGACGAATGAAGGTTCAGTAAGGTGCTGCATGTTTGTCACAGCAGCAAGTCTACGAGTGGGGTAGGAAGTTCGCAAATGGTGTGACTTCAGTGGAAGATGCTCCTTGTCCAGGTCAGGCACAATGAGTTGTGACTCCACAGAACACTGCAGCAGTTGAAGCCACAGTGAAGGAAAACCGCCGAGTGGCACTGAATGACATTGCAGCATGTTTACAGATTAGTCATAGGCCAGTCACCACACTGTGCATGATGTGCTCCAGTTTCACAAAGTGTCTGCAAGATGAGTAACACGGCAGCTGACTCCTGAAATGAGAGAACGATGTGTTGATGCTTGTGAAGAACTTCTTCGGTGCTTTGAACGAGAAGGTGATGGCTTCATTGCAGGAATCGTTACTGGGGACGAAACCTGGATTCACTTCCACCAACCGGAAAGGAAGAGAGCGAGCAAGGAATGGCGCCATTTCTCATCGCCAAAACCATCAGCAGGGAAGGTTATGCTGACTCTTTTTTGGGACGAAAAAGGGTTCATTTTGGAGCATTACATGCCTAGAGGGGCCACTGGCACCAGTGCATCATACACAGATCTCCTAAAAAATCGTCTGCGGCCTTCTTGCTGTCAGCAGATGTCCTTTTGCAACATGACAATGCAAGGCCCCACACTGCCCGTACAACAGTTGCAACAATCAAACACCTGCATGTTGAGTGTCTTCCTCATCCACCATACTCATCAGATCTGGCCCCAAGTGATATGTTTGGACCACTCAAAGACACAATGGGAGGAAAGAAGTTCAGTTCTGATGAAGAGGTACGCCACGCGGTGCATGAGCGGTTGCGCGAACTGCCAAAAGAATTTTGTTCTAAAGGAATTTATGCACTTTGTAAGCGCTGGAGGACTTGCATTGAGCGTGGGGCAGATTATGTTGAAAAGTGATACAGCTTTGTACCACTTCTGCACAATAAATAATATTTTAAAAAATATTTAAGGTTTTCATTTGACTCACCCTCGTATATTTATTTTAAATTCATAGTGCATGCGTCTCCTTGTGTTTTTGCTTTTAGCATCTAAGCTTGTGTTAAGTTCTACTGGCTGACGAGTGGGTGATTTGTACCGCTGCCAGCTCACTCCGCCTCCTCCCGCCCCCACCCGTGTTTCGTCTACATGGAATGAGGGGGGATAAAATAACAATAAAGAAGAAAAAATTCCTAGCAGTGCTAGGATGTTGATTCATTTATTTATTAATCCGAAGACAATACCCATTCTATGGACATAGTCAAAAGATACACATAGCACTCTTATTAAAGAAATGTTCATTACAAAGGTGTTCGCATCCTGACGTTTCGAAGAACCAACGCTTGTGCTGAACATTAACTTTTGATCATTCTGACGGTGGCTGTCAAGGGTAAAGCTAAATTCAGCTTGTACCGTGGCCGACGACTGAAAAGTACGCTTTTCTCATCTTAATTATGAATTATGTTGAAATTAGGGGTTCCGCATCTGATGAAAGGTGTGCGTTCAATGAGTAGAGCAGTCTCTGGATTACGTGAACCCGCGACTGGGTCTAAGAAAAACACTAATAATCAGAATTACACGTATTCTCACTCAAAACTGATACCCACTGTATTTATGAAACTCACTCGTGTCACATTTAGGTACCCCTCTGCCTTACGTTTCTCGCGAGAAACTGACAGCTTATTTGCAGTGTTACACTTAAAACACTCAGCATTTCATGTCAGTTGTTCTCAGTTCAAGTTAGGAAAATAATCGTCCAACTTTGTGTCTACCTTTGCGCGTCAATTTTTTTCTTGGCAACGGTTCTCATTTTCACAGTCAAACGAAATATTTTCCAGGAAATAACAGGTAAATGCATTACAGTAGATCTGTGTGCGTCAGTCCGGATTCATCGAACGCCGCGTCATTGTCCTCTTCCTTTAACGAACACACATTGTTCGCTGCATGTGCGTCACTTAGCTGGTCAAATCCATATTTATACAGGTCGCTATTTAATTACTCGCGAATGTTTGCGTCGTGTTCGTTTCCCAATCAGTTATTTATATTCTAAAGCAAAAGTTTCGTTTTAAATCTAACGGCCTACTTCAGGTTTCTTTTGTTTTAATTTATTCAAAATCCTCCGAACTATGTACGGATAATATGCAACTCAGATAACAAGCAGAAGGATACAAAGTAACTGCTTTCGACAAAATTCAAACGGACATCAATGTTAAAAATAATTTACATGAGCTACAGATTTAGACAGCCTCTTAGTTCTCTTTTTCCTGATGATACCGGCACCGTACAGCCAAGAGACGCTGTTTCCTCTGGTAGGACTCTACCAATCTGCCAGGCATGAAGGCTGTGTGGCGCGCTCCGTTTATCGGAGAAAATCAGTTTTGTGCCGTGCACCAGACGCCTCTTCGTTACGTCAGGGGCTCTCGGCGAACGGGCCAGAGAAAGCAGCCACCACCTAGTTTAACTTGCGCCCGAGTAAATTAAGTTTTAAAGACCTAATCCGGAGCAATTAACTAGCAACGGCGCTCCTAATTAGCCAAGTAGTGTTCTCTGACGCATGTCACAATGCCTCTCTGGCATGCTCTCGGAGCGAATTTTCTGAGTATGGCTATCTGCAGATATCTCCGTCAGCTTTATTATCTTATCAACTTCTTTGCTTTTTCTAATGAAAATTGCACCAACGCTACATTCATTCAATGTTCATCTAGACTCACAGAATCTCTTAAAGATTTACATTAAAGTGTATTTTTCGTTGTAACTTAAAAGATTTCATCCCTTTCCATTCACAAATGTTGTGGGCAGAATGCTTCTTTACCCGTCTATGTAAGAGCTCTAGAACCTACTTCTTGATATTATCGTCAGAAAAAAAAAAAAAACTTGTTTTGTCATTCATTCCACCGTGCTTCGTGTTCGATAAGTATTCTATATTCTTCTTACTTCAAACAACACCCGCAGACCTTTTTTCATATTTTTGGATTCTAGCCGTAGCCCATTCAGCCAACCACCATGCATGCACTAAACGTTCAGAAAAAAAAGAAAACACCTTCAACGACAAGAAATACGACGCTCATATCCACAAACCACGTTCATTAGTATGTTCCACAAAAACGATTAACATTTTCACCAAAGAAGACGAAATAGATATCCCAGAATTCGAATCAAGAACGGCTGCCACCATGAGTAACTCTGAAGTAGACATTCTCGAAGTAGTGACGCAACTTAAATCACTTAATAAAGGCAAGTATTCCCATCCAGACTGTATACCAATTAGGTTCCTTTCGGAGTATGCTGATATAAAATCTCCATACTTAACAATCATATACAACCACAGACTAGACGAAACATCCGTACCCAAAGAGTGGAAAGATGCACAGATCGCAACAGTATTCAAGAAAGATAGTAGGAGTAATCCAATAAATCAAAATTGGGAAATTTCTGGTAAGGTCTTATGGGACCAAACTGCTGAGGTCATCGGTCCCTACGCTTACATACTACTTAATCTGACTTAAACTAACTTACGCTAAGGACACTTTTTTTTCTTTTTTTTTTTTTTCACTAGCTGCTTATATGTTATGACCCACCGTCTAATTTCTTATGGTGGGTCGTATATTGCCACTTAGCCGCTGTGACTGGGTCCGGGGTCCGCAGTGACTGAAAGTAACACCACACCGGCTCCCGTCCCCACTCACACCGTTGCCCGTGTCCCGCCACGTGGAGGCGGGCTCTGTTTAGATCCATTTGATATCTTTTTTTTTGTGCAGCATTAGAAAAACTTATAACTAATACAAAATCAAGTAAGATATTAATAAACAAAACGAAATTAAATATTTAGAAAGAAGGAAGGAAGAGAACTGAATAGAGAAGTTATAGGTATAATATTGCCCGTCACCTGGTTGTGGGCGGCGGCCCGGGTCTTGGAATGACCCTCAAGACGCTGGCCGTTGCTCACCATGCCTTTAAAATCTACCACCCTAAAAACTACCTTAACTAGAAGAGATTAGGGTACGTTAAAGCTAGCAACTAAGACTAAGTAAGACCTCCATGTCCAGCCTGCTAAACTATTTACGATGTACAATAGAGAGGTAACTGATTTTGTGCTTGGCTCAAAGTTGCTGATGAAAGGGTACTCGAGGTAAAAGTAATAAGGTAATGACGCTAACGGTTTGTGTTGAGCCTACAAGGCTCCTAGTCGAGTACATCAGGCGCAAGCACCTCCCGGCCCCGCCGACAACACGACCTGAACGGTGGTTTTCCCCGATCTACCATAGGTATCCGTCGGAGAGGAACCACAATTAAGATCCTTCCATCCAGGACGTGCGCCGCCTCTTACCAGGGGGGCGTAGGTCCCTTGAAGAGGTGCCCAACTTTAAGCTTCAGATGAGAAGTTGTTAGTATAGTGGAGGTTGAGGTATAGGCTGTGTAGGTTGGTTGTACAAACAGTTCACACTGAGCCAATGAGACTTACAATGATACGTGGTGTGGCAGTTAGCACCTTCCGGCCCCGCCAGCAACACAGCCTGAGCGGTGGTTTTCCCCGATCTACCATAGGGATCCGTCGGGTTGGGCTCAAAAGAGAGGGACCACAATTAAGATCCTTCCATACAGACTGTGCGCTGCCTCTTAACGGAAGGCGTAGGTCCCTTGAAGAGGTACCTAGATTTAAGCTCTTATTGGACATGGAGATGCTGTTAACTATTTATATATATGGTGCAATCTGTTTTTAGGATTGTATGTGACTTGTGCACCTCTTGTCGGTTGTTCCACTCTGTTCTTTGAATTTGACTTGGTTGACACTAAGGATCATCCGCGCTGGACGCTTCAATATCTGTGTTGGTGCCCTGGTCTGTATCTGTTTCTTCTTCATCACTCGTGGTGCTAATCATACCTGTGTCCCCCTGGGCATCGTGACGTCTGTTTGGACCGACTTGCCTTCAGTAGGGTCTGTTGCGCAAGTATTCTATTTGTTGGATCTTCGAGATTTCTTCCGTTAGTTTGTTGAGTTCAGTCCACCTTTCCGGGTCGCGTATTATGGCATGTAGTTCGTTCTGTGTGTTCAGGCGATTTATGTGTACTGTGTTGTCCGCAGAAGAAGACAGTATGTTCAGGGGAACCTTCTTCCCCGCATGTGCATCTATTAGTCTGCTGCAGACTCACGCGGTACAGGTGCGTGGGATAAGGGCCATGTCCTGTGATGAAATGTACCATACCGCGGCTGTGATCAATCTATTTTAGTTTTAGTCTTTCCCGGATGTCAGGGAAGAAGTTGTATACACGGCGGCCCTTATCGCTGTTGGCCCACTCGCTCTGCCAGGTATCCACTCGCCAAGCTCTGAGTTGGCGTGTTGTCTCAATCGGTACACCAGTGATCTGCCGAACCCGGTCTATTCATCCCATCCTAAGCCAGTACATTGCTGCGCGGTACCTGATGGTGATATCTATGGGGAAAATTCCCATGACGACACATAGTGCGTCATTTCATGTTGTGTTGAATGCCCCTGTTAGTCGAAGTAGAACACTTCTTTGGCCTCGACGTACAGTGGTTCTGTTGGTTGAGAGATTTAGCCTGTGGGCCCACGTACTGGCAGCAAAGCATAGTACTGACTCGAAGAGAGCGCAATGGTATGTTCGTGTCACTGACAGGGGTAGTCTGAATTGTTCCGAATTTAGCCTAGCCAGTTTGTGTAGTATCTTTTCTGCTTTGTTTGTGCATATTCGCATGTGTTCGTGGAAGTTCAATCGTTCATCAATGTATACTCCTAGATAGCGTGTGACTGCTAGTCTTTTTATGTTTGTGTCCCCGATTTTGACTATTGGGTTCCTGCGCAGGATACCCTTTAGCAATGTATAAGTTGTTTTGTTTCCTGCTATCTTTAATTTATTATCTGTGCACCACTGGGTTATTGTCCTAAGTGTTCCATTGGCTCTTTCTTCTAGCTGGGCACGGTTATTTGCTGAAACTACGACGAGTAGATCATCAGCATAAGCGACAGCTCCATCTGTCAAGATGTGCTCCTCTAGTAACTGTAGGAGCGGTTCTATAACTATGTCCCAGAAGATGGGGCCGCAGATCGACCCTTGTGGACAGCCTTTTGTAATTCGTTTAATCACTTTCTGGTTGTCCATTTGCTAAACGACCGTCCTGTCTCTGCAGTAGTCCATGAAACTATTATACTGAGACTCCGGTACCTGCAGGTGTCTGAGCCTCTTGAACAAGGCCGGCCACCAGAGGTTGTCGAAGGCACCTGAGATGTCTATCATAATTGCAAGTGTGTATTTGGAGGGTGTGTCGTGTACTATTTTGAGTTCTCTGTTAATTGCGTCGTCTATAGATTTCCCTTCCCTGAAGCCGTATTGGTGTGGTGTCAGCCCCCGTAGTGTTCGGTGTGCTTGTAGTCTTTTGCAGAGTAGTTTTTCTTGTACTTTACCGAGTGTATTGATAAGGCAAATTGGTCTGTATGACTTGGGGTCTGATGGGTCTTTGTCTGGAGCCTTTTTGATGATAACCGCCTTCGAGGTCTTCCACACTGCAGGCAAACGGCCCAGCCTTAATGCATCGTTTAACAACGTTGTGAGAAACGAGGTAATCTGCGGTGCTATTTGTTTCAGTACCTCAGAGTGGATACCATCCGGTCCAGGCGCCTTTTTGTTTTTGAGTTCTGAGATCGCTGTCGCCACTTCTTCCTGCGCAAATGGACAGGTGACGGTTGGTGTGGTGTATACTGTGTCTAGTTCGCGACTCAGTGCTGCATGTTGTGGTGTGTCTGTGTCTGCGATGTCGTCGGGCAGGAGTTTGCTCGGCAGGAACTCCGCTGTGCGTCTCCAGCCCTTAGTCATCTCACCATCCTCCTGTCGCAGCGTTCCCAGAACCAGTGGGCTCTTAATTTTCTCTGTCACGATTTTGTATGGTTCCCCCCAAATGTTTAGTTGTGTTTGAGCTGCTACATGGCTGTTCCAATGGTCTTTCCTGGTCTTATTCAGCTCAAGTTTATATTTATCCTTGGCAAGCCGGTAGTCGTGTAGTCGTAATTGTCTTTCTCTATCTGAAATTGCTCGTTGGTAAAGTTTGCGTTTACGTTTTGAGTCTTGTTTGAGTCGTGTTAATTGTGTAGTCCAGGGAACATTTTGGTGTTTTGTCATTCTTTGTGTGGGTATGCAGGTGTTCTGTGTGTGTGCGATGATATCTGTCAGCATGTGTGCTCTGTAATCAACACTGCCGGTGATGTCTTGCGGTATGTGCTCATGTATTTTTTGTCTGACCCTGTCCCAGTCTGTTTTGTCAAATAATAGTCTTTTTGGTAGTGTTTCTGTGTTGACGTTTGGTGTGCCACTTAAGGTTAGTGTGATGATGTTGTGGTCGCTAACAGTGATCTGGTCATGTACGGTCCAGTCTCGTACGCGGTTGATGGCGGCATTATTAACGAGGGTGATGTCTATGTTTGATGAATGACCGTTGTGTCCGATGTGAGTCGGGTGATGTCCTTCCTTGTTGAGTACGTGTAGTCTGTTTTCTTGGATGATGTCATTTATTATTCTACCTCTGTCGTCAGTTCTGTCTGAATGCCACAGGGTTGATCTGGTATTTATGTCTGCACAGATGATAAGTTTTTTGTTGCCAGCGTATTGCGCAACATCTCTGATGAGGTCTGCGTATGGTTTGATGCAATGACAGAATTGGGCGTACAGCGACGCGATGATCCAAGCATCCCCCTTGTGTGTGACATCAACTGTAACTAGGTGCTCGGAACAGAGTTCTGTAATTTTGACTTGATGCATTTCTTTGTTTAGGATTATGACAGATGCCATGCAGCCTGTCCGCTCCGCAACTGTCACCGCACTTGGAGGAAAGTTGGGGATATGCCCTTGTCTATTGTAGGGCTCCTGTATACACAGAATGTCACTTTTTAGTTCACGTAGGACCCGTGGGAGCTCCGAATTTACAAGTATACTCCGCATAGCATTAAGCTGTGCTATTAGCAGTTTGGGTGTTTAACTGTGGCGTGGCACTTGCTGCCAGTTTGACTGTAATCGAAGTATGTTCTCCCATGAGCCCTTACGTGATCGTTGTAAAGCTTGTCCATATCGAATGGTTCCTCCCTGCGGGCGCACACCTGCTTGAGGAGGTCTAGTAGGCTGTCTGGATCTGTTGGAACATTCTCCGTTTTGAGAATCAGTCTATCGGTTTGCTCCGATGTACGGAAACAAACAGATTGGCCGTACGGGTGTAGGGTGCGGATGAGCATCCGCTGTGCCGTCTCTAAGATGTCTCTTTTTTCTAGCCTACTTAATTTTACATTTATATCTGGCTTGTCGTAACTAAAACTATCGGTGTCGATGGCGTGTGTTGGCGTCTCTGCAGCCGTGACGTGTCGTGATGGTGTAGTGGCGTTGTTGTGCACCTCTGCGGGGGGCGCTGGATTGACTTCCTCGTTGGTTGTTGTGGGGGTTTCCTTGGGCGTCGGCATTGAGGTTGTTGGTTGGGAGGCTGCGAAGGTGTTGGTATCATCAGGGGTATGCACTTTCGTATCATTAGGTTTTGAGGCAGCCTGCGATTGCCGCGATTGGTCGTCACACGCTTTCACTTTTGGGACTCTCTTCTGCTGTTTGGGTTTTCTATGCGGTTTTAGTTTCCTAAAGGCTGCGATGATTCGTTTGTTTTTTGTGTGTGTTTCGTTTGTACAGTCTTGATGTGTATCAGATGTGTTGGTTGTTTGTGCCTCCATTCTGCATTGATTTGACGTGATTTGGTTCCCACTTGACTGCTCGTCTACGCTACCTGTGACAGACATAACAGCTTTTGGTATGTTATACGCACTGTCGCCTCTGTTGCCAGACCCTCCGCAGACTTTTGTTGCGGTTGTTGCTGCGGCTTTTTGTGTGGCATTCGTGGTGTCTGCCGGCGCTGTGGCCTGTTCAAGGTCGCTATTACGGTTTCGAATATCATTGTTATGAACACTACAATCTCTGGCGTAAGGGCAATAATAGACGTCATCTTCTTCCTCTGTCAGTGAGCCAGAGAGAGTTATTTTGCGTTTGATTTGATTACAGTCTGAGGTGTCTGATTTGCCCATGTTTTCCGTTTGGACTCCAGTTGTGCTTGCTTGCGTTACGGTTGTGTTTAGCACCGTTGGGTTCAAGGTCTCACCTTGTATGAATTTGATTGGTTTGATGCGTCCTTCGCATTTTGTAGTGTCGTATGTGCGTCGTTGTGCTGGAGTGGATGGGTGATCTTGAGTCGTTAGCAACGCTGTTTTGTGCAGTTGCTTTGGTTGGTCATGTGTCTGCACAGACACACCCTTGTCCGAGGGAGGACTCGAACCTGCGACTGGGGAAGCCGCACGGACCGTGAAAAGGCACCTCGGACTGCGCGGCTACCCGTCGCTACCCACTAAATCATTAACAGCGATGTGCAGCAGGATATTGGAACGTTTATCATCTTCGAACATTATGAACTACCTCAAAGAGAACGGTCTATTTATACACAATCAACACGGATTTAGAAAACGTCGTTCTTGTGAAACACAACTAGCTCTTTACTCACATGATGTGTTGAGTGCTATTGAAAAGGGATTTCAAATTGATTCCGTATTTCGAGATTTCCAGTAGGCTTTTGGCACTGTAGTTCACAAGTGACTTGTATTGAAATTACGCGCTTATGGAATATCGTCTCAGTTATGTGACTTGATTCATGATTTCCTGTCAGAGAGGTCACAGTACGTAGTAATTGACGGAAAGTCATCGAGTAAGACAGAAGTGATTTCTGGCGTTCTCCAAGGTAGTGTTATAGGCCCTCTGCTGCTCCTTATCTATATCAACGATTTAGGAGACAATCTGAGCAGTCGTCTTAGGTTGCTTTAGATGATGCTGTCGTTTATCGTCTAGCAAAGTCATCAGAAGGAATTGCAAAAAGATTTAGAAAAGATATCTGTGTGGTTCGAAAACTGGCAAGCGACCCTAAATATTGAAAAGTGTGAGGTCATCCACACGAGTGCTAAAAGGAATCCGTTAAACCACGGTAACGCGATAAATCAGCCAAATCTAAAGGTCATAAATTCAACTAAATACCTAGGAATTACAAATATGAACAACATAAATTGGAAAGAGCGCACAGAAAATGTTGTGGTGAAGGCAAACCAAAGACTGCGTTTTATTGGCAAAACATTTAGAATACGTAACTGGTCTATTTAAGAGACTGCCTACATTACGCTTGTCCACCCTCTTTCGGAGTACTGCTGCGCTGTCTGGGGTCTTTAGCAGATAGGATTTATGGGGTACATCAAGAAAGTTCAAAGAAGAGAAGCACGTTTTTTACTATCCCAAAATATGGGAGAGAGTGTCACGGACATGATACAAGTTTTGGCGTGGACATCATTAAAGCAAATGAGTTTTTCGTTTTGGCGGAATGTTCTCATGAAATTTGAATCAACTTTCACATCCAAATACGAAAATATTTTATTGATGCCGACCACAGGCAGAAACGCTCATCACAATGAAATAAGGAAAATCAGAACTCGAGTGGAAAGATGTAGGTGTTCATTTTTTTCCACGCGCTGTCCGAGATTGAATAATAGGGAATTATTGTGACGGTGGTTGGATAAACCCTCTGCCAGGCCCATAAGCGTGGTCTGCACAGTATCCACGCACATGCTGTGCTGGCATAAGCTGTCACCTGCACACCGGATGGCAAAGATGTAGCAAGAAGATCGATAACAGGCGCTGGATCAAGTGCACCTATCTAAAGAGAGGCCAAAGACAGACTCACAAGCAACAGGCCGCCAACGCCCTCGCGACCGCAGGTATTTAGATCGCCGCCGCTGACAGGTGGGCTCAGTCTCAGTGACTAGCACAGTCACTCAGTCACTAGCTCAGCCACTGACACACCAACTCACATCCCGCCTGTGATTCATCATGCAGCAGGACATGCACTTCACCAGAAGTGAGGCTAATGCGGACTATTACAGATGATCTTGTACCACAACACATGGGCTCTCTTAAAGATAAGTAGCTTCCTGTTGACGTAAATAAAGAAACCTGTTACTACATGTGTGCAGTTGTGTTGTAGAAAGAGGATACTGGCCACCAAACAACATACTCTCCCTTGATTCCTATGGTACAAGACGCTACACATGCAGATGTAGATTTGAATCATGAAGGCCCGTGATTTCGAGGTCAACAGCACCACCTACCAGAAATATGCGTCTTTGGCTCTCGTTACCGCTATAAACCGAAGGTAATTGAAAAGTGTGATCTAAGAAGATGTGCAGGAAGCCTTGCAGACGTACGCGTGAACCATAGCGCCAAATCAGTTAGTTTGAAAGAGGGCACGTTATTGGCACGAGAGAATGTGACGCATCCCTCCGGCAAATTGCTGCTCATGTGCGACGAAGTGTTTCGGCAGTGCAGAGGATGTGTACAGAATGGTTCATGGTAGGCTGTAGAACATGATGAGATGGGTCAGGTCGCACCACCAGACCACGACCACCTGAGGAGATTGAAACCACATCCTAATCACACTGCAGAACAGATTCGCATCCTACTTTGTTCTGGCACAACATTTGAACAGTGTAGCACCGGCCGGAATGGCCGAGCTGTTCTAGGCGCTTCAATCTGGAATCGCGAAACCGCTGCGGTTCAAAAATGGCTCTGAGCACTATGGGACTTAACATCACAGAACATCAGTCCCCTAGAACTCAGAACTACTTAAACCTAACTAACCTAAGGACATCACACACATCCATGCCCGAGGCAGGATTCGAACCTGCGACCGTAGCGGTCGCGCGGTTCCAGACTGAAGCGCCTAGAACCGCTCGGCGAACAGCGGCCGGCGAGACTGCTACGGTCGCAGGTTCGAATCCTGCCTCGGGCATTGATGTGTGTGATGTCCTTAGGTTAGTTAGGTTCAAGTAGTTCTAAGTTCTAGGGGACCGATGACCTCAGATGCTCAGAGCCATTTGAATTTTGAACAGTGTAGCACATCGTACACTATCAGTGGTGACCGTCCCTCGCCGCTTATTACGGCATGAGTTACGTTAGCCTCGTCCACTTCTCTCTCTACCTTTGACGAATGTGCGGAAATATGCTAGACGACAATGGTGTATGGAACGACGCCACTGGTGACAGGAATGGCGTCAGATAATGTTTTTCGACGAATCCAGGTTCAGCATGTTTGAAACTGATGGCCGCATTTAGGTTCGCCGCTGACAGATGGAGCTGCATCATAATGACAGGATTCGCACACGACATACAGCGCCGACTCAAGGCCTCATGGTGTGTAGCAATAATGGGTACAACCACAAAACACAGTTGGTGCCTGTCCAGGGCACTGTGACCAGTGTGACCAACGTGAGTGGCATCCTGTCTACCGTAACCATACACTTTTCTGCGCAACACCCCTGACCCCGTTTTTCAACAAGACAATGCGCCTTCACATATTGCTGCACAAACACGTCCCTTCTTGTTAATACCGGATGTCAGTCTTTTGCCCTGACCCGCCAGATCCCCATACTCGTCGCCAATCGAAAAATGTGTGGGATATAGTGAAACGACAGGTGAAGCACTGTGACCCAATGCCAACCAGTAGGTTCAAATGGTTCAAATGGCTCTGAGCACTATGGGACTTAACATCTGTGGTCATCAGTCCCCTAGAACTTAGAACTACTTAAACCTAACTAACCTAAGGACATCACACACATCCATGCCCGAGGCAGGATTCGAACCTGCGACCGGAGCGGTCACGCGGTTCCAGACTGAAGCGCCTAGACCGCACGGCCACACCGGCCGGCCCAACCAGTAGGAATGAACTTTAGAACCAGGTGAATTTTACATGGGTAGCTATACCACAGGACGCAATTGGCGCCCTATACTTGTCAATGACATCATGCGTGGAACAAGGTATCAGGGCCCATGGTGGACCCTGTGCCTACTAGACAACAGGACGCTTGCTGAACTGAGGTGACTGAAATTCTAATCATTTCTGCAGAACGTACTAATGTACACGTCGTGTGAATATGATCGTCCTATCTCTAGTCGTTCAAGGTGCTCTGTTTTTTTTCTGAGCATGAATGGATATGTTGCGTGCATTCCGGCCACATAATGTACACTCCTGGAAATGGAAAAAAGAACACATTGACACCGGTGTGTCAGACCCACCATACTTGCTCCGGACACTGCGAGAGGGCTGTACAAGCAATGATCACACGCACGGCACAGCGGACACACCAGGAACCGCGGTGTTGGCCGTCGAATGGCGCTAGCTGCGCAGCATTTGTGCACCACCGCCGTCAGTGTCAGCCAGTTTGCCGTGGCATACGGAGCTCCATCGCAGTCTTTAACACTGGTAGCATGCCGCGACAGCGTGGACGTGAACCGTATGTGCAGTTGACGGACTTTGAGCGAGGGCGTATAGTGGGCATGCGGGAGTCCGGGTGGACGTACCACCGAATTGCTCAACACGTGGGGCGTGAGGTCTCCACAGTACATCGATGTTGTCGCCAGTGGTCGGCGGAAGGTGCACGTGCCCGTCGACCTGGGACCGGACCGCAGCGACGCACGGATGCACGCCAAGACCGTAGGATCCTACGCAGTGCCGTAGGGGACCGCACCGCCACTTCCCAGCAAATTAGGGACACTGTTGCTCCTGGGGTATCGGCGAGGACCATTCGCAACCGTCTCCATGAAGCTGGGCTACGGTCCCGCACACCGTTAGGCCGTCTTCCGCTCACGCCCCAACATCGTGCATCCCGCCTCCAATGGTGTCGCGACAGGCGTGAATGGAGGGACGAATGGAGACGTGTCGTCTTCAGCGATGAGAGTCGCTTCTGCCTTGGTGCCAATGATGGTCGTATGCGTGTTTGGCGCCGTGCAGGTGAGCGCCACAATCAGGACTGCATACGACCGAGGCACACAGGGCCAACACACGGCATCATGGTGTGGGGAGCGATCTCCTACACTGGCCGTACACCACTGGTGATCGTCGAGGGGACACTGAATAGTGCACGGTACATCCAAACCGTCATCGAACCCATCGTTCTACCATTCCTAGACCGGCAAGGGAACTTGCTGTTCCAACAGGACAATGCACGTCCGCATGTATCGCGTGCCACCCAACGTGCTCTAGAAGGTGTCAGTCAACTACCCTGGCCAGCAAGATCTCCGGATCTGTCCCCCATTGAGCATGTTTGGGACTGGATGAAGCGTCGTCTCACGCGGTCAGCACATCCAGCACGAACGCTGGTCCAACTGAGGCGCCAGGTGGAAATGGCATGGCAAGCCGTTCCACAGGACTACATCCAGCATCTCTACGATCGTCTCCATGGGAGAATAGCAGCCTGCATTGCTGCGAAAGGTGGATATACACTGTACTAGTGCCGACATTGTGCATGCTCTGTTGCCTGTGTCTATGTGCCTGTGGTTCTGTCAGTGTGATCATGTGATGTGTCTGACCCCAGGAATGTGTCAATAAAGTTTCCCCTTCCTGGGACAATGAATTCACGGTGTTCTTATTTCAATTTCCAGGGGTGTATTTTATTACAGACAAACTTAACTTCTTATAATTGAACTTATAAAAATTATTGCATAAACCGTCACAGTTTGTTTGATGTTTCTACAAATGTTGACCGTTTTCTGTTTTATGCGTCTAAAATATGATGGCTCTGCTGTAGGAAGAAGCCTGATGGTCTAATATAGTTTGTTGCACATTGGCTTTCCTCGTTCGTTGGTAGCTCGTTTCTGGCGCCAATAATTCGTGTTCTTACGCTTTGTTCGGGGAAACCGAAGAAAATATGGTTGAGTTCTTCTTGGGAGACTCAGTCGTACAGGTGGTGGTGCATGAGAGAATCAAACGCTGTATATTATCATTAGGATTTTTATGTGGTAAACAACTTTTTCACTACAGAGAAAGATATGGTAGTTTAGGGACCACCGAAGCATAACTTCTTTCCTTATTTTCGTATGTCATGTGCACGTTGCCTTCTTATTTACTCGCGTTTTGGATAATAATGGTACGGATGAAGTACCGTGGCAATTTGCCATATTTCGTTAATGTGCAATGTGCTTTTTCCTTGATCCAAGCATTGATGTTTTGAGCAATATTCCAGTATAGACTGTAGTGCTGTTCTCTAATCGATCTTTCATAGACAAATAGGAATCCCCCAGAACCCTACCATATATTTATATGACTGCCATTTCCTTAATTTACAATCGAGCTTACGTAATCGTTCATCTCATTGTTCCTACAGGTTGGTGCTGGCACTTACTTATATCACACGGTTAACGCTGGTTGTAAGTCCCGTCTAATGCCTAACGCAGCATTTTTTTTTTATTTTTTTTTTTTGTTCACAGCTTTGTATTTTGAAAAGTGGTAAATGTAACTCTTTGCATCAGACTTGTTTAAGTAAAGATGCAATCGAATATTTCTTCAATTTCTATCGGATAGAGCTTCACAACAAGTAAGTTCACTATCTGGAACTATGTGTTAAGCCATTAGCGTATAACATGAAAATAGGGTGGATTGTTATAAGCCCCTACTTCTGACCGAATTATACCTTTGACGATTCTGTATTTGGGTAGGTTTACCTAGCGCTGATAAATTCTAGTTACTGTCAGCAGTCGTTCCAAGTTAGGTCTGTTCTGTATCATCGCGATACTAAGCAGATAAATTTTCATCCGGTTTCAGCATCAAAATGTAACTATGGAATGAAACTTGAAATTTCTTTTCCTCACCTAATATAGGTAGACTTTCTTTTTTACTTACTCCGACGGCATGTCACACCCTTGATCATCAACATCAGGTATTGCTTTGACAAGGTCAGCAGAATTCTATCCGTTAAAGCCCCAGATATATACACTGAAGCACCAAAGAAAGTGTAATATGCACGCGTATTCAAATACAGAGATATGTACACAGGCAGAACAAGGCGCTGCGGCCGACAACGCCTAAATAAGACCACAA
This sequence comes from Schistocerca americana, assembly GCF_021461395.2. NCBI lineage: Eukaryota > Metazoa > Arthropoda > Insecta > Orthoptera > Acrididae > Schistocerca > Schistocerca americana. The sequence goes on along the minus strand of NC_060122.1, from coordinate 744,841,069 downwards.
GTGTCTGGCGCAGTTGTTAGATCGTTTACTGCTGCTACAATGGCAGGGTAGCCAGATTTATGTGAGTTTGAACTTTGTGTTACAATCGGCGCCCGAGCAGTGGGAAGCAGCATCTCTGAGGCAGAGTTGAAGTTAGGATTTTCCCACGCGACGATGTAACGAGTATACCATGAATATCACGTATCTGGTAAAACATCAGATCTGCAATATCGCTTCGGCAGGAAAAGAGTCTGCAAGAACGTGACCAGCAACGACTGAACAGAGTCATCAATGTGAGAGAAGTGCAACCCTTCCACAAATTCCTGCAGATTTCAATGCTGGGCCATGAACAAGTGTCAGCGTGCGAACCATTCGACGAAACATCATCGACGTGGGCTTTCGGAGCCGAAGGTCCACTCGTGTACCCTTGACGACTGCACGACACAAAGCTTTACTCCTCTCCTGTGCCCGTCAACACCGACATTGGACTGTTGATGACAGGAAAGATGTTGCCTGATCGGACGAGTCTCGTTTCAAATTGTATCGAGCGGATGGACTTGTACGGGGATGGAGACAACCTCACGAATCCATGGCTCCTGTATGTCAGCAGGGGACTGATCAAGCTGGTGGAGGCTCTGTAATGGTGCATTTGGAGTGATATAGGACCCCTTATACGTCAGGATACGACTCTGACAGGTGACACGTAAGCATCCTGTCTGATCACCTGCATCCACGCATCTCCATTGTACATTCCGACGGACTTGGGAAGTTTCAGCAGGACAATGCGATACCCCACACGTCCAGAATTGCTACAGAGTGGCTCCAGGAACACTCTTCTGAGTTTAAACTCTTCCGCTACCTACCAAACTCCCCAGACATGAACATTATTGAGCATATCTGGGATGCCTTGTAACGTGCTGTTCAGAAGAGGTCTCCACCCGCTCGTACTCTTACGAATTTATGGACAGCCCTGCAGGATTCATGGTGTCAGTTCCCTCCAGCACTACTTCAGACATTAGACGAGTCCATGCCACGTCGTGTTGCGGCACTTCTGCGTGCTCACGGGGGCCTTGCACGATATTAGTGCAGGTGTAGTAGTTTCTTCGGCTCTTCAGTTTAGTTGTTCTTATATTCGTTCCAGACCACTGTAAGTCTTCGCAAGACGCTTGGGAGTAATATACAAATCAAGTGGGAAAAATGAGAATCAATGTATTGATACGGCTATATAGTTACTCATTGATGGAAAAAATACTGTTGATGAGGCTAAACTTCACTTCCACTTAAAGAAACCTACTGTGATTTTCATCTCTGGAAATCCGAACGGCCGGCCGGTGTGGCCGATCGGTTCTAGGCGCTTCAGTTTGGAACCGCGCGACCGCTACGGTCGCAGGTTCGGATCCTGCCTCGGGCATGGATGTGTGTGATGTCCATAGGTTAGTTAGGTTTAAGTAGTTCTAAGTTCTAGGAGACTGATGACCTCAGATGTTAAGTCCCATAGTGCTCAGAGCCATTTGAACCATTTTGAAATCCAGACACTCATGCATTAGGTGTATTTATATCCTTTGACAAAACCATATAAAGTGGTCAGTGAGGAAGAGATAAAATTATTTTTCCAATATTTGGCAACGTCAGTTAATAAACTCAACTACTGCACTAAGCTGTAGCAGCTGCCTTCAGTAACTACGAAAAGATCGTTTAGTTTCGTCCATTCCACGTAACATAAATGTGGAAATATGATGAGACAGGAGTCAACACAGTTTCACTAACGTCCATAATTTCTAGTAGATACTTCCAGGAACATAACGAGTTGAAGAAATTACCCCTAGTGGGGAACGATCAAGCATACGGCCAATGAGTGGTTTGAATGCTGCCACTAACAGCAGTTTTTTTTTCTGAGTACATTTTAAGACTTCCATGCTATACTGCCGACTTCCAGGATTAACTTAAGCTATTAGCCCTCTGGTTTCGGTAATTGCACCATTTCTTGCAATTTTTACTGACTTCACTGTTCATTTCTAAAATAAAACTTGAGCATGGTGGCTGTGCGGGAACTGAGCTGAAGATGTAATACGTAATCAGTAATGAAAAGTTAATTGATCCGCTAAAGAAAAGTGAAATTTGTAAATAATGTTCAAGAAAGTGAAAGAAACGTGATTTCTCATCAATGAAAAGAGTAAAGCATGTGATGTTTGATGTGGAATAAGTAAAAATTTTTATAAAATTTGCCTGTCCCCATAACTTAGCGAATAATACCGTCACTTGTAGTACAATAGTCATTAATACTCATCCGCAGAGGCAGGCTAGTTGCCTCAAAAGCTCTGGAATACTACACGCTACCAGTTAGCACAGTGGCTAGCACATTGGACTCGCATTCGGGAGGGTGACGGTTCAAACCGCCGTTCGTCCTTTCTGATTAATGCTCCCCGTGATTTCCCTAAATCGCTTAAAGTAAATTCCAGGATGGTTGGTATGACTGGGCATGGTCAATTTCTTTCCCAAATAATCCTTGATTCGTGCTTGTTCTCGGTCTCTAACAACGTAGAGCTTGACGAGTTTTCAAACACAAATCTTCCTTTTCTTTTGGAATACTGAAGTGTGATAATTCGTATGTGTAAACAAACTTTATTCACGACGCTACTATCCACATTTCAGCTGTCCCGTTGTCTGAACGCTCTACCAATGAAAATCTACCTCTTCTGCACTAACTGGTCGCAGCTGGCTGCCGTAATGGAGAACACTTTACGACGTGCGTGGTTTACCAAGACTAGGAATAAAATATTGTACAATCCACTTCAAGAATGTCACAAACCTCATAAAAGAAAGAGTAACACTCACAAACACTTCTAACACCATTTTATACATAATAGGACAAAAAAAGACAGAATATTTGTTACTAGTGCGGGAAGTCAAGAATGTGGACACGAATGTGCGATGCACCGAAGTGCTAAGAGACTCTAACTTAGATAGTTATGTGATTATTTAGCAGTAAATGTATTGCACAGTGCAGTCACTTTTACTGAATCCTTTACAATTGCTGGAGAAATCGTTCAAATGATATTATTATCACAATGAGAAAAACTACGTATGAAATGAGCAAAATACAATTTAACAAATAATTTCAAGTAACATAATCGTGAGAGTAGACTTCCTATTGGGTTAAATGTTTGGTGAAATGGACAACTGCGGGAAAGAGCGGAACATTGTCCCATGCTGGCTGCCCACAAACATATTCCACTAATTGTGATCCTTGTTAAAAAAAATGGCGCTGGAGCATTCCTCTTGAAAGTAGTAATTAGTGTGATGACGCCGTAAAAATCGCACACCCTCTCCTTGCTGATTGAAGCATTAGTGGTCGATGATGCGGATAATATGTCAGGTGGCAGCTTACAATCCAGCAGCAGCCCAGGCGAGAAAAGCTTCGTTTGTGCATTATTTCACGAATTTGCAGCTATAGCCCTCATATTTGGTTTTATTTCTGTGTTTTGTAGTTTAAAGGTTTTTGCGTGATTATTTATTTAACAGACAACCCCGCATTTTAGTAACTGTGCTGTGTAGAGTTCTACACCCTGTATTTTAGATAGGGACTTTGCTGTATTAGGATGTGAACAGAGTTTGTGACCCATTGATTACAGCTCCTGGCGTTCCTGGCTTCGGTCACAGTCTGATGTTTCCAATGGGTATCACTGGTGAGAGGTTGGACTTGGGCATCCAAAGGACGTCCAGCAGATGTCCTCAGTCGGTCCACTACTGTGACCATAGAGGTCACTGCCCACAGTGAGGTTGACCCCTCACATGTAGTTGAGTGGGAGCTCGTTTCAAGGTGTGGCATCCGATAGGCTGTATTACGTCATGATGATAACAAGAAAATTTCGCCATATCTTCATTTTAATGTTGGCGTAACAAATCCTGTCGGACTCCATCCCATAGGTATAAAGCAGGACCCTCGCCATTTCACGTCAGAGAGTCTGAGTCTCTGATCTCTGATGACGATGATGGAAGCAGTCGACGAGAGCTTGAAATTCTATCCGAAATTCGACACTTCAAGCGAACTGAAAAAATTTTACGCATGCAGATAACAGATCCCATACTCATGACAACTTTGAAACTAAAAAATGCTTAAACAGAAATTATCATAATGTGTCTTGTTATATCACAGTTTCTGTGTGTTTCAAAAATGTACAAATAATTAAAATCACAAACAAATACCTCGTTGTTGTGACTCAATAAGAATACACCACGTATACACACACCTACGAATTCGTTTATCCTTCTTCGCTGCACATTGCGCTGGAATGTCCTCGTATCTGCTTTCTGGTTTGGTTATTTATTTGTGCATAGCGTGTAAATACGAGTATTACGTACGTCTGTAATGACCTTCTAAATGATTGTCATGTCTCATGTGAGACTAGAGCAAAACGAGCATAGCCACCAAATAATATGTATCTGAGTTGGGTATCGGGTAGGAAATCGAGCAGATACGGGGGAGCATATACCTTCGGGTACAAATTCGACTCTGTTGACCTCAGATCCTAATGATATATCCTGATACTTGTCCACACCAGCCCATTGCAGTTGTTTACTCATCGTAGAGAGACTGAACATCGTAATATCTAAATACACTAAAAATAAACGCACGATATTTCCTTTTTTTTAAAAAAAAGGAACTAGATAAAAATTCTCCTGACGCCATCCTAAAAAACAGTCGACAATCCGTCCCAAACAGCTACCTAAAGGTAGGCCATATCTGGCTCGAATTCAAAGGAATAGTCTGGACCGCAATTCAAAGTTTTACGCTAAATAAATTAATAATAGGTATAACACATCCCTCATAGTACCCAAAAGAACACAAATTCTCCAAGACTGATGGTATTTTACAGAAACTAGAGATTTAGCGCAAACTTCAATGGAAGATGCTTTTAATAGTTTCCACAAGCAAATTCTGTCTCGAAATGTGGCAGCATATCTAAGAAGATTCTGGTCGTATGTGATCAGCAGCGAGACACAAAGGATACCTTCGCTGTGTTATAGCGATGGTAGTGTTACCAATTACTGTGCCACAAAAGTGGGGTTACTAAATATTGTTTTTCGAAATACCTTCATCATAGAAAATGAAGTAAATATTCCAGAATACACGAGTAACTTAGAAGTAGATGTCCTCGGAGTAGACAAGCAACTTAAATCACTTAAGGGGAGACGATGGCAGAAATAATGAAAAATTTACAAATTATTTTTATTTGTTTATTTGATAGTAAATATAATTGCTACTATTATTCCAAATTTTTTCTTTGAAATTCGAACTACAAATGGCATTAAAAAATTAAAACCCTAAGCAGTGTAATGCGCCAAGCCCGCTTTTCAGTTTACCAAATGGAGGAAAGATTTTACTGCAGAATTTGGCCTACAAACCTAGAAAATGTAGCTTTAGAAGGCTGTGATTTTTTGCGTACATAACAGCAGTGTTGTAAAGAAGGCTGTGGAGCCATTTTCTGGTTCAATCAGTGTGGTATAGAAGGCTGTGGAGTGTTGTAAACAAGTTTTGTGCTGTTCATTGGAATTCGAGTGACCGCTTAATTTATTGTGCCATTCTTTGTGCAAGGTTGAACCTGTTGATCCCTTTTTACAATGCCTAGGCCTGGTAAAGTATTTAAAACATATAGCAAGTCCCATATTTCCAATATAAAGTGAAAAACTGACATTGAGGTTAGGATCAGGCCTGCAGATGCAAACATTAGCTTGTCTCCAAGTGCATCTAAAATGAAACTTGGGACAGGGATTGTGTCAGAAAAAAAACATCATGTCAGACGTACAGGTTTCAGAATTTTGGATCTGGAAATGGTGGCAGAAGCACTTAGAAAAGCTTGCAAGTGCTCTGTTTGTAGAGAATATGTGGATTTGGTTGATGATGGAAGGGAAGAGGTTTGGTTTGCACATTGCACATTTTGTGTCAAAACTGTGATACTGACAGACCATTCAAGACATCAAAGGTCAGTAATAGAATCTATGAAGCCAATATGAGATTTGCTTATGGACTAAGATGTATATGGATTGGAAGAGATGGTGGAAACCTTTTATGTGGTATTATGAACATGCCTTGTCCTCCCCTAAAATTTTCTGCAATGAATACTGTTCTCCTCAATGCAGTTGCAGAAGTAAGTGAAGAGAGCATAAAAATGGCAGTCCTGGTTGCAATTCAAGAAAATTGTGAAGCAACTAATAGCAGCGATATAGCAGTTTCCTGTGACAGTTCCTGGATGAAGAGGTGGCATACTTCATTGCATGGAGTTTCTACTATCATTAGTGCCGACACTGGAAAGGTATTAGAGTTAGAGGTGATGTCTAAATATTGTCCTGCGTGTCCTTGCACAAGAAATATATTGTTGTAGGTAAAGAAACAGAATGGACAGAAGCCCATAAAGCTGTTTGTAGCAGAAATTATGCAGGCTCCAGTGGTGGGGTGGAAGCTGCAGGTATGATATTAATTTTCCATAGATCTTTGCAAACGTATGGAGTAAGATACGTACAATATTTAGAAGATGGAGTCTCTAGTGCTTTCAAGAATGTAGTTGAAAGTCAGCCCTACGGAAAAGATTGCACTATTGAGAAACTAGAGTGCTTAGGCCATGTTCAGAAGAGGATGGGTGGACGACTCCGAATACTTGTTGCAGACAATAAAGGCACGCTACTAGAGGATGGGAAGCGACTGGGAGGTAAAAACAGACTAACAAAGAAGAGAATTGACACCCTACAAGTCTATTATGGTGCTGCAATTAGAAGTAACCTCCCAAGCTTGGACAGTATGAGGAAAGCAGTATGGGCCATTTGGTTTCATTACTTGTCAACAGACACTACACCTCAACATGGCCTCTGTCCTAATGAATCGTGCAAATTTTTGATAAGTAAGGAAAGTGGGGAAGCTTATACCCATAAAAATAACCTTCCTTATGAGGTTTAAATGGCCATTTAATCAACTTTTAGAGCACTGGCTTCACCAGAACTGCTAGAAAAATGTCTGCATGGGAAAACACAGAACCCAAATGAAAGTTTCAATGCTCTTATTTGGAAAAGATGTCCAAAGACAGTTTGTTTCCAATTTGGTGGTGAAGATTTCTGCTTTGGAAGCTGCAGCAGTGTTTAATGATGGGAATGTGGCAAGACTTCACATCCTCAGCAAGTTGGGCTTTACACCTGGAGTCTTCACTGAGCAGATACTGCAGACCATCGATAAGCAAAGAATCGCGAAGGTGGAGACTTCAGTCCAGAACATACAAATAATTGCTAGGCAAAGGAGCAGAGAAGCTAAAAGAGCTGTAGAGGATGATGAGGAAGAAATGAAATATGGATATGGGCAGTTTTAGCTAACTTAAAGTTTTCTGCTTTCAGGAACACATATATCAGAAACTACTGGAAGGATTGCAATGAAATTTGGCACACCTATTCTTTTACTTTGAAGCAATATTTAAGTGGAACAAAATTTTAATCGAGATATTGTAAACAGTTTTGTGGTTGATAATATATTGAAAACTTTGCTTGTAAAAAATTTTCGAATCCAAAATATCACAGAAAATAATAGCATTCATTTACCAAAAAGTTACTGCACTTAATTGTACACCTATTAGTGTAGATTATTTTACCATTGAAAAATTTGTCAAATTTGCCTCGAAATTATGAAAAAGTGTACCTTAAAATAATAATGCAACTTCAAAATTATCTCACTGCATTAGATTGTTATAAAAAATTCTGATTTAAAAAAAAATCATATAGATCTCTATACATAAGTGTGCAAAATTTCAATTAGATTGAACAAAAGATGGCAAAGATATGGATTTACAAAAATATCAGTGCAAGACTGCCACCGTCTCCCGTTAACAAAATTAAGTCTTCCGGACCAGATAGTATACCAATTAGGTTCCTTTCAGAGTACATCTACATCTACATTTATACTCCGCAAGCCACCCAACGGTGTGTGGTGGAGGGCACTTTACGTGCCACTGTCATTACCTCCCTTTCCTGTTCCAGTCGCGTACGGTTCGCGGGAAGCCTCCGTGCGCGCTCTAATCCATCTAATTTTACATTCGTGATCTCCTCGGGAGGTATAAGTAGGGGGAAGCAATATATTCGATACCTCATCCAGAAACGCACCCTCTCGAAACCTGGCGAGCAAGCTACACCGCGATGCAGAGCGCCTCTCTCGCAGAGACTGCCACTTGAGTTTATTAAACATCTCCGTAACTCTATCACGGTTACCAAATAACCCTGTGACGAAACGCGCCGCTCTTCTTTGGATCTTCTCTATCTCCTCCGTCAAACCGATCTGGTACGGATCCCACACTGATGAGCAATACTCAAGTATAGGTCGAACGAGTGTTTTGTCAGCCACCTCCTTTGTTGATGGACTACATTTTCTAAGCACTCTCCCAATGAATCTCAACCTGGTACCCGCCTTACCAACAATTAATTTTATATGATCATTCCACTTCAAATCGTTCCGCACTCATACTCCCAGATATTTTACAGAAGTAACTGCTACCAGTGTTTGTTCCGCTATCATATAATCATACAATAAAGGATCCTTCTTTCTATGTATTCGCTATACATTACATTTGTCTATGTTAAGGGTCAGTTGCCACTCCCTGCACCAAGTGCCTATCCGCTGCAGATCTTCCTGCATTTCGCTACAATTTTCTAATGCTGCAACTTCTCTGTATACTACAGCATCATCCGCGAAAAGCCGCATGGAACTTCCGACACTATCTACTAGGTCATTTATATATATTGTGAAAAGCAATGGTCCCATAACACTCCCCTGTGGCACGCCAGAGGTTACTTTAACGTCTGTAGACGTCTCGCCATTGATAACAACATACTGTGTTCTGTTTGCTAAAAACTCTTCAATCCAGCCACACAGCTGGTCTGATATTCCGTAGGCTCTTACTTTGTTTATCAGGCGACAGTGCGGAACTGTATCGAACGCCTTCCGGAAGTCAAGAAAAATAGCATCTACCTGGGAGCCTGTATCTAATATTTTTTGGGTCTCATGAACAAATAAAGCGAGTTGGGTCTCACACGATCGCTGTTTCCGGAATCCATGTTGATTCCTACATAGTAGATTCTGGGTTTCCAAAAACGACATGATACTCGAGCAAAAAACATGTTCTAAAATTCTACAACAGATCGACGTCAGAGATATAGGTCTATAGTTTTGCGCATCTGCTCGACGACCCTTCTTGAAGACTGGGACTATCTGTGCTCTTTTCCAATCATTTGGAACCCTCCGTTCCTCTAGAGACTTGCGGTACACGGCTGTTAGAAGGGGGGCAAGTTCTTTCGCGTACTCTGTGTAGAATCGAATTGGTATCCCGTCAGGTCCAGTGGACTTTCCTCTATTGAGTGATTCCAGTTGCTTTTCTATTCCTTGGACACTTATTTCGATGTCAGCCATTTTTTCGTTTGTGCGAGGATTTAGAGAAGCAACTGCAGTGCGGTCTTCCTCTGTGAAAGATCTTTGGAAAAAGGTGTTTAGTATTTCAGCTTTACGCGTGTCATCCTCTGTTTCAATGCCATCATCATCCCGTAGTGTCTGGATATGCTGTTTCGAGCCACTTACTGATTTAACGTAAGACCAGAACTTCCTACGATTTTCTGTCAAGTCGGTACATATAATTTTACTTTCGAATTCACTGAACGCTTCACGCATAGCCCTCCTTACGCTAACTTTGACATCGTTTAGCTTCTGTTTGTCTGAGAGGTTTTGGCTGCGTTTAAACTTGGAGTGGAGCTCTCTTTGCTTTCGCAGTAGTTTCCTAACTTTGTTGTTGTACCACGGTGGGTTTTTCCCGTCCCTCACAGTTTTACTCGGCACGTACCTGTATAAAACGCATTTTACGATTGCCTTGAACTTTTTCCATAAACACTCAACATTGTCAGTGTCGGAACAGAAATTTTCGTTTTGATCTGTTAGGTAGTCTGAAATCTGCCTTCTATTACTCTTGCTAAACAGATAAACCTTCCTCCCTTTTTTTATATTCCTATTAACTTCCATATTCAGGGATGCTGCAACGGCCTTATGATCACTGATTCCCTGTTCTGTACATACAGAGTCGAAAAGTTCGGGTCTGTTTGTTATCAGTAGGTCCAAGATGTTATCTCCACGAGTCGGTTCTCTGTTTAATTGCTCGAGGTAATTTTCGGATAGTGCACTAAGTATAATGTCACTCAATGCTCTGTCCCTACCACCCGTCCTAAACATCTGAGTGTCCCAGTCTATATCTGGTAAATTGAAATCTCCACCTAAGACTATAACATGCTGAGAAAATTTATGTGAAATGTATTCCAAATTTTCTCTCAGTTGTTCTGCAACTAATGCTGCTGAGTCGGGAGGTCGGTAAAAGGAGCCAATTATAACCTAGTTCGGTTGTTGAGTGTAACCTCCACCCATAATAATTCACAGGAACTATCCACTTCTACTTCACTACAGGATAAACTACTACTAACAGCGACGAACACTCCACCACCGGTTGCATGCAATCTATCCTTTCTAAACACCGCCTGTACCTTTGTAAAAATTTCAGCAGAATTTATCTCTGGCTTAAGCCAGCTTTCTGTACCTATAACGATTTCAGCTTCGGTGCTTTCTATCAGCGCTTGAAGTTCTGGTACTTTACCAACGCAGCTTCGACAGTTGACAATTACAATACCGATTGCTGCTTGGTCCCCGCATGTCCTGACCTTGCCCCGCACCCGTTGAGGCTGTTGCCCTTTCTGTACTTGCCCAAGGCCATCTAACCTAAAAAACCGCCCAGCCCACGCCACACAACCCCTGCTACCCGTGTAGCCGCTTGTTGCGTGTAGTGGACTCCTGACCTATCCAGCGGAACCCGAAACCCCACCACCCTATGGCGCAAGTCGAGGAATCTGCAGCCCACACGGTCGCAGAACCGTCTCAGCCTCTGATTCAGACCCTCCACTCGGCTCTGTATCAAAGGTCCGCAGTCATTCCTGTCGACGATGCTGCAGATGGTGAGCTCTGCTTTCATCCCGCTAGCGAGACTGGCAGTCTTCACCAAATCAGATAGCCGCCGGAAGCCAGAGAGGATTTCCTCCGATCCATAGCGACACACATCATTGGTGCCGACATGAGCGACCACCTGCAGATGGGTGCACCCTGTACCCTTCATGGCATCCGGAAGGACCCTTTCCACATCTGGAATGACTCCCCCCGGTATGCACACGGAGTGTACATTGGTTTTCTTCCCCTCTCTGGCTGCCATTTCCCTAAGGGGCCCCATTACGCGCCTGACGTTGGAGCTCCCAACTACCAGTAAGCCCACCCTCTGCGACTGCCCGGATCTTGCAGACTGAGGGGCAACCTCTGGAACAGGACAAGCAGCCATGTCAGGCCGAAGATCAGTATCAGCCTGAGACAGAGCCTGAAACCGGTTCGTCAGACAAACTGGAGAGGCTTTCCGTTCAGCCCTCCGGAATGTCTTTCGCCCCCTGCCACACCTTGAGACGACCTCCCACTCTACCACAGGTGAGGGATCAGCCTCAATGCGGGCAGTATCCCGGGCAACCACAGTCGTAGTCCGATCAGGGGATGCGTGGGACGAGCTGGCCGTCCCCGACAAACCCCCATCCGGACCCCCACAGTGATGCCCATTGGCAACAGCCTCAAGCTGTGTGACCGAAACCAACACTGCCTGAAGCTGGGAGCGAAGGGATGCCAACTCAGCCTGCATCCGAACATAGCAGTTGCAGTCCCTATCCATGCTAAAAACTGTTTTGCAAAGAACGTCTGAACTAATCTACAGAGAGCGAAAACAAATCGACAAAATTTAAACGGTTATTAAAATACAAGATTGCCTAGTAAATGCAGTAATGCTGCTACTTGCGCGCTGCTGACAGTGCTCGGCGGCGGAAGGAGACTACGCGAATTTACACTATTCAGGTACTAAAACGCGATGCTACACTCTCAAATACTATAATACGCCCGAAATTTATGAATTAAACAATGCAAGTACCAAAAACACGCAAAGAAATTAAGAATTAAACTATGTAACAAATGAGTGAGCTAGGAGTATACGACTTGCTGCTGCAGCTGCTTATCCAACGGCGGCAGGGAGCACACTGACTGTGGCCAACCGACACTGGCCGTTCAAAACAAAAACAGAAGACAAACGACTACGCGAATTTACACTATTCAGGTACTAAAACGCGATGCTACAACTCTCAAATACTATAATACGCCCGAAATTTATGAACTAAACAATGCAAGTACCAAAAACACGCAAAGAAATTAAGAATTAAACTATGTAACAAATGAGTGAGCTAGGAGTATACGACTTGCTGCTGCAGCTGCTTATCCAACGGCGGCAGGGAGCACACTGACTGTGACCAACCGACACTGGCCGTTCAAAACAAAAACAGAAGACAAACGACTACGCGAATTTACACTATTCAGGTACTAAAACGCGATGCTACAACTCTCAAATACTATAATACGCCCGAAATTTATGAATTAAACAATGCAAGTACCAAAAACACGCAAAGAAATTAAGAATTAAACTATGTAACAAATGAGTGAGCTAGGAGTATACGACTTGCTGCTGCAGCTGCTTATCCAACGGCGGCAGGGAGTACACTGGTATAATAACTCCATACTTAATAATCTTAATACAATCACTCTCTCGACATAAGAGCCATACCTAAAGACTGGAAAGCCGCACAGGTTACACCAATACACAAGAAAAGAGTATCCCGCTGAATTACAGACCCATATCATTGACGTCGATTTGCAGTAGGATTTTGGTACGTATAACGTATTCGAACATTATGAAACACGTACTTTATCCATCCTCAGCAACTGTAGTTGTACGTAACGAAGTAATAACCAACCAACTGCATAAAATAAATTCAAATTGTTCTTCATCAAAAGGTTGTGCCTATTGCATTATCTGCGATTGCCACCGCAAATAATGCAATAGGTATAGCCTTCCGAAGAGGGGAATTAAGTGTCCGAAACCGATAAGGAAATTAAATTTCCTTTATGTAACTGGTTGCTTATTATTTTCTTACTATGAATTATGTAGAAGAAAACTGTCTATTGACACACAGCATTGATTTGCTTTTGTGAAACACGAGTAGTTCTTTATCATCACGCAGTAATGAGTACTGACGACAGGGGATTTAAAATTGATTCCATATTTGTAGATTTCAATACCATAGTTGAAGATTTCCAGAAAGCTTTGATACCCTTTCTCACAAGCAGTTTCTAATTCAGGTGTGTGTCTATAGAGCGGGAGTGAATTTGTGCTGTCAGAAAGGTCACAGTACGTAGTAACTACAGAAAGTAATCGGAACGAAGTGTTGTCTGGCGTTCCCCAATGCACTTCCTAATAACTAGAATGATTTAAGTGATTTTCTGGACATGGTGGTGCGGTAGAGGTACCGTCTAGTAAACTCATAAGGATATCAAAACCAATTGCATAATGATTTATGCAAGATGTCTGTATGGTGCGGAAACTGGCAGTTGACTTTAAATACTGAAAATATATGGACCAAGAGGTAAATTTCTTTTATAAACTCAGTATTAAACCACCATTAAAAAAGCTGAGAAATAGTAGAAGCAATTTCCTTCTTATCCTGTTAAGCAGCCGCTACACTGGCAATACTATCGCTCAGAATTTCGGTGTACGCAGTAATATTGAACGTGAGTGGGTTAGGATGAGGGATTGTTGAATTAATACAGCAGATCAAAAATTTTTGAAATATATTACGCTGTTGTTGTTGTTGTGGTCTTCAGTCCTGAGACTGGTTTGATGGAGTTCTCCTTGTTATTCTATCCCGTGCAAGCTTCTTCATCTCCCAGTACCTACTGCAACCTACATCCTTCTGATCTGTTTATTGTATTCATCTCTTGGTCTGCCTCTACGATTTTTACCCTCCACGCTGCCCTCCAATACTAAACTGGTGATCCTTTGATGCCTCAGAACATGTCCTACCAACCGATCCCTTATTCAAGTTGTGCCACAAATTTCTCTTCTCCCCAATTCTATTCAATACCTTCTCATCAGTTGTGTGATCTACGCATCTAATCTTCAGCATTATTCTGTGGCACCACATTTCCAAAGCTTCTATTATCTTCTTGTCTAAACTATTTATCGCGCACGTTTCACTTCCATACATGGCTACACTCCATACAATACGTTCAGAAACGACTTCCTGACACTTAAATCTATACTCAAAGTTAACAAATTTCTCTTCTTCAGAAAAGCTTTCCTTGCCATTTTCGGTCTACATTTTATATCCTCTCTACTTCGACCATCATCCGTTATTTTGGTCCCCAAATAGCATAACTCCTTTACTACTTTGAGTGTCTCATTTCCTAATCTAATTCCCGCAGCATCACCTGATTTAATTCGACTACACTCCAATATACTCGTTTTGCTTTTGTTGATGTTCATCTTATATACTACTTTCAAGACAATGTCCATTTCGTTCAACTGCTCTTCCAGGTCCTTTGCTGTCTCTGACAGAATCACAATTTCATCGGCGAACCTCAACGTTTTTATTTCTTCTCTATGGATTTTAATTCCTACTCCGAATTTTTCTTCTGTTTCCTTTACTGCTTGCTCGACATACATATTCAACAACATCGGGGATAGGCTGCAACCCTGTCTCACTCCCTTCCCAATCACTGCTTCCCTTTCATGCCCCTCGACTCTTATAACTGCCATCTGGTTCCTATACAAATTGTACGAGTAAATATCCTTTCACTCCCTGTATTTTACCCCAGCCACCTACAGAATTTGAAAGAGAGTATCCCAGTCAACATTGTCAAAAGCTTTCTCTAAGTCGACAAATGCTAGAAACGTAGGTTTGCCTTTCATTAATCTATTTTCTAAGTTAAGTCGTAGGGTCAGTATTCCTTCACGTGTTCCAACATTTCTACGGAATGCAAACTGATCTTCCCCCAGGTCGGCTTTTACCAGTTTTTCCATTCGTCTGTAAGGAATTGGTCTTAGTATTTTGCAGTCGTGGCTTATTTTCTTTTTCTACTATGCGAGTTAACTGCTTAGGTCATTAGTCGCCTAGAACTTACAACTAATTAAACCTAACTAACCTAAAGACATCACACACATCCATGTCCGAGGCAGGATTCGAATCTGCGACCAGAACGGTCGCTCGGTTCCAGACTGTAGCGCCTAGAACCGCACGGCCACTCCAGCTGGCGTGGCTTATTAAACTGGTAGTTGGGTAATTATCATATTTCAATATTACGCTGCCTGACAAAAATTGCGTTGTCTGTGTATAATACTGAGAATGCCCTTGCCAGTTTCTCACGTAACTGGAGCACCGTCTCTGGACTTTTTTTGTTCCAGTTTGTATTTATGTACCAAAATGAGTTGAAAACAAAAGGAGAGAATATTCATATTACGATGCATTGAAATATACATATCATTGCAAACATTATCAGATGTTAATCCATGTTAATGTAAAAACCGGACTGATATATATGAGTTGTCGCCCACTAAACACATCAGTACCCTACAGCCGCGAGGGAAGCTATTTTACAAAATTCGATTCTGTGAGAACAAACTGAAAGAATTTTTGATGGTTCTTAAAACAGTTTCTCATCGACCTTCACTTTTCTTCTGTTTGTAGCAGAGTACAGCGACTGCCACAGCAGCAGTGTCTTGGTCGCCCAGCACTTGGAAACCGACACAATATTCGCGCAGAGTCATTCCTACAGGACACTACAGTAGCATTGCACAACAGGCTGCTTCAGTTTCCTTTCTCGGGAGTTAGCAACTCTTGTTTTGTGTTGCTCGGCGCCCGTGACCTGGATCCCCACGTCTCTGAGTGTGGCCAGAGCGCCAGTGATTCGCTGCTCTCAGCACCTCCCCCTCCACGGCTGAGCGGGCGAGGATTTCTGGCGACGGTCGAGTGGCCGCAGCTTACGTCATTACGGGGGATGGAAACCAGAGAGTGGCAGCAATCCCCGGCCCGCAGCGGCCAGCCGCACGAGCTGTTTCGATCCCTCCGCTTCGCTCTCACTACTTGTGTCTCTCGCACTTAGCCCCACTACAAGCCGGTATACCGACCGAGAGCTGCCATAGCTCGAGAAGTACGTCGACTGTCTCCCTTTCAAAAGCGAATACACTTCCACTTTTGTCGTGCTGGCGTTCTGTACGTGAACTCGTTGCAATCTCTGCCCTTTGAAAGCCACGAAGTTCCTGTAGAGGATTTGTTTCCGTGGATGAATGACTTTCACATACAACTGTCACTGCCTGTATCCTTGGATGCTACAAATGTAAAGAATGTTTCCGCTGACAAACACTGACAATATGCTACACAGGTTGATGTTATGCGGGTTTCTGTCATGACACAAATGAAATTTTCTAGACTTTGATGACTTTATTGCAATTCAGGGTGTTTGGAAATTACTGCTGCAAACTTCTAGGACTTGTGGAGGGGAATGAGTACGTAATATTTTGAATACAAACCCATGTCTATAAATGTACCATTTCCGTATTACCACGGTTTCACTTCAGATGTCCTCATCTGCTGAGGGAATGAGAAAACTTTCACAGTTGCTCGTCGTGGTATGCAATATGATAGACAGGACGACGTGTACGATATCTTGTTGGGTCGCATGCAAAATTTAATTTACAAAGCTCCCGTCGAAACAGGCGAGTATCTACTGGCTCGAGTTCTGGTCACTGCTTAGAAACTAAGAGACACCATGTGGGCTGGATAGTGTGCTTCGTAGGTAAAATGTGTGTAACAATGTTGGTGGTCGCCACGTCGAACCACTGTGGTATTGCGTCAGTACTGTTCTGTACGTACAGTATGTTGGTTCAAAAATGGTTCAAATGGCTCTGAGCACTATGGGACTTAACATCTGAGGTCATCAGTCCCCTAGAACTTAGAACTACTTAAACCTAAGGACATCACACACATCCATGCCCGAGGCAGAATTCGAACCAGCGACCGTAGCGGTCGCGCGGTTCCAGACTCAAGCGCCTAGAACCACTCGGCCACCGGCGGCCGGCAGTATTTTGGTGTTGTCTTCAGTCCAGAGACTAGTCTGATGCAGCTCTCCGTGCTACTGTATCCTGTACAAGCTTTTTCATCTCCAAGTATCTACTGAAACCTACATCCTTCTGAATCTGCTTAGTGTATTCACCTCTTGGTCTCCCTCTATGATTTTTAACATCCCCACTACCCTCCAATACTAAACCGGTGATCTCTTGATGCCTCACCTCCTCATTAGTTACGTGATGTACATCTAACTTTCAGCATTCTTCTGTAGCACCGCATTTCGAAAGATTCTATTCTCTTCTTGTCCAAACTATTTATCGCCCATGTTTCACTTCCATACAGGGCTAATCTCCATACAAATACTTTCAGAAAAGACTTCCTAATGCTTAAATCTATACTCAGTGTTAACATCTTCAGAAACTCTTTTCTTGCCATTGACATTCTACACTTTATATCTTATCTACTTCAGCCATCAACTGTTATTTTGATCCCCAAATAGCAAAACTCATCTACTTCTTTAAGTGTCTTATTTCCTAATCTAATTCCCTCAGCATCACCTGATTTATTTCGATTACATTCCATTATCCTCGTTTTGTTTTTGTTGATGTTCATCTTATGTCCTCCTTTCAAGGCGCTGTCCATTCCGTTCAGCTGATCTTCCAGGTCATTTGCTGTCTCTGACAAAACTACAATGTCATCGGTGAACCTCAAAGTTTTTATTTCTTCCCCATGGATTTTAAATCCTACTCCGAATTTTTCTTTTGTTTCCTTTATTGATTGCACGATATACAAATTGAATAACATCGGGGATAGGCTACAATCCTGTCTCACTCCCTTCCCAACCACTGCTTCCCTTTCATGCCCCTCGACTCTTAAACTGCCATATATTTTCTGTACAAATTGTAAATAGCGTTCCGCTACCTGTTTTTTGTCGCTGCCACCTCCAGAATTTGAAAGAGAGTGTACTGCGTTCTTTTTTGTTTTGGAGTAATTGTAAGCACGTGATGTGTAAGTTGTTTGTATAAAGAAATGTACATAAGTGATGAGTGGATGTATCGCTATATTCCCTTTCGAATTGTTTCCTGATAATCATACCGTGTCTCCCTAATTCTAGTCCTCAAGCAGACGTGGATGAGTTAAACATTTGAACTGAAACAGTCGGACATGTGTTCCTACTCAAAATATTAGCTATACACTTCCATCTACAAGTCCTTGAAGTTTGTAACGGGGATTTGCGAACACCCCCTATAAATTTTTGACGTGTTTCAGTAGCAGAGAAAACAGATGTATTGATCAGCATGGGAAAGACCAATTTACATCTGAAAATTCAACACCACAAAGCCGTGAAAATTGAAACCGCCTTAGAAATATTGCACAAAATACCGACAGTACTTACTATGAACAGTCTCGAGCAACCGGAAATTTATATCCATAGAAGTAAATATCCATACGAAATTCTAAATGAACACACACATTTCAAACATAAATAATATGTCGAGAACTCTATTGACATAACAGAATACGAAAAGAAGTAGTCATATGGTAAACGAAATTTATACATTCTATAGGTAACATTTAAAGGAAAGGAAGATCAACGAAGTGTAACCTCATCTCTGATAAGTTGTGTATGCCTTGGAGAGATATAGCATCGAAGCAAATAACTGTCAAAATTGAACTGTCAAAATATCTGACAATAACGTATATTTTTACGTTTCGTAACTGTAAAAAGTATTTTACTTGCCAAGACAGACAGAAAAATTTTTCGGTCGATACAATATGGTCGTATCTTCGAACTTGATGTAAGTATCAATCCACACGTAAACACAAAACAGCTACTATTTACGTATACGTAATCTTATAAATGTCATTTTCGCAGACCACTTGATAATGGCAATAAGCCGAAACAGGCCAGTCGTGTTAAAAATTAAAAATATATTACCTTATTGAAGCTAGTTTTGGAGCATTCATTTCCATTTTTAAACAATTATTTATACGTTGTTCACAGTAGAGTCTTTTGGTTCTCTTTTTTAGTTGTGGTGTCCGCTAACATATGCAACTTATTACATTTAAATTAGCACAGTTTTTAATAGCACTTGCTGTCTACATGTAAATAAAGTTACTGACAAAGTAGTAAACTTAATTAAATACACACATATTAAAAATATGGTGTTGATGCTACATTCATTTGCATTATATTATTTTGAATAATACGATGTTCTCACAAACATCTGTGTAATAAAAACGGTATAAAAGAGTGTTATATGAGTAAATAAAACATTTATACAAATGAAGCTTCCAGTGATGACAGATGTAGTGTAATACTATCATCTGATATTGTTTGTTGAAATTGCATGAAGCGATTAAAAGTATTAAATTCAGAGGTTCGTTGTGTAAATGTTTATTCATTCAGAAATATTACGTTACATGGTTTTAAAAATAGTGAAACATTGTTGTGTCACTGGGTGCATATCATTTATGTGAGATAGCAAATGCATTCAAATTTAGTTTAATACTTGACTGTAAGCTATTATAGTTTGTGAAAGTGCTGTAAGAAGCCAGTTTTCACACTGTCTCAAAGTTCACCACATCTGGTCATTCCGCATTCTGCTAAGTGAGGTGACTGTCATCGAAATTCGCAGCTTTGGGATTTACCCACATCCTGTCACGCTAGTCTCTGCACCTGGCTGGCCGGTACTGGACGCGGCGTGCCCTCAGCTTTTGGCCCACACAGCTAGTCCTTAGCCACACAAACAAATTCACCTCTCCTCAATGCCAGGCCTAGGTGGATGAGTAACTGGCCCACATACCGCTAATGGTACAGTGTCAAGTGTGGCCAAATGATTTTAAACCTATATCTCAATTCTTTCAATGAATTATGGTGGAATGGTTGCATGGAAACTACCAAACGTCACTTTGAAGACTTCAGTGAACTTCAGTTTATGCTATGTCAATACAGAAGTAAACATAACTTCCGACCATATCTGTTTGACATTGACCCTAAGGGTTTCGAATATCCAGTGCAACGAATTGCGTCATATTTCTACCACATGATTCAGATATGTATACGCCTTAGTTTCCATATCAAATAAATTATTATATTTTCTGACAGAATCTGTGTCTCCTGGAGTTCTGTATGTGCTAGCACTGCGAACTGCTGGTTCGAAAGAGATAAAAATTTCTGAATGTTATTTACAAATGACTAAAGGAGGTAAAAACTGGTTAGCACAAAGGTTCACACGAACAGTTTCTGTTATTAATCTTTTCAATTCGGTGACCTTCTGGTACTTTTGGTTTTGCCTGTTGTGTACAGAAACGCCTCTGGGAAAAGTTCGTGGCGAACGTAACTTAATAATCTCTTCCGGGTAAGCGTGCTCCCTAAATTTCGCCTCCGACGACGGGATAGGGGACCAAAGTGGCCGGCGGCGGCTACTCTGGACGCGTTCCAACAGAAAGTGAAAACAGCGCCGTACTTTATTCCGTAACACAGCGCCACCACTGCTGTCCCGCCGCAACCTACTCGGCTCCCGCAGCCAGTGGACTTTCTAGTGGCGAAAGGCAGACAGTGTCACGCGGAAAAGCTCGCGACGTATTACCTTCAAATGTTTGTTTTAATTTTTGTTATTCATTTGTCACCAATATATACATTCAATGAAAGTAAGCTTTAGTTTCCGAATGTTGCGTGTTTATCAGCTCATATCTGCATCTTTATCACACGTGCCCTAGCCTTTTCTTAGTTAAGAGTTTCTATACTGAGCCAACTGCTTTTGGATTCCTCAAGCTTCCTTAAGCACACAAGAAACAAGCCAGCTGGGTGCCTGCTACAATTGCCCATAATCTGCGGAAGCGAGTTAAAAAGTAAAGCCCCCGAATACTTTATGTGAACACTCTTATAACTTTTTAAATGAAAGAAACATTACTAACATTGCACATCCTTATCCTTAACGGCTACGTATTTGTTTCCCAATGTAGTCACCCTAGTAACTAACACATTACTCCCAACGAAAGACCAGTTTTTTGGTACACTGACTGTAGACTGCCCGCCTTCTGCTTGCCCCGCTTCATTACTTTCAAAGTAAAGTACTCGAAATGGTTTTTTAGGTTACAAAAACAGATGAAAACTGGATGAGGCCAAGCCGCTGCTAAATGGAGGATGATCAATGGCAGTGAACTCAAAGCGTTTCCCCCATGGCGCTTGTGTATGGTCTGGAATTGTCATGCGGAATTAGAGGGTGCTCCAGATGTGGATGAACTCTTAACGTTCGAAACTCGATTACAGCACACTGTTTCTCACACACTGACATAGTTACGTTACACATCGCCATTCCGCATGCTACAGTTCTGACCCCTCTAGCGGCAGAGGGCTGCAAATATTTGGACATGAAGAATAAACATCAATAATGTTAATAACTATTTTATTTGAAAAGCTTTAAGGATTTTCACGTAAAAAATTCGGATGCTTTACTTTTATGAACGCAAAACAATGATATAGAAAACAAAAACAGCAGTTAGAGAGTAACTAAGAAACTACAAGCAGATCGCAATAAGACACCAGACTATCGATTGGTGCGCTGGAGACGCCATGGACCTACGCTGGTAAAGTTACTATATACACAAAATAACGTCACGATGTTAGAAGAACACCTTGGTAGCTTTGGAGCGCTACACGTGATGTTGATCTGGTACCAAGTCGGCATGAGATCTACCACAGGTGTCGTAAGTTAAGGCTGTGACGTGGCGTACGAGGGGCGTTTGAAAAGTCCGTGCAAAAATAAAAACTACTTACGTTTTAGGGGCAAACCTTTTTTATTTTTATACATAGTCTCCTTTTAGGCTTATACACTTCGTCCAACGCTGTTCTAATTTGTTGATCCCTTCCTAATAATAGCAAGTGTCCAAGTCTGAAAATAGCTATTAGTTGCTGCAGTCACCTGCTCGTTTGAATAAAGTCTTTGCCCCGCCAGCCATTTCTTCAAATTGGGAACAAATATTAGTCCGAGGGAGCCAAGTCTGGAGAATAGGGGGGATGTGAAACGAGTTGGAATCCTGTTTCCTTTAATTTTGCTACCACAACTGCTGAGGTGTGTGCTGGTGCATTGTCGTGATGGAAAATGACTTTTTTGAGGTCCAATCGCCGGCGTTTTTCTTGCAGCTCGGTTTTCAAACGGCCCAGTAACGATGAATAATATGCACCTGTAATAGTTTTACCCTTTTCCAGATAGTCGATAAGGATTATCTCTTGCAAATCCCAAAAGACAGCCCCCATATCCTTTCCGGCCGAAGGGCAGGTCCTTGCCTTTTTTAGTGCAGATTATCCCTTGTTAACCCATTGTTTAGATTGTTGTTTGGTCTCAGGAGTATAGTAATGTATATGTTTCATCCACAGTCGCGAAACGACGCTTAAAGTCCTGCGGATTCTTCCTGAACAGCTGCAAACCATCTTTGCAACACTTCACACAATTCCGTTTTTGGTCAAGCGTGAGCAGTAGCAGAACCTACCTTGCGGATTGCTTTCTCATGTCCAAATGTTTATGCAAAATGTTATGTACCCGTTCATTCGAAATGCCCACAGCACAAGCAATCTCACGCGCCTTAGCTCTTCTGTCATCCATCATGGATTTTATCAATGATTTCTGAAGTCGTAAACTCCACAGGGCGTCCAGAACGTTCAGCGTCACTTATGCCCATATGGCCACACCTAAAATTTTGAAACCACTTATAAACTGTTCTAATCGAAGGTGCAAAGTCACCGTAATGTTTATCAAGCTTCTCTTTAGTCTCGTGAGGCGCTTTGCCTGTCATAAAGTAATGTTTAATCACCACACGAAAATCTTCTTCGTCCATTTTTTGACAGTCACTTCCTTGATTCACACGAATGCCAAACACAAAAAAATAGACCAATATGGCTGAAACTCGGTATGTGTTCCTTCCAAAGATGCTACTAACTGAACATGACCTCGATACGCGACTGTCGTGCCATCTCTCGGACCTTGCACGGACTTTTCAAACGCCCCTCGTATGTGTTCAATCAGTTGTATGGACTCCAACGTTGTAAGATTGATTGTGACGGAGACATGACAGAATCGCAGAGAGACGTTGCCGTGATCGTAAGTGCCAATGACCACACGCTGAACAAACTTCTGCAATTTGTTGCTATACCAATGAGAAATGGTCACGTTTCTACAACGAATAGTATACCAGTGGCAGCCATGTCACATAGCGCCAGAACGAGGTCACGAAAGGATGCTAACCGATCTGTATGGATGCAAATATCCCGCCTTGTCAGTAACAATCAATTTCGAAATTGAGAGATATTGCTTTTGGCACTAAATTCAGGTCCGTCGCAATAAGTTTTCGTGCGAATATTGCGAAGGGGACGGCTTGTAACTGCCATTTCTTGTACCATGTAAGAGACTGTTGCTCACCGTGTCCAAGAAAACTGCAAGTCTTGAGTGGGCAGAACTTTCCTGTGTCATGACATGACCACACTTCTACAGGTTACCATGAACGGGAACCAGAATGTTTATTTCATCATCATCAGTGACCTCTGTGACGCCAGGAACTATTGTTTGAACGAGGTCGAGTGTGTCTCTGGCTGGGCCCTGAGAGCGCCGGATCAGCTACCGTCGCGCAGAAGCTCCAGTGCCGCGCTGTTCTCCTGCGACGGTCGGCTGGTCAGCCCACGTGGGGTAACGTCAAGCAAGTCGACGTTACATCAGTGTCGGCAGTAGATCGGACAAAGAGATCATATATATATATATATATATATATCGCGTTTGCACACCCACAGCACAAACCGTAATACATAGACTGAAGGACGATACATCAAATAAAAGTGGAAAGCAACACTATTCTCTTATTACGCAGATACAAATTGTAACCAATATTTGTGAGTAGACTTCACTTTTCCTTTTTTTATGAGTCATCAGTCTTCTGACTACTTGCGTGATGCGGCCCGACACGAATTCTTCTCCTGTGCCAACCTCTTCATCTCAGAGTAGCGCTTGCCACCAACGTCCTCAATTATTTGCTGGATGTATTTCAATCTCCGTTTTTTCTCTACACTCTTTTACCATCTACAGTTCCCGCTAATGGTTTAAATGGCTCTGAGCACTATGGGAGTTAACATCTGTGGTCATCAGTCCCCTAGAACTTAGAACTACTTCAACCTAACTAACCTAAGGACATCACACACATCCATGCCCGAGGCAGGATTCGAACCTGCGACCGTAACAGTCGCGCGGTCCGGACTGAGCGCCTAGAACCGCTAGACCACCGCGGGCGGCGTTCCTGCTAATGCCATGGAAGTTATTCCGTAATGTCTTAAGAGATGTCCTACCATTCCGTCCCTTCTTCTTGTCACTGTTTTGCACACATTCGTTTCCCCTCTGATTCTGCGCAAGACCTCCTCGTTTCTTGCCTTATCAGTCCACCCAATTATCAATCGTCTGTAGCACTACATCTCAAACACTTCGAATTTCTTCCGTTCCGATTTTCCCTCAGTCCCTGTTTGACTACCATTCACTGCTGTGCTCCGAACATACGTACTTAGAAATTTCTTTCTCAAATAAAGACTTCTTTTTTTTATGTTAGTAGACCCGTGGTCTAGGCGTAGCGTCTTTGATTCATAATGAAAACGTCTTCGGTCCCGGGTTCGATCCCCCCCACTATCTAAATTTTGATAAATAATCAGCGTTGGCGGCCGAAGACTTCCGGCAGAAGAAGTCAGCCTCATTCTGCCAACGGCCTTGTCAAAGAGGGCGGAGGAGGGGACAGAGGTTCAGGGCACTCTCTTGTCCTAGGGGTGGGAAATTGCCCCTAAAGGCGGAAGAATCAGCAACGATCAACGACATGAGGATGCAGAAGGCAAAGGAAACAACTGCATTAAAGACACGTAACGTGTATCCACAGGACATGTGGTCTGTAATTGAAGAAGTGTCATGATGATCTCTCCATTGGCAAAAGATTCCGGAATAGTCCCCCATTCGGATCTCCGGGAGGGGACTGCCAAGGGGAAGGTTACCATGAGAAAAAGATTGAATAATCAACGGAAGGATAACGTTCTACGAGTCGGGGTGTGGAATGTCAGAAGCTTGAACGTGGTAGGGAAACTAGAAAATCTGAAAAGGGAAATTCAAAGGCTCAATCTAGATATAGTAGGGGTCAGTGAAGTGAAGTGAAAGGAAGACAAGGATTTCTGGTCAGATGAGTATCGGGTAATGTCAACAGCAGCAGAAAATGGTATAACAGGTGTAGGATTCGTTATGAATAGGAAGGTAGGGCAGAGGGTGTGTTACTGTGAACAGTTCAGTGACTGGGTTGTTCTAATCAGAATCGACAGCAGGCTAACACCAACAACGATAGTTCAGGCATACATGCTGACGTGCAAGCTGAAGATGAACAGATAGAGAAAGTGTATGAGGATATTGAAAGGGTAATGCAGTATGTAAAGGGGGACAAAAATCTAATAGTCATGGGAGACTGGAATGCAGTTGTAGGGGAAGGAGTAGAAGAAAAGGTTACAGGAGAATATGGGCTTGGGACTAGGAATGAAAGAGGAGAAAGACTAATTGCGATATGTAACAAGTTTGGGCTAGTAATAGCGAATACCCTGTTCAAGAATCACAAGAGGATGAGGTATACTTGGAAAAGGCCGGGAGATACGGGAAGATTTCAATTAGATTACGTCATGGTCAGACAGAGATTCCGAAATCAGATACTGGATTGTAAGGCGTACCCAGGAGATTCACAATATAGTAGTGATGAAGAGTAGGCTGAAGTTCAAGACATATGTTAACGACATTAACTCAATCATTTTAAAATTGTACAGGGCTATTACAAATCATTGAAGTGATTTCATAAGTTCACTGTAGCTACATTCATTGACATATGGTCACGACACACTACAGATACGTAGAAAAACTCATGAAGTTTTGTTCGGCTGAAGCCGCACCTCAGGTTTCTGCCGCCAGAGCACTCGAGAGCGCAGTGAGACAAAATGGCGACAGGAGCCGAGAAAGCGTATGTCGTGCTTGAAATGCACTCACATCAGTCAGTCATAACAGTGCAACGACACGTCAGGACGAAGTTCAACAAAGATCCACCAACTGCTAACTCCATTTGGCGATGGTATGCGCAGTTTAAAGCTTCTGGATGCCTCAAGGTTAAACGTTTACGGCCCCTTTTTCTTCTGCGAAAAAAACCTTACAGGACACGTGTATCTGGACATGCTAGAAAATTGGCTCATGCCACAACTGGAGACCGACAGCGCCGACTTCATCTTTCAACAGGATGGTGCTCCACCGCACTTCCATCATGATGTTCGGCATTTCTTAAACAGGAGATTGGAAAACCGATGGATCGGTCGTGGTAGAGATCATGATCAGCAATTCATGTCATGGCCTTCACGCTCTCCCGACTTAACCCCATGCGATTTCTTTTTGTGGGGTTATGTGAAAGATTCAGTGTTCAAACCTCCTCTACCAAGAAACGTGCCAGAACTTGCGAGCTCGCATCAACGATGCTTTCGAACTCATTGATGGGGACATGCTGCGCCGAGTGTGGGAGGAACTTGATTATCGGCTTGATGTCTGCCGAATCACTAAAGGGGCACATATCGAACATTTGTGAATGCCTAAAAACCTTTTTGAGTTTTTGTATGTGTGTGCAAAGCATTATGAAAATATCTCAAATAATAAAGTTATTGTAGAGCTGTGAAATCGCTTCAATCATTTGTAATAACCCTGTACAAAAGACCGAACCCTGGGTCGTAATTAAATAAACAACAATACAGTTAATTGCGGAGTGTTCATTTAAAAATTATTGTATGACTGGTGCTCACCAACATCAAAAACGCTCTTACAGTTTAATTCGTCAGTTTCACGATGAATCGCCTATCGTTTCGTTCATGGTTATACCCATTGTGAAATATCGGTAGCAGGTAAACTACAGCAAGAAATTCTTAGTTTGCTGTGAAAAATAGGTGTCGCTATGAATCTACGTGTGGAGCGTGCTAGATTACATGTTGCTGTGTATTAAATGCACATAATATATTGTTCTTTAAACGTCGAGAGATAACGCTGTCTGCTTCCAGCCTCGAGAAAATGGATTGTATGTTCAGCGCTCCGTCAGAAAACCATACTTCAGTGAAAAGACTAGAATGAAATATTCATAAATTCCTCGTATCTCATAAATGGTATGAGATATTGGAACAAGATTTCGGCAAATGATAACGCTCAAAGACGAGAGTGTTTTTCCATATGATTCATGTACGGTACATGCATAACTACCACGATATTCAAGCGACTACAGATTTTTACAATGAAATAATGTAATTACCGAGTGCCATCGACAGCTGGTGAAACGAGAACTGCTGTGGGTTTTTGTAACAATGTAAGTGACCAAGCAACACGTTTATTTTTATACTGACAATGGGCTGTTTTATAAACTATTGGCCCGCTTCGCACTCAGAGGTTAGTTCAGTCATACGCTATTTCAGGATTCTGTCGTAATTCCAACTGCATTAGAACGTTAGTGAGACGAATATTTATAAAACATGCTGCATTTTGAAAAAAGAATCAAATTTTAACACGGCAAC
This sequence comes from Schistocerca americana, assembly GCF_021461395.2. Classification (NCBI taxonomy): domain Eukaryota; kingdom Metazoa; phylum Arthropoda; class Insecta; order Orthoptera; family Acrididae; genus Schistocerca; species Schistocerca americana. The sequence continues at coordinate 744,813,456 of NC_060122.1, read as the reverse complement.
AAGACAAGTTACGTATTTCTCAAAACTCGTCACAGTCCTTTGAATCAATGTCTCTTCAGCTACGTTCTGGTATGGCTGAGAACTCAAGACCAATCTTGTGTGAGATTTACAGCGGCTTCTTTTGTCTGTATTTGTATTTTTTGTGCCATTACATGTTACTTTTCACCTACGCCCAAATACTGTGTTGGATTCAAATGAGCATGATATGGAAGAAGCCCAAAATTTCTTTTTTTGTCACATTACACATTACTTTTCACCTACGCCAAAATACTGTGTTGGATTCAAAAGAGCATGATATGGAAGAAGCGTGAATAACTGTACTCTTTACCGTTAGCCAGTTATTTTGACCCGTGAGCGTGAAGTTTAGGCTTGTGCAGCACTACAGGTTCCGTTAACTTTGCCTTATACATGCTAAGTTCAGCTTTATGTTGTGGAACATTTCTTTGCCCCCAGAGCAAAATTTCCTGCTTTCCCCCACAGCACTGTTGCAGCTTTAGACATCAGAACAGAGTGGTATGGCGTTTTGTCCATTACTATTGTCGAATTTCGAGGAATGTTCTGCAGCAGAACCTTATCTTCCCAATCGGTGTATGTGTTCTTGGACGACACTTTCATTGCAAATCTCGTATTGAGATGTACCGCGCTGTTGTGATTAATGCAACGTTCACACAAAACACTTGTTCGCAGTACCTGACAGCTACAGAAAACTTAACGCCAGAAAATACTACTTCACAGCGAGAGCTGCGAACGTTGATGCATCTAATGCGTGACACCACGTGGTACTGTTTATTCATGGTGAGGCAACACGGGTGCTTTACGAGCCGAACTTCTGGCAGCGTGGTAGGGAAAGGCGGCTCGCCATTAGTGTTACCTGGGCAATGGCGTCACGTCCCGCTCCAGTCAGCCAAACGTCAGAAGTTGCAACTAATTGTAAATGCACTGTAGCCCTACGATTCAGTCATCGCCAGCACTTCAATTCCGCCATCAGCAGTCAGTTAACATGATGTCGTGTTCGTTGGGTCTATTTCACGACAACTTTTCCCATCTTTCCCCTCTGAAGATCCACAATAATCACACGCTCATATGTGTATAAGCAGTCATACTCCCTTGGTGAGTATTTGACCCTTGTTTGTTCCGAGCAAGCATTGAAGTCATAACAATAAATGCACGTAATTTCTAACCCCTGTTTCATTACAATAGCTGATAGTTCCCATCACTACTTCGTAATTATTAATGTTTAATCATGGCACACAATTATAGTTCACGTATTAGGGCTAATCCTTTCTTTCCATTTCCATGCGCACAATTTCTTTACATGCACCAAATCATAGTGGGTGACTTGCCTCTTGAGAGGGGGTACACAGTGCGTATCAGTGACAAAATAGACCAACTAGAGCTTTACCCCAGTGGCGGCTTGCAAAGGTATCTCGAAAGAAACTTGAATAACAGAAGAAATACTTTAAATGATTGACGAATGAAGGAATATATAAATGTTCATGGAAAGACAGGAATACAGCAATATAAATCCCTTAGGAAACAAATAAACAGCAAGTACAGTGCTGCCAAAGAGAAATCACTGTAGGAAACGTGTTGAGAAATCGAAAAAGAAATTATCATTGGAAGAATTGACTCAGCGTATAGAAAAGTCAGAACAGCTACAGTGAAATTAAACATAAAAGTGGCCACGTTAAGAGTACAAAGGGAATTACATCGTTAAAAGCAGAGGGGCAAGAGGATAGATTGTAATAGTACGTTGAAGGCGGCTATGAGTGGCAGGAATGGTATGATGAGGTTAAAGAAGCAGAAATTTAAGCCGATCCGGAAGGCAGACGGGATCCCGTACTAGAGTCAGAGTTCAACAGTGGAAGAAATGAGATCAAATAAGGGACTAATAACATTCCTTCTCAATTTCTAATATCATTGGGGGAATGGTAACCAAGCTAAGATTCCAGTCGACGTGTACAACCCATGACACTGGCGACATACTGTCAGACTTAAGGAGAAACATTCATATACACTCCTGGAAATTGAAATAAGAACACCGTGAATTCATTGTCCCAGGAAGGGGAAACTTTATTGACACATTCCTGGGGTCAGATACATCACATGATCACACTGACAGAACCACAGGCACATAGACACAGGCAACAGAGCATGCACAATGTCGGCACTAGTACAGTGTATATCCACCTCTCGCAGCAATGCCGGCTGCTATTCTCCCATGGAGACGATCGTAGAGATGCTGGATGTAGTCCTGTGGAACGGCTTGCCATGCCATTTCCACCTGGCGCCTCAGTTGGACCAGCGTTCGTGCTGGACGTGCAGACCGCGTGAGACGACGCTTCATCCAGTCCCAAACAAGCTCAATGGGGGACAGATCCGGAGATCTTGCTGGCCAGGGTAGTTGACTTACACCTTCTAGAGCACGTTGGGTGGCACGGGATACATGCGGACGTGCATTGTCCTGTTGGAACAGCAAGTTCCCTTGCCGGTCTAGGAATGGTAGAACGATGGGTTCGATGACGGTTTGGATGTACCGTGCACTATTCAGTGTCCCCTCGACGATCACCAGTGGTGTACGGCCAGTGTAGGAGATCGCTCCCCACACCATGATGCCGGGTGTTGGCCCTGTGTGCCTCGGTCATATGCAGTCCTGATTGTGGCGCTCACCTGCACGGCGCCAAACACGCATACGACCATCATTGGCACCAAGGCAGAAGTGACTCTCATCGCTGAAGACGACACGTCTCCATTCGTCCCTCCATTCACGCCTGTCGCGACACCACTGGAGGCGGGCTGCACGATGTTGGGGCGTGAGCGGAAGACGGCCTAACGGTGTGCGGGACCGTAGCCCAGCTTCATGGAGACGGTTGCGAATGGTCCTCGCCGATACCCCAGGAGCAGCAGTGTCCCTAATTTGCTGGGAAGTGGCGGTGCGGTCCCCTACGGCACTGCGTAGGATCCTACGGTCTTGGCGTGCATCCGTGCGTCGCTGCGGTCCGGTCCCAGGTCGACGGGTACGTGCACCTTCCGCCAACCACTGGCGACAACATCGATGTACTGTGGAGACCTCACGCCCCACGTGTTGAGCAATTCGGCGGTACGTCCACCCGGCCTCCCGCATGCCCACTATACGCCCTCGCTCAAAGTCCGTCAACTGCACATACGGTTCACGTCCACGCTGTCGCGGCATGCTACCAGTGTTAAAGACTGCGATGGAGCTCCGTATGCCACGGCAAACTGGCTGACACTGACGGCGGCGGTGCACAAATGCTGCGCAGCTAGCGCCACTCGATGGCCAACACCGCGGTTCCTGGTGTGTCCGCTGTGCCGTGCGTGTGATCATTGCTTGTACAGCCCTCTCGCAGTGTCCGGAGCAAGTATGGTGGGTCTGACACACCGGTGTCAATGTGTCCTTTTTTCCATTTCCAGGAGTGTATTTCCAGTGACAGCAAGAGCAGGTAAGTGCGAGACCCCTATCACAGTGAGTTTAACAGTTGACGCATCCAAGCTGATGATAAGAATAGTATACAGAATAACAGAAAATAGAACTGAGGAAATGTTACATGACAGTTAGTTTGGATTTAGGAAAGGTAAAGTCGATGGAGCGGCAGTTTGACTTTGCGCTTGATAATGCAAGCAAGACTGAAGAGCTATCAAGACACGTTCATAGGATTTTTCGATATAGAAAAAGAGTTCGACAATGTAAAATGGTGCAAGACGTTCGAAATTCTCAAAAAAACAAAGGATTTTAAGCGACTGGAAAAGAAGGACAAAATACAACAGATACAAGAACCAAAACTAAGAATGTATTGGCTCGGACTGAAAAGTGTGGAAGAGAGGGTTGCAGTCGTTCTCTCTTAGTGTTCTATCTATATACCGAAGGCGGCTGTTGTGGCCGTGCGGTTCTAGGCGCGTCAATCTGGAACCACGTGACCGCTACGGTCGCCGGTCCGAATCCTGCCTCGGGCATGGATGTGTGTGATGTCCTTCAGTTAGTTAGGTTTAAGTAGTTCTACGTTCTAGGGGACTGATGACCACAGATGTTGAGTCCCATAGTGCTCAGAGCCATTTGAACCATATATACCGAAAAACAACGACAGAAATAAACGAATGGTTCAAAAGAGAGATTAGAATTCAATTGGGTGGGATATCAATAATGAGATTCAGTGATGACATCACTATCCTCACTTAAAGTGAAGAAGAACTACAGGCCCTGTTGAATGAAATGAACGATGTAACGAGTATGGAATATAGACTGAGAGTAAACTAATAAAGACGAAAGTAAGGAGAAGTAGCAGAAGTGAGAATGGCGGGAACCTTATCAAAATTGTTGATCACGAGTAGACGAATTTAATGAATTCTGGTAGTCTGGAAGAAATAAGGACATAAAAGCAGACTAGTATAGGCAAAGAGGGCATTCGTGGGCAAAAACAGTACACCATTATCAAATGTTGTCCCTAATTTTAGGAAGAATTTTCTGAGAATGTGCGTATGGAGCACTGTGTTCCACGGTAGAGAAACGTGTACTGGGGGGAATAGGAACAGAACAGATTCAAGGCGTCCGATATGTAGTGCTACATAAGAATGTAGAGCGGTAAGATAAGCAACGAGGAGGTTCTCCGCACAATCGGCGAATGAAGGAACTTTTGGCAACACTGAAAGGAAGAAGGGACAGCATGATAGCGCATGTGTTGAGACGTCAGGGAATTACTTCCACGGTACGTGACGGAGCTATATAGAATAAAAACTAGAAGGGAAGGCAGAGGTTGGAATACATTGAACAAGTAGTACTGGTGACGTAGTGCTCCTCTGAGATGAAGAGTCTGGCAGAGGAGAGGATAACCTAGCGGGCCGTTTCAAACTTGTCAGAATGTTGATCACACGAAAAAGAAAATTAACTGTATACGTAGTGGACGCTTAGGATCCAAATTAGGCATGTGTTGTCTGTTTCGTACTATGTGAGTCGTCAGAGCCCTCACAGTTCCCTCGAGAAATACAGTGTGCAGTTCTGTTCCCTTCTCCTCAAAGTAACTGCGAGCCAAAAGCTTAAGCTAGTAGTTGTCAATTGCAGACCACAGGCGGCCAGTTTGAGCTCGTCAGTGTTTAGTGAGTCACTACAGCTGTCTAATGTCCACAAATTCGGTAAGAAATTTCGCGTGCCCATCGCATTTCTTGTTGTAAAATGACAATACGCAGTCTGTCTAAGTTTTAAATGATTGGAGGAATGTTGATAGATTAATGGAGTGCAATAATTGAATTGTCCCATTCACGGCTGGACATGCAGCGATCTACACCGAACCGCCCAGAGGATGCGGGTTTAATTTTTACGCTATCATTACACTTCCTTATGACCACAAGTTATGTTCTCTTTAATTCCTTTTTAAGTAAAGTGTGTTCCCACTGAATCTAACTCTAATTGTCAGTGATATTTCTAAATTTTTCCGTCGTTAATTTCTCCTATTTCAGAGTCTTTCTTTTTATCATACTTTCATTCTTTCGTGTTCACGTATTTCATTGCTGGAAATTTTCACACTGAAAACAATGTATGTCAAATCTGCTCAGCAGTCTCTCAAACTAATTTGAGTATTTCCTGCGAGTGTAAGCTATATGATTGATAGTCTCATTTAGTTTCATACCTGAGATGAATCGTTTAAGCTTCTGATTTTCAAGATCTGAGTTCGAAACCTTTCGAAAGTAAACAATAAAAATGTAAGTCTTCTCCTGTATCCGTTGTATGACGTTTGCATGTCACAACGTACCAAAACTTCAAACCGAGAAATGATAAGCCTGCAGAATCTGTAGCACCATCTGAAGAGCAAGAAACTGAAGTTTCAATCGAAAATTCATACTAACTGACCTCAAGTGGGGCACGTTGATATTAGAACTGAGATAACTGTCCACACGAATAGATAATAAATTAGAAAAAGGCGACGAAGACTTGAAACTTCCTATATATCTACCCTACTTTAAGCTGTGCGACATTAAGAACCAGTATAACAAGATTACATCTTAAGATCTTTTAATGCGAAGCGAGGTCGCACATTCGTCCGGCTTCTAATAACCTTGTAATCCTCAGGATTACGGCGAATAAGCTCGACAGTGACATGCATTATTTCGGAACATGTTCAGGTTTCTCTGTTTCTTCGGAACCTTAGTGCAGGGGCGGACAGTGATACCAAGTGTTATAACATTAAGTCATTCCTTACTGACCTTTCTTACCCGCCAATGGATATTCGAGCGTCTCTCCCAGAATTGTACAAACTATGATCCACAGACATCTGATTTCCTATCAATGACGTAGAACGATTAATTTACCGCTTGCCCATAAAATATTCTGCCTTCTGGTACAAAACTCGAGGAGAAACCGTCCCATGTGATTTCAACAAACTGAGATAAAGTATATTTACGTGAGATGGACTACAGTCTGAAACACGCATCAGCAAGTTTTTCTCGTAGTTTGTACATATGAACGAACTTCCTTCGGAAGAAAAAACTCTTGCCTAGATAGGTTTAAATAACAGGTTTTCATTAGAATCCTCCATCGTCGTTGTCAGTAGGTGACTCTTCACACATGATTTCTCCAGTTTTCGATGACTTCCTTCGCCGTTATCTGTTTCTGATGGTCACTGCAGAAGCAGTCGTTGAAAGCCTGAGTTGTAATTCTAATTTATTTTATCACTTTAGGCAAGAAGTCTAAGGAGATCTATGTCCACGCAGGCACGAAATGCAGTATGTGTTGACAAACAATATTACTTTGGCAATGAAGACAAGTCTTCAGCCAATTAATTCAGGCTTATAACAGCAGGAACACCGAAAGACGTTTTCCCATGAATGACGCTGCAAATATTTGTAGTTTTATACCCCACTTGTAGTCTCCTTAAGCAGGTTTGTTGATGATGTTCCGAAAACGGAACCTGTTTCGTTAATTGACTACAAATTTGGTATCAGTGAGAGTGCTAAATGTACCGTATACTCCGTGAACCATGCGCATCGATAGACTATCATGTCATCGGCGCTTCCGTTGAACACGAATCCACTTTCAGTTACGCCCCTTCAGAACGCGGTTGTTGGCCGTCCAACGTATGTGGAGCTATCGTCTCCTTCTACAGACTATGTTACTGGTTTCTAAGCTCAATCAGTTACGTCCTGTCACACGTAGAAATGGCAGTAAATTTTTTTCTTAGAAGTCTGCTTCCTTCCTTCGCTTTAGTTGCCCATTGCCTTACTACATTACGGACTGCAACTTTTATACTTATAAATTTCATTGCTGTGGCTAGTTGCTTCCCCAACTTTCATTCCAGAGTTACAGTCACAAACCTGAACTCTTTCAACATTTGCCGGCCGGTGTGGCCGTGCGGTTCTAGGCGTTTCAGTCTGGAACCGCGTGACCGCTACGGTCGCAAGTTCGAAACCTGCCTCGGGCATGGATGTGTGTGATGTCATTAGGTAAGTTACGTTTAAGTAGTTCTAAGTTCTAGGGGACGGATGACCACAGATGTTCCATAGTGCTCAGAGCCATTTGAACCATTTCAACATTTAGTCACATCTGTTTTTGAAAATTATATCAACACAGCATAAGCTTCATCTGGTTGATTTAATCGTAACTACTCCGGGAAGGGCCGCTCTACTAACCACACTGAGCTCTAATTCGGAATGTTAGGGAATCAGATCCCTCGCCGGGTTACCAGATTTAGACTCTCCATAGTTTTTTGTCCCTATTGATTGTGTTGTCGATGGGATGTCACGGTCCCATTTTCCTGCTTTTGGAGATGGATGCGTCGTAGCGTCCTCTTTCCTTTCAGAAATCATCAATTTGTGAGTAAATCTTCGATTCCAAATCAACGGAAAGGCTGTGCGGTGATTTTTGTGTGTTATACGTTATTTACCAGCGAGGAAATAATACATATCGTATGTTGATAACGACCCTTTAAACTTAATTTCATTCCTGTGTTACGACCACGAAATTTGTACACCTTTTCAGTCTCAGTAAAACTGTATGATTTTGTGTTATGACCGTGTCATCTTATGAAGTATTACGATTCGGTGATTGTAGTAAATCACCTTCATCGCAATCTACATCTACGTTTATTTAACTCAAGACACGTAATAGTGTGTAGTGAAAGGGGATCTACGAGGGTATGTACCACTGTCTCTTCCCATTTTCATGATCCAGTCGAAAATGGTGCCTGGGAAGAAGCTTTGTTGATAACCCTCCAAGTGAACTAATCTTTCCGATTTTACCTTCATGACCTTTACGCTAAATAAACGTAGGATGAATCACGGTTTAATCTTCTAGGAACGATCGCTTTACGAACTTAAACAGTAAATCAGTCCGTGATGCACAACACCTCTCTGTTGTAGCGTCTGCCACTGGAGATGGGTGAACATTTCCATGGCTTTTCCCCGGTTACTGAACTAACTGGTAACGAACTGCACCGCTACTCTTTGGAAAATATACTTTGCTCTATGGGTAGCGACTTAGATTAGTAATTAAAGGAGTCATCCTCATTCCTCCAATGGTCTTATCAAAGAGGATGAAGGAGTGGACAGTATTTCAGGGCAAGCTTCTGTCATGTGTGAGATTGGTTCTCATCTGTCTTCCTATCACAGTTGTGCAAGGACGCTCTGTGAGTGTTTTAGGAATTTGATGTTGAACCTACGGTCTGCAAGATAGAAATATACTATCTCATGCATGCGGAGCTCAGAAGAGTGCAGCAGTACGGATAGTGATGTAATCAGAGAATGATCTCAATGTCGGTTCCACTTCACTCCTTGTAAAGGAAACGTTATCGCTAACAGAAATTACTGTATGGATTGAGGCATAACTATTTTTCCTCTAAGTATGACTTCATGACGTAGAAATGTTAGCAAAATTATGCACAGGATGGTAAAATGTTCATACTGGGTTTTCACAAATGTGAACAGCTATTATAAGGTTCTTTAGTGGTAAGGTGGTTGATGGCCATGACTGGGGTTCGATAAAATACAAACAAATTAAGTACAATTGGGGCCAGAGATATCAAATACGCTAAAATGCTCAATGAAAGCTCTCAAAATGAAATGGGGGCCGGTAAAGAGCAATCAAAAAGAAAAACCACAATTAAAACAATTCAATAAATTCATAATATAAAGCATTCTACAGTGGCTGATCAACCTTTTCATTAGATCGGATACTCACATTTCTGCTTGAATTAAGCCCGAAAGTTGTGAACATATTTATCTACAGGCCATGGTTGTTAGCACGAAACAATGGGAGAGATGGAGACGACCGCAGTTCTGTCAACTGAATATCACTTGCTGGCATACCGTGAGCATGCGCTTTTACCTTGCATTGGCAGCAGCAGTGGCGCCTGTTAGCGTGAGCTGTGAACTTGAGAATGTATTCTAAATCTCTATCGACTGTTAAACACCAGTCGGATACATATTCTACGTCTCTGGTGATGCCGAGACTCCTAGTTATTCCCTAGCTAATTGGTATGGTACAACTATTTGGCTGGAATAGAGCATACGTCTTTCTAATCGCTTGCAGGTGTTAATTGTCAGTGCTCAGTGCAATTCTGCATACTAGGACCTTTTGCAGTTTAACTCCTTATGAGTTAAGACGAGCCTGTGAACATGTGTTCACGTAATGACTCTCGCAATCGTTCCAGCGTGGCACGAGTCACCTTGCCAACACTCGATGATTTTGTGCAAGAGACAAAGCGAATTACCATCTGAAAATTGCCTATATCAGAGCTGGTGGCCACGCGTTTTCTTTCTGGCCAACCAGAGCATTTGTACTTGTAACTCCACCCACTAAAGTTTTTGTAGCCGATCACAGGTGTCGTTTCTTTCGTAGGGTAGAGTTTAACTTATGCTCTGTAATACTGAGCTTCTTCTTTCGTGTGAGTTTTAACACAGGTGGCTACAGTGTGTTACCAATGTTTTGAGTTGGGTTTCTCTGGAGGTTTTATCTGGCATCTCCCGCCATATCCCTTTAGAAACGCTTTCCAAAGGGTCGTCATTAAAAGCAGAGACAACAGCTGCTTTGGCCAGCGGCCAATATAGTGTCTCCGTTGTCTCATTGTGTCCACTAGATGTCATGCTGTGAAGCTGTCGGCCTATATGGAATGGGCGCTGCCATCGTAAATATTCTCCTTCCCTCAGAACAGCGTCTCATAGCTTGGCTCTTGGAAATTACATGAATGCAATTACTAGTGTGAGTGTTAGTGGCATATATTCACGAGATGTCGGTTTGTTTGTTCGCGTTGCCTCTCAATAAATTTCATATAATTTCACATAACTCTGTCGTGTGACGTATGTAGTTAACTGTAATTGTTTCATGAATTCAATGTAAGGTATGTTACTTGTTTGAAACCTGACGAGCTCTTGACCTTGGGGTGGCAAACTGCCTATAAGGAGCAGCAGTGATCAAAGGCATGAGGATGCATAAGGCAATGGATCCTACAACATTAATAGCACATTATGTGGGATCTGTAGGCAACGACCTTGCCGCAGTGAACAACCGGTTCCCGTGAGATCATCGAAGTTAAGCGCTGTCGGGCGTCGCCGGCACTTGGATGGGTGACCATCCAGCTGCCATGCGCTGATGCCATTTTTCGGGGTGCACTCAGCCTCGTGATGCCAACTGAGGAGCTACTCGACCGAATAGTAGCGGCTCCGGTCAAAGAAAACCATCATAACGACCGGGAGAGCTGTGTGCTGACCACACGCCCCTTCTATCCGCATCCTCAACTGAGGGTGACACGGCGGTCGGATGGACCCGGTGGGTCACTTGTGGCCTGAAGACGGAGTGCAATGTGGGATCTGTAAGTAAAAGTATCGTAGTGATCTCTCCACTGGCAAAGGTTTCCGAATTATTTCCTCATTAGATGTCTGAGAGTGTACTGCCAAGGTGGAGGGTAACCACGAGAAACTGAATAACCAATGAAAGAGTAACGTTCTACTGGTATGGGTAACATTCTGTTGAGAATAACACAGGATGATATTAAAAGCAGCGGAATATAGTTCAGCTGGAAAAGGATTCATTATGAATAAAAAGACACATCAGAGTGAATTACTGTTGACAATTCAGTGATCAGATTATTGTCATCAGACTCGACATGAAACCAGATTTACTCAGATATATATGCTGACATCTAAAGTAGAAGGCTAAGGAATACAGATTTGAGGGCTCTGAAGAGGTAATTCAGTTGTTCGTAAAGAAAAAGATAATCTAATAATCACGGTGTTGAAACGCTTTCGAATGGGAAGGAATAGAAGATGGTCTTATGGGAGAACATGGACTTGGTAGTAGGAATGAGAGCAGAGAAAAGCTGATAGAGTTCTGCAGCAAATTTCAGCAGGTAACAGCAAATGCACTATTCAAAAATCACAAAACAAAGAGGTGTACTTCTAAAAGGTCTAAGGACATGGGAATATAACAGTTGCTTTGCTTCATAATGACACAGAGATTCTGAAATCAGATATTGGACTGTACGGCGTATAGGGGAGTAGAACTGATTCGATTCAGAATTTAGTAGCAATAATTCGGAATGAAGTGGAATGTTGAATATGCTTTTGAGGTTGAGATACAGTGATGATGAATACCTCAGTAGGCAGTATAGTGAAAGGGAATTGATACCTCTAAAAAGTGCAGTCGCAGAAGTTAGACAGGCATAGGTACAAGGAAGATATCTGTTTGGGTTACAGAAGAGATTCATGGTTTATCGAAGAGTGAACGAAGTACAAAAATGCTCTGGATGTCAAGAATACAAATATGTAAATCACAGGAATGAAATGAACAGAAAATTCTCAGAAGCTAAGGCAAAACGGCTGCAGGAAAAGTGCAGAAATCAGAAGCCGGGAAGGCTGATTCAGCGTATAGAAAACTCGAAAGAATCTGTTGTTACATTAAAAAAAATGGAGCATCAGCATTAAGAGTGCAATATTAATTCCACTGATAAATGTAGACGAGAGAGCAGATAGCAGGAGAGAGTGCACAGAAGATCCCTATGGACTGGAGGAATTGGCTGATGTGACACGAGAAGAAATGGAAGTTGATATTGAAGACGTAGGGGATCCGTATTAGAGTCAGTATCGCTTTGGAAGACTTACAGTCAAATCATGCACAAGGGACAGCACACTTTCGAAAAAATTTCGTCTACATGTTCGGAAGATAACAATGGAAGATAAGTGCGCGAAATATCGCCAAATTTGTTTAATACCTCCTGCAATCAAGTTGTAGACTTACATACAACATACGAAGAACGGAAAAGAAAGCTACTACATGGCGATTAATTTCTCTTTAGGGACGTTAAAGGCACCATAACAGCAGTTATGACATTGTGCTTGAAAATGAAAACAAGACTTAAGAAAAATCAAGACATTTTCAATTAATATTTCGGCCTATAAGAAGCAATGGATAATGTGAAATGCTGTAAAAAGTTAGAAATTCTGAGAAAAAAATTAAGATTAAACTACAAGCAAAGCCGAGTAATGTACAAAATGTACACGAATAGATAGTTCAGACACAAAAACATAAATACAGCTAGACCCAACCAACACATGGATTAAAATGTATAATCGCTTACATTATAATAAAACAAGATATATATAAAAGAAAATGATGTAAGATTTATGAGAGGTGCAGAATGAGAATCGTGTCATTATCTTTTGATTTCAGAAGTTATTCTCCCATTTAGAAAAAAAATAGGGGATTAAAAGATAATACAGTACAGCAATTAAGCCAAACTCAATATGATCATATCATAAATGGCCGAGCACCAAATTGGAGCATACTGCAAAGAGAGGAACAGCACCCACCGAAAGATAAACGAAATGAAGACTGAGAACTGGCAGAAAAATACATGATGAAGTAGAAAATTTTAGGGCAGTGTAGGAGCCAATAATGACTGGAAAATACTCAAACTGATGTGGACGCAGAATACAGATTGGTCTGGTATCAGTACAATATGAATGGATTGTTGGCAGGAGTATTATCGAGATTTGCTGACAGAAGACAGAATTAAATATGGAAGCTGTAGAATATTGCGGCAGGAAAGTGAGGGCCCTATTGGGGTGCCTGAAATACGTTGTGATGAATGAATACGTATGGTCAAACAAACGTTTACTGGTAAAGTATTGAGTTTATAAAAGCTGCACCCAAAATTCTTTGTGTGAGTATGGCAAGGGTATTTGATAAATATGTAAAAGGCGGTCAAATTCCTTAAGAGTGAAAGAAACACATGTATTGCTACCAAAAATAAATAAGGTTACCACATAGAATGTAAAAATAACAGAGGGATTAAGGTGATGCCTTCGTTAGACCGACTGCATGGTAGGGTTCTAAAGTAGTGGACACTGGAATAAATAGCAGAGACAGAAGAGTAAAATACGTTTCGGCTTGTATACTCCTATACAGAACGAAAATTTACTTTGCGAAATCAGTCAAGAAGGGAATGGCTAGAAATCAGATTACCCATTGGATATACGTGGTTATGTATCAAGCTTACGACATGGTGCCACTAAACAGTTGTGCGAGAGCATGTTGAAAAATGCTATGCTGTCTGTAAGATTAATCTATTAGCTCTCAAAGAGATTTAGAGTGTTACAGTAGATGCACCAGTAGTATAAAGAAGCTAAACAGGTATCCGCTGAATACAGAATCTGAAAAGGACTCCAACAAGGATGTACCTAAGCTCCTATACTCTGTTCAAAATCTCTCTGGAGAATGTGCTGCAGCGTGGGAATTCCAGCTGGAACAGCAACGTTGTGTACACTACCTTTTGCAGACAACAAAGTGATCATTGCCACAGACTTCGAAGACATGAAATACATTATTCGGGAACTCAGTGAGCAATATGAAAATTGAGGTCTTTCAATAAATCGTAACAGAGCTGAATTACTTGCTCTGTGAGAAACTGAGGGAAACAGATGTTGTCAGGATAAAAAGATGTAAAGTTTTGAAATACGTTACGGTAACATTACCTGGTACTGGAAGGAGCTTAGAGGAAATAAAAATTAAAGATGGACAAGGCAAGAAAGCATCTGATAGTTAAATTCTGTCTTATGAAATAAAAAACTAACAAATAAAACCAAAAAATAAATATACCATACAGCTATGGGAAGTACTGCAACGAAATTAATAAAAGAGATAAACAGAGATCTATTTCAATGGAAAAGCCCTACTGGACGAGTAGAGGCACATAAGGCTTAGATCACACAAAAAGTGAGGTAATACGGAGTAAAACTGAAGTCGAAAAGACTATTATAGTCACAGCTGAAACGGAAGATCAATAGCACAATGCTCTCAGCAATAAGGATGTAGTTAACTGCCTGGCAGAGGAGTCAGGGACCCACGAAAGCTCATAGGTGCAGAGTGATCATCTACATCTAGATGGATACTCTGCAAATCACATTTAAACCTTGCATGGCTTTTACTCATTTTTTAGAATTTATTAAGGTACCTCAGCTGTTACAGAGTCTTATTTGGGCCAGAATTACAAATATGCCTTTGAATAATTTTTAAGTTGAACCATTTAAAAAAAAAGAAAACAAAAAAAAAAAGAAAAGTGGGACGCATACGTCCCACTGATCATTTCTGGAACCGATTTTCCCCACAATGAAGTTCCTACAAATTAGTGTAAAATTTATGAACAATGCATATTTGCATCAGTATTTAACATTAATGTTTTGGAGATTAAATGTAACACATTTTTGCCAATATGCATTTTTTGCTACTTAGTGAATATTACTTACATTGCGTGAAATTTTGGAAAGCAAGTTGAAATACAAAGTGGCACATTACAGGATGAACAAACATATTTTGTCCGTCTTTCAGTGTCTTTTGTGCTGCAAAACCTACACCACCTCCTGGTCTTTTAATCTTTGGAAATATAACCCGACATTTATAAGCCTTACTTCCTGTAGCACTGCAGTGACACCTCCTTTACTAGAACAGAAAACAGGTGATGGGCACTTCTTCATTCTTGATGAATCCATTGATCAACTGCGTTGCTAGTCCCATTCCAAATGACAGCTGGTTATCGTTTCGTCTTGACAGTCGAAATAGTACATAAGAGTTGACGATGGCTAAGTCAACAAAAAAAAATAAAATAGTCGGTGCCACCATTTTACTGATCGCCTGCCAACCATATACCTTTCTCGTAACTGGTCAAAACGATCTACTCCACCCATAGTACTATTATAAGCATGTACTACTTCAGGAGATGAAATGCTGATTGTGGATCCATCTTTCAATTTTCTTTTGATGAATACAACATCTTTAGGATTATGTGCAGTGGAAAGGAGACAGACTGCGTTGCTATCTTGCCACTTAACAGCAGCAACGCCAGATTTGACAGCAAATGTAAACTCTCCACGGTTTAGACTAGGTAATTTGCTCACCAAAAATGGAGGTAGGCCTTTTCTGTTTCCTCTGACGGTACCACAGCTATAAAGACCCCGTTTTCTCAGTTCGTTCATTAGTCTAAATGTTGAAAAGAAATTATCAAAAACGACAGTTCTATTGGAATTAAAAAATGGTTTACAGAGTTCCAGCACTACCCTTTCACACATTTGGCAATATTTGAATTCCCCTCTACTGGCAGCATATTTACCTGTGTAGACATCAAAATTTGAAATAAAACCTGTGTTTGCATCAGCAAGGCACAAAATTTTGTAACCTCTCTTTACAGGTTTCATGGGCATGTACTGTTTCAGGCTTGTTCTTCCTTTGAATGCAACCATTGATTCATCAACTGCAAGTGAAGTAGAAGGGTGATATACTTTCAAACAGTTTTTGTTCAGGGCCAAGATAAGTGGTCTCATTTTGTACAACTTGTCATAACCAGGATCGTTTGTTGCTGGCTGGAACAAATTATCATTGCAGTGAAGGTTCTCTATTATTTTCTTATAGCGAGCAAGTGTCATAACATTCGATACTGCATTTACATTTAGCTGAGCTCCAGTAACTGGCTGCTTCAGGTAACTGATGAATACCCATTACTATGATCATACCCAGAAAAGCTTTTAGTTCCTGAACTGTGAGTTCCCTCCACTGTGCACTATTCTTCTGCTGGCATACAAATTTGTTTGAAAGCAGATCTGTTGCATCATCGAATCGTCAAATAGTTTTCCAAAATACACTAGTTCATTGTCTGCCAAAGCAAAGTTTACTGTTGATTTTGGCTCGAACACTGAGGGTAAATTTAGTTCTTCAAAGTGAGTTACATCATCATCCCAGTGAGAATCTTTAAATTCACCAGTTTCATCATCTTGCTTAAAATTCACTCCACTTTCACTCGCAACACTGATGTTTTCATCTATCAACGAATCTAGTTGCACATCGTTGTTGACAATCTGTTTCATACAATTGTGTGTCCATGTTTCTAATGATGTGTTTGCAGTAGACAAATGGTCATGAGATGAAAAAACCTCCTCTAGATCATCATCATCAGCTTCAATGTCCGATTCTTCTGGATTATCTGGCAGTGAAAATAAAAAATCCAGGATCTTGCTGTCTCGCAGCTTCTGCATAAAGTAACAATAATATGTCTTAGTTCTAAACCACATACCGTATTTTTACTAGCACAAAATGTTACAGAAAAAAGCTGATTCTCTGAAATATAAGTCCTACAACATCCTAACGTAAAGGACCTATAGGGTCACACAATGTTTACTGCAATCACGCTAAAAAGTATTTTAGAAGTAAAATCCGTTTTAGAAAGTGTAGTTGTCATTTGTAAATATCTAAGAAGTTGAAAATAGCAAAAATACTTACTTTGGACATTTTTAGTAGTCAGAATACGCCGAAAACTGTCTTGAGAGACAAGAAATTTAAGTTTTTGCGCCGAAACTCAAGCGACAACGCACTGCAACAGTCACAGCCTTCTATAGACTGAGAATTTTAGTGGCTCGATTTTTTTCCGAGTTCAGAAGAGCTGCCAACAGATGGCACGACTGAGCAGAAATATGCAACTCGCTTCCCAGTGTTTTAAATAAGGCCCAAAATTAGTGGGACATATGTGTCCCAGCAACCACGAAAGGGTTAAGTGCCTGACAGAGGGTTCATCGAACCACCTTCACAATTCTCTATTATTCCAATCTCGTATAGTGCGTTCAAAGAATGAACACCTATATCTTTCCGTACGAGCTCTGAATTCCTTTATTTTATCGTGGTGATCGTTCCTCCCCGTGTAGGTCGGTGTCAACAAAATATTTTCGAATTCGGAGGAGAAAGTTGGTGATTGGAATTTCGTGAGCAGATTCCGTCGCAACGAAAAACGCCTTTCTTTTAATGATGTCCAGCCCAAATCCTGTATCATTTCTGTGACACTTTCTCCCATATTTCGCGATAATACAAAATGTGCTGCCTTTCTTTGAACGTTTTCGATGATCCCCTTCAGTCCTGTCTAGTAAGGATCCCACACCGCGCAGCAGTATTCTAAAAGAAGACAGACAAGCGTAGTGTCTGTTACATTTTCTAAGTGTCCTGCCAATAAAATGCCGTCTTTGGTTAGCCTTCCCCACAACATTTTCTATGTATTCCTTCCAATTTAAGTTGTTCATAATAGTAATACTTAGGTATTTAGTTCAATTTACGGTTTTTAGATCAGACTGATTTATCGTGTAATCGAAGTTTAACGAGTTCCTTTTAGTACTCGTGTGGAAGACCTCACACTTTTCGTTATTTATAGTCAACCGCCGCTTTTCACACCATTCGGATATCTTTTCTAAATCGTTTTGCAGTTTGTTTTGATATTCTGACGACTTTATTAGTCGATAAACGTCAACGTCATCTGAAAACAACCGAAGACGGCTGCACAGATAGTCTCCCAGATCGTTTATATAGACAAGGAACAGCAAAGGGCCTATAACACTACCTTGGGGAACGTCAGAAATCACTTCTGTTTTACCCGATGTCTTTCCGTCAATTACTACTAACTGTGACCTCTCTGGCAAGAAATCACAAATCCAGTCACATACGATATTCTAGTCACAGACGATATTCCATAAGCACGCAATTTCACTACGAGGCAATTGAGTGGTAATGTGTGGAAAGCCTTCTAGAAATCCCAAAATACGGAATCGATCTGAAATCCCTTGTCAAAAGCTCTCAACACTTCGTATGAATAAAGAGCTAGTTGTGTTTCACAGCAATGATCTTTTCTAAACCCATGTTGACTGTGTGTCAATAGACCGTTTTCTTCGAGGTAATTCATTATGTTCGAACACAATATATGTTATAAAATCCTGCTCCACATAGACGTTAACGATATGGCCCTGTAATTTAGTGGATTACTTGCTTTTATTAAGTGATTTAAGTTGCTTCAATACTCCGAGGATATTTACTTTTACGTTACTCATGTAGGCAGCTGTGGGTCAAATGGCTCTGAGCACTATGGGACTTAACATCTGTGGTCATCAGTCCCCTCGAACTTAGATTTACTTAAACTTAACTAACCTAAGGACAGCACACAACACCCAGTCATCACGAGGCAGAGAAAATCCCTGACCCCGCCGGGAATCGAACCCGGGCGTGGGAAGCGAGAACGCTACCGCACGACCACGAGCTGCGGACTGTTGGCAGCTGTTCTGGATTCGAATTCTGGAATATTTACTTCGTCTTCTTTTGTGAAGACATTTCGGAAGGCTGTGTTTAGTAACTCTGCTTTGGCAGCACTGTCTTCGACAGTATCTCCATTGCTATCGCACAGAGATAGCATTGATTGTTCCTTGCCGCTAACATACTTCACATACGACCAGAATCTCTTTGAATTTTCTGCCAGGTTTCGAGACAAGGTTTCGTTGTGGAAACTGTTATAAGCATCTCACATTGAAGTCCGTGCTAAATTTCGAGCTTCTGTAAAAGATCGCCAATCTTGGGATTTTGCGTCTGTTTAAATTTGGCATGTTTATTTAGTTGTTTCTGCAACAGTGTCCTAACCCGTTTTTTGTACCAAGGAGGATCAGCGCTGTCGTTTGTTAATTTATTTGGTATAAATCTCTCTATTGCTGCCGCCACTATTTACTTGAATTTAAGCCGCATCTGGTCTACACTTATATTATTAATTTGGAACGAGTAGCGATTGTCTCTCAGGAAGGCGCCAAGTGAATTTGCATCTGATTTTTTGAATAGGTATATTTTTCGCTTATTTTTCGAGGATTTGGAGATTATCATATCCAATCTCTCTACGACAACCCTGTGTTCACTAATCCCTGAATCGGTTTTGATGCTCGTTATTGACTCAGGATTATTTGTTGCTAAGAGGTCAACTGTGTTTTCACAACCTTTTACTATTCGCGTGGTCTCATAAACTAAGTGCTCGAAATGATTTTCAGAGGATGCGTTAAACACAATTTCGGATGATATTTTATGCGTACCTCTGGAATTAAACATGTAATTTCGCCAACATATCGAGGGTAAATTAAAGTCACCACCAACTATTATCGTATGAGTCGGATACGTGTTTGAAATAAGACTCTAGTTTTCTTTGAACCTTTCAGCAACTGTATCGTCTAAATTGGGAGGTCGGTAAAAGAATCCAATTATTATTTTATTTCGGCTGCCAACAATGACCTCTACCCATACCAAGTCACAGGAAGTATCTACTTCAATTTCGCGACAAGTGAAACTACTTCTGAAAGTAACAAACACGCCACCGCCAACCGTGTTTAGCCCATCCTTTCAGAACACCGTTAGGTTCTTCGCAAAAATTTCGGCTGAGCTTATCTCCGGATTTAGCCAGCTTTCTGTGCCTATAACGATTTGAGCATCAGTGCTTCCTATTGCCGGCCGTGGTGGCCGAGCGGTTCTAGGCGCTTCAGTCTGGAACCGCGCGACCGCTACGGTCGCAGGTTCGAATCCTGCCCCGGAGATGGATGTGTGTGATGTCCTTAGGTTAGTTAGGTTTAAGTAGTTCTGAGTTGTAGGGGACTGATGACCTGAGATGTTAAGTCTCATAGTTCTCAGAGCCATTTGAACCATTTTTTGCTTTCTATTAGCGCTTGGAGCTCTGAGATACTTTCCCAATACAGGTACGACAATTTACAACTGTTATACCAGTGGTTCCTGTATCTACGTTCTTCCTGTGTTCAACCTGGTTCAACCTGCACCCTTTGTGACTGAAGCCCATCTTGTGTTTTCCCGAGACCCTCTACCCTAAAAAAAAAAAAAAAAAAAAAAAAAAAAAAAAAAAAAAAAAAAAAAAAAAAAAAAAAACGGGGCCAGTCCACGCCACACAGTCCCTGCTACCCGTGTAGCCGCCTCTTGTGTATAGTGGACACCTGACCTATTCAGCGGAATCGGAAGACGTACATGTAGACGTAGATGGTTCACAAGCAAGTGAGGGGGTTTATGTACCGTATTTATAATTTTTTCAAATGCGAATCTGAAAGCGAGACTCCTGTTTTTCACATTTAGAAGATCCAAGAACGAACTCCAGAAGCACGTGGCGGCAAGATAATTGTACAGAGAATAGTAAACGAAATCTGTAGAAACCCCAGGAAAATTTGTTTTCGTGTCGTCTGGAAAGCATCGCATTCCCAAGAAACCTTTAACACAAATGGATGGTTTTGTCAACGATATTTTAAAGGTTTCCGTGCTCTAAACGTATATAATCAGGGAGTACCAGATATCACAAAAACATGTCACAGTTTACAGTTCTGCATGAGCAAAGTGGCTTCAAAGGTAGCACTTCGTCAAAGCAAAAATTTTCAAGAGGCATTGGTTTCAGATATGTTAAGATGAGAGTGTTTAATTGAAAGCACAGACATGGGCCTAACACAAACCACATCTCCTATAAAGATGCACGATACAAGAGAAGGAAATAGTTCTAAAGTGGATTACCTTGATGAAATACGGGTGAATCAGAATTATTCCCTGAAAACCTGCTGGAAAATGGACGATGGTGCGAATGGTTTTAAAGTTCCCATAGGCAAAGGTTGTGGAATAATTATTCAGCATACCGGTTGTTCTTCTGGTTTTGTTCCTTAGAGCAAGCTTGTATTTAGGTGTAAGAAAAACAGTAGTGACTACCATTCAGAATTGAACGTGGTCACTTTCAAGAAGTGGTCACTGAACAATGCTTGCCATACCTTGCTTAGAGCCGGCCGCGGTGGTCGTGCGGTTCTAGGCGCTGCAGTCCGGAACCGCGCGACTGCAGGTTCGAATCCTGCCTCGGGCATGGATGTGTGTGATGTCCTTAGGTTAGTTAGGTTTAAGTAGTTCTAAGCTGTAGGGGACTTATGACCTAAGATGTTAAGTCCCATAGTGCTCAGAGCCATTTTTGAACCTTGCTTAGAATTTGGTCATTGTAACTGCCACACCAGTTATTATTCAGCTGTAAGTCAGAAAACACCAAGTTCGAGCACCAGGAAATCGATTATTGTGCTCTGGCTGAAACATAAAAGTATTCCGCGCTGTAAGCCAGGCTCGTGCCGAACTCTCGCAGCTCTTCAATTTATAGCAAGTCAAGTGACAGAACATACAAACGCGACTTTCTTGCTCTTCCATGTAGTCACACAGTGTTGTGTTTACCCACGAATCACTGTCAATATAACCGATAGAATTCACTTGAACACAGGTTAAAAGTTATGTGGAAAAAAAAAAAACATTCGAGATAACAAACAATGAAACAGTTGTGCATGAAGCAGTAAACAACATCCCCCTTCAGCGTAGGCATAAAGTGTGCGGTACGATGAAAAGTTTCAGAAAGGAGACTGTGACAGGAAGGTGGTGATGGCTAAAAGCCTTGAACTAATAATCCTAAAATTATAATCAGATGGTTCGGGCATGAACTCGGATAGCAGTGACAGTGGCATTACGATGCAGACTAAAGTAGACTAAAGTAATAACATTTCTTGGTTTTAAAGACTCATGGTTTAAAAAAATGTGTGTGTCAACATATTAATCGTATGAACAGTATACGAGAACTTCCTAGCCTTTGATGATTAGGAATTTGAGGCCTATGAAGTATTCAGACTATAATGTTCAACACATTACCTAAGGAGAACTTAAGCTTTCCCCATTGTGTTATATGCTTTAATTACTCGCGAGAATGCGGCCGGGTAAGTTCGTCAAAACGCCCAATATTTTGACAAGTAAAACCCTATCATTTTCAAGGTACAAATTGGGAAACGGCTTATAATGAAAGTACGGGTTACCTGTCGAGATCTAGGTGGTTTTCGACGTTTCCGGTCAGCATTCCCTCGAGTTACTCAAGAAGATGCTTAATTGCTTGCTTGTTCAATGAATCATCAGTGTGATCTCTCACTATAATGTCGAACGAGTTACATTAAACTCACGATGCTTGTTGACACCAAGCAATACGATAACAAAAAATTGGTTCAAATGGCTCTGAGCACTATGGGACTTAACATCTATGGACATCAGTCCACTAGAACTTATAACTACTTAAACCTAACTAACCTAAGGACATCACACAACACCCAGTCATAATACGATAACAAACTGACAGTTTTTACGATAGTCTTTTGCACTAGTCTTTGTTACTAGTAATTCTTTTTTACGCATAATGATGTATATTGAACTACAGTCAAATACACCCACATACGTGCGCTATGCACATTTTTAAAAAATTCTGCGGACTAGAGGCAGTGTTCAAATAACTGTAATGGGTTGGGTTTGAGTTTGAAGTTGATTTCATTGTGTATTACATTTTTACTTACGGTATTGTCCAAATCGCAATAAATGCCAATTATTGCAACCATTGTCGATGATCCTGTCGTGAGACAATCGTCATTTTTAGAAAATTTGTATCTGACGTCTTTAAAAGCTGTGTGAGCTGTTCTGGCCTTCCGACGTCACATAGACAACTGCAGTGGAGCAGTGGACACAACGTCAAGACGTGAAGTAAGATTTATCTCTTGTAGGCGATTCATCGAAAATGCTTTTAAAATGTATTATTCCCTGATAGATATGAGCGTATAAGACGATGTACCAAAGGCAAATGAACATGATTGTTGTCCGAAAAAATTCCGTTTGGTAAAAATCTCTCTGCGACTGCGCATGGCCGCGTGGGATTAGCCGAGCGGTCTGAGGCGCGTCAGTCATGGACTGTGCGGCTGATCCCGGCGGAGGTTCGAGTCCTCCCTCGGGCATGGGTGTGTGTGTTTGTCCTTAGGATAATTTAGATTAAGTAGTGTGTAAGCTTAGGGACTGATGACCTTAGCAGTTAAGTCCCATAAGATTTCACACACATTTGAACATTTGACTGCGCATGCGCAAACCTCAACCTCTCCACGCTCGGGTGTCATTCACCTCTATGTGCTGAAACGCCGTCGTACGTGACACAACTTTAGTGTCGTCAACGGTCACTTCAGGCTGGTTGCGTTCTTTTTTTCGCCCTACCACCGCTATCAGCATTTATTAAGATTGGTGGCTGCTTCATCAGTTTGATTGATAACTGGAGCATAGGCTTGTTTATTCACCGTAGTATAATTTAAATCACCAGAAGCTAAGTTGGTAAATCAATGCCGTAACTATTGTAGAACATAGCTTTGTAGGGACTTTTCTATAAAACGAATTGTTTCCGCACAACACTTGAAGTTGTGAGACGCTAGCACCTACGGGGATGAGTGTGTGCCACTAATTTTTTGCCCATTTTTCCTTTGTTATTTAGAGGTATCGGTCGTACATACACTAAAAACGTTGGATGACGGCGGTATAGCAATTGGACAGATGAGCAGTCATGCTTAGCACTGTAGGAAATAAAGAACAGGAAGATTTCCGTCAGGGAAGCTGTTAAAAAATGAGTTAAGACGACATTTTAATTTCATTTCTTTTTCATCAGAGGGTTTATCATTTTTGAAACATACTTGTAGGTACCTAGGTACATACGTAAATGGTACCTGGTTTGTTAGATGACAGGTAATATTGGCTATATTCCACTTTCATCTTAAGATTTGCTAGCAGGTACCTATTGCTACTGACAGAAATGATTACCGTGTGCTGCAGTTATGGAATACGTCGCAACACCCTTAACGTCTAAGTAAAAGGGAGTTACTCTGAAATAAATGTGACTTTTGTTCGTGGAAACTAAGTTGAAAAAATATTTGTTCCCCCATAACTGTGAATTTCTAGCATATTTTGAAGTGAAAATCGTTTTCTTGTGTGCAGTGACATATGAGAATGTAACACAGATTTCCATTAGCTTCAGGCTTAAATGAGTAGCGGCACAGTCTCACCCGACGTGGAGCGGTCTAAGGCGCTGCAGTCGTGGACTGTGCGGCTGGTCCCGACGGAGGTTAGAGTTCTCCCTCGGGCACGGGTGTGTGTGTCTGTCCTTAGGATAATTTAGGTTAAGTAGTGTGTAAGCTTAGGGACTGATGACCTTAGCAGTTAAGTCCCATAAGATTTCACACACATTTGAACATTTTTCACCCGACATGCAGGCTGTGAATTTTCCACCACATAAGCTGATTCCCCTCTTTCCCTCAGCGGATTAAAAGTTCGTTGATCCATATTCCGAAAGAGGGTATGTGCAGGAACACAGTAACAAAATGTGAAAGCCATGCAATCATTTGTTTGGAACTCTACGTTCAGTCGCACTGTGACAATATCTGTTATCCTAGATATTGGTCTGCACGTTCGTAATGACTCCCCAACGTGCTTTTTCCACGCTGTAGCGTCAGAAACTCGGCACGCTCAACTCTCAGAGTTCGAATGCACGGTCCCTGTATCGACAGCTTAAGCGCAGTAGCTGTTCGTACGCTGTGTCATTTTACAATATATTCCAAATTTGCTGTGCGCCCGTATCTAGGTGCCGTTATTACTTCGGCAACCTGCGTGGCCAGTAGGGATGGCGGATATCGCTGAACCAAAGAGTTTTCGGTTATATCGCTTTTTTTCTACGTCACTGTTACCTATTAAAACCGCTCAAGATAACTGGTTTGTAAGACAACGAGTTTTCTGGTTTTTATTCCTGTTATGTCCTGTAACAACCGTAGAAATAGAACAAAGACAGAAAAGTTTTGACCGTCTCAGTTTCAAGATACGAAAAATCAAAATATTAATTTAAATACAAGGTGTACAACTTTGCTTCCGCCGTTTGCCGATAGGTGGCGACAACGGTAAGTAGCGGTAGAAAGAAACTGATCGCAGAGGTCAGGCAGATAGCTTGGACCTCGGTCAACATAACCTCATTCAAACATTAGTCGATTTGTGTCTGCATCACAAAGTTGTTCTTGATTTAAAATGTCGGTTTACGAGCCTAATTCTCGTCATTTGCGGTAGGTGTTACTATTTTGTTTCAATATGGAGAAAACAGCTGCTGAATCACATCGAATACTCTCAAGTACATATGTTAAGGACGGTATTACTGAAAGAACGTCTCGTGAGTGGTTTCAACGCTTCAAGAACGGTGATTTTAACGTCGTAGCCCGGCATAGTGGTGGAAGAGACAATGTTTTCGAAGATGCAGAATTGGAGACATTGTTGAGTGAAGACTCGCGTGAAACTCAAGAAGAATTGGCATGTTTATTGAGAGTGACATAGTAAGCGATTTCAAAACGTCTCAAGGCTATGGGCATGATTCAGAAAGAAAGACCTTGGGTCCCGTGTGAATTGAAACCAAGAGACGTTGAACGGCGTTTGTCTGATTGTGGCCGGCCGGAGTGGCCGAGCGGTTCTAGGCGCTACAGTCTGGAACCGCGCGACTGCTACGGTCGCAGGCTCGAATCTTGCCTCGGGCATGGATGTGTGTGATGTCCTTAGGTTAGTTAGGTTTAAGTAGTTCTAAGTTCTAGGGGACTGATGACCTCAGAAGTTAAGTCACATAGTGCTCAGAGCCATTTGAACCATTTTTTGTGTGACTGTGAACAGTTGCTTCGGAGGCTAAAACGGAAGGGATTTCGTCATCGTATTGTGACCGGGGACGAGAAATGGGTTCATTACGATAACCCTAAACGCAAAAAATCATGGGGTTATCCCGGCCATGCTTCCACGTCGACGGCCAAACCGAATATTCACGGCCCCAAGATCATGCTCTGCGTTTGGTGGGACCAGCTCGGCTTCTAAACTATGAGGTGTTGAAACCAAGTGAAACAATCACAGGTGCTCGTTATCGAAGTCAGTTAATGCGTTTGAGTGCAGCATTAAAAGACAAACGGCCGCAATACAGCGAGAGGCACGATAAAGTGATTTTGCAGCACGACAATGCTCGCCCCACGTTGCAAAAGAGGTCAAAACGTATTTGTAAACGTTAAAACTGGAATACCTACCCCACGCGCCGTATTCCCCAGACATTGCTCCCTCTGACTATCACCTGTTTAGATCAATGGCGCATGGCCTGGCTGACCAAAACTTCCGATCTCATGTAGAAGTCACAAATTGCATCGATTCGTAGATTGCTTCAAAAGACGAACAATTTTTTCGACGCGGGATTCGCACACTGCCCGAAACATGGGAGAAAGTAGTGGCCAGCGATGGAAAATACTTTGAATGATACAAATGTAACCAATTTTTTTTCATTAAAGCCTCAAATGTTGAGGAAAAACAGGTGGAAGCAAAGTTGTACACTTTGTTGAATAAGAAAGGAAACTTCGTCCGTGCACCGTTCATTCCTTTTCTCTGAAATGAAAAGGAATTGAACACTACAAAAAATCACCAATATTCTCCCATTGATCTTAACTTTTTTTAAACTCTGCTGGAAAATCGCATTAAAACCGGGTATCGTACAACTTACGAATAGTCAGTGCTGGAGGATGAAAACTTACGTTGAAGAGCTCTGTTTTTCCTGTTAATTTGTCCATTTTCAACAAGCAGGCAAAGGCATATTATGTAGACAAAGGCATCACATCGGCTGCTTTCTTTTTTGTGTACTACGAACGAATTTTTAATAAATTTTTAGTTTAAAATTGTTATCCTGAATTCCTTCCTCTTTTCTAATTTCATAGAAACGGCAGCCACACTTTTAATCTCTTAAGACGAATGAAATGTTGTGGTTTATTGCTACACGACTGCATAAAAATATTTCCAAACTATAATTGGTGCCATTCTGCAGTACAACGTATATCTGGTGACGACAGCAAGAAACTACCATATAGACCAGGTGAGGGCAAATCTCGCACACTGCATGTACGTGTACCTTAAGCCATGACAGGCGATAACAGGGTCATTGTTGTCTCAGGAATGCTGTACCAATTCTGATGTCATGTGTTTGTTGCACATTTCTCTCGGCATTCTTATTAAAATAGTACTGATCGCTCGTCCCTTTTTTATAATAAAAACGCAATATTTCAAACAAATGCAAATTTTACTGTTTTTTATAAATATGATTATTTAAAAGCGGAAATTTTTAGCACTGCTGCTTTGGCAAATTGATATTCGTTTTTTAGTCGTTTATCAGTAAAAAATAAAAAAAGACCTGTTATAACCGAGACCAAAGGAATACCGAAAAATACCGGTTATTCAGAACTAAAATACTGGTATCGGTTTTGAGCGGTGGGTTTCTTTCCACCCCTACCGCCTGCTGACGGCTTAAGAGCAATAGCGGTCCGTACGTTCGATCATTTACCGAAATATGTTCCAATTTGGTGCGTACACCTTACGCAGGTGCGTCAACTATTCCGGCAACCACGTGTAGCCAGGCGGCAGCGCCACCGCACAGGGAGGGCACCTGCATCAGATGTCGGCGCTGCGATGCCAGCCAGGCCACATCAATTAGTGACGACAGCCGGGGGCAGCGCCACAGCGCCGCAGCCACGTCCAAATTAAATCAGCGTCCGCGCTCGCCACTGACACCGTCACCACGCCCTCCCTCTATTTTCGTTTTTTTTTACTTTCCGTTCCCCTCTTTATGTCACCGCTGCCCCTCCCCTTCCCACTGTCACTCCGCTTTCCTCATCGAAAGCTCTCACTGCTAAAAGCGCCCCTTTTATAACCCTTTCCTTAAAAAAAAAAAAATTCACGAATAGTGCAAATGATCGTTCACTGTTTGTCTCCCACGCTGTCATTCATACAAACGCCACTGCCAGTATAGGGAGTGAGGGTCAGTCGAAATTGGAGGGAGGGGGAAAATGGAGGGAGGTGGGAGAGAAGGCACAGAGAAATGAAACCGAGAGAAAGTTTTTGTTTTTTGTGTCATTTTCTCTTTTTTTTTTTTTTTTTTTTTTTTTTTTTGTTCCGGGCGGTGGCGTGCAGCTGACAGCTTTAGGAGATAGGAACATATCACGCGCGGTCGGAGCACGCCACTCTGCAGAGCGCGGCGCTGGATAGTGCCGCGGCCTGCCGCCGGCGGCGCTCGCGTCCCCCCAGAGGACGGGGCGGGAGCGGCGCTGTTGCGCCTGTTAGGAACACTCTAACGTCCAATCAGCGTCACGTTTATGGTCAATTGAAGGCCTAATTTGCCCGCGGACGCACGTGTTTACACCCAACGCTGGGCTGCCAAGCCGACTGCTCTTCGTCGCAAGAGGGGTAAAAAACAGAACTGGCTACCGTCGGCGCTGTCAACACCTGCATTTACATCTACACTCCACAAGTCGCCTTATGGCATGTATCGCAGGCAACTTCCGGTACAACCATCTTCTGCTCCTTCCCTGCCCCATTCGGAAATTTTGCGAGGGAAGGATGAATGTCAGTAATGAGCTCTCATTTCTGTGACTTTCTCGACGTGGTCATTTCGTCTGACGTGCATGGTGATTACAATTAAACTTTTGTTAGTTGAGAGGGCCCCCACGAGAAACAAGTCACTGTAGCATAACGAAACTTTGTAGAATCATTTGTAAGGGCATAAGGAAGAGAAGTGATGAATAAACCATTGAAAGAAACACATTTTGATTTCAACATGAGAGGGTAAAAAACTAAAACCAAACTAAACTCCGTCCGAGCAGGTCTCGGAATTCCCTAACGGTACAGACCGACCGCCGTGTCATCCTCAAACTATAGGCGTCACTGAATGCGGATATGGAGGGGCACGTGGTCAGCACACCGTTATACCGGCCGTTGTCAGTTTTCATGACCGGAGCCGCTACTTTTCAGTCAAGTAGCTCCTCAATTGGCCTCACAGTGGCTGAGTGCACCACGCTTGCCAACAGCGCTCGGAATACCGGACAGTGACCCATCCAACTGCAAGCCAAGCCCGACAGCGCTTAACTTGGCTGATCTGACGGGAACCGGTGTGACCACTGCGGCAAGGCCGTTGGCTCATGAGAGGGTAACATTTTGTTAATTGCGTACCATGTTTATGTTGCAGATGCCAGAAACTGGGTGTGATGTGAACACGACCTCTTGCTTTTCAGGTGCTCCGTAGGTCTTCAGATTAGACTGAGGCTGAATCTATCAGCCTAGATGATGGAAAATGGTGGATTACCCCCATGAGGCTTCCAAGATGCTACTCCAGGGGGGTGTAAAATTAATGTACGCAACGTGAAATAATGAACGCTAAAATGATGATTTGGCCCTGTCTGACTATCACCCTGAAGCAGATCTTAGGATCTCTTAATGCTCTTTAACATATAAATTACAACCTAAACATAAATGAATGATTAAAGCAACTAATACTACTAAATAATAAACGTTGTTTCTTGTTATACATTTATTGTAGATTAAAAAACAACCCTTTACTTCAAATGTCTATATTTTCTAACTAAAATTGCTGATCAGTTGTCCAACTCTGCCCATTTTTTTGGCTACTCGATCTAACATAAATAACGTGAAATGATTGACATCATCTACATACCAAACACTAGAAGACACTACCTTCAAAGATGATCTACAGTGGTGTGGAACCTCATTGGAAATAAACTAACGTGATCACAACTGTTTAGCTTTATAGCCCTAATAAGCTGAAGAAATTAGCAATATCAACGTATGTACTGCGTCCGGTGCATCGGAGTGATGGTTCTCGTACTTGTCTGCGACGATGGAAGAACTCCAGCCACAAAATAAACTCTTTCAAACACTGGGACGGCAGTAGGCGGTCCTCTGACTAGTATAATCTAATACTGTCTTCTCCTCTCTGTATTCTAAAGACGAGAAACTTGAACTCCCAGTCACATAGACAGAGTTCAAATAACGACTCATCGTAAGTATAAGCAGCAGAAGTGCTCTCAGACACTGAACGCTACGTACTCAACGGCGACTTCCAACCTGGAGGCGAAGTCCAGAATCGTATAATTTCGCAACAGTACAGTGCCTAACCGTTATAACTGTAAACTCTCCTGAGAGCAAAGACAGCAAGTCTGTATCGACAAAGGTGATACTGAGCGACTATCACACATGGGCGCTCAAAAACGGAAGACCTCTTCCTCTCCACTGCTGGCTTCCCAGCAAGACTCGCCTCCCCTCTCTCGTAACTGCAGAAGGCGAATCATGTTCTCGAAACCCCGGACTATTCTCCTTCTCTACAGATTCTTCCGATCTCCGACCAGCCATATTTAGTCTTTTGTCGTCCAGCGCGGAAAGTTTGCGAGGAAATACCTATACTCATACAATGGTACGCTTCTGCGTAAAAATCTGCGGAAATAACCCAGCCCGCGTGATTTCCGAGGTGACGCTTCCTCGTTCCTCTCAGCTGCGTCCAAGATTTTCGTAATTTCCGAAGTATAATCCTTCTGGCTTAGCTACAATGCCGGCCAGCCGCCGATGTATTTTGTTTCCGCGCCCAGGGGTCCAGACTTTCCGTCTTGGCACTTCCTGTGTCAAGCAGGACCAGCACACCTGTGTAGGCCTTTTTTTCCACCCAGAGCTTGAGTTCCACCTGACGTTTCATCTCCACTGGCGTTTCAACATCTACTTAGTATAGGCAATCATTCATTACGCAGTTTTTATAATAAAGACACTCCGTCACCTTTCATGCAAAAGCGTTAACAATTATTTACAAGGCAGTGTTCATTAAATATTCATATATACGATGTACAACCTATCAAATGGTACCTAATTGCAGTTGTAAATCACAGCCAAGTATGTGGATGAGTGGTTGTAAGGTGTGAAATTGTTGTTGTTGTGGTCTTCAGTCCTAAGACTGGTTTGATGCAGCTCTCCATGCTGCTCTATCCTGTGCAAGTTTCTTCATCTCCCAGTACCTACTCAGCCTACATGCTTCTGAATCTGCTTAGCGTATTCATCTCTTGGTCTCCCTCTACGATTTTTACCCTCCACGCTGCCCTCCAGTACTAAGTTGGTGATCCCTTGATGCCTCAGAACATGTCCTACCAACCGATCCCTTCTTCTAGTCAAGTTGTGCCACAAACTTCTCTTCTCCCCAATCCTATTCAATACCTCCTCATTAGTTACGTGATCTACCCACCTTATCTTCAGCATTCTTCTGTAGCACCACATTTCGAAAGCTTCTATTCTCTTATCGTCCATGTTTCACTTCCATACATGGCTACACTCCATACAAATACTTTCAGAAACGACTTCCTGACACTTAAATCTATACTCGATGTTAACAAATTTTTCTTCTTCAGAAACGCTTTCCTTGCCATTGCCAGTCTACATTTTATATCCTCTCTACTTCGACCATCATCAGTTATTTTACTCCCTAAATAGCAAAACTCCTTTACAACTTTAAGTGTCTCATTTCCTAATCTAATTCCCTCAGCATCACCCGATTTAATTTGACTACATTCCATTATCCTCGTTTTGCTTTTGTTGATGTTCATCTTATATCGTCCTTTCAAGACACTGTCCATTCCGTTCAACAGCTCTTTCAAGTCCTTTGCTGTCTCTGACAGAATTACAATGTCATCGGCGAACCTCAAAGTTTTTGCTTCTTCTCCATGAATTTTAATACCTACTCCGAATTTTTCTTTTGTTTCCTTTACTGCTTGCTCAATATACAGATTGAATAACATCGGGGAGAGGCTACAACCCTGTCTCACTCCTTTCCCAACCACTGCTTCCCTTTCATGCCCCTCGACTCTTATAACTGCCATTTGGTTTCTGTACAAATTGTAAATAGCCTTTCGCTCCCTGTATTTTACCCCTGCCACCTTCAGAATTTGAAAGAGAGTATTCCAGTTAACATTGTCGAAATCTTTCTCTAAGTCTACAAATGCTAGAAACGCAGGTTTGCCTTTTCTTAATCTTTCTTCTAAGATAAGTCGTAAGGTTAGTATTGCCTCACGTGTTGCAACATTTCTACGGAATCCAAAAAAGTACGAATTCGAAAAAAAAAACACACAACAGATCAATGAATACAGCAAGAATCAGAAAGGAGCATCACTAGACGGTTGAGCTCCAATAACTTTAGGCGATTACGAAACGAAACGTGAGTGCTTTGCAGCAAGAATGAAGTTAAAATAACTTGCGTACCCCTGCGTGAAGCGCGTAAATCGAGCTGGAAAAACTAAAAAATAGAAACCAGGAATGAACTCCTTCTCCCTGCCATACCGCGATTCCTGCAGGCGGTAGTGCCCATAGCAAACGTGATCTTACCGTGACTGCCATTGACATGGTTGCCGACAAGTTTCGCTGTGCTGAACTGCGGCCGCTGCTAACGCATGCTGGGCTGAGCCGCTGCGATTTGAATGCGAATGGCAGATCTGATCATCCTCCTGATTATCCACTGCAGATGCGCCTAAGTTCAGAGTGAAACCTCGAGGACTTGGCAGGGCGCGTATGAGTGCAGAGTCCAGAGTAGCATCAACAAGCTGACGTTCGAATCAGAATACCCTTGCGAATCCCAATACAGCTGGGAAAGCCTCACCCCGCACAAATTGTTAATGCCAATCCCAGGAAGGGCCTAAGTGCTCTTCTAATCAGGATCTGGAGGTCCGTTCCCTAGCTCCCACTATAAGGATAAAGATACACTCCTGGAAATGGAAAAAAGAACACATTGACACCGGTGTGTCAGACCCACCATACTTGCTCCGGACACTGCGAGAGGGCTGTACAAGCAATGATCACACGCACGGCACAGCGGACACACCAGGAACCGCGGTGTTGGCTGTCGAATGGCGCTAGCTGCGCAGCATTTGTGCACCGCCGCCGTCAGTGTCAGCCAGTTTGCCGTGGCATACGGAGCTCCATCGCAGTCTTTAACACTGGTAGCATGCCGCGACAGCGTGGACGTGAACCGTATGTGCAGTTGACGGACTTTGAGCGGGGGCGTATAGTGGGCATGCGGGAGGCCGGGTGGACGTACCGCCGAATTGCTCAACACGTGGGGCGTGAGGTCTCCACAGTACATCGATGTTGTCGCCAGTGGTCGGCGGAAGGTGCACGTGCCCGTCGACCTGGGACCGGACCGCAGCGACGCACGGATGCACGCCAAGACCGTAGGATCCTACGCAGTGCCGTAGGGGACCGCACCGCCACTTCCCAGCAAATTAGGGACACTGTTGCTCCTGGGGTATCGGCGAGGACCATTCGCAACCGTCTCCATGAAGCTGGGCTACGGTCCCGCACACCGTTAGGCCGTCTTCCGCTCACGCCCCTACATCGTGCAGCCCGCCTCTAGTGGTGTCGCGACAGGCGTGAATGGAGAGACAAATGGAGACGTGTCGTCTTCAGCGATGAGAGTCGCTTCTGCCTTGATGCCAAAGATGGTCGTATGCGTGTTTGGCGCCGTGCAGGTGAGCGCCACAATCAGGACTGCATACGACCGAGGCACACAGGGCCAACACCCGGCATCATTGTGTGGGGGGCGATCTCCTACACTGGCCGTACACCACTGGTGATCGTCGAGGGGACACTGAATAGTGCACGGTACATCCAAACCGTCATCGAACCCATCGTTCTACCATTCCTAGACCGGCAAGGGAACTTGCTGTTCCAACAGGACAATGCACGTCCGCATGTATCCCGTGCCACCCAACGTGCTCTAGAAGGTGTAAGTCAACTACCCTGGCCAGCAAGATCTCCGGATCTGTCCCCCATTGAGCATGTTTGGGACTGGATGAAGCGTCGTCTCACGCGGTCTGCACGTCCAGCACGAACGCTGGTCCAACTGAGGCGCCAGGTGGAAATGGCATGGCAAGCCGTTCCACAGGACTACATCCAGCATCTCTACGATCGTCTCCATGGGAGAATAGCAGCCTGCATTGCTGCGAAAGGTGGATATACACTGTACTAGTGCCGACATTGTGCATGCTCTGTTGCCTGTGTCTATGTGCCTGTGGTTCTGTCAGTGTGATCATGTGATGTATCTGACCCCAGGAATGTGTCAATAAAGTTTCCCCTTCCTGGGACAATGAATTCACTGTGTTCTTATTTCAATTTCCAGGAGTGTATATCCACCGATGAGATATGTGATGAGGAAATGGGAAACGAATGTGGCCCCATTCCCAGTTTGTCAGAAATTCTGGAAACATTGCTGGCTTCTCACAGAGTTCCCACGGGACGGGTAAATTTTGTAAATTTGCCGACGCACGAGTGGCTACTTATTTTGCTTGAGTAAGCATGTCTGGAGACCACACACAGCAGGATGATGGCATGTGGACAGCTGAGGACTCGTCCCAAAGGTTAGTAACCAGCAGAACGTCACCCTTCAGCCAGTAGTTTCCTGTTCTGCTCAAGAATACAGCAGTCTTCCATTCGCCTCTTTTTGTCTGCGGAGGCTGAGTCCAGAGGTTAATCCCTGAATGTCTCGCCTAACTGTCCCTGCAGTCTGCTAGGTTAGGAGCTGCATTATGAGTGACTTGCAGCTCTTCCAAAGCGTGCGAAATTTCCTTATGTTTCCACTAGATTGAAAAGGAG
Organism: Schistocerca americana; assembly: GCF_021461395.2. Taxonomy (NCBI): domain Eukaryota; kingdom Metazoa; phylum Arthropoda; class Insecta; order Orthoptera; family Acrididae; genus Schistocerca; species Schistocerca americana. The sequence continues at coordinate 744,778,808 of NC_060122.1, read as the reverse complement.
TCTCCTTGGTCAAGACCAAATGCATTTAATGGTTAAAAAATACTACAAGAATGAAATGATAGATTAGATACAGAGACGTGGGTAACCCACGTTGCTACAAGCTACCCCTAATCACTCATGTAATCAGCTCGCGGTACCACTGAAAAGTTGACAAGTAAAAACTGAATCGGAAAGTAAATGAAGCAACTGAGTCTCGTATGCAGATTCAGTATGCCAGCAGGATAAAATGTGAGGAGATAGGCAGGAAAGAGGCCGCCGCCTCAGACAGGTTGCAAACGTTGCTCAATCTGACGACTGTCTGCATCCATTACAATCTGGACTTGCGCTAGAGGCACCATTTGACAATTGTTCGCGGCACATACGAACTGTAGACAACTGAATGTTCACCTGTGGTGGCAGTTCGTGCACTGCTTGAAGATCGTAGAATGCCTACAGCATTCTCAGCCAAAGAAACAGTAACTTCTTCAACAATTTGTGCCCCAACTGGCCCCCTGCCTGTCTCAGGAGCAATTGTTAATTTACCAGTAAATTCGAACTTCCGAACCATATTCAATCCCGGTGCGTAACGAGGACATTTCCCTATGCCTTCAAAACGTCGATACTCAAGAAGAGCACCAGCACTATTGCTGTTGTTTTGGTAAAACAGCTTTATGAGTAAAGCCTTCCTGAAACTGCCCAGGCCCGTGCTGAGTGACTGAAACTGTAATGTTCACAGATGCGTGTGTTTCAAACCTACGTCACCGTACCAGTACTGGCGCCTAACTGCAAGTGATGACACTAACGAACACTACTAACATCTCAAATCCTGTAGCGCAAAGTTTGATAATCATTTCTATAAAGATAGGTACCCACAAATTAAACAGCGTTCCATCTACACTGGCTCAGATAACGAACGTTTAACTATAATCGCCCTGCATATAGCAGGTGGAAATATCTTGTCCGACTCTTTCCGGAACGTACATCCTCGAAATTTAAACCTCATCGTGATGCAACGAATAACCGTATATAGAAGCAATCAATGTGAACGTTATGAATTTTTCCGTAAATTGGAGAATATGCTCACAAGGCAAAGATATAATTTAATATTGTTTATCTTTCGTTGTCAATCAAAAATCACCTCTATAACTAGCGCCCTGCTACAACAATATCCTTGACTCTACTGAAATTTAATCGTAACAAACTATTTCGTCAATCGCTACCTTTCAGAATTAAATTTGCTTTCCCTGTCTAAATAAAGATAAATTATCTTTCTTTTCGTTGCAAGTTATTAAATGAAAAACTTAATTTCTTTGAACTTCGCTTTTACCAATAAGCCACTCTTTTTCTTTGTTGGCCTTTGGATTTACTTTGCATGAAAAGATGTATTCCAGATATTACTCTGCTCTGAAGTAAACTTTTGAATATTTTTCTCGCATAGTTCAGGGACAAAGGACAAGTCGGGTACTGACTTTTTCAGTATAAAACAGTTAATTCTTTATTTCCTGCCATTAATTCGCTTTCAGGTACAAGTCAGTGTTTTACTTTACGAGCGCTGTTTCTCTACTCAAAACCCCAATAAGCGGAAATATAATAAGAAAAATAAAGCAAAAAACCAGAGTGTTACCACCGCTTTTCATCTATATGAACTTTAATCATATAAAGCTCAACAACTACAGGCGTTGACTTCCCACCAATATTTAAAACTCCAAACACAGCAACTCGATCAGTTCTTTTAGAGAGAATTAGACTGTTCTCTAATAATTTCTTCTTTATTTGTCGTTTAGGGCCAACGGGAAAATATACTAAATTCTCAATAAGCTTCCGATTGTTTCTCATTATATAACTATTACGTAGAACAACCGTTCTCTTTAATACAGACTACACATTCAGTGCATCCAGCGGGTTTTCCGGAGTATATACACTACGACGCTCACGCTGAAGTCCTCAGTGCTTGTGTACATCTATACAACCGCAGTAATTCAATGCAACGCTACTATTTCTTAGTGAGTCCTTTTATCATCGACCATGAAATTACTAAACGACTTCATGTGAACACGTCTCTTCACATACACCACCCAACGGCAAATCTCCCAAAAATACTGGAACACGGTTCGCCTACAAACGCGTGGCTATGAGGCAGCAAAAAGCACCATTAATCACAAATATGAGAAACAAATCTCACACTTCAATTAATCGGAGCTTTCCCTATACCTGGCGAGTTTAAACTCTACCAAAATCGGCGAAATAATCGCTTTTTACACGAGCCGATAATCTTCTCAAGCCGCGCTGAGTGGCCGCGCGGTTTGAGGCACCATGTCACGGATTGCGCGGCCCCTCTCGCCGGAGGTTCGAGTCCTCCCCCGGTATGGGTGTGCGTGTTGTCCTTAGCGTAAGTTGGTTTAAGTAGTGTGTAAGTCTAGGGACGATGACCTCAGCAGTTTGGTCCCTTTGGAATTCACACACAAAAACAAACAACAAAATCTTCTCAAAATATCTTTCTAAATGACTTAGAACTACTTTGAACACACTTGAGTTCTATCCCCGTCGCAGACTGTTAGGTAACGAGCGAGTTGCAGCGCCCTGGAACTATTCCAAGTTCAGAGTTGGCGGCCACTGCTCGGGCCGCTGGGAAAGCCGCGGCTCGTTAACAACAGCGTAATGCCGCACAACGGTCGCGTGGTCCACCGGCCCCTTGGCTGGGAATTGCATAGTGACGCTGTGTCGGTGAAGGAGACACGCCGGGAGTGCCCAACATGGCGGACTTTGTGAAACCATAATGGCAGACATTTCACAGTTAGTATAGAAATTAATAAAAACATGTGCATTTCTATTATTTGTACGACGATTCTGATGGTGTAATCAGATTTTCAATACCTTTATTAGTTTAAAGTTTAGTATCTAACTGTAAATTATACAAGTAACACCCAGCAACGAATCTCCAAAATCTAAACGGTGCATCCTATTTCGTCGATCTACGTGTCTTTAGAAAGCTGTAAACCTACATTGGTATGAATTACAGGTATGTAACTTGAATGGTACATGAGTTATTGGAGGTCAAAGTGGCCGATTACTATCGATCGCGTCAGGCCATAAGTACTCCACAGTCACACGAAAAAACGGTTCAAATGGTTCAAATGGCTCTGAGCACTATGAGACTTAACATCTATGGTCATCAGTCCCCTAGAACTAACCTAAGGACATCACACAACACCCAGTCATCACGAGGCAGAGAAAATCCCTGACCCCGCCGGGAATGGAACCCGGGAACCCGGGCGCGGGAAACGAGAACGCTACCGCATGACCACGAGCTATGGACGAAAAAACGGTAGCAGCATGCTTATAAACCATTTATTTGTCTATATCTTTGTTTATATCCAATATATATTATTCATGAAGAAACTGGTTGAATATTTGCTGTGTTTAGAAAGCACAGAGACGTTAGGCTACTGGCCTACCTTTTGCTCCATTCCTTTGATATATGTTTATTTAATTTGTTTATGTATGTAATAATGTGTGTTAGAGCGTGTTTACGATCCATCAGTAGTAATATTTATTTAATTTCAAGTTACTTAAATATAACTCCAGTATTTCGTATGTGTTTCAATCTGTTTGTGAGTGTACGTTGGATTGAAGACATGGGGCTAGCGCTATAGCTAAACACTGCGCTCGTGAATGGGGAGACTGGATGGAAGCGAGTTCGGAACAGTGCGGAGCGCGGGACAGTAGCACAGGACACGAGAAGTGTTGGACAGTACGGGAGAGGACACGGAAAGTGCTGGACGCGACGGCGCGGCGAACGCACGGTCCCAAGAGAGACTTGGAGAGAGTGGAACGGTTTGCACGTGGTCGCTGCAGATAGAAATACTTTGGAGTGCCGACTTGTGCACTTGTGAGATTTCCGTGGCTTCTACAGTGAAGACGTAGTGTACGTTTAGAAGTGAATATGCCGCGAGCAGTGTTGTTTCTAACTAATTACGTGCTGTAGAAATCTATTGTTTTCTTGTTATTCAACTTATATTTTATTTAATTGTTAGACCATCGACACCAATAAGTGGTTTGCAGAAATATACCCCATTCTCAAAAGTACTTCTACTATCGTACTCATCGTTTAAAGTCGTTAAGATAGTACCTGCAGATTTTATTAAATTGCAATCTTTCATTTATAAATATGTATGTCACGTTTAAAATTCGCAATTGCCGAGTGATAGGAACCGTCGACCATTCGATTCGTGTGCAATTTATATTGTATACAGTAGACTCAGCAGTATTTGGCTTGTAATGCTGCAACTACGTATCCCAGCCACTAGACAATGAAACCAGCCAAAACTTTTTGAAAAATTTCAAGTTTGAGTCTGAGGGTACGTTGTTGAGGGCCACCACGTCATCCTTTCATCATTTCATTTTCTCTTATGAAAGCCCGCAGTTCACACTACTTCACAGTGACGTTGCTATTGCCTAACTACATCACAAAAATCTTTACAAAAACGTATTATTTTTTGATAGGTTTCGTTTCCTAACACGTCGGGAACGTATATTCAGGTGAATAAAACCTTGACTATTCAAAGAATTGATATGTTTTACAGCTACGAGGGAAAGTATATTGTCACTTAAAAAGGAGAAAATGTACTTCCACCCGGAAAGAAGCCTGTTTTCACCCGAAAAGAAGTGAAATTTGTCCAGGGAAAAGTGTATTTCAACTCGAGGAGAAGTATTTTTAATTGAGAAATCCGGGAAAATTCCGGTTTTTTTTTTTTGTCGTGTCAGCGTATACACCCTGATTCCACTTACCCAAAACAAATGCAATTTGCAACTTCAGTGGTGTTAAGCGAGAGCTCATTAGAGAGTAGGGTGGAGGTCTGTTGTATTTTCTGATGAAAACTGGTCCTGCCTCGGTGTCAGTGATAGTCGTGTGTTGGTTAGAAAGACTCCAACTGAGGGCCTGCAAGCAACCTATCTCCGTGCTGGACACACTGGACGTAGAACTGGTAAGGTTTCGTATGAGAACAGGAGCACTCTCGTGGCTATTCCACGCACCCTGATTGCAAATCTGTACGTTAACCCAGTGATTAGACCTTTCGTGATGCCATTCATGAGCAGCATTGCAGGGGGTGTTTTGCAACAGGATAACGCTCGCCCACATTCCGCTGTTGTAGTCACTGTCGATATGTTTCCTTGGCCCCATCGGTCATCATATCTGTCTCCAATCGAGCGCATATCGCCATCATCGGATGACACATTCATCGTCACCGAGAAAGAACATGAACCGTCGCTTTATTGATCGACCAATTACAACAGGAAAGGCACTTAATACGACAAACTGAAATCCACACCTGTACGACACAATGCAGGAACGTTTGCTTGCTTGCATTCAACATTTCGACGCTTTCATCGTTGATTAATGGACCAGCATTTCACATTTGCAGTAGATTATCTCGTGTTTACATTAACCTGTGATCTAGGAATGTTAATCATTTAAATATGCTTTCTATACAAATATATTACCGAGATTTCGCCAGTCTACATTCATTATTATTTTAGTGCTGCGATTTTTTTCCGTCTCTATATTTTCGATACACTAGTATCCATAGGTCACTAGAGACAGTAACAATTGTAAAATATGTGGGATTAACTGTACGAACAAACTAGTGGGACGATTGCATAATAAGGATTTGCAGTAAAATCACGTCTTCATTGACTGGTATCTCGTTGATGGAATCTTCTGACGTCATCATCATGTTATGTAACGTTTCGACGAATTTCCTATTGTTATCTTCAGGCGAAATGTCGCATCCACGTGCGGGTCACTCCTTAATAGCAGCTGGACCGCACACACCTCTGATTACGACCCAATGAGGATGCCAGTCGTGTGCTCGTGGAAGAGAAGCACAGCCAGTATAGGGTGGACCCAGTGGGGCGGGGAAGGGTCCGGGGAGTCTGTCCACTCCGTTCACTGCCTCCACCGCTTTCACATCAGAGCGTATCTGATGTACTTTGCTAATGTCACACCCCGTGTGGAACTGAGTTGGAAACTTCTGTCCAATTTGTCACGATCGTCATATGCTGTTATTTCCACTGCCTCGTAGATGTCCGAACCCCGGAATAGTTCGTTCAAACACAAACGTGTGGCCTTTATTGATACTTTGCTCTGCCACTGCAGACTTGTCCGTCTGGCCGAGGCGAATGTTTCTGTGAGATGCATTGCTGCGAGTGACCAAAATACTGGATGCCACACTTGCAAATGATGCTGTACACCCCAGGTGCCAGTAGATCGATTCGGCCATTGACTGATTTTAACCATTGAGCAGAAAATGGTTTATATGCTCTCCGCTATTGTGGAAGTCTTGACCGTGGGTGGCTGAGCATACTGATGGAATGCAGGTGCTTGGTTTCTTCTTCTGTACGGTTTTTTCCTTCTTCTGACTCGGCTAGAGAGCATGTCTTTTTTGTGATTCCGTAGATAGACTTTCCTTATCGCATATGGCTCACTCTCTGCGTACCGGGGTTGAGAGCACGGATTCGTATTACGCTCAATGGTGGCACTTATCAGTGTTCAAGTACAGATCCATGTAAGTCGTCTTCTTGTTGGAGGACGCTGCATTGTGCATTGCAGTTCTTCTTCGTCAGTCTAGGAGCGATGGCATCAGTTTCTTTCCACCAGCATGGTGAACCTAAGAAGTCGAGCGTGTTGTTAAGGTGGAATAGGAATTCTTGTAGACTTTCTTCACCATGCAGCCAGACCACGAACATATCGTCCACATATCTGTAGAACGCTTTTGGTTTTAGGTGTGTGGTTGCGGATTCTGAGACCTGTTTCCTTAAAGTGTTCGATGTATGGGTTAGTGATGCTTGGTGCTAGAATGTATACCACTGCAAAGTCAGACTGTTCGTAGCATTTCCTCCACAATGAAAGTAGGTGGTGGTGAGCACGTGTCGAAACAGGGAACCGTCACGCAGCAGGTCTCCCTTCTCACCTCTTTGGCGTTATAAGGTGGGATCCTACGGATGGCTTGCTCGGGGACCTGTTTTAGGTGACACTGTCCGAACGTGTACAGCCTAGAGTACCAGGATAATGGGAAAGCACTACATAATAACTATTTTTCGCTCAATGGTTAAAATCAGGAATATTCTTAGAGCAGTGAAAGACCAACTAGGGCTGTGGGCACTAGGCATTCACAACATCAGTTGCGAGAGTCACATGCAGTGCAACAACCAAAGGCAGCGATACACTTAGCTGGGCTGTTCTGAATATCTGAGGAACGTTCTCCTCAGCCAAACCGATATGTCTGCGGTGGCGGAGCTTAGTGAAGGACTCAAGTTTGTGCTTGAACAGACAAAGATGCTGTATGCTCGCCTATGTCATCGGAGAGGCAGTGGAAATAAGAGTACGTAACGATTTTGTCAAACAGGACAACAGATTCCAGGTGAGCTGCACATTGAGTCTGGCTTTAGCAAAAATAGCCGCAGAGACATTGGGCAGAATACACAGCGAATGCAATGACTCGAAAACCGGGGGGGGGGGGGGGGGGGGGGGGGCTCTCCAACCAGCCAGCGAGCTCCATTCCACAGGCTGTGACACCTGCTTCAGAGACGTGCAGCTGGTCCACACACTGGGCACCTAACAGAGGAAACTGTAGTAGAGCGGCTGTAAACGAACCAGCTGGACTTGAACATGACACTTCGCCTGATGATCACGAGTACAAAAGTAGTGGAAATGTTACAACAGGAGTCCACGACTCGGCTGACATCCGAAAAGATTTCGTCAATGTTATTCACCGAGAAAGCCAGTAGAATACGTAAAGGCATTCTGAAACAACTTTTTTTTTCGCGATGTCAAGTGATGTAGGTCAATGACCTATTGAAGTCATAATAATTATCAGTGAAGTCATCAGTGATCCCAGAAGTGTTCTGTTTGATTTCATCATTCACATTAGTGGAGAATAGCTCCCCTCCTGACCTTAATCAGGTTATAGTACGTTATTATAAATCCAAGGCGGAGGATGATGGAGGAAATAGTCCAATAGTGTAAGCAGCAAATTTAAAATTAAAAAAAAAAAAAAAAAAAACCTCCGCTCCCGATATCTCCAACCTGTCATATTTCAGTATTAAAAGTCTAATCACAGTGTAGTGCTTAAATCGCTGTAATAACGGTGTCAAATTGCATTATTTCTCATTAGACTGAAATATTAAATTTGCGCCAAATATGCAGTAAAAACTGCATAACTTGCAGATTAAAGTCAAAGATATACATTATTTCCTAAAGACGTTTAACTCTGTAGGAAAAAAAGTACACATATATACCTCTGATCCAATATTAACGTCAACGGAAAGTCAAAGACGTGCTTTATAAATGTAAAATGTTGTACACACTCAGTACATGGTGTTACACCTCCGTCCCTCTCCATTCAGAGCCTAGTATTAAAGTCCATGAGCCAATTGCAGTGTAGGCTCCCCTGGGCTGCGCTGAAATGTATCCAATATTTATCAAAGAAATCGTAAAAATATCTGAATTGCCTAGAATACAGTAACTGGATTCAACTATGTTTGCATTACTCAGTTCCAAAAATTGCATTCACTAGTGTAACTTCCCCACCGAAATTTTTAAATGGTATTATTTTAAATGCTAATGCACATTGAGCTAAGTGTAAGCTCCCCAGAGAAATTTTGAAACACAATAGTTGAATGTTAACAAGAATACAACCTAACGTAACCTCCCAGCAAATAAATTCAATGACAATGACAATTAAACAATAATTAGCAATCTGACCCAAGTATAAGCTCCTCACAAAAAAAATGAAAGTCAATTCAGTGATAATAAAATCTCAGTGACAATGAAAACACAAACAGATCGAAATGTCGATCTTAGGCCCTGTTCGTTAATTAAACTGAAATTCTTACCTTAGTTAAGCTGCATCTGCTCTTATTTATTTTAGCCATAGCTTGGAGGAAATTGATTGCAAAAATTTTGAATTTAAGGGAAGCTTTTCTTTAAGGAATATCAAGGAAATATTTCTTTCATTAAAGAAATTTTTGTTAAAAAATTGCTTTAAAAACCAAAATTATTATTGGGGCGATTGTTGCACAAATTAGTTACAGTTAATTTACATTATTAGCTGAGCGCATTGCTGATTCATTGCCTTGTTTAAATAATAATATACCTCGTCCTGAATCTTGACCAGAGTGCCATGTCGACGCTCGCCGACTCCACACACACAACTGCACTCGACTACTACTGCGGACCGACTACATCACACAACTGCACTGGGCTGCTACTACCGACAGACTGCTGCTCGCAACTGTACTGCACGACTACTACTGACAGAGTACCGCTCGCAACTCTCGTGCGGTCAAGCGCAGACTAGCCACGATAAATGGCTCTTTGGTCAGAGACTCTGCAATGCCTCGCCATCGCCACCACACAACATAAGTGTTTCATAACCCTCCACTGGGGGGGCAAAAATATGGCAGCGATGGTGAGTCATTTGGACTTGCCAAGCGCGTCAAAATTTTTTCTTTAATTAATAAACTTCTACAATTTACAGAATATTTAGATGTAGTACATGAATTAAATGTTGTGCACAGGCACCGAGTACAAAACATTTCAAACAAAGACAAAATGTGAGTACAAAACATAGTAGCAAATCAGAAAACTGTATATACAAATTATTTGACAGATAACAAAGTGCACACGCACTGAAAAAATTCTGTAGCATTTTCAGAACAAATAAACAGAATGGCAGAAAATCATGTTGACAAGTGACATGAGTGCACATGCACTGCAGTTCAGAACATATCAGCAAATGACGAAATGTATATACAATGAGTAACAAATGACATAAGTGCATACGCACTGAAGTATTGAACATACAGAATGAGTACAAATCATATTGAAAAATGAGAAAAGTGCACAGGCACTGAAGTTCAGTAGAAAACATATTAACACATAACATAAGTGCACATGCACTGTAGTTCAGAACATATCATCAAAATAAAAATGTATATACAATATAAAAGACAAGAGTGCACATATACTGTACTTCAGAACAAATTGAAAAAATGTCTTTAGCATTTTCACAACAAATAAACATAATGGCAAAAAAATCATGTCGACAAGTGACATAAGTGTACTCGCACTGGAGTTCAGCAAATCGAAAAAATGTATATCCCATGAACATAAATGATGTTAGCCAAAAAAAAATGATCTTCACTATTAGAATAGGAAAGGGAAGGATTGCATCATGGTTGTAGCACTTTAGATTGCACACAGCTGTTCTGAAAGTCCATATCTTTCCACAGAAGTACAACAACAAGTGACACAATTTGAAGTTCTTTTCCCATCAGAATTTATCAGCGTAGCCAAGACACTGAACTGTCGTAGTAATATTTCCTGTTATCATTTTAGCGGTACATCAGGTACACCAAACAGTGGGACCATAATAACGTCTTCATCGCACACGGTGGTGGACAGCATGTCATGTCAACACCACGCTCTTACAAGGCACACCAACGTAGAATTAGTGCAAAAACCAAATATAGTGCTCCATGATCATGAGGATGGACAGGACAAATGGATATTGCAGTAATTCAGGGTAGTTAGCTCACAAGGTGAAGGACATTAAGTCACATAATAGGCTTCATTGAGAATTACAGTAGTAGTTTGCGGCATTCATAGCCCAGTTATTGAACATTTCTGTACCAAGTATGTAGTATTACAGAATAATGTTCATAAAACTAAATTATTGGCATCATGGGTAATCGTATTACAATTAAAAGTGGCAGTCCTTGGCCAGTTACAAAGCATATTTAGTATGACAGAATAATGTTCATCAGAAGTCTTCATTGAAAAGGAGAGTCAATTATTGGCCTAGCATTAACATAATACATTGAGTGATACAAATTATTGGCACTCATTGGCCATTTACCAAAACATGAAAAGTCAACATTGAAAACAAGAGCTAATTAATGGTATAATTAATAACATAAGTCATTTAGTGACATTAATTACTGGCACTCATTGGCCAGTTACCAAAACATGAAAGGTCATAATTCATTTAATTAGATTGATTATTGGCACTCAGTGGCCAGTAAGTATTGAATATTATAAAACATTGTTCATCATTCAGTATTATTCAGAACTCTCTTAAATGATTAGCATTATTTGAAACTGGTGATACACACCATTAAGAAGTCATGATTAAAAATCAGTTAATTACAGTCATAGCATTAATAATCATGGGCATTATAAGTAGTCTCATTACAATAAACAGTGGCAGTTATTTGCCAGTTACAAAGCATTATTGTATTTTTTTTTTTGTATCATTAAGAAGTCATTACTGAAGTGACATACTATTCAGAGCTGATCAGTATTATTCAGAATTCTCTTAAACTAGTAACATTATTTGGGACTGGTAATACATTTTGTTTTTGTGCTAGCAATGCATTGCGTCGGGTAATTATAAGGGAAAGCAAGAAGAAAAAAAAAATTGTTTCTGGTTTGTTGGTATAAATGAAAATGTGTAACGTCATCCGTCATAAGTCAGCTGTGGCAAGATTATGAAACAAGTAGAGTATATGTAACCACATTCATAGATTTAATGAACAACTGCTTATAGCACATTAATCTCATAAATATTTTCTCCTGCAAAAAATATATAAAAATGGATTATTAAGCTGAAGAGAGAAATGCATTTTATGCTGAAAAGTAGTGAACTTCCAATTAACAGGTAGTGAAATGTGTACAAAAAATGTGTTCCATAGCTGTCCTTTCCAAAACCTTCAGTCATTATACTGTGCAATATAACACTTGCTGTCAAAACGAACTGCAACAAATACTTAAATAACTACATAGCCTAAATATAACTTCAACATTATCCTCATCTGCAAAGAAAAAAACTTCATTATACATCTCATCATAACACCATTATCATCGTCACCTGTAAAGAAAAACTTCATTATTCATAGCAGCATATTCTTCATCATTATTCATCAGCATTCATTATCATCTGCAAAAAATCACTTCATTACTCATTACACAACTATTCCTTATCTCTAGCATATTTCATCACTAAAACTAAGATGTGTAGTTCTGTCTGACAGCCTGCATCAATCACCTTGTATTCTGAAAGAAAAAATTTGTTAAGACTGCTATTCTACCATGAGTATAGTATATTCTTGTTAATGTTTGTTAATCCTGATCCATTTACTCTTCCACATAAAGTTATTGCATCTTCTTTCGTTTATTCCGTAGGTGAAATTCCCATTTCTGTTGAATTTATTTCTTACACGCATCATTTCTTTCTGAAATTGATGAACAAAGATTAATGTCTTGCATTTAAATCATATACCCACTAAATAATGACTGGTTTATGGTGACATAATTAACCATACAGCATAACATGACAGAAAACGTAATATATCAAAACATAGACAGTGTTCAAAGGCAAAATGTACAGAGAATATCACAATGCAGCAGCAAAAAGAAAAATGTAAAACAGTCACGATGTTGAGATGTCAAAGGGCAACAAAAATGTCAAAGTCAACTGGTGTGTGTTATATCTTAACTATTTCACAGTGCATACAAACAAAACTGGAATACAATCATACACACAAAAAAATGGAAAATGTGCACGGTCTGATGTGTAACGACAAGAAGAGCGACCTGCAAACCTTACCTTGCTGGGCACTTGCCAAGAAAAAATACGATAATCATCAGTAATTAGTCATGTGAATATAATTGCATAAGTGGTCATAAAAAATTAGTAAATGGCATTATAGTGTGTTGAATCATAAAGTGTCTTCATTCAATAAAGGGTTTAATATTTGACCAATGGTGGTTGCCTTTCGATTTTCTGGTTCTCAAAGTTTCGACGTGTACAACATTGGGATGAGGAATGCTGCGAATCCGATATGGTCCTGCGTATAGAAGTTCAAATTTACTGCACTTACCTTTTATTCTGCTGGATAAATAGTGTGTACGTACTAATATTTTCTGTCCAATGTGAAAGTCGCGGCGTGTACAAAGCTGTTTTTGCTGTCTTCTCCGGCGCTCTGCGGCACGTTTGATGTTGTTCAGCGCAATGTCAATTATTTCGTGGTGTCTTAGTCGACGACAGGTAGGGAAGTTTACTAATTCTTTAATTTTGTTTGGTGGTTCAACGTTTTTCGGTATAACAGACGGAGATAGCATAGTGGATTCATTTGGAATGGAATTAATTACATCTTGGAATGAGAATATGTGTGTGTCCCAATCAATGTGTCTTTTGTGGCAATATATTCCACACAGTTTACCAATTTCTTTCATTAATCGTTCACAGGGCTTCGAAGAAGCATGGTACTTGGATATATAGATCGGAGAAACGTTTCTAGCTCGTAACATACGTTTCCATGTAACAGAACGAAATTGTGATCCATTATCGGAAATTACTTTCAACACATGCCCTACATGAAATAGAAAATATTTTACAAATGCTTTCGAAACAGTTTTAGCTGTAGCTTTGCGTAACGGAGTAAAAGTAACAAATTTTGAAGTGAGCTCAACAGCGACAAAGATGTAGCAATAACCTCTATTAGTTCTCGGAATTGGACCAAAAATGTCTACTGCGGCCATATGTCTTAATTTAACAGGTATAATGGGATATAATGGAGGAATATGTGAAGTGGTGTCTGACTTAGCTTTCTGGCAAATTTTACAAGACGCTAAAACTCGTCGTATACGTTTTTCCATGTTGGTAAAATAACAGTTCTGTCTCAGTATAAGAAAACATTTTCTTGCTCCGTAATGTGCGTAACTTAAATGAGTGTACCAGATTAATTTGTTAACCAGTTCGTCAGGAATGCATAATAACCAGTTGTTGCTGTCAGGATGAGAGCGGCGAAACAGAATGTCATTGCGTACAGTGTAATGGTTTCTAATCGTAACATTATTCCTATCTTGCCAAAGGTGTTTAATTTCTTTCCACACGTTGTCTTTATTTTGTTCTTGTGCTATGTCCTGTAATGACGACGAAATAAAGTTTTCAAATGCAACTTGTTGAATGTACATGACACTGAAATTTGCTTTGCAGAAGTTGGTTGCTACGTCTTGCTGATTGTTGCTCAGAGAACGCGATAGTGCGTCTGCTGTAACATTTTGTGTGCCGGGAATGTGAGCTATTGTAAAATTAAATTCCTGCAAATAAAGTTTCCATCTGCTTAATCTGTCGTGAGTGAATTTAGCCGAAAGTAAAAATTGTATCGCTCTGTGGTCTGTGTAGACGGTGGTATGTCTGCCATAAAGAAAGTGCCGAAATCTCGTAAATGCCCATACAACACATAGTGTTTCCAGTTCTGTAACGGAATAATTTCGTTCAGCAGGTGACAAAATGCGACTTGCAAATGCGATGTTTTTAATTACTGTTGAACCATCTTCTTCAATTTCCTGGAAAATGTGTGCGCCTAAAGCGGTATTGGAACTGTCGGTGGCAATGGAAAAATTTCTAGTAAGATCTGGGTGCGATAAAAGTGGAGCATTCAACAAAGCATGTTTCAGGTTCACAAATTCAGAATGTGCTTGCTTATCCCATGACCAAATAGTGTTTTACCTGTTAATTGGCATAATCTAGGCGTGTCTAAAGCGGAGTGATGAATAAATTTACGAAAAAAATTACTTAAACCCAAAAAACTGCGTAATTGCTTCTTCGTTGTAGGAACAGTAATGTCACGTAGAGCTTGAAGTTTTTCCGGATCTGGCGCAATGCCTTCCGCTGAAATTACGTGTCCAAGAAATTTTATGGAAGTTTTGCCAAAGTGCGATTTACTGAGATTAACTGTAAGTCCTTGTGCACGAAAAGTTTGTAACAGTTGTTCAAGAATCAGATTGCGTTCAGACCAGTTAGCTTCTGCAATAAGAATGTCGTCTACATACGTCGCGATTCTGTCTTTAATGCAAACGTGTGTCGGATGGCGTCAAAATTAATAACATTTTCGTGAACAAGATTCTGCGTGTCTAAATTATTGCTTACGTTACTGGAATATGCAACCTGTACTGTGTCTGGTCAAATTCTGTCGTACGTGCTATTATTTACGGGAGGATGCTATGGCATTTCGACTATTTGAACTGCTCTGTTATTTCTTACTGACGTGTTACGCTATAGATGACACCTATTGCCTGGTTCATTCATGATTATTTGTTGTTGCTAATGTTCTTGCTGCTGATAAGATAGACTGTTATTAAATGTACGCTGATAATTATGCTCATTATTTTTACGTCTGTCGTAATAGTCATTTCTATACGGTGCATTGCGATAGGAATTGAAATACTGTCTTTTCTGTACGTAGTTGTTCCTTTGCTGCCGTGCGTTACTATTTGTTGGATCTGGGACTATACGTGCATGCGGCGAAACATTAAAGTTTGGTTGACCTTGTAGACTGCATTGTTGGTTAGGTATGCTAAGCGGCTGACTTTCATGCTGTTGTAGTGAAAAACGTCTATTGTTACCAAAAATTGCGTTTGCTGTTAATTTTACACATACTGATGATTACGATTTTTACCTGTTATTAAAATTACGGCGGTAGTTGTCATTACGGGAGTGCCTACTGAAAATTGTCACATTCGGTAAAAGATTTGTCATATCGGGTTTTCATTACATATTCTTAGTTCTAGGTAGAGCAATAGTTAAAGAGCAGTTTTCATAGATATAAAGGATAGTAGAAGAGAAGGCAGCAGTGCAGAAAACTAAAGATGAAATAGCACTACTACAGCTCGGGGCCCTATGCACGCTACGGCACATATTCATTAAAGCGTAATGAATCCCCTGAGGTCTATTACGCACTGCAAATAAATTTTAGCTTTTGCGTTGCAAGCAATAGCGGTAAAATTCCAAAAGTAAATCGCTGTATTCTTGCTAATTCCAGTTTCTGCATAATAGGTAATGCTGATGAAAATACAATAGCAAATTGTCGCCTCAGGTTCAAAGCTAGTTTCTCCATTACAGGTAATAGCGGTGAAAGTACAAAAATAACTTGTCGTATACAGTGCAAATCGTGTATCTGTATTCTGCCATTATTAAATTCCTTACATTTTCTTACAAATGCAAATTGCTTACAATCAACGTTCTCGTCACTGAATTTGATAACACGTTCAGGTTTGTGTGTGAATCTGTTCGTCTGTGTCATTTCGGATTTCAAGTTGCGTAGCTTTTCAGATTTTAAGTCGCGTGGCTTTTCGGATTTTAAGTCGCGTAGTTGCTGTAAATTGCTCAAATTATACGCACTGCGTAAGTCTGACAAATGTTCATAAAGTGGCGTCTGCTGTGATGTGTTATTAACTGAAATATTTTTCTTATCTGTTACCTCTTGCTGTAAATTTGACAAATTTCTCCGTAATGAGTGATTAGCTGAATCGATCTCATTGACTGTCTGTTGTAGATTTTGCAATTCCGGTGTTTGACTGAATGAAACCGGTGAAGTATCGTCTGATTTGTTGTCATTACCACTTTCTATTACATCAATACGACTGGCCAATTCATCATACTTTTCAGTCAGTATTTTTACCTGCTCATCAGTTTTAGTGCCAGAGGCATTAATCTGTTTTTGCAATTTACGCGTAGTTTCATTCAGTTTTTTAACGTCAGCTTTGACGACATCTGAATCCTGTGTTAGTTCTAATTGTTCGAGTCTGTCGGTCACTGTTTGAAAATCGGTTGTGTATGTGTCTGTTTTCGATTTAAGGTCAGAAATTTCGTCACGTAATTCTGTGTTCGACTGTTTGATGGAATTACTTTCGTCGGACACTGTAGCAATATTGTTGTCTATATATGTCTTCGCTTTCGCGAACATTTTACGTTTGTCTTCTTGTCTCTGAGCAGTGATTGTTTCCATGACTTGACGTTTTACTTTATTTTGATCCTGAATAAATTTGCGGAAACGCGTATCACTGTTTTGTATGTGGTGACTAAATCGCTCGTCAATTTGAGTGTTCTGCTGTTCAAATTTCGCGTCAATCTTTTCATCCATTGTGCGCGAAAGTTCTGCTGTCATTGCTTTAAACTCGTCGCGTAATTGTGTAGCTTCTTCAGAGAATTGTTTAGCGACTCCGTTAATTTCGTCTCTAAGTGTTTCTGTTGCGGCTGTTTGCATTTCCCTTAATTCCTGAGCAACAGACCTAATTTCTTCGCTACTTTTTTTTGAACAAGCCTCAATTTCCACGCGCAACTGTTCCTTAGTGTCATGGCACTGCGCGGCAACGGCTCTAATTTGTTCACTAAGCTGTCTGGAATTATCGTCTAATTTTTCATTTAACTGTCTGGAATTGTCATCTAATTTTTCATTTAAGTGTTGTTTGAGTTTTTCGTTATCTTGTTTGACCTGTTCACTAAGTTGTTTGAGATCTTCACTCTGTTGTTTGTTACCCTCACTAAGGTTGTCTTGTTTTTCAATAATTTGGTTAACTCGTTGCAGCAATAGTGCCATAATTTGATCCGAGCCAAAATTAGCATTTCTATTCTCAGTGCTGTTTAGTGGTGTACCTGCAATTGTCGCGCTTTGTGTGACCATTTGGTCATTCTGCAATTTACAAAAAGGATTATCAGTCGGATGTACACTGTCAGACACTATTTCGGAATTAAAGAAATCCGTCGTACTTTGTGTATCCTGTTCATTCTCATTAGACAAATTTGTGTGTTCATCACGTAAATTTAGTAAACCGGTTGTGTTAGGCTGGCCAGCGCTCATTACAATAGAGCGTCCCGCGTCATCGATTGTCGTCCAATCAACAGAGGACATAACCGAGTTCGTTTGTTCATCATTAAGACAAAAGTCATCATTAGTGGTTGGAACGCATTGATTGTCAGTGAACGCAGGATTGTCATCATTACACTGCGTGTCACTAGTACTATCGGTCACGCTGTTTAAGTCGGTAATTTCATTCAAAATACCTCGCGATACACTATTCACAGTCTTTCGCGGCATTTTTACAATAGTCACAATTGTTCACAAAAGAAATAAGCACAGGTGCAAAAAGCAACAAACACAAATACAACAGAGCAACGAATTGCCGTTGACCTGTAGAAAGATAGTCACAAGATTAGTAAAAGCATTGCGCCAAGTCCTAATTATATTTAAGCAAATAAGAGCAGATTCTGACTGTTTTTCAAAAGACTCTCAACGAAATACGATCCTGGCAGGGTCGCCAAGTGTAACCTCCCCACCGAAATTTTTAAATGGTATTATTTTAAATGCTAATGCACATTGAGCTAAGTGTAAGCTCCCCAGAGAAATTTTGAAACACAATAGTTGAATGCTAACAAGAATACAACCTAACGTAACCTCCCAGCAAATAAATTCAATGACAATGACAATTAAACAATAATTAGCAATCTGACCCAAGTATAAGCTCCTCACAAAAAAAAAATGAAAGTCAATTCAGTGATAATAAAATCTCAGTGACAATGAAAACACAAACAAATCGAAATGTCGATCTTAGGCCCTGTTCATTAATTAAACTGAAATTCTTACCTTAGTTAAGCTGCATCTGCTCTTATTTATTTTTGTCATAGCTTGGAGGAAATTGATTGCAAAAATTTTGAATTTAAGGGAAGCTTTTCTTTAAGGAATATCAAGGGAATATTTCTTTCATTAAAGAAATTTTTGTTAAAAAATTGCTTTAAAAACCAGAATTATTATTGGGACGATTGTTGCACAAATTAGTTACAGTTAATTTACATTATTAGCTGAGCGCATTGCTGATTCATTGCCTTGTTTAAAAAATAATATACCTCGTCTTGAATCTTGACCAGAGTGCCATGTCGACGCTCGCCGACTCCACACACACAACTGCACTCGACTACTACTGCGGACCGACTACATCACACAACTGCACTGGGCTGCTACTACCGACAGACTGCTGCTCGCAACTGTACTGCACGACTACTACTGACAGAGTACCGCTCGCAGCTCTCGCGCGGTCAAGCGCAGACTTGCCACGATAAATGGCTCTCTGGTCAGAGGCTCTGCAATGCCTCGCCATCGCCGCAACACAACATAAGTGTTTCACTAGTGAATATACGAACGAGTGTGTGAGACATTCTCTATAAATAATGAAACATCAACATTTGGTTATAAAACATTAATAACAAAGTGGGGGTATGTAGTTGTCGAATATTAGTTTTACCTTCAATTGTATTCGATTCAACCTGAAAACGCGAAATAAAATCAACTCTTGTCTCAGGTCTTAGTTGTTTACTGTAACCAACAGATAGCTTCACTTTTAAAATGCTGCTTGGCGAGTTGTTATCAATGTCACAAACAGATTTCTGTTCTGGACAGAACCGTTCATAGTACGATGCATGAACCACAGCAGAGCCTTAAACTATCAGTCTGCCACAACTATGATGTCACATTATTCCAAGATGTTCTCAAAATACGTAGGCAAAAAGTGCGATCTTTATGCTGAAATTAACTACACATTGCTTCAGAAAGGCCTTACAAATTTGAAAATTCATACTACCTAAAGAGATGATTGTAGTGTCAATGTGTAGGGAAAGACATCAAATTTTATCTAGCGTAGTTCCCTGGTGCCAAATCATACCGTAAGGAGCGCTAGCGGCAGTTGCGTTAAACTCAGCGACAACAGTTCAGCGGAATTTCCTTACAAAGTACGCTAAAGATCCTCCTAGTAGGCCTAGAATTTATGAATGGCATAAATGTTTTGTGAAAACTGGGTGCTCGTTAAGACGTGGGAAATTATCAAGTCGTCCAACCACATCTGGCGACGTCGTTGAGCGAGTGAGACAACGTTTTGTCAATAGCCCTACAAAATCGACCCTTCATACATCTCGCAAGCCGGCCGGTGTGGCCGTGTGGTTAAAGGCGCTTCAGTCTGGAACCGCGCTGCTGCTGCTACGGTCGCAGGTTCGAATCCTGCCTCGGGCATGGATGTGTGTGATGTCCTTAGGTTAGTTAGGTTTCATTAGTTCTATTTCTAGGCGACTGATGACCTCAGAAGTTAAGTCGCATAGTGCTCAGAACCATTTGAACCATTTGAACATTCGCAAACTGCAAATCCCACATACGACTGTTTGGCTATGCTGAGAAAGTTTTTGCCTTTGAAATCGTACAGATTTATGATCGTACAAGCAATTGATAAAATTGCTCGCAAAACCTTCTGTGCGGGTATGTTAAATCGATTACATGAGGATGAATATATCTTGGATAAAATCATCTTTCCTGATGAGTCAACTTTTTAGTCAAGTGGCAAGGTTAAGACCCATGACTGTAGGATTTGGGCAGTGGAAATTCACTTCATACATTGCAAAATGTTCATGATAGTCCAAAACTGAACGTTTCTTGTGCATTGAAGAAGAACAAAGTGTATGGCCCCTTTTTCTTCTTGGGAGAACCATTAACGTAATAGTGTACCTGGATATGATAGAAAAAATTTTGATATTACAGATCGATGAAGACGACCAAGAACGACAATTTTACCTCATGCAAGATGGTGCACCACCCCACTCTAACTAGCTGATGCCCGGCATTTTCTTCGTGACCGCTTTCCATGTCAATGGATTGGCCGTGATGTGCCCATTTCGTAGCCCCCACGTTCCTCAGACCTGACACTACTCGATTTTTTTGTGGAAACTCATCAAGGATATCGTGTTTGTACCCCCTGTGCCGAGTTCTCTGCCTGGACTTCGAGCAAGAATTCACGCCACCACTGAGCAAGTTACACCTGCGCTGCTACAGCGAGTTTGTGAAGAGATTGACTTCAGATAGGATGTGTGCAGAATAACCAACGGAGGCCACATACAACATGTTTAGTTTAAGGCAAAAAACTTGATGTGTTTTACTACAAAATAACACTACACTCAGGTCTTTACCTTATTTTGATAAATTTATATGATTTTTTAAAGTTGTGAAGCTCTTTTTGAAATACCCAGTACTTTACATCATATATGATGTCACAAAATTCTAAAAAAATACCAGAAAATGTGATGTTTATGTTGCAACAGTATATAAATATGTAAACAGCAGTCAGTCTGCATAGAAAGTGCAATGTTTATGTTTATTATCCCAAAGAGTATTCATAAAAATTAGTTTTCCCACCCATGCACCATCATGATTGCGAATTCTAAAGTATATGTCAGGGGTAAGGGGAGAATGAAGATGCTGTATCACTAGAAAAACATAATAGCTAACAGTTATTTCAAAAGTGATTAGGCACTTAGTTGGGGTTAAGTACAAGGAAAAAATTGTAAGGCTCAAATTAATTAGATCTCACATATGATGCTTGTCAAAAATGCCACATTAACTTGTGTCAGAATATGTAATGTTCCCAGTGCAGCGCTATCTAAATGCATAAGTGGTATTCAGTCTGAAACGTGTGTATTATCATCACCTAACGTTTGTTTCCTTCATCAGTTTAGGAGGGGGTAGATAATGAATCACAATAAAAAATAGTGTCAATGGCAAGTATTACAAACAAGCTGCTGCATTGAGAACTATTGCTCGATTAAGTAACATCTGTAATCAACTACATCCGTACCTAATATAACTACCACCACTCTATCTCTCTCTCTCACACACAGACACAGGCACAATATCATTTTCTTTATGGGAAGGAGGGAATAAGGTGTTCGTTTCTAGGGAGGAATAAGGTACTTTATTACGATATGCCAATATGCAGAACGACACAGACCGTTTAGAAGCGCATTCACAAGAGAGATGACCAAAAATCATAACAATGGAAGATGTAACATTTCCAAAGGCAATGTCAGAGTCTATATCTTTAAAATTAATTAACTTACTTGTCATTATGAGTGACATTTCTTCCTTTTTGCAAGCATAATGAAACTTGAAAAGTTAACAATTTCAGGATATAAGTTGGCTGTATTACTTACAACAATGCACATAACTTGCAGGCATATCCAAATATATGCGACTTCTCTATAAAAATTGGAGAAAAATAAAACTGTACCATTATATGTCAGATTTATAACACATTGCAAATAACATGAAGCGTCGCATTAAATATTTCCACATGTAAACTGCCTATATTACTTACGAAAATGCAGCTTGCACATTGATAGTAGTGATAGGAGTTTTTAGGTTAAGCAACACTCGTTTATTATATAAGTTTGAAATGTGCACCGCGCTTGAAAGCTCTATGGGCCTTTAAACTAAGTATTTTCCGCTTCTAAGGTGTCTGTATAACTCGTTAAAGTAAACACACAGCTTGTATACCTATTATAATATGAACGACTTCTGCGAGAGGAAAAAGTAAATTTGTATTACATATAAAATTTCATGTGTGTTGCTTACTGAAACACTCACAGAGCCCATTAATGAGTACTACTGATAAAAAAACTCTTAGGTTAAGGACCACCCTTACGAGTTACACAAGTATTTTATATCTAAGTCTGCTACTATAAAAAATCAACTGTATTCTTTTTTAAAAAGTGATTTTTTTTCAGAATTAACAAAACACACAAACGTGCACTGTCAGAAAAAATTAGTACAACCTTTCAGAGGTTTTCAGTTCACTCCATATTCATTGTTGCAACAGTGCAGATGGAGTACATGTAATGGTTACATTTACAGGTCAATAACGCAAGCGTTTCTGAGTTATCAGGTACCGACCCATACTGAAACACCAGTACTAGTAGGTGGTGTAGTCTCTATGTGTGGCAATGCAGGCGCTGATTCTGGCTTCCAGTTGATCTTACAGATGGCGAATATTGTCCTGAGATACGTTTTGCTTCACCTGCTCGATCTGTCCACATGGTTCTGTAAGAGCTGATGGCTGTCGAGTTGCACAAGTCCCTTCGAGTCCCATCTCATCCCACACATACTCGACTGGAGACAATCCCAGAGATTATGCTATCCATAGAAATTCCTGCACGTCTTGCATTTCACTGGCTGTTTGTGAACAACACATCACCTTCCTGTTGCAAGAACAGTAAAATAACTGGTCTAAGAACTTTCTTCACTTACTGAGCCCTGGTTAATGTCCCATCCAGAAATGCCAAGGGTGAACGAGAGTTGTATATTATAGCATCCCAGACCTTAAGGCTTGGGTGGCGCCGTGTGTCTTGGAGGAATGTACTCTATGGCATACGGTACAGCACTTACGAAGTCTATGTCATATGTGCAAAAGACCATCGCTTGTGCACAGGCAGAATCTGCTTTCATCATCTCTGAAGACCACGGCTGGCCGGTGTGGCCGAGCGGTTCTAGACGCTTCAGTCTGGAACCACGCGACCGCTACGGTCGCAGGTTCGAATCCTGCCTTGGACATGGACGCGTGTGCTGTCCTTAGGTTAGTTAGGTTTAAGTAGTTGTAAGTCTAGGGGAATGATGACCTCAGATGTTAAGTCCCATAGTGCTCAGAGCAAGTTGAACCATTTTCGAAGACCGCGGCGCGCCATGTTATCTTCCAAGTGATCCTCTGATGGCACCATTCGAGCCACGTAATGACGATTTGGCGAGAGTGGAAGATGGGCTAGAGGAGTGCGTGCACAGAGACCCAACGCTGACAACCGGTTTTCAACAGTTCTTCGAGATGCGCATCAGCTCACAAGCTCTTCTAGCTGTACTGTATTAGCAGTACGATCCTCCACTGCTGCTCTTACAATATGACGGTCTGGCGGACGTCTGTGCTGTGTGGGCATCCAGAACCTCATCTATGCGTGTGAGAATGTTCATGTGATCACTGATACCGGCATCGTTGTATGCAGTACGTCCCACTTTTGTGACAATTCTCCGAAAGGACTGTCCTATCTCTCAGAAGGGCACAATTAGATACCTTTCAAAACTGCTCATTTGGTTGTAGAAAGCATGGGGGCATCCTCAGGGCGTGGTTGCTTGCTTGTGTCACACTTCTGCACCACACTGAGCCTTCTGGCTGTGAGCATTCTCTAGTAAAAGGTAAAAACAGCTGACGCTCTGGTGGCTAAGCCACTACGCTGTCTGTTACTGGAAGACGTTGAAACCATTATGAGTACATCTACTGTCGGCCAGATAGCATATACCATCATCAGATCAAAATTGACGCCCTCTTTCTGGGTGTAAATTTTTTTCTGTCAGTGTGAAAAGGGGTTGTCCTATTTGCCATGATGATTTTCAGATACTTTTGACCACAAATGAGAATTAAGTTGTGATTTTTGATAAATGTATTCAACCCCTGTAGTATCGATGTAGTCATACTCTTTGTAAGTCTGTTCCTGAGACCAAAGATATTAGTCAGAGAGATTATTTCTTTTGAAGAGCGTGTGTTGGACAGTCTGGGGATGTACTTGGCATGAAAAGGGTGGAAGCTGGCCTGTCATGTAGTGGGTGAACCGTTACTTAAACAGAATCTTGTGCTAACGTGTTCCGAGGAAAAAAACGAGATTATATTCACACAAGAACGTCAAAAGGGCCATTTTTAAGGTAATTCAGTTTTCTTATATATAATTTTCTAACTGTATAGCTTCTTATTGTTAGAACAGTGCGCATGCCTGAAGTTTTCTAGCAGAAATTTTACAATGAAACACGCGGTTTTATTCCATAGTTGAAACAGTTGTCAAGGACAGTAATTGCACAAGGGAAAGTTATTAAAAAATATTTTGCTAATTTCCCTAGATGTATGAAAGTTATGAAAATGTGTATCGTCTTCATGGCTTAACGAAGCATAGTTATACTTGGAATATTTTCTTCACTTAAAACTTCCGGGCTGATAGGCCATGGTCGATGTATAAAACTCTCCCCTGACATTTCGTCTCCGACTGCGGGAGACATCCTCCGAGGAAAAGCGGCGAACGTCAGGGGTGTGTTACTTACATCGACCACGGACTATCAGCCCTGGAAATTTTAAGTGAAGACAGTACCGGCCGTGGAAGCCTACATTGCTTGGAATCTTTATCTTCATTTATTAGTCGTTAACTTTAGTTCCTAATTTTTCGTTCTTTACTTCCATGACTGTTGTTGTGAACTCGGATTGCACATCGCGAGTTGTGTACTAAGAAGTATTTTGTGAAAATTTTATATCAGTTCATAGGGCTTAATAACAATAGAATGAATTTGCTTTGCAGTCACATAGTATACGTAAAATTTATTGAAAACGAATTTCTTTCTCGCAGACGAATTATTTGATGTACCGGCTGGTGCACATTCCGCATCGTGTAGCGTGAGATTGACATATTTTCCGTTTGAAAATTTAATTTTGACATAGTTCCGTTGCCTTGCACCGAGATTTACGTATTTCGATATCAAATAAGTTTTACAAATTTTTTAGAGATCAACTTGACGCAAATACGAATTTAGGTTTTTACTCATTACTGTCAACTATCGACCTTTCCTGGCAGGATGAGTAATCAGATGGTAGTCTGCTGATTTTTGCAGTCAGAAAAGTGTTGTTTGCACACCATATACATATTAAAATTTCAGTTATAGGCTTTCACTTAGCAATTACTTTCACGGTTTCAGATGCAACAATTGAAGTTATTATAAACAGTGTATTCCATTACAGAACGACAGTTGCTTTTGCATATTTATTATCAGTGAACAACACAGGCAAATTTTCTGGCGAACATTTGTGGTTCTAATTTTTTATTTTTAACACCGATTGTCACATTTATTTTAAAGACTGTTAGTGCAAGTGAGATTCCTTCCTTTTACGCATTTGTAGTGTAATATTTTGCTTAGAATAAGTGATTTTCTATTGATCTTTGCTACTGCAAATGATATACTCTCAGTTAAAAGTATCCTTGTTTATTGAATTTTGAAGTGTTATTTTGACTGTGATTTTTTATGGTATATAATACTTTGTCCTTTACTGATGTGTAGTTATTTCAGTGCACAGTGGTATTATCACAAGATTGGATTTGCATTTGTCCAGTTAATTCTGTCACAGGTATTTTAATATTTGTTCTGTTTCTATTAACATTTGTAGGAAGCGATCATTAGTATTATTTTTGTAGTGTTGATCTTAAGTGTGTGGATATTTCCTTTTTGATTGCTGTATTACTATAACTGCATTAAAATATCAAAAGCTACCATAGCTAGGTCAAATGCCAGAGCTGCAATTGATGTAAAATTTGGTAATTCTGTAGGCAGAGAAGGGACAATTGAACAATGATTCTCTCAAAATAACACAACAAACAGGTTCTGTAGTTAAAGATTTAGTTTTTTCTTCCACAAATGTTGACCAGACTGAGCCAGTCTCTATCCTTTCCTGTAGTAGTGCCAAAGATGGGAACAACGATTTTTTGCAAAGTATTTTGAAGGTATTATCAGAGCACAATAAAAACAAGATAAAAAATTTTAAGAACGTGACAGTATATTTGAAGAACGTAACAGGAGGCTGGACAAAAAGTTAGAGGATATTGCCAGCAGTGCAGAACAGAACAATAAAAAATTGAGATAGGCACTTTTGGTATTTAAGGGAGGAAACTAAACAGGTTAAGCAAAGTCTATATGAGGAGTTCAACCCTGTAATAAATAAGGTACATGCAAAAAATGATTCGTTTGTCGATGCAGAGAATTCTTCCATTCATACCATAGAAATCATACATCATGAAGACATTAGTGAACACAATGAACTGTGTGAGCCAATTAGTAATCAAAATGAGGTACAGAAGTTAGGTGAAACCGACCATAGTTCTGTTAATATAGAGACTGTTGAAGACCGAGCACTAAACGTAAGGGAAATCAGTGATTTGATTGGGTAAGTAATTGCATGCCTTGGTCAGATGATGAAGTGGAAAATGAAACAGATGTGTATACATGTAAAGTGGAAAACATAACTAATGAAATGGTAGTGGATTTTGGTGACACTTTCTGAGGAAAAGCATTTTGTGCAATGGATTCAAAGGAGAGACGAATAAATTTTGCCTATTTTGATAAATGTAAGAGAAACAGTGGTGGAAGAGAAATCAGGACATCTTAATACATCCTATAGTCTCAGTTTA
This sequence comes from Schistocerca americana, assembly GCF_021461395.2. Classification (NCBI taxonomy): domain Eukaryota; kingdom Metazoa; phylum Arthropoda; class Insecta; order Orthoptera; family Acrididae; genus Schistocerca; species Schistocerca americana. Next base: position 744,751,911 of record NC_060122.1, on the reverse strand, counting down.
TATTGGAAAAGTTTCTTTATCAGTGATATTAGACTCAGCTAGTCCTATTTCGGTTATCAGTGAAGCAGCTCCCAGTCAGGAACGAACCAAAATTAAGAGTGGGATTACTGGTAAAACCGTAGAGGTCAGCAACCAAACATGTTTAGATTCCATTTGCCATGGTCATCAGTTCTCTGCCGACTTCTTAACTGTATCCCTTCTTAAAACTCAAATGATACTAGGTGTTAATTTCTTGATTGATTACGAGGCTATTCTAAATTTTGATGATGCTCAGGTGAAAGCTTAAGTCGATGGCAAGTTACTCTGTTTGAAATTCAAGGACTGGATTTCAGAGGAAGAAGAAGACATCAACTGTTTGAAATTTTTATCTTCCTCAAAATCACAATATTCCACTGAACATATTCCATAAATAAAGTACTTCTCAGAAGGTGGAACAGTCTTTTGATAGCTCTTAAATTATGTGTGATAAAGTAGGGGATGTGTAGAGGGAGCTTCAGGAGTAGACAGACAAGAGTTATTCAGTATCTCACGGTCATATTCTGAAGTCTTTGTCAACAAACCTCATTCCATAAGAAATTTACTGTATGAAATTAAAGTCAAATAACATACGAAGTTCTGTTCCACCTTATGCTATTCCACTGGTATGAAGGGGAAAGAGGAAAGAATGACATCCAGTGTAGGTAGAGGAACTTTCTCTCTATGATGGGTACACCATCTGGTGACTGATGCCTCCTCTAGCTGGGTGTTACTATTTCTTCTTCTAATTTATGGTGCACTTGGCTTATTCTATTGTTCTATTTAGGTAACAAGTGTAAATAATCATCTCCTACTATCCTAGTGTACATATAGTGAAGTAAATTTTCAGGCTGGTTGACCTTCCACTACACGAAATCATTTTCGTAATTGTTGATAAATGTAATTTGTTATGAACTTTTTTGTAAACTGTGAATAATGTTTCAGAAGTCTAATACAATGATACCATTTTGAGGTATTTGATGATATTTTATGAAGCTAACAGCACTCAGTTATTCATTGCTGGTAATACAGAGATACGAATTGCACATTCCAGCGCAATATGTATATTGCAAGAAACTGGACGCAGTGGAATGCATGACAGAGAAATTGTAAAGTATGACTTTTATGTTAGGAAATGCTCAGACCAGAAGGTAAAAAATTATGTGCTTATGATGCAGCTGTAATTGTGGGATGAAATAAGGTTTTCAATAACGTAAATGGTACTTATGCTGAGCAATAATGAAGGAATAATATGTACTGAATTATGATGTGCATCTAAGTGGAAAGATGTTATTAAGGATTAATATTTCAGCAAGCCAGTGAGGAGTCGAAGATGTTGTTATTTGAGTAGTGATGATGCACGTGGATATTTTTATGGATTATTTTTTCAGGTAGCCAGTGAGGGGTAAAGGAAGATTGTTGTCACAGTAATGATGTTGTATATTGTTTAGTATGAACTTTACAGGTGTGTACGAGTCAAAATATATATATAAGAACAAATCTTTTCATTCAGAACTGTCTATGTCTGTATTTCTTTGTAAGGAATTTATGCAACAGATAATAGAGTTACATTGTGGCTGACACCAGAGTTTTCGATTTTCAGGAACTTGCAGATTGTTAATGAAAGTATAACTGGCATGTTACTCTTCTATCACCAGGAATGAAAACGGTTTCTTAGTCATAACGATGCCAACGAATTTGACAAATGCTAGGATGATGTTACACTTAAGACTTTTGCTCCAATAGTATAAGGTGTTCACTGATGCATGACTGACAGTAATTGTACTTTTTTAAGGTTTTCTATTCTAAGAGAGTGCATACAATAAAAAGCTATTTTAGTGATCACCATACCTTTTTCCGATGTTATTGATTGTCAGGTATGTAGTAGCTACTGTTCTGGCCAGACAGATAAATGTATGTGACTCAAGAATATGGATCCAAGTCCTTTCATTTATGTTATTTACTTTAAAAATAGAGATGAATACTTAACATTGACTATTGATCAACTGTATACTTCCTTAATCAATGTGGTTCAAATGTCACGCAAATTTTACTGACAGGTCTTATACACAATTGGGGTGACACCCAGGTTATGAGATAATCATTTCTGTGCTTATCATTTCTATTGTATATATTCATTAAGGATTTTGAATAAAGCGTATGTGCATGGAATTATACGTTTCTCAGGACAATTAATTACGATATTAAGAGAAATGTAACAGGTTATCTAATTCCTTTGTAAATTTGCTTCATATATTTTGGACATAAATGGGAAGTTATCTTGGCTAACACAACACACAATGCTTAATGGAGGTAATGAAACTGTGTGAGTATAAACAGTTTGCTGTGACTCTACCTTGAGTGTTACACCATGCCTCAGCTTATGACATGTGGACCAGTGGAACAAAGCTCATTAAGGCCATTCTACAGCAGTGATTGTGGCTCTTCAAATTGTGGGTTTTTGGAGGAGGTTTCAACAAACATACTTATTTTAGCCCTGTGGGTTGTCAATGGAGGAACTAAAGGCAAAGCATTATGATCCCTGAGTCGGCCCCAGGAATGTGCTCATGATACAATGCTGGTGCAGCTGTAATAAGCATGTGTATAACAAAACATTGAAGTGTGTGAATTTTGCTGTGATACTTTTTTCTCCCACTACATGATGTTGTCCTTATAGGTTTTCTCAATAATACTGAACAGAGACAGTTATAAGGAATTTTGTACTGTACTGTAAATGTATGTCTCCTTCTTGTTTTATCTGAACTGATAAAAGTATTCATTTGCCATCATAATATTTTCTTAAACATTCGAACAAAAGATTTTACTAGTTTATAACATTTTGTACCACAGTGCAATTATGAGGTGTTTTCTTACTTCATTTCAACTGAGGGGAGTTCTTACTTGTCCTCACAGTTTCTTTTAAACTTTTGTACAGCTAGTTGTAATGACTTTGTAACGCTTTGTATCTTATTGTAAAACTGTATGTACTTATGCCACTGTATCTGACTGAACTAGATTACTGATGTGCCACAGCAAACATCTTGTTATGCCACATCCTCTGTATCATGACAAATATGTAAAATTACTTCTTACTGGAAGCTTTGTACACTTGTTTGCCTGTATGTACTGTTACCCACATTTCAATTTATGTACCATGTTTGTTTTACTGTGTACCTGTTAGCTGATATTTTGTATACATTGTCACCCAGACCATGTATTTATAATCACACATTTTGCACCATGTGTTTTCAATTGTTTCTTTGGAGAATTTTTTGAGTACCTGCTGCTATTGTGTTAGTAGAAAAACTCTGCAAAACTCTTGTTTAGTACGGGAGGAGCAATGAAAAGGGAATATCCTATTTTCCATGACGATTTTCAGGTAGTTTTGGTCATAAAAGTGAAAGAATTTGTGGATTCGATAAATATACTCTACCCCTGTACTTTTAGTATCGATAGAATCCTACTCTTTAAGTCAGTTCTTGAGACCACAGATGTTGGTAAGAGAGGTTACTTCTTTTGAAGAGAGTAACAGTAGTATGTGTTGGACAGTCTGGCTATGAACTGGATATCAAAAGGCTGGAAGGTTGCCTGCTGTGTAGTGGAGGCAGCATTATTTAAAAACGATTTTGTGCTAATATCTTTTTGGGGAAAGAAACCGAGATTATATCAACAGAAGAATATCAAAAGACCAATTTTCACGATACTTCAGTTTGTTTTTATATTGTTTTGTAAATGTGTAGCTACTTATTGTTAGATCGCTGCCTGTGGCTGCAGTTAGAAGGAGAATTTTTATAATGCGATATATGGTTTTGTTTTATAGTGGAAGCAAGAGCTGAGCAAAGTAATTGTACATGGGAAAGTTATTAAGAAATACTTTGCTAACTTGTCTAGGAGCGAATTTTATGAAAATGTGTATTATTGTCGTATCTTGAGATATAATTTGATACCTGGTACGGTTTGTGGGCCGGCCGGTGTGGCCATACGGTTCTAGGCGCATCAGTCCGGAATCGCGCGACCGCTAGGTCGCAGGTTCGAATACTGCCTCGGGCATGGGTGTGTGTGATGTCCTTAGGTTAGTTAGGTTTAAATAGTTCTAGGTTCTAGGGGACTGATGACCTCAGATGTTAAGTCCCATAGTGCTCAGAACCATTTGAACCATTTGAACGGTTTGTGGGATAATGTAAGATAACTGATGGTCAGCGATCAATGATGGTCAATGATCAGTGATGATCAGTGATGATCAGTGATCAATAGGCTTTATACATCAGGTGTTAAGCACTAAATGTTATGCAATACATGTTAGGTATTAGCCTTGAAGCATTAGGCATTATCCATTACACACTGTCAGACTTTAACCATTACGCATTAGCCATTACGCCTTAGCCATTATATATTGTCCATTATGTGTTAGATGTCATACATTAGGTGTTAGATGTTAGGTATTAATTAGATGTTAGGTGTTAGTCGTTTGCCATTAGGCGTTATCTGTTAGGCATTAGGCAGCAGATGTTAGCTGTTGGGTATTAGCCTTTAGTTGTTAGCCATTAGGCGCTGGGCATTAGCCTCATAGGCGTATGGAGGGTGGTTAATAATCAAATTTTCGCTACTTGGGAGGGCCCCACGAAAAATGAGTGATCGTAGGAAAACGACAATTAGTGAGAAGTTTTGTAAGGACATGCAGAAGAAAAATAACGAATAAATAATTGAAAGAAAAGCATTTCATTTTCCTCATGAGAGGGTAACATTTGTTGACTGTTTAATTTCCGGGCTACTACTGATGCTCAATGCGATGACGGTCTGAATCCAAGACAGCCTGAAACCGCACTAGAGATATCACTTCACACTTTTTCTCAGCACTTTTCGAACTGTGGACCGTGGTACGTTCAGCTGCAGTGACGTAGCTCGAGCACTGCTTGAAGATCGCGCATTGAGTCCAGCATTCTCAATCACGGTAACAATTTGTGGCGCAACTGGGCGTCAGCCTCTTGCAGCAGCAATTCCAAAATCGCCGGTTAATTCTAACTTCCGCCTCATGTTAATACCCGAAGCAGAAAGACGACCTATCCATATTCCTTTAATACGTCGATACTAGCGGAGAGCAGCACCGCTATAGCTGTTGTTTTGAGAAAACAGCTTTACGAGTAGAGTCCTGCTCAGGTTCTCCATTACCATGTTGACTGTCTGCGCCCGGAAAGCACACAGATGCTCGTGTTTCAACCCAACGTCCCTGTACCAGTACCGGCACCTGACGGCTAGTCGTGATACTAACGCTACTGACATTGCAAAACCTGCAGTGCATTGTCTGAACACTACTCCTGTACAAACTGCGCACACAGAATTATAGGACCATATTTTCGAATCACCAAATTATATCCCATTGCTAACTGAAGACAGAAATTTGCCTCTAAAGTGCCTACAGCCTTTCTTTGCAATGAAGCAAAAGTGCGGCACCTATGACATCACTCTGGAACACGGCGACGCTTGAAACATCAACGTGTCGACAAACAAGATCATGTGAGGTTTAAGGTGGGTTAATGACATCACATTGTCACCAAATTTCAACACAGTTCATCTGACGCCACCGTGGACACGTCAAACGATTGGAAGGTCGTCATACTCTCTCTTACCAACATTTCACCACTTCTTTTGACGCCTTTTGTGGAGGTTAGAATAGTGATGCTCAGCGTTGAAATCACGTGGTTTTCTTACATGTGGCCAAGCAAAACATTTAAGACACACAACCACGCAGAATCGACACAAACGACCTCGTGGAGTGGCATAAAGGGCACACCTTCCCTTATAGCTTTGATTTCCACACATTTTGCTACTAAAAACGACAGTTCACTGTAATGAGGGACAGAATGACGTTCTTATCAATCTTTGACACTGCCAACGCCTCACAGACGCTTCGGCCATTCTCTAAAGACGTCGTGAGCGAGTTACCCCATTGAACAAGATTGCACCCCCTATTGAGTGCAGTGCGACAGCAATTTTTGCTTTACTGTACTGTGTGGAACCATATAAGATCGTTCAAAACCAATCGACTGGATTTGAAAGTGATGCAAAGCAGCAAGGAATGCTTATTTTTTTTCAGGCCTCCATGTTTTGTGCCTTCCTGTGCTGTGATCGAGGGGGGATGGGACACTGAAACATGTGTGAATAAAACGGCAAAGGGTCCCTCTAAGACTCTCCAGTTCAGAAAGACCCTCAGTGCAGCCTGCCCATGTTTGTTGAGCACTTAGAAGTGCGCCTTTACAGAGAAGACCCATGATGAGAATCTTAGACGCCTACAGGCAGGCAACCTCTTGACACCTCACCATTCCGACGCACCTACAGCAGGCACCCAAAACTCTCTCAGGAGTGTTCAAATGACACTAACAGTATTGCCGAAATTGGAGTAATTCCATTACGTGTCAATGTCGTACCACTCTGGGATAACGACACAGGAGAGTGCAAAACAGGAAGGCTAGAAAAGCGTATTCACCATTTTCTGCTATGGTTCGCTTTCGAATTTCGTCGAATGGTTTTGAACGATCCGTCGAGGTCCTACGCTATACACCAGATCAAAAATTACGGTCGCACTGCACTCCAAAGGGGTCGATAACGTTCAGCGGGTCTGCCAGCCCACGATGTCCTTAGAGAATAGTTGGGTGTCAGCAGCGTCAAATATATTCAAGGACGTCGTTTTGTTGTTCATTGCACTGCGGACTACTGTTTTCGACCGCAGAATGTGTGGGAATCAAAGCTCCTTGGGAAGGGGAGCTTTCACTGACGCCCTCTTTGCCATTCCCTGAGGCCTTTTCGAGTCGATATCGAGCAAGGGTGTGTCTGAAACGTTTACATTGGAACGTGATTTCAACGACTGGTGCCGCAGTTCTAATCTCCATCGCAGGCGACGACCTTCCTATAGTCCATGATGGAGTTAGGAAAAATTTTGAAGTACTTTAATGTCACCGTAACATCATTAACCCGCCTTACACATCACTTGTACTGAGATACGACCTTTTTTCGCGTATGTCGACGCATTGCTGTTTGAAGCGTTGCCGAGCTCCAGGTTGACTTCACAGACCGCCGCGCTTTTACAAGATTACAGAGGAAGGTTGTAGGCACCTTAATAAAAAGAATTTAATTTATTCGTCGCAATGGGAAGTAACTACGGGGTTTCGTAGAAGTGATCCTTCAATTGCGTTGCGCAGTGTAGCTGGGTACACATACAGTAAATAGTTTTCTGCCTACACTCGCTCAAGCAGCGAAAGTTCAGTTGTAACCACTTTGTGTAATGAAGCAACTCAGATTTTTGTTGTTATTTATGAGAGATATTTTACTAAGTTGAAGTACGTAGAACGTAATGTAACAGAAATATCACGCCTTTCGAATAACTAACTTTGACAGTGTTACCTGTTAATATCGAGGTCTCGTTTTGCTCTATACGACAGAGTATGGTGCTATTTTTTTTTAAATTATACGGCACTGCCTTTATTTATTTATTCAAACGCTGCCGTTTTTACGCTCCCGTAATGAAATCACATTCCCGTTCAGAGATGAAATTACAGAACCCATTTGTTAAAGCCACTGAAAAAATGCCAATTCCGCCTCCAACAATTTTTGTAATGAAATCTCCGTACATATTTATAGATCAAATATCGATGGGTAACATCACCGGCGAAACAAAGGAAAAACTCAAATTCGCTATATTCCACACAACTGTCAGATGCCGAGTCGCTATCACCCATACGAATCTGTCAATTACTCAGTGACGATATTTCTTTCAATGTGACTATGCATTGGCCTGCTCTTTAAATGACCAGGTAACAGACTATGAGTTAAAATTGTGTTTATTGTAACATACTTACTGTGAAACACCTTGGACTACGTGGTTTTACATATACACAGCTCTGCAAAACTTAAGGACGAGACTGATAAATCGACAAGTCCATAGAAATGAATGAAAGTGCGTTAGCATATTACCGGAGGTCTCCCGGTCGTGCATGTTGCGTGAGGTAGCGTGATCATACCGACAAATAAGGCTGGCCCCGCAGAGCTAGGCATTTGAAGGAATGGGAAAACACAGTGTGGTCAATCAGCGAGCACCCGCAGTACAGTGTGGTTGTGTTCATTATTGCAACATTTGGATGACTTCACACGAGGAAGAATCATTGGAAACTGGAAGAAGGACGAAGGGTGACGACTGTAGCCTAGGCGCCTGGTATTAATCACAGCATTGTTTCACGCACATTGGGAGCGTCGCGAACCACAGGCACCTCTGCTTCTACAGCAGCAGATGACCGCTACACTGTGGAACAGGCGAGACTGAGCCCACGTCAAACAGTTTATGCATTAGCAAGCCTGCAAGGTATGCAAGCTCATGCTCCACGGAGGCACTGCGATTGTATAGGGATGGTCTCTTTGCCGGACGACCAGTAACTGGTGTTCCTTTGGCACTCGGACACCAGCGTCAACGCGATGGTGCCAAGAGCAAAGAGACTGGACCAAAATGGAGTATATTTAATCTGAGTAGTGATTTTGGGTGTACCCTCATATGGCGAGTGGTGGGAACATGCATTGCACCTAAGAATACGTCGAACATTGTTTTGGGATAGGATGGATAGGACAAAGAATAATACTGCCAGATGGAACTATCTTAGGGACCCATCAACTTCATCAGAAAGTGGAGCAGATCAAACCAGCAAGCACCCATACGAACGCCTTCAGTGCCCTGCTTCGTGCATGCTGGAGGACGTATTGTGGGGTCAGGGAGAACGCCGTCGCGCTTGCTAATTTTTGATCTGATTGTGTTAGTATTTGCAGTCTTTTTACACGTAACTATAATTACATGTCTCTAATTGTTCTGAGATGCCCGCTAAACCTGCTGGTCAGAACAGGTAATTAGGATTGCGGAAAGGGCCAAATAAGGTTGGGGGCAGTTTCACCTTCTCATTGTAATTATTTGTAATTTAATAACACATTTACAACCAAAGCGGCACATAGTCGAACATTTACCAAATGCAACTCTTTCACGGCTGAAGGCCACCAAACAAGACATCTTAAAAATCAACAAGATAAAAATACAATTAAAATAGCAACTAAAATAATTAAAAAAACATATCACAGCTAGGCAGAAAGCCTCAAAGCAAAGTAGAGAGAACAAACATATACAGGGTGCAATACCAGTGGCTGAAGGCCACAGTTAAGTTTCAAAATTTGAAAAATATATTACCACAATCTTTTGAAGGCAGAAGGCCGCAATGTTTAAGCTTGAAAAATAATTTTAAGAATAAGGTTGCAAGGTTGAAAGCCCACAATTAATTATGCAAAATTTTTAAGAAAAAAGAAAATAACCATAAGCCTTAAATTTTAAGTAGCTGAAAAGAGATAATTAAATACTGGTGGGAAAGAAAATAAAGACAACGGCACTCAGAAGCCTCCAGGGAGGTCGGTCTGCCCTTGTTCACTTAGGTGGCACAGGTGGTGAGCCCAACTACACTTCATCCGTCGTAACCGAACCAGGGGACAGCCACGGAGCGACTGACACAATGACTTGCTTCCCATCAATCAGTACATGAGAACTCAAACACAAATGTTACAGGCGTCATTATCCACAATCAACTATGTATATTGTAAGACGTGTATATTTCTATTGTCTATTGTCAAATCACAATTTGTCATGATGGAAATAATTGTGGTAGCAGGGAATGTCTGCACCAAAGTATTGTTGACGGATACATTTTAAGAAAAGAGCGGGAAAGACCGTGCATTGATTCATTTTGTAATGTTAGCAGGGATTGTCGGCACCAGAAAGCATTGTTGGCAGGAGAGACCGCACTTTAGCGTTCGTAGGAAGTCAGTAGTAAGCGAGGTGAAGCGAGTCGGTAGCAGGTCTGAAGCGAGAGGTTGAGAGGAGCGGTGTGCCTGCCGACCACCAGCTATGGTTTACAAGAGATTATAAATGGATGTACAGAGACATCAACTAACTATTATCGTAAGAGGAACTAATATTATTGAATTATTTTTTTGAGAAACTCAAGACTACTGAAGGTATGTTTGCGCAATGCTAGTTGTAAGATTATTGTAAAAATTAAGTCCCATTTAAACGTTTTTAAATTCATTTCATTACCAACAGTAAATATTTGAAGCGTTTTCAGAATATAATTAATTTTTGCCAGCAATGTTACATTACTGATTATGACCCATCCGAAACTCCAGTCAAATTAATTAGAGAATAACGTCAGCTTTGTTAATATAGAACAACGTCAGCTTTGTTAATAAAGAATAACGTCAGCTTTGGTAATAAATACAGCCACTTATTATGACAGCCCACCAGCAGTTAATAGAGTATAGTAAACCAGAGTAAGTATATTCACGTCACAGTTCGATGTAGCAGTCAGATGGCGATCCAGTAATAGTAAAAAAAAAAAAAAGGAACACTTTTGGGTTATTGCAGATAACGACTGAGGGCCACGACGACGACACATTCTATGTTTCGTCGAAATAATCAGAAAATCACTTTTAATAAGCAGCAATTAAATTTATATGCGAAGATTGAGAAAGAGAATAAATTTCAAAGGGAATATTTCATTTGTTATTATTAAGCAAGAGAGAGAAATACTAAGGGAAGGTTACATAGGTTATTGTAAAAGGAAAGGTTAACAAAAGAGATATAGAGGAGACGGGAAGGTTTCAATATGTATTAAGCTCTCAAAACTACACACCGTGTTGGACAGCGACAACCGGTGAGGAAAAGACACTGCCTGAATTTACGTCAGTGCCCAGGGTAGGTAACCAGAACACTAACGTCCACAAGGCAGAAAATTCCACTGGTACACTCGAATTTTAGTCAACCAAAATAGTTAATTGCACCGCATGGCGGCTAAATTTCAGCAACAGAAACACTCTGTGTTGCTCACAGGAAAACCTCCCCAACAGCAAACCACCGAAACGAACTACCACAACATAAATGGACGTGGCCTGGGTAGTTGAAACCACTACTCAACTTTGACGTCCTGGGTCGGTGAACCACGAAGCTCGTAGCGATCGGACAGCTCCACACACGCTCCGACACTGCGCAGGGCCCCGCAGCGGACCCAGGCGATTGCACCTCACGGAGATGTCCTCCCTGGTCCGCACCAACCGACCGACCGATCGCTGATCCGTCCGCAACTGTTGCTCCGTCGCGACTGCACTGCTGGTGCTTCTCCCACTCACTTCCAGACACACGACGCCGGAAGCACTGGCTCGGACTCAACCATGCAGAGGAAACACGCCCACTGGCTAAGACACATACCTGCACCAGGAAAGGACCTGCCCAAGTTCCACAAGATTGAAGGGGCCCAGAAGCGCTCAGAGAACCAGTTACTCGTCGCGCGATGAGACGACCGACCTCTCAGAGCCAGTATACCGACAAAATGTAAAATAACTTGTCAAAGGACATAACGCGAGCTACACACACAACCTGACAAACACTTGCACGATGACCTAAACGATACCCAACAGTAACTAAGCACACACGAAGACAAATCGGGAGTCGGTGCACACACACACACAGCCGACTCATGAACGATGGGCGAGCCAAAACGCGTCGTCCGGTAGGACGACCGACCGACGATCCACCAAGACCGTGGCCCGGCTCAAGTCATGGGTGGCGGCAATGGTCGGGCGAGCCATGTCGGCGCAGACCTCACTGCTGCTCCAACCTGACTGCACCAGTGCCGCATTGGAACTCCCCGACTGGCAGGTCCGGACTGCGCTCCAGATGCGATCCAACTGACTGGCAGACCCGAACTCGCTATCCGAACCCTTTCAACAAAGAACGACCAGGAAGTAATAGCCGTCGAGCAAAGATACTACGAGAGGGGATATGAAGTGTTGGCAGAAGTGCCAACACCGTGTTGCTAAAGGAGGCCGAAATGCACGCTTTTACGCTCACGCAACTGGAGCGAGGTCAGGAACAGTTAAGGGAATTAATAGTAGCAAATAAAGTACGTAGTTGATGTAATACTTAACATTAATCCATAACTGGAGAACATCGCTTTTGATGGTACATGTTTTATAATTTCAATATTAACTGGTAATGGCGCCTTGCTAGGTCGTAGCAAATGATGTAGCTGAAGGCTATGCTAACTATCGTCTCGGCAAATGAGAGCGTTTGTCAGTGATCCATCTCTGGCAAACTCTGCTGTACAACTGGGGCGAGTGCTAGGAAGTCTCTTGACCTGCCATGTGGTGGCGCTCGGTCTGCAATCACTGACAGTGGCGACACGCGGGTCCGGCGTATACTAATGGACCGCGGCCGATTTAAAGGCTACCACCTAGCAAGTGTGGTGTCTGGCGGTGACACCACAGGATATATTTATACGCGCTGCTATCGCCGGTCACGGGCAGGCAAAGCAGCAACTCAGCGACAGTAGTAATTTAAATTAACGTAGTGAGGCGGAAGTACGTTAAAAATGGTTGTAAAGTACATGATGGCGGGAACACAAGCCATGCACGGCTCAGGTTCTTTGATTCCTTTGTTTCCATTAATTTTGTAAAGTCTGCTTTTTTTTCTTTTCTTAAATTTGTATGCAACACTTGACACGAATAAATAAGTAAAAAACTGTAGACCCACCGGTTAACGTTATTGTGGAGCTGTACTTCTTCCCTACGTACGTCTTTTCTGGGCTGCATTCGGCCCCGCCTTCATTTTTATGGATGACACCACGTGACCGCATTGAACAGCGCTGGCGGAAACGACATTGCAACGAGAGGATACTCGACGGATAGACTGACCTGCCCGTTCTGCCGACTTAAATCTCATCGATCACGTGTGGGACGCGACTGGAAGACGTATCACAGCACCACCACATGCTCCAGTGACCATCTTACAGTTACCAACCGCTTTGGTGGAGGAATGGACCGTGCTACCACTAGAACTCCTTACTGACTTTATGGTCAGCATAGGATCACGTTGTAGAGCATGCACTGTAGTCCGTGGTGATCACACACCCTGTTAACCTTCCTACTGTGAATGGGTCTAACTGACCCAATTCGTTTACTAAAAGTAACACAAAACCGCGATTAATATTTATATTCTAACAATACTTGAGGTAATCCACAGACATACAATTACGTTTTCCCCAATGTTTATTTCTGAATCAAAAATAATTTGGGAGACACACAGCTTTGACACTTGTTGTGAATGGGTCTCTTAGACCCAGGCAGAAATTGACATTCGAATTCCAACAAAATTTTATTTTAAAAAAATGCGATTGTTGCTATATGATCTACAATAGTTCTGAGGTATTTCTCATTGTTGTAAGAATAGGTACAAGTATAACAACTACATCATTAGTCTGACTTCTTGTGTCAAAATGGCTAGACTTTTCTGAGTGATGATGAGTTAGAAAGGCTTTTGAGTCAATCACATGATAAAATGGTAGATGATCCTGCCAATGATACTGATTTTCAAGATTTTCTTCATGGTTCAAGTGATGATGATAACGTATCAAATGGCTCTGAGCACAATGGGACTTAACTTCTGAGGTCATTAGTCCCCTAGAACTTAGAACTACTTAAACCCAACTAGCCTAAAGACATCAAACACATCCCTGCCCGAGGCAGGATTCGAACCTGCGACCGCAGCGGTCGCGCGGTTCCAGACTGTAACGCCTAGAACCGCTTCGCCACTTCGGTCGGCGATAAAGTATCGACTGGAAGTGAGGAGAGTGATGTGATTGAAGTAGATGAAGGCCGAATATCGTTGTCTAAAGAAACTAATGTAGTGAACTATGTATATACGTCGTGTAATGGTACAGTATGGTGTAAAAATACTTCAGCAGAGTCAACAGCAAGGTGAGAACTATAAATATCCTGTAGATAACTGTATTTTATGGGTACTCTATTATTACTCTTCACCGTGTCATAGTCTAGTGGCTAGTGCACCTGGCTGTCACTGTTGTGGTCTCGCTTTCAAAACTAATATCAGTTATAGGTGATTGTTTTAGTGGGGAACGCGACGCTGGGAAAGGCTTTCTCAGGGTTTCCCTTTACCTCCTCATTGTACGATTGTCTAGAACAAGGCCGGCCAAACGCTACACAGTGTGCAGACGTGCGGAAGTGCTGCACATGTGCGCACGTGTGCGACAGCGACATCTGTTATTAGACATGTGTCCTAAATGAACAGCGGCGGATCCACTTCCCTGTTTATGTGGTACAAGCAAGAGCGCAACATATCCAGTCACGTTTACCCCTGGTGACCGTAACCTTAACAGAGAAGTACTGAGAAATGGCAGGTACTGTGAAAAAGCAAAGGACGGGGATCTATGTTCTCAGTCGTTTAAAAATGACTCCGAACTGCAATTCTTTTTTATGGCCGTTGGTGAAAACCCACAGTGTTTGCTGTGCCGCCGAGTAATAGGCGGCCAGCGTTAGTTTTCAATTGAAAGACACTACAATACATATCACAAAGACGAGTGTAGTATACTCAACAGTGAAGAACGGCAAGCAAAATTAAATGTCCTTAAGAAAATGGATGAGACACATCAACTCGATTTTACTGTACATCAAAGTAACTGATACTTCTTGAACTCTTAGTTTCTTGTGTTACATTTACGTCTATTTTACTGTACGCTGCACAATGTACTGTTTTCAATTTTCCAGAATTACAACCACACTAAACCTTCACTACGAGCAAGTTTTAAAATCGCATTAATAATTGCACAATCAGGGAAACCCTTTTCCGAAGGGGAGTTTGTGAAAGGGTGTCTGACTGATGGTGCAGAATTTGTGTGTCCCACAAACGTTAGCAGGTTTCAAGAAATCAGTCTATCCAAACAAACAGTGACAAGATGTATCAGTGCTATGGCCGGCGATGTGCACAGGCAGCTAATAAATAAGGCTAAATACTTTGTTGCTTTCTCTGTTGCACTCGATGAAGCAACAGATCTTACAGATACAGCCCGGGTTGTGATATACATACGAGGTGTCGATAACGCACTTTGTGTAACAGAGGACGTTTTGGACTCAGTATCTTCGAAAGGGACTACTACAGGTGCGGACTTACTCCAGGCTGTCAAGCAAGCGATTGATGGTGTCGGTATGGACTGGAATCTGTTAGTCTCAGTGACCACAGATGGAGTACCATCAATGCAAGGCCATCAGAGAGGACTCATACCGCGGAGGCGAAAAAAGCTAGGGCGCACAGACGAACGTTGTATGGAATTCACTGCATTCTGCATTTAGAGGCGCTTCGTGCAAAATCAGTAACGTTAGCAAACGTGATGCAAATTGTTGCACGTACTGTAAACTATCTGAAGACACATGGGCTTACGCATCGCCAGTTTCGGCGATTCTTGGAGGAATTAGGAGCGGAGTACGGCGACATACCTTACTATACCGAAGTACGCTGGCTCAGTCGAGGTAAAATGCTGAAATTATTTTTTTATTTATGTTTGGTCATAATAACATTCTTACATAAGAAGGGAAGAAGTGAACCTATGTTGGAAGACCCTTGTTGGATATCAGACCTTGCATTTCTCGTGGACATAACATCTCACAAGAACAGCCTGAACGTCAGTTTGCAAGGTGAAAATAATTTAATTTTGACATGTTGGGAAAATTAAATGCCTTTTAAAGGAAGCTTACGCTTTGGAAGAGCCAGCTATTGACAGAAAACACTGCACATTTCCCGACTCTTGGACTGGTCCATGAAAGTGCTAGATTTCAAGAATACGTGTCAATAATTGTAAAAATTAAGCAGCAATTTCGAGCACGATTTGCAGATGTTACGAGTTTCTCTCCTGTCATTTGCCTCTTTGCTCGACCGTTCTCGTCGTCACTTGAAGATGCTCCGAATGATCTACAGATGGAACTGATCGACCTAGAGTGCAATACAAGACTGAAGGACAGGTTCTTTGCAGTGTGAAGTACAAAAGAATTCTACGAAAATTTTTCACAAGAAGAATTTCCACGCCTGCACCGAGAAGCCGCCAGAGTTATGTCCATGTTCGGGTCGACATACGTTTGTGAAAGATTTTTCTCGGTGATGAAAATGAATAAATCAAGGTTTCGATCAAGCATAAGTGATGAAAATCTTCGCAACTGCTTCCGTTTGTCAATTAGCCGAGCTTTTGTGCCCGATATTAACTATATCATTTCTCATGACCAGTGATAAACGTGTATGGATTTATTCCTTTCAGAATTAAAAATTATTGATTACTAACTGTGCATTATTGCCTCATTCTGCTCCATGTTACATTATTATCACGAAAATTGGTCATTAAACCGATTGTTCCAACGTATACTTACGTTCAGGTTTTTTTTTTTTAATAAGATAAGGGCTACGCTCAGTTGAAGTCGATAAAACATAACATTCATATAATTGTCGGTTATTATGCAGATTTCAGACGGAACTGATGAAAGGTATAGCAATAATGGTATTGAAATAATAGGTGATCACCCAGTGGTCTGCGGTTATCATTCTGTTTAGAGGTCAGTGAGACAGAAATTATGTGGGTATAATAGAGGGCACCGAGAATTAGTTATAGGAAACCATGCATTAGTTTAATGTTATTTGAAATCTTGAATAAGGTTCGTTGGAAGTCGCTATTTTTTTTTTTCTTTATTGAGTTTCAATTCCCCCCGAAGGGGGCGGGCTGGCAGCAGCTTACTACGCTGCTCTACAGCCTACAGACTTTTTTTAAATAAAGGAAGAAGAAAGAAACAAGGAAAAACAGGCGATAAAATGGTGATTTAAAGTGTAAAGTGGCGTAAAATTGCGGAAAGTTAAAACAGAAAGCAAAAGGGGTTGGCAATGTAGATAAAAGACACAGGAATCAGACAAGTAACATAGTAGACACACAATTAAAAAACATGGTGACAGTCTGGTTTCTGTTCGCAAGAGATAAAAGGCATACCCAGTGACAGTATGATGGCCGTTCGCAACAAGTCCCAAACAACACAACACGGAACACTCACTGTAAAACACGCACTGTAGAACACTCACTGTAGAACACTGCACGGAAGTGGCAGCACAAAGACTACACTCCTGAGCCAAAGGCATATGGGGGGGGGGGGGGACCTGCAGGAGAGGGAAAAACAAGGAGGGAGGAGAGGAAAAAAACGAAAACGGGGGGAACCAAGGAGGGAGAGTACTAATAAAGAGGGAGAAGGGCAGACGCGAGAGGGAATGAGAGGAGGCAGAGGAGGGAAATGGTAAAGGATGCGGGGGAGAGAAAGGGGCAAAGAGAGGGGAGGGGAGGAAGAAAGAGGATGGAAGGGGGGAGAGGGAGCCCGGGAAAAGGACAGAGGAAAGGAGGGGGAGTGAGGATCAGAGTTGATAGGAGGGGCAAATGGAGGGAGAGAGGGCATCATCCGGGAGGTGGAGTTGATGGAAGCCACCTTGGGAAAGGAGATGTAGGGTGTAGAGATGGAGGGTAGGGGGGACACAATGGTGAAGACGTGGCAGGGGGCGGGGATCGGAGAGGAGAGGAGCAACCAGGGGGTTAGGGGTTTCAAGACGGCGGGAGGTGTAGAGGATGCGGATATGTTCGAGGAATAGGAGCAGATGGGGGAAAGGAATGAGATCATAGCAGATCCGCGTGGGGGACGGGAGGCTTATACGGAAGGCGAGGCGGAGTGTATGACGCTCAAGGATCTGGAGGGACTTATAGAATTTGGGGGGGGGGGGCAGATATCCAGGCAGGACCGGCATAACAGAGAATGCGACGGATTAAGGATTTGTAGGTGTGGAGGATGGTAGAGGGATGCAACCCCCATGTCCGGCCGGAGAGGAGTTTGAGTAGTCGGAGGCGGTTGTGGGCTTTGGATTGGATGGAGCGGAGATGAGTGATCCAGGTGAGGTGACGGTCAATGGTGAGGCCAAGTTAGGTGAGGGTGGGGGTGAGGCAGACAGGCCGGCCACAGACAGTAAGGGAGAAATCCAGGAGCCGGAACGAGCGAGTGGTACGACCTACGATGATTGCCTGGGTCTTGGAAGGGTTGAGTTTCAGTAGCCACTGGTTACACCATGCAGCAAAATGGTCAAGGTGATTCTGGAGAAGGCGTTGGGACCATTGGAGGGTAGGAGCGAGGGCGAGAAGTCGCTAAGTGCTCTCTTTCTTATAGATCAAAAACATTACGCGTATTTACGTGCCGTCAGTCAACCTGCCTTAATAAAAACCCAGGGTTCTTAATTGTATTACTTGTCTTACTGGGTTAAACTGTTAACATAAAAGTAGACGTCTCAATAAGTACACTGTGACAGTATTTTAAATGTTTAATACGCGAAATACCTTCCCATGGTTGGCTTACGAGCTGTGGAGAGAGCACTAGAATGTGCCGGTACAGAGTATCCCAGCGAATGGATAAAGCGCCGTCTCTGCGTAGAAACATGCACTAAATGAACGCTGACGGCTGCGGCGTGCGCACTGTGACCAGGAAGTTGCACATGTGCTGGAGCACCGCACGCGTGCAGAATTTCTGGCCGGCCCTGGTCTAGAAAGATGAAAACCTCTCTCTTACACCATTCCTTGGGGCTTGTACACAGTATACCTTTCCTTTTTCCCTATTGTCATGTTTAGGTTTTATTTTATTTCTCTGTCTTTTATGTCATTGGAATGTATTTCATGCTCGTTTAGTTTGTTTTCCTTTATTTTACGTTTTTATTTTGGGGCTGCAAACATTCTCCGTCCTGCTCCAGGACCTACGAGGTTTGGTCTTCAGTAGACTTACTAACCTAAAATATCGTCATTTCCACTATTCATAAGTGAAGATCTGTTTAAAGTGATTCTGAAGGAAACCAGCAGAGAAATGAAACGGGTATCCCAACTCAAATATGCGACTTTCACTCCTATAACAAGTCAGGAACGGAAGGCTTATTTGGGACTCCTTATATTAGCTGTTGAGCACACAGCTGCTGGAGAATGTCTTGAAGAGCTATGGGACAACAACGGGCGGCCACTTCCTCATGCATCGATTCACTTCAGCGTTCCCATACAATCCGAAATTTTCTCAGATTTGACAACAAAGAAGATCGACTGATTAGGCGATAAACCGACTGCTATCAGGAATCTCTTTCAAATTTTTCTGGAACAGTTGCTTGATATGTTCGTTCCTTACGAAGATGTCACAGTGGATGAGCAATTGGTTCCATTTGCAGGAAGGTGTCCCTTCAGGCGGTATATACCGTCAAAACCCAGAGGGAACATGGAATAAAATTATGGTTGTTATCTGACATAAAAAGAGCATATGTTTGTGCTACAGAAGCATGTACAGAAAAGTTGGAAAATGGACCACGAGAAACAAATCAAGTCAAAAATGTTGTTTTCAGGCTTGGTGAAAGTATTGACAAAACTGGGTGAAACATTACTAGCGATAATTTCTTTACGGACTACACCCTGGCCACAGAACGTCTCCACTGTACGGATGGCATGGTTGTTCTTCATTGCGGAGCGCTGCAGGACTCGTACAAAAGCCCATTCGGATTTATGTTGGAGGAGGAAGGCGGACATCTTGTCCTCCCATTGTTCCGTTTTCCAATGGGCGGGCCGCCGGCAGAATTCACGTTGGAGACGCTTCATGCGATGCTTACCCCGAGGGTCATAAAAGTGCTTCCACGCCTGCGGTAGCAGTTCTTTTGGATTTTGAGTTCGCGGGATAGGGAAAACAAATCATCTCGTTCCTTGGGACAATGGAAGTAGAGGCCTTCATCGCCCTTTGGATTTTTGTGGGTAGGTAATCAAACAACTGAGCCGAAACAAGGCCCCGGGGGTAGACAAAATTCCATTAGAACTACTGACAGCCTTGGGAGAGCCAGTCCTGACAAAACTCTTCCATCTGGTGAGGAAGATGTATGAGACGGGCGAAATACCCTCAGACTTCAAGAAGAATATAATTCCAATCCCAAAGAAAGCAGGTGTTGACAGATGTGAAAATTACCGAACTATCAGTTTAATAAGTCACAGCTGCAAAATACTAACACAAATTCTTAAGAGAAGAATGGAAAAACTGGTAGAAGCCGACATCGGGCAAGATCAGTTTGGATTCCGTAGAAATATTGGAACACGTGAGGCAATACTGACCATACCACTTAACGTAGAAGAAAGATTAAGGAAAGGCAAACCTACATTTCTAGCATTTGTAGACTTAGAGAAAGCTTTTGACAATGTTGACTGGAATACTCTCTTTCAAATTCTAAAGCTGGTAGGGGGAAAATACAGGGAACGAAAGGCTATTTACAATTTGTACAGAAACCAGATGGCAATTATAAGAGTCGAGGGACATGAAAGGGAAGCATTGGATGGGAAGGGAGTGAGACAGGGTTGAAGCCTCTCCCCGATGTTATTCAATCTGTATATTGAGCAAGCAGTAAAGGAAACAAAAGAAAAATTCGGAGTGGGAATTAAAATCCATGGAGAAGAAATAAAAACTTCGAGGTTCGCCGATGACATTGTAATTCTGTCAGAGACAGCAAAGGACCTGGAAGAGCAGCTGAACGGAATGGACAGTGTCTTGAAAGGAGGATATAAGATGAACATCAGGAAAAGCAAAACGAGGATAATGGAATGTATTCGAATTAAGCCAGGTGATGCTGAGGGAATTAGTTTAGGATATGAGACACTTAAAGTAGTAAACGAGTTTTGCTATTTGGGGAGCAAAATAACTGAAAATGGTAGAAGTAGAGAAGATATAAAATGTAGACTGGCAATACCAAGGAAAACGTTTCTGAAGAAGAAAAATTTGTTAACATCGAGTATAGATTTAAGTGTCAGGAAGTGGTTTCTGAAAGTATTTGTATGGAGTGTAGCCATGTATGGAAGTGAAACATGGACGATAAATAGTTTGGACAAGAAGAGAATAGAAGCTTTCGAAATGTGGTGCTATAGAAGAATGCTGAAGATTAGATGGGTAGATCACATAACTAATGAGGTGCTATTGAACAGAATTGGGGAGAAGAGGAGTTTGTGGCACAACTTGACGAGAAGAAGGGACCAGTTGGTAGGACATGTTTTGAGGCATCAAGGGATTACAAATTTGGCATTGGACGGCAGCGTGGAGGGTAAAAATGATAGAGGGAGACCAAGAGATGAATACACTAAGCAGATTCAGAAGGATGTAGGTTGCAGTAGGTACTGGGAGATGAAGAAACTTGCACAGGATAGGGTAGCATGGACAGCTGCATCAAACCAGTCTCAGGACTGAGGACCACAACAACAACAACAACAGGTAATCAACAGCAGTAACCAGATTGACAGGCGTTATCAGGTCGAGATGTCGCTGAGTGGTGTTATTAATGCTCCTGGAAAATTTGTTCCAGTTCGTGATGGTCAAGGTAGAACGGACGTCTAAAGACAGAGCGACGTTGGTAAGTTGCAGGAGTGCGGGGTCGTGGTCAGAGGCCAGTGTTTCCTACGAAAACTGCGCCGCAACATTCTTGAAACTGGCGACATCCAACACGTCTGGCTGGCAGTCGGAGCAGACTGGTATATGGATGGGAGTGTGGAGGCCATAGATCGATTGTGCCAGAGGATCTTCCAGGTCAAGGAGGAGTCTGCCGTTGGGATTAGCAATACGTGAATGCCAAGCCGGATGCTTGGTGTTGAGATCTGCCCCAACAATGAGTTTGTCAAATGATGTCAAGATAAGGAGGTCTGCGGCAAGAAGTGGTAGGTTAGGGCTCAAATATGCCGCAGCAAAAGTTATAGCACCAAGGATGGTAGAAATAGTGACTGCCGTAGCCTGTATACGTTGAAGTGGATAAAGAACGTCGTGATTATGGACGAGTATCATATGTAGAAACATTGCCGTGACTCCACCTCGGTCAGTGCGATGGGAAACCATGCTGCGGAGACGAATGTCGTCGATGGGTTTCAGGTGCGTTTCCACGTGGTGGTAGTATAGGAAAGTGTTCAGTTCATTCATACCTTTAAGGCCATTAGCATTAAAAATACAGATAACTTGATCCCAAGGAGCCAATGGTTGTGCGGTGGGCGATTCGCCATTTAACGTGTCGCTGCTTTGATTTTCCTTTATTGAGATTCGATTCCTCCCGAAGAGGGCAGGCTAGCAGTAGCTTAGTACGCCGCTCTTCAACCTACAGAATTTTTCTTAAAAAAATGAAGATAATAAATAATAAAAGCAGGGGATAAAATCGGTGACTTAAATAGTAAAATGGCGGAAAATTGTGGAACTTAACATAAAACAAAGGGTTGGCGATGTTAATAAAATAAACAGGAAGCAGACAGGTAAAAATAATAGACAGGCGATTAAAAAGGCGACAGTCTGGTTTCTGTTCGCAAGAGATATAGAAATCACGCCCAACGACAGCATGATTTCCGTGCGCAACACTTTGGAAAATATGCACAACACTGAACACTCACTTGAACACTGCACTTAAAAATGGCACAAATATGACACACCACAGCCGAGGGCAGATGGGGGGGGGGGGGGGGGAACCTGGACAGATGATGAGAAAGGAAAGGGAGAAGGAGAGGATAAACGAAGTGGGGGGAGGAGGGAAGGAGCCGACGAGGACGAGGACTCATGAGAGGGGGGGGTGGGGGGGCGACACTAGAGGGAGTGGGGAAAGGCAGAGGAGGGGAAAGCAAAAGGACTGGGGGGGAGAAGGGAGTCAGAGAGAGGATATGTGGTGGAAGAGGGAGCCCAGGGAAAGCACAGAGGAAAGGAGGGAGAGGTGAGGATCAGAGTTTATAGGAGGGATAGATGGAGGGAGAGAGGACCTCATCCGGGATGGGGAGTTGACGGAAGCCACCTTGGAGAAGGAGATGAAGGGTGTAATGGAAGGTAGAGGGGACACAACAGTGAAGGCGTGGCAGACGGCGGCGGTTGGAGAGGAGAGGAGCAACCAGGGGATGAGGGGGATCAAGGTGGCAGGAGGTGTAGAGTATGCAGATACGTTCAAGGAATAGGAGCAGGTGGGGTAAAGGAATCAGGTCGTAGAGGATCCATGTGAGGGACGGGAGGTGTATACGGAAGGCGAGGCAGAGTACATGGCGCTCAAGGATCTGGAGGGACATAGAATTTGGGGTGGGGGCGGATATCCAGACAGGACTGGCATAACTGGCATAACGGATTAAGGATTTGTAGGTGTTGATGATGGTATAGAGGTTCAACCCCCATGTCTGGACAGAGAGGAGTTTGAGGAGTCAGAGGCGGTTGTGGGCTTTAGACTGGATAGAGGGAAGATGAAGGATCCATGTGAGGTGACGGTCAATGGTGAGGACAAGATAGGTGAGGGTGAGGGACAGGCGGACAAGACGGGCGAAGATGGTAAGGGAGAAATCAAGTAGCCGGAACGAGCGAGTGGTACGACCTACGATGATTCCCTGGGTCTTGGAAGGATTGATTTTCACGAGCCACTGGTTACACAATCCGGCAAAAAGGTGAAGGTGATTCTGGAGAAGGCGTTTGGACCTTTGGAGGGTAGGGGCATGGGCAAAGAATGCGGTGTCATTGGCATACTGCAAGACGTGTACTAGAGAGGGGGGGGGGGGGGGGGGGTTGGGGTATATCTGGCGTGTTGCTGAAATGGCTCGGAAATATATACGCTCGCTCGCTAGAAAGCGCAGGCGCAGGCTATATCCAGTGCCCTCCTGCTGGAGAAACGGGCCACGGCCTTCGCATGCAGGCCGTGGGGAAAGCGCCGCCGCCAATCGCGGCACAGCGCGAGCGTGTGCAGTATTGGCACGCAGCTTAAGTGCAAGGAATTCCACTCTCCGTTTGTGATGACTCGGATTCGTTCGTCTGTGGCCGACGATAAGTTAGTGACGCCAGTGATGGTTCCCATGTCTTGTTGAGTTGAAATCCCGTGTTTCTATTAATCTGGTCGTTACTTGTACATATTTCGACTGCTTCTTTAATCATGGAGTTCCAGTAGTTGGAAGTTGACGAAAGGATCTTTGTCTCTCCGTACTTCATGCTGTTTCCCGTGTCAAGACAGTGTTCAGAAAAGGCAGAAGTTTTCGGCTGACCCAATCTTGTGTGATTTCTGTGTTCAGCACATCTCTCCTTAACAGTGTAACACAAATGGTCATTGTATAATTTCCCACACTTGGTGAGCCTCGATGCGGTCTCTTTGTTCACACGAGTACTTCTGGTGGATTCATTACAACTCTCAGGAACTAAGTTTGAGGAGAACATCTTACATCAAGTCAAACATGTGTTTACCTCTAGTTACTTTTTATTTAATGAACAATATTTTCAGAAAACTGTCGGTGCTGTTATGGATAGCCCTCTGTCTCTTACAGTATCTTTTTGTTGAAGACTTCGAGGAAAGAGCACAGCATCAACAAAAGAAAAACGAGGATAATGGAATGTAGTCGAATTAAATCTGGTGATGCTGCAGGAATTAGATTATGAAATGAGACGCTTAAAGTAGTAAAGGAGTTTTGCTATTTGGGGAGCAAAATAACTGATGATGGTCGAAGTAGAGAGGATATAAAATGTAGACTGGCAATGGCAAGGAAAGCGTTTCTGAAGAAGAGAAATTTATTAACATCGAGTATAGATTTAAGTGCCAGGAAGTCGTTTCTGAAAGTATTTGTATGGAGTGTAGCCATGTATGGAAGTGAAACATGGACGATAAATAGTCTGGACCAAAAGAGAATAGAAGCTTTCGAAATGTGGTGCTACAGAAGAATGCTGAAGATAAGGTGGGTAGATAACATAACTAATGAGGAGGTATTGAATAGAATTGGGGAGAAGAGGAATTTGTGGCACAACTCGATAAGAAGAAGGGACCGGTTGGTAGGACATGTTCTGAGGCATTAAGGGATCACAAATTTCGCATTGGAGGGCAGCGTGGAGGATAAAAATGGTAGAGGGAGACCAACAGATGAATACACTAAGCAGATTCAGAAGGATGTAGGTTGCAGCAAGTACTGAGAGATGAAGAAGGTTGCACAGGATAGAGTAGCATGGAGAGCTGCATGAAACCAGTCTCAGTACTGAAGACCACAACAACAGCAGGCGCCAACACTGTCCGTGCGGGCGCTTTGCCGCGATTTGCTGCCATGCTTTGTCCATGCCGCGCATGCGAAGACCGTGGCCCGTTTCTCCGGCGGGGGCACTGGATGTCGCCGTACTCTAGTATTCGTCTACGATCACATTATAGCCCCAAACTTGTCGCCTGCGCTTTCCTAGCGATCCAGCGAATATATTGGCGAGCCACTGCAGCAGCACAGCATGGTAGTAGAAGGAACAGTAGGGGGCAAAAACTACAGCGAAGACAAGTACTGGAACACGTCCAGCAAATGATTGAGGACGTAGGTTGAAGGTGCTGCTTTGAGATGGGGAGGTTGGCACAGGAGGGGAATTCGTGATGGGCCGCATCAAATCTGTCGGAAGACTGATGACTCAAAGGGAGGGGGGGGGGGGGCTGGGAGGTAGGAGAAATACTTACGGCTATCTTCACAGTGTCGGGGTATCTCCAGACACGTCTTCGGCCTGGAATCTCATTGGTTGGAATATAGCTGTCTACAGCTGTGAGTCTCGCTTCGAACTAAGTCCCGATGACCATTGAAGATATGGGTGGAGACGCATTGGACGGTGGTGGATGCTAACATGACTGTCATCTGCCATGCTACCCGACGACTAGGAGCGATGATCTGGAATAGCATTTCATTATTTCATTCCGTAGCAGGACACTTTTGGCTATCACCCACACCGTCCTTAAGGCACAGGATGGATGGATGGATATGGTGTTATGGGCGCTCAACAGTGTAGTCTTTAGCGCCCGCTTAAGGCACACCGACACGTCGACGACATTCTGCGCCCCGTTCTGTTGCTCTTCATGGCAAGCCATCCTGGGCTCACATTTCAGCAAGATAATGCTCGCACACATACGACAAGAGTTTCAACTGCTTGTGTTTGTCCTTGTCAACCCTACCTTTCCCAGCAAGCTAGCCGGATCTCTTCCCAATTGAGAGTGTCAGGAGCATTATGGGCAGGGCCCTCCAACCAGCTAGGGATTTTGACTATCTAACGCGCCAGTTGGACAGAATTTGACACGCTATCCCTGAGGAGGACGTCCGACAACTCTGTTAATCAATGCAAAGCCGAATAGCTAATTTCATAAGGCCAGAGGCTGACCAACGCCTTATTAGCTCGCTCAATTAGTGAAGGTCTTTTTCTTGAATAAATAATCTATTTCTTCTGAGACTGTAATCATTTGTTTATGTGTACATGTATATTACATCTAACGATTCCCAACCCATTCGGATGATTTCTTCATGGTGCGCGGTACAATGAAAAAGCCTAGTCATGAATTCGCTTTCACATAGACGACCATGTACAGACACCAAATGGCAATGATGGATGCCTGGGCGCCGGCCGGAGTGGCCGAGCGGTTGTGGCGCTACAGTCTGGAACCGCGCGACCGCGAATCCTGCCTCGGGCATGGATGTGTGTGATGTCCTTAGGTTAGTTAGGTTTAAGTAGTTCTAAGTCTAGGGGACTGATGACCTCAGAAGTTAAGTCCCATAGTGCTCAGAGCCATTTCAACCATTTGATGCCTGGGGTGAGGATGAACACAGCTTAGCGCCGTTGTACCGCTGTTCCACAGCACTTAATCAATCCCTGCCCGAAGTGTATATCAGGCAACTCTTCAGCAGTCAACCTATCTACATTGTTGTGTATCGCAGTTGCGATGAACTATCATTGCTGGAAAGCAGAACCGAGCAGTACTTGAAAGGTAGTTGCATGTTCACAATCTCGCATCTTTCTAATATTTTGTATGTCCATCCTTTTGACTGGAGATTTCGGTGACCGCGGCCGTTCACTTTTGTAAGAAAATGAAAAGTCTACAACCTTCCTTATGATCTTATTTATTGTGTAGCTACAAGTTTCGGCGCTTCAGGGCGCCATCATCATGTCTTAGTTGATGCTGAAGGGATTATCACGATCCATATATACGCTGGATGAGTGGCCAACATAACTGGTTTACGCAGACTATCTGTAAGTGTGATTTCAGCACTCTATCCATCGACTGCCAACTGACAGCACGACAGTTGGAAATTGATGGCTGGAGTGCTGACATCACACTTACAGATAGTCTGCGTAAACCAGTTATGTTGGCCACTCATCCAGCGTATATATGGATCGTCATAACTCCGTCATCATCAACTAAGACCTGAAAATGGCGCAATGAAGTGCCGAAACTGCTGGCTACACAATATACAGGCTCATAAAGAAGAGTGTAGGAGTTTCATTTTCTTACAATTTCTGATGTTTGGCCTGACGTAAAAAATTGGCAGCAGGTAGTTAGATAGATCGGTTGGACTACGATAGTAGCACACTGAAGTGTCCATATAAATAGATCTTTGCTTCATCCACCTTCGATCTCATTACTTGAGCCTTTGCGGAGTGATTCAGTTTTCTCTTCGTCCTTAATTGTGGTCGCCAACGTGAAATCCACTTCCGGTGAGAGCAATGCATTTGAGGCTTTGTGTAAGCTTTTCCTCGCACCTTGAAGGAGGAAGGCTGTCTTCGCCTGGTCAGCTGCGGCTGCTTGCTGCCGACTGAACCACGTGGGTAGACATCTCGTGAAAACTCTGTATTGATATACGCGTAACTGAGCATCCTTCACCCTGTTTCTCGTTTGATCGTATGAGAATATGAATACCGTGATTACTTTTGATGTTTTCTTACAGCCACTGATTCTCAGTTCATGCCTCTTCTCGTCGAGGATTTGCCATAATTCGAAAAGTTATTCTGCGTTTGGCGGTTCCATCATTCCTCATAGTATACCGATTTCTTTGGTAACTATTGGGGTCCATAGTCTGGTCAAAATAACGATAATGGTTTTGTATAGATAGCAGCCACGGGCAAAACAGTCGTAAGAAAATTTACATGATGGTCGAACGGCAGTTAAAATTGTATCAAGGCTCATGTGGACATCAAAGCCTCTACTATCTTTCCCATATTATTTTATAATCCATCTTTTCAATGTAACATGCACTTGCGGTAATTTTTGGGTGAATTATTAGCTCAGTGAGTTACATTTCGCTTAAGCCTCACACGGTTACGTACTTCATAGTGAACCTTCATATGTTGACCACAAGTATTAAAGTAATGATGTGTGCTGGATCCCCATTATTCTTTGTGATAGTATACACTGAATAAACTAAAACCATTGACGATGGGTCATTTCAACTCTAGTCCAGTAATGCTCCCTTTTTTCTTCCGCCACTCCAAAGCTCTCAGTTGTTCACCTGTCAAGGACCTTATGATGAATCAGTTTTCATAGATACAAAGGTAACTTAAATTTCAGCTTGCAAGATAAGTTTCCCCATACACATAATCTGTTACTCGCAGTCCACAGCTCGCCATCGAATGACTAGCGTTGCTGCTTGTAAACCCTGAGGTCCTGAGATCGAACCTCCGACAGCTTGGAGAGTTTCTGTAGGTGGGGACTGTGTATTTATCATGCCCCCACCATTTCGTCACATCATCATGGACGCACTAGTCGCCAAAAAAAAAAAGACATGCACCAGGTTAGCGAACTGCCTGAAACGCCATACGATCGTTTCATTTGTGAGTCTCAGAGCAGGGCTACAAGACGACCATATAGCACTAATCATTATTATGGGCATATTAGTGTTATCTCACTTCAGGCCTTTAAGGGGAGTTGGAATGCCCTTTCCCTACAATGTTAAATTTAGTGACTTGGCTTCCCTGTATCTCAGGAATCACTGTAGCCTGTGGTATGAAACTTTCACAGAACATTAAATTGTATGTTCTGAGTCTATCGAAGTACAATATCTGCATTTCAGCCACTTCTTTCGAAAATACAATTTATTAATTACACGGTTAAAATTTTGTATACTTTTTTGTGCGTTATCCTAAATAATTTTAATTATACACATCAGTATATTCTACTTTTAGTTCAATAGACTCAGGATGTGTATGTTACCACTCCCTGAAAATTTGAATACTCTACTTGAAGTGATTTCTGAGATTTAGCGAAAAATACAACAGAAAATGTTAATTTTCAGGAATGGCTTCTGAATTTTCAAATGACTGTAACTCACTTAATATGTGCTTTTTTTTTTTTAATCACTCAGAAGCACCCTGCACCATACGGTACATCATCCTCTTGACGTTTTTCCAAGATTTTTCTTCTTTTCTTCTTTCTGGACTCCTTAGTGCTGCATACTCCGCTTTATTAATGTGAACGTTGTCCATCCGTTCAAGTTCTCTGATGCAGTTTGCTCCAGGATTAATTCCCATATGCTATAGCACTTTCACCCTACAAATTCTGCCATCATTTAAAGCGTCACTGACCCCCCCCCCCCCCCCAATTAGTGTCTTCATTCCAACAAAAACATTTTTTTGTAATCGAGTCCATATAAGATTATTGAACAACTCATTGGGATTTTGAGTCTGACCATACAGACACTTCTTCAGTAATTCAGGAATTGCCTGGTCTTTGTAAATAGGTTTTATGATAGCCATGACTGTTGCTTGGATGGAATGTTTATAGGTGTATGAACTCTCTGAGTTCTGGGCATTGCGGTAATTGCACCATGAATCAGGTCCAGGAGGGCGAAGGTGCTGTACTGGTTTTTCAGCAGTCGACAGTCTGTAGAAGAAGGTCGCCCATACTGCCTGCTTCATTTTCAATAAATCCTCAGTATTATTTCTAAAGACCATCCTGTAATACTGCTGAAGTTCATCAATCATTTTGTCTGTCAGCCTGCCTCTTATGGTTTTACCACCAGACAGTTTCTTGTCTCTCAAGCTTTGTTTCAACTTTCTCAACCTGGTGCCCATCCTCTTCTGGAATTGACCAGCACATTTCAGTTTTGTGATAATCTTCTCGCCATAAAAGTGAGCGGCTACTACATTGTAATATGCTTTTGAATCTCCATCACCTAACAACTTAGTGTAACACACTCGCCTTTCGTTCACAGATCGACTAAAAATTTCAGTAGCTGCAGAGGCCTCCATACCACCACTTGTTCCTTCATAATTTCTGTCACGGATACGCCCTTCTTCATTCCCTGATTTACACTTATAACAATGTTTGGTTAAAATCTGGAAATCTATTACCTTTCCAGTATCAACACTGGTCACCGTAGCAATAGAATTCCTGGAACTGTAGCCGCACTTCTGCCAATTGCCATCAATGGCTACTGGTATGTCAGTCGTACCATCATTTATTTGAACAGCTTCTTTTGCAGCACCCTTCATTGACTCACATGCAACAGATTCCACAGCAGCTCCTATAAATCCTGCATACTTGTCGATTTTACATAGTGGGCCTGGCATATTTATCACAGCACACATTGTTTCTCCTGCAGTGTGTCCTTTGCCAGTAGCTCTCAATCCATAAAACCACCTAACATTTACTTCAAAATAATTATCTTTACACTTATTAGAACTCCAAAATGAATGACTATATTTACAACTGGCACAGTTAATAATAACTTTCCTGATACCTCACTGTCTTCATGTAAACTAACCGGCCCTCAACACATTTTACAACACACACATTCACCTAACACCCTTGTTAGGATGTGTAAATCTATCAGAATATAACCTAACCTACCAGTTACAAAACTTTCATTTTGAGAAAACTGTGTACCACAACGTTTTATTTTAATGTTCGAAGCACTAATGGGTGATTCTCTAGATACTGACGAGTTTGCCCTTATTTCATTGTCTGTAAATTCTCACGCCACATGTTGAACAAAATGTATTCCTTTATTTGAAAATCTATTACCATGAAACTCAAGTTTCTTAAAAACACTTCATTTTGGTGTCATACTTCACTTTTTGAGATATTTACCACTCTATTCTTCACTTTGCCCCGGAAAAACGTTAGCACTTCGACATACAACGCGTGTTTATACTATTAAACGATTCGATACTGTTTTTGACAGTGCTGCCAATACAAACACGTAATTTAACCTTAATAACACAGTAGTTCACAACCTTCTATATAAAAAATCTTGAAGTAATGTACATTTTCAACCGGTACAGATTGTATTTAAAAAAATAAAATAAAATACTTTCCATGTGAGTTCATAAGTGACATATATATATATATATATATATATATATATATATATATTTTATAATGAGATAAAACATTTTTCCGTTCTAACTCCCCTTAATATGATGGGATATATTTCCAGGGTAGTGGTCATGCAGTTGTAATTTCTAGGCTATAGATGTGTATTGATGTTCACTTTGTACATTCGAGTAAGATTTAATCTTATTTAACTGGGGCTTCTCTCTTTGGTAGACAGTTCCTGTTTGCTGTGAGATGACTTGATGAAATTACATCTCCTATTCTTCTGCTACGGGATTTGTATATCAGTGCACACATTGACATTGCAGTATTAGAAGGTTGTCCTAAGAATACAAACATGCTCACCACAAAGGCCTAGTAATTTTTCGAACGTTTTAGTACTGAGGTAATGATCAGCGTTTTGCTTACATATTGCATGAATGCTTTAGGGCGAAGCGTAAAGTTAATACTACTGTTGTTAAGAGCAAAACTGGCATGTTTCCAAACTAGACTCAAAGAGCATTCTATCGGCATATGAACTGTTGTGCAGGTATTTTTGTGCTATAGAGATACTAAGATAAATGGGGCTACCAAATGAAACGAAATGCTTTATTCTGTAATGAGGAAACAAAGAATATCGGCCTTTTGTGTGAAAATAAAGTTTTTCAAAAATCCTTAATAAACCTCTGTAATTTGGTTGGTGCGTTTCAGGCTCATGCTGCATGTTATTGTAAACCTTTATTTGTTTTTGTTTTCTTAGTCTTTTGGATCTATTAATTTTATTACTGGCTTTCTATGAGTGTATAAAGTGACTCATTTCATAACCAACCTACTTTGTCTCACATATACTCACAAAACTTGCTGAATTTAATTAAATTACAAATAAAGTGAACACAGAGCCATAAATCAAAAACATATATTTGTACCATACATGCACGTTTGAAAACATACGAGAATATACAGCGCTATTGATTTTTAACGGTAGTTTTCCCTCTTGTTCTGTTGGATATTTTTGTTTTTCCAGTTCATTAATCATTTACCTTCAAAGAGAGAATGTATTAAAACGGTGTTCTTCCAATGTAGAGTACCGCGTAAACTGCATTGCGACGTAATGATAACTGCACACAAAAAGGCGTACAAAGAGGTGTTGAAATTTTTTTTCTGGGGAATCGGTAATTCTCTTTTGAGCGCCTGATTGCACTGCATTGATGCTGAATAGGTGGCAGCTATTTGAAGCTTATCTGTTTCCGTTTCACTTCCATTGTGAAAAAGCACTTCGGTTTAATTACTGCCATTACTGTGAATCTCTGGCCTAACGGCAACAAACTCCTGCGGGAGCGAACGACGCGGCCCGTGCGGCTGCTGCCGCCTCTCCCGGACAGAAGTACCTCCTAATCGGATTGGAGCGCCACTCTAATGCCTCTGACTCGATGTGTACACGTAACCTGTGAATGTTTACTACAGCGCCGCCACTTAGTGACATTCCGCTTCTCTTCTGCAGAAGAGAATTTAACAGGCTAGTTTCCGTTACCGTGCACAACGCCCAGCTGTCGCTCACAGATGGACCTAACAACCTGTATAGCCATATAAGGACTTTATTATAGAGGGTTAGTCAAAAATTACTGTACAACTGCGGAACGATATAGAAATTTATTGAGATAACTTACACGACATTTTGTAGCAAACAACCTCAAATTTCGCATAAAAGTCTCAAGTATCACTTTGGTTCGCTGTGACTACCATTTGTGTGTGATGCGATAAACATCTACATCTACATCCATACTCCGCAAGCCACCTGAGGCGTGTGGCGGAGGGTACTTTGAGTACCTCTATCGGTTCTCCCTTCTATTCCAGTCTCGTACTGTTCGTGGAAAGAAAGATTGTCGGTATCCCTCTGTGTGGATTCTAATCTCTCTGCTTTTAACCTCATGGTCTCTTCGCGAGATAACGTAGGAGGGAGCGATATACTGCTTGACTCTTCGGTGAATGTACGTTGTCGAAACTTCAACAAAAGCCCGTACCGAGCTACTGAGCGTCTCTCCTGGAGAGTCTTCCACTGGTGTTTATCTATCATCTGCGTGACGCTTTCGCTATTACTAAATGATCCTGTAACGAAGAGCGCTGCTCTCCGTTGGATCTTCTCTATCTCTTCTATCAACCCTGTCTGGTACGAATCCCACACTGGTGCGCAATATTCAAGCAGTAGGCGAACAAGTGTACTGTAACCTACTTCCTTTGTTTTCGAATTGCATTTCCTTGGGATTCTTCCAATGAACCCCAGTCTGGCATCTGCTTTACCGACGATCAACCTCATATGATCATTCCATTTTAAATCACTCCTAATGCCTACTCCCAGATAATTTATGGAATTAACTGCTTCCAGTTGCTGACCTGCTATATTGTAGCTAAATGATAAAGGATCTTTCTTTCTATGTATTCGCAGCAAATTACACTTGTCTACATTGAGATTCAATTGCCATTCCCTGCACCATGCGTCAATTCGTTGCAGATCCTCCTGCATCTCAGTACAATTTTCCATTGTTACAACCTCTCGATATACCACAGCATCATCCGCAAAAAGCCTCAGTGAACTTTCGATATCATCAACAAGGTCATTTATGTATATTGTGAATAGCAACAGTCCTACGACACTCCCCTGCGGCACATCTGAAATCACTCTTACTTCGGGAGACTTCTCTCCATTGAGAATGAAATACTGCATTCTGTTATATAGGAACTCTTCAATCCAATCACTCAGTTGGTCTGATAGTCCATATTCTCTTACTTTGCTCATTTTAACGACTGTGGGGAACTGTATCGAACGCCTTGCGGAAGTCAAGAGACACGGCATCTACCTGGGAACCCTTGTCTATGGCCCTCTGAGTCTCGTGGACGAATAGCGTGAGCTGGGTTTCACACTATCGTCTTTTTCGAAACCCATGCTGATTCCTACAGAGTAGATTTCTAGTCACCAGAAAAGTCATTATACTCGAACTTAATACGTGTTCCAAAATTCTGCAACTGATCGACGTTAGAGATGTAGGTCTATAGTTCTGCACATCTGTTCGACGTCCCTTCTTGAAAACGGGGAGACCTGTGCCCTTTTCCAATCCTTTGGAACGCAATTCTCTTCTAGACACCTACGGTACAGCGCTGCAAGAAGGGGGGCATGTTCCTTCGCGTACTCTGTGTACAATCGAACTGATATCTCATCAGGTCCAGCGACCTTTCCTCTTTTGAGCGATTTTAATTGTTTCTCCATCCCACCGGTAATTGGTTTCTTCCCACACTTGTTGCAGCAAATCGGGCGTAACTGGTGCAACGCCACAACAGATTCGATTTTTGAGGTGGGCTTAATTGTTTGGTAGGGGAGGACCATACACACTGTCTTTAATGGAACCCCAGACAAAGACATCCAGAGGCGTCAAGTAATGCGAGCGTTGTGACAATGCGACTCCCCTCCCTCCAAGGCCAGTCCACTGACCTGGAAAGCGGTTATCGAGGAAACCTCGAACTTCCGGGGGAAATGAGGTGGTGCACCGTCTTGCTGGTAGTAAACCATCCCATTTCGATGATCTTCATCTATCTGTGGTCAAAGCTCTCACTAACCTGTTGGACATACACATCAACACGCGGGTGACATGGTAACTTATCACATTGCAGGGACCAATCCGTCTCAACGAAGTTCCTGTGCCAAGATTAAATTGTAGGCCTGCTTGGAGGTTCTTTAGCGTACTGTGTGCGAAATTTACGCCGAACTGTTGTTGCAGAGTTTGTTTCATGAAAATAAAACACACGGCGAGCACGCTCTGCACCAGTGAAAGTAGCGCTCCTGGTGGTGGAATGCTGTACTGACGAACTACGTGAATCAAACTTGAAGCTGATTGTTACAAAATGACACATCTACCGGTACTGTGAGTTATCTCAGTAAGTTTCTATATCGTTCCGAAACTGCAAAGTTCTTTTTGACTCACTCTGTATCATGTCTGAGACTAGAAATGCTGCTTTGTTTGAATATATTGTTTATTACCACCGGTTAATTTCGACGTGATTTCCGTCTTCAGCTTATGTGTGAAAAGGTGAAAAGTACATAGTTTGGTGCAATACTTCAAATTTTTAAGTACATAATTTAACCTATTACAGCATTATGGTTTGCTATGTGCTTCAAATGGTCTTAACATCCATAAGACGTCGATGTCTCAGCTGCAGTCACATTATGGCTTAAGTTTGCTCCTTTGATGCCGTTGAATCTATAGTATATGTCAAACTTTTTTGTTTGAGCAGTTACTTACGTACAGTACCTGTCGAATTATAACAGCTTATTTCATAATGAAGTTTCGTGACAATTGCATTGACTGTTGAGTCATTGATGTTACACGGTTACAGGCTGTTTGCAACTTTTGTATTCTGCCATGAAACGTCGTTATGAAATAAACTTTCATAATTCAACAACTACGTAAATAACTGCTCCAGCAAAAAAATTAACGTCTACTGTAGCTCGAATAACATCAAAGGAGCAAGCTTATACAATAATGTAACAGTAAGTGAGACATTGACGTCAGACAGGTATCAGAGGTACGTAGCAAACCATAATACTACAACAGCTTAAATGATATGCTTAAAAATTTGAAATATTGTACCAAACTAAGAACTTTTCATGGACAACCTAAATCCGTGAATCATTCCGAAATAGGCCTTAAAAAATAAACAATATAATCAAACACTGCAGCCTCTTTGGTTTCAAGTAACATAATAATGTCCTTATACGGCATATACACTGAAGCGCCAAAGAAACTGGTATAGGCATGCGTATTCAAATACAGAGACATGTAAACAGGCAGAATACGGTGCTGCGATCGGCGAGGCCTATAGAAGACAAGTGTGTGGCGCAGTTGTTAGAACGGTTACTGCTGCTGCAGTGGCAGGTTACCAATATTAGAGTTTGAACGTGGTGTTACAGTCGGCGCACGAGCGATGGGACACAGCATCTCCGAGGTAGCGCTGACTTTCCTGTACGACCATTTCACGAGCATACCGTGAATATCAAGAACCCGATAAAACATTTAATCTCCGATATCCCTGCGGCCGGAAAAAGATCCTGCAACAACGGGACCAACGACGACTGAACAGAATCGTTCAGCGTGACAGAAGTGCAATCATTCAGCTGCAGATTTCACTTCTAGGCCATCAACAAGTGTCAGCGTGCGAACCATTCGACGAAACATCATCGATATGGGCTTTCGGAGCAGAAGGCCGACTCGTGTATCGTTGATGACTCCACGTGCTTCATGCTTCGCCTGGGGCCTTCAGCACCAACATTGGACTGTTGGTGACTGGAAACGTGTTGCCTGGTCTGACGTGTCTCGTTTCAAATTGTATTTAGTGGATTGACGTGTACGGGTATGGAGACAACCTCATGAGTCCATGGACCCTGCATGTCAGCTAGGACTGTTCAAGCTCGTGGAGGCTCTGTAATGGTGTGGAAAGTGTGCAGTTGGACTGATATGGGACCCCTGATACGTCTAGATACGACTCTGACAGGTGTTACGTAAGCATCCTGTCTGATCACCAGCGTCTACTCATGTCCATTGTACATTCCGACGGATTCGGGCAATTCCAGCAGGACAATGCGACACCCCACACGTCCAGAATTGCTGCAGAGTATCTCTAGGAACACTCTTCTGGGTTTAACCACTCTCGCTGGCCACCAAATTCCCCAGATATAAACATTATTGAGCATACCTGGGATGCCCTGCAGCATGCTGTTCAGAAGAGATCTCCACCCCCCACGGCTCTTACAGATTCATGGACAGCCCTGAAGGATTCATGGTATCAGATCCCACCAGTACTAATTCAGACACTATTCGAGTCCATGCACGTCGTGTTGTGACACTTCTGCGTGCTCGCAGGGGCCCTACACGATATTAGTCAGGTGTACCAGTTTCTTTGGCTCTTCAGTGTATGACACAGAAGGCCCACATGAGTGCAAACCTGTATAGCGTTCAAGAGTAGTTACATGAGGTGAAACGCTGTATTTATACGGCAAAAATTCTCTTATTTGTAGCGTTAATTTCCTTATACCAAACCGAGCTAGGTGGCGCAGTGTTTAGCACACTATACACACATTCGCGGAGGACGACGGTTCAAACCCGCGTCCGGCCATCCTTGTTTAAGTTTTCTGTGATTACCCTAAATGTTTTCAGGTAAATGCCGGGATAGTTCATTTGAAGTGGTACGGCTTATTTCCTTCCCCATCGTTCACTAACCAGATGGGACCGATGACCTAGTTATTTGGTCCTCTTTCCCAAACCAACCAGACAACCGAATACCACTGTACTCTGTACAGAGTCTTTTCTCTGACTACATTTCATTCATCAAGAGCGTGTCTCAAATAAAACACCCATTTAAGTTTCCATAACATCTCCATAGGCTTCAAAGCGTTTAATTAGTGCTGATTTACTACCTGTGCGAAGAGGTGAAACACACTAGGACTAAGATTTGGAGTGCGTACAATAGTCCCAATACCTCAGTTTTCCTGTTATCATCGTCCTTTTGTGGGTACATAAATTGTCCAAGATGCGCAAGTAAGTACACCATAACAGAAGCGAAACCGTTCCAGTAAACGTGAGTCCACAAACAAGCCCTCTGCGAGAAATTCCGGTTTCGTGGTTACGAGCCGCACCAGATTTCAATACGAAGTATTGTCGCTGGTTGCCGAAATGTAAAGTTTTAGGAAAATTACCTCTTCCCATAAATTTTTTCTAGCAGCGCAAGAAGAAGACTTACACAGTACTCGATAGGTATTATTTTACTCTGTGCAAGTGAATATATAAGACGATTCCGTTCGACACCCGGTTTGAGCTGATCTATCCACCCAGACATTTTTACGATCGTGCAAACCAGGATACACTGCTTTTTCATACATTCAAATCATTACGAGTGGTGAAATTAGCAACAATCTACAGAAAAATATCCCAGAACCTACAGAGAATGCACAGGGTGTTTGTTTTAACTTGAGACAGTTAAATAACTCGAAAATTAGTCATCGTACTAAAAAATGATCTAGAGAGTTAATATTAGTGAAGAAGACACCTGTTTGTGCCACAACTAACCAAAGACTAACCACCACATCTGCATGGGTGATTTCAACTTTATATTTCCAAACGAGAATCCCCCACAGCACTTTTGTTGCATATTCGGATTATCCACCAAAAAAATACGTACGGTTTACTGTTGAATAACAAGTACACTGTTTTTGTTCTACTGATAAATCGTTAGGACTCGTTTTTACATATACATTGTGAATTAAATGGAGAATCAAATGTGTCGTTTCTTAAATGCAAAAAGAGGCAGATTTGATACATGTCGATTACAGTGCCATTTACAACGAATGGGAGATAAAGGGTTGCAAAGAAAATGGGGTTCCTATTTGAAAATACAAAGTTGGTCCCACCCACGCAAGAGGAGTTGTTCACGAGGCGGTGAGTTGTAGCGCAGGCAAATTTTCCCTTTAGTAATATTAACTTTTAACCTAGAACATTTTTTTTTCGTACGGTGCGTCGTTTCCGTTTTACGTAGTTGTCTCAAGCCTTAAAAAAACGTATAATCTCTTATCGACTTAATCGCCGCGTCCCTCTTCAAATATCACCGAGAAATTGATTTTAGTGTTGCCTTTTTCAACTAAACCGGCATCCAAAGCTTTCTCGTCATTAACTCTTCGTGTGAAAGAGACCGCAGTGTTTCTTCTGATGTTCATAGAGCGTCAGCTGTTTCACAAGCCAGTAATTTATGGATAGGTATTTCAGGTACCATTATTAGTAACATTTTTTTGTTAACATGCTTAAATCATTTAATACCTCAACATGCTGTGATGTATAACCTCACTAAGACAATACAAGCATTTCAAATAAATAGAAAAAGTCTTTCAAATAATTTTATTCGGTTTTGGCTTGCTCTTTTCATCTAAAATCGTTTGTTCATTTCTATCCTCGAGCGTCCCATAGCATCCTATACACTTCCTCAGAGTTTTTCATTCACAATTGTGGTTTTCGGATTTAATTCATATCTTCAAGAGAAACACGATCACCTTTGAATTCGACTGCCCATAACATTTTGAAAAACAAGTATGTGACATCATTTTTCATCAGCTTTGAAAATCTCTTCTTTGGCAATAAGCGACACAATAATAAATGTTGATGGGCCAGTGTTCCTGTTCAACTGAACGTACACAACATGGCCGTTTGAATAACCCGCATAACAGAGCAATGATGCGTTTTTTTGCGACATCTAAACGCCAAAGAAAAACATTTCTTGATATCCGTATCACTTTTTTACCATGCCCGAAGGGTGCTACCAACATCAGGGTTACTGCATTACATGTGTTATGATTTGATGATGTACATGAAATAAAATTACAAGGAAAATGAAATTTCGAAGCCATACTTGATGCAGAAGATTATGGTACGACTTCAGCATACTACTGATAATGGCATACAGTCAACATGTCGTACGAGGTATGTTACCACTTTGAGGGTCAGGAAGAATGAGTCATCGATTACATGACAATTTTATACAATCTGATAATCAACTAACACAACAAGAGATACTAAATGAGCGTATCAGATGCGAACTAATTTCCTCTGGACCATTACGCGCGGACTGGTTCTCTGCTTACACCACCTGTTACTCACTTGAAAATGACCATCAGGTCGAAATTGCCGAAGTGAATTTTGAAAAAACGTACAGTCAATGCTGAAAATGAAGTCCTTCAAAAAACGCTGAACGCAGTGGATAAGAACCTGATTCTTCATCTAGGGTTCCACAATACAACGAAATATACTGAAATGGAAACACTAACATATATATATATATATATATATATATATATATATATGTATATGTGTGTGTGTGTGTGTGTGTGTGTGTGTGTGTGTGTGTGTGTGTGTTTGTGATGACGTAGAACATTTTTTACTTTGGTTATATAGTGTAGAACAGGAAGTGTGGCTATGTTTACTTTGCTGTTTTCTATACGAGTTCCTTATGTGAATACTTAGATTTCTTCTGATGATCTTTGAAACAGTTTTATTAATTATATTGTGTGAAACGGAATGCAATAGGCAGAAGTGTTAGAAGAACTGTGGAGCGAGAGACATATCGATAGTTGTCGGCTCGAACGTTGTGTCAGACGGTCACGGATGGCGTGTGAGCGTGGCAGTACGAAAGCAAGTATTGTGTGTAGTAATGGTGTGCGTTTAGCGCGATATCAGTATCGGACTTCCGTGTGTTAGACACAGTTAGAAATTTTTCTTTCTGATGGACATTCTAAACAGACATTGTATTACGCGAGTGCTGATGGTGTTTGCAGAATCATGCTTGTAGCAGTGACAATGCACTCGTGAACATACAGTATTGTCATCTGTTTGGAATTGAACTGCTTTACATAAACTGTGAATTTAATATTGCTCATTTTTCTTGACAACGAAATATGACGTATTCTAAAACACTAACCGCCAACGTGGAAACTGTGAACTGTGTTGCCGGCCGGGGTGGCCGAGTGGTTCTAGGCGCTACAGCCTGAAACCGCGCGACCGCTACGGTCGCAGGTTCCAATCCTGCCTTGGGGATGGATGTGTGTCATGTCCTTAGGTTAGTTAGCTTTAAGTAGTTGTAAGTTCTAGTGGACTGATGACTTCAGAAGTTAAGTCCCATAGTGTTCAGAGCCATTTGAACAATTTGTGAATTGTGTTTCTAAGAAGTGCCTGTTTTCGCGGGAACAGTGTTATCGTGAACAATTAATATTTACAGCAGATTGACTGTCTCACTTCGCAGTTGGCAAATTATAGTAAATGGAATGTTAATTTAAGCACGGTGTATGGACTGTGACAAAGTATCGTGTGTGAAAGTTACTGGTGAACTAATACAACCTTCAAGTGTTGCATAAACAGTTACATTGTTCCGGCCTACGACTAATTGATGCTACGCAACTTAATGCCAAAGCCAGCCGAATTAGGATGTAAGGAAATGAGGATATATAAATGCCGGAGACACGACTTGATGAACGTACAGGATTTGTATCAGCAACTTCAAACTGCTTCTACCGCCGTCGCCACATCACGCCGACCCAGAAGAGATAAGACTAAAAACCATTCCTCTCTTCGAGAAACTCACAATTGTAAACAATTTAATTTCTTCTTGCTTTGTACTAGATTACCTCTTAATGTTTCTCACCGTAAATACACTCCTGGAAATGGAAAAAAGAACACATTGACACCGGTGTGTCAGACCCACCATACTTGCTCCGGACACTGCGAGAGGGCTGTACAAACAATGATCACACGCACGGCACAGCGGACACACCAGGAACCGCGGTGTTGGCCGTCGAATGGCGCTAGCTGCGCAGCATTTGTGCACCGCCGCCGTGTCAGCCAGTTTGCCGTGGCATACGGAGCTCCATCGCAGTCTTTAACACTGGTAGCATGCCGCGACAGCGTGGACGTGAACCGTATGTGCAGTTGACGGACTTTGAGCGAGGCCGTATAGTGGGCATGCGGGATGCCGGGTGGACGTACCGCCGAATTGCTCAACACGTGGGGCGTGAGGTCTCCACAGTACATCGATGTTGTCGCCAGTGGTCGGCGGAAGGTGCACGTGCCCGTCGACCTGGGACCGGACCGCAGCGACGCACGGATGCACGCCAAGACCGTAGGGTCCTACGCAGTGCCGTAGGGGACCGCACCGCCACTTCCCAGCAAATTAGGGACACTGTTGCTCCTGGGGTATCGGCGAGGACCATTCGCAACCGTCTCCATGAAGCTGGGATACGGTCCCGCACACCGTTAGGCCGTCTTCCGCTCACGCCCCAACATCGTGCAGCCCGCCTCCAGTGGTGTCGCGACAGGCGTGAATGGAGGGACGAATGGAGACGTGTCGTCTTCAGCGATGAGAGTCGCTTCTGCCTTGGTGCCAATGATAGTCGTATGCGTGTTTGGCGCCGTGCAGGTGAGCGCCATAATCAGGACTGCATACGACCAAGGCACACAGGGCCAACACCCGGCATCATGGTGTGGGGAGCGATCTCCTACACTGGCCGTACACCACTGGTGATCGTCGAGGGGACACTGAATAGTGCACGGTACATCCAAACCGTCATCGAACCCATCGTTCTACCATTCCTAGACCGGCAAGGGAACTTGCTGTTCCAGCAGGACAATGCACGTCCGCATGTATCCCGTGCCACCCAACGTGCTCTAGAAGGTGTAAGTCAACTAGCCTGGCCAGCAAGATCTCCGGATCTGTCCCCCATTGAGCATGTTTGGGACTGGATGAAGCGTCGTCTCACGCGGTCTGCACGTCCAGCACGAACGCTGGTCCAACTGAGGCGCCAGGTGGAAATGGCATGGCAAGCCGTTCCACAGGACTACATCCAGCATCTCTACGATCGTCTCCATGGGAGAATAGCAGCCTACATTGCTGCGAAAGGTGGATATACACTGTACTAGTGCCGACATTGTGCATGCTCTGTTGCCTGTGTCTCTGTGCCTGTGGTTCTGTCAGTGTGATCATGTGATGTATCTGACCCCAGGAATGTGTCAATAAAGTTTCCCCTTCCTGGGACAATGAATTCACGGTGTTCTTATTTCAATTTCCAGGAGTGTAAAAGTAGTGTATTGTAAAGACTGTTCACCTTCAGTGATTGCTGATCCCACCACTGACAGAAGTTATTGTCATCCTTTCATTTGGTTTCACTTTTCAGTGTACTTGTACTAGTCGTTGCATGCGTTGTGTGTGTCTTTCGAAGGGTGTGCGTCGACGTGTGTTTCAAGTAGTTTAGGCAGGAGAATTTATGTGTGATACTGTGAAATGTGGCCAGCCTCGTAAGTTGAGGTATCTGCCATTGAAGTTATTTTTACTGACCAATTAAAAAGAAGTAGCTTATTCGCCATAGGTTCAAGTAAACATACTAGAGGGAACTTTGAATCTAACAGCTGTCAAAGTACGCGATCTTTGTTTACGTGTGACTTAACATATTTCCATTCGTTCATGTTTAGGTGCAATTTTATCTGAGTTTAACTGTATATTGTGTCCCAATTTATCAAATTAGCTTTAGAGTGTTTTATTGTTTTCCACTGTCAAAGGATTCTATTATCAGAATTTAAACACGATTGGGCAATTTCTCATATAGACGTTTGCTTTTGAAGTTTCCGGAAGTAAAAAGGGTTCTTGGGGTTTATACAATATTAATTTACTTCCTGTAATTTTTCTTCACACATTTTCTTATTACAAATTCACGGTCGTAGTAAACCTCTAGGAAAGGTTTCCTTCGCATATGTCGATCGTGTAGTGACCCCTTTGGGTGCTGTCTATTCGAATTTGCAGAATTTGGACGAAGTTTCGAAATTTTGGCACTAGGAGGCATTTGTTTGGTGGTGTTGTCTATACAGCAAATGCGGTAAATACAATATAACGACAAAAGACGATGAACGAGTAGCTAGCTTCAAGGTGTAGCAAGATGACCAAGATAAAAATGAAGAAGCAGAATTTGTTATGGGAAAAGGGGGTAAAGGACCAGATATTAAAGTGGAACCATGTCTCGAACGGCAAGCAGAGCAGAATGGAAGAGTGGAAAATATGCATTGTTAGCAGAAGTGAAAGAAAGGGGTGGAAGGGTAGAAGCTGGTAACAAATAACTGGGTGGGAAAATAGAAGCTACTGATAAAAAGGTAGAATATGTTACTAAGAAAGTGGAAGTTATTAGTAAATCTCAAAAGAAAATGGGGGAGGAACTAAAAAACCTAGACAAGAGATTTGAACAAAGGTTGAAGGATTTTAAAAAATTAGTTTGAAGAGGGATTGGAAAGGAGAATTTCTGAGGTCAAATTCGACATGGGAAAAGATTTTGAAAAGTTTAAGGATGATGTGAAACAGCATTTAAGGAAACAGAATTCGGGTTAAGGAAAAAACAAACGAAATTCGAGGAAAGGGTGGAGAAGAAACTAAACGGCTTGGGTAAGAATGTAGAAGCCCAATCTAAAGAATATGAGCAAAGAAAGACTGAGGTAAAGGAGTATTGTAATCAAATTGTTGAGGAACGTAGGCAGAAAACTGAAGCATAAGTGAAAGAGATTAAAGAGGCCACTTCTGGGATTGAGAATAGGTTAGGCACGCTAGAAACAACAGTACAGGATAGGAAATGTACTGCTTTTGCTGCGCTGGTGCATGTGAGAGATAGTAGCAACTTAAATAAGATAGTGTTTGATCCTAAGGGGAATGTACATCCGGTGTCCTTTGTAAATAGTTTGAAAAGTCAGTTAGCAGCAGATTGGACAGAGAAAGACAAGATAAGACGGGCCACTGCTTGTTTACAAGGTGAGAGTTTAGATTAAGGGGCTGATGCTCCCAATAAATATGAAACTTTTGATGATTTCGAGTCAGCTTTTATTGGAGAGTACTGGTGCAAAGCGAAACAAAGTGATGTTGTAGAGGCCTTTAAGAGTACTCCATGGCCTGACAGGAGAAACAGAGAGAGTATGAGAGAATATTGTGAAACATTTGGATGGTACTTGGAGCGACAGGGATACTATAGAGGTGCTAATTGGGAAGTTACCGCCCAATAAGAGGTGTGGAGTAGCAGGCCATAAGAACAATGTGAAATATTTTCTGAATAGAGTGAGGGATGTGGATAGATGGCGAACAAATTGTTCATTTATGAAAACAGAGATTCTGAGAGGTATCAGGAGAACCGAGAGCAGATTAAAAGAATGAATCACGTAAATGTGAGAGGTAGAGGAGGGATTTTAGAGGTAGTAACAGAGGTCATGGTAGATGGGGAAATTCTCACGTAGGAAACAGTACCCCACAACATTAAGGGCCCATGCTGGGGTGGGTCGAGTGTCTGGGTCCACTAAAG
This sequence comes from Schistocerca americana, assembly GCF_021461395.2. Classification (NCBI taxonomy): domain Eukaryota; kingdom Metazoa; phylum Arthropoda; class Insecta; order Orthoptera; family Acrididae; genus Schistocerca; species Schistocerca americana. The sequence goes on along the minus strand of NC_060122.1, from coordinate 744,706,984 downwards.
TTGTAAGTTGTCATGATGAGACCAGGGATTTAGTGACGTATAATATGGATAGTGCTAATTAAGGTGATGAGAGGTGTGAAAGACCAAACTTGGTGACTGGAAGGAAAGTCCCCAAGTTAATGGTAGTTATGTAGAATCAGAAGGTTCATGTATTGAAATGTTTTCTCGTATGTATGAAGGAATTAAAGAATATGGAGGGATACAGGGAGATAGAGAAAAGGAAGGTAATGTAATTCAAACTGAAAGTATTGAAAGCGAGGGAGAAAAAAGTGAGGAGTGTAATTGTAGTGAAGAGAAAGAAGAAGGAGTACAAGAAGATGCATTTCTTTTGCATAGTTGTTTGCAGGGAGATAATATAGAAGGAAAAGGGCAAATACCTGAAATTACTGAGGCAGAGACTTTTGTAGAAATAAGGGATAATGACAGGGAAGAGAAAGCTCTACTGGATACAGGTAATGAAATTAGTGCAGTAGCTGAATAATTCTATAACTGTATAAAAGATGGTAATGAGATAATGGATGTACCAGTGTTAGGCTTAAAAATAATAGTTGCCACAGGTAAACTGAGTAAAGTTGTTAAGTGACAGATTATTTTAGAATTTGAACTAGGGGGAGTAGATTTGGTACACAACTTGTTTGTGGTGCCTGGTCTGTGTGGACATTATCTTCGGTATGGATTGGTTAAGGCAAAGCAGAAATAAACTGTGGAGATGGTTTTATAGTTTTGATAATCGAGGGTCAGAAACGAGGGTGAATTTTGAGGGTATTGTCATAGATAACAATTATTTAGTAGGACAATTGAAGATAAGAGTGATGTCAATAGGAATGGACGTTGCGGATTTAGAATTGAACCTAGACTGTTGTGGTAACAAAGATGAAAGAGAAACAATAGAAAAGTTGAAGGTCCAAATGGACAAGGCCTAAGGGTTAAATGAGCAACAGAAGGATGAGCTAAGAGACATTCTATGGGTGAATAGAGAAGTGTTTTCAGACAAGTCAGGTAAAGTTAAGAACTTTAAATGCAAGCTAAATCTGAAACCACAAGAACCCTTTGCAAGAAAACCTCTCCCTATACCGTTCGCTTTGAGAGAAGCAGTATCTAAGGAAATTGAGAGAGTGATTGAGTGTGGTGTTATAGGGAGAAGTAAAAGTGAATACAATAATCCATTAATAGTTGTTGGCAAGAGAGATAGTAGTGTGAAAGTGGTCATAGATGCTAGCATGTTCAATACCATAGTCAGTAGAGAGACTGATCGCCCTGAGAATATGAATGGAATATTCCAAAAATATTACAATATGAATTATATGAGCAGTCTTGATCTGACAGCTGGGTACTGGTAAGTCCCACTCGCAAAGGAGTATAGAAAATATACTGGTTTTTTGATAAATGGGAAATGTTACCAATACACTGTGGCTCCATTTGGTTTAAATATTGGGGTGTCAATGTTCATTCGCGCCCTCGACCAGAGTTGAGTTCCAAAATAACGTTGTATGTGGACGACCAGTTCGTTGCCACTGAGTGTTGGGAAGAGCATTGCAGGTTGTTGGATGAGGTGTTTCAAGCTTTGAGGAAATGGGGCATGACCCTTAGACTTACGAAATTTGAGTTTGCAAGAAAAGAAATAACATTCCTGGGTAGAATCTTGTCTGCTGCTGGTATTTAAGTTGACCCTGAAAGGATAAAAGCAATTAAATAGTGTCCATCTATATAGACTCAGAAGCAGTTGAGGTCGTTACTAGGTCTGTGTAATTTTTACGGAAATTTTGTGTCTGTAAAAGTATTCAACAACCCATGTTTCAACAAACTGCTAAGTCCTAAAGTACCCTTTGTTTGGACAGATGAATGTGAAGAAGCTTTTAACCATCTTAAAGAGGCCATGAAAGAGAATAAGATTTTGCACCATCCTGACCTTAATTAACAATTTTGTCTAGGAACTGATTCTAGTGACTATGGTATTGGAGTTGAACTATTTCAAAATTTTGAGGGTGATGGAAACTAAGATCACAGGACAATTGTTTTTGCAAGCAGATCATTAACGAGGTATGAAAGGAATTACAGTGTGACTGAAACAGATGCTCTCGCAATAATTTGTGGATTCAGAAAAATCAGACACTACCTTAGGGCAACAAAACTGTTATTTACACTGATCACAGAGTTCTTATATTTTTAAGAAATTTAGGTTGATGCATACACAATTGATGAGGTGGACAGTGTTTATGCAACAATTTCAGTTTGTAATAGAATACGTTAAGGGCACACAAAACAAGTACCAGACATTCAGTCAAGGTTACCATTGGGAGAATATGGAGAAGCAAGACAGGAATTAGGTGAGAAATATAAATTGTTCTATACAAAGGGAGTTCCTGGGGAAAAGAAAATAGAAGGCAAGTATATGACGAGATATCAGAATCACGATAAAATATGGAAAACGATAAAGAGGGACTTAGATATGTCAGGTACTAATAATAAACTGGCGAAATATTACAAGGTGGATGATAGGATTTATTTAAGCGAACTAATGAAAATTAAGAGGGTTATGTGTTGGTCCAGTGAGTGCATAGAAGATATAAATGACTATATTCGTATGAGTGATCAAAAGTATCCAGACACCCCCGAAACATGAGTTTTTCGTATTATGTGTATTGTGCTGCCACCTACTGCCGGGTACTCCATATAAGTGAACTCAGTAGTCATTACACATCGTGAGAGAGCAGAATCGGACGCACCGCGGAACTCACGGACATGGAACGTGGTCAGGTGAATGGGTGTCACTTGCGTCATATGCCTGTACGCGAGATTTCCACACTCCTAAACCTCCCTAGGTCCACTGTTTCCGATGTGATAGTGAAGTGGAAGCGTGAAGGGACATGTACAGCACAAAAGCGTACAGGCTGAACTCGCCTGTTGACTGACAGTGACCGCCGACAGTTGAAGAGGGTCGTAATGTGTAATAGGCAGACATCTATCCAGACCATCACACAGGCATTCAAATGCATCAGGATCCAATGCATGTACTATGACAGTTAGGCGGGAGGTGAGAAAAGTTGGTTTTCATGGTCGAGCGGCTGCTATAACCCACACACGACGCCGGTAAATGCCAAACGACACCTCGCTTGGCGTAAGGAGCGTAAACATTGGACGAGTGAACAGTGGAAAAACGTTGTTTAGGGCGGCGAATCATGGTCCACAATGTGGCAATCCTATGGCAGGGAGTGGGTATGGTGAATGGCCGGTGAACGACGTTTGACAGTGTGTGTAGTGACAACAGTAAAATTCGGAGGCGGTGGTGTTATCGTGTGGTCGTGTTTTTCATCGAGGGGGCTTGCACCCTTTGTTGTTTTGCGTGGCACTATCACAGCACAAGCCCATATTGATGTTTCAAGCATCTTCTTGGTTCCCACTGTTGAAGAGCAATTCAGGGATGGCGATTGCATCTTTCAACACAATCGGGAACCTGCCCATATTGCACGACCTGTGGTGGAGTGGTTAAACGACAATAACTTCCCTGTAATGGACTGGCCTGCACAGAGTCCTGACCTGAATCCTATTGAACACCTTTGGGGTGTTTTGGAACGCCGACGTCGTGCCAGGCCTCACCGACAGACATCGATACCTCTCCTCAGCGCAGCACTCCGTGAACAATGGGCTGCCATTCTCCAAGGAGCCTTCCAGCACCTGATTGAACGTATGCCTGTGGGAGTGGAGGCTGTCATCAAGGATAAGGGTGGGCCAATACCATACTGAATTCCAGCGGAACCGATGGAGGACTTCAAGAACTTGTAATTTTCAGCTAGATGTTCGGATACTTTTGGTCACATAGTGTAGGAGAAGAAAATGTATAAAAAAAATTGAAAGAGGGCGTAATTTTTCACAACGTGGTGAGAAGAGTAAACAACCGTATTAAGATGTGTGGCAAATGTCAAAGAGCAAAGGTTACTAATCAGACATGAAGACTTCCCGTGCAAAATGTCAAGAGAGATGACTTAATGGAACTGTTAGCAGATTTTTATGGCCCCTTACCGTAAACAAGAGGAGGTATTTATTATATCTTTCTAGTCTTGGAAGTACTCTCTAAATTTATAAAACTCTATCCTTTGCGCACAGCAACTGGCAAAGTGATCTTGACTAAATTAGAAAAGGACTATCACATAAAGTTTAGTAAACACAAAGCCATACTTCCTGTTAAAGAGTTACAGTTTACGAGTATGAAGTGGAAGGAAGGCCTTGCCAACCACGTAATGACAGTAATACATACATTAACCTACCATTTGGCAGGAAATCCTGCAGCGCGTTGTATGAGGGAAATTGGGCGACTGTGCCGTAAATACTGTAGCAACAAACATATTTCATGGGGAGATATTCTGGTAAATATTGAGGATATAAGGAATACTGTACAACATGATGTAAGGGGATTTAATCCTTATGGAATTATGAAGGGAAAGAGATATTTAGCTTTAGTTGAGGAGAAATTGTCTTTTCCCCACAGAAAGGAATTAAGTTGGGATGAGAAAAAGAAAAGAATGAAAGAATTGGTAGAATAGAAGTTGGAGGAAAGGAGGAGGCGAAACGATGAGAAAATAAAGAAAATTGATATTGGCAATGACAATGCACTCTTGAACAGACAGTATTGTCGTCCGTTTGGATTGAACTACATTACATAAACTGTGAATTTAACATTGCTCATTTTTCGTGACAACGAAATATGACGTATGCTAAAACACTAACCACCAATGTGAAAATGGTGAACTGTGTTGCTACGTAAGTGACGGTTTCCACGGCAACATTGTTATTGTGAACCATAAATGTTAACAGCAGATTGACTGTCTAACTTCGCAATTGGTTAATTATAATAAATGGAATGTTAATTTAAACACGGTGGACTGTGCCAAACTATCATGTGTAAAAGTTACAGCTGAACTAATACGACCTTCAAGTGCTGCATAAACTGTTACTTTGTTCCAGCCTACAACTAATTGATGCTACGCAGCTTAGTTTTACTGCCAGCCGAATTAGGATCTAAGGTAAAGAGGATATATTAATGCCACGGACACGACTGGGTTAAATTACAGGATTCGTATCAGCAACTTCAAGCTGCTTCTACCGCCGTCGCCACATCACACTGACCCAGAACAGATAAGACTCAAAACCGTTCCTCTCTTCGAGAAACTCACAGCTCCAAACAATTTAATTTCTTCTTCTTTGTAATAGACTATCTCTTAATGTTTCTCTCCATGAATAAAAGTAGTGTATTGTTGTGGTGGCTTCTGCCACCAAATGTATCAGGATGACCAAATGTAGAGAGGTGACACCAAATGTTGTGGATGAGTCAGGAGGTGCCGTATTAAAACTTGGTGAGAACTTTTCAGACGATTTCTTTGTTTCCACTACAGTGCTCTGCTTACCTTAATCTGCGTCACAGGGCCCTGCAATGCTGAGGAAGCACCCCAGTGGCCTGTGTAATGCAACGCTGTCTCGTGCCAGCCTTGGCCAGCCTGCTGAGTTCTGATGATGTCAGGATGGCTGCACCAGCAGCCGACTCAGCACTGCTCGTTGTGGGCCGCGAGCGGCCAACTGCGTCCTTCTCCTCGCCGGCGTGGCTGAGATCGCGCCGCCGAACAAGCGTCCGCTATCCAGCGTCCGAATCTGCGACCCTCGCCTCGGGAAGTCTCCGGCATGTGTCGGGAGCCGAGACGACTGCCCTGCGCTGACTGGCTGCGGACCCCGCGTCGGCCTCAGAGGGTCGAACCAACGACCCGCCGTAGACTGGGACGCTGGCGCCCCATGTGTTGCTACATGTAGCCCAGTGGTGTGATACGCCCCGCCGTCCAGGAGAGCTGCCACGCTTGAATGAATCTCGTTAGTAAACAGCACCTATTTACACTCGGCTGTGGGCATCTGTTTTGCCTAGCGCGCTGCTTCGTGTCACGTAGGCATAATACTTAGGTTGGTCAGTGGCCCTCTTCCACCCGCCGGCCGAAGTGGCCGCGCGGTTCTGGCGCTGCAGTCTGGAACCGCGAGACCGCTACGGTCGCAGGTTCGAATCCTGCCTCGGGCATGGATGTGTGTGGTGTCCTTAGGTTAGTTAGGTTTAACTAGTTCTAAGTTCTAGGGGACTAATGACCTCAGCAGTTGAGTCCCATAGTGCTCAGAGCCATTTGAACCAACCTCTTCCACCTGTGACTTGCGCCATGGAAAATGCTGTGTGCGTCCTCTCAGGCAGTACTACGCCCCTGTGGCCTCTATTTGCCTTCGCAACTGGTGGTATGCGTAACTTACTGCTATCCGGCCCGCACCTGGCTGTAACTCGTGCTCCGAATATCGCACAAAACTAACTTTCCCTATCCTAAACGGTGGTGTCGCTACAAGTTTTAAAAAACTCTCTACTGTCGTTGGATTAACTTTCCTACATAGTTAGTAATTATATGTGACATTTGTCTTTTTGTGTTAAAATTTTTGCATCATGGTCTGGAAGGCCATTCGCCATTTTACTAACAGAATGCCCATCTATTAATGAAGAATGAATAAAAATATTGTCTATGGCTGTGCTACTGTTCCCGTGCACCCTAGCTGGAAAAAACACAGTCTGCATCGTATCATATGAATTTATTGGATCTACCAAAATCCTTTTTCTTTCACCATCATATACAAAATTTATATTGAAGTCATCACATATAATTAATTTCTGGTATTTCCTATAAAGTGAATCAAGAAACCTCTGTAGCATGAGCAGAAATGCTCTGAAGTCCGAGTCAGGGGACCGATAAACAACAACAATTAGAAGTTTAGTCTCACTAAATTCAGCTGCCCCTGCACTACATTCAAATATCTGTTCAGTGCAGTGCCATGATACGTCTTTGAACGCAAAGTGGAATACTGTTGTTTACGTACATGGCCACTCCCTCACCGTGCAAGGATTCCTTGAAAAACAGCCAGCTAATCTATATCCTGGCAGAGGAAGCCACTGAATTGTCAAATTATTTACGTGATGTTCCGACACACTCATAATTTTAGAGTCAACATCTGTAAGCAGTTCACTAACTTTATCTCTAATACCCCTTATATTCTGATGAAATGCACTAATTGCTTTTCTACTTGGAAGCATGATGTCCTCTGAAGGTGAGACCTTATTGGAGGGACTCCCTTCAAGCAGGTGTATCTATGAACTGACTTCAGTCTAAAAAAGGTGCAGCTCTGACACCAACTACTGCAGGAATTTTTCCATGAGTGATCCCACCACCACCCACTACACTGTCACCTTCCCTTCCCATACCTATTGCGGTGCAGGCTATGCCTAGAGACACGTGGAAGTTCGAATTTCCAATCCAGTTTTCAGCAATCTATTTCTGATGCCTCGTGGTGACACTTTACCCGTAAACTTTGCCAGATATCAGCTGTTGGCATCAACCTATTCGTCGGAGTCAGCCGAGCAATCCTGCGATCTTTTTGTAATCCCTTCGTGCCATACCGTCGTTCTGAATCCACCTTGTCACCACTGGTTCTGTAGCCATTGCACTAGAGCCTAATATCTGGGAGATATGTCGTTATGATAATCTGTGATAATCTGATGTTCTCATTTCAGTGATTTGGCCTTTCTCAGAGGCCGAAAAATTGTGACCAGCGGCATGAGCATGTAATCTCGGCACGCTGTATTGCGATTCCCATCTGAAAATATCTCATAATGTTAGATGCATCCTGTACTAATCATCTACTTTGTTATTTTTTCCAACAAGAGGCTGAGCCCCTCCACGCTGCACTAGCGTGGTGACCTCACAAAAAATTCCACTCTCGCCTCTGAAAAGTGTGAATGTACAAATCTAGGGGTCATAGGATGCGGGTCTCTGTTGCTGTCCGTACGATTGGGTGTGATCACCAATCGCTACAGTCCGAGCTTGTGGGTAGTGGACATAAGCGCCTTCTGGACGGGTAAATGGGCTGCTGGTGAATCTGTACCAGCAGTGACTGTTCGTGCATGATTGTTAGGAAAGAGTTATTAGAGAGGCATTATCGTTGTAGCGGGGGTCCGATGATGTCTCCTTGGCCAGTTGCAGCGTCTACATACCTGTAACATGCCAAGTCGTCATGCGAGTGATCACGTGGTCTAGAATGGGTCGCTCGTTGCGTGGCGTTTTTTTTTGTTCAGCTGCCCTGTTTAAGCTGTTTGGTAGGCTGGATGGGAGCAGCTGGCGGTGTCATACCGATTTTCTATGACACAGGGGTTCACCAATATTGCAATGTTCGTATGCTTCATTTAAGCCTGCCACAGGTGGTTGGATTCCCGTAAGGAAAAGTGTTTTGGGTAGTTGTGCTTCCATCTACGGTTCTGATCGTTATTCCCCAGTTTTAGGATGAAGGGACTGTCCTAGTGTCTCGAGGTTTTGTACAGCTGCGTGGCGAGTTCTCTGGGTCTCTCCACGAGAGTTTTCTGGCTGAACTCGTTTAAGTCCGCAGTGCAAGTGTATCTTGGAGCATTGCTTGTGATTCGTAGCACCTTTTTCGGCGTGATCCGCAGACGATTTAGACATGTTGGAGTTGCGCAGCCCCAGACTGGGGCTGCATATGTCAGCAGTGGTTTAGTAAGTATTATGTACATGGACCTCGATACCCTCGGATTCGGTGTACTTTACCTGTTGAGCATATGGTGCAGCTGTTTGGGCCTCGAATATGCTTCGTTGACGACGTATTGTATGTGGTCACTGCATGTGAGTTGCCGATTCAGGCAGACACCAGGTGTACGACTTTCTCACGAAAACATAATGGGAGGGCTTGTAGTGTGATTTTGTGTATTTTTGATGTTTCTGCAGTTATTTCGGTCTGCATGAGAAGAGAACTGCCTCAGCCTTGTCGTCGTTAGCCTTGATATGTCATTTCTCCAACCAAGCCTCGACAGTTCTGACTGCTGTCTGTAGTCGTAAGTTGATGTTTGATGGTTTCCATTCTTGCTCTAATTAGTGGTGTCATCTTCGTAGTTGGCAATCGTCTTGTTGTGTGTTTCTGCAATATCGGTAATGTAAATGTTAATCCTGTAGTCATGCCATTCTTCATCTAAAGGCATTGCTTTTTTCCTGTGCGGAAAATAATCTCTTGTAAGGACGAAATTTTAATGAACCTATCCCGCAAACATGGAATTACTGGAGTGACAGGTAGATAGCATGCTGTTACTGTGTTGACACAGGAGAGGAATTCGTGGCGGGCCGCATGAAACTAGTCAGAAGACTGATGACCAAAAAAAAGACTGTGTTCATTCTGCAAGATTTTTAGTTACCATTCACTGTAGTATTCGCTAATGGCTACTTCTCCCAGTGTTGTTCAGTCACTAAAGCAGGCAGTAGCCACTGACAGAAAACTAGCGACGAGAAGTAGTCTGAATTTTACTGACTTGGAACTACGGAAGCGAGATATCAAGGAGCAGAGCATGTATAGCACTGGACGTCGACTTAGTGCACCACGGGGCTTCGGATCCTCAGGTAAGACGCTCGATAGGGAACCATATAGTTAACTCTAATTTCATTTCACCTACTCGTGATTATATTTGTGTTTGGTTGTTCGTGTTTGGCTGTTTAGCTTGTTCTAAACACCTGTATTCTCTAAACAGTGTACAATTCATTCACCAAGTCTTGCAGATCTCAATTTTCATAAAGAATAGCAATTTCACTAACGAATCTTATCACTCTGAACTTTAGGCCCATTTCTGAAGTTTTCTTTTATTTCTAATCTTTTTTTTTTCTATGTAAAGGTGGAACAGGAGGATAGAGACTGCTTCCCAGCCTTAAGCCCCTTTTAATCCGAGAACTTCCTCCTTGGTGTCACATTCCTTTTGTTCCTTCTTAGTTCTTACACATATTGGTACGTGCATGACAGCGCACAGTAGGTACCAATATGTTCCAAAAGTCGCGCGCGAAAGTGTGATTTTTCAGCGGGTCGTATCTCGGGTTCTACTGATCACAGACATAAGGTGCCAAGCGTTTTGGATAGCCCTTGGCCTATTGAACATTGTATAGCTATCTCAAGAACTGGCATACTGTACAGTACAGGGTTGAAAATTTAAGCGTTACGCACTTATTCGAGCTCAGGAAAACTGAAAATATAGGCTGGTTCTTTTGCATAATGTGTGGTCTTGGGTAGCTTTTAGGCGGATTAAGGAAACATCATTTATTCATTGACGGTTTCTGAGAAAACCTCGAAAAACCGTGGTTTTGTGGCACGAGAAGTACCGATTGTCGGTATGGCCACTTCTGTAGTTTGTATTCATGGCATAATGTCTACACTTTTACCATATGTTCTTAAGATGGTGTTCTCGGGGAACTTTGTCCGGTATTGCTAGTCATTACCTAGGTCCAGCAGTTCAAATTTACCATACTTGGCAGGAAACCGCAAAAAGAGTTTTAGCTGTTTGTATGCCGTGGTCCAAAATGCACTCTTCCGTATACGTATGTGTTAAAGGCCTAGACACTCCTAGCCTATGTATACATACACCTCATTTTCATTTTTCATTTCCACTGTCACCTCTCTCTTTTTCTACCACTGATTCCGTCTCCATCTCTCTCTCTCTTTCTCTTTTAATATCACTGTCTCCTAATAACCATCAATATCTCTTCTCTCTTTGACTCCCACTTATATTGTCTTCATCCATCTATCTTTTTCTTTCGCTGCCATTTTCTCTCTCCTACCATCACTGCCTCTACTCTCTTTCTCTACCACTGACACTGTATCTTCCACCGTCACTATCTCTTTGTAACTCTCTTTCAGCACAAAAAGGCGTACATATGGTCATATGTAAATGTTTTTGATGAGGAAGGCGGAATAGGACTGAAGCAGCTTCTTGATTGGATGATTTGGGCTAGCGGACCAAACAGCAAAGTCATCGCTCCCATCGGAGTAGGGAAGGATGTAAAAGGAAGTCGGCCGTGACATTCAAAGGAACCATCCCGGTATCTGCCTGAGGTGATTTACGGAAATCACGTAAAACCTACATCAGGATGGGTGAAGGCGGGTTTGAACCTTCGTCCTCCCGAATGCGAGTCCAGTGTGATAACCATAAAGCAGCTTCTTCTCCACTTTCCTGTCAGAGTATTTTAACGATTAATACGTTCGACTTTTTGTGTTCTGACAGGAGCATTTTTCCGCTGGCTGTATGTTACCTATCTTTTTCCTACAGCTTATTGTAGTGACTTGGCCAGACAGCCAAGCCACTGTAAGGTAGCCGAATGGCACGCGCTTAAGCTCACGCAGGCTGGCGTGAGGTCTGGAACAAGGTAAAGTAATTATCCTATAAAGAAAAGAACGTAGTTCTTGGAATACTTAACTTTAATCCACAATTGTAGAACATCTCTCTTGATTGTACATGCTTCTTAAGATAAATATCAAATGCTATGGCGCCTTGCTAGGTCGTAGCAAATGACGTAGCTGAAGGCTATGCTAACTATTGTCTCGGCAAATGAGAGCGTATTGGTCAGTGTAGCATCGCTAGCAAAGTCGGCTGTACAACTGGGGCGAGTGCTAGAACGTCTCTCTAGACCTGCCGTGTGGTGGCGCTCGGTCTGCAATCACTGACCGTGGCGACACGCGGGTCCGACGTATACTAATGGACCGCGGACGATTTAAAGGCTACCACCTAGCAAGTGTGGTGTCTGGCGGTGACACCACACTTATTCCTATTTCTCTGAGAGTTTCCAGCACGTTGTCCAATTTACGTTGTCTAACGTTTTTCCTACAGAATGGAGTAGGGAACCTCGAAATTTAAACGGTGGCATTGTCAAAACCGTGGTGCTTGCAGTTGTTTGGAACCGATAAGCAGTTGTTGTGAACGCATTTCCATTTGCGTAATTACCACACAGCACTGTACTGGTGCGGAGCGTCCTATCGCCGTTAAAGCGTTTCACAAACAGGATGATAGTGCGCCTGCGACAGCGTTACCAATTAGGACATGAAGGACGTGTCTCAACTGTTCATGCGATTACAACGTAGGTGCGTAATTTTGAAGAAACTGATGAGGCTCCTGCGTAGTATTCGAACAGTATGTCCGGTAGAGAACTTGACAACGTTCTACTTTCCGCCGAGAGCGGCCCTTGCAGCTACTTTCACCAACATTCACCGCTACAGATTGGTCTACGAAGAGTACAAAGAATGCTGTACGAATTAAAGTTCCATCTTTATTGATAGAGATTGTGCACAATACAGTCCACGGTACTTGTGTCGTATACAGAGTTTATCAGACGCGTGTTGCCTAAAAATCACCGAGGACACAATTTCCTTAAGAACGTGTGGATGTTACAGGAAGCCCACTTCCACTGTACGGGACAGATAAAAAAAAAAAAAAAGCAAGCAGAATTTCCTTTACTGGGGGCAGGAAAATCCTTGTGTGTTTTGCGATCATCCATTACACAGTGCCAAAGTTACAGTATGGTGTGCCGTATCGTGTCCTGGTGTCAATGGCCTTTGGCCTTTACTTTTTCGAGCGAAAAGACGTCATGTCAACAACAGCGACGTCCGCTCGATATGTTGATATGCTTGATACGTTCTTTTCACCGTGACTCCACGATCCTGTTATCGAAATCTCGTGGTTTCAACAGCACGGAGTCGCGTCACATACAGCTCGACAATCGATGGAAATGGAAGACCCTCGTCAGTTGTTTGTAAGGTGCATCATTTCAGGTAACGGTGACATCCCAAATGAGAGATACCCTGATCTTGGTGTAAGGTTAAGGAATGTGTGACTCACACGTCTAGCAACTCTCCATGTACTGAAACGGAAGACTGAAGACGAAATCAGCGCTATTTCCCAAGACATACTACACAGATAATTCAGAATTTCCTATAACAGACTATTAAGATGTAATTGGCGAAAGGGAGCACATCTGTCCGAAGTCATCTTTAAGAAGTAACGATTCAGTTTCTAAATGGATTTCCACTACTTGGCGTATTGGTACAGCAACGAGTATGCAGAATGTAGTGAAAACAAGAGACTTGGTAGCAGAACTGATTTTATTGCTTTATATATTCATCACACGTGATTCGCTCTAATAGTGCCCCCTCCCCCCAAAATTTACTTACCAACACTACACTGGCCAATCTGAAGATGCTCTGTGATAGACGGAATGCACGTCATGAATAAATAACGCAGTATAATCAATACTGTAACCAAGACTGCTGTTTTCGCCAGATTCAGTTTGTGACATTTTGTAAAGAAAACATAAATTACATTCTGTATGCATGCACATTCGTCAATAAAAATGCTTTTTTTTTTTATTCGTGCAAATTACCACTTCAGAATCCCCCATTCCCTTGCGTCTCCCTGTATCGTATGGAAGTACTCTGATTTTCCGTCAGTCTTACTTCCAATATCCGCCTCCCAAGGTGGGTGGTCAGCGCCGCTAAGGAGGGCCCATGTTCGATTCCTGGTACTCCCAAGGACTCTTACTGGTTGCACTAAGCCTCTTTTGGTCAACTGAGGAACTACTCGACCGAAGAGTGGCAGTCTCTTTAATCCATCAAGGACAATGGCACAGCAGCCTGAGTGATGATAACTGAAACCAACAGCTGTATTGCACGAGGGCCGTTTTTTTTCTGAACCTCCGATAGGCTATAAATGAAAGACAAGTTCATAGAAAACAATTATTTTACTACCAAAACTTTTGTACACTTATGGTTACTTTTCAACATAATCACTGAAAAGATTGAGACATTTATCATACCTGCGGACAAACTTTGCAATACCTTCTTCAAAAAATGTTGCCGCCAATGATTTCAAATGAGCATTGACGTTATTTTGAAGATCTTCATTGGTTTGGAAGTGCTGCTCTCCTAGCCATGTCTTCAGTTCAGGGGAAAGGTGAAAGTCGCTGGGTGCCAGGTCAGGACTGTAATGTGGATGATGGAAAATGTCCCACTGAAAATGTTCAAGAAGCCGTTGGGTTGTGCCAGCAGTGTGTGAACGAGCGTTGTCATGGATCAACACAACTCCTAAAGTCAGCACTCCTTTTCGTTTGTTTTGAATGCCCCTCTGCAAATGTACAGTTTCACAATAATCAGCTGCATTGATAGTGGTTCCAGGCTGCATAAACTACAAGCAACACACCTTTTTGCTGCCAAAACACGGTAGCCATAACCTTTCTGTTGTTGAATGCTTCTTTGAATTTGTTTGGTTTGTATGGTGAATTTGGATGCATCCATTGTTGTGATTGTCGTTTTGTTTCTGATGTGTCATATTGGATCCAAGTTTCATCTCCAGTAACAATTGATTTCATAAAGTTCTCTCTTTCATCATGATAACGGCCAAGGAAATTCAAAGCGACGCCATTCGGTGACTTTTGTGTGTGTCCGTCAACATTTTTGGAATCCAACAAGCACAAAGTTTTTTGTAGCCTAAATGTTCAGTAACGATAGAGTGTACGACAGATCTTGAAACTTCTGGAATTTCCATAGACAAAGCAGTTAAGGTGAACCTACGATTTTTTCTAACCATTCTGTAAACTCGTTCAACAAGGTCGGCTGTAACGACAGATTTGAGTCCTTCACCCCCTTCATCACGCACGTCATTTCGGCCATCTTTAAACTTTCGGCATCATTCACGCACAACACCATCAGTCATGAAATTACTTTCATCACCGTACACTCGGCTAATTCTCCGATCAGTTTCTGCTGCACTATTCCCTTCTGCTTGCAGAAACCGAATTACGCTTCGCAATTCACACTTGGTGGGAGCAACAATGACGGCAGCCATGTTTACGTGACTGTAGTGCAACGCACACTGCTGCCTTGAGTTCGGCAATGGCGGAGTGTGTAGGGAGCCATGTCCACTTTCTGCCACTCGCTTAGCTTCCATACTGAGCGATCGGAAGTTGAAAAAAAAAAAGTCCCTCGTAATCCAACATCGTTTATTCAAACATTCTACCACTTTCTATGCCCAAAACCGTCATCTTTTTGAGACCTGAACATGATGCTTTTTGACGTCGAAGCCGGTACTATGTTTTGAATAAACGACGTTGGATTACAATGCAGTTGTTGGTTTCAATGATCATTATTAAAGTACTTCAATTAGTAATGGTTCCAAGATCAAGAAACTTGAGAAAGTATGCTGCGTGCTGAGCACATGCGATGACATTGGCAGAGAATGACACAGAGATCTATCGGTCAGGATTGACCTCCCTCGAGCCAGAATGCGCAGCTGTACTTTCCTTATCTTACCTCCACTATCTATCGAAACGTCAGAACTGCCTCGCTTGTGCCCTTACCTTTGCTAAACTATCACCTTATATATCATTGGTTATTTCCAAGATCAAGAAACTTGAGAAAGTATGCTGCGTGCTGAGCACATGCGATGACATTGGCAGAGAATGACACAGAGATCTGTCGGTCAGGATTGACCTACCTCGAGCCAGAATGCGCAGCTGTACTTTCCTTACCTTACCTCCACTATCAATCGAAACGGCAGAACTGCCTCGCTTGTGCCCTTACCTTTGCTAAACTATCACCTTATATATCATTGGTTATTTTTTACATTCTCTTTTATATTATTCTCGTTAAAACTTGGACGTATGCTGTGATAAGCTGACTGTGTGGCGATTCTCCCTTTTAACTATCATTGTTTTCTTCGAGATTGTGGGGATAGATTTTGCCGAAAGTTGGGTGGTATGCATAGTTTTCGAAAGGTCCTGTGAAACGGTAGTATTGGGTCCCCTATGTCGCCTCCCCCATCAAATATCGACATCCATTTCTTCTTAGTGTTCCCCTCTCGCAGAGGCAGGAGAGAGTGTTGTACATCTGGATACTCTTCAGACTTTCGCTTTTAATCAACTTCGTAACAGACGATTAACATATTTTCTTATTCTGTTTTTAAATGATGGTATTTATTTTTTATGTGTTCCAGTCTTTTCCTGAAATTACAAGAAGAGTCCAGAACATTAAGGTTTGTCCAAATGTTACGAGGTTCAACATGGTCATGTACCTAGTAACAAACATTCTGCTGAAATTTAAAAACGTTCAGTCTATGAAATCTTGTAAGTACTGTATTTATTCGTCTGTATGTTACATTATTACTCTAGAACAAACCAATAATCAGAAAGCTAAATCAAATTAAGAGGAAGCATCAGCGAAAACCAGATACATTTTAGAAACATTTTGAAATAGAAGCTATTTTAAATCAAAATTTCCATGGTCAAGTCAGGTGTAATTGTTAATACATTAATGAAATTCAGTTAATTTTTAAATATCGTGTTACATGATGAAACACCTTCTGCTTCAAGGTAAGAGATGGTACACGACCGACAAAGTACGACTTTACCGTCCAAACGTTATTAAACTAGTTTTAAAAATATGTAGAATTTTAATTGCCATAAAATCCTGCAACTGAAGAAGTAATAATATTTTTCAAATTGCTTTCATATATTATACAGGGTGTTATAAAAAGGTACGGCCAAACTTTCAGGAAACATTCCTCACACACAAAGAAAGAAAATACGTTATGTGGACATGTGTCCGGAAACGCTTACTTTCCGTGTTAGAGCTCATTTTATTACTTCTCTTCAAATCACATTAATCATGGAATGGAAACACACAGCAACAGAACGTACCAGCGTGACTTCACTTTGTTACAGGAAATGTTCAAAATGTCCTCCGTTAGCGAGGAAACATGCATCCACCCTCCGTCGCATGGAATCCCTGATGCGTTGATGCGGCCCTGGAGAATGGCGTATTGTACGAGAGCACGAAGAGTCTCTACATTTGGTACCGGCGTTGCGTAGACAAGAGCTTTCAAATACCCCCATAAATGAAAGTCAAGAGGGTTGAGGTCAGGAGAGCGTGGAGGCCATGGAATTGGTCCGGCTCTACCGAATCTGTTGTTGAGAAGCGTACGAAGACTTCGACTGAAATGTGCAGGAGCTCCATCGTGCATGAACCACATGTTGTGTCGTACTTGTAAGGCACATGTTCTAGCAGCACAGGTAGAGTATCCCGTATGAAATCTTGAAAACGTGCTCCATTGAGCTTAGGTGGAAGAACATGGGGCCCAATCAAGACATCACCAACAATGCCTGACCAAACGTTCACAGAAAATCTGTGTTGATGACGTGATTGCACAATTGCGTGCGGATTCTCGTCAGCCCACACATGTTGATTGTGAAAATTTACAATTTGATCACGTTGGAATGAAGCCTCATCCGTAAAGAGAACATTTGCACTGAAATGAGGATTGACACATTGTTGGATGAATGACACATTGTTGGATGAACCACTCGCCGAAGTGTACCCGTGGAGGCCAATCAGCTGCTGATAGTGCCTGCACACGCTGTACATGGTACGGAAACAACTGGTTCTCCCGTAGCACTCTCCATACAGTGACGTGGCCAACGTTACCTTGTACAGCAGCAGCTTCTCTGATGCTGACATAAGGGTTATAGTCAACTGCACGGAGAATTGCCTCGACCATTGCAGGTGTCCTCGTCGTTCTAGGTCTTCCCCAGTCGCGAGTCATAGGCTGTAATGTTCCGTGCTCCCTAAGACGCCGATCAATTGCTTCGAACGTCTTCCTGTCGGGACACCTTCGTTCTGGAAATCTGTCTCGATAGAAACGTACCGCGCCACGGCTATTGCCCCGTGCTAATCCATACATCAAATGGGCATCTGCCAACTCCGCATTTGTAAACATTGCACTGACTGCAAAGCACGTTCGTGATGAACACTAACCTGTTGATGCTACGTACTGATGTGCTTGATGCTAGTACTGTAGAGCAATGAGTCGCATGTCAACACAAACACCGAAGTCAACATTACCTTCCTTCAATTGGGCCAACTGGCGGTGAGTCGAGGAAGTACAGTACATACTGACGAAACTAAAATGAGCTCTAATATGGAAATTAAGCGTTTCCGGACACATGTCCACATAACATCTTTTCTTTATTTGTGTGTGAGGAATGTTTCCTGAAAGTTTGGCGGTACCTTTTTGTAACACCCTGTATAAGTATGGATAACACGAAATATTTACAGATCATATACAAAATCCAGCCTCTTGTCCAAGAGAGAGACAGAGAAAAGGGGAGGGAGATAGAGAGAGAGAAAGCTATACAAAATGGTGGAGACTACTTACAGCGATCTCTAGTGTGCCTTCTTTGAAGTGATTCTAAAATCAGTCACTAAGCGGAAATACCGCCGTAGAAACACGATGTGTCCTGTAGGTACAACACTCTTGCTTGTCCTTTTTGCGTATCGGCTCTCATCCACCTTTAAAAGTAGACTTTTTCCTGCACTCTTAATTTTGACCCATTTGCTTTTAATATCGTCGAAAGTTATTTGACATCTCTGTATTCTGGATCTGTCCTGAAGGTAGTTAAAATTTCAGTTCTCCTCTAGAGCCATTTCGCTTTAGCTTTTGTGTACGACCTATTCATTTCACTCGAATATGACTTTCATCCATGCCAGAACAGCAATTGTCATGCAGAAATATGTTTAATCAACACATCTGGAATCTTTCAGACATTTTATTTCCCATGGTAGATAGTCAAAGGATTCTATAGCTGCATATTACACTTCTTTCCGTGCCAAAGCTCGATTCATTAGAAGATAATGCAGATCAATTTTCCTTCTATTCTCGTATTTGTAAATACCTTAGTTGGTCTCCAACTCAGATGGACCCTTGATAAATAATTTCATGTGAATAAATGCAGCATGGTGCTTTGGTTAATACTCTCAGCTGCTTAAAGTGACACCTGCCTTAATCTTAGCAGTTGCCGATCCAACGTACAGTACTGCACTGTACTCTACGCGGGACCGGTAACTGCTAAGGTTAACTGTTAAAGTTAGGAGATAGGTTCTTCTGTAAATTTAAAAATGGTTGCATGCATAAAAGTGACGATGTATGTTGGAAGTAATCATCACAATACATGTGCTATTATGGGCCTAATAATTTGCACTGAAGATGGTCACACAGTGACCGAAACCGACCTGTAAGTAATGGATTTCAAATTTACGACCGATGCTGCCATTTATCCAAAATATATTGACAATAATACTGCAGTGGTGTACACGGTTCCCAGTGTAATTAGACATAAAAATGATAAAAATTATAGAGAAAATTGAACGGAGAGCTGCTTATTTCGTCACGGGATCGTTTAATCGACGCGAGAGCCTTACATAGATGCTCAACGAACTCCAGTGGCAGACGCCTCAAGACCGGCGTTGAGCATCGAGGAGAGGTTTGCAGTTTAAATTTCAAGGAAGTACTTTCCAGGAAGAGCAGGAAAACATCATTCCAGATGCATCTCGCGACATGACCACAAATAGGCGTAGTCAAAGGCTAAAATTAACACCTGCACGGCTGTAGGTGTTGATTTTAGCTTTTGACTATGTCTATTTAGGCAAGCTGTTTTATATTTGTTCTGAAGATGGTGTGCTTACCCACGCTGAAACCTAGGTAAACACGAGGTAGTATGTGCAATCGAGGCGGATTTTTCATAATTATTTCGATACTTACGATTGCTGACGCGCTGCAATGCTGAAAGTTCTTATATCAGAATCATTACTTGATTTTTAAGACAGAAAAAAGTTTGTCTGATGCTTCCCGTAACTGATGTATATGTACTAGGCACTGCAGAGTTAAAGGAAGACAGGTTAAACAAGAAGTTGAGAGAGGACAAAATACTCTCTCACCTATTTTTCATAAAGATTTTGTTACAACATTACGCTACCTGAGTCAGACTCTACAAAGTTAACGATCTGAGCAGGCATTGATGGACCAGGTAGGGCCGTAAAACCATGAGGTATTTTTATGGTTCTTAGTTCATAGAAACTGCATGTTGGAAGTTGAAAGCCTGTGGCGGCGAGCCCATCCCTCAGTAAATCTTGCCGGACCGGTCCACAGCTGCACAGGGCTAGACAAAACAAGTCTCCAGCAGGACAATGCCAATATACCAACATCTTCTCCCTCCAGGAAAACTTAAAAAGCCAGTAATTGGCGGTTTCTCTTTTTGTCAGAGTGGCAGATTACTTAACTCTTGTGCTGGTTCGACATGAGTTGGTGCTGTCATGTAGGAGGGTAGATTTAGCGCCTCTAAAGCCCTGTGATTGGCTCAAGATGGGGTGAAGGTGGTGTCATTTGTGCACTTTGCGGAAAAACGGATTCTGGACTTTGGTCTGGAAGCAACTTCTGGTCAAAGCTCTGGCACGTGTGGTTGGTACTTGGGACCTGTCCTAAGGCTGACTTCACTTGCATGTAGTTAGGCTGGGTATCCTATGGAGAAGTTCTTACTGTGCGCCGGCCGGAGTGGCCGTGCGGTTCTAGGCGCTACAGTCTGGAGCCGAGCGACCGCTACTGTCGCAGGTTCGAATCCTGCCTCGGGCATGGATGTGTGTGATGTCCTTAGTTTAGTTATGTTTAATTAGTTCTAAGTTCTAGGCGACTGATGACCTCAAAAGTTAAGTCGCATAGTGCCATTTGAACCATTTTACTGTCCCGAAAGTGTGACTTCAACTGTCTCAGACTACTCGTTTGCTGAGGATACACTTATTAGTTTTTGCTTGGAATCCTTGTGTGCTCTGTCGCATAAGTGATCCAAATTGGTCCTTGGTATGACCAGCGAACAAGTGCGTCAACACTGAAATCTACAGTATTTTGATTTCAGGGTTCTGGTACAGAGTAAATTGCGATCTATCTGGCTGATCGCTAGATCGTGAGATTTTGCATTTCTTTCGTGGCCACGATCGATTCACAGGTGGCCCTTACACCTCACCTCTGCCGCACACATCTCGCCAACCGCAAGATAAATATTCAAATTCGTGTGAAATCTTATGGTATTTAACTGCTAGGGTCATCAGTCCCTAAGCTCACACACTGCTTAACCTAAATTATCCTAAGGACAAACACACACATCCATGCCCGAGGGAGGACTCGAACCTCCACTGGGACCAGCCGCACAGTCCATGTCTGCAGCGCTCAGTTAATCCCGCGCGGCAACTGCAAGATACATCGCTGCACAATGCAAACAAGTAATGTACTGCTGCTTGGGCCTTGTCATGGCATACAAATCCCAATCGCCACTTGCTCTCAGCTGCACTTCTGTAGATTATATCCCAATCGCCACTTACTCTCAGCTGCACTTCTGTAGATTATCGATCAAAGTCTGCATAGCGCCAGTTTGATTCAGATGGCGTTATCCACATTTTTAGGGCCAGAGTACTTGACTCAGTTCTGTCATCCAGGATCCTTGTCCATTGTGGTCTTAAACCACCTGTAGTTGTTTATGATATTCTATCATAACATGTTTTGCATAAATGAAGTTAGTCTTTGTTTTTTTGGGAAAATAAAGGTTGTCAGTAAACTAGATTTTGCATACGTTCTCAATCAATTTTTTATATAGTCCCCATACTTTCATTGTGGTGTCGCACGCCAGGTTAATTTTCAAAGTATGATTACCAGTAACACTGAATAACTTTACGTATATGTAGACTTTTTAGAAGAACCTACTGTGTATCTGAATTGCTATTCAGGGTGAACTGGCTGATGACAGATAGAGCAATCTGCACAGCTTTTAACGTGTAATTGTAGAGATAAAGTATACCTAATACCATTTAAAGTGAACACGAGTGGTAATACAGACGGAGATAACATCTGATTAATAGCAACTAGTACTGTTGCAAACTTAGAGAGTACAATTGAAGCACAAGATGAACTACAAAAACAAATTAAAGCTGAAGTTTATGAAGCTGAATTAATGAACGATTTACAAAAAAATGATTTGCACAAAATATTGCTAAAGTAAATTACAGTATTTTCAGATAAGCGTGGTGTACTAGGTAATTATATATATAGTTTTAAGATCAAAAGTGAAACTCCTTTCTTTTGTAAACGTAGCCTGTACGCTTCAGTGTATATCCAGCAGTACAAGAAGAAATCGATAAGATGATGGATAAAAGAATAACAGAACATACCTCGAGTGTATGTAACAATCCATTATTGTTGGTGCGAAAAACCACAGCGAGAGAACGTCTAGTATGCACAGACTCTGAATAAACTTATATAAATTGAAAGCGATAGACAGACCAGTATAGATGAAATTTTATGTATTGTGAATGGGTTTGTGTTCATTTCATTGTGAATGTATGGGACTTGCAGACATTAAAAGTCATACATAATGAACACAGTGCTATTACACTGAAGAGCTAGAGAAACCGGTACACCTGCCTAATATCGTGTAGAGCCCCCGCGAGCATGCAGAAGTGCCACAATGCGACGTGGCATGGACTCGACTGATGTCGGAAGTAGTGCTGGAGGGAATTGACAGCATGAATCTTGCAAAACTGTCCACAAATTCGTAAGAGTACGAGGAAGGGAGATCTATTATCATGAACAGCACGTCGCAAGGCATCCCAGATACGCTCAATAATGTTCATGTCTGAGTAGTTTAGAGGGCAGCGGAAATGTTTTTAACTCAGGAGAGCGGCCTGGAGCGACCCTGTACAATTCTGGATTTGTGAGGGGTCGCATTGTCCTACTAGGATGGGCCAAGTCCGTCAGAAGGCACAATGGACATGAATAAATTCTGGTGATCAGAAAGGAAGCTTACGTACTTGTCACCTGTCAGAGTCGTATCTAGACGTATCAGAGGTCCCGTATCACTCCAACTACACTCGCCCCACACCATTACAGAGCCTCCAACAATTTGAACAGTCCTCTGTTGACGTGCAAGGACTAATGATGTAGGCTCCATACCAGTACACTCGATATAATTTGAACCGAGACTCTTCTGAACAGGCAACCTGTTTCCAGTCATCAACGGTCCAATATCAGCGTTGACGGGCCCAGGTGAGATGTAAAGCTTTGTATCGTGCTGTCATCAAGGGTACATGACTGGAACATCAGCTCCGAAAGCTCATATCGATGATGTTTCGTTGAATGGTTCGCACGCTGATACTTGTTGAAGGCCTAGCATCGAAATCTGCAGCAGTTTGCGGAAGGGTTGCACTTCTGTCACGTTAAACGAGTCCCTTCAGTCGAAGTTGTTCCTATTCTTCTAGTATCTTTTTCTGGCCGCAGTGATGTCGGAGATTTGATGTTTTACCAGATTCCTGATAGTCACGGTACACTTGTGAAATGGTCGTCTGGGAAAAACCCCACTTCATCGCTACCTCGAAGATGCTGTGTCCCATCGCTTTTGGGCCAACTGCAATACCACGTTCAAACTCACTTAAATCTTGATAACCTGACATTGCAGCAGCAGTAACCGATGTAGCAACTGCGCCAGACACTTGTTGTCTTATATAGGCATTGTAGACCGCAGTGTCGAATTCTGCTTGTTTACGTATCTCTGCATTTGAATACGCATGCCTATACCAGTTTCTTTGGCTCTTCAGTGTATTTATTCTCTACAGGCATTCGATCGCAATGTCTTGGAGTCACCTTTCGCGGCCTGATCGGGCGAATTTCTGTAGAGCATGTCTACCATTCTGCATCCTCTGGCATCCCGATGACAACTAGACAGGGATGGTGTCCCGAGGCAGGTGGGTGGGAAGTGATTCTTTCTTTGGGGTCTATCTTCTATCCTTCTTTGGGTGAAACACTCTGATCCTATTTTTTTCTCTTCCTTACTTCTAAACTTTGAGGACCAACTCTGATTTCCCATTCCCCATATTCATGTGTCTTTATCATTGAGACCCTTCCCTGCTTTTCCTCTTCATTAGCGACATTCCTCATGGAGTGAGTATAAAGTTTACTTCAGTTAACTGGCCGAGGAATGCGCGTGCACACTACAGGCTTTTACAAATAAAAATATGGTGAAGGCCCTCAACTATGTACCCTCAGACTCAGAGTTGAAATATAAAAAGTTTTCGCTGGATTCATTGTCTATGGGCTGGGATACGTAACTGCCACATTACAACTCAAATACTGTTCAGTATACAATAGGAATATACACATGAATAGAATGTCGAAGGTTCCTATCACTCGGCAGTTGCGAATTTTGAAAGTTAAATAGAAATTTGTAAATGAAAAATGCCAATTAAATAAAATCTGCAGGTACAATTTTAACGACTTTAAATGATGGATATGATAGCAGAAGTACCTTTAAGAATGCCCTTTATTACTGTAAGTTGAATAACAAGAAAACAATAGATTCCTAGTGCACATAATTAGTTATGAACGACAACATAGCTCGAAAGATATTCACTTCTAAACACACACTACATCTTCACTGTAGAAACCACAGAAATCTCCAAAGTTCACTGTGAAATGTCTGCCATCAAGGTTTGAGAAAGTCAGCCATCTTTGGCACTCCCAGGATGTCTCCTTCATTGATACAGCATCACCATGGAATTCCCAGCTATGCTGTCGGCTGGACCACTTGGTCCGTCCATTGTGCAGCATCACACAGTTTCTAACGAGCTGTGGCTTGCTGAGCGATCCGAGGGGTGGCCGCCAACTCTGAACTTAAAATACTTCCAGATGCCACAACTCTCCCATTACCCCAAAACACACACACACACACTTACTTACTCACTCACTCACTCACAAATGTGAATATTGTACAATCATGCACACAATCTCACTCAGATGTGGGAACCATTATGGGAACAAAATAGCTTTTAGGAGTTAGTCCTGTCACTTTTTCGAGTCGAGGGATAAAGGCGCAAAGTGTGAAAATAATCCAAAGATAAGAGTGACAAGCTAACGTGGAAGGAAAAGCGTTTTGGGGTAGAGTAGCGATAGGAAGAACCGTCAGGCAGGGAGAATTATCCAGAGAAAATCAGAAGTGTGTAGAAATCCGGTGGGCGATGTAGAGATAGATCTGGTTAGCGTGGGGGCCAGAGACTTTTCGTAATTACTCCAAAGATTTCATCTAAAACCTGTAAGGACTGGCGTGCGTCATGAGGAGTAACGTTTTCTTGTTGGAAAACGAACGGTTGATTTCATTTCCATTCAGCAGGATATAAATGATAAATTGTCTGGGAACAACAGACATCAGAAGTGATAGTTGTATTGAAAAAGATTGGTCATATAATTCACGCTCGCGTCGTGGTAATCCACACTCCGATTTTCTACTGCACGCAATGGCGTTTCTCTTAAGGAATATGGATTTTCTGATAAACAAATTCACGAATTTTGGGAATTAAGGTAGCGAGGGAGGTGAAACCAAGCCTGATCTATGAAAAAGTTTCCATCTAAAACACCAGCTCCATGTCGGTTAAGAAATTTTCTGGAACCATTTACAGTGCGCTGTTCATTTAGCATGGTCCTTAGAATGTGACTGTTCCAGAGCAGTACTTTTGCACAGATCCATCCCCAGTTCCCTTTGTTACTGCCTTATGTGCCTCTGTACGAGAGACTTGTCTCTTGCAATAATCTCCTTATTGATTTTGTTGGGCTCCGAACGTGTTGTCCGAAATGTTGTCAAACTTACGTCCTGTTAAAATTGTGGGCTTTTCAGTTCGTGGTGCATCATGAACTGAACCTGTTGTCTGGAATTTGCGAATTAAATCACGTACAGTGTCACGATACGGACACATCGAAGCAGGAGAACGCAGTCTGAACTTGCTGCCTCACATGCTCCGTAAAGTTTCCTCCTGCACGGAGATCTTCTTCCACTAAAACCGTTCTCTTTGCAGTGGTAAGCATTTCCACTACATTCAGCTTATACGAGAACTAGATAATAATACAACTAACAGCTGCCACGCAACTACCCCCACCATACCACTGCAGATACAAGGAACACGTGCTGGCTAGAATTGAATTTGCTGCCAGCCTTACGCGATCCGCAAGTTATCTATGGAAACTCGAACGTCATTAGCATTATATAATAAGCGAGAAACATCGTGATGCACTTTCCTGAAACGCAGCTAGGCGGGTGACTTTCTGATGCGGTTGGGCAAGCATCCGCCTCCGGCGACCGCTCGGGTTATCACGGCGTGTGGCTGCGACGCCACAGGTAGGCAGGCGCGCACAAAGCCGTAACCCTCATTAAATCTGGCGCACGCCTTCCGGCAGCGGAGGACTCTTTCCGCGCCTCGCGCGTCCCGTCGGACTGGCGCCAGCTTCTGCGGCCGGCGCCAGGCGCCAGCAATTATTTTACGCCGGCGCG
Organism: Schistocerca americana; assembly: GCF_021461395.2. Lineage (NCBI taxonomy): Eukaryota > Metazoa > Arthropoda > Insecta > Orthoptera > Acrididae > Schistocerca > Schistocerca americana. Next base: position 744,680,924 of record NC_060122.1, on the reverse strand, counting down.
CAGGGCCGGAGGGCGCCCAGGAATCGCTGATTGCTGGCGCTCGCACGCGCCGCGCTGTGCTTTGCATGCGCGCCACCCCACCCCACCCCGCCACGCCACGTCGCGCGGGCTAACGACATCCACCTGGAGCGCCGCCTTTTCTCGCCGGGGGCGGCCACCCCTTCCGCCGGGTCGCCCCACCCCTGGGCCGCTGTTTTGTGTCTTCGCCTCTAGGGCAGGCGCTCCGCGCTGACGGCGCCGTTCCGCGGTCGTTACGAGCGGCTCGCGAATGCATCCGAACGCTGCCTGGCCGCTTACTTCCCAGTGCGAAATATTTCGTCTGGCGTACAAAGAATTCCGTCGTTTCTTGCTGCAGAAACCAGCTGCTAACTGCAGGATGAGACAAAAATGCTCCGTCTTGTCGTTAAGATGGATGACCTGAGGAGTGACGGTGGTGAGTCACTGGACGCAGTGCAACACAATGGAAATGTCGAATTCTGTCTGTTCCCTCTGGTATTAACCCTTGTACAAGCTTATGATGGCGAACTATTTGCTCTTTTGTTCCGCTGCGATCCATACTGTCCGTATAGATTTTTACTTGAGGTCGACGATGGCTGCTGAAAGTCTCAGTTGCAGTTGTTTATGAGAACAACAACAATGTAAGGACGTAGAGGCACATATCACTAGGGGTAAGATAGATTCTGCCTACAGGAAAAATTAAAGAGACCTTCGGAGAAAAGTGAACCGCCTGCATGAATATCAAGAGCTCAGATGGAAAACCATATCCAAGCAAAGAAGAGAAGGTACAAAGGTGGATGGAGTATGTAGAGGGTTTATACAAGGGCGATGTACTTGAGGGCACTGAAAGACCTAAGTCGAAACAAGGCCCAGGAGCAGACAACATTCTATTACAACTACTGATAGCCTTGGGAGAGCCAGCCCTGACAAAACTCTGTCATCTGGTGAACAAGATGAATGAGACAGGCGAAATACCCTCAGACTTCAAGAAGAATATAATAATTCCAACCCCAAAGAAGGCAGGTGTTGACAGGTGTGAAAATTACGAAACTATCTGTTTAACAGGTCACGGCTGCAAAATTCTAACACGAATTGTTTACAGATGGATGGAAAAACTGTTAGAAGCCGATCTCGTGGAAGATCAGTTGGGATTCCGTAGAAACGATGGAACACGTGAGGCAATACTGACCCTACGACTTACTAAGAGTCGAGGGGCACGAAAGGGAAGCAGTGGTTGAGAAGAGAGTGAGACAGGGTTGCAGCCTGTCCCCGACGTTGTTCAATCCGTATATTCAGTTAGCAGGAAAGCAAACAAAAGAAAAATTTGGAATAGGAATTAAAATCCATGGAGAAGAAATAAAAACTTTGAGGTTTGCCGACGACATTGTAATTCTGTCAGAGAGAGCAAAAGACCTGAAGGAGCAGTTGTACGAAATGGACAGTGTCTTGAAAGGAGGATATAAGATGAACTTCAACAAAAGAAAAACGAGGATTATGGAATGTGGTTGAATTAAATCAGGTGATGCTGAGGGAATTAGATTAGGAAATGAGACCCCTAAAGTTTTAGATGATTTCTGCTATTTGGGGAGCAAAATAACTGATGATGGTCGAAGTAGACAGGATGTAAAATGTAGACTGGCAATGGCAAGGAATGCGTTCCTGAAGAAGAGAAATTTGTTAACATCCGGTATAGATTTAAGTGTCAGGAAGTCTTTTGTGAAAGTATTTGTATGGAGTGTAGCCATTTATGTAAGTGACACATGAAAGATAAATAATTTTTAAAGGAGAGAATAGAAGCTTTCGAAATGTGGTGCTACAGAAGAATGCTGAAGATTAGATGGGTAGATCATCTAACTAATGAGTAGGTGCTGAATAGAATTGGGGAGGTGAGGAATTTGTATCACAGCTTTAGTAGAGGAAGGAATCGGTTGGTAGAACACGTTCTGAGGCAACTAGAGATAAACAATTTAGTATTGGGGGTACATCGTAGAGGCAAAAACTTAGAGAGAGGCCAAGGTACGAATACACTGAACACATTCAGAGGGATGTAGGATGCAGTAGTTACTTGGAGATGAAGAAGCTTGCACAGGATAGAGTAGCATGGAGAGCTGCATCAAACCAGACCCTAGACTGAAGACGACGACAACAACAACAACATGAGAACATTCCAGCGGTTGAAGGATACGTCCCGCAAAATGTTAACACTTGGGTCAACCGCAGCGCAAGGTATGTTTTTCATGGTAATGTCTTAAGACAAAGTACAACTGGGGGTTCTATCTTACCGCAGAAGGCAGGAAGCAACTGCTGCCTTGTGGTGTGGTTCTCAAGATGCGCCAAGTCTTATATTATTATACATCCTTTTTGCCACCATTTTTTGCCGCAAACAGTTGTGACACAGAGATGCGAGGTCTGATTTCCTGTTCCCTGTTTGCAGAGACTGAGTTTTTAGATACATCGAAGATTGGATCATGTTCCTAGGTAATGTAGGATGCAGTGTCAACAGCTTGCTGACAATTGCTCGGTAGTAACATTTTGCTTGCTGATTCACACAGGTGTCATATAACAAAAGCAGAAAGACTCGTTGTTGCAGTTTCTTCGTTGTCAGCGAAACAAAAAACATCGTGAGCAGTCACGCAGCAAACTGCCCCACCAAATACACTTCTGGCCATTCAAATTGCTACATCAGGGAAAAATGCAGGTGATAAACGGGTATTCGTTGGACAAATATATTATACTAGAACTGATATGTGATTACATTTTCACACAATTTGGGTGCATAGATCCTGAGAAATCAGTACCCATAACAACTACTTCTGACCGTAATAAAAGCCTTGATACGCCTTGGCATAGAGTCAAACAGAGCTTGGATGGCGTGTACAGGTATAGCTGCCCATGCAGCTTCAACACGATACCACAGTTCATCAAGCGTAGTGACTGGCGTATTGTAACGAGCCAGATGTTCTGCACCATTGACCAGACGTTTTCAATTGGTGAGAGATCTGGAGAATGTGCTGGCCAGTGCAGCAGGCGAACATTTTCTGTGCACAGAAAGGCCCGTACAGGACCTGCAACATGCGGTCGTGCATTATCCTGCTGAAATTTAGGGTTTCGCAGGGATCGAATGAAGGGTAGAGCCACGGGTCGTAACACATCTGAAATGTAACGTCCACCGTTCAAAGTGCCGTCAGTGCGAACAAGAGGTGACCAAGACGTGTAACCATCGGCACCCCATGCCATCACGCCGGGTGATACGCAAGTATGGCGATGACGAATAGATGCTTCTAATGTGCATTCATCGCGATGTCGCCAAACACGGATGCGACCATCATGCTGCTGTAAACAGAACCTGGATCCGTCCGAAAAAATGACGTTTTGCCATTCGTGCACCCAGGTTCGTCGTTGAGTACACCATCGCACGCGCTCCTATCTGTGATGCAGCGTCATGGGTAACCGCAGTCATGGTCTCCGAGCTGATAGTGCAAGCTGTTGCAAATGTCGTCGAACTGTTCGTGCAGATGGTTGTTGTCTTGTAAACGTCCCCATCTGTTGACTGAGGGATCGAGACGTGGCTGCACGATGCCTGTCATCTCGACTGCTAGTGATACGAGGCCGTTGGGATCCAGCACGGCGTTCCGTATTACCCTCCTGAACCCAACGATTCCATATTCTGCCATCAGTCATTGGATCTCGACTAACGCGAGCAGCAATGTCACGATACGATAAGCCGCAATCGCGATAGGCTACAATCCGACTTTATCAAAGTCGGAAACGTGATGGTACGCATTTCTCCTCCACACACGAGGCATCACAACAACGTTTCACCAGGCAATACCGGTCAACTGCTGTTTGTGTATGAGAAATCGGTTGGAAACTTTCCTCATGTCAGCACGTTGTAGGTGTCGCCACCGGTGCCAACCTTGTGTGAATGCTCTGAAAAGCTAATCGTTTGCATATCGCAACATCTTCTTCCTGTCGATTAAATTTCGCATCTGTATTACGTCATCTTCGTGGTGTAGCAATTTTAATGGCCAGTAGTGTAGTATGGAGGGTAGTGGTGGTCACCCAATAAGGTGATCACCATTGTCCTCCCCAACAGTATCCAGGCAGTTTCCATCATCCAAATAAGTGTATGTGTGTGTTTGTGAACACGTAGCAATTCATTACGCCAGTTGTTTACTTGAATATTTGAGTCTTTCACGGAAATAATCCCATTTGACACCGTTTTTATACCTCATTTTAGTATTATGCTGATGAAGTCCGGAAGTATGAATGTATGCGCAAATATATTTGATTTTCACGGAAAAGTGCATATTTTTGAATTTCATTAGAAGGTTATGTAATTTTTAATGGATATCTTAGAACAACCCGCTGTTGTTACAGAATTGTTTGTCTGATTTTAGTACTACACTTTAACTGGCTGGGGATGATGTGGAGTACTAAACACTGGTATGGATTTGCCTTCTTGAATTCTTTTGTATAAAGCTTCCCATTATCAGAAAAGGGCTTTTTACGCCATCTTGGATGTTGATTAGGTGTTTCATTCTACTAATAGGCTGTCAGTGAGTGGAAAGAGAGGAGAGGCCTTAAATTCTTGGGTTAATTCTGCCGTCTTGGGTTTTCACTGGTTGTTTCGTTTTAGTGGTTCCTAAAATACTAGGCCGCGATTAGCTGAAGAGGGGGTGGAGGAGATGGGAGATGGGGAAAGAATGCATAGCTTGATGATGTCATTGATAAATAGGGTGATATTAATAAGATCGCCCCTTCATGCGGCAACCCGCACTACCATTTGGACTTTTCAAGGAGAAGAGTCTGCCATCTTGGATTTTGGTGCCGAGTCAAAGAGTAGTTTCCCCATAAAGTAACTGCGGAAATTTGTTTTTTCGGCGGTACGGATGTTATGTTTTTGGGATTCTGAATTGGAATTTCAAGTTTCCTGCCTTATACGAGGTGGACTTCATAACGAGAAACGCAAAAAGTTTTAGCAGTTTTTTCAATGTTTTGCTTGTATCTTGAAAACTATGCATTTTTCGAAGATGAGTTCTGTACAAGTTACAGCGGACGCCTTTACTCCAAAACGCAGTAGTCAGCTTTGATTTTCTTTTATTTTTTATTTTTGACGAATTGTATCGGTGCTACACCGCACTGAAAAAAAGCAGTTCTTCGGACCTTCTACAAATACATCAAACAGACTGATAACTTGGATAGGGAATTACCGATGTATGAATATGTCATGTGCGCAGTCACTTTACTGGTCTCCGTTTGGTTACTGGTGACCAAGCAATCTCTTTTGTGCTCTAGAAAGTCCATATGGAAGGTCATGGCCCATGAGAGTTCCAGGCAATGGGTCAGACACGCTTGAAGATCCAGGCTATACAGTGAGTTGTTGCTGTTCTTAAGCTGAAAAAACTGTAACTGAATATTGTCGCCACAGTTACTTCAGACAATAATACTGTCAGGGGCTTGTCCACGTCTTCTATGTTAAAATGGTTGAAGCACGATCCTTCCCATCGCTGGCACATTTTCACGCAGAATAGTCCAGCTCGCCTACAACCAAACCGACATTGCATTTGCAATATATAAACTGAAGAACCCTCTCGCAGACAGGGAATTCGGTGTGGTAATGGGAGCCATCCCATTTTTGTCAATTTTCACCCCCGTTAGTCTGGATTCAAGCAGTTTCCGACACATTTCGATGGGAAGCGCATAAGCTGTGTTGTTGAGCTGCAACTTCAGTCGGCCTGTTTGATAATGTCCTGTCAAGTATTGCTTATATCTTGGCTCGTTGAATGTTGTGGTTAGGTGGTTACCACCACGAAGATCAGTCAGATAATTTTCACTAGCAACTGTTACTTTCTTTGGTGGACTGAAGGATCAGTGAATTTAGTAGCGAATGTTTCGAGGTCCAGATTTTTGGAGCCGGTGAATAATGAGGATGTAGAACCGCAACCACTCATTGAGTGGATGAACAGCATGTCACTGCAACTTCTATACTATACTTCCCGGATGGTAGAGGAGCTGAAAAGATGTCCCTTTCGCTGGCTTGATCACGTATACAGTTGAGGGAGGTTGGACACCCGTCATTATGAACAGAAGGTCATCTTCTCCCAATATTGCGACACTCTTGTAAACCAAAATCAGGGTTTCTGACGTCCAGACTGTCAGTTTATCTGCATCGTCAGCTGCCTGCTTGGAAGCGATTTCACTTTCATTGTGGTAATTAGTTTATCCTCGTTTTTCGCATTCAATAGAAAATTTATCTGTGAAAATGTATCTCCATAGACTGCTTTCTGGTCGATCTCCTCGAGTGCTGCGTGGACTTGAAAGTCTTATAACCATGCTGGTACACATCGAACGCAATTGCCTCACTTCAGTTGCACTTGCTTTACACATGATGGATACATTAATCACAAATTTGTTCGAAGGTATGCCCACTCGATAATACAAATCTGTGCAACAAACAGCCTCCATCAATCTCATATATAAGTAGGTACCATACTACTGTCCTATTGTGTGATGTCTGGAAGAGGTTTGAAGGCTTTGTACAAAGCAGATTTTGTACTTTTTGTCTCCATCCTCATCAAGCAAAGTCGTAATATACGGAACCACTTCGTAGATTAAGAACTCCAGTACTTCTTCATCTATTTGGTGACAATCTTCCTTTGAGACTGGTTGACTTAGGGACCACAAGTCGATCATTAATGTGAATGGCTGAGCTGATGGTTGTGAGCGACAGCACTCGGTCGAGCCGTTTAAATTTGACGGCTTTGAAGTCATTGTCAACAATTCCTTAGTTATCTTTGGTGCTCACCTCCCTGACCAGGTAACAATTAAATTTATATTCTCCCACAACCCCACTGCTGACTGATATCACTTCTGAGGTGTCGTGAAAAGGTAGCTATTTATGGAACTATTCCAACATCTTTTTCGTGCAGTTGTTTACAAGATTTACTCTTACATCATGACTGTCGGCATGCTGGTCGGTCGTTCCAAAGCTTACTTTACAGAAATCTTAAATCCCATTAGCGACTTGCTAGAGCGAAATAATTCCCAGCAGTCCACCTTGCAAAGATTCCCTCGCTGAATCCACTCCTACTACTCAGCCTTTCATCAGCCGTCATGTGCTCCGTGAGGTGCCGTTCAGTACAGTTATCGCTACATTTTCCTCGTCAGCATTTGTCACAATCTCGTGTACTGAAACACTCTTTCAAAATGAATACTATAAATTCATCAGGTGGCATGGAGAGCTCTATTATGACCATGTCTTACAAGTTCACACACATTACATACAGATAGTACCCACTGGCGCAGAAACGTAGTAGCATGTTGTGTATGACTTCAAAATGTAGTTTCAGTTTTCCCACAAGTTCCAATGAATTTCAACACTAAAGGTATCATCTGAAAATATTCAGATCACAACTTTGAAGTCAGTCCTATGTAGCGGCACCACCGTTTAGGATAGGGAAAGTTAGTTTTGTGCAATATTCTGAGCACAAGTAACAACCAGGTGCAGACCAGATTGCAGTGAGTTATGCATACCAACTGTTGCGAAGTAGAATGGAGGCCACAGGGTGGTCAAATTGCTGAAGGAGTATACGTAGCAGTTTTGCATGTCGCAAATCACAGGCAGAAAGAGCCCACTGGCCAGCCTAGCATGTTATGAGTACGTGATGTGAAGCGGCACGTATGGCAAAACAGAAGTGCACAGCCACGTATAAATAGATGCGGGTTTCTAACGAGATTCATTCAAGTGTGGCAGCTCACCTGGACAGCGGGGCGTGTTACACCACCAGCTACATGCATCAACAGATGGGATGCCAGCCTTCCAGTCTACAGCGGGTCACTGGTTCGACCATCTGAGGCCGACGCTGGGTTTGTAGCCAGCCAGCGGCGGACCACGTCACAGCTCACTACTGTGGGCAGTCGCCTTGGCTCCCAACACATGCCTGAGGCATACTAAGGCCAGGGACACCGGTTCGGACTCAGGATCGTGGGTGCTTGTTATCGCCACGTCCTAAGCCACGCTGGTGAGCAAACACGGTGCTGACCACCTTGCAGTTGTCAGTGTGCTACTTCGAAGCTCCTCAGAATGGCGCTGAGGCAAGGAGGACGGGGACAGATGAGTCGACTGCCAGCATCCTGATGAAGCAGCAACTCTGCTGGCCAAGGCCGGCTCGACGCAGCATTGCTTTGAGCAGGCCGCTGGGGTGCTTCCTCAGCATTGCGGGGCCTATGACGCGCACGAGGTGTAACAGGGCACTGTGGTTGGAAAAAATAAATCATTCAGAAAGCTCAGACGAGTCTTAATATGGTGCCTTCTACCTCTTCCTGATATATTTAGTCATCGTGATACATTCGGTGTCAGAAGGTGCCACTACACCTAGATTCGCGAGAGTTTGGAGCTGGATTTCAAATTTTTCTGAAGTTTCCGTCTAACAATCACTTTCACGTGGATCCAGTAGCTCACTTTTATCCCTGTTGTACAAACGTTGCCCAGCATCGTCTTGGAATGTTGAAGAAAAGTATAAGAGCAAGAGTGTCACGGTACAAAGAACATGGAAAGCCAACGCATGTCCTCTGATCTCCTTAGTATAACCTATCGTAATCTTTCCAGGGCTGTTGACTGGTTAAACGCTGTTGCATAGCTCGTGCAAGTCACACGCTTCCATAATATAGACCGTAGTCCCCCCATGACTGACACAATCATCTGGAACCCACCAAACTGTATGATCACATCAACCAGGTCAGGTAGTCCCTTGTGACTTACTATCCAATCTCGCACCTTCAGGTAGAGTGGTTGATTAAACATGACGACAGTTTTTCGCTCCCCAACGAATTGACCTTTTCAACAACAGAGAAAAATGATTTGTGTAACGTGTCCCATTCCCCAAAAGACGTATTTACAAATGGCTGGACGCCTATGAGTGTTGTTTGCTAAGGTACTTCTTTGGTTTCCACCTCCATAAACCCATTCCACTCCAAAACTCCTGAAGCTTTTTAGATTTTCTGTACTACCACAGCAGGAATGGAGCTGATGGAACAATAGTCTCAGTATGAGGCAACAATGAACAGTTCCTAAGTTTCCAAAATTTTGAGCTGATGGTACATCCTTCAGCTGTGCGACCTTTCGACCTGAGATAATAGCATTTTTTTGGGGTGACACAAGGAATCTACATCTACAGGGATACTCAGAAAATGACATTTAAGTACCTGGCAGAGAGTTCATCGAACCACCTTCACAATAATTCTCAATTATTCCATTCTCTAACCGCACACGGAATAAACGAACACCTATATTTTTCCGTCCGAACTTTGATTTCCCTCATTTTATTATGATGATCGTTTTTCCCTACGTAAGTTCTCGCCAACAAAATACTTTTGCTTTCGGAGGAGAGAGTTGTTGGTTGAAATTTCGCGAGAAGATTCCGCCACAAAAAGAAACGCCTTTGCTTTAATTATGTCCATCCCAAATAGTGTATCATGTCTCGGAAAACCTCTTCCCTATTCCTCGCTAATACAAAATGTGCTGCTCTTCTTTGAACTTTCGTGATGCACTCCGTTAATCCCATCTGGCAAGGATCACACACCAAGTTGCAGTACTCGAAAAGAAGATGGACAAGCGTTGTGTAGGAAGTCTTTTTACCAGATCTGTTGCATCTTTGAAGTGTACTGCCAATAAATCACAGTACTTGGTTGCCGCCGGCCGCGGTGGCCGAGCGGTTCTAGGCGCTCAATCCGGAACCGCGCGACTGCTACGGTCGCAGGTTCGAATCCTGCCTCGAACATGGATGTGTGTGATGTCCTTAGGTTAGTTAGGTTTAAGTAGTTCTAAGTTCTAGGGGACTGATTACCTCAGAAGTTAAGTCCCATAGTGCTCATAGCCATTTCTAATTTAAGCTGTTCATAATTGTAATTATTAGATGTTTTCTTGATTTTAGGGGCTTTAGATTTGATTTAGTTACCATGTAACAGAAGTTTAACGCATTCCTTTTAGCACTCCTGTGCATGACCTCACACTTTTCATTATTTAGTGACGATTGCAAGTTTTCGCACCATACAGATACCTTTTCTAAATCGTTTCGCAATTTGGTTTGATCTTCTGATGACTTTACTAGACGATAAAATACAGCATTATCTTAAAACATCCAAAGACTGCTGCTGAGATTGTCTCCTAAACCGTTTACATACATAAGGAACAGAATAAGGTCTATAACATTACCTTGGGGAACGCCAGCAATCTTCTGTTTTACTCAACGGTTTTCCGTCAGTTGCTACGAAATGTGACCACTCTGACAAGAAATCACGGATCCAGCCCCATAATTGAGACGACATTCCATAAGCACGCAATTTGATTACCTGCCGCTTATGAGGTACAGTGTCAAAAGTCTTCTGGAAATCTAGAAATACGGAATTAATTTGAATTACCTTGTCAATAGCTCTCACCACTTCGTGTGTGTAAAAAGCTACTTATGTTTCAAAAGAACGATGTTTTCTAAATCTGTGTTGACTGTGTGTCAAAAGACTGTTCTCTTCAGGGTAACTGACTAGTGAGTCATAAAAGGTTTCGCTGGACTCAGGATTATAAAGTTCAAGCAGGATGTAATAGTAATATCCGTAAGTTCTCCGTAGATCTCACTCTTCAGCAGCGCAGAAAAGTATCAAAGTTTTCCTGTGTCCTCCAGTCAAGGATGGAAGACTACTTCCCAGTGGACCGTAGACTACGCTCCCACACGGCTCGAATCACGTCATCGAGAGAGGGATCTGCTAGGAGAGCGACGTTTAACATCCACGGAGCGCGAAACAATTTGACCGGTTGCCGTACAAGAATGAGAGCTGGAGTCACAGCACACGTAAAGGAAACTGGGATGACTTCAACAGTAAGAACACAATCGCGCGGGCAGTCTGATAAGTAAAACCTATCTAACCTGCTACTAGGAGACGCAGTAAAGTGGCTAAATTTAACTAATGTCGAGCGTTTGTATATTCAGACATCTTTCAAGCGTAAGGAGCGGACCAATTCATGTATTTCAAAACAGAAATTAAAATTTGGGGTGTTGATCTGCAGGACGCAAGATACAGGTAAAATCGCCTTCCAACAGAATACCCGGTGGACACTTACGCAACAGATAAACAATCCTCTTCATAACAACATGAAAAATCCACTGCGCGTGTAACGCTGCGCTTGGGGGCTCACGATACTCATTAAAGCCTGTACTATGGTAAGCTGACGGGCTTCACCTTATGAGAAAGGATTTTTGTGTAGATATTGACCGCGTGTACCTGAATGGTGGCAAATCAGACTTACACCCACTATGTTATAACAATGATACGTCAAGCAAGTCCGAAATGCAACTACACGTCAGGACGGACAAGAAACAACACAGAAGATTTGTTAATAATACGGTCGCCAGCCTAATTAGGCATTAACTGAGTTTCTTCCCTGTACAAGTTGATGTACGTTCATGCAAAACCACACGTAATAGCACTGCATAATATGGTAAATTTTAGAACCAGAAAATCTACTGAACTGATAATTTCACTTTCTGTACTAATATGGATAAACCATAAATACATAACACTACACTATAGCGTTTACTACAAAACTTCGTACTGTCTATTGATCTGATTAAAATTGGACATAGGTTACCCTAGAAATAGCACTTTCCAATCACACACACAATGTCAATTTTGATAAAGGTAAAACACTGATAAATTCTGGTTTTTTATATTGACTTTAACTTTGCTCATCAAATCAGTCTAGAACACTTCAGAATTCAAATGAATAAAAAAAAGGGGGGGGGGACCCTGAAACTGTTATGATCACTGTATTAAAAAATTCGATTACTAAAATCATTATGTGCTCAAGATTTCCAATGTATTAGTTACTACTCTTTTCATTTTATTTCCTGCTCATTTAAATACCATTATATCTGTCTCGAAATGATTAAACTTCACTACTAAATCAATATCAAAATTATCTTCCAACTTTGTCAGACCTTTGTTATTCGTCTATTAGTTCATTAACAAAAAAGTTCTTTAAACATCATTCTAACATAGCTAGGTCTGCAGGTAATTATTATTAACATAAACTTTAATTCTTCATTTCGGGACACTCGGATTGTACAACATTTGGAAAGGACGCTGGCTAGGTTAGTTGTGAGGATAATTAAATGATAGGACAGTTCTGGTAAAATTTAAGTTGTTATTGAACAGTATGGAACAAAAGTAACACTGGTCCACACGAATACAGTACTAAAAGTTTCAACCTGTTCGTATCGATGCGGCGGTTGGCGGGCGGCGAGATGGCGAGGCACGGAGCACACATACAACCACAGCAATGGCTCTTGATGTATCGGCACTTTACTTCTTCATAGCGTCGCAATACTTTTCCATTTAGTGCCTATGAAATTTTGCCATGCTGCATAGGCGTCGGAACGGCATATCCGAGGCTCAATGAAACTACGTCTTCCAGGAGAGCCTCCTCGATCCAAAACGTGTTGCTCAGACCAATGCCCAACTCCGACTACTACTGCTGAGCCCGTTATGGCGTGCAGCGCCCGTGTGCATTTTCCCGCGCTCGCCTGCCATCCACCTTTTACCGCTCCCTTACAGACAGGGTATTCACCCGAGGTTTTGCATTCTACATATCCCAATACATTGCCTACGTATGGACCAGACGCATAATTACAATTTTAACATCTTACAACAGTCTCGACAATTGTTACACTTCAATTCTATTACAATATTGCTTGAAATTTGACATAAACATTAATATTCACATTGAAAATTGTTTACAGTTTCTTTAACATAATGGCATGAAACAAAAAAGAAATGAAATCAGAACATCGATTACACTAATTTATCGAAAAATCAGAAAAAAATTATTTATATGTACAATAGTACAATGTCGTTGTTGTTACACATGCCCCTGTTTCCAGTAAATTTCACTAAGTGCAAATTTGATGGGAACACTGAACTTTATATTTATACAGGGATTCTGAATCTTTGTGTGAATGTCCCATCACAAAAGTTTATACCACAAACTTCCTTTCACTCACATTATCTGGGTCTATACTTTTTAACATATCAAGAACATTTACCTATCGTTTGCTTAAGTGCCTTTGGCACAGTCCAACCTCCTATCACAACATGATTTAAATAGCAAATTACTCATTTTTTATTAAATTTCTCAAAGAAATAATTTCAAATTCTGGAACACTAACACTTAACAATAAAGCAGATACAAACACCTATATGCACTATAAAACAATTTGTTGCTGCTTGCATTGAATGGCAGTCCATTTCCTTATTTACTAATAAACACACAATAATATTTAGAAAATTACTACACATATTTGCTGCCTATTATTCAGATTTGGGCAGTCCATTTCGCATCTTTTTATCACATCACTTGTACCACACTTACAATTCTCCTTTGACTATTTATCTGCCCTCTTTGGTGTATGGCAGTCCTTTATATTATGACTCATATACTGCCCACTTTGATTTTTGGCAGTCCCATCTTTTATTTGGCTTGCAGCATTTTCCCTTTCTTTTCAGCCTTTTTCTCCATACATCTTTACATTTATAGTACATTTGGTAATCTGAAACTTACATAAGTACATTAGCACACTGACATTGGTATACATACATTTACGAATATTTGTTACATTTAGAATAAAATAATTTCATCATTAGATACAGCATATTTACTGCAAATTGCTTTCTGATTGTACTTACGTCACTCACTCCTAGGAACATACAGTTTCAGGTCCACAACGTTTCTTGCACCTAAAGGCCTTTTGGATTTTGGGTAGATCAGGTAGTAAGCATTATCGTGTGGAATGTTCTGTATTATATATGGTCCATTATAAATATACTTAAATTTGGAAATTTCATGATTCAGTTCACTAGATTTTTTGTGGGTTTTTAAAAGAACATAATCTCCAATTTTAAATTTTGAAACTTTCAGATTTTTATCATGTCTTTTAGATCTAGATTCAACTTTTTGCTTTGTCCTTTTTCTGACTAATTCTTTCTTTTGACTCAACCCCAAGCTTGTACAAGGTGGAAACTCTAGTTTTTCCTCAATTAAACTTTTACTTCTGCTGCCTAACAAAATTTCTTCCGGAGGGAACCCAGTAGATTCATGATGTAAGGTGTTCATGACATTCTCAAAATCCGATATAAATCTACCCCGGGCTCTATGGTTATGACTGCAGTACGTTCTACACAATCTCCCGATTTCTCGCGTGTACCTTTCAACCGGGTTGCTAGCTGGGTGATATGCTGAGATATATTTAACCTCCACACAAATTTGCTCCATTCCTTCCTTCCAAATTTTGGATATAAACTGGGGTCCATTGTCAGATAGTACTGCCTTGGGTTTCCCGATGGTTCTGAAGTATTCGATCATTCTACTAAATACAGCTTCTGCTGTTGCCTTGTTCAAGGGGTATAATTTCACAAACTTTGAGAATACTTCTAAAATTACTAAAATATATGCACAATTTCCCGAAGTCTTTGGGAGGGGACCATACAAATCTACTGATAATAATTCTAGGGTGTCTTCAGGTAATGTACTTTGCATTGGACCTCTACTAGTTCTGTTCGGTTCCGTTTGGCCCGCAACTTTCGCGGAAATCAGTTTCCCGCGTCGTTATTATTTTGCGCGGCGTACCCTCTACCGCGACCTGGATAACTCCCTCTTCCTCTTCCTCTGCCTCTACCTCTTTGCATCACGTTGACGCGAAGCCCATCGCCGTCATTTCTTTCGTCATTATTGCGATTATTCCTGTTACTAAAATTTTGATAATTGGCACGACTTTCCCGCCAGTGGTCTTCGTCTTCGACCCTTTCGAGAAATGCTTGGAAGCTACGATGATTGCTTCCCACGTATCTCTTCGAATCTTCTGGAAGCTTTTTATATAGCTCCCATATGATTTCTGAATCGGATCTTCTTCCTCTTAAATGTGTCAATTTGAGGTACCAATATTCGCAGAAATCTTTCAAAGAATTCCTGCCCCTGTTATCATGAAGCTTGGCCATGATAAACTCGCGCCACAAATGATCCTGTTTTTGTTCGGACCAATATTCTTCCGTAAACTTCTGTTTAAATTCTTCGAACGTCATTTGTTCGGTATTCAGGTTAATTCCCCAGCGCTTAGCGTCACCTGCTAAGGCGCTAATTACTACGTTTATCTTTTCCGGACCAGACAAGTATTCAGGAAACATCCTCTCGCAATTTTTGATGAAATCTAACGGATACCATCCGTTATGTTTCTTGGCGGGATCGAAGCGTTCCTCACCTTCCAATAAATCGTAAGTGGTGTGCCATTATAGACAACACCAGGCCTATCGTTAATTTTACTTTCAAGATCGAAAATTTTGCCTTGAATTTTCGAAGTATTTTGTTCACACTTTTGCACACATCCGGTAACTTTCTCACCTAAATCTCTTTCAGCGTCTGAAACTGGCTTTTTCAACTGTGAGATTCCGTGTTGACATTCGTTTACGATCTCAGTTTTAAGACCGAAAACTTTTTCGTCTACTTTTGTTTCAACTAGAGGCTCTACTTTCTCTTGGATGTTGAGAATTTCAACATCAAACCTACTGTTAATGTTGTCAATTTCCCCCTGCATAGTATCCATATTTTTGTTAATTGTGTCAATTTCAAATTTCATAGTATTTACTACAGAGCTTAAACTACCCACTTTTTGTTCTACCTGTTCTATTTGTTTACTAATTTTAATTCCTTGTTCTTCAACCTGTGCTTTAAGCTGACCAACTTGTGTTTTAAGCTGCTCGTCAACGTGTGTTTTAAGCTGACTAACCTGATTACTGACTTGTTTTTGAAGCTGATCATTCTGTGTTTTGGTCTGCTCGTCAACGTGTGTTTTAAGCTGATTAACCTGATTACTAACTTGTTTTTGAAGCTGATCATTCTGTGATTTGATTTGCTCACTCTCTCCTGAAATTTGTTTGGTTAATTGTTCAAATAAATCGTTCATGCTTAAAATCTTCACACTGTTTTGTTCTACGGAATCAGTGTGTTCCGATAATACCTCAAAATTTTCTTTCGATTCTTTCTTTATCTGTGGTGAATCAAACATGTCAGTAGATTCGTTCACGTACCCACTATCATCTACAAAGTCGTCCTCTACTTCCTGTTTTATTCCTTGCTGTGTTCTAGGCAATCTCGACATTTCAATCTGTTCGTTAACATGTTCGTGATATTGTATGTACGCCAATTGTCTTCCGCTAACGCCATCTGTTATCTGGCTGCGTACACTCCTGTCATTGCCAGCCGCATTTTCCATTACGCTCGGCACATCTACTGTGTCTACGTTCTTGTCCATACTGAACGCAAATTACACCTCACTACCGTACTCGACGTTCACTGCTGTTTACTTTACTAAATATTATTGCAATTCGTACCACTGAACATCCACTGTTCGGTACTCACATTAATTTGTGACCGAAAACAAATGGATGTCCTGTCACCGGGAGCCACTTGTAACGTGCAAGTGGGGCACAGAATATTCCTTAAAGCCTGTACTATGGTAAGCTGACGGGCTTCACCTTATGAGAAAGGATTTTTGTATAGATATTGACCGCGTGTACCTGAATGGTGGCAAATCAGACTTACACCCACTCTGTAATAACAATGATACGTCAAGCAAGCCCGTAATGCAACTACACGTCAGGACGGACAAGAAACAACACAGAAGATGCTACCAATTTGTTAATAATACGGTCGCCAGCCTAATTAGGCATTAACTGAGTTTTTTCCCTGTACAAGTTGATGTACGTTCATGCAAAACCACACGTAATAACAATGCATAATACGGTAAATTTTAGAACCAGAAAATCTACTGAACTGATAATGTCACTTTCTGTACTAATATGGATAAACCATAAATACATAACACTACACTATAACGTTTACTACAAAACTTCGTACTGTCTATTGATCTGATTAAAATCGGGCATAGGTTACCCTAGAAATAGCACTTTCCAATCACACACACAATGTCAATTTTGATAAAGGTAAAACACTGATAAATTTTGGTTTTTTATATTGACTTTAACTTTGCTGATCAAATCAGTCCAGAACACTTCAGAATTCAAATGAATAAAAAAAAGGGGGGGGGGGACCCTGAAACTGTTATGATCACTGTATTAAAAAATTCGATTACTAAAATCATTATGTGCTCAAGATTTCCTATATATTAGTTACTACACTTTTCATTTTATTTCCTGCTCATTTAAATACCATTATATCTGTCTCGAAATGATTAAACTTCACTACTAAATCAATATCAAAATTATCTTCCAACTTTGTCAGACCTTTGTTATTCGTCTATTAGTTCATTAACAAAAAAGTTCTTTAAACATCATTCTAACATGTCTAGGTCTGCAGGTAATTATTATTAACATAAACTTTAATTCTTCATTTCGGGACACTCGGATTGCACAACATTTGGAAAGGACGCTGGCTAGGTTAGTTGTGAGGATAATTAAATGATAGGACAGTTCTGGTAAAATTTAAGTTGTTATTGAACAGTATGGAACAAAAGTGACACTGGTCCACACGAATACAGTACTAAAAGTTTCAACCTGTTCGTATCGATGCGGCGGTTAGCGGGCGGCGAGATGGCGAGGCACGGAGCACACATACAACCACAGCAATGGCTCTTGATGTATCGGCACTTTACTTCTTCATAGCGTCGCAATACTTTTCCATTTAGTGCCTATGGAATTTTGCCATGCTGTATAGGCGTCGGAACGGCATATCCGAGGCTCAATGAAACTACGTCTTCCAGGAGAGCCTCCTCGATCCAAAACGTGTTGCTCAGACCAATGCCCAACTCCGACTAATACTGCTGAGCCCATTATGCCGTGCAGCGCCCGTGTGCATTTTCCCGCGCTCGCCTGCCATCCACCTTTTACCGCTTCCTTAGAGACTGGGTATTCACCCGAGGTTTTGCATTCTACATATCCCAATGCATTGCCTATGTATGGACCAGACGCACAATTACAATATTAACATCTTACTACAGTCTCGACAATTGTTACACTTCAATTCTATTACAATATTGCTTGAAATTTGACATTAACATTAATATTCACATTGAAAATTGTTTACAGTTTCTTTAACATAATGACATGAAACAAAAAAGAAATGAAATCAGAACATCGATTACACTAACTTATCGAAAAATCAGAAAAAAATTATTTATATGTACAATAGTTACACGCGACCAGTGTCAGAAGGGGCGTATAAAAGAACCAAGATAAGATTCAAAAGTTGACAACCTATGCCCCAGCCAGAATCCAACATTTCAACTTCGTCAATAGGAATGCCTGCGCGAAAGAATATTCGGGTGCAACATTAAAGACCACACGAAAACCAGGTTAGGAGAAACGCCTAAATAACACCTTTTGTAAGAAGACTATGTTCACTCGTTGACGTTGTGGTCTTCAGTCCTGTGACTGGTTTGGTGCACCTCTCCATGCTACTCTATTCTGTACAAACTTCTTCAACTCCCAGTACCTACTGCAACCTACATCCTTCTGAATCTGCATAGTGTATTCATCTCTTGGTCTCCCTCTACGATTTTTAACCTCCACGCTGCCCTCCAATGCTAAATTTGTGATCCCTTGATGCCTCATAACATGTCCTTCCAACCGGTCCCTTGTTCTCGTCAAGTTGCGCCACAACCTCCTCTTCTCCCCAATCCTATTCAATACCTCCTCAATAGTTATGTGATCTACCCATCCAATCTTCAGCATTCTTCTGTACCCCCACATTTCGCAAGCTTCTATTCTCTTCTTGTCCAAACTCTTTATCGTCCATGTTTCACTTTCATACATGGCTACACTCCATACAAATACCTTAAGAAACGACTTCCTGACATTTAAATCTATACTCTATGCTAACAAATTTCTCTTCTTCAGAAACGCTTTCCTTGCCATTGCCAGTCTACATTTTATATCCTCTCTACTTCGACCATCATCAGGTATTTTGCTTCCCAAATAGCAAAACTCTTTTACTACTTTAAGTGTCTCATTTCCTAATCTAATTCCCTCAGCATCACCCGACTTAATTCGACAACATTCCATTATCCTCGTTTTGCTTTTGTTGATGTTCATCTTATATCCTCCTTTCAAGACGCTATCCATTCCATTCAACTGCTCTTCCAAGTCCTTTGCTGTCTCTGACAGAATTACAATGTCATCGGCGAACCTCAAAGTTTTTATTTCTTCTCCATGGATATTAATACCTACTCCGATTTTTTCTTTTGTTTCCTTCACTGATTGCTCAATATACAGATTGAATAACATCGGGGAGAGGCTACAACCCTGTCTTACTCCCTTCCCAACAACTGCTTCCCTTTCATGCCCCTCGACTCTTATAACTGCAATCTGGTTTCTCTACAAATTGTAAATAGCCTTTCGCTCCCTGTATTTTACCCCTGTCACCTTTAGAATTTGAAAGAGAGTATTCCAGTCAACATTGTCAAAAGCTTTCTCTAAGTCTAGAAATGCTAGAAACGTAGGTTTGCCTTTCCTTAATCTTTCTTCTAAGGTAAGTCGTAAGGTCAGTATTGCCTCACGTGTTCCAGTATTTCTACGGAATCCAAACTGATCTTCCCCGAGGTCGGCTTCTACTAGTTTTTCCATTCGTCTAATGAATTCGTGTTAGTATTTTGCGGCTGTGGCTTATTAAACTGATTGTTCGGTGATTTTCACATCTGTCAACACCTGCTTTCTTTGGGATTGGAATTATTATATTCTTCTTGAAGTCTGAGGGTATTTCGCCTGTCTCATACGTCTTGCTCGCCAGATGGTAGAGTTTTGTCAGGACTGGCTCTCCCATGGCCGTCAGTAGTTCCAATAGAATGTTGTCTACTCCGTGGCCTTGTTTCGACTCAGGTCTTTCAGTGCTCTGTCAAACTCTTCACGCAGTATCGTATCTCCCATTTCATCTTCATCTACATCCTCTTCCATTTCCATAATATTGTCCTCAAGTACATCGCCCTTGTATAGACCCTCTATATACTCCTTCCACCTTTCTGCTTTTCCTTCTTTGCTTAGAACTGGGTTTCCATCTGCGCTCTTGATGTTCATACAAGTGGTTCTCTCATCTCCAAAGGTCTCTTTAATTTTCCTGTAGGCAGTATCTGTCTTACCCCTAGTGAAATAACCCTCTCCATCCTTACATTTATCCTCTAGCCATCCCTGCTTCGCCATTTTGCACGTCTGGTCGATCTCATTTTTGAGACGTTTGTATTCCTTTTTGCCTGCTTCATTTACTGCATTTTTTTTATTTTCTCCTTTCATCAACTAAATTCAATATTTCTTCTGTTACCCAAGGGTTTCTACTAGCCGTCGTCTTTTTACCTATTTGATCCTCTGCTGCCTTCACTATTTCATCCCTCAAAGCTACCCATTCTTCTTCTGCAGTATCTCTTTCCCCCATTCCTGTCAATTGTTCCCTTATGCTCTCCCTGAAACTCTGTACAACTTCTGGTTCTTTCAGTTTATCCAGGTCCCATCTCCTTAAATTCCCGCCTTTTTGCAGTTTCTTCAGTTTTAATCTACAGTTCATAACCAATAGATTGTGGTCAGAGTCCACATTTGCCCCTGGAAATGTCTTACAATTTAAAACCTGGTTCCTAAATCTCTGTCTTACCATTATATAATCTATCTGAAACATGTCAGTATCTCCAAGCTTCTTCCATGTATAAAACCTTCTTTTATGATTCTTGAACCAAGTGTTAGCTATGATTAAGTTGTGCTCTGTGCAAAATTCTACCAGGCGGCTTCTCCTTTCATTTCTTACCCCCAATCCATATCACCTACTACGTTTCCTTCTCTCCCTTTTCCTACTACTGAATTCCAGTCACCTATGACTATTAAATTTTCGTCTCCCTTCACTCTCTGAATAATTTCTTTTATTTCATCATACATTTCTTCAATTTCTTCGTCATCTGCAGAGCTAGTTGGCATATATACTTGTTCACTCATGAATCATAAATGAACTGACGCAGCGAAGCCAATCGCAATGCTGAGTCCACACGATTAACATTTAAGGAAAAGAGCGTGTAGCTTGGTTCCTTGATCACAGTGACACAGGGTTGTACGGAACTTACCGAGCCGAATTAGGTAGACAGCTGAGAGTCCAACGTCCATTGCGGAGTCAACAGATGAACAACATTGGGGGATCAAAACCCCCGTCATCACAACCTTTTTTCTTAGATTTCTTAAGTGCCACCGCACGGTCAGGTTGTATATCCTGTTTCTGTCGGCTACGTGGCATGACGGCCTCAGCAGTGTTGGAGGTATCATAGGCACAGCTTCCTGCCCTTCAGAACAGGACTTGTAGTACAGGTCCAGTCACAAATACGGAAGCATTCTGTGGAACTGCCAATGGAACAGGTGATTCGTAGTCGCTAATTTTATTCTCCTCGTGAGTTTCTGTAGTCGCCAAATTCAGGAAACCTTCGGCGGCTGAAGACAAAGGAGCAGGAGGACATTGCATCTTCTCAGAGTATGACGAAGGACACAAAGACGAAGAGGGAGAATCAGCTCCCTCCCCACACACACAAGTAGCCCAGAAGGAGCCACTTCGCGAGCATGAGGGGTGCTGGAGATAACTTCTTCGCCACTCACCGTATCACGCACTGGAGGAATCGTAGCACCGAGGGGAGCAGGGGACACATTTGATGTGGAGGAGTTTGGGACAGAACACCCGCCCAAAATCTTCATCCTCACCATCTTCAGTGCGACGTTGCTTGTTTGTCAGTGTTACAGGTTCTATCCTGGGGTCAATAGCATTCTGAACCTATCGTGGAGGCAAAGGCTGATACTTATTTACACGATTATCATAACTGGTTTCTTGCTCATTATGATCCGAAGTAGCAGGGGTCCTACGTGTCTAGTGAAAGGAACAAGATCAGCAACCGTGAATTTGCAACGCTGCAATAATGACGGTTTTAATACAAAAACCCTGATAGGGCAATTACATCGAACGTGTCCACTTACATTACACAGGAAGCAGGTTCCCTCTTGACCAGTATACGTGACACGAACGCGATAACCGCACACTTGTAAATACAATGGAATATTGCGTTTGACATGCATTTCCACGGAACGAATTCACTATAACGCTGTAATGTATGTTGAGAAGACCAACGTTCACGACAGACGTTTCTCACGCTACCGTAAGGAGTCAATATGTCCTTTACGAAGTTGTCATCAACTTGCGGCGGGATGTTGAAAACTCGGACACTGCCATAGTCAATTTTAGCATTGGCGAGTGACACCATACTAACGGAATTATCGCGATGCTTGAACGAGACTTGAGAGCCGTGTGGCGACAGTAATTTTTCAACGTGAAAGGGAGTCCATAAATTTCACATAAAACACGAACTCGGATGCATCAAAATAAGCCATGTGGACCAGACCAGAGTTCACATGAATTGTATCGCCAAGCCTGTGGATTTCTAGAGACCCGGGCTGCACGTGACACGTTGTTTTATCGTAGGTAAAGCTCACAGTACCTTTTCGTGGAATATACGTGGAAATAGTAGCCATAATGGAGCGGCCAACGTGTCTGTAAATAGACGAACACAGACAGACAGTATGGCGGAGCGGAGGCACTACGACTCACTCGCAGACAGAACACTAATGAGGAGAACTTCACACAAGCGACGCTGCAGCAAGTGAAATAAACAAGGACCTTCCCGCTCGGCGCTCGAAGCGGAACTATCCGGACACACTGGACTCCGCAACTGCATGAACTACTGCACCACGCCTCCCATCAGATGTGAATTGTCAACCTGTCCACACACAACGAGTGTAGTGTCCCTTGCACGGTATCCTCATTACTCGCGGCATTTCGCTGATCCTCTAAGAGTTCGAGCTTGTTGTGAATACACACTGAAAAGAGCATTGGCCGTCTTCGCCTTAATTGAATGTATGTGGTGCCTGTCCAAAAGAACGGGGTCAGTGCGTCTGCCTAGTAAACAGGAGACCCGGTTTCGAACACAGTCCGGTACAAATTTTCAACTTTCCCCGTTAATTTAAATCGACACCCACTCGCAGCCAATTTTTATTATTTCTTTGTGTCCCAAAAAAACATTCAGTTTCAGAGCCTAAGTCAAGGATTACCGAACGCATTAGTATTGATTCGGAATTTTCTTGAGCCTTTTCAGATAAGCAGCAGTAGCTTTTTCTGTCCTGTAGTTCTTCCTGTATTTGTCGTGCACTTCTATTTCAGTGTTCCTCTTAAATATTATACCCTAACAATTTTGTCTCTTCTTATTGGCTTGAATGAAAGATTTCAGCCCCTTTTTCTTTCGGAACAATCGTGTTCTAACAGTTTGTCACAAATTCCTGACAAGAATTATAAGCACCCACAAACCAACAAAAACTTGAAAAGTTACTGGAAACTAAGAAAATGTTGTACATTCAAAGATTGGACCGCGACGTGGCGGTTATTCCGAGATGATTAACCCACTAAAAGGTAAGAGGAGAATGGCTGCGACACGGTCGAACGGGCCTGGGGGAGGGAAACTTTGAAGGGAGAATACGAGCAACAAAGAGATCGAAGTATCGTCACGTTAAAGGGAAGGGACTGGTTCCGGTAGTCCTCAAGGTGGCTCAAAAAAATGCTCATCTCCACAAATAAATAAAGATGGAAAATATATATCTCCTGCAAATTTTCCGTTTTATTATCACCAACGACATTTCTACTTTTACTTCTGTAATTCAATGTAATGGTTTATAAGCCTATTGGATCTACACACTAGGTGTCTCAAGTCAGATGGACATTTGACAAAAGTTTACAACAACTCCCGTGTGTCTGATGAAGCTGGCCTCAAAATTTACCAGATGGCAGACGGATACACTTCGATTTGGCTCTTACACATTCGGACATAAGGGGGTAGTTCGCCATTGTGTTTTTCAAGTGCGACGTTAATGTACTTTCACCTGGTGTAGGAGTCTCTTGATACAATAATTTACCAGCAGCCATACGTATTGCACAAATTTATTTTATGAACTTATTACATGCAAACAGTTTCGGCATTACATTGATGCCATCTTCAGATCCCACACGTCATAGTCGTAAAATCTCTATACACGGAAGGAGTCATATAACTGGATCCGTGAATCAAATCGCTATGCAACAGCTCTTGGTGGCCAGGCGACACAGTCATTCTACAATACCGCAATTAACATGAATATACAGTTTGTAATGGGCGAGCTGTGGCGCCCTGAAAATATTCTAAGTTCGTAGTTGGCGTGGCCGCAAGGGGCGGTCAGCAAGTCGGGGCTCGCCAGCAACCGTGTGGTGCTGAACATTAGCTGGAGCAAGAGGGGCTGGGAATTCCATGTTGACGCTGTGTCGCGAAATGTGCTTTGTGTCGATGAAGGAGGTCTGTATGCCAGGAGTGCCAAAGATGGCGGACTTTGTGAAACCATAATGGCATACATTTCACAGTTAATGTAGAAATTAATAATAGCCAGCGGAATCATGACACCTTAAAAAGAACCATGTACATTACCATTATTGGCACGAGGCCGGCCGCGGTGGTCTCGCGGTTCTAGGCGCTTAGTCCGGAACCACGCGACTGCTACGGTCGCAGGTTCGAATCCTGCCTCGGGCATGGATGTGTGTGATGTCCTTAGGTTAGTTAGGTTTAAGTAGTTCTAAGTTCTAGGGGCCTAATGACCACAGCTGTTAAGTCCCATAGTGCTCAGAGCCATTTGAACCATTATTGGCACGATGATTCTAATGGTGTAATCATATTTTCAATATCTTAATTAGTTTAAAGTTTAGTATCTAACTCTAAATTATACAAGTAACACCCAGCAGCAAATTTCCAAAATCTAAACTGTTCATCCGATTTTGTCGATCGAAGTGTCTTTAGAAAGCTATCAGTGTAAACCTAAATTGGTACGAATTACAGGCATGCAACTTGAATAGTGCATGAGTTATTGGAGGTCAAAGTGGCCAATTACTATTTTGTGCATCAGGCCGTAAGTACTCCACAGTTACACTAATTTACGGTAGCAGCGTTCTTATAAATGTGTTTATTCGTCTATGGTTCAAATGGCTCTGAGCACTATGGGACTTAACATCTGAGGTCATCAGTCCCCTACAACTTAGAACTACTTAAACCTAACTAACCTAAGGACATCACAAACATCCATGCCCCTGGCAGGATTCGAACCTGCGACCGTAGCAGTCGCGCGGTTCCGCACTGAAGCGCCTAGAACCGCTCGGCCACCGCGGCCGGCTATTCGTCTATGTCTTGGTTTATATTCGATATATACTATTCATGAAGAAATCGGTAAAATATTTGCTGTACGTGGCACAATTGGACTAGAAGAAGGGATCGGTTGGCAGGACATGTTCTGAGGCATCAAAATGGTTCAAATGGCTCTGAACACTATGGGACTTAACATCTAAGGTCATAAGTCCCCTAGAACTTAGAACTACTTAAATCTGACTAACCTAAGGACATCACACACATCCATGCCCGAGGCAGGATTCTAACCTGCGACCGTAGCGGTCTCGCGGTTCTAGATTGTAGTGCCTAGAACCGCACGGCCACCCCGGCCGGCTCTGAGACATCAAGGGATCACTAATATAGTATTGGAGGGCAGCGTGGAGGGTAAAAATCGTAGAGGGAAACCAAGAGATGAATACACTAAGTAGATTCAGAAGGATGTAGGTTGCAGTCGGTACTGAGAGATGAAGAAGCTTGCACGGGATAGAGCAGCATGGAGAGCTGCATCAAACCAGTCTCAGGACTGAAGACCACAACAACAACAACATTTGCTGTATTTTAGAACGCACAGAGACACTAGGCTACTGGCCTACTTTTGTTTCTATTCCTTTGGTATATGTTTATTTAATTTGTTTATGTATTTAATAATGTGTGTTAGAGAGTGTTGATGGTCCAGCCTTAGGAATATTTATTTAATTTCAAGTTATTTAAATGTAAATCCAGTATTTCGTATGTGTTTCAGTATGTTTCTGAGTGTGCATTGGCTTGGGGACATGGCGGGAGCGCTCTAGCCAATCACAGCGCTCATTACTACTGTAGAAGACTACCGAAGTCAATGAAGAGACTGTATAGAGGTGGGGGAGGAACATCAGGTCACACAGGACATGGGGAGTGCTGGACCGGGAGTCGCGATGGACGGTCGCAGGAAATACTTGGAGAGCGTTGAGCAGCTTCTGAGTGGTCGCGGGAGATATTTCGTAGTGCTGACTTGTGCACTTGTGAGATTTCCGTGGCTTCTGCAGTGAAGACATAGTATGCATTTAGCAGTGAATATCTTGCGAGCTATGTTGTTGCTCATAATTAATTATGTAAAGTAGGAATCTAATGTTTCCCTGTTATTCAACTTATATTTTATTTAATTGCTGGACCATCGACACCAATAAGTGTTTTGCAGTAATAAAGAGCATTCTTAAAGGTACTTATGATATCGTACTCATCATTTAAAGTCGTTAAAAACAGTTCCCGCAGATTTTGTTTAATTGCAATCTTTCATTTATAAATTTCTACGTTACACTGAAAATTCGCAGTTGCCGAGTTGTAACACCATAGCTCTATTGCTGTACCGATTTATTTTGCTTGTTTGCTTTGGTTTAAAGTTACAACATTGAGTATCTGTAAATGTGTTTGAATCGGTAACATAAAATTGTACACTCCTTTCTTTGTTAAAACTTTGATGTCATGGTTTGATTCTATGCAATGGAGTATATCTGTCATTTAAATTCTTTGTCTCAATTGGAGGGAACTAAACTTACTACACATGATTGTAATTACTGTGTGAATAATTTTTTTGTAGAAATATTAATATGTGCAAATGTTCAGTTTTATTTAAAATGTTTGTTTGCAGTTATGTAAACTGCTAATCCTCACTTAGGGTTCTTAGTTATTCTGAGTGTAAAAGTTGTGGATAGGGTTCTTAGTTATTCTGAGTGTAAAAGTTGTGGATCCCGTCGGGAACGGAACTGTGTAGCGCCCGCAAATTGTGGTTGGACTAGGTAGAAAAGGTGGAACAAGAGTCAGTCGGGGACGAGCTACCAAACTGTGCACTGCCATGTAAAAGTGGCATATTGTCCTGGTTCCAAGAGAGGCTTTTTCTGCTACTTTCCAATGCCTCGGATGGATGGATAAATAGCTGGAACAATTCTGGAATTGGTATTCATCCTCGTCACCAAGAAGTCCAGCAATTCTGTCTGCAAATCCGCCTACCAACATGCAGTTGCCACCACATTGCGCAATCACTGTAAAGGAGTACTACAATAATGTACAGTAAAGGATCAGCTTATTGGGCGATTTAGTGTGCACAACTATAAGGTAACTTATAACTGAATTTATGTACCTACCTTGATTTTTTCCTAACACAACACCTCTAAGGTTCCTCTGCATTTGAATTATAATTACCGAGTGTCCTATTTTGTGGAAAAAAATGAAAGCCTCAAAGTTAGACAGTTAATTACATAATGTTATTTGATCTTTGACGAGAAGGCCATATTCAGATTTACTGTGGATTTAGCGAAATTGTGGGAGGCAGCAAATGTAGTTTTGTGAAGTTTCAAAGTCACCTATTTAATCATTTACTTGAAAGTAAAATTTGCTGTTCCTTTTATAAATTAAACTTCTTAAAATTGAGGATTATAAAGTTTTTCTTAGTTAATGATCATAGTGCTACATGTAGTAAATTTTAAAAGGTGAGTCAGTTTCTTGCAATTTTGTCAACATTGTGTTTCACTGTAGCGTAAGTGGATAACTGCAATAGTAAAAAACTATATGTTCATGATTGCTAAGTGTTTGTCTCTCTTGTGTATTGGAAGTGCATATTAATAGTATAACAGGATCCACAGTTTGCCTATTATGCTAATGCTACGTAACAAGTAATGGGAAGACCACTACTTACGAAAACCATAATTTGTTTATTCAAAAGATAGTAAGAAACAACCTTTGAGTGGATTCCAATTAACTCTCATTTTAAATAGTAAAGTATTTAACTGAGAGAGACTTAACCTATGTCCAATTTATGATCCTGCAGTGAATGTTAATAGTAATGTTATAAAGACCGTTCAGTTTGAACAAGCCCTGAAGGTAACAGCGTTTTTCGGTATCTGTTATAATTTTGCAAATAGTTCGTGCTGCTCTAGTTGTTAGCTTCAATCTTACCGTAAACATATGTATGTATCAGTGTTCATTGCACTCGCGTGTGACAAAGTATAGGTTGTGTTTATCCGTTAATGTTACTAATAACTATTTTCTTGAACAAGAATGTTAATCATTCTCTTGCTTAATTAGGCTGGCGACTGTTTTCTTTAGACGTTGAACAGTATAGATAGGTAAATTATAGTTTGTTACTGTTTAAAAATTTACGGAACTCTGACTTTCACTTCCGATAAGCAACCTCCGTTAGGTACAACACGGTCAACGTAACAAAATTCCTCTCAGAGGGTAACACTGCTCTGTTGCGTTATACCATAACTGCTTTAACAAGGTAGTTTTATTTCACAACCTGCCTCCAGCTTCGCGGTTATGGTGTAGCTGTAGCGGACGGAAGTGTTATAGAGTGATAGGAACCTTCGACCATTAGATTCATGTGAATATTCACATTGTATACTGTAGACTCAGCAGTATTTGGCCTGTAATGCTGCAACTACGTATCCCAGCCCCTAGACGACGAAACCAGCCAAAACTGAGGTACATAGTTGAGGGTCACTTTTTTTTTTTTTTTTTTTTTTTTTAAGCCCTCATGTTTCATCCCGTGAATTTGACAGAACGATAACTTCCATTGAATTTGACGTAGAACTATTGCTCAGAAACTGCTTTTAATTTCTATATTGAGATATAACTTCTCTCAAGAAATGTGTAACTGAATTCCTATGGAACTCATGGCTTGGTGCTTGATGATGTTACCCTTTTTCTTAAGCCTAACGTTAGACTGGATGTAAGTTCATGGATATTTTCTGAGTACTTAAGGTCTATTAACGTTCAGCCTTTGCATCAATCCTCTGGTATGCTCGGCACAACAAAACGGCTCAAAGACATGCAGAATTAATGAGTGGGAAGTACAGATTCATTTCCCAGCTGCACAGACTAATAACATCAGCTACGGATCTACTGCTCAAAAAGTAAACAGTGCCACCTCTGGCGCCATACTCAACAATTTTGTACTTGTTTTACATCCCTAATAAGTTGCTTTTTCACGTTACTTGTTTCCTGCAAAAGTAGATAAAGTTACATAATGAGCGAGGTCCAGATCATTCAGCTTGAGACAGAATACGCAGATAGCCAATAGCAAGACATCGGTTTACAAATATAGGCCCTAACTCGGAGTAATCTCTTAATGGCTTGGATTCAAATAAACAGCACGCATTTGATGTTTGTATTCTATAAGAGAAGCTTCACCGGTTAGCAAGCTTAGAGCGCTTCAGTTGGTGGCAACTGATCATCGAAGAAAACTGATTCTAAGGTTTCATATCAATGTGGCAACATGCCTTTCTTATTAACCAAATTAAACTGTTCACAGTTGGAGTAATAAATACTTCCTGCATTCAATTCATTAGGTTTCAAATAAAAGACACATTTTTTCTTTCAGAGATAGGGAGATAGCAGGAAATTTGAAAGAATTTATCAACCAAAATTTTATATCACAGTGATGGCACACTGCGACAATTTTAGAAAATATTTTTTGGTTTTCCATGTTTCCTACAAGCACGGAAACATTATTTGACTTATGTTCTCGGTTTGATTACGCTCATTTGCTTCCTGACGTTCGCGGAATGTCTTTATTCTAAAATTAGCATCATAGTTCTTCAGATTCTGAATCACTACTGTCACTCTAAAATTAGACGTGTGATTTGAATGTGACGCTCCTCGAAATGTCGCATTCTAATGACAATGATGTGTGTATTTCACATCGGTTTGCTTGAAGGGTTCCCTCCAGATGGGCTTTAAACACTACTGCCTCGTCAAGACTAGTATTCATCTCTTCATTAACAAGAACTAATTTTTATGTGCCTGGCAATCAGGTGAAACGCTTTGCTAAACAGTTCTATACATACAACACTCCAATACAGATGAAATTTGAGTATTGGACACAGTAAGTTAATTACATGTAGAAAGAAATAATTTATGGTTCATGCACATAAGTTTTGTCAGTAGCACTTGGATGGAAAAAGAATTCGATATATGTATTTATGTCGAACAATAGTATACTTCCTACACGTATCGGATTTCATATGTTGTTGCTCTCCATTGGGCACAGCACTATTGACCAGTTTGAATTGTGAATAATCGACTAAATTTGCAACCAGTCACTGTGTACAATAAAAATAGCACAGACATCATTCATAAACTGCAATTAATTGTTTGTAAGCTGTAATGCTAATAAGTGCTAGCATCAAAAATTTTTTATGTAACTGAAACGGTCAACTTTTGGGTATTTCATTGGCATCATTAACAAAGTCACTTGTATCTCACATGTATGATGTTTTATGACACACAGTGAAACTATTTTAAACTATTTTCCTTCAAATACGTCTTTCCTTCCGACGATTATCCACTCATGCACAGAGTATTAAATACCTTATAAAATTCATTTTCGTTACCATACACACTACATTTCCGTTGTTTTTCTCAAATATTTCCATGTGCTTCAAATTGCTACGTAATGATATATTTCCAGAGTTTAATGCTTCTGAAGCAAAATATTTTATAGACGTAGCTCGTATTATCTTTTTCTGTGTGCAAACCAGCTATAAATCATCATTTTAAGGAATAAGTAACATTATTTTAACAAACATTTGTCACACTATGTTTGTTTCTAATGAGTTACGGCAATTTTTGGAGTGTTTCCACATAAAAAGCTTTATTTAAATTCATGTTGACACAAAATTTCAAATTCATCTTTGACACCCAAATGGAAACACAAACTGAAACAAACGTGGAATATCATTTATTGATTTGATCAGGCAGTGATGGATACGCCTTCTTGCTGTTCATACACATTTTACTAACCTCGCTTGAACTGGACATTAGGTGTTTACGGACAGGGGAGACATTTTTCTTCAACAGTCAATTTAACCGGCATATTCTATTGGTGAATGTGGTAGACGTACATCAAGAAAGTGTTTTGGATCCTTAAAAACCTCATAATTATTTATTAGGCGAGTGCAATTTCGACTTTTAAAAGCAGAACATCCAAGATTACCATCACTGATTTAACGCACTCTGCAGATGGTACGCCCATTATTTATGATTATATACATTACAGACTATTGATTAGACAGCCTCTCTTTGTCACCAAAAGTTTTCTGATGAAGCTATCACAGTATTCTGGAACTGTAGCAGCCAGAAGAATAAAGTTCTCTTAAACAGTACATATACTCTTGTGCAAAAAGTATAAGAATGGAGACTGTTGATAGTAATGCACTTCAGACATATATTTCGAAGCTGCAGAGACTTCTGTTTGTGTATGTATAAATTCACTCTGTGATACACGGAGACACGACAGGTAACTGTGCCAGCGGTTACATAAATGGCTTTCTGTTGGTGTCTACCTTGCTTTTATAAGACCTGTACCCCAGCATTGTCAGCAAGTCTGTACGTATACAATCAATAAATTGTTGACAAAATCTCCGAACATGTCATATAACACCAACTCCATTTAAACTCATGTGTGAGAATTTGCCAGCAACAATATCTCATCACATATGACCTATCTATCTTAGTACAGCAAATATATTTTCGACATTTATAACGAAATTCCGATTCTTTCTATACTTTACTAAGATGTTTACCTATTCTTTCTGATACTTTAACTACTTACGAAATTTTTCTGTATACTTTCCTATTTTATCGACACCTGAACAGTTGAGCTAATTTCAGTCACAGCAGCATACTCAAAATTTATTAGCATAGGCGGGGCACCCAATACTGTATCAATAAAAAGAAAGTGGGTTTAATGGAAGATAAATTATTGGTGGACGATGTCACAGTATTCTTAGAACAGCAAAAATGTACTCTATTGGAACTGGAACACAACTCGTAATCCGTAGAGCGAAAAGTGTGAAACAGAACTGAAGAAGTTAATCGCTTATGACTAGTGATATTGTGTATTAAATGATGTTGATAAAACTGCAGTTCAGTATTTAATTCGAACCAAGTTACATTCAGTCTCCACTATGAAGCAAGGCAATCAGTCGTTATCGGCATCTACAACTATTTCATTACTCTGCAGTTCACAACAAGTGTCTGGTAGAGCGGTCATCGAACCACCTTTAAGCTACTTCTCTGCCGTTCCACTCTCGAACAGAGCGCAGAAAAAACAAACATTTAAATCTTTAAGTGTAAGCTCTGATTTCTCTTATTTTATTATGATGATCATTTTTCTCTATGTAGGTGGGTGACAACAAAATATTTTCACACTCTGAGGAGAAATTTGGGATTGGAATTTCACGAGAAGGTCTTGCCGCAGCAAGAAACGCCTCTGTTTTAAGGACTGACGCCGCTGTTCGTACACATATCCGTAGCACTCTCTCCCCCATTTAACGTTAATACAAAACGAGCTACCCTTATCTGAACTTTTTTGATGCCCTCCGTCGGTCACATTTGGTATGGATCCCACACCGCAGAGCAATACTCCAGAAAAGAATGGACAAGTGCAGTGTAAGGAGTCTCTTTGGTAAACCTGCTAAATTTTCTAAATTTTCTGCCAATAAATCGCATTTTTTTTGTTTGTTTTTAACAAAACATTAACTATGTGACCGTTCCAATTTAAGTTTTTCGTAACCCTAAATATTTAATTGAGTTTACAGCCTCTAGATTTCTGTGATCTATGATGTAACTGAAATTAAGTGGATTTCTGTTAGTGCTCATGTGTATGACTTCACACTTTTCATTGTCTAGAGTCAAGTGCCACTTTTTGCGCCATACAGATAACTTGCCTAATCAGTTTACATTCCGTTTTGATCATCTGATGACATTAGATGACATAGACTACAGAAGCATCTGCAAACAATCTAAGAGGACTGCTCAGTTTGTCTCGTAAGCCGTTTATGTAGATCAGGAACAACAGAAGACCTATAGCACTGCCTTGGGGAACGAAAGACATTATTTCTGTTTTACTCGATGACTCTCGGTCACTTATTACGAACTGCGACCTTCCTCACAGTAAATTATGAACCCAGTCACACAACTGAAACGACACTCCACGCATCCAATTTAATTAGGTGTCGCTTGTGAGGAACCGTTTCACAAGCCTTCTGGAAATCTAAACATATGGAATCAATCTGACTTCCCCTGTCGATAGCACTCATTACTACGTGAGAATAAAGAGCTAGTTATGTTTCACTTAGTCAATAAATAGTTTCCTTCGATGTGATTCATAATGTTAGAGCCCAGAATATGTTTTGAAACCCTACTAACATGGATCAGAAATTCAGCTGATTACTCCTGTTGCCCTTCTTGGATATTGGTGTGACTTGTGCAACTTTCCAATCTCTGGGCACAGATCTTTCTACAAGCGAGCTTTTGTATTTGATTGTGCAGCATGGAGCTATTGTTGGGGAGAGTCGTGCAGTGACGGACAGGTTTGGTTTCTTGACTTTGCTGCGTAAGTGTTATGGTTAATCGGAATATTGATACACACACACAAAGTTTTGCATCACCCGGTTCCCAGAACTCCTGAAGATGGACATTCACTGTAGATGTTGTATCACAGACATAGTACTTTTGATTGTTCACAGATGTCACTAAACCTGCCGAAAGATGTAAACAACCATGCATGAGCAGCGCCTATTAGACACAGGTGGTCCGACAGCCGATCAGTTCCAGTCATTGCACCAAGAAGGAGGTACATGGCTCCTGTTGTCTACGGTTCAACCATGCCTAGACGGTCAATATCGCGGTTCGATCGCGTCCGCATTGTTACTTTGTGCCTGGAAGGGCTCCCAACAAGGGAAGTGTCACGGCGTCTCTGAGTTAACCAAAATCATTATGTTCGGACATTGAGGAGATAAAGAGTGACAGGAACTGTCGATAACATGCCTCGCTCAGGCGACCCAAGTGCTACTACTGCAGTGGATGACCGCTATCTACGGATTATAATTCGGAGGAACCCTGACAGCAATGCCACCATGCTTTTTCTTGCAGCCACAGGACGTCGTGCTACGACTCAAACTTTGTGTAATAGGCAGCGTGATGCGCAACTTCAGTCCCGGCGTCCATGGCGAGGTCCATCTTTGCAACCAAGACAGCATGCAGCGTGGTACAGATGGGCCCAACAACATGCCGAATGGACCGCTCAGGATTGGCATCACGTTCTCTTTACCGATGAGTGTAGCATATGCCTTCAACCAGACAATCGTCGGAGACTTGTTTGGAGGCAACCCGCTTGGGCTAAACGCCTTAGACACAGTGTCCAGCGAATGCAGGAAAGTGGAGATTCCGTGCTTTTTTGGGGCGACATTATGTGGGGCCGACGTACGCCGCTGGTTGTCATGGAAGGCACCGTAACGGCTGTACGATACGTGGATGCCATCCTCCGACAGCTAGTGGAGTCTTATCGGCAGCACATTGGCGAGGCATTCATCTTCATGGACGACAGTTCGCGCCCCCATCGTGCACATCTTCTGAATGACTTCCTTCAGGATAACGACATCGGTGGACTACAGTAGCCAGCATGTTGTCCAGAGATGAACCCTATCGATTATGCCTGGGACAGATTGAAAAGGGCTGTTTATGGAGGACGTGACCCACCAAACATCCTGAGGGATCCACGCCGAATCGCCGTTGAGGAGTGGGACATTCCGGACCATCAGTGCCTTGATGAACTTGTGGACAGTATGCCACGACGAATACAGCATGCGTCAATGCAAGAGGACGTACTACGGTATTAGGGGTATCGGTGTGTACAGCAATCTGGACCACCACCTCTGAAGGTCTCGCTGCATGGTGCTAAAACGTGCACTGTGTGGGTTTAATGGTCAATAATAAGGGCGGAAATGATTTTTATGTTGATTTTTATTCCAGTTTTCTGTACAGGTTCAGGAAATCTCGGAACCAAGGTGATGAAAAACATTTTTTTAATGTGTGTATTTTCCTCTTACTTCAAGAAAAGTTCAAGGCATAATGATTTCTGTTTTTATTTATAGTGCCTAATTACATCGAAAGTAAAAGAACTACAATTACAGGGCTTGTAGAAAGCGTTACGCTGCATCGACCATTGTCTTTTGTGTCATAATTATTTGGTTAATGGTAAACTGCACTGATACCTATTGAATAGCAATAGAATACACAAGCAGGGGAACGTATTGTTACTATTTCAGCTCAGTTCATCAACGTTTAGAGTATTATTTCACAGGGGTCGTAAATGAAATACAAAATATTATCCTGTTCCACACATCCAACATGTGCGCCCGGCCTCTACACTTGGTATACAGCAACGGGTCTTCTTCGGATGACTCCAGACACATAGTTCTGTTTCCATTGTTTTCTATCAGCCCATTGTTTCCAGTAATTCCAAATTTTTTCACCGCTTTGCAATTGGCTTTCCATGACCACCCTTAGCGAGCTTATTTCATTTTGGAACATCGAATTTATGTTCATCTTTCTTCAGCTCTCTTCCAGACTTTATTTTTTCTAGATTTAATCTCTTCTATTCGATGGCGATCTTTTTCTTTTGTAATTGTTGAAAACGCTTCAGCTGCCTCCGTCACGGTCATTTTGCTAAACATTACATTTCTCACAGCAATTTTCAGCCACTCTCCATTTCATTTTCCTCTTACTTTTCTCTCATTTTCCGCCATTTCAAACTGAAAATAAATAAGATGAAGAAAATATAAGTGAAAAATTTGAATTACGTTTGGCTGATACCGAAAGGCAGTCGGGTAGCTGGTACTGCATGACGAACATGCAATAGTATCTCGGCATATTACAAATTCTTTTACAGAAATTATCGCCAAACCTTTGGTAGATGTCTTTGCTTAAATAACATAGGTAACCTAAATAAAGCAACGAAATTGATCACTTACCTTAACAACGGGTACAACAGGCCTCAAAATACCTTTCGCGCTAAGAGCTACAGCAACACCAGCAAGCTCTCAGAGTAGACAAAACACTGAAGACAAGAGGAAGATATCCGACTTCAGTGCACGTGGAAACACATACTTTCTTCGGTTTATTATACTCTTCTGCCTTTTGAAAGCGGAAAGGGAAACCACATAATGGCCGCTCATATAAGACAGCTGATAATGTACGTGTCTCTCCTATCAGCGTACTCTGAAAGGAACCTGACCCGTATACAGTCTGTACCGGAAACCTTGCCTTTATTAAGTGTTTTAAGCTGCTTCACTACACCAAGAATATCTACTTCTAAATTACTCATGTCGGCAGTTGTTCTGGATTCGAATTCGCTTACTTTTGTGAAGGAATTTCGGAAAATCTTGTTTAGTTACTTTGCTATCGTGGTGCTGTCATCAATAAGATCGGCACTGTTATATCGTAGTGAAGGTGTTGACAGCGTCTAGCCACTGGTGTGCGACCAGAAGCTCTTTCAGTTTTCTGCCGAATTTCGATACAGGGTGCATTGTGGAAACTACTAAAAGTACCTCGCACTGAAATTCGCGCTGAATTTCGAACGTCTGCAAAACTTCGTTAATCTTGGAGATTTTGTGTCCTTTTCAATTCGGCATGCTTTTTCGTAGCTATGAAATATGTTATAACCTGTTTCGTGTACATGAGGCATCAGTAATTTTTGTTTTGTGTACATGGATATCAGTACCACCTCTTGTTAGTTTATCTTCTTAGTTTATTTGGTGCATATTTCTCAACTGCTGTCGACACTATTTCTTTCAATTTAAACCAAATCTGGTCTACGCTTAACTTAGTTTGCAAGGAGCGGAAACTACATCTTGGGAAGGTGTAAAGCGAATTTCTATCTGCTTTTTTAAACAGATGTATTTTGCGTTTTATTTTTGGTGGGTTTGGATGGTAGGTATTCAGTGTAGCAGCAACAACCTCGTAGTAACTCATCTCCGTATCTGTCACGGTGATTCTTATTTGGTCACGATTATTTGTTGCTAAGAGATCAAGTGTGTTTCCGTGACCATTTACACTTTGAGTGGGCTTCTGAACTAGTTGTTCAAAATAATTTTCAGAGAAGGTATCCAGCTCGATTTCGGACTACGTTTCATGCCTACCACAGACTTTAAATGTACATTTTCGTCAACATATCGATGATAAATTGAAGTCACCACCAAAAGATGATAGTTTAATCATTCGAAATTAATTCGCTGAATGAAAATGTATTGACATCAACTGTACTGAGTACAAATTTGCCACCCATTAGTGGCATATGAAAATTTGTGCCCATCGGGACTCTAACCAGGATTCCCGCTTATCGTGAGTGGTCCCACTAACCAGTTTTTTTTGTTTTTTTTTTGGTTTTTTTATTTTTTTGTTTTTTTCCTTTTTCTATTTTTTTTTTTTTTTTTTTTTTTTTTTTTGGGATCAGGTAGTGGGCTGGAGGAGGCAAGGTGGGCAGGGGTCGCGACCCGAGGCTTGTCCACGATGTCTCCCCCCTCCCATCCTGGGGATGTGAAGTGGTACAAAGGAAGCAGTTGGTGTATTATTGTGACTTTTTTTTTAATTTTATTTATTCATTTATTTATTTTGAATTTTTTTTTAAATTTTTTTTCATTTTTTTAATTTTTTTTTTTTTAACAGTAAGGAACTGAAAACTAGTAAGTGCACTCTTTGCGTCGAGTTGGGGACGCACATAACTAAAACCATGCTAATAGTTGTAGAAAAAGGCATAAAGAAAGAGAGCAAAGTGCGGGGCGAAGGAAACCATGAAACAAAACTGAAGGGTGGAATCCATACCACCATTAACCAGTGCTACATCTTGCACCGGATGGGGAAACTAAAACTGCGAAGACCTTTTCGCACCGGGGACAAAAAGAGGAAATGGGGCAAATACTGCTACAGAGTGTGAGGGTTCACAACGAAACTCTCCATCTGCTGTATCATCCAGGTATGACTTCTCGTAATGATGAAAGTAGATCCCATGTCGTACCGTGTAGTGTTCTATCATCGTATTGTAATTTTAGCTTCTCTTACCCGTGATGTTCCAGCTACGTGGAGGGTCGTGGAACGCACTCCACAAAAAATTAGAAAAATATTGTCGATACTTAGGGTTACGGAGGATCTTGCAATGTCGTTCCTGCAAATAGTTCCAAAAGTCTAAAGTGTCCTTAGTGCCGTCTTGAAACAAATAATGCACTGCATGTCCACGAAGCCACGTCATTGCATTAGTTTTAGGGCGTGGGTAATACGTTTCATCCGGGAATAAGATAGTCTTGGGGTCGATATGATTCGGCGTTACCCGAAGGAAGTATGCTGACATCTGCCTAAGTGCCACACTGCCGTAGACTCGCCACAGCTAAGACGGTGTTCATCGTCGTCTTGAACGCCACAGTTCGTGCACGTGGGTGAGTCCACCATGTGGATCGCATGTAGCCTTGATCTGGTCACCTGCTTACCGTTGACAGTGATATACCACATCGCCGTGACGTCAGTGTCCAGTGTTACTACTCGCCAGTTGACGTTCGGGTGCTTACTCTCCACGACGTTATCGGGTCGTCCACGTTGCAGGACCCTATAAACCGTCTTTGCCGTCGCCAGTTGAGTCGCTGGTAAGGCAAGTCGAACGTAACTGAGTTCGAGGTAAAAGACACCGATGTAGAAGAGCGAGGAGGGGACATGGTGTATCGGCACAGGCGGCAACAGGGAGGGCGGTGCTAGTTCTTCTATTAACAAACTGGTCAGACTGTCCGGACGGCGGTGCCGTAGTTTGACTAATGTGCTCACGAATAGGGCGACCGCTCTGTCATAAACGTGATAAATGCCAAGCCCTCCCCGATGGGGGGGAAGGGTGAGAGTCTCATATTTAATCTTGAAAAGCATTCCTGAACTCACGAAGGACCCAAAAGCCGCATGTATACGGCGTGCTAACATCACCGGTATAGGTAATATCTGGGCGATGTGCGGAATGCGTGACGCTAAATGTGAGTTAACATACTGGGTCCGTTGGACGATGTCCAGGGCTCGTAGGCGGTTGTTGGCAATTCCAGTCCGAACATTCCATAAAAGCCGTCGAAAGTTGTGAGCAGCGGTCCGTCGTATATCGTCTGTAAAGTCAATGCCGAGACATTTCAAACTATCTCTGAGCTGTAAGGGGGTGACACTGTTCTCAGACAATCCGTCCCCGATGTTCATCGCCACCGATTTTGCGACGTTGATACGACTACCAGCGGCCATGCCATATTTCGTTATCCAATTTAGTGCGCTAGCGGTGTCGTCACCTTGGCGGATGACAATCACCAGGTCGTCAGCGTACGCTTTACACCGGAAAGTGTGGCCTCGTAACGTCATACCCGTTAGTCGTTGGCGCAGGCCACAGAGGAGAGGTTCCATGGCCACAGCGTAAAGTAAAGTGGACAGAGGGCACCCTTGGCGTATCGATCGAGAAATGGTGAGGGGCTGCGAAGGTCGGCCGTTGACGATCACCTTGGACGTCGCGCCACGGAGTAGTCGCATGACGACAGTGACGAATGGCTGTGGGTACCGCATATGTTGGAGGACCGCTTCCAAATAGTTGTGGTCCACTCGGTCGAAAGCTTGACTAAAATCGATTGCCGCCAGTGCACCCTTCAGACGACATGCCCTCGCCAGTGAGATCAAGTCACGATATTCACTGAGTGCTGTTTAAATATTATTGTCGCCTCCTAATGACGTTTGATCGGGTGAGATAACATTTGGTAGGGTCTGGCGTATCCGCGCCGCCAACAGTCGAGAAAAGATCTTAAAGTCGCAGTTCAATAGCGTCAACGGGCGGTAGTCCTGCAGTCGTGAGCCACCGGACGGTTTGTGAATAGGAATAATCATCCCTTCCACAAGGGCCGCAGGGAGCGGCACGTCCGGGGATAGGAGTTCGCGACAGATGTCCGTCCATCGGGAGGCTAATAAATATTGAAAAGTCCGGTAAAATTCCAAGGGGAGGCCATCAGGACCCGGAGACTTGTTGACAGCACCTTTTCGAAAGGCGTCGATCACTTCTTCTTCTGTAATTTCTTCCATCAAGGCCGCTTCCATTGCCGGGGTGACGGTGCCGTAAATCGTCTGAGAGACGTCCTCCAGTGCTGTCGGATCAGGGGTCTGAGCGGAATAGAGTTGGGAATAATGATTGTAGAACGCTGTGTTTATGTCTTGTTGCGTGGTGAGGCGACGACCGTCCTCCGTGTCGATGAAGCGTATCAGCGCACGTTGGCGTCGTTTACGTTCACGAAGGACGTGGAACATTGACGGGCGTTCGCTCGGTATCCGATCCTGCGTCCTCGAGCGGATGACTACCCCCTCTAGGTGGCGTCGCATATGAGCGAGGATCTGAGCCTTAGCACGGTGGACCGCCGTTTGTCGTTCCGGAGACGGCGCCATAGCATCGCAGTCGCGCAGGACCCGGAAGTAAAAGTCGAGTGTATGTCTTCGCCAGGTAGCGTGGTCACGACCGTAGGTTATCAACGTTCGCCTCAGTGCCGGTTTGGCGCAGTCCAACCACCAGCGGATGGTTGTGGGATATGCACGGAGGCGATTTTCACACGAATGCCACGTATCCTCAACGGCTTGGCGGCAATCCGGGTACGACAGGTGAGCGATGTTTAGTTTCCACGGGCTGCGGCTTCTCCACACTTGTTGCCGCCGCAGGGTGACGGCACAAATGTAAGCTGAGTGGTCCGAGAATGCTGCAGGCCACAGTTCCGCATCCTGTGTTCCAGCGGCGAGAGAGCGTGAGACATAAATCCGATCGATACGACTGGAAGAGTGACTTGTGAAGTGCGTGAATCCCGGTCGGTGGCCGTGAAGATGTTCCCAAGTGTCCACCATCTGCAGGTCTCGAATTAGCGTCTCTAGTTCCGGGCACGGATTATGTCGCGGGAGTTGGTCTCTGGGCGCCAGTACGCAATTGTAGTCACCTCCAAACACCAGCTGGTCGTGGCGGCCTTGGAAGAGCGGGGCGACGTCTTCCGCAAAGAATCGTGAAAGTTCGCGACGTTTGTCCGTCCCGGAAGGTGCGTAGATATTGATAAGGCGGACACCCAGTACTGTGAGTGCCATTCCTCTTGCCCCAGGCAGAAACAGGATATCGTCCGCCAGTATCCCTTCCCGAAGAAGTACAGCGACACCGCTGCCTGTTGGGGAAGCTGGAGAAACGCAAGCATCGTAACCGTACATGCCTGGGAAGTCGTCGACGTACACTTCCTGGAGAAGGGCTATGTCGATGGAAGCAGAGTTCAACATATCCTGAAGCAAGGATAACTTAGCGCGCGTCCGTATAGTGTTAATGTTTATAGTTGCAACGCGATAAGTTTGAGGTCTATCCACAGCATCCGTGTTGGCCATCAATACCCTGGTAAGGCTGTCTCGTCACTGTAACTGACGGCGGGAAAGGATCAACACTGGTGGGGTAAATTTCCCCCCGTGTCGTCCGACACGATGGGCAAGGAGTGTTCCTCACAGTCGTCCGCCCAGTCGCCATGAAACACCATCGGCTGTTGGTGGCTGTTAGTGGCTGCTGCGGCACTCGGCGCTGACTCCATCGGCTCTGCTGGCTGGGAATCGGCAGCGGATGTCTGCTTGTGATCCTGCTGTGCTGTGGGGTCTGAGGGGCTGAAGCCGTCACCACGGCGATCTGTTGAGTTTGAAGTTACAGCGGCCTCTGTACCGCCGGTACCGTCGTCGGAATTTCCATAGTCCATGTCAGACGATCGCTGCAAACACTCGTCCGATGGAGCACGCCGCCGTCTATTGTGTTTTCGCGGGGAACGCTGTTTACGGACGTGTGTTTCAGTATCTGAATGTGGGTGGATTTCGTCAGCTGCTCCGGTGTCTGGAAGAAAAGCCGCTGTCGGCACAACCCGTGGGTCAATGTCCATTCTGGCATCCACGCCTTCTTGCAAGGTCGATCGGTGATTATCTTCAGGTGGGGGCGCCGTTGTAGAGGCCGGATCCTGTACTGCAGAAGCCATTTTGGTCTCTCCATCGGGGGCGGCTATCGGACTACTGTCGTCAGCATCGGAAACAGTTGCTGCCCGTGTAACTTCGGCGTAATTGAGAGGAAGGGTCGTCACCGTAGAAGGAGTCATAGATTCACCTGCCGGGATTTGAGTAAGCCGTCGTCGGAGACAATCCGACCGGACGTGCCCTTCTTGGCCACAACCAGAACAAGTGCGTGGCTGACCGTCATACATAATGATCGCCCTACATCCGCCGATGACAAGATATGACGGAACATGTTTGGTCAGTTCAATTTTAATCTGTCGTACCCCGTTAAGAACGGGGTACGTTGTAAAGGTGGTCCATTTTTCGGCCATATGGCTGATCAC
This sequence comes from Schistocerca americana, assembly GCF_021461395.2. Lineage (NCBI taxonomy): Eukaryota > Metazoa > Arthropoda > Insecta > Orthoptera > Acrididae > Schistocerca > Schistocerca americana. The sequence continues at coordinate 744,638,428 of NC_060122.1, read as the reverse complement.
TCTGCCGTAGGGCTGGAAAGCCGCGGTGACTACGTCCGGTGGTACTTCGAAAGGGGGTTCGAAGACGCGTATCGTACGGAGGCCAAGCCCCGCGTGATCGATAGAGACCGCCCCAATATGGCCATCAGAATGTTTGAATTTAAGATCGTTCGCATGTGCGCTCACGATTCTGTTGCACACCTCGTCACTTACTAGCTTGACGTAGACAACACTGCTCGTGATAGAGAGATGGATACCAATTATGTCTCGCGGGTCAATTTTAACGTCGTCACGTAGAAAACGTTCCACTTCAAAAGCTCGCGGTCGTGCATGATCGGTTTGAAAACTGATCTTGATGGTGGTTTGTCTGTATGAATGTGCCATGTTGCGTCGGTAGTGATGAACTCTAAACTAGCGGCGACGAAGTAGTAAACAACTACGGGCACTCGCGACCGCGCGGACGGGACGTAAACAAGACGTCCTCGCCGCAGCGCTGCGGAAAGCAGACTGCGCCAGTTCAGCTATCCGTGCACGTTTCCCACTGTGACCCAAGCATCCATAACGCCACACTGTCTACATCTTGATATCGTAGTGCACTGATTTGATAACCTAATGGTCGTAACATTACTTGGATTCCCGTAGCAGGAAGAATGAGACGAGGAGAAATTTACATCAGAGTTGTTATCGTCATGTACCTGCCTTACGTGCATGTCTGAAGGAAGACGCTGTAGAAAATCCACAAATGCACGAAATAGTTCGAAATTAATTCATTGAATTTAATTATTGGGTAGTAGATCTGTACGACCTACAGCAGATGTGAAGGAATTCGCATTCAGCAAATTAATTTGGACTTATTTCGTACAGTTGTGGTTCGTCAACTGTGCCTCTTCTTTCAGTCATGGATAAAAGTGTAATACTCTATGATAATGTGAGCACTGTAGAGTAGAATAATTTACGAAAAGGCAGGGCGTATAATCACCCGAGTGTGTGGAACAGAAGGTGACTCAAAATTGTTATAGCAGTATAGTAGATGAAAATAAAATTGTAACCTATATGTTGTAGACACACATAAGTAAACTGAAATTTTAATCAACGTTCGATGTAAATGTAATGTAATGGGACTGTAATCTATGTATTCTTGACGTAGGAAAAAAAATATAAATCTAATGTACTGAAAATCCAACACACTGATTCTAGATGTATTACAAAATGTAGTTTTAACCAACTGGTTATAGATGTAGAGGAGATGTAATTAATGTAATATGACAAAGTAGTGTTCTATACTATGCTGAGCTACGTATTTCAGTGATTTTTTTTTTTTTGTGGTCTATAAATATCATGCCAGTTTCAACAAGCATTCCAGACAGAATATTTCATCTCCTTCATGCATGATAAGTCTAATATACTGGAACTGTAGCCTATGTGTTGTAGAAGTAGATAAGATGTAAACTGAAATTGTAACGTACATGTGATGCTAATACAATGTACTGAAGTTGTAATCTGTGTTGCAAATGTAGAAAAGGTGTAAATATGATGTACTTATAATGTAACAGATTGATGGTAGATGTATTATAAGCGTGTGAGTTCGACTTCTAGTTGTAGATGCAGAAGAAATGCACTTGATGAATTGTGACAATGTGATGTTCCATAATACAGTGAGCTACATTTCTGAGTAATTTCTATCACCTACACGTTTACGCCTGTCTGAGAATCCATGGCAGACAGTATATTACATCTTTTTGAAGTAATTACATAATCGACTAAAGAAATCTCGGATGAACAGCCTGGTACGAGTGTGCATAGGACACAACATTTCGGCAATCGACCACGTTGCCCTCATCAGGTGCGCTGATGTACCGACCGGCAGTGGGCCGGCGCCATGTATATATAGGACAATCCCCCTCCCGCTCCTACCTCAGGCGCTTTCTATGAGATGGAACAGATAAACTGGCAGACTTCCTCACACGTCTCAACTCCAGACACGATAATATTAAGTTCACCACGGAGAACGAAACGAATGGGATGCTCCCTTTCCTAGGTGTTTTGATTAGAAGACAAGCTGACGGCACTTTGGGCCACAGCGTGTATAGGAAGAAGACGCACACACATTTGTACCTACATGCGGATAGCTGCCACCAACCGGCACAAAAGAATGACGTGCTCAAAACTCTTGTACACAGAGTTCACACCGACAGGGACAGTCTCCAACAAGAATTGGACCATCTGAAGACCGTGTTTCGGAGGAACGGTTACAAGGAAGGCCAAATTCGGAAGGCTGTACATCCCACACCTGCAGCACCGGCGGAAACTGAGGATGAACTACAGGAGGAGGCGGCCTTGGTTATTATTCCGTTTTGTGGAGCCTTATCCGGATAAATTGAACGTGTTTTACGTACACACCAAGTGAAAACCATCTTCCGTCCTCCAAGAAAAACTAAGAGCCTTCTTGGTAGTGTCAAGGACAACCTTGGTCTACGTAAATCAGGGGTTTATCAGATACCTAGCCAATGCGGTAGTGTATACATAGGGCAGACCATTCGTACCATTGAGGACCGATGCTGAGAAAATCAACGGCACACTAGACTGCAACAGCCCAGTAAGTCGGCAATCGCTGAGCATTGACTGTCGGAACTCACAACATGGATTACGACCAAACCAAAGTCCTGACACAGACTTCCAAATACTGGGACTCTGTCATCAAAGAAGCCGTAGAGATCAGAGTAAAAGGAGCCACAGCGTGACAGCGGTTACATTCTTAGGAAGCCGTGGGAACCCGCGATCACCCGGATTAAGAAGAAAAAGGATATTTCCCAGAGTGTACCGACTTAGGGGGAGGAGGGAAGAATAACGAGAGCGGTGCCGGCAGACCCTCCTGAACGAGAAGACCTAGGACGCAGCGCCCAGACGGCGGGAGAACGGACGCTGTACCTGGACCGCGCGCGGGGCGCGGACCGCACCGACTCACAGGAAGCGCCTGCCGTCAGCTCGTCTTCTAATCAAAACATCTAGGAAAGGGTGCATCCCATTCGTTTCGATCTCCAAGGTAAATATTCTCGTGTCTGGAGTTAAGATGTGTGATGAAGTCTGGCAGTTTATTTCTTGCATCTCATAGAAAGCGCCTGAGGGAGGAGCGGGAGGGGTATTGTCCCACACATACATGGCGCCGGCCCACTGCCGGTCAGTACACGAGCGCACCTGATGATGACAACGTGGTCGATTGCCGAAATATTGTGTCCTATGCACACTCATACCAGGCTGTTCACCCGAGATTTATTTCGTCGTAAAATACGCCTGGAGAAATTGAAGAATCATAATTGCATAATCGCCTACTTGAACCATCCGATAGTTTTTGTGAAACAGCTACTTTGTTAGAGACTGCATTTCACACTGTGTGAGGACTTCATTGTGTGCAGACAAGCGAAGCTTACACCTGTTCCAACATACATGGTGATAAATTGCTGCAAACGTATTCAGACATTTGCATACCTTCATCACGACGTTTATATCACTAATATCAGGAAACTTCTGTCGAAGAACCAACCATAGGGTGCACACCCGCGCCTAGAGAGAGAGAGAGAGAGAGAATCTTCCCTCGTCCTACATGCAAATAAATGCAAATAAAAAATGTACATGCTCCGTTTTCATGTAAAGGTCAGCGGAGGTGAAACGGCGACTTTGGGGTCTTCGGCGGTCCACCAGAAGGCGGCAGGACGAAAGGGGGTCCTCCTGGCGTGCCTGGGGCTGTCGGCATGCGTCGACGTCCATCGGCTCGCTGTCCAGCTCCGGCATCCGACAGCGTGAGACCCGAGGAAGGTGAAGGCAGCTGAGGCTGCGGGGTCCTCCTCGAATCTGCAAATGGAAAACCCGCGCCACGAACACGCAGCCCTCTCAATCGAAGCTTTTGCAGCCCGGCGGGGCCCTGTATAACACACAAAGAACATCGCAGCGCCTGTGTCTTGAAAAACTCTGAACCAGACAAAATCATACATATTGAACCTAGAGCTCTGCGGAGGGTGAGCCAACCGCTGCTGACGTTGCAGCAGCTGAAGGCGTGTTCGTTGTCGATGTCCGTGCAAGAGCTGCACTGCTGATTTCCTGTTGTGTGGCTGGGAATGGTATGACAAGAGAAAGAGTATCCTAACGCTTGCTCCCACGTAGGGAAGCACAGACAGATGTAGAGAAACGTTCCTTACACCAAAACAAGTAAAAAATAGTCTAGTAAACCTGGGCTCTAAAATGATTACACGTAGAGTTATGAGCACTTCATTACTGCGAAACACATCTCTTCTACTGAACTAGTGTAAATGGCTCTTAAGGTATCCATTTTAGAGCCCATGTTTACTGGATATTTTTTTCTTGTTTCTGTCCAGATTACCTCCTCGCAAAATATAGAAAACAAGGAGCCTGCAATAGAAGACAAGTGTTTCATGATATGGAAAATGAACAAGTGCTTCTAGCTCTTAAGGTATACAGTTTATAACACGTGTTTACTAGATGCTTATTCCTTGTTTTGGTATAAGGAACTTGTCCCCGAAGTCTGTAAAGGTAATTTAGTTAACCCTGTATACAGCTCTGGTAACGGTCTTGCCGCAGTGAATACGCCGGTTCCCGTGAGATCACCGAAGTTCAGCGCTGTTGCGCGTGGCCGGCACTTGGATGGGTGACCATCCAGACGCCATGCGCTGTTGCCATTTTTCTGGATGCACTCACCCTCGTCATGCCAATTGAGGAGCTACTCGACCGAATAGTAGCGGCTTCGTTCAAGAATACCATCACAACGGCCGGGAGAGCGATGTGCTGACCCCATGCCCCTCCTATCCGTATCCCCCTTGAGGATGACACGGCGGTCGGATGGTCCCGGTAGGCCACTAGGACCTTGAGGACAGAGTGATTTAAGAGTGCTGTATACAGCTCTATTGCATACATGCCACTGTCTTAACGAAAAAAATTCTTTACCAAAAACAGTCAGGTGAACGCTGGAATTGTTTCATTGCTTTGGCTACGAGTACATTTTTCACACACTTTTTGTTTCTTCAAGTGCCCCTCTTAATTGCAATTACGCTGTGATATTGCCTACATCCTACATCTACATCTAGAACATTAATCTGCAATTCACAGTTGCATGGCAGTGGGATCATTGAACCACATTCAAGCTATTGCTCTACCGTTCTACTCTCGAACAGCGCGCAGGCAAAGCGAATACTTAAACCTTTCGTGAGAGCACTGATTTCTCTTATTTTGTTCCGTTGATCGTTACTCCCTACGTAGTCAGTCACCTACAGAATGTACCTGTATTCCATTGTGAGGCTAAAGTTGGTGATTTCATGAGAAGATCCTGTCGCAACGTTCGCAGCTCGTGGTCGTGCGGTAGCGTTCTCGCTTCCCGCGCCCTGGTTCCCGGGTTCGATTCCCGCTGGGGTCAGGGATTCTCTCTGCCTCGTGATGACTGGTTGTTGTGTGATGTCCTTAGGTTAGTTAGGTTTAAGTAGTTCTAAGTTCTAGGGGACTGATGACCATAGCTGTTAAGTCCCATAGTGCTCAGAGCCATTTGATTTGAACCTGTCGCAGCGAAAAACGCTTTTGATTTAATGACTGGCAACCCATTTCGCGTATTTACACCCGCTGCAGTCAGTTCCGTATTTCGCGATAGTACACTACTGGCCATTAAAATTGCTGCACCCCGAAGATGACGTGTTACAGAAGCGAAACTTAACCGACAGGAAGAAGACGCTGTGAAAAACAGATGATTAGCTTTTCACAGCGTTCACACAAGTTTGGCGCCGGTGACCACACCTACACCGTCCTGACGTGAGGAAAGTTTCCAACGGATTTCTCGTATACAAACAGCAGTTGACCGGCGTTGATTGGTGAAACGTTGTTGTGATGCCTCGTGTAAAAATGGTTCAAATGGCTCTGAGCACTATGGGACTCAACTGCTGTGGTCATAAGTCCCCTAGAACTTAGAACTACTTAAACCTAACTAACCTAAGGACATCACACACATCCATGCCCGAGGCAGGATTCGAACCTGCGACCGTAGCGGTCGTGCGGTTCCAGACTGTAGCGTCTTTAACCGCTCGGCCACTCCGGCCGGCTATGCCTCGTGTAAGGAGGAGATACGCGTACCATCACATTTCCGACTTTGATAAATGTCGGATTGTAGCCTATCGCGATTGCGGTTTATCGTATCGCGACATTGCTGCTCGCGTTGGTCGAGATCCAATGACTGTTAGCAGAATATGGAATAGGTAGGTTCAGGAGGGTAATACGGAACGCCGTTCTGAATCCCAACGGTCTCGTATCAGTAGCAGTCGAGATGACAGGCATCTTATCCTCATGGCTGTAACGGATCGTGCAGCCTCGTCTCGATCCCTGAGTCAACACATGGGGACGTTTGCAAGACAACAACCATCTGCACGAACAGTTCGACGACGTTTGCGGCAGCATGGACTATCAGCTCAGAGACCATGGCTGCGGTTACCCTGGACGCTGCATCACAGACAGGAGCGCCTGCGATGGTGCACTCAACGACGAACCTGGGTGCACGAATGACAAAACGTAGTTTTTTCGGATGAATCTAGGTTCTGTTTACTGCATCATGATGGTCGCATCCGTGTTTGGGGACATCGCGGTGAAAGCACATTGGAAGTGTGTATTCGTCATCGCCATACTGGCGTATCACCCGGCGTGATGGTATGGGGTGCCATTGGTTACACGTCTCGGTCACCTCTTGTTCGCATTGACGGCACTTTGAACAGTGGGTGCTACATTTCAGATGTGTTACGACCCGTGGCTCTCCCCTTCAAAAATGGCTCTGAGCACTATGGGACTTAACATCTACGGTCATCAGCCCCCTAGAACTTAGAACTACTTAAACCTAACTAACCTAAGGACATCACACAACACCCAGCCATCACGAGGCAGAGAAAATCCCTGACCCCGCCGGGAATCGAACCCGGGAACCCGGGCGTGGGCTCTCCCCTTCATTCGATCCTTGCGAAACCCTACATTTCAGTAGGATAATGCACCACCGCATGTTGCAGGTCCTGTACGGGCCTTTCTGGATACAGGAAATGTTCGACTGCTGCCCTGGCCAGCACATTCTCCAGATTTCTCACCAATTGAAACGTCTGGTCAATGGTGGCCGAGCAAATGGCTCGTCACAATGCGCCAGTCATTACTCTTGATAAACTGTGGTATGGTGTTGAAGCTGCATGGGCAGCTGTACCTGTACACGCCATGCAAGCTCTGTTTGACTCAATGCCCAGGCATATCAAGGCCGTTATTACGGCCAGAGGTGGTTGTTCTGGGTACTGATTTCTCAGGATCGATGCATCCAAACTGCGTGAAAATGTAATCACATGTCAGTTGTAGTATAATATATTTGTCAAATGAATACCCGTGCATCATCTGTATTTCTTCTTGGTGTAGCAATTTTAATGGCCAGCAGTGTGTAAAACGCGCTAACTCTCCTTGCATTCACGCGGAGAGGAAGGAAAAGCGAAGGAAAACGACCACACTTGTGACGTTTTATCAATGAGGGAGAGCTGGCTACAAGGCAAGCGAGGTCGTTCTGCTACAGCGGAACGCCGGGCGCAGGGATCGCTGCGAGGCGTAAGCGGAAGCGGGCGGAATGGAGCCGAGCGGATATCCTCGGCCAATCTGTTGATCGGAGGCGCGAACCTCTCGTTCGATCTTTCGCATCCGGCGCGCACGCCCCGGGGATTGCCGGGCGCGCGTGTAACGACGCCCTGGGGGTGGCAGGCGGTGGGGCATGGGCAGGAGGTGGGGGCGGCAGGTGGCGGCGGCATGGCACGACTGATGCCGGCAGGCCGCCTCATTACTCCCCGTCGGCGCCTCTTTGCATTCGGCTCGCGTGCTGCGCGCCGCTGCGGGCCTCTGCCCCCGTCACCGCCCCCCAGTCAACGCCACGCATACGTGCCTGTTTTCCACGTCCCTTGTATTCCGCCTCGTGTTGACAACACCGGAATATAATCAAAGAATGCTATTTGCTGACTCGCTCCCCTCCATATATTCAGTGCTTCCGTCGCTCATTGCAAGTGACGGATGGAACGATGGGGATGTTTTATGTTCTTTCAACGTTCTGTTTACTCCCTTCGTGAGACACTGCACATTTTGCGGTAATATTCCTGCAGATATATTTCAATTTTAATTAGTTTGTTATCGTACACTTTCAGCTTTGCATTTGCGTTTGATTAAACCATTATATACTCATCAAAAAAAGAAGATAAAGTGTTGTATCACGGCGGTTCTAAGAGTTCCTGATCCTTTATCTAAAAATGAAATAGAGACGCACAAAGCCGGCCGGGGTGGCCCAGCGGTTCTAGGCGCTACAGTCTGGAACCGCGCGACCACTACGGTCGTAGGTTCGAATCCTGCCTCGGGCATGAATGTATGTGATGTCCTTAGGTAAGTTAGGTTTAAGTGGTTCTAAGTTCTAGGAGACTGATGACGTTAAGTGGTGGTGGTGGTGGTTGTTGGGATGTTTAAGGGGGACTAAACAGCTAAGGTCATCAGTCCCCCAGAAGTTAAGTCCCATAGCGCTCAGAGCCATTTTGAACCAAGATGCACAAAAATAAACTTTCAGCACTCTTTATGGCTCATAAAAACAAAAAATTCCAAGTGGTACAGTTGTTGTTGTAATGTTCAGTCCAGTGGCTGGTTTGATGCTTCTCTGCATGCTGCTCTACCCTGTGCAAGCTTCTTCATCACCCAGTACCTACTGCAACCTACATCCCTCTGAATCTGTTTAGTGTATTCATCTCTTGGTCTCCCTCTACGATTTTTACCCTGCACGCTGCCCTCAAATACTAAATTGGTGACCCCTTGATGCGTCAGAATCTGCCCTACCAACCTATCCCTTCTTCTAGTCAAGTTGTGCCACAAATCTCTCTTCTCCCCAATTCTGTTCAATACCTCCTCGTTAGTTATGTGATCTACCCATCTAATCTTCAAAATTCTTCTGTAGCACCACATTTCGAAAGCTTCTATTCTCTTCTTCTCTAAACTATCTATTGTCCACGTTTCACTTCCATACAAGGCTACACTCCATACAAATACTTTCGGAAACGACTTCCCGACACTTAAATTATACTCGATGTTAACAATTTTTTCTTCTTGAGAAACGCCTTCCTTGCCATTCCAAGTCTACATTTTCTATCCTCTCTACTTCAACCATCATCACTTATTTTGCTCCCCAAATAGCAAAACTCAATTACTACTTTAAGAGTTTCATTTCCTAATCTAATTCCCGCAGCATCACCCAATTTAATTCGACTGCATTCCATTATCCTCGTTCTGCTTTTGTTGATGTTCATCTTATATCCTCCTTTCAAGACACTGTCCATTCCGTTAAGCTGCTCTTCCAGGTCCTTTGCTGTCTCTGACAGAATTACAATGTCATCGGCGAACCTCAAAGTTTTTATTTCTTCTCCATGGATTTTAGTTCCCACTCCGAATTTTTCTTTTGTTTCCTTCACTGCTTGCTCAATATACAAATTGAATAACACCGGGGATAGGCTACAACCCAGTCTCACTTCCTTCCTAATCACTGCTTCCCTTTCATGCCCCTCGACTCTTATAACTGCCATCTGGTTTCTGTACAAATTGTAAATAGCCTTTCGCTCCCTGTATTTTACCCCTGCCACCTTCAGAATTTGAAACATTGTCAAAAGCTTTCTCTAAGTAGGTTTGCCTTTCCTTAATCTATTTTCTAAGATAAGTCGTAGGGTCAGTACTGCCTCACGTGTTCCAACATTTCTACGGAATCCAAACTGATCATCCCCGAGGTCAGCTTCTACCAGTTTTTCCATTCGTCTGTAAAGAATTCGTGTTAGTATTTTGCAGCGGTGGCTTATTAAACTGATAATTCGGTAATTTTCACATTTGTCAACACCTGCTTTCTTTGGGTAGCAATCTAGATTTTATCAATTTGTGTTCCAGATTTCAAAATACACCAGTACTTCTAATACCCGGTAATACGTCCTCTTGCACTGATGCATGCCTGTTTTCATCGTAGTATAATGTCAAGGCACTGTTGGTCCAGACTTTCCCACTCCTCAACGACGATTCAGCATAGATTTCTCTGATTGGTTGGTGGGCCATCTCGCCCAGAAACAGCTCTTTTCAATGAACCCCAGGTACGTTTGAGAGCGTTCATGTCTTGAGAACATGCCGATCATTCTTCTCTAGCGATTTCGTTATCTAGAAGGAAGCATTCACAAGATGTGTCACGATGATAGCGAGAACTGTCGTCCATTAAGACGAATCCCTCTGGACTGCTGCCTCGCAAATGTCCACTCTTTCGCTTCCTAATAACTTCCCTAAATGAATAACATCATTAAGAATATTTACGAATAAGTCTTAATATCTTATGAATATGTCTTCTATATCTTATGAGTAAGTCTTATGAATATGGCAAATCACTGCGCATGACCAGACCACAGCAGCTCATTTGTCAACCGAGGTGTCTTCTATTTTAAGTGACAGTGATTCGAAAGTGGTACCATCTTTTTACGTTTTTTGCAATGTTCGGCTTATTCGCTAAAATTTTAGAGGGACAATTTTTAATATGTTTTCTGGGTGGCTGGCTCATCCATTTTTGTTGGGAGTGGTCGACAAGCCACATACTCCTGTGACTCTCTTTTAGTTCTCCTCTAATTGTAGGAGGGTCGGAACTTAAATAGTGGCAACTATTTATTCACAACCGATACAAAAGAGTTACATGTTTTCACCTGTTACTGTCCTTGAGAGTAGTCACCAGCGTTGTGTAGAGCCCGTTGCCAGCGATGTGGAAGGCGTAGTATACCGTTAACAGAGCCTGTTCTGTTGATGGTGCGAATGGAGCGGTGTTGTGTTTTAATTGACAGTTCTCGAATATCTCCCCATTTTTCATGTTCCTTTCTATGGCATGAGCCAGTGCAATTCAGTGGTCGATAAGGGGGGGGGGGAATGGGAGAGAGTGAATACGATTTAATTTACATTGCATTTTATTTCGTTCACTGCATTTTCTACTTTTTAAGCACATTCATTTCTATTAACCTCCGTATCAGCTCTGTTGACCTAGACGGTCATTCCCCCTAAACCACAAGCTTCCAAAAAACACACGTTTAGGCTCTTGGCAACATCAGAGCAATATGTAGAACTCATTAAAGAATGTTTACTGTCAATTTCAATACCGCCTATTGCCAAGCTTGGCGTCATTTGTTAAACGGTAAAAAAATGAAAATATATTTAGCGATCGAAACGGCTTTATTCACAAAATTCTATCACATCTTCCGGCCATCCTCAGTATGAGTTTAGAGGCTGCTGAAAGAGTTCTAAGAGTTGCTTATAAGCTATTCTATAGCGTACTAGGACGTTCGAGGGACCTTAGCGTCAGCCCCCATACTCACTTCAAAGATGGCCCGAAGGTATACGTCCGAAATACCTGTAGAAGATATAGTTTTCCGAACGGAAATATCGTCTGTTATGGGCTCTACAATTTTTAGGTTTATTTGCTATTGGCCAATTTAAGAATTTTTAGTTATTGTCAGACAGCATTCAAATAAACTGTAGGTAACAAGTCGCATGGATATCAATCTACTAGCCCACATGTGGAGCCACATATAAACAGTAGATGGCATACTGATCTGCATATTAAATCCTCCCGATTGGTAGCCTCGAGGTTGTTTAGAAGAACCATCCAAGGCACGTAGAAGTTTTCCTCCACTATTAAGTACCGAACAAGAGCGCGGAGATTAAGCCATTCCAGGCACTGCTTCTGCCATAGATAGGATGAGCATTAGGGCAGAAAGACTACTTCGCTGTTTTATACTCTTTTGTCTTGATCTTCCATTCTTATTACTCACTCTTAGTTGTTCACATTGTCTATTACCCGTCTTACCATATAGCTTATGCTATTTTTTCTCAGAATTTCGAGCATCTTGGAGCGTTCTTACGTTGTCAAAGCTTTTTCCAGACAGAAAAACGTATGAAAGGGTCCTAATTTTTCGTAAGTCTCGCTTCCGTAATCAAGTGCTTCATCAGAACTTCCCATTAGAGAATTTACCTCTTCCATAGCTGAACTGAAAGTCATCTAATAGATTTTCGATTTTCATTCCCGTTCCTCCGTGTATTACTCCTGTTAGCAACTTGGGTGCAAGAGCAGTTAAGTTGTATTGTGCGATTGTTCTCTCATTTACCTGCTCTTGCTCTCTTCTTCATTCCGTGGGTGATATTCCTCCGAAAGCCTAATGACGTCTCCAGGCCCACAGATTCAACAAATTTCCCCCAATAATTTTAGAAGTTCTGAAGGAATGTGTTACATTCCTTCTGCATTGAAACTCTCTGGCAGTTTAGAACTGTGTACCGGAAAGGGAGTCGAACATCTGAATTTTTCCTTCTACTTTGCTTGATCACAAGTCTTCCAAAGCTTGGTCAAATAATAACTCTAATATCCGGTTCCCTATGTTTTCAATATCGAGTAACGTTTCTTCTCCTGTAACGACATTCAGCTCCCCCACCCCCTCCCCCTCATATATTTTGTGATATCGATATATATTCCGTACTATAGTTGACGTTGATTTGCTGCCGATTCTGACGAGAATACTCTCAGCACAGAGCTAATCACAGTAACTCACTCCTTGTTCCACTTTCCCATTCATAACGATTTCTGTTCCCATTATGTTATTTTCTGCATCTGTTGAAGTCACCTCACCAGATGTTTTTAACTTCTTTCCATTTCATTTCCTTGACTTCTAAAGTTTCTGTATTGGACCCATTCATTTTCCTTTTTCAGATTTTGTAGCTTCCGTAGCACGCCCGGATCCAACCGTAGCGCTTACCATACCAAAAGTTTAAAAATATCTAGAAAGATTTTAGCAATATGAAGATTAGAGGACTAACTGTACTGTGAAGTAAACACTGTTAACGTCCAAAGTTTAAAACTCAACGCCATGAAATATTTGTAACAAGCGAAAGAGTCGTGAGTGGTTAACTTTTGTTCGTATTCCGAACATTTGAAATTAAATAATCGCCGACCACTCTTTTATTATACAAGTATTTTGTTTATGGGTAATTTTTCTTTACAATATTTCCTATTAACGTCAGACACAACTACTGAGCAACGTAGAACTACGGAAGTACATCAGGAACAATTAGTAACTTGAGTAATTATATGCTAAGAAAAATGAAACGGAACATCGTAGAGGAGTTTTCCTTACCTTATGCCTCTCGTCAGTATCAAACGAAACATCTGCTGGTATAATTAGTATTTCGCAAGCTTCAGGCATTACATCGTTAAAAGCTCCGGACTGGTTGTGAAAGTTTCCGTTCATCTTCCGTGGGGTGTAAAGGGCAAAAGTTGGGTGGGTTTCCTAATCAAATACCAAACTCATTTGCAAATGGGGCACCCTGCAATACACTGATGAGCTGGTGACCAAAACTTTAAGGGTGATGTGGTTTCCCTCCATTTTGTTCAAGCCACATGATTAGATGGAGGCTAGGGCATTCTTTTGTACCTACGACGGCAAACAACCCAGAAGTCAAATGAGCCAAGTGTAGTTGCAAGGAAAAACAGAGTCTCTGGTATTATCCTTCCGCAGGCTAGTTTTCTACCCCACGCCTGTTCCATATGTTAATTACTTGTGGATTTTTACTTTATTCTGTTGTAACCTTATTCAGAATTGATAAAAGTTGTCCACAATCATTGGCATCTCATATATCATGTAAATGTAGGTGCCCGAGGTCAACGTCACGGACTCTAAGAAGCGTTAATGACTGCTGGACTGACCATCGTTTAATATGATCTGTGATGACTTTGAACATCCATTTGCAGCGAAGGATACGCGGGAATCACATATTTAAATTGATCACTGCACAGCTCGTGAGAGGCAAACTCTCTAATGAGTATCCCGAAAACCACGAAGAGCACTAGTCACCATTCAAATCAGTATTGCTCACAGCATACGAAGGATCATTAGGTTAAACATCTTGACTGGCTAGATGAAAATGATGAAGAAATTCTGGATGCTTGATAAAATAATTATAGCTCTGCTTCCAAGAAACTGCACTTACCTGGATACCAAGGCTGATGTGCGTAAACGACTTTGAAAACTGAAGAACCAATCGTGGATGAATTCAAGAAATGTAAAGCATTTTAGATTTATTCAGGGCTGACACCGCAGTACATTGTTTAATAAAACAATGCCTCACTTCCATTAGACCTAAAGATGGACCTGACCTTCTCAAAGATACGAGGGCGAGTCAAATGACAACCTTAAATTTGTAATAACAAATAGAAATTTCGCGCCGTTATCCTGTAAGTTGGTAAGCGTGCTACAAACAGCATGCAGAATGGCCTGTAGGTGGCAGCATAGTGCAGATGCACACATGCCGTCGCAGTATCAGTATAAAGATGTCCGCCCCACTTGCGACTTCCACCAGGGAGGAGCAGAGTTTTCTTATTCGGTTTTTGCGCAGTGAAGGTGTGAAAACTATTGAAATTCGTCCACGAATGAAGGTTCAGTACGGTGATGCATGTTTGTCACAGCAGCAAGTCTTTTGAATGGAGTAGGAAGTTCGCAAATGGTAAGACTTCAGTGGAAGTTACTCCTTGTCCAGGTCAGGCACAACGAGTTGTGACTCCACAGAACATTGCAGCAGTTGAAGCCATAGTGAAGGAAAACCACCGAGTGACACTGAATGACATTGGAGCATGTTTACAGATTAGTCATGGGTCAGCACACCACATTGTGCATGTCGTGCTCCAGTTTCACATAGTGTCTGCAAGATGGGTGTCACGGCAGCTGACTCCTGAAATGAGAGAACGACGTGTTGATGCTTGTGAAGAACTTCTTCGGTGCTTTGAACGAGAAGTTGATGGCTTCCTTGCAAGAGTCGTTACTGGGGACGAAACCTGGGTTCACTTCCACCAACTGGAAATGAAGAGAGCGAGCAAGGAATGACGTCATTCCTCATCACGAAAACCAAAGAAGTTTCGAACAGAACCTTCAGCAGGGAAGGCTATGCTGATTCTCTTTTGGGACGAAAAAGGCGTCATTTTGGAGCATTATATGCCTAGAGGGACCACTGTCCCCAGCGCATCATACACAGATCTCCTAAAAAACCATCTGTGGCCTGCAATCAAATCAAAGCGACGTGGATTGCTGTCAGCAGGTGTCCTTTTTCAGCTTGACAATGCAAGGCCCCACACTGCCCATACAACATTGCAACAATCACAGACCTGCATTTTGAGTGTCTTCCTCATCATCCATAGTCACCACACCTTGATCCCAAGTGATTTCCATATGTTTGGACCACTCAAAGACGCAATGGGAGGAAAGAAGTTCCGTTCTGATGAAGATGTACGCCAGGCGGTGCATGAGTGGTTGTGCGGACTACCAAAAGAATTTTTTTCTAAAGGAATTTATGCACTTTGTAAGTGCTGGAGGACTTGAATTGAGTGTGGGAGAGATTATGTTGAAAAGTGATACAGGTTTGGGCCAATTCTGCACAAAAAATAATATTTAAAAAAATATTTAAGGTTTTCATTTGACCCACCCCCGTACTTCTGAAAGAGAAGACTGAGCCATACTCTAAGGACATCGCTCGGCTGCTACCCCACTGTAGGTGAACTCACCCATATGGATGGTCGTGAGATCGCCATTTATTTTTTTTTTTTTTTTTTTTGGTCTGTTGCGCAGGATGGAACTGCACAGCAAAAGTATAAAATTTTTGAAACTCCGTAACTGTCACTCATTACGCAGTTCAAAAGTTGAGTCAGGTGTCTACAGCCTTCGTCTGTAATGTATGTCTGATACGTGGCGCCGTCGGTGCAAGTCTCTTCTCTATATTCATTTAAAATCGTTACGATTGAATCTGTATCGTGTGGCTGCGGTTTTTCTCTTTGGTCGCTTTTCGGCTGTTTAAGCGGACGACGCTGTGGGGAGATGGCTGGTTTTGGGTCGGTTGGTTGGCGCTCCGGTGTGCAGTCTGGTTGTCGGCGTTCGCTCTTTGCACATGCTCTGCCCCTTTCTGTCACATGGGCAGTGACGGAGGGCGATGGCCTCATCTGTCCTGCTAAACGATCTGAACATGTGAAAGTGGCTTTGGAATGTATCAGCCTGCAACCGCATACGCTACAGAATCAAACGGTGGGAATTACTCAGGTTCTTAAAGTCATGCTGTACAAATGTATATTGAATTTCGTGCTGTTTGCAGTTTACGGCTCTTCCAGTGTTGGGACGCTCATGTTATATGATTCGTATTGACCACTGGTGCACAGCTTATTGAGCAGTGGTTATCTGTATGAATGAGGTTACCGTGTTTCGTACGCACTTGAGATACGGGCAAGGAATGTATATCTATGGAGATATCTGCTCACTCCGAAATGACTACAGATTCGATTTTCTCGCTGTCTGCTGGTGTTTAGGTAATGTGTTCAGAGATAAACAAGTAAGGCCTTAATGATGAAAAATTTATTGTGTGCTAAAATCCTGTCGTATTGTAATTATTTAGTGTGTGTTTATGGAGTATATATAATCTGATTAATCGGCTCTAGGGTTATGTTATGAGTTAAGTTACGAGGGCGTGATTTAGCACTATGGCCAGCTTCTTACATATTTGAGTATATCACCACTTCCTGCTATGGCAGTAATAAGCCTGTCTGCACATAGTATTAACGACAAAGTAGTGCAGATATTTAAAGTGGTTAATTCTGAATGTGAATGGCTTGTGGGTCCCTTGTGACCGTATTCCTGTGTTGAAATTTTTCTGATGTTTCAAGGATTGCGTTACTCTGGATGCCCAGTTATTGTGTGGCCTTATGTTGTTGTTTCAGTGGTATCAGCGGTATTCGTCGTCCGTTTTAGATGGTCCTTTAACTGGGGGACGACGCCAGTTGGAATGGTAACAGATAGCGCGGTCGCTGTATTTATCAATAGACTCCAGTTCCTCGGCGACTTTGAGTGTTTTATTATTTGTTCCTGGTGAGGCCGGCATTCAAGCTCGATCTGAGCTGCAGTTTCCGAGCACCTCTGATGTGCCACTACTTGTCACCGAAATTTTGTAATATCTGGAAGATGCCTTTCATTGTACTCGGTTTTCAATATCTTATCCAGAAAGAGAAATTGTGAGTTATATCTTAAAAGGTGTACTGCTTCCGAGGGAGTTTTCGCAGTAAACCATTTATTGTTGGTGTGGTTCTTAACATTTATGTAAAGAGGGTTTTTAAATTATTTATTGTTTGGGGTGCGATCTGACGCCCCTAGACATTTTGTCTGTTCAGTAATGTTCCAGATTTTAGAGCAATTATGTACACACATCAAAGAAAGTTCTGCATCACCTCGATTCCTAGAGTTCCTGAACCTGTAGAGAAAACTGGAAATAGAGATTAACATAAACATCATTTCCGCCCTTTTTATTGCTCATGAAATCCACACACTGCGTGTTGTACCACCACACAGCGAGACCTTCAGAGGTGGTGGTCCAGATTGCTGAACACACCGGTACCTCTAATACCCAGTAGCATGTCCTCTTGCACTGATGCATGCCTGTATTCGTCGTGGCATACTGTCCACAAATCCATCAAGGCACTGCAGGTCCAGATTGTCCCACTCCTCAATGGCGATTCGGCGTGGATCCCTCAGAGTGGATGGTGGGTCACGTTGTCCATAAACAGCACTTTTCAGTCTATCCCAGGCATGTCGATAGGGTTCATATCTGGACAACATGCTGGCCACTCTAGTCGAGCGATGTCGCTACCCTGAAAAAAATCATTCATAAAATGTCCAAGATGTGGGCGCGAATTGTCGTTGCCGCGCGTGGTAGGCGAGCGGTCTCAGGCGCCTTGCCACGGTTCGCGCGGCTCCCCCCGTCGGAGGTTCGTGTCCTCCCTCGGGCATGGGTCTGTGTGTGTTCTCGTTAGCTTCAGTTGCTTCAAGTTAGATTAGTTACTGTGTAAGCCTAGGGACCAATGATCTCAGCAGTTTGGTCCCGTAGTCCTTACCACAAATTTCCAAAAATCGTCTTCCATGAGGACGAATGCCTTGCCAATATGCTGCCGATACGGTTGCACTATCGGTCGGAGGATGTCATTCACGTTTCGTACAGCCGTTACGCCGCCTTCCATGACAACCAAAGGCGTACGTCGGCCTCACATAATGCCACCCCAAAACAGCAAGGAAACTCCACCTTGCTACACTCGCTGGACAGTGTGCCTATGGCGTTCAGCCTGACCGGATTGCCTCCAAACACGTCTGCGACGATTGTCTAGTTGAAGGCATATGCGACACTCATCGGTGAAGAGGACATGATGCCAATCCTGAGTGGTCAATTCGGCATGTTGTTGGGCCCATCTGTACCGCGCTGCATGATGTCGTGGTTGCAAAGATTGACCTACCCATGGACGTCGGGAGTGAAGATGCGCATCATGCAGCCTATTGCACACGGTTTGAGTCGCAATACGATGTCCTGTGGCTGCACGAAAAGCATGGTGGCGTTGCTGTCAGGTATCAAAATGGTTCAAATGGCTCTGAGCACTATGGGACTTTTAACATCTGAGGTCATCAGTCCCCTAGAACTTAGAACTACTTAAACCTAACCAACCTAAGGACATCACACACATCCATGCCCGAGGCAGGGTCGAACCTGCGAGCGTAGCGGTCGCGCGGTTCCAGACTGAAGCGCCTAGAGCCGCTCGGCCACAGCGGCCGACGCTGTCAGGGTTCCTCCGAGCCATAATCCGTAGGTAGTTGTCATACACTGCAATAGTAGCCCTTCAGCGGCCTGAGCGAGGCATGTCATCGACAGTTCCTGTTTCTCTGTATCTCGTCCATATCAGAACATCATGATTTTGGTTCACTCCGAGACGCCTGGACACTTTCTTGTTGGGAGCCCTTCCTGGCACAAAGTAACAATGCGGACATGATCGAACCGCGGTACTGAGTGTCTAGACATGGTTGAACTGCAAACAACAGCCGGCCGCGGTGGCCGTGCGGTTCTGGCGCTGGAGTCCGGAACTGCGGGACTGCTACGGTCGCAGGTTCGAATCCTGCCTCGGGCATGGATGTGTGTGATGTCCTTAGGTTAGTTATATTTAAGTAGTTCTAAGTTCTAGGGGACTGATGACCTAAGATGTTAAGTCCCATAGTGCTCAGAGCCATTTGAAATATTTTTTTTTGTTTTTTTTTTTTTTTTTTTTTGCAAACAACAGGAGCCGTGTACCTCCTTCCTGTTCGAATGACTGGAACTGATCGGCTGTCGAACCTCCTTCGTCTAATAGGCGCTGCTCATGGATGGTTGTTTACATCTCTGGGCGGGTTTAGTGATATCTCTGAACAGTCGAAGGAACTGTGTCTGTTATACAATATACACAGTCAACGTCTATCTTCAGGAGTTCTGGGAACTTTTTTTGATGTGTGTATATTATTTTGTGGTAACAGCAGTTTACTGTTGTCATGCAACTGTTAAATAAAATCTGTTGGAAATTACTAGCCAGAGTTTTTGTTTGATTGGTAATTATTGCCTTGTCTTTATTGAGTTGAAGTATCCCTGAGCGTGTGTCCCACGTCACAATATCCATCGCTCAAACTGAAGGTTTGAGGGACTTCGGCATCCTCTTATGAAATAAAATGGTGGAAAAGCTTAGTGCTCTGCGACGTCATCCTTGGCGTCGACATGTTCGAGAAAAGTCCAGAGTCCAGAAGTTCATGTGTGGTCTAAGGCGGGTTAATGGTGTCAAACTGGCACCAAATGTCACCTCAATAATGCTCTATGCCATTGTGGCCGTGTCACATAATGGGAAGGTCGTCACACCCCCTCATACTCAGATCTCACTCCTTATGCTGCCTCTGAGATGGAGGTCAAGACTGCGACACCAAGCGTTGACATCGCCCTGTTTTCTTGTGGATGGCTGAGGAAAATATTTCAGACACACCGCCGCTCAAAATCGTACTGACGGAGTGGCGTAAGGACGACAGTAAAGTCTTTCCCTGGGTCTTTGATTCCCACACATTCCGCTGTCGAAAACGATACTAGGCAGTGCCATGAGCAACAGGACCACGTTCATGACAACGTTCGACACTTTTTACACCCTCCCCCCTCTCCTGAAAGACTCAACCGTGCTCTCAAGGGGATCGTGTGGCTGCGTGATGTGATCCCTTTGGAGTGTAGTGCAATGGCACTTTTTTTCTCTGGTGTACAGGATGGGGCCACTAGGGAGCGATAGAAGCCATTCGACGAAATAAGAAAGTGATCCGAAGCAGCAGAGGTTGTTCAGGTTTTTTCTGCTCTCCTCTGGCGCGATCACGGAGGGTAGCGACATTGATATGCGTGCATAAGCCACCAAATATTTCCTCCAACGTCCCCCTACCCTACCCCCCCCCTCCAGTTCTGCAATACCTTCGGTGCTACCTACGCACCTTTATTGAACATATTCAAACTGTACCTGTCAGGGATTTCGACACAGGCATCACTCATCACAAAGATGAGTGATGCCTCTTGGTATGCTATAGTGCCTGAATGCAGGCAACCACTTCGACAGCCTGCCATCACAGACGTCAAAAGTAGGAACTAAATGTGGGAAAGTGGGGGTGTGACGTCATTCCCATCGTGTGCCACGTCCACTATGGCACTTGGCAGAACTGTGGCGATATTTGATGTCAATATGACATTATTAACTAACCTGATCCTCAGATGAACTTCTGGTCTGTGACCTTTTCTTCCCATGTGTCAACACTTTGCTGTCCGAAGCGTCACCGAGCCAGAGAATGAAGTCGCAGAGGGCCACACTTTTCATTCGTTACAGAGGAAGGTTGTAGGCACCTCTGGCGCAGCTTTAAAACTTTTGCATCGCAACTGGAGACAATTGCAGGATTTCAAAGAAGTTTCACGTTTTTCTTTTTTTCATGCACATTGTGCAAAGTACACTTTCAAGAACTTTTGAAGAGAAGCGACAAATTAGGTGCCACAGCAGTCAGTATCGTAGATCTTGCTAAAGTATCCTTTCTTCAAGCGGTCAAAGATGCTGTCCGAAAGCTTAGAAACAAGAAAGATTTGGAAGAACACAGCATCCCTGCTGTGTTCTTTAGGGAAAGTTGTCTCTATCATATAAACATATGGATTTGCTCATCAGTAAACTATGGACAACCGAAACATTCTTGATGACCTCAGAGACGCATTTATTGCTACGATCTTGAAAACTAGAAAGAGGTCTGAGGCTAATAACAATCGTGTAACTTTCACGCTCTCAATTAATGGTGATTTTCTCGCTACATTTCTGTCCATCCGTTTGATACCACTGACTGAAGAATCTTAAGCTGGTCACACGTTGACTTATGATCCAACCGAGGAGACATCGACATGATCTTCAGTGGCAAATTAATACAATAGGAATGGAAGGACAAGACGGGATACTAGGGCTAACAAGCTGCCGAAAGTAGTATCATACGTTGCGGATTTTCAACTGGTGTATGTCAACGTGAACGCTGATATCTCCGTAAATAGAAAGGGAGAACACTTGAAGTCGTCGCAAGTGTTAGAGATGTGTAGTTGTCGGTACTTTGTTCTCAGTATTTCTCGACGTGGTGATTTATCTTGGAAAAGCAAAAAACAGACTACAGGATTGACAAAAGATTGCTGGGTCTAAAACGACCAAGGGTAAGGATAGAACTGTTTTCGAATACCGTTGCTAAATACCTGTGTGCTGATGCATTTTGGTGTTCTGGTCAATTTATATTAGCTGTATGACATTATGAAAACCTTTACTGTTTAAAAACGTATTGACCATGTCCTGCGTTGACGTATTGGTATTTCCCATTCAACGCATGATGCTGTCACAAACAATGCCGAACGTAGATCATCTTCCGCACTTCGGCAACGTATTGAACGTGCAAACACTGATATTTAATTTCAACAGCAATTCAAACATGTGACCACGTACAGAAAAGGGTTTCCAGTAACCTTAACATCAGCACTGACGATAAGCCTTACTTGAACCAAGGCTAATGCCCTTTGTGGAACTTGGACCACCTATAGGAAGCTCGTAAATTGCTTGGAGAAATACCAACTCGGTATATAGGTGAAATTTCCGTATGTAAGCCTTGTCTCTGGAAACAAATTCCGTGCGTTAGGTTGAACTCTGAAAGATATAAATAGGACTTGAATCCAGGATGTGGAAAAGATTGATCAGTACTGAAAACTGAGAGAATACACCATGTAACAGACAATCAGGGCAGACGACTAGGTTCGTGAGGGCCCGTGATACGCCAAGAGAAACATCGAACACATGCAGATGATAGGCGAGAGGCAAGGAAAGCATAAAAGGCAACTCGAATAAACATATCCCAGTAATCTGTCATTGAGTAAATGACTGTTAACATTGAAGAAGGGTTCACCGCTCGAGAATTCTCTACCTAAAACTGGTCTATACATTATACTTTAATTTTTGACAATACTTTGTTGTAACAGCCAAGTAACTACCTACTGTGTGAATAATGGATGTATGGAAAACAGATGTAAGTCTCAAGTCTGTAAATAGTGGAAGTTTAATTTTAAATCTTGTACATTATTTGACTGTTCTTATCTGAGGATCATTGAAATGAATAATTTACTTTAATTTTTCGCAACACTTGGTTGTAATAGTCAAGTAACTAGCTACTGTGTGAATGATGGATTTAATGAAATCAGATGTAAGTATTAAACCTGTAAAAATTAGAAGTTTAATTTTAATCCATGTACATAATTTTACTGTTTATTGACTGAGGATCATTAAAATTAATGGAACTCAAGTTTTTCTAGTTACATTTCTGTAATGTGTTTATCTGACATGTACTACACCTAGGAGGAGCCCCTCTTTTGTGGGTCTATGGAATGAATAATTAATCTAATCTAATCTAATCCAATCTCTATACTCTTCAGAGAACCGGTAATCAATGAGTTCCTGGGGTCTCAAGAGATAAATCTCGTCAGTGAGTGATGAATATGATTCTAAATATTTTGTCCGCAGCTCGTGGTCGTGCGGTAGCGTTCTCGCTTCCCGCGCCCGGGTTCCCGGGTTCGATTCCCGGCGGGGTCAGAGATTTTCTCTACCTTGTGATGACTGGGTGTTGTGTAATGTCCTTAGGTTAGTTAGGTTTAAGTAGTTCTAAGTTCTAGGGGACTGATGACCATCGATGTTAAGTCCCATAGTACTCACATCCATTTGAACCATTAAATATTTTGATAGCGTTGAATGGAACCAGGCAGATTCCACGGGCACAGTGATGAACTTGACTCACAGATGTCCAAATGGGGCACATCTGCATAGACTAAATACTAGCTGAGGCAGGACCACAAGGTCTTAGTGTCAGTCGTCCTCTTATGTGAACTTCACTTTGAAACAGGTTTTTGAAACATCTGGGATTCCTAGCTGCAGTCTCACTGTACAACTCCGCTTGAAATGATCAAGAGACAACTTCTTCTTCATTAAAGTGTCTTCACAGGAACCATGTCAGTGGAAATTAAGCTGCACTAAACCTGAGATTCTGAAACACAGAGGCTGCTCAAAGACGATCAGCGAAAACTTTCATTTCCGACTGATGTTGAAATATCATTCTGAGATCTCGTCAGAAATGAAATGGGACACAACAATCATGCAATACCAAAGAGGAAAACTGAAACCTCCAGGTAAGATTATTTGTACAGTGGTTTCTGGAGTCATCTCTGGGGATGGTAGTTCATACAAGGCCTCAAAATGTAAATGCGGATCAATCAAAATTGAAGAAATAATACCTCGATAATTCATCTCTAGGAATAATAAGTCGTTCAGGATGAGTAAGTTAGTGTTGAAATTGTCCAGCATAATGAGAGAAGCAGGATAAAGAAACGAGCGTGCTCTTATGCAAGAGACCGGCTAATGAAGCGATCAGCTGTCGCTCAGGGTAGCTTGGAAGCAGGGGGCCGGACCAGGGAACCACCAGCCCCGATCATATGCATATGAATGAACAGCCGGCCAAGTGGTGCGCGCCGCACCGGCTCAAACACTGCCCGCCGTTCATCTGTATGCGGCGCGCTGCAGCACAACGCATCCGCCAGCGGTTTCGTTCGATACCTGCGCGTGTTCTACTCTGCGTCATTTGCATCGTCAGCTCGTTTCCAGTGGCCCTGCGAGCAAAGAGATGAATAAATTCGCGGACGATAAATCGACTGGGAAACAAACACAAATGCGGAGGTGTAGAGTGATCTCGTTTATGGAACCGAAACGATACATTCACACACAGAAAAAAACGCTTTATTACAAACAGGGATGATGAATATTTACAAGAAACAGGAGACACTTCTGTAGGTGCACGCCATTTGTCTTTAGCATAACCTAGTCAATGAAGACCTTTTAGGTCGGATAGAGAAAACAATCGCGTAGTCGCGGATTCTTGTACATTGGTAGAGAGGAGGGTCATGAACAACATACAAAAAAATCCCCCCGCTGGGATGTGAGCGTGAGGCGGAGGGGGGGGGGGGGGGGGAAATTCGGGTTGGGGCGTTTAAAGGTCACTTCCTTATGATTTTCTTCAACAACTTATAACACAACTGCTCCGCTCGCTACACTGGCATACCATTTACCTAGTGACGACAAGATTTATTTTTTGTCACAAGGCAGCCACGTATAACTCTACTGCTGTAGTAAATTTGACAAATATGGCGTAAACTTGAAGTAAATGTTACCCTCTGAGAGGAATTTATAAAAGTGACCGAGTAATACCTAATGGTTTCGGTTTATCGAACTTAATGCCATTGTTACTTACACACAGAAAGTGACAGATCCAATTTACAAAATGTTTTAGCTAATCACATTTACTCAACTGAAATAGAATGCGGTCGCCAGAATTAGGCATAGAAATGTGAAACATTTCCTTTAAGTAAACAGTGAATAGTTTTGATGAAAAAACGCAACGTATACTTTTTTCTCACAGAAGTGCAACGAACCCATTTACAAGCAGACAAGTAGTATAGTGGATACAACCAGTTTCAATAGGATATGCAAGTCCTCGCAAACACAACTGACAGTTTAGCACTCATCAACTATAAATACTTTACCTGACATAAGTTATTTCATCAACAATATAAGTGGAAATCAATGTTAAACTAAAAATGGACATGGACCTAGTCCTATTTCATCAGATACTTTCTAACTTTACCTTCAGAAAGAAAAACAGTAAATGGGGCTCACAAGCTTATATTACACTTTTCATCACACAATGTGCACAAAACATTATCTTCAAATACATTTAGTATATTTATTAATCAAGTAAATTTATTCATTTTGAGCAATTTAAAATGGGGGACCCTTTTTCTTGACCATCTCCATAAAACAATCTAAACACACTTTTATGAACAAACTAAAGAAAGCAAACTTTGCAAATACTCTTTCACAACTTTCTTTCACCTTTTATGAATTTTTTACAGTCAATGCAGAAGATCTTTTCTACAGGATTTTCAAATAAGGTTTTTAAGATCATTTACTTATAACTAACCTGAAAATCGTTTGGCCTATTTGTCATCAGCACGCAATTCAATTATTGGGGAGGCTTTCATAAGAGCAATATTTACTTCCTCCCTCAGCTTCAATAAAATCCATAGTAATTTTAGGCAACATTTTTGCACTCGGGTTTAAGCAAAAGTAGTTAAAGACTTGATTTTTCACCAGTGCTCGGGAATCACTGTTTAAGAGGAATGGACCCTAAGAGGCATCATGATAGGAAACAAATCAAGTTTGGTACACAAATTGAATATGAGTTATCTTATATTTGCACATACTTATTAAATGTGCTGATCCGTACTCTTCACAAAGATCTGGCTTCTCCTCTCTGATGAAGTGATTGCGCAAACTTCGTGGTGAGTACATAACAAGACATGGACTTTCCATTGTAAGTAATTTGCTCCATTATTATCTTCTTGGATATGATAATCAAGTTTTACGGTATTTTCCAGATACATGGCAATATTTTAGAGCCATTTATCCACCCGAGGCTTTTCCATAATAACTCCAGGTACTGATAGCTTCACTCGGCACCTGCGCTGTTCACTTACTAGTTACTAGCAGCCGGCTGTCCAGTTGCTACTTTCCGACTCCCTGTTGTTCCACCTTTTCCCTTGCACCACCACATTTTGCGCTCTCTAACTCACTTTCGTCTCAGAGGCGAAGCACACCAAGTTTTTATTTATACAATTCAAAAGTCCTAGAGGTGAATCAGCATATACATAGTTGTATATTCATAACTTTTACAAATTACTTTCATTTACACATATTAGTAATTCAACAAAAAAAATTACATGTTATTAAAGTCATCCTCCTCCAAATGAGTCAAAGTGTTTAAATGGCGAAGAGAAAACATATTATACATCTTTACATATCAAAGAAAACATACTTCATACAAAGCATAATTAATCAGAAAAAAATATTTGGTATCTTAACTATGGTGTTACAAACGTGAATAAAACCACAGCTTCGAGCAAAAATTTATCGCGATACAAAATAACACTACATTTATTCATTTTTTTCAAGGACTAATAGTTTCCACGTTGCAGGGGATTGAAATTTCGTTGATAACAAAAAATAGTATTTTGAGGACTTAACATTATACTGTTAAATGGAGTTCGTTAGTAAGAATATTAAATGTGTGTACGGCGTCTAAGTGTAGCAGAGCCAAATTAGTGGATAAATTGTGTTCTGTGGGTATAACAGGGTGGTGAGGACTGGAGAGGAGGTTAGAAGCACAAGGAGATAGGTCGCCAGATTGTGATCGTGCACTTACCTCCTTCATAGGTCAGCAAACTGTAGAGCGATCGGGTGAGTCCCCACTCGATCTACCCCACTACGTTGCAAGAAGCAAGTACTGAACGTTTCATAAAGTTATACCGACCCTGCGCAGCGTACCTTACGAACCTATGTCGATGCTCGCTGCTGACGTGCTTAGGAGGGGTTGGGTTATTTTTCACAAAGTGTAATAACAATAAATGTAATACGGATAATAGTTACTAATAGTATTAACGCATGAAAAGCATATGGACATAATCTACGTACATCTCTGAACAATTCTACACTGCAGAGGGAAAACTGATTATTAGTTATCCTCTAGGGCAGCTGTAGCACTTTTCCGGGAAAGTCAACTTCCTCCCGCGACGAGTGCTGCTCGCTTTTTATTTTGCAGACAGACTGTAGGTCCTTAGAATTTCCTGTCCAGTCCTCTTACGTGTATATACAAATTAACTCCATTGTGTCCGAACACACAGTGCACCGAACACTCCAAACGATGGGCCTCCATAGCCGACAACCCATGCACGTTCAATGTTAACAGCACGTCATCGGCAGCTGTGTCTGAAATGGACACGTGACGAACGGCACTGGACATTGGCGCAATGGCAGATCTTTGTATGGTCTGATAAATCCCGACATCATCTTCACCACGCTGAAGTGAGGGCGCGAATCCACCGTTTCCCAGGGAAACAGCTCCTTGACACTTGTATTGCGGGTTGGAGACAAGCTGGCGGTGGCGGCAATGTGCACTGGGGAACATTTACATGGGTGTCCGTGGTTCAAGTGGAGCTCCTACAAGGCACCACGACGGCAAAGAGTGTTGTACACTGGCTGCACACCATGTACATCCCTTCATGCTGATCATGTTTCTCTACGGCAGTGGCATTTTTCAACAAGACAATGCGCCATGTCACAAGGCCAAGAGGGTGATGGAGTGGTCCTGGCCCCCTAAGTCACCAGATGTAAACCAGATCGAATTCATTTGAGATGTGATTGAACGTGGCGTCAGAGCTCATCGCCACCCTCTCCTTAATTTATGGGAATTAGGTGATCGGTGCGTGCAGATGTGGTGCCAACTCCTCTAGCGACCTGCCAACGCTTCATTGCTTCCATACAACGACGCGTCGCCCATGTATTGACCAGCGCTCTTGGTGGGTGAAGGTACCTATCCCAGAAGAACGCTACATCTGCCTCACAAGATGACTAAGAATCAATTTCCCCTCAATTTGCCGGTATTGACGTAGATTCTTTTCATATGCGTTTCTAGCGTTAGTATTATTAGTGACACACATTTTTGTTTTATGTAGCGTTAATACATTTAGCGGAAAATAAACACCACCTCACAGGGCGCGTCTGTGCAATGTGTCGGCAATAATTCACAAGGCGTGCTGCAGAGGCTCGATATATCTTTGGGTAACACCCTTTAGTTGCTTTTTGTGACGTATTGGGGTAGAGAGAGTGGGAAAGCATCTGATCGCTGTTCATTTTGCAGACCTGTTAAGGAGGGAACTCGACGACCACATTCTGGCCACCTACCTCCTTCACGCCGGCCGCGGTGGTCTAGCGGTTCTAGGCGCTCAGTCAGGAACCGCGCGACTGCTACGGTCGCAGGTTCGAATCCTGCCTCGGGCATGGATGTGTGTGATGTCCTTAGGTTAGTTAGGTTTAAGTAGTTCTAAGTTCTAGGGGACTTATGACCACAGATGTTGAGTCCCATAGTGCTCAGAGCCATTTGAACCATTTGAACCTCCTTCACGCTTCTGCCATCCATCCCCGCCCCTCCAACCTTCCACAGCCTCAGAACACAATTTATTCATTAACACGGCTCTGCTACACTTACAAGTCGCACACACATTTAATATTTTGTTTTTAACCCACTTTATTTAGCAGTAAACGTTGATTTTATACCATTTAAACGGCCCTGTTAATAATCTGCCAGTACCGCACCCTCTGAAACGTGGATATTGTTAGTCATAGAGAATAACTGAGTGGGACATTTATGAAAGAAATTTAATGCATTTTAATTTTGAACTGGGCGAAATTTCGCTTGAGGATGCGGTTGTCGAGGTTATCAAGAAAAACATAAAAGCTAGCGTTTAAAAACCCTCGCCCCCACGTACTCTGTTCATGAACCTGCCACAGTACAAAAATTTGCGACTACTCGATTTTTCGTCAATATTCCATCGTCGACTGGACTAACGCATCCATGAAGACCAAAGTGTTAGCTTCTGACGAACCTACACAGAAGAGAGACAAATTATTTCCTTACCATTCGACGTGTATGAAACCCTCAGTATGAAATTGCACATGGTAGTCTGACTTCCTCATTCTCATATAAGGGAATAGCGGTCGGTATATTAATATTGTTAGTTATGTATAGAAATTTACTCACAAAAGGAACAAGTTGAAGCTCAGAGCCACTGTACAAAGCGGATATCGCGAAACTCAATACACGCATCACAACGGTGATAAAAAATTTTCAGTTACCTACACGCAGATTACCTCAACCAGACACTGACTAGTAACGACTATTGCATAGCGTCTCACACACCAACGACTTCTTTTAATCACGCTGCCCATGGAGCGACATCCTTTTTTGTAGTCCAAGGATTAGGCGATCTGTTAACGTTATTTGTTGCGCCCTTATGAGACGAAGAAGAGGAGGAGAAGAAGATTAGAGTTTAACATCCCATCGACAACGACAGACGGAGTATAGGAAAGGATGGGGAAGAAAATTCACCGTATCCTTTTAAAGGAACCGTCCCGGTATTTGTCTGCAGCAGTTTAGGGAAATCACTGAAAACACACACACAGATTGAGATAACGAATTTTGTAAGGTAAACTATATGTAATTTATAAAACAAGTTGAGGTGGACAGAGTTCTGAGAGAGGCCTACTGTCCTGCAACGTGCACGAACATTTATAACAGCCACTGCTATTGAGAATTTGGTCAGTTAGCGCCTAGTGTACGCTTATAAAGTGTAATTAATTTTTTCTAACTGTAAACTTTCGTGCGAGTGACACATGCTCCTGGGATTCGAAGGTAAAGTTAGTTTCTCGGTGACCTCCCTTACTATGTGGCTCTACAGAGAGAGAGACACTTCGAAAGGTTTACCAGGAGCAGCTCATTCCGGTTAAGAAATGAACGAAGTGAGCTAACGCACGCTCGCGTATGGACGGGCAGAGAGAGGTAAAGCGATTATCAACTGTGGCCTGGTCGTAGGGGCATCACGACATAAGGTGCCCCTATTTATTAGAGGTTATTAATCACGGCTAACAATATGAAAGAGGACATATGTGGGTGACTGGAAGAATAGAAGTGATTGTTCCCGAGATAACTACTGAGGCGGTTCAAACATAGCCAATCCTGGAAAAGACCTCACTTGTGAACTATAGTTACTGACAGATGCTTAATCCAGCGTTGGTCTGCAAGTTCGCTACAGTTCCAACAGTATTTTTCACACGTTTCCTTCAAAAAGTAATTTCAACGAAACTAATTGGTGATGGTAATGACGGCTGCATCATACGACCCCAGAGCATCTCAAATTTTACTGTATGCAGTTTGCTTAGAACTCTGATGTACTGTATGGGGATTCAGCGACCCATTCTCTCATACTTTTTATCCATGGAGACAAAATTTTTAGATTCACATAAAATCTACTGCGAAATTTTTGTCTGTAGACTGTGTTGGCTTTCCTGGTGCTATATTCTGCCACATGACATAGTATCACATGCATTTAAATTAGATACCTTGTTCCACCTATGGCATCCAGCCATTAAATTAAACTAGTGGCAAACTTCACCATCTATGATGTTTAGCCGACAAAAATATCATTGATGCTGTGGCCACTTGTGTGTCATGACGATTAAATGACCTTACAAATACATATTCAGACGAAGCACTGACTCAAGGTCACTGGTGACCTGCAAAATAATTCGCTGCTGAATGCTTTGTGTACCTAAATAGTTATTTTAAGGTTCTGTTTCCGTACGACTTTGTTCTGAAGAGTGCAGCTGCAATCACTGCGGCGTTTAGTGGTGTGTTCACAGCCTGGAGGGCCTGGGGAGAACCCAGTGACAGTAAAGAAGACTTTCATTCAGCTCGGTGGTATGGTTCCCGCACATAACTTAGGATCCACTTAGCAACTAATAAATACACGAAACCCTCCGTTGCCAAATTTACCTTTATTGTAATTTTAATTAACGTGGAAGCCATAAACAAACCAAACATGGAGGAAAAATGTACGCATCTAAAGGCTACTTAAAAAAGGAATTAAATCACTTAAAATTAGTGTCCACAAGAGAAGAATACAACGTCCCAATTCGGACCTCGCTAACACTTTTTTTTTTTTTACTTTATTGTTATTTTAACACCTGAACAATCAGGTAGGCTGGCAGCGGCATGCTACGCCGCTCTTCAGCCATAAAGCTGACAATAATAGTACAATAACGGAGAATTAAAATGAACATAGTGACGGGCAAAAAAATAGTGGTTACAGATACACAAAAATCACGGAGCCGTTCACACTCGGCGATAGCGACACTGAAAACACGTTGACACGGCGCACAGAACACTGGTGAATCCGACGGCACAAGTGAACGTAGAAGCGTGACGGCGGACGCTAAAAAACACAAAACGACGTCACACACAAGAGACGCAGATGGCGATGATCTCCGGCGCGCGAATGTTCACTGAGCGTGTGCGAGTCCGGGGACCTGCCAAGAGAGGAGGAGGGACGGGGGGTGGGGGAGGGAGAGGGGAGAGCAGAGATGCCACGGGCAGGGGAGAAAGGGGGAGGGAGGAAGGGGGAGGGGAAGCCCGGGGGAAGAGGGGTGGAGGGAGGGGACGGGGGAAAAGGAAAGAGAAGGGAAGGGAAGAGAAGGGAGGGAGGGTGCCTAAAGGAAAGGACACTGGAAGTGGGGGGTGGGGCAGGGTCAAAGTTGATAGGAGGGGTAGATGGAGGGGAGGAGGACATCATCAGGGAGGATGAGAGATTTATAGGTGTGGAGGATGGTGGAGGGGTCCAGACCCCACGTACGGTCGGAGAGGAGCTTGAGGAGACTGAGTCGGGAGCGTGCCTTGGCTTGGATTGTCAGGAGGTGGGGAGTCCAGGAGAGTCGACGGTCGAGGGTGACGCCAAGGTACTTAAGGGTGGGAGTGAGGGCGATAGGACGGCCACAGATGGTGATATAGAAATCAAGGAGGCGGAAGGAAGGGGTGATTTTGCCTACAATGATCGTCTGGGTTTTGGAGGGATTGACATTGAGCAGCCACTGGTTGCACCAAGCGGTGAACCGGCCAAGATGGGATTCGAGAAGGTGTTGGGAGCGCTGCAGGGTGGGGGCAAGGGCAAGGAAGGCGGTGTCATCGGCAAACTGGAGAAGGTGGACGGGGGGGTGGCGGCGGCGGCATGTCCGCCGTGTACAAAAGGTACAGAAGGGGGGAGAGGAAGGAGCCTTGGGGGACACCGGCGGAGGGGAAAAAGGTGTAGGAATCTGTGTTATGGATGGTGACATAGGAAGGACGGCGGGAGAGAAAGAAGCCGATCAGACGGACGCTAACACTTACATTTTACTGACATTAAATATAACAAGATAATCATACATGTGACGAGAACAAATGAATAACACTACCAGTCTTTACAGATGAGAATACGACTATATCCACGAAGGTTCGCCCGCTGGTAAGGGAGATACTTAACTTCAACATATAAGGTAATTACAGTAAGCCCTAATTCCAATCGACAAACTTAGTAGCGATATAAGCGAGACAAATGTACTGAAAGAGGATAGCCGGATGTGACTATCAACCACGTCAGGACGCGACCCCCGTGAACACGTCAGTTTCAGCTACCTGCAACTTGCACAGACTCATTTGTAGCTTCTTAGAAACAATTAACATGAAAAGGCACAACGCGTAGCACACTAATAAAATATAAACGACTACTTCACAGAACTAGCTCCTCTTTAGACAACGCAAACAGCAGAATATTAATAACACGTAAAATACTTCTAACGTATAAAAAACTAAGGTACCACGTAACAGAATATCGTCTTGAGATCAAAGAATACTCAGTTTGGCTTGCCTGTTTAAAGGGTCTTACAACTCAACAGTGTCAGCTTAAGCAAACCCGCGAATACAAAACTCGAAATATGACAGGAATAATGATTGAAGCCACTGACAATGCTAGGCTGCCACACATAGGAGACAATAGTAATTAACAGCGGCACACAACCAGCCTTACATCTCCATTTCAGTATAATCAGAATAAACAACTATGTGTATAATAATTACTTACAGTACCATGACAACCTCCGAATAACACTTATTACCCAAGGTAGGTGCCAGTATCGAAAGGCACTTTTAGTAATACAGAGTTCGAGTGTATTCACTTATTGGAAGGGTTTCAACTTTACATTCCATTCCATATAGCTCTCTGTTTACAAACTTCTATAACTTCTGCAACTAAAGAAGGGCATATAAATGCACATATAACTGACACAGATTTAAGCAGAATGAAACAGTACCTTAGTATGGCGCAAATGGCTTCATTTGCTTTACACGTGGGATATCTTCACCATTCAGTAATTCCGAAATGTATTCAACAATGCGTGAGAGCAAGACGTCGCCGTGGTATCAGGTATTTACTTCACATGATTTCCTGCACAGACAGAAGGCAGACAAAGCGTGTTCACATGCAACAGCGGCGAGCACCACACATTTCCTCCGTCACGCCATAGACACATCTCAATTCCAATGGCCAGTAACAAGAACCTATACTTGCCCTCGCAGCAGAAAAACCCCAAAACACAACAGTGCAGCACCGCGATACCAAACCCGAGGTCCCATCAAGTCACTGCCGGGATCTCTCGCGTCGTACCACAGACCTCACGGTAAACGTCAACAAGCCACCTCCGACCCGGCGAATACCCACTCCGCTGTCTCTGTTCTCTCTCCGTTAACCACCAGACCACCGGCCTGAATCGCGGAAGGCAAAGACGGTGACCCTATAATCGATGGCAGCGATGCCATTGTAAAGTGCGAGAACACTGGCGCCAGCCGTGCCACGGCTCACCCGGTACATACTTTGTGGTGGTTTGAAGAGACAGACTGTGCCTTACTCGTTTGACATTGGCCGGCGTTGACAAATGGGTGGCGGCTTCTGCCCTGATGAGAGAATGCTGAGTACGCGCCTTTCAGTGCTGACAGTCGGTGGCCTCTCTACACCACTGTCATGACGACAGCGGTGCGCTACTGCTGCGTCAGCGAAGGCTCCTGGGACGGTCCCTCCGCTCCGCACGCAGCCACCGCGGCGGTGTGTGGAGGCAGCTGTGTGTGGGATTCGACCCACCTCAAGGCAGGAGGTAGGTGACAGCTGGAGGTATGGCGACCGCAGGTGAGGACAGCTGGTGCAGCGCTGTGGCACCTAGTCTTGTAAGGAACTTAGTGCTGGTACCAGCAACCGCAGCTGGATCTCAAAGCCGTGGCTGCCGCTGATTACGCCCAGTAGTCTCGCTCTCCGGCGTGGCTGTAGCGTCTTGGTCGTCCTGCTGGACTGCAGCGACGAGTGCCTCTATCTTAAAATTCAAGCTTACATTGCCGGGAAAAAATTAGTACGCCTGGAAAGACGACTTCAGTTTTGATCCGATGATGGCATATATCATCTCAGGGATAGCGGATGTACTGACAATGGTCTCAACGTTGTCTGCCAGCGCCAGCGTAGTGTCATAGCTACAAGAGCGCTATCTGTGTCTAGCCTTTAATACGGAATCTCGCACCCATTGTGGTGCAGACATGTAAAGCAATCAGGGCTTCATACAGCCAACTGAGGCTTTTTGAAAGGGGTAAAATTTTGGCCTTCCTAGTGGTAGAATGC
Organism: Schistocerca americana; assembly: GCF_021461395.2. Taxonomy (NCBI): domain Eukaryota; kingdom Metazoa; phylum Arthropoda; class Insecta; order Orthoptera; family Acrididae; genus Schistocerca; species Schistocerca americana. Next base: position 744,603,781 of record NC_060122.1, on the reverse strand, counting down.
TCCTTTCGAAGAACTGGCACACAAGTTAGACGTGCTGCGTCAATTGTCAAAGATGATGGTATCAGAGGTCACGTGTCCATTATCGCACCTGTAGACGGGGTTGCGGAAGTCTATGCAGGATCGTTGTAAGAGCAACAGTGGCAGATCGCACAGCTACCACAGACAGATAAGAGGGTTTGTGAACCCAGTGTCAGCGTGAACTGTTGCAAACCCGTTATTTGCAGTTAGACTACAGCTTGGCACAGCTCTAGCCCGTCACAGCATCGTCATGCTCGACTCGATTGGTGCCATCGGAGGACCACTTGGAAGGTGGTATGGCGCTCCTTGGTCTTCAGCGATGGATTCAGATTTTGCCTGCACGCAAGCGGTGGTCATACATGCGACGTGGATCTGGTGAGTGCTTTTCGTAGAGTGCATTCGGTAAAGACACACTGACCTACCCCCCCAGGCCGTATGGTCTGGGATCCGATAAGCAACAACTGTCGTTCACCTCTTGTGTTTCTGGAGGGGACGCTAACCAGTACTCATTAGCTGCTGAATGTTGTCAGACCCGTTATTTTGCCGTTCTCGCAACAGGAAGGTGATGTTCCAACAGGATAATGCTCACCTGCTCACCGCCCGTGAAACCCAACGTGCTCTGCAAGACGTGCAGCAACTTCCCTGGCCAGCTTGATCTCCGGACTTGCCTCCACTCGTGCTCGTGTGGGGTGTGATGGGTGGAGAAGTGGCTAGCGCCACTTTTCACGGAACAAGTGTCACAGAACTACGTTAACAGGTCGAACAGGCATGGAATAATGTACCCCACGACAGTATTCACCATGTGTACGATCGACTGGATGCCAGTATCAGCGCCTGCATTGCCGCCCGTGGAGGCTACATCTTTAACTAATGTGAGGGTTTCAGCATGGCTTGATACCTGACACCTCAGAATCATTTGTGTTACTCATCTGAAAATGTAACCATTTTATGTACTCTATATGCACCGTTGCAGCAACAAACGTTGAGTGAATCGGAAACTTCTAAAAGAGTGTACTATTATTTCCCGCAGTGTATTTACGAGGGTCACACCAAAAGAAATGCAGACTATTTTTGTAAAAATACAGTTTTCATTCTGCATATGTGAAAGTTTTACAGTGCGTAGATACATCCTTCCCGCTTGTTTTCAAACTTAGCTCAACCTGTTCCCGTGAGTGGCGCCATCACAGCGTGTCTTCAAGATGGCCATTACACTTGACGTTCGTCAGAAGCAACGTTCTGTCATAGAATTCCTGTGCTGTAAAAACGAGACAGTGGGAAACATCCACAAGAGGTTGAAAAAGGTGTACGGAGATACTGCTGTCGATCGCAGTGCAGTTAGTCGGTGGGCAAGCAGGTTACGTGATGAAAGCGGGCCCAGCAATATTGAGGATTGTCCTCGCAGCGGCGGGCCTCGTACTGCACACTCTCCAGACAATGTGCAGAGAGTTAACGAATTGGTGACTGCTGACAGACGTGTCACAGTGAACGAATTGTCACGCTACGTTGGGATAGGGGAAGAAAGTGTATGTAGAATACTGAAAGTGTTGGCGTTAGGAAAGGTTTGTGCCAGGGGGGTTCCTAGGATGTTGACAGCGATCACAAAACTCAGATGGACAACACGGAAACACCTGCCTTACAGTCCTGACGTGGCTCCATGTGACTATCATCTCTTTGGGAAACTGAAAGACTCTCTTCGTGGAACAAGGTTTGAAGATCATCATCTTCCTTGTGCACGCTGCCAAACAGTGGCTCCAACAGGTGGGGCCAGAATTTTACTGTGTGGGTATACAGACGCTGGTTCCAAGATGGCGTAAGGCGGTTGACAGGGATGGAAATTATGTGGAGAAATGAAAACATTGTTTCTAAATGATGTGTCTACACACCGTAAAACTTCCGAACATGTAGAATAAAAGACGGATTCTTTTTAAAATGTGTGCGTTTCTTTGGAGTGACCCTCGTATATCGCTCCGAAGCGTGTTTGTCTCACTAAGACGTGGCACCCAGTAATGTCGCACGTAATAAAAGACTTCCCCTCGTGTGGTGACGTCAACTTGCCCTCTACGGTTACTGCTGCGGTGCGATGCAGTTTTCCGCTGAGTGCGGCTAGTCTCGTCTCACAATGCCGTTACGGTTACGTTGTTCCGACACATATGTCGACACTCTGGGTCAACCAGCTTGCGAAGATAGTTCAAGGCAGCTTTCTCATTACTTCTCATTACTTTTGATATGAAAAACGTATTACTTTTGCAAAAGCTTTGACGCTTCCTACTCACTTGTCATCTCTACATGCTCGAACATCTTGTAATGTGGTACTACGTTTACTTTTTTAAATTATGTATTTTACTATTTTATGCGACTATCGAAAATGAGTCATCCTAGTAAAACATACTGACAATGACAACGTACTTACGCCATTTGTTCATCCAAAAGAGCCATTATTGCAAACCTCTGCCAGGCACTTAAATATGATTTGCAGAGTATCCATGTAGAGAATTAGATTCTTAGAACAAAGAGTCACACAAATCTTCATTGCTAGTAGGAATGAAATAACACCGTTATTTATTTATGTAATCCTTCAAAGAGCTCAGTCTGTGTTCAGTTAACGGTAGCATTCCAGCATTACTAACAGTGTAAAATTAATTATGGGGTAGACCAAATGAATTGAAGATTAAGTCTGAAAGACAGCGACAATCGTGTGTATCTTAACATCTTACAGAGATGAAATTACGAGAAAACGAACTACACGAAATAGAGTGCCTCGCGTTGACACAAATTTTCTCGTTTTCATGGATTTAGGAGTACACCATGTCCAACACTGCTTGGGACATAAAATCGGCATCACGCGTTTTCCTAAAACATAACTTATGTGGGGTTCAAAATTTTTACATGATAAAATTTCGTCGTTTGCTTTTCTCTGAAAAGGCAGATACCCAATTTTACATGAGGACAGAAACAAAGTAATTCCCAAAACAAAGAGAATTAACTTTATACTGGAACTCGACATATTCGTTTTTATATTTTGGCATGATACTAAGAAGAGAGTTGTAGCCTATTCACCATGTTATTTAACCTGCAACCTGGAGGAAGAAGTAAAGGAAACAGAGGGATTAAAGTTCAGAGAGAAGAATAAAAAGTTGAAGATTGGAATTCCGACACAACACAACAGTATTGGAAGATCATCTCACGGAATGGTTAATTTCCTGAAAATATGTTATTAGATCAACATCACACCGTTTATATCACGAATCGGGTAAAATATCAAATCTCCGACATCGCTGCGGCCGGAAAAATCCTGCAAGAATGGAACTAATGACGACTCAAGAGAATCGCTCAACGAGGCAGAAGAGGAACCCTTTCGCAAACTGCTGCAGATCTCAATGCCGGGCCATCAACAAGTGTCAGCGTCTGAACAATTCACCAAAGCATCATCGATAAGGGAGATGAAGGCCCACACGTGTACCCTTGATGACTGCAGGACACGAAGCTTTACGCCTCGCCTGGGCCCGTAAACACCGATATTAGACTGCTGATGACTGGAAACATGTTTCCTGGTCGGACGAGTTTTGTCTCAAATTGTATCGAGCGAATGTACAGTCATGCTCAAAAGTATCCGTACGACCTGAATTGCATTTCGCCTGATTCGCATGCAACCCACATAACGCAGCTGTCTAGCAGGTCCTCTAATCGCTCCTCGGTACAGTCGTTTGACTGTTGAAAATGGTTCCAATAAGTCTCCACTAGAAAACTCTGCTCTGTATCGCAATAACTCAAAATGTAAAATAATACCACGATACTAGAAATATCAGGGAACACCTTATGACAGATAAGGCCGTCCTTAAGGCTAGTAAGTTCACATTTATTGCAATAAATGACATATCTGAAATGTTGCCACTCTCATTATTACGTCAGATAGGTAATGCACGTAGTAAGTTCGTCGTGTTCATCATTTCCTCTTCAAAGTAACATACCATACTTGTTATTTAACACAAAATGACATTAAAAATTTAAGTTATTCACGAGCAGCTTGTTGAGAATATGTATGAACTTCAAATGACACGACGCGCCGCCTCGTTCTGCATATGGATTCAAACCCAGGTCATGCAGACTAAGATTTCGTGACTGACGGAAACTAACAGTCATTCCTGAATAGGCGTACAGAGAGTGATATACCTCGATTTTAGACAGCATAAGATAGTAAATGTCAACTTTAAATTGCATAACGTAAACATTTTTAATGGACGCGAGTTCCTAACCAGCATCTATTGCCCCTGTTAACGAACTACGAGAGATGTTAAATATTGCTTCCTCACAAGTAACTTACTTGAAATGCCGTGAGGTAAACCTTTATGTTGGACAGGGATTCGAACCCAGAACCTAGTCGGATTGATATCGAAGCACAATCAACTGTGACATATCGGATTTTCTCGGCAGTAGCTAGATGTTTTAACTGAATGATGAGACGAAACATTACTTTTTTCCTTCCCAGGACTCCAACCCGGCACCTATCGCTGTTATATTCTAGAGAAAATGAACGTTAAATATGGGTTTGTTACACCAGCAACGACATGCGAACATGTTTGAACTAGAAATAATATGACGAAGAGTTCAGTGCTGACTGGGAATATAGCCCCACACAAATCGTCGTTGACTACACACAAAGAGACGGCAGCTACCGAATTTTTCTCCACCAGCAGCTCGGAATAACATCCTTGAACTTACAGTGATCTTTCAGATAGTTCTGTATTTCACTGGGAGTTAAAGACGTCAGATATCGTTAGTGTTGACAACGAATGAAAATGCATTAAAAATAAAAATTATTATCCACCTACAGATAGGTGTTCTCATGCTACAGCTTGATAATACATAATGAAAGCTTTAGTGCCGGTCCAGGATTCGAACCCATTCACACGCAATATATGGAGATGTTGAGGAACCTGCAGTTTTGAACAAACAACAAATTCTAGTCGAGCTGTATTGTCACGAAGGGATCAAATTCCGCGTTAATGGCGGTCTGAGGTGCATTCTATAAAGGCACATTTGCATGCCGAGCGTGAGTTTCCTCGGAAACGCGAAATATTAATTAAATAAATAATCAGTGACAAATAAATAAAGCCTATGGCACACAACTGCAGCGCTGTGTCGCTGATAAAACAAAAGCACAATTACGTTACTCTTATGTTTGATTAAGAAAGGTGAGAGAGCTCTGGTTGAAGTGCGAGAAGCACGTATTTTATTTTATTGTCTGGCACACCGCCATATTTCATGTTATAGAAGAATACTGCAAGTTGCAACCACACTAGGCACTCGATTCTGTAAAGAATTTATATTTATAAAATAGACAATCACCTCTGTACGACGTATTGGCATGGCTGGCAAATTATTGTAATATTGAGATTTAGATTATGAGTCCGCACCTACCGCAGCAGTCTTTGGAAACGATTTAATTACTAAGTCCGATTATTCAGTTTTATTTCACGGTCAACTACGAGTAACATTGCCTTTACGAAAAAGCCATTGTCAAGCGTCTGATACCGAATAATTAAACGTCCACGATCCAGATAAGCAAATACAATTGCAATCACAATCACCATCATACAGATAGAATAATCAATATCTAAATAACAATAATTAATATTTTATTTTATTTTATTTTATTTATTTTATATTGGCGACTGCGTGTCGGACTTGTTATTTTGTCATTTGTTACATTGTTCTCTTTGTTTCATGTAAAAAATAAACTTTCTGGACCTGGACGTCAATGTATGAGAGATAACAAAATCTGAAGATATTTTCCAATTCTGAAATTTTGCGGGAAGACGCAATGAAACTTCCAGCAAAATAAGGTAAGACGCAGCATCTTTGCATTGGTAGGCTTGACCAGACGTATAATTCAGTGTATTAGCTTTTCAGTAAATTCTGTAGTGTTTCTTTTCCGCATAACAGTTTCAGTGATAAATTTCATTCTCAGTACTTTTCCCTAAACAATAACGTATGCAACAATACCAATACACGAGTGTACAATATGGCCGACTTCTGTACGATATCATGTAACATGGCCAGCAGCCATTACCAATAATCTCAAATTCAGTTTATATTTTTAAATTAACAGACAGCCATTGTTGCTACGAGCGATTCATGCTCAACTACATTTTATTTTAAAATCAGTGTCAAAAATTTTCTTGAAACATATATCACGTGTGGCATGGTAATAACTAAAAAACAATACGCAAAAATGGAACAGCAAGGACGTACTATTCAGACGCAATCCGACTCGGACGTGAGACAAGTGTTAGAAAATGACTTTACGACAGCAACCGGTAGTGACGATTCATCAAACATTGACGCAAGTGTTGACGAAAATTTTGACAATAGGCCGTCCACTACAAAAATTTCAAAATCTCAATCAGAGCCCATGTTAATGCATGACGTCACGTCTAATGACGCGGCGGGGGCAGAGACCTTGCAAACGGTAAACATTGCCGACATGTTACAAATGCTAATGAAACAAAACGCAGAAAACATGGCAACCTTAAAGGCACAATTAGAGACACAAAATGAACAGTTAAAAACACAAAATGACGAAATCAAATCTGATCTCATAGCAATCAAGATAGGTAATGACACTTTATGTAAGCGTGTGGAACTTATAGACGCCACACTGACCAAACAGATGACCGAACTCAGTACTAAATTTTCCCAGCTCAATACGAGACAAGAAAAGACTACAACTGACGTAGCACTTTTACAGACACAAGTAAAAAACCTTAATGTCACGTGTGAAGTTCTTACTGAACAAATTCAAACATATCCTTCAGTACATGACAATCTTGAAAAACGAATTACTGACGTACAGAATAAATTTGACAATGTTGAACAACACCTGACTGACATCTTACAATCAGATGCCACAGCTCATTTTCAAAATATTAATAAAGAATTTCATGATTGGGTTGAGAACAAAGACAAACATTTTGATAGATGCTTACGTGAAAATTTACCAACAATTGTGCACGACTCCGTAGCGCAATACATTACTAATAACAAACAGCTGATCAGTGACGCAGTACAATCCGTCACTGCACCCATGAGACAATTCACCGATCAACTACAGTCTGAATGTAACGAAAATATCAGTCAAAATGTACAGTTCAGTAACCAATATACATTCGAGTATGATACACACATTCCGCACACGACAAATACACAAGAACAAAACACACCACGACTACAATACATACCACGACGTGGAAACACAAACACAAGCTATTGTCATGGTAAACCACAGCAACATTATCGTAATTACTCGCCAGCTGAACATACCAGTAATTACAGTGGAATAAATCCATATCACAATGCGAAGGAAGATGAAAGCTTAATGAAACACAGGCAATTTCAGATTTTTATCCCAGAAAAACGAACCATTCATCCGGTGATTTTTCTTAAATCTTTTAGTAACGCATTTCCACGCACTTGGAGTGACCGGAAAAAGATTTCATATATTGTCGGTTACATCCAAGGCGATGCAGCTGTCTGGGCATACAGTCAAGCTGACGTATGTACCACGTACAGTGAGTTTGAGCGTGCTTTTCTGAACAAATTCTGGTCGCAATCCGTCCAGGAGCGACTCAGAAGACAAATTCTAGAACCTGAAACTTTTAACAGTAAAAATGGTAACTTACTCAGATATTTTGAAAAATACTTGAACATGGGACATTTTTTAGACGAACCAGTCGCAACGCGTGATATTCTCCGAGCGTTGAAGGCCAAATTGCCTTTCAACATTAAGGAAAAACTTCTACATATCCCGGATGACGATTCAGATTATTTTTTAACAGCTGTAGATTCGGTTGACATGTTACTTGAAGATCAGCGCTTCGCGCGGCAAAACAGCAGCCACAATGTTTACACTAGTGGTATGCAAAACATGCAGGCTTGCCAACACAATTCTGGCGCGCCCACAGTTGGATACGCGGTACAACAAAAACAGCAAACTCACATGCCGTCTCAGTACGGAAATCAAAATCAACACGCGTATTCCAATACAAACAATAGTTACAACAGTAATAACATTTCATGCGGCAATCCATACAAAAGGCACCGCGGTAATAACTACAACGGTAACAACGGATACAAAGGAAATAACAAAAACACAAACAGAAATAGAAATAATAATAATAACTACGAGCCAAGACAGCATCAAGTTTGGACTCGTAACGATCAGTACTTTCATTCAAACTCTGCTTTACCACAGCAGCCACCAGGACAAAATTGGAGCATACCTTACGACCGACAGGTAAGTTATAATGCGCAACAGCAACAACAACCGCAAAAGTTTGGAGATCATAATAGGCAATATCCGAATGTGAATGACACCTGATGCACAACCTCAATCTGTGTCAGTACCTAGTACAAATGATAATCCAACAAACTAGAAACAGTCACTACTTTGCCCCAGGTCGTGGCTGAAGAATTCTTGGGGGGCGACTTCAATGTTAATCAGTTATTTGACACCACACTTGAACAACAGAATAATGATATGCCGAGTAATTCTAAACAAAAACTACCTGTTTTATTTATAAGATACAACCACAATAACAATATATCAGATGAACTTTTACAAGACAGTACACAATGTCGTTTAAACACAAATGAAATTGTTTTAGCATCTACTACTGGTGTAGTAGGTGGGATTCCAACTACTATTATCCTAGATACAGGTGCAGCTGTGAGCGTTTTTTTTCTTTTAATTTCTATAGAAAGATGTGTGAATTGGAACCTGTGCCTGAGTTTCCTGCCCAAAACTGTAAAATAACTACTGCATTAGGTAATAAGTCATGTAGGGTTACGAAGCAAGTTTTTGTAAACGTTAAAATAGGTAATGGAACCGTACAATGGCCATTCCTGGTTGTACAAAACCTTGTGACAAATTGCATATTAGGAATAGATATTATGAGCGAGAAGGACTGCATTATAGACTTCTCCAAAGGTAAATGTATTTTAAATGATAAAAGCAGTGTAATTATTATTGATTTGGACAGGAGAACTCTAAAGCATGACAAACACTGTACAGGGTACAAGGTTCAGTTAGTACTTGACAATGACATTCAAGACATGCAAACACACTCATCTGACACAGAGCTAATGGACTTGAAAACATTGCTTGATCATAAGATAAGTGAAGCTACAGCTCTCAGTGTACATGAACGTATAAAACTACAGGAAGTGTTATCCAAATATTTACAAGTTTTTACCAAACGATTAGGTGTTATCAACACGTATGTGTACAAGATTGAAGTTAAGCCTCACAAGATCTTCTACCATAAGACATATAACGTACCGTTATCTCAACGACCTGCTGTGTGGCAAGAATTAAAACAAATGTTAGACTGGAAGGTCATTGAACCATCCACCTCACCTTATTGTAGTCCTCTACTTGTTGTCAAAAAATCAAATGGAAGCATTAGGTTAGTGTTAGACGCACGAGCTATTAATGAAATAATTTTACCGGTTCACACAAAACCTGAAAATTTAGAAGAGCAATTACAGAAATTTCTAGATGCAAAATATTTTTCCACAATAGATCTCGCTAATTCGTTTTGGCAGGTGGGTATCACTCCTGATTCTCGGAAATATACTGCATTTATGTTCGGGGGGCGAACCTATCAGTTTTGTGTTCTACCCTTCGGACTGAATGTCAGCTCTGGGGTATTCATTACAGCCCTGGAAACCGTGCTTGGCGACGATTTAGTTGAGACAGTCACACACTATGTAGATGATATACTGATAGCTACACAATCTTGGAATGAACACGTTGACACTCTTCAAAGAATTTTAGAAAAATTTGCACAAGCTGGAGTCACAGCCAACCTAAGAAAATCAAAGTTTGGTTGCAGTGAGATAAAGTATTTAGGACATATCATTAATTCACAGGGTATACGTCCGGATCCCAGTAAATTAGATGCTATCAGAAACTTTCCTAGCCCTCGAACTAAAAAGCAGTTAAAATCATTCCTTGGGCTATGTTCATTTTTCAGACGTTTTTTGCCACAACCACTTTTGAACAGTAAACATCTGCTAAATCTACTCAGAAAGAATCAAGTTTGGATCTGGTCGGAACAGTGCCAGAATGACTTTAATACAATTAAACATGCTTTAGTGAATGCTAACATATTGAGCCATCCAGATTTCAATTTAGATTTTTGTATGACTTGTGACGCTTCACGTACTGGCTTGGGCTGTTGTTTATTTCAAGTTGTAAAGAATAAAGAGGAGGAACAGATAAGAATTATTGGGTTTGCGAGTCGCACTCTAACTGAATGTGAGCGTACATACTCCACTACTGAGTTAGAAACACTTTCCATAGTATGGGCATTCAAGAAATTCAATTATTATTTATTTGGAAAACATACGGTAATTTACACCGATCACCAGGCCCTGACATTTTTGTTAACTTGTAAACTTGTACATCCTAGACTATCACGATGGGCAGTTACACTTCAGAACTACTCTTTTGAAATGAAGTACATAAGAGGTAGGGACAACACCATTGCAGACACTTTGTCTAGACTTCCACAAGGTATGAATGATACCAACAGTGACTTAGAAAATATAAATGACTACAGGATTCTCTTAATGCAAGACAAGCAGTATCACCAATATTATATTGATATGTGCAGAAACATGGCTGAATTACAAAAATCTGATCCTCACTGGTATAAGATAATAACATTACTGGTAGAAAAACACAATCATCCTTTGACTAAGTATTACAAGTTACACAATGACGTGTTATTTTACCACCGACATCCAAATGCTACTAACTGGTGTGTATGCATTCCCAAAGAGTCTGAACGTAATCTAATTTGGCACACACACTTAGTTTGGGGTCATTATGGGACGAAAAAGTGTTAGCGAAGCTCAGCACATACTGTTATTTTAGCAATATGAGAAGAAAAATTTACAGGGAACTGAAAACATGTGTCATATGTCAAAAATCAAAACCTCAGAATTTATCCACAAAAACAGATTTACATTCTATTTTACCCAGTAAACCCCTGGAAATTCTGTGTACTGACATCAGTGGACCGCATCCAGCAAGCTCTGGAGGCGTCAAATATATCTTAGCTTTTTACGATATATTTTCTAAACATGTAAAACTTTATGCTTTAAAATCCGCCACTGCAAATGCTATAATACGAAGATTCTCAAGTGATTACCTGACGCACGTGGGAAAACCTAAAGCAATTCTATCAGATAATGCAGCATACTACTCTGGGTACAAATGGAGAAATTTCTTGAAGGACAATAACATTAAAAGTATATTTATTTCGAGGTTTAGTCCACAATGTAACGCGACTGAGAGACTTTTCCGAGAATTAAATCGATTCATGAGGACCTATATTTCATCAAAACATACTAATTGGGTGTCCTACCTAAGTCTTTTCGAAGACGTACACAATAACTTAAATATTTACGATACGAATTACACACCTAACGAGATCATGTTCAATTGCAAACAGAACGATCAGTGGATAGAACCATTACCTAAGTTGTCAGACAAGGAAATCACACCTGAACAGAAAATAAAAGAAGTATTGACTACATTGACACATCACGCACAAATACGAAACAAACATCACAGAAACATAATAAAAAGAAAACAAAAATTCGAGGTAGGAATGCTTGTACTACTTCGTACTCATCATAAATCTGTAGCACTCAAACGACGCAACGCTAAGTGGCGTCTGCTATATGAAGGACCTTATATAATTGTTAACATACCGCATCCTGGTGCGTATCTGTTACAACATCCTAGAACTAACAAAATTATTGGGCTATACGCACACCGAGATCTTAGAGCATTTCATGCTGAATAATGTCAAGGTCATACCCATCAAAATATTGCTAAGCAACTCGAAAAACTCTGTTGTTACAACACAGATAATAAGTAGTATAGAAATTTTCATTTCAGCGGTTCCAGTGACGCAGTTGAAGACAGAAGAACTCTTCTTTCAGTGCGCGCCTCCACCTGAAAGACGGAATATTAAAGTAAAATTTATGATTACGTAGCGGTGGATGACATATTAATTTTTCACGGAACATTTGTTACTGAAGGTACCACTGACTTGGTGTGACACCTGACGAACTGACAGACGTCATCTGTGAAGCGATCTTTTACTTTGAAAAATAGATTAGACGCACATCTCTCAACACGAAAAGCATCTATCAGTAGTCAAGGCCACACAGACACTCTACACACACGCACAAAACGCGAGGAATCGAACATTTTCTCTCTCTTACTATTTTGAATATTTATTGAGTAGTGAAAACGCCTGGTCTTGCCTACTGATGTAATGAATGTTGTGTCTAACCTATCTTAATTTCAGATGACATCACAAAAAAAACCATCGATAATATCCCAGCAAAACCGCTAAAGAGGATGTAAATATCTGCAATTCATGTAATCAAATGTGACACAATGTAATAACTTATAGCGATGTAATGATGATGTAAACATGTTTATGTGCAACTATATTATGTTTATGCTAAGAAAATATGTGACGTGTGTATGTATAATTACTTATTTTTTTAACTGATGTATAGTGTAACTGTTACTATGTAAAAATTTGAACAAAACGAGTGCCAAAAAGACATTGCATAGTGAACCACTGTTCACGGACATTAACGAACATTACTAACTCCGCAACTACGCGGAAACCCATGTGAAAGAAACTGTTAATGCCATTCATTATGCAGCGTATCTATGTAAACGCGATGAACGATTTCCTTGATTAATAACTACGAACATTTAGGTGAGCTATATTCAGCAAAAAACTGAAAATGTGAAGTGCATAATTCGTGCATCGTCTAGTGATATTACTACAGTACCCAACTTCAAGATGTTAACTGGATTAAATGGACACAAAGTGCCTGTGCAGAAAACAACACGACGGGTGGAAGAATTTTGGTTGGAACTTCAGGGAATGAAATGTTCTCGAAATGTGACGGACACTCTTACCTGGACTGTCCAAGGATCGACGCCAGCTATGTGCCGTCCGAGGTTCTGCAACCAAGCTTCCACGGAATGTAAAACACGAACTGCACGTGGACCAATTACTCGACGGGTCACGTCTGATCTGTAATAAGCAATGCTTTTAGTCACAACCAACTGCATCACTACGACTACAATGGAAATGAGAAATGGACACGCTCATGTATTAATCACGTTGTTATACAATGATGTTACTGTGATCAAAAAACTTTACCACGACGATACTAACCTGTAAAAAAATTATTGTGCAGCGGATGAATATGATCTGTAATAACGACGCGATGTGTATAGGTCAACGCACCTGAAAAATACGGACATTTTTCTTTCAAGTATTTCAAAACAATACTATGTAACTAAGAACATTCAACAATCTAAGTTGTATTGTGTTATAACAAATACTGTAAATTTAAAACTAAGTTACCTGTCATAGAATGTAGTCTTCATATGTAATCCTGGTTGAATATTTTCTTTGTGCAACGACTGAAAAACGCGCGCACACGAACAATATGAACTGCAATACTGTGCCGCGTGATCTAACTGTACGATATAACGGCAGTCCCGAAGTTACACAGACGCTTCTGCGCATGCGCGCACTCTATCTGCCAACATTAGAACTTTTACGGCGCACCCGCGTCATTCAAATTTTGTATATAATGTGTATAATGTGTAATGTAAGTCATGTAAATAGTTGTAGATAACTTAGATTTTCTTGTGCCTTTAGGTGAATTGCTCGCCTGCAGGTGTGTCCTTTCGCCTCGCAATTCAGGGGGCAATATAAAGGCACATTTGCATGCCGAGCGTGAGTTTCCTCGGAAACGCGAAATATTAATTAAATAAATAATCAGTGACAAATAAATAAAGCCTATGGCACACAACTGCAGCGCTGTGTCGCTGATAAAACAAAAGCACAATTACGTTACTCTTATGTTTGATTAAGAAAGGTGAGAGAGCTCTGGTTGAAGTGGTGCGAGAAGCACGTATTTTATTTTATTGTCTGGCACACCGCCATATTTCATGTTATAGAAGAATACTGCGAGTTGCAACCACACTAGGCACTCGATTCTGTAAAGAATTTATATTTATAAAATAGACAATCACCTCTGTACGACGTATTGGCATGGCTGGCAAATTATTGTAATATTGAGATTTAGATTATGAGTCCGCACCTACCGCAGCAGTCTTTGGAAACGATTTAATTACGAAGTCCGATTATTCAGTTTTATTTCACGGTCAACTACGAGTAACATTGCCTTTACGAAAAAGCCATTGTCAAGCGTCTGATACCGAATAATTAAACGTCCACGATCCAGATAAGCAAATACAATTGCAATCACAATCACCATCATACAGATAGAATAATGAACATATATAAAATAACAATATTTTTTTTATTTTTTTTATTTATTTTATAATTCCAAGTTCAGAACCAATTTTATCGACATACAGAAGCTCAAATAAAAGATGGAATAAGTGTCCTAAGATACTACATAGCGTTTCTTTCGTCAATAGGAATAAATAAATAGTATAAGGAAGGTTACTGTTGATAGAGTTCCCACATTTCGCCACTCCTGACTCTATTGTGATTCAACCTAACATCTACTTCGTAGATAAGGAATATCGTATTTAATGCGAATTTCAGACCACAATGCCATTATACTTTCTTCACTTGGAATAGCCAGAGGAGAACAGAATGTGTCTCTCACTATTAAAAACCATCGGCAGAAGTTGGAATCGAACCCCCACCAGCCTCATAGGGACATATCATCAATCCAACAGACTACCAAATCCTCTTCAAACTCATTTTTCTATCATAACACCGTTGTGGCACACTCTATGAGAATTCTGACACACAGGCTCCCTGTAGTGGTTTGCAGCATGTTCAGCACATTCGTTTACTTGGTTCACCGAATCGACATGAGCTAGCTGCTTCAGCTACCCAGTGCATACAATCGACTCTATTTTGTAACCACCGAAATAAAATCACGTACCAGCCACCTACACAGAACTGCCAACAGTGTAGGATGCAGAAATTTAAATAGGAAGTGTTCTTTTCCATTTGAGCTACTCTATTGCGCTATCTGTTTGTTGAATACGTCGTGCAGTGGAAAAGAAAAGCTGTAACTGTCTGACTCTCAGAAGTCCAGATCTGGCCATATGCATTATCTCACAGTACTGTGCAATGCGTAAGTTCTGGAGGTGCCGTAGCAACATGACAGCTAGCAGCATAACGGCAAGCCTCGCGCACCGTGGATAAGACGTCGCGAGTTCTATTACACTCTCTTCTATACATTTTAAAACGCAATTCTGCTGTCTGCTGAAGTTATCAATTTAATGGAACTTCGAACATAATTCCCTTCACTTATCATCACAAAATAGCCGCATGTGGAAAAAGAGCTAACTCCTGCGACATTTTGTTCTTTTCAGATTTAACAGATTTATGCTGTCTAAAATCGAGGTATATCACTCTCTGTATGCCTAATCAGGAATGACTGTTAGTTTCCGTCAGTCACGAAATCTTAGTCTGGATGACCTGGGTTTGAATCCGTATGCAGTACGAGGCGGCTCGTCGTCTCATTTGAAGTTGATGCATATACTCAAATAGCTGCTCGTGAATAACTTAAATTTTTAATGTCATTTTGTGTTAAATAACAAGTATGGTATGTTACTTTGAAGAGGAAATGATGAATACGACGAACTTACTACGTGCATTACCTATCTGACGTAATAATGAGAGTGGTAACATTTCAGGTATGTCATTTATTGCAATAAATGTGAACTTACTAGCCTTAAGGACGGCCTTATCTGTGATAAGGTGTTCCCTGATATTTCTAGTATCGTGGTATTATTTTACATTTTGAGTTATTGCGATACAGAGCAGAGTTTTCTAGTGGAGACTTATTGGAACCATTTTCAACAGTCAAACGACTGTACCGAGGAGCGATTTGAGAACCTGCTAGACAGCTGCATTATGTGGGTTGCATGCGAATCAGGCGAAATGCAATTCAGGTCGTTCGGATGCTTTTGAGCATCACTGTACCTGCACGGTATGGAGACAACTTCGTGAATCCATAGACCCTACATGTCTGCAGGGGACTGTTCAAGCCGGTGGAGGCTTTTTAATGGTGAGGGGTGTATGTATTTGGAGTGATGTGGGATCCCTGATACGTCTGGATAGACTCTGACAGGCGACACGTATGCAAGCATTTATGTGATCACATCCATTCATGATCATTGTGCGTTCCAACGGGCTTGAACAATTCCAGTACGTCAACGCGACACCATAGACGTCCAGAATTGCTACGGAGTGGCTCCAGGAACAGACTTCTGAGTTTAAACACTTCCGCTACCCACCTAAGTCCCCAGACACGAAAATTATTGAACATATATTGGATGTCTTGCAACGTGCTGTTCAGAAGAGATCTCCACCCTCTCGTAATCTTACGGATTTATGGACAGCCGCCCGAAGTGGTCGAGCGGTTCTAGGCGCTACAGTCTGGAACCGCGCGACCGCTACGATCGCAGGTTCCAATCCTGCCTCGGGCATGGATGTGTGTGTTGTCCTTAGGTTTAAGTAGTTCTAAGTTCTAGGGGACTGATCACCAAAGCAGTTAAGTCCCATAATGCTCAAAGCCCTGGACAGCCCTGCAGGATTCGCGGTGTCAATTCCCTCCAGCAGTACTTCAGACATTAGTGGAGTCCATGCCACATCGTGTTGTGGCACCTTTGCTTGCTCACGAGCGCCCTACGCTATATTAGGCAGGTGTAGCAGTTTCTTTGGCTCTTCAGTGTAAATACTGAGTATGTGGCCCTATGAAGACCCCCACCCCCCACCCCTTTGATGCAACAGTTATGTCATGGAATGATGGCTAATGAATTTTAAGTGTGTGTATTGACACATAGTCAACATGGGTTTACAAAACATCGTTCCTGTGAAACACAAATAGCTCTTTATTCACATGAAGTGTTGAGTGCTATTGACAAGGGATTTCAGAACGATTCCGTATTTCTGGATTTCCGGAAAGGTTTTGACACTGTACCACACATGCGGCTCTTAGTGAAATTGCGTGCTTATGGAATATCGTCTCAGTTATGTGACTGGATTTGTGATTTCCTGTCAGAGAGGTCACAGTTCGTAGTAACTGACGGACAGTCATGGAATAAAACAGAAGTGATTTCTGGCGTTCCCCAACCTAGTGTTGTAGGCCCTTTGCTGTTCGTTATCTATATAAACGATTTGGGATACAATCGGAGCAACCGTCTTCGGTTGTCTGCAGATTACGCTGTCGTTTATCGACTAATAAAGTCATCAGAAGATCAAAATAAACTGCAAAACGATTTAGAAAAGATATTTGAATGGTGTGAAAGGTGGCAGTTGACCCTAAATAACGAAAAGTGTGAGCTCATCTACAGGAATGCTAAAAGGAACTTATTAAACTTCGTTTACACGATAAATCAGTGTAATCTAAAAACAGTAAATTCAACAAAATACCTAGGTATTACAATTACGAACAACTTAAATTGGAAGGAACACATAGAAAATGTTGTGAGAAAGGCTAACCAAAGACAGCGTTTTACTGGCAGGACACTTAGAAAATGTAACAGATCTACTAAGGAGACTGCCTACACTACGCTTGTCCGTCCTCTTTTAGAATACTGCTGCGCGGT
Source organism: Schistocerca americana (assembly GCF_021461395.2). Taxonomy (NCBI): domain Eukaryota; kingdom Metazoa; phylum Arthropoda; class Insecta; order Orthoptera; family Acrididae; genus Schistocerca; species Schistocerca americana. Next base: position 744,586,047 of record NC_060122.1, on the reverse strand, counting down.
GTGGGATCCTTACCAGATAGGACTGATGGAGTGCATCGTAAAAGTCAAACAAAGGCAGCACGTTTTGTATTATCGTAAAATATGGCTGGACATCGTTAAAAGAAAGGCGTTTTTCGTTGCGACGGAATCTTTTCACGAAATTCCAATCACCAACTTCCTTCTCCGAATGCGAAAATATTTTGTTGAAACCGACTTACATAGGGAGGAACGATCACCAAGATAAAATAAGGGAAATCAGAGCTCGTACGGAAAGATATGGGTGTTCATTCTTTCCACGTGCTATACGAGACTGGAATAATAGAGAATTGTGAAGGTGGTTCGATGAACCCTCTGTCAGGCACTTAAATGTGATTTGCAGAGTATCCTCGTAGATGTAGGTAGATGTAGAAACTTTGCTTGGTTCCCACGTTTGGCTAGCTCTAAGAACTTTTTTTTTTTTTGGTCATCAGTCTACTGACTGGTTTGATGCGGCCCGCCACAAATTCCTTTCCTGTGCTAACCTCTTCATCTCAGAGTAGCACTTGCAACCTACGTCCTCAATTATTTGCTTGACGTATTCCAATCTCTGTCTTCCTCTACAGTTTTTGCCCTCTACAGCTCCCTCTAGTACCATGGAAGCCATTCTCTCATGTCTTAGCAGATGTTCTATCATCCTGTCCCTTCTCCTTATCAGTGTTTTCCACATATTCCTTTCCTCTCCGATTCTGCGTAGAACCTCCTCATTCCTTACCTTATCGGTCCACCTAATTTTCAACATTCGTCTATAGCACCACATCTCAAATGCTTCGATTCTCTTCTGTTCCGGTTTTCCCACAGTCCATGTTTCACTACCATACAATGCTGTACTCCAGACGTACATCCTCAGAAATTTCTTCCTCAAATTAAGGCCGGTATTTGATATTAGTAGACTTCTCTTGACCAGAAATGCCTTTTTTGCCTTTGCGAGTCTGCTTTTGATGTCCTCCTTGCTGAGTCCGTCATTGGTTATTTTACTACCTAGGTAGCAGAATTCCTTAGCTTCATTGACTTCGTGGCCATCAATCCTCATGTTAAGTTTCTCGCTGTTCTCATTTCTACTACTTCTCATTACATTCGTATTTCTCCGATTTACTCTCAAACCATACTGTGTACTCATTAGACTGTTCATTCCGTTCAGCAGATCATTTAATTCTTCTTCACTTTCACTCAGGATAGCAATGCCATCAGCGAATCGTATCATTGATATCCTTTCACCTTGTATTTTAATTCCACTCCTGAACCTTTCTTTTATTTCCATCATTGGTTCCTCGATGTACAGATTGAAGAGTAGGGGCGAAAAGCTACAGCCTTGTCTTACACCCTTCTTAATACGAGCACTTCGTTCTTGATCGTCCACTCTTATTATTCCCTCTTGGTTGTTGTACATATTGTATATGACCCGTCTCTCCCTATAGCTTACCCCTACTTTTTTCAGAATCTCGAACAGCTTGCACTATTTTATGTTATCGAACGCTTTTTCCAGGTCGACAAATCCTATGAAAGTGTCCAGATTTTTCTTTAGCCTTGCTTTCATTATTAGCCGCAACGTCAGAATTGCCTCTCTCGTCCCTTTACTTTTCCTAAAGCCAAACTGATCGTCACCTAGCGCATTCTCAATTTTCTTTTCCATTCTTCTGTATATTATTCTTGTAAGCAGCTTCGATGCATGAGCTCTTAAGCTGATTGTGCGATAATTCTCGCACTTGTCAGCTCTTGCCGTCTTCAGAATTGTGTGGATGATGCTTTTCCGAAAGTCAGATGGTATGTCGCCAGACTCATATATTCTACACACCAACGTGAATAGTCGTTTTGTTGCTACTTCCCGTAATGATTTTAGAAATTCTGGTGGAATGTTATCTATCCCTTCTGCCTTATTTGACCGTAAGTCCTCCAAAGCTCTTGTAAATTCCGATTCTAATACTGGATCCGGTATCTCTTCTAAATCGACTCCTGTTTCTTCTTCCATCACATCAGACAAATCTTCACCCTCATAGAGGCTTTCAATGTATTCTTTCCACCTATCTGCTCTCTCCTCTGCATTTAACAGTGGAATTCCCGGTGCACTCTTAATGTTACCACTGCGCTATTCCTTATTGCTGTATCTATAGCGTTAGAGAACTTCAAACGTATCTTGTCATTCCTTAGTACTTCCGTATCCCACTTTTTTGCGTATTGATTCTTCCTGACTAATGTCTTGAACTTCAGCCTACTCTTCATCACTACTATATTGTGATCTGAGTCTATATCTGCTCCTGGGTACGCCTTACAATCCAGTATCTGATTTCGGAATCTCTGTCTGACCATGATGTAATCTAATTGAAATCTTCACGTATCTCCTTGCCTTTTCCAAGTATACCTCCTCCTCTTGTGATTCTTGAACAGGGTATTCGCCATTACTAGCTGAAACTTGTTACAGAACTCAATTAGTCTTTCTCCTCTTTCATTCCTTGTACCAAGCCCATATTCTCCTGTAACGTTTTCTTCTACTCCTTCCCCTACAACTGCATTCCAGTCGCCCATGACTATTAGATTCTCGTCCCCCTTTACATACTGCATTACCCTTTCAATATCCTCATACACTTTATCTGTTCATCTTCAGCTTGCGACGTCGGCATGTATACCAGAACTATCGCTGTCGGTGTTGGTCTGCTGTCGATTCTGATTAGAACAACCCACTCACTGAACAGTTCACAGTAACACACCCTCTGCCCTATCTACCTATTCATAACGAATCCTACACCTCTTATACCATTTTCTGCTGCTGTTGATATTCCCCGATCCTCACCTGACCAGAAATCCTTGTCTTCCTTACACTTCACTGACCCCTACTATACCTAGATTGAGCCTTTGCATTTCCCTTTTCAGATTTTCTAGTTTCCCTACCACGTTCAAGCTTCTGACATTCCACGCCCCGACTCGTATAACGTTATCCTTTCGTTGATTATTCAATCTTTTTCTCATGGTAACCTCCCCCTTGGCAGTCCCCTCCCGGAGATCCGAATGGGGGACTATTCCGGAATCTTTCGCCAATAGAGAGATCATCATGACACTTCTTCAATTACAGGTCACATGTCCTGTGGATACATGTTACGTGTCTTTCCATCCTCATGTCGTTGATCATTGCTGATTCTTCCGCCTTTAGGGGCAATTTCCCACCCCTAGGACAAGAGAGTGCCCTAAACCTCTATCCGCTCCTCCGCCCTCTTTGACAAGGCCGTTGGCAGAATGACGCTGACTTCTTATGCCGGAAGTCGTCGGCCGCCAATGCTGATTATTTATCAAAATTCAGGCAGCGGCGGGGATCTAACCCGGGACCGAAGTCATTTTGATTATGAACCACGACGCTACCCTCGACCACGGGCTCCTCATGTTATAATTTTGGGACTTAATATCTGAGGTCGTGAGTCCCCTAGAGTTAGAACTACTTAAACCTAACTAACCTAACGACATCACACACATCCATGAATGATGCAGGATTCGAACCTGCTACCGCAGCAGCAGCGCGGTTGCGGACTGTAGCGCCTAGAACCGCTTGGCCGCAGCGGTCGAACCGGCGTTTGGGGTAAGTTGTGATCTGTGTACTGAAAATGGGGTTTATCGCCCGACACCTCGCTTGTAGAGTAATAACAATGCTTGTGAAACAGGAATGGAACATGGTTCGTTTATCAGATACGACTAATCAGGAGTGAATATTAAGGACGTGCATCTGAGATAGTAGATAGTATCGGAAGTTCCATGCGGCTTTTCGCGGATGATGTTGTAGTATACAGAGAAGTTGCAGCATTAGAAAATTGCAGCGGAATGCAGGAAGATTTGCAGTGGATACGCACTTGGTTCTGGGAGTGGCAACTGACCCTTAACATAGACAAATGTAATGTATTGTGACTACATAGAAATAAGGATCCTTTATTGTATGATTACATGATTGCGGAACTAACATTGGTAGCATTTACTTACGTAAAATATCAGGAAGCATACGTACGGAATGATTTGAAGTGGAATGATCATATGAAATTAATTGTTGGTAAGGCGGGTACCAGGTTGAGATTCTTTGGGAGAGTCCTTAGAAAATGTAGTCCATCATCAAAGGAGGTGGCTTACAAAACACTCGTTTGATCTATACTTGAGTATTGCTCATCAGTGTGGGAACCGTACCAGGTCGGGTTGACGGAGGAGATAGAGAAGATCCAGAGAGGAGCGCCACGTTTCGTCACAGGGTTATTTGGTAAGCGCGATAGGTTTACGGAGATGTTTAGCAAACTGAAGTGGCAGACTCTGCAAGAGAGGCGCTCTGCATCGCGGTGTAGCTTGCTGTCCAGGTTTCGAGAGGGTGCGTTTCTGGATGAGGTATCGAATATATTGCTTCCCCCTACTTATACCTCCCGAGGAGATCACGAATGTAAAATTAGAGAGATTCGAGCGCGCACGGAGGCTTTCAGACAGTCGTTCTTCCCGCGAACCATACGCGACTGGAACAGGAAAGGGAGGTAATGACAGTGGCACGTAAACTGCCCTCCGCCACACACCGTTGGGTGGCTTGCGGAGTATAAATGTAGATGTAGAAAGAAGTAGTGCTAGGTGAAGCTCACCCGAAGTATTCCGAGAGACATCAATACTAATTTCGTAGTGTAGCAGCGGCAGAACAACAGAATTTGCTCTAAACCAATAGCTATGTATTTGAGTGGCCATGAGCACGTTTCAAAGGGTCTGTGTCTCGTGTCCCTGAAGCGAAGAGAGTTGTCTTGTGCAGGAAAAGTAGAGCCCGCAGCCAGTATCCGCTACGCTTTGATAGGCCCACCAAAGCAAGCGGGTGGCGGAAGGACTGGGCACGGCAGCTAACAGCGTGGACGGGGGCGGCATCTGTCTGAGTCCTCAGCCGGCAGCCGGGGGCTGGGGTCGGTGGACTGGGTGCTGGCTCCTGCCGGCTGGGGGCTGGGGGCGGGGGTGGGGGCCCGCGGCGTAATCGGGCCCTGAGGACCGGCCGTCAGCCCGCAATCCCATTAGCGCACTGCAGATGTTTAGTCTGGGCGCCGCCGCCGCCGCCGCCGTCGCCCCCGCTGCGTGCCACCCGCTAGTCAAACGGCGCCGGCTTTGTCGCCCACGCAGTCCGCACGTCCACACCTCAGTGTGTTTTCAGAGGCAGGTGCTGCTGAGGGGGCGTACACTCACCAGCCCACTTTGACAACCACTCTCGTTAAGATAGGTCGCAAGTTTTAAGCTACAGAGAGACGTTTTCAGCTGTTGAACTACTTCACGTAGCCAGAAAAAGAAAATAAGTGATATTTCCCCTTGTTAAATATGTTAAGTTCGAAGAATTAACTACTTCCATGTGATCTTCCTCGGAGTGACGTACAGGACTAAGATGCATTATTTTCGATCACAATTGTAAGTAGTTTTCTCCAGAGTGGCAGCTTCGTTTTATGTGAAATTATACGATCTTCTTGACTAAGCCAACACAATGAGGAACGCTATTTTGTTTGTAGGTACTAGCAGGCATTCATAGGTACCAGTTTCTGTTGTCCAATATGTAGGCTCCGATTTTGATATAATCTTTTTGCAAAAGTAGAATTCGAGGAGTTGGGAGGAAAGAGCCAGTAAAACAAACTTATTTTATTTGACACGAGATGTAGCGTTATATGTGCTTACCATGAAATATATATATATGCATTACCCCATGCAACTTCATAACCTTCTAAATTGTGAGATGAAAATATACCAATAGAAACTCATTAATACTGTGATATTTGGAGGATTTCTATTCTGTGTAAAATACGTTTAGTAGTTAAAAGCGTAATAAAAACGTTTAGTTAGAGGCTTTTGCAAAAAGAGACCAAACAGAAACGAACCCTGTACATCTTTTCCTATAAAAGAAATGAGACTATAATCCATTTATTCTCGCCGTTCTGTTGTGCCTTATTTTCTCCGACTGTTGCAGAGTAAGCACACATATTTTTGATATGTACCGGGTGATTAAAAAGTAAGTATGAATTTGAAAACTTAATAAACCACGGAATAATGGAGATAGAGAGGTAAAAATCGACAAACATGCTTGGAATGACATGAGGTTTCAATAGAACCAATGAAAAAAAAAGTTAGATCTCTTGCGCGCGTCGTTTGGTGATGATCGTGTGCTCAGCCGCCACTTTCGTCATGCTTGGCCTCCCAGGTCCTCAGACCTCAGTCCGTGCGATTATTGGCTTTGGTGTTACCTGAAGTCGCAAGTGTATCGTGATCGACCAACATCTCTAGGGATGCTGAAAGACAACATCACCATAACTCCGGACTTGCTTTACAGTGCTGTTCACAACATTATTCCACGACTACAGCTATTGTTGAGGAATGATGGTGGACATATTGTCATTTCCTGTAAAGAAGATCATCTCTGCTTTGCCTTACTTTGTTATGCTAATTATTGCTATTGCGATCACATGAAGAGCCATCTGTCGGACATTTTTTGAACGTTTGTATTTTTTTGGTTCTAATAAAGCCCCATGTCATTCCAAGGATGTGTGTCAATTTGTACCTCTTTATCTACATTATTCCGTGATTTATTCAGTTTTCAAATTTATACTGACTTTTTGATCACCCGGCATATACTGGAATTTAACATCGGCATCAGACCTCATCATGTTGCATGATAATAACCATAAAATTCATTGAATATTTGCATCTTTAGAGCCCGTAAAGAAAGAATTGGTGACGAATTGTTCGAGGACAGAGCCACCGAACACATTTCGTCCTCGTTGTCTATTCAACATCTGAGATCTTTACGTAAATTTTTTGCGAAAGAATTATGTCAGGTTGATCGGTTAATTACCGTCGAACAATGACATCGGCTGTCGCTTCAGTCGCTTGATATTAATAGGCCGTCATCTGATAATTACGTGAATACGTAATTTACATCTTTTGACAGTAGCTATTAATTTCATTTATGTACATTTTTTCTCAGGTTTGTACTCTTTGGACGTTTCTCGCGGCGATGCATAATAATCAGTATTTTTATTTGCCGTCTGGGAAAAGTTTTCATAATAGTAATATCTCAGGTGTTTCTCTTGTACTATAAATTCTGGAGGGAAGGCTTTAGAGGCCAGTATTGTGCTTTAAAAAAATCTACGTACAGCTATTTCCGTCCGGGTAAACGCTAATACATAATAATTAACGACATTCACCACCGACACTAAGAGAAATTCTAAAAACCTGCATTAAATTACCCAGTTTACGATAACAGGCCGGCCTCTAAGCCTTGACTTGCAAACCAACTACTAAGACGTAACCTGCAATTTTTCTAAGGCCTTAAACCAGCCACACGCGGCGACTAAGGCATTTAAAAACTCTCATAAAACAGGTAAATAGATGAAACACTCACAATAATACAACACAGAAATCGACACTTCTGGTTACACATGGAGCATGTAAACAGAAAAGCTGACAAGATCAAGGAAGAAAGCTACTGATGTTTGAGGGCCACGGAACAGATAGTAATTAATGCAGCTGCCACAAACAATTCAGAATAACTTAGTGTGCACTTACGTGGGTAAATACACAGCCGGAAAAAATAGATTTGTACACCCTGTTAGAGGTTTCCAATTCACTCAAGATTTAATGTTGCAACAGTGCATATTGATTACATGAAATGATTACATTTACAGATCAAAAGCACAAGTGATTTTGACGTACCAGTTATAGATCCATTTCAGTATGTAGTGTACACCAGTATCAGCACTCTACAACCTCTGGTTTTTCAGTTTATCAAGGTTCCATCTCCTGAAATTCCTACTTTTTTGCAGTTTCTTCAGTTTTAATCTACAGTTCATAAACAACAAATTGTGGTCAGAGTCCACATATGCACCTGTAAATGTTTTACAACTTAAAACCTGGTTCCTAAATCTCTCTCTTACCTTGATATAATCAGTCTGAAACCTTCCGGTATCTCCAGGTCTCTTTCACGCGTACGGCCTTCTCTCATGATTCTTAAACCAAGTGTTAGCTGATTGCATAATTCTACCAGGCGGCTCCCTCTTTCTTACCTTTCCCCAGTCCATATTCACCTACAACTTTCCCTTCTCTTCCTTTTCCCACTATCAAATTCCAGTCCCCCATGACTATTAAAATTTCATCTTCCTTAACTTTCTGAATAGTTTCTTTTACTTCATCATATATTTCTACACCACCATCCATTTGATCTCACAGATAGCGTATACTGTCCTGGAATAAGTTCTGTCACACCAGGTCAAACATTTCACGTAATTCTGTAAGAGTTGTTGGTTGATGAGTCGCACGAGATACAAAAGTGGGAAATCTGTATCCATAATAGTGTCCTGGACCGATTACGGTTCAGTTACTTATGAACTTTATTCTCTGATATCAAAAGCATACTGAGGGTAACATATTAGAAATAAAACTACCCCAGAGTAGTTTAAGACGAAAAGTAGCTACATTTACATATCATTCACACTGGAGAAAGTAATGGACCAACTTAAAATATAAGAAGAAATCCTCGACACATCCGTGCCTCATTGAATACTGGAGGACTGATTGAACTTGCTTTGTAACAACCACCAAAACAGCATTGCTGTGCTGGTACTTCGAACGGCTGAAAGCATCGGATATTACAGCCGTAATTTTTCCTGAGGGCATGCAGCTTCACAGAATCGTTAAATGATGATGGTGCCCTCTTGGGTAAAATATCCCGGAAGTAAAATAGTCCCCTATTCGGATCTCCAGGCGGGGATTACTCAGGAGGACGTTGTTATCAGGAGAAACAAAACTGGCGTTCTACGGATAGGAGTGCGGAATGTGAGATCCCTTAGTCGTGCAGGCAGCTTAGAAAATTTAAAAATGGAAATGGATATGTTAAAGTTAGATATCGTGGTAATTAGCGAAGTACAGTGGCAGGAGGAACTGGACTTCTGGTCTGATGAATGTAGGGTTATAAATATAAAATCAAATAGGGCTAATAAAGGAGTAGGTTTAATAATGAATAAAAAGATAGGAACGTGGATAAGCTACTACGTACAGCATAGTGAAGCACAAGTCTATCACAGTACTACAAGTTTATGTGCCAACTAGCTCCGCAGATGATGAAGAGATAGAAGAAATATATGATGAGGTAAAAGAAATTTTTCAGATAGTTAAGGGAGATGAAAATTTAATAGTCATGGGGGACTGGAATTCGAATGTGATGAAAGGTCTCTGTTGGATTCCTTTCATGTGAATTTCTTAAATCTATTGTCATTTACGGCATACGTTCCACTTCTAAATTTACTGTGGTGTTTTTGACTCTATCTGGGAGGAGACTGAGCAGTGGAACGTGTTACTTTTACACATAAACAAGAACGTTCTGTCACACTACTACACTTTAAAACACAGTTTATATGTAATTCATGTCACACAGTCTCATATGGAACCTACATCAGCTTTCTTTTATATAGTGTATATGATAAGATACTGTCATACCCCTTGACTTCTGTGTGAAAGGATGAATGCGCAAATGTATTTCTAGTTGCATGCTTGGTGATAAAAGACAGCCTGTCTGCTAAAGAACAGTAGGACCAACGTCGGAACAGGTAGCTATGCTTTCTAAAAGCAAAGAGGTTTCTATTCTTGGTATGGTCCTGTCCGTCCCTTGTCATGTTGGTATAGGAAGCTGCCTCTCTGGTCACTTCCGATTGTATCTGTGAGGCACCTTCGGTAGGGGCCCACGCCAGTCTGTCCGTGGCGAGCGTCTGAAGTGGTAAGATCTCCGGCTAAGCGCGTCTCTGCTAACTCCGTAGGACAATGGATTTCTTAAGTTCAGCCTAACTGAAAATTTAATCATCTATGTTTCAAGTTTAGATCTAAAATATCTTATGTTATCTTAAATTGCAACGCAGTGTAATTCGAGTGTGAAGTTCAGAATATCTTCCAGTACTTGCCTTGTCACTACTTTGTGAGATAAGTGGAACCACGTGTTGATGATCCGTAACTCTAACTAAGATCATCAATCTTAAACGAGAATGTGCGTGAGATTATAACGTCTCGTCTTGACAATATTTTTCAATATAGCAACTTTTCTTTATCTTCAACCCACGTGGGAGACCAGTACCACGTGCTTATATAATTGTTTGATCCATTGGGTTAATAGTATGACGATAGTAACCAGTTCGAGGTTTTTCTTTTGTAAATTGCGTTTCGATGTAATTTATTTTAATTATCAAAATTATTGTGGAGTTACACTCTTTGAGTAAACCAAGTTGACCACGTGAAGCATGTGGTGTAATCATCAAATTAGCCCTCAGCCATTCTTTTCGAGAAGATTTCACAGACAATTAGTATGAATTTAGTATACCAGTGTGTGGTAATTTCAAGACGGACAGGATTGCGCTACAACTGTAACTTCTTTGGGTGAAAATTGAATCGGCTGGTTGTGGTTAATTTCCTCTTGCATATGTTTCAACGTTCTTCGTGTGTTATTTTATGAATGCAGTGTTGTATGCAGTCTCCCGATCTTGGCTCCATATTTGATGTTTTCCATAAGATTACAAACTCAACATTTTCACAATCCTAAATAAGGCACCAGTTTAGTTATGAATCAAGTTTAATATGCTGAAATTTTAACGGAACAATGATCAATGTCAAAATTAATGTCCAAATATAAACAGATTTATTTATTTTTATTGAAATTCTCTTTTTATATATGTATCACCTGTTGTCGTAAGATGCCTATTAAAAGATTATAATTAATGTTAGTCTGGTTGGCAATTTGGTAAACTAGACTGGATACCTGATGAATCAGTTGCTCAGTAATGCAGGGATAACTTCCTCAGATAGCTCACAGCTTTTAACCTGCTTTTATTATCTTGAATATCAGCACCACTTTCAGAACAACTTAATGCATCAACTTTACAGTGGCAAAAGGAGGAGAAGGGAAAGTTGTAGGTTAATATGGACTGGGAATATGGGATGAAAGAGGGAGCCACCTGGTAGAATTTTGCGTAGAGCATAACTTAATCATAGCTAACACTTGATTTATGAATCATGAAAGAAGGCTGTACGCATGGAAGAGATCTGGACACACTGGAAGGATTCAGACTGATTATATAATGGTAAGAGAGAGATTGAGGAGCCAGGCTTTTATTTGTAAGACATTTCCAGGTGCAGATGTGGTCTCTGACCACAATTTGTTGGCTATGAACTGTAGGTTAAGACTGAAGAAACTGCAAAAATGTAGGCATTTAAGCAGACGGAGCCGGGATAACCTAAAAGAAACAGAGGTTATAGAGAGTTTCGTAGGGAGCGTTAGGGAACGGTTGACAAGGACAGGGGGAAAGGAATTAAGTGGAAAATGAATGGGTAGCGCTGAGGGATGAAATAGAGAAAGCTGCAGAGGATCAAGTAGGTAAAATGATGAAGGCTAGTAGAAATTCATGAGTAACCGAAGAAATATTGAAATTAATTGATGAAAGTAGAAGATATAAAAATGCAGTAAACGAAACAGGCGAAAAGGAATACAAACGTCTCAAAAGTGGGACTGACAAGAAGTGCATACTGCCTAAGTGGGAATAGCTATAGGACAAATTTAAGGATGTAGAGGCATATAACACTAGGTGTAAGATAGATGGCGGCTACGGGAAAATTAAAGAGACCTTTGGAGAACAGAGAACCACGTGTTTTTTTGAATAGACAACATTCCATGAGAATTATTGATACCCTTAGGAGAGCCAGACATGACAAAACTCTTCCATCTGGCGAGAAAGATTTATGAGAGAGGCGAATTACCCTCAGACTTCAAGAAGAATATTATAACTCCAATTCCAAAAAAGAGGTGCTGAAAGGTGTGAAAATTACCGAAGTAGCAGCTTTATACCTCGAGGAAGATCATTTTGGATTCCATAGAAATGTCGGAACATGTGAGTCAATACTGACCCTACGACGTATCTTAGAAAATAGGTTAAGGAAAGGCAAACCAACGTTTCGAGCATCTGAAGACTTAGAGAAAGCTTTGGACAATGTTGACTGGAATACTCTCTTTCAAATTCTGAAGTTGACAGGGGTAAAATACAGGGTGCGAAAAGCTACTTATAATTTGTACTGAAATCAGATGGTGGTTATAGCAATCGAAGGGCACGAAAGGGAAGCAGTAGTTTGGAAGGGAATGAGACAGGGTTGCAGCCTATCCCCGATATTAGTCGATCTGTACATTGAGCAAGCAGTAGAGGAAACAAAAGAAAAATTTGCAGTAGGAATTAAAATCCGGGGATAAGAAATAAAAATCTTGAGGTTTAAGAACTTTCAGCATTGCAGAGCGTCAGCAATCGTAAGTATCGAAATAATTATGAAAAATCCGTCTCGATTGCACAAACTACCTGGTGCTTACCTAGGTTTCAGCGTGGGTAACCACGCCTTCTTCAGAACAAAATATAAATCAGCTTGCCTAAACAGGCATAATCAAAGGCTAAAATCAACACCTACAGCGGCAAGCCACACATTTTTTTTTTTTACAAATACACGATACTTATACATATTACCAAGTCAATAATATTAGTTATCTCACTGTGTGCTGCCGCGCCCCAGCCACCGTACGGTGGGGGCGTTTGCGAGACAACAACCATCTGCACGAACAGTTCGACGACGTTTGCAGCAGCATGGACTATCAGCTCGGAGACTATGGCTACGGTTGCCCTTGACGCTTCATCACAGACAGGAGCGCCTGCGATGGTGTACTCAACGACGAACCTGGGTGCACGAATGGCTAAACGTCATTTTTTCGGATGAATCTAGGTTCTGTTTACAGCATCATGATGGTCGCATCCGTGTTTGACGACATCGCGGTGAACGCACATTGGAAGCGCGTATTCGTCATCGCCATACTGGGGTATCACCCGGCGTGATGGTATAGGGTGCCATTGGTTACACGTCTCGGTCACCTCTTGTTCGCATTGACGGCACTTCGAACAGTGGACGTTACATTTCAGATGTGTTACGACTCGTGGCTCTACCCTTCATTCGATCCCTGCGAAACCTTACATTTCAGCAGGATAATGCACGACCGCATGTCGCAGGTCCTGTACGGGCCTTTCTGGATACAGAAAATGTTCGACTGCTGCCCTGGCCAGCATCTTCTCCAGATCTCTCACCAATTGAAAATGTCTGGTCAATGGTGGGCGAGCAACTGGCTTCTCACAATACGCCAGTTACTACTGTTGATGAACTGTGGTATCGTGTTGAAGCTGCATGGGCATCTGTACCTGTACACACCATCCAAGCTCTATTTGACTCAATGCCCAGGCGTATCAAGGCCGTTACTACGACCAGAGGTGATTGTTCTGTGTTCAGGATCTATGCACTCAAATTGCGTGAAAAGGTAATCACATGTCAGTTCTAGTATAATATATTTGTCCAGTGAATACCCGTTTATCATCTGCATTACTTCATGGTTGTTCAATTTTAATCGCCATTAGTGTAGTCACAAGTTACAACATATGTTCACTGTGGTCCCCGGACTCAGCAACACCCTGTACCCGTAACACGTCATGGTCGACAGCTGCCCGCAGCATATCCCGTACAATCAAAGCGATATCTCGTCGTATGCTATAGTTCAAATCAAGAAGAGTCCGGATACATCACTTATAGACACCATCTTTCAGACAGGCTCACAACCAGGGAAGAGACATTTCCCGTGACGCGTCTGGAGCACTGGCTGCGGAAGTTGAGGCTTGTGCTGCACGGTCGGCTGTAGCTACAGAAACGTCATCGACGGCTGCTGTGGGAATAGGCCGCCTCCCTCCCCCTGGTGCACCACCTAATTAACCTGTTTCTTCACATTTCTTAATTATATTCTTCAGTGCGTTTATTGACATGAGGGTTCTACACAGGTATTGCTGTCGTCGATATTCCAGCAGTGCTGCGCTGCTATTGCTGCCGTTCTGATAAAACAACTTTACCAGCAGTGCACGGGCTTTCTCCCCAGTAGGCGTTGCGTTTCGTATGGAAAGCTTCAACTTTCTTATCCCTTTACACCAACAGTCACTTTACAAAAGAAATCATCACGTCTCGCCAACAAAGAGAGTACTGGCATCAAAAGAGGGAAAGTTTAAACTTTCTGGCTGCTTATTTAAATCTTATGGCCGAAAGTGGAACTATTATTTTTTACAGGATACTCCATGAGCGCACTGATGAATGAATACACCTGAAATGTTACAGTGCCCTGCGATGTATACAGCACGCACTGTAGCCGTCAGTTTAACTACTATCAATTGGTATTTCATAGTGCTGAAACAAGGAAATTCCCTCTCTTGGACCAAGTCAGTTTTCCCGGCTGCCCGTTTGCCATTTATATCACTTACCCAATCATTTCACTAGAACGTTACGTAGAACGTAATAATATTTCGGCAGTATGTGGAACCTTCCAAACTATCAGTTTAATTATTCGTGGTTGCAGAATAATGACACTAATTATACTGACTAATAAAAATGTGAAAACCACGCTGTTTAGAGCCAGAAAACCTCAAACCACACACACACAAAAATGTGAAACACCCAGAAGACACGGTCGGACGTCAATATAACTTCGTACATGAACAAACCACCGCGGCTATGTGAATGATTAGAATTACAGTTCCATGTGACAGATAATGAGCTGGTGCGCTGCTGGCGTCAGTCTCCATCGATTGTCATCCCGATCGTTGTGAGTCGATTTTCGATGGCTGCTTGTCTTCTTCGCATCTTTGGCGGATTGCTATTTAACTGCGGCGCTCGCGCTCTACGGGGACCCCCACCCTCACCTATCTTGGCCTCACCATTGACCGTCACCTCACCTGGATCCCTCATCTCCGCTCCATCCAATCCAAAGCCCACAACCGCCCTCGACTCCTCAAACTCCTCTCTGGCCGGACGTGGGGGTTGCACCCCTCTACCATCCTCCACACCTACAAATCCTTAATCCGTCCCATCCTCTGTTATGCCAGTCCTGCCTGGATATCTGCCCCCCCCCCCCCCCCAAAGTCTATAAGTCCCTCCAGATCCTTGAGCGTCTTGCACTCCGCCTCGCCTTCCGAATACACCTCCCGTCCCCCACGCGGATCCTCTATGATCTCATTCCCTTTCCCCATTTGCTCCTATTCCTCGAACATATCCGCATACTCTACACCTCCCGCCGTCTTGCACCCCCTCACTCCCTGGTTGCTCCTCTCCTCTCCCATCCCCGCCCCCTGCCACGTCTTCACCATTGTGTCCCCCCTACCCTCCATCTCTACACCCTACATCTCCTTTCCCAAGGTGGCTTCCGTCAACTCCCCCTCCTGGATGATGCCCTCTCTCCCTCCATTTATCCCTCCTATCAACTCTGATCCTCACCACTCTCCTTTCCTCCGTCCTTTCCTTGGGCTCTCTCTTCCTCCCCCCTTCCATCTCCCCGCCCACCCCCCGAGTCCTTTTGCATTCCCCTCCTTTGCCTCCCCACTCCCTGGCATGTCTGCTCAGCACCCCCCACCCCTCTTCTGGGTCCTCATTCTCCATTGGCTTCTTTCCCCCCTCACACCTTTCACTTTTCCTCTCCTTCCCCCCCTTTTTTTATTTCTCCATCATCTGTCCAGTTCCCCCCCCCCCCCACCTGCTCTCGGCTGTGGTATGTCATATTTGTGCCAACTTTTTAGTGCAGTGTTTACGTGAGTGTTCAGTGTTGTGCGTCTTTCCACAGTGTTGCGAACAGAAATCATGCTGTCGCTGGGTTTGCATTTTATATCTTACGAACAGACACCAGACTGTCGCCGTGTTTTTTAACTGTCTGTCTGTTATTTTTCTGCTTCTTGTGCATTTTCTTCGCATCCTCAACCCTGTGTTTTATGTTTTACGTTCCAGAATTTTCTGCCATTTTACCCTTAAGTCACCGATTTTATCGCCACCTGTTATGTTTTTTTTTTATTATCTTCATCTTTTTAAACACAAATTCTGTAGGCTGCAGAGCGGCGTAGTAAGCTGCTGCCAGCCTGCCCCCTTCGGGAGGAATTGAAATTCAATAAAGAAAAAAAAAAAGCTCTTCTGGGGCTTGAGTTCGGCTATCAGCTGTGTGAGGAGACAGTGAAGTGTGGCGCTGTGGATGCATGCAGCGTGGCGAGTGGCCGAGTCGGTACGACGGAGGAGCGTGGGCAGCTGCTGCGGCGTGCTTAGCCGTTAGAATGCAGATCCGCTGCCGACGGTGATTGGGATTTCCTGTGGATTTGAAGGACAGATTTCCTTCGCATCTGTTACATGTTACTCAAAGTGAATGAACTGGAGTCCGTGCTTAATGTGTAGGTAGAGGTCATACCAAGTAGTGCATAACTCTCTGCCTGGCGTTCGAGTGTGGGTCGAAATAATTTTCCCTATTTCATTTTCTGTGCTATTATTTTATTTGTTTGTTCTAGAGAATTGGCTAATCAAATTTTAAGAGCCGTACTGGGCAAGTGGTCACGTAGGCTAGTTCTGCTTGGGTTCATTTTATGCCGTGTATAATTAAAGGTTTATGTATAATAAGTTGGGCAGATATCTTTTGTGTATTTGATGCGCCAGAATGTTATCTGCCGCTGATGTGTTTATGTTTCAGATAACTGGCAGTGGTCAATGCGAGCAAACTTCGATCGGAGCATCACGGTGGAAGAGGGAAATTTAAGGACCTGGATCGGTGTCTATGGTTACGTTGTTAGTGTCCTGCAATTCCATCTATCCGTTGGAGCGTTGTGGTTTTCCGGAACATTAATTGTAGCTCAAAGTTGCGTATAGTTCTACTTCACCTTCTGATCTGTGAATCTCCTGTATCTGTTAGAACCTTTCGGTCTGCTCGCGTCCATCACTAATTTTCAACATAAAATTGAAACGGTCCCATTTTAAGACCATTTAATATGCTATTATTATATTCTGGGGATGAAATGTATGTGAACCTCGTACCTGTAACTAATACTAAGGAGAAGCCTAGTTGAGTGTATTAATCTGATAATACCTTTAATTTGTTAGAATTGCTTAAGATCAGTCCATGGAAGATGTCTTAGTTGTTGGAAGTAATTTTAGAATTTGGTATGAGTTATCTGAAAGGCAGTTTCTATTTATGTCATGAAGCACGTTTAAAAGGTTTGTGTGATTCAGTTATATCAGTTCAATTTGATTAATGGTGGTTTTATGAACATTGTTTTAATTACTAAAAACTGGTTCAGTAAATTTTGAAAGATCTGTGTCTATCGGACTTAAATGCATTAATGTTTTAATCTGAGTCCTGGCAGTGGTTCGGTAGGGCAGGTGCCTTTTGTTATAATCGTTGTTACTGTTAATTTCACTAAGAGCATGTGTTTATAATAAAGAAGTGTATGGCAACTACAAACTGGTCATGTGTTTAATTTCGATGTGTCGAAAGGAACAACACGTCAGATAGAACGAGCGCCAAAATGCATGAGCGTTATTCGTGCTTAGTTTTGTTACCAGGCCTGGTTGTGCACATAACGGGTCTGAACAGCAGCAGAAGTTGAGTGATCACCGCGAAGGACGCAGCGTGGCGTGTACTCATGTGAGACAGCGTTATCAGCACCTGACAGAGTATTAAAGGCTTATAATTGTGAGTACCCATTTCACCATCGCGTCGCATCTTGCAATATCCAGGTTTCTAGTGCATTCAGATGTGACAGTCGCCCAATGATGGACTGCTTCGGCACATGATGGCAGGTATACTCAATGTCAAGTTTCCAGTCGATGACTTCTAACCAACACAAGGGGTGATAGATGTAGTTTCCAGCAAGCCCACCATAATCCCTCTGCACCTGTCATCAGAGGTCTCGACGCAACATTTGGTGTCATCTCGCACCGTTGGTCGGAGACCAGCAGCAGGTTGCATGGCTAGGCTGTTTCTAACACCAGAACACCAACAGCTGCGTCTCTGATGAATACCGTCGCACTGTGCTTAGCGATGAATTTCAACTGTCTTCTGTCCCAGCAGAGTATCGTCAGTGACAATGGCGGTGACTTGAGGAGAGACCCTACTCTTCCAATATTTTAGGGATGCGCAGCGGTTGTACTCCTGGCTTCAAGATGTGGGGAGCCATCGTTTATGACTTCACGTCATGGCTAGCGCTGACAGAGAAGTCTGACAACGCTACATCAAGGATTCACACGCCCACATGTGTTAGGTTTCATGGGGCACTATTCGATGACTATTCTCAAAAGGACAATGTTCGTCCACACATTATATATGTCTCTATGAATACTGTCGGCTTGATGTTGAGGTACTCCCATTGTCTACTAGCTTCCCACGTGTGTTTGCAATAGCACCTGTGTGGGACCAGGTCGTACATCAACTCCGTCCCAGTGGCAGTATCAAGGATACCAACGGCCACTTACAGCAGTTAAAAGACAGATTATCCTTGGAAGAGATTGAAAGACTTCACGGTACCCTTCCCAACAGAATCACTGCATGCCTCCAGGTCAGGAGGTTCCAATGTCACACTGATAAGTGGTATTTTACAGCTAACTTCTTAGTAAATTTAACTCGATATCATTATCACTGATGTAACATAGCATTTCGTTTCCTTCTACCTTTCCGGAGACTTCACAGACATCGTATTTACAGAGGAATAGATAAAGTGATAGAAGCCGATCTTGGGGGGAAATCAGTGTGTGTTCCATAGAAGTGTAGGCACACGCGACACTGCAGGGCGATTTGCAGCATTTCTGGAGGAACATACGTAAACCGTGTTCGCCTGTCAGACAGATATTCAGTTCTGAATCTTAAACCTGTTTCATTCTGTAAAACTACAAACCTCTCAGTTCTCCTGATATAATTAAATAAAGTAATTAATTTTTGGCCGCTTAAATTGAGTTGGAACGGTGTGCTTAGGTGACACTACGATCGAGCACTGTAAGCACTCTACCCTTTGTCATTTTATTATTAAAATATCAAGTCTCAATCTCAAATCGAAGGCCAATTATCATTTTACAGAATAACTTCGTCTGTGTCAACATTGACTACCCACGCGGTCATTAATTACCTTTAGCCCTTAAGCTAATTTTCATTAAGTCTATTAAAGTCAATGAGTAGAATTCCATCTGAACTAAAAATGATCAAAACTTCTAATTATTTCAATTACAAATGAGAACAGTACCGTTTCCCCTTTTATATCGCCTTTCAAGTGGATCCTTTTGTTTGAGGCTTCATGATGCCTTATAATCTGGAGAAGTAATCAGTTTGTACGTAACGAGTCATTTCAGAGTGGAATAGATTCTTTGACGTTCTGGAAGCTAGCAAGACTAAAATACAGAAGCGGAAGTTTATTTACAACAGATCCAATTGTAGTTATAACAGTCGGAGGATACGAAAGGGAAACAGTTGTACAGTTGCAGAAAAAAGGAATGAGGCAGGGCTGTAGCCTATTCCCGATGTTATTCAGTATGTACATGAAGTAAGTAGTAATGGAAACCAAGGAGAAATTTGGAAAGGAATTTATTCAGGCGGGATGGACGGGGGAGGGGGGAGGGGGGAACAAATACAAACTTTGAGGTTTGTCAACGACAGTGTATTCCTTTTAGAGACGACAAATGACTTGTAAGAGCAGCTGAGTGGATCGGGTACTGCCTTGAAAAGAGGCCATAACTTGAACATCCGCAAAACGAGAGCAATTGTCGAATTTAATCAGGCGATGTAGAGGGATTACGTCATAAAATGAAACACTAAAAGTAATAGACGAATTTTGCTGTTTAGGTAGCAAATTAGCTGTCGAAGTAGTGAGGACACAAAACGAAAGCTAACAATAATAAGGCAAACTTTTCTGAGAAAGAGGAATTTGTAAACAGCGTATATAAATTTTCATGTTGGAAACGCTTTACAGATGGCATTTGTCTGGAGTGTATCCTTGTACGGAAGTGAAACGAGGACGATAAGCAGTCTGGACAAAAAGAGAATAATGATGTAATGTGGTGCTACCAGAAAATGCTGAATATTAAATGGATAGATGAAATAACTAATGAGGAAGTACAGAAGAATGATGAAGATTAGATGGGTAGTTTAAGTAAATAGTGAAGAGCTGCAGAAGAATGCTGAAGAGTAAATACGTAGATTAAGTAACTACAGAAAGTAGGAGGTACTACGTAGTAGCTGTGGTTTAGGGTTAGCCTGTTTGAGTAGTAATCAAAACGGCTTCGATTCGAAGTTCGAACCGCACCGCCGCTTAAGCTTTTAACAGAAATCATCAGCAATGTATCCGAAGACTTCCAGCATAACACACCCACCTCATTCAGTCATCGGCCTTATCAAAGAGGACGGAGGAGCGGACAGAGGTTCAGGGTACCCTCTTGACATTGGGCTGGAAACCTCATACTAAAGGTGGAAGAATCAGCGATGATCAACGGCATGTGGATGTAGAAGGCAATAGAAACCTCTGCAATGAATACGCATAATGTGTATCCACAGCACATATGACCTGTAATTGAAAAAATTGTATTGACGACCTCGCCTTTGGAAAAAGATTCCAGGCTACTTTCCCATTCGGAACTGCGGTAGATAGCTATGAGAAAAAAACTGAATTACCAACGAAAGGATAGCGTTCTGCGAGACGTGGCGTGGGATTTCAGACGTTAGAACGTGGTAGGGAAGCTAGAAAATCATAAAAGGGAAATGCTAAGGCTCAATCTAATTATAGTGGGGTCAATTATTTGTTATGAACAGGAAGGTAGGGCAGGGAGTGAGTTACTGTGAACAGTTTAGTGATACGGTTCTCTCATCAGAATCGACAGCAAACCAACACTGACAATGGTAGTTCAGGTACAGGGGTCGCCAGCAGAGGAATTCGTGGTATGATTAGATTTGATGTTCAAATGTTCAAAAGCGGGGTCATATCTTATGGGACTTAACTGCTAAGGTCGTCAGTCCTTCAGCTTACACACTGCTTAACCTAAATTATCCTAAGGACAAACACACACACCCATGCCCGAGGGAGGACTCGAGCCTCCGCCGGGACCAGCCGATTACATTTGATTTGTGAGTTTAGCAAGTAGAATGTCGAAGTCTACAGTATCTAAAACCTTAATGAAATCCAAAATCACATATAAGTGGCTTCTTGTTTAAAAAAAAAAAACAAAAAAGTGGGGAGGAGCAACTGAATTGAATTGGGTAAAAATAAATTGGTGGAATGATGTGACTAAAAGAAGGGATCAGTTGATAAATATATCCTGAGTCATCAAGGAATCTTCAGTTTGTTAAGCGAAGAAAGTGTGTGAGGAATTAAACTCGTAGAGGGAGACCAAGGCATGAGGATAGTAAGTAGCTATATGTGGATGTAGGCTGCATTAGAACAGGCTTGAACAGAATAGACTAGCGTAGAGAAATGCATCAAACCGGACTTCAAACTGAAAATCACAAAAACTATGGTTTCAAACAGCAAACAAACCGGAGTGATTAATTTCTCATGGTTGGTTTTCACACCCATGTAAACTATTTTTATAATACATCATAGTCGCCACTGACTGTATTTGTCTATACTACATCAGTTACGCGAATAGTGGAAAAATATAGCGATTTGGTGGGATTCAGGTTAATGATGTTACCATCGTTAAAAGACGTAACAGACACCTTAGACGATGGATTGTATAAGTGTCATAAGACTTTTAGGCACAATCTTTTGGGATATGTCATTTGATATTGCTCATAAAGCCGAACCCGCAGTAATGTAAATAAATAAATTTTATAGTCACTGACGACTATGATGTTTATCCAAAAAATATAGAAATGCCATAGCTGCCACATAAAGTCACGAAGAAAGCATGCACGATGTTGAATAATACGAGGGTTGACCAGAAAGTGAGTTCTGATCGGTCGCGAAATGGAAACCACTGGGAAAATCAGTTAAAGCTTTGCACAGATGTGTTGGACATTGTCTCTAATACGCCCGTCGATCGTGTCGCGTCGCTCTTTTCAGTTTTGAGTGAACAGTGAGCACGTAAAGATGCGTAGGGAATAGCGTCTCCCGCCAAGTATGAGGGCCTGGATAGAGAATTCGCCACTGTCATGCAGCCCTCATAACACAACTGTGGAGCAGATCCTTCTTCATGACAATTCTCGGCCGCACACTGCAGGGGCAATGAAGATGCTCCTGCAGCGTTTCCGATGAGAAGTGTTTGATTATCCACAATACAGTCCGTAATTGGCTCCCCCGGAGTCTCATCGCTGCTCACAAGAACCGCTGGCTATGAAGACAAAATTTTTCCACAGACAACGAGCTGCAGACCAGTGCAGATGACTGGCCGAAAGCATAGGCGGCTGCTTTCTACGACGAGGATATTGGAAAGTTGATACAACACTACGACAAAACTCGAAGTTGGAGCGGCGACTATGTGAAGAAGTAGGTGCAAGGTTTACCTAACTGTTGCAAATAAAATGTTTCTCGTTTTCACTATGGTTTCCATTTCGCGACCGATCGGAAATTACTTTCTGGACAACCCTCGCATATGTAGTCGGCAGACTGCTGAATAGGTCATTGACAGAAAAGTTATTGACTGAATACAAAACGTCTTTATTAATCCAGTACTACGCTCTTCGGCTTTTACTAACATCAGATGTTCCGGAACCGCAAGCAACCAGCAGGAGTAGAAGTTAGATGCACCAGTGGACATAATAGTCTGCTGATGCCTGTTACCTATTACTTAAGCTTAATGGAACACATCTAGCTTGGAACAAGATGGCGATAGATGTGTTTGATTAAGCTTAAGAAATAATTTAGGAGAAAAAAGGACCGAGATATTAATGAATATTTATAAATTTCTGTATGCTACCAAAAAGGAGTAAATTACAGTTTCCAGTCATTAAGACCGCTGCCATATCCTATCCTGTACCAACCGCTTCATCTCGGAATAGTAGTTACAACTTACGTCCTTTATTTGCTGGATATATTACAATCTCTTTCTTTCTCTACAGTTGTAACGCTCTGCTGTCCTTCTAGTACCACGGAAATTATTCCCTGATGTCTTCACTGACGTCTTTCCTTCTTATACCTTCCTCTTGTCCTTCAATTAATGCAGTACTAGCAGAGCTGGAAATGAGGCACTAATAAAGTAGCTGTAAGAATAGGTAACTGTCTTGAATAAATTAATCATAGGACATTTATCTGAATTATTTAATCGTCAACATAAGAGATAAACATAGAAAACCCAATATAACTAATAAAAACCCATTTTCAACCATTGTGTCGGTTTTTTTTTTAAAAAAAGGGTTTTTGTCTACTCTGCTCATAACTAACTTGAACCCAAACACCACACGACGTAGAAGTTCACATACCACAATGCGCAACCCGAAAATGAAATAATGCATGGCAAGTGCCGTAGGTAGCATCAGGAGGCCACACGATTCGTTCCTCTGAACTCGCAGAATGTCACAACTACAGATACACACATCAAAAAAAGTTCTGCATCACCTCGGTTCCGAGAGTTCCGGAACCTATAAAGAAAATTGGAATAAAGATCAACATAAACATAATTGCCGCCCTTTTTATTCCTCATGAAAACCACACATTACATGTTGTATCACCATTAAACAAGTCCTTCAGACGTGGCGGTCCAGATTGCTGTACACACCAGTACCTGTAATACCCAGTAGCGCGTCCTCTTGCACTGATGAATGCCTGTATTCGTTGTGGCATACTATCCATAAGTTCATCAAGCCACTGTGGGTCCAGATTGTCCCACTCCTCAATGGTCGATCCCTCAGAGTGGTTGGTGGGTCACGTCGCCCATAAACAGCCCTTTTCAATGTATCCCAGCCTTTATCTATACGGTTCATGTCTGGAGAACATGCTGGCCACTCTAGTTGAGTGATGTCGTTATCCTGAAGGAAGTCATGGCCGCACGAATTGTTGTCCATGAAGACGAATGCCTCGCCAATTTGCTGCCGATATGGTTGCACTGTCGGCGCCTTCCATAACAACCAGCTGAGCACGTCGGCCCCATATAATGCCACCACAAAACAGCAGGGAACGTCCACCTTCATGCACTTCATGGACAGTGTGTCCAAGGCGTTCAGCCTGACAGGGTTGCATCCAAACACGTCTCCGACGATTGTCTGGTTGAAGGCATATGCGACACTCATCGGTGAAGCGAACTTGGTGCTAATCATGAGATGTCCATTCAGCATGTTGTTGGGCCCATCTCTACCGCGCTGCATGGTCTCGTGGTTGTAAAGATGGACCTCGCCATGGACGTCTGGAGTGAAGTTGCGCACAGTTTGAGTCGTAACGCAACGTCCTGCAGCTGCACGAAAAGCACTATTCAACATGGTGGCGTTGCTGTCAGGGTTCCTCCGAGCCATAATCCGTAAGCAGCGGTCACCCATTTGCAGTAGTAGCCCTTGACCAGCCTGAGCGAGGCATCTCATCGACAGCTCCTTTCTATGTATCTCCTCCATGTCCGAACAACATCGCTTCGGTTCACTCTGAGACGCCTGGACACTTCCCTTGTTGAGAGCCCTTCCTGGCACAAAGTAACAATGCGGAAGTTATCCAACCACGGTATTGACCGTCTAGGCATATTTGAACTACAGACAACATGAGCCGTGTACCTTGTTCCTGGAGGAATGTTTGTAACTGATCGGCTGTCGGACTCCCTCCTTCTAATAGGTGCTGCTCACGCATGGTTGTTTACATCTTTGGGTGGATTTAGTGACATATCTGAACAGTCAAAGGGACTGTGTCTGTGATACAATATCCACAGTCAAAGTCTGTCTCCAAGAGCTCTTGGAACCGGGTTGATGCAAAACATTTTTGATGTGTGTATTTCTACTGATGACAGAGAAGAGTGCGCTGAACAAGATTACATCAGAATTTACTTCACTTGCAGAGTGAGTACCTCAAAGCACACGTGGCACTGGGAGATCATTCATGTTTGTTTTTCCCTGTGCATCAGGTCAGGTATTGATGTATTGATAAGTGATGCGAAATGGATAGTCGATACCGACAGGTTTAGTGCACTTCACAGAGCAATTACGACGTGTAGAAAACCCGTGGTCTAGGAGTAGCGTCTTTGATTCATAATCAAAACGTCTTTGGTCCCGGGTACGATGCCCGCCACTGCCTAAATTTTGATAAATAATCAGCATTGGCGGCCGAAGACTTCCGGCATAAGAAGTCAGCCTCATTCTGCCAACGGCCTTGTCAAAGAGGGCGGAGGAGCGGATAGAGGTTCAGGGCATTCTCTTGCCCTAGGGGTGGGAAAATGCCCCTAAAGGCGGAAGAATCAGCAATGATCAACGACATGAGGGTGCAGAAGGCAATGGAAACCACTGCATTAAAGACACGTAACGTGTATCCACAGAACACGTGGCCTGTATTTGAAGAAGTGTCATGATGATCTCTCCATTGGCAAAAGATTTCAGATATAGTAGGGGTCAGTGAAGTGAAGTGGAAGGAAGACAAGGATTTCTGGTCAGATGAGTATCGGGTAATATCAACAGCAGCAGAAAATGGTATAACAGATGTAGGATTCGTTATGAATAGGAAGGTAGGGCAGAGGGTGTGTTACTGTGAACAGTTCAGTGATCGGGTTGTTCTAATCAGAATCGACAGCAGACCAACACCGACAACGATAGTTCAGGTATACATGCCGACGTCGCAAGCTGGTGATGAACAGATAGAGAAAGTGTATGAGGGTATTGAAAGGGTAATGCAGTATGTAAAGGGGGACGAAAATCGAATAGTCATGGGCGACTGGAATGCAGTTATAGGGGAAGGAGTAGAAGAAAAGGTTACAGGAGAATATGGGCTTAGGACAAGGAATGAAAGAGGAGAAAGACTAATTGAGTTCTGTAACAAGTTTCAGCCAGTAATAGCGAATACCCTGTTCAAGAATCACAAGAGGAGGAGGTATACTTGGAAAAGGCCGGAAGATACGGGAAGATTTCAATTAGATTACATCATGGTCAGACAGAGATTCCGAAATCAGATACTGGATTGTAAGGCGTACCCAGGAGCAGATATAGACTCAGATCACAATATAGTAGTGATGAAGAGTAGGCTGAAAGTCAAGACATTAGTCAGGAAGAATCAATACGCGAAGAAGTGGGATACGGAAGTACTAATGAATCACGAGATACGTTTGAAGTTCTCTAACGCTATAGATACAGCAATAAGGAATAGCGCAGTAGGCAGTACAGTTGAAGAGGAATGGGCATATCTAAAAAGGGCCATCACAGAAGTTGGGAAGGAAAACATTGGTACAAAGAAGGTAGCTGCGAAGAAACCATGGGTAACAGAAGAAATACTTCAGTTGATTGATGAAATGAGGAAGTACAAACATGTTCCGGGAAAATCAGGAATACAGAAATACAGTCGCTGAGGAATGAAATAAATAGGAAGTGCAGGGAACCTAAGGCGAAATGGCTGCTGGAAAAATGTGAAGACGGCGAAAAAGATATGATTGTCGGAAGGACAGACCCAGCATACAGGAAAGTCAAAACAACCTTTGGTGACATTAAAAGCAATGGTGGTAACATTAAGAGTGCAACGGGAATTCCACTGTTAAATGCAGAGGAGAGAGCAGATAGGTGGAAAGAATACATTGAAAGCCTCTATGAGGGTGAAGATTTGTCTGATGTGATAGAAGAAGAAACAGGAGTCGATTTAGAAGAGATAGGGGATCTAGTATTAGAATCGGAATTTAAAAGAGCTTTGGAGGACTTACGGTCAAATAAGGCAGAAGGGATAGATAACATTCCACCAGAATTTCTAAAATCATTGGGGGAAGTGGCAACAAAACGACTATTCACGTTGGTGTGTAGAATATATGAGTCTGGCGATATACCATCTGATTTTCGGAAAAGCATCATCCACACAATTCCGAAGACGGCAAGAGCTGACAAGTGCTAGAATTATCGCACAATCAGCTTAACAGCTCATGCATCGAAACTGCTTACAAGAATAATATACAGAAGAATGGAAAAGAAAATTGAGAATGCGCTAGGTGACGATCAGTTTGGCTTTAGGAAAAGTAAAGGGACGAGAGAGGCAATTCTGACGTTACGGCTAATAATGGAAGGAAGGCTAAAGAAAAATCAAGACACTTTCATAGGATTTGTCGACCTGGAAAAAGCGTTCGATAATATAAAATGGTGTAAGCTGTTCGAGATTCTGAAAAAAGTAGGGGTAAGCTATAGGGAGAGACGGGTCATATACAATATGTACAACAACCAAGAGGGAATAATAAGAGTGGACGATCAAGAACGAAGTGCTCGTATTAAGAAGGATGTAAGACAAGGCTGTAGCCTTTCGCCCCTACTCTTCAATCTGTACATCGAGGAAGCAATGATGGAAATAAAAGAAAGGTTCAGGAGTGGAATTAAAATACAAGGTGAAAGGATATCAATGATACGATTCGCTGATGACATTGCTATCCTGAGTGAAAGTGAAGAAGAATTAAATGATCTGCTGAACGGAATGAACAGTCTAATGAGTACACAGTATGGTTTGAGAGTAAATCGGAGAAAGACGAAGGTAATGAGAAGTAGTAGAAATGAGACCAGCGAGAAACTTAACATCAGGATTGATGGTCACGAAGTCAATAAAGTTAAGGAATTCTGCTACCTAGGCAGTAAAATAACCAATGACGGACGGAGCAAGGAGGACATCAAAAGCAGACTCGCTATGGCAAAAAAGGCATTTCTGGCCAAGAGAAGTCTACCAATATCAAATACCGGCCTTAATTCGAGGAAGAAATTTCTGAGGATGTACGTCTGGAGTACAGCATTGTATGGTAGTGAAACATGGACTGTGGGAAAACCGGAACAGAAGAGAATCGAAGCATTTGAGATGTGGTGCTATAGACTAATGTTGAAAATTAGGTGGACTCATAAGGTAGGGAATGAGGAGGTTCTACGCAGAATCGGAGAGGAAAGGAATATGTGGAAAACACTGATAAGGAGAAGGGACAGGATGATAGGACATCTGCTAAGACATGAGGGAATGACTTCCATGGTACTAGAGGGAGCTGTAGAGGGCAAAAACTGTAGAGGAAGACAGAGATTGGAATACGTCAAGCAAATAATTGAGGACGTAGGTTGCAAGTGCTACTCTGAGATGAAGAGGTTAGCACAGGAAAGGAATTTGTGGCGGGCCGCATCAAACCAGTCAGTTGACTGATGACCAAAAAGAAAACATCGGGTTGCAAATTATGTTATGTATTTGCTTGGAGACTATTAGACCCAGAGAAACACCTACCCTGAAGCGGGTAAATATTCCAGTTATCATAGTATCTGTACATATATCGCCAACTCCCTGTACATACTCTAAGGGGTGACACCAAGCACGAAAGACGGGGGCAAACGGAGGCAGACAGCGGTAGGGGGTAGCGACAGGTAGGCGTCGGTAGACGTAGCTAGACGATAGATGATGCAAATTAAGAATTTTAAATATGATTTCAACTAATGGGTTAATTTGTAGAGGAAAAGATATACAAGGAAATAATAAGAGGGAATGGACTCGTTCACTTTAGACTAGGTGAATGGAGACATGGTGCAATCAGGTAAGAAAATGTCTGGTGGCATTTGGTGACATATCTAAAGTGAAATCAAAAAAGCAGTAGTAAATGAAAATGCTTATAGATATTTCCAATATTTTTCTACAGTATCAGAGGAAGGGAAACAAAATGCTTGACGTTCCGCTAATGCTCCACATACAGTATTTTCAAACTCTGTGTTAACGCCAAATATATTTCCTGCCCTTTTTGTCTCACAGTTAATTTTCGTATCAGATAGCAGACTAATCAACTGACCAAATGTAATTTGCCATCTACTGAGGGATTAATTAATTATTTGTACTGGTCTGTTTACAATTTGTAATGAAAAGATAAGGAAATAGAGTAATTATATTAACTCTAGACAATTAATGAAGTTAAACAAAGAGAAATGAGAGTAAAAAAATCGAATCTGTGACCAACGTCAAACAATTTTCTTAAAATAACACAATGTGAAGCAAGACCAGCTATGACTTGTTAAAGATTTGGATCTGTGTTTCGTAGCCTTGCTTGATTCAGTTATGGGAGATTTAGTCAGAGTGTGGCATCTTTATAAAATAGACACAATAGCACAACGGGATCGAAGATAGTATAGAAAAAACCGCTGGTTGTATAGGGGAATCACATAATTTTGACGATGATAAAGTAATTCTGATATAGTTTTACCGCGTTTTTCTTAATTCCTCCATAAAAGAAACCTATGACTGATTCGAGAAGGCAACAAGTTCAGTTTTCCGCCGTCGTCCTCAACATTGGTTTTCGCTTGTTGCGACCTTTTTTCGGATAAATAACTGTATGGCAAAAGTAAATGGATTATCTCGCGTAGCCGTAGGATACATTGTACAGCAGCACCAGATGGAGCACAAAGAATACTTGATCCTACTCCATGTGGAAAAACAACCAAAACCAAACGCGATCAATGTTGATAAAATTGTTGAAGTTTGTTCCACCTTTATTTTCCCTTATAATAATATTTAAATATAATTCAGTTCTCGTTCTAAACATATTTTTGTTTCTTTCACGAGTGTGTGTAGCAAACCGTCGGGTCTTAATTTACTTCTGCTTCATACAGATTTAACCGAGCACTGTCACTCTGAAGACGCAACTACACTTCTGGCCATTAAAATTGCTACACCAAGAAGAAATGCAGATGATCAACGGCTATTCATTGGACAAATATATTACACTAGAACTGACATGTGATTACATTTTGACGCAATTTGGGTGCATAGATCCTGAGAAATCAGTACCCAGAACAAGCACCTCTGGCCGTAATAACGGCCTTGATACCCCTGGGCATTGAGTCACGCAGGGCTTGGATGGCGTGTACAGGTACAGCTGCCCATGCAGCTTCAACACGATACCACAGTTCATCAAGACTAGTGACTGGCATATTGTGACGAACCAGTTGCCCAGCCACCATTGACCAGACATTTTCAATTGGCAAGAGATCTGGAGAATGTGCTGGCCAGGGCAGCAGTCGAACATTTTCTATATCCAGAAAGGCCCGTACAGGACCTGCAAAATGTGGTCGTGCTTTATCCTGCTGAAATGTAGGGTTTCACAGGGATAGAATGAAGGGCAGAGCCACACATCTGAAATGTAACGTCCACTGTTCAAAGTGCCGTTAATGCGAACCAGAGGTGACCGAGACCTGTAACCAATGGCAACCCATACCATCACGCCGGGTGATACACCAGTATGGCAATGACGAATACATGCTTCCAATGTGCGTTCACCGTGATGTCGCCAAACACTGATGCGACCACCATGTTGCTGTAAACAGAACCCGGATTCATCCGAAAAAATGAAGTTTCGCCATTCGTGCACCTATGTTCGTCGTTGAGTACACCATCGCAGGCGCTCCTGTCCGTGATGCAGAGTCAAGGGTAACCGCAGACAGTCTCTCCGAGCTGATAGTCCATGCTGCTGCAAAGGTCGTCGAACTGTTCGTGCAGATGACTGTTGTCTTTAAACGTCCCCATCTGTTGACTCAGGGATCGAGACGTGGCTGCACGATCCGTTACAGCCATGCGGATAAGATGCCTGTCATCTCGACTGCTAGTGATACGAGGCCGTTGGGATCCAGCACGACATTAGCCAGACCTTCCTCCTTTACTCGTATACGTGTGTGTAGAAAGTGCATAATCTTCCTAGGACATTAGGAACATTGCAATAGAAGTGTGATGTTTATTCAAGCATACAGTTCAAGCAACTGCCGCTAGTCGGCGCTGTAGTAGTCAAAATATCATAATGCTGGTGGAGGGAAGTTTAAAGAAGCAAGATGGCCAAACTACCCGTCGTGCTAACAGGAAATTAAAAAAATAAAACAAATAGTTTCAAAAAATTGGAAGATGGTGGTGCCGGCCACGGTGGTCTAGCGGTTCTAGGCGCTCAGTCTGGAGCCGCGCGACTGCTACGGTCGCAAGTTCGAATCCTGCCTCGGACGTGGATGTGTGTGATGTCCTTAGGTTAGTTAGGTTTAAGTAGTTCTAAGTTCTAGGGGACTGATGACCATAGATGTTAAGTCCCATAGTGCTCAGAGTCATTTTGAAGATGGTGGTAGCTTATTTTTGGTTTGAAAACATACTCAGACTATAACAAAAAATGGTTTCCACATTCAAAAATACCCGAAGGACTTGTATTATTTATGAAAATAAGTAATTTTCACAAAATTTGTGTAAATTGGAGTAATGTTCCAAACGGTCTTCATTTTCTGCCATGTTCAGACTTACTCGAATGATCTGAATTTTTCCCGCCATGTTTGAAACCATACACAGGGTCTGAATTTAGCATATTGTTCAAAATTATTTGAATTTTTTTCATTTTTCTTAAATTGGCATCATGGTCAAAATTGTCCAAGCATCCTGAAAATTCTACCATTTTCAAAAGCAGCTGAGAAATCTACATTATCCATCAAAAATCCATAGACGAGTAACTTACAGTATTTTCATTTGCACATCTACAACTGCATGTTAAGCAGCAACTGTGGACGTCCATACTGCGTCGTTTGTGCCACATTTGATATAATGCGGAATAAAATATTACAGCACGTAGATTGTCTGTCAATCTATGTAATATCTGTGCCCTCTTGTAATGTTTTGTGGTTCCTGGCTACATTAGGAGAGAGTCGTATGACAGGTGGGTGGCCAGTTTCCTCTCACTACAACACAAATGCACACCTGTTTAAAATATACTTTATTACAGGAACCAATTCAGTGATGTCCGATTTGAAGTTCTGTGGTTAATAGCATTCAAATAACATGTACTAATTCTTGAATGTTGTTCGTGTCCATACGACAACTATATACAAAGACTAACGTTTCCTCGCAGCTAGATAAGGTGCGAGGCGACGACTATCACTGTAGAAGACTGGAGCGCAGTGCGACGTATTGAGGTCCAATGAGAACTGGGAACCGATGTGATGTAATTAGGTACTGAGATTGAGAAGCCGACGCAGCTCGGACAGCGGCGGTGACCTCCATGCACGCTGCCCAGGGGTCGTAATTGGCACGTAGTCTGGGGGAAGGTGTCTTGGTCTTCTATCGTCATAGGCACGTCTAGTTCAGCGCCTGATATAAAATGTTTCCTAGTGCCTACCGGTGTGCTGGCGAAGTCGTACGCTGGAACAATCAAACAAATCACGCAAACACAGACACGCATACTCACACACACACGCACACACACACACACACACACACACACACACACACACACACGAATCGTGCACCATATTCAAACACCTGATTTTTTTTTCAAAAATATTAAAAATGCTACTGTGTCTCCATGTTAAAAATATTCAAGTTTCATGTGCATTGCGTAAATTGACATCATGTTCAAAATAATTCAAGCGATATGTTTATCTACCATAAATGCAAAAAAGTATTTATGATACACACTGTACCTACCACCCCCTATGTGCACACACGCCATCAGAAAATCGTAATGGGTGCAAATATAATATTTCAAGATGCATATTATTCATCAAAAATATTTAAGTATGAGGGCTCTTTGGAAAGTAAGGTCCGATCGTGCTCGAAATGGAAATGACACTGAAAATCCGACAAAGCTTTGCACAGATGTGCTGGGCAGTGTCTCTAGTATGCCCATCAATCCCATCAACTCACTCTTCTCATTTCTGGGCGCACTGTGAGCACATAAAGTTGCCTAGAACAGTGTATCCTGCCATGTATGAGAACCTGGCGAGAAATTTCGCCTCAAGCTATGCAGCCCACATAACACAACTGCCATATATTTGCTTCTTCGTGACAGTTCTCTGGCGCACTCTGCAGGGGGAATGAGGACGGCCCTGCACCGTCTTTGATGGGAAGTGCTTGATCACCCACAATGCAGGGCACAATTAGCTCCCTGTGACTTTCATCTCTGCTCACATGAATCGCTGGCTATGAAGACATCACTTTGGCCCACATAACGCGCTGCTAACCAATGTAGACAAGTGACAGAAGGTACAGGCGCTTGTCTTCTGTAACGAGGGTATTGGAATGTTTGTTCGACACTAGGACAGATGTCTACGTTGGAGTGGCAACTATTTGGAGAAGTAGCTCGTAGGTATAGCTAAAACTTGTTTTTATTTTTTACAGCAGTTTCTGTCTTGTGACTGATCGGACGTTCCTTTCCAAACATCCCTCGCACGTAAACTTCTGCCTCATCAGTAAACCCCCTTTCTCTCTCTCTCTCTCTCTCTCTCTCTCTCTCTCTTCCTCTCTGTTTTATTAGTCACTAAAAGGATTTGTATCAAATTCTGTAATGCTTGTTGCGTAAAATTTCATGTCTCGCCGTTTTATACGACAGTAATACAATGTTTGAGCCAAACGCCGTATTGCTTCAACACTAAATTTCATCTTTCTCTCTAATGGTTACTTTTCAGTAGCAGTGCAAGGCAAATGTAACTAAAATTAACATCCTAATGAGGCAGTTGACACTTGCTCTTAGGCTTAAATGAGGCTGTGTACAAAAAAGAACTATTATGAAAGGATACAACATTTATAGATCGGAACTACGGTGTCAGGTGTCTCTAAAATGTTGCTCGTTGTTGTGGTATTTAGTCAAAAAACAGGTTTTATGCAGTTTTACACCGCTACACTGTCTTGTGCAAGCCTCTTCACCTCTCAGCAGCTGCTGAAACATACGTCCAATTGAACCTGCTTACTGTATTCATACTCTTTGGTTTCCCTCGACAATTTTTGCCTTTGCCCCTCTCCCTAGCACTTCCATCCCGGACTGAATTGGCGATTTCTTGATGTCTTAGAAAATTTCCTATCAACCGATCCCTTCTCTTACTTGAGTTATGCCAAAAATTTGTTTTCCTCCCAGCTCAGTTCAGTACCTCTTCATAAGTTAGGCGATCTACCCATCTTACCTTCAGATTTCTTCTGTAGAACCTCATTTCAAAAGATTCCGTTCTCTCCTTGTCTGACCCTATCGCCCACTTTTCACTTCCATACAAGGCTATACTCCGGACAAGTGCCTTCAGAAAAGATATGCTGACATTTAAATTTATATTCGATATTGACGCATTTTTCTTCCTCAGAAACGCTTTCCTTGCCTTTGCCAGTATCCAATTTATATCATCTTTACTGAAGTGAAGTCACCATAGAAACAGTTCTGACGTTGAGAATGGAAGCATGACCGAAGAAAAATAAAGATAGGCTCATGGAATTTGTTGACCTTGAAAAAGTTTGTCTGAGTGAAACGATGCAAGATGTTCGAAATTGCAAGAAGAATAGGAGTAAGCTATAGGGAAAGAGGGGTAATATACAATATGTACAGAAACCAATAAGGAAAAATAAGACTGGAAGACCAAGAACTAAGTGTTCGGATTAAAAAGGTGTCTTTAGCTCCTACTGTTCAGTCTGTTCATCGAAGAAGCAATGGCGGAAATAAGAAAAAGGTTCAAGAGTGAGATTCAGATTGAGGCAGAAATGACATCAGGTATGAGATTCGCTGATTAAATTGCTATGGTCCGAGAAAGTAAAGATGAATTCGCGATCCGTTTAATGGAATGAACTGTCTAATTAGTTAATAAGATGGACTAAGAGTAAACCAGAAAAAAAGAAAAGTAGTGGAAACTAGAAGAAATTTGAATAGCGAGAAATTTAACCTCAAAATTTGTGAATACGAAGTAGACGAAGTTAAGCACATAGAAAGGCACTACAAAGGATATAGAGGGCATTCCTGGTGAAGAGAAGTCTACTACTATCAAACATAGGCTTTAATTTGAGGAATAAATTACTGAGAATGTACGTTTACACCACAACATTGTATGGTAATATATCATGGACAGTGGTACAACCGGAACGGAAGAGGAATCGAAGGGTATGAGATGTGTTGATACAGAAGAGTGTTGAAAATTAGGTGGACTGATAAGACCAAGATTGAGGAGGTTCTCCTTAGAATCGGTGACGAAAGGTATATATGCCAAACTCTTACAAGAAGAACGGACAGGATGACAGTACATGTGTTTAAGCATCAGCTCATAAACTCGATGGTACTAGAGTGTAAAAGCTGTATAGGAGATTTGATTACATCCAACACGTAACTGAGGACGTAGGGTGCAAGTGCTACCCTGAGATAAAAAAGTAAGCAAAGGAGAGGAATCCGTTGCAGCAAACTAGTCTGACTGGTGGAGCGGCCACCAGAATGCATTGATATTTCTCGTGTTTAGTGTCGGTACCAGGTCCGGGAACAAAGTCGAATTTGAGTGATCGCTGTGACGGCAACGAAGGTGCCGAGTATTCATGTGAGATACGGTATTCAGGACCTGACAGAGTTTGAAAGGGCTTTCATTTTGCATCTCCACTTGGTCGGCCGGTCGAATCGTGCAGTATTCAGATTTGTGTACCATACGAGTATGACAGTTACCAGATATTTGACAGAATGGAAACATCACAACAGGCGTCCTCATCGTCAAGCTAACCGTCAACCGTGTGTAACCATCAGAAAGGAGGATCGCTGTATTGTGCACCAAGTACACTACTGGCCATTAAAATTGCTACACCAAGAAGAAATGCAGATGATAAACGGGTATTCATTGGACAAATGTATTACACTACAACTGACATGTAATTACATTTTCAAGCAATTTGGGTGCATAGTTCCTGAGAAATCAGTACCCAGAACAATCACCTCTGGCCGTAATAACGGCCTTGATACGCCTGGCCAGTGAGTCAAACAGAGTTTGGATGGCGTGTACAGGTACAGCTGCCCTTGCAGCTTCAACACGGTACCACAGTTCATCAAGAGGAGTTCAAAATTGTTCAAATGGCTCTGAGCACTATGGGACTTAACATCTGTGGTCATCAGTCCCCTAGAACTTAGTACTACTTAAACCTAACTAACCTAAGACAATCACACACATCCATGCCCGAGGCAGGACTCGAACCTGCGACCGTAGCAGTCGCGCAGTTCCGGACTGAGAGCCTAGAATCAAGAGTAGTGACTGGCGTATTACGGCGAGTCAGTTGCTCGTCCACCATTGACCAGACGTTTTCAATTGGTGAGAGATGTGCTGGCCAGGGCAGCAGTCGAACATTTTCTGTATTCAGAAGCCCGTACAGGACTTGCAATATGCGGTCGTGCATTTTCCTGCTGAAATGTAGGATTTCACAGGAATCGAATGAAGGGTAGAGTCACGGGTCGTAACGCATCTGAAATGTAACGTCCACTGTTCAAAGTGCTGTCTATGCGAACAAGAGGTGACCGAGACGAGTAACCAGTGGCACCCCATACCACCACGCCGGGTGATACTTCAGTACGTCGATGACGAATACACGCATCCAATGTGCGTTCACAGCGATGTCGCTAAACACTGATGCTACCATCATGATGCTGTAAACAGAACCTGGATTCATCCGAAAAAATGACGTTGTGCCCTTCGTGCACCCAGGTTCGTCGTTGAGTACACCACCGCAAGCGCTCCTGTCTGTGATGCAGCGTCAAGGGTAACCGCAGCCATGGTCTCCGAGCTGATAGTCCATGCTGCTGCAAACGTTGTCGAACTGTTCGTGCAGATGGTTGTCGTCTTACAACGTCCCACACTGTTGACTCAGGGATCGAGACGTGGCTGCCCGATCCGTTACAGCCATGCGGATAAGATGCCTGTCATCTTGACTGCTAGTGATACGAGGCCGTTGTGATCCAGCACGGCCTTCCGTATTACCCTCCTGAACCCACCGATTCCATACTCTGCTAACTATCATTGGATTCCGACCAACGCGAGCAGCAATGTCGCGATACGCTAAACCGCAATCGCGATAGGCTACATTCTGAGATTTATCTAAGTTGGAAACGCGATGGTACGCATTTCTCCTTCTTACACGAGGCATCACAACGACGTTTCACCAGGCAACGCCAGTCAACTGCTGTTTGTGTATGAGAAATCGGTTGGAAACTTTCCTCGTGTCAGCACGTTGTAGGTGTTGCCAACGGCGCCAACCTTGTGTGAATGCTCTGAAAAGCTAATCATTTGCATATCACAGCATCTTCTTCCTGTCGGTTAAATTTTGCGTCTGTAGCAAGTCATCTTCGTGGCAGTGGCCAGTAGTGTGTTTCGTAACCCCTTCATATCTCTGCCAGCCATCCGAAAACAAATAATTGACTCCCTGAAGATTTCTCTCCCATCCTGCACTGTCGGCGAGAGACTAGCAGCAGCCGAATTAGGGAACTACCTTCCCCCGCATAGGCTACCACTAACATCGCAACGCAAACGGCTGCATTTGGAATGGTGCCCTGACCTGGGTGCAAGGTCTCAAATTGTGGTCAGCGATGGATCACGGTTGAGCACTGCGCTTACCACCATCGTTAGCGAGTATGGCAGCGAATTAAGGACAGTTCCAATACCTACAATGATCTGTAGAGGCACGGTGGTGTTATTCTGGGCGTCATGGTGTGGGAAGCCATCGGGTATGACTTCAGGTACAGCCGTGTTCAAAAGGTATCCGAACAACCTGAATTGCATTCGCATGCAACCCACATAACACAGCTGTGTAGCAGGTCATCTAATCGCTCCTTGGTACCGTCGTTTTACTATTGAAAATGGTTCCAACAAGTCACCACTAGAAAACACTGCTCTGCATCGCAATAACTCAGGATGTAAAGTAATACTACGATACTACAAATATCAGGGAACACCTTATCACAGATAAAGACTGTCCTTAAGGCTTGTAAGCTCACATTTATTACAATTAATGACATACCTGAAATGTTACCACTCTCATTATTACGTCAGATACGTAACGCACGTAGTAAGTTCGTCGTATTCATGATATCCTCTTCAAAGTGACATACCGTACTTATTATTTAGCACAAAATGACATTAAAAATTAAAGTTATTCACGAGCAGCTAGTTTAGAATATGTATGAACTTCAAATGACACGACGAACCGTCTCGTTCTGCATATGGATTCAAACCCAGGTCATGCAGACTAAGCAAAGATTTCGTGACTGACGAAAACTAACAGTCATTCCTGATTAGGTATACAGAGAGTGATATACCTCGATTTTAGACAGTATCAATTAGCAAATACCAACTTTAAATTACATAACGTAAACATAGTTAACGGACCCGAATTCCTACCCTGCACCTATTGTCCCTGTTAACGAACTACGAGAGATGTTAAATATTGCTTCTTAACAAGTAACTTATTTGAAATACCGAGAGGTAAAGCTTTGTGTTGGACAGGGATTCGACCCCAGAACCTAATCGGATAGATATCGAAGCACAAACAACTGTGACATATCGCAGTTTCTCCGCAGTAGGTAGATGTTTTAACTGAAATGACGAGACAAAACACTAATTTTTTCCTTCCAAGGACTCCAACCCGACACCTATCGCTGTTATGTTCTAGAGAAAACGAACGTTAAATATTGGTTTGTTGCACCAGCAGCGACATGTGAGCATGTTTGAACTAGAAATAATATGACGAAGAGTTCAGTGCTGACTGGGAATAGAGCCCCACACATATCGTTGTTGACTACACGCAAAGACACGTCAGCTACGGAATTTTTCTCCACCAGCAGCTCGGAATAACATCTGGAACTTACAGTGATCTCGCAAATAGTTCTGTGTCTCACTGGGAGTCAAAAACGTCAAATATCGTTAGTGTTGACAACGAATGAAAATACATTAAAAATGGAAATTATTATCCACCAGCAGATAGGTGTTCTCATGCTAGATCTTGATAATACATAATGAAATCTTTAGTGCCGGGCCAGGATTCGAACCCATTCACGCGCAATATGTGGAGATGTTGAGGAATCTGCAGTTTTGAAAAGACAACAAATTGT
Organism: Schistocerca americana; assembly: GCF_021461395.2. Taxonomy (NCBI): domain Eukaryota; kingdom Metazoa; phylum Arthropoda; class Insecta; order Orthoptera; family Acrididae; genus Schistocerca; species Schistocerca americana. The sequence continues at coordinate 744,547,242 of NC_060122.1, read as the reverse complement.
AGCCGAGCTGTATTGTCACGAAGGTAACAAATTCCGCGTTAAGGGCGGTCTGAGTTGCATTCTCACTTCAGAACCAATTTTTATCAACATACAGAAGCTCGAAAAAAAGATGGAATAAGTATCCTGTGAGCCTACATAGCGTTTGTTTCGTCACTAGAAATAAATAACTAGTATAAGAAAAGTTAATGGTGATAGAGTTTCTACATGTAGCCACTCCAGACTTTATTGTGGCTCAACCTAACGTCTACTTGGTAGAGAAGGAATATCATTTTTAATGTGAATTTCAGACCACAACGCCATTATATCTTCTTCACTTGGAGTAGCCAGAAGGGAATGGAATCTGTCTCTCCCTATCTAAAATCACTGACCGAAGTTGGAATCGAACCCAGACCATAGATATATGAACCTCTCATCAGCCCAACAGACCACCAAAGCCTCTGCTGAGTCGCTCATTTTTCTATCATAACACCGTTGTGCCACGCTGGCTGAGAATTCTGACACCCAGGCTCCCTCTATCAATTTGCAGAATGTTCAGAAAATTCATTTACTTGGTTGACCGAATCACCATGAACTAGCTGCCTCGGCTGCCCAGTGCATACATTCAACTTTATTTTGTAATCAGCAAAATAAAATCACGTAACTGCACCCAACGCAGAACTGCCAAGAGTGTAGGATGCAGAAATTTAAATAGGAAGTGTTCCTTTCCACTTGACCTACTGTATTGCGCTACCTGTTCGTTGAAAACGTCGTGCAGTGCAAAAGAAAAGGTATAGCTGTTTGTCTGTCATAAGTATTGACCTGGCCATATGCATTATCCCACAGCGCTGTGGAATGCAGAAGGTCTGGAGGAATTGTTCTTCATTTCTGGCGCCGTTAAACTATGTGTCGGCTAGTAGCGTAATGGTAAGCATCGCGCACGGTAGGTAAGATGTGGCGAGTTCGAGTGCATTCACTGCTTTTTTTTTTGAAACGCAATTCTGCTGTCTGCTAAAGTTATCAATCTAATAGAACTTGTAACATAATTCCCTTCACTTCTCAACCCAAAATAGTCGTATGTGGAAAAAGGGCTAACTTCTGCGACATTTTGTTCATTTCAGGTTTAACAGACAGCCAGACAGTAGATGCATCTCGAAACTTTTGTATTATGTATGGGTAGAGCGCATCATGCCAAAATACGTCGGAAAAGTATTTTATACATTAGCTGTCGTCTGGTAGTGGCATTTTATTCTTCTTCAAACCTTGTTTGAGAGCTTTAACTCAGAACTAGTTTTCTACATGCATGCAATCAATAAACTGCATGTGCATTTTCAGACTCTTATAGATAACATCAGAGAATTCGCATACGTCGTTGATGATTAATTTCTCTCTCATGTTTACTATTGTTTTAACAACATTAGAGGAAACCTTACGAAAAATGTGAAATGTATTATAAAAATTGAAATAAAACTACCCACGATAACCTTACGACGGAAGTCTGTTTTAATAAAACTGAGCATCTGTACAAAAGCGTGCCTCTATCGACACAAATTGGTAAAACACTACTCACTTAGATTTTGATTGGGTTTGTGTTTAAGTGGTATGCTGTGTCATACTCAAGATGTATGCAAATGTGGCATTTCATAAATAAAGTTATGTATTCCTAGAGACCCAAAATTTGCTTGTCAGCAGCGGAAAGAGGCGTTACCTGTTGTGCAGCATTGTAAGTTTTTCACCATTGCACTATGAGCCGAAAGTATTTTCTTGCGATTTCCTTATCGATGTTTGATCTGACTGTTTGTAGCTCTTTCATAGAAGGGATAAAAAAGCTACATTGAGTGAGACCGGAACTGCGAACCATACCAGACGCTCTTTCACAGGTCAGCACATTACCACAGAGCTGGGGAAGATGTACGTGTCTCAGCTTCCTCTTACGAGACCAGTAGTGGCTAGAACTCGTAAACCGCTCTTTGAAGGACGAGATTAGTTGCGATTTCCACGTGCAACTACTTTCCTGGGCTGAAAACCGTAAATTTACAATCTTTTGTTACACCTCAAGCGATAATAACTCAGATTATTCAATGGAAATGACAGGTAAAATCAAGTGAACTTTGAGCCTTAATTCTGTGCACACCAGGAAGCAACTCGTCGATCATAGAGTTGCCAAAAATACATTGCCTTGTTGCCAAATCTCAGTTACAATACCAGCAGGAAGAAGACGATCCGATGTGATCTTACAGCGGGCTGGGAAGTGACCATAGCTGGTGTCTCCAAGTCGCGGCTGCAACGGCTTGGAATACGTAATGCGTCTGATTCGCATTTCTGTAACTAGGTTTAGAGACTGGAGCGTAGTTACTAATAATACTCAGAACTGACTGCAAACTAAGCATCATAAATCAGTAACTCTCATAGTTTTTTTCATATTTCTTTCTTAAGTGTACTCAAAACTAAGAAACTCATTCACAGACGTTTTCGTGCCTCGCCGATAGTCGAGCACAACAAACAAATAAAAAAAAAAGAATGTGTGTGTGTGTGTGTGTGTGTGTGTGTGTGTGTGTGTGTGTGTGACAGAGAGAGAGTGCGAGAGAGAGAGGGAGAGAGAGAGATAAAAATCAAAAAGAATGAGAGAGAGTAAAACATTATAATGAAATTGAATCGTGGTATGTAAAGAAATCTTTCATTAAAATGACACGTTCCATATCATTGCGAAATATCGTATTCATGATCTATGAAACAAGAGTTAATCTAATGTAATCTAATCTGATTATATCATATTGATGACTAGCCATGAAGAGTAATGAATTACCGAAATTTTTGCTAATACCAGTAACAAAATCTAAACTTGAAAATCAAAGTCGATAGTTTTGTAATAAACCAGGACTTTTATCAAGACCCTCTCGTCCCTGTTAGCTAACAACGAAAGATGTCTGAAACACCTCTATTCTGAAGTAACAAAGTTTGCATGCATTTAAAGATGAAGTGCATGATGTGAAGTTCTGTGGCGGAGATACGAACCCGACAAGTAATCGGATTGTTAACTGAGTAAAATCAAATGTTTCGTATCGGATTTTCTTACCAGCTGCTAGGTTTTTGAATCTAAAATAAGGATACAACCTTTTGTGCCTAAGCGACAATCGAACTGCACACCTACCTTGGCTCCACGAATATAGCTTAAGTATCAGTTGCTTACTCACCCATAGTAAGATATGTGCGTGTTTGACCTGAAATAACGACACAGGCATTAAAAATGTACGTTAATTTTCACTAACAGGCCGGTGTGCACGTGATAGGGCTTGAAATGAAATTATGAATATTTTTGTACTGGATCAGGATTCGGACCCACATACTTACCATTGGAGGAGACTTAGAGAAGATTGCAGTCTTGAGAAAAGGAACGAAATGATTGAACTATACTGTTCCGAGAGATTCAGATCCTCGAAAGAGGAGATACGAATTCGAATCACAGTCCAGCACCAAATTTTTCAACGTCTCTAGTTGAATCTAGCACAAGTAAAGTAAGAGCCCTGTTCCTTTAAATGGTTATCGGTTCATCAAATAAAATAAAATTTTCTAATGTAAGTAAGTTTACTGGCGACTATATTTCTGTTTACCGTGACTTGCGCTACGTCATTTGCCAACGTAAACCGGCTCTGCCCAGTTGGTAATGAAGGATCGTGATGTTTAATGCGGATTCTGGATTATAACGTCTTTCTCTTGATGTTACCAGGGGTAAAGTAAATCTTTTTGTGCCTCTTAAAAGTAAATGCCTGAACCCACGCATTACACCTGTGATAGTTCGTTCTGCCAGACCATTGTGGCCACATTTCCCAGCTCCAGGAGTGGGCTGTAACAGATGATGTGCTTAGCTTACAAAATTAGTCACGGTGGAAAAAACGCGAGTCTATTAAATGGTTAAGTAGAAGCAAGCTTCTGAAGCGGAGACTATGCTATTCTCATGTCAGCAGGATGTAAAGACTCTTCTAGGCATCATAGGCTCGATGTGAAACCATTTTGAAATTTTCACAAATTCAGCAAGTTTTTTAGTTCGAGAAAATCCACTGGGAAGTGTGAAGTTACCGGATAATTCGATTATTACCGTCATTATTACTGTCATTTTCTTTATACCGCTGATGGAACACTGTACTAGAAGATCATATGATGCCTTTTGGTAACTATTGAAGTAGTTTCCCAAGAACAAGTTATTTCCCTGTCTACGGAATCCTTTTCATGTTGATATCAAACATCAGTAATTACTCGTAGATAACATTAAAACTAAAGTAATTGATGAAGACGTTACTTGATAACAAAAACGCGCTGCCTTTCTTCATTTACTTGCGCCTGGAAATGGCTATGGAGTACTGCCAAACCCAAAGGCAAGAGATCTTACTGCCTTCCGATATACGTCGCTGTCAGTTCTTCCATATGATTTGGTCGACATGACCTGTTTCAAGTTGTGTATGACAGACAATATTTTAGAAAATCAATTGTTTTCCTTTGCAATAAACAGAAAGATTTTCATTCTAAGCATCCAAGTACAAAATTTTCGCAATATTAGTTCAAATTTAATATTCGCTTCTATAATGTAGGAAAGTATTTCACAGCCGCAAAACCCGCATCCGACTCATTGACCTTACACTTAGCCGCTGACCACAAAGTCTAGCTCAGAGTAACACAAGTTTAAGTAACCTAATGTAGCAAAGACTGTTTGCCAGTGCTCTTTCTCACCGGAAAATACGCAATTCACTCATTGGGCTCCATAAGTACACTGTAACAGTAATTTCTGTGTGTACGCAATGCATATGGAGTAGAAGTTAGTGGTGTTCTCTCTTCCACTTCTGTATACAATATGCCTGACCTAAACGGGCCATTTATCATTACAGGCCCTGGGCAGTGCAACATCATACTGACAACAGTAATGTGCTTATACTGCCAACCTGACTGTTCGTTTTACCTGATTTTGTAATCATTTAAATAAAACAACATGACCCTCCAGTGGGAGATATTTCGTCCCTCTTTTCCTCCTGTGAAATTTGTCAGTAAGCGTTTTGCCTTCCAGCCAGCGAAATGCGGCAGAGTACGGCCGGTAAATGATTCACAAATCACGATTTAGTGCCGTTAAGACGATTTATTTACACGTCATAAGACTGCACATGGGTGCAATCGATTTTGAGGAGCGAAGTGTTTGTTATCTTACTTTTGTGACAGGTGCGCATAAGTGATTTCCAAAGACTTTTTATTGTGCTGAAATAATATTTTGTCACAAAGTAACAAGGTAAATGTTTTATCCGTATATATTTTGTAGGAAACTGTAATCGTGATGGAAGATTATACACTTGAATGTTTGACACAACTGGTAGGAGAAAACGTTGAATATTAACCAAACCCCGCGCCTCCTCTCCATATCCTCCTATGACACGAGCACGGGATTCTCCTCGCATACCGATGCAGACCTGTTCCTAGCACAGCCGAGAATTGGCAACATCGTCACAAACATTAGGCAACACTGTGACAGTGCAATCACTTCCTCGTATGGTACTGAACTGACTCGCTAAATTCACTTGATATTCCCTTTCCATTTGAATGTTCAAATGTGTGTGAAATGTTATGGGACTTAACTGCTAAGGTCATCAGTCCCTAAGCTTACACACTACTTAACTTAAATTATCCTACGGACAGACACACACACCCATGCCCGAGGGAGGACTCGAACCTCCGCCGTCCATTTGAATGACTCGTGCTATATAATCCTCAAGTAAACTAAGACACCGAGACAGAAAATTCAATTTTTTGCCTAAAGAAATGCTATTCTTCACAAACGTGACAACGTTTATTATCTTTCACGGTGCGTTATGAAGCTGAGCGTCAAATACCATGATGAGAGTGGCGTATATGCAGCAGTGTGTCCGTAGCCAGGTGGTACCGCCGTGTCTTGGGTCCGAACGGCTCAATCAGTCGTCAATCGTATCCCTCGTAGGGGCCATTGTATGCGAGCTTTTTTTTCTGATATATTTTATGGAGCTGAGAATTTCCAGAAAAAATTCTGTATCGAAATCGGAAGAAAACCATTAGACATCAAATCCTCTTGGTAGCTCGACTCAGTAAGTTGTGTTAATGGTCACAGATCTTGGCTTTCTGACTGCCAAGCTGCTTCGCAATACCAGCATGTCTGAAGAAATTCGAATCGACCATTAGCCATACGAATTTCAATATTGTTCTTCACTTAAGACTCACATGCCAGGGTGATAAGTATGAAGGAAATGAACCTCTTGATTACTATAGGTACTCTATGCTAAATTTCCACAGAAGCAATTAGGAACCCCCTGCAGACATTTGCTAACAGCGGCTCTAGCGACTTACTTTCTCTCTGGGTAGCTTCAAATATGGGCAATTTTGTCGCCTTAAATCCAATTGAGTATTTTAAATATCACTTGTGAACGGCGTTCACTTCTCCATTAATTAAGGTATAGACCTCAAAACAAGCAATTTGTCTGAGTAGCTATAGAGCAGGTACTGATAGGTATTAACACAATCTTTTGCATCCATTTACCATAGAGAATCAAAGAATGAAATCAAACACATTACATTGCATTTACTCTCTGTGCCTTGACTAACACATATGAATCCATGACAATAATAAAGTATTTGAGGAACATCCCGTGAAAGGAAAAAGAACAGAATGTGAAGCTTTAATTGTAGTGCACTGGATCAGAAACAACGAAATTAATTCTGTGCCACATTGATGTATTGCATTCTAGTGTCATAAAATAATCATCAAATAAAAACGGTTTTGTGCCTCCTTTGCTATCAAGAGTGAAACACAAATCGTAGGCGCTTCAGTCTGGAACCGCGTGACCGCTACGGTCGCAGGTTCGAATCCTGCCTTGGGTATGGATGTGTCTGATGTCCTTTGGTTAGTTAGGTTTAAGTAGTTCTAAGTTCTAGGGGACTGATGACCATAGATGTTAAGTCCCATAGTGCTCAGAGCCATTTGAACAAATCGTAGACGGATTTTATGGGTCGCCACTCAACAACGTTAAAGCATTTTACATGGTCGAGTGTCCGGAGTGGAGCAGACGTTGTCAGCAGAAGACGAGACAATGCAATGCCTCAGCCCCCGCCGGTAGGCAGCAAACGGGTCCCAGAGAACTCACGCATGCGGTCTTCAGAGGCAGATGGTGGCAAAGAAATCTTTCGCTAAAACATTGTTGGACCAAACTGTTATTACCAGTGTGACAGAAAGCGAAATTTATTGTAGATTCGCTTGAATTACACTCATAGCTTCAGCACTGAGAGGAAAGGGGCGATAAAGACTTTGTTGGCGTGTGCTTTTATTTCCCAGACGTCGTATTAGCTAGTTTCGCATTTGATCTCAGGACTACGGTCGTAGTGAGGAATGAAGTACTATGACTGAAGTCAAGACTTCCTCTGGGAAGTGCTGCAGTCTACAATGTTGCCAGATCGAGCATATTCCCGGACATAGTGTACCACCATAGCTCTAATGCTGTACTGATTTATTTTGCTTTTGTTTCATTTAATGTTACATTGCTGTGCTTCTGTAAATGTGTTTGTTTGAATAGATAACACAAAACTGTATACTCCTTTCTCTGTTAAAACTTTGATGTCATGATTTGATTGTATGCTGTGTAGCATAACTGTCATTTATATTCTTTGTCCCATTTGGAGAGAACAAAACTTAATATATATAATTGTAATTTCTGTGTGAATATTTTTTTGTAGAAATGTCTATATGTGCAAATATTCTGTTTTGTTTAAAATGATTGTTTACTGTTATGTAAACTGCTGATCCTCACTTAGGGTTCTTAGTTAGTTTGTATGTAAAAGGCGTAGTGGTTCCCCTCGGGAACGGAACTGTGTAGCGCGCGGAAATTGTGGTTGGCCTAGGTGTAAAAGGTGGAACTGATAGTCAGTCGGGGACGAGCAACGAGTCGGAGACGAGCTACGAGTCCGTGCACTGCCATGTAAAAGATGCATATTGTTCTGCTTCCGAAAGAGGCTTTTTCTGCTACTTTCCAATGCCTCGGATGGATGGATAAATAGCTGGAACGATTCTGGATTTGGTATTCTTCATCGCCACCAAGAAGGGCCAGAGTCCAGCAATCCTGCCTACGAATCCACCTACCAACATGCAGTTACCACCACGTTGCGCAATCACTGTAACGTAATACTATAATGATGTACAGTGAAGGATTAGCTTAATGGATGTGTTATTGTGCTCAAATATAAGGTAAATTTTATCTGAATTTATGTACCTACCTTGATTTTTCTCCTCATCATAACACCTCTCAGGGTCCTCTCCGTTTGAACTAAAGTGATTACCGAGTGTCCTTACTGAAAGTACATTAAAACCCAGTTTTCTTATTAATGTCCCTTGAACATAGTAAAGAGAAAGTTAAAGTTAATGTGGCAAGAGAGTGAGTTAAAGTTAATGATGCTTACTGAAATAATTTTCCTAGTAAAACTGATTATTAATGTATTGTTGCCAACTTCAAATTAAAATTTCTCCAGACTGAGGCTTATAAAGTTTTGATTAGTAAATGATCACATTACTGACTGTTGTTAATCGCAGAAAGTGAATCAGTATCTTATATAAATGTTAATTTTATGTCTCACAGTAGTAAAAGTGGAAAACTGCATAGTAGGAAATTATATGTTCATGTTTGCTAAGTGTTTGTCTCTCTTGTGTATTAGAAGTGCATATTAATAGTAATGTTCTAAAGACCATTCACTTTGTGTAAGCCCTGAAAGTAATAGTGTGTTTCAGTATCTGTTATAATTTTGCAAATAGTTTCTGCTGCTTTAACTGCTAGCTTCATTCTTAACGTAAACAAATGTATGTGTCAGAATTCACTGCACTTCCGTGTGACAAAGTATAGGTTGTGTTTATCCACTAAAATTACTAATAACTATTTTCTTGAACGATAATGTTAATCATTCTCTTGCCTAGTTAGGCTGGCGACCGTTTTCTTTCTCATTTGAACAGTACAGATAGACAAAATTTTGTTCGTACTGTTCAAATATTTACGTAATTCTGACTTTCATTTTCGATAAGCCATTCCCGTTAGGTACAGCACGGTCAACCTAACAAAATTCCTCTCAGAGGGTAACACTGCTCTGTTGCTATATACCATAACTGCCTTAACAAAATAGTTTTATTTCATAACCTGTTTCCAGTTTTAAGGTTATGGTACAGTAATAGCAGACGGAAGTGTTATAATAGGATTCTGAGAGGAGCACGACTGTATTGCCCACCTTAAGTGAACGACTCGGTGGTCAATTTTTTGCTCTAAGACTGTATCTACAACACATATTGCACGCTGAAGACCCAGAAGAATTAAAAAACAAAAGCTGTTTATGAGAGCAACGTTAACTATAGCGTTCGAAGTATTCATAGTATCGTATACGTGTGTGTAAATGCCTTCCAATGCCCACTCAAGGAAGACAAGGATACACAGTCTAGCTTCGATATTATAAATTCGCCTCAGTTTGCGGATGAACTCAGACTTAGGTTGATAATCATTTAGAATATTTAGTAGTACTGTACCCATTGGTGTTGTTTTCAACCAATGATTCCCTCACCTTTGCTATCAGTGCTATCAGACAAAAAGATCAACCTGACACAAACTGCGGGAAGTTTGCTTTACAAACTTCGTACCTGGATAATGAGCTTTTTCCTATTTGAGATGTCTGTGAACACTGCTGATTGAGACGATTTAAGAAGAAACTAAATTCCTTCAGCTACGACAATATTTAAAGTAGTCGTCTTAACGGCAATAAATCGTGGTTTGTGAATCGTTTACCGGCCGTACTCTGCCGCATTTCGCTGGCTGGAAGGCAAAAAGCTTACTGACAAATTTCACAGGACGAAAAGAGGGACGAAATATCTCCCACTGGAGGGTCATGTTGTTTTATTTAAATGATTACAAAATCAGGTAAAACGAACAGTCAGGTTGGCAGTATAAGCACATTACTGTTGTTAGTATGATGTTGCACTGCCCAGGGCCTGTAATGATAAAGGGCCCATTTAGGTCAGGCATATTGTATACAGATGTGGAAGAGAGAGCACCCCTAAATTGTAATCCGTGTGCATTGCATACACACAGAAATTACTGTTACAGTGTACTTATGGAGCCCAATGAGTGAATTGCGTATTTTCCGGTGAGAAAGAGCATTGGCAAACAGTCTTCGCTACATTAGGTTACTTAATCTGGTGTCACTCTGAGCTAGAATTTATGGTCAGCGACTAAGTGTAAGGTCAATGAGTCGGATGCGGGTTTTGCGGCTGTGAAATACTTTAATACATTATAGAAGCGAATATTAAATTTGAACTAATATTGCGAAAATTTTGTACTTGGATGCTTGGAATGAAAATCTTTCTGTTTATTGCAAAGGAAAACAATTGATTTTCTAAAACATTGTCTGTCATACACAACTTGAAACAGGTCATGTCGACCAAATCATATGGAAGAACTGACAGCGACGTATATCGGAAGGCAGTAAGATCTCTTGCCTTTGGGTTTGGCAGTACTCCATAGCCATTTCCAGGCGCAAGTAAATGAAGAAAGGCAGCGCGTTTTTGTTATCAAGTAACGTCTTCATCAATTACTTTAGATTTAATGTAATCTACGAGCAATTCCTGATGTTTGATATTAACCTGAAAAGGATTCTGTAGACAAGGAAGGAACCGTGATGGGTTAGTATCTCTGTCACAGAGCGTCACATCATGCACTTCATCTTTAAATGCATGCACACTTTTTTACTTCCGACTAGAGGTATATCATACATCTTTCGTGGTTAAATAACAGGTACGAAAGGGTCTTGACAGAAATCCCGGTTTATTACAAAATTTGTTGTCTTTTATTTTCAAGTTTAGATTTGGTTACTGGTATTGGCAAAAACTTGGGTACTTCATGACTCTTCATGGCTAGTCATCAACATGATATGATTAGATTAGATTATATTAGATTATTTCTTGTTTCATAGATCATGAACACGATATTTCGTAATGATGTGGAACGTGTCATTTTAATGAAAGATTTCTTTACATACCACGATTCAATTTCATTATAATTTTTTACTCTCTCTCTCTCTCTCTCTCTCTCTCATTCTTTTTGATTTTTATCTCTCTCTCTCTCTCTCTCTCTCTCTCACACACACACTCTCTATTTCACACATACACACACACACACACACACACACACACACACACATTCTTTTTTTTTTTATTTGTTTGTTGTGCTCGACTATCGGCGAGGCACGAAAACGTCTGTGAATGAGTTTCTTAGTTTTGAGTACACTTAAGAAAGAAATATGAAAAAAACTATGAGAGTTACTGATTTATGATGCTTAGTTTGCAGTCAGTTCTGAGTATTATTAGTAACTACGCTCCAGTCCCTAAACCTAGTTACAGAAATGCGAATCAGACGCATTACGTATTCCAAGCCGTTGCAGCCGCGACTTGGAGACACCAGCTATGGTCACTTCCCAGCCCGCTGTAAGATCACATCGGTTCGTCTTCTTCCTGCTGGTATTGTAACTGAGATTTGGCAACAAGGCAATGTATTTTTGGCAACTCTATGATCGACGAGTTGCTTCCTGGTGTGCACAGAATTAAGGCTCAAAGTTCACTTGATTTTACCTGCCATTTCCATTGAATAATCTGAGTTATTATCGCTTGAGGTGTAACAAAAGATTGTAAATTTACGGTTTTCAGCCCAGGAAAGTAGTTGCACGTGGAAATCGCAACTAATCTCGTCCTTCAAAGAGCGGTTTACGAGTTCTAGCCACTACTGGTCTCGTAAGAGGAAGCTGAGACACGTACATCTTCCCCAGCTCTGTGGTAATGTGCTGACCTGTGAAAGAGCGTCTGGTATGGTTCGCAGTTCCGGTCTCACTCAATGTAGCTTTTTTATCCCTTCTATGAAAGAGCTACAAACAGTCAGATCAAACATCGATAAGGAAATCGCAAGAAAATACTTTTGGCTCATAGTGCAATGGTGAAAAACTTACAATGCTGCACAACAGGTAACGCCTCTTTCCGCTGCTGACAAGCAAATTTTGGGTCTCTAGGAATACATAACTTTATTTATGAAATGCCACATTTGCATACATCTTGAGTATGACACAGCATACCACTTAAACACAAACCCAATCAAAATCTAAGTGAGTAGTGTTTTACCAATTCGTGTCGATAGAGGCACGCTTGTGTACAGATGCTCAGTTTTATTAAAACAGACTTCCGTCGTAAGGTTATCGTGGGTAGTTTTATTTCAATTTTTATAATACATTTCACATTTTTCGTAAGGTTTCCTCTAATGTTGTTAAAACAATAGTAAACATGAGAGAGAAATTAATCATCAACGACGTATGCGAATTCTCTGATGTTATCTATAAGAGTCTGAAAATGCACATGCAGTTTATTGATTGCATGCATGTAGAAAACTAGTTCTGAGTTAAAGCTCTCAAACAAGGTTTGAAGAAGAATAAAATGCCACTACCAGACGACAGCTAATGTATAAAATACTTTTCCGACGTATTTTGGCATGATGCGCTCTACCCATACATAATACAAAAGTTTCGAGATGCATCTACTGTCTGGCTGTCTGTTAAACCTGAAATGAACAAAATGTCGCAGAAGTTAGCCCTTTTTCCACATACGACTATTTTGGGTTGAGAAGTGAAGGGAATTATGTTACAAGTTCTATTAGATTGATAACATTAGCAGACAGCAGAATTGCGTTTCAAAAAAAAAAGCAGTGAATGCACTCGAACTCGCCACATCTTACCTACCGTGCGCGATGCTTACCATTACGCTACTAGCCGACACATAGTTTAACGGCGCCAGAAATGAAGAACAATTCCTCCAGACCTTCTGCATTCCACAGCGCTGTGGGATAATGCATATGGCCAGGTCAATACTTATGAGAGACAAACAGCTATACCTTTTCTTTTGCACTGCACGACGTTTCCAACGAACAGGTAGCGCAATACAGTAGGTCAAGTGGAAAGGAACACTTCCTATTTAAATTTCTGCATCCTACACTCTTGGCAGTTCTGCGTTGGGTGCAGTTACGTGATTTTATTTTGCTGATTACAAAATAAAGTTGAATGTATGCACTGGGCAGCCGAGGCAGCTAGTTCATGGTGATTCGGTCAACCAAGTAAATGAATTTTCTGAACATTCTGCAAATTGATAGAGGGAGCCTGGGTGTCAGAATTCTCAGCCAGCGTGGCACAACGGTGTTATGATAGAAAAATGAGCGACTCAGCAGAGGCTTTGGTGGTCTGTTGGGCTGATGAGAGGTTCATATATCTATGGTCTGGGTTCGATTCCAACTTCGGTCAGTGATTTTAGATAGGGAGAGACAGATTCCATTCCCTTCTGGCTACTCCAAGTGAAGAAGATATAATGGCGTTGTGGTCTGAAATTCACATTAAAAATGATATTCCTTCTCTACCAAGTAGACGTTAGGTTGAGCCACAATAAAGTCTGGAGTGGCTACATGTAGAAACTCTATCACCATTAACTTTTCTTATACTAGTTATTTATTTCTAGTGACGAAACAAACGCTATGTAGGCTCACAGAATACTTATTCCATCTTTTATCTGAGCTTCTGTATGTCGATAAAAATTGGTTCTGACTGGGAATGCAACTCAGACCGCCCTTAACGCGGAATTTGTTCCCTTCGTGACAATACAGCTCGGCTACAATATGTTGTTTGTTCAAAACTTCAGATTCCTCAACATCTCCACATATTGCGCGTGAATGGGTTCGAATCCTGGCCCGGCACTAAGGATTTCATTATGTATTATCAAGATCTAGCATGAGAACACCCATTTACTGGTGGATAATAATTTCCATTTTTAATGTATTTTCATTCGTTGTCAACACTAACGATATTTGACGTTTTTGACTCCCAGTGAGACACAGAACTATTTGCGAGATCACTGTAAGTTCAAGATGTTATTCCGAGCTGCTGGTGGAGAAAAATTCCGTAGCTGACGTGTCTTTGCGTGTAGTCAACAACGATATGTGTGGGGCTCTATTCCCAGTCAGCACTGAACTCTTCGTCATATTATTTCTAGTTCAAACATGTTCACATGTCGCTGCTGGTGCAACAAACCAATATTTAACGTTCGTTTTCTCTAGAACATAACAGCGATAGGTGCCGGGTTGGAGTCCTTGGAAGGAAAAAAGTGATGCTTCGTCCCGTCATTTCAGTTAAAACATCTACCTACTGCGGAGAAACTGCGATATGTCACAGTTGTTTGTGCTTCGATATCTATTCTATTAGGTTCTGGGGTCGAATCCCTGTCCAACACAAAGCTTTACCTCTCGGTATTTCAAATAAGTTACTTGTTAAGAAGCAATATTTAACATCTCTCGTAGTTCGTTAACAGGGACAATTGGTGCAGGGAAGGAATTCGGGTCCGTTAAATATGTTTACGTTATGTAATTTAAAGTTGGTATTTGCTAATTGGTACTGTCTAAAATCGAGGTATATCAATCTCTGTATGCCTAATCAGGAATGACTGTTAGTTTTCGTCAGTCACGAAATCTTTTCTTAGTCTGCATGACCTGGGTTTTAATCCATATGCAGAACGAGACGGTTCGTCGTGTCATTTGAAGTTCATACATATTCTAAGCTAGCTGCTCGTGAATAACTTTAATTTTTAATGTCATTTTGTGCTAAATAATAAGTACGGTATGTCACTTTGAAGAGGAAATCATGAATACGACGAACTTACTACGTGCATTACCTATCTGACGTAATAATGAGAGTGTTAACATTTCAGGAATGTCATTTATTGTAATAAATGTGAGCTTACAAGCCTTAATGACAGTCTTTATCTGTGATAAGGTGTTCCCTGATATTTGTAGTATCATAGTGTTACTTTACATCCTGAGTTATTGCGATGCGGAGCAGTGTTTTCTAGTGGTGACTTGTTGGAACCATTTTCAATAGTCAAGCGAATGTACCAAGGAGCAATTAGAGGACCTGCTAGACAGCTGCGTTACGTGGGTTGCATGCATATCAGGCGAAATGCAATTCAGGTCGTTCGGATACTTTTGAGCGTGACTGTACATCGCGGAGAACCTGCAGTCTCACATGTTACCTCTCCAGTCTTATTTTCGTGGTGCCGTTTCCATCAGGCTCGACCATACATGGCATGTGTCTCTACTACCTGTATGCGTAATGTTTAGGTACTTCCAGGTACTTCCATAGCCAGTAGTATCCCCAGATATCTTCCATAAAGTGCATGTGTAGGATCAGCAAGACGGTCAACTCAGTCCCAACGCCAGTATCGAAGATATCAAGGACCAATTATAATAGTTGAGCACCAGTTTTCTCTAGGAAAAACTACAATGGCTTTACCACATTCTTTCAAAACGAATCAGAGCATGCATTGAGGCCAAACAGGGTCAACATCATAGATATAAGTGGGGTCACACTGCTCAATGCTTGGTAAATTTGAGTCTTGTAATCGCTGAAGAATCATGTACCCCCTCAACCCGTGAACATTCATTTAGTTTTCTCCTCCTGGATGCTTCACCTCTGTTTGGCAGGCAGTGCAGGAAGCTATATTAGTAACAATGGTCTGCCACAGAGACCTGTTCTTGCTACACTCTTCAATTTAGGGAGTGAATTCTGTCGACCAACGTCGAGGTCCAAGGGGATGTCTTGAGGAACGAATGTAGCATAAAAACTCAATGTCAGTCACTCTACGGAAATGTCCATCAACGCTCTGTAGGGATTAACGCCTGCCGCTAGGCTACCCGTCCTACGCAACTTGTCACCACTGCCGTGAGTGCTCTCCATGTTCTCCATGGAGTCGTTGCTACAGGCGTGGACGCGTTAAACGTCACATATCGTTATAAATGCTGTGAGGTCTGTTGTGAGGATTTTCGCTTGCAAGCCGTCAACTTATAAACTCATATTACACGTACTGTGGAAATTAACAGTGGAGTATGACATTAATTCGAGAATAATTAATACCTAAATGACATAAAACGTCGTTTTATTTTGGAAGCTATTACTGAAAGTCACCTTTCAAGCTATTCGTTTTTTACGCAAGTTGTGTATCGCTAAGTTATTGTAAAGACTTCCTGTGAATTTTTTTTTTCTCGACCGCTAGGAATACCACAGTCTCGGGCTCGTGAAGTGATAGTCGATATTTTGGAAATATCGTGAGATGACGTATCAGTTGCCAGCACGCAGGGTTCGGTAAAAGCATATCCCGCTGAAGGCTAGACAAAGCCGTTCCGTTTTTTGTCCTGGACCTTCACGCCTGTCAGGACTGTGCACTGTGCACTAAGTGGAGGTTACGTTCCCATGACGGTTCCCATGCTACAAAGTACAAGAATTACTTTGATGTGATGGGAGTGCTTGCACCGTCTGGCATAGTTATTTCTTTTCCTTATCTCCCCCTTCCAAGACACCGTGCATTTCGTTCAAGTGCACTGCCAAGTCCTTTGCTGTCTCAAACAGAATTACAGTGTCGTCAGCAAAGTTTTTATTCTTATCGCTGAGCTTTAATTCCCTCCCCAAATTTTTCTTTCGCTTCATTTACTGCTTCAATGTACATATTGAATAAAAATTCCAAATGGCCACTTTAGAGATTTTAGGCGCTAGAACGTGTCCGAGATTACAGCTGTCGTGTATGATACGTCTTGGCAGGTAACGCCAGGTAATAACGTCGACATAAGGTATGAAGTAGCTAATTTCATGGAAAGACTCGTATAATTTATACGATAAACACTCTCCTAAAAACACATATAGAGCAAGCATAAAGCTTGTTCGACGGCTTACAGACCACGTTAAACGCCATATAAGTATCAGAGACGCAGCACACAGGGCTTATAAAAGGCATTGAATCTCTGATAATCACCTCACCTACAAGCGACTATGCAACAGGGTTACACAGTCTGTGAGAAATGCTAAACTCAGGGTCGTCCACTCGTTAACTGAGGACTTTAGTAAGCCCTCCGTTCGCGGTAAACTCCACGAGGTCTAGAAATAGGCATGTCCATCTCCACAGCTAAACTCTAGTTCGTACTGAGGTAGGACACGACAATATCGTGGTGATAACGTTAATTTTATTTGTCGACTTACTGTTGCCCCAAATAACGAACATTTTAAACCGTTCTCTGGCCTTCAGCATCTTTCCAAGAACCTGCAACCAGACGTAAAAGGAAACTGCCAAAGAAACAAGCCCATTTGCATTCCACCAACGTTATCTAAGACGTTAGAATACGTAGGTCACAATCAATTTACTTATTATTTCTCATCAAATAACCTTTTTCGAAAAAAAACGCGGCACTACGACTGCTCTGATAAAAGTGACTGACGAACTGAAACCAGCTATCAAAAAACAAGGGCGACTCTTACGTGCTTTTAGATTTGAGCAAAGCTTTCAGTACTGTCGTCTTCGACATTCTACTTGCTGTCTCACAAAATTTTTAATCCAAACATTTCGTTCTTGGTCTTACACTCGTACTGTTCCCTCTTTGTTCTTGTTCAGACTGTATATTGCTCGTCTTTCCGTGCAGCTTTCCTCTACTTTCCTTAGAATTTCGAAAATCTTGCACCATCTAACGTCATCGAAAGCATTTTCCAGGTAGAGAAAACCTGTGAACTTGTCTTGGTTTTATCTTCAGCCGCGCTTTCATTATCAACAGCAACGTCAGAATTGCCTCTCTGATGCCTTTCCCTCTCCTAAAGCCAAACTATTCGCCACCTAGTACGTCCTCAATTTTCTATTATCCTAGTCATAAACATGAATGGATGCACATTTAAGCTGATTGTACGATAATTATTGCATTTGTCAGCTATAGCAATCTTCGGAATTGTGTGGATGACGTTTTTCCGAAAGTCAGTTGGTATATCGCCAGACTCATACATTCTACACATCAACGTGAATAGTGTTTTAGCAGCCACCTCCCCCAATAATTTTAGAAATTCTGGTGGAATACAATCTATCCTTTCTGTCTCATTCTATCTTAAGTCTTCCAAAGCTGTTTTTAATTAAAATTCTAATACTGTATGGCCTATTTCTTCTCCTGTTTCTTCTTCCTTCATGTCATCAGACAATACTTCCCCTCATACACGTCTTCAGTGTACTCTTTCCACCTATTCGCTCTCTCTTCGGCTTTTAACAGTGGAATTCCCATTGCACTCATAATGTTACCACCTTTGCTTTCAGTTTCACCGAAGATTGTTTTGACTTTGCTGAGCCTGTCCTTTCGACAATCATTTCTGTTTCTACTTCTGCATGCAGTCATAAAAGCCTTGGCATACCTGCACTTCCTGTTTATTTCATTCCTACGTTACTTGTATTTCTGAATTTCCCAGAACGTATTTGTACTTCCTTCTTTCATCGATCAGCTGAAGTATGTCCTCTATTACCTATGGTATCCTCACATTTACCTTCTTTGTACTTTTTTCTTTCTTTCCAGTTTTTGTGATTTCCCTTTTTAGACGTGAACATTTCTTTTCAACTGTACTGCCCACTGCGCTCTTCCTTATGTAGTATCTATAGCCTCAGAGAACTCAGAGATATCTCTTTATTCCATAGTATCCCACATCTTTATAAAGTGATTCTTCTTGATTAGTTGTAACTTATATGCAATCATATGTGTGTAACTACAACAAATATGCTTATGTTAGACAATGAAAATGGACTCGATAAGCAAACTGAGCTATCAGTAAACGGAATCTAACCTGCATAACACTGTGAGCGTGTTGTATGAGTGTTACTTTCACTGTCATTTAAGCCCTCAACAGGCCATTACATGAAAAACTTGAAATTAACGGTTGGATAAGCTATCTGCGTATTTAAATATAAAAAACTACAGGAACAAATGAACCTGCAACAATGAAAACCTAAGCTATCTGACTGTGTTTCTGAGCAAGAATTTACAAGTGATACAGAATCTGGCATGTGTGCAACGAAATTTACTGGATTAGAGTACATGACACGTTGTGGTGTGTCAGTGTCCCTGTTTTGGCCCTACGTTTTGCACTCACATCTTTAGATGACTGCCTAATTTCTGAATCTCTGCTCGACCATGCTGTGATGTCACTGAAATCTTCCCATATCTCCCAGCCTTCTCCAAGCATTTCTCCTCATTTGGTTCTTGGTCCGTGTATTTGCTATTACTAACTGGCAATTAGTCCGTCTCCCCTGTTATTCCTAGTACCGATTCCATACTCTCCCATAATCCTTTCTTCTACTTTTTCCCTTACAACCGCACTCCAGAGCCCCATGATTGATAGATTTTCATCGGTCTGTACGTACCGAATTACCCATTCAATGTCTTCATATACAGGGCTATTACAAATGATTGAGCCGGCCGAAGTGGCCGTGCGGTTAAAGGCGCTGCAGTCTGGAACCGCAGGACCGCTACGGTCGCAGGTTCGAATCCTGCCTCGGGCATGGATGTTTGTGATGTCCTTAGGTTAGTTAGGTTTAACTAGTTCTAAGTTCTAGGGGACTAATGACCTCAGCAGTTGAGTCCCATAGTGCTCAGAGCCATTTGAACAAATGATTGAAGCGATTTCATAAATTCACTGTAGCTCCATTCATTGACATAAGGTCACGACACACTACAGATACGTAGAAAAACTCATAAAGTTTTGTTCGGCTGAAGCTGCACTTCCGGTTTCTGCCGCCAGAGCGCTCGAGAGCGCAGTGAGACAAAATGGCGACAGGAGCCGAGAAAGCGTATGTCGTGCTTGAAATGCACTCACATCAGTCAGTCATAACAGTGCAACGACACTTCAGGACGAAGTTCAACAAAGATCCACCAACTGCTAACTCCATTCGGCGATGGTATGCGCAGTTTAAAGCTTCTGGATGCCTCTGTAAGGGGAAATCAACGGGTCGGCGTGCAGTGAGCGAAGAAACGGTTGAAAGCGTGCGGGCAAGTTTAACGCGTAGCCCGCGGAAGTCGACGAATAAAGCAAGCAGGGAGCTAAACGTACCACAGCCGACGGTTTGGAAAATCTTACGGAAAAAGCTAAAGCAGAACTCTTACCGTTTACAAGTGCTACAAGCCCTGACACCCGATGACAAAGTCAAACGCTTTGAATTTTCGGCGCGGTTGCAACAGCTCATGGAAGAGGATGCGTTCAGTGTGAAACTTGTTTTCAGTGATGAAGCAACATTTTTTCTTAATGGTGAAGTGAACAGACACAATGTGCGAATCTGGGTGGTAGAGAATCCTCACGCATTCGTGCAGCAAATTCGCAATTCACCAAAAGTTAACGTGTTTTGTGCAATCTCACGCTTTAAAGTTCTTCTGCGAAAAAAATGTTACAGGACACGTGTATCTGGACATGCTGGAAAATTGGCTCATGCCACAATTGGAGACCGACTGCGCCGACTTCATCTTTCAACAGGATGGTGCTCCACCGCACTTCCATCATGATGTTCGGCATTTCTTAAACAGGAGATTGGAAAACCGATGGATTGGTCGTGGGGGAGATCATGATCAGCAATTCGTGTCATGGCCTCCACGCTCTCCCGACTTAACCCCATGCGATTTCTTTCTGTGGGGTTATGTCAAAGATTCAGTGTTTAAACCTCCTATACCAAGAAACGTGCCAGAACTGCGAGCTCGCATCAACGATGCTTTCGAACTCACTGATGGGGACATGCTGCGCCGAGTGTGGGAGGAACTTGATTTTCGGCTTGATGTCTGCCGAATCACTAAAGGGGCACATATCGAACATTTGTGAATGCTTAAAAAAACTTTTTGAGTTTTTGTATGTGTATGCAAAGCATTGTGAAAATATCTCAAATAATAAAGTTATTGTAGAGCTGTGAAATCGCTTCAATCATTTGTAATAACCCTGTACTTTCTCTGTCTCTTCATTTTCGACCTGCAATGTCGGCACGTATACGTGAACTACTGTTATCGGTGTTGGTTTGCTTTCGATTGTGATGAGAACAACTCTGTCACTGAAGGGTTCACAGTAAGTCACCCTCTGCCCTATCTTCCCGTTCACAATGAATCCTACTTCTGGTATACAATTTTCTGCTGGTGTTGATATTCCCTTATACTCATCCGACCAGAAAACCTGATCTTCTTCCATTTCACCCCACTAACTCCAACTATATCTAGATTGAGTCTTAACATTTCCCTTTTCAGAGCATCTATCTTCTTTACCACATTCAAACTACTGACATTCCATGCCCCGCTTTGTGGAGCATTATCCTTTCCTTGGTTGTTAGATAATATTTTTCTCATGGTCACCTGCCCCTTGGCAGTCCCCTCCCAGAGATCCGAATGGGGGACTAGTCCAGAACCTTTTACCAGTGGAGACATCATCCTAGCACTTTTCAATTGCAGGCCACATGTCCTATGGATACACATTGTATGTCTATAATGCAGTGGTTTACATTGCCTTCTGCATTCTAAAACCACTGATCATTGCTCATTCTTCCGCCCTTAGAGACGGTTTTCCATCCCAAGTGCAAGAGAGTGTCCTGAACCTCTGTCCGCTCCTCTGTTCTCTTACTCATACCTTACATCTCGCCAACAGCGTTTAATCATCGGAACAAAAATGTCACAACAGAGGAACGTAGTATCAGGGTTCCCACAAGGATCTGTGTGGAGCCCATTACGTTTTCCGATATGTGTTAATGAAGTGCCAAATATTTTCTCCCATTTAAAATATCATTTAAACACTGACAACCTTAAGTTACACCTGTAAGTACAAATTCACTAGCCCTGTGCTCAGCTGTCCAGCATGTAACTGCTGTCATGTTTGTTTTATCAGAGTCGAAGTTTGAAACTTAGCCCGTCTAACACTCAAGCAATCGTAGTCACAAAAGACTTATTACCCCTCAGATCAGAGGATCTGTTCCGCACGTAATCCTACATGGCACAAAAATAAGCTTTTCTTATTTTCTGGAAAGAACATGTGGAAAATTCTGGGCCATCACTTAAGGGGCACACAGTTAACAACCACAGTCTGTGAGGCATCAGCATTACTTCACTCACTGTAGAAACATAAAAAAGTATTTCCTCTCATGCTTAAAAGGAAACTTTTAGAGTCATTAATAGTCATAATTCTTTATTGCGGTGACCCCTTTCTCCAAGAACTCACATATGGGAGTCCACGCCCGCTGGAACTGGCAGTGGATGCTTGTGTAGGATTCATTTGTGACATAGACTATTTCGACCATATCACTCCTGCCTAAAGACAATTATCATGGCACTGCACCAATAAGCACAGGGTTTAAAATATCCCATGTTTGGTATATCCTCTTCTCAGCCATTACACTCCCTCTTATTTCTCTTCAATTCTTACACTGCTCTCTGATCAGAACAGAAGAAACAGTGTGAAATCCTCCCTGTACCACAACATAACACTACGATGTTCTCTAAATCATTTTCTGTATCAGGAACCCGACTTTGGAACAATCTTCCTCAAAATGTCACAGAAATTAAAGTCCTTTCCAACTTCAAACGACAGTTAATTGTCCACCTTCTATCACAATAACTGTCCCTTTCATATACTTGTCTACAGCTTGCTCTAGCCAACCCTATATTCCCCCAACACTTTTCGTTCCCAGTTGTGTACAGAGTTCAGTGTTGATATTCTGTTCATTCTTAAAGCCATTGTTACTTTTATTTCAACCTCCCAGAGTTCATCTATCCCTTCCGTTCCCGATTTTGCTAAATATAGCTTCAAATGTGCTGAACTAATCAATATCATTCTTAATGCCCTCTAATATTATAATTATTATCAATTACTATTGCTACTATTATTACTATTATTCTCAGTTATTACTATTACTATTACTAATATTATTACTGTTATTATTAATGTCAATGGAAACTTTCATTAGTGCCATTGTTATGTAATATTTTTTCATATCCATTGTTCCTGGTCAAATATAATAGACAGCCTTAAGGTCATTAAATGGACATGCTGACTAAACAATGAACAAATAAAAATAGGTAATGAAATGGTGCCTAGTTCAGATACTTTGGAACATGGTGTAAAATTCAAATCGTTTCGATACTTCTAAAAATTGCCAATTTATGCAGTTTAAGTGAAGTTTACTTGCATTCTTAAACAAAGCAAGTCTTTCACATACGTCTGAATGTCATCATTTTGGATTGCAGCGTAACCAAGTTTGCAGCTTATAACTCGACTAATTCCACCATTGTACATTTTTAATTTTTTAGAAATAATTCTTACATTCTTAATTCTTAAGTTCTTAAAATTTTTGTGTTTTGAATCCAAGTTAGCACATCTGGATTAGTTCCCCTCATCTTGTGTTTTCTAATTTCCCGTCAGTACCAACTTGGATTATTTAAATTTCCTATCACTAATATCTTCGATATTTTGGTGGCATCAGCACCACTGTGGCTGCTGAAATAAGCCCTGGATCGTACGTAGCACTTCTACCTCTTTCACATGCTGAAACAGTAAATAGTTTTTCTTCTTCTTCCGTTTCAGGGAGTGGGTGTTGGCCCACTTCAAACCAGACGAATTTAACAAAACGGTTCCCTCCCTATTTTTGTTGTTCATCCTATATCCCATCTTCCAGTTTAGTTAAGATGTATTGTATCCCGTGGCAGGTGCTCACATGGCATCCTTTTGTGGTGGTTATACCTTTTCTTGTAGTACTAGATACGTTCTGTCATTGTTGATTTCGTATCTAGTTTCTGTCTTCCCCATCACACTCTGTCTCTTAATGTTAATCTTAGAACTCACACCAAAAGCTTCATTTAGCAGTTTCACCTCTTCGTTCCTCTCCTTTTCTTAGAATCCAGTTTTCACTACCATACATAAGAGTAGGCTTAGTCACTACGTTTTGCAGTCTTACCGTTATTTCTTTCCTCATTGTTTTGTGAATGTACTTCTGTATTAGTCTTGGATATTTTCGTATCTGTCCAGAGATATTTCCGAATTTACCTCCTCCTTTATTTTATTGTTTATTACAGTTATTGGCTGTCTGACGCATTTTCCTTCCATTACCATTACCTTTGTTTTATTTGCAGATATCATTTTGTAAAATATTATTCAATTTAACCACATTTTCTTGTAAAGTGCTGTCACCCCCTCCTAAGAAAACCGATTCGTTTGCAAATAAAACATACACACACACACTCACTCACACACACACACACACACACACACACACATATATATATATATATATATATACCACTGGACCGATTTCAGCAATACTTAGCACCCATACACCTTACTGTCAGCTGACAATGACAATCATTATGGACGTAAGAACCACCTACCTATAAAAGTGCTGTTCAGTGCTGTGCCGTGATACGTCTGTGAACTCAAATGGAATACTGTTTTTACGTACACTACCACTCCCCCAACCCGCAAGGAACTCCTTGAAAAACAGCCAGCTAATCTGTATCCTGGTAAAGGAAGCCTCTGAATTGTCAAATTAGTTAAGTGGTGCTCCGATATACCAGTAATTTTGAGAGTCAACATCTATAAGCAGTTCACTAACTTTATCTCCAATACCTCTTATATTCTGATGAAATATGCTAATTCCTTCTCTATTTGGTGTTTCAATCGAGGCATTTTAAAATGACGTAGAGAAATGCGTACCACAAACCACCATAAGCAGTTTCCTACATTTTAATTATTATCGCTCTTGTGGGACGTGAGGTTATTTTGCGTGCAGCATTTGTATTACCTGTTCTACATCCTTAAGTGCTGTATAACATAGTGACGGAAAAAAATCACGACACGAAGAAGCAGTTGAGCGACATAAAAGAAATGTCGCAGACATGTTTCTACATCTGAAACTTGCCACTTCATATTTTGCGCCAGTCACCAGTCACATAAGAGTGGCATTAGACGCCCTATGAGGATGAAATTCAGGTTTGCCTTAAATACACGCTGTAGTAGTCGTGGACGTTAGTTACCTGTGAGACTGGACGTGGGGAGTTGATGTTGGTCAAGAGTGCCGTTCAGGCGACAAAGACGCCATTATGTATCACTGGTTTGAACGAGGTTGTGTAATAGAGTTACGAGAAGCAGGATGTTCCTTCTGTGAAATTGCAGAAATACTTGGCAGGAATGTAGACACTGTGCGCGATTGCTGGCAGCGGCGGTCACGAGAATGGTCGGTCGCAAGATCGGACTCCGGACAGCCACGTGGCACTACAGAGAGGGAGGACCATAGTGTTTGGCATATGGCTCTGGCACTTTGCAGTGCACCTGCTGCAGCAATCTGAGCAGCAGGTGGCACCACCGTTACAAATGGGTTACTTCAATGACAACTCCGAACCAGTCTGCAGCTCGCGGTCTAGTGGCTAGCGTTGCTGCCTCTGGATCGCGGATCCCGGCGTCGATTCTCGATTGGGTTGGGGATTTTCTGTGCCCAGGGATTGGGTGTTTGTGCTGTCCTCAGCATTTCACCATTCGTGACAGTGGCTAGATTGGACTGTGTAAAAAAAACTGGCCTGTGTAAATATTCAGGCTTCGTACAGGCGCTGATGACAAACCAATCATTATCTGCGTCTCCGAGCCAGAGGCTCTTCAGTGCGCGTTCCACTGAACCCGAACCTCCGGCACTTGCAACTTCAATAGCATCAAGGAGTCAGGGGTGAGGTGTGTCGTGTATTCTGATAAAGCTGAGTCTTCCTCAGTGCCAGTGATGGCTGTGTGTTGGTTAGAAAGAGGCTAGTTGAGGGCCTGAAACCAGCCACTGGAGTTACCGTCTCTAGTGTGATTTCGTATGAGAGCAGGAGCACTCTTGTTGTTATCCCAAATACCCTGATTGCCAATTTGTGAGTTAGTCTCGTAATTCGACCTACTGTACTGCCATTCATGAACAGCATGCCAGGCGTGTTTTCCAACAGCATAAAGCTCGTCCACATACCACTGTTGTAATCGAAAATGCTCTAAAGAGTGTCGATATGTTACCTTGACCTGCATCATCACCAAATCTCTCTCTAATTGAGCATAAGCGGGATATCATCAGAGAACAATTTCTATGTCATCCACAAACAGTATCAACCGTCCCTGTACTGACCGATCAGTTGCAACAGGCATGGACCTCCATCCCATAAATTGACATCCGGCACAGGAACAACACAATGCATGCACGTTTGCCTTCTTGCATTCAACATTCGGTCGATTACACCGGTTGTTAATGTACCAGCGATTCACATTTGCTATGGCTTATCTCACGTTTACTTTATCCTGTGTTCCCTCAATGTTTCAATGATAATCACTTGCTACCTAGACAAATGTATTTCCAAAATTTCGTTTCTCTACCTTATTTTTTTGATGCTGCTGTTCTTTTTCCATTAAAGTTATTTAGAAGATATTGTTATTTCTTTGGCTACAGAGCTTTATGTTGAGTACAGTTCTGTAGATTTGTAAGACTAGTCACATAACGGGGTGGATGGTTGAGATATACTTTGTCAGTTGTTCACCTTCTTATCCCTTGAAACGGAAGGCCTTCTGCAGTGGAACATGTGATATTTACAAATGAACTGAGTTTCCTTAACAGTAATTCCTCACTTGAAAACGTAAAACATGGAAATGACTGCAGAGATTCTGCGCTAGTCCCAGTGCACAGATGGCACAACTCAGTGCCAAGTCAGTAAACTGTGACTCAGTAGCATGTAACCTTCACTGAAACACCGAAACGAACACAAGGAGCCGGCCGTGGTGGCCGAGCAATTCTAGGCGCTTTAGTCCTGAACCGCTCGACTGCTACAGTCGCATGTTCGAATCCTGCCTCGGGCATGGATGTGTGTGATGACCTTAGGTTAGTTAGGTTTAACTAGTTCTTAGATCTAGGGGACTGATGAGCTCAGATGTTAAGTCCCATAGTGCTCAGGGCCATTTGAACCATTTGAACACAAGGACAGCAGGCCATGTCACTGGACGAGGGAGTGCACCTGTACTACTCTAACTTGTTGAAACAACCTTGCTTCACCTCCGACGGATTCTTGTAGTCTTAACCAACCCATCAGAACCGTAAAGCCTAAGTGGGAGAGGCCAACGCCATCTTGGCAAATTATAAGAACGAACTCTCCACCACACACCGTAGAGGTCACCACATCATGGGCCTCTACACATGGCAAGGAGAAGTAGCTAAAAAATGAACTGCTTCGTTACATTTTATTCCATTATTTTTATTTATTTATTTAGCTATCTTGGGCTTACATATACTTGAACAGCAACGTTCTTCTTTTCTGATCGATATCCATGATATTTCATTTTGATGATATTCAATATTCACTTTTTTAAGCCATTGTCTGTTAACAACATCTCTACTAACATTGAATGAATTTATATGCTTTTAGCAGACAGGATTAGTTGTACAGGGTGGGTTCTAGACTTACAGGGACACGATTTAATGGGACATGATTTAGAAGGGCGCAATGTAAAGGAACGCAGTTTAGAGGGTTTTATTTAAAGAGACAACTAACATGTTTTAAGTGGACAGTATGATATCGTGGCAGGTTGTGGCACAAATTGCCGAGTCACTTTAAATATGATGTCACTTCCTGTGTGAAGCTACAGCTGGGTGAGTTATACTGTCGGTCACCCAGTGGAACCCCATTCTACTCACGCGCCTGATAAGGACTTTTGATGTCAGGTTACAAAAAATGGCTCTGAGCACTATGGGAATTAACTAATGAGGTCATCAGTCCCCTAGAACTTAGAACTACTTAAACCTAACTAACCTAAGGATATCACACACATACATGCCCAAGACAGGATTCGAACCCGCGACCGTAGCAGTCGCGCGGTTCTGGACTGAAGCGCCTAGAAGCGCACGGCCACCGCTGCCGGCTGTCAGGTTACACTTCACCTCGACATTCTAGATACAAATGATCTTGAAAAGGCAATAATATGTTGCAACTGAGGCAGTTGATTGAAATATGACTAGAGCTGGACAGCATAGGGAGAGTGCACAGCTCGTAAAAAAAAATAATTTTCTCTCTGTGGGCAAAGGGTTAGGAAATAATAACAATGTTGTAGCAAGTTGCTTGTCGTTTATTAAAAAATATTTACAGTACAATTTGTTGACAATAATTTTTTCAAATTTCATTAGAAAGCTACTTTTACATATTTTGTAAGCTACAGCGCATAAGCGCCGAACAAGATTTCAACATTCTCGCGCTCTTTCCGCACAAACCACTAGTTCTAGAGAAAAAATTAATAGGAATTTTTTGGTAGGAAATTTAATATAGTTTAATTTTGTACTGCGACACGTTTTCGCTGGAGAGTGCGGTTTTCGAGTTATTCAAGAAAAATGTACAAAAGTGATATTAAATGTATTCTAACTCGGGAACAATTCTGAATAGGGCATACGTCCAAATGAATTTTTTTGTTCAGAATCAATAATATTATCACCTCGCAAAGCATGTACCTTTCCTCCTGACTCACCCTGTATATATATATATATATATATATATATATATATATATATATATAGAGAGAGAGAGAGAGAGAGAGAGAGAGAGAGAGAGAGAGGGAGAGAGAGAGACCTTTCCTCCTGACTCACCCTGTATATATATATATATATATATATATATATATATATATAGAGAGAGAGAGAGAGAGAGAGAGAGAGAGAAAGTGTAAGTAGCCTGTTTATATGTTTGTACGTTGGCAGTGCTTTAGACTACATTAATATCATTGACTGTGCTGTGCGCCCTTGCTAATAGGCTCTGTGGCGGGAAGGACTTGCAGTTACAAGCAAATAGTTAGCAGTGATGGTGGTTAGAAGCAGTGTTAGCACTAGCGATGGTCTGGACGTGTGTGTGTCATGGAGATTTACTACTGGTGGGACATGGATTGTAAAATGTGGGTAATGGAATTATTGACGATTATATAAATTTTGGAATTGGATGTCACATTTTTAAGGTGAAATCTACTAAATAAATTGTTTGCTTTGCAACAAAATCTTTCCTTTCCTAACCACATGCCTATTAGTAGTTAGAGCCTACAGTAGTTAGAATCTTTTTATTTACCTGGCTGTGTACTTGCTGCATTTGCTGTAGTTCGCGTCATGAAGATATTCTGAGGTAAGTGACTTATCAAATGTATGGGTTATTGTTAGGATTTCTTCTAATTAAGAACCATTCTTTTGCGTTAATTAATAGTCATATTGCTCTATCCTTATGGAGTGTGGGAAATAAATGAATAAGTTTGAGTTGTATTTGTCAAGAACAGTTCTGCGTACTTGCTGCATTTACTATAGTTTGTGTCATGAAGATATTCTGTGAGGTAAGTGACTTATGAAATGTATGGGTTATTGTTAGGATTTCTTCTAATTAAGGAGCATTCTTTTATGTTAATTAATAGTCACATTGCTCTATCCTTATAGAGAGTGGGTAATAAATGAATAAGTTTGAGTTGTATTTGTCTGGAACAGTTCTGTAGGTCAGATATGAAATGATAGAAAATAGCAAAGAGAAAGCATGTTCGGTTTCACTCAGCAGTTTCAGAATTAAGTAAAGACGTTTGAAATAAATGATGAAAAATTGTTGAACACAGAGATTTTTTTTGGTGAAAGCATCTTTGTGAAAAATAGGTATAAATATATATCATAAGTTAATTTTCTACAACATTGTTTTTATCTCCTAACACTTCCCCAACATTTAGAAAATTGCTTAGAACAAGCCACATCTTTTCGTCCAGCACTAGAATGAAGGCACCCACTCAAGTGGTTTAGTTAATGAGTCAAGAGAGGAGGAGGAAGGTCTTGAATCCCATTGGTCCAGAGGGTGGCCTTCATTTTCCTACCTGGTGTCCAGATGACTGGTTCCCAGTCACGTCCTTTACAGTCGACTTGACTGGTGGAGGCAGTACATCAGTTACATGGGGTGTGGACATGAATATAAGCAGCACAACTATCTCAAATGTAACATGGGACCCCTCCCAAGGTCAAGTCTAACCTGAAGTCCTTATCAGATATGTGAGGATAAGGATGGTGGTGGTGGTGATTTTGTATATACATAGTGCAACTGGCTCACTTGTAACCAGATGCCCCAGGGGCAGTCTGGGAGGAGGGGAGGGGGTTCGATAGCATCCTTTGTTCCCAAAGTAGTACAATTGTGTAACATGACACTAAAAGTCTTTCTCAGGTGCATGAGTCCCATTGTGTAACATGACACTAGAAGTGGTGTCATACCGGAATTCACTCAGCACTTTTGCTTCAGAACCTAACATGCTACCATACTGATAGGAAATATAAAATGTAATATGAGAGGCACATTAACAAATTGAAGATATTAACATCATTGCAATGAAAGCATTCTACATGAAGATATCTAGAGCAAAAAGATCAACTATTAGCAAATGTAAGAAAAATTCTACACTTATTATCTGCAGCCTTCTGTACTATGAATGTCAGAAGGTTCGTTCTCCAAATAATGTTTTCTATTTCTACTCTATTCAGTCTGAGTACTGGGCTAATGAAAACGGCTTTTCCCTGCGTGCTTCCTAATCCATCTTATTATTTTATCATTATCCCTACATGAGATACACAATGATGCTAGCCAGACAGCTGTCTGTTCTTTCATGAATAAACGGCTTTGCTTGTCTTCTAATGAGCCTCTTTTCATTTGCCCTAGCATGTTTGCTGCACTGTTATATGGATTAAACCAGTCCATTGCGACTTCAGCAGCACACTTCTTCATATGTTCGATGCCTGTTGTCAATCCTAGTTTATAAAGGGTCTAAGAACTGAAACAATGTTCAAGAACAGGATGCACTAGCACCAAGTATGCATTTTACTATAAGGATTCACTGCATTTTCATAGAAGCCTCTAACAAATATGTATTTTGCTTTAGCTTTCCCTAACACTGGTTTTAGGTGCTGGTCACATTTCATACTGCTTCTTATTAACACTAAATAGTCATATGTTGTGATGTTATCAAGATGTTTACCAATAGTAACAGAAATCTATTAGTTTTTCTGTTTTTGTATAGCCACTATCTGGCATTTATCCATATACGTGTGGTCCTCCTGCATTTCCTTATGTTCATTGAACGACGGTACTTCCCTGTGGATAACTGCATTGTTAGTGAGCTACCTCACAATCTTTTAGTGAGCTACCTTATAGTTTTTTGATCCTATCTAACAAAACATTTATGTATTTTGAGGTCCTTAGAGCTACTTTTAAGCAATCTTTATGGATACTCAATGTTACATTCGTTTGTGTGGAAGATCTGTCATCGAGCATTAAGTGCTGTCTTCATTTAGTCAAATATTCAAGGAATCAGCTAATTTACTTTTGTTTCTTTGGAAGTACATCTCTGCAGCCTGGTAGATACTGAATTCCCACACCATTCTACTGTAATATGCTGCCACAGGAGCTGAAATAAAACTGCAAATGTTATTAATACTGTGCAGTTGTAGCAAGAGTAGAATCCAAATGGATGTGGGTAGTGTTGCGTTGGGAGGGAATACGCCAAAATTTAGACATCACTCGAAATATTTATTAAAATCCGACCATTATCATATTCCAAGAACGTTTGAACACTTCACTTGCTCCCCTAAGTGAATTTTCATTCAGAAATTACCAAGCTTCTTAAGGACAATTAAGACACTAGAGCAAGCCAATCACAAATGATCATAACTTCAGTCATGCTTCAGAAACTAGCATATAACCTATTACGCTTATCTAGAAATTTACGCAAATGAAATATATATAAAGCTCCTATAAGAGGTTGCTACGGTTTGTCTCTTTCTCTACCAATGTTCGTTAGTTGTACCTTCATCAGGAACCTCACATTCATTCAGACTCCCCAAAAACTTAAAAAATTGGCAGTATTTAGAAGAGAGAACCCTCTTTGACATTTAGTTAAAGAAGCAACTCCCGGACCTTGGTGTCCGACAAACACATTCGAACATTCTCCTTACTGGCAACAAGTCACAAGAGTTCAGGTAACGGGAACGACTAGTGACACCAGACTAATTCAACCAGCACTTGGCATAGTCAAGAAAACAACGATATGTCGCTTATAAACGATACATATCGATTGACAGGGAACTTGTGAAACGGACGTAAACCATCCATAGTTTTTAACAGGCAACTTGCCGATTAATATTTATCACTAATTTAGCGTAAGGTGTCAACTACCACAATTACAAGCACTTCCTAGCTCACACTTAGCGATCTGTGGGGTCGAAATGTAACATACATAAATATCAATTCTTAAACTAAACCAAATCAGTTATAAGAAATCGCCAACATCCATGAGCACCACGCCCAGACTGACCCCTTGCCTCAAGTTCAGTTGCACAAGACAAGCAATCCATTAAATACAGTTAGCCTTGCGTTTATTCAGTTTCTTAAGCGACATGTAAAGTCTGGCCAACTGTCCGCTTATACTGACCAAAAGCACGGTGAGGGTTGCACCACAATGCCACTGCTGTGTGCCCAGATGAACACCTCCTCTCCACTCGGTGGTCAAACTCAAAGACCAAGGGACTTCATTTTGTTCCCGCCGAGTTCCACTGGCCATGGCAACGCTCTTGTTCAGGCCCTGACGGTGCAGACTTGTGCAGCAGACGCGCGATGCTGTGCAGTCGCCCACCACAACGGGAAATTTAAGCGGTGGAGCGGAGGTTAACGTTCATGACGGTACAGCAGTATCATGCAGTAATTATTCTGAGTCTGAAGGGGAGCAACAGTGTAAGAACGCATGCTACGATAGTGGAAGTACACAGCAACAATTAACCATCACATGACACAGTAGTTATGTGCCAATGCCATTTTCCATTTGGTTAGGTAAAACAGAACGGCGAAGAATGATATGGAAGATCGTCGGTCTGTTAATACACTACTGGCCATTAAAATTGCTACACCACGAAGGGGACGTGCTACAGGCGCGAAATTTAACCGACAGGAAGAAGATGCTGTGATATGCAAATGATTAGCTTTTGAGAGCATTCACACAAGGTTGGCGCCGGTGGTGACACCTACAACGTGTTGACATGAGGAAAGTTTCCAACCGATTTCTCATACACAAAAGCAGTTGACTGGCGTTGCCTGGAGAAACGTTGTTGCGATGCCTCGTGTAATGAGGAGAAATGCGTACCATCACGTTTTCGACTTTGATAAAGGTCGAATTGTAGCCTATCGCGATTGCGGTTTATCGTATCACGACATTGCTGCTAGCGTTGGTCGAGATCCAATGACTGTTAGCAGAATATGGAATTGGTGTGTTCAGGAGGGTAATACGGAACGCCGTGCTGGATCCCAACGGCCGCGTATCGCTAGCCGTCGAGATGACAGGTATCGTATACGCATGGCTGTAACGGATCGTGCAGCCACGTCTCGATCTCTGAGTCAACAGATGGGGACGTTTGCAAGACAACAACCATCTGCACCAACAGTTCGACGACATTTGCAGCAGCATGGACTAACAACTCGGAGACTATGACGCTGCATCATAGACAGGAGCGCCTGCGACGGTGTACTCAACGACGAACCTGGGTGCACGAATGGCAAAACGTCATTTTTTTCTGATGAATCCAGGTTCTGTTTACAGCATCATGATGGTCGCATCCGTGTTTGGCTGTAGATAGGGTGAGGGTAAGGGGAAATTGGAAGGGGAGGACGAGGGTGGTTTCCATTTCCAGTTACTGACTGACTGTTGACGTGCGATCAAATTGGATCGAAATGTCCAGGTAGCATGTGTGTAAGGATTCTAGCTATGGAAAAGAATGGCTGCGCCACCCATTGATTTCTTTGCCTTTCCTTGAATGGAGGAATGATTTTGTGGTAGGAATTTCCAGACTGATGACGAAGTTACTTTCGATGTATATCGTGTCCTGAACTGCCAAAATGCGGACGTCTAAAACTAACATCCTCATTAAGTCCTACGTATGGTCATTTCCAGGTTAGGTGTCAACTGGGCGTTACAGTGTCGAACGCTTTTTAAAAATTTAGGATGGCAGAGTCAACCTATTAACTTGTATTAATTGCTTGTAGGATGTTATGCATGAAGAAATCTAGCTGTATTACAGACGAGCAAGTTTCCATCAACTGTGACAGTAGCGAAACGTTCCACTGACGCAAGGAAGTACACCTTTAAGTTATTATAGCCTTCTAATTCTCTACCACGCCAACGTAAGCATAACAACTCTTTGCAGTAATGTAGGAATTTCGGATGATATTATGTACTTAACAGTATTTGGAAGGTAGTGGGTCTGTTCGCCGTTGTAATTCCTCTCTACACACTTCGTAAGGAGTTACCTATGACAACACTCGACGGATGTCCAAACTCAAAGAGTCATTTCCATGTCTTTCGTTTGGATAATCCTCAAAATTTTCTAAATGTATCTAACAAAAATTGATTGTTATCTCATGAAGATTAATTTTACCCGTTTCCTGCGTCTACAACTACATTAAATTGTGTCTCTATCTTTGTCTAGTAATGAGACCGTGACAATTCTTTGATCAACCCAGTTCGAATTATTACATTTTTATTGGTTATGTAGATTGGTTATTGAATGTCAGTAGACTGCTTCAGTGAATTGTCGTGGTTCATTCTGTTTGATTCAGGAGAAGAATTTATATACAGGAAGTTTTCCGTGGCTTTTCAATCCATAGTTTTGACAGAAAAGAAAATTTTGAAGTCTCTTTGTCCCTGAAGTGTACACTCTGATCGTCGAAGGAAATTTGCCCAGCTTTTATTTAAAAATAAATGTGCACTATCCGAAAATTACCTCGAGCAATTAAACAGAGAACCGACTCGTGGAGATAACATCTTGGACCTACTGATAACAAACAGACCCGAACTTTTCGACTCTGTATGTACAGAACAGGGAATCAGTAATCATAAGGCCGTTGCAGCATCCCTGAATATGGAGGTTAATAGGAATATAAAAAAAGGGAGGAAGGTTTATCTGTTTAGAAAGAGTAATAGAAGGCAGATTTCAGACTACCTAACAGATCAAAACGAAAATTTCTGTTCCGACACTGACAATGTTGAATGTTTATGGAAAAAGTTCAAGGCAATCGTAAAATGAGATTTAGACAGGTACGTGCCGAGTAAAACTGTGAGGGATTGGAAAAACCCACCGTGGTACAACAACAAAGTTAGGAAACTACTGCGAAAGCAAAGAGAGCTTCACTCTAAGTTTAAACGCAGCCAAAACCTCTCAGACAAACAGAAGCTAAACGATGTCAAAGTTAGCGTAAGGAGGGCTATGCGTGAAGCGTTCAGTGAATTCGAAAGTATAATTCTATGTACCGACTTGACAGAAATTCCTAGGAAGTTCTGGTCTTACGTTAAATCAGTAAGTGGCTCGAAACAGCATATCCAGACACTCCGGGATGATGATGGCATTGAAACAGAGGATGACACGCGTAAAGCTGAAATACTAAACACCTTTTTCCAAAGCTGTTTCACAGAGGAAGTCCGCACTGCAGTTCCTTCTCTAAATCCTCGCACAAACGAAAAAATGGCTGACATCGAAATAAGTGTCCAAGGAATAGAAAAGCAACTGGAATCACTCAACAGAGGAAAGTCCACTGGACCTGACGGGATACCAATTCGATTCTACACAGAGTACGCGAAACAACTTGCCCCCCTTCTAACAGCCGTGTACCGCAAGTCTCTAGAGGAACGGAAGGTTCCAAATGATTGGAAAAGAGCACAGGCAGCCCCAGTCTTCAAAAAGGGTCGTCGAGCAGATGCGCAAAACTACTAACCTATATCTCTGACGTCGATCTGTTGTAGAATTTTAGAACATGTTTTTTGCTCGAGTGTCATGTCTTTTTTGGAAACCCAGAATCTACTATGTAGGAATCAACATGGATTCCGGAAACAGCGATCGTGTGAGACCCAACTCGCTTTATTTGTTCATGAGACCCAGAAAATATTAGATACAGGCTCCCAGGTAGATGCTATTTTTCTTGACTTCCGGAAGGCGTTCGATACAGTTCCGCACTCTCGCCTGATAAACAAAGTAAGAGCCTACGGAATATCAGACCAGCTGTGTGGCTGGATTAAAGAGTTTTTAGCAAACAGAACACAGCATGTTGTTATCAATGGAGAGACGTCTACAGACGTTAAAGTAACCTCTGGCGTGCCGCAGGGGAGTGTTATGGGACCATTGCTTTTCACAATATATATAAATGACCTAGTAGATAGTGACGGAAGTTCCATGCGGCTTTTCACGGATGATGCTGTAGTATAAAGAGAATTTGCAGCATTACAAAATTGTAGCGAAATGCAGGAAGATCTGCAGCGGATAGGCACTTGGTGCAGGGAGTGGCAACTGACCCTTAACATAGACAAATGTAATGTATTGCGAATACATAGAAAGAAGGATCCTTTATTGTATGATTATATGATAGCGGAACAAACACAGGTAGCAGTTACTTCTGTAAAATATCTGGGAGTATGCGTGCGGAACGATTTGAAGTGGAATGATCATATAAAATTAATTGTTGGTAAGGCGGGTACCAGGTTGAGATTCATTGGGAGAGTCCTTAGAAAATGTAGTGCATCAACAAAGGCGGTGGCTTACAAAACACTTGTTCGACCTATACTTGAGTATTGCTAATCAGTGTGGGATCCGTACCAGATCGGGTTGACGGAGGAGATAGAGAAGATCCAAAGAAGAGCGGCGCGTTTCGTCACAGGGTTATTTGGTAACCGTGATAGCGTTACGGAGATGTTTAACGAACTCAAGTGCCAGACTCTGCAAGAGAGGCGCTCTGCATCGCGGTGTAGCTTGCTTGCCAGGTTTCGAGAGGGTGCGTTTCTGGATGAGGTATCAAATATATTGCTTCCCCCTACTTATACCTCCCGAGGAGATCACGAATGTAAAATTAGAGAGATTAGAGCGCGCACGGAGGCTTTCAGACAGTCGTTCTTCCCGCGAACCATACGCGACTGGAACAGGAAAGGGAGGTAATGACAGTGGCACGTAAAGTGCCCTCCGCCACACACCGTTGGGTGGCTTGCGGAGTATAAATGTAGATGTAGATGTAAATGGATAATCAGCTAGTTATACCATAAATTACTGGCACACAAATTAGTACAGTTGCTTCATAGTAACATAAGAGATATGTCTGTAAACTTTCTGAACCGTTGATGTATTTGTAATAATCTAAGAAACTGGAACTATTTTGCGACTAAGATAAAGTTGGATGGAAACACTGACGATCAGATCAGGCTTCTAATCAGCCCAGGTAGTAATATATCTTACGCATTCCATCAAATAAATTAAGAATCTTTTTTTATAAACACAAATTGAAGCTTCTGTCACTGACATCGCACTACTTCATTTATATTCCTTTTTTTCTTTCATGTTTTTATTCCAAAGCAGCGGATCTTAGTAGAATGGCTAATTCCGTTCGTCGCATGTAGATTGCGGGAATCAGTTCTTTTGTAAGGGCATAAACTCCGAAGCAATAGTCATTTCTGTGAAACTGTTTTTGTAGCAGTTATCGTTTACGTTCCGGATATGAATGCTTCTACGATAAAGGAACCAATGGGAAAACAATAACTCTTTAGGGTTAGTTTATGACATTATTCGTTTCAGGAACATAGTAGAGTCTCTCTACCGAAGCAACCATCTTATTCGAGCTTCTGTGATAGAATTTCTTAAACTTACAATTTAATTATCTCAACAAACTTCCTTCAGAAACAAACTACGGAAACTTGTACTGCGAGGCTAATTAGTTTGCCACCTACTGCCGGTTTGCACGTTCGCCTAGAGGTCTAGAGGTCGTATTTTAACCATAGTGAAAACATCCCAGCTGTTATAAATTTCTTAATGGTAATTAGAGAAGAGTCACAGAGGTTCCATCCATTTACCACGAACGATTTGAAAGACAATTAGAAACGATTAATGCCAGAAATGTGGTACGTGTTCCGAAAGAGGCATGCTCCATGTAGTGTTTAATTGTTAAGCTGTAGCTCTCCCATAATTTTATGTAATCGGATGTTACTTCACTGGTCTAGACAAGTTCTCAGTGTGATGATGGAAGTGAACACTAATAACAGTGCAACTACAAGAAAGAGAAACATAGTTTTGTACGTGATATGGGTTATTTTCTGATTAAAGTGATTTTTATATCCCTCTTATATGCAGACGATGTAATATTTTTTTCGGATAAAAATGAACTAGAAAATAAAATGATTTGTTGCATGGAATATGTGAGTAATAAAATTTAAACATGTCAACCAAAAACCAAAAGCCTTTTCTCTTACGGGAAAGACCTCAAAATTTTAAAAAATTCTAACATTTCGGCATTTGTAAATTACAACCTTGACGTCAATGTCTTTGTGAATACACAGGTTCTATAAAACACATTGTAACCTTCCTAAGATAAAAAACAAATTGCCTTCAGCAACAAATTATGATTTATTTCGAGCTCTCTGGGCTCTGTTTGAGGTGTTTAATAGTCAACAGCATTTTTCCAATTTACGATAATACCAGTTCTGGTAAGATTACACCAGTATAATTATGAAATGACACCTTGCGAACACAAGTTTTAAAAAACTAAGGCAGCGAAAACTTACTGTTTCGAGTAATGGTTACACGGTTTTGAAGTACAGTACGAGTTTTCACGTATGTACATTTTCAGAAACGGTCTGGAAAGCTTCTAAGGCCGTTGCAGGATAGGTTGTGCTAAGCGATAACTGTTAAGAAAAAATTCGATACCTTTAGCCGCGTTAGTTAGCATTGAGATTAGCCAACCAAGCCGATGTGCGGGCAAATTCAAACGGCTCGCCAGAGACGGTGTCGCCAAACGTTTTCTTCGTTTTGTTTTCTAAAATTAATAAGAAACTGTTGCGATAATTGGGACGCTAGTAAGGATCGAACCCGAGCAAAAGACTGAGCAGTCTCATGCGCTATCATCTACGCTATGAGAACAACTGCCGTTTGAATTTGTGCGTAGAACGGCCTCATTGACTAAATGCAGTGATAATTAACTCGGAAAGGGCTCAACCTATTGACTTTTTTCTTAAAAATTATTTCTCAGAACAACCTATCCTGCAACACCCTTACAAACTTTTCAGACCGTTTCTGACCACGCTGTATACATTTTTTCATGCTGCACCCTGTTTTTAAACACAGTTCAAAGCAAGTCACGAAACAACCAGATGTGAAGAGCATATACACATATGCTTTTATTTCAAAGAAGATGTAAAGATATTACGCTATTAATCTACACTGTTGTGAACGCGAAAGTAACTCTATCTGTTGCCTTTTCACGACTAAACCGCTAAACCGATTTCGATGAAATTTCGTATGTAGATGGCTTAAAGTCCAAGTAAGAACATAAGGTAGATTAGAAAGCTTATTGTACGAGACATTTATTAGTAGGAGGGTAATTGGAGTCCTGGCCCAAATCACTGCTGTCAACACCCTTTTTGGCGTCAGTGTTCCAGAAATTGCTGCTCAGACTCTTACGCTTGTTATATTTCGCTTCTGTCGGCATTAGTATTTCCATTCCCTCCCCTTCACCCATTTCCCGGAAATCCCTCCCTGTGGCCAATGGTGGTTTTAGGTGTATGCTCTCAGCCAACCATATGGGGGCTCCATAGTGCTGACATCTCTGCCAAAGGCGTGCCAGTTCAGTCCCCCCACCCCCACCTCCCCTACGTCAAACAATTTTAGCCTTTATGATTGGATCGTGAGAGTGCCGTCATTCGTTCATTGTCTGCACATATGACTAGGTCTCATGTGTTCAGTCGACAAGACGCTTGCACTGAACAAAGAAGTCTTTAACAAATCTATTTGTTGTAAACATCCATCAGAGAAATATACTCGCATATGTCTGTATCATGAATGGAAAGGCACGATAGTGGAGAAGTGTATGACTATAGACAAGACGAATATTGTTCAACAAATAATAGCAATGACAATGCAACAGAACGGCAAGAAGATGCACTACATGAGTGAGTCACCAAGTATTTCAGCCATCTATAATTATTGTTGTGTATGTATGTCGTTATACTTAGGGCTCTGTTATTATTGCAGCGCTAGCTGAACTATTACTACCTGGAGCATCACAGCACCCACAATATTCCACAATGCGACAAGCGACAGAGACCTTTTTACAGCATCAGCCTTGTATATCAACTGTGGACTGTTAATCAAACGAGGGGAATATAGCATGACAATGAGTCGTTATTAGACTACTGTAATTCTTGGCTGAAAATTAAATGTGCCAAATCACACTGTTTTTCCCTTATTTTCAACCCTGTCAATAGATAATAACACACACTTGAATTTATAAAGTGCTAGCAGCTGATCATGCAGCAGCACAGTCTTGTAACTAACTGTAAGCCTTATCACGTTTTTAAATTGGTTGGATATTAGTACAACTTGAAAAGTGGTAAGGCATCAAATATGGAAATCGGCAAAATCGGCTCTAAAATTGGCAGTTTGGTAAGACACCAAACCTGGAAATTGGTAAAATGCTTGTATAATTAGTAAATTGGTGGGACACCAAATCTGGAGATGTAGAAATTGGTTGTAAGGATAGCAGTGGGGAAGGAAAACGGCAAATCGGAACAATATAACAAAAAGCAATTGTACCAGCGAAAAAAGAGTTGTTGGATGTGAAAATATATCCATTCTTGCAGACTGGCATTTCCATTACACATTAAGCATTGCTGGATTGCTAGCGTCCATATGCACAGCAGTGAGAAGCAGAGTTAAAAGAATCGCAAGGTAAGATCCTTTGACACAGCACTGTGAACGATGTCACAGCATATTTCGCAAAATAGTGTTAAAAATGTAAGTAAAATGCTCTGAATTCACTGTGCGTGAATTCTACAAAAAAGATGTTAAAGCTCTCGTCGAATTGTGTGTGACTCAACGTATATAATGGTAGCCAATATTACCACAGTTAGAGGCTTTCGTATCTAGCAGTAAATTATTGCAAAATTTTCTCCAAGCACATCATAATTATAGAGACTGTGTAGCGCGTTGACATTATATATTCGAGAGCTGTGAATATACATTAGTTACTGCATATATCAGAATATCTATGAGACGTAATACACTGATTATTCGGAAGCAGGCCTGAATTCGCATTTTTTGCTTGTCTCAGCCTCTTTCTATACACATTCCTGTTGAGTCAAAAAAATGGCTCTGAGCATTATGGGACTCAACTGCTGAGGTCATTAGTGCCCTAGAACTTAGAACTAGTTAAACCTAACTAACCTAAGGACATCACAAACATCCATGCCCGAGGCAGGATTCGAACCTGCGACCGTAGCGGTCTTGCGGTTCCAGACTGCAGCGCGTTTAACTGCACGGCCACTTCGGCCGGCCCTGTTGAGTCAGTGATCGCTAAAAGTACTGAGTAAGTACTTTGGCAAACACCAATTTGCCAGGATAAAAATTCTGTCTACTGCTGTTTGAAAACCAGCGCCTATGCCATACACAAATGTAATATTAATGCAGCAGAAAAAACATACTTTTAATGTAGTACCACCAAATAAAGATATTAAGAAATTATAATTGAGTCCTGTGAGAAATTTTATTTCCTAGCCATCTAGAAGAAGAACCAGTGTATAAAACGTAAACTATGATCTACCTGCCTACTGTTTTAATTATTTAATGAGGAAAGTGAGACACTGTTGTACAGGTGGTGGTATCACATCTCGCAGTGTATGGTTGGTATATTTTATGTGTTAAGCTTCCATTTGTAACTAAAGCATGTACCATAAACATACGAATAAGACAATAACTGGGTAGCTGGCTTTTATTAAATATTGCACCATTACAGTGGGGTACAGCGAACATGACGTTCGCAGTCCACATGTCGCCCTGGTCAAGTGTAAACAGCCATAATAAGTGGCGGAACTGATCAAAGTAGTAGGGTAAAAAAATGAAAGCATTAGCTGCCTGATGTTCAGATAACACATCTCCCCTTGAGTGATTGCATGGTTGCTTTAAACACAAGTAGGGGCACTACCTCCTGTATAATATGCTGTTTGAAGAAAGACAAACTTTTACTATTCTTCGAAGAATTGATGCATTACCTGTAATCACTACAAAGCATGACTTGAGCAAGTCAAAATCAGACTCCTAAAACGCACGTGTGGAGTGCAGCATTCATACTGAAAACATTTTATTAAGCATGTGTTACTACCTTCATATTCATCATTAACATCAGGCACTTTCAGTGCACCCTAAGTATACCACACTTGAAAATGAACCTGTAAGATTTGAAGCCAGTTGCCACATGTAAGTACTGCAACTGTTGACAGATTCGTTAATAAACGCTTTATGAAGTTTAATAAAGGTACGGGTTTTCTGTCAACGAAGTGTCAAAACTAAGAAAATACTACAATAGCATGTGTCCCACACCCATTCATGTGTCAGCATCACACATT
This sequence comes from Schistocerca americana, assembly GCF_021461395.2. Classification (NCBI taxonomy): domain Eukaryota; kingdom Metazoa; phylum Arthropoda; class Insecta; order Orthoptera; family Acrididae; genus Schistocerca; species Schistocerca americana. The sequence goes on along the minus strand of NC_060122.1, from coordinate 744,504,894 downwards.
ACCACATACCTACAAATTAACACAGAAACATTTTACACCATCACGATGTCATGCAACCTGTGAGCTCCGTGCTGATTGCATTTTGTGAGGCGCTGCAGCGTACTCTCCGTCTGAACTCGGATGCACTTCTCTTTTCGCTAATAAAAATACACAGCTGCGTTTTCCAATGCATATGAAGCACGAATTCGTCACTCAGCTGATTTTTGGAAGTCGAGTCACCATGGTGTTTCGTGGTACTCAGCACCCAGCTGTCACCAACGTACATGCTTGTGCCACTGAGGACGTGGGCATACAGAAAGTCGTATTTCCCTCAGCCCCATTTGTGAGTGGAACAGGAAACCGAATTACTATAAAATAAAGACTTTAAGATATTTTCTGCATCCGCTCCTTGCCCATTGCTGCACATACTAAACAAGTAATCAACATACAAATGTGTATGCTCTTATTGTTGGTGTTGTTGATACTTTAACCATTTAACCAGGATAGCAACAAACAGTACTTTTCCCAAATATTAACCCAACACAATACTACCACCAAACCAAACACTTACACAAACGACAAAAAACACGGGGATTGTTGGCTATACCCATATGTTAAATACAACTTTATGCCTACTAATTCTTACAAAATCACTCAAGGGCAACATAATAATGTGAGTCAACATCACTATGTCTACTAAGTCTTGGTAGGCTGCAAGCACTACTGATACTTGGTGCTATGTTCTAGTTGTTTACAACACTGAAAGATGGTGTTCACAATTTTTCTTACGTTAGGTACGCTTTTAGAGTCATTTGTTCTTTCAGATACTGTGCGAAAAGCAGTGGTTTTCTTCTTAGCAACTGCACTTACGACTGACTGTTAACAGTTAAATGATGCATCACAACACGTAGGTTAGAGTCGGATCACCGCAATTATTTCTCTGCTTGTCGATTATGTGCACACGACATTTGTCTAAATAACGATAAAATGACGGAATTCCTCCCAGCTCTCTGCATTGAGAAAGTAATTTTAGCAATCACTATTAATCCATTCCAGTTCAGGAATACCTGTGAAGTTCGCAGAAGAGCTTCTGCGAAGTTTAGAAGGTAGGAGACGAGGTACTGGCAGAATTTAAGCTGTGAGGACGGATCTTGAGTCGTGCTTGGGTCGCTCAGCTGATACAGCACTTAGTAAAGGACCCGAGTTCGAGTCTCGGTCCGGCACACAGTTTTAATCTGCCAGGAAGTTTCATATCAGCTCACATTCCACCGCAGAGTGAAAATCTCATTCTCATTATGACCTCTTTTACATCTGTTTCATTACGCAAATACCTTTAAGAACATTGTATCCACCACGATAACACAATAAATGAACACAGCGTCAATACCTCATATTGTCATACTTGTGTAGTTATCTAATGAAGAGTTTACTATTTTGCCAGTAACTTTATTTAAATGTTGATTGGAAGTGCTATTTAGAACTGTGCTAATTTATCAGTGGTTAATCGCATGTGTTCGGCACACCACGATTGAAGAGCGAACGAAAAGACTCTTCGGTTAAGAAATCGTAAATAACTGCTTCAGCAATAGTTAAAGACAATCTGTTGTCATTTGTCACGAGCACACTTGTGAAAGATTGCTGGCTTATTTATTCATGAACCGACTATTACTTACATTCATTGTAAATGATCTGAGTGTAACCGAATGTTTACGATATTTCATTATTTAAACGTTATTGATATGTTAGTTTAGTCCGGCTAGTGGTCAAGATGAGTCAAATTACGTATGTAAAATCGAACAAGGTTGCATTTTTGGTGAGAACGCTCTTCAGTGGATAAGCAGATGGTAGCGGAAAACTATAAGACGCACGTAGAGTGCGGGACTTTTCGTTTGAAGAGCTCAAGGGAGCGATTCTGGTCACTTGGTGTCGAGTAGTGAAAGAAGGCACACAGGCCTAAGGTAATGTATGTGATACAGTCGTATAGGTGAGTGATTCTTGGTGGTGAACGGCTACTACAATACATTAACTTTTGAAGGGACTGTATCTCACGAGACATCTGAATGTGCTCCATGGTAAGACTCTAACTTTATCCATTTAACTTGCAGAACTAACAGCAGACACAGTATGGATTACTTTTCTTTGCATCGCGTGTGTTGATCTGTAAATCACAGGCTGCCCTGTGAACTGTTTTGAGCAATGAGATCTTGTCCACAGTCCGATAAGTTCCATTGATGAGTGTTTAGATTTTATTGACAAACTTGAATAGGTGGTCAAATTCAAGCCACAATGTTGACTGGAATACTCTCTTTCAAATTCCGAAGGTGACAGAGAGCGAAAGACTATTTACAATTTGTACAGGAACTATATGGCAGTTATTAGACTCGAGGGGCATGAAATGGAAGCAGTTGTTGGGAAGGGAGTGAGACAGTGTTGTAGCCCATCCCCGATGTTATTCAATCTGTATACTGAGCAAGCAGTAAAGGAAACAAAAGAAAAATTCGGAGTGGGAATTAAAATCCATGGAGAAGAAATAAAAACTTCGAGGTTCGCCGATGACATTGTAATTCTCTCAGAGACAGCAAAGTAATAGACGGCAAATCATCGAGTAAAACTGAAGTGATATCAGGTGTTCCCCAGGGAAGCGTGCTGGGACCTCTGCTGTTCCTGATCTATATAAATGACCTGGGTGACAATCTGAGCAGTTCTCTTAGGTTGTTCGCAGATGATGCTGTAATTTACCGTCTAGTAAGGTCATCCGAAGACCAGTATCAGTTGCAAAGCGATTTAGAAAAGATTGCTGTATGGTGTGGCAGGTGGCAGTTGACGCTAAATAACGAAAAGTGTGAGGTGATCCACATGAGTTCCAAAAGAAATCCGTTGGAATTCGATTACTCGATAAATAGTACAATTCTCAAGGCTGTCAATTCAACTAAGTACCTGGATGTTACAATTACGAACAGCTTCAGTAGGAAAGACCACATAGATAATATTGTGGAGAAGGCGAGCCAAAGGTTGCGTTTCATTGGCAGGACACTTAGGAGATGCAACAAGTCCACTAAAGAGACAGCTTACACTACACTCGTTCGTCCTCTGTTAGAATATTGCTGCGTGGTGTGGGATCCTTTACCAGGTGGGATTGACGGAGGGCATCGAAGGGGTGCAAAGAAGGGCAGCTCGTTTTGTATTATCACGTAATAGGGGAGAGAGTGTGGCAGATACGATACGCGAGTTGGGATGGAAATCATTAAAGCAAAGACGTTTTTCGTCGCGGCGAGATCTATTTACAAAATTTCGGTCGCCAACTTTCTCATCCGAATGCGAAAATATTTTGTTGAGCCCAGTCTACATAGGTAGGAATGATCATCGAAATAAAATAAGAGAAATCAGAACTCGAACAGAAAGGTTTATTTGTTCGTTTTTCCCGCGCGCTGTTCGGGAGTGGAATGGTAGAGAGATAGTATGATTGTGGTTCGATGAACCCTCTGCCAAGCACTTAAATGTGAATTGCAGAGTAATCATGTAGATGTAGATGTAGAAAGTACCTGGAAGAGCAGTTGACCGGAATGGACAGTGTCCTGATAGGAGGATATAAGATGAACATCAATAAAAGCAAAACGAGGATAATGGAATGTAGTCGAATTAAATCAGGTGATGCTGAGGGAATTAGATTGGGATATGAGACACTTAAAGTAGTAAAGGAGATTTGCTATTTGGGTAGCAAAATAACTGATGATGGTCGAAGTAGAGAGGATATAAAATGTAGACTGGCAATGGCAAGGAAAGCGTTTCTGAAGAAGAGAAATTTGTTAACATCGAGTATAGATTTAAGTGTCCGGAAGTCTTTCCTCAGAGTATTTGTATGGAGTGTAGTCGAGGAAATTTATTTATAACGAAGCTCTGGTTCAGGCCACCAACAGAGAAATCTGGAAGATGATGAAGAGATACTCTCTGCAGATCTAAGCTCAATGCATGAATATTTCATCAAATCCAACGATGTCCGAAGTTGTTCTTTCACCTTAACTATCGAACAGCCAGTGGCAAAACTAAATCCATGTTTAATGGTGAGGTCCTCTACGCCCAAGACTACTCAAAATATTTAGGTGTACCTCTTGTCCAACAAGAACACACAGAAAACACAGCAGCGAACCTGGGTCGAGCTGTACCATAACATTTGTGAGTAGTGCCTCATGAGACGTAACAGCTAAACACGATGATGTTCTGCGTTATGAATCGTCTATTCGGCTGCAACACAGTGTGCTCCAGTATGGCGTAATAGTTCACAGGCTAGAAAAATCGATGCTTGGCTACATGCAAGAATCTGGACAAAAACAGGATGCACCGGGTGTGCTACTCTTCTGTGGTCACCATCTCTAAGCACAGAAAGAGTGTTCTTCTCAAGGAATATGAAAAATTAATTAAAATCATCCAGCTCCCAATCCACTCTGCGCCTGCGCTTATAATGAGCCACCACCCATCATTTTGGCAGAATCGCTGCTAAGAACGAATTTCAGCGTAACCGGGAAGTGGTCAAAAACGTGGCACAATATTGCCCATTAGTAATATCAGATTCTCATCCTCTGATACGAGACCTTCCGGCGTCGAATTGGAAAGAATGCTTGGATTCGTACAGGCCATGATATTTGTGTAGAAAACCTCCATCAATGTGGAAAGAGTTCATTTTATCTATGTGTCTGTGCCACTGAAAGTCAGACCACCAAATACGTTGTAACAAACTGTAGCAAGTGAGCTTACCCGTGAAATTCAGAAGATTTCTTTGAAGTAACAGAGGCAGCCGTTGAACAGACGGAAAATTAGTCATTCAGCTGTAGGTTTAGGGTTTTATCTCAATGGTTTCCTTGTAAAAATATGCAATTCATGTATGGTACCTACATTGTATATGCTAAATAAATAAATAATGCTAATGAAGTGCACTACAGCATTCCCATACAAGCCTCTCTTCTGTTTATCTCAAAGTAGCAGTTAATGTCGAGGAGAGCGATCCTGAAATAATTATGGATGAAATGGTAATGCTACAGTCTCAGTGTGTTTTTTTTTTCGGAACGTGGTATGTAAAGGATAACTGCAACCAATATATCTGGTTTAATTATTTTTTCATTATTTTGTACTGATTGCAAACCCTACATTCAAGCGTAAAGTGTAGTTAATAATTAATATCAATGCAGGACTGTGTAAACTTTGCTGGTGTAATAATTTGTCGTATTCATATGGGGTCTCCAGCCGGAACATATCATATGGACACAATATTTCGGCGGTCCACCTCGCCGCCATCTTCAGGTGAGTAGGCGGTCGCACTATCTCACCGGAACTGAAATCAAACACGCCGCGGCGGGGTATGGTGTGGCCACTTCGGAGCGATGCCCTGGATCGTTTCCTAGATCATTTTCATTGTCTGCATCCCAATATTAAGTTGACGATGGAAGTTTAAAAGGATGGAAAACTTCCGTTTTTAGATGTCTTGGTCTACAGGACGGATGATGGGACATTAGGACATAGTGTTTATCGTAAGCACACGCATACGGACCGATATCTTTATGCATCAAGTTGTCATCCATCGTACCAACGCAACGGTGTCCTACGTAAATTGGTAAAAGAGCTTACGCCATCGCAGATGCAGATAGTTTGACACAAGAACTGGACCATCTAAAAGCAGAATGGTTCATTGACAATCAGATCCGTCGTGTTCTACATACTGGACCTTCGTGGGAACCAACAGAAGATATAAGCAAATCGGTTGCATTCCTACCTTTTGCGGGGTTTTGCGGGGAGTATATCTTCAAAAATAGGAAGAATTTCAAAGAAATTTAATATTAAAAGTATATTCCGCCCGCCAGCTAAAACCAGAGGCCTGTTGGGCTCAGTGAAGGATGATTTGGGTTTGAGGAAGCCCGGAGTCTACAAGATTCGCTGCCATTGCGGGAAGGTCTACATTGGCAAACGATTCGTACGGTCCGGGATCGTAGCTTGGAGCATCATCGCCGCACGCGTTTATTTCAGCCAGAAAAATCTGCAGCGGCGGAACATTTACTGAAGAACATAAAATGTTGTACGATGAGGCACAAGTAGTTGCCCCTGCATCGCGGTATTGGGATTGTGTAGTGAAAGAAGCTATTAAAATCCGGCTATCTGACAATATTATAAATCGAGACAAAGGGTATCCTTTAAGTAAGAGTTGGAACCATGTTCTGTTTGACATTAAAAAACGACGGTCTTTGTCTCGAGCCGGCCGCTGTGGCCGAGCGGTTCTAGGCGGTTCAGTCCGGAACCGCGCTGCTGCTACGGTCGCAAGTTCGAATCCTGCCTCGGGCATGGATGTGTGTGATGTCCTTAGATTAGTTAGGTTTAAGTCGTTCTAAGTCTAGGGGACTGGTGACCACAGATGTTAAGTCCCATAGTGCTTAGAGCCATTTGAACCATTCTTTGTCTCGACCTTCAAAAACTCAGCAGTGTTCGATATCGATTTATCGTTTCCACGAGCTTTCACCAGCGGTGCGCTGTTGTGCCTATCGCTAGAGGGCAGTTATGTTCGCTCACGCGTGTGACTCACGGTCGGTGTATAAAGCAGCCACCGTGGCGTGTTTGATTTCAGTTCCGGCGAGATAGTGCGACGGGTTACTCACCTAAAAATGGCGGCCAGGTGGACAGGCAAAATACTGTGTGTCCAGATGACGAGATATTCCGGCTGGAGAACCGATATGAATACAAACATCAACACACATTGTAAAGCAAGTTAGTTTTACTATCGGTCTGAGTCGTAGATAACTTTGGCAGCTGTTAACGATTACAGTGTAAATGTCATCTTCAGACAGTGAGTCATACTGTAGCTCTTGGCAGCTGAACATGAAACTTTACGGAAGGTAACCAGCAGCTGTGGAAGATTTCTGAAGACAACGTTCACAGTCAAGAGTCCCAACATCAAGGCTATATCAAGATGACATTGACGTCAACCCTGGTAATAGTTATGAATGTTGTTTTCGAATAAGACAGAAAATAAAATTGCCTTATAATAAATGACAATCGCTGAGGCTAAGGTAACTTACGACTTAAATTAACACAACGTAAATCATCATCTCGAAGTGGACAGCACAATAAGATCATCATCACATAGCTATTCTCCCAGCGATGGGCTGACTAAAACATCACAACAGACATAACAGGCAGAATGAAGTAGAATGAAGGGACGTTTGAGAGCCCCATCAGGTAGAGTTCGTCATACGGAGAATTAACTTGTTTGCACAAGGTGTAACTGTACTGTCATATCGCTGGTCTAGTTGTGAAGTCTGCGGGCAGCCGCGTCTAGAGAGTCGAGCGCGGGACACGTAACTGTTATGTTGCATAGTGTGTGGCTCTGCATGTGAGAGGCATTCATAGTATGGTGCTTGAAGTGTTGCTTCAAGTGCTATTACAGTAGAGTGATAAAATATGCAAATGGTTCAGAGGAAAATGCATCAAGAAGTAATTTAAAAATGAGCAGTGCTGCTGATAAAGTATATGTGTATTCTCTCGTTGCGTGCCGTACCGTACAGTATCAGTGTGAGAACTGTGAACTGAAAAACTATCTTTACGAACTGTGTTATATCATTACTAGTGACAAGGAGGACTATTACCAGATATCTGTATGTGTGACGAGCGTAAGAACTTTCGTGTGATTATTCGGCTTCCACATCATCAACAATCACCCGCGTACGCTCGTCCGAATGATATTGTGGACTGTTAATCAGCCATTAATTGGTATAACACTTTGAAAGGTCTCTGTTGCATTCCTTTCATGTTACTTTCTGAAATCTGTTGTCATTTACGGCATACATTCCACTTCTAAATTTACTGTGGTGTTTCTGACTATCAGGGAGGAGACTGAGCAGTGGAACGTGTTACTTTTACACATATACAAGAACGATCTGTCACACTACTACACTTTAAAACACAGTTTATATATAATTCATGTCACACAGTCTCATACGGAACCTACATCTGCTTTCTTTCATATACTGTATATGGTAACATACTGTCATTCCCCTTCCCTTCTGTGTGAAAGGATGAATGAGCAAATGTATTTCTAGTTGCATGCTCGATGGTAGCAGACAAGCCGGTCTGCTAGAGAACAGTAAGACCAACGTCGGAACAGGTAGCTACGCTTTCTAAAAGCAAAGAGGTTTCTATTCTTGGTATGGTCCTGTCCATCCCTTGTCATGTTGGTATAGGAAGCTGCCTCTCTGGTCACTTCCGTTTGTATCTGTGAGGTGCCCTCGGTAGGGGCCCACAGCAGTCTGTCCGCGGCGAGCGTCTGAAGTGGTAATATCTCCGGCTAAGTGCGTCTCTGCTAAGTCTGTAAGACAATGGATTTCTTAAGTTCAGCCTAACTGAAAATTTAAACACCTTTATTTCAGGTTTAGATCTAAAATATCTTATGTTATCTTAAATTGCAATGCAGTGTAATTCGAGTGTGAAGTTCAGAATATCTTCCAGTAGTTGCTTTGTTACTACTTTGTGAGTAAAGTGGAACCACGTGTTGATGATCCGTAACTCTAACATCATCAATCTTAAATGCGAATGTGCGTGAGATTATAACGTTTCGTCTTGACAATGTTTTTCAATGTAGCAACTTTTCGTTATGTTCAACCCACGTGGGGTGTACTTTGTGAGACCAGTACCACGTGCTTATACAATTGTTTGACCCATCAGGTTAATAGTAAGACGATAGAAACCAGTTCGCGGTTTATCTTTTGTAAATTGCGTTTCGATGTAATTTATTTTAATTAACAAGATTATTGTGGAATTACACTCTTTGTGTAAACCAAGTTGACCACGTGAAGCATGTGGTGTAATCATCAAAGTAGCCCTCAGCTATTCTTTTCGGGAAGATTTCACAGAGAGTTAGTATGAATTTAGTGTACCAGTGTGTGGTAATTTTATGACGGACATGTTTGCGCTACGAACGTAACTTCTTTGGGAGAAAATTGAATCAGTTGGTTGTGGTTAATTTCCTCTTGCTTACGTTTCAACGTTCTTTTTTATGAATGCAGTGTTGTATGCAGTCTTCCAATCTTGACTCCATATTTGATGTGTTCCATAAGATTACAAACTCACATTTTTACAATCCTAAATAATGCACCAGTTTAGTTATGAATCAAGTTTAATATGCTGAAATTTTAACGGAACAATGATCAATGTTAAAATAAATGTCCAAATATAAACTGATTTATTTCTTTTTATTGAAATTCTCTTTTTATATATGTATCACCGGTTGTCATAAGATGACTAGTAAAAGATTATAATCAATGTTAACCTGGTTGGCAATTTGGTAAACTAGACTGCATACCTGGTGAAACAGTTGCTCAGTAATGCAAGGATAACTTTCCCAGATAGCTCACAGCTTTTAACCCGCTTTTATTGTCTTGAATATCAGCACCGCTTTCAGAACAACTTAATGCATCAACTTTACAACTTCTGAATTAGAATGTAAACAGTGCAACCTGCGTTTTTTCCTTTAATTGTCTCAGAACATAGTTGTTCATACCAGGCGTCGAACAGTGCTGTGTTTTAACGTTGAGTGGCTCCCCTAAACCCGCTTGCATAATTCGATAGATAATTTCAGGCAAACCAGCAGCAGTGTGGAGCAGAACAGTACGACCGCCGCGGGATTACCAGGTATGTGGATTGGACACGGCGCACGGTTCAGAAACGACAAACAGTTTAAGGTTCCTCCACACATTTGTACTCCCAGGCGTTTTACAAAGGAAGTGGTGAATGAGCACCATATGCAAAGCGATTGAAGAGAGGCACTGGACACTTAAATTCTGACATAGGGGCAGCGGATTTGAAACCACGTTAATTGAAATGACAGTCAAATACACTCCTGGAAATGGAAAAAAGAACACATTGACACCGGTGTGTCAGACCCACCATACTTGCTCCGGACACTGCGAGAGGGCTGTACAAGCAATGATCACACGCACGGCACAGCGGACACACCAGGAACCGCGGTGTTGGCCGTCGAATGGCGCTAGCTGCGCAGCATTTGTGCACCGCCGCCGTCAGTGTCAGCCAGTTTGCCGTGGCATACGGAACTCCATCGCAGTCTTTAACACTGGTAGCATGCCGCGACAGCGTGAACGTGAACCGTATGTGCAGTTGACGGACTTTGAGCGAGGGCGTATAGTGGGCATGCGGGAGGCCGGGTGGACGTACCGCCGAATTGCTCAACACGTGGGGCGTGAGGTCTCCACAGTACATCGATGTTGTCGCCAGTGGTCGGCGGAAAGTGCACATGCCCGTCGACCTGGGACCGGACCGCAGCGACGCACGGATGCACGCCAAGATCGTAGGATCCTACGCAGTGCCGTAGGGGACCGCACCGCCACTTCCCAGCAAATTAGGGACACTGTTGCTCCTGGGGTATCGGCGAGGACCATTCGCAACCGTCTCCATGAAGCTGGGCTACGGTCCCGCACACCGTTAGGCCGTCTTCCGCTCACGCCCCAACATCGTGCAGCCCGCCTCCAGTGGTGTCGCGACAGGCGTGAATGGAGGGACGAATGGAGACGTGTCGTCTTCAGCGATGAGAGTCGCTTCTGCCTTGGTGCCAATGATGGTCGTATGCGTGTTTGGCGCCGTGCAGGTGAGCGCCACAATCAGGACTGCATACGACCGAGGCACACAGGGCCAACACCCGGCATCATGGTGTGGGGAGCGATCTCCTACACTGGCCGTACACCACTAGTGATCGTCGAGGGGACACTGAATAGTGCACGGTACATCCAAACCGTCATCGAACCCATCGTTCTACCATTCCTAGACCGGCAAGGGAACTTGCTGTTCCAACAGGACAATGCACGTCCGCATGTATCCCGTGCCACCCAACGCGCTCTAGAAGGTGTAAGTCAACTACCCTGGCCAGCAAGATCTCCGGATCTGTCCCCCATTGAGCATGTTTGGGACTGGATGAAGCGTCGTCTCACGCGGTCTGCACGTCCAGCACGAACGCTGGTCCAACTGAGGCGCCAGGTGGAAATGGCATGGCAAGCCGTTCCACAGGACTACATCCAGCATCTCTACGATCGTCTCCATGGGAGAATAGCACCCTGTATTGCTGCGAAAGGTGGATATACACTGTACTAGTGCCGACATTGTGCATGCTCTGTTGCCTGTGTCTATGTGCCTGTGGTTCTGTCAGTGTGATCATGTGATGTATCTGACCCCAGGAATGTGTCAATAAAGTTTCCCCTTCCTGGGACAATGAATTCACGGTGTTCTTATTTCAATTTCCAGGAGTGTATTTTAAACATCACGGTAACTCTCTGAGAGGTATTCAGCTAAAAAAAGTCTGTTATGAGTTGCTTCGCTTATACCAATTCACTTGAAATGCTGTACCACTAATGGGAAATGTCTGTATAAGCGTAACCGAAGAATATCGTGGTGGGCCGATCTTTGAGAGCGTTCTGTTGCGGGTGTGGGGTACTGCGGTCGGCAGAGACGTCGACCAGACGATTTTAACCCTCGCGGTTGCCACCCACGCCGTTGGCTGAGTCAGCCGGAAGCCGCACAAGCGCGGCGTTGCGGCCGGACCGCTGCAGACAATAGCGGGCCGAGTGCGGGGGCTTCGTGCCTCATATGAGCGTTGCTAATGGCACACTGCTCCCCTAATATCGCGAGGCGGCCTCTCTGCCGACGGAAAAACCTTTGCGACGATTCCGGGCAGACCGGCGATCCCGAAGCCGCAGAACCGCACCGCGGAAATAGAAATAACCTGCAGCGACCTACGCACAGTAGTTATGTTTGATCATCTGTAGTCGAGCTATACTTTTAAAAGCCTCGGGGTGACAACCTACACCTCCCACAAACCCGCCTACGCTGATTTACTCAAGAAGTGGGAGTGATTTAGTTAAGTGAAAATGTTGGCTGTCTGTATTCTGCCATTCTACGACAGTCATTTCAGTTGTAGACGGAACCAAAGATGCAAAGCATTTCAAACGTAATTTAGGTGCCTATGAATGTAATTTTGCGTCTTGACCGCTTCTTTGCCTATTAAACTATACTCCTCAACACATTTCACCTTAAACCGATGTCAGAACCTTCATGGAATGTTGTGTTTACTATAATCAACCGTTTACCAAGTAACATATATCCGGATTCGAACCCAGGATCTCCTGCTTACATGGCAGATGCTCTATCCTTTTTTTATCTTTTTTTTTTTTTACGGTGAGGGGAAGAGTGATCAGGGGTCGTAACCCCTCGCCCGGTTCAAGGAATCAGGTATGGTAAGGGGAAATCTTTTGTGGGAATTTTTGTTTATTTACTGTTTTTAATATATTCTTAATTTGGTTTTACTTTATACCACAACAAAAATAAATGTACCTAGCATCGCATCGTGCTCTGAGTAAACAAAACAATATCTCGGAACGTTCCTACACCGAGGTAACGTATATGGGAAAAACGAAAAAAAGTTCATAGATGCAGAAGGGTGTATCGCTACTCTCCTCACGCATCATCATCCAGGTACGTCTTCACATATGTCGTATGTTATTCCACCGAGATTCGAACTTAGTCTTGTCAGCACACTCAATGGGTGTCTTCTCCTACCTGTTGGTGATTCACCTGAGTGGAGGGTCACGTAGGTCACTCCCTAAGTAATTAGAAAAATACTGTCTGTATTTTGGCTTCCGTACGATCTTGCAATAAGCCTCTTGTAGATAGTTCCAAAAGTCGAATACATCTTTAGGTCAATTGTGAAATAAGTAGTGTACCGCATGCGCACGGATCCAGGTGACACCATTGGTATTGGTGCGCGGGAAATACTGTTGATCCGGAAATAGATCAATCTGATCAACCGAGGACACAGACGACTAGCACGACTGCAGGGACTTATCCCTTACACGCTTCCCGTTAGACCCACATTCCCAACTGTCCACAATCTACATATGTAATGTTCCTAATAGATATTTGCCCATCCACTCATTACTCGCGCACACTAAGGTGACGCTTCCCGTAAGAGAGCGTCTGCCATGTAAGTAGGAGATCCCGGGTTCGAGTCCCGGTCGTGGCACACATTTTCAGCTGTCCCCATCGAGGTATATCAACAACACCTGTCGGCAGCTGAGGGTTTCAATTAATTATCATTTATTCTAGAGAAGCTGCACGGCCATCAATGGTATCAGTTCTTTCGAGAACAGTTAATATCTTCATATATAGCTAAAAGGCTACCCATCCATTGACCTTCGTCTGTGCGAAGGCGCATAGGTTGCCCTAACTCTTACGGGAATCGTCACCTTAGTGTGCGCGAGTAATGAGTGGATGGGCAAATATCTATTAGGAACATTACATATGTAGATTGTGGACAGTTGGGAATGTGGGTCTCACGGGAAGCGTGCAAGGGATAAGTCCCTGCAGTCATCCTATTAATCTATATCCTCGATGTCTCAGATGGATAGAGCGTCTGCCATGTAAGCAGGAGGTCCCGGGTTCGAATCCGGGTCGGGGCACACATTTTCAGCTGTCCCCATCGAGGTATATCAACAACACCTATCGGCAGCTGAGGGTTTCAATTAATTACCATCTAACAGTTATGTATTATTTCTACAAACACTACAACACTGTGTTGTGGGGAATGGACCACTAGAAGCCACTAGAGGCAGATCCACCAGTATAAAAAGAACGGGAATTATTGTGCTACCTGTAGAGAAGCAGTAATAGCAGAATAGGTGGGCCAGAAGAGTTCAGAGGCTTTAAACATGGACTGGTCATTGGATATCACCTGAGTAACGCATCCACTGGGAACATTTCAATCTTTCTAAAACTGCCCACATAGGCTACTGGTGATACGACTGCGAAGGAACAACCACAGCTAAATCAAGACCAGGTAGACCACAAGTACTGACAGAGTGGAGAAGTCAGACATTGAGGAGGGTGGTTGTAATACGTTGTACGAAATCAGTGGAACCAATCACTCCTCAGTTTTCAAGTGCTGCCAGCACTCCATCCTGCACTATGTCTGTGCATAGGGAATTAAAAATTCATCGACCCAGCCTACTCCAGGGCCGCTGCGCATGAGGATGGGCGAGAGAAAGGATAACGGATATGACATATTCACACTGGAGCGTACGGTTAAGCGCCGGCCGAAGTGGCCGTGCGGTTAAAGGCGCTGCAGTCTGGAACCGCAAGACCACTACGGTCGCAGGTTCGAATCCTGCCTCGGGCATGGATGTTTGTGATGTCCTTAGGTTAGTTAGGTTTAACTAGTTCTAAGTTCTAGGGGACTAATGACCTCAGCAGTTGAGTCCCATAGTGCTCAGAGCCATTTGAACCATTTTTTTTTTTTTCGTACGGTTAAGCAGCGCTAGTTCTGACACACGTATACGACACTCCGGCCCACTTCGGAGCCGCAATGTGTGCGTGAAAATGCAGCCGATTGAGGAATGTGCTGATTCCCCATCACGCGTGTGATATCCCTTGCACTGGGTGGCAGACGGCAGCTGCACAAGCAGCGTGCAACGCACCAGCAGGCTCGCCACCCCAGCGCGTAGTCGTTGTTCCCATTTCGTGCGCTTGGGTGCGATAGCCAACAGTGGATGTCCAGATGCCGAGCAGCAATGCCCCAGCCACCCTTCAAGCGTAGACCAGGAGACGGCGAGGGCGCATCTCCTCCAGACAGATCATAGGCAGCTTGCAGACTTTCGGCTGAAGTCCATCAAAGGGTTAGGCTGGCCGCACACAAGCTCTCCGCATCGATGAACTTTCCCCCAATTTCTGCATCCACCACGCCATAGGTACGGCGCACCTCGTGCCGGAACTCGGTTTGATCAGCGGACAGGTACCCGATCATCACCTGATAGTAACCGTGGTTTCTCTGAAAATTAAAAGCCTGTCATCAAATGATTCAAATGGCTCTGAGCACTATGGGACTTAACGAGGTCATCAGTCCCCTAGAACTTAGAACAACTTAAACCTAACTAACCTAAGGGCATCACACACATCCATGCCCGATGCAGGATTCGAACCTGCGACCGCGGCAGCAGTTCGGTTCCTGACTGAAGCGCCTATAAACCACATAGCGCCTATTTCTGTAATCACTGATAAGCGGCGATTAAGGTGGTGTAAAGAGCGACGTCATCGGACAGTGGGTGACTGAAAACAACTGATTTGGACTGACGAATCACGCTACTCCCTGTGGTAATCAGATGGAACTATCTGGGTTTGATGAACATCTGGAGGACGTATATAGTGCCAACATTGAAGTGAAGAGCTGGTGTTTTCGATATTTCTCTGTGGTCCTGCTACAGAGCGTAAGAAAGCACTAAACACTGAAGGATTTGAACACATTTTACAGCGTTGTGAGAACTTAGTACATTAGAGAAATAGTTCAGAGATGATGACAGTGTACCCAGTAATAAAGGGGCATGTATGAGGCAATGGATTGTAGACAATTATGTTCCTGATATCTACTGGCCTGTACAGACTACCGACCTGAACTCGATGAAACATCTTTGGGATGAGTCACGTCAGTTTCGCTGCAGATCCCAGCGACCAAGATCACTACCCACCGTGGTTCAACAACAAAGTTAGGAAACTACTGCGAAAGCAAAGAGAGCTTCACTCCAAGTGTAAACGCAGCCAAAACCTCTCAGACAAACAGAAGCTAAACGATGTCAAAGTTAGCGTAAGGAGGGCTATGCGTGAAGCGTTCAGTGAATTCGAAAGTAAAATTATATGTACCGACTTGACAGAAAATCGTAGGAAGTTCTGGTCTTACGTTAAATCAGTAAGTGGCTCGAAACACCATATCCAGACACTCCGGGATGATGATGGCATTGAAACAGAGGATGACACGCGTAAAGCTGAAATACTAAACACCTTTTTCCAAAGCTGGTTCACAGAAAAAGACCGCACTGCAGTTCCTTTTCTAAATCCTCGCACAAACGAAAAAATGGCTGACATCGAAATAAGTGTCCAAGGAATAGAAATCACTCAACAGAGGAAAGTCCACTGGACCTGACGGGATACCAATTCGATTCTACACAGAGTACGCGAAAGAACTTGCTCCCCTTCTAACCTTCTAACAGCCGTGTACCGCAAGTCTCTAGAGGAACGGAAGGTTCCAAATGATTGGAAAAGAGCACAGGTAGTCCCAGTCTTCAAGAAGGGTCGTCGAGCAGATGCACAAAACTATAGGCCTATATCTCTGACATCGATCTGTTGTATAATTTTAGAACATGTTTTTTGCTCGCGTATCATGTCGTTTTTGGAAACCCAGAATCTACTTTGTGGGAATCAACATGGATTCCAGAAACAGCGATCGTGTGAGACCCAAATCGCTTTATTTGTTCATGAGACCCAGAAAATATTAGACACAGGCTCCCAGGTAGATGCTATTTTCCTTGACTTCCGGAAGGCGTTCGATACAGTTCCGCACTGTCGCCTGATAAACGAAGTAAGAGCCTACGGAATATCAGAACAGCTGTGTGGCTGGATTGAAGAGTTTTTAGCAAACAGAACACAGCATGTTGTTATCAATGGAGAGACGTCTACAGACTTTAAAGTAACCTCTGGCGTGCCACTGGGGAGTGTTATGGGACCATTGCTTTTCACAATATATATAAATGACCTAGTAGATAGTGTCGGAAGTTCCATGCGGCTTTTCACGGATGATGCTGTAATATACAGAGAAGTTGCAGCATTAGAAAATTGTAGCGAAATGCAGGAAGATCTGCAACGGATAGGCACTTGGTGCAGGGAGTGGCAACTGACCCTTAACATAGACAAATGTAATGTATTGCGAATACATAGAAGAAGGATCCTTTATTGTATTATTATATGATAGCGGAACAAACACTGGTAGCAGTTACTTCTGTAAAATATCTGGGAGTATGCGTGCGGAACGATTTGAAGTGGAATGATCATATAAAATTAATTGTTGGTAAGGCGGGTGCCAGGTTGAGATTCATTAGGAGAGTCCTTAGAAAATGTAGTGCATCAACAAAGGAGGTGGTTTACAAAACACTCGTTCGACCTATACTTGAGTATTGCTCATCAGTGTGGGATCCGTATCAGATCGGGTTGACGGAGGAGATAGAGAAGACCCAAAGAAGAGTGGCGCGTTTCGTCACAGGGTTATTTGGTAACCGTGATAGCGTTACGGAGATGTTTAATAAACTCAAGTGGCAGACTCTGCCAGAGAGGCGCTCTGCATCGCGGTGTAGCTTGCTCGCCAGGTTTCGAGAGGGTGCGTTTCTGGATGAGGTATCGAATATATTGCTTCCCCCTACTTATACCTCCCGAGGAGATCACGAATGTAAAATTAGAGGGATTCGAGCGCGCACAGAGGCTTTCAGACAGTCGTTCTTCCCGCGAACCATACGCGACTGTAACAGAAAAGGGAGGTAATGACAGTGGCACGTAAAGTGCCCTCCGCCACACACCATTGGGTGGCTTGCGGAGTATAAATGTAGATGTAGATGTACCTTCTCTGGCTTCGGCTCTTCAGGAAGAATGGGTTCCCATTCCTTCTCAAAAAGCGATCTCACTGGAAGTGTCATCAGCCGTGTTCAAGCCATTATAAAGGCGAAAGTTGGACACATCCCACATTAATGTTAAGAAATAAGTGTTCTGGTACTTTTCACATGATTGTGTACATACAATACTGCTTCACGCTAATTACTCTAGCCTTAGCATACGGATATAAATCAGTTATAGCAAGACTAAGAAAGCGTATAATCAACACTCAGAAAATAAAGCAGTACAACTTAACAACGAAGCAATTAGCAACTGATAGGTGAGCCGTGTGCCATGTTCGATAGCTCGCGCCCGGCGAGTTCACGTTCTTTGCCAGTTATAGGGTCTTTGGTTTCCTCTTTAGCGGAAGAAAAGAAGTGAGTTGCGCAGAAAGACAGGATGGTAGTTGGGACTGGGGTGGTTGCCGTGTCTGGTGAAAAGTGGGGGCTAACTAGAGGGCCATTGGTCAGCATTGTCGGCGTACCGTTTTTTCTGGTTTGAGAGTCGGTGGTCGGCGTTCTCCGTGCAGGGCGGTGTAGCTGTTGACGTGCTGTTCCGGGCAAGATTAATCCTGCCGTGGCCGGACTTACTCGCACAGTATCCGCGTTCCTCTCGGAGAAATTGGCGCGATTCGCCGAAGTTCAACGGTAGTGTCCCGTTCTGCACAAGACGATCGGAACACCTTCACCACAGGATTTTGCCGAACACCGAGCCAACGCCTTCTTCGGGTTCCTTGGTTGAGGAAAGAGGTCACTTCCGCTTCCTTACGTTTATGGTGTATGTTCTCCAGAGATATGTCTCCATAGTCTGCTGTTTGTTGTGTTTGAAGCAGCTTGGCGCTGCCCTTCCGGTTGACTTTTCAATTTGTTTAGTTGTGATGCGCTCTCTCATTTTACATTTAACGTGATTTTGGAATGGTTTGCTGCATGTAGTCACCTCTCTCCCGTGGGGAAATTGGCTTATATGTACATTAAATGCTTTTAAAAAATTTTTGGGCATCCAATTTTAAATAAAGTGCAGACTTGTTACATTGATTTAATTATGAAGCCTAGAGGCCTATACCAATTCCATGTCACATTTTGTCACTACTTTGATCTTAAGAAAAGAGATTCGCTTTATTTAGTGGCACTGACTTGGTCTTTGCACCCAGTAAGATACCTCCCTCCCCCCCCCCCCCCCTCCCCCGTCCCCACCCCTGCCCATACCCCTTTGACACTACAACAATCTTTAGAAGAGAAAAGAGGGATATTTTTTACAATGCTGAAAAGATGCTTCTGTTAAATTATATCTAAAATTGTGATAAAATCAAATCAACAAGGACAACTAAAATTCTTGAGAACCTTTGATTTGCTATACCTCGGGTTGTGAATACTAGTTTGAGAACTACTTTTGCATTTATTAACTTTGTGCTGATATTTTTTCTGCACTTAAGATATTAATAATTTTTTACCCTTATCCGGTAGCAATTTCAGCTTGAAGTGTGTACCTCGCTCGAACTTGTTAACTTTAACTAGCATCGCGAAGTGAGTTAACATTCAGTGGCGCTTTGATCTTAATATTGGTTATGGAATTTCCTTTAGAGCTACGGCAAAGTCTTTGGTTTTATTTAACCTGTTCACTGCTTACGAGAGCTTTGCTGCGTTTGTTGTAGAGCACTACCTATTCTCTCTCGGCTTCTCCCTGGGGGCCTGGGTCCTCGGTCTGGGGTCTCTTGTGTCGTCTGAGGGTTCGTGCCCTGCCTTATGTGCTGCTGCTCCATTACCCTATCGTAATTTTGAGGTTATGGTGTGCCTCTTCATTACTTGCAGTGTAAATTATTGGTATTAAATGTTTTGATGCATTCAAATTTTTAAAAAATAAAAGACCTTCGTTCTGGTATTTCACGTTTAATATATTTTCTTAAGTCCGAAAGCTCAGGTTTAATCTTTAAATTTTTTTTTACGTGGAACCCTGTACCTCGCTGCTTTGAAGAAAATAAATTTTTGTTGGTCATTAAATTGTCTTAAAGAGTACCTCTATGACCTGTTGCTTTCTGCCTCCTGAGATACTAGCACTTCGTTTGAAACGTCCCCTTTGAACAATTATTTGCAGTTCTTTTATGGCTGCTTCGTGATTCTGTAATGCATTTTCATGCCGCGAGAAAATAGGTTGAAAATGCTCACAAATTTGTGTTTTTACGTCATTACAGACTTTTTGACATTTCGATTCAATGTTATGTAACTCAGTAGTTAAATCTTCACGTGTTTGTTCAAGTGTTTGTTCCAATGAGTCTAACTTTTTAAGATTTTGTTCCACTGTGTCTAACTTTTGAAGCTTTTGCTGTGTTTGTCTCTGATTTTGTTCCATTGTGTCTAACTGTTGCTGTGTTTGTCTCTGATGTTGTTCCATTGTGTCTAACTTTTCAAGCTTTTGTCCCATTTGTTGCATTAATTGTAATAACAATGCACTGGTGTCTGAAACATGTTCCTCAGTGCTTTTCGGCAGTGAAGTTGCACCGGCAACATTCACATTTTGACAAGTGGAAAATGTGTCTTGACTCATTTGAGAAAACGGTGGGAACCCAAAACCTGAGTCTGCAGTATTTGCAATATTGTGTTCTGTCATTCCCGATTCCTGAGGCGAGCTGTTGCCGACCAATCGATCGATAACGCTTCCCTGTTCACTACCTGTTTCACTGTCTACACCATTGTTTGCCGCCCGCTCCATTTCCCTATGCGCAATTACCAAATTACTGCTTTGAACATTAGTTAATTCATTACTCTGCGGCGCTAACACACTGCTCTCGTCTTCACTGTCATTTCTCAGTTTACTTTGGAGCCTAGTATTACGTT
Source organism: Schistocerca americana (assembly GCF_021461395.2). Lineage (NCBI taxonomy): Eukaryota > Metazoa > Arthropoda > Insecta > Orthoptera > Acrididae > Schistocerca > Schistocerca americana. The sequence goes on along the minus strand of NC_060122.1, from coordinate 744,484,582 downwards.
TTTCACACGCCATTATTGTCACAGTATTTCACACGATGACACAGAAAAGCGCAATTTGAAGAACAAAATAAAATAACATAGCAATGGAAATAATGTCTACTTAATTGCCAGCGCAGCTGCGAAATACTTGGCGCAAATCTACATGCATGCCACAACTGGAGATACTAGCACTTCGTTGACTGTAACAACACGTTTTTTTCTGTCTAAGGCATTTGGAAATGACTGAATGAACAGGAAAATAAATAGAAGAGTCTAAAGGACCTGCTACTCTAAGTAGGGATTTCAAAATCTTGAGCATGGCTGAGATTTAGCAGCTGTATAAATTTGAAGCAATTAACAGTTGGCCTTTGTCTCTGGCACGGTGAATACATATGTTACGCAAATATTTTATTCTTTGGACCCCTGTTACAATTATACGTAGACAAGAGCCTTTACCAGTGGGCTAAAACATTTGTGCATTTATTCTGACGAACGCTGAGTGTAATCTTGCTGCTGTCTTAAAGCATGTCTCTGGTTTTTATATCAATTTTATATAAGACAAGAGCCACTCGGCTTCAGTTGGTGTAATTTACCTCCATGTGATGTAAAAAGGCCCACTCTTTCTGAAGAAGATATCTTTATAATATCGAAAACTAGGTCAAAGACTAAATAAACCTTTAGTTTTCTACTGGTTGGCTCATTTTTTTCAACTTCTTCAAATGGAGATTTATATATTAACCTTTAATTTTCTGGAATGGGATCAACTGAAGATTGAAGAGTGGTGCAGGGATTGGCAGTTGAGCCAGAACGTAAATTAGTGTAAGGTATTGCGCTCTCATAGGAATAGAATTCCACTGTCGTACAACTACTCTATTGAGGCCTAATTGCTGGAAACAGGATGTAGGAGTAACCATCCGGAGTGATCTTAAGTAGAATGCGCGAAAGCATCTGGGTGACGCCGTCGACAACCGCCGACATTTCGACAGAAGCACACCCTATCATTTTCACGGTGAAACTGCAGGAAAAGCGCTGTGCCAGCGAATTTAAAACCTCAGTTTTGACAGGAACTCCGAAAGATAACACAGACACACACACACGAGCGCGCGCGCGCTTGCACGCACGCAAACAGAGAGAGACAGTGAGAGAGAGAGAGAGAGAGAGAGAGAGAGAGACTGTAAACGCTAGCGCAATTACAAACAAAGATGAGCGGCATCAGAAGTTATCGATAGTGCAATTAAGAGTCAATGGGAGAGATAGAATAAATTCTGTCCCTCCGTTTTTTGGCAACTGAAAGAGCAGGATTCCATTCAGAGTTTTAAATAAAGCACCACCTCTATTCAGAAGGTTACTTGCTAATTTAATTTCAGAGCATTTCTTATTAACACTACCCTAATAGCTGGAAGCGCAGGCCAAAATTTCAGTTTCGTTATATTCCATACTATGACCAGTCCGAAGACAATGTTCTGTAATGGCGGATCTTCTCGGCTGCTGTAAGCGTGTGTGGCGCTTATGATTGACACACCCGTCCACCACGGTCCTGATAGACTGACCAATGTAAGACAAGACACAACCGCAAGGAATGCTGTAGACATCCACCTTACGCAAACCAAGATCATGCTTTGCATAACCTAAAAGGACCCTGATCCTAGATGGTGGTCGAAAAACACACTTCACATCAAATTTCCGCAAAACACCGCCAATCCTGTTCTCAGCGCTCGCTGCGTAAGACAAAAAGGCAGGTAGGCTTTGTTTCTACCTCGGCATTATCATTACTCACCCGGTGCACAGCTGGTCGATAGCGCAACGCACGTCCAATCTGTCTTTCATTATAATCATTCTAATGAAAGTCCGCCCCCGTTTCTGAGTCATTTCTAGGGCCCCGGGTTCGATTCCCGGCTGGGTCGGAGATTTTCTCCGCTCAGGGACTGAGTGTTGTGTTGTCCTAATTATCTACATTTCATTTCCATGGACGCGCAAGTCACCGAAGTGGCGTCAGATCGAAAGACTTGCACCTGAAGAACGGTCTACCCGACGGGAGGCCCTAGTCACACGACATTTACATTATTCTGACGAAAGATGACTTCAAGGTGGGCTGACTCAAGTGAGAGACTCTCAGGGTCCGAGATGACATGGGCCCTGTGAACCGAGGTACGAAGGACCCCTTCACGTTGAGCCGGATGGTGACAACTGTACCGAGCGAGGTGGCGCAGTGGTTAGCACAATGGACTCGCATTCGGGAGGACGACGGTTCAATCCCGTCTCCAGCCATCCTGATTTAGGTTTTCAGTGATTTCCCTAAATCGTTTCAGGCAAATGCCGGGATGGTTCCTTTCAAAGGGCACGGCCGATTTCCTTCCCCTTCCTTCCCTAAGCCGAGCTAGGGCTCCGTCTCTAATGACCTCGTTGTCGACGGGACGTTAAACAACACTAACCTAACCTGACAACTGTCAGCCTGCAGATGCAAATCAGTGTAAGTATGTTTCCTGTAAGTAGCAGCACCTGACCAACACATCAAGGAAGGGAAAGACTCATCGTTTTCTACCCACATGGTGAAACGAATATTCGGGTGGATTGAATTCAGTCGGTGGATTGAATAGTTCAAATTCTCACTGCCATGAGACCATACAACAAAAGTATTGTCAACATATGCAAAAAACATGCAGGCTCCAAAACAGCCGACTGCAATTTACTTTCCTAGAGATCTTCCGTAAACAATTGGCAATAACAGGTGACAACGGGCTTCCCATCGCAACTCCATCCGTCATTGCATAAATAGTAAGTGGAAGTCAACACATTTCGAAACAGTTTTGTTAATTCTGCACCAAATCAAGTTTTCAAGGAGGGACGTCGAACAGATGCGCAGAACTATAGACCTGTATCTCTAACGTCGGTCAGTTGTAGAATTTTGGAACACGTATTATGTTCGAGTATAATGACTTTTCTGGAGACTAGAAATCTACTCTGTAGGAATCAGCATGGGTTTCGAAAAAGACGGTCGTGTGAAACCCAGCTCGCGCTATTCCTCCATGAGACTCAGAGGGCCATACACACGGGTTCACAGGTAGATACCGAGTTCCTTGACTTCCGCAAGGCGTTCGATACAGTTCCCCACAGTCGTTTAATGAACAAAGTAACAGCATATGGACTATCAGACCAATTGTATGATTGGATTGAAGAGTTCCTAGATAACAGAAGGCAGCATGTCATTCTCAATGGAGAGAATTCTCCCGAAGTAAGAGTGATTTCAGGTGTGCCGCAGGGGAGTGTCGTAGGACCGTTGCTATTCACAATATACATAAATGACCTTGTGGATGACATCGGAAGTTCACTGAGGCTTTTTGCGGATGATGCTGTGGTATATCGAGAGGTTGTAACAATGGAAAATTGTACTGAAATGCAGGAGGATCTGCAGCGAATTGACGCATGGTGCAGGGAATGGCAATTGAATCTCAATGTACACAAGTGTAATGTGCTGCGAATACACAGAAAGAAAGATCCCTTATCATTTAGCTACAAAATAGCAGGTCAGCAACTGGAAGCAGTTAATGCCATAAATTATATGGGAGCACGCATTAGGAGTGATTTAAAATGGAATGCTCATATAAAGTTGATCGTCGGTAAAGCAGATGCCAGACTGAGATTCATTGGAAGAATCCTAAGAAAATGCAATCCGAAAACAAAGGAAGTAGGTTACAGTACGCTTGTTCGCCCGCTGCTTGTATACTGCTCAGCAGTGTGGGATCCGTACCACATAGGGTTGATGGAAGAGATAGAGAAGATCCAACGGACAGCAGCACACTTCGTTACAGGGTCATTTAGTAATCTCGAAAGCGTTACGGAGATTATAGATAAACTCCAGTGGAAGACTCTGCAGGAGAGACGCTCAGTAGCTCGGTACGGGCTTTTGTTGAAGTTTCGAGAACATACCTTCACCGAAGAGTCAAGCAGTATATTGCTCCCTCCTACGTATATCTCGCGAAGAGACCATGAGGATAAAATCGGAGAGATTAGAGCCCACACAGAAGTATACCGACAATCCTTCTTTCCACGAACAATACGAGACTGGAATAGAAGGGAGAACCGATAGAGGTACTCAAGATACCTTCCGCCACACACCGTCAGGTGGCTTGCGGAGTATGGATGTAGATGTAGATGTAGAATCTGACCTCAACCGTAACGAAACAGACACAGGAACACGAGTGAAGAGAAAGACCTCACCAAAGCTGACTGGTATATCAGAGTAATTCAAACGCGTTCTCTCTAATCGACGTAAGAAATATGCCGAGTTCTTAATGTGGTGCACATATCTACCTACTACAGGGTTCAACAGGCTTGCAACGCGTTTTGCTGCCCGATATGTCAGAGCACCAGTGTTACAATCGGACAAAGAGGAATCCTTTTCTTGTGGACCTAGGGAGGCCATATAACCTAGGGGGAACAGTACAATAAGAATTAAGACTCTTCATGGTCTTCTGCAACAAGAAAATTTTCTTCAGAAGGCTATTAGTCTTTCTCTCAACTGATAGAAGAGATGGAAAAGATCCAATGAAAACTAAAATGACGTCTCCGCACTGCTGTCAACTATCCTACCAACTAAATTAAATCTAAACGTATGATTACCAATGACAATTCCCATTTTATATTATTAGTTCCACCTTTACAGATCGGTTTATGGCTAAGAGTAAATTTGTACCAGACTTAATATTATACAGAACAAGACCTTTTATTTTCAGTGAAATAAGGCATTCATTTCTCAATCAACATATAGAACCACACTTATTCCGTATATTGACTATGGGAGACTGAAAGGTGTGATTAACACCATTTTCTGATATACATGGCCTGTGTCATGCCGAATGACTTCTAAAATATTTGTAAGTAGGCTGTTTAGGTTTTCTTATTGGTAACGCCACGTAGCGCTCTGTATGAAAATCACTGGCTGTGCTGTGTGCAGTCTGTGGCAAGTTTGCATTGTTGTCTGCCATTGTAGTGTTGGGCAGTTGGATGTTAACAGCGCGTAGCGTTGCGTAGTTGGAGGTGAGCCGCCAGCAGTGGTGGATGTGGAGAGTGAGATGGCGGAGTTTTGAGAGCGGATGATCTGGACAGAGACAGTAAATTTCTAAGACTGGATGTCATGAACTGATATATATATATATATATATATATATATATATATATATATATATATATATATATATAATGACTTTTGAACTCTATTAAGGTAAATACATTGTTTGTTCCTATCAAAATCTTTCATTTGCTAACTATGCCTGGCAGTAGTTAGTGCCTTCAGTAGTTTGAATCTTTTATTTAGCTGGCAGTATTGGCGCTCGCTGTATTGCAGTAGTTCGAGTAACGAAGATTTGTGAGGTAAGAATTCATGTAAGGTATAGGTTATTGTTAGTCAGGGCCATTCTTTTGTAGGGATTACTGAAAGTCAGACTGTGTTGCGCTAAAAATATTGTGTGTCAGTTTAGTGTTGATCAGAATAGGTAAAGAGTGAAATGTCTGAGTACGTTCAAATAACGTAAGGGGTTTACGAGCACAGTAATTCAATAATTTTTCTAAGGGGACGTTACATATTGAATATTTTTCTCAGAAGAAGAATAGTGTTCTGAAGGACGAAAGTGTTCAATGTGTTATTAATCACAAGGCGAGACAATGTCTCTTGTCAAAGATTCCTTGTGGAGATGAAATGTCTGTAAAAGACTTGAACAGAGATAGATAAGTTAAAATACCTAGGACATGTAACAAAACTGACGTGCAAGATTTCTGTTCAAGGGAGTATAGGAAAAGAATCTTCTTGTGACCCAACAGTGCACAGGTGTGTGAAACTTTATTAATAGGTTAAAGGATTAGATTTATTGAGAAGAACACAATACAAAAACATACCTCTCAGGAAGAAGGCGTAAAAATAGGAATAAAATAATCTAGAAAATAAAATAATTTAGAAAACTGAAAATTCAGTTTTAACTGACTGGAAACAGTTAACTGCTGGAAGTTACTTTTGCTTGACGGAGCAGACCTCTCTACACTTTGAACTTCGTAATCTTGAGACAAAACATTCAAAAGAAGTATCAGAGATGAGTGACGTTTATTGCACCAATACATATTTTGTAACTGGTTTCATGATGTCAGGCTAAATACCGTTTTATATAACTCGCTTTTACTAACCATGTACTTTCCTTCTCAACCAGTGTAATCATTAGTCCGGACTGTGGAAAGAGCCAGCCGGCATAGATGATTTACGGCACGTTTTGCGTGTGCTGGATAAAACTATTCAAACGTATTCCACAATTATTATGTGCTCTGAGTTGTACGTACTGCATATTATGAGTATTCGTTTACTGGGCTTCGTATGTGATTTGTTGAGGCTATCATGCTTTACTAGTTTCTCTCACAAATCATCAGTAAGGTACGTTCGCAATAGGGCTCTCCAGAGTGCATCTGAAGCCATCAGATGCCGTAACTTAGCCTGGCAGCTTCGATAACACGACAGCCTTGCCTCAGTTGCAGCCTAGTCAGCTCGTCCAGGTACCACCACTCTGCCCTGTAAGCGGTCCTTAACTTTTGCTCGTATCCTTAATCGTGGATCCTACCAAAGAAACAAAGTTTAGTTAAGAAAAGAGCAGCGATAAAGAGGGACTAGAATATCCACGTTTGTTAAAAGCTTTCGGCAAGGTTCTGCTCCCAACGACCTTAGAGTAAATGCGAGTAAAGATGAATACAGCAACACCCAAACTCAGTTAGTGATAAACGATGTGGAAGAAACGAAGGATGCAGAAATGGTTTAGTCTGAAGCCTTGTGCTTAGATGTTAGATCAGAAATGATGACCACACTCCAGACAAATCAGATAACATGAAATAATAAAAAATGACAAATCATTAATTTTAAACAAAGATAAATTTAAAAAATATGCATTTGATGTTATCAGAAACACGAACTGTTTTAGGTAAAACAAACGCTACATGAGTATGTTTAAACACTTGCTAGAAAATGAAAAATCATGTCGTGTACATACTGCAAGATTTACAATTACAAGCACAGAACGTAATTAATACACTCCTGGAAATGGAAAAAAGAACACATTGACACCGGTGTGTCAGACCCACCATACTTGCTCCGGACACTGCGAGAGGGCTGTACAAGCAATGATCACACGCACGGCACAGCGGACACACCAGGAACCGCGGTGTTGGCCGTCGAATGGCGCTAGCTGCGCAGCATTTGTGCACCGCCGCCGTCAGTGTCAGCCAGTTTGCCGTGGCATACGGAGCTCCATCGCAGTCTTTAACACTGGTAGCATGCCGCGACAGCGTGGACGTGAACCGTATGTGCAGTTGACGGACTTTGAGCGAGGGCGTATAGTGGGCATGCGGGAGACCGGGTGGACGTACCGCCGAATTCCTCAACACGTGGGGCGTGAGGTCTCCATAGTACATCGATGTTGTCGCCAGTGGTCGGCGGAAGGTGCACGTGCCCGTCGACCTGGGACCGGACCGCAACGACGCACGGATGCACGCCAAGACCGTAGGATCCTTGGCAGTGCCGTAGGGGACCGCACCGCCACTTCCCAGCAAATTAGGGACACTGTTGCTCCTGGGGTATCGGCGAGGACCATTCGCAACCGTCTCCATGAAGCTGGGCTACGGTCCCGCACACCGTTAGGCCGTCTTCCGCTCACGCCCCAACATCGTGCAGCCCGCCTCCAGTGGTGTCGCGACAGGCGTGAATGGAGGGACGAATGGAGACGTGTCGTCTTCAGCGATGAGAGTCGCTTCTGCCTTGGTGCCAATGATGGTCGTATGCGTGTTTGGCGCCGTGCAGGTGAGCGCCACAATCAGGACTGCATACGACCGAGGCACACAGGGCCAACACCCGGCATCATGGTGTGGGGAGCGATCTCCTACACTGGCCGTACACCACTGGTGATCGTCGAGGGGACACTGAATAGTGCACGGTACATCCAAACCGTCATCGAACCCATCGTTCTACCATTCCTAGACCGGCAAGGGAACTTGCTGTTCCAACAGGACAATGCACGTCTGCATGTATCCCGTGCCACCCAACGTGCTCTAGAAGGTGTAAGTCAACTACCCTGGCCAGCAATATCTCCGGATCTGTCCCCCACTGAGCATGTTTGGGACTGGATGAAGCGTCGTCTCACGCGGTCTGCACGTCCAGCACGAACGCTGGTCCAACTGAGGCGCCAGGTGGAAATGGCATGGCAAGCCGTTCCACAGGACTACATCCAGCATCTCTACGATCGTCTCCATGGGAGAATAGCAGCCTGCATTGCTGCGAAAGGTGGATATACACTGTACTAGTGCCGACATTGTGCATGCTCTGTTGCCTGTGTCTATGTGCCTGTGGTTCTGTCAGTGTGGTCATGTGATGTATCTGACTCCAGGAATGTGTCAATAAAGTTTCCCCTTCCTGGGACAATGAATTCACGGTGTTCTTATTTCAATTTCCAGGAGTGTACATCTACGAGATATACGGAAGACGAAAACAAACTTTTTAACCCTACGAATTTCGTTAAGTGTTGCTGAATTATATTAAAGACTTACTTTTTTTAAACAAGTGCTGATGTGTAAGTGGGGTACAGAACCTGAAAATACCTTTTAGTACACTCTTAGCGGTATCAATGCACTTTCAATCAAAGTGTCCTACCAACTTCTTGATAACCAGAAAAAGAAATTTTAAAATTGCTGCTTTCGTTCGTTGTTATTGATTATTACTCTCAACATTTATTTTAAAGACATACTGATGTGTAAGTAACGTCTGAATCTCGAAATATTGAATCTGACCTACAGTGGGTAAAGTGACATCTGCTACGGAGGCGTTACATTTAACTCAAACATTTACTTGTAAAACATATATGGAATCCATAGAAGAAGTCGTTAAAAACAAGAAATAGTTTTTTTCAAACTTTAATACTTAAAGTAAATGAACAGAATACATTTTTTCTAAAAAAAAAAGCTCGGCTTCAACTACCAGTTCTCTTGGTATTGCGAAAGTTAATGATATATGATATCTATGTTTGCATGGCCATCTTCCGCAGCAGCTGTTAAAATTAGTTTACTATTGGTTATCCATATTCAGCTGACAGTCATTTAATTAAAGAGAATTACACCAGACGCGTCTGGCTTTTATTTATCAAGCGTCTTCCGTGATTATTCTGCAAAGTGGATACATACGCTTGTACATTTTTGGTTGTTTTAGGTTAAAATCAGCAGTTTGCTTATAAAGCTAGTGTGTCAATAACTTGCGGTGTTTCTTTACATATTCTGCTTTATCCCTCCTTGCTAGCAGTGTTTGACGTCGAAAGACGTATATTAACATATGCACTTGGCAGTCTTTCCTAGTATGCAGTATTTCTTGAGCTGCGTTATTTACACTTCCCTTTGTAAACTATTTCTCCTCTGCACAGTGTCAGTGTTTACGTCTGTTCGTTTGTTTCGTTCAACCCGCCAGGTTAGCCGAGAGCGCTAACGCGCTGTTTCCTGGACGCGGGTAGGCGCGCCGGACCTGGATCGAATCTGCTCGGCGGATTACTGACGAAGGCTGGTTCAAAAATGTTCAAATGTGTGTGAAATCTTATGAGAGTTAACTGCTAAGGTCAGCAGTTCCTAAGCTTACACATTACTTAACCTAAATTATCCTAAGGACAAATAAACACACCCACGCCCGAGGGAGGACTCGAACCTCCGCCGGGAGAAGTCTGGTATGCTGGCCTGGCCTGCATGTGGTTTTTAGGCGCTTTTCCACGTCTCACTAGCTGAATACCGGGCTGGTCCCTACGTTCCACCTCAGATACACGACTCGTAGACATTTGGAAACGTTCGCACCATTCCATGGCTTACACTAGACACAGCAGCTGGGGTACACTCATTCTGTCCGGGGGGGGGGGGGGGGAATTCGAGTGGCGGCAGGAAGGGCATCCGGCCACCCTCTGTAACTAACACTGAGAAATCAATAGTAACACGGCCGACCCCGCGTTGCAGCGGGATAAAGGCCCCAAGAAAGAAAGAAGGTTTGTTTTCGTTCACCTTGTGAGTGTTGTCAACCTGTGAATCCATTTTGGGTGTGTGAGAGTGTAAAATAGTGAAACTGTATATTAGGGATTGATGTAAGAGGAGAAGCGGGGAGGGATTGTACATTTTTGGGAGAGACGGGGATGGGCCTGGATGGTGACTGTAGGACAGAATCTGGGATGAGATAGTAGTGGTAAATATAATTATCAATGCACTATTTCATAGTATCAATGCATGTCAGTCATAGTTCTTTCAAGACTCAATAAAACCTGAAAAAAAGATGGCTTGTTAGATGTGCTCCATCATTTGACGGGGCCAATTATCTCACGAACTTAGCGTCAAACGGAAAAACTACAAAGAACGAAACTTGTCTAGCTTGAAGGGGGAAACCAGATGGCGCTATGGTTGTCCCGCTAGATGCCAACTGCCATAGGTTAAACGGATATCAACGGCATTTTTAAAAAATAGGAACCCCCATTTTTATTACATATTCGTGTAGTACGTAAATAAATATGATTGTTTTAGTTGGACCTCTTTTTTCGCTTTGTAACAGATGGCGTTGTAATAGCCACAAACATGTGGGTCACAATTTTAGACGAACAGTTGGTAGCAAGTAGGTTTTTTAAATTAAAATACAGAACGTAGGTACGTTTGAACATTTTATTTCGATTGTTCCAATGTCATACATGTACCTTCGTGAATTTATCGTTTCTGAGAACGCATGCTCTTATAGCGTGATTACCTGTAAATACCACATTAATGCAATAAATGCTCAATATGATGTCCGTCAACCACAGTGCATTTGGCAATACGTGTAACGACATTCCTCTCAACAGCGAGTAGTTCGCCTTCCGTAATGTTCGCACATGCACTGACAGTGCGCTGACGCATGTTGTCAGGTGTTGTCGGTGGATCACGATAGCAAATATCCTTCAACTTGCAACACAGAAATAAATCCGGGGACGTCAGATCCAGTGAACGTGCTTCGACGACCAATCCACCTGTCATGAAATATCCTATTCAATACCGCTTCAACTGCACGCGAGCTATGTCCCGGACATCCATCATGTTGGAAGTACATCGTCATTCTGTCATGCAGTGAAACGTCTTCTAGTAACACCGGTAAAATATTACGTAGGAAATCAGCATACATTGCACCATTTAGATTGCCATCGAAAAAATGGAGGCCAATTATCCTTCCTCCCATAATGCCGCACCATGCATTAACCCACCAAGGTCACCGATGTTCCACTTGTCGCAGCCATCGTGGATTTTCAGTTGCCCAATAGTGCATATTATGCCGATGTACGTTACCGCTGTTGGTGAATGACGCTTGGTCGCTAAATAGAACGCGTGCAAAAAATGTGTCATCGTCCCGTAATTTCTCTTGCGCCCAGTGGCAGAACTGAACACGACGTTCAAAACCGTCGCCATGCAATTCCTGGTGCATAGAAGCATGGTACAGGTTCAATCGATGTTGATGTAGCATTCTCAACACCGACGTTTTTGAGATTCCCGATTCTCGCGCAATTTGTCTGCTACTGATGTGCGAATTAGCCGCGACAGGAGCTAAAACACCTACTTGGGCATCATCATTTGTTGCAGGTCGTGGTCGACGTTTCACATGTGTCTGAACACGTCCTCTTTCCTTAAATAACGTAACTATCCGACGAACGGTCCGGACACTTGGATGATATCGTCCAGGATACCGAGCAGCATACATAGCACACGCCCGTTCGGCATTTTGATCACAATAGCCATACACCAACACGATATCGACCTTTTCCGCAATTGGAAAACGGTACATTTTAACACGGGTAATGTATCACGAAGCAAATACAGTCCGCACTGGCCGCATGTTACATAATACCACGTACTTATGCATTTGTGACTATTACAGCGCCATCTATAACAAAGCGAAAAAAAAGTGCTCCAACTAAAACATTGAAATTTCTTTACGTACTACACGTATGTAATAAAAAATGTGGGTTCCTGTTTTAAAAAACGCAGTTGTTAACCGTTTGACCTATGGCAGCGCCATCTAGCGGGCCAACCATAGCGCCATCTGGTTTCCCCCTTCAAGCTAGACAAGTATCGTACTTTGTAGTTTTTCCGTTGATGCTTATTTCGTGAGATATTTGGCCCGGTCTCTATCAATGGACCACACACACACACACACACACACACACACACACACACATATATATATATATATATATATATATATATATATATATGTTGTGATCTACAGTCCTGAGACTGGTTTGATGCAGTTCTCCATGCTACTCTATCCTGTGCGAGCTTCTTCATCTCCCAGCACCTACTGCAACCTACATCCTTCTGAATCTGCTTAGTGTATTCATCTCTTGGTCTCCCTCTACGATTTTTACCCTCCACGCTGCCCTCCAACGCTAAATTTGTGATCCCTTGATGCCTCAAAACATGTCCTACCAACCGATCCCTTCTTCTAGTCAGGTTGTGCCACAAACTTCTCTTCTCCCCAATCCTATTCAATACCTCCTCATTAGTTACGTGATCTACCCACCTTATCTTCAGCATTCTTCTGTAGCACCACATTTCGAAAGCTTCTATTCTCTTCTTGTCCAAACTGGTTATCGTCCATGTTTCACTTCCATACATGGCTACACTCCATACAAATACTTTCAGAAACGACTTCCTGACACTTAAATCTATACTCGATGTTAACAAATTTCTCTTCTTCAGAAACGATTTCCTTGCCATTGCCAGTCTACATTTTATATTCTCTCTACTTCGACCATCATCAGTTATTTTACTCCCTAAATAGCAAAACTCCTTTACTACTTTAAGTGTGTCATTTCCTAATCTAATCCCCTCAGCATCACCCGATTTAGTTTGACTACATTCCATTATCCTCGTTTTGCTTCTGTTGATGTTCATCTTATATTCTCCTTTCAAGACACTGTCCATTCCGTTCAACTGCTCTTCCAAGTCCTTTGCTGTCTCTGACAGAATTACAATGTCATCGGCAAACCTCAAAGTTTTTACTTCTTCTCCACGAATTTTAATACCTACTCCGAATTTTTCTTTTGTTTCCTTTACTGCTTGCTCAATATACAGATTGAATAACATCGGGGAGAGACTACAACCCTGTCTCACTCCTTTCCCAACCACTGCTTCCCTCTCATGCCCCTCGACTTTTATAACTGCCATCTGGTTTCTGTACAAATTGTAAATAGCCTTTCGCTCCCTGTATTTTACCCCTGTCAACTTCAGAATTTGGAAGAGAGTATTCCAGTTAACGTTGTCAAAATCTTTCTCTAAGTCTACAAATGCTAGAAACGTAGGTTTGCCTTTTCTTAATCTTTCTTCTAAGATAGGTCGTAAGGTTAGTATTGCCTCACGTGTTCCAACATTTCTACGGAATCCAAACTGATCTTCCCCGAGGTCCGCTTCTACCAGTTTTTCCATTCGTCTGTAAAGAATTCGCATTAGTATTTTGCAGCTGTGACTTATTAAACTGATAGTTCCGTAATTTTCACATCTGTCAACACTTGCTTTCTTTGGGATTGGAATTATTACATTCTTCTTGAAGTCTGTGGGCATTTCGCCTGTCTCATACATCTTGCTCACCAGATGGTAGAGTTTTGTCATGACTGGCTCTCCCAAGGCCATCAGTAGTTCTAATGGAATGTTGTCTACTCCCGGGGCCTTGTTTCGACTCAGGTCTTTCAGTGGTCTAACAAACTCTTCACGCAGTATCTTATCTCCCATTTCATCTTCATCTACATCCTCTTCCATTTCCATAATATTGTCTTCAAGTACATCGCCCCTGTATAAACCCTCTATATACTCCTTGCACCTTTCCGTCTTCCCTTCTTTGCTTAGAACTAGGTTGCCATCTGAGCTCTTGATATTTATACAAGTGGTTCTCTTCTCTCCAAAGGTCTCTTTAATTTTCCTGTAGGCAATATCTATCTTACCCCTAGTGAGACAAGCCTCTAAATCCTTACATTTGTCCTCTAGCCATCCCTGCTTAGCCATTTTGCACTTCCTGTCGATCTCATTTTTGAGACGTTTGTATTCCTTTTTGCCTGCTTCATTTACTGCATTTTTATATTTTCTCCTTTCATCAATTAAATTCAATATTTCTTCTGCTACCCAAACATTTCTACCAGCCCTCGTCTTTTTACCTACTTGATCCTCTGCTGCCTTCACTACTTCATCCCTTAGAGCTACCCATTCTTCTTCTACTGTATTTCTTTCCCCCATTCCTGTCAATTGTTCCCTTATGCTCTCCCTGAAACTCTGTACAACCTCTGGTTCTTTTAGTTTATCCAGGTCCCATCTCCTTAAATTCCCACCCTTTTGCAGTTTCTTCAGTTTCAATCTGCAGTTCATAACCAATAGATTGTGGTCAGAATCCACATCTGCCCCTGGAAATGTCTTACAATTTAAAACCTGGTTCCTAAATCTCTGTCTTATCATTATAAAATCTATCTGATACCTTTTAGTATCTCCAGGATTCTTCCAGGAATACAATCTTCTTTTATGATTCTTGAACCAAGTATTAGCTATGATTAAGTTATGCTCTGCGCAAAATTCTACCAGGCGGCTTCCTCTTTCATTTCTTAGCCCCAATCCATATTCACCTACTATGTTTCCTTCTCTCCCTTTTCCTACTGACGAATTCCAGTCACCCATGACAATTAAATTTTCGTCTCCCTTCACTACCTGAATAATTTCTTGTATCTCGTCATACATTTCATCTATTTCTTCATCATCTGCAGAGCTAGTTGGCATATAAACTTGTACTACTGTAGTAGGCATGAGCTTTGTGTCTATCTTGGCCACAATAATGCGTTCACTATGCTGTTTGTAGTAGCTAACCCGCACTCCTATTTTTTTATTCATTATTAAACCTACTCCTGCATTACCCCTATTTGATTTTGTATTTATAACCCTGTAATCACCTGACCAAAAGTCTTGTTCCTCCTGCCACCGAACTTCAGTAATTCCCACTATATCTAACTTTAACCTATCCATTTCTCTTTTTAAATTTTCTAACCTACCTGCCCAATTAAGGGATCTGACATTCCACGCTCCGATCCGTAGAACGCCAGTTTTCTTTCTCCTGATAACGACGTCCTCTTGAGTAGTCCCCGCCCGGAGATCCGAATGGGGGACTATTTTACCTCCGGAATATTTTACCCAAGAGGACGCCATCATCATTTAATCATACAGTAAAGCTGCATGTCCTCGGGAAAAATTACGGCTGTAGTTTCCCCTTGCTTTCAGCCGTTCGCAGTACCAGCACAGCAAGGCCGTTTTGGTTAATGTTACAAGGCCAGATCAGTCAATCATCCAGACTGTTGCCCCTGCAACTACTGAAAAGGCTGCTGCCCCTCTTCAGGAACCACATGTTTGTCTGGCCTCTCAACAGATACCCCTCCGTTGTGGTTGCACCTACGGTACGGCCATCTGTATCGTTGAGGCACGCAAGCCTCCCCACCAACGGCAAGGTCCATGGTTCATGTGGATATATATATATATATATATATATATATATATATATATATATGATCTCGCGACCGATTGCGCTATACTACACCCACTTCAAAATTATCATCAGCATTTAGCGGAAGTTTAGAATAGATTCCTGCATCATAAGAGTCTGTTGTACACTTTTCTCCAACTATCCGGCGTTATTTTCCTTCAGTAACTGTAGCCTTACTCAGAGTAAAATTTCATTAGGCATATGCGATCACGGTCAGTTGTACCGCAATCCGGTAGGCCGATTAGGAAAGGGGAAGTTTCACGAGGTGACACTAGTGGCAGGACAGTATCAGTTTGGTATTGTTCTTGGCATGATTTTTGCATTGTGCGGATTCGTAGCGAATTAAGCCCTTTCACTACAGATAAAGTTGCTCACTAACGGTAGTAGTGAGAATTGGAAATAAGACACAAATTTTCTAATTTTTGCATTTATCAGTAAACAAGCAACATGATGGACACAAATGGAACTAATTATTTGATTGTACTTAACGGGGAACAATCCGTAGAACAAGGGGAACGCTGGCAGCGGAATCCATTGTTGAGGAACCGGCGGCTAGCACCACAAACGCTTCCGCTGACACACAGCAACAGAGGGAAATGGAATTCCCTTGCACTGACGGATGCTACGGAATTCGGAATGAAAATCGAAACCGAATCCAGTGACGGTGGATACGAGGAAACCATTATGAAAGAACCAGAGTTACAGTCAAAACCAGTAATAGCTGGAAACATAAAAGATTAGCTGAGCATGTTGATCAGTACAATTAATGCTCAGTCCGGATCAATTACTGCTAAAATTAATGCTCAGACCGAATCAATAAAAGCTAAGTCCGAATCAATTAATGTTCAGTCCAAAGCCATCAAGATTGTGAATAATAATATTGGAGTTGTTTATACGTAGGTAGATGAAATCAAGAAAGAAATAACTGTAATGGATACTGGAATCGGTAATCTTAAGTAGGATAAGGCAGAGGTACTGTCAAAAATAGGAAGCATAAATAGCCGTTTTGAGACGGAAGTAAAGAGGATTGAACAAAAATGGCAACAGACTGTTGATCCCGATATTGTAAATAAAGTAACTGAAAAGGTAGAATTAGCGCGAAAGAACTCTAGGGAAAAGGTTAAGCGTTTTCTAACTTTAGTATCAGACATGACCACTTGAGTGAAGAACCAGCTGACTACGTGTGATGAGAAAAAGAAGGAAGCGGAAACGTTAGCGACGAACACTTGCCAAGTAGTTACAAGTTCCGGTACTAGAAAAGAGGTTAGACGAAAAACAGCACTGTGTGTCATGCCTTGCACATAACACTGGAATCCTAGCGAAGGAGGAGCGTTTCGATCCTCTGAGAAAACAGAGTGGATTGCACGCTACCGACTTCATTAAAAATTACGAGAGGGTATTGCCTGAATCATGGACGGATAAGAGAAAAATTAACACTATAGTCGACGTGCTATGAGGTGAGGCTAGGCGATGGGGCTTAAACCTCGATAGTGTGAACATCAGCTTTCAAGAATTTAAGAATGCGTTCTTGAAAAAATGTTGGTGAGAGCAGAACCAGGAGAGTGAATGGCGCGATTTCGTAGTGAAAACCATACGATGCGAACTCTGGCTTCTTGATGAAAGAATTATATGAAACCTGGATCCGCAAATTAGAATATTTGCGTGATAGACGGACTGAATCGGAGATTGTCTGGGAGTTGTGGAAGAAGCTTCCAGATGATTCCAAGAGATACATAGGTGGTAGTTACAGAACAATTACTGCGTTCTTAGAAAAGGCCGAAGATGATGGCAATTGGCGGAATAATAGCGAAAATGTTAAGAACCGTGGAACAACAACAATTACCACCGTTGCAACAACTATAATAACAATATCCATGACAATAATGGTAACCGCCGCCATGGTAATAATAACTCACACCACTATAACAACAACATAGTGGCAACAATAATGGCAGAAATGACAGAGGGCAGGATTATGTGAATGTGGTATGTGGTTCACAGTAGAATGGTTGTAGGCTGGAGAAAAATCAGAAATTACGACAGCCGGATAGAAATGGGTCTTTCGTATTTAATCAGGGAAACAATTAACCGCGCCGGTTTGGGGCCCACCGGGCGTGGGAAGACCTTAGCGGCACAGAAGAAAGCCTAGCCAACAATAAGTGAGGAGGGCAGTCGACAAAGCGATCACTATCCCTAATAGCGGTAAAAATACAGTACCGGTCAACGAGGAAGATGCACCGCTATTATTACAACAATGGTGACGCAGCCTGCAGTGCACAGAAATTCGCCGGCGGAATTAAAGAAGCTGATATTCGATAAAACTTACGTTATCACGCAGGGCAACGCGGAACGTGAGGAGTGGGGCTAGGTCAGTTCTGCCGGATATACAACGAACCGAAGGATTAGAGAGGATTATATGAGAGATGTGCTAATGGGGAGAGCGAGCAGTAATAGACGCTTATCAGCCCGTCTGAAATTAGCGTTTATGAAGAAACAGAAAGCTCTGTACCATAGAGGCAGGCTTGTCCAAATGCAGTAGTAATTGAAGTAGCCAGCTCCAACGACGCTGGTCCTAAGAAAAACAAAGCGAAATTTCTGAAGAAGGGCTACACGAGTTTGCCGTTGATGATCGGGTACAACTAATTGACTGCCATGTAGATTACGATCTATGTGAGGTTAAGGCTGACGTCATACGGTCAGACGAGAGTGGTACGGGTTGCATGAGCTCAGGAGCAGACTTAGAAGCAGAAACAGAGCACATTTCTCCAAACAACTTGGAAGATGATAGCCACGTTTCCGACTTAACAGTTAGTGAATTGTTGGTAACACAAGATTCGTTAATCGAAGGAATTGATAAAAAGGTTTCAGTATTGGGCTCATAACGGCTTCAAAAACCGCAGAACAGGCAGGTAGAAATTAAGAATGTCTAAAAACAGAAAATTAAAAGACCACCAGATAAACCGCTATCGGTGTTAGAGTCGGACGGATTTTTCTGGAATGACCTTCATGTGGATGAGGACTTGTTGGAAAACCAAGAATTAAACTCAGATAAGTGTATACAAATAATACTGCCAATCGATATGCATGACCTACAAATACACGTTTTAATAGATACCAGGGCAGAGCTACGTGCTACGTCCAGAAAAATTTTCAATTTTTTAAGGGAAGAACCAGGAGTAGTAGTAATGCCCGTAATGGGAGTTAAAATCATCGGTGCTACCGGAAAGAGTAGCAAACCTATATCTCATCAAGTATTTGCCTGCTTTGAAATTCAAGGGGGACAATTTGAATATGAGTTTATCGTCGTGCCAGATTTGAGCACTGAGATAATTATGGGCTTAGACTGGTTATTGAAATACCATGCAGTAATTGACTGCAACAATAAAACAGTGAGGTGCATTTCAAAAGATAAGACAGAAAATTGAGTGAATTTTAGTGAATCAGGTGGTGATGTAAATAGTACGAACCTATTCACATTGTTACTTCGCCTGACGAGATTGGTTTAGGCAGAAATATGGAATACTACGAACCTATTCACATTGTTAGTTCACCTGACGAGGTTGGTTTAGGCAGAAATAAGGAATATTACAGTATACGGAATGTAAATGTTGACTATAATTTAATAGACGAGTTAAAGAGTATTGTAAATTGTGTGTCAAATGCCACATCTGAATAGAAACAAGGCTTGTACAATACAATTATGAGAAATAAAAGAGTGTTTTCGAATGAACCTGGCCTTGTTACTGGGTATCAGTGCAAGTTAAATGTAATGCCCCACAAATCGTTCTTTTTACGTGTGTACGCGGTACCGCTGTCCAAAAAGGAGACTGTACAACGAGAAATAGATCGAATGCTGGAATGGAATGTTATAGAGAGGAGTACCAGTCCCTTAATAGTCCCTTGATCACAGTAGCAAAAAGAGATGGCAGAATCAGAATCGTGTTAGACGCACGTGCGCTGAACAAAGTTGTTCAACGTGAAACGGATGGACCAGAAAGTATGGAAGAGGTATGCAAATATTTCATAATGTACGATTTACTACCAGCCTCGACCTCACGGCCAGCTTCTGGCATATCGCTGTTGAGGAAGAATCTAGGAAATATATTGCGTTTTTGTATGCATGCAGGTGTTACCAGTATAAGGTAGTGCCATCTGGACTGAACATATCAGTGTCCGTCTTTATCAGGGCTTTCGATAAAGTACGAGGCGCAGCCCTAAGTTCCAGACTGACAGTGTGCGTGAACGACTTGCTGTTGGCGAATGTGACCTGGCAAGAACATTGCCATCTTTTAGACGAAGTTTCCACTGCGTTCCACAAAGGTTGACTGGCTCCGAAACTTAAAAAGTGTGAGTTTGTGAAGTACGAATTGAATTCTCTTGGTCACTTATTTACGACAGCAGGAATCACTAAAGATCCACAGAAGGTAGAGGCAATAAAGAATTGATTTACATGGCTCTAAGCACTATGGGACTTAACATCTGAGGTCATCAGTCCCCTAGACTTAGATTTACTTAAGCCTAACTAACCTAAGGACATCACACACAAGCGTTCAGTGATCCATCTCGTAGCGCAAGAATACGCCATTTGTGTGGACTAACGAGTGTCAGGCCGCATTAGAGTGACTGAAAAGCGATCTGTTACAGAGTAACATATTCTTCATCTACATCTACATATACAGGGTGTTTCAAAAATGACCGGTATATTTGAAACGGCAATAAAAACTAAACGAGCAGCGATAGAAATACACCGTTTGTTGCAATATGCTTGGGACAACAGTAATTTTCAGGCGGACAAACTTTCGAAATTACAGTAGTTACAATTTTCCAACAACAGATGGCGCTGCAAGTGATGTGAAAGATATAGAAGACAATGCAGTCTGTGGGTGCGCCATTCTGTACGTCGTCTTTCTGCTGTAAGCGTGTGCTGTTCACAACGTGCAAGTGTGCTGTAGACAACATGGTTTATTCCTTAGAACAGAGGATTTTTCTGGTGTTGGAATTCCACCGCCTAGAACACAGTGTTGTTGCAACAAGACGAAGTTTTCAACGGAGGTTTAATGTAATCAAAGGACCGAAAAGCGATACAATAAAGGATCTGTTTGAAAAATTTCAACGGACTCGGAACGTGACGGATGAACGTGCTGGAAAGGTAGGGCGACCGCGTACGGCAACCACAGAGGGCAACGCGCAGCTAGTGCAGCAGGTGATCCAACAGCAGCCTCGGGTTTCCGTTCGCCGTGTTGCAGCTGCTGTCCAAATGACGCCAACGTCCACGTATCGTCTCATGCGCCGGAGTTTACACCTCTATCCATACAAAATTCAAACGCGGCAACCCCTAGCGCCGCTACCATTGCTGCACGAGAGACATTCGCTAACGATACAGTGCACAGGATTGATGATGGCGATATCCATGTGGGCAGCATTTACTGCCGAAGCTTTTTTTTACCTGGACGGCTTCGTCAGTAAACAGAACTGGCACATATGGGGAACCGAAAAGCCCCATGTTGCAGTCCCATCGTCCCTGCATCCTCAAAAAGTACTGGTCTGGGCCGCCATTTCTTCCAAAGGAATCATTGGCCCATTTTTCAGATCCGAAACGATTACTGCATCACGCTATCTGGACATTCTTCGTGAATTTGTGGCGGTACAAACTGCCTTAGACGACACTGCGAACACCTCGTGGTTTATGCAAGATGGTGCCCGGCCACATCGCACGGCCGACGTCTTTAATTTCCTGAATGAATATTTCAATGATCGTGTGATTGCTTTGGGCTATCCGAAACATACAGGAGGCGGCGTGGATTGGCCTCCCTATTCGCCAGACATGAACCCCTGTGACTTCGTTCTGTGGGGACACTTGAAAGACCAGGTGTACCGCCAGAATCCAGAAACAATTGAACAGCTGAAGCAGTACATCTCATCTGCATGTGAAGCCATTCCGCCAGACACGTTGTCAAAGGTTTCGGGTAATTTCATTCAGAGACTACGCCATATTATTGCTACGCTTGGCGGATATGTGGAAAATATCGTACTATAGAGTTTCCCAGACATCAGCGCCATCTGTTGTTGGAAATTGTAACTACTGTAATTTCGAAAGTTTGTCTGCCTGAAAATGTACTGTTTCCCAAGCATATTGCAACAAACGGTGTATTTCTATCGCTGCTCGTTTAATTTTTATTGCCGTTTCAAATATACCGGTCATTTTTGAAACACCCTGTACATGGATACTCTGCAAATCACATTTAAGGGCCTGGTAGAGGGTTCATATAACCACGTTAACAATTCTCTATTATTCCAATCTCGTATAGCGCACGGAAAGAATGAACACCTATATCTTTCCGTATGAGCTATGATTTCCCTTATTTTATCTCGGTGATCGTTCCTCCCTATGTAGGTCGGTGTCAACAAAATATTTTCGCATTCTGAAGAGAAAGTTGGTGATTGGAATTTCGTGAGAAGATCCCGTCGCAACGAAAAACGCCTTTCTTTTAATGATGTCCAGCCCAAATCCTGTATCATTTCTATGACACATTTCTTGTACCATCCCAACATTTCGTTACCATTTCACATGGGAATGCATTCTTCAAATTACGGTTTAGGTATGGAAGTGTTTCAGGAGGTCGGTTTAATTATGATATATGTTATGTGAAAGGTACAGACAGTTGCACAGCGGATGCGCTGTCGCGTTTACCTGAAACCGATCAGAGAATAGTGGAATTCGAATCAGGTGTACTGAAATTGTCACTGCGGACCAAAGAAATTCACAGAGAAATTGGGTGAGTTTCTTAATTTTAACATGTTAAAGAGAATAACAGATAGGATAATGACTTGCAATAAGTGTTAGAGGGTGAAAATGACCAATTGCAGAAATCGTGGCCCTATGCAGAGCATAAGACCTAACAGTGTACTAGAGTTAGTGTGTACGGACCTGTATGGGCCTCTGCCAAATCCCCAAGTAATTTCGACTACGTACTAATAGCACTGAAAGCCCTTCCGAAGTTCATTGAGTTATATCCGATAAGAAAGGCAATAGCTGAAGCGGTTTGTAACAAACTCTCAAACGATTACTTTGTGCATATCGACAAACCAAAAGCGATTTTCTCCGATAATGTGGCACACTTTACTTCCAAATTATGGAATGACGGTATGGAAAGCAATTGGGCTGAAGTGACACACATCTTGGCCTATTGTCCGGCCGGAAATCCAGCGGAACGATACATGCGTGAGCCGGGGCGACTTTGCCGAACGTATTGTCACTACAATCACAGAGCATCAGAGCATGGGGCAAATATATAAATGATTCTGTAAGGATTATGAATGCTTTGACGCACAAATCTACAGGATTCACTCCGGAGGAAATCGTATTAGACCATAAGTCTAAGAGTTTGGTGGAAGAGATAATTGATTTCCCTCCTCGAGTTAGTACTGAGATTGTGGTGAAGATGTTGATGATGTTTGGTTGGTGGGGCGCTTAACTGCGCTGTCATCAGCACCCGTACGAAGTCCCAATTTTTACACAGTTCCGGGACCCCGTGATCCACAGGTAGCAACGCTAGCCCCTAGACAACGAGCTGCGGACGCATTGTGGTGAAGAAAGAACGTTTACGGGAGGTAATGAAAAAGAAAGCCGAGGCGCGAATACGACGTCATGACGCGAAAGGGCAGTTTGCTAAATTTACAATTCGCGACCTTGTTCTCGTTAAAACGAAAGAGAAAACAAGTGAGTTTGATAATGAGACTTCAAAATTTAAATTCATTTATAATGGACCATATAAAATTGTTAGTATACCTCACACTACTGCTTACTGTTTAGCTTTTCCTAATTCTGGAAAGCTGTTAGGTGTACGTAATACTATTGGCTTGAAGTTGTATCAACCAAGAACTGATTAATCTGGGAAAGAATTTCCAGTAAAGACTTAATTATTAGTGTAAATCTCAAAATTTATCCAAATATATTTCTTGGACAAGACTGTCATGAACGAATTTGCAAAAAGTATAACGAGACATTTATTTTGCAGAATATATGTTCCGAAAGCAAATGAAATGAAAGGAAAACCCAAGCCGTGACCAGTGAGTATAAATGTCAATCTGCATAGGTGTCATTTGCAATTTTGTAAATTGTATGTTGCAAAAATTCTTTTATACCATGTATTATGTAAGTGAATACCGATGCATTCAGACAATGTGCAAGTTTCAGGTCTGTGTATGCGTGTGATTGTGAACAGTGTTGAGTAATCCACTGCGATAGAAATATAAGGACACCTTGAGATTACTCGGGAGTGATTTTTCGAAGCATGTAAGGCAGGTGGACGTTCTGGAATGCCACTGCAGAGAGAGAGAATTCAAGCGTGCGCTGTGGCACACACAACAATGCCACGTCAGAACTGAGCCGCTGCCGGCTCTTAAGAACGCTGCGGCGTCCTTTGTAGATTTACGTGTGGAACGTGGCGTTTTCTTTTGTTTTCTTTTCCGCCCAACCAGTGTAAAGCTTTGTTAGAAACATTTACGTATTATCTGGATGCTTGCTTGAAACACACAAACTCTCATAATGAGAAATGTAACCTGTTAATGATAATGATATTTTTTAAAAACTATCTAAAGTCAGCATTGTAACTAGTGATTTATTATCTCTTTTCTTATCGTTTTATTCATTTCTTTTGTATACCTTTAACTATGCTACTTAAGTTTTTTTAGCACAATACTGACATGAAAATATAATGGTGCGTTGAAAGATGTAATTTTTTTGTTTAAAATATGTTATGGTACACTATGGTGACTTGAGTTAAAATGACACAATGTTGTCATGCTACTACATGCCCACACATAATAATGATAATTAATGAGAAGCTTAGTGAGTGATTAACAAAATTTATGTGGACAAAACTGAATGCTTCGCGCATCTGCATTTCTGTTTGTATTTCTCCGGACATTCCCTTATTTTGCTTCCCTTCAGGAAAAAATTCATGGAATATATGGCACGCGTAACATCGAAAATGCAGATAAAATACCTTCTGCAGCATCCACAATTTTCGCCTTTTGGTATCCGTTGATAACTAGCACTGTACCTTTGGCTCTGAAGCTGTAATCTGTATTAGAGAAACTGTATTTAATACGTAATCGCTGTACTAGTGTAAGATTAGATTAGATTAGTTTTTCGTTCCATAGATCCGTACTGAGAAGATCCTCGTGAATGTGGATTTTTTAAAGCTGAAATAACAATACTAATAGTATGAATAAATACAATACGTCATTTGTTTCTAGTAAAAAATTCTTCAGTGGAGTTGAACGAGTTGCCTGTACATTACTTTTTCTAAAATTTTTGAGAATGCTGGCAAAAGTGAAATCGGTCTGTAGTTTGATGGTATCTCTTTATCCCCTTTCTTGAATAGAGACTTAACATCTGCATATTTTAGCCAGTCAGGAAATGTCCCAGTTATAATTGACTGGTTCCACAAGTAACTTTGAATTGCAGTAAACTCACAATAACAGGCCTTAATTAACTTTGCTAATGTTTCATCGTAGCCACTACAATGTTTTGTTTTTAAATATTTTATTATGGAAGTTATTTCTTTTGGTGAAGTGAGTGACATATTCATGTACCTGCAGCTATTTGTAAAGGCTAGTTTCAGATATTCAAGTGCATTATTTACTGATACAGATAATCCCATTCAATCAGCAACAGATATAAAGTATTTGTTAAATAGATTTGCCACACTATGCCCATCGGTTACTAATGTGTCATCTACCCTTAATGCTATTTGCCCCTGTTCCTTTTTGGTTCTACCAATCTCCTCTTTCACTATATTCCATATTGTTTTTATTTTGTTCTCTGACATTGCTATCTTCTTCTCGTAGTGCATTTTTTTAGATGTCTGAATTACTTTTTTTAATATTTTACAGTATTCCTTGTATTTAGCTAAATCATCAGCATTGAAGCTATTCTTGGTCGACAGATACATTTTCCTTTTTGTCTTACAGGAAATCGTTATTCCCTGTATTTATTTTTGACTGTATATAATTAATTGTAATTACAACGAAAATATTATAAATTGCTGGGTAATAGCCAAGGGAACTTTATTGACATGTATCGATAGCAACGATAAAATGGGAGTAGCTGTGCCGTTGTTTATCTTTGCGTATCAAGAGTCTCTTTCGCGTTGCGTGCAGTGTGGAGTCAGAGCAGCTTAAGTCTTCAAAGAGTGCGGAAATGTTTGTTAGGCTCTTCCTCCACCGCGGTGTGCAACTGTGCTCGCGCCGATGTAGACGCGCCTCATTTGTAAACCCGCGAGTATTGAGGGCACAGTAGGAGTGGACAGACGGAGGAAGCTTCTATTCTATGTCGGTCCCATAATTATCCGAGGCACTGGAGACGACTCGGGGTTCCAATCGAACAGCAGGAGCAGCAGCAACAACGGCACTTCAGCATTGTCGTCGGCTACATTCTTCTACAACATCGTAAAACTGTAAAGTAAAAAATTATAAACACACGGTGGCATTGTCCAGCAACATTTATTTCACAAATTAAGAATAACTTGAATAATAACTTTCAGTAGTTGAAACCCGTAAGGCACATGTGTTGTCATTGTCCTCAGACGTTGTTACCAAGCTGGGTCCTTTCCTTTCCATGCAATCACGGAATGTCGTAAGAATATGAAAATGGATTAAATATTTACTGCCGGTTTTGTGTGTTTGCTAATGTCCAGTTTCAGTTTAAATTCTCTGCCTTAGTAACTGCTCATTCTTGTATTGCATGACAGAGGCTACTGAAAGTAAACTAAAATTTCTCTGGCAATACTAAAAACCAAAGACACAGCCAAAATTAAGAGTGCGCAATTTCATTTATTCTGTATTTAGCTTAGCGAGTGACTTCTGGCGGTTTGGTACGTATTTCGTTGTTGTTATTTTAAAAGTAAAACCAATTGCTGATTTGCTTAAAGTAAATCCAGTTCAATCTTTCAATAATCCAAAGTAAATTGCTTGCCTTTTTCTAAATTTTGCATTACGTTACACCGAGGTTACTGAAAGTCATACTTCTACATAACAGAGTTTAAGTTAAACCAGTCGTTCATTTAAGCAGTAACTCCATTTAGTTCTACTTTCAAAATTTAGCGTTTCATAATAAGTAATCGCAAACTCTGTGGTTTCCTATTCATTTATTTTACCGTGATCTGTTGTGCTGCGGAAAAGCATGACAATCTTCTGTTGCCACGCCCACGATTATTTGCTTCAATTTTTTTGTCATTACCTTTCTCATGATGCTGGTAATTCATTGGCCTAACGGGCTGGCGACCGTTTAATTATCCCCTTTTTAAGTAATCAGTGATTTCATTGTGTTACCAGTGATTTTTTAGTAAATATTACGCGGAACCCTCACCTCCCCCCACCCCCCACCCCTTGCGGTTTGTGAGCGTTGTATTTTACTATAACCATTTCAAAATTATTATCAGTATTTAGCTAAAGTTTAGAGTAGATTCTTCCTTCAGAAGGGTGTGTTGAACATTTTCCTCCTACTAACCGGAGTTATTTTCCTTCGGTAACGATAGCCTTACTCGCAGTAAAATTTCACTAGGCATATGCGATCGCCGTCAGTTATATCGCTATCCAGTTAGCCGATTAGGTAGGGAGAGTTTACAAGTCATGCTTGGATATCTCAGTTAGTAGAGCACTTGCGCGCGAAAGACAAAGGTATCAAGTTCGGGTCTCGTTCTGGCACACTGTTTTAATCTGGGCTACACAAGAAAGGATAGGAAAAGGGCAGATGACATCCGGTCTGTGTCGAAGGTTAATGACATCTTAGAGACAGTAGGTTCCTTGAAATGGCAGTGGGCTGGCCACGTCGCAAGAACAAAAGACAACAGATGGACGAAGCTAGTACTGGAGTGGAGTCCGAGAGAGCACCGGAGGCCTAGAGGAAGACCACCAGACAGATGGGACAAAGACATCAAGAAGATCGCTGGTAACACCTGGCAGAGAACTGCCCAAGACCGTCCCACTTGGAGAAGACTGCTGAAAGACTACCTGAATCCACGACTCGAAGAGGCCACATCATTTAATGATTGAATTGGTTGATGATGCTGATGATGATGAAGATGATGAATCAGTTGATCGTTCAGCAACCTGTCTATGTCAACAGCGAGACGCATAACAATTTCCAGCTCCTCTTGTAGATTCAACTTCTTCCTCTTCTTCTGAGCAATGTTTAGTATCCTTAGATTTCCTAGTTTGGGGAATTGATGCGCGGCATATGAGGAATTTTGTTTAATC
The DNA here is from genome assembly GCF_021461395.2 of Schistocerca americana. Classification (NCBI taxonomy): domain Eukaryota; kingdom Metazoa; phylum Arthropoda; class Insecta; order Orthoptera; family Acrididae; genus Schistocerca; species Schistocerca americana. The sequence goes on along the minus strand of NC_060122.1, from coordinate 744,456,765 downwards.
TGTCCTTTTTTAGTTAATTAGTCCTCAAATGGCTCCAAGCACTGTGGGATTTAACATCTAAGGTCATCAGTCCCCTAGACTTAGAACTACCTAAGGCTAACTAACCTAAGGACACCATATCCATGCCCGAGGCAGAATTTGAACCTGCGACCGTAGCAGCAGGGCGATTCCGGACTGAAGCGCCTAGAACCGCTCGGCCACAGCGGCCGGCCAGTTAGTCCTCCTTGAACCTGGTCTTGAAACTTCTGCCAGTCTGAACTATGTATGACTTTTCGCAATCGCTACACTCCAATTTGTATACATCCGACCCTGCATACCAGGGTGTTAATTGTGAATAGAATTATACTGAAGCTTATTGTGGGGTCCTGCTCACTCGTCGCTTGTAGGGTGCCTAAAGGATGCTGCTTTCTCCGATAGCTATACAACAATTGAAGCAAATGTCATTAATAGTTTATATTACAAATAAGCAGATTGACAATACTTAACTTGTGACTTACAAGATCGTGTCGCAAGCGATGGGCGACAATGCAGTCAGCCAGTCCTTTCCTATATACAAGGTCCTTGTAAGCAATTGATATGGATCACACGTCACTATTATCATAGCGCTCTCTACTAGGCCAGGTCTAGGACTGTGGCGGTTTAGTACTGTGCGAATACTGTGTGGCTGTGGCTGGCAGGAGCGGCGCTTATATTCTCTTCAGCTAGAGGGCGCTGCTGTCGTGTTGCGGTCCTTGTCAGAGGGCTATTGGCTGACGACGTCTCACAGCCTTCTTTGCTCTTGCATTCTTCGTCTTCGCGCCGTCACTTACTGTTACGCCGGGGAACTTTATTATGAGTAGTGTAAACAACACGCAAATCCTGGTATTTAAGGAGTTTAGCTAAATCATAAGAGAAGTTCGCCACGATAAAGATCTTCACAAGTTTGGAAATCGAAAACCGTGAGACGGGAAGACTTCTATATTCTGCTGCTGATGTTTTTTCTTTATATAGCTTATTATCAATTGCAGGACAGTACGCGTTGTTTACAGGAAATTCAAATTTGTCAGTTCTCTTTCTATTGAGGATTGGCTGAGAGGTACCTCAGTAATGTGGTACCATAAAATGAAAAATTCGCCCTCATCAATACAGATTACGTCTCGTGAGCCATGCGTGGCTCATCTTCCCGCCACCATGTATTTTACATCCTTTTTCAACGTACTCCCACCTCACTAAGTTAATTTAAATTACTGGTGTCACTGAGTTGCTCCCTTGCCTGACCGTGAGGAGCGCTAGCAGCGCGTATCAATATATCCCTTCTCGTAATATCTTTGCTCGACTGCTTTTACTTCCCAGTCGTTGTCTGTCGTAAGCCTGTTGGGGTCGCGAGTTCGGGCTGCCAGTCAGTTGGAAAGAGTCTGGAGCGCAGTCCAGACCTGCCATTTGGGGAGTTCTAGTGCAGCACTAGTGCAGACAGGTTGGAGGTGTGAGGTCTGCGTCGACATAGATCGCCCGACCATTACCGCCACGCATCACTCGAACCACAAAATGGTTCAAATGGCTCTGAGCACTATGGGACTTAACTTCTGAGGTCATCAGTCCCCTAGAACTTAGAACTTCTTAAACCTTACTATAGTTCAATTTTTTTATCTTGGTGGCTCGCGCATGCCCGCCTAGACGCGAGAGATTGCTGCGTTGCCAGTTGCACACGACGTACGCGCCAAGAGAAGCAGCGCCATAGTATAGCATAGTTCGCAAGCTTACGTTTAGGGGGGAGCGCACAGTTCACGAAGTAAAGCCACCACGGCCGCATTAACCCTTTCGCTGCTACAAAGACGTGCTCCCTGCATTCCGCGCTGTGGGCGATTTTGTCACTGCACTGCTCGCCTGTGCAGACACATTGTGTTCCGACTGCTTTGACATTCTTTATCATTCGATTCCACAAAAACTATTTGGCTCAAAAATTAGATTCCTGACTGACACCTTCTCCCCATAAATGACTTAATTTTGTTTCGATGTTCAACGCAGTTATTATGCAGCATTAAATATAGTAAACCATTGCACGAAATTTTGAAGAGTTTGCAGAGGTAAAGTCCATAGAGTATACTTTCCGGATGGTCGATTTTAGTTGCCACAATGTTGAGAATGAAATTTGGACAAGATACCTATATATTTCATTTAAGTACCACATAAGTGTCGTATGTAATATTGAGAAATATTCCACCTTTCGCGACTGTAACAAAAGTTTTACTTACACTGGGCACGTTTGGCTTTATTTTAAAGCACTTCAATCAATCAAAAGGAAGTAGACAAAATACATGAAACAAAACTGTGGACTTACAAAAACATTAGGACTTGATATACCGTCTGTCAGTGAAGTGCTCAGAGCTATGTCAAATATAATTTTGTGTGTGGCACACACAAACAGCATTTATTTGCTAAAACACTGATGAGCCAACACAAACGTTGAATATTGTGCTACCGCAGCACAAAACTACGAAAGGTGACTTGGCAATGGAGGACACAAAATACAGTCCTCTTATGATGCTTCAAAAGAGAGAAACGCGTCTGGTCTAAATAAGTCGCTTATTACAGTTGCAGAAGAGGGATATATTTCAATACCATTGGTAAAACTGCGACTGTGGAACAAAAACAAGAAATAGAACATGAATACCATTGTGTATGTGCCATACCTTTCACCGATGGAAGTGCTTTAAAATAAAGCCAAACGCGCCCTGTATAAATAAAACTTTTATTACAGTCGCGAAAGACTGAATATTTCTCAATATTACATACGACACCTATGTGGTACTTAAATTACATGAGATATTGTTATACAGTAAATATTATATGAAATTTAGGTATCTTGTCCACATTTCATTCTCAACATTGTGGCAACTAAAATCGACCATACGGAAAGTATACGCTATGGACTTTTACCTCTGCAAACACTTCAAAATTTCGCGCAATGGTTTACTACAATTAATGCTGCACATCAAAACAAAATTAAGTCATTTATGGGAGGAACGTATCAGTCAAGAAGACGTGTGAAAATCAAATTTTTTGGCCAAATAGTTTTTGTGAAATCGAATGATATGTGTGTCAAAGCAGTGGGAACACCATGTGTCTGCACAGGCGATAAGTGCAGTGATGACAAAATCGCGCACAGCGCGGAATGCGGGGAGCACGTGTCTGCAGCAGCGAAAAAGTTAATGAAGAGGCAAAGCACTAGAAATTTCATTCGAACGAATAAAATTCGTGAAGTAAGGCACTCCAATATTGTTTTTAAATAAAGAAAATATCAAGCACCTCACAAGGTTTGAACTCATAGCCTTTCACTAGGCAGCCCAACACCTAAACCGTTCCGCTACCTCAGCTCATCGAACAGCGCAACTCCATAAGGACTCTAACACCTCACGCAACTATTTATAAACACTGTTGGTATGACTATGAATTACTGACGCTTCGTCGAAGTACAACAGGAAATAAACAATTACCGCTGTTCTTTATTGCGAAAAACCAGTTCGTGAGATTGAAACAAACACCTTTCCCTGCTATCGCCTGAATTAGGAGTCTTATTGCTTGTTTGGTTTAATTAATTAATAGAATATGAAGCAATTGGTATAAAGAATGCTTTTTCCAAACTTTCTATAAAAGAAAGTCTGCTATCAAGACATTGCTTTTGTTCTATTACTCTTTTTATGACCGAACGTTTCTAAAACTGAAGACACTCGTCCATGCTCTGCACTGCAGTCGAGATGTGGCAACGTCGTTCTCTGTTCAATGGCTGATTGTGTTTTGTGACGTCAGATGCGCAGAACGAACCTAAACTCGGCCGCCAAGATATATGACGCGCACTTTAACCTAAGGACATCACACACACCCATGCCCAAGGAAGGATTCGAACCTGCGACCGTAGTGGTCGGGCGGTTCCAGACTGTAGCACCTAGAACCGCTCGGTCACCACGGCCGGCCACTCGAACCACAGTCTTGCTGGATCGTCGGTCGGTCATCCTACCGGACGACGCGTTTTGGCTCGCCGATCGTTCATGATTCGGTTGTGTGTATATGCATCGATTCCCGTTTTGTCTTCGTGCATGCTTAGTTACTGTTGGGTATCGTTCACGTCTTCGTGTAAGTGTTTGTCAGGTTGTGTCTATAGTTGGCGTTATTTCCATTGACGACTATTTTAGATGTTGTCGGCATTCTGAGGGTATTCAGCCGGTTGGTGAAGACCAGGGAGGATATCTCCATGCGGTGCAGTCGGCTGCGTCCACTGGCGGTCCCTTGCGGTGTCGGGGCGTATGTGCAGCTGTCCGATCGCTACGAGCTTCGTGGCTCACCGAACCAAGACGTCAAAGTTGAGTGGTTTGTTAAGTACCCAAGCCACGTCTGTTCATGTTATGTCGTTCGTTTCGGTGGATCGCTGTTGGACAGCTTTTCTTCTGGGCAACACCGAGTGTTTGTAGTGGTGAAATCGAACCTCTGTGCGTTTGGAATTATCTATATTGGTTCACTACAATTCAAATGCACCAGCGTAATTTTCGGCCTGTCCTGGCCACAAACGTAATTTCAGGCACCATCCTTTCCTCACCTGTTGTCACTGTCCAAAATGGTGTGTAGTTTTGACAGCTTAATACATATTTCATTGTGGATAATCATGTCCGTAACAGTTGGGCCTTTGAGATTTTATGTACCGATTGGTGGCAAGCTAGTCGTTTGGTTGGTCGGTCTGTCCTTAGTTGGCTTACCGACGGATCAAGTGTAGCTGGGCCCACCACCTGTCTCACCCAAGTGAACGTTAATGTTTCGAGAGCAGCCCCCCTCCCCTCCCCCCCCCCCCCCCCCCCCCCAGTGGCGTGTGAGTGCCGCTGTCTATACTGTCCTTTTCATGAGTGTTTAATTGTCTGTTGGTAATCTGTAATCTGTTATAGCCATTGCTTTAAAAGAAAAAAAATATTTTTTGTGTTTTATGTAAATCAATTGTGGGCCTGCAGCCGCTTAAAACCTTATTCTTAAATTTAGTTATTGTCGTTGCGTTGGTTTTTTTCATTTAATGTGCATTCCCCCATTGAAAACTTGAAACTTACAGTATTTTTGAATTTTTTGAAAATCAACTGTGGGCCTTCAGCCGCTTAAGGCCTTATTCTCAAAATTTCCCCTTAAGCCAAAACACTGCGGCCTTCTGCCTTAAATGATTATCGTAATATATTTTGAAATTAACGTAAATTTTGAAATGTAATTGTGGCCTTCATCCGTTTGTATTGCACCTTGTATATGTTTCTTCTATCTACCTTTGTCTTGAGGCTTTTCACTTGCCTGTGATATATATACATATATATATATATGTATATATATATTAATTATTTTATTTGCAATTTTAACTGTATGTCTTCAGTCACTTGAAATTTATCTTGTTACTTTTTAAGATTTCTTGTTTGGAGATCTTCATCTGTGAAAGAATTGGATTTCGAAAGGCTCGGCTATGTGCTGTTTTGGTTTAAAGGTCTTATTAAATTACAATTTTGAAGTGAATCCAACCGACACCTTATTTGACCCTTTCCACAATCCTAATCACCTGTTCTGCCCGGCGGGTTTAGGGGGTGTCTCACTGGTAGCAGAGTGTGGATACGCTTGTGCTTAACAACTTAGATGCGGTCAGTTTCACTCTTGCTTCGATTGTGTTTGTGGCATCGTATTGTTTGGCTTGTTATTGTTTCAGCTGTTAATATAATGGCAGTCAGACAGCGTCCGGGGATTGGTCTGCTGGGAAGAGACCATCTCGTTTATGAGTTGGCAGTAAGGCATCAACCGACTGAGGGCAGTGCTCAAGAATTGGTAGCACGTTCGCACGCTGCAGCCGGTTGGCATTACGTCAGTGGTGGTCGCAGAGACAGGAGTGGCAATTCGCCTTTGTTTAAGGCTATTGAAGGCCTTGAAGACACTAATTGTCTTCTAGAAGGAATCCAACCTGGTGACAGTCAGCTAGATTGAGTGTGGGCATTGATAATCCGTCAAGTTCAGACATTACCTTCTGGATGTAATGTTCTGGTAGCTCCTTGGTTGTCAGCTTCGGATAGCCCCTTCAGCTTCGGTCATCTTGTGAGGCTTAGCTCTGTGCCTTCTACTGTGTGGGTATGTCGGGTTGCCTGTAGCATGTTTCCTCTGCATTGTTGAAGTCCAAGTGGGTATATCGGTATTTTCGTTGATGGCTTAGCAATGGCTGTGCATTGGTCTCCTTACTGGACTTAGGTCGGTCTCTTCTCGGGGGCAGGTATGTCGAGTAGCCAGTGGGCGTGTTTCCTCTGTAACGGTGGGTCCGACCGAGTATTTCGCTTGCAGCCTTTCTCGGCCAGTGTCTTGGGCCTTTTTAGAAGCCGCTAGTTAATTTATTTTGGCATATCACACCCGGGTTCTTGTTTGAGAGGGGGAGGTTGAGCCGTGTGTGGCTCATCTTCCTGCCATCATGTATTTTACACCCCGTTTTTAACGTACTTCCACTTCACTATGTTAATTTAAATTACTGGTGTCACTGAGTTGCTGCCTTGCCGGACCATGAGCGGCGCTAGCAGCACATATCAATATATCTCCTCTCATAGTGTCTTTGCTCGACTGTCGTTGTCTGTCGTAAGCCATTTGGGGTTGTGAGTTTGGGCTGCCAGTCAGTTGGAACGCGTCTGGAGTGTAGTCCGGACCTGCCAGTCAGGGAGTTCTAATGCAGCACTAGTGCAGTCAAGTTGGAGCTGTGAGGTCTGCATCGACATGGATCGCCCGACCGTTACCGCCACGCATCACTCGAACCATAGTCTTGCTGGATCGTCGTACGGTCATCCTACTGGACGACGCGTTTTGGCTCGTCGATCGTTCATGATTCGGCTGTGTGTGTGTGCATCGCCTCCCAATTTGTCTTGGTGCATGCTTAGTTACTGTTGGGTATCGTTCAGGTCTTCGTGCAAGTGTTTGTCAAGTTGTGTGTGTAGTTGGCCTTATTTCCACTGACGACTACTTTAGATGTCGGCATTCTGAGGGTCGTCGGTCGGTTGGTGCGGACCAGGGAGGATATCTCCATGCGGTGCAGTCGACTGGGTCCACTGGTGGTCCGTGCACAGTGTCGGAGCATATGTGCAGCTGTCCGATCGCTACGAGCTTCGTGGCTCACCGACCCAAGACGTCAAAGTTGAGTGGTGTGTTAAGTACCCAAACCACGTCCGTTCATGTTGTGTCGCTCGTTTCGGTGGTTCACTGTTGGGCAGCTTTTCCTGTGAACAACACCGAGTGTTTGTAATGGTGAAATCGAGCCTCAGTGCGGTGGAATTAACTATATTGGTTCACAACAATTAAAGTGCACCAGCGTAATTTTCGGCCTTGTGGCCGTTAGTGTTCTGGTTACCTGCCCTGGCCACTGACGTAAATTCAGGCAGTGTTATTTTTGGTGAAGTTAACTATATTACCATATTTCAAATTCAAGTGTACGAGTGGAATTTTCTGCCCTATGACCATTAGTGTTCCAGTCACCTGCCCTGGCCACTAACGTAATTTCAGGCAGCAGCCTTTCCTCACCTGTTGTCGATGTCCAACATGGTGTGTAGTTTTGACAGCTTACTAGCTATTTCATTATGGATAATCACGTCCGTAACAGTTGGGCCTTTGAGTTTTTATGTACCGATTGGTGGCAAGCTAGTCGTTTGGTCGGTCGGTCTGTGACTGTATCTTTGTTGGGTCGGTCTGTGACTGTATCTTTGTTGGGTTACCGATGGATCAAGTGTAGTTGGGCCCACCCCCTGTCTCACCTAAGTGAACGTTAATGTTCGAGGGCAGGTGTCGTGAGTGCCGTTGTCTATACTGTCCTTTTCATGGGTGTTTAATGGTCTGTTGGTAATCTGTTATAGACATTGCTTTAAAACAAAAACAAAATATTGTGTTTTATGTAAATCAATTATGGGCCGGCAGCCGCATAAAACCTTATTCTTAAATTTAGTTATTGTCGTTGCGTTGTAATTTTTTTTTTTTTTTTGTGTGCATTCCCCCATTGAAAACATAAAAGTTAAGGTATTTTTGAATTTTTGGAAAATCAACCGTGGGCCTTCAGCCGCTTAAAGCCTTATTCTCAATTTTCCTTAAGCGAAAACATTGCGGCCTTCTGCCTTAAGAGATTATGGTAATATATTTTAAAATTTTGTATTGCACCTTGTATATGTTTGTTCTGCCCACTTTTGCCTATAGGCTTTCTGCCTAACTGTGATATATATATATATATATATATATATATATATATATATATATATATATATATATATATATATATATATGCAGTTTTAACGGTATGTCTTCAGTCACTTGAAATTTATCTTGTTGCTTTTTGAGATTTCTTGTTTGGAGGCCTTCAACCATGAAAGGATTGGAATTTGAAACTGGTAGTTGTAAAGGTTCGGCTATGTGCCGTTTTGGTTTAAAGGTGTTATTAATCTGACCGACACCTTATTTTTTGGCCCTTCCACAAACCTCTGCCCGGGCATCTCAGGCTTTGCGGGCATCTCAGCTTGTACAGCAGTTTTGTAACCATGGTCCTACCTTGTACTGCCACGGCGACGCCGGCTGGCACGTGCTCAAGATAACATACGATAACCATGAAAACATTTTCCGCCACTTATTTGTGTTTTCTCTGTGTTATTCTAGCTGTTTCTTTCTTTTCACTAGGTCCACTTCCTGGTTTAGATCTTTCATGACGGATGGATAATATATCCGTTTATCTTGGTGTCTGTTTTACATTATATGTGGTTTTATGATTGGTGGGTCACATATAAAACTACTTTTACGTAAGTTTTTATTATTTTTAGTTCACGTTTCCTGCGTACCACCGCAAGATAGGGCCGTTCACTTTTACTCCATTTGTATCTATCTGGTTAGTTTCTTCTTTTCGCAGACAATCTGATCATGCCCCGAAAGGGAGAAACGCGTCATTGTCATTAAATAATTTCGTATCCGAGACTGTTTTTATTTTGAAACATCATACAAAATAGTTACATCCATGTCCATTTCTTTGAATAGTGTATTTATCATTCTGCATAGTACACAGCAAAATGTTGTTAATGGTCTAAGAACATTCTAATCCATAACGGTGTGAAAGCCGAAATCTAGTTTATGGATTAGAAACATTCAGTCAAATGAGGATATTCTTTCAAGAAGGAAGTTAAAATTTTTGATTCCTGAGATGATCAGGGTTGACGTCTGATATACACTGATGTGTTGGCAAATGTGCCAACACCTTGTAGATAGAGGAGGCCGAAATGCACGCTATCTAACGCAGACGGGCATGAATTCTGGAACAGGATAAGTAGTGAATGGTAGCAAGAAAAGTATGCAGCTCCTCGAATACTTAACTTTTATTCCTTGTGTGAATACAGCATTCTTGATGAGACATTTCATACGATAACTATCAAACTATGTAAGGCTAATGGCGCCTTGCTAGGTCGTAGCCATGGACTTAGCTGAAGGCTATTCTAACTGTCTCTCGGCAAATGAGAGAAAGGCTTCGTCAGTGTAGTCGCTAGCAAAGTCGTCGTACAACTGGGGCGAGTGCTATTCCGTATCTCGCGACCTGCCTTGTGGTGGCGCTCGGTCTGCGATCACACAGTGGCGACACGCGGGTCCGACATGTACTAAATGGACCGCGGCCGGTTTAAGCTACCACCTAGCAAGTGTGGTGTCTGGCGGTGACACCACATACACAATGTCATGCAAAGCGTTCCAGAAGTGGGTTGAATTAATGCATTCACAGGGAGATAAAACAAACATGATGTCACATCGCCGGGTAGCAACTGGAGCAATGAATTCAACTGATCCAAGGGGCCGGCTCCGTATTCGAAATTGCCACTGCTACCGACCTGAGTACTGAAAAGAGGATATAAGATGACCATCAATAAAAGCAATACGAGGATAATGGATTGTAGCGAAATTAAATCGGATAATGTTGAGGGAATTAGATTAGGAAGTGAGTAGATGAGTTTCGCTATTTTGGCAAATGGTCGAAGTAGGATACAAAATATATACTGGAGAAAGGAAGGAAAGCGTTTCTCAAGAAGAGTAGTTTGTTAACATCGGGTATATAAATGGAAATGTCAGGAAGTCTTTTTTGGAAGTATTTTTATGTAGTGTAGCCATGTATGGAAGTGAAACATGGACGGTAAATAGTTTAGACAAGAAGAATATATGAGATTTTTAAATGTGGTGCTACAGAAGAATGCTGAATATTAGATGGTTAGATCACATAACTAATGAGCTGGTAGTGAATCGAATTGGGGAGAAGAGGAATTTGTGGCGCAACTTGACTGGCAGAAGGGATCGATTGCTAGGACACGTTCTGAGGCATCAAGGGATCGCAAATTTAGTAATGGGGGGAAGCGTGGAGGGCAAAAATCTCAGAGGGAGACCAAGACATGAATACAGTAATCAGATTCAGAAGGATGTAGGTTGCAGTAGTTACTCGGAGATGAAGAGGCTTGCACAGGATAGAGTAGCATGGAGAGCTGCATCAAAACAGTCTCTGGACTGAGGACCACAACACAACCGAAAATTAACTATGAAAAATTCTTCTGTTTCCAGTAGGTGCCAAGAGCTCCCAAGCCCTCCATCTTGCTCTACTAAACGTGTACCCCTGTTCTTTGCTAAGGTTATTGCGCTGTAATCGTGTCTCGCTTTTTCTATAGTCCGCCATTTTCTATCTCAGTTGAAATCAATAATAGCCAACATACACTCCTGGAAATGGAAAAAGAACACATTGACACCGGTGTGTCAGACCCACCATACGTGCTCCGGACACTGCGAGAGGGCTGTACAAGCAATGATCACACGCACGGCACAGCGGACACACCAGGAACCGCGGTGTTGGCTGTCGAATGGCGCTAGCTGCGCAGCATTTGTGCACCGCCGCCGTCAGTGTCAGCCAGTTTGCCGTGGCATACGGAGCTCCATCGCAGTCTTTAACACTGGTAGCATGCCGCGACAGCGTGGACGTGAACCGTATGTGCAGTTGACGGACTTTGAGCGAGGGCGTATAGTGGGCATGCGGGAGGCCGGGTGGACGTACCGCCGAATTGCTCAACACGTGGGGCGTGAGGTCTCCACAGTACATCGATGTTGTCGCCAGTGGTCGGCGGAAGGTGCACGAGCCCGTCGACCTGGGACCGGACCGCAGCGACGCACGGATGCACGCCAAGACCGTAGGATCCTACGCAGTGCCGTAGGGGACCGCACCGCCACTTCCCAGCAAATTAGGGACACTGTTGCTCCTGGGGTATCGGCGAGGACCATTCGCAACCGTCTCCATGAAGCTGGGCTACGGTCCCGCACACCGTTAGGCCGTCTTCCGCTCACGCCCCAACATCGTGCATCCCGCCTCCGGTGGTGTCGCGACAGGCGTGAATGGAGGGACGAATGGAGACGTGTCGTCTTCAGCGATGAGAGTCGCTTCTGCCTTGGTGCCAATGGTGGTCGTATGCGTGTTTGGCGCCGTGCAGGTGAGCGCCACAATCAGGACTGCATACGACCGAGGCACACAGTTCCAACACCCGGCATCATGGTGTGGGGAGCGATCTCCTACACTGGCCGTACACCACTGGTGATCGTCGAGGGGACACTGAATAGTGCACGGTACATCCAAACCGTCATCGAACCCATCGTTCTACCATTCCTAGACCGGCAAGGGAACTTGCTGTTCCAACAGGACAATGCACGTCCGCATGTATCCCGTGCCACCCAACGTGCTCTAGAAGGTGTAAGTCAACTACCCTGGCCAGCAAGATCTTCGGATCTGTCCCCCATTGAGCATGTTTGGGACTGGATGAAGCGTCGTCTCAGGCGGTCTGCACGTCCAGCACGAACGCTGGTCCAACTGGGGCGCCAGGTGGAAATGGCATGGCAAGCCGTTCCACAGGACTACATCCAGCATCTCTACGATCGTCTCCATGGGAGAATAGCAGCCTGCATTGCTGCGAAAGGTGGATATACACTGTACTAGTGCCGACATTGTGCATGCTCTGTTGCCTGTGTCTATGTGCCTGTGGTTCTGTCAGTGTGATCATGTGATGTATCTGACCCCAGGAATGTGTCAATAAAGCTTCCCCTTCCTGGGACAATGAATTCACGGTGTTCTTATTTCAATTTCCAGGAGTGTATATTAAAATCTGAAGAAGGGGCATGGAATGGATATTAGAGACGAGGTCACGTTCTTAATCTTATCTGAATGTGTCAACTCCAACGTCTCTCCCCACCCCTAACTAAATATATTACGATTGCCTTCAATAAAATTTGCGACCACTAATGTCCGTTAAGTATAAGACGGACTGTGATTTTGGAATACTGGGTAACAAAAGACGGCACAGTACATCCTTTATCCTTCTTAGGAAGGAGTACAGATGTCACTTTCCTACCTCCGTTCATCAAGTGTCACGTTGTAGCAGTCTAGGTTTAAAGTTCTCATTGTATCTGCTGTGTACACACTAGACCAAGCTTTAAATTTCTAACTGTATAATATTTCAGGGTAATACTCAAATCGTGTAATGTTTCAGTGTAATATTCTGAATGTAAAATGGATGATTCTAATTGTGATTGCAACGTAATCTTTAAGTTGTGCAACCTGTGTACTATAACATGAACGTAATACAACTCTGCAACTTTCTGAATATGATATGTGCCTGTACTACACAGTTAATGTAGAATTGTGCAGAATTTCTGAGAGCATTATTCTAGAGATAATAGCAACTTTTATCAGCAGCTGCAACTGAGAACTTTTCAACAATAAAGACATTGGTATTCACTGATGCATAGAACGACGGTGAGGGTAGTGATACTAATCTGAATTTATGTAGGGATGTGTAAATTTTCACTGCTCCCTAAGCACACCAAACGATGTTCTTCATGGCTCTGATAATAATTCTCACCTGAAAAACAAAAATAACGAAGCTCAGCTCTGCTCTTTCACTCTGCCTGTTATGTAACCCTTCGTTACACGTTGACCTGAAAGGAATCACGCCGCCTCTGAAAGCAGCACTGTTAAACAGATCTTTGTTAAATAACTCAAGGAAGGTGGAATGCGTGAGGGCACGTTTGTGGTAAAACGTCTTCTGGGCTTTGAATTGGAAATGTTAAATTATATTCCAATTTAAAATTATATTGTATCTCAGAAAACACACAGACATTCAAATTATTACAGTTACGTTTTGAATGAAGGCTGTGACATTATTTTAGACATTGTCAGTAATAATAACATGAACATTTATATGAAACAGAACGTTAATCCGTTTTAACTGATGAAACTTATTCTAGCATTAGATACATTGAAAAGGGTGAAAACTGATGTAGTAATTTCCTGAGACCATGCATGGTAATCGTGAAATATCTGCCCAGATAATGTTCTGTTAACCACGAATTGAATTTCTACCTTATGATTCGAAAAATGAAAAATCTTCCCTAAGCATTCCACTCAAATATTTGCGATGGTGGAAATGAAAATGCGTTACCTCATTCACAGTTTTAAACATGGCTTTACTTAGAAACTGTATCATAGTTTCAACATAGGATTATACAGCCAACCGGTTGAACGTAACTGGAAGCTACATCGACCTAGGTTTCGAGACCTACTAGGGATGTCTTCTTCAGGATGAAATTTATAAATTGTAAAATTACATTGCTAAAAAACAATGTTCAGAATTCAGAGCAGCTACGCTCAAGTCAAACGTGAAATAAAGCATTCTAGCCTTTGCCACGTGTGCCCAGCTGGGAACAACATCAGAGTCTGATGTTGTTCCCAGTTATGTGGAACCTGTCGGCTGTACAATCCTACGTTGTTTGCATATCGCAAAGTAGAAAACTCCGCATCGTGAAGTGAAGTCTTCACTCTGTAACTGCCAACAGTACAGGGAGTAGTGAACCGGGTGCTGGCAAGAAGAAAGACAGAAACTGACATCATCTCCGCACAACAACATTCACTCTGTTAGCCTAAGATCTTCTCCTTCCAACTGAAAGGAACAAAGCTCCCTGTGACAAAGATTTACCAAAACTATTCCCGCTCCTCTTCATACAGATGAGCCCAACAACATATCATACAGATATATTTGTGATATTACTGCCTCATATCGCTACGTGATATTGTTTCTTTTCTGCCGCTATTTGGTGGTTATTTTATTGAGAGTAATGGACGTCTGATCTCGGGAGGAAGAGTGGTAAGGTGCTCTCGCAGTACGGTCTCAGGGTGCTGTTGTCGGCAGAAGGCAGTCAGTTTATCTCACTAGGAGAGGTGAGCCTCCCCAGGGAGAGGGGAAGTTTTTGCAGCGGTGAGGCTGTGGCCTGCTGTGTACTTTGGTGGGCAGAGGCGGTGCCTGGTCTAGGTGAGGGCAGGGGACACAGTGCCATCCCCAGAGAATAATTCATTATGACATTTTTGCCTTCCCTGCAAAGATACCAAAGGTCGAGACGCCACTGCGCCAGCAGGCCACATCCAAAGTTTTAGTCATCCAGTCGAACTGAGTCGCCCCACGAACATGCTAGGCAGGAAGAGGTCGACTGATCAAAGAGATAGGCTCTCGACCAGTGCCAACCTTGGGTTTGCTAATGTGCATTTTGTACAACAAAAGTCGGAAGTTTCTGCTCACATGTGATATTCCCATCTTTCACACTGGCAACAACATTGAGTTGTTCCTTCGATGTAGATACTTTTTTTTTAAGTGAGACTGTGACGATAGCGAACTAAACTTTTCGACGTTCTTGCAGTCGGCCTTCCGGCCGCAGAATGGTGCTAATGGATGCATCCTTTGCTGATTTTAGGGAAACGTATGTTTCGCAATCTGCAGTAGAGCGATCAATACGCTGAGCAACTTGTTATATGTTCCAGCACGCAGCTTGTGTTGCCCGTTTCATTATAATGTTCAATTTGCGACCTGCCTATATAAGGATAATTTTTTTATGTTTCCTCCGTGTAGCCATTTTTGTATGAAGTAAATCCACGTTTTTTGTATAACCCTGCTCTCTGTTAACTACTTGTGTATTTCGTCCAACAATTAGAACAAATAATAGTCTGTTACAATCATACTTGATTCAGATTAACAATTACGTTTAAATTGTCCTAAAACTTTTCTATGGTTAGACGACGCACTAATTACAAATACGAGTGTTGTCGAGAAAGTAAGTTCCGATCGGTCGTGAAATGGAAACTACAGCGAAAAGCAGAAACGTTTTTATTTGCAACAGATAGGTTCACCTCCCACCTACTTCTCTACAGAGTCGCCGCTCCAACTTCGGGTTTTGTCGTAGTGTTGTATCAGCTTTCCAATATCCTCGTCATAAAAAGCAGCCGCCTGTGCTTTCGGCCAGTTATCTGCTCTGGTCTGCAGCTCGTTGTCTGTGGGAAAAATTGTGTCTCCATAGTCAACGGTTCTTGTGAGCAGAGATGGGACTCAGGGGGAGCCAATTACGGACTGTACTGTGGGTGAGCAAACATTCTCATCGGAAACGTTGCAGGGACGTCATCATTGCCCCTGCAGTATGCAGCCGAGAATTGGCATTAAGAAGGAACTGCTCGACAGTTGTGTTATGTGGGCTGCATGACACAGGCGAAATCTCTAACCAGGCCCTTGTATTTGGCGGGAGACGTTATTCCCTTCACATCTTTACGTGCCCACTGTTCACTCAAAACTGAAAAGAGCGACGCGACACGATCGACGGGCATGCTAGAGACACTGTTCAACACATCTGTGCAAAGCTCTATCGGATTTTCCCAGTTGTTTCCATTTCGCGATCGATCGGAACTTTCTTTCTGGACAACCCTCATATGACCTGTTGCACACCGAACTTTGTTCTCACTGTGACGGCGTTATCGTTGTGCGGAGTGACCAAACTCGACGATCATTCTTTTATTATTCAGTGCAGGTAACGAGCATGGAACTTGGTCGTCTTGTTGCATTATAAATATGCAAATCGACTAGGAAGAGCTGTGTCAGTTTCCGCTAGAGTCATAAGTTTGCTATGTATTGTTTCATGAGTATATGGCTATAGACCTTGCAGTATTCAAACGTAGTAAGCAACAACATTTTAAGGAATCGTCATGCCAATTCGCACGGCAACTTTCACTGCCCCCCCCACACACACAGACACAGCTTAAACTTTCATGGATGCCGATGATATGAGGCGAAAATAACCGCTTGACTCGACACAACCGTAAGGAGCACTGTTCAGGCAGGAGATGTAGGTATTAAAACTTGGTACGAAGGCGCTCGTGTGGCGCTACAGGGCAAATGGCACTTACACTGACCGCACCTCAGATGCCACGAAAGACGTTTGTGCGCCCTGGGCTCAATTGCAACCGATTCCCGTCGACTTCCCTGACTGAGCAGCGTGGCCTCACTCCCTGCCTTTTCAAGTGTCTCTTTTTGTCCAGGGGTCATCTATCACAAATGTCATCAGCACAAACCGTGGTGCTACATAATATTAAGTAACTCTGCGATGAGGCTCAGAGGACCACGGGATGCTAAGCTACCGCCGTGTCACCCTCCGCCAAATGGAGACCTTTGGATACAGAGAGTGTGTAGTCAGTACACTGCTCTCTCAGTTGTCGTCAGCTTTCCAGACCCTTGAAGATGCTGTTTCCTAAGCAAATGTTTCCTCAGTTGGCCTCACGAGGCCAGACACGTCTTCTTCTTGCTGCACTCACCAAGGAAAAACCATTTGTGGGTTCCGCGAGACCTGGGCATTGGCGTGGCAGACGCACAGAGGGCTATTGAACGGAGGCGGACACACGCTAACAGATAAGCGCCCCTAATTTCACAGCTCGCCAGTGTTTAAGTATCGAGCATTGCAATTCTAACGATGGTACACTTCATAATGATACTGCTATCTTACTAGTATTATTACTGTATAGAATCATGAGGACAGTACAAAGCACTTTGTATATTAATATCTTCCATAAATGTGTACATAAGCTAATCAAAGTATCTCTACCAACTTAAAATATAAACAAAGAAACCAAGAGCACTACTGTGTGAGCCACGTCATGTTGAGATAATGACTTTACTTTTCCTTTATCCGTTTGTGAGCAATACAGTCGCCGGCTAAATGCAGTGCAAGGTAGGCCAGGGTAAACGTGTTATTAAATATCATAGGCAGTTTAAAGTAAGTAACACAAGCCGTGTTCAACCAAATTCCACTTAATTTACTCATGAATTTCACTCGAATCATTTTCGACTTCCCAAAAATCTCATATAAAATATTGAATTGGAAGTTCACACAAGACCAGTGTAGGATTGTATACCCTACAACCGAACGTGATTTAGACTGCAAATAAGTAAAATAGTCTATAAAATAGTGAATACAAGACTGATAAGGTTTCTAATAGAAAAAATTAAATAAAATAACACAACACACTAACATCTGTACCAATACCACTAAGCGTCATAATTCTTCTGAGGTAATATTGCTTCAGCTGCACTTAACATTACAATTATGAACAATCTAGTGAGTGGTGCGTGGATGTGTGACAACTAATCATAACAATTAGCTTAGAATACAGGTTCCGAAGAACAAGGCTGTGCCGAATAAAATGTGTAGGACAGATGAGAACAATGCTCTCTTAAATATATGATGCGAAAGTTATGTAAGAGAAGGTAAACAATCCTGGAAGGCAGTTAACAGAATTTGACACAGCGAACAGGAAGAGAAAGCTACAAATGCGAAAATCGCTTTGCTGAACAAAAGAAAGCTACGGAAAATTCTTTCAGCGATGATTGCTTGTATACTTTCAATACATCGCTGTAATGAACAGAATCTGGGAAAAATAAACCGCTATCATTTCTCGTCTTAAAGACAAATGAAAGTGATACCCGTGTATAGCTAGTAGTCAGTTAGTACTACGGGTACGGTGTTGAAGTGGGTTGGGCTAGTCTATCTGGGAATGGAGGGAGCATTGTGAGTGAATATCTTTCAACTGCAACAACCATTATTTAGGGTAATGGAAAAAAAGGTTAAAAAATATAAGAGGAAAGTTGATACAATATGGCTTTGGATTCTATACATTTTAAGTCAGCGAGATCGGTGTGGAGCGACCTCTGATGTTTATTTCAGCTGTTTATTTCATCCAGTAGGCAATAACAAATAAGCTACAGTAACCCCTTACGGTCGAAATATAGAAGTAGTTTCTGGTAAACTTCCCTGAAACGCTCATTACATCGGAGTTCACTCAAGGAGACACGATATTTTTCTGTCACCGTCGTCTCGTCAGTTTGAAAAATGTCGAAGGCTTCAGTGTTGTCCTGTAGGACAGCTGGGAGAACGACGTTAGCTGCAAAGAAACCCAGCATTAAAGTATCCTCAAATTCTTGTTTCAGAGTCTGCAATGAATACTGGCAGCTGCCATCACCTAAGGCACTTAAGGTTGACATCAAAGTTTTGTGATACTCTTCTAGCATCATGTCCAAATACTTCTCTCTTACCTCTTCTTGCGGAGATGAGAAAATGAAATAATGTAGATCGTTCGTTGGACGACCGACAGCGGCATGTTGGAAGTCTACCAGTTTCACATGCAGCACTTCGCCAGTTTCCGTACTACGCTTGTACAGTATATTATTTATCCACAGATCACCGTGATTTAACACCTTGAACGAATCGCTATCTTCTTCTTGTAACAATGCACCCAACCGTTTTTCGTAAAAATTGCGTATTTTGTGTTCATAGTGCTCGAATCCTGGCCACGTTCCGACGGCAGTGGCGACTGAATCGAAGCTAGATCCGTAGTGCAATTCAATACCCACTAAATTCTCTGGAATAAGATACAATTTCTTGCATCTTTCAGAAAAATCTTGGTATTTCCTCATCAGAATGACAGAAGCTGCGTGATATTCAGCGAGACATTTTAGGGCTGCAATTGAACTGGATTTGTCTAGCTGCTGTCTTCTGTTCATCACACAATAGCCGCGATCGGCCAAATCTTCTAGAACTAGAATTCTTTCATCGTCACATTTCACACCGCGTGCGGTTACGCCTGATGAATTTCTGAGTAGACTGTTCATTTCTGGAAAAACTCTCTCATACAGTTCATGTTCACGCCTGTATACACCAAAATCCCTAATCATCTTCCCTATATAAGATTCGAAGCTATACAGCTTTATAAAGAATGTTTTCTTAAAGTTTTTATATTCTAACTCGTAAAAGTGTTTGTAGTGTACATTAACGTGAACCGTATAGCTGAGGAAACCTTGGCCCCTAGCAGCACCACGTCTGTAGTCCACTCTGTCCACCTCAATCTCCTCTCCCGCACCTTCAAGTACTAAAATCTTGTGGTAGTAGCTTTTGTCAAGCCACGAGGGAGCGCTGAAGCACTTAACTGAATCCATCTTACGGCCTCTGTAGATATCTGAAACACAATATAGCGTTCTGATTATTATCAGGAGAGTACTGGGTAACTTACGATAGTAAACAAGTGAGAGACAACGTTACCTACAAACACTCTACGCTAATTCATTACAACAATGTTAACTTATCGCATGAGAAAACCTCAAAAACCAAGTTAAAATTATTACGGCAGCCCAAGAAAGTTTTACAAAATGCTGCACTTCAAAGTGACACGATTTCTCAACATCGTCACCAATTCTATGTAAACAAGTCAGAAACGTTCTACCAGTCGTAAAATTCCTCGACGATAGACATCCGATCCCTGGGCATGGACCATTTCGAGGACATTGCTAGTTGACGGGATGGAGAAGAGTTAGTACCTCTTTAATTCTGACGAATTTTGAGACATACACTCGACCCCCTCCTTATCTACCACCTAATGAATTATGCGCACAACGGTAACGGAAGGAAATGATAGTGGACCCTGAAAGGTGGTAAAATAAGGAGTGCACAGTCCCAATAATTTAATAAAAATTGTAATCTACTCAGATAAAAAAAGATAATTTTATCGTAATAAACAACAGGAAATGGGATTCTGCATATATCTAAGAAATGATATGCGGCTTAAATATTACAGTGAAATTTATTGTACATCAGAACATAAATGCACATAATTATCGACACAAACAGTAGGTTAAAGGATAGGGCATACTGAACTACTATGAGAATACGAGTTGGCTCGAGAACAAGGGGCTCCTACTCCCTGTGATGCAATAGATTGACGATAATGACTGGAGGTCCTAATGAATCAAATACACTAATGGCCATTAAAATTGCTGCAACAAGAAGAAATGCAGATGATAAATGGGTATTCATTGAACAAATATATTATACTAGAAGTGACATGTGATTACATTTTCAAGCAATTTGGGTGCATAGATCCTGAGAAATCAGTACCCAGAACAACCACCACTGGCTGCAATAATGGCCTTGACACACCTGGGCATTGAGTCAAACAGAGCCTGGGTGGCGTGTACAGGTACAGTTGCCCATGCAGCTTCAACACGATACCATAGTTCATCAAGAGTAGTGACTGGCGTGAAAACCGCGAATCAACATTCAGTACTGATTCCAAAATTCCTCCACATAGTCTCAGAACATCATTCGCGCAAATAGCGACCGTTCCCTCCAATTTCGAGCAGGGCGTTATGACGTCAACTAGCCTCAGTTTAAGTCGACCCATCATGCCTCTGCTACTCAGCTGAGGGCACTTAACTTGCCGTTTGACCAGCTACGAAAACAACATGCCTAGTCCATCGGCCATCCGGCGCCAGACATTCGCACGCAGCAGGGCACAGTCCACAAGTATTCTCAGAATCAAGAGGAGAATGCAGTCAGTCGGTGCCAGGAGTATTCGTTCCAGACGCGCCAGAATGGTAAACACATAAACTGCGGCGACACTCAGACGTCTCGCAGGTCGTTTCCCGCTGCACACAATAGGGGAAACTCGACCAACGTCAGTCGTTCCTCTAGGCACTTAAGCCCATTGTATGAACCCCTCAGAATACGGGGAAGTGCAGCTCCCAACCGGAAATGCAGTGTGCCGCGTCCTCCAATGCTTGCTTCGCACAGGCCACCCGGGGCGGGTTCCAGAGGATCTTAAAAAAAAAAAGAGTGGGACAACACTTGTAAATTACTAATACTAATTTCCATAATTATCATCCGGCGAAGTGTATATCTACATCTACACCCCATAATCACTGTGACATGCACGCCAGTGGGTACATTGTGCAACTTATTAGCGCTTCTTTCCCTTCTGTTATTACAAAATATTACTCATTATTAATATTAAAAATTATTGCTTAAGGAGAGAAGTAGAGCAAAATGCATTTTTGTACTTAAAAATACATTTTTCCAAAAATAGTACAGCTAAAATAATAAAAATTAATACTATTATGTAGAACGTAATGCTTGATATTCTGTGAAATTTTTGTTTGAAAATGCTCATCGACATGCGTTTTATAAGCATTGGAATTTTTAATTACCATTGTTTCTATAATGTTCCTTTCCTTGTAAACTAATAAAGCAATAGAACTGGAATTTCTCAGTTCACATCTGCGTCAGAGACTAATAAAATAAGTGTAACAGATTTTTATTTAAGGTCATAGTTCCATTGAAATTAGTTTTTCAGTATTGTGTTAGCTGGAACTGCTCTACTTTTCTCAAATTTTAAAGGAGAACTTTTCCCGAAGGAAAGATAAGAGAAAAGAGCTGCACAGGAATATTCTTAAGAACTATGACAAATTTCAGGATGTTAGCTTTCATAGTTCTCAAGAAAAGGTACATTATAGCTCAAGAAAGTCAGTTTATGACAATTCGCATTTAAAGTTTTTTTTCAATTTTTGACATCCTTAGTGACTAACGCTGTCAATATCCGTAATCTATACTATTTTCCTCGTCTTTCTGGAGTAATCTCTTCCTCTGCCCCCTTTGCCTGGCCAACTTTTGCATTTTTTCCTTCTGCTGACTGAGCTTTGTCCAGTCGTAGTTCATCGATGTTTCTGAGTATCAGTGAATGCACTGGATGAATTTATAGTGTCTGCAGCCGCTTAATCCTACCTACATTTCGACTACTGAGCACTAGACAGGCATCATATGCAGCTATATTCACAAAAATTGAGGAGACAAAACTGCTTTTGGACAACGCATCTACATATGATGATTGTAGCTCTGATTTGTATTTTGTGTTTTCCCATATAAGTACATTTTTTCAGCAGTTGAGGACTGTCTAGGTGCCTAAACGTTGCTGTTATAACATCTAAAATAGCAAGTGGCAAACCATGTTTGTGAGTGTATGGCTTGTAACACTTATAGCGATTAGTGGCAGGTTTATATTGGGTAACTGTGTATCTACGATTATGGAGTGTGTGTTCTTTGTTGGTTAAGGTCAATGATTTGTGACAGGATATTTAAAGTATTGTGATGTACATGTGGAAAAAGCTAAACAATGTTGAAAATAATTACATTTTATAATATGTGTATATTTAGAACAAAAACTTTGTATATTGGAAGCTGGTTCATGCTGAGGGCATTTGTGTTTGTGATACGTAAAAGACGAAGAGAAATCCCTCCGCAACGGAAGTGGCTCGGCGTGATGTAAAAGGTGATTTTGGTGGTCGAACTGCGCGGCTACTTGGTGGGAACGATAGGCAGTCAGTGGCTAGCCGTTGCAGAGTACACATCGACGGTGCCAAGGGAGGCAGTTGGAAGCCGTTTTGCAAGGAATTTTGCCTCGGATGTGGATTTGCCTGTTGCGTGGCACTCTCGGCAACAGGGAATGGCTCTAATACATTAAAAATCCGTCGCCAAGAAGAAATTGTAAAGAGCGTTCAAATATCAAGAGCCGTGATTACCGTTAGCCGCCACGTCGGTTGCCACCACTACTTCACCAATGCTCCACCAACTTCATGCATAGAGATATGTATCAGAGTATGGACCAGTTACTTTGTGTGAGTGATTTTAATAAGAACTCAATTGCTATAAACCTGTGTTTAGAACAATAACTTTTATCCTGATAAGAAACTATGCAGGATCCCCTCCTAAGTGTTTATAAAACCGAGTATCCTGATTCAAATGCGCTGTTATTGTTTATTTATGTTTGTCAGATGTGCAACTATTATTAAAAGTGAAGCTAGTTAGAATTTTACTGAAATACTCTAAACTGTTACGAAACTGTTTGTTTCGTAACACTGCAGCGTTTTGTGCTCTGTCTGGATACGTTCAATATCTCTGGTTAGTCCTATTTGTTACGTTTCCCACATACATGGTGGAGCGGAGTTGGCTGAGACAAATCTCTCTTGAACAATGAGGATGTGCAGTAATTTGTGTTGAGCGGCAAAGAGGCAAAGGGTACAGGAGACAATGCTATTTGGTATGCTAGTAACAATGGAGCGTTGTATCGCATAACACTGTGTTACCTGAGTTCGTCGTTACCGCCGAACTAAGTCTGTGACGGAAGCACAACCTTTTTTTAGACGACACTTCAGTGTTGGCATGATCTGTCACGTACGGTCTTGGAATACCGATTTGGCTTGGGTGAAGAAATGTGTAGACAGTGCTAGTGATACGAGAGCAGCGCGCACATTCAGAAACTTGCAGAGAGCGGGGGAAGCTTTCGAACGTGGTTCTCGATGCTCGGCGCGTCAACGGTCTCGCGTTTTATGGGTGGGTCCAAGAAGTTAATGAAGAATGATTATGAAGAATCCCTATAAACTGCAGACATCTCAGATACGTAAACCCAGAGACAAGGCAGCACGAGTTACTTCCTGCACTGCCATCGATTTACTAAGCGAAAACCCTGATTTCTTAAACAGCCTGACCATGGGCGATGATGTCCATGTCCATTTTGCGGCCTGTACTAGAGCAATATTCTAGGATGGGTCGCACGACTCTTTAGTGTACAATCTACACTGTGGACTGACTTCGTTTTCCCAGTAGCCTACCAATGCATCCAAGTCTGCCACCTGATTATCATATGATTGAGCCTTTGTGGCTATTACATTCTAAGTACATACAGATTATTATTCCAGTTGATTGCACGACTTGACTGATTACCACAGGTTACGTTTCTTCGTTTGAGAGCGTACAGTTTTATGCTAAGAACATTTAAAGCGATTTTCCGATCCCTACACTACTTTGAAATCACCTTAGATCTCTCTGAAGATGGCTGGACGATATATAGCTGAAATACCAGAATAAGTGAGATTTACGCGGCTGCATGCCAGAAATTTTATTTAGCAGTCAAGGAAAGTGAAAAGGAATTACATGTTCTGTTGAATGGAATGAATTGTATAATGAGTACAGAATATGTACTGAGAGTAAATCGAAGAAACGCAGAAATAATGAGAACTAGCAGAAATGAGAACAGCTAGGAACATAACACCAGGATTGATGAGCACGAAATACATTAAGTTAAAGAATTATACTTCTTAGACAGCATAATAACCAATTAAGGACGGAGCAAGGTGGACATCAAAACCAAACTAACACTAGAAAAGGGCATTCCTGGCCGAGAATAGTCTACTAGTATCAAACATAGGCCTTAATTTGAGGATGAAATTTCTGAGGATATACATTTAGAGCACAGTATTGTATGGTAGCGAAACATGAACTGTGGGAAAACCGGAACAAAAGAGAATCAAAGGATCTGAGATGTGGTGCTACAAACGAATGTTGAAAATTAGGTGGGATGATAAGATAAGGAATGAGGAGATTCTGCACAGAATCGGAGAGGAAAGGATTATATGGAAATCACTGATATGAAGAAAGTATAGAATGATAAGACATCTGTTACGACATCAGGGAATAACTTCCATGGTACTAGAGGATGTTGTAAAGGAACACAGAGACCTGAATACATAAAGAAAATAAGTGTGGACTTGGATTGTAGTTGCTACTCTGAGATGAAGAGGTTTTCACAGGAGAGGAATTCGTGACAGGCCACATCAAACCACTCAGAAGACCGATGACAAAAAAGTCGATCTCCCAATTGTAGTGTGGCAACTTTCCAATAAATTAACATAATTTCTAGATAAAGTCTCAAGCCCATAAGTCAACACAATTTTGTGTGGAGACATAAATGTACCACATATACTATAAATGGAACAAGTAGTACCCTCATAAATATCCTTCAGAGTTTTGTTTTGACCCTCTTGATCAATACTGCAATGAAGTTACTACAATGATTGCATCAGTAATCGGCCATGACAGCACAGGTGTAGACACAGAAAACTGTACTGTAGCTGTAACGTCTTTGGCTAAATATCAGATCACTTCCACAAAATAATAATAGTAAAACCAGGTATGAAAAAACCCCTGTACTGCAGGACTAAAAAGGCATTTATCAGAAATCAAAATACAAGATTTTTCAAGAGGACTAGAAAACCACATTAGGGATGAAGTGTATAGTAAAACCAACGTAAATCCGAAATTCTCTAAATTATCTACATGACTTAAATTCAACTTTGTAAATACAATTTCCATAAGTACCCACATTTGTATCAATGTCTCCAAAAATAAATTGATAACAGGAAGTACTAAACATTCCTCCCAGACCATTGAGTACCTCAGTTCCATGAAAAGAGTCTAAATGAACTAGAGGTCTTAAATTTCTATCGTTGGTACAACAAGCCATACAAGAAATTTGTGAGTGCTGCAAAAAATTATTTTATGACAAAACAATATACAAAGCAGAGAATAAAAGCAATGCAGTGGGAGAAGTCACTGAAAAGGAAACAGAGATAAACAGAGGCGTAATAACATACAGATAAAGGAGAGGAATGAAGTAATAAATGATCCACACCTAGTAGCATACTATACAAATGAGCATTTTTCAAAGTTTGCAAAGAAATTACAACAAACATTCCTGAGCCCTAACATATCATCCGCAAATAAAAGGTGAGTAGACTTATATGAAGTACCAATGTGTGTAACAAAACAATTGCCGGCCGCGGTGGTCAAGGAGTTCTAGGCGTGCAGTCCGTAACCGCGCGACTGCTACGGTCGCAGGTTCGAATCCTCCCTCGGGCATGGATGTGTGTGATGTCCTTAGGTTAGTTAGGTTTAAGTAGTTCTAAGTTCTAGGGGACTGATGACCACAGTAGTTAAGTCCCATAGTGCTCAGAGCCATTTTTTTGTGATGAAACAACGCACGCAGAATATGCAAGCTCCCTTAGCAAAAATAATAAGGCAGTCATTCACACCAGGGAAATTTCTGGAGTATTTAAAACAGGCAATAGTTGTACATCTACTAAAGAAATGTCATGCAGACGACGAAGGAAACTACCGACCTACTTCCTTGTTTTCACCATTTTCAAAAATATTAGAACCAGTTGTGAAAGACAGATTGATGAATTGTTTGGATAAATACAATCTTTTACATTAATCACAGTTTTCCGAAGTGGCAGAAGTACAGAATCAGCTATAGCAGGATTCACAAAAGCGTTACTTGATGATGTCGACAGGGTCGAGTGTATGATTGTCAGATTTTTACATCTTTCTAAGCCTTTTGATACTGTTGATGAGTGAATGTCGTGTGACGAGGGCCTCCCGCCAGGTAGACCGCTCGCCTGGTGCAAGTCTTTCGGTTTGACGCCACTTCGGTGACTTGTGCGTCGATGGGGTGAAATGATGATGATTAGGACAACACAACACCCAGTCCCTGAGCGGAGAAAATCTCCGACCCCACCGGGAATCGAACACGGACCCTTAGGATTGACAGTCCGTCGCGCTGACCACTCAGCTACTGGGGGTGGACATACTACTGTTGATCATACTAGTCTATTGAATAAACTAGAAACGTTTTCAATAAGAGGCACACCTAATAACTGGTTCCAGTCACATATAGCAGACAGGGTGCATAGAGTAGATATAACACATACCTCAAATAAGTCTAAGTTTTTAATGAAACATTTATCAGAAATCAAATATAATAACCCATGAGTTTTTCAGAACAGCATATTAGGGCCAATACTTTTCGTGATATGGATAAATGGCTTCCCCAGTAGTGCTAGTCATGGAGAAAAAATTCTCTTTGCTGATGACGGCAATGTTATTGTCACTAAGAAAACAAGAACACGTCTTTCAGAAAAAAAACAAATGAAATCCTCAAGGAAATTTGCAACTGGTTAGTATGTAATAAAGTGAACATAATGAAAACAAGTGCCATTAATTTCAATTTGAAGAGAAAAGATGACACTGTTAAATCGAATGTAGATAGCATCTCTATAAGCTGCAGATCAAATGCAAAGTTTCTAGGAATGAATAATGATTGTCAGTTGAAGTGGTGTGAACACACATAGATACTTGCAAACAGAATGTCATCAACGTGTTATGCCTTTAGA
This sequence comes from Schistocerca americana, assembly GCF_021461395.2. Taxonomy (NCBI): domain Eukaryota; kingdom Metazoa; phylum Arthropoda; class Insecta; order Orthoptera; family Acrididae; genus Schistocerca; species Schistocerca americana. The sequence goes on along the minus strand of NC_060122.1, from coordinate 744,429,514 downwards.
GTTCTGTCATCAGTGTGTAACTACAGTGTCTTTAAGTTACATAATATTGAAAGTACACTCATCATTTGACTGTGTATTACAATATTTATGTTCTGTACTATCTAGATTTCAGCTTTTGTGCTATTAACAAGTACAATGCTAAAAGTTCTTAGACCATTAACACGCCATATCTGTTAAGGCAGTCCAATGCCCATAAACAAGACTGACACATACCACAGAAGATAAATACAATAAACGCACTCAAATATTACATGACTGTGACTCAACACCATCAGAAACTTGTTACTGGGAATGTTAAGTGTAGCAGGTGAGTACATTTACCGATAAGTTGCAAACATCAAAAATAATATTGATAATTATCTCACAAACAGAACTGTCCATGAGCCTGGAATAAGAGCTAGACTGAACCAAGAAAGAATAAACATAAAAGTCAAAACAGCATTTTGTACCAAGGCATAAAACTGTACTATAAGCTACCCAAAGAGATTAATGAGATAATTAAAACAAACTTGTTTAAAAATACAGTGAAAGGATCAGTTAAGCAATACATTCTACATTTTACTTAAAAAAGCACAGAGTAAGGGTTTGGTGAAGCATATAATGCCAGTAATAATAGTGAAAATAAAACATCAGTAATTTAACTTAACACTTTCACAATGTATTTTTCTTTTTTTATTTCCTGCGAAACTTATTCCCAAAGCTATGCAATGCATAATACTAACGTTTTAACAACTTTCTGAGCTCAGCATCTCACTTGCTATAGAGGGATGGTACTTAGTTTTTCATGGTAGCAAATGGGAAGTAGTGGTACTCAAAATGGAAACCAGACATCTTCACTAAGCTCGTGACATTAACTGATAGCGTGTGTAGTGTATGCAGTGACTGGGAGTGAGAAATGAATCAACAGCGTAGCTCGTGCCTTTTACGTTATTAAAAAAACTTCTTTACAACAGTATTGTATACTTGGGACAAACTAAAGAGTGAGTTTTGTTTTAAATAGATGGGCTCTAATCTTCATCTGGCCTCCCCGTCTTAGGCTTTCGTGATTTCCCTTAGTTGCTTCAGATGAATGCCAGGATGGTTTCTACAATAAGATCGCAGTCGACTACCTGTCCTAGCCTTGTCAAACTAGACCTGTAAGTACGTAAATGCCTGTATACATGAATTGTGTTGCTTTCATTGTTCTTACTTAGTACCAAGTCATGTTCAGTATCCTACATATGAATAAAACTGTTACTACTACCACTATTTCTTCTACTAGGTTGAAGCGAAAAGAAAAAAATCATGGGAGACGGCCGCAGGAGTATAAAGGTACATCGTTGATGAAGCTGTATACAGCACTTACTCTGAAATGAAGAGTATAGCTGTAAAGTGACATGAATGAAGAGCTGCGTTAAGACAGTCCTATTACTGATGAAACAACAAGTTTAAGACACTATGACCAGTAACTTCCACAGTGTAGTCGTGCTATCTGCAACTACGTACAATATGCGGTAACATGTCAAACATTTCATTGGCTGTCACACTTTCATTCTGCAGCTTAAATTATAAAGAAAAGAAAAAAAAAGTAGTGTATCATTGTGACTTACTGACAGTAGAGCGTTATTTTAGACACTCAAGGCAGGAACACAGTTTGCGCCAACAGGTCAGCGACAGCATGGACAACACATCAGAGTTTTGACTGTACATCGGAAACTACTTATTCAACATGTTATAGCCAAGAAGTTTCCACATCAGAAGTTATTGTCACATTAACGCGATCTACAAGTACCAGTTGCGTTTATATACTGCTGTCAGGCTGTAGCATAACATAGTAACGCAACAAAGCCGTGATAAGGAGTGTCCTTGTTTACTCGTCCTTGACAGGGTTCAAGATAACACCGATGTATTCACTAACAGAATGTGGCTAGTGGCAGCCACTGTTTTAACAGCCCTAAACACGCGACGAGATAGGAGTAGAGTGTTTACCCGACGCCCGAAAGTATGCCGTTCCGTCAGGGTATCTGTATTTGCACTATCGCTCTGACAGTGCAACTTGAACTTCGAAAGTTCTGCTAATGTTTTACTTGCCATACTCACATATGCGGGAAGGAGGTTCGAATAAAGTAATGTTTAAAAGTGATTATTGTGTGTAAATGAGCAAGTATTTCCGTTCAGTCTAAGAAATGCAGGTTCGGGGGAGTTAGCATGACCAGCGCGGTCCAAACGGATGGTCAAGGAGAGGTGGGTGCCAGATTTCTACCTGGTCTGTCATACGTTTCCCATAATAAGCTTAAAACGATGAATTTTAGAACTAAGACATATTTCACAATTAGACATTCTTTTTTTTAACTGAGAAAGAAGGAACTTGCATCACATCATATCCTGCTGGTGTACAAGATGATCCGTTTGAGATATCAAAAAAGTAAAACATTTATACAGTAGAGCGTCGATTATCCGAAGTAACGGGGGCGACACTGGTGGTCGGAAAACTGGTTTGTTCGGATAATCGAACTGTACATGTTTATTTGCCAAAAAGAATTACTGTACAGTAAATTTATTCATAAAAACAGGCATATCTTTTAGTATTACAAAGTAACATACAAAGGCAACTTCAGTAGGAATATATAGTATGTGGCACAGTTCATTAAACAAAAATATATACATATTACATACGCATTTTGCATGAACAATACACACAGTATACAAAACTAACATTTAAAAAAATCCTTTATTTTGGTCTGTCTAAGCAAGCCTACATGCTTACGAGCAGCTAAGGCACGTACTTTTTTCATTATACATATCTGAAACTGGTCACTTTCATCTTGGGCTTCAAACCATCGCAAGGCAGTATCTAAACAAGTGAACGCCTCAGAAGCTGTTGGTATACTTCCATCTTCACTTTCTGGAGCACTGATTGATGAGATGCTGGCGGCGTCATCTTTATCAGTGACGACGTTTACAATCTCGCTGTCCTGCATGATTTAGTGTCCTGGATCTGCATCATCGATATTTATCCATTCATGAACGTCTTCTTCATCACATTCGTGGCAATCTATTTCTTTTAGCATACCGAGAATTTCGGACATATCATTCTGTTCGTCATTTTCAATCATACCTTGTGAATTTTCTTCTGTGTCCAAAATTTTATTCCAGGCTTTCTTCAAATTCTCTTCCTTTGCACTATTCCATGATGCGCTGATCATGTAGGACGTGTCTTTCAAGTCAATATTCTTATGATTTCTTAAGAGACTAACTTTTCCATCCTCTTCTCTTTCTAACAATAACGTACGCAACAATTCTTTCCTGTAATATCGTTTGAAAGTCTCAATAACGCCTTGATCCATGGGCTGTAATAAGGAGATTACGTTATGTGGAAGAAATATTACCTTTATGAACTCGTCTTTTTCGTTTAAAATATCACATGACGGATGAGTTGGTGTATGGTCAAGGAAAGTAGTGTTTTCTCCCTCTCCCAATTCTTTAACTGCTGAGCTTTTACAGAGGGTAAGAAAACGTCCAGAAACCACTTCATAAAAATCGTACTATCCATGAGGTGTACACAACAGGCAAGGCTGACATATTAACGTGCTTGAAACAACGCGGTTTTTTACTTTTACCAATGATGATCATAGGCAGTCGGAGACTTACAGTAGCATTAGCACAAGCCAAAGCTGTAATACGGTCCTTGCTTGTTTTAGGACCAGGTGCTGCTAATTCATGACGTGAAACAAGAGTTTTTCTTGGTAAAGCTTTCCACTTAAGTCCAGTTTCGTCAGCATTGTAAACGTTTTCGAGAGCATAATCTTCTTCCCTTAATACGTCCCTTAGTTTGACTTTGAAAGAATCAGCCGACAGTTTTTCTCCCTGTATTGTAAGCTCACGAATGCCGTGTCTTGACTTGAAGCGTTTTAACCAGCCCGTGCACGCTATAAAGTTCGAAGGCCCCCCAAGCCTTCCGTTGAACTGCATTGCCTTCTCACACAGAATGGGACATGAGATAGCTTCTCCTTCTGATCTCTTTTGTGTAAAACACTTGTAAACAGCATCATCTAGATCTGTGTTAGTGGTGAGTTTCATAGTTTTACGGCTTGTTGATCCATCAGTAGAATCAAGCATAGCTATAAAATTTGCTATGCTCGTCTTTTGTTTTTTTTATATACCCGTAATTGTCGACTTCCCCACCTTGTAATCATTGAATAAAGTGGTTGCAGATTCACCTTCTTCTAACCTTTTAATAATCTCGTACTTGCCCCTCATAGAAAGGACAACACGTTTACGTTTAAGCATTTTGTATCGTCAAGTTCACTTCTTCACGCAGCAGCACACAAGTGGTCGTAACAGAGAACAGAAGGTGACTGTCTGCACCGTGAGAAGCTCTTCTTGGGGGCGCGCAATCCTTCAAACTGCTCGGAGCGGCACGCCTCAACTCTAAAGTTGGCGCAGCTGTTGCTGTGAACAGCTTTGATACTGCCGCTACTTCTACTGCCAGTGCAAAGCCGACAGAAGTGTGCTGATCGTTGAAACACAGCGACTGGCGGCTTGGCCGGTCAGCAGCGCCTTGTGAAGGCCCCATTAGAAGCAATGTTTCGCCAGCGGTGGCCCAGTGCGGCGACTACTGTGGGAAATTTCGTTTGGGAGTGAGGGGGATGATGGACGGTAGGGTGGGAGAGTAACAGGTGCGAGCGAGTACACAGTTTGGTTAAGCGGTCGTTCGGTTGACCCATGTTCAGATTATCGTTGCTCTACTGTACAAGTAACTATGCAAATTAATTCGTTGTTAATGAAAATATATTAGTAGAGGACCCTGGAGATTGTCTTATTTATGGATTCTTCCGTTACTTGTTGGTATAACAATTCCATATTTGATGTTGAACAACAAGTACACTGTTTTCGTTCTACTGGTTCTTGTTTATTTCAAACTAGATTTCGGCTTATTGGGGCGTCTTCAGGAAACACGTGTTTCGTGATAAGCCAAAAACTAGTTTGAAGTAAACAAAAATCAATAGAACAAAAACAGTGCGCTTGTTATTGAAACTTAAAAACCTGAAGTTTGTGTCGTGACACAGCACATTAGCAGTCAACGTGTTCTCCATTGTGAATGCAGCACAGATCATACTCGAGTCAGTGTTGTACCACGTAGTACGCAGCGTTTATTGAGAGATCTGCTGAAAGGCCGCGCAGTGGACAAGAATCCTGAAATCCTACTCAAAATTTCAAAATCTGCTCCAATACAGCTAAAATGGCTATAATGGGGTTTCTGACCCTCCTGACACCGATACTTGTATCCAAATTGGAAACTTCGAAGTGGCGGATGCAGTACGGCAAAAATAATCAAGATAAAAATTATTGAAATGGACAATAAAATGTTCCAGCTAAGATCTATAATCTGAAAGTAAATTTTATTAAAATTGCGTCTATTACTGCCTTTATTACAGAACCTGTATATTGGTAACAAAAATTGAAAGTTTTATAAGTCTCCTTAATTTTCATCCTTTTGTGGTTTTTGTTCTTCCTCATCAATCCCTTCTTCAACTTCTTCCTCATTGACATTTGTATCCTCTTCATCATCCTCAGCATCTGATTCATCGTAATCCTCTGCAGCAGGTACCCTGAGGGACGAGAGAAGACTTTCTGCCAAAGCTTAGGTGATATTGCCTTATTAACGTGTTTGTAGATTTCTACGCATTTTCCGACAGCTGACCAATTGGTAAAATTGTGAAGCAATTATGTACGGTCCACGGATCAGCAGTCTACTAAATGCTGTTGGCATATTGCACCATGAGTACTCTTTGACGTAATGCTTCTGTGTTGCAACGGCGTAACTTTTCTGAATCAGTTACACGTTCACTCGAAATCAGCTAAATTTTGTAACTGTAGCTTGAAAAGTGGTTCAAAGCTAGTGCTGCGGCTAGTAGCTGGATTTTAAGGCTCGTTCACGATGGTAACAGAAAATACATAGACGGGAGAAAAAGAAGGTAGAATGTTATGAAATCTAAAACTGTTTCTTTTTTTCGTTAGCATTTTACACCTTTTTTGCTAGCATTCCTATAAGAAGTTAATTAACAAAAACAGGTTGTCAATTAATGATAAAAATAGTATAAATGTTCGTAATTAAGTAAATACTTTCTGCAATAGCCTCCATTTAGAAAAGAACTTTAGGTCTGATTTCGCTGAACAAAAATGTTTCATCCGAACGACGCGGTACTTTTCCATCTCTGCTAGCTCGGCGCGCGGTTCAGAAATGTATGGCGCGTTGGACCTGAAATTCAACCTACGCGATAAGCAGTCACAGCTTTACCCTAGCCAACCTATTAAACGCAACTTATTAACTCTGAACCTTTTTTTTTTTTTTATTTGTGGGCACTTTTTCGGTATTCTAGCCCACTGTGGGTCGCTATAAGCCGCCTCCGTAGGTTGCACACATTTCTGTGGTCTTTCTGCATATACTGTTGCCTTGACTTAGTCCCACAAAAACAAAAAAATAGGCGCTAGGTCAAGGCTGTTTGGAGGCCATCATGGCCGGACCTGCGCTCGTTGAATATCTGGTTTAATTGTTCCCGCACTATAAGAGCCCAATGCAGTGGTTATAGGTAACAGTGTCCAGTATCCCATCTTCATGTATGTGAGGAACCACACACTATTCGATAATTTCAAGGAAACTGACGGCACGAACAGTCTCCATAGAAAAAAAATCTTTCGAGCTCGTATGAGACATGTGGAAAATTGGTTCCCCAAGTAATACAGTTATGTGAGTTGACTTGACCATTCACATGAAATGTGACAACATCAGTGAACGTTCATAGATTTGACCACAGATTTTCCGCTTTCTGCCGCTCACACTTCATCAGGACTAATTAGAGTCAAGCTTTGTAATTCAGCAGTGTCAGTACTTGCGTGCGCTGAGTATGGTATGAATACATGTTTAGCTAGAACATTTGGAAAGGGAAATGGTAAGGCTCAATCTAGTTATATTGGAGATCGATGAAGTGAAACGGAAGGAAGACTAGGATTTCTGGTCAAACGATTATCGGATAATATCAACAGCTGCAGAAAACGGTATAAGTGATAGGTACTAAAACGTAAACTTTCACGGCCGGAAATATCATGTCCGTTATAATTATCCGGGCTGTTATGCCGTGGTCGGTTGATGAATTCTGAGGTGATTCCCAACGTTTCGTCTCCGACTGCGGGAGACATCTTCAAGGGGGTCCGTAGCTTGATGGAAGGTTCAACACACACACTGGCGCTAAATTTAGCGGCAGTCAGTAGCGAGCCAGTGTGTGTGTTGAACCTTCCATCAAGCTACGGACCCCCTTGAAGATGTCTCCCGCAGTCGGAGACGAAACGTTGGGAATCACCTCAGAATTCATCAACCGACCACGGCATAACAGCCCGGATAATTATAATGGACATGATGATAGGGTTGTTCTCATCAGAATCGACAGCAGACCAACATTGACAACAATAGTTCAGGAATATATGCCGACGTCACAAGCGGAGAACGAAGAGATAGAGAAAGTATATGAGGATATTGAACGCGTAATTCATAGTCATTGGGGACTAGAATGAGGGTGTATGGGAAGAAGTAGATGAAAGGGTTACGGGAGAATATGGGTTTGGTAGTAGAAAAGAGAGAGAAGAAAGACTGAGTTCTGCAATAAATATAAATTAGTAATAGCGAACACTCTGTTCAAGAATCACAAGAGTAGGAGGTACACTTGAGAACGGCAGGGAGACACGGGAAAATTTCAGTTAGATTACATCATGGCCAGACAGTGATTCCGAAATCAGATATTGGTGGTGTAAGGCGTACCCAGTAGCCGATATAGACTCTCAATTTAGTAAGTATGAAGAGTAGGCTGAAGTTTAGGAGGCTAGTCTGGAAGACTCAGTCCACAAAGAGTTAGAATACGTGAGTACTAAGAAATGAAGAGATACGCTTGAAGCCTTCCGAGGCTGTAGACGCAGCGATAATGAATAGCTCAACGGGCAGTAGAGCTGAAAAGGAATGGATATCTCTAAAGAGGGCGGTAACAGAAGTTGGAAAGAAAACCGTTGAAATAGTTCAAATGGCTTTGAGCACTATGGGACTTAACATCTGAGGTCATCATCCCCTAGAACTTAGAACTACTTAAACCTAACTAACTTAAGGACATCACACACATCCATGCCCGAGGCAGGATTCGAACCTTCGACCGTAGCCGTCGCGCAGGTTCCAGACTGAAGCGCCTAGAACCGCTCGGCCACATCGGCCGGCAAAACCGTACGCACAAGGAAATTAACTGCGAAGAAACTATGGATAACTCGTGAAATACTTCAGCTCATCGATGGAGGAGGAAAGTACAAAGATGTTCAGAGAAATTTATGAATACAGAAATACAAGTCACTTAGGAACGAAATAAATAGTAAGTGCAGGGAAACTAAGGAGAAATGGCTGTGGGAAAAATGAGAAGAAATAAAAAAAAAAGTTATCGGAAGAACGAATTCAGCTTATAGGAAAGTCATAAGAACCTTCTGTGAAATTTAAAACAAAGGTGGTAGCATTAAGAGTGCAACCGGAATTCCACCGTTAAATGCAGAGGAGGATGGGGACAGGTGGAAAGGATACATTTAAGGCCTCTATGAGAGGGAAGACTTGTTCCTAGAGAGAACAATAAGAGTGGAGGGCCAAGAAAGAAGAATTAAAAAGGGTGTAACACAGAGATGTAGTCTTTCGCCCCTGCAGATCAATCTGTACATAGGAGATGCAATGAGGAAATGGATTAAAATTTAGGGTGAAAGGATATCAATGATAAGATTAGCTGATGGCATTGCTATCCTCAGCGAAAGTGAAGGAGAATTGCAGGATATGTTGAATGGAATGCAAAATGGAATCCTTAGGTTAGTCAGGTTTAAGTAGTTAAGTTCTAGGGGACTGATGACCTCAGATGTTAAGTCCCATAGTGCTCAGAGCCATTTGAATTTTAACCCATGCCGGTCGGAGCAAGGAGGACAAAAAAAGCTTTCTAGCATTGGCAAAACGGGAATTTCTGGCCAATAGAAGTCTCCTAGTATCAGACACAGGCCTTAATTTGTGGAATAAATTTCTGAGAATGTACGTTTGCAGCGCAGCGTTATATGGTAGTGAGACATGGACTGACAGGAAAACCGGAACGGAAGAGATTCGAAGCCTTTGGGATGTCGTTCTATTGAAGAATGTTGAAAATTACGTAGACTGATACGGTGAGGAACGACGAGTTTCTTCGCAGAATAGGCGAGGAAAGAAACCTATGGAAAAACCACTGACAGGAAGAAGGGACAGAATGACAGGACATCACGTAAGACATCAGGGGACAACTTCCATGGTACTAAATGGGACTGTTGAGTGTAAAAACGGTAGAGGAAGACAAAGATTGGAACATATCCAGCAAATAATTGAGGACGTGAGTGCAGTTGCTATTCCGAGATGAAAAGGTTAGCACAGAATACAAGAAGTAGTTCTACTGGCGGGCGGGTCGCATCAAACCGGTCAGAACAGTGATGACTTCCAAAAAACATTTTCAGGAACCGTCTAACAATCCTTTGAAACGTTGTGTATGGTATATTCAGATCTGCCGATAAGCGGTGGACTCGGGTCATGGCTAGTCGAATATCTTCCCCTTGTCCCTTTCAGGCTGCCTTCCGACGGCATGAAGCGTGTGCAATTCCATTTTCCAAGAATTTGTTGTACCATTTAACAATGTCTCGATGTGATGGTAGATACCTGGCGTCATACCGACCTCTGAAAGTTCGCTGAATCTCTACAACAATCGAAAATTTCGTAGACCTTTGAGCGCACAGTTGTGGCTTAACGACCAGTTTCTCACTCCAGCAAATTTGAGCTGCGTCTGAGCAGTGTGTTTCTGACATCTGGTGGGTGAACTAAGCACCGTTCGCTTGCCTCCTGGAGCATGGTCACTCTTTGTCACCTCCCATCATTGGCATGTACATTATAGAAAATTGCTCAGAGAATTATACAGTGCGTCCGTAAAGTCATGGTGTAGTTAGGAACTTGTGACGCTACAACGCAGTCCTTGCTTTGAATTTTTTTCTCTTACTTAACACATGAAACTGTTTGTACATGATGTATTGTCTAGTGTAAATATGTATTGTAAATACTATGTTTAAATTATGTAATATTTAACATTGGCAAGTCAGGGCATATTTAGTTAACGTTGAAGTCAAGAGAGATTGTTTTGTCGTGCCGCTGGGCGCGGGAGCGCGCCAGCGGGCAGTAGTAGCAGTGACGCCGTGCTCGGAGTAAGACGTACAGTCGAGTGCTGCTAGTCCTAGCTGTGTTACATCTAACGGCTAGTGTGTGGATCTAAGTACGACGGGAAAGTAATGGTCGGCATATCTGAAAGCATGGTCGGGCAAATTATTATGGATTAATGGGCATAGTGCTGAAGAAACGAGGGCTTAAATGTGAAGCGCACTGTGGGCCCAAGTCGCAACAGTAAAAACCCGCTGCCACATTGTGTCGCCGCCGTGGACTTCTGTCCATCCACCGACAACGAGGGAAGTAAGATCTACGTAATTTTCGTAGGATGAAATTGTAGATGGCTTGCCAGTGACTGTGCATTTCTCTGAAGTTGAACAATTAATAACAAGCACTTTATAATCGAAGGGTTGCAGTTACATTCCACTCGACAACAACACCAAGTATGTTCCTTCCGATCCTTACCTTATTGAACCGAGTGTGTCACGCCATTATCAAGAGAAAATGTGTTAATTATCAAATTATTTGCATAGACGGTGAAGAGTAAATTTCAGACTGTTTTCAACGATTGGTTATCGTAGTTAATTGTTGCACTTAGTAAGCTTGCGCCAAGCGTAGTAACTTAATAATAGACTGAAGTAATAAATTTGATTATTAAGATTTATTTCGATGCATATTCAGCTGAAGTTAGTTCAAGGATATTTCATGAAACTATAAAGCTTATTTCACCTGACAATCGCCCAGTTAATGAATTATTATCATTCAAAACATAGTTAATCAATTATTGGCAATATATTTCACTATCAGTAGATTAAACTGTGCAAAGTATGTAATTTTAACGACAGAATGACAGTCCATTATTCAAAATCTCGATAGATAATTATCTGTGTTGTCAGCATTACACTTAGCTGACTATTTACGAGCAAAATAATTATCAAAATACTTATTGAAAGCTAACCATTAATGTTTAAGTGTGGTTAGATTGTTATGACATTATTTTATATGACTATTGAACCTGACACAGCACTTACATAAAAGTTCTCGTTCCACCTGCTGCGCTACAAACAGGTAAAATTTATTTTTGACACGATTATTCACGTACTTAACGGTACTGTCGCTCATCTGTTGAGCTGGCGACAACTTAATCATTTCTTTCGGGAAAATTCCCACTGGCAAAATTTATTTCCAAATTATTTCCATTATTTCATTTACCGATTGTTATTGAATGAACTTACTCATTCAATAACGATCAAGTTATAACGTCTCCTGTTTCCCGCGGAATAATCATTATTTACTTCGGATTCGGATGCCTTAACCCGACACGGGTCAAAATTCATAATTCACGGTCATTGTTAACTTGTACTTTCGCAAATACTGGGAAGCTGGAGGGAGTTATAAACTCTCTCTCTCTCATGTCAATTAAAATACTGTCGTAAATTTCAGCAAAATTTATAATTTCATTTTCATGATTGCAGCATTCCATCCCCATAGATGCGTTACGAGAAATATCCCTGTTGTAATTAAACCAATAATTAATTAACAAAATTTTTAAATATCAACTTTCCTAAAAACAGAGTTTTGCAACAATTATAAGTCGTTGATGTGTTTAACTTGACTCGTGTACTTGATATATCATGTCAACAGCGAAAAGCCATTTATGTCAGTTGTAATTAACTTTTCATTAACGATTGTCGAACATTTTGATGTAAACGCTATTGATTTTCAGTCATTTTGATATTACGAAATTATCATACAGACCTTTAACCTGAAATCCGTTTTGGCATTTCTTACAGTACCTCAATTAATGTCAGGTATAAATTCCAATGTGACATCAAGATGCGATTAATGATTTTTACGATAGGTATTCTTATTATAACTTCATAACCAAATTTACAAAAAAAGTCAAAAGAACAATATTTAGAAATGGATTCATTATGAATCATTATTTATTATCTTTATAACTGTACTAACAGTTTGCTGTAAATCATTGATTTTTCATTATAAATCATTAAATGTAATTGTTTTTGACAGTAGGCCAAAGAACAAATATTGTTAAGATAAGGTATATTTTGAATGGAGCAAAGAACTTAAAGTCAGTTGCAGTTTGGCTAGTGTAATGACACAATGTCTGTAACAGTTGCTTTTTTGCCAGTCATGTTGGTAGAAAACAATTTGTGCGGATAATACATATGCTGTTAAAAGGATTCGTCAATGTGTTGGAAAATATTATTTTAACATCCAATTTTTCATCTCGCCCGGAATCCGGGCAAATCTGCAGTATACATCCCCTGGTGGACTTCACTGGTGGAAGAGATTCGACTGTTCAAAGCTAAGTATTCCACTGCAGAAACTGCATCAAGCTCCCGAACTCCCGCTGTCATGGAGACGTGATGTTCTTCTCAGCGGATACAGATGCCGTTTGCCTGCAGTGCCTGGCCACCCACCCTACGCCTCCTTCTTCGACCGCCAGTATGGGGCGCGTCCCCCTTCCCTGTTACCTCCTGGAGTTCGCTTTCGGCTCTTGTTGCGGCAGCTTAACTTCACGCTACCTGCCACTTTCCCCTTGGCTTTGTGCGGCGGCCCGTGTTCACCTTGGACTTCGTTCACTTCCTAAGGACACCTCTCCAGTCTCGCTCTATCGCCATAAGTTTCTCAACCATCGCACAGAGCTTTGCGATATTACCTTCGTGCATATTGAATGTGCCTTCGTCACTGGCAGCGACGATTTTCGCTATCGGCTTCCGGAACACTGCTCGGTATTTATAGCAGAGCTCCTCGCCCTATATCAGGCCACGCAGTACATTCGGCGACACAGGCTTTTCATTTGTATTTGCTCCGACTCTTTCAGTGCCCTTCACAACATCTGTGTGCTGTACACTGTTCAACTCTTAGTATGTCTGGTCCAGGAAAGCTTTCACTTGCCCCCTCTAGATGGAGCCACGGTGATGTTTACGTGGGTCCCTGGTTACGTCGGTCCGACGGGAAACGAGGACGCAGACGCTGCTGCCAAGGCCGCAGTCCTCGTACCTTAGCCCGCTAGTTCTTCCATTCCCTCCGATGATCTCTGTGTTGCCGTCTGTCAGCAGGTGGTGGCACTTTTGCATCATCCCTAGTCTCCCCTTCATGGGAACAAGCTCTGGGGAATTCAACCCCTCCCTGCGGCTTGGCCGACCTCCTCTCGGTCTTCTCGCCGTGAGGAGATCATTTTAACTAATTTGTGCACTGTCTTTTTAGCCATTGCCATTTGTTAAGTGGTGATCCCCCACCACTTTGTGCCCTTTGTCACCAACCTTTGAATGCCCTTTTTTTTTAACCACTTACACGCTAACGTCAGCGTCAAGGGTAACCGCAGCCATGGCCTCCGAGCTGATAGTCCATGCTGCTGCAAACGTCGTCGAACTGTTCGAGCAGATGGTTGTTGTCTTGCAAACGTCCCCATCTGTTGACTCAGGGATCGAGACGTGGCTGCACTATACGTTACAGCCATGCGGGTAAGATGCCTGTCATCTCGACTGCTAGTGATACGACGCCATTGGGATCCAGCACGGCGTTCCGTATTACCCTCCTGAACCCACCGATTCCATATTCTGCTAACAGTCATTGGATCTCGACCAACGCGAGCAGCAATGTCGGAACCGCAATCGCGATAGGCTACAATCCGACCTTTATCAAAGTCGGAAACATGATGGTACACATTTCTTCTCCTTACAGGAGGCATCACAACAACGTTTCACCAGGCAACGCCGGTCAACTGCTGTTTGTCTATGAGAAGTCGGTTGGAAACTTTCCTCATGTCAGCACGTTGTAGGTGTCGCCACAGGCGCCAACCTTGTGCGAATGCTCTGAAAAGCTAATCATTTGCATATCACAACATCTTCTTCCTGTCGGTTAAATTTCGCGTCTGTAACACGTTATTTTCGTGGTGTAGCAATTTCAATGGCCAGTAGTGTAGCTGTTTTTCCTTCCGTCGATTGGGGATTAACGTGTAACCACTTTTAACTACTTTTGCGGCTTCTTGTTCTGTGGTATTGACATGGGCGCGTATGATCTTAATTGTTTTGCGCTCTAAAACAAAACAAACAGTTAAACTCTGGTACTACGATGAATCTCTCGTAATGAACGGTATTTTAGCCAGTTGGAGTAACATTAGAATAGGAAGGGGTGGTTTTAAGTCATTGTCCGTCAACGATCCCCAGACCTAACGTCTTTAGAGTTCTACTTTTAGGATTATGTGAAGCAAAGTGATTACAGTGAACCTACCAACGATATTAATCATTTAAAACTGAAAATCACACACGCTAATCTCTATGTTACACCAGATGTCCGTACATGTGTGTGGGAAGAACTAGAATATCGTTTAAATTGTGTAGTACAACATAGGGAAGCCATATCGAACTGCGCTGAACAAGTATGTGCACTTGGAGTGTTGTCTTTCATTTCCGTCTCGTTTCACATTTCTAGCTTGTTTCATTGCTTTTCTGTAGCCGATTAAAGGTGCATCATTTCTTTACGGACGTACTGTAGATTAATAAATACAGCATTATACTTTTCTGACATCTCAAACGGTTCACCCTGTACATTTCATTTTCTTTTAATGGATTTTCTTCCTATCTACTCATAACTCTGTGTTCAGTGATATGAAAATTGAAGTAATCTGTCTTGTTAGTCATAGGCGTCTCTGAGAATGGGTTACAGCTTTCTTATTAATTACGGAATTCTCTCGAATTTCTTGCAGTCATTGTCTGCGACACCACTAAACTTGATATTTAACATTACCGCCAGCTACGAAAAACACTGCAGCCCTTGCAACCGCTACCTGTCTAGGATGCTCTAAGTTGTAGCACTGTTCACGGGAAATTATGTCGATTCCATGGTGTGGCTGCGGTTTCAGTGCTTTTCTGCAGACAAGATGAATTCTGTCGTTCAGCTCTTACCGTACTCAGAAAGGACCCAGTTCACTAGCGAGGCGAACGGATTCCGTCGCCAGTTCCCAACTCACCATAAAGATGGCAGCCGTATATGTGCCAGTCAACCATGCCCGATTCTCATAAGGATGCCCATGCTGCTCAATTGGTGGACGAAGAAAACACATGTTCATGCTGATTCTAAAAAAATGGCTCTGAGCACTATGGGACTCAACTGCTGAGGTCATTAGTCCCCTAGAACTTATAACTAGTTAAACCTAACTAACCTAAGGACATCACAAACATCCATGCCCGAGGCAGGATTCGAACCTGCGACCGTAGCGGTCTTGCGGTTCCAGGCTGCAGCGCCTTTAACCCCACGGCCACTTCGGCCGACCATGCTGATTCTATATTCAGTTTTGTATGACAGACTACAATCGGAAGAACACAGCCATACATTCCGTAGCTGTGTACATCTGGACTTAATCTACAGACCAAACGTACCGGTCGCAAAAAGTAAATGTTTTCTGTGTTGGAGGAGAAGGAAAAAACTGTGTGAAATTTCAAGCTCTACAGGACTGGGACCTTCTCAAAGTCTATGAGTGGATCACAGCACACAATTCATTCACAGAGCTACGAATTCTGCACTTCATGTGGCATATTGCACAATAGTTTGACAAACTGTAGGGACGAGGCTTTATTGATGAAGTCCTACACTGCAAAAATTGGGTTGTTCGGACCAGTTTGAGGGTAGTTTTGCTAGGTTCACCACACTTTTGGTATATTTGCTCTGGACTACATTTTACACGATCAGGCAAAAAACATAGCTTCAAAAGCACATTTTGTTCAACTTCAGTAGTGCCAGTAGACACTGCAAAATGGATATCATGAATGTATTCCGATAAATCCATTAACGTGAATAGATGTAATGGTCTATAAGCAAACAACGTGTTACAGGTGGAATGCAAGTTGAATAAATCTTTTCTGAAGTTTATTCCCTGTTTCTCCACTTCATTGGTTTTTAATGTTGCCTTTTTTGTTGACATTCAACAAGATTATCTCACTGCTTCTGACTTATTTTCCCTGCTTCAGATTTTTTGTTTGTTTTTGTTGTAAAATGATGGGAATGTGAAGAAATTATTTTGTGAGTGGTTTCTAGCTTTATTCCATAACCTGTTTGGTGATGTGGATTTAATCACAGGAGGATATAATTTCAGATCGTTGAGCCAGGTAGCATCCACCTTATTGTTAATGATAAAACAAGTCTTCGCAAATGCTATTTAAATATGCTTGCCGTTGAGGTACCACAGAAATCTACTTTACAAAATTAAGTAATCAACTACCAAGCACTTCAGATACAATAAGTGTCTAAAGAAGAATGGTGTGTCTGATTAAAATGTCGAATCCAGGTTCCTCACGGAGTTTAAAGTAATTTTCTTTATCGTTGCTGCCCAATATGTGCTAATGGCATTTATGTAACATCGATATTTTGCGTTCTGATGATGTCTTCTTGGTATAACCACAAATTACAACTTTTGTTTAGTGTAACTGTCACACGTTGACGTTTTAAAATGTCCACCAAGCTATATTTTCTGACACTCAGCATCTACATATGCTACAGGCACTTTCCCACACGGTAAGTCAACTTTTAAACGAGCGCTGGGGCCCCTAGCGTGCCGTATGGTCGACGGCGTCCGCTCCCTGCTATGGAACCCCGACGTACAGCCCACTTAACATGTGCCTCCCGCTAACGCGCGTCCAGTGGCCGGCCTCATCTCGAGGATCCTGCACAATTCCAACGTATCGCCACTCTTACAGTGCCCCTTGGCGTCACCATGAATTGACAATTAAATCTGAACAGTTCACCTTCCTTTGTTTTTCTCCCTTTACATAGTAATGATGTTATTTTTATATGTCTGTCTGCTTAATACGTGGTCCATGTTTCATTGTCTTTTGTTAATCATTTTATGTGGTTATGTAATTTTTAGTGCATACTTTCGCCTCAACTGTTGCATAATTTATTACGGATGATATGTGCACTAGTGCTCCGCTTGCATACAGGCGTGTTCAATTCCCTTCATGTCATCAGCATATTGGTTGACTGCAGTCGCACATACTGTGTACGACGTGAAATTTTACTGTTAATTGTTTGTCACTGATCGCAAATATCATACATATATTTCAACGGTGTCATCTGCGAGGGTCACTCCAAAAGAAATGCGCACTATTTTTTTTTTAAATCCGTCTTTTATTCTACAAGTTTGAGAGTTTTACAGTGTGTAGATACATCGTTTAGGAACAATACTTTCATTTCTGCACATAATTTCCACCCCTCTCAACTGCCTTACGCTATCTTGGAACCAGCGCCTGTATACCCGCACGGTAAAATTCTGGACAAACCTGTTGGAGCCACTGTTTGGCAGCGTGCACAAGGGAATCATCATCTTCAAACCTTGTTCCACGAAGAGAGCCTTTCAGTTTCCCAAAGAGATGATAGTGACATGGAGCCTGTCAGGACTGTAAGGCGGGTGTTTCAGTGTTGTCTATCCGAGTTTTGTGATCACTTCCATGGTTTTTTGACTGACATGTGGTCGTGCATTGCCGTGCAACAGCAAAACATCCTGCTTTTGCCGATGTGGTCGAACACGACTCAGTCGAGCTTGAAGTTTCTTCAGTGTCGTCACACACGCATCAGAATTTATCATGGTTCCACTTGGCATGATGTCCACAAGCAAGAGGCCTTCGGAATCTAAAAACATCGTAGCCACAACTTTTCCAGCAGAAGATGTGGTTTTGAACTTTTTTTCTCGAGTGCATTTGCATGATGCCACTCCATTGATTGCGTCTTCGTCTCTGGTGAAAAACGATGGAACCATGTTTCATCACCTATCACAATTCTTCCAAGAAAGTCATCTCCACCATTCTCGTACTGTTCCAAAAGTTCACTGCATACCGTTTTTCTTGTTTCTTTGTGAGCCACTGTCAACAGCCTGGGAACCCACCTGGCGCAAACCTTTTTTAACGCCAACACTTTCAGTACTCTGCAAACACTTCCTTCCCGTATCCCAACGTAGCGTGACAATTCGTTCACTGTGATGCGTCTGCCAGCTGTCACCAATTCGTTAACTCTCTGCACATTGTCTGGAGTGTGTGCAGTACGAGGCCTGCCGCTGCGAGGACAATCCTCAATATTGCCGTGCCCGCTTTCATCACTTAACCTGCTTGCCCACCGACTGACTGTACGGCGATCGACAGCAGCATCTAGATACACCTTTTTCAACCTCTTGTGGATGTTTCGCACTGTCTCGTTTTCACAGCACAGGAATTGTATGACAGCACGTTGCTTCTGACGAACGTCAAGTGTAGCAGCCATCTTGAATACATGCTGTGACGGCACCACTCACGGGAACATGTTGAACTAAGTTTAAAAACAAGCGGGAAGGATGTATCTACACACTGTAAAACTTTCACACATGCAGTATGAAAATTGTATTTTACAAGAATAGTGTGCATTTCTTTTGGAGCGACCCTCGTACATGTATATATATGCTACCACTCTCAGTGGCCTCTAAATTCGACCTAAATATTACTCCTTTTTCAACATGAATAAGCTCCAAGTAAAATTTTATTAATCAGTCTGACTATCTCAGTTATAACTCGCTGACTGTGTACAGCCTTCAGTCGCAAATCGGTTTTAGGTTACTTCATTCGGAAAGTACAGTTACCGATTACGAATTTTTCACAATTCATCATCAGTCTGTTTTATCACCCGTTTCTCAAAACAAATTATACATTGGTTTCCTGTGACTTGTCCTAAGATAAAAAATAACAATTACAAACATCTAACCAAAACGGTTGCGCTACAATGTTTGTGCTGGAATGCAGCTTACATGAAATGTCCATCACGTGCATTTGTTTTTTCAGTATAAAGTTTGTGACTGGGAAAACACAAACATTCGTGAGAAAGTATTTCATTGCAAGAGAGCTGCAAAAACAAATGCGCCAGATGAATATTTCACATAAATTGCATTCCAACACAAATATGTAGCCCAAGCATTTTGGTTACACTTTTGTAATTGTGAATTATTGCTTATCCTAGGGCAACTCACAGAAAACATATGTATAAATTGTTTTGATGAAAGCATGAAAAAGCCGTTTGATGATGAACTGTAAAACGTCGAAACCGGTAATGGTACTTTTTGAATAAAGAAACCTGAAACCAATTTGTGGCTGATCGATGTACCCCAGCAACAATGTATTTCATATGGCAGCTACACTCTCCAATCATATCTTGTTCGACAAAATAGCGTTTTCAGCCATGTTTCACCACACACACACGAACTTAAACACAATGTAGTATAGTTTAGCGTCTTAAATACTTTAGTGTTGGTCATCGATTAAATTTCTCACTATACACAACGTCCACAAACAACATTTTGTTTTCAACTTACCAGTGGGATATGTACCCAAGCTCATGAATTCATTCGTTCGAAGATTTATCATACTTGGTTGTAGTGACCTGCTAACGCCACACTATCACAGAACCTAGTATCAGAACGGTGAAGTACCAGTTCTCCTGCAGATCTCGAGGCAAGCGCACTTTCTGTGTTCTGAAAGCAATTTACTACCGCTAGAGTGCGTCCTAGCTGTATTGTGCACTACTCCATACACATAGGCGGGATACAGAGTGATGTGGCGAGTGTTGTAGGAAAGCTGGACAGCAGCAGAAATGACTGGTGAACAAGTTAACACAGTTAACAGGAGTTTTAGTTGACTGGTATTTCTCCAAGTATACGAAGACTCGTTACAAATGATGCACCAAGAAACTGAGTCCGCTTGTCAGTGTCAACATGGATGAGGCTCTCTGCACCACAGCATGAAAGACAGAGTCAGAGACTTGACTAGGCAGCGTCTGCAAAGCTTCACGTAGTGGAGTGGCTCAGAACATGAGCGGGCTCAGTGGCTGCCGCCGGCTGTCGTGTACCACTGCGTCGGAGAGCACTCGTGGTACGGAGCCACTGGAGGCGTAGCTCCGCGGGCATGCTCCATTGGGTCCACTGGATCCCACATGACTGTTATGAGCATCTGATGGAAACTTGCAATTCCCTTGCCAACATAAAGATGCTGGTGGGGTGACCCTGATGTATAAAACCACAACCTAAATAATTATTTGAGCCAGAAGAAGTTCTAATTGAACTACTGGTTCAGTGTAAGGCATGAGAATATTTATTTTGTTACTTCTACAGGAAACATTATTGCAAATCTTCATGGCTATTCACTACTACCACCGCCCAACATTTGTACCTCAGTTAATTAAATTTAGGAAAGGAATGAATTTCAGAAGAAGATATGAACTTTCGTTTAACTTTGAAAGAGGGCTGTCCTATTTTCCATGACTATTTTCAGGAAGTTTTGACCATAAATGTGAATGAAGTTGCGAATTCGACAAATGTGCTCTACCTGTGTAATATTTATGTAATCATGTTCTTTGTAAGACTGTGTTTGCGTCCAGAGATTTTAGTCAGGGTAAGTCAGCGAGTTGTAACAATGTGTTTTGGACACTTGATTTGAAAATGATGGAACTGGTCTGCCATGTAGTGGTGGCATCATTATTTAAAAAATGATTTTGTAATAATACATTTTGAGGAAAGATATTGAGCAAATGAGATTATATTAATGTATGAATGACAGAAGACAGCTTCCAAGGTAATACAGTTTTTTTTTATATTTGTAACTGTGCACCTTCTTATTGTTAGAACATTGTGTATGGTTAAAGGATGCAGTATAAATTTCATGATGCATCACATGGTCTTATCTTATGGTTGAAACAAGTGTCGAGG
This sequence comes from Schistocerca americana, assembly GCF_021461395.2. Classification (NCBI taxonomy): domain Eukaryota; kingdom Metazoa; phylum Arthropoda; class Insecta; order Orthoptera; family Acrididae; genus Schistocerca; species Schistocerca americana. The sequence continues at coordinate 744,408,551 of NC_060122.1, read as the reverse complement.
AAGACATGTGTACACAGGAGAGTTATTAAGAAATACTTTGCTAACTTGTCTAGGTTTATTTTATTTATTTAGCGTATGGCTCGTAACATCACAGTAAAAATTACAGAAACAACACGATTAAAAAAAATCACATATGTATAAACAGAGCAATAAATAACAGTTTGTATATAAGGACACCGCCAATTATAAATTTGCACTCACAGAAGAGCAATCACAAGCACAGGTCCAGCTTAGATAATAAATAGTCGATTGCCTCTTGGGTCGCCATTAGGAAATCCTGTGGGTCACCTTCGTATGCCCTTACTGGGCATTCCTGCACGATGTGTTTGACCGTCTGTCTCTCAGCGCCACAGTCGCAAGCGGCCGAAGGAAGTTTACCCCATCTGTGTATGGAGTCGGCGCATCTCCCACAGTTGGTTCTGATGCGATTAAGAGTTGACCAAACTTTGCGAGGGCAATCAAATCCTTTTGGTTTACTAAAGATGCATGGCATACTGTGGCAGTTTACTGCTGTTCTGCTCTCCCATTCCTCTTTCCATCGGTCATTTATTTTAAAGTTGGTTTGGTGCAGAGCCTGTGCGGTCTTTAGTGGAGGATGCCTAGACCGGAGTCGGTTTCCTTGGATGTCGTGAGTATCTAGGTGTGAGAACTATATGAAAAGGTGTATTGTTGTCATTGCATAATGAAGCATAGTCAGTTTGTTCTCGTTCAACATTCGTTAAGATTACCTATCCCTTTTTCATTTTTACTTTCATGACTCTGTTTGCATACTCGCATTGCACATTGCGAGTTGTACACTGAGAAATATTTTATGAAATTTGGTTAGATACCGCCTTGCATCATAAGTACGGTAAATGAAATTTGATTTTTGACAAGTCGCGTCATTATTCCTTGTAGCAACAAGTTGCTAAGCAGACGAGCATATGTCAACAACTTTAATTACCGTCAAAGTTCAAGTCCACTGTTAGGCACAGTGATTGTCAGATCGTATTTATGAAAATATTAGAGTCAACTCAGAGGCTTAGTACTAGTAAAAGTGCTATCTTGTGAATTTTCAAGTAGTTTTATCAGAAAGTCAGATACGTTAATTTCTATGTTCATATGCTGTGTAATTACAATAACAGTTTGATACAATGATTGTTTGCAAGACTAAGTATAAAGATTAGCAATATTCAGGGCTAACGTTTTAATCTGTGTCATCGTGTTTTGCAATCAGATGGCGAATGTAAATGTCACTGAAAACCGATTACCCTCTCACAGATGAACTGTTTGATGTACCCGCTGGTCTGGGTTTCGCATCGAGTAGCGTTAAGCTCCACATATCTCCATTGAAAATCAAATTTTCACATAGTTCTGTTGCCCTGCACCGAAATTTACGTAATTCGACATCAAAATAAGTATTTCCTAGATACCGCCCTGAGACTTATGAAGAAGAGTTTAAAAAATGAATAAGAAACTTTCAACTTGATAATTATTATTTGATCTCAAGCATACAGGGAATTTACCCAGGACAAAGCGAGTAAGGTTGAATGAGACACTTGATGCTCCGACCTCCATGACTTACATTTGAAAAAGCGTATAAGATCCAAAACTTATTTGGTTAAAGAAGTACTATCTTAATAAACCCGATCTCGAATCGAATACAGCTCATTAACAGAACAGAATCTGCTCCACTAGATCGTAACTGTGCTACTCAGCTACGCATTTCAGTATCAGTACCTACCAAATTTAGTCAATCCATTGACAAAAATTTAGGTGCAGAGATACGTTGCCTTTTGATCGAGAATAGTAGCATGAGAGGAGTTTTATAATTTTATGCAGCGTTTTGCTAATACAAAACCATTGTTGCTTTTATACATAGCAGTCTTCTCTCTCTCTCTGTCTCTCTCTCTCTCTCTCTCTCTCTCTCTCTTTGTCAGCAGCCACTTTTAGTGGCACACTTTAGTAAACCGTAAGCAAAATACACCTTCACTCTAGCACAGACTGGAACAGAATAGAACAAGAACGCTTTCGTAAGAGCACGCGTCGCCTGCAGGGGAAGCGACTGATAAACTAAGTTTTCGAAAACAGAACTTTGTATTTTTTATTTACCGGTTTCGCTCTTCAGATGAACAAGAACAACATTAGAACACGCAGTTTGAAATTGGCTGACAGCATTGGGGAATGAATTTAAAGTTGGCTAACAGCTCTAAAGACTAAACTGGCTCTACTGTTACGCTTAAAATTAAGTTTAAAGTACAGTAGTAAATGATGACGTTGACAGATCCCGAGACTTATGGCTGTTTTCTGTATTTAAGAACGCTTTTCCTCCTTCAAAACTTGCGGAGCATGCTTAGCGTCCGAGCACCCTTGCTCCTCATTGGCTAGGGTCGTTCTCAACGCAAGGATCGTCGTCAGACAAAACTAACTTAGCAGACGCCACAGCAGACCCCTAGATTTGACAAGTGCGTTCAAAGATAACAGTGAAGTAGCAAGTAGTCGACATGTTAAAGTTGGAAAATACAACAGACAACTTTCAAATTGTAGAGCATGAAAGTAATATTCGAGCGGATACAGCTCCCAACACTACTTTTAATGAAATCACCATCCTCTGACGACGTATATGAGTAGCTCTCAGACACTCACTTAGCAACTTCATTACAGATCAAAACAGTGAGCAGCTGCCAGAGGTGTCATCCGACATTTGCCAGCGCTATGCTTACCACCTAATTAGGCATGGTCTGATGATAATCTAAATATGATCTAAACCGGTTACCACTGACATGTGATTTTAATTTTTAGTAAAAAAAATTGTGAATAAGACTGATTATTATTTCATAATAGAGTTACGAACTGAGACTCAAACCGATTCTCCGCGACAATTTGTCTCCGAGAAGCTTCAAAAGAGCGGACACTCTGATACAGAAATAAACATTCAGTATCGTATCCCTTAACAACATGTAGGACGTTCTTTGGCTGTCTTATTTGGGCGAAATCTGGTATGTTCCTTTGTAGACTCAGGAGTGAGGTACACCCACGCGATTCCTTGGGGCTTTATAATGGCTGTTGGAAGCGTCTTTCTGGCATACGATATGGGGCGGCATCCAATGGTGTTTCTATCTCCACTTCATCCATACTAAAGAGTCTTGGTCCTAGTAGCTTCAAAATTCTATCTTCCGGCGCAGCACATTTTTTGCTGCTGTTTTGCAGCATTCACTATGCTCTCTGTGTCTGTCATGTACATAATCTAAATCTACATGGATACTTGCAAGGTGGTAGATGAGGCACTGGCTGAAGCAAATCTGTGAGGAGCGGTTGTGAGTCGTGCTTGAGAAGCTCAGACGGTAGAGCACTTGTCTGCAGAAGGCAAAGATCCCAACTTCGAGTCTCGGTCCGGCACACAGTTTCAGTCTGACTGGAAGTTTCATGTAAGAGCCCACTCCAATGCTGAATGAAAATTTCATTCTGCGCAAAGTGCCTGGCAGAGGGCTCATCGAATCACCTTTACAGTAATATATTATTCCACTCTCGAAAAGCGCGCGGAGAAAACAAACACCAACGTCTTTCCGTGCCAGCTCTGATTTCCCTTATTTTATTACGATGATCGTTTCTCCCTATGTAGGTTGGTGTCAACAAAATATTTTCGCATTCGTCGGGGAAAGTTGTTGGTTGATATTTCGTGAGAAGATCCCACCGCAACGACAATGCCTTCGTTTTAATGAATTCCGCCCCAAATGCTGCATCATATCCGTGGATAATGCGGAAGGCGCTGCCATTCTTTGAATTTTCTCGATGTATTCTGTTAACCCTATATGGTAATGATCCCACAGAGCGCAGCAGTACTCTAAAAGGGGACGAAAAAGTGTTGAGTAGGTAGTCTCTTTAGCATATCTGTTGCATATTCTAAGCGTTTCGCCAATGAAATGCAATATTTGATTCGCCTTGCCCACAACGTTTGCTATGTGTTCTTTCCAATTTAAGTTGTCGGTTATTGTAATTCCTATATATTTAATCGAATTTAACTGCCTTCAGATTAGATTGATTTATCTTGTTGCTGAATTTTAACGGATTTCGTTTTAGCACTCATGTGGATGACATAACACTTTTAATTATTTATAGTCAATTGGCCATTTTCGCGCCGAAGAGATATCTTTTTTAAATCTTTTTGTAACCTGTTTTCATTTTCTGACGACTTTACTAGGTGGTAAACGACAGCGTCGTCTGCAGGCAACGGCTGCTCAGATTGTCTGCTAAGTTGTTTGTAAAGGTAAGGAACAGCAGAGGGCCTATAAAACTACCTTGTGGAAAGCCAGATGTCACTTCTGTTTGACTCGTTGACTTCTCGTCACTTACTACCAACTTGAGCCCTCTGACAAGAAATCACGAGTCCAGTGGCATAACTGAGACGATATTCCATAATCACACAATTTGATTAAAATCCACTTGTACAGGCTCGGAAGCCTTCTGGAGATCTAGCAACAGGAATCAATTTGAAATCCCTTGCAAACAGTACTCAACACATCGAGTGAGTAAAGAGCCAGTCGTGTTCCACGAGAATGATGTTCTCTAAATCCCTCTTGACTGTATCTGTTCGAGGTAATTCGCAATGTTCGAACACAACATGTGTTCCAAAATCCTGCATCACATCGACGCTAATGATATGGGCCTATAATTTAGTGGGTTACTCAAATTTCCTTTCTTGAATATTGGTGTGACCTGTGCAACTTTCCAGTCTTTGAGTACGGATCTTTCTTCGAGCGAGTGGTTGTGTACAACTGTTAAGTATGGAGCATGCTCAGAAAGGACTCTAAGTGGTAGGGTTGTGTATGATTCTTAAGTTTGGAGCATACTCTAAAAGTACTCTAAGTGGTATACAACCTGGTCCGGAGGACTTGCTTTTATTGAGTGAAGTTGCTTCACTACTCTGAGGATATCTCCTTCTACGAAAAAACTTCGGTACTTTGCGCCGTTTCCTAGTTGATTATCACTGATGCTGCCAAATCAGGCCATTGTGGGCGCGAATTCAAGCGACCCGCCAGATACAACCAGTGTCAGCTGTTCTCACACCGTAGGTGACGCTGAACGTAACTGCTCAGTCTTTGGGTCGGCTTTTGGTCCTTACTACAATCCCATATCCATTTTTTATTTTGCTCTACTGTTTGGATTCATGAAACCAAACGAAGCATACGTCTACCTATACTGTCTGCGGAGGATCACTTGAATTTGCGCAAAGCGGCCTGATTGGCTAACTTCAGTGCCAATTAACTCGGGAACGTCGCAAAGTTTCGAATTCTTTTTAACAGTTATTTCCCAGCACAATCTTCACTACAACAGCATTACAAGCTTTTCACGCCGCTTCTGAACACCCTGCATATAAAGGTTGTAACTGCTGTAACTGCAGATATTTTCATATGCGATACTTTAGTATGCACACACATCAGTGTGTTGCTTGTTTTCTTCCCTGTGTCTAACAGTATTCCCACAAACCCTTCACATAACTTACAACCTGACGTTTTTTGCACAGTCGTAACTATACCACCAAGTGGACACACCTGTCAATACAAGCTAATTCTTATGCATCCAGGTGTCCACACTTCAACAACCGACCTGCTGCCCAGAAGAAAATAAACATTAATGGCTTGCTGTTGCCATATGTACTTGGAGGTACCAACCAACTTAAAAACATACTACTCCTAATAGTTATAATTATTAGTCTGCGATTGAAGTAAAGATTGATGTGACGTTGTTCAGTACACTGTTCTCATTCACTAATAAGATACCAGCACTTATATCCATTACAATCTGTATATGTTGTGAGATAATGCTTTCTCACTTCTAAACATCCACAGTTTACGGTCTTCTCAATAACACTTTTGGAAAATCCTGGAGTTCATGGCTCCTTTATATCCGTCCCTCTCTCCTAGCCAGTCGACTTCGGTTTCGCTTCCCATCAGGATCCACCTCCCTATAGTCTTTGGCGATTTGTTGCCATGAATTCCATCTAAATGACCATGGAATTGTAATCTCTCACTAACAGTTACTTCCATTATGATCCTTTCCATTATTTCTCTGGTTTATTTCTTATGTGGCCTAACCTGGAGACACAGAAATTCATCTCCATGGCTAGTAGTTGATCTTTTTGCCTCTTCCTTATTTTCCAAACCTGTGGCTCATACATATACATGTGCTCTCCACTGTTGTTTCTCAAATAACCTTTATGGTTTTGCTTGTGATCTTGTTACTCCAAAGGACTGATTTGGAGGAACACTCTGCCTTCTCCAATCATATAAAGTAGTTAGAGTTCAGCTACTCACAGAGGTCCAAGGTAGACTGTAGTTTTCGTATCGCAGCAAAACTTAGTAGATATTCTAATGTGTTAACGCGAAACCGAATAGTTTCATTTTAGGGTACCAGAGGCAAATTTGGCATTGTGAAGGCAAGGAAGAATTATAGAGATGTTTCCATGTGCAGACCTAAAGGTTGGCAAAAAAGGTCAAAGAAATGAGAAATGCATAATTTTGATTTTATTATTGTCACTTACAAAATTTGGTCAATATGGGCATTGGAGACATCGACGATATGGTGCACAGCGCCAGACTTGATCTGGCGGCCAAACCTAGTACTAACTTTTTTTCAGCGTAAATCCGTTCCGCATTGACGCATTAGCGTATCTACCAAGTTTCGATATCATACGGTAATTACAGGCCACATTGGACCTCCGTGTGTGGCTGCACTTTAATTACAACCAGCCGGTATTTTTAAAATCTTCTGCACTCTTTGTTTTCGTAAGTATGGTCTATGGTACATGAACGGAGGAAAGAAACATATGTAGCGTTTCTCTCGGGGAGTATTCAGACTGACAGTGTAAGTAGGCTGTTTAGGTCTTTGTATTGGTAACGCCACGTAGCGCTCTGTATGAAAATCACTGGCTGTGCTGTGTGCAGTCTGTGGCTGGTTAGCATTGTTGGAATATTCGCTATTGTAGTGTTGGGCAGTTGGATGAGAACAGCGCGTAGCGTTGCGCAGTTGGAGGTGAGCCGCCAGCAGTGGCGGATGTGGGGAGTGCGATGGCGGAGTTTTGAGAGCGGATGAACTGGACGTGTGTCCGTCAAAGAGAATAAATTTGTAAGACTGGATGTCATGAACTGATATATGTATTATGACTTTTGAACACTATTAAGGTAAATACATTGTTTGTTCTCTATCAAAGTCTTTCAGAAAATGGTTCAAATGGCTCTGAGCACTATGGGACTTACCTTCTGAGGTCATCAGTCCCCTAGAACTTAGAAATCACTTAGAACTACTTAAACCTACCTAACCTAAGGACGTCACACACATCCATGCCCGAGGCAGGATTCGAACCTGCGACCGCAGCAGCAGCGTGGTTCCAGACTGTAGCGCCTAGAACCGCTCGGCTACTCCGGCCCGCCAGAATCTTTCATTTGCTAAGTATGCCTATCAGTAGTTAGTTCCTTCAGTAGTTAGAATCTTCTATTTAGCTGGCAGTATTGGCGCTCATTGTATTGCAGTAGTTCGAGTAACGAAGATTTTTGTGAGGTAAGTGATTCATGAAAGTTATAGGTTATTGTTAGTCAGGGCCATTCTTTTGTAGGGATTATTGAATGTCAGATTGCGTTGCGCTAAAAATATTGTGTGTCAGTTTAGTGTTGATCAGGATAAGTGAAGAGTGAAATGTCCGAGTACGTTCGGTTCTGCTCAGCTGTTTGAAAATCAAATAACGTAAGGGGGATCGAAGCACAGTAATTCATAAATTTTTCTAAGGGGATGTTTCAATAGGTACATCTATGTACGGTAGTGACAGCGCCAAATCACCACTGCCGCGTCCTTGTAGTAAACTTTCCTTCCGTCTTGCATTTTTAAAAAGTCGCCATCCAGCGAGGCGCTGCACCTGACGACGTCTCGGGTAATGCGAAACACCTTTCGCTGCGCCGGGCTGTGCAGAAAACGGCTGGGCGGATTAAGCGGAAGGAAGCGGGCCTCGTGACGCGGGCGCCGCTTAGAGATTTGCATAACGGCGTGCCAAATTTACGACCGAATCTACTTTCTCTCGGAGGCGCAATTACGCCAGGAAGCTCATTAAGACAAGGTTGCGGCGCCACGTCGCCTAACTCCGCACGGAGGCACTGCGTTACGCTTTTATAATCTCTCTTAATTAAACAGACAATTCGGTACGCGCAGCGCCGCGTGTGTATTCAGCAGTGCGACCCGCCGCTGCCAGATGAGAGTTTTGGGAGCGGCGGTAACATTTATTAAAATTGATGCTGTCCCATCCGAGGCAATGGGCGTGCTGAAGCGGCGAGCGCCTTGTCCCTCTAATAGGGTGCTCTGCCGTGCCGTGTACACAAATAGCTCGCTCCCGCAGTGATTCCATCTTAACAGCTCCACCATTCAGCGCCGGAACTTTGTAAGCCTTCAGCTACGCAGCAGATATGCCTCGCTCCGTTTTTGTTGGCATTCGCCCCCTTATCACTGCGGCCCGACGTACAGCCATTGTCCCTTTTGCGCCATTAGAGCGGAGTACGGAGAAAAAAACGAGGAAGAAGTCATTTCTGACTCCTTATTACGGGGCAGTGGGCGAGCGCGTTCAGTTGTTCGGGGCGGAAGCGTTTCCTTTTTCAACTCTATAATTGCGTCAGTGCGATCTCTGAGAAGCGAGTAATTATGAACGGAAAGGGAGACGCTGTACCATTTTCCTCCTCGTCTCCTTTTGTGTGAAGAGGCATTGTGTGCAGACACTCAGACAGACCAAATGCGATTTGCACCGCCTCTCTGTTAGGCATCGGCATCTAAGGCACACGCAGTGATTCTTGCTACTAACACAGGTTGTTTCAGCTCAGTCGCACTAATAGGCATTTATACCGGCTGGTTATAATTAAAGTACAGCTACTTGTGTAAGTGTAGTGTGGGGTGTAATTATCGTATGACAGCGGAATTTGATTGATACGCTAATGCGTCAACCGGAATCGATTTACGCTGGAAAAAAGTAGTTCCCATTTTGGCCTCCATGTGCAAATCTGGCGCTGCACTAGACCTCGTCAATGTCTCTGGTGCTCATACTGAACAAATTGCGTAATCGGCGGTAAATAATGAAATTAACGTTACGCCTTCCTCACTCGTTCGATCTTTTCTGCCCATACCCCCTTCCTAGTCCACTGCATATGCGAACTTTTCTACACGTCCTTCTTGCATTCAAAGCGCCAGATTTTCACCTGGTGGCCAAAATTGGGACTAATTTGTTTCCAGCATAAATCGTTTCCGCATTAACGCGTTAGAATATCCACCGAGTTTCGCTGTTATACGATAATTACAGTCCACAATGGACCCCAGCGAGTAGCACTTTGATTATAACCACCCAGTACAACCCCAAAATTAGCCTTTAAATATCTGGATACATATCTTAGGACACAAGTAAACCAAATTAAGACATCTGTCTACCTACACCTGCATCAATACTCGGTACGCCATGGTAAAGTGTGTGTCGGGAAATATTTCACAGTACTACCCTTTCCCTTTACCCTGCTCCATTCAAAAATGATGTGTGGTAGCGATGGTTGTCTGTAACCGGTGTAAGCTCAGAAGACTGATTTCCTTATCGTGTCGTTTCGTGAGAAGTATTCGATGGAAGCAATATGCAATGGACAGTAACTGAAGGTTGCCAACCGACATGGCAGCGAAGCGTTTTTGGTTCTGCATCTACAGCTGGCTGCAGAGGAATAGGCGCTCCGCAGCTATTACCGATAGGTGATGGGGTGCTGTTCACCCAGTAAGATCATCCATGGACACTGAAATTGACATACGTCGCGTGGACATTCAGAGCCTGAAAGAAGCCTTCATGGAAATTCATCAGGAAACCAGAGAGAAAGGGTTGCCAAGCAATATGCAGGGTTCACCATTTACGGCGAGTCTCTTATGATCACCTTCCACAGCAGTTGCTGCAGGACATTCAATTTCGTACACTCTGAGAAGATGTAACCGAGCATGAATAGACTCAGCAGGCAAGTGTAACTTCCTGACAGATTAAAACTGTGTGCCGGACCGAGACTCGAACTCGGGACCTTTGCCTTTCGCGGGCAAGTGCTCTACCAACTGAGCTACCCAAGCACGACTCACGCCCCGTCCTCACAGTTTTACTCCTGCCAGTACCTCGTCTTCGGGACGGGGCGTGAGTCGTGCTTGGGTAGCTCAGTTGGTAGAGCACTTGCCCGCGAAAGGCAAAGATCCCGATTTCGAGTCTCGGTCCGGCACACAGTTTTAATCTGTCAGGAAGTTTCATATCAGCGCACACTCCGCTGCAGAGTGAAAATCTCATTCAGCAGGTAGGTTGTTAAAACGTTTTTCGGAATAGCTGACGCCGACCATATGAGTCAGTTCATGTGCCTGCAGAAGCTGAAAGAACCACGATTCTGATGGAATCTCTTACTACCTGGCTGACAGACTGAGAAAGGAGGTATTGAATAACACTAGATCATTGCGACGATTAACGGCGGAACTGACCAGCTAAGGATACAAAGAACGGAGATTCAGCTACACTGGAGGCCCCAATAGACCTGTTAGATACACGCTTAGCCAAGGCGAAGCTTCTGAACACTCTTGTCGACAGTATGGGGGACGCCCATATATTAAAAAATCGATACGCCATGCAGGACGACCTTTTCGCCCAAATCCTCCAATTAAACAACACAAATTTAAAATAATTCATCTCATCAGTACGGTAAAAGCCGTAATAAGATTTTCGAGTATTGTAATAAGCCTTGTTGCCGTGTGGGATAGCCGAGCGGTCTAAGACGCCTAGCCACGGTCCGTGCGACTCCTCCCGTCGGAGGTTCGAGTCCTCCCTCGGGCTTGGTTGTGTGTGTTGTCTTTAGTGTAAGTTAATTTAAGTTAGATTAAGTAGTGCGTGAGCTTAGGGACCGATGACCTCAGCAGTTTGGTCCCATAAGACCTAACCACAAATTTCCAAATTCCCAAGACTTGACACTTAGAAAACGAGCCTAACAGCTCTCCCTTTCTCACTGGTATTAACTTTGTAACTTAATTTAGAGTTGTCTGTTTTCATTTAATTAATTAGTACTGTTAAATTAACTGACTAATAACTCTTATTAATTTGAATACAGGTCGCCTTTACAAAGTAGTTTTGAAGGCTCCATCTTGTTTAAAGATAGATATCAATTGTGTTGGATCATTGTAAATTTTGAAAGAATTTCCAAATGAGAGCTATCTACTATAAACAGTACCTAATCAGTCATTCCTAAATGGTTACAGTGCGCCTAGACCATGACCAGCTAATACACACACACATCAAAAAAAGTTTTGCGTCGTCCCTGTTCCTAGAACTCCTGAAGAGAGACGTTGACTGTGGACATTGTATCACAGACACTGTCCCTTTCACTGTTCAGAGATGTTACTAAACCCGCCCACAGATGTAAACAACCATGCATGAACAGTGCCTATTAGAAGGAGGGGGTCCGACAGCCGATCAGTTCCAGTCATTCCACAAGGAAGGAGGTGTACGACTCGTGTTGTCTGTAGTTCAACCATGCCTAGACGGTCAATACCGCCGTTCGATCGCGTCCGCATTGTTTCTTTGTGCCAGGAGGGCCTCTCAACAAAGGAAGTGCCCAGGCGTCCCGGAGTGAACTAAAGCGATGCATTTCTGACATGGAGGAGATACAGAGAGACAGAAACTGTAGATGACATGCCTCGCCCAGGCCGCCCAAGGGCTACTACTGCAGTGGATGACCGCTACCTACAGATAATGGCTCAGAGGAACCCTGACAGCAACGCCACCATGTTGAATCATGGTTTAGTGCAGCCACAGGACGTCGTGTTACGACTCAAAGTGGGCGCAGTAGGCTGCATGATGCGCAACTTCACTCCTAACGTCCATGGCGTGGTCCATCATTGCAACCACAACACCATGCATCGCGGTACAGATGGGCCCAACAACATGCCGAATGGACCGCTCAGGATTGGCATCACGTTCCCTTCAGCAATGAGTGTAGCATATGCCTTCAACCAGATAATCGTCGGAGACTTGTTTGGAGGCAACTCGGTCTGGCTGAACGCCTTAGACACACCGTCCAGCGAATGCAGCAAGGTGGAGTTTCCCTGCTGTTTTGGGGTGGCATTATGTAGGGCCTACGTACGCCGCTGGTGGTCATGGAAGGCGCCGTAATGGCTGTACGACACTTGACTGCCATCCTCCGACCGATAGTGAAACCATATCGGCAGCATACTGGCGAGGCATTCGTCTTCATGGACGACAATTCGCGCCCCCACCGTGCACATCTTCCTTCAGGATAACTACATCGCTCGACTACAGTGGCTAGCATGTTATCCAGGCATAAACACTACCGAATATGCCCGGGATAGATTGAACAGAACTGTTTATTGACGACGTGAGCCACCAACCATTCTGAGGGATCTACGCCGAATCGCCGTTGAGGAGTGCGACAATCTGAACCAACAGTGCCATGATGAACTTGAGGATAATATGCCACGACGAATAGAGGCGTGCAACAATGCAAGAGGACGTGCCACTGGGTATTAGAGGTACCGGTGTGTACAGCAGTCTTGACCACCATCTCTCAAGGTCTCGCTGTATGGTGGTACAACATGCAATGTGTGGTTTTCATGGACAGGAAAAAAGACGGAAATGATGTATATGTTAATCTCTATTACAATTTTCTGTACAGGTTCCGGAACTCTCGGAACTGAGGTGATGCAAAACTTTTTTTGTTGTGTGCACTTAGGCAAACAGTATCTGAAGACATAAAAAGACAAGTGCAACTGACTGTTAGTTAACAACGTATTTCCTACCTGCTTTTTCTTCTTCTTCCTGAAATACAGTGTGCACAGGTAAAGCAGAAGGAAAGGTTAATGATGTTAATAATACCGCAAAATTCAGTGATTCAGATGCCTCACTGTGCCACTCTGATTGTAGTATTTCAATTTTTAAAAGTAATATAAGATTCGTGAAAACAAGTGTAATCTCTGACCATTATGGAAAACCATTATATTTTCTTAAATCAACTAATAATTGCTACGTTTTGAAGGAAAATCAATACTCTGTTAATTAAAATTACTACATATGTTCAAACAGACAGTCTGTATGTAACAGCCTTTATAAGCACAGCATCTATGTGCAAAGCTAACATGTGATTATTCAATCTGTTAAACTTCACCTGCCCACTATAGATTGTTACCACTATTCTTGTGTAAAAAAGGCAACACGCATTTAACTACTTTGAAAAGTGTAGTTTTACTAACTCTGTTGCTGTAACAACAATGTTTTACTTATTTCCACTTCGTTACTATGATCATTTAATTATTACTTAGTGGTGTCCAAGTTCGGACCCTGAATTTATCAACGATCATAGTCCTTGTTACTTAATAATGTGTGCATACATTACTGCTTCTATAAGCTTCAATAACAACTCATACTGAACAGAAAACAATCTAATGCAAAAAACCACTGTTCCTATGGCATAGTTTCACTAAAACATTACCTGCTGCACTTGCTACCGTAATAAGTGGTTACATATGAATAATTACGCCTTACTTAACTAGTTCAGAACATTGACCTGCTGCTTGACTGAAGACCTTTGACATTTGTATCAGTTTCGCACAAAGAACTTCGATAATGCTTACTTTTCCATTAAATGTCAAGTGGTGTTAACAGTCACTTCTTTTTTAAGTAAAATCATTAAGCTTTAGGATGTTAAGACATTATTTATTGCGACTGTAATTTCGAAACATGGTCATTTTCAAGCATTGCGAAAGCAGTTAGTCATCAAATGTAATACACGTACTTACAAAATTGACAAACATTGAAAATGAAAATATGCAAGCTACTTATGCGGGCTGCTGTAACTCACTCAATAACATAAAGCTGTGATTGGCTGTATAAAGGCAGTTGCACATGATGGTGTTGTAAGTAGGCTGTTTATGTTTTCTCTATGTAAGTAGGCTGTTTATGTTTTCTTATTGGCAACGTTACGTAGCGCTCAATATGAAAATCACTGGCTGTGCTGTGTGCAGTCTGTGTCTGCTTTGCATTGTTGTAATACTCGCCATTGTAGTGTTAGGCAGCTGGCTGTGAACAGCGCGTAGCGTTGCGCAGTTGGAGGTGAGCCGCCAGCAGTGGTGGATGTGGGGAGAGAGATGGCGAAGATTTGCAATTTGTCATGAACTGATATATATATTATGACTTATGATGATATTAAGGTAAATACATTGTTTGTTCTCTATTAATATCTTTCATTTGCTAACTATCCCTATCAGTAGTTAGTGCCTTTAGTAGTTTGAATCTTTTATTTAGCTGGCAGTAGTGGCGCTTGCTGTATTGCAGTAGCTTGAGCAGCGAAGATTTTTGTGAGGTAAGTGATTTGTGAAAGGTATAGTTTAATGTTAGTCAGGGCCATTCTTTTGTAGGGAATTTTGAAAGTCAGATTGCGTTGCGCTAACAAAGTATTGTGTGTCAGGTTAAGCACAGTCTCGTGTAGAATTGTTCAAAGGGGACGTTTCATATGTCGACCCTTAGCCTAGGATACCTCACTGGAATCTTCTAATTTTTGTTGTAGTTTGTGTATTTAGTGTAGCTTTTGTTTATTGCTAGCGCGTAATTGTAGAGAGAATCTCCTTTGTAGTTGTAGTTTTTCATTGTTGTAGAATAAAACAGTTGTGGCATGCATGTAGATTTGCACCAAGTATTTCGCAGCTGCAATTAACTAGACATTATTTCCATTGCTACGTTATTTTATTTTGCTCTTCAAATTGTGTTTTTCTGTGTTGTCGTGTGAAATACTGTGACAATAATGGCGTGTGAAAAACGTAATACTAGGCTCCAAAGTAAACTGAGAAATGACAGTGAAGACGAAGGCAGTGTGTTAGCGCCGCAGAGTAATGAATTAACTGATGTTCAAAGTAGTAATTTGGTAATCGTGCATAGGGAAATGGAGCGGGCGGCAAACAATGGCACGGACAGTGAAACAATTAGTGAAGAGGGAAGCATTGTCGATCGATCGGTCGGCAACAGCTCGCCTCAGGAATCCGAAATGACAGGACACAATTTCGCAAATACTGTAGATTCAGGTTTTGGGTTATCACCGTTTTCTCAAATAAGTCAAGACGCATTTTCTGCTTGTCAAAATGTGAATGTTGCCGGTGCAAATGCACTGCCGAAAAGCGTAGAGAAACAGATTCCAGACACTAATACATTATTATTGCAATTAATGCAACAAATGGAACAAAATCAGAGACAAATGGGACAAAATCTTAAAAAGTTAGACACAGTGGAACAAAATCTCAAAAAGTTAGACACAATGGAACAAAATCAGAGACAAACACAGCAAAAGCTTCAAAAGTTAGACACAATGGAACAAAATCTTAAAAAGTTAGACTCATTGGAGCAAACTCTTGAACGAACACGTGAGGATTTAACTGCTGAGTTACATCACATTGAATCGAAATGTCAAAAAGTCTGTAATGACGTAAAAACACAAATTTGTGAGCATTTCCAACCTATTTTTTCGTGTCATGAAAATGCACTACAGAATCACGAAGCAGCTATGAAAGAACTGCAAACCATTGTTCATGAAAATCATGAGACCTTGTGGGCTAAAATTGACTCAGTTGCATCTACCGATTCGGTTACGCAACTTGCAAAAACTCAGGAAAACTTAAAGGACACAGTAGATTCGATTTCAACACAAATGGACACTCTGAAGCTTGGTTCAGAAAAACACACTGAGGAAATGTGTTCATTATCGGAGAAAGTAGCCGAACTTTCGGATCAGGTCACTAACTTATCAACAAAGGTAGATGATGATCTGAATGACACAAGACCTGTAGCCTTCACTGACACAGAAGAGTATGAACAAATTAGAAAATTCAAACAGAATCAAAATCAAATCAATATACAGTACAAAAGAGAAATCCGGGAAGTACAAGATCAGCTGGCACAAGTAGTACAAGAATTACGTATTTCAGAGGACACTCGCGCCCCAATACGGGAAGAGGGACATACAAATACGGAACAGACACAAAATAATAACACAGGGCATTTCGGAAGTTATGAAAGAAATTGGCAATCTGCACCGAATTTTGAGATGGAACGGCCGACACGACCTAACAATGACCGATATGCGACTCGCCGACATGATGATTTTGACTATAAACTGTTCATTACTACACGTAAATTCAAAACATTTAAGAATTCTGGCAACGACATTCATCCACAAGCATGGCTCCATCAATTCTCTCATTGTTTTCCTCCCAACTGGTCGTTAGAACACAGATTAGAATTTATGTGTGGCTACTTAGAGAATGAACCAGCTGTAAGAATGCGATCGGTCATTCACGATTGCCACAGTGAGGGAGAATTTTACCATGCCTTCCTCTCAGCATATTGGTCTCAAGCTACACAAGACCGTGTAAAACATAACATCATAATGATGAAACACTTCGAACAATCTGAATTTTCCAGTCTTATGAAATATTTTGAAGACATGTTGCATAAGAATCAGTATCTTTCAAACCCATACAGCCCCTCAGAACTCATCCGCATTTGCTTAATCAAACTGCCTGAACATTTACGACATATTATTTTGGCAGGACGTTGCAAAGACGACATTGAAGCATTTCAGGGACTGTTACAAGAACTGGAAATTGACACTGACAGTCGCAGGATGCGAAAACAGGAAAACAATCACTACAGGTCACATCCGTCGCAATTCCGCGATGAAAGAAGTAATAACTTGACACGACAAGGCTATTCTCACAACACAAATCGTGACCGAAACAGACACCACCCGTATTACAACCGTTGGCAGAGTAGTAATAATTACAGGGAAAGATCACCTCTCCGCAGTAATGACTATCACAGAGACAATCAGAGAAACAGACAATATGGGAACCAAAATAATTATTATCAAGGGAGACAGAATAATTTCAGACGCAACGGTCCAGCGCGCAGTTACGATTCAGGGAGAAATTCTCCACCACGTGACCGACAAGAAAGATACTATCGAATCTACCGACATGACGACAGACGATATGATCGTAACGACAGACCTGAATTGCATCAGAACTGGCGAGATTTAAACAGAGCAGAGCACTCTCGTCACGATGAATTTGTAGAAGTTAGGTCTCCAAATCCCAATAACAGCGCGCGCCAACAAAGAGGTAGCAGACAATGACTCGCACCGCAGGCACCCATGTGCGCCAGGTGGCTCAGAGAAAAATAACATAGACGCTAACCTTGAGAGAAATTCCAGTATTCTTTACCGACGTATACCGCCTGACAATAGCATTCAAGTTCAAACTCTGAGTACTATGAAGAGTAAAGGATTGCACCACACTTCACATGTAAAACCATTTATTGAGAGATAATCTGCTTTTTAACTTAGTCTTTGTCATAAAATTTTTCGCTTCACATTACTAATATGCTTTGTCAGATTTAGAATCTGTTAACATGTAACAATGTTTGAAGTGAAATATCCAGTCAAGAACCAAGAGAACTTATTTAAACAGAAATTACGAATGCATTGTTATTGCGAACAGACGACACAGTGTTATTGTGTGTGTACATTCTTGCTTGTTTGTTGCACGATTACGTAACGACCATAAGGCTCACATACTTAAAACATATGCTGGTACTGCTAATGAGATTTTAATGCAACATTTTGGTTTACTTGCAAATACATTATGGATTCAAGGTGCTTTCTGAGAGATACCAGGTGACACAGTGGTTAGTTTAATTGACAGCTACACGATTTTCTCACGACGCTACTAATGTGTGACACAATTTACATTGTTGCTTTTGTGCTGTATCTGCTTTATATCTGCACAGTTTTTTTGAATTCTTCTGCAAATTGAAACATGTTTTAGTAGTAACTTTTGTGGTATAGCAACAATGAGACAGCCTTTTTCGTGGCATAACAATACGTTACTGTACAGTACTTTCTTCATCACGCCAATAAGCATAATAACTACGATATCTATACGCAAAGCATTTCATTTTTGTTTATCATGAGGTAAGTACATTGACTTCTGCAGAACTTAGCTTTTGGAGGAAAATAACTACGACACTTTCACAGAGATTATCTTACAACAATATGCACATTTAGCACTACAGGACACGCATTTCAGTGATTAATTTTGTACTTAAAACATTTATTTTTAAAGATTTTTGAATTACAAAGAAAGTTTTCAGTGATACATTTCATTTCATTGCTGTAATCTGTAACACCTGAGGGTATAATTACATTAATCCTCAGGGGGGTACACGCTTACTTTGTGTACCATGTGTGTGGCAACCACAAGGAACCCTAGCTAATATGGTATTTGCTTACACAACTTTACACATCAGTACCATATTTCTCCAACACATAATTACACAGCTATCTGATCATTTAACTGAGACAGACAAACGTTTTTATTACATCAGTGACAGATGTTTACGTAATTACACAGTTGGATAACTTCACACTTACGAAATCGTATTTTGTCTGTACTTTGAGAAATGCTCACATTTTTTGGAACCATTGTGATACTATGAGAGCTTTGAATGATATATTTGGTAAGGGAGCATGATTTTAAAGTACGTTTGATGTAGATGACACTATTGAAATGAGCAGAGAATTTTTTTTAGGTTTTGAAATTATTGGAGGAAGCTACGACGATTTTGAGATTTGACTGAGGTGTTATGATGTTATTATTACGACGACGATGTGTACTATGCTGTTGAGATATGTTTATGATCAATAAGATGATGCTACCGTATATGAGGAATAAGAAGTATGTTGGAAACCAAGAATCGTACTTTAAGAGTTATGAAATGTGCGTAAATGCGTGACTGTATCACAATGCTGACGAATATTTTATTTGGACACTTATATTTATAGGATTTTCTTTCTACAGATTTGGAACGCTAATTCCTGACCTGTGAAATATTTTTATGTGAGACTGTCACTGTAGCGAAAATTGCGGTCGTAAATATTTCCGTAAGAAAGTTAAGTGACCACCTGCACGTGCGTCGTCGGCACACCGCTGTGTCAGACACCTGGAGAACAAGCCACTAGGGTGTGCCTTTCGGGAAGCACAGGTAGAAAAAAAAGGGGAAGGCCATTATCCTCGGGTACCGTGGAGCTCGTAATTTATGATATTTACTGAAATGCCTAATGAAATGACGAGAAATATTTTTACACCTGCACACCTGATTACGACAAGCGTCTTTCTACGAGAGTTGAGAGCTACTGACTTACGAAATGCCACATAGCTATTGAATGATGTTTTTATGCTTTGGTTTGCGTAATTGCTTATTTCATTTGATACCTGTTTTTCAGCTGTGTTACAGCATTAGTTTTATAAAATAAACTTAGATGCATTTGCTAATGTGAACACTTTCTGTCAACAGATCTATTAAATGATAATTTTATAATCCACATTCTTTAAAAAAAGGAGCAGTTGGAAAGGAAAGAACAATAAGAAGGGACTAGTAACAGTAACTGGACACATAATTTTCTTTTCAAGTACATGGTAATATTTCTTTTACAATAAGTTGTTGTGGTGCACCACTTTAATTAGTTAGACATTAAGACGTGATTATACATTTCCCTTATCTGCATTGTTATCTTTAGTGTACTATTTTTTCTGCTTGAGCTATGTCATGTTTAGGTATAAGTTACTGCTGTTTGCCAGGCATAGTGTTACTGAATTTGACTTTGTGTTACTCTGCTAAGCCAGTTTTACTACTCATTTATTTTTATTGTTGCTGCACATTGGCTCATATTAGTTGTAATGTTGCATTGCTTGGTAATTTAGATTTACTGTAGCTTGCTTTGCGATTTTCCATTTTTTTTATTGCTGTTTATATTAATTGTTTTATGTGCTGCTGCATTGCCTCGTCCCTTAGTTTAGCATCTGAGCTCAGTAGATTTAAGTTAGCTTAAGAGGGGGTAGCCTCTAAGAGAATGAGTTCCGATGAATTTGAAGAAATGCACTGAGAGGCTATACGAGAAAAGTACAGAAAGCAGGTATAGATAGAACTTTTGGAAATAATGAAGAACGAAGGGAGATCTCCGAGAAGTAAAGAAAGTTTTGTTTGCAAAATACTGCAGTAAAACAAACCCTGTCCTTTCCTTGTATTATTCCGCTATATGTTTGTGTATCCTTGGGTATTTATGTTTTTCCTGTATTTATATGTTTATCTGATAAGACTTATATTGTAGACTTTTTCTAATACTCAGCTACATTCACTATGATGAGAAATACTGTTATCCTCAAATATAATTGGCATTAATAATATGTTACTTACCTTATAAATATGCTTACACATTATTTATTCTGTTTTGTTTTAGTGCTCATGTGTAAAGTTGATGTTCCAAAAGTTATTCTGATCTTTTATGTATGTACTCATGTCATAATTCCTGTAACACTGACGTATATGTCTATTTCTATTCTTTTGTAAAGCCTGTACTACAAATGTTATCTATATTGTTATGTTTTTAATGATGTATTTTGTACCTTTGTAATTGTATTCTTATGTTATTAAATTGTAATTGTCACCAGTTCATAATATTATTAACTTGTTAGTTACATTTCACTGCACACGTTTCTGTTGGTCATAGTATATGGACAATATGTGAGAAGTAGGGACTGTTAGTGTTTGCACGTGTGTTAATAATTCTGCAAGGGACTGGATAACAGCATTGCTGGATCTAAGGACAATTCCAAAAACTTTGTGAGTGCACAAGTGGTGGTTTATGGACTTGCTATATTCTCCGCAAGACTCTTCGATGGTGAATGTGCACCTGCACAATCGCAACAGATGGCTGCTGGTCATCTCTACAAGGACTACAGTGGGTCTGCATCTTTGATGACCCACCAACGCCATTATTTCTACAAGGACTGCAGTGGGTCTGCACCTCTGGTGGCCCACCAATACCGTAATCTCTACCAGGACTACAGTGGGTCTGTTCTGTGCTGACCTACCTACCAATATTCGTCAAAACTTCGAATGACTCTGCTGTGGGTTTGCTCCATTGTGGCCCATTACCTGTCAGCATGTCAAGAGTCAGCACTGTCTTTCCATTGGAAGGACAACACTACTTCTTCAAGACTGCATGAAAATCCACTACTTCTGTGTGCATTGTCTTTTACTGCTCAGACTTTGAGAAAAGAAACGGCAGTTTCACTGTGATGAACAATGTGGACTGTCTTTATGGACTGTGAGAAAATTTGAGCTTTTGACCAACATAATATCAATAAGTGTGTGCATTTTATATCTTTGTTATTGTAATTATGAAAAAATTTTTCAAATCGGTATTGGGCACTGCCCAAACCAATTTGTAAAAATTTTTGTGGGGAGCATGGGGGCTATGTAAGTAGGCTGTTTATGTTTTCTCTATGTAAGTAGGCTGTTTATGTTTTCTTATTGGCAACGTTACGTAGCGCTCAATATGAAAATCACTGGCTGTGCTGTGTGCAGTCTGTGTCTGCTTTGCATTGTTGTAATACTCGCCATTGTAGTGTTAGGCAGCTGGCTGTGAACAGCGCGTAGCGTTGCGCAGTTGGAGGTGAGCCGCCAGCAGTGGTGGATGTGGGGAGAGAGATGGCGAAGATTTGCAATTTGTCATGAACTGATATATATATTATGACTTGTGATGATATTAAGGTAAATACATTGTTTGTTCTCTATTAATATCTTTCATTTGCTAACTATCCCTATCAGTAGTTAGTGCCTTTAGTAGTTTGAATCTTTTATTTAGCTGGCAGTAGTGGCGCTTGCTGTATTGCAGTAGCTTGAGCAGCGAAGGTTTTTTGAGGTAAGTGATTTGTGAAAGGTATAGTTTAATGTTAGTCAGGGCCATTCTTTTGTAGGGAATTTTGAAAGTCAGATTGCGTTGCGCTAACAAAGTATTGTGTGTCAGGTTAAGCACAGTCCTATATAAATTGTTCAAAGGGGACGTTTCAGTGTGAATGTGCTGTTCAATATACTGTGCAGGTACACGTTAGAAACCTGGTGAGATATTGATATTAAGTTTAAAACTCGTGTTGCAGGTGTTATAAATGTATCACAAAAGAATATCAACTGTAGAGTGCAAAGATGCTAATATATACAGGCGACATCATGTGGTTTCAGACGTTTGTGTGTGCAGAAAGGAGAAAAGTGGCAGAAATGTGTGTTAAATAAAAAGGGAATCCACATATGACTCTGGGAATGTAGATTAAAAGTAGGTAAAAAGGTGAAGTGACAATCAAGACACAATAAAACAACGCCTACAAATTATATGCACAGCAGAGGGTCTAAAATCTCAGATATAGTCATGAAAGTAACGGTCCACACACGCAAAATAAGCAGAAGCAATACACAGATGTAAGAAACAGGTGCTAATTTCTAACAAGCGCAGTATTGTCTAGAATTAACATGACTACAGTGATTCATATCAAACACACACCAGACTATAACACTTTGCTGAATCATTCTGGGAATTTCTTATTTTTCAAGTCAGTCTGTTCATTTAAAATGTGTTGTGACGGGTCCCTGTGAATTTCAATCTCTTTCAGATTCTTTGGACACATGCGCACATAAGAAAATTAAAAGATTTATTTGGGCGATTGTTAGGACAAAAACAGAGTTTCTGTATGATTTATATTGTTAAAACTTCCAAAATGATTTTCTTTCCCTCTCTCACAAACTATTATGCTTACACTTTATATTTCAGTGTTAACATGTTGTAGCCTTGGTCGACAAAATAAATACTCAAATGTGCTGTTCACTCTTAACAGTGGCTTCACGTAATAGAAATGATATATGATCAGTAAATTATATTCTAGAACTATTACGTTCATTCAAGCACCCATTGCTGTGTATGATTTAGTCAGTTTACTGGAGGCTGGTAATTTGTATACAGAGCAGGAAACCCCCAGAGTGCATCGCTTTAACATTCTTCTTGCTTCAGGTTGTAGAATAGCCACACTTCTACAACAGCACAAGCCACAGTACTTTTTACCAGCCTAAGTTAACTTCAGAAGCGAAATAAAATCACAGACCACCGCTCAATCTTTCTCTGAAATAATACAACTCACAACATATGTGGTAAGACTATTAATTCTTCACAGTTTTGACTTCACATTACAGTCACGCCCATAGGTGTTACTTCAATGACAGCATGCTAAACATGTTTATTTTTCTCTACATGCTCTCTCTAACATGTGCACTAGTTTTGCTTGCCTTCACTGTCATCAGTACTTCTCCATGTCAGAGACACATTACAGTTGGCAATGTTCATCGTGGGATTATAAATCAATCGTTACAATATCATTTTCTTTGCTCTATCACTATGCAATTTCTGTGTCACTACAATGACAGTAGTACATAAGTGTATATTACCTGAATGTATATACAACAATTTAAGCAAAAATTTTATACAAAGATATATAAGAATAATCAGTTTCTATTTTGTTTTTGTGTTACAGGTGAATTTTTATAGATTTATAAGAAGAAGACTCATAAATAACTCTTCAAACCATGGTAATGCTTGACATCATTTACGTATGGGGCGGTCTAGAGTAATATCAAATATAGAGGTAAAAACTTCAAAAGCCAAAATCAGTAATTACAATTTATTTTCGAATGCCGGTTCCAGTAATTCCATGTTGCCATCATTGATCCTGTAAAGCACATATATCACAAATTGCAAGTGAGACTGAGGAGGACAAGTCAAATCAAAGATAATAAGAAATACTAGCAGGTAAAACTATAGTATAAATATATATAAATACGACAATAACATATAAACCAGAAGGAAAAATTTACATCCAAGGAGTTGGCAAAACAATCCAATATACACATTTTAATATGCAGCTATATAACACAAGTAATCCAGATCAGAGGCTACTGAAATAACAACAAAAACTTCTCTCTCAAAAAATTTTTATAAAAAAATTGCTTCAATGTTTTAAAGTTCTTATAAAATTATAAACGAGCATATTGTATATCAGTTGAACACCTATGGCCTATATCGTCAAAATAGTTATAAGACAGGTACAATGTTGAAGATACACTGACAGAAAAAAATTGCAACATATAGAAGGAGGTGTACGACATAAACGAATGTTGAGAGGCTTGTTTCTACTTATGAAAGATGATTTCTATTTACACTTCGCGCTAGTCGCATAAGAGTGGCACTTGTAGTCTCACTATGAGGATGCTAATCAGGTTTGCTTTAAATACATATTACAGTCGTGAACAGCAGTTAACTTTGGACGTGGTGAGTAGATGTTATTCAAGAATGCCTTTGAGGCGATGAAGACATCATTATCAATGTCTCATTCAGTTTGAAGGAGGTCATGTAAGAGAGCTACGAGAAATTGGATGTTCCTTCTGTGATGCTGCAGAATGACTTGGGAGGAATGTAGTCACTGTACATGATTGCTGGCAGTGGTGGTAACGAGACTGTACAGGCGCAAAGAAGACTGGTCTCTAGACTGCTATGTGGAACTACCAAGAGGGAAGACCAATATGTTCAGCATCTGGTTCTGGTGCATTGTACTGCATCAGCAGCAGCAACTCCAGTAGCATTTGCCACCACAGTTACACAAAAAACTGTCACAAATCTATTACTTCAAGGACAGCTCCGGGCCAGATGCCCAGTAGCGTGCATTCCACTGATCCCAAACCGCCACCATTTGTGACTTACGTGATATCAGGCGAGAGCTCACTGGAGGGCAGGGTGGAGGGAGGTCTGTTGTGTTTTGTAATGAGAGCTGGTTCTGCTAGTGATGGTCCTGTGTTGGTTTGGAGGAGACAGGGCACATGCCTGCAACCAGCTTTTCTGTGTGGTGGATACACTGGACCTACACCTCGAGTTATGGTCTGGGTTGCAATTTCGAGAGACAGTAGGAGAACTCTCGTGGTTATCCCAGGTGCCCTGACTGCAAATGTGTATGACAGTCCTGTGATGGGACCTGTTGCGTTACCATTCATTAACAACAGTCCATGGGGAGTTTTCTAACATGATAATGCTCGCTCAACTATCGCTATTGTTACCCAACATGCTGTACAGAGTGTTGACCGTTGTCTTGGGCAGATCTGTCACTAATCGAACAAATATGAGACATCATCAGACGACAACTGTAGCGACATCCAAAACCAGCATTAACTGTCCCTGTATTGACTGACCAAGCGCAACAAACATGGAGCTCCATCCCACAAACTGACATCCGGCACCTGTACAACACAGTGCGTGTACATTTACATGTTTGCATTCTACATTCTGGCAGTTACACTGTTTAGTAGTGTACCAGTATTGCACATTTGCAATGACTTATTATATTAATCTGTGATCTTGCATTGCTGATCCCAAAAATATGTTATCTAGGCAAATGTATTCCTGAGACTCCATTACTCTACATTAATCGTTTTGTGGTGTTGTGATTCTTTGCTGTCAGTGTGTATCACCATTGAATAAGCTTCCAGGTCACTCAAAGTCTAGCGATAAGAATACAGAAACATGATACAATGTAGATCTCATATACTATGTAGGTAATTATGTTTAAATTATATGCCACTATTAAAAAACAACTGTATAAGAACAAAGTAGCTCAAAGTCTAGGAGTAATACATATATAGAACCCTTAACATAAGGAAGGATATCAGTAATGTGAGGTACACTGGAGTACCGAGTGAAAATCAACTGAGTGAAATGATCGATCTGAAACTAAAGGTCAGCATCATGGAAACTTATATAACTGTGTCAAAATTGTGTGTTTTCTGTGATAAATGTTTATTGGAAGGGGAGAGTATTTTGTGAAAACATTAATAATTTTATGAAAAATAAAGTATGGGAATGTATGTAAGTTAAAAAGGTACCGACTGTAACATTCTAGGAGTATCCGAACATGTAATTCATTTAAACAAATTGAATTCATTAGGGTAGGAGATCCACTACAGGTTTTCGACCGCCAGTCTTTTGGATGACCTTTCATGAGCACCACAGGGGAGGGAAAGAACGGAAAACCAGAAGCATCTGCAGTGGAGACTAGGTAGTGAACGTATCCTGATGTGCCATGTCAGGTGACGTAAGTCTTAAACAGTAAAATTCGCGGTGAAGGTTCTTAATATTTGGTGCGGCAGTGATTTATAATTTCTGAGGTCGCTCTAGTTTGTTTTCTGTCGGAAATCAAGAATATCACACTGGTTTTATATGATGGAATATGGAACTGATGATGTAGCAAGTTAATATCACCACTGCAAGTGTGTGGTAGCTATAAATTAATTCGTTCACTGGAGACATGGAGAGCCTATCTAATTTTTCATACAGCAAGCACCAACTTCAACACCAATACAGCTGCAACCAACAAGGCAATAAATTTTCGTAACAACCGAATTCAGCAGTATATTAGAATGTCACAGCCAACCCCATAGGTTGCCAAAGTTTTAATATAGTTTTGTTAAAAGTATTTGTTAGAATAAGTATCTCAAAGTCAGACACCGATCCAAAGTTCCCTGCCGAATTTGTTAACTGTAACTTTGGGTTATTCTGTATGGTAAACTTGTCATAGTTAAAGAATGTTGGTGTTACAACAATCCTAAGGTGCCATATAAAAATAACTTCTGGGAATAATTGTTTACTTTCAATTTGAAGGGACAAAAAGTGTGGTGGCTTTGATATGTCGTTATAGAATCTCAATTTCATGAGGTTTCTTACCTTTAAATTTTCTATATCAGAATATAAGCTTTCCACAGTTATTCAAATGAAAGATGGTAGCCATTAAGCCACGTAATAAGATAACAATCTGCCTGCATTTGTGTCCAAGTAAAAATTGTTGCCACAAAAGCCATTAACATAAATTTATTTCTGGCACATTTAAAGAAATATAAGCTTAAATGAAGTACTGAAATTGCTCCTTCATAGCTGGAAACCCAAACAGTCTTCATAGATATAGTTTTCTTTCACTGGATCTCTTGCAAGGTAAGGCTACGAGGCGGCAAGCTGTTTGCTACAAGAGTGTGAATAAGACCAAATCCAGATGGGCCAGGTAACAACTTGTGTGGCGTACCAGCCCTGAAAATCGAACCCCATTATCTATACCTCCGTTTCGAGAGAAGTTGAACTCATAAATATGTGCTTTGCGAATTATAGTTTTATGTTAGGTAACATATTTCAAAATTTCTGTTAGAGATTGTTGTTAATCTTACTAATAACAGTGTAATGTCATGCAGTATGAATAAAAATGGTCACCTAGGTGAACTAAAAGCTGTACTTTCCTGAGAAGTAGCATGCAGGTGGTGCGGGGGTGACTGAAGTTCTTTTCTTTTTTTTTTTTTTTTTGTCAGGCTGTCATGGCTGACAGCAATACACGTGAGGGGTGTTGTAAACCTGACCACCAAACACATTCAGTTTCCGTACAGCGGCCAACGCCATATTTTCAGGTCAGGAGAGATCTAAAATATATTCTACATATTAGTACTTCCATTTTAGGCAATATTAGGGCATAATATGGCTAAATATTGCCATGTTCGTAGTTAAAAAAGCATTCCTTTCCCTGCTATGTAAAGTAAGAAACGGTTCGATTACACGGTATTTAGGCATTTAAAACACAAGCAGAAATGCTCACACATAGGCTCGGCGGATTTAGTTGCAGCACTGCAGAAAGCGATGACCATCGTGTTCAGGGTCTGGTTCTCACGGGTCATACTGCATCTGCATCAGCAATTTGAGCTGCAGTTAGTACCTCAGTGACACAACGAGCTTTTACAAATCGGTTACTTCAAGGCCAACTATGAGCAAGATGCCCTGTACTGTGCATTCCACTGACCCCAAACCACTGCCATTTGCGACTTAGCTGGTAACTCACTGAAGGGCAGAGTGGAGGTCTGTTATCTTTTCTGATGAAAGCTGATTCTGTCGTGGTTTGCTCAGGAGGAGGCCACTTGAGGGGCCTGCAACCAAGCTGTCTGTGTGCTAGACACATTGGACCTACACCTGGAGTGTGGGGTGCGAATTTGCCTGAAACATTAGCGCTCTCACGGTTATCCCACGCACCTTGACTGCAGATTTGTAAGAAAGTTTGGTGATTCGACCTTTTGTGCTGCCATTCAGGATCAATATTTCAGATGGCGTTTTCCTAGTGGATAACGAGTAAAAATTCCTCGACTCAGATTCATATGGATAAAATGACATAAATCACAAAATCCCTTCAGAATTTTAATTTATGCCATTTTTCCTGTAAAAAATAGAATCTGCCAATTATTTCTAATATCCTACTCTCTTTCAACTAATTCGCCTGAGCCTAAGAATAATAAAATTAGCAGAGAAATTGCAAATTTTAGTAATTTCTTATTTTATATATCAATAGTAATTGGGCACACTTAGTGAACCTGGGAGAGAATAAATGGCACCAGTTCAGCAGCAAGTAAGAGTAACAGTAATAAATAATAATAATAATGACAATGAATTTCAATTAAACCAAACTAAACCAGAAGTCCAGAATGAGATTTTCACTCTGCAGCAGAGAGTGCACTGATATAAAATTTCCTGGCAGATTAAAGCTGTGTGCCGGACCAAGACTCAAATTCGGTGCTTTTGCCTTTTGCAGGTAAGTGCTCTACCATCTGAGCTACCCAAGCATGACTCACGACCTGCCCTCACAGCTTCAATGCTGCCAGTACCTCGTCTCCTACCTTCAAAACTTCACAGAAGCTATTCTGTGAACCTTGCAGAACTAGCCCTCCTGGAAGAAAGGATATTGTGGAGACATGTCTTAGCCACAGCCTGGGGGATGTTTCCAGAATGAGATTTTCACTCTGCAGCGGAGTGTGCGCTGATATGAAACTTTCTCGCAGAAATTCCAAATTATGTAATTCATTATTATTACTTTTCATTTTTTCATTCCATTTTATGTCAGTCCAAACTCTCCTTCTTCAGAATATTCTAAATCCCAATTAGTTATTAATCTCAAATATCGGTGTGGTAAACGAATCTTCAATTTGCTGTTAAGGTCTATACCTTATTTCTCCATAGGTATTATTAAAATATTAACATCCAGTGATGTTATATAAAATGTTTACTTACTGCTCACTAATTTTTTAAACAAATTAGAACTGCTTGCACAATTGAGCTTCGTCAATAGGTGCCCCTTTTATGTAGATAAAGTTTTTATTAATAATATTTGAATGTAGGTTTTTTATTTTTTATTTTTTATTGTTTTAATATTAAATTTTTCTATATAAGTTGACAACTCACGAAACAACAACGAAAGTCCTGGAAGGATTTATACTCTTGAAGAGACATTGGAAATGATATTTAATTACCCTGAAGTATATTATTCACTTTTAAAGATGAAGAAGAATCAGAAAAAGAAAAATAAATCGATTTCGATTATGATGAAGAAGATGACAGTTGCAATTAACAAAGCAGCAGCTGTAGCAGTCTTCAGACTGTGTAATGTTTGTACAGCAATGATCTATTTTATTTTCCAGAACATATATTTTTTGATATTGAGGACTCAATGCTTTTTTATTTACCTTTACTTCTTATTTAACGCTTCATTTTAAATTCATAGTTCTGTATTGTTCAATGTTATTAAACAAACAATCTTTGTAGCCTTCTAAGCTTATTTAATTTTTAAACACTCTTCTTGACACCTTTAAATTTTTTCCTTCCTTTGTACCAACATTATTATGGCACTTTTGCTCTCAAAGCATAAAATTATTTTATTATTTTTTCATTATATTAATCTTTCATTTTCTCTAAAGTTTTCTTGTTTATCTGCGGAATATTGTATATATTATCTGCTGGATAGTCACTAGTATCAAATTTATCAGTCACTGACTTCATGTCTTCATAGAAATCTTCAACCTGTATGTTGTAAATATATCTGTCTGCCTTCCATAGCAAAGCTCAATAATTTCATCATATTTTGGTTTCATAACTCTATAGAGAAAGGCTTATATCAGTTCTTTAGATAAAGCAAGTATGCTTTTGCCAGTGTGAATTGGTGTAGTGAACATAATTTTAGTTTTATCCACATGAATTGCAGCAAGGTTTTCATTAAATGTTGTTCTTTCTTTGAAGTTGGTTCTGCCACAAGTCTCTCACATTTATCTCCATCTGGAAGTAATTTTGTATCCACACTTTTTCTAATATGTACTATCGGTTTTCCAAATACTTAATTATTCACAAATTTGTAGAAATCTTTTTCAAAAGCAATCTTTGCTTTCATCCATAATTCTGTATCCAAATCCATAATTTTTTTGTCAACAAATAATTTACTTAAATTTTAAAAGTCTGTATTTCTGTTAGAATCAGTCACAGATACAACCACTGTTTCGGATTTCTATAGTGTACTACATAATAATTTTTATCCTCTAGAGTAGTAAACAAGTTACTCTCTTTAGTACGGGCACAATTTTATTTCCAGGACCCAGTTTTAAAAGTGTCTGACATCTCACTCTTTTTTTTGTATCAAATATTTCTCAGTTACCAAACTCAAATTCCATATATGGTAAACATTAACCATGGAATAACCATACAGACTCTTTGCACCTAAATACTCCAAATAATATGATATCTTTTTAATCATAATCAGTAATGTATGTTATTTGCCTTCACATATCTTTTGTGACATTGAGATAAACCACCACTTATTCTTCTTCCAATATTAGAATGTGTAATGTGTAATAATTCCAGTGTTTGTCATCCATTTTTAGCATTCCATCCCAAGATAAACCAGATGCAATGAAGTACCAAAATGTATCCAAATTGTATGCTTTTATGCAAGTTTTATAAACTTTTCAAAAGCATAAGCCAATAACAAAACATCAGCTTTTAAGTACAGATTGTGACTTTCAGCAAGATTTCTGATATCAAATTTTTCCCAAACTAATTTTCAGGGTTATAATCTTCATCACGTACTTTACAGTCATTAAATATTTTTTTAAATTCGTCTCTCAATGGAAACTCTGTCTCTTCAGCTTTCTACCAGTTATAAATATAATCATAGGGGCAGACATCTTTTTCAGTTACTAGACTGACTAGACTTTCTGGAAAGAACTTTTTAATACTGATCATTTGGTCCTTTTTCAAATCTAATGAAAGTCTCTCAAAGCTTGAAGACATGAAACTAAATGTGTCAGTATTACTCATCTTCAAATTCTCTATATTCCTGCCAAAACGAATATGTCTTTCTTCATTTCTGTCTATCAAATGTATTTCTTTTTTATTAAAATTAAGTTCTTTTATAAACAAAGGAGGATCATATCCTCAGGGATTACATAAATAAACTTGCACAAAATTAAGATACTCCAGTTGTAAATTACATCTATTAAGTAATGAACTTGTACATTTTCCTGTTAAATGATTATGGTGTCGAATGTTTTTATTTTCTTTATGTAATGATGTCCACATCATGAACATATTTTAGATCTTGCATGTCGCAATTGTCTTTCAGATGTTGATGTTCTCATTTCTGCAGTTTCAGAATAAATTATTCCAATTTCTTCAATATCTTTCTTCATACATGCAATAAACTTTTTATCACACTTTGGTGCTCAATAAATTGCTGGATCTTTATAGTTACCATTGATGTACTTGATACAGTAAGAAAACCACTTGGTTCATGTTTTTCATATTTCATAGTATAAGAGTCAATATTTAATTTTAATTCCATTTATCTTTTGTTGACAAGTTTATATCTATCTTTCATTATTTCCTTCTGTAAGTCATCATGATATTTTTTTAATTAATATAAACTTTTTTCATTTTTAATTTAGTTGATAATTAGGCATTTTTAATACCAAACTTTCAAAATCTGCATAAATAACAAATGGAAAAATTTTTGTACATTCATAATTTTTTAAACTTACATTGTAACCTCTTTCCATTAATTCTATTTATAATGATTTGTTAACTAAGCAATTTCATATGTGAGTATCTAATCTATCCTTAGTGTTGAAGAAGAGGAAACATGTTACCACTAAATTTTACTACTTCAAGTTTTGTAATTTTTCTCTAAAAGTGCGTAGATAAATCTTTGTGTAACAATAGTGTCAATTTTCCATTTTTGTAATGAAGCAAATTTATATGTTACCCCTTCTTACATTTCATAACTTTTAATGGATACACTTGAAGTTTTCCATCAAACAAATAAACATTCATAGATTAACAACTTTCAGTCTCAATTTTTGCAATATTATCAACCACTACAGAAAATTCTAAATTTTCAAGTTTTTTATCTTTATCAAGACCAACATTTTATATTTTGTGACTCTATCTGTATTTTCGTCTATAGGAAACAAAGCACATTTTATATGCAATAATAAAACATTTATCATGATTATTTCTTACAGAATACAAGTTTTCTTCTATTACACTGTTTCTGGGAAGACAATATAAGATGAGCTTCTTAATGGAAAATATCTATTAATTCCTAATTCTCAGCTGGTAATTCTAACTAACATGATCCTTGTCCTCGAAAATTCTACATTTTTGATAAAATTTTTTCTTTACCTTTCCTAAATTTTTCATTAAGTCTCTGTCTTTGGTGTTTATAAAATTTGGTGTTTGAAATGTAAATTCGATAGTATTTCTCCTTGTCTACATTGTGTACTCAAAAAAGGTTAAGGTTAACTTTCATTTCATGATGAGTATGTGGATAATATTTCATTATTTTCATAATTTCTGGTTTCTATGAATTCAACAAAAAATTAGACTCCTTTAACTATCGAGTATTTTGGTGATTTATAGAGAATAGTCTGTCAGGAAACATCTCACCAACTAAATGATCTCTAAGTGTCCTTCTGCCTCTTAATTTCTCAAACACAATAGTAGAAAAGGGGATTATTTCTTTCAATGGTTTAGTTTCCGTTTTAGAACAATAAAATTGTTTTGGAAGATGTCTATTAATAAGTGTAATTATATTTTGTTCTTGTTACTACATGCAATCAAATTATTTCTTCTGCAATAATCATGAAGTTGAATAATGTTGAACTGCTCCATTTTAGTATCTTATTTAATAGAAATAAAAATTTGATAGGCTGAAATAGGATTAACTGGATATGATCATCAGACTGTAAGCCATGCCCAGATTTCCAGTTTTTTTTTTATTTTTCAGAGTGTAGTTCATACACGTTTTTCGATGTTTTTCTTACACAATAGCTCTGATGGAAAAAATCTAAATTGTCAATTTCTTGAAAACCTGTATGTTTTTGTTGAATTATCACACTCAGTATTTTGTTCACTTTTTTCATCCATAACAATATCTTCAAATGTTCTTCACTCCGAATTTGTTTCAAGAGATTAACATAATAATGTGCAGAAACTTTTTTCATATACACAGGCTATTCATTTGCTACTATATCTTATTGTATGATGTTCATTTCTACATTGGCTAAATATTCTCATATTTTCTTTTGTGAATATCTATGAAGTAAAAGTATCTACTGATTTCTCAGTTTCACAATATTTACTCATTTTGAATAGAACATAGTACAAATACCGCTTCAGGTGTTGCTTAATACATTCCACTTAAGGAAAAAGTTATAGAAAACTATAAATTTCATGTATTAGTAAAGTTCATGTACTAGTAAAGTCTTAGCATATTTATTGCCTCCAGAAGTAATACTGATAGTTGATTGCAATCAATAGCAAATAAAGATAAATCAGATATATCTTCTCTAACTATATATTTCTATGAATTAATTATATTCATATAATGTACTATCCTTGAAAAAATACAACATTCCATCAACAAATGTGAATGCAGCATTTATTCCTGTAGGAAATCCAGGAAATCGTCAGTTTACAGTGGCTTGCATTTTATTTTTGAAACTATATACATTCATCCATCTTTGCATGGAAAACAATAGTTTAAAATTATATATGTTCTATCTGACTATGTGCTTACTATACCACTTAATACAAAATAATTGTGTGATATTGTACTGGATATTTGCTTTAGATTATCTGGAATTAACTGTAACAAATGCAAATTTTCCATCTATATCTTTCAAACATCGGTGATCGCTTAGTTTATATACATCTGTCTATTACTTTAAATTGAATAAAAGGATTATTTGTGTCACGAACAAATGATGCCATTGTTACTTCTGACAATTTTTTATTTGCACTTTTATAATTCCATTTTATATTTTATTTTTCATTTATAAATACTGGTTGTATATCTACCAGCTATATCTCTAACAGCACATCAAGCCATACCCATAACATTTAGTGTATTGTCATTTAACTCACCATTTAACTCGAGATTACGTCTTACTAATATTAACTTTTCTCTGAATACAGTATCACTCACCTATATCCCTTCAGCTGTTGCTGAAATATCCAAACAACGAAATTTGTTCTAATTTTGGTGCTTTGATTTTCTCATCTGGCTGCAGGGCTAAGCATGCCCGTATTTTGACACAGAAAAATTGTAGAAGTACTTTCTTTTATATACAATTAAATGTTGTAAGATGTGATAAATCTAAAGAATATTTCTAACAAAAAAGTTTTCTGTTGAATGGAGTCAGCCATAGATCTCATCAACAACAAGCCTGTATACAGTGACAAAGATGTATTTGTGATAACTGATCAACAAAATAATCGTTGGATTAAAGCTTAAGATACTGCAGAAATTTTGGAATGGAAAAGAACCTCTAAATACTATACAAAATCATGTAGATGATGAAGGGGTTCCCAATTCTGTGACCCCTCAAAATTCACAACCCACATAATATTTATCAATGAATCTAGTATTTGCTCTTTAAGTTTTAAATCACAAAAAACTGAAGCTAAATTGTTTATAAAATGCGTTACTAGTGCAGTTTTCCCTTCAATTAGTAAACATTGAGATTAGAAATTAGAGGTTGATGTGAAGAAATATGAAGGCCCAACAGATGATATAGAAAAAAGAATGAAATTCAAGATGTACGGTTAGAGTTAGTTGTAGAACTGCTAACACAAAAAAGTCATATAACCAGGAAATGGTTCCACATAATGAAAATTTAAAATAAACCTTCATACTTTTAAGTTATTTGATGATGACTTTGACTATAATTATTATGTGAATAGAGATGTAACCATGATCACAACAAAATAATTTTATAGCAGATAATAAAGGTAAATTTGTATTGTTTTTATCATATTTATTTAAATATTTTGACTGATTACTCACTAAATCAATTTGCTAATGTTTAAAGTGTTCCTGGTTCAGTGACCCACTTCCAGGAACCAAAGCTTGGCTCCTGCAGATCTTAATTATATTCTTTAAATAACATTTCTACATATTCGAATTGAGTAATGTTCTGTTAACCATTTCTCAAAGCATTTATTATGAAACATATGATTTTTTTTTTCACAATCTGGTGATATTATGTTTTGTTAGAGAGATTCCGATAAATTCCGACATTTCAAAATAGTATCCCAATCAGACTTATCATTGAATTCTATTATAAAAGCATCAGACAACACCTGATCCCTTGATTCAACCTCCCAATTCAATTCGTCTTGAAATTCTCTCATTAAATTTTCAGAAAATTATTAATCATATGATACAAACCTCCTATCTATGTTATCCTGAAACTATCATGTAAATCTTCAGAGAACTTTTTCATTCTTTGATGTATATAACCAGTTAACTCTATCTTCAAATTCCCTTATGAAATAATGGCTACATTTTGATTTGATATTGCGTTTCACTTAAGTCTACCATGATTCTGCTATAAAATCTAGAATTAATTTTGTGTAGTTCATATAATATCCCAATTAATTTTATAATGGACTTCTTAAATAGGAAGTGCATATCAATATAAGTAACAACTTTATATCGATACTGTTCAGTTTTTAAATAAAATTTATATAATTCTTACAAACTCATATTTCCAACATGCACAGAATAAGCTGTTTCTTTTTTGGTCTAAAATATCCTTTAATTCCTAGTTATCTTGCATAGCTTTTGGATCTTTGGCAGCATTATTCATTTGTTTACTGTTGTAGTTGTTGTTGTTGTTGATGATTTTTGTGGCGGTGTTCGTAGCGACAAGCAATTCGCTATAGAAACGACTTACGAAGTCACCGCCACACTTTTAATAGCGGGCCGACCGGTCGGCTGGAACAGTGAACAGAAAGATGAAAACCCAAACACTCTGATTGAATAAAAGTCGGTACTTATCTTTATTAACGAAGATACAGCAACACAGTAGTGAACTCCGTGTCTACAGAGATCTGTCTAGTTCGAGTCGGAGCGGCTAGGTCAGCGTCGGCTGACGACAAACAACAACTCTGCTGCGATGAACACACAACTTACTAGCAAGTACACAATTCGGTGGCGAGTATACAACTGAGCAGCGAATACAGAACTGTCCTAGCGCTCGCGACTCCAGCGCTTAAGAAGCCAGAAGCCAGCGGTGGCGCGCGCAGACTTGCGGCGATTTCCTGTCTCACTGGCGCTGCTTATGCGGACGGCGTCCGGACTTCGATGCTGCCAACCTTTTGGCAGCGGGCTCGGGTGGCATTACTGGCTAGGATATAACAATGATGATGATGGCGATGGCCGTGGTGGTGATTATGAAATCAATACGTTGTTTTTTTCTCATTTTAGAATATTCTCTGTATCCTAAAACTATTGCTCTGGCTTTTAATTCACTAAAATTTAGGATGTGTAGATTCACCATTCATAAGATTAGTTTTTTAATAAGGAAATAAAAATTTGTCTATTTCCAGATGGTGATTATGAATTCATTCAGATGAACAAATATGAAATAAATTTCTAAATGAGGTCTAAAGATATTTGAACCAAATACTGTATTGACCATGGAAGATATTTTATGTTTTATTTATGGAGCTTTCCAAGGGGATAGACAACTATGCTCTTGTAATGATATAGATTTTAATAGTCATAAAAGATATTATATGACTTTATTATAGAAAATGTATTATCACTGACAATATTTTACCTTTTTTATATAGAATTCCTGAGTCCAAATATTTGGATGACGCAAATTTTAAATTTTTTATGCATTATTGTATTTCAGGTTCTATGAGTGTAGACAACAAATATTTAAGACATTTCGTCCAATCTTCAAATAATTATAATCTTGATAATATTGAAATCTAATGTAAATGATCCATTTGCAATAGAATTTGAATATGTCCAAAATATTTTTCTTATTAAATTTTGCTTCTTTATAAATGGCATGAACTGAAAGCACATTTAATGTTGCTTTCTATGATGAATTTATTTCAATGTATCAAACAAAATAATTTAATGCTAAATGATGACAAAATACCATTAAAATTATGGCTAGCCTTGCAAGATACGAAAGTGATATTAATTACACATAATGTAGTTATTTTTATGTGATTTCTTAAGATCAGTCAGTGGATAGACCAACCATTAGATTATCAAACACGAAAAAACATTTTATACAGTTCTTAAAGTAAAATATTATAGATTATGAATGAATAGATTATCAAAACGAAAAAGTGACCTTCTATCACTATAAACAATAAGATATAAAATATATGTATCCAAATAACGTAACTGAAAAAGTTGCTTACTTATGGCTAAAGATATTTTTAAATGTATAGTTAAGTTTTTAGGAACTCCAAGTCTAAGGAAGTTAAAAATATTAACTTCAAATAGAAAAAGGCTTTCTATCCCTTACTGACTATAAAAAAGAATATAGAGTCATTCAGTCTCAATAATGTATTGAATAACAAGCTATTGAGTTTGAAAATAATCTAAATATAGAGGAAGAACGAAAACAACAACAACAAAAATTAAAAGGGAAATATAAAGAATGTATACAACTAAAAGATTTTGTGTAGACGTTCTGGAGGTGAAGAAATAACAGATTATTTACATTGCCACCTAAACAGTGTAGCAAGAGAAATTATTTCTGAGTTGGTTCTGATCAGTCTAAGTTACATTTACAAGGTAGATTCTCTAAATACAACAGTGCAGGCCAGATGTCGATGTATAGTTTTTAGTGTCTATTCAAGAATGTTATAATTACAAGGTTGTCGAAAGGATAGTTCTAAAAACATAGATGTGCATAGACAGGACAAAAATAAAGAAATGTACCAAACGCACTTTAACTTTTTGTTTAGCTATATCAAATTTTTCTGTGCAAGTATGAACAAATACTTTGATTTGACAAATTCTCACGGAAGCACAATACTTTCTAATATAAAAACTGGATACTCTACAAAGTTTGATCCAGTTGTTATTGAACAAGGAGTTATGGTGCAGTTCAAGATAGGGAACAAAACACATAAAATAAAACCAATTGCTTTAGATGATTTGCCTCAAGAAGATATAGTTCAAATGATCTAGGAAATCTATATTCTGATTAAGTTAATGTAGTTCGAAAAACTTAGAATGACTTCATGAAACTAAAAGATTTAAAATTAATGGAATGAGTAAGATATGGAATGAACCAAACAATATTTTAAGAACATTTAACTCAAATATAAACTTAAAGCACCAGTAGGTCATTTTTTTAAAGTATTCATAAACAATGGAGCAGCAGCTGAAGCAGCCTTGTGGACTGCCATCATATTTATTCTCCATTTAGATTCAATAAATAATTCACAGTCTTGTCAGTTATCTGGTCCATCAATATATCAACTGCTGAAGCAATCTTTAGACCATGTCTAGATTTATCTTCACATTAGAATAACATACAGACACTAGATATGACAGTGTGGGTTTTCTCATTTTCAGAGTATATATATAATTTAAAAGATTTGAGTAAAATATTTTTTCTTTATGCAACCAATTATTTTGTAAATCATAAGAACTCAGCCATTTAACACATACTTTATCTCCTTTTTTTCTCAAAACCGTCTCAACAAAATATACATCTGGATAATTAGTTTTCTGTAGCTCTTGTTCATAAAAATTTTCTTTAACTTCTCCATCGAATCCCTTTAGTTTGTATGTGATTCGGTTGCAAAAAAAATTGATTTTTGTTATCAACAGTTTTTGTTAGTGGTATAATTTTTTTTTTAAATTCCTTTAATTTTGTTAATTCTAACTTTATATCATATTTTAAATTTTGCATTATCATTAGATACAATAGCAGTGGGCTTATAATTTCTGTCTACTGGTTTCATTTTTATTTTTGAATATCATGTACTTTTTTGTTCATCGACTAGGTTTATAACTGAGACAAAACATGTCTAATTTCATGCTGGCCAATGTGGCTGAGTGGTTCTAGGAACTTCAGTCCAGAACTGCACTGCTGCTATGGTCACAGGTGTGAAGCCTGCCTCAGTTATGGATGTGTGTGATGTCCTTAGGTTAGTTAGGTTTAAGTAGTTCTAAATCTATGGAACTGATGACCTTAGATGTTTAGTCCAATAGTGCTCAGAGCCATTTTTGAACCACTTCTAATTTCCTTGTAGAACAAATGTTGTGTCATATTTTTTCTGTTATTGTTCTATTAAATCTTTCAGCCACAGATGTTTGTAATTGAGGAATAGGAGAAAAATGATTAACATTATATTTTTCGTAAATTCTTGCAATTCTTTATTGGAGAATTCTTTACCATTATCTGACTGCAGACTTCATGGATTTCTCTCTCTAAACACATTTTCAAAAGCATCGGCTAAATTTTTAACCAATTTTTCCTTGACAGTATCAATAATAGTTAATAAATATTTATATCCTATTTCTATTTTTCAAATAACTCTCAAGTTGCCTGAGTTTATTTCTGCCAGATCAGCTTGCCATTAATCATCTATTCCAAATGTGACAATACCCTCTTTATAAATTTTTCTAATTGGTTTGTGTAATTGATTAATAATTTCCTCACAAACAGTAGCAGTATTGGATTGCATATTTTAAGGGGTAGATGATTTGTTCATTCCATCACCTAAGAAATTTTTTTAACAGATCCAATCATTTTAGTCTTGTATATTGTGCAAAGTTGTTCAAATCTCTGACTTCTTTTCTTGGTTGTTACTCAGTGAGGAGTATGTGTTCAAGTCTCTTACTCGTTGTTCCATTGTAGTATTGTCAAATGTGAGTAATGCACTTGAAACAGGTCAGTTATAACAGATTGATACAGAGTTACAAATTTTTTTCTTTCAGTTTCATTTTAGATGATGGGTTATTTAGTTCTGTGGGATATAAAATTTGCAGCTGATTGACATTATATTTTTTATCTCTATTTTAAAAACAATAGCTAATAGGTCACCATTTACATTGGCTCCAAAAACGAAAATTGTTTTAATTCTTATAACTTACTGAAGTGTATATTTTAAAACTTCGTCAGCAGTAGCAAAATGAAATTTCATTTCATGTTTGTTGCACACTCTATTTTGAAACTAGGTTAATTCATATATATATGGAGTTAAATCTGTTTTTGAGAAATAATCTGCAAAAGCACTCTTTCTTGCCTTGTTTCACAATTTATTATTAATATTATTGCACAACGTAGATTTCGGCATCTAAGCCCATTTCCATGTACAGTAATGTACTTGGAAAAGCGGTTATAACATAAAACCTAGTTTGTTTAGTTAATTTGCTATGTCTCACGAAGAGCCCATATCTGATTGAATTAAAATGTGCAATAGCTTCCTCCGCCCCTTTTTTGTAAAGTATTGTTTAGGTTATCTTCATATCTCTGATTAATTATTCATTGAGATGTGCTTTGGTGACAGTTATTGAACTGTGTTAGAATAGTTATGTGTTCAGATTTGATAATATGACTATTTAAGTCATTTTGTAAGTACTGATTAACAAGTGCATCATAATCATCCGCAGGATATTTATATTGTTTATCTTCAACATCAATATAACCTTAGTTACTTTAAATATTTTATGTAATTCTCTCTCAAATTAATTATATGTGGTTGAACCTCTTCAATTTTTAACATTCATTTTTTCTAATTTTCCAGGTTCTTTGATATACTTTGTTTATTTGTCTTATATCCATAAATTTTCATTTATTAGGTTTAATATATTATTGAATCTATAATTATCTGACAATGGCTTTAATTCAAATACACACAAATGACCAGAAACGATTCTGTCAAAATATTGTATTCCATTGAAAGTGTAGTAAGCCATTTTTTCCAAAATATTTAAGTAGTAGTTTTGGAATGTTGACACCAAATGAATCAAAAACAATTTTTGTGTTATTTGTTTTATAGTAATGAATCCAGATTGTGCCAGTATGATCAGATGTTTCTAAATTTACTGTTCCAAATTGATATTTTTCGGTTTGTCTGGTAATTCATTAGTCATGAATACGCCATGACAGTGTTTAATTTTTAATTGTTTAGCAAGTTTTTCTACATCGAAATTATTTGATGCATTTGGATACATAAAAATCATTTTTTTTAATTTCCTTTTTTTTACTGTGAATCCTTTTTTCCATTGCCTTTCTTTGTTGCTCCAATTTCTTGTCGCCTATCTATTCATTTGCAGCTGCAATTACAACAGCAGTTACTCCACCAGCTATCAGCAAGTAGGTAAATAAAGTAATGCTGCTAATAATAAAGGAAGAGGTCCTCTTTTGTATTGTGTTAATCCAGAGCCTTATTTCTGTTTTGTTAGATATTCAGTAATTTTTTCATATCAGGTATGTGTGATGTTGTTAACAAATTTTCCTCAGTTTTTTAACTCTCTTTCTTTTTTGAGCATCAGCTAAAATCTATCAATGCTATGTAACTGCCTTTGCTGAGTTTAGTTTTTATAGCATTTCGTTTCTTTCTGCCACTATGCAGCAATTTGTAATCAATACTGAGGTTATTCATTTATACAGATAAAAGTTTTGTATGAGAATGAATATTCTTAGACAGCAGTGAAATGGTACTATTGAAAATTTTATATCTGTATTTTATATGGCTCCCTACAGCTTCATTGAATAGCTTATCCTTGCTATTCTACATTCTCATTCTGAGTTTATTTCTTTTTTTTAATTTTCATACCAGTCTGGGACTTGCATACGCCTGACATAATAATTGTTGCTAACATTGGACTTTATGTCATGGTCTATTGTCTTTTCAAATTGCAAGGCTGTAGTAAAAGGACATTCAATAAAGTTGGCTTATCATATTTCTCAATTTCATTGTGTTTATCATTTTCTTGATGACACATAACAGATCTTATAACTCCTATTCTAAAATATTCAATTCCTAAATTTCTCATATGAGCGGAAATGGGTTTTAATTTCCTGCGTATTGT
Organism: Schistocerca americana; assembly: GCF_021461395.2. Lineage (NCBI taxonomy): Eukaryota > Metazoa > Arthropoda > Insecta > Orthoptera > Acrididae > Schistocerca > Schistocerca americana. The sequence goes on along the minus strand of NC_060122.1, from coordinate 744,366,347 downwards.
TCTATTTATTACATGCATTTAAATGCAACATGTGTTTAAAGCAAAATAATAATTTTAATTCCTCATCCATTATCATCAGCGTCTATACTCATGCCCAAATTTCTCTTCCCATACACTATACTCTAAGAATTGTCACAGCTAATTTCTCACCATGTGATTCATCGTCAGCATGCATTCTCGCTTTTACAGCTAACTTAATTCTTTTGCCAGCTTGATGTCTAGATTCTAAATCTTTATGATATCTATAGGTAATTTTATGTTTTTTGCATGCTTCAGCTGAAGGTTTTATACCCTTATCACAATGTGATTGTCCTTCATTTAGTTTAGTAAATGGTCCATAGCACAAAAATTTGGCAAATTACTTAAAACCAGTTAACGAATCCTTTTCCATGTTCCTCAGATTTCCAAAGTGTATGTGGCAAGTTATTCAAAAATCGAATTATGTATGGTATATCTTTGGAACGATTGATAATGAAATCACTAAATTGACTTTGTAATATTTCTGTTATAACAAATTTTTCGTCATGATAGTATTTATTGTCAGCTGATTCTTCTCCATGCATTACTGGTAATCTATCGATAAATTCCTGTACATCATTAATCCAAATATATTCAACTGATGTCTCCATATATTTTCTTAGTAAGCCTTCTAAAACTTGATTCTAGACCTGCTTTTAAGTTTGGAAAATAGACATGAACAGTATGTTTTGTCCAAATTTTATACTTTTTACTTTTCTTGATTTTATTTATATGAATTATTATCAGCCAATAATGCTTCTGAGTGGAAGCATGTATATGCGTAATTTCATAAAAATTTTGTGTTTTAAATCATCCATAGTAATCTCTTTTAGTTAAACATTCATCAGGCCATCTCTACCTTCAGATTCTTTTCACCTATTTGTAATTTATCTCTATTGAATTCAACCAGCAAAGAACCCCAAAATATAAAATAACCAACAGGTCTTAATACATTGTTCAGGTGGTATGATTTCATCATCAATTTCAATAAAAGTAGAAATCTTATCATAGGTTTGGAAGCAGTATGAAGACTGCTTTAGCTGTTGCTTGTCTTCCACTGTTTGGCACATTTTTATAAAATCTTGATATTTTGGATAATCTAAAGTTTAAGAGTAAACATACAAATAATTGATTTTATTCCAGTTCGACCATTCTAGAGCTAGAATATAACTGTCACTCATTAATGTTGGTTTTTCCATATCTGCTTGGCTATTGTACATTCGATAGAACTAGGCAAGAGAGATTCATGCTAATTTTTTGATTTCTTCTGTGGAATTCTTATCTTTGATTCTCAAACATTTGTCATCTCATAATAATAGTTTATTACCAGTAAATGAGTTGCCTAGTTCTGTTGAATAGTAAGTTATCTCTACTCAAAAAAGATTGATTGTATTTTCATGAGACACCTACAATAATGTTGCACTGCCTAGATTTTATATATTTTTAATGCCAAATATTATGTCAAAAACTAATAAATTGTGTTGTGATAGAGAGACAATAGAAATTCCTGTTGCTCAATACAATTTGAGAAGCTTTATTTATTCATTCAAACAGCCAAATATTCACATTCTAAATTTTAAACAGAGTTAGTAATGAAAGTGATGTTAAATGGTATATGGCTATATATATATATATATATATATATATATATATATATATATATATATATATATATATGTGTGTGTGTGTGTGTGTGTGTGTGTGTGTGTGTGTGTGTGTGTGTGTGTGTGTGTATATATATATATATATAATAGTATTGGACGAGTGCCTGGATTTAGTGGCTAAACTGAAGACTAAAGACTGTTACTAATGACTTTCCAAAAATTATTCCATTGGCAATGATCACCACAGATTTTAATTTGGCGATGGAATGTTTGGCTATGGAATGTTTAAGCTGAGTGGTGAATCTGGTGGACCACTAACTCACAAACCACTGTATCCAGTATATAAATGAGTTGTTGATACTATTCAGGAATTATAGATAACTGTAACTGATGAAAATGAAAATTTAATTGACTTCATTGGTGCTTGTGTGACAGTTATTTTAGAAATGGCCTAATAAGTTTTATCCTTATTAAATGAACAGGATTGAAACTTATCTGTTTCACTCATTCCCTGTGAATGCAAGGATAGTGAAATCTGTTTCACTCATTCCCTGTGAATACAAGGATAGAGAAATTAGCATTCATCTAGGAGATGGATGGCTTCAACTTAATAATCCTAAATTCCACATGATCGGTAGGATTGCTAAAGCTAATAAAGGCTACCCAATCGATAATTCTGTGTCAAAGGTACTTGACTTTGTAAATGTAGCAAGGACATAATGTTTTATCTAGAATTGAATATACTTTCACCATCAATTTTGTTGCATTTGACTTCATCTCCTGCTGAGAAAAGAAGCATTCAAGGTCTTATACTTAACAGTAGGAAAATAAAGAGAAACCAAAGAGTTGCTTTATCCTCTTGGAATGCTTGTTTGATTTTCTGAGGACTATAAAGAAGTAGAACTGTTGTGGGATTTATGGAAATTCATATACCTATAATTAAATATAAACCTGGTTATGAGTTCAAACAACGAGAAAACATTTTGAAAAATCAAAAAATTCTGATATATTTTTATGAACTACAAACTGTGGTTCAAATGGCTCTGAGCACTATGGGACTTAACTGCTGAGGTCATATGTCCCCTAGAACTTAGAACTACTTAAACCTAACTAACCTAAGGACATCACACACATCCATGCCTGAGGCAGGATTCGAACCTGCGACAGTAGCGGTTGTGCAGTTCTAGACTGTAGCACCTAGAACCGCTCGGCCACCCTGGCCGGCTTAGAAACTGTGGAAGTCTCTACATGAAGTGGTAAAAAAAATTGATACAGATATTACAAATTCCTGTAACTCAACTGAATTTTACATGCAATACTTCACAGTTGTTGCATTCCCGACAAATCTAAAAAATGATGATTTGTTTGATTCATCATTATTTGATCATGTTAAGTGACACACACTTTATCTTATGAACGGAAGATACAATGTTTTTTCCACAAGAAATGTGAAATTTAGATACACCAAATAATTATTTGAAGGCTTCTGATTCTTTTCTAGATTTTAAATGAATCACGCAACTCAGATGTCATGTTGATAGAAATCCATACAATTTCATAACGATTATCTAACTTATGCCGTAAATATGACTTGTAGAAGGAATGTAGTTGCCACTTAAAAAGCAACAAAAAAACTTTGTGCCATCTTTAATGATAAAATTCCAGCAGGTAACCTTGTTTATGTAGTTATGTATGTAAATGAAAATATGAAATATGATGCACAGCGTAGAACATTACCTGAAAAATTTTAATTGCATTTTCTTTCCCAAGAAAGATACATAAAAAATTTAATATGTCAACTACAGAATGATATTTATAACTATTTATATGGATACCCATATCAATGTAGATTATGCTAGCTTCTTGCATTTTTAAAATCGGTTAATTTTCGGCTGAGAATTTTATAAAAATTGATGTATTTGGAAGCTAGCAGGCGGCAACTAATGCTCACAGCTGACTGATAGTGTTCCACACCGCCACTAGAAGTATTATATTTAGATATCCTTCCATCTGTGCTGCTTGTGCTGCTGAAGGTATACAATTAATGTGGCTTACAATTCCTCACATGATTAGCTCAGCATGTAAGGTGGGTGTGATTCCAAACATTAAATGTTTCCTAGGGACTTTTTGTAATTCACATCCTGTTCAAATACTGGGAAATTTAAAAAAAGTTCCTGGATAGTGTAGTCCACAGTTTCTCCACACAAAAGTGGAAGTTTTGGAGAAAAAAGGTGTTCTCGATAGTAAATTTTCAACTAAAATTTAAATTCTACTGATATTTCTTTTTATATATATTAATGGAGCCCCTCTCAATAATGGAAACAATTCTAATTTCTTTTAAAAAATTATTGAGCTACAAGTAAATGTTTTATATAACATTACTGGATGTGAATATTTTAATATCAGATGTGAAGAAAAAATTTGTATGGAGCTTAGTAATGAGGTTAAGATTCTTTTACCAGACAGATTTTTGAAATTAGTAAGTAAATGGAAATTTCAGTTTCTTGAAGATGGATTGGTTAAATGGAGGTACAATGAATTGAAAAAATGAAAATAATAATAATAATGATGAATTTTATGGCTCAGAATTTTTCCTTTAAGTGGAATTTTTCCTTATCATTACTCTTACTGCTGCCTTGGCATCGCTTTTTTTCTCTCTCAAATGTGCTCCATGTGCCCACTTACTAATGATATATAAGCAAGCTACAATAATATATTTAAAATAAAAAATTATATATATATATATATATATATATATATATATAATTTCTCCATTCATTTACTTTATTATAATTCTTAGATTGAGCTGAATGAGTTGAAAGAATGTAGGATGGCAGGAATAACTTGTAGGTTCACAGTTATTCTTTTTAGAATAAAATGAGTCTTAACATACAAATTATTTCCACTGTAAAGCTAACCCACATACTGCTGTAGCAACTCAACATACTCTATAAAGTTTCAACGTTTTACCTTGGCCTGCTAGATAAGATGATCTATCTGCAATCAAGCACATATGGGACATCATCATATGACAACTCCAGTGTCATCTGTAACCACCACTAACCGTCTCTGTACTGACCAACCAAGTGAAACAGGCATGGAACTCCATCCCACGAACTGACATCTAGAAACTGCACTACACACTTCATGACCGTTTGCATACTTGCATTCAACATTCTGGCAGTTACACTTGCTGTTAATGTACCAAAAATTTCACATTTGCAGTTGCTTACCTCGCACTTCATTAACCTGCGTTCTTACAAAGCTAATCACATACATATGTTACAGGGTGTTTCAAAAATGACCGGTATATTTGAGACGGCAATAAAAACTAAACGAGCAGCGATAGAAATACACCGTTTGTTGCAATATGCTTGGGACAACAGTACATTTTCAGGCAGACAAACTTTCGAAATTACAGTAGTTACAATTTTCAACAACAGATGGCGCTGCGGTCTGGGAAACTCTATAGTACGATATTTTCCACATATCCACCATGCGTAGCAATAATATAGCGTAGTCTCTGAATGAAATTACCCGAAACCTTCGACAACGTGTCTGGCGGAATGGCTTCACATGCAGATGAGATGTACTGCTTCAGCTGTTCAATTGTTTCTGGATTCTGGCGGTACACCTGGTCTTTCAAGTGTCCCCACAGAAAGAAGTCACAGGGGTTCATGTCTGGCGAATAGGGAGGCCAATCCACGCCGCCTCCTGTATGTTTCGGATAGCCCAAAGCAATCACACGATCATCGAAATATTCATTCAGGAAATTAAAGACGTCGGCCGTGCGATGTGGCCGGGCACCATCTTGCATAAACCACGAGGTGTTCGCAGTGTCATCTAAGGCAGTTTGTACCGCCACAAATTCACGAAGAATGTCCAGATAGCGTGATGCAGTAATCGTTTCGGATCTGAAAAATGGGCCAATGATTCCTTTGGAAGAAATGGCGGCCCAGACCAGTACTTTTTGAGGATGCAGGGATGATGGGACTGCAACATGGGGCTTTTTGGTTCCCCATATGCGCCAGTTCTGTTTATTGACGAAGCCGTCCAGGTAAAAATAAGCTTCGTCAGTAAACCAAATGCTGCCCACATGCATATCGCCGTCATCAATCCTGTGCACTATATCGTTAGCGAATGTCTCTCGTGCAGCAATGGTATCGGCGCTGAGGGGTTGCCGCGTTTGAATTTTGTATGGATAGAGGTGTAAACTTTGGCGCATGAGACGATACGTGGACGTTGGCGTCATTTGGACCGCAGCTGCAACACGGCGAACGGAAACCCGAGGCCGCTGTTGGATCATCTGCTGCACTAGCTGCGTGTTGCCCTCTGTGGTTGCCATACGCGGTCGCCCTACCTTTCCAGCACGTTCATCCGTCACGTTCCCAGTCCGTTGAAATTTTTCAAACAGATCCTTTATTGTATCGCTTTTCGGTCCTTTGGTTACATTAAACCTCCGATGAAAACTTCGTCTTGTTGCAACAACACTGTGTTCTACGCGGTGGAATTCCAACACCAGAAAAATCCTCTGTTCTAAGGAATAAACCATGTTGTCTACAGCACACTTGCACGTTGTGAACAGCACACGCTTACAGCAGAAAGATGACGTACAGAATGGCGCACCCACAGACTGCGTTGTCTTCTATAGCTTTCACATCACTTGCAGCGTCATCTGTTGTTGAAAATTGTAACTACTGTAGTTTCGAAAGTTTGTCTGCCTGAAAATGTACTGTTGTCCCAAGCATATTGCAACAAACGGTGTATTTCTATCGCTGCTCGTTTAGTTTTTATTGCCATTTCAAATATACCGGTCATTTTTGAAACACCCTGTACCTAGACAAATGTATTCCTTAAATTTCAAAAGTCTACACTAATTATTTTATGGGATTGCGATTTTTTTCTGTCAGTGTATGCACCCACTTTATTATATCTAACCTGACTATGCTTATACTTGTAATCTGCGGTCTATGTGGTTTACAGATCTGATAATGGCAACTTAGATTTGCCGAAACTGGTTATCAAAAATAAATTATCGTTAGTGATCTTGACAGTTGAGTTTTTACTTCTATATTTTATATTTCCCAAATTAGATGTTTATTCAGAAATGTTTTCAGATTTGGTTGGCCCACTTAGGAAGAGGGTACAGATTAAGGCCTGGCGTATATCCATCTAACAGTCCACAGGGTTTTACGGAGCTGCTGTCTCATCCTGGTGACATGGCCGCTGTTAGCCGCAGTGCTGCTGCTCATGCCGACTCTGAGCTGGTGTACTTAGCACTTTCCGTCCAGCAAGCCTCCTAGAAGCATGCAGTATGAGCCACTCTTCCACCATCAGAAGGGGCGAATAGATTCTCTGCTGCCCACTTCTGATCCTGTGAATAGACACTGCTGTTGCTTGTCGGCATGAGCTGATAAGGCTCAACACAAACCATGATGATAAGCATGGCGGCTGCTAATCAGTGCAGCAGAAATGCGAAGGGAGTGCCCTGCCATCTCAGTGGCCGTGCGCAGCCTCTCACATCAACAGCCGCCACAGCCCTGCACACAACAGCTCCTGCTGGCTGGACAGATGATGCATTCTACCTATGAGCTTTGCTGCCGGGAGCAACAGCCCAACTACTGTTGTACTCTCATTAATAAATGTTTATGTTGACAATACTCTTTCTCTGACATCTCAGTAGTCTTCTAACAGACCACCGCTCACCACACTGCACTTCTGTAAGCCGGCAGCCATAGAGGTCGGAACCCACCCTTTACAATTGACTCTGTTGGTAAGGATGCCGTAAAGGCATTTTATGCCCTACTGAAGCAGTACGCTTCCCAACTGTTGTAACTAGTCCTAGATATTCTGGACACTTGCACTGAGACTGAATTGATATCTCAGCTGGTCCCACATACGATCTGGGTATCCTTCCAGGCATGAAAGCACCTAAACATTACGTAGAGCAGGGCACAACAACTCGCAGATTTTGAGCGTGAGCGATCACTGTCGCTCAGGCTTCTGCTCGGAAGCTGAGCAGTGGCGGCGTATTGGAGAGCGAGGAGAAACTGTGCGCGCATACTGCTAAGACAACACATGAGGAACCCCCAACTGTTGAATAAAGCTTGGTCAACGAAGCAATGGCTAGTCGGCGTTGTGTAACATCAGCAATATCCTCCTTCAGTTTCGCAAGGTGCGTTATCAAACAAGACAATCTTGCGTCGTCTACATGATACCGCAGACGATGTTTGCATTTAACTTGTGAATCTTTATAAAGAGTTTGTTACGCGCGCAGGTAGCCATTTTTATCAGACGCCTAAACAGTGAATTTTAGGTTCGGAAGAGTTGTGCTTGTTAGCTACATATTGCACGTCCACACTGTTGACAAGGATATTTAATCTTCTTTTTCATTTTCGGAGGGGAAAAGTTACAGGCTTTTCTCTTTTCAAAAATCTCCGCAGGTGCCTGAAGCTGTGGTGTCTGCGGTATGCATCCGATGGAAACAGTAACTTCTCTTGCAAGACTTTGTATCTACAATAAGGGCGATACATTAGCGCCTTTACTAACGATTTCATGAAGTCAAGACGTGTTATGTCCGGAGTCTTTCTGAAGGACTCGTATAGGCGATAAGTGTCTACTCCGCAGGCAGTATCTACTATTGCGAAAAAAAATCGCTACAAGCCATCTTCTCCTCCTTTGGCTTGCGGTATAGAATGAACATTTTCGATCCATGGAAACCATATCGCCTTTTGTTACGTTACAGAAAGAGGTCATCTCTTGTTTGCCACTCTCTGACTCGAGGCTCTCAGAATGAAGCGTACTGGAGATCCGGATTACAGCTCTCCCCTTCTTCAGAACATAATACAGCAGTGGCATCTCTTCCGTAGAGCGGTAAACGGCAGCCCTCTCCAGTCTTCCCTTTTGAGGAAGAAAGGTAGAAATTCACATACCGATCCTGTTTCTGGATTTTCTCTCAGTGTTCGAAGTCCAGGGACTTGAACCATTACGTTATGACGCCTTGTCTTTACATTCAGTGGAAGTTGTTCCTTCCTCCACTTAAAATACTTACTTTTTCCGCAAAAATATGTGTATTATTGACATCATTTTCATCATTGCTGCCACTACCGCTACCATAAATAAGCCTGTACCCCATTACTACCACGTTATGTAACTCTTACTCACAGTCTGAGCTGCTTTCAGTTTCATAAAGGTCTTACGCGTCACTATTACCGTTCAGACACTCGGCAAGCCAAGCTTGAAGATGGACCTCAAAAGCCGGATCATTTCCCTTTAAAATACTCAAGGGTATATGTTCTTGCTGCTGCCGTTTATGTAATGAATAAACCTGAAGCTGAGTTCCTTTATTTCATCATATTTGAAGCTAAAGAAACAGAAACATGCAAGAAACAAATTACCTCAGAAAAGTTACGTAACTGCTATGGCGCGCCGGCCGGGGTGGCCGAGCGGTTCTAGGCGCTACAGTCTGGAATCGCGCGACCGCTACGGTCGCAGGTTCGAATCCTGCCTCCGGCATGGTTGTGTGTGATGTCCTTAGGTTAGTTAGGTTTAAGTAGTTCTAAGTTTCAGGGGACTGATGACCTCAGAAGTTAAGGCCCGTAATGCTCAGAGGCATTTTAACCATTTTGCTATGGCGCGGTCGCCACAGACAGTTCCATACAACAGTGAGAAAACTAACAATGGTAGAAGCACAAGCGCGTCACTGCACGACCTTCACCCTCAAACTGAACGTAGAGGTAAAGGTAGTGGTTTGAATACTTCAGCCAAGGGAAACGATAAGAAAATGGTGCCAGTGCACGAGACCGCTGCGTGTCAGTTAAGGGTTATGAATCATTACATGTGGGATGTCTTATTAAGAAATATGAGAAATAGGAAGCTACTTCATATGGAAATGATGTTGTGGCATTACGTGTTTAGTTTATATGTTGAATTTGCAGCGATGATTTTTCATTTACAGTGAGTTCCACAAGTCTGGATGCCAAATTAATTACCATGAGAAACACACAGCACCTTCTCTCAAGTATCTACATGGCTCTCCCCTCCATATCATGTGCGGTAACAATGGAGTGGAGAGTGTACAGTGCCAGTTCCTGGCAGGATATCGCTCACTGTCTATTCGCAGAGTACTTCGACTCTGAAGCGCTGATGTAGACACTTCATAGAGTACGATGTGTGGATGAGCGTTGTCTTCTTGAAAAATGGTAACATTAGAGGTAAGACATGAGGAAGCGGGATGTCCGTGATGTACCGTTGTGCCATCAGGGCTCCCTCAGTAACTACCAGCTGTGACATGAAGTCACAACAGATGGTACTCCACTCCACGACGTCAGAAGTAACACTGCTGTGCCTGTTTGAAAAATTGGAACAACAGGATCTCTCACTACGTCACTGCCATACTCGCTGAATACGGTCATCTTGTGTAGTGGAGAACCGTGATTGATCGATGAACTTAAAGCGATGCAGTTTAGCAGTATTCCATGCCTCCCAGTGATGTACTACTCCAAACACCGTCGTTATTATTGTGGCGTTAACGGTAGCCTGGAATGGGACGGTAATTCACTACTCCGGCTGCTGCTAGCCTCAGACCAATGGCGTGGACTGACACAGAACGTAGCAGGGAGCCCATTACTTGTTCTCGGAGGGCAGACAATGTGTAAGAGTATTGTCAGGTTGAGGGTACAATATGGCGATCCTCATTCGTTGCGTCAGACGTCGTCGATCGGAACTATGATGAGTATATACCTGCCATCACCGTTCCCATCGGGTTATTGTCACATGTGAATGCCCCACAATTCTGGATATTTGACGATTTTACCATCCGGCCAGATGGAGACCTATAATGACATTCTTTTAACTCTGTAATGCGATGATAACGCTGTCTCACGAGTACGCAGCATCTCCGTGTCCTTCAGATTGATCACTTAGCATCTGACCTATTGACGCCTCTTATATACTCTGCAAGTCTGGCAAAGAAATTGAACACGATCAGCACCAGTGCACTGTGGCAGTCGTCCTACCTGTCATTGAGATTACACCTCTAATTATTTACGACCTGATGGTGTGTAAGTGTACAAAGCTACATTTACATCTGATCACGGTTCCTGGGTGCTCCACTATTTGTCAGGCGATTTTACACGCGGTCCAGTCATATTAATATGACCACCACCTGTATTCGTGCAATAACCACTCTCACACAGCAGTGGCAGCACCAGCAGTGGAGGGTACATGAAGAGTGTTGGGGAGGGGGGGGGGGTGGACATAGAAAATAGTACTTCATTGTCGTAATGCAGAAAGTAGCACAGGTCACACCAATCTTCAAGAAAGGAAATAGGAGTAACCCATTGAATTACAGATCCATATCACTGAACTCAATTTGCAGTAGGATTTTGGAGCATGTACTATACTCGAACATTATGAATCACCAAGAAGAAAATCACTTATTTTTACATAACCAACACGGATTCAGAAAATATCGTTCTTGTGTAACACAGCTAGCACTTTATTCCCATGAAGTAATGAGTGCTGTCGGCAAGGGATCTGAGATCGATTCCATATTCCTAGATTTCCATGAGGCTTTTGATACCGTTCCTCACAAGCGACTATTAATCAAATTGCGTGATCATGGAGTATCGTATCAATTGTGTGACTGGATTCCTGATTTCCTCTCAGAGAGGTCACAGTTGGTAGTGATACACGGTAAATCATCGAGCAGAACAGAAGTGATATCCGGCGTTCCGCAAGGTAGTGTCACGGGCCCTCTGCTGTTCCTGATTTAGATAAATGACCTAGGTGATAATCTGAGCAGCCACCTTAGATTGTTTGCAGATGATGGTGTAATTTACCGTCTAGTAAAATCATCAGAGGATCTATTCCAATTACCAAATGATCTAGAGAGAATTTATGTATGGTGCGAAAAGAGGCAATTGGCAGCAAACAAAGAAAAGTGCGAGGTCATCCAGATGGGTACTAAAAGAAATCCGATAAATTTTCGGTATACGGTAAATCGCACAAATCTGAGGGCTGTCGGTTCCATTAAATGCCTAGGAATTACAATTGTGAGCAACTTAAATTGGAAAGACCACATAGATAATATTGTGGGGAAGGCGAAACAAAGACTGCGCTTTGTTGGCAGAACACTTAGAAGATGCGACAAACCCACTAAAGAGACAGCCTACATTACACTTGTCCGACCTCTGCTGGAATATTGCTGCGAGTTATGGGATCCTTACCAATTAGGGTTGACGGAGGACATCTAAAAAATGCAAAGCAGGGCAGCTCGTTTCGTGTTATCGCGCAATAGGGGTGAGAGTGTCACCGATATGATACGCGAGTGGGCTATCAGTCATTGAAACAAAGGCGGTTTTCTTTGCGTTGAAATCTATTTACGAAATTTCAATCAACGACTTTCTCTTCCGAATGCAAAAATATGTTGTTAACACCCACCTACGTAGAGAGAAATGATTATCATAATAAAATAAGAGAAATCAGAGCTCGAACGGAAAGATTTAGGTGTTCCTTTTTCCCACGTGCCATTCGAGAATGGAATGGTACAGAAGTAGTATGAAAGTAGTTCGATGAACCCTCTGCCTGGCACTTAAGTGTGAATTGCAGAGTAACCATGTAGATGTAAATGAAACGGAGAGATTTTTCTGAAGTCCAAAAGGGCATGATCATTGTCTTTCAGACCAAGTGCGGAAGCATTTCCGAAACGGTTGTTTCTAAACACTTTGCGTGGCGCCGTCGTTGCAAGGCAAAATGGCAGTACCCAAAACAGTCGAGGCAACTGTGGTGGACCACAGGTCGTAGATGGCAGGGGTGAAGGGCAGCTGCAGAGATGTGTACACGCAAATAGACGTGCAACTCTTGAACAACTGTCTGCCCAGAGGAACCAAGGGACTACCAACAGCGCCTCCTGAACGACCGTTCAGCGAAATTTGCTGCATATGGACCTCTGTAGCACGAGCCCGGTTCATGTACACATGTTGACTGCAGTTCATCAGCGACGAAGGCTGGAATCTACGAGCCACTACAGCAACTGGATGTCTTAAGTGGCGACAGGTGGTTTTTCAGATGTATCACATGTATGCTCCATCAGACCATGGAACAATCGAAGGGAGGGTTCGGGAAAGAGGAGGGATCGTCTTTCTCTGGAGAATGTTTTCGTGCCATTCCCTGGGTGATCTCGTCATTCTGGTTGGCACAGTGGATCGATACAAGTAATGCACCTGTCATTAAGTGAAACAACAAGTTCACTGTTACCAGTCACCGTTTTATTTTTATTTATTCCCACGACGCGTTTCGAAGGTTTAAACCTCCATCATCGGGTGGATTTACATTAGTTAGTATTACATTTGTGTGTGTGTTGTGTTACGAGTTTTGGAGGAACTTGTGGTACTGCCTAGTGGAGAAACAAGTCACTATTTCAGAATATGGTTAGGATTACTTTTGACAAAACAATTAACTGATATCTAATGGTAAACATTAAATAAGTAAACTAGAGTACCTCCAGTGGTCACAGGTTCCTTTTGCTGACGTAACACATCACATGTATACTGCCACATTTGTAAACAAATACGGCGTCTGGAATCAGCTGGGTGCAAGGTTCGTATAGCAGAAGAGAAGACATAATCGCAAAGTGCAAAGAATATACATCGTAACAACATTATTACAGAATAATTGTTTAAAGCATTTGGAGGTGTTTGTTTTGAGGTGTCGAATATATGTGTGTGTACTTCAGGTAGTATATAAATTCGATTTTGACAAGTTAAAACAGCTAAACATTCGTACTCGTTTATACAATCAGGTGAAATGTTAAAATGGCTTAAACTTTATACTTGTTAATAACAATTAGGTGAAATGTTACAGACTTGAATTACAATGATCATATTGGCAACAGTAGTAAAATCATCCATAAATGACACTCTTTGATTGGGATTAATAAACAGATGTGAGGGTCTGGAGGCAGAAAGAGAGGAAGAGAGAGGAAGTGTGTGTGTGTGAGAAGGAGAGAGAGAGAGAGAGAGAGAAAGATAGATAGAGAGAGAGGAAAGAGTGATTATATGAGAGCAAACATTTACATGGCAAGGAGTCTTAAGATTACATGTTGCATATATTAGCTGCCTAAAGGTTGGGGTAATAAATTGGTTAATACTATAAAATATGCAGATAGACATACATTTGTACCAGTAGTTGATGTACATACAGTTTTCAGCTGACATGGGGTACAAGCTGCTGGTGTGATGAATTATCTGTGAATGAGGTCAATCTCTTGTACTCTTGGCGGCAGTCAATATTTATGGTAAATATTAGGATGTGTGCACATGTGTGTGTGTGTGTGTGTGTGTGTGTGTGTGTGTGTGTGTGTGTGTGTGTGTGCATTTTTGCATTTTTAACAGTGTAGGCAGTTGCTGAAAACGGAGATGATACTGTTGTAAATATCGTCATTTTTGTCATTTAAGATGGATTCTGGTTGTTTCATTTGGTGTTTGTACATTTGGAGTGTTTCAAGGATGTCTGGTTTTCTGCCTTTTGGTTGGATGTGTAGGATGCTAATATTTGTGTTGTTAACACGGTGTTTTGTTTCATGCAGATGGGTAGCTATTGCTGATGTGTGGTATTTTTTGTTTTTTAGTGCTGCCATGAGTTCCTTGAACCTAATCTCAAATGATCCGCCTGTCTGGCCTATGTAGAAGCAGTCACAGTCCTGTGTGATGAAGTGGGTTTCGTGTGCAGATGTTGTGGGGTAACTTCTGTGAAGTTACACAGGCGTGTACAAAATTGAATGTTTGGACTGTGACTGCTTCTACATAGGCCAGACAGGCAGATCATATGAGATTAGTTTCAAGGAACTCATGGCAGCACTAGAAAACAAAAAATACCACACATCAGCAATAGCTACCCATCTGCATGGAACAAAACACCTTGTTAACAACACAAGTATTAGCATCCTACACATACAACAAAAAGACAGAAAACCAGACATCCTTGAAGCACTCCAAATATACAAACACCAAATGAAACAACCAGAATCCATCTTAAATGACAAAAATGAAAATATTTACAATAGTATCATCTCTGTTTTCAGCAACTGCCTACACTCTTAAAAATGCACACACACACACGCACGCACACACACACACACACACACACACACACACACACACACACACACACACATGTATGCACACATCCTAATATTTACCATAAATATTGACTGCCGCCAAGAGTACAAGAGATCGACCGCATTCACAGATAATTCATCACACCAACCGCTTGTACCCCTTGTCAGCTGAAAACTGTATGTACATCAACTACTGGTACAAATGTATGTCTATCTGCATATTTTATAGCATTAACCAATGTATTACCCCAACCTTCAGGCAGCTAATATATGCAACATGTAATCTTAAGACTCCTTGCCATGTAAATGTTTGCTCTCATATAATCACTCTTTCCTCTCTCTCTCTCTCTCTCTCTCTCTCTCTCTCTCTCTCCCTCTCTCTCTCCTTCTCACACACACACACTTCCTCTCTCTCTTCCTCTCCTTCTGCCTCCAGACCCTCACATCTGTTTATTAATCCCAATCAAAGAGTGTCATTTATGGATGATTTTACTACTGTAGCCAATATGATCATTGTAATTCAAGTCTGTAACATTTCACCTAATTGTTATTAACAAGTATAAAGTTTAAGCCATTTTAACATTTCACCTGATTGTATAAACGAGTACGAATGTTTAGCTGTTTTAACTTGTCAAAATCGAATTTATATACTCCCTGAAGTACACACACATATATTCGACACCTCAAAACAAACACCTCCAAATGCTTTAAACAATTATTCTGTAATAATGTTGTTACGATGTATATTCTTTGCACTTTGCGATTATGTTTTCTCTTCTGCTATACGAACCTTGCACCCAGCTGATTCCAGGAGCCGTGTTTGTTTACAAGTGTGGCAGTATACGTGAAATGTGTTACGACAGCAAAAGGAACCTGTGACCACTGGAGGTACTCAAATTTACTTATTTAATGTTTACCATTAGATATCAGTTAATTTTTTTGTCAAAAGTAATCCAAAACCATATTCTGAAATAGTGTCTTATTTCTCCATTAGGCAGTGCCACAAGTTCCTCCAGAACTCGTAACACGACACACACACAAATGTAATACTAACTAATGTAAATCCACCCGATGATGGAGGTTTAAACCTTCGAAACGCGTCGTGGGAATAAATAAAAATAAAACGGTGACTGGTAACAGTGAACTTGTTGTTTCATTTAATGTCAGTAACAGACACGGTAAAGCCTAATCTAAAAATGTTCGCATTTAAATGCATCTGTCATTGGGGTTCACCTCCACCCTACATGCATTCTGTTTTTCCCTCGACTTGATGGCATCGACTATCAGGACAATAGAATCGCTCACAAAGCTCTCAGAGTACATGCGTGATTTCGAGAGCGCCAGGATTAGTTTGCCGCACTCTCCTGCTCACCAAACTATCTGTGTTTAAACCAAATCGAGAATCTTTGGTGAAACGACGGTCATAGGGACAGGCCACAGGGGTCAGCACGCAAGGCTGGGGTTAACCTAGCGACAGAAACATCATTCACAGTTTACATGATGACAATTTATTTGTACAAGTTTTACCATTGAGGGCATGGACACAATTAAGAAAAATGCGTCACAACACTTAGTAAAGCAGATATTTTTAAGAATTTCAATAAACTTTAGATTTGAGAAAATATCCGCCTTGCGCTTATTAACCATCTGTCAATAACAATTTATTCCTTCGAGACGGTTTGAATAATATTTGCAATTTTAGTAAAATATGCGCCTTCCGCTTACCCAACTCCGTTAATAACCTTCCAATTAACAACTGTAATTAAGAAACACGTGCAATCGCGCTCACTAAGTCTTTAAGTAATAGGAATTCACGTTAGAAGATATTCAAGATCAAAACCCGTCACAGCGCTCAACAATTTGTTAATTAAATGTCAACAGGTCATTGCGAAGTAAGAGTATGTTCTAAACTTAAATCTTAACAGCCATCAGAATATAGGCAGATTTGTTTAAGAAAGTTAGACACATACAATAAAGTTTTTATTGCTTTACAGCTGCGCCCTCGAAACGTCAGCAGACCGCCATGAGATGGCTCCACCTATTCTATCACTGGTACGTCGGTCGGTCGGTTGGTCGGTCGGTCACTAAGAGAGCGGTGCCAGACCCGTGGCCGACCAGGGCAACGGAAACCTGACCTAAGCTCTCGCCCGCTATCTGGGATGATTACACAGGCCTATGGAGGGACTAAACTACAAGAGACTAAAATTCTAAATCAACAAATTGAAAACATAAGGATGAACAATCACAAATGGAGAACAAACTAATTCTGCTTAAGTGAGAATGACGTTCCTAAATTGATCTGCACAAACGGGTGTCTACACACATTAGCAGTGGCTCTGAATTTAAGCTACAACAAACCGGGAACTCAAACACAAGTGAGGCAATTAATATTGTTCCAGGAACATCAATAACGGTCACCAAACTCTAGGTAGAATATTAGGCTTACAAGGGCACAGCAATCTAATAGTAATGACTGTATAATACACTACCGGTCATTAAAATTGCTACACCACGAAGATGACATGCTACAGACGCGAAATTTAACAGACAGGAAGAAGATGCTGTGATATGCAAATGATTAGCTTTTCAGAGCATTCACGCAAGGTTGGCGCCGGTGGCGACACCTACAACGTGCTGACATGGGGAAAGTTTCCAACCGATTTCTCATACACAAACAGCAGTTGACCAGCATTGCCTGGTTAAATGTTGTTGTGATGCCTCGTGTAAGGAGGAGAAATGCGTACCATCACAAAACAATGGTTCAAATGGCTCTAAGCACTATGGGACTTAACACCTGAGGTCATCAGTCCCCTAGAACTTAGAACTACTTAAACCTAAATAACCTAAGGACATCACACACATCCATGCCCGAGGCAGGATTCGAACCTGCGACCGTAGCAGCAGCGCGGTTCCGGACTGAAGTGCCAAGAACCGCTCGGCCACACCGGCCGTCGTACCATCACATTTCCGACTTTCATAAAGGTCGGATTGTAGCCTATCGCGATTGCGGTTTATCGTATCGCGACGTTGCTGCTCACGTTGGTCGAGATCCAATGACTGTTAGCAGAATATGGAATCGGTGGGTTCAGGAGGGTAATACGGAACGCCGTGCTGCATCCCAACGGTGACATCGCGGTGAACGCACTTTGGAAGCGTGTATTCGTCATCGCCATACTGGCATATCACCTGGTGATGGTATGGGGTGCCATTAGTTACACGTCTCGGTCACTTTTTGTTCGCATTGACGGCACTTTGAACAGTGGACGTTACATTTCAGATGTGTTACGACCCGTGGATTTACCCTTCATTCGATCCCTGCGAAACCCTACATTTCAGTAGGATAATGCACGACCGCATGTTCCAGGTCCTGTATGGGCCTTTCTGGATACAGAAAATGTTCGACTACTGCCCTGGCCAGCACATTCTCCAGATCTCTCATCAACTGAAAACGTCTGGTCAATGGTGGGCGAGCAACTGGCTCGTCACAATACGCCAGTCACTACTCTTGATGAACTGTGGTATCGTGTTGAAACTGCATGGGCATTTGTACCTGTACACGCCATCCAAGCTCTGTTTGACTCAATGCCTCCTTATCAAGGCCGTTATTACGGCCAGAGGTGGTTGTTCTGGGTACTGATTTCTCAGGATCTATGCACCCAAATTGCGTGAAAATGTAATCACATGTCAGTTCTAGTATAATATATTTGTCCAATGAATACCCGTTTATCATCTGCATTTCTTCTTGGTGTAGCAATTTTAATGGCCAGTAGTGTAATTTGATATCACAATTTCCACTGCTCCCGAACATTGGCTATCTTCAGTGATGGCTTATCGCACCTCAACAAATGGCAGAATTCTTGTCCATAAGCTCCACTAGAACTTCGGAGTACCGCAGGACAATATCCTTTACATGTAAACATGCACTTATCAGACGAAATGTATCACCAGATTGAGAAACTGGTACTGACCATACGGGTTGCCGAGAAGTCCTGGATGGAAATCGGCACCTGAAGGTTGTCTCTCCTCTCAGCGGTGATGTCGGCGTCCAAACACCACACACGCCAACACGAAGGCAGCGACCCTACAAACCAGAGCACGGTCCCACTCCTCGGCTGCGCACACGCCACTCGCCGCATCCACTCCAGGTTCCTCACTGTCACTTCTCTCATAGAGCCGAGTTTATATCCCGTGGCCTCATTCGTTGCCGGGGTACCACTCGCGTTCCCTCCCAGACGTTCCTCATGCCACTAGCCAGCCAATTCTGCGTGCAAGGCTAGCGATATATCGAATCGAGCGCCACAGCTCCTATGGGACCACATCGATCGGTCTGTAAGCGCCATGGATCATCAACTGAGAAACCTGGCGCAGCTGATCGCGGCACTTGAGTTGGCAGTGCTCCACATCCTTGTAAGTAGTTTCCAGAACTTCACTGACTCTCTTCCTGCCCGTCTCGCAGTGTTACGCGCAGCTAAGGGTGGCTATTCCGGCTTTTGAGAGGTGGTCACGTTAATGTGAATCGACAGTGTATGTACCCCCATACCTGCCCGCTTGTATACAAACGTGTACACATACTTACCACCATTGTCATTATCCTGTCATCAGTATCGTCATTGTGACATTCACTGCTATACAAAGGTATTCTCTAGACTTGTTATACACTCCTGGAAATGGAAAAAAGAACACATTGACACCGGCGTGTCAGACCCACCATACTTGCTCCGGACACTGCGAGAGGGCTGTACAAGCAATGATCACACGCACGGCACAACGGACACACCAGGAACCGCGGTGTTGGCCGTCGAATGGCGCTAGCTGCGCAGCATTTGTGCACCGCCGCCGTCAGTGTCAGCCAGTTTGCCGTGGCATACGGAGCTCCATCGCAGTCTTTAACACTGGTAGCATGCCGCGACAGCGTGGACGTGAACCGCATGTACAGTTGAGGGACTTTGAGCGAGGGCGTATAGTGGGCATGCGGGAGGCCGGGTGGACGTACCGCCGAATTGCTCATCACGTGGGGCGTGAGGTCTCCACAGTACATCGATGTTGTCGCCAGTGGTCGGCGGAAGGTGCACGTTCCCGTCGACCTGGGACCGGACCGCAGCGACGCACGGATGCACGCCAAGACCGTAGGATCCTACGCAGTGCCGTAGGGGACCGCACCGCCACTTCCCAGCAAATTAGGGACACTGTTGCTCCTGGGGTATCGGCGAGGACCATTCGCAACCGTCTCCATGAAGCTGGGCTACGGTCCCGCACACCGTTAGGCCGTCTTCCGCTCACGCCCCAACATCGTGCAGCCCGCCTCCGGTGGTGTCGCGACAGGCGTGAATGGAGGGACGAATGGAGACGTGTCGTCTTCAGCGATGAGAGTCGCTTCTGTCTTGGTGCCAATGATGGTCGTATGCGTGTTTGGCGCCGTGCAGGTGAGCGCCACAATCAGGACTGCATACGACCGAGGCACACAGGGCCAACACCCGGCATCATGGTGTGGGGAGCGATCTCCTACACTGGCCGTACACCACTGGTGATCGTCGAGGGGACACTGAATAGTGCACGGTACATCCAAACCGTCATCGAACCCATCGTTCTACCATTCCTAGACCGGCAAGGGAACTTGCTGTTCCAACAGGACAATGCACGTCCGCATGTATCCCGTGCCACCCAACGTGCTCTAGAAGGTGTAAGTCAACTACCCTGGCCAGCAAGATCTCCAGATCTGTCCCCCATTGAGCATGTTTGGGACTGGATGAAGCGTCGTCTCACGCGGTCTGCACGTCCAGCACGAACGCTGGTCCAACTGAGGCGCCAGGTGGAAATGGCATGGCAAGCCGTTCCACAGGACTACATCCAGCATCTCTACGATCGTCTCCATGGGAGAATAGCAGCCTGCATTGCTGCGAAAGGTGGATATACACTGTGCTAGTGCCGACATTGTGCATGCTCTGTTGCCTGTGTCTATGTGCCTGTGGTTCTGTCAGTGTGATCATGTAATGTATCTGACCCCAGGAATGTGTCAATAAAGTTTCCCCTTCCTGGGACAATGAATTCACGGTGTTCTTATTTCAATTTCCAGGAGTGTATATTGCGTTCTTTCTATCCACCTTTCACTACGTCATCCTGTCAGTCTGTTCTCAGTGTGACAGAATTCTACCTTGTCCACCCACAGACTATTTGCTAGCCTACATGCCGAAACCACCTGCACTTAATTCAGTCGAAAGCAGTACCGTAATTGTAATATTTGCGACTTCAGTTTGTTTGCCTATCTGTTTGTCAGTTTTGCGTCTCCCAATGAACCCCAACAATGGTCTCTATATTGTTCGCTAAGCAAAGTTTTGGTTTCGAATGGTTTCTGCGTTAAATTTCACTGTCATAAGACAAAACTGATACTACTACTCAGTCACTTATTTTAAACTTTCCCTTGTTCATGCGCTGATATCAAACTCCGTTTTGAAATCATTTTGTCTTCCACGAAGAAACACTGTGTATTACCCCCCGCTTTTTTTTAAAAAAAAATCGTCCGTATTACCTGTCCAATTATTACGTGTGTATCTCTTTATGAAAAGGCGTCGTATTTCATTACGACAATAATTCTGGAACAGAGAGAAGTAGCATCCATTCTTTTTGGACATATACATGTTACCTCAAAAGTGTCTTTTCACATGGAACAGTTGTTGTGTTTCTGTGAAGTTACTCATCGTGTACTATCAGTAACCAATACGCTGATTTAGGCGTCAGAGTTCAGGCGTCCTGCATGTCGGATTTCTGACATTCCTGTAAAGCTTTTCCCCTCTTAGGTCACATATATCGCTCGGTTGCTACACTGGCCACTGTTTCTCTTATTGATCACTGGTATTTGGAGAGGCGCGGCTTCTGTAAGTTCGCTCCCTGGCAGGAAATTCAGCAGAGATGTCTCAGATGTCTCACTGACTGAGATGTAGTAGGTTGTCTGCGGAGAAGCGTGGTTCTATAGCCATTTCGGTTACTACACTGGCCACTGGAAAGTGTGTAACTGGTGATTGCAGCCACATAACGTAAACATCGCTCACAGATTAGGCCTGAGGCCTGTTCGAACTGTCCGGCTGATGCCTATAAGGCAGTAAGAGGAACGATCTTTGTTCGTGAGACATGAGATCAGCATCTCACGAATTCCTCCAGCCGTTATTGCCATTAGATGAAAGTTGATGGTGCCACTTTACTCAAGCGGCACCTCATTCGGCCTCATGAAGCTGACTGGACCCCGTTCCATACCCCTCTACTTCAAGAAAAATCTGAGCTGGTACCGACAGTCGAACCCAGAACCTTCCGCACCAAAAGCGACTATGCTGATCAGCCGAATGTGGCTGTCGATTACATCAAAGCTTGTTATAATCATCTGTGTCTATTTCTACATATCCTGAGACACTCCAGCAATATACTGAGGAGATTCGCACCGCAATCACGACATTGGAATTGTCAGTAACTGAGGAGGAAGTCGTTGAAAATATTTTGGAAGGCCTGAAGACAGGTCACGATTGGTGCTTTTGCGGAGACCCACCACCTTTTCAGAGTTAGATTAATTAGTGTGTAAAATGAAGATAATACACTTCACTCATGAGAAATGGAGCTCTGAAAGACAAGTGAAATGAGAACATGTGGAAAGAGTTCAGAGGGAGAGGGGTAGGGAAGCGGTTCTATCAAAGGCTACAGGTTGTTTCCGTTGTGATGATAATAATCGTTTTGTATACCACTGTCCTCTGCAGCATAGGGAGCGTCCGAACGGCTGACGCTAGAAATGTGGGCGTCCTAAGGGGCCTTTACCACCAAAACGGTGTAACCGTATCAGGGTCGTTCTGACCTTTTGTTGGTGCTTATATCAGTCATGAACCCGTCTGTACCCCTATAGATTCAGGAGGTACTGTTTCTCTTATTGATCAATGGTATTTGGAGAGGTGCGGCTTCTGTAAATTCGCTCCCTGGCAGGAAATTCAGCAGAGATGTCTCGCTGACTGAAATGTAGTACGTTGTCGGCAAAGAAGCGTGGCTATACAGCCATTTCCGTGGCCAGTGGAATTAACACTCGTCAAAGGGGTATCAGTTAATCTGCTAATAGGCTGTAACTTCCTGCAGTGAACGGAATTAATTATGCTGACAAGAGCTTTTCCTTTAAATTTTTTCCTGGCAAGAATTTTAAGCTGAGTACTTGCCAAACTGTCCACGGGGTTAATACTGAGTTCCAGGCCAGTCATTTGGGGGATTGCGAAGCTGTTGGCAGTGCTTGGGCGTTTTCCTCATGTACTGAGCAATAAGCTGGGAGTAACTAACAGAATCCAGTATAACACAAAGGCGATGGATAATATTCCGGTTCACCTTCCTCCATATGAACATTTAGACAGCTGATTGATAACATGTTCAGCGAGGGCGTGATGCGGTCTTCAACCTCGACCTATGCGCCCCCCATCTTTCTGCTAACGAAGGGGTAAGCTAGTAGTTGTCGTCCGATGGCGAATTATAGAATTCTCAACCATAAAGTCACCATTAACATTTTGATTAATTATTAACATTGGCGGCCGAAGACTTTCGGCATAAGATGTCACCCACATTCCACCAACGGCCTTGTAAAAGAGGGGGGAGAAGCGGACAGAGGTTCACGGCACTCTCTTGCCCTAGGAATGGGAAACTGCCCCTAAAGACGGAACAATCAGCAATGATCAACGGTATGAGGAGGCAGAAGGCAATGGAAACCACTGCATTAAAGGCACCTAACGTGTATCCACAGGACACGTGGACTGTAATTGAAAAAGTGTCATGATGATCTCTCCAGTGCGAAAGATTCCGGAATAGTCCCCCATTTGGATCTCCTGGAGGGGACTGTCGAACGGGAGGAGACCATGAGAAAAACATTAAATAATGAACGAAAGGATTACATTCCACGAGTCGGGGCGTGGAATGTCAGAAACTTGAACATAGTAGGGAAGCTAGAAAATCTGGAAAGGGAAGTACAAAGGCTCAATCTAGATATAGTAGGGGTCAGTAAATTGAAATGGAAAGAAGACACGGATTTCTGGTCAGACGAGCGTAGGGTAATATCAACAGCAGCAGAAAATGGTTTAACAGGAGTATGATTCGTTATGAATATGAAGGTAATGCAGAGGGTGTGCTGCTGTGAGTACTCCATTGATAGTGTTCTTTTCAGAACCGACAGCAAAGCAACGCCGACAACGATAGTTCAGGTATACATGCCGACGTCGCAAGCTGAAGACGAAGAGATACAGAAAGTGTGTGAGATACTAAAAGGGTGATATAATATGTAAAGGGAGATCAAAATCTAATAGTCATGGGGGACTGAAATATAGTTGTACGGGAAGGAGTGGAAGAACAGGCTAGAGAAGATTATGGGCTTGGGGCAAGAAATGAGAGAGGAGAAACACTAGTTGAGTTCTGTAATAAATTTCAGCTACTAATAACAAATACCCCGTTCAAGAATCACAAGAGCAGGAGATATACTTGGAAAAGACCGGATGATACGGGGACATTTCAATTAGATTACATCCTGGTCAGGCAGAGATTCCGAAATCAGATACTGATTTGTAGGGCATACCCGGGAGCAGACACAGACTCACATCCCAATGTAGTAGTGATGAAGGGTAGACTGAAGTTTAAGAGAGTAGTGAGGAAGAATCAATTTGCAAAGAAGTGGGATACGGAAGTACTAAGGAATGACGAGATAAGCTTGATGTTCTCTAAGATTATAAGTACAGAAATAGCTCAGTAGGCAGTACAGTTGAAGAGGAATGGATATCTCATAAAAGTCCAATCACGGAAGTTGGAAAGAAAAACATAGGTACAAAGATCGTAGCCGCGAAGAAACCATGGGTAATAGAAGCAATACATCAGATGATCGATGAAAGAAGGAAGTACAAAAATATTCAGGGAAATTCAGTAATACAGAAATAAAAATCTCTGAGGAATGAAATAAATAGAAAGTGCAGGGAAACTAAGACGAAATGGCTGCATGAAAACAGTGAAGAAATCGAAAAAGAAATGATTGTGGGAAGGACTGTGTTAGCATGCAGGAAAGTCAAAACAACCTTCGGTGAAATTAAAAGCAAGGGTGGTAACATTACGAGCACAATAGGAATTCCACTCTTAATGCAGAGGAGAGTGGATAGGTGGAAAGAGTACTTTGGAGGCCTCTATGAGTGGTAAGATTTCTCTAATGTCGTAGAAGAAGAAACAGGAGTCCATTTAGAAGAGACAGGGGATCCAGTGTTAGAATCGGAATTTAGGAGAGGTTCGGAGGACTTAAGATCAAATAACGCAGAAGGGATAGATAACAATCAATCAGAAATTCTAAAATCATTGGAGGAAGTGGCGAAAAAACGACTATATACGTTGGTGTGTAGACTGTACGTGAGCCGTGCGAGGCTCGTATTCCCGCCATCATGTATTTTACACGCTGTTTTTAACGTACTTCCACCTCACTACGTCAATTTTAATTACTACTGCCACTGGGTTGCTGCTTTGCCTGACTGTGAGCGGCGTTAGCAACGCGTATCGACATATCCCCTCTCATAGTATCTTTGCTCGAGTGCTATTATTTCCCGGTCGTTGTCTGTCCAAAGGAGTTCGGATAGCGAGTTCGGGCTGCCAGTCACTTGGAACGCGTCTGGAGCGCAGTCCAGACCTGCCAGTCGGGGAGTTGCAATGCGGCACTAGTGCAGTCGGTTTGGGGCAGCAGTGAGGTCTGCGTCGACATGGCTCGCCCGACCATCGCCGCCACGCATCACTTGAGCCGGCCCACGGTCTTGGTGCATCGTCGGTCGGTTGTCCTAGCGGACGACGCGTTTTGGCTCGCATTTGTTCATGAGTCGGCTGTGTGTGTGTGTGTGTGTGTGTGTGTGTATGTGTGTTAAATCAGTATTTCGTATCCGTGGATAATTCCTATTTTGTTTTATTTAAACAAAAGTTGGTTAAGTAAATTCAAAATTTCTATTACAAATTGCATTCTGTAATTTAGTTGGATGAGTTAGGGATTACCGGGGCTACCTGAGGACTGGAGCTATTCTGATTGGCTGCCTAACCGTCAGCCAACAGGAACCAAGCAATAGGAAGATGATCGTTGCAGCGCCATATATCATCATGTGTCTGCGGAGCATGTATGAGAATATAGATGTCATGTTCCAATTTCTGATTCATTAGAAACAAAGTAATGAAAACACTGTTCCGTTTACCAAACTCTTTCCTTTTCAGTCTTATTATTCCGTTTACTTTAAACTTGTTTCATCAGATTCAACCATACCTCCTTGATCATTTACACTGTAACAGTAACCTATTTTCGTGTTACCAACGCCGGCCGGTGTGGCCGAGCGGTTCTAGGCGCTTCAATCTGGAACCGCGCGACTGCTACGGTCGCAGGTTCGAATCCTGCCTCGGGCATGGATGTGTGTGATGTCCTTAGGTTGGTTAGGTTTAAGTAGTTCTAAGTTCTAGGGGACTGATGACCTTAAATGTTAAGTCCCATAGTGCTCAAAGCCATTTGAACCATTCGTGTTACCAAAAAACAAGGAAGAGATTTTTCAGTTTGACTGCTTTTTGAGTAATTCTGGAAAACAGAAAGGGTGAAACCTTAATTTCTTGAAAGCGAATAATTTTGAATAGTCCTTTGGAATAGCTTCAATTAGTTGCTGGAGTTGAAATTTGACTTTGGCCGCAAAATTTTCCACTAACTGTCCTTGCATAAGCGGAAACGACGAGGACAAAACTGCAAGCGCCCAGGTCCGCACACCATGGATAAAATCCAAATATACTGAATGTCGTAGGAGAAACGTCGATACAGCAATATGATTGCCACTACCAAAGTGCCTTACAATCCAGTGTCTGATTTGTGAATCTGTATCTCACCCTAATGGCCTAATGTAATCTAACTGAAATCTCCCCGTTTTATCCGGTCTTTTCCAAGTATACCTCCTCCTCTCGTGATTCTTGTACAGGGTATTCGTTATTACTAGCTGAAATTTGTTAAAGAACTCAATTAGTCTTTCTCCTCTCGCATTCCTCGTCCCAAGCCCATATTCTCCTGTACCCATTTCTCCTACTCCTTTACCTACAATTGCATTCAAGTCCCCCGTGATTATTAGATTTTCGTCTCCCTTAACGTTCTGCATTACCCTATCAATATCCTCATATACTTTCTCTGTCTCTTTACCTTTAACTTGCGACGTCCGTATGTATACCTGAACTATCGTTGTCGGTGTTGGTTTGCTATCGATTCTGATAAGAACAATCCTATCACTGAACTGTTCACAGTAACATATTCATTGCCATGTCTTCCTGTTCATAATGTATCCTACTCCCGTTATACCATTTTCTGCGGCTGTTGATATTACCCTTTACTCATCTGACCAGAAATCCTTTTTCTCCTTCCATTTCAGTTCACTGACTGACTGAATATATCTAGATTGAGCGTTTGCATTTCCCTTTTAACATTTTCTGGCTCCCCTACCACATTCAAGCTTCCGACATTCTGCTTCCCGACTCGTAGAACTTTATCCTTCCAGTGGTTATTCAGTCTTTTTCTCCTGGTCATCTTCTCGGAGATGCGAATGTGAGACTATCCGGGAATCTTTTTCCAATGGAGAGATCATCACGACGTTTTTTCAGTTAGAGGCCACATGTCCTGTAGATACACGTCATGTGTCTTTAATACAGTGGCTTCCATTGCCTTCTGCATCCCCCTTCCGTTGATCATTGCTGATTCTTCAGTGTTTGGAGGCAGTTGGCCACCCCCAGGACAAGAAAGTTCCCCGAACGTCTGTCCGCTCCTCCAACCTCTTTGATAAGGCCATTGTCAGAATGAGGGTGACTTCTTATGCAGGAATTCTTGGGCCGCCAATGCTGATTATTAATCAAAATTTAAGCAGTGGCGGGTTTCAAACCCGGAACCTAGGAGGTATTTTGTTTAGGAGGCAAAGATCCTAGACCACGAGTGCGAAATATATTGAACATCCGATAGCTTATAATTATCGATATTACGCCAAGTAAGAGATTATGTATCGGGTGGAGAACATAATCTCGGCTTGTAACCCGACGGGACATCTCACATTCCTTCCATCGTAATGTCGTTCGAAAGGATGTAGGCCATTATGTCTCACAAACATAAAGATATAAATCAACAGAAACCAATTTTCGAAAAAAAACAGGTGTATGCATTGAGGTGACAGCTGTCATGGGATTCCTGCTTATATCGTGTCGGATCTCTGTTTGTCCTGCATAGTGCAGCAGTTGACGTGGCATGGACTCCACAATTGGTTGGAAGACCCCTGAAGAATTACTAAGTCAAACTGCCTCTATACCCGTCCATAATTGCGAAAGTGTTGCCGGTTCAGAATTTTGTTCACGAACTTAATTATCGATTATGCACCATGTCGGACCATCTGGGTGGCCAAATCATTAGCTCGAGCCATCCAGAATTTTCTTCAATCAAATCGTGGCCAATTGTGTGCCAGTGACATGGCTCATTGTCATCCATAAAAATTCCATCGTTGTTTGGAAACATGAATGGCTGCAAATAGTCTTCAAGTAGCCGAAAACAACCATTTCCAGTCAGTGATCGTTTCGGTTGGACTAGAGGACCTAGTTCATTCCATCTAAACTCGGCCCACACCATTATGGAACCATTATCACCTTGCACAGTGCCTTGGTGACAACCTGGATCCATGGTTTCGGTGAGTCTGTGCCACAGTCGAATCCTACCATCAGCCCTTACCAACTGAAATGGGGACTCATCCGACAACATCGCTGTTTTCCAGTCGTCTAGGGTCCAACCGATGTGGTCACGAGCCCAGCAGAGGCACTGCAGGTTATGCCGTTCTATTAGCAGCGGCACTCGCGTCAGTCGTCTGCTGCCATAGCCCATTAACGACAAATTTCGCCCCAGTGTCCTAAGGGATGCGTTCGGCGTACGTCCCACATTGATTTCCGTGGTTATTTCGTGTCGTGTTGCTTGTCTGTTAGCACTGACAACTCTACGCAGATGCCGCTGCTCTCGGTTGTTAAGTGGAAGCCATTAGCTTTTGCGTTGTCTGTGGCAGCGAGGTAATGGATGAAATGTGGTATTCTCGTCACACTCACGACACTGTCGATCTCGGAATACTGACTTCCCTAAAAATTTAAGAAACGGTATTTTCCATGCGTCAAAAACTCCAGCTACCATTCCGCATTCGGAGTCCGTTAATTCCCAGCGTGCGGCCATAATCACGTAGGAAACCTTTTCACATGAATCGCCTGAGGTACAAATGACAGCTCCTCCCGCTAGTGCACTGTCCTTTTGTACCTTGTGCACGCAATACTACCGTCATTTGTACATGTGCATATCGCTGTCCCATGACTTTTGTCATCTCAGTTGAGAAAAGCATTGTGCGGGGAAATACACTACTGGCCATTAAAATTGGTACGCCAACAAGAATGCAGATGATGAACGGGTATTCATTGGACAAATATATTATACTAGAACTGACATGTGATTACATTTTCACGCAATTTGGGTACATAAATCCTGAGAAATCAGTACCCAGAACAACCACCTCTGGCCGTAATAACGGCCATGATACCCCTGGGTATTGAGTCAAACAGAGCTTGGATGGCATGTACAGGTACAGCTGCCCATGCAGCTTCAACGCAATACCACAGTTCATCAAGAGTAGTGACTGGCGTAATGTAACGAACCAGTTGCTCGACCACCATTGACCAGACGTTTTCAATTGGAGAGAGATCTGGAGAATGTGCTGGCCAGGGCAGCAGTCGAACATTTTCTGTATCCAGAAAGGCCGTACAGGACCTGCAACATTCGGTCGTGCATTATCATGCTGAAATGCAGTGTTTCGTAGGGATCGAATGAAGGGTACAGCTAAGGGTCGTAATACATCTGAAATGTAACGTCCACTGTTCAAAGTGCCGTCAGTGCGAACAAGAGGTGACCGAGAGCTGTAACCAATGGCACCCCATATCATCACGCCGGGTGATACGCCAGTATGGCGATGACGAATACACGCTTCCAATGTGCGTTCACCGCGATGTCGCCAAACACGGATGCGACCATCATGATGCTGTAAACAGAACCTGAATTCATCCGAAAAAATGACGTTTTGCCATTCTTGCACCCAGCTTCGTCTTTGAGTACACCATCGCAGGCGCTCCTGTCTGTGACGCAGCCTCAAGGGTAACTGCAGCCATGGTCTCCGAGCTGATAGTCCATGCTGCTGCAAACGTCGTCGAACTGTTCGTGCAGATGGTTGTTGTCTTGCAAACGTCCCCATCTGTTGACTCAGGGGTCGAGACGTAGCTGCACGATCCGTTACAGCCATGCGGATAAGACGCCTGTCATCTCGACTGCCAGTGATACGAGGCCGTTTGGATCCATCACGGCGTTCCGTATTACCCTCCTGAACCCACCGATTCCATATTCTCCTAACAGTCGTTCGATCTCGACCTACGCGATCAGCAATGTCGGAACCGCAATCGCGATAGGCTACAATCCGACCTTTATCAAAGTCGGAAACATGATGGTACACATTTCTTCTCCTTACACGAGGCATCACAACAGCGTTTCACTAGGCAACGCCGACCAAGTGCTGTTTGTGTATGAGAAATCGGTTGGAAACTTTCCTCACGTCAGCACGTTGTAGGTGTCGCCACTGGCGGCAACCTTGTGTGAATGCTCTGAAAAGTTAATCATTTGCAAATCACAGCATCTTCTTCCTGTCGGTTAAATTTCGCGTCTGTAGCACGTCATCTTCGTGGTGTAGCAACCTTAATGTCCAATAGTGTACGTTATGTTTAAATCGTGTAATGTATTTCTTGGGGGAAATAAAGTCGAGACTTAGAAATACAGGCGGCGCTGACGAGACCTGAAGGTTACTGGATGCCCGACTACATGCCTGACGCCGCTCACTGCGCGATGCCTGACAGGAGGTGATCCCGCGGACACGGCGAGCCGAGAGAGCCGCCTGCGCGAGAAGCGGACAGCCGTCCGCAGAGGAGGCTGACGAATTTCCCCGGAGACAGCTGGTGACGGACACTGGCTGGCTGGCGCGGCCGCCCCACGTGGGTCGATCGCGCCATCTCACAGCCTCTGACCTCGCAGCACCCTCGGCGAGGGAGTGAGAGCCTTTCTCGGACGCAAAAGGCTGTTACTAGGATTTGGTCTCCACGCTTTAGTAACTGACTGGTCTCCTCCTGCGAATGATCGACAGTGCACCTATAGCTGATACTCGTTTCTTTTTTTTAAAAAAAAAAAAAAAAACACAGAAGAAGAAGAAAGGCAGATACGAAATTATATATCCACACACAAGGTCTTTCAGTATTATATGCTGACCAGTCGAGAAAGATTTTGGCGGCAAATAAATAGGAAAACGTATATGCTAAATGCAGTCCAAAAATTTTGCTGAGAAACTAAGGGCCTTGAAAGGTAATAATTACTAATGAGTTATTCACCGCTAAATTGGAAATCAGCTGAACAGCCCATAAACCCAAGTTGCTGAAAATACAGAAGATACAGAAGAATGGGAGAGAGCACTGAGGATTCGTTTGGTACTGAACTGTTTGGCTTTAGGAAAGATAAAGCCATCAGGAAGATAGTTCTCAAGTGACTCTCGCTAACGAGGCAAGACACCTGCTCTGATTAAAAAGGGAATAAGGTAAGGATGCAGTCTTTGTCCCCTACTGTTATACAACAAAGAAGAAGTAATGGAAATAAAAGAAACCTTAAGGACGGTTTTAAAATTTAGGGTGAAAGCTCGTCAATGGCTAAATTCGCTGGTGACGTTGTGTACTCAGTGAAAGTGAGGAATAATTACAAAACCAGTCGAATGACCCGGCCGCTGTGGCCGAGCGGTTCTAGGCGCTTCAGTCCGGAACCGTGCTGCTGCTACGGTCGCAGGTTCGAATCCTGCCTCGGGCATGGATGTGTGTGATGTCCTTAGGTTAGTTAGGTTTAAGTAGTTCTAAGTCTAGGGGACGGATGACCTCAGGTGTTAAGTCCCATAGTGCTTGGAGCCATTTGAACCTGTTGAATGGAACTAACCGACTATTGAATACGGTATGTCGACTGAGAGTACACCAAAGAAAGACGAAAGTAAAGAAGCTCAGCAGAAATCAGGAATGTGATTACCAATAAAGTGAACATCAGGACTAATATTGGAGTATGTCAAAGCAAATATTTGAAAATTTTACCGAATCCATGATGGTTTCATTTGGCACAAAGGGAAAGGTATATATTAGGCTGAACTGGTTTAGCGATGGAGGCGTCGACGTAGCTGGCTGCATCATACAGTCAGAAGATGTGTGGAAAAAAAGAAGTAGTGAAACAAGCAGACGTTAATAGCAGAGCGTCGCACACAACATTTGCATTAAATGTTAGTACATGCCCGCGAAACTGGATAGCACTTTTTCTCTTCGACGTGAAGTAATGTCACATAACGTGTTAACAAACAGCGTGTAAAAAAGTAATGAAAACATTGTTGTAAGCGCCATTTTTTAGGTGGAAAGCGAATAGGTTGTTGCCTGTAAGTTAGGCAGCCAACATGACAATGATCCAATGACAGCATCTGGCACCAAGAAGCAATACGGGCATATCGTTATCATGTGCACACCCTACATTGTAACCGCAGAATGATAACTCCGAAAAAATATGGATTTTCCGTGGTCCAGAGATGATAACGATTCTTCTACGAAGAGCAGTTAGACGATTGACCCAGTGTCTTCAACAGGTGCTGGGAGCAATGGTAGCAAATGTATTCACTGCTGGATGCGAACCAGATTGTCCATAGCAGTGAACTCGTCAAACAGTTTTGACACTTGAGATAAGAGGTAAAATGATGATAACAAGCCTAAGGATGTTTTGAACACCATAATGTGTTACTAGACATGCTCCTGTTGGTAGTGGTACAGTCATACACACTACTGCAAGTAAAGTCGTGGTAAGTCCGAAAACCACACAATCAGCAATTTATCACCCACCAGATGCAATGTGAGACACGAGTTTTTTTCCACTACAGGGACATGTGGACAAACGTCATGTGATATATCAACAGAAAATAGATCGTGAATAGCTATCCGATAAATAGCGAAGAGTCTAACGTAAAAAGCGGACTGCCACTACGTCTACCGCTCACAACGGAGCAATAAGGAGTTGTAATCATGCATCTCATAAAGTTAAATATTTCGTTAGCTTTTCTGCATTCAGTGGTACTGATACAACTATACAGCCTATGATTACAGTATACCTGTGCATGTTGTAATTAGTCGAATCTTGTCTTCTCGGTACCTAACAAAGAGATACGTGAGAGGAGTGTAGCATATTCCTACATTCCTCTCTTAAGACTGTTTCTCGAAACCAGATAAATTTTTTCCCGTAGTGGTTGGCGTCTATCAGCACACTTGATCGGCATTCTACGACTGGTCAGACAACTTTTTTATAAGAAACGTTCTTAGTATACGTCATTTTCCCAATATTCCCACAATGAATCGAATTATGGACTCTGCTTCACAGACAACTCTGGTTATCAGTCTGTTTCATATCTTTACTAATTACTAAACCCAGGTATTTTAATGAGCTGACTGGTTCCATTTGTGACTCATTCATATTGTACACGTAGGATACTGTATATTTCTCGATTTGTAAAGTCCACAGTTTTACATTTATAAGCATTTAAAGCAAGCTGCCAATCTTTGTACCAGTTTGAAATACTATAAAGATCTGAGTTAATATGTGCACAGATTTTTTCAAACAGTACTTCCTTACTGAAAAAGTCCAAGATGAACATTAATGTTATCTTCCAGGACATTAATACTCTATATGAACAGTAAGAGTCCCAAAACACTTTCTTGAATCACGTCTCAGGTTATCTACATTTGTCGATGACTCTCCATCCAAGATAAAACGCTTAAAACGCTTCGTCTTCCCTACCAAGAAATCCTCAGTCCAGTCCATATATTACTTTTCACATAATAAGCGTTGGTATGATTCTGAGTCAAATGCTTTTCGGAAATGAAACTTTAATCTAGCTTCACCAGTCAGCTCCCTAAATCTCTTATGATGGACAATTACCTTGAAAGATGACGAAACTGACAGTTTCGTCGACTATCAAGTATCGATATTTGAGATGAAAGTTATATAGAGTGATGTTTAGACAAAATTAATTTGGTTTAAAAATAGACTATTTCTTTATTTTTATTAAAGATTATCCGACAGTGATTGCCATTACATGAAGTACTTATGTTGTTGTTGTTGTTGTTGTTGTCTTCAGTCCTGAGACTGGTTTGATGCAGCTCTCCATGCTACTCTATCCTGTGCAAGCTTCTTCATCTCCCAGTACTTACTGCAAACCTACATCCTTCTGAATCTGCTTACTGTATTCATCTCTTGGTCTCCCTCTACGATTTTTACCTTCCGCGCTGCCCTCCAATGCTAAATTTGTGATCCCTTGATGCCCCAGAACATGTCCTACCAACCGGTCCCTTCTTCTTGTCAAGTTGTGCCACAAACTCCTCTTCTCCCCAATTCCATTCAATACCTCCACATTAGTTACGTGATCTACCCATCTAATTTTCAGCATTCTTCTGTAGCACGACATTGCAAAAGCTTCTATTCTCTTCTTATCCAAACTATTTATCGTCCACGTTTCACTTCCATACATGGCTACACTCCATACAAATACTTTCGGAACGACTTCCTGACACTTAAATCAATACTCGATGTCAACAAATTTCTCTGCTTCAGAAACGCTTTCCTTACCATTGCCAGTCTACATTTTATATCCTCTCTACTTCGACCGTCAACAGTTGTTTTTCTCCCCAAATAGCAAAACTCCTTTACTACTTTAAGTGTCTCATTTCCTAATCTAATTCCCTCAGCATCACCCGACTTAATTCGACTACATCCCATTATCCTCGTTTTGCTTTTGTTGATGTTCATCTTATATCCTGCTTTGAAGACACTGTCCATTCCGTTCAACTGCTCTTCCAAGTCCTTTGCTGTCTGTGACAGATTTACAATGTCATCGGCGAACCTCAATGTTTTTATTTCCTCTCCATGGATTTTAATACCTACTCCGAATTTTTCTTTTGTTTCCTTTACTGCTTGCACAATATACAGATTGAATAACATCGGGGAGAGGGTAACAAACCTGTCTCACTCCCTTCCCAACCGCTGCTTCCCTTTCATGCCCCTCTACTCTCATAACTGCCATCTGGTTTCTGTACAAATTGTAAATAGCCTTTCGCTCCCTGTATTTTACCCCTGCCATCTTTAGAATTTGAATGAGAGTATTCCAGTCAACATTCTCGAAAGCTTTCACCAAGTCTACAAATGCTAGAAACGTAGGTTTGCCTTTCCTTAATCTATTTTCTAAGATAAGTCGTAGGGTCAGTATTGCCTCACGTGTTCCAACATTTCTGCGGAATTCAAACTGGTCTTCCCCGAGGTCGGCTTCTTTTTTCCATTCGTCTGTAAAGAATTCGCGTTAGTGTTTTGCAGCTGTGACTTATAGGCGTTTTATTTCTTGAGATTACTTTTGGCTGGGTTGGCAGTTTCACTGATAGACAGCAGATCAAAGAGAGCCAATGAGCACCATAACTTAACGCAGATTGTAAAGGTGATGACAACAACAGATGGGACAGCGTTTGGCGGAGGCCGTTGATTGCACTGAACAGGGTGAGTGGACGCCCGTCGCAAGCCGACACAATGCTGACAGCAGGTGACGCTGTCGTTGGAATTCTGCATGAGATGACTGTCGCTTTCACGTTCCTAAAGCATTGTTCCTGCTGAGGGGCGTTGCAAAGTACAGTACAGTCCCGGAAGGTGGGCAACAATGAACCTTGGGTGGTTAATGCAGAGACGACGGCCCCAGTCTTTCGATAGGAGAACAATACACCGAAGGACACTATGCAGGCTCTGTGAAAGCTACAGGTATTTATGGCTGTATGCTGTCAACAGAACAAAGCAGGCAAAGTGTGGGAATTCTATAAGTGTGAGATTGCAACTTTCTCGTACCAAAAAACCTTTAACTGGACCCTCATATATATACTGAAGAGCCAAAGAAACTACTACACCTGTCTAACATAGTATAGCTCCCCCCCCCCCCTCCTCCCCCCCCCCCCCAGAGCACGCAGACGTCCCGCAACACGACGTGGCATGGACTCGACTAACGTCTCAAGTAGTGCTGGAGAGAAATGACACCATGAATCCTGAGGGCTGTCCATAAATCCGCAAGAGTACAGTGGCGGGGGGGGGGGGGGGGGGGGGGGGGGGAGATCCCTTCTGAATAGCACGTTGCAAGGCAACCCATAATAAGGTTCATGTCTGGGGAGTTTTGGTGGCCAGCGAAAGTGTTTAAACTCAGAGGAGTGTTCCTGGAGCCACTCTCTCTCAATACTGGACGTGCGGAATGTCCTGCTGGAAGTGTCCAAAGCCGTCGGAATGCACAATGGACACGACTGGATGCAGGTAGTCAGACAGGATGCTTACGTACGTGCCAGCTGTCAGAGTTGTATGTAGACGTATCAGGGGTCCCATATCGCACCTGCTGCACACGCCCCACACCACTGCAGAGCCCTCCCAGCGTGAACAGTTCCCTGCTGACATGCAGGGTCCATGGATTCATGAGGTTGTCTCCAAACCCGTACACGTCCAACCGCTCGATACAATTTGAAACGAGACTCGTCCGACAAGGCAACATGTTTCCAGACATCAACAGTTCAATGTCGATGTTGACGGGTCCAGGAGAGGTGTAAAGCATTGTGTAGTGCAGTCATCAAGGGTACACAAATGGGCCTTCGACTCCGAAAGCCCATACTATTATTTTTCGTTGAGTAGTTCGCACGCTGACACTTGTCGATAGCCCAGCATTGATATTTGCAGCAATTTGCGAAAGGATTGCACTTCTGTCACGTTGAGCGATTCTCTACAGTCGTCGTTGATTCCGCTCTTACAGGAGCTTCGGATATTTGAAGTTTTACTTGATTCCTGGTATTCACGGTACACTCGTGAAATGGTCGTACTGGAAAATTCCCTCTTCATCGCTGCCTCGGATATGCTGTGTCCCATGGCTCGCGCGCCGACTATAACAGCTCATTGAAACTCACTTAAATCTTGATAACCTTGTAGCAGCAGTAACTGATCTACTAACTGCAGCCTACACTTGTTGTCTTATATAGGCGTTGCCGACCGCAGCGCCATATTCTGCCTGTTTACGTATCTCTATATTTGAATAAACATGCCTATACCAGTTTCTTTGGCGGTTCAGCGTACAAAGAAGATAGGAATCTTTGGAGGCTTGTGGAAAACAA
Source organism: Schistocerca americana (assembly GCF_021461395.2). Taxonomy (NCBI): domain Eukaryota; kingdom Metazoa; phylum Arthropoda; class Insecta; order Orthoptera; family Acrididae; genus Schistocerca; species Schistocerca americana. The sequence goes on along the minus strand of NC_060122.1, from coordinate 744,329,282 downwards.
CATGCTAAAATGCTCCATTGAGGCACCGGCAGGACAGAGCCAGAACACATTCCCTTCTTTAGCTTCAGGCCTCTGGCCGCTAAAATGAGGAAATATCATCAGTCAGCCTGGTCTGACCTAGTAGTCCTGGAAAAAATATTGAGAAGTTGGAGGACGCTGCACGAGAATTGACTGTTGTGAATGGATGACTGCTACTGATAGGTTAGGATTGGCTCTTCAAGAAGGGGCGAATGTTGCGAGGGTAGACAGGAGGAACTAAGATGGCACTTCGTCCGCTACTTGTGAGAGCATCACTTGGAATTCTGCTCTCAGAATTCGGTGTGAAAAGTACTCATTTCACTTCGCAGCTCCAACTGGAGAATGATGTGAAGTTTGCGTTAGGTAGCTTTTCGAGATTCACAGCCATCGTTTACAAAGGACACCAGGATCTGTTACAAAGAATGGTAAGATCTGCAACCGGCTTCGGTGTGTATAGAGCGCAATGTACTCAGTAAACGTTAGAGTGTTAATGAGTAGGAGGAAGACGCCCTTCTCAGGTGCACAATTTTACGTACTCAAATTTTGGCAATCACTGTCGTCAGAAGGCGGAAACGGATTAATGTGCTAATAATGTAGTAATCTACCTATCGGTTCCTTGTCTTGAATCTCGGCCAGCCTTAGTCATTTACGGCTGTTTCATGCTCTTGTGATGGTGTGTCGGTGAACAGGATGTTATTAAAATATATTCCTGTTATGCTTCAGTGCAACTACAGCACTCGTTTTGTGTGAGGATTTACAATAGCCGGACAGGGTGGCCAAGCGGTTCTAGGCGCTACAGTCTGGAACCGCGTGACCGCTACGGTCGCAGGTTCGAATCCTTCCTCGGGCGTGGATGTGTGTGATGTCCTTAGGTTGGTTAGGTTTAAGTAGTTCTAAGTTCTAGAGGACTGATGACCACAGAAGTTAAGTCCCATAGTGCTCAGAGCCATTTGAACCATTTACAATAAACAGTAGAACTTAGGGTGACTTTGACTTTCATTACATACATATCTCACGTGGTCACAAAATTAAATTACGGTTTCACTATTTCACCTCCCCTTTGAAGTCTGTAGCTCCATAATTTAGCATTAATAAAAAATAAAAAAAAACTTGCGTAACACCTGTTAGTTTCCTACAGTCTTCACTGGACATCTACACAACGATACAGGTAAATTACCTAAAGATATAGGTGGTGGGGTAGAACATGCTAGGCCCTTTGATACCGAGAATACCCATTTCTGCTACCTGTGTTCACCAATATAATTGATGCCCTGTCATTACCTAGCTGTCGACGAGTCATTAAATTTTTCGTTATGAATGTTCAACACAGCGAACACTTAGACAAAAGTTGCAGATGAATCTAGAATTCTTACTGATCCAATCTGGCGTTACATCGCAATACTTTTATGTTTATTACCATTTGTTCCTTGTCTCGTTACCCTGCAAAAACGAACTTTCCCAGATTCATCGCCTCGAAGCGATTCAGGGCTGATTAAATTCGTGATTGTTGAGTCGCAAAATAATATAAGAATGTTGAAACGGGTACAGATCTTGTTTGCTTTGTGCATAGTGATACGTGTGGTAATTGACATCACTAGGTTAAGGAACAGACTTGCTTTTCTGCTGCGTATTTCCCTTCCTCCTTGTCCAGAAGAGATACAGAAACAATGTGGCTACTAAAACCACGGCTGTAACAGATTGACAGAAATACAAATATAATGACAATATGTTTATTTAGAGTCAGTACCGCCAATAGACTGTTGTTTTCTTTACAGTGTTACATTTACACTCACACACTCGTGATTTCGGCTTCAAAGTGCCATTATCAAGTGTTTTAAGTGTTATAAAGTGCCTAAGATGGCATAGTGTCGTATTAAAATACACTGTTAGTGTGTAAGTGTAAATGTAACACTGTAAATAAACAACAGTCTAACGGCGGTACTGACTTTAAATAAATATATGCTTGTGGCCCCGCATTATGAAACAATTATTAATAGTGTATTTTAAGACGACAGTATGCCATCTTAGGCACTTTATAACACCTAAAATACGTTATAATGGCACTTTGAAGCCGACATCATGAGTGTGTAAGTGTAAATGTAATACTGTAAATAAAACAACAGTCCAATGGCGGTACTGACTTTAAATAAATATATTCTGACTGTGGCCCCGCATTATGACAAAATTATTAAATAACAACATGGTTGCTATAGTACTTCGCGCGTAGACTGTTTTTGGGTAGTTTCCTAATCATTCTAATTTTCACTACTACACCACCCCTACTTCCTTTTTTTTTAAGTGGACATCACACACCGTATTACTGTTAATATTTCCAAGTGACATGAAAGTTACATTGCTGCACGGCAAAGACAAGGACCCGCTTCCAAAATACAGTCACAGTATTCATCAACAGGAGCTGGACGCACAAATGAGCCGCTACGGACAAGGGACCGGGATTACGTACGTATGACTCAGGCGCGCAGACCCTTTTACTGTTACAGCGGCATCATGTTAAGCCAATCACGGAGCACGCTCTGACGAATTCTCTTCCTCTCTCCCCTCAGTTTTGAAAAATTAAACAGCCAAAAGGCTGCAACGTATCTCGTTATGAAACGCCAGTCGGAAATATTCCATCACTTCCAATGTAAGCAACATTTCCAATTCATGGAACTTTCCGCTGGTGTAGAATTGGTCTCGGTGATCACTGCCGTTCCGAAACTGGAATATCAACTTTATTGCAATCTTTGAAATGGAACCTTTTTTGAGAAACCACTTTAAAACAGAGTTTGTAATTATTACCTGTGATCCGAAATAAAACATTCAGCATTATTAGTTTATAAGCTGATTCTTATCACAGTGCTCAGCATGTGCCAGGAGAATCCTTCCTTTCATGTTTCAGTTTTTCATCTGTATTTTAGTACTGGGTCTCCAAAATGGTTAACACCGGGGAGATTTAAATCATGTGAAGTTCTGAGTTATACTGAAGAAAATAACTGAAAAAATGGTCGTATAAGTATCATAAAATTACGTGCAACTCTGACACCTTTCGTAAATGTTGAGCATGTGTGTTGCCATAAAACATGGAACGGTGGGCGCTGGTGCTGTTTCCAGAGAGTTAACAGCAGCCACATAGTGCACATGCCAAAATGTATTAACTTTAAAATGTATAACACAAATACACGACGAAATCCTCGCATAGAAATAGACGCCACTGTAAAACGAATAACTACTGAAAAATCGAGTCGCCAGAGGGAAAGCAAGAAATTCTGAAAGAGCAAATTCTGTAAGGTCCACCTGAAGACGAATTTGTAATAAATACAAAGCAGGTACTGGTTCGTTTTAAATAAAGTTTCTAACCGTCCTTGTGGCAGGTTGCTGTTTTAAATTTTAAACTTTATTAACACAAAATAAAGGAAAACGACAGACCTGCCTATATAAAAACATGTAGTAATACCAGAGCACCTACTTCCTATCCGTGAAGTTACAAACACGCAAACATATGAGTATTTTAGATACAGAAAAGTATGCCTCTCTAATGATTAGCGTGTATTCTGTTCTTTGCCTGGCCACGACAAATAAAGCTTAATTCATGTCTAAATACACTCCTGGAAATTGAAATAAGAACACCGTGAATTCATTGTCCCAGGAAGGGGAAACTTTATTGACACATTCCTGGGGTCAGATACATCACATGATCACACTGACAGAACCACAGGCACATAGACACAGGCAACAGAGCATGCACAATGTCGGCACTAGTACAGTGTATATCCACTTTTCGCAGCAATGCAGGCTGCTATTCTCCCATGGAGACGATCGTAGAGATGCTGGATGTAGTCCTGTGGAACGGCTTGCCATGCCATTTCCACCTGGCGCCTCAGTTGGACCAGCGTTCGTGCTGGACGTGCAGACCGCGTGAGACGACGCTTCATCCAGTCGCAAACATGCTCAATGGGGGACAGATCCGGAGATCTTGCTGGCCAGGGTAGTTGACTTACGCCTTCTAGAGCACGTTGGGTGGCACGGGATACATGCGGACGTGCATTGTCCTGTTGGAACAGCAAGTTCCCTTGCCGGTCTAGGAATGGTAGAACGATGGGTTCGATGACGGTTTGGATGTACCGTGCACTATTTAGTGTCCCCTCGACGATCACCAGTGGTGTACGGCCAGTGTAGGAGATCGCTCCCCACACCATGATGCCGGGTGTTGGCCCTGTGTGCCTCGGTCGTATGCAGTCCTGATTGTGGCGCTCACCTGCACGGCGCCAAACACGCATACGACCATCATTGGCACCAAGGCAGAAGCGACTCTCATCGCTGAAGACGACACGTCTCCATTCGTCCCTCCATTCACGCCTGTCGCGACACCACTGGAGGCGGGCTGCACGATGTTGGGGCGTGAGCGGAAGACGGCCTAATGGTGTGCGGGACCGTAGCCCAGCTTCATGGAGACGGTTGCGAATGGTCCTCGCCAATACCCCAGGAGCAACAGTGTCCCCTACGGCACTGCGTAGGATCCTACGGTCTTGGCGTGCATCCGTGCGTCGCTGCGGTCCGGTCCCAGGTCGACGGGCACGTGCACCTTCCGCCGACCACTGGCGACAACATCGATGTACTGTGGAGACCTCACGCCCCACGTGTTGAGCAATTCGGCGGTACGTCCACCCGGCCTCCCGCATGCCCACTATACGCCCTCACTCGAAGTCCGTCAACTGCACATACGGTTCACGTCCACGCTGTCGCGGCATGCTACCAGTATTAAAGACTGCGATGGAGCTCCGTATGCCACGGCAAACTGGCTGACACTGACGGCGGCGGTGCACAAATGCTGCGCAGCTAGCGCCATTCGACGGCCAACACCGCGGTTCCTGGTGTGTCCGCTGTGCCGTGCGTGTGATCATTGCTTGTACAGCCCTCTCGCAGTGTCCGGAGCAAGTATGGTGGGCCTGACACACCGGTGTCAATGTGTTCTTTTTTCCATTTCCAGGAGTGTATAAATAAAACTGTAACGAAAGTAACATCGTGACAGGCGCAAAGAACTTCCAAGGTTCTCAACATCCATGAATGATCTATCTGACAGGATCGGCAACACCGTTGTTGTTGTTACGGCCTTCAGTCCAGAGACTGTTTTGCTTCTCTGTCCTGTGCAAGGCTCTTCATCTCCGAATAACTACTGCAACCTACATCCTTCTGAATCTGCTTAGTGTATTCATCGCTTGGTCTCCCTCCACGTTTTTTACCCACCACACTTCCCTCCAATACTAAATCGGTGATCCCTTGATGCCTCAGAACGTGTCCTACCATCCGATCCCATCTTCTACTCAAGTTGTGCCACAATGTCCTCTTCTCTCTAATTCTATTCAGTACCCCCCCATTACTTACATGACCTACCCATCTAATCTTCAGCATTCTTCTGTAGCATTACATTTCGAAAGCTTCTAGTCTCAACTTGTCTAAACTAGTTATCGTCCATGTTTCACTTCCATAAATGGCTACACTACATACAAATACTTTCAGAAAAGACTTCCTGACACTTACATCTATACACGATGTTAACAAATTTCTCTTCTTCAGTAACGTTTCCCTTTCCATAGCCAGTCTACATTTTATATCCTCTCTATTTCAACCATCAGTTATTTTGCTCTCCAAATAACAAAACCCATTTACTGCTTTAAGTGCATCATTTCCTAATCTAATTCCCTCAGCATCATTTGATTTTATTCCACTACATTCCATTATCGTCGTTTTGCTTTTGTTGATGTTCATCTTAGATCCTCCTTTCAAGACAGTGTCCATTCCGTTCAGCCACTCTTCCAGCTCCTTTGCTGTCTCGTACAGAATTACAATGTCGTCGGCAAACCTCAAAGTTTTTATTTCTTGTCCATGGATTTTAATTACTACTCCAAATTTTTCTTTTGTTTCCTTTACTGCTTGCTTAATATACTGATTGAACAACATCGGAGTGGGCTACAAACCTGTCTCACTCCCTTCCCAACCACTGCTTCTCTTTCGTGGCTCTCGACTCTTATAACTGCCATCTGGTTTCTGTACAAATTGTAAATAGCCTTTCACTCCCTGTATTTGACACATGCCCCCTTCAGAATTTGAAAGAGAGTATTCCAGTTAACACTGCCAAAAATCTACAATTGCTAGAAACGTGGGTCTGTCTTTCCTTAACCTATCTTCTAAGATAAGTGTTAGTGTCAGTACTGCCGCGTGTGTTTCTTCTGAATCCAACCTGATCTGCCCCGAGGTCGACTTCCACCAGATTTTCCAATCGTCTGTAAAGAATTCGTGCTAGTATCTTGCAACTGTGACTCATTAAACTGATACTTCGTTAATTTTCACACCTGTTAGCACCTAGTTTCTTTGGGATTGGAATTATTATATTCTTCTTGAAGTCTGAGGGTATTTCGACTGTCTCATACAGCTTTCTCTCCAGATGGAAGAGTTTTGTCATGGCTGGCTCTCTCAAAGCTATCAGTAGTTCTAATGGAATGTTGTCTACTCCTGGGGCCTTGTTTCGATTCATGTCTTTCAGTGCTCTGTCAAATTCTTCACGCAATATCATATCTCCCAATTCATCTTCATCTACTTCCTCTTCCATTTCTATAATATTACCCTCAAGTTCCACCTCTCTGCTTTCCTTTCTTTGCTTAGTATTGGTTTTATGTCTGAGAGCTTGATATTTATATAGGTGGTTCTTTTTTCTCCAGCATTTACGAAAAGACTATGTAACATCAGTATGGCCTTATTTTAAAGTTGTTTTTGTAATGCTATTTAACCTGAAGATCAGATTTACCGCGAAACATATTGCTAAATAAAGAAGTAATACAATAGTTGACAAGGTTAGTGACTGGTAGCGGTAATTTAAAAAAAAGCTTTGCATATCAACAATATTGTTATTTTAAATTTTATTGATACAAAAGAAGTACCCAGAGGGATGAGAAACTGAACTTATTCTATCTCTAATAATCTGATCTAAGTCATTATTATAAAGTAGATTTCACTTTTGATTTCCAGAAGTTAGAGGAGCAATAATTTGAATTAATTGTATGATGTCTGTAATACGTCAAAAATTGCTGCTGTATATTTCTATCACACTGTCTTCATTGAAGAGCATTTATTTTCACTGTAACTATTATAGAATTATTATTGCAGCTTTAGCAGATCAACTTACCTCATAATATTGTTATTGCTTCTATCAGTAAGTGGATTATCATGTTTGCTGTGGATTTTACCAAAATGAGTTGTTACCTGATGACTTACAGAAAATAACATAACAGTGTTAATAACAATTATAGTAGTGTTAATATCCATTATATTATACTACTAAGTAAGAATTAAATTTCTTTAAGATATCTTTCCCATAAAATTCTAGAAAAACTAAATCGAAAAAATCAAGTTTTATCTTACCTGTTATTGTTATAATCTCGACAGTAGGCATAATTTCTACATCAACTATCAGAAATTAAATTAAATAAGCTAATCACTTCCAAAATTATAATTAAAAGAATAATTTTTTAGTCCCTACTAAAAAGTTGTAATCTACACTATATTATCAGCTAGATTTAATAGGATTCATTGTTTGAGCACACCTCTTGCAATAAGAGCAGATGTAGTTGCACAAGTATATTTCACATCTGCAACAATAATTATTGCTGTACCAATAGAAATTAAGGAATTTGGACGATTAGCAAAATAATGTGGAACAAGTTCTAGCTTATGGCCCAATTATTATGAGCTCTTAGAATTATTATCTTATTTACAATTGAAGGATTAACAGGATTACTATTAGCAAATTCCTCACTTGCTATTGTTCTCCATGTAGCGTCTTGTTATTCAATGATACACTTCATTCACAGGATTAAATGTAAGTAACATACAATTAAACTATCAGTTCACAATTTATTTATTCGAGTATATCTAAGGCTCTTCCCTCAACACTTCCTAGGATTAACAGGTATACCACAATGATACCCTCACTATCCAGATGCACATATATTATGAAGTTGACTATCAAGTATTATATCTACAATCTCAATTGAAGGAATTATTATATTCCTTATTATTATATAAGAAAGAATAGTTACAAACTGGGAAATAATATGTAGAGCTAACATGAAGAGATCAACAGAATTATTACAAAGTAATCCATCTGCAGAAAGCAGTTACTGAGAATTATCATTAATTTCTGAATTCTAATATGGCTGATTAATGCAGCAGAGTTAACCTCTAAAAATGAAATTTGACCTTTTATTAGTAAGGTTAATGGTAATACGATCAATCCAGTCATTACAGTATTGAGTTTCACCATTAGTGCCTGTGAACTTTATACACTGAAACTCTTACAGATTTTGAATAAAACAGATGTTATTAACATTGTACATCTTTATTCTTCAAGTCAACACATTTGTTTCTCAGCATAATCACCCTGGAGACGAATACATTTCTCCCAACAAGAGTTCAATTTGTTAATAGCTTGACAGTAGAATATTTGACTTTGTTGATGGAGCCACAACCTTACCTCTGCCAGCATCATTACTTGCTCTCAAAGTGAAGTCTTTGAAGGTGTTCTTTAAGTTCTGGGAACATATAAAATCGGAATGGGCCAAGACAGGACCATATGGAGGATGATAAATCACAGTGAACCCTAGGTGTCAGATTGTTGCAGATACTGCAGTGATTTTGTGTCGTCTGGTACTGTCATGAAAAAGGAGAGAGTGATGCATACGTGGATGAACTCTTTGAATTGGAAATTAGATTGTAGCATGCTGTTTCTCACCCACCACCATAGTTAAGTTAAACACTACCATGTTACATGCTACAATTTGGAGGTGTCTAGTGGCAGAGAGCTGCAGGTATGTATACATGACAAACAGAAGTGTAGAATGTTAATAATGTTTGTTTTATTTAAAAAGCTTTAAGATTTTCTCATACAAAGTTCGAATTCACTACTTTTTAGCATGACCTCATATCATTTACAGCAAGTGTAGATTACGCCCTTTGTTATCAATAGTAATTGCTTATATGAACCTAAATATATTTCATGAACACCTAATTGAAACAGTTTGAACAGCATTTCCTGTTGTTACTTTACCTTTTGTTCTATTACCAACACTGGAAGTACTTCATCTCCTTTACGATTCAGTAGCTGCAGTAATTAAAATTAAAATAGGTGGATACAACGACACAGAAGTTATGAATATTCAAATTTTGTTGATGTTGAATTTGTTACTCATATACCATCAGAAAGAGCTGTAGAAATTGATGGATTTCAACTACTAGATTTACATAAGCGAACAATTTTACCTATAAACGCAGAACTAACTAAAGCATCAGATGTTCCACATTCACAAACAGTACCTGCACTAAGAGATATAATTGATGGTGTACCTGGATTAAGTCAAGGAAGTTTTATAATATTTGCACTTGGATTATACTTTGGTCGATGTGTAGAAATTTTTGGCGTGTATCACGAACTTATAGCAATTGTAATTGAAAGAACTGCAGTAAATATATTCATTAAATGATTATGTGAGATAATACAGGGAGATATTTAAGAAATAGCAACATTAGAGTGTCAGTCTTAATTAATGATAAATTTAGGATACCTGTAACATCAACTGACTGAAAGTAAATAATAAACTCCAACCAAAGAAAAGTAAATTTTGAGGGGCCCCAGTATTTCAAATACTTCAAGCGCCAAAACTCATATTAATTTTGCTGTTTATTATATTTTGTTTTGTATTAATTTTATTTAAAGAAATGAACTTATTCTCATCTAAATCAAATTCTATCACAAGAGCAGAGAAATGAGTAACTAAAAGAAAGAATTTAACCTGCAAATGACAATAAATCTACTTTCAACATTTGACCATTTAACTACCATCTTCAGTTTATAATTAGTTTGAAATAGAACAGTCCTAGGACATTTGCTAATTCCTTCGTTATTCTGATTAAGATCGTCATAGATCAATATTTTCAGAAATAAATGAAAATTAACTTAACATTGTGAATTCAAACACCTATTATTTGGCTGAAGTAATCACACCAACCACATATTTACACACTTTGACTCTCAAGGTACACCTTGTAAATTTATATCATTTATGGCTCTAACTGAAACAACGGTGTGTGCCGGAGAGCACTTTACGTGACACTGCATTACCTCCCTTTCCTGTTCGAGTCGTGTATGGTTCGCGGGAAGAACGACTGCCGGAAAGCCTCCGTGTGCGCGAATTTCTCCAATTTTAAATTCGTAATCTGGTCGGAAGGTATAAGTAGGGAAGCAATATATTCGATACCTCATCCAGAAACGCACCGTCTCGAAACCTGGACAGCAAGCTACACTGCGCCTCTCTTGCAGAGTCTGCCACTTGAGTTTATTAAACATCTCCATAACGCTATCATGCTTACCATATAACCCTGTGACGAAACGCGCCGCTCTTCTTTGTATCTTCTCTATCTGCTCTGTCAACCCGACCTGGTACGGATCCCAAACTGATGAGTAATGCGCAAGTATAGGTCGAACGAGTGTTTTGTAAGCCACCTCATTTGTTGAGGTACTACATTTTCTAAGGACTCTCCCATTGAATCTCAACCTGGCACCCGCCTTATCAACAACTAATTTTATATTATCATTCCACTTCAAATCGTTCTGTACGCATACTCCCAGATATTTTACAGAAGTAACTGCTACCAGTGTTTGTTCCGCTATCATATAATCATAAAATAAAGGATTTTTCGTTCTATGAATTCGCAATACATTACATTTGTCTATGTTAAGGGTCAGTTGCCACTCCCTGCACCAAGTGCCTATCCGCTGCAGATCTTCCTTCCTTTCGCTGCAATTTTCTAATGCTGCAACTTCTCTGTATACTACAGCATCAATTGCGGAAAGCCGCATGGAACTTCCGACACTATCTGCTAGGTCATTTATATATACTTTGAAAAGCAATGGCCTGTAACACTCCCCTGCAGCAGTCTCTTCATTTAGAACATCATTCTGTGTTCTGTTTGCTAAAAACTCTTCAATCCAGCCACGCAGCTGGTCAGATATTCCCGAGGCTCTTACTTTGTTTATCAGGCGACAGTCCGGAACTCTATCGAACGCCTTCTGGAAGTCTAGAAGAGCCAAGGGGGAATAATAAGAGTGGACGACCAACAACGAAGTGCTCGGATTAGAAAGGGTGTAAGACAAGGATGTAGTCTTTCTCCCCTACCGTTTAATATGTAGTACATCGAAGAAGCAATGATGGAAATAAAAGAAAGCTTCAGGAGTGGAATTAAGATCGAAGGTGAAACGATGTCAATGATACAATTCGTTGACGACAATGCGGTCCTGAGTGAAAGAGAAGAAGCATTGCATGGTCTGCTGAATGGAATGAACAGTTTAATGAGCACAGAATACGGATTCAGAATAAATCGAAGAAAGGCTATAGTAATGAGAAACAGCAGAAACGAAAACAGCGAGAAACTTAACATCTGGATTGATGGTCACGAAGTAGATGAAGTTAAGGAATAGTACTACCTAGGCAGCAAAATATCCAATGACGGACAGAGTAAGGAGGACATCAAAAGCAGACTAGCACTGGCATAAAGGGCATTTCTAGCCAGGAGAAGTTACTAGTATCTAACATAGGCCTCAATTTGATTAAGAAATTTCTGACAATGTACATTCAGAGCACAGCGTTGTATGCTAGTGAAACATGGATCGTCAGAAAGTCGGAAAAGAAGAGAATCGATGCATTTGGGACGTGGTGCTACAGAAGAAAATTGATAAATTGGCTGGAGTGATAAGGTAAGGAATGTGGACGCTCTGCGCAGAATCCGAGAAAAAAGGAATATGTGGAAAACACTGACAAGGATAAGGGACAGGATGATAGGACATCTGTTAAGACATCAGGGAATAACTTCCATGGTAGTAGAGGGAGCAGTAGAGGGCAAAACCTGTAGAGGACGACAATTTGAATACATCCACGAAATAATTGAGGGCTTCGGTTGCAAGTGCTGCTCTGAGATGAAGAGGCTTCCATGTGGTGGAAAATCGTGGCGGGTCGCATCAAACCAGATAGAAGACTGGTGACTCAAAAAAAAAAAATGCAGCATAATAACCCATGCCAGAACATAAAAAGCAGACTAGCACACACAAAAAGTGGATTCCCGGCCAAGAGAAGTCTACTAGTACCAAACACAGGCCTTAATTTGACGAAAAAATTTCTGAGAATGTACATTTGGAGCACTGCATTGTTTGGGTGTGACACATGGACGGTGGGAAAACAGGAACAGAAGAAAATCCAAGCACTCGAAATGTGATGCTACACAAGAATGTTGAAAATTAGGTTGACTGATAAAGTAAGGAATGAGGAAATTCTGTGCAGAATCGACGAGGAAAAAAAAACATACATAAAACAGAGACAAGAAGAAGGGATTAGATGTTATGATATCTGTAAGACATCATGGAATAACTTCCTTGTTACTAGAGGGAGTAATGGTGAATACTGTAGAGGAAGACAGAGACTGGAATACTTTTCAGCAAATAACTGAGGACTTAGGTTGCAAGTGTTACTCTGAGATGAACAGGTCGGCACGAATTCGTGGCAGGCCGCATCACGACTCAAAAGAATTACAGATAAACTATAAAACATAGAGACATACTCCGCATGTCAGTGAACAGAGGAAGGTTCAGTGTTTTGACACAGCTATGCTGTTGTTTATTTGTAGTAATAGGGCGAGTACTTCACAAGACAAATCATTTTGTGTGTTGTAATTTGCGTGAAATCAATGTAGTGTTCAAGTGCAACGAGCATTCCACTGTTGATTCGGCAAATAGCCGCCTCTGAACAAGCAGATCTACGACTGGCATAAAACGTTCTTCGAAGCTGGTTACATATGTAAAGGGAAGAGCACTGATCAGCCACATACATATGATGAAAATGTCGAGCTTAACTGAGATGCGTTCACACAGAGTCCTCGGACGTCCACAAGGAGGGTATGCCAGGAACTTCAACTTCCTCAAACGACGTGGCGTTGTAAGACGTTGTGGTTTCCTGACCTTCATTGCTTACATATTCCACCCTCACAATCATATTCCACACATCAAGACGCTTCATTCGAACCCAAACTCGGTAAGATAAAGTCAATGTTGTGTGAGCACATCTCAGATAAGCTCGACATTTTCATCACATTTATGTGGCTGACCAGTGCTCTTCCCTTTACATATGTAACCAGCTTCGAAGAAACTAGTAAATCGCAAGTGCACACCGAGATTGAAATACTCGAGGCTGGCGTACACACACACATTCAAGACACGATGGTCGCAAGGGGTTTTAATTCAGGAGAGCAAACCACACACCAGGAGGCCGGTCCCTTCAGAGGACGAGCTAACCCATGTCGGATGGCGACCGATCGTGGAGCAGACAGCCTTTGCCCGAGTGAAAGGAAGAGCAACCCCGTGTTCAGCTTAAAAGCAAATTCTGCTACATTGTGTGGGAGCGCCCAGCCTACGCATTCTTTACAAACATAGCACGCAGTTTCAGAGGTTTTCACAGGGAGGCAGCGAACGCCAAACGCCGATGCTACAGAGTTCCGGATTGGTTGCCTTAAACGAAACGTCATTCTCCCGTTTTAGAAGAGCAATGCTGATTGGCAGACGATATTACTGATGCCTTGAGCTGAAGGAGTAATGGAAGAGACCGAAAGATATACCCCTTCACATCTGGCGTGGAGAGGGGCTGTTCCGTTGTCGCTCTTGGAGCAAGAACACGTAACGAGGCCGTGTGCGCTCGCCCGTGTACTCAAAGAGTGAGAAACAAGTCTCTCCTCAGTACGTCACTGGGGAGAGCACCTCTGTCGAGAGTGAATCGGAGTGCGACTCTATATTGCGTCCTTACGATTAAGCTTTGTTCACTGTGTTGGCCCCCACACTTATTGTGCAGTGTGAACAGACGGAGTTATAGTTAAACGCCTGCGAGCGAATTTTTGAGTGGCATCGTGGTGGACTGGTTATTTGACTGGTGTACCACGCCAATAATTAGACTACGGGCGCATAGGAGTCCTTAACTTCATCAATGCGTAGGGAGAGTTTGATTGGCGAAGGTCAATCCAGATAGAACTAGAGTTACCTTATTTGTCAGCAGCGAGCGGCGCAGACAGCAGTCATCGCAGCTTACGGTATTGTGCGCTACAGCTCTTGCGAGCCCCATATTTCCTCCACAACAGTACACTTCACTGCATTTCACACGTGACAGCCTCGACCATATCTAACAACATTCTAACGGATAATTATTCAAGTTGAAACTTTCGAATCAGTAAACAACGACCTGCTGATTCGTGTGTTTAATGAAATGGACTACCGTTTCGGTTTTTCTCGAGCAACGCGTGGTGCTTATATTCAGTGTATGGTATAGTGTCAGTGCGAACATAAAAGTTTGAACCTTCCTCTACCCATTGACATGCGCAATGTACTTCTGTCTTTAATAGTTTGGCTGGATATTTTATCCTTCATACTTCTAGCCCCATAAGCTTGTCTTTAAAACTGTGTGCAAAGACGTACGGTGAGGTGAAACCTCAGTTCTTCCTGTGTATCAACTGTTCAGATAACTTAATAGAATGAAGGCGCATGATGTCTTCCACAGTCACCAATAGTTCAACAGGTGCGCATCCTGTCATTTTCAAGGTACAAATGCAGCAAGTAGGCACTGTGCAAGGGAATTTAAAACCTTAGTTTGCAAAGTAGGTCCGAAAATATATCGCAAACACACACACACACACACACACACACACACACACAGAAACACAAACATATATACATACACTGTAAACACAGCACGACCGCAACCAAAGTTGACAGATGTTATTGATAATGAACATTAGTAACCAACGAGTGAGGTAACATTAATTCTGTCCCTACGATTTTTTGACAAGAGGCAGAAGAGAAATTCTCGTAAGATCAAAACAAAACCCCCCAGCTATATTTATAAGGTCACTTTCTAATTTAATGTCTACTGTTTCCTTGGTAGCGGTATCCCAACAGGCGGAAGTCCATGCCAGAATCTCCGTGATGCTATATTCAGTAGAATCACTGGTGCAATGTCCGCCCCGCTAGCTGAGTGGTCAGCGCGATGGAATGTCAATCCTAAGGGCCCGGATTCGATTCCCGGCTGAGTCGGAGATTTTCTACGCCCAGGGACTGGGTGTTGCGCTGTCATAATCATCATTTCATCCCCATCGACGTGCAAGTCGTCGAAGTGGCGTCAAATCGAAAGACTTGCACCCGACGAACGGTCTACCCGACGGGAGGCCCTAGTCACACAACCACTGGTGCAATGGTATTTTTCTTCAATAACAGATTTCCTTAGCTCTTGTAAGCGTGTTTGACGCTTATGCTCAGTACACCACCTCTGCACAGTCCTGACAGTGTGACCAATAAATGACGTGCCACTAACGCAAAGGAATACGGTAGACACCCGCCCCACAAAATCAAGGTCATCCTTTCCTGATCTTGACAAGACTATAATCTTAGACTGTGGTCGAAAAACACATTTCATATTTTCTTTCCGTAAAATACGACAAATGCATTTGGAAATGCTCCCTGCGTAACGCAGAGAGACTGTAGACTTTGGTGCCACCTAGGTATTTTCATCACACACCCAGTACACGATTGATCTATCTTTTACTATAACCATTCTGACAAAAGGGGACTTCGAGACAGGATAATTCTTCCAGTCGACTTTCTCAGTCTGAGATGACGTGGACCCTGTGAACCAAGGTACTAAGGACTCCTCCTTGCTGAGCCTGAAGGTGACAACTATCAGCCTGTAGATACAAGTCACTGTGTGTTGGCTTCCTATAAACAGCCTGTCCCGACGCCACATCAACGTCCCCCCTGACCAGTGCATCAAGGAAGGGAACCCAGCCATACCTATCCATCTCCATCGCGAAACGAATATTCGGGCGGACTGAATTTAGATGTTCACTAAAGCCACGTCATATTAACAGAAAATACTATTTTTATAATAGCAACTTTCTGTTAATGCAAAATATACTTGATACTAAAGTTTCGTGGGGTTGTTGTACAAATATTATTAACAGATTCAATGAATACTTGTGATCAAGTGGACTAAATGCCCCCATATTAAAAGTTAATGTCGTTAATATGCAGTTATAATGATTTAAACGTGTTTTGTAATTTTACTGTGTATATATCTCATTAAAGTATGCCTGTCTTTTTATAACTATAAGTGGAAGTGAGGAATAGAGTAATACTAAAATTAAATTAAATTAAATTAAAATTTGGGAATGTCGGCAGTGTGGAGGAAATGAAAGAGAGGAGAGAGGACAGTGGCATGAAAAGGAAGTAGTGCTGCTAATGATGACAAAGGGAGGTCGATTAGAGAGGAAGGATTCAATAGGGCGAACTTAATTAACTGAATGTGTAAGTCTGAAGACGAGACTGGAATTTAAAATTTGTCCGTACACTTTCTCTAGGTAGAAGAAGACAAAAAAAAGCG
Source organism: Schistocerca americana (assembly GCF_021461395.2). Lineage (NCBI taxonomy): Eukaryota > Metazoa > Arthropoda > Insecta > Orthoptera > Acrididae > Schistocerca > Schistocerca americana. The sequence continues at coordinate 744,312,750 of NC_060122.1, read as the reverse complement.
GACTTACAGGTGTTGAGCTGGTGGGGTAGGAGATGGGTGAAGCGCAGGAGCTAATCATCAGATGGAAGGTGGTTAACGGGAAGGAGGAGGTGGTGGTCCGGGTGTTGACGGATGCGTCGGGAGGGGATGGATTCGAGGACCGTGCTAACACTGACGTGAGCCAGATGCGGTGGGAGGAGGCATCAGTAGGGGATTTGTGCGGTTTGAAGAAATGTAGGCCCACTGCTCAGAATGAGGAAGATAGCGTCCTAAGGGGTTGCAAGGGTGACTAGAAAGAAGACAGGGCATTGTTTGTGTCAATAGTTAGTATAATCATCACTAGAGATGAGCAGTGTTTTCTGTGAAATACTTGTTTTATTCCATATTCTGTGCCAGGGTTGTTTAATGCTGTTCGTGGTACGAGTCTGTTGTCCAAGTGCTGCAAGCTTGGAACCAGAGGTTGTTGTTGTTGTGGTCCTCAGTCCAGAGACTGGTTTGATGCAGCTCTCCATGCTACTCTATACTGTGCAAGATTCTTCATCTCCCAGTACCTACTGCAACCTACATCCTTCTGAATCTGTTTAATGTATTCATCTCTTGGTCTCCCTCTACGATTTTTACCATCCACGCTGCCCTCCAATACTAAATTGGTGATCGTTTGATGCCTCGGAATATGCCCTACCAACCGATTTCTTCTTCTAGTCAAGTTGTGCCGCAAGCTCCTCTTCTCCCCAATTCTATTCAGTACCTCCTCATTTGTTATGTGATCTACCCATCTAATCGTCAGCATTATTCTATAGCACCACATTTCGAAAGCTTCTATTCTCTTCTTGTCGAACTATTCATGGTCCACTTTTCACTTCCATACATGGCTACACTCCATACAAATACTTTCAGAAACGACTTCCTGACACGTAAATCTATACTCGATATTAACAAATTTCTCATCTTCAGAAACGCTTTCCTTGCTATTTTCAGTCTACATTTTATATCCTCTCTACTTCGACCATCATCAGTTAGTTTGCTCCCCAAATAGCAAAACTCCTTCACTACTTTAAGCGTCTCATTTCCAAACGTAATTCCCTCAGCATCACCTGATTTAATTCGACTACATTCCATTGTCCTCGTTTTACTTCTGTTGATGTTCATCTTATATCCTCCTTTCAAGATACTGTCCATTCCGTTCAGCTGCTGTTCCAGGTCCTTTGCTGTCTCTGACAGAATTACAATGTCATCGGCGAACCTCAAAGTTTTTATTTCTTCTCCATGAATTTTAATTCCTACTCCGAATTTTTCTTTTGTTTCCTTTACTGCTTGCTCAATATACAGATTGAATAACATCGGGGATAGGCTACAACCCTGTCTCACTCCCTTCCCAACCACTGCTTCCCTTTCATGCCCCTCGACTCTTATAACTGAGGTAGGACAGCGTTATTTGTGCGTCTATGTATAGTAGGGAAAAGGTAGTAATTGCCCATCCGCCTCCGCTGCGCTTATGAACTACCCTCACTGGGCCACCTTCCCGCAGCTCTACCAAGCGGCATCCAATCTTGTAGTGATAGCTGGTCATGATGTATTGTATCAGTATAGTTACTCGTTTCGGATATATATTATGTCTTAGCTTTCTCACACCGTGTATACTAATATTGTCATAACGAAACGATTCTGTGCTCAGCCAACTGCAATTCAGGGTGCGTCAAAAAGGACTTTAGAAAGTTTGAATGAAATAGAAACTTATTCAGAGAACTCACAGAATCGGTAGAGGTGTCATTCTGTAGTCCGCAGCTTGTGGTCGTGCGGTACCGTTCTCGCTTCCCGCGCCCGGGTTCCCGGGTTAGATTCCCGGCGGGGTCAGGGATTTTCTCTGCCTTGTGATGATTGGGTGTTGTGTGATGTCGTTAGGTTAGTTAGGTTTAAGTAGTTCTAAGTTCTAGCGGACTGATGACCACAGATGTTAAGTCCCATAGTGCTCAGAGCCATTTGAACCATTTGTCATTCTGTAGCAAACAACGTCAAGTTTGATTACACAGTGTAATGAAAGCCCCACTCCGCCACCAGGAGAGCCAGCGTAAATACAGATTTAAAATGGCTACTTGCACTGGCGCGGAGCGTGCTCGCTCTAGGTTTGGTTTCATGAAACGAACTCTGCAGCAACTGGTCAGCACTAAAGAACCTCCAAGCAAGCCTTCAATCTATTCTTGGCCCAAGGACTTTGTTGAAATGGATTATTCACTGCCGGCCGCGGTGGCCAAGCGGTTCTAGGCGTTTCAGTCCGAACCGCGCGGCTGCTACGGTCGTAGGTTCGAATCCTGCCTCGGGCATGGATGTGTGTGATGTCCTCAGGTTAGTTAGGTTTAAGTAGTTCTAAGTTCTAGGGGACTGATGACCTCAGGTGTTAAGTCCCATAGTGCTCACAGCCATTTTTGATTATTCACTGCAACATGATAAGTCACCAGTTCGAGCGCGTGTTAATGATTATATTCGAATAGGGTTGGGAGAGCTTCGTCCGTAATTCACAAAAATCAGTGCGACCAGCGTCTCGCGAGGCTGGTATTCCGTAAAAGACTGTTTGGCGAGTACTGCGTACACGTTTACCCTTGAAACCATACCGATTCACATTGTCACAGTATATTAGTGATGCAGATAAAGTTGCTTGTGTGGAATTCTGTGCGGATATGTTGCATCGGATAGAGGACGACGAGGCATCCCTGAACGCAACAGCCTTCAGCGATGAATCAACATCAGGGGCATGGTGAACATCCACAACTGCAGAATATCGGGCAGTGAAAATCCACATGCAACCATGAAACGCGTTCGTGGCAGCCCCAAAGTTAATGTCTTTTATGCTCTTCGTAAATTGAAACGGTTTTCCGAAACTCCTTCACCAAAGAAGACGAAGTAAATATTCCTCAATTCCAATCAAGAACAACTGCCAAGATGAGAAACATAGAAGTAGGTATCCTCGGAGTAACGAAGCAGCCTAAATCACTTAACAAAGGCAAGGTCTCCGATCCAGATTGTGTACCAGTCAGGTTCCTCTCAGAGTATGCTGATAAAATAGCTCCATATTTTGCAATTATATACAACCACTCGCTCACAGAAAGATCCGTACCTAATGACTGGAAAATTACTCATGTCACACCAATACCCAAAAAGGGAAGTAGGAGTAATCCGCTAAATTACAGGACTGTATCACTAACGTCGATTTGCAATAGAGTTTTGGAACATGTACTGTATTCGAACATTATGAAGTATCTCGAAGAAAACGATTTATTGACACATAGTCATCACGGTTTCAGAAAATATCGTTCTTGTGAAACACAACAAGCTATTTATACTCATGAAGCAATAAGTGCCATAGAGAGGGGATGTCAAATTGATTCCATATTTTTAGATTTCCAGAAGGCTTTCGACACAGTCCCTCAAAAGCGTCTTCTAACCAAACTGCGTGCCTACGGAGTATTGCCTCAGTTGTGCGATTGGATTTGTGATTTCCTGTCAGAAAGGTCACAGTTCGCAGTAATAGACAGAAAGTTATAGAGTAAAACAGAAATAATATCCGGCGTTCCCCAAGGAAGTGTTATAGGCCCTCTATTGTCCCTGATCTATATTAACGACATAGGAGACAATCTGAGTAGTCGTCTTAGATTGTTTGCAGATGATGCTGTCATATGCCGTCTTGTAAAGTCATCAGATGATCAAAACTACTTGCAAAATGATTTACATAAGATATCTCTTTGGTGCGAAAAGTGGCAGTTGACCCTGAATGAGGTGTGAAGTTATTCACATGAGTACTAAAAGAAATCAGCTAAATTTCGATTATGAGATAAGTCACACAAATCTGAAGGCTGTAAATTCAACTAAATACTTAGGGACTACAATTACAGATAACCTAAATTGGAACGATCACATAGATAATATTGTGGGTAGAGCAAACCAAAGACTGCGATTCATTGGCAGAACACTTAGAAGATGCAACAGGTCTACTAAAGAGATTGCTTACACCACGCTTGTCCGCCCTATTCTGGAGTACTGCTGTGCGGTGTGGGATCCGCAACAGGTGGGACTGACGGATGACATCGAAAAACTACAAAGAAAGGCAGCTCGTTTTGTATTATCGCGAAATAGGGGAGATAGTGCCACAGACATGATACGTGCATTGGAGTGGCAATTATTAAAACAAAAGCGTTTTCGTTGCGACGGGATCTTCTAATGAAATTTGAATCACCAGTTTTCTCCTCCGATTGCGAAAACATTCTGTTGGCGCCCACCTACATAGGGAGAAATGATCATCACGATAAAATAAGAGAAATAAGGGCTCGCACAGGAAAATTTAAGTGCTCGCTTTTCCCGTGTGCCGTTCGAGAGTGGAACGGTAGAGAGAGAACTTGAAGGTAGTTCGTTGAACCCTCTACCAGGCACTTTATTGTGAATAGCAGAGTAATCACGTTGATGTAGATGTAGATGTAGATGTATGGTCATTTCTTCTTCATAGAGAAAACTTTCACTGGTATTGTGTGTCTGCATAAGCTTCAAAAATTTTTATTTTTCACAGATCGATGAAGATGACCGAAATAGGACGGTTTACTCCCAGTAAAATGGCGCACCAACTTATTTCCTTACGAAAGCTTGAGATTTCCTCGATAATCGCTTCCCAGGTCGGCGGTGGATTGAAGGTGAAGAGCCAATAGCATGGCCACATCGATCCCAGACTTGACACCACTGGATTTCTTTCGCTGAAGTATCATTAAGGACGGTGCGTTTGTTCCTCCTCTACCAAAAATTTTGTTGTTGTTGTAGTCTTCAGTCCTGAGGCTGGTTTGCTGCAGCTATCTCCCAGTACGAACTGCAGCCTACATCCTTCTGAAACTGCTTAGTGTATTCATCTCTTGGTCTCCCTCTACGATTTTTACCCTCCACGCTGCTCTCCAATACTAAATTGGTGACCCCTGATGCCTCAGAACATGTCCTACCAACCGATCACTTCTTCTAGTCAAGTTGTGCCACAAACTCCTCTTCTCCCCAATTCTATTCAATACCTCCTCATTAGTTACGTGATCTACCCATCTAACGTTCAGCATTGTTCTGTAGCACCACATAAAGAAAGCTTCTATTCTCTTCTTGTCCAAACTATTTATCGTCCATGTTTCACTTCCATACATGGCTACACTCCATACAAATACTTTCAGAAACTATTTCCTGACACTTAAATCCATACTCGATGTTAACAAATTTCTCGTCTTCAGATACGCTTTCCTTGCCATTGCCAGTCTACATTTTATATCCTCTCTACTTCGACCATCAACAGTTATTTTTCTCCCCAAATAGCAAAACTCCTTGATTACTGTAAGTGCCTCATTTCTTAATCTAATTCCCTCAGCATGACCCGACTTAATTCGAGTACATTACATTATCCTTGTTTTGCTTTTGTTGATGTTCATCTTATATCCTCCTTTCAAGACACTATCCACTCCGTTCAACTGCTCTTCCTTTACTATCACTGACAGAATTACAATGTCATCGGCGAACCTCAAAGTTTTAATTTCCTCTCCATGGATTTTAATACCTACTCCGAATTTTTTTCTTTTGTTTCTTTTACTGCTTGCTCAATATACAGATTGAATAACATCGGGGAGAGGCTACAACCCTGTCTCACTCCCTTCCCAACCACTGCTTCGCTTTCATGTCCCTCGACTCTTATAACTGCCATCTGGTTTCTGTACAAATTGTAAATAGCCTTTCGCTCCCTGTATTTTATCCCTGCCGCCTTTAAAATTTGAAAGAGAGTATTCCAGTCAACATCGTCAAAAGCTTTATCTAAGTCTACAAATGCTAGAAACGTAGGTTTGCCGTATTTTTAATGTAGCTTCTAAGATAAGTTGTAGGGTCAGTATTGCCTCACGTGTTCGAATATTTCCACGGAATCCAAACTGCCCTTCCACGAGGTCGGCTTCTACCAGTTTTTCCATTCGTCTGTAAAGAATTCGCGTTAGTATTTTGCGGCAGTGACTTATTAAAGTGATAGTTCGGTAATTATCACATCTCTCAACACCTGCTTTCTTTGGGATTGGAATTATTATATTCTTCTTGAAGTCTGAGGATATTTCGCCTGTCTCATACATTTTGCTCACCAGATGGTAGAGTTAACAAAAATTTAGCCGACCTGAAAAATAGAATCTACGTTGCGGTTGCAAACGTTAAGCCCGATTTGCTGCAACGAGTGTGGGAAAAAACTGATTACCGGTGGGATGTTTGCCGCATTACAAATGGTACTCACATCGAATCAAAATGACACTTTACAATTTTGTGTGAAACTTGAGATTGTTTGCTACAAAACGACACATCTACCGATTATGTAAGTTATCTCAATAAGTTTCTATACCATTCGAAAGTTGTAAAGCTCCCTGCATTTGTTATGCTCTCCTACCCATCATACTGAGAGGTGAGCCGTGTGACGTGATATCTACTGAGACCGTGGGCAGCGCGAGCTGGCGGGAAGACCCGGCTGCTGGTTAGAGCTACTACAGCAGCGGCGCGTTCCGCTGAGCCGCACCGCTTATTACATCGCGCGCTGCGCGGGCGCCGCCGCGAGATACGGGGTTAATAACGAGAAAGTAATGCGGCCGCCGGCGGAAGAAATAAGCCAAGATTAACTGCGGGGGCGGAGGGGGCCGGGGCAGGGAGCAGGCCAGACACAGACAGCTTACGGCTCGCGTGTTTTTTCTCTGAGCTGGCGGCGGGCGCGCGCCGACGCTCGTTGTGGGAACAGATGTTCGCCGCGAACAAATCGTCCCGCTGGAAAACAGCGCACCGGTTGTCCAGCTGAAACAGATGTCTCTACCGAGGAGAGCGCACGCAACAGAGGGCCGACGACGCCGAATGTCTTGCAAAATTCGCTAAGGTCCCTCCCGACCTTTTTCTCATTGGTCTCCAAATTCTATCTGCGTAAACAAAAGTTAGCTTTTTGAGTACTACCGCAATTTTGTGCTACACAATACTTTTGTCAGGGTTCAAATGATTCTGAGCACTATGGGACTTAACATCTGACGTCATCAGTCCCCTAGAACTTAGAACTACTTAAACCTAACTAGCCTAAGGACATCACACACATCCATGCCCGAGGCAGGATTCGAACCTGCGACCGTAGCAGTCGCGCGGTTCCGGACTGAAGCGTCTAGAACCGCTTGGATACCACGGCCGGCGATTCGTTCCGTGTTGGAACAGGCTTCTTCAGAGACATTGCTCGCTGCTGGCTCTGTCGCGAAATTAATCACTGAATGGCGTTCTACATTGCACCACTTTTTTACTACTGTTGTGTACATAGTTCCGCGTAGTCAGCGCGTACACAACTTTCCCAATAGAGCGCGCCCTGCTAAGCACAACAGCGCAGGCGCAGCGCTCGTCCGTCTCCGCACTACGAGATGGCGCTGCCATAAAGACGGACCAAATTCTGCTTCCGCCGATCTTCGTATTAATATGTAACTCAGCCAATGAGATTGCTGCTAACGTAGAACCTTTTCTCCTCGCGGATCACACTCGCGCAGTGATACATGAACGCTCGAGGTATTATAACGAGTGTACAGACCTCCGATTAGTCAGTCTGTACGAGTTGGATTGGGTTGTTTTGGGGAAGGAGACCAGACAGCGTCGTCATCGGTCTCATCGGATTAGAGAAGGATGGGGAAGGAAGTCGGCCGTGCCCTTTGAAAGGAACCATCCCGGCATTTGCCTGGAGCGATTTAGGGAAATCACGGAAAACCTAAATCAGGATGACCGGACACGGGATTTAACCGTCGTCCTCCCGAATGCGAGTCCAGTGTCTAACCACTGCGCCAACTCGCTCGGTGGTCTGTACGAGTCTGCATTCGTCTGTACCAGTCTGTAGTCAATTTTCAGTCGGCGCCTAATAAGATTATCATATTCTTGTACACAGCCATGAAGACAAATGTATAGACACTTTGTCAAGTATCTGAGATATGGGAGAATAAGATTAACGTACCAAGACCAAAGGAACTTCAGATTGTCAATTGTAAATAGCATCCAGAATCAAGTTAAGTAAGATTTATGATAGTTATTATTTTCATAAATGTGTGTGAAAATTAATCAACTTCTGTTTAAAGTTGGTCACCGTCAATCTGCTACTCTAAGCGTGCAAGTGGAATTTCTATCGTCTGACCTAACGGCAGAAGATAAACATGCCACGATAAGACCACGAGACATATTGCTGACACTCGCCTACTTCGTTAGAGCGACAAGTCAAATAATCTGACGGTGTGTGTACCGAAGGCAGAGACGTCTACAGACGTTAAAGTAACCTCTGGCGTGCCACAGGGGAGTGTTATGGGACCATTGCTTTTCACAATATATATAAATGACCTAGTAGATAGTGTCGGAAGTTCCATGCGGCTTTTCGCGGATGATGCTGTTGTATACAGAGAAGTTGCAGCATTAGAAAACTGTAGCGAAATGCAGGAAGATCTGCAGCGGATAGGCACTTGGTGCAGGGAGTGGCAACTGTCCCTTAACACAGACAAATGTAATGTATTACGAATACATAGAAAGAAGGATCCTTTATTGTATGATTATATGATAGCGGAACAAACGCTGGTAGCAGTTACTTCTGTAAAATATCTGGGAGTATGCGTGCGGAACGATTTGAAGTGGAATGATCATATAAAATTAATTGTTGGTAAGGCGGATACCAGGTTGAGATTCATTGGGAGGGTGCTTAGAAAATGTAGTCCATCAACAAAGGAGGTGGCTTACGGAACACTCGTTCGACCTATACTTGAGTATTGCTCATCAGTGTGGGATCCGTACCAGATCGGTTTGACGGAGGAGATAGAGAAGATCCAAAGAAGAGCGGCGCGTTTCGTCACAGGGTTATTTGGTAACCGTGATAGCGTTACGGAGATGTTTAATAAACTCAAGTGGCAGACTCTGCAAGAGAGGCGCTCTGCATCGTGGTGTAGATTGCTTGCCAGGTTTCGAGAGGGTGCGTTTCTGGATGAGGTATCGAATATATTGCTTCCCCCTACTTATACCTCCCGAGGAGATCACGAATGTAAAATTAGAGAGATTAGAGCGCGCACGGAGGCTTTCAGACAGTCGTTCTTCCCGCGAACCATACGCGACTGGAACAGGAAAGGGAGGTAATGACAGTGGTACGTAAAGTGCCCTCCGCCACACACCGTTGGGTGGCTTGCGGAGTATAAATGTAGATGTAGATGTAGATGTAGAAGGTCTTACAGTACGCACACCACAACTACTAATCAAGAAACGACCAAACGGAACGTTTTTCCCGGCTACTAAGCGAGATACGATCATACACAATATCTTCGAAACACGTTGCCTCAATAACAGAAGACAGCACGTTCCATTTCATATCAGGTGTGCAGCCGCAAAACTTCTCCTTCTTCTTCTAATATTTCGGCCGTATAACGTTCAGCCATCTTCAGAGTGAGCCGCAAGACTGCCGCTCCAGTGCTCGCTTCGTCCCTTTACACTCGTGTACCGCGCGACTGCGCAAGCGGCCACAGATGCAAATGCGCCAGAGACGTTGGTCGGCGGCAGAGACGTGCACAGTGCGCGAGTTACATCTATGACTCCGCAGTCGATCTGTGTTGGCATGTCGATATATCATTGTGACCAGCACTGTGACGGCGTCTTTGTGAGTTTATTACAGCAAGTGCCGGATTTCATGATTTATCAAGGTTGAAACCACTATCTCTATTAATTAAATTCGATGTAAAGCGAATTTCAGTTGCCTCCTTGACTATCGAGTCCCAAAAAGATGTAGATGCCAAAATTTCTACGTTATCATACAACATACTGTGACCAGTGTCGATACAGTGCTCTGCCACTGCCGACTTGTTAGGTTGTAAAAGTCGTGTGTACCTCCGGTCTTCTGTACAGCTTTCTTGGACAGTACGAGTTGTTTGTCCAATGTAAGAAAGACCACATTCACATGGAATTTTGTAAACTCCAGATTTTCGGAGCAGCAAATCATCTTTGACGGAGCCCACGAGTGCAGCTGTCTTGGCTGGAGGACCAAAAATCACTTTTACTTTAGGCCTGCTGAGAATCCGTACGTGAACGCAGCCGATTCTGCTCAGTGCTCCAGCTCCCCCCCACCACGGCGATATTCCGAGAATGTGTGTGTGTGTCACGCCTGTATCTCGCAGACTGCACACGTAGGAAACATAGGAAGACGTTTTCACTTGATTAAATAAGTACATTAGGTAATGACAATATGGTGAGCAGAACTACAAAACCCTTTACATACAAGCATTTAACATTAAACTGTGCTGTTCATATATTTATATGCATTTCGGCTTTAGACTATGTGATATGATCTGGAACTATGGTTCGAGATACAAACACATGGAGCTACTCAAATTAAAATCTATGAAACTTGAACGTCGGCAGGACTCTGTCATTTTATAACAGAAAAAAAATGTTCGCACACGTGCACTGAACCAACATTCAAACAATTTTAGCAGCTTGTCTGTGCAATCGAAGATTTTGCCCTTGGGGTAGCATTTTGTAAAAGTCTTGTAAATTAATGGACTGGACAAACAGCTCGTTGAGCTTGGTGCTACACTGTGCGCCTATCTGCCCAAGTTGGAAGTAATGAGGTACGTCAGTAACGAAAAGCGAGAACGGACTGACAAATAAATCGAAATCCGGCTTCAGCCGTGCGACTTCAGTTACTGAAAGGTAGTTATGTCTGGTCCAGAAATAACTGCTTTGAGTTCCAGGAAATGTTCCATGTCATGAGCATGAAGCTGATTTTTCTATAGAATTACTTTTTGTTTGATAGCGCCAGTCTTGTCTACCATATCTGTTACCCCTCGCCTTAAGACGCTTAATGCATTCAAAACAATTGGTGATGTCAACCAAAAGAGACTTGTCCCCACTACACTTACCCTTAACTAAGTTACTTCTCTAATAACCACCTTTATCTTTAAAAGATAAGAAAAGAAAGGCAATTACCGTTCGGCCGTGAATGGCTGCTTCACTTTATATTTTCTGGGTAAGTGCGTAGACTCCGTCTGTTCCTAATGCAGAACGTAAATCTAATTTTACACAAGTAGTATTGTCATCAAACTGTTTGGCGTCTGACAAGGCGTCCGGTTGCAGCCTCCATTTTCCCCCTCCTCCTCGCCCCTGAACCCTACTCGCCGCTGCGCTCGGAGTACTTGGCAGGGGCGCATCCCGAGCGCTTGCACACACGGAGCGCTGTTTTGCCACGCCTGGATTAACAGAACCATAAATTTGTTTTCAAACGGTACTGTTGCATACATAAAAGTATCGTCGTAGGATGATCGTCTCGAAATAGAGACTTTCACAAAATTTCCACTTAGTGTTGTGGATAGTATTGTTGGTGTTGTGGTCTTCAGTCCTGAGACTGGTTTGATACAGCTCTCCATGCTGCTCTATCCTGTGCAAGCTTCTTCATCTCCCAATACTTACTGCAACCTACATCCTTCTGAATCTGCTTAGTGTACTCATCTCTTGGTCTCCCTCTACGATTTTTACCCTCCACGCTGCCCTCCAATGCTAAATTTGTGATCCCTTGGTGCCTCAGAACATGTCCTACCAACCGATCCCTTCTCCTTGACAAGTTGTGCCACAAACTCCTCTTCTCCCCAATTCTATTCTATACCTCCTCATTAGTTATGTGATCTACCCATCTAATGTTCAGCATTGTTCTGTAGCACCACGTAAAGAAAGCTTCTATTCTCTTCTTGTCCAAACTATTCATCGTCCATGTTTCACTTCCATACATGGCTACACTCCATACAAATACTTTCAGAAACTATTTCCTGACACTTAAATCCATACTCGATGTTAACAAATTTCTCTTCTTCAGATACGCTTTCCTTGCCATTGCCAGTCTACATTTTATATCCTCTCTACTTCGACCATCATCAGTTATTTTGCTCCCCAAATAGCAAAATTCCTTTACTACTTTAAGTGTCTCATTTCCTAATCTAATTCCCTCAGTATCACAAGACTTAATTTGACTACATTCCATTATCCTCGTTTTGCTTTTGTTGATGTTCATCTTATATCCTCCTTTCAAGACACTGTCCATTCCGCTCAGCTGCTCTTCCAGGTCCTTTGCTGTCTCTCACAGAATTACAATGTCATCGGTGAACCTCAAAGTTTTTATTTCTTCTCAATGCATTTTAATACCTACTCAGAATTTTTCTTTTGTTTCCTTTACTGCTTGCTCAATATACAGATTGAATAACATCAGGGAGAGGCTACAACCCTGTCTCACTCCCTTCCTAATCACTGCTTCCCTTTCATGCCCCTCGACTCTTATAACTGCCATCTGGTTTCTGTACAAATTGTAAATAGCCTTTCGCTCCCTGTATTTTACCCCTGCCACCTACAGAATTTGAAAAAGAGTATTCCAGTCAACATTGTCAAAACTTTCTCTAAGTCTACAAATGCTAGAAACGTAGGTTTACCTTTCCTTAATCTTTCTTCTAAGATAAGTCGCAAGGTCAGTATTGCCTCATGCGTTCCAAAATTTCTACGGAATCCAAGCTGATCTTCCCCGAGGTCGGCTTCTGTAAGTTTTTCCATTCGTCTGTAAAGAATTCGCGTTAGTATTTTGTAGCTGTGACTTATTAAACTGATAGTTCGGTAATTTTCACATCTGTCAACACCTGCTTTCTTTGGGATTGAAATTATTATATTCTTCTTGAAGTCTGAGGGTATTTCGCCTGTCTCATATATCTTGCTCACCAGATGGTAGAGTTTTGTCAGGACTGGCGCTCCCAAGGCCGTCAGCGTTTCTATTGGAATGTTGTCTACTCCCGGGACCTTGTTTCGACTCAGGTCTTTCAGTGCTCTGTCAAACTCTTCACGCAGTATCGTATCTCCCATTTCATCTTCACCTACATCTTCTTCCATTTCCATAATATTGTCCTCAAGTACATCGTCCTTGTATAGACCCTCTATATACTCCTTCCACCTTGCTGCTTTCTCTTCTTTGCTTAGAACTGGGTTTCCATCTGAGCTCATCGTATTCATACAAGTGGCTCTCTTTTCTCCAAAGGTCTCTTTAATTTTCCTGTAGGCAGTATCTATCTTACCCCTAGTGAGATAAGCCTCTACATCCTTACATTTGTCCTCTAGCCATCCCTGATTAGCCATTTTGCACTTCCTGTCGATCTCATTTTTGAGACGTTTGTATTCCTTTTTGCCTGCTTCATTTACCGCATTTTTATATTTTCTCCTTTCAACAATTAAATTCAATATTTCTTCTGTTACCCAAGGATTTCTACTAGCGCTCGTCTTTGTACCTACTCGATCCTCTGCTGCCTTCACTACGTCATCCCTCAGAGCTACCCATTCTTCTTCTACTGTACTTCGCTCCCCCATTCCTGTCAATTTTTCCCTTATGCTCTCCCTGAAACTCTGTACAATCTCTGGTTCTTTCAGTTTATCCAGGTCCCATCTCTTTAAATTCCCACCTTTTTGCAATTTCTTCAGTTTTAATCTACAGGTTGTGGTGTCACCGCCAGACACCACACTTGCTAGGTGGTAGCTTAAATCGGCCGCGGTCCATTTATTACATGTCGGACCCGCGTGTCGCCACTGTGTGATCGCAGACCGAGCGCCACCGCAAGGCAGGTCTCGAGTTACGGAATAGCACTCGCCCCAGTTGTACGACGACTTTGCTAGCGACTACACTGACGAAGCCTTCTCTCATTTGCCGAGAGACAGTTAGAATAGCCTTCAGCTAAGTCCATGGCTACGACCTAGCAAGTTGCCATTAACCGTATCTGAAGGTAGTCTTATTTGTATTATCAAGAGCGATGTACAACAAGGATAATTAAAAGTTAAGTATTCGAGGAGCTGCATACTTTTCTTGCTACCATTCACTACTTATCCTGTTCCAGAATTCACGCCCGTCTGCGTTAGATAGCGTGCATTTAGGCCGCCTCTATCTACAAGGTGTTGGCACATTTACCAACACATCATTGGCGCCGAGTATTGGTGACGCGCCCACGTTGCAGTCATTTTGATAGTAACTTGCTCTGATTTATTTGTGTCATGGCTTCGCCACAATCTCCCGATGTACTGTCCGAATTTTATCGCTTGCAGAATTAGCAGACGCAGGCGTTATTGGATGCCCTTGGACAGCTCGTCCAGGGTCAACGTACCATTCAAACCAATGCGGCAGCCGCCGCTTCACCGCTACCACCGCCACAACTCGCAGTTGCACTGCCTTTTAGGCCCTACGACCCAGACGTGGAATCGTGGACCGAGTGGTCCCGCCAGTTTGGATTTCATCTCGCCGCCTACAGAATTCACGGTAACGAGCGGCAGCCTCATTTATTGTCGTGTTTAGGGGTGCAAACGTACCGTGTGATAGTGAAATTGTTTCCCCGACTCGACGTAGCAACTCTGTCATACGAAGACATTTTGTCTGCTTTAGATGCCTATTTCAAAGAAACAGTAAATGTCGTTGCAAAAAGGTATATGTTCTTTCGTACAAAACGTACGGCCGGTCAAACTAATCGGGAGTGGGTTGCAACTTTGCAAGGCCTTACTAGGGATTGTGCGTTTGAATGTGACTGTGGCCTTCCTTATTCAGATACTATGGTACGCGATGCAATTGCACAGAACGTTTCTGATGTTTGCATACGGGCACAGATTTTGAAACTAGTTAATCCCTCCCTTCAGCAAATGATAGACCTATTGGATAGACAAGACACACTTGACTGTGCTCAGGAATCTTTTGAAACTTCGCCAGCAGTGTGTAACATTAACCGGCCCGTCGGGCGCGCTGCGCGGCCCGGTCAACTGCCCTCGCGCACGTCTGCGCAGCTGCCGCCACGCTCTAAACCAGGTGTGCCGCGCCAGCACACAAATGCAGTGAAATCATGCCCGCGGTGTGCAACTCGACATTCGCGTGACAATTGCCCGTCACGCCACGCTATTTGCTTTTTCTGTAATAAGAAAGGACATGTTCAAAGTGTTTGCCAGAAAAAGCTCCGATCAGACGATCACAACCATTCCAGGCCCTTTTGCTTCGCGCCGGAATCGAACCAAGGACACTCAGGCTCGTGGACCTTCGCCCATGGACATTCATGTAGTTACTTCCACCCCGTCCAGTGCCACTTTCTCTAACAGTGACTGTGTTCGTCCCACAAAAAGTGTGCGTCGACGTCGGCGGAAATAACGTCAATTAGCAAGTGATGCTGTACCAGTGTCTGTTCAAATTGCACAAAACAGTCGCTCTTGTCGTCAGCAGGGCAATAAACTTTTTGTAGATTTGGACTTTAATGGCAAGGTCATTCCATTCCAGCTCGATACCGGAGCTGCTGTTTCATTGCTCAATCACGACACGTACAAACAACTGGGCAAACCTCCGTTGCGTGCCGCAAATGTTCAGCTCAGTACATATTCAGGACAGAAAATTCTTGTGGTAGGACAGTGCAGCCTTCTTGCAACATACAAGGGACAAACAAAACTTGTGTCATTTTACGTTCTTCGTTCTTCTACTGCAGTGAACTTGTTTGGTTTAGATTTATTTCAATTGTTTAACATGTCTATAGTAAATCAGGTCCTATCAGTGAATCAGCCTGTGCCTTCAGACAGTGTTTCTCGTCTGTGTGAAGAATTTGCAGACACTTTTGCACCGGGCTTAGGTTGCACTGAAAACTATGAAGCACATTTGGAATTGAAAGTAAACGCGCAACCGAAATTTTTCAGAGCGCGCAATGTTCCCCACGCATTGCGTGATGAGGTCGCAAGAACATTAAATGATTTAGAATCACAAGGTGTGAGTGAATGTGCGCAATGCCTCTTCCATTTCAGCTCCACTTCATCGCTTACGCCGTACAGGTGTTCCGTTTCTCTGGACGACAGAACGCGAACGCGCCTTTCGCCAGTTGAAATCGGCGTTGCTTTCAAATACTTGCCTTACGCCATTCGATCCCCAGAAACCCCTTTTGTTGATGGTAGATGCATCGGATTTTGGGATCGGTGCTGTGCTTGCGGACAAAGTTGGCTCGCATGATCGCCCTATTGCCTTTGCGTCAAAATTGCTCTCGTCTGCACAAAGAAATTACTCACAGATAGAGAAAGAAGCTTTGGGTCTCGTCTTTGGTGTTACTAAGTTCCATGATTTCTTGTATGGTCGTCACTTTACCATCATCACAGACCACAAACCTTTGACGTCGCTTTTCCATCCGAACAAGCCTGTACCTCCGCGTACAGCGCAGAAATTCATTCGCTGGTCTATTTTCCTCTCGCAGTACCACTACGATATCTTGTATCGGTCCACTGCTAAGCACGGAAACGCCAATGCGTTGTCCCGCTTGCCTGTTGCTGAGGATAAAGGATTCGATTCTTCCAAACTTGCTTGCATGTTCATTGATGCGGAAACCGATGAAGTGGTCGAATCGTTTCCAAGTGATTTTCATCGTGTAGCTACAGCCACAGCTGCTGACCCTGTCCTTGCTACCGTTTTGCGTTTTGTTGCTACGCAATGGCCTTTGTCCAAGTCTCGGATCGAGGATCCGTTGGTTCGCCGATTTTTTGCTCACAAGGAGAGACTTTTTGTTCGACGTGGTGTTTTGTTGTTGCGTTCTGATAATGATCAGTCCAGAGTCGTGGTCCCACGTTCGTTACAGTCCTCTGTCTTACTTCTTCACCAAGGACATTGAGGTATAGTGCGAACGAAACAACTTGCTCGTCAGCACTGTACTTGGTTCGGAATCGATGCTGCGATTACGAATATGTGTTCTTCTTGCATGGCGTGTGCCGAACAACAATCCGCACCGCCGCGGAAAGTCTTTGCATGGCCAAAAGCCACTTCCCCTTGGCAACGCTTGCACATCGATTTTGCTGGTCCATTCTGGAATGCTCGATGGTTGGTTCTGGTAGATGCCTTCAGTAATTTTCCTTTTGTTGTCCGGATGTCTTCCATGACGTCATCTGCCACCATCCAAGCGTTGTCTGCTATTTTGTGCATTGAAGGTCTTCCGCAGACTATTGTTTCCGACAATGGCCCAAATTCATGTCCACAGAATTTCAGTCATTCTGCAAGGCCAATGGTATTCAACATCTGACATCCGCGCCGTTTTCGCCTCAGTCTCACGGTGCCGCTGAACGATTGGTCCGGACTTTCAAGTCCCAGATGTTGAAGTTGAAAGAGTCGCATTCTCGGGCGGACGCGTTGTTGCTCTTTTTGTCTTCGTATCGCTCTCAGCCCCGAGATGGTCGCTCGCCGGCTGAGTTGCTCCACGGTCGTCCTCATCGAACCTTGATGTCTTTGCTGCATCCGCCGCATCAGGTTCCTGTGCAGTGGCAGACTTCTGCTTTTGCTCCAGGCGGCGTTGTATTCTATCGCAACTATCGAGGTTCACGGCGTTGGCTCGCAGGGCGCACTCTTCGCTGCCTCGGCCGCGCGATGTATTTGGTTTTGGGGGCCTCTGGTGAGGTGCGTCGGCATCTCAATCAGCTGCGCCTCTGTCGTCGCACGGGTTCTGCCGCTCCCCGTCTGCTTTCAGCGACGGTGCCGTCCGGTCAGCGCCCTGGGGACCCATCTACTGGCTCGCCTCATCCCAAGGTGTTACCGACGATGCCTTCCATTTTGCCCCATGGCGACGCGCCGCCGCAGCCTCCGCCGCCGCCGCCGCCGCCTGTTCTCCCGCCGGCGCCACCCGCATTCGACGCTTCGCTGCAGCCGCCTAGCGCCTCCCTGGGTCACGCGCCGCCGATCGCTTCCCGTGACCAGCTGTCCTCCGCCATGGATCTCTTGCCCGCTCCGGACCACGTGGCGTCTTCGCGCGTCGGATACTCCGACGCAATGGAGGTCGACCCTTCGGCCCCTCCTGTCTCTTTACGGGCGCATACATCGCATGTTGACGTGCACCCTGGACTAGGTTTTCAGGCGTTTCCTAGCTCCCCTCGGACCGAATGGCCGGGTGCGGGTGGCACAGCCTCGCCTGTTGTTAGGCTCCCCACCTCATCGCATACGTCAACATGGGGTCCTCCCCACGGCGGGCGGAAGCCTTATAACACGACCGTTCGCCGATTTGCGGGGGAGGAATGTGGTGTCACCGCCAGACACCACACTTGCTAGGTGGTAGCTTAAATCGGCCGCGGTCCATTTAGTACATGTCGGACCCGCGTGTCGCCACTGTGTGATCGCAGACCGAGCGCCACCACAAGGCAGGTCTCGAGTTACGGAATAGCACTCGCCCCAGTTGTACGACGACTTTGCTAGCGACTACACTGACGAAGACTTCTCTCATTTGCCGAGAGACAGTTAGAATAGCCTTCAGCTAAGTCCATGGCTACGACCTAGCAAGGCGCCATTAACCGTATCTGAAGATAGTCTTATTTGTATTATCAAGAGCGATGTACAACAAGGATAATTAAAAGTTAAGTATTCGAGGAGCTGCATACTTTTCTTGCTACCATTCACTACTTATCCTGTTCCAGAATTCACGCCCGTCTGCGTTAGATAGCGTGCATTTAGGCTGCCTCTATCTACAAGGTGTTGGCACATTTACCAACACATCACAGGTCATAACCAATAGATTGTGGTCAGAGTCCACATCTGCCCCTGGAAATGTCTTACGATTTAAAACCTGGTTCCTAAATCTCTGTCTTACCATTATATAATCTATCTGATACCTTCTAGTATCTGCAGGATTCTTCCATGCATACAACAAGTGGATAGTAACACTTCTTAAATGAGGATAAACGCAAGGTAGCGCCTGCAACCCCTTAGTAGCCGGTTACAAGGCTGGTAGTGAACATCTCAACACCTCGGCGACTGGAAGACACGTTTGTTGCCAGGGTAATGGGAAATGCGATGTACATTTAAGGGAAATTGCATACGAGATACTAATGCTGTTCGCTCTGTTGCTCCACTGACAAGAATAGCTACATAACAGCAGGAAACTATAGTTTCCTACCGTTATGTAGACAGGAGTGACACCACCAGCAGTCGACCAATGGTGTAAACGCCCAGAAGATTCATTCCTACGTCGGGTCTAAACCGGCTGGCGTTATGATAATAATAAATGCGGTTAACACTGTTTTTGAATAATTGATTAATCATACTAATCGCTGCTTTATCTCCACAACCATGTTCTCCAGGTATCAGTATGTTGTGACAACACGCAAACTAATTTAGTACCAAGCGAGGTGGCGTGGTGGGTGACACACTGCTCTCGTAATCGGGAGGACGACGGTTCAAACCCGCGGCCGGCCATCCTGATTTAGGTTTTCCGTGATATTCCTAAATCGCTTCAGGCAAAATCCGGGGTGATTCCTTTGAAATGGCACGGCCGACATCCTTCCCCATCCTTCCATAATCTGATGGGACCGATGACATCACTGTTTGTTTCCCTCCCCCAAATAAATCGACCAAATTAATTTAGAGAGGCGTTAAACACAACTGTTCAGTACAGCCCTCACGAAAATGAAACAGAAATGCTCAAGGAACTTAAATCGGAATCCCTTGAAGAACTATAATATAACCTACGACTCTTGCAACCCTGACAGATAAATTTTGACAGTATGTGTTCGAAGAAGATCTGCCATTGTCATTCTCACGCAGTGGTCAGGATAATAAGAAGTGGCAGATTAGGGCACGTAGAGAGATATGGACAGTCATTTTTCCTGGCACTAGAATCGAACTGAAAGGACAGAAAATTGGTGATAGTGGTACAATGTACCCTCCACCACGTGATGTACAGTAACTTGTGGAATATAAATGTCTCGTGCCTTACCACTGATAGACGAGGGCGCCTCGGTGGCAGGCCATGATAGTCATAGGTACAGAGGTCCCGCCACACGCCGCCGCTGATTACGTCACTATGTTCCGCAGATTGCAGTACTGCCATGGCACTTCGACAGCAGTCCTCGACGACAGGTAATAGACTCGAAATACTTCCTGTGGATATCCGTGGTCATGTGACCTATGTCGTGTGAAGCTCTGAAAACTTGCTCACGTTATTTTCAAGTGTCATTCCGTCCTACAATGGATGTAGAACTTTTGTAACTTTGTCACTTCCTGCTGCTTCGTTTACTTTCTTGTGAACTTTAATTGTTTTCAGACGCAAGTAGCAGGCTATTTAAATGATAATGTTTAATGTACTGGAAAAGTATTTATTTTTTGCTGTATGTTACAGCCGTATGCAGATGGAAATAACATACAAGGCGAATCAAAAAAAGTTTCGAATACTTTGAGAGGTGATAGGACTCAACGAATCCAGAAAAATAAGTCCAGTAAACATGGGTCTGGAAATGAATACTTTCTGAGATAATTCAAATAAGCATGGGTCTGGAAATGTATACTTTCTGCTATAAACACATGTTTACAGGAGGTGTTCAACATGGCGTCCATTCATAACACTGCACCGCTCTGCCCTCACGCGTAAGGAATGGCGCACCCTTTGAAGTACACCCGGTTGATGTTGTACCTGCTGGCACACACTGAAGACGCGACCCTGTACTGTCCACACATCGTTGATTAGCGTGGCGTAGACCAATTTCTTCAAGTGTCCCCATAACCGAAAGTCAAAGGAATTGAGGTGAGGGGAATGAGCAGGCCAAGATATGCGCACCCCTCCCCCCCCACCCCCCCCCCACCCCACCCCCGACCAATCCAGCGGTCCTGAAATGTCTGCGTCAGACGTTCG
The DNA here is from genome assembly GCF_021461395.2 of Schistocerca americana. Lineage (NCBI taxonomy): Eukaryota > Metazoa > Arthropoda > Insecta > Orthoptera > Acrididae > Schistocerca > Schistocerca americana. The sequence continues at coordinate 744,292,081 of NC_060122.1, read as the reverse complement.
CGCGAATTGTGACAAAAGTTTGCTGGAGCACCATCATGTATGAACGACATTTGTATTCGTTGCTGCAACGGCACACCCTCCAGCAAGGTAGGCAACACATTAATGAGAGAGTCCAGATAATGCACCCCGTTTAACCTTTGTGTAGCACGTATGGGCCTATTAATCTGTCGCCAAGTACGCCTGTCCAAACGATGACGGAGAATCGGTGTTGGTACCCTGTTTCCTGAATTGCTTGGGGATTTACATATGCCCATACATGCCTGGTTATGGAAATTCACGACACCATCTGCTGTGAACCCTACCTCATTGGTAAATGTTAACAGTGGAGCTGGAACACACTTCTGCAACAGCCATTGACAGAACCGCCGTCTGCGACGCTGACACTGTGGCCTTAGGACCTGAACGTGCTGTAGGCGATATGTGTACAGCACTTGTTGATGAAGTGCTCAAAAATGGTTCAAATGGCTCTGAGCACTATGCGACTTAACTTCTGGGGTCATCAGTCGCCTAAAACTTAGAACTAATTAAACCTAACTAACCTAAGGACATCACACACCTCCATGCCCCAGGCAGGATTAGAACCTGCGACCGTAGCGATGAAGTGCTCCCCAGATAAGAGAGTGAGACATGCCTTCTACTGCTGCTAATCGTCGCACACTGGTCCCAGAGGTTTCTTGCACCGAGCGTAGCTCACGCTCCTTCATGTCAGGCGTGCGGACTGTGTGGGGCCTTCCATTGTCAGTCTTCTAAAGTGCAAGGGTACCCATGTCCCGCAGATGCTGCAAAAGCCTCCCGCATAGCATATCAGAGGACACTCTGCGCTGTGGAAATTCTTTGGTATACAGGACTTGAAATCGCAGGCTAAGTCCATTTGCTAAACCGTAGCAGAATATCATATCCGCCATTTCACTCGTCGAGTAGTAGGCTTCTATTGCTAAAAATAGGTGGAACAGAAAAAATTTAAATGTACTACGCCATCTGTACGTACAAACAGCGCAGTGACAGTAAACACATAGGCGAGTCCGCGTTTGGAAGAAGGTAAAACAGCACGATACGTACCCAGGACTGCAGTACAATACAGTAAGGCAGACAAACACGACGAAACTAACGTAGCTTACGTCATGACACACACACATAACTGACTGCAGACCACCTAATGGTAGGTAGAGTACTGTGAGTAAGACATATAATACCCTGTTGACGCATTTTACGGAACTCCAGTGCAACGACTGTGCTAATATCTGGAACCAACCGTCACGCAACCCTTCCTATAAACATATGTTTATCTCGTAAAATATACGTTTCCGGCTCCATGTTTGTTGGACTTATTTTTCTTGTTTCTATGAGTACGACCACCTCTCAAAGAATTCGATACTTGTTTTTGGGCACTCTGCATACATCTCCTGAGACGGCGAAGATACTCAACAACTTCACCTCATAAGGAGAGAAAGATATCAGACACGGCAGTCCATCCCGCGCGAAAATTTGGGCCGTAATTCTGAGAATATGGAGTTGTGGCCTGAAACTTCCTGGCAGATTAAAACTGCGTGCCGGACCGAGTCCCGGTCCGGCACACAGTTTTAATCTGCCAGGAAGTTTCATACCAGCGCACACTCCGCTGCAGAGTGAAATTCTCATTCTGGAAACATCCCCCAGGCTGTCTCCGCAATATCCTTTCTTTCAGGAGTGATAGTCCTGCAAGGTTCGCAGGAGAGGCTTCTGTAAAGTTTGGAAGGTAGGAGACGAGGTACTGACGGAAGTAAAGCTGTGAGGACGGGGCGTGAGTTGTGTTGGGAAGCTCAGTTGGTAAAGCACTTGCCCACGAAAGGCAAAGCTCCCGAGTTCGAGTCTCGGTCCGGCACACAGTTTTAATCTGCCAGGAAGTTTCATATCAGCGCACACTCTGCTGCAGAGTGAAAATATCATTCTCGAGTTGTGGCCTGCTTTAAAACTTTCACGTACATCAATTGTGTGTCCTTCGCTCTGCCCCATTTGAGCCACCTAACTCCCGATCTCGAAGTGCTGTATAGTGGAGTGTGTAGAGGTCTGTGGATTGCTGGTTTGACATTGGTAACATGCTTTACTCTTTTTTGTCAGTTGTGATATCACGTGTCGACACCACCCAACGGCGTATCAAGGTTGCTAACAGAATGGCATGTTTCCGTCTCACGCCCACAGTAGTCGCAACGGAATGTGGCGGACCAGTGGTATGCACTCACTCAGCCACGCCTGCAGAAGCTCCGTAAAACGAGCGCCCTCTACCACTGCAATATAGGATGGCCGGCGGCAGCAACTCAGCCCCAGTTATGCTTGGAGGCATTACGCTATGACGCATTCATTCGTGCTTCATCCTGGTTGACAATGAGATGGCTGGTCTCTGTTTTTGGCTGCATTATTTGTATTGACTCTTCATTCGCCTGGACAAATGTAAGTTTAGTAAATGTTCTGTTTACTATGTTAATCTGTTCGCTAATCATTTCTGCTCCGGTCCAGCTTTCCTAAAACGACAGTTGCCAAATCACTCTATAGCCCAACCACGTACTCGTACACAACATCAGTGTGTTTTGTTTCTGCCTTAGCAGGTGCCAGAGATTCATTTGTTTTGAAGATTTTTATTTCGTGATCACAAATGTGGTGTGAATGAAATATGTTAATGTGTCATTAAGTAAGTAGTGTGACGCTGTTTGATTATTAACGTCGCTGTTGTGTGGTTTTCTTTTCTTTGTATTTTAAAAATGGTTCAAATGGCTCTGAGCACTATGGGACTCAACTTCTGAGGTCGTCCCCCAGAACCTAGAACTACTTAAACCTACTAACCTAAGGACATCACACACATCCATGCCCGAGGCAGGATTCGAACCTGCGACCGTAGCGGTCCCGCGGTTCCAGACTGTAGCGCCCAGGACCGCACGGCCACTCCGGCCGGCTGTATTTTAAAGCTAACAGTGTTGAAGTGAAGTACATTTGCAGAAGATGCTCTGTTCTTCAACGTAAGTGATATGATTAAACTGTAAATAGAAAATCATTAACTTCATTTTGATTTCGACGCTACATATAACCGCAGTATATCAATACGAGACATTGTTATAATAACATTGAATGTGTTTGTCTGTGAATTTTACGTATTACATACTCATGTTCCCCACTCTTTTTCGCATGGAATAGCTTTGTTCTCCAACAAAATTTCAAAACTTGTTGGCCACGTATGTCCAGATACCCCCACTCACCCCCACCCCACCACCACCACCACCCTCGTCTTTCCTTGCTTTCAATATCTCGTGAATAGGAGGGCTGTGTGTGTCACTCTACATCGACATGGTTACTCTGCAATTCACACTTAAGTGCCTGGCAGAGGGATCATCGAACCATTTTCATACTACTCTACCATTCCACTCTCGAATGGCGCTTGGGAAAAAGAAACACTTACATCTATCTTTTCGAGCTCTGATTTCTCTTATTTTATTATGATGATCATTTCTCCCTACGTAGGTGGGTGTCAACAAAATATTTTCGCATTCGGAAGACAAAGTTGGTGATTGAAATTTCGCAGGTAGATCTCGTCGCAAAGAAAACCGCCTTTGTTTCAGTGACTGCCACCCCAACTCGCGTATCATATCAGTGACACTCTCACCCCTATTGCGCGATAACACGCTCTTTTTCGATGTCCTCCGTCAATCCTACCTGGTAAGCATCCCATACCGCGCAGCAGTATTCCAGCAGACGGACAAGTCTAATGTAGGCTGTATCCACTGTACAGAGGTATGCGATCGGGTATTAGGCGGCATCAATATGGAGGACCGAGCGACAAAAAACCAGTGCACGCGGAAGTTTAAAACCTTGCCTTCAGGAGGTCATAACGGCCCAAATTTTCGTGCGGGGTCGGTTGCTGGAGCCTTGCAAGTGTTCTTTTTTTCTGCTTGAAATATGAGGTCAATTTTGTGTCGTTTCTTTGTCAATACTCTTCCTATGCACTAAACATTTAAAGGCGATCAGTCACTGGAAACAGTGAGTGCCACTTAAAATAATGACAGCGGTAAATTATCGCTACATCTAAGAACATATATCCGAAGTGATCGAAAGTAAAATGTTAATATATGACAAGTATCACGAACAGTAGTTGTCAGGCTTACATTCGTCGGAAGAATCATTAACAAAACATTAGCTGAATAATAAGTTTCTGATTGATTTTATGAGGCCCGCCACGAATTCCTCTCTTGCGCCAACCTCTTCATCTCAGAGTAGCTCTTCTAATACGTCCTCAATTATTTGTTGGATTTGTTGCACTCTCTGTCTTCCTCTACTGTTTCCAAGCGCTCTGATACCATGGAAGATATTCATTGATAATGTAAATAATGAGGAACTACACAAGTTACCTTTTTCCATGCGTTTATGAAACACACCCTGTAAGTGATGTATGTTGATTTCTGCACTATAAAGGAGTCACAATGAGGGAGATGAAAACACACGCGAACTTCACGTAAAATACCAAGAAAAATATTTGCAGTTGATAATGAGAGCAAATTCTCCAAGTTCGTCGTGCTATACGTAACTGGTGCTGTGTTATTTTTTTTTTTTCCAGAAACATTGATTATGAAAAATGAAATGAAGTAGTTACTTCTCGATGTCTTAACACATGTCTCATCATCGTTTACATTCTTCTTATCAGTGTTTCCCGTATGTCCCTTTCTTCGTCGAATCTGTAGAGAGCATCTCCATCCCTTATCTTATCATTCCATCTAATTTCAACATTCTTCTGTAGCACCACATCTCAACTACTTCAGTTTTATTCTTTTACGGTGTTCCCACAGTCCATTTTCCACCATCATGCAGTGCTACGCTCCAAACATACATCCTCAAAAATTTCTTATTCAGATTAAGGCCTATGTTTGATACTAGTAGATTACTCTTGGCCAGGAATACAGTCCTTGCCTATGTTAATCTGCTTTCCATGTTTTCCTTGCTTCGTCCGCCACGTGTTATTTTGCTTCCCGGGTAGCAGAATTCCTTTACTTCATCTTTTTCTTGATCTTTAATTTAAGTTTATTGCTAATATTATTTGTGCTACTTTCTTTACAGTCATCGAGCGAGGTGGCGCAATGGTTAGCACACTGGACTCGCATGCATGACAACGACGGTTCAAACCAGCATCCGGCCATCCTGATTAAATCGTTGTAGGCAAATGCTGGGAAGGTCCCTTTGAAAGGTCACAGCCGATTTCCTTCCCCATTCCTGACCCAATGCGAGCTTGAGCTCCTTCTCTAGTGACCTCGATGTCAACGGGGCATTCAACCCAATCTTCCTTCCTTCCTTCCTCATTACATTCGTCATCTGTTTCCTCTCAATTCACGCCTTTTACTCGTTAGACCATTCCATTCAATACTTCCTGTAATTCTTTGCACTTTCACTGAGGACATCGATGTCATCAACGAATCTTATCATCGATATCCTTTCCTCCGAATTTTAATCCCACTCTTGAACTTTGATTTTTGTCATTGCTTCTTCATTATACAAACTGAACAACAGAGACGATAGATTACATCCTTGCCTTATACCATTTGTAATCGGAGCACTTAGTTCTTCGATTTCTAATCTCGAAGTTCCCTCTTGCTTCTTGTACATACTGTATATTACCCATCTTTCCCTCCAGCTTTCTCCTATTTTTCACAGAATTTCGAACACTGTCGTATACTTTGTCTAGGTTGGTAAATCCCATGAACCCGTCTTGATGTTTTTTAAGTCTTGTTTCTATTATCGGTTGCAATATGATAAATGCCTCTTTGGTCGCGTTACCTTTCCGAAAACAAAACTGACCGTCATGTAACAGATCCTAACTTATTTTTTCCTCCAATTGGCATATTATTCTTGTTAGAAACTGGGACGCATCAGCTGCTGAGCTGACTCTTCAATAGTTCACAATAGTTCACATCATCCTTTACTATCTTCATTAGTACAGGGCTATTACAAATGATTGAAGCGATTTCATAAATTCACTGTAGCTCCATTCATTGACATATGGTCACGACACACTACAGATACGTAGAAAAACTCATAAAGTTTTGTTCGGCTGAAGCCGCACTTCAGGTTTCTGCCGCCAGAGCGCTCGAGAGCGCAGTGAGACAAAATGGCGACAGGAGCCGAGAAAGCGTATGTCGTGCTTGAAATGCACTCACATCAGTCAGTCATAACAGTGCAACGACACTTCAGGACGAAGTTCAACAAAGATCCACCCACTGCTAACTCCATTCGGCGATGGTATGCGCAGTTTAAAGCTGCTGGATGCCTCTGTAAGGGGAAATCAACGGGTCGGCCTGCAGTGAGCGAAGAAACGGTTGAACACGTGCGGGCAAGTTTCACGCGTAGCCCGCAGAAGTCGACGAATAAAGCAAGCGGGGAGCTAAACGTACCACAGCCGACGGTTTGGAAAATCTTACGGAAAAGGCTAAAGCAGAAGCCCTACCGTTTACAATTGCTACAAGCCCTGTCACCCGATGACAAAGTCAAACGCTTTGAATTTTCGGCGCGTTTGCAACAGCTCATGGAAGAGGATGCGAAACTTGTTTTCAGTGATGAAGCAACATTTTTCTTAATGGTGAAGTGAACAGACACAATGTGTGAATCTGGGTGGTAGAGAATCCTCACGCATTCGTGCAGCAAATTCGCAATTCACCAAAAGTTAACGTGTTTTGTGCAATCTCACGGTTTAAAGTTTACGGCCCCTTTGTCTTCTGCGAAAAAAACGTTACAGGCCACGTGTATCTGGACATGCTGGAAAATTGGCTCATGCCACAACTGGAGACCGACAGCGCCGACTTCATCTTTCAACACGATGGTGCTCCACCGCACTTCCATCATGATGTTCGGCATTTCTTAAACAGGAGATTGGAAAACCGACGGATCGGTCGTGGTGGAGATCATGATCAGCAATTCACGTCATGGCCTCCACGCTCTCCAGACTTAACCCCATGCGATTTCTTTCTGTGGGGTTATGTGAAAGATTCAGTGTTTAAACCTCCTCTACCAAGAAACGTGCCAGAACTGCGAGCTTGCATCAACGATGCTTTCGAACTCATTGATGGGGACATGCTGCGCCGAGTGTGGGAGGAACTTGATTATCGGCTTGATGTCTGCCGAATCACTAAGGGGGCACATATCGAACATTTGTGAATGCCTAAAAAAACTTTTTGAGTTTTTGTATGTGTGTGCAAAGCATTGTGAAAATATCTCAAATAATAAAGTTATTGTAGAGCTGTGAAATCGCTTCAATCATTTGTAATAACCCTGTGTATTCCTGATATCTTGGGTTACAAAAGCCTAGTTGGACTACTTCTTGAGTCTTGCTCGTCAAAATTTAAAGTACACTGCAAAGGAGTGTTAGAGGGGCATTACTATTTACGTATTATACGAAGGATTAAATAGGGATTTCCGTAAGACGATTCGCGAAAAATGCTGTTGTAGATGCGAAAGATTCAACGCCAGATAAATTCTAGGAAATGAAAGAAGACGTGGAGAGGATCAAAGGCTGGATTAACGACTTGCAGCTGACACACAACGTAAGTAAATAGTCCTCATATAGACATAGAGACCTATTCTCCTCTACTACATTTTTCGCTGTTATTCAGTGGAAACAGTGGCAACCAGAAATGTGTATGGGTATCTATCCGCAGCGATTTAGGCAGGAACTGAGCTTAACTAACGGCCACGTAAATCTATGTGTAGAAGAATCGGTCATCCAACTGCGATTCACTGAAAGAACGAGAGAAGCAGCTTACAATATCCTCATTCCACAGATGCTTAGTATTTTCTCGTCATTTTGGTACCCATCCTGAGTACTAGTGGTAGAAGATACAGAGAACATCTAAAAAAGTAGGTAGTATTTCATCAGGTGTTTCCTCATCAAGAGCGAAATATGGTCGCCAAAGTCAGTGACAGGGACTTACCGAGGGTTGCTCTCCCTACACAGCATTCGCAAATGATGCAGGAAACTGGTTCAAAAATGGTTCAAATGGCTCTGAGCACTATGGGACTCAACTGCTGTGGTCATCAGTCCCCTAGAACTTAGAGCTAATTAAACCTAACCAACCTAAGGACATCACACACATCCATGCCCGAGGCAGGATTCGAACCTGCGACCGTAGCGGTCGTGCGGTTCCAGACTGTAGCGCCTTTAACCGCTCGGCGACTCCGGCCGGCTGCAGGAAACTGGGGAAGGGCTAGATCGTACTACAAGTACCCTCCGCCACACAGCGAAAAGTGAAAAGTGTCATGTAGACGTAGACGTGACGCGGTAATTGACACTTTTAATTATGTTTGGGAGAAAGAGAATTCCCCTCAACCATTCATTTCGCCATGTCGTTTCCAGCAAAACTAATCAATTTTCCATCAATGATTAACATGTAGGGCAATTTCTCGCTGTCAGAGTATCAAACAAATACTTACTTCTTTTCCCCTTATTTCTTCCTTTTACAATCGCATAATCTTTCTTATTTTCATTCTTTCATTAACTGCATTCTACACCCACCCCACGTTCCATCCCTCTGCCCCACCCTCTCTCTCTCCCGCTCTCTCTCACCCAATCCCCCCACCCATACACACACAGACAATATATATAAAACTTCCATCTTCTTATAAAAGACATTTATTATTCAGCTTTACACAAACAAAAGTAAACGGGGTTTTCCTGGTTTGGCTATTATTGCTTTTACAATCACTGTCATTATTCCAGACTGAAAGTATGGACTAAGTTGAAACATCATGATAGATTAAAACTTACTACAGTATTAACATCAGAGTTACGTTTCGAATCAATTAGCTCACGCCAATATCCTACAAGGTACATGTAACTGAATGATCGTGTTGGCTCAGTCGTAAGTGAGGCAGGTGGATACCGTCGTTTCATTTAATACTAGGATAATGGAATTAGGTTAAAAATGACTCATGCTTCAGTACTTCACAAGTGTGTGGGATTCATTCCAGCTAGGGACACTCACCGTATACAGAGGAGGTCAGCACAAATAGTAACAGGTTTGTCTGACACATGAGAGAGCGTGAAGGAATTGCTGAAGAATGCGAAAAGGCAGGTACTTGAAAAAAAAAATGCAACCAATTACGACGAACACAGAAACACATAAGCAATAATTCTTCCGGCGCTGTGTACGCACATGGAAGGGCAAGAAGTTCTAATAACTGGTAAAAAGCACATGACAGTGGTTTATAAGATAATGATGTTGACAGCAATCGCAAAGTCAAAAGAAAGTTTTCTACACTCATTTAGATTATTAAACTAGATTACTGACAAAAACATTTCCCCATTTTTAAACAGTACAGAGTGTACGAACCCAGAACGTACAAATAAATAAGAAAAAACTATTGTGTCCGACATGACGTTCAGCGCTCGTCCATTTCACTATTAACTTCGTTATTCTGCTTCAGCGTTTTCTCGTGGCGTTTTATACTTCCATCATTGGTCTTTGAGAATACATAGTAAGCGTTCTAAGTAGCTGGTAAAAACGGAAGCTTGTACACGTAACTCTACACGTTATTCATACGAAATATCAAAGCTAAAGCGCTTAGAGCTATATGAACTAAAAGTGCAACAAATACGAATTTCGTAATACAATCCCTAAAGATATTCTGTCTATCGTCCAGTTGGAAACAGGTTGTCAAATGGCTTGCGAGTTGCTTTTATCAGAGTGTGTCTCGCTTCCACCGTATTTGAGCGTTCCCTTTGATGCAAGGTGAATAGGGACCCGCCTGTTAGCCAAAGGGCAATGTGTACGTCAAATGGTGCACCTCTCCATGTGGACCTGTTCACAGACCGAATCTGCCTCCGTGCTCCAGCGAACTGTAAATCTATTTCAAAGTTGTCTGCAAGTTTCTTTTCACTCCTAATGACAAAGAGGAGACTGATAAATATGTCAAGTAATGACTGTACTTGCAGAATACAACAATCGATAATTTTCGTTAGTGCGTTTCACTTAGCTTCAAATAAATCTGTCATGAGCAGATACTAGCTCCGTCTCTAAAGATATCGTCGTCGACACACTACTCTTTCATCTTTTCTATGGGCACTTAACAGCTCGAAGTTGTCAAGTAAATGTCACTGTGCAGCGTACCACAAATTAGAATGGAAACCGACAAGAGGCGCGATCAAAATGAGACAGAAACTGGTACATTTAAGAGGAACAGCGCAGAGAAAAAGTATTTTACTAATGGAGGCGGAGACCGGTGCGGAGTAGAAATAAATGGGGAGCTATTTCAGACCAGTCAACACCGATGCACGTAATATGGAATCTGCTGCCTCCCCGCTCCCTCTCCATTCCGTCTCCCCATCCCTATATTGAATAAAATGTTCATAGTATCAAAATAATTTTGATCGAAACCACAAACGGGTTGAGTAAAAGCATTTTCCCACAATGTCTGTCACTGAATGAAGCAAAATTAGCCCCCTACATTTTGTCTCCCACTACTGTGCAGATTCGGCTCTGAAACCATTTTCCAATGTATACATACATACAAACTATCAGAAAGGCCATATTGTTGGAAGTGGTATGCTGCAAAACTGCTGTATTAGATATACATGTTTTCATACAGTTACAATTTTTGTTAGTTCATTAGTTACGAGTATTTAGTTACAAATTCCATCTGTCACTGTGCAGCTTATAAAAGTCTAACATTCTGCGTGGTGTCTGTTTGTTCTAAGTCGTGTCTCCCTACCACTTTCGCGCAACGATGCTCTGAGCGTGTTTTTTAGGGAATTGACTAGTTTGAACTTGGGACCTGTTACTGGTAAGGAGACGCCAGACCACACATGACATGTAGAGTTCAGAAGAGTTCAGTGAAACTAGCGATGATATAACCAAATACTTAATGATTTCAGCGTCGGCTCCACTGCACTCCCTGTAAATGATTCTTAATACTAACTAAATTTAGTGGAAGGGGTTCAAGGCTTTCACAAAACATTGTTTATAAATTGCACTATTGATAAAAGGAAATGTTTTAATACAGGATGATAAAAACCAACTGCGTTCAACAAAAATGTGAACGAATATTCTCTGATTGGGTTTCCAAGTTCTACAATGGATCGAAGGATGACCTATGTCATATCACATCCATAATATAGGTTTAAATTAAGTTTCACAAAAGAGAAAACTATCAAAATGGTCTACAGTGACCCTCAATCATCTTTAATTACTTGTCTAACTTGACGTAAATTACAGTGGCTGATGTGGCTTCTCAATAATTATATAACAGAAAAATCATCGCGTTTCAGATTTTAACTTACGTAGCAAATGTGAATACCATGAGCTTCAATTGACTATCGGCACTAGTATTACGTAAAAAGGGGATGTAACAGATGAGACTTCTGCAGTTCTGAGTGAAGCCTTATGTGCTTAAAAATGCGGCATCGCGTGCGTTCATTACCTTGTCAGTGTTCGTCAGAGGGCGGCGGCCGGCGCAGCTCCATCCAGCTCGCCGTCTCCAAAGCAACTCTCACCTAACTTCTCCTTACTACAATTAACCGAAGTTGGTTTAAAAAAACTATCTGGCTGTGTTTTCATCTGACCAATCAGGGTCTCAATGTTAACCTTAAGCTCCGCCTACAAAAATTCTGTCTATCCAATGAGAAACATTATACTTTTCGTGGTGGGGCAATGTTTTTAAAGTTTGCAACGTAACAGAGACGCGAAAAAGTCTCACGCTAAAACTTGCAGCTGGTGTGGTCCTTTTAGTGTTATCGTAAGACCTATACTGTTCTTCTGGTGGGCTCTATCTTTTAACATGGGCTGGGGGGTGGTCCTGACGTAACAGAGACGCGAAAAAGTCTCACTCTAAAACTTGCGGCTGGGGTGGCCCTTTTTGTGTTATCGTAAGATCTATACTGTTCTCCTGGAGGGCTCTAGCTTTTAACATGGGCTGGGGGGTGGTCCTAGCGGTTAGCTGGCGACGTGGGTGTCCGTCCCTTATCGTAGGGCCTTCTAACTTAACACGGTTCTGCTCTCGGCTTCTGTTCTCGTTTCTCCCCTCGGAACTGCGTCTGTCTCACGGTGGGAAGGTATGACGTGCATTTAGGCATTCTTGTGTTAGTCTGTGGTATTCCATTTGCTCACTCGTTACTCGTATTACTTTGGTTAATTTAATGTCACGATTTATTCGGAGCTATGTGACATACTTCTGGATTTGCTTATCATGTCAGGGTTTTCATGGAAGGTGTTGGATTTGCCTGACACCTTACAAAAGAATGACGAAGATCGAGTCAGCTCCGGCAGCGACTTTGATATCTGAACTAAAAACATACAAGACAGACATTGTAGCTCTACAGGAAGTTAGGTGGCTTGGAGACGGGATACACACGGAGGATAATTGTGTCATTTTTTATGGGGGAGATGAAAAACATCATAAATTTGGTTCAAAAATGGTTCAAATGGCTTTGAGCACTATGGGACTTAACTACTGTGGTCATCAGTCCCCTATAACTTAGAACTACTTAAACCGAACTAACCTAAGGACATCACACACATCCACGCCCGGGGCAGGATTCGAACCTGCGACCGTAGCAGTCGCGCGGTTCCGATAAATTTGGTACTGGTTTTGCTATTAAGAACAGGATTGTTAAGCGGGTTAAGGAATTCCATTCCATTAGCAAAAGAATGTCTTAAATAACAATCGAACACCAGTGGTAAGATATAACATTCATAAATGTCCATGCAACGACTGAAGATTGAGCTGAGGATGAGAAACATGAGTACTTTGAAGAATTAGAGAGAGTAGTTGAAAGTATTCCAACAAGTAATATGAGAATTATCTTAGGGGACTTTAGTGGAAAAATAGGTAAAGAGGATATGTCCATCCCCACAATAGGAAAACATACCAAGCACTCGACCACAAACGAAACTGGATTAAAAATGATCAACTTTGCACTGTCAGAGAATATGAGAATTTGCTCGACGATGTTCCCTCGCAAAGATATACGCAAAGGTACATGGTGCTCTCCAGGTGGCAAAATAGTAAATCAGGTTGACCATGTTATCACAGATCAACGTTTCACTTCACTTGGAAGAGATTTCAGAACGTACAGAGGAGCTGAAATTGGCTCAGATCATTTCCTAGTGGTAGGAAAGATGAAAATCAAGATGATTTGGAATCAGCAACCAAAAGCCACACCAAAACCTAATTTAGACATCGAACGACTGAAAGAACTGTCTGTTAAAGAAGTCTATGCGATTGAAATAAATAAACGATTTACAGCATTGCAAGAAGCTGAGGAGGAAAATAGTGTTGAGAAGGCTTGGGAGAGAATAAAGACTGTAGTAACAAATGCAGCAGGAAAAACATTGGAAAAGAAAACAAAGAAACAGAAATGGTTCAACGAAAAGTGTCAAAGAGCAGTAGAAAGGAGGAAAGAAGCCAGGATGCTGTGGCTGCATAATAAGGAGAGTGAGGACAGGAGAGAGACCTTCAAGGCGGTTAGAAGAGAAACAGCAAGAGTTCTACGAACAGAGAAAAGAAAATATCTAACTGGACTACTAGAATCTATAGAAGTGGAAAGCAGGAATGGAAACTCAAAGAAGTTGTTTCCGTATACAAAGGAAACTCAGAGAGGTTATCAAAGTGAAAACATATTCATTAAAGATAAAAATCAAAATATGCTAACGCAGCTGGAAGATATCCTAGAAAGATGGAAAGAGTATTTCTCAGAAATGTTACATTGCACTGATCCGCACATAGCCTTCAATTACGCAATGTCTGAGAGTGACAGCATTAATAATGACGAATGTAGAATCACAGAACAGGAAGTGATCCACACCATTCAAAAGCTCGAAAACAACAAGCCAGCAGGCGAGGAGCAGATATCAGCAGATATGTTAAAAGAGGGCAGAAGCAAACTACACAAAGAAATTTATAACCTTGTCACAACGATCTGGAAAACTGAAACACTGCCGGAAGGTTGGAAAACTGCAATAATTTGTCCAAAACACAAGAAAGGAAACAGAATGGAATGTGGAAATTACAGAGGAATCAGTCTGCTGAACATAACATACAAAATCCTCTCAATGATCATTCTGGAAAAACGTAAACGTTACACAGAAAACATTATTCAAGATTACCAGGCTGGATTTCGAACAAACCGTTGCACAACTGATAATTTGTTTAATACACGACACATCTTTGAGAAATACTGGGAATTTAACAAAAACATCACTGTCTCCACATTGACTTCCAGCGATCCTACGACAGCATCCACAGAAGTAGCCTCTACAACAAATTACGAGAATTTAGTATACCCAGTAAAATCATTAGGATGATACAATGTGCATGGATGGCTCCCAGGTATCAGTGAAGTTCAGAGGATCCATATCCCTCACCTTTCCAATTAAAGTAGGCTTACGATAGGGAGACGCTCTTTCATGTGTCCTCTTCACCTTGCATCAGATAAAGCTGTTCGGGAGAGTAATTTACATCTATACAATGGTTTCCGATTCGAACACAGTGAAGTAAGACTACTGGCTTATGCAAGTGATATAGTGTTGCTGGGTGAAACTGAAGAAGAACTGAAAGACATGTACAGATCTCCCAGGCACAGTGCCAGCAAAACGGGGCTTTTGATTAACCAAGAGAAAACCGAATATATGGAAATAGGTCGAGACATAAACCCAAATCCTTACTTTGAAATTGACCAGCATTCTAAATTCAGAAAAGTTCTCCAGTTTAAATACCTCGGATCACGATTCAAAAGTAAAAATATCATAGCAATGGATATAAATGAAAGAATAGCCTCAGGGTCAAGATGTCTGTACTCACTAAGCAACCCACTCAAAAGTAAAGCTTTGTCAATCAGCACAAAGATGAAGATATATAACACTATCATCTGCCCCATAGTACTGTACGGTTCAGAAAGCTGGACACTTACAAAGAATGAAAGAGAAAAGCTGAATGTTTTCGAAAGAAAAGTAATGAGAAAAATCTGGGGACCTGTGTTGTAGAATGGTGTATGGAGAATTCGAAAGAACAATGAAATTTATCAGTTAATGAAGCAACCCACTATCATTCAGAAATTAAAAAGTAGGAGACTGTAATGGGCTGGACATGTGCCTAGAATGGAAAACAACAGAATCTCCAAGAAAGCATTTGAAGGAACTCTCCAGGCAACAAGAACATTGGGCCAAACCCGTGCAAGGTGGAAAGGTGACATGGAGAAGGAAATCGCAGTATTAGGAATTTCCACAGGGTGGAGAAAGGCAGAGAGAGATAGAAGGCCGTGGAAGCAGTTCGTTGACGCAGCGCGTGGTCTACAGGGCCTGTCATCGCTGAGAAGAGAGAGAGATCAGGACCCACTGCTAGTACTCGTACTATGACAGTTAGGCAGTGTAATGGGTCGCGAAATTAAAGCATCACCCATCCACGAGGATCAGCTCATTTTGCAGGTAAATATAAGTTTAATTTAGTGTTTTGTTTATGTATTTGTAATATTTTGTTATATTTGTAAAATATTTAAAGTTTTGTATTTTTGTTTTGTATTTTTCATGTTTGGAGAGAGCAGCGCTACTCGCGGAAACAGCATCTTCACTGCCGGAACCAGAAAGAAAATTGCTGGCCACTAGACGTCACGGGTCAGCGGCCAAAGAGCAGCAGAAGATCCTGTGACCGGGTTGTTGCATCGAACCTCCAACATTCAAATAAATAAAAATTTGTAATTTTCCATTGTAATGATGTCACAGAATGTTTAGTTCATGTTGTATTTTATTCAGTTCTGTTTTGTCGAGTCTGATGTTCGCATCTGTATGTAGCATATAAGCATATAAGCTCTAAAGCTTAAATACATGTTCGAGAATTATTTATGAAGAGTTATATTGAGGAAGAATTATTACTGAATTTTTCCAAGATATTAATTTCCAGAAGAGTTTGATTTCGATTTTTTGGATCTTAAAGGTTATACAGTCTGGTTTTAATATGGGAAATATAAGATAACTTGCAAGAATATAATTCCCAAAAAGAAACAAACTACATCTAAATTTCAAAAGACTGCGCAAACCAGTTGGACTGAGTGACGTAATTTTGTACAAACCACTCAACTGAAGGTGTTTTAATTACAGTTTCATTCAAGAACCTTTATAGAGAACTTTAAAAGTATTTAAATAATTTTTTGAAGTGTTCTGTAAACGACATAGGTGACGAAGTCTGCACTTGGTCATATTTCAAACAAAAATCATTGAGTTATACGCGTCGTTACACTACAGCGGGAGGTGAGAAAACTTGGATTTCATGGTCGAGCGGCTGCTCATAAGCCACACATCACGCCGGTAAATGCCAAACGACGCATCGCTTGGTGTAAGGAGTGTAAACATTGGAGAATTGTACATTGGAAAAACCTTGTGTGGAGTGACGAATCACGGTACATAATGTGGCGATCCGGTGGCAGGGTGTGGGTAAGGCGAATGCCCGGTGAACGTCATCTGCCAGCGTGTGTAGTGCCAACAGTAAAATTAGGAGGCGGTGGTGTTATGGTGTGGTCGTTTCCTTCATGGACGGGGCTTACACGCTTTGTTGTTTTGCGTGGCACTATCACAGCACAGGCCTACATTGATGTTTCAAGCACCTTCTTGCTTCCCACTGTTGAAGAGCAATTCGGGGATGGCGGTTGCATGTTCCAACAAATCGTGCATCTGTTCATAATGCAAGGCCTGTGGCGGAGTGGTTACACGAAAATAACATCCGTGTAATGGACTGGCCTGCACAGGGTCCTAACCTGATTCCTATAGAACACATTTGGCATGTTTTGGAACTCTAACTTCATGCCATGCCTCACCGATCGACATAGATACCTCTCCTTCAGTGCAGCACTCCGTGAAGAATGGGCTGCCATTCGCGAAGAAACCTTCCAGCACCTGACTGAACATATGCCTGCGAGAGTGAAAGCTGTCATTACGTCTAAGGGTGGGCAAACACAATATTCATTTCCAGCAGTACTGATGGAGGGCGCCACGAACTTGTAAGTCATTGTCAGTAAGGTGTCCGCATACTTCTGATCAGAAAGTGTATGTATGTTCCACATCGCCTCCTAAACTACTGAACGATTTGAACCAAATTTGCTACAAACATCACCTACTGTCTAAAAAGAATCACTGTGGAGGTAATAGCCACCTTGGCTGAAAACCACATACCTATATAAGGGGAGGGGGTGAGGTTGAAGAAACAACATAGCCCGTGACGCGCCAAATATCCATAATTTAGTCATCCAGTATTTGAGAATGAGACTTAGTGGTTTACAACAAACTTTACACATAACTTCCAACCTTTGCGAAATGTTTTCTTGCTAATAACTCTCACAAAATGATGAAAGAATAAAAGTTTATTGCTCACACCGTTTGGGGTGTTAGTGCAGTAAAACCACCGCTTGAAGCATGACGTTTTAATTTCTTAATTCTTTGCTGATAACCAGATGTAAACAGTAATGAAATTCTAAACTCGGATTGGAATGTATACCGCAGAGACAGGCTGGACAGTGAAGGGGGAGGCCTGTTTGTGGCGGTAAAAAGTGCAGTAGTATCGAAGGAAATGGACGGAGATCCGAAATGTGAAATAATTTGGGTGAAGTTCACGGTTAAAGCAGGATCAAACATGGTAATTGGATGTCTCAATAGGCCCCGTGGCTCAGCAGCTGTTGTGGCAGAGCACCTGAAGGATAATTTGGAAAATATTTCGAGTAGATTTCCCCACCATGTTATAGTTCTGGTTGGAGATTTTAATTTACCGGATATAGACTGGGAGACTCGGAAACGTTTATAATGGGTATCTGGGACAAAGAATCCAGTGAAATTTTTTTAAGTGCATTATCTGAAAACTACCTTGAGCAGTTAAACGGAGAACCGACTCACGGCGATAACATATTAGACCTTCTGGTGACAAATAGACCCGAACTATTTGAAACAGTTAACGCAAAACAGGGAATCAGCGATCATAAAACGGTTACTGCATCGATGATTTCAGCCGTAAACAGAACTATTAAAAAAGGTAGGAAGATTTTTCTATTTAGTAAAAGTGACAAAAAGCAGATTTCAGAGTACTTGACGGGTCAACACAAAAGTTTTGTCTCAAGTACAGATAGTGTTGAGAATCAGTGGACAAAGTTCAAAACCATCTACGATATGCATTAGATGAGTATGTAAGAGATGGAAAAGAGCCACCGCGGTACAACAACCGAGTTAGAAAACTGCTGCGGAAGCAAAGGGAACGTCACAGCAAACATACATATAGCCAAAGCCTTGCAGACAAACAAAAATTACGCGAAGCGAAATGTAGTGTGAGGAGGGCTATGCGAGAGGCGTTCAATGAATTCGAAAGTAAAGTACTATGTACTGACTTGGCAGAAAATCCTAAGAAATTTTGGTCTTATGTCAAAGCGGTAGGTGGATCAAAATAAAATGTCCAGACACTCTGTGACCAGAATAGTACTGAAACAGAGGCTGACAGACTAAAGGCCGAAATACTAAATGTCTTTTTCCAAAGCTGTCTCACAGAGGTAGACTGCACTGTAGTTCCTTCTTTAGATTGTCGCAAAGATGACAAAATGGTATAGATCGAAATAGACGACAGAGTGATAGAGAAACAATTAAAATCGCTCAAAAGAGGAAAGACCGCTGGACCTGATGGGATACCAGTTCAATTTTACACAGAGTACGCGAAGGAACTTGCCCCCCTTCTTGCAGCGGTGTACCGTAGGTCTTTAGAAGAGCGTAGCATTCCAAAGGATTGGAAAACGGCACAGGTCATCCCCGTTTTCAAGAAGGGACGTCGAACAGATGTGCAGAACTATAGACCTATATCTCTAACGTCGATCAGTTGTAGAGTTTTGGAACACGTATTATGTTCGAGTATAATGACTTTTCTGGAGACTAGAAAAAATGGTTCAAATGGCTCGGAGCACTATGGGACTTAACTTCTAAGGTCATCAGTCCCCTAGAACTTAGAACTGCTTAAACCTAGCTAACCTAAGGACATCATACACATCCATGCCCGAGGCAGGATTCGAACCTGCGACCGTAGCAGTCGCGCGGTTCCAGACTGTAGCGCCTGGAGACTAGAAATCTACTCTGTAGGAATCAGCATGGGTTTCGAAAAAGACGATCGTGTGAAACCCAGCTCGCACTATTCGTCCAAAAGACTCAGAGGGCCATAGACACGGGTTCCCAAGAAGTCGTTTAATGAACAAAGTCACAGCATATGGACTATCAGACCTACTGTGTGATTGGATTGAAGAGTTCCTAGGTAACAGAACGCAGCATGTCCCTCTCAATGGAGAGAAGTCTTCCGAAGTTAGAGTGATTTCAGGTGTGCCGCAGGGGAGTGTCGTAGAACCGTTGCTATTCACAATATACATAAATGACCTTGTGGATAACATCGGAAGTTCACTGAGGCTTTTTGCGTATGATACTGTATTGTATCGAGATGTTGTAACAATGTAAAATTGTACTGAAATGCAGGAGGATCTGCAGCGAATTGACGCATAGTGCAGGGAATGGCGGTTGAATCTCAATGTAGACAAGTGTAATATTCTGCGAATACATAGAAAGAAAGATCCTTTATCATTTAGCTACAATATATCAGGTCAACAACTGGAAGTAGTTAATTCCATAAGTTATCTGGGAGTAGGCATTAGGAGTGATCTAAAATGGAATGATCATATAAAGTTGATGGTCGGTAAAGCAGATGCCACACTGAGATTCATTGGAAGAATCCTAAGGAAATGCAATCCGAAAACAAAGGAAGTAGGTTACAGTACGCTTGTTAGCCCTCTGCTTGAATAGTGCTCACCGGTGTGGGATCCGTACCAGATAGGGTTGATAGAAGAGATACACAAGATCCAACGCAGAGCAGCGCGCTTCGTTATAGGATCATTTAGTAATCGCGAAAGCGTTACGGAAATGATAGATAAACTCCAGTGGAAGACTTTGCAGGAGAGACGCTCAGTAGCTCGGTACGGGCTTTTGTTGAAGTTTCGAGAACATTCCTTCACCGAGGGGTCAAGCAGTATATTGCTCCCTCCTACGTATATCTCGTGAAGAGACCATGAGGATAAAATCAGAGAGATTAGAGCCCACACGGAGGCATACCGACAATCTCTCTTTCCACGAACAATACGTGACTGGAATAGAAGGGAGAACCGATAGAGGTACTCAATGTGCCCTCCGCCACGCACCCTCAGGTGGCTTGCGGAGTATGGATGTAGATGTAGATACTTGTAACACGTTTCGCTGAAAGTTCTCGCGAGATTATATCAGTATACAACTCACAAGTCACGACATATGACGTCATAAATACATAGTTACGTGAAAGTGCCTCATCATGCAAAACGTTTAAAGTTATTACTTCGTTGTTAGTAACTCTGTTCTCAACAGCGTCGCAGACAGTACCCATATATGCTGCTGAATGTACCCATATATATATATATATATATATATATATATATATATATATATATATATATATATATATATGGCACAGCGTGTAGTTCAGCAGATGCTGTACAACATATAGTTCAGAAAAAAATTACGTCAATGCGTGACAAACTGGCGCATCATCCCTGACATTTTAATGTTCTGCTTCTTTACTCCTAGCTCTGTTCATAGTACATTTCGCAGAATGTATCCAGATATGCCACTGAATGTACCTAGAAAAATATGTCCTTGCACGATCCCTATTTCAGGAGATATGACGTCATAAACACTGAGATATATGAAAAACTGCCGTATAATGCTTGACACTTCAATTTATTACTTCGCTATTACTAAGTCTATTTTCAACACTTGCCTCAGATGGTAGTCACATATACCACCTGAGGTACCTGCAAATTTATATCATTGTACAGTACACAGTTCAGGAGATACGTGATAAACATTCAACCGAATGAAAATGAAATTCGCTAGAGTTAGAAGTGAAATGTGTACAAACATGTGTGAAATATATTAAATATACGTGAAACCTATTTTACATTTGCTTGCGAGGGCAAAGCCACAGATAAAAAGCTCACCTTAAACCCATGGAACGATTTCAACCAGATTTAATAGACGTTTTATTTACGATCGGGAAAGAAATAATATGGGAACATGAACCACCAGCCTCCTATTGTGGTGAGCATGATAACGTGCAGCGAGAGAGACAGAAGTGGATGAGGGGGACACACAGGGAGGCGGAAGGAGTAGATGCACAGAGAGGAGGGGAAATGGACAGAGAGAGGCGGGGTGAAGCAGATAGAAAGAGAAAGGAAAGAGGAGGTGAGGAAGGTGGAGCAGACGGACAGAGAGAGGGGGAGGAGGAGATGGAGAAAGATTGGAGCGAGAAGCATGTTTTGCTATGGCGGAGTTTTCGGTATGTCCCAGACGACAGTTCCTTTTGTGTTCGGCTCTGCGGGTGTTGACACTTCTTTTCGTGATTGTATTATTATTGGCTCTGTCCTTCCTGTACAGCTCACGGCCCGGAATCACGTCTACCCTTTTGATTAGGGTTACATCCGGAAAATCATGTTGACCATTGCTCTCTTTCGCTATCGGAAACTGTATCTTTGGGTTAATACCATTGAGATGCAGCAAGAAGATATCCGATTTCTCTTCACGGTGAGTCCATACTACAAAGACATCGTCCACAAAGTGGCGCCACTCATTTAGTCTATTACTGGTCGTCTGCAGCGCCCACTGTTCGGAGAACTCCATAAATAAATTGGCAACAGCTGGACTAAGAGGACAACCCATAGCTACGCCGTCGATTTGTTCACCAGAAACCATAAGAAAGTGGGACAGTACATCATAGCTGACAAGACTTGGGCTGACGTTAGTCTCGTTCAGTTTTTCAATAAAATGCACAGAGTTTTAATGTAGATGTCAGGTCTACCATTACACGGCTGCAGAAAAGAGGAGAGATATCGTGCAACCTAATGGGTGGGTGATTAGATTATATTAGATTAGGTTTACTTTCATTGCAATTGATCCGTAGTGAGGAGGTCCTCTAGGATGTGGAACATGTCAGAAAAACAACAATACATGACAAATATTTACAACTAAAACAAATAAGCTAATGTACTGTCCCACAGGTCCCAAGTGGAATGATCGCCATTTTTTAATGAACACTATATGAAAGAGTCATTTTACAAATACTAATGCACTGAATTTAAAATAAAAAAGTTTTTTATTTATTTACAATGTAATAAACATGTAATACAACTACTATTATACTTATTTACAGTGAACACATTACTGCACTGAAATTGTGCAGAAGTTATATTGTACTTATATACAAATCAGTTGGTTTTACTGAGAAATTCATCAATGGAGTAGAAGGAGTTGGCCACCAAAAAATCCTTTAGGCTTCTCTTAAACTGTATTTCAGTGGTTGTTAAGCTTTTTATGGTTGCTGGCAAGTTATTGAAAATGTGTGTTCCTGAATAATGCACACCTTTTTGTACAAGACTAAGTGACTTTAAATCCTTGTGAAGATTATTCTTATTTCTAGTACTGATTCCATGAATTGAGCTGTTGGTTTGAAAAAGTGATATATTTTTAATGACAAATTTCATCAAGGAATAAATACATTGGGAAGCAGTAGTTAGTATCACCAGTTCCCTAAACAGGCTTCTGTAGGATGTTCTTGAGTTCACACCACATATAACTCTTACTGCACATTTTTGTACCTGGAAAACTTTAGCTTGGCTTGATGAATTACCCCAAAAAATAATCCCATATGACATTATGGAATGAAAGTAAGCATAGTATGCCAACTTTTTCATTTTTATATCCCTTATGTCTGACAAAATTGGCATTGCAAACAGAGATTTGTTAAGACACTTCAGAAGTTCTGTGGCGTGCTCCTCCCAGTTGAATTTATTATCTAGCTGTAATCCCAAGAATTTAACATTGTCCACTTCTTCTATCTTCTTGTCATCGTATGTTAGACATATACTCGTGGGACACCCCTTAGAAGTTCTGAACTGCATGTAGTGTGTTTTTTCAAAGTTTAGTGACAAAGAATTGGCTAGGAACCAGTGATTAATGTCCACAAATATTTCATTGGCTGATCTTTCTAAGACTACACTTGATTTGCTATTTATTGCAATGTTTGTATCATCGGCAAACAAAACGAACTTGGCATCTGGTAATGTTACTGATGAACGGTCATTGATATACACAAGAAAAAGTAAGGGCCCCAAAATGGAACCTTGTGGGACCCCACATGTAATTAGTTCCCAGCTGGATGATGCCTGATAGCTTGATACATGTCTCTTTCCTAATAACACCATTTGTTTCCTGCCAGAGATATAAGATTTGAACCATTTTGCAGCATTTCCTGTTACACTATAATATTCTAATTTACTTAAGAGGATCTTGTGATTTACGCAGTCAAATGCCTTTGACAGATCACAAAATATACCAGTTGCCTGCAATTTTTTGTCTAATGAATTAAGCACAAGTGTAGATAGCCTTCTCATTATCAGAACCTTTTAGAAATCCAAACTGTGACTTTGACAGAATGTTATTTGAGATAAGATGGTCATAAAGCCGACTGCACATTACTTTTTCGAAAATTTTTGAGAATGCTGGCAACAGTGAAATTGGACGGAAATTTGATGCTATTTCTTTAGCTCCCTTCTTAAACAGTGGCTTAACTTCAGCATATTTCAGCCATTCAGGAAATATTCCACCGATAAACGACTGGTTACACAGATAGCTTAATATGTTACTTAGCTCAGAATCACATTCTTTAATTAACTTTGTTGATATTTCATCATACCCACTAGATGTTTTTGATTTTAAAGATTTTATGAAGGACATTATTTCTGTTGGGTTAGTGAGGGTCAAATTCATATTATGGAAGTTGCTTGAAATTTCTGGTCTGAGGTATTCCATAGCAGCATCTACCGAACCTGACAACCCCATCTTTTCAGTAACAGTTATAAAATGTTTATTAAAAAGTTCTGCAACACTATACACATCTGTCACCAATGTATCATTTACTCTTAATGCTATTTGTTCCTCTTCATGTCTGGTTCTACCGGTCTCCTCCTTCACTATATCCCATATTGTCTTTATTATGTTATCTGGTATGACTATCTTTACCTTGTAATATATTTGCTTTGACATCCGTATTACAGTCTTTAATATTTTGCAGTATTTCTTATAATGTGCTATAGCATCAACATTGGAAATGTTTCGGATTGACAGATACAGTTTTCTTTTTGTTTTGCAAGATACCCCTATTCCTCGAGTAATCCATGGCTTCTTTGTAGACTTTGCTCTAACCTTGGTACGTTTTGGGGGAAAGCAGTGTTCGAATAAGGTAAGCATTTTATCCTATGACACTCACAATCAGTGTCACAGGCACATTTGGCACATGTATCTTTGGTTGGCCATACAGTCTGGTTGCATGAGCTTCTTTCTGCAGAGTTGTTTTTTTATCGTCTGAAGAAAAAGAAGACAGATGATCGGTGATTCTCAAAACTTTCGTTGTAGGATCCTTGTAAAGTTTTTTTGAGTAGTAGGATCCACGAACTACGAAAAGAAGTGTCAACAATCGCATAGCCGAACACAAAAGGAACGGTCGGAAAATCGGCCTTAGCAGAACATGTTTCTCGAGATGGGAACTGCGACATAAGACTCAGGGAGAGGAGCGTTTTTAGCAAGGATATCGCATTATCATGCACGCTTGTGTAGAGAAGCAAGAGAGATTCGTGACCAGCATAATAACATTAATAGGTAAAAAGAAGGGTTGAAGTCAGATAAAATATGGATGCCGACTTTGCGAAAACAGAATGACAATCGACTGTTTAAAATCGAAAATGATTACGCCGTCCAGAGCTAGTCACTCAATCGGCATCACGTGACGTAAGGTGATGCACTCTATCAGCTCTATAAATGCGTGAGCCCTTCAAGCCCTAGCAGTATTAGCCGTTTTTCCTTAGAAGATGTCTCCCGAAGTTGGAGACGTAATGTCACGAAGCAATTTCTTACCTCGACCACGGCCTCTCAGCCCGGAAGTTTTAACTGAAGAAGACGCCGGCGGTGAAATCCTACATTCTATGAAGTATGGAGTGGCGTTGCGGAGGATCCGATTGCAGTGCCATTTCGCTCCCACAGTCTGATGCTCCTATTTTTCGTAACGCAGCAGAACTGTGTACTCAAGAAACTAGTAACTCTCTCACTCGATAGTGCGCCACACTTGTTGAGCGGTGGTCTTATCGTGAGACGACGTGTGAACTTAACACTTTCACCGACCATGTGTCATTATACTTTTCGTTCTAAAATCTGTCGAACGCCGCTACAGCTATACTGTTCCGTTTTCAGGAAATTTCACGTTGTTAAATCGACCTTAGTGTTACTTCGTCACGATATCACGAGCTGTTGAACAAATATATGGGAACTCCTCTATCCGCGAAGCATACTGTATAGTTTTGCTGCGTCAAGTATTGTTCTCAAAATTGCCTTAATCACTTGCTATTTGCATTGTACTCTTTTTAATTTTCGAATCTGTTTGTAATCTACTCTATTTAACGTTACATTTTGTTCATAAGCGGTACCTTGTGTATCCTGATCGCCAGCAGTAATGATCTGAGACAACTATCCTAAAATTTGGACCAGTCACACCGCGTAATTTGTCAAGTAGACCTGTAGAACAGTACAAATCTTGAAACTTCTTAATAATATTTTTGCTTACTTGGACTGAAGTAACTTGGAAGGTGAAACTCCTTAATTTAATTCTGAAACTGCTGAGTGAAACTGAATTACTGTCTCTTTGATTTTTGCTAGTCTTTATCATTACAACACTGAACTATAGAATTCTGAAACTTTCTGGCAGATTAAAACTGTGTGCCCGACTGAGACTCGAACTCGGGACCTTGCCTTTCGCGGGCAAGTGCTCTACCATCTGAGCTACCGAAGCATGACTCACGCCCGGTCTCACAGCTTTACTTCTGCCAGTATCTCGTCTCCTACCTTCCAAATTTTACAGAAGCTCTCTGTAAGCTGTCTGACAAATACAGCTCATAGTTATTCCATCATTTTTTTTTTTTTTTTTTTACATTCATTCCAATTGATCCGTAGTGAGGAGGTCCTCCTGGATGTGGAACATGTCAGAAAAACAACAATACATGACAAATATTTACAACTAAAACAAATAAGCTAATGTACCATTCCACAGGTCCCAAGTGGAATGATCGTCATTTTTAATGAACACTAAGAGTCATTTTACAAATACTAATGCACTGAATTTAAAATAAAAAACGTTTTTTATTTATTTATAAGGTAATAAACATGTAATACAACTACTGTAATACTTATTTACAATGAACACATTACTGCACTGAAATGGTGCAGAAGTCAGATTATACTTACACACACACACAAATTTTCAATGAACACATCACTGCACTGAAATTGTGCAGAAGTTATGTTGTACTTATATACAAATCAGTTGGTTTTACTAAGAAATTCATCAATGGAGTAGAAGGAGTTGGCCACCAATAAATCCTTTAGGCTTCTCTTAAACTGAATTTCATTGGTTGTTAAGCTTTTTATGGCTGCTGGCAAGTTATTGAAAATGTGTGTTCCTGAATAATGCACACCTTTTTGTACAAGACTAAGTGACTTTAAATTCTTGTGAAGATTATTCTCATTTCTAGTATTGATTCCATGAATTGAGCTGTTGGTTTGAAAAAGTGATATATTTTTAATGACAAATTTCATTAAGGAATAAATATACTGGGAAGCTGTAGTTAGTATCCCTAGTTCCCTAAACAGGCTTCTGCAGGATGTTCTTGAGTTCACACCACATATAATTCTTACTGCACGTTTTTGTGCCCGGAAAACTTTAGCTTGGCTTGATGAATTACCCCAATGACCCACAATATACAACGATACACAATCTTACTGCACAAATAATTAACACAAAAGAATGGCCCTGAATTAGAAGAAATCCTAACCATAACCTATACATTTCATAAGACACTTACCTCACAAAAAAATCTTCATTACACGAACTACAGCGATACAGCAAGCACCAATACAACCAGCTAAATAAAAGATTCTAACTGCTGTAGGCTTCAACTACTGATAGGCATGTGGTTAGCAAAGGAAAAATTTTGTTGCAGAGCGAACAATGTATTTAGCAAATTTTACCTTAATAATGTGACATCCAGTTCAAAGAATTATATAGTCGTCCGTGACATTCAGTTCCAAAAAAATTATATAATCGTCAATAATCTTAAATCTCTATGACGGACACGTTCAGACCATCCGCCCGTGCTAACAATTCAGACTTCTAACCTCCATTACTGCCAACTATTAACATCCAACCTCCATCACTGCTGGCTATTCACCTCCAACTTCCATCACTGCTGACTATTCACCTGTACCTGCCAGTCAGACCATCCACAGAGAATCTCTTACAGAGGGAGCACACCACTTTCTGAGTTATTAATGCACTCTTTAGTGCTGCCAACATACAAACGATCTTCTTTTTGGAAATTCTTTATTTTAGTTGTCAGGTCTATAGCCCGAATGTCGACACTACCCCTGTCGCACGTAGAAGCCGATGAAAGCTGTGGCCCACATTAACGACATATAATGCAAGAAAGACGATGATATCTAGTAATTTCAACAACTCACTAACATCGCCGGGGAATCCTGAAGAACTACATCTTTATTTGACTTATAGATCAACTACACAAGTTAGAAAATGACTTTGGACTGTAATTAAAAGTTAAAAATTGTTTTGGTGCTTTAACGATCAACAGATTAAAAAGAAGCAGAAGTACTCTAAATACATCAAAACAATGGTATTACAAACAAACTATAGCACAACGCAGATATGGCAGAGCCTACATTCAGAGTGCTGCCATCATCGGCTGAAGGTTGATTAGTACCTAGATAGGTACACCTCGTTTGCCAGGAGGTACCTCACCGATCTAGATGCGTCATCGTCGTCAAACTCTGTTTTCGACGTCTGTCGCCACCCTTCATCATTAAGGCAACAATTTACGCGAGTGTGGACGTACATTTATCCAATGGTGTAATGTTCACTAACAGTGTAGACCTAAATTGAAAGTCGCTGTACCTCATTTCCATGGCAGCTGCTTACGCCAGAATGGCCAAATACTACAGTTGTTTAACAGTATCGATTTATATACGCTCATTCATAGTGTCTGTATCAGAGCTACACGTCTTTGACGTGTATGGCTACTAATGACGGAACCTCTCTCAGTGCTCTAGATTTATGTTTTAAATAACCAAACATCGATAATACAGGATCTGTTGACATGTATATATTTTTAAAAAATTCTTTAATCGTGAAAACGCCCACTAAAATACGTAATTTAAATGGTTCAGCCTTTTTGACGGCTGAATGGCACATGATAGACAGAGACCATTGCCATGAAACGTCCCCCATTTCACGGAAAGGCTAAGTTAAGAGCTATTCCTGGAAAGCGATGAATACCTACCTAACTAATTTTTCTTCGACACATGATGGCAGCACCCTCATATTAGAAGACGAGCGTACTGGTTCTAACGTCTCCTGGCAAAACACATATTATATGTGGAAAAAAAGGAAAAAAAATAATTGAACTGGATGGTTGTAATTTTATTTCTGCATGGACAATGATTGTGTCAACTTAATGTAATAAAGAGAAACCATTATGTGTCATGTTTTATACTTGTATAGAATTATGTATCTCATTTTTTTAACATAATATCTGTGTCGACGCCTACTGAAACCGCCACAGACGATACTTATTAAATATCAAACAAAGATGTAAATATATCAAACCGAGTATAAATAGTAGTGACCGAGCATTAATTTCTCTGTCGTCTTTGGGAGTTACGTGAGTAGGAAGAGACTGTGACCCTATACTGTATGCTTGTGTAGCATTCTTTGGTCAAGATTGAGAGAAGGACGCCATTAGGTATTGATTTGTAAAGGTGTGTAAGAATTTAATCTGTCTAAATGTTTTGAATAGAGTTACTTAGTGAGAACTTCCATTATGATTTGAAATAAGCTTGCCTAGTATTTTATCTAATTCTTTTAAAGACATTTTCAGGTGTTTAAATATTATTCGTGCTGGAGAGCTGCGCTACGAACGAACGAGCCGCTGCCGCGGCGCATTCAAACAGCATTAAATGAAACCAATCATACCGCAAAGAAGCGGACAGGCAATAGTGAACAAAAATTATTTCTTTCAGCTTTAGGGATTGCAGGGCAGAGCAGCAGATTTTATTATGTGTTTTACAGGCGGACGCGCTCTGCGGATGATTTTATATTGTTGTTGTTGTTGCTGTGGTCTTCAGTCCAGAGACTAGTTGATGCAGCTCTCCATGCTACTCTATCCTGTGCAAGCTTCTTCATCTCCCAGTACTTACTGCAGATTACATCCTTCTGAATCTGCTTAGTGTATTCATCTCTTAGTCTCTCTCTACGACTTTTAGCCTCCACGCTGCCCTCCAATACTAAATTGGTGATCCCTTGACGCCGCAAAACATGTCCTACCAACCAATCCCTTCTTCTAGTCAAGGTGTGCCACAAATTTCTCTTCTCTCCAATTCTATTCAATATCTCCTCATTAGTTATGTGATCTACCCATCTTATATTCAGCATTCTTCTGTAGCACCACATTTCGAAAGCTTCTATTCTCTTCTTGTCTAAACTATTTATCGTCCACGTTTCACTTCCATACATGGCCACACTCCGTACAAATACTTTCAGAAACGACTTCCTGACACTTAAATCTGTACTCGATGATAACAAATTTCTCTTCTTCAGAAACGCTTTCCTTGCCATTGCCAGTCTACATTTTATATCCTCTTTACTTCGATCATCATCAGTTATTATGCTCCCCAAATAGCAAAACTCATTTGCTACTTTAAGCGTCTCATTTTCTAATCTAATACCCCCAACATCACCAGATTTAATTCGCCTACATTCCATTACCCTCGTTTTGCTTTTGTTGATGTTCATCTTATATCCTCCTTTCAGGACACTGTCCATTCCGTTCAGCTGCTCTTCCAGGTCCTTTGCTGTCTCTGTCAGAATTACAATGTCACCGGCGAACCTCAAAGATTTTATTTCTTTTCCATGGATTTTAGTTCCTACTGCAAACTTTTCTTTTGTTTCCTTTACTGCTTGCTCAGTATACAGATTGAATTACATCAGGGATAGGCTCTCCCAAGGCTATCAGTAGTTCTAATGGAATGTTGTCTACTCCCGGGGCCTTGTTTCGGCTTATATTATTAACAGCGCAAAAAGATAATTTAGCTTCGTGGCATAAAAGAAATCTTGCTGTGATTAGTTCTGGTCTGTCAAACATTACAGTAAAAAATTTTTTTCTCTGACAATAGTCTCATGTTCTCGTGTTAGTCGTGGTGCTTATTGGTGTTTTAATGTTATCAAAAATCCACTGCAAAATTTTGATGTTAAACAAACATTGCGTATTGTAACATCAGTATGGATAACGAAATAATTTTCAGTAGCCTTTTCAATAACTGTAAAGTAAGAAAGATATGTTGAACTTTATAGCAGGGTACAGTAACGAAACAATATTCCTTTTATAGAAAGCCAGATCCAGAATAATAAGAACATAATACATTTTGTTTTGTTGAAAATTAATGATCCGAAGAAAGTCACAGCACAGCATCCCAAAAAGTATTTCAGAGCTATTTTCATAGCAACATATTTTATCTCATCCATTTATCAACATATTAGTTGTTACGTGAGCAATAACAAAGAGCGCGAAATGGTCTTACAGGCGTACCATTGTTTCGCATTCTCAGAGTATTTAGATTTCTGTTTCTTTCAGGGCAGATGCTGGTTAAATAATCGAAACCGATTACCAGAGAATAAATTGACAGTTGTGACTGTATTCTTTAATTAGCTCGTGTTTTAAACCAAAGTCACCTGTTACAATGGTAAAATGTCAGAATTTATACGGGACCTTATATCCCTCGTTTCATTAATGAGTTGAAATCTCCGACACAAAAAAAAAAAAGAGTACGCAGTATAACAGAAATCATCGTGCGCGCTTCGATAACGCAGTGATATTAAATTTTTAATCGTCCACATATTCAAGCTGGTCATCTCAAGATTCTGAACGCCCTCCTTACGGGCGAATCGTTAAAACTGCAGCAAGCTGTTGCAGAAAAGCAAGAGACCGATGTCTATTTCATGTATGATTTTCTGCTGACATATTATTAATTTCAATCATAACTGATGTAATAATCAGGAGTCAGATTACGTAATAAGTGACCGCATTCAAATGATTTACTGATAATGTTGTGACAACGGGAGTACCGTGTAGGCTAAAGTAGCTCGCTCTCATTTGTTAGCAAACTGGAATCAAGAACGAACAACGATGTCAGTAGGAATTTAATATTTCAAACTACATCCCCACTACTAAAGACTAGTGTTACATCATATGCCATGCTATCGAATTCTGAAAAGAAGTGTCCAGGCATGATATCCAAAGACAGGAAAGATGCAGAGGGAAGTGTTGTCTCTTCACTTCATTTAAATAACATCCAAGTGACTTCAGTTCACTGAAGGGAACGTGGAATCAGACAATACGTTTGTTGTAAAGGGGAATTTCTATGTGCTTTAATGCACGTGATTATATACTGTCATAAAATTTAATTTAGTATATTCATCGGACTCTTCGAACTACAAGTTAGGATTCCTTTTCTTCGGTTTAAAGTGCTTACTGTTCTGAAAAACTCCGTTCTTCCAGAAATGGCAAATATGGTGTCAGAAATCATAGGCCAAAATAGCATGTACGGTACCACTGACTATTAAACAGTACGAGAAATGTAATGACACCGACACAGCAGAAAATATTTGCCTGTGCCGGCGTTGCTAGAGTCATTTATTTTTCGGTATCGGGGTACTGAAGCATATTTAGCATTCGTTAGTGGGCGTGTGTACATTTTTAATGACATTCGAGAACTCTTCTGAAGAGCAGTGCGGCAGCAACACATGTTTAAGCAGTTCAGGGAAACGATTCCGGAAAACAGACATAAAAGCTAAAAACCATGAGGCAGAATTCTGGCAAAGTCCAGTAAACGTAACACAATGAACCAGAATTTGTTCGCACTAATTGTCTTGGACATCTTTCCAGCATATTTATGGAATATTTTCGCAGTACGTTTCTGCAGATATTCGTCTTTCTATAGAGCTCATAGTAGCCATTAATAAAAGCTGATTCGGTATTTCGGTAGATAAAAGGGCCATAAATATTAATTATGCAGAAAAACATTTGACTCTTTGCAGTAGGATTCCTTGTTGATGATCAGTTCAGTCACTTTTCAACCTTGGTTTATTGCTAATCCTCAGAGGGAATCGAATCAATGGAGTAACATGATTTGCTCATTTTCATTCGATAATGTCTCATAGAATTATATTCTGAGCTAACTAATCTATAAGAAAGTAAGT
The DNA here is from genome assembly GCF_021461395.2 of Schistocerca americana. Lineage (NCBI taxonomy): Eukaryota > Metazoa > Arthropoda > Insecta > Orthoptera > Acrididae > Schistocerca > Schistocerca americana. The sequence goes on along the minus strand of NC_060122.1, from coordinate 744,259,630 downwards.
CTTTGCAGCCGGATCATCCAGTGATCATCATGTGAATCATTAACCATTACGCTGGGAAAGTTCATGTAGTCCCAATAACATATGCTGATCATGCTCTGTCATCACGTACACAATTGTTTAAGGATCTAGATATTTTAACCTCAGTAACACAGTTCGTAATTATTCTCTCCCATAAATTTTATTACATATGATGCAATAGAGTTCAAAAGGAATAATGTCATCCATAATTCAATTACTAGAAGAAAAACGAGACAAGGGTGAATAATGCTGCTGCCAGAATTGTTGATCGCTTACTAAACCATATTGAGTCCCTGACATCTAGCACAAAGCAAAATTTCAAAGTAAGCTCAAAAACCTCCTTATGGGCAACTCGTTCAGTTTCACAGACGACTTTTTATTTGGAAACAAGCTGAGCGCCTAGCCGACCTGGGTGTATATTTATTCCAACAAACATACGTATTTCCTCCTTCCTATTCTCTATGTCCATCTGCTCCTTCACCCCTCTTTTTCCACCTCCTGCACCCCCTTTCTTGCATATCTCGTCTGCTTCCCCCCACCCTCTATCTCCTCGTGCCCCTCTTTCTTCCCCCATTTTCTGTCCTCCTTAGCTCTCTGCTTTCTTCTCTTACCCATGGCTTCTTCACAGATACCTTCGTTGTATGTATCTTTTTCTTTCCAACTTCTGTGGGATGTCGGCTGAAATGACTACTGAGCTATAGCCTCAGAGAACTTCAACCATGTCTCTTCATCCCGTAGCACTTCCGTACCCCATTTCCTTGAGCATTGATTCTTTCTGATTAGTCTCTTATCGAGGAAATGTATGGTTGGTACACTATGTCATCAAAAGCATCAGGACACCTAGCTGAAAATGACTTACAAGTTCGTGGCGCCATCAATCGGTAATGCAGGAATTCAGTATGGTGTGGGCCCACCGTTAGCCTTGATGACCGCTTCCACTCTCGCAGGGATACGTTCAATCAGGTGCTGGAGGGTTTCTTGGTGAATGGCAGCCCATTCTTTCCGGAGTGCTGTACTGAGGAGAGGTATCGATGTCGGCCGGTGAGGCCTGTTCAAAGTCGGCGTTCCAAAACATTCCAAAGGTGTTCTACAGGATTCAGGTTAGGACTCTGAATAGGCCAGTCCATTACAACGATGTTAGTGTCGTGTAACCACTCCGCCACACACCTTGCATAATATGAACAGGTTCTCGATCGTGTTAAAGTTGCAATCGCCATCCCCGAATTGCTCTTCAACACTGGGGAGCAAAAAGGTGCTTAAAACATCAATGTAGGCCTGTGCTGTGATAGTTCCACGCACAACAACAAAGCGTGCAAGCCCCCTCCATGAAGAACTCGACCACACCATACCACCACCGCCTCCTAATTTTACTGTTGGCACTACACACGCTGGCAGATGACGTTCACCGGGCATTAGCCTTACCAATACCCTGCCATCGGATCGCCACATTGTGTACCGTGATTCATCATTCTACACAACGTTTTGCTACTGTTCAATCGTCCAATGTTTACGCTCGTTACACCAAGCGAGGCGTCGTTTGGTATTTACCGGCATGACGTGTGGCTTATGAGCAGCCGCTCGACCATGAAATCCAAGCTTTCTCACCTCCCGCCTAACTGTCATAGTACTTGCAGTGGATCCTGATGCATTTTGGAATTCGTGTGTGATGGTCTGGATAGATGTCTGCCTATTATACATTACGACCCTCTTCAACTGTCGGCGGTCTCTGTCAGTCAACAGACGAGGTCGACCTGTACGCTTTTGTGCTCTACGTGTCCTTTCACCTTTCCACTTCACTATCACATCGAGAACAGTGGACCTAGGGATGATTAGGAGTATGGAAATCTCGCATACAGACGTATGACACAAGTGACACCCAATCATCCGACCACGTTCGAAGTGCGTGAGTTCCGCAGAGCGCCCCATTTTGCTCTCTCACGATGTCTAGTGACTACTGAGGTCGCTAATATTGAGTACCTGGCAGTAGGTGGCAGCACAGTACACCTATTATGAAAAAAGTACGTTTTTGTGGGTGTCCGGATACTTATGATCATGTAGTGTGTGTGCGAGTGTGCTTGATTTTGTAAAATGCAGCCAGAAGGGGCGTTAAGTATTAAATTTGTTAGTAATTTATTTTGTAGAAAGGAATGGAGTTTTGTTTCCATTAAATTTTATTTAGTTCTGGAATTACGAGATTTCTAGTCTGTTTTACTTGTGGTAATTGATTGGCTGGTATTAGAAATACCGCGAATATAGAAGTGCTCGAGATGCTCTGGTAGACTGCTTAACGTTCTACCCAGTAGGACTCCAGCATTTCCCGCTCGTTCAGTAGGGCTTTGTGCCTCAGATCTATGAGTCGATAGAGTCGTTTGGGAGCCGTTTTCTGGTAAATACGCGTTTGATCGGTTCTCTTAACGTTGACGAAAAGCGACTAAAGTATTGAGTATCTTTGTGAGTGAATTATTTTAGGAGGTATTTGCGTGTGAAAATTTCATGTCGTACATAAACTCCGCGTGGGTGTTTCGTATAGATTAAAAGATATTGTGGAAAGAAATGCTTTACAAGAAGCCTACTGAACGACTGAATGTATTAACTCGCAAGTAACCGTTTGTCAGTGACCTTTTAGGACGTTCGAAATATCGGGTCTGACTAAATATCTTCTGGCTGCTTTTGGATATGATCCTGTAACACAGAAACAGTCAGTAACATTTCATAAATGATGTTGAGATATTAAATACGGAGTAACTACCATCGCAGAATGAAGGGGCAGACAACCCGAAACCTATCCACGCACGTGGACTGATTGTTTAAAAGATAGTGAGAGGCCAACCCGCCCCGCCGCCATCTTAATAGATTTATCACATCACAGATTCAAGAAATACGAGTATTTATATGGAAATAATTTAGAGACTTACAGTCAAAAAGCATGTGTTAGCCATAGATCTTCGCTAAGGGGTTGTTGTTTTTCAAATGAGCGTTTTCGAACTTAAGCTTTAACAAAAAATGATTTGAATGATTCCCGATCTTATTTGTTTCGATAAAAGGATCTGTATCATACTTTGAAAATTTGAGCAATAAATTTACAAGAAGTGGAGGCAACAAAATTCACTAAAAGAAGATTAGTAAACGGTGAGCCGACAACATTAGGCATCGTCATCTAACCATTCGAGAAGATACTTTATCGCCACTCCACAGAGACTAAAAGCGCACGATAATAGTAATTCATATCGGTTCAAGTCTATAAAATGCTGTAACACTTTTTTTGCCAACGGAGTATCACCAGCTGGTGTTTTCTGTGGTCTTTCCAAGCCGCTTGATACTATAAACGATGTTACTCTCATAGAAAAATTTAAATTTTGTGAAACTTCTGGTTTTATCCACAACTGGCTTCAATAAGATATCTTTAAAGAGAAAAAAATTTAGTGAGTGGGGGAAAAATCACGAAGGAAGTCCCACAGTGCTTACGTTTGGACCCACTCCTATTTCTTATGTAAGTGAATGGCCTTCCATTTGACACTCGTCAAGCACAGATTTTACTTTTTTGCAGACAAAGTGTGATAACAAAGTCCATTAGGGATGAAACAACAGAACAAAATGTGTTTGCTAGGAATTATTAACTGGTTCTCTTAAAAGCGGCTCTCCCGCAATATTGAGAAACCACACTGTATTCAGTACTGCACCACAGACATGGACATACCAACAACTAATGAAGCAGATTGCGGTGGCGCGGCTCCTTTCGTCCTTTTACCTGCACCTACCTGTGAACTCGTTGCAGCAGATCGCCGGTAGGAAAGCCGAGCAGGAACCTATCGTACTGAGACTCGTACCAGGCTGCATACACCGAAATTATTCCAAGAATCAAGTAAAGGTCTTAATTTTGAATGAAAGGTGGATATACTGGCAAAACTTCGGTACATCCTGAACCCTGAGTTGTACACGTTCACTGCCAAGCCCGTGCTAATCTTAACAGTCATGCACAAACCCTTTCATTCACGTTAGCAAGTTTATGGTAACGTATTTCCCGAAATCTGAACAGCTACTAAGCACGGATTGTTCTTAAATGAAAATGCACGCCATATTATTAAGTTTATCGGTGTCTAATTAACTCATGTTTTTAGTCACCGATCTGCTCAATAGGCGACGCAGAATTACTGTCTTTTCTCACACAAAAATTACTTAAAAATCCGTACTTTGTAAAAGGCAAATCGGAATAAATATGCCTTTAGTTTAAAATACTTTTGAAACATGTAGCACAACCAAAACCGGCAAATTATAACTTCCTTCGGAGCTCATACTGCACACGACCGTACCATTGAAAGGCTGGGTTCCGACCCCTTTAGACTGCTGCAAGCATTCTATACCTTCAAGAGAGAAGACCCGCGAAGAATACTCCGTTGTGATTGGTCAGTTTTCTTTAAGGCCAATAGAAAAACATTATTCTCCAGCGTTAGTCCGCGCTTTTCATGACTAACCAATCAACAAATAACACACTTTCGAATTGTACTTTTTCCCGAAATAAATATTTAACATTTGTTTATACTTTACGTTATTAACTCTTTTGATTTTCACTCGAATTAGCTTTCCTTTTACCATAACCTTACTTAACACATTATGATGCAAAATTCCACGTCGTCTCCATTCACACTGTCTTAAAACTTTCTTACACTGGTTCGTACAGCGTTCATCCGTAGGACGACGATCTACATATTTACTTTAGACCACATTCACGCATCATTTACACTACTAAAAGCATATACAAAACTGTACAAACATAAATAAACAAAAAAGCCTCCAAGAAATAACAGAACAATTCACAAAAACGTTCTCTGGACCTGTTTCTTGAATGTCTCTGTGCACTACTGGACACTGGTGATCAAATTTCTTAACTACATTATATTTCTTTCTGTTTTACCCTTTCCGCTACTGTCCTCTAGTAGATGCAAATTAGAACTACGTACTCGACCGAACCCGCTTCAGACTATCTGTCACTGTACAAACATGAGTCATTCTCCCGATACATAGGCTCTAGACAGGAACGATATATAGTGCCGCGCCTCAAATTGTGACGGTACGTCACGTAAATGGATATTTGGAGAAAGGGAAAAGAAGTTTTTGTTATGAGACGTGTGAACCGTAAATTATCTGAAGTCTAAGTACGGCCGGCCGGTGTGGCCGAGCGGCTCTAGGCGCTACAGTCTGGAACCACGCGACCGCTGCGGTCGCAGGTTTGAATCCTGCCTCGGGCATGGGTGTGTGTGATGTCCGTAGGTTAGTTAGGTTTAATTAGTTCTAAGTTCTAGGGGACTGATGACCTCAGAAGTTAAGTCCCATAGAGCTCAGAGCCATTTGAACCATTTGAACTAAGTACGTCTGCGCGATGTATAACAAAGAGTAAAGAATGTAAATTATTATTATCAAATATCGATGTAATTAACAACGAATCGCTTTTTGTATAATCTCTGTGTAACATAGGCCATGAAGATCAGAGATAATGCTTTGATTGAACTCTCTCTCCTGTTTTTGTTTCGTCTAGAGGTAAGTCGCCACTGTAGTGCTGTTGATAATTAATGTAAGTTTTTTCTGTATTTTAGCAAAATATAACAGAAATTGTTATTAGAAAGTGTGTATTATTGACTTAGTTGTCGCCACTCTTGGTCACAACCATTAATTCTCATTAACCAAGTTTTTTCAGAAGTTCGAGTTACAGTGAACTCTTCTTCCCTAGCAGCATTTGGTCGGCCATTACGCTATCGACATCTGCATCTACATGATTACTCTGCAATTCACATTTAAGTGCTTGGCACGGGATTCATCGAACCACAATCGTACTATCTCTCTACCATTCCACTCCCGAAGAGCGCGCGGAAAAAACGAACACCTAAACCTTTCTGTTCGAGCTCTGATTTCTCTTATTTTATTTTGATGATCGTTCCTACCTATGTAGGTTGGGCTCAACAAAATATTTTCGCATTCGGAAGAGAAAGCTGGTGACTGAAATTTCGTAAATAGATCTCGCCGCGACGAAACACGTCTTTGCTTTAATGACTTCCATCCCAACTCGCGTATCATATCTGCCACACTCTCTCCCCTTTTTTGCACCCTTTCAATGTCCTCCGTCAATCCCACCTGGTAAGGATCCCACACCGCGCAGCAATATTCTAACAGAGGACGAACGAGTGTCTCTTTAGTGGACTTGTTGCATCTACTAAGTGTCCTGCCAATGAAACGCAACCTTTGGCTCGCCTTCCATACAATATTATCTATGTGGTTTTTCAAACTGAAGTTGTTCGTAATTTTAACTCCCAGGTACTTAGTTGAATTGACAGCCTTGAGAATTGTACTATTTATCGAGTAATCGAATTCCAACGGATTTCTTTTCGAACTCACGTGGATCAACTCACACTTTTCGTTATTTAGCGTCAACTGCCACCTGCCACACCATACAGCAATCTTTTCTAAATCGCTTTGCAACTGATACTGGTCTTCGGATGACCTTACTAGACGGTAAATTACAGCATCATCTGCGAACAACCTATCTTTTATAATTAATAATTCATGTTATAATATTACATGTAAATGCGAGAGCCTTCTCAATGTTGATCTTTCATTAATTTTAAAGTTCAAAAGAGTAGTCATAGATTTCATTTACTAAAATTCACAGGACTGAATGAGTTCAGTATGTTCCATTTTGGCCGCTTAACGGCAGATGAGATTCTTTCCAGTTTTGCCTTGCAAATAATTAACAAAAAATATTGAAAATCATTCAATTCAGTAAGCTCCGCTATATCTCAGTTAAATCTTTGTGAAATTTGGTACACAAATAACCAGTAGCCCATGAGACACATATTAGTAATTACAGTTTGCCTAAGAATACGTATATTTTCTTTTCTAAACAGCAGCGCTCACGCAAACCATCTATTAGAAGGAAGTGAGTCGCGCGTTGTGTTTAAAAAATACTATATCGTACGTACTTCGGGGCAACCGATGTCTGTACGAGTATTATCGCTGTATAAGTTAATTAAAAGTCTCATGATAGCCCACAATATTTAAAGACACCCCAACCAAAATCATAAAATATAATTATAAAAATATAAAATATGTAATTATCCCGTGATAAGTGGCCCCATATATAGTTATACCATGATAAAGTGTTCCTTCAATCACTACCAGCTATGACCTGAAGTGACCTGAAGTAACATCTTCGTGCCTCTCCAAAACAAAGAGAGAAAGGGACCTCTCCCACGACGCTGCCATAATCGCTGATGATGGTCATACGGAGTAAAGCGCAGCCGTGACTGATCACTGAAAGCAATGCGACGTCATTCATCAGCAGTTTACGCTTCCTGATAACAGCACCACTCCAGACGCTGCCCTCTGTGTTGGAGTGTTCATGGCAGCCTACAGGGGGATGGTAACTGCCTAGTCCAGCTGCTACTAAGCTCCGACCAATGGTACGGGACGACACACAATTTATAGAGAGTCCACCACTTGTTCTTGGATGGCTGGTGCAGATGTAAAGGGCTATTGATGAGCTTGTCGCTAATACTACGATCCACCCTTGTGGTGGTCAGACATGACAGATTGGAACCTTGAGCGCGAGTATGCCCACCTTCATGTTCCCATACAGTCCAACACTGGGCCATTGTCCATCCGAAATCCACTCAGATTTGGATATTGCGGTATTCGACCTGCCGGCCAAAGGGAGACCCATAATGAGGGCCCTGTCAGGCGCTGAGAACGCTGTCTCACACAAGTGACTCCATATCCTTTACAGTGAATACTCACCATCAAGTTGGCAGCTGGCAGTCGTCGCAGACAGTCGGGAATTCTCAGTGTTCTGACATCAGCACCAGCAATGTGGAGCACTATGTCTGTTTTGGATACGTAACTGGTTGTCCATTATTTCTGATTAGTGTATGTTTCCTATTGTTCTTAAAAATATCGTGCTATTTTGATTTTCATTCGTTTTGTTTCTTCTACTATAAAAAACTTACGTTCAGTGTAAATGTGTGAGGTGTTTACATTCTGGCGTTGACATCCGCCCGCCATCAGGAATTTAACTGTGCAGCTCATTGGGAGATAACTTTTCACTACTTTTTACTTCATTGCAGTTTAAGGATGTCTTAGTGGTTCCTTTGAGTTTACTACAAAACTAGCGTCAAGTGTGATAAAAGTGGATGTCGTCATAGGTTATTTAGTGCGGGAGAAACTTGTCAGGACTGTGGATTCGATTTTCTTATAGGTGCTTACAGAACAGAGACTTGTAAAGTGTCAGATAAGGGCTTCCCAAGAAGTTTTAGATTATGCAATAGAGACAAGACAAAGATTTGTGCCCATCAGGCAGAATTAGAAATTCCACACTTTAAATTAGAATAACTTGAAGAGGAAAAGACTTAGATATTCTGCTCCTTCCTGAATACTATATAACCACAGGGATAAAGAAGTTAATCATCAGGGATTAAAGACTAGCATCTTTTCATGGACAGTGGATATGGAGAAAGAAGGAGTTGCAACACATGTAAATAAAGTAAAGAACATTGTAACAAGGATTGTTTTGAAAATTTGGATGGTACCAAACTGCTAAGGTCATCGGTCCCTAGGCTTACACAATACTTAATCTAACTTAAACTAACTTACACTAAGGACAACACACACACACTCACACACACACACACACACACACACACACACACACACACATACATATACACACACAAACACATGCCGGAGGGTGGACTCAAACCTCTGACGGGGGGAGCCGTGCGAACCAATTTAAGACGCCTCAGACCGCACAGCTACTCCGCGTGGAAGTTTTTGGTGTGTGTGTGTGTGTGTGTGTGTGTGTGTGTGTGTGTGTGTGTGGGTGGGTGGGTGGGTGGGTGGGTGGATTGGAACATAAAAGCATGTACTTGAGTGATATTATTGCGGAATACTTCTCTTGTAACTGTAACAGTCATAGATTACCTCTAAAAAAAACTTTCAGTTATTTATGATAAATCTAGATGCATTATTGAGCTACCTGTCAGACAAGAAAGACAGTTAATAGTTTGTGGAGATTTCAATGTAGATTTCTTAAAAGATTCCGACAGGAAAATGAACTGGAATCAATCCGATTTCGGTAGCTAAATTTCCAATTCTCATACAGCAAGATATCAGAACACTTTCTGGTAACAGTTTTATATAAAGTGCTCAGGCTGAAATAATAACGTGTACCTAATCGTTAATGGATAATCTGTTCATGATGCATAGTTAATGGAAATAGTGTTGCACCTTACAGCTCTGTGAGATGTTCATACAAAACAGTGAGCTTTAGTGACGAGAACAAGATACAATGTTTCAGTAGAAGTCAAAAGAAGTGATGTGGAATGAGGCATATATAGAAAAAGATGCTAATGTCCAATTCAATTTATTCCTTAGTAAATTTGTGTGAGTATTTTGAAGTAGCTATCCTGAAAAGTTAACCATAAAGTCCATTTAAAAAATTACAAATTATTACCCGTAAGGGATTAAAATTCAATCTAAGAGGTGCCACGAATATTTATATAGAGCCACGAATAAATCAAGATTTGACGTTACTTGTTTTGTACAAAAAACACCGAAATATTTTAAGAATGTTATTAAAATGAGCAGAAATATGAACACCTGCACAGAAATTAATGATACTGACAATTGGATTAAAACTATATGAGGTATTGTGGAATGCTAGACAGGACAACCAGTCCGTATATGAGATACAACAACAATTAAACTATACAATAATGTTGTCACTGAAAATTCGTAAGAAGCAAGTCTTTTTAACAATCAATGTACCAGCAAAAATAGGAGTAAATGTTTCAGTTGGAGTAGGGAGTGAAAGTATTTTAGAAATTGTCATTCCAACTAGAAGTATCTCCAATACGCTTGCCTGAAATTAACAGAATTACAAAAGCTGTAAGAAAGAAAAGCTCATATGGTGCTGATGGAATTTCAAAAATAATTCTGATAAGTAATGTCCTTAGGTACACGTGTAATGTATCAGTGTCCTAGGGAATTTTTCCAGACAGATTAAAATACATAATTTTTAGAGAAAGGTGACAAGAAAGATCTGAAATAATTATCGTCTAATTTCGTAGCAGAGGTCTTTCACCAAGGTATTCGAAAAAGTACTCAAGAGTTGTCCAACACTTAAGCAGAAACACTTTACTCGTAGCTGACACATTGAACTCTGAATTCCAGAGGAAGCATTATCAATTTGTGGAGAATGCTTTTCAAAGATTCACTCATGAAACATTACAATCATTAAATAGTAAAATATCACCAGTTGACTTTTTTGTGGTCTTTCCAAAGCGCTTGATTGTATACACAAAATTACTCTCTCAGAAGAAGTTAAACCTATGGTTTTACTCATAACAGACTTCAGTAATATATCTTGAAAGACGAGAAAAGTTTAGTGAGTGGGAAAAAATCACGAAGGAAGTTGCACAGTGTTCAATTTGGATCCTTTCTTATTTCTTACACATGTGGATAAACTTCCATTTGATATTCTTCAGGCATAATTGGTATTTTTTTCTAGACGATACTACCGTTATAATGAATTCCATTACGGATAAAACAATAGAAAAGATTATTAATGGCGGTTTTCCAGGAATGAATCTTCAGGAATTAATATTCAAGAAAACACTACATTCAGTTCTGCAGCACAGAAGGGTCATACCAACAAGTAATGAAGCACATGAAGACGATCCAGTAAAGAGGGTAAAATGCTCCAAATTTTTGGAGGTACATTGATGGGAACTTGAACTGGAACAAGCAAATTACTGAGACCCTCGAACAACTCTGTTCAGCTACTTTTGCTTTTCATGTAACTGCTCGTCTTGAAAACAGGTGAATCAGCCTCCTGGCGTACTGTGCACATTTCCACTCAATACAGTCTAATGGAATAATTTTCTGGCGTGATTTATCACTTAGTAATATACAAATGACTGTCCAAAAGAGAGCAGTAAGAATACTATGTGGTGTTCACTCATTGTCAGATGGCACGACCGTATGTCACCGAGGTATCCTCACGTGTTGCCTCTAGTGCGATTGTCTCGTCGAGCCAGTTTTCAACGTCACAATGCTCGTTCACAAATGGCACGTGACACGATGAACCTTCTGCGTGATTTTGAAATACTCCCGTGCCCAGCATGATCCTCATCGTACTCCAGTAGATGTTTGGTACCAGCTCAGGCGTTAATTTCGTAGATTAAGAATAAGTTACAGTAGTTGCGAACCACTTTGCCAGAGGAGACGATACAACGGCTCCATGACACCCTTCCCAACCGAATCAGTGCATGCATCCAGACTTGAGAGACTGTAGCATCATAATGATAACTAATCTCATACTGCCAAGTTCTTTGTACATTTCACTCGATTTTGTAATCACTGAGAAAACATCAATTACCCTCTCAGCCCATCAAGTTTCATTTATTTTCCTTCTTTCTTTGTGGGTGCTTCACTTTATTTGTCACGTTGATGTATAATTCTCAAGCGACCTCATCAATTTTGTTGCCACACTCCCACCTTTTTCCACAATGTTTCTCTCTTTCCTGTGCAATTTCAGAATCATTTTAGAAATGACATTTCGAATGACTCTCTACCATGTAAAGTTAGTTGACATACAACTGCATTTTCAGAACCATCTCCCCCTCCCAAGTAAGTATGGAGTAAGCATGGTTACAAGTGCCAAAGTATTGTAAGCATTGCTTTCCGTCATTCTGCGGAGCTGCCAGAAATAAGTTCCGTAATAAATACGAGGTTTCCCTAGTTGTGTTCAACACATTTTTCTGTATTCTCTACGCATGTATCTACATTCTGTTAACATATTGCTGCAGTGCGATACGTAGATTGTCTCTGAGCTACGGTGTCACCACCAAAAATGTAACGTCTGATCGGTTACGTAGTGAAAATCTACATGAAAAGGATCGCTACCGTTGAGATGGGTTCTTGACGCTCTTGGATCTCTGTGGCCAAAATCTTACATGTGGGTTGAGGAAATGTATCTTACAGGAAAATGAGAAAAAAAAACTGTTGAAGATCTTTTCAAAAATGGTTTATTTTTTGGTTCAATCATATATAGTTTCAATAAGATACTGCTGATTTCGGCTGTCACTGGCGTTCTTCATATCTTTAACAAGTTTCTCAACAATCACTGAAATGTTCTTCTCCAAAAAAATATTTTCTTTCTAATAACTTTCTCATTATTTATTTCTGAGTCATTCAGTTCAGAAATTCTACTTTAAGTGGACGCATGGTTTGAGTTTGTGTGCCAATTGGATACTCAATGTCGAATTTTTTTATTTTCTGTCTCTATTTTGTCACACACTGAAGCAAACTTCTCGTGTAATATTACATTTCTTCTGTTAGTTTTTCTCTTGTAGCGTAAAGATGTATGTGTAACCGCGCATGTGATTTATATAGCCCAAAGACTTATTATGACTTGGAGAGAAAGATTATCTCTGACTCGTGATATAAAAACACTGTGATTATAATGTGGAACATTACGTGTACAAGGTACTTAGTTCTGAGTTAGAATTGCCGAGAGTTGGATCGCAGTGGCACTGTAATTAGCAGAATTGTTGTAAGCTGCCATTTTGAGTACGGAATGTAATTTGATCAATTATGATAACCTTTCATCTCATAAAAGAGGATGATGTATCCTGAAATGTAACTATGAAGATCATTCAAGGAAACATATAATTTCGTGAACGGAAATGCTACGTTTAATTCTTGATTATTTTAACTTCTCCCTTGTCTGTGGCTCGGAACATTATTTGGTGTGTCGTAACTCTTAGGGAACTTTGTATCCTGGGAAATCAGTAAACCTTGCACCACGGACGTGTATGCTCTTACTTTGAGAGATTAATTTTTGGACTTTCGTCGAAATTATCACACAACTTGGACGCTGATTCCCAAGCTGCAGAAGTGAGTACGTCATAGCACCCAAGACGGCTTCCCCATGGCGTACGACTGTGCCTCTGACTATTTTAAGAATTTTCGTAGTCGACGATCACCGGAATTCTGCAGAGCCACAGAAATTTTATTCCAGGTGATGACTTCGACATCCAGAGGCAGACAGAGCATGATTATAAACTGTTACGATCTAATCATTTTCTTCTATAGACTTGAGAATTCCATTAGGAATTAAATGTATACCTGGGAGTGTGGGAGATATTTGTGTTAAAGTATTGGGAAAGCGACTGCTCTCGCCCAAAAATTTCCATTTCGGTAACTAGATATTATTCAGTCATATTTAACTTCAGTTTAATCGAGATATAATTTCAACTCGTAGCCTACAATTCTCTTGGAAGTTAACTCGGAATCAGTAATCAGTTCCTATAATAAAAATTATGTTTTCGCGATAAGAACTAGTACATAAATCATAATGGGTTTAGTGTCCAAATCTGAATCTCTATTCTAAAAATATTCAATAGTTCTCTATCTTTCTTTATTATTATATCGGCAAAATCATTAATGCAGTTCTTAAATTGTGTCATCCGTCGAAAATATTGTGTTATTGGCAGTCATAACAAGAACACACTGCTTTATCGTGAAGGGCCCCATTACTTCTAGTTGCGAGCAAAACATAACAGTCGTGCTGTGTTCACTGCTTCAAATCAGTTCAGTTTTTTTGGAAACCGTTTATTTTATTTACTCGAGGGACCTACAAATGGTCAAGAGGCATTTAATTGGTTTTCAAATCTCTAAAGTTTGAACATACACCGAGTAAAATCCTTTCATCTCAGGAAACAAATTTACAGTGTAGATAATATACTTCCATCCTTCCTCGCAACAAAATATGAATGCCTGACTATTTTATAGAAGAGAATCGGAAATTAACGACCCGCTTTCATGTGTTACCGTGACGTTAGGAGACGATTGTACAACGTCAGAAAGGCTTTTATCGACTACCTTTTCTTCCGGTTGACGCATACGGTGCGAATGAATTGCCAGAACACTCTGTGGGACAAACCGAATATTCCGCAACGTTTTCCCGGCCCGACTGGGATAAAAGGAGAGGGGGCGGGAGAGAGGACAGAAGAAGAGCAAAAAAGTAACCTCACTGTGCTTTACGCGGTACGTCACGATAAACACGAATGGCTAGAGCCACATCACAAACATAATATCTCAGCATTTGCGCTCCCGGCTGCGCTCGCCGCCGCCGCGCCTCCTGGTGAATAGCGCGTGCGCGTGCGACACGCGTGTTTAACCGCTGAATGGCGACACGACGCGACGCGAGGCAAGGCGAGGCGAAGCGAGGCGAAGCGCACGTCCCGCTTGATGCGCAGAATGGCCGACGCGCTGAAAAGAATTTCATTATTCCTGATTAGCCGCCGCTGCACGGCGCGCAGCCTTTCTCGGAGTTAGTTCAACTGTCACAAAGTACGTCCGTACGCGTTCCGCGACCTGAATGAGGGGCCACGTCCGGACGGAGCTGCAATTTGTGTCCCATTAAAGCCGCGGTCGTGACCTCAGGAGAGCGGTAAAAATGCTTTAAACGCTGTTAGCTATAGTCAAGGAACAGTAGGAACAAGTAGGACAGAAACAAGTAAATTGGACGCCTTAACAAGCCACGATGCAGTGCAGTATTTCGACACGACACGTTTTAGAGGTATTCTTACCCAGTCAAATCTGAGTAAAACCTCAAGCTCTCGACGATACCCTGAATCGCCTTCATCAGAAGCCACTGACTGTCGTAGCCGTTGTAGCGGAGGCCTCATATAGCCCTCTGATTGGTCAGCGTACATCATCGTTACGTCATGCTCCCGCATATGGCCTGAACACTTTGTGTACTGTCGCCCACTGCTCCCACACGAGCATAAGCTATCCGGCGAACTTTTCTGTTTCTTGTAGACAGCGAGAGCTTGCTTCTCCTCACTGTGAAGATTATATCTTCTATCCTGCCTGCAGATGTTCTCACCCATTTTACACTGAAGAGCCTAAAAAACTGGTGAACTGCCTTACATCGTGCACGCAACACGACGTGGCACGGACTCGACTAATGTCTGAAGTAGTGCTGGAGGGAATGGACACATTGAATCCTGAAGGGCTGTCCATAAATAGGCAAGAGTATAACACTAACGTGCCGTGAAACACGCTAATGTTACCCTGTGAGAGGATTTCAAAGTTCGACCGTGCGTGTGTCTAATGGAAAAGGTTTCGGGCTATAATTTCGAGTTTTGTGAAGTTAACAGAAAAACCAAACGGGTTTTTAACCTTGGGAGTTCAAAAATGGTTCAAATGGCTCTGAGCACTATGGGACTTAACATCTGAGGTCATCAGTCCCTTAGAACTTAGAACTAATTAAACCTAACTAACCTAAGGACATCACACACATCCATGCCCGAGGCAGGATTCGAACCTGTGACCGTAGAGGTCGCGCGGTTCCAGAGTGAAGCGCCTAGAATCACATGGCCACTGCGGCCGGTCCTTGGGAGTTAACAGAAGTGCTAAAATCATAAATGAATGAAAAAAAGGGAACGGTCGCCAGCCCAATTAGGCACATTAATGGAAGTTACTTTTGTTGAAATTTCCCTTTGAATAGCAAACACGATACAAACTGACACAGCGCACTCTGTACTGTGAGTAGCAGCAGTTACCAATAACACACACACACACCAGTAAATTATGGGGAGCAAAATTGCACCAAGCTCATACTACTAACGGCCACACTCAAAAGCATTATTTCTCAAATACCGAAACATCACTGCATGAAGTGCAGAACTAATTTTGGACATGAGGGGCTTCTGTCTCGACTGATATGAAAAACACAAATAAAGATCAATAACTTCTTAAATACACTGTTAAAGATCCTCTGCATATAGCTGTTTTCCTTAGAAACAGTAACAGTTCAATATTTTCTTAAAAAAGTGGAGCCATAAACAATAATCCGTTCATCATAAGAATAAACCTAATGTAAACAAAACACAAACGCTATGATTGGTCCGAAGCCGTAGCACGCGTACACTGGTGTTATTACGCCTTTGGAAATAGGTCGTACTTACGTATTAGATATCGTTCTAGCATTCTGCGTGGTGTCTGTTTGTTCTATATCGTGTCTCCCTACCACTTTCGCGCAACGACGCTCTGAGCTTGTTTTTTAGGGAATTGACTAATTTGAACCTGGGACCTGTTGCTGGTAAGGAGACGTCAGACCACACATGACATGTAGAGTTCAGAAGAGTTCAGTGAGACTAGCGATGATATAACCAAATACTTAATGATTTCAGCGTCAGCTCCACTGCACTCCCTGTAAAAGAATCTTAATACTAACTAAATTTAGTGGAAGGGGTTCAAGGCTTTCCTATTTTTAGTTAGCTGGTAAATTAACGTCGAAAAAGCAGTTAACTTTACCATTGGAAATTTTATTCTACTCACAAAACATTGTTTATAAATTGCACTATTGATAAAAGGAAATGTTTTAATACAGGATGGTAAAAACCAACTGAGTTCAACAAAAATGTGAACGAATTTTCTCTGAATGGGTTTCCAAGTTCTACAATGGATCGAAGGATGACCTATGCCATATCACATCTATATTCTAGATTTAAATTAAGTTTCACAAAAGAGAAAACTATCAAAATGGTCTACAGTGACCCTCAATTATCTTTAATTACTTATCTAACTTGTCGTAAATTACAGTGGCTGATGTGGCTTCTCAATAACTATATAACAGAAAAATCATCGCGTTTCAAATTTTTACTTCAAGCGGCAAATGTGAAAACCATGAGCTTTAATTGACGATCGACACTAGTATTACGCAAAAAGGAGATGTAACAGATGAGACTTCTGCAGTTCTGAGTAAAACTTTATGCACTGTTATGCGGCATCGCGTGCGTTCGTTACCTTGTCGGTGTTCGTCAGGGGGCGGTGGACGGCATAGCTTCGCTCATCTCGCCATCTCGGAAGCAACTCTCCTAACTTCTCCTTACTACAATTTACCAAAGTTGGTTTAAAAAAACTATCTGGCTGTGTTTTCATCTGACCAATCAGGGTCTCAATGTTAACCTTAAGCTCCACCTACAAAAATTCTGTCTATCCAATGAGAAACGTTATACTTTTTGTGGTGGGGCAATGTTTTAAAGTTTGCAACGTAACAGAGACGCGAAAAAGTCTCACGCTAAAACTTGCAGCTGGTGTGGTCCTTCTAGTGTTATCGTAGGACCTATACTGTTCTTCTGGTGGGCTCTATCTTTCAACATGGGCTGGGGAGTGGTCCTGACGTAACAGAGACGCGAAAAAGTCTCACGCTAAAACTTGCGGGTGGTGTGGCCCTTTTTGTGTTATCGTAAGATCTATACTGTTCTTCTGGAGGGCTCTATCTTTTAACATGGGCTGGGGGGTGGTCCTGACGTAACAGAGACGCGAAAAAGTCTCACGCTAAAACTTGCGGCTGGAATGTGGTCCTAGCGGTTAGCTGGCGACGTGGGTGTCCGTCCCTTATCCTGGGGCCTTCTAACTTAACACGGTTCTGCTCTCGGCTTCTGCTCTCGTTTCTCCCCTCGGAACTGCGTCTGTCTCACGGTGGGAAGGTATGACATGCATTTAGGCATTCTTGTGTTAGTCTGTGGTATTCCATTTGCTCACTCGTTACTCGTATTACTTTGGTTAATTTAATGTCACGATTTATTCGGAGCTATGTGACATACTACTGGATTTGCTTATCATGTCAGGGTTTTCATGGAAGGTGTTGGATTTGCCTGACACCTTACATCGTATTACTAAGTTACGTTACATTAAACTTTAAGATATTCAAAGTATTAACAGCCATCAACATTTTTTCTTAATCACGCTTTAGCTACGTAGTTTTTACTTCAAAAATCGTGTACAGTCACAATCTTTGCAGAGTTGTTCTCTGATTGCCGCGCTGTTAATGAGCAGTATGAAAATGGCTGAAGCTGCTTTCTGCTCTGTAGTGAAATACGCGAAGGAACACGGTTAGCAAGTGACGAGAAATAGGCGGTTCTTAATGTTTTTCATAAATTTATGAAGATAAAAATGGTTCAAATGGCTCTGAGCACTATGGGACTTAACTTCTGAGGTCATCAGTCCCCTAGAACTCAGAACTACGTAAACCTAACTAACCTAAGGACATCACACACATCCATGCCCGAGACAGGATTCGAACCTGCGACCGTAGCGGTCGCGCGTTTCCAGACTGTAGTGCCTAGAACCGCTCGGCCACCCCGGCCGGCTTATGAAGATAATCGGCTTTGAAGTTTTCTCATCCTTGTCTATATTGCAATTGATAATCTAACCGAAAGTGAATGTACTCGTATACTGCAGTTGGTAGCATGATGTAATGGAAATCATATGCGATTATACGCGCGTTGGTTCATCTCCACAATATTAATTTTTTTCTCGTTCAATATGAAATAACTACATCTCGTAATTATAAAACTCATCATCATTTTTTTATGAATAATGCACGTTTTCTTGTGTCTAATTACATATTGGACTCGAAATTCCTGTTTCCATTTCAAATACGAGTTCTTAATTATCGATGTTTTATAAAAGACTGTTCATAAAAGTTGTTTAAATTAAGAAAACATTTCCTCTTTATTTGGACTATGTCAATCGTTTTATACTACAGAGGTAGATAAGTATCGTGGAAACAATCATTTTCACAGCATCGAGCACATAATACAAATGCTGCATTTTTACATTTGCTACTGTACCATTATACTATGAACCCAACAGAACTGATCTGGAGCCAAGCTGCGGGATTTGACCCGAGAAGTAACAAGAAGCTGGCAGACGTACTGGCAGCTTTTTCACTCGTCACTGCCGAACACAGGCGGGATATAGAACGGCTCGTTATAAAAAAAGAGAAAATGCTGCGCCTGGTGGGCTTCGTGGATTCTGTTGTTGATAGGCTCGTCATCAACGTAGCTGAAATGTTTTTCTAGGATTCGGATAAGGCAGGAGCTAAGAGATTACCTTCAGTGGATTCAATATTTAACTATACTGTGAAATCCTTCAATACACTCTTACTTTACACACAGCTTATGCAGAGAAATTACCCTGTGGTTAAGTCAGGAATTTTCATCATTCTTGTTTTTGATTAAATAGTACATAGCTAAAAACGATTACGTGTTGCGGTTTTCGTCTAGTCGTCCAAGGAGCGTATTGTGGGAGATTTTCAGTGTATTATTTCACTCTGCTTAAAACTTAAATGGCATTCGAAGCCGCATTGCTCTTCTACTCGTCTCTTTTTACGTGTGAACTGCAGCTGGGCACGTCACTGCAGGCTAGCTGTGCCAGCTGTCCGGTCAGTGCTGTCCATGTTAAATGCGCCGGTAAAGCTGTTGTCCCGTATTATCGCTAAGTCGATGTGCGCGAAACGCAGAGCACAAAACGTACCCTTATTATCGTACTTCACAGTACTCGAGACAGCTTGGCTGCAGACTCCCACATGAAACGGAAATCCAATGAGGTTCCAGCAAACACAGAAGAATACATAGTGCAATGCTTAGATCAGGTTTATTCTTATAATGAATGGGTTACAGTGCAGTTTCACTAGCCACAGGTCTTTATTGCAATAGTAAAAGCTAATCATTCACTTAAATTGCTTTGAAATGTAATAAAATACAATACTGGACTAAATTAATTTCAAAAGGAACCAGTCATTAGGGGTACCGAAACTGCACTATCTTTGAAAATATGCATAGGTGCACTTCTAACAGTACTACCATAAATCTGTTCATTGAAGATTTATATGCCCTTTATAACATACACGATATATATATATATATATATATATATATATATATATATATATATATATATATATATATATTACTTATAATGTGACGAGTGCAATATGAACGTGTGGAAAATTACGTAACCTAATAATAATCACCTGTGAAGTAGATATTCTTGGCAATAATATTTACGCAATCTTGCACTGTAATCCTACAAAACTATATTTTATAATATACTAAGGATACTTTAGTAAAACCCTATCGAAATTCACTTTTGTTGTTTTAGCTTTTAAATAGTTAAGGTTTTCACTTTCCTGTTAATTGATCTTTGAATTTTTGTACTTAAACTCCCTACCTTAACAATTTCACTTGGAGTAGTTCATTAATAACGCATACAAACGTTACTCTTACTTTAACTTTTCTACTCCTTTTACTTTAGATAAAAAATCACTTTTAAGCACATGCATGCAAGAATTCTTCATTTAAATCGGGTACTTGATTCTAGTAGCACTTAGGTGAGGACACTGCGTAGATTTGTGATCAGGATTGAAGTTATGGTTTCAAACACGAATTGACGTTTTATGTGATTATTATTGAAACAACACACAAATTAACTAGTCTATGCCAATATACATCACTTAGCTGAATGTATGAATCCTGTGAAGCAGCGACGAAGATTAGTGGCAGGCGAAATGGCAGCTAAATGTACTCACTACTCTTGATGTGTGAATGCTCTACAAAATCTCTTATTAGCGTCGAATTTTCAACATATTAGAGCCATTCCACTATTCCGTGAATACCAAATAATAGCCAGATCCACATCCAAGGCAAATCCCTTCTAATGCAGCTTCCAATTGCCTCTCTTAGCACCGTCGAGGTGTACTGTGCTAATGTTAGCCTCATACTGCGTGGCGTTCAAACAAAAGAGTCTCTCAGTTGGACCGCCAAACCCACATTTTACATCGCATCATGCCATTTTCGTTGCGGAAGGATACAGCTTTTGCATGTTACAAACACAAGTGCCCCAAGCATGAACCAGCTTTTAAAAAAACATACTTTTTTGCATAAGCAAATTCATATTATAAAAATTTAAAATTCCTACATATTATTTTACTTTTTTCATATATACATTACAAATTTCTAA
Source organism: Schistocerca americana (assembly GCF_021461395.2). Classification (NCBI taxonomy): domain Eukaryota; kingdom Metazoa; phylum Arthropoda; class Insecta; order Orthoptera; family Acrididae; genus Schistocerca; species Schistocerca americana. The sequence goes on along the minus strand of NC_060122.1, from coordinate 744,238,747 downwards.
TTTTCTTGCCATACATTAAGGTGTTCAAACAATACAGAATGCACAGTTCATTAAGCGCAGATATGCAGTTACTTAAAATATACCTACTCCTAATCGATGTAAGTGTTACACAGGCATCATGTTTCATTGAGGTTTCCCGACGGGGATACATCAATGAAATATCAAGGGCGACCAAAAAATTTTGCAAACACATTACACAACAAACACTTCACATAAATATTTGGATAAAACACTGTTTCAACAAGAACTGAAACATGAATTTTTGACATATTCAGAAAATATATAATTACTATTAAAAACAATCTTGATCACGATTTATTTTACAAGGTGACCGGTTTCGACCACTACTGTGGTCATCTTCAGACCATTGAGTAGGAACCCCTTTCTGATTGATTCTCCAACAGAAAGGGGTTCCTGCTCAATGGTCTGAAGATGACCACAGTAGTGGTCGAAACCGGTCACCTTGTAAAATAAATCGTGATCAAGACTGTTTTTAATAGTAATTATTTACAAGACATTGATCACTGCTGTTCCCATAATGCATTCAAAAGTAATTCAGAAAAAATATATATTATTTTATTCATATGTCGATGTTGTGAAAAACATGTATAGGAATTTACATACTGCTTACATACCTAGCTTACATTACACAATATTTTCGTTTGGATGATAAGATGTTTCAATATTTTTAATGCTTTCCTTTCACAGGATTAGTTTATGCCTCTTTTTTACTGTGTGATCAATAAGATACTATGTTTTGTCTGCTGTAAATATTCTTGCACTTCATCATGAAAAACATACCACTCAATACACTGCCCCTTCAATATTCTAGGCAGTCCACCTTTATTTTCAACTTCAACACTTGCCACCTATTGACATATTTGGCAGTCCTCCTGATTATGCTGCAAGTATTCAATCAATGCAGTCCTTATGTAAGTCATAGCTGGGAATTTCCATAAAACTTGTATATACATAATCCGAAACTTACAGACATGTATCAGTAGTCTCATAATAGAAAAGTTTTTCAACATAGCAACACTTTATAAAACAACATCATGAACAAGAACAAACAGAGTGAAATACCATTTGATTAATTCCATATACACTTTTTAATGATTTCTGTGCACATAAGGTTTTCAATCTACAATGTTACAAACACCTAATGGCTTCTTTGACTTAGGGTAAACAAGATAATAACCGTTAATGTGCGAGTTCCTTGCACTTCAAAGCGGCTATTATAAATATATTTGAAATCAGAAATTTATTGGTTTATTTCACTTGATTTTTTGTGACCTTCTATGAGAACAAAATCGCGAATTTTGAATTTGGTCACTTTAAGGCCTTTATCATACCTTTTCGAGCTCGGTTCCGCTTTTTGTTTCATTGTTTTTCTTACTATTTCTTTTTTTGCTCAGGTCTAGTTCTACACAGGTTGGAAATTGTAAGGTTTCTTCGATTATACTTTTTCTCTTATGATTAAGTAGAGTTTCCCCTTGATGTAAATCCTGTAGTTTCATGGTGAAGGGTATTCATTATAATTTAAAAGTCTGCAATAAATTTTCCACATGCCTCATGATTGTGGAGACAGTAAGTTCGACACAATCTACCTAATTCACGTATATCGTGCTCCACTAGATTGCTTGCAAGATGGTACGCTGAAATATATTTCACTTGAATGCCATTCTGTTCCATCGCTCCCTTCCATATTTTTTAAATGAATTGGTGACCATTAACTGATAGTTGAATACTGCTTTTGCAGTAGCTTGCCTAATGGGAAAATTTTGATACTCTTTGAAAATCCTTCTAATGCCACGAAAATGTACATACAATTTTCGGAAGTTTTAGGGAGAGGTCTGTCCAAATCCACTGACAATAAGTCAGTGGTATCTTCTGGTATATTGTTTTGCATCTTACCTTGGTTGGTTCGATTTGTGACTTTTGCACTCTGGCAAATATCACATTACTTACTTCGATCTGTTACCACCTTTGTCGCACGGATATTTATTGTTATTACGTCAGAAAGTTTTTCGATACACTTTTTCGGACCACATTGTCCTAAGGTGAGGTGAAAATAGTCAGTTACTTCGTCTCAAACTCAGATGGCCAACACACTTTCCACTCCTCTCTACTCACATCTTTTCGTTTGTATAGAATATCTTTGAAGATCTTACAATTCTTACTAATGTGAGGACATCAGTCTGACACTTAGTTCCCTTTCTAACATGGAATCTAAAGCCCTAATAAAGACTGAGTCGGAGTATTAAGACCAGTAGGAACAACTTTGTATTGATAATATTTTGATGCAAATAGAAATGTGGTATACTTTCAAGACTCTAAATGCTGTTGCGGTCTTCAGTAAAGAGAGAGGCTTAATGCAGCTCTCCATGTCACTCTATCCTGTGCAAGCTTCTTCATCTCCAAGTAACTACTGAACCCTACATCCTTCTGAATCTGCTAAGTGTATTCATCTATTGGTCTCCCTCTACGAATTTTACCCTCCATGCTCCCCTCCAGTAGTAAATTGGTGATCCCTTGATGCCTCGGAACATGTCCTACCAAACGATCCCTTCTTCTAGTAAAGTTGTGACACAAATTCCGCTTCTCCCCAGTTCTATTGAGTACCTCTTCATTAGTTATGTGATCTAGCCATCTAATCTGCAGCATTCATCTCTAGCACTACATTTCGAAAGCTTCTATTCTCTTCTTGTCTAAACTATTTATCTTCCATGTTTCACATCCATACATGGCTACACTTCATGCAAATAACTTTTAGAAAATACTTCCTGACACTTTAATCTATACTCGATGTTAACAAATTTCTCTTCTTCAGAAACTCGTTTCTTGCCATTGCCAGTCTATATTTCATATCCTCTCTACTTGGACCATCATCAGTTATTTTAGTCCCCAAATAGCAAAACTCATCTACTACTGCAAGTATCTCATTTCTTAATCTAATTCCCTCAGCATCATCTGATTTAATTCGACTGCATTCCATTATCCTCATTTTGCTTTTGTTGATGTTCATCTTATATCCTCCTTTCAAGGCACTGTACATTCCGTTCAACTGCTCTTCCAGGTCCTTTGCTGTCTCTGACGGAATTACAATGTCATCATCAAACCTCAAAGTTTTTATTTCTCCTCCATGGATATAAATTCCTACTCCTAATTTTACTCTTTTTTTCCCTTTACTGCTTGCTCAGTATACAGATTGTATAACATTGGGGACAGGCTACAACCCTGTCGCACTCCCTTCCCAACCACTGCTTCCCTTTTGTGCCCGTCATCTCTTATAAATGCATCCGGTTCCTGTACAAATTGTAAATACCCTTTCGCTCCCTGTAATTTACCCCTGCTACCTTCAGAATTTGAAAGAGAGTATTCCAGTCAACATTGTCAAAAGCTGTCTCTAAGTCTACAAATACTAGAAACGTACATTTGCCTTTCCTTAATATATCTTCTAAGATAAATCGTATAGTTAGTATTGCCTCACATGTTCCAACATTTCTACAGCATCCAAACTGATCTTCCCCCAGGTCGGCTTCTACCATGTTTTCTATTCGTGTGTAATGAATTTGTGTCAGTATTTTGCAGCTGTGACTTGTTAAGCTAATAGCTCGGTAATTTTCACAGCTGCCAACACCTGCTTTCTTTGGGATAGGAATTATTATATTCTTCTTGAAGTCTGAGGGTATTTCGCCTGTCTCACACATCTTGTTCACCAGGTGGTGGAGTTTCGCCAGCGATGGCTCTCCCAAGGCTATCAGTAGTTCTAATCTAACATTTCCTACTCCTGGGGCCTTTTTTCGGCTTAGGTCTTTCAGTGCTCTGTCAAATTCTTCAAGCAGTATCATCTCTCCCATTTCATCTTCGCCTATGTCCTCTTCCACTTCCATAATATTACCCTCAGGTACATTGCCCTTATGCAGACCCTCTATATACTCCTTCCACCTTTCTGCTCTCCCTTCTTTGCTTAGAACTGGTTTTCCATCTGAGTTCTTGATATTCATACAAGTGTATCTCTTTTCTCCAAAGGTCTCCTTAGTTTTCCTGTAGGCAGTATCTATCTTACCCCTAGTGATATATGCCTCTACATCCTTACATTTGTCCTCCAGCCGTCCCTGTGGATCTAATTTTTGAGACGTTTGTATTCCTTTTCGCCTGCTTCACTTACTGCATTTTTATATTTTCTCGTTTCATCAATTAAATTCAATATATCTTCTGTTACTCAAGGATTTCTACTAGCCCTCGTCGTTTTACCTACTTGTTCCTCTTCTGCTTTCACTATTTAGTCTCTCAAAGCTACCCATTCTTATTCTAGTGTATTTCTTTTTCCTGTTTCCGTTCATTGTTCCATAATGCTCTATCTGAACCTCTCTACAACCTCTGGTTCTTTCAGTTTATCCAGGTCCCATCTCCTTAAATTCCCACCTCCTTTGCAGTTTCTTCAGTTTTAATCTACAGTTCATAACCAATAGATTGCGGACAGAGTCCACATCTGCCGCTGGAAATGTCTCACAATTTAAAATCTGGTTCCTAAATCTCTGTCTTACCGTTATATAATCTATCTGAAACCTTTCAGTGTCTCCAATCCCCTTCTACGTATACAACCTTCTTTCATGATTCTTGAACCAATTGTTAGTTTTGATTAAGTTCTACATCTACATCCATACTCCACAAGCCACCTGACGGTGTGTGGCGGAGGGTACCCTGAGTACCTCTATCGGTTCTTCCTTCTATTCCAGTCTCGTATTGTGGAAAGAAGGATTGTCGGTATGCTTCCGTGTGGGTTCTAATTTCTCTGATTTAATCCTCATGGTCTCTTCGCGAGAAATACCTAGGTGGGAGCAAACACTGCTTGACTCCTCGGTGAACGTATGTTCTCAAAACTTCAACAAAAGCCCATACTGAGCGTCTCTATTGCAGAGTCTTCCACTGGGGCTTATATATCATCTCCGTAACGCTTTCGTGATTACTAAATGATGCTGTAACGAAGCGCGCTGCTCTCCGTTGGATCTTCTCTATCTCTTCTGTCAACCCTATCTGGTACGGATCCCACACTGCTGAGCAGTATTCAAGCAGTGGGCGAACAAGCGTACTGTAACCTACTTCCTTCGTTTTCGGATTGCATTACCTTAGGATTCTTCGAATGAATCTCAGTCTGGCATCTGCTTTACCGACGATCAACTTTATATGAGCATTCCATTTTAAATCAATCCTAATGCGTACTCCCAGATAATTTGTGGAATTAACTGCTTCCAGTTGCTGACCTGCTATTTTGTAGCTAAATGATAAGGGATCTATCTTTCTGTGTATTCGCAGCACATTACACTTGTCTACATTGAGATTCAATTTCCATTCCCTGCACCATGCGTCAATTCGCTGCAGATCCTATACTTGAGTATTGCTCATCAGTGTGGGATCCGTACCAGATCGGTTTGACGGAGGAGATAGAGAAGATCCAAAGAAGAGCGGCGCGTTTCGTCACAGGGTTATTTGGTAACCGTGATAGCGTTACGGAGATGTTTAATAAACTCAAGTGGCAGACTCTGCAAGAGAGGTGTAGCTTGCTCGCCAGGTTTCGAGAGGGTGCGTTTCTGGATGAGGTATCGAATATATTGCTTCCCCCTACTTATACCTCCCGAGGAGATCCCGAATGTAAAATTAGAGAGATTAGAGCGCGCACGGAGGCTTTCAGACAGTCGTTCTTCCCGCGAACCATACGCGACTGGAACAGGAAAGGGAGGTAATGACAGTGGCACGTAAAGTGCCCTCCGCCACACACCATTGGGTGGCTTGCGGAGTATAAATGTAGATGTAGATGTAGATGTAGATCCTCCTGCATTTCAGTACAATTTTCCATTGTTACAACCTCTCGATACACCACAGCATCATCTGCAAAAACCCTCAGTGAACTTCCAATGTCATCCACAAGGTCATTTATGTATATTGTGAATAGCAACGGTCCTATGACACTCCCCTGCGGCACACCTGAAATCACTCTTACTTCGGAAGACTTCTCTCCATTGAAAATGACATGCTACGTTCTGTTATCTAGGAACTCTTCAATCCAATCACACAATTGGTCTGATAGTCCATACACTCTTACTTTGTTCATTAAACGACTGTGGGGAACTGCATCGAACGCCTTGCGGAAGTCAAGAAACACGGCATCTACCTGTGAACCCGTGTCTATGGCCCTCTGAGTCTCGTGGACGAATAGCGCGAGCTGGGTTTCACACGACCGTCTTTTTCGAAACCCATGCTGATTCCTACAGAGTAGATTTCCAGTCTCCAGAAAAGTCATTATACTCGAACATAATACGTGTTCCAAATTTTTTGGACGATCTACTTCTCTTTTGACATCCTTGTTTAGTGTTCGTTCATCGATTACTTCTCTCAGGCCTCCATCTTCCTTGTTTACGATCATGAGAGGGCAGTGCTACATTCTACCAGGCAACTTCCTCTTTCGTTCCTTACCCTCATTTCATATTCACCTACTACTTTTCCTTCTCTTCCTTTTCCTGCTATCGAATTCCAGTCCCCAAGGACTATTAAATTTTCGTCTCCCTTCACTATCTAAATAATTTCTTTTATCTCATCATACATTTCTTCAATCTCTTCGTCATCTGCATACCCTGCAGTGAGATCAAGTACTGTACATTGTGAAACTTTTGCACAGTTCGTCTAAATTTTTTGGACGATCTACTTCTCTTTTGACAACCTTGTTTAGTGTTCGTGCATCGATTACTTCTCTCAGGCCTCCATCTTCCTTGTTTAAGATAATGAGAGGGCTGTTATACTCACTATTGCTCCTTTCAACAATGCCCCATTCAATCATTTTGTCGATTTCTCGCTGCGCGGCTTTTCTCCTAGCTAGAAGTACAGGATAAGGTAGCACAAAAAATGGTTCATGTTCTATTGCTTCAATACGGTATTCAAAATTCTTTATTACTCCTGGTTTATCTGAAAACACTTCCTGATTATTAGTCAGAATCTTAAATAGATCGGGTTTCTTTTCTGACATAAGTTGCTGTATTTCATTAATAATTTCTTTAAACTTTTCTACTTTTGGGTCATCAGTCATTACGTTCTTTGCATGGTATATTTCATATACACTGAACAAACCATCATTCCCAGGATCTAATTCTAATAGCAATGGATCAACTTTGCTGTCATGTGAAATTTCGCTTTCCTCAAGAGTACGAGGGAGAGATCTGTTCTGAACAGCACGTTGCAAGGCATCCCAGATATGCTCAATAATGTTCATGTCTGGAAGTTTTTAAAGACAGAAGAGCATTCCTGGAGGCATTCTGTAGCTTTCTGGGCGTGTGGAGTGTTGCACTGTCTCGCTGGAATTGACCAAGTCCGTCGGAATGCACAACGGACATGAATGGATACAGGTGGCCAGACAGGATGCTTACGTACGTGTCACCTGTCAGAGTCGTATTTAGACGTATCAGGGGTCCCATATCACTCATCTGCACACGCCCCACAGCATTACAGAGCCACCACCAGCTTGAACAGTCCCTTGCTGACATGCAGGGTCCAGGGATTCATGAGGTTGTCTCCAACTGCTCGACACTATTTGAAACAAGACTCGTCCGACCAGTCAACATGTTTCCAGTCATCAACAGTCCAATGTCGGTGTTGATGGGTCCACGCAAGGCGTAAAGCTTTCTGTCGTGCAGTCATCAAGAGTACACCAGTCGGCCTTCGGCTCCGAAAGCCTGTATCAATGATGTTTCGTTGAATGATTCGCACACTGACACTTGTTGCTGGCCCAGCATTGAAATCTGCAGCAATTTGCAGAAGGGTTGTGTTTATGTCTCGTTGAATGATTCTCTTCAGTCATCGTTGGTCCCGTTATTGCTTGATCCTTATCGGCCGCAGCTATGTCTGAGATTTGATGTTTTACCGGATTCCTGATATTCACGGTACACTCGTGAAATGGTCGTACGGGGAGATCCCCACTTCATCGCTACCTCGGAGATGCTGTGTGCCATCGCTCGTGCGCCGACTATAGCACCACGTTCAAACTCACTCAAATCTTGCTAACCTGCCATTGTAGCAGGTAGTAACCGATCTGACAACTGCGTCTTATATATGCTTTGCCGACCGTAACGCCGTATTCTGCTGTTTACATATCTCTGTATTTGAATACGCACACCTGTACCAGTTTCTTTGGCGCTTCACTGTAACTGGATGCAGATTTTCTCGCACATTTTAAATGCTGCAGCCTCTCATAGCACTATCCCAGAGCGTGGAAGCTACGTTCCTGAAAAATACGACTTTTTGTTACCAAATGAAGAGAGCCCCGGTTGATGTTATAAATAGCTTCTTCATTAGTTTTCAAAAAACTGCTGGTTACAACAGAGATAACAATGAATTAATGCCACCTCTTCAACGGTTCCAGCTAAATACAGTTCTGAGGTACAGCCTCCAACTAACTCCCAGGAGCCGGAACTAAAACAAAAAAACTAGCACTCGAAGAATTGTTGCCTACTACGAAGCCTAACTTTTCGGCGTGACGCAGTCCCCTCTGCCGACACGTTGACGAGAGCTTAAGTGGTGAGCTACAAGCAGTCGGTGCATGAATCGGCCAGCTCACACCGAAGGGAACTGTCTGCAGTGGTCCGTGGGTTGGTTTAGTCACTCTTCAGGAAAAGACGTGCTGTTTCCTAGTCACTATACCTGCGACGCCGAAACATTGCACTTGACAGTTCGCATTGAGTCGAGTTAGGTTGGCTACTCTGCAATACCGATGTTGCGACAGCAGCCTCTACACACATTGCAGACGATACCGTTTTCCGTTCAATCTCGTAAATGTAACCTATTGAGCAATGACAGTATGCATAAGCATTCGTTTTTGATTTGCTACCACAATAACAGCAAATAAACAAGCGCATAATAACGAATTTGTAATCACAACTAAGCACACGCTTTCGATAACGGAGCAAAGAAATACAGAAAATAAGTATTCGATGATGACCGATATCTTGATAACAATACCGTACATAGTTTACAAAATAAGTAATAACCGAAACTGTAACTTCTCGCTCAACGTCTTATAGCTATTATAGTACAATAAATAACCGGTAAACGTAGCTTTTCATTCACCATTTTACGGCGTCAGTGGCGCGATTCCATAGAGCTCCCCATCGTTTCTGTAATCACAATCAGCACAAAAACCGCCTTCATGGCCGTCATCACAAACACAAATCACTTGCCATAACAATATGCACCTTTTGTAACAGGACCTTGCGTTCGTCTATCGCTTTCTAACAGAAACCCGTATTTTTCAGCACAACTTTTAGTGACGTTTCCTCACCCGCGAAATGTGTACTTTTTTTAACGACACTATAACTTTGCTGCCTTGTGATACTCTTTCCTGCTGTAGTAAGCACAAATATGCCAGTAAATTGCATCAGTCTTGAATCAATCCAAGTCGGTAACAGGTTGAGGCTGCTTTTTCTTCCTGCCAAGAATCGCGCAAAACACCCGATGGTCAAAAAGTCAGTATAAATTTGAAAACTGAATAAATCACGCAACAATGTAGATAGAGAGGTACAAATTGACTCACGTGCTTGGAATGACATGGGGTTTTATTAGAACCAAAAAAAATACAAAACTTCAAAAAATGTCCGACAGATGGCGCTTCATCTCATCAGAATAGCAGTAATTAGCATAACAAAGTAAGACACAGCAAAGATGATGTTCTTTACAGGCAATGCTCAATATGTCCACCATCATTCCTCAACAATAGCTGTAGTCGAGGAATAATGTTGTGAACAGCACTGTAAAGCATGTCCGGAGTTATGGTGAGGCATTGCCGTCGGATGTTGTCTTTCAGCATCCCTAGAGATGTCAGTCGATCACGACACACTTGCGACTTCAGGTAACCCCAAAGCCAATAATCGCACGGACTGAGGTCTGGGGACCTGGGAGGCCAAGCATGACGAAAGTGCGGCTGAGCACTGGATCATCACCAAACGACGCGCGCAAGAGATCTTTCACGCAAGTAGCAGTATGGGGTGGAGCGCCATCCTGCATAAGCATCGTACGTTCCAGCAGGTGTTTATCATCCAGGCTGGGGATGATGCGATTCTGTAACATATGGGCGTACCTCTCACCCATCACGGTAGCAAGTTTGCTGTCCAGCGCCATCTGTCGGACATTTTGTGGACTTTGTTTTTTTTGTTCTAATAAAACCCCATGTCATTCCAAGCATGTGTGTCAATTTTTACCTCTCTATCTACATTATCTATCTACATTATCCCCCCCATGAACCATAGACCTTGCCGTTGGTGGGGAGGCTTGCGTGCCTCAGCGACACAGATAGCCGTACTGTAGGTGCAACCGCAACGGAGGGGTATCTGTTGAGAGGCCAGACAAACGTGTGGTTCCTGAAGAGGGGCAGCAGCCTTTTCAGTAGTTGCAGGGGCAACAGTCTGGGTGATTGACTGATCTGGCCTTGTAACATTAACCAAAACGGCCTTGCTGTGCTGGTACTGCAAACGGCTGAAAGCAAGGGGAAACTACGGCCGTAATTTTTACCGAGGGCATGCAGCTTTACTGTATGGATAAATGATGATGGCGTCCTCTTGGGTAAAATATTCCGAAGGTAAAATAGTCCCCCATTCGGATCTCCGGGCGGGGACTACTCAGGAGGACGTCATTATCAGAAGAAAGAAAACTGGCGTTTTACGGATCCCTTAATCGGGCAGGTAGATTAGAAAATTTAAAAGGGGAAATGGATAGGTTAAAGTTAGATATAGTGGGAATTAGCGAAGTTCGGTGGCAGGAGGAACAAGACTTTTGGTCAGGTGAATACAGGGCTATAAATACAAAATCAAATAGGGGTAATGCAGGAGTAGGTTTAATAATGAATAAAAAAATAGGAGTGCGGGTAAGCTACTACCAACAGCTTAGTGAACGCCTACAACAGTTGTACAAGTTTATATGCCAACTAGCTCTGAATATGACGAAGAAATTGATGAAATGTATGATGAGAGAAAAGAAATTATTCAGGTAGTGAAGGGAGACGAAAATTTAATTGTCATGGGTGATTGGAATTCGAGAGTAGGAAAAGGGAGAGAAGGAAACACAGTAGGTGAATATGGATTGTGGCTATGAAATGAAAGATGAAACCGCCTGGTAGAATTTTTCGCAGAGCATAACTTAATCATAGCTAACACTTGGTTCAAGAATCATGAAAGAAGGTTGTATACATGGAAGAACCCTGGAGATACTAGAAGATATCAGATAGACTATATAATGGTAAGACAGAGATTTAGGAACCAGGTTTTAAATTGTAAGATATTTCCAGGGGCAGATGTGGACTCTGACCACAATCTATTGGTTATAAACTGTAGATTAAAACTGAAGAAACTGCAAAAAGGTGGGAATTTGAGGAGATGGGACCTGGATAAACTGAAAGAACCAGAGGTTGTAGAGAGTTTCAGGAAGAGCATAAAGGAACAGTTGACAAGAATGGGGGAAAGATACACAGTAGAAGAAGAATGGATAGCTTTGAGGGATGAAGTGGTGAAGGCAGCAGAGGATCAAGTAGGTAAAAAGACCAGGGCTAGTAGAAATCCTTGGGTGATGAAGAAATACTGAATTTAATTGATGAAAGGAGAAAATATAAAAATGCAGTAAATGAAGCAGGCAAAAAGGAATACAAACGTCTCAAAAATGAGATTGACAGGAAGTGCAAAATGGCTAAGCAGGCATGGCTAGAGGACAAATGTAAGGATGTAGAGGCTTACCTCACTAGGGGTAAGACAGTTACTGCCTACGGGAAAATTAAAGAGACCTTTGGAGAAAAGAGAACCACTTGTATGAATATCAAGGGCTCAGATGGAAATCCAGTTCTAAGCAAAGAAGGGAACGCAGAAAGGTGGAAGGAGTATATAGAGGGACTATACAAGGGCGATGTTCTTGAGGACAATATTATGGAAATGGAAGAGCATGTAGATGAAGATGAAATGGGAGATATGATACTGCGTGAAGAATTTGATAGAGCACTGGAAGACCTAAGTTGAAACATGGCCCCGGGAGTAGACAACATTCCATTAGAACTACTGACAACCTTGGGAGCGCCAGTCCTAACAAAACTCTACCATCTCGCGAGCAAGATGTATGAGACAGGCGAAATACCCTCAGACTTAAAGAAGAATATAATAATTCCAATCCCAAAGAAAGCAGGCGTTGACAGATGTGAAAATTACCGAACAGTCAGTTTAATAAGTCACGGCTGCAAAATACTAACGTGAATTCTGTACAGAAGAATGGAAAAACTGGTAGAAGCCGACCTCGGGGAAGATCAGTTTGGATTCCGTAGAAATATGGGAACGCGTGAGGCAATACTGACCCTACTACTTATCTTAGAAGCTAGATTAAGAAAAGGCAAACCTACGTTTCTAGCATTTGTAGACTTGGAGAAAGCTTTTGACAATGTTGACTGGAATAATCTCTTTCAAATTCTGAAGATGGCAGGGGTAAAATACATGGAGCGAAAGGCTATTTACAATTTGTACAGAAACCAGATGACAGTTATAAGAGTCGAGGGACATGAAAGGGAAGCAGTGGTTGGGAAGGGAGTGAGACAGGGTTGTAGCCTCTCCACGATGCTATTCAATCCGTATATTGAGCAAGCAATAAAGGAAACAAAAGAAAAATTCGGAGTAGGTATTAAAATCCATGGAGAAGGAATTAAGACCTTGAGGTTCGACGACGACATTGTAATTCTGTAAGACACAGCAAAGGACTTGGAAGAGCAGTTGAACGGAATGGACAGTGTCTTGAAGGGAGGATATAAGATGAACATCAACAAAAGCAAAACGAGGATAATGGAATGTAGTCGAATTAAGTCGGGCGATGCTGAGGGAATTAGATTAGGAAATGACACATTTAAAGTAGTAAATGAGTTTTGGTATTTAGGGATCAAAATAACTGATGATGGTCGAAGTAGAGAGGATATAAAATGTAGACTAGCAATGGCAAGGAAAGCGTTTCTGAAGAAGAGAAATTTGTGATCGTCGAGTATAGATTTAAGTGTCAGGAAGTCGTCTTGAAAGTATTTGTATGGAATGTAGCCATGTATGGAAGTGAAACATGCATGATCAATAGTTTAGACAAGAAGAGAATAGAAGCTTTCGAAATGCGGTGCTACAGAATAATGCTGAAGATTAGATGGGTAGATCACATAACTAATGAGGTGGTATTGAATAGAATTGGAAAGAAGAGAAATTTGTGGCACAACTTGACTAGAAGAAGGGATCGGTTGGTAGGACATGTTCTGAGACATCGAGGGATCACCAATTTAGTGTTGGAGGGCAGCATGGAGGGTAAAAATCGTAGAGATAGGCTAAGAGATGAATACACTAAACAGATTCAGAAGGATGTAGGTTGCAGTAATTCCTGGGAGATGAAGAAGCTTGCACAGGATAGAGTAGCATGGAGAGCTGCATCAGACCAGTCTCAGGACTGAAGACCACAACAACAACAACATCTACATTATTCCGTGGTTTATTAAGTTTTCGAATTTATACTGACTTTTTGATCACCCAGTATATTATCTGATCCAGACGGCTCTGAACTGTTAGGGCTCCCGTCTACATCTTTCAACTTTTACAATAATACTCCCTCGTCAACTAAAATTCTTGCACTAATTCCAAGAACTTTTCATGTTCGTTCCACTTTATCGGCAGGAACGGATGGCTGTCCATTAGTACTTGGGTATTCTTTCTCCTGCTCGTAAGACTGGCCAGTTCTCTGTAGTAATTGCAGTGCCTCGTTGCTTAGCGGCACGCCTTGACGCAAAAGATTGTTACTAGACAAATGTTTTCCCTAGAATCAGAATTTTCTAAACTACAGAAAAGAAGGACGCAAGCACACGGTAGATACGATACACATCGCACGTTGTTTGTGTTCACACCAAACAAATCCGGCAGTGATTACCACGCTGGGGTTGGTTCACGCACCACGCCAGTCACCTCGCGATCCTCGTTCTTCACTTGTCAACCTCTTTCTCTGACAACTTGAAACGCATACGCCAAGCGGTGAGTTTCAGCGATCTGGGTGCAGTGACCGAATGGAGGCGTGGTTTCGTGGTGCGGTCAGGCGAGGAACCCAGTGGTCCACAGTTCTCGATGCGCCTCCTGACGGTATGGGTTTACATTTACACTTACACTTGATACCGCGTAACTGCTACGGACCGCGCGAGAGTCGCCTACTTTGACCCGCTCATCGTAACCGTCATGAGGTTGCAGCTTGTGCCCTTGGTCACCATAACGCTTGCCCCACAAGGATCCCTTTCCATCTCACGAAGTTCCCTCCCCTCCTCAGTCACACACTGGAACATTTACACCTTCTTCAAACTCCTGTTATCTCCCAACCAATTTCCAATACGCTGCCGCGCCTGTACCACGACGTCCTACCAATCATACACCGGCTCACACTCCACATTGTCTCCCAGAGGAATTTCAACCGACTTTCTCTCTCAGACAATGACATCAGTCCCAGCATTACACATCCTACCACCTATAATTCCATCGCACCCATCTCACCTCATCAAGTTTCTTTCGCTTCCATCCCCATCTTTCCTTACCCCTTTCCCCCTTCCAGTCTTTGCCTAGGCTTCTTTCCTTTTCTTGTGGCCTTACTGCCACCTCCAGAAACGCCTTCCTTCCATCGATACTACCCATCAGTCCATACTTTTACAGGGTGGTCCACTGATATTGACCGGGCCAAATATCTCACGAAATAAGCATGAAACGAAAAAACTACAAAGAACGAAACTCGTCTAGCTTAAAGGGGGAAACCAGATGGCGCTGTGGTTGGCCCGCTAGATGGCGCTGCCAAAGGTCAAACGGATATCAACAGCGATTTTTTTTTTAAATAGGAACCTCCATTTTTATTACATATTCGTGTAGTACGTAAAGAAATATGAAAGTTGTAGTTGGACCACTTTTTTCGCTTTGTGGTAGATGGCGCTGTAATAGTCACAAACGTATAAGCACGTGGTATCACGTAACATTCCGCCAGTGCGGACGGTATTTGCTTCGTGATACATTACCCGTGTTAAAATGGACCGTTTACTAATTGCGGGAAAGGTCGATATCGTGTTGATGTATGGCTGTTGTGATCAAAATGCCCAACGGGCGTGTGCTATGTATGCTGCTCGGTATCCTGGACAACATCATCCAATTGTCCGGACCGTTGGCCGGATAGTTAAGTTATTTAAGGAAACAGGAAGTGTTCAGCCACATGTGAAACGTTAACCACGGCCTGCAACAAATGATGATGCCCAAGAACGTGTTTTAGCTGCTGTCGCGGCTAATCCGCACATCAGTAGGAAACAAATTGCGCGAGAATCGGGAATCTCAAAAGCGTCGGTGATGAGAATGCTACATCAACATCGATTGCACCCGTACCATATTTCTATGCTCCAGTAATTGCATGGCGACGACTTTGAAAGTCGAGTACAGTTCTGCCACTGGACACAAGAGAAATTACGGGACGATGACAGATTTTTTGCACAAGTTCTATTTAGCGACGAAGCGTCATTCACCAACAACGGTAACGTAAACCGGCATAATATGCACTATTGGGCAACGGAAAATCCACGATGGCTGCGACAAGTGGAACATCAGCGACCTTGGCGGGTTTATGTAGGGTGCGGCATTGTGGGAGGAAGGATAATTGGCCCCCATTTTATCGATAGCAATCTAAATGGTGCAATGTATGCTGATTTCCTACGTAATGTTCTACCGATGTTACTACAAGATGTTTCACTGCATGACAGAATGGCGATGTACTTCCAAAATGATGGATGTCCGGCACATAGCTCGCGTGCGGTTGAAGCGGTATTGAATAGCATATTTCATGACAGGTGGATTGGTCGTCGGAGCACCATACCACGACCAGCACGTTCACCGGATCTGACCTCCCCGGATTTCTTTCTGTGGGGAAAGTTGAAGGATATTTGCTATCGTGATCCACCGACAACGCCTGACAACATGTGTCAGCGCATTGTCAATGCACGTGCGAACATTACGGAAGGCGAACTACTCGGTGCTGAGAGGATTGTCGTTACACGTACTGCCAAATGCATTGAGGTTGATGGACATCATTTTGAGCATTTATTGCATTAATGTGGTATTTACAGGTAACCACGCTGTAACAGCATGCGTTCTCAGAAATGATAAGTTCATAAAGGTACATATATCACATTGGAACAACGGAAATAAAATTTTCAAACGTACCTACGTTCTGTATTTTAATTTAAAAAACCTACCTGTTACCAACTGTTCGTCTAAAATTGCGGGTCATATGTTTGTGACTATTACAGCGCCGTCTACTACAAAGCGAAAAAGTGGTCCCACTAAAACATTCATATTTCTTTACGTACTACACGAGTATGTAATAAAAAATGGGGGTTCCTATTTAGAAAAACGCAGTTGATATCCGTTTGACCTACGGCAGCGCCATCTAGCGGCCCAACCATAATGCCATCTGGTTTCCCCCTTCAAGCTAGACAAGTTTCGTTCTTTGCAGTTTTTTCGTTTGACGCTTATTTCGTGAGATATTTGGCCCGGTCACGATCAGTGGATCTCCCTGTATACACATCCTCCTACGCGACTAAACGCCTTACCTTTAACGTTACAACTCTCAACTCGCAGTGACAGCTTACGCTTCATTTTTAAGATGACACTTTCTCTGCAATGAATTGTAAATCTTTTAAATATATTCCTTTTATATTTTAGTATTACTGTTTAGTATTCAAGTTTCTTTTACATAAAACTTGAACAAATTTTTAAAATCACTTGTAAATATGTCGCTTTCTAATTTATTGGACTTTTTTCTTTTTTGTGCATGCTACATGTCCCTTGGCTGAAATGCGGCATGTTTGTACCATTGGCAGCTCATCCCCCGTCCACATAGGACCATGGGAATGAAATAACAGTAAAGAATAAATACTCGTATAAAGAAGTCTGGGACCAAACTTATTTAATCAAACAGTATTTTGTGTTTATTTGTGAGGCAGTGCTTACAAACTGCTGATTTCTCAGGTTCCTGATTTTTCATGTACCGTTGATGTTCTGTACAGTGGTTGGAAATGGTACTGATGGACTGACCAATACAGTTGCTTCCGCCTACACTGGGGCTATTGCCGGCCGGAGTGGCCGTGCGGTTCTAGGCGCTACAGTCTGGCGCCGAGCGACCGCTCCGGTCGCAGGTTCGAATCCTGCCTCGGGCATGGATGTGTGTGATGTCCTTAGGTTAGTTAGGTTTAATTAGTTCTAAGTTCTAGGCGACTGATGACCTCAGAAGTTAAGTCGCATAGTGCTCAGAGCCATTTGAGCCTGGGGCTTTTGCTAAAGGCGAGAGGGGAACGGATTGTCGGTCATTACATAAAATTTTCAGCTCTAGACGAAATACGTGGTCGTTATAGCAAACCGGAAGAACTTTATAATTTCAGGAAAAATGTGTCCTCCCACAGAAATTAATGTAAATAGAGAGACCACATCCAGGCTAATTAGAATATCGTATGACCCAACTCTAATTAGTCTGATTTTCTCTATGGACATCAGATATTTAACACGACAAGATATCTGAAGAATGTAGTCGCAAGAAACTTCGTTCCTAAGTTTTATAGGCTTCGTACATCATCGTCAGGTACATCTTGCTCTCTTAGGAAACTTTGTGCAGAGCTATTTTTTTGAGATTCCAGATACTCCACTTCGTGTATTTTCTTGTAGATCCGTAATTTTTGGTATCCGTACCGCAAAGGGCTGACCCAGAAACAAGATCTGAAGACCAAACACATTAACACTTGGTACTGTAAAGGAACGCCACAAGGATTAGTGTGGAAGTAAATATCGAAAAGAACATTATTCTGAACTGTGTGATAAAAATATATTAATATATAGCTATAACTGTTTAAGACTAGGACCACCTGGACCATAAGTTCAATCATCTGAAGCTCGTGTTTGGAAACAATCGCTATGGGGTTGCAGACAATCGGGAGACAACCTACCCATTGTGTCTGTAGCGCTCCATCTAGCAAAAGAAGCTGCGTAACAAAAAAGTGAAGCATCTGGAAGAAATTGTCGTATTTCAGTAGAACTCCGTACACGTAAACACTGTCGAAGGGGCTTAAATGAGTAGGACTGCAATTGTCTGTGACAGGTAAGATGGTTACAAAAATGGATTAGTGTAGTTGCCCTTTAGTGCTGTACCAGGCCTGGTAGGATATATAAGGGGTGTGAACAATGTGAGGTGTTGAGGGATCACCACGAAGGACACGGGTATGCTGCGTAATCGTGTGAGACAGAGTTATCAGAATCTGACAGTGTTTGAAACGACCTTCATTGGGAGTCTCCGTTTGGTCTGTTGGCAGAAGTGTGCAGATCTGTAGAGCGTTCGCATATGACACTGGCCAGATGACAACTGCATGGGAACGTGAAGGCAGGCATATTGATCGTCAAAGTCCCCATCGACCACGTCTCCCCACCACAAGGGAGGATCAGCGTATCGTTCACCAAACAGAGCGTGTGACTCCGTCTCAGCTGCGCCTCCCATCCAAAAACAAACAATGGACTCCCAGCAACTTTCTGTGACAACCTGCACCACTGGTCAGGAACTAACAGCAGCCAGAGGGAATTACCATCCCATCCATAGGTTGCCATTAACACAGAAGCGCAAATGACTTAGTTTGGAGTGGTGCTGTGACTGGGAATCATGGGCTGCTGATGAATGATCCCATACTGTGTTCAGCGACGAATCGCGATTTTCTAGATCTCTGATCATTATTGTCGCCGAGGATGCAAAGAGCCTGGAGAGAAGTTCCTTTCTTCCATTGTTTTGCAGAGATACAGCTCTGTTACTCCTACCGCCGTGGTGTGGGAAGCCATCAGGTATGGCTTCAGTTCACAGCTGGATGGCTGGGGTAACTCTGGCGGCACAATGGTACGTTACGGACATCCTGCATACACATACCTCTCGTGCAACAGAATCATGGTGACATTCTTCTACAGGGCAATGCGCACCCACATATGAACGTGTCTCTATGAACTGTCTGCGTGATTTTGAGGTACTCACGTGGCCAGTAAGATCCCCAGATCTGTGCCCAATAGACCATTTGCGGGACAAGCTAGGACATCAACTTCCATCCCAATTGCCAGTATTTGGGATAACAAGGGCCAGCTACAGCGCTTGTGGGCTAGCTTGCTTGAGGATACGATAGTTTTATGGCAACCTTCCCATGTAGGCAGTTTAACGTCATACAGCTAAATTGGCTCACACTGTCAAGCTCTTTGTAAGTTTGACTTTAGTGGAGGTGGATAGTGATGACACAACCATCCCTTTAAGGCAGACCAGAGAGGCTCAATACTTTTAAGCTCTGGTGTTTGTGATGGCCAGGGGACATGTGACAACAATTCATCCATATGCTCACAAAACCATGTATGAAAGTGGCTCTGTCGTCTAGGAACAAAGCACCGCCATTAAGGAACACACACTGAACCATGGGATAGACCTGATCAACCAAAATGGTCACATAATCCATCTCAGTAATGTACCTTGTAGAGTAAACACGAGGCCCATGGAATACCACGACATGACTGCACAAATCTCTCTTCCCAGTGTTCCACTATTGGGAAGTAAATTTGGAAAAAGTTGGAAAAGTATGAAATAAGACTTATCCTACTTAATGACTTTCTTCAGATGCTCTCTCGTCCACGTGTTATGGCTTCAGCAGCACGTTTCCCTGTGACTATTTGCATCAGTGATGTGTACTGTTGGAGTTTCAGTTCGCCCTGCAATTCCCAGCTTATGAAGCTCCATTCGTTTTGGAACTGTCGGGGTTCGTGGCTGTGACATTCAGTTCTGCAGTAACTTTTGCAGCTCTCGTCTTCTTATTTTTCGTCAGTATCTTCTTCAATGGCCGTTTGTTACGATCGCTAGTGCACGCCTTCACCCGCACAGTGGCTTAACGGATGAGGCTTCTTCACTTTCCCTGCACCAGCAACCAAAAACTTAATTTGTGGTAAGTGGATACATGAAATTCTCCTGGAGTGATGGTTAGTGGCTAGCAAGGTGGCTGGAGTCACAAAACTGCGAATCTTGAGCGTTCAAGAAAACCTTGGCAGCAACTTCCCCATTATTTCATTCACCTAGCGCCCTTAGGACTGCCTGGAGGTTACAGGACCAGACATTGTCCTCCAACCGCCCCCATAACCCTCGCCATTTAAGGTTTTTGGCTGTCTCTAGGCTTCTCTGTCAAGATTGATCAACGATAAATTTCCTAGCTATGAATTCGCCTTTCACACAGACATAAGGTTGGCAGATGTTTGGTTGTGAGATTCGTGTATAGGAGTATTAAAGGAGGAGGTCAGCCGATGAAGGGCAAGCCCCCCAAGAACGATCTCTACGGTGGTAGACAATGATGACAGAGCAAAAATTGCGGGTAACTCACTGCGCGCAGGAAGGGTTACGTAGTAATATGTTCAGAACCCGCTTCGAAACAGAACCCTCGAGGTAATCTACATGTAAATGTTGTAGTGGTGTAAGAGACTATGTACGACAAGGTAGAAATGTGACAAAGGCGGACTGCAGACAACAAATGGTATCTTTCGTTGTAGCTTTGCGTGTCGAAAACGGCTTACAAAAGTGGATAAGGGCAATTCCGCACATAAGTATGAGCCCACTTTCGTCTCGGACTGTATAAGTTGCCCTGTGTAATCTACGTATTTTCTCTCCATGAATGACTCACAACTTCCGAAGCTAATAATTTCTGCTGACTATTAGCTGCGCAGATCTTACAAGACTGTACTCACTCCTTGATCTCATTACCCACGCTGAACTAGTTAAAATTTTCTCGAATATTCATCCAGTTTTTAAATATATTTAAGTAAAAAACTACTGGTGACTGATGGTTATTCTCAAACGTAAGGGGTACTAATTACGAGAGCAAAACCATCTTACTCCATTTTATTTCTCTGGATAGGCAACAAAGATCATTTCATTCAGACAACAGTGCTTGAATCTTTGATTTCATTTCTCAGGGTAGGCAACAAATATCATTTCATTTAGACAACAGTGCTCAAATCTTAATCCAGCACTTATATTCTCTTTATTTCTCCTTAATGTGACATTAATCCTGTTATTTAGCAATGTCTTTAAAGAGCACAGGAAAATAGATGAGGGTACTACACTAGGTGAGGGTACTACACTAGTGTGTTTGTGTTGTTGCTGACCATCTGCTTTAAATAACAGCCCAACAGGCTTGTTCGCCATTATCTTCGTCAAACACGCAGCTAAGACTGTAAGCAATGCATTATCGTCCACTCATATGTGACGCACCTTAAATCCGAAAGTGTCGATCCTGATTGCCCATCTGGCAGGGTATCCCGTCTACCTCAGCCTTCCTAACACGTAACTATGAGCCTGATTATTCGTTTCAAGAGTGAATGGGCTTTGTTCCAGATACATAAAAAGCTTGTGATGGCCAAAATTCGTGACCGAAGCTTGCAATTCTTCAACTTAATTTCCAGCTTCTAACAGCGACGTAGTGTGAGAGGCATACCCTAAGGGTTGTTCCTGTAAAAGGACTGTTGCTACACTCGGCATTGATGCATCTGTGTGTTCCATACATTTCTTTGAAAAGTCAGTACAGATGCTTTTGCTAAAACGGTCCTAAGACTATCAAAGGCTGCTTTCTAGGAAGAACCCCATTCAAATTCTCTTCCTTCCTTAATTCATTCATGTAATTTCCAATTTGGATAAATTTAGGTATGAAATTCGGAAAAAAAATCTGTAATTCCAATGAACCAACTCACAGCCTTAGGTTTCCTAGGTGGTGGACAGATGTAAACAGCGTCGGTGTGGTTCTGATCAACACTAATATACCGGGGAGGATCAGTACCTCTCAAAAATGACATTTTCAACTGCGAGCCCCATCTACCTTAGCTGATGCTACATCTCCCGAACGGGCCGAATACGTTCGAAAAAATTTCGATGTAGGTAAGCAAGTCGTGTAGATAGTAATAGACAAATTTGATATCTGAAAAAATACTGTCTACTGGAAGGGAAAAGAATGCCACACCAGCTGAGAGACCAATGGGTAGGAAATGTTGTGGTCAGCTTGGAATCATCAAACAACGGAATTTGATTTTATGATTGAGTGAGAGCCGGAGTAGAGAAGAATGTACCCTTACAATACCAAGAGAAGTAACAATAAAAATCAGGCAACGAAATACAGTGTAAAATTATGTTTTCGTTCAGTGCGCTATAGTCTGCGACATGCCAAATTCCACCACTCCTTTTGGAACTAAAGGTACAAGTGAAGAATACGAAGAACTTGAGCTGTTTCATGTTCAGAGGGGAAGGTAGCAGGGTGGTTATTTAACCAGATTATTATGCTCAGTCTCTTACTCGACACGTTTAGCACCCCCAATTTATCGGTAAGCACCTGACTGAATACATGGCGCACCTGCACAGAAGTTAAATATCTGAAATAATACGCTCTTGTATGTTTCTCTGGCACCAGCTTGCACTAGCGCCTTGCGAGAATGTTCACAACATTTTTAAGTTCGCCTCATACGAAATCGGAATAGAAATTGCAGTTACTTTCAGCTAAGAATAAGGCCCGTTTGTTGGATAAAGTCGGAACCAGCAATCACAGGAACAGCTAAGTGACGAGC
The DNA here is from genome assembly GCF_021461395.2 of Schistocerca americana. Taxonomy (NCBI): domain Eukaryota; kingdom Metazoa; phylum Arthropoda; class Insecta; order Orthoptera; family Acrididae; genus Schistocerca; species Schistocerca americana. Next base: position 744,216,038 of record NC_060122.1, on the reverse strand, counting down.
TACCTGCACTTCAAAATTCCCCAACTTAGCCGCGAATTCTCCAACAAGTTCAATTTACCAGAGTTGTCCTCCCTGCAACTAGAAAATCCGGTTCTCAATCGGAGAAATCCACATAGTACTGAAGTACTTGGTAGCTGTTGTACAATTCTTTGTTAGTTAATGATAATAAGTTGCCCGTGCCATTTACAGCATAAACGGCTGTAAATGGCAGGAAAAGGAGCAATAGAAGAAGCAACTATTTGTATTACTGGTCTACCCACTTTCCTACTAGTCAGTCATAATTCTTCATTCCTTGGCTGGACGCCTCCACAGTCGAGTCTAAAACACGTAAACGGAGTTCCATTGCTTATGTAATAGCCTTACCTTCAGTTCTCATATCCTGGTCTCTTGCGTAAGATACCAATTCCTAACTTAAATACTGTCAGAATTTATTGAGTCCGTATCACACAACCCTTGTTATATTAACTACCATAGTGCATTACCTGCCCTGCACATATTCAGTATAACAACTTATTTAACTGCTGCCTTTCCAGGAAGCAATTTTACCCTTGCTCCTGTCATAACTATTCGATAATTGTAAATAATTGATTTTTTTTTTTTTAATGGACTTGTAGTCCGGGGTGATATGTTACAATACAGCATCACCGGTCTATTGGGGTCTAACTGTGTTGGTGAGGCAGTAAATTCACTGCAATTCACCTCTGCATTACCTGCCCTGCACATATTCAGTATAACAACTTATTTAACTGCTGCCTTTCCAGGAAGCAATTTTACCCTTGCTCCTGTCATAACTATTCGATAATTGTAAATAATTGAGATTAGAGAGATCGATCGTATTTTATATTGGAGAGATTTTGCTACTGTTGTCCGACGCTATTAAGCTTCATTGTGAATGAGTAATAAGTAGATGGAACAATAAACAAATTTAAGAAAATAATACGATTTCAAAGTGTTGTTGTTGTTGTTGTGGTCTTCAGTCCTGAGACTGGTTTGATGCAGCTCTCCACGCTGCTCTATCCTCTGCAAGCTTCTTCATCTCCCATGAATTACTGCAACCTACATCCTTCTGAATCTGTTTAGTGTATTCATCTCTTGGCCTACCTCTACGATTTTTACCCTCCACGCTGCCCTCCAACACTAAATTGGTGATCCCTCGATGTATCAGAACATGTCCTACCAACCGATCCCTTCTTCTAGTCAAGTTGTGCCACAAGCTCCTCTTCTCCCCAATTCTATTCAGTACCTCCTCATTAGTGATGTGATCTACCCATCTAATCTTCAGCATTCTTCTGTAGCACCACATTTCAAATGCCACTATTCTCTTCTTGTCCAAACTATTTATCGTCCACGTTTCACTTCCATACATGGCAACACTCCATACAAATACTCTGAGAAACGACGTCCTTACACTTAAATCAATACTCGATGTTAACAAATTTCTCTTCTTCAGAAACGCTTTCCTTGCCATTAGCCAGTCTACATTTTATATCCTCTCTACTTCGACTATCATCAGTTATTTTGCTCTCCAAATAGCAAAACTCATTTACTACATTAAGTGTGTCATTTCCTAATCTAATTCCCTCAGCATCACCCGACTTAATTCGACTACATTCCATTATCCTCGTTTTGCTTTCGTTGATGTTCATCTTATACCTCCTTTCAAGACACTGTCCATTCCATTCAACTGCTCTTCCAAGTCCTTTGCTGCCTCTGACAGAATTACAATGTCATCGGCGAACTTCAAAGTTTTTATTTCTTCTCCATGGATTTCGGTACCTACTCCGAACTTTTCTTTTGTTTCCTTTATTGCTTGCTCAATATACAGATTGAATAATATCGGGGATAAGCTACAACCCTGTCTCACTCCCTTCCCAATCACTGCTTCCCTTTCATACGCCTCGACTTTTACAACTGCCATCTGGTTTCTGTACAAATTGTAAATAGCCTTTCGCTCTCTGTATTTTACCCCTGCCATCTTCAGAATTTGAAAAAGAGTATTCCAATCAACATTGTCAAAAGCTTTCTCTAAGTCTACAAATGCTAGAAATGTAGGTTTGCCTTTTCATAATCTTTCTTCTAAGATAAGTCGTAGGGTCAGTATTGCCTCACGTTTCCAACATTTCTACGGAATCCAAACTGATCTTCCCCGAGGTCGGCTTCTATCAGTTTTTCTATTCGTCTGTAAAGAATTCGCTTTAGTATTTTGCAGCTGTGACTTATTAAACTGCCGGCCGGTGTGGCCGTGCGGTTAAAGGCGCTTCAGTCTGGAACCGCGTGACCGCTACGGTCGCAGGTTCGAATCCTGCCTCGGGCATGGATGTGTGTGATCTCCTTAGGTTAGTTAGGTTTAATTAGTTCTAAGTTCTAGGCGACTGATGACCTCAGAAGTTAAGTCGCATAGTACTCAGAGCCATTTGAACTTATTAAACTGATAGTTCGGTAATTTTCACATCTGTCAACACCTGCTTTCTTTGGGATTGGGACTATTATATTCTTCTTGAAGTCTGAGGGTATTTCGCCTGTCTCATACATTGAAAGGTGGCTACACTGAGCCACAGCGCCAGAGATTGCGCCAGAGAGTTTTGTTCGGCCGCCTCCACTGGCAGTGATTATTGAGAAGTAGCGGAGTAGAGTGCTTGTCGAGGACTCGTAGTAGGCAGTGTTTGTTGAGATGTGCTAGTGAAAAGTTCTTGTCGAGAGGTGGTAGTAGCGAGTCGGTGTGAAGATATTGTAGTGGAGAGTGCTTGTTCCATGTTTTATGCAGTTGTTTGATGAGCTAGACAGCAGATGTTGTTCTAATGGAGATATTGTAATGATCAGAGTGCTCTTCGTCAATATATATGGAGGTAACAAAACTCCTTTTCTTTTTTTTCTCATTATTTCAATGTCCTGAATAATGCGTCATTACAGGTTCAGTCAACAAGCATCTGACTTGTGTTCTTGTATTAGAGTGTAATTTTGGTTTTCTTGCGCAATTATAGTATTTCTAATTTTTTTTAATTACTTCAGTATAAATGGTATTTAAAATTTCTTGTCTTATTGAAGAAGAGCCGTGCTAGATGTGTACGTTGAATCACACTTCCACACACAGAACAGCTACACTTGTGCTTTGTTGGCTTCATAGGTTTTATAGTTGCTGGGGAATTAATTAATTAATTGTGTTAACGGAAATTTTCTTTCATTATTTGTTGTTATTCTATGCAGTCAGATTGCGTACAAATACTAGTCAGGGCCAACCGTTCACGAGACTTCGTAATCGGACATACAACTAAATCAAAAATTTAAATTTATTTGCATTATTTAAATAATTAAGCTTCCATTCACGTGGCGACCCTGCCAGGATCGTCCCTTGGAATCTTCTGATTGTAAAAATAGTAGACAGTAGTATTGTTGTAGTAATTAGTAGTTTAGTAATTGTAGTCTATATTGCATGTGTAGATTTGGTAATTGTCATTCTTCTAATGGTATTTCAGAATTTAATTTTGTTGCCTTGTCTATGGGATTGACAATTTAGTGCAATTATTTCAATTGTTCGTTAATCGTGTTTGAGGGAAACATTTAGTGGGAATGGTATTGTTGGAGACAAAGTGTCATTGTGTGTAATTTTCATATAGTGACGAGTTTTGTATGTTTTGTAAATGATTACGTGATCGATGAAAAAGCCAAAAATGATGGATAGTGAGAATGACGAAATTGTTAACATGGCGAACTCGCCAACAGAGGAAAACAGTATCATGAATAATGAAGTGGAAAACAATTTAAGAAGTCGGGAAAATAGTCCGGAACCATTTCAAAATTTTTCTCAATCAAAAAATTTTCAGAATCCGAGATTAACGACAGAAAATTCTGGAATAGTATCGAACACATATAGCCTTACAGCTTTGACGGAAGACGTTGGTTTTGCGGGAAATGTTAGAGGCGAAAAAAGTTTCGAGCCAGTTAACATGGAGCAGTTAAGTGCAATATTAAATTTGGGATCTCGGTTAGACTCACAAATGGGAACAATGGAGCAGTTACAATCTGAATTAATAACTGGTATGGGAACAATGGAAACATGGTTAGACTCACAAATAGGAACAATTAAAACAGAGATGGGAACATTGGGATCTGAAATTAAAACTGATATGTGAACAATGGAAACACGGTTAGACTCACTGGGATCACAAATAGGAACAATTAAAACAGAGATGGAAACAATGGAAACACGGTTACACTCACGAATAGAGACATGTTTCAAAAACATGAAAGATGAATTAAAGAAAGAAATTAGAGAAGAAGTACAACCGATTTTGAATGCTCACAATAATAGATTAATTGCAGTAGAGATTAGACAAAGGGAACAGGATAGAGAACAGGAGGAAAGAGATCGCGTGATAGTACAGAAATTTTCAGAGTTAAATTTACAACATGCACACGATAAGGAAGAAATATTTGAGAGAATCGAGGAACCCGTACTAAATGAAAGAATAAATAATCTAACACAACAATATGAACAGTTAACTACCAAATGCGTCAATACTGAAACCCGAGTTGCGACACTTACGGAAGACGTAAATAAACAGAAAGAAAAAATAGGTGACTTATCGGAAAGAGTTGAGGAGATTTCAGATAAATTGACAAATCTTAGTTTACATGGGGACAGAGATTCGGATGATACAGCTCCATTACCATTTGCAGAAACCGAAGAGTACCAAAACATAAATAAGCATGTTGAAAATCAGGGAAAATTTAATGAACGCGTGAAAAGGGAATTTGAGGCATTAAAAAGCAAGTCAAACAAATTGAAGGCGAAATCGTAGGAAAAGACAGCAAAATAAATTTAGAATCACAGATACCAGAGGGGTTTGAAGAAAATAATTTGTTTCATTTACGGGATGCAACAAGAGAGCGCCAGGCACGCGAACTTGACAATAATCAACATTGGGACTGGGACAGACGCGGTAGGTCTTTGTCGCCAAGAGGAGAAAACTTTGACTATAAACACTTTTTGTCTGTTCGGAAATTTAAGATCTTCCGCAATTCTAAGAATGACATACATCCATGTTCATGGTTAGATCAATTTATGTACGCACTTCCACCAAATTGGCCACTGTGACAAACTGGAATTTATGTGTGGATATTTAGAAAACGAACCGGCGACGCGGATGCGCGCACTCATTAGAGATTGTAATAATCTAAATGATTTTTATCATGCATTTCTATCGGCATATTGGTCCGAAAACACGCAAGACAGAGTCAAACATAGTCTGATTATGCAGCGTAATTTTAAACAGTCTGAGTTCCGCACGCCGGCAGAATACTTTGAAGACATGATTCGAAAGAATCAGTTGCTGTCCAACCCTTATAGCCCGACTGAATTAATTCGCATTTGCTTAACTATGCTGCCACAATCCATAAGACAAATTGCTTTAGCCAGAAGGTGTAAAGACGACATTGAGACTTTTAAGACTTTGCTACAAGAACTTGAGTATGACAACGACGACGGGACTTCTTGTAATTTTTTCAGTAACAGTAATTATAATAGATTTTCAGAGAAAAGGGATAGTGATCGGAACGGGCGTTATATGGGTAATTTTGAGAATGACAGACGTAACAGACAGGACAATAGATACCAGCCTTATGACAATAACAGACGTTCTAACAGAAATTACACAGACAATTATAATAACGGTAATTCGTACCGGAATGATCAATCATACGGTAACAGTAATCGGTATCATCAAGACAGAAATTATTCATACAGTAATAGAAATTCTTACTTCAGAAATAACCAGGGTAGTAGGTCTAACAGTAATTTCAGAAGTGACAGTCGAAATTACACAAGAAGTAGTTATACAGACAGACAGGAAAACAGAAAGCTTCGGCTTCTGGCAGCAATATAGACGGTTCAGAAAGTAATGACACTAAAACTTTACACTGCGTACGCCTGGAAGACATGAGAGACATTTTGCTAGACGGAAAGGAAAATAATGTAGACGCATTTTTACATCCTGTTATTGAAGTATGTGTGGGTAAGAATAAGTTCACTGCAGTTTTAGATTCTGGGAGCCCATTGAATGTCATTAGTGAATCAGTTTTTCTTATATGTGTAAGAAGTATTGCTTGTCCTGTGTTACCTGTTTCTAAAACCACAATTCGAGGAGCGATTTCTGGAAAAAGTGTGGAAGTTAAACAACAGACCAACCTAAATTTCATTTGTCAAGGATACGAATTTTCTGCTAATTTTATTATTGTTCCATTACTCAGTACACAAATTATATTAGGTATGGAGATTCGTAACACACATAAGGCAATTTTGAACTTTAAAGAAGGAAGTGTGAATTTGACTGTTGCCGGAATGCCGATATTGTAACCTCCCCACCGCAATTTTTAAAGAAATTAAAGTGACAATACTCAATAGTAATGGGAGCCAAGTGTAACCTCCCCACAAAAATTTTAAAAGAAAGGACGATACTAATTAGAAATGCTGATGGACCTTACTCTATGCGTAACCTGCCCACAATGAAATGTACTGACAATGGCAACAAATGTGAAATTCGCAATCTGACTCAATTATAAATCCTTCAAAAAATTAAAGTCCATTCAGTGACAAGAAAATTCAATTAAACCGAAATATCGGTTTTTGGCCCTGTGTAAAAACAATCAGAATTAAAGTCTTACCTCAGAATAAATGGATGTCACATATCTGCTCTTGTTGTTGCGCACCACTTGGAGGAACTACATTGCAAATAATAATAATCTCCTTTTTTTTTTGTAATTCTAGTGAAATTTTTCTTCAAAAAGAAGTGGAATGAAATGGGAAGTGCAACGAGATCTTTAGTTCAAAAAAAAAATTAAACTTTTGAGAAAATGCTTTTGAAATAAAAAATTATTATTGGGAGACTTGTTGGAGAATAATTACAATAAATAAAATTTTTCATTATCTAATGATTATATTAATTAACAGTATACCTTATTCCTCATCTTGACCATTGTTGCCGACCGCCTACATCACACAACCGCACTGGGCTGCTACTACTGACCGACCGCTCTGCATGACGACTACAGACTGAGTACTACTCTCAACTAGACAGAGCTACAGACTCGCAACGACTGACTGACTGCTACTCTGCATAGCGACAACTAACTCGCAAAGACTACTGTACTGCACTGGCCTACAGCTACTAACAGACTGAGCAACGACTACTGACTGACTGAGAACCGCTCGCAACACTCGCGCGGTCAAGCGCATACTCTCTGGTCACAGATGCTACAATGCCTCGCCATCGCTGCTGCGTTACATACGTGTTTCATAACCCTCCACTCGGGGGGCAAAAATTTGGCAGCGATGGTGAGTCATTTGGACTTGCCAAGCGCGGCAAAATTTTTCTTTAATTAACAAAATCCTACAACTTACAGAATATTTAAATGTTGTGCACACGCACTAAGTACAAAATATATCAGACAAGGACAAAATGTGAATATTAAACATAGTAGCAAATCAGAAAAGTATATACAAATTATTTGACAGATAAAGTGCACAGGCACTGAAAAAATTCTTTAGCATATGCAGAACAAATAAACAAACTGGCAAGAATAATTAGATGTAGTACATAAAGTAAATGTTGTGCACACGCACTAAGTACAAAATATATCAGACAAAGACAAAATGTGAGTACAAAACATAGTAGCAAATCAGAAAAAAGTATATACAAACTTTTTGACAGGTAAAGTGCACAGGCACTGAAAAAATTCTTTAGCATATTCAGAACAAATAAACAGACTGGCAAAAAATATTATGTTGACAAGTGTACATGCACTGAAAAATGTCTTTAGCATTTTCACAACAAATAAACATAATGGCAAAAAAAAAATTCATGTCCAAAGTGCACATGCACTGAAAAATGTCTTTAGTATTTTCACAACAAATAAACATAATGGCAAACATCATGTCGACCAGTGACATAAGTGTACTCACACTGGAGTTTAGCGAATCGAAAAATGTATAACCTATGAACATAAATGATGTTACCAAAAAAAAATTTTTTCTTTATGTGACAAGAATCAGGATAGGAAAGGGAAGGATTGCATCATGGTTGTAGCACTTTAGATTGCACACAGCTGCTCTGAAAGTCCATATCTTTCCACAGTAGTACAACACCAAGTGACACAACTTGAAGATCTTTTCCCATCAGAATTTATCAGTGTAGCCAAGACACTGAACTGTCGTAGTAGTGTTCCATGTTTTCATTTTGGCAGTACATTAGGTACACCAAACAGTGGGACCATAATAATGTCTTCATCGCTCATGGTGGTGGACAGCATGTCGTGTCAACACCACACTCTTACAAGGCACACCAACGTAGAATTAGTGCAAAACCAAATATAGTGCTCCATGATCACTGGGATAAACAGGACAAATGGACATTGCAGCAATTCAGGGTAGTCAGCTTACGAGGTGAAGGACATCAAGTCACATAATATTGACAATTACAGTCTTCATTGATAGTTCGTGGCATTCATAGCCCAGTTATTGAACATTTCTGTACCAAGTATGTAGTATTACAGAAAAATGTTCATTAATTGTTTTACATAGAATCAGTAGCCTTCTTTTCCTGGTTACAAGATATTATGAAATAATCGCATTCTTTTCAGTTACAGAGTATAATCAAGAATCATTAACCTTCTCCTAATTACAGTTAATTAATCATTTGTCTTTAATTAATCATTTGTCTAATTACAGTTAATTAATTATTTGTATAATTACAGTTAATTAATCATAACCTTTTCCTAATTACAGTTAATTAATCATTTGTCATTAATCATTTGTCTAATTACAGTTAATTAATTATTTGTATAATTACAGTTAATTAATCATAACCTTTTCCTAATTACAGTTAATTAATCATTTGTCATTAATCATTTGTCTAATTACAGTTAATTAATTAATCATTTGTCATTTCAATATACTAAGAATTATTAGCCTTAATTAATTACAAAGCATTATTAAACAGTACCATAGTTAATTAATTATGTGTCATTCCAATCTATTAAGAATCATTAGTCTTTTCCTAATTACAAAGCATTATGAAACAGTCACATTCATTTCCAACAACAAAGTATCAACATTGGAAACAAGAGCTAATCAATGGCATAATTAATAACAATTCGTGGAGTGACATTAATTATTGGCACTCAGTGGCCAGCAAGTATTGAATAAAATCATCATTCAGTATTATTCAGATTATTACGAAGTCATTATTAAAAATCAGTTAATTACAGTCAAATCATTAGTAATCACAGGCATTACAATAAACAGTGGCAGTTATTAGCTAGTGACAAAGCATTATTTTGAATATAGTCTCATTAAGAGGTCATTACTCGAGTGACATGCTATTCAGAGTTGATCAGTATTATTCAGAATTATCATAAACTAGTGACATTATGTGGGACTGGTAATACATTTTTTTGGTAGCAATGCATTGCGTTGGGATCGATAATTAATTGCTGAGGCATAATACTTTTTGCTTTTGACCTATTGCTGCAAATGAGGATAGGTAACGTCATTCGTCATGAGTCAGCTGTAGCAAGATTATGTAACAAGGCAGTACATGTGATCACATTTATAAATGATAAACACAAATGGGTAAAAAATATAAAAATGCAAGTACTAGAACAGGTATAATAAGTAACAGGTTTAGTAAGTGTCATGAAAAACTTCTCCTGGAAAAAAATACAAAAACGGATTATTGACCTGAAAGAAGAAACGCACACTATGCTGAAAAGTAGTGAACTTCGAATTAACAAGTAGTGAAATGTGTATAAAATGTGTTCCATAGCTGTCCTTTCCAAAACTTTCCGTCATCCTACTATGCAATGTAACACCTGCTGTCAAAGCAAACCGCAACAAATACTTAAATAACTACGTGGCATAAAGAAAAAAAAACTTCATTATCCATATCATCATAACTTCACCATTATCATCACCTGTAAAGAAAAACTTCATTATTCATAATACCATTTCCTTCATCATTATTCATCAGTATTCACTATCATCTGCAAAAAATCACTTCATTACTCATTACCTAACTATTCCTTATCTCTAGCATATTTCATCACTAAAAATAAGATGTGTAGTTCTCTCTGACAGCCTGCATCAATCACCTTGTATTCTGAAAGAAAAAATTAGTTAAGACTGCTATTCTGTGATGAGTATAGTATAGTCTTGTTAATGCTTGTTAATCCTGCTCCCTTTACTCTTCCTCATAAAGTTATTGCATCTCCTTTCGTTTATTCCGTAGGTGAAATTCCCATTTATGTTAAATTTATTTCTTAGAATCATCATTCCTTTCTGAAATTGATGAACAAAGATTAATGTCTTGCATTTAAATCCTATACCCACTAAATAATGACTGGTTTATGGTGACACAATTAACCATACAGCATAACATGACAGAAAACGTAATATGTCCAAGACATTGACAGTGTTCGGATGCGAAAAAATGTACACAGAATAATACAATGCAGTAGCAAAAAAAAATGTGAAACAGTCACGATGTTGAGATGTCATAAGGCAAAAAAAAAATGTCAAAGTCGACTGGTGTGTGTTATATCTTAACTATTTCATAGTGCATACAAACAAAACTGGAGTACAGTCATATACACAAAAAAATGGAAAATGTGCACGGTCTGATGTGTAACGACAAGAAAAGCGACCTGCTAACCTTACCTTGCCGGGCACTTGCCAAGAAAAAAAAAATACGATAATCATCAATAAGTAGTCTCATAAATATAATTGCAGAAATAGTCGTAAATGTGTAAATTCATCTGGAAAAATATGCACGGTCTGATGTGTAACGACAAGAAAAGCGACCTGCTAACCTTACCTTGCCGGGCACTTGCCAAGAAAAAAAATACGATAATCATCAATAATTAGTCAGGTGAATTAATTGCATTAGTAAATGGCATCATAGTGTGTTGAATCATACAGTGGTTTCACTCAATAAACGGTTTAATGTTTGAGATATGGTGATTGCCTTTCGATTTTCTGGTTTTCAAAGTTTCGACGTGTACAACATTGGGGTGAGGGATACTGCGAATCCGATACGGACCTGCGTATAGAAGTTCAAATTTACTGCACTTACCTTTTAATTTGCTGGATAAATAGTGTGTACGTACTAATATCTTCTGTCCAACGTGAAAGTCGCGGCGTGTACAAACCTGTTTTTGCTGTCTTCTCCGGCGCTCTGCGGCACGTTTGATGTTGTTCAGCGCAATGTCAATTATTTCGTGGTGTCGTAGGCGACGATTTTTGGGGAATTCTATTAATTCTTTAATTTTGTTCGGTGGTTCAACGTTTTTCAGTATAACAGTCGGAGATAGCATAGTGGATTCATTTGGAATGGAATTAATTACATCTTGGAATGAGAGTATGTGTGTATCCCAATCAATATGTCTTTTGTGGCAGTATATTCTGCACAGCTTACCAATTTCCTTCATTAATCTTTCACAAGGGTTCGAAGAAGCGTGGTACTTGGATATATAGATCGGAGAAATGTTTCTAGCTCGTAGCATGCGTGTCCATACACTACTACGAAATTGAGATCCATTATCAGAAATTACTTTCATTACATGCCCTACATGAAATAGAAAATGTTTTATAAATGCATTTGAAACAGTTTTAGCAGTAGCTTTGCGTAATGGAGTGAAAGTAACAAATGTTGAAGTGAGTTCAACAGCGACAAAGATGTAGCAAAAACATGGTAGTGAGGTCGGACATGTTCTTTTGTGTTCCGATTCTACTTTGTTACTATCCGTAATAGTTTGCACGTGTCAAAATTAATCATTTGCTGAAAAACATTTGTTTGTGTTTTGTGAGTGTCGTAAATTGGTAGTGACAGCAGAAGACAACACAGCTGACGGACAGAAGCATTAGCTCGTGCAGCTGACCAAAGCATGTGAAAGAAAAAAAAGAATACTATGTCTCGTAATGACGACGAAATGAAATTTTCAAATGCAACTTGTTGAATGTACATGACGCTGAAATTTGCTTTGCAGAAGTTGGTTGCGATGTCTTGCTGATTGTTGCCGAGAGAACGCGATAGTGCGTCTGCTATAACATTTTGTGTGCCGGGAATATGAACAATCGTAAAATTAACTTCTTGTAAATATAGTTTCCATCTACTTAATCTGTCGTGAGTAAATTTAGCTGAAAGCAAAAAATTGTATAGCTCTATGGTCTGTGTAAACGGTGGTATGTCTGCCATAAAGAAAGTGCCGAAATCTCGTAAAAGCCCAGACAACGCATAATGTTTCCAATTCTGTAACAGAGTAATTTCGCTCAGCAGATGACAGAATGCGGCTTGCAAATGCGATGTTTTTGATTACTGTTGAACCATCTTCTTCAATTTCCTGGAAAATGTGTACGCCTAAAGCGGTGTTAGAACTGTCGGTGGCAATGGAAAAATTTCTAGTAAGATCTGGGTGCGATAAAAGTGGAGCATTCAACAAAGCATGCTTCAAATAACATTCTCGTGAGCAAAATTCTGCTTGTCAAAAGTAATGTTTGCGTTACTGTAGTATGCAATCTGTGCTGTATCTGGTTAAATTCTATCGTACGTGTTATTATTTACGGGAGAATGTTGTGGCATATCCACTGTATGAACTGTTCTGTTATTTCATACTGACGTGTTACGCTATGGATGACACCTATTGTCTGGATCATTCATGATAATGTGTTGTTGCTAATGTTCTTGCTGCTGAAAAGATCGACTGTTATTAAATGTATGCTGAAAATTGTGCTCATCATTTTTACGTCTGTCATGATAGTAATTTCTATACGGCGCATAGCGATGCGAGTTGAAATAGTGTGTTGTCTGTACGTAGTTATTTCTTTGCTGCCATGCGTTACTATTTGTTGGGGCTGGGACTATACGTGCACGCGGCGAAACATTAAAGTTTGGTTGACCTTGTAGACTGCATTGTTGGTTACGTATGCTAAGCGGTTGACTTTCATGCTATTGTGGTGGAAAACATCTATTGTTACCAAAATATGGTTCCGACTGCTCAAAATTTTATACATACTGATGATTACGATTTTATCTGTAATTAAAATTACGGCGGTACTGGAGTGCCTACTGAAAATTGTCACATTCGGTAAAAGATTTGTCGTATCCGGTTTTCATTACATACGTTTCTTAATACTAGGTAGAGCAATAGTTAAAGAGCAGTTTGGATAGATATAAAGGATAGTAGAAGAAAAGGCAGCAGTGCAGAAAACTAAAGATGAAACAGCACTACTACAGCTCGGGGCCCTATGCTCGCTACGGCACATATTCATTAAAGCGTAATGAATCCCCTGAGGTCTATTACGCACTGCAAATAAATTTTAGCTTTTGCGTTGCACGCAATAGCGGTAAAAATTCAAAAGCAAATAGTTGTATCCATGTTAATTCTAGTTTCCTCATTACAGGCAATGCTGATGAAAATACAATAGCAATTTGTCGCTTCAGGTTCAAAGCTAGTTTCTCCATTACAGATAATAGCGGTGAAAGTACAAAAATAAATTGTCGTATACAGTGCAAATCGTGTATCTGTGTTCTGCCATTATTAAATTCCTTACATTTTCTTACAAATGCAAACTGCTTATTATCAACGTTCTCGTCACTGAATTTGAGAACACTTCTCCTTTTTTTTTGTAATTCTAGTGAAATTTTTCTTCAAAAAGAAGTGGAATGAAATGGGAAGTGCAACGAGATCTTTAGTTCAAAAAAAAAATTAAACTTTTGAGAAAATGCTTTTGAAATAAAAAATTATTATTGGGAGACTTGTTGGAGAATAATTACAATAAATAAAATTTTTCATTATCTAATGATTATATTAATTAACAGTATACCTTATTCCTCATCTTGACCATTGTTGCCGACCGCCTACATCACACAACCGCACTGGGCTGCTACTACTGACCGACCGCTCTGCATGACGACTACAGACTGAGTACTACTCTCAACTAGACAGAGCTACAGACTCGCAACGACTGACTGACTGCTACTCTGCATAGCGACAACTAACTCGCAAAGACTACTGTACTGCACTGGCCTACAGCTACTAACAGACTGAGCAACGACTACTGACTGACTGAGAACCGCTCGCAACACTCGCGCGGTCAAGCGCATACTCTCTGGTCACAGATGCTACAATGCCTCGCCATCGCTGCTGCGTTACATACGTGTTTCAATATGTTTGAAATTTTTCGAGTGTTTAGCAAGATCTGAATCAGATACAAAATGTTTAAGGTTTCTTACTTCTGATGTTTTCGTTGAGCATTATGACGACAGTGTGTTTATTCATGACAATGACAATAGATACAGAGACGCGATGGATGATATAATTAATAGTGAAGAATTAATTAATGAAAAGGTTAAGAAAGCTGAAGTGCGAGATGACGTTGCAAGAGAAGAGCTGTACCACATTTTGACTTCACATGCTACAGTATTTAGTCATCACACAGGAACTATACAAGGCCTACAATATCTATTTAAAGTAAAAGAACACACACCATTTCGAGGAAAAACGTACGCTATTCCTTTGGCTTACAGAGACAAGGTTAAGAAAGAACTTCAATACATGTTAGATCAGGGCATTATTGAGCCAGCAGTCAGTCCTTATACCAGCCCATTACACGTCGTTCTTAAAAAGGATGGGTCAATTTGTTCGGCTCTGGATTCCAGACATAAATAATATCATCATTCCTGAAACTGACCGTCCACAAAATTTAGATGAACTTCTTCAACATTTCCATGGAATTAAAGTTTTATCCACGATTGATATGTGCGCAAGTTTTTGGCAAATAGAACTCCACCCTGATTGTAGAAAATACTCTGCCTTTTTAGCCTTTGGTAACTGTTACCAGTTTCGGAAATTACCGTTTGGACTTACTGTATCTTCTGCAGCATTCATTCGTAGCTTAAATGAAATTTTACCTGTTTATCTTCGTGACAATATTACTTCATATGTTGACGATATTCTTATTGCTAAACGTTCTTGGAGTGAGCACAACAAAATTTTGGATTCGTTATTACGTATCTTTGCGAGAGTTGGCATTACTGTGAACTTGGAAAAATCTGAATTTGGTCGTTCTCAGGTGAAATTTCTTGGTCACATTATTTCTACAGAAGGTATTCTTCCTGATCCAGAGAAACCAGACGCTATTCGTAATTATGCTGTTCCTACCACAAAACGTGATGTTTGTAGTTTCCTTGGTGTCTGTAATTTTCTTAGACACTTTGTTAGATTGGACGATTTGGCCACACCTCGTTTATGCGAACTATCTGGAAAGAAATCTAATTGGTGTTGGGATGAGGAAGCTCAGTCAGAATTTGAACAACTTCGTGATGCTTTAGTTGCTGCTCCACTTCTTTCACATCCGGACTTATCTAAAGATTTTTGTTTGGCGACGGACTCATCATACAAAGGCCTAGGTGCACATTTATTTCAAGAGATAGAAGAAAACTATTGCATTTGGAAGTCGTGTTCTCTCTAAATCAGAAAAGAATTATTCGATTACGGAACTTGAAGCTTTGGCTGTTGTTTGGGCTTTCACAAAATTTCGGACATTTTTGTTTGGCAGACATACTAAGGTTTACACCGATCATCGAGATCTGGAATTTCTTATGTCAACAAAATTAACTCACGGCAGATTGTCACGATGGGTGCTGTATCTACAGGAATTTGATTTTAGTATTGTTTACATACAGGGTTCTTCAAATATTGTTACTGATGCTTTATCACGTGCACCTGTGGGTTTGAAACAAAGTGCTGAAGAGGACTGCATAGAAAACAATTATTGTTTGATGTTTATTCAAGGTGTTGCGTTTGAGAACTTTATTTCGTCTTCGCTCCAGGACATCGCTAAGGAGCAAAATAAGCATCCAATCTGGAAGGACATTAAGGAGAAGTGGAGGAGAAAGGAAAGCGTAGCGATTAGACAGTATTATTTAGTTCGCAATGATATTCTTTTTAAACGAAAATCGGTCGACAACTCTGTTTGGTTAGTTTGTATTCCTGATGAGTGGGTCAATAAATTGCTTTGGTACACACATTTCAGTTATGCGCACTTTGGTCCCAGAAAATGCTTTCATAAATTACGAGAAAATTGCTACTTCAGTAATATGGAAAAACGTATTCGATCTGTTCTTGCCAAATGCAAATTATGTCAAAAGGCTAAGCCGCCAACTATTTCTCACAGAGCACCGTTGTTTCCTATCATTCCAGCGAAATTAAAGGACATGGCTGCAGTTGATTTGTTCGGTCCAATGGTTCGCTCTACTAATGGTTTTGCGTACATTTTCTTAAAGAAGTTGGTCATGTTGATAAGGTTATATCAGATAATGGATCACAGTTTCGTTCTAAAATTTGGCTTCATACTCTACGGCGTCGTAAGATTAAACCAATCTTCATTCCACTTTTTCACCCTCAATCTATCGCTCCAGAGAGATGGATGAAGGAAGTCAATAAATTGTGTCGTCTTTATCGTCATCAGAATCACAGAACGTCGGATCAGTACCTTCATATTTTTCAAAACATCCTCAATGAACTTCTAATGACTCAACTTCTTTACCGCCAATTCTGATATTAAAAAACAAAGCACCGACAAATCGCATTTCTGAAATCGTTCCTTTTCCGCCTACACGGAAACTGCGGCATTCTGAAGTTGTGAACCCGGCTCTGCAAAATATTGCATCTGCGGCTGCTAGAAGAGAGAAATCAGCTAAGCGTCCTGGTCGTTTAAAAATCTTGTCAGTTGGTCAAAAGGTGTTAATTAAGTCTCATCGTTTGTCTCACAAAGGAAAAGGCTTGTGTCGTAAATTGTTTCTGCTTTATAACGGTCCATATAGAGTTCGCAAAATTATTCATGATAACACTGTTGAAGTAGAAACTCTTAAATCTCGACGCTCTAAGGGAATACATCACATATCTAACGTTAAAATTTTTGTGGAATGACATACTTTTGAGAAACTAACAGCTACATGTAAACATGCAGAGAATACAAGGATACCGCGCTGTGTTTTGGCGGCGGCACATACTCAAAAAGCAACAGTCAAGTCTGCGCGCCGCACAAGGCAGTCGTTGACCGCAAACAATCACTTTCCTACGTCACGCGCCTACAGCTGATCGAGCGCTCAGTGTGAATGCACTGACAGCCGTAAACAAATACACAGTCTAATTTCTCCGATTAAATTCAGTATAAAGCTATAGTGACTTGATAAATTATGTTATTAACGTTCAGTATTTTTCAGGATACGGTTCTATAAAATATTTAAGAACTTCAGGTAAATTCTGTGCGTGTCCGACGTTAAGAAGACTTGCTACCGAGAAAATTTCAGGAAGAATGTCATTTCGAAGAAGAAAGTAATAAACTAAAAAGGGTAACTATTAATTGAGTTTATTTTTCAGGTAACATAATTCCACTTAGGTACGTACTTTAGACGTAATTTTCTGCTCGCGATTACGTGATTCAGACTTTGTGCTAAATTTCATGTTCTATGAAATTACTTGTGAAGCGACGTGCTTGCGTACGTTAACTGATTTTGACAATGATTATTAATAAACAGGGTTGTAACTTGTGTATATTATGCATCGCTTGGCTGCACTGCTTTTTCACTGACGTCATATTTTTTTTATGTGCCTGCTGTGCTTATTTATTTAAATTGTAATTGTCAACTGATTAGTAGTGCTGATATGGTTATGTATGTAGGTTACACTTTGTGATTTATCTGCTTGCGCCTTCATGTTTACTTATTAAGATGGCATATGAACATTTATTTGCTTATGCTGATATGATGCTAATGACCTGTTTATTACGTAAGATATATGTTTGCTGCTGTGCGTATGGATTGCATATTTATCCATTTCTGTTTTGTTGTCATAACTACTCTTTAATTTGGTATATAGAAATGCTGATATACTGTGTATGAACATAGAGTTTAGGTCACATTATGGTATTAATTATAGATTGTTCGCTTGGCAGAGCCTCGTTGTAGGGATTGTAGTACATCCATTTGTTGACATTGTGTTCTCCACTGGTATATTTACTCGCTACTGCATGTTTTGCTTACGCTCAGTGCCTTATATTTTTAAGATAAGAAAATGAACTGCTATAATTCGACGAACGACATTAGTACAAGAAACTTCATAGAAGTCACATGAGCTGGAGGTTTTATGAAAGCTGTATAAATGTATGCCAATAGGAAGGAAGCTAACGACATGACATACCAATACTAGGGTTAGATCATTGACAGTTATTACACTGCATTCTTCGTGAGCAATTGAAATAGCAAGTGACACTTGACACAAAAAATACTCCACATGTTTGCTTCTGCCATGATTCTTGAAGTGGTGTACACACTGTGAAATATTATGATCATTCACACTCCGTAATCGTACTTAATTACTGAGAGTTATTCGAACTAAAGTCTGTTAGAGGTCATGTATGCATTTCTTTTATTTAATGATGGACAAGGTAACCAAAATGTACACTCCTGCAAATTGAAATAAGAACACTGTGAATTCATTGTCCCAGGAAGGGGAAACTTTATTGACACATTCCTGGGGTCAGATACATCACATGATCACACTGACAGAACCACAGGCACATAGACACAGGCAACAGAGCATGCACAATGTCGGCACTAGTACAGTGTATATCCACCTTTCGCAGCAATGCAGGCTGCTATTCTCCCATGGAGACGATCGTAGAGATGCTGGATGTAGTCCTGTGGAACGGCTTGCCATGCCATTTCCACCTGGCGCCTCAGTTGGACCAGCGTTCGTGCTGGACGTGCAGACCGCGTGAGACGACGCTTCATCCAGTCCCAAACATGCTCAATGGGGGACAGATCCGGAGATCTTGCTGGCCAGGGTAGTTGACTTACACCTTCTAGAGCACGTTGGGTGGCACGGGATACATGCGGACGTGCATTGTCCTGCTGGAACAGCAAGTTCCCTTGCCGGTCTGGGAATGGTAGAACGATGGGTTCGATGACGGTTTGGATGTACCGTGCACTATTCAGTGTCCCCTCGACGATCACCAGTGGTGTACGGCCAGTGTAGGAGATCGCTCCCCACACCATGATGCCGGGTGTTGGCCCTGTGTGCCTCGGTCGTATGCAGTCCTGATTGTGGCGCTCACCTGCACGGCGCCAAACACGCATACGACCATCATTGGCACCAAGGTAGAAGCGACTCTCATCGCTGAAGACGACACGTCTCCATTCGTCCCTCCATTCACGCCTGTCGCGACACCACTGGAGGCGGGCTGCACGATGTTGGGGCGTGAGCGGAAGACGGCCTAACGGTGCGCGGGACCGTAGCCCAGCTTCATGGAGACGGTTGCGAATGGTCCTCGCCGATACCCCAGGAGCAACAGTGTCCCTAATTTGCTGGGAAGTGGCGGTGCGGTCCCCTACGGCACTGCGTAGGATCCTACGGTCTTGGCGTGCATCCGTGCGTCGCTGTGGTCCGGTCCCAGGTCGACGGGCACGTGCACCTTCCGCCGACCACTGGCGACAACATCGATGTACTGTGGAGACCTCACGCCCCACGTGTTGAGCAATTCGGCGGTACGTCCACCCGGCCTCCCGCATGCCCACTATACGCCCTCGCTCAAAGTCCGTCAACTGCACATACGGTTCACGTCCACGTTGTCGCGGCATGCTACCAGTGTTAAAGACTGCGATGGAGCTCCGTATGCCACGGCAAACTGGCTGACACTGACGGCGGCGGTGCACAAATGCTGCGCAGCTAGCGCCATTCGACGGCCAACAGCGCGGTTATTGGTGTTTCCGCTGTGCCGTGCGTGTGATCATTGCTTGTACAGCCCTCTCGCAGTGTCCGGAGCAAGTATGGTGGGTCTGACACACCGGTGTCAATGTGTTCTTTTTACCATTTCCAGGAGTGTATTTTACGATTCACAATGAATAGAAGATTTGGCTCAGGTGGACTACACAGAGGTTGTGTGTGGACATTGTGTCTTCGGATTGTATGGGATGATTAACTGAAGTTTGCACTAGTATTTTATCTGTACTTGTTCGAGGAGACTAACTAGAGGAAAGAGTTCTTATGGAAGTGAAATGATATTGATGCTAAGGTTTATATGTATCGTCGTATTGAAGAGGTATTATTGGGGCATTGAGATTATGTGAAGTTGATGATTATTGGAGTTTTGGTGGACAAGGGGTAAGGTAAATGATATTGATGATAAGATTTATATGTATCGACGTAAGAGGTATTATTGAAGTATTAAGATTATGTGATGCTAATGATTATTGGAGTTTTGGTGGATAAGAGGTAAAGTAAGCATATTTTTTGTTTTGTTTTTGTTGGTCTATATGGAACAAGGAGGATGAAGATGGCAGACTAGAACACTAAAGTGGAAGGAAGATTGTCTACACACACTTTGTTAAATCAATAAGCAGTATATACTTTTTTTTTGGAGAGAGGAAGTAATTGCATATCTTGGATCACTGACAGTTGTTCAGCAACCGTACATTTTGATCTGGCTTGGCAAACATTGGTCTTGACATGATGACTATGATGTTGACTAACTATTATTGACTGTTATACATTGCTGCCAATACTACTTGATACACATGTCGAACATAAAACCTTTGACAGAATTGCATTTACGCAGTTAACACTATTCAATTACGCAGTAGTACTTAATGTGGATGAAAGATGAGTGAGTGTGTTTTGTGTGTTTTCCTTTCCCTATCCCAAATTGGTACCGACCTATCTCCTAAATATTATTTTACTTGTTTGTTGTGGCTTGCACTGACACTCATAAATATTATAGGTTTACTGATATTTGTGTATTTGTAATAGTTAATATGACAATTATCTGACATCATTTGTGTGTTTGTTATAATTTGTATGTTTATTGTAAGAGCATTGAGAATAATTTTGTAAAAGCAATTGTGTGTGCATTCAAACTGTTGATCACACCTGCACCTGTTCAACATTGATGTGTGACACTTAGAAATGTTTAATTTCTGCTGATGAACTGTCTGATTAGTGATGGTGAATATTATGGACTGTTACCTGCACTTCTTCAACATAATGTGTGCCACTTAGAAATGTTCTATTTCTGCTGATGAACTGTGTGATCAGTGATAGTGAATATTATGGACTGTTACTTGTACCTTTTCTACATGATTGGTGCCACTAGGACATGTTTAATTTCTGCTTATAAACTCTGATGAACAGTGTGATTAGCGATAGTGAATATTATGGACTGCTGTCTGCACCTACTCAACATTGCTGGGTGCCACTGATGGACTGCTTCTACTGAAATAATGTCACTTGTTGGTGTCTGCACTTGCACAACATTTCTGGGTGCCACTGATGGACTGCATCTACTGAGATAATGTCACTTGTTGGTGTCTGCACCTGCTCAACATTACTGGGTGCCACTAATGGAACTGTTTCTGCTGAATGATGTCACTTGTTGCTGTCTGCACCTGTTCAACATTACTGGGTGCTACTGATGGAACTGATTCTACTGAAATAATGTCACTTGTTGGTGTTTGCACCTGTTCAACATTGCTGGGTGCCACTGATGGACTGCTTCTACTGAAATAATGTAACTTGTTGCTGTTTGCACCTGCTCTACATTACTGGGTGTCACTGCTGAAATGATGTTACTTCTTGCTGTCTGCACCTGTTCAACATTACTGGGTGCCACTGATGGACTGCTTCTACTGAGATAATGTCACTTGTTGGTGTCTGCACCTGTTCAACATTGCTGGGTGCCACTGATGGACTGCTTCTTCTAAAATGATGTCACTTGATGGTATTTGCACCTGTTGACCATTGCTGGGTACTACTGCTGGAACTATCAACTACTTGTTTTTTTTTGTTTTTTTTTTTTTTTTTGAATCGTTCAGAGCATTTTATGTGAAAGAATTTGTATTGCTTACTGTATTTTATATATTAGGTTATTGAAAGGTCAGTGCAAAGCCAAAATTTTATTTAATTATGTGATATTTACGTATTAATATTATCTTTTATTTTTGTCTGTATTTTTGTGGACGAATTTGGTGGTATTTTCACCACCAATGCTGGCAAAAATACTATCAAATTCTGGCCGTGGAGGAAGGGCATATGAAAGGTGGCTACACTGAGCCACAGCGCCAGAGATTGCGCCAGAGAGTTTTGTTCGGCCGCCTCCACTGGCAGTGATTATTGAGAAGTAGCGGAGTAGAGTGCTTGTCGAGGACTCGTAGTAGGCAGTGTTTGTTGAGATGTGCTAGTGAAAAGTTCTTGTCGAGAGGTGGTAGTAGCGAGTCGGTGTGGAGATGTTGTAGTGGAGAGTGCTTGTTCCATGTTTTATGCAGTTGTTTGATGGGCTAGACAGCAGATGTTGTTCTAATGGAGATATTGTAATGATCAGAGTGCTCTTCGTCAATATATATGGAGGTAACAAAACTCCTTTTCTTTTTTTTCTCATTATTTCAATGTCCTGAATAATGCGTCATTACAGGTTCAGTCAACAAGCATCTGGCTTGTGTTCTTGTATTAGAGTGTAATCTTGGTTTTCTTGCGCAATTATGGTATTTCTAATTTTTTTTAATTACTTCAGTATAAATGGTATTTAAAAGTTCTTGTCTTATTGAAGAAGAGCCGTGCCAGATGTGTACGTTGAATCACACTTCCATACACAGAACAGCTACACTTGTGCTTTGTTGGCTTCGTAGGTTTTATAGTTGCTGGGGACTTAATTAATTAATTGTGTTAACGGAAATTTTCTTTCATTATTTGTTGTTATTCTATGCAGTCAGATTGCGTACAAATACTAGTCAGGGCCAACCGTTTACGAGACTTCGTAATCGGACAAACAACTAAATCAAAAATTTAAATTTATTTGCATTTTTTAAATAATTAAGCCCCCATGCAACATCTCGCTCACCAGTTGGTAGAGTTTTGTCAGGACCGGCTCTCCCAAGGTTGTCAGTAGTTCTAATGGAATGTTGTCTACTCCGGGGGACTTGTTTCGACTCAGGTCTTTCAGTGCTCGGTCAAACTCTTCACGCAATATCATATCTCCCATTTCATTTCATCTACATCCTCTTCCATTTCCGTAATATTGTCCTCAAGTACATCGCCCTTGTATATGCCCTCTATATGGGTTTCCATCAAAGCTCTTGATATTCATGCAAGTGGTTCTCCTTTGTCCAAAGGTCTCTTTAATTTTCCTGTAGGCAGTAACTATCTTACCCCTAGTGTGATAAGCCTCTACATCCTTACATTTGTCATCTAGCCATCCCTGATTAGCCATTTTGCACTTCCTGTCGATCTCATTTTTGAGACGTTTGTATTCCTTTTTGCCCTTCACATACTGCATTTTTATGTTTTCACCTTTTCATCAATTAAATTCAATATTTCTTCTGTTACCCAAGGGTTTCTACCATCCCTCGTCTTTTTACCTACTTGATCCTCTGCTGCCTTCACTACTTCATCCCTCAAAGCTATCCATTCTTCTTCTACTGTATTTCTTTCCCCCATTCCTGTCAATTGTTCCCTTATGCTCTCCCTAAAACTGTGAACAACCTCTGGTTCTTTCAGTTTATCCAGATCCCATCTCCTTAAATTCCCACCTTTTTGCAGTTTCTTCAGTTTTAATCTACAGGTCTTAACCAATAGATTGTGGTCAGAGTCCACATCTGCCCCTGGAAATGTCTTACAACTTAAAACCTGATTCCTAAATCTCTGTCTTATCATTACATAATCTAACTGATACCTTTTAGTATCTCCAGGGTTCTTCCATGTATACAACCTTCTTTCATGATTCTTAAACCAAGTATTAGCTGTGATTAAGTTATGCTCTGCGAAAAATTCTACCAGGCGGCTTCATCTTTCATTTCGTAGCCTCAATCCATATTCACCTACTATGTTTCCTTCTCTCCCTTTTCCTACTGACGAATTCCAGTCACCCATGACTATTACATTTTCGTCTCCCTTCACTACCTGAATAATTTATTTCATCTCATCATACATTTCATCAATTTCTTCGTCATCTGCAGAGCTAGTTGGCATATAAACTTGTACTACTGTAGTAGTCGTGGGCTTCGTGTCTATCTTGGCCACAATAATGCGTTCACTATGCTGTTTGTAGTAGCTTACCCGTACACCTATTTTTTTATTCATTATTAAACCTACTCCTGCATTACTCCTATTGGATTTTATATTTATAACCCTGTAGTCACCTGACCAGAAGTCTTGTTCCTCCTGCCACCGAACTTCACTAATTCCCACTATATCTAACTTCAAACTGTCCATTTCCCTTTTTAAATTTTCTAACCTACCTGTCCGATTAAAGGACCTGACATTCCACACTCCGATCCGTAGAACACCAGTTTTCTTTCTCCTGATATCAACGTCCTCTTGAGTAGTCCCCGCCCGGAGATCCGAATGGGGGACTATTTTACCTCCGGAATATTTCACCCAAGAGGACGCCATCATCATTTAATCATACAGTAAAGCTGCATGCCATCAGGAAAAATCACGGCTGTAGTTTCCCCTTGCTTTCAGCCGTTCGCAGTACCAGAACAGCAACGCCATTTTGGTTAGTGTTACAAGGCCAGATCAGTCAATCATCCAGACTGTTGCCCCTGCAACTACTGAAAAGGCTGCTGCCCCTCTTCAGGAACCACATGTTTGTCTGGCCTCTCAACAGATACCCCTCCGTTGTGGTTGCATCTACGGTACGGTTATTTGTATCGTTGAGGCACAAAAGCCTCCCCACCAACGGCAAGGTCCATGGTTCATGGGGGGGATTCAAGGTGTGTATTTATCAATTTATAAAAGTGATTCTTGAGTTTCTCCCGGCGTATTTGATAATCAAAATATCCACGGGTGTGCTGCCGGTCTATAGTGTCCAACGGGCACAATATTTCGGCGATCATACATGTCGCCATCATCAGGTGAACTGACGGACTGAGCTCCTGTGAACGTGCCGGCACGGAGATCTGTACGCTATGGCTGCTCAGAGGGAACTGGGTTCGGTCGCGGCGGCGGCCGATTTAAATACCCTCCGCCCGCGGCAGGCTCCCTCCGCCATCGAAATTCGCACCAATGACGACCTCATAAACCGTGACTGAGGCTATAATCTTAGCAAGGCTTGGGAACCAGCGATTGGGTTAATCAAGAGTAAATCGAGCAAACGTATAGTTGTGGCGACCACGGCGGACAGAGCCATCACGCCGACGTCATCTCAGACGCCGTCGCAATCTGTTCCACCGCGCGACCGTGGCGCGGGGCGCGGACGGCGGAGGGAGCCTGCCGCGGGCGGAGGGTATTTAAATCGGCCACCGCCGCGACCGAACCCAGTTCCCTCTGAGCAGCCATAGCGTACGGATCTCCGTGCCGGCACGTTCACAGGAGCTCAGTCCGTCAGTTCACCTGATGATGGCGACATGTATGATCACCGAAATATTGTGCCCGTTGGACACTATAGACCGGCAGCACACCCGTGGATATTTTGATTAATTTATAAAGGATTTGACAAACATTCTTCAGATATCAAGTGACGTAGATCGATCGGAAGTGCAGTGTCGAATGATAGTGAGTTTTCACGGTCAATATTCTTCGAGAGAATACCTCAGAAACAATAAACTTGTCGTTGGTAAAAAAAGTTGGACACATCAATCCATACGCATCATATAACATAGCACCTAGTTGTGCCAAACGATCTTTGTATCGAAATAAACATTTTTAGAGATTTCAGGTGGAGCAGTTCCGACGAGGAGTAGCAGCAAGATCGACGCTGCTGGATATATATATATATATATATATATATATATATATATATATATATATATATATATACCTCAGATATATATATAGCTCTCCTGTGGTATTTAAAACGAAAGACTTATATTCTTTATCTTTTAAAACACTGAAGCTAAACCGTGCGGTTCTAGGCGCTACAGTCTGGGGCCAAGCGACCGCTACGGTCGCAGGTTCGAATCCTGCCTCGGGCATGGATGTGTGTGATGTCCTTACGTTAGTTAGCTTTAATTAGTTCTAAGTTCTAGGCGACTGATGACCTCAAAGTTAAGTCGCATAGTGCTCAGAGCCACTGAAGCTAAAGCCTAAATAAAACCACTGGAAATCATCACTAAAACACCAAAAATAAGTAAGAAGCAGAGAATTTTCTATAAAAAATTTCTTAAATAAATAAATTAATTAATTAAAATACAATAAAATGGCGACTGTGACAGGACGACCAACAATTAAAATTGTTATATATATTCACAAATTTGTGCATGTACTAATCCATATATTGTGTGTGTTTCATGTATAATATAATTAGCGGAATCCGGTCGTGTAAGCTGAGCAGTCCCCATCCCCACCGCAGAACTTCACAATGCTGCAATCTGGATAAGGCAAGTACACACAACTATAAGTAATCTCCCTCAATCTGCTCTTTTAAGCTGAATAGTCTCAATCTTTATAGTGTAATATAGGTCTATATTTTCACTTCATTTCCGTATTTTCTTCAGAAGTAGTCATAGACACTTATGTGGTGCATTCTTCTCAGGAGGAATTTTTATATGAGGTAGTGTAATTAAGTGTGTTTTCTAATTTTGTTATGGTCAAAACTACATCAGAATTTAAAATGGATAAAGAGCAAGTGTTAGAAGTTCAGGAAATTGGTGAAAATACGAGTGTAGAGGATACAGCAGCTACGTCTCGGCAGGATACAGATCCTATGGCTCAAATCTTAGAACAACTAAGACTTTTGTCAGTATCGGTAACAACTATGTTAGGTGTGGTACAAGCAGTATCACAAAAGCAGGAAGACATCTCACAAAAGCAAACTGATATCATGTCATTGGTGGTACAGACAGTATCACAAAAGCAATCAGACTTGAGTCAAAAGCAAACAGACATGTCAGCTGCAATTCAGGCATTAGTTAGCTAACAACAACGAATCTCAAATGAGATAACCGAGCTGTGAGATGCGCAAAAGCAGTTTCCTATGGAAATCGAAAGGATTACCGAAGGAATGGAAAACATGAAATCGAAGCAGGAGGACGTAGAAACTTTCGTAGTGGAATTAACAGAAACTGTGACTACCATAGCTTCTGGATGTGATCAACTGATACGAGAGAATTTCAGTAAACATCAACAGGATTTCTCAAATAAATTAGATGAATGGGTATGCGCTAAGGAAAATCAGGTGATGCTATGTGTAGCTGCTAGTATAAAAGAAGTGGTAAGCAAATTGCCTGTTGACAGCTTACCAATTTCAGAAAATATTAAAGAAGAAATTAAAGAGGTAAAACAACAATTAGGGGGCGAATTTTAAACAATGGAACGACGAAATAGTTCATTCTGTTGAAAATATGTCCAGAGATATGGAACAAATGCAAGGGGAAGTAAAAGACTGTAGAAACGAGCTAAGTGAAGTAGAACAAACGCAGGCCTCAAGCCATGAATTATGTTATGGTAACGGACACGCTTCGCCGGAGAGAAATATAAAATATAACGGAATGCATGCAGAGCCGCAGGCTAATAACGTGTATGCTGCAATGCTAATGGAGGAAAAATTGTTGAATCATAGGCAGTTTCAGACGTTCTCACCTGACCAAAAATCCATAAACCCAGTGGTATGTATACGAGGATTTCGTGGAGAACTACCAAGGGCATGGACTGAAGCACAAAAGATCAGTTACGTTTCAGGATCTATTCAAGGTGATGGTTCGTTATGGGCCACGGATATGATGGATACATGCGAAACGCACGACGAATTTGAGAACGCGTTTCTTGTTAAGTATTGGTTAGGGGTGTGCAAGAACGATTAAGAAAAGAGGCCTTTAACCAATAGTCGTTCTGTGTAAAAACAGGAAGTCTACAGCGATACTTAGAGAAGTATTTAAATAAAGCAAGATACTGGGATGAACCTACAACGCACAAGGATATTCTGAGGATTTTGAAGGCGAAACTTCCAGCTGAGACGAGAAAGTAGTTAATACATGCATCGGAGGAGAATTTAGAAGAATTCGTGTCAGTCTTGGACTTCATTGATTTGATCCAAGAAGATATTAAGGAAAGACCAGACAAACACAGCGCGTATTCGCAGTCGAATAATGCTTACGGCAGCAGAGCAACCAATCAGCTGATCCAGGAGACAAAAGCAAATCGCGCTCCGCCGCACTGCAGTAATTACGACCAACATCGTAATCCGCGTAGCGGTAATGGAATCAGTTTCAGTTACGGGAAAAACAGACAGAATCGACACGACAGAAGGTGCAATGCAGGTTATAACGTGAACTCGAATTCTACGAACTGGCAAAACAATAATAGGCAGACACAATGTTCTATGCTGATAGATAATGACTCGAGGCAATGAACACCAGTTATTAATGAAGTGATAGAGGGTGCGGTTCATGCAAAAGAAGCGCGCTCGTAAAACTGATTCCGACCGAAACGTGCCCCGGAGGGCGGTCGAGGAAAGGTATAGGGGCTATGAGCAGAATGTAAATATGATGAGGTACAACGAAGAAATATTAATAGAAGAGGAGCTTTGTGCTGACACAAACAGATGTATGGAGGAATACTCATCGTAACCCATTTCTGCAATGAAAGTTGAAACAGAGGGTATTCTAGTACCGGTAGTTTTGGATACAGGTGCATTAGTAAACGCAATATCAATGAGTTTATTTAATAAAATAATGAAGGATATCAATGAGTTTATTTAATAAAATAATGAAGAAGAACCCGTTATCGACATTTGCTGCGCAACACTGTAAAATACTAGGAGCGTTTGGCTTGCAATCACAACCTGTGAAGACACAGATGATGGTAAAACTGGAACTAGGAAACGCAGTGACAACATGCGCGCTCCTAGTAGTGGATAAATTAATAGTCGACTGTGTTCTGGGATTAGAAACTATCCGGGAGAAGGACGCTAAATTAGACCTCTACCAGGAAAGTAAATCTTTGGATCGATGGAGTCCTAGCCCAGGTAGATTTGCTAAGGAAAGAAAGAAAACATGGAAGATACTGCGGAGGAGCAAAGTTGCAGTTGATAATGAAAGAGCGCCGGCAATGCAAAACGAGTTTGATTATAGTCATCCAAGTAGTAGAAACATCCGAGCACATAAAACAGAAGTTGAGCGAGCTAGAGCACCTTAAAGATGAGCATAGGACACACTTGTCTATCCTATTAAGCTAGTATATGAGAGTGTTTGAAGAACAACCCGGTATCATTAAGGGCAATATATGTCTTCTGAATGTCAAGTCGCACAGAACATGCTGCCATAGTTCGTATCCCGTTATTTGGAAACAACACTATGCAGTGGACCAAGAAAAACAGAGGACGTTAGATTGGAATATAACTAAACCTCCAAACAGTCCCAACTGCAGTCCGCGTCTCGTTGTGCCGAAACCAGGTGGAAAGGTCCGTCTTGTACTCGATGTTGTGGACTGGCAAGACAGCCAATCCACAGTGACGGGTAGCCGAAAGGCACGCGTTTAAGCTCACGCAGGCTGGCGTGAGGTCTGGAACAGTTAAAGGAATTATACTAGCAAGAAAAGTACGTAGCTGCTGGAATACTTACCTTTAATCCATAATTGGTGAACCTCGGTATGACGGTACATGCATCACTAGATAAATAGCAAATGATAATGGCGCCTTGCTAGGTCGTAGCAAATGACGTAGCTGAAGGCTATGCTAACTATCGTCTCGGCAAATGAGAGCGTAATTTGTCAGTGAACCATCGCTAGCAAAGTTGGCTGTACAACTGGGGCGAGTGCTAGGAAGTCTCTCTAGACCTACCGTGTGGCGGCGCTCGGTCTGCAACCACTGACAGTGGCGACACGCGGGTCCGACGTATACTAACGGACCGCGGCCGATTTAAAGGCTACCACCTAGCAAGTGTGGTGTCTGGCGGTGACACCACACTCGATGCTTGTGTAATTAACACAATTATTGTACCAGTATGTACTCACCCAGAAAATATAGATGAGTTGATCCAAAAGTTGAATGGAACAAAGTATTTTACAACAATCGATCTGTGTGATTTATACTGGCAGGTCAAGTTAGGTGAAGAGTCGAGAAAATATACTGCAGTTGTATACGCCTGAAGAAGTTATCATTTCAAGGTTCTTCCGTTTGGTTTGAACATCAGTGAAGTAGTATTCATATCCACACTGGATGCAGCATTAGGACTTGAACTAAGGAGTCACCTAACATTGTTTGTGGATGACATCTTGATAGCTACAAATACCTGGGAAGAACATGTGCATCTACTGACACGAGTATTAAAGAGATTTTCTATTGTGGGAATGACACCTAATCTCCAAAAGTCACATTTCTGCCTGGAGAAAATAAAATTCTTAGGGCATTTAATAAACTCAAGACGCATCTTACCAGAAGAAAAGAAGATATGTGCGATAAAAAATTTTCCTGTTCGTAGAACGAAAAGGCAGATAGAAGGATTTTTAGGTCTTGCACCGTTTTTTCGCCGGATCATGGAGGATCAGTCGTTGAATTCTGTGCCGTTACTAAATTTATTGAGGAAGAACGTGCATTGGCATTGGACTGAGGAATGTCAACGAGCATTCGAAGCAATCATGCACACTTTGTCTAATGCAAAGATTCTCTATCATCCTGATATGTCCCTCGAATTTGGATTGATGACGCATGCTTCATTTGTTGGTTTGGGCATTTGTTTGTTCCAAATTGGAAAAATAGATAGCAAGCCCACCTTTTCCCCAAAAGCTTTCGCTAGTAGGACACTGTCAAGTTGCGAGAGATCGTATACAACCACGGAACAAGTGTGCAGTAGTGTGGACATTCAAAAAGTTTGTTCTTTATATGGAGCAAGAAACACTGTGTATTGTGACAATCAAGCTCTTAGCTTTTTACAAACTTGTAATATATTGCATGTAAGATTAGGAAGATGGACGTTTGCTCTTCAAGAGTACCGGAAGAAACTGAGAATGTACTGTTACTTCCCAGATTTACGTAGAAAAGTGTGGAGAGTATTGAGAAAATGTGTAATATGTCAGGAAAAAAAAAATTAATAGAGGCAGTAAAGGCTTGTTAAATTTCATTATTCCGGAAAAGCCGCTATCTATTTTATCAATGGATGTATGTGGATCATTACCGAGGGCTACAGGAGGCTGTAAATACATTGTAGTTTTCTTGGACATATTTACAAAATATGTCAAATTCTATCCAATGAAAACTGCTACAGCAGCACAAATTCTGAAGCGTTTATTCAATGACTACATTCCGCGCTTTGAAAATCCTAACGCAGAGTTATCAGACATTGCTACAAATTTCACTGGATATAGGTGGAGGCATGCTTTAGATCGAGCCAACACCACACAAATATTAACATCCAGATATAACCCGGGCTCGAACCCGATCGGGAGAACTTTTCACGAATTAAATATATTTATGCGAACACATTGCCATGCGAAGCAGACAAGATGGATAGAATATCTCGAAACATTGGAGGAAATCATGAACAATATGACCACAAACTTTACACCTGCTGAACTAGTGTTCGAGAGAAGAGAAAGAAATAAATGGATAGATAAGATCCAAAGACATCAGAAGGAGAAACCCAATGGCAAGATAAGACAAGAACAGCTTTAATAAATCTGTCCGAAAGTGCTAGATAGAGGAAGGTAGATTTTGACAAAAGAATATTACGCAGACAATACTTCGGCGTTGGTGAAAGAGTATTGTGACGTACATATCCTCATGCGTCGCTGCTAAAGAAGACAAATAAAAAATGGCAATTGATATACCAAGGACCATTTGAAGTGATTGTTGTTGTTGTTGTTGTAGTATTCAGTCCTGAGACTGGTTTGATGCAGCTCTCCATGCTACTCTATCCTGTGCAAACTTCTTCATATCCCAGTACTTACTGCAGCCTACATCATTCTGAATCTGCTTAGTGTATTCATCTCTTGGTCTCCCTCTACGACTTTTACCCACCACGCTGCCCTCCAGTAACAAATTGGTGATCCCTTGATGCCTCAGAACATGTCCTGCCGACCGATCCCTTCTTCTAGTCAAGTTGTGCCACAAACTCCTATTCTCCCCAATTCTATTCGATACCCCCTCATTAGTTATGTGCTCTACCCATCTAATCTTCAGCATTCTTCTGTAGCACCACATTTCGAAAGATTCTCTTCTCTTCTTGTATAAACTATTTATCGTCCATGTTTCACTTTCATACATGGCTACACGCCATACAAATACTTTCAGAAACGACTTCCTGACACTTAAATCAATTCTCGATGTTAACAAATTTCTCTTCTTCAGAAACGCTTTCCTTGCCATTGCCAGTCTACATTTTATATCCTCTCCACTTCGACCATCGTCAGTTATTTTGCTGCCCAAATAGCAAAACTCCTTTACTACTTTAAGTGTCTCATTTTCTAATCTAATTCCCTCAGCATCACCCGACTTAATTCGACTACATTCCATTATCCTCGTTTTGCTTTTGTTGATGTTCATCTTCTACCCTCCTTTCAAGACACTGTCCATTCCGTTGAACTGCTCTTCCAAGTCCTTTGCTGTCTCTGACAGCATTACAATGTCATCGGTGAACCTCAAAGTTTTTATTTCTTCTCCATGGATTTTAATACCTACTCCAAATTTTTCTTTTGTTTCCTTTACTGCTTGCTCAATATACAGATTGAATAGCATCGGGAAGATGCTACAACCCTGTCTCACTCCCTTCCCAGCCACTGCTTCCCTTTCATGTCCCTCGACTCTTATAACTGCCATCTGGTTTCCGTACAAATTGTCAATAGCCTTTCGCTCCCTGTATTTTACCCCTGTCACCTTCAGAATTTGAAAGAGAGTATTCCAGTCAACACTGTCAAAAACTTTCTCTAAGTCTACAAATGCTAGAAACGTAGGTTTGCTTTCCTTAATCTTTCTTCTAAGATATGTCGTAGGGTCAGTACTGCCTCACGTGTTCCAACATTTCTACGGAATCCAAACTGATCATCCCCTAGGTCGGCTTCTACCAGTTTTTCCATTCGTCTGTAAAGAATTATCGTTAGTATTTTGCAGCTGTGACTTATTAAACTGAGAGTTCGGTAATTTTCACATCTGTCAGCACCTGCTTTCTTTGGGACTGGAATTACTATATTCTGTCTCATACATCTTGCTCACCAGATGGTAGAGTTTTGTTAGGCCTGGCTCTCCCAAGGCTGTCAGTAGTTCTAATGGAACGTTGTCTACTCCCGGGGCCTTTTTTCGACTTAGGTCTTTCAGTGCTCTGTCAAACTCTTCACGCAGTATCATATCTCCCATTTCATCCTCATCTACCTCCTCTTCCATTTCCATAATACTGTCCTCTAGAACATCGCCCCTGTATAGACCCTCTATATACTCCTTCCACCTTTCTACTTTCCCTTCTTTGCTTACAACTGGGTTTCCATCTGAGCTCTTGATACTCATGCAAGTGGTTCTCCTTTCTCCAAAGGTCTCTTTAATTTTCCTGTAGGCAGTATCTACCTTACCGCTAGTGAGATAACCCTCTACATACCTACATTTGTCCTCTAGCCATCCCTGCTTAGCCATTTTGCCCTTCCTGTCGATATCATTTTTGAGACGTTTGTATTCCTTTTTGCCTGCTTCATTTACTGCGTTTTTGTATTTTCTCCTTTCATCAAATAAATTCAGTATATCTTCTGTTACCCAAGGATTTCTACTAGCCCTCATCTTTTTACCTACTTGATCCTCTGCTGCCTTCACTATTTCATTCCTCAAAGCTACCCATTCTTCTTCTACTGTATTTCTTTCCGCATTCCTGTCAATTGTTCCCTTATGCTCTCCCTGAAACTCTGTACAACCTCTGGTTCTTTCGGTTTATCCAGGTCCCATCTCCTTAAATTCCCACCTCTTTTGCAGTTTCTTCAGTTTTGATCTACAGTTCATAACCAATAGATTGTGGTCAGAGTCTACATCTGCCCCTGGAAATGTCTTGCAATTTAAAATCTGGCTCCTAAATCTCTGTCTTACCATTATATAATATATCTGATTACTTTTAGTATCTCCAGGGTTCTTCCATGTATACAACCTTCTTTCATGATTCTTGAACCAAGTGTTAGCAATGATTAAGTTATGCTCTGTGCAAAATTCTACCAGGCACCTTCCTCTTTCATTTCTTAGCCCCAATCCATATTCACCTACTACGGTTCCTTCTCTTCGATTTCCTACTGTCGAATTCCAGTCACCCATGACTATTAAATTTTCGTCTCCCTTCACTACCTGAATAATTTCTTTTATCTCATCATACATTTCATCAATTTCTTCATCATCTGCAGAGCTAGTTGGCATATAAACTTGTACTACTGTAGTAGGCGTGGGCTTCGTGTCTATCTTGGCCACAATAATGCGTTCACTATGCTGTTTGTAGTAGCGTACCCGCACTCCTATTTTTTTTATTCATTAGTAAACCTACTCCTGCATTACCCCTATTTGATTTTGTATTTATAACCCTGTATTCGCCTGACCAAAAGTCTTGTTCCTCCTGTCACTGAACTTCACTAATTCTCACTATATCTAATTTTAACCTATCCATTTCCCTTTTTAAATTTTCTAACCTACCTGCCCGATTAAGGGATCCACGCTCCGATCCGTAGAACGCCAGCTTTCTTTCTCTCTCTTGATAACGACGTCCTCTTGAGTAGTCCCCGCCCAGAGATCCGAATGGGGGACTATTTTACCTCCAGAATATTTTACCCAAGAGGACGCCATCATCATTTAATCGTTCAGTAAAGCTGCATGCCCTCGGGAAAAATTACGGCTGTAGTTTCCCCTTGCTTTCAGCCGTTCGCAGTACCACACGAGCAAGGCCGTTCTGGTTAGTGTTACAGGACCAGATCAGTCAATCATCCAGACTGTTGCCCTTGCAACTACTGAAAAGGCTGCTGCCCCTCTTCAGGAACCACACGTTTGTCTGGCCTCTCAACAGATACCCCTCCATTGTGGTTGCACCTACGGTACGGCTATGTGTATCGTTGAGGCACGAAAGCCTCCCCACTAACGGCAAGGTCCATGGTTCATGGAGGGGGGGTTGAAGTGATTAGGATATCAAATTGAGGAGCATATGTCTTAGACCATCCTGAGACCAGAAATATAAAGGGATTATATCCTCATCACAGTTTAAAACAGTTTCATTCCTGAGGGAATGAAGAAATATAAGAAAGTGTAGATATTTTTTCTAATAGTACGAGCAGCGCTTTCCCATCAGTAATGATAGCATTGATACTTGTTCTGGGGTATGTTACATGTTCACACATCACTGCCCTGTGAATGGCCCTGTGAGGGTATGATCCAGCCGTTCTCCTACCTGAGGATCAACCCTGTTCCTGACCATCCCACACACACTAGCGAGAGGGTCATTTTCCGTCTCTACACACTCCTGTCCTGCAACTTCGATCAGACGTCGTGCTGCGGTCACTACCAAGACATCTTCACATTTACCCGATTCCACCAATGCAAGAACACCCTATATAAACACAATGTCAGATCTGTTATTTGAACTTTTAAATAATTTTTGTACATAAGGTTAAATTGGACGGTCCTATGCCAGAGTGAACCAACTACAAATTTTGGCATTTTAGGTTAGCTATTGATAATGGTGCAGGAAATTATAAAGATTCATATGGCAAAACGAACCAGGACTGTTGAGGGACACTGAGCGATTATTTTTATGTTGGCACTTCTGGATTGTCTCAGATCTACATTTATCTCTGGTGCCAGAGTGAACTAAATCCAGTAACAAGATGGCAGACGAAGTTGCATACAGGAGTTCAGAAGAGTCAAATGACAGTAATGTTGACATTGAGTGTGGTTCCAGCGATGAATATGTGCCATCCTCACGTCAATCAAGTAGTGAAGGTATGTTTTATACTCAAAACTGCATAAATTTGGCTAAGAATGGTGTACAACATTACTTCGTTGCATGCGATTATTGAAGGCTACTGTCATATCCAAAAGTGAACTAACTACATGATGATGTGCTGTGCTACCATCTAGGGAGTAAACTGTGAACTACGTAGTGGAATACTCACAACTACCGATAGGGACATGTTCCTGATCGATTATTACAGTCGCTGAACAACGAGAATGCCGTCAGCGTTAGGAACGTAGTTGGTACACTTTGGCAAATGAAATATACGAAAACGCATCGTTTTGACTGCACATCTGTTGTCAACTTTTATTTGACTATTTTACTTGCTAAATTGTATTCGTAATGATGTAAGGGGAGAACATGTACGCCATAGTTTTACATTAAGAAACATTTTTATTTTTTGCAGAATACAAAGAACCAATTAGGGTGAAGCGCAAGAAAAGCAATCCAGGTAACTGGAAAAAGAATGTTCGGAAGACTCGCAAAAACAGCGGAAACGCATTTACATCATCGACGGGACAAACAGTAATGAGAAAAACGTTAAAGGACTACCGCTGTACATGTCGTCACAAATGTTATGAAAAAGTCTCACTGCAGCATCGACAGTTATTTTTTGATATGTATTACAGTGATGGACGGTATGAAACACAAACAGCTTTGATTGGACGGTCTGTAAAGTCCTTCATTGTGAAGGACAGAAGATCAAATGCTGAAGATCCCCTAAGAACATTTACTCGACATTACTTTATTCCTACCACATCATGTGATGTGAAGGTTTGCAAAAATATGTTCCTAAACACACTCTGTGTTAACAGTGCAAAGATTCACAGAGCTCTTCTGAAAGTGAAGTCTGGTCAACTACAAGACAGAAGAGGAAAACATGAGCCGCATAATAAATTTCCTGAAGAAAGAATTCGTCGCATCAGAGATCATATTAATTCATTTCCATGCTATAGGAGCCACTATTGTCGGAAGGATAGTCCCGATAGGAAGTATCTCTCCTGTCACCTCAATTTGAGCTTGATGTACAGGCTGTATAAAGAGCAACTGATAGCAGAAAATGCAGAGTCTGACATTGCGTCACAATCGTTGTATGAAAAAGTTTTCAAAACTAAGTTCAACCTCTCATTTAAATTGCCACACAAAGACACACGCAAGAAATGTGATATCTTTCAAATTAAAACCAACTCTCCAAATGCACTAGAGAACACTTCTGACGATGTGAAAGCTCTTGAAGATGTAAACATGGAGAGAGGGCTACATCATCGACAGGTTGACCTTGCAAGGGCAACACTACGAAAAGACAAAGAGAAAGCAATAAATGGTGAATATACAGTCCTTGCGTTTGATCTGCAAAAGACAATTTCGCTCCAAAAAGTTCCCACTGGTGTTGGGTATTACGAACGTCAACTTTCTTGCTTCAATTTGCGTATCCATGATATGGGTACATCCAAAGGAACTATGCACCTTTGGCATGAGGGAATAGCAGGTCGAGGACCAGATGACATAGGATCGTGTCTTACGAAACACGTAAATGTTAATCCTATGAGAGAAACTGTTGTGTTTTGGTCAGACTCATGTGGTGGCCAAAATAGACATTTCAAACTGGTAACAATACTAATGCGTATCGTTAAAGATCCTGCTCAGCATGTCAAAGAAATCATTCAAAAATTTTTAATCCCAGGCCACAGTTACCTGCCAAATGACACTGATTTCAGTCGTATTGAGAACAAGATGAGATGCAACCAAAACATTTACCACATGCATGAAATCCAGAACATAATGAAAACATGCAGAGTCAAGGAACAAAAGTTCGGTGTGGTGGAAATGAAACGTGATGATTTCTTCAGCTCTGACAGCTTAACGCCAGTTTTAAGAAACAGGAAAAAAGTTGATGAACTAACTGTAGCTTGGATGAAAATAAGATTCATCAGAATAAGCAAAGAGAAGCCCAACGTAATGCAGTTCAAGTACACACACAATGATGATGTGGAGTACTATGAAATTAGTTTCTCTAAACGAGCTAGAGGTCGGACACCCAATCTTCACCACATAGCACTGAATCTCAAGTATCCCAGAGGAAGACCACTTACGAGTGCAAAGAAGAAAGATCTTGAGTCAATGCTGTGCTTCATTCCCCCTATCTAGCATGATTTTTTACAAGAACTTGAGAAGTGCTGCAGAGGTAGCTGGAAATTCCAGTGAAGATAGGTTATCGGAAGATGAATGAGATTCCCGAAAATTCTGTATAAAATGTACCAGACACAGTTTCCTTATAGTAGATGACATTTGCTGTTGAAGAATGGAACAAGACTGTTATAAACATAACATGTGTGACGAAACAAAAGTGCTTTAATAGTTACATCTGTGCTGAGACAATGTACTTATTCAAACTTTATTTCACTTCCTTATAATCACCATCATTTTTTCAGGCCTGTAATAGGTGCATTTTGATTGAAAAGCCAATAAACAAGATTGAGTATATGTTAGCAATCTGTTGAAGATCATTTACTGCCCTCAATATCTCATCAGATTTTTTTTCTGTAGTTGAACTAAAGAGCTGAATATCTCGAAACATG
This sequence comes from Schistocerca americana, assembly GCF_021461395.2. Lineage (NCBI taxonomy): Eukaryota > Metazoa > Arthropoda > Insecta > Orthoptera > Acrididae > Schistocerca > Schistocerca americana. The sequence continues at coordinate 744,177,526 of NC_060122.1, read as the reverse complement.
TAATTTGTAGTTGGTTCACTCTGGCATAGGCCCCTCCAATTAGCCTTGTTCCATATTTTTCATGGTTTCCCTCAGGAAGTCTTGCCCAAATGGGAAGGCTCTTCTGATCGAAAATCCACTTCCACATGAGCCGCTTACAGAGTTACTTAAATGGCTAATGTCAAAATATTTAACTTTATGAGAAGTAGCAAGTGATTATGGAAGCTACACAAAGTTCATAAGCAGCAAAAGCTGTCATCAGCCGCCAGCATATTCCACTCAGTAATATTATAGGAAACACTAGGTTTGGCCCGAAGCTAAATCGGCTGTGATTGGTTGGCGCAGTGACGTCACTGTAGGAGCAAAGCGAGGCAGCGGCTAGCGCAGCAAGCGACTCTTACTAAGGGCAAACAACTACTTATAACAGCAATAAGTTCTCAGGAAATTATTTAAAACAGTTGATTTACCTGTTTAGATGTTTGCAGTGGAAGAAGAGTGCCACTGTCTTGATTTCCGCTTCTGTGCTGCTTTCTGCATTTTATGCTTCGTATTGAGGAACCGCATACGAATGAAAAGTCGTGTTCTGACATACAGTTTTATAACTTGTGAAGAAAATTCCGGATATTTAGTTTGGACAGCAGTGCATATTGTTTTCACTATATTTTTTCCCTTGGAAATACTATCCAATCCATTAAATTCATTAAAAATTAGTTCAAACTGAGACACCTTATGTAGTCACTCATCTGATGGAACTGTAAGCCCACAGCAAGATAGAAATTCAATCCAACCATAATTTTCATTTGTTGGAGGACTTAAAATATCAGCAAACGGCGTTCCCAGTGTCTTGTCACAGTTCTTTGCACGATATGCAATGTAGCCAGCTAGGTAACGGAATCCTTCTGCAGAGCAGTCACATCCCTCTTTGACAGCAGATTCTTCTGGTGCAGGTTGAAGAGGAAAGTTAACATCTCGTAGCTCTTTTTCACCATCTATCATTTGCAGTGCTTCGCTCACGTCAGGTAAAATTCCTGTGAACAGATGTGACGTCAAAAATCCGTCACACTCATCTGCTTCTACTGATGTGTCACTTGACAGAGGAATGTCATGAGCATTGTGTCCCAGCAGTAACAGTCGTAATCGATATTTTACTTCTGTTGGAGAAGGGTTCAAATGGAAATGACCAATTCCTTTGATCTGTGAGAAAAAATTTTCCAGTACATCCTGTTTCAATCTTGCAGTTAAAATATATGTCATTTGTAGTGGCTGAAGGTCTGAAAACAGTCCAAATAATGACCGAACAGTTGTCATAATGCCTTTCTGGAATGGGAGCAAGTGATTTGCATTGCCTACGCGCATTTTTTCGGCACACGTATACAGTTCTCTCAATATTCTTTCTCTAACATCTTTATGTATCCCATAACCACATGATAACGCATTCTTATTGTACCTCCGAGCATTCAGAATGTCAAATGCGTCGTTTGCTAACTGAAAAAATTTTCTGCTTCCTCTTCTTCGGGCATTAGGTATTTTATGGCTTTAGCTTTGGTACTCGAAAAAAGTTGCATTGCCAAATAAACCCTTTGACGCTCTCTCCCCTTGACACTGAGATGAAGCTGTGACTGTTTAGGACACAACTTCATTTCACTCCTACCTAATGCGAGCAGTCTTTCTACAATAGATATATTAACAATTTTCCCACTTGGAAGCTTTAGTCCGGCATCCAGAAAGTGGTTCCTCATTAATTTAAACAAATGCGGAACATCTGAAAACACCCAGATTCGTTTCTTTTCATACTGCGGATTGGAAAAGCAGGAATTTGTTTCTGTCACATTAAAATCTTTCCACGCAGATCGATTGTTTGTTCCAAGGTCGCACACTACCGCAACAACATCGTAACCATCTTGTACAGAGCAGATAATACTGTTTAACCGATCAGCTGTTATATGTGTGTCAAAATCATAGTAAATGGGTTGCTTCCAACCAGAAAACAAATCACGTACCATAACAAATAGCACGTTACTGTGTGGCCCTACAACACGATCTTCAACAGGATCATAAGTAATATTGCTATCTACATTCATTTCGTCGAATGATAGCACACACTCACGTTCAGTTTTTGTCAATACAGATGAGGAGGCTTTCATTAGTTGCAAAACATCAGTCAGCACACCAGGAAAGCATCTGAAAGAGCTTGACGTCCATCTCTTAAGTGTTGACAGTCCTGGAAGTGGGAAACCGACCTGATTTATTAAAAACAAATAACACTTCCTAGACACAGCACGAAAACCGCTTTACAAATATCTTCCCTTTGCCATTTTGCTCGTTTCTTTCCACTCAACAAGCAGTTTTTGAAAACAATTTGCCTAATATTTGAGTCACTTTCTGCTGCACTTGCTTCTTTTGACACTTTTCTTGACATTTTATTTTCTCACCACAAGCTTTCACTTTGAGTTTCAAACACTTCTCACCACACCTAAGGTTTGCACACATACGTTTACAGAGTTCGCTGATCTGTTTACTATCAGTGTCACAGTCATCTGTCGCTGTCAACTGCTCTATTTTTCTTTTTTTCGGAGACACACTAGCCAGGTACTCAATTGCATTTTTCATTGTCTTTCTTGCCTGCAACCTGTCTGCCCTATTCGGAGCAACTGTGTCATCAGGGCCTGAATTTCCACTAACACTGGGTACACTTCCTAGTATATTTACACTCGGCACTGCGTCTGGTTTAAGTGTTTTCTTCGGCGATAGATTGAGAAGTTCTGCTCGCAAGTCACGTAAATAATGATCGGATGTGAAATGCAACGAACAAACAGTTGACGTCGCAACATTGAAGTGGTCTTTTCTTCAGCCCTTTAACGTCTTTTGGGAACGAATGATAAATTATATCTGTGCCTTTTGTCTTTCGGCTGTACGACAGACACCCTGTTACGGCACACCCAGGCATTTTACGAAGCACCGCAACAACATCACAAAATAAAGCAAACAACAACACCGCTAAAAAGCTCTTTTGGTGCCTCTACACAACGTGCTCCTATGCTGACGTCATGCGCAGGACGACGAAACATTTGCCGAACTACGCAGTGCGCAGGCCTCTGTTGCAGTTTTGCCCTTAAAACGTCTTGTATAGAGATATAGCACCCAAACTACAGTAATGTAAAGAATTATTTATGGAAATTAACTACCACTCTGCGGGGAATTATTAATCCCGTGAGTAGTGTGAACTGCCTGCGAGAATTGGACATACCGTGCTACGGACGCATCTCTCTGGAATAATTAACCAAAGATGTATATTGGAGCACTCTGGCTGAAACGATTTGAGAGATCGGACGTGTTTTATGTTGGAGAGATTTTGCTGTTGGGCGACGGTATTAAGCTCCACTGTGAATTTTTAGTTTGTCGATGACACAATAAACAAATTCAAGAAAATAGTACGCATTTAAGGTGTCGTGACGGTACAAACCCCCGGTACTAGATGAATAGGTTTAGCATGCAAGGACTACTTTGTGGAAAGCGAGCTCGCGACGTGGTGCGCGATTCGCGGAAGCTCGTGCCGCGCCCGCGCGAAATTTGAAACGGTCGGTCTCCGCGGCCGAGCGACCACGTGGCCCGCAGCTTGGGACATTGTTTGGCTTTTCGCGCATTACGCGAAAACTGTGTAACTTACGGTGAAGAGCGACGCGGCAGTGGATTGTGCTCAGCAATATGCACCTTCTGAAAGATCGATCTTTATTTCAAGTCACGAGACGCAAAAGTTATAGTAACCTCAAAATCGGTTAATATCACGAATACTGAAATATTAATAAAAATAATAAATAACAGCTTACAGGGATGAGCGAGCACTCATTAAAAACGTTTCGTCATAGCGGGTCGAGTGTAGTAGTCATATGTTAAAATTCATAAATAATTAAGCCTGTAAAGAGCAGTAAACAAAGTTTGATGGAAAATTGTTAATAAAATTCAATAGAAAATTCATGACGTAAAGAACGGCACTATATAATATTTTGGATGGCATCACACGTATTATAACTAGTTAAGTTATACTATATACTTAACTTGCAATAGTTTTCATTGTTTGCAAATTATTATTAATATTTATCGCCCATAATTAATTGTTATAGATATGAAGGTTTTGAGCAGCGCAATATGTAGATCGCTATCGATTACGTCTAAAAACGGTGCTATATGCAGTTCTATGTCAAAACTTTGCATCACAGATGTAAACAAACACATTTTCGCTAAGTGACGAAATTTCGCAAAAACTAAAACTTGATTTCCGGGCGATAGAATAACACTAGAAATTAATGTTACATAGTACACATGATGTACTTCTAAGCGCGGTTCCGATGGTGTACTTATCTCTGTCGAGGGATGTATGTATCAAAATTTGTAACCCTAACTAGTGAGATTGGTAGTTGCATAACCAAGGGGGTGGACATCCAAGCCTATATAAGCGAGCGGCCATCTTGGCCAGGGGTCAGTCGTTGGTCAGTCGCTTGGATTGTGGACGGCGAGCAAGCCCCACTTTTGGGTGGCCCATGTGGTTTTTTGAGTAAGAATTTTTCGCGCCGATTTATTTCGACAAAGAGTATTGTTCAATAGTGCAAGTGTGCAAGCATGTATTTGATGAACTGGAAGGGCTACGATTATTTGTGTGAGTACGATTTACGAGGTATACATCGGCGTAAGTGAATATGTGGCGACCTGTGATTTCGCGCCAAAACTGCTAAGACAAAGAGGACAGTGGGACTTGTAGTTCTGTTCGAATTGATTGAGTAATTTTCGTTTATAGCAGCCTACATTACTGCTATTGGGGGCTCGGAGACTGTAAACCGTCTCACCAGTGCTAATTTCATTGTGTGAAAGAACGGGACGACATCAATAAATAGTGATTGAACTGTATCGTGAAAAAAATGATTTTGCTTTAATAATCGCCTAATTTTTGTTCCCTACCATAAACTGTACTCATGTCTGCGTGAATAATTAATTCAAAAACTATAATAAATGAGCGGGTGTGGAACAGTGTACTAATGCACTAAATGTGGAAATCATCCCCTGAGACTTTCGTGAGAGCCAAAATTTGCAATAACATTTTTTAACCACCATTAGTATATGCACATTAGTGTGAACTCTTCAACCGCACTTCTTATTTACCGCCCCGTCGCAGTGTGCATTTATCAATTTACAAAAGATTTGACAAACATTCTTCAGATATCACGTGACGTAAATCGATCGGAGGCGCAGTGTGGACTGATAGTGCGAGCCTGCATCTTTTCACGGTCAATATTCTTCGAGAGAATATTGATGTGGACTGCTAAGGCAGCCAGTCCACAGTGACGGATAGCCGAAAGAAAGGCACGCGTACACACACGCCGACGGGCGTGACTTCTGGAACAGGATAAGTATTGAATGCTAATAAGAAAAGTATGCAGCTACTCGAATACTTAACTTTAATTCTTTGTTGGTTTACAACGTTCTTGATGAGACATTTCATACGATAACTCTCAAACTATGTAAGTCTAATGGCGCCTTGCTAGGTCGTAGCCATGGACTTGGCTATTCTAACTGTCTCTCGGCAAATGAGAGCAAAGGCTTCGTCCGTATAGTCGCTAGCAATGTCGTCGTACAACTGGGGCGAGTGCTATTCCGTATCTCGAGATCTGCCTTGTGGTGGCGCTCGGTCTGCGATCACACAGTGGCGACACGCGGGTCCGACATGAACTAAATGGACCGCGGCCGATTTAAGCTACCACCTAGCAAGTGTGGTGTCTGGCGGTGACACCACATTCCTCCCCCGCAAATCGGCGAACGGTCGTGTGATAAGGCTTCCGCCCGCCGTGGGGAGGACCCCATGTTGACGTATGCGATGAGGTGGGGAGCCTAACAACAGGCGAGGCTGTGCCACCCGCACCCGGTCATTCGGTCCGAGGGGAGCTAGGAAACGCCTGAAAACCTAGTCCAGGGTGCACGTCAACATGCGGTGTATGCGCCCGTAAAGAGACAGTAGGGGCCGAAGGGTCAACCTCCATTGCGTCGGGGTAGCCGACGCGCGAAGACGCCATGTGGTCCGGAGCGGGCAAGAGTTCCATGGCGGAGGACAGCTGGTCACGGGAAGCGATCGGCGGCGCGTGACCCAGGGAGGCGCTAGGCGGCTGTAGCGAGGCGTCCACTGCGGGCGGCGCCGGCGGGAGAGCAGGCGGCGGCGGCGGCGGCGGCTGCGGCGGCGCGTCGCCATGGGGCAAAATGGAAGGCATCGTCGGTAACACCTGAGGATGAGGCGAGCCAGTAGATGGGTCCCCAGGGCGCTGACCGGACGGCACCGTCGCTGAAAGCAGACGGGGAGCGGCAGAACCCGTGCGACGACAGAGGCGCAGCTGATTGAGATGCCGACGCACCTCACCAGAGGCCCCCAAAACCAAATACATCGCGCGGCCGAGGCAGCGAAGAATGCGCCCTGCGAGCCAACGCCGTGAACCTCGATAGTTGCGATAGAATACAACGTCGCCTGGAGCAAAAGCAGGAGTCTGCTGCTGCACAGGAACCTGATGCGGCGGATGCAGCAAAGACATCAAGTTTCGATGAGGACGACCGTGGAGCAACTCAGCCGGCGAGCGACCATCTCGGGGCTGAGAGCGATACGAAGACAAAAAGAGCAACAATGCGTCCTCCCGAGAATGCGACTCTTTCAACTTCAACATCTGTGACTTGAAAGTCCGGACCAATCGTTCAGCGGCACCGTTTGACTGAGGCGAAAACGGCGCGGAAGTCAGATGTTGAATACCATTGGCCTGGCAGAATGACTGAAATTCTGCGGACATGAATTGTGGGCCGTTGTCGGAAACAATAGTCTGCGGAAGACCTTCACTGCAAAAGATAGCAGACAACGCTTGGATGGTGGCGGAGGACGTCGTGGAAGACATCCGGACAACAAAAGGAAAATTACTGAAGGCATCTACCAGAACCAACCATCGAGCATTCCAGAATGGACCAGCAAAATCGATGTGCAAGCGCTGCCAAGAGGAAGTGGCTGTTGGCCATGCAAAGACTTTCCGCGGCGGTGCGGATTGTCGTTCGGCACACGCCATGCAAGAAGAACACATTTTCGTAATCGCAGCATCGATTCCGAACCAAGTACAGTGCTGACGAGCAAGTTGTTTCGTTCCCACTATACCCCAATGTCCTTGGTGAAGAAGCCGTAAGACAGAGGACTGAACGAACGTGGGACCACGACTCTGGACTGATCATTATCAGAACGCAACAACAAAACACCACGTCGAACATAAAGTCTCCTTGTGAGCAAAAAATCGGCGAACCAACGGATCCTCGATCCGAGACCTTGACAAAGGCCATTGCGTAGCAACAAAACGCAAAACGGTAGCAAGGACAGGGTCAGCAGCTGTGGCTGTAGCTACACGACGAAAATCAATCGGAAACGATTCGACCACTTCATCGGTTTCCGAATCAATGAACATGCAAGCAAGTTCAGAAGAATCGAATGCTTTATCCTCAGCAACAGGCAAACGGGACAACGCATCGGCGTTTCCGTGCTTAGCAGTGGACCGATACAAGATATCGTAGCGGTACTGCGAGAGGAAAATAGACCAGCGAATGAATTTCTGCGCTGTACGCGGAGGTACAGGCTTGTTCGGATGAAAAAGCGATGTCAAAGGATTGTGGTCTGTGATGATGGTAAAGTGACGACCATACAAGAAATCATGGAACTTAGTAACACCAAACACGAGAGCCAAAGCTTCTTTCTCTATCGGGGAATAATTTCTTTGCGCAGACGAGAGCAATTTGGACGCAAAGGCAATAGGGCGATCATGCGAGCCAACTTTGTGCGCAAGCACAGCACCGATCCCGAAATCCGATGCATCTACCATCAACAAAAGGGGTTTCAGGGGATCGAATGGCGTAAGGCAAGTATTAGAAAGCAACGCCGATTTCAACTGGCGAAAGGCGCGTTCGCATTCCGTCGTCCAGACGAACGGAACACCCTTACAGCGTAAGCTATGAAGCGGAGCTGAAATGGAAGAGGCATTGCGCAGAAAGCGATGATAATAGTTAATTTTACCCAACACACTCTGTAGCTGCTTCACATTTTGTGGCGAAGGCAATTCTTGTATGGCACGGAGGTGCTCTGGACTCGGATGTATGCCTTGGGCATTGATGACATGTCCCAGGTATGGTAAGTCACGAGCAAAAAACACACATTTGTCCTTCCTCAAGCGAAGACCATTTTGTCGCAAGACCTGAAAGAATGTTCGTAGGTGTGCGAAATGCTCGTCTGCCGTCTTTCCGGAGATCACAATATCGTCCAGATAGTTTGCTGCAGTAGGGACCGACGCACAAATAGTTTGTAAATATTGCTGAAACAATGCCGGGGCGGATGCACACCCGAATGGCAGTCTGTTGAATCTGTACAATCCAAGATGCGTGTTAACCACCAATACGCGCTGGGATTCGTCGTCCACCGGTATTTGCAAGTACGCATCGGCTAGGTCCAACTTTGAAAAATATTTTCCCGGGCACAGTTTATCAAAAAGATCTTCCGGGCGGGGCAAAGGAAAAGTAGCAGTCACTAGTTTTGGATTCACTGTGGCCTTGAAGTCCACGCAAAGTCTCAATTTTCCGGAATGTTTTGGCAAAATTACTAAGGGTGAGGCCCAGAGAGAAGCTTGCACACGTTCAATTACACCTTGTGATTCTAAATCGTTTAATGTTCGTGCGACCTCATCACGCAATGCGTGGGAAACATTGCGCGCTCTGAAAAATATCGGTTGCGCGTTTACTTTCAGTTCCAAATGTGCTTCATAGTTTTTAGCGCAACCTAAGCCCGGTGCAAAAATGTCTGCAAATTCGTCACATAGCCGAGAAACACGGTCTGAAGGCACAGTGTGATTCACTGATAGGACCTGATTTACAATAGACATGTTAAACAATTGAAATAAATCTAAACCAAACAAGTTCACTGCAGTAGAAGAACGAAGAACGTAAAATGATACAAGTTTTGTTTGTCCCTTGTATGTTGCAAGAAGCGTGCACTGTCCTAACACAGGGAGATTTTGTCCTGAATAAGTTTTTAACTGAACATTTGCGGCACGCAACGGAGGTTTGCCCAGTTGTTTGTACGTGTCATGATTGAGCAAAGAAACTGCAGCTCCGGTATCGAGCTGGAATGGTATGACCTTGCCATTAAAGTCCAAATCTACAAAAAGTTTATTGTCCTGCTGACGACAAGAGCGACTGTTTTGTGCAATTTGAACTGATACAGGTACAGCATCACTCGCTAATTGACGTGATTTCCGGCGACGTCGACGCACACTTTTTGTGGGACGAACACAGTCACAGGGAGAGACAGTGGCACTGGACGAAGTGGAATTAACTACATGAATGTCCTTGGGGGAAGGTCCACGAGCCTGAGTGTCCTTGGTTCGATTCCGGCGCGAAGCAAAAGGCCTGGGATGATTATGATTGTCTGATCTGAGCTTTTTCTGGCAAACACTTTGAACATGTCCTTTCTTATGACAGAAAAAGCAAATAGCTTGGCGTGACGGGCAATTTTCACGCGAATGTCTAGTTGCACACCGCGGGCACGATTTCACTGCATTTGTGTGCTGGCGCGGCAGCTGAGCGGACGTGCGCGAGGGCAGTTGACCGGGCCCTGCTGCGCGCCCGGCGGGCCGGTTAATGTTACTGCTGGCGAAGTTTCAAAAGATGCCTGAGCACAGTCAAGTGTGTCTTGCCTATGCAATATGTCTATCACTTGTTGAAGGGAGGGATTAACTAGTCTCAAAATTTGCTCCCGTATACGAACATCAGAAACGTTCTGTGCAATTGCATCACGTACCATAGTATCAGAATAAGGAAGGCCACAGTCACATTCAAATGCACACTCCCTAGTAAGTCCTTGCAATGTTGCAACCCACTCCCTATTAGTTTGACCGGCCGTACGTTTTGTACGAAAGAACGTACACCTTTTTGCAACGACATTTACTGTTTCTTTGAAATAGGCGTCCAATGCCGACAAAATTTCTTCGTATGACAGAGTTGCTACGTCGCGTCGGGGAAACAATTTCACTATCACACGGTAGGTGGACACACCTACACACGAAAGCAAAAACGGCTGCCGCTCATTACCTTGAATTCTGTAGGCGGCGAGATGAAATCCAAACTGGCGGGAGCATTCAGTCCAGGTCTCGTGGGTTTGGTCAAACTGGCGAAGCGGCGGCTGCCGCATCGGTTTGAATGGCACGTTGACGCTGGACGAGCTGTCCACGGGCATCCAATAACGCCTGCGTCTGCTGATTCTGCAAGCGATAAAATTCGGACAGTACATCTGGCGAAGCCATGACACAAGTAAATGTAAGCAATCAGAAAGAACACTTTTCCCTCGTCGCCAATGATGTGGACTGCTAAGGCAGCCAGTCCACAGTGACGGGTAGCCGAAAGAAAGGCACACGTACACACACGCCGACGGGCGTGACTTCTGGAACAGGATAAGTATTGAATGCTAATAAGAAAAGTATGCAGCTCCTCGAATACTTAACTTTAATTCTTTGTTGGTTTACAGCGTTCTTGATGAGACATTTCATACGATAACTCTCAGACTATGTAAGGCTAATGACGCCTTGCTAGGTCGTAGCCATGGACTTGGCTATTCTAACTGTCTCTCGGCAAATGAGAGCAAAGGGTTCGTCCGTATAGTCGCTAGTAATGTCGTCGTACAACTGGGGCGAGTGCTATTCCGTATCTCGAGACCTGCCTTGTGGTGGCGCTCGGTCTGCGATCACACAGTGGCGACACGCGGTTCCGACATGTACTAAATGGACCGCAGCCGATTTAAGCTACCACCTAGCAAGTGTGGTGTCTGGCGGTGACACCACAAATATCTCACAAGCAATAAACTTTTCGTTGATAAAAAAAAGTGGACACATCTATCCATATGCATCATACAACATAGCACCTAGTTGTGCCGAACGATCGTCGTAGCGAAATAAACATTTTAGAGATATCAGGTGGAGCAGTTCCGACGAGGAGCATCAGTGAGATCGACGATGCAGGACATATATCTAGGACCCCTGTGATATTTAAAACCGAAGAAATGTTCTTTAGCTTTTAAAAGACTGAAGCTAAAACCTAAAGAAAACCACTGGAAATCTTAACTAAAAAATACCAAAAAATAAATAAGAAGCAGAGAATTTTCTTAAACAAAATTTTTTAAATAATTAAATTAATTAATTAAAATATAATAAACTGTGAATAATTAGGAACCACAGCAGGTGCTCTAACTGTGGTAAATCATCGAACGACAGTTTTCTAGGCCCTTGTAACAAGTCAAGTAAACGGTTTGGTAGCTTAGCAGACACATTACTGCACTCTCAGTCCCTTACGCACACTTGCTGTCCGCCAATAACTCCCCGATTGGACTAGAATATTCCATTTTCCCTCGCAGTTGCTCCCGAGCGTTTGTGTACAGATGCGGTCCCTCCTGTAACCAGTCTATTTGTTTACTGGCTTAATCATCATTTCTTTTCCTGCATTGTAAATCATATGACCTATTCACTTATTGCGTTATCCGGATCTTCAACACTTTGCCTGTGTGTGTGTGTGTGTGTGTGTGTGTGTGTGTGTGTGTGTGTGGGGTGGGGGGGGGGGGGGGAGAAGGCTCGCTTACTTCAAAAAATGAAATAATAGGTGTTACTTCAGTTATATTAGCACTGATCTAACTGTGGTGAAGGCCCTATTCACCTCATTTGGATGCGCTGGTGGAATGACAACAAGGCAGTGCAATATTTTCTTCAATATACAGGGCTACCGTTACAAATTATTGAAGCGATTTCATAAATTCACTGTAGCTCCATTCATTGACATATGAACACGACACACTACAGATACGTAGAAAAACTCATAAAGTTTTGTTCGGATGAAGCCGCACTTCAGGTTTCTGCCGCCAGAGCGCTCGAGAGCGCAGTGAGACAAAATGGCGACAGGAGCCGAGAAAGCGTATGTCGTGCTTGAAATGCACTCACATCAGTCAGTCATAACAGTGCAACGACACTTCCGGACGAAGTTCAACAAAGATCCACCAACTGCAAACTCCATTCGGCAATGGTATGCGCAGTTTAAAGCTTCTGGATGCCTCTGTAAGGGGAAATCAACGGGTCGGCCTGCAGTGAGCGAAGAAACGGTTGAACGCGTGCGGGCAAGTTTCACGCGTAGCCCGCAGAAGTCGACGAATAAAGCAAGCAGGGAGCTAAACGTACCACAGCCGACGGATTGGAAAATCTTACGGAAAAGGCTAAAGCAGAAGCCTTACCGTTTACAATTGCTACAAGCCCTGACACCTGATGACAAAGTCAAACGCTTTGAATTTTCGGCGTGGTTGCAACAGCTCATGGAAGAGGATGCGTTCAGTGCGAAACTTGTTTTCAGTGATGAAGCAACATTTTTTCTTAATGGTGAAGTGAACAGATACAATGTGCGAATCTGGGCGGTAGAGAATCCTCACGCATTCGTGCAGCAAATTCGCAATTCACCAAAAGTTAACGTGTTTTGTGCAATCTCACGGTTTAAAGTTTACGGCTCCTTTTTCTTCTGCGAAAAAAACGTTACAGGACACGTGTATCTGGACATGCTGGAAAATTGGCTCATGCCACAACTGGAGACCGACAGCGCCGACTTCATCTTTCAACAGGATGGTGCTCCACCGCACTTCCATCATGATGTTCGGCATTTCTTAAACAGGAGATTGGAAAACCGATGGATCGGTCGTGGTGGAGATCATAATCAGCAATTCATGTCATGGCCTCCACGCTCTCCCGACTTAACCCCATGCGATTTCTTTCTGTGGGGTTACGTGAAAGATTCAGTGTTTAAACCTCCTCTAGCAAGAAACGTGCCAGAACTGCGAGCTCGTATCAACGATGCTTTCGAAATCATTGATGGGGACATGCTGCGCCGAGTGTGGGAGGAACTTGATTATCGGCTTGATGTCTGCCGAATGACTAAAGGGGCACATATCGAACATTTGTGAATGCCTAAAAAAACTTTTTGAGTTTTTGTATGTGTGTGCAAAGCATTGTGAAAATATCTCAAATAATAAAGTTATTGTAGAGCTGTGAAATCACCTCAATAATTTGTAATAACCCTGTACGCATTTGGTCAGCTACACATACAAGGGATTCATAGCCCCTAATTCTAAGCTCGTATAATACCTTGTCCTCTCTCAGATTAGTCATTCCAGGTATCTCCAGGTCACACGTCCAGAAATAACCATGTATGTCTTCCAAAATACTCTTAAATATAATATGCTTACAAATTAATAATAAGCCACGTCGTTTGAAGTGAGCATGGTCTGCTACCATTGTGTAGTGGAGCAACAGGAGAGTGGAAGGACTGGGTTGTTCACATGGTTTGTCCTTTATTTTCTTAGAAAAAAGATTTTCTTTGTATTCTTTCATCATGGTCTAGACCATAGGCCTGTTCCATCTTTTAAGTAATCAGCCATCTTTTTCTTGATCTTACTGTAGATCTTATACCGAAAGGTCTGAAATTTAAGGCTTATTTTCGTAGCCTTGAATCTAGAATTATTTGTAGATGTTCTGGCCAGCTTTGTCGATTGAACTTAATCTTGCCATTTAAAGAATATATTCCAAGCTCTGCTCTTAGGTCTTCCTTTCTTAGTCTAATCTTGTGCAGCCCTTCACTCCTCCTAGAAATTTCATTTCTGTCGCTTAGATTCTGCTTTCTCCCTTTTTAGCAGTTGTCCAAGTTTCACTTTCAAATAGCAATGTCGGGGCGGCCTTTATCTTATAGAAATTAATGTTTCGTGTCTTTTCTCACCTCATTAATAAATGTTCAATTGGTTGTTCTGCATATAATTCGATATTTCTGTTTTTGTCACTGTCGAGTTCATTCTGGTAGCTTATAATATTTCCTAGGTAACTCACGTACCAACGGCCTTGCAGCAGTGGTAACACCTGTTCCCGTTAGATCACCGAAGTTAAGCGCTGTCGGGTTGGACTGGGTGACCATCCGGTGTGCCGAGCGCTGTTGGCAAGCGGGGTGCACTCAGCTCTTGTGAGACAAACTGTGGAGCTACTTGATTGAGAAGTAGCGGCTCTGGTCTCGGAAACTTACATATGGCTGGGAGAGCGGTGTGCTGACCACATGCCCTTCCACATCCGCATCCAGTGACGCCTATGGGCTGAGGATGACACGGCGGCCGGTCAGTTCCCTTCGGCCTTCATGGCCTGTTCGGGAGCAGTTTAGTTTTTTAGGTAACTGAAGTGACTAACTTGTTCAATGGTATTATTTCCTATTACAATCTTGGTCCTCAGCGGTTTTGTCTCTTTGAAATTTTGATACTGAATTCTTTCGAAATTTAGTTACGTTTATAGATGGAGCTTTGTTCCACTATCATGTACAATTGCAAGGTCGTCTGCAAAAAGCATTGTATTAAAAAATGTGTCATATTATAATCTCAAGCCCGGATCAATTTGGTGTTTCCACTTTTCAACCACATCGCCAGTGTATGTATTAAAACTTGTGGATGATGAGCTACAGCCTTGTCGGACCCCTTGATTTGTAGGTATGTGTTCTGATATAGCGTGATTAGTCTTTATTCTTATTTTTGTATCTCTATATAGGCTTTCCATCACCTTCATTATTAGCAAAGGATATCCTTTCTAATTTGATATGTTCCATAAGATTTTCTTATCTACATCGTCGAACACTTTTTCTGAGTCTATAAATACGAATTGTATTCCCCAGCTGAAGTCTCTTTGTTTCTCTGTTATATGTTTAAGAATGAAAACATTGCCAGTACAGGACCTCTCTTTTCTGAAGCCACTTTCTTCTTTGGATAACAGATTTTCGGCAATAATTTGTAGACATTGATTTATTATCTTGGCATGAATCTTATACCTTGCGTCCGCCTAATTTTATACAACAGTAATTACTGAATTCATTTTATTTTCCTTTTTTAAAGATTGATACGACATCTGCAGCTCTCTATGGTTTCGAGATTTCGCATCTTTCCTGATAAGGGAATATTGTATAACTGAATAAGTCTAGGTTTTAAAATAATCCCCCTGACCTATATTTAAGTAATCCTGCGTTTATGCCGTCAGGTCCTGTTGCTTTCAGGTTTATTGTTTTATTCACGGTGTCGTTTAGTTTTTGGATCGTTATGAGATCGCCGTCATAAGGTTTATCCATTTCAGGGAAAAGGGGGGGGGGGGGGGGGGATCCTCGTCTAATTCCTGGTTTTCATTACACCAGAGCTCTTTATAATGTGCAATTCATTTACATTCTGGTATTATTTTTAGGATTGTTTCCTTTTTTAAAGTTTTATTTAAATACTTTATCATCTTGTAAGCTATAGGCTGTTTTCCATGGACATCGCGTTCAATTCTGCTCACAAAATTGTTCCACGATTACGATTCCACTATTTGTTTTCCTGACAACGTCTTTTACTTTATTTCCTTTTCTTTGTGTTCTTGTTTCGCTGATCCTGTTTTCGCCTGTAAATATATCGTTTTTTATTCCCTCAACTGCTTTTGCGATGTCTTTGTTGCATATTCTAAGTCCCTTCTTACTCCTTCTCTTATTCTTTCTGCCTGGTGACTCATCTACTGACTCTTCGATACATAGCTGTATATTTTGCCATTCTATTTCTAATCTGCCACTTGCATCCGTCTGGTTTAGGCAAAGATTCAGTCTGTTTTGGTATAGCTGTTTATGCCCTCATCCTGTAATAGGTAATCCTTAAAACCTTCTTCACTGCCTGTGACAACACTTTTTGCTTTCTTCCATCCAGCCAACACAGCTTTTTTGTACCACAGGGTAGTGGCAGTGTTCGTGATATTGTTAATGGTCGAGGACAACCACCTTAATGTGTTGAGGATGTTCGCATGTCCCCTTATACCCTAAGAGCTATGCTGGCGGTAGCTTAATCCCCTTGGAGGGTGACCCAAGCCAGAAAGGTCGAAGTGCTGGGTCCAGGCGAAGAGCAGTTCACAACGAGGCCCCTGAAGGCTTCAGACTAGATGGCCTCCAGGAGGGCTCGGATCTGAGGCAAGAAGAGCTCTTAGACATGGTGAAGTCAACCTTACTAAGTGAAATAATCCAGGAGAAAAATTAAGCGGCTGTTGCCTTGGAGTTAGGTGATTTGCTTACCAAAGGCTAGAGGCAGCAATCCCACATGTCCACTCTGTCTACAGGCTGGCATCCCGTACCGGGAACTTTAATTTACTCAAATTCTTGAAAAAAAGATTTTTCCACAACGATTATCAGGCTCCATGCTCCAGACACACAGTAAAATGAGAAGTCACCACCAATTAAAATTTTTTTAGGAAATCAAGTCATACTTTATCACGAGTTATCATTAAATTACAAATGACACATATTAGCACGCGTTTAATCAACTCGTCACAAGTAGCTAGCAGCTGTTCCAGAATCACTGGTGACGTACCTGTGGTACCGGCGCCAAACAGTGATCAGTAGCACTCCCAATATAATTGGTAAGCATAATCGGTGCTCTCGCCCAGCTTCACTACTAGCCATTAAAATTGCTACACCAAGAATAAATGCAGATCATAAACGGGTATTCATTGGACAAATATATTATACTAGAACTGACATAAGATTACATTTTCACGCAATTTGGGTTCATAGATCCTGAGAAACCAGTGCCCAGAGCAAACAACCACCTCTGGCCGTAATAACGGCCTTGATACGCGTGGGCATTGAGTCAAACAGAGCTTGCATGGCGTGTATAGGTACAGCTGCCCATGCAGCTTCAACACGATACCACAGTTCATCAAGAGGAGTGACTGGCATATTGTAACGAGCCAGTTGCTCGGCCACCATTGATCAGACGTTCTTAATTGGTTAGAGATCTGGTGAATGTACTGGCCAGGACAGCAGTCGAACATTTTCTGTATCCAGAAAGGCCCGTACAGGATCTGCAACATGCGATCGTGCATTATCCTGCTGAACCTTAGGGTTTCGCAAGGATCGAATGAAGGCTAGAGCCACGTGTCGTAACACATCTGAAATGTAACGTCCACTGTTCAAAGTGCCGTCAATGCGAACAAGAGGTGACCGAGACGTGTAACCAATGGCACCCCATACCATCACGCCGGGTGATACGCCACTATGGTGATGACGAATACACGCTTCCAATGTGCGTTCACCGCGATGTCGCCAAACACGGATGCGACCATCATGATGCTGTAAACAGAACCTGGATTCATCCGAAGAAATGACGTTTTGCCATTCGTGCACCCAGGTTCGTCGTTGAGTACACCATCGCAGGCGCTCCTGTCTGTGATGCAGCGCCAAGGGTAACCGCAGCCATCGTCTCCGATCTGATAGTCCATGCTCCAGCAAACGTCGTCGAACTGTTCGTGCAGATGGTTGTTGTCTTGCAAACGTCCCCATTTGTTGACTCAGGGATCGAGACGTGGCTGCACGATCCGTTACAGCCATGCGGATAAGATGCCTGTCATCTCGACTGCTAGTGATACGAGGCCGTTGGGATCCAGCACCGCGTTCCGTATTACCCTCCTGAACCCACCGATTCCATATTCTGCTAACAGTCATTGAATCTCGACAGACGCGAGCCGCAATGTCGCGATACTATAAACCGCAATCGCGAGAGGCTACAATCCGATCTTTATCAAAGTCGGAAACGTGATGGTACGCATTTCTCCTCTTTACACGAGGCATCACAACTTTTCACCAGGCAAAGGCGGTCAACTGCTGTTTTTGTATGAGAAATCGGTTGGAAACTTTCCTCACGTCAGCACGTTGTAGGTGCCGCCACCGGCGCCAACCTTGTGTTTATGATCTGAAAAGCTACTCATTTGCGTATCACAGCATCTTCTTCCTGTCGGTTAAATTTCACGTCTGTAGCACGTCATCTTCGTGGTGTAGCAGTTTTAATGGTCAGTAGTGTACATTCACGGACCCGGCCACCTGTCCGATGTCATTCCGTCTTAGTCCGATCCAAGGGACTTTCGGTCGAACAGGAACACCGAACCCTCTCTATGGACCGGTGGTGTCGCTTGAAGTAGCTGCCGCGAAATTCATTTGCCATACGGGTACCAGTGGAACGGTGATATGACCATCAAGGCACATAAACGTCTACGTCTTACTAGAACGAATCAGCTCGAAATTCCAACACTAATCGTTCTTGGAGCAGTATCAGTGGAACATTCCGTTTACTACAGAGTAGAATAGTATACTAGCTGTTGTAGTTTGTTACTCCCGCAGTTTAACCTTAGCTACTGAAACATTCCTGCTTTAACGCGAAATGCTTTCTAATTCCATACTCACAGGCGATGTTTAAATCACTTATCAAATCAATGAGGATTCGACCCTGGACGGCTCTGCCGGATAGAGTAGTGCGTCTTTGAAAAGGCATCGACAAGCATCTCTTGGAAGCATGCGGAAGCTTTGACGAGCGGAAGGCATACCAGAGCACTGAGTTCACATATTTTTGTTTGGACGGCTCGTGGAGTATGCGCAAAACACTGTAATTACTGGCAGTACAATTAATATACACTCCTGGAAATGGAAAAAAGAACACATTGACACCGGTGTGTCAGACCCACCATACTTGCTCCGGACACTGCGAGAGGCCTGTACAAGCAATGATCACACGCACGGCACAGCGGACACACCAGGAACCGCGGTGTTGGCCGTCGAATGGCGCTAGCTGCGCAGCATTTGTGCACCGCCGCCGTCAGTGTCAGCCAGTTTGCCGTGGCATACGGAGCTCCATCGCAGTCTTTAACACTGGTAGCATGCCGCGACAGCGTGGACGTGAACCGTATGTGCAGTTGACGGACTTTGAGCGAGGGCGTATAGTGGGCATGCGGGAGGCCGGGTGGACGTACCGCCGAATTGCTCAACACGTGGGGCGTGAGGTCTCCACAGTACGTCGATGTTGTCGCCAGTGGTCGGCGGAAGGTGCACGTGCCCGTCGACCTGGGACCGACCCGCAGCGACGCACGGATGCACGCCAAGACCGTAGGATCCTACGCAGTGCCGTAGGGGACCGCACCGCCACTTCCCAGCAAATTAGGGACACTGTTGCTCCTGGGGTATCGGCGAGGACCATTCGCAACCGTCTCCATGAAGCTGGGCTACGGTCCCGCACACCGTTAGGCCGTCTTCCGCTCACGCCCCAACATCGTGCAGCCCGCCTCCAGTGGTGTCGCGACAGGCGTGAATGGAGGGACGAATGGAGACGTGTCGTCTTCAGCGATGAGAGTCGCTTCTGCCTTGGTGCCAATGATGGTCGTATGCGTGTTTGGCGCCGTGCAGGTGAGCGCCACAATCAGGACTGCATACGACCGAGGCACACAGGGCAAACACCCGGCATCATGGTGTGGGGAGCGATCTCCTACACTGGCCGTACACCATTGGTGATCGTCGAGGGGACACTGAATAGTGCACGGTACATCCAAACCGTCATCGAACCCATCGTTCTACCATTCCTAGACCGGCAAGGGAACTTGCTGTTCCAACAGGACAATGCACGTCCGCATGTATCCCGTGCCACCCAACGTGCTCTAGAAGGTGTAAGTCAACTACCCTGGCCAGCAAGATCTCCGGATCTGTCCCCCATTGAGCATGTTTGGGACTGGATGAAGCGTCGTCTCACGCGGTCTGCACGTCCAGCTCGAACGCTGGTCCAACTGAGGCGCCAGGTGGAAATGGCATGGCAAGCCGTTCTGCAGGACTACATCCAGCATCTCTACGATCGTCTCCATGGGAGAATAGCAGCCTGCATTGCTGCGAAAGGTGGATATACACTGTACTAGTGCCGACATTGTGCATGCTCTGTTGCCTGTGTCTATGTGCCTGTGGTTCTGTCAGTGTGATCATGTGATGTATCTGACCCCAGGAATGTGTCAATAAAGTTTCCCCTTCCTGGGACAATGAATTATTTCAATTTCCAGGAGTGTACATGATGTAAACGCTTTTGGGTTTTCCACATTGACCCGTTCAACCGACATATTCAGCAATAACCTGAAGTCGCAACACGGTGAGTATTAATGTTTCATTTACGCGGTTGGAACTACGTTCCTCTAGCCTGTAGTTCCCAAACGTACTTGCTTTTGTCTTCTCTTTTGACCTCATCAGAAGGCGAGGTGTTCGGTATCCTTTTCTGGTTTAACCATTCGTGAATTCAGGTGAATTACAGACAGTTTCTCTCACTGGCAACATCATGTTCCAAATTTTACAACCGTATTTTGAATTTAGTTTATGCTATCACGTCCGGTGGGGATGTGAAACAGATCTGATATTTGTGTTTATTCATGACGGATAATCTAATTTATATTGTCTTTTAAAAGCAATGTAATACTTTTCCTTACGTTTGACCTTCACCAATTTAGTACCTTGCACCTCTTCCTTCGTTCACGAATTCCAATAAGTGCCCCATATCCCTATATGTGAATACTTAAGATCTGCCTAATAAAAAACCTTCCTTTCCAATTAATCCAAGGATAACGGAGCATGAAAGCGCAGCGCTTGCAATTCCGTAAAAAGTTTTCAACGCCATGGGTAAGACTATGTAACATGGTAATTCGAGACGCATGACGGTTGAGACCGTGTCATCGGTACTTATTCCTTCCAGCACACCAGAACACGGCCTTAAGAAGAATTGAAGGCTAAGAGAAGTCTACTAGTATCAGACATAGCCCTTATTTGAGGAAGAAGTTTCTGAGGATGTACGTTTCGACCCCTAGTGATACGATCTGGTGGTCGTTCAGTTGGTCATCTTGCCGGAAGTGGGTCGGTTCCTTCATTGTGCAGAGATGTCGGGTGGCCAATGGTTGGGTCCGAGCCAGTGTGCCCGGGTCGCCGTCTCTCCGAGTTTCGAACGGATAGGAAGTTGAGTCGGGATGGAGCTGCAGTGAGGTCCGGACAGACAAGACTCACCTGACTGTTGCTGACACACATGACTGGACTGTGGGAAAATCGGAAAAGAAGAGAGTCAAAGAATATGAGATGTGTTGCTACAGAAGAATGTTCAAAATTAGGTGGACGAACAAGGTAAGAAACAAGGGGTTCTCCGCAGATCGGCAAGGAAAGGAATATATGGAAAACAGTGACAAGAAGAAGGGACAAGCTCCTTCCTTTAAATCGTCAGGGAATTATTTCCATGGTAGTAGCGGGAGCTGTAGAGGATAAAACTAGAGAGGGATAGAGTTTGGAATACATCCAGCAAATAAATGAGGGCGTAGGTTGCAAGTGCTACTCTGAGATGAAAAGATTGAATTCGTGGTGGGCTGTGTCAAACCAGTCAAAACACTGATGTCTCATTAAACAAAACAAGTCCTGTTTTGATAGGTTAGCCAGTAGAGCTAAAGCAGAGGTTTCAGGTTTGAGTCCCAATCCGGCACAAAGTTTTAATCCACTAGGAGTTTCAATAGCGCGCCATGAACAAACTGGTCAAAATATTGCTAATGTCCTATTAAGGAAAACTTTATTTTTAAGTTCTCCTTAATAGAACACGTGTAAATATTAAACATGAAAGAGTAATTTTCGATGCTAAGCGCGTCTTTTGTCTAGATTCTAGAGGAGACATTGTTTTGGTGGATAACTCAACAACGCCCCAGCGCTACTGGTCACTCGCGCATATTCATCTTCAGCACGGAGCGATCGCACGCTGCCCCGTCGTCCGTAAATAATATAAAGAGTTTGCTGGAAACGATATCCAACGGAAAAATGCTTCTATTGGAGCACAAAAAATGCAAATATGACCCTGTTTATTTAAAAGACTCCGACTGAAAATTGGGATACCATCTGCCTCACTCCAGCTTCCTCAGCACCTTTAAAAATTTCCCCAAAAATTTTGGCATCCAAATATATTCGCGTTTTTTTTAATATGCAGCTCACACTAACTCATCTAACTGCAGCTCACTCGCACCTCCTAGTCCATAGCTGTAAGTCGCTCATACCAACCCACTAACAGTTGTCCTTTTTCACCCACTCATTCAGCCAAACTCATTGTCATGATCTTTTTGTGTCTGTCATTGTCATTGTCTTCTTCGTTCTTTCCTACTGCTGCCGGATCTTCTTACTGTCGATGTGTCCCTATTGCTCTTTCTTACTTATAATACGTCATTCCTTCCGCCCTACTGCTACTGTCTCACTGTCAATATCACTCTCTTCCTTCTTGCCAATCCCATATACTTTGTCTCTCATTACCACTGGCTCTCATCCACTTCCACTTTCTCTTTACTCTCCCCCCCCCCCCCCGCCCCCCCCTCCCCACCGCCCCCTCAAGGCATTGTCTTCTTCACTCTTTTCCTGGTACTTTATGTTCCACTGCCACTGCAAATTCGTTCTCTCACTCTATGAGTGTCTTCTTCACTCTTTCTATAGCACAACCACTGTTTACTGTCTTCCAGTATTTATTACTTCTCCGCCTCTTTGCTACTCCCACTGTCTTCTTCTCTCTCAGCATAAAAAATTGCGAATATGTTCGAGCCTGACAAAATTTTTGGAAAACATTTAAAGGTGCTGAGGAAGGTGGAGTCTTTTAAGTAAACAGGGACGTATTCGCATTTTTTTTTTGTGTCCCGATAGGAGCATTTTCTGCTAGTTACCTTCTTTTCGCTGCTACAGTAGGGCACTTAACACATATGAAACGAAACATACTGGTCAGTAAAATTTAGATACTTTACTTATGTGAAACTGAAGTAACGCAAAACTAATTTTACACCTCAGATCGAATTTTACACGTGTTGCAGTGCCACAATATGGGGTTCCTAGATGATAATGAAGACACTACAGCATATTTCTCCATGCTATGTCACTTTACAAACCGCGTTCGCTTCGCACCGGATATTATGTGCGTATTTACAAGAAGGGTAACTCTGAACGTATCTCAGTATCTTGGAAAATGATAGAGATATGAAGAACATTTTCATGGTTCTTCGAGATCAGGATCTCAGGAATACATCGTTAAAGTTACAACCATTTGATTTGCAATTCCTTCTGGAATCCCCGGCTTGGTTTTGGTACCGCAAGAGCAAGTTATAGGGATACTTCTCGTTAACGAATAAATTTTTTTGAAAGCGGGAAGAATAGCTCCTCTACATAAATTCCTAAAGAATACGCCGTTAAAATTTGAGCAATCTGCTGCTGTTATTTCCTATTTAAATTTCGCCTTAAGTCCGATTTTACGGGTGGAGTTAGGGTATCTTCGAAAATCATAAAAATATCAAAGAAATTTGGTCTTGTTCGAGATCGGGTTCTTAGGAGTACATCATACAAATCTCAGTCATTTGCCGTGAACAACGGTCTTGGAATCCTCGTCTGGGTTTTGGTCCGCTGGTGACTGTGAAAATGTGGTAAGAAAACCCTTTTTGTGAGGTGCCTCCGTAAGTCCCATCAAGCCTATCCCATCAAGCCCACCGTAGACCACATCAAATGTAAGCAGGAGGAAATACACTGAAGCGCCAAAGAAAGTGATACAGGCATGAGCATTAAAATACAGAGATATGTAAACAGGAAGAATACGGTGTTGCCGTTGGCAATGCCTGTATAAGGCAACAAGTGTCTGGCACAGATGTGAGATCGGTTACTGCTGCTACAATGACAGGTTATCAAGATTTAACTGAGTTTTAACGTGGTGTTATAGCAGGCGCTCGAGCGGTGGGATACAGCATCTCCGAGGTAGCGATGAAGTGGGGATTTTCCCGTACGACCATTTCACGAGTGTACCGTGAATATCATGAATCCGGTAAAAAATCAAATCTCCGACATCGCTACGGCTCGAAAAAGATCCTGCAAGAACGGGACCAACGATGAGTGAAGAGAATCGTTCAACGTGACATAAGTGTAACCCTTCCGCAAATTACTATAGATTTCACTGCTGGACCATCAACAAGTCGCAGCGTGCGAACCATTCAACGAAACATCGTCGACATGGGGTTTCGCAGTTTCGCAGCCGAAGGCCCACTCGTGTACCCTTAATGCCTACACGATACAAAGCTTTAGGCCTCGCCGGACCCGTCAACACCGACATTGGACTCTTGATGACTGCAAACATGTTGCCTGGTCGGACGATTCTCGTTTCAGAGTGTGTCGAGCGGATGTACGTGTACAAGTATCGAGAGAACCTCATGAATCCATGGACCCTGCGTGTCAGCAGGCGAGTCTTCAAGCTGGTAGAGGCTCTGTAATGGTGTAGGGCGTGTGCTGTTGGAGTAGTATGAGACCCGTGATACTTCTAGATACGACTCTGATGAGTGACATTTACTTAAGCATCCTGCCTGATCACCTGCATCGACTCATGTCCACTGTGCATTCCGACGGATTTGGATAATTCCAGCAGGGCAATGCGACAGCACACACGTCCAGCATCGCTACAGAGAGGCTCCAGGAACGCTCCTCTGAGTTTAAACACTTCCGCTGGCCACCGAACTCCCCAGACATGAACTATTGAGCATATCTAGCATGCCTTTCAACGTACTGTCCACATGAGATCTCCACCCCCTCGTAGTCTTACGGATTTATGGACAGCCCTGCAGGAGTCATGGTGTCAATTCCCTCCAGCACTACTTCAGACACTATTCGAGTCCATGCCACGTTGTGTTGCGACAATTCTGCGAGCTCGTGGGAGCCCTAGGCAAGTGTACCGGTTTCTTTGGCTCTTCAGTGTATGTAATATTTGTACTTTGACCCTGTACAGTAGGATAGTGGCACTACGATCATCCTTCTGTTGGGTATACAAATGGTCCTTACTGCAAGGGCTGTCCAAAACACTTGATCCTACCTTCTTGTCAGAAACAGAATCCGAAGCATGATCACCGCTAAATTCCGTTTTTATGCGCGGCGATTTGGAACATATTAGTCACGCATTCTGTCGCATGACCATCAATTAAGAGCTGAAAGTGCTGCGACAGTTAGTAGGATAAAAACTTTTCTGTAATTCAGTTATTTCGCGGAAAGGCGTGCGGGATTATTTATGAGATTCATGGTTTAAGCAGTATCGTGTTAGGGAAGCGTGTTATGTGCTAAAGGGCCAAAGAATAGTAGTTATCTGAATAATGGCCTCAAGGCCGAAATTACAATTGTGATAGAAATAAATAATTTCTAGTCGACGGCGAATATGATGTCCCTTAAAAAAAACGCTTATCTATGGTCAGTCCTTTTACAGGTTTGATGCAGCCCACCACGACTTACTGTCCAGAGGGTTGGCGTTCGCAAGATGTGGGTAGAAATGGAGTTATTTGCTAACCTATTCCTAGGAATGATATGGGCTCTATAAAACCGTTGATTTAGAACAGTTGAGCGTAACGGGAACTTACATAACTTGGGTTTGTTTCATACTAATGCGCGCCGACCAGGCGGCCGAGCGGTGGACCCGCGCGACTGCCACGGTCGCAGGTTCGAATCCTGCCTCGGGCATGGATGTCTGATGCTCTTAGGTTAGTTAGGTTTAAGTAGTTCTAAGTTCTAGGGGACTGATGACCTTAGAAGTTACGTCCCATAGTGCTCAGAGCCATTTGATGGTAATGCGATTGAAATCTGGTTTCGCAGAACAGAGCGTATCAGGTTATAGTTGTGGAAAGGGGACAAAGTCAGTTACTGTCAGTCGCACAAAACATAGAAACTTTATTTTCCTAAAACACTTAATCACACACGTCCTTAAAAGCATTCAAAACAATACGGCTGAAGGCCCGAACACAAGTTATTAAGATTGCCTTAAGGAATACACACGGCTGAAGGCCTTAGTTAAAAAAATTTACATAAAAATTCGGCTGACAGTCACATACTGGAGATAGAAGAACTGGGGGCTTAAGGCCTGGATAACAAGAATTTCAGATAAAGAAGAAAATTTTAAAAGTTTTAATAACAAGTGACTTTTAAAATTTTAATTTAAGACGGCTGATGGCCTAATCTTAGAATACTTCACCTAAAGTTCGGCTGAAGGCCACATACTGAACATAGAATAACTGAAGGCTTAAGGCCTGGATAACAAGGATTTGCAATAGAGCAAAATTCCCCTCTTTTATTTTTAAAAAATTAGTTCAAACAAGAATCTTCAAAGTCTTAACTAAAGACGGCTGAAGGTCGTATTTTAAAATTAAAACAAACTAAATTAATAGGTGGCTGAAGGCCTCGCACCGTACTTGAGACCAAAATCACAATCTAAAAACACTCAAACACAGGGCCTGATGAGGTAACTCTAACGTAAGGTTAGATGAGATAGGCAGCCAACAATAAAATTAAGTAATCAGATGGCAATCCGACCCAGGGACGGCTGAAGGACCGACCAACAAATGGTTCAAATGGCTCTGAGTACTATGGGACTTAACTTCTGAGCTCATCAGTCCCCTAGAACCTAGAACTACTTAAACCTAACTAACCTAAGGACATCTCACACATCCATGCCCGAGGCAGGATTCGAACCTGCGACCGTAGCAGTCGCGCGGTTCCAGACTGTAGCGCCTAGAACCGCTAGGTCTCTCCGGCCGGTACCGACCAACAATCTAATTAATTCCGCTGCGCCGACTAACGGCACGACAACGGAAAATATCAGCAAAGGACGAAGATACCAGCAGCACTACGTCTTCAAAATGGCGTCTAAAAGCAGCCAAGGCACAATAACCACTCAAAAATATGAACACACCGAGCGAGGTGGCGCAGTGGTTAGCACACTGGACTCGCATTCGGGAGGACGACGGTTCCATCCCGTCTCCAGCCATCCTGATTTAGGTTTTCCGTGATTGCCCTAAATCGTTTCAGGCAAATGTCGGGATGGTTCCTTTGAAAGGGCACGGCCGATTTCCTTCCCCATCCTTCCCTAACCCGAGCTTGCGCTCCGTCTCTAATGACCTCGTTGTCGACGGGACGTTAAAACAACACTAACCTAACCTAAAAATATGAACAACACCAAACGCTGTCAAACTACACGCGGTACGGACAGCTCAACACGGCAAGGAAAAACACACTGAGGAACACTACGCTAATGCTCTCGCCGCGGAGACTTCCTCCCTGCACTGTCCCAACCGACCGACTGCCGACTGCCTACGCAGAGAGAATGAACATAACTGTTCTGTCGAAATTACACAAGGTAGACAGAATTCCACGAAAACACTTCCACAAGAACTCGAACAATCGTAAAAGCAACCACTGTGGAACAACCAGGACGCATGACAAGTCGTCACACACAGAGAACCCGAAGCGGTCGGCGACCATACGACGTCCGATGGGACGACCGAGGTCGTCCCCGCTCAAGTCATGTGTGTCAGCGACAGTCGGGCGAGTCTTGGCTGTCCGGACCTCACTGCAGCTCCATCCCGACACAACTCCACATCCGTTCGGAACTCGGCGACACGGCGACCAGGGCACACTGGCTGGGACCCAACCATGCAGAGGTAACACTTGCCCATTGGCCACCCGACATCTCTGCACAATGAAGGAACCGACCCACGTCCCACACGATGACCAACTGAACGACCAACCAACGGTCGTTCACGCTTCAGTCTCCTTCCATCGGCAGTGCATGTGTGTCGCAAGCGGTCGGCGAGTACTGGCTGTTCGGAACTCACTGGCGTTGCGTCCCGACTGAACTCACCGCACACCACGACCCGGAAATACTAGCGGTCGCTCCACAGATAGTACGACAGTGCTCTTATCGATAGCGCTGCTGCTGCCACTCACGGGCAGGCAGGCCAGCAACTTAGTGACGCCAGAGAAACGAATTAGAAACGGGACGGCGGTACCGCAAAGATAAGATATCAAGTAATAAACGGTACGAACACGAGTCGCGCACGGCTCAGTGATTGTTGATGATAACTCTTTTATGAACAGTCAGTATTTCCTCTTGGCTCCACTTTATACGGCATAGATAATGGATCAGCACGACTGTTGTAACTGCAGCTATTTGCCAACTAGCGTAACTCTTGCCCATTGGCCACCCAACATGTCTGCATAATGAAGGAACCGACCCACGTCCGGCAAGATGACTAACTGAACGACCACCAGATCGTATCACTAGGGGTTTAGAAAAACTGTTCCCAACACGTGTATGTACTCATGTTTCCTGCAACACCTTTTATTGATACATACGGTCGAAAGGTTTCGTACAGAGGTGGAGCATGGCATGAGTTGATCTCTTGACTACGTTTACACAGCAATAGCTGAATCCAGCCATCTTGCATTTTTAATTGTAGCGCATTACATGAATATAGACTATCTGATCAAAGGTATTTGGACACCTCTATGTAATGCAGAACTGACCAATAGATGTCAGGAGGGGTGGACCCACCAGTACTCGTATAAAATGGGGAGTACTGTGTTGCCAGTAAAGACGCAGCACAGAAGAACAGATCGGTCAGTAGAGCTTACCCAATAATTTCGAAAGTGGACTAGCAATTGGATGTCACCTGAGTAGCAAATCCATCAGAGACATGTCAACTCTTCTAAAGCTACCCATGTTGACTGGGGCTGATGTGATTGCAAAGCAGAAACACAAAGGGACAACCGCACTTAATCCAAGACCAGGCAGACATTCACTGGTGGACATGGACCGTCAATTACTACGGGGTGTAGAAGTAAAAAGTTGCATGAAATCAGTAGAAGGAATCACTCGTGAGTTCCGAAGTGCTACCAGCAGTCTAATTTGCACAATGACTGTGTATATGGAGTGTACAGTGGTGGAACAGATCCTCATAAGCTACAAATTTCTGTTTTCAATAATAAGCGACGCTTGACATGGTACGAGGCGTATTCGGAAAGTAAAGTCCGATTAGATGCGAAATGGAAACCACTGTGAAAATCTGATGGAACTTTGCACAAATGTGTTGGGCAGTGTGTGTAGTGTGCATGTCGATCGCTTCACGTCGCTCTTTTCAGTCCAGAGCTCAAAGTGATTTCGTAGAAATGCCTAAAACAACAGTGTCTTCCGCCAAGTACGTAGATCTGGTGAGAGATTTCGCCTGAAGCTATGCAGCCCACGTAACATAAATGTCATGAATTCCTTCATCACGACAATTCTCAGCCGCATTCTGCAGGGCCAATGAAGACGCTCCTGCAGCGCTTTCGATGGTAAGTGTTTGATCACTCACAATACGGCCCTTAATTGGCTCCCTTTGTTGTTCATGTCTGCTCACATAAACCGCTGGCTAAGCAGACAACATTTTGGCACAAACAACAAAAGGCAAACCAGCGTAGAGAACTGGCAGAAAGCATAGGCGGCTGCTTTCTGTGGCGAACGTACTGGAAAGTTCGTACAACGCCACGACAGATATGTAAGTCGGAGAAGCGACTATTCATAGAGGTAGCTGGAAGGTGCGGCTAACTGTTGCGAATAAAAAAATTTATTGATTTTCGCTGTGGTTTTCACTTCGCGACCTATCGGACCTTACTTTCCGCACAGGCCTCGAATAAAGACCGATGAGCTGGACAGCGGAGGAGTGGAAAGGAGTGAATTGGAGTGATGAATTACTTTATACTCTAGTTATCAGATGGGAATGTTTGGGCATGGCCAATCTCTGGAGAACTTGCCATCATGTGTAGTGCCAACAGTGAAATACAGAGGAGGTTATTTTACGGTATTTGGGTGTTTATCGTGGGCTGGGTGTTGTCCCCTTGTTGCTCATAAGAAAATCGCTAAATGCGGAAGGGTACGAACACATTTTACAGCATTTTGTTTTGCGTGCAATAGAGAAACAGTTCAGAAACGTTGACTCTTTTTACCAGCATGACAATGCACCCTGTCATGAGCCAGAATCTGTGGGAAAATTTTTTGTGAGCCATAACGTTCCTGAATTGGACTGGCCTGCTCACAGTCGCTACATGAACCGTGTGGAACACCTTTGGGATGAATTACAAATTTGTCTTCGCTCCAGATCCCAGCTTCCAACATCACGACGTAACTATCAGAAGAGGCGCAGTAACGAGATATTAGGGGTATTCATAGAGGAACGTCGTAAGTGCGTGCGTCATATAGAGAGAGTAGGCATGAAAGGTACTAACATGATAAACAAATTTATAACTGTTCCGGCGTAACGACAAAGGCCGGCACGAAGATGAAGAGCGCAAGAGTGGAGTAGGCTGTGAGAAGACGTCAGCCACTAGTACGCCGACTAGGACAGCACCACGACAGGCCTTTCTATACGAAGAGAATAAGCGCCGCTCCTGGCAGCCTCGGCACGACAGTAGAAGTCGCGCACTAGCAGATCAGCACTAGCAGACCCGGACTAGAAACCACGCACTGGAAGAGAGCCACTAGAAGAGCCGTTACTTGTGATCCACATGAACTTGTGTGAATTATTTGCATGGACATTGTATATGGCGAAGGACATTGATTATTTTCATGTCACCAATTGCTAGCGACGCAAAGTTAAGATTGTGAATCTACTTTATTGTAATAAACACCATTAATGTGATTATCTCGAATTGTTCTATAGCTATCCGAGAAAGTAGCACCCTTTAGGCACCCTATAAGAGACAAGTCGGCAGGACACCACAATAAACATCGCAGGCAGGCAATTTCGATTTCCCTTGAACAGAATCAGAGCATACCACCAATCTGTACTAGCATCATTTGTAGGATATGGCGCAAAGGTTTGGACTTATAGACTGCAGCTTCTGAAGATTTACTAGTCAGAAGAGTTCAACGAGGACTGCTACTACCTTTAATGGGCGCCTACTGCACTACCCCGAAAGATGCATTCTTAGTAACTTTGCGAATACGCCCATTAGATTTGGAAATTAAGAAAAGGTGAGCACATCAGGCACCGGCAGGAGGACATATGAATTTCTCCATAACATAAAGAACGACTGAAATTGACATTTATTGAGTCGTCGAGTGGACTGATACATTACTTCACTGGTCATTTCCCGTGACCTAGGTAGCTGTGCAAAATCAAAAGACAGATTATAATACACTACTGGCCGTTAAAATCGCTACACCAAGAAGAAATGCAGATGATAAACGGGTATTCATTGGACAAACATATTACTAGAACTGACATAAGATTACATTTTCACGCATTTTGGGTGCATAGATCCTGAGAAATCAGTACCCATAATAACCACCTCTGGCCGTAATAACGGCCTTGATACGCCTGGGCATTGAGTCAAACAGAGCTTGCATGGCGTGTACAGGTACAGCTGCCGATGCAGCTTCAACACGATACCACAGGTCATCAAGAGTAGTGACTGGAGTATTGTGACGAGCCAGTTGCTCGGACACCATTGGCCACACATTTTCAATTGGTGAGAGATCTGGCCAGGGAAGCAGACGAACGTTTTCTGTATCCAGGAAGGCCCGCGCAGGACCGTTTTATCCTGCTGAAATGTAGGGTTTCGCAGGTATCGAATGAAGGGTAGAGCCACGGATCGTAACACATCTGAAATGTAACGTTCACTGTTCAAAGTGGCGTCAATGCGAACAAGAGGTGACCGAGACGTGTAACCAATGGCACCCCATACCATCACGCCGGGTGATACGCCAGTACGACGATGACGAATACACGCTTCCAATGTGCGTTCACCGCGATGTCGCCACACATGGATGCGACCATCATGATGCTGTAAACAGAACCTGGATTCATCCGAAGAAATGACGTAATGCCATTCGTGCACCCAGGATCGTCGTTGAGTACACCATCGCAGGCGCTCCTGTCTGTGATGCAGCGTCAAAAGTAACCGCAGCCATGGTCTCCGAGCTGATAGTCCATGCTGCTGCAAACGTCGTCGAACTGTTCGTGCAGATACTTGTTGTCTTGCAAACGTCCCTATCTGTTGACTCAGGAATCGAGACGTGGCTGCACGATGCGTTACAGCCATGTGGATAAGATGCCTGTTATCTCGACTGCTAGTGATACGAGGCCGTTGGAATCCAGCACGGCGTTTCGTATTACCCTCCTGAACCCAGCGATTCCATATTCTGCTAACAGTCATTAGATCTCGACCAGCGCGAGCAGCAATGTCGCGATACGATAAACCGCAATCGCGATAGGCTACAATCCGACCTTTATCAAAGTCGGAAACGCGATGGTATGCATTTCTCCTCCTTACACGAGGCATTACAACAACGTTTCACCAGGCAATGCCGGTAAACTGCTGTTTGTGTATGAGAAATCGATTGGAAACTTTCCTCATGTCAGCACGTTGTAGGTGTGGCCACCGGCGCCAACCTTGTGTGAATGCACTGAAAAGCTAATCATTTGCATATCACAGCATCTTCTTCCTGTCGGTTAAATTTCGCGTCTGTAGCACGTCATCTTCGTGGTGTAGCAATTTCAATGGCCAGTAGTGTAGTTGCACCTGCGGCAATGTGGACAAATCATTGCACTGTGCACTCTACGAAGATATAGCGGCTATAGGTCGTCAGGCATTAAATACCCTGAGGAACAAATCAACGGACGCATCTTTCACGTCACTGCGGCTGCAGTAGCCCGGAAGGCCAAGGAAGACTACGCAAGGCGCTCAACAACGCGGCAGTACGCTGCCATCTCTGCTAGACTAGATACTCTGCAGATGGAGAGAAGACAACTGATGTCGGCGACCTCTGAATGAATTTATTTTCCAAGAATCTACATTGCGTTCGTGAGAGTGAGCACGGAAGTGTGAATTCTAAGAAGTTGAAGTGAAACTTGGAACCGCTTGTAAAGTGGAAACGCTGCCGACGAGCTGCCCTGAGCTCATGGAATCCAGCAGACAGTGGCTACTGATCGGGCCTCTACGAGGGTGGATCCAGCAAAGGAAGCTAATGTGAACGGTTTAGGTGCACCCTAATAAATGAACATATACAAAACAGAATCTGTAGCACTAAAGGAGTATGAATAGTCGAGTAATTGGTTGAGGTTGTTTTTTTTTTAATTGTAGTTTTGTAGTGGGAGACAATAATGGTGGTAGTTGCATTTTTGTAGATTGAGCACTTTTTTTAATATTTATGTGGTGTCACCGCCAGACACCACACTTGCTAGGTGGTAGCTTTAAATCGGCCGCGGTCCATTAGTACATGTCGGATCCGCGTGTCGCCACTGTGTGATCGCAGACCAAGCGCCACCACAAGGCAGGTCTGGAGATACGGACTAGCACTCGCCCCAGTTGTACGGACGACTTTGCTAGCGACTACACTGACGAAGCCTCGCTCATTTGCCGAGCAGATAGTTAGAATAGCCTTCAGCTAAGTCAATGGCTACGACCTAGCAAGGCGCCATTAGTAACATTGCATGTATCTAAAGAGTCTCACTTGTATCGCCACAATCTCCAGATGTACCAAAAGGATGGATTAAAGTTAAGTATTCCAGAAGCTACGTACTTTTCTTTATAGCATTCATTACGTATCCTGTTTCAGACCTCACGCCATCCTGCTTTAACTTAGCGCGTGCCTTTCGGCTTCCTCTCATTGTGTCTAGGCTGTCTTGTCTAGACACAACAATTTAGAAGTACCAGAATCAATTCACACATATTTATTACTATCAACAAGCATATGACCGCTTGTCCTTTGGTAGCTTTCTAGATAACAGGCTGTAATGTGAAGAATGGGCTGCTATTCTTCCACGACCTTGAGACACCTCGTTAAAAGGGTGCCCTTCGGGGTTCAAGTGGTAATAAAGGGCGAAGGGTGGACACACCGCACATTAATGTCCGCTAATTGCTGTCTGGATCGTTTTGATCAGATAATACATTCGACGTAAAGTTTAATACCTGAAATTAACAATCTTTCTCGTCTTTTCAAGAGCTTTTCGAATACCGTTAATACAAGTGGATCGATCCTCTTAAAAAACTATACCTAATTCAATGTCTTTGTTGTCACGACACTTAAGAGTATTACCCGTTACAGCATTACATATTCCTCTGGCTACTATAATTTCCCGAAAACCTCGTATCAGTATCTTGAACCGTTGACGGAATGAAAGCGATGTAAGGGTAATGTTTTACGTCATCCACCTTGTAGAGAGAGGAGAAAGCCGCAGCGTAGTTCATTTAGCCGCCTTGTACTACTCTGTTTCTCTTTATATATGTATCTATCATTTACCTCCTCCTTACTAAACAGGTAATGCGATAATATGACCATGAGCGCATATGCCCAAGGAATTTGATTTTGCAAAAGACTATCTTCTCCGAAGAAAACTTTCACCGGCTGGCTGAACAGAAGTTCACAACTAGTTGTTCTAGTAACAATTTATTCTACTCCAGCACTTTCTACTTACATGGATTTTGGTTTAATACTTAACATAGTGCTATCACTCACATAACGTACGAAATGAAAAGAGGTACCACATGATTCTAAAAGTCCAGAACAAGAAGGAAATTTCCACTCTGCTGCGAAGTGTGCACCGATATGAAACTTCTTGGCAGATTAAAACTGTGTGTCGGACCGAGACTCTAACTCGGGACCCTTGTCTTCCGGGTGCAGGTTGTCTGCCATCCTTTTTTTTATTATTATTCGTTATTGTTTGTTGTATGTGGTCGGACGTCACATGACATCCATTGAAGTTCGTTGCTGATCTTTTCACTCAGTTTTTTTTTAAATTTATTTATTTATTACAGATGCGAGCCAGCTCTCTGACCGAACATGCTGAGCTACCGTGCTGTCTGCCAGCTGAGCTACCGAAGCACGACTCACGACCCGTCCTCACAGCTTTAATTCTTCCAGTACCTCGCCTCCTACCATCCAAACTTCACAGAAGCTCTCCTGCACGCATTGCAGAACTAGCGCTCCTGGAAGAAAGGATATTGCCGAGACATGGCTTAGCCACAGCCTGGGGGATGTTTCGAGAGTGAAATTTCCACTCTACAGCGAAGTGTGCGCTGATATGAAACTTACTGGCATATTAAAACTTTGTGCCGAAACGAAACTCGAACTCAGGACCTTTGCATTTCGCGGGCAAGCGCTCTACCAGAGCATTCGAGTCTCGGTACGGCGCGCAGTTTTAACCTACAAGGATGTTTCAGTCCAGAACAGATTTAGAAATTAATTAATACGGTCGCCAGGCCAACTGGACACTGCCTGTCCACTATCTGATCAATGATGCGGACAGCGATGAATACGTAACCTTCTGGCTGTACGTGTGTCAATAGAAGGTTGATACATGTTTCTGAAAACACAATACGTTACGAAATAATTTCGGGTAAAGAAAGAAATTATCTTACGTCCATGATAACCAGATATGGTAATATGCGAAAGGATAAAAAAATGGCTCTGTGCACTATGCGACTTATCTTCTGAGGTCATCATTCACCTAGAACTTAGAACTAATTAAACCTAACTAACCTAAGGACATCACACACATCCATGCCCGAGGCAGGATTCGAACCTGCGACCGTAGCGGTCGCTCGGCTCCAGACTGTAGCGCCTAGAGCTGCAAGGCCACTCCGGCCGGCGCGAAAGGATATTCAACTCGTTGTTGACGACTGACTAAAGATAAAATTACAATTAAATCAATACCATTAGCTGCTGACGGGCGTTGATATACATCAATGGGGACAGTTTAAAATGTATGCCCCGACCGGGACTCGAATCGGGGATCTCCTGCTTACATGGCAGACGCTCTATCCATCTGAGCCACCGTGGGAACAGAGAACAGTGCGACTGCAGGGATTTATCGCTGGCACGCTCCCCGTGAGACCCACATTCTCAGCTTATAGTCCACACACTACATTCGTAGTGTCCCTGCCATTATACCCGTTACTCGCGGTGGACAATCCACCGAGTCCCGTACGAGTTCAGACAAATCGTGTGCATCTGCACTGAAGAAGGTCATCAGCCGGTTAGACTTAAACGACATGAAGATGGCATCTGTTCTTTCGGACACGTTCGAAAGAACAGATGCCATCTTCATATGACTAGAGATAGTTAGTCCCCTTGTTCCGACAGTAATTTACGTAAACTCAGATTCACATTTATTTACGTGCACTATATTATTGGACATGGCAAGCTTTGAACAGAGTGTAAGTGCTATGAAAATTTTCTGTACCAAACAAGCAATTGTGGGCTTTCAACAGACTGACAACGCCGAAATACTAACCGAGCCAGTATACAATAGCATTATTGCAATAGACAAATATATGAAATACGTCAATTTCATTTATTCTTTTCTATGATTCGAAATTTCCACAATTACTTTAATTTTAAGTTACTTTGATTTACTTTGTGTTCACTCAATTGGCAGGAATCACACTGTTAGCTTCATGAGGCTACATTATTAATTACTTTCAATTTTCTATCTAGCAAACAAACAAAATTGACAATTACAGACTTTCATTACTTTTCTTATGGTATTTAAACGGCACTCGAGAATGTAATAGGTGGAAAGGAAAAACACTCTAATTAGGTGACAATTATTGAGGATATTGGCAATATCAAGTAACTACAGTCTTTACGCACAATGCGTATCATTGAAATAATGCCTCCAAAGTTTCTAATGTGAACGAAAATAAAACAACATTAGAGCTCGTTCCAGACATTAAGGCGCCGTCTTCGTTGTCGTCTACAGTGCTCCCATTGCTCCACGTAATATTGCGGGCACACCTTGATTCGCAATGACCGATTATGGGGCTGGAACTTGATGCCATTGGATCCTCTTGCATCTGCCCACACTCGTCATGCTGTTGGTGCCGCACCTCACATAGGGTGACAGTGCAAGCCTCTTTGGTATCTTCACTTTTACGTCTCACAAACAAGTCAAGTCCACCGCGCACTACGTTCTGACGTCACAGTCGCGTGCTCAGATACTGTCCCTACATTAGCCTTTACCACAGTGTAATACATGCATTCACGACAGTCTCTGGTGCACAAGTTGTCACCATTTCACAGCTGAAGCGACACTAGCGCGCCAGGCGGTGAGAAAGTACTCAGTCACATGCATCGTAAACATAATCTTTGTTTTTGTCATTTTCAACTTAATTAACGAAATAGTTGTTACACTTTTGCCGGCCGGGGTGTCCGAGCGGTTCTAGGCGCTACTGTCGCAGGTTCGAGTCCTGCCTCGGGCATGGATGTGTGTGATGTCCTTAGGTTAGTTAGGTTTAAGTAGTTCTAAGTTCTAGGGGACTGATGAGCTCAGAAGCTATGTTCCATAGTGCTCAGAGCCATTTGAACCACTTTTTACACTTTTGCGTTCCGTGGGTCACTAAATTACCAAGAGACATGAATTACCGTGAAATACTTGGAAAATCAACCGAATGACACTAATTCAATGATATAAGCTTGAGACCTGATACCGAGGAAGGCAGATTGGGTTACGATTGTGGACGGGGCCGTAATCGGTTACTGTTGGTTAGTTTATTTTTCAATCATGTACACTTTACTTGGAAACAACAACAAATAAAAAGTGACAGTAAATTAAGAAGTGTCGCACGGCTGAAGGTCTCAATGAAAACAAATTCAAAACTATTTCTCAGCTGAAGGCCGCAATAGTGATATTTTAAAAACTGTTTCACGGCTGAAGGCCTGAATAGCAATCTCTTAAGACCCAGTTAAACTACTTCAACTTGCAGTTACAGTTTTTAAAATATTCTTAAAATAACAGTCATCGAACTGTCACTGCTAGAATACAATTCACTAATTACAATTTTAGGGCAAGTAACACTCACGGCTGAAGGCCTTAATGACAACAAATTAAAACTACTTCTCGGCTGAAGGCACCAATATAAATAATTTAAAAACTGTTTCACGGCTGAAGACCTGAATTGCAATCTTTTAAGAATCAGTTAATTTCTTCAACTTGCTATTACAGTTATTAAAATATTTTTAAAGAACAGTCATCAAAATCTTACTGCTAGAATACAATTGTCTCATTAAAATTTTAATACAAACAACACTCACAGCTGAAGGCTCTAATGACAACAAATCCAAACTACTTCGCGGTTGAAGGCCCCAATAGTAATAATTTAAAACTGTTTCACGGGTGAAGGCCTGAGCCGCAGACGTTGCTCCAGGGATCGAACAGGGAAAGTCCCTGAAAACTTCGCAAGCGATGAAACAGGCAGCTAAGACTTGCATTGACTTGACGAGATGGTAACTCCAACAAGTGGGAGTTTAAACGCATGACCAATAATCACTTGCCAATTCTACCTAACGTCCAATGATCAATGCAACGATAGAATAATTAACCCAACCTGGAACCGGCAGTCAGCACTACGTCTTCAGACTCCGGTGTTTAGAGCATCTAGAAGCAGAAAGGAATCACTACTACCAGAGTAGGAAAAAAAACACCACCCAGCCCACAAATGACGGAAGCTGTCGAACTACACGCCTTACCAGACAGCAGCGGCAAGGCGAGGAAAGGTACTCTGCCGTAACACACAATAAACTCCAGGGCAGGTAACTGGGATGTTAGCGGCCACTAGGCGGGAAAAATGCCACTGGTTCAACTCCACGAATAATAGCACATAGAATGCAACAATTAATAATACAGAGTTTAAGGAAGGCTAATTAGGTTCACCTTCCCCAAACGCTCCACTCCCTGCTCCTCGTCTTGGCGACACTCTGAGCAGCAGCACGCAAGTAAATGGTGAGATCTCACAATGGTGGAGGTTTCACTACTTGAATTAAGGTGCACTCAACTTAAGCTTCCTGGGTCCGGTTGAGAACGAGGTTGTACCCCTCGCGACTACAGCCCTTCCATCCGGCAGTGCATGCATGCCGCCAGCGGTCCCTGCCTGTCCTCCCCGCTGTGTGGACCTGGCTGATCGTCCGTCCCCAACCGAACTGCCGACTCACACGACACCGAAACACCACAACGTCGCCCCATCGATAGCAACACCGTTACTAGATACCGAAAACCGCCTCTGCTGCCACCAGCGGACAGACAGCGCTTGCAAAGGCGGAGTGGCGCCAATGAACACAAGAAGAAGATGACAACCGTAACTATACCAGCTAAACGTTGCCAACCTAGCAACGGCACCAACGCGAGCCGCAGCACGGCCCAAAGATACTGCTTATTGCTGAAAAAATGCGCTGTGAGCCGTGGCGCCATAGAATAAATAGACTGTTCTGTTTGGCGCCACTGGCTCAGATGTAGTATCGTCTATCCCTTTTGCTAGCCCATTGCCTGTATCTATGAGGAAGAGTTTCTATCGAGGGGTTGTGTCCCTAGAATGGCTTTGCTTGCCGATATACTTACGGGGTTCGCTGGCCCGAGAGAGAAGCACGTAGTTTGGGAATTGGCAGTAGCGTCGCAACAAGAGGTGGTCACGAGGTCCCAGGGACTGAAGCCACGAGTTTCGCAAGGAGGGCCCGCGCTGAGCAAAGATACCGGCGCGCTGCAATGGGGTCGACTACAAACAGCAGGTTGACATCTCGTTGGTTGGTTGGCAACATTAGTATCGGACGATCGCTCGTGACCTGGCTGCCCTCTTCTACCTGGCTTTCATTCGCACCAGTCAGTAACCGCTACGACGCACCGTGGGTCCATGGAACTGGTTGCTGATAAAGGGAGGGGGGGGGGGGGGGGTAACATTCTGTAATCCTCGTGGTGATTTGTTAAGATTGTCTGCCTGCCCTGCTTATTATTTTCTGGTTTGTACCCGACCCTCAAAATTTTGCTCTGTCAGCTCTTTGGTCGTAAATATAGGCAGTTGTACTGTACCAAGACACTAGTTGTCGTTTAAAAATTAGGCCCACTATTATATGGTCTTTGCTTTCTGGTTTGTGCCCGATCATTAATGTTCTTATTTATCAGCTCTTGGTCCTAAATACAGCCGGAACAACTGTACTAAGGCACAGCTTGTTGTTCGACAAAAGACGGACCTTGTGGTTACATTTAGCTATTAACCGGTTCAATTCTTTGATTGTAATTGCATCTCACAGTCATTAGTTACAAGCTGAACAATCTGTTGTACTGAGCTGTTAGTTTCTTTGTTTTAAAGACAGGGTCATTATTGGTTTATTTTAGTTGGTCTTGTGGTTCCGCGGAGTGAGTTTTCTTCTAATAAGTGTTCACAAGTAATGTTTTAAGACGTTCCTTCAGAGCGGTCTTAATAACTGACAATCAGTTTAACTTTGAAAATATTAACAGCCAACTGTCACCAGGGCTTTAGTCAAAATAAAATTGTCAGAATGGTCGGGCTGGGATCCAGTCTCACCTTGGTTGCCGATTGAAATTAAGAGGTTTGTTGCTTTGAAGTAAGCCTTCTCATTGTCATATTGTTTGCTAATCTGTTTAACCTTTAAGCACAGGTGCGCACCTTAACCCCGAACCTTTCGACATACAACTTTCAAATTAAAATTTAACTCATCTATTTTGAGTAACTGAATCACTCTTGTCACCAATGGTGATTATATAGTTTTCATGTGTTGCAGAAGGGCGTTTAATAAGACAGACTGTGTACAGCCCGATAGTAAACAGCGCTGTTTCACCCGATAAAGGGGCGAGCTGCAGGTCCGGCCGTCTTGTAATCATTGTCATACTGTTTGCTGTTTTGCAATACAGCACTTCAGATTTCTTTTTCAAAGATTAAAAGCTTATTCAACTTAAGGTTTAAGGTCAAAAGAATATTCGAAATTTGTTCATTTTGTTAAAGAAATTTTATGCTTAAATGCTTCGATTACCTGTAAAACAAAGTTTATATATTGTTAAATAAACAGTTTGTGTGAAAAGAAAGTTACATTGGTGGGTCCTCCCTTCTACATTTTCCTTATTTCCAGTAAGTACCACGTATCACACTGCGGGCTTTCAAGCAATAAAAATAAAAATGAAATGATGTTGGTGTGGTGGCCCTCAACTACGTATCCTCCAACTCAAAGTTGCAATTGTACAAGTTTTGGATGGTTTCGTTGTCTAGGGCCTCAGATACATAGTTGCCTCATTACAGGCCAAATACTGCTGAGTCTACAATATACAATAAGAATACACACATGAATCGAATGGTCGAAGGTATCTGTCACTAGGCAATTGCGAATTATGAATGTAACATATATATTTATAAATGAAAGATTGCTATTAAATAAAATCTGCAGGTACTATCTTAACGACTTTAAACGATGAGTACGATAGTAGAAGTACTTTTGAGAACGTGGTATATTTCTGCAAAACACTTATTGGTGTCGATGATCCAGCAATTAAATAAAATATAAGTTGAATAACAGGGAAACAATAGATTCCTACTGCACGTAATTAGTTATGTTCAACAACATAGCTCACGAGATATTCACTTCTAAACGTACACTACGTCTCACTGCAGAAGCCAAGGAAATCACACAACAGCACAGATCGGCACTCCGAAATATTTCTACCCTCCGCGACCGCGCGCAGACTGCTCCACTGTCCGAGTCTTTCCGCCGACTGTGCGTCAGCCGTGATGAACTGTCCGCATAAAGCTTTCACCCCCGTGTCCTGTGCCGTACCATCCAGCACGCCGCCCTGTTCCGAACTCCCAGTGTCCTCTCTCGAAACGATTCTCTCCTCCCACTTCCATCCAGTCTCCCCATTCATGAGTGCTGTGATTAGGTAGAGCGCTCCCGCTGTATCTTCAAGCCAAAGAACAATCACAAACATAATGAAACACTTTCTAAATACTCGATTTACATTTGAATAACTTGAAATTAAATAAATATTCCCATGACTGGACCATAAAACCGCTCTAACACACACTATTAAATACTTATTAAATAAACATATATCAAAGGAATAGCAACAAAGGGTGG
Source organism: Schistocerca americana (assembly GCF_021461395.2). Taxonomy (NCBI): domain Eukaryota; kingdom Metazoa; phylum Arthropoda; class Insecta; order Orthoptera; family Acrididae; genus Schistocerca; species Schistocerca americana. The sequence goes on along the minus strand of NC_060122.1, from coordinate 744,135,897 downwards.
GCCATTAGCCTAATGTCTCTGTGTATATATCGGATATAAACAAAGACATAGGTGAATAAATATATTTATGAGCATGCTGCTACCGTTTTTTCGTGTAACTGTGGAGTACTTATGGCCTGACGCGATCGATAGTAATCGGCCAATTTGACCTCCAATAACTCATGTACTATTCAAGTTACACGCCCGTAATTTATACCAATTTAGGTTTACACTGATAGCTTTCTTTAATAAACGGCCACAACGCCCATATACACTCCTGGAAATGGAAAAAAGAACACATTGACACTGGTGTGTCAGACCCACCATACTTGCTCCGGACACTGCGAGAGGGCTGTACAAGCAATGATCACACGCACGGCACAGCGGACACACCAGGAACCGCGGTGTTGGCCGTCGAATGGCGCTAGCTGCGCAGCATTTGTGCACCGCCGCCGTCAGTGTCAGCCAGTTTGCCGTGGCATACGGAGCTCCATCGCAGTCTTTAACACTGGTAGCATGCCGCGACAGCGTGGACGTGAACTGTATGTGCAGTTGACGTACTTTGAGCGAGGGCGTATAGTGGGCATGCGGGAGGCCGGGTGGACGTACCGCCGAATTGCTCAACACGTGGGGCGTCAGGTCTCCACAGTACATCGATGTTGTCGCCAGTGGTCGGCGGAAGGTGCACGTGCCCGTCGACCTGGGACCGGACCGCAGCGACGCACGGATGCACGCCAAGACCGTAGGATCCTACGCAGTGCCGTAGGGGACCGCACCGCCACTTCCCAGCAAATTAGGGACACTGTTGCTCCTGGGGTATCGGCGGGGACCATTCGCAACCGTCCCCATGAAGCTGGGCTACGGTCCCGCACACCGTTAGGCCGTCTTCCGCTCACGCCCCAACATCGTGCAGCCCGCCTCCAGTGGTGTCGCGACAGGCGTGAATGGAGGGACGAATGGAGACGTGTCGTCTTCAGCGATGAGAGTCGCTTCTGCCTTGGTGCCAATGATGGTCGTATGCGTGTTTGGCGCCGTGCAGGTGAGCGCCACAATCAGGACTGCATACGACCGAGGCACACAGGGCCAACACCCGGCATCATGGTGTGGGGAGCGATCTCCTACACTGGCCGTACACCACTGGTGATCGTCGAGGGGACACTGAATAGTGCACGGTACATCCAAACCGTCATCGAACCCATCGTTCTACCATTCCTAGACCGGCAAGGGAACTTGCTGTTCCAACAGGACAATGCACGTCCGCATGTATCCCGTGCCACCCAACGTGCTCTAGAAGGTGTACGTCAACTACCCTGGCCAGCAAGATCTCCGGATCTGTCCCCCATTGAGCATGTTTGGGACTGGATGAAGCGTCGTCTCACGCGGTCTGCACGTCCAGCACGAACGCTGGTCCAACTGAGGCGCCAGGTGGAAATGGCATGGCAAGCCGTTCCACAGGACTACACCCAGCATCTCTACGATCGTCTCCATGGGAGAATAGCAGCCTGCATTGCTGCGAAAGGTGGATATACACTGTACTAGTGCCGACGTTGCGCATCCTCTGTTGCCTGTGTCTATGTGCCTGTGGTTCTGTCAGTGTGATCATGTGATGTATCTGACCCCAGGAATGTGTCAATAAAGTTTCCCCTTCCTGGGACAATGAATTCACGGTGTTCTTATTTCAATTTCCAGGAGTGTAGTACTAGGGACAGAAAGTTGGCTGAAACCAGACGTAAACAGTAATGAAATCCTAAACTCAGATTGGAATGTATACCGCAGAGACAGGCTGGACAGTGAAGGGGGAGGCGTGATTATAGCGATAAGAAGTGCAATAGTATCGAAGGAAATTGACGGAGATACGAAATGTGAAATGATTTGGGTGAAGGTCACGGTTAAAGCAGGCTCAGACATGATAATTGGATGTCTCTATAGGCCCCCTGGCTCAGAAGCTGTTGTGGCTGAGCACCTGAAGGATGATTTGGAAAATATTTCGAGTAGATTTCCACACCATGTTATAGTTATGGGTGGAGATTTTAATTTGCCGGATATAGACTGGGAGACTCAAACGTTCATAACGGGTGGCAGGGACAAAGAATCCAGTGAAAATTTTTTAAGTGCTTTATCTGGAAACTACCTTGAGCAGTTAAACAGAGAACCGACTCGTGGCGATAACATATTAGACCTTCTGGTGACAAACAGTCCCGAACTATTTGAAACAGTTAACGCAGAACAGGGAATCAGTGATCATAAAGCGGTTACGGCATCGATGATTTCAGCCGTAAATAGAAATAATAAAAAAGGTAGGAAGATTTTTCTGTTTAGCAAAAGTGTCAAAAAGCAGATTACAGAGTACCTGATGGCTCAACACAAAAGTTTTGTCTCAAGTACAGATAGTGTTGAGGATCAGTGGACAAAGTTTAAAACCATCGTACAATATGCGTTAGATGAGTATGTGCCAAGCAAGATCGTAAGAGATGGAAAAGAGCCACCGTGGTACAACAACCGAGTTAGAAAACTGCTGCGGAAGCAAAGGGAACTTCACAGCAAACATAAACATAGCCAAAGCCTTGCAGACAAACAAAAATTACGCGAAGCGAAATGTAGTGTGAGGAGAGCTATGCGAGAGGCGTTCAATGAATTCGAAAGTAAAGTTCTATGTACTGACTTGGCAGAAAATCCTAAGAAATTTTGGTCTTATGTCAAAGCGGTAGGTGGATCAAAACAAAATGTCCAGACACTCTGTGACCAAAATGGTACTGAAACAGAGGATGACAGACTAAAGGCCGAAATACTAAATGTCTTTTTCCAAAGCTGTTTCACAGAGGAAGACTGCTCTGTAGTTCCTTCTCTAGATTGTCGCACAGATGACAAAATGGTAGATATCGAAATAGACGACAAAGGGATAGAGAAACAATTAAAATCGCTCAAAAGAGGAAAGGCCGCTGGACCTGATGGGATACCAGTTCGATTTTACACAGAGTACGCGAAGGAACTTTCCCCCCTTCTTGCAGCGGTGTACCGTAGGTCTCTAGAAGAGCGTAGCGTTCCAAAGGATTGGAAAAGGGCACAGGTCATCCCCGTTTTCAAGAAGGGACGTTGAACAGATGTGCAGAACTATAGACCTATATCTCTAACGTCGATCAGTTGTAGAATTTTGGAACACGTATTATGTTCGAGTAATGACTTTTCTGGAGACTAGAAATCTACTCTGTAGGAATCAGACGGTCGTGAAACCCAGCTCGCGCTATTCGTCCACGAGACTCAGAGGGCCATAGACACGGGTTCACAGGTAGATGCCGTGTTTCTTGACTTCCGCAAGGCGTTCGATACAGTTCCCCACAGTCGTTTAATGAACAAAGTAAGAGCATATGGACTATCAGACCAATTGTGTGATTGGATTGAGGAGTTCCTAGATAACAGAACGCAGCATGTCATTCTCAATGGAGAGAAGTCTTCCGAAGTAAGAGTGATTTCAGGTGTGCCGCAGGGGAGTGTCATAGGACCGTTGCTATTCACAGTATACATAAATGACCTTGTGGATGACAATGGAAGTTCACTGAGGCTTTTTGCAGATGATGCTGTGGTGTATCGAGAGGTTGTAACAATGGAAAATTGTACTGAAATGCAGGAGGATCTGCCGCGAATTGACGCATGGTGCAGGGAATGGAAATTGAATCTCAATGTAGACAAGTGTAATATTCTGCGAATACATAGAAAGATAGATCCCTTATCATTTAGCTACAAAATAGCAGGTCAGCAACTGGAAGCAGTTAATTCCATAAATTATCTGGGAGTACGCATTAAGAGTGATTTAAAATGGAATGCTCATATAAAGTTGATCGTCGGTAAAGCAGATGCCAGACTGAGATTCATTGGAAGAATCCTAAGGAAATGCAATCCGAAAACAAAGGAAGTAGGTTTCAGTACACTTTTTCGCCCACTGCTTGAATACTGTTCAGCAGTGTGGGATCCGTACCAGATAGGGTTGATAGAAGAGACAGAGAAGATCCAACGGAGAGCAGGGCGCTTCGTTACAAGATCATTTAGTAATCGCGAAAGCGTTACGGAGATGATAGATAAACTCCAGTGGAAGACTCTGCAGGAGAGACGCTCAGTAGCTCGGTACGGGCTTTTGTTACAGTTTCGAGAATATACATTCACCGAAGAGTCAAGCGGTATATTGCTCCCTCCTACGTATATCTCGCGAAGAGACCATGAGGATAAAATCAGAGAGATTAGAGCCCACACAGAAGGATACCGACAATCCTTCTTTCCACGAACAATACGAGACTGGAATAGAAGGGAGAACCGATAGAGGTACTCAGGGTACCCTCCGCCACACACCGTCAGGTGGCTTGCGGAGTATGGATGTAAATGTAGACATGTCGATCGACGAAATCGGATGAAGCGTTTAAATTTTGGAAATTCGTTGCTGGGTGTTACGTGTATAATTTACTGTCAGATACTAAACTTTAAACTAATAAAGATATTGAAAAACTTACTACACCATCAGAATCGTCGTGCAAATAACAGTAATGCACATGTTTCTTTTGAAGTACTGGGTATTAGAAGTACCGGTGTGTACAGCAATCTGGACGACCACCTCTGAAGGTCTCGCTGTACGGTGGTACAGCATGTAATGTGTGGTTTTCATGAGCAATAAAAAGGGCGGAAATGATGTTTATGTTGATCTCTATTCCAATTTTCTGTACAGGTTCCGGAATTCTCGGAACCGAGGCGATGCAAAACTTTTTTTGTTGTGTGTAGTTCAAAATGTGTAACTATTTGATGCAGATACGGACTTTGAAAAGTGACCATTCATATTTAAAATCGTACCACGATGATTCAAAAGGTAATTTGTCCTTCACACTTTGCATATAAAGGGCTCCTACTATAATTTGAAGTTATAATTTAAAAGAAATAACGATCTGACAGACCTTTGCCGTGTAATCTGTGTTTCCTAAGTGAAAGCATACTTGATTTAGCTTCCAGAAAGCAACAGAAACAGTAATTGTAATACCTATTGCAAGTATCAATAACTGGATCATAAAAAAAGACTTAATCGGCCATATCTTCCAACCAGCAATATCAGTCACAAAAAAAGCTTACGAGCTTACGTTCCTGACGTTTCGGAAATGATACAAAGAATAATGGCCCCTTTTGTTAGTTTCTTCGTCGTCACAAAATTTTCGGAATATCGTATGCTTAGAAGATCTTTGATGTGACAAGCCTTATGACACAAGTAAATAAGTGCCTCACTGTATGGAAAAAACAGCACAGTTACGGAACACAATAGGCAAGAATATTTACACCAATCTTCAATCTTTTTTCAAGATATTTATACTCTAATCACATGGCTGGCGCGATTCCGATAGGGAAGTCAGCTTACAAAACTATAAAGAACTCTAACTTTCAAAACAACCGCTGAATGACTTCCCAAAACATGGCGACTACTAGTACGGCTTGGCACCACAAGGAGCGCTGAATAACGTGCCACAGCTTTTCTATATATTCTGTCTCTCTTTGTCTAATACGTGTAGCCACGACTCTCTCTGGTGCGAAAGTTGATACCATTTCATAGTTGGAGCGACACCAGCGCCCCAAGCGGTGAGAAAGCAGTCAGTCAAATGCTTTGTAAGCATAATTTTTTTTGTAATTATTTTCTTCTTAATGAACGAAAAATGTGAGAACCGTTTCGTTAATTAAATAGAAAATAATTAAAAACAAACGTTATTTTCGTTAATTAAATAGAAAATAATTAAAAACAAACGTTATGCTTACGACACGGGTGACTGACTGCTTTCTCACCGCTTGGAGCGCTAGTGTCGCTCCAACTGTGAAACGGTAACAATTTTCGCGCCAGAGAGAGTCGTGGCTACTTGTACTAGACTGAGTAAAGACTTCTTTCCCTAACGGCATTGACCTAGAATAAATACATCATAATACAAAATAGTTCGTATGGGCTACAGCACATACCACATTTCAGTTAACACGTATTTTCCACTGATTTACAAAATAAACAAGTACATCAAATTTACAGATAATAATAATTCTAGCTAGCATGTCTGTATTACAATGCCATCTCTCTCTCTCTCTCTCTCTCTCTCTGTCACACACACACACACACACACACACACACACACACACACACACACACTCACACACACACACACAAGGGGCACACACTGAAGCATTCGATGTCCACTTTTCTCCAATGATCGTCGTTCCGTGCAGTTCCATCCTTGGAAAATTCACTTTTATTTTTATTAAGTGTACGGTTTAATGTGCTGTACCCCTGTTAGAACAACCCGATATTACTAATTAATTTCCCGAGTGTTTATTCTACCACTGCAATAGCACTCGTACTCCGCTACGAGGCAGCACCAACAGCTGCTACCACCACTGCCGGGGCAATCCAAATGAAAATGAGAGGCTACAAACGATGTGGGACGCAATATTCAGTGCGTTCGCATGGGGGAAAAAAAGGAGCTACACGCAGAACTCCGCAATTATTTTCGCACAAAACGAAAGGCGGCGTAGAATGTGTGTATAGGTGTCGGGGCAGGGAGCGGGCCTGCCCGGCGCGGAACGAATAATCGACCGCGCACACTGCTCATCAGTGGCATTAGCGGCGCGTATTCAATTCGAGCGACAAATCCCCATTTTGCGGGGCTCGTAGTGACATGCAAATTAGAGGGTGGGCCCGGCGCCAGCTGCCTGCGGAATCTATTTATCCCCCACCATTACGGTCCGGTCCGGACTGATGACGTGGCGGCGGCCGGCGGTCGCTAATGCCATGAAAACGCGCTGCCGTGCGCGTCCTTAACCAGCGGTATGACGGCGCGAAATGATCATTGGTGGTGCGTCTGCGTTGGGCGCGGCCTGTCCAATCGGCATATGATCTCTGTCGAAATCGAAATTCCGGTTGGCTACCACTTAGACAACCGTCACTTCGGTCTCCACCGACCTGTTTTGATGTCCCGTAAATCTCGTCGATATTCTTCTTGCGGTATCCTCCCTGTTATTATTGGTGCTCTAAAGAGTTACAACGGCTATCCAGAATGTAACAGACGTTTTGGTCATCGCGGCGGCGGCCGGGGCTACAGTCGCTATCTTGGTGCAATTACGTTCATACACTCAATACGCGTCCACCGTGGTAGCGTGTGATCTCCGTGTCTCTACCCCTCTGCTTTCTATGAATTCTTAAAATGTGTGCTGAAAAAGAAAATCTCGCCAGTTACAAGGTGCTTCTGTGATTGGCTTTTTGTTGGTAAAAAACTGCAAACCCGTCAGTCATAGATCCTGGGGCGCTGACAGGGCACGTCTGCTCCAACTTTATAAGGCCTTTGTGCGACCTCGACTGGAATACGGATGTCAAGCTTATGGCTCTGCAAGACCTTCCTACCTCAAAATGTTGGATGTGATTCACCATGAGGGTATTAGGCTTTCAACGGGGGCTTATCGCACGAGTCCGGTTGCTAGTCTGTGTGTCGAGGCGGGAGAGCCTCCGCTGTCCATTCGGCGTCTTCTCCTCGTGGTACGGCACGCGTACAGGACCAAGTCCACTCCTCTTTCATTGGCGTCCGACACTTTTTCCCAGCCGGCACTGGCACGTCTCTTCCGCCACCGTCCGGCGACAACAAAGCCGTTTGGCATCCGTGCAAAGGAGAGTCTCGAGTCGGTACACCTGGAGGGCATTAAGGTCCTCCACCAGGAATGGAGTAGGGGATCTCCCTGGCGACTACAAAGGCCAAGATTACTTCTTGATCTGGCTGCTTACAGGAAGTATTGTACCCCGGACCACCTTTTTAAAATTAAACTTACTGAGATTTTAGAACGCCATTCCGATTTTACTACTGTTTACACGGATAGTTCTAAACAGGGGGATTTTATGGGCTGCTCTGCTGTGTTCCCCGATACTGTCCATCGGATAGGGCTCCCAGAGCAGTTCTCAGTTTACTATGCAGAACTGTTTGCCATTCTGCAAGCATTAGAGCATATGCGCCGACATCGTGGCACGAAATTCATCATCTGCTCCGATTCCCAAAGTGCTCTACACGCTCTTGAACAGATGTACCCAGCAGATCGGATGGTGCATGAGGTGCAGGACGCACTCCTGATCTTGCAACAGCAGGGTAAGGATGTGATTTTCTGCTGGGTTCCAGGGCACATAGGGATTCCTGGAAATGAACTTGCAGATGCGGCTGCCAAGGAGGCTTGCTCCATCACACCTCCTGCTCGCTGTTCCGTCCCCCTGCAGGCCATTACGTCTTTCGTGACTCGGAAGGTCATGCGTTGGTGGGAGGCTCAGTGGCTGGACGTGAGGGATAATAAGTTGCGAGCGGTGAAGGATTCTGTCCGACCGTGGCTTACCTCCTTCCGACCACGACGAGCTGAGGAAGTAGCCCTTACACGGATTAGAATAGGACATTGTCCATTGACACATGGTTTTCTGTTACGTCGTGAGGAGCCACCAACGTGTCAGACATGTGGGACACAGCTGTCGACACGACATATTTTAACTGAGTGTGTTTTATATGCGGGTTTGAGGGAAGATTTAAGTTTCCCACCAGACCTGCCCTCTATTTTAACTAATAATGAGGCGAGTGTGGCTAGAGTTTTACGTTTTTGTGTGATGTCTGGACTTCTTCCCAAAATATTGGGATTGAGATCTTAATGTGCTGTCCAGTGGTTTGGTCACCCATTATTTTTAAGTGGTCACTCAGCCACCGTTACTTCCTTTTCCCTGTTTGTACTGCTCTTTTATTTTTAGTTTTATCTCCCTGTTTTGATGTGCTGTGTCCAATCTTGCAATTTGAACAATACCACTTCTCTCACGATTCGGCTCTGAATTGAACTTTTGGGAACGGGCGCTGATAACCTCGCTGTTGTGCGCCCTAAAACACTAATCATCATCATCATCATCACCAGTTGAAATTTATGGCGACCTCAGTGATATGTAGCGAACAGCATTAATGCCTGAAAGCCGAGTGATGCAGTGGTGGATTGATTTTAAAAATAGCCGTACCAATGATCAGGATGAGGACCGCAGTGGTAAGGCCTAGCCTTGTGACTGAAGAACTGGCGATGAAACTCAACGACAAAAATCGTGAAAATCGTCATTTCACGACTACGTAACTTTGGCAACATTTTCCTCAAATTGCACGGAGTTCGGTGCGTGAAACTGTGGCAGAGAAGCTCGTTTACCACAAGTTTTGGGCTAGGTGGGTACCAAGAATCCTAACGAAAGACCACAAAGAGCAGACTGGCTGCAGCACTGATCTTCCTCGAAGATTACGAGATAAATGGTTACAAAGTGATCGATCGTACCGTAACTGGGGACGAAACTTGAGGGACGTATGTCAATAATTGTGAAACAAAACGGCGGTCGATGGAATAGGGACACACAAATTCTCCCAAGAAACCAAGATGGTGCCTGCAAACGCTGTCAGAAAGAAAGATCGTGGCTTCTGTGCTTGGGATTTTAAGGGAATGATACTCGATGATTTCCTTGAACGTGGCACAACAGTTAACATAGGTATTGTCAAACACCGATGAAATTAATGCAGGATATACAAAACAAGAGTCGGAGAACGCTTTCTATTTTCACGACGACGCACGTCTGCACACTGCCAATTGTACCCCAGAGCTCTTACCGGCTTTTGAATGGGAGGTGTTTGATCATCCATCACATAGCCCGGAATTGTTGTCGAGCGACTAACACCTCTTCCCAGCAACGAAGACATAGCTCACTTCACAACACTTTGATACTGACGCCGGTATAAATCAGTGGTTTCAATCACTGGCAGTTTTCTACAGAGACGGTGTTAAAAAACTTGTGCCACTGTATGATAAATGCCTCAGTCTGAATGGCGATTACGTAGGAAAATAATTTAAGAGTGTACCTTTAAAATGTGTATAGTAAAACTTTTGTTTCTACATATTTTCTATTTTTTATTTCAAAACGTATGTAACTTCCTGCATAGCCTAATTATTAAGAAAAAAACACAGTTGTTTTTCTTATTACAGAAGTTTGTTCGTCCAGGTCACATAAAAATGTGCAATGATTACCAGTTTCAGAGAAATTAAATCACCATCTTCAGCTCATTGACCCTGTAAAAAATTTTTTGTACAAATCGTCTGAAGATGGCCATTTAATTTCGCCGAAACTAGTAAACATTTTGCGTTTTGATGCGATCTGGGCGAATAAATTTCCGTAATAAGAAGAAAAACTGTGTTTAGATTCTGAGATCGCCTCCAATACAGCTGAAAATGTCAGGATTCATCATAGTTATTAAGGAGTAACACCACTATAACGTCCTAAAAATAATCTCTCTTGATTTTTTTTTTTCGGAAGGAAAGGTGATAGAGAAGTAATACTTAGAGTAGTTACTGAGCGTATTTTTAAGCATATTACAAAAAAAAAAAAATTTTCGAAAATATGAGAAAATTACGACATTGCAGCAATACTCCCGAGGCATGTTGAATTTGAGGCGATCTGAGGCACGTACTGTAACTGGTGAAAATTTGAACCCGGAAAAAAATTAAAAATTTGCTTGAGTGTAGCTAGTGAACATAGGGGATTTTAGAAATGTTGATTTTTTGTAATTATCGAGTTCAATTTTCACCAAAAAATGACAGTCATTTGTTAATAAATATTGTTTGAATTAACTAATAGAAAAACCTCTATGTGGTTCACTTTGAAATATTATTTCAAAGCTGTGGTTAAATATTCAAATAGAGATATTGAAAATTGTTGGAGTTACGTTCCATGCCGTTGTGAAAAATCAAATTCCGAGAAAAACACGTTTTAAGATTTGAAATGTGTTTCAGACATGACCAAATAAAAAAATTCTACTTTTAGAAAAGGCACACCGTTAGTCTACTAACCCAGGAATGGCCTTTCGCACAGATACCGTGCGATCGAAGTCACATCCGCTACTTTATCATAGAACGATTGAAATATCACTCGTAGCAATTCCATGAACCAACAAATCTTTACAGTAGCGCGTAGTCCTACTCCAAACAGGCGCGTTGCTAGGACAATTCGTCGGTTGATTTCGTATGCGTTCAGCATAAACTTACTACAGGGTGACAGTTACTGAACTACATGAAATAAAATCGACATAACTTCTGAACGGTTTGCTTTAGGACGTTCAAACTGCGCGGTTGACCGTAGGGCATGATGGGAATTAGTACGCGCATGCGCGTTTGGTTTAGCGACGAAGCCCACTTTCATCTGGAAGGGTTCGTCAATAAGCAAAACTGTTGCATTTGGGGCACTGAGAACCCGCATTTCCCGATCGAAAAGTCTCTTCACCCTCAACGGGTTACAGTGTGGCGTGCAATGTCCGGTCACGGAGTAATAAGTACGATATGACATGGTGGCTACCGAACGGTACGTGAAGGTTTTGGAAAATTATTTCATCCCCATTAGCCAGAGTGCCCCTTAGTTCGAAAAAAAAAAATGTGGTTCATCCAAGACAGCACTCAACCACATCGAAGCATGAGTGTGTTTGATGTCCTGGAGAGGCAGTTTGGGAACCACATTATGGTTCTGGGTTACCCAGAGGCCACTGACATAGGCCTCTACTAGCTGCCGGATCTAATCACATGAGACGTCTTTTTTTGGGGCTGTATCAAAGACAAGGTGTACAACTATGACCCCAAAACCATTGCTGAGCTGAAAAGAGCCAGTCAGTAAGTCATCAGCAGCATCAATGTTCCCACACTTCAGCTAGTCATGCAGAATTTCGCTATTCTACGCCACGTTATCGCCAACGATGGCAGGCATATCGAACATGTCGTAACTTAAATCCGAATATCTGTAGTGACGTTTACATGTTGAGTAATGTGTTTGCACGCTCTAGTTCTTTTTTTTCCGTAGAGTTCAGTAATGGTCACTATGTACCTGTTATAATAACTTCTGGGCAGTTTGGACAAGCAATGATTATTGTGAAGCCTAAGCCTCTAAGTCTTCGTTCTTGCCAACGTGATGGCTGCACTACACGTTTTACGTTTCACGCGTTGAGAAATAACTGAGAACCTGGCAAAAAAATTTATAACTATACAGCTCAGTCCGTAATGCATATCAAAATCCTGATAACTGTCTTTCAGTTCCTTAACAGAGGCCCTGACTTTTTGCCAAATGCTCTCAGCCTCATATCCATTCTTTGCACGCTATGATGACATACTACTTCGACGCCGCGTTTGATTGAAGTTTTCATACCTTTTCTGCCCAAGTACACTTTTTACTTGAAAGACGAAACTGTACACTATAAGATCACAATGAAATTGTCAAAAGTCAGTACTGCATACAAAAATCAAGACTCTAAGCGAAAGAACTGTCTTTTCCGTACACGTACGCCAGGCTAACATTACAAGGGGTATCGAGTTGCCGGCCGGAGTGGCCGAGCGGTTCTAGGCGCTACGGTCTGGAACCGCGCGACCGCTACGGTCGCAGGTTCGAATCCTGCCTCGGGCATGGATGTGTGTGATGTCCTTAGATTAGCCAGGTTTAAGTAGTTCTAAGTTCTAGGGGACTGATGACCAAAGAAGTCCCATAGTGCTCAGAGCCATTTATTTTTGGTATCGAGTTGGCGCAGGTAGTCCGTTTCGGGTCATCCGAGGCGCTAGAGGAGGAGCTCCGAATTCCATAGGAAAATTTATTTTTTTCGGTGTTAGACTTCTTGCCACATTCATTAGAAGGTTTGAAGTACCTTTAAAGACAATAAAAATAATTTTTTGAAAATTGTACAGTGGTTTTGTTGTGATTGAAAATTCGCAAATTTTCACAAACACAACTTTTATTTGTGTAACTTTACAAGGCTGATGACTGAACAACAAAAATAAATGTAACAATAACGATGCTAGTAAGGCCTCCTAATGGAGGCAAACAAGAGTTCACCTCTAATTTTCCACAAAAGTTCGTGGTAACACACACAAACTAGTAAAAGTCCAATTCAGAGATGAAGACGTAATCTTCCGCGGTTGAAGTCCACGAGGTCGGCTTCCGGAGTGAACCGAACTTCGGGGCTGGTTCTAGCCCCTAAATAGCTGTCTGCAGCCAATCAGGTTTTGTCGTAGTGATACTTCCTGCAGGCCGTGGCTCGAGCTCCCCCTCCAGGTAGTAGTGCTCGGAATGTTTGTTTCCATTATCTCGTATGTAAATAGCCGATGTATACCATGGTGCTTTTGGTATGCCTTGGACATAGACAACCCCGTCCTCTGTGGTGTAATATGGGTTGCCGGCCCTCAGGGACTACCTTGGCTCTGGCATAACAGTGCTATCCCGTAAATGATTGAACACATCGCTATCAAGTTTACTTTCAATTCATTCTCATTTATTGTTCATGAAAACTGTCGATGCTCAGCTTGCTTTTTTGTTTCTATTTCTTGACTCATGAGCTTTCTGACTGGTTCGATGCGGCGTGCCACGAATTTCTCTACTGTGCCAACCTCTTCATTTCAGAATAGCACTTGCAACCTACATCCTCAATTATCTGCTGGATGTATCGCAATCTCTGTCTTCCTCTACAGTTTTTGCCTCCTCAGCTCCCTCTAGTACGAGGGAAGTCTGTCCCTGGTCTTAACACATGTCTTACAATCCTGTCCCTTCTCCTTGTCAGTGTTTTCCACATATTCCTTTCTGATACGCCCGTTAAACCCACTAGGCAGAACAGGTAATTAAGATTGTGGAAAGGGCCAAATAGGTTGTGGTCAGTTTCACCTTCTAATTGTAATTTATTGTAATTAAATAACACTTTTACAACCAAATCGGCACATAGCCGGACCTTTACCGAATGGATCTCTTTCACGGCTGAAGGCTTACAAATAAGAAATCTTGACGAATCAACAAGATAAAAATCCAATTAAGATAGCAATAAAATAATTCAAAAAAACATCACAGCAAGTAGATAGAATAAACATATGCAAAGTGCAATACCAATGGCTGAAGGCCACAATTAAGTTTCAAAAGTTTAAAATATATTACCATAATATTTTAAAGGCAGGAGGCCGCAATGTTTAAGCTTGAAATATAAATTTAAGAATTAATTTTGCAAATTTTTTAAGAAAAAAGAAAAAATAAACATAAGCCTTAAATTTTAAGTAGCTGTAAACAGATAATTAAACACCGGTGGCTCTCAGAAGCCTCCAGGGAGGTCGGTCTGCCCTCGTTCATTTAGGCGAGACAGATGGTGAGCCCAACTTCACATGATCCGTCGAAACCCAACCAGGAGACAGCCACGGACCGACCGACACAACGACATGCTTCCCGTCAATCAGTACATAGAACACAAACAGAAAAGGTTACAAACGTCATAACCCACAATCGAGTATGTTTTAGCTGTCAAAATTACACACCATGTTGGACAACGACAACAGGTGAGGAAACGACGCTGCCTGAAATTACGTTAGTAACCAGAGTAGGTAACCGGAACACTAACGGCCACAAGGTTGAAAATTCCACTGGTGCACTCTAATTGTAGACAACCAAAATAGTTAATTGCACCTCATGGCGGCTAAATTTCAGCAATACAAACACTCTGTGTAGCTCACAGGAAAACCTCCCCTACAGCAAACCACCGAAAAGAACCACACAACATAAATGGACGTGGCTTGGATACTTAAAACACCACTTAACTTAGACGTCCTGGGTCGGTGAGCCCACGAAGCTCGTAACGATCGGACAGCTCCACACACGCTCCGACTCTGCGCAGGGACCGGCAGCGGACCCAGCCAACTGCACCGCAAGGAGATCCTCCTCAGTCCGCACCAACCGAACGACTGCCTGCTGCTCCATCGCAACTGCACTGCTGGTGCGTCTCCCACTCACTTCCAGACACACGAAGGCGGAAGTACTGGCTCGGACCCAACCACGCAGAGGAAACACGCCCACTGGCTAAACAACATCCCTGCACCAGGAAAGGACCGGCCCAAGTTCCACAAGATGGTAACTGAAAGGGCCCAGAAGCGCTCAGAGAACCAGTTACAGGTCGGCCGATGAGACGACCGACCTCTCAGAGCCAGCTTGCCGAAAACATTTAAAATAACTTGTCAAGAAAATACACACACACGCCGGCCGCGGTGGTCTCGCGGTTGAGGCGCTCAGTCCGGAACCGCGTGACTGCTACGGTCGCAGGTTCGAATCCTGCCTCGGGCATGGATGTGTGTGATGTCCTTAGGTTAGTTAGGTTTAAGTAGTTCTAAGTTCTAGGGGACTGATGACCTCAGAAGTTAAGTCCCATAGTGCTCAGAGCCATTTGAACCATTTGAACCACACACACACACACACACACACACACACACACACACACAGCCGACTCATGAACGATCGCGAACCAAAACGCGTCGTCCGGTAGGACGACCGACAGACGATCCAGCAAGACCGTGGCCCGGCTCAAGTGATGCGTGGCGGCAATGGTCGGGCGAGCCATGTCGGCGCAGACCTCGCTGCTGCTCCAACCTGACTGCACCAGTGCCGCATTTGCAACTCCCCCACTGGCAGGTGCGGACTGCGCTCCAGATGCATTCCAACCGACTGGCAGAACCGAACTCGCGACCCGACCTCGCAATCCGAACTGACTTACGACAGACAACGACCGGGAAGTAATAGCATTCCAGCAAAGATAACACGACAGGGAATATATCGATACGCGCTGCTAACGCCGGTCACCGGTCAGGCAAAGCAGCAACTCAGTGACAGTAGTAATTTAAATTAACGTAGTGAGGTGGAAGTACGTTAAAAATAGCGTGTAAAATACATGATAGCGGGAGCACGAGCCATGCACGGCTCACTTTCCTCTCCGATTCTGCGCAGAACCTACTCATTCCTTAGCTTCTCAGTCCACCTAATTTTCAACATTCGTCTGAAGCACCACATCTCAAATGCTTCGATTCTCTTCTGTTCCGGTTTTTCCATAGTCCATTTTTCACTACCATACAATGCTGTGCTCTAAAAGCATCTTCTCAGAAATCTGTTCCTCAAATTAACGCCTACGTCTGATACTAGTAGTCTTCTCTTGGACAGGAATGCCCTTTTTGCCACTGCTAATTTGCTTTTGATGTCCTCCTTTCTCCGTCCGTCATTGGTTGTTTTGCTGCATAGGTAGCAAAATTCCTTAACTTCATCTGTTTCTTGCCCATCAATCCTGATGTTAAGTTTCTCGCTCTTCTCATTTCTGCTATTCCTAATTACTTTCGTCTTTCTTCAATTTACTCTCAACCCATGTTATGTACTCTTTAGACTGTCCATTTCATCCAGCAGATCATGTAACACTTCTTCACCTTTACTGAGGATATCAATGTCATCAGCGAATCGTACTGAACGTTTTTGTATTTCCTTCTTTCATCGATCAGGTGAAGTATTTCTCCTGTTACCCATCGTTTCTTTGCAGTTACCTTCTTTGTACCTATGTTTTTCTTTCCAGCTTCTGTGATTGCCCTTTTCATAGATGCCCATTCTCTTCAAATATACTGCCTACTGAACTGTTCTTTATTGCTGTATCTACAGCTTTAGAGAACTTCAAGAGTATCTCGCCATTCCTTAGTACTTCCGTATCCCACTTCTTTGCATATTGGTTCTCCTTGATAAATCTCTTAAACATCAGCGTACTATTTATCACTTCTACATTGTGATCTGAGTTTATATCTGCTTCCAGGTAAGTCTTACATTCCAGAATCAGATTTCGGAATCTCTGTCTGACTATGATGTAATCTAACTGAAATCTTTCCGTATCACCTGGTCATTTCCACGTATACCTCCTCCTCATGTGATTCTTGAACAGAGTATTCGCTATTACTAGCTGAAATTTGTTACAAAACTCAATTAGTCTTTCTCCTCTCCCATTCCTTGTCCCAAGTCCATACTGTCATGTAATCTTTTTACTACTCCTCCAATAAAACTGCATTCCAGTCCTCCATGGCTCTTAGATTTTCATCTCCGTTTGCATGTTCTATCACCCTTTCAGTATCTTCATATACTTTCTCTATCTCTTCACCTTCAGCTGGCGACGTCGGCATGTATACCTGAACTATCGTTGTCGGTGTTGTACTGCTGTCGATTCTGATAAGAACTACGCTCTCACTGAACTGTTCACAGTAAAACACTCTCTGCATTATCTTCCTATTCGTAACGTATCATTCTACCGTTACGCCATTTTCTGCTGCTGCTGATATTACCCTATACTCATCTGACCATAAATCCTTGTCTTCTTTCCATTTCACTTCACTGACCCTTACTATATCTAAATTGAGCCTCTGCATTTCCATTCTCAGATTTTCGAGCTTCCCTACCACACTCAAGCTTCTGACATTCCACGCCCTGACTAGTAGAACGTTATCCTTTCGTTGGTTATTCAATCTTTTTCTCATGGTCAGCTCCCTCATGGCAGACCCCTCCCGGAGATCCGAATGGGGGTGCATTCCGGAAACTTTTGCCAATGGAGAGATCATCATGACACTTTTTCAACTACAGGCCACATGTCCTGTGAATACACGTTTTGTGTCCTTAATGCAGTGGTTTCCATTGCCTTCTGCATCCCCATGCCGTTGATCATTGCTGATTCTTCCGCCTTTAGGAAGTTTCCCACCCCAAGGGCAAGAGAGTGCCCTGAACCTCTGTGTGCTTCTCCGCCGTCTTTGACAAAGTCGTTGGCAGAATGAGGATGACTTCTTATGCCGGAAGTCTTGGGCCGCCAATGCTGATTATTAATCAGAATTTAAGTGGTGGCGGTTTCGAATCCGGGAGCGAGGACAGTATGAATCAAAGTCACTACCCTTTCTTTTTATTTCAATATTCTGTAAAATAAAATTTTAAAAAAGCAAAAATACGGAGGAGATCCGAACACGGTACCTCCGGCGTGGTAGCTGTACTCCTTCTTTTTCTTATATATAGTAGAGTGGTCGGGTTTGAGCTGGTGGAGATAAGGTGGGCAGGGGTCGAAATCCGAGACCTGGCCACGATCCCTCCCCCTTCCCATCCCCGACACACTCCCCTCTAGTTTTTTTTATTTATCATTTATTTATTTATTTTACCGGAAAAAGGGTAAGTACACAAAATATCTTTATTTGTAGTAGCATAAATACAACAGAAATTCTATCCTTCAGGCCTAATCAACACGAGACATTACACTCTAACAGGGCGAACAAAATTCTTTATTAACAAAGTGTCGAAAAAAAAACAGTAGTACTGAAGTAAGCTAAAAGGTGTGAGGTCAGAGGGAGAAAGGGGAAATAAGGCGGGGTATGATAAGACTTGCAGGCACCTGCTCGGCAGATTGAACGTGGAGGCAAAGTGGGCAGGTCAACATGCAAGGCCTGGTCTCGGTGTCCGCGACACCTCTACCGGGAAGAAGCTCCCGATAGGAGCGTAGAAGCCAAGGAGGAGCCGACAGTAGAGTTGGGGGAATGACCAGCGTGCTCTGGTATAGTGCGTAAAAGAAAGGGGCTCGTGTCCACGCGCCTACTACTCTGTGGGTTACAATGTAGACGTGTAGCGTGGAGAGACTAAGATGTTAGCAGGGAAGACGGGAGTGTCGTCAGCGTGTGGCACCACCCAGCTGAGTGGGGGTTACGTAAATATCGCGTGTAGATAATTGGCGAAGAAGGCGGTGCTCGACTTCACTGTGAGCTGTTTGTAAGTACTGTCAGAAGTCAAGGCGTGATTTGTCGCCATCATTACACACGTAGCTGATCGTCCACGCCTTGACCCATACAATCACATGATTTTTGGTGTATCCTCAGGGTGGATAAAAGTCCATGGGTCAATCGAATCCGGCGGAACGCGGAGGCAACAGGCAACGAACTGTCGACGAAGTTTCCAGACGTTACTGGTGGCAGCACAAGCCAGTTGGAGGGCGCGTTAGCCACGAGGTGGCAAATTGGACAAAGCGGAGAGTCCGTTAGTCCGATGGCGTGGAGACGTTGATTTGTGCCGAATTTGCCACATGCGACGTGGTACCATGTTGTCCGGACATTGGAGGGAAGGAAACGTTGGTGGATATGACACCAAACAGTGGGCCATCGCGCCGATGGATGTTTGACTTCGATGTTGTTGCTGGATGTGTAACGAAGCAGAGGGTTGTAAAAATCTTGAGGCCGAGGAAGACGCGTGCTTGGTAAGTGACGATGAGCATAGCTGAAGTCGACGACGAAATCAGAAACGTGCGTCAGATGGTGCTTGATGTGTCCGACTGGTACTGGTGGTGCTATGGTCGCGGGCATAAGAATTTCCAGCAAGCTGCGCGTAAGGGAGGTGCCCCCGTTCTACAGCTTGTGCATGGTGGACATGTACAAGGACGCCGCTCAGAGTAGCACATTGACAAAGCCGAGGTCTCCCGCTCGCGGCGGGAGGGTGAGCGTTTAGTAACGGACCTTAAAGAGTGTATCGGCCGTAAGAAAGTATCCGAACGCAGCCTGGAGGCTGCGGCCTGTAGTTGATGGCACCCGGAGTACCTGTGCGATGTGGACATTTCTGGACGCTACATGCTGACTGAGGTATTCGGCACATTGTAAAGAATCGAGTAGCTGGAGGAAATTTTTTCACACCTCCGTGTGGATAATTTGGAGTGTACGTCGAAAATTGATGGCAGCGGAGCGGCGCACGGTGGAAGTGAAAATGATACCAAGATATCGTACTTTCTGTACACATGGAAGAGGTGCTAAGTCGTCGCGTGAGAGGCCGCGTCCAATGGACGTCGCCGTGGATTTAGCCACATTCATGTTACTGCCCGCTGCAGTTCCGTACGTTGATATCAAATCAAGCACCGTTTGTGTTTCATTTCGTGAGTGGACCAAGAGGAGGAGGTCGTCCGCATACGCACGACTCCGAAAACTGTGCAGTCGCAAAGTGAGACCAGAAAGGTGGCTCGTCAGACTCCCGATGAGTGGTTCCAGGTTTATGGCATAGAGTAGGGTCGAAAGTGGGCAACCATACCTTATGGAACGCTGGATCGTCACTGGTCCCGCGACACGGCCACTGACCTGAATCAGCGATTCGGCGATGCCGTAAAGGCGCCGTATAACATAGATAAAAGCGGGTGGAAAACCCATTTGGCTCATTACTGAGAACATAAAACGATACCGCACCTTGTCGAATGCGCTGCCAAAATCAATGGCAGTCACCGCGACGCGGGGTCTGCACGCCGCTGCCAGTGCAATTAAATCACGACATTCACCTGTGGCCGGAGTTGTCTGTTCTGGGGACAGAATGCAAGGCAGGATGTTGCGGCATAGCGTAGCCCGGAGTCGTGCAAAAATTTTATAGTCTGCGTTAAGCAGAGTTTGGGGACGGCAATGTGCTGTCGTCAATCCCGGTGTCGGTTTGTGGATGGGTGTAATAATTCCCGTGACAAAGGACGGCGGTACGGCGTTCGCCATCGTTAACAGTTCATGAAACTTCATCGTACACCGAGATGCCATTAGCGAGCATCGTGGACTTCGTCTAGCGTAACTGGCTCCATCAGCTCGTCCGCTTCGTCGGTGGCAAACCCCTAGACCACAGGTTCGCTTGCAATGAATTATATACGAGGATGAATCAAAAGTAATGCCTCCTGTCTCACGAAAAATTAATAATAAATGTATAGCAGCTGCATTAGTACAGAACGTAGCCTGAACTGTCCTCTGCGCGGGACTACCGTTCGACAGAGCCGCCATCCATTTGGGCCTTCGTCGTACACAGGCACCAAAATCAGTTTGAAAATTTCAAGTCTTTGCTTCTTGACCCATAATTTTGAAGATCTTTTAACCTGATCGAAATTGTTGAATCTGTAAACACGTAGGTTGTCTTTCATAGGTCCAAACGGGTGGAAGTCGACGGGACCAAATCATGACTGTAGGGTGCATGAGGCATCACCGACCAGCATAGTTTTGCCATTGTCTGAGTTGTGAAAAATGACTTGTTTGGGATTTCGTTATTGCCTCCTTAAGTTTCTCAGTTGAGGATACATGGGTTCCGTTTAATTGTAAAACTATAACGTGTCTCTCTCCTCGAATCACTTCATCAGGAGGTCCTCGGTTGGCATCTTTGACAGATGTCGGCAGGCCGATGCGCTGTTTATGTGCAGTGTCTGTTCCTCCATTACCAAACTTCTTCGCACAGCACACCCCTGATGTATATACAGCATCCCTGTACACTGTCCTCATGGATGGTGTTACAACAGCTTTAAAGTCATGCGTGAAGAAGCGACACGATGGACTTTTCTAAACTGGTTTTTATGGCTTGGTTCAGCGACTGCGCAGATGTGTACAAATGCATGGCGACTATGTTGAGCCGTAGTGTTGTGTAGCGGACAGTTCATGCTGTCGTGTAGGACGAGAAGTGGGAAAATCATTAAAGTTTTGTTTGTCTAAGTTAGCGGTGAACCAATGTAACAATGATAAATTCCAAACTTGCGACACTCTCCGCTGGTGTTTTGTTTGCTCTATGACAAACAAGGGATGTGGCGGTGAGTTTGCTTACTTCGAATTTTGTTTGCGAGTACCAATCAGAAATGTGTAGTTTTCATTTAAGTCCCTCGAAAGTAAATTTGCTATTCCGTTTCAATAACCAAATGCTAGAGAGGGATGCATGGTTGCTGACATCAAGTGGTGCGCCCTTTATCTGGTACCGTCTGGCGCAGTCTAGCACACGCACGCCGAGTTTGCAGTAACTGTCGCATTTTGAGTTAGGGCTATCCACTTCTGAGCAGCTCACAGTTTGTGCCATTTGCTATGCAACTTGAGTTGCCTGATTAATTATATTGTTTTGTGGGTCTTGGACTCGTTTTCTTCGCATTTGAGAACTGCACAGTTTAGGAAAGCTTTTAACGTTTCCCAAGCAATCTTCTATATAAATGATGTACTGCCCCATAGTGTTAGAGCGACATTTTTGGTTAAATTGAGCCATGGAACTGCTTGCTGAAAAAGGGGGGTAACATTCTGTAATCCTCGTGCATTGTCTACCTGCCCTCCTTATTATTTTCTGGTTCGTACCCGACCCTCAGAGCTTTACTCGGTCTACTCTTTGGTCGTAAATATAGGCCGTAGTATTGTACTAAGACACTAGATGTACTTTGAAAACTTGTCCCGCTATTATATTGCCTTTCCTTTCTGGTTTGTACCTGATCGTTAACGTTCTAATTAATCAGCTCTTGGTCGTTTAAATACAGCCGGAACAATTGTACTAAGGCAAAGGTTGCTGTTCAACATAAGAGGTACCTTGTGGTCGGATTCAGCTGTTAACCGCTTCAGTTCTTTGATTGTTATTACATTTCTCAGTCATTAGTTGTAATCTGAACAACCTGTTGTACTAAGCTGTTCGTTTCTGTGTTTGAATGGCTGGGTCATTATTGGTGTATTTTAGCTGGATCATATGGTTCCGCCGAGTGAGTTCTCTAGTAATAAGTTTTCACAAGTAATGTTCTAAGACGTTCCTTTAGAGTGGTCTTAATAACTGACAATCAGTTTAACTTTTAAAATATTAACAGCCAACTGTCAAAAGGGCTTTAGTCAAAATAAAATTGTCAGAAGATAAAGGTTGGGATCCAGTCGCACCTTGGTCGCCGATTGAAGTTAAGAGATTGGTTGCTTTGAAGTAGCCTTATCACTGTCATATTGTTTGCTAATCTGTTTAACCTTTAAGCACAGGCCCATCGAACATAGGCCGGTGTAAGGTGGACGTTACACCGTTAAGTAGTGGTTTAGACTTTGTACACATGTACTGTTTGCGTTTTCCTTTCTTTCGTTTATAAATGTATAGCTATGGTGTTCTTTTAATCATTGACAAAGGTCTTCTTAGGCACTTGTGGATTTTATTGTTCTGAAGAAGATATAGTTATCTACGCCGAAACCTGGGTTAACACTAGGCGCTTTTTTCGCAATCTAGGCGGGTTTCTAGTTTTTTAATATATTAACCAACGATTGCTGACCCGCTGCGGTGTTGAAGGTTCTTAGATGAGTTTTTTGCTATTTGGGAAGCAAAAAACTGATGATGGTCGAAGGTCGATGGCAAGGAAAGCCTTTCTGAAGAAGAGAAATTTGCCAACATCGAGTATAGATTTGAGTGTCAGGAAGTATTTTCTGAAAGTATTTGTATGGAGTGTAGCCATTTATGGAAGTGAAACATGGACGACCAATAGTTTAGACAAGAAGAGAATAGAAGCTTTCGAAATGTGGTGTTACAGAAGAATGCTGAAGATTAGATGGGTAGTTCACATAACTAATGAGGAGGTATTGAATAGAATTGGAGAGAAGAGAAATTTGTGGCATATCTTGACTAGAAGAAGGGATTGGTTGGTAGGGCATATTCTGAGGCATCAAGGGATCACCAATTTAGTTCAAAAAATGGTTCAAATGGCTCTGAGCACTATGGGACTTAACTTCTGTGGTCATCAGTCCCCTAGAACTTAGAACTACTTAAACCTAACTAACCTAAGGACATCACACACATCCATGCCCGAAGCAGGATTCGAACCTGCGACCGTAGCGGTCACGCGGTTCCAGACTGAAGCGCCTTTAACCGCATGGCCACACCGGCCGGCACCAATTTAGTATTGGAGGGCAGCGTGGAGGGTAAAAATCGTAGAGGGAGACCAAGAGATGAATACACTAAACATATTCAGAAGGATGTAGGTTGCAGTAAGTACTGGGAGATGAAGAAGCTTGCACAGGATAGAGTAGCATGGAGAGCTGCATCAAACCAGTCGCTGGACTGAAGACCACCACAACGACAACAACAAGTGATCTGCTGCTTGACACAGTCATTTTGGTTAAACATCTAGGTGTAACATTGCAAAGGGATATGAAACTGAACGAGCATGTAAGTTTGGTAATTGGGAAGGTGTATGGTCGACTTCAGTTTACTGGGAGAATTCTAAGTAGCAGCAACCTCCTATTAGAGGAGGCGGAGAGGGTGAAGGAGACCATACACTCAGATATGGAGTAGGAGGAGATGGAGAGAAAGAGGGGGAGAGGAAAATAACCAGAGAAATGGAACAGCGTATGGAAAGAGAGAGAGAGACGTGGGAGGAAGAGATGGACAGAGCGAGGGAGAGTAGCAGAGAGATAGAAGGAGATGGACAGAGAGTGAGGGAGTGGAAGAGGTGGACAGAGAGAGACGGAAGGAGTTCGACTAATGAAATGGAAGAAACACACAACCAGGCAACGAATACTGAGCTAGTTTGAGAATAAAGGAGAGCCAAGTCAGAAAAACTCTTTTTAGATGCTCTATATACTATTTTTTTATTAAAGCGCTACCTTCTATCCCCCCCACCCCCCACCCCCCGAAGCACAGATGCACTTTACTACCGAAGAAAATAAAATATGAACAAAACACAGGCCTCTGAGCTATTTGTGTTACGCAAGATGGGACAATGAAAATCAGATGTACAACAACGTTCTTACTTTACACCTAACAGCATCGCAAACTCAACACTCCCGTAAACTCTGCCGGTGCCTTGCAGAGCTTTCTTCGCTGCGCAGATGAGCAGATAAATCCCTGCATCGTGTTCATCTTCCGCTGCGCGCGGGCCGCCTAGTGTAGACAGCTCTTCTGCTGGCCTGACGTAACACGACCTCGTCGTCTGCGGGCCTTCTTGCAGCCTTGTCAGCTGAGCAGCGCCGGCGCTCGCAAATTAACGCAGCCCGCAGTACCCCAGGCGGGGTAAAAACATTTTCCCGTCAGGCCGGGCAGGAGCTCGTATACAAGACCCTGTTTCCTGCGGGCACCGCTCCAGGGCGCGACCTACATGTTGAATGCAGAGTTCTGGGTCAGCTCCAACAGTTCACAAAGCTGCTGCGAAACACACAGACGCTCTCGTTGACTACATACTCGTACTACCACAATACCGTACTACCTCTCCGTATTCTCACTTCATACTGTATATCTGTTAACTAGTTAATCAATTAGTAGTGTGTATCTTGTTATACTTCAGTCATTAGAGAAAATACTCGTACGTCAACAGGTGATGTTTGCTTCTAACAAATTGTATAGGTCACCCGGACAGCCTAATTACTGTCCTGAATCTTCTTTAAATTATATTCCTGTGGTATTCAATTAGAATTTATTGGAGCCTACGTACCAAGTAAGATTCTCGTCTCAGCGGAGGTTGTTTGCTCCTCTGAATTACTCACGACAAATCTGTCCCTGTGCAGTACATACGCAACTCTGACAACCATAGGTGCCTAAAGCACACTGTCATCGAGTTTCAGATTTTAGCAGGTATGGATGCTCCTGACATCTGTTGGTCTTATGGTAAACTAGCATTATCTGCAGCAGTAGCCGCACACTGTATACTATACACCGAGTGACAAAAAATCGCAGTACCAAAAAATGATTGTTGTAGAATAATGAAATTTCGGGAATACATTCCTCTAGGTAACACATTCAACTGATTAGCACTGCAAGAGCACAGGCTAATGTACGCTACTGGCCATTAAAATTGCTACACTACGAAGATGACGTGCTACAGACGCGAAATTTAACCGTCAGGAAGAAGATGCTGTGATACATCTCCGGCGGTACCTCGCTACGAGTTCCGCCCTTCGATTGTGCCATTCCAGCACTAATCGAAGCGTTAGGGTTGCAGGTGCCAGACGTCCAGCCGTCCAGCCAGCCAGCCAGCCGAGCAGCAGCGGTCCAGCCGAGCAGCAGCAGCAGCAGCAGCGGTAGCAGCGGTCGCAGCGGTCCAGCCAGCAGGAGCAGCAGCAGCGGCCCCGGCACCGTCCGCGGCAGCAGCAGCAGCTGCGGCGTTCCTGCCAGACGTCGCCAGCGCCAGCAGCGCGGGACTCTGGTCCTCGTCTTCGTCTGTCTTCATCCGTCTTCGTCTGTCCCCGGTTTTTTCCTCTCTTTTTCGTCCTGTACTGTTTTAGTTCTTCGCTGTCGTCATGTCAGCCCCCACCACCACTGCCACTACTACCACCACTGCCATTGTGTACACTTCGCCCTCCGCCGCCACCACCACCATTACATGGTGTGCCCAGTCGCCCCCCCATCTTTCCATCCCTCCTCTTCTAATTCTCCCTTCTTCCTCGCTCTTTGCCGCCCCCTCCCCAGCTTCTTCCTCCCGCTCCTCTACCTCTGATCCTTTACCCCCACTCCCCCAGCCTGTCATTGCAGTTCCAGCTAGGGTGGTGGCCCGACGGGCCACTGCCCATGCCCAGCTCTCCCCATCGCCTTCGCCATCACCGCCACCGCCGTCGCCGTCGCCGTCGCCTTCACCATCACCATCTCCGGCGCCGACTAATGCGTCCACACCGGGACCTGCCACATCCCGCCATCTCCCTATAGCTCCTGTCCCTCATATCACCACCCACCCTTCCACCATCCTTAAACGCCCTAGTGGCACCCCCACCTCCTCCGCTCCCAAGAAGACCCCGCTTCATCATCCTTCCCCCCCCCCCCCAGGATGCCATGGATGTCTCCCCACCTGGACCTGCTCCCTCCGCCTCCTCCTCCTCCTCCCCCCCCCCTCTTTATACAAATACCTCCTCTTCCATCCCGATCCTTCCCTTCTCGAGGCCCGGAATCTCTCCCTCCTCCTCCGCCAACACTTCCCTTGTGCCCCCATCTCACTCCTCACTCCCAGACGGGATTCAGTTCCCTTCTCCTCCCCCAGCCCCACCCTCCATACTGACATCCTCTCCCGCCTCCCCATCACCCGGTTTGGCCCCAACGTCTCCCTCACCCCTGCTCCTTCTCCATCTACTACCCGCCAACCCCAACCCCCATGTCGCCTACTGACCCTCACCGCCATGATCACTCAGCTTAGTCCGACGGTTACGGAGTAGGAGGTGCTGGTGGTGCGAGCTGTCCCCCGCATTTTTAACTCGGCTGGCCCCACCCGCCTTATGCAGGTTTCCTCCGAGGATGCCCCCTCCATTGACCGTCTCCTGAAGGAGGGTGCCCTCCTCTTCAACCAGCGATATAAGGTCGACCCCTCCCGTTCCCCTCCTCAATCCCTTCACTGCCAGAAGTGTCTGCGCTACAATGTGCACCCAACAGCTGAGTGCCATGAGGCCCCTACCTGCCAGCATTGTAGGCAAGCGCACTTCCTCTGGCAGTGCCCTAACCTTCAGTCCCCTCCCTCCTGTAATACCTGCAATCTCCCCCATCCCACCTGCTCCCAAAAATGTAAAGCCCGACCCCCTCTGACCACTCCTGAAATCACCGTCCCTGTCCGCCCTCTGGACGCCCCCACCCCTCCTGGCAATTCTCTTCATCACCCACCCCCACTACTGAGGACATCATCAAGTTCCTCACCATTGTCCTGCAAAATGTCCACCCTTTCCAGCACCCTCACCCTCCAACAGGTCTCCCTCGCTGCCCGTTCTATCTTCCACCTAAAAATGTATGCCACTTACTCCCACAACCAGGCCCGTTTCACCTTCTCCTGTCTCGACACCCTCATCTAAATCCCTGTCATGGTGCGACAGCACCGTATCCTGTTCAACAACATCTGTTCCCTTCCCACCAACAAGAACCTCTTCCTGCACACCCTTGCCTTCCTCCTCAATGAAACCTTCCTCCAACCCCACCACACCATCCACACTTAGCCCTACCTTCTGCACCGCTCCGATAATCCTCTCCCGATTGCACGTGGCAGAGTTGCCATTGGTCACCACTGCCAGATAGCGGTTCGGCTCCAACCTCTCCTTCCCAACCCCATCGAACGCCTGATCCTTAGTCTCTTCTTCACCGGCCTTACCGTCACCTGTGCCACCATCTATGTCCGCCCTAACGCCCCTACTCCTTTCGACTCCCTCTCCCACATTTATCGTACCTTCTCCTCCTATGTGAGCACCGCCGTCCTTAACATCCATAGCCATTCCGCCACCCAGTTACAGTGGTGGCATTGGTTCCTCTCCACCCTCCAAGGCGGCCTCGTCCCCATTCCCCAGCACACCCACCCCAAATCCAACTCCACTCCCAATGTCATCCTCTCCTCCCCAACCTCCTTGGCTGCATAGCGGTGGATGTCCTGGACTCCATTGGTAGCGAGCATCTCCCTGCCCTCCTCACCGTTTCCGATGGTCGTTGCCTCGCCCCCACCCCGACCCTCATAATGACCCTGCCCCAAAGTACGTCCATGATTATTCCCGTGCTGACTGGAATGCCTACCGGGATACCCGGGATGCCCAGGTCGAAGGCCACCCCTTCACCTACCACCACCCTGACGGTGTTACCCATGCCGCCTCCTTTCTCCAGCAGACCTTGTCTGAGGCCGTGGAGGCCCACATCCCTACTGTCACCATTCATCCCCACCGTCCTACCTTACCCCCACAGGCCATCCTCCTCCTCTGTGAATCCCGCCGTCTCTACCGTGCCTTCCTCCACACACGTGACCCGGACACACTACAAAACCATCGGCAACTCCAGCAACACATCCAAAACTTGCTTGCAGCTAAGAAATGCCGGGACTGGCGACAGACATGCACCCGTTTAAATGCTACCCTACCTATAAACTCGTCCAAGTTCTGGTCAGCCTTCTGTCGCCTTACCGGAACTAAACCCTCCCCCTACTATCCTCTTCTCCATGATGATCACTCCTTCCCTGACACCCTTAGTAAGGCCAATCACTTTGCCTCCTACCCTTTCGATGTCTTTTCCATCCCCGACGATCCCCAGTTCGATTACTCCCTCTTCCCAGATGTCCACGATCGAACTGACACCTCTGTCCCTCCCCTCGCACCTGGTTTCCAGTACTTGGGCAACATTGCACACACGGAACTCAATGCCCCTATCACTACACAGGATCTCATTGCTACACTCCGCACAAAACGCAAACCCCACTCCTGGTCACGATCGTGTCACCTTCAGCCACCTTCGTGAAGCTCCTGTCTCTTTCCTCTCCCCCCTGGCCAAGTTCTACAATGTAGTCCTGTCCACTGGCTACTATTCTGACCTGTGGAAAACCTCCCGTATCCTGATGTTCCTTAAACCCGGTAAACCGCCGTCCGCCATCTCCTCCTACCGTCCCATCAGCCTTACCTCGGTCTTCAGCAAGGTCCTGGAATCCATCTTCACCTGACGCATCCACCAGCATCTCCACCAGCACCACCTCCTTCCCATTACCCAGTGTGGCTTTCGGCCGTCCTGCTCTTCCGATGACCTTTTCCTCCACCTCACTCATCTCCTTTCCGAACAGCTTAATTCCCATTGCTCCGCACTCTTCCTCTCCCTGGACCTCGAACATGCCTATGACCGTGTATGGCATTCCAGTCTCCTCTTCAAGTTCCAAACCTTCACCCTCCATATTAACTACATCCATTTGATCGGCTCCTTTCTCTCCCACCGTCCTTCTTACATCACCATCCATAACATGGATTCCTACACCTTTTTTCCCTCCACCGGTGTGCCCCAAGGCTCCGTCCTCTCTGCCCCTTCTGTACCTTTTGTATACGGCGGACATAACGCCGCCGTCATCTCCAATCCCATCTTGACCGGTTCACCGCTTGGTGCAACCAGTGGTTGCTCAAGGTCAATCCCTCCAAAACCCAGGCGATCATTGTAGCCAAAACCACCCCTTCCTTCCGTCTCCTTGATTTCTACCTAACCATCTATGGCCGTCCTATCGCCCTCACCCCCACCCTTAAGTACCTTGGCGTCACCCTCGACCGTCGCCTCTCCTAGACCCCCCATCTCCGGACAATCCAAGCCAAGGCACACTCCCGACTCCATCTCCTCAAGCTCCTTTCCGGCCGTACGTGGGGTGTGGACCCCTCCACCATCCTCCACACCTATAAATCCCTCATATGCCCTATCCTCTGTTATGCCCATCCTGCCTGGATATCCGCCCCCCCCCCTACCTTTTACAAATCCCTTCAGATCCATGAACGCCATGTTCTCCGCCTCGCCTATCGCATCCGTCTCTCTCGCCAACGTGGATCCTGTATGACCTCATTCCATTCCCCCACCTCCTCCTTTTCCTTGAAAGGACACGGATCCTCCCGTAAACTCGATCCTCCTCACCCACTTGTCCCCCCCGTCCTCTCCCACCCCCGCCCGCTGCCACACCTGTATTCCCATGTCTCACCTGCTCTCCATCTCTCCACCCTCCTTACCCTCTCCCAAGGTGGCTTCCGACAGCTCCCCCTCCATGATGATGTCCTCCTCCCCTCCATCTACCCCTCCTACCAACTTTGATCCTCCCTCCCTCTTCCTGTGTTTGTTCCTTTGGGCACCCTCCCTTCCTTCTCTCCCCCTTCCCTCCCTCCGCCATTTATCCCCACTCCTCCTCTGGGCTTCCCCTCCCCTGTCCCTCTACTCCTCCTCCTATCTCCTCAGCCATTGGCATCTTTGTTCTCCCCTCTCCCCTCCCTCACCCTTCTTCCCCTCTTGACAAGTCCCCGGACTCGCACACGCTACGTGGACATTCGCGCGCCAGGGATCATCGCCATTAGTGTCTCGTGTGTGCCGTCGCGTTTAGTGTTCATTCTTCACCGTCATACTCCATCGTTCACCTCTGCCATCGACATCTTCAGTGTTTGTGCGTCGTCTCAACAGTTGACACTGTGATATGCGAATTATTAGCTTTTCAGAGCATTCACATAAGGTTGGCGCCAGTGGCGACATCTACAATGTGTTGACATGAGGAAAGTTTCCAACCGTTTTCTCAAACACAAACAGCAGTTGACCGGCGTTGCCTGATGAAACGTTGTTGTGATGCCTCGTGTAAGGAGGAGAAATGCGTACCATCACGTTTCCGACTTTGATAAAGGTCAGATTGTAGCCTATCGCGATTGCGGTTTATCATATCGCGACATTGCTTCTCGCGTTGGTCGAGATCCAATGACTGTTAGCAGAATATGGAATCGTTGGGTTCAGGAGGGTAATATGGAACGCCGTGCTGAATCCCAACGGCCTCGTATCACTAGCAGTCGAGGTGACAGGCATCTTATCCGCATGCATGTAACGGATTGTGCAGCCATATCTCGATCCCTGAGTCAACACATGGGGCGCAAGACAACAACCATCTGCACGAACAGTTCGACGACGTTTGCAGCAGCATAGACTATCAGCTCGGAGACCATGGCTACGGTTACCCTTGACACTGCATCACAGAGCGCCTGCGATGGTGTACTCAACGACGAACGCACATTGGAAGCGTGTATTCATCATCGCCATAATAGCGTATCACCCGGCGTGATGGCATGGGGTGCCACTGGTTACACGTCTCGGCCACCTCTTGTTCGCATTGACGGCACTTTGAACAGTGGACGTTACATTTCAGATATGTTACGATCCGTGGCTCTACACTTCATTCGATCCCAGCGAAACCCTACATTTCAGCAGGATAATACACGACCACATGTACGGGCCTTTGTGGACACAGAAAATGTTCGATTGCTGCCCTGGCCAGCACTTTCTCCAGATCTCTCACCAACTGAAAACGTGTGGTCAATGGTGGCCGAACAATTGGCTCGTCACAATACGCCAGTCACTATTCTTGAAGCTGCATGGGCAGCTGCACCTGTACACGCCAACCAAGCTCTGTTTGACTCAATGCCCAGGCGTATCAATGCCGTTATTGCGGCCAGAGGTAGTTGTTCAGGGTACTGATTTCTCAGGATCTATGCACCCAAATTGCGTGAAAATGTAATCACATGTCAGTTCTAGTATAATATATTTGTCCAATGAATACCCGTTTATCACCTGCATTTCTTCTTGGTGTAGCAATTTTAATGGCCAGTAGTGTAAGTGCGAGGAAAACTATTGGAAATTTGAAATGCTGGTATATTAATAACCGGTGTAACCGCCACAATGTTGAATGAAAGCTCGCAAATTTGCATGCGTTGTGTTGTACAGGTGCCGCATATCAGTCTGTGTAATGCCGTTCCATGTCTGTTGCACTTCGTCGGTCAATACAAGGGTGGTTGTCGGTTGTGGATGTCGCTGGAGTTGTCGCCCGGTGATGTTCCATACGTGGTCGATTGGAGACAGATTTGGTTATGTAACAGGCCAAGGCGACATGTCGACACACTCTAGAAGACGGTGGGTAAGAAAAGCAGTACGTGGGCGAGCGTTAGCCTGTTGGAAAACAATCCCCCGGAACGCTGTTCATAAACTGCATCACAGCAGCTCGGATTACCAGACTGACGTACAAATAAACTACTGGCCATTAAAATTGCTACACGAAGAAGAGATGCAGGTGATAAACGGGTATTCATTGGACAAATATATTATACTACAAGTGACATGTGATTACATTTTCACGCAATTTGGGTACATAGATCCTGAGAAATCAGTACCCAGAACAACCACCTCTGGCCATAAAAACGGCCTTGATACGTCTGGGCTTTGAGTCAAACAGAGCTTGAATGGCGTGTACAGGTACAGCTGTCCATGCAGTTTCAACACTATACCACAGTTCATCAAGAGTAGTGACTGGCGTATTGTGACGAGCCAGTTGCTCGGCCACTATTGACCAGACGTTTTCAGTTGGCGAGAGATCTGGAGAATGTGCTGGCCACGGCAGCAGTAGAACATTCTCTGTATCCAGAAAGGCCCGTACAGGACCTGCAACATGCGGTCGTGCACTATCCTGCTGAAATGTAGGGTTTCGCTGGGATCGAATGAAGGGTAGAGCCACGGGTCGTAACACATCTGAAATGTAACGTCCACTGTTCAAAGTGCCGCCAATGCGAACAAGAGGTGACCGAGACGTGTAACCAGTGACACCCCATACCATCACGATGGGTGATACGCCAGTATGGCGATGATGAATACACGCTTCCAATGTGCGTTCACAGCGATGTCACCAAACGCGGATGCGACCATTATGAACAGCCGGCCGAAGTGGCCGTGCGGTTAAAGGCGCTGCAGTCTGGAACCGCAAGTCCGCTACGGTCGCAGGTTCGAATCCTGCCTCGGGCATGGATGTTTGTGATGTCCTTAGGTTAGTTAGGTTTAACTAGTTCTAAGTTCTAGGGGACTAATGACCTCAGCAGTTGAGTCCCATAGTGCTCAGAGCCATTTGAACCATTTTTGAACCATTATGATGCTGTAAACAGAAACTGGATTCATCCGAAAAAATGACGTTTTGCCATTCGTGCGCTCAGGTTCGTCGTCGAGTACACCATCGCAGACGCTCCTGTCTGTGGTGCAGCGTCAAGGGTAACCGCAGCCATGGTCTCCGAGCTGCTAGTCCAAGCTGCTGCAAACGTCGTCTAACTGTTCGTGCAGATGGTTTTTGTCTTACAAACGTCCTCATGTGTTGACTCAGGGATCGAGACGTGACGGGACGATCTGTTACAGCCGTGCGGATAAGATGCCTGTCATCTCGACTGCTAGTGATACGAGGCCGTTGGGATTCAGCACGGCGGTCCGTATTACCTTCCTGAACCCACCGATTCCATATTCTGCTAACAGTCATTGGATGTCGACCAACGCGAGCAGCAATGTCGCGATACGATAAACCGCAATCGCGATAGGCTACAATCCGACCTTTATCAAAGTCGGAAACGTGATGGTGTGCATTTCTCACTCCGTCCACGAGGCATCACAACAACGTGTCACCAGGTAACGCCGGTCAATTGCTGTTTGAGTATGAGAAATCGGTTGGAAACTTTCCTCATGTCAGCACGTTGTAGGTGTCGCCACCGGCGCCAACCTTGTGTGAATGCTCTGAAAAGCTAATAATTTGCATATCACAGCATGTTCTTCCTGTCGTTTAAATTTCGCATCTGTAGCACCTCATCTTCGTGGTGGAGCAATTTTTATGGCCAGTAGTGTATGTAGTCAGAGTGCGTGGGATACCCGCGAGAGGGTTCAGACCGTAACTCAGGTATAGGTCCAGCGTGCTTATCTCGCCGAGTGGCCGGTTGCAGGTCCTCGTTCTAACCAACACACGGCCATCACTGGCTCAGAGATACAATCAGCTTTCACCAGAAACCACAACAAGCCTTAGCCCTGCCCTCCACTGGTTCTCCGTGGAGATGACTGCTGTTGCAAATGACGGTGGTGAACCGGCTTTGACACTTGGTCACCTGTCATACATTCTAAACGACGTTCAGCGCATCTACCTGTTTTTGAATATGATCTTCAAACGCTCTGCTCCCAGATCCCAGCCCATTATTTAAGTACGACCTGGCTGGACAGTACTAATGTCAACGTTGGCTTCAATCGTCTCGTTCAAGCTCAATGGGCGGGTTTTCTCTGTGTGTATACCGATGGCCCCAAAATTCCGCAAGAAGAGTGTACAGGATGCGCTCTTTTCTGCCCTCAGATCCAGATCCGCAAAACCTTCAAACTGCCTACGAGCGCTTCTATTTTTACGGTGGAGACAGTGGCAGTTTTGGAAGCACTTAAGTTTGTCTCTAGCACTTACTTCCCCAAGATATTGATAGTATCTGACTCGCAAAGCGTTCTTAAAAACATTCAGTACAGTCGATGGAACAAAACAACCAACAGTTATATCTTGGATGTGATATCTGAATATATTCGCAGCACACGCACGGGCCGGACTATCCATTTGTTGTGGATACCTTCCCACTCTGGTATCCTCTATAATGATGAAGTTAATGCATTAGCCAAACAAGCGGCAACCTTAGGCTCCGTATTGGATCTGCACCTTCCTTATACAGACTACTTACGTGAAGTCAAGGATCACGCAAGACAACAATGGCAGGAAATGTGGAACAGACAAAAGGCGGATATTACACAGTGCTACAACCTCGGATTCCTTCACAGCCGTGGTTCACGAGGACACATCTGGACCGACCTACGATTTCTACCATCATAAGACTCCGCTTCAATCATGTCTCTTTCCCACAACATCTACATCCGATCAACGTTTACAGTTCACCAGCATGTGAGTGTGATCCTGAGTCGGAAAGCTGATGTCAACCACATCTTATTTATGTGCCCCAAGTCTGACCGTGAACGGTTGGTCTTTCTGAAGACATTGCTGAGTACGGGCTACCATATTCCTCAATCAGCTTCTTCTCTTTTGTGTACTAAAGACTTTCGTCTGTATAAAGTGATAGTTAACTTCATCAAGAGTACTGGTCACAATCTGTAGGTTTTAATGGTGTAAGTAAATTACAAATATGTCTTGCTGATGAAGATATTTCAGAATTGGTGTGAATTGTAAGCCAAGGCCCTATTAATTATTTTCCAATTCAATTCAGTTCAATTTTTAAGACATTATGTACAAACCTGCAACAGTTAAGCTTTTTGTTCTTGTAAATATGCATTTCTGTATTTGTTTATTCAATTATGTGTACATTGTCACTATGTGTTGCCGATGGCTAAATTGAGTACACACTCAAAGGCCAAATAAAAATATAATAAAAAAATAATAATAATATAATATAACCGTCAGTGGAATGTACATTGTAGGGCGTCTGGCTCGGAGCTGTCCTTGAAGTAACCAGTTTGTAACAATTCTTTGTGTCACTGTGATCCGGCCGCTGTGGCCGAGCGGTTCTAGGCGGAACCGCGCTACTGCTACGGTCGCAGGTTCGAATTTTGCCTCTGGCATGGATGAGCGTGATGTCCTTAGGTTAGTTAGGTTTAAGTAGTTCTAAGTCAAGGGGAGTGATGACTTCAGATCTTAAGTCCCATAGTGCTTAGAGCCATCTGAATCATTTTATCACTGTGGCGCCAACTGTCGTTCAAATTGCAGCTGCAGACGCGGTACGATGCGCCACAATTAAACGCCGAACACAATGATCTTCCCACTCAGCAGTGCCACGTGGCTGTCTGGAGCCCCGTCTTCTTCCGACTGTAGACCCTCGCGACCACAGTTACCTCAATCATGTATAGCTGCTACATTCTTGCCAAGTCTTTCTGCAATATTTCAGTAAAAACATTCAGCTTCTCGCAGCCCTATCACATGACCTCGTTCAAACTCAATAAGGTTTGAGAATAGCTTCTTTGTCACCTTAAAGACATTCTCGACTAACATCAACACACGACGTACAATCTCAAAGGTAAATAAGGAACATGACCGTTACAGCGTGTGTTTAAAGCAAACATAATCTGCAACCCCACAGTGGCGCTACTAGCGTCTATTTTACGCAACTTCCAAATATAGAAACATGCCTAGCATCTTTCATCTTTCATCCATGTCGCACAACTCCTTGAGGTAGCGATTTTTTTCCTTCAGTGTATGAACATTCACGAAAAGCTGTCTCACCAAATTCTCGGATATTCAGTTCCATATGGGCGGAAAGCACAAAGTATAGTTTTTTTGCTCTGCACTACCGAGTTGTTGTCTAGACACACAACATAATTTTGTGTACCTCATGCACTTATTACGAGTAATCCATAATCGGAGGTGCATCGACAGTTTTACCTGAACGCCAAGGTATAGAAAGTGCGTAATGAAACTGATGATAACGAGAACCACGAATTGATGGAATAGATCATAACTGTGTGTGTGTGTGTGTGTGTGTGTGTGTGTGTGTGTGTGTGTGTGTGTGTATGTGTGTGTCACCCATTCAAGTACTAGCCCAGACCGATAGCGCTTGACTTAGCTGACCTGTCGGGAACCGGCGTCACCACTGCGGCAAAGCCGTCGGCCTGCTTAAATGTTGACGTGTAGTAATTTTTAATCTTTATATGTGTATTGCCATACGATAAATAAATAAATGCCGTTGATGCCAGCAGTTCTTCTTCCCCAGTAGGTCAGTGGAACATTCTGGTGTTGCTCGGCTGGCGTAACTGGCCTGATTACTGCCCTCAATGTTGACACCCTGGCGTGCGACGAGCTGGCCGGTGACACGGCGTTCTCCTTCGTGTTGCTTAACTCGGCGCTCCGCCGACCCACTTAAGTTACGGTATCACACCACTGGACTGCGCAAGAGAATGTAACCCATATGCGGCTTCTGGCGCCGGCCGAAGTGGCCGAGCGGTTCTAGGCGCTACAACCTGGAACCGCGCGACCGCTACGGTCGCAGGTTCGAACCCTGCCTCGGGCATGGCTGTGTGTGATGTTCTTAGGTTAGTTAGCTTTAAGTAGTTCTAAGTTCTATGGAGCTGATGACCTCAGAAGTTAAGTCCCATAGTGCTCAGAGCCATTTGAAACATTTTTCGACTTCTGGCTCCCAGTACACCACATTTTTTTTCTAACGTACTGACTCCAATCATTCGACCCTCTACAAACCTAATCTTCTGACTCAACGCTCCTTAGAGATGCCCAAACCTTGTCCATCCTGACCAGGTACACTCTGCACTTACAAAAAGAAAAATCGTTATTCGATTTCATTATTAGGAGGCATTTCGTTCGTGTGGCGCCCGCCATGATTGCCGCTTTCAGCTTAAAAATTAGTTGTATGAGCTATATTATTGTTAAAAACATCACAGTCACTTCAAGGCAAGGCAGATATAAATTTCAAGAATATTTTTTCATATACAGAATATGATGAGCCGATGTTTGAGGACACGTTCGTCGAACGTAGGAAGAAGAAAACACATTATATGGACATGGAATCCGAAACATTGTATTTCCATCTTGCAACCCATTTTCTGCAACTCTTTTTGTACTTCATGGGAACAAAAACAGAACGTACCAGCTTACTACATAAACTCTGAGAGTTGTTTGTTAAAACTCCTCTTTCAAAACTCAGTTTTACTTTTTCTAAATTTTTTGTTATGTTCGCGAACTAGTTATCGCAGCGATACTGCAAAGATGATTTTGTATCCATGGATGTTTTCTCTGTGATATTTACTGAGGGCCTGGTCTGGCACATATAGGTGGTGGAAATGACCAAGTCACATTTCTAACGTTTCGCCTTTCTGCCACATCGAGGCTAGCTGACGGCCTTAGAACAGAACCTGGCTGCACGCAACTGGATTGGCTTTCAAACACAATTCTCCGAGGCAGGGGATGTCTTGGTTGGTGCTCCCTGCTGCGGTCGCAGTGTTGCTGTTTGGTGTGGTGGTTCATTTTATTGGTGTTATCTGTAGCTGTTCCATGTCTGCACTATTAATCTGTTCGTTATTCATGACGTAGTTATATTTCATGGTTAGTTTTTCATTAATTCATATTGTGAAAATACTTACTTCCAACTTGTCGTTACTTAACTTCCGTTTCTCTGTGACGTCGTAGGTTACGAGGCTTGTACTACAGTCAATTCAGCCACTCTTCCCATCAAATTTCACTTATTAAATGCTGTATGTTGTGTATGGAAACTTCGCGTATGTGATGGGTACGCATTGGCAATTTATCTACCACATGCCGTTTGGACAAACCAGCAGTGCATGTATTATTTTGTTCACTTGATTTCAATAGTCAACTGTATAAATTTTATTTAAATATTCCCTGTTATTTCGATTTCCCTCGCCATTTATTTGATATTTAAATGTATTCAAGTTACTGTAATTTTCGAGCCATAACACGATTGCCGAATGCAATACGCAACTTTTGGCTGTACAAATTGATACACTACAACTCCTTCATATTTCAAATCAAAGATAGCATTTACTGTTTATAACCTTACGAATCCCGTTTTTTGCGCAAACTTTACTGCAAACAGTGTAAGTTGTGACGCTGACGCAGCTTGTAGAGATGCTGTACTTGATTACAGATAGGTCTTAGCTGAATTATAATTAAAAATCGGGGATCACATCCGCAGTCCACAGTAAGTGACAGTAAACTGAGTTGCTGGAACACATACTGAGGTACTAGAGATGAATTTTCGTATCCACTCAAATTCAGTTAACTGTTGCTATACCTTTTGTTTACCGTTGAAGTAAGTTTGAACTGTTCAGTTGACTTTCTCTTATCATGGTGTAAACAGACTA
Source organism: Schistocerca americana (assembly GCF_021461395.2). Taxonomy (NCBI): domain Eukaryota; kingdom Metazoa; phylum Arthropoda; class Insecta; order Orthoptera; family Acrididae; genus Schistocerca; species Schistocerca americana. The sequence goes on along the minus strand of NC_060122.1, from coordinate 744,097,196 downwards.
AGTTTGTAATTACGTAGGGCATAACTTTATCTGTAATAAGGCATAACATTTCAAATCAGGGCATTTAGGATTTACTGGCCTAGTTATTCAGTTTTCACCCGAGACGTCCTCTTATAACTCTTTCTTACACATTATGTGCAATATACCCTCCATTAGCACTAAAGCACGTATAAACATTCCCTCGCGCGGATGTCTCCCTGGAGTACTACATTTGGTTAGGCTGCCTCCCACAATACGAGTACGAAATCCAAAATGTTCATCAGCTTTCAAAGCCGCACACAAATAATAGTCTAGTGGATTTACATCCGGAAAATGTGCAACCCACTTTTTCCTATTACTCTGCCACTGAGTCTGTCTGTCGACAGGCTTCTAGATCCACACACACACACAATTATGAAGGCATTTTGAATGTTTCATGTAGAAATAGCTCCATTACACATTTTGGTAACGTTTCCTTTCTATGCATAATCTGTAACAAATGTACTATGAAAATAATATGAAGAAAAATTCCAGCTGGAACACGGAATTTGCGGGTCAATATCGATACTACATACAATCTGCAGCAAGGAATTGGGAATGTGTTCTCAATATCTGGCTATACCTTTTCGTTACATCATTTATGCTGCACAAGCCATACATCATAGATTGTTATCTGGCTTACAATACATACTTGTAACACTTCTGAACCATAATGGAACAAAACTACAAGTATATACCCCATAAAAATTGCTCAAGAGATGGAAGTAAACCTTCTGTTCCTAGCCTTGCTATATGATATCATTTAATGAGAAGCTTGATAGCCCAACCAAACAAAAAGCCGTAACTGGTAATGTTGTTCAGATTTCTCTTCCAGGAATCCACTTTGTTACAGTAACAAAGAAAAGAGAAAGTACACAATGGGAAGACGAATTTTGTCGTTTATTTTAGTATGACGAGATAAAGGACGCCAGTTTCTTCGACTGTCACAAAATTTCATTTGGAGATTTGCAATGCATGTTTATGTTTTGTATAAATAATATACAATATATTTCTTGTAATCTCATCATGTTTATTACATATGTTCCCTAGCAGAACATCTCTTTCCATATGCTTGTTAGACAACAACTCATTTGTCGAGCAGAAAGCTAATAGTTCCTAGCAGAACAGCTCTTTCCATGTGCTTATTACATAGCAACTCATTTGTCGAATAAAAAGCTAATAGTTATACAAGTTGACAAGTGTGCGTGTGAACGATCAGCTGACTGTTGTATTCGTAATGAGCAGCTTTGTAAGGATAAATATGCCTCTTCTAGAGTGTATAAATTAGAATGTACATCACTTTCAAATGCTTTACATACGGAAAACCGACAGTATGTTCAAGACTACATTTAATATACACCTGTTCACAAAAAAGGCCAGGTAAAGCGGCATTCCGCTTTTGTTGAGAATTAAAAAGAAACGGGCAGCAACCACCTACGCTGCACAATTTCCAGATTTTACATTACGCTCAAAAAGGCAATAAGCTAAATCTTCTCTGAGATTTGGAAATTCTTCAACCCACATGCACAATGATCAATGATCTACTATTTAATGATCAGCTGATTAGCAAAAATCAGAATTATCTGGACTCCATGAGGTCAGTAGTCAAAATATATACTTAGCTTGTCTTTGACTGTATAAAAATGTATTTTTAAATTTTGTTTGATGAAGTTATTTTATGCATTTAGATTAGCAGGGTTTACATTATCTGTTTTTTACTGTGTTTTTGTTGAGATTCACATCACTTGTCATTAAGTGCTACTATGAACGCGGCCTGCGACCTACTGGTGCGCTACGGAAATGATCATATCTCATCATGTTTATTTATAGATTTAGTATATTCTTTCTTCAGAGTTTCTTGTTTAGTAGCCTAATTTTTAAATTCTATTGTACACTTTTATTTAAATTTCTATTTTAAAACTACTCACGTACGCCATATGTGTGAGTTTGCACCACTAAGATCCACGAGGCGCTTAGTACATTTCTTAACTGTTTTACATGCTTGACGTCTTCAACTGTGCTGATCCGTTTCACTATACTGTGTTTAAATGTGGCCATATATCCTCAAGTCTGTAAGTGTGTACCGTTGTCCTTGGCGTCATGTGTGTCAAAGATGATGTTTTCACTTTTCATTTTGCTTTTGCTGTGGTACTCCTTCGTTTTTAAATATTTCCTTATTACTAATACGTTGCATAGCTAAACGCTGTTAGTTCGAATAACAGCAACCGCTAATTATCTTTCCAATGGTTTCGTAGACGCTTCTTTGATATTTTTATTTCGAGCTATGCATGGTGAGACCATACTCCTGGCTGTTTATATTTCCCTTTCTTCCATTTTCTATAAATGGATGATAACCTAAAAAGGCGAAACGTGTCATTAAACAATAATTTCCGCAACCAAGACGATTTTTCTTCAAAATAGACTGTGTACCAATTAGATTCCTTTCGGAGTATGCTGATGCATTAGCTCCATACTTAAGAATCATGTACACCCGTTCGCTCGACGAAAGATCCGTACCAAAAGACTGGAAAGTTGCACAGGTCACACCAATATTCAAGAAAGGTAGAATGAGTAATCCACTAAATTACAGACCCATATCGTTAATGTCGATATGTAGCAGTATTTTAGAACATATATTGCGTTCGAACATTATGAATTACCTCGAAGAAAACGGTCTAGTGACACAAAGTCAACATGGGTTTAGAAAACATCGCTCCTGTGAAACACAAGTAGCGCTTTTTTCACATGAAGTGTTGAGTGTTATTGACAAGGGATTTCAGATCGATTCCGTATTTCTGGATTTCCGGAAGGCTTTTGACACTGTACCACACAATCAGCACGTAGTGAATTTGCGTGCTTATGGAATATTGTCTCAGTTATGTGACTGGATTTGCGATTTCCTGTCAGAGAGGTCACAGTCCGTAGTAATTGACGGAAAGTCATCGAATAAAACAGATGTGATTTCTGGTGTTCCCCAAGGTAGTGTTATAGGCGCTTTGCTGTCATCCACATGAGTGCTAAAAGGAACTCGTTAAACTTCGGTTACACAATAAATCAGTCAAATCTAAAAGCCGTAAATTCAACTAAACACCTATATATTACAATTACGAACAACTTAAATTGGAAGGAACACACAGAAAATGTTGTGGGGAAGGCTAACCAAAGACTGCGTTTTATTGGCAGGACACTTAGAAAATGTAACATACCTACTAAGGAGACTGCCTACACTACGCTTGTCCGTCCTCTTTTAGAATACTGCTGCGCGGTGTGGGATTCTTACCAGATAGGACTGACGGAGTACATCGAAAAAGTTCAAAGAAAGGCAGCACGTTTTGTACTATCGCGAAATATGGGAGAGAGTGTCACAGAAATGATACAGGATTTGGGCTGGAAATCGTTAAAAGAAAGGCGTTCGTCGTTGCGACGGAATCTTCTCACGAAATTAGAATCACCAACTTTCTCCTCAGAATGCGAAAATATTTTGTTCAAAGAGAGGAACGATCACCACGATAAAATAAAGGAAATCAGAGCTCGTACGGAAAAATATAGGTGTTCACTCTTTCCGCGCGCTATACGAGATTGGAATAATAGAGAATTGCGAAGGTGGTTCGATGAACACTCTGCCAGGCACTTAAATGTGATTTGCAGAGTATCCATGTAGATGTAGATGTAGATGTACTGGATTTTACGAATGGATTTCTTGTAACCAGTAAAAATACGAGCACATTGTACGCCAGTAATTTTTATCATATTATTGCTCTAAAATTAATTTAATGTAGATTCTTTTTCAACCTAAGCTGAAATTTGGATATGAATGGAGTCTTTCTATATCTGGGACACCTAATGTGTCTTTTCTGTTTTCAAATAACTGCACTCCATTTTGTACAAAAAATGATTATCTGTTCAGTATAGTAGTTTACGTTTCTGAGTAGTCAAATTCCTAAAAACCGAAACGAAAAACAAGCATTTTTTTAATTTTTTGTCCTCTTTCTCTCGATATGTTTGATCGTCGTATTATCGTTTCCGTCAGTTCTGTGGTCGCATGTTGCATCACATCTTTCAGGTTCTATCAATGAATATTTCAGTGATTTTTTATTTTTTATTTTTTATTTTATTTTTTAATGGAGTGTGAGCACTTCCCTGACCGGACACGCTGAGCTGCCGTGACGGAGGTTGTAACATACCATCTTCAGTCGCAATATTTGATCGTTATGCTTAGCCCCAACTCTTTTTTCTCACGGCATCTGTCTTCCCTCTGCAGTATATTTCATTTTGTTATGCCGTGCGAGCTAGAGCAGTTAGACTAGCATTAGAGAGGACGACGGTTAAAAACTGCATCCGGACATCTAGATTTAGATTTTCCGTAATATCCCAAAATCGTTCGAGGTGAATGCTGGGAGGGTTCTTTTGAAATGGCACGGCCGATTTCCTTCCCCAACCTAGCAGCATTAGGAGCTTGTCCTCCGTCTCTAATGACAACAATGTCGACGGATGTGAACAGTAATCTACCTTCTTTAACTTCGCCTCATCTTCTTGCATATGCTTAAACAAGTTCCAAGTTTACACTTTTTACTGAATTTGTAAATGCCAATTCTTCTGGGGTCATTACCGTGATGCAATTTTATGTTTCACTTAATCCATGTCGACATCAAATAACAAGTGTCCCTTTTTCTATTAGAATTCGTCTGTTCTCGTCCGTAAGAGTTGTATACCATGTTTAATGTGTTTTGGTAAAATCTGGGTCATTATGAACATAACGTAATTTTTTAAAAATATTTATGCTCTTACTCTCAGTTACAATTACTGACACTTGATAACTAGCTACGACCAAGTAGTGATTATCTTCAGATCTGATTAATTGCGAGTTGCGAAAAGTCAAAATTCTTTAAGAAGAAAGGTAGTAGCAAACTCGAAAATAAAAGGAACGGCACTATAGTCATTCGTTAAAACGTTCAGCGATATCTAACATTTTGAGTAAAAGCCCAGAGGATCAACAGCTGTTTTGTTTTTTATTACATACGGTGGCCACACACTACTGCTTTTCCAACGGGATGGTTATATTAAAGGAAGTTAAATTGATCGCAGTTCGTAAGGTCTAACACCTCTTGATTTGACAGATATGAAACACCATATTTAAGGGTTTTCTACATCCCTATTTTCATTATTGCAAAACTTCTTTTACTTGTATGATGCAGTTAGCCTCAGATGACATCACAAGGACGAGAATACAATGTTCAATAATATGTACTTGAGACACGAATATGTAAGAAAGAGAAAATGAAAGGTGGCAAACAGCTGAAACACTTCATATAGCCTAAATTGAAAAGGGTGGATAAAACATTGGGCATATTACATTGCATACTGCTCGTAGTTGACGGTAAAAAGTATTTAACATAAATATTCAATTGCTATCGTTCTATTTAGCCAATCTGAAAACAGCACACGGCATTTGGCTCTTAAAAAATGCGGTGTTACAGATATTCATATTTTTTTCTGGTATGTCGTCATAACATCCCAAAAAGTATTAATGTCTCCAGTTCACCGGTATCAAGGTTTTCGTGAAGTGTCGTTAGTTTTTATGGTAAATGACGTGACATAAAATTTGCTCCGAGATGCTCCTGATGGGGACGATGCAGCCATATTACCATATTTGGCTAAAAAGACTGAAGCTATGCAATGGACTGGATCTCAGACAGCTCATCCTGACAGAGAAAATCTTACGATACAGAAACATGAAAAAATATGGGATGACATCGCCTACGAAATATGAACACAAGGCTTTCCTCTGACTCCGCAGTGAATTTCAGCAAGGAACTGTAGAATCAACGAGGACATTAGAGACGGTGTAATAACTCGGAAGAAGGGGGGAATGAGTGGTATTCTTATGGAACCTTTCCGGCATTCGAATGGTCAAGACAGAACTTCAGTTTCGCTGCTTCTGAACATGTATCCAGTCCCCAAACCAAACGTTTATGTAAAGAGAAGTGAATGGTACTGTTGGCAACCCCCGGAATGTATCACACTAATGCCGTATAACTTCCTCTCTAGCTCTGATAATTGGCTCGATCTGTCGAAGAAGCAAGTCCAAAGTTTATTCAGGGGTACCATATTCAAGTGAAGACATTCACTGATGATCAAGTAAGCAGAGATACTACACTATGTTGACTGCTACATTTGACCTGCTGTTCAAGATAGTGTCAGACATTGCTACGTGATTAATACTGGCTGATTCAGCGGCCAAGTCGACATAGGTTATCTATGCACTTTTGCTTGTCAACGCTGTTGCCATTATCTAGAAATATGGGAAAATGGGAATATTCACAGAAAATTTATCATCAGCGGCGTAGTGTCGTTTACCACACCGGTTCTCGTCCGAAGTTAACCAACTTGGGCGTGGCCGGTACATGGATGGGTGACGGGCAGGGTATGTCACGTGCTGCTGGCTGTTTCCTCTTCACCTTTACGGCAAAGGCAAGGAGGCGGGATGACATAAATTTCCTGATCACCAGACTTTGCACCAAACCTCTCCGCAAGCGCCGCGTGAAGTGAAGGCATGTGTTGATGGAGATCCGTCCGTCTGACGGAATCGTTAAACCTACGGCCTCCTTGTTGCTATACGAGAGGTGTAGGCTGTATGACGCCGTCGGATTTTACCCTTTCCCGTTTCTTGTGATCATCCAACACAAACATGATACCACACTACACACACTTATCAGATACACTTAAACATACAGCTGTCACCCATCGTGAAGGGAAGGCGCCACTGTGCGCAAAGGTCAGAAAAAGCTTTGCAATTAGGCGGCTGAACCTGCCCTCCAGCGTCTCCGAGCCACCAGGAGGAGGGAGGGGGACATTTGTGTTTAACGTCCCGTCGACAACTTGGTCGTTAGAGACGGATTAGAGAAGAATGGAGAAGGAAAGCAGCATTGCCCTTTCGAAGGAACCATCCCGGCATTTGCCTTAAGCGATTTTGGGAAATCACGGAAAATCTAAATCAGGGCTGCCGGACACGGATTTCAACCGCCGTCCTCCCGAATGTGAGTCCAGCGCGCTAACCACTGTGCTATCCCGCTCTGTCCTAGTCACTAATGCCATACGATATCACTTTGGTTGGGATGGACCTACGTTCACTGACAGCAGCTATTGCTGCCTAGTTTGACCATAAATGACAAGAGATGCCACTCGTTCCCAGTACCTGTGGGTTAGGCACTCCTTACGATCATTATTACGACACCGTGTTACATGGCTGCACCATTCCTTCTGGTCACATTGGGGAGTCCGCCTTGATGCTCGAACAAGTCGGACAACTTCATTCACGACGTAGTCATGGATTGTCCGTCAGGTCCATACGTCGACCCATCGTAGTGCTCTGATTGCAGACAAGCAACTGCCACACTCACACCACTTCACTGCAGTGTCTTGCGTCAGAGGTGAAGAGTCACATGACCGCAGAGTTGCAGTCTCTATCATCTACCCCACTTGACGCACTATAAGACGCTATGGGCTATAAGACACACCTTGATTTTTAAGAAGTTTTTTTTTTAAATAAACAACATTTTTACCGTTTTTATTATTAGACTGAAAAGGCAAACTAAAAGAGATCTTAGTTTATAAAACCGAACTGACTTTTAAAATCCCTGAACATCTTCATTTGAACTCCCTTCTTCTTCTTCCTCCTCCTCTTCGTCGCCATCGTTGTCCTCTTCGTATATATGATGGTCTTCACTACCATCTAGAGCGTTATATATGCAACACTTCTTGAAAAATCGATCAATAATGCCTTCTCTCAATCTAGACCACGACTGTTTCATCCGCTGACACACTTTTTTGATTATAGGACGTTCTAAAACTCCCATCGGTGTGAATTAGTGTTGGGTTCCCATCCATCATCCATTTATTCCATTCCTCTCTCACATACACTTTAATTGGCTTATTTATCGAGACATCAATAGGTTGCAGTTGTGAAGTAGGTGCTTCCAGAATAACCGAAGCTCTGTATTTCCCTGTCTCAATTTTTCTTTCACAGTATTCTTCGAATGACTACTAATCTGATCTAGCACAAGGCGGCAACTCTTCTTCAATAAAGCACATTTCCTTCACCCCGCTCTGTTTATCCATTATTTCATACCAACGTAGTCCATCCAGCCCCTGTCATGTACGTGAACAACAACACCTGGCGGTATTTCAGAAGGCTCAAGCATTGTTTTGCGGCTGAAAACGATCACTGGATTAAGTTTAGCACCGTAAGCATAACGTGAGAGGACAACAGTGTAGTGCATTTTTACATGTCCACTTGTTTATATAGTTACAATTTTACCACCTTTCATGGCAACAGTTATGTTACTCGGCACGTCAAATGTCAGGAGTTTCGTCCATATTCGCTATCTGCCTTAATTCCACACTGATTTTCTTTCAATGGCGCGATAATATTTTGTCTGCATACTCTTGTGGCATTTTATGACATATTTTGGCTTTTGTTCGCATGCTATTTTGTCTTCATACTGTCGTGGCATTTTCTGAGATATTTTGATTTTGTTTGGCATGGTAAGTCCATGACGCTTCATAAACCTGTAGCACCAACCAACTCCATCCTTAAAGTAGGTTAAGCTTCACTATAGCGCTAGTTTTCGAGCGTGTATTTGAATCATTTTTGTATTAATTCCAGTGGCATTTTGACGGTGTCCTTGAATCCACTTCAGTATGTCATCTTCTAGTTTTGGCCATTTTGCATTCAATTTATAGACCGATCAGTTGAATGCCTTTTTTTTCCTTTACGGAACTAGCTATAATGAAAGGATTGTACTGTTACCGATAACACAAACCACTTTCAATTCAAGTTCACGTGCACCGTAGACTGCCATGGCGCATTACAGGGTAGATGGTGTTCTGGGTTTGTGACGGTGGGCCGGGAGGAAGACAGTGTCAGCAAGCGTATGAATCCCGCAACTCATGTTCGTCGCATCGACGCACTGCTGCTGCCAGTTGAATCCAGAGTCCAGAAAGGATAGATTAAATAAAGTAGGTGGGGGTTGTTTGTGTCTGTTGGTAGTAGTTTATCTTGTAGTGAAGCTAAAATAGACAGTTACTCCGAATTGCTATGGGTAGAGGTTATACTCAACAGCCGTACCAAAATAATAATTGGCTCTTTCTACCGACCCCCCGACTAAGATGATATAATAGCTGAACGCTTCAAAGAAAACTTGAATCTCATTACAAATAAGTACCCCACTCATACAGTTATAATCGGTGGAGACCAATCTACCCTCGGTTCGTTAGCGAAAATACATGTTCAAAGGCGGTGCTAGACAGGAAACATTTTCCGAAATTGTACTAAATGCTTTCTCTGAGAGTTACTTTGAACAATTAGTTCATGAGCCCACACGAATTACAAATGGTTGTGAAAACACACTTGAACTCTTAGCCACAAATAATCCTGATCTAATAGAGAGTGTTATGACGGATACAGGAATTAGGGAACACAAGGTCATTGTAGCGAGGCTCAAAACCATATCAACCAAAACCACTAAAAATAAACGCAAAAGATTTTTATTTAAAACAGCAGATAAAAATTCGCTTGATGGTCGTATGTAAAGTACACCAGTGCCAAAAAACAGTCAATACCGTCACTGCGCGATAGCGATGGAAATGTCACCTATGATGGTGCCACTAAAGCGGAGTTACTAAATACAGTTTCCGTAATTTCTTCGCGAAAGAAGACGAAGTAAATACTCCATAATTCGAAACCAGAACAGCTGTTAGCATGAGTGACATAAAAGTAGATATCTTAGGTGTTGCGAAACAACTCAAATCACTTAAGAAAGGCAAGTCTTCAGGTCCAGATGGTATACCAATCAGGTTCCTTTCAGAGTATGCGCACACAATAGCGCCTTTCTTAGCAATCGTATACAACCGCTCACTTGACGAAAGGTGTGTTCCTAAAGACTGGAAAGTAGCACAGGTCACACTAGTATTCAAGAAAGGAAATAGGAGTAACCCATTGAATTACAGACCCATATCACTGACCTCAATTTGCAGTAGGATTTTGGAGCATATACTGTACTCGAACATCATGAATCACCTTGAAGAAAATGACTTATTGATATATAACCAACACGGATTCAGAAAATATCGTTCTTGTGCAACACAGCTAGCTCTTTATTCCCATGAAGTAATGAGTGCTGTGGACAAGGGATCTTAGATCGATTCCATATTCCTAGTTTTCCAGAAGGCTTGTGATACCGTTCCTCACAAGCGACTATTAATCAAATTGCGTGCATATGGAGTATCGTCTCAGTTTTGTGACTGGATTCGTGATTTCCTCTCAGAGAGGTCACAGTTCGTAGTGATAGACGGTAAATCATCGAGTAGAACGGAAGTGATATCTGGCGTTCCGCAAGATAGTGTCATACGCCCTCTGCTCTTCATGATTTATATAAATGATCTAGGTGATAACCTGAGCAGCCCCCTTAGACGCTGTAATTCACCGTCTAGTAAAATCATCAGACGATCAATTCCAATTACAAAATGATCTAGAGAGAATTTCTGCATGGTGCGAAAAGTGGCAATTAGCTCTAAACTAAAAAAAGTGCGGGGTCATCCACATGGGTACTAAAAGAAATCCGATTAATTTTGGATATACGATAAATCGCAAAAATCTAAGGGCTGTCAATTCGACTAAATACCTAGGAATTACAATTACGAGCAACTTAAATTGGAAAGAGCGCATAGATAATATTGTGGAGAAGGCGAAACAAAGACTGCGCTTTGCTGGCAGAACACTTAGATGATGCGACAAACGCACTAAAGAGACAGCCTACATTACACTTATCCGTCCCCTGCTGGAATATTGCTGCGCGGTATGGGATCCTTACCAGGTAGGATTGACGGAGGAAATCGAAAAAGTGCAAAGAAGGGCAGCCATTTTCGTATTGTTATCGCGCAATTGCGGGTGAGAGTGTCACTGATATGATACGCGAGTTGCGGTAGCAGTCACTGAATCAAAGGAGAGATCTATTTACGAAATTTCAACCACCAACTTTCTCTTCCGAATGCGTAAATATTTTGCTGGCACCCACCTACGTAGGACGAAATGATCATCATAATAAAATAAGAGAAATCAGAGCCTGAACGGAAAGATTTAAGTGTTCCTTTTTCCCACGCGCCACTCGAGAGTGGAATGGTAGAGAAAAAGTATGAAAATGGTTCGATGAAGCCTCTGCCAGGCACTTAAGTGTGAACTGCAGAGAAACCATGTAGATGTAGATGTAGATGCCGGATAGAAATAGGTTTCCCGCGGCATTGAGTACATGGCCATTTTTAAGACTGGTGGAATTTTAAATCAAAAACTGGAAATTTTTATATTTATTTCGAGTATAAGACGCACCTTGATTTTGGAGGCAAGGTTGGGAAGACCGCCTCAAACCGACCTGTGTGCTCTGTCAAGGGGATTACCAACATTCTGTCTGGTGGGCTGTTAAATGTAAATTACTACTGAGCATGCGGGCACCTCCATTATAAACAGCACCACGTTTGCTGAAAATTTTAGGTAACCAGTTTTATTTCGTCTAGAATAAATTACCATTTACTCATACAACTGAGTCAGTTTCATTCGCAATGCACAAGAAAAACGGTTTGTTGAGAAATGGCTCAACAGCTTTCATATGTTTTGAACATGGTATTTTACGCTGATGGTAGTCTACAAATAGGCATTGCGACAGCACCGATTATGTTTGCCTGATAATGACAGTTACTCAAAACTGCAAATTTTCTGGTTCATTAAAACTCTATGCTGGACTGGGCCACGAACTCCGGATCTTGTTTCTACTGCACAGTGCTTCTGCCGATTAAGATATACAGGGACGATTCACCATGACATATTAAAAACTCTACCTTTCAGTTTCGGCAAACAGCTTTAATCTGGCAGGAAGTTTCAAAAAAGCGCACACTCCACCACGTAGCAAATGATTCGTTCCAAAACATTCACTTACAGCTATAAACAAAGGCTGTGCAATTCAAAATCCAGAAACAGGTTACCATTGTAAGTTATATGAATCACGTCGTCGCTGTTACACGGCAAGGAGACAAGATCGTAAAGAAAATTTATTAAAGTTACTGTGTTTGTTTATGATATCGTTTATATTACCTTGGTTGTACAAGGTATGAAAAACCCATGATCGTCATCGTAAATGCTTCATGTGGATTTGTGAATGGAATGATGCATATGATCTGAATAAGTAGTTACTGTGATTCTGTCACTAGACATCATAACGTAAATGACTGTGTGACGGTAAAAATCAAAGACAATAAACTAATGTCTCATTCCATGATGAAATGAGTCGCACCTGTCTTCGCTGAATATACATTGGACTACCTTTCGGCTGCAACCTACAGCAGCAATCCCACCTACTAACCATCCAACAGAAAGCCAAGACCAGGTTAAAACTACTAAGCTGCCAAAAATGGGAACTGCATCCCTCTACCTTCATTCACACCTATGAAACTGTGAGCAGAGACGTGGTTTAACAGTCATCATTTAAAGCTTTAAATATAGAAATATAACGGTGATACTGCAGTATAGTTTATAGGTCTAGCTACAACCTAACAAAGAGTAAAAAATATTGTAAAATAACTGGAACATTACCTGGAGATGTTGTTATATAAATCGTAGGCATCTGGCGGTGATGTATGAGCAACACTGATGCATATCATAACGGACGTCAGATGAAGAAAAACTGGAAAACTTATTAGAATGTCGTATATCAGAAGAATTAAATACGAATAAAAATATCATTCTAGATATTTTATAAGGAGCGTTCAAAAACAAACAAGCCGGAGGCATAATTGCAGAAACCAGTACCTGTATGTTACAAGTATGACCCTCGCTGTTGAGACACTTGTTCCACTGTGACCCAAGGCGGTGAAAGGCTGTCTCATAAAATTCCTGGGGCTGCGATGTTAACCAGTTGCTCACGTACAGCTGGACGCCGTAATCCGAGGTGAACCGTTTGCCCCTCAGAGCCTTTCTAAGAAGACCAAAAATGTCGAAATCACAGGGCGAGAGGTCCGAACTGTATGGAGGGTGGCCGAGAACCTCCCATTTGACTTTCTGCAGGAGTGCTGAGACTGTTTTGGCAGTATGAGGCTTTGCATTTTCGTGAAGCAAAACGAACCCACAGGTGTGGTAGCCTGGTCGTTTTGATTTGATCGCTTCGCGAAGGGTGGTCGAGGTTTGCGAGTAAAGCTGGGCATTCACTGTTGTCCCGTGCTGCAGGAATTGAATGAGAAGGGGGGCATCTTGGTAAAAGAAGAATGTCAGCATAGGGGCAAATGATTCACCTCGAACGACAACGTCCAGTTGTACGTGCAGAACTGGTTAACATCGCAGCCCCGGGAATTTTCTGAGGCAGCCATTCACCGCCTTGTGTCACAGTGGGACAAGTGTCTCAACAGCCAGGGTCAATACTTCTATCATACAGGAATTGGTTTCTGTAATTATGCCTCCGGCTCGTTTCTTTTTGAACGCCCCTTATAGAAGAAGAGGTTGGAGAAAAGAAAACGGAAATGAAAGGCAGGAATCGATATCAAACATATTAGATAAACCCGATAAACATGCGCAACTGAAGAATGACAATTTTGTAGATGGATAGAAACATGTGGAAAACTGCTGAAGAACTAAGAATATTAACTGATCAGTGGAACTCAGTGTGTGGATATTGAAGAACTAAAAAGAATCAGCTACATTAGAATAACTGTATAGAGCACCTAAGTATCTACCAAATATAAATATCCAACAAAGGTCGAGACACGAAGCAGACTTAGCAAAAAGTGGAAGATGACAGCATATGTAAGAGAGACCATTTGTGGAAACACTACATGAAGTACATGGCCTAAGATTGGAGCATCAATTAAATGTGATGATAGTTAATAAGATTCTTCTGGCTCTCAGGCCTCATTGTCAACTATAAAATTCCGACGTTTCAGCGATTATTGCAATAAGCCTTTATACTCTACTGGCCATTAAAATTGCTACACCAAGAAGAAATGCAGATGATAAACGGGTATTCAACGGACAAATATATTATACTAAAACTGACATGTGATTACATTTTCACGCAATTTGGGTGCATAGATCCTGAGAAATCAGTACCCAGAACAACCACATCTGGCCCTAAAAACGGCTTTGAACACGATATCACAGTTCATCAAGAGTAGTGACTGGCGTATTGTGAGGAGCCAGTTGCTCGGCCACCATTGACCTGACGTTTTCAATTGGTGAGAGGTCTGGAAAATGTGCTGGCTAGGGCAGCAGTCGAACATTTTCTGCATCCAGAAAGGCCCGTACAGGTCCTGCAACATGCAGCCGTGCATTATCTTGCTGAAACGTAGGGTTTCGCAGGGAACGAATGAAGAGTAGAGCCACGGGTCGTAACACATCTGAAATGTAACGTCCACTGTTCAAAGTGCCGTCAATGTGAACAAGAGGTGACCGAGACGTGTAACCAAAGGCACTCTGTACCATCACGCCGGATGATACGCCATATGGCGATGGCAAATACACGCTTCCAATGAGCGTTCACCGCGATGTCACCAAACACGGATGCGACTATCATGATGCTGTAAACAGAACATGGCTTCATCCGAAAAAAATGACGTTTTGCCATTCGTGCACCCAGGTTCGTCATTGAGTACACCATCGCAGGCGCTGCTGTCTGTGATGCAGCATCAAGGGTACCCGCAGCCATGGTCTCCGAGCTGATAGTCCATGCTGCTGCAAATGTCGTCGAACTGTTCGAGCAGATGGTTGTTGTCTTGCAAACGTCCCCAACTGTTGCTCAGGGATCGAGACGTGGCTGCACGATCCGTTACAGTCATGCGGTTAAGATGCCTGTCATCTCGACTGCTAGGGATCCAGCACGGCGTTCCGTATTACCCTCCTGAACCCACCGATTCCATATTCTGCTAACTGGATCTCGACCAACGCGAGCAGCAATGTCGCGATACGATAAACTGCAATCGCGATAGGCTACAGTCCGACCTTTATCAAAGTCAGAAACGTGATGGTACGCATTTCTCCTCCTTACACGAGGCATCACAACAACGTTCCACCAGGTAACGCCGGTCAACTGCTGTTTGTGTATGAGAAATCGGTTGGAAACTCTCCTCTTGTCAGCACGTTTCAGATGTCACCACCAGCGCCAACCTTGTGTGAATGCTCTGAAAACCTAATCATTTGCATATCACAGCATCTTCTTCCTGTCGGTTAAATTTAGCGTCTGTAGCACGTCATCTTCGTGGTGTAGCAATTTTAATGGCCAGTAGTGTAGCTGATAATGCCGCCTCAAACCAGAAGAACCTTATTGACTGTGACAACGGCCGCGGAAGCGTATGTTCACATAAATGTGATGAAATGGATCGTGAATCAAAAATTTTGAAATGGGAATGAAAAGGCCATTTAGAACCTCACGAAGAAGATAGCAGCAGGCCAACATGAAATACTGGTTGATAAACTATACGCCTTGAGAAACGAAGCACTGTCTAGAATGAACAGAGCAGACCGCTGTGGCCGAGCGGTTCTAGGCGATTCAGTCCGGAACCACGCTGCTGCTGCGGTCGAATGTTCGAATCCTGTCTCGGGCACGGATGTGTGTGATGTCCATAGGTTATTTGGGTTTATGTAGTTCTAAGTCTGGGGACTGATGACCTCAGATGTTAAGTCCCGTAGTGCTTAGAGCCAATTAAACCATTTTTAGAATGAGCAGGCTTAGCAGTAGGTTACATGACGAGAGCTTTTTGTTTGGCGGTTTAGTTAAAACCCTTTATTTTTGTTACCTAAGCATTACAACGAGAAAGACTGTAAAGATTATAGGACAATTAGTTTCATATGCCACATTACAAACGCCGTATGTAGGCTTGCATTCAGAGGACATGAAAGAAAACTTGAAAATAATCGGGAAGGGAGGGAGGGGGGCGGCAGTTTAGAGAGCATTATCGTAATCAGTGTTGGCAAAACTACTTTCGTCAAGTGAACAAATGCAGTATTTACAAAATGGCCGGCAAGGGGGACGATTTCGTTAATTTTAAAGAGAAATATGTACTGCTGAAATTGATCTCAGATTCAGCGAGTATATGGGTATGTGTACATGGCCACTAGCGATCTTAGATAGATACCAGATGAGTCTCAAAGTGGTTATCCTCAAACTGTCTCCAGGCCTTCCAGCAAGGAAAAGGTTAAGAAATTCGTAAGGGAGGATGCTCGTGTCCCTGTGAATAATATTGCAACAAAATTAGCGATTACAGAGCAAGATATGTTTCAAAGCTTAGCTTATGAAGAGATTTCTGCTCGCTGGTTCCGCACTTAATGACGGAACACCAGGACGTTCGTAGAAGAACCATCAACAACAGCTTATTTCATAGATTTAGAAACGAGGTACACGAGGTTTGAAGATCACACAACAGCTGATCGCGGTTCTTTTTGAAGAATGCACACTTTCAGCTGCGGATGTTCATATTATAAAGTTTTTCAATTTCTGAGGAAAACCGTTCCCGTCACTGTAAACAAGAAAAAGAATCGAGGGGTATAGATTATTATCATCCGGGTCTCCCCACAAAAAAGAAAATGGAACCACGATCTTCTGGGAAAGTTATGAGTAGTGTATTCTATGTTGCAGGAAGAGAGCGCACACAGATAGATTTTCTTGAACCTGCACAAACCATAAATGCTATCCGCTTTACTCAGACATCTTTGAAGATCATTGACCATTGCACGAGACACGCCGAGGGAAAATCATCCTGCAGAACGAAAACATGCGGCCTCATTCTTCTCGCGTCGCTGTACAGAAAATTAGGATACTTACGTGGGAAAGTTCTCTGCACCCTTCTTACAGTAACGACTATGCGCCGACGACCGTCTTTTATGATCTTTGAAAGAACAACTGTTAGATCAACACTACGAGGCCGGAGGACTTGTAGAAAGGATTGCGTCAGTGTCTTTTGACAGTCGAAACGATTTCTCATTGAAGATAAATTACAGATTTACAGAAAGGCGCGAAAAAGTCTGCAAAGATATGAAAAGTCATAGAAAAGAATATGTACATGGTTTTTGTAAAAACTTAAAATTAATATTCATGATAATATGTAGCTTGTGAACTTCAGTACGAGATTCTTGGATGTGCAGACTTGTATGTTCCGTAGACGGCCTTTTTGCCTTACGCAGGAAGCATTTCCAACAGGATTGGTCGTATTTTGCGGAAATATGACGTGAAATGTGTTTATCGACCACCTCCTAAGATTAAGGCCCTGTTGGCGTCCGTAAAAGATGATCTTGGTTTGCGTAAGGCTGGGGTCTATCGTATTCCTTGCAGTTATGGTATGTCATATATTGGTCAGACAACCAGGACTGTGGAAGACCGGTGTATTGAACATAAGCGTCACACACGCTTACAACAGCCGAGCAAATCCGCTATTGCAGAACATTGCCTTGACACCGGTCATCCTATGGAATACAACAACACGGAGATTCTGGCTTGCACGTCCAGCTATTGGATAGTGTTATTAAGGAAGCTGTCGAAATCAAACTATCAAGCAACCTTATTAACAGAGATGGTGGATTTTGTTTAAATGCTGCTTGGAATCCGGCTCTGTCTCTCATCAAAAAACAGAGGGACCGAATTAGCGCTGCCTCGCCTGTTGATTAACAGTAAATATCGATATTTCTGATGTTGGTTATCTTTGTTTGTGTTGACACTTGTTCTGTGTGTGGTATCTTCCTTGTTTCTCCTCTGTGATCCGAGGTATTAAATTTCCTTGCACATTTCTTCCTCCTTGTATTTGTGCCTTGAGAATGGCAGGGTGTGCTCCTGTCAAAATATCGGCGGTGTTCGACGACGTCAACCGGCAGCAAACCCGTAAGTTATTTGAACAATATCGGTGATAACGTAGGTTATTGGTGGTCCCATCCTCGTACATATACCATTACATTGTTGAAGCGATTATCTTTGATCACTTTACCAGTCTACGGCAGCGACGTAAAACAAAAATAGAAACGAAACTGTAGAGTTAATAACAAAAGCTTGTCATAGCTAGGGAGAGCAGTTAGAAGATTGCGTGTAGCGGGTCAGTATACAACAGAGGCGCTGGCGGCGGACGCCGCTCTCCGGCGCTAGCGGAAGATTTAACGTCGCGTAATTGTCGGCGGCGCGGAAACCGTTTAGGAGGCAGCGAATCGGCAATGTTGTTACTCCAACTGACACTTAAAAAGGGGGTCGAGCGGCAGGGCCGAGGGAAGCGAGATAGCGGCTTCCGTGGCGCTGCCGGCTGGGAGACCGAGCACGCTGCCGTGTCACGCCAAGTTTGCTGCGCTTTATGAGACGTTTAACATTCACATGCGAGTCCCGAGATAACCATAATTTCATTTGTAAATTTTCTCTCCCTTGTGCCTCTTCCTACCTCTTATTCTGAGCGTATTACTTCGATTCAAGCGTCGTCCACTTACTGAGCACCAATCATTTGAAAAATAGCGAAGTGCTACTAGTAAGTTCGACTTTGTATGTGTTGACACCACAGGAAAGTCAGGAATCGTTGAAGAGAAATTTATATCTTGAAAAGAATGAAACAAAAACTGCAAAAATTTACTTTTCTTGAATTCTCTCAGAGTTTGTAATGCCCCGAGCTTTCAGTCTGGTCCCTCACAACGGCAATAATGAAACAAAAACTGCAAAAATTTACTTTTCTTGAATTCTCTCAGAGTTTGTAATGCCCCGAGCTTTCAGTCTGGTCCCTCACAACGGCAATATAATTTTGAGTCTGAAAGTTCAGAAATAAGGTAAGGTTCCAGAACACAACCGAAGCGAATTGTATAAATATACATCTGCTGCCAGTCATGCATTGTGCGGCTGGTCCCGGCGGAGGTTCGAGTCCTCCCTCGGGCATGGGTGTGTGTGTGTGTGTGTGTGTGTGTGTGTGTATGTCCTTAGGATAATTTAGGTTAAGTAGTGTGTAAGCTTAAGAACTGATGACCTTAGCAGTTAAGTCCCATAAGATTTCACACACATCTGAGCATTGTTTTGTACATCTGCTGCCGAAAATGACTATTTGTTATACTGCTCACCTTCTGCTCAAATTTTAAGTGTAAATTTTGGTAAAATCTTGAGTAAATCACTAAGAGTGTGAAACTGTAGGAATGCTACTTGCCAAAATTGAAACAAACAAGAATAATTACTACAAAGCAATACGGTCGGCAGTTAACTATCGACAGTTCTTCAGCATAACTAATTAATTATTAATCGATTTTATAATTTAGACACACACATATGTTGCTGTTATGTAAATGGATCGAAAGCACAAAGCGAAAACTCCGCTGTCTACCTCTAAAATTATTAACTTATATTTACAGAAACATACTACCTTACAAATTTTGAAACAGTGAGGTTCCATAACTTATACTGTAATTAACGTGACAGAAATAACGCGTACACGACAAAGCAGAAGCGGCGTCACACAATAATGCTTACTGGTATTGGTTTCCAATGTCTAATATTCGCAAGATCATTTTCAGTAAGATTGTACGCAGATTAATGATTCAGCACCGGCATACTGAATGCCACGCCACAACATAATCTATTAAGTTCACAAGATACTTCAAATAAGTTAGGAAATTTGAAAACAATTATACCAAAATACATGTTGATGCTTATACACGCATCATAATCGCGCTAGGTTGCATATATGATGCAACAACGACCTTAAACGGAAACTTTTTGATCCTCCCTTATAATTATAGCTACCTTAATAGTACTAATTACTCTATTATTTTTAGACTGAAGATCTATAGTAAATATTCAGCTATTAATCGATATGAATATTAAAGAAACATAATTTATTAAGGAATTTAAGGTGGTAATTTAAGGAGATGGGACCTGGATAAACTGACTAAACCAGGGGTTGTACAGAGTTTCAGAGAAAGCATAAGGGAACAATTGACAGGAATGGGGGAAAGAAGTACAGTAGAAGAAGAATGGGTAGCTCTGAGGGATGAAGTAGTGAAGGCAGCAGAGGATTAAGTAGGTAAAAAGACGAGGGCTAGTAGAAATCCTTGGGTAACAGAATAAATATTGAATTTAATTGATGAAAGGAGAAAATATAAAACTGCAGTAAATGAAGCAGGCAAAAAGGAATACAAACGTCTCAAAAATGAGATCGACAGGAAGTGCAAAATGGCTAAGCAGGGATGGCTAGAGGACAAATGTAAGGATGTAGGGGCTTATCTCACTAGGGGTAAGATAGATACTGCCTACAGAAAAATTAAAGAGACCTTTGGAGAAAAGAGAACCACTTGTATGAATATCAAGGGCTCAGATGGAAACCAAGTTCCAAGCAAAAAAAGTAAAGCAGAAAGGTGGAAGGAGTATATAAAGGGTCTATACAAGGGCGATGTACTTGAGGACAATATTATGGAAATGGAAGAGGATGTAGATAAAGATGAAATGGGAGATACGATACTGCGTGAAGGGATTGACAGAGCACTGAAGACTTGAGTCGAAACAAGGCCCCGGGAGTAGACAACATTCCATTAGAACTACTGACGGCCTTGGGAGAGTCAGTCCTGACAAAACTCTACCATCTGGTGAGCAAGATGTATGAGACAGGTGAAATACCCTCAGACTTCAAGAAGAATATAATAATTCCAATCCCAAAGAAAGCAGGTGTTGACAGATGTGAAAATTACCGAACTATCAGTTTAATAAGCCACAGCTGCAAAATACTAACACGAATTCTTTAGACGAATGGAAAAACTGGTAGAAGCCGACCTCGGGGAAGATCAGTTTCGATTCCGTAGAAATATTGGAACATGTGAGGCAATACTGACCCTACGACTTATCTTAGAATAAAGATTAAGGAAAGGAAAACCTACGTTTCTAGCATTTGTAGACTTAGAGAAAGCTTTTGAGAATGTTGAGTGGAATACTCTCTTTCAAATTCTAAAGGTGGCAGGGGTAAAGTACAGGGAGCGAAAGGCTATTTACAATTTGTACAGAAACCAGATGGCAGTTATAAGAGTCGAGGGGCATGAAAGGGAAGCAGTGGTTAGAAAGGGAGTGAGACAGGGTTGTAGCCTCTCCCCGATGTTGTTGAATCTGTATATTGAGCAAGCAGTAAAGGAAACAAAAGAAAAATTCGGAGTACGTATTAAAATCCATGGAGAAGAAATAAAAACTGGGAGGTTCGCCGATGACATTGTAATTCTATCAGATACAGCAAAGGACTTGGAAGAACAGTTGAACGGAATGGACAGTGTCTTGAAAGGAGGGTATAAGATGAACATCAACAAAAGCAAATCGAGGATAATGGAATGTAGTCGAATTAAGTCGGGTGATGCTGAGGGAATTAGATTAGGAAATGAGACACTTAAAGTAGTTAAGGAGTTTTGCTGCCGGCCGGTGTGGCCGTGCGGTTTTAAGCGCGTCAGTTTGGAACCGCGTGACCGCTACGGTCGCAGGTTCGAATCCTGCCTCGGGCATGGATGTGTGTGATGTCCTTAGGTTAGTTAGGTTTAAGTAGCTCTAAGTTCTAGGGGACTTATGACCACAGCAGTTGAGTCCCATAGTGCTCAGAGCCATTTGAACCATTTTTTTTTTTTTTTGAGTTTTGCTCTTTGGGGAGCGAAATAACTGATGATGGTCGAAGTAGAGAGGATATAAAATGTAGACTGGCAATGGCAAGGAAAGCGGTTCTGAAGAAGAGAAATTTGTTAACATCGAGTATAGATTTAAGTGTCAGGAAGTCGTCTCTGAAAGTATTTGTATGGAGTGTAGCCATGTATGGAAGTGAAACATGGACGATAAATAGTTTGGAGAAGAAGAGAATAGAAGCTTTCGACATGTGGTGCTACAGAAGAATGCTGAAGATTAGACGGGTAGATCACATAACTAATGAGGATGTATTGAATAGAATTGGGGAGAAGAGGAGTTTGTGGCACAACTTGACAAAAAGAAGGGACCGGTTAGTAGGACATGTTCTGAGGCATCAAGGGATCACAAACTTAGCATTGGAGGGCAGCGTAGAGGGTAAAAATAGTAGAGGGACACCAAGAGATGAATACACTAAGCAGATTCAGACGGATGTAGGTTGCATTAAGTACTGGGAGATGAAGAAGCTTGCACAGGATAGGGTAGCATGGAGAGCTGCATCAAACCAGTCTCAAGACTGAAGACCACAACAACAAGAACGATTTATTAATTTTCTGTTGCCAATAAATCAGGTGGCTTTGCACCCTGAAAGAAAAGAGGGTTATTCCAGTAACCCAACCACACTTGGTTATAACTGGGAATATGCTCGGGAACTTATCCCAGGTTATAATAACACAAGAATAATGCTGGACGCTAAGCAAAAGCTACAGGAAACAGTAGGCTGTATCTTAGATAAGCAAGTTGTTGTAATGCATCCTAGAACAAACATCCGCTACTGATAATGGCCCGAAGAAAACATTAACAAAGTTACAATTACATAACACAAATGCATTATTGTTCTTCTTCTTATTATTATTATTTAACGATCATATTCACTGTGAATATCTTTCACATGCTAAATAGCCTAAAGGATGTCCGTTCACACTCTCCCTTCAAGTTCGTGTGGAAATAGTAAAACAGCTATACAGCTAATATGCACACAGATTTTTACGTACGTATACAGTTTTTCAATTGCATGCTAAATACACTCTTGGTCAACCTAAACATCTGATTGGTTTAGGAAAACTTAGTTGTTTGAGATTCTTCCGCACACTTTCCAAAACAGTTATACATTTTTTCTAAGTTCGTTAAGGTAGTTTGTATACAGGGACAGATATTTGCTTAAAGTTCGCAGGTGTCTACTTAAACATCCAGTATGACCAAAATACACATGGAAATAAACGGTTGGAATTCCACTGAAAGTAGTAATAAGAAATACCCTTTGTTTATTGGTGGTGACTACTTTCTTAATACAACTTTCTATGGAATTCCAGTTATTTATTTCAATAAAGGAAAATTGGCTAACCTTTTTCAGCTGCAGCATGCTAGAGGTCCAAAATACAAGCACTTTTCTTTAGTTGTTCTTACTTCTTCAAAACAGGACGTACTGCTATACTACGAGCCCTCTACAAGAAATTATCTAAGTGTACCGAACTTGAATCCTCCTCCCCTCGCAGACAGACCTATCAATCCAGTATTAGTCTGAAGAAAGGTGGGACTGATATTGACACTGACTAGTAGCGTGTGTACTCAGATCAATTTGTCTTAAAATCTTAAAACTATCTCTCCACTCACCAATAGACTATGCAATTTGTCTTAAAATCTTAAAACTATTTCGCCACTCACCAAGAGACTACGTGGTGCCGGCCCCTTAGCTCAGATCCTGGGTATACTTTTGCATGGGGCTTTGAAAGACGAAATATAAACGAATATATCTTCAAGTCAAATCACCAGTCCACATAGGTGACTTGTTAACAGAAAACAGGAGATATTATAAAAGAATTCTTAATGTAACACTCCATACACTAAGACTGGCACATGACACCAGTGTGTTCCCACATCTTATTAATATTGTCGTTAGACTTCAGTGGAACATTTTAGGCAACAGTAAATGAATATTTGGCAGAGTGGCCATAATCCACTTCGTGGATGGAAGCTACTCATGGTCAAAAAATGTATTGGTCTAAAAGCAGGCGACGTGGAAATATAAGAATATTTCATGTTGTTGTCAAATCCATAAATTGTCACCCGTTCTTATGAATCCTACACTATCACAAATTATATGATATCTGATAGCATATACCATCACAACACACCATGCTACCGAAATGCCATAGTGGTGGATGTTCGCTACTCATTTAAATATCTAAAACGGTCTGCGAATTGTTGCTCAACTCATTTATTTTCAGTGCACTTTAAAGGGATTGTGATTCATCAACAGGAACGATTTCAAGATTTCGGTCGTTGGAACTCTTCCGACTTTTTATAATTCTGCCTTATTTACAAGTGGCGTTCGTCTCCTCACTCACCTGATGGTTGGTACTGCCGTGTTCTTTTGGCTGTCCTAGATACAGTCATGTGCTGAAGCTCAGCAACCAGCTGTTCCTTTATTTCATTGTTTCATCAGTGCCGCTGTGAACCCCCAACCACTTTGTATTAATTCACTCCTCTCGCAGTCGAGCAATGAGTTGCCTTCCACGAATAGCGGAACTTCATTTCTGCCTCCTCAAATTTTTTTCCGCAATTAAATTATGTAACTTGTGTAGAGTTTTCCAGTGTGTTGGATAATTTGTTCTGTACTAACTTGTTTATCCCATGTGAGGTCAACATCTGCGACTGTATGGATAAAATGTGTTTATAAAACAGAATGCAGTTTTTCAACTACTTGATCCCGCAAAATAATTATTCCGTAACTTTTGTCCGTGAGGCCTTCAAGTGCACCTGCACAAATAATAAGCCGTAATTCAGGTTACGGCCGCTGTTCCTGTGGCCTCCAGATTCGTGGTTGTGTTTCTGGGAGTTGGCTTCGCTGACGTCTACCGACCGACCAATGCATTTGTCTCATTAACTGTCGAGATACATTCAGGAAGTTCAAGAAAACGAGGGCAGGAATGTGCGGTGAAAAAATTGTTCATTACACACACTGCTGGTAACATTTAACAAACTGAATTTAACACTTATCTTAGGTTAATAATTATCATGGAAGTAATGAAAGCCTGAGCGAGACCTTAAAACCGAGCCATATCTCACATTATGTATTGCGCAAACTTCCGGAAAAATATCGGAAAATAAATCATTTATTTATAAATCATTTATTTTATTTACATCTGGAGATTGCAGCAAGACGCTCCTCCTTCAGCAGGGCACGGATTGATGGGGTATGCTGACCCAAAGCAAACGGGGCCCACAGGTACAGTACTAAAAGCCAAAGGGCAAAGCTTAGCCAACTCGCAACGCGAACGCGGCAAGAAGCTATTTCTGGACGACCCGTGGTGAACCTCACGGGAATATCTTTTGACGACACGGCGATATCAGTGCTTGGGAAAGGTTTAAACTTCGCTCCGACACCTACTTCAACTCCATTAATGAATTTCATCAGTTGTTTTGAGGAAAGCATTAGAACTCTCTCTGTAGATTCTGCAGACCAAGTTGGACTAGAATCTTGCCAAACGCTGTTTAAATATGCGCCACAACAGAATAACATCTCGACAGCTGAAAGAGATGCTCTCTGCAGCCTCAGAGAAGATACTAGCACAGTCATACTCAGTAATACCACTGTTATTTTGAAAAGGCTACAACGAGAAGACGTATAGTCAGCTAGGTGATTCCACGTACCGCAAAAACTAAAAGGCCCAACGAGCCGTATATAAAGAAAAACTGCTACTCTTCTGAACGATAATTCTCTACCTAAACAAGTAGTCAATAGGCTGACACCACACAATGCAGTACCACCAACACTATATGGTCCTCCCAGGGATGGTGTGGCACTACGATTAATAGTGACTAATATTGATGCCTCGACCTATTCTACTGCAAAACATCTGGCCCCTCTACGCAAGCCGTATGTGGGTAGCTGTTGTCATCATATACGTAATTCTGTGGATATTGTCAGTCGCTTGAAGACATTTAAGCTTAGCAGCTAGGATTTACTAACTAGTAAATGCGGTCTCACCTTTTACCAAAGTGCCTTTAATGGACTCGTTACATCTCTGTAGTAACTTACTCAATGCTCACCTTGTTTGAACATACTCCGTCCTCAACCTACTTCCTATTTAACAATGAATTCTTTGAACAAACAGACGATGTCACCACGGGCCCTTTGTCCCTTTGGTGGCTAATCCTTTTGACGAGGGCTTTAAGGAGAAAGCACTTGACTCTGCTGTTTTAAAGCCCACGGTTTCTGGCGTTATGTAGATGATACTTCTGTTGTATGGCCTCATCGTGGAGAAGAACTGGAGAAATTCCTTTGTCACTTAAATTAATAACATGAGAACATCAGTTTTAAGACGGAGAGTGCGAAAGATGGGTGTTTACCCTTTATAGACGCGTTAGTACATCGTAAGACTGTTGGGTTATTAGGACATGCTCTGTACAGAAAACACACGCACACAGATCAATATCTCCAACCGTCTAGCTGCCATCATCCCGTACAAACCGCCGCTGCATGTAATATCGGACGATGAAAACCTCCACGCAGAATTAGAACGCTCGGAGAAGATTTTTAAATCACTTGACGCTAATCAGGAAGGTCATCCATCGTTATAATAATAAGAAACAATGCAATGAGGATACTGATGACTATAATCAGCTGCGTTCCTTCCATATGTCGGGAACGTGTCTTCTGTAACAGGCAAATTGCTTAGGAAAAATAAAATCAAGGTTATCTTCCGTCTACCAGCAATGAGGATGGGCCTGGTTGGATCAGTTAAAGGCGACTTACAATTGAAAAAAGCGGGCGTTTACCTAATCCGCTGTGAGTGTGGTGCTGCATATGTAGACCAGACGACGAGAGCTGTCCAGGAGTTGTGAAGAGCACGAAAGATACACTCGTTTTGGGCAGCCGTCAAAATAAGCAGTTTCAGAACATTGTATTTCCATGGGACACTCAATGGAATACAATACAACAAAAATTTTTGCTCCAGTTTCCAGTTTTTGAGATTCATAACGAAAGAAAATGTGGAAATACGTCCTGCCGATAATCTTATAAATCGTAACAATGGCTTTCAGCTGGATAAAAATTGGAATCCTGTAATTGAAATTATCCAGTCACAGCGGAAGCGACGGGGTAGTTCGATACTCAATGACTAGGCCGTGTCTCACTTCCAACACCGAGGGTAACACACACAACTCGGCTGTCCGGCGCACGTCATCACCTGACGCATGCGTCGAAAGACGCCAGCACATTTCGCATGCGCGATATTCGGAATAAATACCGTTGTTGCACCTGATTTCTTGAGTAGTTGCCTACTCACCTGGAGATGGCCGGACGTCTCTGGGCCGAGATATCGTAGCAGTATGCCGACGGGATCCCGTTGCACACCCAAAAATTATTGGAAGAATAAATTAAAGTTTGTTTAGTGCAAGTTTCAGTTCCACAAATACGAACTTCCAAATTCCCGAGTGCAGATCACTTGCAAATAAATGCAGTAAAGTTTTAGAGTGCCGCTAATTCATCCAACGTAAAATATTCGAAGTTCACAAGTTGAAGATATTTCAGCGTGTACTTTAGCGATACACGTGAATATTACAAGTCCCCAACTCTACACTTACCCCATTTCGAACAGTTGAAACGGACTGGATATGTGTTTCAAAATATAATGTTGTACCTGTTAGAATAGTTATCAACGTCATTCATCTATACAACTGCCTGTGCGGCCGTTAGCGCAATCTGAACGTCAGCATACTAGCGCCACTGCGCCGTAGGTGTACAGACAGTACAAGCGTGACTGTTGCAGTGTGTGGTATGGAAGTGTACGTATTGAAATGATAATTGAACAAATACCTTAAGCTGTCGACAGGCGTTGTTATACATCAACTGGAACAGTAGAAAATGTGTGCCCCGACCGGGACTCGAACCCAGGGCTCCTGCTTACAAGACCGACGCTCTATACACCTGAGCCACCGAGGGCACAGAGGATAGTGCGACTGCAGGGATTTATCCCTTGCACGCTCCCCGTGAGACCCACATTCCCGACTTAGTGTCCACACACTATATTCGTAGTGCCCCTGCCCAATACACTCATTACTCGCGGCAGACAATCTTACCGAGTCCCGTAAGAGTCCGGGCAATGCGTGTGCAACCGCACAGAAGAAGGTCAGTCGCCGGTTAGCCTTAACTATATGAAGATGATATCTGTTCTTTCGGTCATGTCCGAAAGAACAGATACCATCTTCATATATGGACGTATTGACGTCAAAATGAGTAGGCTAAAGGCAGTTAATCCCGTGAACATTGTGAAACTGCTGCACGCGAACGGACGTCGAACTTACACTCAGGACAATGTGACTGGAGTGAAGGATGTGCCGTATACAGGAATGCTATGTGACGTCATAATGCAAAAATACTGATGGATTTAACAGACAGCCAGAGCGAGAGCACCAGCAGCAGCGAGTACTGTTTGTATAAAGCGTTTATTTTGCATTTTGTTTACGACCTTCCACTAAGGAAGGGATTCTATTTGTGTTTATCTGCTCTGCATAGTAACTAACAGTTCTTGATAAAACTTTACGTAGTTTTCGTGTTAGATTTCTTAGTGTTTTCTTGATCGTTTAGAACAGAAAGCGCCCTAAAACCGTCTTTTGTTTGTTTCGCGGCCGTTAGCCACTAGTCACTTGAATCAGCAGTTGTCTTGTGACAGCCAGAGCGAGAGCACCAGCAGCAGCGAGTACTGTTTGTATAAAGCGTTTATTTTGCATTTTGTTTACGACCTTCCACTAAGGAAGGGATTCTATTTGTGTTTATCTGCTCTGCATAGTAACTAACAGTTCTTGATAAAACTATACGTAGTTTTCGTGTTAGATTTCTTAGTGTTTTCTTGATCGTTTAGAACAGAAAGCGCCCTAAAACCGTCTTTTGTTTGTTTCGCGGCCGCTAGCCACTAGTCACTTGAATCAGCAGTTGTCTTGTGACAGCCAGAGCGAGAGCACCAGCAGCAGCGAGTACTGTTTGTATAAAGCGTTTATTTTGCATTTTGTTTACGACCTTCCACTAAGGAAGGGATTCTATTTGTGTTTATCTGCTCTGCATAGTAACTAACAGTTCTTGATAAAACTATACGTAGTTTTCGTGTTAGATTTCTTAGTGTTTTCTTGATCGTTTAGAACAGAAAGCGCCCTAAAACCGTCTTTTGTTTGTTTCGCGGCCGTTAGCCACTAGTCACTTGAATCAGCAGTTGTGACAGCCAGAGCGAGAGCACCAGCAGCAGCGAGTACTGTTTGTATAAAGCGTTTTTGTACTTATTTGCTGCGCTTAGCTTTTAAATAGTTTTTCTGGGAAAACCTAGCGTAGTTTTCGCGTCTCGTATTTCAGTGAGTGTTTCTTGATTATCAGAGTAGCTCATCAGAAGATTATCTTGGGAATTTGTCACCGTATAGAGTAGGGTAAACATAGTCATGTGTAGGGACTGTGGTTGTTGTGAGCGGACGCAAGGAGAATTGGCCACTCTTCGGGGGCAGGTGGAGGCTTTGTCTGTTAGGCTCATCGAGCTCGAGGCGCAGGCGTCGGCTCGTAGTGGCGTTGGGGCAACTGTGGTGAGACCTATGCCTACTTCGGTGGCCTTGGAATCACATGGAACCCCTGATGTCGCTGCGTCTTCCGGCAGTGAGCATCTTACCGGTCAGCCATCACTCCAGGGTGAATGGCGGACAGTGGTGGGCTCGCGCGTGCCTGGCCGAAAGGCAAAGGTGGGATCTGGCCGCGTGGCAGCTGCCTTACCCCTTTCCAACAGGTACGGGGTGCTTCCTAGTGGTGATGACATCGTTCCCGAGCCACCACAGGATGCCTCGCCTGTTGGGCCAGTGGCCGATTCTCCGGCAAGGTCCCGACAGTCACAGAGGGCGGGCCTATTAGTTATAGGGAGCTCCAACGTTAGGCGGGTTATGGAGCCCCTCAGGAAAATAGCGGGTAGGTCGGGGAAGAATGCCAGTGTGCACTCGGTGTGCTTGCCGGGGGGTCTCGTCCGTAATGTGGAGGAGGCCCTTCCGGCAGCTATTGAACGCACTGGGTGTGACCGGCTGCAGATAGTAGCACATGTCGGAACGAATGACGCCTGCCGCTTGGGTTCTGAGGCCATCCTTGGTTCCTTCCGGCGGCTGGCTGATTTGGTGAAGACAACCAGCATCGCACGCGGAGTGCAAGCTGAGCTTAATATCTGCAGCATAGTGCCCAGAGTCGATCGCGGTCCTCTGGTTTGGAGCCGTGTGGAGGGTCTAAACCAGAGGCTCAGACGACTCTGCGACTATAATGGTTGCAAATTCATCGACCTCCGTTATTGGGTGGAGAACTGTAGGGCCCCCCTAGACAGGTCAGGCGTGCGCTACACACCGGAAGCAGCTACTAGGGTAGCAGAGTACGTGTGGCGTGCACACGGGGTTTTTTTAGGTTAGAGGGACCCCCCCCCCCTTGGGCGAAACGATAAAATACCTGACGGCTTACCAGAGAGGACATTATCATCGTTGATAAAGAACGTCCGTCCTCAGAGACCAAAAACAGGAAACGTTAACGTAATATTGGTAAACTGCAGGAGTATCCAGGGCAAGGTTCCTGAATTAGTATCTCTTATTGAAGGAAATAGTGCGCATATAGTATTAGGAACGGAAAGTTGGTTAAAACCGGAAGTGAACAGTAACGAAATCCTAGACACAGAATGGAATATATACCGCAAGGATAGGATAAACGCCAATGGTGGAGGAGTATTTATAGCAGTAAAGAATTCAATAATATCCAGTGAAGTTATTAGCGAATGCGAATGTGAAATAATCTGGGTTAAGTTAAGTATCAAAGGTGGGTCAGATATGATAGTCGGGTGCTTCTATAGACCACCTGCATCAGCAACCGTAGTAGTTGAGCGCCTCAGAGAGAACTTGCAGAACGTCGTGAAGAAGTTTCGTGATCATACTATTGTAATAGGGGAGACTT
Source organism: Schistocerca americana (assembly GCF_021461395.2). Lineage (NCBI taxonomy): Eukaryota > Metazoa > Arthropoda > Insecta > Orthoptera > Acrididae > Schistocerca > Schistocerca americana. The sequence continues at coordinate 744,066,539 of NC_060122.1, read as the reverse complement.
CAATCTACCAGGTATAGAATGGGATAGTCACAAATCAGAACTGGAGCCAGGGACAGAGACTCTTGTGACATTATCCTGACTGCCTTGTCCGAGAATTACTTCGAGCAGATAGTTAGAGAACCAACTCGTGAAGCTAACGTTTTAGACCTCATAGCAACAAATAGACCGGAACTTTTCGACTCCGTGAATGTAGAAGAGGGTATCAGTGATCATAAGTCAGTGGTTGCATCAATGACTACAAGTGTAATAAGAAATGCCAAGAAAGGAAGAAAAATATATTGGCTTAACAAGAGTGATAGGGCACAAATCGCAGAATATCTGAGTGACCACCATCAAACGTTCATTTCTGAGGAAGAGGATGTGGAACAAAAATGGAAAAAATTCAGAAACATCGTCCAGTACGCCTTAGATAAGTTCGTACCGACTAAGGTCCAAAGCGAGGGGAAAGATCCACCGTGGTATAACAATCATGTACGAAAGGTACTACGGAAACAAAGAAAGCTTCATCATAGGTTTAAGAGTAGTCGAATCATAGCTGATAAGGAAAAGCTGAACGAAGCGAAAAAGAGCGTAAAGAGAGCAATGAGAGAAGCATTCAACGAATTCGAACATAAAACATTGGCAAACAATCTAAACAAGAACCCTAAAAAGTTTTGGTCATATGTAAAATCGGTAAGCGGATCTAAATCCCCTATTCAGTCACTCGTTGACCACGATGGCACCGAAACAGAGGACGACCGAAGAAGGGCAGAAATACTGAATTCAGTGTTCCGAAACTGTTTCACTGCGGAAAATCGTAACACGGTCCCTGACTTCAGCCGTCGCACGGACGCCAAAATGGAAACTATTGAAATAAACGATATCGGAATTGAAAAACAACTGCTATCACTTAGTAGCGGAAAAGCATCCGGACCAGACGAGATACCCTTAAGATTCTACAGTGATTATGCTAAAGAACTTGCCCCCTTTCTATCAGCAATTTATCGTAGATCGCTGGAAGAACGTAAAGTACCTAGCGACTGGAAGAAAGCGCAGGTCGTTCCCATTTTCAAGAAGGGTCATAAATCAGATGCGAATAATTATAGGCCTATTTCGCTTACGTCAATCTGTTGTAGAATAATGGAACATGTTTTGTGTTCTCGTATTATGACGTTCTTAGATAATACAAATCTCCTTCATCATAACCAACATGGATTCCGCAAACAGAGATCATGTGAAACTCAGCTCGCCCTATTTGCCCAAGAAATTCACAGTGCCGTAGACACTGGCGAGCAGATTGATGCCGTATTCCTGGACTTCAGGAAGGCATTTGATACGGTTCCGCACTTACGTTTAGTGAAAAAAATACGAGCTTACGGAATATCGGACCAGGTTTGTGATTGGATTCAGGATTTCCTAGAAGAAAGAACACAACATGTCATTCTTAACGGTTCAAAATCTGCAGATGTAGAGGTAATTTCGGGAGTACCGCAGGGAAGCGTGATAGGACCTTCATTGTTTACAATATACATAAATGACTTAGTTGACAACATCGGTAGCTCCGTGAGGCTATTTGCAGATGACACGGTTGTCTACAAGACAGTAGCAACATCAGAAGACTCGTACGTACTCCAGGAGGACCTGCAGAGGATTAATGCATGGTGCGACAGCTGGCAGCTTTCCCTAAACGTAGATAAATGTAATATAATGCGCATACATAGGGGCAGAAATCCATTCCAGTACGATTATGCCATAGGTGGTAAATCATTGGAAGCGGTAACGACCCTAAAATACTTAGGAGTTACTATCCGGAGCGATCTGAAGTGGAATGATCACATAAAACAAATAGTGGGAAAAGCAGGCGCCAGGTTGAGATTCATAGGAAGAATTCTAAGAAAATGTGACTCATCGACGAAAGAAGTAGCTTACAAAACGCTTGTTCGTCCGATTCTTGAGTATTGCTCATCAGTATGGGACCCTTACCAGGTTGGATTAATAGAAGAGATAGACATGATCCAGCGAAAAGCAGCGCGATTCGTCATGGGGACATTTAGTCAGCACGAGAGCGTTACGGAGATGCTGAACAAGCTCCAGTGGCGGACACTTCAAGAAAGGCGTTACGCAATACGGAGAGGTTTATTATCGAAATTACGAGAGAGCACATTCCGGGAAGAGATGGGCAACATATTACTACCGCCCACATATATCTCGCGTAATGATCACAACGAAAAGATCCGAGAAATTAGAGCAAATACGGAGACTTACAAGCAGTCGTTCTTCCCACGCACAATTCGTGAATGGAACAGGGAAGGGGGGATCCGATAGTGGTACAATAAGTACCCTCCGCCACACACCGTAAGGTGGCTCGCGGAGTATAGATGTAGATGTAGAAATACATCTGACACACAGTACGATGCATAACAAAGTGAATACACACCTACACCCCTAAAAAATTCGCGAACCATTGTACTGCAGTTTAATGGTAACTGAATCTTGAACAACATTGAATCAAGCTTAAACCGAAACTTATGAACCGTTATAACTGCATCCGTTCGAAATCCAGCTGCAAGTTAATTTTGGATTATGTGACGCGCAAAAGGCAAGATCCAGACCATTTCAAGAGAAACAAAACATCAAACCTTAATGCTGTCAGAGCACAATTCGACCAAAACAGAGACTATGGATCAGTAGTTCACTATTGGCACATTCAAACGTGGGCTCTTGAAACTCCTAGGACAGTTACTCTGGACAATTTTAAAGCTTCTTTGCATTTCAAAGACGAATGTAACATTTTGTCTAGACACATCACTATGGTCAAGGCGTGCAAAGAGACTAAAGAAAACTATATTATTAGGAAGAGAGCAGAAACATTTGTGGCAGATGTAAACATATTCATTAAAGACAAAAGCATTGTTGACGGACATGTGCGGAACAGTTATCAGAGCCAATTTTTTTTTTTTTTTTTTTTTTTTTTTTTTTTTTTTTTTTTTGTGAACTATCGTTTTCTTCAACACTGTCACACAGAGCTGAAAAATCAACAGCTGGTGTGGTGCAAGCTGTTCATAGTGGCACACGTAGTTACACTACAGGTGAGTCTGTGTTGATGGGTGGTAGATTAACGAACAAGCCTTAACATTTGCTTGCGGGAAATGCGGGGCAGCTTGCAAAAAAACTAGCAGCAATGAGTCCACGGAACATCGCTACTGAAGCGAGTAAAAGTGGAAAAATGACCAAAGAGCACATGCAAACCTTTTTCAATTTGCTCCTCTGTGAACTCGTTGGTAACAATGGTCTATTACTTTATGATTCATGATCAGGGTACAAAGACCACATTCCGATAGAAGAATATTTTCTCGACAAAAATATTACGTTGCAAATACTACCACCAAAGGCAACCAAATACAGACAACCTCTGGATGTATATTTCTCTAGACAGTACAAACTCTATTGCAGAGGTCTTGTTGACTTTGTAGGCTTGCAAACTGAGAAAACACAGATCACATTACATGTTCGATATTCCATCAACTGCCTTCTCTCTGTTATGTACAACCACCTTTCTGTACCGAGGTGTAGACCTATGTTAATATATGCGTGGCAGAGGTCCGGATGATGTTCGTGTCACAGCATTTGATAGTGCGGTCGCTGTGGATTTGATATTGGATTATTTCAGCGTGGATACACCGAAGACAGTGTATCATGTCCTCATGTTGCACACTGTTCCATTCCGATGTGTTTTAATTACTTAATCGGAACTACTCATTTACACTTCCTTGACGAATAAAGGAAGGACGTTCCACAACACAGCATCCATTAGTTTGGAAAATACAGCATCTGTTCAGTGGGGAAACCACATTAGGAGGTTCAAAAAATCCGATTTTTATTGGATAAATCGTTAGCATAACTATCCAAGAATACGCTGTCAAAATTTCAAATTGAAATTGGCATACGTTTAGATTTTATGAACATAAAACCGAGTGCACATCGGGTACAGTCTCGAGCGCAGATAGGCAGAGCACTACCTCAGGTAGGCTTGACCAGTTCAACCTCACAGTGCGAATGAAAGTTTTTATTCCACTATTTGGCGATTAGCGTCTAAACGCTTGCACATACGACTAAAAGTAGTTGAATTGGCATCGCATGTAGCAGCGCGCTTATTCAGTGAAGGAAATTAATCCCTTCTGATGGTCATGAACGAGGCAGGAATCACAGTAGGCAAGCGAAGTTTCAATTACGCCGATCAAATGGATAACCAGCGCGTGAGCCGGCAGAATCGACGTAGTCTATTGGAATCGAAGAAAGGTCGGAAAGCTCGGAAAGCACTGCTGCAAGCGCAAACGAAGCCCGTGGGGAAGAAGGGTGCCGGAATTGCAGATTAATCGATAAGCGTTTTACGTTATTGGTAACTTCCTTGAACTTCCAGTTTCCGAGAATTTATTTGTTGGACGCGATTATCTCGAAATAACTTTTTTTTAAAAGAAAAACGGTTTAAATGGCTCTAAGCACTATGGGACTCAACATCTGAGGTCATCAGTCCCCTAAACTTAGAAATACTTAAACCTAACAAACCTAAGCACATCACACACATCCATGTCCGAGGTAGGATTCGAACCTGCGACCGCAGCAGCAGCGTGGTTCCGAACTGAAGCGCCTAGAACCGCTCGGCCACAGCGGCTGTCAGCTTTTTTCACATTCGCGTGCAGTCTATCTCAAAAAGTTCAGAACCGATCATTATGAATATTGATAGTACGATTCTTTATAAAATTACGAATTATATGAACCAGCTTGTGGGATGATACCATAATTTTAAGGGTATTTCTATTTGCATCATTAGAGAAAAAAATCGTGAAAATCGAAGTAAATTGTTCCAACGCCGTTAAATTTTTAATTTTCATTATTTTCACCTGTACTGAGGTTCATATTCTTAGAAAACAAGTTATTAATGTAAAATCAAAACCTTTTTGATTTCAGATGAAAATCTGAGTGGCTACACTGCACGCAATTGGAGAACTATGCTCACAACCTTCGGTAGACATCACAGCGTACCTTTGTTATTTTTGGCTGAAATCATTCAAAAAAATTATCAAAAACTTTCCGAAATATGAATGAAATGACGTCACAGTGTGATTAAATTCTAATTAAATCTACCCACCCAAAAAACAGTGTCAAACAGCCTCCTAATGTGGTTTCCCGCCTTAATACATTATATTGTGTACAGCAAATGTTCCTCAACACAGCGTCTATTATTATGGAAAACATGAAAAGGTATGTATTGCATCTGTTAATATATTATATTGTTAACAGAAAATGTCGTGTAGCATTCTGTCAGATAATACCTCATTTATGTCTTTTGTTGATCTGCTGGCACTATCTGTCTATTACATGCTAGTGAGTCAACATCGACTTGTGCTTCTCTAGTCTTTAGATTCGTTATCCTTCAAACACAGTTTGTATATAGTTATGGAGTTTTACAGATAAATATGCAGATGGATGGTGGAACAGACAGAGTTTCGTACTGCTAACGTATTTGTGCTCTGTTTCATCTGTTCAGGCTGGAATGTTTCCCTCGTTTGAAAGAATTCGACACAATGGAGAGGCGCTGTATTGCCGTTCACACGTAACGTTTCTCCCAGATCTCTAATCCGACAATGGTGGCGGCGTACTCATTGCAGTAAACAATTCGATAATATCTTATGAAGTTATCAGGTATTCCTAATTTGCATTAATCTGAGTGAAGTTAAGCATCAAAGTTGGGACGAAATGGATAACAGATACTTTTATAGACCACCTACGTTAGGAGCTGTAGTAGTAGATCGCTTCAGAGAATACTTGCAGAATATCTTGAGAACGTTTCTGATCATGCTACTGCAACAGGGACTGAATTCAGCTTACTGGATTTAGATCTGGAGAGTCATGCTGTCAAAAGTGCCACAGACAGACACTCGTGTGACATTATTCTGAATGCTTGTTTGAAAACCAACTTCTGAAGAGTACTTCTTAGACCTCCTAGCAGCAAACAGACTTGAACTTCTTGAATTAGTTAACGTAGAGTGGTGTACTAGTGATCATAAGGTTGTGGTAGCATCTGTGACTATGGGTACGACAACGAATGTTAACAAACGTAGGAGAATATATTTGCTTAACAAAAGTGGCAGGTTCCAAATTGCAGAGTATCTGAGTAGTCAACTTCAATATGATTTAGACACGTTCGTTCTGAGCATGGTCTAAAGGGGTGAGAAATACCCGCAGTGGTTTAATATCCATGTTAGAAAACCGCTACGTAAACAAAGTGAACTTCATCTTAGCTTCCATGAAAAGTCAAAATCTACCTGAGAAACAAAAGCTGAAGGAAGCGAAAATGAACGTCTGATCAATGAGAGAAGAATTCAATGAATTTGAAAGTAAAACTTTGTCAACTGAAATTTCAAAAAAAAAATTCAAGTGGTTTTAGACTCACGTATAACCGGCAAGCGTTTTGAAATCCACTGTTCAGCCAGTAATTGATCATGGTGGCACCGAAACAAAAACGACAGAGAGAAGGCCGAAATACTGAATTCGGTTTCCCGTGTTGTCGCATCGTGGTAAGCGTTTGGAAACCTTCTATTGAGCCACTAATTGACCATTTTGGCACCGAAACGAAAATGACAGAAGGAAGGCTGAAATACTGAATTCGGTTTTCGATACTGTTGCACCGTGGAAAATCGTAATATGATACCTCCCCTCAATCATCATCGTACGAACTTTGAAACTGTAGATTTTGAGAACTGATCCGTAATAAAAACAGCTACTACTGATTTTTAGTAGAAGTCATCAGGATCAGATGTGATAAGTATAAGATTCTACAAAGATTATTCGAAAGAATTTGTAAGATTGGATTCAAGAATTCCTCGCTGATAGAACTCAGCACGTCGCTCTTAACGGAACAAATCGACGAATGTAAACGTTACCCCTAGGAAGTATGATAGGACCGTCATTGTTTACAGTGAATATAAATGACCTGATAGAACACTTCGGAAGCCTTTTAAAGCTATTTGCAGATGAGGCAGTTGTCTATATGAAGACAGCAAAGACAGTAACGATTTGTAGAAGAATCTATAGAAAACTGATGAATGCTGTAGTGACTGGCAGTTGGCCATAAATGTAAATAAATGTAACACATTGCTCATATGAGGGGCGTTTGAAAAGTCCGTGCAAAGTCCGAGAGATGGCACCACCGGCGCGTATCGAGGTCATGTTTAGTTAGTAGCATCTTTGGAAAGAACGCACATGAAGTTTCAGCCGTATTGGTCTATTTCTTTGTGTTTGGAATTCGTGTGAATCAAGGAAGTCGAGTGACTGTTAAAAAATGGACGAAAAAGAATTTCGTATGGTGATTAAACATCACTTTATGAAAAGCAAAACGCCTCAGGAGACTAAAGAGAAGCATAATAAATTCTGGTGACTCTGCACCTTCGATTATAACAGTTTATAAGTGGTTTCAAAATTTTCAGAGTGGCCATATTGGCACAAGTGATGCTGAACATTCTGGAGGCCCTGTGGAGGTTACAACTCCAGAAATCATTGATAAAATCCATGATATGGTGATGGATGACAGAAGAGCTAAGGTGCGTGAGATTGCTAGTGCTGGGGTCATCGCGAATGAATGGGTACATAATATTTTGCATAAACATTTGAACATGAAAAAGCTATCCGCAAGATGGGTTCCGCGATTGCTCACGCTTGACCAAAAACGGAATCTTGTGAAGTGTTGTAAGGATGGTTTGCAGCTGTTCAGGAAGAATACGCAGGACTTTAAGCATCGTTTCGTCACTGTGGATGAAACATGGATACATTACTGTACTCCTGAGACCAAGCAACAATCTAAACAATGGGTTACCAAGGGAGAACCTGCACCAAAAAAGGTAAAGACCATTCCTTCGGCCGAAAAGGTTATGGCGACTGTCTTTTGGGATTCGCAAGGGATAATCCTCATCGACTATCTGGAAAAGGATAAAACTATTACAGATGCATATTATTCATCGTTGTTTGACCGTTTGAAAACCGAGCTGCAAGAAAAACGCCGACAATTGGACCGGAGAAAGTCCTTTTCCTTCACGACAATGCACCAGTACACACCTCAGCAATTTTGGTCGCAAACTTATTGGAAAGAGGATTCCAACTCGTTTCACATCCCCCCTATTCTTCAAACTTGGCTCCCTTGAACTACTATTTGCTCTCCAATTTCAAGAAATGGCTGGCGGGACAAAGATTTTATTCAAAAGAGGAGGTGTTTGCAGCAACTAATAACTGTTTTGCAGACTTGGACAATTCCTATTATTCAGAAGGGATGAAAAAATTAGAACAGCGTTGGACGAAGTGTATAAGTCTAAAAGGAGACTACGTCGAAAAATCAAAAAGGTTTACCCCAAACACGTAAGTAGTTTTTATTTTTGCACAGACTTTTCAAACGCCCCTTGTATATAGGAAAAGAAATGGACTACTGTAGAACTACACTATTGAGGACAAATTGCTGGAAATATTGTATACTGTAAAACATCTGTGAGTAACTAGCCACTGTCACCTCAAGTGGAAAGACCACATGAAACAAATACAAGGGAATCAGATGCCAGATTCTTAGGAAGAATCATAAGGTAACGTAATTCGTCCACCAAGGAAGTTACTGACAAGGCGCTTATTTGACCGTATCTTGAGTGTTGTTGAAGAGCTAGGCCCCATACTAGGTAGGACTGTTAGAAAAGGTTGAGAAGATCAAACGAAGAGCATCTCGTTTTGTCACGGTGTAACACCGAAAATGCAGGATGCATGGCACCTGCTACGGAGGAGTGAGAGAGAGACGGGTTCCAGCGCTTTTAGTGTGTGGAAGTGTGGTGTTAATGCTCTCGCAGTAAAGAGTACCATTTTCGGGGGCATCATGTACGCGCGCCGCCCAGATGTCTAGTAGCAGGAGTACGGACAGTGGACTGGCAGAAGAGGCTGCATTAATTACGATTTCCCATTCGCTTAATTAGCTGTGGCTCCACAAGATGCTACCGTCTTCAACAACAGCAGCAGTTCCAGCAACACAGATTCGTCGTCGGCTCCGAGTGTCGTCGTATGCACAGCACTCAAGTAAGACTGCTCATTGGTAGAAAGTATTAACGGGTGAGTTTGAGAATCAATCATCGGAAAAAATCCAAATCTAAAGAAATGCACAAATTGAGAGCGCGGAAGTTTTATTTATTTTACATATAGCTTGGAGCACATGGCTGTTTGGTTTGGTACGTATTCTAGTGTTTAATTCTGTCCAACTCAGCAAAAAAGGCTCAGTTGTTCATACAATAATATGAAATCTAATTTGCAAAATAAGTAACTGCAAAGTAAAATGTGCTTGCTTTTTTCTAAATTTCTTTTATGACGTTATGTTGAGGTCATTGAAAGTCATTGTTCACGCAAGGAAGTTCAGTACTAACATACATTTTAATTACATATTTTCAAATCATTACTCGATTCCCTTTTCCAAAATTTAATGCCAAACATAACTTTCTAAATTAAAGCATTGTTCGGTTTAACTACTTATAATTTTAGTAGACTTTTCCATCAGAAGGGTCAGTTGTACACTTTCCTCCTACTTATCAGTATTACTTCTTCGGGAAAGATAGCCTTATCCAATTGTTCAAAATCCATTAGGCATTCATGCGATCCACAGTCATATTTTACATCGCAAGCAGGATAGGCCGATTAGTAAGGGGAGTGTTACAACGGGATCGTTTAGTATGCATGACAGAGTTAGATGCTCAACTAACTTCAGTGGCAGACGCTGCAAAAGACGCGTAGTGGATCACGGAGGTGTTTGCTATTGAAATTTCGAGAGAGTACTCGCCGGAAAGAGTCAGATACATATTACTTTCTCCAACATACATCTCTTGAAATGAGCACAACGAGAAAAAATTATAAATTGGAACTAATACAGTGTCTTACCAACAACCGTTCTATCCAGGCACCATTCAGCAACGGAACAGGGAAGTCGGGAACAGTTTTTGGTACCAGAAGTACCCTCTGCCATCGTCAGGTGGCTTGTGGAACATTGATGTTGATGTAGACGGACTCGGAATCCGACTAAAGTGTGTCCCGCACATGATAGCTACCCCTATTTAAGCCCTTGCTTTGATGTGATTCAAGTTCATACACTTCCGTCTTCTACAGCACAAAAACTATAATGTAAATAGAAGACGGCGGAGGCAGAAAGTAAAGGAAAGCAAAAGAACTGATGAAACCAGCTGCATCGGGACTTGATATGGAATCAGCAGTGCCGAGTGAAAATGTGTGCTGAACAGTGATTCGAACCAGGGACGACCGAAAGAACAGGCACCATGAATTCATACAATTCATAAAAAACTATAAATTTAATGTTATATATATGTATTATACAGCAGTTTTCCTGTACATTTCCTCAGGTTTATAGTGCTGTTCTTGGCTTTTATCTGCATTACATACTTTGTTCAAAAATAAAAATGTTGTCAAGATAAATACTACATTATGCTGTCCTGGTGCTAATGAAAATCAGAAATTAAAAGTAAGTACGTTATACATCCTCAGCTAAGTTTGCCTATTAATGCTGCTGCTCCTTTCAATGTTTTAATGAATATTCAGGTGAAAATTCATGTTTTTACATATGCAATGCACATTGCAGCCTGTAATTTAAAATAGGTAACGTTCATAAAAAATACTATAATCGTCTATAGTGCTCGATGAGACCTATGCGTAGATACTTTTTTTATGAATATCGCTTAAAGCGTTGCCGAGATATCAAATTTCAAAGTTTATTTTATACACAAACCGTTTAACGTGAAATAACATAAAAACAACTTTTCGGCACGAGGGAGCGCTTTTACCTAAACACTCGTCTCATTTTTGTGTTTTCAATAATGTAATAGGCTCCTCTGTAACTGGGCCATGTTCAGTTTTTATTTGTGTTAGTCTTAACAATGTTTATGTTGGTCGTTCAATTCAGCCACAGCCATTACCTTCTCCATGTTTTTTGGCGAACGACTGGACGTCAGGGTTTTCCGGCCACGCCGCCAGAGCATGACTGGCCGCTGTCCTGTAGTTGTAGTGGTTGGCATACTCACAAGGGAACCTCCCCATCGCACCCCCCCTCAGATTTCGTTATAAGTTGGCACAGTGGATAGGCCTTGAAAAACTGAACACAGATCAATCGAGAAAACAGGAAGAAGTTGTGTGGAACTATGAAAAAATAAGCAAAATATACAAACTGAGTAGTCCATGTGAAGATAGCCAACATCAAGCATAATCTGATCACAGGAGCGCCGTGGTCACGTGGTCCCGTGGTTGGCGTGAGCAACTGCGGAACGAGTAGTCCTTGGTTCAAGTCTCCCTCGAGCGAAAAATTTTTCTTTATTTTCGCAAAGTTGTGATCTGTCCATTCGTTCATTGACGTCTCTGTTCACTGTAATAAGTTTAGTGTCTGTGTTTTTCGACCGCACCGCAAAACCGTGCGATTAGTAGACGAAAGGACGTGACTCTTCAATGAGAACCGAAAACATTTGATCGCAAGGTCATAGGTCAACAGATTCCTCCACAGGAAAACACGTCTGATATATTCTATACGACACTGGTGACGCCATGTGCGTCACATGACAGGAATATGTTGTCGACCCACATAACTTGTACACTTGGCGAATGGGTAAAAACATTCTTCCGTCTCTAATGACCTCGTTCTCGACGGGACGTTAAACTCTAACCACCACCACCACTAAAAACATTATTCTGCGTTGCCCGATTTAGGTTTTCTTGTGGATGTGATAATTACTCCCAAAAAAGTGATGAAAACATAAGAGTTTGTCACATAAACTGCAATAAATGAATCCAACAGTTTCACAGTCGCTCACTTTTCCTTGTGCTCTGTTAAAACATATGTTTTTATCGTTTTCAAATTTTTCCGTGTGTAGACCGTCAAATCCTGCATATGTCCAAGCAAATCTGAACATGTCCTGGAATTTTGGAGAGCGAAGTTGATTATGTGTGAGTGCCTGAACTTTGATAATTGTCTGAAAACAAAAAATTAAAATACTCGCTCGAAGGAATATTTGAACCAAGCACCTCTCGCTCCGCAGTTGCTCACGCTAACCACGGGACCACGGCGCTCCTGGATGGCATCTATCCCAGATGATGTTCCTTATCATTCCCATGAATTACTCAGTTTGTATATTTTGCTTAATTTTTCAGAGTTCCACACAACTTCTTCCTGTTTTCTCGATTGATCTGTGTTCAGTTTTTCAAGGCCTATCCACTGTGCCAACTTATAACTAAATCTGAGGGGGGTTCGATGGGGAGGTTCCCTTGTCAGTGTGTCCGCCAATCTCCGAGGCTCCAACGGTGGTGCCATCTATTGACGACGACGCCAGACTCGTGGGGCTCACAGATCTCTGCCGAGCTCGGGCGACCCCGCCATCTAGGTTGTCAAAACACACGCCGACACAGCCGCACGTCGTGCCTATGCCACAATTAGAGCTATTCTCTGCCAAACCTACGGTTCAGTAGTTTTGATGCAGTAAATAAGCGACGTAGTAAATGGTAAGATTACAGCTAGTATTGATAGCACTGGCAGAGAAGAAAACATGTGTGAGAGAGTGAAAGGCGTCTACTTGGACCCACTTGTATGTGGCACCCGAATATGATATGAATATCAATGTAAACTAAACTGAAACTATGATATTATAATGGATATATGTCTCTGATAGGCTTTATAAAGCGGATCGCTGACTGTGCACGACCGCTGAGCCAAAGATGCTGTTTCTGGTCTGAGATTGTAGTGTTGCTGTAAGAGAGCGCTGGGCGCACAGTGGTAAGTAGCTGTTTGTGACCTATGGAGTAGGCATTTTTTGTGGTGTGGTGTGCGAAGCCACCAAATGTTAGATTAATTTAGGTATGTCAATATTGTTGAAATTGGAAGCACAAGTCTTCATGCAAGCAAGGTAAAGATGACATCTTGGGTTGTCGGGTGTTCTGCCGGATATCAGCGTCGTACTTGCGTGATATTTCGGTAGCGTAACTCGTTACCATCATGAAGTGCGACCTGAGACCTCAGTAACGAGTTACGCTACCGAAATATCGTGCAAGTACGACGCTGATATCCGGCGGAACAACCTACAACCCAAGATGTCATTAGATCGCCGGTAAAGCCTGAAGAATTACAAGGTAAAGACGTTAAATAATTATGATTTTTGTTTTAGCCAGAGAGTTAGTATAGATGAGTTGGCTGATAATTTGTAATTTTTGAGTAGCCCCAGAACGTACGTAAACTTGATAAAAAGGCTAATCAGATATTTCACTTTTGTAATGTTTCTAAGAGAGTTATCTATAATCTACTGATTTGCATTTATGCTGGTTTAGTGAGCTTAGGTAATACTTCTGTATAAATCTTATTGTTCGTGAATCAGTTAGAAAATATGATGTATTTTTCGTACCAAATTCAGTTGTCAAAAGTTTTGAAAAGACAAACTTAACTTGTAATACAATTTTACTACAAAAAGTCAGTTTTAGCAATATGAAACGTCCCCTTTGAACAATTATACAAGACTGTGCTTAAACTGACACACAATATTTTGTTAGCGCAACGCAATCTGACTTTCAAAATTCCCTACAAAAGAATGGCCCTGACTAAGATTAAACTATACCTTTCACAAATCGCTTACCTCACAAAAATCTTCGCTGCTCAAGCTACTGCAATACAGCGAGCGCCACTACTGCCAGCTAAATAAAAGATTCAAACTATGGAAGGCACTAACTACTGATAGGGATAGTTAGCAAATGAAAGATATTAATAGAGAACAAACAATGTATTTACCTTGATATCATCATATATAAATATAGCAGTTCATGACAAATTACAAAACTCCGCCATCTCTCTCCCCACATCCACCACTGCTGGCGGCTCACCTCCAACTGCCCAACGCTACGCGCTGTTCACATCCAGCTGCCGCTGCCCAACACTACAATGGCGAGTATTACAACAATGCAAAGCAGCCACAGACTGCACACAGCACAGCCAGTGATTTTCATACAGAGGTGGCGTTACCAATAAAAAAACCTAAACAGCCTACTTACATAGCCCCCATGCTCCCCACAAAAAATTTTACAAATTGGATTGGGCAGTGGCCAATACAGATTTGAAAAAAATTTTTCATAATTACAATAACAAATCTTCTGGTAAACCTTGCGGGATGTAAGGTCGTGGTCCATGAAACTCTTCAGCTCCTAACGTTTCGTCCAGTGCTTCGCTGGACATCTTCAGAGGGGTGTTTCTCCTCCGGTCAGTCGGCAAGACTCACCGGAGGAGAAACACCCCTCTGAAGATGTCCAGCGAAGCACTGGACGAAACGTTAGGAGCTGAAGAGTTTCATGGACCACGACCTTACATCCCGCAAGGTTTACCAGAAGATATGTCATCCGGTCGTGAAAGCCTTCATACTATGATACAATAACAAAGAAATCAAATGCACACACTTATTGATACAATGTTGGTCAAATGCTAAAATTTTCTCACAGTCCATAAAGATAGTCCTGATCATTCATCATAATAGTAATGACAGGTTTTTTTTCCACAAAGTCTCATTAGTAAAAGAAATTGCACACAGAAGTAGTGGATTTCCATGCAGTCTTGAAGAAGTAGTGTTGTCCTTCCAACGGAAAGACAGTGCTGACTCTTGACATGCTGACAGGTAATGGGTCACAACAGAGCAAACCCACAGCAGAGTCATTCGAAGTTTTCAAGAATATTGGTAGGCAGGTCATCACAGAGTAGACCCACTGTAGTCCTGGTAGAGATTACGGTATTGGTGGGCCACCAGAGGTGCAGACCCACTGCAGTCCTTGTAGAAATAATGGTACTGATGGATCATCAAAGATGTACACCCACTGTAGTCCTTGTAGAGATAGCCAGCAGCCATCTGTTGTGACTGTGCAGGTGCACAATCACCATTGAAGAGTCTTGCGGATAATATAGCAAGTCCATAAACCACCACTTGTGCACTCACAAAGTTTTCGGAACTGTCCTTAGAACCAACAATGCTGTTATCCAGTCCTTTGCTGACTTATCAACACACGTGCAAACACTAACAGTCCCTACTTCTCACATATTGTCCATATACTATGACCAACAGAAACGTGTGCAGTGAAATGGAACTTACAAGTTACTTAATTTGATTAACTGGTGTCAATTACAATATTATAACATGAGAATACAATTACAAAGGTATAAAATACATCATTAAAGAACATAACAATACAGATAATATTTGTAGTACAGGCTTTACAACAGAATAGAAATAAACATATACATCAATGTTACAGGAATTATGACATGAGTACATAGATCAGAATAACTTTCAGAATATCAACTTCACACATGAGAACAGAACAGAATAAATTATGTCCCAACATCTTTACAAAGTAAATAACATAGTATTAGAAAAATTCTACAACATAGCTCTCATCAGCTAAACACATAAAGACAGGAAAAAGACAAATACACAAGGGTACACAAACATATAGTGGGATAACACAAAAGGGAAAGGACAGGGTTTGTTTTACTGCAGTATTTTGCATGGAGATCTCCCTTTGTTCATCATTATTCCCAAAAAGACCTGTCTATACCTGCTTTCTGTATTCTATTCATATTTCGTTCAAAATAATTATTTCTCAGTGCACAATACTCATTTTTGCCAAATCTGTTTTTTATATCTTCTCAATGCGTTTCTTCCAATTCATCGCAACTCATTCTCTTATATAGTCTACCCCCTCTTAAGCTAACTTAAATCTACTGAGCTCAGATGCTAAACTAAGGGACGAGGCAATGCAGCAGCACATAACAAATTAATACAAACAGCAATGCAAAAAAATGGAAAATTGCAAAACAAGCTACAGTAAATATAAATTACCAAGCAATGCAACATTACAACTAATATGAGCCAATGTGCAGCAACAAAAAAGTAAGTCAGTAGTAAAACTAGCTTAACAGAGTAACACAATTTAAAATTCAGTAGCACTATGCCTGGCAAACAGCAGCAGCAAATATAAAAAATATAAAAAATATAAAACTTATATCTATACATGACAAAGCTCAAGCAGAAAAGATATTACAGTAAAAACAACAATGCAGATAAGGGAAATGTATAATCATATCTTAATGTCTATGTAATTATAGTGGTGCACCACAACAACTTATTGTAAAAGAAATATTACCATGTACTTGAAAAGAAAATTACGTGTTACTGTTACTAGTCCCTTCTTATTGTTCTTTCCTTTCCAAGTGCTCCTTTTTTGAAGAATGTAGATCACAAAATTATTATTTAATAGATCTGTTGACAGAAAGTGTTCACATTAGCAAATGCATCTAAGTTTATTTTATAAAACTAATGCTGTAACACAGCTGGAAAACAGATGTCAAATGAAATAAGCAATTACGCAAACCAAAGCATAAAAACATCATTCAATAGTCATGTGGCATTTCGTAAGTCAGTAGCTCTCAACTCTCATAGAAAGACACTTGTCATAATCAGGTGTGCAGATGTACGAATATTTCCCATCAATTCATAAGCATTGCAGTAATTAGCACAAAGTACGAGTAATCATATGTTTTCAGGTAATGAGCGTGTAATATTTGCGATGCTTTCTACAAAGGAATGTCAATAGCAAGGTTAATGGAAGTAATGAGGGTGTTGCATTTGCAATATTTTTTCTAAAGGAATGTCAATGGCGAGGATAAAGGCCTGCCTTTTTTCCTTTTTTTTTTTTCTACCTGTGCTTCCGGAAAGGCACACCCCAATGGCTTGTTCTCCAGGTGTTTGACACAGCTGCGTGCCCACAACGCATTATGTGCAGGTGGTCACTTAACTTTCTTACGGAAATATTTACGACACCAGTTTCCGCTACAGTGACAGTCTCACATAAAAATATTTCACAGGTCAAGAATTAGCATTGCAAATCTGTAGAAAGAAAATCCTAAAAATATAAGTGTCCAAATAAAATATTCGTCAGTATTGTAATACAGTCACGCATATACACACACATTTCATAACTCTTAAGATACGTTTCTTGGTTTCCAACATCCTTTTCATAGATCAGAGTCCCTAAACACTACTCATTATTCCTTACCTCATTATACATATACATATTCGTCGACACTTCTTCAATATTTCATCATGAGAAATACGTAGCATAATAAACATTCCTCAACAACATAATACACATCGTCGTCGTAATAATAACATCATTACACTTCAGTCAAATCTCAAAATCGTCGTAACTTCCTCCAATAATTTCTAAGCCTAAAAAAATTCTCTGCTCATGTCAAAAGTGTCAGCTGCCTCAAACGTACTTTAAAAATCATGATCTCATACCAAATACATCATTCAAAGCTCTCATAGTATCACAATGGGTCCGGAAAACTATGAAGAGTTCACACAGTACAGACAAAATACAATTTCGTAAGTGTGAAGTAATCCAACTCTGTAATTGCGTAAACATATGTCACTGATGTAATAAAAAAAGTTTATCTCTCAGTTACATGATCAGATAGCTGTGTAATTTGTGTGTTAGAGAAATATGGTACCGATGTGTAAAATTGTATAAGCAAATACCATATTAGCTAGGGTTCCTTGAGGTTGCCACACACATGGTACACAAAGTAAGCGTGTACCCCCCTGAGGATTAATGTAATTAACCCTCAGGTGTTACAGATTACAGCAATGGAATGAAATGTATCACGGAAAACTTTCTTTGTAATTCAAAAATCTTTAAAAATAAATGTTTTAAGTACAAAATTAATCACTCAAATACGTGTACTGTAGCGCTAAATGTGCGTCTTGTTGCAACATAATCTGTGTGGAAGTGTCGTAGTTATTGTCCTCCGAAAGCTAAGTTCTGCAGAAGTCAATGTACTTACCTCATAATACACAAAAGTGAAATGCTTTGCGTATAAATGTCTTAGTTATTACGCTTATTGCCGTGATGAGGAAAGTACTGTGCTGTAACGTATTATCGTGCTGCGGAAAAGGCAGTCTCATTGTAGCTATACCACAAAAGTTATTACTAAAACATGTTTTACTTTCCAGAAGAATTCAGAGAAACTGTGCAGATATAAAACAGAAACACTGCAAAAGCAACATTGTAAATTGTCACTCATTAGTAGCGTCGTGATAAAATCGTGTAGCTGTCACATAAACTAACCACTGTGTCGTCTGGTATCTCACAGAAAGTACATTAAACCCAGAATGTATTTTCAAGTAAACCAAAATGTTGCATTAAAATCTCATTAGCAGTACTGGTAAATGTTCTAAGTATGTAAGCCTTATAGTCGTTCCATAATCGTGCAACTAACAAGCAAGAATGTACACACACAATAACACTGTGACGTCTGTTCACTATAACAATGCATTCATCATTTCTGTTTCAATAAGTTCTCTTGGTTCTTGACTGGATATTTAACTTGAAACATTGTTGCATGTTAACAGTTTCTTAAGTCTGACAAGCATACTAGTAATGTGAAGTGAAAAGTTTTATGGCAATGACAAAGTTAAAAAGCAGATTATCTTTCAATAAACGGTTTTACATGTGAAATGTGGTGTAAACCTTTACTCTTCCTAGTACACAGGGTTTCAACTTCAAAGCAATTATCATGTTGTATACATCGGTAAAGAATGCTAAAATTTTTCTCAAGGCTAGAGTCTTATGTTATTTTTCTCGGAGCCAGCGGGCGCACGCGGCTGCCTGCTGTGCGAGTCATTGTCTGTCTCTTTGTTGGCGCGCGCCGTTATTGGGATTAGGAGACCTAACTTCTACAAATTCACTCTGACGAGAAGGCCCTGCCCTGTTTGAATCCCGCCAGTTCTGATGCAATTCAGGTCTGTCGTTACGAATATATCGTCTGTCGTCATGTCGGTAGGTTCCGTAGTTTCTTCCTTGTCCGTCACGAGGTGGAGAATTTCTCCCTGAATCGTAACTGTGCGCCGAACTGTTGCGTCTGAAGTTATTCTGTCTCCCTTGATAATAATTATTTTGGTTCCCATATTGTCTGTTTCTATGGTTATCTCTGTCATATTCATTACTACGGAAATGCGATCTTTCTCTGTAACTATTACTCTGCCAGTGGTTGTAATACGGGTGGTGTCTGTTTTGGTCACGATTTACGTTGTAAGAATAGGCTTGTCGTGTATAGTTATTGCTTCTGTCGTCACGGAATTGTGACGGATGTGACCTGTAATTGTTGTGTTCCTGGTTTCGCGTTCCGCGATTGTCAGTGTCAATTTCTAATTCTTGTAAGAGTCCCTGAAATGCTTCAATGTCGTCTTTGCAACGTCCTGCCAAAATAATATGTCATAAATGTTCAGGCAGTTTGATTAAGCAAATGCGGATGAGTTCTGAGGGTCTGTATGGGTTTGAAAGATACTTATTCTTATGCAACATGTCTTCAAAATATTTCATAAGACTGGAAAATTCAGATTGTTCGAAACGTTTCATCATTATGATGCTATGTTTTACTTGGTCTTGTGTGGCTTGAGACCAATATGCTGAGAGGAAGGCATGGTAAAACTCTCCTTCACTGTAGCAATCGTGAATTACCGATCGCATTCTTACAGCTGGTTCATTCTCCAAGTAGCCACACATAAATTCTAATCTGTGTTCTAACGACCAGTTGGGAGGAAAACAATGAGAGAATTGATGGAGCCATGCTTGTGGATGAATGTCGTTGCCAGAATTCTTAAATGTTTTGAATTTACGTGTAGTAATGAACAGCTTATAGTCAAAATCATCATGTCGGCGAGTCGCATATCGGTCATTGTTAGGTCGTGTCGGCCGTTCCATCTCAAAATTCGGTGCACATTGCCAATTTCTTTCATAACTTCCGAAATGCCCTGTGTTATTATTTTGTGGCTGTTCCGTATTTCTGTGTCCCTCTTCCCGTATTGGGGCGCGAGTATCCTCTGAAATACGTAATTCTTGTATTACCTGTGTCAGCTGATCTTGTACTTCCCGGATTTCTCTTTTGTACTGTGTATTGATTTGATTTTGATTCTGTTTGAATTTTCTAATTTGTTCATACTCTTCTGTGTCAGTGAAGGCTACAGGTCTTGTGTCATTCAGATCATCATCTACCTTTGTAGATAAGTTAGTAACCTGATCCGAAAGTTCGGCTACTTTCTCCGATAGTGAACACATTTCCTCAGTGTGTTTTTCTGAACCAAGTTTCAGAGTGTCCATTTGTGTTGAAATCGAATCTACTGTGTCCTTTAAGTTTTCCTGAGTTTTTGCAAGTTGCGTAACCGAATCGGTAGATGCAACTGAGTCAATTTTAGCCCACAAGGTCTCATGATTTTCATGAACAATGGTTTGCAGTTCTTTTATGGCTGCTTCGTGATTCTGTAATGCATTTTCATGCCGCGAAAAAATAGGTTGAAAATGCTCACAAATTTGTGTTTTTACGTCATTACAGACTTTTTGACATTTCGATTCAATGTTATGTAACTCAGTAGTTAAATCTTCACGTGTTTGTTCAAGTGTGGTGTCTAACTTTTGAAGATTTTGTTCCATTGTGTCTAACTGTTGCCGTGTTTGTCTCTGGTGTTGTTCCATTGTGTCTAACTTTTTAAGATTTTGTTCCACTGTGTCTAACTTTTGAAGCTTTTGCTGTGTTTGTCCCATTTGTTGTATTAATTGTAATAACAATGCATTGGTGTCTGAAACATGTTCCTCAGTGCTTTTCGGCAGTGAATTTACACCGGAAACATTCACATTTTGACAAGCAGAAAATGTGTCTTGACTTATTTGAGAAAACGGTGAGGATCCAAAACCTGAATCTACAGTATTTGCGAGATCGTGTCGTGTCATTTCGGCTTTCTGAGGTGAGCTATTGCCGACCGATCGATCGATAATGCTTCCCTCTTCACTAATTGTTTCACTGTCCACGCCATTGTTTGACGCCCGCTCCATTTCCCTGTGCACGGTTACCAAATTACTACTTTGAACATTAGTAAATTCATTACTCGGCGGCGCTGATAAGCTACGCTCGTCACTATTATTTCTCTGTTTAGTTTGGAGCCTAGTGTTACGTTTTTCACACGCCATAATTGTCACAATATTTCACACGATAACACAGAAAAGCACAATTTGAAGTGCAAAAATAGGAGAACACATTAACATAACACTGAAAATAATATCTAGTTAATTGCAAGCGTAGCTGCGAAATACTTGGTGCAAATCTATATGCATGCCACAACTGTTTTACTGTACAACAATGAAAGGCTACAACTACAAAGGAGATTCTCTCTACAATTACGCGCTAGCAATAAACAAAAGCTACACTAAATACACAAACTACAAGAAAAAATCAGAAGATTCCAGTGAGGTATCCTAGGCTAAGGGTCGACATATGAAACGTCCCCTTAGAACAATTCTACACGAGACTGTGCTTAAACTGACACACAATATTTTGTTAGCGCAACGCAATCTGACTTTCAAAATTCCCTACAAAAGAATGGCCCTGACTAACATTAAACTATACCTTTCACAAATCGCTTACCTCACAAAAATCTTCGCTGCTCAAGCTACTGCAGTACAGCGAGCGCCACTACTGCCAGCTAAATAAAAGATTCAAACTATGGAAGGCACTAACTACTGATAGGGATAGTTAGCAAATGAAAGATATTAATAGAGAACCTTGATATCATCATATATAAATACAGCAGTTCATGACAAATTACAAAACTCCGCCATCTCTCTCCCCACATCCACCACTGCTGGCGGCTCACCTCCAACTGCCCAACGCTACGCGCTGTTCACATCCAGCTGCCGCTGCCCAACACTACAATGGCGAGTATTACAACAATTCAAAGCAGCCACAGACTGCACACAGCACAGCCAGTGATTTTCATACAGAGGTGGCGTTACCAATAAAAAAACCTAAACAGCCTACTTACAGCAATTCACCACAATCAGTACCGGCTCCTTGTCCGGGTCATATATTTTTTCAAAGAAGTTGAAGTTTCCTAAATATTTTCGTTTATCAGCCAAAAAGAGTTTCACATGCATTTCAAGCATTATGGTCAGCATTGCACACTACTGAGCATGTAGCCAGTATTCATATTTTTTACGAGAGACCAGAATATATCGCGTTCCGCTGTTGCTGTTTTACAGGTAAGACAATATAATTTATTTGCTATGTGCACAGGAACCAGAGTTATCATTTTTTAACAGGGCCACAGGATTCAGTGCCTAAGGGGCTGAATGTATTTTGCAGTGACTGTATTTCTTTATTGGTATTGGGAGTTGCATTCCCCAAACTGTTCGTATAAAGTTTTTAATAACAATAACAAAGAGCAAGCACACCACTTGCACTTACAACATACTTATTTGCTATGTAGACATTCATGCAACGTAATCATAAAGTTTTCTTTTTTAAAGAACGTTACAAGAGCAAATTGTACCCGACCTCTTTCCTTTGTTTCGCATATACTTAGAAGCTCATCCCGTTCAGTGTTAGTCCAAGGAATATTTTATATCCTTAAAAATATAATCTGCATTTTATAATTAATAAAAATTGAAAATTTCAATTTTTCTATATACGGTTCATTATTAGGCAACAGACAGGACGATAACTATGTAGGACAAATATATTCCATAAGTTACCTGATCCGTTATATGCACACTCAGTTACCAGGCGGTTCACCGCTGCCACTTTCTAGGGGAACCTAATAAGAGACTGACTACGCAAACAAAGCATTCGAAAGGAGGTAGCGCCCGATAGGTAAGTAACGCACGTAACATACAAGTAACACATGACCAAAACTACTAGGAAAACTACCCAGTCTACACTTATTTACGATAGTCTGTGGAGCCTACGGCCCTTTTAAAACTCTAGTCTCAACAGGACGCGAGTGCAAGTCTGTATCTGCCTTTTTAAAGTTCCCAGTTAATCTTACAGAGACATACCTTCTCACTTTCCATTCTTAGTTTGTTTTTGCCGCAGCTTTCGTCATACTGAACCTCTCCATGAGTTTTTGGTCAATAACATTATTGTTCTGTTTGGGTTTCCACAGTTGAAGGCGTATTGATATTCTCAATAGGTATTTTCTTAACTCTAGCAACATCGTTTAATTTATAGACTGTTGCAATCCTCCTGAAATATCTACGATTATTTGATCATTCACAAATAATATTGTCATAGGCTGTTGTCACGTAATATAACAGATCTGTGTAAAGCTATTTGCCAGCTTGCGATGACTTTGAATATAAATATATTAAACACTGGAATCATCAACTGACTCCTTGATTTTTATCGGTAGCTCATTTATCAATGTCATTTGTCCTCATTCTTGTAAAAATGCTTCTACACCGTGATTTCATTGTATTGGTAAAGTATTCTGGTGTGTCTCGTTGTATTACGGTATCCAACAGTAAGACTCTTTTGATTCTGTCAAAAGCGTTTAGTAGCCATTAAATAAATTGTCGTTTGATTTTCAGTCGTCTGGGTAAGTGTCTGAAATTACAATCTACATTAAATTATACCTATCTGAGTACGTGTTAAGATGCCATCATAAACATTCAGTTGTTGGAAGCAGGAACCCATTCAATACCTTGGCATACTTTGTAATAACAGTTCAGCTTTCCCGTTCCTCTGCAGTTCGTTTACAACTTCTGTCACCTCGCTTAAAAGCTGAATATGTAATGGCTTCATTCCAGTTTCACAGTACGCAAATATTTAACTAAAATGTTGATTGTAATTCAGAAACTCAGTTTAGTGTATGGGTGCTCAGTTAGTAACACTGCTGGCCTTGTGCACTCGTTTTTAGCGTCCCCAGTCTGTTTCCTCCGACACTGAATTCAGTTCGTGTTTGTTATCCCACCATATCGTGAACAGAGAGCAGAAGGAGGGAGGCAGCCAGAGATAGGTTTACGGTAGAGCAGTGTAAAAGGAAAGAGGAACCAGAGGAGGAGGGGGGGGGGGGGTTGGGTGGGGTGAGAGAGAGGCTCTGGCGTGCGTGATGAGGCGGCGGGGGCCATATTGGATTTACATAAACAAGTACTAAATGCACTCTCACTGGCGCTCGCTCCGGAGCACCTATCGCTGTTCCGGGCCCATACTCCGACCACATGCAGAGAACGAGAGGGAAAAATAAGGAGCACGCGCAATGAGAAAGGATCGGAGAAACAGGATGAGGACGATAACGCTTGCGACTGAGGTGGAAAGAGCCTGAGAGGCTTAATGGATCCAGCGGAGGGACCGACATTAAATTACACTCAGAAAAACGGAGAGGAGTTAGCACCAGGCTCGTTGTGTGACAGTGATCGACGGAGGCGTTAAGCTACTGCATACCTCCGCCATCCAGACCCCAGTGTTTCATCCTCTCTCTCCGGTTCTGCACTTCCTCTTGTGTGTGTGTGTGTGTGTGTGTGTGTGTAGAAGAGGGAGAGCGCATGTTTGTAGCTTCTTTTCTCTTACCGCGCACTCTAATTTGAGTATCCTTGTCCCACACATAACATCAGTTGTGGATGTGCGAGTACCTACGCGTTAGCTAAACGATTCTTAGTTTAGTGCGTAAAGTTTTTCCTACCTGTTTCGTAAAGAACAAGTTTGTTTTCTTTTCTTCTCGTAGTTCAGAATTCATGAGCGTGCTAGGAGATACAAGCGAAGCTACGGAGGCTTGCTGAAGAGTAATTCCTCAGAATTTTTACGTGAAAAATCTTAAAGCATTGTAAATGAAACAAACCATATTAAAACTCTACAACTTTAGTCTTAATGCCTACATATTTGCAGCCTTCTGGCGCTAGAGTGCTCCGAACTGTTGTGACTGTGTCATTGGGTGAGAAACAGGACGCTGTAATCGTCCGCACTTGGAGTATCGTGTCGTTCAGCATGACAAGGCCAGAACACACATGAGCGCGGCACACTGGACTCGCATTCGGAGGACGACGGTTCAATCCCGCGTCCGGCCATCCTGATTTAGGTTTTCCGTGATTTCCCTAAATCGCTCCAGGCAAATGCTGGGATGGTTCCTTTGAAAGAGCACGGCCGACTTCCTTCCCCGTCCTTCCCTAAACCATTGAGACCGATGACCTCGCAGTTTGGTCTCTTCCTCCAAACAAACCAACCATGAGCGCTGCAATATCTACAGTGGATCGACGTCTTAAGTTCACTATCATCGATCATCCTCCACAGAGTCCCGACTTGGCCCCACCCGATTTACGTCTGTTTCCAAAACTTGAAGAAAACCATCGAGGGCTTCACTTTGGCAGTGGTGAAGCGGTGCTACCAGATGTGGGTTTATGGCTCCGTTACAAAAAGTCATGCATTCTACAGTGACGTTATGAACAAACTTGCCTCTTTTTGCGAGAAATGTGTTCGTGGCCAGTGGAGACTACAACGAGAAATAAATACGTAGACATGAAGAATCAATATGTAGATGTTAATGTTAATGTTTTTTATTAAAAAAGCTTTAAGAGTTTTTACATAAAAAATTCGGAGGCATTGTTTTTCAGCACGCCCTCGTATGTTTGGGGCATAAGTCTGTATGTGAAACATGGAGAGTTGGGAAGACAAAAACGAAACAATTAGAAGTCTTTGAAATACAGTGTTAAAGAATAATATCTGAGTCCCGATTAATTGGTCGACCAAGGAATGAAAAGTCCTTCAACGAGCAAGCGATAAAAATGCCAAATGAAGAACATAGTGAACTTAACATACAAAGTGGTTGGATACATATTACGAAATACACTAACAAGCCAAAACATTGGGACCACTGCCCACCGTGACGTTGGATGTTGCCTGATGGCGCTACGGTCAAGTTACGCACTATCAAAAGCATGTAAGCGGAGCAGACACAGACAGGGGATCACCCTAGCGCAGATATGGGCAGGAAATGGGGAAATCCATTGAGATAAGGGAGTTGACTAGGCACAGATTATTGTTACGTACAGCCTATGAATTAGTATCTCGAAAACAGCGAACCTGGTCGAATGTGCATGTGCTGCTGTCGTGAGCATCTACGGGAAGATGTAGAAGGACAATGAAACGCTAACTAGGCGCTCAATGGTTGGACGCCCACGACTCTTCACAGAAATTGGGGTCCGGAGGCTTGTCTGCTCTGTAAGTGCACAAGTGATTCGGACCAAGCCGTTCATCGTACCTTGTTGAACATAGAAGCTCCACAACAGACCACCCTTACTTGTTCACATCTTGACCCAACGACATCATCAGTTACGATTGAAGTGGGCATGGGACCATCGGGATTGGGCCATCGACCAGTGGATATGTGTCGGCTGTTTGGGTGAATCACTTTTTCGCTACACTAGGTCGAGGGTCGTCTCCGCAACCGCCTTAATCGAGGTGAAAGGCGCCTCAAAACGTCAGCGCACCACGGACGCATGCTGGTGGGAGCAGTATTATGCTATGGGAGGCATTTTCCTTTGCTTGCCTGGAATCTGTGGCAGTAATCGAACACACCCTGACAGCTGCGAACGGCATAAATGCTCCTGAGTGCTTCATGTCTTCCCCGACGGTGATGTCATATTTCAGTATTTCAACGGTATAAATGTCCGTGTCTCGCAGCCACAAGAGTGCTGCAGTGGTTTGAGCAGCATTATGTTGAACTCACTTGTGTGTCTCGGGCGACCAAATTCGCCTGATGTAAATCCTACAGACATTCAATACCACATATCTCCACAAACCTATCAACAAACTGTCGGATCCCTGATACGCAGAATAATTCAGTATTTCAACGGTATAAATGTCCGTGTCTCGCAGCCACAAGAGTGCTGCAGTGGTTTGAGCAGCATTATGTTGAACTCACTTGTGTGTCTCGGGCGACCAAATTCGCCTGATATAAATCCTACAGACATTCAATACCACATATCTCCACAAACCTATCAACAAACTGTCGGATCCCTGATACGCAGAATAAATGATATATTTCGTATTTCGTTACAAAGAGTGACTAACAAGCTATTAAGCAGGTGGTCATAATGTTTTGGCTCATCAGTGTAAGTTGTTTCTGATAATGGTAGTTGCAGTGATGATGATATAAATTTATTATTTATTCAGCGTATGGCACTCTTGGTATGACGAGATATTGAAAGAAGAAAATAAATAAAACATAAATTTTATATGCTAAGGCGAAGGAGTAAAAACGTACAATATAAAATCATAAAAATTTTAAAGCGTGCTATAAAACACTTTAAAATATTCAAAAATCTTTATACATTGTCTCAATGACATGTAACATTAAATATTTTTTATACAGTGATGAGCAGTTTCGGTATCTTAACTACCATTATCAGATCATACGCAGTATTATAAGGGCAACTAGCAGTGTACAACACTGTTCCATCGCCCGGAATACTCTTTTTTAAAATCTTCACGTAAAATCTGTTACATACAGCCACGCTATCTGTGACAGCAAGTGAAACAAGGAGCCAGTATAGTGCCATAGAAATTTTGTACATTGAAACGTCTATGTAATTAATTTCGCTACAATCAGTAAATGCAAAGAGATATTTGCTTGAAGTCAAAAGTAGAACATATATATATAAACATCGACATAGTGGGTAATTTGTCCAAACAGGAAAGATATACGTACACTGGGTGACACATGACCACACATACTCCTATTCTGACAGTGTTAGTTATATTAAAATACATATTGCTGCCCTAACAGAAACTAATAAGAAGCTTAAAGGGACTAAAGATGTAGGAATCTGTCTTGTGATATAAGAGTGAACATGCAGACTAGAACACAGGTAGGTGTGGCACTGCTCATGGGTACTAAGCGGAAAGAATAATTAGTGCCCTAAAACTATATAAATAAAAGAATAGTATGAACAAATTTTAAACTGGAGGTGAGTCCTGTGATAGCAATATACGCACCAGAGGAGGAAGGACGGAAAGAAAAAACAAAAATGTTGTGTGACATTCTTCGGAAACAGCTCGATAAAATGGTGATTTGAATGCAATAATTTGCTATATACCACTATCAAACGTAGTTGCAACGCTTTGCGGAACATCGTTAGAGCGACAACAAAAAAGACCTGATGCATTTTTCGAATTTCAATCAACTGAAATTAACGAAAACTTTTTACAGGAAAAAAGATATCAATAATTACACATGGTGTCCAGGAGGATTGATATCGCTAGCAGACTGTCAGAAAATGTCACCTTTCATTACCGACACACATGGGTACTGCGGATGTCGTATCTCCTCACGAGTAAACCCTTTCTCCTTTGGTACCGGTTTGCTGGGAACCCATATATTTTCTGAAAGCTTATGTCACAAGTAGAAAAATTTTTGAATCTTAGGGCAGAGCGGCAAGCCTTTAGGAGCTAAGGTACCCGCAAAGTAACAGTAAACCGTGTGTAGATGGACATATTCCCGTCATGATGTCACTATTTCTTGTATGTTCTCGTATTTTCCTGTCAAGTTCTACCGTATTGTATGTCTTATTCTTACATTGCAGATGGATCCGAATGTTTTTGTGGCTGCTCTGGTTTCCCGACATGGGACAAACAATCGGTCTCCGAACATCCAGAAATCGGAGATGATAAGACACGTAACTACTCTTCTGGAAAATGACATGAAGATTGTGGAAGAGATCCGGACATTAGGATTTTCTGTAGGCAATGGAGGAGGATGGGACTATGAAATGGACTTCAGAAATCATGGTGTCGATGAGGAACAGCAAAACTCGTTGCAACAGTCAGCTCCCTCTACTTCGAGTTCATCGACATCCGAGTATGTGCCTCGCCTAAAACGTGAAGATGACGGTGCAGCAGATGTGACAGAAGAGGACTGGACTGCTTACAAGCAGCGGGCTTTAGGGTACTGGACCACAGATCATACGACAGACCAACCTCGGACAAAAACTCTGTCGCATGCGTCAGTAATAAATAAGTTCAAGAAAATTAAGAACATGAGCATACTGTACAATCTGGAGAAAAAAATGAATACTCCGTCGATGCAAAAAAATCAGTCAGGCTATCCTGCAGAAGTTCAAAGAGAAAGAAACAGAAGGAGCGATTATTCACGACCGGACGTTGTGACTATGGGCCATGCAACTTAAGATAGCGACGAATCCGCAAAATACAATCAATTTTAAAGCTTTTGATTCCTCGGTATATAGCTTCAAGAAGCAGCATTGTTGACTTAGAAATAACTCGCACAGTCGATAGGAACTGGCAGGATAAGGGGGCAAATTTGTCACAGGTGTGCGATGATTTTGTTGCGAAGGTTAGCAACCTCATAGTTACAGAAAGCCGGTCGGAGTGGCCGAGCGGTTCTAGGCGCTACAGTCTGGAACCGCGCGACCGCTGCGGTCGCAGGTTCGAATCCTGCCTCGGGCATTGACGTGTGTGATGTCCTTAGGTTAGTTAGGTTTAAGTAGTTTTAAGTTCTAGGGGACTGGTGACCACAGCAGTTAAGTCCCATAGTGCTCAGAGCCATTTGAACCATTTGAGTTACAGAAAACTTTCCGTCGACACATGTCTTATTGGTGAACAGAGCAAATTTGAGAAAGAGTTACAAGGCCATCGAACCATGCCAACCAGAGAAACAACAATTGTTCACATTGTGGTTGGATCAGTCTTTGCAACACATTAATGAATGATTATGCCTGTGATTTCAATGGAAGACGAAACACACCGACCAACGTATGTGCTTGTATCCGAGCCATCAGCCGGCCGCGGTGGTCTAGCGGTTCTGGCGCTGCAGTCCGGAACCGCGGGACTGCTACGGTCGCAGGTTCGAATCCTGCCTCGGGCATGGGTGTGTGTGATGTCCTTAGGTTAGTTAGGTTTAAGTAGTTCTAAGTTCTAGGGGACTTATGACCTAAGATATTGAGTCCCATAGTGCTCAGAGCCATTTGAACCATTTTTGAACCGAGCCATCAAAGCCGGGAGATTCTCCGAATACACGATCGTATGTTGGAAAAACAGTGAACGTGTCGAAAGCAGATGTCGAAAGCAGACCTCAAACGGTTCTGTCTTGAGATATTTTGGCCAAGTATGCCTGGTAACAGGAAAAAAAATTCTGCCTTTACTGGATTCATGGTCTTCTAACAAAGATCATGCATTTTCTGCTTCCGAAGTACCTGGTGGTAAAGTCCTACAAAAAGAAATTGTATCTGAAGGATGTACCGGAAATATCCGGCCTCTGGATATTCATTTTTTCAGACACTACAAGGCTCATTCAAAAAGTAATACCCCACATTTTTTTTCTCAGAACATATTTGTTGCTAAGAGTCAGGTGACAACATACATCAACGTGTCTTTTCCATGTCCTGTTTTCCTACGTAGTCTCCATCACGTTCTATGGCCGTACGCCAATGTTGTGGAAGAGGGTGTATTCCCTGCTGATAAAAGCTCTTGTCCGATAAGCGTAGTTATGGTTTCACAGCATGACCGACACTCTCGTCATCTTCAAAGTGTGTTCCACGTAGATTAGGCCGTAGGGCCAAATGTCGAGTTCTGATCAACGCCGGTCGGCACGAATAATGGCATCCGCACGACTCAGCACGTCTGGAGCAGTGGCTGTGACAGGACGTCCCGAGCGTGGCTGATCATAGAGCTCTGTTTCTGCATTTCCTGAGGCTGTAGCATTCTTTACGCATCGCCCAACTGTACTCCTAAAAACTGCAGCATCACCATACACTGCACACTAACGTTTATGGATGTTCACTACGGTTTCTTTCCCTGCGCGCAAGACTTCAATAACAGCGCGCTATTTATAACGTGAGCCGTATGTAGACGCCATTATGACGCTGCACTACGGCTCTGCCATGTGCCATGATAGTTCGAAACTTCACTGGCGCACAGAACAAACATCCAATGTGAAGCACCAACAAGGCCGTCCATCTATGTATATTAACGGCTTTTTTAAAAAATGTGGGACATTACATATTGAACGACGCTCGTACAAATCGTTTGTTGGTTGCATAACGGACACAATCATAATCGGGACACAGGAGCACATTTGGCATCGCTATAGTTGTATGGCCCTCCAGTCCTTTCCCCCATATCAGTTCAGCGCTCCTTGTTTCAAGAATTTGATTACGTATGTTTTTTATAAGGGCGGGTACTCAGACGACGAACCTGGAGTGTGGACTGCACCAATTATAGCTGCTTCGATTCATTGAAAACAGATGGGTGCGCAAAGTGTGAAGCTATCGCTTTTGTGAAATGTGCTAATTGTGAACTGTCTTTCTGCCCGTTTCACTCTTTGTTTGATGAATGGCACACTGATTGTCTCTTGCAACAGATTTTGTTTGAAGTCAATAACAAGTCACATTTTCAACATCCCAACGTATATTGTTTCTTTTCAACAAGTTGTTTCTCCCTTTATATTAAGATCTCCAACTTATTACCGTATTATTAGTTCATTATAAATACGTGAAACAAGCATTTTAGCGATTTTTTGTGTCCTATAGCTCCTAAACGCTGGTCCCTTGCCCCCAAGGTTTCACAGTTTTTCTACTTGTGACATAACCTTTCAGACGCCATATGTGGTTTCCGGCAAACCGACATCAAAGGAGAGAAGGTTTAGTTGCCACAACATTTGATTGTTTCAAGAATCAACGTATGGACTAAGTAGAGAAAGCTAAGCAGAAGAAAATAATCTACAAAAACTATTTATTGCAAGAGAACAGTGTCAGAAGGGTTTATCAAAACTGTCTGTCACAGCATCTATTACAAGTAAGTGTATATAGAGGAGAAAACGAAGATAATATGGAACTCCATCCGTCAAGTAGCAAGGGAAGCCCTCGAGGGGGCCGGCCGTTGTGGCCGAGCGGTTCAAAGCGCTTCAGTGCGGAACTGCGCGACTGCTACGGTCGCAGGTTCTAATCCTGCCTTGGGCACGGATGTGTGTGATGTCCTTAGGCTAGTTAGGTTTAAGTAGTTCTACGTTCTAGGGTATTGATGACCTCAGATGTTAAGTCCCATAGTGCTCAGAGCCATTTGAACCTAAAGAGGGGAGGGGGGTGGGGTGGGGGGGGACTACACCCTTCAACACAAACGGTCACTTTTTGAAACCCCATAATTGTCTCTCACTGTTACACAGGTTTGAAATTTGGCTCAAAGATGCCTACAGCCTTCCACTGTAATGGTGCAAAAGCATAGTACGCTTCAAGGTAAACATCTCGCCAGCGAAGCTCCAAACAGCAAGATGTCGATATATGCGAGACAAAGGTTAAAAAAAATGGTTCAAATGGCTCTGAGCACTATGGTACTTAACATCTGTGGTCATCAGTCCCCTAGAACTTAGAACTACTTAAACCTAAGTAACCTAAGGACATGACACACATCCATGCCCGAGGCAGGATTCGAACCTGCGACCGTAGCGGCAGCGCGGTTACAGACCGAAGCGCCTAGAACCGCTCGGCCACATCGGCCGGCGCGAGACAAAGGCCAGAGCTCAGAAGTACAAGTGAGATTTAAGGTGAGTTAATGATATCACACTGGCACCGTCTGCTTGCGGCTATGTGTTGCCTGCCCTCAGACGCTGGAGGAGCACCAGAACGCCATTCAGCTGAATTGGTGTCAACGTCTCTGTGCAGGTACATTTTTACAGTGTTCAGAAAAAGAGTACAGGAGGTACTGAGGATGTTCATCGTTACAGACGAAGGCTGTAGGCACCTTTGAGCCAAATGTTCAACTTACAGTCACAAAGGGTGACAACTGCAGGATTTTAAAGAGGTGATCCTTTAACTGTGTTGTACAAAGTGTTAAAAAGACAAAAAAGAATAGTGCCAAAATTGACAGAAGAAATTAAGGCAGCACTAAAAGAAAAGGATAAAGCTTATTATAACATTCTAGAAAATTCCAGTGATGCAAATATAAATCTCTGCAGAGAGAAACAAAGTAACAAAGGAAGTGACGGCAAACTCATGGAAATACGTAAGGAAAGTTTATCAGCAATATCGACAATTACACAGAATCAGCAGTTTACATGTAAAATGAGTAAACAGCTAAACAAAACGGAAAGAGTTGTTGAAAGATTGAACCCTATTAAGGAAGAAGGCGGTTTAAGTACTGTAAAGAGTTATGATATGATGATACAGAACAAAAGGGAGACTTTTTACACGAAAATGTGTGCGTCGACTTAATATCAAGGGAAGAATTGAAAGAAACTCTGAAAAGCAGCGAAGGGATAGCTAAGATTAACGTAGAACTCATGAAGTGTGATCGAACATCCCTTGAATTTAGGTTGCTTTACTTGTAAAGTTTACATTGGTTACGACAACAAATACCGCAAGACTGGGTTACAACGAAAGGATATGTGGTGTCTGTGCTTTAGGATATTTCTGAAAGGACAGACACATTTTTGATCCCACGCTCATAGCGAATATAGACACAAAGGAATTAATAACATTAGCTGCTATGGGACACTGATTTAAAATAATGGAGAAACAACATAGGATTGCACAGACAACCGGTTGCACATAATTGTTAGGTACATTGACCAAAGTTTCGACACCTAAAAGGGGCGCCTTCATCAGAATGAACTTTTGATAAATCGTAAAATTACACTGCTAAAAAGCAATGGTCAGAATTCTGAATTATGGACAAACGTAGATAATTCAACAAAGAAACGCAACTAGCGTTTGTAGACTATAAAAAGGCCTTTGACAGTGTGAGAAGGAGGGATCTGTCGGGAATTCTGAATAAGAGAAGCTACCCCAGCCAGTCAATAAATGTTCTTAAAAGTCTGTATAACCGAACAGAGGTAGTCATAGAAACCAATGAGGAATTGTAAATTGAATAAACCAATAAATGTCACCGAGATTCTACGTTAGGGCTGCTGTCCGTCACCTTGTTTCATATATTTATTGACAGTATCATACGAGAATGGTTGAATGAGCACTATGTTTTTAAAATAGGATGTGAGAAAAACCTAAGCATCCCTTTATTTGTGGACGACCAAGTAATCTATGGGAAAACAGAAGATCAACTACAGATCCCGGTACACAGACTTGCCCAAATTGCCAATAAATATAATTTTAAGACCTCCAGAAGCAAGAACAAAGTAATGGCATTCAGGGGAAACATCCTATAAGAATTACAATCGTCATTGGTGGAAAAGCAATAGAGCAAACAATCATTTTAAGTATCTAGAAAAGTTGAGGTTAAGAAAAAACTGAGTAAGTATGGAGTAATGTGTGGAACAATAAGAACATTAAAGAATAAAGATCGGAAGGAGACTTCAATGAAGTTTTATAGAACTATGGCAGTTTCTAATTAAATATATGGTGACGAAGAGCAGGTAACGCGCAAAAAGGGCAGCAACAAATACAAACAACAGATTTGAGATTTTTAAGATCAGTGAAGGGACGGACAAGAGAGGATAGAATAACAAATGTATACATTAGTCAGGAGCTGAATGTCTTTGACCTAAATGACATGGTGACTGAGTATAAAAAAGATGGAAAACGATATAGGTAAAATGGAAGAAAATCGACTACTCAGACTTTCAAGGCTCAAGGGATAGGAGAGTCGTCAGTCGATCGAGGAAGGGATGGAAGGAGATCGAAACGGTTCAGAAGTTCAATTATGGAAGCACGCCGTCTTCAGGCCACAAGTGACCCATCAGGACCATCCGACCGCCGTGTCATCCTCATATGAGGATGCGGATAGGAGGGGCGTATGGTCAGCACACCGCTCTCTCGGTCATTATGATGGTTTTCTGTGACCGGAGCCGCTACTATTCGGTCAAGTAGCTCCTCAATTGGCATCACGAGGCCGAGTGCACCCGAAAAATGGCATTGAACTCATGGCGGCCCGAATGGTCACCCATCCCAGTGCAGGCTGCGCCCGACAGCGCGTAACTTCGGTGATCTGACGGGAACCGGTGTATCCACTGTGGCAAGGCCGTTGCTCAATTCTTGAAGGAAAGGAGAAAATACGCTAAGAGTAGCTGCAATTATCTACTCAAGGTACATGGATGTTGGGACGAAGAACTCCGTTGGATCGCCGTGGTATACTCCCAGGAAGGATGAATTGTCTGGGAGCTCCTTAGTCGCAGTTTAACGTTGGAAGTTTCCCCCAGTTGTACAGATTTTCTGCACAAATTCTGTGTACCGTCCACATTCTATTTAAACTTGCATGATAGGGGAGTTCAAAAACACTTGTCATTTCTGATAGATCTTTTACGTCACATAAACATTAGGGGACTTCTTCATTTCGCATTTCCAACCATCTGGCAATGAAATTGAAGCTGTCGCCAACAAGGTGTTGAGCAAGACACCAGGGTGGGTTTCGAGATTACTGCCGATTCCTTGCCAGCCGGAATATGCCCTCATGGATAGGCAGTCCTGCATTGTTCATAACTTTTTTTTGTTTTTTTGTCAGTGCGTTCTGTCAGTGCAGAAGAGGGTGAAGCTATATAGCTGAGTGTTGGAAGCCAATGCAGTGCAGTGTACACAAAGTACCGAACAACCATCCTCGTTGCCGTATTTAATCGGACGTCTGTTGTTTTGGAGCTAGCACTGTTCAAGCAGACAAGTGCACAGTATTCGGCTACGGACTATACCAGGCTCAATGCAAATGTACATAGCGTGTTTGCTGAGCCTCCCCATGTACAGCCGGTAAGTTTTTGGGTAAAGTTGTTAAATTTCCTCATCTTGCAGGCAGTATTCGCAACATGCTGTCTGAAGATAACGTTCTGTCTAGAGTAGCACTAGATATTTAGGGCGTTTCTAATGTTTAAGCTGCGTCTCACTAAAAGAGAATTTCAGTTCATGATTTGCATCTCTGCTATTTAGATGAAAGTTGTTAACTTCGGTAATGCTGAAATGTAGAGAATATCTATCAAGAGAGTAATGGAGAATAGCATCAAACTGAAGTTGTAGTTGATGACCGATACAATACTTCAAATAAAAAAAGATAATACCAACAGAAATACGGACAGCTTTAAGAATGCTATTTATGAGTGCAAAAGAAAAGAACATCTCAACTGAACGATAACGTATATATGAAAAATTCGCTACTTTTACTAGTTTTGTGACCTACAAAATGTGAAATATAAGTCTGGGAGTGCGTGAATGTAATTAGTCGAGCGTGAATAAAATGAAACATGAAAAAATGGAAGCATTACGAAAAAATTCTCCACAGTTTTACAAGAAGTTCCAAACGCTTCACAAGCAACAGAAATTTAGCACTGAGTAAATACGACGCGACAGGGGGAGATGAAAGTAATCCTCTATAATTCGCTTAAACAGCTTTAATCCGACGACAAGTACCGTTTGTTAAAAGAAACGGGCCTGAGATGAAATTAAATTTTGCTATTGCGTACGTTTAGTATTATTACCTTCTGGAATGTTTATCTGTCCTTGCATGCTCGAATTTCGATGTACATTTTTACTGTACGTGTTTTTGAGAATTCTGGAATGAAATAGATGTTGACAAAACATTGAAATCGGCCAGAAGTAGGCTTACATTTCATCAATAGTTGGCAATCGTTGTTATATGTGTATGCAGCAGCAAAAAGAAGTAATGTTAATAGACGGAAAGTTCATGATCATCAGAATATGTAGGCCAACAGTTAAATTCCCAGTATCGTGTTATTTAGGCGTCATGATGGGCCATTCCTTAATCTGCCATAATCGGCCATTCCTAATCTGAGCTAAGAGGCGTAATTATAAATAGCACTGATGGTTGCTGAGTTTACGCATGTTGTGCTTGTACATAGCGGAGCTACTGATAAATGCAGTTTCACTAAGCGTGATGTTGACCGAAACAGGACTGGGAACAAATGATTGGTACATCTCATTTGTGAAAGCAGGGGAAGTCGTTCACGGACAGTGCCTGGTTCACTTCCTGTTGTCATGGGCAGGTGCATTTCCACGACCCATGGATGTCTCTACCTGTCTGAAGAAATTTCTGTGGCAAGCACTCACAAGATAGATACTATTATGGCTAGGACATACTTACTATATGTCATAAAGGAAAAGAAATCACTGGAACAAATAACAATGGAGACATCAAAGACTTAACAATCCCTCATCAAGACAAGACATCACTGAAAAATAAAATATTGTAGCTTGAAGAAGATGCATTTATGTCACAAAAAAAATCACAATTTAGAC
This sequence comes from Schistocerca americana, assembly GCF_021461395.2. Classification (NCBI taxonomy): domain Eukaryota; kingdom Metazoa; phylum Arthropoda; class Insecta; order Orthoptera; family Acrididae; genus Schistocerca; species Schistocerca americana. The sequence goes on along the minus strand of NC_060122.1, from coordinate 744,029,441 downwards.
TTGACCTTAGTATACAGAGTGAAGACAAGCATTCATAAACACCATACTACTGAATACACAATGCTTTACATCAACAAGAAATTTAATCATTTTGTTTGTGTATTGGCCTTAATTAGTAAATTAACAATATTTCTGAATAAAGTTTCACTACCTAAATACAAAGACAGATATCATTGACGGTACGAGTAGCACCACTATGAAATCTTTCGGAATTTTCCCATGTCTCTTTTACTCAATACTGCAAGAAGGATAACGGCAGCAACAGCTTCAGTAATCGATCATGTGGCCTCAAATATTGATACGGAAACACGTTATGTAGCGGTAAAAGATCTTGGTCTCTCAGATCATTTCTGATACAAAATAAAAGTGAAATCAGACACATAAAATATCTAAAACCTGCAGTTCTCCAAAAGGCTTTTATCAAAAGTCATAACGCAAAATTTTACAAGAGAACTAGTGGACCAAAGCTTACATGATGTTCATGGAGAAACAAATATATAATGCGAAATTCGCTAGGTTCTCAATATTACTAAACTGAATTTTGAAAAGACGCTTCCTAAAGTATCTACGTCAGCAGTAATGTCACATGCAGACAAAAAACAGTAGGTATTAGAAAATACTCACCGACTCTTAGATACCTGAGTTCCATGGAAACGTGTCATACTGGGTCAGAAACCTACAATTTTCACCAACAAGTGCAAAAAATACGTTACAGGAGAGTACTGATTGTTATAAAATAAATTTAACGACAAGAATTATATAGTTCACATAATAAAACAAAGCTGCGTGGATTGTCATGAAACTTGAAGTGGGAAGAGCTAAAAGCTTAATTGCATATAGATAAGGTCAGAGATACTATAATAAATCCCCAAAAGCTAGTAAACTTTGTGAGCGAGAAATTTCGTGTATCACAGAGCAGTTATACACTAAGTAACGGATATAACACACATAAAAAATATGTACTATAAAAAATTGTGAACTGACTGCAATGATATTATTACCACCCAAAGTGCAAGAAGTCAGTAAAACTGTTCAGAAAGTAAAATGTGACAATCTATGTGCTAAAGCGAAGCATACGGATCCCGCTTGACGAACATGATAAATGATTTATTCGCATCAGAGAACTTTCCAAGGTATCTGAAATAGCTGAGAATTGTGCCACTGCTAAAGAAATATAAAGCTGAAGCAATAGAAAACTACATGACATGTTTGTGGTCTACAGTAACGCAGATATAGAATCACGCCTAGTAATTTTGACAGAAGTGCCACTTGATACTCTTGGGAAAGACGAGTGCGTCACACATATCACCTTCGATCTGTCCAAGCCCTTCGATACTGTTGACCGTAAGTTTCTACTAAATAAGCTAGAACTGTTGGGAAGAAAAGATGTAGCTAACGACTGGTTCTGATCAATACTTCAACTACTTTCCTAATAGTAATGGGGGAAAATTATCTTTGTTGGTTCCAGGTACATCATAGTTATTGAAAAACAGGAGATCTTCTTCCAGGAAAGGCAAAGGAAACTGTGAAGAAAGTTTACAGTTCGTCAGTATACAGGAAACTTACATTGATTATAAGGAAAGTAAATGCCGTTTGACGTTTGAAATTCAGAACTAAATGAAACATTTATGGTACCCCTACTGAGTTACTAACAAACACAAAATTTCTGGGAATAAATATCGGCTGTCATATGAAATGATGCGAGGACAGAAAGATACTTGCAAATGGAAGTCATCTGCTTGTACTTACCTTGGGGTTACGTCATCAGTCTGAACAGCCGGCGCCCACTATTTGAATGTACACGTGATTATTAGTCATAGAATTCTTTTCTGGGGAAGAATGAAAAAAATATGAAGACCGTGATCTTATAGATCTTATAATTAAATGTTTCCCTGAGACATTTAAGTCTCTCTCGGTCCGGGACACAGTTTTAATTTGCCAGGAAGTTTCATATAAGCGCACACTCCGCTGCAAATGAAAACCTCATTCTGGAAACCTCCCCCAGGCTGTGGCTAAGCCATGTCTCCGCAATATCCTTTCTTTCAGGAGTGCTAGTCCTGCAAGGTTAGTAGGACAGCTTCTGTAAAGTTTGGAAGGTCGGAGACGAGATACTGGCGGAAGTAAGGCTGTGAGGACGGGGCGTGAGTCGTGCTTGGGTAGTTCAGTTGGTAGAGCACTTGCCCGCGAAAGGCAAAGGTCCCCAGTTCTAGTCTCGGTCCGGCACACAGTTTAAATCTGCCAGGAAGTTTCAAATCCACGCACACTCCTCTGCAGAGTGAAAATCTCAGTCTGGAAACATCCCCCAGGCTGTCGCTAAGATATGTCTCCGCAATATCCTTTCTTTCAGGAGTGCTAGTTCTGCAAGGTTAGTAGGACAGCTTCTGTAAAGTTTGGAAGGTAGGAGACGAGGTACTGGCAGAAGTAAAGCTGTGAGGACGGGGCGTGAGTCGTGCTTGTAGTTCAGTTGGTAGAGCACTTGCCCGCGAAAGGCAAAGGTCCCCAGTTCGAGTCTCGGTCCGGCACACAGTTTACATCTGCCAGGAAGTTTCATATCAGTGCACCCTCCGCTGCAGAGTGAAAATCTCATTCTGGAAACATCCCCCAGGCTGTCGCTAAGACATGTCTCCGCAATATCCTTTCCTCCAGGAGTGCTAGTTCTGCAAGGTTAGTAGGACAGCTTCTGTAAAGTTTGGAAGGTAGGAGACGAGGTACTGGCAGAAGTAAAGCTGTGAGGACGGGGCGTGAGTCGTGCTTGTAGTTCAGTTGCTAGAGCACTTGCCCGCGAAAGCCAAAGGTCCCCAGTTCGAGTCTCGGTCCGGCACACAGTTTTAATCTGCTAGGAAGTTTCAAGTCTCTTTTTATTATCTACGATAATGATCGAAGCAGACGAAATGAATCAAAATTTGTACTGCGGCCAGGACTCGAACCCGGGTCTTCTTGATTGCTAGGCAAGAAGACTAGAGTTCGAGTCCCGGCCTGTATTTTCTAACACGCTTATAGTCGCTGGTCGTATTCGTGTTTTATTTGCGTAACTTTGCATTTATTGTGGCGACCCACCTGCGCCAGGGTTACATTTCACCCTGTCCAAGTTTTTAACGTTCAGTTGTTTAGATCAGTGGCTAACTAATGTGTTTTACTTTATGATAATAAATCCGACTGTTAAATTGACAACTTACTTCTGTTGTAAATGAGATGATCCTTCCTCTCATTAATATATAGATGTGCATGGTGTGGTACCCATATTGCCATGTTTCACTGGGCCACCGTTACTAACTTCCGTTGCGTAAGTCGTTTCCACTGTGTGATATTATTATTTCCTTTAATTAACTTGCATTATCAGCATCGTAGGTGTATGAAAAACAGCGCAACTAACACTCCACATACCCGACGACAGCATAGTTTCAAGTTTTTGTGTAGTATATGTTCGGTTAAATCTGTAAATCCTCAGTTACAATGAACTTACTTGTAACTTTTTCTACGAGCTGTTACAATACTTTTTTGAGTTGTATGATCTACCAATAGGTAAAAAATTGTTTACTAGTCCTAGTAACTTGTTTACTTCATTATCTCTACTGTTGTGGATCTTCATCAAAAAGTGCCTTGAAATGTTTTCAGAGCAAAAACACTAACATAAGAGAAACCGCAACACCAAGATAGAGTTGTGCGACATTCGAAAGACGAGATCTATTCAGTTTCGCGCCAGTCGCGTAAGAGTGGCGTTAGCAGCGCCCTTATGAGAAAGGAAATCAGTTTTGCTCCAAATACACATTGTAACGGTCGTGAGCATTAATTACCTTTGAGATTGGATATGGCGAGTCGATGTTAGTCAAGAATGCCTTTAAGGCGACAAAGACGCTATTATCAACATCTCACTGAGTTCGAACGAGATTTTGATAGGGCTAAGAGAGGCTGGATCTTCCCTCTGCGATACTGCAGAAAGACGTGCCAGGAACGTAGCCACTGTACATACAGGGTGCTTCAAAAATGACCGGTATATTTGAAACGGCAATAAAAACTAAACGAGCAGCGATAGAAATGCACCGTTTGTTGCAATATGCTTGGGACAACAGTACATTTTCAGGCGGACAAACTTTCGAAATTACAGTAGTTACAATTTTCAACAACAGATGGCGCTGCAAGTGATGTGAAAGATATAGAAGACAACGCAGTCTGTGGGTGCGCCATTCTGTACGTCGTCTTTCTGCTGTAAGCGTGTGCTGTTCACAACGTGCAAGTGTGCTGTGGACAACATGGTTTATTCCTTAGAACAGAGGATTTTTCTGGTGTTGGAATTCCACCGCCTAGAACACAGTGTTGTTGCAACAAGACGAAGTTTTCAACGGAGGTTTAATGTAACCAAAGGACCGAAAAGCGATACAATAAAGGATCTGTTTGAAAAATTTCAACGGACTGGGAACGTGACGGATGAACGTGCTGGAAAGGTAGGGCGACCACGTACGGCAACCACAGAGGGCAACGCGCAGCTAGTGCAGCAGGTGATCCAACAGCGGCCTCGGGTTTCTGTTCGCCGTGTTGCAGCTGCGGTCCAAATGACGCCAACGTCAACGTATCGTCTCATGCGCCAGAGTTTACACCTCTATCCATACAAAATTCAAACGTGGCAATCCCTCAGCGCCGCTACCATTGCTGCACGAGAGACATTCGCTAACGATATAGTGCACAGGATTGATGACGGCGATATGCATGTGGGCAGCATTTGGTTTACTGACGAAGCTTATTTTTACCTGGACGGCTTCGTCAATAAACAGAACTGGCGCATATGGGGAACCCATGTTGCAGTCCCATCGTCCCTGCATCCTCAAAAAGTACTGGTCTGGGCCGCCATTTCTTCCAAAGGAATCATTGGCCCATTTTTCAGATCCGAAACGATTACTGCATCACGCTATCTGGACATTCTTCGTGAATTTGTGGCGGTACAAACTGCCTTAGACGACAATGCGAACACCTCGTGGTTTATGCAAGATGGTGCCCGGCCACATCGCACGGCCGACGTCTTTAATTTCCTGAATGAATATTTCGATGATCGTCTGATTGCTTTGGGCTATCCGAAACATGCAGGAGGCGGCGTGGATTGGCCTCCCTATTCGCCAGGCATGAACCCCTGTGACTTCTTTCTGTGGGGACACGTGAAAGACCAGGTGTACCGCCAGAATCCAGAAACAATTGAACAGCTGAAGCAGTACATCTCATCTGCATGTGAAGCCATTCCGCCAGACACGTTGTCAAAGGTTTCGGGTAATTTCATTCAGAGACTACGCCATATTATTGCTACGCATGGTGGATATGTGGAAAATATCGTACTATAGAGTTTCCCAGACCGCAGCGCCATCTGTTGTTGACAATTGTAACTACTGTAATTTCGAAAGTTTGTCTGCCTGAAAATGTACTGTTGTCCCAAGCATATTGCAACAAACGGTGTATTTCTATCGCTGCTCGTTTAGTTTCTATTGCCGTTTCAAATATACCGGTCATTTTTGAAACACCCTGTACTTGCTGGTAACAGTGATCGGGGGAAAGTACGATCGCAAGGATACCGGGCTCCGGACGGCCATGTGGGACTATCGAGAGAGAAGACCATCATATTCGACGTATGGCTGTGGCGCACCGTACTGCATCTGCAACAGCAATCTGAGTAGCAGGTGGCAAGGCACCACAGTGACACAACCAACTGTTACAAATCCGTTACTTCAAGGATAGCTCGGAGCCAGGCGTCCTGTATTGTGCATTACACCAACTCCAAACCACCGCCTTTTGCGACTTCAGTGGTGTCGAGCGACAGCTTATGGGAGTGCATGGTGGAGGTCTGTTGTGTTCTCAAATTAAATCTGGTTCTGCCTTGGTGCCAATGGTGGTTGTATGTTGGGTAGAAGGAGAAAAGTTGAGAGCCTGCAACAACCTGTCCGAGTGCTACACACATTGCACATACACATGGGGTTATGGTCTGCGATTTCGTGTGAAAGCAGTGCAACGTCCCCTTAGAAAAATTGTTGAATTACTGTGCTGATAAACCTCTTACATTATTTGATTTTCAAACAGCTGAGCAGAACTGAACGTACTCAGACATTTCGCTCTTTACCTGTTCTGATCAACACTAAACTGACACACAATATTTTTAGCGCAACGCAATCTGACTTTCAAAAATTCCTACAAAAGAATGGCCCTGACTAACAGTAACCTATACTTTTCATAAATCACTTACCTCACAAAAATCTTCGTTACTCAAACTACTGCAATACAGCGAGTGCCAATACTGCCAGCTAAATAAAAGATTCAAACTACTGAAGGCACTAACTACTGATAGGCATAGTTAGCAAAAGAAAGATTTTGATAGAGAAGAAACAATGTATTTACCTTAAAAGTGTTCAAAAGTCATAATACATATAGCAGTTCATGACATCCAGTCTTACAAATGTACTGTCTCTGATGGACACACGTCCAGATCATCCGCTCTCAAAAATACGCCATCTCACTTCCCCACATCCACCATTGCTGGCGGCTCACCTCCAACTGCACAGCGCTACGCGCTGTTCACATTCAACTGCCCAACACTACAATAGCGAATATTACAACAATGCTACCCAGCCACAGACTGCACACAGCACAGCCAGTGATTTTCATACAGAGTGCTACGTGGCGTTACCAACATAAAAACCTAAACAGCCTACTTACAGCAGGACCACTCTCGTGGTTATCCTACGCACCCTGACTGCAGAATTGTACGTCTGATTCGAAATGTCACGCTGCCACTCATGAATATCATTACAGAGAGTGTTTTCCAACATTACGGTTGCCCACGTACCACTGCTGTAACCCAAAAGGCACTACAATGTCAACATGTTGCCTTGACCTACTCGATCACAGCATATACGGGACATCAACGGACGACAGCTGCAGCCTTCTCCACAACCAGCGTCAGAGGTTCCTGTGGTGGTGGTGGATAGTGTTTAACGCCCCGTCGACAACGAGGTCATTAGAGACGGAGCGCAAGCTCGGGTTAGGGAAGGATTGGGAAGGAAATCGGCCGTGCCCTTTCAAAGGAACCATCCCGGCATTTGCCTGAAACGATTTAGGGAAATCACGGAAAACCTAAATCAGGATGGCCGGAGACGGGATTGAACCGTCGTCCTCCCGAATGCGAGTCCAGTGTGCTAACCACTGCGCCACCTGGCTCGGTAGAGGTTCCTGTATTGACCAACCAAGTGAAGCAAGCATGGAACTCCATCCCGCAAACTGACTTCCGGAAGCTGTATAACACGGTGCATGCACATTTGCCTACTTGAATTTAAAATTCTGGCGGTTACGCTGGCTGTTAATGTGCCAGCAGTTCCAATTTGCAATGGCTTATCTCACGCTCACATTAACCTGTAATGTTTCAATCATAATCACTTACATACCGTACCTGGAGAATTGTGTATCCGAAACGTAATTACTCTATATTATTTACTTTTTGATGCTACGACATTTTTTCCCTTAATGTACGTCACTTTCTGATGTAAGGAAATATTATTATTATTATTATTATTATTATTATTATTATTATTATTATTAAGCATCAGATTGAGAAAGGGAAGCAACATATACTTGCGTGACTCCTTTTCCCGTTTAGAAAGTGCCGCATACCATTGTGGAATAGTGAGGCTTTGTGCGAGCGATGTGCGGTTGGAGAAGTAAAGTTTGCTAAGAAATTCCCGGACGTCACTGAAAATGTACCTAAGGGCCAGTTTAAAACTGAGTTTCAAGAATATTACAAGGAGGGAATATAAGTACAATGTTAACGTCGGCCTCGACTGTTCTATCCGCAGAATGACACATCGGACACGGTTGGCTCTGTAAAAAACTTGGCACATAGAAAGTAAATGATTACGCAAACACAAATTTAGAGTAATTGACACTATAATTACGAGCTTGGATTTGAAACACACACAAGTTAACACTTACGTCAATAACAATGACAGAGCCTGAGTGGCTTTTTATGTCTATAAAAGTTTATAGATCACGTAGAAATGTCATTCATTAACCACTCTGTGTTTTTCGCACATACTAGTCTCACATGCAACAAAATAACAGTATTTCTCAAAAGATTTAAACAAATTACAAATCTTATAATGACGCCCATGTAATTTTTTCTTTTTTTTAAAAAAAATATTCAAATATCTTCAGAGTGTGTCTTTAATATCGATGTTTTTACATGCGCGTTGAATTAGTCTATAGTCTCTGAGGTGCGTCAGTGACGCTGGATTCATTTCTCCTTGTAAATCGTCAAAATCCATCATTACAATGCGTAGTTAAATATTATACCTTGGAGAATAAATGGCTCTTGGCCTGTTTCATTACTCAAATCAGTGTTTTATGTGACAAGCTGTGGCGGTGTGAAAATACATCTCAACTTCCACTATCTTACAACAGAGACTAGTATGCTGGCAACGCTTAATGCAAGAAATGGAAAAGAACATCTACGATAATATTTAGAAAGTAACAACAGTTTGTTGTAGTGAGCGAATTAAGATACAAAGTGATTTTAAACTTTCGTGCCCATTTTCTTTTGCATCCTAGAGAATCATAACTTCTCCTATAAATTAACTGCAATCCGTATGCGTAAAATAGGAAGAAATAACACATTTTTTTATTAGGTGTATTCACGACGCTCGTAAATCAGTTCTGGAGTTTCATATCTTCTTTATACACTTTAGGAATTTCAAAACAGTAGTGATTTATAGGTGGTGTAGCAAGTGACTTTTTTTCTTGATAGGATGTTTCCCATCAACTTTTGTTGCTAGTTATAAGTTGTCAGGGACTGCCTCTGTAACCTCCCCACCGAAAATTTAAAAGACAATATTTTAATAGAAATGAGAGCCAAGTGTAATATCGTCTCCACAGAAATATTTAAATAAAAAAAATAATAAATGTGAGCCAAACGTAACCTCCCTGCAATGAAATGTACTGACAAAGGCAATAAAAATGTGAATTTCGCAATCTGACTCAAGGTGTAAACTATCACGAAAATAATGAAAGTCAATTCAGTGATAAGAAAATCTCAGTGATAATGATAACTCAATTAAACCGAAATATCGGTCTTTGGCCTTGTGCAAAAAAAATCAGAATTAATTTCTGACCTCAGTATAACTGCATGTCAAGTTTCTGCTCTTATTGTTGGCCACGGCTTGGAGGAAATGCATTGCAAATAATATTTTTTTTTTAAATTTAACTGAAACTTTACTTTAAGGGAAATGGAAGGAAATCATTGGTACAATTAAAAGGTTCTTTTGTTAAAAATTGCTTTGAAATCAAAATTATTATTGGGGCGATTATTGTACAAATTAGTTACAGTTAATTTACATTATTAGCTGAGCACATTTAAAAATAATATACCTCATCCTGAATCTTGACCAGAATGCCATGTCGACGCTCGCGGACTCCTCACACACAACTGCACTGGGCTGCTACTACCGACATACTGCACTGCTCACAGACTGCCCACTGACCGACTGCTCGCACGACGACTACAGACCGACTACTAGACGCAACTGAACTGAGCTACTGCTACCGACAGAGTGCTCTGCACGACGACTACTAGAGTACTGCTCGTAACACTCGCGCGGTCAAGCGCAGACTAACCACGATAAAAGGCTCTCTGGTCAAAGATTTTATCATGCCTCACCATCGCTGCTACGTTACATACGTGTTTCATAACCCTCCACTGGGGGGGGGGGGGCAAAAATTTGGCAGCGATGGTGAGTCATTTGGACTTGCCACCGCAAGAAATTTTTACAATTTACAGAATATTCAAATGTAGTACATAAATTAAATGTGGTGCACACGCACCGAGTACAAAACATTTCAGACAAAGAGAAGATATGAGTACAAAACATAGTAGCAAATCAGAAAACTGTATATACAAATTATTTGACAGATAACAAAGTGTATACGCATTGAAAAAATTCTGTAGCATTTTCCGAACAAATAAACAGAATGGCAAAAAATCATGTTGACAAGTGACATGAGTGTACTTAATGAACATATCAGGAAATCATAAAAGGTATACAGAATGAGTACAAATCATATTGAAAAATGAGAAAAGTGCACAGGCACTGAAGTTCAGTAGAAAACATATTAACACATAACCTAAGTGCACATGCACTGTAGTTCAGAACATATCATCAAAATAAAAATGTATATACAATATAAAAGACAAGAGTGCACATATACTGTACTTCAGAACAAATCGAAAAAATGTCTTTAGCATTTTCACAACAAATAAACATAATGGCAAAAAATCATGTCGACAAGTGCCATAAGTGTACTTGCACTGGAGTTCAGCGAATCGAAAAAAATGTATAACCCATGAACATAAATGATGTTAGCAAAAAAATGATTTTCACTATTAGGATAGGAAAGGGAAGGATTGCATCATGGTTGTAGCACTTTAGATTGCACACAGCTGTTCTGAAAGTCCATATCTTTCCACAGAAGTACAACACCAAGTGACACAATTTGAAGTTCTTTTCCCATCAGAATTTATCAGCGTAGCCAAGACACTGAACTGTCGTAGTAATGTTCCATGTTTTCATTTTGGCAGTACACTAGGTACACCAAACAGTGGGACCATAATAACGTCTTCATCGCTCACGCTGGTGGACAGCATGTCGTGTCAACACCACGCTCTTACAAGGCACACCAACGTAGAATTCGTGCAAAAACCAAATATAGTGCTCCATGATCATGAGGATGGACAGGACAAATCGACATTGCAGTAATTCAGGGTAGTTAGCTCATAAGGTGAAGGACATTAAGTCACATAATATTGAGAATTACAGTAGTAGTTTGCGGCATTCATAGCCCAGTTATTGAACATTTCTGTACCATGTATTTAGTATTACAGAATAATGTTCATAAAATTAAATTATTGGCATCATGGGTAATCGTATTACAATAAACAGTGGCAGTCCTTGGCCAGTTACAAAGCATATTTAGTATGACAGAATAATGTTCATCAGATGTCTTAATTGAAAAGGAGAGTCAACATAATACATTGAGTGATACAAATTATTGGCACTCATTGGCCATTTGCCAAAACATGAAAAGTCAATATTGAAAACAAGAGCTAATTAATGACATAACTAATAACATAATTCATTTAGTGACATTAATTATTGGCACTCAGTGGCCAGTAATAGAACATGAAAAATCATCATTGAAAACAGGAGCTAATTAATGGCATAATTAATAACGTAATTCATTTAGTGACATTAATTATTGGCACTCAGTGGCCATCAAGTATCGAATAGTATAAAACATTGTTCCTCATTCAGTATTATTCAGATCATTAAGAAGTCATTATTAAAAATCAGCTAATTACAATCATAGCATTAATAATCATGGACATTATAAGTAGTCTCATTACAATAAACAGTGACAGTAAATCAATTAATTACAGTCATAACATTAATAATCATGGGCATTATAAGTAGTCTCATTACAATAAACAGTGGCAGTAAATCAGTTAATTACAGTCATAGCATTAATAATCGTGGGCATTATAAGTAGTCTCATTACAATAAAACATTGTTCCTCATTCAGTATTATTCAGATCATTAAGAAGTCATTATTAAAAATCAGCTAATTACAATCATAGCATTAATAATCACGGGCATTATAAGTAGTCTCATTACAATAAACAGTGGCAGTTATTAGCCAGTTACAAAGCATTATTTTTTATATATATATTTTTTTTGTCTCATTAAGAAGTCATTACTCAAGTGACATACTATTCAGAGCTAATCAGTATTATTCAGAATTATCATAAACTAGTGACATTATGTGGGGCTGGTAATACTTTTTTTTTTTTTGTTAGCAATGCATTGCGTTGGGATCGATAATTAATTGCTGAGGCATAACAATATTTGCTTTTGACCTATTGCTGCAAATGAGGATAGGTAACGTCATTCGTCATGAGTCAGCTGTAGCAAGGTTATGTAACAAGGCAGTATATGTGATCACATTTATAAATGATAGACACAAATGGGTAAAAAAAATAAAATGCAAGTACTAGAACAGGTATAATAAGTAACAGGTTTAGTAAGTATCATGAAAGGCTTCTCCTGAAAAAAAAAAAAATACAAAATGGATTATTGACCTGAAAGAAGAAACACATACTTCGAATTAACAGGTAGTGAAATGTGTATAAAATGTGTTCCATAGCTGTTCTTTCCAAAATCTTTCCGTCATCCTACTATGCAATATAACACCTGCTGTCAAAGCAAACTGCAACAAATACTTAAATAACTACATAGCATAAATACATAACTTCAACATTATCCTCATCTGTAAGGAAAAAACTTCATTATCAATCACTTCAATATCCATATTATCATAACTTCATTATTATCATCACCTATAAAGAAAAACTTCATTATTCATAACAGCATATCCTTCATCATTATTCATCAGCATTCATTATCATCTGCAAAAAAAAATCACTTCATTACTTATTACACAACTATTCCTTATCTCTAGCATATTTCATCACTAAAACTAAGATGTGTAGTTCTGTCTGACAGCCTGCATCAATCGCCTTGTATTCTGAAAGAAAAATTAGTTAAGACTGCTATTCTACGATGAGTATAGTATATTCTTGTTAATGCTTGTTAATCCTGATCCATTTACTCTTCCTCATAAAGTTATTGCATCTTCTTTCGTTTATTCTGTGGGTGAAACTCCCATTTCTGTTGAATTTATTTCTTACACGCATCATTTCTTTCTGAAATTGATGAACAAAGATTAATGTCTTGCATTTAAATCATATACCCACTAAATAATGACTGGTTCATGGTGACATAATTAACCATACAGCATAACATGACAGAAAACGTAATATGTCAAAGACATTGACAGTGTTCAGATGCAAAAATGTACAGAGAATATCACAATGCAGCAACAAAAAAGAAAAATGTAAAACAGTCCCGATGTTGAGATATCATAGGGCAAAAAAAAAAATTTCAAAGTCAACTGGTGTGTGTTATATCTTAATTATTTCACAGTGCATATAAACAAAACTGGAATACAATCATATACCAAAAAAAATGAAAAATGTGCACGGTCTGATGTGTAACGACAAGAAAAGCGACCTGCTAGCCTTACCTTGTCGGGCACATGCCAAGAAAAAATACGATAATCATCAGTAATTTGACATGTGAATATAATTGCATAAGTGGTCATAAAAAAATTAGTAAATGGCGTCATAGTGTGTCGAATCATCAAGTGTCTTCATTCAATAAAGGGTTTAATATTTGACCAATGGTCGTTGCCTTTCGATTTTCTGGATCTCAAAGTTTCGACGTGTACAACATCGGGATGAGGAATGCTGCGAATCCGATATGGACCTGCGTATAGAAGTTCAAATTTACTGCACTAACCTTTTCATTTGCTGGATAAATAGTGTGTACGCACTAATATCTTCTGTCCAACGTGAAAGTCGCGGCGTGTAAAAACCTGTTTTTGCTGTCTTCTCCAGCGCTCTGCGGCACGTTTGATGTTGTTCAGCGCAATGTCAATTATTTCGTGGTGTCTTAGTCGACGACAGGTAGGGAAGTTTACTAATTCTTTAATTTTGTTTGGTGGTTCAACGTTTTTCAGTATAACAGACGGAGATAGCATAGTGGATTCATTTGGAATGGAATTAATTACATCTTGGAATGAGAATATGTGTGTATCCCAATTAATATGTCTTTTGTGGCAGTATATTCGGCACAGCTTACCAATTTCTTTCATTAACCGTTCTTAAGGGTTCGAAGAAGCATGGTACTTGGATATATAAATCGGAGAAATGTTTCTAGCTCGTAACATGCGTGTCCACATGCCAGAACGAAATTGAGATCCATTGTCAGAAATTACTTTCATCACATGCCCTACATGAAATAGAAAATGTTTTACAAATGCTTTCGAAACAGTTTTAGCAGTAGCTTTGCCTAACGGAGTGAAAGTAACAAATTTTGAAGTGAGCTCAACAGCGACAAAGATGTAGCAAAAACCTCTGTTAGTTCTCGGAATCGGACCAAAAATGTCTACTGCGGACATATGTCTTAATTTAACAGGTACAATGGGATATAAAGGAGGAATATGTGAAGTGGTGTCTGATTTAGCTTTCTGGCAAATTTTACAAGACGCTAAAACTCGTCGTATACGTTTCTCCATGTTGGAAAAATAACAGTTCTGTCTCAGTATAAGAAAACATTTTCTTGCTCCGTAATGTGCGTAACTTAAATGAGTGTACCAGATTAATTTGTTAACCAGTTCGTCAGGGATGCATAATAACCAATTGTTGCTGTCAGGATGAGGGCGGCGAAACAGAATGTCATTGCGTACAGTGTAATGGTTTCTAATCGTAACATTATTCTTATCTTGCCAAAGGTGTTTAATTTCTTTCCACACGTTGTCTTTATTTTGTTCTTGTGCTATGTCCTGTAATGACGATGAAATAAAGTTTTCAAATGCAACTTGCTGAATGTACATGACACTGAAATTTGCTTTGCAGAAGTTGGTTGCTACGTCTTGCTGATTGTTGCTCAGAGAACGCGATAGTGCGTCTGCTATAACATTTTGTGTGCCGGGAATGTGAACTATTGTAAAATTAAATTCTTGTAAATAAAGTTTCCATCTGCTCAACCTGTCGTGAGTGAATTTAGCCGAAAGTAAAAATTGTATAGCTCTGTGATCTGTGTAAACGGTGGTATGTCTGCCATAAAGAAAGTGCCTAATCTCGTGAAAGCCCATACAACACATAATGTTTCAAGTTCTGTAACAGAATAATTTCGTTCAGCAGGTGACAGAATGCGACTTGCAAATGCGATGTTTTTAATTACTATTGAACCATCTTCTTCAATTTCCTGGAAAATATGTACGCCTAAAGCCGTGTTAGAACTGTCGGTGGCAATGGAAAAATTTCTAGTAAGATCTGGGTGCGATAAAAGTGGTGCATTCAACAGAGCATGTTTCAGGTTCATGAATTCAGAATGTGCTTGCGTATCCCAAGACCAAATACTGTTTTTACCTGTTAATTGGCATAATCTGGGTGTGTCTAAAGCAGAGTGATGAATAAATTTACGAAAAAAGTTAATTAAGCCCAAAAAACTGCGTAATTGCTTCTTCGTCGTAGGAACAGTAATGTCACGTAGAGGTTGAACTTTTTCCGGATCAGGTGAAATGCCTTCTGCTGAAAATACGTGTCCAAGAAATTTTATAGAAGTTTAGCCAAAGTGCGATTTACTAAGATTAACTGTAAGTCCTTGTGCATGAAAAGTTTGTAACAGTTGTTCAAGAATCAGATTGTGTTCAGACCAGTTAGCTTCTGCGATAAGAATGTCGTCTACATACGTCGTAATTCTGTCTCTAAGTTCTGTCGGAAGTATTGTGTTCAAACCGCGAATAAAAGCTGCAGAAGAAATAGTTAAGCCGAATGGTAATTTGCAAAATTGATAACAGTCGCCAAAACAAAGAAAAGCTGTATATTTTCTACAATTCGGATGAAGTTGAATTTGCCAAAATCCCGATTTCAAATCTAATGTGGAATAAATAGCAGTACCATGAAATTTCTGTAAAAGTTCCTCTGAAGTCTGTGGTCGATCTGTTTCATTAATAATAATGTCATTAATGTGACGTGAATCAAGTATAAGGCGAAGTGAGCCATCTTTTTTCTTAACTATATGTAGCGGGTTTATGTACGGACTAACTGCCGCTTCAATAATTCCTTGATCAAGCATATCCTGCAATTCTTTTTTAACTTGTTCTCTGTGAATATATGGAATGGGATAATGCTTTGCTTTAAATGTGTCGTGCTGTTTCACTTGAAATTCATACATAAAACCGGACATAGTATCAGGAATATTGTCAAAAACTGGAGCTTGCTGTAAAAGAATTTCATGTAGCTGCGTGCGTTCGTCGTCTGTATTTGCACTGCTCTCTTTAACCTTATCAGAAATCATTTGTATTACGTCGTAGTCAGCTTCGTCTGGAGTGTTATAGTTGTGTACGTACGTATCCGTGAACAATGTGGGAAATGACCTCTGTGCGGTTAATTGTTTGTTCTTCCGCAGATAAAGAGTGCTGAAATTCTAAAGCCAATTGTACATTTTCATCCTTTAGCATTAAATAAGAATTTTGAAAATCAACCACTGCATCGTGTTGTACGAGAAAATTAGTACCTAAAATTACGTCTGTCGTCAATAAAGGAACAATCCAAAAATTTGAGTGGAAAATATGACCTCCTACACAAAATGATAAATGCGTCTGTAATTTAACGTCTACTCCTTTACTCGGTACTGCTCCTTTCACTTTTGTTTTGCCTAATGGTAATGTCGGATACGTATTCTCTTTGTTACACTCGTTAAAAGTTTCTTCATTTATTACTGATATAAGTGATCCGGAATCAATTACTGCTGAAAATTTCGATGAACCAATTTTAATTTCGATAACAGGATGTGAAATAGTTTTCTGAACAAATGGTCTTTCCTGCAAGAGAGTGTCTCTGATGTCGTCAAAAGTAATAGCATTTTCGTGAACAACATTCTGCGTGTCTAAAGTAGTGCTTACGTTACTGGAATATGCAATCTGTACTGTGTCTGGTCAAATTCTATCGTACGTGCTATTATTTACGGGAGGATGCTGTGGCATTTCGACTATTTGAACTGTTCTGTTAACTCTTACTGACGTATTACGCTATGGATGACACCTATTGTCTGGATCATTCATGATAATGTGTTGTTGCTGATGTTCTTGCTGCTGAAAAGATCGACTGTTATTAAATGTACGCTGAAAATTGTGCTCATTATTTTTACGTTGGTCATGATAGTCACTTCTATACGGTGCATTGCGATAGGAATTGAAATACTGAGTTTTCTATACGTAGTTATTTCCTTGCTGCCGTGCGTTACTATTTGTTGGATCTGAGACTATACGTGCACGCGGCGAAACATTAAAGTTTGGTTGATCTTGTAGACTGCATTGTTGGTTAGGTATGCTAAGCGGCCGACTTTCATGCTGTTGTGGTGGAAAACGTCTATTGTTACTAAAATGCATTCTCTGTTGCTGCTAATATTACACATACTGATGATTAAAATTTTATCTGATATTAAACTTACGGCGGTAGTTGTCATTACGGGAGTGCTTAATAAAATTGTCACATTCGGAAAAATTTGTCTTATCGGGTTTTGATTACGGCGTTTCTTAATTCTACAAAGAGCAATAGTTAAAGAGCAGTTTTGATAGATATAAAGGATAGTAGAAGAGAAGGCAGCAGTGCAGAAAACTAAAGATGAAACAGCACTACTACAGCTCGGGGCCCTATGCTCGCTACGGCACATATTCATTAAAGCGTAATGAATCCCCTGAGGTCTATTACGCACTGCAAATAAATTTTAGCTTTTGCGTTACAGGCAATGGCGGTAAAAATCCAAAACCAAATTGTTGTAACCATGTTAATTCAAGTTTCCTCATTACAGTCAATGCTGTTGAAAGTACAATAGCAAATTGTCTTATCGGGTTCAAAGCCAGCTTCCGCATTACAGGTAATAGCGGTGAAAGTACAAAAACAAATTGTCGTATACAGCTCAAAGCGTGTACCTGTGTTCTGTCATTATTAAATTCTTTACATTTTATTACGGATAAAAATTGCTCGTAATCTACGTTCTCGTCATTGAATTTGTAAACACGTTCGGGTTTGTATGTGAATCTGTTTGTCTGTGTCATTTCGAACTTCAAGTCGCGTAGCTTTTCAGATTGTAAGTCGCGTAGCTTTTCGGATTTTAATTCGCGTAGTCTCTGTAAATTGTTCACATTATACACGCTGCGTGACTCTGACAAATGCTCGCAACGTGGCGGATTCTGTGACGTATTGGTGACTGAAATAGTTTTCAACTCTGTTACTGTAACACTTTCGTCAATTTGGTTGTTGTGTCGTGCAAATTTCTCGTTAACTTCCGTATTCGGAGTGTGTGAAACTTCCACTGACTCTAAATTAATTTCGTCGCGAATCTGTACTGCGTTTTTAGGGCATTGTTCAGTGACTGCATTAATTTCGTGTATCTGTGTTTCGTTCGCTGAACATTGTTCAGTGACTGCATTAATCTTGTCTTTATGTGATTCTGTTGTGCCTACAAGTGTGCTACTTAATTCTTGTGCAACAGTGCCAACTTCTTCATTACTGTTATTAGCACAAGTCTTAGTATCCACACGTAATTGTCCTCTATTATCATAATAATGCGCGGCAATGGCTTCAATCTGTTCATTAATCTGTTCATTCCGTTCACTAAGTTGTTTGATTTTTTTTATTAATGTTGTCTTGATATTCATTCGATTGTTAATTCCTTTCATCAATTAATTCACGTTGTTTGCGATCGTTTCTCAGTATTTCAGTCATTAGTTGTACTACTGCCACAATTTGATCCAATGTAACTTTCTCTACTCTATTATCTGTGCTGTTTGATTGCGTACCTACAATTGTCACGTTTTGTGCGACCATTTGGTCATTCTATAATTTACAAAAACGTTTGTCGCTCGAGTGTACATTGTCAGTCACTATTTCGGAATTAAATGAATTCGTCGTATTTTCGGTACACTGACCATTTTCATTCGAAAAATTTGTCTGTACGCTACTTGAATTTTCCAAATCGGGTGTGTTATGCTGGGCAGCGCTCATTACAATAGGGCGCCCCGCATCATCGATTGTCGTCAAATCAACAGAAGACACACACACAACTGCACTGGGCTGCTACTACCGACATACTGCACTGCTCACAGACTGCCCACTGACCGACTGCTCGCACGACGACTACAGACCGACTACTAGACGCAACTGAACTGAGCTACTGCTACCGACAGAGTGCTCTGCACGACGACTACTAGAGTACTGCTCGTAACACTCGCGCGGTCAAGCGCAGACTAACCACGATAAAAGGCTCTCTGGTCAAAGATTTTATCATGCCTCACCATCGCTGCTACGTTACATACGTGTTTCACCTCTCTATATCCCTTTTGCACTGAAATATTTAATCAGTTTGTCATTGCTTATGTATGACACCCACTTGCTTCGTTCTTCTCTTTCAGTGGATCTAGATTGTACTCCTTCCTAAAAAATTAGTACACACAAACGTTTGTGGACAAAAGTAAAACAGTGTAAAAACAATGCTAACCCACAGTGTTTATCTGTAAGGCCGAAACAATCCCAACTCTCAAACATGTTTGTTAGAAGTTTTTCTGTTGTTACGAGGTAAAACGAACCAATAACTGAAACAACCTTAGAGACGTTTATTGATACGTATTACATTAAATTTATGTACTGATACCATTAAGGAATTTCCCAAAATCTTAACAAGCGCTGTGCGTTAACCTTTTGAGGTTAGACAGCTGGCAATATAATACTAAGCTACATACGCGTTGTTTTAACGTCTGATGAATGTCGTAGCGCATAATCAGGATCTGCATCACCATCATCAAAAAATGGTTCAGTGTTGTCTTTAACGTTTTCGCCAAACGTCCACTTCTTCAGTCGAGCCGCGCGTAGTGGCCGCGCGGTTTGAGGTGTCACGGATTGTGCAGCCACTCCGGCCGGAGGTTCGAGTCTTTCCTCGGGCATGGGTTGGTTCAAATGGCTCTGAGCACTATGGGACTTAACGTCTGAGGTCATCAGTCCCCTAGAACTTAGAACTACTTAAACCTAACTAACCTAAGGACATCACACACACCCATGCCCGAGGCAGGATGCGAACCTGCGACCGTAGCGATCACGCGGTTCCAGACTGTAGCGCCTAGAACCGCTCGGCCACCCCGGCCGGTCAGGCATGGGTGTTTGTGTTGTTCTAAGCATACGTTAGATTAAGTTAGTTCAAGTAGTGTGCATGTCTAGCGACCAATGACCTCAGCTGTTTGGTCCCTTAGGAATTCACACACATTTGTACATTTCTTCAGGCGATTATAAGATTTCGACGTCACTGCCATGTTGACGGTGTGGTTTAGCACTGTTTTCATCCAAAGACACGGAAGAGTAAAACAATGTATGTAGCTGACAAATGCTTTGTAGCACTTCAAATGGAACTGTTTGTTGCCAATGTGTAGTGCAGCTGAAACAATTAGAGGCAGCATGATCACATTAATTCCCACCAAATTGAGGGTTAGCGTTTTCGTCCGTCGACCGCTTAAAGTGGTGTCAGAAGATATTATCACCGCACCTCCCCCTCACCCCCCTTACCCCCCCCCCCCCCAATGCTGACATAAATCATGGAAGGGAAGTAGTGAGCATTTGTCAATCGCGTATATGCAGCTTGGAGACGTGACAGAATGGCAGAAAGGAGCTTCCGCGATTGGACATGCTCATAAACACACTGCGAAGGAACCTTCCCAATTTCTACATCTACATCTACATCCACACTCCGCAAGCCACCTGACGGTGTGTGGCGTAGGGTACCTTGAGTACCTCTATCGGTTCTCCCTTCTAATCCAGTCTCGTATTGTTCGTGGAAAGAAGGATTGTCGGTATGCCTTTGTGTGGGCTCTAATCTCTCTGATTTTATCCTCATGGTCTCTTCGCGAGATATACGTTGGAGGGAGCAATATACTGCTTGGCTCCACGGTGAAGGTACGTCCTCGAAACTTCAACAAAAGCCCGTACCGAGCTACTGAGCGTCTCTCCTGCAGAGTCTTCCACTGGAGTTTATCTATCATCTCTGTAACGCTTTCGCGATTACTAAATGATCCTGTAACGAAGCGCGCTGCTCTCCGTTGGATCTTCTCTATCTCTTCTATCAACCCTATCTGGTACGGATCCCACACTGATGAGCAGTATTCAAGCAGTGGGCGAACAAGCGTATTGTAACCTACTTCCTTTGTTTTCGGACTGCATTTCCTTAGGATTGTTCCAATGAATCTCAGTCTGGCATCTGCTTTACCGACGATCAACTTTATATGATCATTCCATTTTAAATCACTCCTAATGCGTACTCCCATATAATTTATGGAATTAACTGCTTCCAGTTTCTGACCTGCTAAATTGTAGCTAAATGATATGGGATCTTTCTTTCTATGTATTCGCAGCACATTACACTTGTCTACATTGAGCTTCAATTGTCATTCCCTGCACCATGCGTCAATTCGCTGCAGATCCTCCTGCATTTCAGTACAATTTTCCATTGTTAAAACCTCTCGATATACCACAGCATCATTCGCGAAAAGCCTCAGTGAACTACCGATGTCATCCACAAGGTCATTTATATATAGTGGGAATAGAAACGATCCTACGACACTCGCTGCGGCACACCTGAAATCACTCTTACTTCGGAAGACTTCTCTCCATTGAGAATGACATGCTGCGTTCGGTTATCTAGGAAGTCTTCAATCCAATCACACAACTGGTCTGATAGTCCATATGCTCTTACTTTGTTCATTAAACGACTGTGGGAAGTCAAGAACCACGGCATCCACCTGGGAACCCGTGTCTATGGCCCTCTGAGTCTCGTGGACGAATAGCGCATGATATGGGATCTTTCTATGTATTCGCAACACATTACACTTGACTACATTGAGATTCAATTGCCATTCCCTGTACCATGCGTCATTGTTCGTGCATCAACGCTGATTGTCAGACGTGTCTGTAAGGAATACTGAACGACTTGCGCCCATGTAGCGCAGCATATGAACAGTAGTATTAAAAATATCCTAACCGACAAGGAGGGGAGACAACTGTCAAGCGTTGTCAATGGAAATCGATTTCAAATCTGACAGTAATCGCTGCTATCAGTGAATGCAGGTTCACCTCAACCGCTTTCCCACCGAGCACTTCATAGGGAACTACATGCAATGGACATTCGGAGTCAGATGCCTCATAGAAGTCCTTTACTAACAACTCTGCACGTATTTAACGACCTAGACAATATAGAAACCGACTACCAGCTGACTAGATGCCTGTACTGTAAGTCCACGAGGTCGCTATTTTATCTCTTTTTAATTAATTCAAGGCTTTGAGAGCACAGGCAAGGCAACGACACATTTAAGGTAGTCTGTGTGCGAAGAGCGTGGTTAAGGACGGAGGTGGTTATCTCATGTCTTGTGGGTGTTTTTCGTATCATAAGTTGTACCCATTCATTCGGGTTACCGTGACATGAAGCGTGATATTTCTTCAAAAGTTCTGCCATTTCTTCTATCCCCATCTTCGTAATTATGTTCAAATAAAGGTGTGTGAAATCTTATGTGACTTAACTAAGGTCACCAGTCCCTAAGCTTACACACTACTTAACCTAAACTATCCTAAGGACGAACACACACACCCATGCCCGAGGGAGGACTCGAACCTCCGCCGCGACCAGCCGCACAGTGCATGACTACAGCGCCTTAGACACGTAATTATGTTGTGGACACTTTCAGAATGACTCCAACCGCTTTCACAGGTTTGCATGCATACATTGCTGAACTCTCAGGCACCCTATCATACATCGAGTAGCCCGGTGAACCACCCGATTTTAATCCCATGGAAAATGTCTGGGAATATTGAGCCAACAGGTGAAATGTAGCTATCAGTTTCCTCACAGTTTTGCAGGTCTGTGGGATGTTATCGTCAATCAGTGGCTGCAGCTCAATGTGGCATAGCTGACGGAACTTGTGTGAACTCACCATATTCGGACTGTTACCATGGTTACAGTCAGCTTTCCAAGGTATTACAGTGATATGCACATAAGGAGCTGGGAGGTGGAGCGACGCAGAGAGCCAGGGGACAGTGTACTACGTGAAGCTCCAGCCAGTTGCGTCATTCGACAGATTCTGTGTATAGTGGTATGGTCGCTCTGTGGTACGAGTGCTACAGAAAGTGGGACTGGGGAGGGGGATGGGGGGAAGGGTGGTAAGCAACAACAGCAGATGTAGAGCACAGGAACCAGTCAGCAAGACTTTATTTATTTATTACCGATTTCCAAAATACATTGCCGAAGACTGGTGTACAGCCACGTCTCTCGGGTAGAGTCAGACATGGAACAGTTTTTGCAAATCGGGGCCTCCCTAAGGCTTGTTGTCTTGGTAGCAACATGGTGGCTTAGTACAGGCGTAGCTGACGTAGCCGAGTACCAATACATTGGCTGGAGGTGACTGCGTTGGCCGGTGCTTGCAGATGTCGGACACAGTGCTTGGCAGCAGTGACATGGAGAGCTAGTGCCGGACGCCCAAGAACTCCATGCCTTGGCATACAAGAGTCGGGCTGATAATGAACAATGGCTTTCCGGCAGATACCGTACCTGAGGTCCTAACAGCATGACAGATGTCTGGTTACAGCGACCAGCACGAACATACACTCCTGGAAATTGAAATAGGAACACCGTGAATTCATTGTCCCAGGAAGGGGAAACTTTATTGACACATTCCTGGGGTCAGATACATCACATGATCACACTGACAGAACCACAGGCACATAGACACAGGCAACAGAGCATGCACAATGTCGGCACTAGTACAGTGTATATCCACTTTTCGCAGCAATGCAGGCTGCTATTCTCCCATGGAGACGATCGTAGAGATGCTGGATGTAGTCCTGTGGAACGGCTTGCCATGCCATTTCCACCTGGCGCCTCAGTTGGACCAGCGTTCGTGCTGGACGTGCAGACCGCGTGAGACGACGCTTCATCCAGTCCCAAACATGCTCAATGGGGGACAGATCCGGAGATCTTGCTGGCCAGGGTAGTTGACTTACACCTTCTAGAGCACGTTGGGTGGCACGGGATACATGCGGACGTGCATTGTCCTGTTGGAACAGCAAGTTCCCTTGCCGGTCTAGGAATGGTAGAACGATGGGTTCGATGACGGTTTGGATGTACCGTGCACTATTCAGTGTCCCCTCGACGATCACCAGTGGTGTACGGCCAGTGTAGGAGATCGCTCCCCACACCATGATGCCGGGTGTTGGCCCTGTGTGCCTCGGTCGTATGCAGTCCTGATTGTGGCGCTCACCTGCACGGCGCCAAACACGCATACGACCATCATTGGCACCAAGGCAGAAGCGACTCTCATCGCTGAAGACGACACGTCTCCATTCGTCCCTCCATTCACGCCTGTCGCGACACCACTGGAGGCGGGCTGCACGATCTTGGGGCGTGAGCGGAAGACGGCCTAACGGTGTGCGGGACCGTAGCCCAGCTTCATGGAGACGGTTGCGAATGGTCCTCGCCGATACCCCAGGAGCAACAGTGTCCCTAATTTGCTGGGAAGTGGCGGTGCGGTCCCCTACGGCACTGCGTAGGATCCTACGGTCTTGGCGTGCATCCGTGCGTCGCTGCGGTCCGGTCCCATGTCGACGGGCACGTGCACCTTCCGCCGACCACTGGCGACAACATCGATGTACTGTGGAGACCTCACGCCCCACGTGTTGAGCAATTCGGCGGTACGTCCACCCGGCCTCCCGCATGCCCACTATACGCCCTCGCTCAAAGTCCGTCAACTGCACATACTGTTCACGTCCACGCTGTCGCGGCATGCTACCAGTGTTAAAGACTGCGATGGAGCTCCGTATGCCACGGCAAACTGGCTGACACTGACGGCGGCGGTGCACAAATGCTGCGCAGCTAGCGCCATTCGACGGCCAACACCGCGGTTCCTGGTGTGTCCGCTGTGCCGTGCGTGTGATCATTGCTTGTACAGCCCTCTCGCAGTGTCCGGAGCAAGTATGGTGGGTCTGACACACCGGTGTCAATGTGTTCTTTTTTCCATTTCCAGGAGTGTATTTTGTAACTGGAGGGGCACACTAAACAGAACCTCAGCGGTGGCTTGTTAGGTTGTTAACAACGGTAGGTTCATGTACCAAACTTGACAACTTGACATAAACCTTACTGAACACCATCCTGCTTGTCTTAGGGCTGTAATGCTTCCCCTTCCTCCAATTGTGGACGAGCCGCTGCTCTGACGATGTTATTAGTTACAAAGAGCACATTCAACAGAATATGTCACATGTCCATACTGCAACACTGATAAGCACTTCAGAGTGCACATAGAATATTTGGCGATGATTTTTATGCTACACCCATGCTCATAAATTAAGGATAATTGCAGAATGTGGTGCCACACAACGTGGCACTGCACAAAATTGGCGCTAACAGCATAGGCACATAGGGAACACACACGACACAGATCTGTAAGTCCACGGTATTGGTGATGAGTTGAGAAAACCGTCCCGAAACACATGTGCTACAAAACGCGACTGTTTCCTGCGCATGTACCTCGACATCAATGTGGGATAATATCACCATGAACAAGTACACAGGCCGCACAACGGGTTGGCATACTCTGGATTAGGTGGTAGAGCAGCTGCTGGGGTATAGCCTCCCAATCTTGCACCAGAGCCTGTCGGAGCTCCTGAAGTATCGTAGGGGTTTGAAGACGTGCAGCGATACGTTGACCGAGAGCATCCCAGACGTGCTCGATGGGGCTTAGGTCTGGAGAACAGGCAGGCCACTCCGTTCGCCTGATATCTCCTGTTTCAAGGTACTCCTCCACGATGGCATCTCGGTGGGGCCAAGCGTCACCATCCATCATGAGGAAGGTGGGGCCCCCTGCACCCCTGAAAAGACGATCATACTGTGCAAAATGACGTCCCGATACACCTGTTACAGTTCCTCTTTCAAAGATATGCAGGTGCGTACGTGCACCAATCATAATCCCATCCCACACCATCAAAACACGACCTCCATACAGGTCTCTTTCAAGGCCATTAAGGGTTGGTATCTGGTTCCTGGTTCACGCCAGACGAAAACACGGCGAGAATCACTGTTCAGACTATACCTGGACTCGTCCGTGAACACAACCTGGGCCCACTGTTCTAATGACCATGTACTGTGTTCTTGACACCAGGCTTTACGGGCTTTCCTGTGAGAAGGGGTTACTAGAATGCACCTTGCAGGTCTCCAGGCGAATAAACCATGTCTGTTCAGTCGTCTGTAGACTGTGTGTCTGGAGACAACTGTTCCAGTGGCTGCGGTAAGGTCCCGAGCAAGGCTACCTGCAGTACTCCGTGGCCGTCTGCGCGCACTGATGGTGAGATATCGGTCTTCTTGTGGTGTTGTACACTGTGGAAGTCCCGTACTGTAGAGCCTGGACACGTTTCCTGTCTGCTGGAATGGTTGCCATAATCTTGAGATCACACTTTGTGGCACACAGAGGGCCTGTGCTACAACCTGCTGTGTTTGACCTAGCATTCTACCACTTATAACGACATCAATATGTGTTCTTTGAGCCATTTTCAATACACAGTCACCGTTAGCACGTCTGAAAAAGTCTGCACACTTATTCGCTGCGCTGTACTCTGACATACACCAACACACCTCTGCGTATGTGGACTGCTGCCAGCGCCACCGTGCGACGACCGCAGGTCAAATGCACCTCATGGTCATCCCCCGAGATGATTTACACCCGCAAACCGCCCACCAGAGCGTTATTTCACAATGTAATAGCATTATCCTTAATTTATGAGCATGAGTGTAGTTTACTGTTTTTTTGTATTACTGCTTGCACCATGGTTGTGCCAGTCCTGGTCAACTGCTCTGGTTTCACCAGTGGATTTGGTCACAGCATTTGGCGGAGGCAGCTCCACTGATGACGCTGCGCTGGAGCGAAGTTGATTGACAGTCTGACTGTATGTCTTAAAGCAGCAACAACCTAAGCCAGGGCCAGACCTCCTACAGTGGCATGACGTACTGCAGTAGTACAGCTGCGTGCTGAAGAGACCAGTAGAGGCAGCAGAGCAGTGAGACTTTAACGTCACCACGCGGTGCGGACTTTCGCTACGAAGACATCTTTTACCTGCAGCAGTAGACGGTGTTTCCTCAGTTCGTCCACCAGATACACATGTTGGGCGCTAGGCAGGAGTTGCAGAAGAGAGTTTTCGTTACGAGGATTCTAAGGGGCAGCATAAGAGTGACTTGTGCCGTCGAGTGAACCCACAACTGTATGTGTGCTAGTTATTTCGTCAGTTAGTTACATGTTCCACAGATAATTTTAACAATTCTTTTATCAAAATGATGTGGAATGAGTTAGTTTATAAGATATAAGCATGTGAGTGGTGTTACATTAATGAGCACATTTTTTTAGTCCTACTTATCCTACTATACTTTAAAAAAAGCTTTTTTTCCTTTTTCTCTGGTTACCAGTTTTTATAGAAATTCGTCAGTGGAATAGAGTAGAGAAATGATTCTAAGTTATATATAAAACGTGTTTTGCTACCCCTCACGCATATTATGTAATTGGGAGAATGATCAAAAGTTTTTGTTGCTGTACATTGAACTCCTTTGTCAGACACTGACAGCTTTAACAGTCGGTTATAGGTATGAACAACTGGTTATAAGTATGGCCATCACTGTTCTTCTCAAATTCTGAATGATTACTTATGATGAATTTCTTTAGCGAATACATGTATTGTGACGGCGCAGTTAAAATGACTAACTCCTTGAAGAGGTACCCGCATGACGTGTGTGGGAGAACACCACATATTATTCTTACTGCTCGCTTTTCTGCAATCAATACTTAGTTTCTAAGTGATGAGTTACCCAAGAAAGCTATTCCATGCTGAAGCCGAGATCTGTATTACATTTGTAAGAGAATCGAAAATTCATGACAAGGTCGAGATGTAGTCCAGTTGTTTCACAGAGATAATGTTTGTAATTCTATCACCAGTTTATGTTTCATTGCATGTTAGCTTCTTATATTAGTGTGGATTGTGTGGTTAATACGTGTGTCCTGTCTGGTGTATGGTTACGTTTTTGATTGTAGTTAGGTGTGGTTGTATTTTCTGATGCACTAAGTTTTTGTGCAGTATTATTTTCTTTGCTACTAGTAAGGTTAACTCCTTCAGGCAGAAACTATATATCTTATGAATAGTATGTACAGATACCTTAAGTAAAGTGTCAGGAAGTCGTTTCTGAAAGTATTTGTATGGAGTGTAGCCATGTATGGAAGTGAAACATGGACGATAACTAGTTTGGACAAGAAGAGAATAGAAGCTTTCGAAATGTGGTGCTACAGAAGAATGCTGAAGATAAGGTGGGTAATCACGTAACTAATGAGGAGGTATTGAATAGGATTGGGGAGAAGTTTGTGGCACAACTTGACTAGAAGAAGGGATCGGTTGGTAGGACATGTTCTGAGACATCGAGGGATCATCAGTTTAGTATTGGAGGGCAACGTGGAGGGTAAAAATCGTAGAGGGAGACCAAGAGATGAATACACTAAGCAGATTCAGAAGGATGTAGGTTGCAGTAGGTACTGGGAGATGAAGAAGCTTGCACAGGATAGCATGGAGAGCTGCATCAAACGAGTCTCAGGACTGAAGACGACAACAACAACAACATACCTTAAGTACTACTGTATATTCTTAGGGTCCACTTTGAAGCTTTGGGGAACAAGTATTTTTTTTTAATTACTGTTTCATTTGAAGTTAATTGATCTGTACCTTGAACGTAAGTGTCTGCCTTGTTTAATTACGCGTAGGCTCTGGCAGTGTAAATTGTTATAAATGAAGGAAAGCATTTGGTCAGAATCACACAACCCCCAGCCAGCTACCACCCTCACCGTAATCCTGTGCGTAAATTTATAGTGATTATCATGCCACGATAAGGCAAACAAAATGGTATTGAGTTAAGAATGGATTGCGATAATTTTCTGGGCATGTAAGTTGTCACCCTTTCGGGTCTCCGGGAGGGGACTGCCAAGTAGGAGGTGACAATAAAAGAAACTTTGAATAGCCAACGAAAGGATAACGTTCTGTGAGTAGGGACATGGAATGTCAGAAGTTTGAATGTGGTAGAGAAGCTACAAAATCGGAAAAGGGAAATGCAAAGGCTTAATGTAAATATACTGCGGGTCAGTGAAGTGGAATGGAATGCCGAAGAGGATCTCTGGTCAGATGAGTATAGCGTAATATGAAGAGCAGCAAAAAATGACATAACAGGTGCAGGGTTCGTTATGAATAGGAAGGTAGAGCACCGAGTATGTTACTGAGAATAGTTCAGTGATAGGGATGTTCTCATCAGAATCGACAGCAAACCAACACCGACAGCAATAGTTCAAGTATACAAGCCGATGTCGCAAGCTGAAGATAAAGAGACAGAGAAATTATGTGAGGGTATTGAAAGGATAATGAAGTACATAAAGGGAGATGAAAATCAAATAGACATGGGGCACTGAAATTCGGTTGTAGGGGAAGGAGTAAAAGATAGGGTTGCGGGAGAACATGGGCTTGATGTTAGGAATGAGAGAGGAGAGAGACTAATGGAGTTCTACAATAAATTTCAGATAGTAATAGCGAATACTCTGTTCAAGAACCACAAGAGGAGGAATACTCGGAAAAGGCCGGGAGATATAGAAAGATTTCAGTTAGATTGCATCATGGTCAGGCGATGATTCTGAAATCAAATACTGGATTGTAAGGCGTACGGAGGAAAAATACAGACTTATATCACAATTTACTAGTGACGAAGAGTAAGCCTAAGTTTAAGAGACTAGTAAGTATGAATCAATAGGCAAAGAAGTGGGGTACGGAAGTGCTACGGAATGAAGAAATACGCTTGAAGTTCTCTGAGGCTGTTAATGAGACTTCCACTGTTAAAGTCAGAGGAGAGAGCGGGTAGGTGGGAAGAGTATAGTGAACCCCTGTATGAGGAAGAAGACTTGCCTGATATGATACAAGAATAAATGGGAGTCGATAGGGGAAAATAGGGGATCCAGTACTAGAATCAGAATTTAAAAGAGCACTGGAAGACTTAAGATCAAATGAGGCAGAAGGGGTGGACAAAATTCCATCAGAATTTCAAAAATCAGTGGGAGAAGTGCCAAAAAAAACGACTTTCACGTTGGAGTGTAGAATGTATGAGTCTGGTGATACACCATCTGATTTTCGGAGAAACATCATCCACACGGCTTCGAAGATTGCAAGAGCTGATAATTGTGAGAATTATCGCACAATCAGCGTAATAGCTCATAGATGCAAGATGCCGACAAGGATAACGTGTAAAAGGATGGAAAAGAAAACTGAGGAACTGTCAGATGCGGATCAGTTTGGCTGCACGAAAGGTAATGGCACCAGAGAGGCAGTTCCGACGTCGCTGTTGATAATGGAAGCAAGCCAAGTGTAATAGGTTCGAAATTCTAAGGAAATTAGAAGTAAGCTGTAGAAAAAGGCGGGTACTACACAATATGCACAGGAGCCAAAAGATAACAATTAGAGGGGAAGACCTAGAATGAAGTGCTCAGGTTAAAAAGGGTGTAAGACAGGGATGTAGTCTTCCGCCACTACTGTTCAATCTGTACATCGAAGAAGCAATGACGGAAAAAAAGAAATGTTGGAGAGTGAAATTCAAGGTGAAAGGATATCTGCAATAAGATTCGCTGATGACATTATTATACTCTGTGAAATTGAAGAAGAACTACAGTACCTACTGAATGGACTGAGTAAATCGAAAAGAGACGAGAGTAATGAGAAGTAGCAGGCATGAGAACAGCGAGACTTTTGTTATCAAGACTGATCATCATGATGCAAATTAAGTTACGGAATTCTGCTACCTAGGTAGCAAAACGGACGGAGGAAAGAGGACATAAAAAGCAGACTAGGAACGGCAAAAACGGCACTCCTGGCCAAGAAAGATCTACTGTAGGCCTTAATTTGAGGAAAAAATTTCTGAGAAACTGCGTTTGGAGCACAGTATTGTACGTTGCGAAATATGGACAGTGGAAAAACTGAAAAAGAAGAAAATCGGAGCATTTGAGGTGTGGTGCTACAAAAGTCTGTTGAAAATTAGTTGGTCTGTTAAGGTAAGGAATGAGGATGTTCTGCGCAGAATCGGAGAGGGAAGGAATATGTGGGAAACACTGACGGGAAGAAGGGACAGAATTGTAGGACACCTGTTAAGATCTCACCGAAAAACATGAATGGTACTGTAACACGCCCGGGGTGGTGGTACCTTTAAACTGTTTGTCGTTTCGACCGTGCGCCCTGTCCACACCACGTACCTGATAATCCCGCGGCGGTCGTATTGTTCTGCTCCACACTGTTGTTGGCTAGCCTGAAATTATCTATCGAAATATGCAAGCGGGCTTAGGGGAGCCACTCGACGTTAAAATACAACACTGTCCTATGTCTGGTATGAACATCTATATTCTGAGACGATATGGAAACCACAGGTTGCACTATTTACACTGTAAAATCGGAAATGTTTTCCCAATTAACAATCTTGATGATTATCTGTCCACAATATCACCTGAACGAGTTTACGCGTAGCCGATACGACGCGTGTGATTGTTGATGATGCGGAAGCCAAATGATTGAACGAAAATTCTTACGCTCGTCACGCATACACAGATACAGTACGGTACGACACGCAATGACAGGAGGCACAAACACGTTATCAGCTGCACTGCTCATTTTTAAATTACTTCTTGATGCACTTTGCTCTGAATCGTTTACTTATTTTATCACTTTACTGTAACAGCACTTGTAGCAACACTTCGACTTCCATACTAACAATGCCTCTCACACGCAGAGCTACACACTACAGAACATAACAGTTCCGTGTCCAGCGCTCTACTCTCTACAGACGCGGCTGCCCGCAAAGATAACTCCACAACTTAGCCATCGATATGACAATACGGTTACAGTACTCGAGGGAGATGTAGAAAGTAAAAACTGTAGAGGAAGACAGAGATTGGAATACGTCCAGCAAATAATTGAGGACGTAGGTGAAAGGTCTGTGTTCGATTCCTTTCATGTTAATTTCTTAAATCTGTTGTCATTTACGGCATACATTCCACTTCTAAATTTACTGTGGTGTTTCTGACTCTATCTGGGAGGAGACTGAGCAGTGGAACGCGTGACTTCTAAACCTAAACAAGAAATATCTGTCACACTACTACACTTTAAAACACAGTTTATATGTAATTCATGTTACACAGTCTCATACGGAACCTACATCCGCTTTCTTTTATATAGTGTATGTGATAAGATATTGTCATCCCCCTTCCCTTCTGTGTGAAAGGATGAATGTGCAAATGTATTTCTAGTTGCATGCTCGATGGTAGCAGACAAGCCTGTCTGCTAGAGAACAGTAGGATCAACGTCAGAACAGGTAGCTACGCTTTCTAAAAACAAAGAAGTTTCTGTTCTTGGTATGGTCCTGTCCGTCCCTTGTCATGTTGGTATAGGAAGCTGCCTCCCTGGTCACTTCTGATTGTGTCTGTGAGGCACCCTCGGTAGGGGCCCATGTCAGTCAGTCTGCAGTGAGCGTCTGAAAGGGTAAGATCTCCAGCTAAGCGCGTCTCTGCTAAGTCCGTAGGACAATGGATTTCTTAAGTTCAGCCTAACTGAAAATTTATTCACCTTTGTTTCAGGTTTAGATTTAAAGTATCGTATGTCATCTTAAATGGCAACACAGTGTAATTCTAGTGTGAAGTTCAGAATATCTTTCAGTAGTTGCTTTGTCACTACTTTGTGAGCAAAGTGGAACCGCGTGTTGATGATCCGTAACTCTAACTAATATCATCAATCTTAAATGCGAATGTGCGTGAGATTATAATGTCTCGTCTTGACAATATTTTTGAATATAGCAACTTTTCTTTACGTTCAACCCACGTGGGGTGTACTTTGTGAGATCAGTACCACGTGTTTATATAATTGTTTGACCCATCAGGTTAACAGTATGATGATGGTAACCAGTTCGAGTTTTTTTTTTGTAAATTGCCTTTCGATATAATTTATTTAAACTATCAAAATTATTGTGGAGTTACACTCCTTGTGTAAAGCAAGTTGACCACGTGAAGCATGTGGTGTAATCAACAAAGTAGCTCTCAGCTATTCTTTTCGTGAAGATTTCACAGACAAGTAGTATGAATTTAGTACACCAGTGTGTGGTAATTTCATGACGGACAGCACTGTGCTACAACCGTAACATCTTTGGGTGAAAATTGAATCGGTTGGTTGTGGTTAATTTCCTCTTGCATATGTTTCAACGTTCTTCGTGTGTTATTTTATGAACGCAGTGTTGTATGCAGTCTCCCAATCCTGGCTCCACATTTGATGTGTACCGTAAGATTACAAACTCACATTTTCACAATCCTAAATAAGGCAAATAGTTAAGAATCAAGCTTAATATGCCGAAATTTTAACGGAACCATGATCAATGTTAAAATAAATGTCCAAATATAAACTGATTTATTTCTTTTTATTTAAATTCTCTATATATATAATGACCAGCTGTCAGCTGTCATAAGATGACTATTAAAAGATTGTAATTAATGTTAGTCTGGTTGGCAGTTTGGTAAACTAGACTGGATACCTGGTGAAACAGATGCTCAGTAATGCAAGGATAACTTCCCTAGATAGCTCACAGCTATTTTTATTATCTTGAATATCAGCACAGCTATCAGAATAACTTAATGCATCAACTTTACTTAGGCTGTGTTTTGTACATAGTTCCACGTAGTCAGCGTGTACACAACTTTCCCACTAGAGCACGCCCCACTAGGCACAACAGTGCAGGCGCAGCGCTCGTCCGTCTCCGCACTATGAGATGGCGCTGCCTTAGAGACGGACCAAATGTAACACAGTCAATGAGATTGCTGCTAACATAGAACCTTTTCTCCTCGCGGATCACACTCACGCAGTGATACCTGATCGCTCGAGGAGTTATAACGAGTGTACAGACCTCAGATTAGTCGGTCTGCATTAGTCTGTACCAGTCTATAGTCAAGTTTCAGTCTGCGCCTAATAAGATTACCATATTCCTGTACGTAGCCATGAAGATAAATGAACAGACACTTTGTCAAGTACCAGAGATATGTGAGAATAAGATTAACATACCAAGACCAAAGGAACTTCAGATTGTCAATTGTAAACAGCATCCAGAATCAAGTTACGTAATATCTATGCTTTTTATTATTTTAATAAATGTGTGTGAAAATTAATCAAGTTCTGTTTAAAGCTGGTCACCGTCAATCTGCTACTCTAAGCGTGCAAGTGGCATTTCTATCGTCTGACCTAACGGCAGAAGATAAACACGCCACGATAAGACCACGAGACATATTGCTGACACTCGCCTACTTCGTTAGAGTGACAAGTCAAATAATCTAATGGTGTGTGTACCGAAGGTCTTACAGTACGCCGGCCGGTGTGGCCGTGCGGTTCTAAGTGCTTCAGTCTGGAACCGCGTGACCGCTACGGTCGCAGGTTCGAATCCTGCCTCGGGCATGGATGTCTGTGATGTCCTTAGGTTGCTTAGGTTTAAGTAGTTATAAGTTCTAGGGGACTGATGACCACAGATGTTAAGTCCTTTAGTGCTCAGAGCAGACTACAGGTTGCAAGTGCTACCCTGAGCTGGCACAAAAGGGGATTTCTTCTCGGGCCGCTTCAAACCAATCAGAAGACTGACGGCTGAAAAAAATAAAAAAATAAAAAAAGGAAGAATACGACATAGAAACAGTGGCCCAATGTGGCACGAACCACAGCGTTGCCTGTTTCCAGGGAAGACGTCAAGTGGAGTGAGTGAGGTGTGTCAGAAACAGAGAGCATTCTGGCCGTGACACAAAGTATTCTCTGTCTCTATCGGCGCAGAACGCATCACGCACCCGATTTCATAATTGCACACTTAGCCCGACATCTCCTGTGGGGGACGGGAATGGGGCGACAAATTTTTTGTCCAGTCTGCTTATTTGCCAAATTTGTATAGCACATCCGTTTCTCTTTGCCGGCGGGAGTCGTGCATGCGGCAGAGTTCTTTGTTTGCAGGCGCTGTCTGGAAGCGAATTTTCCGGCCGGCGCGCCGGACAGGTGGGTGTTCCGCAGCTGCCGCCAGCCGGGCTACACGCACTGTGCGCGCCGGCACTTGTTTAGCGCGCTGCGGCCGCGACCGCACCGCACCGCACCGCGCCGCACCACGCGACACGCTCCTCCGCCCCCCTGTTAGCCGCCAGCGGCCCGGAAAATTGCGGCCGCACAGCCGCTGTCGCGCGAATGGCGCCGCGCCCGCAGCGGGTATCTGGCAATACGCACTCTCCGCTACTCGCATTAAATACCCTCGAATTGAGCAGTTTTTTTTATTAATCATCATTTTAGTTAAGCGTCTTACTTTCTATTGTACTGATGCAGTACGTAACACAGGAAAACGTAACTTTCGTGGCATTTAACTGCGCACTTATTAAAGTACTAGTTGAGTACCAGGCATTGCCCTGGAACGCGACTGTTTCAATCTTTCTGCCATCACTCACCCCCCCCCCCCCCCCCTTCTCTCTCCACCACCACCTTCCCTCACTTCTGTCCATCTTATCCTCCCCCATCACTCTGCACACCAATCCACCTCCCTCTCTGCCCATCACCTCCTTTTCTTTCTCTGTCCATCTGCTCCTCCCACTCTGTCCATTTTCTACTACATCCTCTAACTCTGTCTTCTCCTCCCTTTTTGTCCATCTCTTACTCCCTCTCTCAATCTCTTCATTTTCCTTTTTACACTTCTGGCCATTAAAATTGCTACAGTAAGAAGAAATGCAGATGATAAACGGGTATTCATTGGACAAATATATTAGACTAGAACTGACATGTGACTACATTTTCAAGCAATTTGGTGCATAGATCCTGAGATATCTATACCCAGAACAACCACCTCTGGCTGTAATAACCGCCTTGATACGCTTGGGCATTGAGTCAAACAGAGCTTGGGTGGCGTGTACAGGTATAGCTGCCCATGCAGCTTCAACACGATACCACAGTTTATCAAGAGTAGTGACTGGCGTATTGTGACGAACCAGTTGCTAGGCCACCTTTGACCAGACGTTTTCAGTTGGTGAGAGATCTGGAGAATGAGCTGGTCAGGGCAGCAGTCGAACATTATCTGTATGCAGAAAGGCCCATACAGGACCTGCAACATGCGGTCATGCATTATCCTACTGAAATTTAGGGTTCTGCAGGGACAGCTGCCCATGCATCTTCAACACGATACCACAGTTTATCAAGAGTAGTGACTGGCGTATTGTGGCGACCCAGTTGCTAGGCCACCATTGACCAGACGTTTTCAATTGGTGAGAGATCTAGAGATTGTGCTGGCCAGGGCAGCAGTCGAACATTTTCTGTATCCACAAAGGCCCGCACATGTGGTCATGCATTATCCTGCTCAAATGTAGGGTTTCGCAGGGTTCGAATGAAGGGTAGAGTGACGGGTCGTAACACATCTGAAATGTAACGTCCACTGTTCAAAGTGCCGTCAATGCGAACAAGAGGTGACCGAGACGTGTAGCCAGCGGCACCACATACCATCACGCATAGTGATACGTCAGTATGGCGATGACGAATACACGCTTCCAATGTTCGTTCACCGCGATGTAGCCAAACACTGATGCGACCATCATGATGCTGTAAACAGAACCTGTGTTCATCCGAAAAAATGACGGTTTGCCATTCGTGCACCCAGGTTCGTCGTTGAGTACACTATCGCAAGCGCTCCTGTCTGTGATGCAGCGTCATGGGTAACCGCAGCCATGGTCTCCGAGCTGATAGTCCATGCTGCTGCAAACGTTGTCGAACTGTTCATGGTTGTTGTCTTGCAAACGTCCCCATCTGTTGACTCTGGGATCGAGACGTGCCTGCACGATCCGTTACAGCCATGCGGATAAGATGCCTCTCATCTCGACTACTAGTGATACGAGGCCGTTGGGATCCAGCACGAAGTTCCGTATTACCCTCCTGAACCCACCGATTCCATATTCTGCTAACAGTCATTGGATCTCGACCTACGCGAGCAGCAATGTCACCATACGATAAACCGCAATCGCGATAGGCTAGAATCCGACCTTTATCAAAGTCGGAAACGTGATGGTACGCATTTCTCCTCCTTACACGAGGCATCACAACAACGTTTCATCAGGCAAGGTAGGTCAACTGCTGTTTCTGTATGAGAAATCGGTTGGAAACTTTTCTCATGTCACCACGTTGTAGGTGTCGCTACCGGCGCCAACCTTCAGTGAATGCTCTGAAAAGCTAATAATTTGCATATCATAGCATCTTCTTCCTGTTGGTTAAATTTCGCGTCTGTAGCATGTCATCTTCGTGGTGTAGCATTTTTAATGGCCAGTAGTGTATGTCCTCCTCCTCTTCCTTTTCTGTTTCGCTCTACTAGTCTCTCTATACATCTACTCCTCCCCCCTCCCCCCGTCCATGCCCATCTCCTCCCTCTCTCTGCCTGTCCATATCTTCGTCCCCACTTACCTCTTCACCAAATCACCCCCATCACATTAGGGGTTTCCAGGTTCTTATCCACACAGTATCCCTTTCCAGATAGCGAGTTATATGTGTATTAAGTTTGGCTGAAATCCATGCAGGGGTTTAGGAGAAGCTACACACATGTTACCTGTCACCCACGAAGTCACAGCATTATCAAAACCCCGTTATTTCATCGATCGACATTTGCCTCCGTCGATGCGGGCACCAGATACAAGGTAAATGACATCCACTGTAGCCTAGTGCAAGGGAATCTCAGCGGGAGAACGGAGCAACACCATCACATCATCGGCGTATGCGCGCACGCAGATCGTCTCGCCCAAGTGTGTCCATCCTTGTAACTGAGCGACGATTCCTCATAGAAGGAGCTCCACTGATAGAAGAAACGATAACATTTGAAGCGAACGTCCCTGAGTAAAATCCCTGCTGGTGGTAATAGGAGGTGCTAGTAGCCCATTGACAGCCACCGAAGCTTCGGTGCCCGTAAAAAAATTGTACAAGACCTGCGTGCGTCAATTGTGAACCCAGCGGCTCCCAGTTCCTGCAACAGGAAGCCGTGGCTGAGCTGGTCGAATGTCTTGTCAAAACCCAAAAATACCGGAGCACCAGGAACATAAATAACAGCAACCACCGATATGATACCACGACATTCTACTACCAGGGTCAGAATAGTACGACCAGGAATACAACTTTGATGGTCAGCAACAACTTTCCCCAGCAACGCAGATAGTCGACTACTGAGCCCCCTTGCGACAGTCTTAAAATGAAAATTTAATAATTATATATAAATTAACGGTGGAGGTAGGGAGAAAGGAAAGGAAAGGGAAGGGATTGCTGGTGTCTGTTGCAACGGGACATTATGCAGAATCAGTGGCGACTAGTAAAAATGTGTACCAGACCAAGATTCGAACCCGGGACTCATGCTTAGTAGGCAGGTGTGTCAGCCACTGTGCAATCTGGCCATAGCATTATGGCAACTGCGCGGACTATCTCGGCATGCCTCACTGCGAATCCACATTCCCACCGAGCGCCACCTATCTGCAGCTCCTGTCCATTTCCTCCATGAGAGCTGCCCTGAGAGTCCCACAGGAAGTCAGACGCATTTGTGTATCTGAACTGAAAATGGCAGACTCATTGCCCAGCTGGACGAATTAATTAGATGAATGGGCGGTGTCTGTACTTTCGAACATGTCCAAAAGAACAGACACTAAGCAAGCATATAAAAAAAATGGCTCTGAGCACTATGGGACTTAACATCTATGGTCATCAGTCCCAGCAATCATATAATCACACAAAATTAAATAAGGTTATTGGGAGAAGTTTATCAGTTGCTCTCTGACACCAAAATGAAAGGTGATCCTGGCAGGGGATGCCAAAATGAAAGGTGTCCTGTTTGTAAGCTATATAAAAAAAAGACTGATTGAGAACCAGGCAGGGGCATCACAGTGAAAATGAGCCTGGCATGGGATGTCACAGTGAAAGTTTTCCTGGCAGGGTCATACACAATGAAAAGTAATCCTGGCAGGGTCGCCAAAATGAAAGTTATCCTGTTTGTGGGCTGTATAAAAAATGATTGATTGAGAACTTGGCAGGGTTGTACACAATGAAAGTTAACACTTGGGGTGACTATATAAAAGTGATTATTTGATTGAGAAGGTAAGCAAAATTTAGATTACTGACAACATTTATTTTCCCAAAAAATAAAAAAAACAAAGACCGGCCTAATAAAACTTTAGCAAATTATGTTAGAGTATCATAAACAACTAACAGGCGTTTTAAGACCACAGTGGACAAGGATACTGGGTGACAAAAGTGAGTCAAGTACTGTGGCCCTGAAAATGTGGATAACGCTATTTGTGTTAATCTGACGCTGAGCAGACTTTGATCGATGATCTACAGTAGTTTCTATTGGTGCAGCTGAGAGCAACCAGTGGTTGGGATTTGTATGCCCAGACAAGGCGGAGCAGAAGTGCGTTACCCTGTTTGCTTCGTGCAGCAATGTTACTTGCAGATGGCGAGACGTGGGCGGCAGAAGCGAGACGTAAGGCGGCACCTGTGAATCGCTCGCGGCCATGAAAGAAATGAAAAATCTCACCATCTAGCAATCAGGCAGACGGATCGCAATTTACTCTCTACCAGAGCCCTGAAATCACAGTAGATTTCAGTGTGTGACACAGCCATTCGCTGGTCGTACCAAGGACCAATGTCGCTCACTTATACGACAGAACACACAAGGATGTCAAACGTCAAGACTGGTAAACCCATAACTAATAAGTGGTCCCTCGACAAATGAATAGCCCGAGACGTTTGAACTCACACTGTCAGTACATTGAGAACTTCACCACAGGCTCCCCAGTCTAGCTACTTGCAAGTGAAGTCAGTCCTAGGACATGTCCCAAGTACCAACCACATATGCCAGAGCTTTGACTAGAAGTTTCTACCAGACCGAAGTCCAGAACCAAAGTGCCTGGCACCTCTCCAGGTAAAAACAATTCCAGTTTTTTTCCGCAAAGTGCAAGAACGACACTGCCTTCATCCCGTCTTGAGCCAACCAAAGAGCTTTAGAGATGCTAAATCTTCCCTCCTACATAACAGCACAAATTCACGATGAATCTGCACAATAGTTAAGATACCGCATCACTGGAAAAGAAAAGATACCGCCAATTACTGACTTTTTTAGTTTTCGCTGTGGGAGAAGATGTTTTTCTCCACAGTCAGGTTGCTTCCCACAGCAACAAGCAAAAAGATCTTTATCTAAATTGCCTGTTCCTTGGACCAAGTTAGTCCTAGCTATGAGGTGTAATGAAAATTCTGTCTCTAAACGTTTCTGAGACGCCAGAGTTTCTTTTTACAACCGAGGCGGTCGATTGAAATGGGTAACAGTCCTATTCGCAGTATCGGCGAACACGAAAAGTTGTAAATTTTATTAGGCGTGGCGCAGCCCACAATGGCGGGTTCACGACTCCACTGTGTGGACTCGTCCATTCAGTCCGTTGCCGCCAGCCCAGCTTTTGGCTGGTGTCACTGCAGATACAGCACGCATTGTCCTGCTAGAGACCTGTCTGAACTAGGGGGTGCTCTGTCGGCCCTCTACGGCCGTGGGCCTATATGGCAAAATTTACTGCGGGATGGGCTCGCCGCCACTTCCTTTTAACTTCCAACATGCCGTTTCTACGAACCAAGAAACATAAAAATACCTTGTACTTTTAGCGCCCTACCAGGCTCCATCAACGCCTGCTCAGGCTATTAACTTTCTTGAGTCTCGCACAAGTTGCGTAACAATGTAACAAAATCTTTATGAAAAGTAGGTGAGATAGTAACTTGTCCTCTCTCATTACCACAATTTTGCCAAGTTTAAACGAATCGGGTGCAAATCTTCCTCTCAAGACGTCGTTCAAAAGCAATGTAAACGTTGTGGCTGACAAAGGCGAAAACGCACATTAAACTCTTTAGGCAAACTATCCAACCACAGCGACTTAAGAGAAGGCGATCTGACTGTAAGGTCATAGACATCGCCACATTGGAACGTTTCTAATTCACAGCATTTTGAGCAAGTCTATGTCTACGATCCAGTGACTGAACAAATAAATCTGATGACGTATCGACATCAACAGGTACCTCATACAGCCCAACATCAAATTGACGTAGAGCATACAATAAGTGGTTTTGAGGTATCACAACAGCATCATCCTCTGTCTTGAGAGATTTGACACATACACGTTGACAATGCGTCTGATATCGAATGAGATGATATAAAGATGTCAATTCAACCATTACCATGGAACGTGGTTTGAATCATCTGCTTAACCCTTCTATTTGATGCTACTTCAACCGTAACGATTGCGGCTTTACACGCCTGACGTCTGCAATCCGTAGTGGAGCCTGATGCGCAGTTTCGTGAAGTGCACGTAAGAGAGAGTCGTAAAATTCTTGTATCCACCGAAATTCCCGCACTCTATCAGCGCAGAATCGTATCAAGGTTTGTCTGAGCCTCGGCCTTACCATTTGAAACCACCATTCCAAAATGGAAGCGCATCGCGCAGTTTAACGGAGACTACGGTCCCACAGTGCCGAATCACCTCACCGGTGGAGGGATCCTCCAAGAGAGCCACATTCAGCATCCCGGGCGATCGAAACAATTTCATCGACTGTCACGTGTGATTTAAAGTAACAGTCATGGCACAGTGGTCAGTGAAGCTGGCAGGGATGACAACGGCAGCCAAAATCCTATCACATATCTTATCACATAAGTCTGCGCACTTC
This sequence comes from Schistocerca americana, assembly GCF_021461395.2. Lineage (NCBI taxonomy): Eukaryota > Metazoa > Arthropoda > Insecta > Orthoptera > Acrididae > Schistocerca > Schistocerca americana. The sequence goes on along the minus strand of NC_060122.1, from coordinate 743,987,896 downwards.
AGAAGAAGAAACGTAAATCGAGATGCTGACCGACTGAATTACATCAGTGAGTGTCGAGATCCAGTGACGAATTGGAGGGTTGTGGTGTGGGGGGAGGGGGGGGGGGGGGGTTCCCATCACTTTTTCTGAAATCTTTGTTTCTACTTTTTACGAGACACCACCTGGAGAGGTTGGACGCGTTCTTTGGAACAATTACAAGACAATATCGGCAGCCGGGAACGTAGGCGGATCTTGGACTTTAACCAGAATAGGTGACAAACAAGTAACCGAAGAGGCCAGCTCTGTAGGACAGGATCCTTGCAATTCAGATCGATGCGCAAGAGAAGGGTCAGGCACCACAACATCTGGGTCAACGGGTAGGATTTCGTGACCACAAATCGCCTCCGCTGGAGTACCAACAATTGGTCGTGCGGACGTCCCCTGAGTGGGTTTAGATTAGATTAGATTAGTACTTGTTCCATAGATCATGAATACGACAGTTCGCAATGATGTTGTAAGGTTGTTGCTTTATTTTGCTATGAAAGCGGTACTGATAGACAATAAAAGCGGGTTAAAAGCTGTTAGCTGTCTGGGGAAGTTAACCGTGCATTACTGCGCAGCTGTTTCACCAGGTATCTAGTCTAGATTTACCAAATTCCCAAACAGACTAACATTAATTATAATCTTTTAATAGTCATACAACAACCGGTAATATATATATATATATATATATATATATATATATATATATATATATAAAAGAGAATTTAAATAAAAAGAAAGAAATCAGTTTATATTTGGAAATTTATTTTAAGATTGATCATTGAAATTTCAGCATATTAAACTCGATTCATAACTAAGCTGGTGCCTTATTTAGGATTGTGAAAATGTGAGATTGTAATCTTACGGAACACATCAAATATGGAGCCAAGATTGGGAGGCTGCATACAACACTGCATTCATAAAATAACACAAGAAGAGCGTTGAAACATATGCAAGAGGAAATTAACCACAACCAACCGATTCAATTTTCACCCAAAGAAATTACGTTCGTAGCACAATCCTGTCCGTCATGTAATTACCACACACTGGTATACTAAATTCATACTAACTCTCTGTGAAATCTTCCCAAAAAGAATAGCTGAGGGCTACTTTGATGATTACACCACATGCTTCACGTGGTCAACTTGGTTTACACAAAGCATATAACTGCACATTAATTTTGATAATTAAAATAAATTAGATCGAAAAGCAATTTACAAAAGAAAAACCTCGAACTGGTTACTAACGTTTTACTATTAACCTGATGGGTCAAACAGTTATATAAGCACGTGGTACTGGTCACGCAAAGTACACCCCACGTGGGTTGAACATAAAGAAAAGTTGCTATATTGAAAAATATTGTCAAGACGAGACGTTATAATCACACAAGCATTCGCATTTAAGATTGATCTTAGTTAGAGTTACTGATCAACACGTGGTTCCACTTTACTCACAAAGTAGTGACAAAGCAACTATCGGAAAATAATCTGAACTTCACACGAGAATTACACTGCGCTGCAATTTAAGATAACATTAGATATTTTAGAGCTAAACCTGAAATAAAGGTGATTAAATTTTCAGTTAGGCTGAACTTAAGAAATCCATTGTCCTACGGACTTAGCAGACACGCGCTTAGCCGGAGATCTTACCACTTCAGACGCTCGCCACGGACAGACTGACTGGTCCCTTCTTGAGGGGTGGCTCACAAATACAAACGGAAGTGGCCAGAGGGGCAGCTTCCTATACCAACATGACAACGGACGGACAGGACCTTACTAAGGATAGAAACCTCTTTGCTTTTAGAAAGTGTAGCTACCTGTTCCGACGTTGGTCCTGCTGTTCTCTAGCAGACAGCCTTGTCTGGTACCCTCAAGCATGCAACTAGAAATACATTTGCTCATTCATCCTTTCACACAGAAGGGAAGGGGGATGACAATATCTTATCATATACAGTATATAAAAGAAAGCGGATGAAGGTTCCGTATGAGACTGTGTGACATGAATTACATATAAACTGTGTTTTAAAGTGTAGTAGTGTGACAGAGCGTTCTTGTCTATGTGTAAAAGTAACACGTTCCACTACTCAGTCTCCTCCCAGATAGTCAGAAACGCCACAGTAAATTTAGAAGAGGAATTTATGCCATAAATGACAAAAGATTTAAGAAATTAAACATGAAAGGAATCCAACAGAGACCTTTCATAACCCTAATGCTCCGGGAAAGACTGTGCAGGGAATTTTCCGGCCATGCTAGGACATTCCCAAGCAGGCTTCTCACACCCTACTTAAACCAAAAGCATAAAGAAAAGGCAAAAGGTCACCAGCTACTTGCTAGAACACAATAATTTCAACAAATCTTTAAAATCAACTAATTTCAAACAGAAAAGAAGAACACAATCTGTGACACCTATTTAGAAGATAGTGTAGACCTAATTCTGTCAGCAAGTAAAAACAATGGTTCCTGTGTCATTAATATGAAAACAATTTCTGGTTGTTACCCTTATGGAGTTCACCAGTATTTGCTCATTGCAAGAGCCAACTGATCACAGGAAAATGTATGACTGTTCATTAACAAGCAAAATTTATGAAAATAGCAAAGGTGCCACAGCAATTAAAAAAGAACATGAAATAACAGTATTATAAAGCAGAACGTTACAATGCGCAATCCGCAAAAGCAAAAAAATGATAAGCGAAAAAACATGTTTTACAAAGTGGTTATCGCAAAAAAATTCTATATCTTATAAAACTAATAATTTGTAGAATTAAAATAACTATGTGGCACTAATTTAATCACTCTACTATATTTCAATAAGTTAGCAAACAATGAGCACTGTGTCATTATACTGAAACTACAATAATTATGTGATTGTTACCCTTAAGGGGTTCCTCACAATAAATATGCCCCATGCAAAGGCTAATCGATCACAGTCCAATGATAATGAATAGAAATCTGACTGATAAACGAAGCAATGCCACTTGAATGAATTTACGAAACAAAATATCACAAATCTAATACATCACACAAGAACAAGCATTGATCAATAAAACAGTACAACAGTCAACATCTAAAAAAAACACCAATAAATAAAACACCTGCAAAATACAAGAGTCAAAGTCTAAAAAAAAACAATAAATAGAACACCTGCAAAATACAAGAGTCGGTCTAATAAACACCAATAAATCGAACCCCTGCAAAACACACGAGTCAAAGTTTCTGTGACAGAAACACACGTATATGCATTGAACTAAGAACCGTATAATCACTGTTCACTGACACACTCAGTAGTTCCACTGTTCCGAGGCACAATATAAGGGGAAGGGGGGGGGGATTCGTCGCCGCAGCTGTCAGTAGGGATATTTGTCCATCTGTTGCGTGCAATCCCGCTGTCTCTCCCCTCTCATGAAGTTTCTGTTGGTGGCCCATGTCATGTACATCTCGATTTGGTTCCATGTTTGTGTTGTCAAATTCGTGCAGTGTCCTCGATTGACACGCCAGGTTGATATTCCTGGGCAAGGATAACACTTAATGGCTCTTCTTTGTGCCACCCTTAGCTACCAGAGAACATCGAACCATGATTTACTGTCGCTTGACAGTGGGCATCCGTCAGGAAATGTTGATAGGCGTCGTTGAAGTCTGTCAATTTCTCTGGACAGTACGTGTCAATAGGCTCCACGCCCCTTTATCCCCTGTCTTTGGTCGTTTCACCGCGCCCGTCTCGCCACGGTCGCGTGCGTGTGGTGCGTTGCCAGCAGATGGATTTCCGCGCGGTGGACCGCTCGCCCATCTCAGGTCATCGCCTCCAGGAAGGGTCGCACGGGGCGGCCGCCCATTAGCTCCAGGTGCAAGGGAAAGTGTCTGTCGCGTGCCCTTCTTTTGTTGTCGACCGCGCTCCCGAAGTGGCCCGGTTGACAGCGTGTCCTGCTGGGAAACCCGCCAGTTTACAACTAGTCCGGCTGCTCCCGCTGTCTCGTAAGAATTTAGCTGGTTCGCTTTCACGTTCTCAACTGCATTCACAGAAATTTTTCATCATAGTTATGTGATTACACAATGTCATACATAATACCACTTAGTATTGTCTTTCACAATTTTTAAGAGCAAAAGTGAGACATAATTTTTTTTAAATAAAAAAATTAGATGAATCGGCAATATAAAATAAAAGTTAAATGACTTGACAATGTAAAAAAATAAAAGTGAAATGACTTGACAATGTAAAAAAATAAAAATTAAATGAACTGACAATATAATATTTAAATCCACATCACTAATGTGGTTCACTTACGTTTTAATAAATCAAATGCTACTTACTAATTCACTAAAATGAATAGGATTATGCCTTGTCCAAGTATAGGTCAGGACAGCATAGGGTTCACATGCTATTTACACACACACACACACACACACACACACACACACACACATGCACACCTGTTGTCTATTCTACAAACTAACTACCCATAAACATGCATTACTCAAAATTTTACTTCAATCCACTACTAGTTAAGCCAACAAGCTACTTCAATGCTATTTCAACACCGTGTATATGCCACTACAACATTGTTCTAATTCGTCCTCTTCTTGACGCTCGCGGCATACGTCTTGTCACATGATAAACATGGAGAAACGTTCCTTAAACATACATAGAAGAAAGAACAATGGTTATTTGCAAATCAAACATTTATACCAGTTCACACACCTGATATGGGACTCGCAATTATACATTAATCATACTCATATGTTTATACATAAAACAGTAAGACAATTTCATCTAAAATTACGTTATCACAAGAGTTAATCACGCAGATGACTCTGAGAAGGTTAAATCTTTTTTTTTTACCCATTTTGCTGCGATTTCGTTCCTTCTGTAAGTTACCTTTCGCTTCCAAATCAGGTTTTTCGCCTGTGGTGGTCATTCTGGATTCATTTCTCATGAATGGCAAAATTGTGGTCACCTCTATTCTGTAAAACAGTATCATCTTAATATGTTGAACTTACAACAGACACAAAAGATCCGAATCCTCCTGTAGTTTAAATGACAAATGTTTTGCTTCATCCTTATTACCTTAAACCAAGCTTTCCTTCGGTCCCATAATCAAAATTATTTAATCTTCCTCTACCTTCAAGAGGGAAATTTCCTCAGTACAAATCATGTAGGCTGCAGTGCATCCCGCACCAGCGAAAACAGTAAGCTGTAATGCTCACAGCATCAGCAAAACACATAAACGTCGCTTTTCTAGGACAAGTATTAACGCAGAATAATTTTTCAGGCTCTGGCTCAACATCAATCAAGACTACAGAAAGGATCCATATTTCTGTTCCATTCTCCATTTGCTGAAAAACTGCTCGTATTTGACTACCACAATAATATTTCAGGGCCACGTAAATTACACAAACCACAATTCTTCTTTCACCTTGAAGGGAATCAATATACTGACGAAATCCACAGACAGCACTTTACATACTCAGCTATAAAGAACAAAAAAGACATATATCATCAATATTAACATATCATCGCATGTTGGGAAGCCATTGGTTAAACAATCGTATTATCGCATCCTGTTTTCAAGATTCCAAACTTACTCATTCATTTCTCAGAGTTCTCCTATCTTAAAATATTCCTACAGCACGCATACTATAGTAAAAGATCCTCATTTATACTGACAGATATAGAATAGTAATAGATAGATAGCAGCACTGAAAGCAGAAAATCGGAAACAAGGCTACTAACAGCTGGGGACCTGGGTTTGCCAGACCCATAATACCCACAGGTCGGATATTCCCCTGAGTTTTGCATTAATTCAACACAGATCTTGCTTCTCTCAGGAACGACTCTTTTCAATTTACACAAAAAAACATAAACAGCATTTCACTCGTTCACAAAGAAACCTTTTATCTTCACATTTGAACCAACCTAAATCCTAATTGCACAAGGAAATAAAAAAAATTAAAAACATCATTTCAATCAATCACATAGAAACATCTTTATCATTATTCTTACCAACATATTATTCAAAATGCATTTATCACAAATGTAAACTAATCAATTGTTTCTCTTCACCGTCCTCTCTACTCCTCACTGCCCTTTCTACTCAATGTATGGTTTTACGTGTGACACATAGTGTAACCCTCTTGATTTCTTCGATCAAAGAGTTTCCACTTCTATAGCGTTTTCATGGGGAATCTTCCGTATCCGATACGGCCCGTTAAAGAGATTAAAAAATTTCTTGCAAACACCTGACCGTTTGTTAGACAGCTTGTGTGATCTGATAAGAACTTTTTGTCCTACATGAAACACTGTTTTTCTCACGTTTTTCTTATACGCCTTGACTCTGGCTTCTGCTGCACGCTTGATGTTGCGTAAAGCTAAGTCAACAATTGCGTTCCGGCATAGTCTCGGCTCTAGTGGCCAAGGCACCACCTCTTTGATTTTGCTCGGGGGCTCCTTGTTTTTTAGCACAGTGATTGGCGGAAGCTTTGTTGACGTATTAGGCAACTCATTAATTATGTTCCGAAATCCTTTTAGGTGTATGTCCCATGATCGGTGATCACGACTGCAGTATAACCTACATAATTTTCCTAATTCACGCATAATACGCTCACTGGGGTTCGAGCTGGGGTGAAATAGAGATATATATATATATATATGTATATAGGTTTAATTCTTCTTCTTCGAAGCCTCCGCTGCCAGTATTGCGATCTAAATTGTGATCCATTATCCGAGATAACCCTTTTCACGCTCCCAACTTCATGCAGAAACTGCTTTGCAAATGCGGTTGCCACTGCCCTTCCTGTGGCTCGCTTCAACGGAGTCAGACACACAAACTTGGAGGTTAGCTCCACCGCTACGAAAACATATGCAAAACCTGCTTTAGATCGTATTAGTGGCCCAAATAGATCCACGGCCGCGAGGTCACAAAGTTTGCTGGGTATTATCGGATGCAATGATGCAGCATAAGTCACTGTGGCCGCCTTTGCTCGCTGACAAGGTCCGCACACTCTAAGTACACCACGAATACGCCGTAGCATGTTATTAAAATAGCATGTCTCTTTCAGTTTTTCACAACATTTCTGTGCTCCGACATATAATTTTGTTTACGAGTTCCTCCGGAATCACCAACACCCATCTGGAGTCGTCCGGGGCTCGTTTCTTGTCTAGTATTCTATTGCGCACTAAGTAGTACTGGCGTATTCCTACATTATCCTTGTCCTCCCACTTCTTCTTTATATCTTTCAATACTGCGTCCTTATCCTGTTCGTCCGCTATACTCCCTAAAGAGGTGGTAACAAAATTCTCGTACGCTACATTCTGTAAGTATAGGGTGCTAAAATTATTTTCACCGAGTTCCCCTTCTTCTGTGTGAACCAAACCTATAGGAATGCGCGATAAAGCGTCAGCAATTACATTTTTCTGCCCAGGAATGTATTCTACAGTGAAGTTATATTCCTGTAGGTATAGTGCCCAGCGTCCTAGTCTCCCATGCGTGATTTTTGTGCTCATAAGAAATTGGAGTGCACGATGGTCAGTGTACAACCTGGTGGTCCTCCCAAATAAGAAATACCTAAATTTTGAGAATGCCCAAACTATCGCGAGTGCTTCGAGTTCCGTCACGGAATAATTTTTTTCACATCGAGAGAGCGCCCTGCTCCCAAACGAGATTGTTTTCCAAGTTGTAATATCATCATTTCCTTCCGTTTGAAACAGTACCGCACCTAATCCTGACAAGGAACTGTCCGTCATTAAACAGAATTCTTGTGTCAGGTCGGGGTGCACGAGGATGGAAGCCTCTACCAATGCCTTTTTCAATTTATAAAATTCATCCTGTGCCTCTTGATCCCAGACCCACAAAGCGTTCTTCCCTGTTAGTCCACATAGACGGGGTGTACCAAGTACACTAAAATTTATAAATCGCTTATAAAAATTACACAGGCCTAAGAATGCTCGCAACTGTTTTTTATTTGTCGGCATTGCACACTCCGCTATTGCCGCAATTTTCTCCGGGTCAGGTTGTATTCCATTTGCTGAGACAATATGGCCTAAGAATTTTATGTTCTCTCGTCCGAACTGTGACTTATCTAAGTTGACTGTTACACCTGCCTTCTCAAAAACATCCAGTAGTCTGTTCAGAACGTCATTATGGTCCTCCCACGACTTTTCCGCAATTAATATGTCATCCACGTAAATTGTCACTCGCTGTTTCAAATCATCAGGTAAAATGCTATTTAATCCCCTTATAAAAGCAGCTGATGAGACGTTTAGTCCGAACGGGAGACGCCGGAATTGGAAACGATTTCCGTAACACAGGAACGCTGTATATAATCTGCAAGATGGGTGTAGCACGATTTGCCAAAAACTCGAACGGAGGTCGACAGATGATAGTACCTTTACCCCGTGGAAACGTTGTAAGAGTTCCGCAAGGCTCTCAGGCCTGTCCGTTTCCGACATAATAATTGTGTTTATCTGCCTCGAGTCTAGCACCAAACGAACTGAGTTGTCGCGTTTTGGCACGACAAGCAAGGGTGAGTTGTAAGAGCTTACTGCCCGCTCAATTATTCCTTGTTCTAACATCTTGTTTATTTCCTTCTCCACCTGGGCTTTATACGCCACGGGAATAGGGTATGGTCTAACAGAAAACTTATGATGGTCACGTACTCTGAATTGGTAAGTAAAACCCTTAATCGCCCCCGGAGTCTCAGAAAATACCCGTTCATGATTCCTAAGTAGGCAATACAATTTCTCCTTTCCCCTTTCCGTGGTTCTGACACCCGTGATGCTCTTTCTCAGTGCATCACCAAAAGCAACATCTTTCCCCTGCTCACCAGACGTAGAGCACGACTCACTTATATAGTTCACGAGTAGCTCCAGTCTGGGTTGCGACTCGGTTTGAGCTTGAAATTTTAGGCAACTAATTTCTGACTCGGCACGTAATATGCATTCATCAAATACTAAATTAATTGGCTGATCCCCAACTTGAACTGTCATTACTCCTCCACCCATGTCAATTACTGCATGGTGGGTATTCATGAAGTCATTTCCTAAAATCATTGCCACATTCAGCATTGGGAGCACAAAGAAGTTGTACTCAAACTCTCTTCCCTGGCAGGTAAAATTAAGCCGAGTCTGCCTTCGGATTTCTATGCTCTTACTGTAGATTACGCCCTTCACCTTTATTCCTCGCACTTGAAAAACGGGCCAAGTCTCAGTCCCTTCGCATTTTTGAAATGCTGCCTCGCTCACTATCGAGAAAGGGCTTCCAGCGTCAATGACACATTTAAAACATATTTCGTTTACTGCAACTGTCACGACTGGATTTATTCCCGAAATTTTAGCACTCGTAGTTTCTTGCAATAAATCTTCTCTAATATCTTCCCTCTCTATATACCGTATGCACTCCTTTGCCATGTCGTTCATTTGTTCCAATTGGGTGCCTTCTGCGCTGATCGTTTGTCATTGCCGGTTTTGTTCATTTCCATTTGCTGGATTATGTCTAGGGTTAGCTGGCCGAATTTCAACATCATGAGGTGCTCCGCCTATAGTCCTATTCCCACCGTGTTCACCATAGTATCGATTCTGGTTGCCGTAACTGTTCCGTTCACGATTCTGTCCACGTCCTCGATCATTTCCGTTGTTCCACCTGTGTTCGCGACTGTTACCCCAGTTTCTATACGGCCGGTCCCGATTATTGTTCCGTTCGCGTCGCGACGACCAGTCACGCCGTTGATTAGTACTACGGCCACGACTGCGATCGCGCTGTTGTGCCCCGTAATAACTTTGTGCCTGATTAAGCGGGCATTCTGCTGTATTATATTCCAACTCTTGGAGAAGTGTCTTAAACGTTTCCACGTCCCGCAAGAATGACGTGGCGCAAGTGCATCGGCAATTTGGTGATGCATATCCTAATTAGTTCCGCAGGCCCCTATGGGTCGTATAGAAATTGATTTGCCTGCAGCATGTGGTCGAATAGGCGTGCTGGACTGCCGAAACCAGACTGGTTCAAATTTGGCAGCATAATTATGCCATGCTTGACCCTATCTTGTGCCGCTTCCGACCAATAGGCGGAGAGAAAGGCTTGTCGAAACTCCCGAGTGGAGTTGCAATGACACGCTGCCGACCTCATGTGAATCGCCGGTTCGCCTTCCAGATAGCCACACATATATTCTATCTTATGTGAACTTGCCCAGTCGGGGGGAAGACAAAACTCAAATTGCTCGAGCCATGCTCGTGGATGTATTCCTTTTTGCGAATTTCGAAATATCTCAAACTTTCTCACCATAAGGAAATGTTTGAAATCAAATCCCCGCATTTCCTCCTGGCGAGGCCCTTGAATGTTTCTATTATTCTCATGTCTGCCCCTCAAATTACATTCTTCCCTGTTGTCAAAATCTCTCTCGTGGCCGGAGTCCCTCTCTGCACTGTTCGTACGGCTATTTTTAGTGCTATTGGCGAGTTCGGAATCACACGCAATGCGGTTTTCCAGATGCGCCACGCGTTCTTGTAATTCGCCTGTTACAGCTTTGTGCTGCCTGTTCACTTCGAACTGTCCCTTCTGAAATCTAAGAAGCGAACGCACTTCTTCGGTCTCTGCGGCCGCTACCAGTGTAGTATTGTTCTCGCTTTCCGTCAGCTTCATCGTGCCTACAATGTCCGCTAATGCCGCAATCTTATCATGTATTTGTCTCTTGTCCTCCGCCCCAGTCTGCTTCAATTGTTCTACTTGCTGTTCCAGCGCGTGAATCGCTAGACTGTTGTCCGCTATTGTGTTGCTAACGGACGTGGGACAATGCGTTTCCGCCTCTTGGACCCTCGAGAGTACCTGCTGGTGTTCTCTTCGGCATTCTTCTCTCAGCGCTTGGAAATTCCTAAGTACCTGTTCTTTGCTCTCTTTCGATTCCGCATCGCGACTCCGCTTGCCCTGTTCTACGGCTTGCAGACGATCATCGATTTGTTCAAATGTACGGCCTAATTCTTTCATAATATCACTTTTTATTTCACTTGCCAGATTGTTTATTGTTTGTGAGATATCATCGGACACTCTCTGCATCGACTTGTCAACTTTATTTGTCTGCTGGATTAGTTTTTCGTCTATTTGTCCGCCTAGCTCTCGGATCGATTTTTCTGATTTCTGCGTCATTTGTTCGCCTAGCTCGCGGATCGATTTTTCGGATGATTCTTTTTGTTCTCGGAATGATTTTTCTGATTTCTGCGTCATTTGTTCGCCTAGCTCTCGGATCGATTTTTCAGATTTCTCTGCGTTTTCTTTATTTTGTTGCAATAAGGCTTTCATGAGTTCTGCCAAATCAATTTGGTTAGTTGGAGGCAAACTAATTTCTGGCTCTGATGTGAGCCCGTTTGTCCTGTTTTGCATTTCCTCTGAAGTATTCTCCATTGCATTTTCGGAACCGTCTGGCGTGCTAATATTCGAAATCAAATTATCCCCATGGTCCATGTTGCTTAAGTTGTCGGACTGCTTACTTTTAGCTTGGTTATGTGTCTGCATTAGTGCAATTTATACCCGGTACGTGACACACTAATCAAAATAAATGTGTCCCCCAAAAATTACGACAGTCACACGAAAGATACCCAACCTAGTACGCACTTTTTCACACGCAAAACAAATTTTTACCTTTGATCGAAACAGTGGAATTTACAAGCGAGAAAAAAAACACACACACATATAAAACACACAAATATAGAAAACAAAACAAGACAAACAACACAATGCCGCTCGACAACGCCGTGAATCTTTTGAAAGTCTGCTCAGAAACAACGCAGAAGTTGTTTGAGCGCTGTAGGGAAAAGAAATTAAGATTATACAACGCTCGCAATCCAACGTTTCAGAGATTCCAGAGTCTAGCGGAATCACAGAACAGGGTCACCATGTGTAAGGTTGTTTTATTTTGCTATGAAAGCGGTACTGATAGACAATAAAAGCGGGTTAAAAGTTGTGAGCTATCTGGGGAAGTTAACCGTGCATTACTGCGCAACTGTTTCACCAGGTATCTAGTCTAGGTTTACCAAATTCCCAAACAGACTAACATTAATTATAATCTTTTAATAGTCATACAACAACCGGTAATATATATATATATATATATATATATATATATATATATATATAAAAGAGAATTTAAATAAAAAGAAAGAAATCAGTTTATATTTGGAAATTTATTTTAAGATTGATCATTGAAATTTCAGCATATTAAACTCGATTCATAACTAAGCTGGTGCCTTATTTAGGATTGTGAAAATGTGAGATTGTAATCTTATGGAACACATCAAATATGGAGCCAAGACTGGGAGACTGCATACAACACTGTATTCATAAAATAACACACGAAGAACGTTGAAACATATGCAAGAGGAAATTAACCACAACCAACCGATTCAATTTTCACCCAAAGAAATTACGTTCGTAGCACAATCCTGTCCGTCATGTAATTACCACACGCTGGTATACTAAATTCATACTCTCTGTGAAATCTTCCCAAAAAGAATAGCTGAGGGCTACTTTGATGATTACATCACATGCTTCACGTGGTCAACTTTGTTTACACAAAGCGTATAACTGCACAATAATTTTGATAATTAAAATAAATTAGATCGAAAAGCAATTTACAAAAGAAAAACCTCGAACTGGTTACTAACGTCTTACTATTAACCTGATGGGTCAAACAGTTATATAAGCACATGGTACTGGTCTCGCAAAGTACACCCCACGTGGGTTGAACATAAAGAAAAGTTGCTATATTCAAAAATATTGTCAAGACGAGACGTTATAATCACACAAGCATTCGCATTTAAGATTGATCTTAGTTAGAGTTACTGATCAACACGTGGTTCCACTTTACTCACAAAGTAGTGACAAAGCAACTACCTGAAAATAATCTGAACTTCACACGAGAATTACACTGCGCTGCAATTTAAGATAACATTAGATATTTTAGAGTTAAACCTGAAATAAAGGTGATTAAATTTTCAGTTAGGTTGAAGTTAAGAAATCCATTGTCCTACGGACTTAGCAGACACGCGCTTAGCCGGAGATCTTACCACTTCAGACGCTCGCCACGGACAGACTGACTGGTCCCTTCTTGAGGGGTGGCTCACAAATACAAACGGAAGTGGCCAGAGGGGCAGCTTCCTATACCAACATGACAACGGACGGACAGGACCTTACTAAGGATAGAAACCTCTTTGCTTTTAGAAAGTGTAGCTACCTGTTCCGACGTTGGTCCTGCTGTTCTCTAGCAGACAGCCTTGTCTGGTACCCTCAAGCATGCAACTAGAAATACATTTGCTCATTCATCCTCTCACACAGAAGGGAAGGGGGATGACAGTATCTTATCATATACAGTACATAAAAGAAAGCGGATGTAGGTTCCGTATGAGACTGTGTGACATGAATTACATATAAACTGTGTTTTAAAGTGTAGTAGTGTGACGGAACGTTCTTGTTTATGTGTAAAAGTAACACGTTCCACTACTCAGTTTTCTGCCAGATAGAAACGCCACAGTAAATTTAGAAGAGGAATTTATACCGTAAATGACAACAGATTTAAGAAATTAAACATGAAAGGAATCCAACAGAGACCTTTCAAAGTGGAACGTGTCAGTTAATAAAAGGTGTCTATCCAAGACATTACATTACACAAAATATTACAATATACTTAATATTTTTAATTTTTTTGGGTGGGGGTGGGGAAATTACCCACTTACTATATCAAAAAATTCATCTAATGAGTAGAAGAAGTTGCTATTCAGAAATTCTTTTAATTTCCTTTTAAATGCTGTATGGCTACCTATCAGACTTCTGATGCCATTAGGTAAGTGACCAAAGACTTTTGTGGCAGCATAATTTACCCCCTTCTGCGCCAAAGTTAGATTTAATCTTAAGTAGTGGAGATCATCCTTTCTCCTAGTGTTGTAGCCATGTACACCGCTATTACTTTTGAATTCGTTCGGTTTGTTAATAACAAATGTCATAAGTGAATATATATATATATATATATATATATATATATATATATATATATATATATATATATAGTGAGGCTACAGTGAAGATATCTAGCTCTTTAAATAAGTGTCTGCAGGATGATCCTGGATGAGCTCCAGTAATTATTCTGATTACACGCTTTTGTGCAATGAACACTCTTTTACTCAATGATGAGTTACCCCAGAATATGATGCCATACGAAATCAGAGAATGAAAACAGGCGTGGTAAGCTAATTTACTGAGCTGTATATCGTCAAAATTTGCAATGACCCTAATAGCGTTAGTAGCTGAACTCAAACGTTTCAGCAGATCTTCAGTTTGTTTTTTCCAGTTCAACCCCTCGTCAATACATACATCTAAAAATTTTGAATATTCTACCTTAGCTACCGATTTCTGATCGAAGTCTATATTTATTCATGGTGTCATTCCATATACTGTGTGGAACTGTATATACTGTTTATTGTCACCGAGCGAGGTGGCGCAGTAGTTAGACACTGGACTCGCATTCGGGAGGACGACGTTTCAATCCCGCGTCCGGCCATCCTGATTTAGGTTTTCCGTGATTTCCCTAAATCGCTCCAGGCAAATGCCGGGATGGTTCCTCTGAAAGGGCACGGCCGACTTCCTTCCCCATCCTTCCCTAATCCGATGAGACCGATGACCACGCTGTCTGGTCTCCTACCCCAAACCAACCAACTGTTTTTGTCAAAGTTTAATGAGAGCCCATTTGCAGAGAACCACTTAATGATTTTCTGAATAACATCGTTTACAATTTCATCAGTTAATTCTTGTCTGTTGGATGTGATAGCTATACTTGTATCATCGGCAAAAAGTACCAGCTTTGCATCTTCGTGAATATAGAATGGCAAACCATTAATATATATTAAGAACAGCAGAGGACCCAAGAGCGAACATTGCAGCACCCCAGTTTTGATTGTTCCTAGTTTGAGAAATCATCAGTTTTTTGCATATTATGTGAACTGCTTATTTCAACTTTCTGCACTCTTCCAGTTAGGTATGATTTAAACCATTTGAGTGCTGTCCCATTCATACCACAGTACTTGAGCTTATCTAAAAGTATTCCGTGATTTACACAAGGGAAAAGGTAATTTTAGGGACTCGACAAGTTCCTGCTGTTGAATCATTGCAACGTCAGATGGCTCAACAACGTCCCCACCCCTAAGTGGTTCCGGAGAAGTTACTTCAACTGCATTAGAAATATTAGGAGAAACACTAGGGATCACAGCAGCTGTTTTCGCACTATCGATCCCATCAGGAATGCAGGGCACAGCACCACAAGTTACATCAACCGACAAAGTAACTTAAGGTGAGTGGTTGGTAAGGAGTATATTTAGCCGACTCCTCACCATCTTGCGTACGTCGTCTCGTATATTGCACTGCTGGCTTGGCAACAACTATTTCAGGACCGTATTGCGAGGGTAAAGGTGGAAAGTCGGGAGCAGTAAACTGCTCATCCTTTCGGTGTGCCATTTCGGAAGACGTGGCGCCAACCTCGTGAGCAGTATAAACGAGATCAGCAAATATCGATTTTCTACGCTGTTCAAATGAGGATCTCAATACAAATACCCGCCGTGGCCAATTTTGTCTGAAATGGCCATTTTCATTCCGTAGAAACCATGTCCAAACTTCCCCACTATATGTGATAAGAATGTGGTAACCACAGACCTGTAGATGGGAACGAATGTTACCATCTCCGCTGAACGGAGTCCTCTATAACATTGACATTGATGTTGAGAGGACTAGCATTCGCGTCATATACCGCTCACATAACCATAAAGGAACAACACCTCCTTAGGTAAACTGTCGTCAACTTCCGGCGGGAGACTGGACATTCCGCATTAACAAGACGCACCATATTTACGGAACCATCACGATACTCGAAGGGAAATTGAGAATCAAGGCACAAAAACAATCTATTTGTACTGGACCCAAAAACTTTACGAAACACAAATAATATTACAATCAAAATAGGCAGAATGAACTTGATGGCCGGGATCAGATGTAACATGAACTGTATTAACGAGCCAATCATCAATCTCCAAAGAACTGGGCTACACCGTACGCGTGGATTTATCGAAATTAAAGATGTCTGTACCTTTCCTTGGAACAAACTTGGAACCCATGGCGGACATTTAGAGCCGACTACGCCGCTGCTAATGGACACACACATCTAACGCTACGGACCAAACAACGACGCGACGCACACGAAGACACAAACAAGACTGAGGAAAAGCTGCTCAGGTGTCCAGGCACGCGCGACTGTGCGGTCAGGCGGTAAACTAACAACCTTCCCGCTCGGTGCTCGAGGCGGAACTTCACCCCTAGACCACATAATAGAGTTAGTAGTAAAGAGATAAATTAATTCGTTCCGCATAATGTGGCAGTTATTCATGCATCTCAGTGTTTATGAGGTTATGCCTCCTCAATTAAGTTCCATACGACTATATAAGTTCGCAGGTACTATAATTTTAATTAATATTGTATTTATACTGGTTGCTGGTGAGGAGGAAAGTTAGTTATTAGTATTTTATTAATGATCTCATTCATAAGCAGCCATATCACAGTCATCACAGTCGTTCAATAAAGTTATAATTAAGCTTTACTTGTTTAATCAGAATCAGACGCTGAGTCTCCTTGTCCGCAGTCTCGATGATTCGAAGAGGCCTGCAATCCTGTGTAAATAAAATGTCTTGGTTTTCTTGCGTTGCGTAGTCAGTCAGAAAACCTCAGATCGAGCGGAAAGTTTGCTTTGATAGAGTTTAATTATCCGATGAAATAATGGAGCTCTTGGATCTGATAATTGCAGGGGGTTTCCAATTCATCGGAAGTTCCCTTCTGATTACCAACGAAACGACACCTCCGTGCAAATTTCCAATTAGAGAATACATATATAATGAAATTCCTTACACACCTTTCATGTAAATGCTCAGTATATATTTTCTTGAGTAGCATGCAATATATTTTCAATCTCTTTCTTCCAGTAATCTCGATAGCAAAATAACAATTATTCAATGCGGCTATTCGGCACGGAGGAGATCCTAGAAGTCCCCTCAACACACCAGAGAGAATATTACAAAGAGTAATTATGCGCTCCTGGAATAGTAATAGTACTGTACTACTTTGCGCATCGATTCTGCAAGTATATAGATGGTCAAGTAGGAAACGTAATTCACTCATAGAATTGTGCAGGGATAATTAGTAGAATATAAAGAGATATTACGATTGCCCCTCGCAGCGAGCAAAGTTAATGATAATACACTTTGCGAGCTAACTGTAAATTTTGTTGGCTCGTTTATTCAAAAGAGAAGTATTTGGAAGAGTAGTTTTTAGAAATTTACCATAGAGTGTATGGGTAACATGTTAAGACTGTATGTTACCAGAATACCTAGTCTGTGACTTTTACATGTACCGGGATATACCCGCATCTCGCGTACATAACCAGGGAAGATATAAATGTCTACCCATTTGGGAGCTGGCCTTCACAGGGAATCCCTGGAAAACCCGGAAGAATAGACCCCAGCTCAGGTATTAAAGACGATAGGAAAGCCTAAACAAAGTGATTTTGAAATTTATAAATACTTGATAGATGAGGTAGATAGAAAAGTGCCTCATAGCCAAAAAAAATCTTTACAACAGTGCTTCAAAAAAATTTTTTTTAATTTCTTTTTTCGAACGTGTTGGCGGAGATCTTGTAGTGGAGCCGATGAAACAGGAACACTGGGTACGGACAGCGGGTAGGCGACGTACAACATTTGGTTGAGGCGGTACGGAGGACAGGCGATGAGTGGCGGTACAGGACAGAAGACGGTAATGTGCCGTAGAAACAGCAGGATGGTCCCAGTAACAGATTGTCAGGGACGTGAACATGGAACAGGTCTAAAGTGGAATGAGAAAAGTTTCTGACTGAATAAATCCATGGAAGAGAGTGGATTAAGGCACTGAAGTCCATATTTCATCGTTGAATTCAAAGTCGGAATTGATTAATTTATTCTTCGATCTGTACTAGACTGGAATATCCATCAGTCCTGAATATCGCGAATTTTATTGTCGTCCTCAATTTTGAAGTTGTTCAGAATCACAACTGCAGATCGTCCAAAGTATTGCAAAAGAAACTGTGTTAATTTAATTTTGCTGTAGCACGTACCGAATGTATTCCTCCTAAAAATTTTCTTAATCTAATCTTCGATTTGATATAGTTCAAGTGGAAGTAAGGCACTGAATCTGTCCGAATTTTGTTTTCAAGTACGAAATTATGGATAAAATTCAAGTTCATACATGAGGAAAATTTTAAAATATAGGCATGTGACATCGAATACACATAAATTTTCTCCCGCGCAACCAGCGAGCCTCTTTAACCGTTCGTAGCGGTGATATTATCGACTGTAGTTTCACTTCACACTTCACTTGTTTTTACCGCGAACAGCACGCGTCCTGCCTTCAACGTACTTCCATACATAATTACTACGTTTAAAGTTTCACACGCCATGTTCATATGATTGTTACGTCTTGAGACAATATAGGTGCACTTTAACTACACATTAACACTCCCTATGGCTGTTACCTATTCTAAAGATTATACTAAACTATCACAGGAGTAATCTCACCGTTTCTTAACCTATCAACCACATAAACATATATATATATATATATATATATATATATATATATATATATATCACGTTGCCTCTAGGTTTTGGAACGATTAACAACGGGGAACTATATGGACTCGTTGATGGCTCAATCAGGTCCCATTTTAGCATTCTACTTATTTATCTCCTTTTGAACAGATTGTTTTAATCGCCAGGGGATCGGATAGTTCGTGTGACAGTAAGTTTAATGTGGCTTTACTTGCAGGTGGCAAATATACCCTCTGATAATTCCCGGTTTCTCATCAAAAATCTCTTCATAAGCCGCTAACAGATGATGAAGCTGCTGCCTTTGTTCTACGGTAAGTTGATTTGATTCACTGACTTTATGTATTGCTGTTTGATTAAAGTCTTCATTCTGCATCGAATTATTTGAAAAATCCTTCCAACGACTGTTTTTAGTATCAATTAATTGAATGGTGGCACCGCGACAATACTTCTCATGCACCGTCTCCCTTCTATTTAAGTCCAGTGCTATCTCTCCTTCATTTATTCTAAATTTAACTTTCCATTTCGGAAAATCAATCTTACAATCGTACTCCTGCATACTCCCAATACCAAGAATACAATCCACTAACAACTTCTCTACTACAAGGAAAGTGCATCTTATTGCTACATTTCCCATCTTCATCTCCAATTGGGTTTGTACTTTGACATTGGGAGAGCGTGCTCCTATAGCTCCGATGATTTTACAGTTTTGTACCGGTAAAATTGGTACCTTCCTCTTCTTAACAATTCTCCCAAAAAGATCGCCTGAGATGACATTGACGGAAGCGGCGGTGTCTAGTATCACATTCGTTGGATTCTCCTCTATTTCGGCAAATACCTCCGATACAGGAACACTTGATCTTTCATTCTGACACATTGTTAAATCTTTCGTCAACTCTTCGGTTAATAGCTCACCGTCATTATGTCGAAACATTTGCACTTTTACTGACTCGCCCCTAACAGATCCCCTGACCGCTCCTCGGGGGCACGATGTGGTCACGATTAGTTTGACAGATTTGTATTACGATTGCTATTTGTATCGTCAATTATTTCAGTAATGATCGGTTGTTGTGGTGAGTCGTGATTCCATTCTGTCTGTTGAGGTGAATTTGGTCGGTATTGCCTCGATTGGTTCGTGTAGTTATTGTTATTATTCTGCGGCTATTGGTAGAACTATCTTGCATTCCCACACATAGGATTAAATCGATTAAAATTTCTGTTGATCCTGAAACTGCCCCTCGTGGCACTATTATTGAAATTTCCATAATAATAATAATTGTTATTTCCATTTAATTCATTTCTAAGTCTTCGCAGATAAGATGGTTGGTCGTGATTATTATTACTGTTACTATTATTGCCATTTCCGTTCCTGGTGTTGCTCGGATTTGCTTCAATTGCTCTTATTTGATGGAACATTTCTGTTGACCTTTGATCGTCCTCCTCAATTAAATCAATGTGATCAAGAGTGGTCATAAACGAGTCTAAGTCCTTATCATTTATGTACAAAAGCTGATTCCTTATATTCGTGGGTAATCTGGATTTAAGTATTCTGAGTATGTCAGGTAAAGGAATTGGTACGTCCCAGTATAATGATTTGTTAATACATTTCTCAAAATATTTCTTTAGGGATCCTCTAGCGAATGAGAAAGGCTCAGAATATAACACTTCCTGCCTTAGTCTTTCTTGTACTCCAGCAGACCAGTATTTTGATAGAAAAGCCTGCTCAAATTCTTTATATACTTTACAGGACGATATTTGCTCAGATGCCCACAATGCTCCTGATCCTTGAATATATTCTGACAAAAAACTTATCTTTTGCCATTCTGTCCAAGATAGTGGAAATAGACCTCTAAAGCTTCTAATGAAAACTACAGGATGAACATTCCTTTTATCAGGGTTAAAGATTTGGAATTGTCTTTGTTTAATCATTTTTTCTTCTACCGCGCTACGATTCCGAAAATCATCCTGTTCAAAATCTTCACGGTGACAATCTGGTAGATCAACTCTAACCTGTGACGTTATACTTCTATCTGCGTTTGACCTTGACGTTGACTGAATGTCACCCATAGATTGAGAATTTTGTTTCTTGCTTCGCGCGATTTCCAAATTCTCCTGCGAGAGATTTAACGATCTTTCAATATTCTCCTTCCATCCCGAAAATTCCTCACCAAGTTGATCACGGACTTCCTTCAACCCTTAGTTAAAGAAATTCTCTTCGGAACTCTCAGAAATCGACTGCAAAGCTACTTTCACTGTTTCTTCGATCTTTTCAGAAGAAAAATTCTGCCGTTCTAAAGTTATTTCTGAAAATTTTCCGGTAAGTACTTGATTCTATGTTCAACATTCGTCTGGTTTTCCTTGACTTCGTCGAACTGCTTCTTTAGATTGTCTTGTGATTCTGTTATTTCAGGTATCATAGCTACGGCACACTGCATGTTCTCTTGTGCTTGTATTAATTGAGGAACAAGTTCGACTTGTTTTTGTATCGTGTCTATCTTGACAGATAGATATTCGGTTAATTCCGCCCTTAATTTACTGGTAGTTTCTTGACATTGCTGACGGACCTGCTCAATTTGAGCAATGAGATTTTGTTCGGTTCTTTCTGTCTGTTCTTTTATTTCCTGTGTCTTGGTATTTAACCTGTGATCTAGTTCATTAAAGCTTTCTCGTAATTGATTCTGTAATTCGTTGATTTTCACTTAACTTATCATTCAGGTCAGACTGTACTGCTGATAAAGTCTCGTTTGACTTTGGCTTGCCCTTCTGCTAAACTTCACGTAACTGATTTTGAAGTTCAGCCTGTACAGCTGATAAGTCTCGTTTGACTTCCGTTTGTGCCTTAGCAAGATTGGACACATATTCTGCTAAGAGGGATAGCTGCTGCATAATCACAATTAACGGGTCCACAACATTTTGATCTGGTGTCGTACGAAGGTTGTCTGAACCAGCAGAGGTTTTTATATTGCTACCGCTATCCACAACAGTCTCAGAATTGCTCTCTGTGGCCTCTGCTTCGCTGCAAACAGCTGAAGGCTGTTGAACGTCTTGTTACTGATGCATGGACATTTTAAATGGAGCTCTAGTTAATACCATGAAATAATTATCTATCACAGTTATAAAATCACTGAATATTGTTTCAAAATTAATGTCTAAACCAGGTTTAATGTTCAGACTAATTCACTGAGGTAGTCAAATTAAATGCTCACACACGAAGTAATAATCACACAACATTAAAATTCTACAAGCTAACTACTCTCTGAAAACTTTCTTTCCAAGATACTTCAAATTCTATTTCAACTACAAAATTGGTTTGTTCTGGCCTTTATCTGGAGTACAATTCTTGTCTAGTAGGTGAAACCTTTCCTGTCGGCAACCTTTACCGTCAGCACAGGATATCGCTGCAGCTTAGTTCCAGCTCGTTCTCGTAGTTTATCATGAAACAGAAAATACATGTATTATAGAACAATACAAGAGAATCCTGTCGCGGTCGCCAATATAATTTTAATTAATATTGTGTTTATACTGATTGCTGGTGAGGAGGAAAGTTAGTTATTAGTATTTTATTAATGATCTCATTCATAAGCAGCCATATCACAGTCATCACAGTCGCTCAAGAAAGTTATAATTAAGCTTTACTTGTATAGTCAGAATCGGACGATGACTCTCCTTGTGCGCAGTCTTGATGTTTCGAAGCGATCTGCAATCCTGTGTAAATAAAATGTCTTGGTTTTCTTGCGTTACATAGTCTGTCGGGAAACCTCAGATCAAGCGGAAAGTTTGCTTTGGTAGAGTTTAATTATCCGATGAAATAATGGAGCTCTCGGATCTAATAATTGCAGGTTCGTTTCCAATTCATCGGAAGTTCCCTTCTGATTACCAACGAAACGACACCTCCGTGCAAATTTCCAATTAGAGAATACATATATAATGAAATTCCTTACACACCTTTCATGTAAATGCCCAGCATATATTTTCTTGAGTAGCATGCAATATATTTTCAATCTCTTTCTTCCAGTAATCTCGATAGCAAAATAACAATTATTCAATACGGCTATTCGGCACGGAGAAGATCCTAGAAGTCCCCTCAACACACCAGAGAGAATATTACAAAGAGTAATTATGCGCTCGTGGAATAGTAATAGTACTGTACTACTTTGCGCATCGATTCTGCGAGTATATAGATGGTCAAGTAGGAAACGTAATTCATTCATAGAATTGTGCAGGGATAATTAGTAGAATATAAATAGATATTACAATACATTCAGTGGGATGCGTGAATACTGCCCGCAAAATCTGTTGCAAATAAAGTTAGTAGAAAAGAAGTAATAAATTCAAATGCCACGTGGTACGCGGCAATTTTGCAGCAGAAACAGCGAAAATGTAGAAGGCGATAAACTTTTTTTCCTTTCATCAATTTGTGGGGGTGGGCTGTCAGCAAGAAAAAGTCTAGAGAAGGTTTGAAATTATGTGTAAAGTTTGTTACAAGTCATAAAGTGCTCTCATGTTCAAATACTAGATGAATGTAGTCTGGCTATTTACGTGTCTTGAGTTTGGCTGCTATTCGACTGCCATTCTCACTGCTTTGAGGGGCATATGGTTTTTATCCTTGCAATTGCTCTGTCCAGACAGTAAGTAAAACGCATATCGAGTTCTGTTGAAATCGATCCTGTGATTTAGGTGGAAATGCGTAACATACATAAATACTTAATACTTATGGATTCAGGGCTATTACGCTGTTGTCGAATGGTTTCCTTGCAGAAATCCAACGCTTCGTCACCATCTGCACAGGACATCTTCGAGGTGGGTTGTATCTTCTGTGAGGATACGGTACATACTTTGAGTCGCTACTGATTGGTGTATATCGTGTTCCCATCGACACGGGGAGTGAAACTATTTACTCGCTCTCACGACCTTCGGTGTCTCATGCTTGCAGCAGGCAGCGAGCACAGCGGCAGTACGGATGGGAACCGAGTGTGGTGGCGCAGTGGTTAGCACATAGGCCTGCCTCAGCGGTGCTATGTAGCGTGGGATTTGGGGGTCGTTTAAAGGTCACTGCTTTTTTTTTCTCTTTGACTATCCCGAAAACCACTGCCTCTAGCGAAACTGTTATCCCGTAACAAATTACACCACGGGCCATTAAAATTGCTACACCAAGAAGAAACGCAGATGATAAGCGAGTATTCACGGGAGAAATATATTATACTAGAACTGACATGTTATTACATTTTCACGCAGTTTGGGTGCACAGATCATGAGAAATCAGAACCCAGAACAACCACCTCTGGCCGTAATAACGGCCTTGATACGCCTCGGCATTGAGTCAAACAGAGCTTGGACGGCATGTACAGGTACAGCTGCCCATGCAGCTTCAACACGATACCACAGTTCATCAAGAGTAGTGACTGCCGTATTGTGACGAGCCAGTTGCTCGGCCACCATTGACCACACGTTTTCAGTTGGTGAGAGATCTGGAGAATGTGCTGGCCAGGGCTGCAGTCGAGCATGTTCTGTATCCATAAAGGCCTGCACAGGACCTGCAACATCCGGTCGTGCACTATCCTGTTGAAATGTAGGGTTTCGCAGGGATCGAATGAAGGGTAGAGCCACATTCGTGCATCCAGGTTCGTCGTTGAGTACACCATCGCAGGCGCTCGTGTCTGTGATGCAGCGTCAAGGGTAACCGCAGCCAAGGTCTCCGAGTTGATAGTCCATGCTGCTGCAAAAGTCGTCGAACTGTTCGAGAAGATGGTTGTTGTCTTGCAAACGTCCCCATCTGTTGACTCAGGGATCGAGACGTGTCTGCACGATGTCAGAGCCATGCGGATAAGGTGCCTGTCATTTCGACTGCTAGTGATACGAGGCCGTTGGGATCCAGCACGGCGTTCCGTATTACCCTCCTGATCCCATAGATTCCATATTCTGCTAACAGTCATTGGATCTCGACCAATGCGAGCAGCAATGCCTCGATACGATAAACCGCAATCGCGATAGGCTACAATCCGACCTTTATCAAAGTCGGAAACGTGATGGTAACGCATTTCTCCTCCTTACACGAGGCATCACAACAACGTTTCACGAGGCAACACGGGTAAACTGCTGTTTGTGTATGAGAAATCGGTTGGAAACTTTCCTCATGTCAGCACGTTGTAGGTGTCGCCACCGGCGCCAACCTTATGTGAATGCTCTGAAAAGCTAATAATTTGCATATCATAGCATCTTCTTCCTGTCGGTTAAATTTCGCGTCTGTAGTACGTCATCTTCGTGGTGTAGCAATTTTAATGGTCAGTAGTGTAAGCCACAATAAATTTCCTACAAGAAAGATCCTGTTCATTTTTTTTCTCAAGGACCGATAGTTTCCGCGTTGCAGGAGATGGAAAAATTGCAGATTATTACAAGAGGCGATCAAAACGTTTCCGTGTGAGGGAGTTTCTGCATCGTATATGCAACATATCGCGACCCCGGTGCGAGTATACATGCAACGACATGTTGGCAAGGGAGCAGTGTGCCATTCGTGTCTTTCCCACGTGAGTGTGGTAAATGCGGAAACGAGAACTACGGCGATATTACTACCAAATGCGGCTAAACAGGACCAACGTGCTAATATGTTGTTATTCTTTTCTTGTCTGCCGAAGAACAAACAAGGGTAGGTATCCTTCGGAGAATGGGGCAGCAGGTCTGTCGAAAACATTCAGCTGCGACAAAGTGTCCTGCTTCCCATATCTCAAATGTCGTAACACAGAAGTTACGATAAGTGAGCGACGCTCGAGCACCCACCTCACAGTACTGATCTCTCCCCACGCGACTGTCACGCCTTCGTTCCCTTAGGAAAGGTCTTTAAAGGTCGACAATTTCTGTAGGACGAGGATGTGTAGCAGGTAGTTACGGAATTCTTCACGCAGCTCAACACGGTGTTCTACCAAACCGATATCTTCAACCTGGCGCACCGGTGGGACGATTGCCGGAATGCTCACGGTGATTTCATGTGATTGGTATACCAATTCTGGACTGTACACCCTTCTAATGCAAGCTTTTACATCATCCCTAATAAAAATGCTGTTTTAATGCTATAAAATTGATTTTTATTGTTAAATACCGTGGGTTAAGAACAAAGTTAAACTATCAGTTTCATAAACCACGGCAGTAAAATACTAACACGAGTTCTTTACAGACGAATGGAAAAACTCGTAGAATCCGACCTCGGGGAAGATCAGTTTGGATTGCGTAAAAATGTTGGAACAGGGGAGGCAATACTGACCATACGACTTATCTTGGAAAATAGATTAAGGAAAGGTAAACCTACGTTTCTAGCATTTGTAGACTTAGAGAAAACTTTTGACAATGTTGACTGAATACTCTCTTGCAAATTCTGAAGGTGGCACCGCTAAAATACAGGGAGCAACAGTCTATTTACAATTTGTACAGAAACCAGACGGCAGCTATAAGAGTCGAGGGGCATGAAAGGAGAGCAGTGGTTGGGAAGGGAGTGAGAGAGGGTTGTAGCCTATCCCCGATGTTATTCAATCTGTATATTGAGCAAGCAGTATAGGAAACAAAAGAAAAATTCGGGGTAGGTATTGAAACATACGGAGAAGAAATAAAAACTTTGAGGTTCGCCGATGACATTGCAATTCTGTGAGAGACAGCAAAGGGCCTGGAAGAGCAGCTGAACGGAATGGACAGTGGTTTGAAAGAAGGATATAAGATGAACATCAACAAAAGCAAAACGAGGATAATGGAATGTAGTCGAATTAAATCGGGTGATGCTGAGGGAATTAGATTAGGAAATGAGACACTTGAAGTAGTAAATGAGTTTTGCTATTTGGGGGATGGTCGAAGTAGAGATGATATAAAATGTAGACTGGCGATGGCAAGGTGGTGGTGGTTAGTGTTTAACGTCCCGTCGACAACGAGGTCATTAGAGACGGAGCGCAAGCTCGGGTTAGGTAAGGATTGGGAAGGAAATCGGCAGTGCCCTTTCAAAGGAACCATCCCGGCATTTGCCTGAAACGATTTAGGGAAATCACGGAAAACCTAAATCAGGATGGCCGGAGACGGGATTGAACCGTCGTCCTCCCGAATGCGAGTCCAGTGTACTAACCACTGCGCCACCTCGCTCTGTGGCGATGGCAAGGAAAGCCTTTCTGAAGAAGGGAAATTTGTTATCACCGAGTACAGAGTTGTCAGGAAGGCGTTTCTGAATGTATTTGTATGGCGTGTAGCCATGTATGAAAGTGAAACGTGGACGATAAATAGTTTAGACAAGAAGAGAATAGAAGCTTTCGAAATGTGGTGCTACAGAAGAATGCTAAAGATTAGATGGGTAGCTAACATAACTAATGAGGAGGTATTGAATAGATTTGGAGAGAAGAGAAATTTGTGGCAGAGCTTGACTAGAAGAAGGGATCGGTTGGTAGGGCATATTCTGAGGCATCAAGGGATCACAAATTTAGTATTGGAGGGCAGCGTGGAGGGTAAAAATCGTAGACGGAGACCAAGAAATGAATACACTAAACAGACTCAGAAGGATGTAGGTTGCAATAGACTGGCAATGGCACCCCGAAGCTTGCACAGGATAGAGTAGCATGGAGAGCTGCATAAAAGCAGTCTCTGGACTGAAGACCACAACAACAACAAGAACAAAGATTAAATTCCTGTACCACATCTAAGTGTAGTAGAACCGAATTAAGGGATAAATCGTGTTCTGAGGGTGTAACACGTGGGTAAGGGGAGGTGGAGTTTATAAGTGTGAGGGAGGGTCGGCTGCCGGATTGTGCTCATGCACTTCCCTCCATAGGTCTGCAGAATTCCTCATTCTCTCTACAGCACTATGTCACAAAAGCAGCTACAAGGCGCTTCACAAAGTTATACTGACCTTTCCGCATCTCAACATATTTATCACTGGCGACGCAATTTTCAGACGCCCACGGGGTTGTGTAATTTCCACATAGTGCGCTAACACCACAGGAAACAGAGATATGAATTGCTAATGATACTAACGGAAGAAAAGCATATGGGCAGAATGTGCATAAATCTCTACACGCTGCTCTACAGCGCCACAGGGAAATTGATTCTCAGTCATCCTGTAGTGAATTTTTAGGGTTGTTTCGACAAAGACGCCTCCCCAGCACGAGTGCTGCTCGCTGTTCAGTTTACACACTATATCTTCGCAGCGTTTCCTTTCCTATTCTCTCATTTCGGTAGACAAAATTACTTCACTGAGCTCGTGTTTAAATAGTGGAGCTATTTTCAGTCTCTTGAGGGAGTACATATTTGCAGTTCGTAAATGAGCTCTTATGTAAAAGAGATCAAAAGCTGTAGCTGTAAACAGCCTACTACACTAAAGACCCTGCCCCAAGTATAACATGCTGTCAGAACGTATTCGACAATGTTGATGTTATTGTCTCCGCTGTCTATGGCTAGAATACGTTTTACACCTTACCAAATGTAACATCCAAATACCTGACGCGTCCCAGAGGCTTAAATTGGCTCCCTACACAACAGAAGTAGGCTACCTACGTGTTATGGAACTTTAGGGATTTCAAGTCAAGCAACGCATTACATGAGTTTACTGATCCGCATTTAAACGCGATCACTCATATCCCATCAGGCATATTGGCATCCACGTTGCAAGCTATGCTGAATGTACAGCCCACTCTACGACTGCCCGCAATTGCTCAATGGAAGAAATTTATGCAGTCTACCAGTAAATGAAGAGAAGTGCAGCAACTTTCTGGTCATTGAGTAATTCACCGCCAAGTGACTACAACATGACTATATGGGTTTACAATATACTCTCAACGACAGACAGCACCAAGATGCCACATTTACCAATCCAGTCACATTCCTACCAACACTACAGTATATAGGTCACTGATGCCGCACTTACGAATTAAGCACTTCGCAGTAGTTGTTTAAGGGAACGCGTTTTACACAAAAGCTTACTTGACAACTGCTAATAAGTACTCAATAAACTGATACTATTCCACTATATAAACACGATTTCAGTGAAGGTAATTTGTCTGCTTACATGAGACAACTGGACAGAAAATGCTGGAGAGATATAGTCTGTAAACTGTAAAACAAGCAATGCCCGTGCTGGAGGAGGTCGCCCTTTCGAGGAGAACGTTGTAAGAGGAATCTGTAAGCGTTTGTGTTATTAGCAACTCATATCTGTATTCAGTGTAGAGTTAACACCCTTGACGGAAAATAAACAACATCACTCCCCACTGGGTGTGTCCGTCCGCTCCACAGACGAACTGAGGAAGGGTCGGTATAACTTTATGCAATATCATGTAGCTGCCTTTTGTGACGTAGTGCGGTGGAGAGAACTGCGTTCTCCCTTCATTTTCCAGGCCTGTGAAGGGGAAAATTTCACCACCACAATCTGGTGACCTAAATTTTCTCACGCTTCTAATCCTCTCTCGCGGCTTTCCACCGTGTTACAGCCCCATACCAAATATTTATCTTTTAATACGGTTCTATTGCACGTAGATATGGTACACATACTTAATATTTGTCCTTAAACCACTTCATTTACTAATAAACCCCAATTTTATGCCACTTAAGCATTATTTCTAACAATCAGTGGTATTTTCACATTCTGCAGCTTGGAAACTATCAGTTCCTGAGAAAAAAAAATGGATAGGGCCTTTTTTCACTGGATGTCACAGTTTTCGAGATACTAAAGAAAAACTTTAAAAAGTTAGCTTTAAACATCATTCCACCCCAGGATTTTCGGTATATTGTTCAAGACACTCCTGCCTTCCCCCCCCCCCCCCCCCCCCCTCCGAACCCCACCACTACTATACAAGAATTTGAGACTCCACCAACTTTCCCCCAGTCTACATTATTTGGTCTTCGTTGACAGGGTTACATCCAAATTTAGGTTTTCTATGATTTCCCCAAATCGCTTGAAAGGGCATGGCCGAGTTCCTTCCCCATCCTTAACAAGACAGTCCAACAGTTTTCTCCCTTTCAAATGACCTCGATGTCCACGCGACGTTTAAAACCTAACCTTTCTTCCTATGCAAAGATGGGCAAAATCGAAATGGTGTCTTGATTTCTTGTTCACCAAAAAAGTGCGGATTGGTCCCCCATTCGGATCAATGGGAGAGGAGTGAAAAGGGAGGAGGTAACCTTGGGAAGAGGATTCAGTAGCTAAGGAAAGGGTTACATTTTATGTTTGAGGGTGCAATTTTGGGAGTCTGAATGTGGCAGGGAGCCGGCCGGGGTGGCCGAGTGGTTCTAGGCGCTACAGTCTGGAACCGCGCGATCACTACGGACGCGGGTTCGAATCCTGCCTCGGGCATCGAGGTGTGTGATGTCCTTAGGTTAGTTAGGTTTAATTAGTTCTAAGATCTAGGGGACTGATGACCTCAGAAGTTAAGTCCCATAGTGCTCAGAGCCATTTGAACCATTTTTTTGTGGGCCGGACGAAGTGGCCGTGCGGTTAAAGGCGCTGCAGTCTGGAACCGCAAGACCGCTACGGTCGCAGGTTCGAATCCTGCCTCGGGCATGGATGTTTGTGATGTCTTTAGGTTAGTTAGGTTTAACTAGTTCTAAGTTCTAGGGGACTAATGACCTCAGCAGTTGAGTCCCATAGTGCTCAGAGCCATTTGAACCATTTAGCCATTTTTTTGTGGCAGGGAAGAAAAGGGAACATCAAAAGCTAAATCTATAGACAGAGGGGGTAAGTGAAGTGAAATGGAAAGAAGACAAGGGTTTCTCATCAGACATGGAGAGTAATATCAATAACAGCGTAAAATGGCAAAATGAGAGTATGATTCGTTATGAACAGGAAGGTAGGACATAGAGCTATTTTAAACATTTCAATGACAGGATTATTTTCATTAGAACCGACAGCAAACTAATGCCAACAACAACCGTTCAGGTATTCCGACGTCACAAACACAATAAAACGTTACTTAGGGCAACTCAGTCGGCAAGAGAAGATGATAACGCAATAATTACGGGAGATTATAGCGCTGTGTAGGGGAAGGATCCGAAGACATTACGGTAGTGTATGGGCTAGTGTATGTCTAGTAGAGTACTGCGGTAACCTTCAGCTCTTAATAGCAAATACATTGTTCAAAAATCATACCAGGTGGAGATATGTGAAGTTACGGTTGAGTCATCGCCATGCTCCTGTGAATATATCCGTAGTTACACAGTTACTGTGTACCTACGAAATGTTCTGATGGTATGGTATGTGACGTCGCCTGAGACTAGAAATCCGGAGGTAACAACACACCGATCGACTGACTGAAAATAAGTGTACAAGTGTATTACTCAAAAGAGCTGCTGGTCTTTTGGTAGGTTAGGAGAGTCGCAGATGGAATAAGTTCCACAGAGTGCTCCTAGCAAGAAGCACAATTTTTGTATTTTTGAATGTAACCCATGTGTATGATTTCGATCGCCAATGACATTGATTCTTTCGAGAGCCGATCAATCTGGCCGTTCCAGAAATGAAACTCTGCTCTTACTGTTTCTTAGCAGAATCAACAACAGTTAAACTTACTTGGCACCAGCCCGACAGCTGAAGGTTCCGTGTTCTTAAGCACAAAAGTGCTGAATTACCTCTTCTAGCACTCCATTACAGAGATCTTACATTTATTCTGTCCTGCACCAAGTTGTTTGCGCAATACGGGCTTCCAGCAGGAAACAGCACTTTCTGATACTGGGTTCCACGTCTGAAATCTGGTTTCGCAGGATAGAGCGGATCAGGTTATGGTTGTGGAGGGGGCCGTAATCAGTTGCTGTTAGTTGCACCAAACACACAAACTTTTATTTTCCTAAGAACCACTTAATTACACATTGCCTTGAGAGGATCAAATTAAAACAATACGGCTGAAGGCCTAGTTAAGAAAACTTGCAATACCTCCTGGGCTGAAGGCTCAAAGCCACACAAAAAACAAGATCGGCTGAAGGCCTGAACACAAGTTATAAAAAAATTGCTTTAAAGAATACACGCGGCTGAAGGCCTTACTTTTAAAAAAAATATTTCACGTAAATACTCGGCTGAAGGGCACACACAATACATTGAACAACTCAGGGCTTAGGGCCTGGATAACAAGAATTTCAGATAGAGCAAATTTAAAAAAAAATTAGTTTTGAACAAATCAATTTTCAAAATTTTAATTTAAGATAGCTGAAGGCCTTATCTTAAAAACATATCACGTAAAAGCTCGGCTAAAGGCCACACACTGGACATTGAACAACTCAGGACTTAGGGCCTGAATAACAAGAATTTCGGATAGAACAGACTTTCAAAATTTTAGTTATTAAACACATCAATCTTCAAATTTTTAATTTAAGTCGGCTGAAGAATGGAAATCACAATCTAAAATAAACAGAACAGTGGTGCTCAGAAGTGTTCCAAGGGTTGGCCTGAGGAGATAGCTCTACCATAAGGTGAGGTGAGACAGGCAGCCAAGAGTAAGGTTAAATAATCGGATGGCAACCCGACCCAGAGACGACTGAAGGACTGCCCAACAACCTAATCAATTTCCCTTCCGCCCGACCAACGGCACGACTACGGAAAATATGAGCCGAGGGCGAAGATAACAGCAGCACTACGTCTCCCAAATTGGCGTCTAAGAACAGCCAAGGCACAATAACCACTCTTAAGAAAAAAATATGAACAAACAACTAAAAGGCTTTCAAACTACACGCCATTTCGGACAGCATCAACACGGCGAGGAAAACACACTGCCGGAAAACTACACTAACGACCAGGGCAGGTAACTGGGGCGTTAACGGCCACCAAGGCGGAAAATACCGCTGGTGCGCTTCGCTGATAAAACAGTCAATTTAATAGTTAAAGACCATACAGGAAGATGGCTGCAAAATTTCGCCGACTCCAACACACCATACGTTACTGCTAGCTGGAATGGCCCAGGAAGCAACAACCACCAATGAACGAAGAGATGTCACAGCAGTTGAGGTTTCATAGTAGGTTAACTGATTGCTCAACTTCAGTGTCCAAGTTCTGTGGGCAACGAACTTTGTAGCTCTCGCAGCTAGCGCCTCACAATCTGACCGCGCGTGCATGCCGCCAGTGGTCACAGCCTGACCTCACGCCGCGGAGACTTCCTCGCTGCTCTGTCCCAACCAACACACACCATCTCATGGAAATATAGCAGTCACAGCAGTAAAAGTATCGATAAGCACTGCTGCTGCCACTGACAGAGGCAAGTCAGCAACTCGTTATGGTAGTAACTCAGGGAGATTGCGACAAAATGCCAAAGAACAAACGGCATCAACGCGAGCCGGGCATGGCTCAACGTCATTGTTAGATCTCACTGCTTCTATTTGGGGCAAGAAGACTCCCTATGTTCAAAACAGTACAGAACAGTGTTTCTTCATTTAGGACGCAAAGACAGACAGTGTCTCTACAGCAGAGCTTGGGCCACATGCAATACACTGATCCCAGTTCCTAGTTGGCTTCTTCTTCCTCTGCTGTAGTTGCAGGGTCTGTCCTTTGAAGAGGACTGCCCCCCCCCCCCTCTAGTGTCTGAACACTGATTAACTCTCCCCTGCTCAGCTGGCCTCTGCTTGATGTGCGCTCAAAAGAATTCCCACTCCTCATTTAAACAATCATCCGCAATAAGAAATTAATAGGGAAATGTAGCAGTATAGTACTATGGTAATCACTTGTTTTAATGTTAACCATACTTGATATCTCTTTTCTAATGGTAAATTGATTTATATTGGCTGTATGTATTACTTTAATGGAGTTTTATTATAAAACGTGCCAGTTTTGGCAAAAACAGCCACACAACACGACTCCTCCCTCACTTTCAAAATTTGTGCAGATGTAATTACACTTGAACGGCGTAAGTACACCAAGGAAATGTTCATTTGTCAGGCGCTGAGTTTGTGTGCTTGTCGTGCCATGGACTGTTAGGTAAGGGAAAGAAAGTTTTTTAAGGATACATCCTACTACATAATGCAATCACACTTATTGTAATCCATCACACGTTCATAGTAACTGCTAGTGAAGACAAAAATTTTATTTCATGAAACATGATATTCAAAGGGAGCACTAGTTCACAAGTTTTTATTCAGCCTTTTAAATCAATTTTAGAATAATTGTCTACATAAATTCCTAACTCACACTCATTTACTTTATGAAATTGCGTTGCATTAATATTATCACTCATACATTAATGACTTAAAAACTAATTCAGATGCACTCCTTATTGAACACATTCATTCTTACCTTATACAATTAAATATTCGCTATCTCTCTCCCTTTTTCGCAGTATATATGTATATAGAAACACAAATAATACATATAAACGTCAAAACACGAGCAATACAAGTGCACATGTACACAGGTTATCTAAAATCTTAGTTACTGAATTTACCGGTATGCATAACAAAAGTCATATACATTTCTGTAAATGGTGGGACATAAAACGATGTAAGAATTACATTAAAGCATAAGTATATGTCAAAACACAAATCGTATGCTATCAGAACTGGTGCCAGAGACAGGGATTCGTGTGATGTTATTCTGAACGTCTTGTCCGAAAATTACTTCGAGCAGACAGGGAACCAACTAGCGAACGTAACGTTGCCTGGCAACAAACAGGACCTGACCTTCTCAAATCAGTTAACGTAGAGAAAGATGTCAGTGATCATAAGGCTGTGGTATCAACTTTGGCCAAGGGTTTTACAAGGATTGTTAAGAAAGGTAGCTGGATATTTTTGCTTAGCAAGAGTGATAGGATACAAATTTCAGAGTATCTGAGTAATCAGCATCAAATATTCAGTGATAAGGGCGAAGATATGGAGCATAAATCGAAAAATTTCAAAAACATCTTTCAGAATGCCAGAGACAAATATGTTCCAAGCAAGGTCTTAAGGGATAGGAAAGATCTACCCTGGTTTAACAGCCGTATTAGAAAACTGCTACGTAAACGAAGAGAGTTTCATCACGTACTTGAGGGAAGTCAACACCCAGCTGACAAACAAAAACCTGAATGGAGAGAAAATGGGCGTAAGGAGAGCAATAAGAGACGCGTTCATTGGCTTTGAAAGAAACATTTTGTCAACCGATCTGAGTAAAAACCCTAAGAGATTTCGATCTTATGTAAAATCAGTAATCGTTTCTAAATCCTTTATTCATTCACTCAGTGACACACTGGCACATAATGGAAGACAGCGGAGAGAAGGCTGGAATACGGTCTTCTGTCTTCCGAAGTTGTTCCAACGCGGAAGATCGTAAGACGGTCCCTTCTTTTAATCGTCCTACGAACCCCGAAACGATAGATATTGACATAATTGATCGCTAATTAGAAAATCAACTACAATCGCTTAGTAGTGAAATGGGGTTCTACAGATATTATGTGAACGAGCTTGCTCCTCTACTAGGAGCACCAGTTTGTCGTTGTTCGCTGGAGCAACGAAAGGTACCTAGCGACTGGAAGAAAGCGCAGGCCCTGCTGGCTTTCAAGAAGGACCGTAGGACAGGTGCACGTAATTATAGGACTATATCGTTGACGCCAGTCTCGTGCAGAATTATGGAACATGTATTATGCTTGAGAATGATCTGTAGAACGAAATTATCTACTACAAAAATCAACATGGATTCTGCAAACTTAGATCTTGTGAAACTCATCTCGCTCTGTTCATCCACGAGACCCATTGCCCTGTAGAGAATGGCGCTCAAGCTGATGCCGTGTTTCTTGACTTCAGGAAGGCACTTGACACCATCCCGTAATGTTGATTAGTGAAAAAAATACCAACTTATCGAGTATCGGACCAGATTGAGACTGGATTCAAGACTTCCTTGCAGACAGAACTCAGCACTTTGTTCTTACAGGTACAAAATCGACAGTTGTAGAGGTAATTTCCGGAGTACACCAATGAAATGTGGTAGCACCGTTATTGTTTACAGTGAATATAAATGATCTAGCAGAAAGCGTCGGATTTTCTTTAAGACTGTTCGCCGACGATGCGGTTATCTACAACAAAGCAGCATCGCCAGAGATGGTATAGGTTTGCAGAATGATCTTTTAGGATTGATAAGTGGTGCAGGCTCTGGCAGTTGACTCTGAAAGTTAATAAATGTAGCACACTGCTCATGCATAGGAAAAGAAACCCATTACTGTACAACTACATATCTATGACAAACTGCTAGAAACAATATAAACTCATGCTCATAAATTAAGGATAATTGCAGAATGCGGTGCCACACAACGTGGCACTACACAAAAATGGCGCTAATAGCATAGGCACATAGGTAACACACACAACACAGATCTGTAAGTCCACGGTATTGGTGATAAGTTGAGAAAACCGTCCTGAAACACATGTGCTACAAAACGCCACTGTTTCCTGCGCTTGTACCCCGACATCAATGTGGGATCTGATCGCCGTGCACACGTACACAGGCCGCACAACGGGTTGGCATACTCTCGATCAGGCGGTCGGGCAGCTGCTGGGGTATAGCCTCCCATTCTTGCACCAGTGCCTGTCGGAGCTCCTGAAGTGTCCTAGGAGTTTGAAGACGTGCAGCGATACGTCGACCGAGAGCATCTCAGACGTGCTCGTCGGGGTTTAGGTCTGGAGAACAGGCAGGCCACTCCATTCGCCTGATATCTTCTGTTTCAAGGTACTCCTCCACGATGTCAGCTCGGCGGGGCCGTGCATTGTCAACCATGAGGAGGAAGGTGGGACCCGCTGCACCCCTGAAAAGACGGACATACTGGTGCAAAATGACGTCCCAAAACACCTGACCTGTTACAGTTCCTGTGTCAGAGACATGCACGGGTGTACGTGCTCCAATCATAATCCCACCACACACAATCAAACCACAACCTCCATACAGGTCCTTTTCAAGGACTTTAAGGGGCTGGTCTCTGGTTCCTGGTTCACGCCAGATAAAAACCCGGCGAGAATCACTGTTCAGACTATACCTGGACTCATCCGTGAATACAACCTGGGACCACTATTCCAGTGACGATGTACTGTGTTTTTGACGACATGCTTTACGGGCTCTCCTGCGACCAGGGGTCAGTGGAATGCACCATACAAGTCTCCGGGTGAATAAACCATGTCTGTTGAGTCGTCTGTATACTGTGTGTCTGGAGATAACTGTTCCAGTGGCTGCGGTAAGGTCCCGAGCATGGCTGCCTGCAGTACTCCGTGGCCGTCTGCGGGCACTGATGGTGAGATATCGGTCTTCTTGTGGTGTTGTACACTGTGGACGTCCCGTACTGTAGCGCCTGGACACGTTTCCTGTCTGCTGGAAACGTTGCCATAATCTTGAGATCACACTTCGTGGCACACGGAGGGCCCGAGCTACGACCTGCTGTGTTTGACCAGCCTCCAGTCGCCCTAGTATTCTACCCTCATAACGTCATCAATATCTGTTCTTTGAGCTATTTTCAATACACAATCACCATTAGCACATCTGTAAAGTCTGCACTCTTACTCTCTGCACCGTACTCTGACATGCACCAACACATCTCTGCGTGTGTCTACTGCTGTCAGTGCCACCGTGCGACGACCGCAGGTCAAGTGCACCGTATGGTCATACCCCGAGGTGGTTTAAGCCCACAGACCGCCCACCAGAGCGTTGTTTCACCATGTATCAGCATTATCCTTAATTTATGAGCATGAGTGTATATATTAAAATATCTAGAAGTAATTACCCAGAGCGACCATAAGTGGAATGACCACATAAAACAAATAGTAGGTAAAGCAGATGTCAAACTAAGATTCAACGGACGAATATTAAGGAAATGTAGGTCATCTACGAAGGAAGAGGCATATAACGCACTTGTTCGACCGATTGTAGGTACTGTTCATCATGTAGGATTGATTGAAGAGATAGAGAAGATCCAATGAGGAGCAGCGCATTTCGCCATGGGATCGTTTAGTCGGTGCGAGAGCGTTAGAGAGATGCTCGAAAAACTCCAGTGGCAGATGTTACAAGAGAGGCATTGTGAATCACAGAGAGGTTTACTATTGAAATTTCCAGAGAACACTTTCCGGCTAGAGTCGGACAACGTATTACTTTCACCCGCATACGTCTCGCGAAGTGACCACGACGAGAAAATTAGAGAAATTAGAGCTGATATAGAGGCTTACCAACAATTATTCGCGAGTGGAATAGGGAAAGGGGGATCAGTTATTGGTACCAGAAGCAGCAATTCTTGTCTCGTAAATTATGTGTGTAGATTAGGAACAACGTAGGGCCTATAGCACTACTTTGGGAAAGCTGAGATATCACTTCCATTTAAACCAATGACTTCCCGCCAGTTACTATGAACTGTGGACTTTCTCATAAGAAATCACGGATACAGTAGCACAACTGAGAAGATATTCTGTTGGTACGCAATTTGATTAGAAGCCGCTGATGAGGAATAGTGTCAAAACACTTCCGTCGGTCTATAAATACGGTATAAACTTGAGGTCGCTATTGATACTGCTCATTACTTCGTGCGAATAAAGAGCTAGTTACGTTTCAGAGAATGGCATTTTAGGACTCCATACTTGTTATATGTCAATAATTATTTTTCTTCGAGGTGTTTCGTAATGTTCGAATACACCGTATGTTCCAAGAACCTACTGCAAATCTGTGTCAACGATACAGGTTTATAATTCAGCAGATTATCTCCATTTCCTTTCTCGCTTACCGGTGTGAATTACGAAGCTTTCCAGTCTTTAGGTACGGCTGTTACGTCTAGCTAGCGCTTGTATGTAATTGCTAGAAATGAAGCCATTTCATCAGCACACTCCCGGAGGAACGTAAATGGTATACAATGTGGACCGAAGGAATTGTCTTTGTTAAGTGACGTAAGCTACTTCACGATAACAATTGTATACACACCTAAATCACTCATGTTGGCAAACGTTCTTGATCAACATTCTGAAATATTTCGGGATACCGTATTAGGTGACTCCACTGCCATTGGTAACATTACCATTGCTGTCGAGCAGCGAAGGCATTGATTGTGTCATTCCGTTGGTACGCTTTACATAAGACCACAATCTCTTCCGATTATCAGCCGGATATCGAGACAGTGCTTCATTGTGGAAACTCTTAAAAGTATCTCGCATTGACGCACACACTAGCCTTCTGTAGTCATTATTGATAGCATGGGTGGACAGAAAACTTAACACCTGTCTCAAGTTTCTTTCTGCTAACTTACTTTCTTTCGAACATAAGTTTACGTGCTTACAACATGTGTTGGAAGCGACCAGTGCAGTAGATGCGGTAAGAACCACTTCACAATATATGACATGTATGCCTGTCACTTCTTCATTCCTCTGCACCTAGAAAAATCTAGTGGGGAACTGTCTCCTATGTAAATAGAGTATTAATGAACTGACACCTTGTTGCCACTTGCTATAGCAACAAAAACAGATAAAAATTATGGATTTCGCCGATAGCGATTTCTCATCCTTCTTGACACAGGACGTTAACAGCGAAATCGGTTCGCACACACACACACACACACACACACACACACACACACACACACACAAACACACACAAACACACCACACACACACACACACACACACACACACACACACACACACACACACACACAAACACACACACAGCAGTAATGTAGGCTGCCCAGCTCCCAGACACTTGACTTTCCACTGAATGTTGTTTTTCTGCATTCCAAATGAGGATTAGTTCCTGTTACGAAGGCAACTTCATTTATTGCTTTTCACAAGCTACTTGCTAAAGTGATGTACAAATTTTATTTCAAGAAGAGGGTTACAAAATTACATGCCACTGAAGATTGCAAACCCTGTTTAATGCTCGAAGGAAGGAAGTAAAATTACGGTTTAGCCTCCTGTCCATGATGATCATGAACATTTCATTAGAAATGGAGCATTCACTCGGAATGACAAAGGATGAGGAAGGAAATCGCCCTTGCCGTCTCTATGGAACCATCCTGCCTTTCGCTTTGAACTAAATTGGAAAATTGCGAAAAATCTAAATGTGGATGGCCGCACGGGGATTTGAACCGCCCCCTGCCCGATTTTCTTAAGGGGTACATAAAGGTAATTCAGCTGCCCCTACCGATTCGTTTTATGCAACACGCACTATTTTTATATCAAGAATGGTATCCAGACAGGCACCTTTCGATATAAATCCCCTCTCACAGCTTTGGGCAACCTTTACCAAAATGAATCATACTGTAAAAAATACAAGACAGGATTGGCCATGAGTTAAAAGGTATTTTTGGACCAAATTACCTTACTTTTGCCGTACTTATACAAACATCTCCGATCTTTCTTTGTGTAATTAGCGGTTTTGGACGTTTCTGTATGTTTATTTCGTTTATAGTGCTTGATCTTTCGTCAATGCTTCAGAAACGTTGCCTTATAAAGTGTGTTTCACCATCGGAAACAACAAAATTAACAGGAGATATGTATGATGTCCTTAGGTTAGTTAGGTTTAAGTAGTTCTAAGTTCTAGGGGACTGATGACCTCCGATGTTAAGTCCCATAGTGCTCAGAGCCATTTGAACCATCAAGATGGGAAGAGTAAAAATAACATATTTCCAGCTTATAAACTCTTAACAATTTACGAAAGATTAACTACTGTGAACGAAATAAACATGCAGAGACATGCAAAACCTATATGACTACGCCGCTAATTACACGAAGTATGATTGCAGACACTTGGGTAAGTATGGCAGAAGCAAGTTATATCTTAGTCCAGATATATCGTGTAATTCGTGGTCAATCGTCTCTCGTACCTTTTACAGTATGATTCGCTCTGAGACCGAACTTCTATCGATACGTGGTTATCGCCTGTCTGGATGCCATTCCTGATACAGATGTAGTGCGGGTTACATACAACGAATCGGCAGGGGGCAGCTGAATCACAGTGTGTGGGTGTCTGAATATGTGGTTACGAGTGCCGTGTACGCTTGCCTTGTTACTTTAACACAAGCAGTTTCCAGTATGTGTTTGAAAACTTTTAAGTCAGCATCTATAACTCCAAGCTCCCTCAAAAATCAACTTCGATCCTATTTGTTTGTGTCAGTGAACTTAATCACTGAATGTTAGCACACGGCAATGAAAAATCCTACATGCGACTAGCTTACACTAAAAATGCAGGAATATACAACTACACGACTGCTGCGAATACTTAGGCTTCTGTTCCATTGTGTGGTCCATGGATGAACAGAGACACGGTGTGTGAAAATTACTAGTTCGTTTTGATGACAACTCACTACTCAAGAGTATAAGTGCATTTACTTGTGAATACGGCATTATTTTTGGCAATCTAAAATTCTTAAGTTTTTTCAAGTAGACGACGAAAACCGACACATGCGTTCCAGCTCGACACCAACTGCATATCTGTCCATAGAGGTTCTACTTAGAAACAGACAAAATACGCCTTTACTTGTGAGCCAAAAAGCCGGTTTCACTATCAATATTCTGCACTTTTACATCGTGCCTCTTGCAGTGTACCATTTATTTTGACGTGAAATTACTATTTATAATTATAATAAATATAAATAAAATTTAAAACTGTCAGAATAATTTGGTGGTGCGTGTTATTCACTTCAGTTTTATAAGTGCATTTACTTCTGGGACAACGTATTTCTGCGATAAGTGCTCATGAAGTAATTAATGTTTTTATGTAGCTATATTCATTCAGTAGTAATTTATGTATAACTGTTCACATGCATCTAATAATATGTACCGAGGGACTTTGTCACCCTGAGTCTTCGGCACGAACACAATCATTCTGACGTACGTCATAATCAAAATATGCTATAAGATGGAAAATGAATGTGTGCAAATCATAACACATCGACACATTAGAGTTGATGGATCAGTGAGATCAATAAATGTTATTGTAATTTGATCTTCCCACAAAACGCAGAATTTAACGTGTATCTGATTTACATAGATTTCTATACGTGTTAATGTAATTAGTGTGTATGGTATCGAAGTAATTAGACAGTTCAACTAAAATAAAGCTGTGAGATTCACCATACGTTGCACACAGTTTTCTTTTCAAAAGAGCCATCTCGGAATTTCTCTTAATCGATTTAGAAGAACTATGAAATCCTGAATCCAGATAGTGTGATAGGATTTGAGAGCCGCTCCTCTCGAATGTGACGCAAAAACTCATGAGATAGGTTTATGAAAACAGAGATTTCACATGTGCCAACTATCATGACAGTTTCTGTAATTTGTCTCGATAGTTTAAATTAGACGACCACTTAGACTTTACAGCTTGTCAGTAACCAAGATGTGACTTCACTGCTAACAGTCAAAATCATCCTTAAAAATAATTTTTATAAATCATACTTAATAACCAAAGGCTAATATTAGATAACTGAAAGAGGGCGATATTTTAACAGTAAAAGTAGCTAACTGCCTCTGGGTCGTTGTTTTACAGCAAGGTGAGCAACTTCATATGAAAGCTGAAATATATACTCATTTTTAATAAATATAGAAGTTATTTTATGAACCTTTACATTGGAAGGTTAAGCTACTAGACATCTCGTGCTAAAAATAAGAAGCAGTGTATATCTTAGTGTATAAAAGTCATTCTTCCTAGTCCAGATTATTCTGTCCATGGGAGGGTTGTGAGTAAATTTCCGCTAATCGCTGAAATATAGTGTACACGAAATCGAGATGAGCTATACTGAAGATGAAAATGATTTCATAGCACTTCTGTCTGCGACGTACTAAATATACGGATAGTTTTTAAAACTGCGACACCACGAAGGTTAACAAACAATGAAATTCTGCTTACTACTTATATACAGTATATTAGGAAGAATGCATTATTTTTTTACGTTTGTTGCTATTATTGAACTGCACCCACGCTAACAGCACCACCTAGTGCGCGCAATTACTACTAGCCCTCCACTTTGCTCGTGCTCTTACCACTCATAAATACGCTCTTTGTGTATGCGAACGGGCCTCCGGCACCGTTTTGGTCTGGAGCGATATTTATAGTTTGCGATTGTGGTCTTGTTCTGCGCTGCTGTGACTTGTCACCAGCGCTCATAAGGTAACTCGAGTCTTTCATTTTCTGCTTCTGTTCTCTAGCACTCTCTCCTACCGGAGTTTTTTCCGGTCTGTTTTTATATCTGTTTTTCAGTTTATTCCTTTGTTATTGTACCTACAACTGCACCATTGTAGCAGTGCATGATAGGATCACGTCAAATGGTTCAAATGGCTCTAAGCACTATGGGACTTAACACCTGAGGTCATCAGTCTCCTAGACTTAGAACTACTGTACTTAAACCTAATTAACCTAAGGGCATCACACACATCCAAACCCGAGGCAGTATTCGAACCTGCGACCGTAGCAGCAGCGCTGTTCCGGACTGAAGCGCCTAGAGCCGCTCGGCCACAGCGGCCGGCCAGATCACGTCAGATTGATTATATTGTTGTCCTCTCTTGTACATATGGGCGTCGGATTAGCAGAACTGCCTAAGTATTTGAGAGTGCCTGAAATTTATTTTAAAAACATAGGGACTATACGCTATTAAATCGTAAGATTCATTATCATAGAAAACTTAGTTCCTGAATGTGTACATACATGGAAGTATCACTCACTATGAAACATGTCTCGAATTTTTAGTTGTCGCAGTGATGATACACGACGCAAGCATGCAACCGTTTTACAAGCAGAAATCTTCATGCTATCTCCTCTCCTTCATCATTTTCATCACTGCTTTTCTGCACACTTTTGATTATTTCTTCATCTTTTATAATTTGGTCTATCCCACAGTTTTCCTCATTCACCCACTTAGTAATAAATTCTTCATCGACTTCTCCTCCGCCTGGAATGTGTAGCATTGCTTAACACTGTAATTAACTAGCAACATTGTTGAGCACGATAATTCATTGCTGTGCGTGTCATTCTTAGTTTATCGATTAAAAGGACGGATGTGAGCCGCCGCGTTACTGAGAGACCTGAATACTGAGGGCAGGGTCAGCCGGAGTTTTGCATTTTAACCATAATGAGGTTGTGTGCAACCACGCCACTTTGGAATGGAACAACTTTTAGGAAGTACATATTATTAAGTTAGAAGGTGATTTAGAGGGGGAAAGCGTGTGGAAAACTTTGTGGACAGAGATGCTACCTTTGGCAGCAATAACTGGTTATAAAACAACACAGTGTCGTGGGAAATTGAGCTTGGATGACAGATATTACCGAGTCATTCCAATGCTGTTTCAACTCTGTGCCAGGGTTTATCAGCTGTAGAGTCTCTGCAACACATAACCAGATGTTATCGATGGGTGGGAGATCTGGAAAGCGTGCTGGGCAGATCAG
The DNA here is from genome assembly GCF_021461395.2 of Schistocerca americana. Taxonomy (NCBI): domain Eukaryota; kingdom Metazoa; phylum Arthropoda; class Insecta; order Orthoptera; family Acrididae; genus Schistocerca; species Schistocerca americana. Next base: position 743,943,942 of record NC_060122.1, on the reverse strand, counting down.
GAGAGCACGGGCAACATGCGGTCTGGCGTTATCTTGTTGATACATTACGTTACGAAAACTTCAAAGATAAGGCACAGCCACAAGCCTTGACACGACAGAGACGTAGTGGCTGCTGTCCAGACTACAGGCTATGCGAACCAGAGACGTTTCGATTTCTTCGACACTGCCACACACACACAGATATGTACATCGTGATACAGTACGCATAGTGGGGACACGTCGGAAAAGGACTACGTGATGCCACTCTTGTGTCCAGTTTTTTGTCGTTGGAGGCACCAGAGTTTGTATGTCTAGCTCTCTGTTGCCACGTATAGCCTCAGTAGGTCACCGTTCTGCCAGCCCATGGTGTTCCAAACGTCGTCGCACTATCCGTGTGGATACTTGGCTTGCTCGAACAAGGCTGTTTCCTGACACTACGCCGCCGATCGGGCCATATAACGTATCTGTCCTCTAGAGGGCTAGTAGTGTGGGGCCATTGAGCTCCTGAATGGAGTTATGGCCCTTCTAAACCCATCGATTCCCTATACCCAGGACAGTCGTGGTAACCAAACAAATGCGAGCAGCAACACGGAGCAAGTCAGGAAGAAAGGTGTATGCTTTTAGTGGTGTTAGTATTAGTCTTTCTCATTAAAAAAAGTCACATGAATATACGCCCTCTTCTTAACAGTTTCCGAGAAAACTAATAGTCAGACAAATGCAGGTGATAGTAAATGAAACATTGTGATCCAACATTTTGTTTAATCGTGTACATTTGTGCACAAAAGATGTTCAAGAATTCCACCGTCAACTGCATTGTGTTTTGCAGCTCTAGTAGGCTGCTCCTGTGTTGCTGGTCTGAGCTCCTTCGTATGGTCTTTTACTTGAACACATGCGTCGAAAACACGAGCGAGAAGTTCCATGAAGTAAGGAATGTATCGGCAGTTGTTTCCGTCGAAATGTCCGTAATTGGAGTAGCATCAGTGCAGCTTGAGTACAAGTCAGTTGCCGTGACGACATATCGAAACCCTACCACTGGATCAACGTGTACCTACGCTCAGTAAAGGGACACTGCGTTGCTTCGGTTGTATTCGCATGTCGGTGCGGGTGAAGGACATGCGACTGACGCCCGTGATTTACAAACAATTGCACGATTAAGAAAAGGCCATAAGTTCATTTGAAGGATTTTGTTGAGAATCGCCAATTCTATCACCCCTCAAACCATATATCTTTCCTCTTGACTCATCCTGTATAGTATAGTGATTGACTGTGGTCTTGATAGACCACACTCGTACCACTGTCGAGTTTCGAAAAGTGGTGGTAGGTGTTTCTCATTTTTTAGAGTTCCGTATCTTAATCAGTAAAAACGGAACCCTCAGAAGACCACTTTGTTCTCCATCTGTCTGTCTCTCTGTCTGTCCGACTGTTAAGACCCCTCCTTCGCAGGAACAATTTGAGGTATCGAGCTGAAATTTACGTCACATATTGAGGTCAAAAATCCTATACCGATGTGAAAAATTAAAACTTCTAAGTTAATGTAATCAAAATTTATTACCATTTGTTTCACATATTTCGATACTTGCAAACTAACACATCAACACCTATAGGCTACTTCCAGTTGACATAGAATCATTGAAATTGACAAGTAAAGAAAAAAATCCAAAAATTATTAATTTGTAAATATATCACATAAGAACATATTTGTTTTAATATTTTTCCCCGCCAGTCTGTCTGTTAAGACTCCTTTTTCTCACGAACTGGTAGAGGCATATCGTTGAAATTTATACATCGAATACTAAGGTGTAAAAATGTAAACTTCTAAATCAATGCAGTATCACATATTTTGATACCCGCAGGTACGCTACCAAACCTGTAGATGAACTGTCCATAAGCACGTCGGCCCTCGTGGTCTAGTGCTGTGTTTCGCCTTACGCGTCGAGCGAGCAGGTTTTTCCTACTTCCGTCCGTATAGCAACGCCGCATGTGTCGCAAATTTTTGTGTACTCTGTCTTGTGCGTGTATCGGCCGCTTTCATTCCGTTCTTGCCCAGAGGAGTTCGTTGTCGGTTTGCTCGCTGCCACCGCCATTACGTCTGTCGAATCTCCCAAGAAATTCTTCGTCGGGGTACCTTTCGTTGCAGCTTTGATAAGAAGCTGCGTCTTGTGCAACCGGGCTCTCTAGAAATTCACGATTGATTGGCTGATACGATTCGAGTTACATCTGGTGCTGCTTATGTTGATTCTCATTTGTATGCATCTTCAGAAGAATATTCCCTTACTCCTGAATGGTTGCGGTTACCGGATGCATGTTACGTATGCAGGGTAGAAGGAATCTGCTTCATTTGTAATTTGTAATGGAAGAGTCTATCTCAAATTCAACTGTCCGCTCTGTTTTGCGGTTTTGAAGTCATCCTCTGAAAAACTTCGTCCGTTGACATTAGCTGAATTAGTACCTTCGCGATCTGCTGGCAGCAGTTCTCCAGCTTTAGAGGACGTTGGGGAGACATTGTCCCCCACTCCACGCAACTTTCCGCCGTTACCGGCAACTTCAGAGGCGGCCCCTGTTGCCGTTAAGGCGCCGGAACTGGTAGCACAATTTAAACACCGGCTGACTCAGGATGGTGAAGATTTACAAGTCCCCCCCCCCCCCCCCCCTCCAATCATCATTCTCGCCACTCCGAGAAAGTGTGATGGAAGGTACATCATAAGTGGTGACGCTTTGAATACTGTTCTTGTGTCGCCAGGAATGACGAGGCTGGTTCCTTTTATGTTGAAATGAATGTTGCACCTGTGTCCTCTCCTGCACCTCTAGGAACGTCTGGTCGAGTTGTTTCCGATGATTTAACAGAAACATCGTCTACTGTTCTGACTTTCCAGTGTTCTGGTGAAAAGCCATCCATTCTTCAATCTGATACCATGAAGAACAGGTTACTGCGGATTCCCTTCCGAGTATCCTGATGCTGCAGACAGCTTCAGACGCTGCATTGCCTCCCTCTTCTTAATCTGATGATGATGTTCATCGCTCCTGGTTATGTTTCTCTCATTCAGTTGAGTGAAGTGTGGATGCCTTCCTCCCCGCAGTGGATCTTTATGAGCCCTCTACCCTTCCGCGTCGAAAAGTTGTATTGTCACGGTGTGGTGTGAAACAACGTCTTCACCATGAGCGTGCAGCGTCGCGATGAAAAAAAAAAAAAAAAAAAGCATGGGATCTGCTCCTTCCAGTTGAGGGGATCGAAATCCTTTACCTTCGTCTCCGCAGCCTGCCTGTGCTGGGGAGGCAGGACGTGATGTGTAAATTCTTTTCTAGTTCTACTCTCATGCCTAATGCAGATGCATAGGTTTCTTATCCTAAACGTCAACAGGATAAGATCCCCATTACGGCTAGCTGCATTACAACAGTTTATTTATGATTCCAGGCTGATGTTGTGTGTTTGCAAGAAGTGTTATTTGATGTGTTTTTTTCTGCCTGGGTATTCTATGTTCTTTTCATGGTGCGCCAGAAAGTTCTACTGGCGTGGCGGTGCTTTATAGGGACGGTATTCTGTTGACAGACTTTGAAATACTGAATGACGGTCGAGGTATAGGGTGTCGTTTTTATGATTTCGCCTTAATTTTTCTGTATGCTCCATCTAGATCTAAGTTCAAATGTTTGTGAAATCTTGTGGGACTTAATTGCTAAGGTTATCAGCCCCCAAGCCTACAAACTACTTAACCTAAATTATCCTAAGGACAAACACACACACCCATGCCCGAGGGAAGACTCGAGCCTCCGCCGGAACCATCCGCACAGCCCATGACTGCAGCGCCTGAGACCGCTCGGCTAATCCCGCTCGGCGTCCCCCATCTAGATCTGGTGGTACATATGCGCTTTTATGAGGATAACTTCATTTACTTACCTCGTCAAAATCCACAAAACATTTTGATAGGAGGACATTTCAACCGCGCCTTTCGTCCTGTGGATCAGACTCCCAGCTATAACTATTGTTGTAACCTTAATAATATAGTGGCGTCTTTGAGTCTACAGGATGCTCGGATCCGCAAATATCCCACATTATTGCGTGTTCCGTATTTTAAAGCTACTTATGGTAGTCGATTGGATCGTTTTTATTTACCTGCTTCGCTATGTAGCCAACTTTTGTCAATTAGCGTAATTCCTGTCAGTAACATTGTGCTGTTTCAAAGAGTCTTAACCACGTCCCGCAGCGGATACATCAGTCTCGCCCTAATAGGAAGCTAAGTATTTTGCATCTGTGGGACCCATCTCTGGATGATATCATTCCTGCAATATGACAGCGGGCAATCCGTTCCTTCACTTGTGGAATGGTGGGTTGCCATTGCCAAACCTCGGCTTCGCAACTGCAATCATGCGCTGTAGCGCTTGTAAAGCAGATGAAATGAGGAGGACTCGGGAATTTTATTACGCTGCTCTGCGTGATCCTTATGACCTCCTGCAACTTAGGACTACAAACAATGTAGATGGTCTTCGTTTGCGATCTCAGCCACGTTCGATTCTCCGTGATGAGTTGGCGTCTCTGCATCATCTCATTCATTCGGCTTCGACAGCAGTCTCAAAGCATGTGTCTCACTACCATTCGCTCTATAGACGGACGTGAGGGTCATCCCAACCTGATATATTGCACTATCGTTCCGGATTTTTTCCGATCTTTACACTAGAGTGGAAGTCGCTGATTTTACTTCCCTCCTTGACAGTGTTGTTATACCAGCTCTCCGTGAGGAGTTTTTGGCAGATTTTCAAAGTGATGAGATATCTGACACTCTACTTCGCTCTCCTTCCTGCAAATCGCGGGGTTTGGATGGGCTTGCCAAGAATATAAGTTCGGTTTTGGCCTCTTATAGGACATACAATAACATCTACGCAGAAAGAAGTAGTACAAGGGGGGACACATCCCGCCCTCCTTTATGGTCGGAAAAACTTTATTAATTCCCAAAAAAATGGGAAGTCTGTCCGCAGATCAGGTCCGACCGCTAATGCTATTCAGTTTTGATCATAAAATCGTAGCGCGGGCGATAACTAGCCGCTTGTCGATTTTACTTGCAGGCACTGTCGCACGTTATCGAAGTTGTCTCCGCGTCGTACTCTCCTGACTACCATTGCTGGATGTCGCGATCTTATCTCGATTGCTTCCCCTGTCCTGTGTTGGGAGCTTTACATTTATTGATTTTAATCGTGTGTTTAACCGAGTTACTCAAAATTTTCTGTTGTGATCGTTGACGACTGTTGGTTTTAATGAGGCCGCACGACAGATATCCACTCTCTAATTACTGGTATTAAGGAGTCCGTTGACGTGAATGGTCGTGTCCCCCCCCCCCCCCCTTATAAAAGTCTGTCGAGGTGTCCTACAGGGGAATCCCCTTTCTATGTCGTTATTCGTGCTATTTCTGGAACACTTAGTGCGGCCCATAGTTGCTCGACTGGGTCGCTTGTCGTTATTGGAAGAAAGGTTCACCGTTCGCGCTTATGGCGATGACGTTATCGTACTTCTTCGTACTCATAGCGACGTACTGGTCCTTAAGAACGTTTTGGATGCGTTTTTTCGTCGTATGGGAGCACCGATTAACGACTGGAAGTGTCGGTTACTCAATTTGAGGGAATTTGACACTATTGAGTTTCCATGGGCTGTGACTATCACCCGCAAGCGATCTTTGGGTGTTATAACTGATCGTTGTCTGGTGAAGATGACTACGTTACATTAGAAATCACAGATGTAGCCAGGAAGAAGCGTTTCGCTTTCTACGGCACAAGGATGGACCAAACAAGACTAACCAACCGACAGAATTCAAGGAGCGATGCCTGAACACAAGCGTCTCTTCCTCTAGTTACTTCATAAGGTTAGGACCTTGGAAATTTATGTGTTGAGCAAGGCATTCCCTTTCTTGCGATGATATCCAGTAAGCCACAACGATTATCTGGAAAATTTACCTGACGAAACTCTGTTTTTCGGGTGGGCTATGAGGTTATGGCGAGGCCCCGTCTGATGGGAGGTTTGGGCCTCCCTGACGTTCGAGCCAAGGCTTCTGCTTTGTTTCTTCGACGCACTGTTTTAATGTGTCTTCGCGTCCCCCAGTCACTTGCAGCTCGCCTTTTTGCCTCTCTCCGACCCGCGAGCTTATCCTCTCCAATATACACTCCTGGAAATTGAAATAAGAACACCGTGAATTCATTGTCCCAGGAAGGGGAAACTTTATTGACACATTCTGGGGTCAGATACATCACATGATCACACTGACAGAACCACAGGCACATAGACACAGGCAACAGAGCATGCACAATGTCGGCACTAGTACAGTGTATATCCACCTTTCGCAGCAATGCAGGCTGCTATTCTCCCATCGAGACGATCGTAGAGATGCTGGATGTAGTCCTGTGGAACGGCTTGCCATGCCATTTCCACCTGGCGCCTCAGTTGGACCAGCGTTCGTGCTGGACATGCAGACCGCGTGAGACGACGCTTCATCCAGTCCCAAACATGCTCAATGGGGGACAGATCCGGAAATCTTGCTGGCCAGGGTAGTTGACTTACACCTTCTAGAGCACGTTGGGTGGCACGGGATACATGCGGACGTGCATTGTCCTGTTGGAACAGCAAGTTCCCTTGCCGGTCTAGGAATGGTAGAACGATGGGTTCGATGACGGTTTGGATGTACCGTGCACTATTCAGTGTCCCCTCGACGATCACCAGTGGTGTACGGCCAGTGTAGGAGATCGCTCCCCACACCATGATGCCGGGTGTTGGCCCTGTGTGCCTCGGTCGTATGCAGTCCTGATTGTGGCGCTCACCTGCACGGCGCCAAACACGCATACGACCATCATTGGCACCAAGGCAGAAGCGACTCTCATCGCTGAAGACGACACGTCTCCATTCGTCCCTCCATTCACGCCTGTCGCGACACCACTGGAGGCGGGCTGCACGATGTTGGGACGTGAGCGGAAGACGGCCTAACGGTGTGCGGGACCGTAGCCCAGCTTCATGGAGACGGTTGCGAATGGTCCTCGCCGATACCCCAGGAGCAACAGTGTCCCTAATTTGCTGGGAAGTGGCGGTGCGGTCTCCTACGGCACTGCGTAGGATCCTACGGTCTTGGCGTGCATCCGTGCGTCGCTGCGGTCCGGTCCCAGGTCGACGGGCACGTGCACCTTCCGCCGACCACTGGCGACAACATCGATGTACTGTGGAGACCTCACGCCCCACGTGTTGAGCAATTCGGCGGTACGTCCACCCGGCCTCCCGCATGCCCACTATACGCCCTCGCTCAAAGTCCGTCAACTGCACATACGGTTCACGTCCACGCTGTCGCGGCATGCTACCAGTGTTAAAGACTGCGATGGAGCTCCGTATGCCACGGCAAACTGGCTGACACTGACGGCGGCGGTGCACAAATGCTGCGCAGCTAGCGCCATTCGACGGCCAACACCGCGGTTCCTGGTGTGTCCGCTGTGCCGTGCGTGTGATCATTGCTTGTACAGCCCTCTCGCAGTGTCCGGAGCAAGTATGGTGGGTCTGACACACCGGTGTCAATGTGTTCTTTTTTCCATTTCCAGGAGTGTATGTTGGTAGGATAAACAATAAATTAAGGCATATTCGTGGATTCTTCCTTGATGTCAGTTGTTTGGGGGTTGATACTTTTTCCCAGTAGTATCTCTCTGTCAAAACGGCGTTATGTCGCCGAACATTTCCAAATCGCTCTTCCACTATGGGGTTCCTATCGCCAGAGACAGACTGGAAGGTTATTTGGTCCAATGTCAGCCTAGCTATTTTTCCGATGGAAGTGGCGTCCTCGTGGTACCAAGTCTTTCACAACCTTCCCCCCACCAACGTTCGACTTTTTTGCATTGGCCTTAGCCAGACAGACCGATGCAGTCATTGCCATGAAACGGGTACATTATGTCAAGGGTTGGTTGCCTGTTGACACAGACATTGGAATTGACTCCGCTGACAATTGGCCTTTCATTCCAGGGCGACGGGAGCGACAGCCTACGGTGAGATTCTCCTGCGTCCCGAATATACTCTATCTGGTATTTAATCGTCAAGGAATTGAATTAAGTGTAGAATCCCTTCTCTGTTCGAATGTTTCATTTTTCTTCTTTTCTTCTTTTGGTAAACTTGACGAACAATTTAAAAAAAATCATAGTGTTGAATTAACAGCTGGACCTCTTGGTATTTTCTTTACGGTTCCTCTTCAGGTGCCCTCCCCCTCCCCCCCCCTTTTATTTTTTTATTTACTTTCTCGGCTACAATGGACCACTCTACTCAATGTTATGAATTAGTTTCTTCTGTTTTTCGTTGGCCAAATACTGTTTCATTCTTTCAGATCTCCTCATCCGAAATCACTCTTCCCATTATCTGTTTGTTAATTTTTATTGATAATGTGATATGTTTCTCCTGAAGTATCTTGAGTGAGTCCGTCTTGCCTTTCAATCCACCATCGTAATCTGTAACTTCATCATGTCCTCCTCGATCTCTGCGATCCACCTAACGCTGCTCTTATTTTTCCATCGTTTCTTAATTTTTCTCCTACTAATTCTATTTTCTGTTGTCCTCATCAAATGTCCTATGAAAGAGATTCGTTTCTTTTTATTTTACTTGCCAATGGTTCTATTTCTTCAAAAACTGTTCCATTTGATGCTAGTCTCCAAACTCCATCTTTTTGATATTTTTTATTTATACATGTTCTGAAAATCCTTCTTTCTATTTTCGTTTATCTACCTATAGCATCGGGGCAAGGCCTCTCGGGACCCGACCTCTGTCCAACAAGTCTCCACCCACCTTAAAACTGCGTCCGTTCTCTCCTGCTTACAAGGAGGGGAAAAAAGCGGTAAGGCGAGTGCCTGAAAACCGAAAGGTCGCGGCATTGAATCTCGATCGAACCACGGATTTTTCAGCCTTCGTCTTAACCCAGCCTACACTTCTCAACAATGTGAGGAGTCACCAGAAACAAAACGTTGTTCGGATTCCACAGTAAATTGTAGGTCCCATTTCCCCTGTTGGATAATTGGGATGAGTTAGGGACACACAAGTCGCCGAAGCGGTGTCCAGTGAAACGGTTTACCCCAAGCCGTTGAGGCACAGTAAATTATTATTATTATTGATATTATTCTTATTATTCTTTCGAAATGGCTAGCTAAGGACCACGATATTCAACTTTTCAGCCTGGAGAGGGACTTGGTATTTACCCAGTAATCCCGCATTCCCTGTTTCTCCTTTCTCTCCTTTGTCCAACGGGAGCTGTTGTTTTTACTGGGTGATCTGTCCTCATACCTCTTTTCTTTTAGTATCCTTCTGAGAAGTGCTCGGTTTCTAATGTCACTTTCAGTTCCTGGATGTCTTTCTTGACTTCTATCAGCCATGATGTCATGGTCTTCCTGCTCTTCCAGTAGTTGAGAAATCGGTTGGTTAGTCTTGTTTGGTCCATCCTTGTGCCGTAGAAAGCGAAACGCTTCTTCCTGGCTACGTCTGTGATTTTCTCAATGATTGTATAGCTCCTGGTCTGATTGTCTTCTGCAATCAACATCTGTTTTGACCAGTTCCAGAATTTTTCACAAGATCTTCCTCTCCTGAATCTTTAGTTTACCTATCAAGCCTTTCCTTTTCAGATTCAAGCATTGTGAGGCATATAGGGCTTCAGGGCAGATAACTGTTTGGTAGTGTTTTAGTTTGGAATTGCGAGATAGGCTTTTTTTATTATAGATGTTCTTGGTTAATCAATATGCTACTTGTAACTTAATAACCCGAGTTCTTAGTGCTGTTTCTTCTGATAGATTACGTTCCAAACATTCTCCTAGATACCTGAATCTGTCAACTTTCTCAGTTTGACCTTGTTCCAGCTGTAGTTCACTGGGAGTATCACTGATGTTGGTGAGGTATTTTGTCTTTTCTAGTTACAATTGAAGTCCTACCTAGGCAGCCTGGAGTTTGAGCATACTGAGCTGCTTTGCTGCTACCTGCACTGAGCTTGCTATAAGTGCCAGATCATCTGTAAAAGCTAAACAGTCTACTACTGGTCCCTTCCGTTTGTGCCCCAGGTAAATACTGTTCGGTATATATTGTACTTCCATTTCTTTTCGCCAGTCTCTAATCACCTTGTCCAGTGCACAGTTGAAGAGAAGAGGTAAAAGTCCATCTCCCTGTCTAGCTCCTGTCTTTATCTCAAAGCTTTCTGAAAGTGTTCCCCTGAACTTTACTCGTGATCTAGTGCTACTCAGAGTCTTTTGAATAAGGTTCAAATGGCTCTGAGCACTATGGGAGTTAACATCTGAGGTCATCAGTCCCCTAGAACTTAGAACTACTTAAACCTAACTAACCTCCCCGAGGCAGGATTCGAACCTGCGACCGTAGCTGTCGCGCAGTTCCAGACTCAAGCCCCTAGAACCGCTCGGACACATCGGCCGGCTTTTTGGATAAGGCTGTGGGTTTTCTGATCCAGGCCCGTTTCCTGCAAAATTCTCATAAGAGTATGTCTGTCGATAGAATCGTATGCTTTCTAGAAGTCCAGGAAAGTAACTACATACTGTTTATTCGTTAGTTAGCTCTGACTTAATACTGACTACAAGTAAGGATCTGTTCAGCACAAGAACGTCCTCTTCTAAAACCACCCTGATAATCTGCAAGTTTTGGGTCTAATTGAAGTTCGGCTCTGTTCAATAATGCCTTAGATAATATCTACAATAATAATAATAATAAAATATCTGGCCTCATTACTAAAGCCGTATGTGGGTAAGTATTGCCACCATATACGTAATTCCGAGGATTTTGTCAGTCGTTTGAAGGAAGTTAAGCTTAGCAGCTCGGATTTGTTAGTCAGCTTTGATGTGGTCTTACTTTTTACCAAAGTGCCTTTAATGGAATCATTACATCTTATTGGTAACTTATTCAGTGCAGAAATGACGGCCTTGTTTGAACATATACTCTCCTCAACGTACTTTTTATTCAATGACGAATTCTTTGAACAAACAGACGGCGTCGCCATGGGGAGCCCTTTGTCGCCTGTGGTAGCTAATCTCTTTATGGAGAACTTTGAGGAGAAAGCACTTGAGTCTGCTGTTTTAAAGCCTACGGTCTTCTGGCGGTACGTAGATGATACTTTTGCTGTATGGCCTCATGGCAGACAGGAACTGGAGAAATTCCTTCATCACTTAAACTCATTACATGAGAACATCAAATTTACGATGGAGATTGAAAAAGAGGGCACTTTACCATTTCTAGACGTGCTAGTACGCCGTAAAATTGATGGGTCATTAGGACATTCTGTGTACAGGAAACCGACTCACACAGATCTGTATCTGCAGGCGTCAAGCTGCCATCACCCAGCACAAACAGCCGGTGTTCTCAGTACCTTAATACATCGAGCGCATATAATATCGGATGATGAAAACCTCCACGCAGAATTAGAACACTTGGAGAAGGTTTTCAAAGAGAATGGCTACACTTCTCGCCAAATAAGGAAGGCCACGCGCAACTATCATAACAAGAAGCAACGCACTGAGAACGCTGATTACGACTTTAAATCAACTGCGTTCCTTCCATACGCCGGGAATGTGTCTTCGAAAATAGGCCGATTACTGAGAAAAATAAAATCAAGGTTATCTTCCGTCCACCAGCAAAGAACCGGGCCCTGGTTGGATCCGTTAAAGACGATTTACAACTGAAGAAACATGCGTCTACAAAATTCCCTGTGAATGTGGCTCTGCATATATTGGCCAGACGACAAGAACTGTCCATGAACGATGTATAGAACATGAAAGATACACCCGTCTGCGGCAACCGTCAAAATCGGCAGTAGCAGAGCACTGCATTTCATTGGGACTTTCAATGGAATACAATGGAACAAAAATTTTAGCCCCGGTTTCCGGTTTTTGGGATTCCGTAATCAAGGAATCAGTGGAAATACGTCTTGCCAATAATCTTATAAATCGTGACAACGGCTTTCAGCTGGATAAAAATTGGAATCCTGTTATTAAAATTATACAATCACAGCGGAATCGACAGTGTCATTCGATACTCAATGACTAGATGAACCTTTTTTTTCACCACCAAGGGCAGCACGTACAACTCGGCTATGCCGCGCATGTCAACACCTGACGCATGCGCTGTAGGATGCCACTACATTTCGCATGCGAGAGATTCGCCATAAATACCGCGACTGCACCTGGGCTCTTCAGTAGTTGTGTACTCACCTGATGATGGCCGGACGTCTCTGGGCCGAAATATCGTGGCAGAATGTCGACGTCGATCCTGCTGCATACCCGGAAATTATTAGACGAAGAAATACGCCGGGAAAATTTCAGAAGTCACAATAATAATAATTATTATTATTATTACCTATGTACATAATTTTGTTCAGAACCCGCAGAGCGTGAGTCCTAGTTGCTATCGTCCTTTATTTTCCTTTATTCACAAGGCATAACACTAGCTTCTCACAAACGACTAATATTCAGATGAGATTTCTGAATGAGTAACCAGCCGCGCAATCTTTCTTTGTATGTAGTTCATGCGAGTTTTGACGTTTTTTGCGTGCCGTCTTCTGGTGTTGCAATTTTAATGGATATTAGTGTATACTTGAGGGAGCCATTGTCCAAAAGGCGACCAGCCATAGGCACGTTCTACATATGCTTCTACTTCTTTTTCATCATTATCCCTCATCGTTTTATAAGACACGACGGATATGAATGTAATTATATATTTGCGTTCCATATACCTTCATAATTTATTGCACCCATCTAGTTTCTGAAAATATGCGAATGTGTGTACCATAACATGTAACACTCTAGTGTCATCTGAAGCTTAAGCCTTTAAGTCTAGCAAGCAGTTCTATGATCATACTTTTTACACCAATTTTTATCCTTTCTTCTGGAAAACACTGTCTATTTTCGTAGTAATTTTCCACTTACCTGTGTTTCTTGTTTACCTTATTTGCAAGCGATATGCAACTGTGCGTGAAGAAAAAAAAACAAAAACAAAGCCCTCGTAATCGGTAGCAAATAAAGTACATAACTAAAAGAACTAAGTGGAAAATTAGCCCGAAAATTGCCGGTATTCTCCAAAACAAAGTAAAGTAATCCAGCAGTACAGAAGCAACAAGGAAAAAAACTTTTATGTTTTGTTTGTCGATGTGTAATGTTTATATTATGTATTGGCCCTACGTCAAATCTTCTCATTCTGAATTATGATACATTATGCCATTTTCTGTGCTCCTTAAGTTTTCCGTTTCCGTATTCGTAAGAAATGCTTCTATCCATGCTAGTGATCTGTTTCCGTCGAACAAAACTCAGCTCATTCTATGAAATAACAGCATAAGATGCAAGAAGCCACATAAAAAGACGAACGTCGGCTTTGTAACAGTCAAATGAGATGAAGATAGCTTCAAAATGTCTGAAACACTATAATGAGTCATTTAAAACAAGAGGATTTTATGACTAAAGGCAACGTATGTACGGGGTAATCAGAAGCAGTCTGGAAAGCTTGTAAAGGTATGGCAGGGGGGGGGGGGGGGGTTTGAGAGATCATTGTTAAAAAAATGCCATTCATTGCGCCTTTAATTAGCACTGAAGTCAGGTAATCACGCCGTTGTGCGTGGTGCAAGCTCAAGCGGCCAATCAGAGACGGTGTCGCCAAAAGTGCTCTTAGTTTGGTTTCCTAAAACCGAACAGGACAGCGATACAAAAACGAGACTTGGGGCGCGTAGCAAGGATCGAACCCGAGCCAAAGGCTCAGCAGACGCTTGTACTATCATCTACGCTATGAGTTCAACTGACACTAACAGCCTCTGGCCGGGCAGCTTGAATTTGTGCGCACAATGGTTCAAATGGTTCAAATGGCTCTGAGCACTATGGGACTTAACAGCTGTGGTCATCTGTCCCCTAGAACTTAGAACAACTTAAACCTAACTAACCTAAGGACATCACACACATCCATGCCCGAGGCAGGATTCGAACCTGCGACCGTAGCAGTCGCGCGGTTCCGGACTGCGCGCCTAGAACCGCGAGACCACCGCGGCCGGCTGTGCGCACAATGGCCTGATTGGATAGTTAGCTCGGACACGTAACAACGTATGGAATTTTTTTTGTCAGTAATTATTTCTCAGCACAAACTACCCTGCAAAACTCTTACAAGCTTTTCAGACCGTTTCTGATTATGCCATATATACATACATTCTTTGAATTATTACAGTCATGTTTATTTTCAACTTAACAGATAAGGTTAAGTAACACTGTTGTGCTTTTTAGCCCTAGCAGTACCAATGCGTTTTCCATAACGAGTATTACCATGGGAAGGGGTACTTTGTTCCCACCCAAATAAAAATCCAAAAAATGCAGGTAAAATCAAAATATTGGCTATGACCTTCATAAGGAAAACTGACATCTACTACTAAGACTTAAATTTTTGGGCTAAGTTTAAATGGAGAATGAAAAACATTTCTGGAACCTGATAGAATAATTCATTAAAAGCATTTTTTTTTTCAAAACTTTAAAATATAACTGACAAGGTTCCAATGTTTTCAAAAGGTGGGCATAATATACCCTTCAATCCACGCCCGACCTCCGTATTGTGAGGGTTAATGCATGCAGCAATACGATAGCTGACGGTAACAGCTCATGCGAAAAAATATTCAGTACAAAGTACTGGAAGCACTCTCTGTACCTTGGTGGCAGAATAAGGGACGTATGAGGTCTTTTCGTGAATGTTACTGATCGGAAAAGTCTTTGAATGAAAGCGCAGATTACTCCTAAAGAATAAATCTTCGTAATTGAATGTTAGACCAGGGCATAGAGCTAAGAGGCAAGAAAATGCCAGACGAACGCAAGTTGCACAGTGTCGCCAGAACTGCTCCTGACACAACAAGTAAAAGCGAACTCTCCAGCTATAATGTCGTTTTCCCCTTTTTCTCAATCCACCTCTCTTTTTCCTTTCACAGTCGTGTGGGGAGGCACTTCGCTATATTAGTTGTTTTGTCACAAAATAAAAGGAAAAAAATTATTATTATCTCCTGAGTGCGAAGCTCTTTTCTTTTTGGGGGTGGAAAAAAAAGAAAAAACTTCCAGATCAAAAGACCAGACAGTTCCTCTTCGGCATATACGAAATAAAAGTTTGTGCTGAGAGACAAACACAGGGGTGCCAGGAAATGGAACAAGTTGGGGCCTAACACGGTCTGAACAAGGCTCCCCATCCCCGCCTTCCAGCACTGAGCCGGCCTTTGTGTTGTGCAAAAGGGCAGACCGCCCCCTCCCCCTTTTAAATATTTGTGCCGACTGCGCCCCCCGGCCACGGGCGACAGGTATTGTTCGTGCGGATTCTGCGAGGAGAAAGTTTGGCGGCATCGATTACACGCCCCAAGAAAGCCACTTCAGGCAGAATTGGTGTCCCCCTCCCCCACCGCACCCTGCCATGCCCACTACCAGCTTCCCCACCCTCTTGTCTTCGGCCGAGTTTCGAGGAGGAAATGAAAATTTAAGCGCCCGCTTTATTTCTTTCTAAGCACAGCATCGTAATAATTCAGACTGTATACTGTAAGACTCGAGGGCGCTGCAGCCAAGTGCAGCTTCCTTGAAAGGCATCAGCCATCCGCAAGGTGAAAGTCTCTCCGCGATGATAAGGGCACGGAACGGTGTATACAGCCGCGGGCTAAAAATGTTCGGGGCTGTGCTTCATCTCTATTACAGTTCAGAAAAAACTCTCTCTCGCCACGCAGTGTTGTCTACAAAATAGAAAGTTCTGCAGTGTCACCATCTGCTGCTTAGTGTCATGACCCTTACCTTCCGATGTATTCTAGTTTACTTCACCTTTTTAACCAGGGAAGCAACCTATATTATTAATCGTCAACAAATATCATTGCGCATATATTGTTACGTTTTGTGATTAAGAATGGGCGGCAGGTGTGGCCGAGCGGTTCTAGGCGCTTCAGTCTGAAACCGCGCGACCGCTACGGTCGCAGGTTCGAATCCTGCCTAGGGCATGGATGTGTGTGATGTCCTTAGGTTAGTTAGGTTTAAGTGGTTCTAAGTTCTAGGGGACTGATGACCTCAGATGTTAAGTCCCATAGTGCTCAGAGCCATTTGAACCATTTGATTAAGAATGAGGCAAAGCTAATCTCATTTACAGGATAAAACTCCAATAAAAACAGTTGCGATCACTTCTCTTATTTACATGTTTTGTGTCGCCAGTAACTGTGCTGACGATTTTTATTTTATTTTATTGGTTTATATTTCTAGAGAACTTTACTTTCCCGTCGTTTTACACAGATTTATTCATAAGACCAATCTACTATTTCATTACAGAAATATTTCGACAATACTAAGTAATACATAGAGCAAGGAAAGGTTTCTGAAGCAGAGAAATTTGTTAACATTGAGTATAGGTTTAAGGACCAGGAATTCCTTTCTGAAAGTATTTGTATGGAGTGTAGCCATGTATGGAAGTGAAACGTGGACTATAAATAGTTCGGACAAGAAGAAAATAGAAGTTTTCGGAATGTTGAGCTACAGAAGAACGCTGAAGATTAGATGGGTAGTTTGGACAAGAAGAAAATGGAAGTTTTCGAAATGTTGAGCAACAGAAGAACGCTGAAGATTAGATGGATAGATCACATAACTAATGAGGAGGTATTGAATAGAATTGGGGAGAAGAGGAGCTTGTGGCACACCTTGACTAGAAGAACGGATCGGTTGGTAGGACATATTCTGAGACATCGAGGGATCACCAATTTAGTATCAGAGGGCAGCGTGGAGGATAAAAATCGTAGAGGGAGACCAAGAGATGAATACACTAAGGAGATTCAGAAGAATGTAGGCTGCAGTAAGTACTAGGAGATGAAGAAGCTTGCACAGGATAGAGCAGCATGGAGAGCTGCATCAAACCAGTCTCAGGACTGAAGACCACGACAACAACAAGGACATTTTAGCGGAAGAACGTCTCGAACGTGAGCAAAAGGAAAGACAGGAACGCCTTGAACGCAGGGAACAGGATCGTGATGCTCAGTTCCTGGCAAAAATGAATGAAGCAGTGAAGGAAACAAAAGAAAAATTCGGAGTAGGTATTAAAATCCATGGAGAAGAATTAAAAACTTTGAGGTTCGCCGTTGACATTGTAATTCTGTCAGAGACAGCAAAGGACTTGGAAGAGCAGTTGAACGGAATGGATAGTGTCTTGAAAGGAGGACATAAGATGAACATCAACAAAAGCAAAACGAGGATTATGGAATGTAGTCGAATTAAGTCGGGTGATGCTGAGGGAACTAGATTAGGAAATGAGACACTTAAAGTTGTAAAGGAGTTTTGCTATTTAGGGAGTAAAATAACTGATGGTGGTCAAAGTAGAGAGGGTATAACATGCAGACTGTCAATGGCAAGGAAAGCGTTTCTGAAGAAGAGAAATTTGTTAACACCGAGTATACGATTTAAGGGCCAGGAATTCCTTTCTGAAAGTATTTGTATGGAGTGTAGCCATGTATGGAAGTGAAACGTGGACGATAAATAGTTTAAACATGGAGAGAATAGAAGTTTTCGAAATGTGGTGCTAATGAAGAATGCTGAAGATTACATGGGTAGATCATGTAACTAATGAGGAAGTACTGAATAGAAATGGGGAGAAGAGGAATTTGTGGCACAACTTGACTAGAGGAAGGGATAGTTTGGTAGGATACGTTCTGAGGGATCACCAATTTAGTATTGGAGGAAAGCGTGAAGGGAAAAAATCGCAGAGGGAGGCCAAGAGATGAATACGCTAAGCGGATTCAGAAGGATGTAGGTTGCAGTAGTCACTCAGAGATGAAGAACCTCGTACAGGATAGGGTAGCATGGAGAGCTGCATCAAACTAGTCTCTGGACAAAAGACCACAACAGCAACAACAATACATAGAGATTTTGAAGACAGTATTGTCCAAGTTTTTGGCAGTGATGTACGAGGGTTGCCCAGAAAGTAATGCACCGCATTTCTTTCTTCAACAATTCTTTACCGAACACAATGAGAATTACACACACGTATGAATGGTGTTTCATCTGCACACCCTATACTTCCATGTAATCTCCATCCCGTTCTATGGTGTTCCTCCAGCGCGAAACAAGGGCGTGTATGCCCTGTCGGTACCAATTCTTGTCCTGCTAACGTAGCCAGTGTTTCACTGTGCGAACTTAACTTTGGTGATTGACAGATGCAGCGCCATCTGTCGAGTCGTAATGCGTCCGTCCCCGCGCATGACATCAGCTCGCCGCAACGTGTCAGGTGTGACAGCCGTGGATGGTCTCACCGACCGCTGCAAAATGTGGAGCTCCGCCGAATCGCCTTCTGGTGACCCCACCTTCCAACTACTAACTGTACTTCTATCCACAGCAGACGCCCCATAGACTTTGCACAGCGTTTGTGAATTTTCTCCACAGTTTCTTTCTCTGCAGTGAGAAATTCGAAGACGGCACGTTGCTTCTAACGTACATTACCGACAGACGCCATTTTGAAACTATCCTGCAGCTACGTTATCTGTCGGAAGTGACGGAAACTTGTCGCACTCACTCACGAGACTTCAAATAGTACATACATAACGTTTAGCTGAGGAAAAAAATGCGGTCTATTATTTTCAGGGAAACTCTCGTAAAATCAGTGCAAGTGATCGCTTAAGCTGTTTGCTCTGACCACTGGAAGCCATACTGTACCAGTCAGTCTTCGCTACTACCGTTGAGCAAAACTGACGCACGTAGGTCGACTTCCAACGCACCAGACATCAGATTCCTCCACAGCGTTCCGTCCTCTGCCATGGTATCTGTGATATACCTCGCCTCACTTCGATTATCGATACTGGCAATCCATTCCTGTAGAAACCAAATATAGCTGTCCCTGCTGCAGCAAGTTCATAGAAATACCCACAGTGAGCAGTCTATGCACAACAGCGATTGCAGCATGCCTGTCATTTTGCTTCTTTCACTTAGTAATTGCGATAGGACTTGACACGTAAAATTTTATCTATGTAATTTTTGTATTTAGTTCTGTATCTATTTTTCTTATAAATTCGTGATATACAGGACATAAAATCCCGTCTGAGGCCTGCGATCATTTTTATGTTAATAATTGTAAACCAGTGCTGTACAATCGCAATAAAGTCATGAGATCTTCAATTGACTTTTTTATTAGAACATGTTACGCGTTTCGGGATTACACCCATCTTCAGACACCTGTTACAAAAAAGTGCAAAACATAAGTGAAGAGCACACTCAACACGTCTCAACGATACAGAAAATGAGATCGGGTGATATGAGTTACATACCACAAACTTCAACTACTTCCTAACCAACCAGGCGTACAGCCTTGACAACTCAAAGAAAGTGTCCAATAACATATTACTATAACGGCGACAAGCAGTCTTGAAGCAGAGCGTATACTGATGCTAAACAAGTCAACTAGCAGCGAAGCGCCCTCGGTACGGGGCGCTGCTTGGTCATGTGCTCCATGCTTCCACATGTAATTTAATTATAGTATACTCAGCATATAACATCTAACAGGGTGTAATTACGACTGGCAGCCGGAATGGTACTTCCGTACACGTTAACATTAAAAATTTTTTAGAAACTACAAAACTTTTACGTTGCCATACTATACCTATAGCCAGTGTGGCACTAAGCACTACTCAAACCATATGTCAATATAAAATAAATAATTGGGGGGGGGGGGGAGTTCCTTCATGAATAAACCTTTCAACCTCTCAAATCTCTAAAAGAATACCACCAAATTAAATATAACCAACATTATCCATCATAAACTAAAACCCTGTGATCAGCTCGCGTACACAAACGTCTTAGGCGCTATCTGTTAAGGACAATGGCAACCACATCGGCGGCAGCAGTCCGCCTATCGAATTACAGCCGAGTGATATTCATGGGCCATGATTGCCCAAATAGAAGCCTTCAAACAACAACATACTACCCTCTACCACATGGAAAAATGTTTAATGGTGAGAGGAAGAACATTTTCATAAAATCCCAAAACACACACGTGTGTTATACCTCATACATTCCTTCTATAAACTAGTGGCACGACAATTGCCCGAGTCCTACCTATGCTATCCGGATACTGGAGAGCTCTAGATTTTTAAAATACAAAACAAAAACATTAAAAGTATTAAAACTTTAAAGTCTAAAATAAATAAAATAAACCATTGTGTCACCAAGGACCACTCAAAGTGTACGGTGGTGAACAAATGCGTATATGCCAACCTATCTAGCCATCTAACTTTCCCCATATGACGTTAAACTAGCCAGCCACTCAGGACAAAACCTAGCCTATCATAACAGTACGTGCACAGAACACCGCCAGCTCCTATAAAATACACTATCATAACTTCTTATGATGGCCTAACAGACGCCAAACTCAAAATAGTATCCGTTCAAACAAGCCAAAAACCAGTTGCTCCCACCGGAGGCCTGTTCATTAAAGACTGGGTGGGCAGCGTGCTGTATACGCGCGAAGATCTCCAGATCTTCAGCGTTATATATAATCTTCCCTTTTGGTTCTAAATGCAGAATCCTTGGGCTATCTTCTATTGGGGCCAGCTTATCGCCAGTCTCCCTCATATGGCACCCCAGCCCACTATTATTACTATAGTTACGTACTCTAAACCTTGTGGCAAAATCCCTACCCGTCTGGCCCATGTATGTCCCAGCACATCCTCCACCTTTAATTTCGTATACACCGGATTTCTTGAACTTATGTTTTCCCTTCTTCCTTATGTCGTAATAGTCCCTCCAACTTCTTCCTTGTATGGAAGCCTACGCGAACGCCAGCTTTCCTGAACGCTCTAGTTATTGTTTGGCAACATGGTCCAACATTTTCCATTGACACAAACTTACTATTTAATTTTTGGCGGCCCGGCTGCCGCGTCTTGCTGAGAATTTTAGCTCCAAACTCTCGTATAAATTTTTCCGAGTACCCGTTAGCCTGTCCTATCCTTACAATCATTTCAATCTTCCTATCAGTGGCTTCTTTGCTCAAATTAAATCTGTATAACCTGTTAAACAATGACGAAAAGCACGCCCTTTTATGTGCGGGGGGATGGCATGGATCCGCCGCAATTATTATGTCTGTTGTAACATGTTCTAATAAAACAGTCAACTGAACGTCTCATGAATTTATTGCGATTGTACAGCATTGGTTGTCAATTATTAACATAAAAATTATCGCAGGCATCACACAGGATTTTATGTGCTGTATATCATACATTACACCAGGCTGGGCATTACATGAGACAACAAAATATTACTTCACCAAAAAGCTTATCATGACAAACCAGTTAAAGATTAAATTTAATAAAACCTGTCTAGCAAGTGAAGTGATGGCTATGTATGCGAAGATAAGATTATGAAATTGTTCTGAAAGTGCTCAGCGAATTCAACAGAAGTTTGAACTTGAATGGGTGGGAAGGGAAGTCCGTTTTGCCAACAAGACGTGAAAGGGTACAGTACCGCCCGACATTAAAAATAGATACAACATTCTTCGTTATTCTTCTCAGAGCAACATATTTTTTGTAATAATAACTCAATTTCACTTAATACACCGAAGCCGGATACCAGTGTAGGAAAGAAGGACAATTTATTTATTTAATTGATCACATGTGCACTCCCACAAAATAAATCGCTACATCCAATTTGGTGAGATCTGTGAAATGAATGAATGTATGGTCGTCTAACCGCAAATAGTGAATGTGCAATATATGATCATCTTTGAGACGGTCCTTTGGTCACCTTTGGTGGAACCAAAGAGATGAAATTTACCCGAGCTTTGAGCGCCTGAATTGTGGCGGGCCAATACGGAGCATGGTGCTCCCCCACCTCGGCGGAGGTGTGAGATGACCTGAAGAACGACCATGTTTCAGCACTCTGGCGGTGGATCTTGTGTTGGTAAGACCTGTCTTAGGTGTGCTCCGTAAAGACAAAAGAGTGGAGAGAATGGTATGCATGTGAAATACTTAAGAGTAGTTTGGAATAATTATTTCTCTATTTCAGAAACTTTTAGGGGGAGAATTAAATGAGAGGCAGGTAATATTAAGGGGATCGTAGTAATCTTTGGAAGTGATCAACGGTCACAATGAAACCACGTGTAGCAATAAGTTGAAATACTTGCGAGTGCTAGTTCTAAGTTGAAATACTTCCGAGTGCTAAAGTTAAGCTGAATTACTGGCATGTGTACTATAAGTTGGAAATATTTAAGAAATGCCATGTGCTGGACTTGAAATTAGAGACGAGCACTTCCACATGGTGAGTACTGTGTGAGTCTCAATCTGTGTATGAGACAAAGGATAAAGAGAAGTACTCGTCCAAGGTATCAGTTGAGGACTCGCGTCTGTGACGAATATGAACTTCATATTACTTTGCGTGTTATGTTTCCGTGTGACGCTAGATTCAAACTCTAATACTCTGAGAGAGAAGCAAAGTGAGTCAGCCGTCTATCCAGCAACGCCACTTGGCTTGCATTGCACAGTAAGACGTTCATATATCCTCCAGAGATCGTGGCAGGAAAGATGAATATGATCTTAATATTACCTTTGCGTGTTATGTTTCCGTGTGACGCTAGATTCAAACTCTAATACTCTGAGAGAGAAGCAAGGTGAGTCAGCCGTCTATCCAGCAACGCCGCTTGGCTTGCATTGCACAGGAAGACGTGCATAAATCCTCCAGAGTTCGTAGTAGCCGTCCGGTGTGGCCGAGCGGTTCTAGGCGCTTCAGTTTGGAACCGCGCGACCGCTACGGTCGCAGGTTCGAATCCTGCCTCGGGCATGGATGTGTGTGATGTCCTTAGGCTAGTTAGGTTTAAGTAGTTCTAAGTTCTAGGGGACTGATGACCTCAGATGTTAAGTCCCATAGTGCTCAGAGCCATTTGAACCATTTTGAAGTTCGTAGTAGGAAAGAAAAGTTACGAAGTGGGGTAGTGTCGTGTGAAACTGGGATGAATACTAATTGAAGTGGGAAAACTGAAAATGAAGTGATTCTAACGTTATGACTATTCTTTGTGATGTATTCCATGTTGCCAGTGTGATGTATTTCATAAAATTTAAGTATGTGTGGTTTGCATGGGAGAGTAGCAAGATAGGTTCAGAGGCAGTGGGTTATGGATGTTCCTTTTTGTACTGCTCGGTCTGGAGTAAATTTTCGTGATGATGGGTGTGTGAGTCGAAGGTGTGAGATATAGCAAAAGATCCACCATCCTATCCAGAAAGTGCACTGTAGAGTTAGATAATTACGAGAGCACAAGATAGAGAATCACCAATGTAAAGCCGTGCCCACTGGGTGGAGTTTCTCATGTGTAATTGTTGTATAAAATGTAATGGTGTGTTTAGGTTATCTTTGAATCATAATAGAATTTATCTGAATAAAAAAGATAGTGAAAAGAAAAAGATTGGTGGCCTTGTTCTTCGAATAGTGTGTAGTCATGATATCCAGAATTTATAACGTGTTCGCCATTCATATTCAGTGCGATGGCCACGTGTTGATCAAACCCGTTGAGTGAGAAAAAAAATGTGGTATTGCCAGAGCGTAGTGAACAATCAGAGTTGTGTAAATTTCTAATAGTCAGACGTGCGTTATCCGTTTCCGTCGCGTAATATTCAAACAGGAGAATAATTTGTAGCTTAATTGTGGGTACTAGAGCTCATAATCAGTCATTGATGTTACTCGATAAATAAGAATAAATCCACTCGCTTGCCAGGCCACTCATCTTGCAGGCCTGACTGCTTGATGCCACAGTATGAGCAAGGCATGTGGGTGCCTCTCAGACGAAACACCTGGCGAGTTGCAAAGCCAGAGACCTTCGTTTTCATTTACAACATACTCTCCATCCAGTGCAGTTTGCTTATCAGCGATTTCACGTGTTGAGAACGTGATATCATATTACGAAGACACAGGAGGAAGATTAACCAACTGTTCGCAGCCAGCGTGCAGGGACGGAGACACCACGTAAGTGAATAGAAGTTTGCAGAGCGTGTGATGATCTTGACCGATACTGTGTTTGCTCCGGTCGAACACACATTGCTTAACAAGGGGTTAGACTTTAATTTACCTTCACAGACTAATGGCAAAATCATCACGAGGGATATTGCCGAGGTTAAGAATGTATGTGATTTAGCCTTCAGGAATGCTGGCTTTTTCGTAGGCTTCCATACAATCCATCATTCTAATACCGCATTATTTGACACATTATAAGAGGCGGACCGGTTCAAGTAAGGTACAGCTCAAGAAGTTACTTAACTATCCCCCTTTAGGAGTGCCATCAATGAAATATGGGCCAATAACGTGTCGTCATACAACACCACACCATACATTAACACTCCACTGACGTAGTACGTCAATCACATCACGATTACCGGCAGCGTGAGGTGCACGATTGAGTCTCAGGACGTGCGCTAGCTGTGCGCTTCATTTATTTCAAGCGTCAACTTCGCTTCGCAATTTCTCGGGATGTAATGGACGTATTGCGATGCAACCAACGCCATTATTTTTTTATTTTTCATGCTATTAATTGCATACGAAATAATAGGGGAGTCTGTTTAATAACACACAAGTTTGTGTTGAAAATAGTATTTTTTTATGTTTTACAAAGTCGCACAGTATTTGGTTTCCTAAGCCCCTGCCGTCCGTTCATACTGGTGAAGACCGTTTTTGAATATCTATTGTTGTTCCAGAGATATTTGAGGTGGCAGAGTTAGGTAATACACCCGGCGTAACCATGGCTGATGTGTTTCAGATTTAATAATATCATGGAACAGTACACCAAGCAGGATTTAAACTGAAATGGGAATAAGAAGTTTTACTATATCATATGAACTATTTAATCATAGAAGAGCAAATAGGTATGTGGGTAGAGCAACAGCATGCCTGGCTTGCAAACATAGCGTGATGGGTACTTAAAGTTTTTCCTTTCAGCTTTCATGGCATTATTGGCATATTTTCTTTCTTTTTTACTCCGGCTCCGACATCACCAGGATTTTCGCTCAAAAGATGCCAAGAGTTCCAGTGAAAGTGGTCTGAGATGCCAATAAAAAGATATGGAAGGCCCCTCGTTCCTCAGACAATTATGCATTTCGATGCCAAGCCTTTTATTCGAGCAGAAAGAAATCCAATAAGGGGCAAGCGCGAGCTCGGAATTCCTACGATATTCGAAATAGCAACTGCAGCCTCGACACACGGACGGGAATACCGCGCTGTGGTGGGATGCAGCATTTTGTGGACAGACAGCAATGTGTTTCTAATGTGGGAAATATTCTCTTTCCGCACGAACTTAAGCACCCTAATTTCCCACCGACTTATCAGTAAGGTTTTTAGATCCTTCAAACGCGTATGTCCTTAGTTGTTTTAGCCCCCTACAACAAAACAAAATTATTCTAAAATGCATAGTGCGGAATTTCGTACAGTTTCAGTCCGAAAATTCTCTTTAAGTCAATGCAACAAGAACGATACTCTCATCATCCAAGGAAGTTTAATGGAAACTGCACGTAAATGTGTTGATAGACGCTCGAAATTCGCTAGTTAAAGACTAAAATTGATATCTAGCTATTTCAAGGAAATTCGAAAGTTAAAAAAGTTTAGAGAAAAACATTTGAAGAAATAAATGATTCCGCAGCTGCAGCAGTAGTAATGTTATTTGGCGGTACTGCAACTCGAATAAGATTATACATTTACAGGCCTGTATCACTAAAGTCAATTTGCAGTAGGGTTTTGGAACATATATTGTGTTCGAACATTATGAATTACCTCGAAGAAAACGATTTATTGACACATAGTCAGAACAGATTCAGAAAATATCGTTCTTGTGAATTTCAATCGGGTGAGACCGATTGCGTATACAGTCTACGTCTACGTCTGTGTGATTACTCTGCTATTCACAGTAAAAGCAGAGGGTTCAATGAACCACATTCAAGCAGTATCTCCACCGTTCCACTCTCGAACGGCGCGCGGGAAAAACTAACACATGAATTTTTCTGTGCCAGCCCAGATTTCTCTTATTTTAACGTGATGATCATTTCTCCCTATGTAGGTGGCTGCCAACAGAAATTTTTCGCAATCGGAGGAGAAACAGGTGACTGAAATTTCATGAGAAGATCCCGTTGGAACGAAGAATGCCTGTGTTGTAATGACTGCTACTCCAATTCATGTATCATGTCTGTGGCACTATCTCCCTATTTCGCGATAATACAAGACGAGCAGCCCTTCTTTGAACATTTTTGATGTCATCTGTCAGCCCCACCTGATGCGGATCCCACACCGCACAGTGATACTCCAGAACAGGGCGGATAAACATAGTGTAAGCAGTCTCTTTAGTAGACCTGTTGCAACTTCTAAGTGTTCTGCCAATGAATCGCAGTGTTTGGTTTGCTCTACCCACAACATTATCTAGTGACCGTTCCAATTTAGGTTATTTGTAACCGTAATCCCTAAGTATTTAGTTGAATTTACAGCCTTCAGATTTGTGTGACTTATCGCGTAATCGAAAATTAGTACTCATGTTAATAACTTCCCATTTTTCTTTATTCAGGGTCAATTGCCACTTTTCGCGCGATACAGAAATCTTATCTAAATCATTTTGCGATTTGTTTTGCTCATCTGATGACTTTACAAGACGGTATATGACAGCATCATCAGCATCATCTGCAAACAATCTAAGAAGGCTACCCAGATTGTCTCCTAGATCGTTAATGTAGATCAGGAACAATAGAGGGCCCATAACACTTCCTTGGGGAACGCCGGATATTTCTGCTTTACTCGATGACTTTCCGTCTATTACTACGAACTGTGACCTTTCTGACAGGATATCAAGAATCCAGTCGCACAACCGAGGCGATATTCCATAGGCACGCAGGTTGGTTAGAAGACGATTGTGAGGAAAGGTGTCGATAGCCTTTTGTAAATCTAAGAATATGAAATCAATCTGACATCCCCTGTCGACAGCAGTCATTACTTCATGAGTTTAAAGTTCTAGTTTCCCCAACAAAAAGGCACAGTATTGTCAAAGATTCACCTTCCCTTGCTGGCGGCCCATAGGTTCCCAAGTAGTTTCATTTTTTTTTTTTTTTTCGCATGTCTCAACTAACAAAGAGTAAAAACGCCTTATTTCTGAACGCGCTGCGCATCATTCTTGCTCACGGACAGGAGCAGCAGCAGGCGCTGGCACTGTCGCAGTGTCACTGTGGCCACAAATCCGCCTGTGAGTGAAGCCCCAGTAGGGCCGCGGTCCACGGCGCACCGATCCCCACTTTGCGGTCTTCCGACAGGACCGGAGCGGCGCTGCGACTGCGGCGGTCTCTCGCGGCTGCTCTCGGCACTTTGTTCCGCATCCTCCGTTCCTCTTTCAGCTAGCCTGTCTCTCTCTCTCTCTCTCTCTCTCTCTATCCCTCCCTCCCTCTTCTACCTGTGTCGCCGCTCACAGATCACTGGGCGCACCGCGCTCGCCCTTCCGTGACCTTAATGTGGCTCCGTCGCCCGCCGGCCGGGCGAGTGGCGGGGTTGCAAACCCTCCCGGCCAGAGGTAATCCATTGTGGTTCCATTACGGAAACCGGACTCAATTAATCTGGAGCTGATCAATAGGTGGGAGGTACCTGCCGATGAGCACTCAGGCGCTGCACAGCGGCCGCCTCGCCGGCGTCGCCCTCCGCTCACGTGTGCTCGCCGCCGCCGCCACCCAGCCACTTTTGAGCCAAATGTGGAGGAGACGCATTAACCGGCAGCGTTCCCAATGCCCTGCCTAGCACTAATCAACTGCACATTATCGAACACATTTCGCGCACTCTTCCAACTTCAGTGCATGTTGTTGTGCTTGTGTCTGTGCGAGACAGAGAGAGAGGAGTGGGCGGGGGGGGGGGAGGGGGGGGGGGGAGAGATGCACTGTATGTCTACTAGTTTTACTGAATATAGATGCTAATGAAGTCTTTTCTGAAATTATTTGTGTGGTGTATAAACTCAGACGGAAAAGAGACGTGAACGATAAATGGTTTGATGGCTGGCTCTGAGCACTATGGGACTTAACATCTATGGTCATCAGTCCCCTAGACCTTAGAACTACTTAAACCTAACTAACCTAAGGACAGCACACAACACCCAGCCATCACGAGGCAGAGAAAATCCCTGACCCCGCCGGGAATCGAACCCGGGAACCCGGGCGTGGGAAGCGAGAACGCTACCGCACGACCACGAGATGCGGGCATTAAATGGTTTACACAAGATGAAAATACGTTTTGAAAGTAGGCTGTTTAGGTTTTTTTTAATGGTAACGCCACGTAGCGCTCTGCATGAAAATCACTGGCTGTGCTGTGTGCAGTCTGTGGCTGATTTGCATTGTTGTTGGCTATTGTAGTGTTGGGCAGTTGGCTGTTAGCAGCGCGTAGCGTTGCGCAGTTGGAGGTGAGCCGCCAGCAGTGGTGGATGTGGGGAAGTGAGATGGCGGATTTTTGAGAGCGGATGATCTGGACGTGTGTCCATCAGAAACAGTACATTTGTAAGACTGGATGCCATGAACTGCTGTATATACACTCCTGGTAATGGAAAAAAGAACACATTGACACCGGTGTGTCAGACCCACCATACTTGCTCCGGACACTGCGAGAGGGCTGTACAAGCAATGATCACACGCACGGCACAGCGGACACACCAGGAACCGCGGTGTTGGCCGTCGAATGGCGCTAGCTGCGCAGCATTTGTGCACCGCCGCCGTCAGTGTCAGCCAGTTTGCCGTGGCATACGGAGCTCCATCGCAGTCTTTAACACTGGTAGCATGCCGCGACAGCGTGGACGTGAACCGTATGTGCAGTTGACGGACTTTGAGCGAGGGCGTATAGTGGGCATGCGGGAGGCCGGGTGGACGTACCGCCGAATTGCTCAACACGTGGGGCGTGAGGTCTCCACAGTACATCGATGTTGTCGCCAGTGGTCGGCGGAAGGTGCACGTGCCCGTCGACCTGGGACCGGACCGCAGCGACGCACGGATGCACGCCAAGACCGTAGGATCCTACGCAGTGCCGTAGGGGATCGCACCGCCACTTCCCAGCAAATTAGGGACACTGTTGCTCCTGGGGTATCGGCGAGGACCATTCGCAACCGTCTCCATGAAGCTGGGCTACGGTCCCGCACACCGTTAGGCCGTCTTCCGCTCACGCCCCAACATCGTGCAGCCCGCCTCCAGTGGTGTCGCGACAGGCGTGAATGGAGGGACGAATGGAGACATGTCGTCTTCAGCGATGAGAGTCGCTTCTGCCTTGGTGCCAATGATGGTCGTATGCGTGTTTGGCGCCGTGCAGGTGAGCGCCAAAATCAGGACTGCATACGACCGAGGCACACAGGGCCAACACCCGGATCATGGTGTGCGGAGCGATCTCCTACACTGGCCGTACACCACTGGTGATCGTCGAGGGGACACTGAATAGTGCACGGTACATCCAAACCGTCATCGAACCCATCGTTCTACCATTCCTAGACCGGCAAGGGAACTTGCTGTTCCAACAGGACAATGCACGCCCGCATGTATCTCGTGCCGCCCAACGTGCTCTAGAAGGTGTAAGTCAACTACCCTGGCCAGCAAGATCTCCGGATCTGTCCCCCATTGAGCATGTTTGGGACTGGATGAAGCGTCGTCTCACGCGGTCTGCACGTCCAGCACGAACGCTGGTCCAACTGAGGCGCCAGGTGGAAATGGCATGGCAAGCCGTTCCACAGGACTACATCCAGCATCTCTACGATCGTCTCCATGGGAGAATAGCAGCCTGCATTGCTTCGAAAGGTGGATATACACTGTACTACTGCCGACATTGTGCATGCTCTGTTGCCTGTGTCTATGTGCCTGTGGTTCTGTCAGTATGATCATGTGATGTATCTGACCCCAGGAATGTGTCAATAAAGTTTCCCCTTCCTGGGACAATGAATTCACGGTGTTCTTATTTCAATTTCCAGGAGTGTATTATGACTTTTGAACACCTTTAAGGTAAATACATTGTTTGTTCTCTATCAAAATCTTTCATTTGCTAACTATGCCTATCAGTAGTTAGTGCCTTCAGTAGTTTGAATCTTTTATTTAGCTGGCAGTAGTGGCGCTCGCTGTATTGCAGTAGTTGGAGTAACGAAGATTTTTGTGAGGTAGGTGATTTCTGATAGGTTAATGTTAGTCTGGGCCATTCTTTTGTAGGGATTATTAAAAGTCAGATTGCGTTGCGCTAAAAAAATATTGTGTGTCAGTTTAGTTTTGATCAGAATAAGTAAAGAGAGTAATGTCTGAGAACGTTCAGTTTTGCTCAGCTGTTTGAAAAGCAAATAACGTAAGAGGTTTATCAGCACAGTAATTCATTAATTTTTCTAAGGGGACGTTTCAGTTTCCCAGTCACGTTAATGTGTCCACATGTCAAAAATCTGAATAAGCGTGGACCACTGTGAGACACGTGGAAGAGGGGGGTTAGTGAGGTTCTGTAAGGGACCGACAGCGATGTGGAGTTTTGCCACTGCTTTGGCCAGCTACGGAGGGTTTCTCGGTTGAACATCCATGGCGGGTACAAACAGCCCGATCTAGGTGGTCCCACAAATTCTCAGTTTGGTTCAAATCCGTGGAGTTTCGTGGCTAAGGGAATACGACAAACTCATCTTGGTTCAAATAGCTCTGAGCACTATGGGACTCAACATCTGAGGTAATTAGTCCCCGAGAACTTAGAACTACTTAAACCTAACTAACCTAAGGACATCACACACATCCATGCCCGAGGCAGGATTCGAACCTGCGACCGTAGCAGCAGCTCGGTTCCGGACTGAAGCACCTAGAACCGCTCGGTCACAGCGGCCGGCCTCATCTTGGTGCTCTTCAAAACACGCATATTCACTGCAAGTTGTGTGGCACAATACGTTGTCCTGCTGGTAGATGCCATCGGGCCAAGGAAAAACAAACTCCATGTTGGGGTGGACTTGGTCCCCAAGGGTAAATGCATAATTTTGTTGATCCACGAGGTCACCTAGGGAATGCAGTGAAAACATTCTACAGAGTATAACCCTTCCTCCTCTGGCCTCGACCCTGAGGAGGCACTGTTGGTAGCCCCTTGGTTCATCTGCGCAGTTCGTTGATCAACAATGGGATGTCTTTTAGCCCCCTGCCTTCTATGGATCATGATGCACTAAGTTACCTCGGGGCCGGTTTTGGATAGCGCCATTTTGCCATGCACGGTACACTTTAACCATGGCGGCACGCAAACAGTTTACAAACTTAGCTGTTTCGGAGATGCTTCCACCTGCGGCCCAAACGCCAATGACCATTTCCGCAATACGACAACAACTGCAATACTTTCCGCCTCCTTCTGACACGCTTTGTACATCACTAGAACGAAAAACCAGTCCAAGTTGCAAATTTTTACTTTTTATTCATTCGATGACTAGTTTAGAGCACTAGTTTCGGCCATAGAATGAATAAAAAGTAGAAATTTACAACTTGGACTGGTTTTTCGTCCTTCTGATTAACAGAAGTTGCTGACTCAAGCTACTCCGTCATGTTGGAAGTTCTTACGCTTTTTATGTCTTCCACTGCTAGTGCTGTCATTTGAAATCTGTGAGTGGTGTGAACGGCAACTGCACTTTGATGACGTACATAGGTGGTGGTCATATTAATGTGACTGGACTATGGATGAGCTTTCGAAGTGTGTTGGAAAACAACATGCCTGCAACTTCAAACTCTTGGAAGAGAACAATAATACAACAAGGTTGCTGCGCACTATCTCAAGGCACTATTTCAAAAATAAAATATAGATAAGATAAGCAAGAAGACACCCAAACACGAAGTCGCATTCTCCAAATCAGTAGTAGTAAGCAATTATTTAAACAACACACAAAAAGGCCGACACGACACTGGAGTGCGGGAAACACACAAGTGTTCATCAAAGGCAAAAGTACTAGACCAATAGATCACCTATAAGAAAAGATAACAAGTTAACAATAACAGTAATATAAAGGCGCCACCACGAGCTTCAGTTTGACATAGAGCCTTCCATAACTTCAACTTACAGCCAATGCAGCCTGAAACGCCCTGCTAAACCCGCAGGGCAGGAGAGGTAGTTTAAGTTATGGAAAGGGGCCAAAATAAGTGACTATCAGTTACACTCGAACATACAACCTTTCATTTGATCAAACATTACAAGAGCCAAGAATTTTTTAAATGGAAACACAGCTTTAGTTTTGGAACTTAATTAGAATCTGAATGCGCCGTACAGTCTCATGCTTTAAGGGCAAGACCATTTTAATTTAAAAATGGCTGAAAGCCAATAACTTAAAGCTCAACCAAATTCAGAAATTTAAAAGGCAAAGCCGTATCTTAAAACAGTTCCTTAAGTAGGCTGAAGGCCCAAAGAATCTGACACTTTAAGATCAAAACAAATTAAATTCAAACTCGGATGAAGGCCCAACACTTAAGACTCAATAACATTAATTTTAAACATGCCAAATGCTGTACATAAAACAGTTCACACCTTAAGGGCAAAACAACCTGAATCTAAAAATCGGCTAGAAGCCATACAAGTACGAAAAACAAGAACAAACAAGAAAAGGCAGTACACCCAAGGGCGCTCAGAAGTTCCAAGGGTCGGCCTGGAATTCAAACACTAACGCTCGCTTAGGTGAGACAGGCAGTCAACCAAACAATTCTCAATCCGACGGCAACCCAACCGACAGACAGTCAATGGACCAAGCGACAGGATAACTTACGCTCCACCCAACCAGCACACAACAGGGAGTTCAACGGAACAACGCTGAAGGTATCGACGCTCACAACGAATTACACATTCAGCTGTCAAACGACATGCCTTGCTGCACAGCCACCACAATGAGGAAAATATACTGCCTGAATTTACGTCAAACGCCAGGGCAGGTAACCGGAACGTTAACGGCCACAAGGCAGAAGATTCTGCTGGTGCACTTCAGTTCAAATAAACAAGTAAGTTAAACTCCACCGGAGGGTGACTAAAATTTGCCAACTTGAAAACACACATTGCTGTTTGCGGAAATATCCCAACAGCCGACAGCGAACTCCAAACGACACAATGTGAGCAGTCGTGACTTGCTGGTAGGTTAAGTCGAAACTCAACTTTCATGCTCATCATCGGTGAGCCACGAACCTCGTAGCAATGGGAACAGCACCACACACTCTGACACCACATAGAGGCTGCCAGCGGGCCCGGCCAAACTACGCCTCGCGGAGATTTCCTCACTGCTCCACCCCAACCGACCAACTGCCACACACAGCCCAGCCAGAAACTGTGAAAGGGCCAAATATACGTCGGCCGATGAGACAACCAACTGAACGACCAACGAACGGTCATGCCACTCCAGTCTCCCTCCGCCGGACAGTTCATGTGTGTCGCCAGCGGTCGGCGAGCACTGGCTGTCGGCGCCTCACCGGCGCTCCGTCCCCGATTTCACTTCTGCTGCGTCCCGGCTGTACTTCTGGTCCATCTCGAACTGACTGGCAGACACACGACGACCTGGAAATACTATCGGTCGCTCCAAAGATGGTACGACAGTACGCGCTGCTGCTGCTGCTGCCGCTCACGGGCAAGTAAGGCAAGAAGTTAGTGACGCCAGTAAATGGAATAAGAAAACGAGGCGGCAGTACCGTAATAGAAGATGACAAACAATAAATGGGATAAACGCGAGCTGTGTACGGCTCACGGTCTTCACTGGATCCAAGACACCAGGCACCATCGGCGCATTCAGATCAGGAACCAATGTCTGCATTTTGACAAGAAGTTGCGGCTATCCGTTAGCTCTGCCCAGACTGCACACCAGACACCCGCGCTGCTGGAATTGCGAACTTGCAACTCCGTCCGCACTGCCTCGCCGCCGTCTCTGTTACTCCCTTATCGTTGGCTCTCCACACTACTTCACTGTCGGTAGACTGCTAAGCTCGACTCGCTCCGTGGGCGACCAGGCGGCAACGCCGTCACAGTGGGTGGGAGCTCAACGTTCTCTGACTCACGGCACAACGGTAAGCTGTTCAGGTGAATGTAACCTGTGGTAGTTACCCAGAAATAAAGACCCTTGCACAGCATCGACTAGCGTGGACAACTGTACCAAAGAAGTCTTCAGGCTGAAGACCACAACAGTATCGACAACAACAGCAACACAAGCCAAATATATGTTCAGCTACAAACGTGTTACTCTCAACCGGCACTAGATAATTTAAACATTTTTCAAGATGTCCCAGAAAGGTTCTTCGCAATATTCAATGCAGTAACTTTGTAATAAGCTCACCAGACAAAAATTAGTCACCATCAGAGAAATCACTACAAGCATCATTTAATACCGGGTAAGAAAATTCAAGACACGTTCATAGGAATTGCCCATCTGGAAAAAGAGTTCGACAATGTGAAATGGTGCATGATGTACGAAATTCTGAAAAAAATAAGGATATACTATTGGGAAAGAGGGTATACAAGAGCCAAGATGGAACAATAAGAGTTGAAGATTCAAAATAAAGAAATAAATAATTCCGCTCCTGGATTTGAAACAGCATGGATTCGATTACGGAGTGAGTCCACAAGGATCCAGGTGATGCCATTCACTGAGGATTTGATCGCGCAATTCCACCAAATTGCGGGGTGTTGATGTCAGCGTTTTACTTTCTCTTCCAACATGTCCCCAGGATTTTGTATAGGGTTCAAGTTAGGTAATTTGGCAGGCAATCGACGTGTCATAAAGCGGGGGACTGTTCAGAAAACAGGCAACATACTCATCCAGTTATATGACTCCGGTGTAGTGAAAAAACAGGGGCATCAGTAGCATACTCGTCATGTAGATGTTGACTAAAAGGCAACACCTGATTATTTAGAATGTTTAAATAAACATTCCGGTACTTGTTAGTGGCCACTTTAGTGAGCAGGCTCAATTCATGATGATAAAGAATCTCCAAAACATCACACACCCACCGCGGCTTGAAGCTGACCGCGCACACATTCAGGGTGAAATGCTTAATTAGGTCTTCGATGCTGTCCTCGACGTGCGTCATATTGGATACAGGCAAATACATGATACGTCAGACCACATTACGTTACTGTCGACGTCCGGTGATTTCTACCCCTCTGTGCAGCTTTATGTGCCTGTGTGAACAATGGCCTCTTGTGGGGTGTCAGACTCCAAACGTTTATTCCATCGAGTTCCCCTCGCAATAATCCCTCGCTAGCCGTTACGGATGGACCTGCATTCTTTGCCGGAGCAGTTCCTGATGTGGATTTGAGGCTTGTGACAAGTGCTTGAAAATCAGTAACAGCCAACGGACAATAATTACAGCCTGTTTGGACCGTGTTTTTTTTTTCCTTTGTTAATTCCTGTTGGATTGGGAAACGACTTTGAGTCACGAGCCATGAGACGTGTCTCCGGTCCCTCTGCAGAAAGGATCTTTTCCCACCACAATTCTGACGTCGTGTTTCATGTGGCCACAAGTGTTACAATACTGTTGAACAGTCCAGATCGAAACACCAACAAATCCAGCAACTTCACACACCGTGGGGCCATTCCACGACATCCTTGTATTTACCCAACTTTTGTACAATGTCTGCACGAAACAGAAATATCTCACTGATCGCTACTACCTTATGCTCACATAGAGGAATTGCGCGAGCTTTCGAGTACGTGACTCCACCGCTGTGCCATCTGTAAAGGCTTAATGATTCATCTGTGCCTGTGTATTAGGACGATTAATCTTTTGTCTGGTGAGCTTATGACGTCCAATGAAGGCGAAAAATTATACTGCGATATTGAGGTAACATAAAAAAAATCAGCCCTTTGATGCCCACCAGCAATACGAATACACGTACAAATCTATCGTATAGGTACATTTCGTTTCCTGCAACGAATCCCAAAAGAAAACAGTCGAGCCCTTGCCACCTTGTCGAGCACAAATTACAGAATTACCAGTTCTTCCTTGCAAACAGCGTTTAGTTTAGTCTTTGTATCAGGTGCCTGAGTGAAGAATTGAATAGTACATCTGTATATATCTGACTCTACTTCTGTTAGTTATCTTTTTCTAGTATTTGCGTGTTTTACAAGCATTTACATTGCTCGAACTGACATATTAGTGTAGTTTCATGTTTCCATAAGCGCTACTAGCCCCTGATTCACCCTGAATTTTGCGACAGTTGAAAATAGTGCTTGAACGGTTATCTCTGATTTTATGTTGATGATTGTTTGATAAGATATACACTACTGTCCATTAAAACTGCTACACCAAGAAGAAATGCAGATGATAAACTGGTATTCATTGGACAAATATATTATACTAGAACTGACATGTGATTACATTTTCACGCAATTTGGGTGCATAGATTCTGAGAAACCAGTACCCAGAACAGCCACTTCTGCCCGTAGTAACGGCCTTGATACGCCTGGGCATTGAGTCAAACAGAGCTTGGATGGCGTGTACAGGTACAGCTGCCCATCCAGCTTCAACACGATACCACAGGACCTGCAACATGCGGTCGTGCAATATCACGCTGAAATTTAGGGTTTCGCAGGGATCGAATGAAGGGTAGAGCCACGTGTCGTAACACATCTGAAATGTAACGCCCAATGTTCAAAGTGCCGTCAATGCGAACAAGAGGTTACCGAGACGTGTAACCAATGGCACCCCATACCATCACGCCGGGTAATACGCCAGTATGGTGATGACGGATACACGCTTCCAACGTGCGCTCACCGCGATGTCGCCAAAGACGGATGCGACCATCATGATACTGTAAACAGAACCTGGATTCACCCGGAAAATGGCGTTTTGCCATTCGTGCACCCAGGTTCGTCGTTGAGTACACCATCGCAGGCGCTCCTGTCTGTGATGCAGAGTCAAGGTTAACCGCAGCCATGGTCTACGAGCTGATAATCCATGCTGCTGCAAACGTCGTCGAACTGTTCGTACAGATGGTTGTTGTCTTGCAAACGTCCCCATCTGTTGACTCAGGGATCGAGACGTGGCTGCACGATCCGTTACAGCCATGCGTATAAGATGCCTGTCACCTCGACTGCTAGTGATACGAGGCCGTTGGGATCCAGCACGGCGTTCCGTATTACCTTCCTGAACCCACCGAGTGCATATTCTGCTAACAGTCATTGGACCTCGACCAACGCGAGCAGCAATGTCGCGATACGGTAAACCGCAATCGCGATAGGCTACAATCCGACCTTTATCAGAGTCGGAAACGTGACGGTACGCATTTCTCCTCCTTACACGAGGCATCACAACAACGTTTCACCAGGCAACGCCGGTCAACTGCTGTTTGTGTATGAGAAATCGGTTGTAACCTTTCTTCATGTCACCACGTTGCAGTTGTCGCCACCGGCGCTAATCATTGGTATATCCTTCCTGTCGGTTAAATTTCGCGTTCTTGGCACGTCATCTTCGTGGTGTAGCAATTTTAATGGCCAGTGGCGTACTTAGGAGGGAGTTAATACATTTGTTGACTCTTCTAAGAACGTGCACTCTCGGAACTCCAATAGCAGATGCAGAAAGCCGCTCTTGCAGCGTCTGGACAGGAGTTGTTGGACTATCTGCGTGACGCCTTCACGCTTACTCGACAGATCTGTAACAAAACGTGTTATTCTTCTTTGGATCTTCTCTAGTTCCCCTATCAATACCATCTGGCATAGATCTCATACTGGTGACAAATATTCAAGTACGGATCCAACGAGTGTTTCATAAACTACATCCTTTGTTGATGGGCTACATTTCCAGAGGATTTTTCCAATGAATGTCAGTCTGGCATCTGCCTTGTCGGAATTAATTTTATGTGATCGTTCCACTGCCAGTCGCTTCGTACGCATACTCGAAGATACATCAAGGAAGTAGGGTGCTTCCAGTGATTGTTCTGCAGTTTCGTAATCATAGAATGAAGGGTCTTTGTAGCTATAATACGTGACATTTGCTTATGTTGAGGATCAGTTAGCACTCTCTGTACCATACCTTGATCCTCTGCAGGCTTCCTGCATTTCACTATAATGTTCTTGAGTCACAACTTCTCTGTATACAAAAGCATCAT
The DNA here is from genome assembly GCF_021461395.2 of Schistocerca americana. NCBI lineage: Eukaryota > Metazoa > Arthropoda > Insecta > Orthoptera > Acrididae > Schistocerca > Schistocerca americana. Next base: position 743,905,947 of record NC_060122.1, on the reverse strand, counting down.
CCACGAAAAGGCTCATCGAACTTGCGACATTATCTACTAAGTCATTCATATATTGCGAAAAGTAATGGTAATATGACTGTCCCATTGGACACACTTGAAGCTACTTTCATGTCTGAAGACTTCCCTCCGGTCAAAAAGACGTGTATAAACTCTTCAGTCCAACCACAGAGTCGGTCTGATATTCCAAACCCTCGTATTTTGTTGATTAGGCAGCAGTACGGAACTGTACTTAATGTCTTGTAATATAATAAAATAAAAATAGTTGTGACTCTTTTTCTTTACTATCAGTGTAATGTAATAGAATGAATATGAGCAGTGACTTCTGTTAATAAGAAACACACATTAATGCAATGACTCAGTACAAAACAGAAATAACTAACGTAGGAATATTATTAACAGAGTAATATGTTGTTTACTTTAGCCCGGCGCGTAAAAGCACTCAGTAAACTAGCTCAGTTCCCAGGGGTTACAGAATTGTAAATACTCATTTATTTAACTATTAAAACACCGCAGATATTCCTCAATATATGCCCAGTCGACGTCATGTTAGAAGTCCTGTGCTTGTAGCACCAGAGAATATTTCACCAGCCCGTTCACTGTACAACAATAAATTCCGTAACTCAGAATCGTGGTTTCGTCTTGATTCCCGATATAAGATAAGAAGCGTAGCTTATGCAAATGAAATCTTATACCAGAACCAGGCCTTCCTGTCTGGGATTTTATCTCGCAGCTTTGTAAAAATCGGAAAGTGAATCTTATTAAATTATTTACAGCGGCCGCCAGGCTCGTAGAACCTGAAAGAAAGGTTTAGTTTTCTAACCGGCGGCACGTCTCGACGATGAGCTAAAAGAAAGTTCTTAATTATTTTTTAAGATGAAGAATTTCTGTTAAGGCCCATATCTACTCTAAACAAGCAAGGTTTAGGATTACAAATGATTTCAACACGGACACAATTTTTAAGTCACAATCAACTCTATTTTCAGTTTTGTTAATAACTTACATTGACTAATACAGCAAGATGAATCTTCGTTAAACGCTCCTAACGGTTCTCGTCCAGATCATAAGCCAAGAAGAAGAATAGTAATGACAAAAGAGGTCAGAGTTCAAACACAGAATCTTAATTCCAAGGAATAGGCATACATTGTATCATAATATATTGTTCCTTGGTAAAATTCGTAAGTGACTCATACAATAGTTATCGTAAAAACATGTAATCTATACATTTCATATTCAAGTCCACCCAGGAGAAACACTACAGTCTCCCGAAGTCAAGGAAAATGGCATTTATAGCATCTACCTGGACACCTGTATCTATTGCTGTCTGGGTCTCACGCATGAACAGAGCGAGCTGGGTTTCACGCGACTGTTGTTTTCAGAACACTTGTTGGTTCCCACAGAGGAGATTTTCGGTATATAGAAACGTTATAACACGCGAGCATAAAACATACTCCAAAATTGTTCCAAAGGCCGATGCCATATATATAAACCTGAGTTGGGCCGAATAAGTGAGTGAGATTGGGCAGTAAGGAGTGGATAGGCATGAGATAATTACAGGGATAGTTTTGTGCGTCCGTTCAACGACCCTTCTTGGAAACAGGAATAATCTGTACTTTTCTCCAATCATTTAGAACACTTCGCTCCTTTAGTGACCTACGGTATACGGCTGCTAGATGACGAGGAAGTTCTTTCGCGTAAGCAGTAAGTTCTTGGTATAAACGTATTGTGTGTGTGTGTGTGTGTGTGTGTGTGTGTGTGTGTGTGTGTGTTGTGCTGAGGTATTTTAGACTTTAAAATACTGCAACATACACCCTTTACGTAACTATTTGCATAAATACTTTTGAACACTGTGCAAAAATTTAGATCTTTTGAATACTTTCGAGAACGGCCAAAATACTACACCGTAATGGGTTATTCCTCTTTAATGGTAACTAAAATACTAAGCTCTATGTTTGGAGAGGGAAGGAAGAGGAGACGTAGACCAGGGTTTTGCAAGTGATAATAAGGACATCATGGCATTCCACACGATAGAAGAACTGTGGATCGTAACGAGATAGATAAGGGATGTGAGCTTGTGACATCCTGCCTTTGCCTCTGCCATTGCCCCTCGTGGTACTAAACTTCAGTAAATATTTCTTAGTTTAGCCCCGACTCCACAGAAGTTGGTGACGTATAGTATCCTTCCCACTCGAGACTGCATCTTTTCCTGGATTACCTTAATGAATCGACGCCCAGGATTTTTTCCTACACTACTGTCCATTAAAATTGCCACAGCACGAAGATGACGTGCTACAGACGCGAAATTTAACCGACGGGAAGAAGATCCTGTGATATGCAAATGATTAGCTTTTCAGAGCATTCACACAAGGTTGACGCCGGTGGCGACACCTACAACGTGCTGACACGAGGAAAGTTTCCAACCGATTTCTCATACACAAACAGCAGTTGACCGGCGTTGCCTGGTGAAACGTTGTTGTGATGCCTCGTGTAAGGAGGAGAAATGCGTACCATCACGTTTCCGACTTTGATAAAGGTCGGATTGTAGCCTATCGCGATTGCGGTTTATCGTATCGCGACATTGCTGCTCGCGTTGGTCGAGACCCAAAGACTGTTAGCAGAATATGGAATCGGTGGGTTCAGGAGGGTAATACGGAACGCCGTGCTGGATCCCAAAGGCCTCGTATCACTAGCAGTCGAGATGACAGGCATCTTATTCGCATGGCTGTAACGGATCGTGCAGCCACGTCTCGATCCCTGAGTCAACAGATGGCGACGTTTGCAAGACAACAACCATCTGCACGAACAGTTCGACGACGTTTGCAGCAGCATGGGCAATCAGCTCGGAGACCACGGTTGCGGCTACCCTTGACGCTGCATCACAGACAGAAGCGCCTGCGATGGTGTACTAAGCGCCGAACCTGGGTGCACGAATGGCAAAACGTGATTTTTTCGGACGAATACAGGTTCTGTTTACAGCATCATAACGGTCGCATCCGTGTTTGGTGACATCGCGGTGAACGCACTTTGGAAGCGTGTATTCGTCATCGCCATACTGGCATATCATCCGGCGTGATAGTATGGGGTGCCACTGGTTACACGTCTCGGTAACCTCTTGTTCGCATTAACGGCACTTTGAAGAATGGACCTTACAATTCAGATGTGTTGCGACCCGTGGCTCTACCCTTCATTCGATCCCTGCGAAACCCTACATTTCAACAGGATAATGCACGACCGCATGTTGCAGGTCCTGTACGGGCCTTTCTGGATACAGAAAATGTTCGACTGCTGCCCTGGCCTGCACATTCTCCAGATCTCTCACCAATTGAAAACGTCTGGTCAATGGTGGCCGAGCAACTGGCTCGTCATAGTACGCCAGTCACTACTCTTGATGAACTGTGGTATTGTGTTGAAGCTGCATGAGCAGCTGTACCAGTACACGCCATCCAAGCTCTGTTTGACTAAATGCGCAGGCGTATCAAGGCCCACTGCAGACTACTGACGAAGGTCCGAGCATACGGATTGGGCTCCTAGATATTTGGCTCAAAGACTTTTTAAGCGATGAAAATGGAAATGAGCGTTTGGCGTCATTGGCCGGGAGGCCCCTGGCGGGGCAGATCCGGCCGCCTTCTTTTTACATTCGACGCCACATTGGGCGACCTGCGCCCCGGATGGGTATGAAATGATGATGAAGACAACACAACACCCAGTTCCTGAGCGGAGAAAAATCCCCGACCAAGCCGGGAATCGAACCCGAGCGCGTAGAACGGCAATCTGTCACGCTGACCACTTTTCTTTTTTTTTCGACGTAGACTCGAACTCGGGACCTTTGCCTTTCGCAGGCAAGTGCTCTACCATCTTTTTTTTATTTAACAAATATAAACTGCTTCTAGCTTTTTTAAAAATATATAAGACGATTACTTTTATAAAATAAAATTTTTCTGGAAAACGTAAATAAGTGGACTTTTTTTTACATAATAGTGAAAAAAAATATCATGCTTCTGTCTTTTGGGCGCGTACCTCGCTAATCCCGTTATACCTCACGTTGGTGTCGGGTACGTCTTCACGTGTGTTTGTGGATCCTCTCCACTGTCCTGGTCCTTTCTTGTTCTGATACTTATAGGCAATAATTACATTCTCCTACCCGGGAAACCACAACTGGGTGGAGCATCAAGCAAGGCACTCCCTAAAAAATTTGCGTAATATGTTCGATATCTCGGATGTCTCATAAGCTGTGAGTGATGTTCTTGTAGTAAGGCCCAAAAGTCGAGCACATTCTTACTGCCGTCTCGGAAAAGATAACGCACAGTCAAACCTCGAATCCAAGTCACTGCGTTTGTCTTTGTTCGGGAATAATATGTCCTATCTGGGAGAAGTAGTATCCGTGGTGCTATTGTTTGCGGCCCCACCCGAAGGAGGAAGGCGATCATTTATTTGACCAAACACCATACGTCCGCCGAAGGTCCGCATATCAGGCGATGCTCCTCTGTGTCTATAACATTGCACTGCGGACACAGTGGCTCGTCCGCCATATGAATTGCATGCAACCTGGAACGAGTCACGTATTTCCCATTTACCAGCTGATACCACAGTGCGCGCGTTCCCGTATCAAGGTGTGGGTGGTGCACTGTACGCCATACCACTGACCACGTAACTGTTGGTTTGCGGCGCTCTACGGCATTATTCGGCCGTCGTCGAGTCAAGATGTGATATATATCACGTGCCGTTGCCGTCCTGGTAGTCGGTAGTTCCATATGTACATAACTGTGTTCCGCAAAAAAGGTGCGCATATGGGCAAGCGATGGTGAGATGTGAGACACCGCTACCGGAGCCGAACGAGAAGGTGGAGCGAGTTCGTCTATCAAGGTGCCCGTCAGACTTGTCTGGTGGTGTGTCCACATTTTTATCATTGTGGTTACATAAATAGCCACCGCTCGGTCGTGTACGTGGAATAGTCCAAAACCTCCACGACTACGAGGAAGGGTGAGGGTTTCGTATCCTACCTTAAAAAGCAGACCTGTGCTCACAAAATATCCTAGTGCCGCCAGGAGAGGAAGAACTTGTGCCAGGTGGGGGATGCGAGAAGCTAGATAAGTGTTGGCAAAGGTGACCCGTTGTATCATATCCAGTGCCCTTAACCTGTGACTTCGGACACTCGCACGAATTGTTTGCAGAAGATGTCTGTAAGTCAGTGCCGCCGTGCGTCGAATGTCTGTAGTGAAGATAATTCCTAGGCATTTCATCTTGTTGATCGACTGTAATTGTGCTACACTTCCTGTCCGGAGTCCGCTCCCGATGCTCATCGCTCCCGACTTTGCCATGTTCAGGCGACTTCCCGTAGCCGTACAATACAAATTAATACAATGCAAGGCCGCTCTTGCCTCGTCGCCTGACCGTGCTAAAAACACTAACAAGGGGAGGCCGCCAATTGTGAAATTCAGATCCGATTCATACTGCGCATAATAAAAGCTCATGGCCAGAGGTGTAATGTGGCAAAGCACCAAGATGCACTTCTCAGCCGTTGTCGAGAAAATCGACAGTTAAAAGAAACTGTTACGGTGAAATACTCCCTACGATTAATGATGTTGTACAGCGTCGTGGCGCAGAGGTAAGCACTCGGGTTCGTAATCCGTAGGTCGCCGGATCGAATCTCGCGCGATGCAATTTTTTTTTTTAGTATTTGTTTTTTGTAATTCAAATGTGTGTATACACACACACACACACACACATATACGTACTGGCGACTTCGAACATCATTATGTTTCCCGCAAACAAAGTTGTATTTCACAAATGTTATTAATTGTCTTCATAATGTTAACCATGTATAGTTAATGGAAGACGTAGAAACGATATTCCGAAACGAATAAGTATAGCGTAAGTCAAACGTTCGAATTAGAATAGAGACCCCACGAACACAAATTTGCTGTGGCAGGTATGAAATATAAACTTCGTTACTCGCTCGTTACACTTGAAGGACAGATGCTGAATGGGCCGAAACGAGCCGCCTTATAACAGCGTAGTTGCCTGCTAACTTCGAAAGAAGGTAGATGCGGCCCCTAGCGCAACTTATAACATCAGTGCGGACGTGAGAGCTTTGGTACACCCTGTTAAACAAACGGAAAAATGGAGGCGGTACAATTGGAGAGCGACCCGCCTTCACCAACATGCATAAGCAATTCATTAATAGTTATATATATATATATATATATATATATATATATATATATATATATATATTTGAATTACAAAAAACTAATAATAAAAAATCGCATGGTGCGAGATTCGATCCGGTAACCTTCAGATTACGAACCCGAACGCTTACCGCTGCGCCACGACGCTGTAGAATATACGTACTCGTAGAGAGTATTTCACCGCAACGGTTTCTTTTAACTGTCGATTTTCTCGACAACGGCTGAGAAGTGCATCTTGGTGCTTTGCCACATTACATCTCTGGCCATGAGTTTTTATTACGCGCAGTATGAATCGAATCCGAATTTCACAATTGGTGGCCTCCCCTTGTAAGTCATCCGCGTATGTTCTGCATATAAACTTGTTGTGCCTTATGGTGAATTCTTGGAGTCGATTCCGGAGCCCGCAGAGCAGCGGTTCGACAGCGATGGCATACAATATCGTTGACAGCGGGCACACTTGTCTTACCGATCGTGAGATGGTGATGGGCCCCACCAAGCGTGCATTGATGAGCACTTTGGATGCGACTCCGTGGAGTAGTCTCATGACGACGGTGACAAAACTTTTCGGAAACTTCATTTGCATCATCACGTCCGTGAGATAGCATGGCTCAGCCTGTCAAATGCGCGATCGAAGTCTATCGATACCAATGCACCCTAGAGACGACATGTTGACGCCAGTGCGATAACATCGCGCTAGTCGCTGAGTGCCGTTTGTATATTGCTATCTCCTCCTAGCTGGGTTTGGTCGAGTGATATCACTTGGCGTATTATGCGTTTAAAGCGTGCTGCAAGTATCCTGGTGTAGATCTTGTAGTCGCAATTAAGAAGGGTCAGTGACCGGTAGGCCTGTATCCCTGTGCCGCCAGATGGTTTGTGGATGGGGATGATCATTCCTTCCACGAAGGAGGGTGGAAGGGGCACGTTGGGAGACATCAATTCGCAGTACATGGCAGGCCATCGTGGAGTCATGAGATATTTAAACGTACGATAAAACTCTAACGGAAACCCTTCGGGCCCCGGCGATTTGTGCGACGCTCCCTTATCAATCGCTTCCATTACGTTGTCAACTGTGACTTCACCTGTTAACTCTGGGTTGGCCGTCTCGTCGAGACACGCGGAGAGCGTTCGTCGGACCTCGTGAAAGGCTGCCTGATCGTGTTCCGCTTCTTCATAGAGATGACCGTAGTGTTCCACAAAACCGTTGGATATGTCTTTTTGCGTTGTCATACGGCGACCATCTGGCAGTACGACCGTCTGTATTAAGGTTCTGCAGCTACGTTGTTTTTCTCTGATAAGGTGATACATCGACGGTGATTCTCCACGGACTCGTTCAAAGGCCCTTGCACGGATTGCGACACCCTCCAGACGGCTGCGCGTTATGGAAATTATTTGGGCCTGTGCTCGTTTTATACCGGCACGACGCTCCTGTGTAGGTGCTTGTACAGAAAGTTCGCGGAGCATCGTGAAATAAAATTCCGTCGTGTGTCGCCTCCACATCATCTGCTCTCTTCCGTATGCAATTAACGCTCGGCGCAATGCAGGCTTAACGCATTCCAGCCACCACTGCAACGGCATCGGATATGTCGGGAGACGTCGTTGACACACGTCCCAAGTGTCTTCGATTAAGCGTCTGCATTCAGGTTCCCTGAGGTGTGCTGTATTCAGTTTCCAAACACTGTGACTCCACACTTGCTGACGACTCAGGGAGACCGTGCATATATATGCTATGTGATCTGAAAAGGCGACAGGCCACAATTCCGCATCGAGGATCGCAGGTTCGAGACGACGTGTTACGTAAATGCGATCGAGACGACTTGCAGAGTGACTCGTGACGTAGGTGTATCCACGTCTGTCGCCATGTATCGTCTCCCATGTATCAATGAGATTCATGTCCTGTATGAGGTGCCGCAGCTCCGGGCATGAAGTGTAACGTGGGTGTTGATCTCTTGGTGCGAGCACGCATTTGAAGTCGCCTCCAAATAAGACATGTTCATACCGACCTAAGAATAACGTTGCGATCTCCTCTGCGTAGAATCGGGATCGGTCACGCCGTCTGTCGGACCGCGACGGTGCGTGAATGTTAACGACCCGTACTCCCAGCACTGTGAGCGCCAGTCCTCGCGCTGACGGCAGGTACACCACGTCCTCGGCTACTATGCCGCTACGTAGAAGTATCGCTGTTCCGCTGCCGCCGTCGGTAGTAGGTGTAATGTACGTATCGTACTCATAGAGGTCGGGGAAGCTCTCAACACATACTTCCTGCAGAAGAACGATGTCGACGTCTGACGCATGCAACATGTCTCGTAATAATTGCAATTTGACAGGCGTTCTGATCGTATTAATATTAATAGAGGCTGTTCGATATGCCTGCCGCTGTTCCTCAGTGCGTAAAGCGCACATGAACGCTTATGTTAATTTGCGTGCTGCTGCTCGGCGACCTGCTGTCTGTGCGGCAGTCTGCATCTTCTGCGTGGTTAACATCCGGTGGACGCAGCACTCGCCATTGCGGGTGCGTCGTCGGTGTGTGGGTCAGTATCGGAGTCGTCGGCCCAGTTCCTGTGCTGGAGGTCCAGCTCCCGTCGTGTTTCTCCGGCCTGGTTGACCGAAGGCGGTGGCGCTGCTGCGGTGGGTGGAGGGACTCCTTCCGTCGGCTTTCCGTCTGGTGTGTCTGTATTCAACCCCTGTCTAGCACGATTCGCGTCGTACTGGTGTGTTGGAGGTAGAACCTCCCGTTGCGCATCCGGATGCACTGTATCGACGTTACACCCAAGTCCGTCTGACGTGGACTGCAGTAAGCAGGTATCCGACGGCGCTAGCCGTCGTATATTGTGGCGCTTCGGCGATCGTTGTTTGCGCGTGTGCGCCTCCGTATACGAGTGCGGAAGTGACTCCCGGTGCTCAGGGACGAAAGCAGCTGTCGGCACAACCGCAGGATCAATTTCCATAACTCTTACCGATCCTTTCCGCTCGGTTAAGGGCGTCGTCGGCGCCGGAGCGGCAGAAGTGTGCGTCGTTTCGTCACTGGAGGCGGTCTCTGCTGCAGTCGGTTGCCGTAAACTGTCAGGATTCTGTAGCTGGTCATTCTTCGGGATGGGATCTGTTCGAAATGCGTCCACATACGTTAGTGTCAGCGGCGTCAACGTGGACGGAGGTTCGGGTTCGCCGTTTGGAACTTGCACTATCCTCCGCTGCATACATTCGGAACGGACGTGGCTCTCTCTTCCGTGGCCTGAGCATGTTTTGGGTTGTCCATCGTAGATGACTATTGCTCTACATCCGCCGATGAACAAGTACGAGGGTACATGTTGTGTCAGTTCTATTCTGATTTGACGCACCCCATTGAGAACGGGGTAAGTCGTGAAGTTGGACCATTTTTCCTCGACGTCCATATGGACGTAAGGCGTCAATGACCAAGTCAGACGGAACCTCGAAGGAAAGTTCGAAAATACGTATGTTTCGTAAGCCCAGTCCTGCGTGATCAATAGTTACTTCTCCAACGTGTCCATCAGAATGACGAAATTTGAGTCCATGTTTAGTATCTCGGATGATTCTGTCACATACTGCATCGTTAATCAGCTTGACGTAAACGACACTGCTCACTATGGAGAAGTGTATTCCAATAAGTTCGTTGTAGTCAAGTTTAACTTCGTCTCGTAGGAACCTTTCTATTTCGTAGGCTTTCGGTCTCGCATATTCATTCGAAAAACTAATTTTGAGAGTCGACTTTCGGTATGCATATGCCATTCTATTTCGAGTCGTCTAAACGCGCGAGTACGCCGAAGAGGTAAACAACTGCGCGAGCGCGAACGTCTCCGGCAGGGACGTAAACAGACGTCCGTGCCGTAGCTCCGCCAAAGACAGACTGCCACTCAGCTATCGGGGTGGACTTTTTAAGTGATGGAATCCGCACGTCTTCCTCGACGGCCAGAGTTCATCAGAGACAAGGGTACCCTCAAGGATGTCCCAGAAAAGTGTGATAGAACTGCTCTTATCGGTATGCATGCGACAACATGCTTACCAATATGTTCCAAGACGCCACGTATAAAAACAGGATTTTCTGATGCTCGTACCTCAGGTTCTATTGGTGACAAAAAGGTAGGGTGAAGTGTTTTGGATAGGCCTTGAGCTATGGACCAATTGTATAACCAACAGGAGGATCGTCTTAGTGTCACTATCCTGCAGTAAAGGGTCAAAGTATGAACATGACACACGTCTTCCTGATTAGGCAAATTGAGCAAATCGATTGGTTCTTTTCGCGTTTGATGTGGTCTACGGTGGGTTTGATGGGACTTATGGAGGCACCATTAGTTCATGTGCAGTTTACTATGAGTATTTTTGACGTTACCTGAGGAGGATTCCAAGATAGTTACGCACAGAAAATGGGTAACATTTTTACAATATATTCCTCAGATCCCAACCTCGAACAACCTTGAAAATTTTCTTGACATCTTTATCCCTTTGTCAGAAACAGAGGTTCAAAGTTTTCCTACTCGTAGACCTAAAATACGCACATAAAAATTAAATATATTGATTGATTACGAGTATATCCGTGATTTAAAACTGGCGGGTATACCCGTGAGTGATTCACTGAATGAACGATGCATTTGCACATATTCATAGGCAGTCTCTGTAGAACCTCCCCCCACCCCCACCCCCCATCCCCGCAAAGAAAAAGCGTTTTTACTAATTTTTTCACAGTCAGCAGCGGACCAAAACCCCGTCGCAGATTCCATGATGGCTACGCACAGGAAATGACTACAATTTTTACGATGTATTCCTAAGCTTCCGGTCTCGAGCAACCTTGAAAATTTTGTTGATATCCTTATTTCTGAGATACAGCGGATCAATGTTACCGTACTTGTACACGTAAAACAGGCACGTAAAATTATTAAATAAAGTGGTTGATTATTGATGATTATTGATTATTTCAATTGACGGGGTACACGCGATGAATGAATGAGTGATGCATTAGTGTAAATTTTGCGGGTACAATTCATCAAAGGTATGTTACGTGTAGTCTCTTGTCCGCCTACTTAGCAGGGTGGTACTGTACTCGCCTCCCATGCTAGCGGGTTTGGGTTCGATTCCCGGGCGGGTTGGTGATTTTTCCCCGCACGGGGACTGGGTGTTGTGTTGTCCTCATCATCATTTCATCCTCATCACCTGCGCGCAAGTTGCCCAATGTGACGTCGACTTGCACTTGGCGGCCGAATTTCCCCGGAAGGGGCCTCCCGGCCAACGATGCCATACGCTCATTTACATTTTACTTATAGTCTTAAATAATTGTTCAAAATATGACTTTTTGGTATCAAACCTCAGCCGCGGATTCCAAGGCGGCTGTGTACAGCAAATGGACGAACATATTATAATATGTTCCTAAGATCCCAATCTCAAACAAGCTTGAAAATTTTTTCCTAGATACAGAGGTTCAAAATTATCTTACTTGTGCGCGTAAAATACGCACGCAAAACGCAGTATGAGGCGAAAACGTAGTTTTTAAAGTGAAAACTATAATGTAAAGTGTCTCTGTTATCATCAGAAATGTCCTGGGAACTCCACGTGCCGGCCAGTGTGGCCGAGCCGTTCTAGGCGCTAAAGTCTGGAACCGCGCGACCGCTTCGGTCGCAGGTTCGAATCCTGTCTCGGGCATGGCTGTTTCTGATGTCCTTAGGTTAGTTAGGTTTAAGTAGTTCTAAGTTCTAGGGGACTGATGACCTCAGAAGTTAAGTCCCATAGGGCTCAGAGCCATTTGAACCATTTTTTGAACTCCACGTTGCAGTACTGACATACATGTAAAATTTTTGTTCTGGTAAAATACGGTCTGGTCTGTAAAATTAGTTTTGCGTTATTTCAATTTCACATAAGTATCCTGTCAACGTATTACTGATCCACCAAGTTCTTTTCACATGCTTGACATGCGTTGCTGTGGCACGGAAAAGAAGGGAACCATCGGAAAAATTCCCCTATAAGGACGCAATAGGACGAATATGCCCTGCTTTATCAAAAGGCTCTGACAGAAAAATGGGGCACCAGCTGCATCTTGCGAGTACATTCGAGGTTTTTATGCGGAGAAAGAAGGAGATAACGGGAAAGATATTGAGAAGTAGTAAATACTGGAAGATATTTGACAGTGGTTGTGGTATAGAATGAACGAAGTAGACAATAGCAGTGTGAGAGAAAGAGTGGCAGCGGAACATAGTGTGAAAACATCGCTAGGAAATGAGTGGAGGAGACAGTGCCAGTGGGAGAGGAATAAAGAGAAGGAGAACTTGGAAGAGGGTGAGAGCCAATGATAATGAGAGACATTGTCTATGATGGTGCCCACAAAGAAGAGAGAGTTAGTGACAGGGACAAGAGACAGCAACAGTGGGAAGGAATGAATGAGATAATAGTACTAAGAGAGAACAAGAGGGAAACAGTGACAGTGAAAGGAGACAATAGTAGCAGGCCAGAACGGAGGCAACTGTTGCTATGAGACAGGAAAAGGTGGCGATTGGAGAGCCGCAATGAGATAATGCAATAAGTTGGGCCGAATAAGTGAGTAAGAATGGGCAGTTGGGAGTCGATGGGCATGAGAGACTTACAGCGATAGACTAGTGGGTGTGAGAGAATTACAGTTGGGGTAGCTGGATGTTAAAAAGGGCGTGAATATGTTCGTATGCCAACATTTCTGCGACAACTTTTATAGCTGCTGATGAAGGTAGAATAAGGAAGTTGGTACCCCACTTTTCAGTCACTCCCTTCGTAGAGAGGAGCATATTCGCCTTTTTTGTGTTTCGATACGAGTAATTTGCAGCTGGTTCTCTATCTACATATGTTATAAAAGCATTATTCTGGCTGAGTAATCAGCGCCCAGCCCAAACCACTAACGATACAAACTTGTAATTTGGAAAGGATGTGTTCATCTTATACCGTAGGCACTGTTTAAGAAGTGATTTTTCGAAATTGCACCCCTAAGGGGGTGAAATAGGGGACGAAAGGTTTCCTGAAAATATGTCGCTATTACGGCAATTTTGAAGTTCGACCTACAAAAATTGATATTTTGTTTCTCGATTACAAACTATGAAATATGTATGTTAACATTTTTAGAAATTTAACCCTTATTGGGATGAATAGTGGGTGAAAGTTCATTAAAGAAATCATTATTAAGGAATTACTAAAGTGTTTTTAAAGCTGCATTTGTGAAAACAGTATCAGTTCTCGATTACAAGTAAATAAACATGTGTTGAATGGAAAAATCATTGTGAAAACATTTTTAAAGCTAAATATATAAAAATTTGAATTTGGCATGTCGGTTGCAAATACAAAAATATGTGTTGCGCTGTTTTTGGAAATTCAACCCCTATGGGAGTGAAATAGAGGATAAAAGTTTTTACGGATATATTTTGAAGCTCTATCTATGAAAATTTATATTTGGCACCTCTGTTACAAATAAAAAAATAAGCATTCCACTTTTTTGAAAATTCAACTCCTAAAGGGTTGAAATAGGGGGTGAAATATTTCGTGAAAATATTTTATTGTGAAAGCATTTTTAAAGCTAAATCTTTGACGACTGGTATTTGGCTTATCGGTCAGGAACGAAAAAAATCTGTGTTACACTTCCTAAGGGAATGAAATAGGGCTGGAAAGTTTTGTGAAAGCATTTTTGAAGCTAAATCTATGATTATTTGAATCTGACTTCTCAACTGGGAATAAAGAAATACTTGTTTCACTGTTTTCTGAAATGAAACTCCTAAGGAGGTGAAACACAGGATAAGGGTTCTTATTGAAATATTTCATTATGCGAGCATTTTTGAATCCAAATCTACGAAAATTTGTATTTGGCTTCTCTGTTAGAAATAAAAAAAATACGTCTTTCACTGTTATTGAAATTCATCCCCGAAGGGGGTAAAATGGGAGATGAAAATTTTTAATAAATATTTCGTTATCTTAAAAAAATTTTGAAGCTAAATGTATGACAACTGGTGTTTCACTTCTCGGTTAGAGACAAAGAAATGTGCGCTGGGATGAAAACTTCTAGGGAAATGTTACCACAAGAGCTCAGAACGCATGATTAACAAAATCTTTCAAAATCCAGCTACCAGAATAGCTTTTTGATCAGAGTTACATTCGGAGAAGTCCATTTTTATATGGCCTCAATCAGCGTGAAGTGTTTAGAAGGTGTTGCTATTTGTGAACAACATAAACATTTGATTAAAGAAAAACAAAACAGAAGACCTGTGCAGACCATACAATCTACCAGAGCAAAACAGCGGGTGCTAAGCTAATATAGACATAAATGATCTGGCGGACAGGGGTGGACGGATGTTTAGTGATGACGGTGTGGTGGTAAGGTTCAAATGTCTCTGAGCACTATGCGACTTAACTTCTGAGGTCATCAGTCGCCTAGAACTTAGAACTAATTAACCTAACTAACCTAAGGACAGGGCCGGCCTTGGTAGCCGAGCGGTTCTAGGCGCTCAGTCCGGAACCGCGCGGCTGCTACGGTCGCGGGTTCGAATCCTGCCTCGGGCATGGATGTGTGTGATGTCCTTAGGTTAGTTAGGTTTAGGTAGTTCTAAGTTCTAGGGGACTAATGACAACAGCTGTTAAGTCCCATAGTGCTCAGAGCCATTTGAACCATTTTGAACCTAAGGACATCACACACGTCCATGCCCGAGGCAGGATTCGAACCTGCGACCGTAGCGGTCGCTCGGCTCCAGACTGTAGCGCCTAGAACCGCACGGCCACTCCGGCCGGCGGTGTGGTGGTAAGGGAAGGTATCCTCCTTGAATAACGGTAGAGGTATGCAAGTTGAGTTAGACAGAGTTTCTAGCTGGTATGCAGAAATGCAGAGTTTCTGACAATGTAGAAAACTAAAAGTTCATCTAGATGAGTAGGAAAAACTGTTGTGTCGGCTGCTGTGGGAGTCAGCACTGACAGCACATACACTTGTAGGTTAATAGAACTCTTTATTTCTAAAAAGGAAAGAAACATAGCCGGCCGCGGTGGTCTAGCGGTTCTAGGAGCTCAGTCCGGAACCGCGCGACCGCTACGGTCGCAGGTTCGAATCCTGCCTCGGGCATGGATGTATGTGATGTCCTTAGGTTAGTTAGGTTTAAGTAGTTCTAAGTTCTAGGGGACTGATGACCTCAGATGTTAAGTCCCATAGTGCTTAGAGCCATTATTGAAAGAAACATAACTTCTCGTTATGAGGTGCCTTGACGTGCTTCCTGTGCCTCCTACATGCAATAACATTTACGCTCTATTACTACTGGCAGAACGCAAGATAAATACCGTCGTCCTATTACTCACTGCTATGCTCTCGAAGTCTGTGACCAAAATGGCACGACCAGCGATGGGCGGCTGGTTAAGTCAGTGTTGACGTGGGGCGCTGAACTCTGTCTTCCTGAACGTGCGCCGCTGCCCGCCCTTTCCATTGGCACACGGGTCACCACCTTCTTGATGCCGTTTCGTGGCGCTGTGCCGGTGGGTGTGCAGTCGATGCTTTAGGACCGCACAGAAACAGTCCTGTAACTTTCCAATGCAGCATTAGTAATGTGCTGTCCGACACAGTCACATCGATTAAACATCCAAGCGTGACAAGCCAGGAAGTTTCATATCAGCGCACACTCCGCTGTCGAGTGTAAATCTCATTCTGGATCCAAACGTATTGTTGCAAAGCGATATGAAATGGTATAAGCAAGTCAGGTAGCTGGGATGGCGAATGCTCGACTTCCTTTTGTTAGGAGAATTTTAGGAAACTGAGGTTCACCTTTAAAGGTGACCGTGTGTAGGAGACTAGTGCAAGCCATTCTTGGGTACTACTCGTGTCTTTGGGTTCCGCACCAGGTTGTATTAAAGGAAGGCATCGAAGAAATTCAGAGGTGAACTACTAGATTTGTTACCGGTGGGTTCGATCAGCAGGCAGGTAATACGGGAATGCTTCGTGAATTCAGATGGGAACTCCTGGAGGGAACGGATGTCTGAGGCCGACTGCAGATCTATTTTATTGCTGTCAAAGTGCATTTCACCTAAAGACAATAAAGATGAGATAAATCTTGGGTCGTTCGGAGATTTACAGACATTCGTTTCTACCTTGCTCTATTTGTGAGTGGAAGAGGAAAAGAGATGATTAGCAATGGTTCGTAGCACTCTCGGTCATGCGCTGTATTGTTGCTTGCGGAGTATATGTGTAGACGCAGAAAGGCAATCATTAATGCCCCTTGGTAACCAAACAACATTTGTTTGGTACATTTATCTATTTTATTATGTTTCGTTGGCAAAAGTGATATCCATACGAATATTTAACCCAGCTTTGATATTTACTTATAGTGTATCGAAACCGCACAGATCCTGGAAAGCGACGGAGATTCTGCGTAACGTCAGAACACCGTAACGTACATCCTCTAGAGGCGTAGATTTCTTGTCCAGCTAGAACCCATCAACATAACACGTACTAGGGAGCTCTTGGATCTTTCCGTAGATCAGGACGCTGGAAGTATGAAAACAGCCAATCTACCTTTGCCGAACACCTGATAAAACATGAACATGATCCATCCAACATGGAATACGACACTACAATTATTTTTAGAGTGAACGATCGCAACAAAAAACTCCTGCCATTACAAGAAAACTTTCACATACAAAGAGCCCTTTGCAATGAAATGAAAGCAATTAATGACCAAATCAATATACGCAATAACTCCCAGATCATGTCAGCTACAAAAAGAATAACAAACAGAAATCTGAAACATAACCAGACTATATAATTAATGAATCTTCCTTCTCCCCCCTTTTTTCTCGCTCTCTCTCTGCCTCTCTGCCCCCCCCCCCCCTCTCTCTCTCTCTCTCCCTCTCTCTTACACACACTCACACACACACACACACACACACACACACACAGGCACACACAAAACAAACGAAAAATATCAAACCACACAGACAACGCAAACAAAAGACTGAAGGTAATCACACAGCGACAGTTGGCAACTTACTCTCTGTAAACACAAAAATATAGATCACAACGCCGGAAATCGGCCAGCTGGAGCATGAGGACCGAATGAATACATCTCTAGACTATACACACGTATCGATATGGACGAAAACTTCAAAAGATAATTTAACATCACGATATTAGTGTTATAAAAGTTGTTTGTAGTCTTAAAAACAAGAGAAAAACATGACAAAATGTAACATAGTAACATATTGTAACTACTACATAATGCATTTATTACATCTATAAAAAGAAACATGTATTACAGGCCACTGAAGATGCTTCACAAATAAAAAAATCCAAACGCGTATGGCAAAAATCAAACTGCCTTTCATTTAGTTGCATAGACGGAACACACCTCCACGAATTTTCAAACAACTAAGGAACGAGGACAAACGAAAAGTTGACGAGAGTGGGAACACTTTGGCACTTACGTATTGACTTCGTAATTATAAAAGAATTTTGTTTGCTTCCACCGTCGGCTATTTGCTTTACAAACAGATCCTAATAGTTTTGAACTGACAGTTCTTTCTTCTCTCATGGGCTCAGACGCTATAGCGGCAAGTGCCGTAAATTGTTTGATTGTAAAGGTTGGGGTTTGTTGGTGTACACCATCTGTCCAAAACGTCCGAAGACTGATTTCATTCCTGGATTAATACTGATATCATTACAATAACTACGGTTCAGCCTGATCTACCAGCTGAAAACAATAGATGGGCATTCGACCTGTCAGTTGCGAGCAGTCATTGTTAAGTAGTGGACATACAGCCGTTGTGTTAACGTTGTTGTGTCACACATGGCATGGAACAACATCTCTAAATCAAGTATTCAATACATTCTCCAGCATCTCCTCAAGAAGTGAAAAGTGTGTGCAAGGTTTGTCGTACACACCTTGACTACGAACAAGAACAACGACTCGTGGACTCCTGCCATGACTTGGTTGAAATGCAGACATGCGCACAGTTCTTTTCTGAAAAAAAAAAAATCATCATGGCTGACTACACTTGGTGTTATAAATACGAAACAACCACAAAACGACAAAGTGCAGAAATTCACTCTTACGAAAGCTTACGCTAACTGAGCCGTGCTGCGGCTCGCGTTGGTGCCGTGTAGGTTTCTATCATACCGTATCGTTTAGTTGGCATGGTTGCATTGTTTGTCTTCTTCTCGTGTTCACCGGCGCCACACGATTTCGGAAGCGTTCCCTGTCCGCTAATGGCAGCAGCGGCGCGTATCGATATGTAGTTCTGCTGCCCTATCTTTGGGGCGACCTCGTGCTTCTTCTGTGTGGTGTGAGTGGTGAGTTTGGTTGGGGATGCAGGAGCAGTGAGGTCTGCGCAGAGCGACAACACGCCGGGACCGATGGCGGCGTGTACGGACTGCCGGATCGAAGGGCAGTGGTCACGAGGGTGCACGGCCTCGTCGAAACCGGATCCTGCATGTTTAAGTTGATTGCATTGCAATTGGCGTAGAGAAACTTCCACCATTGTGAAATCTCGCGGTTCTCCAGTGACTTGGGTTCGTGTTGCTGCTCGTAGTGTCGCCGAGGCAAAAAGCAGCGCGTAGAGTACCTCGGGAAGCCGGATCTGTTTAGCCTTCCTGAGCTTTTAATTACTATTTACTATTTTCAGCTTCTTACACTGTTAAGTTCAACCAGTGGTATTTTTCTGTCTTGTGGCCGCTAACGCCCCAGTTGCCTGCCCTGAGAGTTAGTATATGTAACGGCAGTGCACATTTCCTCGCCGCTGCTGTCCGGTGGGGCGTGAAAGTTTGACAGCTTCTTGATTGTAGGTCGGGTGGCGTTCTTCTACCTTACAAGGAAACCTCCGCATCGCACCCCCCTCAGATTTAGTTATAATTTGGCACAGTGGATAGGCCTTGAAAAACTGAACACCGATCAATCGAGAAAACAGGAAGAAGTTGTGTGGAACTATGAAAAAAATAAGCAAAATATACAAACTGAGTAGTCCATGCGCAATATAGGCAAATCAAGGAGAGTACAAGCTGAAGAGCGCCGTGGTCCCGTGGTTAGCGTGAGCAAGTGCGGAGCGAGAGGTCCTTGGTTCAAATCTTCTTTCGAGTGAAAAATTAATTGTCTTTATTTTCGCAAAGTTATGATCTGTCCGTTCGTTCATTGACATCTCTGTTCACTGTAATAAGTTTAGTGTCTGTGTTTTGCAATCGCACCGCAAAACCGTGCGATTAGTAGACGAAAGGACGTGCCTCTCCAATGGGAACCGAAAACATTTGGTCGCATGTTCGTAGGTCAACAGATTCGTCCACAGGAAAACACGTCTGATATATTCTATACGACACTGGTGACGGCATGTGCGCCACATGACAGGAATATGTTATCGACCCACCTATCTTGTACACTTGGCGAATGGGTAAAAAGATTCTTCTACCTTGCCCGATTTAGGTTTTCTTGTGGATGTGATAATCACTCCCAAAAAAGTGATGAAAATATAAGAGTTTGTCACATAAACTGCAACAAATGAATGCAATAGTTTCACAGTCGCACAGTTTTCCCTCTGCTCTGTCAAAACATATGTTTTTAACGTTTTCAAATTTTTCGTGTGTAGACCGTCAAATCCTGCATATGCCCAAGCAAATCTGAGCATGTCCTGGAATTTTGGAGAGCGAAGTTGATGTGTGAGTGCCTGAACTTTGATAATTGTCTGAAAATAAAAAATTAAACATATGGCTAGAGGGAAGACTTGAACCAAGGACCTCTCGTTTCGCAGCTGCTCACGCTAACCACGGGACCACGGCACTGCTGTGCTCAAGCGGTCCTTGATGTTGCCTATCTTCCACATGGAATACTCAGTTTGTATATTTTGCTTTTTTTTTCATAGTTCCACACAACTTCTTCCTGTTTTCTCGATTGATTTGTGTTCAGTTTTTCAAGGCCTATCCACTGTGCCAACTTATAACTAAATCTGAGGGGGGTGCGATGGGGAGGTTCCCTTGTTAGTGGTATTCCTTCTTGTTACGGGCTCTCTAAGCACAGTATTCTGCGGGCGGAGCCCGGACCGAAGCTTCCGGCTTTGGTGCAATTTTACGTCTTGCATTTGTTTTGTTGGATGTCGGACAGCCTCACCAAGATTATCATTAGTCGCTCGTTAGACTGCCTCTAGTCCGAGTACCATCTTGTGATCTGAATGCAACTCTTTGCTGCTTTTCTCTTCGCTCGCGAAGGTGTTATTGATGTAACCTACTCAGAGGTCGATTCCTGGAGCACCGTCCGTCACTGGCCCTTGTGTTTTATTTTATTACTGTATTATTAAGTTACCATAATTTGTCTCACCTGTTTGGTGATCTGTTGTTTGTTTTTTTTTTTAAATTAACTTTCGCTATGCCATTCGCCGTTTGACAGTATATTTCTTAAAAATTTTTATAATTGCCATTTTGGGGTTAAAGGCCCTCGGCCGTGATTGTGGTTACTTGCCTTAAAATTCTGATTGCGATCCCACTGGCTTGTTTTCAAAAATTATTTATTAAAATAAATGAGTGAAATTTCAAAGCAAACCACTAGTAATTGATCCAGGCCCTGTCCACAATCATAACCCAGTCCTGCCTTCCTTAATTCCCAGGTTTCACTAACATTAACACTTTGACGCCAAACAGACGATTAAGCCATTGTGAAAGTGCGAGTTGAACAACATCCCACAGAAGGACTTTTGACAGCTTTTCATGACTGCATAGATGTACTGTGCGTTGTACTCAAGTGGTAGAAGACTGTATAGATCACCTGAAGCATTAAAACCACCTCCTAACATTTATTAGTTTTTGATTAACACAGTCTCGAAAGTTTATGGACTGGCGAGGTGGAAATGTTGTTACAATGAGCCTCACGACGTAATTATAATAGATTCACAAAGAAATGTACTGGTGCACTTAAACAGAAATAACTTGTATTTACTCTCAATTTGTAGCTTCATCCTATCCATGATACTCAGACTGCTGTATTTCATAAATACATTTAGTACTTTTCACTCTTCTCATTATTCATTATATTATGAACATATGGTTCTCACAGATTCGGAGGTATCTCAAGGCTATCATTACTCAAGGGGTATCTGTTATGAACTCTGGAATCACTTCTCTCCCACGGCTTACTTGGGTCTAAATGACTGTTATAGGTTCTGTTACAGTGGATTCCCAATATTTTCGGGAAAGTAGTTGACACTAATTCTCGTCATCATATTATCAAATGAGGTGACAACTCTTTATTGCAAATATAGATTCTTTGCAGTAACAAGGTTTTCTTTTTAAAAGAGAAAAAAAAGGAAGAGTTTTGTTGGTTATGTGACTCAGAATCCCGAGTGAAGTTATATGAAAGGAATTTCCACTGGCGCACTAAGATTTGCAAAATCCGTTAACTCTGTCAAAAATTTGACCGGTAGCGGAAAAAGGACGGTATGTTCTCGTTCTGTCGCATCACAGTTGCAAATAGTGATTGAGGTTTCATATTTTCCTCTGTATGTTGCATTACAGCATCGTACCTAGTACTCTAGGAACTTTTAACAATTTAAGGTACTTCAATATGTATAACGCATCATCGATGATAGCACTAGAAGTAGTTAACATAATTGTTTCTATGGTTATGTTTGTGAGTGTTTGATTAGTGAACTTGATTTTTATATTAACTTGCCACATTTCCCGAATCTAAGAAAGGAAAAGAACTGTGGAAGGCAGGATCAGTGAATCTTCACAACCTATTGTAGAGCCTTTCATATCGGCGAGAGGCTAAGAAATTATTTGAACAATAAGCGATCAATGACATCGACCAGAAGACATTTAATTGATAACTAAATTCTTAATGTTCTCTCTCCATCCACAAGATCTATTCTCTTAATGCTCTTTGAGCAAGACCAAATTACAAAATCCATTGTAACTCTCCGTTAGTTTCATCTATACCTCTGCTTCTTGCTGAACAATACACAACATCCTACATAATATAGCATTATATTCCAAGCGCGCTATTTACCTACAATTTTCTACTCTAGCGCTCCCTTAGTTCCCAGATTAATTGGCCTATCAATTAATTAATCACACCAATTATGCTAAATGGACGCAGTATGCCTCAAGTCAATTATACAATAACAGCAGTAGGTATTGCTTGGTGCCGAATGATCCTTTGTGAAGTATCAGAAAGAAATAGACACCTCTAGGCGATCGAAAATATGCATCCGTTTTTTTTTTTTAATTTTAAGAATTTATAAGAAGATATGGAATTTGAAAGTGCTTTAAGAATTCAGTATGGTCTCAGTTCTTGGACTTCGCAGAGTGATAGTATGCGGGCAACGATGTAAGGACTATGTTTTGAGAACTGAGTGCATCGTTGATTAGTTTATTGGCTGTAAAAGTTGCATGAAATTGTGCAACACATCATAAGTGCCGTAGGATGTCAGTTGAGAGTTGACTACATGTCTGTCAATGGGGATCATTGGTCGGTCACGTAAATGACGCATCGTAAACAGCATTCGTAAGGAGCGTAATGTCAAAGCAGGGATCCGCTCGTGGAACGGGCGAGGACCATATTACGGACGGAATGTGACGTCAACACCGAAAAACGCTATCAATATCCGGAAAGAAGCGCATGTGTTTGCCGCTATCATCGTACAAAGCAGGGAGCAAGCATGCATCCAGTGGATAACCAAGAATAAAATAAATTTCCCGATAAAATAATCGGTTGAATAATTTGCGATACCCCACGAAAATTCTTGGAGTAGCTCTTAGATCGAAAATCGATTTGCTTGCAAAATACAATGCTTTCACGTGAAATATGATGGAAATAATTTTTTCAGCTCTCCTGGAGCCTCGTGTACATGTTCGTTGCGCAGTTTTTTCAGTGTCTTTAAGTTGGTATTTCTTTTTCTGTGGTGTGTTTCTCATAATGCAGGCATTGATTCAACACTGACGCGTAGGTTAATCGAAGAGTTAAACTTCTAGTTCTAAGTTTTCAAAATATAAAACTTTTGAGCCGGCCGGGGTGGCCGAGTGGTTCTAGGCGCTACAGTTTGGAACCGCGCGACCGCTACGGTCGCAGGTTCGAATCCTGCCTCGGGCATGGATGTGTGTGACATCCTTAGGTTAGTTAGGTTTAAGTAGTTCTAAGTTCTAGGGGACTGATGACCTCAGAAGTTAAATCCCATAGTGCTCAGAGCCATTTAAAACTTTTGAGGTGTACAATTTAGAGATCATATTCACCGCAAATTTTTTCTTGTCTTGCTCCATACTGCCTCCTCCCGAAATATGGAAATCAGAAAGCTTGTAGTGGAATAGATGTGTTTGACAGTATCGAGGATCAAGAAGTGCTCGTAGATCTTAGGGTATGCATTTTAGGTTTAAATTCTTTATTTTGTTGTTTTGGCCCCCCTACCACCTCTGATAGTTTCCTACACTAAAACTTCAGCAATAACGGTAGCGCTACCTCTATTCAACTGCCTGAGCTATCAAAGATTTCCGCTGGTAGATTTCGATTCGGTCGTTTCCGAACTAGGGTCCCTTAACTCAAATTGAAACATTTACGCTTCACTATCGTCCCTAAAGGTTGTAACACCATCACTGAATTACCTTGTACCTCCTCTTAGCTGGAAGAAAGGTTTGCAGCTTTATTTTTTTAGAAACGTGTGATATAGACAACAATCTAACACAGTACCTCTTTTTCAAAAGTGTCAGTCTATGTCCTCCACGCAACCATGTAACATAATTTGCTTTCTGTATCCGAATAGTGATTTGCATCTTTCATCATAGAATGTTACACGTCAATTTTCCAGTACATGCGAACAGTAACTGTGTAACTAGCTCACCGAACAAAATAGTTATAACCGCCTGAAAAGAGAACACTGACAGCGCTTTAGATGGTTTAAAACTGTTGCCACTTGGTCATGTGACCCTCCACCGAAGACGTAAGTACTGTCAGTGAAATGTGAATCCCACTCGATTGTAGAGAATCAACACACCAAGATAGGCAGACGTGGAGGCGTGACAGAATGACACAAAGGAGAGGCATTTGGAAGCGCACAAACATTGTGAATTATGCAGTGGTGTCACTGTGTGTTGGCCAACGTGTCTACAAGGAATGACGTATCATACGCAGTGATCGTTGAATGGCATTAATTGCAAGGACAGGAGACGAGTGTCTCTCCTTGTCGATTACGAACGCTGTAAGAATTGCTGCTGCAAACGTTTTCCACTTGTTTTCCAGCGAAAATTGCGAAGAAGACCCCATACAATGGGCGTTTCGGGTATTTCGCAAAAAGTCCTTAAGGCTTCACGTCTTGAATGCGCCAAACAACACAGAAACTTGACAGCAGCCTTATGCAGCCACGTAACTTGATCGGATGTTGACTCATCACTAATTACCTAAGGCACCCAGCTAACCCACTGAGGGGTCCAAACCACACTGTGTGGAAGATGTAATTCAGATTGGAGGTGGTTCTATGACTCGGACCCACCACGCACCAAGGCGATTATTTCAACACTCGGTGACCAATGGTTGCTCCCTCTGTCATTTTCGCTATTAGTATGGCGTGGACACTCGCGTTTTCCAAGAGAACAATCGTATTCACACTGAAGCAAGCAAGCATTCATCCAGGTTTGACGAACACTCAGGCACTCTGTCACACATCGACTGCACCACTAAATTAAATGATATTAATCCCGTAGGAAACGTCTGGTACTATTGGGAACAAAGGCTGAGACATAGTGACCAACGTGACAACAATTTGGTAGCTCTAAGGGATCTAATCAACAGTAAGCGGCTTCAGATGGTTCAAATGGTTCAAATGGCTCTGAGCACTATGGGACTTAACTGCTGAGGTCATCAGTTCCCTAGAACTTAGAACTACTTAAACCTAACTAACCTAAGGACAGCACACACATCCATTCCCGAGGCAGGATTCGAACCTGCGACCGTAGTAAGCGGCTTCAGCTGGACGTGCCTTAGTTGAAGAAATTTATGGACTCTCTTCCTCACCGAATTGAAGCCATTAGAATGGCTGCAGGTACGCGATGTCAGCGTGGTATCTCCTGGAGTTGGTCAGTTTTTTGCTCTGCGTCTTTATTTGGTTAGTCTGCACCCACTATTCACAGGAGGGTCCGTGATTCACCAGCTACCTGGCCCTCAGCTCGTGCATTCAAAAAATAGTTCAAATGGCTCAGAGCACTACGGGACTGAACTTCTGAGGTCATCAGTCCCCTATAACATAGAACTACTTAATCCTAAATAACCTAAGGACATCACACACATCCATGCCCGAGGCAGGATTCGAACCTGCGACCGTAGCGGTCGCGCGGTTCCAGACTGTAGCGCCTAGAACCGCTCGGCCACCCCGGCCGGCTTCGAGCATTCAATTCGAGTGTTTACCACTGGCCAAGGTGTTTCACATACAATACACAATGCACTGCAATTCTAGTAAAAAGGAAGGGATATTCAATACATAAAGAGAGAAACTGATGAAGGAAAAATACGTATTTTTACAAAATGTGACTTGTACTGCTTCTCAACATAATCCCCACCAATACTAATACACTTGTTCCAACTATGAACTAGTTTTTTATACTAGATGCAAAAAAACACATTGGTTTGTTGTTTGAGCATCCTTGTTCCATGAGTGGACGAAACAATTGAAAATCCAAGTGAGATATCTCTTTATTCGCACGAAGATTAGTAAAAGTTTAATTATTCACTACATATTTAGTGTCATTCGCGAGGATTGGTCGTAGGCCGATAGAGTATTCACAAGCCGTTGCTCAGCGCTTTGCGCTGCATGGCACAAGTTGAGATCTGTTGACAACAGCGCTACTACTGCTGGTTAACATTGCTTTCGCAGTTATTTTATTCATTGTTGTCATTTTATAAACTTTTGTAATCACAGTACTATAAACAGTTTTACAGGATTTTTTAATATGACAACATTAATACTGTGTACCCCTTGCACCCCACACCATCCGTCTATAAATTTGCGACATGACGTTCTATAATGTTTGTTATTCACCGCAAACAGTTTTATTGTCATAAAACCACAGAAGATCTTATGTACGTTATCTTAAGTGTTCCAAACTTAACCAATTCCCTTAAAACCCTAATAATCTCTATATTTTGTATTAAATATTTGTGAACTTGTACTGATGATATTAATTTATGTGCTGCAAGTTGTTGAAAAAAAGATTTATTTGTTATCAGACACTTGGCCACCGCCCCCCGCCCCCCCCCCCCCCAAAAAAAAGGATATGGTACACATTGTTTTTTAAAGTAATGCTTTTGTAAAACGTTGTAAAGTGATTCCATGTTTACTGATGAAATTGTTTCATACGGCGTTACGATGAATATTGTGGTTGTAAACAAAAACAAATTTCAGCTTGTACCATTTACCCGGCGCCGCCTGGCGGTTTAGTCTACTTGGCTTCCAGAATTTTCCCTTGGCAACAGTTTGCACTTGTCTTGTGACTGAGAATGTTAAAGTGATACAATGTATCTAGCGAACAATTTTATATCACTGACATAGCACTGGTAAGCTAGGAAGCAATATTCTGGTCATTGTCCTATGTCTCTTATCAATGGTGAAATGTATCGTATTTTCGTATCTTCTGATACCAGGATTGTGACGTATTTTGTAGCCTTTGAAAACGACGGAAAGTCGAAACGCGTAAGGTTCTGGGAAAAATAAAATTGCGGTCAAGACATAAGAGAAGTTATTAAAAGTGCATCCAATAGCCGCGTTGTCTCGCAGCATTTTCATGCGAATCGCAGAGTGCTATCGACAGGGGATCTCAAACTGATTCCATATTTCTAGTTTTTCAGAAGGCGTTTGTCACCGTTCCTCACAAGAGACATCTAAAGGAACTGAGTGCCTATGGAGGAGTAACGGTCAGGTTGCGCGACTGTCAGGAAGCTTACAACACATAGTGATCGATGGAAAATCAAATGGTTCAAATGGCTCTGAGCACTATGGAACTTAACATCTCAGGTCATCAGTCCCCTAGAACTTAGAACTACTTAAACCTAACTAACCTAAGGACATCACACACATCCATGCCCGAGGCAGGATTCGAACCTGCGACCGTAGCGGTCGCGCGGTTCCAGACTGAAGCGCCTAGAACCGCTCGGCCACCAGCGGCCGGCGATGGAAAATCATCGAGAAAAATAGAAATGATATCTGGCGTTTCCCAAGGAACTGTAATAGGTCGTCTTCTGTTCCTAATCTATGTAAACGATTTAGGAGATAATCTGAGGAGCCCGCCTACTTTGTTTGCACATGATGCTGCCATTTACCGTCTGGTAAAGACATCAGAAGATCAGAACGATCTGCAAAATGAGTTAGACACAATATCTCTAGTGTGTGAAAAGTGGCAATTGTCTGAAAAAGGAAAGTTGTGAGGCCATCGACACGAGTACGAAAATAAATCCGTTAAATTTCAGTTATATGACAAGTCACACGAATTAAAAGGAATTACAATTTCGAACAAGTCAAAATGGAGGAATCATATAGATACTGCTGTGGGGAAGGGAAACCTAAGAATGCATTTTAGTGGCAGGACACAAAGAGGATGCAACGGGTCTACTAAAGAGACTGTCCACATTGCGTTTGTTCTTCCTCCGCTGGAGTACTTTTGTGCAGTGTGGCATCCTCACCAGATAGGATTGACGGAGGAAATCGAAAAATTACAAAGAAGGCATCTCATTTTGTACTATCGTGAAATAGGAGAGAGAGAGAGTCGTAGCTATGATAAACGTGTTAAGATGGCAATCACTAAAACAAAGACGATTTTCGTTGCAGCGAAATCTTTTCACGATATTTCAATCACCAATTTTCTCCTGATGGTGAAAAAATTTCGTTGTCAACCTACGTTAGGGAGAAATAATCATAGTAATAAAATAAGAGAAATCAGATATCTTACAGAAAGATTTAAGTGTTCGTTGTTCCCACGCACTGTTAGAGAGCTGAACGGTAGAGTATTCATCAGCATACATTAAAATATTCTTTGGAAAAGGGTCACGTTCCCTTTCTTAGTATTCTTTGGAGTCTATACACACTTTGAGTCTTGTTTCCTTGTATTGTGTTAACTCTTCTGGGACACAGCTTGCACTTGTTTTGCTGTGATTGAGCTTGTGACTAATATGAACTGTGCCCAAACTTACTGCAGCTCTTTTTACTATTTTTCTATTATAACACGTCGTATCCACGACTGACGTTGCCAGTGCAGGTTTCAAGGGAAGCTGTTGACTCTCCATCTGGCCGGCCAGAACACTGATCGTCAGTCACTGAGATTCGACAGGCTTTCTAAATGTTCTACCAATTCATAAAATTTTCCGTGATTCGTTCAACTTTCATTGTACAGTAAAAGCATTCGAGAAAATATTTTAGCCGATTTTGGACGTTCAGAGGGAGAAAAAAAACGAACCACAGAACAAAAGTGGAAACCTCAAACGGACACGCCATCTTTAAATGTAATATTGAGGTTATAAATATGTAGAGTGCATACTTTACGTGGACTAGCCACAAGACCTGTCACCAGCCTATACTACCGCATGGTCCAGCTTACTGACAAAGATAGTGCACAGATTAAATTAAATCAATAATTTTGACTTCAGATTCGAGTTGTTCGTTAAATTACTTTTCATGTGATATGTCGCTCGATCTGATAAAATAATTATCTCAGAAACGTTCATAATTAATATTTAATTATACAGGCTCAAATTAATTTCACCCGACGATTTGAGACAACCGTCGGCTTTCCTATCCAGCGGACTAGGGGCTCGTGGGGGTGGACGAATTTTCAGGGCCCAAATTCAATTAATTCTACAATGCCGCAAGATGGCGAATATCGGCAGAGGCTAGCAAGCCATTAGCTTCAAATTCAGGCCACAGCCACTCGCCGCAGGACACACGAGAGCTCGCCTTTTTTGCGGGATTTCCGCCACAGTAAAAGCACTACCAGCCACTGAGCTAACGGGGTCTGACCACTACACAGGGGTGCCACGCTGGTTAGGTTGGCTAGACGCTCCTCTTCTCGTCGGCGGAAGCATACTGTGGTGTTTGCATTGTGAGGCGCTCAACTGCGCGGTTATCAGCGCCCGTACTAATTCCCAACCTTTGTTCAGTCCAGTCTCGCCACTTTCATGAATGATGATGAAATGATGAGGACAACACAAACACTCAGTCATCGCGAGTCAAGTGAAAATCCCCGATCCCCCCCGGCAGTCGAACCCAGGGAAGCGAGAACGCGACCGCGAGACCACGAACTGCGAACGAAGCATTCTGAGCTGAGGGCTCCTCTGTCAACAAGAGTGACGAGAGACGGCAAGAAAAGGCAGTTGTTACCAGTGGACTGAGTGGATCGAATGTGAACAGCTACGACGGTCGTCAGTTCGGAGCCAATTGCCATCTTGGCATCGGTCATCAAGTTTAGTAAACCGCTTTCCATTGTGGTAGTTCCACCGCAAGATGATAGTTTTATCAGTAACTGGAGTTAAAGATGTTTGCTGTTGCACTGGTTACCGTTCGGCAAGCTATCGACTGACCGCTATTTAAGGTGATTACTGAATAATCAACTTTCTCTACACGCACTCTCACATAGTTCAGGAGCTGGACCAATACAATACAAGGCATTACTATCGATTGAATGTAGTATTCTTAAACTGTAGCAAGAAGTGCTTTGTATAAATGTACCGTCATACTTGTAAATCAGGCTACCTCACTTTCCTTTTTTGTGCTACTGGAAGTACAATATACTATGATTTCTACCGGAACAGACACATTTTCTCTGGTCTGTAGCTTCCCCTGTTGTCCTGTTCATTATTTCAATTAAAAATGAACTTAAGGCCTGCTAGAAGGAAAGAAGTGTCCCACTGTGGCGGTTTTTGCGTATCATCAACATGGACAAATGCGATGAATGTGGATGATATGGTACTCTATGGTATTCTGCGGTTTGAATTCACTCTGTTATTTAGCAGTTGCATTGATTTGATTTTGTAAATGATACTGACAATATTATACACATGTATAATGTATTATTCATACTACAAATTCTCCCGGATAATTATTTTGTTCAAATTGCACAAGAATTCCACCTGACCTAGTGTAAAAATGTTGACTGTAAGTTGTGTTCATATCACTAAAATTACAGATCGTACATCAGAGCTTTTATAATTTTTGTCTTCGATGGATTTAATTATTCTTAGCAAATTGATCATGAAAAGGAACCACAGAATACCACCCGCACACAACACTGACGTATGCTACCAGAAATAATTTTCTCGGTGATTCGTGCGTAGTTTCATTTTGGCCTCATACATCAGCAATGAAATCCTGTTCAACAATAAATACCACCAGCACTGTTCTTAGAAAATGCAGTCTGATTCGATTAGTTTTTTGTTTTATAAATAGAGTTCAGTACCACCGGTGCACATTTATTTCTTACACATCGGAATATTGTTTGCAGTTTCAAGTAATTTAAATTTGCCGCTATGATAAAAGTTAAGATGGTGGCCAACAAAAGATGGAGGATTTCTTTTTTAATTAATATTTTACTTTGTTTGATAAATAATTAATCATTTAAATTGATGCCACCAATAAAAAAATTATTAAATTGTTTTGCAACTTAGTTTAACACAAACCCATGCTATATTCAACTAGAAGTACAGACGAAGTTGCTATATAATCGCAACTAACAATGGCTGCGCTTCTTGCAGCTATGGTAAAACAATTAATACAAAATTATAATTAAAAGAGGAAGTGATTTTTCAATAATTAATAATAAATAGTTTTAACGCATTTGGCTCTATTGTTTTTTACCAGCAAATGAACATAAACGTACAATAATCTTAGATTAAATGTTTTTCATTCAACAGACCTCAAATCGATTCGCGTCTGCCGGCCGCGGTGGTCTAGCGGTTCTAGGCGCGCAGTCCGGCACCGCGCGACTGCTACAGTCGCAGGTTCGAATCCTGCCTCGGGCATGGATGTGTGTGATGTCTTTAGGTTGGTTAGGTTTAAGTAGTTCTAAGTTCTAGGGGACTGATGATCACAGATGTTAAGTCCCATAGTGCTCAGAACCATTTGAACCATTTTTGATTCGCGTCTTGCGTCAGCGACGTACATCAGAAGAAGACGACAAAAGGGTACAAAACAAAACAAAAGAATGACATAGATTAACAAAGAATGTGAGACAAATATTGTCTCTGTTTTACATAATTATCATCTTTTTAAGAAATAATTACATAATTTAATGAATATTATTTAGTTACGTAATTTTCCACACGTTCATATTCCACTCGTAATAAAAACATATGTGTCGTGGATGTTATATGTACAATATGTATACACACTACAGCACGAAAATGATGTTTCGATCTATAAAAAGACTATTTATATACTTTGTGCAGTCCTTAAACGTCGACTGCACACCGACCAGCGCAGCGCCGCGAAACGACATCTAGAAGGCGCTGACCCGTGCGCCAATGGGCAGAGCGGGCAGCGCAGCGCTTAACTGGAAGACAGAGTTCAGCGCCCCCTGTCGACGCTGATTTAACCAGCCGATTATTGGTCGGTCCCAGCTCGTCCGCAGACTCTGAGAGCATTGGTACTGAGTAATAGGAAGACATTACTTAGCCTGCGTTCTGCGAGTAGTAATAGTGTGTAAAAATAAATGCATGTAGGTGGCAAAGCAGGCGTAGGAAGCAAGTTACGTTATGGCTCACTTCTTTTCAGAAATAACGTGTTATATTAATCAGCACGTGGTATGTACAGATCATTTTGGATTCCTGCAACTGGGTTGGGTTGTTGGGTTGTTTTTGGGGAAGGAGACCAGACAGTGAGGTCATCAGTCTCATCGGATTAGGGAAGGAAGTCGGCCGTGCCCTTTCAGAGGAACCATCCCGGCATTTGCCTGGAGTGGTTGAGGGAAATCACGGAAAACCTAAATCAGGATGGCCGGACGCGGGATTGAACCGTCGTCCTCCCGAATGCGAGTACACCTGCTACAGGCCATCGCAACTTTTCTCGATCCTTGATTGTGTTGGTGCTGACTCCCACAGTAGCCGTTACAACACACTTACTACAGAAAAAGGCCACATCGAAAGACTTGTTATCGTTAAGTTAGTTCACTTACTACGTTTCACCTATTAATGCCGCTGGGACACTTTTCTGGGACATTTCCACATACAGACACAAAATATTCACTGTACAGAAACGTGTCATTGGGACAATATATCGTCTACACTCTCCGGCATCATGTAAGCAACTGCATATTAAACTAGGCGTACTAAATAAAATCTCACAAGACACTCATTCTGTTAAAAGCCTGCTGTGAAGAAAAAGTGACAATTTGAAAACTAGGCATTTTAAATAGAATTTCGTAGTACACTCATTCTCTTAAAAGTTTGCTGTAGAGATAAAGCCACAATTTGAAATTTTTTGTAACATTCATAAATATAAAACTAGGAAAAAATGTTCTGCACTATGCATAGATTAGCCACACGTGGACAGAAAGAAGCAACAAATGCAATCATAAACATTTCATTCGCCGATGACATTGTAATTCTGTCAGAGACAACAAAGGACTTGTAAGAGCAGTTGAACGGAATGGATAGTGTCTTGAAGGGAGGATATAAGATGAACATCAACAAAAGCAAAACGAGGATAATGGAATATAGTCGAATTAAGTCGGGTGATGCTGAGGGAATTAGATTAGGAAATGAGACACTTAAAGTAATAAAGGAGTTTTCCTATTTGGGGAGCAAAATAACTGATGATGGTCGAAGTAGAGAGGATATAAAATGTAGGCTGGCAATGGCAAGGAAAGCGTTTCTGAAGAAGAGAAATTTGTTATCATCCAGTATTGATTTAAGTGTCAGGAAATCGTTTCTGAAAGTATTTGTACGGAGTGTAGCCATGTATGGAAGTGAAACGTGGACGATAAATAGTTTAGACAAGAAGAGAATAGAAGCTTTCGAAATGTGGTGCTATAGAAGAATGCTGAAGATTAGATGGGTAGATCACGTAACTAATGAGGAAGTATTGAATAGGATTGGGGAGAAGATAAGTTTGTGGCAC
Organism: Schistocerca americana; assembly: GCF_021461395.2. NCBI lineage: Eukaryota > Metazoa > Arthropoda > Insecta > Orthoptera > Acrididae > Schistocerca > Schistocerca americana. Next base: position 743,872,723 of record NC_060122.1, on the reverse strand, counting down.
AACTTGACTAGAAGAAGGGATCGGTTGGTAGGACATATTCTGAGGCATCAAGGGATCACCAATTTAGTATTGGAGGACAGCTTGGAGGGTAAAAATCGTAGAGGGAGACCAAGAGATGAATACACTAAGCAGATTCAGAAGGATGTAGGTTGTAGTAGGTACTGGGAGATGAAGAGGCTTGCACAGGATAGAGTAGCATGGAGAGGTGCATCAAACCAGTCTCACGACTGAAGACCACAACAACAACAAACATTTCATCACATCTTTTAAAATAAAAGTACTAGCAGAAAATGAAAGTCTTAAAAACAAATTGAAATCGCATCGGTCCTTCGACTCCATAAGTCAGTTTACAATTAGATAATGTCTGTACCCCCCCTCCTTCCCCCTCCCCCCCCCTCCCATGAACCATGGACCTTGCCGTAGGTGGGGAGGCTTGCGTGCCTCAGCGATACAGATAACCGTACCATAGGTGCAACCACAACGGAGGGGTATCTGTTGAGAGGCCAGACAAACGTGTGGTTCCTGAAGAGGGGCAGCAGCCTTTTCTGTAGTCGCAGGGGCAACAGTCTCAATGATTGACTGATCTGACCTTGTAACACTAACCAAAACGGCCTTCCTGTGCTGGTACTTGGAACGACTGAAGCAAGGGGAAACTACAGTCGTAATATTTCCCGAGGGTTAAATGTTGATGGCGTCCTCTTGGGTAAAATGTTCCGGAGGTAAAATAGTCCCTCATTCGGATCTCCGGGCGGGGACTATTCAGGAGGACATTGTTATCAAGAGAAATAAAACTGGCGTTCTACGGATCGGACTGTGGAATGTCAGATCCCTTTATCGGGCAGGCAGGTTAGAAAATTTAAAAAGGGAAATGGATAGGTTAAAGTTAAATACAGTGGGAATTAGTGAAGTTCGATGGCAGGAGGAACAAAACTTCCGGTTAAGTGAATACATGGTTATAAATACAAAATCAAATAGGGGTAATGCAGGAGTAGGTTTAGTAATGAATAGGAAAATCGGAATGCGGGTAAGCTACTAAAAACAGCATAGTGAATGCATTATCGTGGCAAGGATAGATATGAAGCCCACGCCTACCACAATAGTACAAGCTTATACGCCAACTAGCTCCGCAGATGACGAAGAGATTGATGAAATGCATGATGAGATAGAATAAATTATTCAGATAGTGAATGGAGATGAAAATTTAATAGTCATGGGTGACTGGGATTCGATAGTAGGAAAAGGAAGAGAAGGAAACGTAGTAGGTTGATTATGGAATGGGAGTAAGGAATGAAAAAGGAAACCACCTGGTAGAAATTTGCACAGAGCACAACTTAATCATAGCTAAAACTTGGTTCAAGAACCATAAAAGAAGGTTGTATACATGGAAGAAGTCTGGAGATACTGGAATGTCTCAGATAGATTATATAATGGTAAGACAGAGATTCAGGAACGAGGTTTTAAATTGTAAGACTTTTCCAGGGGAAGATGTGGACTCTGACCACAATCTATAGGTTATGAAACGTAGATTAAAACTGAAGAAACTGCAAAAAGGTGGGAATTTGAGGAGGTAGGACCTGGATAAACTGAAAGAACCAGAGGATGTAGAGAGCTACAGGGAGAGCATTAGGGAACGATTGACAAGAATGGGGGAAAGAAATACAGTAGAAGAAGAATGGGTAGCTTTGAGAGGTGAAATAGTGAAGGTAGCACAGGATCAAGTACGTAAAAAGACGAGGGCTAGTAAAAATACTTTGGTAACAGAAGAGATATTGAATTTAATTGGTGAAAGGAGAAAATATAAAAATGCAGTAAATGAAGCAGGCAGAGAGGAATACAAACGTCTCAAAAATGAGATAGACAGGAGGTGCAAAATGGGTAAGCAGGGATGGCTAGAGGAAAAATGTAAGGGTGAAGAGGTGCATATCACTAGGGGTAAGATAGATACTGCCCACAGGAAATTAATGAGACCTTTGGAGACAAGAGAACCACTTGCATGAACATCAAGAGCTCAGCTGGAGACCCAGTTCTAGGCAAAGAAGGGAAAGCAGAAAGGTGCAAGGAGTATATAGAGGGTCTATACAAGGGCGATGTACTTGAGGACAATATTATGGAAATGGAAGAGGATGTAGATGAAGACGAAATGGGAGATAAGATACTGCGTGAAGAGTTTGACAGAGCACTGAAAGACCTGAGTCGAAACAAGGCCCCAGGAGTAGACAACATTCCTTTAGAACTACTGACAGCCTTGGGAGAGCCAGTCATGACAAAACTCTACCATCAGGTGAGCAAGATGTATGAGACAGGCGAAATACCCTCAGACTTCAAGAAGAATATAATAATTCCAATCCCAAAGAAAGCAGGTGTTGACAGATGTGAAAATTACCGAACTATCAGTTTAATAAGTCACGGCTGTAAAATACTAACGCGAATTCTGTACAGACGAATGGAAAAACTGGTAGAAGCCGACCTCGGGGAAGATCAGTTTGGATTCCGTAGAAATGTTGGAACACGTGAGGCAATACCGACCCTACGACTTCTCTTAGAAAATAGATTACGGAAAGTCAAACCTACATTTCTAGCATTTGTAGACTTAGAGAAAGCTTTTGACAATGTTGACTGGAATACTCTCTTTCAAATTCTGAAGGTGGCAGGGGTAAAATACAGGGAGCGAAAGGCTATTTACAATTTGTACAGAAACCAGATGGCAGTTATAAGAGTCGAGGGGCATGAAAGGGAAGCAGTGGTTGGGAAAGGAGTGAGACAGGGTTGTAGCCTATCCCTGATGTTATTCAATCTGTATATTGAGCAAGCAGTAAAGGAAACAAAAGAAAAATTCGGAGTAGGAATTAAAATCCATGGAGAAGAAATAAAAACTTTGAGGTTCGCTGATGACACTGTAATTCTGTCAGAGACAGCAAAGGATCTGGAAAGGAGCTGAACGGAATGGACAGTGTCTTGAAAGGAGGATATAAGATGAACATCAACTAAAGCAAAACGAGGATAATGGAATGTAGTTGAATTAAATCAGGTGGTGCTGCGAGACGCTTAAAGTATTAAATGAGTTTTGCTATTTGGGGAGCAAAATAACTGATGATGTTCGAAGTAGAGAAGATATAAAATGTAGACTGGCGATGGCAAGGAAAGCGTTTGTGAAGAAGAGAAATTTGTTAACATTGAGTATAGATTTAAATGTCAGGAAGTCGTCTGAATGTATTTGTAAGGAGTGTAGCCATGTATGGAAGTGAAACGTGGACGATAAATAGTTTGGACAAGAAGAGAATAGAAGCTTTCGAAATGTGGTGCTACAAAAGAATGCTAAAGATTAGATGGTTGGATCACATATCTAATGAGGAGGTATTGAATAGAATTGGAGAGAAGAAAAATTTGTGGCAGTGCTTGGGTAGAAGAAGGGATCGGTTGGTAGGGAATATTCTGAGCCATGAAGGGATCACCAGTTTAGTATTGGAGGGCAGCGTGGAGGGTAAAAGTCGTAGAGGGAGACCAAGAGATGAATACACTAAACAGATTCAGAAGGATGTAGGTTGCAGTAGGTACTGGGAGATGAAGAATCTTGCACAGGATAGAGTAGCATGGAGAGCTGCATCAAACTAGTCTCTTGACTGAAGAGCACAACAACAATGTCTGTACGTGATTGGGTGAACTTATACCACTTTTTTATTAATGTGAAATTAAAAATACAGTTACGTAAAAGGGTAATATTTAGCCACGTTCTCACAGAGAAAGAGGTACTTTATTTGTAAGTCCACTGACATGGTCTATATTATACCACGCGTAGCGGTTGTGAGCTACGGAACTCTGACGTTTGACTAAGACGTCTTGTTGTAAATTATAACATTCAAGATAGATTATAATGACGAAATCATCGACGTGAACTAACGGTACCCTTCTAGAGAAACACATTAATACCAGTTCCTGTAACGTTTTGTTTCATCGTGGCCTTAGACTAGACTAGAATGTCTCACATATTGTGAGCCCTCACTGCGTTTTTCTCTTTCTCAGTTTACTTGTGCACATTTCCATTAAAACAGCAATGACGATTTTCTCTAGAGTCCAACTAAATGGATACCCAGTGCCTGAGAGTTGAACCAAGCCAACGACTTTGATACTACGAGGCGTGTTTTTTAAGTAAGTACCCTTTTGAAATTAAAAAAAAGACGTGCTAAGATATCTCAATAATTTTATTTTTACATGAAAGCCTGTACCTTAATCTACGCACAGACGCCATTACAGTCTGATTCTTCCTTGTTTACGTTGTGTACTGAATGTTTAAGATGCCTCCGATGATCGTGAGTCACGCCGACTGTGAAGTACGGGCTGTAATAAGATTTCTTAGTGCTAAAGGCCTAAAAGCGATCGATATTCATCATGAGATCTGTGCAGTTTACGGAGAAAACATTATGAGTGATGGAATGGTAAGAAAGTGGGTGAGAGCATTTAAAGACGCTTTACGATTTCCTCATTGCGGGATGACTTTCCTAATGTTTCTCGTAGTGTTTTGTATGGCATTGTGACTGAGCACTTGAATTATCGAAAATTGTGTGCACGTTGGGTACCGAAAATGTCGACGAATGTGCACAAAACCCAACGTTTAACCATTTCATTGACTTTCCTTGAGCGGTACCACAACGATGGTGACGATTTCTTAAGCCAAATTGTCACGGGCGATGAAACACGGGTGGCCTACGTCACACCAGAATCAAAGCTACAGTCCATGGAAGTTGAGCAAGGGCATCGTTTTGCTGCAAGACAATGCCCGTCCGCATGTGGCGAATCACACCAAAGATCTCAACACATCTTTTCGTTGGGAAACTCTAGATCATCCTCCGTACAGCCCTGATCTTGCGCCCAGGACTACCATCTGTTCTTGCACTTAAGAAACATCTGGGCGGTCAGTGTCCTCAAGACGATGACGAAGTCAAAACAGTGGCGAAGCAGTGGTTAACAAGTCAGGCGGCAGACTTCTATGAAGGAGGTATTCAAAAACTGGTACAACGTTGCAGCAAGTGCCTCAATATTGACTGAAATTATGTAGAAAAGTAGATTAAGGTACAGGCTTTCATGTAAAAATAAAATTAATGAGATATCTTAGCACGTCTTTTTTTAATTTCAAAACGGTACTTACTTAAAAAACACGTCTCGTAGATGTCCAGTACTTTCCACCCGGCACTTCATTACACATTGTTCGAGTTATAACACTCACAATCTCAGTATACGCTAGTATATGAACAATTAACTACAATAGTAAACAGTATCTTCACCATAAACAGTCTCTGTTTCAAATTATTCCATATTGTTAAAATTTCGCTTCGTCGCAAAATACGTATATGCTGCCTTATCTTGCTGTAGGTACCCAATGCACAGCTCACTAACCTGGAGTTCTGCCCTCTGCAACTGAGAGCGAAAGCTTAAACAACACAAAACAATTTTATAACATGGCCAAAAGCCCAGAAAATTCCTCTGCATAATCATTCATGATGAGGCCGCAGCGCTCATCCAAGAAGCCTAACGAGCCATGTACTTCATTTACGAGCTCGTCATAACGAATCGCAATTACAGCGTTCCGGCCAGTATTGTTAATGAACACGTGCAGGCGATGTACCAACAGCGCAGCTATTAGTAGGATCGAATTCACATCATTTTTGCATCATCGTGATTTTTGTATGAACGAATAGATTGAATTACCGTAACCCGGTGGAATTAACGCGTTATGGTGAACCCAAGCGGATTTTAAACTGATGATGAAGCGTATTAATACTTCCAAAACCGGAAATTAAAGCTCGTAAACGTTTGAAATCGTATCACATCACGCGGGCCCATATTTTTCCTCGCATTCCAGCCACGCGAATTACAAATTTACTGTCACATTTCTCATCTTGTCAGTACCTGCAGTCGAAAATGCACACTTGCTCAAACTTCAGTCTAGGTAAGGCTTTTTATACTTCTTACAGTGGTGCCTGAGGACTTTTTGACAACAGTAATGATTCCATTACCGAAAAAACAAGGAACCAAGAAATGCATCGAGCACAGGACAATCAGCCTCATTTCACATGCAGCCAAAGTGATGTTAAGAATAATTAATAAAAGACTTAAAAAGTAATAGAGGAGAATCTCGGCGAGGAGCAGTTTGGCTTTAGACGGAATACGGGCACCAGAGATGCAATAGGGCTCCTACGAATCTTGGGAGAAAGGTTTATTGAAAAAGGAAGAGACCTATATATGTGCTTCATCGATATAGAAAAGGCATTTGACAATGTGGTTTGGGACAAGCTGGCGACTATTATGAGGGAAAAGAGAGTGGACTGGAAAACCAGAAGACTTATAAACTCATTGTACCTTAATCAAAAAGTTTCAGTTAAAGTGAGAGGAGAAAGTACAAACTGGATCAGACTAGGGAAAGGAGTAAGACAAGGATGCTGTTTATCACCTACTCTTTTCAACCTGTACTTGGAAAATATGACTGACCAATGCTCATTAGATGACAAAGGAGTAGAAATTGGAGGAAGAAGAGTAGGGTGCTTGAGATTTGCTGATGACATGGTCCTTCTAGCCACAGGGGAAAAAGAATTACAGGATTTGGTGGACACCATTGCAACTAACGGAAAAAATATGGAATGAAAATTAACACAAATAAAACAAAAGTATTGGCAATAGGAGGAAATAAGGAAATAAAACTTGTGCTGAATGGAGAAACACTAGAACAGGTGCAAAATTTTAAGTATCTTGGAAACAGGATAGACACCGACTGGAAGTGCACCACAGAAATTAAAACAAGGATAGCAATGGCAAAAGAGGCGTTTTATAAGAAAAGGAGAATCTTCTGCAGCGGTCTGGACAGAGAACTCAGAAAGAGACTCATAAAATGTCTTGTATGGAGTGTTCTTCTATATGGCGCTGAAATATGGACTATGAGGAAAAAAGACAGAGAAAGGCTGGAGGCTTTTGAGATCTGGACATGGCGGAAGATGGAAAGAATAAGTTGGATGGACAGAGTAAAAAATGAAGAGGTACTGAGAAGAGTGGTAGAGAAAAGACAGTTAGTAGATGTAATAAAGAGAAGAAAAAGAAACTGGATTGGGCATATATTAAGAAAGAATGACGGACTGATAAAAACAGTTTTAGAAGGTTATGTAGAAGGGAAAAGGAAGCGAGGAAGGAAGAGATTCCAGATACTGGATGACATGATGGACGGTACAACATACAGCAGCCTTAAGAAGGAAGCAATGGATCGCAGAAAATGGAGAAGCAAAGGACCTGCTAATATAGCAGATAACTGATGATGATGATGATAGTGGTGCATTTCCATTCCATTTCATTCATTCACTCGCAAGTTGACTAGAAAATTGTGCTGACTTAATGATTAAGGGGATGACCACAAATCTGCATCAGTAACCAAACAAAGCATAAATACATATTCTGAAGGCTGAAGCTTTGTCGATGCAACCCATCTCTTCTGCCATTGGCTGTTCGTGTCAGTTCCACATAACTGTCACATCCTATTCACGATACCTTCCAAATCCCTCATCCTCTTCCTTTCTTTCCCTGTACTTTTCATTCAAGAATTTTGTTGATCAAGATGTTGTGTCTGACAACATGTCCAATAAATTGTAATTTTCTGTTTTCAGTTTGCTTTAATAATTTCTCTTCGTTGGCTTCGCTCAAGACTTCCAAGTTAGTTTTTCTTTCTGTCCAGCTTATTCGCGTCATTTTCTGCCATATGCACATTTCAACGGCTTCAAGCCGATTCCTTTCCAGTCCATCCATAACTCAAATTTCACTTCAGTTGAACAATGTACCCCATACAACCGAGTTTGCAAAGAACTTTCTGACATCTGCATTCTTATGTTTGCTAGTTAAAATGTTTTTCTTCGTTGCAAATGCCTGCTTTGCCAATGGTACCCTTCTCCTCACTTACATTAAGCATGTATTGTCCTCTGTGATTATGCTACAAAAAAATGGCTCTGAGCACTATGGGACTCAACTGCTGAGGTCATTAGTCCCCTAGAACTTAGAACTAGTTAAACCTAACGAACCTAAGGACATCACAAACATCCATGCCCGAGGCAGGATTCGAACCTGCGGCCGTAGCGGTCTTGCGGTTCCAGACTGCAGCGCCTTTAACGGCACGGCCACTTCGGCCGGCGATTATGCTACAGAATAACAAAATTGTTTCACCTGTTCAAATTCGACGTTGACAGTTTTAATAATGGTTTTAATTTTTCCCATATTTTTCAGCACTACCATTATTTTTGTTTTCTGTTTGTTCAGTTTAATTTACTTAGTTTAAGCGTATCTGGTAGGCCTTGCAACATTCTATTCGTTTCTTATTCGGAGTCTATAAATACCACGATGTCATCAGCAGATCTAATACAATGTGTTCTTTCACCATTGGTTTTTATTCCCTTTGTCTTCCCTTTCATGATCTGAACAGCTTCCTCAATGAACACTTTAAATAAAATTGGGATAGGGAATAGCCTTGTCTAACTCCTTTTTTAGTTTTGGCCTCTCCCTTTGATACTGATACTTATTTTTTTGTTTTGGTTCTGATGTAGTTGAATAATCATTCCTCTGTTCTTCGAGAGAAGTTCTATTTTTTCATAGTTCTAAAGAATAGCTCCCAGTTCATATGGTCGAAAGCTTTTTTTTCAAAGTCAATAAAAGTAAGATACGTTCTTCTATTCATATGCATCCTTCTCTCCAAAAGCAAGCAAGAAGCCAAAATAGCTTTTCTTGTTTCTTCGCCTTCTCTAAATCCAAACTAATCGTCTTCAAGATATCTATTTTTCCTTTTATCCTGCTCTTCACTACATTAATGAGTCTTCTGGAGGCATAAAATAACATTGACATCGTGCTGTAATTGGTGAAATCAGCTTCCTTTCCTATTTGAAATACGGTAATAGTTCTGATTTGTGCGAGGTCTTCGCATAATGCCTAATTCGTAGCAGCCATTTAGTATTCTGAATAATTGCTCTTCCATGTTAATACCCAGATTTTTCAGCAATTCTGCAGGAATATCATCAACACCAGTTGCTTTTCCTTCTTAGGAGCTCCAAAGGGCATGTTGAAATTGATGTCTCATGATTACAGGATTTTTGCATTTCTCTTTCACACTCACTGATGTCTCCAATTAGATTACTTTCATTCTTGAAGTCTTTTTCATAATACAGTTCATCTATGAATTATTCCCAAAGATCACGTATCTCATAACTGTCTGGCATTAATATTCCCTCTTTATTTTTAACTACAAGTGATTTCGTTCTGGGTTTGTACTGAAAAGTCTTAATTTTCCAATAAATCTGGTATTGTTTCCCTTTTTTTGTCTCTTCAGTCACGCTTTTTCTTCTCTACATTTGGTTGTGATGTGATTTTTAATTCTTTTGTAGTCATTCACATTTTTTTTTTCTTTCCTGGGTTTGTTCCTTCTCTTGATTAGACTTAGTATTTCTTCTGCCACACAAATTTTTCTGGTTTCCTGTTTCTTTTTCCCTCAAACCTAATTTTTCGCTTCAGCTGTTATTCCCCTGCTCTCGTTCATCTCTTCCATTAGCTATTTTATTGGTTATTTCCTCAGAAGCCATATTTATTGCTTCTTCTTTCAGTGCTTGGATACCCATTTCGTTTCGAAAGATCTCTTGGTTCTTTTAAAAGTAATTTTGCATTTGTCTAACGCAACTGTATGGTCACTACTACGTCTGGAAGTGGAAACCTGTAACATGATTTTATCTGATTCCTGTACCTTTGCTTCGTTAGTATATAATCTAACTGAAATCGTTTTTATTTGGTGCCGGTACCTTCTAAGGGGAACTTCTTGTAATGTGTTTGTAATTACTATATCTTTTCTCCTGCAGAAATCAACGAAATTTTCACCTCTTTTATTTGTATCCGCCAGGACTAAATTTCCTACTAAACAATAAAAATACGAATTGCACATATCATCACTGAAGTAATCTCAGCGAAAACTGTTAATAAAACGAAAACTGAAATGTCTAGGCACTTGGGGGAGTGTCTTTGAATAGTAATCAAAATGTCAAAGATCCTACATTCGACACTAGTCACTGCTTAACTTTTCAATAAAAATCATCAGCAATGGGAGCCGAAGACTTCCAGCATAAGAAGTCACCCTTATTCAGCCAACGGCCTTGTCAAAGACCGTGGAGGATCGGAGAGAGATTCAGTGTACCCTTTTGTCCTTGGGCTGGGAAACTGCCCCAAAAAGTGCAACGATCAACGGCCTGAGGATGCAAAAGTCAATGGAAACACATAATCATGTGGCCTGTAGCTGAAAAAAATGTTACGATCTCTCTACGTGCAGAAGATTTCGGGTTAGTCCCCCATTCGCATCTCCGGGAGGGAACTGTCTAGGGGAGGTGATAATGACGGAAATATAGAATAACTAATGACGGAATAACATTATACGAGTCGAAGCTTGAAACATTAGAAGTAAAACGTAGTAGGAAAGCTACAACATCTGAAAAGAGAAATGCTTAGCTCAATCTTGATGTAATGCGTATCAGTGAGGTGAAATGGAAAAAAGATAAATATTTCTGGTCAGACGGATATAGGGTAATATCAACAACAGTAGAAAATGGTATAATGGGAGTAGGATTCCTTATGAATGAGGAAGTGAGGCAGAAAGTGAGCTACTGGGAACAGTTTAGTGATGGGGTTGTTCTCATCAGATTCCACAACAAACCAACGCCAACAACGATTGTAAGGTAAACATGCCGACGTCGCAAGGAGAGGATTAAGTGACTGAGAAAGTATGAGGATGGTGGCACTGTCCTTGTATAATGGGAGCAAAGAGAGGATGTTATTTGGTGGCCGGTATATTCTTTCTATAATGAAAACTGCACGCAAGTATTAACAGGGTTCCTTATTAATAAGAATAAGAAAGCTACTTAACTCAACATAGTTCAGGTGTTGTGGTACAAGCTCTCTGTAATAGTCCACATTAACCACACTGCTGATGAAGTAAAAGTCTGCTGTGTACACTATTCTGCTCGCTATGTTCTGCCGGACTCTGAGCTAGAGGCTGAGCTAAATGTTACTGCTACTGGTACTCCCACTGTGCTTCGACTAGATGACAGACGAACTGACTGGGTACTCTGGTCCGCGATGGCGATCTTAAGATTGGCGGCTGAGAGGGCGTTGGCGGCACGTTATTTGCGAGTGTGTATTTGCCCTCTATCGATCTTCTTGCAACATCTTTGCCGCATATGCCACGTGGAGTGACCGCGCGGATTGATGCGCAATGTCATGGATTGCGCAGCCTCTGCTGCTGGAGGTTCGAGTCCTCCCTCAGACATGGGTGAGTGTGTCGTTCTTAGCATAAGTTAGTAAAGTAGTGTGTAAGTCTAGGGACTGACGATCTCGGCAGTTTGGTTCCTTAGGAACCACATTTCAACACTTTGCCACGTGGTGTGCTGCCAACAACTTACACCAGCACAGATATGCAACAGGTAATTCAGATACTGAGTAGTAACAAGTAGGCCTATAGTAATGATGAAGAGTAGACTGTACTTTAAGGGAATTTTACAGAGGAGTCTGTGTGGAAAGAAATGGGGTGTGGAAGTAATGGGCAATGATGAGATACGTTTCAAGTTCGCTAAGGATTTGGATACCACGATAATGAGTACCACACGAGACAGTTTAGTTGAAGAGTAGTGGCCATACCTAAGAAGGGACATTGTAGAGTCAGACATAGATCTAAGAAAGATAACAGTGAAGAAACCTTAGGTAACAGAAGAAATACTCCATCTGGTCGACAAAAGACGTAAATACAAAAATGTTACAAAAATGTATGTATGTACGCATGTATGAATGTCCCACATCTCCTCCTAAGCCACTGGACTGAATTCAACCAGACTTGGCCTTTTTTTTTCTTTTTTGTCATCAGTCTTCTGACTGGTTTAATTCGGCCCGCTGCGAATTCCTTTCCTGTGCTTACCTCTTCATCTCAGAGTAGCACTTGCAACCTACGTCCTCAATTATTTGCTTGACGTATTCCAATCTCTGTCTTCCTCTACAGTTTTTGCCCTCTACAGCTCCCTCTAGTACCATGGAAGTCATTCCCTCATGTCTTAGCAGATGTTCTATCATCCTGTCCCTTCTCCTTATCAGTGTTTTCCACATATTCCTTTCCCCTCCGATTCTGCGTAGAACCTCCTCATTCCTTACCCTATCAGTCCACCTAATTTTCAACATTCGTCTATAGCACCACGTCTCAAATGCTTCGATTCTCTTCTGTTCCGGTTTTCCCACAGTCCATGTTGCACTACCATACAATGCTGTACTCCAGACGTACATCCTCAGAAATTTCTTCTTCAAATTAAGGCCGGTATTTGATATTAGTAGACTTCTCTTGGCCAGAAATGCCTTTTTTGCCATAGCGAGTCTGCTTTTGATGTCCTCCTTGCTCCGTCCGTCATTGGTTATTTTACTACCTAGGTAGCAGACTTGGCATACATATCATTTATTGTAGAATGAAGGCTTTCACGACCGGGTGACATGGCTGTTGATATACTTTCCGGGATGTGAGGTCGTGGTCCAAGAACTTTTCTGCTCCTTACGTTTCGTCCAGGACTGCGCTGGACTTCCTCAGAGGCGCTGCTCCGCTGAGTCTTGCCAGTCGGCAATCATCTTGGGGGGGGGGGGGGGGGGGGGGAGGGAGGGCGGTTGGGTTAAAAGTCACTTACCTATCAAAATAGTGAGGCTATGGGTGAGAAAGCAATGTAGTCCACTACGCTCGAATACCCATACTTTAAACTTCCTGGCGGATTAAAACGTGTGCTGGAGCGAGACTCGAACTCGGGGCTTTTGCCTTTCGCGCGCAGTGCTCTACCATCTGAGCTACCCAAGCACGACTCACGCCTGTCTTCACAGATTCACTTCTGCAGTACCACGTCTCCTACCTTCCAAACTTTACAGAAGCTCTCCTGCAAACCTTGCAGAACTAGCACTCCTGAAAGAAAGGATATTGCAGAGACATGGCTTAGCAACAGCCTGGGGGATGTTTCCAGAATGAGATTTTCACTCTGCAGCGGAGTGTGCGCTGATATGAAACTTCCTGGCAGATTAAACTGTGTGCCGGACCGAGACTCGAACTCGGGACCTTTGCACTTGCCTTTGCTTGGGTAGCTCAGTTAGTAGAGCACTTGCTCGTGAAAGACAAAGGTCCCGAGTTCGAGTCTCGGTCTGGCAAACAGTTTTAATCTGCCAGGAAGTTTCATATCAATGCACACTCCGCTGCAGTGGGAAAATCTCATTCTGGACCCATACTTGAGTTTGAAAGTGGGAGCAATTAGATATTTGCAACAAACTTTACACATAATTTCAAACCCTTACGAAACTTTTTCTCACTGACAACCCCCACAAAACGATGACAGGAAAAATGTTTGATGCTTACTATATTTTCGCTGCTTGTGCAGTAAAGCGGCCACATGAAGCATGAAAATTTAATAATTCTTTACTACTAGCTGTATTCGGAACACCTTTTGCAGACGGTATTCACAATTCCATTGTCTATACTAGAAAAATTATCTCATTGTACAACACTTACCTCGTTCTACTAACTCTATACCCAACACTTTTCGCACACGCTATCAACATCTGCCACTGAATGTACTTACAAAAACATAACATTGTACGTTATATAGTTCAGGAGACAGACGCAAACAGACATGCGTGAAAAACTGCCGCATTATGTATGATGTTTTAATTTATACTTCTTTATCACTACCTCTATTTGCAACACATGTCGCAGGCAGTATGCACATACGAACGTACCTGAGCCGTGTCGGCTTGTTCTATGTTCTCACATTTTTGCCTACTGGTTCGATCCGTCCCTGTCTACTCACTGTGTGGCGTTTCAGTTGCCTGTTGGTTGATTCTTTGGATGTAGTATCTTGGAGCGGGTTGTTGATCACATGTGACAGGCAGTCGGTAGCTGTCAGTGAGAGAGAAATAAAAGGCACATGTGAAATACGGTGAGCTGTGTTCGAAGCTTACGGGCGCACGATTGTCTAAGCGGCCGGTGGTCGGTAGAGTTGTGTTGGTTGGCGAAACTTGGGCCTAGTGTCGACGCAGCCGGTTTACCCTGGATTGAGGAGGCATGGTTGCTGATGTGGGTGTTGGAGTGCAGCTCATTTTCCGGTGTCGTCTGTTCAGCCCTTAAGACGTAAGGTATTCATTACTTGATTGACACACGTGCTCCCGCGTTGAAGTTGCTACGGTAGACTGCCTGTGGTTCTCGATCACCCTGTCTCAAGTGTTACTTTTACCTTTTGTGCCTCTGTTCGAAATTATCTGAGTCCATATCTACTGTGTTTTAAAATTTCTTTTAACTGCAATTTGTTCAGTGTCTGCTTGTCTTGTCATTCGGGCCTGAAATTAATTGTCTAATATGTTCTAGGTCACCACGTGTATCAATGGCCACTGAGATCGAAGCTGAGTCTTATTTATGTTCCTTTCCTGAGAAGTTGTTGCTTTCCTGACTGACGTACCGACTATGATTTTTTTTAAGATATAACCACCATTTGACTGTAGAACAGTTTTTATTTCTCACTCTAGATTTAGGTCTTAAGCCATTATATAGCGTTACAAATGCAGCAGATTAAAGCACAATGAAATTACAAGTATCAGACAAAGTATCAGAAAAATAGTACGGCAAGTTAAATCAATATATGGGCTGCATGATTCGTTCTCTTACTTATGTGTTATAAATCATTAGATTTGAATAGCATTGAAGTCTTCGTCAAAACATGTATCTTCAGTTACATAAGCCAAGTTTGTCAAAAATAAGTGCGAGAACTTTTGTGTAATATGCTAATCTACTGGCAATTAGAATGATTCAGTTGATATCGCAGTGGAGAAATAAATGACCAAATCACAGGTTTTTTAGCTTTGCTACATTGCGCTTAATCAGCCACTGACATAGTTAGTTAGATAGTTACTTTCATGTTCCATGGATCATCGTCATGATGTGGAACGAGTCATTTTATATTCAAATTGCAAATTAATTTGTACTCTGAACACCATCATATAATTTTTTTCCGAAATGACAGCAAGATATAGAGATTGAGTTAGCAGTTCCTACCCACCACCTTTTATACATTACAAACATAGTAATTCTTGTACGGAATAGATGGCGCTGTCAAGGAGATATTTTTTCAAATTTTACCTTGCCGTCTGTTAGACATTTTATATCACTGCGTAAGTGGTCAAAAATTGTGCACCCCTTTCTGTGCTAAAGACAACCTTAATGTTGAGTAATGAATGTCATATTTACTTCTAGTATTGTAATTATGTTCCACATTGTTCCTTTTGAACTGTAGTGGATATTTACGACATACTTCATGAGGGAATAAATATAATGTGAAGCAGTAGTCAGAATGCCAAACTCCTTGAACAGATGTCTACAAGATGATCGCGGGTGAGCACCACATATTATTCTTACAGCACATTTTTGAGCAGTGGAGACCTTCTTTCTTGAAGATAAGTTACCCCAGAACATTATCCCATTTGACATTACTGAATGAAAATAAGCAAAATATGTCAACTTACTGATTTCTAGAAATAATTCAGAAGCCAAGATCGCTTAAATACTGTTTACTGGATAACTCGTTTCAACACACTAAAGGTGCCGTTATCGAATCTGTGAAGATATAACATGACATGTTTGAGGGCGGGATTACATGAGTTTCACTATATGCATTACTATTAGTACAGTACCACATACCTGAATGTAGATTAACATCTATAAACCATTTAGATATAACGATACTTGAGGCAGACCAGCTGATATAAAATCATTGTCACAAAAAATAAAAAAAACAATAAAAAAACTACTCTCATGGTCATTCTATTCCATAAAATATGCAAAACAGCAGCCACAAGATAAAACTATTTGGTACATGACCGCTGCTCGACTAACAACGGTCGGCATCACACTGCCCTATTCCGCACAGGTATACCTGCTGCGATTCTAATGGTTCACAACTGGCCACTACACAGCGCTGTCCCAGCAGTACACACGCAGTCCCACGGTATTTTTTATTGGTTTTTATTTTTTGTGACAATGATTTTATATCAGCTGGTCTGCCTCATGTATCATTATATCCAAATGGTTTATAAATGTTAATCTACATTCAGGTACGTGGTACTGTACTAATAGTAATGTATACAGTGTAACTCATGTAAGCCCTCCCTCAAACCCGTCATGTTATATCTTCATATATCCGATGATGGCACCTTAAGTGTGTCGAAACCGGTTATCCAGTAAACAGTATTTAAGCGAGCTTGGCTTTTGAATTATTTCTACAAAAGTGTGATCGCCCCACTACGCATTATGTGTTCACTGCAAAATTACTGATTTCTCTCTCCCCAAAAATTTCTATGAGTCTAAGTGCAAATGTGCCTGAACTAAGTTGTTTTAGGAGCTCAAAAATGTGTTTTTTCCAATTTAAATTCTAATCAATATGGCACCTCAGAATTTTGAAGTCTCCACCCTATGTATTATTTCATCGCCATTTGTTACACGTATCACTGGTGCAGTACCCCTAGAGGTGCAGAACTGAATATGACGTGTCTTCGTGAAATTCAGAGTGGAACCATTTGCAAAAAAACAGCCAATGATACATTTGAGAACTTTCTTCACCATTTCTTCCATTTCTGTATGTATAGTGGAAATGATTACAACGCTGGTGTCAACTGCAAAAAGAACTCATTCTCCTTGTTGTACATTAGATGGTAGATCATGTACATATATGAGAAATAGTAGTGGACCTAAGATTGAGCCTTGGGGAATCCCATACGAGAGTTCTTCCCAATCACAATTATGTTACTAGATTCTGTTGGTTGAATTACTGTTAAGTACAACTTTCTGCATTCTTTTGGTTAGATATGAGATGTTCCATTGGTTGGCTATACCATCAATCTATAAAGCTTCAGTTTATCTACGAGTGAACTACTCTGTATGATTCACACAATCAAATGCCTTCGATACGTCACAGAAAATACCTATTTTGTTATTTAATGCTTGTAATATATGGTGCGTGAACATGCAAATGGCATTCTCAGTAGAGCAACCCTTTTGAACCCAAACTGTGATTTGCCAAGATGAGGTACTATTCCAGAATACATCACCTTCTCAAAGATCGTTATAAAGGCATCCACGTTTGCACCATGCGATCTGTGGTACGTCATGGGAAACAGTGGGACTCTTTCTTATACAAGCCGGTTACATTATCTTTTAAGTAGGCATACGATGTCAATGTTTACATAATATGGCGTTAAGAGCCAGCTTTGCAATGTGCATATAAGAAATGCGACTTACAACATCGTAATTAAGGCTACATAAAAGTGCAATCTTGCAAGAGAAACATTTGATACATGGTGAATAATATTGCCTACAGCAATGGTAAGCTAACGCTAGCGGTTCAGTGTATCTTGACTCAGTTGGGCAATTAAGTTCCATAACTCTGCTGAGATTTTGCCCCTTTCAAAAAAATTAGTATTTATTGTTCTCAAGATGATTACTATTGTAGTTGTTTGAGTGTTCGTTCAAGATTTGTTTGTTACCTTTTAAGACAATTAATGTGTTTGAGAAGCACTGTGATTTCTTGGTTGTTACATTAACTTGTTGTTATGTTTTATTGTAACGTTAACCGGTCAATCCTCATAGTAATTTTTATTGTAATATTCTTGTTGTAATACGAAAGGATGGTTGGGGCTTGGGGCCACCCTCACATTGAGTTCCTTGCCTTTGCTTCAGCATTTTCATATGTTCTATTATTATAAATGAATTATCCGTCTGCTTGTTTGCTCTCGGCTTTCCGAGCTGTCCGTAGCGTTTGGAGGCGCTGCCCCGGGGTGTTACATGATACCCACCGGTTCATCGGCCGTAGCCTGTCGACGTCGGCTGTGTACTTGAGCGCGAGCGGCGCACCGCTTCCCGTCGCATCGTAGCCTCTGAAACGTTGCGGACCCCTTGCTTGCTATGACATCCCTCGTAAGTTGAGTTTCTATCTCGTAGCAATCGGGCGTTTAACCGCAAGTGCCCTTTATTTTAAACCATCTTACGCAGACCTGGCCGGCCATACCTGCCCCTTTCAAGTTTTCCCTGTTTAAAATTTGGTTTTAAGGTAATAGTTCTGATATTGGTGTAACCCTCAATTTGTTAAATGGTATTTTATTATTTTTCCACGTCAGTATCTTGACTGATCAAATATTGGATACTTGCATTGAGAATTGCTCCTGTGCTCGTTGCATAAAATATTAGTACTTAATAGGCCTCAGCTCGTCCGTTATCAGGCTTGTGAAATTTCATGTTACTACACTTCTTGCATCTTATTCGTTTAAATTAACTGATTAATCACCAATTGGTTGAATTGATGGAGTAATTGCCTGAATGCCTTTCCTTAATTATTTTATATAATTTTCCGCTGAAATTTGAGCTGCTGTTAACATTTTAAATCTGTTGCTGGTGCTAATTATTGTCATTCATTAGTTGTGCTTCCCTAATTACGTTCATTGCAAGAAGCTATTATCATTTGTATTTCATTAGTGTTTTTGATATTTATGCAATAAAAGATTGTCAGACTTTTGTAAAGTAACAAATGACTTGTGATAAATGGCCTGCACCTTTCCCATGCTTGGTTGCTCCTTTATCCTGGAGCGTCCACTGACATTTCAGTACCTACAAAAATATATCATTGTACGACACATAATTTAGTAACTATGACGTCAAATGCTGAGGTGCGTAAGAATGCAGCATTATACATGACGTTTTAATTTATTATTTCTTTACTACTAACCCGATTCACAACACATTTCGCATGCACTGGCCACAAATGCCACTGGATGTACCTGCAGAATCATATCTTTGAGTTCAGGAGATATGTCATAAACATTCATCTGCGTGAAAGTGAAACTGCAAAGCGAAATACAGGTGAAATATTGTAGTAACACGTGTGAAAAGCCACGATGAAAAGTTCGTGCTAAGCCCTTGGAACGATTTAAACCAAATTTGGTAGACATATTAGTTACAATATGGATAGGAATACTGTGGGGATAAGGACCACCGGCCTCCTATTTGGACGAACGTGGTAACATGGAGAGAGCAGGGGGGAGGCGGAAAAGGACAGACAGCGAGGAGAAAGGAAGAGATGGGCACAGATATGGGAAAGGAGGAGACAGAGAGGGAGGAGATGAAATTGGATAGAAAGGATGGATAGGAGGTGATGAAGGAAAGAGGAGGAAATAGACAGAGATAAGTGGAGGAAGAAATAGGCAAAGAGAGGGGAGAAGGACATGAACAGAGAGAGGGGTGGGGAGGAGATGGACAGTAAAAGCAGATGGACAAAGGGGGCAGAAGCAGATTGACAGAGAGGGAAGGAGGAGATGGACAGAGAGAGGGGCAGAAGGAGATAGAGAGGGGATGAAGGAGGAGATAAACTGGGAGAAGTAAAAAGACGAGACGGAGTGAGAGAAGGGGAAAGAGGAAATGGACTAATGACTGGAATAAATACATACCCGAGAAACGCCAGATATTCACCTAGTACAAAAATATAAATCACTTGGAAATGAAACAGAGTGCAGGGCAGCCAGGCTGAAATGGCTGCAGGAAAATGTGAAAAAATCGAAAAAGAAATTACCGTCGGAAGGACTGATTCAGCATACAGAAAATTCAAAACAACAAACAGTAAAATTAAAAACAAGGCTGGTAGCATTAAGCGTTCAAAGAGAGATCCGCTGTCAAACGCAGAGAAAAGAGCGGATAGGTGGTAAAAGTACACTAAAGGCCCCATGAGGGGGGCAAATTGTCTGACGACTTGATAGAAGAAGAAATTGGATTCGATAAGGAAGATATAGGGGATGCAGTACTACAGTCACAATTTAGAGGAGCTCTGGAATACTTGAGATCAAATAAAGTAGACAGGATCGATAAATTTCCAACGGAATTTTTAAAAATCGTTGGGACAAATGGCAGCCAAACGACTATTGAAGTTGGTGTGTAGAATCTATGAGACTGGCGACATGTCATCAGACTACTGGAAAAACATCGAAGACAGCAAGTGCAGATATATGAGAAAACGATCACACAATCGGCTTAGCCTGCCGCGGTGGCCGTGCGGTTCTAGGCGCTCCAGTCCGGAGCCGCGCTGCTGCTACGGTCGCAGGTTCGAATTCTGCCTCGGGCATGGGTGTGTGTGATGTCCTTAGGTTAGTTAGGTTTAAGTAGTTCTAAGTTCTAGGGGACTGATTTTTGTGGCGGCGTTCGTAGCGACAAGCAATTCGCTGTAGAAACGGCTTACGAAGTCACCGCCACACTTTTAATAGCGGGCCGACCGGTCCGCTGGAACAGAGAACAGAAAGATGAAAACCCAAACACTCTGATTAAATAAAAGTCGGTATTTATCTTTATTAACGAAGATACAGAACACAGTAGTGAACGCCGTGTCTACAGAGATCTGTCTAGTTCGAGTCGGAGCGGCTAGGTCAGCGTCGGCTGACGACAAACAACAACTCTGCTGCGATGAACACACAACTGTCTAGCAAGTACACAATTCGGTGGCGTGTATACAACTGAGCGGCGAATACAGAACTGTCCTAGCGCTCGCGACTCCAGCGCTTAAGAAACCAGAAGCCAGCGGTGGCGCGCGCAGACTTGCGGCGATTTCCTGTCTCACTGGCGCTGCTTATGCGGACGGCGTCCGGACTTTGATGCTGCCAACCTTTTGGCAGCGGGCTCGGGTGGCAGTACTGGCTAGGATACAACACTGATGACCACAGCAGTTGAGTCCCATAGTGCTCAGAGCCGAGCCACAATCGGCTTAACATCTCATGAAGCCAAGCTGCTGACAAGAATAACACCTAAGAATGAAAAAAAAACATTGAGAACCTGTTAGATGACGATCAGTTAGGCTTTGGGAAATATAAAGGCACTAGAAAGGCGGTTCTTACTTTTCGCCTGTAATGGAGCAAGACTGAAAAAAAGGTACACTCGTAGGATTTGTTAATCTACAAAAAGCGTTCGACAATGTGAAATGGAACATGATGTTCGAAATTTTGAGAAAACATCAGTGCGCTACAGGGAAAGATGGGTGATATACAATTTGTACAAAAACCCAGGGGAAACAATAATAATGGAAGGCCAAGAACGAAGTATACGGATTTACCAAGGTGTAAGACAGGGATGCAGTCTACTGTGCAATCTATGCATCGGAGAAGCAATGGCGGCATTGAAATTCAGGGGGAAAGGACATCAAAGACAATATTCGCTGATGACATTGCTATCCTTAGTGGAAGTGAAGCAGACTTAAGGATCTGTTGAATGGAATAAACAGTCTAACGAGCACAGAATATGGCTTGACTTTAAACCGGAAGAAGATAAAAGTAATGAGAAGTAGCAGAAACGAGAACAGCGAGAAGGTTAACATCAAAGTTGGTGGTCACGAAGTAGACGAAGTCAAAACAATACTGCTACATCGCAAGCAAAATAATGCATGACGAACGAAGCAAGGATGACACAAAAAGCAGGCTAGTACAGGCAAAGAGGCCATTAATGGCCAAAAGAAGTGTACCGGTATCAAAAATATGCGTTAGTTTCAAGAAGAAATTTCTGAGAACGTACGTTTGAAGCACTGACTGCACTATGTGGTAGTGAATCAGTGACTGCTGGAAAACCGGAACAGAAGAAATGGTTCAAATGGCTCTGACCACTTAACTTCTGAGGTCATCAGTCTCCTAGAACTTAGAACTAACTAAACCTAACTAACCTAAGGACATCACACACATCCATGCCCGAGGCAGGATACGAACCAACGACCGTAGCGGACGCGCGGTTCCAGACTGTAGCGCCTAGAACCGCTCGGCCACACCGTCCGGCCGGAACAGAAGAGAATCGATGTGTCTGAGATGTGGTGCTACAATGGAGTGCTGAAAATCACATGGACTGACAAGGTAAAAAATGAGAAGGTTCTCTGCAGAAACGGCGAATTAAGGTTGCCTGTTCACCTGCATTTAAGGGGCCTATGAGCTCGCCAGTCGGTCAGTCTGGGTCTGTCTCTCGTCCGCATTTGTTAGGCAGTTAGTGTCTGTCTGTCGTTCGGAGCGCTAGTATGTCTGTCGTTCGGATCAACCTTTAAAGCCGGCAAAATGAGAGTCTTTCCACTCCGTCAGTATGAGAACTCAGCGAGTGGTCGCCCAGTCGGGGCTTAGTTCCTGCATCTGAGTCTGCGCGTTAGGCCGCTAGTCTGCTCGAGCTTGCTCTGGCAATGGTCATTGGCGGTTGGACCGATCGGTTGGTCGGTCGCGCACTGAGACACAAGATGACTGGTTCGTCTTGGGCGTCCGCGCATCTGAGGTTGTAATGTGTCAGGCAAATCCAACACCTTCCATGAAAACCCTGACATGATAAGCAAATCCAGTAGTATGTCACATAGCTCCGAATAAATCGTGACATTAAATTAACCAAAGTAATACGAGTAACGAGTGAGCAAATGGATTACCACAGACTAACACAAGAATGCCTAAATGAATGTCATACCTTCCCACCGTTAGACAGACGCAGTTCCGAGGCGAGAAACGAGAAAAGAAGCCGAGAGCAGAACCGTGTTAAGCTAGAAGTCCCTACGATAAGGGACCGACACCCACGTCGCCAGCTAACCGCTAGGACCACCCCCCCAGCCCATGTTAAAAGCTAGAACCCTCCAGAAGAACAGTATAGATCTTACGATAACACTAAAAGGGCCATCCCAGCCGCAAGTTTTAGCGTGAGACTTTTTCGCGTCTCTGTTACGTCAGGACCACCCCCCCCCAGCCCATGTTAAAAGATAGAGCCCTCCAGAAGAACAGTATAGATCTTAGCGTGAGACTTTTTCGCGTCTCTGTTACGTTGCAAATTTTAAAAACATTGCCCCACCACGAAAAGTATAACGTTTCTCATTGGATAGACAGAATTTTTGTAGGCGGGGCTTAAGGTTAACATTGAGACCCTGACTGGTCAGATGAAAACACAGCTAGATAATTTTTTTAAACCAACTTCGGTAAATTGTAGTAAGGAGAAGTTAGGTGAGAGTTGCTTCCGAGACGGCGAGGTGAGCGGAGCTGTGCTGCCCTGACGAACACTGACAAGGTAATGAACGCACGCGATGCCGCATAACACCGCATAAGGCTTCACTCAGAACTGCAGAAGTCTCATCTGTTACACCCCCTTTTTGCGTAATACTAGTATCAATCGTCAATTAAAGCTCATGGTGTTCACATTTGCCACTTGAAGTAAAAATCAGAAACGCAATGATTATTCTGTTATATAATTATTGAGAAGCCACATCATCCACTGTAATTTACGACAAGTTAGATAAGTAATTAAAGATAATTGAGGGTCACTGTAGACCATTTTGATAGTTTTCTCTCTTGTGAAACTTAATTTAAACCTAGATTATAGATGTGATATGGCATAGGTCATCCTTCGATCCATTGTAGAACTTGGAAACCAATTCAGGGAATATTCGTTCACATTTTTGTTGAACACAGTTGGTTTTTATCATCCTGTATTAAAACATTTCCTTTTATCAATAGTGCAGTTTATAAACAATGTTTTGTGAGTAGAATAAAATTTCCAATGGTAAACTTAACTGCTTTTTCGACGTTATTTTACCAGCTAACTAAAAATAGGAAAGGCTTGAACCCCTTCCACTAAATTTAGTTAGTATTAAGATTCTATTACAGGGAGTGCAGTGGAGCTGACGCTGAAAGCATTAAGTATTTGGTTATATCATTGCTAGTCTCACTGAACTCTTCTGAACTCTACATGTCATGTGTGGTCTGGTATCTCCTTACCAGCAACAGGTCCCAGGTTCAAACTAGTCAATTCCCTACAAAACACGCTCATAGCGTCGTTGCGCGAAAGTGGTAGGGAGACACGATATAGAACAAACAGACACCATGCAGAATGTTAGAAAATGGCGACCCTGCCAGGATGGTAAAATACCATGATTGAAGGTCAACCACATGCCTAACTAGGTCAGAAAAATATCCTGTTAAAAAATTTTCGTAATAAAAAAAATTTTTTTTGAAAGGCATAAATAGTTGAAAACAGTAGCTGCAGCGATAGATAGTGAGACATTCTAGCAGAGACAATAGCATAATTAAGTTATGAACTTTAAGAATTGTTAGAATTAAGTTTTCTCCTCACAGGTGGCGGATACATCGTTGACAAGTAAGTGAATGGATTGTCAGTCTTGGGTATAATAAGTGTCAAGTCGTGTGAGCAAAAAGTTTATGAAACGCGTGAGATCGTATGAGCGCATGTTGACTCGTAGTAGGGCGCGTGAATTGCTTTTAAAACAGAAAATAAGGGATTCGGAAAGATTAGCAATGGCAAATCGAGACCTTGACCGAATTGAGGTAGAGACCCAGCATGAAAATGGACAGAGAATAGAGGACAGTACAACAGACGATGCAGTATCGAGAGAAATAGGACGTATAGCGCACCATAACGAGGATAATGTACGTCAAGGGATAGAAAACGTAAGTCAGCATACGACAGAGGAGCAGGAAAGTAGAGAGACAGTCGATAAGGTTTCTAACTTGCGCCTTGAATACGTAGAACCCATAGTACAAGTAATCAGAGCTCCCTCACCACAGAGTACAAGGAATGCGAGCAGAAACGTGTCACAGCACAGTTCAATGCAATCGGTTGCGAACCAACACTTGGGCGAAAACACAGAGCGTAGGAAGTCGGAAGAAAACGCAATAGGACCCACCAATCTGGCAGAATTATTACAACAAATTACGGAAACCATGACAAGGCAAAATAAAGACATAGCGAACCAAATTCAGAATGCAGAAACCACGAGACAAATGCGTGGGATTAAAGAACAAAACAAAAAAATTCAGTTACACCTAAGTCATATTGAAGACGAGGCAATAGAATCTCGAGAAGTGATAGGAAAGTTAATAACAGGTCACAATCTATTGAGAACAGACTTTGACAAGGTACAAGCGGACGTACAAACATTGCGTAATGACATTCAAGACGAGATCAAAACATTACGTAACAACACCCAGGGAGAAGTCAAGAAACTAGAGAAACAGATAAACGAAATTACTAGACAAGCAGCAGGTACAGCGCGTGAAGTTGTTGAAAAAAAGTGTGCTACACAAACGTATCACAAAAGCAGCACTGAAAAGATATGATAACCGCATAGTCAAAATAGAAGCGCAAACGAAGTGACAATTTCAGAAATTGCGAACGGAGTTGTTGCAAACCATTGAAGAGCGTAGTGAACAGGCTCGAACAAGCACAGAGTCTGCAAACCACATCCGTATCTGTAACAGCACCGGAAAAACAAGCAATTAACGAAGATATTACTCATTTGCGATTCCAAACATAGGCGGAAAGTAACATACGTGAAATCAGACAGCCTGCACAGCAACAAACAGGTTTCGAAATTCTTGATGAACAAACGTCATCACAAACACATGCGGAACCACAAATGTATGTTTCAAGACAGTTTGGATAGCGCAATGAAGCAGCAAGGTTAGCCAGAGAAGATACCGAACAAATACCTGACAATGGAAAGCCAGGTCGCGAAGAGTACAGTGCAATGCATTCAGCTACACGTTCACAGCCGATGGAAGAAAATTATTGCGTACCACTCCAACGATACTACGCAAGGGTAGGCGAAAGTTACAGTGGACAATATCCAATGGATCTACCACAACCGGAAAGAACGACGGGAGAAATGATCAAAAACAAAAGTGGCGAAGAATCGCGAATTTCCTATGGAACTATGACGAAGTACGACTACGATCATTTCCCCACAGTCAGACAATTTCAACACTTTCGAGAAGGAAACTCATTACATCCACCAATTTTTATTGATCAATTCCGAGTAGGATTACCAGAACACTGAACGCTAGCACACAAATTAGACTTTATATGTGCACACATGTCAGGAACAGTCGCAGAATGTTGCAGCGACATGCCGATCGTACGACGATTTCAGAGAAAAGTTTCTCTCACGATATTGGTCCAGCGAAGCACAGAACAGAGTGAAGTACGAATTATTACAGAACCCATATTTTGAAAATTCAGGAGCGAAGAGTCCTGTGAAATTTTTCGAATTAGTGGCAAAGAAAAATCAATGCTTAGATGTACCATACAGTGACGGAGAGTTGATTAAATTATGCGCGATGAAGCTTCCATTGAAATACCAGCAATCATTAGTAGGTCGCGGAGGCCATGACGTCGAAGCATTTAAAGGTTTTCTAAGGGAACTAGAGTTCATATTTTCGGAAGATGACGCAAGAAAAAGACGAAGCGCACGTGAAAACGAAAGCAAAAAGCAGTGGAATCCACAAGACACAGTACGAAGAAACAATAATTACGAACCATGTGATAACTTCGCACCAAGAAACGACAATAGATTTCAACAAAGAACCGGTTATGGATTTAGAAGAGAATATGGCAATAACTATAATTCACCCAGGAACGGCAACAACTATTACAGAGGGAATAACGACAACCGGAACGAATACTGGAGAACCAATAGACCGACAAATTATCAACAAAGAAACCACTATCAACAATCTGAACAAGAAGAGAGAATACAGATAGAAGAGGTGGAGGTAAGACCACCAAACCCCGATAAACGTTCGAATTGTCAGCTAAGCGCCCATGCCAAAGAGAATGACGCACCGACCCAGGACAATTGCAGCACCTTGAACAGAGAAGTAAAAATCTTATCACGGGAAGAGAAGAAGGAAGAAACAAATGAGCAGGAACCAGATGAAAACGAAGACAAGAAAATAACAATATCGTGTTGGGACGAAATTAATTGAGAGAATACTGACGAGGAAGATGAATTACCAGAGGCATGCACAACGAATGTAGGAGGAAAGGACGAAGTAATGAGTATTGCAGAGCTATTTTAGATGGAAACCAGGAAAAGCGAATTTCAATGAGGATAATACGCAGTCGACAGAAGTTGAAAATAAGTTGCGAGTGGGCACACAACCCAACGTATATAATGAAGGAAGTTATGAAGTGATAATTAGAGCATTTAGATGCGATTATGTGGAAGTAGCGACGAAGAAGGAGAAGATAGACGAGGATGAGGAAAAAGTAGAGGATGTCGAAGAAAGCGTAAATGAAGGAAGAAATAGAGAAGAGGAAATAAAAGAGAGAGAAGTAGCAGTCGAAGCTTATCCTACAGAAAGTTCGAATTCACAAGGGAAATTCCTAAAAAGACTCATGTATGATTCAGTGGAGGATTCGTTGATGCAAGAAGAAGAAGAACAGAACCAACCCTTTCAAATTCAACCAATTGTGAAGTCCATGGTAAAGCATATCCCAGTCAATATTGTAATTGATAGCGGAAGTGAACTGACTGCGATCTCAGAAAATTTATTCATGCAGTGTAATGCCAATGAGGAATTGCCAGTTCTGAAAACACGTAAGATTAAAGTAAGAGGTCCTATCAGAAACAATGCTGCGGAAGTTACGAGACAAACAAGGTTAACTCTTTCGTGTCAAGGTCAAAAGATCGAAGCCAACTTCGTGATTATACCTAAACTAACTGTAGATTTGATTATAGGTGCAGATTTTTTAAATGAGAGACGAGCAATAATAGATATGGGGAAAGGTAGCGTAACATTCGGGAATGTCACACTTCTCTTTGAGCAAAAGCTAAAATTAGAAGAAATACCAGTTATAAACAAACAAATAAGAATGACGCGAGATAAAGAGGATGAAGAATTAGAATGGTATGCACAAAAGGGGGAATCGCCTCAACTCATGTTAGAAGTCCATAAAGAAATTGACGAAAAATTGCAAGAAGTTCAAGGTATTTCGGAACACAGTAAAAGAGAATTAGAGGGAATTTTAAGAGATAAAGCAGAGGTATTTTTACCTAAGGCTGGCAGTATTAAACACTTTCAGTACAAGTTTGAAGTAAAACAGCACAAACCATTTAGAGTGCCACCCTATACAATCCCATTAAGCTACAAGAATAAAGTATTGCAGGAGATATCTAAAATGTTAGATGACGGTATTATTGAACCAGCTACCTCCACATATAACAGTCCGCTCCATATTGTACAAAAAGGAGATGGGAGCATCAGGTTAGTGCTTGATTCCAGACAGATCAACACAATCACAATCACTGAGACAGATCGCCCAGAAAAATTAGAGGAATTGATACAAAACTTCCACGGTGCTAAGATATTTTCATCAATTGATTTACGGAGTAGTTTCTCGCAAATAGAATTGGCCCCAGAATGTAGAAAATTTACAGCATTTATCGTACTCGGTAGATGTTGCCAGTTTAAACGATTGCCATTTGGTTTAAACATATCAGCAGCAGCGTTTATTAGGGGATTTAATACTATACTCAGTCCTGAAATTTTACAAAAAATTACTTGTTATGTTGATGATGTGATTATAGCAGAACTCTCTTGGGAACATCACAACGACACATTAAATCAGTTTTTACAGATCATGAAAGAGCATGGGGTCACAGTAAATATAACAAAATCCAAATTTGGAAGGCGAGAGGTCAAATTTCTAGGACACATAATTTCAGAGAAAGGGGTAATGCCCGACCCAGAGAAAAACTAACGGCAATCAAAGAATTCTGTACTCCATATAATAAGAAAACTCTCAGAGGATTTCTAGGTCTCACCGGATTCTATAAAAAATTTATTTGGATCGACTCTCTCACAACACCACGCCTATGTGCACTGACTGGAAAAAACGCGCCATGGGCATGGGATCAACAAGCCAATGAAGAATTTTTAAAAGTGAAAAACGCACTAACAACATCACCGGTTTTTGATCATCCTGATCTAACACAAAATTTTTGTATGGCCACTGATAGCGCGAAAACAGGTTTAGGAGTTGTTTTATTCCAAAAATACGAACAGGCAGGGCTAAGATCATATAGAACAATTTCATTTGCGAGTCGGGTACTCACAAAAAGCGAGAAAAACTATTCAGTCACGGAGCTGGGAGCATTGGTCATTGTATGAGGCTCCCAACGTTTTCGACGCTTCCTATTCGGAAGAAAAACAAAAGTATACACTGACCACAAAGCATTAGAATTTCTGTTATCCGCCAAACTAACTCATGGGAGGTTAGCCAGATGGATGTTAATACTTCAAGAATTTGACTTCACTATTACACACATACCAGGACCAGCGAATGTGTTAGCAGATGCTTTATCACGATGTCCACAGGGTGCATCCAATAACATAGGTTTGGAAGCAGCAGAAGACCAGTTTACAATGTACTATATGAAACAAGTACCTTTCGAAAACTACATTACGACAGCAATGAAAAACATAGGCAAAGAACAGGACAAAGATCCCGAAATACTAGGAATCAAACACAAGTGGAGAAGTAAGGATTTTCCAGACATTCGACAGCACTATCTCGTAAAAAACAATGTTTTATTTTTTAGACGAAATGTTGCAACGAATGAATGGTTAATTTATGTCCCAGATGAACTAATTAATAAGTACATATGGTATACACATTTAAGTAATAGCCACTTTGGACCAAAAAATGCTTTTTAAAAATAAAGCAAACAAGCCATTTTCCTAATATGGAAAGACGAATTAGAACAGTATTAGTCAAATGCAAAAAATGTATGAGGGCTAAACATGTCACTTTCCAAACCAAACCACCTATGTTTCCAATAATCCCTAAAAGAATAAAACAAATAGCTGCAACAGATTTGATGGGGCCCCTCCCACGCACAAAAAATGTATATATTTTCATATTTGTCGTTTTGGAACTTACTTCTAAATATGTTACCTTGACACCATTGATACGGGTAATGGGTCTTACTATAAGTAAAACATTTAGACAAGATTTTCTCAGACAAGTAGGTCGAGTGGAACGAATAATTTCGGATAATGGCCCACAATACAAATCAGTGCAATGGCAGAACTCGTTAAAACAACACAAAACAAAACCCATCGACATATCTAAGTACAAACCTAGCGCAAATCCAGCAGAACAATCTATGAAGGACATAGGCACTTCATGCCGATTATATGCGGGAAAAAGACACAACACTTGGGATATATACCTTAAAGATTTTCAACAAGTAATAAATGAAATGCCACATAGCACTACACTACTACCTTCAGTTACTGTGCTTAAAAATATTGAACCCCCAAACATAACCAGAGGATATGTTAAATTTCCTATTGTAACACATAGACAGCACAAACAAGTCATAGCAACAGCACTCTCCAACATCAGAAAGGCAGCCATTAAAAGAAAAGAAAGAGGAGTTAGAACAGCAATTAAAAGAACATTCTCAGTAGGCCATAAAGTATTTGTAAAAACACACCATCTCTCCAGCAAACAGAAACACAAAATAAATAAGTTTTACGCTGCATACAAAGGATCTGTCATAATTAGCCGAATTGCTCATGATAACGCTGTGGAATTAATGAACCCAAAACAGGCAAAACCTTAGGACTTCACCATGTGAGCCATATCAAAAAGTTTGAAGATTAATTTTATTACTGGTAAATAATCAGCACAATATTTCAAGATTATGTTGCAGATAAGATCGTTAGGAGAAA
Organism: Schistocerca americana; assembly: GCF_021461395.2. Classification (NCBI taxonomy): domain Eukaryota; kingdom Metazoa; phylum Arthropoda; class Insecta; order Orthoptera; family Acrididae; genus Schistocerca; species Schistocerca americana. Next base: position 743,842,102 of record NC_060122.1, on the reverse strand, counting down.
GAAGAATGAAGAGAGAGGAAGGTGGGAAAAAGAAAGTAGTTTCAATAAAAACAAAAACAAAAATAACACCAATAGTACCATAGATTAAGGTGAAGAGATAAAGCATAGATAGTCTAACAGCATGAAATACTAAAATGCTATACACCACGACACTACACAAAAATAAAAAACGAATTTGAGGATTCTTGTAGATGTTAAGACTCAAAATATCTTAGAATTGTAACATGAAAAGAGCGCCGAAATTTGTAAAGCTTTTAAGAAGGCGTAAAACAATGTAGGTACTAGACATATGTTAGATGATTATAAGTAAAACTTTTTGTAAGAACCATTGCAAAAACTCTAGCAAGGACGAGATGTAATGACCCACAAGTTGCAATGCGAGAAGTATCAAGAAAGGAAAGGACGTAATTAGCAAGACATGATTCCTACAAGGCAGAAGCATCGAGAGAGGGGAAAGGACAGCAAGACCAACCGAAGGCCCTTGTAGCCGAAGTGGGCAATAAATAAATATTCTGCCAAGCTGAACCACAGGGTGGCGGAACCCTGCTGGGACAGAACACAGAACCACACAGTGGTGGAACCCTGCAGAGACACGACAAGACACCGAACGCCAGAAGGGTCTCCGAATGCCCCGACTCAGCGGAGCGAGCAAAAAATGGCCCGACGATAAGACCACTTGGGCAAGCCACCACTGGCAAAAAAATATGTGTAAAAGTCACACTACTGCTATTAAACAGCACGCTGATGCACAAAACTGAAGAAAACTTCTGCAAAGTAAAAATGACATGCCCAAACTATTTATCAAACTGTTACTAAGAGGAGAACTTCAAAGCGACTAATTATCAATAAATATTTCCATATCCTGCCCAGAGAAGAACCAAGAAGCTAGTAAGAAGCAGAGAAAAACCAGGAAGAACAGAAGTTAAAGATTCGCAAGATTGAGACCAAGAAAGAAGATGGGTAAAGAATAGACGACATACCTTCCCAAATCCCTATCCTATTGTAAACTAGTCATCTGCGAAGTATTACAACGAAAAACGACCGCCTTCAGCGACACATAATGATGACTTTCACGCATACAAAGCCAGTAAACCACGAGATTCTGCACTCACAGCCCCATTCCATTATGGGACCTCCACAACACCAACACACACTTGCAAAGCCAACAAGGAATGATGAACAAAGCTGTACATCAAATACTTGCCCACATCCATCTCATTCAAGTCCATCACCTTCGTGCAAAAAACATTCGTCAACCTCATGCTTAAACATTCATAGGATTGTGTGAATGTGTGAAATAAAATTATGTGATGTAGGAATTGTGCAAAAGAAACATGTGAAAAACTAAATAAGTTAAGCACACCAGACAGCTATTAAACTACAAAATAACAGTCATTGACTGTGGACTTAAGTAAAAAATAGACTATCGATAAAAATAAGTCATTAGTTCTGAAATGGACAGTATATCAAGAACAAAAGTAAGGCATAATAAACACTAAAACTATATGCCACTTATTTTCTCCTCATAAAAATAAAAGAATAACTATATTTTACTTATTTTCTCCTTATAAAAACAAAGAATAAAGAATTATCTTGTTGGATGTTATCCTTTTTTTTAACATTTGTACCATTTGTTAGGATAATATCTCAATACTTGTGTATGTATATTTCTTTGTCAAAGCAATTCTTGGAAATAATTCTTATTTGTTAGTGTAACAATGTTGAAATGAGTGTCTAGAAACAAAAACATTTTACTTGTACACGATATTTAGAAAATGTGTTAGGAATAGATTTTACTTAATTACTACATTTATAAAAACAATATTTCTAAGAAAATCGATGTGAAAGATCTTTCAATAACAAACTTCTTAAAAAACAAACTTCATAATTAAATAAAGAAAGAAAATAATTAAAAAATAATAATTATAATAGAATAAAAATATTCTTCCCTTGTCAATATAAACATATTTTTGATAATAATGTGGAACAATATAAAAATATAAATTAGTAATACAAACTAGCATAGAACAGAATAACGTGGCTGAACAGTAGGCAACAAAATTTAGATAACGGAATAATTTTTGACTGGCTTAGATAATGATTCAATCACTGCCTAACTTCAGTGCAAAGATTAAGTTCGAAGGGTGGTGATATGCAAGGTGTCAGGCAAATCCAACACCTTCCATGAAAACCCTGACATGATCAGCAAATCCAGTAGTATGTCACATAGCTCCGAATAGATCGTGACATTAAATTAACCAAAGTAATACGAGTAACGAGTGAGCAAATGGAATACCACAGACTAACACAAGAATGCCTAAATGCATGTCATACCTTCCCACCGTCAGACAGACGCAGTTCCGAGGGGAGAAACGAGAACAGAAGCCGAGAGCAGAACCATGTTAAGCTAGAAGGCCCTACGATAAGGGACGGGCACCCCCATCGCCAGCTAACCTCTAGGACCACCCCCCCAGCCCATGTTAAAAGCTAGAGCCCAGCCGCAAGTTTTAGCATGAGACTTTTTCGCGTCTCTGTTACATTGCAAACTTTGAAAACATTGCCCCACCACGAAACGTATAACGTCAGATGAAAACATAGCCAGACAATTTTTTTAAACCAACTTCGGTAAATTGTAGTAAGGAGAAGTTAGGTGAGAGTTGCTTCCCAGACGGCGAGATGAGCAGAGCTGTGCTGCCCGCTGGCCCCTGACGAACACCGACAAAGTTATGAACGCACGCGATGCCGCATAACACCGCATACAGCTTCACTCAGAACTGCAGAAGTCTCATCTGTTACACCCCCTTTTTGCGTAATACTAGTATCGATCGTCAATTAAAGCTCATGGTGTTCACATTTGCCACTTGAAGTAAAAATCTGAAATGCGATGATTTTTCTGTTATATAGTTATTGAGAAGCCACATCAGCCACTGTAATTTACGACAAGTTTTATAAGTAATTAAAGATAATTGAGGGTCACTGTAGACCATTTTGATAGCTTTCTCTCTTGTGAAACTTAATTTAAACCTAGATTATAGATGTGATATGGCATAGGTCATCCTTCGATCCATTGTAGAACTTGGGAACCAACTCAGGGAATATTCGTTCACATTTTTGTTGAACGCAGTTGGTTTTTATCATCCTGTATTAAAAGATTTCCTTTTATCAATAGTGCAATTTATAAATAATGTTTGACTGCTACGGTTGCAGGTTCGAATCCTGCCTCGGGCATGGATGTGTGTGATGTCCTTAGGTTAGTTAGGTTTAAGTAGTTCTAAGTTCTAGGGGACTGATGACCACAGATGTTAAGTCCTATAGTGCTCAGAGCCATAAACAATGTTTTGTGAGTAGAATAAAATTTCCAATGGTAAACTTAACTGCTTTTTCGACGTTATGTTACCAGCTAACTAAAAATAGGAAAGACTTGAACCTCTTCCACTAAATTTAGTTAGTATTAAGATTCTTTTACAGGGAGTGCAGTGGAACTGACGATGAAATCATTAAGTATTTGGTTATATCATCGCTAGTCTCACTGAACTCTTCTGAACTCTACATGTCATGCGTGGTCTGGCGTCTCCTTACCAGCAACAGGTCTCGGGTTCAAACTAGTCAATTCCCTAAAAAACACGCTCAGAGCGTCGTTGCGCGAAAGTGGTAGGGAGACACGATATAGAACAAACAGACACCATGCAGAATGTTAGAAGGTCGCCACGTGAGTCCAGTGGACCGCGGCGTATAGCGAGAGCTAGTGACTTCGCGGTCGACACGAGAGCAACAGGAATCAACCCACGACATCAGTCTGGCCGGTGCGAGCAGCAACACCGTGAGAAGGGAGATCAGCGCGCCTTACCGCGTCTGTTGAAGCGGCTGGCAGCGGACGGTTCGGGAGAGCGATTTGGGGGTGCTGCGCCAGGTCTTCTCGAGAAATCGCAGTTTATTAGAAGTTAAGTGATTGGTGATATGGTGTTTGATTTACTCTTTTTAAATTCTACTCGTTTTCCCGGTGAGGTCACCAGCAGTTTTGCTTTGGGGTAGTCCCACCATCCTTCTCCGTTTCCCCACCCGCGGGAAGGTGGTTGTTTATAAATTGGATGGTCCGTTTCTCCCTTGTGCAGTAGGGGCGGGTTAGAGCTACCTGCGGTTCGAGTTGTTCGGTAATCTCCCTATCAATCTACCGTACGTTAGTTGCTGCTTCTGTCATGATTGTCGGATTTGGTGTGTTAACGAGTTTATTGCTTGGAGTTTAATGGCCTAATACCTGAAATATGTTTTGATCTTTGGAAACTTTGATATTATTGCCTATGATCTTGAGAGGTGGTATTTGTGTACTGTACAGCATCTTAACTATTGTTTGGCCAACCTTGCAGAATTTTATATAAGATTGCATTTCATGGGCTTTCATTTAAATGATCATTTTAGTATATAAAGTTGCCCCCGCTTTCACCGTAAGACTTTTCTTAGAAGTTAAAATAAAGTTGCACCTTCGGTGGCAAGGTTAATATTTTAACTGTTAGTGTTTTGTACCATTTCCATCCCTCCTACGGGGGGGTGCATAGTTTGTGTGCTTGTGTAAATTGTTAAAACTCGTAGTTTAAAGTTATCTGTGTGTTGCAGATTTGCACCGGTGTAGTCTTTCAGAGGCTGTTGTGAGCGGTCGTAACTACGGCTGTGTCAAAAGGGAGCAGCAAGGTTCTCTGCCCGAAAGCTCATACAGTCAAAACTTGTTTCATTCTGTCTCTGAATAAATTGTAACTTTGATATTTAGAGGGTGCTTTATGATTGTAATTTTAAATCCGTTTCTTTTAAAAAATGCTTTTAGGCACTATTAAAGTGAATAAAATTCCCATTTGTTAAAAGGAATTTGGTTATGATTTCATCAGTTACTTCCTGGCAACTACTTGCTTGCTTACATAGTGTGATTAAATGTGTTAATGTTCTTGATGAATCGCTAGTAAATAAAATAAATTCTTAAGAATATTCTTTGAAAATAAATCACGGTTCAGACAGAATGATAGAAAATGTGTTAAGGCTTCAGAGAAAAATCTCCATGGAGGCAGCTGTGTGGGATAAACGCCGTAGTGGAAGACAGAGATTGGAACGTATCCAGAAAATAATTGAGGTTGTAAGGTGCAAGTGGTGCATGAAATATTGAGGTTGATGTAGGAGAGAAATTCGTGGCTCCCCGCATCAAACCAGGGAGAACACTGATGAATGAAAGCAAAGATATATTTCAGTAAGTCAGCAGTGTTTCCACTGGGGCTGCCTATTCCACAACTCACCTCTTCGATTCCACATTTACATAATCACTTGTACTAATGCGATGGACAATCTTTAAGGCCGTGTCTTTCAATGACTGCCGATCTCAGTTCTCTCCATCCTACAAAAACTTTACTTGTAAAAGTAGCAAAACGCGGGTTGAATGCCTCTTCATGACTTTCTTGAACATCCCCGATATTGTGGCTGATGTATCGCTCAAAATACGCCAGGTCGAGTCGTTTCTCAGTGCTACTTTGGAATCCGCCGTATTTAATGCCTGGCAACAATTACCCATTGTACCTTTGCAGAGGCACAGTCCCACAACATGTGTTCCAGAATGTAGACATTGCCACATGCTGTGTTTTGATTTTATACAGTCATAATCATATCAGATGACCTGTAAGGCAGTTTGTCCGCTATACAGGGCTATTACAAATGATTGAAGCGATTTCATAAATTCACTGTAGCTCCATTCATTGACATATGGTCACAACACACTACAGATACGTAGAAAAACTCATAAAGTTTTGTTCGGCTGAAGCCGCACTTCCGGTTTCTGCCGCCAGAGCGCTCGAGAGCGCAGTGAGACAAAATGGCGACAGGAGCCGAGAAAGCGTATGTCGTGCTTGAAATGCACTCACAACAGTCAGTCATAACAGTGCAACGACTCTTCAGGACGAAGTTCAACAAAGATCCACCAACTGCTAACTCCATTCGGCGATGGTATGCGCAGTTTAAAGCTTCTGGATGCCTCTGTAAGGGGCAATCAACGGGTCAGCCTGCAGTGAGCGAAGAAACGGTTGAACGTGTGCGGGCAAGTTTCACGCATAGTGATGTGAAAGATTCAGTGTTTAAACCTCCTCTACCAAGAAACGTGCCAGAACTGCGAGCTCGCATCAACAGTGCTTTCAAACTCATTGATGGGGACATGCTGCGCCGAGTGTGGGAGGAACTTGATTATCGGCTTGATGTCTGCCGAATCACTAAAGGGGCACATATCGAACATTTGTGAATGCCTAAAAAAACTTTTTGAGTTTTTCTATGTGTGTGCAAAGCATTGTGAAAATATCTCAAATAATAAAGTTATTGGTGAGCTGTGAAATCGCTTCAATCATTTGTAATAACCCTCTACATACAAAGAAATTAATTTCTCATTCTCTCCCTGACGCTATGGAGAAATTCGCATTTTCTCCCATTTGTGTCGTCTGAAGTGTCCAGTTAATTTTTCCTAAATTGTAAAATTAAATATTAATTCTTTTGTATCGGTGTTGGTTCTAAGTACCCTACTCACTTGCGTTTAATCACCTTTCTTTGACCAATGCAGGCCTGTTTTTCAGAAATAATATTCTTACACTTACCGGAAATATAACATTTTGGGTCGTACAGTAGGTGCCTGTTAATCGTAGAAGTGCACCTCATTACCGTGTATCAGGTAATTAGACGATCTGATTATAAATGCAGCTACCATGAGAAGAAAACTAATTATATCTACAAAGGTATTCTCGAAGAATTTTTAAGTGTAGCAGCGATGCTATATATGTACAATTGGGTTTTATCCGTAATTACATTACTGGCCATTAAAATTGCTACACCAAGAAGAATTGCAGATGATAAACGGGTATTCATTGGACAAATACACTCCTGGAAATGGAAAAAAGAACACATTGACACTGATGTGTCAGACCCACCATACTTGCTCCGGACACTGCAAGAGGGCTGTACAAGCAATGATCACACGCACGGCACAGCGGACACACCAGGAACCGCGGTGTTGGCCGTCGAATGGCGCTAGCTGCGCAGCATTTGTGCACCGCCGCCGTCAGTGTCAGCCAGTTTGCCGTGGCATACGGAGCTCCATCGCAGTCTTTAACACTGGTAGCATGCCGCGACAGCGTGGACGTGAACCGTATGTGCAGTTGACGGACTTTGAGCGAGGGCGTATAGTGGGCATGCGGGAGGCCGGGTGGACGTACCGCCGAATTGCTCAACACGTGGGGCGATGTTGTCGCCAGTGGTCGGCGGAAGGTGCACGTGCCCGTCGACCTGGGACCGGACCGCAGCGACGCACGGATGCACGCCAAGACCGTAGGATCCTACGCAGTGCCGTAGGGGACCGCACCGCCACTTCCCAGCAAATTAGGGACACTGTTGCTCCTGGGGTATCGGCGAGGACCATTCGCAACCGTCTCCATGAAGCTGGGCTACGGTCCCGCACACCGTTAGGCCGTCTTACGCTCACGCCCCAACATCGTGCAGCCCACCTCCAGTGGTGTCGCGACAGGCGTGAATGGAGGGACGAATGGAGACATGTCGTCTTCAGCGATGAGAGTCGCTTCTGCCTTGGTGCCAATGATGGTCGTATGCGTGTTTGGCGCCGTGCAGGTGAGCGCCACAATCAGGACTGCATACGACCGAGGCACACAGGGCCAACACCCGGCATCATGGTGTGGGGAGCGATCTCCTACACTGGCCGTACACCACTGGTGATCGTCGAGGGGACACTGAATAGTGCACGGTACATCCAAACCGTCATCGAACCCATCGTTCTACCATTCCTAGACCGGCAAGGGAACTTGCTGTTCCAACAGGACAATGCACGTCCGCATGTATCCCGTGCCACCCAACGTGCTCTAGAAGGTGTAAGTCAACTACCCTGGCCAGCAAGATCTCCGGATCTGTCCCCCATTGAGCATGTTTGGGACTGGATGAAGCGTCGTCTCACGCGGTCTGCACGTCCAGCACGAACGCTGGTCCAACTGAGGCGCCAGGAGGAAATGCATGGCAAGCTGTTCCACAGGACTACATCCAGCATCTCTACGATCGTCTCCATGAGAGAATAGCAGCCTGCATTGCTGCGAAAGGTGGATATACACTGTACTAGTGCCGACATTGTGCATGCTCTGTTGCCTGTGTCTATGTGCCTGTGGTTCTGTCAGTGTGATCATGTGATGTATCTGACCCCAGGAATGTGTCAATAAAGTTTCCCCTTCCTGGGACAATGAATTCACGGTGTTCTTATTTCAATTTCCAGGAGTGTATATTATACTAGAACTGACATGTGATTACATTTTCACGCGATTTCGGTTCATAGATCCTGAGAAATCAGTACCCAGAACAACCACCTCTGGCCGTAATAACGGCCTTGATACGCCTGGGCATTGCGTCGAACGGAGCTAGGATGGCGTGTACAGGTACAGCTACCCATGCAGCTTTAACACTATACCACAGCTCATCAAGGGTAGTGACTGGCGTATTGTGACGAGCCAGTTGCTCGGCCACCATTACCAGACGTTTTCAATTGGTGAGAGATCTGGAGAATGTGCTGGCCAGGGCAGCAGTCGAACATTTTCTGTGTCCAGGACCTGCAACATGCGGCCGTGCATTATCCTGCTGAAACGTAGGGTTTCACAGGGATCGAATGAAGGGTAGAAGCACGGGTCATAACACATCTGAAATGTAACGCCCATTGTTGAAAGTGCCATCAATGCGAACAAGAGGTGACCGAGACGTGTAACCAATGGCACCCCACACCGTCACGCCAGGTGATACGTCGGTATGGCAATGACGAATACACGCTTCCAATGTGCGTTCATCGCGATGTCGCCTAACACGGATGCGAGCATCATGATTCTGTAAACAGAGCCTGGATTCATCCGAAAAAATGACTTTTTAATTCGTGCACCCAGGTTCGTCGTTGAGTACACCATCGCAGGCGCTCCTGTCTGTGAAGCAGCATCAAGGGTAACCGCAGCCATGGTCTACGAGCTGATAGTCCATGCTGCTGCAAACGTCGTTGAACTGTTCGTGCAGATGGTTGTTGTCTAGCAAACGTCCCCATCTGTTGACTCAGGGATTGAGACGTGCCTCCACGATGTGTTACAGCCATGCGGATAAGATGCCTGTCATCTGGACTGCTAGTGACACGAGGCCGTTGGGATCCAGCACGGCGTTCTGTATTACCCTCCTGAACCCGCCGATTCCATATTCTGGTAACAGTCATTAGATCTCGACCAACGTGAGCAGCAATGTCGCGATACGATAAACCGCAATCGCGATAGGCTATAATCCGACCTTTATCAAAGTCGGAAACGTGATGGTACGCATTTCTCCTCCTTACACGAGGCATCACAACAACGTTTCACCAGGCAACGCCTGTCGACTGCTGTTTGTGTGTGGGAAATCAGCTGGAAACTTTCCTCATGTCATCACGTTGTAGGTGTCGCCACCGGCGCCAACCTTGTGTGAATGCTCTGAAAAGCTAATCGTTTGCATTTCACAGCATCTTCTTCCTGTCAAATTCCGCGTCTGTAGCACGTCATCTTCGTGGTGTAGCAATTTTAATGACCAGTAGTGTATTTAGAATTCTCAACGGAATCAAATTATACTAAAAACATGTAAATACACACTAACGAAAACGTTTTCATTAACGAGTTAGAGCAAGCAAATATTCATCTTTAAAAAAACTGTATATGTGGAGTGCAGTTCAAAGTCTGATCAAACCGAGACAAATAAAAATGTGGTGTGAAGGTCTGAGGTAAATGCCCCTTGGCCTTAAACATTATTAGAGACCAGTACAGTTTCGTAGAAAACTGGTACCGAATGAGATGGCGCAGCGTTTAAGGCGCAGGAGTCAGTACTGACGCAATCCCTCTCTGGGAATTCTGATTATCCTGTGATTTCCCTAAATCACGTGGTGTGTATGCCAGAATATTACTTTAAACGAAGCTCTGAACTACTTTTTTCCTCGTAGCCGGCTCTTCGCTTTGCCTAAGAGCGAGGTAGAGCTTAGCGTAGCGGACAGGTGGAACTTCATAAGCGTGGGAAGCGCTGCGCACAAAGGCAGGCGACTGCTTGATTTCCCTAACGTCATCTGGTGCTCACGGCGGTTCCAAACGCGTGGACAACTTTCGAAAGTGTTGCTATGCAGCTACAGAATATTTACTACATGGACAGATATTAAAACTGAAGCTAGTGTACTGACGTAATGAAAGAGGAAAACAGATTGTGCATCTCGACGTCGTGAGTTCAATGCAGCACTGCACGACGCTATGTGAACTCCAGTTATTAGCAGAACACAAGGATCGCGAAAACCCATGAAATAATGCTACTGGTAAGCCACATTCTGTCACATTCGTAGATAATGCCAACTTACCCAGATCGAAAAAAAAATCGTAACACCATGAAGGAGTTGTGCGACATAAACGAAAGTTGGTAGGCGTCTTTCTACTTATGAAAGATATTGTTTTTTCCAGTTTCGCATCAGCCTTATGAAAGTGGTGGTAATTGCGTCACTATGAGGACGCAAATCAGGTTTGCCTTAAACACGGCCTGTAACTCCCGTGGGCGTCAACTACCTTTCCGATTGGACGTCATGCGTTGATGTTAGTCAGGAATGCCTTTAAGACGACAAAGATGCTGTTATCAGCACCTCACTGAATTTGATCGACCTCGCGTGACAGGGCTACGAGAAGCTGCATATTCCTTCTGCGATACTGCAGAGAGACTAGGCAGGAATGTAGCCATTGTACGAGGGTCACTCCAAAAGAAATGCACACTATTTTTGTAAAAATACAGTTTTCATTTTTCATGTCTGAAAGTTTCACAGTTTGTAGATACATCCTTCCCGCTTGTTTTCAAACTTAGTTCAACCTGTTCCCAAAAGTGACGCCGTCACAGCATGTCTTCAAGATGGCTGCTACACTTGACGTTCGTCAGAAGCAACGAGCTGTCATAGAATTCCTGTGCTATGAAAACGAGACAATGGGAAACATCCACAAGAGGTTGAAGAAGGTATATGGAGATGCTGCTGTCGATCGCAGTACAGTTTCATGATGAAAGCGGGCACGGCAATGTTGAGGACTGTCCTCGCAGTGGCAGGCCTCGTACTGCACACACTCCAGACAATGTGCAGAGAGTTAACGAATTGGTGACTGCTGACAGACGCATCACAGTGAACTAACTGTCACGCTACGTTGGGATAGGGGAAGGAAGTGTTCACATAATACTGAAAGTGTTGGCGTTAAAAAAGATTTGTGCCAAGTGGGTTTCCAGGATGTTGACAGTGTCTCACAAAGAAACAAGAAAAACGGTATGCAGCGAACTTTTCGAACAGTACGAGATTGGTGGAAATGAATTTCTTGGAAGAATTATGACAGTTGATGAAACATGGCTCCATCATTTTTCACCAGAGACGATGAGGCAATCAATGGGTGGCATCATGCAAATTCACCCAAGGGAAAAAAAAAAAATTCAAAACCACACCTTCTGCTGGAAAAGTTATGGCTACAGTGTTTTTCGATTCCGAAGGACTCCTGCTTGTGGACATCATGCCAAGTGGAACCACAGTAAATTCTGATGCATATGTGACGACACTGAAGAAACTTCAAGCTCGACTGAGTAGTGTTCGACCACATCGGCAAAAGCAGGATGTTTTGCTGTTGCACGACAACGCACGGCCACATGTCAGTCAAAAAACCATGGAAACGATCACAAAACTCGGATGGACAACACTGAAACACCCGCCTTACAGTCCTGACCTGGCTCCATGTGACTATCATCTCTTTGGGAAACTGAAAGACTCTCTTCGTAGAACAAACAGTGGCTACAACAGGTTGGTCCAGAATTTTACCCTGCGGGTATACAGGAGCTGGTTCCAACATGGCGTAAGGCAGTTGAGAGGGATGGAAATTATGTGGAGAAATGAAAATTTTGTTCCTAAAGGATGTACCTACACACTGTAAAACTTTCAAACATCTGGAGTAAAAGATGGATTAAAAAAACATAGTATGCATTTCTTTTGGAGTGACCTTCGTATATGACTGCTGGCAGCGGTGGTCACGAGAATATAAAGTCGCAAGAATACCGGTTCCGGACGGCTACGTGGTACTACGGAGAGGTAAGACCATCGTATTCGGTGTAAGGCTCTGGCGTATCGTACTGCATTTACAGCAGCTGTTTGAGCAGCGGTGACACAAGGAACTGTTGTAAATCGGTTACCTCAAGGGTAGCTTCGAACCAGTCGCCCTGTAGCGTGCGTTTCATTGCCCCCAAACCACCACCATTTGTGACTTCATTGGTGGTTAGAGAGACTTCACTGGAAGGTAGGATGGAGGTCTATTGTGTTTCCTACACCTGGAGTCATTATCTTAAGTGCGATTTCATGTGACATCAGGAGCACTCTCGTGGTTATACCACGCACGCTGACTGAAGATTTATAAGTCAATCGAGTGACTTGCCCTGTTGTGCTGCCATTCATTAATATCATTCCAGGAGGTGTCGTCCAATAGAATAACGCTCGCCCACACACCACTGTTGTAACCCGACATGTCCTACTTCGCGTCGACATGTTCCCTTTGTCTGCTCGATCACCACATTTGTCTCCAATCGAGCTCGTATCTTAGAAGAAAGATTAAGGAAAGGTAAACCTACATTTCTAGCATTTGTAGACTTAGCTTTTGACGATGTTGACTGGAATACTCTCTTTCAAATTCGGAAGGTGGCAGGGGTAAAATACAGGGAGCGAAAGGCTATTTACAATTTGTACAGAAACCAGATGGCAGTTCTAAGGGTCGAGGGGCATGAAAGGGAAGCAGTGGTTGGGAAGGGAGTGAGACAGGGTCGTAGCCTCTCCCCGATGTTGTTCAATCTGTGTATTGAGAAAGCAGTAAAGCAAACAAAAGAAAAATTTGGCGTAGGAATTAGAATCCATGGAGAAGAAATAAAAACTTTGAAGTTCGCCGATGACATTGTAATTCTGTCAGAGACAGCAAAGGTCCTGGAAGAACAGCTGAACGGAATGAAGAGTGTCTTGAAAGGAGGATATAAGATGAACATCAACAAAAGCAAAACGAGGATAATGGAATGTAGTCGAATTAAGTCGGCTGATGCTGAGGGAATTAGATTAGGAAATGAGACACTTAAAGTAGTAAACGAGTTTTGCTATTTGGGGAGCAAACTAACTATGGTCGAAGTAGAGAGGATATAAAATGTAGACTGGCAATGGCAAGGAAAGTGTTTCTGAAGAAGAGAAATTTGTTTACATCGAGTATAGATTTAAGTGTCAGGAAGTCGTTTCTGAAAGTATTTGCATGGAGTGTAGCCATGTATGGAAGTGAAACATGGACGATAAATAGTATGAACAAGAAGAGAATAGAAGCTTTCGAAATGTGGTGCTACAGAAGAATGCTGAAGATTAGATGCGTAGATCACATAGCTAATGAGGAGGTATTGAATAGAATTGGGGAGAAGAGTAGTTTGTGGCACAACTTGACAAGAAGAAGGGACATGTTCTGAGGCATCAAGGGATCACAAGTTTAGCATTGGAGGGCAGCGTGGAGGGTAAAAATCGTAGAGGGAGACCAAGAGATGAATACACTAAGCAGATTCAGAAGCATGTAGGTTGCAGTAAGTACTGGGAGATGAAGAAGCTTGCACAGGATAGGGTAGCATGGAGGGCTGCATCAAACCAGTCTCAGGACTGAAGACCACAACAACAATAACAACATGGGATATCCCCAGATGACAACTCCAGTGTCATCCACAAATACCATCAATCGTCCCTTTATTGACCGTCCAAGTGCAATAGCCATGGAAATTCATCCCAAAAACTGATATCCAGCATCTGAACAACACAATGCAAGTACGTTTGCATTCTTGCATTCAGCATTTTCGCGATTACGCCGGTTATTAATGTACCAGTATTTCACATTTGCAACGACTTATCTCGCGCTCACATTAACCTGTGAACTTCCAATGTTACACTTTTAAATACGTTTACAAGATAATGTATTCCCGAAATTTCAGTACTCTGCACTATTTATACTTCAATGTTGCGATTTTTTTCCATCAGTGCATTTTAAGAAATACAGTAATCAGTCATTACATAAAAAAGTGGCTGGTTGCTGTATTTCTCAAAATAATATAATCCACAATCACGGAGCCCAACAGCCAGAAATATAGATAAATTATTGTTAATACGTTAAACTTGAATTGAACTATATAGCAAAAACATACTAACATAGTTTATCTGGAATTTAACGGAATCAATACCACCCATTTAAACTAACAGAACAAAATGTACTCCACAACCACATATCTCAAGACGTCACCATGTGTTAGCTTGTGTCTTTACCCTTGCCGTATATACAAGGAGGTCCATTGATCGTGACCGGGCCCAATATCTCACGAAATAAGCATCAAACGAAAAAACTACGAAGAACGAAACTTGCTAGCTTGAAGGGGGAAACAAGATGCCACTATGGTTGGCCTGCTAGATGGCGCTGGCATAGGTCAAACGGATATCAACTGCGGTTTTTTCTTTTTTTAAATAGGAACTCCCATTTTCATTAGATATTCGTGTAGTACGTAAAGAAATATGAATGTGTTAGTTGGAGCACTTTTTTCGCTTTGTGATAGACGGCGCTGTAATAGTCACAAACATATGGCTCACAATTTTAGACGAACAGTTGGTAACAGGTAGGTTTTCTAAATTAAAATACAGAACGTAGGTACGTTTGCACATTTTATTTCGGTTGTTCCAATGTGATACATGTACCTTAGTGAACTTATCATTTCTGAGAACGCATGCTGTTACAGCGTCATTACCTGTAAATACCACATCATGCAATAAATGCTCAAAATTATGTCCGACAATCTCAGTGCGTTTGGCAATACGTGTATCGACATTCCTCTCAACACCGAGTAGTTCGCCGTCCGTAATGTTCGCACAAGCATTGACAATGCTCTGACGCATGTTGTCAGGCGTTGTCAGTGTATCACGATAGCAAATATCCTTCAACTTTCCCCACAGAAAGAAATCCGGGGACGTCAGATCCCGTGAACATGCGGGCCATGGTATGGTGCTTCGACAACCAATCCACCTGTCATGAAATATGCTATTCAATACCGCTTCAACCGCACGCGAGCTATGTGTTGGATATCCATCATGTAGGAAGTTCATCGCCATTCTGTCATGCAGTGAAACATCTTGTAGTAACATCGGTAGAACATTACGTAGGAAATCAGCATACATTGCACCATTTAGATTGCCATCGATAAAATGGGGGCCAATTATCCTTCCTCACATAATGCCGCGCCATACATTAACCTGCCAAGGTCGTTGATGTTCCACTTGTCGAAGCCATCGTGGATTTCCCATTGCCCAGTAGCGCATATTATGCCGGTTTACGTTACCGCTGTTGGTGAACGACGCTTCGTTGCTAAATACAACGCGTGCAAAAAATCTGTCATCGTTCCGTAATTTCTCTTGTGGCCAGTGGCAGAACTGTACGCGACGTTCAAAGTCGTCGACCTGCAATTCCTAGTGCATAGAAATATGGTACGGGTGCAGTCGCTGTTGATGCAGCATTCTCAACACCGACGTTTTAGAGATTCCAGATTCTCACGCAGTTTGTCTGCTACTGATGAGCGGATTAGCCGCGACAGCAGCTAAAACAGCTACTGGGGCATCATGATTTGCTGCAGGTCGGTTGACGTTTCACATGTGGCTGAACATTTCCTGTTCTCTTAAATAATGTAACTACCGGCGAACGATCCGGACACTTGGATGATGTCGTCCAGCATGCATAGCACACGCCCCTTGGGCATTTTGACCACAATAGCCATACATCAACACGATATCGACCGTTTCCGCAATTGGTAATCGGTCCATTTTAACACGGGTAATGTATCACGAAGCAAATACCGTCCGCACTGGCGGAATGTTACGTGATACCACGTACTTATACGTTTGTGACTATTACAGCGCCATCTGTCACAAAGCGAAAACAGTGGTCCAACTAAAACATTCATATTTCCTTACGTACTACACGAATATGTAATAAAAAATGGGTGTTCCTATTTTTAAAAAACGTAGTTGATATCCGTTTGACCTATGGGAGCGCCATCTAGCGGGCCAACCATAGCTCCATCTGGTTTCCACCTTCAAGCTAGACGAGTTTCGTTCTTTGTAGTTTTTTCGTTTGATGCTTATTTCGTGAGATATTTGGCCCGGTCACTATCAATGAACCACCCTGTATATATATATTTCTGTGCCAAATTAAAAATTAAGTAGTAGGCAAGTTTATGTAGAAAGACGACCAACTACATTGCACACCAGTTATGTCGCCCATAATTGATTTGGTGTGTATTACATAAAAATCAAGAGCACCATGTAAACAAGCAGCATACTGCACTACACCTTAATGTGACAGTCTTGTATATGCATAAATATTTACTTGTATATTTTTGAAATATAGGTTCTGCATGGTGGCAATATGTTGTATTTTTGTTAATGTGTAATGTGATATTTATATTAAAATGTTTTTCAAGATCGGAAATGGACAGTCGGGGCGAGAGGGGTGGGGCGCTTATTTCAATATTTTCAGTTTTAAGGAAAATAATGTATTTCTAACCATGGTTATTTTTAACATAATTTTATTAAAAGTCGTGGAAATGACGAGCTTGTTCTGGTTTTCGAAGCGTTAAATAAGTGGCGCTATTGTGCCTCGTGGTCTTTTGCTCGTAATATTTTTAGTCTCCAGACGGTTATGGGCGGTCTGTCGGTTCACACGGAATCTGGGTTGTTTTTGCCAGGAACTGAGTTAGTTCCTGGGTGGCTCTCCTGCCGCACGTTTTCAGCACTTTGAAATTTTTACGGGTGACAGAGCTTGTGCAGCGCGGGGGACGATTTCACACTGCTTTCGAGTGGTGTGTGCTTTCGAAACTGGAGTGCTTTAACGTCGCGCATGTGTTAGTTTATTTTATGTTCAACTTTAGCGGACACTGAAGCAGCACCACTGATGACCTTTTACAGTCAGGTTGTGTATTTTCGTTTTCTTTCACGGTGGCTGATTTAACTACGGAATCTGCCAAATATTATTTCCTGTTTCACACAATCTTAACAGCGTTTTTTTTTTTGTTTTTTTGTTAATTTAACATTTCAGCTTAAAGTAGAAACTGATAAGCATTAATAATTTTATATACCACTATCGTATTTTATTTTGTGTTATTGTTGAAAATACAATACACAATACTCAGCTTATATCGCCACTGTGTTCACTACATTATTTAGTGTTTTTTTACACTAAATTTTCCATTTTATTTAACTTGTAATATTCTTTCTTAATTACTCAACATATGTTACGTGTTGTGTGTTTAATCGGTGGTTGCCTGACAAAACCTGTTATAGATGGCTGGGACTGTTGTTAGAGTAGAACAAAAGCGGTGGACTTCCCACCTCTATGGCTGTACAGTAACCACCTGTCATCATGTTAGTTCATTCCCCGGACTCCATCAAATCCTATCACCAACCGAGAATACTGACGCGAAGCGTCACGATTAGTATTCTCATCTGGCGAAGGGTTCGGCTGACACTGAAGCGACTTTCAACTTTAGTCTACCTTCGGAAAATGGACTGTTTTGTGGAAACACAGTGCCTGATTTTGATTAGATAACACAGAAAAACTAAATCGGAAAAGCCAGATGAGGTTTTGGTACCAGGTGCTTCCATATGTTACCTACTGTTTTTGAGTACTCCAAAAATGGTTCAAATTGCTCTGAACACTATGGGACTTAACATCTGAGGTCATCAGTCCCTTAGAACTTAGAACTACTTAAACCTAACTAACCTAAGGATATCACACACATCCATCCCCGAGACAGGACTCGAACCTGCGACCATAGCGGTCGTGCGGTTCCGGACTGTAGCGCCTAGAAGCGCTCGGCCACACCGGCCGGCTTTGAGTACTCCACCAGTCTGCATAGTTTGGGAATTTCCGTGTATACAACACAATGTGACACAGGTATGTCGTTGTGGTCTTAGAATAGCGGTTTGAAGTAGCTCTCCATGCTACTCTATCCTGCGCAACCCTCTTCATCTCCAAATAACTATTACAACTTACATCCTTCTGAATCTGTTTAGTGTATTCATCTCTTGGTCTCACTTTACGATTTTTAACCCCACCCCCTCTCCAGTACTACACTGGTGATACCTTGATGTCTCAGAATATGTCCTGTCAACCGATCGCTTCTTATAGTCTGTATTTTACCCCTGCTACCTTCACAATTTCAAAAAGATTATGGCACTCATCATTTTCTAAATCTTTTTCTAAGTCTACAAATGCTATAAAACTAGGCTTCTGTTTCCTTAATCTGTCTTCCAAGATAAGTCGTAGGGTCACTGTAGCCTCGCGTGTTCCTACATTTCTCCGTAATCCAAACTGATCTTCCCTGAGGTCGGCTTCGACCAGGTTATCTATTCTTCTGTAAAAACTTGATATCAGTATTTTGCAACCATGACTTATTAAACTGATAGTACGGTAATATTCACACATTTCAGCGCCTGCTTTCTTTGGAACTGGAATTATTATATTCTCCTTGAAATTTGAGGGTATTTCCCTTGTTTCGTACATCTTGCACAGCAAATGAAAGACTTTTGTCACGGCTGGCTCTCGCAAAGCTATGAATAGTTCTGCCGGAATGTCGTCTACTCTCGGAGTCTTGTTTCGACTTCGAAATGGACTACGCCTGTCAGTATAGACTTTCCACTTTGCTTTCACGCGTCCACACTTCTATACCTGAATTACTGCCCAGGGGAATATAAACATCAATAGTTTACTCGTGGCACGCATACTTGGAGGTACTTTACAACCTAAAAGCATACTGCTCACAATATCCGTAATTATAAGTTTTAAAATGAAGCAAATACTGATTTAATGTTATTCAGTATACTGTCCTCAGTCACTAACAGAAATATCTGCACTAAAACAGTTGACAGCGTCTATAGGTTTTCCCACACTTTTTGGGTGAAGATCACGAGAAGAGCTTTCCTATACAAAGATCTGGCATGTGTGATATGCGAATGTTGTGGCTAGACGTCGCATACGGTACGAGTTAGGCATGATGTCTGTACAGTTTCCTACACATGTTTACTGAACACAGCAGCTCATCTTGATTTACCCAACTTTCGACGCGGAATGATAATCGCTGCAACAGGCATGGGTCATAGCATATTGGAGATTACACAGTTCTGAGGTCAACAGTTTTTAAGGTGGACCTTCAATATCGCAGACACGATGTTTCCACACAGGTAAACCGACGCGCAGGCTTACAAGCGTTTGATGTCGCGTCGGTAGGCAAATCCGGGACGATCGACGGTCGACTTTGAAATCACCATCAGTTTGGATGTGGGCCGTCAGGGTCCCACTTCTGTCAGGACGGTACCGAGACAAAAGCACTGAACAGGCTTCAGCAAGTAACAGCCGACATTACCTCACTGACTACCCATGACTTTTGGACACATGGCAATAAAAAAATTACACCCTCAATTATTTGTTGAATGTATTCCTCTGTCTTCATCTACAGATTTTACCCTCTACAGCTCCCTCTAGTACCGCAGAAGTTATTCCGTGACGTCTTAATAGATGTCCTGTCATCCTCTCCCTTCCATATGTTCCTTCATTCGACGATTCTCCCGAGAACCTACTCATTTCTTACCTCGTAGGTCCACCTAATTTTTAACATCCTTCAGTCGCACCACATCTGAAATTTTTAAACTCCATTTTGTTTCGGTTTCCCCAAAATCCATGTTTCACTAACATACAGTGCTGTGCTACAAAAGTAAATTCACAGAAATTTCTTCCTCAAATGAAGGTCTATTTTTAATACTAAAATATTTCTCTTGGCCAGGAATGCCCTTTTTACTAGTGCTAGTCTGCTTTTTATGTTCTCCTTGCTCCGTCGTCATGGGTTATTTTGCTGCCATCAATTCTGATGTTAAGTTTCGAGCTGTTCTCGTTTATGCTACTTCTCGTTACTTTCGTCTTTCGTCGGTTTACTCTCAGTCCATATTCTGGACTCATTAGACTGTTCATTCCATTCAGCAGACCCTGTAACCGTTCTTCACTTTCACTGAGGATAGTAATGTCATCAGCGAATCTTATCATTGACATCGTTTCACCTTGACTTTTAATTCCAGTCTTGAACCTTGCTTCTATTTGCGTCATTTCTCCAGTAATGTACAGATTGAACACTTCGTTCTCGACCTTCGGGCCTCATTGTTCCTTCTTGGTTCTTGTACCCAATGGATATTATTTGCCTTTCTCTACGGCTTATCCCTATTGTTATCAGAATTTCGAACATCTTCCATCATTTCAGGTTGTCCAACTTTTTTCCAGGTGGACAAAACCTACGAACATGTCTTGAGTTTCCTTCAATCTTGCTTCAATTATCAACCGGTATGTCAAATTTATTTTGATGCAGGTGGTACCTATGGTCTTATTGCACAGCCCATCTACAGAAAGAGAGAAAGGTCAGTGCACAAGGTGAGATGGAGAAGGTCACCGACGCATTACACACGTGAAGTCCAACATCTGGTCATCTCTGCGTTACGATGCCGAACGTGAGTAGTACCTGACAGATGCAGTCCAGGAAATGGACGTATTCTGCCAAGATTCTGTAATGGTGTGGGGAGGCATCAGTATTGACAACGATAATGATCTTGTCGTTGCACAACGTCGCCTTACCGCCAGGCACTCGTCCAACAGGTCCAGTTGGACCATGTGGCGGCTGTTGCATATGTCGGTGGTCCTGAATTCCTTCTTATACATGAAATGCTCCAACATGAATGACTAGCGAATCCTGGACATTGAAATAATGGAATGGCCAGTGGTGATCCCAACATAAACCCCATCGAACGTGTGTGGGACACGCTTGATAGACGTGTTCGTAGCCGTCCTCTTCCACCACAGATTCCTGAAGCCCTCTCGACAGCTCTCATTGAACGATGGGAATGTATACCATGGGGTGACCTATATATATACTCATAAAGAGCTTTCCACGAAGGTGTCAGGCGGTGATAAACGCTCACGGAGGACATAACTTCATTGTAGCTCTCAGAGTCCAATGAAAAGTACCAATGAAGATGGGATGAATGTTTCCACTGTAGGACATTCTAGTTCTCGTTATGTGAATGAACGAGGATGTAATGTTTTATTGTGCACTACATTTGAGAAAGATAGTCCGCCTCCGTTAGCTGAGTGGTCAGCGTGGTGGAATGTCACGCCAAGGGGCCCGGGTTCGATTTCTGGCTGGGGCTTGAGATTTTTCTCCGCTCAGGGACTGAGTGTTGTGTTGTCCTCATCATCATTTCATCCCCATCTCCGACGCGCAAGTCGCCCAATGTGGCGTCGAATGCAATAAGTACTTGCCTTCGGCGGCCGAACTTCCCCGAATGGGGGACTCCCGGCAAACCATGCCTTTTGCTCATTTCCATTTTGTGAAAGATAAAAGTATAATTTGGTAATATACCCAGTCCTAAATTATTGATTGCTCAATTAAATACGGCAGACGTCCGAAGTCATCCTCTCCTACATCTTTTGAACAGTGTATAATGTTCTTTATAGAGCAACTGTATTCCACCTCAGCCACCAGATTCATCTCTGCGTAATCTTCTGATTCGAAGTAAGGCAAAAAGATAAAACAGTCATCAACTTGAAGGTTGTTTTGTACAGTACTTTATTAGTTCAAATGGCCCTGAGCACTATGGGACTTAACATCTGAAGTCATCAGTCCCCTAGAAGTTAGAACTACTTAAACCTAACTAACCTAAGGCCATCACACACATCCATGCCCGAGACAGGATTCGAGCCTGCGACCGTAGCGGTCGCGCGGCTTCAGACTGAAGCTCCTAGCACCGCTCGGCCACAAACAACATTTTTTCATACACAAAGGATTGCCAGATATGATAGATGCGATACGTGACAGAATAAAATATAGTATCGGCTGAGAATTGAACTCCGGACGTTTGGCGTTGTAGTCTGGCACGTATATACTTACATTTTTTTGTTTTTCTTATAAAAGTATTTATTTTCTTTTACTGCTCCCAATACACATTTTGACCATTTAAAAGTTACAAACGTCCACTTTGCTCTTTGTAGTAAGTATTAATTGAACAAATGAATGTCTCTTAGAAATATATTCATACTATGCAATATAATCGAGTGCGCCACAAGAGAAACTGTCACAAGCACATCAGTAATTCTACTGCCTAGCAAACTAGGTCCCTGCCTAGCAAACTAGGTCCCTTCAGCGCATTAACTGCACAAATGGTTTAAATGAATTTGTTGGTCATCCCACCTTGAACATCAATAACAGTATTTCAAAATCAACTTTTAACACCTGCAGAAATGCCCAGTCACTGACAGATTTCTTCAAATGAGGCTGATAGTTGGGCCTACACACACTAATGTTTATGCAGCCAGTCGTCTTACTATCACTTCCGTAATGGGTTTAATGTTCCTGTACGGAAACTGAACAGTAGAAACAAGCCTAATGTCCTATATGATATGACACTGGCGTCAATAGAACTTCACATTTAAGTCTAGTAATTTAGAATTGATCATAAATTTACGGTGAGAAGTTTACTATTTGCCTAAAAGCTCGAAAACCGGTAAATAATAATCTTTACCAAAACACATGATGATTTTGAAAGGAATAATGGACTACCGAACCGTCGATTTGACTTCTTGAAGCCGCAACTTTGTGATGCTCAGGGTAATTGACAAGGATGTGTGAAGATGTCGGTCACTAGAAAGACGTTAATTTCTCAAAAATGCTGTTGCTTCATGGTAGCTGCCCAATTAGAGAACACAGAATAACACTTGGTACGTGCAGATAATAGAAAGTTGAAAAAATGGAAAAATGTATGATACAGACATCACTAGGAATAAGGATAATTATATTATATCTAATATAGTGATTTGTATTAGAATGTATTCGGCACAGAGGTTAGAGTGCAGTTTGAGTAGTGTAGGATGTGTGCGAAGATGATGGGATTAGGAGACAGACTGGAAAAGATGTAGCAGAGTATGAGGACTGGATGTACGAAATGGTTCAAAATGCCTCTGAGCACTATGGAACTTAACTGCTGAGGTCATCAGTCCCCTATAACATCGAACTATTTAAACCTAACTAACCTAAAGACATCACACACATCCATGCCCGAAGCAGGATTCGAACCTACGACCGTAGCAGCAGCGCGGTTCCGGACTGAAGCGCCTAGAACCACTCGGCCACAGCGTCCGACTCAACTGGATGTACACCATCTGATCAAAAGTATCCGGACACTTATTAATGGACATCAATAAGGGCCGTGGTCACAATTCTGGTCTAGGAAAGCTCCAATTATACTGGGGAAACTTCCTGTAAAGTGTCTGAATGTCTGCGAACGAATGGCCGACGTCCTTCCTCCAGAGCCGAAACCAGAGAAAGTGGTGACATTAGATGCTATGGTATATAACGAAGTCGTTCTAACTCATCCCAAAGGTGCTCCAATGAATTCAAGTTGGGGCTTTTATTAAAGAAAACCCTGCAAACAGCCGTATGTTTTCAGAAGTTGTTATTTTATTTACACGAGCAGTTTCGGCATCTCCTTAATTCCATCTTCAGGCCGCTATGCACTCCGTGTACACAGAATCAGCTACATCGACGCATGCATAACCGGAGCCATCAATACCTGGATTCCGTAAATGTTTTGTGGAGTGCGTACTTCGAAGACATAACTGGAGCCCTCAGCGCCTGGATTCAGTCAATTTTTTGCGGAGTTTGTACTTCGAGACATTGATGGCTGTGGGTATGTATGCATCGATGGGTCTTATTCTCAATACATGGAGTGCATAGCGTTCTGAAGATAGTAGTGAGATGATAAAATTGGTTGTGTAAGCAAAATAACTTCTGAAAAGATACAGCTGTTTGGTAATTTTTCTTTGGTAAATATCTGACCCGCCGCTGTCCAGCATTAACGATGGATCAACAGGGGTTTTGGTAGGCTGGTCATTTCAGGAATGATACTGTCCACAAACCACTACCTCAGAGTAGCTCCTTCATGATAGGATGCAAGACATGCTGATACATAGAATCATGGTCTCCAAACTGTTCCTCTACTGTACGCTATACGCAATGCTGTAAAATATATCCATATACTTCTGCATTTAGTATATTCTTCAGCGCAACGAGGGGATCACGTCCAAACCAATACCGTAACTCTACCGCCTATGCACTTCTCTGTTGGCACCACACATTATGTCAAGTAATGTTCCCCAGCCAGTAGCCATACCCAAACCTTTCGACTGGAATGCCAAGTGGTATAACGTGACTCATCACTCTAAATCGCTGGTTTACACTCATTCACTGTGCAGTTAATTCGGTCTTTACATCACCTCTAGCGTCGGTTAGCACTGACACGGAAATGTATGACTTATGACGAGATGCCAGATCATTGCACCCCACTCTTATTGTCTCCCTACGCACAGTCACTGTGCTAACTTGACTGCTGGTAGCACTTTGGAACTCACGAATAATTCCTTCCGCTGATTTCATCTGATTTTTTACATTCATCCTCCGTAATGCTCGACAGTCCATATCCTTTTAAACCGACGGGTCTGCCTCTCGTGACATCTAATGGTCAGTTCCGTATTACTTAGACACGTCCAGATGAAACTTCCTGGCAGATTAAAACAATGTGCCGGACCGAGACTCGAACTCGGGTCCTCTGCCTTTCGCGAGCAAGTGCTCTACCATCTGAGCTACCCAAGCACGATTCACGACCCGCCCCCACAGCTTCAATTCTGCTAGTACCTCATCCCCTACATTCCAAACTTCACATAAGCTCTTCTGCGAACCTTGCAGAACTAGCACTCCTGCCAGGAAGTTTCATATCAGCGCACACTCCGCTGCAGAGTGAAAATCTCATTATGTCCAGATGCGTTTGATCAGACAGTGTAAGAGCAGCGTGGTTTGAGGCGCCATGTCACGGATTGCGCGGCCCCTCCCACCGGAGTTTCCGAGTCCCCCCTCGGGCATGGGTGTATGTGTTGCTCTTAGCATAAGTTAGTTTAAGTAGTGTGTAAGTCTAGGGACCGATGACCTCAGCAATTTGGTCCCTTAGGAATTCAACACACTTTTTTTGCAAGAGCAAAACAAGTGGATGTTATCTGTGTCGTTTGCAAGCTGTGAAGTAAATATGTAGGCGTTCTAACAGGCAGATAAAAGAGATATTTGATGGTCTAGTAAAGGGTATATGCCCCACATAATGACAACTCAGGGTGTATTAGACTATATTCGATGACTTCCGAGCGCTTCAAAGAAGCGACACATTTTTCAAGTGAAGCGAATGTACAGCCTACTTAAAAATATGATAATGTCGTAAATTGCCCTTTTATAAATAATACAAATATTGAAAATTTATTTTCTTCATTTGCTATACCTGACAAAGATTGGTTATGAGAATATATTGACAGTTATCGGGTTCAACTGTGATCTACTACTATCTTCAGATCACGGTTGCAGTATCTGAATCTCCATAAAAAGGAATCTTCCGATATGAAGGAGGCTGTAAATGGCATCTCAAGCAGCTGTTTAAAAAATAGTGAGAGTCGTCAGGTATAATAAAGAAGAAAATATGATTTTTCGAACTTGGTCTCAACTAATTACGTTTTATGTCGCGTTTCACAAAGGTAACCGACATGGTTATAGAGAAAATAAAATTTTCCCATTTCTTTGTGAGAGCTGTGTCGTTGACCATTGTACTCTAATCCAAAATGAACCCCTGTCGTTCAAAAACAGATGAATCGCTCCCACGCAGTTTCGACTTCGTGGAGAACCAATGTAAGTTTTCGATGACAGAAAACATCTTCATAACTGATATTATTCAGGAATTCAAAGACTGTCACTAGCCCAAAACACAGATTGATTTGCTTCCAACGTCACAAAATATTTTACTAATAGCCTACGTAATAAACTGTTCGAGGTGCATCCATGAATTTACATTGTCAACTTCATTAGGTAATTCGTATTTATTGATCATCTGCTTTGATATGTTACTCCTGTGGATAACAGCATTGAAGACGATATTATACACGAGAAGTAGGCTCTCCATCCAGTCACTCAAATCCACAAATGACTGAAACGAATCCAGCATAGCGAATGTGCTATTTCCGATATTGAACAAATCCGTTGCAATTTGTACACCTATTCGAAACACACAAGACTTCGTAGTGCTCAGTGTGTATGACTAAAGCAAAGAAGGACTGAGTCAGCAGATATGAAAGTCAAAACAACCAGAATTGTAAATAAAAGCAAGGGCGGTAAAATTAAGACTGCAATGGAAATTCCACTGCTAGATTCAGATAGATTCAGAGCAGACAGCGGATAGGTGGAAAGAGTATATTGGAGGCATCTGTGTGTGTGTGTGGGGAGGGGGGGGGGGGGGGAATTGTCGGAAGACGCGAAGGAAGAAGAAACGGGAGTCGACAGGGATGAAGTAGGGGATCCAGTAATAGAATTGGAAATCAAAAGAGCTTTGGACGACTTAAGACCGAATAAGGCATAAGGGACAGATAACATTCCATTGGAATTTCTAAAATCATTGGCGGAAGTGGCTACATAACGACTATTTGTGTTGGTGTGTAGAATCTATGACATTGGTGATACACCATCAGACTCTCCCAGAAACATCATCCACACAATTCCGAAGATAGCAAGAGACGACCAGTGCGCGAATCATGGCAGCTCATGCATAGAAGTTGCTCACAAGAGTAAAGTACAGAAGAATGGAAAAGAAACCTGTGGGACTGTTAGATAACGATCAGTTTGGCTTCAGGAAAGGTGGCTCAAATGGCTTGGTTCAAATGGCTCTGAGCACCATGGGACTTAACTTCTGAGGTCATCAGTCCCCTAGAACTTAGAACTACTTAAACCTAACTAACCTAAGGACATCACACACATCCATGCCCGAGGCAGGATTCGAACCTGAGACCGTAGCGGTCACGCGGTTCCAAACTGAAGCGCTTAGAACCGCACGGCCACACCGGCCGGCTTCAGGAAAGGTAACGGCGTTTCTGACATTGCGGTTCATAACTGAAGACAGACTGAAGGAAACTCAAGACATCTTCGTACGATTTGTCCTCCTGGAAAAAGCGTCCGACGATATCAAATGGTGGAAGATGTTAGAAATTCTGAGAACAATTGCCCTAACCCGCCAGATCGCCGACCTGCCGCCAACTGAAAATGTGTGGGATATGGTGAAAGGACCGATGCATTGCTGTGACCCATGGCCAATCACCATAGATGAACTTTGAAACCAGGTGAATGCAGCATGGATGGATATACACAGGGCGCCGTTCGCGCCTTATATACGTCGATGCCATCACGCATGGAACAAGTTATCGGAGCCCATGGCGGACCCTGTGCCTACTAGCCAACCGAGGTGACTGAAATGCTAATCATTTCTGCAGAACATACTAATGTTCATGTCGTGTAAATATTAATGCCCTGTCTCTAGTCGTTCAAGGTATTCTGTCCTTTTTTTTCTGAACATGAGTGTACAGGAACCGAGAAGGAACAATGAGGCCAGAAGACCCAGAATGAAGTGCTAGAATTAAAAAAGAGTGTAAGACAGGGTTATTGTCTTTCACCCTTATTATTCAATCTATACGTCGAACAGAAATGACGGAAATAATAGAAAGGTTCATGAGTGGGATTGAAATCCAAGGTGAAAGGCTATCAGTGTTAGGATTCACTAATGATATTGCTGTCCTCAGTGAAAGTGAAGAAGAATTACAGAATCTGCTGACTGGAACACACAGTCTAATGATTGCAGAATATGGACTGAGCGTACATCGAAGAAAGACAAAAGTAATGATAAATCGCAAAAAATGTGTACAGCGAGAATGGTAAGATTAGAATTGGGGATCACGAAGTAAAGGAGTTCTGCTACGTAGGCCGCAAAATAACACATGATGGAAGGAGCAATGGCGACATAAAAAGCAGACTAGCACTGGCAAAGAACAGTCCTGGCCAAAAGAAGTCTATTAGCATCAATCACGGGCCTTAATTTGAGAAATAAGTATCTGAGAATGTAAGTTTGGAGCGCAGCATTTTATGTTTGTGAAATACGAACAGAGGGAAAACCGGATCAGAAGAATATCGAAGCATACGAGGTGTGATGCTAAGGCGAAGTTGAAAATTGGATGGACTGATAAAGTAAGTAATGAGGTTTTCCACAGAATAAGCGAGGAAAGGAATATATGGAAAACATTGACAAGAAGGGTCAGGATGATAGGGCATCTGTTAAGACTTCAGGGAATGACTTCCATGGCACTAGAGGCAGCTGTAGTGGGTGAAAATCGTAGAGGAAGACAGAGATTGGAATACATTCAGCAAATTATTGATGACATAAGTTGCAAGGGCTATTTTGAGGAAAGTAAGTAATGAGGTTTTCCACAGAATAAGCGAGGAAAGGAATATATGGAAAACATTGACAAGAAGGGTCAGGATGATAGGGCATCTGTTAAGACTTCAGGGAATGACTTCCATTGCACTAGAGGCAGCTGTAGTGGGTGAAAATCGTAGAGGAAGACAGAGATTGGAATACATTCAGCAAATTATTGAGGACATAAGTTGCAAGGGCTATTTTGAGCTGAGAAAGTTGTCACGGAGAGGAATTCGTGGCGGCCTGTATCAAACAATTCAGAGGACTGTTGACCCAAAGAATAGGAGAATAAGAAGAATTCTAAGCCAATAGTGGACACCTTAGCCACCAATTCTAAGTCTTCTTTATATCATCAAATACT
Source organism: Schistocerca americana (assembly GCF_021461395.2). Lineage (NCBI taxonomy): Eukaryota > Metazoa > Arthropoda > Insecta > Orthoptera > Acrididae > Schistocerca > Schistocerca americana. Next base: position 743,813,222 of record NC_060122.1, on the reverse strand, counting down.
AAAATACAGTACCACAAATTAAGCCACTTTTCTGAGTGAAGACCTAGTTCAAGCTTCCTCAAAAGAAAATACACTGCGCAGCAAGGTTCAAATCCTTCAGGCGCCATCCTGATGGCCAATTTAAGTAAATATTTTACTTCAAAAGACCACTGGATCGACAGCCTACTCAAATCTGATATAGTAATCGGACAACCTCAACATTCACTGCTGGTGGCTCCACCCTCTCCAAAGCCGACAAGGTGAGATCACTGTGGGTCGTGCAAATTAAGATCCATCGGAACGCTGTTGTCCACCAATTACGTTTGCCAGCAACCACTATGCAAGCCATTCGTCGTTGTAACGTGTCTCAGAAGATCGCCTACTTCACTGGTGGAGGAAAATGTCCCCTCGCTGGCGCCCTCTTTCCAGAACATCTCAGACTGAGTGCCACTGTCCGATTCAGCGGACTATAGCACCGCGATAGTGTGTTGCCGTTTATACAGCAAAGAAACCTGAATGGCAAAAAAGAGGAAAAAGACCAGTCCTGCGTGATGTATTCTATTTATACGAAACGCACCTCCCGGGCGAAAATGTCCCTCTATTCAAATACAGTCCGCTCGCGTCCGCCCAGATCCTTTTCCTTCACCTTCCCCTGAAGACGCTCCTCCCTTTCAGGCTGATATCAACTCCCTTCGCAAAGACACTATTTCTCCTCTGTCTGTTTATTTCCTCATATGATACTAACCGAATGCGATGTACAATACCGAAACTAAATAATTTTTTCGGAAAGAAGGGAAAATGTAAATATCTGTGTTTGTGTTTCAACCTTTCATATGTAGGTTTCTTCTGTGACAGTCACAATATTATTTCAAAGAGATAGTGTGATGCGTTCCGACGCCTGTGGCGGCACGCTTACTTTTTTTTCCTTAAAAAAGTCCACTCGGCTTGCGCCGATCTTCTCGCCTTCTGCAGCACTCATACCTTTCCTGTTAGAAAACTCTCCTGGAGAACCTTTAGTAGACCAGTAGACACGTATCGAAAGTGTGGCGTTCGCTGTGTTATTCAGTGGTTCGATATCTAACTAATTTGTAAATGAAAATGATAATGTTATTTCATTACAGTGAGTAATTACAAAATAATTTTTTCTCCCGTCTAAAGATTTGGTCAAGTTCCTAAAGAAATCCAAGTTAACGTTGTGTTAATGTGTTGTCTCTAAGTTGTGTAAATGTCACTAAATCACGGTTCATACAACAGATTCTATACAAATGTTGATTATGATGGAAACAGTTATCTTCAGCAAAATGATCATTAAAACCACCGAATATCAGCCGCGCACAACACTGAAGTATGTTACCTGAAACAATATTCTTCGCAACTCGTGCGTAATTAATTTCGGCTCCATACATCTGCAAGAAAAGTTTGTTAAATGGATCGTGCTAAGAACACTGTAATTAAAGAACCAATCTGATTCGAACTATTTTCATTAAAATGAGTTCGGGACCACCGGTGCACATTTATTTTTACACATTTTTATTACCTTCGGCATTTATGTCTGCAGAGTTGCGTAATTTGAATTTGCCGCTGAGATAATTGTTAAGATGGCGGCAGACAATTGACAAAGACTTTCTATTGTTAGAACAAATTACCTTTTAACAGGATAAGTATCTGAAATGCTTTTTAAACTTTACTTTTATATCGTACACTATTTAGACTAATTTTCATCAAGCAAACCTTTGATACTTTCGTAAGAAACACAGGTAAAAATGCGATACAAATCGCTATCATCAATGGCTGCGCTCCTTGTAGCAGAAAGAAATAATTATCACATATAATGCTTATTGAGAGAGGAATTAAAGTTACAAATAATTATTCACTCATATTTATAATAATAATGAACTCTATTCTCAAGTAATAATTAACAAATAATTACAATTTCTTAACAGACATCAGTTTGATATGCGTCTTGCGTCCGCAACCTGCAAAAGATATTAAACGAAAGAAAGTTTTTTTTAGTGAAACAACTTTGATGTACAGAGTGTTTCAAAAAGATTCGCCTGACTTTGTAAGCCAATAATTACGAAACATCGGAGGTGCGGCTAGGAGATATGTGTTGTTTGAGTGGATGCAGTCTAGAGTTTCAGAATGCGGTCGTTAGGTGTCAGTCAATGCGTCTTCGCAGTTTGTTGTCAGCCAGAAGTAAGATGGCAACCGCTCAACAGAATGCGTTTTGTGTGCTGCAGTTTGCAAAGAGTGAATCAGTGATTTCGGTCCAGCTTTCTTTTCGTCGGCGTTTCGACATTGATCCACCTGCATCCAAAACCATTCGTTGTTAGTATAGCAAATTTGAAGAGACAGGGTGCTTGTGCAAAATTAAGGATCCGGGTCGCACTTTTGATGACTTGGTGTATAGAATTCGGTGGAGTCCACGAAAGAATACTTGCCGTGCAAGTAGAGAACTGGCAATGCCTCATACGACTGTCTGGCGAGTTTTAAGGCGTCGTTTGGTCTATAAACCACACAGATTACAATTAGTGCGAGCTCTTTGTGTTGGTGATAAAAGGAAACGGGTTGATTTAAGCAATGCCCTGCGAGGACATAGAAGACGATACATTTTTACAACGGTTAATTTTCAGTGATGAAGCATCATTTTATGTTAGCGGGAAAGTTAACTGTCGTAAGATTCAGCTATGAGACTCAAGAACCCTCATGATATTTCTGAGCGCGAAAGAGACTCACCTAAAATGAGCATTTTTTGTGGCATTTCACGTCAAAAAGTGTACAACTTTTAATGACTGGAATGAGCTCTCTTTAAATGCTGTAGGATTGGCTATTTAATACAACTTCAGGAGATCTCTGATGAATTCATTTTCCAACAGGATCGAACTCTACCACACTGCCACAGCAACGTACATCAGTTTCTCAATGACACTCTGGCCCATTCCAGTCTGAAATTAAATATCAACATTCACACGAAATCACAGTCACTCATAATACGTACTACTCGAAAGTTACGAACGGATGTTCTGTATTTTTCGAACGTTTGCTTAAATATTGAATAAATCGATCACTTCAGATGTTTAGTTCTCAGTTACGGCTTGCACAATATGGCATGCGAATTTTAGTTATTCATTAAGTCAAAGTTTGCACAGAAAATCTAGAATCAGCAGGTCCATCTCGATCACTCGTCCACTACTACTAAACTCCACTGTTACGTTTAACTCATAATGCCAAAAAATTACAACCACTTTTCAGAGCTGCTAGTACACCTATCGGAACATTGTAATGGCTGAGTATCGAATACATTAATTTACATTCTTATGATTGTCTGAGAAACATCGTAATCAATGATCTGTCAGTATTAAACATCGCTTATCCCAAGTTTCTGCTATGAACCAGTCACAACGTGATATCTTTCAGGGCGATTTATTGAACGAAGAAATTTAAAAAACCGCAAATACGAGGTGCATTCAAGTTCTTAGGCCTCCGACTTTTTTTCTCTGGACTGGAAAGAGAAAGAAACATGCGCATTGTTTTAAAATGAGGCCGCGTTCATTGTCAATACGTCCCAGAGATGGCAGCACCGGATGGCAGATGGAATTTTACCGCCAGCGGCGAGAATGACAACTGTTTTAAATACTTAAAATGGCGACGTTTTCCTTACTTGAACAGCGTGTCCACAGCTCGTGGTCGTGCGGTAGCGTTCTCGCTTCCCACGCCCGGGTTCCCGGGTTCGATTCCCGGCGGGGTCAGGGATTTTCTCTGCCTCGTGATGACTGGGTGTTGTGTGCTGTCCTTAGGTTAGTTAGGTTTAAGTAGTTCTAAGTTCTAGGGGACTGATGAACATAGATGTTAAGTCCCATAGTGCTCAGAGCCATTTGAACCATTTTTGAACAGCGTGCAATCATTTGTTTTCTGAATTTGCGTGGTGTGAAACCAATTTAAATTCATCGACAGTTGAAAGTGACATGTGGTGATGGAGTTATGGATGTGTCGAAAGTGCGTTCGTGAGTGCGACAGTTTAATGAAGGCAGAACATCGTGTGACAACAAACCGAAACAACCTCGGGCTCACACAAGGTGGAGAGAATTGTTTTGGGGGATCACCGAATGACTGTTGAACAGATCGCCTCCAGAGTTGGCATTTCTGTGGGTTCTGTGCACACAATCCTGCATGACGACCTGAAAATGCGAAAAGTGTCATCCAGGTGGGTGCCACGAATGCTGACAGATGACCACATGGCTGCCCATGTGGCATGTTGCCAAGCAATGTTGAAGCGCAACGACAGCATGAATGGGACTTTCTTTTCGTCGGTTGTGACAATGGATGAGACGTGGATGCCATTTTTCAATCCTGAAACAAAGGGCCAGTCAGCTCAATGGAAGCACACAGATTCACCGCCACCAAAAAAATTTCGGGTAACCGCCAGTGCTGAAAAAATGGTGTCCATGTTGTGGGACAGCGAGGGCGTAATCCTTACCCATTGCGTTCCAAGGGGCACTACGGTAACAGGTGCATCCTCGCTCGGTGATTTACTCGGTTAATAGGCAACAGTATTCATTTAACACATTACTTCACAGACGCCTTCATTCACACTGATAACTAATCATATTAAATCATCACAATTAATAAAAAATTATATTCACAGAAGATAAGATTTTCTTTGCATAATATATTGTTTTGGCAGCTTAGGATTGCATAGTCAATACGATAGCTGCATCGTTCGGTTAAGGCTGTAACTCTACACTGTGTGCTCACACTAATGTGACCACCTGTCGAAAGCCTGAATATGATACGCGAGGACAGGTCCATACTTGTGTTGATCAGTTGTCTCTTCCGGAATGACGAGATCACCTAGACAACGCCACGAAAACATTACCCAGACCATAATGCTCCCTCCGGCAATGACCCTTCCTACGATTGTTGCTGGGTTCTTGCCATCGCACGTTTCACTCCATACACGTCAACAGCCATCTGTCTTGTAGACTATACAACGTGACTCATCTGAAAAGGCGTTAGCTATAAGTAATTCCAGGATGGAGACAGATGTAGGGCTAGTCAGGAGAGAATGTCGTGTCTCACTGCTACCTAGTCCACAAAGATTTGTTTCGTATCCGTGTGACAAAAACCACTCTTCGCACCAGATTTAGAGGAGGTCTTGTAGCACGTAATCCCTGCTCATGGAGCCTATTTCTGTTGACACCTATACTCCTGCAGCTGTTTGGACGCATAGCATTGTGTTGAGGATTTCTGCTTGCTGTTTTAAGTACACTACTGGCCATTAAAATTGCTACATCAAGAAGAAATGCAGATGATAAACGGGTATTCAATGGACAAATATATTATACTACAAGTGACGTGTGATTACATTTTCACGCAATTTGGGTGCATAGATCCTGAGAAATCAGTACCCAGAACAACCACCTCTGGCCGTAATAATGGCCTTGTTACACCTGGGCATTGAGTCAAACAGAGCTTGGATGGTGTGTACAGGTACAGCTGCCCATGCAGCTTCACCACGATACCGCAGTTCACCAAGAGTAGTGACTGGCGTACTGTCACGAGCCAGTTGCTCGGCCACCATTGACCAGACGTTTCCAGTTGGTGAGAGATCTGGAGAATGTGCTGTCCAGGGCAGCAGTCGAACATTTTCTGTAACCAGAAAGGTCCGTACAGGACCTGCAACATGCGGTCGTGCATTATCCTCTTGAAACGTAGGGTTTCGCTGGGATCGAATGAAGAGTAGAGCCACGGGTCGTTAACACATCTGAAATGTAACGTCCACTGTTCAAAGTGCCGTCAACGCGAACAAGAGGTTACCGAGACGTGTAACCAATGGCGCCCCACACCATAACGCCGGGTGGTACGCCAGTATGGCGATGACGAATACACGTTTCCAATGTGCGTTCATCGCGATGTCGCCAAACACGGATGCGACCATCATGATGCTGTAAACTGAACCTGGATTCATCCGAAAAAATGACGTTTTGCCATTCGTGCCCCCAGGTTCGTCGTTGAGTACATCGCTGGTGCTCCTGTCTGTGATGCAGCGACGAGGGTAGCTGCATCCATGGTCTCCGAGCTGAAAGTCCATACTGCTGCAAACGTCGTCGAACTGTTCGTGCAGATGGTTGATGTCTTGCAAACGTCCGCATCTGTTGACTCAGGGATTGAGACGTGGCTGCACGATCCGTTACAGCCATGCTGATAAAATGCCTGTCATCTCGACTGCTAGTGACACGAGGCCGTTGGGTCCAGCACGGCGTTCCGTATTACCCTCCTGAACCCACCGATTTCATATTCTGCTAACAGTCATTGGATCTCGACCAACGCGAGCACCAATGTCGCGATACGATAAACCGCAATCGCGATAGGCTACAATCCGACCTTTATCAAAGTCGGAAACGTGATGGTACGCATTTCTCCTCCTTACACGAGGCATCACAACAATATTTCACCAGGCAACGCCGGTCAACTGCTGTTAGTGTATGAGAAATCGGTTGGAAACTTACCTCATGTCAGCACGTTGTAGGTGTCGCCACCGGTGGCAACCTTGTGTGAATGCTCTGAAAAGCTAATCATTTGCATATCACAGCATCTTCTTCCTGTCGGTTAAATTTCGCGTCTGTAGTACGTCATCTTCGTGGTATAGCAATTTTAATGGCCAGTAGTGTAGATACCGGTCTCCCACACCTGTTGTTTCTCTTCCACGGCCATTTCTGTGACGATCCTCAACTGAACCTGTCACCAGAAACTTTATCTAGATTCTACAGACATCACTTTGACTCACAATGACTTTCGCTGCGATGTCCACCTGTCTCAATCCTTGCCCCATTAGAGTGCCTGTACGGAGCCTCTGACCATACGTTATTGTTCTCCGACCCATCCTGAAGCAATACAACTCTCGTAACAACACACAGCACAAGTACCGCAATGTTTACAGGTGACACGTTCGCCGTGACTGCTCCCTCATGGTAGAAATAGAGACTGTTTCAGTGGAAAGGGTCCTGTAGTCCCTTTTCATTATCACTTTATTTGCCTTCCAGTGCACTTTGCATCCTACAGAACAATTCCGGTGTTTTCGTTGCTAATCTTCGTACCAGAGAAGACTGAGCTATGATTCAATCTAACTGTAGCCTATTTCTTCTATTTCTTTCTACGATTTTCAAGCATCATATGGTTGTTATGTTGGTTCTTTTCAGACTTCTAAATGCGTCTATAACGGCATTATAAGTATTCCATGGTTTTGTATGTAACACAAGTCACAACTATGATTCCATTAAAGGTTTATCCCTTGTTCTCCTATTCCAAAACTCTCTGGCATGCATGACTGAATGAATGTGGGTGTGTTTCATTTTGCTGTTCAGTGGTTTTGTCTGCTGGAGACAATCAGCGGTAGTCTTACAGAATGGCCAGTTCTTATAGTTTTCAGGTAGGCAAAGAGGTTTGTTCCCTTTGTGTGAAAGTTAGACTACTGGTGTTAGGTTGGTGGCGGAAGCCTCGTCTCTGATTTTTCCTGGCCACGTGGTTGTGTGTGAGATGTTTTAGTGTGAGATGGTCAGTCTGCTTCCAGCTCTCCAAGGGTCTGCAGCCGAGGCCTCTTCGAAGAAGGGTGAGTTGATTTAACGGCGTGGCGCTTTGTCTCATAGCGAGAGGGGAGCTTTTTGTAATACAGTCTCAGTGAACTTGCATCTTGCACAGCTTTTGGCCTCGCGTTTTGTCTTATAAAGATTGTTTTGCTGGGTCGCAGCAAGGAATGCAAGGCTTCTGCAGACTTTCAGTTTGATTCCTAATGCAGATTTTGGGCCCCAGGAAGAACGTAGCTCAAAGGTGTTGCTTATGTTGAAGCAATCTCAAGTCGGAAGTGTGAATGTTTTTGTGCCTGCGACTGTGTGTGCATACGTTCTAATCTTTTCCGAATCTTGATAATTTTTGCCTCTTTGTGAATTTTCTTTGTTTCATTACTATATATGCCCGTTGGAAACCATCCACGTGGCTTAATATTAGAGTTTGTTGGCCTTCTGCTAATTCCCTTAGTCTATTCAAATGTGTCCTCTGTAAAATCTTAATTGTTCGCAGCTGCGTGGTTTAATGTTGCTAAAATATGGCCACGGTACGTAGAAATTGTGTTTCCGCGAACCACGTGGCCACACGAGTTAACTGTGAGCCTAGCTTTCCTGTGGCAACCTGTCTCTTTCCAAGGGTTTACTTATTGCTCTGATTTTGGAATATTAAATATGTCCTGTCCGGATTATTCAATTGTATTTGTGGTTTGTGATTTTATGTTAAGCTTTTAAGCGTGGCCCTCGTTGAGGCGGTTACTCCAAACCGAGGTTCAACTTTAAATACAACCGTCATATTCAGATTTCCTCTTTTATTTCATCATTTCTCAACACAGTGGAACAAACCTCCTAGCTTTGTTGCATGTTGGTGTTGAGGCCGTCCTTACTATTTTTTGGGTGAATGTGAGTCCGAACGCGAATATTAAATCTTTCCCCTCCCCCTCTAATTACAACCGCGATTCTAAATTAAGAGGTTCTGTTGTGAATCGTATAGCGCTTCACAAGCAATCGTGCGTTGTTACCAGGCAACAGTAGTTCTATAGATGTCTTATATCAATGTCTTACGAATTAAAAAATTTTGTTTCAAGTCTTGTCTAGTGTACCGATGTTACGTCCTTTACCGACGCCACTTACCTTGTAGTTTCCTTGTTAGCCCATCCATAGCGTTTCCATGCCAATAGGTCCAATAATTGGTGTTCCCTTTCTATTTAAAACAAATTCTTTAGAATAGATATTGTTTTGAGGAATGTTGCTGTAAGCTGCTCTTATTCACAATGTTCACACACTTTTTAGTTTATTTTAATATTTGATTCGTGTGAACAATCCCTGTATCATACGAGGCGTGTTTTTTAAGTAAGTACCCTTTTGAAATTAAAAAAAGACATGCTAAGATATCTCAGTAATTTTATTTTTACATAAAAGCCTATACCTTAATCTACGCGCTGACGCCATTACAGTCTGAATCTTACTTGTTTGCGTAGTGTACTGAGTGTTTAAGATGCCTCCGATAATCTTGAGTCCCGCCGACTGTGAAGTACGGGCTGTTATAAGATTTCTTAGTGCTAAAGGCCTAAAAGCGATCGATATTCATCGTGAGATCTGTGCAGTTTACGGAGAAAATATTATGAGTGATGGAATGGTAAGAAAGTGGGTGAGAGCATTTAAAGATGGCCGCACAAATGCGCATGATGAAGAACGGAGTGGGAGTCCTTCGGTCGTTAATGAAAATCTGGTGCAGGAAGTGGACAACAAGGTGAGAGAAAACAGATGCTTTACGATTTCCTCCTTGCGGGATGACTTTCCTAATGTTTCTCGTAGTGTTTTGTGTGGCATTGTGACCGAGCACTTGAATTACCGAAACTTGTGTGCACGTTGGGTACCGAAAATGTTGATGGATGTGCACAAAACCAAACGTTTAGACAGGGCATTGACTTTCCTTGAGCGGTACCACAACGACGGTGATGATTTATTAAGCCAAATTGTTACGGGTGATGAAACATAGGTGGCCTATGTCACACCAGAATCAAAGCAACAGTCCATGGTAGTTGAGCAAGGGCATCGTTTTGCTGCAAGACAATTCCCGTCCGCATGTGGCGAATCAGACCAAAGATCTCACCACATCTTTTCGATGGGAAACTGTAGATCATCCTCCATACAGCCCCGATCTTGCGCCCAGTGACTACCATCTGTTCATGCACTTGAAGAAGCACCTGGGCGGTCAGCGTCTTCAAGACGATGACGAAGTCAAAACAGTGGCGAAGCAGTGGTTAACAAGTCAGGCGGCAGACTTCTATGAAGAAGGTATTCAAAAACTGGTACAACTTGTGGCAAGTGCCTCAATATTGACTGAAATTATGTAGAAAAGTAGATTAAGGTGCAGGCTTTCATGTAAAAATAAAATTATTGAGTTATCGTAGCACGTCTTTTTTTAATTTCAAAACGGTACTTAATTAAAAAACACGCCTCGTATTAATAATTACATCCCATTTTTTATGAGTGACATTACAATGAATGTTCTTTTATTAGATTTTCTTATGACTAGATTAATTAATTTTCCAACTCAGTCGAACCTCTTGTTTGTCGTGTGGCGGCCGAATCTTTTACTTTGATTTGAAACGTCCCCTTAGAAAAATTATAAATGACTGTGCTTAAACTGACACACAATATTTTTAGCGCAACGCAATCTGACTTTTAATAATCCATACAAAAGAATAGCCCTGACTAACAATAACCTATACCTTTCATGAATCACTTACCTCACAAAAATCTTCGTTACTCAAACTACTGCAATACAGCGAGCGCCAATACTGCCAGCTAAATAAAAGATTCTAACTACTGACTGCACTAACTACTGATAGGCATAGTTAGCAAATGAAAGATTTTGATAAAGAACAAACAATGTATTTACCTTAACAGTGTTGAAAAGTCATAATATATATCAGTTCATGACATCTAGTCTTACAAATTTACTGTCTCTGATGGACACACGTCCAGATCATCCACTCTCAAAACTCCGCCATCTCTCTCCCCACATCTACCATTGCTGGCGGCTCACCTCCAACTGCGCGACGTTACGCGCTGTTAACAGCCAATTGCCCAACACTACAATAGCAAACAACAATGCAAACCAGCCACAGAATGCACACAGCACAGCCAGTGATTTTCATACAGAGTGCTACGTGGCGTTACCAATATAAAAACCTAAATAGCCTACTTAAAGATTTTAATGTCAGATAGCACTTCCTCTGAGTGTGGGTCTTTTAGACATCAGGATATAGCTCAGGGCTCTACTCATTTCATAAACACCACTTAAGTTCACGTCACTTGCACAGTTATAATTGTTCTGCAAAGAAACCCTCTTATTGATATCAGAACGTATTTCTGGATCACACCATTAAGGTTTTGGTGATAAGCAAGTGGAAGGGGGAGGAGGTAATACATATTTACTAAAAGGTGGGGAGATACCTGTAATACATAATTATCCTCCATCACGCACCATAACGTGACTCGCAGAGTGTAAATGCGGGTGGAGGGACTGAGAGGAGGAGGGGGGATAACTACGTGAGTGTAAGTATTTGAAATGCGTTTGCCTATTTCGCCCACCTGTGTAGTGCGATTAAGTCATCGGAGACGCCTTATAGTAGCGCGAGTGCTGCCCGCCTCCTGCCTCTGGCGCCACATCGCCACGTCCATGCTCTCAGAGAGCAACCACGTGTGGGATACGGCCGAGGGCTTGGCGCGCAGCCCACGGTATCCGCGATGCGGCGGAGCCGCAGATCAAAGGCGGCTTCCGCCTCTCGGAGACCCGACCGCCGCCGCCGCCGCCGTCCCCGCTGCCGCCTCCGCTGCTGAGATCTGGCGGCGGTCCCGTGGGACGGCGACGCCGCGTCGCGCTGTTGCCAACTTTTCCGTACGCCCACTCTCGTCAGGGGTCGCCAGGTATCTGACCTGACCGCTTGTCCGTGCTGCTGCGTCACTTTTTCTTGTCGAAGCTTTCGCGTTTTTTTCTTTTTCTATCTTCCGTTCGAGCATTCTACACTTTCCCTCACTTTACCGATCTGTAACTGTTCACATTCGTAGGATTCGTCGATAGAAAAAGCTTTCTGCTAGGTAAAATCCTTAAGATATTTCAAGTTCTCACAAAAACAGGTATGACCAATAGCGAAAGACGGGCAATATACAGTATGCACAACAACGAAGAGAGAAGAATAAGAATGGAAGTCAAAGAACACTCGGATTAAAAATATTGTGAAACAGACAAGATAAATATAAGGCCCAGTAGAAATCCTTGGCTGTCACAGAGATACTGAATTTCATTGATAAAAGGAGAAAATATAAAAATACAGCAAATGAAGTGGGTAAAACGGAATACAAATGTGTAAAGAATGAGTTTGGCAGGAAGTCCAAATTGGCTAAGCAAGAATGGCTAGAAGACAAATATATATCTACAGAAGCATGTATAACTAGGGGAAAGATAGATGCCACCGGTAGGTAAATTAAGAAGACGTTTGTAGGAAAGCATCTATATCAGTATCAGGAACTCAGAAGGAGAATCAGTATTAAGCACAGACAAGAAGTTTGGAAGGGAAATGCACTTGAAGGCAGTATTACAGGAATAGAAGAGGACATAGAAGACTATGAACTGGGGGATATGATACCGCTAGAACAGTTCGACAGAGCACTGAAATACCAAAGTCGAAACAAGGCCTCCAGACAGTCCCTCAGAATACTGATAACCTTGGAAGAGCTAGTAATAGCAAAACAATTCCGCCCGGTATGCAAAACGTATGAGACAGACGAAATACCTTCAGAGTTCAAAAAACATGTAACAGTTCCAAACAAAGTAGGTGCAGACAAGAATGTACGCTATCGAACTACCAGTTTAATTAGTCATGATTGCAAGTTATTCACAGAAGAATGAAAAAACTGGTAGAAGTTGAACTCGGCGAAAATTTTGGATTCCGGGGAAACGTAGGAACACAAGAGGCAATATGGGCCATAATACTTTTCTTAGAATACAGATTAAGGACATGAAAACCTACGTTTATAGGTTTTATAGGTTTGGAGAAAGCTTTTAACAGTGTCGCCTTGCATGTACTCTTTGTAATGCTGAAGGTAGCAAAGGTAAATTAGAGGGAAGGAAAAATTATACACAGTTTGTACAGAAACCAGATGGCTGTTATGAGAGTCGAAGGGAAACAGTGATTTAGAAGGGAGTGAGACAGGGACCGCCTATCCCGGATGTTATTCAATCTGTACATTAAGAAAGCGCAAAGGAAACGAATTTAAAATTTGGAGGAGAAATTAAAGCCTTTAAGTTTTATGATGACATTGCGATTCTATCAGGGACAGCAAAGGAAGTGGAAGAGCGGTTGAACGAAACGGACAGGAGGATGTAAGGTAAACACCAAGCAAGGCAAAACAAGGATAATGGAATGTAGCCATGCTAAATAATTAGGTTATGAAGTAGGACACTAAAAGTAGATGAGGTTTGTTATTTGAGCAGTAAAATAACTGATGATAGCTGAAGTAGAGAGGATGTAAAATGTAGACTGGCAATGGCAAGAAAAGAGTTTCTGAATAAGAGAAATTTGTTAACATTGAATATAGATTTAAGTGTTAAGAACTCTTTTCTGGAGGTATTTGTGTGGAATGTAGCCTTGTATGGAAGTGAAACTTAGATGATAAACAACACAGACAAGAAAAAAATGGAAGTTTTGGAACGTGTTGCTACAACAGAATTCTGAAGATTAGGTGGGTAGATCAGATAACAATGAGTGTGGTACGGATTAAAATTAGGTAGAAAAAAAATTGTAGCATAGCTTGACTAAAAGAAGGGATTGATCAGTAGGATACATTCTGAGACATCAAGGGATCACCAGTTTAGTATTGTAGGGAAGTTTGGTGTGGGGGGCGAGGGCTAAAATCGTAGAGGTGGACCAACAGATGAATACAGTAAGCAGATTCAGAAGGATGTAGGTATCAGTAGTTATTGGGGGATGAAGGCACTCGCACGGGACACAGTAGCATGGGGAGTCTTCGGACTGAAGACTTGGTGGTAGAGTGATTGTTGGTTGTTGAGCGTTCTGACTCCACATGAGCCAATCGTGTTCTACAGACCGCCATGTTATCCTCTGACAATTGTGTCACTGAATGCGGTATGGTGCTGTATGTTACCAGTACATCGTTCTCCCGGTCGTTGCCGGGTTTATTGAACTCGGAAGTGCTACTGATTGGTCGAGTAGCTCCTCAGCTGACCTCACGAGGCTGAATGCACCCCGTTCCAGTCATTCCACAAAGGAAGAATCCGTGTCAGTAACAATAATCGAAGCTGGGTCCTCCACATGGCAGCCTGCCACGCTGACCACTCAGCTATGGAAACGAACACACACTTGGTGATACAACTAACAGCTATTTGCATCCACGTAGTTAATCTTGATGTACAACTCAATTTGTTGTACGCAGTTTATATTTCCAGTTACGATAATGACTCAGCAGTGCACAAAGTGTGCAACACTTACTGGCTCCCAAAAGCTTAACACAGCATAAAAAACGTGAAACAGTGTTACTAAAGCTCGTGTTCAAAATGGTTCAAATGGCTCTGAGCACTATGGGACTTAACATCTATAGTCATCAGTCCCCTAGAACTTAGAACTACTTAAACCTAACTAACCTAAGGACATCACACAACACCCAGCCATCACGAGGCAGAGAAAATCCCTGACCCCGCCGGGAATCGAACCCGGGAACCCGGGCGTGGGAAGCGAGAACACTACCGCACGACCACGAGCTGCGGGCAAAGCTCGTGTTCAAAGATTCTCCGTTGGAATAACGATTTTTGTTGGGTAACACTCGAATTTTTTAAAGTTGCAATTGATCTTGAATACATACACGGATTTGAATCCATCCGGTATTTCTTGGCAAGGGAATCACATTTAACAAGTTTATTCTTGCTTATTACGTGGTGCTACGAACCAGACATCAAGAGTCAGCAGATTTGTGGCTTCACTTACTGAAATGCTAAGTTATGTGGTCGTTCTGAGGAGCCAGTGAGCCGGCCGCAGTGGCCGAGCGGTTCTAGTCGCTTCAGTCTGGAACCGCGAGACCGCCACGGTCGCAGGTTCGAATCCTGCCTCGGGCATGGATGTGTGTGATGTTCTTAGGTTAGTTAGGTTTAAGTAGTTCTAATTTCTAGGGGACTGATGACCTCAGATGTTAAGTCCCATAGTGCTCAGAGCCATTTGAGCCATTTGGAGCCAGTGAGGGGCGGTGGTTTGCGGAGGGATTCTGTTAGGAGTCTGTGTGTGTGTGTGTGTGTGTGTGTGTGTGTGTGTGTGTGTGTGTGTGTGTGTCGCTGCCTAGCTGTGAAAGTGTGTGTAGTGTGAGGAAGTGAGAAAGACAGACAGAGAGAGAGATGGTAAGAAGATGAGCAATTATGACTGGGGGAAATGGCATTTGAACCCTCGCTTTAGAGATAGCATATGCCATTTTTGTAATAATGAATGTGATTGTTGGAAAACTGGAAATTTGTGGTAAGCTCTTATGGGACCAAACTGTTGAGGTCATCGGTCCCTAAGCTTACGCTGCTTAATCTAACTTAAACTAATTTACGCTAAGGACACACACACACACACACACCCATTCCCGAGGGAGGACTCGAACCTCCGACGGGTGGAGCAGCGCCGAGCGTGATAAGGCGCCTCAGACCAAATCCATATTTATGTATATACCATAATTCAAGAGCAGTTTCGAAAATATGACTATTGTCCGATGGACGTGTTTGCTCCAGCGGAAAACCTCTAAACATGAGCTCTTTCGTTTTAAACCCTGCAAAGCACGTGGGAGCATCTGAGCGTGACATAGTTCGTGTATTGTTGAGCAGCTACCATAACTGGAAAGCATATGATGATTCGTGTGCCAAGATTAAACGCATAGGTGCAAATAACTGTAAGCAGTATCATCAGCTCGACATTATACCGGGTGTTAATTTATACAGAGGTAAATAACTCACAGAAATGTTTGATACAGTACTGAATGCAGTATATCTTCAAGTTTTATTCCCGCCTAACAGTTCCCGACAGATGACATGCGAAAATGATTTGCTCCAACAGTCACCATGGAGTCGTGTAACGGTACAGAGAGTGCGCAGTGTTGTTTATGGTTTCATGAATCCAAATCCGCTACTACAGTTCAGAGACAATTCAGGACTAAACGTCGCAAGCCACCACCTAAAAGACAAACTGTTATTAATTGGTGCAATCGTTTCACCAACACTGACTGCGTATCACATAGGACATCGGGTCAAGGTAGGCTACCACTCTGGAATTCTCATTCGCACATGCCACCTAGTGGGAACGTCGGGAACTAACAGTGTTAGGCCGGCATGAAGCTTGAAAATATACCGCAGTCAGTGCTCTATCAAACATTTCTGTAAGTTATTTACATTTTTTACGTTTAAAGGTTAATTTTGTATAACCAATGCAAATTATTCATTACTCTTCGCCATATTCACTGCTTACTTGTTCCGATTTTTTCTGTGTTGCTATAGCCAGCCACTCGTCGACCACCATGACGCTAAAAACAAACAATAGGAACTGCGTACTATCTGAGAAAGAGTCGCTGGGAGACTGAAACCGATGATGGTAAAATAAACAAACTCTGCGGTCACAAAAGGCGACTGGTTGCAATTATTTCTGATAACCGTCATCCATCACAGTCATAATATTCCACATTCATAAAGGATAAACGTTCAAATGGTTCAAATGGCTCTGAGCACTATGGGACTTAACAGCTATGGTCATCAGTCCCCTAGAACTTAGAACTACTTAAACCTAGCTAACCTAAGGACGTCACACAACACCCAGTCATCACGAGGCAGAGAAAATCCCTGACCCCGCCGGGAATCGAAACCGGGAAAGGATAAACGTTTTAGATATTGTAGAGTTAGGCAAAGTTTTCAAAGTAAAGCACAGGTTACTGTTGTTCAACTGCAAAACTAAATTAAGTGAAAGTCAAAGCATTAAAAACGTGTAACAAACATTAGACACAACTTTTGCAGTTTCCAATTTTACCCCATATTAAGAGAAGAGAACAAGGTAGGCTGACAAGGCATGGTTAGTACTTAAATATAATAACAATAGCGAATAGGCCAAAAACAGACGTCATGAAATTAAATGTAGAAAGTGAAAAAGGCAAAATTAGCAGATATCACACAAGCAGATATGCAAAGGGAAATTTTTCAACGTGAGTTGGAACAGTAGCAAGCTGACCAGGAATAGAACACTAAGGACGGCACCAAAGTGACAGAATGAAACGAAAAAAGCTCATAGAGAAAGAACGAAGAAAAATGGTCATAGAGGATGTCCAGCAAACGGTTACAAGTATTTTGTACAGTCCTCTATGGGCTCATTCGTATTTCAAAAAATTACTGCTGCAAAGTGCCGGCTACTTACATTCCATGCAAGATTAGAACTCAGATCGGTGATGCATGCAGGACGGTACAGACAGAAAACAAGAGCAATAATATGAATTACTCTTCTTGCAGTGAAATGAACGTTTACTGATACTTCTGGACGTATCAGAGTTGTGTGATCGCGATCCTACTCCAGCTCCTAGCTTCCTTTTGTTGTTATTATTATTACTTCACCTCTTTGATGTAAATCCTGAAGCAGATATTTAAACTATCTCTATATACAAAACAAACACCTCAAAAATTTTTGCATCACCCCGGTTCCCAGAACTTCTGAAGAGAGACGTTGACTGTGGATATTGTATCACAGACGCAGTGCCTTTGAGTGTTGAGAAATGGCACTAAACCCACCCAAAGATTTAAACAACCATGCCCCTACTAGATGGAGGGGGTCCAACAGCCGATCAGTTCCAGTCATTCCACCAGGAAAGAGGTACACGGCTCGCGTTGTCTGTAGTTCAACCATGCCTAGACGGTCAATACCGCGGTTCGATCGTGTCCGCAATGTTACTTCGTGCCAGGAAGGGCTCTCAACAAGGGAAGTGTCCAGGCGTCTCGGCGTGAACCAAAGCGATGTTGTTCGGACATGGAGGAGATACAGAGAGACAGAAACTGTCGATGACATGCCTCGCTCAGGCCGCCCAAGGGCTACTACTGCAGTGGATGACCGCTACCAACGGATTACGGCTCGGACGAACCCTGACAGCTACTCCACCATGTTGTATAATGCTTTTCGTGCAGCCACAGGGCGTCGTGTTACGACTCAAACTGTCAGCAGTAGGCTGCATGATGCACAACTTCACTCCCGACGCCCATGGTGAGATCCATCTTTGCAGCCACGACACCATGCAGCGCGGTACAGATAGGCCCAACAACATGCCGAATGCACCGCTCAGAATTGACATCAGGTTCTGTTCACTAATGAGTGTCGCATATGCCTTCAACCAGACAATGATCGGAGACGTGTTTGGAGGCAACTCTGTCAGGCTGAACGCCTTAGACACACTGTCGACAGCATATTGGCGAGGCATTCGTCTTCATGGACGACAATTTGCGCCACCACCATACACATCTTACGAATTATTTCCTTCAGGATAGCGATATCGCTCGACTAGAGTGGCCAGCATGATCTCCAGACATGAACCCTATCGATCGTGCCTGGGATAGATTGAAAAGGGCTGTTTATGGACGACGTGACCCACCAACCACTCTGAGGGAACAACGCCAAATCGCCTTCAAGGAGTGGGACAATCTGGACCAACAGTGCCTTGATGAACATGTGAATAGTATGCCATGACGAATACAATGCTAGAGGACGTGCTACTGGGGTTAGAGGTACCGGTGTGTACAGCAACCTGGACCAACACCTCTGAAGGTCTCGCGGTATGGTGGTACAACATGCAATGTGTGGTTTTTCATGGGCATTAAAAAGGGCGAAAATGATGCTTTTGTTGATCTCTATTCCAATTTTCCGTACAGGTTCCGGAACTCTCGGAACCGAAATGATGCAAAACTTTTTTTTATTTGCATAAAAAGTTGCTAAATATATGGCCCACTATTTTTCCTATAGATCCAAACGTGTTTCAACATGGTTGCGGCTCCCTCAGTGGATTTTCTTGATTTGAATCTGTAAAACTTGAACTTGTTTTAAGTGATAATTAATCTAGGAAAATTATGCCTAAAACTCTTTCTGTCTGTTGTCGTCTTTAGCGTAATTTTTATTACAGGGTTGACCACCTCACATTGTCAGGTACCGAGAAAATGCTTTTCATCTGTTACTAAATTACGTTCATTTGATTTTAGTTGGCGAGTTAACTCATCAATTTACACCCAAACGTAATTTGGTTGTGCTAAAATACTTCGTGGCTGTATTTGTGATTGTTTACATTTAGTTCTCGAAAATCTTTTCTCGCCTGCATTCTCTTGAGCTATTGTGAAGCACACACAAATTCTACATCTGGTCTAGAACTTCGTTTGAAAAAACACAAATCAAACTTGCCAAAACACAGTGTGAACGTCTTTGTTGTTGTGTGTCCAGTCTCACTTGTTCATAAGTGAGTGTAACGCAGAATTTTAGTTTTGTTTACCTTCTCCCTTCCTCCTCTCTTCCTTTTTCAGTCTGTTTCTTTGAAATTGTTCAAATGGCTCTGAGCACTATGCGACTTAACATCTGAGGTCATCAGTCGCCTAGAACTTAGAACTAATTAAACCCAACTAACCTAAGGACATCACATACATCCGTGCCCGAGGCAGGATTCGAACCTGCGACCGTAGCGGTCGCTCGGCTCCAGACTGTAGCGCCTAGAACCGCACGGCCACTCCGGCCGGCCTCTGTTTCTCTCTCTCTCTCTCTCTCTCTCTCTGTGTATGTGTGTGTGTGTGTGTGTGTGTGTGTGTGTGTGTGTGTGCGTTTGTGTGTGTCTAGTTGTTTGTGTCGTTGAGTTCCTTTACTGAGTTAATGTTCCTCTGCATATTGTAGTGTAGTCGTTTATAATGTTGCAACAAACTCACTTGTTAACATGTGAACGGCAACTGGGGCTGACACACACGACATTACACTGTGTCTTGACACGTTTCATCGACGTTATTTACAAACGTTATTTCTACAAAATATGTAATGTAGCGTTATAGATGAGGCATCACTTATCCATTCAGTTTTACAGATGCAAATAAAGAAAATCGACTTAGGATAACACAATGATGCTGAAATATATTTGGGCTTCTATGAAAAAAACACTGTTTTACATAACAGACGGACGTTATACCCAGTAACTTTTATCTGCAAACACGTCCTGTGCAAGAGTAATAAAACCTAATGATGAATATATAAGATAGCAAGATAAAAGTGTATCAGTGCACATTTTAATTTTGAATAAAATTTTCAGTGATTATTTCCCAAAACTTTCATCGTCATTCACATAGATGTCAAGCTTTAAAAAAAATTATCTGGGTGTAGATATGCAGAGTTTCTAAGTTTGAAATTAGTAAGTGTTTCTACTCGGACTGTTCTGCTAAATACCTGCTATGTCTACAAAGAACGACACCTTATCCAATAAGAGTACAAAATTGTTATTATCTGAATCCCAACCTCGCGAATGTCAGTTACACTTTCGCTGCAAGAGGTCAATGTAAATCTTAAGAGAACGTCACAGAATATTGAATTACTGCATCAGAGGCAAAAATGACACCTTCAGTCTCCCCGACGTCACTGTGTTTTCACGGAACCGTAATAATCTTTTAATGTTATTTAGTTACGCAGCAAGCTTTCTAATCTGAACGCTGTTAAGGGAGTTTTCTGATTTTAACCTTCCAGTTCCGACAGACGTCGCCCAACGGCAGATAGCATTAGTCAAATTTTACTGTTGCTTTGGAAGCAACAGCGTTGCGATGCTGCCCTGTCGCCTTTCTTTCCTTGCCTCTTCTTTTTCTTTCTTTTTTTTCCGACTAACAGCCAAGTTCCTAACGACGTTACAATTTCCCACTCGCCTCGAGCGGCATCCTGCAGCCGTTACGAAACACGCTTTCTCTCTGATTCAGTTATTGGCTTTGGAACGGGAGCTGAGAATGTAGTTATCGAAGTCAAATTATGGTATCTGTGAAGAAAGCAACAGCGTCTCTAGACGGAAATGTTAAGCTTTTCTGTCACCTATTACAGCAAAGCGTTACGTAGCCTGCCCAAGTGTCCAATGGGAAATACTTGTGTGAAACTGTTCTTGCAATATTATACACGCAGAGAGCTGGAAAATGTGTAGGACGCTTGGTAATTTATGTGTTACGTAGTAGCAGATATTAGTGCCCATGCCACCAGGAACGCAAACTTAATTTTATATAGAAACGAAAATAACGTCATATGTGCCCCACGGAAGCGTAATAGGACCTCTAACGTTCTCAATACCTATAAATTATTTATTAGAAAAGATCATAGGCATTATCAGATTGTTCGCTGACAATGATATTTTTAACTAGAAGGTATCTTAGTTGGATGATGATAAGGAAATGCAGAATGACTCTGACTGAGTTTTTCTTGGTCACATCAATGACAGCTCTCTGTAAATGTAGATATATGTAAGCGAATACCTATAACAACAAGAAATAGCCCAATCACATACGACTACACGGTTAGTGGCGAGCATCTCCAGACGTCATATCGTACAAGAATTTACAGAAATTACTAAGAAGCTGTATGAAATGGGACGATGATGAACAATCATTATTAGGGAAGGCTGTTGTTGTTGTTGTTGTTGTGGTCTTCAGTCCTGACATTCGTTTGATGCAGCTCTCCATGCTACTCTATCCTGTGCAAACTTCTTCATCTCTCAGTACCTACTGCAGCCTACATCCATCTGAATCTGCTTAGTGTATTCATCTCTTGGTCTCCCTCTACAATTTTTACCCTCCACGCTGCCCTCCAATACTAAATTGGTGATACCTCTATATCTCAGAACACGTCCTACCAACCGATCCCTTCTTCTAGTCAGGTTGTGCCACAAGCTCCTCTTCTCCCCAACGCTAGTGGAAGACAAATTTGTTGGAAGAGTTCTGGGAGAATATATGCATATGTTAAGTAAATTACATGCAAGACACTGGTGTGAGCAACTCTAGAGTACTGTTGCAGCATTTGGAGGCCATTATCAAATACACATGACAAAAAAAAAACATCGAATTCAGAAGTGTGCAGTTAGAATCATAAGAGATCGTTTTAGCCCATCGAAAACGTAGCAGATGTGATCGCGAATTTAAATGGGAATTCTTGGAAGAAAGGCTGTGGAATACTTTATGCTGCCATCATCGTATATATATCATGTATGGATTATAAGAAAAAAGACTGACTTAGCTCCTCACATCACAGTTTCACACGAAGAAACGCTCAATTATATATTCGGAACTATGTATATGCAACGATGCATCACAGAAACCAGTGATCGAGACACCCACGTGATCATAAAGGCATACACAAACAAAAATTTCTGACTCTCTACAGAGGGTGTACTATAGTAACTATCACACGGTATTTCAGAGAGGTTACGTTTCTGCTGAAGTTATTGCTCAGAAGATTGATTTGGTGCAGCTCTGTAATCTCGTATATGCTTTTTTAGCCTTAACATACATGCATAGCTACTGCATACCACATCCAGTTTGACCTATAGCAGTCAGTCTTCATTCTCCCTCCCCAGTTTTTATCAATCAGGCTTCCATTCATACCAAATTATCTGTTCCTTGATACTTCATGATATCTTACCCTTTACACAAACCTCTTTTCTCTCAGATTCGATTTGAAAGCTCTTCAAACTAAATCTACCCATCGAACAATCAGCATTCTTCAGCAACATCACTTTATGGAAGCTACTTTAATACGTGTAAAATCCAAACTAGGGACCACAAAGTAAATGAAGTTGAGAAACTCTGCCACCCTGGAAGCAAAATAACACATTGCGAACGAAGCAAGGAGGACTCGAAATCCAGGTTAGCACAGGCAAATAGGGCATTCCTGGCCAAGAGTATTTAATTACTAGTGTCCAACATCCGCCTTAATTTGAGTAAGAAATTTCTGACGGTGTCCATTTAGAACACAGCTGTATGGCAGTAAAACGTGGACTGTAGAGAAACCATAAAAGAAGTGACTTGGAACATTTGAGATGTGGTGTTAGTGAAGGATGCTGTTAATTAGTCTTCACTGACGCAATAAGGAATGAGAAGGTTCTCCATAGAATCTGCTAGAAAAAAAGGAACATACGGATACCACAGAATAGTAGGACATGTGTTAAGACGTTACGGATTAGTTTCCGTGACACTATTGGGAGGTGTGGAGGGTGAAAACTGTAAGTGAAGACAGAGACTGGAATATACCCAACAAACAGCTGATAATGTAGGGCTTTAGTGGTGCTAATGCAGCCAGCCTTTTGAATAAGTATTCCATTTAACCCATATCTGAAAGGCTCAATCCTTCTGTTACAAACAAATGTGAATCTAGGATTTGGCTTTGGATGAGGATCACAGTATTAACCCAACCCCCCCCCCCACCCCCCCAATCCAAATATAACTTGCCATCAGCCTCACTTCTATCGAGCCACATATGTCGAAGATTCTAAAAGTAACAACGATATTTTATTATTATAATTATTGTACTAAAACGTTCTATATATATATATATATATATATATATATATATATATATATATATATATATGTTTAAATCATTGCTTAGCGTATCACTGAAATATAGCTTCCAAGAAATTGCAATTCAGTTAAGTATATTATCTTGTGGGGCTGCATTTGGATGAACCGAGTTTTAGGCTTGGCGTTATTCGAGCATAGGCTTATTTTACAATAACCTTTATTTAACAACATACATATTAACACAAAAGCACAATTACATCAATAGAAATGAGTGGCTGCTAATAAGAAATCAACAGTATTTTGCCCAGAAAGAGTTCTTATCTAAATATGAGCGTGCCACAATAATAAATAACAAAATGAGAAACTCATCTAAGCAAATACAATGTGTACAACCCTAATCTGATTCAGCCCCTGTGACACACAAGCAGGCACAAACCAAGACTAACAAAATATAAATTACAATATTTACTCTCACCTTACAGGGTATTGTAATCTGACAAAGATAGTAACACAGTATAACGGATGAATGAAATCTCACAGGAACTACCTCTACAATAAAGAACCTCCATCAGCTACTACTGCTACCTAATCTGCGAACAACAAACGTCAACGGACAGTTCACAGAACTTATAGTTCAGTGCAATAGTTGAACGCATCTTCAGCATGATTACAGAACACAATACAGAACTCACTCCTGTACATGAATGGTCATGCTCTCAGAGGGAAAATGAAACAAAATACTTAACACATATTCTAGCACCCTCACAGCCATACCATACTATATTGCACTTGTAACAAATGTGCTATGTTCAAATACATACATACACACCAGCCGCTGGCTGCCTTCAGTATGCTCAATACCCTCTGTACGAGAAAACCAATCTGTTTGTCAGATATCCAGCAATGACTGAGGACAACAAAAGCATATTCCTAGCACTCCTAGCATTCCTAGCACCTGTAAACTACAGCAACAATATATCTCCACAGTTCCCTATCTCTAGACACCGGGAAAAGACACCATCCATCTCCAGTTAGGTGATGTACTTGACAGACTGGCAACACTTTGCATTGACTGCTACGACTCTAAAGGCACATTCCTGAGTGAATCTTGCATCTCGTTTGATGGCCATCAACCAATTCGGACTGGTCTGTTCACGTAAGGCCTGTGATGGCAAACTGGGCTCACCACAGCACTTCAGCACTTCCAAAACAAGTCCAGACAGCATCCCACACCAAACCTTGGGCCACCTCCTGAATCATCTGGCTTCTCATGATGCCTAAAGTTGTAGTCGTTGCATCTCCCATCATGCTGATCAACACATCCAGACCCAACCCAACGATAGAGCCAACAACCAACTCACACTGGTCTGCTTCACCTGCGACCTGTGACAATAACTTGGGCTCACCACACCTTTCCCAAAACAAGTCTGGACAGCATCCTACATCAGGCCTGGAGACACCCCTGAATCAGCCACCATTAGCCACCAGGGCTTCTTTCAGTGCCTAAAGCTGTATTCGTTGCATCTCCCAATCTTACTGACCAACACATCCAAGCCCAGCCCACCAATACAGCCACTAACAAATTCGCACTGCTCTGTTTCACCTGTGGCCTGTGGTGACAACTTGGGCTCAACATGCCACCCCAAAACAGATCTGGACAGCTTCCCACACTAGATCTGCAGCCACCCCCTGAGTCGTCCTCCGCGATTAGCCCAGCGGTTACTGCTAGCGCCTAAAGTTGTCGCCGCATTTCCCCATCATACTGACCAACACATCCAGGACAAGCCCACTGATATGTCTACTAACAAATTCGCACCGGTCTGCTTCATCTGTGGCCTTTGGCGACAATTTAAGCTCACCACGCCACTCCCAAAATAAGTCTGGACAGCATCCCACAGATGGCCTGGAGCCACTCCCTGAGTCGTCCGCCATTACCCACTGTGACTTCTGCCAGTGCCCAAAGTTGTACCAATATGGACAACCTCGTCAACTGTGCCATTCTGTGGCACAATGTGCCGTAGCCTCGCCAGCTGTTTCCACTGGGATTGCAGCGCTGGCCTCCAGATGATGTTTTCACTAGCACTCAGCGCAACTGTCTAACCTTCCCCAAGCCACTACGCACTAACATGTGTTGAAGCGGCACGGCTGCCACTCAAACGCGGCCAATCGTGTCCTATGGCCAAACTACGAGTGCCACCGCAGTACTGCCATGGTCGGCTGGCAGAAAAGAACTCTAACACGCTGCAAAATCCAATTTCGGGGCACAATCTGAAGAGAGCAAGTCCAAATATTTTTGTAAGTAAATACATGTATCACACAATTGTTTTACGAATTATAATAACCCAAATTTTCACAGCTTTGACAATCCCATAATTTATGCGATATAAAATATAAGTATGCACTGACAGTTATGAATCTTTCTTTTAGCTGTATCTGATAGAGGTTTGTTGGGGGGGGGGGGGGGAGGGGGGTTGTTTTAAGGGAGTAGACCAGACAGCGAGGTCATCGGTCTCATCGGATTAGCAAAGGACGGGGAAGGAAGTCGGCCGTGCCCTTTCAAAGGAACCACCCCGGTATTTGCCTGGAACGATTTAGGGAAATCACGGAAAACCTAAATCAGGATGGCCGGACGCGGGATTGAACCGTCGTCCTCCCGAATGCGAGTCCAGTGTGCTAACCACTACGCCACCTCGCTCGGTACAGGTTTGTAGACTACACGTATATGTGGGGGGCACTGTTGTGTCTTTCTGTCGTTTCCACTTACGTTCTCGAAAATCCGTCCATCCGTTATTTTTCTTAGTGAATCATCTTTTCCCTTCCGTCTTGCCTCCCCCCTCACTGTAATTTCCTGGTTCCAATTGTGGTCTCACTAACTGTCAGATTTACTGTTGGCGGTCGCTCGGTGACGAGCATCTTTTCGCGGTTGGTAACCCTCAGGAACGAAACTGAAAAGTACCCTGTGTTAAAATAAGTGTGTATGATTTTAAAATTTCTTCCTATTATCGAAATTCTTGGTCCTCACTGCACAATATTCTTCGTAAGTTTGTTAAAAAATTTGGTAATTAATAGTTGTAAAGATCATAACGCTTTCAGTAAACTGTAGTTCAGCAGGGTTACTTGACCCCCCCCCCCCCCCCCCGTGACATCGCCCATCCCCTTGGATCAGTGCATAGTTATAAAGACAGGAATACATGCTGTCAGCGACTTTTTTGAATATTAACTCATGATGATTTTTTTCCTCTCTGCTTCAGTGATAAAATCCAACTTTATTTCTAATAATTATAGTTCTTAACATAGGCAGTGTCCAGTAAACGAGTTAACTTAATGATCCATTGATTTATCTGTCCATGTTTCTTGTGGGACGCTAAACCGTTGTTAATTTCTGTAGCTATGCACGATACTTCCATAGCACAAAAATGTTTCCTACATACAAGTTACAATGAGTGCATTTTAATTGGTAGTAATCTAGTTTTATCAGCTCAATGCAAAATATTACATTTGTTTGTCTGATGGCTGCCTGCTTATTGCGATCTGTGGAGAGGCTCTCCACACACTGAACGCGTCGGTAACAAAATTATTAGTCGAGAGTATTGGACCAATACAGCATTTTTAAAGAGCCATTCAGAACAGCGACAAGTCGGTATCTATAAACTTCATTACTGACTAACTCGCTACGGTATCAAAAACGTTATGTTTATTCATAACCGCAACTCTGACTCCGTTTGATACAAAACTAATGATTTCCATGTTTTTACAGATAGATGTTCAATCGTGGGAGTTAATATACTACTACAGCTCTTGAATAACTTTCCGTATGTGTGATCTCGTTAATATAAAAAAATACTTAGTTATTTCTGTCATTGTAGTAGGATATTTTCACCAGTTTTGCTCCATCTTCGTCGCTTCAGTACCAACATTGTTCCATGTTACGTCAAACAAGAGTAAAATATTAATTCAGTAACGCACCAGAGCCAACTCCCCCCCCCCCCCCCCCCCTCCACAGCCCTCGCCCCATC
Source organism: Schistocerca americana (assembly GCF_021461395.2). Classification (NCBI taxonomy): domain Eukaryota; kingdom Metazoa; phylum Arthropoda; class Insecta; order Orthoptera; family Acrididae; genus Schistocerca; species Schistocerca americana. Next base: position 743,786,082 of record NC_060122.1, on the reverse strand, counting down.
TAACTAGCTCAGTAAGAAAGAGTTTAGTGTCTCATCGAGAAGGTCATTAAAGTTTCTACACTGGCTCAGTGGAAGGAGGGTGAAGAAAAGAATTGGCTTCACCTTACACTAACTAAAACAGTAGCATAGACTTGACCCGATTTAGGTAAAGCGCATAAAATGTGAGAATATTCAGAGAAGGTTTTGAACTCTTTCCTGCATAATACGAGTAATTATATATTGTTTGTGAAGCCTGACATTGTCAAGGAGGAGGTCAGGTCTTAGTGTAATTTATTAAATAAATTTTTTTGTGATGTAGAAACCTTTTACTGCCTACACCGCAGTTTTCAGTACACAATTAAAACACGTTTAGTAGTTTCGGTTGTCTTCTACGACCATCTTCAGAGCGTTCAAAATGTGAAAGATCGGCGAACATGCATTGAAAAGCATCGTCGTTAGCAGTAGTCGTGCAGTGGCGTGTTTTCGTATCGTAGGCCAACAAGACTATCACAGTTTCTATGTAGGAAATCAGGGGCAAGTCATGGGCATATGATTCAATTTTTACTACTGTCATCCTGCGAGATTATTATTTACGAACTGGCTCTCACACGATGACGTTTTTCACTACATACTGTCATAGTCTTGTTGGCCCATAATACAAATGCATGTCGGCATAACTATAGCCAATAAAGCGGTTTCTCAATGCTTTTCCACCTCCTTTCCAATATTGTACGAAGTGAAGATGGTTGTAGAAAACAACTGAAACTATTCACCATGTTTTAACTGTATACTGAAAATTGCGGTGTGCGCATTAAAACCTTTTTTACATTAAAATTTTTTATTTAAGAAATTCGGTATTATATTCAAGTGTCTTACCATTCCAACATTTGACATTATACACAAAAAAAGGGTTCTTTCCACTAAATCTGGTATTTCGAGAGGAGATATTTTGGGCACTGTGATCAAGCAGTAGATTTAGCGCGGTGCTTGCACTAGAACAGTTAAAAAACACTCTGATAATGTATGCCAATACAGGGAGCGAAAGGCTATTTACAATTTGTGCAGAAACCAGATGGCAGTTATAAGAGTCGAGGGGCATGAAAGGGAAGCAGTGGTTGGGAAAGGAGTGAGACAGGGTTGTAGCCTCTCCCCGATGTTATTCAATCTGTATATTGAGCAAGCAGTAAAGGAAACAAAAGAAAAATTCGGAGTAGGTATTAAAATTCATGGAGAAGAAGTAAAAACTTTGAGGTTCGCCGATGACATTGTAATTCTGTCAGAGACAGCAAAGGACTTGGAAGAGCTGTTGAACGGAATTGACAGTGTCTTGAAAGGAGGATATAAGATGAACATCAACAAAAGCAAAACGAGGATAATGGAATGTAGTCAAATTAAATCGGGTCATGCTGAGGGGATTAGATTAGGAAATGAGACACTTAAAGTAGTAAAGGAGTTTTGCTATTTAGGGAGCAAAATAACTGATGATGGTCGAAGTAGAGAGGATATAAAATGTAGACTGGCAATGGCAAAGAAATCGTTTCTGAAGAAGAGAAATTTGTTAACATCGAGTATAGATTTAAGTGTCAGGAAATCGTTTCTGAAAGTATTTGTATGGAGTGTAGCCATGTTTGGAAGTGAACCAAGGACGATAACCAGTTTGGACAAGAAGAGAATAGAAGCTTTCGAAATGTGGTGCTACAGAAGAATGCTGAAGATAAGGTGGGTAGATCACGTAACTAATGAGGAGGTATTGAATAGGATTGGGGAGAAGAGAAGTTTGTGGCATAACTTGACTAGAAGAAGGGATCGGTTGGTAGGACATGTTTTGAGGCATCAAGGGATCACAAATTTAGTATTGGAGGGCAGCGTGGAGGGTAAAAATCGTAGAGGGAGACCAAGAGATCAATACACTAAGCAGATTCAGAAGGATGTAGGTTGCAGTGGGTACTGGGAGATGAAGAAGCTTGCATAGGATAGAGTAGCATGGAGAGCTGCATCAAACCAGTCTCAGGACTGAAGACCACAACAACAACAATGTATGCCAGTAAAATTCGTAGTAACGTTACACAGTTTTACACCATGATGCATTCCTATATATGGATAAATTGATTAAAATGATACGGAATTGCACATGCAGTAAATACAGGATCTTCATGATGTTTACGGTTTCAGAGAGGGTACGACTATGAGGTTGAAAATGTGCAACCTTCTTTGATGGGATTTTGTCCTACGAGGGCTTCTCCCCTGGCCCACACTGATTGCCACCACCATGCAGCAGCACTGGTCAGTCGCTGATGTAGTACGGGTTATTCATCGTCTTTTACTGTCCCTGTTAATACATATCGGTAAATAGGTATGGCACTAGGCTAATTTTTACCCGCTCTGTCAAAGGTACACGTAAAATTTCGCTTTAAAAATCATGTTGTTTGTAACAGGAAGCAAACCGACACTTTCCGTCGACACTGGGAGTTGCATGAAAGACATGTTGAGCAGTGATTGTTTCGGCTGTCTCCAGCTACACAATGTGAAATCCAAACTGAATATATCTGCCAGAATACCAGAGAAAATATGCCTTACGTCTCTTACGATCAAAAGTATCCGGACACCTGGCTCAAAATGAATTACAAATTCTTGGCACCCTCCATCGGTAATGCTGGAATTCAATATGGTACTGGCCCATCCTTAGCCCTCATGACAGCTTCCACTCTCGCAGGCATACGTTCAATCAGGTGCTAGAAGGTTTCTTGGGGAATGGCAGCCCATTCTTCACGGAGTGCTGCACTGAGGAGAGGTATCGATGTTGGTCGGTGAGGCCTGGCACGAAGTCGGTGCTCCAAAACATCCCAAAGGTGTCCTATAGGATTCAGGTCAGGACTCTGTGCAGGCCAGTCCATTACATGGATGTTATTGTCGTGTAACCACTCCGCCACCGGCCGTGCATTATGAACGGTGCTCGATCATGTTGAAAGATGCAATCGTCATTCGAGAATTGCTCTTCAACAGTGGGGAGCAAGAAGGTGCTTAAATCATTAACGTAGACCTGTGCTGTGATAGTGCCAAACAAAACAACAAGTGGTGCAAGCCCCCTCCATGAAAAACACGACCACGCCGTAACACCATCGCCTCCGAATTTTACTGTTGGCACCACACACGCTGGCAGATGACGATCACTGGGCATTCGCCGTACCCACACCCTGCCATCGGATAGTCACATTATGTATGGTGATTCGTCACTCCACACATCGTTTTTCCACTGTTCAATCGTCCAATGTTTACGCTCCTTACACCAGGCGAGGCGTCGTTTGGCATTTACCGGCGTGATGTGTTGCTTATGAGCAGCTGCGACCATGAAATACAAGTTTTCTCACCTCCCGCCTAACTGTCATAGTACTCACAGTGGATCCTGATGCAGTTTGGAATTCCTGTGTGATGGTCTGGATAGATGTCTATTATACATTACGACCCTCTTCAACTGTCGGCGGTCTCTGTCAGTCAACAGACACAGGTCATGCTGTACGCTTTTGTGCTGTACGTGTCCCTTCACTTTTCCACTTGAATTTCACATCGGAAACAGTGTACCTAGGGATATTTAGGAGTGTGGAAATCTCGCGTACAGACGTATGACACAAGTGACACCCAGTCACCTGACCACGTTTGAAGTCCGTGAGTTGTGCGGAGCGACCCGCTCTCTCACGATGTCTAATGACTACTGAGGTCGCTGATGTGGAGTACCTGGCAGTAGGTGGCAGCACAATGTACCTAATATGAAAAACGTATGCTTTTGAGGGTGTCCTGATACTTTTGATCACATAGTGTATATAAAGCCGGAAAAAAGCAGGGAAAGCTTGAGAGGTTCCATGCCCTCTTTTACATGTCGCCTCTCATTTTCATCTATTTGAAAGGTCTCTGTTGGATTCCTTTCATGTTTAATTTCTTAAATCTGTTGTCATTTATGGAATAAATTCCTCTTCTAAATTTACTGTGGCGTTTCTGACTATCTGGGAGGAGACTGAGTAGTGGAACGTGTTACTTTTACACATAAACAAGAACGATCTGTCACACTACTACACTTTAAAACACAGTTTATATGTAATTCATGTCACACAGTCTCATACGGAACCTGCATCAGCTTTCTTTTATATACTGTATATGATAAGATAGTCATCCCCCTTCCCTTCTGTGTGAGAGGATGAATGATCAAATGTGTTTGTAGTTGCATGCTTGAGGGTAGCAGACAAGGCTGTCTGCCAGAGAACAGTAGGACCAACGTCGGAACAGGTAGCTACGCTTTCTTAAAGCAAAGAGGTTTCTATTCTTAGTATGATTCTGTCCGTCCGTTGTCATGTTGGTATGGGAAGCTGCCCCTCTGGCCACTTCCGATTGTCTTTGTGACCCACCCTCAGGAAGCACGCTCGGCAGTAGGCAGTTGCAGTGTGGCCGTGGCGAGCGTCTGAAGTGGTAAGATCTCCGGCTAAGCGCGTGTCTGTTAAGCCCGTAGGACAATGGATTTCTTAAGTTCAGCCTAACTGAAAATTTAATCACCCTTATTTCGGGTTTAGGTCTAAAATATCCGATGTTATCTTAAATTGCAGCGCAGTATTATTCTCGTGTGAAGTTCAGATTAGTTTCCGGTAGTTGCTTTGTTACTACTTTGTGAGTAAAGTGGAACTACGTGTTGATCAGCAACTCTAACTAAGATCAATCTTAAATGCGAATGCTTGTGTGATTATAACGTCTCGTCTTGACTATATTTTCAATATAGCAACTTTTCTTTATGTTCAACCCACGTGGAGTGTACTTTGCGAGACCAGTACCACGTGCTTATATAACTGTTTGACCCATCAGGTTAATAATAAGACGTTAGTAACCAGTTCAAGGTTTTTCTTTCGTCAATTGCTTTTCGATCGAATTTATTTTAATTATCAAAATTACTGTGGAGTTATACGCTTTCTGTAAACCAAGTTGACCACGTGGAGCATGTGGTGTAATCATCAAAGTAGCCTTCAGCTATTCCTTTTGGGAAGATTTTACAAAGAGTTAATATGAATTTAGTATACCAGTGTGTGGTAATTACATGACGGACAGAATTGTGTTACGAACGTAATTTCTTTGGGTGAAAACTGAATCTGTTGGTTGTGGTTAATTTCTCCTTGCTTATGTTTCAACGTTCTTTGGGTGTTGTTTTGTGAATGCAGGGTTGTATGCAGTCTCCCAATCTTGGCTCCATATTTGATGTGTTCCGTAAGATTAAAATTTCACATTTTTACAATCCTTAAACAAGGCACCAGCTCAGTTATAACTCACGTATAATATGCTGAAATTTCAATGAACAATTTTAAAATAAATTTCCAAATATAAACTGATTTCTTTCTTTTTATTTAAATTCTCCTTTTTATATATAGATATATTACCGGTTGTTGTATGACTGTAAAAGATTATAATCAATGTTAGTCTGTTTGGGAATTTGGTAAACTTAGACTAGATACCTGATGAAACAGTTGCTTAGTAATACAAGATTAACCTCCCCAGACAGCTCACAGCTTTTAACCCGCTTTTATTCTACTATTAGCACCCGATTTCAGCATAGCAAATTCATGTAGCAATATTACAAATTGTATCAATGTTCTATGTCGTTGCACCGTAGTAACAGATCGAATAAGGTTATTGTAATGAGAGTATTTGTACTGAGAGCTCAAAAAAATACTTTTCACTTGATTCCTAAACATGTTGTTTTACTAACGTGGGTGGCCTGGACGAGGCGAGCATCGTAGGATGCGGCACAGTGTGTTTCCGGTTGGGAGCTGCACTTCCCTGAATTCTGAGGGGTTTGTACAATAGGCTTAAGCGCCTGGCGGAACGACTGACGTCGGTCGGGTTTCGCCTGTTGTATGTATGCCTGGCGAAACGACCTGCGAGACGTCTGAGTGTAACCGCAGTTTATGTGTTTACCGTTCCGGCGCGTCCGGAACGAAGATTCCTGACACCGAGCGATTGCATTGTCCTCATGATTCTGAGAATACTTGTGGACTGTGCCCTGCTGGGTGCGACTGTTTGGCACCAGATGGCCGGTGGTCTAGGCAGGTTGTTTTCATAGCCGGTCAAACGGCAAGTTCAGAGCCGTGATCTGAATAGCAGAGGCATGATTGGTCAACTTAAACTGAGGCTAGTTGACGTCATAAAGCCCTGCTCGAAATTGGAGGGAACGGTCGCTATTGGCGCGAATGATGTTCTGAGACAGTGTGGGGAGGAATTTTGGAATCAGAACTGAATGCTGATTCGCGGTTTTCGAGGAGGGTAGGGAGTTGAGCAATGCTGGCTTCGTTCTTGCATCGCATCACAGTGGATCTGATCTTCGTCGGAGTCGGATGGTCTTGCGACTTGGTCGCTCTTTTTCGGAATAACTTAGAATTCTCGGATAACCTTCGAGGCCAGGGGTTGACACAGAGTTGCTGCACGGCAGAAGTCGGCGCCTACATCATCAGAACGCTGCCTACCGACGACGTGCTGCAGATTTCAGTACTGGTACAGTATTTTGCGGCTCCGGCATTGTAGGACCTTATCATTTCATACTGGATCCCTCAGCAGCAGACTCGCTCGCTTTGCTACAAGTCCACCTTGCTTGTTTCTCCATGTGATCCCATTTGAGCTCTCAGTACTAATTGCGATACTGCTATACAGTCGGGAGATTAATATTTGATTCGTTAGGACTTCCAGTCATTATCGTCAATCTATTGCATCACAGAGAGTAGGAGCACCTTGTTCTCGAGCCAACTCTTATTCTCATAATATTTCAGTATACCCTAGCCTTTAACCTACCCTGTGCGTCGACAATCATGTACATTTCTGTTCTGATATATAATAAATCTCATTGCGATATTTTATCCGCATATCATTTCGCAGATATAGGCAGAATACCATTTCCTGTCGCTTATTATGATAAAGTTCTGTTTTTTTGGGGAGATAACGATTTTTATTAAATTATTTTGTGTCACCGTTGTGCGCATAATTAATTAGCTGGTAGATAAGGAGGGGGTCGAGTGCATGTCTCGTTCTCATGCAAAATTCGTCTGAATTAAAGAGGTGCAAACTCTTCTCCACCCCGGCACCTCGCAAGCTCACAGCCAGAAGGCTCAGTGAGGTGCAAACGTGTGAAGCAAGCAGTCAGCCAGGTCACAGAGATGCCTGCTTGCTTCCTACTGCCAACTGAGCGAGTGTGGGCAGGATGGTCCTTTTTGGAGAACTGCCAAACAAGTTAGATGTGCTGGGTAAGTTGTGCAACGGTGCTGGTGTCAGTCGTCACGTGGACATTCTCACACGCATAGTCGAAATTCTGGACCTCAGCACAGACGCCCCCCAGGATCGTCGTATTGCAAGGCCAGACATGGTAGATAATGCAACTACCACACCACAGGTAAGAGGGCCGAGGTGTGTCAACACGAACTGTTGTGCACCGATTATTAGAGTGGGACTACGGGCACGCACAACTCTGGCCTCTCTTCCACTCACACCACAACATCGATGTGCACGGCTCTACAGGTCCTGTCAGAGGATCACTGGGAAAATGTAATGTTCCTCTGTGGTCATCAGCAATTAAAGCAGATTCTGCCTGCACGCAAGTTGGGGTTGGTTGGGTTGTTTTGTGGGAAGAGACCAAACTGCGATGTCATCGGTCTCGTCGGTTCAGGGTAGGACGGGGAAGGAAGTCGGCCGTGCCCTTTCAAAGGAACCATCCCGGCATTTGCCTGAAGCGATTTAGGGAAATCGCGGAAAACCTAAATCAGGATGGTCGGACGCGGGATTGAACCGTCGTCCTCCCGAATGCTGCGCGCAAGTGATGGCGTTTGCGTGTAAGACATAGACCGGTTGAGCTCTGTCTCACAGAGTGCATCCGTCCGAGGCCCACTGGCCCCACCCCAAGGCCTTGTGGTCTGGGGTGCGACAAGTTACGTCTCTCGTTCACTTTTGGTGTTTCTGGAGAGGATGCTAACCAGCACTCGGCACATGCAGAATGCTGTTAGAGCCATTATTTTGCCATTCTTGCAACATGAAGGTGATGTGATGCTCCAAGACGATAATGTTCGCCCACACATTGCCCCTGAAACCCAACGTGCTCTGCAAGAGATGCAGCGACTTGCCTGGTGAGCACTATCTCAAGGCTTGTCTCCAGTGAAGAACATGTGGGATACGGTGGGACGAGGAGTGACTCCTGCTGCTTGTCAGCCGTGATCAGGTCGAGTAGGCGTGGCATAATGTGTCCCAGGGCAGCACTCGTCATCTGTACGGCCAACTGGATGTCAGAGGCAGGGCCGGTATTGCCACCCACACAGGCTACACTACCTATTAATATGGGTGTTTCAGCATGGGTCAATACCTGGTACCTCAGAGCCACTTGTGCTACTGATCTGTAAATATAATCCCTTCCTGTACAAATTTTTTACCACCAAGACATGCGCACACGCACGCACGCACACACACATATATATATATATATATATATATATATATACAGGGTGAGTCACCTAACATTACCGCTGGATATATTTCGTAAACCACATCAAATACTGACGAATCGATTCCACAGACCGAACGTGAAGAGAGGGGCTAGTGTAATTGGTTAATACAAACCATAAAAAAATGCACGGAAGTATGTTTTTTAACACAAACCTACGTTTTCTTAAATGGGACCCTGTTAGTTTTGTTAGCACATCTGAACATATAAACAAATACGTAATCAGTGCCGCTTGTTGCATTGTAAAATGTTAATTACATCCGGAGATATTGTAACCTAAAGTTGACGCTTGAGTACCACTCCTCCGCTGTTCGATCGTGTGTATCGGAGAGCACCGAATTACATAGGGATCCAAAGGGAACGGTTATGGACCTTAGGTACGGAAGAGACTGGAACAGCACATTACGTCCACATGCTAACACCTTTTTATTGATCTTTTCCACTGACGCACATGTACATTACCATGAGGGGTGAGGTACACGTACACACGTGGTTTCCGTTTTCAATTACGGAGTGGAATAGAGTGTGTCCCGACATGTCAGGCCAATAGATGTTCAATGTGGTGGCCATCATTTGCTGCACACAATTGCAATCTCTGGCGTAATGAATGTCGTACACGCCGCAGTACATCTGGTGTAATGTCGCCGCAGGCTGCCACAATACGTTGTTTCATATCCTCTGGGGTTGTAGGCACATCACGGTACACATTCTCCTTTAACGTACCCCACAGAAAGAAGTCCAGAGGTGTAAGATGAGGAGAACGGGCTGGCCAATTTATGCGTCCTCCACGTCATGATAATGTACATGTGCGTCAGTGAAAAAGACCAATAAAAAGGTGTTAGCATGTGGACGTATTGTGCTGTTCCAGTCTCTTCTGTACCTAAGGTCCATTACCGTTCCCTTTGGATCCCTACGTAATTCGGTGCTCTCCGATACACACGATCGAACAGCGGAGGAATGGTACTCAAGGCTCAACTTTAGGTTACAATATCTCCGGATGTAATTAACATTTTTCAATGCAACAAACGGCACTCATTACGTATTTGATTATATGTTTAGATGTGCTAACAAAATTAACGGGGTTCCATTTAAAAAAACCTAGGTTTGTGTTAAAAAACATACTTCCGTGCATTTTTTATGGTTTGTATTAACCAATTACATTAGCCCCTCTCCTCACGTTCGGTCTGTGTAATCGGTTCGTCAGCATTTGATGTGGTTTACGATACAATACGCCATTCTCCAGGGCTACATCAGCGCATCAGGGATTCCATGCGACGGAGGGTGGATGCATGTATCCTCGCTAACGGAGGACATTTTGAACATTTCCTGTAACAAAGTGTTTGAAGTCACGGTAGTACGTTTTGTTGCTGTGTGTTTCGGTTCCATGATTAATGTGATTTGAAGAGAAGTAATAAAATGAGCTCTAACAAGGAAAGTCAGCGTTTCCGGAGACATGTCCACTTAACATATTTTCTTTCTTTGTGTGTGAGTAATGTTTCCACACACACACACACACACACACACACACACACATATATATATATATATATATATATATATATATATATATATATATATATATATGTGTGTGTGTGTGTGTGTGTGTGTGTGTGTGTGTGTGTGTTTGTGTGTGTGCGTGTGTGTGTGTGTTTACAGAAATTCACTGTTTCGGGCATTATACGTAAGACTATTACGTTTAATTAACATATGATTACACAAATGTTCAACTATATTGAATCGAATCGAAGACTGATCTAGTAACTAATTTCAGAAATGGTTCAAATGGCTCTAAGCACTATGGGACTTAACATCTTAGGTCATCAGTCCCCTTTACTTAGAACTACTTAAACCTAACTAACCTAAGGACAGCACACACATCCACGCCCGAGGCAGGATTCGAACCTGCGACCGTAGAAGTCGTGCGGTTCCGGACTGAAGCGCCTACCACCGCACGGTCACCGCGGCCGGCGTATGACCCTCAAACACCAATAAATAGAGCCAGGGAAGAAGCATCATTTAAGCTTGTAACTTGAATTCATATATATTAAATTTAATGTATTCTCTATTGTTCTAAATAAAAAAGCTGTTGTTTGCGTTATTTACGTTTTAATTAATAATTCCGATCCTATTGCATTTATATTATCATGTCAAGTCGGAAAGTGACCGACACAGATTCAAATGTTCAAATGTGCGTGAAATCTTATGGGACTTAACTGCTAAGGTCATCAGTCCCTAAGCTTACACACTACTTAAGCTAAATTATCCTAAGGACAAACACACACACCCTTGCCCGAGGGAGGACACGAACCTCCGCCGGGATCAGCCACACAGTCCATGACTGCAGCGCCCGAGACCGTTCGGCTAATCCCGGGCGGCTACCGGCAGAGAAAGACGATTCTTTTGACATAGGAAGAATGAAGGGGAAAACTTGGTAAGTCACAATTCTTACTTTTTCTGGAGGCAAAATTTAAACTCTAAAGATTCAGAATACTTTAACTTCTAAAGTCCTTTCCCTTATTTTTGTTTAAGAGGGTAACGTATATTCCAGAGGTAGATTACTGCAGAAATAGGATGTAGCTAGGACAGAGGAAAAATATGGCAATTTCATAACATATTACGAATAGTTATTAGATTTCAAAAATAAAAATAACTGGTTGGTAACGAAATAATAGTCATAGGATCTTTGTGGACACTTTTTTCTCATTCATTACGCCTTTCGGGCTCTGCCCATCTTCAAATGAGCTGTTGAAAAATATATTTTGTTACAATCTCGTAAAATTACACGCGTGTATAAATGGAGGCCCAGCAGTGAAGCACCATATAGCAACAAGACTTTCAAGAGGTAAGAATACCCTTTGATACAAAGTTGTCAAGTAACGTCAAAAGCGACGTAAGTTTTCCAATTCCACACAGCAAAATGAGATTTCAACTAAACATGTGTGCTACTAACAGCCGAGTGATGTGGCTGGCAGACGTTCTCTTGAGCACAAAAGGCACGCTCTCTGGAACTGTAAAACTCATCTCGCTTTTGACTTTCCTTGACAACTTTACCAAAACTGTATTTTTACTGTATATCAGAGGGTATGTACTACATCTTAAATGCCTTATTACTATATGGTGGTTTACTATAGGCGCTCCATTTGTATACGTACATAATTTTGCAAGATGTAACATATACACTACTGGCCATTAAAATTGCTACACCACGAGGATGACGTGCTACAGACGCGAAATTTAACCGACAGGAAGAACATGCTGTGATATGAAAATTATTAGCTTTTCAGAGTATTCACACAACGTTGGCGCCGGTGGCGACACCTAAAACGTGCTGACATGAGGAAAGTTTCCAACCGATTTCTCATACACAAACAGCAGTTCACCGGCGTTGCCTGGTGAAACGTTGTTGTGATGCCTCGTGTAAGGAGGAGAAATGCGTACCATCACGTTTCCGACTTTAATAAAGGTCGGATTGTAACCTGTCGCGATTGCGGTTTATCGTATCGCGACATTGCTGCTCGCGTTGGTCGAGATCCAACAACTATTAGCAGAATATGGAATCGGTGGGTTCAGGAGGGTAATACGGAACGCCGTACTGGATCCCAACGGCCTCGTATCACTAGCAGTCGAGATGACAGGCATCTTATCCGCATGGCTGTAACGGATCGTGCGGCCACGTCTCGATTCCTGAGTCAGCAGATGGGGACGTTTGCAAGACAACAATCATCTGCACGAACAGTTCAACGACGTTTGCAGCAGCATGGACTATCAGCTCGGAGACCATGGCTGCCTTTACCCTTGACGTTGCATCGCAGACACGAGCGCCTGCGATGGTAAACTCAACGACAAACCTGGGTGCACGAATGGCAAAACGTAATTTTTTCGGATGAATCCAGGTTATGTTTACAGCAACATGATGGTCGCATCCGTGTTTGGCGTCATCGCGGTGAACGCACATTGGAAGCGTGTATTCGTCATCGCCATACAGGCATATCACCGGCGCGATGGTATGGAGTGATGTTGGTTACACGTCTCGGTCACCTCGCATTGACGGCACTTTGAATAGTGGACGTTACATTTCAGATGTGTTAAGAGCTGTGGCTCTACCCTTCATTCGATCCCTGCGAAACCCTACATTTCAGCAGGATAATGCAGACCTCATGTTGCTCAAGCAGCTGCTCTGATTTTTATAACATGAGTGGGTGCATGGTGTACTTTGTACACATGTAAAGAATGGCCGTGTTTACGTTACTAACGTAAACATGTATGAGCAAAATCACAGTTTAACATTAGTTTGATTAAACAACGATAAAATAAACTTATATGAGCTAAATCACTGTTTAATTTAATAATAACAAAGTAAACTTTCATTGTCTCACTATATTGTCGCATACAAGTGTTACCCCACAGTAATTACTCACTGAGAGCATTAAACAGCAGACTTGCATCAGACCCCGACCAAGCGCTTATTCCATTACTAATTATACTACTGGCCATTAAAATTGCTACACCATGAAGATGACGTGCTACAGACGCGAAATTTAACCGACGGGAAGAAGATGTTGTGATATGCAAATGATTAGCTTTTCAGGGCATTCACACAAGGCTGGCGCCGGTGGCGACACCCACAACGTGCTGACATGAAGAAAGATTCCAACCGATTTCTCATGCACAAACAGCAGTTGACCGACGTTGCCCGGTGAAACGTTGTTGTGATGCCTCGTGTAAGGAGGAGAAATACGTACCATCACGTTTCCAACTTTGATAAAGGTCGGATTGTAGCCTATCGCGATTGCGGTTTTCTCGTATCGCGACATTCTCCTCGCTTTGGTCGAGATCCAATGACTGTTAGCAGAATATGGAATCGGCGGGTTCAGGAGGGTAATACGGAACGTCGTGCTGGATCCCAACGGCCTCATATCACTCTCAGTCGAGATGACAGGCATCTTATCCGCATGGCTGTAACGGATCGTGCAGCCACGTCTGAATCCCTCAGTCCACAGATGGGGACGTTTGCAAGACAACAACCATTTACTTTCCCACAAATTGTCTTTCATTAAATTTCTACTCTGTGGCCCCACAAAGATATTTTCTTCGCGATTGCAGCAGCATGGACTATCAGATCGGAGACCATGGCTGCGGTTACCCTTGACGCTGCATCATAGACAGGAGCGCCTGCGATGGTGTACTCAACGACGAACTTGGGTCCACGATTGGCAAAACGTCATTTTTTCAGATGAATCCAGGTTCTGTTTACAGCATCATGATGGTTGCATCCGTGTTTGGCGACATCGCGGTGAACGCACATTGGAAGCGTGTATTCGTCATCGCCATACTGGCGTATCACCCGGCGTGATGGTATGGGGTGCCATTGGTTACACGTCTCGGTCACCTCTTGTTCGCATTCACGGCACTCTGAACAGTGGACGTTACATTTCAGATGTGTTTCGACCCGTGCCTCTACCCTTCATTCGATCCCTGCGAAACCCTGAAGTTCAGCAGGATAATGCACGACCGCATGTTGCAGGTCTTGTACAGGCCTTTCTGGATACAGAAAATGTTCGACTGCTGCGATGGCCAGCACAGTCTCCAGATCTCTCACCAATTGAAAACGTCTAGTCAATGGTGGCCGTGCAAGTGGCTCGTCACAATACGCCAGTCACTACTCCTCATGAACTGTGGTATCGTGTTGAAGCTGCATGGGCAGCTGTACCTGTACACGCCATCCAAGCTCTGTTTGACTCAATGCCAAGGCGTATCACGGCCGTTATTACGGCCAGATGTGGTTGTTCTGGGTACTGATTTCTCCGGATCTGTGCACCCAAATTGCATGAAAATGTAATCGCATGTTAGTTCTAGTATAATATATTTGTCCAATGAATACCCGTTGAAACAATAATAAAGAAATAGTTATGGGCTCTCAATTATAAAACAACAATGGAACGGTACAAGGCAATGATATTTGTGGTTGGCGCACTTTATGCATAGGCGCACCCGCTCGAGGGTTAACACTCCTTTTGTTATGCCTGTCTGCAACTCAACATTTCCACTATATGCTTAATAGAAATCTATTCTTTGCATAATATTGTTATTATTCCATCCTAGATTTTCCATTTTTTGACAATCACAATAACTTAATTCAAATAGTTATAATACTTGAAAATATAGAAACTGACTTTGTGAAATGAAAAAGCTTCAAGATGCCCTTGTAAAGGAACCACTGTACCTTCATATCGAGCGGAAGGGTAGATTGAACTCGTCCTCTTTGAAACTGATAACTCATCTTTACTTTCCAGGAATAAGTAACGAAGCTTGCTCATAGCCTCCACCGCATCTGCTTCTAAACCAATCCAGTACCGCATTATATCGAGTGACTTCAAGTCTCTTATAGTCCTGGCTTGCAAGGGGAGTTTCTTCTTGTAGATTGTATTATCTGAATGCACTTTCTGTCCTCTGATTGTATCTGGCCGCTCCTCAGTATCAATGGCAACAAATGATGAAGTAGGCGTGCGCAAATTCGCGTGGCGTTCCTGAACTTGATCAGTCATATCAATACTTTTATCATATTCGAGGTACGAACGACGACTTTTGGGAAGGATCACCTTTATAAAGTCCAGACTTTCTTCTATAGTGACTAGATTTTGAAAGAATCTGAACACCATGGAAGTCTCGTTTTGCTCTCTGCAGTAGTCACAAAAGATCTGCAGATGCCTGACTTCTGAATTTAGAAAGTTGTACACCAAATGATGAAGGGACGATGAAACTCCATCTATTGCTCTTCGGTCTGTGCTCTTTAGACACATACAAAATTAATTATGCAGTGTTTTCAAAAACATAAATATTGTAAATAGAAACGGACAACTGTCGTTTATAACTAGCTTCATTTGTATTAACATTTGGACAAGAGAAATTTTTAGTTTATTCCATGATTATTGCAATCTTAGTTGGATTCTTTTAACATTCCTTCTTTGTGTTTTTCTTGCTTTTGTGAGGTGTCAGTTGAGCTGTATAGCATAGCCCTGAGATGCTATAATTCCAATCGCTGACGACATACAGGGAACAGAACTTCCCCATAAGATCATGCAAATACACTCCTGGAAATGGAAAAAAGAACACATTGACACCGCTGTGTCAGACCCACCATACTTGCTCCGGACACTGCGAGAGGGCTGTACAAGCAATGATCACACGCACGGCACAGCGGACACACCAGGAGCCGCGGTGTTGGCCGTCGAATGGCGCTAGCTGCGCAGCATTTGTGCACCGCCGCCGTCAGTGTCAGCCAGTTTGCCGTGGCATACGGAGCTCCATCGCAGTCTTTAACACTGGTAGCATGCCACGACAGCGTGGACGTGAACCGTATGTGCAGTTGACGGACTTTGAGCGAGGGCGTATAGTGGGCATGCGGGAGGCCGGGTGGACGTACCGCCGAATTGTTCCACACGTGGGGCGTGAGGTCTCCACAGTACATCGATGTTGTCGCCAGTGGTCGGCGGAAGGTGCACGTGCCCGTCGACCTGGGACCGGACCGCAGCGACGCACGGATGCACGCCAAGACCGTAGGATCCTACGCAGTGCCGTAGGGGACCGCACCGCCACTTCCCAGCAAATTAGGGACACTGTTGCTCCTGGGGTATCGGCGAGGACCATTCGCAACCGTCTCCATGAAGCTGGGCTACGGTCCCGCACACCGTTAGGCCGTCTTCCGCTCACGCCCCAACATCGTGCAGCCCGCCTCCAGTGGTGTCGCGACAGGCGTGAATGGAGGGACGAATGGAGACGTGTCGTCTTCAGCGATGAGAGTCGCTTCTGCCTTGGTGCCAATGATGGTCGTATGCGTGTTTGGCGCTGTGCAGGTGAGCGCCACAATCAGGACTGCATACGACCGAGGCACACAGGGCCAACACCCGGCATCATGGTGTGGCGAGCGATCTCCTACACTGGCCGTACACCACTGGTGATCGTCGAGGGGACACTGAATAGTGCACGGTACATCCAAACCGTCATCGAACCCATCGTTCTACCATTCCTAGACCGGCAAGGGAACTTGCTGTTCCAACAGGACAATGCACGTCCGCATGTATCTCGTGCCACCCAACGTGCTCTAGAAGGTGTAAGTCAACTACCCTGGCCAGCAAGATCTCCGGATGTGTCCCCCATTGAGCATGTTTGGGACTGGATGAAGCGTCGTCTCACGCGGTCTGCACGTCCAGCACGAACGCTGGTCCAACTGAGGCGCCAGGTGGAAATGGCATGGCAAGCCGTTCCACAGGACTACATCCAGCATCTCTACGATCGTCTCCATGGGAGAATAGCAGCCTGCATTGCTGCGAAAGGTGGATATACACTGTACTAGTGCCGACATTGTGCATGCTCTGTTGCCTGTGTCTATGTGCCTGTGGTTCTGTCAGTGTGATCATGTGATGTATCTGACCCCAGGAATGTGTCAATAAAGTTTCCCCTTCCTGGGACAATGAATTCACGGTGTTCTTATTTCAATTTCCAGGAGTGTATGTTTTGTGACAGTATGACTGTAGACTGCCACACCACTGTCACAGAACACTTTTTGCTTGCAACATGCAATTCATGGGCTGTTTTTTTCGAGCGAAGGTCAGAATGAAGCTATACTTTCTTTTCAGGAGATCATACGGAAGTCAATTCCTTTTCTCAATTTTTTCTTGGCCAGGTACTCATCACAAGAACCACAAGTATCAGACCGCGAATATCCTAAACCTACATTGAAATCTGAATTGAATATGACGCAGTATGTTTCATATGATACATTATTATCTTTATACTTCTTCGTGAACGTATTGAACATTTTTTTATATTCGAAGACTCAGGTAGGCAGATTTTTTTTCTGTCTTTGTCAAACTGTAGTGGCTGTTAGGATCCTTAAATGAGCTAATATGACCCCTTGTTATGTCACACGTTTCACCTGTTAAAGCCTGTGGGCATTTTCTGTGTTTTCCTTAGCCGTCTCAAAGAGATTGGTCCCTACCTTCTTTATTCATATTACTTTGACTCAACACAGTGCTAGATCGAACTTCCTTCATAAACTCCACAACTCAAACTAAAATGGTCAAATTAAACACAACAGTTAGTGTGGCAACAATCACAATATAGCTATAACAAACCAACATCATTAAATTTTCCCATTGTATTCCTTGGACTTGTCAGAATATTCCACTGTTTTGCATGGACTCTTAAGATTTTTTCGATGTACAGGTTTTCAAGATGTTGAAATGTCTTTCCACTTCTCAGATTATTGCCCACTTCTGGAAAACCACCTAAAACTAAGTTGGCTGCATTATTAAATTATGAAAAAATCAGACTGTATGCAATTTTTGACTTATCAGGTTTCTCCTCTGGGCTCTTCATGGGTAATTACTGTTAAATCTGAATGGTTGTTGTTTAACCATCCTACCACTAGGGTCATAACCACATTGGAAACATACTGTAGCGTTGCTCTTGGGGGGTGAAAAGAAAAAGAATTGTTTTTTTTTAATGTCGAAAAAGTGAATATTTTGGTGGGCCACTTGGCAACAGAATCAGGGATTGATTACACTATTATAATAACATACGTTGAGCATTAAATACCTGAATAAGAGCAGCATTTTGATTTATTTGAGATCGTTCGGAAGAAACATTATCATTTCTGTTCATTTTTATAGTCATGATGTAGTCATAGCCGGAACAGCACTAAGGGACCAGAAGATTTGTAGACTTTAAAAGAAATTCATCACTACACAATTTTAAAAAAAGAATTGATTCCAAAATAATAGGAAAATAGGAAAACGATAATGTTCCTTCTGCCTCATGCTGCGTTCGACCCATTAGCGTGATCGTAATTTCTGGTGATGAACTAACACAAAATAATTACCGGTATCATTCAAGTAAATGAGGAAATGGAAATCATCAAGGTTAATTTACTAACATAAGCACACTTATCTTTAACACACTTTTTTTTAATGCTATGAACCTTTTCATACTATATCACAATAGATAACCATTCTGGTTAAACACTTTATACATAACAGTCAAAATGTCCTCTTGATGCTGTCTGTTCGTAATCAGTTACAAGAAACTACATGTTTTCTGATTGGAAAAATAGCAATTAGCACTTTTATTGAATATTTTCACGTAAAATATAAAATAGCGATGTGGAACGCAGTAAGTCCGCGTCCGCCTTTCATGGAATGCAAACAGTGAAAGGTAAGGCTCCCAATGCCTCATTTGTCTTGAAACAACAGAATTCTTTTTTAAATCATTAATCGATACACGTACATAGAGATTTACAGGCACCACACAAGAATGGCAAAGATAAAGAATAATAGATTCTGTCGCTGCTATGCGATGGTTCATTTCTTTTATTTTACAATTGTTCGATAACTTTAGGCCATCAGGTGTTTACTATTGAGCGTATATTAATGTTTGTGAGGCGAAAATTACTAATATTACAATATCTCCATTCTTTACAAAACTATTAGTTTCAAAATATGTGATTTTTTCACTCATTCAATTGTATCCATTGATGTTTTGTTCATTTTTCTATTTACAACACGTAGAAATTTATTCATAGTTTTACCCTGAGTACCACCACTGAGGTCAAAATGATCTCAATTTAAGTAATTTGATGGTTTCATAAATGTGACATTTATGAAAATGGAATGATGAATATTGTGTTGAACAGCTGTTATACAAAAGATCTGCAACAATTAGAATATTATTCCCTACTTATTTTTGTAAAAATTGTTAGGGTTGCTTGCATCGGTTGTTATTGTACTCTTCCTAGTAGCGCTGGGTTAATATGATCCCATAAGCACGCTGGAAAACTATATCTCCCTTGTTTTCAGACATTTTTTAAATAGATATGATTTTCTCTCTCTGAGACTTACAACACATTAAAATCTGTTCATGGTGTTTTGCACTGAGAACCCCTGGGATCAGTATGACCCCAGTGCAAATTCCTTTCTGATTCCAGAACGTAATATTTATGAATTACGCTGAACAACTGTAATATATGTTTTTACGTTAGTTCATTAAAATACTGTTAATGTATCCAGTGTTAATTACTCGGGTTCCATAATACCACAGTGGTACTCAGTGAAACAAAAAAAAAATCAAGCTAGCTTGAGGATTAATTAAAATTGTCGGATTCATTAGTATTTTATGTCAGAAAGAACAAAAGGTCATAGGTACTTTTGTTCAGAGTCAGTTTGTGAGCTACACGTGAAGGGGCAAGGCATATGCTAGTCTAAGTAACCTTTAGGAAATTGATTTTGAACGTCTAGTTGGTCGCTTTATTTAACACTGACTTTTTGTATGGAGGTGCAAGACTCAGGGCATTCCTCGGTGGCACAGGATAGATTTTGAGTGCCTGTTAAGCCTGGGATTTTATCTAAAACCGAATGGGTGATGGATTATACTATCACATTGTATGCCTGTGAGGAACTGTGCGTATTCTTGCAGGCAGTTTGGTGTTTGATTATGAGTGATGGCACTATGTTGCATTTTAAATCATTTGGAACGATGTTTTATGCCTGTAAGGTAATATTTAAAGGATATTTCATTCTGATTTCAAATCTGATTTTGTTTGTCTGGCTCGCATCAGATTTTTGTGCAAATCACGCCTGAAGTTGTAGCTGAAATCGTGTTTTGTTTCTAACAGGGAATTTTTTTTAATTGCATTAAAATAAATAATTTATTTCCTAACCTTCTACAGAATCACTACATATTGCATTAGACTAGACTTAAAAATCGTAATAACTATTACAAAAACACATGTATGACAAATGTTGATGGTGTTAGTACAGCAACCAGCCACAAATTTACTTTCAGTTCCTTTATTCAAAGGGCACCGTTATCGGTTTCGAATCGTTGTGATTTATCCTCATACGGTTTACACGCTTTCTTTATGACATGTTGTGTGTTTTTTACAGATTAATTTTCCTAAAATTCGTGTTTCTTGGACTGCGACTGCAAGACGTCTCAGTTCCAGCAGTGATGGCTATACATCCGGGAAGCAATTCGTTGTTCACCACATAGCCACTGTTCCACCAGATGCATAACATTATCTTTAGTGGATGCGTGCAGGTCTTTGTACAGGGAGTTTCTGCTTTGTTTGGGCTCAGCCACGCTTTTCTTTTTCTTATGTTAGCATAATGAAAACATTTCTCGTCATCAGTAACGATAAAGGATAAGAATGGTCGGTATTGTTCATGAGCCAATTGATAACCAGCAAGGAGATGAGCACATATAATCATCCGCTGAATTTTATGATTTTGGATTCATACACATGATCAGCTACTGCTGGCTTGTCATAGTTCCTCGGTCTCAAAGCATCTTTGTCTTCTTTGAATCTAATCAAAAAAGTTATTCCTGTTTGTCCAATATAGTTTGCATCACAGGATGTGCACTGTATTTTGTACACTCTTAACTTTTCAAATTTGCTCACATTGTTACCGATATCATGTTACAGGCTACATGTCACTAAACTTTTTTGTGTGGAACGGTATTTTGATGCCATCAGGCTGTCTTTAGTGAGAGTGTTCTACAACATGGCATAGTTCACCTTCATTTTTTCTTCAGTTTGTTCCTTGATATCTGTTAACTGATAAAGCCTTAATAATGTTTAATTCTGTCTCTCTATTCTTCTTACTGAGTTTGCATTGCCCACCCTGCTTACTAAGCTCCGAAAAGCAGCCTCTTAATAAACCCTTCAATGACATCACTCATTCAGAATTAAAGCATTAACATTAAATACATACTTATTGCCCTGCTTTTTAACGTTCAAAATGAGAAATTGTAAACTGTCATCAATTTCATGCTCAACAACCTCACGTGTGTAACTGAATCGTGTCAAGTACTATCAGAGTACTTGAATACATGTATTTATTACTGATAAACTACTATCTAACTTCTGAAGAATGGAAAATATTAAACTATATCACTGATAAGACTCTAATAAAACTATGGAACATTATACATGTTTCAGTTTTAACAACAAAAGACAGTCTGGAATCTGAAATGGCTATAATGAGACATGATGTAGATAATAAAGAAAGGCATAAAAATTGCAAAGCTCTGCACCAAAAAGTGTAACTATTGCAGTAAATTTTGTTTATTGCATATGTAATTTAATGGCTACTTCCACTGTAAAAATAAATAAATAAATAAAAATGCTCAGGGGGAAACTCATTTCCCAATCAGATCTCCAGGAAGGTATCTTCAAGATGAGAATGAATGAGACAAATATTCTATAAGAGTGAGCATGGAATTTTACAAGTTTAACTTTAAGGAAAGTAAAATGTAAAGAGGAATATGGTGAGATGAAGCTGAACTTTTCTGTAGTGATTGAAAAATGTAAAATGAAAATCATGCGCTGGGGTGACGTTATGAGCATGCGGCCGGTACCCATAAATTTCATTTTTGAACCTTCCCCACGGCAGGCAAATGTCTCACGATGGTGATATGAACACAGTTCATCACAGTTCGCGAGAACACTGACGTGAATAATTGTGGATTAAGAAGTTTAAACGACCTTCATCAGACCTTGAACATCTTCCTGAACGTGGAGTCACTGATATCAAAACGATCCTCCTTAAAAGGAGAAAACCATTTTCTTGCCACGTACTATCCCGAAGCGTTATCCCCATACATGGCTCAAATGTTTCTGGCTGCGTCCGTTGCTGTCATCCCTCTGCTGAACTCAAACAGAAGAATATGTCAGAATTGCTCCGATTTCTCCACTTGGCACTTTCTAGCGTCCACGGATTCACTCGCTATCTCAGAATGACAAAATGACAATATGTAAAATCAGATAGTAACAGTGAACTACAAATAACAAATGACAATCGATAAATAAACCAATATCAACCGGAATACCAACATGTAAAACAAAAACGCCAAGAACTTATGCACCAACCTAATACATAGCTACCAGGAAGAAAAGAGAATATGTTTTGGTTATTCAAAGATTACGGTTACTCATTTCTAAACAACTGCAAAACTACATTTAACAGCACAAATGTGACATAATACTATAGCATTTCAACAATGAACTACAGGTTCCTGCTTAAGAGCCAGGTGGGTGTGACAAGTATGGCCAACTTACCAAACTAAAATTTCCCTTACTTACAATAACATTTCTCTCGGTGTAACTTGGCTTTAAATGAAAGGTGAGTTCATTTGATTTGTTAAAAAAAATGTAGACAACAGGAAAAACTAGTGACAGATCTGAAAACATGTGTAGCGAAAATACTTCAGGTGTAGCGAAAATTATGCAAATAAAAATCATGTTGGATAGTTTAATTAGCCGGATACTTACTTTTTAAGAACAATATTTTATGCTTTCCTACCCCCATGAACCATGGACCTTGCCGTTGGTGGGGAGGCTTGCGTGCCTCAGCGATACAGATGGCCGTGCCGTAGGTGCAACCACAACGGAGGGGTATCTGTTGAGAGGCCAGACAAACGTGTGGTTCCTGAAGAGGGGCAGCAGCCTTTTCAGTAGTTGCAGGGGCAACAGTCTGGATGATTGACTGATCTGGCCTTGCAACACTAACCCAAACGGCCTTGCTGTGCTGGTACTGCGAACGTCTTAAAGCAAGGGGAAACTACAGCCGTAATTTTTCATGAGGGCATGCAGCTTTACTGTATGGTTAAAGGATGATGGCGTCCTCTTGGGTAAAATATTCCGGAGGTAAAATAGTCCCCCATTCGGATCTCCGGGCGGGGACTACTCAAGAGGACGTCGTTATCAGGAGAAAGAAAATTGCCGTTCTACGGATCGGAGTGTGGAATGTCAGATCCCTTAATTGGGCAGGTAGGTTAGAAAATTTAAAAAGGGAAATGGATAGGTTAAAGTTAGATATAGTGGGAATTAGTGAAGTTCGGTGGCAGGAGGAACAAGACTTTTGGTCAGGTGAATTCAGGGTTATAAATACAAAATCAAATAGGGGTAATGCAGGAGTAGGTTTAATAATGAATAAAAAAATAGGAACACGGGTAAGCTACCACAAAAAGCATAGTGAACGCATTATTGTGGCAAGATAGATATGAAGCCCATGCCTAGTACAGTAGTACAAGTTTATATGCCAACTAGCTCTGGAGATGACGAAGAAATTGATGAAATGTATTATGAGATAAAAGAAATTATTCAGGTAGTGAAGGGAGACGAAAATTTAATAGTCATGGGTGACTGAAATTCGAGAGTAGGAAGAGGGAGAGAAGGAAACATAGTAGGTGAATATGGATTGGGGGAGAGAAATGAAAGAGGAAGCCATCTAGTAGAATTTTGCACAGATCATAACTTAATCATAGTTAACACTTGTTTCAAGAATCATAAAAGAAGGTTGTATACATGGAAGAATCCTGGAGATACTAGAAGGTATCAGATAGATTATATAATGGTAAGACAGAGATTTAGGAACCAGGATTTAAATTGTAAGACATTTCCAGGGGCAGATGTGGACTCTGGCCACAATCTATTGGTTATGAACTGTAGATTAAAAGTGAAGAAACCGGGAAAAGGTGGGAATTTAAGGAGATGAGACCTGGATACACTGACTAAACCAGAGGTTGTACAGAGTTTCAGGGAGAGCATAAGGGAACAATTGACAGGAATGGGGGAAAGAAATACAGTAGAAGAAGAATGGGTAGCTCTGAGGGATGAAGTAGTGAAGGAAGCAGAAGATCAAGTAGGTAAAAAGACGAGGGCTAGTAGAAATTCTCGGATAACAGAAGATATATTGAATTTAATTGATGAAAGGAGAAAATATAAAAATGTAGTAAGTGAAGCAGGCAAAAATGAATAAGAACGTCTCAAAAATGAGATCGACAGGAAATGCAAAATAGCTAAGCAGGGATGGATAGAGGACAAATGTAAGGATGTAGAGGCTTATCTCACTAGGGGTAAGATAGATACTGCCTACAGGAAAATTAAAGAGACCTTTGGAGAAAAGAGAGCCACTTGTATGAATATCAAGATCTCAGATGGAAACCCAGTTCTAAGCAAAGAAGGGAAAGCAGAAAAGTGGAAGGAGTATATAGAGGGTCTATA
The DNA here is from genome assembly GCF_021461395.2 of Schistocerca americana. Taxonomy (NCBI): domain Eukaryota; kingdom Metazoa; phylum Arthropoda; class Insecta; order Orthoptera; family Acrididae; genus Schistocerca; species Schistocerca americana. The sequence continues at coordinate 743,761,534 of NC_060122.1, read as the reverse complement.
CAAGGGCGATGTACTTGAGGAAATATTATGGAACTGGAAGAGGTTGTAGATGAAGATGAAATGGGAGATACGATAATGCGTGAAGAGTTTGACAGAGCACTGAAAGACCTGAGTCGAAACAAGGCCCCAGGAGTACACAACATTCCATTAGAACTACTGTCGGCCTTGGGAGAGCCAGTCCTGACAAAACTCTACCATCTGGTGAGCAAGATGTATGAGACAGGCGAAATACCCTTAGACTTCAAGAGGAATATTATAATTCCAATCCCAAAGAAAGCAAGAGTTGACAGATGTGAAAATTACCGCACTATCAGTTTAATAAGTCACAGCTGGAAAATACTAACGCGATTTCTTTACAGACGAATGGAAAAACTGGTAGAAGCCGACCTCGGCGAAGATCAGTATGGATTCCGCAGAAATGTTGGAACACGTGACGCAATACTGACCCTACGACTTATCTTAGAAAATAGATTAAGGAAAAGCAAACCTACATTTCTGGCATTTGTAGACTTAGAGAAAGCTTTTGACAATGTTGACTGGAATACTCTCTTTCAAATTCTAAAGGTGGCAGGGGTAAAATACAGGGAGCGAAAGGCTATTTACAATTTGTACAGAAACCAAATGGCAGTTATAAGAGTCGAGGGGCATGAAAGGGAAGCAGCGGTTGGGAAGGGAGTGAGACAGGGTTGTAGCCTGTCCCCAGTGTTATTCAATCTGTATATTGAGTGAGTAATGAAGGAGAGAAAAGAAAAATTCGTAGTAGGTATTAAAGTCCATGGAGAAGAAGTAAAAACGTTGAGGTTCGCCGATGACATTGTAATTCTGTGAGAGACAGCAAAGGATTTGGAAGAGCTGTTGATCGGAATGGACAGTGTCTTGAAAGGAGGATATAAGAAGAACATCAACAAAAGCAAAACGAGGATAATGGAATGTAGTCAAATTAAGTCGGGTGATGCTGAGGGAATTAGATTAGGAAATGAGACACTCAAAGTAGTAAAGGTGTTTTGCTATTTGGGGAGCAAAATAACTGATGATGGTCGAAGTAGACAGAATATAAAATGTAGACTGGCAATGGCAAGAAAAGGGTTTCTGAAGAAGAGAAATTTGTTAATATCGGGTATAGATTTAAGTGTGAGGAAGTCGTTTCTGAAAGTATTTGTTTGGATTGTAGCCATGTATGGAAGTGAAACATGAACGATAAATAGTTTGGAAAAGAAGAGAATAGAAGCTTTCGAAATGTGGTGCTACAGAATAATGCTGAAAATTAGATGGGTAGATCACATAACTAATGAGGAGCTATTGAATAGAATTGAGGAGAAGAGGAGCTTGTGGCACAACTTGACAAGAAGAAGGGACCGTTGGGTAGGACATGTTCTGAGGCATCAAGGGATCACAAATTTAGCATTGGAGGGCAGCGGGGAGGGTAAAAATCGTAGAGGGAGACCAAGAGACGAATACACTAAATAGATTCAGAAAGATGTAGGTTGCAGTAAGTACTAGGAGATGAAGAAGCTTGCACAGGATAGAGTAGCATGGAGAGCTGCATCAAACCAGTCTCAGGACTGAAGACAACAACAACAACATTTTATGCTTTTATCTTGGTTTAGGGAAGACATTGAGACACCAAACCTTACTTAACTTACGCGTTTTCAATTACATTTGCACTACTACTGGATGCTCGGTAACAATTTATGAGAAATTAATCGTAAGTCTGGATCAATTCGTCGCTACCTAACCACCAGAGGATGAGTACACGACTTTGAATCTGTATATGGCTCTTTTGAAGATGAGGGGTTCGTTGATACACTTTTGCTTTCGCTCTTATAAAATCATGGGTATCATAAGGCACTTTACAATAAACACATCAGTGGGTTAAACAAACTAATTAATAAGTGAGTGAGAATGTTATAGAAAAACTTTATGATTTCATAGTATAATAAAGTGGGCTACAATCAAAGTATTAATGTTAACTATTCGTTTATCGGTATCACACAATTTTTTTCAGAATGTTGGCCTCACACAGGTTGTTATTGAACACAAAATGAAACAAGAAATCAAAATTATTAACTTTTCTTCAGAGCAATCAGCATGTTCGCAGGGGAAACGATTGTAAACTAATGGTATGGAGCCGTTTACCAAATCACTGAAACTGCATCAGAACCTCAAAGTTAATCAAGTGTACGAAAGTCTTTATACAATAACATAATTCAACTCAGCTGAAAATTTCAGCCAGTGATAGCCCTACAGCACTCACTCCCAAAATAGTTCTAAGTCCCAGGGAACACCTAAGCCCACAAGACTTTCTGGCAGTGCAAACCTTACCAAAACTAAGCGTAGTGAGCAAGCAACAAGGATAAAAGTTGGCAAGAGCCACTTTGCAAGCCTGTTTAAAAACACATTGCTTGATTCAGTGTAACAACTTACAACATGATCTCCACTTATAATATTATATGTATTGGTTGAGTGTAATTAAAGTTCCAAATTTAAAACGCTGTAGACAGAGAAACACTGCTCAGAATGACGTCAAATTTGAATAGCATAGTATTGACACAGGGAGAAACAACAAAAAAGTAACGAAAATTTAACTAATAGCTGGCGCTTTAAGCATCTTAACGTAAATTAGGTCCGCTACAGATGACAGGGGAATCGCAATACGACGGCTATGGTTTGTGAGCCATGCGCCGAGTTCAGTAGCTCGGCCTGACGAGTTGAACACGTTCTTTGCCGGTTAGAGGGTCTTTGGTTTTCTCTTTGGTGCGTCGAGTTCAGTAGCTCACGCCTGGTGAGTTAAACAAGTTCTTTGCCGGTTAGAGGGTCTTTGGTTTTTCTCTCTGATGGAACAGAGGAAGCAGGCTGAGCAGACAGGCAGCGTGGCAGTCGGGACTGCATGGTTATGGTGGACTGTGTGTCCAGTGGAATGTAGCAGCTTCCTTAGGAGTGGTCAGTTAGCACTGCCGGTGCACTGTATTTCTAGTATGACCAATTGCAGTCAGCATTCTTCATGCAGGCCAGGAAGCTCTTGATGTATCATTCTGGACCAGCCTAGTTCTGCCCTGGCTGTACTTGTTCAAGCAGTACACGGGCTTCTCTCACAGAATTTGGCGCGATTTGGCGAAACCTACCTGTAATGTCCCCTGCTGCACAAGACGACTGTAAACTTCACCATAGGATTTTGCCAGGCACCGAGTCAACGCCTGGTTCCGCTTCCTTATGTTTATGGAGAGTGTCATTTGTCAGTTCTCAAGAGACTTGTCTCCATTGCCTGCCGATAGTTGTGTCTGGAGCAACTCGGCGCTGGTCTTCCGCTTAGTTTTCAATTTCTTTTTTTTTTCATTTCTTTGCACTGCACTCTCAAATTTGTGCCAGACTGGGATTCGACTCCAAGCTGGGTATCATTCTAATCACGAGGGATCACTCTAGCACTCAGTAATACGAGCACGACTCACTTTTCATTGTCGTCAGTCCACGACACAGCTGATGGTTGTCAATATTCGCAACTGTGAATACATTTTTTGTATTTCATGACGGCTTTAGTCGCTGCAGTGCCTGTTCTTTTGGACATGTATGCACGTCTGTAGGAGCATTCCATCGTAATTCGGATAACAATTTTGGAATTATTGCATGACTGTCTTAGTGGAAGACCTTAGAGGATTTTCTGTTTCCTTCAGCGTTTCAACTAGTAACATTACCATTGACTGATGGACTCTCCTACGTGAACACATTACAACCAGAAAACAATTTTTCCTTTGCAGTAGGGAAAAATATTGTTACCCTACAAAGGGTACAATGGGTATAAAGGCTGCAGTAATTATCAATAGCCGGCCCGGTGTGGCCGAGCAGTTCTAGGCGCTACAGTCTGGAACCGCACGACCGCTATGGTAGGAGGTTCGAATCCTGCCTCAGGCATGGATGTGTGTGATGTCCTTAGGTTAGTTGGGTTTAAGTAGTTCTAAGTTGTAGGGGACTGATGACCTCAGAAGCTAAGTCCCATAGTGCGCAGAGCCATTTGAACCAATTATCAATAAATTAGCTCTTCCCTGAGATAGGGAAGAAGAGTCTTCCTTGTACACCGAACATAAGATTCTCCACCTTTACATTAATATATATATATATATATATATATATATATATATATATATATATATATATATAAAACACTTCCACTTATTGGTAGTTAGTATTCACATTCTCCCCATTCAGATTACCCAATCAGTTGTTCTTGTTGTATAACAATCCTCTAATTGTATAACAGTCCTCAGCAGTTAAACAAATATAAAGTTGCTGTATAACAATCCTCTAATTGTATAACAATCCTCTGCAGTTAAAAAAATATAAACTGTTATCCACGAAAATTTCTCAAAAATCATTGCACTGCCAAATGTCTATCCGCTAACCTCAAAAGGCCCTACATACTTTGCAGATCACTGAAATACTTCAATTCCCTGAATTTTTATGTGAGCAGATTGGTTATTAGTTAAACTTTTTACAGTTGTTGCACTCCATAAAATGTATTATCCGAATATTTATTTCACTTTCAGTAATATTTGCAATAAGTATTAATATGTCATCTCCTGCAATGTCTCTTGTTACTCTCTGTGTGTACACCACTCAGTTGCATGATGCCAATGGGGATGCCTGCCATTCTCCCAAGCCACAAGGCATTTGATCAACTTTGTCCACAGAAACAAAAATCTTAAGGGAGTCTGGTGTTATTAAATAAGAAAATCTTATGCGTAACTTTAGTAAATACTCTCACTTTCTCACATATACAATACGTTCTCACTGTTTTCTTTATAATGATAAACACAATCTTAAAATAATAGTGTTTCTTCTTCTGTAGGACATACTTTTTGTTACAAAGACACACATCATCTTATTCTGTACACAACTCAGATGTAACGTGTATCTCATTTAATCTCATTTAATATAATCTGACTACTTGGATAAAAATTACATGTTTTTTCATTTCTTTTGTAACATCATGTCTCACCTGGCTTTATCTTCTACTGCAGAAGCGATGGTCGGCAGTCATAGTTACCGTTTCCTCGCTTTTATCTGAATTGCGGAGTTAATACGCAAATTAAACCCACATCTTGATAGCTTTCGTTCCTTTACGATTTTATATTTCACGACTTTAAGAGGTCATAAACGTAGTAGTTTTACTACATCTTCCATTAATGTCGTTCCGAAAGCTCTCGTACTATTCTTCCGCTCGTAAACCTGACTTCCAACTTAGACATACAGCACAGTCATTTGTGAAAGAAGGGGTTTTTCAGTCTCGTTTCTCTGCTATCAGATAAATCATCATAGTTGACAGTTGCAATAGGAAACTTGCCGGTTATCTCGCTAAATTATGCGTATTTTCAAGTTACGAACCTTACTACAACGGCTCGGCTACACGAGGTATTTACAGCGAGCTTTTCACATATCAGAATTCTGTTCCCAAGCCGGTGAATAAAGTGAAATTATTAGACTATTCCATAAGGCTATACTCATACGAAAGGGAAACTTGAAATTTGCCTGTTGGCGTTTATCTGCACGGTATGAGCACTCCTAGTGAGAAACGTTTAATTTATCGTTGGCTAGCACTTTACCCGATGCTTCACTCGCTTATACATGTCACATACATTGCACACATGTATGTCTGATTGTCTACACCTTACGAGTCCAGAGAGAATATTAAAGTTATCTGTGGTATCCGGCCGCGTGGCATGATCTTAGCTCTCGAAACACGTTGACAAAATTATTAGCTCGCTGCACTGCCTCATTCTCTTGCCCTGGTGACACACAGAATAGCACAAATAGGAGGCAAAACACACTTCATACTTCTAAAGTGTTCCTATTCAACTAAATACAGGATTGACATACCAACAGGTCGTTTACGTAGCAGCCCTTTCTCATCCACATTTTATGCTAAAACAAATACTTTAGTAGTGAAAAGGTAATATTGGACTACTTGAGATAATCCTGGTAACTAGTTACATGGCTACAGACATTTAGTTCGCGAGCCTGTTAATCTTGTCAAGTCTAACTCACTGAAGTTTTTCAATGATGACTAAGATTATGAAATTGCAGTCCATAAACATCTGTCGTATGGATCTGTTCAAGCTCCTATAGTGAATTGAGCAAAACAGAACTAATGAAATAGATCTTCTTTGACAGCGGTTTGTGTTTGTTAGACACGTTGCTCGGTAACTGGTCGAGCTGAAAATACAACGAGGTGACAGATGTTTGAGATAGCTATGTACACATATACACGACGGTGGAATAGCGTACACGAGATATAAAGGACACTGCGTTGGGAGACCCGTCATTTGTCCTCAGCTAATTCATGTGCAAAGGTTTCAGACGCGATTCTGCCCGCACGGCGGGAATTAACAAACTCTGAAGGCAGAATGGTAGTTGCAGCTAGACGCAGGAGGCATTCAATTTCGGAAATCGTTAGGAGATTCATACACTATTGGCCATTAAAATTGCTCCACCAAGAAGTAATGCAAATGATAAACGGGTATTCATTGGACAAATATATTATACTAGAACTGACATGTGATGACATTTTCACTCAGTTTGGGTGCATAGATCCTGATAATTCAGTACCCAGAACAACCACCTCTGGCCGTAATAACTGCCTTGATACGCCTGAGCATTTAGTCAAACAGATCTTAGATGGCGTGTACAGGTACTGCTGCCCATGCAGCTTCAACACGATCCGTCAGTTCATCAAGAATAGTGACTGGCGTATTGTGACGAGCCAGTTGCTCGGCCACCATTGACCAGACGTTTTCAGTTGGTGAGAGATCTGGAGAATGTGCTGGCCAGGGCAGCAGTCGAACATTTTCTGTACCCAGGAAGGTCCGTACAGGACCTGCAACATGTGGTCGTGCATTATCCTGCTGAAATGTAGGGTTTCGCAGGGATCGAATGAAGTGCAGAGCCATGGATCGTAACACATCTGAAATGTAACGCTCACTGTTCAAAGTGCCGTCAATGCGAACAAGAGGTGACCGACACGTGTAACCAAAGGCACCCCATACTATCACGCCGGGTGAGACGCCAGTTATGACGATGACAAAGACACGCTTCCAATGTGCGTTCACCGCGATGACGCCAAACACGGATGCGACCATCATGATGCTGTAAACAGAACATGGATTCATCCGAAAAAATGACGTTTTGCCATTCGTGCACCCAGGTTCGTCGTTGAGTACACCATCGCAGGCGCTCCTGTCTGTGATGCGGCTTTCAGACAGTCGTTCTTCCCGCGAACCATACGCGACTGGAACAGGAAAGGGAGGTAATGACAGTGGCACGTAAAGTCCCCTCCGCCACACACCGTTGGGTGGTTTGCGGAGTATAAATGTAGACGTAGATGTAGATGTAGATGCAGCGTCAAGGGTAACCGCAGCCATGGTCTCCGAGCTGCTAGTCCAAGCTGCTGCAATCGTCGTCGAACTGTTCGTGCAGATGGTTGTTGTCTTGCAAACGTCCCCATCTGTTGACTCAGATATCGAGACGTGGCTTCACGATCCGTTACAGCCATGCGGATAAGATAGCTATCATCTCGAGTGCTAGTGATACGAGGCCGTTGGGATCCAACACGGCGGTCCGTATTACCCTCCTTGAACCGACCGATTCCATATTCTGCTAACAGTCATTGGATCTCGACCAACGCGAGCAGCAATGTCGCGATACGATAAACCACAATCGCGATAGGCTACAATCCGACCTTTACCAAAGTCGAAAACGTGATGGTACGCATTTCTCCTCCTTACACGAGGCATCACAACAACGATTCACCAGGCAACGCCGGTCAACTGCTGTTTGTGTATGAGAAATCGGTTGGAAACCTTCCTGATGTTAGAACGTTGTAGTGTCGCCACCGTCGCCAACCTTGTGTGAATGCTCTGAAAAGCTAATCGTTTGTATATCACAGCATCTTCTTCCTATCGGTTAAATTTCGCGTCTGCAGGACGTCATCTTCATGGTGAGGCAATTGTAATGGCCAGTGTGTAATTCCGCGACCAACATTGTCAAGACTGTGTAAAGAAAACCTCATTTCATCGTTACCTCTCACCACGGACAACGCCTTGGGAGACTGCCTTCATGTAACTACCGAGAGCAGTGGCGTTTGCGTAGAGTTGTCAGTGCTAACAGATAAGCAACACTGCTGAAATAACCACATAAATCGCTCTGGAACGTACGGTGAACGTATCCGTTAGGACTGAGTGGGGAAATTTGGCGTTAATGGGCTATGGCACCACACGACCTATCTGAGTTCCTTTGCTACCAGCACGCCATGGCCTGCAGTGCCTCTCCTGCACTTGTGACCATATTGGTCGGATGCTAGACGGCCTGGAAACCTTGGCTTGGTCAAATGAGTACTGATTTTGGTTTCTAAGTGGTGATAGAAGCGTTCGAGTGTGGCGCTGACCCCAAGAAACCATAGACTCAAGATGTCTCTAAGGCACTGAGAAAGCTGGTGGTGCCTCCATAATGGTGTGGGCTGTGGTTACATGGATTGGGTACTCTGGTCCAACTGAACCGATCGTTGACTGGCAATGATCATTTCGGTTACCTGGAGACCATTTGCAGCCATTCATGGACTTCATGTTATGGATGACAGTGAATTGTCATCGGGCCACAACTGCTCGTGATTGGTTTGAAGAACATTCTGGACAGTTCGAGGGAATGACAGCCTGATTCAAACCCCATCGACCTTCTATGGGACATAATCTAGAGGTCAGTTCGTGCACAAAATCCTGTACCGGCAACACTTTCGCAATTATGGCCGTCTATAAAGGCAGCGTGGTTCAGTATTCCTATAGGTGACTTCCAACAACTTTTTGAGTTCATGCCACGTGGAACTGCTCCACTACGCCAGGCAAACGGACGTTCAACATGATATTAGGAGGTATCCCATTATGTCCGTGTATTAACAACACTGTCGCCGTTGAATTCGGTATGCATCACTCCGCTGCTGCTTGCATTTGTTGTGATGCTGTAACTTGAAAAACGATTCATCGGAGCACTTCAGGCAGACAGGAAAGTGCCATGCAGTGTAGCGCTCTCCACAGAGTCCTAATCACTGGTCACGTAAGGAGAAAATTTATATTTGATGTAACGGCTCTAACAGAGAAAATTTTTCCTAGTCGATAGGGTACCCAAAAAAACCGGAATAACATTTCCGTGGGCGGAGCTTGTGTAGTACGCATTTCTGCCGCTCACTGCCAGTTCAGTGTCACCTGAGTTGTCGACCTGGCTTGTTCTGTTCATCTGCAGCGATTGTTTCTCCTAGATCTGTTTTGTTCTTGTTTCGTTTCTTATGATGGCAAGTTTAAGTGAACAAAGTACTACTGTGAAATTTTGTTCTCTACTTGGTAAAAATGCTGCTGAAACTGTTTTTAATGTTGAAAACAGTTTACCACGATGACGCTATGGGGAAAACTCGAAGTGCGAGTGGTTTGCTCGATTTAAAAATGGCGACATGTTGATTGATGACAAACTTCGTTCTGGACGTCCATCAACTGCCCGATTTGGAAGTTTTAAGAATATTGCGCAACGGTGTTCCTAAAAAAAGAGCAAATTTTTGGCAAACAGGAGATTGGTTCTTCCACCGCGACAGCATATTTTCACACACAGCCACCTCTGTTAGACAGTTTATGGCCAAAAAAAATGGCATAGTTCCGCTGTCGCACGCACCTTACTCGTCTGACTGGCTCTGTGCGACTTTTTCTTATTTCCACAAATGACAAAGGGCATGAAAGGGCACCGATTTGCTAACACAGAAGAACTCAAGAAAAAAAAAAAAACTAGGGAGGAGCTGTCAACCATTTCTAAAGGTTGCTACAAAAAAATGCTTCGAATAGTGGAAGAACCGGTGGGACAAATGTGATGGAGAGTATTTTAAAGGGGATAAGGTTATTTGTAAACAATCTGAAAAAATATAGCTTTCAAAAATACTTCCGGTTTTTTTGGGTACCACTCGTATAAAGCCGGACCACAAGCAGGCTCACGCCCGCGACAATTCCTTACGGATTCCAACTCTCTGAATTCTGTCTGTTAGTAATAGTAATTATCTCAGTAGCTTTTGTGGAAGAAAAATATTTCACCGTTAAATATATTCGATTTATTCTCAGAAAACCGTTTACTAGTTAAGCGAACACTTTTGCACCTATAGAGCGCTGTAATCCAATCCAGAACAAAAGTAAAACCATAACTAATTCTTCTTGTTAAATGCAATGAATCAGAGATAACCTATCATACCAGAGTACTGCATCACGTGTAGGAGTTCATATATTGTTATCGCAGCTTACGACAAACTCGCACCTGGAGTAAAGTTCATCTACAACTGTTATGCGAAAGACGCGCTAAATCACGTTTAAATAAATTGTTATTCCTATTTCATGTAAATACGTTTTAGCTTATTAAAAATTAATAAATACACATTGCGTCATTATATTTGATCCATTATAACCCCAAGGAGGTAGTAGGGGCATGTACACACCAAATATGATTGAAATTACCGCAGCAGTCCCGGAGATATGCTTTTATGTCACTCATCTTCACCTCCACATTCAGCCGTAGGGGTGCTAGTAGAGTCTTAGTGTCACAGTAATTTTTTTCAGGTTGCAATTGGTAAGTTTAACCAGTTTCGCAGAAATTCCTTCAGGCGTTACAGAGATGGAGTAATACGTCTTTCCGCTCTCCCCCCCCCCCCCCCTCTCTCTCTCTCTCACACACACACTCACACTCACACACGTAGAGGCGAAACGTCATCACGACTGTCAAAAACGAGCTTAGCGACTTCAGAAACTATGGACTCGATACTTATTTTGGCTGTTACCTAATATTTTTAAATGTCACGGCTTCTCATTCTCACGCCCAACCTTTTACCCACACAAGATGTTTATGTAGATAACACAAATAATAAGTCATGTATATACAAAGTTCGGTTGAAATCGCTTCAGACATTCCTGACCTATGCTTCTATGTCACACCATTTCCACCTTTACCCCCACCCCTCCCCCACAGTTCTTCTATCCAGATAGTAAATGATATATGTAACACGTTTGGCTGAAATCGATTCAGTGGTTTAGGAAGATACGTCAAACGTACATACATAGGCCTACATATATTTTTGTAAGATATGCAGATATAAATATAATGATGATTTTGCTTTATGTACTGGAACTTGAGCAAACTATCTGTGATGATACGATTCGATGTCATTTAAACAGCAGCTTAGCAGATGTTCGCGTTCTTTGACGACAGTCTAAGTTAGTATCAATAATTATCGTACTGAAGACGCGTGGGTCATCAAAGAGGAAGAATGAGATGGGATGCCATAAGTTCAACAAAGTATGTGAAAGTTTCCTACTAACTCTGTTAGTCCACTATTTCTGTCACATCGCCGTAGTATAGCCCATCTGCCTGAGGGCTGTCTAGCGGTACTGAAGTTGCTATCGGGTAAAATTAGTTTTGTATAAGATAGCACAAAATTCCACTAATTGATTAACTCTACATTTAAACCTACTTATATACTGTAGAAGCTGCTGTACAGTCATAGCAAAGGATACTTAGCAGCCATACACTAGCTGATCAAAAGTAACCGGACACCTATTAGTGGACGTTTTAACCACCTCTCACAACGCTGTTATTGACAATTAAACTGCTAGAAACGTAGCATGCAACTTTAGAGAAGCATCACTATCTTCCAAGATAAAAACAATCCATAGAATGGTAGTTACATAAAAAATCGATCTTTGCTTATATATTCGATGACTTCAGTCTTCCAGGGGCTGAAATGATCTTTCAATCACTTTTCAGTAACAAGGTCATGGCCTGCTTTACGAAATGATTGAATGCCAACTGTTTCCTGCTGTTTGTTCATTATGACGTTGTCTTGAGTCCAAGTGTTATCGTGACAAACTTTCGATTACATTGCTTTTCCCAGTCCATATCTGTAAATTTTAAGTCACAACAAGAAATCTACGTAGGCCATTACTTAACAGAATCAACCTACACCTATGACACTTCCCAACAACTCTCTGACTACTACACGTGGCGTCAACTTACGACCGATGACCATTCCACACAAAATTTAATTTTCAAAGAAGTCACATTGATATCCACTGTGACATTCATTTTTATATTATAAAATAGCGATACATGCATTATTGTAAAATATAATTTGTATTAACGTTAATAATTAATTTTACTCAATACTATTTATGTCAAATGTAATAGCGCCTGGATGAATAGCTTCCTGAAAAGCAGATGCTTCTGTTTAAAAAGCATACTGAATAATTTCATAACCATCTAATACACTGAAGTGCCAAAAAAACATGTATAGGCAAGCGTATTAAAATTCAGGGATATACACACATCAAAAAAGTTTTGCATACCCCTGTTCCCAGACCTCCTGAAGATAGACGCTGAGTGTGGATATTGTATCACAGACACAGTCCCTTTGACTGTTCAGAGATGTCATTAAACCCTCCCAAACATGTAAACAACCATGCATGAGCAGTGCCTATTAGACGAAGGGAGTCCGACAGCCGATCAGTTCCAGTCATTCCACCAGGAAGGAGGTATACGGTTCGTGTTGTCTGTAGTTCAATCATGCCTAGATGGTCAATACCGCGGTTTTACTGTGTGCGCATTGTTACTTTATGCCAGGAAGGGAAGTGTCCAGGCTTCTCGGAGTGAACGAAAGCGATGTTGTTCGGACATGGAGGAGTTATAGAGAGGCAGAAACTGTTGATGACATGCCTCGCTCAGGCCGCCAAAGGGCTACTACTGCAGCCTACGGATTATGGCTCGGAGGAACCCTGACAGCAACGCCACCATGTTGAATAGTGCTTTTCGTGCAGCCACTGGACGTCATGTTACGACTCAAACTGTGAGCAATAGGCTGCATGATGCGCAACTTCACTCCCGACGTCCATGGCGAGGTCCCCTTTTGCAGCCACGACACCAAGCAGCGCGGTAGAGATGGGCCCAACAACATGCCGAACGGGACGCTCAGGATTGGCATCACGTTCTCTTCACCGGTGAGTGTCGCATATCCCTGCAACCAGACAGTCTTCGGAGACGTGTTTGGAGGCAACCCGGTCAGTCTGAACGCCTTAGACACACTGTCCAGCGAGTGCAACAAGGTGGAGGTTCCCTGTTGTTTTGGGGCGGCATTATGTGAGGTCGACGTACGCCGCTGCTGGCCATGGAAGGCGCCTTAACGGCTTTACGATACATGAACGCCATCCTCCGACCGACAGTGCAACCATATCGGCAGCATATTGGCGTGCTATTCGTCTTCATGGACGACAATTCGCGCCTTCGTCGTGCACATATTGTGAATGACTTCCTTCAGGATAACGACACCGCTCGAATAGAGAGGCCAGCATTTTCTCCAGACATAAACCCTATCGCACATGCCTGGGATAGATTGCAAAGGGCTGTTTATGGACGACGTGACCCACCACCCACTCTGAGGGATCTACGCTGAATTGTCGTTGAGGAGTGTGACAATCTGGACCAACAGCGCCTTGATGAATTTGTGGATAGTATGCCACGACGAATACAGGCATTAATCAATGCAATAGGACATGCTACTGGGTACTAGAGGTACCGGTGTGTACAGCAATCTGGACCATCACCTCTGAAAGTCTCGCTTATAGTGGTACAACATGTAATGTCTGGTTTTCATGACAATAAAAAGGGCAGAAATGATGTTTATGTTGCTCTCTATTCCGATTTTTTGTACAGGCTCCGGAACTCACGGAACAGAGGTGATGCAAATATTTTTTGATATGTGTATAAATACGCAGAACGCCTGTACAACACAACATCTGTCTGGCGCAGTTGTTAGATCGGTTACTGCAGTTACAATGACTGGTTATCAAGATTTAAATGAGTTTTAACGTTGTTTTGTAGTCGGCGCACAAGCGATGGGATACAGCATTTCCGAGGTAGCGTTGAAGTGGTGACAATTTCACGGGTGTACCGTGAATATCAGGAATCCGAAAAAACATCAAATCTCCGACATCACTGCGGCTAGAAAAAGATCCTGAAAGAACGGGACCGACGACGACTGAAGATAATGGTTCAACGTGACAGAAGTGCAACGCTTCCACAGATTGCTGCAGATTTCAATGCTGGGCCATCAACAAGTGTCAGCGTGTGACACGTTCAGCGGAACATCATCGATATGGACTTTCGGATCCGAAGGACCATTCGTTTACTCTTGATGACTACACGGTTCAAAGCTATACGCCAAGTTGGTCTTGCGGTTCTAGGCGCTGCAGTCCGGAACCGCGGGACTGCTACGGTCGCAGGTTCGAATCCTGCCTCGGGCATGGATGTGTGTGATGTCCTTAGGTTAGTTAGGTTTAAGTAGTTCTAAGTTCTAGGGGACTGATGACCTAAGATGTTAAGTCCCATAGCGCTCAGAGCCATTTGAACCATTTTTATACGCCAAGCCAGGGCCTTCTACCATCGACGTTGGACTGTCGGTACTGACTGGAAACATGTTACCTAGTCGGACGAGTCTCGTTTCAAATTGTATCGAGCGGATAGGCGTGTATGAGTATGGAAACAACCTCATGAATCCATGGACCCTCCATGTCAACAGGGGACTGTTCAAGCAGGTGGAGGCTCTGTAATGGTTTGGGGCGTGTGCAGTTGGTGTGATATCGGACCCGTGATACGTCTAGATACAACTCCGACAGGTGACCCGTACGTAAGCATCCATTCTTGTCCATTGTGCCTTCCAAATGACTTAGGCAATTCCGACGGGACAATTCAACAGCCCATACGTCCAGAATTGCTACCGAGTGACTCCACGAACACTCTTCTGAGTTTAAATACTTCCGCTGGCCCCCAAAATCCCCAGACATGAACGTTATTGAGCATGAATGGGATGCCTTGCAATGTGCTGTTCAGAACAGATCTCCGCCGCCTCATACTCCTACAGGTTTATGGGCAACCCTACAGGATTCATGGCACAAGTTCCCTCCAGCACTACTTCAGACATTAGTCGAGTCCATACCACGTCGTATTGAGGCACTTCCTACACGATGTTAGGCAGGTGTACCATTTTCTTGCCGGCCGAAGTGGCCGTGCGGTTAAAGGCTCTGCAGTCTGGAACCGCAAGACCACTACGGTCGCAGGTTCGAATCCTGCCTCGGGCATGGATGTTTGTGATGTCCTAAGGTTAGTTAGGTTTAACTAGTTCTAAGTTCTAGGGGACTAATGACCTCAGCAGTTGAGTCCCATAGTGCTCAGAGCCATTTGAACCATTTACCATTTTCTTTGGCTCTTCCGTTAGGAGAAACAAATAGAAATAATGGACAAAGGTCATAAAAAACAAGCTCCCCAGTGAAAACAAAGAGTCACGAAAATTTACACAAAACGATATTGGACAATTCATAAATAGTGAGACCAGCGTTGGTAGATTCAATTTAGAACTGAGGGAGTCGACGTAGGGTTGTTACAACACTCTTCGCCATTCTAACGGCTTGAACTCTGTTGGGACACTTTTAATAAGGTGTCTGAATGTGTGTGGAGGAATGTCAACCCATTCTCCCTCTGCTGAAATCATAGAAAATAGGGATGTTGGAAATCGGATCTGGAGCAACTGGGGGGAGTCGACATAGGGCTGATACAACACCCTTCGCCATTTTAACGGCTTTAACTCTGTTGGGGACACTTTTAATAAGGTGTCTGAATGTGTGTGGAGGAATGTCAACCCATTCTCCCTCAGCCGAAATCATAGAAAATAGGGATATTGGAAATGGGATCTGGAGCAAAGTCGGAGTTCTGACTCATCACCAAGGTGTTCCATTGGGTTCATGTCGCACCTGCGGGCATATGATAAGGAGATACATGTCACATATTTTGATGCTCGCAAGCTCATTCATGAAAACAAACAGAAGGACACCTACACGACTGTTTGGGCTGATGTCCTAGTGGTGGAGTGCAGACTTGTAAACTAGGCCAGTCCATTTCAGGGATGTTATTGTCTACAAACCATTGCCTCAGAATTATTGCTTTATGACAGGGAACATTACCACATTGCTACAAACAGTCATCGTCTCTGAGCTGTTCCTCTTCTGCACACAGTACACAATGGTGTAGAGTGTGTTCATATCAATCTGTAAATAGCATTTGCAATATGGAGACCACACCCTAACCACAAAAAATATCCCCATTCTGTTTTCGTCAACTCCTCTGTAGATCATTATTAAACTAAATATAACGGCAGGTAATGCACTCCAAGTACACGACTGGCCATTAAAATTGCTGCACCACGAAGATGACGTGCTACAGACGCGAAATTTAACCGATAGGAACAAGATGCTGTGATATGCAAATGATTAGCTTTTAAGAGCATTCACACAAGGCTGGCGCCGGTGGCGACGCCTACAACGTGCTGACACGAGGAAAGTTTCCAACCGATTTCTTATACACAAACAGCAGTTGGCCGGCGTTGCCTGGTCAAACGTTGTTGTGATGCCTCGAGTAAGAAGGAGAAATGCGTACCATCACGTTTCCGACTTTGATAAAGGTCGGATTGTAGCCTATCGCGATTGCGGTTCATCATATCACGACATTGCTGCTCGCCTTGGTCGAGATACAACGACTGTTAGCAGAATATGGAACCGGTGGGTTCAGGAGGGTAACACGGAACGCCGTGCTGGATCCCAACGGCCTCGTATCACTAGCAGTTGACATGACAGGCATCTTATCCGCATGGCTGTAATGGATGCTCGATCCCTGAGTCAACAGATGGGGACGTTTGCAAGACAACAACCATCTGCACGAATAGTTCGACGACGTTTGCAGCAGCATGGACTATCAGCTCGGAGACCATCCCTGCGCTTGCCCTTGACAGACAGGAACGCCTGCGATGGAGTACTCAACGACGAACCTGGGTGCACGAATGGCAAAACGTCATTTTTTCGGATGAATCCAGTTTCTGTTTACAGCATCATGATGGTCGCATCCGTGTATGACGACATCGCGGTGAATGCACATTGGAAGCGTGTATTCGTCATCGCCATACTGGCGTATCACCCGGCGTGACGGTATGGTGTACCATTGGTTACACGTGTCGGTCACCTCTTGTTCGCAATGACAACACTTTGAACGGTGGACGTTACATTTCAGATGTGTTACGACCCGTGTGTCTACCCTTCATTCGATCCTTGCGAAACCCTACATTTCAGCTGGATAATGCACGACCGCACGTTGCAGGTTCTGTACGGGCCTTTCTGGATACAGAAAATATTCGACTGCTGCCCTGGCCAGCACATTCTCCACATCTCTCACCAACTGAAAACGTCTGGTCAATGGTGGCCGAGCAACTGGCTCGTCACAATACGCCAGTCACTACTCTTGATGAACTGTGGTATCGTGTTGAAGCTGCATGGGCAGCTGTACCTGTACACGCCATCCAAGTTCTGTTGCCGGCCGGAGTGGCCGTGCGGTTCTAGGCGCTACAGTCTGGAGCCGAGCGACCGCTCCGGCCGCAGGTTCGAATCCTGCCTCGGGCATGGATGTGTGTGATGTCCTTAGGTTAGTTAGGTTTAATTAGTTCTAAGTTCTAGGCGACTAATGACCTCAGAAGTTAAGTCGCATAGTGCTCAGAGCCAACCAAGTTCTGTTTTACTCAATGCCCAGGTGTATCAAGGCCGTTATTACGGCCAGAGGTGGTTGTTCTGGGTACTGATTTCTCAGGATCTATGTACCCAAATTGCGTGAAAATGTAATCACATGTCAGTTCTAGTATAATATATTTGTCCAATGAATACCCGTTTATTATCTGCATTTCTTCTAGGTGTAGCAATTTTAATGGCCAGTAGTGTATTTACCAAACCCACACTCTTCCATCTGACTGCTACAGAGAGTAGCGTGCGTCATCACTCAAAATAACACGTTGCTAGTCATACTCTGTCCAGTGGCGTCGCTTTTTACACGACTACAGACATGTGTGGCTCATGAACAGCTACTCGACCGTCGTAAGCCATTCTTCTTAACTCCCTACGCTCTTTGGTACTCACCAATGTTTCCTTCCATTGATTTAATGCTCTTTTCTAATATCAGCTTTCGTGGCGCTCGTCGGATTCTGTCTGACCATACATGAAGTCTGTCTGGTTCTTGGTTTAACTGTAGATGTACCTTCGCATCACCAATGGTTGGACACCTCTAGAAGAGTTGTGATATCCCTGATGGATTTGTTACTAAGATATCATCCAATGTCTAGTCCATATTCGCAATCACTGAACGCTCTTGAACGAACCATTCATCTGTTACTGCTTCTCTGCTGACGACAAAATGTTCCAGCTCTGTCAGATCCACCTTTCGTGGTATATACTGATCGATTCCATTTCATATATGGGTTTCCAGATCAGATAATGTATTGTCAGTTTTCTGCCCTATTCCATCCACGTGTGATAAGCGAAAAATGACTACATAACCAGCACACAATCTGATCTCTCTTATTTTCATAATTCACAAATGAGACATACGACGTCGTGTACACTTCCTAAAATACAGACCTAAATTTACGCAACACAGTTTGTGGAGAATATTGTCGTTCCACCAAAGATTCCCATCTAAGAGCATTTGTGCAGAGTGGTTTCTGGACCACTGCCTATGCCTGCTCCGTCATGGTTCAGGAAAAGGAGCCCTACTGGCCACTTGGGCTAGTGTCTTTACATAAAGAAACCACTTGCTTGTTCTGTTTATGCAAGCGTAATTTATGACCCAAATGTAAGCAAATTGGGTATGTATGCTCTTAGTTATGTTATCATGAATCTAATTTAAAAACGCATGCTCTTAACTTAATTTTAAAACCATAACTTTGACCCAGAATGCTTGCCTTCCCCTATCCCTTCCCATCTCCAAGTATTCCAATTGCACTCTTATCCTAATGTAACCAGCACACTCACTTATGCTCTTAAGTTTAATATTAGGCAACCCAAATTTACAGCCTGATGTATTTAGCCTAATCTTAATTACCATAATTTATTACCCAAAATGGCCACTTCCTCCTTCCGCGACCTACCCCTCTAATCCAGCTGGAAGAGCAGAATTACAATAATTTGTTGTTGTTGTCTTCAGTCCTGAGACTGGTTTGATGCACCTCTCCATGCTACTCTATCCTGTGCAAGGTTCTTCATCTCCCAGTACTTACGGCAACCTACATCCTTCTGAATCTGTTTAGTGTATTCCTCTCTTGGTCTCCCTCTACGATTTTTGCCCTCCAACTGCCCTCCAATGCTAAATTCGTGATCCCTTAATGCCTCAGAACATATACTACCAACCGGTCCCTTCTTCTTGTCAAGTTGTGCCACAAACTCCTCTTGTCCCCAATTCTATTCAATACCTCAAATGGTTCAAATGGCTCTGAGCACTATGGGACTTAACTTCTAAGGTCATCAGTCCCCTAGAACTTAGAACTACTTAAACCTAACTAACCTAAGGACATCACACACATCCATGCCCGAGGCAGGATTCGAACCTGCGACCGTAGCGGTCGCGCGGTTCAGGACTGTAGCGCCTAGAACCACTCCGCCACCCTGGCCGGCCTATTCAATACCTCCTCATTAGTTATGTGATATACCCATCTAATCTTCAGCATTATTGTGTAGCACCACAATTCGAAAGCTTCTATTCTCTTCCTGTCTAAACTATTTATCGTCCACGTTTCACTTCCATACATGGCTACACTCCATACAAATACTTTCAGAAACGACTTCCCGACACTTAAATCTATACTCGATGTTAACAAATTTCTCTTCTTCAGAAATGCTTTCCTTGCCATTGCCAGTCTACATTTTATATCCTCTCTACTTCGACTATCATCAGTTATTTTGCTCCCCAAATAGCAAAACTCGTTTACTACTTTAAGTGCCTCATTTCCTAATCTATTTCCCTCAGCATCACCCGACTTAATTCGACCACATTCCATTATCCTCGTTTTACTTTTGTTGATATTCATCTTATATCCTCCTTTCAAGATACTATCCATTCCGTTCAACTACTCTTCCAAGTCCTTTGCAGTCTCTGACAGAATTTCAATGCCATCGGCGAACCTCAACGTTTTTATTTCTTCTCCATGGACTTTAATACCTACTCCGAATTTTTCTTTTGTTTCCTTTACTGCTTGCTCAACATACAGAATGAATAACATCGGGGACAGGCTACAACCCTGTCTCACTCCCTTCCCAACCGCTGCTTCCCTTTCATGCCCCTCGACTCTTATAACTGCCACCTGGTTTCTGTACAAATTGTAAATAGCCTTTCGCTCCCTGTATTTTACCCCTGCCACCTTTAGAATTTGAAAGAGAGTATTCCAGTCAACATTGTCAAAGGCTTCTCTAAGTCCACAAATGCTAGAAATGTAGGTTTGCCTTTCCTTTATCTATTTTCTAAGATACGTCGTAGGGTCAGTATTACCTCACGTGTTCCAACATTTCTACGAAATCCAAACTGATCTTCGCCGAGATCGGCTTCTATCAGTTTTTTCCATTCGTCTGTAAAGAATTCGTATTAGTATTCTGCAGCTGTGACTTATTAAACTGATAGTTCGGTAATTTTCACATCTGTCAACACCTTATCTATGGGATTGAAATTATCTCATTCTTCTTGAAGTCTGAGGGTATTTCGCCTGTCTCATACATCTTGCTCAGCAGATGGTAGAGTTTTGTCAAGACTGGCTCTCCCAAGGCCGTCAGTAGTTCCAATGGAATGTTGTCTAAGCCCGGAGCCTTGTTTCGACTCAAGTCAAACTCTTCACGCAGTATCGTATCTCCCATTTCATCTTCATCTACATCCTCTTCCATTTCCATAATATTGTCCTCAAGTACATCGCCCTTGTATAGACCCTCTATATACTCCTTCCACCTTTCTGCTTTCCCTTTTCTGCTTAGAACTGGGTTTCCATCTGAGCTCTTGATATTCATACAAGTGGCTCTCTTTTCTCCAAAGGTCTCCTTGATTTTCCTGTAGGCAGTATCTATCTTTCCCCTAGTGAGATAAGCCTCTACATCCTTACATTTGTCCTCTAGCCATCCCTGCTTAGCCATTTTGCACTTTCTGTCGATCTCATTTTTGAGACGTTTGTATTCCCTTTTGCCTGCTTCATTTACTGCGTTTTTATATTTTCTCCTTTCATCAATTACATTCAATATTTCTTCTGTTACACAAGGATTTCTACTAGCCCTCGTCTTTTTACCTACTTGGTCCTCTGCTGCCTTCGCTACTTCATCCCTCAGAGTTACCCATTCTTCTTCTACTGTATTTCTTTCCCCCATTCCTGTCAATTGTTCCCTTATGCTCTCCCTGAAACTCTGTACAACCTCTGGTTCAGTTAGTTCATCCATGTCCCATCTCCTTAAATTCCCACCTTTTTGCAGTTTCTTCAGTTTTAATCTACAGGTCATAACCAGTAGATTGTGGTCAGAGTCCGCATCTGCCCCTGGAAATGTCTTACAATTTAAAACCTGGTTCCTAAATCTCTGTCTTACCATTATATAATCTGTCTGTTACCTTCTAGTATCTCCAGGATTCTTCCATGTATACAACCTTCTTTTATGACTCTTGAACCAAGTGTTAGCTATGATTAAGTTATGCTCTGTGCAAAATTCTACAAGACGGCTTCCTCTTTCATTTCTCTCCCCCACTCCATATTCACCCACTATGTTTCCTTCTCTCCCTTTTCATACTCTCGAATTTTAGTCACCCATGACTAGTAAATTTTCGTCTCCCTTCACTACCTGAATAATTTCTTTTATTTCGTCATACATTTCATCAATTTCTTCATCATCTGCAGAGTTAGTTGGCTTATAAACTTGTACTACTGTAGTAGGCATGGGCTTTGTGTCTATCATGGCCACGATAATGCGTTCACTATGCTATTGGTAGTAGCTTACCTGCACTCCTATTTTTTTATTCATTATTAAACCTACTCCTGCATTACCCCTATTTCATTTTGTATTTATAACCCTGTATTCACCTGACCAAAAGTCTTGTTCCTCCTGCCACCGAACTTCATTAATTCTCACTATATCTAACTTCAACCTATCCATTTCCCTTTTTAAATTTTCTAACCTACCTGCCCGACTGAGGGATCTGACATTCCACCCTCCGATCCCTAGAACGCCAGTTTTCTTTCTCCTGATAACGACGTCCTCTTGAGTAGTCCCCGCCCGGAGATCCGAATGGGGGACTATTTTACCTCCGGAATATTTTACCCAAGAGGACGCCATCACCATTTAACCATACAGTAGAGCTGCATGCCTTCGGGCATGCAGATTTATTGTGTGGTTAAATGATGATGGCGTTATGGCCCTAAAAATGACATCAGGCACTTTGGAATTTTTGTATTTGTGAGAAATAGAGGAGTATTGTCCTATCAGTTGAATTAATATAATTTAATAACTTAATGGCAGTTCGATGGTATTATCTGAAAGCACTCCAACATATGCACACATCCCAATTCTTTTTATAATTTTGGGCCAATCTGAAACAACTTCGGGGCAGTTCGTTACGATTTTTGTAGAAATCTTGCTGATGTTCTCCCACGATTCCAAATACCCTCTTTCATGATCGCCATTCAAAGACACAAGAAGATTATCGTAAATACGAGACTTTTACATCTAACAGTCACCACAGAACATTATTTAAACATACAAACCAATGTCTGACATTTTAATGTCATCAATTATTACAGTGCATTATTTAAACAACAGACTCTTGAGACTGCTGTACTAACAGAGGTTTACCAAATACTGATGTCTTAGAACTTCTAGAAATATGTAGGGAGTTCGTTCACATTATCAGGGTGTTACAAACAACGGTCAACACATTGTGATGTTGAAAATTGAGATGTCAGCAGAGCAGTGGAGTAGTGAAAGAAAAGTTTCCACGTATACTAACTTTTAAAGAATGTATAGCTCACTGGTGTAACTTCAAACGCACGTAACTGCCATGTGTAGAAGTGGGACTGGAGTGGGAGTGGTATGCACTTCATTTAAAATAAACAAAAAATGTGTTTAGGAGTCCAGTACTTCATCGTCTCCATGGTTGCAGGTGCCTTTCCTCGCGCTGCCACTGCCACCGCACTGTGGTGCAGTGTCTGTTGTGTTCACAATGGCTGCCACTTCGCTTCTAAGGAGACACTGACAACCTCAGTCAACTGTCGCCAGCAGCGGCCATGCCTGAAATAACAAAATTACCTCCACACACACCATCAGAGGGCCTTGGAAGACCTACAGACAACTGAGTCATTAAACGACAAATCGCTACTTGTCTACGTAGAGTCAAGCACTCTGAAGAGATGAAGGGGTGTACAGATCTGACGGGTATGGGCGCCAAATGCTATAATAATTTGATAAATATAATATTTCTAAAAATGAGGTGTCATTGACATTCCATCACCATACGTAGAGTCAAGCACTCTGAAGAGCTGAAGGGGTGTACAGATCTGACTGGTATGGACGCCATATGCTATAATAATTTGATAAATATAATATTTCTAAAAATGAGGTGTCATTGACATTCCATCACCATGAGATATTTTTCTGTAGACCTGTGCAATTACCCTATTTATGTTGGCTTACTAACACTAAAATAGGTTACTTTCTGACGCCAGATGATTCACGGGAGAATCACTTTATCTTTAATTACAATTTCCGCTGTACGCTGATTCGCTTTAGCGAACAAAAATTGCGTGAGTTATTCGAAAATATACTCCAGACGGTAGCACAATGGGAACTACAGTGAAAATCTGATGAAGCTTTTCGCTGTTGGATAGTGTCTTCAGTACGACCGTTGGTTGCGTCATGTCGCTCTTTTCAGTTCTGAGAGCACAGCGAACATGTAAAGATGACTATAAATTAGTGTCTCCCACCAAGTAAGGGTGTCTGCTGAGAGACTCCGCCCGATTTCATGTAGCCCCGAATAACGTAACTGGCATTAATTTCCTTCTTCATGGCAATTCTCGGTCACACACTTCAGGGGCAGCGTTTTCGATGGAAGTGCTTGATCACCCACCGTACAGCCAAGACTTGGCCCCCTCTCATTTTCATCTCTGCTGAGATGAGCTGCTTGAGCTGCTGGCTATGAAGACAACATTTTGGGACAGACAAGGAGCTCGAGGCGAGCGTAGAGAACTGCCAGAAATCACAGGTGGCTGCCCTCTATGACAAGGTTCTTGAAAACTTCATACAACGCTACAACAAATGTGTAAGTCAGAGCGCAGACTATGTACAGAGGTAGCTGGAAGGTATAGGTAACTTTTGCAAATGAAACGTTTTTGATTACAGGTTACAGTACACTTGTTCGCCCACTGCTTGAATACTGCTCACTGGTGTGGGATCCGTACCAGATAGGTTTGATAGAAGAGTTAGAGAAGATCCAACGGAGAGCAGCGCGCTTCGTTACAGGATCATTTAGTAATCGCGAAAGCGTTACGGAGATGATAGATAAACTCCAGTGGAAGACTCTGCAAGAGAGACGCTCGGTAGCTCGGTACGGGCTTTTGTTGAAGTTTCGAGAACATACCTTCACCGAGGAGTCAAGCAGTATATTGCTCCCTCCTACGTATATCTCGCGAAGAGACCATGAGGATAAAATCAGAGAGCTTAGAGCCCACACAGAGGCATACCGACAATCTTTCTTTCCACGAACTATACGAGACTGGAACAGAACGGAGAACTGATAGAGGTACTCAAAGTACCCTCCACCACACACAGTCAGGTGGCTTGCGCTGTATGGATGTAGATGTAAATGTAGATTTCGCTGTAGTTTCCATTTCGCGACCGATCGGACCTTACTTTCCCAATAACAATCGCAAAAGCCTAGTAACTGACATCCACAAGAAAATCATTACTGGTTTCTCATCTCTGCAGTAAGATAGCGCAAAAATCTCGCAATAAACCAACACATACGCAAAATAACGCAACTGCTCTGGGTTCTTACAAGACAAAGTAAGCTCCTCATAGATTAATTCAATCTTTTGCATATTTCTTGGATCTTTAAGAGTATCTGGGTATCGCCTTTGTTAGGTTATCGTGGAGCGGGTTTTTGACATAATCAGTAAGCATAAAACCGAATTTAAGATAGCTAACGGACATCGTAAAGTCATCCATTTCCACCACAGTCCATTTGCTTTAGTGTATGTAATAGCTGACTTTGGCACTTAGCACTTTATGTGCTTACGGACGTTTATCTGGATAGACATTTGGAGACAGAAGGAAAAAATGCTTCTGAAAACAATTTGTACATTGTCTGGGTGACGGGATTAGAAACACTGTTGTACACTACATAAATCAACAACCCACGTCTGGTAGGATGGTGAAAAGGAACACATATATTCTTGTACAAAAATCTTTAGCAATCATTGTGTATACATTTACGCACAGAACATTGAAAATGTCCAGATACAAGTGAGGAATATGGGCTATCAACATTTGCTATATCTAATAGAGGAAAGTGGTCACACATGTTGGTGTACTCGTAGAAAAATTATGATTGGTTCGTGTTTACCACATTAGGGATTGTAATAAAAATCTGTTTATAAGCCTCCATTCCATAGTATTAAGAAAGAAGCTCCATAAATGCAAGTAAAAGGTGATCACATGTTGGCAAACTTTTTGAAACTGATGATATCCATTGTATTTACTACTACCTTAGGAGATACAAAAAAGGTCTGTTTATAAGCCTTCATTCCCATTTGGATCTGCTTAAAAAGAATGGTTATATTGTACCATTATGTGATGGACTCGATGATGTGCATCTTGTCATTCCATGGGTCTTACGAAAAAAGCACTATAAACTGCTACTATTCCCAAAAAGGCGGTTAGGTTGTAGTGGGAACTTATATCCGGTCTGTACTATACAGTTCTGTATCATGCGTTAAAAAGTGCTTTGCAATGTCGTAAGAGCACTCCAGAGGCAACTTGTACAGATCGCCAAGTTAGTAGCGACTCGTTGCTGCATCAGGGGTGTACAGCGTTGAAAAATTTCCGATTCCATACCATATAAACCATCCTAACATATTTGTTATAATTAGCTGACTACTCCGCTTCTGGCATATTACTTTAGTAATATTACACCGATTTTATAGATACACTGAGAGAAAAGCAGTATGTAGTAGAAGGGACTGAGATTTGTGACAAAAGCTGAGAGGCATAAATATAAGTATCAGAAATGAGAGAGGGACGACATCACATATCTCTATTTTAATACGGAAAAGGAAAACATTCTAGTGGCATGGTGTCATGACAAAACTACCATTTCTCCCACACAGCAACTAGAACATATAAAAGAATTGTATGCCTATATCATACAAAGCGGAATTGGTTGACATTAAAATGGATGTTCTAATGGAGTGGCTGTGATGTGTAGATGAATGTTGCCGTATTGACATGGATATTACACAAGATTTTGTTTGGATATTTAACAGAATGGAGATTTGTGACAGACTAAAATCAAACCACAACTTCGTGACTCAAAGCCGGATTCCCGGCTTACGGTGGGTTCGAGTCCCGGTCCGGCGTAAATTTTCATATTTCGCCAACAGGTAAAACATTTGTACCTAACACAGCCAAGTTATTCGAATTTGCAGAATTTATGGGAATTTCGGACAGTTTTCTTTTGTCAAAAAATTCAAATGGCTCTAAGCACTATGGGACTTAACATCTAAGGTCATCAGCCCCCTAGACTTAGAACTACTTAAACCTAACTAACCTAAGGACATCACACACATCAATGCCCGAGGCAGGATTCGAACCTGCGACCGTAGCAGCAGCGCGGTTCCGGACCGAAGCGCCTAGAAACGCTCGGCCACAGCGGCCGGCTTTCTTTTGTCAGTACTGCCTGCTCATCTAGAGATACACTTACACTGAAGCGGCAAACAAAGTGGTACAGGCATGCGTATTCAAACACAGAGATATGTAAACAGACAAACTACGGCGCTGCGGCCGGCAACGCCTACATAAGACAAGCGTCTGGCGCAGTTGTTAGGTCGGTAACTGCTGCTACAATGGCAGGTTATCAAGATTTAAGTGAGCTTGAACGTGGTGTTACAGTCGGCGCACGAGCGATGGGACATAGCATCTTCGAGGTAGCAACGAAATTGGGATTTTCCCGTACGACCATTTCACGAGCGTACTGTGAATATCAGTAATCAGGTAAAACATCAAATCCCCGACATCGCTGCTACCGGAAGAAGATCCTGCAATAACAGGACTAGCAACGACTGAAGAAAATCGTACAACGTGACAGAACTGCAACCCTTCCGCAAATTGTTGCAGATTTCAATGCTGGGTCATCAAAAGATGTCAGTGTGCGAACCATTCAACGAGACATCATCGATATGGGCTTTCGTATCCGAAGGCCCACACTTGTGCCCTTGATGACCGCACGACACAAAGCTTTACGCCTGGGTCCGTCAACATCGACATTGGACTTTTCATGGTTGCTGACATGTTGTCCGGTCGGACGAGTCTCGTTTCAAATTGTATCGAGCGGATTGCCTTTCACGAGTATGGAGATAACCCTATGCATGTCTACAGGGACTGTTTAAGCTGGTGGAGGCTCTGTAATAGTGTGGGGCGTGTACTGTGCAGTTGGAGTGATCCGACGGACTTTTTCAATTCCAGCAGTACAATGCGACACTCCACACGTCCAGAATTGTTACAGAGTGGCCCCAGGAACACTCTTCTGAGTTTAAAACTTCCGCTGGCCACCAAACTCCCCAGACAAGAACGTTATTGAGCATATCTAGGATGCCTTGCAACGTGCTGTTCAGAAGAGACCTCCACCCCTCGTACTCTTACCGATTTATGGACAGATCTACAGAATTCATGGTGACCATCCCCTCCGTTTCCTCCGGCACTGCTTCAGACATTAGCGAGTCCATGCGACGTCGTTTTGCAGCACCTGTGCATGCTCGCGGGGGCCCTACACGGTATTGAGCAGGTGTACTAGTTTCTTTGGCTCTTCATTGTAGATAAGTTTTTTTGTTAAAGTAGGACATCGCACATCAGAAATCTACACTGAGATGGGTAATACCTAAACAGATCAACTCTTAATATGATGGCAATGATTACACCATTATGTTAACACTTCTTTCTAAAAAGCTGTTTCTACTACACATTTCTGTTTATCAATTAACATTCGTTTTGCGATGTGAGAACAGCACGTGACAGGCAACTTTACACTCCGTAAAGCCAGTAGCAACTTGATATTGTATCAGCGTGTGCTGCATGGAAAAATATTCGATTCCGTTACCACAAATGGCATAGAAGTTATAATTTGTTGCCTACACTCAAAGGTTATACTGCTTTAATAATATCAATGTGATTCGTAGATACCCTTAGGAAAGGTAGTGTACGAAGGAGGTAATCGGAATTTGTAACTGAATCTGGGGACCTTTTATATAATGACTAGATATAAGAGGGAAATGGCAGCATTTCTTCAAGGAGCCATCAGAACACTTACCAGTCAGTTAGTGATGCGTGTGTAGGATCATATTCATCAAAAACGTTGAAGACAGGTTATGGTTTTACAGTATGTAACGCTTTCCTGCGCATTATGCAGCTGAGTACAGGACGATAGTGCCACCGAAAAATCGTAGTGAACTCCCTAATTTGAACTACACTACTGGCCATTAAAATTGCTACACCACGAAGATGACGTGCTACAGACGCGAAATTTAGCCGACAGGAAGAAGATACTGTGATATGCAAATGATTAGCTTTTCAGAGTATTCACATAAGGTTGGCGCCGCTGGCGACACCTACAACGAGCTGACATGAGGGAAGTTTCCAACCGATTCCTCATACACAAACAGCAGTTGACCGCCGTTGCCTGGTGAAACGTTGTTGTGATGCCTCGAGTAAGAAGGAGAAATGCGTACTATCGTGTTTCCGACTTTGATAAAGGTCGGATTGTAGCCTATCGCGATTACGGTTTATCGTATCGCGACATTGCTGCTCGCGTTGGTCGAGATCCAATGACTGTTAGCAGAATATGGAATCGGTGGGTTCAGGAGGGTAATATGGAACGCCGTGCTGGATCCCAACGGCCTCGTATCACTAGCAGTCGAGATGACAGGCATCTTATCCGCATGGCTGTAACGGATCGTGCAGCCACGTCTCGATCCCTGAGGCAACAGATGGGGACGTTTGCAAGACAACAACCATGTGCACGAACACTTCGACGACGTTTGCAGCAGCATGGACTATCAGCTCGGAGACCATGCCTGCGGTTACCCATGACTCTGCATCACAGACAGGAGCCCCTGCGATGGTGTACTCAAGGATGAACCTGGGTGCACGAATGGCAAAACGTAATTTTTTCGGATGAATCCAAGTTCTGTTTACAGCATCGTGATGGTCGCATCCGTGTTTGGCGACATCGCAGTGAACGCACATTGGAAGCGTGTATTCGTCATCGCCATACTGACGTATCACCCGGCGCGATGGTATGGGGTGCCATTTGTTACACGTCTCGGTCACCTCTTGTTTGCATTGACTGCACTTTGAACAGTGGACGTTACATTTCAGATGTGTTACGACCCGTGGCTCTACTCTTCATTCGATCCCTGCGAAACCCTACATTTCAGCAGGATAATGCACGACCGCATGTTGAAGGTCCTGTACGGGCCTTTCTGGATACAGAAAATATTCGACTGCTGCCCAGGCCAGCACATTCTCCAGATCTCTCACCAATTGAAAATGTCTGGTCAATGGTGGCCGAGCAACTGGCTCGTCACAATACGCCAGTCACTACTCCTGATGAACTGTGGTATCGTGTTGAAGTTGCATGAGCAGCTGTACCTGTACACGCCATCCAAGCTCTGTTTGACTCAATACCCAGGCGTATCAAGGCCGTTATTACGGCCCGAGGTGGTTGTTCCGGATACTGATTTCTCAGGATCTATGCACCCAAATTGCGTGAAAATGTAATCACATGTCAGTTCTAGTATAATATATTTGTCCAATGAATACCCGATTATCATCTGCATTTCGTCTTGTCATAGCAATTATAATGACCAGTAGTGTATTAGTACAGCAACCTGGGCACAGTAATTGCACAAAAATAGACGAAAAGATCCATTGTTGTTAGATTAAACTATTGTAGGGAACAGCAAAAACCATATAAAACTCAGTAATGGCTTTCCAGGCCCACCTAAGGTAAAATGGCTACACGAGGAAGAGTAATCCATCCACAAAAGAAGACGTGGCTCACAAAACACTTATTCAATAGAATTTTTTAGTATTTCTTGTCAGCTTGGGGGCCATACCACGTTGGAATAATAGAAGATGCAATGAAGGGCAGCACGCACGAAGTCGTGTAGTTGCAGTGAGTGCTAAGCGGACACCAGTGGCAGCCGCTGCAAGAGAGGCATTCCATAACACAGAGAGGTTTACTACTGCAAATCAGAGGATTATGTTCTCGGCAATATAGTACTTCCTCCCTCACGCGTAACACAGAATGATCACAACCAGGAATTAGAGCAGGTTTTTATCTACCCAGAATCATTCTTTCCAAGTGAACAAACCATGGACAAGGATAAAATATCAGATGTGCTCTCCAACACACTCCATAAGGTGACATGCATGTAATACACATCTGATTTTCTATATAGACATTATCATCGTCTGCGAAAAGCCATTGACGTTCGAACAGTTTTCAGGTCGATCTACACTACTGGCCATAAAAATTGCTACACTAAGAAGAAATGCAGATGATAAACGGGTATTCGTTGGACAAATATATTATACTAGAACTGACATGTGATTAAATTTTCACGCAATTTGGATGCGTAGTTCCTGAGAAATCAGTACCCAGAACAACCACCTCTGACCGTAATAACGGCCGTGATACGCCTGGGCATTGAGTCAACAGAGCTTGGATGGCGTGTACAGGTACAGCTGCCCATGCAGCTTCAACACGATACCACAGTTCATCAAGAGTAGTGACGGGGCGTATTGTGACGAGCCAGTTGCTCGGCCTCCTTTGACCAGACGTTTTCAGTTGATGAGACATCTGGAGAATGTGCTGGCCAGGGCAGCAGTCGAACATTTTCTGTATCCAGAAGGGCCCGTACAGGACCTGCAGGCCGTTGGGATCTAGCACGGCGTTCCATATTACCCTCCTGAACCCACCGATTCCATATTCTGCTAACAGTCATTGGATCTCGACCAACGCGAGCAACAGTGTCGTGATACGATAAACCGCAATCGCGATAGGCTACAGTCGACCTTTACCAAAGTCGGAAACATGATGGTACGCATTTCTCCTCCCTACACGAGGCATCACAACAACGTTTCACCAGGCAACGCCGGTCAACTGCTGTTTGTGTATGAGAAATCGGTTGGAAACTTTCCTCGTGTCAGCACGTTGTAGGTGTTGCCACCGGCGCCAACCTTGTGTGAATGCTCTGAAAAGCTAATCATTCGCATATCACAGCATCTTCTTCCTGTCGGTTAAATTTCGCGTCTGTAGCACCTCATCTTCGTGGTGTAGCAATTTTAATGGCCAGTAGTGTATGTGTAGCAGGAAAATGCCTGGAAATCGCACCCGCTTGTCACCTAGAGGCTGTAAACTACAATTCGGTTATGTCTTCAAAACAAGTATTTTGTTTCTAGAATAGCTACCGCTACGCGTATACGCACTGCCCATGTTGGAGGAAACGTACGGCAAGATAGTGTTGTAGGAAATAATGCCGGTCTGTGGATGCTATACTAAGCAATGTGTAGCCAGAGGTGCCACGCAAGGGTTATTTGATCATTGCTCTGGAGAACTCTTTAATTTGGCTTTCCCTACATTCTTAAATATTTTAGTTTATCAAACCAATTTATTCAAGTCTGCTAGAGAATATGTGGCACAGACAGCTCTAAGTATGAGGAGTGGACATCTCTAAAAATGGGCAACCGCAGATGTCGGAGAGACAAATATAGGTATAAGGAAGGTAACTGCCAAGAAACCTTGGGTAACAGCAGAAAGACTGCAATTCATCAAAAGAAGTAAATACAAAAATGTTCAGCGAGAGATAGAAATACCGGTACAACAAAATCAGTCCTCTACGAGTTTATAAATAGCAGTTGCAGAGAAGGCAATGCGAAATGGCTGCAGCAAAGATATAAAGAAATCGAAAAAAGCATGATTGTCGGTAGGACTGGGTCAAAATTCAGAAAACTCAAAATAACCTTCAGTAATACTAAAAGCAAGGGCGGTAACATTAATAGTGCAATGGGGATTCCCCTGTTAAACACAAAGCAGCGAATAGATATGTGGAAAGACTGCACTGAAGGTCTCTATGAGGCAGAATGGATGGATAACATTGAATCGGAATTTTCAAAGTCACTGGACGATGTGGCAACCAAACGGTTATTGAAATTGGTGTGTAAAATCTAGGAGAGGTACCACCAGACTTTCGGAAAAATACCATCCACACAACTCCGAAGGTAGTAAGGGCAGATATGTGCGAGAATTGTCACACAATCAGATTAACAGCTCTTACATCCAAGCTGCAGACGAGAATAATATACAGAATAACGGAAAAGGAAACTGAAGATGTGTTAGACGACCACCAGTTTGGCTTCAGGAAAGGTGAAATCACCAGAGAAGCAGTTGTGACGTTGAACTTGGTAATGGAACAATGTTCGAAATTTTGAGAAAATAGGAGCAGGCTATAGGGAAAAACCAAGAGGGAACAATAAGACTGGAAAACCAAGAGCGAAACGCTCGGGTTAAAAAGGGTGTAAAACAGGGATATTGTCTTTCGCCTATACTGTTCAATCTACGCATCGAAGAAGCAATGACGGAGATAAAAGAAAGGTTCATGAGTGGGATTAAAATTCACGGTGAAAGAATATCAATGATAAGATTCGCTGATGACATTGCTATCCTCAGAGAATGTTAAGAAAAATTGCAGGATGTGTTGGACAGAATGGACACTGCGGTGAGTATAGAATATGAATGGAGGGTAAACCTGAAGAATACAAAGGTAATGAGAAGTAGAGGAAATGAAAATAATTGGGGTTACGAAGTAAATGAAGTTAAGGAATCCTGCTGTCTTAGAAGCAAAATTATCCGTAATGAGCGAAGCAAGAAGGACATGAATAGCGAACCAGCACAGAAAGAAAGGCCATTCCTGACCAAGAAAGCCTACTGGTATCAAACATTGACCTTAATTTGAAGAAGAAATTTCTGGAGATGTACGTCTGGAACGCAGAATTATATGGTGGTGAATCATGGAATAGGGCGAAAACTAGGACTGAAGACAATCAAAGGGTTTGAGATGTGGTACTGCAGAAAAATTTTTAAAATTAGGTGGACTGATAAGAATTGGCGAAGAGAGGAACGTCTGGAAAACTCTGCAAGAAGCGACATAATGATAGGAAATGTGTTAAGACACCAGGAAATAACTTCCATAGTACTGAAGGGAGCTGCAGAGGGTAAAAATTGCAGCAGAAAACAGAGTTTGAAATATACCCAGCAAATAATTGGAGACGTGGGGGGCCAAGTGCAACTCTGAGATGAAGAGGTTAGCATCGTGGCAGGTTCGATGTGGCCTGTCTGAATATTTTTGACTCAGTTAAGAAAAATACCTAGGTCCCTGCAACAGTGGTATGAGGTAATTGCTCTCCTACCTTAATCCGATACCAGAGTCATCACATACTCGAATAGCACGTGGAAAAATGAGTAATCCCTGCGTTGAATCCCTAAATCTTTACAATCACTTTGTTCTGCCTTCGTAAAGTGAAGTAAATCTCGAAGTATTAAATCCACTTTTCGTCCGTATGTACCACAGAGCACTGTGTAAGGGGGAAGATGCTTGGTACGTATTTTAGCAGTTTTTTTGCGTTATACATATACAGAGCAGCGAAATAGTTATTGTATGCAAGCGCTCTAGACCCTCTTATACGTACGACCTCTAGCCGAAATGTATGATAGCAGCACTAGCTTTAACCTGCAGTCTACCTTCAACGCTCGTTCCCTAAAATTATCCAACAGTGTTTATCGAGAATTGTGTTGTTGTTCTTCCATGGAACCCCATTTAGGGGGGATGAGAAACCAGCCCAAGAACTTCCTATAATTATATCTGAATAACTCTCAGGCCGACCTTTGAAACAGACAAATAGTCCACAGCCTGCACACGTGTACCAGACCGTGCCTTTCTTTTTTTTTAATAGAGTCTGGTTGTCAATTGGAAGACATAGCCTACATTAATGTCCACTTGTAGGTACTAGATACTTTTGGTCAGATAGTACATGTGTAATGCAGATCACACAGCACGCTGTCAGGTAACTAAACGGGGACAAGTTTACGCTGCTCAAACTGTCAGAGTCATCTCACAAGAGTTGTATTCCCATTTGCGAATATAGTGAAACTCCAACTGCACTATTTATTGGTGACAAGTTAGTGCTGATGGAGTCTCAAAAATCTGCAAATGCGAATATAATTCTTGTACTTCATACACTTGGTTCAAGAATCATAAAAGAAGGTTATATACATGGAAGAAGCCTGGAGATACTGGAAGGGGTCAGATAGAATATATAATGGTAAGACAGAGATTTAGGAACCAGGTTTTAAATTGTAAGACATTTCCAGGGGCAGAAGTGGACTCTGAACAAAGGTGAGAATCTAAGGAGATGGGACCTGGATAAATTGAAAGATCCAGAGGTTGTAGGGAGTTTCAGGGAGAGCATTAGGGAACGATTGACAAGAATGAGGGAAAGAAATACAGTAGAAGAAAGATGGGTAGCTTTGAGAGATGAAATAGTGAAAGCAGCAGAGGATCAAGTAGGTAAAAAGACGAGGGCTAATAGAAATCCTTGGGTAACAGAAGACATATTGAATTTAATTGATGTAAGGAGAAAATACAAAAATGGAGTAAATGAAGCAGGCAGAAAGGAATACAAACGTCTCAAAAATGAAATCGACAGGAAGTGCAAAATGGCTAAGCAGGGATGGCTAGAGGACAAATGTAAGGATGTAGTGACGCATATCACTAGGGGTAAGATATATACTGCCCACAGGAAAATTAAAGAGACCTTTGGAGAAAAGAGAACCATTTGCGTGAATATCAACAGCTCAGATGGAAACCCAGTTCTAAGCAGAAAGGTGGAAGGAGTGTATAGAGGGTCTATACAAGGACGATGTTCTTGAGGACAATATTATGCAAATAGAAGAGGAGGTAGAAGAAGATGATATGAGAGATATGATACTCCGTGAAGAGTTTGACAGAGCACTGAAAGAACTAAGTCGAAGCAAGGCTCCGGGATTGGACAACATTCCATTAGAACTACTGATAGCCTTGGGAGAGCCAGCCATGATAAAACTCTACCAACTGGTGAGCAAGATACATGAGACAGGCGAAATACCCTCAGACTTCAAGAATAATATAATAATTCCAATCCCAAAAAAGCAGGTGTTGACAGATATGAAAATTATCGAACTATCAGTTTAATAAGCCACGGCTGCGAAATACTAACACCAATTGTTTACAGACGAATGGTAGAAGCCGACCTCAAGGAAGATCAGTTTGGATTCCGTAGAAATGTTGGAACACGTAAGGCAATACTGACCCTACGACTTGTCTTAGAGACTAGATTAAGGAAAAGCAAGCCTACCTTTCTAGCAATTGTAGACTTAGAGAAAGCTTTTGACAATGTTGACTGGAATACTCTCTTTCATATTGTTAAGGTGGCAAGGGGTAAAATACAGGGAGCGAAAGGCTATTTACAATTTGTACAGAAACCAGATGGCAGTTATAAGAGTCGAGGGGTATGAAAGGGAAGCAGTGGTCGGGAAGGGAGTGAGACAGGGTTGTAGCCTATCCCCGATGTTATTCAATCTGTATATTGAGCAAGCAGTAAAGGAAACAAAAGAAAAATTCGGTGTAGGAAATAAAATGCATGGAGAAGAAATAAAAACTTTGAGATTCAAATGTTCAAATGTGTTTGAAATCTTATGGGACTTAACTGCTAAGGTCATCCATCAGTACCTAAGCTTGGTGCAAGTCTTTCGAGTTGACGCCACTTCAGTGACTTGCGTGTCGATAGGGATGAAATGGTGATGCTAAAGACAACACAACACCCAGTCCCTGAGCGGAGAAAAATCCCCGTCCCAGCCGGGAATCGAACCCGGGCCGTTAGGTATGACATTCCGTCGCGCTGATCACTCAGCTTCCAGAGGCAGACAGCTGAACGGAATTGACAGTGTCTTGAAAGGAGGATATAAGACGAACATCAAAAAAACCAAAGTGAAGATAATGGAATGTAGTCGAATGAAATCGGGTGAGACTGCGTAAATTAGATTAGGAAATGAGCCGCTTAAAGTAGTAAATGAGTTTTGCTGTTTGGGAGAAAAATAATTCGGGATAGTCGAAGTAGGGAGAATATAAAATGTAGACTGGAAATGGCAAGGAAAGCGTTTCTGAAGAAGAGAAATTTGTTAACATTGAGTATAGATTTAAGTGTCATGAAGTCGTTTCTGAAAGTATTTGTATGGAGTGTAGGCATGTATGGAAGTGAAACATGGAAGATAAATAGTTTGGACAAGAAGAGAATAGAAGCTTTCGAAATGTGGTGCTACAGAAGAATGCTGAAGATTAGACGGGTAGATCACATAACTAATGAGGAGGTATTGAACAGAATTGGGGAGAAGAGAAATTTGTGGCACAACTTGACTAGAAGAAGGGATCGGTTGGTAGGACATGTTCTGAGGCATCAAGGGATCACCCATTTAGTATTGGAGGGCAGCGTGGAGGGTAAAAATCGTAGAGGGAGACCAAGAGATGAATACACTAAACAGATTCAGAAGGATGTAGGTTGCAGTAGATACAGGGAGATGAAGAAGCTTGCACAGGATAGAGTAGCATGGAGAGCTGCATCAAACCAGTCTCTGGAATGAAGACCACAACAACACAGCAACTTCGTACATCTGAGGATTGCAGCCGTACCTGTTCCTTCAGAACACGTGTGTGTCTGAAGGACATTGCTGAGGACGTTGAACCAACACAGGCACTGGTATTTACAGGCGCCCTGCTAGCGGCCATTAGCCAAAGCAGCGTCGCCTCTAGGCAGGTGAAGTGGCAGCCATCTTGAACACTACACATACTGGAGCACAGCAGCACTGGTGACACTGCGGCTGCTATCAGGTGAGGCATGCGTGACCGTGTAGACGATTACGTACAGGACTCTCCTCACATTTTTTGTTCGTTGTAAATAAACCACATACTTCACTCAGTCAAATCGTACTACCACACATGACAGTGATTTATGTTTGAGACTGCACTAGTGGGGTGTATGGTGTTTATACGAGGGTCACTCCAAAATAAATGCACACTATTTTTTTTAATCCAACTTTTATTCTACATGTTTGAAAGTTTTACAGTGTGTAGATACATCCTTTAGGAACAATATTTTCATTTCTCCACATAATTTGCAACCTACTGCCTTACGCCATCTTGGAACCAGCGCCTGTATACCCGTAAGGTACAATTCTGGACCAACCTGTTGGAGCCACTGTTTGGCAGTGTGCACAAGGGAGTCATCATCTTCAAACCTTGTCCCACGAAGAGAGTCATTCAGTTTCGCAAAGGAATGATAGTCACATGAAGCCAGGTCAGGACTGTAAGGCGGGTGTTTCAGAGTAGTCCATCCGAGTTCTGATCGCTTCCATGGTTTTTTTACTGACATGTGGCCGTGCATTGTCGTGCAACAGCAAAACATCCTGCTTCTGCCGATGTGGTCAAACACGACTCAGTCGAGCTTGAAGTTTCTTTAGTGTCGTCACATTTGCATCAGAATTTATGGTGGTTCCACTTGGCATGATCTCCACAAGCAAGAGTCCTTCGGAATAGAAAAACACTGTAGCCATAACTTTTCCAAGAGAAGGCTTGGTTTTGAATTTTTTTTCTTGGGTGAATTTGCGTGATGCCACTCCATCGATTGCCTTCCAATAAATTCTTCCATGAAATTCATCTCCATCATTCTAGTACTATTTCAAAAGTTCGCTGCATACCGTTTTTCTTGTTTCTTTGTGAGCCACTGTCAACATACTGGGAACCCAACTGGGCACAAACTTGTTTTAACGCCAACAGTTTCAGTATTCTGCAAACACTTCGTTCCCCTATCCCAACGTAGCGTGACAATTCGTTCACTGTGATGCGTCTGTCAACAGTCACCAATTCGTTAACTCTCTGCACATTGTCTGGAGTGTGTGCAGTACAAGGCCTGCGGCTGCGAGGACAATCCTCAATATTGCCGTGCCCGCTCTCATCACGTAACCTGCTTGCCCACAGACTAACTGTGCTGCGATCGACAGCAGCGTCTCCATACACCTTTTTCAACCTCTTGTGGATGTTTCGCACTGTCTCGTTTTCACAGCACAGGAATTCTATGACAGCACGTTGCTTCTGACGAACATAAAATGTAGCAGCCATCTTGAAGACATGCTGTGACGGCGCCGCTCACGGTAACAGGTTGAACTGTTTGAAAACAAGCAGAAAGGATATATCTACACACTGTAAAACTTTCACACATGCAGAATGACAACTGTATTTTTACAAAAATAGTGTACATTCCTTTTGGAGTGATCCTCGTAGCTAGGAGTAAGTAGATATTTTCCTTTATAAGTCCGCTGCTGTGATGGCGAGTGTGTTTCTCAAAGTAATGAACATCATTTATTGTGAAATCTATTTCTGCTTAGCGATCTCAAGGGTCTGTTGTTTAGATAGTACACTGTGTAATTTTAGACATTAGACTGTGGTATATTAGTATACTTAATCAAATAATACACTGTAGTAATGCTTAAACATTAAAAGTATCTTATTTACGATAATCTACATGTGTCTTTTGATGGTCATCTTGAAAGTGGATATTCGGAATGCTGGGAGAAGATCAGCGAGGTTTCCACAAAAATTGTAACGAACGTCCCCAAAACTATAAATATTAATGGAAAATTGTCGTACGTTCGAGCGCTTGCAGAAAACACCACTGGTCGGTCATGAGGTCATCAAATTATAAGAATTCCACTTTCTGGACCTGGTGCCTCTCCACTGGAGAGCCTCTTCCCAGCTTAGTCCAGCAGCCGCTAGTCTCCTGCCAGGAGGCAATAGGCCATGTCCAGTGTGGTACAGCCGCCCACCTTTCTATGCTGGTGAGGATGCCACAGCGTCTTGTGCCACCCTCACAGATGAGGGATTTCCCTGAGACGCTGGCATCCTCTTCATGTGTCCCAACCAGCTTCTGTGCCACTGACGCCACACATAAGGGGAGGCAGCGCACATAACTGGTCGTGTACTGCTAGCTGGCTGTGGGCATCAGCATTCCGGAGAGCATACATCAGGGTCAACTAACTTGGCGCCAGCTGACACTATACGACGTGCACTTTTAATATTGTTCTACTAAGCTGCTCCTTCAACCTCACTCTGCTACAACCCAATCTCGCACAGAAATGGTTATTCACCCACAGATCGACTGCAGTTGGTGACCGACAATGCCTAAAACCACCCTCAATGGATGAAGGAGATGATCTGATTACTACAGGACTGCAGTTTTTTCTTTTCTCTTTTTTTTTTTTTTTTTTTTTTTTTACTGTGAACATCATGGAGAATCAATGGTCTTTTGCAAAGAGTGTAATTGTATTAGTAAGTTCAACACGTGGTGGGTAGTTGCAAACAGTGTTCTGTGGTATGTAAGTAACAATGTCAGTTTTCAAAATGTGTTGTCATGAGCAAGGGGTTCTCATTGTCTAGGAGTATGTGAGATGTTAACCCTGTGTAGCGATTCAGAAGGGAAAGCTGAGTGCTGTGAAAAAGTACTCATTCTTCTCAGTGTATAAGTGGTAGGTCTGAGCGGCCACTCCGAGAAGTTAAGTTACAATAAGAAGTATTGTGGTAGTGCTACAGTTAAGTGCCTTCATAATTTGATTTTGTTCAGCTGTGTTGTTGTATTTCATAAACAGACATTTCACAACACCAGAGTCTACGTATTGTAGGTAAGGTGTGTTAGTTTGCGCCATTGGGAAGGACAATGGTGTGGACCAAGGAATATGATTATGTAAACATGTAAAATAGTGTAAGCGTTGACGTATGGTAGGCTTAGGTGTCTTCTTCGTTTGTGTGTGTGTGTGTGTGTGTGTGTGTGTGTGTGTGTGTGGTCGATGGATGGTAATCATGCCATGAATAGTACCACTGGCAGTGGGGTTTTCGACAACACAGAGAAGGTTTAAATATCAGATCATCTGAACAAGTGGCCAATGAAAAGCTGTCTAAGAGATTGCAAGCTCTTCGGGCTAAGGAGAAGGAAACAACTTTCAGCAATTCTCTAGAGTACGCACAGGAAACGCAAAGAAGACTCAAGGACTGGTGGATTGAAAGTGTGCCTTTCGAGGTGAGGAATAGGAAGATTTTGGAAAGAATGAAAGGAAGGGAAAAAGAGTTAGCAGAAAAGGAGAAAGTTGAAAGGGAGAGGAACAGGTTTGTGTCTAGATGTTCCAGATGTCCAGCTACCGTTGATATAGTGAAGTGTGTCAACCTTGTGATTAGTAAGACGAAACTATGTGACTGATAAGACGATCTTTTAAGTGGGACAATTAAGATAGTAAATGAAGAGGGTACTACCGCTATGTAAATCCCTGAGAGTTTGTAAAATACACGTATTACTAATACTGAGGATGGTATAGAGCAGGGCTTCCCAACCTGTGGTCGGGGTCCGCCGGCCTTTCTAGGGGGTCCGCGGCCACCTTTCACCAAATCGTGTACAAAATGAGTAAAATTATTAAATAAAAATATGAAAATCAAATTCATCACAATTTTTCTTTCGTGGAAAAAATATGTGTACTTTTACTTCCCCAAGCAGCCTTTGCGGTTTCTAAGTGAGAACGTATACACAGTTTAGTGCCGGAGAATGCGACTTCTCTGATCGACTGTTTAGCAATAATACGGGGGTCGTTCGTGCGCCGGCTCACGGCGCTAGATGCGCTGAAACCTTTTACGCATGCGCGGAGAGAGCTTTGTCGACCAATCACAGCGCTCGCTTTGTCGACCCAGGCATCATTAAATGTTAAACTAGCTTTGTCAGTGCACTACCTATTTCGGAAGTCGATTTTTGACCAGTTTATTACTTCTAGCGTGGATCGGCGGCTGAAGTCAGGATCATTGAAGAAGGGTGCAGTTTCTCCATCGTCTTCACAACAAGGGAAGTTTCCAGTTGAAGTGAATGAGGTGGTAGGACGACCAATGGAAGACTTTACATACATTTGAACATTTTTCTTCGGATTTCACGAAAAATCACACACACACACACACACACACGACTGTTACGAAATATGCATGTTCCTTACACAACCGTAGCCAAATAGTGGAAGTGAACAGACCGTAAGCGGCAGCTTGTCAACACCGAACAGTTTGGACGTGACGTTGATTGCTCTTGGAGGAAGATAGCTCCATCGTGAGAAATTTCAATTACCAAGTAATTTTAATCAGGCTATAGTGTGTTAAACAAAAGGAGTAAATCCACTGCTAAGTGTCTGGATACAGTGGGAATCAAATTGGATCGTTAATTCCAAGTTGTTTTCATTCATCTCTAAACCAAAGACTGTTGATACTTCGGGGGGGGGGGGGGGGGTTATTGGGAACATGGCACTTGCATTAAGAAGATTTCAGTTCCTATGGGTTTCGCTCTGAAATTTAAAGTTACTGTGCTTTTGACTGGCTAGGGGTCCGCCATGGATTTTCGACTGAAGAAGGGGTCCGCCAGCTGAAAATGTTGGGAATCCCTGTTACAGAGAGTACCGAAGAACTATCTGCTCCGCTACCACTTGGAATTTTAGGATCCGAAGTAGCTGCAGTGACAGACGGAGTAACAGCATGTGGGGCGTACCGAAGTGAATGGGTGATTCAATTACAGTAGTATTTTCCCCAGTGGGTGATAATGGGCGTTGCTTAGGGCCCATGGAGCCTGGGTCAGATGTAAAAAGAAATACATGTGCTACTACTGTGTCGTGCACAGTGGTGCTGCAGTCAATGATGTTGTTGTAGACACCACGCGGAATGCAAAGTAAGTTGTTGAAGTTTATAAATGTGTTGCAGATGTTGTGGAAGACACGGTACAGACGCACATATTTCGTCAGAAGCGGAGTAAACATAGGAAAAGAAAGAGGAGTCTGTGTTCATAAAGTTAGTGATATGCCCAACAATGTTAAATCTTTTGTGGAACATGTGCCTGAGGTTCGGGACGTAGCCGAAGCGCGAGCGCTAGGTCACAGCTCTGCAGAGAAAACAACTGGTGCGCAATGCGAACTGTTCACTTAACAGCCGTAGTCTGAGGCGCTTAACGTACGTGATGGGTAATATGCACACCTGAGAGTAAATTTTCTGACTGAAGATAGCGCAAAAATTGACCCTCTGCAACGCACTGTGGAACTTGGACAGAACTCCAGCTAGGGGAATCTGTCGTCAGTGGGTTGCTAACACAACGTTCGCCCACCTTAAGGGGCAAGCCAATTAACCTGAGAACACTAACGCTTAATTCGTATGATATAGTGAAACAAAACAGCAGGAAGTTGCTTTTGGTGACCAAAGGTACCAGAAAACCGAGCATTTCTGTAAAAACTCAGTGACTAACACTACGGTGATAAGGATAAGTGTGATCACCCGTCGACTGATTATAAGTGATAGTACCGCAAGCGATTCATGTGCGAAGATAGGAGTGCGAGTATGTTTTGGAGGAAGGCTTTAGGGAAACAGTGTCTGAAGGACCCACCAAAGAGACAAAAAAGATGCCGAACATAACAGTTTAATAGAACGAGACCATGTGCTGTTAATTAAGAGGGAAACAGTTTTCCAGTTGGAAGTGGAAAGTGATAAATGAACGATAATTGCTATAAACGTGACATTGTAATATGAATAATAGTAAGAACTGTGTTTCTAGCGTTTGAGAGTTATGTACCTCTACATTTAAATTTAAATTACTACTCTGCAATATACAAATTAGTGCCTAGCAGACGGTTTGTTGGAACATCTTCAGGCTATTCCTGTTTTTCTAGCGTTTGAGAGTTATGTACTTCTACATTTAAATTTGAATTACTACTCTGCAATATACAAATTAGTGCCTAGCAGACGGTTTATTGGAACATCTTCAAGCTATTTCTCTACCGTTCCAACCTCGAACAGCCCGTGGAGAAAATGAATACATCATTAAAATACCTTTTTTTGGGCGACAGTCAGCAACCGAAATATATCATAGAAAATGCATGAACACAACGCTGTATCCTTTTTTTTTTTTAATTTCGTATTTATTCCTACCGATTTCGCTCTTAAATAATCATCCACGGAAAAAGCAAAATAAAAAAAATCTCTTGCGTATCGTAGATGATACAAGACGATTCCTTACTGGAATCACAACGAACGTTGTCTTTCGTCACTGAATTCCCTTGCATGTTATCAACGTCTGAGATGGCGTTGGCTCGGTGACAAAATGGCTCTGAGCACTATGGGACTTAACTTCTGAGGTCATCAGTCCCCTAGAACTTAGAACTACTTAAACCTAACTAACCTAAGGACATCACACACATCCATGCCCGAGGCAGGATTCGAACCTGCGACCGTAGGGGTCGCACTGTTCCAGACTGTAGCGCCTAGAACCGCTCGGCCACCCCGACCGGCTGGCTCGGTGAATCAAGGCCTTCACACCTAGACTACCTCAGTCTCATTGTAGGCAAGTGCCCATGTCATTTAAGAATTCCTATTGATTTTATCAGTAGTCGGCTTAGCAGTTTTAAACCAATAGAATTTTGGCTATATGTTGAGGAACTATTATAGTTTGGCCTCTTGATTTTTATAGCCTCGAGGAGTTTCTGGAAAATCCAAACACACTCATGAAAACATACAAGTTACAATGAAGATAGCGATAGAAGGTTGTTTACCATTTTAGCCGTCTT
This sequence comes from Schistocerca americana, assembly GCF_021461395.2. NCBI lineage: Eukaryota > Metazoa > Arthropoda > Insecta > Orthoptera > Acrididae > Schistocerca > Schistocerca americana. Next base: position 743,717,563 of record NC_060122.1, on the reverse strand, counting down.
AGTAAGATGTAAGAGCGATGGTACAGTTATGCATCAAAATGGTAACGACATGGGAGAGAGAAAATTTTTCTGATTCTTTACAGCTCGGCATTGCTCAAGCACGTGGAAGTATCAAAACGAGCCCACCGCTGCGCGTAAACATTTGGCCACGATCAATCGGTCACCATGAACGCGGTCTAGGGCGCCTTGTCACGGTCCGGAAGGCTTCCCGCGTCGGAGGTTCGAGTCTTCCCACGGGCATCGGTGTGTGTGTTGTCCTTAGATTAAGTAGTGTGTAAGCTTAGGGACCGATGACCTCAACAGTTTGGTCCCATCAAATCTTACCACAAATTAAATTAAATTAATTATCAATAGCGCGTCATCATCACTTCTCTCTGTGAGTGCGAGCAGAATTATAAGACAAGTGTAGACAAACCCGCCTTCGTTACTCCCGTAATGTTATACTGAGGTGACAAATATCGTAGAATACCTCCTAATATGTCTGACCTCGTTTTTCCCGGCGCAGTGCAACAACTCGACGTGGCACGAAATTAACAAATCGTTAGACAGTTATATCTTGGATGTGATATCTCAATATATTCGCAGCACACGCACGGGCCGGACGATCCATTTGTTGTGGGTACCTTCCCATTCTGGTATCCTCTATAATGATGAAGTTGATGCATTAGCCAAACAAGCGGCAACCTTAGGCACCGTCCTGGATCTGCACCTTCCTTATACAGACTACTTACGTGAAGTCAAGGATCACGCAAGACAACAATGCCAGGAAATGTGGAACGTTTCTCAACAGACAAAAGGCGGTTATTACGCAGTGCTACAACCTCGGATTCCTTCACAGCCGTGGTTCATGAGAACACATCTGGACCGATCCACGATTTCTACCATTATAAGACTCCGCTTCAATCATGCCTCTTTCCCACAACATCTACATCGGATCAACGTTTACAGTTCACCAGCATGTGAGTGGGATCCTGAGTCGGAAGCTGATGTCAACCACATCTTATTTATGTGCCCCAAATTTGACCGTGAACGGTTGGTCTTTCTGAAGACATTGCTGAGTATGGGCTACCATCATCCTCAATCAGCTTCTTCTCTTTTGTGTACTAAAGACGTTCGTCTATATAAAGTGATAGTTAACTTCATCAAGAGTACTGGTTACCATCTGTAGGTTTTAATGGTGTACGTAAATTTTAAATATGTCTTGCTGATGAAGATATTTCAGAATTGGTGTGAATTGTAAGCCAAGACACTTTTAATTATTTTCCAATTCAGTTCAATTCAATTTTTAAAACATTATGTGTGATGTCCTTAGGTTAGTTAGGTTTAAGTAGTTCTAAGTTCTAGGGGACTGATGACCTTAGATGTTAAGTCCCATAGTGCTCAGAGCCATTTTTAAAACATTATGTACAAAACTGTACCAGTTAAGCTTTTTATTCTTGTAAATATGCATTTCTGTATTTGTTTATTCAATTATGTGTACATTGTCCCTGTGTGTTGCCGATGGCTAAATTGAGTACACACTCAATGGCCAAATAAACAAAAAAAAAATTCCCTGCAGAAATATTGAGCCATGCTACCTCTGTAACCGTCCACAATAAATTGCGAAAGTGTTGTCAGTGCAGTATTTCGAACACGATCTGACACCTAGATTATGCCCCATAAATGTTCAATGGGATACACGTCAGGTGATCTGGATGACCAGCTCATTCGCTCGAACTGTCCAGAAAGTTCTTCAGACCAGTCGCGAACAGTAGTGACCTAGTCACATGGCTCCACGTGACTTCAAACGCTGTTTAGGAAGTCCATAAATGGATATAACTGGTTTCCAAGTAGCCGACCGTAACTATTTCCACTCAACGATCAGTTCAGCTGGACTAGAGGACCTAAGTCCATTAGATGTAAACACAGCCCACAGCATTATGGAGCCACCACCATCTTCCACAGTGCCTTGTTGACAACTTGGGTCCATGGCTTCAAGGGGTCTGCGCCACGCTTGAATTCCACCATAAGCTCTTACCAACTCATATCTGGACTCAACTGACCAGGCCACTGTTTTCCAATCGTCTATGGTCCAATCAATATGGCCACGAGCCCAGAAGAGCCGCTGCAGGTGATATCGTGCTGTTGGCAAAGGCACTCTCGTCGGTCGTTTGTTACCAAAGCCCATTAACGTCAAATTTACCTGCACTGTCCTAGCGTATTCGTTCGTCGTACGTCCCATATCGATATCAGCGGTTATTTCACGCAGAATAGCTTGTCAGTTATCACTGGCAATTCTACGCAAACACAACTGTTCTTGGTCGTTAATTGAAAGTCGTCAGTCACTGCATTGCCCATGGTGAGAGGTAAGGCCCGAAATTTAGTATTCTCAGCACACTTTTCACTCTGCGGATCTCGGAATATAGAATTCCCTAACGATTTCCGAAATGGAATGTCCCATTCGTCTAGCACCAACTACCATTTCGCGTTCAAAGTCTGTTAATTATCGTCGTGCGGCCATACTCACGTCAGACAACTGAGTACAAATGACAACTCCAGGCATCAACTGCCCTTTTATACCTTCTGTACCTGTTACTGCTGCCATTCGTATACGTGCATGTCGCTATACCACGACTTTTATCGCCTCAGTCTATGCAAGAAGCACTAGGAAGGATGCAACAACACCTATCAGGGGATTGACAAAGCAGTTGATACTGAAACCAACTGATCAAGTGAATACAGCAAAACTGAAGACCCGTGACAACTCGTAATAATCGCGACCAATTTGGTCATTACAGATGGCATCCTACAGAAAAATCAGTCCTCAACGCCATAAATATTCGACACTGCCAGCCTAGAGTCAATCGATTAGTAGGATCGATGCGTTCATGTCGGTTGTACTCGAATCTTGAATTATTATATTCTAATATCTTGTGTGAGATAGCTCCAGGGTTGCTCACACTCTTGCTACCCAACGTGATGACCACTAGCCCGTAGCCAAGGATGTCTAGGAACCAGCCACCAATACTGAAACCGTCACTGATGGGTTGTTCACGAGTCTATCAACGCCGTTCCAGTTTAGGGCACGAACTGTTCTGAAACTTCAGCATCATTGGATCGGCCTACTGACATGTGGGCCAGGACCAGCATGCAATATAACATCAAGGCATGAATCATCGTGGTCCATCTGACTGGGTAACCCAGGCACTGACCTCAGAGGGACAGAGTAGTCTCATCTACAGCAGGCCTGCCAACAGGTGGGCAACCCGCCACACTCTGTGTCACTGGCCTGCGCTTGGGGCTGATGCAGCAGCCTTCGCCAGCCCTGCCTATGGCTTCAGCAGATTGCACTCCGACTCACGAAGCCACCACGGAAGACACGCCGAGATCATTTATTCTGACGAATAAAAGTAGTGATACTTAATCTTGTTATATTGCGTCTGACTACGCAACACAGGTTTCTGTGCCTTCATCCTGGTGAAATAGTAGGGGTATACAGCCCAGGAGTGGACGACTCCGACAAATTCGATGTCAGAGGTGTTCATGCCCAGCAGCAATTGGAATTGGAGCAACATTGGCCAAACCTAAGGCGGACAACGATTCCAGAAGAAGTTCCAACCCGGTACACCAATGTATGTAACAGTTACATAAGTTTGTTCAGAAAAAAAACTACTTGTCCTCAGGAGAACTGTATTATTGCATTCCCCAGAATATGACTTAAAGACTAGAAAGTTGCTTTTAGAACTCCAAGTGAACCAGTTGACTAATCTTAATTTAAAGAGAGTGGCTGGCAAATGTGCTTCGTTCTGGGAGTTGTGAAATTTTTAGTAGTGCATCTTGTGATAAATATATACCTGCGACTTGTACTACATGTAGAAGGTACAGACACCCAGCTGATTATTGCTCAAAGCCTCGTTGAACAATGATTAGGCTTAAAAATTACATGTAATTACCTTGGTTGCAACTGTAGTTATTAGGTTAGTGTTTGGGAGCAGCACTAGTTTGTTCGTGAAAAAAGGAAAAAGTAAATTGCTCAGAGGAGGCACAGATGTGAGCAGCTAGTGCTAGTGATGTAATAACCACTCTTATCGATCAAGTTTCTAAGTTGTCAGAGGACAGTAAACAGGAGAAAGCACATAATAAACAGCTAAATCAGCATTTACAAGCTTTACTGACAGTACAGCAGCCACAATCGTGTTTGAGTGAAATTAAAATGTAGTAAATGATTCTTCCTCATCTACCGATCTTGCAGCCACAAATCTCATAATACCCCGTATTTGTAAACGATCAATTAGCGATGGGCAAGTTAAGTCGCTGGTCAGATGAAAAGTGCTTGCAGATGGCCAAGTTGCATATCACAGGCGAGGCTAAGACCTATATCATGTATCACAAAGTTCTTAACTAGGAGCCAGTACTTTCAGGATTAGCAGAGGGTTTACGGCAGAGGTATATAGTCCAAAGGAATTCAGGTCATATGTGAAGTAAAGCCAGTAGCAAGACGCAATCCGTAGCTCCTGCACGGTAACAATAGTGATGCAATTGATGATAATGCCACTAAAGCAGAGTTACTAGACACGGTTTTCCGAAATCCCTTCAAAAATGAAGAAGAGGCAAAAATTGCAGAATACAAATTAAGAACAACCATGAATAACTTAGAAGTAGATATCGTTGGTGTAGCGAAGCAGCTTAAAACACTTAAGAAAGACTTGGCCTCCGGGCCAAATTGTATACTAGTCGGGATTGTTTAGAGAATGCTGATACAACAGTTCCATACTTAGCAATCATATACAACCGCTTGCCCATAGAATGATCCATCCCCAAAGACTGGAAAGTTTCAGAAGTAACACCAATACCCAAGAAAGGAAATAGGAGTAATCTGCTGAATTACAGACCCCTATCACCAACATCGATTTGCAATAAGATTTTGGAATATATACTATGCCTGAACATTAAGAACTACCTAGAAGAAAAACCCAAATAGCAAACACGGGTTCAGAAAATGTCGTTCTTGTGAAAAATTAGTCCCTCATTCTCTAGAAGTAATCAGTGCTAACGAAAGGGATATCAAATTTATTCCATACTTTTAGACTTTCCCACATGCTACTTCTACTGAAATTGTGTGCCTATGGTGTATCTCTTAGTTGTGTGCTTGTATTCGTGGATTCTTCTGAGAAAGATCACAGTTCGTAGTAACAGTCATCACATAAGACAGAAGTGGTAGTTGGTGTTTCCCAAGGAAGTGTTATAGTCCCTCTGCTGTTCCTGATCTACAAAATGACATGGGAGACAATCTGAGCAGCGCTCTTAGATTGTTTGCAGATGAATCTAGGCCTCGTGGACAAGTCAAGACTGTTTGTAGTAGGCAGAGATAGAATACATTTAGTAGGGAGGACACAGCACAAGTTTAACCTAGGAAACGTATGTTTTCGTTGGCAAATGAAAGTGTTACCAACTGTGGGAAAGAATTTTCTGCAATATGTGAATCTGACTTCCTGGGTTGGGTTGGGTTGTTTGGGGAAGGAGACCAGACAGCGAGGTCATCGGTCTCATCAGGTTAGGGAAGGATGGGGAAGGAAGTCGGCCGTGCCCTTTCAAAGGAACCATCCCGGCATTTGCCTGGAGCGATTTAGGGAAATCACGGAAAACCTAAATCAGGATGGCCGGACGCGGGATTGAACCGTCGTCCTCCCGAATTGACTTTCTGGTTAGGCATCATGCTAAAATCGACCTTTGGCAGCAAATTATTGAACTCAATGACGCACGTTTCAAACGGCGGTAGTATTGCGTACAAAATGTATAAAAGGACAATGCATTGCAGAGCTGCCATTTGTACTCTGGTGATTCATGTGAAAAAGTGTCTGACTTGATTATGGGTGCAAGATGGAAATTAACAGACTTTGGACGTGAAATGGTAGCTGTTTCGAATTGTTAAAGTAGTACCAAATAAACTGTGTACAAATGCGTTAAAAGTAGTTTCGTTTGACAGTACCAGCAGGTACAGGAAAGCTAATTTTGGTTACAGTAGATCTCAATGTCCTACAGCAAGACAACCACTGGCATTTTAGACGAATAGCATTGATGAACAGCATTGTTTTATACGAAGAAGTATAGCAGATACAACGAACGTGAATGGCAAGATTAAGGTGCCAATAAGCCTGGTACATTTTGGAATGGACAAAGTGAGTCCTCAGAAGGGGTTGGTACTAGTTGTGCTAGAAATACTCGGTGAAAAAGAGACAGATAAGTCAATGATAGAGCATAATGATAAGCAAACTGTCAACACATCTGTGTTGAGTAGTCAAGTTAGTCACTTAAAGGCTTAACGATCTGCCAGTCATGGAGTCATTTTAGTGCAGTACAAAGATTTATTTAATTCAAAAGGTCCACTTCTATCCACGCCTATAATAGAGCGTTGAATTCCAAAGGTCAATCACACACCAGTGTGTCTTAAGCAATATAGCTGACTGAAGCACCTCCAGCTGTTGATAGAAAAATAAATAGGTCCGCAGCCTGAAGAAGGTATAATAAAACACAGCGACAGCCCTTGGTCAGGAAGTATAGTAACTGAAATGAAGACGTCATCCAACAAAATGAAGAAATATCGATTCTGTTGTGATTACAGATATTTTAAATGAATGCACAGTAACTGATGCGTATCTACTTCCTAACATAACCAGAACTTTGGAGAACCTGGGACAGTGTAAATTTTTATCCACAATAGATTTAAGGAGTGGCTATCACTAAACTGAAGTATGCCTGGGATATAGGCCTGAAACAGAGTTTACAACACCGTCGGGTCACTACCAATATTGCAAAATACTTGTGACATTGAAGCGCTTGTTAGATAGAGTCCTTCACGATTTGAATGTAAAAAGCGTATGGTCTACTTGGATAACATCATAGTTTTTGCTAAAGATTTAGATGAATACTTACAACACCTAAGGGAAGTATTGAATAGGTTAACGATAATTTGTCTCAGATTCAGCATTGACAAATGTCGTCTTGCATGTTCACAAGTTAATTACCTTGGACAGATCATTAGGCAAGATGAAGTGAGGACAGCCCTTTGTCTCACTGCAGCTGCGTGTGTTTTTCCCGTTTCACAGACAGTAAAACAGTTACAATCACTTCTTCAGTTAGCAAATTAGTAGAAAAAATTCATTAAAGCGTTTGCACAACTCCATAACCACTGACTAGACTACTAAAAAAAAGGGGCTACATTTCACTGAATATCAGAATGTCAAACAGCATTTCAAATTTAAAGGAGATATTAGCGTCAGATCCTTTATTAATTTTTCTTGATATTAGCAAAGAATTTTTACTGTCATAGAATGCATGCAGTACTGCTTCAGGTGCCATTAAACATCAAAAAATAGATGGAAAGGAACATCGAGTGGCGTACGTGTCTCTTCAACTAAATAAGGCTGAACACAACTGTTCAACTACAGAAAAAGAGATGGTAGTTTTAATGTGTGGTATTTCGTATTTCCGTTGTTACTTATAAGGTTGTAAGTTTAAAGTCGTTGAAGTGGTAATTGGAACTAAATGATCCTTCAAGCCAACTTGCAAGAGAGCCACTGAAATTAAGTGAGTTTCAGTATGAGTTAGTTCACAAGACTGGTATTGAGCACGCAAATTTGGACGCACTTAGTAGCAAATTGCAGCTTTACAGATATCTTGATGAAGTCTGACAGACTGGAACAAGGCACAAGCGATGGACAAAGAACGCCAGTTGTACAACAAGCAACCACTGTTTCTTATGCACGAAGATTTACCATGTGGGTCAACTAAATGCAGACTGCATGTACTTGTTCCTTCAGCATTCTGACCCAAAGTGTTATGACAAGTACATGACTATGTACTGTAAGGACATTGAGGTAAAAGAGCTACTGATAGACAAATTACAGAGACACTTTGTAACGCCGGAAATGCATATCCTACTATTTCCATCTATTGTACTATAATTTTTTTCCTTATTTTGTTACCTGAAGATATGAGTTTTCTGCGTCTTTATATACTGTAATTGTTTTACTATTTGTATATATCTATTTATGCATTTATATCGATGTATAATTGGTTTGTTTTGTAAATATTATTTGTATTTTTACGCTGGGTCTCGCCTAGGGAAAACTATGCTATCGAACGATTACATCGATAGGTCGTGTGGAGAACCAAAGTGTTTGGGATCTTTGGTAGTGTTAACTCTGCCGCATGGAGCGCGGGCAGAGGGGGTCTGGCGGGAGTAGGGCAGTGGAGCAGGTGTGTTGTGTGACGCTCCCGCGAGTTACCAGGCTTTCGGGGTTTGGCAGCATGTAATTGCGCTCGACTTTCTCTGATAGTTTCTGACACGACGTCGCGGACGGGAAGCATTAGCTGGTGCACATCAAGAGCCCGTTTCGCCTGGTGACAGTGTCGAGAAGAAGGCCCAACAACATCCAGCTTCTGCAACAGCGACAGCCAACAATGAGTGACTGTCGCCACGTCCCCGATCGACGACTGCAAACCTTCAATCAACCAACAAGGAAGACTAAAAGCACGTAAAGTTTTAGAACTGTATGGCAGACCTCAGCTTTCTGAACTATTCCATCACTAAAATACAGCAATTTAGCATGAACCTTTGTTGCTCATTGTCCCAATTGCATTACCAAGCAGGGCCCTTCCTTTTCCAGAATGAACCAGAGTGTCGTTGAAATTCAAATGCCAGCATTAAAGTAATATCATTCCATTTCATTGCTTTAATTTCAAAGCTCAGTTAAAGTATTCATAGCTGGCTACAATATTTAGATTACACAAACACAAATTAAGAGTGCGAGTTTTATTACCATATTTTAGCTTACCTGTGACTGCAGCTCAGCTTGGTATGTACTAAATTTTACTATTGTTAACTGTTCAGAATCATTTAATTCAAGGTCAAAGTTAAATCTCTTATTTCTAAATTGCGTAGATTCAACCAGCTTTTGAAATGCTTGTTGAGGTAGCCCAAGACTAACCTTATTTTACTGAATTTCGTAGTGCTTCAGAAACAAAGCTCACTATTAGTTTCAGTCACTAAATTAACTTTCAATTTTCTGGTTTTATTAATTCTTGTGCTAAATTTAAGTCAGCGTGTAGCGAAATTTTGTTACTTCTGACAAACATTCAGTTTTCACACAGCATGTGTCAATCTTCAGTTGCCACGTTTTTAGTGCTAATTATATGTGCATTAATCTTTCATTTTCAGTTATTATAGTAGTTGTCCATAGGACTGGCGACTGTAATTTTCCCCAAATCTCAAATATCTAATTAACGCCAATTAATTGTTAACGTAACGATAGCACATTTACTTTCTTTATTAATTTTACCCTTTTCTCAAAATTAATTTTCACCAATTTCATTTGCATTTTTCCTTTCATCTAGGTGTAACCCTTTCCTCCCTCTTTACCGACAGATTAACTTCGGTGACGATTGCTTTTCCCAAATTTCCATTAGGTACACGCGGTTTAATTTCTCACTGTCATTAAGGTCGATAAGTGAGGGGGGCGGTTACAACTTTGGTGGAGAACACGACTTGGTGATATGGGGCAATACAGTAGAACTGCATTCAATGTCTCAATGAATAGACTGTCACCAGAAAATACAGCTACAAAGGTTATCAGAATCGGAGAAGCCATTTCACATGATAGGAATTGGCATTAAGCTACCATTTACTACATGTAACAGGAGTATCAGGGAATAAGTATGCATTATGATTGATCATTTTTCGAAATACCTAGTAATGATAGTAATGCCAGCTTAAAAAACGAGCACTGTAGCTAAATCTGTGGTGAACAACAGGGTACTTAAATTCGGAGTATCATAAACTATATTCTCAGATCAAGGAACCAATTTTATATCTTATCTGATGAACCAGTTATGTCGCCTGTTAAACGTGAAGAAATTGCGTGCTGATATATTTAACTGACAAGCAAATGGTTGAAGTGTGTCCACCATACCATAGCAAAATCCGAATAGCCAACTGTTAGACTGGGATAGGTATCTAAGTTATTTGGTGAGTGTGTATAACTCTAAAATCCACACGTACAAAGTTGTACACAGGCGAAAGATGCCTTCAGCTGCTGATGTGATTCAGCAGAAGTTAGGTACACAAGGCCAACATGTAAAGCAATTCGCAAAAACGTTGAAAGATGTCTTGTAACAGGCAAAACGTGCTAATGCAAAAGCACTGCAACGTCAAGAACGCATTGGATAAGTGAGTTACCTCAATACAGAATAGGGAAATAGGTCCTACTGGTGAACCCTTATACCCAAAAGGGTAAAACTATGGAATTCCTGATGAAGTTTCAAGGACCGAATCAGGTAGTGGAGATGACTTCACCAGTCAGTGTCAAGTTGCAGTTACCGATGAAAACGTTGATAGTGCATGATAATTGGATCAAGCATTTTAAAGGTACCATTAAAGCGTTACCCCAAGTACCATCAAGGACTTAGGGATAAGTAATGGGTTATATGCGTTTAATTTTGTATTGGGTTACCTAAATCAATACTATTTTATTTAGTTTGACATAGTATATTTAGTTTCTATTGGCTACATCTTCATCCTGAGGAAGGGCAGGGATTCATGATTATTCCTCTCTCCTAGGTGGTGTCGAAGATAATGCTGAAACATGTAATCATGAACAAAGTCGTCTTACACGTATGTGGTGCAGAGGTAATTAAGAATCAACCCTTGGAAAACGGTATCTTATTCTGGCAGCAACGGGACGTTCTTCTCACGAACAACAGGTAGTCGCCAAAACATTGATATCTGGGAGGTAAGGAAGGTAGTACGACGGTTACAGGATATGTTTACAGACTTATCTGCAAAAGTAATCAAAGGGGAAATACTAACAGATATACAGAATGAATATCAGGAATTGAAGTTTCCTCCGAGGAGCTGAGGGCTCAATTTCAACAACTGACAGCTACGATTTCTTAGTTACTAGAGCGAAAGAAAAGAGGTTGGTTAGACGCTGGTGGAAAGCTGTTGAAAACAATATTTGGTATGCCAGATAACGAAAATATCATGACTTTAAATAATACACTAAAGATGATACAGGAAACTGCCAGTAACACAGAAACAAATGTAAGTTGGCATGTGGCACAGATCACGAATATGGAACATGAGATGTTCAACATTACAATAACTATGTACAAAATAACAACAACCAAGTTGCAGAACTATGTGGAAGGGACGATGAAAATATTAAACAAAGATTTCAGAGATATAAAGTCATTTTTGAGACTAGGGGAGAAACTAATAGTGACCTTACTACTATATGAACTAGCTAATAGTTTGAGAGATGCCAGAAGAGAAACTGAAAGCGTACAGGAAGCAGTTCACCATGCTGAAGATGGACAGTGAGTATAACACTATCAACACCACAGCAGTTTTTATTTGGATTAAGCAAGTAGGAAAAGAATTTCCAACTGGGTTATGACATGTTGTAGCTCCAGTAAAAACTAATATAGCATTTTTATATCACGTTACTTCGGTTAAGGTCTATTCAGATCAAGCTAGGGTATACACTGATATACAGTTTCCAGTAGTAGTAATGTACAGTTTTCAGAGTGTTTCACAATTCATCTGTATCCAGTGAAATGGAAGCTTATTAATAAGTGAGTACAGATTCAGATAAGCGATGGAGTACTTGTTTCACAACAAAGGATACGCACATTGTTCTGTCAATAACAGATGTTAACAATTCTATCAGGGAGTCAGTACCCACTTGTCCAGTTCAGTTGGTACGAACCAACAAGTGATCATGTGAAATTCACTTACTCCTAGGAAAAATGGAAGCACCTGAATGCAAAAGGGTAGTATTAATGCCCTAACCACATATTCAGGAGGTTGGCAATCAATGGAATTTTTCCGTTCTCACTAGAGAAACTTATGGTTACTTGCTATAACAATTCAACATTTATAGATACGATAAAACCAGAACTGCGACACAATGGATTATTGATTAATGGAACCAGGTGTGACATTGCTGGGAGACAGTTTCACCTTCCTGCTACAATTACAGGAATATGGCCAATGTTGTACTGGCCAGAGAAGCTTCTGTGCGTTATCCATCCAAAACCTAAGCTCCCGGAACAGTACCTTGTTCCCCATTTTGCTACAAACGATGGATGAAGTATTCATTTCGGAGAAAGCACGAATTTCGATAGATCAAATGTTACAGCAAGTATAGCAATATCAAGAGAAACGTGGACGGAATATCATTACGATCAGTGTATCAACCACTACCGTTACTGAGATACTGGCATTTATTTGTGCAGTTCACTTTCGCCAGGACGAAAAATCACTCATGCAAAAGAAGCAACCACTCATGAAATTCCCATTGAATGGATTCGTACCGGCGACTAAGAGATTCTAGAGAACATAATCTACAAAGAAGCAAACAGGGAAGAATATTTTAAACTAGGGTTAGATTTCTGTTGTGATTAAAGTAACCAAAGGTTCAAAGTAAATGTAAATATGTAAGGTAGTTAACTAGCGGACAAGGAAGGAGTAAAATTGGGGACGAATTTTATTGAGATAGGGAAGAGTAAGGGAATGGGAGAGAGATAATGTTTCTAGGTCCCTACAGCCCAGTACTGCTCAAGCACATGGAAGTATCAACATGAGCAAGCTGCTAGACGTAAACATTTCAACAGGGTCAGTAGGTCACCAAGAGTGCGACATCAACACTTCTGTGTGTGAGTGTGAGTAAGCTCAGCAGAAAAGTGTAAGGCAAGCGCTGACCAGACTACGAGTACTTCCTTTACTCTTGCAACACTAACTACCACTATATAGGACGGAAGAACACTTATCAGGGGACTGACGAAGCAGTTATGTACTAAAACAAATTGATTAATCCAATATAGGAAAACTGAAGACCGTTGACAACTCTTACTGAGCGAGAGCGATTCGGTCATTACAAATGACGCCTTGCAGCAAAGCCATTTGTCAACACCATAAATACTCCAACCCACTAGCCTAGTAAGCTGATTCGTAGGATCAATGGCGTTCACGTTGTTTGCACTGGATTATCTGTTTATTATATTGTAGCATGTTGTGTGAGGCTGTTCCAGTATTGGTCGTACTCTTGCTGGCTGATGTGATTACTGCCAATCCAGAGTCACAGACGACTATGAACCAGCAACCAGTACTGAAACCGCCACTGATGGGTAGTCCACAAGTCTACCATTCCAGTTCAGGGCACCAACTTCAGCATGTTCGGGTCAGATGGCCTGCCGAACTGGAGGGCTAGAATCAGCATTTAAAATGACATCCAATATTAAGATCCATCTATTCAATACAGACACTCATCTGAGCAGGACAGAGCCCTCTCAGGACGGCATATGAGCCAAACACACATGCGCCTCATTTACCTCATCTGCAGCAGACCTGCTGATGGGAAGCACCTTCCAAACCAACGGGTGGGCAACCCCACACATTCTGGGTTACTGACCTGCGCTCTAGGCTGATGAAACCATCTTCGTCAGCACTGTGTCTACCTCTGAATTCTATAGATTCCACTCAAGCTTACGAAGCCACCAGCCACCGTGGAAGACGCAACGACTAAATCTTTTCTAAGGATTAAAAGAAATAATACTTATCTTGTTTTATTTCTGACGGTGCTACACAGGTTCCTCGGCAACAGAAGGGGTTTCCTGACTGAGTGTGGGCGACCACAGAAGTACACTTGGACGTTTGGTGTTCCGAAAGCCAGTTCACACAGATCTGTATCTACAGGCTACTGGTCGCATCCGCCAGCATAAACAATGGGCTTTCTGAAGACTTGGATACACCAACCGCGTACCATATCAGATACCAATAACCTGCCAGCAAAATTGTAGCACCTGCAAACTGTTCACCTGGAAAATGGTTATTCATCTCACAGATACAGCGGCCGCTACATACATACAAGCGGGACAACAACGAAGAGGATGATGTCTCCAAGACGACAGCCTACCTGCCGTATATTCGAAATATTTTCGTGAAAATAGGCAGAGTGTTTCGATACCAGAAGGCTACAGTGATCTTTCGTCCCCAAACAAAATATCGGCGCTTTTGGCATCGATCAAATAAGACTAATAGCTATGCAGAGAGGTATTTCGAAGAATCCATGCCACTGCAGAAGATCAGAATCTAGTGCCGATTTAGTGGTTCTATGGTAATGCTTCCAAGTAAAATCTTCGTACATTTGACGATGTTATGATAATTTGGTTTTAGTGAACTTCATCGTCTGCAAACATAAGGTTGGAAAACAGTATTAGTTTTCATTTTTGTATACAATTAATACGTTGCAATTTAGCCTGCCATTATTAAAAGACATTACAGTGACATTCATAAAATTGTGGTTAATAGATATAATTATTATGCACGTACTATAAGAATTTACAGGGTGTTACAAAAAGGTACGGCCAAACTTTCAGGAAACATTCCTCACACACAAAGAAAGAAAATATGTTATGTGGACATGTGTCCGGAAACGCTTACTTTCCATGTTAGAGCTCATTTTATTACTTCTCTTCAAATCACATTAATCGTGGAATGGAAACACACAGCAACAGAACGTACCAGCGTGACTTCAAACACTTTGTTACAGGAAATGTTCAAAATGTCCTCCGTTGGCGAAGATACATGCATCCACCCTCCGTCGCATGGAATCCCTGATGCGCTGACGCAGCCCTGGAGAATGGCGTATTGTATCACACCCGTCCACAATACGAGCACGAAGAGTCTCTACATTTGGTACCGGGGTTGCGTAGACAAGAGCTTTCAAATGCTCCCATAAATGAAAGTCAAGAGGGTTGAGATCAGGAGAGCGTGGAGAATTGGTCCGCCTCTACCAATCCATCAGTCACCGAATCTGTTGTTGAGAAACGTATGAACACTTAGACTGAAATGTGCAGGAGCTCCATCGTGCATGAACCACATATTGTGTCGTACTTGTAAAGGCACATGTTCTAGCAGCACAGGCAGAGTATCCCGTATGAAATCATGATAACGTGCTCCATTGAGCGTAGGTGGAAGAACATGGGGCCCAATCAAGACATCACCAACAATGCCTGCCCAAACGTTCACAGAAAATCTGTGTTGATGACGTGATTGCACAATTGCGTGCGGATTCTCGTCAGCCCACACATGTTGACTGTGAAAATTTACAATTTGATCACGTTGTAATGAAGCCTCATCCGTAAAGAGAACATTTGCACTGAAATGAGGATTGACACATTGTTGGATGAACCATTCGCAGAAGTGTACCCGTGGAGGCCAATCAGCTGCTGATAGTGCCTGCACACGCTGTACATGGTACAGAAACAACTGGTTCTCCCGTAGCACTCTCCATACAGTGACGTATTCAACGTTACCTTGTACAGAAGCAACTTCTCTGACGCTGACATTAAGGTTATCGTCAACTGCACGAAGAATTGCCTCGTCCATTGCAGATGTCCTCGTCGTTCTAGGTCTTCCCCAGTCGCGAGTCATAGGCTGGAATGTTCCGTGCTCCCTAAGACGCCGATCAATTGCTTCGAACGTCTTCCTGTCGGGACACCTTCGTTCTGGATATCTGTCTCGATACAAACGTACCGCGTGACGGCTATTTCCCCGTGCTAATCCATACATCAAATGGGCATCTGCCAACTCCGCATTTGTAAGCATTGCACTGACTGCAAACCCACGTTCGTGATGAACACTAACCTGTTGATGCTACGTACTGATGTGCTTGATGCTAGTACTGTACAGCAATGAGTCGCATGTCAACACAAGCACCGAAGTCAACATTACCTTCCTTCAATTGGGCCAACTGGCGGTGAATCGAGGAAGTACAGTACATACTGACGAAACTAAAACGAGCTCTAACATGGAAATAAGCGTTTCCGGACACATGTCCACATAACATATTCTCTTTATTTGTGTGTGAGGAATGTTTCCTGAAAGTTTGACCGTACCTTTTTGTAACACCCTGAATATGCGTTTATATATACCGAATTGAAGATCTGTTGCGTCTGCAATAATTTTATGAGAGAGATACTGAGTGTCCAGCAAACGAGTCTGATTTCAAAATTAAATATCCCGAAAATTAAGATCAATAAACAAGTGCAGCAAGCGGTGAGAGCTGTAAGAATTTATACAGAAGTTTCGAAATAGTTCGAAAAGCTGCAGATGGTACTGTACGCTGTGTAGCTCGTACAATGTAGTTAAACCCGTCCTCTGCAAGCGATCTTTGCAATTATATCAAATCTTTTCGAAATGTCCACCATTTGCTGCATTGAGATGGTGCAAGCAAACAATGAAATTTGCCATCCCATCCTGTAGTGTCTCACCGAAAACGGATTCAGATGCCACACAGATGGCCGATTCAAGCTCGTCCAGCATGTTGGGATAGTTGCAGTAGACAGTGTCTTTCAATGTGCCCCACCAAAAGTGGTCACACGGAGTCAGATCGAGCAAATATGGACTCCAATCCACCCCTACGCCAGTAAATTTGCAGTAATCAAACGCAATGACTCTATTCATCACGGAAGCGAAACACTCGATCAGTGCCTTGTGTATGAACCACTCGGTGCCTGGTCGATCCTTCGACGCTAGCTGTATGGCAAAAAATTGTCCCAAAATTACAACGTAACGTTCGCTTGTGATTATTTCTAGCATGGAAAAGGGTTCGATAATCCCTCTGCTGCATACCGCACCCTAAACAGTGACTTTGGTAGAGCACAGTGGTTTCGCTTCAATCCAATAAGGATTTTCGAACCCCAAAATCGCCAGTTGTGTTTATTCACGACTCCATTCAGGTGGCAGTGTGTTTCATCTGTGAATCAGATACAGCCAACATCAAATCCTTCATTATCAGTCATTGTCAGAATCTGGTTCGCAAAGTCATCCCTGTGTCACACAGCTATGACAGGTGTGGGCTGGTGGCTTTCGATTTTGAATGGAAACATGTGTAGGTTCTGTTTCAGTATTTTCTCCGTGCTGGAACGCTTCAAACTAGTCTCTGCTGCAATTCTCCGAACGGATTTCTTTGGATTTTGCTGAGTACTTCCAGATATCGTGGCGACATTTTCAGGAGTCACTATAGTTTTCATGGGGCAAACATTCTCCTCTGTATCATCAGCCACTCTGCCTGTCCGTTGGAATTTGGCGAGGAGCTTGGGAATGGTTTTCGCATCGGGTCCTTTTGGAACGTTAAATCGTGATTAGGAACTTCCCCATGTCGACGTAGGACTGTGTTCTAACTTGTAGTATTCCAGTACCTGAAAACGTGTTGTTCAATGGAATGCACCATTTCATCCTCTTCCTTCGGCACGATAAACTCCTTTCCACGATGGAACTGATCGCTCTGAGCTGCGTTGCACTATTTATATCTATACGCCTAAGTATTTATATTATAGCGCCATCTTTTAAGATCTTTTCGAACTATTTCGAAACTTCTATATAACTTCCGCATATAATTTTTACAACTCATAATATACATACCATTTGTTCCACTCGTCTACTGATCTTAGTTTTCGAGATATTTAATTTTGAAATCGGAGACTTTTTCGCTCGACATCCCGTATGTTACCCGCCATTCAAAGGGTATTTGAATCGTAATACAGATAACTGTACCTCTGAATAAAAATACGAATATTTTCCATAAAACAATGGCTGGCATATCAAAATAATTGTGGAAGGTACAGTTACGTATATTTACTGTAGCATCAACTATTACTACAAAAACTAGAGCCCAAAATTAAAGAAAGGAAATAGGAGTAACCCATTGAATTACAGACCCATATCACTGACCTCACTTTGCAGTAGGATTTTGGAGCATATACTGTACTCGAACATAATGAATCACGCCGCGCGGGATTAGCCGAGCGGTCTCGGGCGTTGCAGTCATGGACTGTGCGGCTGGTCCCGGCGGAGGTTCGAGTCCTCCCTCGGGTATGGGTGTGTGTGTTTGTCCTTAGGATAATTTAGGTTAAGTAGTGTGTAAGCTTAGGGACTGATGACCTTAGCAGTTAAGTCCCATAAGATTTCACACACATTTTTATAATGAATCACCTCGAAGAAAATGACTTATTGACACACAACCAACACGGATTTAGAAAATATCATTCTTGTGCAACGCAGCTAGTAATGCTGTCGACAAGGGATATCAGATCGATTCCATATTCGTAGATTTCCAGAAAGCTTTTGATACAGTTCCTCACAACCGACTATCAATCAAATTGCGAGCATATGGAGTATCGTCTCAGTTGTGTGACTGGATTCGTGATTTCCTCTCAGAGAGGTCACAGTTCGTAGTGATTCGGTAAATGTCGAGTAGAACTAAAGCGATATCTGGCGTTCCGCAAGGTAGAGTCATAGGCCCTCTGCTGTTCCTGATTCACATAAATGATGTAGGTGACAATCTGAGCAGCCCCCTTAAACTGTTTGCAGATGACGCTCTAATTTACCGTCTAGTAAAATCATCAGACGATCAATTCCAGTTACAAAATGATCTAGATAGAATTTCTGTATGGTGCGAAAAGTGGCAATTGGCTCTAAATAAAGAAAAGTGCGAGGTCATCCGCATGAGCACTAAAAGAAATCCGATAAATTTTGGGTATACGATAATCGCACAAATCTAAGGGCTATCAGTTCAACTAAATACCTAGGAATTACAATTACTAGCAACTTAAATTGGAAAGACCACATAGATAATACTGTGGGGAAGGCGAAACAAAGACTGCGCTTTGTTGGCAGAACACTTAGAAGATGCGACAAACCCACTAAAGAGACAGGTAACATTACACTTGTCGACCCTCTGCTGTAATATTGCTGCGCGGTGTGGAATCCTTACCAGGGAGGATTGTAGGAGGACATCGAAAAAGTGCAAAGAAGGGCAGCTCGTTTCGTGTTATCACGCAATAGGGGTGAGAGTTTCACTGATATGATACGCGAATTGGGGTGGCAGTCACTGAAACAAAGGCCGTTTTCTTTGCGGCGAGATCTGTTTATGAAATTTCAATCACCAACTTTCTCTTCCGAACGAGAAAATATTTTGTTGACACCCACCTACGTAGGGAGAAATGATCATCATAATAAAATAAAATAAATCAGAGCTCGAACGGAAGGATTTAGGTGTTCCTTTTTCCCACGCGCCATTCGAGAGTGGAATGGTAGAGAAGTAGTATGAAAATGGTTCGATGAACCCTCTGCCAGGCACTTAAGTGTGAATTGCAGAGCAACCATGCAGATGTAGATGTAGATTAATGTTTAAGCCTAATTATATGTTTGAGAAACTCCGAAACTCAGGCAATAATTATAGGACGAACCACCTACATCTTTTGTCTTCATAACTTCTACATTATCATTTACGACTGTCATATCCATTTAACGAACACACTAAAATATCTTGGACTAACCCTCGACCGACAACAAACGTGGAAACCTCACCCACTAACCATTCAGCAGAAAGTCCACATTAGACTAAACCTACTAATAGGCCGAATATGGGGATTACACCCCTCCACTACTCTCCACACTTACGATACTTGCTTGATCCGGCCCATCCTCTGCTATACAAATGTTGCGTGTATCTCTTATCCACCCAAGTTCTATAAGCCACTCCAAATCCTCTTGAAATCCATGCACTCCGTCTCGCTTTCCGTATCCGTTTACCTTCCCCCCAGGTGGATCCTCTACCATCTCATCAAATTCCCACCTTTCCTCACCCACACCGAACACCATCGCATCTCGTATACTATCCACAAACCGGATTTCAATAACTTCGGCGTTTCCCTCTGATCATCAAACCTTATATGCTGCCGCACCTTGACAAACACATGACTCCGCCACTGCACCTATACATACTCCACATCCTATCTCAACGCAACTTCACCCAACTCCCTCTCCAAGACAATGACCTCTCCCCTGTTATTTATCTCTCTTGCCAACTTTAACTCTGTCCACCTATCGCACTCCACATCAGGGCTCTTCTCTCTTTTTCCGTCTCCATCTAACTTTATCCATTTACTCTTATTACCACTACCCTGCACACACACAGACACACACACACACACACACACACACACACACACACACACCCACACACACCAAGCTTCTCCTCGCGCACTGTCTTTCCCACCGCCTGTATTTACACTATCCATCCCAACCCCTACATTCATCTCCATAGTTTTCCTACCTAACTGACCCGAACCTTCTCAACCTGAACCCCTCAGCACTATGGAACATATTCTTTCCTCCCATAATACTTGTCACCCAGCACAGAGCCTTCAGATTTTAATTGAAACAGCTGTGCCCCAATGTTTTTTCATAGAAAATATCACCACTCTGCAATTGTGGATTTTAAATTGTGTATGTTTTTCGTCCTTTTAGCTGTCCATTCTTAATCTTTTTAATTTAGAAACGAAAACGAGCCCTGACATTTTTTTTTCCTTTCATCTTTGTTGTATTTTTAAGAACACTCTTGTGTCATATGTGATCTAAGGCTTTTCCGGCGAATGTACTGTATCCAAGGTTCTCGGGTGTCCAGCCGGATCTGATCGTCGAAGTGCCGCTATATTTCGGCGAATAACCGTTCCGCCATCATCAGGTGGTGCTGATGGAATGATCTGTCTGCGCTGTGTCCGTGGTTCTGATGAACAGAACTTGCCAGTGGAACTCAAACACCTGGAGACCGTGTTCCGCAAGAATGGGTATGGCAACCGCCAAATCCAAAGGGCCTTCCGACAACAGAAGTGCAGCGAGAACCGAGATGAAGAACGACCCGAAGAAGAGAAGCAAGCTCGGACCTTTGTGCTGTTTGCTGGCCACGTGTCGTCAAAAATAGGGAGACTGTTAAGGCGCACAAGATTGACACAGTCTTCCGACCACCAGCAAAGATTCGTGACCTACTAGGAACGGCAAAAGATGACGTAGGCCTTAAGAAAGCGGGCGTATACAAAATCGCGTGCGGCTGTGGCAAATCCTACATCGGCCAAACAGTTCGCACGGTAGAGGACCGATGCCAGGAACAGGAACGTCACACCCGCTTACGCCAACCCAGTCATTCGGCCTTAGCAGAACACTGCATTGAAACCGGACACACACCGAAATTCGAAGAGAAAAAGAACCTGACGGCCACAAGTGCCTACTGGTACAGTATCTACAAGGAGGCCATAGAAATTCGCGTAACAGATAACCTCATCAACAGGGACACCGGGTTTCAACTTAGCAAGGCCTGGAAACCATTATTGAACACCATCAAAGAGCAACGGCGCGAGCGGACGCGAGATCCTTCCGCCACAGCGGACGGAGATGAACTGCGCCTACCACCGGGCGTGGCTGCAACTACCCCCCCCCCCCCCCCCCCCCCGCCCGCCACACGCGGCGCTCCGCCGGCCGTCCGCGCTGGGGTACGACTCGGCGGGACCCCGCAGACATAAATACCACGGACACAGCGCAAACAGATCATTCCATCAGCACCACCCGATGATGGCGGAACGGTTATTCGCCGAAATATCGTGGAACTTCGACGATCGGATCCGGCTGGACACCCGAGAACCTTGGATTCAACACTCTTGTGTGTATATTTTTCGTCCTTTTGGCTGTTCGTTCTTAATCTTTTAAATTTAGAAACGAAAATCAGTTCTCACATTTTTTTTCTTTCATCTTTGTTGTATTTTTAAGAGCACCATTGCCTGGAGATTGGAATATTGTACCACTGACAGCCCCCACCCCCCGCCCCGTGGTATGAAATAACAATAAAGAAAGGAAGCATCAGAGAGGTTAATTTTAGGTGCGAAGTAGTACGGTAGTCTCCTCGTGCTGTGACTCGCCCGCGCTCCTCGCTCCCCGCCGGCGCCGCCCCGCCAGTAGCTGGCAGTTTTTCGCGCCCCGCGGCAGCTCTCGCGCTCCCAGAAGTGGACGCGCCTCGCCGCCGGCCTGTAGTGTTCTCGTTGCCCCGTCCCGGCCAACTGCAGCTCCGACTCCTCGCCCGGAGCTGCGCCCGACACGCTAATTATGCCCGTAATTAAATTTTCCTCTGATTTATTGTGCGGTGACGCCGACCGTCGCGCGCAGGCGGGCCACTTTCTCTGCGCACCGCGGTGACGTCACAGCCTCCGCCTCGGCCGCCGCCGCTTTCCCCCTGTTCCTCGCAGGTGTTATTTCACACTGAAACCGAAACCAGCTCCACGACCTTTCAAATTCTCGCCGTGATGAGACACGAGCTCTCTATCGACCCTGAGGCACTGTTCAGTCGGCGATAAACCGAGAGAGTGATCTGTTCTCACGTCTGCAGAAAGATGTCGTTCCCAGTTCTACTGACGATGAATCTCTGTGCCATATTAAAACTAAAAGAAGCAACCATTTCCAAAGTAAACAAAACTTTCTAGAGCACGGTGAATGGGCGTGGTGACGGGATGGCCAGGCCTCGGCTGTCGACCGCTGCCCCACCCGCCGCGCAAAGTTGGAAATCCGATTTCGAGTTCCAGTCCGGCGCAAATTTCCAGTGTCGTCATTCCCCTGTACAACTACATGCATGCACATCCGATGGAACAGACACTGCAGCGACTACAACTGCTATGAAATACAGGGTGTCCGAAAAGACTTTCCCTGATTACATAAATTGATAACTCAGGCTAGAAGTAAGATACAAATATGAAACTTGTGTCGAATTGTTTACAACTATCAAAGTTTTTTTTCTGTTTTAGGTTCGTAGTACGTAAGTAGTGGATGAGATGCAGTGCCCAAGAAGCCACGTTAACCAATCAGGAGAAGGCACAGTGTGTCCTGTGGTACCATGAGACACGATCACCAACCACAGTGCAGAGACACTTCCAGACAACATTTGGAAGGAATCCACCTGATGTCAAGATCATTAAACCCTGGTATGAGAAGTTCAAGAACCTTCCGAGGTCTGGTCGACCAAGAACCTCAGCAGACAGGGTGGAAGCTGAAACGAAGTCTTTTCTGCGAAGGCCGAAGAAATCGGTGCGCAGGACCTCACGTGAATTACAGATGCCAAAAAGCTCTCTCCATGACATTTTACACAAACGTTTATTGTTTCGTGCGTACAAAGTGCAAATCGTTCAGGCCCTGTTGCCCAATGACAGTACACGTCGATATGACTTTGCGGTCGAAATGCTATCACGTATTGAGGACGATGATGGTTATCTCAGACGAACTGCCTTTTCCGAAGAAGCGACCTTTTTTGTCAGTGGAGTAGTGAATCGCCATAATGTGCGCATTTGGGGATCACAACCCCCTGGCGAGGTCATGGAGCGCACCAGTGGCAGTCCAAAGGTGAATGTTTGGTGCGCGCTATTGCACGATTGAATTATCGGGCCATTCTTCTTCGCTGAGGCTACCATCACATCTGCAGTGTGTCTGGACATGTTGCAACTGTATGCTGTTCCTGAGCTGCTTCAGTATCACCCCGATGTCTTGTTTCAGCAAGACGGTGCACCGCCTCATTGGGGTTTGGACGTCCGTGGCTATCTCGATATGACCTTTCCTGGCCGATGGATTGGTCGTGATGGGCCAACGGTTTGGCCTCCACGCGCTCCTGAAGTAACCCCATTAGACTTCTTTTTATGGGGTTATGTCAAGGACGAGGTCTACCGAACATGTGTACCAGATCCTGAAACCCTGCGGCAACGGATAACCACAGTCGTTGAATCGAGCCCTCCAGTGATGTTGGCTAATGTGTGGACGGAAATTGAATATCGCCTGGATGTGCTACGTGATACCAAGGGTGCTCATGTGGAAGTTTACTGATGTGTGAAAAAAAACTTTGATAGTTTGTAAACAATTAGACACCAGTTTCATATTTGTGTCTTACTTCTAGCCTGAGTTATCAATTTATGTAATCAGGGAAAGACTTTTCGGACATCCTGCGCATGAAATGTATTTGCAGGTGAGAATATGGATTGTTTTTATTTTCTTTGTTTATTTAAAAAAAGGCCCTACGACTGCCGTAACGAGTGTCCAAATCGTTGGCTCCTCTGTCGGTAGGGTTGCACCCGTATTCAGTCCGCAGCGGATCAATATGCTCCAAGAATCTTCATGAGTAACCACGTTGAGCCGTGCGCGGTACATGTTCACGCCATTTATTGTTTGTCGTCTTCTATTACGGTACTGCCGCCTCGTTTTCTTATTCCATTTACTGGCGTCACTAACTTCCTGCCTTACTTGTCCGTGAGCGGCAGCAGAAGTGCGTATCGATAAGTGCCCTGTCGTACCATCTATGTAGCGAGCGATAGTATTTCCGGGTCGTCGTGTGTCTGCCAGTCAGTTGGAGATGCCAGCCGCAGTGAAGTCGAGGACAGGGCGCCGTTGAGCCACCGACAGCCAGTGTTCGCCGACCGCTGGCGACACACATGAACTTTCCGACGGTGGGAGATTGCAGTGGGACGACCGTTGGTTGATCGTTCGGTTGGTCATCTCATCGGCCAACGCATATTTCGTCCTTTCACCGTTTCCGCGCCTGGGGGTTGGTCGGTTGGCGTGGAGCAGCAAGGGAATCTCCGCGGCGTGTTGTTTGGCCGGGCCTGCTCGCAGCCTCTATGTAGTGTCGGGGTGTGTGATGCTGTTCCCATTGCTACGAGGCTGGTGGCTCACCAATCCTGGACATGAATGTAGAGTTTTGACTTAATCTACCAGCAAGTCACGACTGTCCACATAGTGTCGTTTGGAGTTCGTTGTCGGCTGTTGGGATATTCCTGAGAGCAACAAAGTGTGTTTTCAAGTTGCCAAATTTTATCCACCCTCCGATGGAGTTTAGCTGCACTTGGTTGTTTGAAGTGCACCAGCGGAACCTTCTGCCTTGTGGCCGTTAACGTTCCAGTTACTTGCCCTGGCCGTTGACGTAAATTCAGACAGCGTATTTTCCTCATCACGTTGTCGCTGTCCAGCAAGGTGTGCAGTTTGACAGTTCAATGTATAATTGGTTGTGGGCGCCAATACCTTCTACATTGTTCCATTGAACTCTGTGTTGTGTGCTGGTCGGTTGAAGTGGAGGTTATCTTGTCGGTGGGTCCATTGACTGTCTGTCGGTTGGATTGTCGTCGGATCGACAATGGTTGGGCCGACTACCTGTCTCACTTAAGCGAGCGTTAGTGTTTGAACTCCAGTCCGGCCCTCGGAACTTCTGAGCGCCCTTGGGTGTACTGCCTTTTCTTGTTTGTTCCTGTTGTTTGTATGGCTTCTAGCCGATTTTTAGATTAAGGTTGTTTTGCCCTTAAGGCGTCAGATGGCTTGGGCCTTCAGCCTAATTTAAGAATTGTTTTACGTGGAGCCTTTGGCATTTTTAAAATTAATGGTATTGAGCATTAAGTGTTGGGCCTTCAGCCGATTTTGAATTTAAGTTGTTTGCTCTTAAAGTGTCAGATTCTTTGGGCCTTCAGCCTAATTAAGGAACTGTTTTAATATAAGGCTTCGACTTTTAAATTTCTGGTTTTGGTTGAGCTTTAAGTTATTGGCTTTCAGCCGTTTTTAAATTAATGTGGTCTTGCCCTTAAGGCATGAGATTGTACGGCGCATTCAGCCGCTAATTAAGTTCCAAAATTAAAGCTCTGTTTTTTTTTTAAATTCTTGGCTCTTGTAATGTTTGATCAAATAAAAGGTTGTATGTTCGAGTGTAACTGACAGCCGCTTACTTTGGCCCCTTTCCACAACTTAAACTACCTGTCCTGTCCTGCGGGTTTAGCAGGGCGTCTCACACGTCTCATGTCCGGAACGTCCCAATGAACAGGAGGGTCCGCAGATGAAGCATCTAAATAATTAGCGAAGTAGGTCCTATATTTTGGATGGAGGCTGATACCGCATGTGCCGACATCAGTAAGAGCCCAAAAGTTGAGGGTGCTTTTGTGTGCATCACGTATGTAGTAAAGGGTCGTAGTTTTCAGTCAATTAACGGCATTCATCCTGGCTCACGGAAAATTATACTCTGTCGGGAAGCAGTATATCGACAGGGGAGATAGACTCTGGCAGTCGTCGCAAGAGTAATGCCCAGCGTGCGATGCGTGAGCCGATCGCGTCACAATTCAGGCGCTGCGATCGGAATCAAGGAATGAGCTGAGCCGTGGTGCGACTTTTCTGGATATCAAGTCTTTGGCAAGACACTATCGATTACCCGGCTGTACTAGGATCTTTGCCCTGCGGTGATCTCGCGGGTGTTTCGCACTCCCGGCAGTTGGTGTTGAACTCGCTACGGGGCGCAAGAACGTGCTTGAGTGGACGAAAGACGAAATCACGCGTGCTCGGCCAGCAGCGGCACGCCGGGCCTACGTCGTAAGACGGTAGTGAGTTTGTTGTGGACCTGCCTGGTGTCAACTCCGGACACTGTTCGTCGAATTCCCTTGGTGCCCGTTTTCTCGGAGACACCCATTCTTGGAGACCATCTCGAATGACGCTCTCCATCAAAGGTGTAAGTGATTTTGGTGCCTTCGTTTCGTTGAACCATTTGCGTTGCAGCCACTGTACTTGTTGCTTGGTTGCCTTAACGTACGCGCTGTTGAAGTAAGAGCAGCCGGCAAAGTGTGTGACCGCACGGAGACCAGCAGTTACTACTTCCTTTTCAAAATCTACCGGTTGGATTACTATTAGGAAGCTGATTAGCGCGAAGGTGTGTGTGTTATATTTTTTGGCTTTTGGGACAGAATTCAAAAGTTTATGTATTGTCTGTGTGAGATTTTCAGCGTATTTTGATTTCCATCAAGTCGACGTCCCTTATATATTGCTGTAAAATTTGGGTCACTTATATACGTGCATTTATTTGAAAGCACTGACTCAGTTAGTAGTAAAGACTCGTATTTTGTAAAGCTACTCATTTATACGCAGTTCCTTTACATACGCGCATTTATTTGAATGCACTCACTCAGTATTAGAGCAATTGCTTCTTCATTTGTATTGTTATTTACTGATCTCTTAACTTATATTAGTTGATCTTTGTTGGTGTTTGCCGTGTCTTCTGCGGTCTGTTTGTGTTTCAGTTTCCTGCGAGTTGGGGTGTGTGGGAGCGGCACAGAAGCTGTGACGTGCCATCTAATGGGAAGTGACTCCCGGCTGGGCCCCGGCGTTTAGGTGTTGTTTTGGATGGCTGGTCTGCTGCTTCCGGCATTTAAAGTTGTCACCTTTTGCCCAGGGCAGCCTGGCGTCACTCCCCGCTTGGTAAACATTTAACGTGTTTAATGTATATTTAAAGAAAAAAGGTTTTTTAATTTGCTTGGGAATGAATGTAGTTAATTGGCAACTTGTTCTGCTGCTTGTGTTATTTGGGTTCTTAGTGAACTGGTATGCGTTTCATAAATCACAGTCAAATTGCAAATTACTGCTATTTAAAAAAGAATTATCTGTGTCACATTCCTTTAAATCACCTCCAGGATGTAATTTATTGATCCTTTAACAATTGAAATCTTTGTGGATCATCTCTTTAAGTCAGTCTTGGTAATTATAATTTACTGCTTTGCTTGAGAAGCAAGCTATCTGTGATTTTGGTATTGTCTTAAAGATGGCCACGTGTTGATTGTCTCTTAGCTGTTTTATAAATATTGTCTTGAATAAATTGTTAATTTATTGTTTTGGTAGTTGTTGTGCTTAAGGTGTCACATTATAGGGGCCTTGACCTTCCATGCTAAGTGTACCCCTCAACCCGACTTCCTCAGTCACGTGAGCATCACGGACACAAGGGGTCGTCCGCCAGATGAATGGAGTGTAGACGCTGGCGAGTAGCGAACTTCCCGTTAACAGCCACGTACCACAACGAACGCACCGACGTAGGCAGAAAATGTGCGTGTACCGCACGCCACAGCTTGTGCCAGCCAGCTTCGGGTTGCCGTTGCGTGACCGTATTGGTGGATTGTTACGGCTATCCTTGCACGACTCAGAACTAGATCCAAAGTTCCATATGTCGTCGTTCGTGCTGTACAACCTGTACTCGTACACACATTCTGTCATTAACCTACAAGGGAGGACATTTTAATTGAAAGTCGCTGCCTGGTATCGGCTGATAAGTAACAACACACGCACTCCAATATCATAATTATTCTCCAATACCAATCAGCGACTTCCAATTAAAATGTCCTCCCCTGTACGTTAACGACACAATGTGCTTATACGAGTACAAGTTGTGACGCGCGAACGACTTAATATGGGTTAAACGGATAGAAACTGCGTTTTTTAAAGTAGGGACACCAATTTTTATTACATATTCGTGTAGTACGTAAAGAAATATGAATGTTTCAGTTGGACCACTTTTTTCGCTTTGTGATAGATGGCACTATAATAGTCACAAACATATGGCTCACAATTTTAGACGAACAGTTGGAACAGGTAGGTTTTTTAAGTTGAAATACGGAACGTAGGTGCGTTTGAATATTTTATTTCGGTTGTTCTAAAGTGATACATGTACCTTTGTGAAATTATCATTTCTGAGAACGCATGCTGTTACAGCGAGATTACCTGTAAATACCATGTTAATGCAATAAATGCTCAAAATGATGTCCGTCAACCTCAGTCCATTTGGCAACACGTGTAACGACATACCTCTCAACAGCGAGTAGTTCGCCATCCGTAATGTTCGCACATGCATTGACAGTGCGCTGACGCATGTTGTCAGGCGTTGTCGGTGGATCACGATAGCAATATCCTTCAACTTTCCCCCCAGAAAGAAATCCGGGGACGTCAGATCCGGTGTACGTGAGGGCCATGGTATGCTGCTTCGACGACCAATCCACCTGTCATGAAACACGCTATTCAATACCGCTTCTACCGCACGCGAGCTATGAGCCGGACATCCATCGTGTTGGAAGTACATCGCCATTCTGTCATGCAGTGAAACATCTTGTAGTAACGTCGGTAGAACATTACGTAGGAAATCAGCATACAGTGCACCATTTAGATTGCCATCGATAAAATGAGAGCCAATTAACCTTCCTCTCATAATGCCGCACCATACATTAACCCGCCAAGGTCGCTGATGTTCCACTTGTCGCAGCCATCGTGGATTTTCCGTATGTCGGTTTACGTTACCGCTGTTGGTGAATTACGCTTCGTCGCTAAGTAGAACGCGTGGGAAAAATCTGTCATCGTCCCGTAATTTCTCTTGTGTTCAGTGGCAGAACTGTATACGACGGTGAAAGTCGTCGCCATGCAATTCCTGGTGCATAGAAATACGGTGCGGGTGCAATCGATGTTGATGTAGCGTTCACAACACCGACGTTTTTGAGTTTCAATATTCTCGCGCAATTTGTCTGCTACTGATGTGCGGATTAGCCGCGACAGCAGCTAAAACACCTACTTGGGCATCATCATTTGTTGCAGGTCGTGGTTGACGTTTCACATGTGGCTGAACACTTCCTGTTTCCTTAAATAACGTAACTATCCGGCGAACGGTCCGGACACTTGGATGATGTCGTCCAGGATACCGAGCAGCACACATAGCACACGTCCGTTGGGCATATTGATCACAATAGCCATACATCAACGCGATATCGACCTTTTCCGCAATTGGTAAGCGATCCATTTTAAGACGGGTAATGTATCACGAAGCAAATACCGTCCACACTGGTGGAATGTGACGTTATACCAAGTACTTATACGTTTCTGACTATTACAGGGCCATCTATCACAAAGCGAAAAAAGTGGTCCAACTAAAACATTCATATTCCTTTAGATACTACACGAATATGTAAAAAAAATGGGGGTTTCTATTTTTAAAGAAACGCAGTTGATATCCGTTTGCCCTATGGCAGCGCCAACTAGCGGGCCAACCATAGCGCCATCTGGTTTCCCTCTTCAAGCTAGACGAGTTTCGTTCTTTGTGGTTTTTTCGTTTGATGCTTATTTCGTGAGGTATTTGGCCCGGTCACGACCAATGTAACACCCTGTATGTGGAAGTTTGGGTCTGGGCATTAGTCGTGCGAAACCGGTTAAGACGACCGCTCGCGTAAAGTGAGAAATCAGGGTTAGAGTTGCGGCCCGGCATAAAATTTCATTGACGTCAGTCCCTTCTATAATTAATGATTATTCGTATTCACCACGGCGAACACATTTCATGTAACCAAAAGACTTCCTCTTATTCTCGGAAGAACATGCACTGTACTGTTTTCATTGTTTCCGAACGATCCCATTCCTGGTATGAAAAGGCAGGACGGTGTAGCCGAGCGGTTCTAGGCGCTTCAGTCTGGAACCGCGCGACCACTACGGTTCGAATCCTGCCCAAGGCATGGATGTTTATGATATCCTTAGGTTAGTTAGGTTTAACAAGTTCTACGTTCTAGGGGACTGATGACCTCAGATGTTAAGTCCCATAGTGCTCAGAGCCATTTGGACCATTTGCATTAATCGCCATAGCTGTCAATACATCTATACCATTGTGGACAAGGCGATGGATGAGCGCACAGCAGCCAAGTTCGTTTCGACTACGCTGTAGAAAAGTGATCTTCAAACTATGTTGCTCAATAGTCAATACTGAAATTATGTGTATTTTTAAAAATGGGCGTTCAAATCTTAACATCCGACACGTAAATTGCTTCCCATTCGCTGACACTGACGTCATGTGGCTAATGCGCGCCCTCTTTCATTCTGTTTGCTCAGCCATCAGCAGCCCAGTTGTTCCTAGCGTCATCAACGCCATCCACATGGGTAACGAAACATCATTTTACCGTATATTCTTTTTAATGGTTTCTGACTTACCGATGTAAATCAGTACTTTTAATTTTTATCTTTGCATTGCATTATTTGCCTATAGTTTACTGCTACTGGCCGAAATCTGTCATATTTTTAAAAACTGACTGTGCGATCAAGACTGTTTTTTACTAACTTTAAAATTATGAACTTAATAATTGTTAACCTACGTAAATCAGTATGTTATCAGCCCCTAACAGTTAGCTAGAGTAATGGAGCGATAGTTGACCGCCGGCCCTCGGGTACTGATCGTTAAATTTCGGAAAATTTCGTGTCGACTGTTCTGTGTTTCAGATTGCTGCCACCCTCAACAACCCCAAAGTTTTAACACTGTGCCTGACGAAGTGTTGTTGTACTGTCTGTCGTGAGCACATTATTAACTGATTAACAATAGTAACTGTACTTATATCTAAATCCATTATTCAATAGAAGCACTGTCAGAAATGTTTACTGAATGTTTTGAATGTCATTTTTCATCTTTTTGTGTTGTATTACAATAGCCTTAATATAACAACACTTTCCTTGCTTCAAATAAACAACTGTCTCAGTAATTCACATTCCCGAATCCATATTAAAATGTACATCATAACAGCTGACCAGTATAAGTCGCGCACGCCCGTGAGTTATCAGTGGAAGACAAACAGTAAAACGTGCACCCTCTCACATCCTTTAACTCTGCAGCGGTCGCGCTACTTACCCCTCTGCCGCTGAGGTAAGCGTCCAACTTTACTTATCTACGGCCGAATTCAACGAAGTCAATGAAAGTTAAGTACATCTTAAAATGTTACTGTCCAAGTATTTTTGTTTGTTACTGAGACGAAAAACTACAGTCTTAAGAAGCTCTTAATGTTAACTGACGTTATTGGATTCGGGTGTTAGCTGTTAGATGCATGTCATTATAAACTACAGCTTAGAACCGGGTGGCGCACCAATACTTGATTGTAAATTGAAGAGGGGGAGGGGGGGGGGGAGAGGTTACTGATGTCAGCTGCATCGCAACATTACGCCGAATCAGCGGCGACGGGTGGAATGGTGTGCCGTTCTGGGATCCGAACCCGGGATCTCCTGCTCACTGGGCAGGTGCGTTGACCACTGGGCCATCGGGGACACAGTGTTCTCCGCAACTGAGCCTACTGTCTCGCCACGCCTCTCTGATTACCCACACTCCTACCTAGCGGCGCCTACTCCATCCCTGTCCATATTCTCCATGCTCCCTGCTTTCAGATTCCCGGAGGGGGTTGGACACGTCCGAAAGAACAAACACCATGCATTCATATAACTGACGACCACTGCTGTAGAAGTGTCGCTGGGAAGCCCTTACACATCCTCCGGTCAGTCCCGATCTCTCCCCATATGATTTGCATATTTTTGGAGCTCAAAGAAAGACACCCAGGACCGTTGATATGCGTCAGACTATGAGGTTTACGCCTGAGTACAATCGCGGTATCGTAGGTAACCGTAAACGTTTTTCTATGAAAGCACTGACGGTCGCGTCTCACAGTGGAATAATTGTATCAACAGCTACAGCGATTACTACAAAAATAATAAAGTTTACTTCCATCTGTCTCGTTTTCATTTGGCTATACGTTATATCTTTGGGTGCAGTTCACAGGAGTGGAGACTTTTTCCTTTTTCTTTTTTTTTTTTGAAACGTCCTAAAAGGTTCTCCATTGTGCTTTGCTCCACAGTTGAACTCTGACCCAATTGCGTAATACAGCTGAATTACAATTACACTGTTTTAAAACAATGTGGTAAATTTTTTCAAAAGCAATGGACGTAAATGGAAAATACATGGTGATTTCAGGTGAGCCGCGCTCCGGCTCGTGTTTGTGCCGTTGACAGGTTGGCGTCGTGTATCCGGATTGTGACCTCTCGTTTTCTTAGTCCGTTCACTGGCACCATTATGTTTGCTCGCTTTGTCTGTCTGTGAGCGGGAGCAGCAGCGTTTATCGATAGCGAGTACTGTGGTACTATCTTTGGAGCGACCTCTAGTATTTCCGAGTCGTCGTGTGTCGGAGTTCAGTTGGGGAGGGAGCAGCAGTGAAGTCCGCACAGCCGGTACTCGCCCTAAGGAAGGATGTCGTCGTCAGAGTGCACGACCACGCCAAGGACCGGATTCAGCGAGTTTGAGCTGAATGGATCGTTATATTCCAGTAGTGCAACCTTCACTTGTGTGCGTGTCTCCGTCCGTCGGAGTGACCTCATGGCAATAAGCCGTCAGTCGACGATTCATACTGGGACTTTTTCGTGCCTGACTTGAGCGGGAACGACCGTTGGTTGGTCGCTCGGTCGGTCGTCTCAGTGGACGACGTGTATTTGGTTTTGCAACCGTTTCTAGCTCCTCTGTGTTTGTGTCGACTTGTAATTCGTCCTGTTGCTCCACAGTGCCTGGTTTTAATATTGTCTGAGTTGTTTGTGGTGTTGTTTTCGCAGATCTATGTGTATGTAGTGTGGTTTTGAATGAGAAGTCATTTTAACGCTGTCTGCGTACTGGATTCGTGGAGGCAATTTGTTGTGATTACCTCGGATTACTCTTGCGTTTGAACATGTTATCTTGTACAATGTTTTTACTTTTACGCCCGTCTGCCTGGCTTGGGTTATTCCATCGTTGTATTGGGCATCGGACGTTAGGTAGATTTTGCGAGAGTGTTGGTCTTGCGTTTAAACTGTGGCTGGTTTGAGTTGCCATCCTTAAGTGAGTATAACACTGGGCTGCCTGTCTCACCTTACTTACGTTTGAGGGACTTTCCCAGGTCGACCCTTGGAACACTGTCTGAGGACCACTTCCCCTTGATTTGACCTGATCGTGATGATTGTTTAAATTTTTTTTATTGTTATCATGGATTTAAAAAAAAAACTTGCTTTCCAGGCTTTCAGCCGTCAATTTGTTTGAGTTATTACTGCTATTGTGGCCTTCAGCCGACAAATATTTGTATGTCTTGTTAATAAGGCCTTCAGCCGTGAATGCAATTTTTACTTGATAATTTTTAATTAGATATTGTCTCTTAATATAAATGTCCTTTTATTATTCTAGTAAGAATTTTCTATCTAGGCCTTCAGTCATCAAATTGTTGGAATAGTTATTACTGGGGCCTTCAGCCGACAAATAATTCGAGTATCTGGTCAATAAGGCCTTCAGTCGTGAATGCAATTTGTCTAAAGAATTTTTAATTAGATATTGTCTTAACAGTCAAATTTCATATTTGTTCCTTGTTGTCAACCTTATATGCAGTTGTTTCCAAATAAAGTGTACGTGATTTTAAAAAAAAAAAAAAAACCTTAGCAACCAACGGTAGGTAACTGCGTAAGGCCCCGTCCACACCTTTTCCTGCCTCCCCTAAGTCCCACGTGTCATCAGGTAATGCCCCTGGAAATACAATAAGGCTGCATAGGGAGTGCAAGATTCCTTTGCGAGCTGGCTAGTCGTGGCCAAAAATATCGCTAAGTTAAAATGAAATGACCTGAGTGGAGATGGATTGTGAGCAAAAGCATTTCGCAACGTGGAAGTCTGGTAGCTACTTGCAACACTTCTCACCAAGCTTCGCTTACTCAACCAATTTGCAAAGGTCATGCTTCCGCTTGGTAGACGATTTGCTTGTCTAGCTGGTGAACTGCCTCCTATTTCAACTTCTGAAGTAAAGGAAGATTTGCTTCTCGTCCCGAAAACCGGGAGCTTCAGAAAGATGAAAGTTTTCATCCAAAGTTTGACCCAAAGCTTAACTGCAAAAGAAGAGTGCTGGTATGTTGCAAGAGGGTATCAAAAAATTTTCTGCGAGGAACAAGAGCTATTAACCACAACCAGATGGCGAATGACATGTTCGAAACATATCATTTGGGGTGAAACATTTCTCTGAATACACATACAGGACAGAAATATGGAAACACCGCGGAGTGCTTGACCGTAAATGCAGATGCTAGACAAGCTTGCAAGATGCGTTGTTGTATTTGACCGCGACAGCTCCTGTAAAATATCCTCAGTACGTCGCAGGTGTCAGTAGTCGTCAGAATAATGGTCTGTCTAGTTGTGAGTATATTATGTCTGAGCCCAGTGATTTTGAATGTGGAGAAACTGTTGGTACTGGTATGGGTGGTGCTTCGGTAATCAATGGATCCGAATTGTCTGGTTGAGCCGTGCTCACGCCGAACTATGCGTTTCTTTGAACTTTGCTGTCTATCTGCGTTTGGTTCCCGCCATTTTTGCGGTTATGCTGTGGTTCTTTCTTCTTCTACGTGTGGCTGAAGCGATAGGCATCGATATTTGCACCTTGTACCATCTTTGGCCTTGCACAAACAGGGTGAAAAGTATTTAAACCGACAAACTCTGGGTGGTTGTAGGGGACATCAAAACAAATATTTTTCCCTAATGTCATTTTTTCCTATGAGGCTTATTTAAACCGGTGGAGACCATATTACTCCCTTCAGTCGTTAGAGGGCATATTACGATCTTCAGTTGTTAGAGGGCATATTACGATCTTCAGATGTAAGAGGGCGTATTACACTCTTCAGTTGTAGGCAACTGCTGTCTACCAGTGTAGTAGTGCATTGTCTCTGTTTACTAATGGAGCGATACACCTGGAGTGAGTACACTGGTGTGGTTGGTGCGAACTACGTAGCCCACCACAACGGACGAGCTGCACAGTGGGTTTATCAACAAAAATATCGTAATCGCCGTATCCCGCATCATACGACCTTTGCTGCTGTGTACCAACGTCTTCGTGAGACCGGGACGTTTAGCAGACTACCTGGACAGGGACGCCGTCGCACGGTAAGAACGCTGCAATTTGAGGAAGCTGTCTTGCAGCATGTGGAGCGGGATCCTTCAATCAGCACTCGTGCAATTGCAGGTAACATTGAGACGAATCAGGCGAATGTAAGAACAGTCCTTCGAGAGCAATTGTTACGTCCATTTCACTTAGAGCGTGTCCACAATCTGGAACCAGTTGATTATCTACCCAGAGCACAGTTTTTGCAGTGGTACCTGGAACAGTGTGAAATGCATCCTACATTTCCAGCCTCTGTGTTGTTTACCGACGAAGCAACGTTCGGGCGTAATGGAGTCTTCAACATGCACAACTCGCATGTTTGGAGTGAGGATAACTCATATGCCACAGTTACTAGCGCTCATCAAGTGCGGTTCTTCGTTAATGTGTGGATCGGTGTTGTTGGGGACTGTTTAATTGGGCCGTATCTGCTACCTAGGCTATTCAATGGCCAGCACTATTACAATTTTCTCGCCAGAGCATTGCCATAATTGCTGGAAGACGTCCCGCTCCCTACAAGACAACGCATGTGGTTCCAACATGACGGGGCGCCGGCACATTTCAGTCATCGTGTGCGACGATTCCTGGACCGACGGTTCCCAGAAAAATGGATTGGCAGAGGTGGTTCTGTACCATGGCCTGCTCGATCCCCAGATATGTCCCCTCTGGACTTTTTGTGTGGGGAAAGGTGCGCAACCTTGTTTACGCAACTCCTGTTGCATCAGAAGAAGATCTTGTTGCCCAGATAGTAGCAGCAGCAGGAACAATTCAGGATACTCCTGGGGTTTTTGCCCGTGTCAGACAGAACATGACGCGAGCCGGCCGAAGTGGCCATGCGGTTAAAGGCGCTGCAGAGTGGAACCGCTACGGTCGCAGGTTCGAATCCTGCCTCGGGCATGGATGTTTGTGATGCCCTTAGGTTAGTTAGGTATAACTAGTTCTAAGTTCTAGGGGACTAATGACCTCAGCATTTGAGTCCCATAGTGCTCAAAGTCATTTGAACCATTTTGAACAGAACATGACGCGACGGTGTAACCTTTGTTTACGTGTCAAAGGAGACATTTTTGAAAATCTACTGTAATTGAAATTGGGTTGTGTTAATGTGTTGTCTCTTGGTCTTAAAAAATTGGAAAAGTGTTTGTTGGTTTAATTAATTTGCCGCCAGACAAATCTTCCTCTACCAGCTTAAATACTCCTCATAGGAAAAACTGACATTAGGGAAAAATATTTGTTTTGATGTCCCCTACAACCTCCCAGAGTTTGCCGGTTTAAATACTTTTCACCCTGTATGTTTTCTGGCTAGTATGTGTGCGGGCAGTCGGTCGTTTGGTGCGGTCCGTGGAGGAAATGTCCGTGCGGAGCGGTCGGCTGGGTCTGCTGGCGGTCCCTGCGCAGTGTCGGTGCGTGTGTGGAGCCGTCGCATTGCTACGAGCTTCTTGGCTCACCCACCCAGGACTTCAAAGTTGAGTGGTGTCTTAAGTACCCAAGCCACGACCGCTCATGTTGTGTCATTCATTTCGGTGGTTCGCTGTTGGCGAGCTTTTCCTGTGAGCAACACTGAGTGTTTGTAGTGGCGAAATCGAGCTGCTGTGCGGTGGAATTAACTATATTGTTTCACTACAATTCAGATGTACCAACGGAATTTTCTGCCTTGTGGCCGTTAGTGTTCTGGTTGTCTGCCCTGGTCACTGACGTAAACTCAGGCAGTGTTCTTTTTTGGTGGAGTTAACTATATTATGTTATTTCAAATTCAAGTGCGCCAGCGTAATTTTCTGCCTTACGGCCCTTAGTGTTCTCGTTACCATTCCTGGCCACTAAAACGTAATTTCAGCCTGTCTCCTTTCCTCACCTGTTGTCGCTGTCCAACACGGTGTGCAGTTTTGACAGCTTAATACATATTTCATTGTGGATAATCACGTCCGTAACCGTCTGGTCCTTGTTCATGTACCGATTGGTGGCTAGCAAGTCGTTTGGTCGGTCGGTCCGTTACTGTCTGTTGGTTGGGTTACCGACGGATCAAGTGTAGTTGGGAGGCGTCTGAGTGCCGTTGTCTGTACTGTCCTTTTCATGAGTGTTTACAATCTATTATAGCCAATGCTTAAAAAAAATTTTTTTTGGTTCTGCTTTATGTAAATCAAGGGCCTTCAACCTGTATAAGTAAGTTTGAATTTTGGCAAGTGGATATTTTGCTGAGAGTTACTGTTGTTGTGCTATCTTTTCATTTAGTGTGCTGCCTTCCACTTCAAACTTAAGGTTTAAGGTATTTTGAATTTTTGGAAAATCAATTGTGGGCCGTCAGCTGCTTAAAACCGTATTCTTAAATTTAGTTATTGACGTTGCATTGCTTTTTCATTTAGTGAGCATTCGGCCACTTAAAACTTATTTTAAAGGTTAAGGTATTTTTTTAATTTTTGGAAAATTAACTGGTCCTTCAGCCGCTTAAGGCCTTATTCTCAAAATTTCCCCTTAAGCGAAAACATTGCTGCCTTCTGCCTTAAAAGATTATGGTAATATACTTTAAAATTTTGAAATTTAATTGTGGTCTTCAGCCGTTGGTATTGCATCTTTTATATGTTTGTTCCATCCACTTTTGCCTCTTTCAGTCTAGCTGTGATATATATATAATTTGCAATTTTAACTGCGTGTCTTTAGTCACTATAAATTTATTTTGTTGTTTTTTAAGATTCCTTGTTTGGCGGTCTTCAGCCGTGAAAGAATTGAATTTTGAAACTCGTAGTTGTAACGGTTCGGCTATGTGCCGTTTTGGTTTAAATGTGTTATTTAATTACAATAAATTACAATTTTGAAGTGAAACTGACCGCCACCTTATTTGGCCCTTTGCACAATCCTAATCACCTGTTCTACCCAGCGCCGGCCGTAGTGGCCGAGCGGTTCTAGGCGCTTTAGTCCGGAACCGCACGACTGCTACGGTCGCAGGTTCGAATCCTGCCTCGGGCATGGATGTGTGTGATGTCCTTACGTTGGCTAGGTTTAAGTAGTTCTAAGTTCTACGGGTCTGATGACCTCAGACGTTAAGTCCCATAGTGCTCAGAGCCTTTTGAACTATTTTTTGTTCTACCCAGCAGGTGTAGCGGGCGTTTCACTGGTGTTTCAAGTGTCACCGTATCTAGGATTTATACCGCGTACCGTGAAAACGGAATAATACCGTCTGACAAATCACAAAACGGACGAAAGTGTTGTTGAGTGATCGTGGCTGACGGTCAATGAAGAGGTTAGTGTTGAAAAATCAGAGGACGACAGCTGCAAAAATCGCTGCAGAATTGAATGTCACTCTCACGAAAGGAGCTCTATAAGCAGGGAACTGCAGGCGAGGTGGAATTCCAAAACAACTTATCAGTGACGTCATAACAGGGAAACGTGGCGCCGAAGCCATAAAACCTGGACTTGGTTGTATGGGTGTTGTTTCACACTGTCTCCAACTTCTGGTCGATTTTACGACCCAAGAGTGAAACATGGCGGACGTTCGGTAATGATTTTGGCAGCCACACAGTGTCCCATAGTTACTCTGCTAGGTCGCTTTACTGCCAAAGATCATGTGACTGTTTTGGCTGATCAGGTCCGTCCATCCCACAGCACAATGTTTGTTCCCCAATGGTGATTCTGTGTTCCAAGACTACAGGGCCTCTGTCCACGCAGCTCCTATCGTCCAGGACTGGTTATGTGAGCACGAGATTGAATCTTCACCTCTCCCACAGCCACCACAATTACCAGATCTCAATTTTATTGAGCCTTGAGCCTTTGTTGTGTGGTTTGGAGAGAAGGGTGCATTATCGTTACCTGCACTTTCCACTATTTTGCAGAAAGAATGGTATAATATTCCCTTGAAAACGATACAGAACCTGTATTCAGCCAATCCGAGAGGACTGGAATATGTTTTGATTACCAACGATTTTCCCTGTCGATTAGGCACAGTAATGCGTTGTGTGTTTAGTGCTCCCAAGTTTTTGTCCACCTCCTGTACCTTGGTTCGCGAACTTGTGGTACCAACAACATCTACATCTACATCTACATTATACTCCACAAGCCACCCAACGGTGTGTGGCGGAGGGCACTTTACGTGCCACTGTCATTGCCTCCCTTTCCTGTTCCAGTCGCGTATGGTTCGCGGGAAGAACGACTGTCTCAAATCCTCCGTGCGCGCTCGAATCTCTCTGATTTTACATTCGTGATATCTTCTGGAGGTATAAGTAGGGGGAAGCAATATATTCGATACCTCATCCAGAAACGCACCCTCTCGAAACCTGGACAGGAAGCTACACCGCGATGCAGAGCGCCTCTCTTGCACAGTCTGCCACTTGAGTTTGCTAAACATCTCCGTAACGCCATCACGCTTACCAAATAACCCTGTGACGAAACGCGCCGCTCTTCGTTGGATCTTCTCTATCTCCTCCGTCAACCCGACCTGGTACGGATCCCACACTGATAAGCAATACTCAAGTATAGGTCGAACGAGTGTTTTGTAATCCACCTCCTTTGTTGATGGACTACATTTTCTAAGGACTCTCCCAATGAATCTCAACCTGGCACCCGCCTTACCAACAGTTACTTTTATATGATCATTGCACTTCAAACCGTTCCGTACGCATACTCCCAGATATTTTACAGAAGTAACTGCTACCAGTGTTTGTTCCGCTATCATATAATCATACAATAAAGGATCCTTCTTTCTATGTATTCGCAATACATTACATTTGTCTGTGTTAAGGGCCAGTTGCCACTGCATGCACCAAGTGCCTATCCGCTGCAGATCGTCCTGCATTTCGCTGCAATTTTCTAATGCTGCAACTTCTCTGTATACTACATGATCATCCACAAAAAGACACATGAAACTTCCGACACTATCTACTAGGTCATTTATACATATTGTGAAAAGCAGTGGTCCCATAACACTCCCCTGTGGCAGCCAGAGGTTACTTTAACATCTGTAGACGTCTCTCCATTGAGAACAACATGCTGTGTTCTGTGTGCTAAAAACTTTTCAATCCAGCCACACAGCTGGTCTGATAATCCGTAGGCTCTTACTTTGTTTATCAGGCGACAGTGCGGAACTGTATTGAACGCCTTCCGGAAGTCAAGGAAAATGCCATCTACCTGGGAGCCTGTATCTAATATTTTCTGGGTCTCATGAACAAATAAAGCGAGTTGGGTTTCACACGATCGCTGTTTCCGGAATCCATGCACAGCAGCCGAAATATGAGGAACGACAAAAACAGCAGCAAGGTGGAGGCCAGCATCAAACGTTCCTCCTACTTTTGCTAAAGCAACAAAAATCTGCAAATCACTCAGTAGCCCTCTTCCACAAGTCAGCCACCCCTAGCAGTGACATATTAAGCGGCGAATTTAACGTTCAAAAGCCTTGTGTTACTCCCTCGTGCTTCTCTCTGGAAATCACGCACCGTTGGTAGATGCCCCGAAATGGACAGAGGAAGGAATCCGTGATTTTAGAATAAAACGTTCAGTGTGCAGCGGAGTGTGCGCTGTTTTCACACTTGCTGGCGGATTAAAACTCTAGGCTGGACTGGGACTCGGATTGAAGGCGCTGTATTTCGCAGTACTGCCGTTACCGACTGAACGGTAGTACAAGCTGCTGGTAGAAGCTTTTCAACATACCTCGTTGGAGCTGGTCCGGGTGGATGGAATCTCTCAGAGAAACGGCGTGGCCACAGCCTAGGTAAATATTTCCCGAATAAATTTTTCGCCCTGTGGCGGGGTGCACGCTATTTTGAAACTTTCTGGAAGGTTAAAAGCGTGAATCCGCGAGGTTTATGTAACGGGATATATATTTCTGTAGCGAGATTGTCACTGGCAGCTCAAAGTGAATTCCGCATTGCACTGCGTTGTGGAATATCTGTATAAATATGCAGATCACGAGGGGTCAGTAGAAAAGTGAAAAAAATGGATGTAAGTTGTCTTACGTAGATCAGCAGGAGAGGGAATAAGTGGTTGTGAACGTTTTGTATAGAGTGAAAGATATAGATCCGTTAACGCTACTAGAGAATCGAATTTCTTACTAGCAGTATTTACAATATAGAAACGTTTGTGAGCTGTAATATGTATCTGTCAGCTAGGGACTTTAATAACATCTACAGCGTGAGTTCTGTGGCTTCTTCACCGGTGGCAGTATAAGTATCATTAACACCGGCCGAGAAGCAAATTACGGAAAGACAACGTAACCTGTCTCAGATCGGAGCTAATGTTTTAAGTAGGCTGTTTAGGTTTCTATGTTGGTACGGCCACGTAGTGCTCTGTATGAAAATCACTGACTGTGCTGTGTGCAGTCTGTGGCTGGTTGGACTCATTGTTGGAATATTCGCTTGTGCAGTGTTGGGCTGTTGGATGTGAACAGCCCGTAGCGTTGGGCTGTTGGAGGTTGGCTGCCAGCAGTGGTGGATGTGGGGGGACAGATGCCAGAGTTTTGAGCGGTCTATCTGGACGTGTGTCCGTCAGAAAAAGGAAATTTGTTTAATTGTATGCCACAAAATAATATATATATAGACTTTTGAACGCTATTAAGGTAAATACATTGTTTGTTCTCTATCAAAATCTTTCATTTGCTAACTATGCCTATCAGTAGTTAGTGCCTTCAGTGCAGTATTGGCGCTCTCTGTATTGCAGTAGTTCGAGTAACGAAGATTTTTGTGAGGTAAGTGATTCATGAAAGGTATAGGTTATTGTTAGTCAGGGCCATTCTGTTGTCGGGATTGTTGAAAGTCAGATCGCATGGCGCTAAAAATATTGTGTGTCAGTTTAGTGATGATCGGAATAAGTAAAGAGAAAAATGTCTGAGTACGTTGAGTTTTGCTCAGCGGTTTTAAAATCAAATAACGTAAGTGTTTTTCCAGCAGTGTCATTCTTAATTTTTCTAAGGGGAAGTTTCAATGTTCACCTCTCCATCTCCATCCAACCCATTCCTGCCACTAACAGAGCGTTTAGGACTCAGACTCGAGAGGAAACTAATATGGAATGCACATCTCCTTACCATCCAACACAAAATTTGAAATTTATTGAAACCACAAACAGGCCACACCTGTGGTCTACATCCTGCTACCCTTATTCTCACCACTAAACCCGCAAACAACCACATCCTAAGCTATTCCGATATTGCCTGCATCTCCACTTCTTCAAATTCTACACAGACGTTGAAATTCTAGATGGGTTTGTATTACACCTCCACTTCTGCGTGAACTACCTTAAAGAACTCTAATCCCATACCAACTCGGCCACTGTCTAGAAGATGCCATCACGCTGTTGTGTAACACCCCAATGATCTGTATATTCAGACTGCCTGAATAATACAGTTTAGACAATAATTTATTTTCGAGGACCAGTTTCAGGTACTACAGGCCATGTTCAGATCAACAGATTAATGTTAAAAGCCAAATTAGCTATACGTTACATAATATAAATATGTCGGTCAACAGAGTAAATATAAGGGGAGATAAAAGACTTTCTATTCGAGCGCCGTTCATTGTCGTTATGACAATCAGGCAGACTCGCCGTAAGCATTGAGGCAATCATAACACCGAAGCAATATGTACATACATCAAAAATGTTTTGCATCACTTCGGTTCCGAGAATTCCGGAATCTGTACAGAAAATTGTAATAGGGATCAACATAAACATCATTTCTTCCCTTTTTTCTCATGAAAACCACATATTGCATGTTGTAGCACCACACAGCGAGACCATCAGGGGTGGTGGTCCGAATTACTGTACACACCGGTAACTCTAATACGCAGTAGCACGTCCTCTTGCATTGATGCATGCCTGTATTTGTTGTGGCATACTATCCACAAGTTAATCAAGGCAGTGATGGTCCGGATTGTCCCACTCCTTAACGGCGATTCGGCGTAGATCCCTCAGAGTGGTTGGTGCGTCACGTCGTCCATAAGCAGCCCTTTGCAAGCTATCCCAGGCATGTTCGATAGGGTTTATGTCTGAAGAACATGCTGGCCACTCTAGTCGAGTGATGCCGTAATCCTGAAGGAAGTCATTCACAGGATGTGCACGACGTTGGCACGAATTGTCGCCCATGAAGACGAATGCCTCGCCAATATGCTGCCGATATGGTTGCACTATCGGTCGGAGGATGGCATTCACGTATCGTGCAGCCGTTATGATGCCTCCCATGACCACCAGATGCGTACGTCGGCCCCATATAATGCCACCC
The DNA here is from genome assembly GCF_021461395.2 of Schistocerca americana. Lineage (NCBI taxonomy): Eukaryota > Metazoa > Arthropoda > Insecta > Orthoptera > Acrididae > Schistocerca > Schistocerca americana. The sequence continues at coordinate 743,673,963 of NC_060122.1, read as the reverse complement.
CAAAACAGCAGGGAACCTCTACCTTGCTGCACTCGCCGGACAGTGTGTCTAAAGCGTTCAGCCTAACTGGATTGCTTCCAAACTCGTCTCCGAGATTGTCTAGTTGAAGGCATATGCGACACTCGTCGATGAAGAGAACGTGATGCCAATCCTGAGCGGTCCATTCGGCATGTTGTTGGACTCGTCTGTACCGCGCTCCATGGTGTCGTGGCTACTAAGATGAACCTCGCCGTGGACGTCATGCGCATCATGCAGAATATTGCGCATGGTTTGAGTCGTAACACGACGTCCTGTGGCTGCACGAAAAGCATTATTCAACATGGTGGCGTTGCTATCAGGTCTCCTCCGAGCCATAATCCGTAGGTAGCAGTCATCCACAGCAGTAGCAGCCCTTGGGTGGCCTGAGCGAGGCATCTCATCGACAGTTCCTGTCTCTCTGTATCTCCTCCATGTCTGAACAACATCGTTTCGGTTCACTCCGAGACGGCTGGACACTTCCCTTGTTGAGTGCCCTTCCTGGAACTAAGTAACGATGCGGACACGATCGAACCGCGGTATTGAGCGTCTAGGCATGGTTAAACTAAGGACAACACGTGCCGTGTACCTCCTTCCTGGTGGAACGACTGTAACTGATCGGCTGTCCGACCCCCTCCGTCTGATAGACGCTGCTCATGCATGGTTGTTTACATCTTTGGGCGGGTTTAGTGACATCTCTCAACAGTCAAAGGGACTGTGTCTATGATACAATGTCCACAGCCAACGTCTATCTTCAGGAGTTCTGAATACCGGGGTGATGCAAAACTTTTTTTGATGTATGTACATACAAAATGGTTCAAATGGCTCTGAGCACTATGGGACTTAACTTCTGAGGACATCAGTCCCCTAGAACTTAGAACTACTTAAACCTAACTAACCTAAGGACATCACACACATCCATGCCCGAGGCAGGATTCGAACCTGCGACCGTAGCAGTCGTGCGATTCCAGACTGGAGCGCCTACAACCACTCGGCCACAACGGCCCATGTAGTCAAGCTGTTCGCTGCAGACCATTGTCATTTAAGCATGGGAGCAGCCTTAAGTCTCTGATTGTGCGCTATGATGTTTTGCTCACGATGGGTGGTTGTGGGCGGCAAAAACTGTAATATTATCAAAAGTCTCGGGGCTGTCAAGACAAACTTCGTGGCGTAATTTCTGCCTAGCGCTCCTCAGCATAATTTATAATAACAGCAGGAAAAAAGTAACAATGGAAAAAGTTCTCGCGAAAACTGTGATTCAGTGTCAATTCAACAATTAAATGAGGAGTAATTAAAATCCGTGTGTATTAATAAAGAACGCAAAAATATACAAGATCAAAAATTCCCAAACGTAAAAGCAATTTTTCGCGACCCCTTACAGCGTCGAAAAGACAAAAGACGGCACGAAACAGCGAAACCCATCAAGTAAGAGAAAAACGTCAAGCAGTATTATGACAAAATTCTCAACGAAGAAGAAATAATCTGACAGAAGAGCAATGTAAAGAAATTAGGGAGACAGATCGCAGAAGAAAGCAATCATACATAAAAACAGGAAAAAGATCGGATGTCAATAAAAGTGATGAACAGAATACACAAGTAATAAATAATCTTCGCTTAGGAGATCAGATCACGGCACAATCATTGAAGACATCTTCAAATGCTGGATGCGCAAGAAGGCAAGAACGTCACTCTATTAAAAATGGGGTATTTCATTAGGATCCAAGCAGAAAATATAACGAACATGGAACTACAGCAATCGGGATAATGGATAAACTATATAAATGTTGTAAGGCTAAAAAATTTAAATGAGAAACACCAAGTATATCCTGCTCAAACGGTAAAATTACATTGCCAGCACTAAAATTACCTCCACCTGAATTCTTCGAATATAAAAGAAGGGAAACGCTGATATCAAAGAACTTTTTTGAAAGACAAAAAAAGACAGTATTACGTATGCTTCCAAATGATATAATTTGGAGCAACAGCAATAACGGAAGAGGAAGAATTTAATCAGGTGTTTAGAGTGTATCATAAAATTGGGTCATTGTTACCGTTTCCAAATGAAGCTTACTTTGTATGAAATGAAGAAAAGTGTCATGATGATTTCTCCATTGGCAAAATGTTCCGGAATAGGCTCCCATTCGCATCTCTGGGAGCGGACTGCCATGGGGGAGATGACCATGAGAAAAACGTTGACATGAGAAAAACGTTGACTAACCAACGGAAGGATGACGTTCTACGAGTCGGGGCGTTGAATGTCAGAAGCTTCAACGTGGTAGGGAAGCTATAAAATCTGAAAATAGAAATTCAAATGTTTAATGTAGATATACCAGCGGTCAGCGAAGTGAAATGGAAAGAAGACAAGGATTTCTTGTCAGTTGAGTATACGGGATGTCAATAAAAGTAATGAACAGAATACACAAGTAATAAATAATCTTCACTTAGGAGATCAGATCACGGCACAATCAGGGCAGAGAGTATGTTACTGTAAACAGTTCAGTGATAGGATTGTGTGGTATCACCGCCAGACACCACACTTGCTAAGTGGTAGCCTTTTAAATCGGCTGCCGTCCGGTAGTATACGTCGGACCCGCGTGTCGCCACTATCAGTGATTGCAGACCGAGCGCCGCCACACGGCAGGTCTAGAGAGACTCCCTAGCACTCGCCCCAGTTGTACAGCCGACTTTGCTAGCGATGGTTCACTGCCTACTTACGTTCTCATTTGCCGAGACGATAGTTTAGCATAGCCTTCAGCTACGGCATTTGCTACGACCTAGCAACGCGCCATTATCAGTTACTAATGATATTGTGAATCATGTACCGTCAAGACCGACGTTCATCTTTAATGGATTAAAGTTAAGTATTCCACCAGCTACGTCCGTTTTTTCTAAATTCTAATTTCCTTGTTATGTTCCAGACCTCACGCCAGTCTGCGTGAGCTAAAACCCGTGAATTTCGGCCTCCTCTAGTAACACGGTGTTGGCTCTCCTGCCAACCACAACAGATTGTTCTTATCAGAAACGACAGCAAACCAATACCGACAACGATAGTTCAGGTATACATGCTGACGGCAAGATTTCAGTTAGATTAAATCATGTCAGTCAGAGATTCACAAATCAGATACTGGGCTCGGTCTGAGGCGCTGCAGTCATGGACTGTGCGGCTGGTCCCGGCGGAGGTTCGAGTCCTCCCTCGGGCATGGGTGGGTGTGTTTGTGCTCAGGATAATTTAGGTTAAGTAGTGTGTAAGCTTAGGGACTGACGACCTTATCAGTTAAGTCCTATAAGATTTCACACACATTTGAACACATTTTTAGATACTGGACTGTAAGGCGTACCCGGGAGCAGATATAGACGACTCAGATCACAATGTAGTATTGATGAAGAGTAGGCTGAAGTTTAGGAGATTGTTGTTGTGGTCTTCAGTCGTGAGACTGGTTTGATGCAGCTCTCCATGCTACTCTATCCTGTGCAAGCTTCTTCATCTCCCAGTACCTACTGCAACCTACATCCTTCTGAATCTGCTTAGTGTATTCATCTCTTAGTCTCCCTCTACGATTTTTACCCTCTACGCTGCCCTCCAATACTAAATTGGTGATCCCTTGATGCCTCAGAACATGTCCTACCAATCGATCCCTTCTTCTGGTCAAGTTGTGCCACAAACTTCTCTTCTCCCCAATCCTATTCAATACTTCCTCATTAGTTATATGATCTACCCATCTAATCTTCAGCATTCTTCTGTAGCACCACATTTCGAAAGCTTCTATTCTCTTCTTGTGCAAACTATTTATCGTCCATGTTTCACTTCCATACATGGCTACACTCCATACAAATACTTTCTGAAATGACTTCCTGACACTTAAATCTATACTCGATGTAAACAAATTTCTCTTCTTCAGAAACGCTTTCCTTGCCATTGCCAGTCTACATTTTATAGCCTCTCTACTTCGACCATCATCAGTTATTTTGCTCCCCAAATAGCAAAACTCCTTTACTACTTCAAGTGTCTCATTTCCTAATCTAATTCCCTCAGCATCACCCGACTTAATTCGACTACATTCCATTATCCTTGTTTTGCTTTTGTTGATGTTCATCTTATATCCTCCTTTCAAGGCACTGTCCATTCCATTCAACTGCTCTTCCAAGTCCTCTGCTGTCTCTGACAGAATTACAATGTCATCGGCGAACCTCAAAGTTTTTATTTCTTCTCCATGGATTTTAATACCTACTCCAAATTTTTCTTTTGTTTCCTTTACTGCTTGCTCAATATTTAGGAGATTAGTCGGGAGGAATCAATATGCAAAGAAGTGGGATACGGAAGTACTAAGAAATGATGCTCTCGAAGGCTGTAGATACACCAGTAAGGAATTGTTCAGTAGGCAGTAAAGCTGAAGAGGAATTGACACCTCTAAAAAAAGCTATCACAGAAGTTGGAAAGAAAAACATAGCCACAAAGAAGATAATTGAGAATAACAGAAGAAATACTTCAGCTGATCGATGAAACAAGTAAGTACAAAAACGTCAGTGAAATTCAGGAATACAGAAATATTAGTCGCTGAGGAATGAAATAAATAGGAAGTGCTGGAAAGCTAAGACGAAATGGCAGGAAGAATGTGAGGAAAACAAAAAAGAAATGATTGTCGGAAGGAGAGACTCAGCGTATAGGAAAGTCAAAACAACCTTCGGTAAAACCAAAAGCAAGGGTGGTAACATTAAGAGAGCGGATAGGTGGAAAGAATACATTGAAGGTCTCTATGAGGGGAAATATTTGTCTTATGTGATAGAAGAAGAAACAGGAGTCGATATGGAGGAAATAGGGGATCCAGTTTTAGAATCAGAATTTAAGAGAGCTTTGGAGGACTTAAAAACAAATAAGGCAGAAGGGATAGATAACACCATCAATATTTCTAAAGTGATTGAGACAATGGCAACAAAACAACTATTCACGTTGTGTGTAGAATGTTCGAGTCAGGCGAGATACCATCTGACTCGAAAAAATATCATCCACACAATTCGAAGACTGCAAGAGCTGGCAAGTGCGAGAATTATCGCACAATCAGCTTAACAGCTCATGCATCCAAGTTGCTGACAATTATAAAATACAAAAGAACGGAAAAGAAAAAAGATGATGTCTTGGATGGCAATCAGTTTGGCTTTAGCAAAAGTAAGGCATCAGCGAGGCAATCCTGACCTTGAGACTCCTAATGAAAGCAAGACTAAAGTAAAATCAAGACACGTTCATAGGATTTGTCGACCTGTAAAAAGCATTCGACAATGTAAAATGGTGCAAGATTTTCGAAATACTGAGAAAAATAGGGGTAAGCTATAGGGAGAGACGCATAATATACAACATATACAAGAGTCAAGGGGGAATAATAAGGGTGGACGACCAAGAACGTAGTGCTCGGATTAAGGAAGTGTAAGACAGGGGTGTAGTCTTTCGTCTCTACTGTTCCATCTGTTCATTGAAGAAGCAAGTATGGATATAATAGAAAGGTTCAGGATTGTAATTAAAATTCAAGGTGAACGGATATAAATGATACAATTTGCTGATTACATTGCTATCCTGAGTGAAAGTGAAGATGAATTACATGATATACTAAATGGAATGAAGAGTCTAATGAGCACAGAATGTGGACTGCGAGTAAATCGAAGAGAGACGAAAGTACTGATAAGTAGCAGAAATGAGAACAGCGAGAAACTTAACGTCTGAGGGTCACGAAGTAGGTGAAGTTAAGGAATTCTGCTACTTAGGTAACAAAATAATCAATGACGGACGGAGCAAGGAGAACATAAGAGACAGACTAGCACTGGCAGAAAGGGCATTCCTGGCCAAGTGGAGTATACTAGTACAAAACATAGACGTTCATCTGAGGAAGAAATTTCTGGTTATGCACGTTTGGAGTACAGCATTTTATGGTAGTGAAACAAGGACTATGGGTAAACCGGCACAGAAGAAAATCGAAGCATTTGAGATGTGGTGCTACAGACGAATGTTGGAAATTAGGTGGACTGATAACGTAAGGAATGTGGGGTTTCTGCGCAGAATCGGAGAGGAGAGTAATATGTGGAAAGTACTGGCAAGGAGGAGGGATATGATGATGGCACATCTGTTAAGACATCAAAGAATGATACTAGAGGGCGCTGTAGAGAGCAAAAATTATAGAGGAAGACAGAGATCGGAGTACATCGAATACATCCAGCAAATAATTGATTCGCACAGGAGAGGAATTCGTGGCCGGCCGCATCAAACCAGTCAGAAGACTGATGACACAAAAAAAGGGAGAGAGCTCAAAAGATAAAAGAGAGAGACCAACAGGCGAGCATGAAAGACGGTTCAATTAAACTCAGTCAAACGAAGTGGCCGTAGTAATTGTGGACAATGAAATTAGCTATCGTGACACTGTGATGCAGCGAAGAAACAGTATAGTGCAGCCTATCGTTGAAAGAAATGGCGCTTATGATGCGTTACAGTATGCAACAATATTTTGGCAAAGTGAAGATGGCTACCATTTCAATATACACCAAGTTGATCCGCAATCAGGTAGTCCAACAATTAAAAAAGTCACTGCGGAAACGTTTTATATGCATCGTATAATGGACAGACAAAATGAATATAATCATATGCTTCACTGTCGACAATTGTTTCAACAGTTTGTTGTCGATATACATACAAAAATAGTCATAAAGGTTACTCTAAATTTGTCAAAACCACAAAAGAATTCGACCGGATGAATAAATTCATTTACGCGATACGATAGCCAATAACGCAAATGTTGAAAATCTAGGACGATTAGTAATTTTGCCTTCAACGTTCACCGGCAGTTCCATGCATTTGCATGAATATGCAAAAGATGCTATTACTTACGTCAGAAAACATGGCCGTTCCGATTTGTTTATAACATTTACGTGTAATTCTCGTGGAAGAAGATTAAAGATGAGTTACAGTACGGGGCATTTATGAAACTACAGACAAAAAATATCTAAAACCCCAGCGAAGTTGGTTATTGTCAGTCAGTATCATAACAGAAACACTACCAATACGCTGAAACATTAAGAGACGCGCTCACAAATCGACTTTGATGTGCATAGCAACATGGAGCTTAAAAGACGAAAGTTGACCGATTAAATGGCCCGTTCGTCCTTTTTAGTTGTTGTGTATTTGGCCTAAAGTCAATGTGCGTATTATGATAAAATAAAGTTGACACAGGTTTAAGCTGCTGACTGTATTAACCGTCCTTTTTCCTTATAGAAGACACGGGTTTAAGCTGCTGACTGTATTGACCGCCCTTTTTCCTTGTAGAACTTCAAACTCCTATCCTAGCATCGTTCCGTGGCTGCTGTGCCTTTCAGTGCATCGCACACGATGGAGTCCCAGTTCCTAATTTCATCACTCTGAATTTTAAGCTGATGTTTACTGATTTTAAATTTTCGATGTGGGGCGTTACCAAGACCGTCCGTGTTGGTGCAGCGGTGTTCACAGATTTTATTGTAGCATCAGCAAGACTGCGTCATCCCACGGAACGTCTTTTCTGGTGTCTCTCTGGCCCTTGATGAAACTCAGCAGAGACAAAAAATACGGTGCAGTTATTACGAAACTTGTATGTCAATGATTATTTATCGGTATAAAAGTTACAGTTAATAAAGTAAAATCAGAATCAAGGCAAGAAAAAGGGTAAAAAGACTACTGCTCTCAAAAAGAACCCATTTGATACCAAATATTAAAAAAATATACAGAAGGAAAAAATCACAATTGTTTCAGTGACCACCGAAGATGAATCTAAATGGGTCTGGTCGAAATTAGACTTTTATTACGGTCGCAAAAGGTAGAATATACATCCCATATTATTTGTAAAACTACAACAGTAAGATAAGTCTAAAAAGACAAAAAATCATAGTCAGTCAACTGTAGAAGGTTACGTATGGTAAATAATTAACTTATCTTTTGGTTTGACAACTTGGCAACAACATTCGACAAATCATTCAAATTGAGTGGCACTGTAATATCGTTTATTATTTCATACAGGTAGCTAAAACAGATCAGTTAATATTAATCAAGTAATTTTGTAGTGCCATTATCGTAAGCGTAACAGATCACTTTTCACTGTCGTCTGCTATTATGAAGTTTCGTATACACAGTTGTCACCTTTATACACGACTTGGAGGACTGTGTCCCCTTTAGTCGCTTATCTGTCCGCCTCCATAGCTGAGAGGTGAGTGCGGCAGAATCCCATGCGAGGGGCCCAGGTTCGATTCCCGGCCAGATCGGAGACCTTCTCCAGTCTGGTACTGACTGCTGTGTTCCTTCATCATCCCTATCGACACACAAGTCGCCCAGGTGGTGTCAACTAAAAAGACTTGCACCACCCGTCAGGAGGCCCTAGACACACACATATTTCATTTCTGTTGCTTATCTACTACAATTAAGTCACATGTTTGCAGTACCATTGGAGTAGTCTTTACTTCAATTATGATAAAAAAACGAGATACTGTAGCTAGTACATTCGGAGACAGTATCGAAACAGCAGAGTTCGAAACCAAAAGTTCATGTTCCACTGCGATACGTCGGAACTAGTAATTTTTTAATAGGTGTATAAGTATGAAACAGGAATTTCCCTATAGATAGTGCTAGCCGTCAGTGTATGGCCCGTGAGACCGCGTCTGCAGCGCCATCTGCTTCCTGTAACGGCTGACGACGAATGTCAACACACAGTAACGCAAGTTCCATACATCGGTATCTGTTTCAAACCCGTAAACATGTCGAGTTTTGTGCCTACGAACTACGATTTGCGGACGGCATTGGTTTTCTGTTATCATTTAAATAAAACTGCGGCAGAATGCATCGAAAGCTTGTCGCTGCTTTCGGCATACATGCTCTTAGGAAAACACAGTGTTTCGAATGGTTCAAAAAATTCGAAGGTGGTGATTTTGACGTGAGAAACTACGAGCGGGGGAAACCACAGAAAATTTTCGAGGAGAACAAATTGGACGCCTTACTGGATGAAGATGATACTCAAACTGAACAGGAACTCGAGGTAGAATTGGACACAAATAGCCGTTTCTCTTCGGTTGAAAGCTATAGGAAAGGTGCAGAAAGTGGGAAAATGGGTTCTGCATGAACTGAAAAACAGCAAGCAAATCGAAAGACCACTTGTGAAATGCTGCTCGCCAAACACAAAAGAAAGTCGTTTCTCCATCAAATAGTGACACGTGATGAAAAATAGATATATTTAGAGAACCCTAAGTGTCGTAAATCGTGGGTGAATCCAGGCAAACCATCGACATCCACTGCAAGACCAAACCGCTTTGGAAAGAAGACAATGCTTTGTGTTTTGTGAGATCAGAGGGTGTCATCTATTACGAGCTGCTAAAACCTGGTGAAACTGCTGACACTCATCGGTACCTACAGCAAATGATCGATTTGAATCGAGCATTACGTGAAAAACGACCGGAATGTGGAAAAAGGCAACACAAAGCCATATTCCTCCGTGATAACGCCCCATCACACATAGCAAAAAGGGTCAGGGAAACGATCTAGGCGTTCAGGTGGGAAATACTAGAGCATGCGGCTTATTCTCCAGACTTGTCTTCGTCCGATTATCGTCTATTTGCATCACTGGGACACGCTCTAGCTGAACAACGCTTCAATCCGTACGAAAATGAACGAAAATGGCTCGCTGACAGAAGAGCTGTTTTTTCTGGCGTGACGTTCACAGCCTGCCGGATAGGTGGGAGAAATGTATAAATAGCATTGGAGATTATTTTCAATACAATATTCTTTATCAGTTTCAACCAAGAGACGACAATTATTGCAAACAAATTCCGGTTTCGTACTTCTACACCTGGTAAACAAATCCTTTCAGACACATCTCTGTTTTGAAAAAAAGTATTTAATTTACCGAGAATACTCAAGGTCCTCTCTACTACACCGTTTATTTCTTTTGTTTTGCATCCAGCCATCGTCTTCAATCGCTTTGATCGGCCGGTGCTAGAACTTTTTTTTTAGTATTAGAGTCATTCGAAAAGAAAGGAGCTGGAGGCTGTAAAATGAAAACCGCTAAAGGGACAGTAATGCCATTGCCTATGAAAGAAGTTGGAGTACCTATAAGGACGGCCAGGACGCAGACTCTTCGCTACAGAGATGTAGCCGCACTCTCAGCTGACGACGGAGCCAGCACCTGCCCGCGTCGACCGTCCACTGCACGTTGTCGTTCTGAGAACAAAGGAATGGAGGCTTGAAAAGAAGAGCAAAGGGGTGCAGCATCTTTCCATACAACTATAGAGTGCGGGAAACGGAAACATCCACCGGAGAATGGCACAACTGTACTAAGAGGACCGAACGTTCGTTGCAATTCCGACGCACAATCCGACCTCTGGGGTGCTGGCTGGTACCGTAATTCGCCGGTCGTCAATAATGAGGGCACCCACCTGATGGACAATGGTGTAATGCTGTGTGGAGTCCCAGTTCATGCATCATCGGCTAACGACATTGGTCATGCATTGCTTGTGACACGCCATGACCCTTGCAACGGACATGCAGTGCTCTTCATGAATTTCCGTTCCTCGCATTCCTTCCGCTGTTAGTACACACCCTTGCTCTTCTTTTGAAGCCTCCGTTCCTCTGTTCTCAGCGCTACTGAATGCAGTAGAAAATTGACACGTGCACTACCTCGCCCTATCATCACGTGAGCGTGAGCTCATGTCCCCCTAGCGGCGAGTTTGGGCCTCAGCACACATTATAGAAATCACAATCTTAGGCAGTAGCATTCCGATCCACTCAGCGGTTTTCATTTTATAGCCACTAACTCGTTTCTTTTTGAAGGAGCCTAGTACATAATTTCAATCTCATTGTTATTGATTTTCAGGTTAAATGCTTGTGCTATTAAGTTCTCCCAGTCGCTGTTGATTTTTATCAGTACTACAGACAAACACTGTAATGACATCCAGAAAATGAATGTCGTCCAGAGCCATGAAAAAGTATTCTTCTTACGTTTTCTCAGTTTAAGGATCTGAAAACAGGGGAGCTAAGGAGAATTACGGTGATACTGAACCTCTACATCTACATTTACATCACACTCCGCAAGCCATCGAACGGTGTGCAGCGGAGCGTACTTTCGGTACCACCAACTGATCCACCTTCCCTGTCCCAATCGCGAATGACGCTTGGGAAGGATGACTGTCGGTAAGCCTCTGTATTATTTATTTGTTTATTTATTTATTTATTGTTCCGTGGGACCAAATTAAGGAGTAGTCTCCATGGTCATGGAACGACTCAATACATGAAATTATAACACGATAGTAGAAACAGAAAAAAAGAAATACAAGAAACGTATTCAGGCGACAATTCGTAAGTTTTAATAAAGAAAATCAACAATGTAACACTGGAATTTGCTTAATTTTTCAGCTCTTCCAGGAGCTCCTCGACAGAATAGAAGGAGTGAGCCATGAGGAAACTCTTCAGTTTAGACTTAAAAGAGTTTGGGCTACTGCTAAGATTTTTGAGTTCTTGTTCAAATGGTTCAAATGGCTCTGAGCACTATGGGACTTAACTGCTGAGGTCATCAGTCCCCTAGAACTTAGAACTACTTAAACCTAACTAACCTAAGGACATCACACACATCCATGCCCGAGGCAGGATTCGAACCTGCGACCGTAGCAGCCCCGCGGTTCTGGACTGCAGCGCTAGAACCGCACGGCCACCGCGGCCGGCTGCAGCACAATAGTGCACTACTTTCTGCACAAGAGTCAAGGAACTGCATTCCACATGCAGATTTGATTTCTGCCTAGTATTAACTGAGTGAAAGCTGCTAACTCTTGGGAATAAGCTAGTATTTCTAACAACAAACAACATTAAAGAAAATATATACTGTGAGGACAATGTCAGAATTCCCAGACTATTGAATAGGGGTCGACAAGAGGTTCTCGAACTTACACCACATATAGCTCCAATTTTCTCGTGGTGGTCATTTAGTGAGATGGATGTGGGAGAAAGCAACACGACATCCGATTCTCCCCGGAAAGTGCTCTCTCGAAATTTCAATAGTAAATCTCTCCGTCATACGCAATGACTCTCCCGTAACGCCTGCCACTGCGGTTTGAATAGCGTGTCTCTAACTTTCTCAAGCCTAATAAACCACCACATGACCAACAGCACCGCTCTTCGTTGGATCTTCTCTACCTCTTCTATCAGTTCTGTCCGGTATGGACCCCAGACAGATGAACAATACTCAAGAATCTCCTTTGCTAATCCTCGTTCAATTCTGAATTCTATATCGTAATGACGTATTTCGAAAATTACAGCATTTCCACATAGTCCTTGATCATACTGACATAGCTTGAATGTGTCCTGTTTCTCAAGCTCTGTCGGTACACGTTTTGTTGAAACTGACTCAAAAATTTTCTTAAAATATATGACTTCCAGAGAAAGTGTAAGTCACCATCATTACTCTCTTCCAGAATTTTCTTCGCTACCATCGAAGAGTCCATTGTAGCCACACTCTTATTTGATAATTAATTTACAAAAATCCATCATTTCTTTTCTTTGTAATCCAACAGAACTATGGAGAGCGCTGTAGTAATTTTGTTAGCAGAGTCAGGTATTAGGGTGGTATAATTATCTCGTGTGCAATATGGAAAGTAGGGGATAACATTTGTAGATTAATCGCACACAAGCAACTGTCCGTTCCAATACGGTATAGTACTGGGAAATGTTCAAATGTAACGTAGTTAAATGGTATGTGCTTTGCCCAGTTTACTCCTAACTGCTTCCAATCCTGCAACGTCAGTTTGTTGACAAATGGTGTTCACTTGCTAAACAGATCAGGATCACTGCTATCCAACGTTCGCTCGTACAAACGGCTGCAGACGGATGAACGTTCTCTGCAAAACGAGTTACGCTGATCTCTTTTACAGTGCACTCTCAGCTGATATAAAAGAGACGTCACTTTAAATAGATTAGCTGTAGCTGGAAATCGAATTCCAGACAACTGAGTTTGGTTTTCTCCTTTCGGGAATAAATCTCTATAGCCGTGGGTTTCATTTCCCAATCAGCTATACGCTTTGACGTAGTACAGCATGATCTTGTTTCGCTTGATGTCATTGAGTCTATAGCATTGTTAGTGCTACCGGTAAAACGATGCTGTACAGATGTAGAAAATTAATTTGAAAAGCTAACGTCAGGTATACATTTGATTTCAGGACTTCCGATTCAGATATTGGTACCCTGCACCGAAGTTCCATTCTGGTGACAAGTGGAGCTAATTTACTTCACGAAAATCAAATGACCTATTAAAATGCTGCTCAGTGAACAAACATCTACATCTACATACATACTCCGCAATCCACCATACGGTGCGTGGCGGAGGGTACCTCGTACCACAACTAGCATCTTCTCTCCCTGTTCCACTCCCAAACAGAACGAGGGAAAAATGACTGCCTATATGCCTCTGTACGAGCCCTAATCTCTCTTATCTTATCTTTGTGGTCTTTCCGCGAAATGTAACTTGGCGGCAGTAAAATTGTACTGCAGTCAGCCTCAAATGCTGGTTCTCTAAATTTCCTCAGTAGCGGTTCAAGGAAAGAGCGCCTCCTTTCCTGTAGAGACTCCCACCCGAGTTCCTGAAGCATTTCCGTAACACTCGCGTGATCATCAAACCTACCAGTAACAAATCTAGCAGCCCGCCTCTGAATTGCTTCTATGTCCTCCCTCAATCCGACCTGATAGGGGTCCCAAACGCTCGAGCAGTACTCAAGAATAGGTCGTATCAGTGTTTTATAAGCGGTCTCCTTTACAGATGAACCACATCTTCCCAAAATTTTACCAATGAACCGAAGACGACTATCCGCCTTCCCCACAACTGCCATTACATGCTTGTCCCACTTCATATCGCTCTTCAGTGTTACGCCCAAATATTTAATCGACGTGACTGTGTCAAGCGCTACACTACTAATTGAGTATTCAAACATTAAAGGATTCTTTTTCCTATTCATCTGCATTAATTTACATTTATCTATATTTAGAGTTAGCTTCCATTCTTTACACCAATGACAAATCCTGTCCAAGTCATCTTGTATGCTCCTACAGTCACTCAACGACGACACCTTCCCGTACACCACAGCACCATCAGCAAACAGCCGCACATTGCTATCCACCCTATCCAAAAGATCATTTATGTAGATAGAAAACAACAGCGGACCTACCACACTTCCCTGGGGCACTCCAGATGATACCCTCACCTCCGATGAACACTCACCATCGAGGACAACGTACTGGGTTCTATTAGTTAAGAAGTCTTCGAGCCACTCACCTATTTGGGAACCAATCCCATAGGCTCGTTCCTTAGTTAGGAGTCTGCCGTGGGGCACCGAGTCAAACGCTATCCGGAAGTCAAGGAATACGGCATCCGTCTGATACCCTTCATCCATGGTTCGCAAGATATCATGTGAAAAATGGCCGAGTTGCGTTCCGCAGGAGCGATATTTTCTAAAGCCGTGCTGATGCATGGACAGCAACTTCTCTGTCTCAAGGAAATTCACTATATTCGAACTGAGAATATCTTCGAGAATCCTGCAACAAACCGATGTTAAGGATATTGGTCTGAAATTTTGAGGATCCGTCCTTCTTCCCTTCTTATATACGGGCGTCACCTGCACTTTTTTCCAGTCGCTCGGGACTTTACGTTGGGCAAGAGATTCGCGATAAATGCAAGCTAAGTAAGGAGCCAATGCAGTAGAGTACTCTATGTAAAACCGAATTGGAATCCCATCAGGACCTGGCGATTTATTTATTTTCAACCCATTCAGCTGCTTCACAATCCCAGGGATGTCTATCACTATGTCCTCCATACGGGAATCCGTACGAGACTCAAACGGCGGTATGTTTGTAGGAACCTCCTGCGTGAAAGATTTCTCAAATGCTAAATTTAAAATTTCAGCTTTCGTTTTGCTGTCTTCCGTTGCCACGCCAGACTGATCAGTGAGTGATTGGATGGAAGCCTTCGACCCGCTTGCCGATTTTACGTAAGACCAGAATTTCCTTGGGTCTTCAGCAAGATCTTTTGCTAAGGTATGACGGTGGTCATGAGTTGGTAAACAAAATGTATAGCTCCGCACGGCCTGTCTTCCACATTGTAGGATTTTTTCGTCTCTTTTTCTGTCTCCATATTTATGCGTTTAGATGGGCCATGTTTTACGGCGATATTTGGCCGCAATGGCGTTGCTGTCTACATCCTTGAAACGTAGCTGCAATAGGTTAGTTGATTCGGGGGGAGGGGCCAAACAGCGAGGTTATCGGTCCCATCGGTTTAGGGAAGGATGGGGAACGAAGTCGGCCTGCCTGCCTTTCCAAAGGAACCATCCCGGCATTTGCCTGAAGCGATTTTGCGAAATTGAAAACCTAAATCATTATGGGCGGACACGCGTTTGAACCGTCGTCCTCCCGAATACGAGTGCAGTGTGCTAATCACCCCGCTCAGTGGCTGCAATAGACGCCAATTTTGTGATATGGCTGGGCAATATTGCGCGATTTTGCAGGTAGTTGCCAATGTATGCCCGAGAGGGTGCCGGTGTATTCACCAAGAGTGGAGAATTTTCGTATTGCTGGGCAATGTCTGTCTTCGACAGTAAATGCTTCCCTCTCGCTTTCACCTCTGTTTCCTTCTCTCACAAGACAGCGCTGCAGTCACGTGTGTGAACGAAAACAATAAAAGTCGGCGCTCAGCACGGTTGCCGGTGAGAGACCACAAAGCCATTTCCCATATACAGTTGCCCACCACGCTTAATGTCGACTAAGTTTGTGCCAGTAGTACGTGCATATGGCTGTATGTTTTTTATTTTTTTGTTGTCATAAGTTTGTAGTGTACAGCAATGGAAATGTGGACAAACGAGAATAATACACTACTGGCCATTAAAATTGCTACACCACGAAGATGACGTGCTACAGACATGAAATTTAACCGACGGCAAGAAGATGCTGTGATGTGCAAATGATTAGCTTTTCAGAGCATTCACACAAGGTTGGCGCCGGTGGCGACACCTTCAACGTACTGACATGAGGGA
The DNA here is from genome assembly GCF_021461395.2 of Schistocerca americana. NCBI lineage: Eukaryota > Metazoa > Arthropoda > Insecta > Orthoptera > Acrididae > Schistocerca > Schistocerca americana. The sequence goes on along the minus strand of NC_060122.1, from coordinate 743,657,892 downwards.
AGTTTCCAACCGATTTCTCATACACAAACAGCAGTTGACCGGCGTCGCCTGGTGAAACGTTGTTGTGATGCCTCGTGTAAGGAGGAGAAATGCGTACCATCACGTTTCCGACTTTGATAAAGGTCGGATTGCAGCCTACCGCGATTGCGGTTTATCGTATCGCGACATTGCTGCTCGCATTGGTCGATATCCAATGACTGTTAGCAGAATATCGAAACGGTGGGTTCAGGAGGGTAATATGGAACGCCATGCTGGATCCCAACGTTCTCGTATCACTAGCAGTCGAGATCACAGGCATCTAATCCGCATGGCTGTAACGGATCGTGCAGCCACGTCTCGATCCCTGAGTCAATAGATGGGGACGTCTGCAAGACAACAACCATCTGCACGAACAGTTCGACGACGTTTGCAGCAGCATAGACTATCAGCTCGGAGACCATAGCTGCGGTTACCCTTGACACTGCATCACAGACAGGAGCGCCTTCGATGGTGTACTCAACGACGAACCTGGGTGCACGAATGGCAAAACGTCATTTTTTCGGATGAATCCAGGTTCTGTTTACAGCATCATGATGGTCGCATCCGTTTTTGGCGTCATCGCGGTGAACGCACATTGGAAGTGTGTCTTCGTCATCGCCATACTGGCGTATCACCGGCGTGATGGTATGGGGTGCCTTTGGTTACACGTCTCGGTCACCTCTTGTTCGCATTGACGGCACTTTGAACAGTGGACGTTACATTTCAGATGTGTTACGACCCTTCATTCGATCCCTGCGAAACCCTACATTTTAGCAGGATAACGCACGACCGCATGTTGCAGGTCCTGTACGGGCCTTTCTGGATACAGAAAATGTCCGACTGCTGCCCTGGCCAGCACGTTCTCCAGATCCCTCACCAATTGAAAACGTCTGGTCAATGGTGGCCGAGCAACTAGCTCGTCACAATACGCCAGTCACTACTCTTGATTAACTGGGGTATCGTGTTGAAGCTGCATGGGCAGCTGTACCTGTACACGCCATCCAAGCTATATTGGCTCAATGCCCAGGCGTATCAAGGCCGTTATTACGGCCATAGGTGGTTGTTCCGGGTACTTATTTCTCAGGATCTATGCACCCAAATTGCGTGAAAATGTAATCACATGTCAGTTTTTCCAATGAATACCCGTTTGTCATCTGCATTTCTTCTTGGTGTAGCAATCTTAATGGCCAGTAGTGTTATAGCCTTCGTGAACAATTTTTAACGAACAAATTTAGAAACTCCACTAATATCGAAATAACTCCGTCTTTAAATAACCGTAAGATGTTTCTTGTTTTGCCAGTACCATAAACTGGCTAGTTGCACTTTAGAAATTTCCCTTGAGAGTGTGATCCACTGTCTCCAAAAATCCACAGTTGGTTCGTTAACGTGCACACCATTTATAGACAACATAATATTCGTTGATTATATTACTCCGCGTTCACACCTTCACTCACACTAATAATGAAACTATCAGCTCGCCAATAATCAATAGGAGAGGCAATACTCACAGTAGATAAAGCATTGTTTCCGAAATATACTGTTTTGACTACTTAGAATTTTATAGTCTGTACGATGCTGACACCTTTTGGTCATAGCCATAACTACTTGCAACTAGCTACTGGATCGGATCGTACATCTGTTACTTGATAGCCAAGATTCGTCTTTGCAGGAAGGTGCTCACTCGTATTAATTGCTATAGACGTGATGTAAAGGCGCTGTGCCTCATACCGATGAGCTCGAAATCACATTTGATGAAGCATACAAAAAATTCCAAAGTCTTCAAACCTACAGCAAACGCAAGGCAAAAAATTTGCATAGGAAGAGTGGGAAGTGCAGATGGCCTTTAACCGATATGGTTTGCATTTCATGCCATGAGTTTCATACTGTCTCGAGATGTGCCTCAAGCAGAAAATGATAGCGTAAACAGTGGTGTGTTACTAGTGAACAAACAAAATTAAAATATAAGTTATACTGTTTTTTCCAACTTCTCTAAATGAAGTCTTTCAGTCCTTCTAACAAAGTGTTCCGTATTTCTGGCGCCATGAGGCTTATTGATGAATCCATTCTACGGATGGATACCAGGGATGCAGACCCGAAGATGGACGACAAACCGCTCTTTGATGACCAAAAGTCTGATGCGAACGACCCGCCACAGGCGACCACTGGCGACCAACACCCCTCCTTACTGGCGCCGTCGCCCCCACAGGTCGACGCTGAAGAGAGACTATCCGCTGTGCCGAAAACTACGTCTCCTCTCCACGTGGATGATGTGCACAGACGATGCCCTACCGCAGTATCAGTCTCCTGGCCAGACGACGTGGAGATCGAAGGGACTGGGGTGGATGCTGCTGATGATGGGGCGCCCCCATCGGTTGCGCCCGCGCCCGCAAATTCTCTACAATAGCAGCCTCTTCAGCGGACCGGCACGATCGACGACCTCTCGTTCCTGAAGAAGGAGCCCCATCTGTGCCTGTGGGACTCCAACACCAGCATTATCGTGTCGCAATGATTAACCTCGCGACCATTAGTGCACCTCACAAACTACCGCTGCTCCGCGATATGATTTATGATGCGTACATAGATATTGCTCTTTTTCAGGAAGTGCATGTCGCCGATTTTTCACCACCACATGGCTTCACGGCGCATCTTTCTCTCGCTTCGGACACCGGTAGTGGTGTTGCCATCATCTTACGAGATGGTCTTCCTGCCGAAGATGTCCTATACCTCCCCAACGGCAGAGGTATGGCCCTTACTCTCTTTGGTGTACGCATCGTCAACATTTATGCGCCGTCGGGCTCCAGCTACCGTCGTGAACGCAATGCCTTTTCGCGAATGAAGTTACACCCCTTTTTATGGGACCACACGATGACTGGGTCATGGGTGGAGACTTCAACTGCACCCAGCGACCTCAGGATCAATTGCCGCGTCATTCACCATGTGCAGCTCTGGAAACGGCTACAATTTGTCGACACGTGGAGACATGTTCACGGTGATCTTTTGGGCTTTACGTACTACACTGCGCACTCCTCTAGCCGACTGGATCGCATCTACATCTCGCGATCCCTAATTCAACACACTCGACAGGCTGAAATCTGGCATGTTGCTTTCTCAGATCATGAGGCTTACTTCTGTGAGGTTGTCCTCACAAGACAGGCAGTATGGCACGGACGTGGTTTATGGAAACTGAACACGGCACTTCTTAATTCACCTGACTGTCGACTTTTTTAATAGAAGACACTTGGATCACATGTAATAGACGCCGTCCCACGTATCCGTCTACCATATCCTGGTGGATCCAGTGTGCAAAACCGGCTCTTCGAAAAACTTTGATCCGGTATGGTAAAGATGTTGTCGCCTGGAGGAAGAGCACTACGGACTTTTACTACAGGATTCTACGAGAATGCTCCACGATGCCAGCCTCCCCTGAGCGCCATACAAGGATGAACCATGCTAAGGCCCAAATCTCAAATCTTATGCGAAGGCATTTGGAAGGAGTGACAGTACGATCTCGTACTGCTGATCGCATGCCTCATGAAAATCCTTCGATGTACCATATCGTCCAAGAACGCCAAAATCGACGCCGAAAATTGTTTCACGTCCTAACAGACCAAGAAGGGCGTCGCTACGTAACCCAATCTGCAATAGGGAATGTGCTTCACGCCCACTACCAGCAGCTCTACGCCGCAATTCCACATTCCCCAGAGTTGATCGAGGAAGTCTCACAGCTCAACTTCGGTGGTATCCCAAGAGATGCGGCGATTGACTTGACGTCAGAGGTGACTGATGATGAAGTCCGCGATGCGATCCGGGCAGGAACCATCAATCGCTCCCCAGGACCCGACGGTCTTCCCCTCGAATTTTATCGCACCTTCCGTGATTTGTTAGAGTACATCTGTCGGGAACTGATGTCTCCAGAAGTACCTGTACCGGACGCTTTCCTGGATGGAATTATTATTCCTGTACATAAACCGCATGGTGGCAACAATAGCAGTGATTATCGGCCCATCACCCTCCTTAACAGTGATATGAAAATCTTCACTCGCCTTTTGGCGGCACGACTTAAACACGTTGCCCGATATGTTGTGTCGCCAGACCAAGCATCTTTGGGAGGGGATAATAATATCCGCACGGCTTTGTGCCGCTACAGGGATATGATCGCCGTTACCCAGTGTAACACCTCCGATATTTTACTTATCTCGACCCGATCGGATCTGATAGCAGCCCAAATAAATATTAATTAATGTGATCGTGTACCTAATGAGGCTGGCAATCGGATTTGACTGCTACGGAGTTGTTACATTCCATTTTGTCCTTCTCAAATGCTGTAATAATGAAATGTCTGGTACCAAGAAGAACACCAACACAGCTTCACTAATCAAGACCTATATTCGTCTCAAAAAAACAAGAAAAAGGAGACGGCCACTGCCTTCGTCATACATATTTAATAACGGCTAATCTCAGCACAGGCTTCCTCGCTATTCATTATCGTCACACGCAAATTCAATCACTGTAATCCAACACTGCAATCCAACACTGCAATCCAAATGATGCCGGCGCGGTAGACGCGAAACCAAAAATATCGGCACAGAAATATCACTGATCACTCTCGTAATTGTACTTCTTCACTTTCCCGTATTATTCTAACACAAAGGGGTTAAACCGCGGCGATGGCCACTCCCTTTGTCGGTAAGCCTTGCATTACATCAACAGGCCTCCACGCGGCTCGGCCCGCAACCTGGGAACTGACTCCACTCTACACTCGCCCTCGCAACACGACACTATCGATTGTTTGCCCTATCGACCTGTGCCGAGTGCAAACTTATAGCAAGGGCCTACGGACCCCTTACACCAGGCACAACGCCTCTTTGGGGCACTTGCGTCTTTGGACTTTAGTCAAGCTTTTGATAGGGTTGACCATTCGTTCCTTACGGCCGTGCTCCACCATATGGGTTTCCCAGTCGCCGTTATCACGGTAGTGATGCGCCTTCTGTAGGGTGCCTCATCCAGGATTATGTACAATGACAGACTCACTCCTCCGATAAAAATAGGTCGATCCGCACGTCAAGGTTGCCCTCTATCAGCGATTTTGTACGCCTTTTCCTTAGAATCCTTGCTATGTAGACTAAGACAACGTTTGATAGGGTTGTCCATAGATCGCTACCGATTCTGTTACACGGCCTATGCTGACGATGTAGTCATCTGTTTACGTCATGCCGACGAGGTTCGAGCTGTTTTGACGTGGGTAGCGACTTATGGTGAGGCGTCGGGTAGCTCTTTAAACGTACGTAAGTCACAAGTTATGTTCATTGGCACGGGACTTCCCGTGGAGTGCGTTACACCTCTCACCACCGTTGATACCATTCGCGTTTGGGAATAGATTTTTCATCTGATATCCGGCGTTCGGCCACCATCAACTGCCGACGCCTCCTTTTAATGATCAGAACAGGTCTTACGGACCATCGCCTTCGATCCCTAGATATTCTCCAACGAGCTCAATATGTCAATATATATATCGCATCCCGAGTTCCCCATGTAGCACTAGTTCTACCTTTCCCGCTTACTGTGGCACGTAGCATGTTGGCAGCGATGGCATCTTTCGTCAGCTCTGGGCTGTTGTTCAAAGTTAACTATGCAACCCTTACTCTTCCCCGTGAACGAGGTGGGATAGGTCTGTTTCACGTGCTGGATAGAGCTCGCGCCCTATTTGTCAGCTCCCAGATGATGGTATGGACACGTTGCCCAATGAGCCACACTGGTCTCCTCCTGTCGGCATATACGCCGGTCTCACTGTCAGCCCCAGTGATGATCTCGGATGTTCCAGCCCCGTTCCATTATATACGATACTTCTTTCTTGAACTCAGTTATCTACGCCTCACCTTACCAAGACAGCTTTTACTCAAGACAAAGGCAGTATACAATGTCCTCCAATTAGGTCGTCCACCTAACCCGATTGAACAAAAATTCCCCCAGGTTGGCTGGCGTCATGTATGGCGCGCGGTGTTCGCCTGTTGCCTTGACACAAATGTTCAATCTGTCTGGTACCTAACTGTCAATGGTAAGCAAATCAACCAATTTCGCCTTCATCGTATCTACCTCGCCCAATCACCTCTGCGTTCCACGTGTGGAGTGCCAGACAATGACGAACATCGGTTTGTTTGCGGACCGGCGGCGGAGGTTTGGCACTTGGTTCGTCGTATTGTGGCTCTTCTAACGCGGGACATTCCGGATCGGATTACTCCCCTTTCATTATTATTTCCGGAACGTGACTATTTTCCTCGGACAAAGACCAATGCTGTGAATTGGATTTGCGGACATGCCATTCACCACCTATTTGGACAAACTGTAGACTCTGTACTCGATTTTTGGACATACATCAATGACCGTCACTATGTCGTTGTCCGTCACCCAAAATACAGACAATTTTTCTCGAACTTCCTTGGGAGTGCTTTCCACGACCCGCCTCGCAGCTAGAATGTGTTAAGCCAAGAGAGAAGAAGGTTTCCTGTTTGAACCAACGAACATTTCTGAACAATTGAACGGAATACATCAATTTCGAGAAGACGTCACTCAACATATTCGCAGCGGGGCGCAGAAGGCCTCTAATCAATTACACAACAACACTAAACAAAACAAAAAACAATAAAAACAATAAAAATAAAATTCAGAAAAGGAAGATTTTGTTTTGTTTGTAAGGATAGCCCTAACCTTGATTTCCCATATTTCCCCTGGTATATAGGCAGCTCTTTGGCGTAGGTTTAGTCAGGAGCCAACGCCTGAAGTGGATCAGATTTTTTTGTTATAGGATGAGAAGTGGCGGTGGCACTTCATTTCTTTCTTTCTTTCGTTCTTTTTTTTGTAGTTCCATTTGCATAAAAAAATTAAAAAAAACAAAAAAAGCAAAAAAATGGTTAAAGTGTTTGGCTGTTGAGCGAAATTTTAACTTTAAAAAAAATAAAAATAAAAAAAGAGCGCTAATGCGCTGCTTCCTGGACTCGGGTAGGCGCGCCGGCCCCGGATCGAATCCGTCCGGCGGATTAACGACGATGGCCGATGTGCCTGCCAGCCTGGATGTGGTTTTTAGGCGGTTTTCCACATCCCATTTAGGTGAAAACAGGGTTGGTCCCCACGTCCCGCCTCAGTTACACACCTCCCAGACATGTGAAAAACGTTCGCTCTATTTCATTTTCTGTTGGAAACACTGCACAGACGCGGACTCTTCGAGTATTTCTGCACTAAATTATTATAAAAAGCGTTGTTATTTAGCTATTTTTAAACGTTTACAGGTGTTATAAATATAATATAAATGTTGTTAAATTAGTGGAAGTGTTAGCGAAGTATAAGATAAGATTAAACGGGGTAAGAAGCGTATTTTTCTTCTCGCGCCTGTAGCACGAGTCCTAGGCCTAATTTCACGCGCGCGAATCGTAAGTAAGCAGTGACTTAAACTTATAGGTAAACGTTGCCAGTTGGTATAAATATAATACAAGTGTTGTTACATTAGTGGAAGTGTTAGTGAAGTGTTAAAGAAGATTAAACGGGTTAAGAAGTTTATTTTCCTTCTTGCGCCTATTGCACAGATTTTAGGCTTAATTTCACGCGCGCGTATCGTAAGTAAACAGTGACAAACTTATATGTAATCACCAGTTTTTTTATTCAGTACTCTCTTACTTTATTTATATCTTCCTGAATAGTTTCTAGGGTCCTTTGTTTACGTTTTAGTCAGTACTTAAATCAGTTTATACGATTTCTGTTTTTACCATGAGTGAGAAGTGTGTGACATGCCGTAGGATCGTTAGTTCCGGGGTATGGCGTGATGGGTGCTGTAGTTTCTTTCATTGGGGCGAATGTAGTGGCGTGGGAAATGGGGACATAAATGAGGCTCACCAGTGGTATTGTAGGATCTGCAGTAGAGATAGGAAAATACTGGAACAGGAAGGGAAAATTGCAGCTCTTCAAGCTGACCTAGACAAGGCAAGGGAGGATCTGGACAGGTTAAAGAGGGAGAAGGGTGAACAGAGGTGGGAAGTGGCAACAGGTAATAGGGGGAACAGGCAAAGGAGAGCATCAGACAACTTTGTCATAAATCTTGAAAATAGATTTGACCTGTTGCCTCAGTCAGAATCGGATGAGCCTCATGTAGCTGAAGCTGTAGAAAAGGCACAACAAGCTTTCAAGGACTTGAAAAAGGTAGGGAAATTTGTAAAGAAAAAGAAAGTTCTGTTGTTAGGTAGTTCCCATGGTAGAGATGTTGGCCAACTACTGCAGGAAAATCTAGGTCCAGAGTACCAGGTCACAAACTTTTTCAAGCCTAGTGCAGATCTGAGTCAGGTAACAGAGGATGTAGGTTCTTTATGCAAGGATTTCACAAAGGAGGATGCCGTGGTTATAGTGGGTGGTCCGGGAAATAGCATTGACAGAGACTCTGATTATTCCATAGAGAGTGACCTGGTTAAGATAGCATCAGCAACGAAGCATACGAGTGTGGGATTTGTGTGTGTGTTGAGACGCCATGATCGGCCTCATTTGAACTCTTCTGTAGGGAGGGTGAACTTGGAGTGGCTGCTTAGGACGGATATAGGGTCCCATATTGGTTTGATTTCTGTGGATGCTATCAATAGGTGGGACTACACTAGGCCTCAATAGGAAAGGGAAGGGAAAACTGTCTGGGTTGATTGCAGAAAACTTAAGGGGGGACACTGTTACAAGTGGTAAAATACCAGTGGTCACAGGTGTCAGAGGGATGCCTTTTATAGGATAGGGAAGGGGGAAAGAAAACGAGTTTTAAGAGAGATTGGCAGACACACTCAGTTTGAGAAAACAGATGAACAGGTGCCAGATTTTAGCATACAGCCTCCATTTAAACAATGTTTGACAGAAAGTAATCAGAAACTGCCAGTTCATCTTCGCCAAAGCAGTTATAATCCCATTAGTACGCAGTATCAGTTATCTTTATCACACCAGAACATTCCGGGACTCAGAAATAAAGTTGATGAACTACTCATTTGTATCGATGAAATGAATTCATCTAACCAAATTGACATAATCTGCCTCTCTGAACATCAAGTGACCACTGGTATAGATATGTTAGACATTTAAGGATTTAAGCTGACTTCCTACTTCTCCAGAGTAGATATGGATGGAGAAGGAGTTGCCACATTTACTAAAAACTGCCATAAATTCAAGAACATTGACATTAATAAATTCTGTTTAGAGCAGCATCTAGAAGCATGTGCAACAGAAATAGAGTTCCATAACAGATCCTATATACTAGTAACTATTTACCGAGCACCTGCAGGAAATTATAATCTATTCATAAATCATATAGAAGCTCTTTTGGGTCATTTAACAGGAGGAAACAAAGAAATTTTTATTGCTGGTGACTTTAATACAGATTTTCTAATGCAATCTTCAAGTAAACATTTACTGCAGTTAGTAATGTTGTCTTTCAATCTAACTCACACTGTAAACTTTCCAGCTAGGATCACTAAATCCTCAAGGACAGCTATCGATAACATTTTTATAGACAAATCAAAGGAACAAAATCATATCATAAAACCTGTAATAAATGGACTATCAGATCATGACACGCAGCTCCTTGTTTTAGATGTAAATTCTAAGCAGATTATCAAGACTGCTAAATCTGAGTACAGGAGAGTAGTCAATCAACCAAAAATTGAGTGTTTTAGCAAACTGCTCAAAGACATGAACTGGAAAGATGTTTATAGTGCTCATGACATAAATGAAAAATATAACACATTCATGAACAATGTCAGTACCACGTTTGAAAACTGTTTTCCTCTGAAAGTTACTCAAATTAAACAGAAGTCTATAATAAAACCATGGATTACACAAGGAATAAAGGTTTCCTGTAAGACAAAAAGGAAAATGTATCTGTCGACCAAGAATAGCTCCAGTGCTGATGATTTAGCTAAATACAAGGAATACTGTAAAATATTAAAAAAAGTTATTCAGACATCTAAACAAATGCACTACGAGAAGAAGATAGCAATGTCAGGGAACAAAATGAAAACAATATGGGATATAGTGAAAGAGGAGACTGGTAGAACCAGAAAGGAACAGGAGCAAATAGCACTAAGGGTAGATGACACATTAGTAACCGATGGGCATAGTGTGGCAAATCTATTTAACAAGTACTTTATATCTGTTACCGATAGAATGGGAATGTCAGGATCAGTAAATAATGCCCTTGAATATCTGAAACTGGCCTTTACAAAAAGCTTCAGGTATATGAATATGTCACTCACTTCACCAAAAGAAATAAGTTCCATAATAAAATCTTTAAAAACAAGGCATTCTAGTGGTTACGATGAACTATCAACTAAGTTAATTAAGGCATGTTGTTGTGAGTTTAGTACAATTCTAAGTTACTTGTGTAACCAGTCAATTATAACTGGGACATTTACTGACTGGCTAAAATATGCAGATGTTAAGCCTCTATTCAAGAAACGGGATAAAGAGATACCATCAAACTACAGACCGATTTCACTTTTGCCAGCATTCCCAAAATTTTAGAAAAAGTAATGTACAGGCAGCTTCTCAACCATCTGACCACAAATAACATATTATCAAGAACACAGTTTGGATTTCTGAAGGGTTCTGATATCTAGAAGGCTATTTACACCTACAGTGAAAGTGTACTTAATTCATTAAATAACAAGTTACAAGCAGCAGGTATTTTCTGTGATTTGTCAAAGGCACTCGATTGTGTGAACCACAACATCCTTTTAAATAAATTAGAATTCTATGGTGTCATGGGCAGTGCTGCAAAATGGTTCAAGTCACATCTCGCTAACAGGAAACAAAGGGTGTCAGTGCAAGGGGCTAGTGAATTAAGTCATCTGTCATCATCAGAATGGGAAGAAATTACATGTGGTGTCCCACAAGGATCTATCTTCAGGCCATTGCTTTTTCTTGTGCACATTAATGATATCTCATCAGTTACATTGCCAGAAGCAGAGTTCGTTTTTTTTTGCAGATGACACAAGTATTACAATAAATAGTATGTCGAGTGTAGTTCTAGAAAGATCTGCTAATGATATTTTCATGGATATTAATAAATGGTTTAAAGCCAACTCACTGACATTAAACTTCGAAAAGACTCACTATATGCAATTCAGAACCTGTAAGAGGTTTCCATCCAGCATATTCATAAAGTATGAAGAAGAGCAGATAGAAGAGGTTGACCGTCTTAAATTCCTGGGATTACAACTTGATAATAAATTCAGTTGGGAGGAGCACACCACAGAACTGCAGAAACGCCTTAACAAATCTGTATTTGCAATTCGAGTGTTAGCAGACATAGACGACATAAAAATGAAAAACCGTGCATACTTTGCCTACTTTCATTCCATAATGTCATGTGGTATAATATTTTGAGGTAACTCTTCAAGTTAAACAAAAGTTTTCAGAGTCCAAAAGCGTGTAATTCGTATTATTTGTGGAGTAAATTCACGGACGTCTGTAGAAACCTCTTCGAAGAACTGGGTATACTAACTACTGCCTCTCAGTATATTTACTCCTTAATAAAATTTGTCCTAAATAATATATCTCTTTTTCCAACAAACAGCTCAGTTCATACATACAATACCAGGAACAAAAATGATCTGCACAAGGACTTAAAAGCACTTACTTTAGTTCAAAAAGGGGTCCACTACTCAGGAACACTCATCTTCAATAATTTGCCAGCAAACATAAAAAATTTAGTAACAAATAAAGATCAGTTTAAAAGGAGCCTGAAAGACTTACTAGTGGCCAACTCCTTCTACTCCATTGACGAATTTTGTAATAGAAACAAATGATGTATTGTATATATTCATACTATTAGTATTGTTATTTCAGCTTTAAAAAAATTGACATGTTCTACATCCACGAGGATCTCCTCAGCACGGATCTATGGAACGAAAAACTAATCTAATCTAATCTCATGGTTTACACTAGTCGCAGACTGCTGGGGTACACTAATTCCGTCCCGTGGGGTATGGTGTGGCGACAGGGAGGACAACCTGCCAGCCCTTAAAATTAACCATGCTGACCCTGCGCAACATCCGGGACAAAGGCGCTAGCAAAAAAAGAGTGAACTTTAGGGTCACATTAAACTTCTGTACGAGTCACCAGTAGCTAAAACCCGAAGGATGGTAGTCGTACTGGTTGTAAGAGGCGTACATTCTCTCACATTTGAGTTGGGTTAGTAGTTCTCGGTTCAATTGCTTGTACAAGATATTCGAAATTACGTATTGGCATTCTGGTAAAACTTTGGGACAGGTATGTATCCAGCATCCACTATGCTAGTTAAATTTGTTGAAGCATTTCACTTACTTAAATAACAAAGCATCTACAAATCCCAATTTCTCTTGTGCTTTCCAACTTGATTTCTTGTGTGAGTTAAATGCAACAAAGTCGCACTCACTTTCACTAGCCCCTTTACGTCCATTTAGTGTCAATAGTGTAGCCCCTTGTACTACTGACTACTGTCTCAAATAACCAAATAAATCTCTGACGAATCTCATCAAAGGATGTAATGCTACTAGGTAATTATAAATTAACCATGTCTGTATCTGTAGCAAACTTCTCTCACCAATGAAGAACATGAATCAATTGAGATACCTAAGATAGATACAACTGATAAAAATTACGTTGTTTTTTCGAAACGAGTATGACGCTTCAGCTCTTTCTTACCATAAGTGTAGTGGAAAAAATAGATACGTTTATATTATATAATTAAAACGAAAGCAGTCTGCACATAACGCCAAGGTTCGTACTTGATCCCATTTAGCAAAACTATGCGAGGCACGTAATGCATTACTGCCAAGTGCTCACCCTTGTGACGTTTTTGTGTTTAGTTTACAATCGAAAGCCGATTATAATATTTTCTCAGAAAAATATTGTGTCCTTTAATGTGAAAAATAAAGTTTATACAACATTTTGTATAAAGGAACCAAATGTGACATTCTAAATAAAGGTTATTGTATTGTAGTTCTTGTCGGCCTTGGCCTTTTTTTATTGCAATTGGGATCACCACTGCTACTTTCCGCCGTCTCTAACAACAGCCTTCCTAATTCCTAAAGACGAACGTATACAAGGTGTAGCATTAACATTTTATGGAAACAAAATCAATTATTCAGTAGCTGTTATGGTTTTAGAAGAGTTGTAGAATTACAGACCACACTGTAAGGAATTTCTAGACGCCTTTAGGGAGAGCCATAAATACTTCATGTTAATGCCCAGAGCACGTAGATGTTGTCACAGGTATTATAAAATAAGGAAAGGCACACGTATGCCTCTGTAGTACAGGGTGGGCCTAAAGTCTTTGTACAATTATCAGTATTTACTTTACAAAAACTACAGAATTCACAAATTGCGACAAACGAAAGCGTGAATCACTGAGGTTTTTTTTATGATCAGTGAACTCTGTATGTGAGCCGTTTGTAGCTCGAAGAATGTTTAATCGATATTTGATTTCACTCCACATATTTGGCAACATTACTTATGTGAGACCAGCAACAACGTCTGCTATTCTTCTTCGTAATGTATCCAGACCAGTTACTTGCGTAGCGTAAACCTTGCTCCTTGCGTAGCCCACACAAAACAAAAAAAAAAAAAAGAAACCTAAAGGCGTTACGTTTGGTGATCTTGCAGGACAGGCAGTGGGACCATCACACCAATCCACCTGTCAAGAAATGTTTCATTAAGAAAATTTCTAGGATTCAATCTCCAATGTGGCGCTGCACCGTCCTGATGGAAAACCACATCAGGCTAGAAGTCTCTCAGTTGCGGTTTTATAAATTGTTCTAGCATATCCAAATAGATGTAAGTTGTTACAGATTTTTCGACAAAAAGTTATCCGTGTGCGCTGTAACTGTTCATCTGCACATTTTGACATGTTTTTGCATCTTCGGAAATAATATCTGGCTATGTTACGATGATCTGAAAATGGGTCCCGACCCGAAAATAGACATAGGGTGAATAAAAAAAAGTGAAATTTACAACTTTGGACTGGTTTTACGTCGTACTAATAAAGAAAGGCCCAGTTATGAATTACCTCGAAAAAAACGTTCTATTGACACACAGTCAACAAGGGTTTAGAAAACATCGTTCCTGTGAAACACAATTAGCTCTTTTTTCACATGAAGCGTTGCTATTGACAAGGGATTTCAGATCGTTTCTGTATTGCTGGATTGTCGGAAGGCTTTTGACACTGTACCACACAAGCGGCTTGTAGTGAAATTGCGTGCTTGTGGAATATCGTCTTAGTTATGTGGCTGGATTTGTGATTTCCTGTCAGAGAGGTCACAGTTCGTAGTAATTGGCGGAAAGTCATCGAGTAAAACAGAAGTGATTTCTGGCGTCCCACGACGTAGTGTTACAGGCCATTTGCTGTTCGTTATCTATATAAACGATTTGGGAGACAATCTGAGTAGCCGTCTTCGGTTGTTTGCAGAAGACACTGTCGTTTATCGACTAATAAAGTCATCAGATGATCAAAACAAATTGCAAAACGATTTAGAAAAGATATCTGAATGGTGCGAAAAGTGGCAGTTGACCCTAAATAACGAAAAGTGTGAGGTCATCCACATGAGTGCTAAAAGGAACTCGTTAAACTTCGGTTACACGATAAATCAGTCTAATCTAAAAGCCGTAAATTCAGCTAAATACCTAGGTATTACAATTACGAACAACTTAAATTGGAAGGAATACATAGAAAAAGTTGTGGGGAAGACTAACCAAAGACTGCGTTTTATTGGCAGGACACTTAGAAAATGTAACAGACCTACTAAGGAGACTGCCTACACTATGATTGTCCGTCCTCTTTCAGAATACTGCTGCGCGGTGTGGGATCCTTACCAGATAGGACTGACGAAGTACATCGAAAGAGTTCAAAGAAAGGCAATAAGTTTTGTATTATCACGAAATATGGGAGAGGGTGACACAGAAATGATACAGGTTTTGGGCTGGACATCATTAAAAGAAAGACGTTTTTCGTTGCGACAGAATCTTCTCACGAAATTCCAATCACCGACTTTCTCCTCCGAATGCGAGAATATTTTGCTGACACCGAGCTACATAGGGAGGAACGATCACCACGATAAAATAAGGGAAATCAGAGCTCGTACGGAAAAATGTAGGTGTTCATTCTTTCCGCGCGCTATACGAGATTGGAATAATAGAGAATTGCGAAGGTGATTCGATGAACCATCTGGCAGGCACTTAAATGTGATTTGCAGAGTATCCATGTAGATGTAGATTTAGAATGACTCTGTTGCACATTAAACCGCAGCACACATTCATTTTAGGGGAATTCCTAACGTGATCTAAGGCAACGTACGGACTTTCCGAGCCCTATATCGTCACACTGTGCTTGTTTACTTTGCCTGATACGTAGAAAATAGCCTCATCTGAAAAACAAATTCGTTGAAGATACCCATTGCTGGTCTGGACAGGAGCCAACACCGTAATGTCAGTCGCAAGAGCTGCTCGACAAACTCCATCATCTGGTTGTAACGAGTGACTTACCTGAACCGTATAAGCATGCAGGTGCCATCTGTTATGCAGAATTCTTCGCGTTGTGGTCCTAGGAATCTCTACTTCACCAGATTCGCGTTGAGTAGATGTGGAAGGGCTTCGTAAGAACCCCTGTTTGCACAGCTCCGGCACTTTGTTCACTGAGCCCGAGGCTGCCCTGTTCGTGCAAGATTCAACACACTGCCGGTCTGTTTAAAATTCGTGTACCACGCAACAATACTCCTATCAGGTGCTGCTCGACCGTATTGTCTTCGAAAATTTCGTTGCAGTATAACTGGAGGTTATTTCTCGTAATACCGCAGAACACGATGTGCCTTCTTCTCGCATGTCGTCATTTGACAATAGCGATTGCAGTGCTCTCCACCCAGCTTCTATCTGCAACTAAGACATCAAAAAACAAACTTGACGGTTAATTCTTTCATTTACCACAAACTACAAATTTGTAAGTTCTTTACTTTTTGTAAAATAAAGAATTTAGTTCCACCAAGTATAATTATTAGGATTTGGGGCCGTACTGATTTTTCATCTACAAAAAATGGTAATGATGTTTCGTCATCGTGTGACACAACGTAGGTTAGTTCGACGGAAGTGTGTTACAACGTATATTCCTCATTTTGGTGCCATGACAAAATGAATCACATCTTTCACTAATAACTTTAATCTTATATTCCAGCTTGTAAATAAAGGAAATTCGCTAATTATGCACAGAACTTCCTGTCATTCTCTCATTATAACTGGAGCGACAAGATGGACTTTTTAGAAATGTGTGTGCGAATAAACCGAATCAAAAAAAATCGCAACACCAAGAAGAAATTGTGCGATATAAACGAAAGTTGGTAGGCGTGTATCTACGTCTGAAAGATGATGTCTGTTCAGATTTCATGCCAGTCGCATATGACCGGCGTTAGTGGCGCCACTATAAGGATGCAAATAAGGTTTGCTTTAAATATACGCTGTATCCGTCGTGAGCGTTATTTACGTTTGAGACTGGACGTAGTGAGTTGATGTTAGTCAAGACTCCCTTTAAGGCGACAAAGACGCCATTATCAACACCTCACTGAGTTTAAACGAGGTCGTGTAACAGGACTACGTGAAAGGTTACAAGCCGTCTGACTTGCCTCCTTCCATTTATATGCTAAATTCATCTGGTCGCTGGTTTCAGACGCCGGGAACTTTGAGTTCCGACGGTGGATGGGACTTCTCGGTGTCCTGACGAGCGAGATTCTCGTTCTTCACATGCGACCGCACACGGTCGGCTTACCGCCATAGCAGACTGGTGAGAATATGCATCAGCATCGGTGACAGGTGGGGCGTTGGTGTTTGCAAAGCGGACGTACCGTTTCTACGGCACTGTTAGCCCCGGCCCAGTGATACTTAAGTTTCCATTTATTACTCAGTCAACCACAGGGGTAACTAAAAGACTTGGTGGGCTGCATTCGTACTAGTGATTGAATGTGCAACGGGGATACGGTAGTACTCTCCCAATTGCTTCATACCTTTATTGCAATAACTTTTTCTACCACTCACTTCACTGATTCTTTTTCTATCACACTGCTTCTAATATAATAACCATCGATTTAATATGATTTGTACACTACTGGCCATTAAAATTGCTACACCACGAAGATGACGTGCTACAGACGCGAAATTTAACCGACAGGAAGAAGATGCTGTGATATGCAAATGATTAGCTTTTCAGAGAATTCACACAAGGTTGGCGCCGGTGGCGACACCTGCAACGTGCTGACATGAGGAAAGTTTCCAACCGATTTCTCATACACAAACAGCAGTTGACCGGCGTTGCCTGGTGAAACGTTGTGATGCCTCGTGTAAGGAGGGGAAATGCGTACCATAACGTTTCCGACTTTGTTAAAGGTCGGATTGTAGCGAATCGCGATTGCGGTTTATCGTATCGCGACATTGCTGCTCACATTGGTCGAGATCAGATGACTCTAAGCAGAATATGGAATCTGTGGGTTCCGGAGGGTAATACGGAACGCCGTACTGGGTCCCAACGACCTCGTATCACTAGCAGTCGAGATCACAGGCATCTTATCCGCTTGGCTGTAACGGATCGTGCAGCCACGTCCCGATCCCTGAGTCAACAGATGGGGACGTTTGCAAGACACCAACCATCTGCACGAACAGTTCGTCGACGTTTGCATCAGCATGGATCCTTTATTGTATAATTATATGATAGCGGAACAAACACTGGTAGCAGTTACTTCTGTAAAATATCTGGAAGTATGCGTGCGGAACGATTTGAAGTGGAATGATCATATAAAACTAATTGTTGGTAAGGCGGGTACCAGGTTGAGATTCATTGGGAGAGTCCTTAGAAAATGTAGTCCATCATCAAAGGAGGTGGCTTACAAAACATTCGTTCGACCTATACTTGAGTATTGCTCATCAGTGTGGGATCCGTACCAGATCGGTTTGACGGAGGAGATAGAGAAGATCCAAAGAAGAGCGGCGCGTTTCGTCACAGGGTTATTTGGTAACCGTGATAGCGTTACGGAGATGTTTAATAAACTCAAGTGGCAGACTCTGCAAGAGAGGCGCTCTGCATCGCGGTGTAGATTGCTCGCCAGGTTTCGAGAGGGTGCGTTTCTGGATGAGGTATCGAATATATTGCTTCCCCCTACTTATACCTCCCGAGGAGATCACGAATGTAAAATTAGAGAGATTAGAGCGCGCACGGAGGCTTTCAGACAGTCGTTCTTCCCGCGAACCATACGCGACTGGAACAGGAAAGGGAGGTAATGACAGTGGCACGTAAAGTGCCCTCCGCCACACACCGTTGGGTGGCTTGCGGAGTATAAATGTAGATGTAGATGGACTATCAGCTCGGAGACCATGGCTGCGGTTACTCTTGACGCTGCATCACAGACAGGAACGCCTGCGATGGTGTACTCAACGACGAACCTGGGTGCACGCATGGCAAAACGTCATTTTTCCGCGTTAATCCAGGTTCTGTTTACAGCATCATGATGATCGCATCCGTGTTTGGCGACATCGCGGTGAACGCACATTGGAAGCTTGTATTCGTCATCGCCATACTGGCGTATCACCTGGCGCGATGGTATGGGATGCCATTAGTTACACGTCTCGGTCACCTCTTGTTCGCAAGGACGGCACTTCGAACAGTGGACGTTACATTTCAGATGTGTTACGACCCGTGGCTCTACCCTTCATTCGATCCCTGCGAAAACCTACATTTCAGCAGGATAATGCACGACCGCATGCTGCAGGTCCTGTTCGGGCCTTTCTGGACACAGAAAATGTTCGACTGCTGTCCTGGCCAGCACATTCTCCAGATCTCTCACCAATTGAAAACGTCTGGTCAATGGTGGCCGAACAACTGGTTAGTCACAATACGACAGTCACTACTCTTGATGAACTGCGGTATCGTGTTGAAGCTGTTTGGGCAGCTGTACCTGTACACACCATTCAAGCTCTGTTTGACTCAATGCCCAGCCGTGTCAATGCCGTTGTTACGGCCAAATGGCTCTGAGCACTATGGGACTTAACTTCTAAGGTCATCAGTCCCCCAGAACTTAGAACTACTTAAACCTAACTAACCTAAGGACATCACACACATCCATGCCCGAGGCAGGATTCGAACCTGCGACCGTAGCGGCCACGCGGTTCCAGACTGTAGCGCCTTTAACCGCTTGGCCACACCGGCTGTTACGGCCAGAAGTGGTTGTTCTGGGTACTGATTTCTCAGGATCTATGCACCCAAATTGCATGAAAATGTAATCACATGTCAGTTCTAGTATAATATATTTGTCCAATTAATACCCGTTTTTCATCTGCATTTCTTCTTAGTGTAGCACTTTTAATGGCCAGCAGCGTAAAAAGACTTTTGTAAACGTTAAGCAAAAACTGATTGCGTTTATATTTCAATCTAAACTTAAACTTTAGAAACACAGGACACTTGTTGTAAGAAGATCAGAGTAACAAAACGATTTTAACTGTTAATTTTACCCTCCATCAATGCCAACTTCTCACATCTAACATCCATCATTGGTGGCCGTTCACCTCCAATTGCCCAACAGTACTTCCATCACTGCTGGCGACTCTAATTTCCAACTACCCAACACTACTGGCGATTAACTTCCAACAACGAGGCCAACCAGCCACAGAGTCTCTTACAAAGAAAGCGCAGCCAGAGATCCAATGCAAAGCGCTACACAGCGCTGCCAACACAGAAGCAGCCTACTTACTACTTCAATTAATTATTATTATTGGTTGTCGACAGAATAAAAATAGTCATTTAATTTCACACCTCAGGATTCCATGTTAGAGTGATTTTTGAGGTATTGATTTGTTGGGGCAATTCAGTTCCATTATTTCGGTACGATTTCACATTCACACATGGCAGGGTTTTGCGTACCGGAAGCTGAATGTTTCTTCTGTGATATTTCAGAAGATATTAGCAGAAATGTAGCCACTGTATATGATAGTTGGAAACGATGGTGACGAGAATGTAAGGTCGCAAGAAGACTGGGTTCCAGACGACCACGTGTCATTACGGAGAGGGAAGACCATCGTGTTTGGCATACAGCTCTGGCACATCGTACTGCATCTGCAGCAGCAATTTGAGCAGCAGTTGGCCCCACACTGTCACAACCAACTGCTACAAATCGGTTACTTCAAGGAAAGCTCTAAGCCAGACGCCCTGTAGCGTGCGTTCCACTGACCCCAAACCACCGCCCTTTGCGACTTCAGTGGTGTCAAGCGAGACCTCACTGGAGGGCAGGGTGGAGGACTGTTGTCTTTTATGTTGATAGCTGGTTCTCTCTCGGTGCCAGTGATGGCCGTGTGTTGGTTATGAGGAGGCGATTTGAGGGCGTGCAGCCAACTTGTCTGCGTGCTAGACACACTGGACTTACAGCTGGAGTTAACGTCTGGGGTGCGACTTCGTACGACAGCAGGAGCACTCTCGTGGTTATCCCACGCACCCTGACTGCAAATCTGTGAGTCAGTCCGATGATTCGACCTGTTGTGCTGCCATTCATGAACAGCATTCCAGGAGGTGCGTTGGTAACGCTCGGCTACATAAGGCTGTTGTAATCCAACATGCTCTACAGAGTGTCGACATGTTGCCTTGGCCTGCTCGATCACCAGATCTGTCTCCAGTGGAGCACATATGCAACATCATCGGACGACAATTCCAACGTCATCCACAATCAGCATTAGCTATTCCTGTATTGACCGACCAAGTGCAACAGGCATGGAACTCCATTCCACAAACTAACATCTGGCAACCGTGCAACACAGTAAATGCACGTTTGCATTATTGCAGTCAACATTCTGGTGGTTACACCGGTTATTAGTGCACCAGCATTTCACTTTATCAATGCCTTATCTCGTGCTTGCATTTACGTGTGATCTCGCAATGTTAATCACTTAAATAAGTTATGAAGTCAAATATATTCTACATCTACATTCACATTTATACTCCGCAAGCCATCCAACGGTGTGTGGCGGAGGGCACGTTACGTGCCTCTGTCATTACCTCCCTTTCCTGTTCCAGTCGCGTATGGTTCGCGGGAAGAACGACTGCCGGAAAGCCTCTGTGCGCGCTCGAATCTCTCTAATTTTACATTCGTGATCTCCTCGGGAGGTATAAGTAGGGGGAAGCAATATATTCGATAACTCATCCAGAAACACACTCTCTCGAAACCTGGACATCAAGCTACACCGCGATGCAGAGCACTGCCACTTGAGTTCGTTAAACTCCGTAACGCTATCACGCTTACCAAAAAACCCTGTGACGAAACGCGCCGCTCTTCTTTGGATCTTCTCTATCTCCTATGTCAACCCGACCTGGTACGGATCCCACACTGATGAGCAATACTCAAGTATAGGTCGAACGAGTGTTTTGTAAGCCATCTCCTTTGTTGATGGAATACATTTTTTAAGGACTCTCCCAATGAATCTTAACCTGGCACCCGCCTTACCAACAATTAATTTTATATGATCATTCCACTTCAAATCGTTCCGTACACATACTCCCAGATATTTTACAGAAGTAACTGCTACCAGTGTTTGTTCCGTTATCATATAATCATACAATATAGGATCCTTCTTTCTATGAATTCGCAATACATTACATTTATTCCCGAAATTCCGTTACTCTACATTAATTATTTTTTGATATTGCGATTCTTTCCGTCAGTGTACTATTGTTAACGTAAACCTAAGTATAAACACATGTAAATAGCGTTAACCCAGACTAAAGCTGATGCACTGTTTACCAATACACTTCCTTCATCCTGCCACTCTCTGACAGCTTCTACCTTTGTTTCCTCTCGTCCTCATACCAGGGTGTGTCCTGCTCAGCCCGGGTCCTTCCTTTATAACCGCCCACTACCATTCCTCTTTCCTTCCCGTGGAAGAAACTAATAGTTCCGATAACTAGTATTCGTTTTTTTGCACTTTTAAATGTGTCTGATGGCAGTAGGCAAAGATGTGGCACAGTGAAATAATACCACTACTAACAAGGGGAACTTCCCCATCGCACCCCCCTAAGATTTAGTTTCAAGTTGGGAAGGTGGATAGGCCTTGAAAAACTGAACACAGATCAATCGAGAAAACAGGAAGAAGTTGTGTGGAACTATGAAAAAAATAAGCAAAATATACAAACTGAGTAGACCATGCGCAAGATAGGCAACGTCAAGGATAACGTGTGCGCAGGAGTGCCGTGGTCCCGTGGTTAGCGTGAGCAGCTGTGGAACGTGAGGTCCTTGGTTCAAGTCTTCCCTCGAGTGAAAGGTTTACTTTATTTTCGCAAAGTTATGATCTGTCCGTTGGTTCATTGACGTCACTGTTCACTGTAATAAGTTCAGCGTCTGTGTTTTGCGACCACACCGCAAAACCGTGCGATTAGTAGACGAAAGGACGTGCCTCTCCAATGGGAAACGAAAACATTTGATCGCGAGGTCGTAGGTCAACAGATTCCTTCACAGGAAAACACGTCTGATATATTCTATACGACACTGGTGACGGCTGTAAGGTGTCAGGCAAATCCACCACCTTCCATGAAAACCCTGACATGATAAGCAAATCCAGTAGTATGTCACATAGCTCCGAATAAATCGTGACATTAAATTAACCAAAGTAATACGAGTAACGAGTGAGTAAATGGAATACCACAGACTAACACAAGAATGCCTAAATGCATGTCATACCTTCCCACCGTGAGACAGACGCAGTTCCGAGGGGAGAAACGAGAACAGAAGCCGAGAGCAGAACCGTGTTAAGCTAGAAGGCCCTACGATAAGGGACGGACACCCACGTCGCCAGCTAAGCGCTAGAACCACCCCCCAGCCCATGTTAAAAGCTAGAGCCCTCCAGAAGAACAGTATAGATCTTACGATAACACTAAAAGGGCCACCCCAGCCGCAAGTTTTAGCGTGAGACTTTTTCGCGTCTCTGTTACGTTGCAAACTTTAAAAACATTGCCCCACCACTAAAAGTATAACGTTTCTCATTGGATAGACAGAATTTTTGTAGGTAGAGCTTAAGGTTAACATTGAGACCCTGATTGGTCAGATGAAAACACAGCCAGATAGTTTTTTTTTAAACCAACTTCGGTAAATTGTAGTAAGGAGAAGTTAGGAGAGAGTTGCTTCCGAGACGGCGAGTTGAGCGGAGCTGTGCTATCCGCCGCCCCCTGACGAACACCGACAAGGTAATGAACGCACGCGATGCCGCATAACAGCGCGTAAAGCTTCACTCAGAACTGCAGAAGTCTCATCTGTTACACCCCCTTTTTGCGTAATACTAGAGTCGATCGTCAATTAAAGCTCATGGTGTTCACATTTGCCACTTGAAGTAAAAATCTGAAACGCGATGATTTTTCTGTTATATAATTATTGAGAAGCCACATCAGCCACTGTAATTTACGACAAGTTAGATAAGTAATTAAAGATAATTGAGGGTCACTGTAGACCATTCTGATAGTTTTCTCTTTTGTGAAACTTAATTTAAACCTAGATTATAGATGTGATATGGCATAAGTCATCCTTTGATCCATTGTAGAACATGGAAACCAAATCAGGGAATATTCGTTCACATTTTTGTTGAACACAGTTGGTTTTTACCATCCTGTATTAAAACATTTCCTTTTATCAATAGTGCAATTTATAAACAATGTTTTGTGAGTAGAATAAAATTTCCAATGGTAAACTTAACTGCTTTTTCGACGTTATTTTACCAGCTAACTAAAAATAGGGAAGCCTTGAACCCCTTCAACTAAATTTAGTTAGTATTAAGATTCTTTTACAGGGAGTGCAGTAGAGCTGACGCTGAAATCATTAAGTATTTGGTTATATCATCGCTAGTCTCACTGAACTCTTCTGAACTCTATATGTCATGTGTGGTCTGACGTCTCCTTACCAGCAACAGGTCCCAGGTTCAAACTAGTCAAATCCCTAAAAAACACGCTCAGAGCGTCGTTGCGCGAAATTGGTAGGGAGACACAATATAGAACAACAGACACCACGCAGAACGTTAGACGGTACGTGCGTCACGTGACAGGAATATGTTGTCCACCCACCTAACTTGTACACTTGGCGAATGGGTAAAAAGCTTCTTCTACCGTGCCCGATTTAGGTTTTCTTGTAGATGTGATCATCACTCCCAAACATGTGATGAAAACATAAGAGTTTGTCACATAAACTGAAAATAAAAAATTAATCTTTTCACGTGAGGGAAGACTTGAACCAAGGACCTCTCGTTCCGCAGCTGCTCACGCTAACCACTATCTTTTTTTTTTTTTAAATTCATTTTGTTCGCTTTAATTCGTTTAATCTGCTCGGGGCGGACGTCGTTATTTAAGACATCCATTTAAGTTCGTTGTTGATCTGTTAACTCAGTTTTTTTTATTACAGAGGGCACATTGCCCTTTGACCGAACACGCTGAGCTACCGTGTCGGCTTAACATCTGATGGTGTGAAAGATCGTATTCTCCGATGTTCTTTTACGTGTCTGAAATGTTTGTGATACGTACGTGATCACCTGTGTTCAAATGTTCAAATGTGTGTTAAATCTTATGGGACTTAACTGCTAAGGTCATCAGTCCCTAAGCTTACAAACTACTTAACCTAAATTATCCTAAGGACAAACACACACACCCATGCCCGAGGGAGGACTCGAACCTCCGCCGGGACCAGCCGCACAGTCCATGACTGCAGCGCCCCAGACTGCTCGGCTAATTCTGCGCGGCGTTGATCGTTTGTTCGGTCGCTGCGGACGTCGCACGACATCCTGTTCAAGCTCGGTGGTTGATCCTTCCACTCAGTTTTTTTATTACAGAGGCCAACCGGCTCTCTGGCCTAACGCGCTGAGCTACCGTGCCGGCTACCACGGGACCATGGCGCTACCGACCTTCCACTTTCCCTAATGTTACCTATCTTACGCATGGATTACTCAGTTTGTGTATTTTGCTTATTTTTCATAGTTCCACACAATTTCTTCCTGTTTTCTCTATTGATCTGTGTTCAGTTTTTCAAGGCCTATCCACTGTGCTAACTTATAACTAAATCTGAGGTGGGTGCGATGGGGAGGTTCCCTTGTAAGATTTGACTGCTGGTGCCACTAATGGCTAAGGCTCGAGTTATTTTTCTGGTGTTGGGCAACTCTCTAAATAGCTGCCACAGCATAGAAATTCATTGTGACAGAGTGTTGGTTTCAGCAGCGGATAGTAAATTTTACCATCTTAATGTTGTCTCCTGAGTAATTTTAATGGTGGTTTTAAAATATTGTGTTATATATTTGAGAACAACATTAACCTAAATACAGACACGAGTAATAAGCATTAACCTATCTCAGTTATTTATTATATTTCAATATAGTTTTGATTTGTCAAGTGCGTGAGGCAAACTAGAATAATAATCAAATGGGCATAGTGAAAAGTTTCAGTTTACCACACAAGACTAAAAGAAAAAGGAGACAATAACCACTGATGAAACTTTTTGTAGTTGTGGTAGATGGTTTAATTTTTTTTTAATCTCATTTTGTTCGCTTTTGTTCGTTGCATCTGCTCGGGGCGGACGTCGTAAGACATCCGTTTAAGTTCGTTGTTGATCGATTAGCTCAGTTTTTTTTATTACAGAGGGGTGCTAACCCTCTGACCGAACACGCTGAGCTACCGTACCGGCAAAATTAAACTTTCTACGTGAGGGAAGACTCGAACCAAGGACCTCTCGTTCCGCAGCTGCTCACGCTAACCACGGGACCACTGCGCTGCCTACATTAGATTATTCCCTGAAGAGTCAACGAAGAACGCGTTAAACCTAGTCAGAATATAGTGAGTATTTGTAAAGCAGATAAAATGAAAGAACTGAAGCATCCAAACCTCATCAGATATGTGCAAAAGCAAAAATGCATACTGATGAACAAGGGGAAGTTACGTTTAGGCCCAGTTTTGATTGCAGAAGAGTTATTTTCTGTGGAGCAGGAGAAAACGCTAGCACATACCATTTAACAAAGCTCAAAAATATTTCAATTTCCTTGGCCTGCAAGATCACAGGCTCTACATCTACATGCATACATACACGTCGAGAGATAACAGGCCCTGGAGACCACGATCTCCTCCCACAAATTGCCTCCACTGTTTTCCAAAAACAATATCAGCTGAGCTGGTGAAAAATCCTCAAACTCATTTCACATTACAAACATAAATAGAAAATAAACTGTATCCTGGGTATTACCATAGAAACAATAACCAATACACATGGTATGGAAAACACACAACCACAAGTACTACCATTCATAATCAATCAACAGTGATTGACACAAACAAGGAAGAATCAGATTCATTTCCAACAGATTAAACAGAAAGAGAACTCTTTGATTTTCATCCGTAGAGAGAGAAATGAGAAGTCAGGACGACAGTGAATTTGTTCATTTAACCTATTTCAGCTGTTGGTCGTAGTACATCAGGAACGGCCTGGTGGAGGCGTCCCTTTCTACATCTACATCTACATCCATACTCCGCAAACGGAGGGTACCTTGAGTACCTCTATCGGTTCTCCCTTCTATTCCAGTCTCGTATTGTTCGTGGAAAGAAGGATTGTCGGTATGCCTCTATGTGGGCTCTAATCTCTCTGATTTTATCCTCATGGTCTCTTCGAGAGATATACGTAGGAGGGAGCAATATACTGCTTGACTCCTCGAAGGTATGTTCTCGAAACTTCAACAAAAGCCCGTACCGAGCTACTGAGCGTCTCTCCTGCAGAGTCTTCCACTGGAGTTTATCTATCATCTCCGTAACGTTTTCGCGATTACTAAATGATCCTGTAACGAAGCGCGCTGCTCTCCGTTGGATCTCCTCTATCACTTCTATCAACCCTATTTGGTACGGATCCCACACTGCTGAGCAGTATTCAAGCAGTGGCCGAACAAGTGTACTGTAACCTACTTCCTTTGTTTTCGGGTTGCATTTCCTTAGGATTCTTCCAATGAATCTCAATCTGGCATCTGCTTTACCGACGATCAACTTTATATGATCATTCCATTTTAAATCACTCCTAATGCCTACTCCCAGATAATTTATGGAATTAACTGCTTCCAGTTGCTGACCTGCTATATTGTAGCTAAATGATAAAGGATCTTTCTTTCTATGTCTTCGCAGCACTTTACACTTGTCTACATTGAGATTCAATTCTCACTCCCTGCACCATGCGTAAATTCGCTGCAGATCCTCCTGCATTTCAGTACAATTTTCCATTGTTATAACCTCTCGATATACCACAGCATCATCCGCAAAAAGCCTCAGTGACCTTCCGATGTTATCCACAAGGTCATTTATGTATATTGTGAATAGCAACGGTCCTAAGACACTCCCCTGTGGCACACCTGAAATCACTCTTACTTCGGAAGACTTCTTTCCATTGAGAATGACATGCTGCGTTCTGTTATTTAGGAACTCCTCAATCCAATCACACAATTGGTCTGATAGTCCATATGCTCTTACTTTGTTCATTAAACGACTGTGGGTAACTGTGTCGAACGCCTTGCGGAGGTCAAGAAACACGGCATCTACCTGGGAACTCGTGTCTATGGCCCGCTGAGTCTCGTGGACGAATAGCACGAGCTGGGTTTCACACCATCGTCTTTTTCGAAACCCATGCTGATTCCTACAGAGTAGATTTATAGTCTCCAGAAAAGTCATTATACTCGAACATAATATGTGTTACAAAATTCTACAACTGATCGACGTTACAGATATAGGTCTATAGTTCTGCACATCTGTTCGACGTCCCTTCATGTAAACGGGGATGACCTGTGCCCTTTTCCAATCCTTTGGAACGCTACGCTCTTATAGAGACCTACGGTACGCCGCTGCAAGAAGGGGGGGGGGGGGTACTCTGTGCAAAATCGAACTGGCATCCCATCAGGTCCAGCGGCCTTTCCTCTTTTGAGCGATTTTAATTGTTTCTCTATCCCTCTGTCGTCTATTTCGATATCTACCATGCTGCATTCCAGGATGTCGCTCCAGGTGACACAGACTCGTGGTGTAGGCTGTGATAATGAGACAAGAATGATTTAATACATGAAGGGCTGAGTGCTTATACACTCCGGGGCTTATGGCATGCCGGCCGGAGTGACCAAGCGGTTCTGGGCGCTACACTCTGTTACCTTTGCTTGTCACGCGAAACAGTAGACGTCCACATTGCAGGCAGCGCAAAGAGTGGGACCGAGCACGGCATCACTCGAATGTCGCTGTCATTGACATCTCTGGCTGTGACCGTGATGACAACGCGGCGGCGCAGCTGGTGATGGCCGTCACCTCCCTCTAGTAAGCGAGTGGCTCCCCGCTCCGGCGGCTGTCGTGTCCTGTGGTCGAACAGTGGACCTCGTGCTGCATTTCAGGATGTCGCTCAAGGTGTCACAGACTCGTGGTATAGGCTGTGATAATGAGACGGGAATCATCTACATCTACATACATACTCCGCAATCCACCATACGGTGCGTGGCGGAGGGTACCTCGTACCACAACTAGCATCTTCTCTCCCTGTTCCACTCCCAAACAGAACGAGGGAAAAATGAGTGTCTATACGCCTCTGTACGAGCCCTAATCTCTCTTATCTTTGTGGTCTTTCCGCGAAATATAAGTTGGCGGCAGTAAAATTGCACTGGAGTCAGCCTCAAATGCTGGTTCTCTAAATTTCCTCAGTAGCGAATCACGAAAAGAACGCCTCCTTTCCTCTAGAGACTCCCACCCGAGTTCCTGAAGCATTTCCGTACACTCTCATGATGATCAAACCTACCAGTAACAAATCTAGCAGCCCGCCTCTGAATTGCTTCTATGTCCTCCCTCAATCCGACCTGATAGGGATCCCAAACGCTCGAGCAGTACTCAAGAATAGGTCGTATTAGTGTTTTATAAGCGGTCTCCTTTACAGATGAAACACATCTTCCCAAAATTCTACCAATGAACCGAAGACGACTATCCGCCTTCCCCACAACTGCCATTACAAGCTTGTCCCACTTCATATCGCTCTGCAATGTTACGCCCACATATTTTATCGACGTGACTGTGTCAAGCGCTACACTACTAATTGAGTATTCAAACATTACGGGATTCTTTTTCCTATTCATCTGGATTTATTTACATTTATCTATATTTAGAGCTAGCTGCCATTCTTTACACCAATGACAAATCCTGTCCAAGTCATCTTGTATCCTCCTACAGTCACTCAACGACGACACCTTCCCGTACACCACAGCATCATCAGCAAACAGCCGCACATTGCTATTCACACTATCCAAAAGATCATTTATGTAGATAGAAAACAACAGCGGACCTACCACACTTCCCTGGGGCACTCCAGATGATACCCTCACCTCCGATGAACACTCACCATCGAGGACAACGTACTGGGTTCTGTTAGTTAAGAAGTCTTCGAGCCACTCACCTATTTGAGAACCAATCCCATAGGCTCGTTCCTTAGTTAGGAGTCTGCAGTGGGGCACCGAGTCAAACGCTTTCCGGAAGTCTAGGAATATGGCATCCGTCTGATACCCTTCATCCATGGTTCGGAAGATATCATGTGAAAAAAGAGCGAGTTGCGTTTCGCAGGA
Source organism: Schistocerca americana (assembly GCF_021461395.2). NCBI lineage: Eukaryota > Metazoa > Arthropoda > Insecta > Orthoptera > Acrididae > Schistocerca > Schistocerca americana. Next base: position 743,628,234 of record NC_060122.1, on the reverse strand, counting down.
GCGATGCCTTCTTAAGCCGTGCTGATGCATGGACAGCAACTTCTCTGTCTCAACGAAATTCACTATTTTCGAACTGAGAATATGTTCGAGAATCCTGCAACAAACCGATGTTACGGAGATTGGTCTATAATTTTGAGGATCCGTCCTTCTACCCTTCTCATACACAGGCGCCACCTGCGCTTTTTTTCCAGTCGCTCGGGACTTTACGCTGGACAAGAGATTCGCGATAAATGCACGCTAAGTAAGGAGCCAAAGCAGTAGAGTACTCTAAGTAAAACCGAATTGGAATCCCATCAGGACTTGGCGATTTATTTATTTAATTTCAACCCATTCAGCTGCTTCACAACCCCAGGGATGTCTATCATTCCAGGGCTTATGGCATGTACTGTAAACACTTCCGTGGTGGCAAGTGAGGAAAGGCTATCGTCCTTCCACTAGTGTGTTGCAGCATCGGCTGTTGCTATACCGCGCCCAGCTGGCTCTGCTTCACACCGCCTGTCAGCCTGTTTTGCTTCGCAATGCACAACACTCTTGCCTGCTTGCGGCTGACTCTATTGCAACTCACTTGCGCTCAGGTGCATTTTTTGATCGAATACGGTCGATATGCTGTGTTGTCCTACTTTTTATCAAGACCCGGTACTCAGGTCGACCATACTAGATTACGCTTTACACTAGAGTTTCCGGCGGCCAGCCCTTCTGGCCCTGTGTCACTTCTTAAGAATTATTCTAATAATTGGTTTCCTTAAACCTATCACCTAATCTTATACATTCCTACAGGGCCCCTTGCCATGCTCCTTAACTCAAACACCAAGAAACTTATTTCATTACTAGGCTTCTTGCACAAAAACTTCTAACTCTCTATTCCCAACTTACAGTCTAAAATGAATAAATTATCCTTATTAATATCCCTTTGTACTTTAATCTTACTTCGGTCCTTTTATTCTTAGCGTATCCAATCCACTGTAATCTTAACGATGGCTGAGTCTGAACTCAGTCTTGTGCTTCATCTTCAACGTACCAAAACAGGGACTTTGCTCAGCAGAACAAATGCTGCTGCGTTAGATGGTGTGACAGTAGCCAATGTTCTCTCTTACCAGTACTGATTTTTCCGATATAAAATTACATACTGCAATAAGGTTTCCAAGAAGACTCGTCCCTTCTTCTAGTTCAGAAGCGTGTTTATAAAATGTATTCAAAACGGTTCAAATGGCTCTAAGCACTATGGGACTTAACATCTGAGGTCATCAGTACCCTAGACTTAGAACTACTTAAACCTAACTAACCTAAGGACATCACACACATCCATGCCCGAGGCAGGATTCGAACCTGCGACCGTAGCAGCAGCGCGGTTCCGGACTGAATCGCCTAGAACCGCTCGGCCTCAAAGGCCGGCAAACTGTATTAATTCCAGCCTTAGAGTTTGATTTAAGCTGGTTAGATTTGCGGCATGTAGCACTTCCATAGTCTCCTCTGGCTAATACAAACGAGTCTGCGAAACATTCAGGTGGCCTATCCCTGAAATCGCGGTGGCCAGATGGAAAGTAGGCCCCATTATTTCACACACTGTGCCATTTCATACCAAACCACTCCCTTATAATTCTAGCCACCTTGCTGACGTAAGTTTCACCTGTTTGAAACAACTAGGCACTACTACCGTCTTGTCAGAGGTGGAGTGCATCCAACGCGCTTAGGCCTGCTGAAAGTGCAGTTCCAGCTCGATCACTTATTTATTACATTCTCTTAGCTCCCTTTGTCCCTTTAGAAATTTCACTGCTTGGGAATCTTGCTCCTCTCTTATTACTACATTCGGGCAAACTGTGATTTCCCCTTCAGTGACATTTTTGTAACTTTGCTTCCTCCATTTCTATATATATTCCCTTGTCTTTGGATCTAATAATAGTCCCTGCGTTTTTATTCTTACGAAGTTCTTCAGTATCCAGCATTTGACAGGATACGCATGGAGTATGTAGCACTCGTAACGTGTTTGTTGCTACTGCTATAGCAAAGGAAATGTAAACTTTCGCTCCATCAGTTCTCACTGATACTGCGATTACCTTGAAATAAAAAGGTAAGTTTTTGTGCTCGGGTTCTAAAACCAGTCCGGCGGTAGTTCCTTCTGTACTTTCCTTAGACCTCTAAATACTGCTCTGACGACAAGAAGTTTATCCTTAGCTAACATCTTACAGCCTGCTGCATAGCCGGCAGTGGTGGCCGAGCGGTTCTAGGCGCTTCAGTCTGGAACCGCGCGACCGCAACGGTCGCAGGCTCGAACCCTGCGTCGGGCATGGATGTGTGTGATGTCCTTAGGTTAGTTAGGTTTAAGTAGTTCTAAGTTCTAGGGGACTGATGACCTCAGCAGTTGAGTCCCATAGTGCTCAGAGCCCTGCTGCATAGCCTCCTGTAGTTCTGTTACTCTCTCTTATGCTTCCCAAACAGTATCTTTTACGGACTGCAATAATTTTGTCATTAGTACTTCCCTATCTAAGACTTCTACTTCGGTTTATAGTTCTGTGATATTCAGATTAACTGCCTCTTCTGCAGCTCACCTACAGGCAGGATTACCTGTTACTTTCCTCCCGCTTAAATTCATTGCTGCTCGGCAGTTGCCTATACTAATTACTCTAACTCTATACCTAACCCAAACAAGTATTGAATGACTATTTTCTAGGCCTTAATCCATACGGGTTCCTCGTTACTGTTTCATTCACAACCTCTTGTTTACTTTCCATATCTTTCTCCTCACTCACCCTTTCTGGGCCATATATCCTATCCCTGAAATAACTTCCAGGCTCCCTTGAAAAGGTTTCAACCGCCCTACATGCGCAATTGAATCTTGAAATTTACTGACGACATACTCTTTACCACTTGGTATGGCCCCTGATATTGTGCAAAAACTTTTTTGTCCTTCCCTTTGGCATTTATGAAGTTGATGGCATCACCCACTGACCAACCTTATACTCTGGCATTCTTGCTGTATGGCCCACTGCTTCTTGCTGTTTCTCCACTGCTAGTGTATTTGCCCTCCTTACTCTGTTCCAAACTTCCCTAATCACTCCGGCAAATTCCTTAACAGACTCTCCAGTCTTCGTTTTCAACACGTCGAAAGGCGATGGCATTTTACGACTATATACTACTTCATATGCGACAATCCTGTATTCGTATGCTGCTTTGAGTTGTAGGCGGTGACGATGTACTTCAAATACGTGTCCCAGTTGGTGTGATGCGAGTCATTGTAATACCCAAGCATCTTCTCGATTCATTTCTTTCATTGTCTTGTAAATGGAGAGCGCTACTCCTTAACTTCTTCACATTAAATAACATACACAATTCTTTAAATAGATCTGACGTAAAGTTCGTTCCCTGGTCTGTTACTGTTGTTTCAGGCACTCCAAACTACAGTATCCAGTTATTAACAAGTGCTTGTGCCACTGTTGTTGCCTGCTGGTTTGGCATATCTTAAAAATGATCTATGATTGTGAGCACATACTTATTCCCTGCCGAGATTTTATTGAATGGATCTAAAACAGCAATCCCCAAAAATTCGAATGGTGCTAATGCTTCAGGTAACCTTTGCAATAGCACTCTTGTTCGACACAAATATGCTCTGTGTGCGCACTGTACGCAATTCAGCACATGCTGGTTTATGTCTGTCCGCCTATTCTTCGTCTATACATTTCTGCCACTCTTCTGTGGGTGGTCTGCAACCTCCAGGAACGGCTAGTGTGTGAGCATGAGCTTCTTGTAGCACTTTATTCCTTAGCTTTTCTGGTACCACCACCCACGGCCCCAACTTCGTTTCTCTACATAGCAACCCATCCTGCATACAAAACTATGACTACTTAAAACACTGCTTTCAGTCGTCATCCGCTCTCTGTGCAGTTTGCCATTCCTCACGGTCATTATTCCCAATAGGTTCATGCGTGACTTTGAAATCAAATTCACCTAGTCTTACTGCCTGCCCCGTCGAGTGGCCGCGCGGTTTGAGGTGCCATGTCACGGATTCTACGCCTCCTCCAGCCGGAAGTTCGAGTCGTCCTTCGGGCATGGGTGTGTGTGTTGTTCTTAGCATAAGTTAGTTTACGTAGTGAGTAAGTCTAGGGACTGATGACCTTAGCAGTTTGGTCTCTTAGGAATTCACACAGAATTGACCATTTTGTCATACTGCCCATTGTGCCAACTTACTAGAAGGATCCTTTAACCCCAACAACCATTTCCTGTTATTACTCTAAACGTTTTACTGTACAGATAACATTTGAAATATGCGAGTCCATAAATAAGCCCTAACATCTCTTTCTCCATTGCAGAATAGTTTTTTTCTGCAGAATTTAGTTATCCTGATGCATAAGCTACCGAATGTTCTATGCCTTCTACGTTTTGTGACAACATGCAGTCGTACATGATGCTTCACATAATAAAACAAATTCTCTATTAAAATCCGGAAATACCAATATCGGACTCGATGTTAAAGCTTCTTTTACCTCTTCAGGAGCGTACTGACGCTCTTCCGACCACACAAATTTAGTACCCTTTTTAACAACCGTGTCAATAGTCTGTCTGTGGTGTCACCGCCAGACACCACACTTGCTAGGTGGTAGCCTTTAAATCGGCCGCGGTCCGGTGGTATACGTCGGACCCGCGTGTCGCCACTATCAGTGATTGCAGACCGAGCGCCGCCATACGGCAGGTCTAGAGAGACTTCCTAGCACTCGCCCCAGTTGTACAGCCGACTTTGCTAGCGATGGTTCACTGCCTACTTCCGTTCTCATTTGCCGAGACGATAGTTTAGCATAGCCTTCAGCTACGTCATTTGCTACGACCTAGCAAGGCGCCATTATCAGTTACTATTGATATTGTGAATCGTGTACCGTCAAGAGCGACGTTCATCATTAATGGATTAAAGTTAAGTACTCCACCAGCTACGTCCGTTTTTCTAAATTCTAATTTCCTTGTTCTCTTCCAGACCTCACGCCAGCGTGCGTGAGCTAAAACGCGTGCCTTTCGGCCTCCTCTAGTAAAACGGTGTTGGCTCTCTTGCCAACCACAACACTGTCAATATTCGAAAATCCGTTTACGAGCCGGCGGTAATCGTTTGCGACTCCTAAGAACTATTGAACTCCGTTACAGATTCTGGTACAAGTAATTCACGTACAGCTCTCATTAATACGTCTGTCTTAATCCCATCTTTACATATTACGAGTATATGACCTAGGAATGTTACGTCTTCCACTACAAAATTACACAGTGAAGTTAACACTGTACTCAGTGTTAACTTCGCTGCTCTCAACCTTAGGAATAGTTCCCTCAATTACTGCATGCACCGTTCCGTATCACTCCCGTAGACGATTCAGTAATCGAGGTACACTAAGCATTGCCGTGGTTTTAAACCTCTGAGTACTCCATACAACGACATTTGAAACGTTGCCGGTTCATTTTTTAATCCGAGAGGTATTCTTCTGAATTGATACTGTCCCCAGGGTACTGAAAACGCTGGGCTTTGAGTCGATCCTGAGGTGCAACCCTTGTCTCATGATAACCAGCCCTTAAATCCGTTGTTGAAATACATTTGCATTGCCCTAAAGGATTCAAGGTTTCTGTGATGTTTGACAAAGGGTAGGCGTCCTTTACACTTCTCACTTTTGGGTGTCTGTAATCATAACAAAAGCTATATTCTCGTATTCAATCCGTTGATTTTTTTTGGTACGAGGACTATTCCTGCCCCCACCCCCAAGCACGGACTATTACTTTCTTCAATTATTCAGCCTTTCAGCTGTTTACCGATAAATTCCTCCAAAATTGGCTGTTAGTACCGAGGCATATTGCATGGTTTGCACTAGACTGGTAATTCATTTCCCGTTGGTATGCGGTGCTAGGTAATATGCATCCATAGCTGGTAACAGCCCCTTTGAAAAAAAAAATCCTTATATTCTATAAGCAATTCTTCAATCCGTTCCCTATTGGCTCCCTCGAGATGCTTCACTTTTTCTCGTAAAGCAGGTTCAATGGAGTCTGGTGATTGTCCGTGGCTGACACCCCTAGTGTCCCAGTCTTCTTCCTCCGGGATACCCATCTTAGCGATTAACAACCCGTTTGTTAATCGTATGTCCTCTGCGCCAGAATTGTCTATAGAAACAGGTACCTTTCTTTCTCCCTTTATTTATTATGTGTTTACAATACCTCTTTTAAATAAGCAACGCATCATTTAATACTTCATTCTCTTCTGATGGCTCCATCACACACAAAATTCCTACCGGCAAGCTAGACTCAACATTGACATAAAGTGATTTCCCGGTACCCTTAGGTATCCAATCGTTCGAACCAAGTCTTGGTCTCATCGTTCGCGGCTTAATCGGTTCGTCTTTCCCGACAGACTCCCCTCGCGGCATCGCTACATTGGCAATGGCTTCACCTGACTGAAACATTTTTCTGTCAAGTTTCACCCTATTTTGCCAAAGATCGATTATGACGCAATGCTGATACAAGAAATCTAATCTTATAATCATGTCATAGCTCTCACAATCTCTACACTCTGTTTATATTGAACTATATCCAGGCAAATGCCTATGTCCATCGATCCTAATGAGGTGACACCTTCATCCCCCACTCCATACAATATGCGCCGCGGTGGGTCTCTTTTCTTATGGTTCACAACATCATTACATGCGGTCCTGTGTCAAATACTATCCTAAAACCCTCTTTTCCTACTAGTCCTCCTACCGCAAAATCCACCTCTGCATTCGACTTCGTAGCGTCTAGTCTTGCTGGGAATGACCGTGGGTGGACATGGGGTTCCCATTGACGTTTAACGCATTGTTCTTCCCCAGTCCTCTACTTCTAAAATTATTACTTCTTCTTACTTTACCCACATTGCCCTGCGGCTGGCAACACTACCTCCTTACATGGCTCGTTCTTCCACACTTGAAACATTTTATATTAGTTGCAAAACACTGTCCGTTTACCCTGGTTTCCAGTCAAAAAATCGGTCTCCTCATGCTCTATAGCTAACCGCACTGCTGTGTGTAGCTCCGTTGGACCCTGTCAGTACACATCTTAACATCATGCAACCCTCTTCAAAAAGCATCGAAAACCCTCTGCTCAGCTTCTTGCAAAATAATTTCATTGACTGCACCATCTTGTTCTAATTCGTAGGTGTATCCATTAATTTTCCTTCTCCTATCCGCCAACTGTTCCACTGTTTCCGTATTTTTCTTACTTCTAGTTATTCCTTGTAATGTCTGGCACTATTTCGTTTCATATCTCTCTGAATTAACCCTTGTTTAAATTCTTGGAATGTTGTTGCTCACTTGAAAGCTTCTGTATATCCGATGTAAGTCTTGTAACATTCAATAATTCCTTATCAGATCAACCTTCTATCTGAGCCAGATTTCCAGGGTCTCCTACAAAGGCCTGCATGTCCCTTTCTGCCTTACCAGAAAAGGAGCAATTAAATTTGCGACTGATAAATCTACCCTCATTATGACGATTGCGATTCGACCAACACATGCAATTCTGTATTTCCCGTTGTTAATTGTGCTACCAATTGTAAAAGTATGCATACTGGAAAAAACTGGAAATTTGTGGTAATGTTCTATGGGCCACCAAACTGCTGAGACCATCGGTCCCTAGCTTTACACACTACGTAATCTAACTTAAACTAACTTACACTAAGGACAACACACACACACACACACACACACACACATGCCCGAGAGAGGACTCGAACCTTTGACGGGGGAAGCCACGCGACCCGTGACAAAGCGACCCAGATCGCGCGGCTACCCCGCTCAGCATGTGATTTGCTTTCGGTTCTCACACACCTTGTGTCTCTCGTTCTTTCCAAGCTTTGTCCTTGACCACACTCAATTTAGGACCCACCATTCACAAGACAAGGAAACAAAATACATTAACTTAATTCTTACTTATAATCATGAACCATCTCGACTCCTTGCATTGCCTAGCCGTATGCCTCCAACGATTACACGTACAACATTCTATTGAAACTGATTTCGTGTATGACGCTGAGTGACCCTCAAGGTCACACTGTGCACATTCAACAGGCACTAACCAGTCGTGACTTCCATTACATCTGAAACTAGACAAAACCACTGCCTACTCGCCATAAAATCTGCTACACAAAATGCACGACCGTAAAACCACTTCTCACTGACCAAACTTCAATCAAAATGTTTTTGGACTAACTGTACCGTAAGCTGCAGATTCAGACGTTGCTCTAAGAAGGCAGAGTGAATGTTCTGACACCAGTCACCAATGGAGAGTGAAGTGATACGTCAGGACAACAGTGGATTTGCCCAGTTAATTTCTTTATTCTGGCCTTCACATGTAGTACATCAGTAACAGCTTGGTGGATGCATCCAGTTGCCTCGCACACAAAATAATAGACATCTGGCATTGCTGCCAGCGCAAATAACGGGGCCAAGCGTGGCATCACTAGAATGCCAATGTCAGCAAAGTCTGCGGCTGTCACCATGATGACAGCCTGCCAGCACAGCTGATGATGGCTGTGATCCCCCTCCAGCGAGAGCGCCGCTCTCTCATGGCGCAATACAGACTGCCCTGATCTGTCTAAAAATGGTTCAAATGGCTCTGAGTACTATGGGACTTAACATCTGAGGTCATCAGTCCCCTAGAACTTAGAACTACTTAAACCTAACTAACCTAAGGACAACACACACATCCATGCCCGAGGCAGGATTCGAACCTGCGACCGTAGCGGTCGCGCGGTTCCAGACTGAAGCGCCTAGAACCGCTCGGCCACTCCGGCCGGACCTGATCTGTGGTTGAACCGTGAACCACGCACTGCATTCCAGGATGTCACTCCGGGGGTCACAGACTCTTGGTGTGGGCTTTGATACTGAGACAAGAATAATTTAGTACACAAATGGCTGACTACTTATTCCGTCCAGACTAAATTCGTTTAGGACTTAAGGCACATACTCTGAAGCCTTCCATGGTGCAAGTAAGGAAACGCTTCTTTCCTCCCTCCAGTGTGCTGCAGCGTTGACTATTGCTATACCTTACCCAGCTGGTTCTGGTTCACAATTCCAGTCGACCATGTTTTGCTTCACAATGCATAACACTCTCGCATACTTGTGGCTGACTCTGTTGCAACTCACTTCCGCTCTGACGGATATGGTCGATACGCTACGGAACACTCGTAAACAAACAGATCTATACACAGGGGCCAAATATAAGAAAGCAAACTGCAGCTGAGAATGGTTGTGATACCAATACAACACATAGCCAGTGCCCACACGCAAGACACAAGAGAGCACCGACCCACACACAAAAGACACAACTCATCTGTGATAATAAACTTGTCACAGAACAGACATTTTAAAGAAACAGAGACGTCAAATAGCATATAGAACAGACAACACAACACAGAGAAAAACTCAAAATACAGGAAGCACACATGGATAAATTCAACAGATTAGGCATACACAAACTTATATGCAACTCGTCTCAGCTGGTATACGTCGGGCAAACATACAGGAATTTTAAAGTCAGATATTCAGAACACCTCAGAGCCCTAAAGAGTAACAGCTCCTGTAGTACACTGAATAGTCTACAGCTAACTCTTTCTTGGGACTAGAGTTTCACTCTACGAATTCTACGATTGAGTTGTTTTGTTTCAGTACATAAATGACTTAGTAAATGGTAGGATACTGGCAGCATTGGTAGCATTTGTAGGGAAAGATACATAAATGAATATATGAGAGAGAAACTGGGAGCCGACGCCTTCTCTTTGTTTGTTTTTCTTTTTTTTCCACACAGTTTGAACCACGCATCGTCAGTCGTCCAGCGTTAGTATATTACGTATTTTATACCGTTACAAAATCTAAATAGCATTTTATAAGTAATAGAAACTAGTTGATCACGTAACTTCTACACTCCTAAGCAGCCAAAGAACTATTTTTATGCACGTACAGTTTACATGCATAAACATAAAAATATCTATGTAATTATTGTGGTTATCTTGAAATCAATAGAATGTTCTTCCTAATGATCGTAGGCGAAATATGTTTTACAGCTTCGTGTTCAAAAAATAAACAGAACACCTTGAACGACTAGAGACAAGACGTTCGTATTCACTGGACATGTACATTAGTATATTCTGCGGAAATGATTAGTATTTGAACCATGTCGGCCAGCGAGTTAAAGGTCAACATCGGCACTGCGGCGCAACACAACCTGCTGCTCACATTGTCTCTATAAACCGAAGGTAACGCTTCAGTGTGACTTGAGCAGACGTAAAGGATGCGCGAACAGTACCATCAGATCAGTGAGTTTGAAATACGGCGCATTATTGGAATGAGAGAATGTGATGCATCCATCAGGGAAATTGCTGCTCGTGTGGGACAAAGTGTTTCGGCAATGCAATGAATGTGTGCCGAATGGTTCACGGAAAGCTGTAGAACACGATGAGATGCGTCGGGTTGCACCACCCAGACTACCCTCCCGAGAAGATTGACACGTCTTCCGAATGGCATTGTAGGACAGATCTGTTTCCTCTTCGGTTCCGGCACAGCAGTCAAACAGTATGACACATTGTTGTGTACATAGTTCCGCGTAGTCAGCGCGTACACAACTTTCCCACTAGAGCGCACCCTGCTAAGCACAACAGAGCAGGCGCAGCGCTCGTCCGTCTCCGCACTACGAGATGGCGCTGCCTTAGAGACGGACCAAATTCTGCTTCCGCCGATCCCATATTAATATGTAACGCAGCCAATGAGATTGCTGCTAACGTAGAACCTTTTCTGCTCGCGGATCACACTCGCGCAGTGATACCTGAACGCGCGAGGTATTATAATGAGTGTACAGACCTCCAATTAGTCAGTGTGCATTTGTCTGCACCAGTCTGTACCAGTCTGCATTAGTCTGTACCAGTCTACAGTCATGTTTCAGTCTGTGCCTAATAAGATTACCATATTCCTGTACATAGCCATGAAGATAAATCTATAGACACTTTGTCAAGTATCAGAGATATGTGAGAATAAGATTAACATACCAAGACCAAAGGAACTACAGATTGTCAATTGTAAACAGCATCCAGAATCAAGTTACATAATGTCTATGCTTTTTATTATTTTAATAAATGTGTGTGAAAATTAATCAAGTTCTGTTTAAAGTTGGTCACCGTCAATCTGCTACTCTAAGCTTGCAAGTGGCATTTCTATCGTCTGACCTAACGGCAGAAGATAAACACGCCACGATAAGAATACGAGACATATTGCTGACACTCGCCTACTTCGTTAGAGCGACAAGTCAAATAATCTGATGGTGTGTGTACTGAAGGTCTTACAGTACGCACACCACACACATCATACACTATCAGGGGTGCAAGCCCGTTACATTCGTGTCGAGCACTTCTCCACCTTCATTTGACGGTTCTGCAGAAACGTGCTAGATGCAGTGGTGTATAGAACGACATCACTGGGGACAGGAAAGGCGTCGGATAATGTTTTCTGTTGAATCCAGATTCTGCTTGTTTGAAAATGATGGCCACATTTTGGTTCGCCACAGACAGCGGGAGTGACATCACAGTGACTGCATTCGCACAAGACATACAGCGCCAACTCAAGGCCTTATGGTGTGGGGTCGACATCGACATGTGGTGTGACTAGGGCCTCCCATCGGGTAGACCGTTCGCCTGGTGCAAGTCTTTCGATTTGACGCCACTTCGGCGGCTTGTGCGTCGATGGGGATGAAATGATGATGATTAGGACAACACAACACCCAATCCCTGAGTGCAGAAAATCTCTGGCCCAGCCGGGAATCGAACCTGGGCCCTTAGGATTGACATTCTGTCGCGCTGACCACTCAGCTACAGGGGGCGGACATGGTGTGGGGTGCTGTAGGGTACGACGACAAATCACAGTTGGTGTGTGTCCAGGGCACTGTGACCAGTGTGACCTATGTGATTGACATCCTGCGATCCATAGCCATACCCTTTCTGCTTAACACCTCAGACGCCATTTTTCAGCAAGACAGCACACGACCACATTTTGCTGCACGATCACGTGCCTCCTTGGTGTCACAGGATGTCAGCCTCTTGCCCTGAACCGCCAGATCACCAGACTTGTCGCCAGTCGAAAATATGTGGGATATGGTGAAAGGACCGGTGCAATGATGTGACCCAATGCCAACCACAGATTAACTTTGGAAGCAGGCGCTTGCAGCAGGGATGGCTGTACCACAGGACGCCTTTCGCGCCTTATGAACATCGATGCCATCACGTATAGACGAGTTACCAGGGCCCATGGCGGACCCTGTGCCTACTAGACAACAGGACACATCCTGAACCGAAATCACTGAGTGCTAATCATATCTGAAAATATACAAATGTACATTTCCTGTGAATATGAACGTCCTATTTCTAGTCGTTAGATGTGTTCTGTTTTCTTTGAACATGAGTGTACAAAATGAAAGAAGTAATGAGGCGGTTTCTATATGATTTTGTTTTGCGTTTTTTTTTTTTTAATTTTACCTCTTTTTCAGGAAATTGCGTTTTCTAGCACTGTATAATGAATCGGTATTTTTTTCTTCTTTAATACAAAACCCCTCCGCTTCGCGTTACAGATCGTCGGCTTTCGAATAAAACCTGAATTAAAAATCGTCATTTTCGCTTTTGCAATAAATACTGTATTTTTAAGAAACAGGAGAATTGCTATACAGAGCAAAAAAGTGGCTTATGTTACGCTGCCCTATATATGAAGGGCTTATTTCAACAGTGGTACAAGTCCATTTTTGTTCATTCTGAGATACAGAGTCCTAAAGTTAAATGAGCGCTGAAAAATCTGCAGTTGAGATACCAGAAATATTCAAGTATAATATTGAATATATTCAAGTTAAAAGAGCGCTGAAAAATATTTCTGCTATCTCAACTGCAGATTTTTCAGCGCTCTTTTAACTTTAGGACTCTGTATCACAGAATGAACAAAAATGGACTTGTACCACTATTGAATTAAGCCCTTCATATATCCTTAGACAGTTTCTTCACTGTTCATCGTTTCCGGCTTCTAGTGGAATCTAGTAAGACACTGATCGCATATGTGAACATTTCTCGTATCTCAACTGCAGATTTTTCAGCGCTCTTTTAACTTGAATATTTATGCTGTCTCAACTGCAGATTTTTCAGCGCTCTTTTAACTTTAGGACTCTGTATCTCAGAAAGAACAATAATGGACTTGTACCACTATTGAAATAATCCCTTCATATATCCTTAGACAGTTTCTTCACTGTTCATCGTTTCCGGCTTCTAGTGGAATCTAGTAAGACACTGATCGCATATGTGAACAGAGTGATCGAAAATAGATAACGCCCAGATGGTATGCAACACAGCACAGGTAATGTATGGGTAACGTGGCTATGATCTTAGCTGACCAAGGTTACCAGGAATACTACCGTAGTCTGTGTGCTTACTTAAGATAGTCTACGGTAGCCTACCGTAGTGGTTAATTTAAGGGATTGACGGATGCCCTTCCTATCGCGCCACCGCCCTCCCCCCCCCCCCCCCCCGATCGTCTGCGAGTACCGTTATTCATGTGAAAGTGTGCATACGAGGCGGGAATTGGATATCACTCGGCTACGCACGTAGTGGGGTGCAGGAAAGCGCCTGATTCAATATTTAGGAAGCGGCACTTCAATATGCGTGGCTATCCCGGTGGGTGTGATAGTTTACAACCATCACCTAACTAAGATAGAGAAAGATTTGTAAATTCCAAAATCCAGCCATACCCTATATTACAAAGACAATAAACGTACAGCAGAAGAAAACATCCACTTACAGAAGGCATGAGCAGAAGGGGAACAGATTGTAAACTACTACACTACGCTGTGCAATGCACACTATTTAACACAGGAAAAGAGCTGTACGGAAAAGACGAAGACACACACACAGAAGGAGAGAGCATATAGACAAGTTCAAGGGCTGGACACACAGCAACAACATAAACACTGTGTTTTGTAAAGTAAAAAAAGTGTTAGTTGCGAGTGAAGTTCGCCAAAATTTGAACTGGGTTTGCCTCTTTATTTTTCACAACAGATGAGAACGGATAATTAGAAACTAACTGAAAGTAACCGTAAAATGTAGTCGCGAATATTTTCGTACAACAAAATTCCGTTTATAGGTAAAGTGATTTGTTAACTCACCAACAAAACTCGCAATAACATCATTTAATTGCAGATGATACTCTATAGTAATGACCAGGTGGTGGAAAAAATTAAAGTAATGATAACAAGAGACAAGAACTACTGTTAGACCAATTTTCATTACAATAATTATTACTTAAAACATGTATACATTTTATAGGACTGAATAACGGGTACCCACTGACTATGGGACAAAGATGCTGAAACATTTTTGGATTTATACAAAAAAAAAACTGTTGTCGGCTTGATGGGCGGATCTGATATCCAGCAATTTTGATAAATTAATGTTTTCCAAATATTTTCTAGTATATATCCTAACTTACATCGGCTCGTTTAGCTTAATAGGCAACGTGAGGCAGGAAGGTAATGCATGCCTGGATGGAATTCACACAACGGATGAATGACCGTTGATCTGGTCCTCCGTTAGGCATGAGCGTAGCTTTTAGAGTGTTTCTCACTCCCATTCAAGCAAATACTGGGCTGGTACCCTCTCTCTGCCTCAAAAAGTACGATGCAATAACGGTTACAGTATGATATGCACATAATAAAGTTGACAGGACACACAGAAAGATGGTGGTTCCTTTGGTCAACCGATGACTCTGGAGATAGTGAGTCCATCTGGTCACAAACTTAAAAAAATAAAATTAAAAAATCGCTTAAAATGTATCCTAATAGATGTCTGTGCATGTATGCAAGAGAATTACCATTGTAAAATCGGATGATGAGTGACTCAAAATATACCCCAAGTTTCTATCTTCATCCGTGTGGAGGAAACAGTCTTGACGCTTTGCACTTACCTGGAAACACTCGAGGAACACTACTCAAAAAACCATCAAAATTTGTCCAGCACACTCCAGTTTTTAAAGAAAAAATTACGGATCGCACCATGTCGCTTCTGTTACAAGAAGGATATTTTAACCTCTTCATTTCGTGGGAAAAATATGTTGACTTCAAGAATTCATGTCGTAAAATTAATAAATGTTTTTTATCACTTCAAGGCTATCATACGTTCGTATAGGTTGCGTAGTTTCAGTTTTTGCATCTAGATGGCACAATACTCTGCCTGTAGTGCCACAACGATGTTCTGAAGACATGACTCAGTACAGTGGCGAAGATGTATCTAAAGGTAGTTATGAATGGTTACTTCTTGCTAGAGAAACGTATACAAGAAGTGAAATATTAATGTGTGTACTTAAATACAACTGTTTTAAAAGTTCCACGTACAAAAATCTTGAAATGTGCTACAAAAATTTTTGCTTCTAAAGACCTGAAGCTCACATACGTCTAACATAAATATTGTAGAAAAAATGAAAACAATGTAATTTAGAATGTAATTACTTGTAACAACAATAAAACAAATGATGAAAATATTTTTCTGTACTTCTTTTATCACCGGCACTGAAGCAACAAAACAACGAAAATATGCACATATTTTAACGGCTGCCTGCGCTCTCTTCCTAAGAGTAAAATTGCACATTGTTAACACGAATGTTAAAGTGAATGAGGTGATACACAGGCGAAGACACTTGATCAGTGGTTGTCAGGAGTGGGGTTCTGCGTCTACATATGCATCTATAGCCTACAAATCACTGTAAGTGCCTGGCAATGGGTACTTCCCTTCTACAGCCTATTAAGGGTTCTTCTCTTTCCATTCACGTATAGAGAGCGGGAAGCATTGTTGCTTAGCTACTGTGGGCGCTGTAACTGGTCTCATGTTGTCTTAGTGGCCCCTACTGAAGCAATACGTCTGTTGTACACTCACAGATTTCTTCTACGGGATAGCTGGCTGCTATCTTCAAACATTTGTCAGTTCTGCTGTTTCTGCATCTCAATGACCACCACCCATGTGTCAAACTAATTTGTACATATCCGACTGCACTTCTTTGTATACGTTCCCCTGTTAGTGTTGTTTGGTGTGGGTCCCACAAGCTTGGGACATATTCTAGAAGAGGTCGAGTTGGCTGATTCCACTTTCGATAATACGTGACACGCAGAAATGACCCGATAGCCCGAAATCATTTCGATGAGACGCTCTTAAAGTAAATTTTACATCTATCGACGACTCAACATATAGGATATTGAGGTAACACGTCCCTACCAAGAAATTCGCCATACAGGCACAAATGCCCTTTCTGTATTCTATATGATTACACTTCCGTTGGTGAGGCTTGGTGTGTTACTGAGTCAAATGCTTTTCCGATTAGTTATTTTGCTTCCCAAATAGCAAAACTCGTTTACTACTTTAAGTGTCTCATTTCCTAATCTAATACCCTAATCTAATACTCTAGATTTAATTCGACTACATTCCATTATACTCGTTTTGCTTTTGTTGATGTTCATCTTATATCCTCCTTTCAAGACACTGTCCATTCCGTTCAGCTGCTCTTCCAGGTCCTTTGCTGTCTCTGACAGAATTACAGTGTCATCGACGAACCTCAAAGTTTTAATTTCTTCTCCATGGATTTTAATACCTACTCCGAATTTTTCTTTTGTTTCCTTTACTGCTTGCTCAACATACAGATTGAATAACATCGGGGATAGGCTCTCCCAAGGCTATCAGTAGTTGTAATGGAATGTTGTCTACTCCTGGGGCCTTGTTTCGACTTAGGTATTTCAGTGCTCTGTCAAACTCTTGACGCAGTATCATATCTCCCATTTCATCTTCATCTACAACCTCTTCCATTTCCATAATATTGTCCTCAAGAACATCGCCCTTGTATAGACGTAGAGAGGATATAAAATGTAGACTGGCAATGGCAATGAAAGCGAGAAATTTGGTAACATCGAGTATAGATTAAAGTGTCAGGAAGACTTTTGTGAAAGCATTTGTATGGAGTGTAGACATGTATGGAAGTGAAACGTGGACGATAAATAGTTGAGATAAAAAGAGAATAGAAGCTTCCGAATTGTGGTGCTACAGAAGGATGCTGAAGATTAGATGGGTAGATCACATAACTAATGAGGAGGTGCGGTAAAGAATTGGGGAAAAGAGAAATTTGTGTCACAACTTGACTAGAAGAAGGGATCGATTCGTAGGACATATTTTCAGGTATCAAGGGATCACCAATTTAGTATTGGAGGGCAGCGTGGAGGGTAAAAATCGTAGAGGGAGACCAAGAGATGAATACACTAAGCAGATTCAGAAGGATGTACGCTGCAGTAGGTACTGGGAGATGAAGAAGCTTGCACAGGATAGAGTATCATGGAGAGCTGCATCAAACCAGTCTCAGGACTGAAGACCACAACAACAACAGGAATAAAGCATCTATATGACTGCTTGCATTATATTATAAAAATCCCCTTGGATGTGCTACTAAAATTTCATTCATGCCTTTCTAGTGAACGTCACTATTATGACAGTTTCTTTTCAATTTTCGAAGAGAAGATTGTTACATGAGTACTTACCTTGAGTTTGGCATCAGCGTCCAGCGGATGGTGTTCAACAAAAATTTGGTTAAAATACATTTAATCATGATTTTTGGTTGTATAAGAATGAAGCACAAAGTTGAGTTTTAACTTTGACATTTATTTCATTTTGAAGTTTCTCATCACAAGATAGTTAACAAGCACCTTGGTTCACATGGTAAAACACACACACACAGATTTAATACAAAAGAGAAAAATTTGCGCACACTCTTTGTCATAGCAGCAAATGACATTTTCTGTGCACCTTTGTTCACATGGTAAAACACACACACACAGAGATTTAATACAAAAGAGAGCAATTTGCGCACACTCTTTGTCATAGCAGCAAAAGACATTTTCTGTACGCGGTCTGATTGACACATACTGGGTGCTACCAATAAGTGTTTGAACTGAAGTGCGCCCTTTGACGCGAATCCTAAGGTATGTATGAAACAATAGTACGTCCATAATCTTCTAAAAGCTTCTGTGCATCAATCTGGAGGTTGAGATAACGCCCAGTTTTTGTATTATTAATAACTTTATGTAAACTTATCTCTTTTTAAACCTTCCTGGCAGATTAAAATTGTGTGCTGGACCGAGACTCGAACTCGGGACCTTTTCCTTTCGCGGGCAAGTGCTCTTATCTCTTCTTACTCCTGCAAAAATCAAATCAATAAAAAATGGTAAAAGTTAGTTTTTAAATTTACAAAACAGAAATGTTTGGATTCTAAAATATGGTATGTGTAAAGAACAGTATGTATTTAGCTGTTACAAAATACTGAACTATTTGCGAAAAATGGTTACTGAATTTTAAAACCATAATGACAGTTTTCTATTCAGTAAACACTGAATTTCCATTTGAACGCACCGAGCGAGGTGGCGCAGTGGTTAGCACACTGGACTCGCATTCGGGAGGACGACGGTTCAATCCCGTCTCCGGCCATCCTGATTTAGGTTTTCCGTGATTTCCCTAAATCGCTTCAGGCAAATGCCGGGATGGTTCCTTTGAAAGGGCGCGGCCGATTCCTTCCCCATCCTTCCCTCACCCGAGCTTGCGCTCCGTCTCTAATGACCTCGTTGTCGACGGGACGTTAAACACTAATCTCCTCCTCCTCCATTTGAACAAGTATTTGATGCATGTGGCATTTATTATAGCTCATATAAAGTTAAATCTGTAGGATAATTACTTGAATGACCAAAATTTTTACACTGAAAAACACAAATAATGATTTAACATGCTACGAAATAATCTGGAAACGTACGGAAATTCCTTAAACACTTCAGTATAACGTGTTGGTCCAGTAGACATGAGGCCCGTACCTGATAACTGCAATTAAAATAAATATTGCTGAAAGAAGAGATCAGATCGCAGTTTTCGTTAAACTGAGGATAGTATCACAAACTACAGCTGACAAAGGAATCCTAAAATCTTGATTTGTTATAATGTCATGTGAGAAATTCGCAAGTTTCACATGACCGACAGTTGTCTGGTCATGCTGACTAGGTCAGCCATCGTTTCGTTATTCGCTTCAAGCGAACTCTGGATTAACACCATAAATAATGGACTTATTCTTTCATCCAGTTTTCACGCCTGAGCTAAAAACCTATTTCTGTTCACTCCAGCTTCGACGAGACGTTAAACTGTAGATTTTCGACCTACATTTTATAACACTTCTCTGTCACTAGTCTCGAAAATAAATTGCACACAACAACCTTACGCGTAGGCTTGACAGGACAAAAAGGGTAACAGAATTCAATAAGACAGGTTTCATAGACTTAAACATTATTTAGATGAAATCGGCCTTCGTTAAACTGTAGTTATTACTGAAAACCGTCTCTCTGGATCCCGACGTATATATATAACCCGTTTATTATCAAAACATCTGCATCTCTGTGACAAACGTGAAATACATCAAAGAAAAACACGCATTTTTCATGCTTCTTGGGGAAAGAGGAATGCGTGGGCGTCCCGTGAAATTTCGGCACACATACGCGCTGGAGCATGCGAAATGTGTGCAGTTGCAAGAACTTCAGCAAGAGGTATAGCAGCAAAGCATCGCAGTAGTATCGCAGACAATTCGAGTTTTCCGGATCGCTGAATCGAAAACCGTTTCTGCTACCTGAAATCGTATTTCATTTCTTCGGCTAGTCATCACGTAAAACGTCAGTGTTGTCGTCCAAAGCGAACTTCACCTGTATTCTCTTGCTTAGAATTTGTGCGCCACATAAATTTCGGATCCCATTCACCCAGCACGAAGAACACCTTCCTGTCGTCATGATTTCCTTGGGACACTAGCGAGAACTACGGACGAAGAAGGACGCGTAGACAGCCTGAGTGAAACGGTTCTTTCAACGCTTGGATCAGTGATTAAGATACCCATCTTGATATAGATCAGTTCAAATCCTGAATTAAATTATCCACGGTTTCGTTAAATTGGTTCAAATGAATGCCGGGTTAGGTGTCTTGATAACCCCGTGGTATAGTTTTACCCTGCTCTCCTCCAACCGGGGCCCAAAGGAGACGTTAAATTCTAGGCCATCTCCTTTCAGTGGATTGATAAAGTCAAACTGTGCTAATGTATAGGGTCTGCCAAAACAAAACTCTTTGGATTTCATACTTTTTTTCGACAGTCATCTGACTGGTTTGATGAGATCCGACTTAAATTCCTCTCATCTCAAAGTACCACATATACCGACGTCGATGGCAGGAGGAACAAGACATTTGGTCAGGCGAATACAGGGTTATAAATACAAAGTCAAATAGGAGTAATGCAGGAGTAGGTTTAATAATGAATAAAAAAGTAGGAATGCGGGTAAGCTACTGCAAACAGCATAGTGAACGCATTATTGTGGCCAAGATAGACACGAAGCCCACGCCTACTACAGTAGTACAAGTTTATATGCCAATTAGCTCTGCAGATGACGAAGAAATTGAAGAAATGTATGATGAAATAAAAGAAATTATTCAGATAGTGAAGGGAGACGAAAATTTAATAGTCATGGGTGACTGGAATTCGGTAGTAGGAAAAGGGAGAGAAGGAAACGTGGTAGGTGAATATGGATTGGGGGTAAGAAATGAAAGAGGAAGCCGCCTGGTAGAATTTTGCACAGAGCACAACTTAATCATAGCTGACACTTGGTTCAAGAATCATAAAAGAAGGTTGTATACATGGAAGAACCCTGGAGATACTAAAAGGTATCAGATAGGTTATATAATGGATTTAAATTGTAAGACATTTCCAGGAGCAGATGTGGATTCTGACCACAATCTATTGGTTATGAACTGTAGATTAAAACTGAAGAAACTGCAAAAAGGTGGGAATTTAAGGAGATGGGACCTGGATAAACTGACTAAACCAGAGGTTGTACAGAGTTTCAGGGAGAGCATAATGGAATAACTGACAGGAATTGGGGGAAAGAAATACAGTAGAAGAAGAATGGATAGCTTTGAGGGATGACGTAGTGCAGGCAGCAGAGGCTCAAGTAGGTAAAAAGACGAGGGCTAGTAGAAATCCTTGGGTAACAGAAAAAATATTGAATTTAATTGATGAAAGGAGAAAATATAAAAATGCAATAAATGAAGTAGGTAAAAAGGAATACAAACGTCTGAAAAATGAGATCGACAGGAAGTGCAAAATGGCTAAGCAGGGATGGCTAGAGGACAAATGCAAGGATGTAGAGGCTTATCTCACTAGGGGTAAGATAGATACTGCCTACAGGAAAATTTAAGAGACCTTTCGAGAAAGGAGAACCACTTGCATTAATATTAAGAGCTCAGATGGAATCCCAGTACTAAGCAAAGAAGGGAAAGCAGAAAGGTGGAAGGAGTATATAGAGAGTCTATACAAGGGCGATGTGTTTGAGGGCAATATTATGGAAATGGAAGAGGATATAGATGAAGATGAAATGGGAGATATGATACTACGTGAAGAGTTTGACAGAGCACTGAAAGACCTGAGTCGAAACAAGGCCCCGGGAGTAGATAACATTCCATTAAAACTACTGACAGCCTTGGGAGAGCTAGTCCTGACAAAACTCTACCATTTGGTGAGCAAGATGTATGAGACAGGCGAAATACCCTCAGACTTCAAGAAGAATGTAATAATTCCAATCCCAAAGAAAGCAGGTGTTGACAGATGTGAAAATTACCAAACTATCAGTTTAATAAGTCACGGCTGCAAAATACTAACGCGAATTCTTTACAGACGAATGGAAAAACTAGTAGAAGCCGACCTCGGGAAAGATCAGTTTGGATTCCGTAGAAATATTGGAACACGTGAGGCAATACTGACCCTACGACTTATCTTGGAAGCTAGATTAAGGAAAGGCGAACCTACGTTTCTAGCATTTGTAGACTTAGAGAAAGCTTTTTACAATGTTGACTGGAATACTCTCTTTCAGATTCTGAAGGTGGCAGGGGTAAAATACAGGGAGCGAAAGGCCATTTACAATTTGTACGGAAACCAGATGGCAGTTATAAGAGTTGAGGGGCATGAAAGGGAAGCAGCGGTTGGGAAGGGAGTGAGACAGGGTTGTAGCCTCTCCCCGATGTTATTCAATCTGTATATTGATCAAGCTGTGAAGGAAGCAAAAGAAAAATTCGGAGTAGGTATTAAAGTCCATGGAGATGAAATAAAAACATTGAGGTTCGCCGATGACATTGTAATTCTGTCAGACACAGCAAAGGAGTTGGAAGAGCAGTAAAACGGAATGGATAGCGTCTTGAAAGGAGGATATAAGATGAACATCAACAAAAGCAAAACGAGGATAATGGAATGAAGTCGAATTAAGTCGGGAGATGCTGAGGTTATTAGATTAGGAAATGAGACACTTAAAGTAGTAAAGGAGTTTTGCTATTTTGGGAGCAAAATAACTGATGATGGTCGAAGTAGAGAGGATATAAACTGTAGACTGGCAATGGCAAGGAAATCGTTTCTGAAGAAGGGAAATTTGTTAACATCGAGTATAGATTTAAGTTCCAGGAAGTCATTTCTGAAAGTATTTGTATGGAGTGTAGCCATGTATGGAAGTCAAACATGGACGATAAATAGTTTGGGCAAGAAGAGAATAGAAGCTTTCGAAATATGGTGCTACAGAATAATGCTGAAGAATAGATGGATAGATCACATAACTAATGAGGAGGTATTGAATAGAATTGGGGAGAAGAGGAGTTTGTGGCACAACTTGACTAGAAGAAGGGATCGATTGGTAGGACATGTTCTGAGGCATCAAGGGATCACCAATTTGGTACTGGAGGGCAGTGTGGAGGGTAAAAATCATAGAGGGAGACCAAGAGATGAATACACCAAGCAGATTCAGAAGGATGTAGGTTGCAGTAGGTACTGGGAGATGAAGAAGCTTGCACAGGATAGAGTAGCATGGAGAGCTGCATCAAACCAGTCTCAGGACTGAGGACCACAACAACAACATACCGACGTTCATCAATTATTCCTATCAAATATTTCAGTCTCTGTCTTCCGCTACAGTTTTTGCACCATACGGCCTCCTTTAGTACGCTGGAAACTATTCTATACTGTCTTAACAAGTGCTCTATCATCCTGTCCCGTCTCCTTGTCAGTGTTTTAAGTGCATCCCCTTCTTCGCCGATTCTACGGAAAACATCGAATCATATTTTTGAGTTCATTTTATTTTCAACAACCTTCTGTAGCATCTTTGGTTTTCCCACCGTCCATTATTTGCTTCCATACAATTCTGTGGTTCAGACAAACGTTCTCAGAAACTCCTGTAGCAAATTAAGACCTATGTTAGATGCGAGTAGACATCTTTTGATGAGAAATGCTCTCTTTGGCTGTGCCATTTGGCTTGTTAAGTCCTCCTTGTTTCGTCACGTTTCATTTTGCTTTGAAGATAGCAGATTCCTTTCACGTCATCTACTAAGTGGTCCTCAAAGTCTGATGTTTCGTTTTTCGATGCTATCAATTCAACTACTCATTAGTACTTTTGCTTTTCTTATGTTAATTTAAAAAAGAAAATGAAATCCCATAACTCTGAATCTGTCTGCTGAACACTCGGAAAAATACAGGAGCGACTCTTATGCGTGATGTCCTACTTTTATCTGTAGCAGTTACAAAAAGGCTAATAAGAATGTATGTTTGAAGCGTTATGTAGATGATGTTTTTTTAGTCCACGAGGGTAGTGAGAATGCGTCACTTTTCACAAAGACTGAACGGATTCCGTGGAAAGATTAGCTTTTCAGTTCAATGGGACATTATCGTACTTACATTTGAAAATCGCGTTAAATGGGCGTAGATTAGAACATGATAAACAAAGAAAGGAAAATCATTCTGCTCCATTTCCAAACTCTGTAGCACCGGTACGGCAACTGTGGTAATTTTAAAGAGAAAGCCAGTCGTAGTTGCAATAAAGATGGATTTATTAGTTATTAATTTTCGAAGCGTTTCACCTGTATTGAAATGCATCAAATGGCTCTGAGCACTATGGGACTTAACATCTGTGGTCATCAGTCCCCTAGAACTTAGAACTACTTAAACCTAACTAACCTAAGGACATCACACACATCCATGCCCGAGGCAGGATTCGAACCTGCGACCGTAGCAGTCGCGCGGTTTGAAATGCATCTTCAGACAATCGAACAATGAGTTATTAACCTTTCAAATATGCGAAATGCGTCGCAGATGAAGAACCAATAAATCCATCTTCATTGCAACCACGACTGAATTCTCTCTATTTATGGAAAGGAGTCCACTACTGACTTAGTCTGCGAGCGGCTTCTAACCACCTATACAAGTACAACATTGGTGCTTTTAGGTCCCTCTTTGGCAGATTAAATTACGTTCCGTTTTAGTCTGAAGCATATGATAGGGAACTGGGTATAACTAGATGTATTGCCGTACGGAGTGGTTAGTCTGCAACTATGGTCGATAAAATGAATAATAGAATACAAATCAAAGTGGCCAAAAGACAGAACGGCATCTCTGTCACTCCAGGTGAACGAAAGAGCAATGTTAAGTTTTCTATGATCCCATATCATGGTTATGTTTCAGGGAAGACTGGAAGAAAACTTTTGACTGCTAACATTGTTCCAGCATATTTTTTCCGAAATGTTTAGTCATTAAGTTAGTAATTCATGCAGCATTTTTTTGTCATCATTCTCATGACTGATTTGACGCAGCCTGCCACAAATTCCTCTCCTGCGCCAACCCCTTCATCTCAGAGTAACACTTGCAACTTATGTCCTCAATTATTTCCTGAATGTATTCCAGTCTCTGTCTTCCTCTACAGTTTTTGCCCTCTACAGCTTCCTCTAGTCACTCCCTGAAATCTTAACAGGTATCTTATCATCCTATTCCTTCTCCTTGTCAGTATTTTCCACATACTCCTTTCCTCTCCGATACTACGCAGACCCTCCTCATTCCTTACCTTATCAGTCCACGTAATTTTCAACATTCGTCTGTATCACCACATCTCGAATGCTTCGATTGTCTTCTGTTCCTGTTTCCCCAACGTGCATGTTTATTTCTCCGAAATTTCTTCCTCAGATTAAGGCCTATGTGTGATACTAGTAGACTTTTCTTTGTCCTCCTTGCTCCGTTCGTCGTTGGTTATTTTGCTGCCTAGGTAGCAGAATTCCTTAACTTCATCTACTTCGTGACCATCAATCCTGATGTTAAGTTTCTCTGTGTTCTTATTTCTGATACTTCTCATTACTTTCGTCTTTCTTCGATTTACTCTCAATCCATATTCTGTGCTCATTACACTGTTCATTCCATTCAGCAGATCCTGTAATTCTTCTTCACTTTCACTCAGGATTGCAATATCATCAGCGAATCATATAATTGATATCCTTTTACCCTGAATTTTAATCCGACTCCTGGACCTTTCTTTTATTTTCATCATTGCCTCTTCGATATACAGATTGAACAGTAGGGGTGAAAGACTACATCCCTGTCTTACACCCTTTCTCACACCCTTCCTTACTCCATTATTTGGTTTTGCCGCTCTCGGCTTTAAATTAATCACTTACCACAACAACTTTGTATCACGTGAGGCTCGCGCGTTCACTGGTCTCTGCCCTCAGCTATTTATGGTTTTCCTGTTAGTACAGCCAGATGAGCAAGAAGGTGGTTACTGTCAGGTTTCTATGTAAGCGTCTTTCATTACTGTGTGATCTTTTTCCCTTTTTTTAGTATTTCTTATGTGTTCTGTGATTCTAACGGTGATTTTCTAAGGTATTTTTTTCGTTTTGATAACTTCTTAGGGTCACTATTTTATAAAGTGGGACACGGAACTTTTGGTCCTCAGACAGTGTAGGGTGGAAGACAACCTTAGATCTTTTAATCTTTTGTGGGTAATACCCGGTCATCAATTTGCTGTAACATTTTCGTTTTTTAATGTCTTCTTATTCATAGTTGTAACATAGTGGCGCAATAAAATGTTATTGGCGCAACAACTGTTGCGGTTTTCTTCATTGTGTGAAAATGAATGTGCCACCTGTCTGCCTGCCGGTTTTTACAGGGCTCAACTTGCAGGCTGACGTTCATTCTGCGTTGGATTTCGGACTACTGAGGACAGTTACAAGGCGACCGAGAGCATGGGCTAGTAGCGGACAGAGGCTGGACCGTCTAAGGAATTTGCCGTTGCCGACTCCATCTCATGCTCGGACTGCCATCCCCGATGAATCAAAATTGGTGAGAGCGTTACTGAACATTTGCTTTCAATGTTTCCGTGTTCTGCAAACAGTGTCTGGTGTGTGGCGAGACAAATCCTGGCTAGCACTGTCTGGTTTCCAAGTGTCATCAGCATCTGCAAGGACAGGGCAGTGCAATCTGGTCTTAGTATTGTTTCCAACTTTATAAAAAGTATGAGGCACAGCGTTTCTATTGTTTTCTGGTCGTAACAGAGGCCTTTCGAACTTGGGTTTGATTGGGGCCTGTTCTTTGCTTTTCCAGCTTAACAAACTTCAGACTGTATTTTTCTAAACCTCATTCACGTAAATTTACTAATTTCTGCCTTGTGTTTTCAATGGATCAATAATTTTACTGATTTTATTAGTTAAAACTGATAGCTTTCTTAAGGGGGGTAGGACGTCAAACGGGCCGACTTGGAGCAGGAGAGGCACCACAGGACATTTTACTTTCTACTGTCTATACTTTTACAAGTAAATTCATAAAACTTTGTCAGCATGACCAGGAAGGATTCAGGATTCACACTCGTAGCAGCGGAATTTCAAAAACATAACAAAATAATTTTGTTTACATGTGAAATTTCATCATTTTTTCACTTACTGTTGGCTGCATTTGTTGCTATAGGTACACTTTTCTTCATAAGTAAGAGAGACTGTTCGATGAATTTTGAACAGCATACAAACCATACTTACAGGTGTCTAAAACTCTAGAGTCTATTTAATTTATGAAAAAATGAATGAGCTGTTACGTTTTAAACTTTACGTTTAGAAAAAAATCAAATTTTGTAGTTAATTATCTCAATTTTTACCGCATTTTTTAATAGATTTGGAAAATTCTAGAGTTTCATACACCTGTAAGTATGGTTTGTATGCTGCGCGAAATTCATCAAAGAATCTCTCTTACTTGTGAAGAAAAATGTACCTATAGCAACAAATGCAGCCAACAGTAAGTGAAAAAATGATGAAACTTCATATCTAAAAAAAATTATTTTGTTATGTTTTTGCACTTACACTGCTATGAGTGTGAATCCTGAATCCTTCCTGATCATCCTGACAAAGTTTTATGAATTTATTTGTAAAAGTATAGACAGTAGAAAGTAAAATGTCCTGTGGTGCCTCTCCTGCTCCAAGTCGGCCCGTTTGACGTCCTACCCCCCTTAATGTTATCTGTTTCTGTTCTATATTCTGAAGAATAATAGTCCTGTCAACATTGTAAAATTTTCAGAGCTCTTATATTTCTGGATTTTAAGTATTCAGGAAACCGTTTACCCTGCATATCCCCTGTTTGTAAGCTTGTTGTTACACTACTGGCCATTAAAATTGCTACACCAAGAGGAAATGCAGATGATAAACGGGTAGTCATTGGACAAATATATTATGCTAGAACTGACATGTGATTACATTTTCATGCAATTTGGGTGCATAGATCCTGAGAAATCAGTACCCAGAACAACCATCTCTGGCCGTAATAACGGCCTTGATACGCCTGGGCATTGAGTCAAACAGAACTTGGATGACGTGTACAGGAACAGCTGCCCATGCTGCTTCAACACGATACCACAGTTCATCAAAAGTAGTGACCGGCGTATTGTGACGAGCCAGTTGCTCGGCCACCATTGACCAGACGTTTTCAATTGGTGAGAGATCTGGAGAATGTGCTGGCCAGGGCAGCAGTCGAACATTTTCTGTATCCAGTAAGGCCCGTACAGGACCTGCAACATGCGGTCGTGCATTATCCTGCTGAAATGCAGGGCTTCGCAGGGATCGAATGATGGGTAGAGCCACGGGTCGTAACACATGTGAAATGTAACGCCCACTGCTCAAAGTGCCGTCACTGCGAACAAGAGGTGACCGAGACGTGTAACCAATGGCACCCCATACCATCACGCCGGGTCATACGCCAGTATGGCGATGACGAATACACGCTTCCAATGTGCGTTCACCGCGATGTCGTCAAACACGGATGCGACCATCATGATGCTGTAAACAGAACCTGGATTCATCCGAAAAAGGACGATTTGTCATTCGTGCACCCAGGTTCGTTGTGATGCAGCGTCGCGGGTAACCGCAGCCATGGTCTCCGAGCTGATAGTCCATGCTGCTGCAAACGTCGTTGAACTGTTTGTGCACATGGTTGTTGTCTTGCAAACGTCCCCATGTGTTCACTCAGGGGTCGAGACGTGGCTGGACGATCCGTTACAGCCATGCGGATAAGATGCCTGTCATCTCGACTGCTAGTGTTACGAGGCCGTTGGGACCCAGCACGGCGTTCCGTATTACCCTCCTGAACCCACCGATTCCATATTCTGCTAAGAGTCATCTGATCTCGATCAATGCGAGCAGCAATGTCGCGATACGATAAACCGCAATCGCGATATGCTACAATCCGACCTTTATCAGAGTCGGAAACGTGATGGTACGCATTACTCCTCCTTACACGAGGCATCACAACAACGTTTCACCAGGCAACGCCGGTCAACTGCTGTTTGTGTATGAGAAATCGGTTGGAAACTTTCCTCATGTCAGCACGTTGTAGGTGTCACCACCGGGGCCAACCTTATGTGAATGCTCTGAAAAGCTAATCGTTTGCATATCGCAGCAGCTTCTTCCTGTCTGTTAAATTTCGCGTCTGTAGCACGTCATCTTCGTGGTGTAGCAATTTTAATGGCCAGTAGTGTACTAAGTTTCAATAAGTGGCTTTTTTAAAATGTTACACTGTGTGAACTTAGTGAGGGAGTCAGGAGAAGTGCACATCAGCTGCTAGTTCACTGCGTCTGGCTCCTGGTTGCACACATACAGATGGAGGGAGTATCGCGTACACAAGGGCTGTGCATTGGCGGTGCTGTCATTTGTACTCGGGTGATTCATGTGAAACGTTTTCCTTTTTACGGCGGCAAGGCGGGAATTAATAAATTCTAAATGGTAGTTGGAGCTAGACGCATGGGACATTCCATTTCAGAAATCGTTATGGAACTCAATATTCCGAGATCCACAGTGTCACGTGTGTACTGCGAATACCAAATTCCAGGCATTACTTCTCACCATGAACAAAGCTGTAGCCGACGGCCTTCACTTAACGACCGAGGGCAGAGGCGTTTGCTTAGTGTGGAAACTGCTAACAGACAAGTAACACTGCGTGAAAAAAACAGCAGAAGTCAATGTGGCCCGTACGAGCAACGTATCCGTTAGGACAGTCTGGCGAAATTTCTTGTTAATCGGCTATGGCAGCAGACGACCGTCGAAAGTGCATTTGCCTGGTCAGATGAGCCCTTATTTCAGTTGGTAAGAGCTGATGGCAGGTATTCGAGCGAGGCGCAGATCCCATGAAACTATGGACCCAAGATGTCAACAAGGCACTGTGCAAGCTGGTGATGGCTCCTTAACGATGTGGGCTATGTTTACATGGAATGGACTGAGTCCTCTGGTCCAAATGGACCGATCGCTGTCTGGAAATGTTGGTCATGCTGGAGACCATTTGCAGCCATTCATGAACTCCATGCCCACAAACAACGATGGAATTTTTACGGATGACAATGTGCTATGTTGCCAGGCCACAGTTGTTTTCAATTGGTTTGTAGAACATTTTAGACAGTTCGGGTGCACGATTTGGCCACCCAGATCGCCGACATGAAACCCACCCGAAAATTTATAGAACATAATCGAGAGGCCAGTTCGTGCACAAAATCCTGCATACAGACAACACTTTTGCAATTATCGGCGGCTGTAGGAGAAGCATAGCTCAATCCTGCAGGGAACTTCGAATGACTTGTGATGTCCACGTCACGGCAAGCTGCTGCATTACGCCCGGCAAAAAGGCGGTCGGACATATTACTGAGAGGTGTCCCACGACTTTTGTCACCTCGGTGTCTATACAAAATCAACTTTGTACCGAGCCTCAAAGCACGAGTACCACACACACTTGTCCGGTATTTTACTTATAGCTAACTTGCTATCTGAGTTTTTGATATTCATACACCTGCCTTTCTTCAAAAGTCTCTTTAATGTTCCTAAATGTGACCTCTCTCATTCCCATACGTACTTTAAAAGTCTTGCATTTTCCTTTAGCCATTTTTGCCTTACCATTAGTTTCATTTTTTGACGTGTGTAACCTTTTCACCTGCTTTGTGTTTGTGTTTTCTCCATTCGTCACTCAGTATTTCCTGTGGTATCCAAAGATTTCTTCTAGGCCTTGCCGTTTGATCTATGTGATCCTCTGCTGCCCTCCCTATTTCATCTCTCCGAGCTTCTTCACCTACTGTTAGCTAGTGTTTCACTATTTATGTCTGACATAGGTGGTCTAAATGTTTGCGTAACGTGTGTCCGAAGCGGAACATGGGAACCAGCCTGGTATTCACCTAGTGGGAGTTGGGTAACCGCCTAGAAAGGACGTCAGTGCAGAATAAGTGATTTTTTTTTATACTTGCACTATTAGCTTTGAAATAATAAAAACTACACTTTCAATTGGAATTAATCGCAAATGACGCATCAAATTATTCAGGTGAGTTTTTACCAGTTCCACCATAAGTATTCCTCTTAAACATCAACCTGTGAAAGGTCATCAATCGAAGTAACTTTTTGATTGGCCTGAACAAGTTGACAGTGAATTTTAATTCTGTGGTTAGCCTATCCATACTTCTGCGCGATTATTCTAGAACAGTATGGGGTAGGAATTAGAAAAAGTTTACTAAAACTCATTCACGTTGCCACAGGCGAATTCACGTCATGACAGAGACAGATGAGGAACGCAGGAAGAGACTGTATCTCTTTTATGAGACCACACAGCGAGAAAACGACGCAGCATTTAACAGCCTGTTAAGTGAACATAGCAGAATAAGAAGGACACATTCAGTCATTATGAAGCGAGCCTTGCAGCATAGCTGCACTTTGGCTCCCTTTAAAGATCATAGCTCTCCAGGAGGTCAAGTCCGAGAATCGCGGAACACTCTTGTCCCACAGTTGGAGCACTTCCGTATAACCACGAAACTCTACAGTTCCTAAAAACGAGCTGTGTTATCCCCAATGATATAAAATCATTATTTCCTGTCCACGTAATTTATACTTTGGAGTCCCTAGTCTTCTCCTATCCATGAGGTCTAAAGTAATCACAGATACAAGTGCATCGGTATCGACTAAAAATTTACACTCTCTATTTACAAACCCCATCAGACAACTATCCGTCTCTTAGTGCCTGCAGTACTCCTTCTTCCTTAATCCATTCATTTACTTATGTTGCTTATGAAATTTTCACTGGTTGTTAAATGTGTCTTGCGAAAGATCGATGTTTCTACTGGGTACTCAGAAATACCCGTTACAAACTTCTAGGACTTGCAGAGGAGAAAGAGTAGATAATATTGTCACGTAGAAGAAGGTGTAATTAGATGAATGACGAACGCTAACTTCACTTAACGAAGGTTTATTCAGCACTTGCACAAACAAGAGCGCAGAGCAAATTGCCTCCGCCCAGAACACGTACGGTATATATACAGTTACAGAATATTCCAATACAATGATTCTTGACATTTGTGGATACCTCTAAATGTACTCGAACCGAATATAGAAATTAAAATTTTACAGTCGAAGTGAGTTTTGAACTCACGACCCTCCATGAAATACTCTAGTACCATTACAACTACAGTACAGTGACTGTACTGCTCATAGTCTCCTGCGACATTGCTCCCTTCTTAAGAGATCAGCGTCTCGGTGTTGCGTCGTCCTAGTCCGGGAACGAGCCATCGGTCATGCATACTCCGACTCCCGATGACTGATGTTCGCCCTGGCGGTGATCTTCTTAGAACTTCCCTTGCCGCTACGCTCTTCTTCACCTTTCCACTTGTTGCCCGTCGCTGGAGCTTCGAATTTACGCTGGGTTGCAGGATCCTTATAGAGCTTCATTCGAAGGACGTGGACCGTATCTTTGATATATCGTCGCCTTGTGTCGGGGTCGAAACCTTCAACTTCATAAGTAACATCAGACAACTGTCTTACAACCTTATAAGGTCCAAAGTAGCGCCTGAGCAGCTTCTCAGAGAGACCAACCTTCCGAACAGGAGTGAAGATCCAGACGAGATTACCGGGATGGTAGACAACAGGACGCTGGCTCGCGTCATACCTTCGGCGATCGTTTTCTTGAGCCTGCAGCGTGCGGAGTAGACCTAGCTGCCGAGCCTCCTCAGCTCTGGTTAACACCTGGCCGATGTCGTCGTCCACGTCATCAAGATGTAACGGAAACACAGAGTCCATCGTTGTAGTCGCCTCACCAGGAAAAATAGCGTAAATCCTGTGGTGTCTTGTTTGGCGGTGTTGCAGGCCAACGTCACGAAAGGTAGCACCTCATCCCACTTGCTCTGCTCAACATTGACGAGCATTGATAGCATGTTGGCCAAGGTCTTATTAAGGCGTTCTTTAAGTCCGTTAGTTTGCGGATGGTAGGCAGTCGTCATGTGATGAGTTATGTTGCACCGCCGGTTTACTCTGCCACAAGATTCGACTGAAAAACTTTTCTTACCGTTAACTATCCACAATTCACCGAGTCCGTTCTTAAACGAGACGACAGAGGCTGTGGTGACCAAGTTATTCTTCAGTGGTATGCTTCTCGTAAATTCCACTACAAGATCCATGGGTTCATGCACGGCATGACACATGACAGTTACCTTTCAAACGCTGACTGCAGAAATGATCACTTCATCCAACACACATAGTCTCCACACTCTCGGATGCGCATCTTCCTGTCCACAGTATCTCATCTCCTCTAGCATAATCTTCGTGCGACCACAATCTATAATTGCCTGAGAAGCTTTCAAAATGTCCCATCCGAGAATGATGTCATGATTACACTCTTGTAAGACGATAAATTCTAAGGACTGTATATGGCCACTTATACATACACGAATGACACATCTTCCTGTAGGTTTTACACATTTTCCATTAGTCACCTTCAGCAGAGATGTTTTTCTGTCGGCGAAAACGGCTTTCTGCAACTGGCGACGGTACTTCTCCGAAATGACTTAGTATGATGCTGCAGAGTCCACAGTAGCTTGGGCTGGTCGGCCATCCATGAGGATATCGACGTAGTTTCCTATCATTTTTGTAGTGATCGACGGCGGAGGATTTTTCTCTTCGGCGGGCTCACCTCCAAGGAAGGTCGCACCCTTTAGTTTTCCAGGTTGCGACGGCTAGGCAATCAGCTGGAGCTTCTAAACGGCGATAGAGACCTTGATCGGCGTGTTGGGGAGCGTCCTTTCCAGTGGCTAGCTTGTGGCGATTGTGACTTACGTCGTCCTGCACCCACATCTTCTTGTTCAGCTTCGTCGTCCCAGTGTTGGCGTCAACTAAGGTCGGTCTGCTGTCTTCTGGCGCGGGCGTCATCAAATGTCCGTCCGCCGCCTTCCTCGACAATGGCGCACCACATGTCCCGGTCGTCCGCAATGGAAACATACTGGTCGGTTATCTTGGGTCCTCCAGACGTCAGTCTTCCTTGGTGCCCAAACAGGTTCCTCATGCGGCATTGCAGGAACGTGAGATCTGGTGTTCAAGGAAGGCAGGATTCGGTTACGATTGTGGACGGGGCCGTAATCATTTCCTATTGGTTGGCTTTTCTTTTAATCATACACAATTTATTTAAAACCAACAACTAATTAAAATAATGGCAATAATTTAAGAATTGTTTCACAGCTGAAGTTCTTTATGGCAATAAATTAAGAACTGATTAAACTTGCTTCAACTTACAATTACAGTTATTAAAACATAAAGACAAGTGACCAAGGTCTTAACGCTCGCTGCAAAACTACAATCGCCAAATTAAAATTTTAAGACAAGTAACGACACTCACGGCTGAAGGCCTTAATGGCAATAAATTAAGAATTGTTTCACGGCTGAAGGCCTTAATGGCAATAAATTAAGAATTGTTTAACTTGTTGCAATTTACAAACTACAATTATTAAAATATTGAAAACAATCACCAAAGTCTTAAAGGTTAACTGCTAAAAAAAATTGCCACATTAGAATTTAAAGATAAGTAGCGACAGTCATGGTTGAAGGCCTTTAACGCCAAGAATGGCAACTATTAAAAAAATTTAACAAACATACTGTCAAATAACAAGGCTATACCAAAAGTTTATTTAACAGACAGGCAACTGATCACCAAACAGGTGAGACAAAATGATAGTAAACTTGGTAGCACAACCGTTTAAACTTGCTGTAACGCCAAGAATGACAATTATATTAAAAAATTTAGAAACATGCAATAAAACAGCAAATATAACAACAAGGTTAACTCAAAAGGACAAGCATCTGATCACCAAACAGGTGAGACAAATGATGGTAACTTGGTAATACAATAATAAAATAATAACAGAATAATAAAACACAAGGGCTCTTCACAGACAGTGCTCCAGGAATCGACCTCTGAGTAAGTCAGGCCAAAAACACTTTCGCGAGCGATGAGAAAGGCAGCCAAGGGTTGCATTCACTTCACAAGATGGTAACTCAGACTAGTGGCTTTCTAACGAATGACTAATGATAATCTGCTGAAGCTACCTAACGTGCAATAACCAATGCAACGATGGAACACCACGCCAAATCCGGAACCGGCGGCCAGCACTACGTCCTCAGAATGCTGTGTTTAGAGCGTCCAAAAGGAGAAGGGAACCACTACTACCTGAGCAGAAGAAACACCAACCGAACTTCAAATCACGGAAACTGTCAAAACCACACGCCTTACCGGACAGTAGCGGCTAGGCGAGGAAACGTACACTGCCGTTACATACAATAACCTCCAGGGCGTGTCACTGGGGCATTAGCGGCCACCAGGCAGGAAAAATACCACTGGTTGAACTTAACAAATAGTAACACATAGAATGTGACAATTAGTAACAAGAAGTCGAGGAAAGCTAATTAGATCCGCCTTCCTTCAAGCACTCCACACGCTGCTCTTCGTCTCGGCGACACTGCCAGCAGCAACACAAACCCAAGTCACTGGAGAATCGCGAGATCTCACAGTGGTGGAGGTTTCAGCGCTAGGATTAAAATCCACTCAACTTAAAGCTTGTTGGGTCCGGTTTGTAACCTCCCCCTCACTTATCCACCTTAATGACAGTGAAAAATGAAACCGCGTGTACCTAATGGGAATTTTGGAAAAGCAATCGTCACCGAAGTTAAC
Organism: Schistocerca americana; assembly: GCF_021461395.2. Taxonomy (NCBI): domain Eukaryota; kingdom Metazoa; phylum Arthropoda; class Insecta; order Orthoptera; family Acrididae; genus Schistocerca; species Schistocerca americana. Next base: position 743,592,838 of record NC_060122.1, on the reverse strand, counting down.
CTGTCGGTAAAGAGGGAGGAAAGGGTTACATCTAAATGAAAGGAAAAATGCAAGTGAAACTGGTGGAAATTAATTTTGAAATAGGGATAAAGTTGATAAAGAAAGTAAATGTGCGGCCGTTACGTTAACAATCAACTAGCGGTAATTAGATATTTAAGATTTGGGGGAAATTACGGTCGCCAGTCCTATGGACAATTACTATAATAACTGAAAAAGAAAGGTTATTACACATATAATTAGCACTAGAAGCGTGGCAACTGAAGGTTGACACGTGTAGTGTGAAAACTGAAAGTTTGTCAGAAGTAATAAATTTCGCTACACTTAATTTAGCAAAAGAATTAATGAAACCGGAAAATCGAAAGTTAATTTAGTGACTGAAGTTAATAGTGAGCTTTCTTTCTGAAGCACATCGAAATACAGTTAGTCTTGGACTACCTCAACAATCATTTCTAAAGCTACTTGAATCTACGCAATTTAGAAAGAAGAGATTTAACTTTGAACTTGAATTAAACGATTCTGAACAATTAACAATAGTAAAATTTAGTACGTACCAGGCTGAGCTGCAGTCACAGGTAAGCTAAAATACGGTAACAAAACTCGCACTCTTAATTTGTGCTTGTGTAATCTAACTATTGTAGCCAGCTATGAATACTTAAATTGAACTTTGAAATCAAAGCAGTGAAATGGAATTATGCTGGCGTTTGAATTTCAACGACACTCGGGTTCATTTCGGAAAAGGAAGGGACCCTGCTTGGCAATGCAATTGGGACAATGAGCAACAAAGGTTCATGCTAAGTTGCTGTAATTTTGCGAGGCAAATGGAACAATTTGAAAAGCTGAGGTCTGCCATACAGTTCTGAAACTTTACGTGCTTTTAGTCTTCCTTGTTGGTTGATTGAAGGTTTGAAGCCGTCGATCGAGGAGGTGGCGACAGTCACTCATTGTCGGCCGTCGCTGTTGCAGAAGCTGGATGTTGGCGCGCCTTCTTCTCGACACGGTCACCAGGCGAAACGGGCTCTTGATGTGCGCCAGCTAATGCTTCCCGTCCGCGACACCATGTCAGAAACTATCATCGCGAGTCGGGCGCAATTACATGGTGCCAAACCCCGAAAGCGCGGCAACTCGCGGGAGCGTCACACAACACACCTGCTCCACTCGCTACTCCCGCCAGACTCCCCCAGCTCTGCCCGCGCTCCACGCGGCAGAGTTAACACTACCAAAGATCCTACACGCTTTGAGTCTTCACACGACCTATCGATGTAATCGTTCGATAGCAGTTTTCCCTAGGCAAGACCCAGCGTAAAAATACAAATAATATTTACGAAACAAACCAATTATACATCGACATAAATGCATAAATATATATATACAAATAGTAAAACAATTACAATATGTAAAGACACAGAAATGTCATATATTCAGGTAACAAAAATAAGGAAAACAAATTTTAGTGCAATAGATGGAAATAGGAGGATATGCATTTCCGGCGTTACAGGTTGACGACTAGGTCGTGCACCCTCGCGACCACGTATCTTCCATCCAGCAGTGCATGCGTGCTGCCAGTGGTTCCAGCGCGTTCTCGCACTGCCCTTTGGCTCCTCCGGAGCCCCAACCCCACTGCTCACTCACACGACCTGAAAGAACAACGACGTCACCCCAAAGATAGGGCCACAGTTACTACATACCGATAACGCCGCTGCTGCCACTAGCGGACAGGCAACGCTTGCGAAATCAAGTGGCGCCAGTCAACCCAAGAAGAATACAAACAAGCGCAACCATGTCAACTAAACAATACAGTCTGGCCTCAACAGAGGACGGAAACATACAACAGCACCAACGCGAGCCGCAGCACGGCTCAGAACGTAACTTCGCCTGGGTGTCGACTTTTCACCGTTTTAAAGGGAAATGAAGGACGAGAGATGGGTTCAATATCTGTTCCACTTCCTCCCTTATGACCTCTTGAAGCGTCTCGGTTTTTTGCTCGCTGTGCAATCCAAGTGCCTTCTGAACTTCCTCTCTCACTATCTGACGAAGAACACTTGTGAAATCAGTTTCTTCCTCCATGACAGACATCGATACGACATTTGGAAGCCGTTCAAACTTCTTGCGTGTAATTCTTTTTTGATGCATTGTCTCGATATACTGGCACAACTTTATGAAGTCGTCTGCTGTCGAAACCTCCTTCAGGAGTAGGGCTTCGTACATGTCGTCAGCAACACCCTTCATGGGATGTGCAACCTTATCTTCGTCCTTCATTCTAGGGTCCATTTCTTTACACAGCTCCAAGACGTCTTGAATGTAGGCTGCTGTAGTTTCTCCTGGACGCTGTGCCCTGCACTTTAATTAATCTTCAGCCTTGCAATTCCACAGTTGTATGTCGCCGAAATACTTGCGCAGTTCCGCTTGGAACACTTCCCAGCTTGTGAATTTCTCCTCGTTGTTCTCATACCATTGCTTGGCAGTGCCCTCCAAGTACAAAAATACGTTACCCAAACACACAGTCTCATCCCACTTGTTAAATTTGGCTATACGCTCACACACCTTCAGCCACTTGTTTGGATCTTGGCCATCGTCACCAGAGAAGCCGGAAGGATGTCTCATCTAGTGGCGCACAGTTGCTGTCATCGTAACGTCCTCCATTACTGTCTCCGATAGATTGCGATCTGTTCAATATGGCTCGAACTCGTGTTTCTCGCCACGTAAACGGCGGCTCTGCCGTGGCCTGATGGGAGCCACTGTGTCATAGATAATGTACGCTATCACAAGTCCCAATACCCGGCGCCTGCACCAGAATAATGTCACGTAGAAGAAAGTGTAATTAGATGAATGATGAACGCTAACTTCACTTAACGAAGGTTTATTCAGCACTTGCTCATACAAGAGCGAAGAGCGAACTACCTCCGCCCAGACCACATACGGTATACAAGGTGAGTCGCGTAAGACGTAACACCCCCTTTATTCCGGGGGTGATTGCAGATATCGGCATGCGGTTTTCGGCGAATCATAGCGGACTATGGGACACATACGTTGGTACATGCCGGCAGCGGTGGCCGTGCGGTTCTAGGCGCTGCAGTCCGGAACTGCTACGGTCGCGGGTTCGAATTCTGCCTCGGGCATGGATGTGTGTGTAGTCCTTAGGTTAGTTAGGTTTAAGTAGTTCTAAGTTCTAGGGGACTGATGACCTAAGATGTTAGGTCCCATAGTGCTCAGAGCCATTTGAACCATTTTTTTTTCGTTGCTACATGCACAACAAGCACAACGTTTATATTCACCGAGATAATGAGGCAAGTACATGTTTTTTTAATGGGACGCTATACTTTTTTTATCATCATTCGAACGCTCTGGAAAAGACGCGTATAGTGATGTAACGCATGTTGCTATTGTGATTCAAACTTTGCTTAAAAGAGGGCAGATGAGGATTTACCTACGTAGCGTAGGCCGTGCCTGCTGCATAGAGCACGGCAACTTGGCCCGCGGGTCGCGCGCGGCGTGTTTACAGTCTGCAGCCGCTTCCGACCGCCTCGACCGTCAATCGTACAATATCTCCCAGCGTCTTTTAAGCGAAGTTTGAATCACAACAGCAACATGCGTTACATCACTATACGCGTCTTCTCCAGAGCGTTCGAATGGTGGCAAAAAAAGTATAGCGTCCCATTTAAAAAACATGTACTTTCCTCATTATCTCGCTCCATATAAACGTGGTGATTATTATGCATGTACCAAAGTATGTGCCCCATGGTCGGCTATGATTCGCCGATCACCGCTTGCCGATACGTGCAATCGCCCCCGGAATAATGGGGGTGTTACGTCTTACGTGACTCACCCTGTATATATATAGTTACAGAACATTCCAGTACAATGATTCTTTACATTTGTGGATACTTCTAGTATGTACTCGAACCGCATACAGCAATTAAAATTTTGCAGTTCAGGTGAGTTTTGAAATCATGACCCTCCATGCAATAGTCTAGCATCACTACCACGACACTACAGTGACTGTGCTACTCAGCCTTTTCTGCGACAATATTTTGAACTGGAAACCATCTCCGGAAGCGTACCGTTTCCGTGCTACAAACATTTGGAAACATGTTGGTAACGCGACCACTTTTACAAATAATTGACTGGGCGTAACCAAGTACATGACTTATTTTACAGTTCAACTCATTAATAGCCAAAGAAATCGCCGGTAGACTCGGCGACGAGTTCTCTTCAACATGATGCAGTACGGCCTCAACCAATTCGGGTGTGCGGCGATTCCTTGGAGCACCACAGTCACACCTGCTGACCGTGGCTGTGCCCTTTCACGACCCCGTTGCCTAATTGTGGCGAAAAGGCTATGTAATGGAGTAGGACATTGTGGAGAACGATCGTGATAAAGGCGACGAGCAGTTCTTCCTTACCGTGAGCTTCACTATACAGAAAGATTACGTAGGTGTAGTCTGCAAACACTTACGTAGCCATGTTGCTCTAACACTCACAGACACGTGAATGAGGCTCGAACTGGATCAGTGAGAGAGAGAGAGAGAGGATTGATGTCGAATGACATCAGCCGAACCGACGTAACCACTCCTCACCATTACTACCCTGTTGCATACTTACCCAGCAATCATGTTTTCAAACAGCTATAGCACGTATCCAGACGTGGATTGCTATTCAAAATAATATGCACTTACTCTCCTGTACAAGTCCTAGAAGTTTGTGTAGGAGTTTCTGAACACCCTGTACAAGGGCTTAAAGCAACAGTGCATGGCCGAACCCATAATTTCCAGATGAGACATATAAAAATGTGAGGTGCGTACTCGCTCTCTGGTGGTTAGGCAGAAACAAACTGCTCGCAACTGGAGATTAATTTCACATCATTTTATCAATTACCAAACTCCCAGTGAAGTTGCAAGTGGAGATCTGGCAGATATACAGGGTGTTACAAAAAGATACGGCCAAATTTTCAGGAAACCTCACACACAAATAAAGAAAAGATGTTATGTGGACATGTGTCCGGAAGCGCTTAATTTCCATGTTAGAGCTCATTTTAGTTTCGTCAGTATGTACTGTACTTCCTCGATTCACCGCCAGTTGGCCCAATTGAAGGAACGTAATGTTGACTTCGGTGCTTGTGTTGACATGCGACTCATTGCTCTACAGTACTAGCATCAAGCACATCAGTACGTAGCATCAACAGGTTAGTGTTCATCACGAACGTGGTTTTGCAGTCAGTGCAATGTTTACAAATGCGGAGTTGGCAGATGCCCATTTGATGTATGGATTAGCACGGGGCAATAGCCGTGGCGCGGTACGTTTGTATCGAGACAGATTTCCAGAACGAAGGTGTTCCGACAGGAAGACGTTCGAAGCAATTGATCGGCGTCTTAGGGAGCACGGAACATTCCAGCCTATGACTCGCGACTGTGGAAGACCTAGAACGACGAGGACTCCTGCAATGGACGAGGCAATTCTTCGTGCAGTTGACGATAACCCTAATGTCAGCGTCAGAGAAGTTGCTTCCGTACAAGGTAACGTTGACCACGTCACTGTATGGAGAGTGCTACGGGAGAACCAGTTGTGTCTGTACCATGTACAGCGTGTGCAGGCACTATCAGCAGCTGATTGGCCTCCACGGGTACACTTCTGCGAGTGGTTCATCCAACAATGTGTCAATCCTCATTTCAGTGCAAATGTTCTCTTTACGGATGAGGCTTCATTCCAACGTGATCAAATTGTATATTTTCACAATCAACATGTGTGGGCTGACGAGAATCCGCACGCAATTGTGCAATCACGTCATCAACACAGATTTTCTGTGAACGTTTGGGCAGGCATTGTTTCTTCATTGGGCGCCATGTTCTTCCACCTACGCTCAATGGAGCACGTTATCATGATTTCATACGGGATACTCTACCTGTGCTGCTACAACATGTGCCTTTACAAGTACGACACAACATGTGGTTCATGCACGATCGAGCTCCTGCACATTTCAGTCGAAGTGTTCGTACGCTTCTCAACAACAGAATCGGTGACCGATGGATTGATGGAGGCGAACCAGTTCCATGGCCTCCACGCTCTCCTGACCTCAACCCTCTTGACTTTCATTTGTGGGGGCATTTGAAAGCTCTTGTCTAAGCAACCCCGGTACCAAATGTAGAGACTCTTCGTGCTCGTATTGTGGACGGCTGTGATACAATACGCCATTCTCCAGGGCTGCATCAGCGCATCAGGGATTCCATGCGACGGAGGTTGGATGCATGTATCCTCGCTAACGGAGGACATTTTGAACATTTCCTGTAACAAAGTGTTTGAAGTCACGCTGGTACGTTCTGTTGCTGTGTGTTTCCATTCCATGATTAATGTGATTTGAAGAGAAGTAATAAAATGAGGTCTAACATGGAAAGTAAGCGTTTCCGGACACATGTCCACATAACATATTTTCTTTCTTTGTGTGTGAGGAATGTTTCCTGAAAGATTGGCCCTACCTTTTTGTAACACCCTGTATAGTTAGACAAAATAATGAGAGACGAACTAAGAGAAGTGCGTATTGGACTCGTTGCGATTAGAATAAACCTGCAGTACGACGTAATGGATGGACGACATAAATAAACAAGGACAAAGCTGAAGATCGTGATTCATGGAGAACTCTATAAGAGGCCAGCATCCAACAGTGGATGATAAATGGCTGGTGATGATTATGATGATGATGGTGGTATCTTATTTAACTTGACTCATGCAAAGGAAGGAACAAAATAGGAAGCCTAAAAAATGTTTGACTGCCACTCCTGTTAATTACAGACGCTGGCAGTTTTAGAAAAAGAAATCATTTCTGCTTGATAACTCCTTCTGCTCCACAGATGAATTTCTAAATAGATAGTACCTGAATTCGATTTGACTGCGTCTATAAAGTTTTACTGTAGATTCTGATCGGAGAAAAAGATTTTACTTCTGTAAACGATGAGTGTGTAACAACATTTTCACTAAGAAAATGTATCTCATTTGTAAATATAACCATATTTTCCACAGCTTAATCAGTTATCACAAAATATCTAACTGTCAATCGTAAGAGAACAGGGAGATTAAGGCGTGCACCTAGTTCCAGTGACAAGTAATGCTCAATCTTGGACAACACTGTTGTAAACTCTACCATGGACAAGTAGCATACGCCTGGATCTTGTTTTACAGTGTAATGGCATCGATATGGCATGCAGTTTACAATTGTTTACGAAACGTGAGCAGTGTACAAATACGTGCATCACAAGCATTGATTATTCCAGACCTCGAATTGCCTGAATCATTCATTTTCGACCATTAATTCCTTTTCTCAAAGTACCCAGTTTAGAACACTCTACCTGCGCCATAATTTTGGCCCAAATGGTTTGGTACACTCATCGCTGAAATAACCCTGGAATACGTAGGATTTTTTCCTTTTTCTTACAAAATCAGACAAAAGCGGAGTCATTCTGTGGAGTGTCATGCAACGTGGCAGCTTAAGGAAGTAAGTTAGCTGACTAGGCAACTAAGGGTGTCTGTAACAGAGACACCTTGAAGCGCCTTGGTTAGGCCATTTTCTAGCTATTGAGCTTCAGGATATGTACCAAATGGAATAAGAATGGATGAAAATGAGTGATAACAAGCTGTTGAAACTGAAGACAACTACTCAGCCATGGCACAGCTCCTTCTTCCACCCACTGATACGTGACTAAGAGCTCGTACCACTGAAATGCTGTAGTCTATCCCTTACGTTTTGTAACGTGTGGTGTGCGAATCGGCCGGAATTCAGCAGTTGTTCGTGCAGGCTGCCTGCCACACTCACGAATTTAACACACAAATGACCAAACAAACATTTCTATGGTTTGAAAGAATACAATTGTGCAACTGTCACAATGATAATTATTCCCGCTGATAAGTTAACAAAATAGAATTCAATTAAATACTTCTAACAGGAGAGACTCGGCTAAGATATTTCTCGTAATGGCACCTGTATTACATTGGAAACGCTGAGACTGCAATTCAGAGAACTAGATTCCTCTGACAATATTTATTGTAATAAAAAAAGATAGGCTCATCAGAAAGTTGTGGGAGGAAATGATGGAGTGAAAAAGTTATCTCCAAAATACTAATTTATGTACCATCAGTGAATATTATCCAAATTCCAGAAAGAGATTTTCACTCTGCAGCGAAGTGTGCGCTATAAAATTTCCTGGCAGATTACAACTGTGTGCCTTACCGAGACTCGAACTCGAGACCTTTGGCTTTCGCGGGCAATTGCTCTACCGACTGAGCTACCCAAGCACGACTGACGCCGCCTCCTCACAGCTTTACTTCTTCCAGTACCTCGTCTCCTACCTTCCAAACTTTACAGAAGCTCTCCTGCGGACCTTGCAGAACTAGCACTCCTGAAAGAAAGGATATTGCGGAGACATGGCTTAGCTACAGCCTTGGGGATGTTTCCAGAATCAGAGGTTCGATTAACAGTTACTTTCATCAAAAAGGTAAATATCAGTATGTGTTCATTACCAAGATTACTTTTTTTTTTGTTAATCACCACCTTCATCGTCTTCAAACCCAGAAACATCGCATCTGTGCAGAAGGAAGTTGAATGTTCTCTGGAAGATTGTAAACTGAGATGCAAATCACCTTGCAAAGTCTGGTCAATTCACGAAAGGAGCGTATACTCGATACCATAGATTCTTGATCACAATGTAACAGAACTATCTATAAAAAGCAAGTTGCAAAACCGGCAGGCAAACTGTGAGCTATGCGGTGCAAAGACAACGCAAGCTCTATACGTGACACTCCAAAACAACTAAAGAAGCACCAAGCTGAAACCCGGCCCCAAAAAGCGTATCCCCAACGACGAGATGCGAACAGTCACCATGTATCCGACCCAAACCGATTACTAACGCACACTCGGTTCTCACTCAGCCCCTAAAATTACTACAGAAAAGGAGGTAATTGCGAGGTTTTCTCCAGTGGCAACGAAAAATTGCCCTCTCTCTTACTGAATTCGGGGAAAGCCTGCAGAATTTACTCTTCTAGCGCGTGTTGTGCTGTCTGCTTGACGAAATAGATGTTGACAGTGTGCTGGCCCTCGACTTACGATTGGCGGAAAGATGTCTGGGAACGAAATTTCAACTCACTTCCCACTCTGTTTACGGAAATATAGCGGTGGATCTTTAACTGCGCCCGCTTCTAGGAAAACCTGTGGTCTTTTGTGCAGTTCTTACGGGAAGTCAAGTCGCTCGCACTGCCCTGACAGGCACTTTTGAAGTACTCTGGCTTAGGAGATACCCGGAGTGGCTTATTCGCATGTCCACTACCTGTGCGAGTTGTCTACCCAAGTCTAAAGCTTGCAGCTGGCCCTTCTTACCACATTCCAACAAACAACAAAAAAACACGCTAAAACGCCAGAATTCACAAGCCCTGCTCTTCCATTCAGAAAATTTATGAGAATACAACATGGCATGACTGTATGTATTGTTTCTTAACAAGTGCCACTATAACATGCATCTGCATCGGGCAAGTATTCTTTCTCCTATGGTAACACACACAACAGTGCAATGCTTGTCACGTGCGGTTTACAGATATGACTGTAAATACACTCCTGGAAATTGAAATAAGAACACCGTGAATTCATTGTCCCAGGAAGGGGAAACTTTATTGACACATTCCTGGGGTCAGATACATCACATGATCACACTGACAGAACCACAGGCACATAGACACAGGCAACAGAGCATGCACAATGTCGGCACTAGTACAGTGCATATCCACCTTTCGCAGCAATGCAGGCTGCTATTCTCCCATGGAAACGATCGTAGAGATGCTGGATGTAGTCCTGTGGAACGGCTTGCCATGCCATTTCCACCTGGCGCCTCAGTTGGACCAGCGTTCGTGCTGGACGTGCAGACCGCGTGAGACGACGCTTCATCCAGTCCCAAACATGCTCAATGGGGGACAGATCCGGAGATCTTGCTGGCCAGGGTAGTTGACTTACACCTTCTAGAGCACGTTGGGTGGCACGGGATACATGCGGACGTGCATTGTCCTGTTGGAACAGCAAGTTCCCTTGCCGGTCTAGGAATGGTAGAACGATGGGTTCGATGACGCTTTGGATGTACCGTGCACTATTCAGTGTCCCCTCGACGATCACCAGTGGTGTACGGCCAGTGTAGGAGGTCGCTCCCCACACCATGATGCCGGGTGTTGGCCCTGTGTGCCTCGGTCGTATGCAGTCCTGATTGTGGCGCTCACCTGCACGGCGCCAAACACGCATACGACCATCATTGGCACCAAGGCAGAAGCGACTCTCATCGCTGAAGACGACACGTCTCCATTCGTCCCTCCATTCACGCTTGTCGCGACACCACTGGAGGCGGGCTGCACGATGTTGGGGCGTGAGCGGAAGACGGCCTAACGGTGTGCGGGACCGTAGCCCAGCTTCATGGAGACTGTTGCGAATGGTCCTCGCCGATACCCCAGGAGCAACAGTGTCCCTAATTTGCTGGGAAGTGGCGGTGCGGTCCCCTACGGCACTGCGTAGGATCCTACGGTCTTGGCGTGCATCCGTGCGTCGCTGCGGTCCGGTCCCAGGTCGACGGGCACGTGCACCTTCCGCCGACCACTGGCGACAACATCGATGTACTGTGGAGACCTCACGCCCCACGTGTTGAGCAATTCGGCGGTACGTCCACCCGGCCTCCCGCATGCCCACTATACGCCCTCGCTGAAAGACGGCCAACACCGCGGTTCCTGGTGTGTCCGCTGTGCCGTGCGTGTGATCATTGCTTGTACAGCCCTCTCGCAGTGTCCGGAGCAAGTATGGTGGGTCTGACACACCGGTGTCAATGTGTTCTTTTTTCCATTTCCAGGAGTGTACTATCAAAAGATGCTATGAAATTTTATCGTGCTGCAATTAGTTTCGAATGCTAACCCAGTGACATGCGTTGGGAACCTTGCCTTTCGCATAGAATATGAATGACCTAGAATACTATATTAAAGGCAAATTCACCATTTTTGTAGGCTAGGGTGAGCGGTTAGGCTTACATAATCTGCAAAAGATATTGTTAATTTGCGTGGGGCTCACAGAAAACAGGACTAACAAGGGGTATTGAATGCGACTGTAGCTTGACAGTAAGAATGATAGAGCAGAAAGACTAACTGAATTCTGCAATAAATTGTAGTCAGTAATGGCGAATACTCTGTTCAAGAATCACAAGAAGAGGAGATACACGTGGGAAAGGCCGCGAGGCACAGGCAATATCCAGCTGGATTTCATCAAGGTCAGAGATTCCGAATTTAGATATTGGATTTTAAGGTTGGCCCAGAGCAGATGTAGATTCAGAATAACATACAGAAGAAGGAAAAGAAAACTGAGTATCTATTAGATGACGACTAGTTTGTCTTAAGGAAAGGAGAGCCACTAGAGAAGCACTACTGACGCAGAGTACCCTGTAAAGAAATCGAGAGACGTTCGTAGGATTTGTTCAGCTGGAAAAAGCGTTAGACACTGTAAAATGGTGCAAGATGTTCGACATTATGAGAAAAGTAGAAGTAAGGTAAAGTGAGAGACGGGTAATATACTGGACATTCTGTGCAAGAACTAAGAGTGGACAATACGACTGGAAGACCAAGAACGCAATGCTCGGATTATGGCTCAAATGGCTCTGAGTACTATGGGACTCAACTGCTGAGGTTGAAAGGTGGCTACACTGTACCACTGCGCCAGAGATTGCGCCAAAGAGTACTATTAAGCCGCCTCCACAGTGCTTGTTGGGAGTTCGTGGCAGTCAGTGCTTGTTGGGAGCTCGTAGCGGTCAGTGGTTGTCGAGAATTCATAGCAGACAGTGTTTGTCGAGAGCTCGTAGCAGTGTGTGTGTGGGCAGAGCTCGTGGTTGTCGTGAAGTTGGAGTAAGATGTTGTAGTAAAGAGTGTTGTTCCATGTCTTATGCAGTTATTTGATGGGAGAGATAGCAGATGTTATTGTGTGCATTTCGTCAATATATATGAAGGTAAAACTTACAATGTTCCTTTATTATTTGTGTATCTGAAATAATGTGTCACTACAGGTTCAGTCAACAAAGCATCTGGCTTGTGTTCTTGTATTAGAGTGAATTCTGGTTTTCTTGAGTAATTATAGTTTTTCTAAATTTCTTTTGTCACGTCAGTATAGTTGGTATTTAAAAATTCTTGTCTTGTTGGAAAAGAACTGTGCCAGATGTGGACGTCGAGTCACACTCCCACATACAGAACAGTTACTCTTGTGCTTATTGGTGTTGTAGGTTTTATAGTTGCTGGGGACTTAATTAATTAACTGTGTTTACGAAAATTTTCTTACATTGTTTGTTGCAGTCAGATAGCGTAAATATACAAGTCAGGGCCAACCGATTGCGAGACACTGCGCAATCGGACATTACAGCTACTAAAAATCATTTTCAATCTTATATATTTAATTAAGCCCCCATGCACGTGGCGACCCTGCCAGGATCGTCCCTTGGATTCTTCTGATTGTGAAAATTGTAGACTGTAGTATTGTTGTAGTAATTTGTAGTTAGTAATTGTAGTCTATTTTGCATGTGTAGATTTGGTAATTGTCATTCTTCTAATGGTATTTTTTCTCAGAATTAAATTTGTTGTCTTGTCAACGGGTTTGACAATTTAGTGCAATTATTTCAATTGTTCGATTGATCGTGTTTGAGGGAGTCATTGCATTTGAATGGTATTGTTGAGATAAAGAGTCACCGTGTGTAATTTTCGTACAGTGACGAATTTTTTTATGTTTTGTAAATGATTACGCGATCTATGAAAAAGGCAAAAATGATGGATAGTGAGAATGACGAAATTGTTGACATGGCGAACTCGCCAACAGAGGAAAACAGTATGGTGGATAATGAAGTGGAAAACAATGTAATAAGTCGGGAAAATAGTCCGGAACCATTTCAAAATTTTTCGCAATCAGATAATCCACAGAATCCGAGATTAACGATAGAAGATTCAGGAATAGTATCGAACACTGATAGCTTTACAGCTATGACGAAGGAAAATGGTTTTGCGGGAAATGTTAGGGGCGAAAAGAATTTAGAACAAGTTAATATGGAGCAGTTGATGGGTGCAATATTAAATCTGGGATCACAAATGGGAACAATGGTAACACGAATGGAAACAATGGAAACACGGATGGGAACAATGGAAACACGGTTTGGATCTGAATTAAAAACAGAGATGGGAACTTTACGGGCTGAATTAAAAACTGATATGGGAACAATGGAAACTCGGTTAGGATCTGAATTTAAAACAGAGATGGGAACTTTGGAAACACGGATAGATTCACGAATAGGGACATGTTTCAAAAATATGAAAGATGAATTAAAGAAAGAAATCAGGGAAGAAGTACAACCGATTCTAAATTCTCACAATAATAGATTAATTGCAGTAGAAATCAGACAAAGGGAACAGGATAGAGAACAGGAAGAAAGAGATCGCGTGATAGTACAGAATTTTTCAGAGCTAAATTTACAACGTGCAAAGGATAAGGAAGAAATATTTGAAAGTATCGAGGAATCCGTACCAAATGACAGAATAAATAATCTAACACGACAATATGAACAGTTAACTACCAAATGTGTCAATACTGAAACCCGAGTCGCGACACTTACGGAAGACGTAAACAAACAGAAAGAAAAAATAGGTGACTTATCGGAAAGAGTTGAGGAAATTTCAGATAAATTGACAAATCTTAGTTTACATGGGGACAGAGATTCAGATGATACAGCCCCATTGCCATTTGCAGAAACCGAAGAATACCAGAACATAAATAAGCATGTTGAGAATCAGGGAAAATTTAATGAACGCGTGAAAAGGGAATTTGAGGCATTACGGAAGCAAGTCAAGCAGATCGAAGGCGAAATTGTAGGAAAAGATAGCAGAAGAAATTTAGAATCACAGGTAGCAGAGGGGTTTGAAGAAAATAATTTGTTTCATTTACGGGATGCAACAAGAGAGCGCCAGGCGCGCGAACTTTACAATAATCGATATTCGGACTGGGACAGACGCGGTAGGTCTTTGTCGCCACGAGGCGAAAACTTTGATTATAAACACTTTTTGACTGTTCGGAAATTTAAGATCTTCCGCAACTCTAAGAATGACATACATCCATGTGCATGGTTAGATCAATTTATGTACGCACTTCCACCAAATTGGCCACTAAGTCACAAACTGGAAATTATGTGCAGCTATTAAAGTCCTCAGGGGATTCACTACTCTAAAGTGAATATGTGCCGTAGCGAGCATAGGGCCCCGAGCTGTAGTGGTGCTATTTCTCTTTTAGTTTTCTGTACCGCTGCCTACTCTTTTACTATTCTTTACATTTGTCAAACCAGCTCTTCGACTATCAATCTATCTAGTGAGTAAGTAAACAATAACCGGATTTGACTATTTACCTAAATGAGATTTCGAAAATTACTGTTTGAACTTATTAAAGTCCTCAGGGGATTCACTACACTAAGTGAATATGTGCCGTAGCGAGCATAGGGCCCCGAGCTGTAGTGGTGCTATTTCTCTTTTAGTTTTCTGTACCGCTGCCTACTCTTTTACTATTCTTTGCATCTGTCAAAACAACTCTTCGACTATCAAACTATCTAGACAGTAGATAAACAATAACCGGATATGACTGTTTTACCCAAAAGTGACTTTGGAAATTACCATGTGGAGTTACTGTATCTTCAGCAGCATTCATTCGTAGTTTAAATGAAATTTTACCTGTTTATCTTCGTGACAATATTACTTCTTATGTTGACGACATTCTTATTGCTAAACGTTCTTGGAGTGAGCACAACAAAATTTTGGATTCATTATTACGTATTTTTGCAAGAGTTGGCATTACTGTGAACTTGGAAAAATCTGAATTTGGTCGTTTTCAGGTGAAATTTCTCGGTCACATTATTTCTACAGAAGGTATTCTTCCTGATCCAGAGAAATTAGACGCTATTCGTAATTATGCTGTTCCTAGCACAAAACGTGACGTTCGTAGTTTCCTTGGTGTCTGTAATTTTCCTAGACGCTTTGTTAGTTTGGACGATTTGGCCACACCTCGTTTTTGCGATCTATCTGGAAAATTCTTTTTAAACGAAAATCGGTCGACAACTCCGTTTGGTTAGTTTGTATTCCTGATGAGTGGGTCAATAAATTGATTTGGTATACGCATCTCAGTTATGCACACTTTGGTCCCCGAAAATGCTTTCATAAATTACGAGAAAATTGTTACTTCAGTAATATGGAAAAACGTATTCGATCTGTTCTTGCCAAATGTAAATTATGTCAAATGGCTAAGCCTCCAACGATTTCTCACAGAGCACCGTTGTTTCCTGTCATTCCAGCGAAATTAAAGGAGATGGCTGCAGTCGATTTGTTTGGTCCAGTGGTTCGTTCTACTAATGGTTTTGCGTACATTTTCGTAGCAGTGGAACTGACGTCAAAATATGTGTGTTTTACACCTTTACGCAAAGCAACAGCTCGTTTAGTATCTAATGCTTTCATCAAACATTTTCTTAAAGAAGTTGGTCATGTTGATAAGGTTATATCAGATAATGGATCACAGTTTCGTTCTAAAATTTGGCTTCGTACTCTACACCGTCGTAAAATTAAACCAATTTTCATTTCACTTTTTCACCCTCAATCTAACGCTTCAGAGAGATGGATGAAGGAAATCAATAAATTGTGCCGTCTTTATTGTCATCAGAATCACAGAACTTGGGATCAGTATCTTCATATTTTTCAAAACATTCTGAATGAACTTCCTAATGATTCAACTTCTTTACCGCCTATACTGACATTAAAAAACAAAGCACCGACAAATCGCATTTCTGAAATCGTTCCATTTCCGCCTTCACGGAAACTGCGGCATTCTGAAGTTGTCAACCTGGCTCTACAAAATATTGCATCTGCGGCTGCTAGAAGAGAGAAATCAGCGAAACGTCCTGGTCGTTTAAAAACTTTTTCAGTTGGTCAAAAGGTATTAATTAAGTCTCATCGTTTGTCGCACAAAGGAAAAGGCTTGTGTCGCAAATTTTTTCTGCTTTATAACGGTCCATATAGAATTCGCAAAATTATACATGATAACACTGTCGAAGTAGAAACTCTTAAATCTCGACGCTCTAAAGGAATACATCATATATCAAACGTAAAAATTTTTGTAGAATGACATACTTTTGAGAAACCAACAGCTAGATGTAAACATGCGGAGAGTACAAGGATACCGCGCTGTGTTTTGGCGGCGGCACATACTCAAAGCAACAGTCAAGTCTGCGCGCCGCACAAGGCAGTCCTTGACCGCGAACAATAGCTTCCTACGTCACGCGCCCACAGCTGATCGAGCGCTCAGTGCGAATGCACTGACAGACGTAAACAAATACACAGTCTAATTTCTCCGACTAAATTCAGTATAAAGCTATAGTGACTTGATGAATTTTCTTATTAACATTCAGTATTTTTCAGGATACGGTTGTATAAAATATTTAAGAACTTCAGGTAAATTCTGGGAGTGTCCGACGTTAAGACGACTTGCTATCGAGAAAATTTCAGGAAGAATGTAATTTCGAAGAAGAAACTAATAAACTAAAAAAGGTAACTGTTAATTGAGTTCATTTTTCAGGTAACAAATTTCCACTTAGGTACGTACTTTAGACGTAATTTGCTGCTCGCGATTACGTGATGTGCTACTTTCATGTTCTATGAATTTACTTGTGAAGCGACGTGCTTGCGTACGTGAACTGATTTTGACAATGATTATTAATGAACTGGGTTGTAACTTGTATATATTATGCATCGCTTGGCTGCACTGCTTTTTCACTGATGTCATATTTTTTAATTATGTGCCTGCTGTGCTTATTTATTTAAATTATAATTGTCATCTGATTAATTGTGCTGACTGTGATTAGATATGTAAGTTATACTTTGTCATTTATCTGCTTGCGCCTCCATGTTTACTTATTAAGATTACATATGAACATTTATTTGCGTATGCTGATATGATACTAATGACCTGTTTATTACGTAAGATATATGTTTGCTGCTTTTTGTATGGATTGCATATTTACACATTTCTGTTTTGTTGTCATAACTACTCTTTAATTTGGTGTATAGCAATGCTGATGTACAGTGTATAAACATAGAGTTTAGGTCACACTACTGTATTAATTATAGATTGTTCGCTTGGCAGAGCCTCGTTGTAAGAATTGTGCTGCATACACTTGTTGACATTCTGTTCTCTACTGGTATATTTACTCGCTATTGCTTGTTTTGCTTACGCTCAGTGCCTTATATTTTTAAGATAAGAAAATTAACTGCTATAATTCGACGAACGACATTAGTACAAGAAAGTCATAGAAGTCACATGAGCTGAGGTTTTATGGAAGCTGTATAAATTTATGCTAATAAGAAGGAGGCTAACGACATGACAGACCAAAACTAGGTTTAGACCATTAACAATTATTAGACTGCATTTTTCGTAAGCAATTGAAATAGGAAGTGACACTTGACACAAGAAATACTCCACATGTTTGCTTCTGCTATGATTCTTGAAGTGGTGTACACACTGTGAAATATTATGATCATTCACACTCCGTAATCGTACTTAATTACTGAGAGTTATTCGAACTAAGTCTGTTAGAGGTCAGGTATGCATTTCTTTTATTTAATGATGGACAAGGAACCAAAATGTATCTTATAATTTATAATGAGTAGAAAATTGGGCTCAGATGGATTACACAGAGGTTGTGTGTGGACACTGTGTCTTCGGATTGTATGGGATGCTGAATTGAAGTTGCATTAGGATTTTATCTGTACTTGTTCGAGGAGACTGACTAGAGGAAAGAGTTGTTATGGAAGTGAAATGATATTGGTGCTGAGGTTATATTTATCGACGTATTATTGAGGTATTGAGAGTATATGAAGTTGATGATTATTGGAGTTTTTGTGGACAAGAGGTAAGGTAAATGATATTGATGATAAGACGTATTGAAGAGGTATTATTGAGGTATTATTGAGATTATGTGATGCTGATGATTATTGGAGTTTTGGTGGATAAGAGGTAAAGTAAGTGAGGAGCATATTTTTTTTGTTGGTCTTATGGAACAAGGAGGATGAAGATACCAGACTAGAACATTAAAATAGAAGGAAGATAGTCTATACACACACTTTGTTAAATAACTAAGCAGTATATACTTTTTTTTGGAGAAAGGAAGTAATTGCATATCTTGGCTCACTGACAGTTGTTCAGCAACAGTACATTTTGATCTGGCTTGGCAAACATTGGTCTTGACATGATGACTATGACGTTGACTAACTATTATTGACTGTTATACATTGCTGCCAGTACTACTTGATACACATGATGAACATCAGATTTAGACAGAGTTTCATTTACACAATTAACACTATTCAGTTACACAGTAGTACTTAATGTGGATGAGAGATGAGTGAGTGTGTTCTGTGTGTTTTCCTTTCCTAATCCTACCCACCTATCTCCTAAATATTATTTTATTTGTTGGTAGTGGCTTGCACTGACACCCATGAATATTATAGGTTTACTGGTATTTGTGTTTTGTAATAGTTAATAGGACAATTATCTGATATCATTTGTGTGTTTGTTATGATTTGTATGTTTAGTGTAAAAGCACTGTATGTGTATTCAAACTATTGTTCATGCCTGAACTGTCTGATTAGTGAGGATAAATATTCTGAACTGTTACCTGCACTTTTCAACATTATGTGTGACATTTGGTCGTGTTTAATTTCTGCTGATGAACTGTGTGATTAGTGATTGTAAAAAAAAAAAAATTATGGACTGTTACCTGTACCTTTTCTACATGATTGGTACCACTAGGACATGTTTAATTTCTGCTCATAAACTCTGATGAACAGTGTGATCAGTGCTAGTGAGTTTTATGGAACTGCTTCTGCTGAGAGATGTGACTTTTTGCTGTCTGCACCTGATCAACATTGCTGATGCCACTGATGGACTGCTTCTACTGAAATGATGTTACTTCTTGCTGTCTGCACCTGCTCAACATTGCTGGGTGCAACTGATGGACTGCTTCTACTGAAATGATGTCACTTGTTGCTGTCTGCACCTACTCAACTTTGCTGGGTGCAACTGATGGACTGCTTCTACTGAAATGGTGTCACTTGTTGCTGTCTGCACCTACTCAACATTGCTGGGTGCAATTGATGAACTGTTTTTGCTGAAATGATATCACTTGTTGCTGTCTGCACCTGCTCAACATTGCTGGGTGCAACTGATGGACTGCTTCTACTGAAATGATGTCACTTGTTGGTGTCTGCACCTGCTCAACATTGCTGGGTGCAACTGATGAACTGCTTCTACTGAATGAATGTGACTTGTTGCTGGGTGTACCTGCTAAACTTTACTGGGTGCAACTGATGGATTGCTTCTACTGAAATTATGTCACTTGTTGGTGTTTGCACCTGCTCAACATTGCTGAGTGCAGCTGATGGACAGCTTCTACTGAAATGTCACTGGTTGCTGTCTGCACCAACTTAACATTGCTGGGTACCTCTGATGGATTGCTTCTACTGAACTAATGTGACTTGTTGCTGGGTGTACCTGCTAAACTTTACTGGGTGCAACTGATGGACTGCTCCTACTGAAAAGATGTCACCTGTTAGTATCTTTTTTTTGTATAGACTAATCATTGCAAGCATTTTATGTGAACATTTGTATAAACTGATTTTTTGTATATTGTGTAAACGATTATGTAAAGCCAAATGCATGAAAAGAAGTTGTATTGCTTACTGTATTTCATACATTAGGTTAGTGAAAGGTCAGTGCAAAGCCAAAATTTTAACTAATTATGTGATATTTAGGTATTAATATTATCTTTTATTTTTGTCTATATTTTTTTTTTTTTTTGGACGAATTTGGTGGTATTTTCACCACCAATGCTGGCAAAAATACCATCAAATTCTGGCCTGTGGAGGAGGGGCATATGAAAGGTGGCTACACTGTACCACTGCGCCAGAGATTGCGCCAAAGAGTACTATTAAGCCGCCTCCACAGTGCTTGTTGGGAGTTCGTGGCAGTCAGTGCTTGTTGGGAGCTCGTAGCGGTCAGTGGTTGTCGAGAATTCATAGCAGACAGTGTTTGTCGAGAGCTCGTAGCAGTGTGTGTGTGGGCAGAGCTCGTGGTTGTCGTGAAGTTGGAGTAAGATGTTGTAGTAAAGAGTGTTGTTCCATGTCTTATGCAGTTATTTGATGGGAGAGATAGCAGATGTTATTGTGTGCATTTCGTCAATATATATGAAGGTAAAACTTACAATGTTCCTTTATTATTTGTGTATCTGAAATAATGTGTCACTACAGGTTCAGTCAACAAAGCATCTGGCTTGTGTTCTTGTATTAGAGTGAATTCTGGTTTTCTTGAGTAATTATAGTTTTTCTAAATTTCTTTTGTCACGTCAGTATAGTTGGTATTTAAAAATTCTTGTCTTGTTGGAAAAGAACTGTGCCAGATGTGGACGTTGAGTCACACTCCCACATACAGAACAGTTACTCTTGTGCTTATTGGTGTTGTAGGTTTTATAGTTGCTGGGGACTTAATTAATTAACTGTGTTTACGAAAATTTTCTTACATTGTTTGTTGCAGTCAGATAGCGTAAATATACTAGTCAGGGCCAACCGATTGCGAGACACTGCGTAATCGGACATTACAGCTACTAAAAATCATTTTCAATCTTATATATTTAATTAAGCCCCCATGCAAGGTCATAGGTCCCCTAGAACTTAGAACTACTTAAACCTAACTAACCTAAGGACAACACACACATCCATGCCCGAGGCAGGATTCGAACCTGCGACCGTAGCGGTCGCGTGGTTCCAGACTGAAGCGCCAGAACCGCTCCGCCACCAGCGGCCGGCTGCTCGGATTAGAAATATGTTTTGGATAAATAGCAGTATCGCATTGTAATGATTACTTCCAGAGATATCTTCACTTTCACTGCATACAATAATTTTTAAATTTACAGAAGAGACTATCTTATAACCTTAGCAGTTGTCGATCCAACATTGCCGATCCAATGCTGGTACGTTTGATCGGCAACTGCTACGATTACAGGGTAAGCTCTTCTGTAAGTCTGAAAATTACTGTATGCAATAAAAGTGAAGACATTTGTTGGAAGTAATCATCACAATACATGTTACACCTCACAGAAAATGTTTTGGTTTTATGATATGGGCCTATAAAGTTCGAATAATTAGCACTGAAGATGGACCGAAATCGATCTGCAAAATAAAGGATTTCAATATTTAAGTCAGTTTGCTGGCATTTATCGAAAATACACTACTGGCCATTAAAATTGGTACACCAAGAACAAATACAGATGATAAACGGGTGTTCATTGGACATATATATTATACTAGAACTGACATGTGATTACATTTTCACGCAATTTGGGTGCATAGATCCTGAGAAATCAGTACCCAGAACAACCACCTCTGGCCGTAATAACGGCCTTGATACGCCTGGGCATTGAGTCAAACAGAGCTTGGATGGCGTGTACAGGTACAGCTGCCCATGCTGCTTCAACACGATACCACAGTTCATCAAGAGTAGTGACTGGCGTATTGTGACGAGCCAGCTGCTCGGCCACCGTTGACCAAACGTTTCCAATTACTGAGAGATCTGGAGAATGTGCTGGCCAGGGCAGCAGTCGAACATTTTCTGTATCCAGAAAGGCTCGTACAGGACCTGCAACACGCGGTCGTGCATTATCCTGCTGAAATGTAGGGTTTCGCAGGGATCGAATGAAGGGTAGAGCCACGAGTCGTAACATATCTGAAATGTAACGTCCACTGTTCAAAGTGCCGTCAATGAGAATAAGAGGTGACCGAGACGTGTAACCAATGGCACCCCATACCATCACGCCGGGTGATACGCCAGTATGGCGCTGACGAATACACGCTTCCAATGTGCGTTCACCGCGATGGCGCCAAACACGGATGCGACCATCATGATGCTGTAAACAGAACCTGGATTCATCCGAAAAAGGACGTTTTGCCATTCGTGCACCCAGGTTCGTCGTTGAGTACACCATCGCTGGCGCTCCTGTCCGTGATGCAGTGTCAAGGATAACCGCAGCCATGGTCTCCGAGCTGATAGTCCATGCTGCTGCAAACGTCGTCGAACTGTTCGTGCAGATGGTTGTTGTCTTGCAAACGTTCCCATCTGTTGACTAAGGGATCGAGACCTGGCTGCATGATCCGTTACAGCCATGCGGATAAGATGCCTGTCATCTCGACTGCTAGTGATACGAGGCCGTTAGGATCCACCACGGCGTTCCGTATTACCCTCCTGAACCCACCGATTCCATATTCTGCTAACAGTCATTGGATCTCGACCAACGCGAGCAGCAATGTCGCGATACGATAAACCGCAATCGCGATAGTCTACAATCCGACCTTTATCAAAATCGGAAACGTGATGGTACGCATTTCTCCTCCTTACACGAGGCATCACAACAACGTTTCACCAAGCAACGCCGGTCAAGTGCTATTTGTGTATGAGAAATCGGTCGGAAACTTTCCTCATGTCAGCACGTTGTAGGTGTCGCCCCGGCGCCAACCTCGTGTGAATGCTCTGAAAAGCTAATCATTTGCATATCACAGCATCTTCTTCCTGTCAGTTAAATTTCGCGTCTGTAACACGTCATCTTCGTGGTGTAGCAATTTTAATGGCCAGTAGTGTATATTGACAACAACACGGTCGGGGTTCACATGGTACCCAATGGAATTAGATATCGGATTAAAAATGTAGTAAGACAAGGATGCAGTTCTTCACCTCTACTGTTCACTCTCTTGCATCGAAGATCCAACGTCGGAAATAAAGGAAAGGGTCAATGAGTGGGAGTAAAATTCAGGGTGGAAGGTTATCAATAATAAGATTTGAGGATGACACTGCTAACTTCAGTGAAGATGAGTAGAATTACAGGGTATGTTGAATGGAATGAATAATGTATGTAGTACAGTATATGTACTGACAATAAATCGAAGTAAGACGAAAGTAATAAGGAGAACATAAATGAGAATAGCTAGAAACTTAACATCCAAATTGGTGTTCACGAAGCAGACGAAGCCAAGGAATTTTGCTACCTTGACAGCAAAAGAAACCATGAAGGACGAAGTAAAGAAGACATAAAAAGCGGACTAGAACTGGAAAAAAGGGCATTCCTGGCCAAGGGAAGTCTACAAGTATCGGACATAGGCCTTAATTTGAGGACGAAAATTCTGAGAGTGTACATTTGGAGCATAGCATTGTGTGGCTGTGGATTGAGGACTGTGGGAAAACTGGAACAGAGAATGGAAGCATATGAGATGTTGTGCTACAGAGGAATTCGTGTCGGGCAGCATCGGTCCAGTAAGAACGCTTACGATTCAAAATAAGAGAAACGAACTGGAAACAGGAAAATCCCCTTCCTGCTGAGGTTTGAACCCGGGACCTCCGTGGCCAGAATCCAGTGCTCTGCCCACCAGGCAACCACGTCGACACAGTTACTACTTAATTCATCTATAGTAAATGCGATAAGAATCACATTATCGTTCGCCTGTAATCTCAGTAATAAAAAAAATGATGAGTCGGTACACAAACGCAGTACTGCCAAGCAGAAGAAAACAGGTAGATGGAAGACGGCGTGCCATTTAGCTCGGCAGCAGCTAAGGGTTGAGGGTGAGGGGTGGGGGCGCGAAACACGCGGCTTCATTTCAGAGCGAGGCACCTGCCGGCGAGCGTGATCGGAGGCCGTTGGTCACGTGCCAGTCAGCGTGAGGCAGCCAGGCTGGCACGTGGCCGCCACGCCGCGCCACGGTCCTATCGATCTGCGCGCCGCGCCTCAGCCTCCGCCGGAACTACCGCCGCCTAATGGCTCCCCGTGCTGTAGCCGAGGCAGGGTGCGGGCGGGTGCGCGACCGAAAGCCTCGGGAACGAGGTTTGTCAGCGCCCGGCTGAGGCTGCTAATGCCGGGGGCGCTTTGATCTCCACATGTTACTCCGTCAACTATGTGACCCACATACCCGCGTGGCAACCTGGCCAGACGTAAGTAAGCTATATGAAACTGCATGTTCCAGAATAACGGACAGAAGCAGCCTAAGGGACTACGGAGGATAAACGAATGGCAGCGCAAGAGGAACGAACTTAAAAATAAAAGCTAGAGGAGTTCACGGGATATTCCCCGATATGAGAGACAGACTACTTTTGAAACACATTTATCTGTGTAAGGGTGCGGTATTTTTTATTAATCCTCGTGGAACCTTTCTGCAATGTTTTTTAAAGTCGGGAAACGACACTCAAAAATGTGACTGTTAGCAATTCGGGACCAGGTGCAAATCCAGGGAAGGGGGATTAGGGTAAAGTTGTGGCGTTACCTCCAGATTCTCGATGGGATATGCACTGGAGAGGCTTCCCAAAGAGGCGATATTAATTATATGTTAACAGATACATGATTTGGGCATAAATCAACACTCGCGTCATGGAGGTAACCCTCATTGATCATGGACAATCCCTTTAGATAGCACCATACAGCGCAGCTCATCAAAACTTTTCTTGCGTTAACTAAAACATTACCTCATTATGGTCCAACATCAGAAAGTTTTCTCATTACTGGAATGCACCAGGCCAGAGAACAGGCTGTCCAGCATCAATTTTCGAAAGCGATAACCGATAAGACACACACAGTCTATATCTATATATACATATAAAAGGCTGTGTGTCATTGTACTGACAGACATTTCTCCATGGCCACCCACTGCAACCCACTCGTGGTCATCGATAGCTATCGGTCTGTTGCTGTTAGTAAGGGAGTTTGGTCGGGGTGCGTGGATGAGTGTGGCGAGCAAAAATCCGCGAAATATGGAGCAAAAAATACTCTCAGGAAAAGCTATATCCTCTGTGACTTACAAACTCTACCGTACATGTGAAAATGCGTTTACAGTTTCATTCGTCCGACATAATAAGATGCTTGAGCAGTCGTCATTCAGACTTTAATAAAGACGTTTAATATCGGATAGATCAGTTTTTACTCTCTCAGCTCGTTTTCGTAGTAACAGTTTACCGATGATCAATACACATACAAAGAAAAATATCCAGATAGACTCAAAGATAAATATACTCGTAAACATTTCGCTTATTCTTCATGAGTATAGTCCTTTTCACAATTTGGCGCGTTTCCGTCAATCACTTCGCTAATGCTTCATGATACAAAATAACTTCCATTCCTTCCAGCTTCATTTAAATACTATTATATTAAGACAATACCCTAAACTAGGATTGGGCTCGCGGTGTTACCTGCGGGCAAATATGTCTGCGTAACGTCATGATAATGCCAGTTCAAATGGAACAGGGTGACGATTGTACACTGAAGAGCTAAAGAAACTGGTAAATCTGCCTAATATCATGTGGGACCATCGCGAGGACGCAGAAGTGTCGCAACACGATATGGCATGTACTCGACTAATGACTGAAGTAGTGCTAAGGGGAACTGACACCATGAATCCTGCAGGGCTGTCCATAAATCCGTAAGAGTACGAGGGGGTTGGAGATCTCTTCCGAACAGCACGTTAAAAGGCATCCCAGATATACTCAATAATGTTCATGTCTGGGGCATTTGGTGGCCAGTGGAAGTGTTTAAACTCAGAAGAGTGTTCCTGGAGCCACTCTGTAATAATTCTGCACGTGTGGGGTGTCACATTGTCCTGCTGGAACTGCCCAAGTCCGTCGGAATGCACAATGTACATGAATGGATGCAGATGATCAGACAGGATGCTTACGTACGTGTCACCTGTCAGAGTCGTATCTAGACGTATCAGGGGTCCCATATCACTCCAACTGCACACGCTCCACACCATTACAGAGCCTCTACCAGCTTGAACAGTCCCGTGCTGATATGCAGGGTCCATGGATTCATGAGGTTGTCTCCATACTCGTACACGTCCATCCGCTCGATACAATTTGAAACGAGACTCGTCCGACCAGGCAACCTAGTTTCCAGTCATCAACAGTCCAATGTCGGTGTTGATGGGCCCAGGTGAGGCGTAAAGCTTTGTGTCGTGCAGTTATCAAGGGTACACGAGTGGGCATTCGGCTCCGAAAGCCCATATCGACGATATTTCGTTGAATGGTTCGCACACTGAAACTTGCTGATGGGCCAGCTTTGAAATCTGCAGCAATTTGCGGAAGGGTTTCACTTCTATCACGTTGAACGATTCTCTTCAGTCGTCGTTGGTTCCGTTCTTGCAGGATCTTTTTCCGACCACAGCGATGACGGAGATTTGATGATTCACCTTATTCATGATATCACGGTAGACTCGTAAAATGACCGTACGGGAAAATCCCTACTTCATCGATACCTCAGAGGTGCTGTATACCATCACTCGTGCGCCGATTACAACACCACGTTCAAGCTCACTTAAATCTTGATAACCTGCCATTGTAGCAGCAGTAACCGATCTAACAACTGCGCCAGACACTTGTTGTCTTACATAGGCGTTGCCGACCGCAGCGCTGAGTCCTGCCTGTTTACATGTCTCTGTATTTGAATATGCATGCCCATACCAGATTCTTTGGCGAGTATACTTACTAACACGGTAAAGTTAAAAAAAACTTACAGAATATAGCTTCTTCTAAGAGAATTAGAAATTCCATATCGCACATTGTATTGAGATATGTGCCAGCCGCAATCACTCATTTCCACAAACCACACTATGGGTGAAACACGCTGAGGACTCTTACCATCATTACATTGCGTCGTGAGTGAAAAAAAAGAAAGAAAAATTCTCATATACGGTAAAGTGTGTAAGTTATATATTATTTAGCTTTTTCTAGGAGTGTTTATTGCCCTATATTTTGCCCACCACACACACCCTCTGCCACGCACCGCGACCAAACTACATTACTAACAGGATAACTGCATTCATAATATCGTTAATGAGATTTATGTCTGTATGCGTTTCATATATAGAATGGTACTCAAGCCTTCTGCTGTGCCAGATACACTGACCCGGACAAAGTCGTGTGAAGTTAGCACCCCTTTATCGAGAAATATAAATTTTTTTCACAGTTCTTGATAGATGTACAATAGTTCTAGAGTTCTTTGAGCAAAATTTCAATAGTTCTGCAGAATTTAGCGAAGAAAACAACAATGCTCGAAAAAATTTTCGTATCGAAAACATTCTATCTCAATTTCCGCAAAATGTAAATAAGTACAAGAGTTCTGAGCACAGTTCTGAATAGAGCTCCAACAGTTCTTTCGAAAATCCCAGTAACATTTTTTTGTGCAGCTAATAGTTTACGAGATAATTGCATTTTAATGAGACAATCTTTTCACTTACTGTGAAGTTGGCACCATTTTTTTCAGAAATACGTATTTTTTTCAGAATTCTTGATAGATATGGCATAGTTCTAGAGTTCGTAGTACAAAATTTCAATAGTTCTGCAGAATTTAACGAAGAAAACAATAATAATCGAAAAAATTTCGTATAGCAAACATTCTTTATTAATTTTCGCAAAAAGTAAATTCGTACAACAGTTCGGAGGGCAGTTCTGTACAGATCCCCAATAGTTCTATCGAATATCCTAATAACAAATTTTTCTGCAGCTAATAGGTTACGAGATAATTGCAATTTAAGGAGGAAACCTCTTTACTTACTGTGAAGTTGGCACCCTTTTCTTCAGAAATATATATTTTTTCAGAGTTCTTGATAGAAATGCCATAGTTCTAGAGTTATTTGTACAAAATTTGAATAGTCCTGCAGAATTTAGCGAAGAAACCAATAATACTCGACAAAATTTTCGTATCGAATACATTCTTTGTCAATTTTCGCAAAAAGCAAATTCGTACAACAGTTCTGAACAGAATAACAAGAGCTCTATCGAAAATCCCAATAACATCTTTTTGTGGCCACAGAAAAAAGTAAATTCGTACAACAGTTTTGATGAACAGTTCTGGTTAACACCCCAAGACTTCTATCGATAATCATAATAACATATTTTGTGCTTATAATAGTTTGTAAGGTAAATGATTAATTGTGGGGCTCACTTACTCTACAAAACAATTATGTCTATTCGTATGTTCTGATAACAGCTGTGGATAGCATTGTAAGAGTTCTATCGAAAACACTAGTAACATATTCTGTGTAGGTAATTGTTTACGTAGTAACTGCATTTAATAAGGAGTGCTTATGAGCATTTCCCGTGAAGTTTGAACCCCTTTTACGAGAAATATACATTTTTTTTCATAGTTCTTGATATATATGCAATAGTTCTAGATTCCCCTGCTCAAAACACGAATAGTTCTGCAGAATTTCGGGAAGAAAACAATAACTCGGCAAAATTTTGGTATGGTAAAAAATTATTTGCCAGTTTGGAAAAAATAAATTTGTATAACAGTTCTGTTGGCAGTTCTGGATAGCACCCAAAGCGTTGTATCGAAAATGATAAGAACATTTTTGTGGCGTTAATAGTTTACATGATAATGTTTTAATCTGATACTCACTTTCTCTACGGACGCAAAATTCGTAGAATAGTTTTGATGACAGTTCTGAATAGCACCGACAGAGTTCTACCAAAAACTATAACAACATTATTTGTGACGATGACATTATTTGAGATAATTAATGTGGGACTCACTTTTGTCATGTAAAAGTAATAAATTCGTACAAAAGTCTGATGGCATTTCTTAATAGGACCCTAAGAGTTCTACCGAAAACTGTAATAACATTTTTTGTGGGGATAACAGTTAATGAGATAATAGCATTTTCGAGAGACCCACTTGGTCTACATTATTATAAATCGGCACAAACCTTTTGCTGACATTTCTGGATAGCACCAAAAGAGTTCTTTTAAAAACCCTCATAACATTTTTATGGTGCCAGTAGATTATGAAATAGATTGTGTGTTCACTCTGCAGTGGGTGTGCGCCGATGTGAAACTTACTGGCAGATAAAAACTTTGTGCCGGACCGGGTCTCTAACCCCAGAATGTGACGAACGAATATCGTTACAATATCCTTTCGTCCAGGAGTGCTACTTCTGCAATTTTCGTAGGACAACTTCTACGAAACTGGGAACGCAGGAGATGAGGTACTGCTGGAAGTAGAGCTATGAGGAGGATCGCAAATTCTCACTTTTATTTTGGAAAACCGAAAACCGAAAACCTGGATGTATATTCTACTAAATACAAAAAGTCGAAATGTTCAGCACTATACAAATGCCAGTACACCTTCTTGAGACTGACTGTAGTAACTGTAGGTGGAAGCGTGGGATGTGCACGCTTAGATGATTCAAGGAGAGAAGGGTCGTCAGTGCAAAACAAACAGATGGCTCAGAGAGCAAATACATTCACACGCGCCACTAACCAGATGGTGTCACACCTGTTGAGAATCGCACCAGAGGTACAATGAGCTGTGGTGGAGTGCTGTTGGCGTGGTTACTATGCAACTTACTTGATGGGCACCAATACACCGTTATATTAATATACAATACTTGAGAAACAATGTCATTCACACACTATGAGTTCCTTATCACTCAGTACTAGCCTAAATTACCGGCCTAGTGATAAGCAGCCTATGTACCTCACCGACTACACATCTTCGTGTTATAAGAAAAAAAGAGAAAAATACCAAGGGACACAAAATATGAATCCGGATAAACCGGCCCCCCCAGGGGGTCCGCAACTCTTTTGTGTGCGTGGCGAGCACGAGGCCTCGAGCTATTGCAGCCTTCTTTCTTTCCAGGGCTGCATTTCCTTCCCCTTCCCCTCCTTTCCCCTCCTTGCTCCTTTCCCCTCGCACTCTCCTCTCCCTCTCACGGTGTCCTTGCTTATGTTGGCCTCGCAATCCTCCTGGTTCTGTTGGTGTTACAATTTGGCTTTTTTGCGTAATCATCTCCTCCTTTTGGCACTCCCTGGTCCCCCTCTGGGGTTTGACCTCCATTCCTAAATTTCTCTTCTGTAGTGTGAGCCATTTGGGGAAGAGCACCTTACCTAGGGTCTCCAACGTGTGCCCTCATAGTACATTCCACCTTTTCTTTCACGTCGTTGTCTGATGCTAGGGTGCATAGCCAGCACGGTAGCCAGCCCATGTGGTGGGGTCACTATGTACCCTTTTGGTTGAGCCCCCTGAACACACAGGGATCACACTTCTGATACCTGAGCTGTGACCTCCTCATGCAAGCCTTGGAGTGGTTGCTCGTCATCCTGGAGCATCGGCACTCCATGGCAATGGCCGCTGTGCCAGACGGCCCATGCTGTGGCTGGGTGGCGCCCTTGAGTAGAGCCCCTGATCGGAGTGGGTGGTATCAGGGCGGACTCTATGCAAATGAAACGCATACAGGTCCAGAACACTGGCCGTTCTTCTGCGGCCGTCTCTCTGCGTGGAACTGATTTTTCGAGTGCTGCTTCTCTTGCCCCTTCAGCCTTCCCTTCCATGGCTACCCCCTGGGAAGAGGGTCAGGCTCGTCATCCAGGGGCGAAACCTTCCCCCCGTTATCTGGTTTGCACCAGGACTGATGGGGATACTTCCACCAATACGAAACCTTTATTCTTTGTGGAACACGTTGAAGACAAGTTTGGCGAAGTGGACGCCCTGAGCAAGATGCAATCAGGTTCGTTGCTGATCAAAACTGCTTCAGCTGCCCAATCTGCGGCCCTTCGTGCCTGTACCCATCTTGGCACAATTCCTGTGTCCATTACCCCCCACCAGTCTCTTAAATATAGTTCAAGGTGTGATTTTTCACAGGGACCTCATCCTTCAAACTGATGAGGAACTTCGGGACAATCTCACGGTGGGGTGATCACTTTGTTCGGCGTGTTCAGAAGGGTCCTAAGGACAATCGCATTGATACTGGTGCCTTTATCCTGGCCTTTGAAGAGGATACCCTCCCTGAGAAGGTAAAGATTATGGTTTATCGATGTGATGTGAAGCCGTACATCCCACCTCCTATGAGCTGTTTTAGGTGCTTGCAGTTTGGACACATGTCTTCCCGCTGTTCACAGGCCCCTCTCTGTGGTGACTGTGGACGTCCATTCTACGAGGGGAGTCCCTGTGTTCACCCTCCTGTGCGTGTTAATTGTCAGGGCAATCATTCTCCACGTTCACCAGATTGCCCAGTATATAAGAAAGAAAAGAAGATACAGGAGTATAAGTCCCTCGATCGTTTAACTTACACAGAGGCCCGTAAGAAGTATACACGTCTTCATCTGTGTCCATGACATCTAGTTATGCTTTGGTTACATCTTCACCCCTTCCTCCCCCTTCCTTACCCCAATCCCGGACCCCTCTCCTCCCCCCAGCCCCTGTGGCTCCCACACCTTCTACTCTGGGCGCTGCTCCCCTTCCCCAGCCGGAGAAGTGTCCCACTCCTCCGGCGCCTCTCCTGGGATGCCCCTCCCAGGCACCTTCCAGGCCAAAGGTCTGCTGCCATGCGACGACCGCGAGAGCCGCTGTCTGTTGGCCCCCAGGTCGCCCGGTCTCTCTCTGTTCCCGAACTTGCTGCAGCTGGCTCCTTTTGCCACACAGCCCTCCTCGATCTCAGCCTGAAAAAAAAAAGAAACGTAAGTCCCGGGACAAAGAGCCTCTGGTGTCACCAGAGGTCCCACCCCCAGCTTCACAACCGGATTCTGACCTGTCGTTCATGGATGTCACCCCCCCCCCTTGTCCGTGAGGGGTGGTGAGCCAGCGGTATGGCTGGCTTTAGCATGTTCAGCCCCCATTTAAATCATCGCTCTGTGGTTATCCAGTGGAATTGTAATGGATACTATCGGCACCTTCCAGAATTAAAATCCCTTATTTCGTCTTACTCTGCAGCTTGTGTGGTTCTACAGGAATCTCATTTTACTGATGCTCACTCACCGACCCTCCGTGGGTTCCGTGTTTTCTGTCGAAATCGGGTTGGACCCCTGCGGGCTTCTGGTGGCGTTTGTACGTTGGTCCGTACAGACACTGCTAGCACGTGGATTCCTCTTCAAAGTACATTGGAAGCGGTTGTTGTTAGGGTCCACCTGGACTCTGAGGTCACAGTTTGCAATCTTTATCTCCCTCCTGACAGGACTCTTACACCTGCTGCCTTAACTGGCCTTCTTCAGCAACTTCCTCCTCCCTTCCTCCTCCTTGGGGATTTTAATGCTCATCATCCCTTGTGGGGCAGTGCCTTTCCATCTAGACGAGGTCTTCTCATAGACCAGTTTATTGCAGACCACGACTTGTGCCTTCTTAATGATGGCTCCCTTACTCATTTCAGTGCTGGTCATGGTACCTTTTCTGCCATTGATCTTTCTCTTTCTTCGCCCTCTCTCCTCCCTTCATTACACTGGTCGCCAAACGACGACCTTTGTAATAGTGACCATTTCCCGTTGATTCTCTCTCTCCCTTCCCGCTCCCTGATGGACAGGTTACCTCGTTGGTCTTTCCAACGCGCCGATTGGCCTCTATACACTGCACAGGTCGTGTTTTCTCCCTCTTTGACGGGTTGTATTGATGACGTCCTACGTGACGTGTCTGACGCGATTGTCCGCGCTGCTAGCCTTGCTGTCCCTCGCTGATCTGGACCATTTCGTCGCCGGCAAGTCCTGTGGTGGAGCATGGTCATTGCCATTGCCATCCGTGATCGCCGTCGAGCTTTGCAACACTTTAAGAGGCACCCTTCCGTAGCCAGCCTTACTAACTTTAAACGCCTTCGCGCTAAAGCCCGTTATTTAATCAAACAGAGCAAGCGGATATGTTGGGAACGATTTGTTTCTTCCCTCGGTTCTACTGTCCCTCTGTCACGGGTATGGGCTACACTTCGCTCTCTCCAAGGTTGCCATCGGCAGTCCACCCTCCCAGGCCTTCACCTCCCAGATGGCCTTTGTACGAACCTGTTAGCTCTTGCGGAACATCTTGCGACCCATTTTGCAATGGCATCAGCATCAGCCTCCTATCCGGCTGCTTTCCTTCACCAGAAACAGTGGGCCGAATCTTTCACCTTATGTTTTACCCCTTGTGAGTCAGAATCTTACAATGAACCTTTTACTGAATGGGAATTTCTTTCTGCTCTATCTTCTTCTCATGATACGGCCCCTGGCCCAGACTCCATTCATAACCAACTGCTTCAACATCTCAGTGATCCACAACGGCAACATCTTCTTCAGGTGTTTAACTGTATCTGGCTCCAGGGTGACTTCCCTTCTCAGTGGAGGGATAGCATCGTGGTTCCTGTCCTTAAGCCTGGTAAGAACCCCCTATCTGTTGACAGCTATCGGCCAATTAGTCTGACCAATGTTGTTTGTAAGTTACTTGAATGGATGGTAGCCCGTCGGCTCAATTGGTTCCTCAAATCTCGGGATCTATTGTCCCCTTACCAGTGTGGCTTCCGAGAGGGACGGTCTCCAATCGATCATTTACTTCGCTTGGAATCCACAGTTTGGCAGGCTTTTTCCCAGTGGCGCCATTTGGTTGCAGTATTTTTGAACCTTCGCAAGGCCTATGTCACGGCCTGGCGCCATCACATCTTACTTACCCTTCATCAGTGGGGTCTTCGGGGCCCACTCCCGATTTTTATCCGCCAGTTCCTGTTCCATCGGTCTTTCAGGGTTCGGGTTGGTACTCTTTTTAGTTCTCCACGGACCCAGGAGACGGGCATCCCACAGGGTTCTGTTTTGAGTGTTCTTTTTTTCCTCATTGCTATCGATGGACTTGTGGCCTCTGTCGGTCCTTTGGTCGCCCCTGCCCTGTATGTGGATGATTCCTGCATTTGGGTTAGTTCCTCTTCGATGGCCTCTGCAGAGCGGCAGCTCCAGGGAGCTATACGGCGTGCCTCTGCATGGACCCTCTCACACGGGTTTCAATTCTCTCCTCTAAAATCGCGGGTGTCCACTTCTGTCGCTGTACTACGATCCACCCTGATCCAGAGCTCTATCTCCATGCACAACGATTGCCTGTGATCCCACAGTTTCGTTTCCTGGGTCTTCTTTTCGACAACAAGCTCACTTGGCTGCCCCATATCAGACTTCTGATGGTAGGATGTCTCTGTAAACTCAATGTCCTTTGCTTCCTTGCCCACTCCTCTTGGGGTGTGGACTGTTCCCTCCTTCTCTGTCTTTATCGTGCTCTAGTTCTGTCTCGCATGGACTATGGTTGTCAAGTTTATGGTTCAGCTACTCCTTCCACACTGCACGTGCTGGATCCAGTCTACCATCGTGGTATCTGTTTGGCCACCGGTGCCTTCCCTACTAGCCCTGTTGATAGTCTCCTGTATGAAGCTGGGATCCCGCCCCCCCCCCCCATTTCTGTTCGGCGGACACAGCTTCTGGTGTCTTATGCACTTGCTATCCGTTCCTCTCCCACTCATCCTTCCTACTCTATCCTGTTCCCAGACCATGGACGTCGCCCACACGTTTTACCAGTTGGGCTCCGCCTTGCGTCTCTTTGCCGTGATTTCCAGCTTTCTTCTTTGTCCTGTCTTCCTCGCTCCCTCCCCTCCACCCCTCCTTGGTTAGTTCCTCGGCCTCGAATTCGGATGGATCTCCGCCGACGTCCGAAAGATTCCATCCCCCCGATGGTGTTCCGTTCCTTTTACCGCCGAATTTTATGGGAGTTTCGGGATGCTGTTGTTTTTTACACTGATGGCTCTAAATCTGGTGATCATATGGAGTATGCCTTCACGTCCTCTGTTGGAACGGAAGATCATCTGCTGCCACCTGCATGTGGGGTGTTTACTGCAGAATTGATGGGAATTTCCCAGGCCCTTACCTTTATTAAACAGTCCCAGCACATCCGCGTTTTGTTATGTACAGACTGAATGAGTGATCTTCTGGCTCTTGACCGGTGTTTTTCGCGCCATCCCTTGGTCTCTGCCATCCATGACCATCTCGCTGATCTTCACCATGCTGCTTGTTCCGTTGACTTTCTTTGGGTGCCTGGCCATGTGGGTATCCCAGGAAATGAGCTTGCTGATCGTTTGGCTGGGGGAGCAGTCACTTACCCCTCCTTCTCTGTAACCCCTCCTGTAGCGAATTTACGGCTTCACATCAAATCCCACTTCGCACAGTCGTGGGCCAACTCTTGGGAGGCTACTCCCCTGTCTAATAAACTTCGTGCGATTAAGATGTCACCAGGCCCGTGGTGTTCTTCCTTTCGCCTCTCCCGAAAGGACTCGGCCACACTGTGTCGTCTCTGCATTGGCCATACCAGGCTGACCCATGGTTTTTCTTTTGCGTGATGAGCCACCCCCACTTTGTGGTTGTGGAGCCTTCCAGTCAGTAGCCCACATTTTGGTTGAATGCCCCCTTCTTTTGGCTCTACGTGCTAAGTACAGACTCCCCCGCACTTTACCTTTGATGTTGGCTGACGATTCCCAGATGGTCTCTCTGGTTCTCGGTTTCCTCTGGGAAAGTGGTTTTCATTCTCAGTTTTAAGGATTTTAATCTCTCTCTGGTGTTGGGGCAGGACGGTGAGTGTTGGGGTATCTCCCACTGTAAGCTGTGTTCAGAGATTCCCGACTCACCTCCCTCACCGCGATCCTCTTTTCTTCCCCTTTTACTCTATTTTTAACCCTCTTTTTTTCTTTTTTTTAAAAAAAGGATTGGTTAGTCTCCTTTTCCCATATGTACTTCTACATTCTAGCGGTTGCACGTTTTAAGTCGCAGGTGGTCTTGCCTCTGCTGCTTCAGCATAGCTTTGGGTTCGTTCTCTTGCTGACTTCCCTCATTTTGTTTTTACCATTGACAACATGACTGCCCTTTTACATTTTTAGCCTTTTCCCTTTTATTGTTCTGACTTTCCTGAGATGTCACACTCACGGAATGGACCAAATTTGAATCAAGGGACTGATGACCTTGCTGTTTGGTCCCTTCAACCCCAACCAACCAACCAACCAGATAAACTGGAAATCTGGATTACTGAGGACCAAATAAACGAGGTTCTTATTTAGAAATTTCGAACTCCTTATTAACGTTAATACTGTATCCCCTCAACATAATAACACTTCTATCAGTCATGTATTGAATTATGATTTAAACATACTACTTAGTTCGTTTGTACAATATATTCATTTAAATATACTTACATTTCTATACATTGTAAAGACTTTTGACTCTCGCTGTAGTGTAACTCATCAAACTTCCACACTTCCTTTCTAACTAGAACAAATGTTTGCAACAATATTAACGACAGCA
Organism: Schistocerca americana; assembly: GCF_021461395.2. Lineage (NCBI taxonomy): Eukaryota > Metazoa > Arthropoda > Insecta > Orthoptera > Acrididae > Schistocerca > Schistocerca americana. Next base: position 743,556,645 of record NC_060122.1, on the reverse strand, counting down.
ATTTCAAATTTATTCGTTACACACAGCACATGTTTTCATGTATCCTAGCGTCTGGTGATGTTGCCACATAACTTTCATCCATGAGGGTCCTGGGCATATTTTTAGCTGTTAGTGGGTCCTGGATGTCATGAGAGCTCAAAACAATTACTGTTTTACGTAGTAAAATTCATCTGGTTCTTCCTGATTCTAAAAATATACACTCCATGTACAGTACCTCGTAATTCTCGTGCTTAAATGTCATTTTGTTTAATTTGGCGTGCCGCGCCGGATTAGCCGAGCGGTCTCAGGCGCTGCAGTCGTGGACTGTGCGGCAGGTCCTGGCGGAGGTTCGAGTCCTCCCTCAGGCATGGGTGTGTGTGTTTGTCCTTAGGATAATTTACGTTAAGTAGTGTGTAAACTTAGGGACTGATGACCTTAGTAGTTAAGTCCCATAAGATTTCACACACATCTGAAAATTTAATTTGGGCGCCGCTGTTTCCGTAGAACCTCGTTTATTTAATACCTTTGAAGAACCTGTCGAATGTCGTATGTGCAGGAAAAATGTTTACATGGCATAAAACAAAATCAGAATGCGTTTCAACAGTTGCAATACGTTTTAATGGTGGAGTAAAAATGGTTCAAATGGCTCTGAGCACTATGGGACTTAACATCTGAGGTCATCAGTCCCGTAGAACTTAGAACTACTTAAACCTAACTAACCTAAGGACAACACACTCATCCATGCCCGAGGCAGGATTCGAACCTGCGACCGGAGCAGTCGTGCAGTTCCAGACTGTAGCGCCTAGAACCGCTCGGCCACGTCGGCCAGCCTGATGGAGTAAAGATTAAAAACAATGAGCAGAACAGGCATCAAAACTAGGAACAACATGAAAATTGTGCTGGTACGGGTGGACAGGCAACATGTCACATAAACTGAAAAAACTGCTAAAAGCATGAAAAAGGAGGCCAGAAAAACAATGAAAAGAAGCAAAACTAAAGAAAATGAAAATGACATGAAAGGTATCAACAGGATTATGGAGCAGGAATGGTTTGCAATGTCGTCATTGAGAATAAAATGACATACACATCTTTAGTTTCAATTTTCTGCAATCAACGCATTTGCATACAGAGATACTGTTACCGGTATCTCATCCACTATTAAACCTACATAAACAAAGCAATGGATGAATAATAATATAGTGCTTGCCTACATACTGAACCATATTATTCAACAATGGATTAAATATTGTAAGCTGCAGTATGTCATATTATGTTCTTAAATTACTGGGAGAAAAAGTATTCTCTTAAAATACATTTTTAAAAATAATCAAAACATGAAACTGAAGAATATAACTGGTTTGCTGTTTCAACAAGGTAATAATTCAAAGAATAAAATTTGTTTTCTTTTATTTGGAGTAGTGTGTAAGTACATTGAACCTAAAATAACAATTACGTGTAATTCAGTATGTAAGAAAAACATCAATATTCACTGCACAATGTATTCCACAGATTTACAATGTATTTCACCTAGAGCTTACAATATACCAATTCTTTGATAAAAGTTTCATTCTTGAATCTATTGACAGTCTTGCATTATCAAATTTCAAAGTACCAGGAAAAACTACAGGCCATGATGTACAGGTCCTCTTAACAGCTCTTCTTCAGGATACACTAAACGCAGAAGTAATTACATATGTAGGGAATTCAGTAATAACTAAGCATAGAATTTATGAGATGTGAAACAACTATGAAAAATAAGTACAAAAAATATATACGTGAAATTTAGGGCATAAAATGCTCTTATTCTAGTAAATGAAACAGGAGGGCTGTGGTTCCAGAAACAAAGATACGAAGAACTAACATAAGAGCTGTATTTGTAATATTTAGATATCAACTTTTAGCAATTGCTTACCTTATAAAGCAAAGTTCCTATGTAGGAACTATTTGTTCTGTCTCGTCGGTCTTGTAGCTACAATTTGAAAATTGTCCTGTCTTGACATATATGAACAGGTGTGGAGCAATTATTATTCCTTTTGAAACTCTCTGTACGTCTTTATACAGGTCATCGTACTGCTTCCAGTAGGTTCCATTGAAGACATATGCCGTGTAGTGTTTGATGGAGCTATTATAATGAATGGCACCAACGAGAGTGTACTCTTGATTATTGATTACGATTTCTTTCGTGATCGTTTGCAACACGCATTTCTTCCTTTGATTCGGAGGAAACTGATCTTCAGTTAGTGGACAAGTTGTTATACTAGTATCCATCATCAAGTAGCATCCAAATTTCTTTTCTTCGACTGCTTCTCCTTTACATTTCTTGCATTTTACGATAGTCTTTAGACCTCCATTTGTTGCATCTACAGCCTCTTGCATGAGATTATAACCAAGTCTGAAAAGCACATACGTATCAACGGAAATATAATGTAGTTTCACATAGCGTGAATTTAGGCACGTCAGACACGATATCTTTTTGTTGCAAATCAGGTTATCTTTTAATATTGTCTCGTATAGTTCCCCAACATTCGACTCTGCATTCAGAGACAATATTTTTCGAGAGATTACTCATTTTTTTAGGAACGGTATCACATATAAAATATCAAATCTCTGCTTAAAATGCTGGGAGTTTATAATTTTTTTGTGCAAAACATCCAAAACCAGATCCAAAAATGGATGGCTCACCATTTGAATGGCACTTTTGAAATCATCACTGAGTGATATTGCTTGCATGAATAAGGTTATCAAAGAATCGAAACCGCACGTTTCCTTAAGTTGTAGGCATCAGATTCGAATTTGCTTGAGGATCCATTTGGGAAAAGTGGCAAATTAATGTCTATGAATTTCTTAGTCGAATTCCAGTTTGGGCAATCATCTAAGTAGTTTTTCTTGCTCTTAGTTTGCATCCTCGATGTGACAATGATTTCATTTTCAAGCTTTTTCAGCATTGCACTCTCCTCCATTTTATTGTTACAGGTCTCTCGGTTTTCTTCTGGTTTCGAACCACAGGATGAAATTTCAGTAACATCCCTGGTGAAGCATGATTCTCGATAGTCTTTCGTGGAATGACATATCTCTTTAGAGTCCAAATTCGGCAGTAAATTATTATCTGAAGAGCGCTGAAAACACACACTACCACTTTTGACTTAGAGACTGTTGTTCTCCGCGTTCATAACAAGTGAGCTCGAAGTAGGAGAAAATCAGTATTCAAAACTATTAAAAATTTTGTTTAACTCTGTCTCATTGGCATCATCGAGTTGGGTCTCACTTCGTAAGGTATTGTTCACTGTGCTCTCAGAATTATCAAGGATATGATTGCTTTTGGCATTTGTTATCTTGAGCTTCTTATTTTTTCCTTTCCAGTTTTCTTCTTCATGGTAAGGCAACGATGCTTCAGTTGGTTTGTGCTTCACAGCTTGCTTTGAATCTTGTTTTTCCATCATAAGTGGCGCTAACAGTTTTGAAGAATGAATTTGTCTACTCGTTAAGGCAGCTTGTCAAAGCCCATTGTCTTTAATTTTGAAAATTGTCCTTGAGTAGCTGTTGACGAACGAATAGATAAAGGAATATGGAAAGAAGGATACATCACAGCTGTCCACAGTGGTAAATAGTACATCAACTCTTTCAGCATCTCTGCAGCCTTAGGAATGTTGTACGGATTCACATCAAAGAGATTGTCATCCTTAGTCTGATTCGCGATGACTTCAGTTTCATTGTGGATACGTTTTGCCCTATCAATCCATGCGTTTGCAGTAGATTCCTTAGAGTTCAAAATTGATTCCAAAAGACAGTCATCATTGTTTTCAACATCATCAGTTTTCTTGCGATCAAGGTGGCGCTGATGTTCCATTGATGAATATTCTTGACCGCACTCATCAATACCAAGATGTTCACTCAACGCAACATCCAAAAGTGAGCACAAAGCATTTTCAATATCACGAAAATCTGTCATCATGTAAATATGGGCCAAAACTCGAAGATAAAATTGTTCGACTTGTGATTTACCTCTCTAGAAGCATTTCCACCTCGAAATCATGACCACAAAATGGTTTAAATCTATTCTCAAACAACACAAGGGTAGAATTACTCTTTCACGCAAAACAATATGACTATAACACCTATTCAAATAATCTGTTAAGTCCGAGCAATTTGCTATTGCTCTAGAAATGGCAACCAACAAAGCCTTACCAAAATCAGTTACCATGATTTTTGGTCTGGGAGCTCCAGATCTGACGATTTCCATAAAGAAAAATGACAAGAATGATGTGTCATGCCTAGAGGATATCATCTGATAAGTTGGGCAACTGATTGATGATCGATTGACGATATTTGGATCTTTACTAGTGACGTTTACTTCGTGGATGCACATGCACTGATACAGGTGTATGTACTTTGACTTAATTTCCACACAGTCAGCCCTGTTTGAGAGATCCCGAAATCGTGAAATAGCTCGAAATGCAACGCAACCTGTAGCATCTACTGAATCGTATGCACTGCTACTGATTTGATGACAATATTTGTCCAACTGACTTTGATCTTCCAGCCAATATATACAGAAGGATGGATCCAATCCAACAGCGTGAATTTCGTCCCGATGGGTTGTATGTTTTGCAGTTGCAGGTTTTCAACAGGCTTACTAGTTGTTATACCAAACCGTTTGTCCCTTTCCTCTTCTTTAGCCTTTCTCAAGACATCAGCATTTGGTAAATTTGGAGGAGTCATGTCTCCAAAAGACATATTTTTTGCTTCATAATTTCGCCAAAGAGCTGCAGGCATCCTGTTATCAACCAATTTAGCAGCTACCTGTTGTCTTCTCATGCGACGAAGTTGTCTTCTTTTTAGGTGCATACTATCGTCTGAAAAGTTTGAAAGTCTGCAGTTTAGAATAATATCGTTGTCCTTTTTTTGCTTCTTCAGAGCAATCCCTTTGAAAGTGGCTCCGCATTCTCTACATCTTCCTTTTATCTTCAAGAAGTACTTTGAACTTGAACTTTCACACACTTTCGCGTATTTGAAAGAAAAGGCACATGGAATTTTGTGATGTTCATAAATTTTATCAGCCATCAAATCGGTCCATTTCCCTATTTCCAGTCTTGAAGGCTTTCCAAGTTTCCTCTTTGTTGGTTTTATGGTAGACCATTTTTTTGCTGACAGTAGTAACTGGAATTGCTTTGTCATGTCCGTGTTGCACGAAGAACCAAAAACATCCCACGACTCATCTTTGCTGTCGTCGTCTTTTTCTTCAATGAAACATTCCAGTCTGAAAGTGTTTCTAACAAAAGTAAGCAGATCATGACGATCTTCTTTAATTGTTGTGTAAATATGTTTTCAAGACATTTTCGAGCTGATGTCGGCCATGGCATTGGGCAGTTTTTGGAAGACCGGATGAAACGGAGTGAATTGAATGCCTCTATCATCGATTACTTTAATTTCCCCCATGCTGAGAAGACGTTTCAATTCTGGTAGATTGTACATTTTTATGGGTATTACGGTTCATAAATATCACTTACACAACAGCACCAACAGCACTACAGGCACCGATTGCACAAGAGCTCTGACTGAACGAGCATAATGATTATTCGCATGAGAGTGAGCAGTATTGTTACGTTTAGTCATTAGGGGCAGATCAAGGAGCAAAATGCAGCGCTGGCGGGCGGTTTCTCACGACGAACGCGCGCCACCCAAAAAGTGCAACTATTGTTGTCATTAGCTTTGATGCCCAGAAGCTTTGATGCTACCTCTATTGTAACTACTACACTGACGTCATTTGCCGATTGTTTAAAAGACGCAGTTCATGTGTTCATTGTTTCCAGATGTAGTGCTTCGACTTTTGCATTGTTGCTGTGCTTTGTTTATTATTTTTTGGTCTCTAGAGGTCTCAGGGATGTATCATAGTGTTCATTATCCTTCCATTGGGCGCAGCTGTTCAGATTGACACATGTAGAAATTTTCTGTAAATTACTTTTCAACAATTTGCAGTATTGGTGCTGCTTCGTTAACAGCTTCCCTTTTCCATATGCTTTTCATTGTTGTGTGATTCTTTAAATTAGTTGTCATTATTGGCAGCACTGGCGCCTTCTCGTTATAGCTTCCTGTCTCTGTATGCCTTTCATTGTTGTATGATTCAGTATCGACGCTAATGCTCTCTTGATGGGATATGAGCCGATTGCTCGTTTTTATCCACTGTGCCCTTTTGTATTTCATTTCAGCAATTAATTTATTTGTTTATCAATGTAGTAACTAGTATAAAGCTAATCCAGAATGTAAACTGCACTTAAATTCTGTTTTAATTGTTTAATCATCAGTGTCCACTGTGTGAACATCAAATATCAGATTAATACACTGCGCCTGGTTGCGTTATTTTATAGGAATTTTATTATTTTAAGTGGGAAGTAGTAATCATGTTGAAGAAATCCAAAGCATATTGTTCGAAGAGGATAATATTATTCGAAATTTTACTGGACCAATAAGTGCAGCCAAAGCAGCCTTTGTGATGCTCTAATTACCTCATAGATGACGATATTTGTCTATTGTAGTTTTGTATTCCAATCAGAATTTTGAGAGCATCAAAGCTTCATTTCAGCGTGAGAGAAGAGTAAAATCGATAGATGTTGTTGAATTGAAAGCCTTCATCAGTCTCTTGTTTTTAATTGTTGTTAACAAAAGTAACAGATAAAGCCTGGAAGATCTGTTTGGAACTGATGGTGATGGCATTGAAAAATTTCACCTCGCAAATGAACATAAAAAGTTTCAAATTTATTGTGGAGTGCCTTAGATTTTACAGTCGCCCTATTCGTGATGAAAGGAGACAATTAGGCAAGCTAACAACAATTCAGGAAATATTTACTGTGTTTGTACGCAACTACCACAAACCTTACAGCCTTGGAGAAAGTGTTACAGTAGACAAGAAGCTGGAAGGATTCTGTGGAAGGTACAGTTTATGCCAATATGTACCTATGAAAACAAACGAGTATGGATTCTGAAGTGTGGATTCTTAAGTATTTTACCTGTACAATTTGGAAATATACGCTGTGTTGCTTCCAAAAGGATTTACCAACAGAGCAATAAACATTTTTATGTTGTTCTGTGACTGTCTAAACCTATATATCAGTCAGGTCGAAATGTGAAAGTGGATCACTGGTTTACTATTACTGGAATGATAATAGAGCTATGAAGAGAGAATTTTTCTTTTGTTGGCATGATGAAGAAAATCAAGAGTGAGATTTCTCTAGAGTTTGCTCTCAGTAAAAGAAGGGCTGCCCACATTTCCTTTTTTGGCTTCCACAAGACTGAACTCTAGTTTCCTCCATACCTAAAAAGGGGAAGTGTGTGATCCTGGCATCACGTTTGCATGAAGATAATTCGATAGATGCTGACACTGTACATAAACGAAAACCATCCATCGTAAATTTTACAATAGCGTTAAGTGTGGTATTTTCATAGTCGATAAGCCAAATGCTTTGTACAACGCTGTAAGAAATGTGCGCCGCTGATCAATGGTTATATTTTTGTAATGATCAGTACAGTTGGAATCTATGCACAAAGTGATTTATTGTGGCAACAGTAAGAACTGTATCAGACGGAAAGGGTTCCTGAATCAGCTATGTTATACATTGTTGTTTTAATCGCTAAATTCTGCAGAACTATTGAAATTTTGTACAGAAAACTCTAGAACTATGACTTATCTATCAAGAACTCTGAAAAAATATATATTTCTGAAAAAATGGGTGCCAGCTTCACAGTAGGAGCTCTTATGGGGTTCTTAATTAAGTTGCAATTACCTCTTAAACTATTACTTGCCCAAAAAAATTCTACTAGGATTTACCATAGAACTTATCACGTGGTGCCCAGAAATGTCATCAGAACTGTTGTATGAATATATTTATATTTTCTGTAGAGAAAGTGTGTCCCACATTAAATCAATTTATCACAAACTATTATCGCCATAGAAAAATGTTATTAGGATTTTCGATAGAGCTATTGGGGTTCTGTTCAGAACTGTCCTCAGAACTGTTGTACAAGTTTAATTTTTGCAAAAATTGACAAAAAATGTTTTCGATACGAAAATTTTTTCGAATATTGTGTTTTCTTCGCTAAATTCTGCAGAGCTATTCAAATTTTGTACAAAGAACTCTAGAACTATGGCATATCTATCAGGAACTCTGAAAAAAATATACATTTCTGAAAAAAGGGTGCCAACTTCACAGTAAGTGAAAAGGTTTTCTCCTTAAATTGCAATTATCTCGTAAACTATTAGCTGCACAAAAGAGTGTCACTTGGGTTTTCGATAGAACTCTTGGAGTTCTGTTCAGAACCATGCTCAGAACTGTTGTACTTATTTATAATTTGCGAAAATTGCCAAAGAATGTTTCCGATATGGAACTTTTTTCGAGTATTGTTGTTTTCTTCGTTACATTTTGCAGAACTATTCAAATTTTGCGCAAAGAACTCTAGAACTATGGCACATCTAACAAGAACTGTGAAAAAAATGTATATTTCTCGGGAAACGGGTGCTAACTTCACACGACTCCCGGGCAACACTTGTTTCTCACAATAACATGTTACATACAGCAAGGGAAATGATCGGATAAAATGTCTTGTGGGGATTCTGTATTTCTACTGTAAAACAATTAACGAAAGAACGCTGATGGCTTTCGGTCATCTGCCTCCCAACAATCCACCGCCAGCCTCTCCTATTTTTTACAATGGAGCACATTTTACATACAATGTAAATTCAGTAAATGATATAGGATAAGGGAAACTAGACTGTTATTAAGCCAGAAAAATAGCACTCAACCTACATCTGTTCCGCTCAAGCTGCAATCGAGAAAAGACAAAATGGGAGTGCAAAGACAAGTAAAATCTTCTCTGTCATCTATTCTCAGCGACGTTGCTGTTACTTATACATCATTTCTGGATGATTCTCCCAGTGTAAATGTTCATTGGGATTACAAAAGTGTATATACACAATGACACTTTTATCAGATACATTTAGTGGTACACTATCTGTGATGTCAACATTAGACACCACGCTAGAAGTTGCAATAATCGATAGCAGTCCAGCACTTGCAACCTCTCTGGACACCCTGGCACTTGCAGCGCCGCCGTATCCCACGGACAAATTCTTGGAGATAGCACCAGCCAAGTCAGCTACAGGTTGTGGCGAAGTCAGATTAGAATATCCTTCAACTCGTTAGGTGCGCAGCCTCTAGCTCGCACATGTATTATGCACGTAATACCAAAATTGTGTTACCTAGCTTTTAGTATAATTCAGTTGAAGCCTTCCTGTCTCCTCTATATCTCTTTTGTTACGCAACCTTCCCTTCTACAATAACCTATGAAACCTTCCCTTAGGATTTCTATCTCTTGCTTAATAATAACAAATGAAATCTTCCCTTTGAAATTTATTCTCTTTCTCAATCTTCATATACAAATTTAATTGGTGCTTATTAAAATTTATTTTCTGATTCTGGCCCTCAGTCGTTATCTGCAATAACCCAAAACTGTTCCTTACCTTTTTTACTGTTACTGGATCGCCATCTGACTGCTACATCAAACTGCGACATGAATATACTTACTCTGTTTTACTATACTCTATTAGCTGCTGGTGGGCTGTCATAATAAGTGGCTGTATTTATTACCAAAGCTGACATTATTCTTCAATAGCAAAGCCGATGTTGTTCTTTAATTAGACTAATGTTACGTAATTCATCATTAAACTTTTTCTTGACAAGAATAAAATTTTGCAAAGCTTTATGTTGGTAGTTTTTGGGATGGATTATAATCAGTATTGCAATATTGTTGGCAAAAATTAATTATATTCTGAACGAAATGCTTTTACAAAAGTTCAAATGGGACTTACTTTTTACAATAATCTTACAACTAGCATTGTGCAAACATACCTTCAGTAGTCTTGAGTTTCTCAAAAAAAAATAATTCAATAATATTAGTTCCTCGTATGATAATAGTTAGCTGATGTCTCTGTACATCCGTTTATAATCTCTTGTAAATCATAGCTGGTGGCTGGCAGGCACACCACTCCTCTCAACCTCTCACTTCACTTCTTACTTACTACTGACTTCCTACGAACGCTAAAGAGCAGTCTCTCCTGCCAACAATGCTTTCTGGTGCAGACAATCCCTGCTACCATTACAAAATGTATCAATGCGCGGTCTTTCCTGCTCTTTTCCTAAAATGTATCCATACGCGGTCTCTCCCACACTTTTTAAAATTATATCAATGTGCAGTCTCTCCTGCCAACAATACTTTGTTGCAGACGTTCCCTGCTCTACACAATTATTTCCAACATGACAAATATTAATTACTCCTACTTAATCCTATTAATAAAATATAAACATCTTTCATAAATTGTGGTTTAACAATAGACAACAGAAATATACACATCTTACATAACCCTCCACTGGGTTTCCTTAAAATTTTCCTACATTGTTAAGTCATTTGGACTTGAATTAAGGAGGAAATTTGATTATAGAAATATGTGTAGTAAGTAGTAAGTTAATTATAGAATATTTCTTTCAACAAAGCATGTACATATACTGTCATAAGAATATGTTTTCCTAAGTGTAACAAAGGGAATATTCAAAAGAGTATACCTCAAAACACACAAATAATATGAGTCAGTAAGTTGGAAATGTACCTCAGGTAGTAAAAGTTATTTATATCTCTAATAGTAATGGATGGAAAAAGTTAGAACGTAGTTTATGTTTCATTATAAATTTGTTTCTCTGGTAAAATTGGCATCTATTAGTACCATAATCAAGGAAGTGAAAAAAAGGTATTGGATAGCATGATCAAAGCACTAGTAACTGTCTGTGAATGCACTCAAAAGTACATTTCTTTCCCTCACATAGCATAACACCAGTTTTCGCCACGTGATTCCGTCGTCTCTTTGATCCGTAGTTTTAGTGTAACCAAACACTAAGTTAACCGTCGAATTGCCTGAGTTGCCACAGCTACATCAGGTACGAGTTCCAACTCCAATTTTCCATTAGTAGTGATGGTGTGCATCTTGGTATGCAACCACCTATTGACATACATCGTGATTGTGGTGTGCATCTTGATATGCCGACACCTCATAGAAAACATCATAGATTGAAGTAATGTGGTTCACTATTCACTTTGTTGTTGCTCCACAGCCATGGGGATGCACAGGAATTAAGGTGCAGGTATAATCAGTTTGTCAAAAAGTTCACAGATATGATTGATACCATTATTAGCAAATTTTACATTATCTCTCTCCTCTGTGCTCATAAAAATTATCTTTAACGTATTCTTATTTTATGTTTAAAAGGACAAAATATGTCACCTTGTGTGACTGTAGAAAGAGTTTATAGTTTTAAACAATTACATAAAAAACACATTTTCCATTTGTTGTGAATTTAGCCTACAGTACGTATGACATTACATCGCAGTCAATAACATAAACAAATATTCCTGCAAGTGGAATTTAGTAGTACATTTAGGCATCGACATTTTAAATAAAGTAGACAAGTACCTTTATACAAACTATGTCACTTTCCGTGACTTTAGCAGATACATTTCCTCTAAATAAATCATAATCTGGTGCACATATAAATAATTACATAAAGACACTGTTACATTTCTTCACAGGTTGTGAATTCACAGTTTTTTAAATATGAAAGTACATTTTGACAAACTATGTCACTTTCTGTGACTTCAGTATGGTCGGAAATGTGGTCGTCAGTTACGAGTCATATTGTCAGTCGACTATATATTATGTTTGAGTAGTGTAGCACACATCGTCATTGTTATTTAAGAGAAAACATTTGTATTTTACACAGAGTGCGAATCGGTATGCTGCCATTTGGAGTGATCTGTTTTTCCTATGTATATATATGATGTAAAACATATCATGTTCAATGCAGAAATTTTTTTTTCGAATAGTGAAGTACATATAGTAAGCAATTAATGTGGTTTCTCCATCCATAGTGCTGCACTGCGTTGTGTCACTTGTTATCAAAATAAACCATTGGTAAATTATATTCCTTACATACTAACATCTTCATTCTCCTTTCTCCTTTGTACCTCATGTCATCTCTCATCATAGTCTATAATAAAATATTCACTGTTAATAATTGTCAACGTGTGTCATGACTTCACTATCTCTCTGCATTACCTATAATAAAATATTCATAGTTAACAATCATCAGTGCACGGCATGCCTTCAACATCTCTCTGCATCTGGAAAATCACGTCACCTCTTGGCATGACCTGTAAAACATTTGTCAGTATTTCTCCATATTCAATACTTACATTATAATTAAAACATGAAACCTTCGCATCTCCTCTATATCTCTTTTGTTTCGCAATCTTTCCTTCTACAATAACCTACGAAACCTTCCCTTAGGATTTCTATCTCTTGCTTATTAATAACAAATGAAATATTCCCTTTGAAATTTATTCTCTTTCTCAATCTTAACATACAAATTTAATTGCTGCTTATTAAAGTTATTTTCTGATTATTTCGACGAAATATAGAATGTGTCGTCGTCATGGCCCTCACTCGTTATCTGCAATATCCCAAAACTGTTCCTTACCTTTTTTACTGTTACTGGATCGCCATCTGATTGCTACATCGAACTGCGACATGAATATACATCCTCTGGTTAACTATACTCTATTAGCTGCTGGTGGGCTGTCATAATAAGTGGCTGTATTTATTACCAAAGTTGACGTTATTCTTTAATAGCAAAGCTGACATTATTCTTTAATTAATGTGACTGATGTTACGTAATTCATAGTTAAACTTCTTCAGAATAATAAAATTTTGCAAAGTTTTATGTAAGGGAGCCTTACCCTCCAAAATCATTTTAGTAAAAGCATTTATATTTTTACATGCTGCATAATTTTCTGAAATAACCTTCAGAGTATAAAATAGTACATGTTGTACCTATATGACGGTGCATGTAGGAACAAATGATATTTTCTGGTCGGTGCTTCAAGCTAGTAATTGATTATAAAATCGAAAACTGTCATAAGCAATTTCTGGCATATTCTACCGTTTTCTTGTCCTGATATAAGAGGCTGTGTTCCGTGCACCATTTGTAAGTATTATGAGTTCCACATTTTTATTGCTGTCTAATGTATTAAAGCCATTTGGAGGATATTAATTCTTCAGTTCCAGAGTTTTACGATGATAAAAATTCCGCATACAAGGTCTGTTCAAAAAATTCTGATGTTTTGTGCAAAAAAATTCCTGATCTTGCTTTTTATTTATTGTGCATGGTCTCCTTCGAAAAACTCTCCTTCACAATTGATGCACCGCTCCCAATGCCGTTTAGTCATCTGGAAGCAGTCCTGGTACATCTCTTGCTGGATCGAGCAAAGCACTATTTGCGAATTTTCTTTTATCGCATCTATGGTTCCAGATCGTCATCATTTCAACTTTGGAAATAAAAAAAGTCCCCAGCGGCAACATCTGAAGAGTATGGAAGTGGCATAATTTTGTATGTTCTGGCTCACTAACTCAATGTTAAACTAAATTCTGAATTTTAAAAATAAAACAAACGAATTTTAAAAATTAAATTGTAAATTCAGCATATTTAATTAAACCAACCGATTTTAATAACGTTAACCAAATATCTATTTTTTACAATAACATAACTAAATACAACAAACAATTGATTTCTAACTTCATTATTTTATTTACAGTGTGATTGTAGCAGAATAACACCTATTAGTTGAAAAGTAAGTTATTTTGAAAAATTTACACTGCGAATGTAAGTAAATAAATAAAATGTATTAGTTAACAAAAGAAAATTATATTAAAATTTTAGGTTTTTATTTTCTTAAAATGTTTCAGAAATGTATATAATCATGAAGGTAGCACTTTCATAAATTTTGTAAGTTTTTCTTTCATTTATATACAATCAAAAATTAATAATAAATAGTTAAAAATTTTCAGTAAGTCATTTATGTTGTGCACCATAAGTGAGATTCTTTTTACCACAAATAATTACATAAGCAAGTATATCTTTGGGATTTTATCATTAAAAGTTGCACAAAGATTCATATTTGTTTTATGTGTAGTTATAACATTCTTTCCATGTGTCATATTAATTAAATATATTGGATAATTAGTTATAAAACTAACTGGATTAATATCAACATCTGAATTTAGTAGTAATTTAGAAGTAATTCTCTTAAAATATAGAAATGCATCATATGCTTATAGAAAATTATTTGATGGAGTATTATTCCACATTTCTTGAGGAAAAACTTCATTTTATTATGAATCAACTAATTGATTATTCTTACGATTTGTCTGAAATACAACAAAAACAAAATATGGCATATCAAATTTTGTAGGGTTATAGAAATTTGTTATATCTAGTTCTAAACTATTTTGACTAGATAAACCAGCAATTTCTTCTTTTTGAAGTTCATAAAAAGGAATAGGAATTTTAGCATTTCTAAAATATTTTCACGTTGTTCAAGTTCATGATTTGGTTCATAATTAACAGCTTGTACATAAATTTCCATAGATCCTATAATAAATTTTCCTTCTTGAGGACATGTATCTTCTATTTCAACACCAGGATCACTTTTATCAAACCAATGTGGAATTGCATCTCCAGAAGATAAACTACATGCAAAAATCTACAGTTAAGTTTCCTTCAAACATTATTTCTTTATAATCTTTAAAAAATCCACCAAGCATTGTCAGTGGATAAAGTACTTCATTTTTTTATTATTTATTTTTCCCATATTAACAATTCATCTTTCTAAACTTATTTTGTCAGTAACAGATAAAATTAGATGAAATGAAACTGCTGCTGAAATAAAAGGATGTTCAGTTCTAGATAATATATTATTTCCTTTTTTATTGTTATTAACTCAAACAATTTGATTACATAATTATCAATTAATTTTTTATTTGATTTTCCATCATAAGTTGGATAATCTGTACCATCATTTCGAATTATAATAAACTTCATGTATAATTGTTCATGATTTGGATGAAGCCAACCATCACCCACATTGATTTCTATTTCTGTATCTTTATTAGGAAAATTTGAATTATTTTTAATTTTTGCATTAAAAGGAAATGAACACACCCAATAACATTCAATTGTATTCATGATTATTTTAGCAATTTTTTATTTATTAAGGAAAAAATTTATTAAGATATTTTTAAAATAACTGTTTCAGTAGCACCATTAAAGTCAATTAAAATATCATTTTCATCAGTTACAGTCACTTGCAAATTGGGAATTGTATACTAAATAGGAACATTAACAGGATAATTTCGTTCATTAATTATTGGTCCACGAAACTCTGCATTATGTTTAAATGAAGCAATAATATTAGTAAATTTATGAATATGATCATTAAGTTTTACATACATTCCAAAAGCAAAATTAAAATTTTTATTGATTAACTCAGAAGGAATTATTTTAGGAACATCTATAGCTACAGCTTTTTATTAGCTTGAACAACTTGATTATAAAAATCAAGCAAACTTCCAATACTATCTCCTATATCATATAAAATTTTACATCACTTTCAATAACAATTTTGCTTTAATGTGTATATTTGGATTTTTGAAATGAATAATTTCTTTAAATTTTTAAAACTATATTGAACTACAGGAATTTCTATTGTTCCTCTATCACAATACAGTTAATTGTTTTTTGTTGTAATATTTGGTGTTAAAAAGTTGAATAAAAACCAACTAACGAAACATTAGTATAACTATCACGTATTGGAATAGTTAATCGTTTCCTAAGTATAGAAAATTTATCACTAAATTAAAATAATCTACCCATTTACTTCTGAAAAATTATGAATTAATGTAAAAATTATTAATAAATGAAAAATATATAAATGAAAAACATTAACAAATAAAAGAATAATTAATAAGTGAACAAAACAGATCGAGAACCTAAAGTAGGAATTTGTTACAATACCAGTATACTACGCATTTTAGCACAATTTAATAACTATGTTAATAAAGAAGATTATAACAAGATTCTTTTAGATTTAAAGCAAATAAATGGTATTATCGATAATATCTTGGAAGAACAAAATATTAAAAAACAATCGAAATGCAAAGAAATCTCCTTAATATATTACCTATAATAAGTACACTAGATAGTAAAGTTAAAAAATTAGAACCACAAATTAATATAGGCTTAAATAAGAAAGAAGGTTAAGATGTAGAAGGAATTGAATAAGATTGCTTTCTTAATTTTAATATTTATTTATTAAATTTTTTATATGAATATGGAAAATTATGCTTCACATCACCAACACATTTATTGTTTGAAGTCTAAAAACTTTACAGAAACACATAATACACTCAGAGCAAGAACATAGAATTAAAAGTATTTGTACAATTTGTAAATCTAAAAAAAACTATTTCATTAAAAATATTGTAAATGGTGAAGGTTTCGTAATGATATTCCTGGAAATATAATTAGTGAACTACATAAACCTATTAGAAAAATTTTAGAAGAAGAAGTGTTTCTTTTAATATAGATGATTTATGGCAAGCTGATCTAGTTGAAATGGATTCAGGTAATTAAAAGGAATTTCAAAAATAAATAAAGGTTATAATATTTATAAACAATAATTGATGTTTTCTCACAATAAGAGTTTGCTGTTCCTATTAAAGACAAAAAAACTACAAATATCTTGAAGATTTTCAAAAAATTTTAACACAAAACCAAATGATTTACAAACATATAATGGAAAAGAATTTTTTAACAAAGGTTTTCAAGAATGACTGAAGAAATACAACATTAATTAATATTCAACTTTTTCAGAATTAAAAGCATCTGTCGCAAAATGTATAGATTTCATGTTTTTCACTTTTAATTAACTTAAATTTTATGTATTGTTCCATATTGTTAAACAAACAAGCATTGTAATCCTCTAAACTTATTTTGTTTTTCACAACACATTTCTTCATTCCTTTACATTATTTTTCTATATTGACACCAAATTTGTAAGCATACATTTTTGCTCTTAAACCACAAAATTCTTCAATTAATTTTCCATTACATTCATCTTTAATTTTACCAACAACTTTTTTCTTTCCTTGTGCAATATTATATACATTATCTGTTGGATAAACACTTGAATCAAAGTATTAATCATTGATTTCATATCTTCATAGAAATTTTCAGTTTCAATATTATCAATATTACTATCTGTACCATGATAACATCATTCAAATTTTCTCCATATTAGGTTTCATAACACTATAGGGGAAATCAAGTGTTAATTCTTCAGATAAATCAAGTATACTAAATCCAACATGAACAGATTTATCAAATATTATTTTCGTTTTATTCATATGAATATCAGCAAGATTTTCATTAAATACAGTTCTACATTTAAAATTTTCTTTAGCTACAAGATTATCACATATTCTACTATTTGAAACTAATTTTAGATCCTGCCTATTTCTTATATTCTATATTGTATTACCAAATATAGAATTATTCATTAATTTGTAGATATGTTTTTCAAAATTATTTGTAGCTTTTGTTCATAACCGTGTGTTTGGATCTATATACTTATTTAACCAATTAGTTTCTTTAAAATTTTAAACCCAATGTAATTTTGTATGTTGCATCCCTAGAGATAAATATTGTTTAAGATTTCTATGATGTACTACATAATTATGGATTTTATCTAAAGTAGTTATTAATGTAATTTCATTTGTACCTCGAGCAAGTTTTGATTCAGGAGCTAATGGTAAAGCTTTATGTAAAGCATTTAATTGTTTTGGATATTCAAAATCTACTTCAAATATATAACCATTTTCACAATTGTTTGAAATTTAATTTTTTTGTACAATTAAATTTATTTTGTTCATCCCATTAAAATAAACAATATGGTAAATATTGGTTAATACCCTAACCATATAAAATACTTGCATCTAAATATGTTATACCATTTGATATTTCTTTATTATTAAATTTTTTTTAATTTTTATTATTTGTTTTCGCAAATCTTTTACAACATTAGGAAATTCCTCCTCTTATTCCTTTTTCAAACACTAAAACCATATCATAATTATATAATAAGTCAATTCAGGTTCAGAAATTTTTAACACTGCATCCCAAAATAAATGTGGTTCTGTAAAATACCAAGAAGGATCTAGATAAAGGCTATTTACAATTTGTACAGAAACCAGATGGCAGTTATAAGAGTCGAGGGACATGAAAGGGAAGCAGTGGTTGGGAAGGGAGTAAGACAGGGTTGTAGCCTCTCCCCAATGTTGTTCAATCTGTATATTGAGCAAGCAGTAAAGGAAACAAAAGAAAAATTAGGAGTAGGTATTAAAATTCATGGAGAAGAAATAAAAACTTTGAGGTTCGCCGATGACATTGTAATTCTGTCAGAGACAGCAAAGGACTTGGAAGAGCAGTTGAGCAGAATGGACAGTGTCTTGAAAGGAGGATATAAGATGAACATCAACAAAAGCAAAACAAGGATAATGGAATGTAGTCGAATTAAGTCGGGTGATGCTGAGGGAATTAGATTAGGAAATGAGACACTTAAAGTAGTAAAGGAGTTTTGCTATTTGGGGAGCAAAATAACTGATGATGGTCGAAGTAGAGAAGATATAAAATGTAGGCTGGCAATGGCAAGGAAAGCGTTTCTGAAGAAGAGAAATTTGTTAACATCCAGTATTGATTTAAGTGTCAGTAAGTCATTTCTGAAAGTATTCGGATGGAGTGTAGCCATGTATGGAAGTGAAACATGGACGATAAATAGTTTGGACAAGAAGAGAATAGAAGCTTTCGAAATGTGGTGCTACAGAAGAATGCTGAAGATTAGATGGGTAGATCACATAACTAATGAGGAAGTATTGAATAGGATTGGGGAGAAGAGAAGTTTGTGGCACAACTTGACCAGAAGAAGGGATCGGTTGGTAGGACATGTTCTGAGGCATCAAGGGATCACCAATTTAGTATTGGAGGGCAGCGTGGAGGGTAAAAATCGTAGAGGGAGACCAAGAGATGAATACACTAAGCAGATTCAGAAGGATGTAGGTTGCAGTAGGTACTGGGAGATGAAAAAGCTTGCACAGGATAGAGTAGCATGGAAAGCTGCATCAAACCAGTCTCAGGACTGAAGACCACAACAACAACAACAAATTCCAAAATTTTCAAAAATATCACTTAACAAAAGTACTTCGGTTTTTGGACACAAATCATGATTATCATCAAGATTTTTTGTATTGAATTTTTCCCAAACTAATTTTGCATGTTCATAATCTTCTTCAGTTGTGTTAACTTAATGTAAACTTTTTCTTTTGTTAGTAAATGTGCTTTAGCGAATTGTTTCCAATAATTCATATAATCCTATGGATCAACACGTTTCTTTATCACTAATTTAAATAATATTTTTAATTAATTTTTCTTTCAATTTACTGAAAGTTTATCAATTGAAGAACCATAAATTTAAATGCATCAATAAATCTCAATTTTTTAAATTTTTGTATGTTTACAAAACTAATGTATTTTCATTACTTGGTATTAGTTCTATTTCTTTATTATCAAAACCAAGTTCTTTTACAAAAAGATGAGAATCGTAACAAGACAAGTTATGTAAATAAATAGGTACAAAATCAGGATGTTTTAGTTTTAAATTACAATTAATGCACAATGGATCAATTTATTTTCCAGTTAGATGATCATGATGATGAACTTTTTTTACTTTTTGTACAATTACATTTACACAAATTTCCAAATTTTAAAATTATAATGTATTTTATTTTCTTCAGATGTAAGTGGTTTCATTTCTTCAGTTTCAGAATAATTTCTTCCAATTTCTTCAACTGCTGGTTTTATACATTCAATAAATTTTTTGTGACAATTTGGTCCTCTATAAACAGCAGGATCTTTATAATTTCCATTTACATATTTAATATAGTAACAAAATCCAGTTGGTTCTTGTTTTTGATATTTCATCCTATATGGTTTTTCTGGATTTGGTTCATAATTATCTCCATTTAAAAGTAAACTTTCAAAATCAGCATAAATAACAAATGGAACTTTTTGTGTATATTGATAATTTTTAAAATATACACATTCTCCTACATTTGGCATTTGAACTTTTAATGCGTTTTTGGTTAAACAATTTTGTGTATGATTATTTACTTTTTCATTATTATTAAAATGCAGTACACATAAATCTCATATAAATTTTGCTTCAGTATGTTTTGTCATAGAACTTGATACAGGTCCAGTTAAATTTTTATATAACAATAGTTTGAATTGTTATCTTTCTTAGAATAAAGTAGGTTTATATGTTTTTCTGTTTTAGACTATGTAATTTTTTATGGATACACTTGATATTTTTCATCTTTATCATCAAATGTTAAACATTAATAGGTACATTAATTATATTTTCTCTTATTGGATTGTGATCAACTAATATAAGAAATTCAATATTTTCCAGTTTTTTATCAAGATCAAGACTAACATTTTCTTATTTTGTTATTCTATCAGAGTTTTCATCTACACGAAACAAAGCTGATTTTATAGACATTTAAAAAACTGATGATCACTATTTTTCACATGAACACATCCTTTTTTATTTTTTATTTTATCTGGTAAATCAGTTCTTTTGGTGGAATATATTTCTTAATTGCTAGTTGTAAACCAATAACTCTATTTAATGACCATCCTGATCATTGTGCTTGAAAATTAGATTTTTTTTTCTAAAATATCTCTTTTCCCTTGTTTAAATTTTTTACTAAAATCTTTTTTCTGTTGTAATAGTATAGTTTCGTGTTGTCCAAATTCTTGAACTCTCTCATATCTTTCATTTGTTTATAGTTTATAATCGTTAATTATATTTCTATCTCTTGCTTTCAGTTTTTCAAGAATATGTGAAGAAAATGGAAATATTGTTTTTAATGGCTTATCTTCTTTAATTACAAAATTATCATAAATATTATAATATGGTAACTTTTTCGAAAATTTTCACTATATTCAGGTGTATGGTTTTCAACAATATATGTTTGACTTTCACTTACTTCTTCAGATATATAAATTTTAACAATATCCATATTATTTTTACTTACTTCAGTTATATAAATTTTATAGTTTTCACTTACTTCAGATTTATTATTATTTTTAACAGTTTTCGTATTATTTTCACTTACTGTAGATATATTATTTATAACGATATTTGTATTATTATTAATTACCTCAGACATATTATTTCCAAAAATAAATGGATGATTTGCTAACAATAATTGATCGATTACTAACAATAAATGTAATAAAATCAGCATTACATAAATTTGAATATCCTTGTTAATTATCAATTTTACTAAATTCACAAAGTTTAGCAAATGTACATTGTTCTAGTTGCTGAGCAGCAATATTACATTCCATTTTACTCTTTTATTTATTACAAAACAAATTCATTATACTTGTAAAAAATATTCATAATTAAATAATTATTATTTAATAGATAATTAATCAAAAAGCGAAATATTTTATTATTTAGTTTAACAATTAGTTTTTAAACATTGGTTAATCATAGTTAAAAATAAAAAGAATTACTTTTTAAAAGAATTAGATTGCCAATAATTTAACAATCAATTAATTTACTACTTAGTTTAACAATCAATTAGTGTTAATAATTCATTGAATTAATCATAAAGGATTATTATTTAATAAATTATAAATCATAAAGTTAAAGCTTTCTTATTCGTAACATATTCTAAAGTACATTTCTTAAATTTGTTATTATGTTTATCTTTATGTGAAGGATATATGTAAAAACAATTAAAATCTTTAATTTCTCTAAAACTTCTACATTTGTTTGAAGATGTAGATGTTTCTTCAGTTACATCTTCTTCATTATTCATTGTAGGTGTAGATTTTGCCACATTAATCATTGTGAATAATATTTTTGAATGTTCTTCACTTGGATTTCGTTGCAAATGTTCTTTTAAATAATATTTAGCAACACTTTTTCAACATACACAAGAAATTCCATTCTTAATATAATTTTTTACATGTTATTTATTTATACATGGTCTACATATAGATCTATAACCATCTTTTGTATATTTCTGTAAAGTAAAATTATCAATACATTTCTCTGTATTACAATATTTACAAAATTTAGATTTCACAGAAGACTCTTGTTGAACTTGCCCCATTTATATATAAAAAAATTTATTAGATTGGTGAAAAAGTAAATTTTTATAATTTTTATGATTTTTTAATTTTTAATTTTACATTTTTCATATAAATTATCTAAAAATAATCATCAGATTCATAATGCTGATTACTAAATTGTTGACTTCTGTCAAACAAAGGATTAATAGATCTTGTAGTTACTCGTAAAAACTCAAATGCAGCCAAATATCTTCAAATGTTAGTTCTTTATTTTTAATAGTACTTGTACAAAGTGGACAAATTTCTTTTACCATTGACCATATATCAATACATTCTTTCTGAAAAATATGATTCCAATTTGTTTTAACAAATTATTATTATCTTCGTAACTGAAACAAGTAAGACAAACAATATCTTTTTTCCATAGCTCAATTATTTCATAAGTATGTTTTTCTTTAGCTTGCATTTCTTTTCTGTTCTCCATATATTAGAAATAATTTTTATTAGATTTATAAAAAATAAAAAAAGAATAATTTTCGATGAGTCATTACCTATAAGTTCGAAATTAGAATTTTTTAAAAATATGATTCATATAAACTACAAATTTATTTTTGTAAAACTAATAAAAATTTTTTCTATATAATTGGAAACTACTGTAATCAAGAAGCTAAATAATTTAAGTATTCCTAAAGAAATCAGAAAAGTAAATAAGCTAGAGATATATGTTTTATATAATATTTCGAACTGTGAGTATTTAAATACTAGATTTGGAGAACACGTTTGTATACAACTTAATAATGATTTAATAGCTATTTTACCAAACTGATTTTCTAAATTAAATGATTATTTTGATTTTTAATTAATTAAAAAAGGAGAAATGAAATGGAAATATAAAGCAATGAAGAAACTTAAAAATAGAAATAATGAATTTCATGATATAGAGTTTACTATGTGATTTTTAAAATAATGTATTTTTATCAACTAGTACATTGTAATTAATTGAAGATTTTTTAAAAATAATGTACTTTTGTTTTAACTTATAGTATCGGTAGCTAGATGCATTCTGCTAAGTTGGCACTATGAGACACAGACGACAGCGCCCTCCACCCGGCGCTGTGCTCTACGATCTCCACTCCAGATCAAGAGCAGACAGCCAGGACACTTCGCACCTCATTGCAAAGTTGTGTAATATGTTTATACAATAGTGAAGGTGCTTGAACTGTATTTGCAGTACCGACGTGTATGGCCTGTTCCTGTTCCTACCCATGCGCCGTCTTCCAAGTGGGATACAAAAGTTGGCGAGATTTTCTTTTTTGCTCGGTAGTGCTTTTCCTGCTAGCCTCAGTATAGGACTTAAATTTGTGCAACCCATGGCTTCACCACAGAAACAGGCTTCACTGTCCGATCTTGTACGTTTTCAGGCTCAGCAAATGACGCAGCTGCTTGCTGCCATAAATGGACTGGTCACGGTACGAACTGCAGCTACTTCGGCGCCTCCAACGCCACCGCCTGTACCGACGCCGTCGCCGACGGCGCCGCCATTTCGTGCCTTCAATCCTGACATTGAACGCTGGCCGCAATACATCGCCCAGCTCGAGGCACACTTCTCAGCTTACAACATAACAGGTACAGAGCGGTTTGCCTTTTTGTGTTGTACCATGTGCTCGTGAAATTGCTTCCCACCATCCGCCCAGAAACTAAAACGTACGACGAAGAGATTGATGCTTTGAACTCCAACTTTTGTGACAGTGTAAATGTGATAGCTGCTCACTACAAATTCTTTCGCCTCCGTCGTGGCCCTACTCAGTCGAATAAATCTTGGTTAGCGGACCTTCAGGGACTAACATCTGATTGTTACTTTATTTGCTCATGTGGCCGCTCATATGCGGTTATAATGATTAGAGACGGTATTGCGCTGAATGTGGCGGTTCACCACATCCGCGAACAAATTCTCAGATTTAATAACCCGTCTTTGCAGGAACTAGTGGACTTGCTAGACAGACAAGATACATTAGACATGGCTACTTCCGCGTTCGACGTGACCTCGGGTGTGTGTACTGTTAGCTTGGCACCACACGTGCCCTTTCGCCCAGCCCAGCCAGCCACGCCGCGCCGCTCGCGCGCACGCAAATATGGTTCAAACCAGGAACCCAAAAAGAAACTGAAATCATGTCCGAACTGCTTTCGTGCCCACCCATGGGACAGTTGCCCATCCCGTCAAACACAGTGCTATTTTTGTAGTAAGAAAGGACATGTGCAAGCTGTGTGTAGTAAGAGAAACTCTAATTCCGAACTTGTCTCCCGTTCGCGTGACTCGCGTGGGCGTCACCGTAACGGAAACCGCCATGATCATGATTCACATCAGCCTATGGTCGTTAATGCCATATATTCAAAGCCTTCTGCTTCGCGTGCGTCAACAGCTCGTCGTGTGAATCAAGTTTTGCCACACACTTCCTCTCGCATTCAGAGCGATGCAAGGAAACTTTTTGTGACTTTGAACATTTTTGGACATTCTGTTCGCTTGCAGCTGGACACTGGTGCGTCAGTTTCCTTACTGAACAAATCTACGTATGAATTGCTTGGTTCGCCCCCGCTTCATTGTTCGCATTCCACGCTGACTGCATTTACTGGACAGGAAATCTCAGTGCTCGGCGTGTGTAGTTTGCAAGCCACGTATGGTGCAACGACCCGTACAGTGTCTTTCCATGTGCTACGCTCTAGTGATGCTACTAACATTTTTGGCATGGACACATTTGAACTTTTTGGCGTCGCAATTCAGGACAATGTACTTTGCATCAACGCTAGCGACCATGCAGACAGTGTTGCCGCACTATGCGGTGATTTTGCTGAACTCTTTTCTGATGGCCTTGGTTGTGCCACAGATTTTGCAGCACATGTTCTAGTTAAAGACAATGCCATGCCTATTTTCCGGCTCGCAAGCCCGGTATCGCACGCACTGTGCGACGCTGTAGCTTCCGAACTTCAGCATTTGCATGACACCGGTGACATTGAACCTGTTTCTGCTTCACAATGGGCTTCGCCTATAGTGTGTGTGAAGAAACCAAACGGTCGTCTCCGTATTTGTGCTGACTTTAAGTCTACAGTAAATCCCCAGACAGTGGTAGCTACATTTCCCTTACCGCATCCTGAAGCTTGCTGCGGGAAAATTCTTTTCCACGATTGACTTGCGGGACTCATACTTTCAGATTCCGCTCGACGAACAGCTGCAGCGTTGTTTTGTGATCAACACTTACCTTGGCTTGTTCAAGTTTCGCCGCCTTCCGTTCGGTTGTGCTTCGGCTCCTGCTATTTTTCAGTCTTACTTGGAACAGTTGTGTGCCACTGCCCCTAGTTGTTCCAATTATCTGGACGATATAGTTGTATCAGGTCGCACCCTTGACGAACATTTGCAGAATTTGCGTGCCTTATGTAATGTATTTTTGCAGGCAGGACTAAAGTGTAACAAGGACAAGTGGAAATTCATTCATGATGAACTAATCCTTCAAAGTCAAATAAAACTGTCAGTATGGCTTTGGCATTTGCTCTGACCTGGCGAGCTTTCTTGGTCTCAGAGAACCTTTCTCCACCCACTGAGAAGATTGAGCATTGGTCTCAACATCATAACCGTAGACCCAAATCTCATCACCTGTTATGATTCTCTTAACGAACATCTCGTTCTCATTTGCACAATCCAAAAGCTCTTCACACATTGTGAGGCAAAGGTCTTTCTGGCCTTGACTCATGAGCCGTGAAATGAACTTGGAGGCATTTCATGGCATAATCCACCTTAAATGTTACATTCTTCTGCAATGTCTCGTACAGTCAGTCTTCGATTGGCACGCACAATTTAGTTCGGTTCCTGACACGTCCGTCGTTGGTAGACGTCGAAGGGCGCTCTGAATGAGGGTCAGCTTTAACTTCCGTCCGGCCATTTTTAAACTGTGTGAACAATTCGTAACACCGAGTACGGCTTAAGCACTCATCACCATAGGCTTTCAGGAACCTTTGGTGTATCTATGTGAAGATTTTCTTGAGTTCCACGCAAAATTTAATGCAGATACGTTGCTCCTCTAACTTGCTGTCTTGAAATTCGCAAACTATGTAGCACAACGTTCTACTCAATATAGCACTGAACAATAACTAACAAAAACACAATAATGAAACTTCCTGTAGTTACACATTAAACACGAGCATTTGCATGGATCTAGAATGAAATTTTCACTCTGCAGCTGAGTGTGCGCTGGTATGAAACTTCCTGGCACATTAAAACTGTGTGCCAGACCGAGACTCGAACTCGGGACCGAACTCGAGTCTCGGTCCGGCACACAGTTTTAATCTGCCAGGAAGTTTCATGTGCATTGATGCCAACAGCATATCGCTCCCAAACACCATTGGCACGACATTACGGATGTTCCGGAATCTTTTGAGCAGACCTCGTATTATGGAAACTAGTTTCATAACGTGTGGACGGTTAAGCCATACTTCCTCGGTCCATCTTGTACCTTGAAACGGAAGAGGTTTTCTACAGTGGGAAACGTGATATTTGCAAATGAACGTAGTTTCTTCGACATATTAACGATTTTGCCTATCTTGAAACTGTAAATGTGTGTTAGTTGTAAACAGCATGTTTCAGAATGTTTTTAACTTGAAACTGGAGTTTGATCATACTTATTTGATTTCAGATACTGATTATTGGTTTTCACTAGAGTAATAATGTAATACGTAGACTATTAAATACAGTATTGACAACATTTTGTCAATTGCAACAGTTTTAAATTTGATTAGAATGTTTGTACATGACCATGTTGTACCTTGGAACAGTTTTTCACCCTTACTTTTCTGGAGAAATTTTAGTACTTTCAGAAAAATACTGCAGCAAACATAAAGTGAATGCTATAATTTTAAAATGGAATATGTCAACAAATTCAACTTCTACTGCATTGTTGACTGGAGGTGAAAGTCTGAAAGTGTTCCAGTGTGTACAGTTCTCTCCGCTGCTATCTAAAATAAGAATCTCGAAAACGCTAAGTAACTCTAGAAAACTACAAGCTATGTTTCAACAGGATATTTTTCAGTTTCTTAACCACATGGTTGGCTTGTGCCCTGATCGTCTGCGCAGAACATTCGAGTCAGGTGTATGAGGACAAAGTCTTTCGATATAGCACTGCTGCTTGAAAAAATTCTCATACTTCTTGATGCATCAGTTTAGGGTAAAATCTGAAGCTTTTGACAATTACCTCCATTGTGAGGAGCAATTGACTGTCTAAACTGCTGCTGTGGTGGCCTTATACAGGCCGAAGACGACTCGTTATTGGTTGGCAATTGCATAATGGTATTGCAGATGGGATCGATGTCTGCACTGGTGAAGTCACCGCTCCAGATCAGGTTGGGGGGGGGGGGGTTAATGATGATGATGTGTGGTTTGTGGAGCGCCCTTACCAAGCCCCAATTTTTACAAAGTCAACCGCCAAACCACATGAAACTGTGTAAACCAAGGCTAATGGGCAACACCCCTTACGAATGTAGCTCCCAGATGTGTAGGAGGAAAAAAAATGGGAGGGTACTTGGACGTTATTTTACTGACTGCAAAATCGAATCAAAGACCTTGGCAGTATGAGCACACTTATCAGCATGGAGTTGTACCACCTCTCGACTGGGGGGGGGGGGAGGGGGACTGATGACCTCAGCAGTTAAGTCCCATAGTGCTCGGAGCCATTTGAACCCTCTCGACTGGTTTGGTTGGGAAAGATGTCATAAACCCATTGTATCTTCTCCTGAAGCAAAAAAATTCACAACTGTTGTAATTGGCCCTTGATAAGCTGGATACTGGGATGGAGTTGACATCCAAGTTGGTCCCGCATATTGCTGGCCACGGGAGTACATCAACATCATACGCAGACGCTTCATAGAGACAAGTGCCATGTGTGGACGAGCACTGCCGAAAAATAGCACTACGATACTATCCCTTGCCAGAGAACACATGACGACGCAAAATGTCTGAAATGTGCTAAAATGTGACGACGCAAGATGTCCGAGACGTGCCACTGTGCTGCCAGAGTTCACTCAATCACTACAGCGTGGCCTCCACACACCATGACGCCAGTAGTAACACTGTTGTGCCCCTCAAAACGTTGGAAGAATGCGACTGCAGCGCGGTTTGAGGCGCCATGTCACGGATTGCGCGGCCCCTCCCGCCAGAGGCTCCAGTCCTCCCTCGGGCATGGGTGTGTGTGTTGTGCTTAGCGTAAGTTAGTTTAAATTAGTTCAAGTAATGTTTAAGTCTAGGGACCAATGACCTCAGCTGTTTGTTAGGAATTCATATACATTTGACCATTTGAAGAATGGGACGTCCTGTAAGTCGACTCCACACTTGCCAATGATGGTCATCTGGATAGTGCAGAACCGCGTTCATCGCTAAATACAATACGATGCCATTCATCAGCAGTACATACTTCTCAGTCATAGCACCACTAAAAATGCCGCCGGTTGTATTGTGATGTTAATGGCAGCCTACTCTTGGGACGGTAATTCTCTAGTCCGGCTGCTCCTCGCCTCCGCCTCCCACCAGTGGTGTAGGATGACACAGAATGGTTCAGTAAGTCCATTACTTGATCTCGAACTGCCGGTCGTAATGTGAAGGGGTTATAGTGAGCTTGGTGCAAGATATGCCGATTCTCCTTCTTCGCGGTCAGATTTGGTCAACAGGAACCTCGACGACGAGTATACCTGCATTTATCTTCCCATGAAGTCCAAAAACGGGCCACTATAACATCCGAATACCACATAATCGTGGATATTGCACGACTCGACCAACTGGCTAAACGGAGACCCACAATGAGGCCCTTCCAAGCTCTGTCAGCTGCTGATAACACTTTCTCACACAAGTATGAGGTATCTTCGTTTCATTCACGGTGGTCGCTCAACAACTGACGGTGTTCAACATTTCTTATAAACTGCCCAAGGCCTCAGACCAACATAAACACCAACGACACTAATGCAGTCTAGTGAAGTTCTGTCACAGTAAATTGCAACACTAATCGTTCGGATACCCGCCGATGGTATGTACTTGTGTGAAGTTAAACTGACGATCGACCATGTCTTCTGGTGCTTCACTTTTTTGCAAGGGAGTGTAATACGAAGACTGACTTTCCGAACGTAGTCGCAAATGCCCAAAAAAACAGTGCTACCTTCGTTTCCACGTATGTCTCCAGAGCTATGTTCAGGATTAAAGTGCTACATCTACATCTGAATCTACTATGCAATTCATACGTAAGTGCCTGGAAGAGGTTTCATCGAGTCACCTTCACACTATTTCTTTGCCGTTTCACTCTTGAAGAGTGTGCGGAAAAAAACGAACGCTTAATCTCTCCGCACAAGCTCTGATTCCTCTTATTTTATTACACTGCCCATTTCTTCCTATGGAGGTGGGTGCGTATAAAATATGCTAAGTGAACACTGATAATGGCTAATGCACACGTCGCTTTTAAGTTGTGGAATTTTTGATGTTGTGAGAGTTGTGAAATTTTGTTCCTGTCACAGTTCTTGAAACATCAGTTTTTGGATATATGTACTTCTTAAATTTTCAGTTAAATGCATTTCAGAGGCTATAATTGCGTGAGCTACAGTATCTTGGAACTTGTGCTAAAGCTATATACTAAAGACAGATGTAAACAAATTATTATTAACTATATTACATTAAAACATTTTATGTATTTTTTGCTACTATTGCAGTAATCGTTGGCATGTGTGACACGTTAAAACTGGGCTGTGAATGCCAGTTCTAACTGGGAGGAGGAGGAGGAGGAGGAGGAGGGAGAGTGAATAATAACCTGCGGTCGCCCTCCCTTGAACCGAACCTCGGATCTGCGGCTAGTTCAGACTCCAGTGCATGTAGTATTTTCCACCATCTTCCGGCCTGCATCCAGGATGGGATCATTTATTCTTGCTATATTTTGCCTGATAAACTTAGAGCTGTCTTCTAGATGATTCACTGGCAGCGCATCCCTGATATCAAATTTAGGAAGAAATATTAGTAACCCAGTTGCACGCCTGGAAGATGACAGAATATTCAAACTACCGGGAAAACTTCAAGGAACACAGTTTCGTATGGCATATGTTAGTGAGCTGCTTCCTTCTGAAGACAATAGAGCTGTGTTCATTAGTGGACACTTAACATTTCTGACTCTTTGAGCAATTGCTTTATTCCCGTGCATCGTTTCTCAGTTGAAATAAGATAAAGTACCAAACGGGGACCACGAGAAATATGGGCTCCAGAACGAGCTTGTGACATCACACTAGATGGCTTGTGCGCCACACTTCGCAAATGCCTGGCTCTGGGCAGGGCTCACGAGAGATCACTATGTAAGTGAGAATGTAGTCAATAGAGGTCTTAAAGGGTCTTCATCATATTTCGATAGACTAAGGTTTTATTTAAGTACTCTGAAAAGGATTTTGCTGAAAAAAAATTTTTTCGAGCATTTAAAGAGCCATGTGTGTTTATGTGCCACGCCCACTTTTTAGTCACCCACTTTTCTGCATATATTTTAGATCTTTATATCCCCTACATTGCACGTTGTGAAAATTTGTGAGGGTGACAGTGAGAGAAAAGGCCTAGCAGTTGCTTTGGATTTAATTTGCACTAAATGCTCAGCTGTGATTTCATTTATGTGTTCTTCAAAACCAGATGCAAGTGGCCCTTATGAAATCAATACTAGATTAGTTTATGCCTTACGATCCATTGGCTAGGGCATGGCTGCAGGGAGAACATTTTGTTCAGTGATGAATTTGATAAACTGA
The DNA here is from genome assembly GCF_021461395.2 of Schistocerca americana. Taxonomy (NCBI): domain Eukaryota; kingdom Metazoa; phylum Arthropoda; class Insecta; order Orthoptera; family Acrididae; genus Schistocerca; species Schistocerca americana. The sequence goes on along the minus strand of NC_060122.1, from coordinate 743,525,734 downwards.
CTGCAATATTAGAGAAAGCTGTATGAGAGGTCAGTGAGACAAGCATGAAACTGGCTGCTAGGGAAGCAGTGAAAGAAAATGATGGATGTTCGGATATTGCAGTTGCACTTGATGGAAGTTGAAAGAAAAGAGGACATACTTCTCTGAAAGGAGTAGTGACTGCCACGAGTGTAGACACCGGTAAAGTGTTAGATGTGGAGATAATGTCTAAATATTGCAAATGTTGTAAAGTCAATGAACATAAAGAACACAACTGTGTGGCTAATTTTAGAGAAACAAGTGGTTGTATGGAAGTTCATGGAGTACAACAAATATTTCATCGCTTGGTAGAAACAAGAGGCGTACGGTACACCAAATATTTGGGCGATGATGACAGTAAGGCATACAACAATGTGGTGAACTCTAAGCCATATGGAGAAGCCATTATTAGCAAAATAGAATGTGTAGATCATGTTCAAAAACGTTTGTGAACAATGGTGAGAAAACTAACTGTTGATATGAGAGGACAAAAATTAGAAGATGGAAAACTGTTGACGAGACAGAGTCGGTTAACTAAAACTGAAATAGAAAACTTGCAAGGCAATTAGGAGAAATAAAGAAAATCTGGAGGCAATGAAGAGAGATGTTTGGGCCATATTTTTCCATAAGTCCTCTACTGATGATAAGCCATGTCATGGATTTTTGTTCATCATGAGAAAATTCGTGGTGCAAAGACAAAGGGCTCAGGCAACTGGAGACTCTTATCCTCACCAGGATTCTCTTCCTGCTGCTGTTATTACAGCAATTAAAACTATTTTCAGAGACTTGGCTCATTCTCACCTTCTAAGGAAATGTCTGCATGGGCAGACACAGAACCCAAATAAATGTTTCAACAGCATAATTTGGAACCACCTATTTGTAGGCATGCATACAATGAAACTAGGAGTTCTTATGCTGTTATTACATACAATTGTGGTAATATTGCAAAGTGTTGGGTACTGAAAAAGCTGGGGATTAATCCTGGTTAAAATATGATCACTGGGCTGCAACATTGCGATAAAATGAGGATAGCCGATGCAGACAGGACTGCATCTACACTCCTGGAAATGGAAAAAAGAACACATTGACACCGGTGTGTCAGACCCACCATACTTGCTCCGGACACTGCGAGAGGGCTGTACAAGCAATGATCACACGCACGGCACAGCGGACACACCAGGAACCGCGGTGTTGGCCGTCGAATGGCGCTAGCTGCGCAGCATTTGTGCACCGCCGCCGTCACTGTCAGCCAGTTTGCCGTGGCATACGGAGCTCCATCGCAGTCTTTAACACTGGTAGCATGCCGCGACAGCGTGGACGTGAACCGTATGTGCAGTTGATGGACTTTGAGCAAGGGCATATAGTGGGCATGCGGGAGGCCGGGTGGACGTACCGCCGAATTGCTCAACACGTGGGGCGTGAGGTCTCCACAGTACATCGATGTTGTCGCCAGTGGTCGGCGGAAGGTGCACGTGCCCGTCGACCTGGAACCGGACCGCAGCGACGCACGGATGCACGCCAAGACCGTAGGATCCTACGCAGTGCCGTAGGGGACCGCACCGCCATTTCCCAGCAAATTAGGGACACTGTTGCTCCTGGGGTATCGGCGAGGACCATTCGCAACCGTCTCCATGAAGCTGGGCTACGGTCCCACACACTGTTAGGCCGTCTTCCGCTCACGCCCCAACATCGTGCAGCCCGCCTCCAGTGGTGTCGCGACAGGCGTGAATGGAGGGACGAATGGAGACGTGTCGTCTTCAGCGATGAGAGTCGCTTCTGCCTTGGTGCCAAAGATGGTCGTATGCGTGTTTGGCGCCGTGCAGGTGAGCGCCACAATCAGGACTGCATACGACCGAGGCACACAGGGCCAACACCCGGCATCATGGTGTGGGGAGCGACCTCCTACACTGGCCGTACACCACTGGTGATCGTCGAGGGGACACTGAATAGTGCACGGTACATCCAAACCGTCATCGAACCCATCGTTCTACCATTCCTAGACCGGCAAGGGAACTTGCTGTTCCAACAGGACAATGCACGTCCGCATGTATCCCGTGCCACCCAACGTGCTCTAGAAGGTGTAAGTCAACTACCCTGGCCAGCAAGATCTCCGGATCTGTCCCCCATTGAGCATGTTTGGGACTGGATGAAGCGTCGTCTCACGCGGTCTGCACGTCCAGCACGAACGCTGGTCCAACTGAGGCGCCAGGTGGAAATGGCATGGCAAGCCGTTCCACAGGACTACATCCAGCATCTCTACGATCGTCTCCATGGGAGAATAGCAGCCTGCATTGCTGCGAAAGGTGGATATACACTGTACTAGTGCCGACATTGTGCATGCTCTGTTGCCTGTGTCTATGTGCCTGTGGTTCTGTCAGTGTGATCATGTGATGTATCTGACCCCAGAAATGTGTCAATAAAGTTTCCCCTTCCTGGGACAATGAATTCACGGTGTTCTTATTTCAATTTCCAGGAGTGTAATATGGCCAAGAAAGCAAGACAAACATCCAGGAAGGTGAAAAAGAAGCTGGAAGATCTGCTAGAGGCCAAAGAAGGGCCACCATATGCAGCAGGACAGTTTTAATTAACTGCAAGTAACAAATTTCAAAAGTTTTTTCTTTAAAGTCAATTTCCCACAAACTACAATTTTCAGTACATATGCCCCAGTACGTCAGAAACCATCATTGATAAATGAATGAAATTTTCAGGGACCCCGCATAACACAAAAGGCCATCTCTGGTACTACATTCATTAATATTCCCCCATTAGAAAGATCACAAAAAGTATTTTCTGCAGAAAAAACTTAATAGTTTTTTAATTAATTTAGAAAAGTATTTCTTAAAAACTATAAAATGGATAAAGTAGATTTTAGTACAGTTGACTCTATTAGCATCATTTAACATACAGTAAAAATATTAAGGTCCTACATCAAATAGTTTTTTTCAGAAATAGGTCAAATACTTGCCTAATTGAACATGAGTTAGATAGGCAGTGTGTGGTCCCCTTAACTTTGTTATGATCTACAGAGAGCTTGCATGCATTTAAACGCGCAGTCAAGAATTGTTAAACTCGTCTGAAATAGTTACTCACTCTCCGCCAGAGATGGCTGCTGGCACTCGTAAAACCTGCAGCGTTACGTGCTGTGACATAAGATCGACGGATGAGACTCCTATGGCCTGAGCTGAACTTTCCACCATATTTTCCCCAAAGTAAAGTATATTCATACTTGTTTACATATGAGTCATGTTCCGCCTCCGTAGCGCAGCGGTAGCGTTACCGCTTACCAAGCAAGGGAGCCCGGGTTCGATTCCCGGCAGGGGACTGAGAGTTGTGTGTCCTTCATCATCGTTTTCATCATCATTGACATCGAAGTCGCCAAAGTGGAGTCAACTAAAAATAATCCCGGCCAATAAATACCATACGATCATTTCATTTCATATGAGTCAGGATTGAAGTGGAGATTTCTGATGACCTTCAAAGAACAAAGTTTTGACCACAACCCAACAAGCAACAACTTTTCTGCCTTATTTTTGTGTTAAAGACATTTAATAACAAGTGGCTGCTCAGCTGTGAACCGCACTCACCACTGCAAAAATGATTTCTAGGTGTTTAGATTTCCATGTGACCCCGAACGAAGAAAAAATAAATGAGCCATATATTGCCGAAGATACAACTGGGAACCAGAACCTGGCGCTTAGTTGCGTTTTTTAAGCGTATGTCAATAACAGTAGCTATAAACATGAAACCAACAGTATACAATTACATTTCTTTCCACAGTCCAGAACTGTACTGAAACAGTTCATCTCAAAATTTTTCGATTTATAAGATATTTTTGCAGTCAGAAAAGTGAAGAGGAATATTTATTGTGATGTATTTATACTCGTACACCGTTATCATGAACATACGAACACGAACGGAATAACACTTAATCCCATTTCTTAAGTAGATATGGTGGGAACTGTAATAATTAAGATATTTTTATAGAGTATTGATCACTACAAGGGACCTTGCACAAGTAACATAACCTTCAAAGAACAAAGTTTTGACCACAACCCAACAAGCAACAAATTTTCTGCCTTATTTTTGTGTTAAAGGCATTTAATAACAACCTGAATTCCAGATGCACAAATTTTACAGTTGGTGTGTGGGGGAGGGTGGAAGGGGGCTACTCAGACCTCCCTGCTGAGCAAGAAGTAATTTAACCTAATGAACAAAAAGTAACAAATTGTTATTTTTGGCCGGCAGGAGTGGCCGAGCGGTTCTAGGCGCTACAGTCTGGAACCGCGCGACCGCTACGGTCGCAGGTTCTAATCCTGCCTCGGGCATGGATGTGTGTGATGTCCTTAGGTTAGTTAGGTTTAAGTAGTTGTAAGTTGTAGGGGACTAATGACCTCACGCATTCGGGAGGACGACGGTCAAATCTCGCGTCCGGCCATCCTGATTTAGGTTTTCCGTGATTTCCCTAAATCGCTCCAGGCAAATGCCGGGACGGTTCCTTTGAAAGGGCACGGCCGACTTCCTTCCCCGTCCTTCCTTAATCCGACGAGACCGATGACCTCGCTGTCTGGTCTCCTCCCCCAAACCAACCCAACCCAACTAATGACCTCAGAAGTCAAGTCCCATAGTGCTCAGAGCCATTTCTTATTTTTGGAGAATGGCCTATATAAACATCCTTCTATGGTTGAGTTCATGAATGGTGCAGTTCAAGAAGCTTCATATTTCTTAAAATACTTACTTATGATTAAGAGATAAACACCAGTTTTGTAAGTGTGTACCCACAGGCAGTCTCAACACATTACATTTAATATTTACAAACCACCATGCAAGTTCTACATCTACATCTATACTCCGCGAGCCACCTTACGGTGTGTGGCGGAGGGTACTTATTGTACCACTATCTGATCCCCCCTTCCCTGTTCCATTCACGAATTGTGCGTGGGAAGAACGACTGCTTGTAAGTCTCCGTATTTGCTCTAATTTCTCGGATCTTTTCGTTGTGATCATTACGCGAGATATATGTGGGCGGTAGTAATATGTTGCCCATCTCTTCCCGGAATGTGCTATCTCGTAATTTCGATAATAAACCTCTCCGTATTGCGTAACGCCTTTCTTGAAGTGTCCGCCACTGGAGCTTGTTCAGCATCTCCGTAACGCTCTCGCGCTGACTAAATGTCCCCATGACGAATCGCGCTGCTTTTCGCTGGATCATGTCTATCTCTTCTATTAATCCAACCTGGTAAGGGTCCCATACTGATGAGCAATACTCAAGAATCGGACGAACAAGCGTTTTGTAAGCTACTTCTTTCGTCGATGAGTCACATTTTCTTAGAATTCTTCCTATGAATCTCAACCTGGCGCCTGCTTTTCCCACTATTTGTTTTATGTGATCATTCCACTTCAGATCGCTCCGGATAGTAACTCCTAAGTATTTTACGGTCGTTACCGCTTCCAATGATTTACCACCTATGGCATAATCGTACTGGAATGGATTTCTGCCCCTATGTATGCGCATTATATTACATTTATCTACGTTTAGGGAAAGCTGCCAGCTGTCGCACCATGCATTAATCCTCTGCAGGTCCTCCTGGAGTACGTACGAGTCTTCTGATGTTGCTACTTTCTTGTAGACAACCGTGTCATCTGCAAATAGCCTCACGGAGCTACCGATGTTGTCAACTAAGTCATTTATGTATATTGTAAACAATAAAGGTCCTATCACGCTTCCCTGCGGTACTCCCGAAATTACCTCTACATCTGCAGATTTTGAACCGTTAAGAATGACATGTTGTGTTCTTTCTTCTAGGAAATTCTGAATCCAATCACAAACCTGGTCCGATATTCCGTAAGCTCGTATTTTTTTCACTAAACGTAAGTGCGGAACCGTATCAAATGCCTTCCTGAAGTCCAGGAATACGGCATCAATCTGCTCGCCAGTGTCTACGGCACTGTGAATTTCTTGGGCAAATAGGGCGAGCTGAGTTTCACATGATCTCTGTTTGCGGAATCCATGTTGGTTATGATGAAGGAGATTTGTATTATCTAAGAACGTCATAATACGAGAACACAAAACATGTTCCATTATTCTACAACAGATTGACGTAAGCGAAATAGGCCTATAATTATTCGCATCTGATTTATGACCCTTCTTGAAAATGGGAACGACCTGCGCTTTCTTCCAGTCGCTAGGTACTTTACGTTCTTCCAGCGATCTACGATAAATTGCTGATAGAAAGGGGGCAAGTTCTTTAGCATAATCACTGTAGAATCTTAAGGGTATCTCGTCTGGTCCGGATGCTTTTCCGCTACTAAGCGATAGCAGTTGTTTTTCAATTCCGATATCGTTTATTTCAATATTTTCCATTTTGGCGTCCGTGCGACGGCTGAAGTCAGGGACCGTGTTACGATTTTCCGCAGTGAAACAGTTTCGGAACACTGAATTCAGTATTTCTGCCTTTCTTCGGTCGTCCTCTGTTTCGGTGCCATCGTGGTCAACGAGTGACTGAATAGGGGATTTAGATCCGCTTACCGATTTTACATATGACCAAAACTTTTTAGGGTTCTTGTTTAGATTGTTTGCCAATGTTTTATGTTCGAATTCGTTGAATGCTTCTCTCATTGCTCTCTTTACGCTCTTTTTCGCTTCGTTCAGCTTTTCCTTATCAGCTATGATTCGACTACTCTTAAACCTATGATGAAGCTTTCTTTGTTTCCGTAGTACCTTTCGTACATGATTGTTATACCACGGTGGATCTTTCCCCTCGCTTTGGACCTTAGTCGGTACGAACTTATCTAAGGCGTACTGGACGATGTTTCTGAATTTTTTCCATTTTTGTTCCACATCCTCTTCCTCAGAAATGAACGTTTGATGGTGGTCACTCAGATATTCTGCGATTTGTGCCCTATCACTCTTGTTAAGCAAATATATTTTCCTTCCTTTCTTGGCATTTCTTATTACACTTGTAGTCATTGATGCAACCACTGACTTATGATCACTGATACCCTCTTCTACATTCACGGAGTCGAAAAGTTCCGGTCTATTTGTTGCTATGAGGTCTAAAACGTTAGCTTCACGAGTTGGTTCTCTAACTATCTGCTCGAAGTAATTCTCGGACAAGGCAGTCAGGATAATGTCACAAGAGTCTCTGTCCCTGGCTCCAGTTCTGATTGTGTGACTATCCCATTCTATACCTGGTAGATTGAAGTCTCCCCCTATTACAATAGTATGATCACGAAACTTCTTCACGACGTTCTGCAGGTTCTCTCTGAGGCGCTCAACTACTACGGTTGCTGATGCAGGTGGTCTATAGAAGCATCCGACTATCATATCTGACCCACCTTTGATACTTAACTTAACCCAGATTATTTCACATTCGCATTCGCTAATAACTTCACTGGATATTATTGAATTCTTTACTGCTATAAATACTCCTCCACCATTGGCGTTTATCCTATCCTTGCGGTATATATTCCAAGCCCACGTTTCTATAGCCGTGTAATATTACACTCCAGTTTCTTTTTTACATGAAAAGGACATTCGAAAAATCCCTACAAACTTTAATTACTTTTCGGTACACTTCATTCATGCAGTATCAAATACTGTATAAGAGATATAGTAAGAAGTTGCGTGAATAGATTAACCACCCGCAAGGTAAACATTGCCCAATGCTCACAGACCCGAAAAATATGGCGGGCGATTCAACCTATTATATAGAAGCTCTAGCCATGGCCTGTCTTTCTCGTAGGCCTCGAGTGGCAGACGTATGACGTGATAAGATGGAGCGAACCAAGAGCGACAGATGCTGCTACTACTTTGATACAGCACTCGTAGGTAATGGCGCCACCTGAGCTGACTTACATTCTTATTGACTACTGGACCTCTGGCCTAGGCGCCAAATCTCCAATTTTTGATTGTTAATTATTACTAAGTTAATATTTAGAATTTTGTTCATAGCAGTACTGGAGAACGTCTTAATACTGTGCTATCATTACGTAATTACAACATGATTTTGTCAAGTTTCAGCAGACATCCGAATTAACAAAGAAAGCCAAATGATTTCGTGTGACACTGTGTACTTTACGAATGCCCCTCTAGACAAGTGGAAGTGGTTCTCACCAAACAAGTTGTTTTAGTGCTGAGTGTTAAGTTCAATAGCTGGCTCTGAGCACTATGGGACTTAACATCTATGGTCATCAGGCGCCTAGAACTTAGAACTACTTAAACCTAACTAACCTAAGGACATCACACAACACCCAGTCATCACGAGGCAGAGAAAATCCCTGACCCCGCCGGGAATCGAACCCGGGAACCCGGGCGTGGGAAGCGAGAACGCTACCGCACGACCACGAGCTGCGGACTAATTTCAATGGGATGAAGTTTCCGTCCAAAATCGGGTATCTGCGAGGGACGAAGATTATTTAATGAGCTCAGGAAAGAGATGAAGAATTGTATTTTGAGTATCGAGGATGAATGATTACTTTGCGAGTGACTTTTTCAGGCTTAAACATGGTATGCAAAGTTGCTGTTTTATCTGAGGAATGTAAGTAAAAATAGCTTGCATCCCCGCAAACTACGGACGCCAATATACCGGTGAGAAGAAGCCTTACCCTATTTCATTGTAGATTCATTAACGCCTCGCAGCAGAAGTACCGGACTCAAGGCCTACGTGCTCTCTCTGTCCAGGAACGACGACAGTACTTGAAGACGCCAATGTTCTGGTTTTCCCACAGTCCATGTTTCACTACCACAAGAGTCTGTGCTCCAAACCCATATTCTCCGAAATTTCTTATTCAAATTAAGTTCTATGCTTGTTACTTCTCTTGACTAGGAACGGCCTTTTTGTCAGTGCTCACTGCTGCATGGAGATCCTTAGATGCACTAGTGTGCACACTCCTACACATTTCCAGGACCAAAACCCTTAGGAAAGCATGGAGTGTACTTTGCTTAGCTTCGCGTAACAAGACCTTGCTCGTCTGATCAAACTGCGTTAATTAGTATGAACGTACGTTAATTATGTACTCCTGTCTGAAAAATCCTCTGGCCGGCCGCGGTGGTCTAGCGGTTCTAGGCGCTCACTCCGGAACCGCGCGACTGCTACGTCGCAGGTTCAAATCCTGCCTCGGGCATGGATGTGTGTGATGTCCTTAGGTTAGTTAGGTTTAAGTAGTTCTAAGTTCTAGGGGACTGATGACCACAGATGTTAAGTCCCATAGTGCTCAGAGCCATTTGAACCATTTTTTTTTAAATCCTCTGTGGCTTCACAAGACCTTTTAGCAATAACACCTGATTACGAAAGAACTACACATCATTGCGCTACTTGTATCTTTGCAATAATCCTTGTTTTAGCTGCTCAGAAATCTCTACCTTATTTAGTGCTCCTGTGGATCACACAAAATACTTAGTTCCTCTTGAAATGCTCAGTCTCGCTACTTGCAAAAGCTGCTTGTCTGACCAATCCCCTGTCTCAGAAGATGATAAAAGGTCTTCCACATACGATAACTCATCCTCAGATGCCTTACCAGAACAAGGAGTAAAAAGGTTCGCAACAGCTGGATCTAATCCTAGACTGTGTGATCTTAATAATCCCAACTTCTCATGTCTCGCTGTCAGCTCATTATTTGCAAACTTAATTTCTGCTCTTAATCGCTTTACTTCGTTAAATAACGAATGAACGGCTTCCAAACCGATAACATCTCGTGTCTCATACTCCCCCTTGAATACCTAAAGAACAATCCTTAGTCAGCAACACTACATTATTTATACTTTACATCCAGTCAAGAGCCACCTGGACTCCCTGCATTGTCTCGCCCTATGGCGAAGACGATGACACGTAAAACAGACAACTGCCACAGACTCTGAACAAGAGGCAGAATTCCCAAGAATATTACACCGTGTACCTCTCACGTGTCCTAACCGCTGATCCTTATAATTAACCATGAATTGAGATATATCCATTGGTTCTTCTAGTCTAATAAAAGTAATTTTGAAATTGCCCCTGGAACTCAATTCTGGATCATAGCACATCTTTCACTGTCCACTGGCGGCGACGTCTGTTATTCTGACACAACTCTGCAGGCCCAGTTGGCCGAGGATTGGGCTGAGTAGTTGGCCACAGGGGTCCAGTGACAACTGATGTGTGGTTTCCATTAAAACATTTCTCGATAGTCAATGAGAAAAAGACAGACCCCACACCGGCGCAGAACGCTGGCAACTGTAAGTGAGCGGCCGGTAGCTGGCCCTGTTGGATGGTATTTGCATCGGCACCAGCGATGCTGATGCCAGCCAGACCTGGGAAGAAAGCCAGTGGCCCAGCAGTAGGTCAGAGTTCTGACTTCAGAGGCGCATTCCTTTTTCTTGCTCCATCGACCTTCTGATATCAAATTTCTCTGCCCAGGCAACTCAGGCGTGGCTTGCGTCTTCCTCAGTGACTAGGGATGCTGCGTCCTGGCAGATGTCTGGCGGCAGGTTGCATAGACGGCAGATCCGTTGCACCGCGGCACTGTCCCCCAGGGTCGACTTCGTGCGAGGTTGCTACCTCACCCCTGTCTTTCTCCCATGGGCACAGCTGATGGTATCCCGTCACCTCATTTGTCTAGAGTAGCCCTAACATTGTCGTAGCACTGCTGGGCTCTGAATGTCTCTGTTTCAGAATTTACAGCTATTTATACTGCATCAGAGCGCATTTGTTACCACAATTCCTGGCTCCAGTTCACATAGCTCTTAACATAGTTCTAGCCGTGGCGTGGTGTAACCGTCCTACCCTCTCCAGCTATTACCGCTGTGCTGTGCAGATTTTTGCAGAGCACAGCTAGCCCGTCTTGCAATCCTTCTGCATACGTGTTGCTATAACCTACTTGTCACCGCACTACACTTACCATTCAGGCATTAACTAATGCAGCTCTACAAAGCAGTTTCTTACAAAATTTCACCCAAGACTTGGAAGCAGCGCTACAAAACTCACAAAGCCAAAGAGTATATTCTGGAGCCAGTTGGCTATATTTTATGGAAAAATCTGAAGTATATAACACAGACAAGGTTCCAAATATTAAAAATTTTACTAAAAAGAAAACAGAAGTTGTACGCCAGGGCTGAATATATCATGGACTACCAAAAATTAATTTAATACATTTTTGAGGCTGAATATCGTTTAACATGTTGAACATGAAGCGCGTTGTTGTTTAACCTCATAGGAATTGCGTCAAGAACAAGTTATGAGCACTTCATTGCTGTGCAAATTGTCCCTAAGTAATGTCTCCTCTACAAGCACTTACATAAAAAAGGCGTAAGGTGATCATGTCATTTTTATTTTTGTAAGTTATCGATGTGCACCTATGAGAGAGAGTAAGTTATGTTAAACAATCTTTAGTCTTGTTGTGGCACTGTCTTTGCCTCCACGCAGTCTGATATGTTCTTAGTTTAAATGTGAAAGTTGATGGACGAATTCAGTAGTGCTGTGTTCACTTATAATTGTATCTGTTAGATGAAGAAAGAGTTATTTAAAGGTCAGTGAGGATGAATATGTTGCGTATATTGGAAGGCGAAAAGAATATAAATTTTGTATAATATTATTATTTTTTGCGGAGAAGAAGTTTGAGGTAAGGCTGCAGCACTGTGCAATTATTCGGAATGATTGTCATCTAGTTAACTTGCTCAGAGCTGAGAGAGATACCACCCCACTTCCCTGAATCATGCATTAAAATATCAACTGATTAAGCTGTTTGATTTTTACGGAAGTTCCCTGTTCACCTTGTACCCTTTCAAAACATTGTTCAATTTGTTAAGCATGTAATTGTTCAGACCAATGATACGTGTGAAGATCACGTGAAATTTTGCTCTGTCTTTTTGAATACATGCTTCATTCTAAAGTCGTTCTCTCGGAATATCATTTCATAGGAATAATTACTCTCTCCACGCCACTGTTTAAAGAAGGTTTATCATTATCCATTGCCACATTGTACCATACGGCATGCAACAGTTTGAATACTGTTTGGAAATTTCATTTAAAAATAGAAATCTAGCTTAGCCTCTGCCTGCTCGCTGTTTGCTGTTGGTGAGTCGTGCCTGGCTCGCGTCACGTCTTTTTTTAATTATCATTGGTTGCAGTCCTGTCGTATCTTACTTCTTCTTCGGTTACCGACATAACCTTGCTGTCTTTTCTCCGTGAGTGGCAGCAACAGCGTGTATCGATATTAGTACTGCTGTACTATCTTTGGGGTATCGGATATATTTTCCGGGTGTGCGGTGTGTGGCAGTCGATCGGTTGGCGCAGAGCAGCGAGGAGGTTCCCGTCGCGCGGAGTCGGGCCGGAGCAGCTGGCGGCGTGCACGTGCGGTTGGAGTTGTGAGGTGCTTCTTGCGTGGGTTACGAAGTTCGACGCCCACCGGTCTTGGACTCTTTAAAGTTGAGTGCTCGCTTAACCTACTATCAAGCCTCAACTGCTATCACTTCTCTTCGTTTTATCCTGGTTGTTGCTTTCTGCGAGGTTCCCACTAGCACCAACGTATGTCTATTGAAGCTGGCTATAATTGCAACCGTTTTCTTGGATATGGTTTAACGTAATTTAATTCACTCCTTCATTAATGAAGTGCGTCAGCCGTATCTTCTGCCTTGTGGCTGTTAACGTTCCGGTTACTGTCCTGGGCGTTGACGTAGTTTTTGGCAGTGTATTTTCCCTGTCGTGTTGTTGCTGTCCAGCATGGCGTGTAGTTCGACAGCTGAGGTGTGTTGGTAGTTTGGCCGTTTATTCTGACTTGGCTAGATTGGGCACCAGTATCCAGAACGTGGTGCTATTGACATCTTGTTGTCGTTTTGCTCGTCGGGTGGCTAGTTTGTCGGCTGGCCTTTGGTTGGGTTGCCTTCCTATTAAGAGGTTGTCGGTCTGGCTGTCTGTCTCACCTAAACGTGCGTTAGTGTTTACTTCCCAGGCCGATCCTCGGATCCTTCTGAGCGCTGCTCCTTGTTGTTGTACATAGTGATTTCTTTTTCGTCTTAAGTATTCTGTGTGGCCTTCATCCGAGTTTTAGCTTATTAAAATTGTAAGCTTTTTTTCTCTTTAGGCCTTAAGCTGTGAAATTGTTTTCTCGATGGTGTGTGGCCTTCAGGCGAGTTTTAAACTCTCTTAAACTGAAAATTCAAAATCTTGCTCTTGCCGTTAAGTCATAACATTGTTATTTTTTTGGTATGAGGCCTTCAGCCGAGTTTGCATGAAATGTTTTAAGCTAAGGCCCACAGCCTTTGCAAATTCAAAGCTCTTCTTCCTAGGCCTTAAGCTGTAAAATTGTTTTGACATGGCGTGTGGCTTTTAGCCGAGTTTTAATCTCTCTTAAATTAAAATTTCAACATTTTTGTCTTGCCCTTAGGTCATAAGATTGGTATTCTTTAGTATGTGGCCTTCAGCCGAGTTTTAATCTCTCTTAAAGTAAAAATTTAAAATCTTGGTCTTACCTTAAGTCATAACATTGTTATTCTTTTTTATGAGGCCTTCAGCCGAGTTTGCATGAAATGCTTTAAGGCCCTCAGTCTGTTAAATTGAAAGCCCTTCTTCCTAGTCTTTAAGCCATTAAATTGTTTGGTTGATATGCGGCCTTCAGCCGGGTTTCAGCCTATTTAGAATTAACATTGAAAATCTTTGTTTTGGCCTTAAGCTCTAACATTGTTCTTGCCTAATGTATGGCCTTTAGCCTATTTCTATTGAAGTAAAAAATTTTTTTTAAAGAAGTTCAACTTCCAGAAGAACAACTGTACCTCAATTCCTTCCTTAGGCCTTGACTTTCGTATGTGGATTTCAGCTGACTTAAATCAAATCAAAGGAGCTCTTTCGTTAAAACCTTGAGAGTTTTAATTCTTGCTTATGTTATTGTGTGTTTTTAACTGCTAAAATGTTGAGTGTAACTGACAGCAACTTATTTTGGCCCCTTTCCAAAAACTTAATCTCACCCGCTCTGCCCTTCTAGTCCAGGGATTTCATTCTGCTTTCGAGGAATTTGCAACAATGTCGTCAAGATTCGAGGTAAGTGGAAATTTTGATTAGGGCCCGATAAGTGTTTTACTTCAGTTGCGCATTTAATATAAGGACAGGTTGTTTTCAGACCGGTTACAGTTCAATTCAGATTAAGTTCTGTTTAGTCAAAGATAAGCATACTAGTTTAAGTTGGATAACATTTTGTGGGTACATAGTTTCGGTAATACGTAGACTTTTTATAGAATGGGAGATAATTCTGGGCTAAATTTCATATAGACTTACGGTGGGGAGTTATACAACCTATACACAGTGTTACATGCGTACACTGTTATACAGCACCACGGCGTACCTCAGCGAACTTCATTATTTTTATTTTAGCAGTGCATGCCATTTACATGTGGAGCATTCTAAATTAAGTTCTCCAGAAACTGTCGACATGTTAATTACGGCTGCTTCATACTGGAATCGTCTTTAACAATCCACCTGTCTGCTGTGCACGTCTCTCTGGCTTGGCGCACATGCATTACGATAATTCTTTTTGCCAGACAGCACGTGGCCCACTGCACGTATCATAACGTGAACACTGTAGGTTTCGCAATTATTCCAGTGCACAGAGCACCCAGTAACGAATGCTACTTGTCTCCAGCCCACTTCTCCTAAATCAATAACAGCAGTTACAATAGGCTGAGTAGAGTAACAGGGTGGGGAGAAGGGTATAATCTTCTGAGAGATGTTGCAGTGCGTGGCACATTATCATACAGCATGAGCAAAATAAAACCTGAAAAATATTGCATCCATCTTAAGACAGGCAACCCAGCTTACACTATCTGTCCTGGGTGCAGTGACGTAAATTGGGTTTCCTACTTTAAATTGCGTGAAATACACTCTAAGACAAAAAAAAATACGACGCACCAAGAAGAATTTATCTGAATGGGAAGGAAAATGGTAGATGTCATGCACATATATAGACAAACAAATGATTACAGTTTCAGAAAAACTGGATGATTCATTCAAGAGAGCAAGTTAATAACTCTTGGTCCACCTCTGGCCCTTAAGCACTTATTCGTCTTGGCATTGATTGACAGAGTTGTTGTATGTCCCCCTAAGGAATATCGTGCAAAATTCTGTACAATTGGCGAGTAAGAACGTCAAAAATCCCAGCTGGCTGGAGGATCCAGCCCATAGCACTCCAAACATTCTCAGCTGGGGAGAAATCCGGCAACCTTGCTGGCCTAGTTAGGTTTGGCAAGCACGAAGAGAGGCTGTAGCAACTCTCGCAGTATGTGCGCAGGGATTATTTTACCGAAACGTAAACCGAGGGTAGCTTGCCACCAAGGGCAACAAAACGATGTTTAGATTATAGTCGACGTACTGCTGTGATAAAAGGGTGCCGCGGATGAGAACCTAAGGGGTCTTTCTAGCAAAAAAAAAAAAAAAAAAAAAAATGGCAGCCCGGAACATCACTTGAGGCGGGCGACAATAACGTTTGTGTCCTACTGCTGTCTGGGGCGTTGCCAGACACATCTTTGGCATGGGATCTCATCGGCTGGGGTATAATAGTCTTCCGTGATGAGTCTGGCTTCGAACCGAGCTTCTGTGACCAGCGAAGACGTGTCCTGCGATTTTGATACTTGTGAATTTCCTATTGATTGTGACTTGTAATGGATAAGATATCTCCTCCGTGCTGCTGTTACCTAACACAGTAAGAAGTCATTTTCATTGACACCTTTAGCAGTAGGGACATATGTGGTTGCAATAAGCCTACCAAAACTGAACTCACTGTACAGAGGGGCAAAGGATAGCTCGAAATTATGAAACAATACATTGGAACATGCAAACACACACAATTTACACAGTTCTTCTATAACTAGTCATCCCAAGCAATAATTTAACAAGGGCCTAACCAGAATTGGGAGTATGCCGTTTTTTGTAAGGAAAACAGTTACGAGACAAGCTCACCTCATGGAAAAACTGTTCACATGTTGATGCAGCGGCGTAAATCGAGACAGACTGAGAGCAACTGCCAAACTGATCGGTTAACAACGAGAAACTGGTGGCTTTATGACTTTGTTGTTCAAATTTGTACACTGAGTAGCACTTTCACCATTTGGCTCACGACACCAGCTCAAGCAGGGATGACATGAAGAAATCACCCCTAACTGTTGCCTTGCACAAGCTAAGGGCAAGCTCTTCCTACAGTTCGCAAGACGTAATCACATAGAGTCGAGAGCAGGCGTACACTTGTGTGCTCTATCCTTTGCATCATGTTGTCGGGAATTATGCTACTGTTCCGTCTAAGGGCCAAAATTAGGTTTTCAAAGTATCTTTGCAGCACATTTTGATAAAATAGTTGTTGAATTAAATGCCGTCGATATTTGAATATTTGCTAACTTCCACAGATTCAGTTTATTACGTGTCGAGTGTCCGCGAGCGATGTTTTCTGCTATCTTTAAAGCCACCGATCGACCTCCGCTGCGGCGTCTGCGCCATGTACACTGGTGTCCAAAATTAAAGCAGCAAACTGTTATTTCACCGTCCTGTGTATAACTCACGATGCAATCATACAACTGTCAACCAGATGTCCATAAGATCTTGTTCTGCACGGAAGATGGCAGTCTGGTCAACGGACAACCATGCCAACAGTGAAGTCAGGGCACCTATGAAACGAGGTAGTGTTTGTCAAGTAGTCCAACAACCATAGTCTCCGTATACACAGTCGCAGACTGCCATACAAAGAACGGAAGCAGGAAAGTCGCAAACTGATGTGGCCCGATGGCTTAGTGTGAATCGTTCCGTTGTTTCTCTGCTGTGGCGACAGATAAAGAGACCGAAATGTATCCCGAATATCAGGTTCAAAAATGGTTCAAATGGCTCTGAGCACTATGGGACTTAACTTCTGAGGTCATCAGTCCCCTAGAACTCAGAACTACTTAAACCTAACTAACCTAAGGACATCACACACATCCATGCCCGAGGCAGGTCTCTAACCTGTGACCGCAGCGGTGGCGCGGCTCCAGACTGTAGCGCCTAGAACCGCTCGGCCATTCCGGCCGGCCGAATATCAGGGCAGGGCCGACCACATGTGATTTCAGAAAAGAGGACAATACCGCCCTAGTGTTGCACGGCAACTGGCATATCAGCTCTCAGTATACACTGAAGTGTTGTATCGAGGCAAACGGCGTGCAGAAGGCTTCAGCAGAATGGCTTTTATTTTCGGAGACCTGCTGAGTGCCTACTCCTGACGCGTCTTCACAGAAGGGAACGTCTAGAGTAAAGTCGTCAACATGTCACATAGCGGTAGAAATGGTTCTGTGCTCTATGAGACTTAACTTCTGAGGTCATCAGCCCCTAGAACTAAGAACTACTTAAACCTAACTAACCTAAGGACATCACACACATCCATGCCAAAAGCAGGATTCGAACCTGTGACCATAGCGGTAGAACAGTAGGCAAATGTTGTTTTCACACATGAGTCCCGATTTAGTCAGGAGAGTGATTCTCGATGGATTCGATTCTGGAAGGAACGTGGAACACGATTTCGGGACCCAAACATTGTGGAAAGAGACCGATATTGAGGAGGATTCTTAAAGGTGAGGGCAGGGATTATGTTTATCACTCGCACCCCTATTTATGGAACAGTACAGTTGAATCGGCAAGGTTTAAGTGCAGTCAGGTATCGTGACGAGATCTTGGGACCTCATTTGCGGTTGTTCCGAGGTTCTGGGGCCTAGACTTCGTATTGATGGACGTTAATGCTCGACCTTATAGAGCGCGGGTAGTTGATGTTTTCTTGTAAACCGAAGATATTGCACGCATGGCGTGGCCTGTTCGCTCTTCCGATTTGTATCCTTTAGTGTACATCCGGGATGCACTAGGGAGATTGCCGCGCGGGATTAGCCGAGCGGTCTGAGGCGCTGCAGTCATGGACTCTGCGGCTGGTCCCGGCGGAGGTTCGAGTCCTCCCTCGGGCATGGGTGTGTGTGTGCTTCTCCTTAGGATAATTTAGGTTAAGTAGTGTATAAGCTTAGGGACTGATGACCTTAGCATTTAAGTCTCATAAGATTTCACACACATTTGAACATTTGAACATCTAGGGAGATTGCTCGTATCACGTCAGCATCCACCAATCACTCTCCAAGATTGGAAGCAGCTCTGCAGGAAGAATGGGCGTTATTGCCTCCATACGAGACTGATGACATTATTCACAGCATGCCCCGTTGTTATACTTATGTTGTTGCCCCACACTGAGCACATAAACCAGTTGTCGGAATGTGTGTGCAAATCCGTTAAGTTGGGAAAAACGAAGAACAATTTTGTCTACCGTTATGCATGTTGTAGTTGTTTACGTTCTGAATTCTTTGCATTGTTTCTACTTTACTATCACCTGTATATAGTGTTTTGTGTGAAAACAAAAGCAACCCTGCATAATTTCCATTTGTTGCTTTAATTTTGGACACCAGTGTAGTTTCTCTTTCGAAGTTCTCTGTGGCGCGAGCGGCTAAATCTGCGGGATAAGAAGCCCAGATGTTAAGGCATACTTTCCAAGCTCGGAAGGAGAAAAAAAGCTGTGTCTTCCCGCCATTCTGTTCATGGCCTTGATAGACGTAAGGCGCTTTTTCTAACATTGTGAAATAGTATGCTATTGAAAGTAGTTACATTTATACATACTGAAGAAACTAGAGAGGTACGCAAAGGAAAGTAGCAGTGGTTTGCATGTGAGAAGTGTTTTAATAAAAATAACCAATATCGATAATGGGGTGAAAGCCGAAATGTAGATTGTACACAGGAAACATACAGAAATATATACTCAAATGGCGGTATATTCGTTCAAAAAATACTGTATCACTATTGCTCAGCACCATCGAAAAATTTTGCGTTACTAAATGTGGGGCGAGTCATGTTGGCTTTTCAATATTTTTCTATCTAAAACATTAAATGCTGTGGCAGTTTGTCTTGTGGTTACGACTGAGCGGGACAGATTCCGTTTGTGTTTATGGAGTGCACTTCACTCGTGACCAGAATTACCAAACTGGTACTTCATATACCGCATAGGCTTTGTTTCTTTAGAAAACTGCAACATCCTCTAAACTTTTCACGTTAATTAAGATCATAGAAACAAGGTATTTTCCGAATGTACTTCCTACCAAAAACCGATCCTGGTAGCTGAAGATGGAGGTCTTTGTTAACCCTGCCTTTTGAGTTCTTGTGCTAATATTTCCACAAAAACAGTCATCTCATAACACATATTTCTTTAGAAGCAGATACTAGTTTTCATAGATTTAGCTTTAAATATTTTACAATACAACAAAATATTTTCATAAAAGTTTTCATCCCCTATTTCACCACCTTAGGAGTTGTATTTCCAAAAACAATGAATACATATTTTTTTTTGTTTCTATCCGAGAAGCTATGTACAAATTTTCAGAGGTTTAGTTTCAAAAATTATTTCATTATGAAATATTTCCATAAAAAGTGTCATCCCTATCTTATCCCATTAGGGGGTAAATTTCCAAAAAAACTGAAACAAATATTCTTTTATTTCTAACCTAGAAGCCAAATACAGGTCTTTAGATTTAGCTTTAAAAATATTTTCATAATGAAATATTTTCATTTAAATTTTCATCCCCTTTTACTTCACCCACTTCCGAGTTGAATTTCCAAAAACACTTAATCACGTCTTTTTTTACTTCCAACTGAGAACACAGATACCATTTTTCTTAGCTGTAGCTTTAAAAATGCTTTAGTAGTACTTCAATAATGCTGTCCACCGACTGTGAAGCAAAAAGAGAACTCGACGTGCTCCTGTCCTGCCTATTTCAAATTTCAGAAACTAGGGGACAGTAATCATATTCATGTCCTGTTACAGAGTTTACGTTAAAATTACTGTAATCAACAATTACGTAGACTTTATTCCAACAAAACATATCAAAATTAGCGTCTTCCCACACAGAATACCCCCAGCCTCATTGTAACTGTTGTGTCGGTATCTGGGCCGACACCGTGAAGTTGAGATGGCTGAAAATGCACGCTAGACTAACGCAGACAGGCGTGATGTACTGGAACAGGATACGTAATTAATGTTAGGAAGAAAAGTACGGAGCAGGATTAATACTTATCTTTAATATCATTGTGGTACATCGATCTTGACGATACACAGGAGACTTTAAGTTCAATCACTGTATGGCTAATGGCGCATTGCTAGTTCGTAGCCATTAACTTAGCTGATGGCTATTCTGTCTCTCGGCCAATGAGAGAGAAAGGCTTCGTACATCTGGTCGGTAGCTAGGTTCTCGTACAACTGGGCGGTAGCTAGGTTCTCGTACAACTGGGGCGAGTGCTCTCTCGTATCACGAGACCTGCCTTGGTGGTGGTGCTAGGTCTGCGATTACACAGTGGCGACACGCGGGTCCGACATGTACTAAATGGACCGCGGCCGATTTAAGCTACCACCTAGCAAGTGTGGTGTCTGGCGGTGACACCACAGTAACTTTCCTACTTCATTCTAACATGAATATTAGGGGAAATGACTACAAGAGAATTGAGTGGTGCTGTCACACACAACTTTAAAATGAATAAAACATACAGACACGAATACATGTAAGTCTCTGTGCCAAGTCAAAAAGATGTACAAACTTCTTCTCTTTCTTGTTAAGGACTCAGCCCATAGAAAACACATACCTTATTTGAATTATGGGCGATTTACACAAAAGCCTGTTTCAGTCTTCCAACATATCACATACATTGACACACAGACGTCATTGGAACTCTCCCTAATCATATTTAGGGAAATGTTAAGCTAGCCCACGTGTGCTAGTAACAAGGATTCCACAATAAATGAGCCAAGGAATTCTACTACTCTTTTGACAGTGGTGGGGCCAGAGGATAGCGCTTATGTACCTCCAAAACTAGTAGTGTGAGACAATAAAGACATTCTCAAGATCCAGCTGTGGTCGTACTTTTTTTTCATCAGCTGAAATCCCTCGTCCATGCAATAAGATGGACATCCATACATTATATGAAGATAGATGATATGATACTGCGAGAGGAATCTCACAGAGCACTAAAGGATCTAACAAGGGGAGGCCGCCAATTGTGAAATTCAGATTCGATTCATACTGCGCATAATAAAAGCTCATGGCCAGAGGTGTAATGTGGCAAAGCACCAAGATGCACTTCTCAGCCGTTGTCGAGAAAATCGACAGTTAAAAGAAACCGTTGCGGTGAAATACTCTCTACGATTAGTAATTTTCTACAGCGTGGTGGTGCAGCGGTAAGCGCTCGGGTTCGTAATCCGAAGGTCGCCAGATCGAATCTCGCTCCAGCAAGCTTTTTTTAGTATTTTTTTTTTGTAATTCATATATATATATATATATATATATATATATATATATATATATATAATTCCCGGCAATCAGTTGCAATAATGATGCATATAATAAGTTGTTGAAAGTCGTTTGTCGTGGAAAAACTGGCGACTTTGAACATCATTATGTTTTCCGCAAACAAAGTTGTATTTCACAAATGTTATTAATTGTCTTCATAATGTTAACCACGTACAGTTAACGGAAGACGTAGAAACGAATACGTGTAGCGTAAGTCAAACGTTCGAATTAGAATAGAGACCCCACGAACACAAACTTGCTGTGGCAGGTATGAAATATAAACTCCGTTACTCGCTCGTTACACTTGAAGGACAGATGTTGAATGGGCCGAAACTAGCCGCCCCATAACAGCGTAGTTGCCTGCTAACTTCGAAAGAAGGTAGATGCGGTCCCTAGCGCAACTTATAACATCGTCGAAAATATATATATAATTTGAATTGTAAAAAAAACTAATAATAAAAATATATTGCATGGCGCGAGACTCGATCCGGCGACCTTCGGATTACGAACCCCAGCGCTTACCGCTGCGCTATGACGCTGTAGAAATTCGTTAATCGTAGAGAGTATTTCACCGCAACGGTTTCTTTTAACTGTCGATTTTCTCGACAACGGCTGAGAAGTGCATCTTGGTGCTTTGCCACATTACACCTCTGGCCATGAGCTTTTATTATGCGCAGTATGAATCGAATCTGAATTTCACAATTGGCGGCCTCCCCTTGTAAGTCTAAACAAGGCCCCTGGAGCATACGGCATTCCGTCAGAACTACACATTGCCTTGGGAAAGCCAGAAACGACAAAACTATTCCATCTGGTGAGTAAGATGTATGAGACTGGCAAGTGTTCAAGAAGACTATAAATAAGTCCAATTCCAAAGGAAGCAGGTGCTGATAGGTGTGAATATTACCGAACTATCAGTTTAATGAGTCATGGCTGCAAAATACAAATTCTCTACAGAAGAATGGAAAAACTGCTAGATGCCGACCTCAGAGAAGATGAATTTGGGTTCTGGAGAAATGTAGGAACAGGCAAGGCACTACTACCTTAGAAGTTATCTTAGAAGACAGGTTAAGGGCAGGTAAACCTGCGCATATAGCATGTGTAGACAAAGCTTCTGACAATGTTGAGTGGAATACCATCTTTGATATTCTGAAGGTAGCAAGGGTAAAAATACAGGAAGCAAAAGGCCATTTACATTTTGCGCAGAAACCACACGGCAGTCGTAAGAGTCGAGGTGCATGAAAAGAAACCAGACTGAGAAGGAAATGAGACAGGGTTCTAGCGTGTCCTTGGTTTGTTTCAATTTGTACATTGAGCAGACAGTAACGGAAACCAGGAATTAGAATTAAAGTTCGGGTAGAAGAAACAGAAACTGAGATTTCCTGATGACATTGCAATTTTGTCAGAGACAGCAAAGAGTAATTGGAAGAGTAATTGAACGGAATGGATAACGTCTTGAAAGGAGGATATAAGATGAACATCGGCAAAAGCAAGACAAGGGTAATGGAATGTATTCGATTTAAATCAGGCGATGCTGAGGGAATTAGATTAGAAGCGAGGTACTAAAAATAGTAACTGAGTTTTGTCCTTTAGACAGCAAAATAACTGATTATGGTCGAAGTAGATAGCATTTAAAATGTAAACTGGCATTAGAAAGAAAAGCGTTTCTGAAGAACTGAAATATATTGTCAGCTTATGGCCATTAACAACAATAAACTGGCACAAGGCTACGTACATCTTGAAAATTGTATACATTACATATATTGTTACCGATGTTATCTTTTTAACATAAAGACTAGATAATGATGTCCTGTGAGACGGTACAGTAGAAATGACCAATCAATCAGTCACTATTACAGTCGAAAAATTCAATTATGTAAGCTCAAGCACAACTTTACAACTTGAACTTCAAACCAAGATTGACACTCTATAAATAAACCCATAGGAAAATGTGAAATGAAAACTTATCTCTCTCACCAGCTGTATATTTATTTGTTACCTATATACTGATAACTATCGTATAGGGGTTTTTATTCGAATTAGTCGATACTGTAACCTCCTAAAATATTTTTTATTCCTGCTTAAAGACGCTGTATATAGGCGCTCCTTCACTCTCTTCTGTGGATGGCCAGTCATACAGTTACCACACCAAAGGGTGAAGGACTAAATTATCGGTGCGCATGCGACAGCACGCGCTACCTAATACGTTCCTAAGGGCCACGTACAAAAACGGGATTCTTACGGGATTCGTTCTTCGCATGGTATTGGTAACTGAAGGGTGGGGTCATGTGTTTTGGATAACCCTTTAGTTAGGGGTCATCTGCATACCCAACAAAAGGATCGCCATGGTGTCACTATTCCACAGTACAGGTTCAAAGTATGAATATTACACTCACCTCTGCGTAAGCAAATGGAGCGGATCGGTTCACGCTTACTGCAATTGATGTAGTCTATGGTGGGCCTTAAGGACACCATTAGTCAGTGGGCGGTTCCTCAGAAAGCCCCAAAAAATGTTTTTTACCATTTTTGTGCCAAAAGTGAGCCGCAAATTCCAAGTCGGTGGTGAGCAGCAAATGGGTGAAACTTCTGCGATATATTCCTAATATTGTTATGTCCTAGCCAGTAATGCCACCCGAGCCCGCTGCCAAAAGGTTGGCAGCATCAAAGTTCGGACGCCGTCCGCATAAGCAGCGCCAGCGAGAGAGGAAATTGCCGCAAGTGTGCGCGCGCCGCCGCTAGCTTCTGGCTTCTTAAGCGCTGGAGTCGCGAGCGCTAGGACAGTTCTGTATTCGCCGCTCAGTTGTATACTCGCCACCGAAATGTGTACTTGCTAGTCAGTTGTGTGTTCATCGCGGCAGAGTTGTTGGTTGTCGTCAGCCGACGCTGACCTAGCCGCTCCGACTCGAACTAGACAGATTTCTGTAGACACCGAGTTCACTATTGTGTTACTGTATCTTCATTAATAAAAGATAAGTACCGACTTTTATTTAATATGAGTGTTTGGGCTTTCATCTTTCTGTTCACTGTTCCAGCGGACCGGTCGGCCCGCTATTAAAAGTGTGGCGGTGACTTCGTAAGCCATTTCTACAGCCAAGTGTTTGTCGCTACGAACACCGCCACAAAAAATATGCCAATCTCGAACAATCTTGAAGATTTTCTTGATATCTTTATTTTTCCTAGATACAGATGTTCGAAGTTAACCTGTCTGTGCACGCAGAGTACGCACGTAAAATCCAGTGTGTGACGCGAAAACGTAGTTTATAAAGTGACGTAGCACGGAGAAATATAATGTAAAATGTCTCCGTTATTGTCTCCGCTATCATCAGAAGGATTATGGAACCCCTGTGTTGCAGCACTGAAGCACAAGCAAAATTTTTGTGCACGAAAAATCTGGTTTGAGGTATAAAACTAGTTTTTTTGTTATTTCAGTTTCACACAAGCAAATTATCAGAATTTTACTGACCCGTAAAGTTCTTTCCATATGAGTGATTTACCCTGCTGTGGCAGGGAAAAGAAGAAACCGAGCAAAAAATGCTCCTATCGGATCACAAAAAAGGCAAATATGCTCCGGTTTTAAAAGACTCTGACTGAAAAGTGGTGTACCAGTTGCTTTATTGGATGTTCCTCAGCACCTTTAAAAATTTTCCCAAAAATTTTGGCATGTGAAAATATTGGCGTTTTTTTGTGCTGAGAGAGGAGACAGTGGCCGTGGGAAAGAGGCGGAAAATTAACAAATACTGGAAGACAGTAGACAGTGGCTGTATTATCGAAAGAGAGAAGGAGACATTGGCAGCGTGAGAGAAAGAGAAGGACTTGCAGTGGATAGTGACAGAACGGTGCTAGGAAAAGAGTGAACGAGGCAGTGCCAGTGAGTGAGAAATACACAGAAAGAGAAAGTGAAAGTGCGTGAGAGTCAGTGATAATGAGAAACAGATTCCATTCAGTGAAAACGAGGAAGAGAGAGATGGTGACATTGAGAAGAGACAGCAGCTGTGGAAAGGAATGAATGAGATAATTAGCAGTAAAACAGAGCAAGAGGGAGACAATGATAGTGAGAAGAGACAGTAGGGCGGAACGAAGGGAGAGCAGACAGACACAGAGACACGAAGTGACAACGACGACGAGCTGGGCTCAATGAGTGACTGAGAATAGGCAGTTGGGAGCGATTGATACGAGCAACTTACGGCGATGGACTAGTGGGTGTGAGCGAGTTGCTGTTGGGGGAACTTGTGGGAGTGACAGGTGAGTTGCATCTTAATGCAATAGAGCGCGAAATGTGCTCGCATACGATAATTTTTGGGAAAATTTTAAAGGGTGCTGAGGAAGGTGGAATGAGGCAACTGGTACCCCACTTTTCGGCCCGACTTTTAAACAGGAGCATATTTGCCTTTTTTGTGCTCCAATAGAACCATTTTTCCGCTGTTCCGAATATACACTACTGGCCATTAAAACTGCTACACCAAGAAAAAATGAAGATGATAAACGGGCATTCATTGGACAAATATATTATACTAGAACCGACATGTGATTGCATTTTCACGCAGTTTGGGTGCATAGAGCCTGAGAAATCAGTACCCAGAACAACCACCTCTGGCCGTAATAACGGCTTGGGCATTGAGTCGAACAGAGCTTGGATGGCGTGTACAGGTACAGCTGCCCATGCAGCTTCAACAAGATATCACAATTCATCAAGAGTAGTGACTGGCTTATTGCGACGAGCCAGTTGCTCGGCCACCATTGACCAGACGTTTTCAGTTGATGAGAGATCTGGAGAATGTGCTGGCCAGGGCAGCAGTCGAACATTTTCTGTATCTAGTAAGGCCTGTACAGGACCTGCAACATGTGGTCGTGCATTATCCTGCTCAAATGTAGGGTTTCGCAGGGATCGAATGAAGGGTAGAGCCACGGGTCGTAACACATCTGAAATGTAACGTCCATTGTTCAAAGTGCCGTCAATGAGAACCAGAGGTGACCGAGACGTGTAACCAATGGCATCCCATACCATCACGCTGGGTGATACGCCAGCGTGGCGAAGACGAACACACGCTTCCAATGTGCGTTCACTGCGACGTCGCCAAACACGGATGCGACCATCATGACGCTGTAAACAGGTCCTGGACTCATCCGAAAAAATGACGTTTTGCCATTCGTGCACCCAGGTTCGTCGTTGAGTACACCATCGCAGGCGCTCCTGTCTGTGATGCAGCGTAAAGGGTAACCGCAGCCATGGTCTCCGAGCTGATAGTCCATGTTGCTGCAAACGTCGTCAGACTGTTCGTGCAGATGGTTGTCGTCTTGCGAACGTCCCCGTCTGTTGACTCAGGGATCGAGACGTGGCTGCACGATCCGTTACAGCCATGAGGATAAGATGCCTGTCATCTCAACTGCTAGTGATACGAGGCCGTTGGGATCCAGCATGGCGTTCCGTATTACCCTCCTGAACCCACCGATTCCATATTCTGCTAACAGTCATTGGATCTCGACCAACGCGAGCAGCAATGTCGCGATACTATTAACCGCAATCGCGATAGACTACAATCCGACCTTTATCAAAGTCGGAAATGTGATGGTACGCATGTCTCCTCCTTACATGAGGCACCACAACAACGTTTCACCAGGCAACGCCGGTCAACTGCTGTTTGTGTATGAGAAATCGGTTGGAAACTTTCCTCATGTCAGCATGTTGTAGGTGTCGCCACCGGAGCCAACCCTGTGTGAATGCTCTTAAAAGCTAATAATTTGCTTATCATAGCATCTTCTTGGTTAAATTTCGCGTCTGTAGCAATTCGTGGTATAGCAATTTGAATGGCCAGTAGTGTACTTGCGGTGGTGCACCCGATGGACCAAAAGCTACAGTACCTGAAAAGGAAGATGAAGCTGCATCTAAATCGATATCAAATAAACGAGGTCAGTTTTCATTCTCCACAGTAAAATGTAACACTTTTATTCACCACTTCATTACACAGCGATGCGCTGCAGATCATAAAAAAAACTAATACTCCATTTCTTTACAAAATCTCAAAAATCTGGCTCGAATACCGCCTTGAATATGCTGACCTAAGTCCTGTAAGGAACGGAAAGAGGAAGGCCACACTTATTCGCAGCAGTTCGCCGCAGAAATCCCCCAGCGAG
Organism: Schistocerca americana; assembly: GCF_021461395.2. NCBI lineage: Eukaryota > Metazoa > Arthropoda > Insecta > Orthoptera > Acrididae > Schistocerca > Schistocerca americana. The sequence goes on along the minus strand of NC_060122.1, from coordinate 743,498,247 downwards.
CATCCTTTCACGTCGCCTTCCTCACTGTTAACTGACGCCGCTGTATACGCCCCTGCTCGCCTGCTCCTTGTATATTCTGAAAGTGATAATTATGTTCGAGACGCAAAAGCTTATGAAAGGAAGTTCGCTCCGGGTTCCGCAATTATACATTTAATGAAGGCGTTTTCATTCCGCCGGAGAGACCACTAGTTACCAGCCCAGCGCTCCCGGTGCGCGCCAGGATATGCAAATGGCGTCGTTCCGAGGTAATTTGAAGACGCATTGGGTCTCCCAAGGCGACCCAGCGCCGGCTGCGGCAGCCGCTGTGAGCAGCGTCCGCGCTGAAAGGCGCTCATCTGCGCCCGCGGTGCTTGACACACATTTGTTAACACGTGGCATCCGGCGCATTCTCGTGCATTTAAACTTCCTGTGGGGCAGTAGGTGAGAAGAGGCGAAACAAACTTGCATAAGACTTAATAGAGCAATTAGTCTAATCATGCAATTCGAAATACGAGAAATGAGGTCCATGTCGTTAAGAATTTCTGCTGACATAATGCGACATTGTACCACCGCATTTCTTCAGTTCTCGTTGTCCTGCAGCAACGTTGCGAAAAGTGGACTAGGTACAATTTAAGAAAAGTACAGTAAATACTAACAGAACCGTACCGAGCTGACCTCGTGCCCCTAGCAGAATTGCCAAAGCCGTCCTCCCCCTCCTCACTCCCCCGCCTCCTAAACCCAACGCCGCCGCCCCCTCTAAAACTACATTTCTGCATTTTGTTTCTACGACGAGTTAGCACATTTCATAGCCTATTGTATATATTCCATAAACTTTACAAACAAAATGAAGGGAAAACAAACTATTTTATCGTTTATATCAGTTGCTGTACATTGGTTTGTGTTTGATATACACTATATACATAACTGCAAAAAGGTGGGAATTTAAGGAGATGGGTCCGCAGCTCGTGGTCGTGCGGTAGCGTTCTCGCTTCCCGCGCCCGGGTTCCCGGGTTCGATTCCCGGCGGGGTCAGGGATGTTCTCTGCCTCGTGATGACTGGGTGTTGTGTGGTGTCCTTAGGTTAGTTAGGTTTAAGTAGTTCTAAGTTCTAGGGGACTGATGATCATAGATGTTAAGTCCCATATTGCTCAGAGCCATTTAAGGAGATGGGACCTGAATAAACTAACACTACCAGAGGTTGTAGAGAGCTTCAGGGAGATTATCTGGGAACGATTGACAAGAATGGGGGAAAGAAATACAGTAGAAGAGGAATGGCTAACTTTGAGAGGTGAAATGTGAAGGCAGCAGAGGATCAAGTAGGTAAAAAGACGTGAGCTAATAGAAATCCTTGGGTAACGGAAGAGATAATGAATTTAATTGATCAAAGGATAAAATACAAAAAAGAAGTAAATGAAGCAGGCAAAAGGAAATACAAACGTCTCAAAAATGCGATCGACAGGAAGTGCAAAATGGCTACGCAGGGATGGCTACAGGACAAATGTAAAGATGTAGAGGCGTATATCACCAGGGGTAAGATAGATACTGCCTACAGGAAAATTAAAGAGATCTTTGGAGAAAAGAGAACCACTTGTATGAATATCAAGAGCTCAGGTGGAAACCAAGTTCTAAGCAAAGAAGGGAAAGCTGAAAGGTGGAATGAGTATACAGAGGGTCTATACAAGGGCGATGTACTTGAGGACAATATTATGGAAATGGAAGAGGACGTAGATGAAGATGAAATGGGAGATATGATACTGCGTGAACAGTTTGACAGGGCACTGAAAGACCTAAGTCGAAACAAGGCCCCGGGAGTAGACAACATGCCATTAAAACTAGACAGCTTTGGGAGAGCCAGCCCTGACGAAACTCTACCTTCTGGTGAGCAAGAGGTATGAGGCAGGCGAAATACCCTCAGACTTCAAGAAGAATATAATAATTCCAATCCCAAAGAAAGGTGTTTATAGATGTAAAAATTACCGAACTATCAGTTTAATAAGTCACAGCTGCAAAGTACTAACGCGAATTCTATACAGACGAATGGAAAAACTGGTAGAAACCGACCTCGAGGGAAGATCAGTTTGGACTCCGTAGAAATGTAGGAACACGTGAGGCAATACTGACCCTACGACTTATCTTAGAAGATACATTAAGAAAAAGCAAACCTACCAAAAAATGGTTCAAATGGCTCTGAGCACTATGGGACTTAACAGTTGAGATCATCATTAAACCTAACTAACCCAAGGACATCACACACATCCATGCCCGAGGCAGGATTCGAACCTGCGACCGTAGCGGTCACGCGGTTCCAGACTGAAGCGCCTAGAACCGCTCGGCCACTCTTTCCGGCGTAAACCTACCTTTCCAGCATTTGTAGACTTAGAGAAAGCTTTGGCAATGTTGACTGGACTACTCTCTTTGAAATTCTGAAGGTGGCAGGAGTAAAATACAGGGAGCGAAAGGCCATTCACGATTTGCACAGAAACCAGATGGCAGTTATAAGAGTCGAGGGGCATGAAAGAGAAGCAGTGGTTGGGAAGGGAGTGAGACAGGGTTGTAGCCTATCCCCGATATTATTCAATCTGTATATTGAGCAAGCAGTAAAGGAAACAAAAGAAAAATTCTGAGTAGGAATTTAGATCCATGGAGAAGAAATAAAAACTTTGAGGTTCGCCGATGACATTGTAATTTTGTCAGTGACAGCAAAGGACCTGGAAGAGCAGCCGAACGGAATGGATAGTGTCTTGAAAGGAGGATATAAGATGAACATCAACAAAAGCAAAACGAGGATAATGGAATGTACTCGGATTAGATCGGGTGATGCTGAGGGAATTAGATTAGGAAATGAGACGCTTAAAGTAGTAAATGAGTTTTGCTATTTGAGGAGAAGAATAACTGATGATGGTCGAAGTAGAGGGGCTATAAATGTAGACTGCCAATGCCAAGGAAAGCATTTTTGAAGAAGAGAAATTTGTTAACACTGAGTATAGACTTAAGTGTCAGGAAGTCGTTTCTGAAAGTATTTGTATGAAGTGTAGCCATGTATGAAGTGAAACATGGACGATAAATAGTTCAGACAAGAAGAGAATAGAAGCTTTCGAAGTGTGGTGCTACAAAAGGATGCTGAAGATTAGATGGGTAGATCACATAACTAATGAGGAGGTATTGAATAGAATTGGGGAGAAATTTGTGGCTAAAATTGAGTAGAAGAAGGGATCGGTTGGTAGGACATATTCTGAGGCATCATGAGATCATCAATTTAGTATTGGAGGGCAGCGTGGAGGGTAAAAATTGTAGAGGGAGACCAAGAGATGAAAACGCTAAGCATATTCAGAAGGATGTAGGTTGCAGCAGGTAATGGGAGATGAAGAAGCTTGTACAGGATAGAGCAGCATGGAGAGCTGCATCAAACCAGTCTCTGAACTGAAGACCACAACAACAACATACACTATGTGATCAAAAGTATCCGGACACCTAGCTGAAAATGACTTTCAGGTTCTTGGCGCCCTCCATCGGTAATGCTGGAATTCAGTATGATGTTGGCACATCCTTAGCCTTGATGACAGCTTCCACTCTCGCAGGCATACGTTCAATCAGTTGCTGGAAGGTTTCTTGTGGAATGGCAGCCCATTCTTCACGGAGTGCTGCACTGAGGAGAGGTATCGATGTTGGTCGGTGAGGCCTGGCACGAAGTCGGCGTTAGAAAACATCCCAAAGGTGTTCTATAGGATTCAGGTCACGACTCTGTGCAGGCCAGTCCATTACAGGAGTGTTATTGTCGTGTAACCACTTCGCTACAGGCCGTGCATTATGAGCAGGTGCTCGATCGTGTTGAAAGATGCAATCGCCATCCCCAAACTCCTCTTCAACAATGGGAAGCAAGAAGGTGCTCAAAACATCGATGTAGGCCTGTGCTGTGATAGTGCCACGCAAAACAATAAGGGATGCAAGCCTCCTCCATGAAAAACACGACCACACCATAACACCACCGCATCTGAATTTCACTGATGGCACCACACACGCTGCAGATGACGTTCACTGTGCATTCGCCATACCCACATCCTGCCATCGGATCGCCACATTGTGTACCGTGATTCGTCACTCCACTCGTTTTTCCTCTGTTCAATTGTCCAATGTTTACGCTCCTTACACCAAGCGAGGTGTCGATGGCATTTACCGGCGTTATTTGTGGATTTCTAAAATCATTGGGGGAAGTGGCAACAAAACGACTATTCACGTTGGTGTGTAGAATATATGAGTCTGGCGACATACCATCTGACTTTCGGAAAAGCGTCATCCACACAATTCCGAAGAAGGCAAGAGCTGACAAGTGCGAGAATTATCGCACAATCAGCTTAACAGCTCATGCATCGAAGCTGCTTACAACAATAATATACAGAACAATGGAAAAGAAAATTGAGAATGCGCTAGGTGACGATCAGTTTGGCTTTAGGAAAAGTAAAGGGACGAGAGAGGCAATTCTGACGTTACGGCTAATAATGGAAGCAAGGCTAAAGAAAAATCAGGACACTTTCATAGGATTTGTCGACCTGGAAAAAGCGTTCGACAACATAAAATGGTGCAAGCTGTTCGAGATTCTGAAAAAAGTAGGGGTAAGCTATAGGGAGAGACGGGTCATATACAATATGTACAACAACCAAGAGGGAATAACAAGAGTGGACGATCAAGAACGAAGTGCTCTTCAATCTGTACATCGAGGAAGCAATGATGGAAATAAAAGAAAGGTTCAGGAGTGGAATTAAAATACAAGGTGAAAGGATATCAATGACACGATTCGCTGATGACATTGCTATCCTGAGTGAAAGTGAAGAAGAATTAAATGATCTGCTGAACGGAATGAACAGTCTAATGAGTACACAGTATGGTTTGAGAGTAAATCGGAGAAAGACGAAGGTAATGAGAAGTAGTAGAAATGAGAACAGCGAGAAACTTAACATCAGGATTGATGGTCACGAAGTCAATGAAGTTAAGGAATTCTGCTACCTAGGCAGTAAAATAACCAATGACGGACGGAGCGAGGAGGACATCAAAAGCAGACTCGCTATGGCAAAAAAGGCATTTCTGGCCAAGAGAAGTCTACTAATATCAAATACCGGCCTTAATTTGAGGAAGAAATTTCTGAGGATGTACGTCTGGAGTACAGCATTGTATGATAGTGAAACATGGATTGTGGGAAAACCGGAACAGAAGAGAATCGAAGCATTTGAGATGTGGTGCTATAGACGAATGTTGAAAATTAGGTGGACTGATACGGTAAGGAAAGAGGAGGTTCTACGCAGTATCGGAGAGGAAAGGAATATGTGGAAAACATAAGGAGAAGGGATAGGATGATAGGACATCTGTTATGACTTCCATGGTACTAGAAGGAGCTGTAGAGGGCAAAAACTGTAGAGGAAGACAGAGATTGGAATACGTCAAGCAAATAATTGAGGACGTAGGTTGCAAGTGCTACTCTGAGATGAAGAGGTTAGCACAGGAAAGGAATTCGTGGCGGGCCGCATCAAACCAGTCAGTAGACTGATGACCAAAAAAAAAAAAAAAAAATGTGTGGCTTATGAGCAGCCGCTCGACCATGAAATCGAAGTTTACCCATCTCCCGCCTAACTGCCATAGTACTTGCGGTGGATCCTGATTCAGTTTGTAATTCCTGGATAGATGTCTGCCTATTACACTTTACGACCCTCTTCAGCTGTCGGCGGTCTCTGTCAGCCAACAGACGAGGTCGGCCAGTACGCTTTTGTGCTGTACGTGTCCCTTCACGTTTCCTCTTCACTATCACATCGGAAACAGTTGACCTAGGGGTGTTTAGGAGTGCGTAAATCTCGCGTACAGACGTATGTCACAATTGACACCCAATCACCTGATCACGTTCGAAGTCCGTGAGTTCTGCGGAGCGCCCCATTCTGCTCTCTAACGATGTCTAATGACTACTGAGGTCGCTGATATAGAGTACCTGGCAGTAGGTGGCAGCACAATGCACCTAATATGAAAAACGTATGTTTTCGGGGTTGTCCAGAAACTTTTGAACACACAGTGTATACACTCCTCGAAATGGAAAAAAGAACACATTGACACCGGTGTGTCAGACCCACCATACTTGCTCCGGACACTGCGAGAGGGCTGTACAAGCAATGATCACACGCACGGCACAGCGGACACACCAGGAACCGCGGTGTTGGCCGTCGAATGGCGCTAGCTGCGCAGCATTTGTGCACCGCCGCCGTCAGTGTCAGCCAGTTTGCCGTGGCATACGGAGCTCCATCGCAGTCTTTAACACTGGTAGCATGCCGCGACAGCGTGGACGTGAACCGTATGTGCAGTTGACGGACTTTGAGCGAGGGCGTATAGTGGGCATGCGGGAGGCCGGGTGGACGTACCGCCGAATTGCTCAACACGTGGGGCGTGAGGTCTCAACAGTACATCGATGTTGTCACCAGTGGTCGGCGGAAGGTGCACGTGCCCGTCGACCTGGGACCGGACAGCAGCGACGCACGGATGCACGCCAAGACCGTAGGATCCTACGCAGTGTCGTAGGGGACCGCACCGCCACTTCCCAGCAAATTAGGGACACTGTTGCTCCTGGGGTATCGGCGAAGACCATTCGCAACCGTCTCCATGAAGCTGGGCTACGGTCCCGCACACCGTTAGGCCGTCTTCCGCTCACGCCCCAACATCGTGCAGCCCGCCTCCAGTGGTGTCGCGACAGGCGTGAATGGAGGGACGAATGGAGACGTGTCGTCTTCAGCGACGAGAGTCGCTTCTGCCTTGGTGCCAATGATGCTCGTATGCGTGTTTGGCGCCGTGCAGGTGAGCGCCACAATCAGGACTGCATACGACCGAGGCACACAGGGCCAGCACCCGGCATCATGGTGTGGGGAGCGATCTCCTACACTGGCCGTACACCACTGGTGATCGTCGAGGGGACACTGAATAGTGCACGGTACATCCAAACCGTCATCGAACCCATCGTTCTACCATTCCTAGACCGGCAAGGGAACTTGCTGTTCCAACAGGACAATGCACGTCCGCATATATCCCGTGCCACCCAACGTGCTCTAGAAGGTGTAAGTCAACTACCCTGGCCAGCAAGATCTCCGGATCTGTCCCCCACTGAGCATGTTTGGGACTGGATGAAGCGTCGTCTCACGCGGTCTGCACGTCCAGCACGAACGCTGGTCCAACTGAGGCGCCAGGTGGAAATGGCATGGCAAGCCGTTCCACAGGACTACATCCAGCATCTCTACGATCGTCTCCATGGGAGAATAGCAGCCTGCATTGCTGCGAAAGTTGGATATACACTGTACGAGTGCCGACTTTGTGCATGCTCTGTTGCCTGTGTCTATGTGCCTGTGGTTCTGTCAGTGTGATCATGTGATGTATCTGACCCCAGGAATGTGTCAATAAAGTTTCCCCTTCCTGGGACAATGAATTCACGGTGTTCTTATTTCAATTTCCAGGAGTGTAATAATGAATAGACTTCATTTTCTGTTCATAAATTATAGGGTTGGCGCATAAGTTCATAGCGTTTTTCCGTAATTTTTATTAAACACAACATATATAAATGACAGAGACTTTAGTCATCAGCAGTATTTTCTTCTCTCATACCAATCTGCCAACGCTGGGGTAACTTTGCGATTCCGCAACTTGTAGAAATCAGGCGGTTTTAAGGAGAATAAGCTGTCGAGCCATGTTCGGAGTGCATTTTCATCCTGAAAGGAAGTTCCTTGAAGACTGTTCGATAGAGAGCCGAAAAGGCGAAAACCCAGAGTGCTGGATGAGGTAGATAAGGTGGGCGCACACTGCGTTCCCAACCCAACTCCTCTAAGTTTTTGTCAGTCTAACAGAACGCAGACACGGTGGAGTAGCATCGCTTCAGGCAGTCTTCCTGATCGTTGTTCTTAGACTGCGTCTGGAAAACGTCTCAGATGTTGACAATAAATGTCATCAGTGACGTTACACAATTCGTAGTACACCACCTCGTCGCCGTTCCACCAGATGCAAACTATTATCTTTTGTGGATGCGCGCAGGTCTTTATACGGTGAGTTGTTGCTTAGTTTGGGCTCAAGCATTCCCTTCTTTTCCTTATGTTAGTAAAAAGACACCATTTCTCGCTGCCACAACGATACAAGATAGGAGTGGTCGGTGTTGTTCTCGAGCCACTTGATGACGAGCAAGCACAGATGCACTTATCGTCACCCGCTGTTTTCTGTTGTTTTGGCTTAGAGCATGCGGTACTCACACTCCCAATTTTTGACTCTTCCTCCTTACACGCAAATGTCGCACAAGGGTGGAATGATCGCAGTGCATCACATTTGCCAGTTGTCGAGTACATTCGACGTGGATCATTGTGAATTAATGCGTTTAAACGATCTTCATCAAACCCTGAAGGTCCTCCTGAACGTGGCGAGTCACTATTGTGAAAACAGTCACTAATGTGGAAACGATCCTCCTTAAAACAAGAAAACCATTTTCTTGTCCTGCTCTGTCCGATGGCCTTATCCCCATACATGGCACAAACGTTTCTAGCTGCCTCCGCTGCTGTCATCGCTCTGCTGAACAAAGCAGACGAATATGTCAGAAATGTTCCCATTTCTCCACTCGGCACTACATTTTCTAGTGTCCTCAGCAGCACTCACTATCTCCAAGCAAAAAAATGACAATATGTCAACTCAAACAGCAACAGTGCACTATGGATAATAAATGACAGTCGATAATTAAACCCATAGCAACCGGAATACCAACATGCAAAACAAAAACGCGACGTACTTATGCACCAACCTAATATTAATAGAGCATTGTGTCATTGAAGTCAAGTTTAATAGCTGTGATGTTTTCTAAAGACAAGAAAGCCAAATTTGTCTGCTTTCATCTGTACTCGATCTTAGTTGTTTTACGGCCTTTAATTTCCTGAAATAGCGTTTTTAAGAAGCTGCGGTCAGTAAATATCCTCAATGCTATTTCACTGTTTAGAGAAGTATCTCGCAACCCATACTTTGCAAAAAAAAAAAAAATATGCGGGTTACCCAAATAGTAAACAATGTCAATGTTCTTCATTATCTCTTTCGCCTGTAACTTGAAAGCACCTAGTTCGATAACTGCCTCTGCTGCATCAATATTTCTGCTGTTTTTTTATATCAAAATCAGTTGCACATTTTTCAAGTTAACGTACAGACTTTTCATTTAAGACGTTTCCTGACGGGAAATTAATGTCAGACAAACAGTATGTAGTTCTGTTCTTGGCTTTTTCTGTCAGTTATTGCACCTATGGTGGGGGCCTGCCTCACCAGCCTTCAACGTGGCAATACTAGCTACACGATAAACATCCTTGATTTCGAATAAAATTCCACCACCAGCTACAGTTTTCTTTTTTCTACCTCAACCATAATGAACAGACTGTCTTAGCACATAATATAAATGAAATTATCCTGCAAGAAAAGAAAAAAGTAAAACAACGCTTAAGTGCAAATTTTGATGAACACGAAGTGTTGAAGCATTGACTCAATGAATATAATGCCACTGTAGTGAAGGCAGATACAGGATCTCTACTATTGTGTTTTACAAAAATGATTACACTGGGAAGACAATACTTTCATCATGGTTCAGGATGACGATATCTGATATGTACAGCTTTCATATTGCTTAGAATATTTGATATTGTACTTACGATCTTTTCCAGTTAGGTTTGTTCTTTTTTGTGAAACTAATGGTTGTTTTCATTATAAATCTTTCATAGAAATTCTGTGTTTTAGAAGTTATATTACTTTGGACAAAGTGGTGTTTCTTTTTAAGCAGTTCAAGCTTTTTCATATGTTTATCAGCTAAAGCAATTCAAACTTCCGTGCAAAAGACTGTAACATATTCGTCCATGTAATTAATTTCTGATATATGTAGTTACCACAAGACGCAGGTGGTAAAGATATCAGTTAAGTTCTTCTTTCTGTCTATGTCGTAGATTAACTTCTGCACATAATCAGGCTATCTCAAATTTTCTCCTGATTATTTTGGCTTCTTGGGAATGACATTTCTTCATGATGTAGTTTGGGATTACCATTTTACGTTAAAGTTGAGGTTGCAGGTCAGGTCAGTTTTGTTAGCTTAAGTTTCATGCTTTTAAATGAATACACTGTCCTTAGTGCCTGGCTTCATAAAAATGATTTAATTTTATCGATTGCTGCCATTGTTGCAGTCATGGCTGTATTACTTCCACAAAATAAAAAACAAACTGCTCTCAGCCAGATGCTTGATCTGACTGCATAATTTTTCAAATTGCTAAGACTCTAAATTTTTTTCTCAGAAAACGTCACTGAACTGAACGTGATCCAACCAGTAAATTCTAGAAAAAATTTAAGATATTGCTTAATAAGTGCACCTTTCCACTATTCTATAAACAAATAGAAGGTTGTACATTGACGAGCACCACTGCACTCAAATACAGAGCTCAACCAAAAATCAACATACATAACTCTACAGTTAGGCCAATTGTTAACTCTAAAAATGCACCAGCATTCAAACTTTCCAACTATTAAATAGTACACTCCGTGAATTTTACACTTTTGAAACCACATTTTCAATAAAATACATATGAGCTAACAACTCTACCCAAAGACGTAAAAGTTCCTAAACAAGCTAGATGTGCCTCATCTGACATTATTAACCTCCCCAAAAACGTATCTGTCTAAGAAGTTCAACGACTTTGACAAATCTCAGTAGACACAGGCTAAGTGACATTCACAACAGATAACTGTGCACCACAACGAAAATGATGGCAGGAAAACCTAATCTACTTGAACAATTAGAAATAACATTCTTGTTGTTGTTGTTGTGGTCTTCAGTCCAGAGAGTGGTTTGATGCAGCTCTTCATGCTACTCTGTCAGAAATAACGTTAAACAAAGAAAAACCTTGATAAAACGTGTTAAATGAACAGAGTTTAATAGCCACAGTTTTCTCAGTAATTTTAAAATTTTATTCTTTCCTGAAGAAACAAATGTTCAGTAGTGCAATCATTTTACAACACAGTCACATCTGAAATTCACACAAGTAATTGCTTTACGGCTTTTATGTATAACTAATATTGTAACATTTTATCATCTTCTTTGAAACAACGGCACCTGTGTATATGTAGACACGTAGCATTTTCGCTTTTTGATGTTCTGTGACTTGTTTTGAACTGTGTTCGCAAATGTTCCATAGGGGTTTAACTCTCCACAGTGTACATACAAATCATGTAACCACTACCTGAAACACTAGGTAAATTTTAATGTCTTAGTTTTGTTAAAACTTGTATTCACAAAGCGCCACTTCGTAATTATACTTGTGTAATCCTAAAAAGACAAGTATTAACCTAAATTTGAGAAATTATGTAATCAGCCAACTAAAGATGAGCCCCAGTTTTCAAAAGACATCGTGCAGAGAAATAAATCCTTCATGGAGATCACTCAATATTTTCCGCTGCTCACGTCCTTTATATACCCCACTAATGCATTGTGTTGGTCGTTCTAAATGTCACACAGACTTTCATCTCCAGTCATTTATATACCTGCCGATGATGTATCAGCGCGCAAAGTTGCATTGACAAGAACCACAACAAATGGGCACTTCACTTTCTTTGTCAGGGATTATGGTTTCAGATGGCATACTACAATATGTCCAAATGAATCAAGTGAATAAAATATGTGAAGCAGAATTTATGCGGCTGCATTCCCGAAATTTAATGGAGCATGTGCTTAACAATTTGCTCTTCAATAATACCGACAAAAATGTAGATAAAATGCATCCTACAGTTCACTTTCCGATGGAGGTGATGATTCTTGCTTATTTCTTTGAAATGGTGGCTTTCTATTTTTTTTCCCCCTTATATTTTTGACATGGATCAAAATTTAAAATTGGTGATACATCATCTTGTTTTAGTTTTCACCTAATACCAGACGTCTCAGTGTTAAAACATTAACCGAAAAATATTTACCTCATGCCTTTGTTCGATATTTTGGTTAAAAATGATTTCCTCTTCAGGAAGCACCTGAAACATTCATTCATACTTGATCAGCAGGATAACTGCATATTCTTAAAAAGAAATTTATTCACATCTATTCACTAACGACATCACTCCTTAACTGCAGTCTATAATTTAATGACTTCATCCCAGAAAGTATTATAGTAAAATACGGTACTTCTAAATCAGTCTTATCTCTGGAACAAAATATAGCTTCATATCAAATATTTTCTGCGTAAACAAACCCTGCACAAGACTTTACCACTGTTCTTGTGGTCTTCATTCTGAATCTGTCTTGATGCAGCCCTCCGCGCTAGGGAACGCTGTATGGGTCTGTTCATCTCTGCATAATTACTGCAACTCACATCCATTTTAACACGCTTGTGGTATTCGAGCCTTGGTCTCCCTCTGCAATTTTTACCCCTGCACTTCCTTGCACTGCCAAACGGACGATACTTTGTTGCTGCAGGAAGTGTTCTTTCAGTCAAGTTATGCCATAACTATCTTCCTTCGCCTATTCGATTGGGCACTTCCTGATTACTTACTGGATCTACCCATCTACTCTTCAGCATTCTTCTGTAATGCCACAGTTCAGAAGCTTCTATTCTTCTCTGAACTGTTTATTGTCCACATTTAATTTCTATACAGGTTTAACCTCCAGACAATACGTGCTAACACTTAAATTTACATTTCATGTTAACAAATTTCTCTTTTTCAGAAATGCTTTTCTTGCTGTTGCCAGTTTGCATTTTATAACCTCTCTGACTTGGGCAATTATCAGTTACTTTGTTGCTCAAATAGTAAAACACATCAACTACCTTCATGTCACATACTACATTTAGTAGATGGCACTAAAAAGCAGTAGATGAAGTTTGCAACTTGGGCGACAAAATATCTGATAATGGGACATTACATTTAAAACTTTCATCCGGAAACATATAAGAAAATTATTATTTACAGGTCATCTGCAGCTGGTATCTTCTGATCAGCTAATCGAGATATTTGTTTCAGTATAACGAAGTGGCCTGACCCATTTGTAACCTAAAGACACTGAACACCCCATGAATAATGAGGTATAACTCATCCAAAAAAATAAAGTACAATACAATACAACTGCAGAAGACCTCAATGCTGTTGCATATTTTATCTGCAAACGTATGGTAGGGTGACTTCAGGAGCAGTAAGGAGATTTATCAAAAGAATTGTATGGTCTGATGTTTTGCAATACGTCCTAGACAATGAATAATATAAACATGTATGATATTTTTGACAGGCGAACGTAGTAGCATCACCCCTTCGTGTGGTATAGATGTAGGTTCAAAGTTTATTGCAAGCGCAGAGAATCGTTATGAGTACATCCGGAGTGCAATGCATGTGTAGTTATTGATCTTGTTTCAACAAATGGTGAAGGGAGAGGGAGGAGTGGTGGGCAGAAACAAGGATGTCTGTACTATAAAGTAGTATCTCTGCAGTAGCTTCAGAACTATGTCATATTGGTACTCATATCATGTACTTTGGTACATCAAATCAGCAGCCAATGCAATCAAATATTTGCGCCATCTTGTATTTACTTTCGGTCATGGATCAGCTTCAAACCTTTCATTTATAATATGTAAAGGAGAGCTTCTCATGGAGTAGGTAGTATGTACAGAGATTTTAGACACTAAAAAAACTTTTGTAATCTATGTAATCACAAAAACTTTATTTTTTATGACACAAATGTAAAATTTTGATAAACTATGTAATCACAAAACTCTGTTATATTTTAGGACGTGAATGTAAGACTTGCCAAGAAACCAGTCCTACCGTCGGACGACGGCCTCAGCCTCGGAACTAGTGATGGTACACTAAAGTTATTTCTAGAAATCCTGTGACTGGCTGCAATATTACACACAGTGTAATTTACGGATCAGCTGCAGCGTTCTCTAACCATAATGGATAAAATAAAGAAAAAAAAGTTTTTCTAATGTCAGAAAATCAGTGTCATGTCTAAGACATTACATGACCAACAACAGCTTTTTCTTTTTCTTCAACCTTCGGTCGATTTCCCACCTAAGCTTTCTTGTGACGCTTTGTAAAATCACCATTATGGTGATATCTCTTGTTGCCATGATGTGATTCTGCTGCGTTGCTGGCTCAGATGTCCAGCTCATTAAGGGTGTCACAATAACTTCCATGTTTGCTGCTACACTATTAGCGACCCTCCTGTCACTGGAATTCCTGCTGAATATTAACTCTGTCTCTAGCCCTGCCAGGGAAGATATTGAAATATTTCTATCTGCTCCAAGTACACTATTCTGCTGTGCTACAGAACTGATTCTCGATAGTCACGGAATATGAAGTGTAAGAAAAATCTCTGTACACAGAGGAATTAAGCTTTAATTGTATATATGGTGGCGGTGGAGGATCAAAATGGTGTCTGTTCTATGGGACATGTCTGACAGACACCACATATATAACTAAGGTGAGGATGGCCGATGGTCTCTTCAGTGCAGATGCACACCAAACTCGGACTCTTACGGTAATCGGTGACATGCCGAGGGTAGTGAAGACGGTGGGCAAGGGGCACTAAACCAGTAGTGTGTGGATAAGTTGAGAACTGAGGTCAGATGGGAGGCCATGCTGTTGCAATGACGGATGGTGTAGTGGGCAGCGCATCTGCCTAGTAAACAGGAGTAGTAAACAGGAGTCCTGTTTCGAGTTTCGGCCCAGCACAAATTTTCAACTTTTCCCATTGATTTAAGGGGGAATGACAGAGTGACAGACGAAAATATTGCTAAAATCCAGGACTTTTTTTTCTCTGTATTGGATTGTAGTAGACAAAGGAGGTTTGCTGCAATGAATAAAGCATACGTTGAAATTTTTATTACTATTTTTATTGAAAAATATTAATATCTTCACTGTTTAATTTGGATTTTCCCGAGGCAGCCCTGAAAGAAAGTAGATCGATGGTTGTGTTTATCTAAAACATCAGATTAACATATCACCATGATCCTTACAGGTATAATTTTAATTCGTAGTCGGGATTTGCAAACAAAAAGTTTTCCGCGAAATTATAGATCTTTGGAAAAAAAAATGACCATTTTTGGACCCCTCTATTTTGGCCGAAAGAATACTAAATATCAAAAACATAGTTATGAGAAAAACGAGTTAAAAGTTCGACAAGTATGTATCATATAAAAAAAGGGACAAAGCCTTAAATTTACGGAATATCATAGACACTGGTCCATAACAACGATTTCCCCAGCTACTGAATGACCACTTTCTGTTATTTTGACCTGATAAATCCTTATTTTCGCTCTCAAAGCAGTTTTCATTGCTGAGCACGTGTAGCGATGCAAGGGGTATTTGTTATTAAAGCCAGTAAATTACTCAACGGACAGTATTTTTCAGTACAGGTATTTAGTTCATTCCAAGCAAGTATCGATTCGTGAGTCATCGTCTAGACATGAGTCGACTGTAATCTGAATCCGTTTTAGCAAACTAATAGTTTCTCTCAGGTGATGAAATTTTATTTATTAAGAAATATAAGTTCTTGAAGTCTTTTCAGAATGGGACATGTTTAATTAGTAATTGTATGTTGTGATTTATCCGTTTAATATGAAGGTGTTTTGAATTTTGTATGCATGAAGAAAGTGTGAATTTATATGCTGTGAATTTTATTTTGTGATTTTGACCCGAATGGAGACAAATCCAGTTTTTCATTCAGACTCTGCGTGAGACAGACACATCATGTTACTACAAAAGAGTCGTTTAGCTCATAAGGGAAACTGGAACCTGCATGCTCGATTTGAAATACGTTACATGCTAGAGCGTGATCGAGCTGTCCAGTAAATCACCTGCAAACGCGCTTGGACTTAATGCACTAAGTTTGAGATTACTTTTGAGATAAGTGATTATTTTGACCGAAAGTTTATTCAAAATATTGAGGTTCTGTTTTAATTGAGACACATATCACCTTGTTGATCATGTTGCTTAGAAACAGTGTAATGCAGATCAGTTAATTCATTAGAACGAATTGCGACGTAAAATTCCAATAAACCAGCGGTTTCAAAAGTTAAATTACTAACTGTTGTGTAACTTCATTGGTATTACATTTCACGAACGCTGTCCTTATTGAGAAGTGAATATTAATTGCGAGTAGATTAAATGGACAGATTATTAGTCGGAAATGAATTCTCCCACAGCAAATTGTACCACACCACTACAGAACTCGTGGTATTGTGTCTCTTCACAAGAGATCTCAAGAATCCGGGATAAACAAGAAAAGAAGACTAAAGAAGAGGCATCGGTAAAACAATGTCGCTGGTGTCTCTATCTTCACAGAACCGGCGCTTTTTATTGCCGATTTTGATTTGAAGAGCATTTGTCACATGCATAATGCAGTATGGCCCACACTGAATAGGCATACGGCTATATTTGAAGCAATGTTGACAATTTCGTTTCAGCTGCATGTTACTTTCGGAGCGTATCTCCAAATGAGAAAAGTGAAAGTCTATTACGCTTTCGAAAGATTGGTAACCATTTGAACCATTAGAATCAGCCGTTAACATCTCATGGACGGAACGAAGGGAGCCTGAGCGCCGAATCGGTTCTCTAACGCCGAGCCGTGCCTTGTATGCTCGGCGTCAAAAGTTCACAGAATCGTTACTTTATGGAGTTCATGCATAATATATTGGGGAATAATTCTTCAATGTATATGTATTCCAATTCAGTAATAAAAAATTTTTCAATTTTTTCGACCGTCACCCTGTCGTCCCCCCTTAAGTCAGTGCCCTTTAATTCCTTTGTGTCCTGATTTATAGTGACTGCAGGATCAAAATCGTGTCTCGTACATGTCCAAAAGTACAGACATCACATATAAGAATCTCTGTCGTTAAGAGTTTCTGATATCAAGGAACATTACATGTCATTTATTTGCCCAGTATAATGCCTTTAACCAAGAAAACAAGTATGAGGGCCACTTTTTTTAAGCTCAGATCAGTCGTGAAGTTAAAGCCATACTGAAAATCCGGTAAAGTTTTATGCATATATATATTGTGCAGCTTGTCTAGTATGTCTGTCTGTTGCGTCACGTCACAGTTGACAATATTCCGAGTGCACAGCGAGCATGTAAAGATGCCTAGAAAATGGTGTCTCCTGCCAAGTATGAAGTCCTGTTGAGTGTTAGCGCCTGCTTTCATGCAGCCCACATAACGTAGCTGTCATGCATTTCCATCTCTGTGACAATTCTTCGCCGCACACTGCTGGGACAACGGAAATCCTCCTTCAGCGTTTCCGATTGGATGTGTTTGATCACCCACCAAACAACCCCGATTTGGCTTCCGCTGATTTTCATCTTGTCGCTCACATGGACCGCTAGCTATGAGGTCAGCATGTTGCCACAGACGAGCTGCAGACCACCACAAGGAATTAGAGGAAACGCCTTCTATGACGAGGGTATAAGAATGTTGATACCACGCTAAGACAAATATCTACTTCAGAGTGACGACTATGTTGAGAAGTTGCTGGAAGGTGTAGCTAAATTTTGCAAATAATACATTTTTTATTTCCACTCTCTTTTCTTTTTCGAAATCGAAGGTTGAAAAAAATAGCAGTTGTAGGTCATGTATTGTCTTAGACACGACACTGATTTTCTAACATAGAACACCCTTTTTTTCTTTATTTTATCAATTATGGTTAGAGAACGCTGCAGCTGATCCGTAAATTACACTGTGTATAATATTGCAGCCAGTCACAAGATTTCTAGAAATAACTTTATTGTACCATTACTAGTTCCGGGCCCAAAGCTGTCGTATGACATTAGGACTGATTTCTTGGCAAGTCTTACATTTGTGTCCTAAAATATAACAGAGTGTTTGTGATTACATAGTTTACCAAAGATTTTACATTTGTGTCATAAAAAATTAAAAAGTTTTTTGATTACATAATTACAAAAGGTTTTCTATTGTTTAAAATCTCTGTACATATTATCTACTTCACGAGAAGCTCTCCTTTACATATTATAAGTGAAAGGTTTGAAGCTGATCCATGACCAAAACTAAATACAAGATGTCGCAAATATTTGCTTGTATCGGCTGCTGATTTGATGCGCCAAAGTACATGATATGAGTACCAGTATGACATAGTTCTGAAGCTACTGCAAATATACTACTTTGTAGTGGAGACATTTTAACGTTATCCATTTAGTTATTTAGGTTCGGAACCTACCAGCAATAGGCAGTGAAGAATATTTTCTCCATCAATTAGGTACTGTTTCTATCATTTCAAAGTAGTATAAGATTTGTGTGAAATTTTGGAGGCACATTTGGTTTCTTAATTCTACATGGTTATTCAGGATGCAATCCGGGTTACTGTGAATGTGGTTGTATACTTCTAATTCTTCTAACAAACTCATTTGTACTCCTTTTTCAACAAAATACAAAATTCCCAAGTTTACTTCGATGCTTATCTCTGCATTTCCGGCTTGGTCCTAGTGAGCAGCAAAAGCTGATTTATTTAGGTTATTGAGCCTGAGAGCATCCGTGTGTTCTCAGTACTGTACATTGAAACTCCTCCCAATTTGGCCAATGTAAAATATGGGGCACACAGAACAAATTAGGTATAAATGCCAGACTTGTAGTAAACCTCATTCTTTACATTCAAGTTATGTACAATTTTGTCTTTCATTTTGTTGTTTGTGGAAACACCAATTTCGATGTTTTTAGCATGGGATAAGTTTGCAGTGACAGCTTACCTCTGAATGGTACACATTTTGTTCTTTTTATAAAATTAGATTTTCATCTTGCTTGGAAGTCTTAAATCAATGTATATATGTAACGATTTGAGAGTTTTAATGTGGCTACCCACCCTTGTTTCTGCCCACCACCTTCCCCCTATCCCTTCACCCTTTGTTGAAACAAGAGCAATGACTACACATATATTGCACTCCACATGTACTCATAACGATTCTCTACACTTGCAATAAACTTTGAACCTACATGTATACCATACAAAGGGGTGATGCTACTATGTTTGCCTGTCAAAAATATCATAGTTATTTATATTATTCATTGTCTAGGAAGTATTGCAAAACATCAGACCATACATTGCTTTTGATAAATCTCCTTACTGCTCCTCAAGTCACCATACCATACGTTTGTAGATAAAATATCTAAGAGCATTGAGGTCTTCTGCAGTTGTATTGTATTGTACTTCATTTTTTTCGGATGAGTTATACCTCATTATTCATGAGGTGTTCGGTGTCCTTAGGCCACAAATGGGTCAGGCCATGGCGTCGTTATACTGAAACAAATATCTCGGTTAGCTGATCGGAGGATACCAGCTGCGGATGGCCTGTAAATAATAATTTTCTTATATGTTTTCACTTGAAAGTTTGTAATTGTAATATGCCATTATCAGATATTTTTCCACCCAAGTTGCAAACTTCATCTACTGCTTTTTAGTGCCATCTACTAAACGTAGTATATGACACTGAAGGTAGTTGATGAGTTTTCCTAATTGAGCAACAAAGTAATTGATGATTGTCAAAGTCAGAGAGGATATAAAATGCAAACTGGCAACAGCAAGAAAAGCATTTCTGAAACAGAGAAATTTGTTAACATGGAATGTAAATTCCTTGGGAGTTTCATCATGAGAGTGTGCCACTGCTGTGCTCACCTCTGTTCCTGAGTCAGACTGTGAAGCTAATGGGCTCTCTCCTGACAGAAGGCCACAGCACTTCTCTGCACCACTTTATGTACTATGAGCAGAACTGGTAGGAAACTTCTCTGTGTGGAGTCTACATCAGAGCCAGGGGTGGCCTGGTTATCATCTCCAGAACGCTGTTAGTTCTCCTGCAAAGGGCCGATGATGATGCATGTTGTCTCCTTGGGACAATGGGCTAGTGATGATATTGCTGCTGATGCCATTGACCCAGCCACTGCCGCCATGGCTGTGAGCCACACCTTGGTCAGCACATACCAGGCAGAATGACACTGCTTGCACTCCCATTAGCACTGGCTGCCCAGACATCGGTTTTGCAACAGATGTATTTTGTGGACAGTAAATGTTTAATGTTGTAATTCTGTTTTAATAATGACTTCAGGCGTCAGACAGGCGTCTACGCTCTGAGTTGGCGTACCTATTTCCTTGAGCGGTGCTACATTGACCATGGTGCTCAGAGCCACTTGAACCACTTGTTACTGTAAGATGGTTTCCAACATCTGAGGTGTAGCTGTCTCCAGCATCACAACTGCAGACTCACCCAGTAGTCTAATACTATGGGTTGGTGAATGCGTCTTTGGTTGGCCTTTTTTTGTGTGTTACATCCATGGATGTTAAGTGGAACATTGGATGCAATATGAAAGTAACCTCTGTGAAGCCATAGAAGCCTGCTGATCTGTTACAATTTAAGCCCTTCAGTCTTGAATCATTTTGAAAATATTCTTCCACTTGTTCCTGTATATATGACTCATTTATTGCATATTTGAGGAAACAGAAATTTGTCCTAATTGGCTTAAGCAATTAAAAATTGTCAAAGAAATTGGATCTAAGGGTCTGAAAGATAGTAGAGGATGCAAAAAAGTCAACAGTTACATTGTACAGCATTGTTTATTGTGGAACATCTATCCCAAAGGGAAATTTATATTTAATATACGAATCAATACATAATATCAGTATTTTCAACTACTGATATTACTATATGAAGTACAATAAGTAAGATGAATATACACAGAAAAGAAAAAGTTTCCCTCGCATTTCCTATGAAAAGCCACAAGCAATTGGCATCCTTTTTTAGGAGAAGGTGTTTTTACATCAACCTTCTTCTTTGTATTCATTGGCAACTGGGAGATCAGCATCATGAAATGAAGCTTCCTCCAGTGCACCTTCTGTGAATACTTCCTGTGTGATAAACACATCCTCTTTTGCTCCTGTTTTTTTTTCACATCCTGTCTTTGTATCTTGGCAAACAGCAGCTGGAATGTTGTCAAGATTATTTTCGTCATAAGACCTATCAATATCAATATCAGAAATATCTCATTATAAAAAGTCCAGGATCTCCTTGACATGATCTGGATTTGTTATATCATACAACTTTCTGTGCTCTATAAACAAAACCGAATTTTAGAAAACTACCACATGTGCTACTGAAGAAAATGACGTAAAATACCACACTAATTACAGGACAATCTCCCCAAAATAATTGACAACCTCATGTTGTTTGTTATGAAGCAAACTTTTTGAGAGTTGTTTCCCATTAGAACGTTCTAAATGGGGTACTAACAGTAAAAGGCAGCCTAGGTGGCAGACTAGTGGGATAAGGATATCATGTAGAACAAAGTGGGCATTATATCAAAATGTTAGAAGTAGTCACAATCAAGCTACAGTAGCTCATTACAAAAAAAAAAAAAAAAACTGAAATGTGCTTAAAATGTTAATAGGAATGCAAAGAGTATGCGGTACACAAATAGAATAGCTAATTCAGAGGCTAAAATAAAAATCATATGGTCAGTTGTGAAGGAAGTATCTGGTCAGCTGCACAAGGTTGACAATATAAAGCCAGCTCGTAGTAAAAATATTTCTGTTGTTGATAAATCATATATATGTGTGCAGGATTTAACAATCATTTTCTGAGCATTTCTGGTCAATTAATTAAAAATTTAATTTCTACAGGAAACCATATAACTTTCTTGGCAAATTCCTTTCAAAGATTGATGTCTGAAATACTCCTCTGTGATACAGACAAGGGGATATTGAGTGAATAATTAAATCACTGAAGACTAAGGACACTCATGGATATGATGGAGTGCCTAGGCAGAATAGTAAAGTACTTTTCTGCACATGCTAGCCCCATATTTACCCATATTTGTTATCTGTCCTTTAGAAATGGTCAGTTTCCTGAACTCTTAAAGTAGTCAGTAGTAAAGCCGCTTTATTAAAAGGGAGAAAGGAATAGTGTAGATAATTTTAGACCTGTTTCTATGCCATCAGTGTTTGCTAAAGTTATTGAAAAGGCTGTGTATGTAAGGATAATTGATCATTTTATGTCACAAATTTGCTGTCAAATGTAGAGTTTGTCTTTCAAAGTCTTTTAATAACTGGAAATCCTATATTTTCTTTTCTCTGTGAGGCACTGTATGGATTAAACAAAATGTTTCGAACGCTAGGCATATTTTTTGATTCAGCTAAGGCGTTTGTTTGCGTTGATCACAAAATATTACTCCAGAAGTTGGAACATTACGGAATATGGGGAGTAGCTCACAACTGGTTTATCTCTTACTTCAGCAACAGGCAGCAAAAGGTCATTATTCACAGTGTTGAGAATTGCTAAATGTGGGATCTGAGGAGAGTACGATCACATGGGGAGTGCCCCAGGGATCAGTCTTGGGGCCACTCCTGTTCCTTATTTATATAAATGATATGCCCTCTAGTATTATGGGTAGCTCTAAAATGTTTCCATTTGTTAATGACACTAGCTTGGTAGTAAAGGATGCTGTGTGCAACATTGGCTCTGTCTCAAATAGTGCCATTTATAATATAAGTTCATGGCTTGTAGAAAATAAACTAACACTAACAGTAAGATTCAGTTTTTACAGTTTCTAACACACAGTTCAACAAAACTCTACATTTTAATTTCACAGAATGGGAACATAATTAGTGAAACTGAACAGTTAAAATTTCTAGGTGTTCAGATAGATAGTAAACTTTTGTGGAAAGCCCACTTTCAGGATCTTGTTCAAAGACTCAATGCTGCCATTTTTACTATTCGCATGGTGTATGAAGTGAGTGATCGTTCGACACGAAAATTAGTCTACTTCGCTTATTTTCATTCGCGTATGTCGCATGGTATTAATTTTGGGGTAACTCTTCCCATTCTAAAAAGATATTTTTGGCTCAGAAAAGGGCAGTTCAGGCAATAAGTGGTGTAAGTTCGCGAACCTCTTGTCAACCCCTTTTCACTAGTGTTGGTATTTTGACATTGGCCTCTCAATATATATATATATTCTTTACTGTCATTTCTTGTTAACAATATCAACTTATTCCCAAGAATAAGCTCCCTTCACTCAGTTAATACTCGGCAGAAATCAAACCTGCATTTGTATCGGACATCCTTAACTATCGCGCAGTAAGGTGTGCAGTACACTGCTGCCTCCATTTTCAATAAGCTACCACAAGAATTCAAAAATCGTAGCAGTAATCCGCGAGCTTTAAAATCGAAACTTAAGAGTTTCCTCATGGGTCACTCCCTTTATCCTGTTGAGGAGTTCCTTGAAAAATTAAGCTGATTCTTGTTGTATTGTTGTATTGTTGTATTGTTGATTGCGTTTACTTCAACTCATTGACTGACTTTTTTGGGTTGATAAACATTTTATTTTTATCTGTTATTACTTTTATGTTGTAATTTCATGTACTGACACATTCCATGACCTTGGAGATTTGCTCCTCAATTTGGTCCTACGGAACTTGATGTGTAAACAAATAAATAAACTGAATGCAAGTAATGAGAGAGGAGTGGACAGAAAACAACCCTTATCTCATAGCGCTTACTGCATCTTACTAGATAAAGAATATTGCAATTAAGTCCTAATGTCCAGAATTTGCAGAATTTGGGACAACGTCATTTATTCCCACTACAGGTCAAGTATATTAGTAGTCTCATGTCTCTCACCAAAAACTCAATCTTTACAGATGGTTCGTTCCCATTATACTGTTTTTGAGCACCAGAAATTATGCATATTGCAGCAATTAATACGTAAAAACGACTTATGTGCAGCAGTCCGCAATGAGTTCTTCATCCTCACTGTTTTACGACATATTACACATTCCAGCACTAAATGACAGTAAGAAAGACGGAAATGAAAGCAACAGATATCCATTAAACAGGGCACTGCGTGTCAATTGTAAAGGATATCATTTACTGTTACAAAATGTCTAAAAAGTCGGTGCCGAATAATTTGGACGCCATGTCTGAAAGGGTTAAAAGAGCTTTGGGGAGTGGTACTTACGGCCTGTTTGATGCAGTTATTGCAGTTTACCTGGGCATTAGTTGCCATGTATAAAGGCAATCACATGTAGAAGCTTTAGCCAAAAAACATAGCAATGATTTGAATCTTACTGGGCCATGATTAAGCATAAAGATTAGTCTTGTAATGTTTCTGGTTGTTCACTTGCAGAAATAATAGCACATAATTTGTGTATTTGCAGATGGAGGCTACAAAAATACTGCAAAAAACATATGGCCTTGATGCACGAAACAGTTGAGCTTTTGAAGTGGCAAGTAGCTTCATTGTCAGAAAGTAATGTCAAATTACAGAAACAGGTACACACTAATAGTGGTCAAGCATAATCCGAGTCAGTAGAGGCAAAAATCTTATTGAAAGTACCTATGCATTCTGTAGTCTAACGACTCATTTTTCAGGAAAATCAGCTGACAATGCATGTGTATTTATTGATGATTTGAAGTCTGCCACTGGATTTAGTCATTGGTTGGACGAGACTTGCCTGCATATGACTAGGTTACAGTTGATTGATAATGTGAAGTCATATATCTCGCACCATGAGGGATTAAATAAACCACAGACATTTCAATAGCTAGTTAAAGTACTTTTCCAGCAGTACAA
Organism: Schistocerca americana; assembly: GCF_021461395.2. Taxonomy (NCBI): domain Eukaryota; kingdom Metazoa; phylum Arthropoda; class Insecta; order Orthoptera; family Acrididae; genus Schistocerca; species Schistocerca americana. The sequence goes on along the minus strand of NC_060122.1, from coordinate 743,473,658 downwards.
CAAGCAGAACAGTGTGGCGTGCCTTCAGAGAACTGCTTAATGGTTTTTTGCAAAAGTCCAATGAATCAGCCAGCCGGTGTGGCCGAGCGGTTCTAGGCGCATCAGTCTGGAATCGCGTGACCGCTACAGTCGCAGGTTCGAATCCTACCTCGGGCATGGATGTGTGTGATGTCCTTAGGTTAGCTATTTTTAAGTAGTTCTAAGTTGTAGGGGACTGATGACCTCAGATTTTAAGTCCCATAGTGCTCAGCGCCATTTGAACCATTTTTACAATGACTCAGATAGGACTACAAATATTAATGTGCAGAACTATGCAGTGATGCAGCATGCAGGAACAGAGTTATTCTGCTGTGGATCGAGGACAGTGGATTATATGTGTTTCTGCGGGACTCCCAGATGCCATACTGAGCAGGTCGGAATGGACAGTCAGTAATTTCCCACTGCTATCAGAGGTGCTATTCAACTTGAGAAAATCAGAAAACCAACAGTAGTTGGGCAAAAGGGATATGAGTGTAGTTTTGATATCAAATTGATATGCAACTTAATTAAATTAATGCCATAACCCCTTAACCTATTGTTATGCTAACTGATTTATAACACTCTGGGGTTACCTATTATTATGCTAATTGACTCCCTGGGGGTAACCCATTCATCTGAGAAGCCCCCAGCCCTCACCTATCCCCTCCTCCACTTCCCCCCACCATCACCCCTCTGGAAAAAGGGACACTTTTTCTTTGTCACCCCTCTCCATTTCAGATCAGAGCCACTTCTCACCACGTGGGAAATCCCTCAGCTCTCCTCTCCCCTACTTACACCTCCTCTCCCCCAATTCCCCTCCCCCTCCCCCCATTATGTGTCCTCCTTTCCCAAGGATGTAAGGAATTATCTTTATTTATTTACTTTATTTATTTTTTAGAGTGTTATCCTGCTGTTGGATTGTCCTACAGCTGCCTCCAAACACACCTGTCCTCTGCCCCCACTTTCCACTGTCTACCAGCCCCCACTTCTTCCAATCACATATTAGCCACAAATTTTGAATAAGGACTGCTCTAGTCCACAGTATAGCCACCATAGGGGGCTCAAAACGGTCCTACAGCCACCCTCATCCACCCTCAATTAACGCTGCACGTGTGTATGTTCACCCTGCTGTGTGCCCTAGTCGGCAATACCACTCGAAACTGGCAGGACATTGCTAAAATGATAACTGTAACAATCCTATAAAATGGTCTACGCATCGAAAAACGCTTTGTAATTGGCCTGACCATAGCTATATATCGCGGAAAAAACTCTGAACAACACACAGAAAAATTTCGAAGAAGAAGAAAGCGCTTGTTCTTGGTGAGAAACGGTTCATCTGCACTACCCTATCAAATTAATTGTTTAACAATTAATTGTTTAACAATTTACAGGAGTCAAATAGATGTCTTAAAGCACTTACTACCACTCTACAATGATTCTTCTTGATAATAAAACAAATTTTCAGCGTTTGATAATCAGACATACATTTTGAAAATCAACTAATTACATTTCACTCGTCGTAGCACTAACTATATCTGAGGTCTTGTATGTATCAGCGTTTGAGAACACAAGCACCTTCCTCCAGCGCGTTGCCTGACTCACCACCACCACATCGTTTTTACTTAAATATATCTAGCGAGAATAGCCTCCCAATTGCAGACACTCACGACCGCAAAGTGCACGCCATTCATAGACTGCCAGGATAGGCTCACACATGCATCAGCCACGCAGGCAGTTGTGGGCACATCTCCAACTACACCAGACTCTCAGAGGCTGGGGAGACTGTCACCATGACCACCAAGCAGTCAACAGATCAATTTACAGTAGGTGGCGGGGGGGGGGGGGGGGGGGAGAGATAATAGTCCAGAGCAAACACTCGCCGTATTGAATCTTCTGACACAACACAAACGTCCACTTCTGTCACTGCTCAACCTGCTTAATGGTTAATGGTTACTTCACTGAAATGAAACTTCCTGGCAGATTAAAACTGTGTGCCCGACCGAGACTCGAACTCGGGACCTTTGCATTTCGCGGGCAAGCGCTCTACCATCTGAACTAACCAAGCACGACTCACGCCCGGTCCTCGCAGCTTTACTTCTGCCAATATCTCGTCTCCTACCTTCCAAACTTTACAGAAGCTCTCCTGCGAACCTTGCAGAACTAGCACTCCTGAAAGAAAGGATACTGCAGAGACATGGCTTAGCCACAGCCCGGGGGATGTTTCCAGAATGAGATTTTCACTCTGCAGCGGAGTGTGCGCTGAAATGAAACTTCCTGGCAGATTAAAAGGTCTCGAGTTCGAATCTCGGTCGGGCACACAGTTTTAATCTGCCAGGAAGTTTCATTTCAGCGCACACTCCGCTGCAGAGTAAAAATCTCATTCTGGTTACTTCACTATTCATCCACCCAGAGGGCGTCAGCGCCGGGACTTGTCCCCACAGCGCCAGCCAAGAGCCGATAGATCGGAGAATTTTTTTTTTAACTAACCAGTCATCACCGGCTAAGACGCGGCTTTCGGTCGGCCAAGACCCTGTGCCCGCCCCTCCCGTTAGTTGCAGCACGCTGCAAGACAAGCAGGCGTGGCTTCAACGTGTAGTTCTAATGCAGTTCCACTACCAACATAGACTCACTAGTTTAAAAAGTCCACTTCACCCAAACTGAGACAGGGATGTTATTTTGTCCATACACTTCGAATGTCTCATGCAAAAAGCAGATTCCTCCCTTTTATACGAGTTATTTTCGAAGACTGGAGCATACATGCGTTTTTACATCACTAAAATGTCTTTACATACAAAGGTATGTCATAGACTCTATACTTCCTCTAAGTATCCTCTCATCGGGTAGCAAAATCTGTTCTTATCAACTTAATATCTGTTACGTCCTGCGTCACGCGACTAGAATATTAAACTAATTTTTGGCTAATAATGGAGTTCTAAGAGCGTGTCCTACCCCTCTCACAGTAGGGCTATGCCTCATCACTTTCAAATTCTCTTAAAGTAGACAAATGCCTCCTCACCTACGCAGTCTCTTATGGTATCAACACAGAGGAACTGCAAATATCAGGTTTATACTACGTATCGCTTTATGAATTCGTTAATAAAAAGACTAAAATTTCATTAAGAGATCTCGCCGCAACGAGAAAAATCCTGATTACTGCTCCAGCTAGCGAATCATATTTCTCTTCCGAAATTCCTTCACCAGGGAAGACGAATGGAATATTCCAGAATTTGTAACACGAACAGCTGCTAGCATTTCTTAGAAGTAGATACCTTATGGGTTGCGAAGCAACTCAAATCGCTTGATACGGGCAAGTCTTCAGGTCCAGATTGTATACCGATTAGGTTCCTTTCAGATTACGCTGATAAAATTACTCCCTACTTAGCAATCATATACAACCGCTCGCTCACCGATAGATCTGTACCTACAGATTGGAAAATTGCGCAGGTCGCACCAGTGTTTAAGAAGGGTAGTAGGAGTAATCCATCGAACTACAGACCTATATCATTGACATCGTTTTGCAGTAGGGTTTTGGAGCATATACCGTATTCAAACATTATGAATCACCTCGAAGGGAACGATCTATTGATACGTAATCAGCATGGTTTCAGAAAACATCGTTCTTGTGCAAGGCAGCTAGCTCTTTATTTGCACGAAGTAATGGCCGCTATCTACAGGGGATCTCAAGTTGATTCCGTATTTCTGGATTTCCGGAAAGCTTTTGACACCGTTCCTCACAAGCGACTTCTAATCAAGCTGCGGGCCTATGGGGTATCATCTCAGTTGTGCGACTGGATTCGTGATTTCCTGTCAGGAAGGCCGCAGTTCGTAGTAATAGACGACAAATCATCGATTAAAACTGAAGTGATATCAGGTGTTCCCCAGGGACGCGTCCAGGGACCTCTGCTGTTCCTGATCTATATAAATGACCTGGGTGACAATCTGAGCAGTTCTCTTAGGTTGTTCGCAGATGATGCTGTAATTTACCGTCTAGTAAGGTCATCCGAAGACCAGTATCAATTGCAAAGCGATTTAGAAAAGTTTGCTATATGGTGTGGCAGGTGGCAGTTGACGCTAAATAACGAAAAGTGTGAGGTGATCCACATGAGTTCCAAAAGAAATCCGTTGGAATTCGATTACTCGATAAATAGTACAATTCTCAAGGCTGTCAATTCAACTAAGTACCTGGGTGTTAAAATCACGAACAACTTCAATTGGAAAGACCACATAGATAATATTGTGGGGAAGGCGAGCCAAAGGTTGCGTTTCATTGGCAGGACACTTAGAAGATATAACAAGTCCACTAAAGAGACAGCTTACACTACACTCGTTCGTCCTCAGAATATTGCTGCGCGGTGTGGGATCCTTACCAGGTGGGATTGACGGAGGACATCGAAAGGGTGCAAAAAAGGGCAGCTCGTTTTGTATTATCACGTAATAGGGGAGAGAGTGTGGCAGATATGATACGCGAATTGGGATGGAAGTCATTAAAGCAAAGACGTTTTTCGTCGTGGTGAGATCTATTTTCGAAATTTCAGTCACCAACTTTCTCTTCCGAATGCGAAAATATTTTGTTGAGCCCAACCTACATAGGTAGGAATGATCATCAAAATAAAATAAGAGAAATCAGAGCTCCAACAGAAAGGTTTAGGTGTTCGTTTTTCCCGCGCGCTGTTCGGGAGTGGAATGGTAGAGAGATAGTATGATTGTTGTTCGATGAACCCTCTGCCAAGCACTTAAATGTGAATTGCAGAGTAGTCATGTAGATGTAGATGATACTCTCGTCCTCACTTCCACCCACCCAGCGGCATGTCATTGATACCACAGTGATTGAATAACGAATTAAATTGATTGTGATAGTCCCTTTGCAAGGTGAGCGTGCATTCGGACTACACTCTCCAAGTAACCTTTACAGATGCTTCTGTGACGTCTCCTTGGGGCTTCCCACAGGGTAGCTAGTCATCCTCCGATTCGGAATAGGTGGTTACCACTCCAGCTCGCAAATCATGACAATTGTACTCTCGCCCACACTTTCACTCACCTGGCGGCACGTCATTTATATCAAATTTATTGACTGATTAATGAAATTGATCATGAGAGCCCCTTTGCATAGTGAGTAATTTTTTTTTTTCTTGCAGTCGGATTACACTCGACAAGTAACCTTTACAGATGGTTCCGTAATGTCTCTGTGGCTCGTTCGACAGGCTATGTAGTCATTTCCTCCAGTACCTAAATGGGTCATCCACTAGTTAAAGATATTCAACGCTAATCACGTTCCGTCTGCTGGATGCCTTGTCAAGCTGGTAGAAGCAAGTAAGTTAGAATCCCAGTATACTGCCTCCAGATCCTACTCCGGACAAACTGCTGTTGAATCCACCTTCAGAAACCACTCTGGACACATCGCAGGTGAATTCGCCTTTGAACCCTGTCCTGGCTATAATGTATGATGTATCCACCTCCGAACCCAATCCCAGCCATAACACTTGGTGAATCCACTTTCGAACCCTATCCCAGATGTAACGCATGGTTGATCCATCTATGAGCTCTATCCCAGTCCTATCCTGAAACTACCTTGTGCCATGAGCCCCCCCCCCCCCCCCCCCACATGAAATTGATACGCATATACAGAAAAATAGCGCAACTGCGCTAGGTGCTGACAACTGTACTACATTTACAAGCAATTTTAGAATAACTGGCGAAAAGTGACATCATGATCACTTGAGCAGAAGTGACGAAGTTGGTAAAATTGCGAAAATTGGCACAACACAAGTACAAATTGAGGGAAAATAGGACAAAACGAAGGAAAATTGTGGGAGAATGAGAGAGTGCTTACATGTTTACTTGGTGCAGGAAAGTTCTTGCACATGGGGACGAGTGTGTAACAGCAAGAGGAATATGAGAAAAGTTGACACCGCAGCACGGGAACCATGGAAAGAGTAACTGATCATAGACACGGATATGACTGGTGGAACAGATTCTTTAATGTGGATGACGAACAAATGTAGAGCAACAAATTTAAATCCCAGATCACAAAGTTATTGGCAGTCACTTTATAGATTTTTATGAAGTGTCTGTACGTATGACTGCAATACATTTTATGTCATACACAACTGCGTATGCTGGGTGTGACTTAGAGTGTTGTCTACCTTCAACTGTTAACAGCAAACCTCTCCATACAACAGTCAGCAGATGACTTCTAATGCATGTCCACCAAACCTATTTCGGCACGCTCCTCTGGACGAACGCAGGTGTATGAGAAGTATTTCATTTCACTGCCACATCTTGGACACAAATAGCCTTCAGTTTCCTAACTGCAGTGATTCTAAATCAGTGGCAGGGGTTTGTGAGGTACTGCAATCCCCGTATATGCATTTGCTTGACATTTGTTATGTGAGGAAAAGACTGTGTTCTGTTCATGAAGCTACTGTTGCTATGTGTTTGTCTATTTCCGCACAAGATGTAGTTTTTTCATGCCTTTTCCGTTGCTAATGATCATTTTATAGGACTGATGCGAGGATAGCTTAATTTCTGAACCATAATCTGACACGAACAGTAGTGACTACACACCTCCAGAAAGCTATGCAGTGCACGTATCATAGGAACCTATGTTTTTTTTCCTTTGGTGTAGAAGGTAGTAGTTTTATAATCTTAAAGAGTCTCTCCATAGTGAGTGGGATAGAAAACTTTTAGGGTGATTGTATGAGAGGTGTTGGAAACATATTTTCTGCCATGGAGTATTCACACCATTGCATTCCATGCGACCAATACGAGGTGCATTCAAGTTCTAAGGCCTCCGATTTTTTTTCTAATTAACTATTCACCCGAAATCGATGAAACTGGCGTTATTTCTCGACGTAATCGCCCTGCAGACATACACATTTTTCACAACGCTGACGCCATGATTCCATGGCAGCGGCGAAGGCTTCTTTAGGAGTCTGTTTTGACCATTGGAAAATCGCTGAGGCAATAGCAGCATGGGTGGTGAATGTGCGGCCACGAAGAGTGTGTTTCATCGTTGGAAATAGCCAAAAGTCACTAGGAGCCAGGTCAGGTGAGTAGGGAGCATGAGGAATCACTTCAAAGTTGTTATCACGAAGAAACTGTTGGAGTGGCCGAGTGGTTCTAAGCGCTACAGTCTGGAACCACGCGACCGCTACGGTCGCAGGTTCGAATCCTGCCTCGGGCATGGATGTGTGTGATGTCCTTAGGTTAGTTAGGTTTAAGTAGTTCTAAGTTCTAGGGGATTGATGATCTTAGAGGTTAAGTCCCATAGTGCTCAGAGCTATTTGAAGAAACTGTTGCGTAACGTTAGCTCGATGTGCGGGTGCGTTGTCTTGATGAAACAGCACACGCGCAGCCCTTCCCAGACGTTTTTGTTGCTGTGCAAGAAGGAATTTGTTCTTCAAAACTTTTTCCTAGGATGCACCTGTTACCTTAGTGCCCTTTGGAACGCAATGGGTAAGTATTACGCCCTTGCTGTCCCAGAACATGGACACCATCATTTTTTCAGCACTGGCGGTTACCCGAAATTTTTTTGGTGGCGGTGAATCTGTGTGCTTCCATTGAGCTGACTGGCGCTTTGTTTCTGGATTGAAAAATGGCATCCACGTCTCATCTATTGTCACAACCCTCGAAAAGAAAGTCCCATTCATGCTGTAATTGCGTGTCAATATTGCTTGGCAACATGCCACACGGGCAGCCATGTGGTCGTCCATCAGCATTCGTGGCACCCACCTGGATGACACTTTTCGCATTTTCAGGTCGTCATGCAGGATTGTGTGCACAGAACCCACAGAAATGCCAACTCTGGAGGCGATCTGTTCAACAGTCATTCGGCGATCCCCCAAAACAATTCTCTCCACTTTCTCGATCATGTCGTCAGACCGGCTTGTGCGAGCCTGAGGTTGTTTCAGTTTGTTGTCACACGATGTTCTGCCTTCATTAAACTGTTGCACCCACGAACGCACTTTCGACACATCCATAACTCCATTACCACATGTCTCCTTCAACTGTCGATGAATTTCAATTGGTTTCACACCACGCAAATTCAGAAAACGAATGATTGCACGCTGTTCAAGTAAGGAAAACGTCGCCATTTTAAGTATTTAAAACAGTTCTCATTCTTGCCGCTGGCGGTAAAATTCCATCTGCCGTACGGTGCTGCCATCTCAGGGACGTATTGACAATGAACGCGGCCTCATTTTAAAACAATGCGCATGTTTCTGTCTCTTTCCAGTCTGGAGAAAAAAAATCGGAGGCCTTAGAACTTGAATGCACCTCGTACATCGGAAACCACGCAGTCTTAACATTATAGCATGTTTAAGTGCAGAATCATGTAGCCTTAGGAGTCTGTGTTTATGTTCTATGATCATTTCTCTCTTTCCAAGATCTTTGTATGGAATCCAAACACTACAAGAATACCACAGAATTGAAAGCACAAGTGATTTGTGTAAAATATTTCCGTCTCTTTCTGTCTGGAGCTTTATTATGCATAGACCATATGTTTCTTCTGCTTCTTAACCGTCTGTTGTATCCCCAAATGGTTCAAATGGCTCTGAGCACTATGGGACTTAACATCTATGGTCATCAGTCTGTTGTATCCCCACAACATTCTCAAATGTATCAGGTTAGTATCTACTGTACACCAATAAGGAGTGCTAACCTCCTCAGCATGCATGCATCTAGAGAAATCGTGTGTAATTGCTTGGGAGACGTGAATAAGACTGGTACAGAACAGTGTTCACAGAACATACGACACTAGACTGAGAATACCGGTCTATATCACAAGCACCAGTCGGTTGTGCAAGTTTTTTTATTTCTGAAAGCAAAAGAACAAAGTGTTATTGATTATATGGAACTCAGCTCATTCTGTTCCTTCATGAGATGTTGTCATCGTCCTCCGACATTATTACCAAGGAGAGTCCCTTTCCTTTCAGTGCAAATACCGAGTGTCGTCAAAATATGAAAACTGATTAACTATTTACTCCCAGTTTTGTTTGTTTGTTAATAACCAGTTCCAGTCTAAATTTTGCAGTCTCACTAACTGTGGTTCTTGTATTGCATAACACTGACTCAACTTATTGGCAATTTTTAGTATTAACTTCACTCAAAGTAACGTAAAATTTCGCTGGTAAAACTAATAACTGAAGGCACAGCACAAATTAAGCGTGTGCAATTTCATTTAATCTGCATTTAACTTAGCGAGTGACTTCTGCTGGCTTGGTACGTGTTTTTTTTTTTTTTTTTTTTTTTTTTTTTTTTTTTTTTTTTTTTTTTTTTGGTTGAAATTAAATCAGTTGCTCATGCGCTTAAAGTAAAGTCAATACAATCTTTCCAAATTTTCCATTATGTTACGCTTAGGTTACTGAAAGTCATTTTTTTATGTAGCAAAGTTTCCGTTACAGTCAGTCATTTATGTACCCAGCAGTTTCATTATCTTTGCTGTCAAAATTTAGTATTTCAGACTAACTAACAGCAAACTCTGTTCTTTCTGATTCATTTATTTTCTCGTGAACTGTTGTGTTGTCTCTCCAGTGATAATTTACTCAGTTTTATTTGGCATTACCTTTCTTAGGTTTCTGGCTATTAATTGTCCTACTTGAATTAGCCGGTTTTTTGCTAATTAGTATTTTTGTATTATATATTACGTGGTACCCTGCCCCCCCCTTTCCCCCGTGTGGTTCGTGAGCGACTGCACTAAATTCCACCCATTTTAAAATTATTATCAGTATTTAGATTACATTTAGAACAGATTCTCCCTTCAGATGGGTCTGTTCTACACTTTCCTCCTAGCAATTGGTATCGATAGCCTTGCTCATTGTAAAATCTCATTAGGCATAAGGGATAATGGTCATCTGCATGGAAATCTAACAGGCCGTTTAGGAACGATGAGGTTACACGCTAGTGACAGTACAGTATTAATTTGATATTGTTCTGCGCACAAATTTTGAATTGTGGAGATTCGTAGCGAATTAAACTCTTTCTCTACGGATAAAGTCGCTCACGCAGGTCAATAGTTAGTGGCGGAAATAAGCCAAAAAAATTTCTAAATTTGCATTAAACAGTAAAACAAGCAACATGATGAACATAAATGACACTGGTAGTTTGATCGTGCTGCACTGGGTACCACCGATAGAACAAGAGGGAACGCTGGCAGCGGAACCCATTGTCGAAGAACCGGCGGCTAGCGTCACAGACGATACCGCTGAAACATAGGAACTGAGAAAAATGGAATTCCTAGCATTTGCAGATGTTACGGAATTCGGAAAAAAGTCAAAACCAAATACATTGATGGAGGATAAGAGGAAACCATTAAGGAAGAAGCAAAATCAGCAATTACGAGATCCTGATAGAAACGGGCCTGTCGTACTTTATCAGGGAAACCATTAGTCGCGGCGGATTGGGGACCATCGGGCCTGGGAAGACCTTGGCGGCCCAGAAGAAAGCCTAGGCAAAGTCGCTATGATAGATCCGTATGGCTCAATCGGCGATGGGAGAATGTGCAAGAAGACAGAGCTAGTAACGCAACCACGGTAACAAGAACTTGTAATGTTGTTGCATTAATTTGTTCTGATTGCGGTGCTGGTATTCAAGACCATGAAAGTGAGTTAAAAGATGTGAGCTATCTGAGGAAATTAACCTTGCATTACTGCGCAACTGTTTCACCAGGTATTCAGTCTAGCTTACCAAATTCCCAACCAGACTAACATTAATTATAATCTTTTAGTACTCATCTTACGATAACCAGTGATTATATATATATATATATAAAGACAATTCAAATAAAAAGAAATCAATCAGTTTATATTTGGACATTTATTTTAACATTGCTCATTGTTCCGTTAAAATTTCAGCATATCAAACTTGATTCATAACTAAACTGGTGCCTTATTTAGGATTGTGAAAACGTGAGTTTGTAATCTTATGGAACACATCAAATAGGGAGCCAAGATTGGGAGACTACATACAACACTGCATTCATAAAATAACACACGAAGAACGTTGAAACATATGCAAGAGGAAATTAACCACAACCAACCGATTCAATTTTCACCCAAAGAAGTTACGTTCGTAGCACAATCCTGTCCGTCATGTAATTACCACACACTAGTATACCAAATTCATACTAACTCTCTGTGAAATCTTCCCAAAAACAATAGCTGAGGGCTACTTTGATGCTTACACCACATGCTTCACGTGGTCAACTTGGTTTACACAAAGAGTGTAACTCCACAATAATTTTGATAATTAAAATAAATTACATCGAAACGCAATTTATAAAAGAAAAACCTCGAACTGGTTACTATAGTCTTACTATTAACCCGATGGGTCAAACAATTGTATAAGCACGTGGTACTGGTCTCACAAAGTACACTCCACGTGGGTTGAACATAAAGAAAAGTTGCTGTATTGAAAAATATTGTCAAGACGAGATGTTATAATCTCACGCACATTCGCATTTAAGATTGATTGATCTTAGTTAGAGTTTCTGATCAACACATGGTTCCACTTTACTCACAAAGTAGTGACAAAGCAACTACCGGAAGATATTCTGAACTTCACACTCGAATTACACAGTGTTGCAATTTAAGATAACATTAGATATTTTAGAGCTAAACCTGAAATAAAGGTGATTAAATTTTCAGTTAGGCTGAACTTACGAATTCCATTGTCCTACGGACTTAGCAGACACGCACTTAGCCGGAGATATTACCGCTTCAGACGCTCGCCGCAGACAGACTGACCTGGGCCCCTACCGAGCATGCTTAACAGATACAAACGGAAGTGACCAGAGAGGCAGCTTCCTATACCAATATGACAAGGGCCGGACAGGACCATACAAATAATAGAAACCTCTCTGCTTTTAGAAAGCATAGCTACCTGTTCCGACGTTGGTCCTACTGTTCTCTAGCAGACAGGCTTGTCTGCTGCCATCAAACATGCAACTAGAAACACATTTGTTCATTCATCCTCTCACACAGAATGGAAGGGGGATGACAGTGTCTTATCATATACAGTATATAAAATTAAGCGGATGTAGGTTCCATATGAGACTGTGTGAAATGAATTACATATAAACTGTATTTTAAAGTGTAGTAGTGTGACAGATCGTTCTTGTTTATGTGTAAAAGTAACATGTTTCACTGCTCAGTCTCCTCCCAGATAGTCAGAAACACCACAGTAAATTTAGAAGAGGATTTTATGCCGTAAATGACAACAGATTTAAGAAATTAACATGAAAGAAATCCAACAGAGACCTTTCAAACTGAAGTTGTAATTCCAGTCGACAAAGCGATCACTGTTCATAATAATGATGAAAATAGAGTACCGGTCATTAAGGACGAGGCGGCCACTGTTCAAGCAACAGCGGTACCGCAGGTTCCAATACACAGTAATTCGCCGGCGGAATTAATGAAGCCGATATCGGATAAAGCTTCCATTACCGTGCAGGGCAACGCGGAATGCGAGGGGGTGTAGCTAGGTCAGTTCGGTAGGATATACGACGAACTGAAGAATTATAGAGAATTGTACAGGAAGTGTGCTAATGTGGAGAGTGGACAATATTTGACGCTTCTTAACTCGCATGAAGTCAGCGTTTACGATGAAACGGAAAGCTTTGTACTGAAGAGGCAGGCTTGTCCAAATGTTGTAATAATTGAAGTAACCAACCCCAACGGCGCTGGCCCTAAAGAAAACCGAGGTGAAATTTCTGGAGAGAGGCAAGACGAGTTTGCCGATGATCATGGGGTACGACTGATTGAAATCCATGTAGATTACAAGAACTACAAGGTTAAGGGTGACGTCATACAGTCAGATGATAGTGATGTGGGTTCCATGAGCTTGGGAGAAGAATTAGAGGCAGAAACAGAGCACATTTCTCCAAGAAATTTGGAAGATGGTAACCATCTTTCCGAAGAAAATTTACCTGACTTGACAGCGAATTGTTGGTAATAACAGGTTCGTTAATCGAAAAAATTGATAGAAAGGTTACAGTGTTGAGGTCAAAACGGCTTCAACAACCGCAGAAAAGGCAGATACAAATTAAGAAAGCCCAAGGACAGAAAATTAAAAAACTACCAGATAAACTGCTATCGGTATCACAGCTGGATGGATTTTTCTGGAGTCATCTTGATGTTGATGAGGACTGGTTATGGGAAAATCAAGAACAAGCCACAAGTAAGTGAAGATAAATAATAGTGCCTGTTCACATGTACGGCCTACAAATTCACGTTTTAATTGATACTGGGGCACAGCTAAGTGCTATGCCTAGAACAATTTTCGATTTGTTAAAGGAAAGGCCAGGAATGGTATTAATGCCCGTATTGGGAGTTAAAATAATCGGTGCTACTGGGAAGAGTAGCAGACCTATATCCCATCAAATATTTATCCGTTTCGAAATTCAAGGAGAACAGTTTGAACACGAGTTTATCGTCGTGCCAGATTTTAGCACCGAGCTAATAATATGCTTAGCTTGTTTTCTGAAATACCAAATGGTAATTGACTGCAACAATAAAACAATGAGGTGCATTTCAAAAGATAAGACCGAAATTAGTGTGAGTTGTAATGAAACAGGTGACGTGAGTAGTCAATACCAACTTATTCGCATTGTTATTTGCGCTGACGAGAATGGTTTCGGCAGAAATATGGAATACTACAGAATGGGGAATGTAAATGTTGACAATAATTTGGAAGACAAGTCAGGGTATTGTGGACGATGTACCAAATGCTACAACTGAACATAAAGGAGAAATGTATAACATAATTATGAGAAATATAAACGTGTTTTCGAATAAACCAGGGTTTGATACTGGATATCAGTGCAGATTAAATGTGATGCCCCACAAACCGACGTGGTACCGCTATCCGAAAAGGAGGCCACACAACAAGAAATTGATCGAATACTGCAATGAAATGTTGTAGAGAGGAGTACCAGTCCCTGTAACAATCCCTTGATCGTGGTAGGAAAAAAAGATAGAAGTTTCAGAATCCTGATAGATGCCATACACTCAATAAAGTCGTTCAATGTGACATGGATAGACCAGAAAGTGTGGAGGGCACACTGCAAAGATTTCGTAATGTACAGTCATGCTCAAAAGTACCCGAACGACCTGAATTGCATTTCGCCTGATTCGCATGCAACCCACATAACGCAGCTGTCTAGCAGGTCCTCTAATCGCTCCTTGTTACTGTCGTTTGACTATTGAAAATGGTTCCAACAAGCCACCACTAGAAAACACTACTCTGTATCGCAATAACTCTAGATGTAAAGTAATACTACGATACTACAAATAGCAGGGAACACCTTATCACAGGTAAGACTGTCCTTAAGGTTTGTAAGCTCACATTTATCACAATAAATGACATACCTGAGATGTCACCACCCTCATTATTACCTCAGATAGGTAACGCACGTAGTAAGTTCGTCGTATTCATGATTTCCTCTTCAAAGTAACTTACCGTACTTATTATTTAACACAAAATGACATTAAAAATTTAAGTTATTCACGAGCAGCTAGTTGAGTATATGTGCAGGTATGAACTTCAAATGACACGACGAACCGTCTCGTTCTGCACATGGATTCAAACCCAGGTCATGCAGACTAAGCAAAGATTTCGTGACTGACGGAAACTAACAGTCATTCCTGATTAGGCATACACAGAGTGATATACCTCGATTTTAGACAGTATCAGTTAGCAAATACCAACTTTTAATTACATAACGCAAACATTTTTAACAGACCCGAATTCCTACCCGGCACCTATTGTCCCTGTTAACGAACTACGAGAGATGTTAAATATTGCTTCTTAACAAGTAACTTACTTGAAATTCCGGGAGGTAAAGTTTTGTGTTGGACAGGGATTCGAACCCAGAACCTAATCGGATAGATATCGAAGCACAATCAACTGTGACATATCGCATTTTCTCGGCAGTAGCTAGGTGTTTAAAAATGAAATGACGAGACGAAACGTTAATTTTTTCCTTCCCAGGACTCCAACCCGGCACCTATCGCTGTTGTATTCTAGAGAAAACGAACGTTAAATATGGGCTAGTTGCACCAGCAGCGACATGTGAGCATGTTTGAACTAGAAATAATATGACGAAGAGTTAAGTGCTGACTGGGAATAGAGCCCCACACACATCGTTAATGACTACAAACAAAGATACGTCAGCTACCTCATTTTTCTCCACCAGCAGCTCGGAATAACATCTTGAACTTACAGTGATCTCGCATATAGTTCTGTCTCACTGGGAGTAAAAAACGTCAAATATCGTCAATGTTGACAACGAATGAAAGTACATTCAAAATCGAAATTATTATCCACCAGCAGATAGGTTATAATACATAATGAAATCTTTAGTGCCGGGCCACAAATCGAACCCATTCACGCGCAATATGTGGAGATGTTGAGGTATTAGCAGTTTTGAACAAACAACAAATTGTAGCCGAGCTGTATTGTCACGAAGGGAATAAATCCCGCGCTAAGGGCGGTCTGAGTTGCATTCTCAGTTCAGAACCAATTTTATCGACATACAGAAGCTCAGATAAAAGATGGAATAAGTGTCCTGTGAGCCTACACTGCGTTTGTTTCGTCACTAGAAATAAATAACTAGTGTAAGAAAGGTTGCTGGTGATAGTGTTTCTACACGTCGCCACTCCAGACTTTATTGTGGCTCAACCTAACGTCTACTTGTTAGAGAAAGAATGTCATTTTTAATGTGAATTCCAGACCACAATGCCATTATATTTTCTTCACTTGGTGTAGCCAGAAGAGAATGGAATCTGTCTATCCCTATCTAAAATCACAGACCAAAGTTGAAATCGAACCCAGAACATAGATATATGAACCTCTCATCAGCCCAACAGACCACCAAATCCTCTTCTCAGTGGCTCATTTTTATATCATGACGCCGTTGTGCCAGACTGGCTGAGAATTCTGACACATAGGCACCCTGTATCAATTTGCAGCACGTTCAGTAAACTCATTTACTTGGTTGACCGAATCACCATGAACTAGCTGCCTCGGCTACCCAGTGCATACATTCAACTTTATTTTGTAATCACCAAAATAAAATCACGTAACTGCCACCAACACAGAACTGCCAACAGTGTAGTTTGCAGCAATTTAAATAGGAAGTGTTCATCTCCACTTGAGCTACTCTATTGCGCTATCTGTTTGTTGAAAACGTCGTGCAGTGCAAAAGAAAAGGTATAACTGTTTGTCTCTCATAAATATTGAGCTGGCCATATGCATTATCCCACAGCGCTGTGGAATGCAGAAGTTCTAGAAGAATTGTTCTGACTTCTGGAAGTGTTATAGCTACGTGTCGGCTAGTAGCGTAATGGTAAGTATCGCGCACGGTAGATTCACTGCTATATTTTTTTAAACGCAATTTTGCTGTCTACTGAAGTTATCAATTTAATGGAACTTGTAACATAATTCCCTTCACTTCTCAACCCAAAATAGTCGTATGTGGAAAAAAGGCTAACTTCTGCGACATTTTGTTCTTTTCAGGCTTAATAGACGGCTAGGCAGCAGATGCATCTCGAAGCTTTTGTATTATGTCTGGGGAGAGCGCATCGTGCCAAAATACGTCGGAAAAGTATTTTCTAAATTAGCTGTCGTCTGGTAGTGGCATTTTATTCTTCTTCAAACCTTGTTTGAGAGCTTTAACTCGGAACAATCATGCATGTAATCAATAAACTGCATGTGCATTTTTAGACTGTTATAGATTACGTCAGAAAATTCGCATATATCGTTGATGATTAATTTCTCTCTCATGTTTACTATTGTTTTAACAACATTAAAGGACACCTTACGAAAATAGTGAACTGTATTATAAAAAATGAAATAAAACTACCCACGATAACCTTACGACGAAAGTCTGATTTAATAAAACTGAGTATCTGTACACAAGCGTGCCTCTACCATCACTAATTGGTAAAATACTACTCACTTAGATTTTATTTGGGTCTGTGTTTAATTGGTATGCTCTGTCATACTCAAGATGTATGCAGATATGGCATTTCATAAAAAAAGTTATGTATTCCTAGAAACCCCAAATTTGCTTGTCAGCAGCGGAAAGAGGCGTTACCTGTTGTGCAGCATTGTAAGTTTTTCACCATGAGCCGAAAGTTTTTTCTTGATATTTCCTGAGCGATGTTTGATCTGACTGCTTGTAGCTCTTTCACAGAAGGGATAAAAACGCTACACTTAGTGAGACTGGAACTGCGAACCATAACAGACGCTTTTTCACAGGTCAGCACTTTACCACAGAGCTGACGAAGAAGTGTTAGTCTGGGATACCACTTACGAAACCAATAGTTGCATTGCATACACACAGAAATTACTGTTACAGTGTACTTATGGAGCCCAATGAGTGAATTGCGTATTTTCCGGTGAGAAAGAGCACTGGCAAACAGTCTTCGCTACATTAGGTTACTTAATATGGTGTCACTCTGAGCTAGAATTTTTGGTCAGCGACTAAGTGTAAGGTCAATGTATCGGATGCGAGTTTTGCAACTGTGAAATACTTTCCTACATTATAGAAGCGAATATTAAATTTGAACTAATATTGCCGAAATTTTGTACTTGGATACTTAGAATGTAAACCTTTCTGTTTGTTGCAAAGGAAAACAATTGATTTTCTAAAACATTGTCTGTCATACACAACTTGAAACAGGTTGTGTCGATCAAATCATATGGAAGAACTGACAGCGACGTATATCGGAAGGCAGTAAGATCTCTTGCCTTTTGGTTTGGCAGTACTCGATAGCCATTTCTAGGCGCAAGTAAATGAAGGAAGGGAGCGCGTTTTTGTTATCAAGTAACCTCTCCATCAACTACTTTAGTTTTAATGCAATCTACGAGTAATTGCTGATGTTTGATATTAACATGAAAAGGATTCCGTAGACAGGGAAAGAACCGTGTTGGCTTCGCATCTCCGTCACAGAACTTCACATCATGCACTTCATCTTTAAATGCATGCACACTTTATTACTTCAGAATAGAGGTATATCAGATATCTTTCATGGTTAATTAACAGGGACGAAAGGGTCTTGACAGAAGTCCCGGTTTATTACAAAAATTGTCGTCTTTTACTTTCAAGTTTAGATTTGGTTACTGGTATTGGCAAAAACTAAGGTAATTCATGACTTCATGGCTAGTCATCAATATGATATGATTAGATAAGATTACATTAGATTAATTCTTGTTTCATAGATCATGAACACGATATTTCGTAATGATATGGAACGTGTCGTTTTAATGAAAGATTTCTTTACATACCATGATTCAATTTCTTTACAATTTTTTACTCTCTCTCTCTCTCTCTCTCTCTCTCTCTCTCTCTCTCTCTCTCTCTCTCTGTCACACACACACACACACACACACACACACACACACACACACATTCGTTTTTATTTTTATTTGTTTGTTGTGCTCGACTATCGGCGAGGCATGAAAACGTCAGTGAATGAATTTCTTAGTTTTGAGTACACTTACGAAAGAAATATAAAAACAACTATGAGAGTTAGTGATTTATGATGCTTAGTTTGCAGTCAGTTCTGAGTATTATTAGTAACTACGCTCCAGTCCCTAAACCTATTACAGAAATGCGAATCAGACGCATTACGTATTCCAAGCCATTGCAGCCGCGACTTGGAGACACCATCTATGGTCACTTCCCAACCCGCTGTAAGATCACATCGGTTCGTCTTCTTCCCGCTGGTATTGTAACTGAGATTTGGCAACAAGGCAGTGTATGTTTGGCAACTTTGTGATATACGAGTTACTTCCTGGTGTGCTCGGAATTAAGCCTCGAGGTTCACTTGCTTTTACCTGTCATTTCCATTGAATAATCTGAGTTATTATCGCTTGAGGTGTAATAAAAGATTGTAAATTTACGGTTTTCAGTCCAGGAAAGTAGTTGCACGTGGAAATCGCAACTAATCTCGTCCTTCAAATAGCGATTTACGAGTTCTGGCCACTATTGGTCCCGTAAGAGGAATCCCAGACTAATACTTCTTCGCCAGCTCTGTGGTAAAGTGCTGACCTGTGAAAAAGCGTCTGTTATGGTTCGCAGTTCCAGTCTCACTAAGTGTAGCGTTTTTATCCCTTCTGTGAAAGAGCTACAAGCAGTCAGATCAAACATCGCTCAGGAAATATCAAGAAAAAACTTTCGGCTCATGGTGAAAAACTTACAATGCTGCACAACAGGTAACGCCTCTTTCCGCTGCTGACAAGCAAATTTGGGGTTTCTATGAATACATAACCTTATTTATGAAATGCCAAATTTGCATACATCTTGAGTATGACAGAGCATACCAATTAAACACAGACCCAAATAAAATCTAAGTGAATAGTATTTTACCATTTCGTGACGATGGAGGCACGCTTGTATACAGATACTCAGTTTTATTAAAACAGACTTTCGTCGTAAGGTTATCGTGGGTAGTTTTATTTCATTTTTTTATGATACAGTTCACTATTTTCGTAAGGTGTCCTTTAATGTTGTAAAAAAATAGTAAACACGAGAGAGAAATTAATCATCAACGATATATGCGATTTTCTGATGTTATCTATAACAGTCTGAAAATGCACATGCAGTTTATTGATTACATGCATGATTGATCCGAGTTAAAGCCCTCAAACAAGGTTTGAAGAAGAATAAAATGCCACTACCAGACGACAGCTAATTTAGAAAATACTTTTCCGACGTATTTTGGCACGATGCGCTTTCCCCAGACATAATACAAAAGCTTCGAGATGCATCTGCTGCCTGGCCGTCTATTAAACCTGAAAAGAACAAAATGTCGCAGAAGTTAGCCCTTTTTCCACATACGACTATTTTGGGTTGAGAAGTGAAGGGAATTATGTTACAAGTTCCATTAGATTGATAACTTTAGTAGGCGGCAGAATTGCTTTTAAAAAAATATAGCAGTGAATCTACTCGAACTCGCGACATCTCATCTACCGTGCGCGATACTTACCATTACGCTACTAGCCGACACGTAGCTATAACACCTCCAGGGGTCAACAACAATTCTTCCAGAACTTCTGCATTCCACAGCGCTGTGGGATAATGCATATGGCCAGCTCAATACTTATGAGAGACAAACAGTTATACCTTTTCTTTTGCACTGCACGACGTTTTCAACAAACAGATAGCGCAATAGAGTAGCTCAAGTGGAAAGGAACACTTCCTATTTAAATTTCTGCATCCTACACTGATGGCAGTTCTGTGTTGGTGTCAGTTACGTGATTTTATTTTGGTGATTACAAAATAAAGTTGATTGTATGCGCTGGGTAGCCGAGGCAGCTAGTTCATGGTGATTCGGTCAACCACGTAAATGAGTTTACTGAACATGCTGCTAATTGATACAGGGTGCCTATGTGTCAGAATTCTCAGCCAGTCTGGCACAACGGCGTTATGCTATAAAAGTGAGCCACTGAGGCGAGGATTTGGTGGTCTGCTGGGCTGATGAGAGGTTCATATATCTATGTTCTGGGTCCGATTTCAACTTCGGTCTGTGATTTTAGATAGGGATAGACAGATTCCATTCTCTTCTGGCTACACCAAGTGAAGAAAATATAATGGCGTTGTGGTCTGGAATTCACATTAAAAATGACATTCTTTCTCTAACAAGTAGACGTTAGGTTGAGCCACAATAAAGTCTGGAGTGGTGACATGTAGAAACACTATCACCAGCAACCTTTCTTACACTAGTTATTTCTAGTGACGAAACAAACGCAGTGTGGGCTCACAGGACACTTATTCCATCTTTTATCTGAGCTTCTGTATGTCGATAAAATTGGTTCTGAACTGGGAATGCAACTCAGAACGCCCTTGACGCGGAATTTGCTCACTTCGTGACAATACAGAAAACTGCTAATACCTCAACATCTCCACATATTGCGCGTGAATGGGTTCGAATTGTGGCCCGGCACTAAAGATTTCATTATGTATTATAACCTATCTGCTGGTGGATAATAATTTCGATTTTGAATGTACTTTCATTCGTTGTCAACATTGACGATATTTGACGTTTTTTACTCCCAGTGAGACAGAACTATATGCGAGATCACTGTAAGTTCAAGATGTTATTCCGAGCTGCTGGTGGAGAAAAATTCGGTAGCTGACGTATGTTTGTGTGTAGTCAACAACGATGTGTGTGGGGCTCTATTCCCAGTCAGCAGTGAACTCTTCGTCACATTATTTCTAGTTCAAACATGCTCACATGTCGCTGTTGGTGCAACAAACCCATATTTAACGTTCGTTTTCTCTAGAATAAAACAGCGATAGGTGCCGGGTTGGAGTCCTGGGAAGGAAAAAATTAACGTTTCGTCTCGTCATTTCAGTTAAAACATCTAGCTACTGCCGAGAAAATGCGATATGTCACAGTTGATTGTGCTTCGATATCTATCCAATTAGGTTCTGGGTTCGAATCCCTGTCCAACACAAAACTTTACCTCCCGGAATTTCAAGTAAGTTACTTGTTAAGAAGCAATATTTAACATCTCTCGTAGTTCGTTAACAGGGACAATAGGTGCCGGGTAGGAATTCGGGTCCGTTAAAAATGTTTGCGTTACGTAGTTTAAAATTGGTATTTGCTAACTGATACTGTCTAAAATCGAGGTATATCACTCTTTGTATGCCTAATCAGGAATGACTGTTAGTTTCCGTCAGTCACGAAATCTTTGCTTAGTCTGCGTGACCTGGGTTTGAATCCGTATGCAGAACGAGACGGTTCGTCGTGTCATTTGAAGTTCATACCTGCACATATACTCAACTAGCTGCTCGTGAGTAACTTAAATTTTTAATGTCATTTTGTGTTAAATAATAAGTACGGTATGTTACTTTGAAGAGGAAATCATGAATACAACGAACTTACTACATGCATTACCTATCTGACGTAATAATAAGAGTGGTGACATTTCAGGTACGCTGTTTATTGTAATAAATGTGAGCTTACAAGCCTTAAGGACAGTCTTACCTGTGATGAGGTGTTCCCTGATATTTGTAGTATCGTAGTATTTCTTTACATCTAGAGTTATTGCGATAGAGAGCAGTGTTTTCTAGTGATGACTTGTTGGAACCATTTTCAATAGTCAAACGACTGTAACAAGGAGCGATTAGAGGACCTGCTAGACAGCTGCGTTATGTGGGTTGCATGCGAATCAGGCGAAATGCAAATCAGATCGTTCGAATACTTTTGAACACGACTGTACAATTTATGATCAGCTTCGACCTCACGGCTGGCTACTGGCAGATCGCTCTTGAGGAAGAATCTAACAAAAATAAACTGCTCTTTTGTATGCAGGTAGGTTTTACCATTATAAAGTAGTGCCATTCGGAATGAACATGTCAGTGTCTGTCTTTATCAGTGCGCTCGATAACGTACAAGATGCGGTCATAAGTTCCAGGCTGACAATGAACATGGACGACTTGTTGGCAAATGCGATCTGGTAAGAACACTGTGATCTTTTAGACGAGGTTTTCAGTGTTTTACGCAAAGATGGAATGACTCCAAAACTGAAAAAGTGTGAGTTTGTGAAGCAGGAATTGAATTTTTTTGGTCACATAATTACTACAGCAGGAATCCCCGAAGATCAACAGAAAATAGAGGCAATAAAGAATTGTCTACTTCCTAAGATTAGATAACAAAGTTTTCTATAATTTTATCACAAGTTTGTACAGAGGCAAGCGTTCACTGATCCAAATTTAAACAACTTGTTACTGAAGAATACACCGTTTCTGAGGACTAACGAGTGACAAGGCGCATTTGAGAGACTGAAAAGCGAGTTGTTACAATGTAATGTAGTGTACCATCCTGACCTTTCGTTACTATTTCACATGGGAACGGATTCGTCAAACTACGGTTTAGGTGTGGAACTGTTTCAGGAGGTGGCAGAAGGAGAGAACAAGGGACACCGTACGGTTGCGTTCGCAAGTCGGACGCTAACAAAAAATGAGCGAAACTATACGATTTCTGACAAGGAAGGTCTCGCAATCGTAGGAGGTTTTAGGAAATTTAAAGGTTACTTATGGGACCGAAAAGTGATAATTCACACGGACCATAAGGCCCTCACCTATCTCAAAGAGTGTCGTTTACTGCACAAAAGACAAACAAAGTGGTCTGTTTATTTACAGCAGTTTGTTTATGATACATGTTATGCAAAAGTTATAGACAACTGAATAGTTGATGCGCTATCACGTTTACCTGAAACCGGTCAGCGAATAGTGGAAGACGAATCCGAGAGTGTACTGAAATTGTGCTATTTTGAAGACGGAGAATGACGAAGGAAGATAGAGAGTATTTGTAAATACATGCGTCGTCATCAAAGCGAGGACGAATTCTTGAAAATAGTTCAAAATGGTGCAAATGGCTCTGAGCACTATGGGACTTAACTTCTCAGGTCATCAGTCCCCTAGAACTTAGAACTACTTAAACCTAACTAACCTAAGTACATCACACACATCCATGCCCGAGGCAGGATTCGAACCAGCGACAGTAGCGGTCGCGCTGTTCCAGTCTGTAGCGCCTTGAACCGCTCGGCCACCCCGTCCGGCTTGAACATAGTGAACACCAAGTTTGCGAAAAGAAAAAAAGACAGAGAAACGTTGAGAAAGTATTACAGGATGTACAACAATATCCTATAT
This sequence comes from Schistocerca americana, assembly GCF_021461395.2. NCBI lineage: Eukaryota > Metazoa > Arthropoda > Insecta > Orthoptera > Acrididae > Schistocerca > Schistocerca americana. Next base: position 743,449,981 of record NC_060122.1, on the reverse strand, counting down.
ATACGCAAAGATGAGGATGGAGACTCTCGGCGGGTGCGTTGGCCCACCAAGTACATCACCGAAATAGTGAACCAGTATTACTTAGCCTCGGGTCATTGTGGACCAAAGAAATGTACAGAGAAAATGGCTCAAGTTGCAATTTTAGCAACAAAGAGAATAACAGATAGGATAAAAACTTGCAATAAGTGTCAGAGGGTGAAAGTGACCAGCTGCAGAAATCGTGGTACTACGCAGAGTATGAAACCTGACGATGTTCACTACTGGCCATTAAAACTGCTACACCACGAAGATGACGTGCTACAGACATGAAATTTAACCGACAGGAAGAAGATGCTGCGATATGGAAATGATTAGCTTTTCAGAGCATTCACACAAGGTTGGCGCCGGTGGCGACACCTACAACGTGCTGATATGAGGAAAGTTTCCAACCGATTTCTCATACACAAACACCAGTTTACCGGCGTTGCCTGGTGAAACGGTGTTATGATGCCTCGTGTAAGGAGGAGAAATGAGTACCATCAAGTTTCCGACTTTGATAATGGTCGGATTGTAGCCTATCGCGATTGCGATTTATCGTATCGCGACATTGCTGCTCGCGTTCGTCGAGATCCAATGACTATTAGCAGAATATTGAATCGGTGGGTTCAGAAGGGTAATACGGAACGCCGTGCTGCATCCCAACGGCCTCGTATCACTAGCAGTCGAGATGACAGGCATCTTATCCGCATGGCTGTAACTGATCGAGCAACCACGTCTCGATCCCTGAGACAACAGATAGGGACGTTTGGAAGACAACAACAATGTGCACCAACAGATCGACGACGTTTGCAGCAGCATGGACTATCAGCTCGGAGACCATGGCTGCGGTTACCCCTGACGCTGCATCACAGACAGGAGCACCTGCGATGGTATACTCAACGACAAACCTGGGTGCTCGAATGGCAAAACTTCATTTTTTCGGATGAATCCAGGTTCTGTTTACAGCATCATGATGGTCGCATCCGTGTTTGGCGACATCTCGGTGGACGCACATTGGAAGCGTGTATTCGTCATCGCCATACTGGCGTATCACCCGGCGTGGTGGTATGGGGTGCCATTGATTACACGTCTCGGCCACCTCTTGTTCGCATTGACGGCACTTTGAACAGTGGACGTTACATTTCAGATGTGTTACGATCTGTAGCTTTACCCTTTATTAGATCCCTGCGAAACTATACATTTCAGCGGGATAATGCACGACCGCATGTTGCAGGTCTTGTATGGACCTTTCTGGATACAGAAAATGTTCGACTGCTGCCCTGGCCAGCACATTCTCCAGATCTCTCACCAATTGAAAACGTCTGGTCAATGGTGGCCGAGCTGCCCGCGGTGGTCTCGCGGTTCTAGGCGCTCAGTCCGGAACCGCACGACTGCTACGGTCGCAGGTTCGAATCCTGCCTCGGGCATGGATGTGTGTGATGTCCTTAGGTTAGTTAGTTTAAGAAGTTCTAAGTTCTAAGGGACGTCTGGTCAATGGTGGCCGAGCCGGCCGCGGTGGTCTCGGGGTTCTAGGCGCTCAGTCCGGAACCGCGCGACTGCTACGGTCGCAGGTTCGAATCCTGCCTCGGGCATGGATGTGTGTGATGTCCTTGGGTTAGTAAGTTTAAGTATTTCTAAGTTCTAGGGGACTGATGACCACAGGTGTTAAGTCCCATAGTGCTCAGAGCCATTTTTGAATGGTGGCCGAGCAACTGGCTTATCACAATACGCTAGTCACTACTCTTGAAGAACTGTGGTATCGTGTTGAAGCTGTATGGGCAGCAGTACCTGTACATGCCATCCAAGCCCTGTTTGACTCAATGCCCATGCGTACCAAGGCCGTTATTACGTCTAGAGTTGGTTGTTCTCGGTGCTGATTTCTCAGGATCTATGCACCCAAATTGGGTGAAAATGTAATCACATGTGAGTTCTAGTATAATATATTTGTCCAATGAATACCCGTTTATCATCTGCATTTCTTCTTGGTGTAGCAATTTTAATGGCCAGTAGTGTAGTATAGTTAGCGTACATGGACCTCAGTGGCACCTTGCCAAAGACCTCAAATAATTTCACCTAAATATTAGTAGTTCTGGAAGCCTTTTCGAAGTTCATTAAGTTATATACGATAAGAGGGGCTACAGCTAAAGTGATTAGAACAAACTTGCAAACGATTACTTTGTGCATATCGGCAAACCAAAAGCGATCTTGTCCGACAACGGGGCACAGTTTACTTCCTAAATATGGAATGAAGGTTTGGAAAGCAATGAGGTTGAAGTGATACACATTTCATTCTATTGCCCGCCCGGATTTCCAGCGGAACGACACTTGCGTGAGGTGGGGCGATTGTGCCGAACGTATTGTCATCACAATCACAGGGCGTAGGGCAAATACATAAACGATTTGGGAAAGATTATGAATGCTTTTAGTCCATAAGTCTAAGAGTTTGGTGGAAGAGGTAACTGATTTCCCTCTGCTAGTCAGTATTGACATTGAGGAGAAGAAAGGACGTTTACAAGAGGTAATGGAACAGAAATACAGCGACATGACGCGAAAGAGCGGTTTGCTAAATTTGCAATTGGTGACCTCAGTCTCGTTCAATCGAACGAAAAATCGAGCGAGATTCATAACGAGATTTAAAAATTTAAATTCATTTATAATGGACCGTTTAAGATTGTCATTATACTTCACACTAATACTTATGGTTTAACTTTTCCTAAGTTTGGCAAGCCGCTAGGTCTACATAAAACTATCAACTTGAATTTGTAGCACACAAGAACTGATTAATCTGAGAAAGAAATGCTAGTAAAAGAACTTAATTATTATTGTAGTTTTTCAAAATTTGTTCCAAATTTATTTCTTGGACCTGACGGTCATCAACGAATTTGCAAAAAGTATAACGAGAAATTTAGCTTAAAGAGTAAATGTTCTGAAGGCAACTGAAACGAAAGAAAATCCAAGCCATGACCAATGTGTATAAACGTCACTCTGGGATATGTATCATTTGTAATTTTGTAAATAACGTGTTGTAAAAAATTCCTCTGCACAATGTATTACGTAAATGAATATCCTTGCACTCAGACAATGTTTAAGTTGCAGGTCTGTGTATGCGTGTGAATATGGACAGTGTTGCGTTAGCCACTTGAGAGAAATATAACGACTCCTTCAGATTACATGGGAGTGAGTTTTCAAAGAATGCGAGGCAGGTGCGCGTTCTGAAATGCCACTGTCCAAACAAATAGAGAGATAAAGCGTGCCGCTATGGCGCACGCTACAATGTCACGTCTCGACTGAGCCGCTACTGTGTCTTAGAACGCTTTGATGTCCATTGTAAATACATGTGTGGAAGTCGACAATTTTCTTCTAAGCACAACCACTGTAAAGCTTTGATGTAAACAATAAATTTATCGTACCGCTTGCTCCTAACACAAGAGCAATGTCAAACGTAATGATTTTTTTTAAAGACGTAATTTCGTTGTTTTAAAATATGTTACGGTACACTAACATCTTTTCAGTTATACTGACACAGTGTTGTCATCCTAATCACGTGCCCGCACGCAATTATATAATTAACGAGAAGCTTAATGCGTGATTAACAAAATTTATGTAGAAGAAACTGAATGACTTTACACATCTGCATTTCCGTTTCTATTTCTTTGTGAATTCCTTGATTCTGTTTCCCTTCATGAAGAAACTAATGGAATGTGGGGCACATGTAACAGTGAAAATGCAGATAAAATACTTTTTGCATCATCCAAAATTTTTCGCATTTTTGTATCCGCTGGTAACTTGTAACAGGCAGCTATGTCTCAATCTGTAGGCTTTATTGCAGAAACTATATTTAATGCGTAAAGGACGTAATAGTGTATTTATTTGTGAATGTATATAATGAATTGTAATTATAACGTAAATATTGTAAATTGCTGGGTAATCCTCAAGCGAACTTTTAAAAAATGTATCGATAGCAACGACGAAATGGCAGTAGCTGTGCCGTTGTTTTTCTTTGCGTGTGGAGAGTCTCTGGCGTGTTGCGAGTAGAGAGGAGACACAGCAACTTTAGTCTTGAATGAGTGTAGTTGTGTTTGTTGGGCACTTCCACTGACGCTGTGTGCAATTATGATCGCGCCAATGTAGGAGCACCTGCTTTATTAACCAACGAGTATTGCGAGATGGTCGGAGTGGACAGGCAGAGGAAGCTGCAGTTCTGACTATTGCATATCCCATAATTATCTGTGACTCCGGAAACGAGTCGTGGCTCGAAGCCTGCATCAACAGCTGCAGCTCAGCATTGCCGTCGGCTAAATTCTTCGGCTTCTGCATAGCTACAACATCGTAAGACTGTTATCTGAGAAAGTATAACTAATGTTGTACATACATAACCCAGTGGCATTTCTATAACAAACTTTAATGACCAAGATGTTTTAATAATAACCAGCAGTAGTTAAAACTTATAGGGCAGCAGTGCTGTCAGGGTCTTCAGATAATATTACCAAGCAGGGTCCTTTCCTTTCCATGCAATCACCGAGAGCCGTAAAATTATGAAAACTGATTTACTATTTATAGTCAGTTTTGTATGTTTGTTAATGACCAGTTCCAGTCTAAATTTTGATGTCTCACTAACTGTGATTGTTTTGTATAATAGTGGTTTTACTAATTTGTAATTTTGGGTATTAACTTCACTCACCTAAAGTAACATAAAATTTCACTGGTAAAACTAATAACTAAAGATACAGAACAGATTAAGAGTGCACAATTTCATTTATTTTGTATTTCACTTACCGAGTGACTTCGGCTGGCTTTGTACGTATTTCATTGTTCTTATGTTAAACATAAATGAGTCGCTCATTTGCTTGAAGTAAATTCAATTCAATCTTTCAATAATTAAAAATAAATTGCTTGCCTTTTTCTAAAGTTTGCATTACGTTACGCTGAGGTTACTAAAGGTCATTTTTTACATAAAGTTTCATTTACAGTCAGTCATTTGTTTAACCAGCAACTTCATTTAACTTTGCTTTCAAAGGTAGTATTTCAGAATAAGTACCGGCAAACTCAGTGCTTTCTGATTTATTTATTTTCCCATGAACTGTTGTGTTCTGATAAAACATGACAACCTTCTTTTGCCTCGCCAGTGATTATTTGCTTAACTTTATTTGACATTACCTATCTTAGGATTCTGGCGATTCATTGCCCCATTGGACTGCCGACCGTTTAATTAGCTGACTTTTTTGCTAATCAGTATTTTTTTGTATCAAATATTACGTGGTACTTTTTTCCCCCAGTGTGGTTCAAGAGCGATTGCACTAAATTTTACCCATTTTAAAATTATCATTAATATTTAGATTACAATTAGAATAGATTCGCCCTTCAGAAGGATCTGTTGTACAGTTTCCTCCTGCTAACCAGTATTATTTTCCTTCGGTATCGATAGCCTTACTCATTGTAAAATTTCACTAGGCATACATGATAATGCTTATTTATATCGCAATCCAATAGGCCGATTAGGAAGAGGGAGGTTACAGCTTCATAGGTGACGAGGCATTTCGCTACTTTAAGAGAATTCGAAAGTGAGGAGGCATACTGTGACAGAGGGAGAACATGCTCTTACAACGCTATCCGAACAATGAGTTTAATGTTTTAGTCCTGTGATACAGAATGTAACAGACATTAAGTTGATAAGAACAGATTTTTCTACCTGGTGAGAGGATTCTTAGAAGAAATATAGCTTTTGTCATACTGTTGTAAGGAATTTTCACAATAAGTAACGATATTTTAGCGACGTGAAGACGTATATGTACCCAGATTTCTTCTGTCTTCAAAAATAACGCGTATAAAAGGGAGGAATCTACGTTTCGCATGAGAAATTCGAAGTGTATGGATAAAATAACATCCCTGTCTCAGTTAGCGTAAAGTGGTCTTTTTAAACTAGGGAGTCTATGTTAGGGGTGAAATTACAGTTAGAACTATATGTTCATGCCTGCTTGTCTTGTAGTGTGCTGCAACTACCGGGAGGGGCGGGCACAGGGGCTTGGCCGACCAAAAGCCGCGCCTTAGCCGGTGACGGCCGGTTGAGGCGTAGCGCGGTATACCGATCCTGCCTTGGAGGCGGTTAAGTGGGAGATGTGTCTCAGAGCTGGATAGTGACAGATGGCGATGCTAGACTGGACGCGCAAGTAGTTTATGTATCAGCCGATAGAGGACAATATTGGATAGGGGGGACTGTGATTTTAGTTTCGATTGTGCCCACTAGAGTCACTAAAGTAATGGAATGTTTTTCATAAACTGTTCTAGTATTTTCATAAAGTGTTATTATGTCTTTTTGTGTATGTAAAATGTTACAAATGTGTTTTAGCAGTATGAATGATGCGTGAGTGTGGTTTAAGGTTAATATGAAGATAATTGTTTAACGAGTTATGTAGTAGGATTTAATGTGGGAACATTTCGAAGAAGTATGGATATGGACAAAGGGGATTTTTGTAGAATAGATTTGTAAAGTAAGTTTATGGTAAAGGGAAAGTTAACTCAGGTGTAATTAACAATAGTAAATAACTTTATGCATAAACAAAACTTCAGCAAATTACATAATTACGTCGGTAAAAAGTGCAGTCGTTAGGTTTACTATTTTGCGATTGGATATTGATGAAAAACGCGGATTGACGTGGGAGAATGTTGTTTTGCTATTGGCTGTTGAGTGAACTGACCAATAGTAAAGCAATATACTTCGCGCGCCTTTCTCTGCTGGTAGAGAACACTGAGAGTATTCTGGAGAAGAGTCGGAGCTAGCCATGAAACAGTCCGGACGTGTGTAGTAGTAGTAGTTCCGATGGAAATGAGAAGTTGCCGGATCTAGCAGTGTTCCATACATCAAAATTGTTGTAAAGTGACGGCATAATAATTCCGATGGGTGTGTAGAAATTTCGGAATTTTGAAGTTAATTTTGCGACGAGAAAAGACTTTTTCCGCGTGGCGTATTGAGCAGGTCGGTGGCTAAAAACTGTGACTGCATTTGGTACCGACAGACTTAATATTTGGCCAGCATTATCAATCAAAAACAATCAGTATTTTTGTAGCTATTACGTTTTCGGGAAATGCAACACCATAAACTTGCTAACGTGAGTGAAAGGGATTGTGAGTGACTGTGTTAAGACTAGCACGGGCTTGGCAGTGATACTTGTTCACCTAAGTTTCAGAATATATTAATTGAGGACAAAATTTCCAACCTTTCATTTCGTGTTTCTCCCGAAACGTAGATTAATGACGTAAATTGCAGCCTGGTTCACGTCGAAGTACAGTAGGTTTCACTCGGCTTTCCTACTGATGTTCTGTTGAGACAATGTTCACAGGTAGGTGCAGGTTCGTCGGAAACGGACGGAAAGAACCGCGACGCCGCACGGTTAGTTACGAAGAATGCTCCGATCTATTAGCTCTTGCCTGGAGCTGTGGGAACAAGTCCCGGTAGTGGCACCCTCTGGGAGGATGAATAGTAAAGTGACCATTAGACAGGTGGAGCAGTGACAGAAACGGACATGTGTTGTGTGAGAAGATTCAATATGGCTAGTGTTTGCACCGGACAATTCCCCCTCCCCCCCTCCCCCCAATGTAAATTGGTCTGTTGACTGCTTGGCAGTCATGGTAGCAGTCTCCCCGGCCTCTGAGCGTCTTGTACAGTTGGAGACATGAGCGCAACTGCCTGCATAGTGGAAGCCTGTGCGAGTCACTCGCGGACAGCTCATCCACGACACTTCTGCATTCTGCGGACAGCGTGCACTTTGCGATCATGAGTGTGTGCGATTGGAAGACTTTTTTTCGCTAGATATGTTTAGGTGGAAACATTGTGGCGTTGGACAGCGCATGGAGGAAAGCGCTTGAGTTCTCAAACGTAGATAGATACAAGACATCGAATATGTATTTGTTGTGATCTTCAGTCCAAATACTGGTTTGATACAGCTCCCAATGCTATCTTATCCTGTGAAAGCCTCTTCATCTCTGAATAACTGCTACAACCTACATCCTTCTCAATATGTTTAGTGTATTCATTTCTTGGTCTCCCTCTACGATTTTTACCCTCCGCACCTCCCTCCAGTACCAAATTGGTGATCCCTTCATGCCTCACAACGTGTCCTACCAACCGATCCCTTCTTCTAGTCAATTTGTGCCACGAACTCCTCTTCTCCCCAATTCTATTCAGTATCTCCTCATCAGTTACGTAATCTACCCAAGAAGACCTATGATGGGGTTTGGTAGTTTACCAAAATGACCCAAGAAACTGCTTCCCCGAGCTTCAGAATCAGTGACTGGCTGATCAGTCAGTGAACGTTCCTACTCAGAACCGAACCGCCACCCTCTAAGCTCAAGGACACTACCCTGAATTGCAACACACTATCAGCTAACTGCTGCCGAAGCTGTCTATAAGAATCTGAAAGATCTATAAATCTAATATCGGTTAAACGGTTCCCCAAGTGAGCTAAATGTGCCTGCAGCCGACACACATGTTTTGAGGTGGGCTGACGCCTCAGGAAACGAAATATTACGGCACAATTCCTCCAACGCAGTGGAAATATTGAAGAAGTGTCTGCCGAGTTTGATAGGGGTCAACCAACCGCTGCACGCAGCCGGGTCGCTAACTCGGGTACGCTTCCGCCTACGGGAAGCCCACGAATTCGTAGTTCGTAGAGAAGATGTTCGCGTTAGAAGTTGAAAATCCCAGGACAAGCTCTGGAGCTCATGGCTCAGGCGAACCTCCTGAAGACAAAGAAAAATTACCATTTAGGTAAACTACGTGAGGTGAAAACGACAAACGAGCCAGGAGTCAAAATAGGAAAATCCACCCTCCCCCCTTTAAGCTAGCAGATCGCTCTGCTACCAATTGAAACTCAAGTAACATGTTCAGGATATGAAAGGATCAAATATCAACACGTGGAAGGGAGACTCATCAGATAGTTCGTCGTTTTCAGCAAATTAACATTTATTTAAGAACAACATACTTATCAATTAAATTCCAGATTAATAACATGAAAACCATAAGAATTACAGTGACATATAAAGTGACAAACTACTGAGATTTACCAGCATAAGCAAAAGAAAACAGTATTCAATAAACACAAAGTGTCTGAGTGTATAGCAGTAAAAATAAAATTTGAATCGCAATTAAGTTCATGAGTTAATCCCGCCAAACTCCACAGACTACAACCCTGGTGGCAAGTCGCTCAACCCAGGTATAGCTCCAAGGAACAAGACAACTACTCAACTTTTGCTGGGTATGGCAGACGACGCGGTAAAGCGCTCCCGCGGCAATAACTTAGACCTCGGGCGTTGGGCAGGATGCCGCCAAGGTAGCGGCCCAGAAGTCACGGCTGCGAATACTAAGGTCGACTCGCGTGCTTTGAAATTAACTGTGGACGTAAATCACACGTGAGGCAGCACCTTCCAACAATAACGGAATATACACTTACAAATGATAAGACACGATTTAGTAAGGTAAATCCAATTCGTAACCTTGGATAAAACAACTAGTTAAAGCCCAACTTAAATAAATAAACTAATATACCCCTTCACACGGCTTTTAATAAGATCTGAACGAACTCGCTAAGATTGACAGAAATAATTACAATGGATTTTGACGTACACAATAAATACCTACGCCTCTGTCTAGTTAAGATGATAAGTGAGTAAATGTAACTGAAAAGGTGCAGGCACAAACAGCAGTTGCAATTAAACCCTTAAGCAAGGCAGAAAACTTCACTCAGTAGTATCCATACGCAATTCAATCATGACTCAAACACATCAGCCTAGTTTAGAATAAATATACCTTACTGAATCATAATTAGATTTCAAATTCATACCCAGTACCATAACATCATCACCGGGTACAATGCCACTCACCGGTGTTACCGCTCTAATTCGTAACATCGCACCCCAAGCAGGTGCACACAAGCAGTTTACCAATTAACGGAATCACGTGGCTTCAAGGAAGACGCACTAACAATCATTGGCCACTCTCAAGCCAAGGCGCACTGCAGAACAAACACATACATATTATTCACTGAACAAGACAATGTTGCGCCAATTTTCCTTCAAACAATTAAACCACAGGGCCAGAAGATCCATAGGCAGTAACCTTTTAACATATTTTCAAATAACAGGAGGCCCCCGTCACCAGAGCTCCAGAACACGACCTCCGTCACCTTTTTTAGCGGCTGCGCAACATTCGACAAGTCGCTCGGCGATCCGGTTGGGTACACGCGTTGTTCATCCCAAATCTTCCCAACCAAACCCCGTCGCCAGGCACTGCTGCTCCAGCCCTCCCCCTTCCGTCACGTACCGTTCACAACTCACCACGTCGCGCCGAGCCTCCACACCTGAACCAGGAAAACCAAAGGTAAGTCACAAGGGAGGTGACTATCGATACCGGTGCCAGAGGTAGTTAGGCCAGCAAATCGAGCCGCCACGGCTCAGTTGTCAATCGGAATTGCTTCAGGCAAACAAGTGAACCTGTCGAAAATGGTGAGCAGGTAACGCTGGCAGTTCGAGGGCGATAGCGGTCTGACGACATCGAAGTGGACATGTGTAAAGTGCACTGCGACATCGGAGAAATTACGTACTGGCGCATGAAAGTTGGTGCTAGCCTTGCTGCGTTGCCACTATAGCCAGCACTTCGTCCACTCTCTGCAGTCCTTCCCCACCGATGGCCACACGAAGCGAGCTAAAACTAGATGGAGCATGGACCTCCTACGTGGGCGGCTCAGGTTGTGCAGGGATTCGAGCACTTGCCTATGGAAGATCGGAGGCAGAGCAAACCAAAGACTGTGATTCATTGGAAGAACGCTTAGAAGGTGCAACAGGTCTACTAAAGAGATAGCTTACACCACGCTTGTCCGCCCTATTCTGAAGTATTGCTGTGCGGTGTGGGATCCGCATCAGGTGGGACTGACAGATGACATCGAGAAAGTACAAATAAGGGCAGCTCGTTTTGTACTATCGCGAAATAGGGGAGATAGCGTCACAGACACGATACGTGAATTGGAGTGGCAATCATTAAAACAAAGGCGTTTTTCGTTGCAACGGGATCTTCTCATGAAATTTCAATCACCAGTTTTCTCCTCCAATTGCGAAAACATTCTGTTAGAACCCACCTACATAGGGAGAAATGATCATCGCGATAAAATAAGAGAAATCAGGGCTCGCACAGAAAAATTTAAGTGCTCGATTTTCCCGCGTGCCTTTCGAGAGTGGAACGGAACGGTAGAGAGACAGCTTGAAGGTGGTTCAGTGAACCCTCTGCCAGGCACTTTGTTGTGAATAGCAGAGTAATCACGTAGATGTAGATGTAGATACGTAGGTACGTACATGGTTTGGACGTAAACACATCACAATACAGTTGTTCACAGGGCCAGGAATTTCCACGACTTGTAGTTGTGTGCCAGGAATTTCCACTGCTTGTAGTTGTAATGATGAGTGTCTTGTAACAGCTCTTGAAGCTATTGATCCGATCTCTGTGCTTCTGTGGGTGCCATGTAGTCCATTGTAGAGACGCTTCCGACGCAAGAGAGACGGTCTGCCATGGTGTTGTCCCTACATGAGGTGTGCTGGACGCCCGTAGTGAATTGGGCTATGTACAGCAGCTGATTGTGTTGTCTTGGCAAGCAGTTCAGATTCTTTTGCCGGAAGGCGAATGTCAGAGGCTTGTGGTCAGCAAATATTGTCAAGGCGCGAGCTTCGACATGAGGACGGAAGTACTCGACGGCTTCGGGCATCGCCAGTAATTCCCTGTCGTACGAGATACATATCTTCTGTGAGGCAGTCAGCTTTTCAGAAACTGTAGCGGCTGCCAGGTCTCGTATACACGTCGTTGAAGTTTTCCGCCTATTGCCGTCTGACTCTCATCCACTGCTACAGCCAACAGTGCATTGCGCTCAGGATAATGCCGCGGTCATATCGTCTGTCCAGGTAATTGCTAAGTTGCCTTTAGCCTTCGGGCCCTGCTCCGCTGTCAGCGGCTCTTGAACTCCATCTGCATCGGCACGTACCGTAGATAAAAGTTCAGCATGTCTAAATAGTGCCTTCATTATTCGTATATGACCAGCCAGGGCAGCAGGTTCATAGCCTCAACATTGTCTGGCAATGGTGGCGAACCTGAGGGAGTAATGTGGTGCTGTAGGAAGTGTATCTATGTCGGTACGAAGACGTATTTCCCCTCGTTCAGCACAAAAAAATGGTTCAAATGGCTCTGAGCACTATGGGACTCAACTGCTGAGGTCATTAGTCCCCTAGAACTTAGAACTAGTTAAACCTAACTATCCTAAGGACATCATACACATCCATGCCCGAGGCAGGATTCGAACCTGCGACCGTAGCGGTCTCGCGAAGGACATCATACACATCCATGCCCGAGGCAGGATTCGAACCTGCGACCGTAGCGGTCTCGCGGTTCCAGACTGCAGCGCCAGAACCGCGCGGCCACTTCGGCAGGCGCTCGTTCAGCAGAGTTCCGTATTTATTCAGTCGTTGGAAATCTGGGCGACATACTGGCCGTGTTCTTCTGGTGTTGCAGAGAACACTAAAATGTCCTCCAGGCATGTGAAGCAAAACAATAGACCATGCGGCACTGAAATTACGAACCTCTTCCACGTTTGCACCGCATTCCAGAGGCCAAAAGTCATGAACTTGCTCTCAGATAAACCGAATGGCGAAATAATGGCTTTCTTCTGGATGCCCTCGCCTGCCTCTGGAATCTGTGTGTAGGTCTTGGAGCAATCTAGTACATACACTGTATACATAAGCGCCGCTCAGTGCATAGATGTAGTCGCGAAACAGATGCACCGGGAAACGTGCAGGTGTTCGAAGCTCTGTAGTCTCCGCAAGGCCGCCACGCACCGCACTTCTTAGTCATGAGGTGCAGAGGCGAAGACCAGGGGTTATCAAGCGGACCTATAATACCTTTTCTAATCATGTAATCGGTCTCGGCTTTCGCTATCTTCAACCGGACCGGCGCTAGTCTTCGAGGTCGGCGGCCCCTCGTCATCTTGAAGTGATGGACAGTGTTGTGTCGGACCTCCTTTGGTACGCCTGGTGGCTTCGTTAACGCCAGAAAGCCTTACAGTGGCGCGGCAGATTTTTCGTCCGCAGTATTTACCAGCCGGGCAGATTTTTGTGTGTGTGTGTGTGGGGGGGGGGGGGAGGGTGTCTGGCACCAGCAGCCTGTGGCCGTCATTCCGGTGGTCTGGTCTACAAGGCGGGCAATGAAAATGTCTGGCAAAAGGTTGTTGTTGTTGTTGTCTTCAGTCCTGAAACTGGTTTGATGCAGCTCTCCATGCTGCTCTATCCTGTGCAAGCTTCTTCATCTCCCAGTACTTACTGCAACCTACATCCTTCTGAATCTGCTTAGTGTATTCATCTCTTGGTCTCCCTCTACGATTTTTACCCTCCATGCTGCCCTTTAATGCTAAATTTGTGATCCTTTGATGCCTCAAAACATGTCCTACCAACCGGTCCCTTCATCTTGTCAAGTTGTGCCACAAACTCCTCTTCTCCCCAATTCTATTCAATACTTCCTCATTAGTTATATGATCTACCCATCTAATCTTCAGCATTCTTCTGTAGCACCACATTTCGAAAGCTTCTATTCTCTTCTTGTCCAAACTATTTATCGTCCATGTTTCACTTCCATACATGGCTACACTCCATACAAATACTTTCAGAAACGACTTCCTGACACTTAAGTCTATACTCGATGTTAACAAATTTCTCTTCTTCAGAAACGCTTTCCTTGCCATTGCCAGTCTACATTTTATATCCTCTCTACTTCGACCATCATCAGTTATTTTGCTCCCCAAATAGCAAAACTCCTTTACTACTTTAAGCGTCTCATTTCCTAATCTAATTCCCTCAGCATCACCCGACTTAATTTGACTACATTCTATTATCCTCGTTTTGCTTTTGTTGATGTTCATCTTATATCCTCCTTTCAAGACACTGTCCATTCCGTTCAACTGCTCTTCCAAGTCCTTTGCTGTCTCTGACAGAACTACAATGTCATCGGCGAACCTCAAAGTTTTTATTTCTTCTCCATGGATTTTAATACCTACTCCGAACTTTTCTTTTGTTTCCTTTACTGCTTGCTCAATATACAGATTGAATAACATCGGGGACAGGCTACAACCCTGTCTCACTCCCTTCCCAACCGCTGCTTCCCTTTCGTGCCCCTCGACTCTTATAACTGCCATCTGGTTTCTGTACAAATTGTAAAGTACGTAAAGAAACTCGCACCTCTAATTGATTCGCCCTCGTCTTCGACAGCGAAATTCCGTGTGAAGGCGCTGCAGAGACCGAAAACCAGCTCTATTCTGTACAGGCCGTACGTGGAGACAGGCGAGTTATTCGTGGCCGCCGGAGCCGGTGTCTATTGGGTGCTTATGGCCGGTGCGTCAATCGTCGATGAATTGACACAGACGCTGTCCGGCAATCTGACAAAGCGCCTGCGGTCGATTGCCGCTGGCTTTTGGGTACGCGCACGGCGTTGCGCACGTTCCCCGAAAAGCCGATGGTACCAGCAGATGTCCTTCTGCGCGTCAGGTGTCGGCGCAGGTGAGCGAGACGCGGCCCTGCTGCAAGAGCGTCTTCTATCCCTTTGCGTGCTGCGGTCTCCACAGGCGCTGCAATAAGCTACCAGTTGGCTAATCTGTTGCGTCAGCTGATAGACTTCTGCCACTGATGCCTCGTACGTGGCGCGCGCTACTGTGGCGGTTCTACTCGCGTGCTGCGCAGTTGACACCGTATCGGGCGCAGGTGATACCGCGTCCAGTACTTTGTCGGCCAGTTCTGCCACGGCGTCTAGCGACATATCTGACCGCCTCGCAAAAACCACCTTGATAGAGGGAGGGAAGCGACTGCTCAACAGCTGATCGGGTACTGTACCTGCGTCGATTTTGCTTGTAATATGCCGCACGTTCTGTGACGGTCTCCGGTCGCCGATATCCTCTTGGGTCAGTACCTGTCTAATGCGCTCCTCTTGAGATGCGGAAACACAGCGGATCAGTTCTTCGAGCGGTGCGACAATAATGTGCTGAACTTCTGCCTCGTATATTTGTTCCAATCGGCTCACCAACAATGAGAATTTAGAAACATCTAACGTCAAGCCAGAATAGAAAGAAAAATTGCCTCTACCTGGGCGAACCACAAGGCCGGGTTGGACGGCCACAATAATGTGTGTGAAATGTTATGGGGCGTAACTGCTAACGTCATCAATCCCTAAGCTTACACACCACTTAACCTAAATTATGCTAAGGACAAGCACACACACAGCCATGCCCGAGGGAGGACTCGAACCTCCGCCAGGACCAGCCGCACAGTCCATGACTGCAGAGCCAAGACCACTCGGCTAATCCCGCGCGGCTTGGGCGGCCACAACGACAGTAGCCTCATGGCTAGTCTGGACACAGTTGGGTTCACAATCTCTCTTTCGTTGTATTGTTGACTTGTGTTACGAATGCTTAGAGACTATATGACGCCTGAGACAGGAATAACATGTACACCAGAACACTTGCGAGGTGCCGGGGCTAGCAGTGTATTTAACACTAAATTCTAGAATCTACACATGTAAATGATGCTCTAAGCCCCCCCTATTCTAACTCCGACTTTTGCTGTTGCACAAGGATTAAAAAATATACGCGAACTGACTGTAATCAACCCTGCAAGTGGAGTAGAAAAGAGTTTGGCACCTGCAATAATTTAATTTGATAAATAAGTTAAATAAAGGAAGGTTTCATTAACGTAGTGAGAAATGATGGGTTGCTCTACCGATTAACAGAATGAAAGTTCTGTCCAAAATAATAATATGATTTATTAAGACTAAACACAAAATAATAAACAAAAACACATGAAACATTTATAATACATCAAATTGGCTCAAATTGGATACACAAACAAACGCTGTGAAGGTGAAGTTGTCCCTAAACTAGATTGTGAGGTTTATGACGAAGTGGTATGTGGAGCCAATTCCTTGCCACTCAAATCTCAAGAGAGACACACAGCTAACCCAACATTAATTGCTGCTACTCAAGACAGAACAAAGTTAGAAAAAGACGAACAGGCGCACTCTGCTGAGCTCTGATTATCACCTAGGAAAATCCCTATCTGCCGCTGCTGCGGACATACATTACCAAACTGTCTTCTTAACTGCCAGAACACGATCTGCCGTACCAGAGGCGATGGCTGGTTGCTTCGACGTCCTCGACCGAAAGGCGAGAGCCGACTACCTAGAGCACCCGTACAGGCCGAACACACAACATTCCCGCCCCCACGACAGTGGCCGTGGTTAAACGTTCCAATCAGCAACTCGAAAACCGGCGGAAAATTCTACTCCATTGCCGTAGCACTACCATTCCACCAATGGAGATTCTTGGCGCCAATTTCTGCGCTGATTTTGCTACGTCACGGAGCTATGCCCTGAGCCAGCCATTCACAGTTACTATTTTGCAGAAAGCGCGGGAATTTTCCCGCCACAACTGCCTGGGTACACAAGTCATTCCCACACCTCGCTGGTAGCCTGCCAGAAAGTGTTTTCGCTAAGATTCTGCGAAGTAACGGAACCTCTAGCCCAGCCGCTACTTCAGACCCCTCCGGGCGTCTTTTGACAATGTCGGCATCTGCAAAGCATTCACTTGACTTCCTCACACCCGTCGGCTTAACCCTTTCCAGATCAGGAATGCCCGCCTGTCACCGGACCACCCGGGTGACGAGAGACGCTGCGTGGGAAGTCCGCGTGCGAAGGAATAGCAACTTTTCACCGCATGCAATTAGAGACGAAAATCGTAAGATAGAAATATGAGAGGGGGCTCATGCCACCTCTCATAGCCCCTACGCCATTTTAGATTGTAATTGGTGAACGGTTGGCTCACTTAGGAGCAAGGTAGTGAGTCAATCACCCAAGAACAATCTTACAAACTGACTCCACATGCCGCACTCTGTAAAAAAAATCACTGCAACTGAAAAATGCAGCTCATAGAGGGAGGATTATTTATGGTGTAGCCAACTTCACCTTCTTAATATGGAACACTAACACTCACATCACACATCCATACCCAGGGAGCCCCTTCCAAACACCGATTCACACAGACATTCACGCTCTAAATATGGCCCGGGCATGTGAGCCAAATATGGAGCAGTTTATTCTTTGCAATCAGAGTTGGAGTGCTCCACAATAAATGCCCAAGATGTTACAACAATTTGAATCATTAAACTAACGTGAACTCACTCACACATGATACTGTTTAAGTTAACAATCTCTTTTTGGGAGCTTTCAGAATCTAATTACAACCTCCGATTGATTCTGTCTCCCTGCACCAAGAATAACCTTTACAAAATGTTCCCTGAACTGATGGTCCATTCACAATGACAGTGGTGGTATCTGCTTCAGTTTATGGGGACTTCAGGCACACTGTTTGAATACACACAACAATAAATACAAAATACAAAAAAAACATGGTGTGGAGAACAATACAGTAATTTGTAATAAGAATTACAGTGTAAAACACAAACACATACAAGGTATAACATACATTACAAAAACAACACTAGAGAAAAATTTAAGAAAGAAAAGAAAGAAAAAAAACAAGGTTCATGGGGCATCAAGTTGTGCGTGCACATCGCACAATGTTCACGACTGTGCTGAGAATGAGGCACTAAATCACATTGTTAGAAATGTTCGAAGCACTTCACAAATTCCACAGTACTGACATCACATAGGGCTAAACGTCGGGTGTTGTTGCTACGTTGTTGCAACGGCAATAGGGTATGCTGGAGCATCTGCAGTACTCTGTTGAGATTGGACCAAGACCCACGCATATGATGATGGCAGTACGGTAGGAAGACACAGTGATAGGCTCTCCTCACGTCGATTAATTGTCTCTGAGGTCTACTTCTTGGGATACATCACTAGTCTAGGTCTCTTCTCTCGCTGGACAGTACTTTACGTTTCCCAATATTGCAGTCCGACGAGGGATGATGGCATGTGGAGTGACTCCACAAGTGTGTGAGGTCATCCATACAGGATCGAACTAGGAGCGACGATTGCTTCACCTGCTCTCTAAGAGAGAGGAGAAGTTAGAAATGAGACCATTCAATTGTTAGAGTGTGTGGCACGATACTGCTTTGTGTATGCAGATCGGCCAATGCTAGTGAGTTGTAAAAACCCAAACAGGTGAGTACATAGCGTCCCTTTCTGTCCTGAGGCACATGAGGTGCAGGTTCTGACATGATATGTGATCTTCTTCGTGTACTCACGACAACGTGGTCTGCCGCAGGGAATCCCTCCAAACAGCTGCTGCGTCCGGAGAGCTAGCAGGCTGTCGCGTGTGGGTCGCGTGTCAGTGTCAACGGCCAGCCTCACTTTCGCTTGTGGCCTGGCGAGGATTGTCTGCCGCTTAATCCCTCAGGTATACGGCCCGGTGACTGTCAGCTTGTAGGACCGGATGCTCTCGCGCCCTTCACGTCAGGTGGCGCGCTGACGCTCTCTTCTTGCAGGTAGCCGATGACCTCTTGCTTTTGCTCCGGCTGGCCTCTGCATTGCCACGATACCCGTCATCTGCACAATTCTTACAAAAATCTTATACCTAACTTTTCCCTATGACCTTCTATGTTATAATAAATTTACATAACGATACATTGATGGTCTGTCATTTCAGACACTCTAATTTTAATTTTATAGTTATTTATCTGTAGCTATCACAACAAAATTATGGAAATAATTTATCTTGATATTTGTGTAGAGACCGATCTCACTATTGTACATGGTGTGTGACGCTGTATTGGATGAAGAAATAAATGTGCTGGCCCGCACTAATATTACTATTAATTATATAGATCGACAGTAGACATGCTCAAGAATTAACTATCATTTGCCAACGATCTACATTCTATGTCTTTTAATTCAATTATGTTGTTATGCAGGTCTAAGTTTTACTGTGCTATAAAGAACATGCAACTATGCTACTTTCGCTCGCCCGTCGTCCCTCCATCTCCGGTCTGTGGTTTGGTGACCTGAAAAACAGCATCTCAACAGGCGCGCGCCAAACACTTGTGGTAGAAAACCGCCACAATATTAAGAATCTAGTTATTGTAAAATCCTAAAGTTTAATTTATCCTAGTATATGGTACTCTCTCTATTATTATTATTATTTTTTTTATACAACACTCTTACATAATTCCTGTTACGCTGAGATGTCTCGCTGCTCGCCGCTATTGACGACAGTGATGTGCGCGCCGTACGACATGGCCTCCGATTTCTCACTACGCCTCACTGAAACTCCAGAGACTGGGTTAGCCATGGCTATACAAGACAATAAATTTATAGTTGCAACTTCTTTTTCTATGTTATGCAGTATTCGCGATCAAAGTACACCTTTCCAGAGGCAATGTAATATGACCAAGCCAGGACTGGTTCCTGTTGAGGATTCCGTCGCCCACCACACATCAGCTACACAGTATGTCACGAATTTCCAAGTATAATTCCTTGGTTATTCATTTGTGACAGTCACAAGCAGCACGCTAAATCCCCAACCAGCACATTGGCATGGTAGGCTTTATGCCCGCATTTCTACCGTCTAGGCCCTAGGGCACCATTGGAGTCAAACGCTCACAGGTTCACCCCGACTTGCAAAACAACGATGCTGGCACATCACTGTAAAAACTATACTGCACATGTTCATCCTCGAAATCACGCAATATACCACAATCTTGCAGTGCACTGACGAGTGCCTGCAAGCATTGGTATGAACGTCTCACGAACTGGTTGTGGCCGCTATGGAGCGTATCACGACTTCTCAGAATGCTTCTAAGAGCACGTTCTTGTATGCGCCCGTTTGTGCGACATCTCCTCACTCATCATTATCCCTCAACATGGACACCAGACAGGAAAGGACTAAAACATTGCTCATGGAAAGGTAGTGCCTCTTATCGCATCGACAGTGGAGATCGCGAACATAAACCAAAAAAAAGTTAGCAGCAGTAAATTATTGTGCGAGACAACGCAGCGTGTTAATACTTTAACAATCTTAATCTATTAATGCAACGATTATTGTTCCCCGAAGAAAGGTTCATATATTTGCCTATTCTGCTATGTACACCACTTAAACTACTATTATTCCACGAACTTCTTTGTGTGAGAGGTGTGGTGGAGTCCTATGGACTAGCACCAATCCCTTGTCCGACTCCCCCTCCTCTGACATGCATTAGGATTTGCAGGTCTAATTTGAATCTCCTGGTTCTCCTGTTGTCCTTGGTTTCTCTCTCTCCAATTACGGTCGCTTTGCCGTTCGTTATTCCTCCTATCCCAGATTCCTTGTCTAGATTGACCCTGTTCCCTGACGTTCTGCTTTCCGTGTCTTTGGTTTCCATAACCTTGAATAGCGTAACCTTGGCTTCCGTAACCCTGGTTTCCTAACTGACCAGTGCGATTATGCGATCTTTTGTCGTCTTCCCTTCCTGGCCCGTAGTATTTGTTACTTTGCGTCTTCTTCCTGTCCTTTGCGTCTTGTTTATCAAAGACAACCTCTAGTTCGCGCAATAGACTCTTGAATGCTTCTATGTCAGATCCACACTTCCCGATAAGTGTCTGTTGATACCTAACTGGCAATTTGGAAAAGCCAAATCTGATGATTTCTCCATTGCTATATGGACTATCTAAAAACTGATTCTTCTTGAGTAAATCATCAAATAATTTGGTTGCGCTCCTATGCCCAGACACTTCCAGTTCAGGACAAAATATTATTTCCTCTTTAATCCTGTCTTGCGTTTCCTTTGACCAGTAGGTCTGCAGGAATGCACCAACAAATTCCTCATAAGTCCGACACGTCGCTGCCACACCCCGCATCTTTTCCGCGGCTTGGCCTTCGATGTGTCCACATATGAATTCTAATTGCCTGGGTTGGCCATGACGACGGTAATGAATTTGTAAACTGCATCACCCAGCTCTTCGGATGCATCGACCTCCATTATCTCTGAACTTCTGGAATTTTAGTATCGACAGGAAGTGATTCTGATCAAAATCCTGTCCGATCCTCGCACTGGTGTTGTCACTCGTTTCAGATACTTGCACGTCTGCTGAGTGTCCTGATCTATCTTGCTGATAACTGTATCACAGTGGAAGTGGCACTCCGAATTCACTCTCCTAAGTGGGCTACAATTACTGGAGCTATTACTAGGTGTTTCTGCGTGTGCCTTGTTAGTTCTGCACTCTGTCACTGGGCTAGAGCACGGCAGGCTTTTCCTCGGAGACACAATTCTGTGTACTCCATCATTGGTATCCGAACGCGCAGTGCTCGTGTGCCCGTTTCGCTCTAGTTTTGCAATCCGACTCTCTACTTCTTTCATTCGTTTCGTGATGTTCGTAACCGCAATATTACCTTGAGTTTTTAAAAACGCTAGGGATTTTGCGTGGGCTTGTGTCGCAAGTCGCAAGCGACCTGCAAGTTGAGAAGTTACTTTTGCGATTTTCATTGCCCCTGTTGCTGCCGTTTTGGCTAGGCCTGCTACTTTTTGTGCTACCATTGACATTTGTTTTGCTTCTCCACATTCTTTCTTTATTGTTAGTAATTCTTCACGAATTTCCCCTATATGCGAAATTATTGCCTCTGTGTCCTTCTTACGCTGTTTCTCATCTTCTTCCTTCTCCTTCTTACGCTGTTTCTCATCTTCTTCCTTCTCCTTCTTACGTTGTTTCTCATCTTCTTCCTTCTCCTTCTTGCGTTGTTTCTCATCTTCTACCTTCTCCTTCTTGCGTTGTTTCTCATCTTCTTCCTTCTCCTTCTTACGCTGTTCGTCAGCTTCTTCTTTCATTGATCGTAGGAAGCTCAGTATTGGGTTAATGTCATCATTTTGATCCTCGTCACACATGGGTGATGCAACTCTGGACACCTGGGCGCTAGAGCTCTGACGTGGCCGAGCTAGCCCCTGTCTGCTCTCGTTCGTTTGATTATAAACTTCTGCTACCGTCTCGACCTGTTTGCCTGTCTCTGTTTCATTCTCTACCTCACTATCATAATCACGGCGGCGACGTTGCTCTAGGATCGCGTCCAAATCACCTTCCTCATCAATGACCCTGTCGTTCTGTCCTGCTAAAAATGTGCCCATCTCATCTCCGAACCTATCCCCGTCACTAAACTGCCCCTTATCCATTATGCAATCCTCTTTTGTTTTAACTTCGCTCGATAATAGTCGAGCCTTACTTCTCGAGATCATTCATGAAAAACAATTTTATCTAAAATGCACAATAAAAATAATCTCCTCCATATATTTTTCAACATAGACACAAAATTTCAACAACGCCGTTCCAACGCTGTAATTACATGCACATAAACTGCACACAAACCCAACAAAGTGTGAAGTGGAACGGACACCACATCAAAGAAACACAAAAAAAACAATGAACAAACAAAAAAATATATACACTGAAAACAAAAACTGTAATTATGCGCCGCTAATAAAAACTAATCGCGGAACTACAAGAAAAAGAACTTGGGTACTAATCATAAAAATAGTAGAGAAAAAAATTTGAATGTTCCTACTAAGAATACTGTTTGTTAATCAGTGATTCACAGGAAAGATCCGAGGCTAAGGGTCGCCATTTTATGCGAGGTGCCGAGGCTAGCAGTGTATTTAACACTAAATTCTAGAATCTACACATGTAAATGATGCTCTAAGCCCCCCCTATTCTAACTCCGACTTTTGCTGTTGCACAAGGATTAAAAAATATACGCGAACTGACTGTAATCAACCCTGCAAGTGGAGTAGAAAAGAGTTTGGCACCTGCAATAATTTAATTTGATAAATAAGTTAAATAAAGGAAGGTTTCATTAACGTAGTGAGAAATGATGGGTTGCTCTACCGATTAACAGAATGAAAGTTCTGTCCAAAATAACAATATGATTTATTAAGACTAAACACAAAATAATAAACAAAACACATGAAACATTTATAATACATCAAATTGGCTCAAATTGGATACACAAACAAACGCTGTGAAGGTGAAGTTGTCCCTAAACTAGATTGTGAGGTTTATGACGAAGTGGTATGTGGAGCCAATTCCTTGCCACTCAAATCTCAAGAGAGACACACAGCTAACCCAACATTAATTGCTGCTACTCAAGACAGAACAAAGTTAGAAAAAGACGAACAGGCGCACTCTGCTGAGCTCTGATTATCACCTAGGAAAATCCCTATCTGCCGGTGCTGTGGACATACATTACCAAACTGTCTTCTTAACTGCCAGAACACGATCTGCCGTACCAGAGGCGATGGTTGGTTGCTTCGACGTCCTCGACCGAAAGGCGAGAGCCGACTACCTAGAGCACCCGTACAGGCCGAACACACAACATTCCCGCCCCCACGACAGTGGCCGTGGTTAAACGTTCCAATCAGCAACTCGAAAACCGGCGGAAAATTCTACTCCATTGCCGGAGCACTACCATTCCACCAATGGAGATTCTTGGCGCCAATTTCTGCGCTGATTTTGCTACGTCACGGAGCTTTGCCCTGAGCCAGCCATTCACAGTTACTATTTTGCAGAAAGCGCGGGAATTTTCCCGCCGCAACTGCCTGGGTACACAAGTCATTCCCACGCCTCGCTGGTAGCCTGCCAGAAAGTGTTTTCGCTAAGATTCTGCGAAGTAACGGAACCTCTAGCCCAGCCGCTACTTCAGACCCCTCCGGGTGTCTTTTGACAATGTCGGCGTCTGCAAAGCATTCACTCGACTTCCTCACACCTGTCGGCTTAACCCTTTCCAGATCAGGAGAGCCCGCCTGTCACCGGACCACGCGGGTGACGAGAGACGCTGCGGGGGAAGTCCGCTTGTGAAGGAATAGCGACTTTTCACCGCATGCAATTAGAGACGAAAATCGTAAGATAGAAATATGAGAGGGGGCTCATGCCACCTCTCACACTTACAACACAATGGAAATCTATTTAGTCGTAGAATGCGAAGTACAGAACTAACGAGGATGAACCGGGCTCATAAGACCAGAAACGCGAAAACAGGTCAATTGCGCTTGTGAGCTAGTTGTTTGTTTGCATTACTACGTGCAAACTACATAAGAATCCATACAAGACTACAGATAAAATAAATAAAACAATCAACATACAAAAAGTAACAAAACAAGCAATAATAGCTATGAAGGTCACGAGAACAAAGCACAGCGCCCCTAGGGGAAAGCGCGGAACTACTTTGGCGCGTGCGTGGATATAGGCACTTGCACTCGGGTTGACACTCGCGCACTAACTCGACACACGTCAGATGATTGGTGCGGTCGCTAAATGTCCAAGGGAAGCCAAGAGGCATGACAAGGATCAAGTTCCAAGATAGCGGGATGCTAATCGATGGTACATCCTGTGACATAGTGGGTACAACATTCCGTCTTCCCGCTACTGTCATAGGGGAGACTGTCATAAATCTCACACAATCTATGTTGTATTGGCACAGCAGAATAGTATACCTGGTGCTGCCAGAAAAACTTTAAACACCTTTCCTGGCAACGGAGGAGGCAGGTCAGAACGGGTCAACAGCAGGACGGAATTCCAACGAGAGAGGATCGCTGGTGGTGCAGCAGCGAACACGGAAGCTATTGCGTCACCCTCAATGAGTTGCACACCCGAGCCAGCAACATAGCAGAATCACATCATGGCAACAGAAACATATCGTAATGATGACGACTGCACTAAGTGTAGCAAGAAAGCTGAATTTGGAAGTAGGAGGACGCACTACACCGACATGGCAGGAAGAGTATCTGAAGGACAAAGCTGTGAAATCCTGAAACAACAAAAGACAGTCTACTGTTTCTCGTGGGTGGACTTGGGTTTTAAAAAAATGTAAACTAAATATTACGATAAATTTTATAAATAATCGACAAGTACGCCAAAGAAGAAGAGATAGAACTACAATGGACATGTTATTCCATGGACTCTTGCGCTTCTATGCATGAACTATCTTTCCTTTGTCATTTGCTTATCTTATTTGCTTGGATTCGAACCTAAGAGGACGTTCTTGTGAAAAGCTCATCTTGCTGTACCAGCTGATAATGTAAATTGTACTTAAAACCGAAAAATATAATGGTTATTTTGTCAAAAGAATTTGTGTATGTGGTCAATCTGTTGTGAGTCTGATACCGATATTGGCTTAAGTAGATAAGGGCCTTAACAAAGAATTCTCATTGTTAGGCACCATCTTAGAAAAATCTTTAACATTTTTCTTTTAGCTCATCTGCGAGACGTGCCGTCGGTTAGGACAATTAACCCTATTTCAGATCCCACGATACCGGAGGCAGCTACTAATAATTTAACAATTTTATTTACTGATTTCCTTTATATAACGAGATAACATCCCAGGCAGAAAAGGTCTGATCACAGGATTCCAGTTTCATTGTAGAATTTCATTTGTAGATGCTACTCTTGTTATCTTATATTGGGGAATCGAGACGAAACCACGTTGAAGTTATGCATTACAATAGTGCACATCGAACAGACTTGGCAAATATTCTCTGGTGTTGGGAAATAAGAAAAGGACAATTAACTACCGACGATTACGTAACTACCCTGAGAATTGAGCTAGTTTACTGAGTGCTTATACACGTCGGGCTAAATTAAACAACATGTTACACTGTTAATAATATTACTACATTAGTTATTTCTCTTTTATGCTGAGCCATTGCATTAATGTGTGTTTCTTTTTTGTATAAGTCACGGCTGGCTAATATTTTTTTTCATTACATTACACTAATAGCCACAAAATAAATAAAATTTTTATTTTATTACGTTACAACAGCTGGCCAGACAAAAGACAGGACAAATGATGACTCTTCCACCTCACCTTAACAGAGCACACGAGCCTATCCTGCAGAAATTCTGCTTCCGTTCTAGTGGAGTTCTATTTACTTTGGAGCCATCCAACAGGGAGGGAGGCCTGTGTCAGTCGACCCTCTGCTCATCTAGTCACCTTCGATCTTCTGATGGGCAGCAATCTTCATGCACTATTGACTGTAACAATCGAACTCTGTCTTCTGTAAATAACCTGTGGTAACACTTCATTCAATCTTCATTGCATATTGGACCCATTCCTGCATGTAAAGTTTTGGTTAGGTGATATTCAACAGACATTAAGTAATTGAAAAATGAATTTTAACAACGAGCTGTTTTTGTTTGAACCTCTACATCTATCAATTTCGGTCGTGGACCATCTTCACAGGACATAAGGCATCACCTGAGCTGTTTTTGCCTTACGTCCTGTGAAGATGGTCCATGGCCGAAACCAGTAGATACTAAGGTTCAAATGGAAACAGGTGATGGTTAAAATGTATTTTTTGTTCTCACATGCTTTGTTTGCACGGACTTTTCCCAAGTTCCTCTTCATGTCTTTTCCAGCTTTCTAACACGCTTCAGTCATAGCTTTACTTACGATCATCTAGGCCTCTATCTCTTTGCCTTCTACACAGCAAAACATTCGTCAGATTTTGTGCTTTGCCATGATTGGTATCTTGCCAGTTTTTTCTCCATTACTCTCTCAAGCACATCCTTCACGACATCTAATTCGATCTGATTCGTGTGGCTTTTTTCCCAGAACATTAATTAAATGGTATCAAACACAATTCACGGTTTACTGCTAGCCTGAGCTCATAGAGAAAGTGTACTGTGTTCTCTACTAGGCTTCTCGAGTTATTTGCACATCTTCGATTTGGTAGTGTTTTTGAGCCATATCTCCGCAACTTGGGAGCATATTTTGTATGTAAGCAGGTATTAGCCCACACTGAGGCCTGTTAGGAACCTCATATCTTTCACGAAGGTCTTTGATTTCTGTAGATTTACATTATAGTCTATTACTGATCTTAAATTCCATATTGGCTGTATTCAAGTGTACCTACGAATTTCCTTGTGTTTAAAACACTCATCACTGTTTTGAGCGAGTTTTACTAGACGGACACCCATTAGCCTTTCTTCATTGTCGCCACGTATTGTATACAATTTACAACTTAAGACTTTAATAACTTTATAACTATACTTAATATTTTATTTATTTAATCGTATACCTAGGGCCCCCGTTGGGCAGACCGTTCGCCGAGGGCCGGTCTTTCAATGTGACGCCATTTCGGAGACCTGCAGTAGATGAGGATGAAAGGATGATGATGAGGACAGCACAACACCCAGTCCCTGGGCGGAGAAAATTCCCCGACCCAGCCGGGAATAGAACCCGGGCCCATAGGTTGACAATCCGTCGCGCTGACCATTCAGCTTGATATTAACAAGTGGCTTTCAACATGTGAAAAGATAACTCACAAAGGTTTTTTTTACCTTCCAAGTGACGCAATTTTGAGACAAAACTGAACTTGAAAACACGATAAAACGTGGACGTAACAGGTAAAAGCTCAGTGCGTGGCGTGGTTCATACAGGCAACGACCGATACCCAAGTCCAGTGAAACTTTCAAACACGGTGTAGAAGGCAACAGTCGCCTCGACCAACTATTCGAGCTTGGCATACATCGTTTATGGAAACAGATAGTGTTTATCATAAAAAGTCGGCGGGTCGCCCATTTGTTTTAGACGCCGACGTGATCAAGGCACAACAGACGTTTGCAAGGAGTCTGGCAATAGCGGTGCTTACGGTGGCCAGAGAGTTGGAAATGAGACGAACAACAGTGCACAACGTCTTCCATAAGAGGTTATGGTTATATCTCTACAAAGTGCATCTGCGCCAGGCATTAAAGCCTAGGGACAAACCTCAGCGCGAAGAGTTTGCAGCACATATGATATGCAAGATTTTTGGAAATGATCTGTTTCTCCCCTGAGCAACCTTTCATCCAACCAGCAAACTGAGTCGTCGTAATGTTCGTGTATGGGGTTCGCAGCGTCACATGCTACAAGTGACATGGAAAGAAACCGGCGGGCCGTTGTGGCGGAGCGGTTCTAGGAGCTTCAATCTGGAACCGTGCGACCGCTACGGTCGCAGGTTCAAATCCTGCCTCGGTCATGGATGTGTGTGATGTCCTTAAGTTAGTTAGGTTTAAGTAGTTCTAAGTCCTAGGGAACTGATGATCTCAGATGATACGTCCCATAGTTCTCAGAGCCATTTGAACCATTTGAAAGAAACAGCCCCAAGGTCACTGTTCGATGCGGACTGACGCACCATTGGTCCATTCTTTTTCGTCGAGTCTGCCGTCATCAGTGGTGTTCCTATGGACGCGACCGAGCGAGGTGGCGCAGTGGTTAGCACACTGGACTCGCATTCGGGAGGACGACGGTTCAATCCCGCGTCCGGTCATCCTGATTTAGGTGGTGGTGGTGGTGGTTAGTGTTTAACGTCCCGTCGACACCTGATTTAGGCTTTCCGTGATTTTCCTAAATCACTCTAGGCAAATGCCGGGATGGTTCCTCTGAAAGGACAGGGCCGACTTCCTTCCCCGTCCTTCCCTAATCCGATGAGACCGACAACCTCACTGTTTGGTCTCTTCCCCCCGAACAGCCCCAACGCCCATCTGGACGTGTTACAAGAGTCGGTTGTGCCATAATTGCAATACCTGCAAGCTAATGCCATAGTCCAGTAGGCTGAGGCACCACCTCAATGGCCCCTACATGTCCGTCAATTTCTAGATGAAAAGTTCCCTAGTGGATGAATTGGACGAGATGGTCCAGTTCCATGGCCGCTACGATCCCATGACCTCACACCACTAAATGTCTTCCTGTGGGATTCTGTAAGGGATCTGATGTAACGAACCAAGGTTAGAGGTCTACAGGACTTGAAGTCAAATAATCGCAATGCATTTGAACGTGCTACCGTGGAGATCTTCAATCGTGCATGAAGAGAAATGGAATTCCGACTACAAACTTTATACGTGCCACCAAGGCTGCACGTATTCACGTGTATGAATGAGGAAAGAAAACTTTGAGTTATCTTATCACATGTAAGTTTTAAGATAATTTATGGACAACCTGTATATTACGGCACTTCGAGGCAACGGATGTCACTGTTACGTAACACACACAGCGTTGAACTGCTAACAATAAATAACGATTACACGATATTCTTAAGAAACTTTTACGATATTTTCGCCATTTTCAGTGTAGGTCTCACACAGAAAAGAGTGGGAGCAGGGTGATAGTAGAGAAGAGTTTTTGCCGACATGGAATAATTAGATATAAGAAGGAAAAAGGAATCGTTTGTGCCATTACAAAAGGAAACATTCCAGTATTCTCACTAAGAAAAACCATGCAAATCTTGAACTGTGCCACATGGATATTTGAGTCTTGCTTTTCTGCAGAACAAACCCAAGGTCTTCTACATACACATCTTCACCACTGCATTCATCTTTGCCTCAGGTACTGTCACAAGAATCCTCGTCTTCAAACGTTATAATGTCTTCTGCTTCTAGGCGCGCAGTCCGGAACCGCGCGACTGCTACGGTCGCAGGTTCGAATCCTGCCTCGGGCATGGATGTGTGTGATGTCCTTAGGTTAGTTAGGTTTAAGTAGTTCTAAGTTCTAGGGGACTAATGACCACAGCTGTTAAGTCCCATAGTGCTCAGAGCCATTTGAACCATCTTCTGCTTCTCTATAAATCAGGACAGTTACTGTGTTTGATTAAATCTTGTGATGTGTGGTACCATATACGAAAACAAAATACGAAACAGAGATAATTTTCTACGAAGCAATAGCTACTCCAATGATAAAATACGGTATTGACTATTGCGAAGTGTTTGTCAAGGTTGGGACTGATTTGATAACACACAAAAAGACATCACTTTAATGCTTTTACTTGTTTTTAAACCAACCTACACGTTTCGATAGTCGTGCCACTATCTTCATGTGGGCAAAGAATGCCGGAAGCCGATAAGAAATTTATAATGCTTTCAGAAATTTGTAACTTGACGTACCAAACAGGGAATAATGACATAAAGAGAGAGTTAAAAATGCGGTCCTTAATGAGGTAATTCAAGAAAATTCGCAGTAGCAGAAGCATCAATTAGAAAGAGCAAGTGACGACCTTTTGGGCAAAGCTTGCTGCAAAGAAGACAAAACACTCTGAGGCAATGATGAAAAGATTAAACGTTTCTTAGAATTTATCTGAATGTAGACAATCGGAGTAGAAAATAATCTTCTCGTTTATGGCAGTCACGGCGTCCGTAAATTGCCAGTGTTAAAGAGCGCGAGTTTCGCACTGAAACTAGCAACTTCTCCTTTTCGCGAACTGTATTTGTACTGCTTAGCACCAAATTAGAGTCCATTTAGAGCAAAAACAACTACGACAGCGGGAAGGAGGAAGTCTAGAGTAAGACGATTACAGGCGTGTAACTACACGTTCCCGTAGGAACGAGAGCCAGCGTTAAGTTCCCCGCAGCGAAAAAAAAAGTCTTCCGGAGCAACGGCGGATGCAAATAACGCCGGTGTAAATTAAATTAACAACTGCCTTGCAAACCATTTAATTAAATCAACTCGAATTCTTTTATGCAACTAATTTCATTCGCGGGTCATATATTTTAATTAAATTTAAATCGTTTAAAATTTAACTGTTGAGACATTTGTCAACCGTAATTACCAAGAGGAAAAAGAAACGATTCCAGACCGCGTCATGTCGAGGCTATTTCTGAAATTTACTTTTCACTTCTTTGTTTACTCTCACATTACTCTAACTCGCTCTTCCGCTGAGTGGCTAAACATACGCGTGGGGCCATTGTTTAACTCTTTCACATTTTTTACAGTGTATTTTGTGAAGAATCCCGAGTGTAATTGCATTTTATGATAACAGACAAATGTTGAATTTTACTTTTCAAAATTTCGAGTTTTGTCGTGTCTTCTAATTCAAT
Organism: Schistocerca americana; assembly: GCF_021461395.2. Lineage (NCBI taxonomy): Eukaryota > Metazoa > Arthropoda > Insecta > Orthoptera > Acrididae > Schistocerca > Schistocerca americana. The sequence continues at coordinate 743,419,134 of NC_060122.1, read as the reverse complement.
AACACATCAGCAACAGTATCAGACATTTCGATAAAGGCCTGCTCTAGATTTTTCCATCCATTTCGATCATCACGTGTACACATGTATGTTGCTATTTCATCTACACACTTTCCACTAGGTCATCGCCTCGGTCTTTCCTTACGTCCTGGAATCCAGCAAAGAATTTGCTTGATCCATATTCCAATGCTTTCATTTGACTATATTTCCCACTCACCACCATTTTATTTTCATAGTGATAACTACTTCATCCACTCCAGTCTGACCAGGGAGCAGATCCGTTTATTTGTTCACTATCTCTGCCAGTAATTGCCAAAACATATCTCTAAACTGCTCACTGTGCAACCCTCGGTCTTTGAACGGTCCTTGCTCAAAAGCCAGTCTCTCGATTAAGGGAGAATTGGGTAATTGTGCACGGCGTGCATTCAATACTGCAATAAACATGACGACTTCTGACTACTGTTGCACTCTTCTGATTCTTTTAGCAACAAGAGCCACTCGAGCTGTGGAATGCGTGAGTGTGAGATAAGCAAAACACACCAGTTCATTGTTACTCTCAGCAGACAGAAAGTAATAACTAAAGTTATTACTGATTTACTTTTCAAGCGTTATTAAACCCTGTAATTGATTTTATCATTGCATACATTTGCAGTCTAAATACAACAGTTGAACGTACAGAGTATGATCGCATTAATATGTAAAGGCAGAGCGTGGTGATCGTGGAGTGGAAGAGAACAGGTACGAACCCCAGTGGAAAAGATGGAAGAAGCTGAAATGATCATGAAAGCAAGGAGTGAAAAGAACAACAGATTAGGTTGAAGAACGAGAATGGCAAAGCTGTACGTAGATGCTTTACTGAGCAACCAGGAAAGAAGAAAAAGAAAGTGACAAGGAAGGAGGAAACACCTGAGTGTTCAAGGTATCGGATCTACATCTACATCTACAAAGATACTCCGCAAGCCTCCGTACGGTGCGTGGCGGAGGGTACCCTGTACCACTACTTGTCATTTCCGTCCCCCCCTGCCCCCCCCCCACCCTCCTTGTTCCTCACGAAACTAGAGCGAGGGAAAAACGACTGTCTGTACGCCTCCGTATGAGCCCTAATTTATCGTATCTTATCTTCGTGGTCCTTCCGCGCGATATTGGCGGCAGTAAAATCGTAATGATTACGATGACCTGTTTACTGGCACACTGAAATCACTGCCTGTGTGATAAAGAACCTAAACTAAACTCCGTCCGAACAGACCTCGGAAGGTCCAATGATACCGACCGGCCGCCGTGTCATCTTCAGTCTATAGGTGTCACTGGATGCAGAGATGGAGGGTCATATGGTCAGCACACCGCTCTCCCGGCCGTTGTCAGTTATCGTGACTGGAGTAAAGAACCTATTGAGTTATGTTTCATCTGTTGACAAGTAGGTAAAGAAAAAAGAGTTGTGGCACCGGTGTGTTTGGTTCTCTGCTCTGGGACCAAACTGCTGAGGTCATCGGTCCCTAAGCTTACGCACTACTTAATCTAACTTAAAGGAACTTACGCTAAGGACGACACACACACTCATACCCGAGGAAGGACTCGAACCGCCGACGGGGGTAGCCACCCGGACCGTGACAGGGCCGCCCTAGACCACGGGGCTACCCGCGCAGCATTTGTGACAACACTTACCAAAATATGAACATTCTAAAATTTGTTAAAATTTGAAAATGAAAGTGATTACACACTCCATGTTACTCTTTAAAAGGATTTCAATATTTCAGTTTCCTAACACGCTTTGGAAGATAATTTACGTGACGATTTTTTTCACTGTATATGTAATATAAGCTTCTATTTTCAAGCGCACAATTCAGTAACCACTGCGGACAAATTCACAATGGGCCGGAGAAGCGTACGCAATCGCATCCTTAGGATATCTGCAGTTAAACTTTATTGAACTGGTTTTTTCTCACATTTCAATTGATTTGCTATGGTAAAAGTAGAGACAGTGCTGCAAACTTACATACAGCTAAGTTTCTATGAACGAGTCAGAATAATAATTTTTTAATAAAGCGCACTATCCCCCACTTCCCCTTATTTAATTTCTATAAGTACACTACCAGACACGGATGCATTTGAAATATCTTACAGATCGAAACATTCTATCGCCCCTCCGAAAAAGTTTCCCACAAGAATACACACATCAACTTCAATTTTGTGCACACTGGTCGATGATCCGTCACAGACTGAAAGTTATGTGGTAACACCACACGCGTGGCCGTAACTGCAGATAGGTTCTTCTAATTCGACATAATAGCGTGGTTTGAAACTGTGAAGTAGTGCCTGAGCAAAATCGTGGGAAAGGGATAGCGTGTATCGCGACCGGTGACACACACTACCATTTCTGAAGTGCATCCTCTCTTCCTGTACGGAGTACTTTACTCTTACGGTGATAAGTCACCAACAGCTAGAGTTATTGGCCAAGTCGTAGTAGAAGCCGACATCGCATTTTGTGTGACAAAATATCCACAAAACAGAAATGCCCAGCCAGAACTGTGTAAAGAATTTAATGAGAGCCTTCTAGTATCTCGTTTGATACAAAGCTTGAAATTTCATAAGTGAATGTTACGTTAAATTGAAAGTTCCTTTGACGTTATTACTAGGATTGTGCCCGTTGAAATTACGAGATATGAGAACAATTTGCTTTCTCCACAAACTCGTCCCTGTACAGCATCTTAAACTGCGAACGCGAAAATCTAAGGGGACTGACAATGAATATTTAATGATGAAGAGGAAACTTAATTTACCTTTTCTTTAGAGCACTGTATTTTGTCGATTGCCAACGTGAACTCATATACGCTACTTGTGTGTGCTAAATACGGTACAAGCCCTATAATAATAATGAACGTATGGCATTGGTGGCCGGGAGACACCTCGCGGGGCGGTTCGGCCGCCGCTCCGCAAGTTCTTTAACGCCACTACGGCGACTTGCGAGTGAATGAGGATGAAAGACACACAACATCAAGTCATCTCGATGCAGAGAAAATCCCTGACCACCAGGGACCACGTGCGCGGGAAGCGAGAACGCTACCGCAAGACCACGAGTCGCGGACAAGCCCTGCTATAATTAATCGTACAAAAGTCATGAGACAGCAATATGCGCATACAAAATGTTGGTAGTATTGTGTACATAAGGTATAAAAGGGCAGTGTATTGGCGGAGCTGTCATTTTGTACTCAGGTGATTTATGTGAAAATGTACCCGACGTGATTATAGCCGCAGGATGGGAATTAGCAGACTTTGAACGCGGAATGTTAGTTGGAGCTAGACGCATGGGACATTCCACTTCAGAAATCGTTAGGGTATTCAATATTGCAATATTTACAGTGTCAAGAGTATGTCGATAACCCCACATTTCAGGCATTACCTGTCACTACGGACAACACAGTGGCCGGCCGCTGTGGCCGAGTGGTTCTAGGCGCGTCAGTCCGGAACCGCGCTGTTGCTACGGTCGCAGGTTCGAATCCTGCCTCGGGTATGGATGTGTGTGATGTCCTTGGGTTAGTTAGGTTTAAGTAGTTCTAAGTCTAGGGGACTGATGACCTCAGATGTCAAGTCCCATAGTGCTCAGAGCCATTTGAACCATTTGAACATCACAGTGGCCGACAGCTTTCAATTAACAACCGACAGCAGCGGCATTTGTGTAGAGTCAGCGGTGTTAAGACAAGCAACACTAGGCGAAGTAACCGCAGAAATCAATGTAGGACGTACGATGAATGCACTCCTTAGGACCGAGCAGCGAAATTTGGCGTTAATCGGCCATGGCAGCAGACGACCAAAGCAAGAGCCTTTGTTAACAGTACGACGGAAGCGACTCTATATAGCATCGCTTCTTGAAAAAAGTAATGTAAATTACTTTATCGATATGTGACTACAATGGAGCCGCTATACGTGCTCAGAGAATTGTAATTACTATTATCTCTGTATCGAAGTATATAAGAAAAGGTTTCATTGTCTTCTCTTGTCTTCTTCTTCTCGGTCTTCTGTGCCTGGTTGGTTCTGATATCGCATTTAAATTACGGTCTGTAAAGTATTATTTCTACTATATGTAGTGTGTTTAGAATTTCTGCTAAATATAGATGTCAGCATTTAATGCAGTATGTGTTTTTGTCAGTAGCAAGAAAGTACCTTCCCTGTCCCCTTTATTTAATTAATTACATAACAATTAAATGTTGCCCTGGCATTTGTAAATGCATTATTGAAGCGAAGCCATTGCTCTTAAAATTGATAAAAATTTCTTCGTAGCTATTTAATTCTGAAAGTATTGAAGGGATTTAACCCCAGGAAATGTAAAACGGCATCTCATAATAATTTTCATTTCATTTTAGGCCAGAGGTACAGTTTTATTGAAAGGAATTATTTTAATTGTGTACGCTGCCATTGCACGTAGGCAGCTATACTGGAGCATCAAGCCTCACAAAGAAAAATAATTGTTTGAATATTATATTAAATTTGCTTTCGGTAACGAAAGATAATTTGTTATCCATCGTGAGTAAGACGGATGTCTTCACGTTGGTATACGAATAATATTGCTGGACATAGCGCCCTGAGTAAATTTAGCTGTGGGTTTTAATGAAAGTAAATGGGATTTTCTTTAATCAAACATTTTCGTTCCAAATTACGGAATTTTTTTTTCTTTCTTCTCAAAGAAGTAAGTTACGCGATATCTACTGGGCTCATGACGATATCGGTTGTATGTTAGACGACTGGAAACCGTGGCCTGGTTAGATGAGTCCCAATTTCAGTTGTTAAGATCTGATGGTACAGATCCCTCGAGGGTGGCACAAACCCCACGAGCCATGGCCGGCCGAAGTGGGCGTGCGGTTCTAGGCGCTGCAGTCTGGAACCGCGAGACCGCTACGGTCGCAGGTTCGAATCCTGCCTCGGGAATGGATGTGTGTGATGTCCTTAGGTTAGTTAGGTTTAACTAGTTCTAAGTTCTAGGGGACTAATGACCTCAGAAGTTGAGTCCCATAGTGCTCAGAGCCATTTGAACCACGAGCCATGGACGCAAGTTATCAACAAGGCACTGTACAACCTGGTGGTGGCTCCATAATGGTGTGGGTTGTGTTTACATGGAACCGACTGGGTCGCCTGGTCCAGCTGAACGGATCATTGACCGGAAATCGTTACGTCCGGCTACTTGGAGACTATTTGCAGCCATTCATGGACTTCATGTTCCAAAATAACGCTGTCATGTCACAGGGCTACAATTGTTTACGACTGGTTTGAAGAACATTCTGGACAATTCGAACGAATGATCTGACCTTCAGATCGCTAGACATGAAACCCATTGTACGTGTATGGGACGTAATCTGGAGATCAGTTCGTGAACAACATCCTGCCCAGGCAACACTTTCGTAATTATGGACCGCTATAGAGGCAGCATGGCCCAGTACTCCTAAGGGAACTTCCAACAACTTGAGTCCACGCCACATCGAGTTACTGCGCTACACCGGGTAAAAGGCGGTCCGACACCACATTAGGAGGTATCCCATGATTCTATTACCTCTACACCTACATACATACTCCGCAATCCACCATACGGTGCGTGGCGGAGGGTATCTCGTACCACAACTAGCGTCTTCTCTCCCTGTTCCACTGCCAAACAGAACGAGGGAAATATGACTGCCTATGTGCCTCTGTACGAGCCCTATCTCTCTTATCTTATCTTTGTGGTCTTTCCGCGAAATGTAAGTTGGCGGCAGTAAAATTTGTACTGCAGTCAGCCTCAAATGCTGGTTCTTTAAATTTCCTCAGTAGCGATTCACGAAAAGAACGCCTCCTTTCCTCTAGAGACTCCCACCAGAGATCCTGTCCGCAGCCCGTGGTCGTGCGGTAGCGTTCTCGCTTCCCACGCCCGGGTTCCCGGGTTCGATTCCCGGCGGGGTCAGGGATTTTCTCTGCCTCGTGATGACTGGGTGTTGTGTGATGTCCTTAGGTTAGCTAGGTTTAAGTAGTTCGAAGTTCTAGGGGACTGATGACCATAGATGTTAAGTCCCATAGTGCTCAGAGCCATTTGAACCATTTGAACCAGAGATCCTGAAGCATTTCCGTAACACTCGCGTGATGATCAAACCTACCAGTAACAAATCTAGCAGCCCGGCTCTGAATTGCTTCTATGTCCTCCCTCGATCCCACCTGATAGGGATCCCAAACGCTCGAACAGTACTCAAGAATAGGTCGTATTAGCGTTTTATAAGCGGTCTCCTTTACAGATGAACCACATCTTCCCAAAATTCTACCAATGAACCGATGACGACTATCCGCCTTCCCCACAACTGCCATTACATGCTTGTCCCACTTCATATCACTCTGCAATGTTACGCCTAAATATTTAATCGACATGACTGTGTCAAGCGCTACACTACTAATGGAGTATTCAAACATTACAGGATTCTTTTTCCTATTCATCTGCATTAATTTACATTTATCTATATTTAGAGTTAGCTGCCATTCTTTACACCAATCACAAATCCTGTCCAAGTCATCTTGTATCCTCCTACAGTCACTCAACGACGACACCTTCCCGTACATCACAGCATCGTCAGCAAACAGCCGCACATTGCTATCCATCCTATCCAAAAGATCATTTATGTAGATAGAAAACAACAGCGGACCTACCACACTTCCCTGGGGCACTCCAGATGATACCCTCACCTCCGATGAACACTCACCATCGAGGACAACGTACTGGGTTCTATTACTTAAGAAGTCTTCGAGCCACTCACATACTTCGGAACCAATCCCATATGCTCATACCTTAGTTAGGAGTCTCCAGTGGGGCACCAACTCAAACGCTTTCCGGAAGCCAAGGAATATGGCATCCGTCTGATACCGTTCATCCATGGTTCGCAAGATATCATGTGAAAAAAGGGCTAGTTGAGTTTCGCAGGAGCGATGCTTTCTAAAGCCGTGCTGATGCATGGACAGCAACTTCTCTGTCTCAAGGAAATTCATTATATTCGAACTGAGAATATGTTCGAGAATCCTGCAACAAGCCGATGTTAAGGTTATTGGTCTGGAATTTTGAGGATCCGTCCTTGTACCCTTCTTATATACAGGCGTCGCCTGCGCTTTTTTCCAGTCGCTAGGAACTTTACGTTGGGCAAGAGATTCGCAATAAATGCAAGCTAAGTAAGGAGCCAATGCAGTAGAGTACTCTCTGTAAAACCAAATTGGAATCCCATCAGGTCCTGGCGATTTATTTATTTTCAATCCCTGCAGCTGCTTCACAACCCCAGGGATGTCGATCACTATGTCCTCCATACGGGAATCTGTACGAGACGCGAACGGCGGTATGTTTGTACGATCCTCCTGCGTGAAAGATTTCTCAAATGCTAAATTTAAAATTTCAGCTTTCGTTTTGCTGTCATCCGTTGCCAGGCCAGACTGATCAGTGAGTGACTGCAATGAAGCCTTCGACCCGCTTATCGATTTTACGTAAGACCAGAATTTCCTTGGGTTTTCAGCGAGATCTTTTGCTAAGATATGACGGTGGTAGTGGTTGAATGCTTCGCGCATAGCTCTTTTTACAGCAGCACGAATCTCTACTAATTTCTACCTGTCCTCATTCTCCCAATCTTTCTTGAACCGCGAGTGCAACTGCCTTTGCTTCCTTAGCATTCTCCGAACTGCGCTGTTAAACCACGGTGGGTCTTTTCTGTCCGTAACCCACTTTTTCGGCACATACTTGTCAAATGCGTGATTTACAATGTGTTTAAAATTTGCCTATAATTCTTCCACGCGATTACGCTTCCACAAAATGGCAGCTGAGTTTATTACAACAAGTGTCAGTCTGCTACGACTAATTAACCAGAATTAGTCTCCGATAATGCTGGCTAGGAAGACAACTGCTCGATCAGAGAGTTAAAAAATGCACATCGCTGCCTTGCTGAGAATGGCAGTGGGTAGTATTTTAAAATAGATCGTAATAAATGAATTTTTCCTACATTGAAGCATAAAAAAATGAGATGTTATATTGCTCCCGACATAGGGCGTAATTATGCTGAAGGCATCATTTTGGCGAACGTTCAAATAAAACTTTCGTCAGTTAATGTTGATCACTTGTCCTTCAGAGTTGCCAAACTACTAAGATCATGGAGGTAAAAAAGTAAGGGAGTAGTAATTACGTCACAACTTTGAAGCCGAAGTCCACCATCTTGCGTAGCTCAAAACATTAGGTTCACCGCATTTATAGCTCCATGGTTACCGCGGTGATATTTGCCGGTGACGTCATTTTGACGCGCCCGTGGCGAGTTTCGACTTTTGTGGACGTAGCCCAAATAGTATTTGGTGCATCGACTGTGTGGAGACGTAGTTGTTTCATCAAAAATGCCAACTTGCGTCGTTTGCGGGTGTACTAATCGATCCGATCGTAATCTAAAGTTTAAAGGAATCACATTTCATTCGTAAGTGGAACCATTCAAGAAATAATTTTTCTATACATAAATTACGGCCGCGCTGTTTATTTTTATGCGTTCCTGTGTTTTTCATTGCCTTCCAAACCGCTAACCCTCCGAGATCCGAGCCACACTGTATCATCGATGTCGTCGCCACATAACACACCGCTCCGTGATCATGCTTGTTGTCAGTCCAGCAACTCATGTCCTAAATTCTTCCCTCTTTGAAAAAGATTCTGGCTAGAACAGCTGGAGAAATGAGTCTTGTGTGTGTGAATACTGTGTGTGTGAATTTTGTGTGTGTGATTGTATGGTTCGAAAATGGTTCAAATGGCTCTGAGCACTATGGGACTTAACTTCTGAAGTCATCAGTCCCCTAAAACGTAGAACTACTTAAACCTAACTAACCTAAGGACATCACACATATCCATGCCCGAGGCAGGATTCGAACCTGCGACCGTAGTGATCGCGCGGTTCCAGACTGTAGCGCTTAGAACCGCTAGGCCACCCCGGCCGGCGTGTGATTATATGGAAGTTTGTGTGTGTGTGTGTGTGTGTGTGTGTGTGTGTGTGTGTGAGAGAGAGTGTGTGTGTGTGTGTGTGTGTGTGTGTGTGTGTGTGTGTGTGTGTGTGTCTGAAGAAGATTTTGCCTGAAAACTTATCTGAACACTCTTTTTATTGTGCTTGCCTGGTGCTCGGAGTGTGAGTAACACTCTATCCGCTTCACAGTTCAAAATGGCTCTGAGCACTATGCGACTTAACTTCTGAGGTCATCAGTCGCCTAGAACTTAGAACTAATTAAACCTAACTAACCTAAGGACATCACACACATCCATGCCCGAGGCAGGATTCGAACCTGCGACCGTAGCGGCCTATCGGCTCCAGACTGTAGCGCCTAGAACCGCGCGGCCACTCCGGCCGGCCGCTTCACAGTATTGTTATTCATGTGTAAGGTGGCAACAGCCTTGCACCTTACATGAGTCCATTGAACGTGCCACTTTAGGTTTTGTTGGAGTAATACCCTAAATTACAGTGTAGGAAATCTATGTGGAAATTCATCAGCTCCCGAGGATTCCGCGATTTTGTGATTATAAGATTTTGTGGAAAGGCAGTACGCGAGACAGAGCTCGGCTACGTCCCCGCCTAGCCGCCGAAGGCCACAGCCTGATGGTGTGAATGATGAACTGGGGAAGTTCTGTAATCCGTTTAGAGAGGCCACAGCGGCCGCCAGCCTCTGAGGGATGCGCGGTTGCAGGTGTTCAAGTGTTTACCAAACCAGAGCAGCGGATAGTTGGACGGGCTTTCCTATGTGAGCTCTCGCCTATGTCACACTAATTTTAAACCTTCGAGTAACTCACGTGGGGCAGACCAGGAGTTCCGAATAACAAAACTTTCAATGCAAGAGTCTGTGTTCGTTACGACGGGGAATCTTGCCTGGAAAATCTCGAGTGGTCTCTCGGGAGAAACCTTCCAGTAAACGTATTATTGCCTACAGCTGTAGTTCTTCCCAGCCGGCGTGGGGGGAGTTTAATTGTGAGCTTTTGTAGAAATAAAATAATTGCGGAAAAGTTCTTTTCCCAGGCCGTACATTGGTTGGCACTGGGAAACTGGGTATTTTGAGAGCTTCTAGTGATGTGATTCGTTTGGTAAAAGTTGAGTTGGGAAAACAGAGGTGAAGAACGATCTTGCTGGACTCTCGGTAGCGGTCTTCCCTTCTGGGCTCTCGTACTGAGGACGTTAGCCAAGCCGTCTCCCCTCTTGGTCTTTCGTTCTGAGAGGACGTTAGCCGCGACAGCTCATTGCTGGCGGAAACATTGTTGCAATTAGAAAAGTTTACGGACAGCAGTCTGTTGTTCAAATACTGTAGGATTGTACTTTCCGAGACGCCACACGCCGATCGCACGGCCGCGCCGTCGCCTTTGGAGACCGCCGCTACAACAGGAACATTACCGTGAGACCGCTCCCGCTTCGGCCTGTGTTAGAAGTAACGTTAAACATATTTTTTTTTTTTGCAAAAACAGACATAATGTCTTATGGGATAACAGCAATCAGTGATTTTATAATGTTACTTAAAATCCGTCTTGATTGCAATTTTTTTATTATTATTATTATTTTTTTTTTTTTATTATTCATATGACCGGTTTCGGTTCACGTAGCATGTGAAAGTTGCTGGATTTGGACGGGTTACTCCTGTAACTGAAATATCAGATCTGAAGATGGTTCTGAATGAACCGAAACCGGCCATATGAATAATAAAAAAAAAATTTGCAATCAAGACGGATTTTAAGTAACATTATAACGTTAAACAGTTGGATCACATGCAATTGCTGTTTCCACAGAGGTTTCACAGTACTTTGGGGTGTAGTGGTTCCACGTATATGAGTTATAAGAGATCGCGTTTTGGACCGATTTTAACACAGTCACTGCCAATGCCAGTTTGTGTTTTATCCAGCATTGATCTGAAGGTTATAATAAAATTACTGTGATTCAGTAGAGCCTTTACTTTCAGTAGTTGATGCTGAATTCACCCTTTTGATTTATTTTATTTTTGTGTATGTGTTTCATGTTATTGAACACCCTAAGTGTTCATGATCGTTCATGTTTGGAAGTAAAAATACGTGTGATTTATCGTCAACACTGCCACCGCAGATTAATTAGGGGTGACAGGGCCACATTTAAATCTAGCGTTACCAATTTTTGCATCCAGTTCCATTCCCAATTTCTCTGTAAGTTGTTTGTCAGGGGCGAACTCACGCAAAAATCGGACAAGCAACAGGTGGGGTGGTACACATGAAGTTTGTTGTAAATAATCCATTGCATTTCAACAGCAATGCTAGCGATGTGGAAGTCGTAGGATACTCTTAGCAGTGCCAGTTGTGTTGCCAGTTCGAGCGCCGCGGTCTATTGCCCAACGAATTTGTAGCAGTTCTGAAGCGAATTTTTGGAACACAACCTACGACCAGCTTAGAGACAGAAGCGATGACACTTTCTGAAGGACCTGACCATCATTTTGCGGGACAATGCTAAAGCACGTACAGTGCAATCTGTTATTGATTTGTTTGGCTGATGGGGCTGCTAAGTGCTGTACCACCTACTGCACTCCCCTGACCTAAGCCCTCGTGAGTTCAACTCGATTTCTAAACTGAAAGGAAACACTTCACCGCATTCGCTTCAGAACTGCTACAAATTCGTCAGGCAATAGACCGCGCCGCTCGAACTGTCAACACAATTGGCACATTTAAGAGTATCCTATGACTTCCACATCGCCGGCAACAGGCTATACACAATGATGGTGACTACTTTGAAGGTCAGTAAAACTTTGTGCAACAAAAGTCGCAGTTATGAAGCAATAGTGATGTAATTAATAGTATTGCCCGTGCACTGTTCACGACAATCAAACATTTAAAATAAAATAGAAAATGCATGAACACTGCATAAGATCAGCTCCCAGCAACACACCTGAAAATAAGACTTAATCTAAAGCATTTGTTATAAAATACAAGGGGAGACTAATCACTGGACCTGTGCATAAGGAAACGCATTGGATGTGCTAACGGGAAAGCCTCGAGGTGAGTGGCTTAGGTGCAAAAACGTAATCTCGGAACACAAGAGAAAATTCTAGATAAAATCATTTATTCCTAAGATAAGGATGTGAGGCATGTACACGATTCCTGATAACACGTGGTTTGTGGAGACACAATTTCCAGGTATAGTGCCCAAATTGCAACAATATCACATCACACAATCATGTTAACATTATCTAAAACAAACATGCGATCGGACAGTTAGTGATGCCGGTAGCCCAACAACTATAATGTCCTGCCACGAGGTTGGCTCCCCACGGACGAAAGACACATAAAGCAAGGACAATTTACGAGAAGGCAAAGCTCTAAATATTTAGGAAGGTGAAAGCTTATGCAGGCACAACTGAAGGCAAACAGACATTCATACAGAAGCGAGTGCTCACTTCTTATCGACACCTTTGTGTGGCGCTCTTCCGGCGGATCCAAGTCTGCTAAAGAAATTTGCTAACAGAAAAATCTGCCAAAGTTTTGCACTCCTTGCTGCGACAAGGCAAAGCAATCCTCCAGGTTTGAAAAGCGAGACCAAAAGCTAACAGCTCTCCCCTCGCCAAGTAACAGCGCGCCACGCGGTCAGTCTAACTCACCCTTCTTCGACTGGAGCACAGCTGTGGACGCTTCCCGTACCGGCGGCAGACTGCCTCCCGCTTCTTCTCCAGCCTCCTCCACGCTCCGCATGGTCCAGAAAACCCAAAGATGCCATTTCCGCCACCAACCTAACGCAGGTGGATTTCTCACGAGTAGCGAAAACCTCTTTGCCGACTTGACCACTATGAGAGTTGGCTATTCTGTACCACTGCTGCTGAATCTGTACGACTATCGCAGACTTTCTGCAGCAGACTACGCCACCGTCTAGCAACGTGACACACAACCACATGCATTCAATCACACCACTATGATAATTATGGGAAAAGAGAAACAAGGAAGGAAAGAGAAATACTAGTGAAAATGGGCTACCGGACTAATGAAAGGTGGCTACAGGACCCTTTCGTCACGCCAAACGTCCCGGAGAAGACTGTGCCGCGAATTTTCTCGCCATGCTAGGAGATTCGCCAACAGTCTTCGAAACAAACATACCCTAACGAGTAACAATTGCAACAGGCAAACAGCAGCACAAAAGAATTGATTAATCTCTTATATCCAAGTGAGTTTTATCTGACCTTTGTCAATAATTGTGATCTTATGCGGTCCGCAAAGCAAACAGAACAAATTAAATTAAGCGTGATATTGTACGCTAACATCATGACATCTGACCTACTACGACCACAAACATGAAATATTATTTTAAAAGTGCTTTAACCAATTATCAAAAATTAACACCGAGACATAGATGAACAGGTACACGAAATATATACATATATAAACAAATACAATGATGCAATATCATTACCAAGAACCAAAGGAGTGTCGGCTGGTACAGACATATATAAAGACATCTAAGTGAAAGTGCAAAACTCAACGTGCATAACAAATACAGTGACGCAAAATCATTAATGAACCCAATGGAATGACAGCTGATAAATAACCACCTATGGAAAATAAGACATGAGTACAACAACACATCCAGAAACCAGCTCGTTGACACGCTCTCATTTTTCAGTTTCGTCACATGGTAATTTCACTGGGTATTCTCTTTAGGTGCTGGGGTGGGCGCCTCTTCTAATGGCGACTTGTAGGATAAGCTACTAGGGGACCACAACACTGAACTGGGGAGTTCGCCGCGGCGTTGATTGTAACGTCCGTTGTAACAAAGGTTGTTCATCCTAGACAGCACCCCGCGACGTTGCCTCGTGCCCGTTTCCACCCTCTGCGTCCATACTGTGGGATGGTTCGACGTCGCAGATTTGCAGGACATCGTCGCCTGTGGGTCCTGCCTCATCATCGAGAAGGCGGCTTGGCGGTCGTCGTCCGTGTGTTGCGGAGGAATGTGTTTTACGACACACGCCCCTGTCTCCTGTCGTGTCAATGGAGAGACACGTGATCTTCTGCGTCGCATCGAGGTCGACGCAAACTCGTGCGGGTGTCGGGCTTGAGACCCGCTTATCACCTCTTTGCACCGTCTCAGCTGATGCGTCAGTCGTGGGACCCGTGTCCCTCCGGGCAGTGGGCTTTACCTCACCGCAGCGGCCGTCTGGACTAGCGGCGCTCAGGGATCGGCGGCCTCGCCTGGTGTGCGTCATACTTTCCCTTTCGCTTGTCAGATGACTAGCACATGGAGTGGAACGCCGGCCATCAGCTGGCGCTGCCGTGGTGACTCGCCTTTGGGCCCCGGTGTGAGCCTGGGCTTGGGGGAAGACCAGCATCCCCTCCCCTCTAATGGGGAAACAGCTGTGACCGCTCGCCGCACCACTGCAGGGTTCTGCAACGCCTGCCGGTGGACCAAGCCCTGTGCTTTCTGACGTGGAGGCTCACTAGGCCTTGTTAACAATACCAATAAAAAAAACAATGAGGAAAATTACATAACCAATATTCAAACAAACAAAAAATCCTTTTTATAAAATATAGTTCCAGCATTACATCTGCTGTCAATCATTCAGGGTAGATCTTGTACAAGGTTTGGTCAGGATTTGGATAGGATTTGGCGCCGCTGCTAGCTACAGACACAAAACTCTACCTACTCCTAACTACGCTCTCACACACAATCTACACAGCTCGTACTAGTCACCATCACCATATAACCCGACTACAATTCCCACATATAAACAAAATATTCCTTTCAACACCAATACCCATATCGTTGTTCATTGACTGCTCCTCCAAGGTTTGCAGCACACGTCCGCTGATCTGTGGAAAATTTCCGAGACTTCTTTTCTATGGACATTGCATAATAAAAGTTATGATTAATGAGACACAGAAGGTTCATTCAATCTGGAATGGTAAATGTTTCAACATCTATTCATCAGACTAATGCAAAAGGTCAGTGGGCATAAAAATGGAAATAAAAATCATCCTATCCTATTAGCAAACACATAAACACTTCGTCCTATAAGTACATAAAAAAATACTGTCACAAGAAATCCATTGTCCAGGGCCATGAGTACCCAACTTACTGCTGTCATAAGATACTCATAATGATTACACAATTACTCACCACATGTCCCCAGGGGTCCTCACCTACCGTCATGTTATTTCAGCTTGGAGGTAGTCGCACAGATTCTCTATTAAATACCAAGTTGCTTGAGTTAATAAGCTGTTTCCATTACGTCTTCTGGGGTTTCACATTCTGGTGCCCTCAACCGTACCTAGTAGTATGTGGCGGCAAGTTACACTTTCCAAATATCTTATAAGATGGCAACTCTGAAAATCAAACACTATTAATCTCCCTTTGTATACAAATTCTTCGCCTACAAGTCACCAAGTCGCTTCATCAACATCGCAGTACATTTGAAAAATCTCACTGAATCATGCTCACCTAAGGGGAATAAGAACACTACAACTGTAATTTATCATCAAGAATTACCTTACGACGATTGACTCGCCACACCAACACACCCGATACCTTTCTAGTCATCAAAAAAACAAATGCCATCATACTGTAAAAGGAAACGCTTGATCTGAGCCTCATAATCATTCACATTCAGACGTTATAAAGCTGCATAACACTACTCTTTTCTGCTCAGAGGAAGAAATAACTACACATATATTGGGGGACTCTTTACAATTCATAGAAAATATACCCTTTAATTTTAATCACACTAGAGTGAATCAAAACATTAGAAAATATACACTGTAATTTTACGAAACAGAAGCGATTGGGTTTACCGCGGGCACACCAATGCTGTGGCCCTCCCTCAACAAATCTTCCCTAATATCGTCTCCCTTTATCAAATGCACATCAATAGCACAGGTCCTCATTAAGTTGACGCCAACCGAGTCAGCCGCTAGTCATTGATCTCTTTGATGAGGGTCATGTGGCGGATTGTGACGCGGGTTTGCGGGACGAATTTCAACACCCACTGGCGGACCACCCGTACTGTTTACGGCACCCCTGTTGTTGCTTGTTCGATAATTATTCTGTGGTCGATCACTACTACCGTTCCTAGGTCCGCTATAATTGCGCCTAAATCTCTGCTCATTACCATATCTTCTAAATTCCCGGGGGTGTCTTTGATTTCCTCTAGGCGAATGATGACCATTGGCGTAGTTCGTTCTGCCCGCGTTCCATGAGGAGTCGCGATGCTGCCAACGCTCGCGCATTCTGTAACTCTCAGGCGACCCGTTACGTCTGTATTGCCACATGTGCTCTATTGCTGCGGCTTCGCTTGCGCGGCCGTTGCTCGTAGGCGCTCTGACCGTAATTCTGCGTGGTGCCATTCGCATCGCACTCAAGCTCTAAAAGGAGATTGCGAAACCCCTCTACGTCATCCTTGAATCGTCCTGCAAAGATAACGTGCCGCAACTGCATTGTAAACTTTCCCAGGCAAATACGAATAATTTCCTCAGGTCCATAAGGATCGTCAAGATGTTCATTCACCTGCAGCATGTGCTCGAACATCTGCACAGGGCTGGAGAATTTCGACCGGTTTAACTCTGGTAGCTTAATGAGTCCGTGTTTTACACGACTCTGCGCTGCCACTGACCAATAGATCGGCAGGAAGTGTAGACGAAACTCCCTGACTGTGTAACAATTGCGTGCAATTGACCTCATCCGCGTCACTGGCTCACCTTCGAGGTAGCCACACATATACTCTATTTTGTGCGCACTGGGCCACGTAGGAGGAAGGGAGAACTCGAACTGCTGTAACCAGGCCCGCGGGTGAATCCCCGTAGCAGCATTACGGAAGACTTCAAACTTCCTCACCGTCAGAAAATGTTTAAAGTCAAATTCGTGAGTTTCCCTTGGCGAACGTTCCTGAGGATATCCGCGCCGTTCCCACCTAGTACGAGATCCGTGATCGTGACGATGATCAAATTCGCCATCGTTCCCGGAATCATCGTCGGAATAGTGGCCCTTTCGTTCATTTCTTTCAACTTCATGGGCCGTTAACCCTTTTAGGTGAAGTTCTAAACGGGCCATGCGCTCACATATTCCCTCGGTAACCCCTCTTTGTTGTATTTCTATTTCACACTGTCCACGCGGACATTTCGTTACCGACCGTATTTCGTCTGCATCCTCTGATGACGAGGTAATCGTTTCCCTATTATTGTCAGACTTACGCGCCACTTCGTCTGAAATCCTGGCTATATCTTCTCGCATCTCTCGGTGGGCCGTGTTTTGTTGTGTTTGCGTAAGCCCTTGCTCTCGCTCGAGAGCTATAATCGCCTGGCTGAGGGTTTCTACCTGCGCGCTAAGGTGGACCGGGCACTTAGCCGCAGTGTCCTCTATTCGGGACACAAGAGCCGCGTGGTCACTCTGGCATTGTTCTGCTAACCCGCGGAGATACCTGGCGGAATTTTGTCCTACTCGGGACTCAAGAGCCGCTTGTTCACTCTGGCATTGTTCTGCTATCATACGTATATTCCATCACCTGCTTGCTAATGACTTGTTGCCCCTCTTCTAAGGCGGATATGCGTTGGTCAATGATCGCCAGTTTCTCCCCAACACCCTGTACTATTTCACTAGTCAATCTTTTATTTGCTTCCTCGATATGCCTCCTATTTTCTTCCGCTTGTTTTTTATTCACTTCCTCTATAGGTCTCCTATTACTGTCTAGTAATTGTCGTAGCATAGTCTGTAATGAATTTGCATCTGTCGAATGATTCGAAATCACTGCAGTGGGCTCAGGATGGACAACACTTGTACTTGCGTTTTCCGCGTTTCGTTCCTGGTCGGACTCGACGTTTTGACCTCGTCCTTGTTCAGGGTTATTGTCTGGCAGGTTTTTCCGATCGCGGCTCCCTGAACAGCTACGCGTCTCCATCATAAGGATAGTTACTCTGTGCTCCAAAATACAACAAGAATAATGCCAAAGTCTCCTAATGGACTCACAGTCCCCGCAAAGCACCCAAGATTTACTATATGACACCGATACGCGCCACAGGACAAGAATCAACCCACACTTGTAACACAATTGAATACTAAATCACAATGCCTATACAGTAATACATATACAAGATAAAACATGTAAGAAAATGCACATCTATATCATAAATACACGTAAAGTCTGTATCACAGAAAGACAATATACCAATTAACACATCCAACCGAAAATAACTAATCCTCACTGCGCATCAGAAGATATCTGGTTTAGCGAAATCCGTGAGCAGGGTAAGCCATGTGTAACTAACCTGTTACTACGGGCTATTACATTATTATTGGGAATGTAAATACTTATTGCTTGTGAAGTTAACTTGAGAAGATTAGGGTCGCCACCGACTCTAACCATACAACTAATCGAAGGTTTGGTCGAGTCGGAAAATAAATTAATTTGATCACAGACCAAAAACTCACGAAAGTGCATACGTTGTGAAGTCGCTCATAGCGGATACGATGTAATTAATAGTATTGCCCGTGCACTGTTCACGACAATCAAACATTTAAAATAAAATAGAAAATGCATGAACACTGCATAAGATCAGCTCCCAGCGACACACCTGAAAATAAGACTTAATCTAAAGCATTTGTTATAAAATACAAGGGGAGACTAATCACTGGACCTGTGCATAAGGAAACGCATTGGATGTGCTAACGGGAAAGCCACGAGGGGAGTGGCTTAGGTGCAAAAACGTAATCTCGGAACACAAGAGAAAATTCTAGATAAAATCATTTATTCCTAAGATAAGGATGTGAGGCATGTACACGATTCCTGATAACACGTGGTTTGTGGAGACACAATTTCCAGGTATAGTGCCCAAATTGCAACAATATCACATCACACAATCATGTTAACATTATCTAAAACAAACATGCGATCGGACAGTTAGTGATGCCGGTAGACCAACAACTATAATGTTCTACCACGTGGTTGGCTCCCCACGGACGAAAGACACATAAAGCAAGGAAAATTTACGAGAAGGCAAAGCTCTAAATATTTAGAAAGGTGAAAGCTTATGCAGGCACAGCTGAAGGCAAACAGACATTCGTACAGAAGCGAGTGCTCACTTCTTATCGACACCTTTGTGTGGCGCTCTTCCGGCGGATACAAGTCTGCTACAGAAATTTGCTAAAAGAAAAATCTGCCAAAGTTTTGCATTCCTTGCTGCGACAAGGCAAAGCAATCCTCCAGGTTTGAAAAGCGAGACCAAAAGCTAACAGCTCTCCCCTCGCCAAGTAACAGCGCGCCACGCGGTCAGTCTAACTCACCCTTCTTCGACTGGAGCACAGCTGTGGACGCTTCCCGTACCGGCGGCAGACTGCCTCCCGCTTCTTCTCCAGCCTCCTCCACGCTCCGCATGGGAAAAGAGAAACAAGGAAGGAAAGAGAAATACTAGTGAAAATGGGCTACCGGACTAATGAAAGGTGGCTACAGGACCCTTTCATCACCCCAAACGTCCCGGAGAAGACTGTGCCGCGAATTTTCTCGCCGTGCTAGGAGATTCGCCAACAGTCTTCGAAACAAACATACCCTAACGAGTAACAATTGCAACAGGCAAACAGCAGCACAAAAGAATTGATTAATCTCTTATATCCAAGTGAGTTTTATCTGACCTTTGTCAATAATTGTGACCTCATGCGGTTCGCAAAGCAAACAGAACAAATTAAATTATGCGTGATATTGTACGCTAACATCATGACATCTGACCTACTACGACCACAAACATGAGATATTATTTTAAAAGTGCTTTAACCAATTATCAAAAATTAACACCGAGACATAGATGAACAGGTACACGAAATATATACATATATAAACAAATACAATGATGCAATGTCATTACCAAGAACCAAAGGAGTGTCGGCTGGTACAGACATATATAAAGACATCTAAGTGAAAGTGCAAAACTCAATGTGCATAACAAATACAGTGACGCAAAATCATTAATGAACCCAATGGAATGACAGCTGATAAATAACCACCTATGGAAAATAAGACATGAGTACAACAACACATCCAGAAACCAGCTCGTTGACACGCTCTCATTTTTCAGTTTCGTCACATGGTAGTTTCACTGGGTATTCTCTTTAGGTGCTGGGGTGGGCGCCTCTTCTAATGGCGACTTGTAGGATAAGCTACTAGGGGACCACAACACTGAACTGGGGAGTTCGCCGCGGCGTTGATTGTAACGTCCGTTGTAACAAAGGTTGTTCATCCTAGACAGTACCCCGCGACGTTGCCTCGTGCCCGTTTCCACCCTCTGCGTCCATACTGTGGGATGGTTCGACGTCGCAGATTTGCAGGACATCGTCGCCTGTGGGTCCTGCCTCATCATCGAGAAGGCGGCTTGGCGGTCGTCGTCCGTGTGTTGCGGAGGAATGTGTTTTACGACACACGCCCCTGTCTCCTGTCGTGTCAATGGAGAGACACGTGATCTTCTCCATCGTATCGAGGTCGACGCAAACTCGTGCGGGTGTCGGGCTTGAGACCCGCTTATCACCTCTTTGCACCGTCTCAGCTGATGCGTCAGTGGTGGGACCCGTGTCCCTCCGGGCAGTGGGCTTTACCTCACCGCAGCGGCCGTCTGGACTAGCGGCGCTCAGGGATCGGCGGCCTCGCCTGGTGTGCGTCATACTTTCCCTTTCGCTTGTCAGATGACTAGCACATGGAGTGGAACGCCGGCCATCAGCTGGCGCTGCCGTGGTGACTCGCCTGTGGGCCCCGGTGTGAGCCTGGGCTTGGGGGAAGACCAGCATCCCCTCCCCTCTAATGGGGAAACAGCTGTGACCGCTCGCCGCACCACTGCAGGGTTCTGCAACGCCTGCCGGTGGACCAAGCCCTGTGCTTTCTGACGTGGAGGCTCACTAGGCCTTGTTAACAATACCAATAAAAAAAACAATGAGGAAAATTACATAACCAATATTCAAACAAACAAAAAATCCTTTTTATAAAATATAGTTCCAGCATTACATCTGCTGTCAATCATTCAGGGTAGATCTTGTACAAGGTTTGGTCAGGATTTGGATAGGATTTGGCGCCGCTGCTAGCTACAGACACAAAACTCTACCTACTCCTAACTACGCTCTCACACACAATCTACACAGCTCGTACTAGTCACCATCACCATATAACCCGACTACAATTCCCACATATAAACAAAATATTCCTTTCAACACCAATACCCATATCGTTGTTCATTGACTGCTCCTCCAAGGTTTGCAGCACACGTTCGCTGATCTGTGGAAAATTTCCGAGACTTCTTTTCTATGGACATTGCATAATAAAAGTTATGATTAATGAGACACAGAAGGTTCATTCAATCTGGAATGGTAAATGTTTCAACATCTATTCATCAGACTAATGCAAAAGGTCAGTGGGCATAAAAATGGAAATAAAAATCATCCTATCCTATTAGCAAACACATAAACACTTCGTCCTATAAGTACATAAAAAAATACTGTCACAAGAAATCCATTGTCCAGGGCCATGAGTACCCAACTTACTGCTGTCATAAGATACTCATAATGATTACACAATTACTCACCACATGTCCCCAGGGGTCCTCACCTACCGTCATGTTATTTCAGCTTGGAGGTAGTCGCACAGATTCTCTATTAAATACCAAGTTGCTTGAGTTAATAAGCTGTTTCCATTACGTCTTCTGGGGTTTCACATTCTGGTGCCCTCAACCGTACCTAGTAGTATGTGGCGGCAAGTTACACTTTCCAAATATCTTATAAGATGGCAACTCTGAAAATCAAACACTATTAATCTCCCTTTGTATACAAATTCTTCGCCTACAAGTCACCAAGTCGCTTCATCAACATCGCAGTACATTTGAAAAATCTCACTGAATCATGCTCACCTAAGGGGAATAAGAACACTACAACTGTAATTTATCATCAAGAATTACCTTATGACGATTGACTCGCCACACCAACACACCCGATACCTTTCTAGTCATCAAAAAAACAAATGCCATCATACTGTAAAAGGAAACGCTTGATCTGAGCCTCATAATCATTCACATTCAGACGTTATAAAGCTGCATAACACTACTCTTTTCTGCTCAGAGGAAGAAATAACTACACATATATTGGGGGACTCTTTACAATTCATAGAAAATATACCCTTTAATTTTAATCACACTAGAGTGAATCAAAACATTAGAAAATATACACTGTAATTTTACGAAACAGAAGCGATTGGGTTTACCGCGGGCACACCAATGCTGTGGCCCTCCCTCAACAAATCTTCCCTAATATCGTCTCCCTTTATCAAATGCACATCAATAGCACAGGTCCTCATTAAGTTGACGCCAACCGAGTCAGCCGCTAGTCATTGATCCCTTTGATGAGGGTCATGTGGCGGATTGTGACGCGGGTTTGCGGGACGAATTTCAACACCCACTGGCGGACCACCCGTACTGTTTACGGCACCCCTGTTGTTGCTTGTTCGATAATTATTCTGTGGTCGATCACTACTACCGTTCCTAGGTCCGCTATAATTGCGCCTAAATCTCTGCTCATTACCATATCTTCTAAATTCCCGGGGGTGTCTTTGATTTCCTCTAGGCGAATGATGACCATTGGCGTAGTTCGTTCTGCCCGCGTTCCATGAGGAGTCGCGATGCTGCCAACGCTCGCGCATTCTGTAACTCTCAGGCGACCAGTTACGTCTGTATTGCCACATGTGCTCTATTGCTGCGGCTTCGCTTGCGCGGCCGTTGCTCGTAGGCGCTCTGACCGTAATTCTGCGTGGTGCCATTCGCATCGCACTCAAGCTCTAAAAGGAGATTGCGAAACCCCTCTACGTCATCCTTGAATCGTCCTGCAAAGATAACGTGCCGCAACTGCATTGTAAACTTTCCCAGGCAAATACGAATAATTTCCTCAGGTCCATTAGGATCGTCAAGATGTTCATTCACCTGCAGCATGTGCTCGAACATCTGCACAGGGCTGGAGAATTTCGACCGGTTTAACTCTGGTAGCTTAATGAGTCCGTGTTTTACACGACTCTGCGCTGCCACTGACCAATAGATCGGCAGGAAGTGTAGACGAAACTCCCCGACTGTGTAACAATTGCGTGCAATTGACCTCATCCGCGTCACTGGCTCACCTTCGAGGTAGCCACACATATACTCTATTTTGTGCGCACTGGGCCACGTAGGAGGAAGGGAGATCCGTGATCGTGACGATGATCAAATTCGCCATCGTTCCCGGAATCATCGTCGGAATAGTGGCCCTTTCGTTCATTTCTTTCAACTTCATGGGCCGTTAACCCTTTTAGATGAAGTTCTAAACGGGCCATGCGCTCACATATTCCCTCGGTAACCCCTCTTTGTTGTATTTCTATTTCACACTGTCCACGCGGACATTTCGTTACCGACCGTATTTCGTCTGCATCCGCTGATGACGAGGTAATCGTTTCCCTATTATTGTCAGACTTACGCGCCACTGCGTCTGAAATCCTGGCTATTTCTTCTCGCATCTCTCCATGGGCCGTGTCTTGTTGTGTTTGCGTAAGCCCTTGCTCTCGCTCGAGAGCTATAATCGCCTGGCTGAGGGTTTCTACATGCGCGCTAAGGTGGACCGGGCACTTAGCCGCAGTGTCCTCTATTCGGGACACAAGAGCCGCGTGGTCACTCTGGCATTGTTCTGCTAACGCGCGGAGATCCCTGGCGGAATTTTGTCCTACTCGGGACTCAAGAGCCGCTTGTTCACTCTGGCATTGTTCTGCTAGCATACGTATATTCCATCACCTGCTTGCTAATGGCTTGCTGCCCCTCTTCTAAGGCGGATATGCGTTGGTCAATGATCGCCAGTTTCTCCCCAACACCCTGTACTATTTCGCTAGTCAATCTTTTATTTGCTTCCTCGATATGCCTCCTATTTTCTTCCGCTTGTTTTTTATTCACTTCCTCGATATGTCTCCTATTACTATCTAGTAATTGTCGTAGCATAGTCTGTAATGAATTTGCAGCTGTCGAATGATTCGAAATCACTACAGCGGGCTCAGGATGGACAACACTTGTACTTGCGTTTTCCGCGTTTCGTTCCTGGTTGGACTCGACGTTTTGACCTCGTCCTTGTTGAGGGTTATTGTCTGGCAGGTTTTTCCGATCGCGGCTCCCTGAACAGCTACGCGTCTCCATCATAAGGATAGTTACTCCGTACTCCAAAATACAACATGAATAATGCCAAAGTCTCCTAATGGACTCACTGTCCCCACAAAGCACCCAAGATTTACTATATGACACCGATACGCGCCACAGGACAAGAATCAACCCACACTTGTAACACAATTGAATACTAAATCACAATGCCTATACAGTAATACATACACAAGATAAAACATGTAAGAAAATGCACATCTATATCATAAATTCACGTAAATTCTGTATCACAGAAAGACAATATACCAATTAGCACATCCAACCGAAAATAACTAATCCTCACTGCGCATCAGAAGATCTCTGGTTTACCGAAATCCGTGAGCAGGGTAAGCCATGTGTAACTAACCTGTTACTACGGGTTATTACATTATTATTGGGAATGTAAATACTTATTGCTTGTGAAGTTAACTTGAGAAGATTAGGGTCGCCATCGACTCTAACCATACAACTAATCGAAGGTTTGGTCGAGTCGGAAAATAAATTAATTTGATCACAGACCAAAAACTCACGAAAGTGCATACGTTGTGAAGTCGCTCATAGCGGATACGATGTAATTAATAGTATTGCCCGTGCACTGTTCACGACAATCAAACATTTAAAATAAAATAGAAAATGCATGAACACTGCATAAGATCAGCTCCCAGCAACACACCTGAAAATAAGACTTAATCTAAAGCATTTGTTATAAAATACAAGGGGAGACTAATCACTGGACCTGTGCATAAGGAAACGCATTGGATGTGCTAATGGGAAAGCTACGAGGTGAGTGGCTTAGGCGCAAAAACGTAATCTCGGAACACAAGAGAAAATTCTAGATAAAATCATTTATTCCTAAGATAAGGATGTGAGGCATGTACACGATTCCTGATAACACGTGGTTTGTGGAGACACAATTTCCAGGTATAGTGCCCAAATTGCAACAATATCACATCACACAATCATGTTAACATTATCTAAAACAAACATGCGATCGGATAGTTAGTGATGCCGGTAGCCCAACAACTATAATGTCCTACCACGTGGTTGGCTCCCCACGGACGAAAGACACATAAAGCAAGGAAAATTTACGAGAAAGCAAAGCTCTAAATATTTAGAAAGGTGAAAGCTTATGCAGGCACAGCTGAAGGCAAACAGACATTCATACAGAAGCGAGTGCTCACTTCTTATCGACACCTTTGTGTGACGCTCTTCCGGCGGATCCAAGTCTGCTACAGAAATTTGCTAAAAGAAAAATCTGCCAAAGTTTTGCACTCCTTGCTGCGACAAGGCAAAGCAATCCTCCAGGTTCGAAAAGCGAGACCAAAAGCTAACAGCTCTCCCCTCGCCAAGTAACAGCGCGCCACGCGGTCAGGTTAACTCACCCTTCTTCGACTGGAGCACAGCTGTGGACGCTTCTCGTACCGGCGGCAGACTGCCTCCCGCATCTTCTCCAGCCTCCTCCACGCTCCGCGTGGTCCGGAAAACCCAAAGATGCCATTTCCGCCACCAACCTAACGCAGGTGGATTTCTCACAAGTAGCGAAAACCTCTTTGCCGACTTGACCACTATGAGAGTTGGCTATTCTGTACCACTGCTGCTGAATCTGTACGACTATCGCAGACTTTCTGCAACAGACTACGCCACCGTCTAGCAACGTGACACACAACCACATTCATTCAATCACACCACTATGATAATTATGGGAAAAGAGAAACAAGGAAGGAAAGAGAAATACTAGTGAAAATGGGCTACCGGACTAATGAAAGGTGACTACAGGACCCTTTCAATTGAACTACAAGACCTTATGGTGCTGCAGCATGTGGGCCCGTATTTGGTATCTCAAACTGTACTCATACCTGCAGACAGAATCAGTTATGGCCTTCAGCTAAAGCAAGCAATTTAACCTTCAAGAGCTGGATCCCCAAACATAAAACAAAGATTCTGGCAGAGAAGTTGATCATGACATTCTTCTCCACAAGCAAATCAATGCCAAGGATTCAATTTGCAACCAAGCTATCAATGATAAGGAAAGTGTGAAACGCTACCTGGTGTTTTAGTTTCACCCTAAGGCGGGCTTGCAGTACGACAGCCATATTCCACACATCTACAGCACCAATGGTTCTATAAACCTTAACAGATAGAGTTAGCGCTGCCTTGCATTATAAGAACTCTCATATTAATATTTCTCGACTTAAGCCTGCGAAGTTCCTTGCTTACTCTAATACATGTCAGGATTAAACACCTGTTTCCTTAGTCCCTCTTGTTGGCCTTTGGATCAGTACTAATTCAAGGAAGGCTTTTCGAAATTTTTTACTTTAGATATTTTTCAAACACGTCAGTCGCCCAAGAGGTGGAATCACCATGCATAAAACTGCCATAAATTTAATGTTCTGTGTGTCATTCCAGCTATTCAGAATGACATATTTGAATGACTTTAGTATGAATACAACAGTCTGGGTATCACTACATCCCAGCGAGAAAGTAGCAAACTTTCTCCGCCAGAGCGTGTTTTCCTCCATGAAATAGGTAGCAAGACAAGGCACAGCCCCCATAACATGTTGTACAGGATTGATTTTTCTTGACTATGTCCACTATCAGTGTGCATGTTGCCATGGTTGTTGGCTTGATGTGGCAGTTTATGCTAGACATGTCATTCGCATCAAACATAGCTGCACCAGCTTACAATAGTTTCAGATTACTTTTCAACTCAGTAATTTCAAGGTGCATGGACTTTATTTCCTCAGCTAATTGGTACAAGCTATTAACGTGTTTTGGTAGTTGCTTTCCCATAACTTCATAAACGCACACTTCCATATTAGGTAAACGTTTAACGAGTGCTGTTCTTGCAGTGATCTTCCTCACTCTGCGCAGTGTGATCATTATGCAACTGCTCCATTGTGGAGAATGTTGTTTGAATAGTTTCCTCAATTTGTTTATATTGATGAGCTGTCCAATCGGACATTTTTTTCTTCATTGATGAAACATACTCACTTATTTTTTCGTCTCTTTGTTTGTCTATTCCAGTTGATACCTCTTTAAAAGTTTCGTTAATTTTTTCTCGCTAAGCTATTGCCTGATTGCTCTTTCCCATTTTAGATTCAATTGTATTGAACTTTTCTGCGATAGAATTTATCGTATCAACTTGTTCCGCGATAGAATCTATTGTATTTATTTTGTTTTTAATGCGTGCTGGTTTTCTTACGATAGAATTTATCGTATTTACTTTGCTTGCAATGCGAGTCACAGCACCTACTACTGCCATATTGTTCATTTTCTGTTCGGTAGTTAATACCATCGCTCTTTCTGGATCAGTCTCAGGTTCGGAAGCTGGTGAATTCACATCGTCCAACCTAAACCCAGAGTAGCTGCGTAAACCCATCATGAAAGTTGAAATATTAATTAAATGACGAAATTATTAAATTAAATGCTCTTAGGTAGCCTATTGTCAATAATTGGTAATGTTAAATGCAACTGCACTGGTCATAATCGTTAGTTGCATACAATAGTGGCTGATCAATTAACGCCAACATGAACAAAACAATTTAATTAAAAATCAAACGAAAACACAAAGCACTGTCATGGCAAAAATTCTGCATGCTACAGAAATTTTTATATACTGAAATTAGATTTTTACATTCGAAGTCCTCGTTCAGATCCACATTGAACAAGCAACGAAATTTAAAAAAGATGGATTAATTATTTGATCCGTAGTTATATGGATATAAGACAAACAGCTAAATTTACAATAATATTTCAAGCTGTTCTGCAAGTCCGATGGAAATGCAGTTCAGAAATCCATGTGACGCCACTCCTCTTATCTCGTTTGATATAAAGTTTGAGATTTCATAACTGAATGTTATGTTAAATTTAACGTCCCTTTGAGGTTATTATTATAACTGTGGCCGTTGAAATTACCGAGAACAATTTGCTTTCTCCACGAAATTGTCTCTCTCCGGCAGCTTATCCTGAGGACGTCAAAATCTGAGAGGATTAGTAGTGACGATTAAATGTTAAAGAGAATGCTTCATTTACCTTTTCTTTAATTTTATTTAGAGCATTGTTTGTTGTCGATTGCGAATGTGAATTCATATATGCTACTTTTATGTGCTAAATACGTTGAAGCCAGGTTATCATTAATCATATTATACTTCTACAAAATGGCGGATGAGTTTATTCCAAGAAGTGTCAATCTGCTACGAATAATTAACCGCAACTAATCTCTGACAATGTTAGCGCCTTCGCGGAGAGGAAGACAATTTATTGCTCGATGAGAGAGTTTAAAAATGCACATCGCCGCCTTCTTAAGCATCGCAGAGCTAGTCGTATTGAAATCTATCGTAATAATACTATTTCCCTCAATGGAACCTTTAAAATAAACGAGATGTTACAGCCTCAATGACTATGGTTTAATGTGAGGTAGATTGAGGAAATATATTGTTATTCAAAAAAGCACATATCCTGTGACACTAAATTGTTCTATGTTGGCAGTGAGGAGATAGATGATTGATAAGGGCAGCTACTCCACCTAAAGATGATATTTCTATGGAGACAATATTCAATTCGCGTAGCAACAGCAAGCAGTTTCACTTAAAGTTGTAAAAATAAGAAGTCGCTTTTATGACGAATTTCGTTGTCTTACGTTCCTATCTTTCCGTCGAAGTGGGTAGCGGAGGATGTCCGAGGTTTCTAAGAACGGCTGATGGTCTGTGATGAAACTGGTGGATTTTTAGCAATCTAATGAGGACTGCACCTTTCCCCCTTCCCGCTGGTTGAAACTGCAGTGAGAACTACAAGAGTTCTCTGTATTCCCTGATCTACAGTTCAAACTTTGCCTCAATCATTGTGATGAAATTTGAGATATTTCACTGAAAGATGACTCGTTTCATCTATTATGAATTCATACCAACGTGGAGAGCTAAGTGTGAGTTGCAATTTGGTCATTCATAATTTACTCCTTTCGTCGTATTCACAAAAGAAACTAAAATAAGTAGTAAGATTTACACATTCAGCAAAAGTGGTAAAGAGGCAATAGTATCATACCTCAGTGAGGAACATGAATCCTTTAAGTCGGGGCAAGAGCAAGAGAGACAACTTTGGCTGACCTTTAGAATAGCTTCAAACGCGTCCTTCACTTCTTGCTGACTCGTTTCATGTCAGTCAATTTCGGACACCATTTAAGATGTATTCCGTCAGTAATTCGGTGGAAGAACAAGTTCACAACAACCATAGCAGAAATAATTGCAGGACAACAAGTAAATAACGCTCTCATTTCAACATTTTATGTACGAGGTGTACTTAAAAGTCCGTGCAGAGGCCGAGAGATGGCACCACTGGCGCGTCTCGAGGTCATTTTTAGTTAGTAGCATCTTTGGAAAGAACGCACACCAAGTTTCAGCCATATTGGTCTATTTCTTTGTGTTTGGCATTCGTGTGAATCAAGGAAGTCGAGTGATTGTCAAAAAATTTACGAAAAAGAATTTCGTGTGGTGATTAAACATTACTTTATGAAAGGCAAAACGCCTCAGGAGACTAAGGAGAAGCTTGATAAACATTATGGTGACTCTGCACCTTCGATTAGAACAGTTTATAAGTAGTTTCAAAATTTTCGGAGTGGCCATGTGGGCACAAGTGACGCTGAAAGTTCTGGACGCCCTGTAGAGATTACGACTCCAGAAATCATTGATAAAATCTATGATATGGTGATGGATGACAGAAGAGTTAAGGTGCGTGAGGTTGCTAGTGCTGTGGGCATATCGAATGAACGGGCACATAATATTTTGGATAAACATTTGGACATGAGAAAGCTATCCGCAAGATGGTGTCCGCGATTGCTAACGCTTGACCAAAAACGGAATCGTGTGAAGTGTTGCAAGGGTGGTTTTCAGCTGTTCAGGAAGAATCCGCAGGACTGTAAGCATCGTTTCGTCACTATGGATGAAACATGGATACATTACGATACTCCTGAGACCAAACAATAATCTAAACAATGGGTTACCAAGGGAGAATCTGCACCAAAAAAGGCGAAGACCATTCCTTCGGCCGGAAAGTTATGGCTCTGAGCACTATGCGACTTAACTTCTCAGGTCATCAGTCGCCTAGAACTTAGAACTAATTAAACCTAACTAACCTAAGGACATCACACACATCCATGCCCGAGGCAGGATTCGAACCTGCGGCCGTAGCGGTCGCTCGGCTCCAGACTGCAGCGCCCAGAACCGCACGGCCACTTCGGCCGGCGGAAAGTTACGGCGACTGTCTTTTGGGATTCACAAGGGATAATCCTCATCGACTATCTGGAAAAGAGTAAAACTATTACAGGTGCATATTATCAATCGTTGTTGAACCGTTTAAAAACCGAGCTGCAAGAAAAACGCCGGAGATTGGATGGCAAAAAAGTCCTTTTCCATAACGACAATGCACCAGCACACACCTCAACAGTTGTGGTCGCAGAATTAATGGAAACAGGATTCCAACTCGTTTCGCATCCCCCCTGTTCTCCAGACTTGGCTCTCTCGGACTACTATTTGTTCCCCAATTTGAAGAAATGGCTGGCGGGACAAAGATTTTATTCAAACAAGGAGGTGATTGCAGCAACTAATAGCTATTTTGCAGACTTGGACAATTCCTATTATTCGGAAGGGATCAACAAAGTTGAATAGCGTTTGACGAAGTGTATAAGTCTAAAAGGAGACTATGTCGAAAAATAAAAATGGTTTACCCCAAACACATAAGTAGTTTTTATTTTTGCACGGACTTTTCAAATGACTCTCGTACATGGTAACGCAGCAGCAATATTATTTTCGCTTAAGAAATGAAACCTCCCGCTGTGTAGTGGGATGAGATTTGCTGTGTTAATTTCGAGAGCTCTTGGAACGTGGGAAGCCTGAGACGCCGTCTCCACCCACGCTGTAGGGACCTGGAGACACGTGTTTGCATGCGGATGAAAGTGGGGATAAAAGCGACTTTCGAAAGGGGAAATCGCTCATATTGTTTAGGCGATGACTGAAAGG
The DNA here is from genome assembly GCF_021461395.2 of Schistocerca americana. Taxonomy (NCBI): domain Eukaryota; kingdom Metazoa; phylum Arthropoda; class Insecta; order Orthoptera; family Acrididae; genus Schistocerca; species Schistocerca americana. The sequence continues at coordinate 743,387,985 of NC_060122.1, read as the reverse complement.
CACCGTACCTGGACGCAACACGACGGACCTGTGTCGGCCACACTCCAGAATTTCTGAGCAGAGCGTCTTAGAACAGTCCGCTTACATGCTAGTACCCAGGTGACATGACGGTGCCCTCCGTGGTGATTACGGGACGCGTGAGTTGTCGTTCACGGCGTCGTGTCTGGCAGGCTGTTTTGAAATTAACTTACGGGGGGGAAAACGCGAGCGCGATGTCCTCTGCCCTCATTGGTAGACACGAATCATGCGCCTGCATCGGCCGCTGATTTTTTTAGCGGATACTTCTCTGGAGACTAACCGAGGAGATATCGGAACGATAATTTTCTCTGTTTTGATAGGCCGACAACTAGACAAAGACTGTGATTGGCCGTTGTCAGCGATAGGCGCGCATTTTCTTTCACAGAGACACCAGCAAGAGGGCTATGCAAAGTATTTGGGCACTCTACAGAAGACCAGGGAGAGATTCGAACACGCTACTCCACGACCAAATGGGAGAGATGCTGACGATTTATGGCTGAATGCCGGAGATGCAGACGCTTCAACTCTGACGCTGGTACTGAGCGAACTGTCTTCCTGGACGCAGCTAAGGTGGTCGGTAAGCGCTGCTTCGCTTCGGTATTTGGTTTGTCTGGTATCATACGCTATGTTATCAAAAATATCCGGACACCCCCAAAAACATACTTTTTCGTATTTGGTGCATTGTGCTGCCTCCTACTGCCAGGTACCCCATATCAGCGACCTCAGTAGTCATTAGACAGCGTGAGAAAGCAGAATGGAGTGCTCTGCGGAACTCACTGACTTCGAACGTGGTCAGGTGATTGGGAGTCACTTGTGTCATATCTCTGTCTGTTTCCGAGATTTCCACATTCCTAAACATCCCTAGGTCCACTGTTTCCAATGAGATAGTGAAGTGGAAACGTGAAGGGACACGTACAACACAAAAGCGTACAGGCCGACCACGTCTGTTGACTGACAGATACCTCCGACAGTTGAAGAGGGTCGTGATGTGTAATAGGCAGACATCTATATAGACCATCGCACAGGAATTCCAAACTGCATCAGGATCCACTGCAAGTACTATGACAGTGAGGCAGGAGGTGAGAAAACTTGGATTTCACGGTCGACCGGGTGCCCATAAGCCACACATCATGCCGGTAAATGCAAAACGACGCCTCGCTTGGTGTTAGGAGCGTAAACATTGGACGATTGAACAGGGAAAAACGTTGTGTGGAGTGATGAATCACGATACGCAATGTGGTGATCCGATGGCAGGGTGTGGGTATGGCAAATGTCTGGTGAACGTCATCTGCCAACGTGTGTAGTATCAACAGTAAAATTTGGAGGCGGTGGTATTATGGTGTGGTCATTTTTTTTCACGGTGGGGGCTTTCACCTCTTGTTGCTTTGCGTGGCTCTATCACAGCACAACCCTACATTGATGTTTTAAGCACCTTCTTGCTTCCCATTGTTGAAGAGCTATTCGGGGATGGCGATTGCATCTTTCAACACGATCGATCACCTGTTCATAATGTACGGCCTGTGGCGGAGTGCTTCCACGACAATAACATCCCTGTAATGGACTGGTCTGCAGAGAGTCCTGACCTGAATAGAACACCTTTGGGATGTTTTGGAACGCCGACTTCATACCAGGCTTCAGTGACCGACATTGATACCTCTCTTCTCTAGAGGACAAGGGGGTTATTTTTAGTAAATATGGTGCGAAACTGTGATTTAGTGTGTTTCAGTGCGCCATGCGCCAGCCTCATGGCAGACGGCGGACGAAGGCTGGCCGGCGCGTTGTGCAGTTGACACAGTTTTGCAACGAACGTCGTTATGTGTGTAAGGGCTATGCAGCCATCAGAACGCAGCATTAGCAGAATTACGCAGGCGCGGGCCGCGTGTGGTGCGGTTGCGTTAGCCAACTCATCGAGAATCTTCTAATAAACACGCCGCCGCGTAACCGGCGGATTCAGCAGCGGTCTGCACTATTTAAGGGCATCAGAGGTGGGCGTCGGCATTCGGTTCGACCGATTCGGTCGCTGTTACGTCGTCGTCATCTGTGACGCTGCCCCCATGGACCGGCCAGTGGAGGGCATTGCCCGCTGCTGCACCGGCGACTCCCGGCGTCGTCACGAGCCACTGCGTCTGCAGGGGGTGAGCTGGGCCAGGCCTCATGCTGCTAACCTCCTACCGCCTGCACAGTCACTGACCGAGCACGGCGTCGTGTTCCCCGGACTGCGTGCATCAGCACGTCTCCACCACGACACGAGCAGTGGGTCTGAGCTACCGGAAAATGTATTGGAAGAACCAACGATAAAGAGGAAGATTGCTAAAAACAGCCACCTTCTTCTACCTAGCCACGCCCTGCAACCCCGACCATGTCAACCGCTCCGGTCATCCTATTACAAGTGGTGTCAGTCGGGCAACCTGCGAATCCCACACTCCTGTTACAATCGGTGACAGTAGTGGTCTTTGCCGTGGATTTGGAGGAAATTGTGGCTGGTAATCGATGAGGATATGTGGCACCCGAGAAGGGCAACAATGGATCAGCAACTCCTGCAACATGACAAGTAAGTGCCAAGTTTTTGTTTGGTATTTTGTCTGAACCTGTAACATAGTCCGTCTTCCCTTCCTGTTCTTCTTTCTGGGCTTACTGTAGTCTCGATTCAATAGCTGATAGTGATGGAGCAGTCTGTGTCAGCCGAGGTGGCTATCCAGCAGCTACTTGAGCAAGTGTTGGAATTAGAGATAGAGCTTGCTCGGTCTAAAGAAGTGAGCAAAGAACGGTTTCCTGTTAATGCAGTAATTCATGGCACTAATGCTGCGTCTTTGGTCACCCCTTTCTCAGGAAAAGCTGAAGAGGATGTTATGATTCTTTTTTTTTTTTTTAACCTTGGCACGGCCGCTAAATTGGGAAATTGGGGTGCAGAAACACTTTTGCATGTGGCTAAGTTGAAAGTAACTGGGGATGCCAGAGCGTACGTTACATGCCATGAAGAATTAAGGGATGCTCGGACATTTGAAGTATTCAGAAAAGGGTTGCTGGAAAGATATCGGAGGAAAAATACGTCTAGATATTATCGGGAACAATTGAATAGAATGTATCAAAGGAATGGGGAATCAATAGAAGCTTTTGTAGATCGAATTCGAAAAATTAATGTTAATACCTATAAGCTAACGGATTCCGATAGGGTTAATCAAGTTATTCTGCAGGAAGCTGAGCAGAGGACACTAGACGCATTTTTGCACGGAATACAACCTGAAACCTCCCGCAAGATTAGGATGGAATTCCCGAAGACTCTCAATGAGGCAGTCGGAAGCACTGTGGCGTTAGAGGAAGTTGAAGCAGTAACAAAGACACGGGACAGGAAAGCAGTGTTTAATGCAGAAATAAAATATTTCAGATGTGGTCGGATGGGACACATTAGTCGCGATTGCAAGGAAGTGCAGAGCAGGAAATGCAGACGTTGGGGTCATCGGAAGCGTAATTGCAATAAGTCCTGGCAGAAACGTGATAGGAAACCGCAAAGTGGGCCTCACCCCCCTCAGTTAAACGGGGCAGGGGGTGGTGTATCCACTGTGCAACACCCCCCCGGTAAGGATTAATGCTAGTGCAGAATCAGTGGCAAACTTTTTTCTGATTGGCTTGGTGAGGGGCAGATAGTGCAAATTTTTATTGGATACCGGGTCTCAGGTATCCGTGGTGAGTAGAAATGTACTTGGTAAAGTAGAATTAAAACCATCACGCTGGGCGTTAAGTGTCGTGGGTGGGGGACAGGTGAAGTCACTCAGATCAGCGGTGTTAAACTTCCGAGTGGAAATGAGGAACTTCCAGGTGAAGGTAGAGGTTCTTCCAGTTGTTGACAGCAGCTATGATGTCATACTCAGATTGGATTTCCTGGTTGTGCATCACGCAAAAGTTAACCTGGAACGGTGTACAGTAGAACTGGATGGAATACAATTTCGCCTAGGTTCTGTGGCCGAAAAACCATTACTGTCGCAAGGAACCGCCCAGACGCAGGGTGGGCCACCTAAACTGCGTACAAGGTCCCTTAGGGTTAACTCACAGGATACTATACCGAAGGGTACAGGGAAAATAATCTGGGCAGATGTTGGAGCTAGTGTGCCGCTAAATTCGTTGTGTGTCGTTGAACCTTTGTCTGAGAATGAGCCGCTGGATAAAATGAAGTGTTTTACGCGCCATAGCGTGTCCTACGTGCGGGAAATAGAAGGAAGAAAGGTTGTGGCTGTCAGTATTGATAATTTTGGCCTTGAAGAAGTGCAGTTAGCACGGGGTACCGTAATAGCGAATCTGGGGATAATAGGGGAAGATGAACTGGATAAGGATTTTGCAGCAGATTACACAATGCCGGAAGAGTCTGTCAGCTGGTCCGCACTGAGGGGTAAAGTAGCACATTTAGAAGGGCAACACAGGAAGTCATGGAGAACCTTTAACGGAATTTTTTTTTTTTGTCATCAGTCTACTGACTGGTTTCATGCGGCCCGCCACGAATTCTTTTCCTGTGCTAACCTCTTCATCTCAGAGTAGCACTTGCAACCTACGTCCTCAATTATTTGCTTGACGTATTCCAATCTCTGTCTTCCTCTACAGTTTTTGCCCTCTACAGCTCCCTCTAGTACCGTGGAAGTCATTCCCTCATGTCTTAGCAGATGTCCTATCATCCTGTCCCTTCTCCTTATCAGTGTTTTCCACATGTTCCTTTCCTCTCCGACTCTGCGTAGAACCTCCTCATTCCTTACCTTATCAGTCCACCTAATTTTCAACATTCGTCTATAGCACCACATCTCAAATGCTTCGATTCTCTTCTGTTCCGGTTTTCCCACAGTCCATGTTTCACTACCATACAATGCTGTACTCCAGACGTACAACCTCAGAAATTTCTTCCTCAAATTAAGGCCGGTATTTGATATTAGTAGACTTCTCTTGGCCAGAAATGCCTTTTTTGCCATATCGAGTCTGCTTTTGATGTCCTCCTTGCTCCGTCCGTCATTGGTTATTTTACTGCCTAGGTAGCAGAATTCCTTAACTTCATTGACTTCGTGACCATCAATCCTGATGTTAAGTTTCTCGCGGTTCTCATTTCTACTACTTCTCATTACCTTCGTCTTTCTCCGATTTACTCTCAAACCATACTGTGTACTCATTAGACTGTTCATTCCGTTCAGCAGATCATTTAATTCTTCTTCACTTTCACTCAGGCTAGCAATGTCATCATCGAATCGTATCATTGATATCCTTTCACCTTGTATTTTAATTCCACTCCTGAACCTTTCTTTTATTTCCATCATTGCTTCCTCGATGTACAGATTGAAGAGTAGGGGCGAAAGGCTACAGCCTTGTCTTACACCCTTCTTAAAACGAGCACTTCGTTTTTGATCGTCCACTCTTGTTATTCCCTCTTGGTTGTTGTACACATTGTATATGACCCGTCTCTCCCTATAGCTTACCCCTACTTTTTCAGAATCTCGAACAGCTTGCACCATTTTATGTTGTCGAACGCTTTTTCCAGGTCGACAAATCCTATGAAAGTGTCCTGATTTTTCTTTAGCCTTGCTTCCATTATTAGCCGTAGCGTCAGAATTGCCTCTCTCGTCCCTTTACTTTTCCTAAAGCCAAACTGATCGTCACCTAGCGCATTCTCAATTTTCTTTTCCATTCTTCTGTATATTATTCTCGTAAGCAGCTTCGATGCATGAGCTGTTAAGCTGATTATGCGATAATTCTCGCACTTGTCAGCTCTTGCCGTCTTCGGAATTGTGTGGATGATGCTTTTCCGAAAGTCAGATGGTATGTCGCCAGACTCATATATTCTACACACCAACGTGAATAGTCGTTTCGTTGCCACTTCCCCCAATTATTTTAGAAATTCTGATGGAATGTTATCTATCCCTTCTGCCTTATTTGACCATAAGTCCTCCAAAGCTATTTTAAATTCCGAATCTAATACTGGATCCCCTATCTCTTCTAAATCGACTCCTGTTTCTTCTTCTATCACATCAGACAAATCTTCACCCTCATAGAGGCTTTCAATGTATTCTTTCCATCTATCTGCTCTCTCCTCTGCATTTAACAGTTTAATTCCCGTTGCACTCTTAATGTTACCACCGTTGCTTTTAATATCACCGATAGCTGTTTTGACTTTGCTGTATGCTGCATCCATCCTTCCGATAATCATTTCTTTTTCGATTTCTTCACATTTTTCCTGCACCCATTTCGTCTTAGCTTTTGTGCACTTCCTATTTATTTTATTCCTCAGCGACTTGTATTTCTCTATCCCTGAGTTTCCCGGAACATTTTTGGACTTCCTCCTTTCATCGATCAATTGAAGTATTTCTTCTGTTACCCATGGCTTCTTCGCAGTTACCTTTTTTGTACCTATGTTTTCTTTCCCAACTTCTGTTATGACCCTTTTTAAATATGTCCATTCCTCTTCAACTGCACTGCCTGCTGAGCTATTCCTTATTGCTGTATCTATAGCGTTAGAGAACTTCAAACGTATCTCGTCATTCCTTAGTACTTCCGTATCCCACTTCTTTGCGCATTGATTCTTCCTGACTAATGTCTTGAACTTCAGCCTGCTCTTCATCACTACTATCACTACTATATTGTGATCCGAGTCTATATCTGCTCCTGGGTACGCCTTACAATCCAGTATCTGATTTCGGAATCTCTGTCTGACCGTGATGTAATCTAATTGAAATCTTCCCGTATCTCCCGGCCTTTTACAAGTATACCTCCTCCTCTTGTGATTCTTGAACAGGGTATTCGCTATTACTAGCTGAAACTTGTTACAGAACTCAATTAGTCTTTCTCCTCTTTCATTCCTTGTCCCAAGCCCATATTCTCCTGTAACCTTTTCTTCTACTCCTTCCCCTACAACTGCATTTCAGTCGCCCATGACTATTAGATTTTCGTCCCCCTTTACATACTGCATTACACTTTCAATATCCTCATACACTTTCTCTATCTGTTCATCTTCAGCTTGCGACGTCGGCATGTATACCTGAACTATCGTTGTCGGTGTTGGTCTGCTGTCAATTCTGATTAGAACAACCTGGTCACTGAACTGTTCACAGTAACACACCCTCTGCCCTACCTTCCTATTCATAGCGAATCCTACACCTGTTATACCATTTTCTGCTGCTGTTGATATTACCCGATACTCATCTAACCAGAAATCCTTGTCTTCCTTCCACTTCACTTCACTGACCCCTACTATATCTAGATTGAGCCTTTGCATTTCCCTTTTCAGATTTTCTGGTTTCCCTACCACGTTCAAGCTTCTGGCATTCCACGCCCCGACTCGTAGAACGTTATCCTTTCGTTGATTTTTCAATCTTTTTCTCATGGTAACCTCCCCCTTGGCAGTCCCCTCCCGGAGATCCGAATGGGGGACTATCATGACACTTCTTCAATTACAGGCCACATGTCCTGTGGATACACGTTACGTGTCTTTAATGCAGTGGTTTCTATTGCCTTCTGCATCCTAATGTCGTTGATCATTGCCGATTCTTCCGCCTTTAGGGGCAATTTCCCACCCCTAGGACAAGAGAGTGCCCTGAACCTCTATCCGCTCCTCCGCCCTCTTTGACAAGGCCGTTGGCAGAATGAGGCTGACGTCTTATGCCGGAAGTCTTCGGCCACCAATGCTGATTATTTATCAAAATTTAGGCAGTGGCGGGGATCGAACCCGGGACCGAAGACGTTTTGATTATGAATCAAAGACGCTACCCCTAGACCACGGGTCATTGACGGAATATAAAGAGTTTCTTTAATTATCATGGTCCACTGCCCGCCACACCGTTAGTTCAGAATTACATCCCCACTGGGAATGAAGCACCAGTGTATAAACGTCCGTATCGTGTTCGAAAAAGTTTACAGCCTGTCATGGAAGAATTTATTAATCAGCAGCTTAGGGATGGGATAATAGAAACCAGTAGTAGTCCCTGGACCGCTCCTGTCGTAATAGTGGGTAAAACATGACCTGATTGGGTCAGGGAATATCGTTTTTGTTGTGATTATCGTTTCCCGAATCAAAAACTGTATTGGATGCATACCCAATGCCTAATATCACTGAAACTCTGGATAATTTGGGTCAGTGTCGGTACTTCACGACCTTGGATCTTCGAAGCGGGTACCACCAGTTGGAGGTCGCCTCGGAAGACCGACCAAAGACAGCTTTTTCAACACCTACAAGCCATATTCAGTATTAGCGAATGCCTTTCGGACTCAAAAATGCTCCGGCAACCTTCCAACGGTTACTAGATAGCGTGTTACGAGGGCTGAAACCTAATCAGTGTATAGTATATTTGGACGAAATAATTGTTTTCTCAAAGGACGCGCGAAGTTTTCGATCGTCTGAAAGCAGCGCGGTTAACATTTCATATGGAAAAATGACATTTTTGTTGCAAGAAGTCCGTTATTTTGGTCATATTATAGGACAGGAGGGTGTCCGCACGGATCCAAAACTTGTACAGGCGGTAATGAATTTTCCGACACCTACAAAAGTAAAAGAGTTGCATTCCTATTTAGATCTCACCAATTTTTACTGCTGAAATTGCAAGGTACCTCATGCAGTTGTTGAAGGAGGGAGCAAAATTTCACTGGTCAGCAGAATGTGAAGAGGCTTTTCAAAAGTTAAAGAATTTGTTAACATCTAGTCTGGTTTTGGCTTTTCCAGATTTTAGTAAACAGTTCATATTATCTTGTGACTCTAGCAGTTTTGCTTTGGGTAATGTATTACCTCAGGAAATAGATGGGCAGGAACACCCAATAGCATATGCTTCCAGATAGCTAAACAATGCAGAAAAAAATTACTCAACCACTGAGGAGTTATTGGCATTAATTTTCGGAATAACCTATTTCCAGTGTTATTTGTATGGACGACGTTTCAAGGTGATTACTGACCATGCAGCACTTACGTGGTTGTTAGGGCTTTAAGACCCAATGAGTAGATTAACTAAGTGGGCTTTGCTTCTTAGTGAGTACGATTTTGAAGTGATTCATCGACCGGGTAAATCGCACCGAGTCGTGGATGCTCCGAGTCATAAAGTATGCTTCATGGAATGCACAGGAATAAATGAGTACGAATGGATGGAGGCACAAACCGTCAACATAGATTGTCAACGATTTACCTCGCAGCGACAGTTCGTCGTGGAAGACAGGATATTGTACCGTAAAACTAGGAACGGTCCACGCATAGTCGTACCAGAAAAATTGCGAAGCGAAATTTTAAAGGAAGCACATGGTTCAATGTTTTCTGGTCATTCAGGTCGAAGAGCAACGGAAAGGAGGGTAACACAGAGTTATTGGTGGTCAACGCATAGGCAAGATGTCGATCAGTACGTCAAAAATTGCATTCTGTGTGCTCAACGGGCGGAATTGAGTCATCAGAAAAATGTGTTCAACGACTACCGGAAGTGGATAGACCTCTCCAATTACTTGGCGTAGACGTCTTGGGACCATTTGTGCAAACACCAGTGGGTAATCGCTATGTTTTAACAATAATAGATCATTTTTCGCACTATGTGTCTATAACAGCTATTCCGGACCAGCGAGCCGAAACAGAAGCTCACGCCATGGTATATCAATGGATATTGAAATTCGGAACACCTGAAACTATAATTACAGATCAAGGGTCAAACTTTATGTCTGATTTTATGAAACAGTTATGCAAGTTGTTGCATGTAAAGAAATTGAGAACGAGTGCATTACACCCGCAGGCTAATGGTCGGACCGAGAGAGTTCATTGTACAATAGCTAAGATGTTAAGTTATTTTGTAAATTCGCAACACAACAGTTGGGATACCCTATTGGCGTTTGTAACCCTTCCAACCTTTAACCTAAGGGTCCAGACAAAATCACTGAACACTTGTGAGGCACTGCAGCAGAACACTGAGTAATGTCAATGGACAAAGATTAGACTGAGGATAGAAGTGAATGAACACAGTGTAAATAGTGAATCTACCGCATTTTGTGGTGCTTGTGAAGTGCACTGTAGTTGTTTTGACGTTTTGGTTGAATTCAGGGGCGAATTCTTTTCGCACGAGGGAGGAATTGTAGAGGACAAGGGGTTATTTTTAGGAAATATGGTGCAAAATCGTGATTTAGTGTGCTTCAGTGCTCCATGCGCCAGCCTCACGGCAGACGGCGGATGAAGGCTGGCCGGCGTGTTTTGCAGGTGACACAGTTTTGCAACGAGCGTCGGTATGTGTGTACGTGCGTGGCAGCCATCAGAACGCAGCATTAGCAGAATTATGCAGGCGTGGGCCGCGTGTGGCGCGGTTGCGTTAGCCAACTCATCGAGAACCTTCTAATAAACACGCTGGCGCGTAACCTGCAGATTCAGCAGCGGTCTGCACTATTTAAGTATTTAAGGGCATCAGAGGTGGGCGTTGGCGTTCGTTTCGACCGATTGGGCGTGCGGTTGCTGTTACATCATCGTCATCTGTAACGCTGTCCCCGAGGACCGGCCGGTGGAGGGCATTACCCGCTGCTGCACCGGCGACTCCCGGGGTCGTCACGAGCCGCCGCGTCTGCAGGGGGTAAGCTGGGCTGGGCCTCATGCTGCTAACCTTCTACCGCCTGCGCAGTCACTGACCGAGCATGGCGTAGTGTTCCCCAGACTGCGTGCATCAGCACGTCTCCACCACGACACGAGCAGTGGGACTGAGCTACCAGAAAATGTATTGGAAGAGCCAACAATAAAGAGGAAGATTGCTAAAAACAGCCACCTTCTTCTACCTAGCCACGCCCTGCAACCCCGACCACGTCACCCGCTCTGGTCATCCTGTTACATCTCAGTGCAGTACTCTGTGAAGAATGGGTTACCATTCTCCAAGAAACCTTCCAGCAACTGACTGAACGTATGCCTGCGAGAGTGGAAGCTGTCATCAAGGCTGAGGCTGGGCCACTACAATACTGAATTCCAGCATTACCGATGGAGGGCGCCACGAACTTGTAAGTCATTTGCAGCCAGGTGCCCGGATACTTTTGATCACATAGTGTAGATCGAACCACCCCCACTGGCATCTCATGGCTTGCAATGGAAACGCACATTTCTGACAGTGGTCACGCGGGGACCTGGCTGATCCAATGGTGCGCACCCACTGGGTTACGCCTTCAGCAGCTCCGACTTCGAGCGCCCTTTTCTAATGCGATATAGGACGGCCAGCAGTACCTGCATGGCTCAATCTAATTCACAGTGCTCGACAGTCTTCGGTCTTAGCTTTCGACAGTTCACTTATTCACTAGTTACTGAAGCCTCTCAGTGCACAATGCTCTTAGTTTGCTTTTTATGATCGCTGAACTTTACTGCTGTTTTTTCTACAAGCTGAGCAAAACTTCTGTTTACTGCATTTACCGGTCGCTAATCACTTGTGCTCCTGTCCAGACTCCCTAAAGCAACACCTCTTCCTACCATTGTGTACAAATTAGTACAAAACAGCTTGAACCAAAAGTGGGAACAATGTAATTCAGCCAGTCACCGATATTTTCTCAAGTAGCAGCAACAAAGTTTGATTTGACTAGCGCTGCATTGAAGATTTCATGAATTTTTTGGATGATCAGTTCACAAATGGATTTTACTTTAGTGAATCTTTGTGCGAAATTGCTCATTGTTGTGCCGAGTGGGTAACATTGGCCCCGTTGCACGCCTTATTAGTGTGTCTCTCACAGCATGTTCCATCCAGTCATTTCTGCACACAGTGAAGGTAGATTCTGATGCGTTTCCTGGAGATAATCTTTTCTCTCATTTCGCTTGCAGCCCAAGTCTCAGTAACTAGTGCATGTTAGTGTATTCCCTTGTGTATTGATAGTTTTAGAATGTGCATTTATCTTATGTAAAGTTTCTCATGTGTGTGATTGTTAGTGTAAATTAATGAGAGATATTGCTGTAATCTTTTTTTAACAAATTGTCTAGATAGACAACCTCTGCCACTTGTGACTTAGTGATTTGCAAGAGCAGCACCCGTTTATTGATTTATCAAGGCCTTTTGTTATTCATCCGGTAAGAAAATTTCAAATTAGGTAACTGAATAAATGGAGACCTTTCTGACTATCGGAAAGTCCAACTGGCATCGGACATTAATTCGACAAGCCAAGTCAAGGCTCGCAGCTGGAAACTTGCAAGTTCAAGCACTCGATACGTGTGCACCTTGCAGAACAGTTTATGATAGGAGGGACCCTCTGTGGCTTACAGTCTCTGTAAAGAAACTTACAAAAGAGCAGCGAGGCGTAACACACGGACTAGGTCTATAGATAGACAAACGCTATATGAAACGAATTTTGGTGTCAGAAGAGCATTAATTTTAACCGTCAGTCTTCTGACTGGTCTGATGCGATCCTCCACGAAATCATCTCACAGCACTTTCTATACCCTACAGCCTCAGTTATTTTTTTGATGTAATCAGACCTCTGTCTTCCCTCTTGTAAACTAGAGGTTACTTCCTGGTGCCTTAAGTCAACCTACCATCCTGCTCCCTCTTCTTGTCAGTGTTTTCCTTGTACTCCTTCCTTCAGCGATTCTACGAAGAATTCCTTATCAGTCTATCTAAGTTTCAATATTCTTCTGTAGCACCACATCTCAAACGCTTCGATTCTCTTTTGTTCCGGTTTTCCCACTATCTTGTGATTCACAACCATACAATAATGTGCTCAAAACGTACAGTCTCAGAAATTTCTTCCTAAAATTCAGGCCAATACTTGAGACCAGTACATTTCCCTTGGCCAGAAGTGTCCTCTTCGCCTGTGCTAGTTTGCTTTTTTACGTTCTCCTTACTTCGTCCATCATGGTTAATTTTGCTTTTAAGGTAGCAGGATTCCTTAGATTCGTCTATTTCGTGTGCCCCAGTTTTGATGTTAAGTTTCTCGATATTCTCCTTTCTGCTTCGTCTCATTACCTTTGTCTTTTCCCGGTTTACTCTCAGTTCATATTCTGTACTTCTTAGCAGCTTCATGCCATCCAGCATAGCCTGTAATTCTTCTTCACAGCCGGCAGGAGTGGCCGAGCGGTTCTAGGCGCTACAGTCTGGAACCGCGGGACCGCTACGGTCGCAGGTTCGAATCCTGCCTTGGACATGGATGTGTGTGATGTCCTTAGGTTAGTTAGGTTTACGTAGTCCTAAGTTCTAGGGGACTGATGACCTCAGAAGTTAAGTCTCATAGTCCTCAGAGCCATTTGAACCATTTGAATCTTCTTCACATTCACTGAGAATAGCAAAGTCATTAGCGAATCTTATCATCGATACCCTTTCACCCTTAAATTTAATCCCACTCTTGAACCTTTCTTTTATTTCCACTATTGCTTCTTCAACGTATAGATTGAACAGTAGGAGACCAAGACTGTACCCCTGTTTTACATTCTCTTTTTATTCGAGCACTTCGTTGTTTGTCTTTCAGGCTTATTGTTCTCTCTTGGTGACTAGAAACAGCTGAAATCGCTCAAACTGAAAAAATTCCAGGGCCCGATGACACGGACTTGCTGTCAGGATAAGAGTAATGGAATCCCGATGAAATTCTGTGCAGAATTTGTGGCTGAGTTATTCCCTCTTTTACCAATAATATGTGTCCAGTAGATGACAGGAAGCACAGACCACCCTGATCCACAAGAACGGTAGCAGAAGTGATCCACAAAATAACCGACCAGTCTCATAGACATTCATCTGTTGTAGAATCTCAGAACATATTTCGGGCTTAAGTCTCGTGATGTATATTGAACAGAAAGTCCTCCTCCTTGCCGACCAGCGAAGATTCCAAAAATATCGATCATGTGAAGATCAACTCGCACTTTTCTAACATGATATAGTTGAAAGCCATGGATCAGTGCATTCAGGTAGACCTGTCAGAATTTCCACAAATGATGCAGTTGTCTAGCCGGCTCACTTATAGCCAGGGACATCTTGATAACATCTCAGTTCATACAAAGACCTGGATGTAACTATTTGTTGGTATATGAAAGGTCCATTGGTAGGATACTAGGAAAATGCAACCAGTCTACAAAGTATAATGCTTACAAAACACCCGTGCGACCCCTCCTACAATATTGCTGCATTTTGTGGGATCCATATCAAACTGGACTAACAGGGAGTACTGGAAGTAGACAAAGAAGGGCAGCACAAATGGTTACAGGTTTATTTGACGTATGTGAGATCGTCAAGAAGATGTTGGAGGATCTGAACTGGCAGACGCTTGGAGACAGACGCAAACTATCGCTTGAGGTCCTACTTACAACGGTTCAGGAACCAGTTTTAAGTGAGAAAACCAGGAATATGATACAACCCTTACGTATCGCTCCCACAGGATCCGCGAAGACAAGAGTATACTGCCCTCCAAGAGGCGTTTAAACAGTTATTATTTGCCACACTCTGTACGTGAGTGGAACGACAAGAAGTGCTGGTAACTGTGCACCGGACGCGAACTCGAACCAGGACTTCGTCTTTCACGGGTAGTATTTTTCCCACTTAGCTGTCCACGCGTATCGTCCTCGCTGCTTCAGTGCTTCCACTACCCCTCTCTAACTTCCCAAACTTCTTCGGAATAAGGATATTTGTGGATGAATACCCTGGTCCAGTATAATGTTACTTACTGGGAAGAGAAAACTTTATACAGCGTTCTGCCACACTATTAAATGGTTCAGTCGCATTAGTGTGACCATCGTGAATGTTCAAGATCAACGTGTAACAACCACTCACTGACGGCAGGTGGCAGCAATAGCAGTGGAGGGTGCACAGGGTGGTCCATTGATCACGACCGGGCCAAATATCTCACGAGATAAGCGTCAAACGAAAAAACTACAAAGAACTAAACTCGTCTAGCATGAATGGGGAAACCAGATGGCGCTATGGTTGGCCCGCTAGATGGCGCTGCCATAGGTCAAACGGATATCAACTGCGTTTTTTAAAATAGGAACACCCATTTTTATTACATATTCGTGTAGTACGTAAAGAAATACGAATGTTTTAGTTGACCACTTTTTTCGCTTTGTGATAGG
Organism: Schistocerca americana; assembly: GCF_021461395.2. Classification (NCBI taxonomy): domain Eukaryota; kingdom Metazoa; phylum Arthropoda; class Insecta; order Orthoptera; family Acrididae; genus Schistocerca; species Schistocerca americana. The sequence goes on along the minus strand of NC_060122.1, from coordinate 743,372,975 downwards.
TGGCGCTGTAATAGTCACAAACGTATAAGTACGTGGTATCACGTAACATTCCGCGAGTGCGGACGGTATTTGCTTCGTGATACATTAGTCATGTTAAAATGGACCGTTTACCAATTGCGGGGAATTTCGATATCGTGTTGATGTATGGCTAGTGTGGTCAAAATACCCAACGGACGTGTGCTGTGTATGCTGCTCGGTATCCTTGACGACATCATCCAAGTGTCCGGACCGTTCGCCGAGTAGTTACGTTATTTAAGGAAACAGGAAGGGTTCAACCACATGTGAAACGTCAACCACGACCTGCAACAAATGATGGTGCCCAAGTAGGTGTTTTAGTTGCTGTTGCGGCTAATCCGCACATCAGTAGCAGACAAATTGCGCAGGAATTGGGAATCTCAAAACAGTTGGCGTTGAGAATGCTACATCAACATCGATTGCACCCGTACCATATTTCTATGCACCAGGAATTGCATGGCGACAACTTTGAACGTCGTGTACAATTCTGCCACTGGGCACAAGAGAAACTACGGGACGATGACAGATTTTTTGCACGCGTTCTATTTAGCGACGAAGCGTCATTCACCAACAGCGGTAACGTAAACCGCATAATATGCACTATTGGGCAACGGAAAATCCACAATGGCTGCGAGAAGTGGAACATCAGCGACTTTGGCGGGTTAATGTATGGTGCGGCATTATGGGACAAATCGATGGCAACCTAATGGTGCAATGTATGCTGATTTCCTACGTAATGTTCTACTGATGTTACTACAACATGTTTCACTGCATGACAGAATGGCGATGTACTTCCAACACGATGGATGTCCGGCTCATAGCTCGCGTGCGGTAGAATCGGTATTGAATAGCGTATTTCATGACAGGTGGATTGGTCGTCGAAGCACCATACTATGGCCCGCACGTTCACCGGATCTGGCGTCCCCGGATTTCTTTCTGGGGGGGGGGGGGGGAAGTTGAAGGATATTTGCTATCGTGATCCACCGACAAAGCCTGACAACATGCGTCAGTGCACTGTCAATGCATGTGCGAACATTACGGAAGGCGAACTACTCGCTGTTGAGAGGGATGTCGTTACACCTATTGCCAAATGGACTGAGGTTGACGGACATCATTTTGAGCATTTATTGCATTAATGTGGTATTTACAGGTAATGACGCTGTAACAGCATGCGTTCTCAGAAATGATAAGTTCACCAAGGTACATGTATCACATTGGAACAACCGAAATAAAATGTTCAAACGTACCAACGTTCTGTGTTTTAATTTAAAAAAACTACCTGTTACCAACTGTTCGTCTAAAATTGTGAGCGATATGTTTGTGACTATTACAGAGCCATCTATCAAAAAGCGAAAAAAGTGGTCCAACTAAAACTTCATATTTCTTTACGTACTACACGAATATGTAATAAAAAATGGGGTTCCTATTTAAAAAAAACGCAGTTGATATCCGTTTGTCCTATGGCAGCGCCATCCAGCGGGCCAACCATAGCGCCATCTGCTTTCCCCCTTCAAGCTAGACAAGTTTCGTTCTTTGTAGTTTTTTCGTTTGACGTTTATTTCATGAGATATTTGGCCCAGCCTCGATCAATGGACCACCCTGCATAAAGCGTGTCGGGGGCTCGCGGAAAATAGTGCGGTTGTTGTAACGCGGAAACGGAACGATTTATCTGACGTCCAAAAGGACATGGTCACTGGCTTTCCGGCCAAGGGTGGAAGCATTTCTGAAACGTCTGGACAGGTCACATGCAGCCCTGGTTGAAGTATTCCGTGCACAACAAAATGGCACTATCCAACACAGGCACCGAGTTAACTGTGGTGCACCATGGGCCATAGATGACAGGGGTGAACGACTGCTGCAAAAATGTGTGCCGGCAAATAGACGTGCAACTGTTGAGCAACTGACCGCCCTGGTGAACCAAGGGGCTACCAATCGTGTCTCCACATCGACCGTTCAGCAAACATTACTGCTTTTGGGCCTCTGCAACAGGCACCAACGCCGGTGGCGACACTTGCAACGTGCTGACATGAGGAAAGTTTCCAGCCGATTTCTCATACACTAACAGCAGTTGACCGGCGTTGCCTGCTGAAACGTTGTTGTCATGCCTCGTGTAAGGAGGAGAAATGCGTACCATCACGTTTCCGACTTTGATAAAGGTCGGATTGTAGCCTACAGCGATTGTGGTTAATCGTATCGCGACGTTGCTGCTCGCGTTGGTCGATATCTATATCTACATCTACATTTACATTTATACTCCGCAAGCCACCCAACGGTGTGTGGCGGAGTGCACTTTACGTGCCACTGTCATTACCTCCCTTTTCTGTTCCAGTCGCGTATGCTTCGCGGGAAGAACGACTGTCTGAAAGCCTCCGTGCGCGCTCGAATCTCTCTAATTTTACATTCGTGATCTCCTCGGGAGGTATAAGTAGGGGGAAGCAATATATTCGATACCTCATCCAGAAACGCACCCTCTCGAAACCTGGCGAGCAAGCTACACCGCGATGCAGAACGCCTCTCTTGCAGAGTCTGCCACTTAAGTTTGCTAAACATCTCCGTAACACTATCACGGTTATCAAATAACCCTGTGACGAAACGCGCCGCACTTTCTTGGATCTTTTCTATCTCCTCCGTCAACCCGATCTGGTACGGATCCCACACTAACAAGCAATACTCACTTATAGGTCGAACGAGTGTTTTGTAAGCCACCTCCTTTGTTGACGAACTACGTTTTCTAAGGACTCTCCCAATGAATCTCAATCTGGTACCCGCCTTACCAAGAATTAATTTTACATGATCATTCCACTTCAAATCGTTCCGCACGCATACTCCCAGATATTTTACAGAAGTAACTGCTACCAGTGTTTGTTCCTCTATCATATAATCGTACAATTAAGGATCCTTCTTTCTATGTATTCGCAATACATTACATTTGTCTATGTTAAGGGTCAGTTGCCACTCCCTGCACCAAGTGCCTATCCGCTGCAGATCTTCCTGCATTTCGCCACAATTTTCTAATGCTGCAACTTCTCTGTATACTACAGCATCATCCGCGAAAAGCAGCATGGAACTTCCGACACTATCTACTAGGTCATTTATATATATTGTGAAAAGCAATGGTCCCACAACACTCCCCTGTGGCAAGCCAGAGGTTACTTTAACATCTGTAGACGCCTCTCCATTGATAACAACATGCTGTGTTCTGTTTGCTAAAAACTCTTCAGTCCAGCCACACAGCTGGTCTGATATTCCGTAGGCTCTTACTTTGTTTATCAGGCGACAGTGCGGAACTGTATCGAACGCGTTCCGGAAGTCAAGGAAAATAGCATCTACCTGGGAGCCTGTATCTAATATTTTCTGGGTCTCATGAACAAATAAAGCGCGTTGGGTCTCACACGATCGCTGTTTCCGGAATCCATGTTGATTCCTACAAAGTAGATTCTGGGTTTCCAAAAACGACATGATACTCGAGCAAAAAACATGTTCTCAAATTCTACAACAGATCGACGTCAGAGATATAGGTCTATAGTTTTGCGCATCTGCTCGACGACCCTTCTTGAAGACTGGGACTACCTGTGCTCTTTTCCAATCATTTGGAACCTTCCGTTCCTCTAGAGACTTGCTGTACACGGCTGTTAGAAGCGGGGCAAGTTCTTTCGCGTACTCTGTGTAGAATCGAATTGGTATCCCGTCAGGTCCAGTGGACTTTCCTCTGTTGAGTGATTCCAGTTGCTTTTCTATTCCTTGGACACTTATTTCGATGTCAGCCATTTTTTCGTTTGTGCGAGGATTTAGAGAAGGAACCGCAGTGCGGTCTTCCTCTGTGAAACAGCTTTGGAAAAAGGTGTTTAGTATTTCAGCTTTACGCGTGTCATCCTCTGTTTCAATGCCATCATCATCCCGGAGTGTCTGGATATGCTGTTACGAGCCACTTACTGATTTAACGGAGGACCAGAACTTCCTAGGATTTTCTGTCAAGTCGGTACATAGAATTTTACTTTCGAATGACTGTTAGCAGAATATGGAATCGGTGGGTTCAGGAGGGTAATACGGAACGCCGTGCTGGATCCCAGCGGCCTCGTATCACTAGCAGTCGAGATGACAGGCATCTTATCCGTATGGCTGTAACGGATCGTGCAGCCACGTCTCGATCCCTGAGTCAACAGATGGGGACGTTTGCAAGACAACAACAATCTGCACGAACAGTTCGACGACGTTTGCAGCAGCATGGACTATCAGCTCGGAGACCATGGCTGCGATTACCCTTGACGCTGCATCACAGACAGGAGCGCCTGCGATGGTGTACTCAACGACGAACATGCACGAATGGCAAAACGTCATTTTTTCGGATGAATCCAGGTTCTGTTTACAGAATCATGGTGGTCGCATCCGTGTTTGGCGACATCGCAGTGAACGCACATTGGAAACGTGTATTCGTCATCCCCATATTGGCATATCACCTGGCGTGATGGTATGGGGTGCCATTGGTTACACGTCCGGTCACCTCTTGTTCGCATTGACGGCACTTTGAACAGTGGACGTTACATTCAGATGTGGCTCTACCCTTCATTCGATCCCTGCGAAACTCTACGTTTCAACAGGATAATGCACGACCGCATGTTGCAGGTCCTGTACGGGCCTTTCTGGATACAGAAAATGTTCGACTGCTGCCCTGGCCAGCACATTCTCCAGATGTCTCACCAACTGAAAACGTCTGGTCAATGGTGGCCGAGCAACTGGCTCGTCACAATACGCCAGTCATTAATTTTGATGAACTGTGGTATCGTGTTGAAGCTGCATTGGCAGCTGTACCTGTACACGCCATCCAAGCTCTGTTTGACTCAGTGTCCAGGCGTATCAAGGCCGTTATTACGGCCAGAGGTGGTTGTTCTGGGTACTGATTTCTCAGGATCTATGCACACAAATTGCGTGAAAATGTAATCACATGTCAGTTCTAGCATAATATATTTGTCCAATGAATACCCGTTCATCATCTGCATTTCTTCTTGGTGTAGCAATTTTAATGGCCAGTTATTCAGGCTTTCGGCAGATGGTCGCATTAATATGACTGGATAGTTTACCCTTATAATTAGTTAGTAGACAGCATGTTGACCCACGTGCGACGTGCAAAAGATTAGCAAACTGTTTCCACATGAAACATCTTTTTCGTAATGTTGCGGGGGTGTCGGGTTGATCGAACCTGGGACTCCAGATGGCCGAGCTGAAGTCGGGACCCACCGCCGTCTTTCGTCAGGAGGCCGAGCAAGTTCAATAGCGTCAAGGAGCAGTGCAGAGTGATACAGCGGTATTTGGTGACATTACTTTATTCTCATAATTTACAGTGCTTCGGAGAGAGCAGAGTAGTGTCGGCGGCCGCAGGTCCAGCCGGCTCAGCAGCTCCTGGTAAGCCGACACCGCTGCTGCCGTCTGCAAGGCCACTCAGATGGAACTCAACCGTGCTCGCCGGGTCGCCCTCGCCTGCCGCCGCGCCGCTGCCCGTTGTTTCGGAGACTGCTACAGTCCCTGGTCCTCGCCGCTCTCCGCCCCGTTTGGCCTGCTCTGTCCGACCATGCGACGAAGGTGGATGTACAGGTCACCCGCGGCCCTCGGCCGCCGCTGCTCCCAGGACAGGACCGGACTCGAAACCCCGCCCTCCTGGGCGCTGTGCCGCAATTTGCCACTAGTGGTGCTTGCCGTATGGCAACCTCCACTCCTGTCTCTGGCGCTGCTCCAGCGCTGCCACCCCTCCCGTAGCGTATGCCTCGCCAGGACCCCGGTACGCCAGGTGGGAAGCGAACGTGGCCCTTCCTGGATGCTGCAGACCGCTGCCACTGCCCTCCTTCCGGCTGACCGTGCGATCGCTAAGTACCCGGCTGCCGTTCCGTCGTGCCCCGGTGTTGCGTCCCCAGAGGCGGAATACAGCCCGAACAATTACATAGTAAGATTTACATAGAATACTTACAACATTGCTGCCAGACTGGCCACTGTAAGTGTGGACCAGCACAGGTCCGTCCCGACGCTCGACTGGCCTAGCACACCTTGTCCCAAGGTATTTTTTTTCTTTATTGTTATTTCAACACCTTGTACAAAACGTGGGCTGGCAGCGGCAATAGTACGCCGCTCTTCGGCCACAGTCCGTAAAAATAGAGACAATGAAGACACAGAAAAACAGATCATAACGGTGGACAAAAAACAGTAGAGACGTGAGTAAAAAACACGGGAGCCGTTCACAGGTGTAGTAAAAAGATAAAAAATGGTCAGCGCTGCACACGAACACTGAAGACTTAGATAACACACGTGAACAATGGAGCGTGGTGCAGTGAAAACACTGAAGCACCAACACGACAGCACACACACAGAACCGATGGCGATGATCTTTGGCGCGCGAATGTTCACTTAACGTATGCGAGTCCGGGGACCTGCCAAAAGGGGAAAAGGTGGGGGAGGAGGGAGAGGGGAGAGTGTAGATGCCAGTGGCAGTGGAGATGGGAGGGGGAGGAAAATAGGTACATGGGTAGGGGAAGCCCAGGGGGGGAGGGAGGGAGGAGGGAGAGAAGGGAGAGAGGGTGCCCTAAGGAACCACAGGGAGCGAATAGGGAGCATCAAAGTTGATATGAGGAGTAGATGGAGGGGATGAGGGCATCATCAGGGAGGGAGAGTTGGTGGAAGCCACCTTGGGAGAGGGTATGGAGAGTGGAGAGATGGAGAGCAGGTGGGACGTGGGAATACAAGCGTGGCAGCGGACTGGGGTGGAAGAGGATGGGAGAGACAAGTGGGTGAGGGGGATCAAGTTTATGGGAGGTGTAGAGGATCCGTATCCGTTCGAGGAAAAGGAGGAGGTGTGGGAAAGGATCCCAAGGTAAAAGTACCTCACTATTTGAACTGCCTTTCCCCTCGCCTCTGACGTAGTGCCAGAGAGAGACAGAAACTATGGCAGAGATAAATTCCCAAACGTCAGCCATTTACAAGTCTCGACTTGACTTTGGCCTAGTTCCTCGCCTCATATCGCAGTAACTTCAAGTAACGCTGCGGTCTGCTGCCTCGTTGTTGGTTCACACAAAGCAATTCGTGCGTGCAATAGCACCGTCGCAGCATCGCGCTCGCGAGTGCCATGTTTGCATTTCCTGGCCTGCTAGCTGTCGACTGCTTCAACACTCTGCCAGAAGCCCCAGATTCCATCGTCTAGCCGCGCGTTCATTGACTTTTAATAAAATTTCCTCTTTCTTACGACTAAGGATAATACTAGCGCAGCAATAAATAACAAAAAATACACAGTACCATAAAGCTATAAACAAGACAAGTAATGCCTGTAGACTACAAAAAGGGTGCTTGTCAGTTCCGTGGTTGCTATTTAAGACGTCCCGGTGGAGCTGGATGCGCAGCTATGAGTTACACCTTGGGTATCAATAAACCGCTTCAGCTGTATTTAGTCATTTATTTTTAAATTACTACCCGTTTCATGACACTAAAAGCCACATCTTCAGGTGAGCATGGGCATAACAATAAATCAAGAAGACAGCCACCGATACAATAATTTTCTAAAAGTACTTTAAGATTTTATCAGTTTTTAAAAAAACGTTTAACAACTTTTACATAGGAGTATTACAATATTTGTACTCACACAACTAATACATTAGAGCTGAAAATCTCTGTATTGTTTAGATCATGAAAGCAGTTGTATATTATGATGACTAAGTTTTTCATTTTTAGTGTGTTGCATATCATGAAAAACCAAAGTGTGTCAATTGCAAAGGCATTTGTTGTGAAATTTTATTACTTACAAATGAAAATGTGTGAGAAAAGTGACCAGTGATTGATTAACAATTAGATGCCACCTTTTTTATCAGAAGGACACACTGTACTAGTGACGTAGAAAGCTGGCTGTTTACGTGGATGTGTCGGGCGACAGCGTGCGACCGGTAGTGTTTGAGATTTTTCGTGCGACAGGTCTGTGAACTAATAAATTTTCCACACAAGTTCGTTAAATAAGGAAAATTGGCCACACTCGATCTGGTGGACTTTGCTCCAGAACAACAGCTTGGTGTTCAGGACTGAATTCTTGATCGAGATCGCGGACTAATCTGTTGCTGCATTCACATTGTTAAGCAAGGGTGAAGTAAACACTTTTATTTTCTAAAGAGAACCCAACCTGTTTTGAGAGTATTTTACATAGCCAATCATAGCCTTTACTATTAGGAACGTAGCAGAACTCTCATCGGACAATGCGACGAATATGTGGCCGTCCTCTAAACACAAACATAGCCAAATGAACTTTAAAATCATACTCCTTATTACGCTCTTTTACGCAGTGGAATGTATATAGAAAGGGGTAAAGCGCACAGTGCATCATTTAAGGCACGTCGTTTAGGTCAGAAAATGCGCCTGTTTGCAACAAGACAAATATACGCACTAACAGTGCAATGAGTTCTGAAACAGCGCTGGCAGAATAGCGATGACGGTTGCAGCTTGCTTTTACGTGACAAAACGAGGTGGCGAATCTGTGTACTGAATATTACACCCCGTATGTCTCTAGATCAGCTACAAATTTAATCATGTTGTAACACTACAACACAGTATGTCACAGTATCGTACAGTATTTCTTTTGTACTTACTAATGTTATACTCTTATCATCAACGCAAATATTTGCATTGTTTCTTTGTATATGATCAACTATGATATAATGATATTATTACGTGTAACTTTTGAAATGGTTTTTATAAATTCTGCGAAGCCGAGCCAGTGGCAAACTCAGGGACGTTACATTACATGTAGTCAAAGATAAGGTCTGAATAGTAGTATAATCTGTGGTGTGAGAGAGAGAGAGAAGATTGGACGCTATGTAGCTGCAATAACAAGCGTGTACAAGCAAATGTGTATGTCGACAAAGTGGTGGCAATGTATGTAGCAACGCTTTCTGGATGTGGTGGGCATATAATTTTGTGGACCACAGTACAACATTAATGAATAAAGGTGCTTCAAGAGAATTATGAAAGAAAAGTGTTGTGTTGCAAAAGCATGTTTGAAAGTTATCCTCAATTTGAAGATGAACTTCAGTGTATGTAGATGTTGCCATCGAACTATTATGTTGCAACAGCAGCTTTTCCTCAAGTAAGACTGTATTATTTGGGACAACCAGCGTTGTAAGAGACTTGCCAGTGTCGTAGAATTTCAATATTATTTCGGCAGTACAGCGAGTGTGTAAAAATTGATGCTGCTCCTACGGTCATTATGTGGCCAAGTCAGTACTATCATAAGAAGGTTCTATAGTATCACCCTAACAACGGAGAATCACACTTTCAAAACGAGAAGTGCTGTGTTATAAGAATGATAAACGTACTGGAAAATAAAGCTGAACTTTTTGTCTTAATGTTGAAAGAGGCTTTCTTGGTGGTTAATCAAAATTATCAAATTAATCTTGTACTGTAAGAGTACTAACAATTTTTAAAAAAATGAGATTCATTAAATGTTGAAAACATAGAATCTGATGAAAATATGGTAATTTTCAAACTATCATCTAAGTATACTATTCAGTTTTGTATGTTTACTAATGGCATGTAGCCTTATCGATCTGTTAGTTATCGTATTTCCGTGTTTCCTTATTAAATTGCTGCTAATTGTGATATCGTTTATACTTAAGTATTATGTCTTTGGTAATGAAATTTTACTATAGGGAGAGTTGTTAGTTAAATTCAGTAACAGTGAACATTACTGTGAGGTGAGCAGGTCACACTACGTAATTGTTATCGGATCTTGTGGAACAATAAGTCAGTCAGTTTTAACTTCAAGTAATTCTATGATGTTGAAATTACAGGGTTGGACAAACACCGCGAGAAATGCATTCTTGAACATAAGTGCAGATGCTAACCAAGCTTGCACGTTGCGCTGTTCTATTTGACCACGAACGGCACCTGTGAATTGCCCTCAATACCTTGCAAGTGTCAGTCGTAGAACAATGTTCTGTGCAGTTGTTTGTTTTGACTTTCCTGTGTGCTGAATCAGTCCTTCCAACGATCATTTCTTTCCCGCCTTCTTCACATTTTGCAAAATACAGCTGTCTGGCATGCACTTGCTATTCCTTTCACTCCTAAGTGCTTCTTATTACTACACTACTGGCCATTAAAATTGCTACACCACGAAGATGACGTGCTACAGACGCGAAATTTAACTGACAGGAAGAAGATGCTGTGATATTCAAATGATTAGCTTTTCAGAGCATTCACACAATGTTGGTGCCGGAGGCGACACCCACAATGTGCTGACATGAGGAAAGTTTCCAACCAATTTCTCATACACAAACAGCAGTTGACCGGCGTTGCCTGGTGAAACGTTGTTGTGATGTCTCGTGTAAGGAGGAGAAATGCGTACCATCACGTTTCCGACTTTGATAAAGGTCAGATTGCAGCCTATCGCAATTGCGGTTTATCGAATCGCGACATTGCTGCTCGCGTTGGTCGACATCCAATGACTGTTAGCAGAATATGGAATCGGTGGGTTCAGGAGGGTAATACGGAACGCTGTGCTGGATCCCAACGGCCTCGTATCACTAGTCGAGATGACAGGCATCTTATCCGCATGGCTGTAACGAATCGCGCAGCCACGTCTCGATCCCTGAGTCAACAGAGGGGGACGTTTGCAAGACAACAACCATCTGCATGAACAGTTCGACGACGTTTGCAGCACCATGGACTATCAACTAGGAGACCATGGCTGCGATTACCCTTGACGCTGCATCACAGACAGTAGCGCCTGCGATGGTGTACTCAACTTCGAACCTGGGTGCACGAATGGCAAAACGTCATTTTTTCGGATGAATCCAGGTTCTGTTTACAGCATCATGATGGTCGCATCCGTGTTTGGCGATATCGCGGTGAACGCACTTTGGAACGTGTATTCGTCATCGCCATACTGGCGTATCACCCGGCGTGATGGTATTGGTTACACTTCTCGGTCACCTTTTGTTCGCATTGACGGCACATTGAACAGTGGACGTTACATTTCAGATGTGTTACGACCCGTGGCTCTACCCTTAATTCGATCCCTGCGAAATCCTACATTCCAGTAGGATAATGCACCACCGCATGTTGCAGGTCATGTACTGGCCTTTCTGGATACAGAAAATGTTCGACTGCTGCCCTGGCCAGCACATTCTCCAGATCTCTCACCAACTGAAAACGTCTGGTCAATGGTGGCCGAGCAATTGGCTCGTCACAATACGCCAGTCACTACTCTTGATGAACGGTGATATCGTGTTGAAGCTGCATGGGCAGCTGTACCTGTACACGCCATCCAAGCTCTGTTTGACTCAATGCCCAGGCGTATCAAGGCCGTTATTACGGCCAGAGGTGGTTGTTCTAGGTATTGATTTCTCACGATCTATGCACCCAAATTGCGTGAAAATGTAATCACATGTCAGTTCTAGTATAATATATTTGTCCAATGAATACCCGTTTATCATCTGCATTTCTTCTTGGTGTAACAATTTTAATGGCCAGTAGTGTATATTCGTGTCTTTCCCTGAATTTTTTTTCACTTCCTTCTTTCATCGATCAGTCCAAGTATATCTTTTGTTGCCAAGCATCCTTCGCAATTACCTGTTATTGCCCTGTTTAAGAAGTTCCACTGCTCCGTATCTGAACTGCCTCTTAGTATCCACATTCTTGGCGAAATTCAAAAGCGCCTCGGCATTCATCAGTACTTCAGTATCCCAATTCCTCCCACAATGAATCTCTTCAGTCGGCTCGTCATGTCTCTTGGTTACGCCTTACAGTCCCATATCTGGTTTCTGAATCACTACTTGACCATGATGTAATCTAACTGAAATCTTCGTGTATCTCCCGACCTTTCCGAAGTGTACCTCCTCCTCGTGTTGTTCTTGAACAGAGTATTCGCTGTTACCATCTGTAATTTATTGCAGAGCTCAGTCTTTCTGTCCTCTTCATCTTACTGCCAACCCTATATTCTCTCTAACGCTTTCTTCTATTGCTTCTACTACAACCATGTTCCTATCCCCCATGATTATTAGATTTTCATCTCTTTTTGTACACTGAATTTCACATTCAGTCTTCTCATATACTTTATCTTCTCCGTGCGACGTGGACATGTATACCTGAATTACCGCTATCGGCGTTGGTTTCCTGACGATTCTGATAAGAGCAACCGTGTCACTGAACAGTTCTCAGTAGCTAAGTTTCTGCCCTACTTTCCTGTTCATCAGGAATTCTACTCCCATTACACTGTTTTCCGCTGCTGTTCGTATTATCCTATAATGGTCTGGCCAGAAACCGTATTTCTTTCCTTTTCTCTTCGCTGACCTCCACTATGCCTAGACTATCCCTAGATTGAGCCTTTTCATTTCCTTTTCCTGATTTTCTAGCTTCCCTAGTTCGTTCAAACTTCTGACATTGCAAGCCCCGATTCGTAGAAAGTTGCCCTTTCGTCGGTTATTCAGTCTGTTTTCATGGTCATCTCCCTCTTGTTAGCCCTCTCTCGGAGACCCGAATAGTGCATTAATATGGAATCTTTCGCCAGTGCAGAGATGATCACACCACTTCTCCAATTATGGGCCACATTTCCTGTGATGCACGTTGTTGTTGTTGTTGTCGTCTTCAGTCCTGAGACTGGTTTGATGCAGCTCTCCATGCTACTTTATCCTGTGCAAGCTTCTTCATCTCCCAGTACCTACTGCAACCTACATCCTTCTGAATTTGCTTAGTGTATTCATCTCTTGGTCTCCCTCTACGATTTTTACCCTCCACGCTGCCCTCCAATGCTAAATTTGTGATCCCTTGATGCCTCAAAACGTGTCCTACCAACCGATCCCTTCTTCTCGTTAAGTTGTGCCACAAACTTCTCTTCTCCCCAATCCTATTCAATACCTCCTCATTAGTTACGTGATCTACCCACCTTATCTTCAGCATTCTTCTGTAGCACCACATTTCGAAAGCTTCTAATCTCTTCGTGTCCAAACTAGTTATCGTCCATGTTTCACTTCCATACATGGCTACACTCCATACAAATACTTTCAGAAACGACTTCCTGACACTTAAATCTATACTCGATGTTAACAAATTTCTCTTCTTCAGAAACGCTTTCCTTGCCATTGCCAGTCTACATTTTATATCCTCTCTACTTCGACCATCATCAGTTATTTTACTCCCTAAATAGCAAAACTCGTTTACTACTTTAAGTTATGCACGTTATGTGTCTTTAATGCAGTGCTTTCCATTGCCTTCTGCATCCCCACGCCGTTACTTCTTGCTGATTCTTCCGCATTTCGTGGGCACTTTTCCACCGCAAGGGTAAGAGAGTGCCCTGAACCTCTGTCCGCTCCCCTCCTAGACCATAGTAGCGACTGCCATATTATTAATTGCATTTATGCTGTATCTATGTCATTTGTTGCGCGCAGGCGAATAGGACGTGCGTGTCACCCTCCGCCCACACGTCGCAGTGTGGGTTGGCTGGCTGGCTGGCTGGCTGCCGTGCCGCACGGCCCATTGCGCATGCGTGCCAGCGGCCGGCGCTCGGCGTCGTTCATTCCTCCGACGCCGACGCTCGTTAGCGAGCAAGCAGAGCGTCGCGCCCCGCTTGGCCGTCTGCCTACCGCTCCTCCTGGAATTCTCTGTCTCTCTGTGGCGCGGCGCGCCGTCGAGTACTTTGCCTCCGCTAATGGTGATAATTCTCTGTGGTCGAGACGTGAAATGCACAACGCCTTCCCGCGAAATTTTCAATACCAGGAATCTCACTTCACTGGAAACCCAGCCTAGCTCTTGTTCTTTGGCTGTTAGTTCACAGAAGAGTTGACCGAAGAAGCTGCAAACACAACTCAGTTCCGTCAGGATCAGACACATTATTAGTCGCCCCATGAATACAACTCGGTGGTCTCTTTGCAGCGCTATAAATGGCGTAGAATGAATGACGCTCCATCACTGACGTAATCCGTGGACGTGTTGTGCAGTGAGTTAAGAAACAGTGGAAATTGTTGAAATTGAACAAAGCCCCAGGGCTTGATGGAATCCCTATCAGCAAGGGCGCCCACACCTGCGGTAAGGGGGAGAGGAGGGGGACGCAGCCCCCTAGCTCTCAGCGAAAGGAAAAAATGTGATGTAACCAAGTATTATTGTGGCCCGTCCGGTTGGCCGTGCGGTCTAACGCACGGCTTTCCGGGCGGGAAGGAGCGCCTGTCGAGGTCCGGTGAACCGGCCAGTCTGTAGATGGTTTTTAGGCGGTTTTCAATCTGCCTCGGCGAATGCGGGCTGGTTCCCTCTATTCCGCCTCAGTTACACTATGTCGGCGATTGCTGCGCAAACAAGTTCTCCACGTACGCGTACACCACCATTACTCTACCACGCAAACATAGGGGTTACACTCCTTGGGGGTCCACCGGGGGCCGAACCGCACAATAACCCTGGGTTCAGTGTGGGGCGGCGGAGGGGTGAAGTGGACTGCCGTAGTCGTCTTAGGGTTGTGGACCACTGCGGCTGCGCGGGGACGGAGCCTCTGCGTCGTTTCTAGGTCCCCGGTTAACATACAATACAATAAAAAGTATTTTTCTTTCGAGAAAATGATTTAAAAATCGCTATTACGCAGATTTTTAAAAGGGTCGGACCTGAAATTTCTTCATGGCTGCTTACAAGCCGCCATTCGTCTTCAAAATATTAAAATACTCCATATCCCCAGATCATGCCATCCTCCCCCTCAACAAACTATCCTATGAGCGCCCTCGCCTATCAGATTCTATAGAAGGACAAAAATTTTACAGCCTGTTGAACCAAGCATGTCAGTTGTAAATTCTGATCCGCATTCACAATATCCACAACATCCAGCAGCAGTGCCTCTACGCTATTATCCGTCATTCCTTCAAAAACAGGTAGTTTGAATACCTCTTCATATTATTCCGTTCATCCTTCAGCACCATATTCTTCTAACGACCATATTGCTGTGACTACAGTCCAATATGGAGCTTCAGGAACTTAAAAAAGTTACATCACTGCTGAAGATATATCATCAGTTCCCACTATGAAAAATACAGAATCCAGACGCAGCAAACCCAAAAGCTCGGCGGTTTTAATTACAGGACCCCTTTACAAGCAGCAGCTGGAGGAATCCATTAATATGGAGAGTAAACGCAAGTTGTTTCGGAACTCGCAACAGATGCCAAAAAATGCTGATAAAAAATCTAAAAACAGAAATGCGGCAGTATGCCAACTAATTTTCACAACGCTGACAAACTCAAGAGGCAACAACTGCGCATTGCTCAGGAAAATTCTCTGACGATGTACAAGTTGAACAGTCGGTGTAATGTACTATCTTTGGACACTATTACCGTACCTATTCTGCACTTGCTTATAACCAACAGTTTGTGTATCATTTTTGTTAGAAACTCGTAGAAACTGTATATCTACTTATTTGTGACATGGATACAATTTAACTGCAAATTTCCACTTCAGACGTTAACGTGATTTTTGTATCCGACATTAAATTCCTTCCCTTTCAGTGCTGATAATCTTTCTATTTTGCCCCGACAACCTATACACCGAATACATACAATGTGAATGGCCTAATTCCTTTACCAAACGTGCAGGACCTCCAAAGGTTATTTTAACAAAATGTAATACCAATTATAACTCTTTTTAATAAGCTTAAGTTTCAAAAGTCATTACGGTATCCGTCAGTTCCCACATCGCTCTGCCCAATTCGCGGCTAAGTTAGCACCTCTGCTGACTATAATTTCTCGTAGATTCCTCTAGCAAAAAACTGTGCCCAGTAGCTGGAAGAATGTACAGGTCTCACCTGTCTACAGGAAGAGTACCGGAAATGACCCTCAAAACTTCCGTTCAATATCCTTGGCGTAAATTTTCTGTAGAATCTGGGAACACATTCTGAACTGAGACATAATCAGGTATCTCGAACACACTCACCTCCTCTATGCCAATCAGCACGGATTTCGAGAACATCGATCGTGTGAAACACAGCTCGCACTTTTCTCGCATGATATAATGAAAGCCCTGGATCATGGCACTCGGGTAGATGCAGTATTTATCGATTCCCGAAAAGCATTCGACTCAACACCACACCTACTCTTACTATCAAAAGTACGATAGTATCGAGGTATCAAGCGAAATTTGTGATTGGATTGAGGATTTCTTGGTAGGGAGAACGCAACAAGTTTTTATCTTGGATGAAGAGTCAACGACAGATGTAGAGGTGACTATGGGTGTGCCTCAGGTAAGTGTGGGTCCCTTGCGATTCATGTTATATATCAATGACCTTGAGAACAATACTAATAGTAAACTCAGACTTTTCGCAAATGATGCAATTTGCTATAATTAAGTACTGTCTGAAAGAAACTGCACAAATATTGAGTCCGATTCTGACAAAATTTCAGAGTGGTGTTGTAAGTAGACTGTTTAGGTTTTCATGTTGGTAACGCCACGTAGCGCTCTCTATTACAATCGCTGACTGCGCTGGGTGCAGTCTGTGGCTGGTTGGGCTCGTTGTTGGAAGTTATTCGCCAGTGTAGTGTTGGGCGGTTGGATGTGAAAGGCCCGTAGCGTTGGGCAGTTGGAGGTGAGCCGCCAGCAGTGGTGGATGTGGGGAGAGAGATGCCAGAGTTCTGAGATGTTAATATGAGCGGACGATCTGGACGTGTGTCCTTGGATGTCACGAATTTATATATTATGACTTTTGAACACTATCAAGGTAAATACATTGTTTGCTCTCTTTCAAAATCTTTCATTTGCTAACTATATGCCTATCAGTAGTTAGTGCCTTCAGTAGTTAGAATCTTTTATTTAGCTCTCAGTATTGCGCTCGCTGTATTACAGTAGTTCGAGTAACTAAGATTTTTGTGAGGTAAGTGATTCATGAAGGGCATAGGTTATTGTTAGTCAGGGCTATTCTTTTGCAGGAATCATTGAAAGTCAGATTGCGTTGCGCTAAAATATTGTGTGTCAGTTTATAAATGATCAGAATAAGTAAAGAGAAAACAATCTCAGTACATTCAGTTTCACTCTGGAGTTTGAAAATCATTCTTTACATTCAAAGGGGAAGTTTCAGTGTAAAGGTTGGCAACCTGCTTTAAATGTTCAGAAATGTAAAATTGTGCACTTCACAAAACGAAAATTGTGTATCCTATTGCCATTATCAATGAGTAACAACTGGAATCTATAATCTCACGGAAATGTCTAGGTGTATCACTCTGGAGGGACATGAAATTGAAAAATCACATTGGCCCAGTGGTGGGTAAAGCCAGTAGCAGACTTCGGTTAATTGGTAGAATACTAGAGAAATGCAGTCAGTCTACGTAGGAGATTGCTTACAAATCACCCATCCTAGATTATTGCTCAAGTGTGAGTATCCCGTACCAGATAGGACTGGCAAGCGATATTGAACGTATACACAGAACGGTGGCATGAACTGTCACAGGTTTGTTTGACCTGGCGGAGAGTTTCTCAGAAATGAAAGAACTGAACAGGCAGCCTCTTGAAGATAGATGCAAAACTATACCGAGAAAGCGTACCGTACTTAAAAACTTTCAAGAATAGGAATATTCTCCGATCCGCTACATATCGCTCCCATATGGAGGTCAAACTAATTACGGCATGCACAGAGGCATTTAAACAATCAGTCTTCCCGCACTCCATATGTGAATAGAACTTTCCCTAATAACTGGTACAACAGGACGTACCCGCTGCCCTGTGTGAGGTATCAGTTGAGTTGTTTGGTACACACCTATCCCCGGTCACCTACAGGGGGGGGGGGGGGGGGAATACAGTCATTTTACAAGTAGAAAAAGGATTGCGATTACCAATTATAGTCTTGGCACAGTTGAGTGAGTACATAAAAGAAAGAATAAAACGGTGTTGCAAATACGGCCAATCATTACAGAAAAGGTTAGTGATTTCAAGAAAGGTGCGCAGAAAAGTGTGGACAAACACCAATAAATTTGCCTAAGTAACTGGTGGGCGCAACCAGCTGGCTATGAAAGTTAAACCACTAAAACGAAACCCTGACGTGAATTAACTGATTTCGCGTAAATGTCGTCTCGGTGGATGCAGCACCAAGCCATCCCTATCACTCTGAAGCTGTGTGAGGGCAGAAGACGGCTCCAATAGCAGCTGAAAATTCTAAGGTCGTTTGGCCTATGCAGTCTGCTGTAAGTTGGAGACATCTCTCTCTGCAGCTCTCCGCAACAATCGGGAGCAAGTACGAGGGCTGTTCGGAAAGTAAGGTACGACCGGTCGCGAAATGAAAACCACATTGAATTTTATTCGCAACAGTTAGCCACACCTTCCATCTACCTCTCCAAATAGTCGCCGCTCCGACTTAGACATTAGTCGCGGCGTTATACAAACTTTCTAGTACCTTCGTCACAGAAAGCAGCCTCCCGTGCTTTTCGCCAACTCTGTAAGCTGGTCTGCCTTTTGTTGTTTGTGCCAAAATGTTGTATTCGTTGCCAACGGTTCACGTGAGCAGAGATGAACAACGGAGGCAACCAATTATGGGCTGTATTGTGGATCATCAAACACTTCCCATCGAAAACGCTGCAGGAGAGTCTTCATTGTCCCTGCAGAATGTGACTTAAAATTGTCATGAACAAAGAAACGCATGGCATTTATGTTATGTGGGCTGTAGAGCTTCATGCGAAATCTCTTACCAGATTCACAAACTTGGCGGTAGACTCTGTTGTTTTAGGCGTTTCTACGCGATTACATTGAGCTCTGAACTGAAAAGAGCGACGTTTAGCGATCGACAGGCACACTAAAGACATTGCCCAACACATCTGTGCAAAATTCCATCGGATGTTCGCAGTGGTTTCCATTTCGCGCCTAATCGGACCATACTTCCGAATACGCCTCGTATCTTGTATAGCTGCCTCGAAGCAAGTGTGTTCTGACTTCACGAAACTTATATGGTTCTGCCAGCATCGGAATTTCGCCAGACAACTGCAATAGATCTTCCGAGCTCGGACGAATGATAATTTAATAAGGAAGTTTAACAATTTCCTACTCCTGCTTCTTTTGTCGTGGTTATCCAATAATGACACCCCGAACCCCCCATGAACCAAAGACCTTTGGTGAGGAGGCTTGGGTGCTCAGCGATACAAATAGCTGTACTGTAGGAGCAACCACAAGGGTACACTATGTAATCAAAAGTATCTTTTCATATTAGGTGCATTGTGCTGCCACCTGTTGCCAGGTACCCCATATCAGCGACCTCACTATTCATTAGACATCGCGAGAGAGCAGAATGGTGCGCTAACGCGGAACTCATGGACTTCGAACGTGGTCAGGTGATTGGGTGTCACTTGTGTCATACGTCTGTATGCAAGACTTCCATACTCCTAAACATCCCTAGTTCCATTGTTTCCGATGTGATAGTGAAGTGGAAACGTGAAGGCACATGTGCAGCACAAAACCGTACAGGTCGACCTCATCTGTTGGCTGATACTGTCGACAGTTGGTCGAAAGTGTAATAGGCAGACATCTATCCAGACCATCACACAAGAATTCCAAACTGCATCAGGACACACTGCAAGTACTATGACAGTTAGACGGGAGGTGAGAAAACTTGGATTTAATGGTCGAGTAGCCACACATCACGCCGGTAAATGCAAAACGAAGCCTCGCTTGGTGTAAGGAGCGTGAACATTGGACGATTGAAAAGCGGAAAACGTTGTGTGGAGTGACGAATCACGGCACACAATATAGCGGTCCGATGGCAGGGTGTGGGTATGGTGAATGCCCAGTGAACGTCATCTGCCAGCGTGTGTAGTGCCAACAGTAAAATTCGGAGGCTGAGGTATTAAGCAGTGGTCGTGTTTTTCATGGAGGGGTCTTGCACCCCTTGCCGTTTTTCATGGCACTATTAAGCACATGTCTACACTGATGTTTTAAGCACCTTCTTTCTTCCCACTGTTGAAGAGCAATTCGGGGATGGCGATTGCATCTTTCAACACGATGGAGCACCTGATCATAATGCACAGGCTGTGGCCCTGTAATGGACTGGCCTGTACAGATTCCTGATCTGAATCCTACAGAACACCTCTGGGATGTCTTGGAACGCTGACTTTGTGCCAGACCTCACCGACCAACATCGATACCTCTCCTCAGTGCAGCACTCCGTGAAGAATAGGCTGCCATTCCCCAAGAAACCTTCCAGCACCTGATTGAACGTATGCCTGCGAGAGTGGAAGCTGTCATCAAGGCTAAGAGTGGGTCAACACCTTATTAAATTCCAGCATTACCGATGGAGGGCACCACGAACTTGTAAATCATTTTCAGCCAGGTGTCCGAATACTTTTGATCCCAAGTGTATCTGTTGAGAGGCCAGACAAACGTTAGTTCCTGAAGAGGGGCAGCAACCTTTTCAGTAGTTGCAGGGGCAACAGTCTGGATGATCGACTGATCTGGCCTTGTAACATCAACCAAAACAGCGTTACTGTGCTGGTACTGCAGCTCTCTGCTGTGGACATGCAGCTCTACTATATGGTTAAATGACGATGGCGTCTTCTTGGGTAAAACATTCCGGAAGTAAAATAGTCCCCCATTCGGCGGGGACTATTCAGGAGGATGACGTCATCAGGAGAAACAAAATTAGCATTGAAACGTCCTGGCACATTAAAACTGTTTGAAAGACCAAGACTCGAACTCGGGACCTTTGCCTTTCGCGGGCAAGTGCTCTAGCAGCTGGGCTACCCAAGCACGACTCACGATCCGCCCCCACAGATTTAATTCCACCAGTACCTCGTCTCCCACCTTCCAAACTTCACAGAAGCTCTCCTGCGGTAAAATCTCCTCATGTCCAAAATAGCTGTGCTCCTCCCTTGTTAATTGATTTTGTGTAATGAACCTTAGCTGTCTTGCTTCAAATACAGACAGTATATGTTAGTGAGAGACGGTTTGTTGCCAGAAAAGTTTAAGTTTATATTGGCTAGATTGTGCTACTATTTCGTGTCCTGCTTGTAGATCAAATTTCAGTAACAAGTAAAGTCACATACAGTAGTTAATTCTCTTAATAACAGTGTAATTACTTTCCATCACTTTGCCTAATTAGCCTGGCGACCATTGTTCTTTCACTACACTTTACAGCTACTCTTTTTGTTCTCTCTCTCTCTCTCTCTCTCTCTCTCTTTCCCTCTTTCCCATTAGTCTTCTGACTGGTTTAATGCGGCCCGCCACGAATTCCTCTCCTGTGCTAACCTCTTCATCTCAGAGTAGCACTTGCAATCTATGTCCTCAGTTATTTGCTGGATGTATTCCGGCCGCTGTCTACAGTTTTTGCCCTCTACAGCTCCGAGTTCTCCACATATTCCTTTCCTCTCCTATTCTGCGCAGAACCTCCTCATTCCATACCTTACCAGTCCACCTAATTTTCAACATTCTTCTGTAGAACCACGTCTCAAATGCTTCGATTCTCTTCTGTTCCGATTTTCTCACAATGCTGCACTCCAGACGCACATTCTCAGAAATTTCTTCCTGAAATTAAGGCCGATTTTTTATATTAGTAGACTTCTCTTGGCCAGGAATGACCTTTTTGCTATAGCTAGTTTGCTTTGATGTCCTCCATGCTCCATCCGTCATTGGTTATTTTACGGCCTAGGCAGCAGAATTCCGCAACTTCATCTACTTCGTGACCATCAATCCTGATGTTAAGTTTCTCGCTGTTTTCATTTCTACTACTTTACCTTCGTCTTTCTTCGATTTACTCTCAATCCATACTTTGTACTCATTAGACTGTTCATTCCGTTCAACAGATCATGTAATTCTTCTTCACTTAGGATAGCAGTGCAATCAGCGAATCGTATCATTGATATTCGTTCACCTTGAATTTTAATTCCACTCCTGAACCTTTCTTTTATTTCCGTCATTGCTTCCTCGACGTACAGATTGAACAGTAGGGGCGAAAGGCTACAACCCTACCTTACACCCTTTTTAATACAAGCACTTCGTTTTTGGTCGTCCACTCTTATTATTAATTGCAATTGGCTGTTGTACATATTGTATACGACCCGTCTTTCCTTATAGTTTACCCCTGAAACACGTATGTAACGTAGCAGCGATGGTGAGGCACGTTAAAATCTTTGACCAGAGAGCCTATTATCGTGGTTAGTATGCGCTTGACCGCGCGAGTGTTACGAGCAGTGTGTTAGTAGTAGTCGTCGTGCAGTGCTGTACGCCATTAGTCGTCATGCAGAGCAGTCGGTCAGTAGTAGCAGCCCAGTGCAGTTGAGTGATGTAGTCTGTCGGCAACACTGGTCAAGATGCTGAATGAGGTATACTGTTAATTAAGATAATCATCGGATAATGTAAAGTTTATTTATTGTAATTAATTTCCAACAAGTGCCCCCAATAATAATCTTGATTTCAAAGCAGTTTTTTACAAAAAAAATTTTTATTTAATTGAAGTAACGATTTGGTTCCACTTCCCTTAAACAAGAGTTTCAGTTTTCAGTTAAATTACAAAAAAAAAAAAGGAATATTATTATTTACAATGCAGTTCCTCCGAGCCGTGCGCAAGAATAAGAGCAGAAATTTGACTAGCTGTTACAATGAGGTAAGAATTTAATTTTGATTTTTGCACAGGGCCAAAGACCGATATTTCGGTAAAATCGAATTATCATTATCACTGAGATTTCATTAGCACTGAATTGACTTTCATTATTTTCGTGAGGAACTTATACTTGGGTCAGATTGCGATTCTCATTTTTTATTGTCATTAAATTTAATTGCTAGGGAGGTGATGCTTCTTGGCTCCATTTCTATTAAATACTGTTTTTAAAATTTCGGTAGGGAGGTTACGTTTGGCTCCCATTCATTTATTATTTCTGTCATTTAAATTTTGCTAGGGAGGCTATACTTAGCGCAATGTCCATTAGCATTCAATAATAATAACTTTTAAGATTTTTGTGGGGAGGTTACACTTGGCGACACCCAGTCCAGGATCGTGTTTCGTTGAGAGTCTTTTGAACAACAGTCAGATATCTGCTCTTATTTGCTTAGATATAATTAGGATTTGGCGCAACGCTTTTATTAACTTGTGACTTTCTTTCTACAGGTCAACGGCAATTCGTTGCTCTGTTGTATTTGTGTGTTGTTTTTGCATTTGTGCTTATTGTTTTGTGAATAATTGTGACTGTTGTAAAAATGCCGGGAAAGACTGTGAATAGTGTATCGCGAGGTATTATGAACGAAATAAGCGAATTAAATAACTTCACCAATAGTACTAGTGACACGCAGTGTAATCATGACAATCCTGCGTCCACTAACAATCAGTGCATTCCAACCACTAGTGATGACTTTTACCCTGATAATGAACAAACGAACTCAATTGTCTCGTCTGTTAATTTGACGACAATTGATGACGCAGAACGCTCTATTGTAATGAGCGCTGCCCAGCTTAACACACCCGATTTGGAAAACTCAAGTAACGCACAGACAAATTTGTCTAATGAAAATGAACAGGATACTCAAAGTACGACGGATCTATTTAATTCCGAAATAATGTCTGACAGTGTACATCCGACTGACAAACCTTTTTGTAAATCTCAGAATAACCAAATGGTTACAGTAAGCGAGAGAGTTCCAGATCCACCACTAAACAGCACAGAGAGTATAAACGCTAACTTTGGCTTTGAACAAATTATGGTAAGATTGCTACAACAACAGAGTGAAGATTTCAAACAACAATTTAGTGAACAGAACGAAAATTTTAGACAACTTAATGAACAGGTCAAACAACAGAGTGTAGATAACAAACAAGATAATGAAAAACTCAAACAACACTTAAATGAAAAACTTGACAATAATGCCGAAGATCTCAAACAACTTAGGGAACAGAACAAACAGCTTAATGAGAAATTAGACGACAATTCCAGACAGCTTAGTGAACAAATTAGAGCCGTTGCCGCGCAGTGCCACGACACTAAGGAACAGTTGCGCGTGGAAATTGAGGCTTGTTCACAAAAAAATTGCGAAGAAATTAAGTCTGTTGCGCAAGAATTAAGGGAAATGCAGACAGCCGCAACAGAAACACTCAGAGACGAAATTAGCGTAGTCGCTAAACAATGCTCTGAAAAAGCTGCACAATTACGGGACGAGTTTAAAGCAATGACGGTAGAACTTTCGCGCACAGTGGACGCAAAGATAGACGCGAAATTCGAACAGCAGAACACTCAGATTGACGAGCGCTTTAATCTTCACATACAAAACAGTGATACGCGTTTCCGTAAATTTATTCAGGATCAAAACAAAATAAAACGACAAGTAATGGAAATAATCACAGCACAGAAACAAGAAGACAAACGTAAAATGTTTGCGAAGGCAAAAACGTATGTAGACAATAATATTGCTACAGTGTCCGACGAAATTAATTCCATCAAACAGTCGAACACAGAATTACGTGATGAAATTTCCAATCTTAAATTAAAAACAGATACACACAAAGTAAATATTCAAACAGTGACCGACAGAGTCGAACAATTAGAACTAACACAGGATTGCGAGGTCGTCAAAACTGACGTTAAAAAACTGAGTGAAATTACACGTAAGTTGCAAAAACAGATTAATGCGTCTGATTCTAAAACCGATGATCAGGTTAAAATACTGACTGAAAAATGTGATGAATTGGCCAGTCGTATTGATGTTATCGAAAATACTAATGACAATAATTCAGACGATACTGCACCGGTTTCATTTAACCAAACACCTGAATTTCAAAATTTACAGCAGACAATTAATGAGATCGATTCATCTAACAACACGTTACGTAGGAAGTTGTCAAATTTACAACAAGAAGTAACAGAGATGAAAAACATTTCAGTTAATAATAACATACAACAGACGCCACTTTATGAACATTTGTCAGACTTACGCAGCGCGTATAATGTGAGCAATTTACAGAGACTACGAGACGTAAAATCCGAAAAGCCACGCGACTTAAAATATGAAAAGCTACGCAACTTGAAGTACGAAACGACACAGACAAACAGATTCACACACAAACCCGAACGTGTTCTCAAATTCAGTGACGAGAGCGTTGATAATAAGCAATTTGTATTTGTAAGAAAATGTAAAGAATTTAATAATGACAGAACACAGGTACACGCTTTGAGCTATGTACGACAATTTGTTTTTGTACTTTCACCGCTATTGCCTGTAATGCAGAAGCTAGCTTTGAACCTGATGCGACAATTTGCTATTGCATTTTCATCAGCATTGCGTGTAATGAGGAAACTTGAATTAACGTGCTTACAACAATTTACTTTTGGAATTTTACCGCTATTGCGTGCAACGCAAAAGCTGAAATTTATTTGCAGTGCGTAAATGACCTCAGGGGATTCATTACGCTTTAATGAATATGTGCCGTAGCGAGCATAGGGCCCCGAGCTGTAGTAGTGCTGTTTCATCTTTAGTTTTCTGCACTGCTGCCTTTTCTTCTACTATCCTTTATATCTATCAAAACTGCTCTTTAACTATTGCTCTATCTAGGATTAAGAATATGTAATGAAAACCCGATATGACAAATCTTTTACCGAATGTGACAATTTTCAGTAGGCACTCCCGTAATGACAACTACCGCCGTAATTTTAATTACAGATAAAATCGTAATCATCAGTATGTGTAAAATTATTAGTAACAGGAACCACATTTTTGTAACAATAGATTTTTTTTCACCACAATAGCATGAAAGTGAGCCGCTTAGCATATGTAACCAACAATGCAGTCTACAAGGTCAACTAAACTTTAATGTTTCGCCGCGTGCACGTATAGTCCCAGCTCCAACAAATAGTAACGCATGGCAGCAAAGAAATAACTACGTACAGATAACATACTATTTCAACTCGTATCGCAATGCGCCGTATAGAAATTACTATCATGACAGACGTAAAAAAAAATGATGAGCACAATTTTCAGCGTACATTTAATAACAGTCGATCTTATGAGCAGCAACAACATCAGCAACAACAAATAATCATGAATGAAACAGACAATAGGTGTCATCCATAGCGTAACACGTCAGTAAGAAATAACAGAACAGTTCATATAGTGGATATGCCACAATATTCTCCCGTAAATAACAGCACGTACGATAGAATTTGACCATATACAGTACAGGTTTCATATTCCAGTAACGTAAGCAATAATTTTGACACGCAGAATCTTCTTCACGAAAATGTTATTAATTTTGACGCCATCCGACACACGTTTGCATTAAGGACAGAATTACGACGTATGTAGACGACATTCTTATCGCAGAAGCTAACTGGTCTGAACACAATCTGATTCTTGAACAACTGTTACAAGCTTTTCATGCACAAGGACTCACAGTTAACCTCAGTAAATCGCACTTTGGCAAAACTTCCATAAAATTTCTTGGACACGTAATTTCAGCAGAAGGCATTGCACCTGATCCGGAAAAACTTCAAGCTCTACGTGACATTACTGTTCCTACGACGAAGAAGCAATTACGCAGTTTTTTGGGCTTAATTAACTTTTTTCGTAAATTTATTCATCACTCTGCTTTAGACACACCCAGATTATGTCAATTAACAGGTAAAAACAGTATTTGGTCTTGGGATAAGCAAGCACACTCTGAATTTATGAACCTGAAACATGCTTTGTTGAATGCTCCACTTTTATCGCATCCAGATCTTACCAGAAATTTTTCCATTGCCACCGACAGTTCCAACACCGCTTTAGGGGTACACATTTTCCAGGAAATTGAAGAAGATGGTTCTACAGTAATTAAAAACATCGCATTTGCAAGCCGCAATCTGTCACCTGCTGAACGAAATTACTCCGTTACAGAACTTGAAACATTATGTGTTGTATGGGTTTTTACGAGATTTCGGCACTTTCTTTATGGCAGATATACCACCGTTTACACAGACCATAGAGCTATACAATTTTTGCTTTCAGCTAAATTTACTCACGACAGATTAAGTAGATGGAAACTTTATTTACAGGAATTTAATTTTACAATAGTTCACATTCCCGGCACACAAAATGTTATAGCAGACGCACTATCGCGTTCTCTCGGCAACAATCAGCAAGACGTAGCAACCAACTTCTGCAAAACAAATTTCACTGTCATGTACATTCAGCAAGTTGCATTTGAAAACTTTATTTCATCGTCATTACAGGACATAGCAAAGGAGCAAAATAAAGACAATGTGTGGAAAGAAATTAAACACCTTTGGCAAGATAGGAAAAATGTTACGATTAGGAACCACTACACTGTACGCAATGACATTCTGTTTCGCCGCTCTCATCCTGACAGCAACAATTGGTTATTATGCATTCCTGAATAATTGGTCAACAAATTAATCTGGTACACTCATTTTAGTTACGCACATTACGGAGCACGAAAATGTTTTCTTATACTGAGACAGAACTGTTATTTTACTAACATGGAGAAACGTATACGACGAGTTTTAGCGTCTTGTAAAATTTGCCAGAAAGTTAAATCAGACACCACATATTCCTCCATTATATCCCATTATACCTGTTAAGTTAAGACACATGGCCGCTGTAGACATTTTTGGTCCAATTCCGAGAACTAACAGAGGTTTTTGCTACATCTTTGTCGCTGTTGAGCTCACTTCAAAATTTGTTACTTTCACTCCATTACGCAAAGCTACTGCTAAAACTGTTTCGAAAGCATTTGTAAAACATTTTCTATTTCATGTAGGGCATGTGATGAAAGTAATTTCTGACAATGGATCTCAATTTACGCATGTTACGAGCTAGAAACATTTCTCCGATTTATATATCCAAGTACCATGCTTCTTCGAACCCTTGTAAACGGTTAATGAAAGAAGTTGGTAAGCTGTGCCGAATATACTGCCACAAAAGACATATTGATTGGGATACACACATACTCTCATTCCAAGATGTAATTAATTCCATTCCAAATGAATCCACTATGCTATCTCAGTCTGTTATACTGAAAAACGTTGAACCACCAAACAAAATTAAAGAATTAGTAAACTTCCCTAAATGTCGTCGACTAAGACACCACGAAATAATTGACATTGCGCTGAACAACATCAAACGTGCCGCAGAGCGCCGGAGAAGACAGCAAAAACAGGTTTGTACACGCCGCGACTTTCACGTTGGACAGAAAATATTAGTACGTACACACTATTTATCCAGTAAATTAAAAGGTAAGTGCAGTAAGTTTGAACTTATATACGCAGGTCCATATCGGATTCGCAGCATCCCTCACCCCAATGTTGTACACGTCGAAACTTTGAGAACCAGAAAATCGAAAGGCAACCACCATATCTCAAACATTAAACCGTTTATTGAATGAAGACACTTTATGATTCAACACACTATGATGCCATTTACTTATGCAATTATATTCACCTGACTAATTACTGATGATTATCGTATTTTTTCTTGGCAAGTGCCCGGCAAGGTAAGGTTAGCAGGTCGCTTTTCTTGTCGTTACACATCAGACCATGCACATTTTCCATTTTTTTTTTTTTTGTGTATGATTGTATTCCAGTTTTGTTTGTATGAACTGTGAAATAGTGAAGATATAACACACACCAGTTGACTTTGACATTTTTTTGCCCTATGATATCTCAACATCGTGACTGTTTTACATTTTTTGCTGCTGCATTGTATTATTCTGTGTACATTTTTGCATCTGAACACTGTCAATGTCTTTGACATATTACGTTTTCTGTCATGTTATGCTGTATGGTTAATTATGTTACCATAAACCAGTCATTATCTAGTGGGTATATGATTTAAATGCAAGACATTAATCTTTGTTCATGAATTTCAGAAAGAAATGATGCGTGTAAGAAATAAATTTAACAGAAATGGAATTTCACCTACGGAATAAACGAAAGAAGATGGAATAACTTTATGAGGAAGAGTAAATGGATCAGGATTAACAAGCATTAACAAGAATATACTATACTCATCGTAGAATAGCAGTCTTAACTAATTTTTTCTTTCAGAATACAAGGTGATTGATGCAGGCTGTCAGACAGAACTACACATCTTAGTTTTAGTGATGAAATATGCTAGAGATAAGGAATAGTTGTGTAATGAGTAATGAAGTGATTTTTTTGCAGATGATAATGAATGCTGATGAATAATGATGAAGAATATGCTGTTATGAATAATGAAGTTTTTCTTTACAGGTGATGATGATAATGGTGTTATGATGAGATGTATAATGAAGTTTTTTTTTTTCTTTACAGATGAGGATAATGTTGAAGTTATGTATTTATGCTATGTAGTTATTTAAGTATTTGTTGCAGTTTGCTTTGACAGCAGGCGTTATATTGCATAGTAGGATGACGGAAAGTTTTGGAAAAGGACAGCTATGGAACACATTTTTTATACACATTTCACTACCTGTTAATTTGAAGTTCACTACTGTTCAGCATAGTGTGCGTTTCTTCTTTCAGGTCAATAATCCATTTTGTATTTTTTCAGGAGAAGCTTTTCATGATACTTACTAAACCTGTTACTTATTATACCTGTTCTAGTACTTGCATTTTTATTTTTTACCCATTTGTGTTTATCATTTATAAATGTGATCACATATACTGCCTTGTTACATAACCTTGCTACCGCTGACTCATGACGAATGACGTTAAATATCCTCATTTGCAGCAATAGGTCAAAAGCAAATAGTGTTATGCCTCAGCAATTAATTATCGATCCCAACGCAATGCATTGCTAAAAGAGGTATTACCAGTCCCACATAATGTCACTAGTTTATGATAATTCTGAATAATACTGATCAACTCTGAATAGTATGTCACTTCAGTAATGACTTCTTAATGATACATAAAAATATATATATATATAAAATAATGCTTTGTAACTGGCTAATAACTGCCACTGTTTATTGTAATGAGACTACTTAAAATGCCCATGATTATTAATGCTATGACTATAATTAACTGATTTTTAATAATGACTTCTTAATGATCTGAATAATTGTAATGAGACTACTTAAAATGCCCATGATTATTAATGCTATGACTATAATTAACTGATTTTTAATAATGACTTCTTAATGATCTGAATAATTGTAATGAGACTACTTAAAATGCTCATGATTATTAATGCTATGACTATAATTAACTGATTTTTAATAATGACTTCTTAATGATCTGAATAATACTGAATGATGAACAATGTTTTATTCTATTCAATACTTGCTGGTCACTGAGTGCCAATAATTAATGTCACTCAATGAATTGTTATTAATTATGCCATTAATTAGCTCTTGTTTTCAATGTTGATACTTTGTAACTGGAAAAGAATGTGATTGTTTCATAATGCTTTGTAATTAGGAGAAGGCTAATGATTCTTACTATATTGGAATGACTAATGATTAATTAACTGTAATTAGAAGAAGGCTAATGATTCTTAATTATGCTTTGTAACTGGAAATGAGTGCGATTGTTTCATAATGCTTTGTAATTAGAAGGCTAATGATTCTTACTATATTGGAATGACTAATGATTAATTAACTGTAATTAGAAGAAGGCTAATGATTCTTAATTATGCTTTGTAACTGGAAATGAGTGCGATTGTTTCATAATGCTTTGTAATTAGAAGGCTAATGATTCTTACTATATTGAAATGACAAATGATCAATTAACTATGCCTTATAATTGGAAAATAATGCGATTGTTTAATAATGCTTTGTAATTAGGAGAAGGCTAATGATTCTTACTATATTAGAATGACAAATGATTAATTAACTATGCTATACTTTGTAACTGGGAAAGAACGCGATTATTTCATAATGCTTTGTAACTAGGAAAAGAAGGCTACTGATTCTATGTAAAACAATTAATGAACATTTTTCTGTAATACTACATACTTGGTACAGAAATGTTCAATAACTGGGCTATGAATGCCGCAAACTACTAATGAAGACTGTAATTGTCAATATTATGTGACTTAATGTCCTTCACCTCATGAGCTAACTACCCTGAATTACTGCAATGTCTATTTGTCCTGTTTATCCTAGTGATCATGGAGCACTATATTTGGTTTTGCACTAATTCTACGTTGGTGTGCCTTGTAAGAGCGTGGTGTTGACACGACATGCTGTCCACCACCGTGAGCGATGAAGACGTTATTACGGTCCCACTGTTTGGTGTACCTAATGTACTGCCAAAATGAGAACATGGAACATTAGTACGACAGTTCAGTGTCTTGGCTACACTGATAAATTCTGATGGGAAAAGAATTTCAAGTTGTGTCACTTGGTGTTGTACTTCTGTGGAAAGATATGGACTTTCAGAACAGCTGTGTGCAATCTAAAGTGCTACAACCATGATGCAATCTTTCCCTTTCCTATCCTAATTCTTGTCACATAGTGAAATCATTTTTTGCTAACATCATTTATGTTCATGGCTATACATTTTTTTCGATTCGCTGAACTCCAGTGCGAGTACACTTATGTCACTGGT
Source organism: Schistocerca americana (assembly GCF_021461395.2). NCBI lineage: Eukaryota > Metazoa > Arthropoda > Insecta > Orthoptera > Acrididae > Schistocerca > Schistocerca americana. Next base: position 743,341,503 of record NC_060122.1, on the reverse strand, counting down.
CGACATAATTTTTTTGCCATTATGTTTATTTGTTGTGAAAATGCTAAAGACATTTTTCGATTTGTTCTGAAGTACAGTATATGTACACTCTTGTCTTTTCTATTGTATATACATTTTTTTTATTTTAATGATATCGTCTGAACTACAGTGCATGTGCACTTATGTTAGGTGTTAATATGTTTTCTACCGAACTTCAGTGCCTATGCATTTTTCTCATTTTTCAATATGATTTGTACTCATTCTGTATATTCAATACTTCAGTATGTATGCACTTATGTCATTTCTTACTCATTGTATGTTCTGAACTCCAGTGCATGTGCACTCATGTCACTTGTCATCATGATTTTTTTTTTTTTTGCCAGTCTGTTTATTTGTTCTGAACATGCTAAAGAATTTTTTCAGTGCCTGTGCACTTTGTTATCTGTAAAATAATTTGTACATACAGTTTTCTGATTTGCTGCTATGTTTTGTAATCACTTTGTTTTTGTCTGACATATTTTGTACTCGGTGCATGTGCACAACATTTACTTTATGTACTAAATTTGAATATTCTGTAAATTGTAAAAAATTTCTTGCGATGGCAAGTCCAACTGACTCACCATCGCTGCCAAATTTTTGCCCCCCCAGTGGAGGGTTATGAAACACGTATGTAACGTAGCAGCGATGGTGAGGCACGTTAAAATCTTTGACCAGAGAGCCTATTATCGTGGTTAGTATGCGCTTGACCGCGCGAGTGTTACGAGCAGTGTGTTAGTAGTAGTCGTCGTGCAGTGCTGTACGCCATTAGTCGTCATGCAGAGCAGTCGGTCAGTAGTAGCAGCCCAGTGCAGTTGAGTGATGTAGTCTGTCGGCAACACTGGTCAAGATGCTGAATGAGGTATACTGTTAATTAAGATAATCATCGGATAATGTAAAGTTTATTTATTGTAATTAATTTCCAACAAGTGCCCCCAATAATAATCTTGATTTCAAAGCAGTTTTTTACAAAAAAAATTTTTATTTAATTGAAGTAACGATTTGGTTCCACTTCCCTTAAACAAGAGTTTCAGTTTTCAGTTAAATTACAAAAAAAAAAAAGGAATATTATTATTTACAATGCAGTTCCTCCGAGCCGTGCGCAAGAATAAGAGCAGAAATTTGACTAGCTGTTACAATGAGGTAAGAATTTAATTTTGATTTTTGCACAGGGCCAAAGACCGATATTTCGGTAAAATCGAATTATCATTATCACTGAGATTTCATTAGCACTGAATTGACTTTCATTATTTTCGTGAGGAACTTATACTTGGGTCAGATTGCGATTCTCATTTTTTATTGTCATTAAATTTAATTGCTAGGGAGGTGATGCTTCTTGGCTCCATTTCTATTAAATACTGTTTTTAAAATTTCGGTAGGGAGGTTACGTTTGGCTCCCATTCATTTATTATTTCTGTCATTTAAATTTTGCTAGGGAGGTTATACTTAGCGCAATGTCCATTAGCATTCAATAATAATAACTTTTAAGATTTTTGTGGGGAGGTTACACCCCTACTTTTCTCAAAATTTCGAACATCTTACACCATTTTGCATTGTCGAACGCTTTTTCCAGGTCGACAAATCCTATGAACGTGTCGTGATTTTTCTTTAGTCTTGCATCCATTATTAACCGCAACGTCAGAATTGCCTCTATCGTGCCTTTACCGTTCCTAAAGCCAAACTGATCGTTATCTAGCGCACCCTCAATTTTCTTTTCCATTCTTCTGTATATTATTCTCGTAAGCAACTTGGACGCATGAGCTGTTAAGTTGATTGTGCGGTAATTCTCACACTTGTCAGCTCTTGCCCTCTTCGGAATTGTGTGGACGATGCTTTTCCGAAAGTCAGATGGTATATCGCCAGACTCATACATTCTACACACCAACGTGCGCAGTCGTTTTGCTGCTACTTTCCTCAGTGATTTTAGAAATTCTGATGAAATGTTATTTATCCCTTCTGCCTTGTTTGATCTTAAGTCCTCCAAAGCTCTTTTAAATTCTGATTCTAATACTGGATCCCCTATCTCTGCTAAATCGACTCCTGTTTCTTCTTCTATCACATCAGACAATTCTTCCCCCTCTTAGAGGCTTTCAATGTATTCTTTCCACCTACCGCTCTCTCCTCTCCATTTAACAGTGGAATTCCCGTTGCACTCCTAATTTTATCACCCTTGTTTTTAATGTCACCGAAAGCTGTTTTGACTTTGTTGTATGCTGCATCCATCCTTCCGATAATCATTTCTTTTTCGATTTCTTCACATTTTTCCTGCACCCATTTCGTCTTAGCTTTCGTGCACTTCCTATTTACTTTATTCCTCAGCGACTTGTATTTCTCTATTCCTGAGTTTCCCGGAACATTTTTGGACTTCCTCCTTTCATCGATCAATTGAAATATTTCTTCTGTTAGCCATGGCTTCTTCGCAGTTACCTTCTTTGTACCTATGTTTTCTTTCCCAACTTCTGTTATGACCCTTTTTAAATATGTCCATTCCTCTTCAACTGCACTGCTTGCTGAGCTATTCCTTATTGCTGTATCTATAGCCTTAGAGAATTTCAACCATATCTCGTCATTCTTTAGTGCTTTGGTATCCCATTTCTTTGCATATTGATTCTTCCTGACTGATCTCTTAAACTTCAGCTTACTCTTCATCACTACTATTTTGTGATTTGAGTCTATGTCTGCTCCTGGTTATGCCTTACAATCCAGTTTCTGGTTTCGGAATCTCTGTCTGACAATGATGTAATCTAACTGAAATCTTCCCGCATCACCCGGCCTTTTCCAAGTAGACCTTCTCCTCTTGTGATTCTTGAGCAGAGTATTCGCTATTACTATCTGTTACAGAACTCAATTAGTCTTTCTCCTCTCTCATTCCTTGTCCCAAGCCCATATTCTTCTGTAACCTTTTCTTTTATTCCTTCCCCTACAACTGCACTCCAGTCTCCCATGACTATTAGATTTTCATAGCCTTTACATACTGTATCACCCTTTCAGTATCCTCATACACCTTCTCTATCTCTTCATCTTCAGCTTGCGACGTGGCCATGTATTCCTGAACTATAGTTCTCGGTTTTGGTTTGCTGTCGATTCTGATAAGAATAACCCTATCACTAAATTGTTCACAGTAACACACTCTCTGCCCTACCTTCCTATCCATAACGAATCCTACTCCCGTTATATCATTCTCTGCTGCTGTTGATATTACCCTATACTCATCAGACCAGTTATCCTTGTCTTCTTTCCACTTCACTTCACTGTCCACTACTATATCTAGATTGAGCGTTTACATTTCCCTTTTCAGATTTTCTAGTTCCCCTACAAGTTCGAGCTTCTAACATTCCACACCCCGACTCGAAGAACGTTATCCATATAGGTGGTTTAATACCGACTAGCTCAATTACTGTTCCCTATCACAAGATTGTTCAGGTAATGAAACTTAATCTGACACATATCGCATAACTGCATGATCATGGTCAAAACTTAATTTCTCTCATGCGGACATTTTTTCGATGATTGATTCTAAATACAGACAATACTATTATATTTACTGCTGCGTCACATCTCGTGTAATTTTTTTTTTTTATTGAATTTCAGTTCCCCATCCGGTTCAGGCTGGCAGCAGTATAGGCCCCAGTCTTCAGCCGTGAGACAATGAGTACATAACAGGGAAACATTTAAAAAAACATGAAGGTGAAAATATGGCAAAACAGAGATATAAAAAAGGGGAAACATAACGGAAGATATCATACAAAAGAGGGTGACTGTAAAAATGGAGATGAAAATCTAAAAAAGTAGTGTACACAAAAAAACACATAATGTTCAAATGGCTCTGAGCACTATGGGACTCAACTGCTGTGGTCATAAGTCCCCTAGAACTTAGAACTACTTAAACCTAATTAACCTATGGACAGCACACCACACCCAGCCATCACGAGGCAGAGAAAATCCCTAACCCCGCCGGGAATCGAAACACATAATGTGACGATTAAAAGAACACACGGCGAAGTACAGCACGAGCATAAAAGTTGCGATGGGTGGTATATCACAGACCAATCACGGACAGCAACACTATGTACAAGTCCAGCACACAATTAAAATCACAGCACTTGACGTCACCAGAGAACAGCAAGCACAACACTGACATAGCACACTGATGAGGAAGAACAGACTGGGAGGATCTGCCAGGGGTATGGATACGAGGGAGAAGGGGAGGGCAGGGGTTGATACAAAGGAACCACTGGTTGCACCAGGGGGCGGTGTTAGAGGGGGGAGAGAAGGGGGGGCTCGGTGGGGAGTGTGCCGAAGGGGCCCAGGCAGAGAAAGACAGGAGAGGATACAGCTGAGGAGGCGTTCAAAGACTCGGGGGGGGGGGGGGAGAAGAAAACGCTCTGGGGGAAGGAGAGGAGAGGAAAAGGGGGGCCCTGGGGAGGGGGGCGAACAAGGCCAGGCTACAGCTGGTAGGAACGGTAAATGTCATGGCGAAGTTCATCATCGGGGAGGGGGAGGTGCTGGAAATGGCTCTGATGAAGGATATGGAGGGTGTGGAGGTGGAGAGAGGGAGGGATACAGAGATAGAGGCACGGCAACAGGCAGAGGCAGGTGAGGGACACCAGTGGGTGGGGAGCTCAAGCCTGTGGACAGTGTAAAGGATGCGGATATCAGGAGCCTAGTGGGGGATGGAAGGCAGATACAGAAGGCAAAGTGGAGCAGCACGTGGCGCTCTAGGATTTGGAGAACCTTATTAAAATGGGCGGAGGGGGGTGGGGAGGGAGAGGGCAGACATCCAGGCATCGCTGGCATAACAGAGGATAGGATGGATGAGGGATTTGTAGGTGTGGAGGATGGTAGAAGGATGAAATCCCCATATCCAGCTGGACAAGACTTTCAGGAGGCAGAGGCAGATACAGCCTTTCTGCTGGATGGTCAGGAGATGAGGGGTCCAGGCGAGGTGATGGTCGAGGGTGAGGCCAAGGTATCTCAGGGTGGGGGGTGAGCTGGATGGGGTGACCATAAATGGTTAGGTAGAAATCATGGAGACAGAAGGAGCAGGTGGTGTGGCCTGTGGAGATTGCCTGGGTCTTGGAGGGGCTGATACAAAGGAACCACTGGTTGCACCAAGTGGTGAACTGGTCAAGTTGGGTTTGGAGGGTGCGTTGGGACCGTTGAAGCAGAGGATAGAGAGCCAGGAAGGCGGTGTCGTCAGCATATTGGAGGAGGTGTACAGGTGGAGGTGGCTTGGGCATGTCGGCAGTGTACAGGAGATAGAGGAGAGGGGAGAGGATGGAGCCTTGGGGAGCACCAGCGGTGGGATAGAAGATACAGGAGTTGGTATCATGGAGGGTGATACAGGAAGGACAGTGTGAGAGGAAGGAAGCGACCAGATGGACAAAACTGATAGGCAGGGCGTAGTTTTGGAGTTTAAAGAGTAGACCAACTTGCCATACATGGTCGTAAGCATTTTGGAGGTCAAGGAAAACAAAAATGGCGGAGTGACAGAAGTTAAGCTGGAGAGAGAGAAGATGGGTGAGGTTAAGGAGTTGGTCTTCAGTAGAGATGGAGGGTCAGAAGCTACTCTGGGTAAGGGGGAGGAGGTGGTGTTGATTAAGATGGAGATGGATACGATGGGAGAGGATGGATTCGAATACCTTACTGAAGACAGAGGTGAGGCAGATGGGACGATAGGAAGAGGCGATGGAAGGGGGTTTGTTGGGTTTAAGGAACAAGAGAATGTCTTCCAGGTCAGTGTAGAAGCCGATGGAGAGCATGACATTGTATAAATCGGCAAGGACAGTCAGGAAGGAGAAGAGGCATTCTCTGAGGTGGCACTAGGTGACACAGTGGTTATCAGGGGCCATGTTGCGTTTTCATCGGAGGATAAGTTTAATGTCTTGTGCTGTGATTGGAGTGTTGATGTCAGAGAGGGTTAACTGCCCCAAGTACTGGCGACTGGGAGCGAGGGGAGCGACCGAGGTATCGGCGCATTCCGTGATGGTGGGGAAAAGGGAATAATCAAAGTGGGTATCATCAGGGATGGAGAAGACGTCGGAATGGTTGGAAGCGAAGTGGTTGGCCTTACTGAGGTAGTTGGGAAGGGGGCGGCCGTTATGGAGAAGGGGGCAATGGGGTACGGAATGGGAAGCAGTAAGGCGATGGAAGGCAGACCAGTACTTGGAGAAGTTTCTAGGAAGGGTGGCGTTGAGTCATGTACAGGTCTGGTGCCAGTCCCGGCGTTTCTTTGCTGTAATGAGGTTCCGAACGTGTCGCTGTATTTGCCAGTGGAGTGTATTCCTCTCACGAGTGCGCAGGAAGAAGCAATAGAGGCGGCGGGATTCGCGGAGGAGGAGGACAGCCCATGGAGGGAGAGTGTGACGGTGGGGGTGGATGGTTTTAGTAGGAACATGGGCCTCCACGGCGTCAGTAATGGCCTTCTGAAGGAAGGACGAGGCGTGGATGATGTCATCGGCATGGTGATAGGTAAGAGGGTAGCTTTCGACCTGGGTGGCGATAGATTCGTGGTAGGCATCCCAGTTGGAGCGACAGTAGCTATGGACTTCCTTGGGAGGGGGTGGTGAGCAGACGTTATGGTGAGAAGAATGGCGAGCTGGTCACTACCTGTGGGGTCTAGGATGTCGACGGCGATACGCCCTAGGAGGTTGGTTCAAATGGTTCAAATGGCTCTGAGCACTGTGGGACTTAACTTCTGAGGTCATCAGTCCCCTAGAACTTAGAACTACTTAAACCCAACTAACCTAAGGACACCACACACATCCATGCCCGAGGCAGGATTCGAACCTGCGACCGTAGCGTTCGCGCTGTTCCAGACTGTAGCGCCTAGAACCGCTCGGCCACTCCGGCTGGCAAGGAGGTTGGCAGAGGCAATGACAATATCGGGGGTGGGGTTGCTTTCGGGATGAGTGTGCTGGGGAAGAGGAACAAGATCATCTTGGATTGTGGGAAGGAACTGATGCCACCGCCGAAGGGCAGCAGCTACACGTAGGTGGAGAGGATGCGGTCAACGCGGGATATGAAGTCATACTCATGTTAAAGCAGATTGCGGCGTAAGTAGTACGTGCGAAACAAAGATATTACAAGTACTGAATGTCAGTGGCGGTAACTTGCAGAAATTTTAGTAGGGAAAGTAAGTGTTCATAGTAGAGATTTACAAAGCAAGCTGCAACTCATATTCAACATTAAAATAGGTTTGAGAACGGAAACAGATCGTAGCGAGAAAACGGAGAAGAAATAAACAGAAGCAACATGACTGTCCCTAGAAGTTATCAAAATGACCATATAGATGGCGCCACAGTACAGCAATAGGCATATGTAGAATATACCACATGAATGTAAACGATTAAATTCAGTTGATGCAATCACAAACAAAACAAGAACCAATGGACGGGACAAATGAGGCAGACTACGTGGAAGATAATAAATATGTGAATAATCTGTTCAAATGTTGATGCCATCACAAATCAAAAACATCTGACAGTAATATATGAGACAGAATCGGATCATGAGGACATGATAGAGCAGGATAGTGAAAAGCCGGCCGGAGTGGCCGAGCGGTTCTAGGCGCTACGGTCTGGAACCTCGCGACCGCTACGGTCGCAGGTTCGAGTCCTGCCACGGGCATGGATGTGTGTGATGTCCTTAGGTTAGTTAGGTTTAAGTAGTTCTAAGTTCTAGGGGACTGATGACCTCAGAAGTTAAGTCCCATAGTGCTCAGAACCATTTGAACCATTTTTTTGATAGTGAAAAACGGCTCTGCATGAATTACTTATTTAAGCTTTTGACCACACAGATGAAAGAACAGAGCAGGGTACAAAATAACCAGCTGGTTAGTATTGCTAATGGCATGAGTGGTCTTGATAATCAATTTAAGCAAGAAGCAAGCTACATGAGTAGTCTTAAAAATCAAATGAAAAAAACAGGGTACAAAAATCAGTCAACAGATTGGCAAGGTAGATGAAAAAGTAGAAATTTGAGTAATGCAGTTAAGGACATGGAAGGAAAAAGACACTGTAAACACTTATGTTGCCAATAAGAAAAGTCAGATTAATGACATTAATACAAGATTCAATTCATAAATCGAAACGACCCAGGAAAGTGTGGAACATGTAATAAAGCTAAAAGTAGATGAAAATGTATTCGTTCTGAAAACCGAAACTGTTGATGAGTATCAGTTTAATTCGCGTTTGAGGAAAACGGTATTTGATTCTGAAAAGGAACTAGGCACACAAGTAACAAACTGAGAAACAGAAGTGTGATCTTGTGATCGCTTCTCACATTCAAGGAAAAATTTGTGACCTTCAAAAGAAAATTAGAGACAAACGCAATTAAGTGACCGATAGACTAGCTTACAACAAGCTTTTAGATGCAGAGGAACAATATAATCCAGCCAAAAGACGTAATTGGTTGGCATCCACTCAACTTATTAACACATTAGGATAGGATTAATGTAGTAGTTAAAGCTTTAGCAGGTGATACCAAAAGATGGGGTCTGAAATTGAATACACACCAAATGCCTTTCAATGATTTTAAACAAAAATTTACCGAAGAATACTGGTCAGAGCAGAAACAAGACTTCTTATTGGGTGAATCCTTTATGGCCAGAATGTATAACAATCGGAGCAGGAACTCCACGAATGGTTTCTGCAAATCCTGGTACAGAAACTGACTCACTTAACAAATAAGTGCTCTGAATCCGAGATTATATAGGAAAAGCTACCGAAACATTCGGAGCGGTGTGTAAGAAGTAATAAGAAATAACCAAAAATGTTTTTCAGCATTTATGGAAAGAGCAGAGGATGAAAATCACTCGGAATAAAACGTGGTTACCGCCAGAGTAATAACAAGAATCAAGGTAATCATAATTACAATGAATAAAATGACAGCGTAAGATATCGCGTTAACATGGTTCAGCAGGGAATGAGCAGATGTCGATGTACTTCACGACTCGCAGTAGGATTTTGCACCACGATATTTTCCTGACAGCAACAGTGCGGAAGACGACTGGGTATGTTGCGGGCGGACGAAACTAACGCAGAAAGATTCTCATGGCCCAGACAAAGGAAATAGTACCAGAACAAACTTTATGAATTCCGTACACAAGAAAATAAAGGCCGCGAAGTGTTGCAGGATGCCGCAGGCGAAGCAACAGATGTGCTCAGGGATGAGTCACTACAGGCAGGCAATGAAACGAATACGACTTGCAGGCAGAGCTCCCGCCGCTAGCAACGTATAAATCCGATCTCTCGGCTGTCTGTGCGGAAGCTATAGTTACGGCAGCGGAATAGAATAGCGACGTCAAAGTAGAGAGCAATGAACTCGCATCGGCAGCTAACTACAGCGTAGCAAGAGGGAATAAGAATACGTTCATAGGCGAAGAAGAAAGTACCAACGATAGTTTAAATAATAATTCTTTTTGCGGAAATGAGTTGACAGGGATTGGAAATTGGTGTGAACATATCGACGATCTGTACAAACGGCGAAAACAACGCGAATGGGAGGATTTCAAAAGGAATTATGCGACCAGAAGGTTAGATGATCATGAAGGGTTGATACGCGAAGTAATCAGTGCCGCACAACGATTCATAATCAGCAAATACTGAAGAGGTGGTAGGTAGAAAGGGAAAGAGGCAAGAAGTGAAAAAAATACGGTCATAATGAGGAGCAAAATAGAAGAAAATGAAATTATTAAATTGTAGTGCACCACAACACGAAATAATGACAGAACAATCTGAATTGAACGCTAAATCAAAAACGAAGGAACCTTTGGATGAAACGGTACACAGTCAACAGCGAATTCAAGTCGTAAAAGGCTTTGAAATCTGAAAACCGAAAAATCCTCCAAAGATTTTTGATCAGGATTAAATAACATGTCTTGGAATGACTCTGTTAAAATCGAATAGTGACGCTCGGTGGTCAGATGCAAAAGATAGTCCTGATGAAAAATATGTTGAGACATCTGGAATAGATGAATTGTCGATGAGAGGTTGTTGTGCACCACAATATGAAGTAATGTCAAAACAACCTAAAGTGATCATTGAACCAAAAAAGGAAAGAACCTCCAAATGATATAATACATGGTCAACAGCGAATGCAAGCCGTAAAAGATTTTGAAATTCAAAAATCAAAGAAATCTCCAGACATTTGTGACTGGTGGTAAACAACATGACTTGCAATGATCTGATCGACCAAGATTTGTTGCGGGAGGGCCAAGATAATTCCAAAAGTAGAATAATCAAACAAACCATCATTCCTGTTGAAATTTACAACATCAAAGCACAAGTTTTTAGATACTGGATCACAAATCAGTGATATCTCATATTCATTTTTTATTACATTTTGGACAAAACTTGATTAGAAATGATGTCAGCAAATATTGTCGAAGTCATAGGGGCCACAGGTAAAACCAGTAAGCCAACTAAGAGTCAAATCTTAGCGGAATTCGAAATTGGTCAAGAGTTTGAATATGATTCTCTGGTCGTTCCTGATTTGAACGCCAGAATAGTTTTGGGGATCAATTGGTCTGATGAAGAAAAAGTAATTATTGACCGTAGCAGCGAAACTGTGAAAATTAATAGCATATCAGATATTTTAGAAGCAGCATTTGAAAAACTGAAATTGCACAGGACATTACATTTGAGTCACTGCAATTAGGAAATGACTCTAAGAATGACAGTTTGTCTAGTATTTTCGAAATTTACCATGTTAAAAGTTTGATTCACGACGATCAGAAGGAGAATGATTTTACATGATCTTACACCAGGACAAAAATCTGGATTGTTCAACATTGGATGTATTTCCAGACAAACTTGGGCTAGTTAAACACTGAATACCATATTGAAGCATTGCAACACGAACCGTTTTTCGTGAGATATTATTCAGTTCCCTGGCTAAGAAACAAGCTGCCCAGGCAGAAACAGATAAAATGGTTGAATGGGGAGTAATTGAAAGAAGCAACAGTAAATACAAACCCCCTCTCATTATTGTAAATAGCAAAGATGGCGCCATGTACAAAATTTAAATAAGATTATCAAAAGGAAAGTCGACTCGCCCGAAAATTTAGATGAGGTGTTGTAGAAATTCTGTAATGTAGAGTTCCTGACCAGCCTCGATCTGACTGACGGATACTGGCAGATTCTGTTAAACACAAAATCCCACAAACATCCTGCATTTTTATTTTCTAGCAATTGTTATCAGTATAAAATTGTGCCTTTTTGTCTTAACACGTCCATTTCAGTCTTTATTAGAGCTTTAGATTCAGTATTAGGATAGAAACTAAACGCTAGATCAACAATATATCTAGACAAAAAATGATTCAAATGGCTTTGAAGACTATGGGGCTTAACATCTGAGGTCATCTGTCCCCTAGAACTTAGAACTACTTAAACCTAACTAACCTAAGTACATCACACACATTCATGCCCCAGGCAGGATTCGAACCTGTGACCGTAGCGGTTGCGTGGTTCCAGACTGTAGCGCCTAGAACAGCTCAGCCACTCCGGCCGGCAACTAGCCAGTAATCCGGTTGCATGCTATATGTGCGAATTAGATAGATTGTGTATAACCTATTACCACCACAATCATAGGTAATGTAGATTGTTTCAGATTTTGAAAATGTCATGAGCGGTATATGTCATGAATCCGCGGAATTTGCACCAAAGGGAATACTGCTAAATTATGAAAGCAAAATAAAAGAAGCCTTAAAATTTCTACCTTATGTAGACCTTGGGTTGAGTAGGAAAAAGGAATTAGTGAGGAAAGAATAAATCAAAAAGCGGAAGCCAGGTCAAAAAGGCATGATAAGAATCTAAAAGTAACCAAGTTTAATATCGGAGATTTCGTTCTCACGAAAACAATGAAAAATCTAGTGAGTTAAGAGATGAATTTTTCAAATGTAAGTATATTTACAATAGCCTTTTGAAGTGCAAGGAGCTCCTCACACTAATGCATACTGTCTAGTGTATAAAAAATCAAAGGAACCATTAGGCGTTAATAATACAAAGGACTTGAAACCTTGTCCACAGAACAGAATAAAAAGGAGCGTTGTCCTAAATCATGACCGAAATAATGTGTACAATATTATAGGATGCTTATTTCCACAAGATTTGTTATTGTAACCAAATATTATAATTGTTGTGAGGACTTGCTGTCAAGATTTTACTAATATGTATCTGTAAGTTTCAGATTCTTAATTATTTAACTGTGTAGTATTGAAATGGACGTTCCATTACATGGGATGTTGACTGCATTGCATAGTGAGCCGCAGCTAAACAATGTGAATACCTAAATAAAAATAAAAAGATGCATAATGGACTCCAAACATTTGAAATGGGCAGCATTCTGATCTGCTAAGCGAAGCTAGCAGGAAATGTGTTTCTTATGAACTGCCAAAAGCCTCGGTAGACAGACAAATGTTTTCTAAATCCAAAACGGTTTTTAAATGAAAGTGGTTAGAGTGGGCTGCCTGAAATGATGAATAGCTGTCAAAAGGTTTGATGTTTATTGTAAATTGCGTATTGTAAATGTAGTGACACAGTTCAACAAAAATTGTCATAAACCCACATGAATAAAATCACTTTGAAGGAGAAAGGGGCGATGCAAGATATGTATGCCCATAATGGAGAATCTATTATTGGAGTAGGTCATTGTTAAGCAATACTCTTGCATGCAGGTGGTGCTTCAAAAAGAAAATTTGTATCATATTCTCACAACTCAGGCACAGCAGATGATTCTTGTAACCACCTTTCCCGCAAAAAATTGCGGGTTGTGTATTATTCCTTGGGAAACGACGTTGAACACATGATGCTTTGGAGAGTCTCTCTCTAGCTTAGTATGTGTCTGTTATTTTACCTATATCCTTATACTATGTTTAATACCTGGGCAGGTACGACGACGTCACAGAGTCGTCACTGGTCCCTGTTAGCACGAATGTGCTGCTGGTGGTGGGTCGACTATAAGCTGGGAGCTGAACCACAGTAGACGAAACAAATCCCAAAGTGAGAGTCAATCTACAGGGAGCAGAGAGTCTGAACACCACGTAGAGAATGAGAATGGAGGAAAACACAACATGTGTAACCTGTGCAAGTGATGACAACTGAACACACGAAAACAGAGCACTGTTTGAGGCAAAGGGTTGGTCCGCAGGCGTTGAAATCAGCATTAGTGCTGTGAGGGAAGCCCTCTTTCCGCCGGCAGGTAAACACCTGTGTCAGTGGCTCTGCCCACGCCATGCGTTGCACATGACCTCCACGGCAACATTCCATACTATTCCGCTGCAATAGCCGCGCCTGTCCACTGCCAGGGATACTAAATCCTTGCCCCCTGAAATGGGCAAAAAGGGCCGAAAATGGTCCAGTTTGTGCCATGACCTCTGTCATCAAATGGGGAGGGCGCGAGATTCCCTGGCAGTGGATCGACCGCCATAGGAGACAATGCTGATGCAGCTTGCTCTGGCAGAGGGATGGAAGACTGTGGACGCTGGGGTAACAGATGGTTCATTTGCGTGGGTGGAGGTGAGGACCTGCCACTGTCGGAAAAGAGGGCACCAGTTCAAATTACATGGGCTCTGCAGTGGGAGTCAAGGAATGTAGCTATTGTCGCCCTCTCCTGTGGTCAAAGGCAGGATAGTGAAGGACACAGTGGGGGCGAAAATGCGTGAGTATGCTGCCGCAATTGGGGACCTACCGCCAGCACAACACCGTAACTGGCCCTGTCGCCCAGATGACTTGGAGCTGGTGGCGTCGAGGGTCCAACGGATCACAGCGCAACTGACTAGAGTGACAGATCTGCCACTCCCAACCGATTTCAACTACAAACAATGCTGACCTTTGTGATCTGTGATCTGACGGGAACCGGTGTTACCATCGCAGCAAGGCCGTTGGCAACATCGATTTCCTACTTTCCGTTAAACGGTTTCTTGCAATGCTCACCCTTGTTTGTTTTGGTACATTCATTCTCTGCCTACATAGGTACCTGGAAAACACTAAAAGCTGTGTTTTACAAGTTGTTTCATGCCTTTAAAGGCCCAATTGATTTCTAAAAAGCAGAATAGATGGAGGATTTCTGTTGAACAGAGAAGCATGGGAGGCAAACGAGCTATTTCCTTCTATAACTGCAACGTATGTAGATTACATCAAGCGTTGTTGTGGCAGAAAGGTCACGATTGTGAGATACCCTGACGTGACAAGTGACAGGAGCACGAATTCTGCCGAGTGGCTGCGCAAAGCCACCAAACACAACTGCCCCGACTGTCACGTTTAATTAAACAACGTAACGCCAGTAACCATGGCAAACGATTTGTTTCTGTCGAACGAACAAAATAAACAGAGCTTCATTTCTTTACTGACTGCACAACTCGAGGGTGATCACATCCATATTAAGCAAGCTGCTGAGGATGCTGCTACTGTATTTGTAGCTACTGCTGTTGAGGTTGCTCAGCGCTCTGTGTTGTTGTTGTTGGGGAGGACACCGACCTTCTTGTGACTAGGCGTTTCAGCGTCACTGTCCGCCAACATTTTTCTTCTGAAGCCAGACAAAGTCGGACAAGGTGACGTAGTCACCACCTCCCTAAATTTGAAGTTGTCAAGTACCGAAAGATAACATTCTGTCCCTAAATGCCTGCAGTGGCTGCGATAGGACTTCCTCGTTTTTCAGCAAAGGAAAACTGAAACTCCTCAAGGCGTTGGAGACAAAAAACAACCTAGAGAAAGCAGCAGGGATATTCAGCAATTCCAGTGCTACTGCTGACGAGGCTGGACAGCATAGCAACCGTGAATGAAATTTTCACCCTGCAGCGGAGTGTGCACTGATAGGAAACTTCCTGACAGATTAAAACTGTATGCCGGACCGAGACTCGAACTCGGGACTTTCGCTTTTCGCAGGCAAGTGCTCTACCAACTGATCTACCCAAGAACGACTCACGACACTTCCTTGCTTCCGCCAGTACCTCGTCTTCTACCTTCCACATTTCACAGAAGCTCTCCTGCGAGAAAGGACATTGCGGAGACATAGCTTTGCCACAGCCTGGAAAATTATTCCAGAACGAAATTTTCACTCTGCAGCAGAGTGTACGCTGATATGAAACTTCCTGGCAGATTAAAACTGTGTGCCGGACCGATACTCGAACTCTGGACTTTAGCACTTGCCTTTACTTGGGTAGCTCAGTTAGTAGAACAATTGCTCGCGAAAGACAAAGGTCCCGAGTTCGAGTCACAATCCAGCATACAGTTTTAATCGACCAGGAAGTTTCACAGCAAAAATCATTAAATATACTTAAATATTAAATCTTTGAAAAATGTACCATGACATTCAAAGAGAAAGAACAATTTCAGTTGTTTATTGCAAACTATAAGACAGAAATACATTGCGCATGTCAGTGGATGGTGGAAGGTTCGAAGTTTGGACACAGGTGCTTTGTTGTTTATTTGTAGCAACGTGGCGTTACACCACAAGAGAAATAATTTTCGGTGTTGGAATATTCGCGAAGTCAATGCATTGTTCATGTGTGACATTCATTCCACCGTTGATTCAGCAAGAAGCCAAGCCATCTGTGCATAAGAAGACTTAATTACTGGTATAAAAAATTCTTGGAAGTTCGTTACACATGTAAAGGGAAGTAGTAGAGCAACCTTTGTGTCACCCCACTCTCCATTGTTGCCAAATTTATTCAAGACTTGGCAACAGCGCATGACATCATCCAAGATGGCTTATTTTGGCGGGAAAAATAGGCCAATTGTGCTATGTCCACAAAACTAACCTCCAGAAAAAATGGCGGGATTTTTGAATTTTGGCGGGAAAATAGACCAATTGGGCTACGTCCAGTAACCTAAGCCTCCAGAAAAAATAGGCGCGAAATTCAAATTCCAACAGGATAATGCATGCAAAACTGTACTTGTCTTTATTATAATTCGTTATTATTTATTAACATTCATTATCATTTACTATCATTCATTATCATTTATTATCATTCATTATCATTTATTATCATTCATTATCATTTATTCTCATTTATTACCAATGACCTAACACCACAAGAAAATTCACCCCAAATTCACCCCAAATTCACATTCCAAAACGATAATGGCTGCAAAACCATACGTGTCTTTATTATTATTCATTATCATTCATCATTTATTATTATCATTATTTCTTACCATTTATTATTATTTATTATTTCTTACCATTTATTATTATTTGTTATTATTGGCGTACCTCTGCTAACATAGAAAGTCGCGCCATGTTCAAATTCACACTCCATAATCTCTGGAAACTTCTATTTATTATTATTATCATTTACTATTATTTATTAGCATTTATTATTATTTATTCTAGATGGTCGATTTTTGCGGCAAGAGAGCCAATTCCTTTACTTCCATAACAAAAAATCTCTCACAAATTCAAATTCAAACACGATAATCTGTCACACCTACGAAAAAAAAAGAGACCAATTGGGCCATGTGCACTAACCTAAGTCCACCTCATCCTACGAAGTCTCAATTTTTCGCCCTCACTTATTGTTTCGCTCCTAAGCTGTGAAAATCGCGTCAAATAGTAATAAAGTGCACTTTTACTAACGTAAGTCACCTCCTGTGAATTCGTGGGGTGCCGCAGAGTCCACCTACGTAAACATGTTTTCGCGGAGCGTGGCCGCGAGCACTTAACCCTGGACAGGATGGAACCTGTCGACCACGTGCCGGACAAAAGACACGTTCCACCCCAAATTTATTTTTCTGAACAGGTTCGAGTCTGCCGATACCTACCTCACACAACCGCCCGAGATATTTGGAAAGTTCTATCACGTGACACACTAAAAGCTTAGTACCTCTGCAAGTGAATGTAACAAAGTTCGCATGACTACTTAATTAAATTGATCAATTAATTAACCTCTCTGGTGCGGAAAAGTGCCACGTCCACTTAGACTTGGAATCAATTTTCGCCAGTACCATGCCCACCTGGACTTGGAATTAAATAGTTTAAGTCCCTACTGACCACCACGTCCCCTTACCGACCCATGTTCGTTAGCTAATATGTACTAATGTGTACTGTCATTTACTAACGTGCACTAACGTGTACTAACCTACATTAACCTATATCACATTTTGTCTATACAAATAAGCAAAGTTTGAATTCTGATGGTCAGTTCGTGTTACGCTACCAACACAAGAAAATTGTGGCAAACCAAGCCACTAACCTAAGTCACCTGTGATGATTCAAAATCGTCGGCTTTCCCTCTCTCACATACCATGAGCGCGAGACCGCCCACGTCACAGCCAGGACCTTTATACTCGCGTCGGACATACTCCTCTCTAAATATTCCAGCTAAACTATGACTCGAATACTGTTATTCAATCCACACGGTCTAGGACATGGCCAGAGCACACCCCAAGTACCTAAGCCGAGAACATCGCTCGCCCCACCTGTAGTTAACCGCTGAGAGACGGAGATATGCTGCAATAACATCCCTCGTGCTCTCGTAGCTACTTGCCTCAGCAATTCGATCTAACAAAACCTCCAAGTAGAAAAAATAATAACCAACTCGAACTCTCTCATATTCTATATCGCCCCACAAATACTTAACGTACATTTTAAATAGGCATCGACTATATCTATCACTCTCGTACAAAAAACACTCGCCCTGATGTACCTGGCGTCATGCTGCGCAGTCGGCAGACACGCAAACAACTCCTAATCTCAGTGCACAATATCAAGACTGCTCCTAAATAATGCAGTACACATAACTGTAAACACTATCACTACATGTAATCTGTCCAAATAGCGCATAGCAATATAACTCAACAGACTCGCACAATGAACCTGTCCCACACTTACTTACACGTCCGACAGCTCTCAATTCGCTCAAAGGTCTGTGTTCGACCCCTCAAACATGACTTGATGACAGCCGCATTCACACCTAACACCTGAGAAATTCATATCACCTAGACGACGAACATGACTATCCAAGCCAGGCCGCGCGCGTCGTCTGTCACCGTCCTAGCTCAGTGACGTCCAACACACATGTTAAGACCGCATTCCATTGCTTGCCGGCTTATTTGGTACACATCTCCACCTTCACGTCTGTTTTCAAATAGTCGAGAGCGAGTTCACAAACACACCGTCCGCACACATCCCAGTGCGGCCGTCCCCTCACAATCTAGAACGATCATCATACAATGTAAAAAAAAAAAAAACTAAGAACCCAGTCAACCTCTCCGAAATTGTATAGTGCCACCAGAAATAGTTAACGCTCCCTTTCGTGTTTTCTCAGCTTATTTGTAAATTCAAATTCTTACCCTAACAGAACTTGTTCACGAAAATAATACTGAATGCGCACCTAACCTCCTACCCTTCCAGCTCTCAACACACGCAAATGTTCTCAACCGTCCTATACCCCAGAACAACCGCGTAATCATTCTTATTCCTTCTTATCGAATTTACAGGCCTAATTTCCTAAGGACCCGTTATCGAAGTACCATCCTGCTTTCCTTTCTGAGGCTTTCTGTGCTTACTTTTACAGAGATCGCTAAATTACCTCCACAGCTCCCTCAATTTATATACACACACACACATACACACACACACACACACACACACACACACACGGTCATCCTCTCTACTCATCCCATAACATAAGCAATACTAACTTTACAATCCATTACCGAGCGAGGTGGCGCAGTGGTTAGACACTGGACTCGCATTCGGGAGGACGACTGTTCAATCCCGCGCCCGGCCATCCTGATTTAGGTTTTCCGTGATTTCCCTAAATCGGTCCAGGCAAATGCCGGAATGGTTCCTTTCAAAGGGCACGGCCGACTTCCTTCCCTGTCCTTCCCTAATCTGATGAGACCGATGACCTCGCTGTCTGGTCTCCTTCCCCAAACAACCCAACCCAACAATCCATTATATACAAACCCTACACAATGTAAGCCACAGTAACTTTACATTACCGACTATATGCCCCCAATGCTATCCAGTCCTAAGGCAGCGCTGTGAACCTGCTCTTTCTTTCTACACACGTGACACTCAGCGGTAATCAGCCCTTCTACATCAACGGACAGAAGTCCCTCTCAGAATAGTTCCACATTTTCGGCGATCGCTTCCCCTCAACACAAATGCGTTACTTTCTCTTCTTCCTTGCCTTCGCGCTTTTTTTATACAAACATCTCCAGTCTCATAGACTACAAGAACACACCAAAATTTTTCGAAGTACAGCATCCTGTAAACCACTGAGTAACTAGAAACAAATAGACCAAAAAATGATATTCTAACTCGCAAATACCGAAGTCTTTGATGTCATTATACTTACAGTTAAATGTTACGATCGGCGTCTCAGTTGACTGGCATTCGACAATGAACTAAGTATTGGAAATACACTCTTTTGATTCCTGTTACTCTGGAAATATCTCTAATGTCCTTACCACTTCCTCCCTACTCATCACATAACATAAACAATATTAACTTTACAATGCAATATATACAAATGCTACACAATGTAAACCACATTAACTTTACAATACATTATATACACATTTGACACAAAACAGTGCACTTATCCAGTATATCTCTACAGCATGCGAAAAACAAAAAAAAAAAAACAAAAATAAAAATCCTATTCCTACAGCGTCTATATACCTCAATGCTCTCCAATCCTAGGAAAGCACCGTCAACCAACTCTTTCTCTCTACAGAGCCGACACTCAGAGCTAGTCTTCCGTCTTACATCAGCAGACCTAAGTCACCCTCAGAACTCTTTTTGCAAATTCATTATCGTCACCCCCTCAGCACAACCGCTTTACTGCCTCTCCTTCCTTGTCTGTTCGCTTTTCTACAAACAACCTCAGACTCCTAGATTGCAAGAACACATGTACTTTCTCCATAATATTACACGATTTTAGCTGAACTTCTCAATATCATGCACCTGGCTACACCCTACCGATCACTAGTTCATCATAATTTCCAAGATATAGACTTCAAATTAATTCTCTATAAACGCCGAACTTCATCTATGTGCAGCATGCGGTAAACCACTGACTAACTAGAAACAAACATACGCAAAATGATATTTCCACTCTCGAATACCGCTCTCAGTCATGTAACATATTCGAGATCTTGGCTATAATTTACACGTCAACTAAGGTCTGTCCAGGTCTAGAGAACAGACAAGCGTGTATCCAACACACCACAATCGATCTTTACTCAACTAAATAAAGGAAGCAAATGTGCAGAAGTAGTCAACCGAACAATCTACATTCCATCGAACAACACTCCAACCCAAATCAATCATCATCTCAAATTCTTACTTGATCACCAAAGCCGACCAACACATACTACTACTTCGCTAATCGGTCGTCTAGAGAACATCAAAGTCAACTCTTACAGATCGATACACTCCAATGGGTCTCTTCATTCGAACAGATGCTCAAGTTATTTATTGTTATTTATTATCATGTATGATTGTTTTATAATTTATTATTTATTATTATTTATATCATGGGCGTGTGTTCATCATAGCAGAGTGCCTCATTCAAGATGTCCGATTTTGGTAGGGATTTTGAATTTTGGCGGAAGATCATACAATTCGTTTACCTAAGAAAAATGGTGGTTCATGGTGTGGGTTCCTGTTGTCATGTCCTAGTTCATGAACCACGGGCAACTTATCAGTGGCCAAGTAAGTGGTCCCGACAGTCGGGATACCAGTTACTTTGGAATAAGGCTGGGCATCTTGGACATATTCCGAGTCGTGGTCACCTTTGTGCTCATGCGGCAAAGACTACCAAATCCACTGATTAGTCCCTCAACCGTTAGGGGTAAAACTCAATGGGACTCAGGGCAAGTAAGGCTAGCAACCTGCTTCCCTGGTACTTTAAATATGATGCTGGCAACAATCAGAGCAAAATGCCTCGGACCTTTGGAGGTGACGGAGTCCCACCTCTAACTGACAAACCAGGGACTCCTAAGATACGACTTGGCAAACAAATGGTAATGAGATGGGGAGCTATTAATATCAATGGGGGCTACTCTGGGAAGAAGGTAGAGCTGGCAGAGGCTGCAAGTAAGATGGGGCTGGACGCTTTAGCTGTTAGTGACATTCGGGTAAGGGGTGAGAAAGAAGAGGAAGTGGGAGAATGCAAGGTCTACCTGTTAGGAGTCAAAGCAGGAATAGCACAATGGGGTGTAGGGCTTTACATCAGGAAAGAAATGGAACCCAGCGTAGTTGAATAAGGTATGTAAATGAACGACTGATGTGGATATATTTGACAGTGTCTAGCAAGAAAATTAGGATTGTGTCAGTATATTCGCATTGCGAAGGGACAGATCAAGATAAGATGGATAGTTTTTATGATACACTCAGTGATGTAGTTGTTAGAGTAAAGGACAAGGACAGTGTTCTGCTCGTGGGTGATTTTAGTGCCAGGATTGGAAATCGAACAGAATAGTATGAAAAGGTTATGGGTAAATTTGGAGAGGATATGGAGGCCAACAGGAACGGGAAACAACTCTTGGATTTCTGTGCCAGTATGGGCTCAGTAATCACAAACTCCTTTTTTAAACATAAGAACATTCACCGGTATACTTGGGAAGGCAGGGGAACCAGATCTGTCATTGACTATATAATAACAGATCAGGAATTCAGGAAGGCTGTGAGGGACACACGTGTATTCAGGGGATTCTTTGATGACACTGATCATTATTTAATCTGCAGTGAAATTGGTATTGTGAGGCCGAAAGTGCAGGAGGTCAGGTCCATATGTAGGAGGATAAGAGTGGAGAAACTTCAGGATAAGGAAATCAGGCACAAGTACATAACAGTGATCTCAGAAAGGTACCAGTTAGTTGAATGTAGTCAATTACAGTCATTGGAAAAGGAATGGGCAAGGTACAGGGACACAGTACTAGAAGTGGCTAAAGAATGTCTTGGAACAGTAGTGTTTAAAGGTAGGATGAAGCAAACAGCTTGGTGGAATGACACAGTCAAGGCAGCCTGTAAAAGGAAAAAGAAGGCGTATCAAAAATGGCTACATACTAGAACTCAGGTAGACAGAGAAAGTTATGTTGAAGAAAGAAACAAAGCCAAACAGATAATTGCAGCATCCACGAAGAAATCTTGGGAAGACTTTGGAAACAAGTTGCTGAAGGTCGATTTTTTTCCAGTGTTCTATCTGGATGTTTGAGTCACATGATATAGCCTGCGTTCTAGTCATATGCAGCTACAATACTTTACACATGATACATTGGATGATTTACGTAAAAATGGGTCTAGCTACGTTGCGTATAAATATGACTCCGTTCTTGTTCTTCTTAACTGTATACTTTTAAATTAAGACACTTCGAGATCTGTTACTATAGATCGATATCGTGTGCTAAGCTCCAAGACTTGGTTGCATCTCGAGAAATGTGGCGCACTTGGAGGGGTTAGGACTAGGGAAGCTCTATTCAGTCAAGAAAGGTGAAGCGTAGCTATATTCGTCTGCTCGGTTGAGGATTAATTAGGTAGCGATGTTGCGGGGTAGGCTGGTCAATGCCGAGGTGAGGGTGGTCTTTTAGCGTAGGAGGGCGAGATTGCTCTGTGACTGCCATACGCAGAGAGGTTGATCAAGTACTATGCGTGAGGTCTCAGAAATATGTATAGCGTTGTCTGGTATACTTGGATCGTTTTTAAGTGTTCGAGAATTAAGTGTGAATGGACGTACTGAACAGTCATCTATCAATGATCGAAATGATACTTGCAAAGTAGACGAGGGATGGTTTAGCTATGATACTGAAATTAGGAAAAACATGCTGTCACATGATTGGCCAGTGTTGGACTTGCTGTAAATTTTTTTTGCGATATCAGTTGTGATGGATAATATTACAGCAGATCCGTGGTGTCTTATCCGTACCATCCGTGCATTGGGTACCACATAATGATTGAGTGACAATGCTTGTATGAGTTGGGGAACAAATTTTGGTTGATGGACCGCAACTTCTGGGGTTGCTAGCACTGAAAACGGTGATCCCGTACTTGTGCGCAAAATTAACAATCATTAGGGATGGAAGGCAGAGTTATCAACTATTGGGTCATTGCGACATATGAGTTTAAATGTAGAGGCCGTCAATCACTTTCGGGGGGTAGTTTGGAAAGTCGCCACAACGCCACCAGGCTCTTCTAGTTTGCTTGTGTTGTGGCTGTCCTTTATTTAAAATCATTCAATGTTATGCTGTCGACTGTAAGAATATGATTTACAAGGCGCAAGGTATAGCTTCCTGTGAGAGGCCATGCATCAGTCCTTGTTACTGTCTGTGCAGGGCAGGAATTCTAGCTAGTCAGAGGTCTATCGCGCGCTAAAGTACTAGGACTGTGTTTAATATCGACGAGTACGAGGTGAATTTTATAGTATTATATTAAAAATATATTTGGTCTTCTAATACGCGAGTCTGGAGAAGTCTGTATAAAAGAGAGCAGGCTCTGATCAGAAAGACTGACGCTTTTATGCCAACAGGAAAAGGCTCAAGAAATAGCTGAACTGTTCTGAGGGCGACTTGGGTCGACTGAGGGTGCATTGATGTAAAATGGCTATTTTGTACCGTACAGAAAAATGAATTTTATCTTTATTACAAGGACAAGGTGCGAGTCGGAATATTGTTATCATTGGTCTGTGTTTAAATATATAATATTAAATGCCCTATCCTCGGTGAGAGGCGTGTGTATGTAGGTAAAAGTATTTGCCTATTTAACTACATGTATGCGTAATTTAGTACGTTTAATTGTTCACCGATTATGACTATCTGTGGAAAGACGAATTATTATGTTCTATTGAGCTGGGTTGCATGTGGGGGGCGTAAATTCTTGTACGAAATTATTATAACGGGGTGGGTGGCATATCTACATCTACATCTACATGACTACTCTGCAATTCACATTTAAGTGCTTGGCAGAGGGTTCATCGAACCACAATCATACTATCTCTCTATCATTCCACTCCCGGACAGCGCGCGGGAAAAACGAACACCTAAACCTTTCTGTTCGAGCTCTGATTTCTCTTATTTTATTTTGATGATTATTCCTACCTATGTAGGTTGGGCTCAACAAAATATTTTCGCATTCGTAAGAGAAAGCTGGTGACTGAAATTTCGTAAATAGATCTCGCCGCGACGAAAAACGTCTTTGCTTTAATGACTTCCATCCCAATTCGCGTATCATGTCTGCCACACTCTCTCCCCTATTACGTGATAATACAAAACGAGCTGCCCTTTTTTGCACCCTTTCGATGTCCTCCGTCAATCCCACCTGGTAAGGATCCCACACCGCGCAGCAATATTCTAACAGAGGACGAACGAGTGTAGTGTAAGCTGTCTCTTTAGTGGACTTGCATCTTCTAAGTGTTCTGCCAATGAAACGCAACCTTTGGCTCGCCTTCCCCACAATACTATCTATGTGGTCCTTCCAACTGAAGTTGTTCGTAATTTTAACACCCAGGTACTTAGTTGAATTGACAGCCTTGAGAATTGTACTATTTATCGAGTAATCGAATTCCAATGGACTTCTTTTGGAACTCATGTGGATCACCTCACACTTTTCGTTATTTAGCGTCAACTGCCACCTGCCACACCATACAGCAATCTTTTCTAAATCGCTTTGCAATTGATACTGGTCTTCGGATGACCTTACTAGACGGTAAATTACAGCATCATCTGCGAACAGCCTAAGAGAACTGCTCAGATTGTCACCCAGGTCATTTATATAGATCAGGAGCAGCAGAGGTCCCAGGACGCTTCCCTGGGAAACACCTGATATCACTTCAGTTTTACTCGATGATTTGCCGTCTATTACTACGAACTGCGACCTTCCTGACAGGAATTCACGAATCCAGTCGCACAACTGAGACGATGCCCCATAGGCCCGCAGCTTGATTAGAAGTCGCTTGTGAGGAACGGTGTCAAAAGCTTTCCGGAAATCTAGAAATACGGAATCAACTTGAGATCCCCTGTCGATAGCGGCCATTACTTCGTGCGAATAAAGAGCTAGCTGCGTTGCACAACAACGATATTTTCTGAAACCATGCTGATTGCGTATCAATAGATCGTTCCCTTCGAGGCGAAAGTAGAACAAGTTCTGTGAAAGTGTGTGTTGAAGGACTGAGCGAGTGGATGATGCGACTCATCTACGGCTGTATCATTAGGACATGTAAATGAACGTCGGATAACCTAAATAGAGGGTTTTTTTTCTTTTTAATAATATGTATGATTTCTGCTTGGAATTATGTTTGTCTATTTGTTCTAAATGCATACTAATATGTGCTTAGAAAGAGAGAATGTTTTTTTATTAAGTGAGTTTTTTGCAGGAGTGAATAGGCTTTTATATATGAGGGTGTTTAAGATTTGTGAGTGGAAATTGTCAGCGCGCCGTGAATGACATCGGGTTCGCTGGCTGGGGGAGAGACAGTGTTTACATGTCGAGTTGGAGATGCAGGGGAGGATAGATATCTGCGCTATTCAGGAATCCATTTGTGCAGTGTATGTGGTTAGACAATAGCTGGAGAGCAGGTATAGAGAGAGCCCACTTCGGCATGCTGGTCCTGGGGCTGAGTGGACGGCTGTTTAGGTGGACAGATATGTGGCTTTGAAATGCCGCCGACGGCGCTCGCATTTCCGGCGAATGGTCAAGACCAGATCCTGTTGCAGTAAATGAGGTCGTCCTGTTTCTAAACAGGCTGCAGAGGGTAATGGATATGTATTTCTCGGACTTAAATTGCAGATATCAGATGCGCAAAGATCTGGAAATGGAATCAGCTGAACGATGTGTAGGGTGTGACTAAAGCGAAGGTGGAATTTTACTGTAGCATGCAGGTTCGAGAAAGGTGACACGTTTCGCACTGGGTGCAGCCACCTTGAATAATGGTAAATGCCTAATCAACTGATGTGATGACAGAGCGCTCTGGTGGTTGTGATAGGAGCTAAACACAGTTGAACTTGGAGCCATTTTTGTTAGGTAAACGAATTGTATGATCTTCCGCCAAAATTCAAAATCCCTACCAAAATCGGACATCTTGAATGACGCCCATCTGCTATGGCGAACACATGCCCATGATATAAATAATAATAAATAATAAATTATAAAACAATCATAAATGATAATAAATAATAATAAATTACTTGAGCAGCTGTCCGAATGAAGAGACCTGTTGGAGTGTATCGATCTGTAAGAGTTGACTTTGATGTTCTCTAGACGACCGATTAGCGAAGTAGTAGTATGTGTTGGTCGGCTTTGGTGATCAAGTAAGAATTTGAGATGATGATTGATTTGGGTTGGAGTGTTGTTCGATGGAATGTAGATTGTTCGGTTGACTACTTCTGCACATTTGCTTCCTTTATTTAGTTGAGTAAAGATCGATTGTGGTGTGTTGGATACACGCTTGTCTGTTCTCTAGACCTGGACAGACCTTAGTTGACGTGTAAATTATAGCTAAGATCTCGAACATGTTACATGACTGAGAGCGGTATTCGAGAGTGGAAATATCATTTTGCGTATGTTTGTTTCTAGTTAGTCAATGGTTTACCGCATGCAGCACACAGATGAACTTCGGCGTTCATAGAGAATTAATTTGAAGTCTATATCTTGGGAATTATGATGAACTAGTGATCGGTAGGGTGTAGCCTAGTGCATGATATTGAGAAGTTCAGCTAAAATCGTGTAATATTATGGAGAAAGTACATGTGTTCTTGCAATCTATGAGTCTGAGGTTGTTTGTAGAAAAGCGAACAGACAAGGAAGGAGAGACAGTAAAGCGTTTGTGCTGAGGGGGGGGGGGGGGGGGGGGGGGGGACGATAATGAATTTGTAAAAAGAGTTCTGAGGGTGACTTAGGTCTGCTGATGTAAGAGGGAAGATTAGCTCTGAGTGTCGCCTCTGTAGAGAGAAAGAGTAGGTTGACGGTGCTTTCCTAGGATTGGAGAGCATTTGGGTATATAGACGCTGTAGGAATAGGAATTTAATTTTTTTTTTCGCATGCTGTAGTGATATACTGGATAAGTGCACCGTTTTGTGTCAAATGTGCATATAATATATTGTAAAGTTAATGTGGTTTACATTGTGTAGCATTTGTATATATTGCATTGTAAAGTTAATATTGTTTATGTTATGCGATGAGTAGGGAGGAAGTGGTAAGGACATTAGAGATATTTCCAGAGTAACAGGGACCAAAAGAGTGTATTTCCAATACTGAGCTCATTGTCGAATGCCAATCAACTGAGACGCAGATCGTAACATTTAGCTGTAAGTATAATGACATCAACGACTTCGGTATTCGCGAGTGAGAATATCATTTTTTGGTCTGTTTGTTTCTAGTTACTCAGTGGTTTACAGGATGCTGTACTTCGAAAAATTTTGGTGTGTTCTTGTAGTCTATGAGACTGGAGATGTTTGTATAAAAAAAGCGCGAAGGCAAGGAAGAAGAGAAAGTAACGCATTTGTGTTGAGGGGAAGCGATCGCCGAAATTGTGGAACTATTCTGAGAGGGACTTCTGTCCGTTGATGTAGAAGGGCTGACTATCGCTGAGTGTCACGTGTGTAGAAAGAAAGAGCAGGTTCATAGCGCTTCCTTAGGAATGGATAGCATTGGGGGCATATAGTCGGTATTGTAAAGTTACTGTGGCTTACATTGTGTAGGGTTTGTATATAATAGATTGTAAAGTTAATATTGCTTATGTTATGGGATGAGTAGAGAGGATGACCGTGTCTGTGTGTGTGTGTGTGTGTGTGTGTGTGTGTGTGTGTATGTGTGTGTGTGTTGGTTGGTTGGTTTGGGGAAGGAGACAAGACAGCGTGGTCATCGGTCTCATCAGATTAGGGAAGGATGGGGAAGGAAGTCGGCCGTGCCCTTTGAGAGGAACCATCCCGGCATTTGCCTGGAGTGATTTAGGGAAATCACGGAAAACCTAAATCAGGATGGCCGGACGCGGGATTGAACCGTCGTCCTCCCGAATGCGAGTCCAGTGTCTAACCACTGCGCCACCCCGCTCGGTCTGTGTGTGTGTTTGTGTGTGTGTATATATATATATATATATATATATATATATATATATATATATATATATATATATATATATATATAAACTGAGTGGGCTGTGGAGGTAATTTAGCGATCTCTGTAAAAGTAAGCACAGAAAGTCTCAGAAAGATAAGCAGGATGGTACTCGATAACAGGTCCTTAGGAATTAGGCCTGTAAATTCAATAAGAATGATTACGCGGTTGTTCTGGGGTATAGGAGGGTTGAGAACATTTGCGTGTGTTGAGAGCTGGAAGGATAGGAGGCTAGGTGCGCATTCAGTATTATTTTCGTGAACAAGTTCTGTTAGGGTAAGAATTTGAATTTACAAATAAGCTGTTTTTTTTTTTTTTTTTTTTTTTTTAGATTGTGAGGGGACAGCAGCACTGGGATGTGTGCGGACGCTCTCGGCTATTCTGAAAACAGACGTGAAGGTGGAGATGTGTACCAAATAAGCCGGCAAGCAATGGAATGCGACCTTAACATGTGTGTTGGACCTCACTGAGTTAGGACGGTGACAGACGACGCGCGCAGCCTGGCTTGGATAGTCATGTTCGTCGTCTAGGTGAGATGAATTTCTCAGGTGTTAGGTGTGAATGCGGCTGTCATCAAGTCATGTTTGAGGGGTCGAACAGAGACCTTTGAGCGAATTGAGAGCTGTCGGACGTGTGAGTAAGTGTGGGACAGTTTCATTGCTCGCATCTGTTGAGTTATTTGCTATGCGTTATTTGGACAGATTACAAGTAGTGATAGTGTTTACAGTTATGTGCACGGTATTATTTAGGAGCAGTTTGATATTGTGTACTGAAATTAGGAGCTGTTTGCGTGTCTGCCGACTCTGCAGCATGACACCAGGTACATCAGGGCGAGTGTTTTTTGTACGAGAGAGATAGATATAGTCGACGCCTATTTAAAATGTACGTTAAGTATTTGTGGGGCCATATAGAATA
The DNA here is from genome assembly GCF_021461395.2 of Schistocerca americana. NCBI lineage: Eukaryota > Metazoa > Arthropoda > Insecta > Orthoptera > Acrididae > Schistocerca > Schistocerca americana. Next base: position 743,312,514 of record NC_060122.1, on the reverse strand, counting down.
TGAGAGAGTTCGAGTTGGTTATTATTTTTCCTACTTGGAGGTTTTGTTAGATCGAATTGCTGAGGCAAGTAGCTACGAGAGCGCGAGGGATGTTATTGAAGCATATCTCCGTCTCTCAGCGGTTAACTACAGGTGGGGCGAGCGATGTTCTCGGCTTAGGTACTTGGGGTGTGCTCTGGCCATGTCCTAGACCGTGTGGATTGAATAACAGTATTCGGGTCATAGTTTAGCTAGAATATTTAGAGAGGAGTATGTCCGACGCTCATGGAATGTGAGAGAGGGAAAGCCGACTATTTTGAATCATCACAGATGACTTAGGTTAGTGGCTTGGTTTGCCACAATTTTCTTGTGTTGGTAGCGAAACACGAACTGACCATCTTAATTCAAACTTGGCTTATTTGTATAGACAAAATGTGATATAGGTTAATGTAGGTTAGTACACGTTAGTGCACATTAGTAAATGGCAGTACACATTAGTACATGTTAGCTAACGAACATGGGTTGGTAAGGGGACGTGGTGGTCGGTAGTGACTTAAACTATTTAATTCCAAGCCCAGGTGGGCGTGGCACTGGCGAAAATTGATTCCAAGTCTAGGTGGACGTGGCACTTTTCCGCACCAGAGACGTTAATTAATTGATCAATTTAATTAAGTAGTCATGCGAACTTTGTTACATTCACTTGCAGAGGTACTAAGCTTTTAGCGTGTCACGTGATAGAACTTTCCAAATATCTCGGGCGGTTGTGTGAGGTAGGTATCGGCAGACTCGAACCTGTTCAGAAAAATAAATTTGGGGTGGAACGTGTCTTTTGTCCGGCACGTGGTCGAGAGGTTCCATCCTGTCCAGCGTTAAGTGCTCGCGGCCACGCTCCGCGAAAACATGTTTACGTAGGTGGACTCTGCAGCACCGACGGGGGAGCGCACGCCGGCCCGGCGACCGGACCCCCCCAGCCGCCCGGGAGCAGCCGCGGGCTAACGGTGATCGGGGAAGCCTCCTCTACGGGTGACGATATGAACAAAGTCAGTCGGAGCATGGACCTCGTGCCGAGTGCACAGGCTCTTGCCGCGATCTCGAGGATGTGTACTAACTCTGTTGGAGAACAAGTGATGACGCTACTGTTTGAAATAAAGACTTCAGTCCTTTTCCCACGAATTCACAGGAGGTGACGTTAGTAAAAGTGCACTTTATTACTATTTGACACGATTTTCATAGCTTAGGAGCGAAACAATAAGTGAGGGCGAAAAATTGAGGCTTCGTAGGATGAGGTGGACTTAGGTTAGTGCACATGGCCCAATTGGTCTCTTTTTTTTCGTAGGTGTGACAGATTATCGTGTTTGAATTTGAATTTGTGAGAGATTTTTTGTTATGGAAGTAAAGGAATTGGCTTTCTTGCCGCAAAAATCGACCATCTTGAATAAATGATAATAAATGCTAATAAATAATAGTAAATGATAATAATAATAAATAGGAGTACGGTTTTCCAGAGATTGTGGAGTGTGAATTTGAACATGGCGCGATTTTCTGTGTTATCAGAGGTAGGCCAATAATAATAAATAATAGTAAATGATAATAATAAATGATGAATGATAATGAATAATAATAAAGACATGTATGGTTTTGCAGCCATTATCGTTTTTGAATGTGAATTTGGGGTGAATTTTCTCATGGAGGTAGGCCAATGATAATGAATGATAATAAATGATAATGAATGTTAATAAATGATAATGAATAATAATAAAGATAAGTACAGTTTTGCATGCATAATCCTGTTGGAATTTGAATTTCGCGCCCATTTTTTCTGGAGGCTTAGGTTAGTGGACGCAGCCCAATTGGTCTATTTTCCCGCCAAAATTCAAAATTCCCGCCATTTTTTCTGGAGGGTAGGTTAGTGGACATAGCACAATTGGCCTATTTTCCCGCCAAAATCAGCCATCTTGGATGATGTCATGCACTGTTGCCAAGTCTGCATGGCGCTATCTTGGATGACTTCATCGCCGCCATCTTGAATAAATTTGGCAACAATGGATAGTGGGGTGACACGAAGGTTGCCCTACTACTAAGGGAAGAGCACGTCTGATAAAAATGTCGAACCTAAGCGTTCACACGGAGCCCTCGGAAGTCCACAAGATGGAGAGGCCAGGAACTTCACGTTCCTCAAACATCCAGGGCGGATCCAGTAGCGGAAAGTACCATCTTACAAGTTAAATGCACCAAAATAAATGAACAAACAGAGAACAAATTCTGTAGTGTTTGAAGTAGATTAGCAGTTGGTAATTGGTTAAGGATTTTAATCTAGTTTTGTAGTGGTAAAGGTATTTGTAGTTTGTTTTTTTTCTTTATCTCTCTTTTATTTTAAAAAAAAAATATGTGGCAGAAAAAAAAAACTTAATACGCAACTTCCAACTATCCAAGTAAGTGTGATTTGAATGGCCAATTTTAGCTTTTTAGATAATAGGCTGTAATTATGAAGAATAAATAAAATAAAATAAAATAAAATAATAAAGTCCCTTAAACAACGGTACAGCATGTTCAGAAACGACGCCTGCATATGAAGCCTTACAAGCTGCAGTTACTGCAGAAATTACATCCCGGTGACCATAACAGAAGGCACGAATTTTGCACTTCAGTTCTCCATGATATGCCAGAGGACACTGTCCGAACGACTCATCTTTTCGGACGAATCGACATGAATCGACGTTTCATCTATTGGGTAAAGTAAACCTCCATAATTTAAGAATTTTGGGGTCACAAAATCCTGGCGTCGTCGAAGAACGTGAAAGAGACTCACCGAAACCGAATGTATTTTGTGCCGTTTCTGTTCACAAAAAAATTTATGGATCTTTTTTTGCAGAGGAAATTGCGACAGGAATGTCATACCTGGACCTGCTGCAAAACTGGTTGTTACCTTAACTTCACAAAGATTCCAATGATTTCATTTTTATGCATGACGCCTCACTTTCATTTTGAGGTGTGGCGTTATATTAACGACAGCATCCCACTACGTTGGGTTGGAAGAGATGATGACAAGATCTTGTTCACTGCTTTTGTTCTCCCAGCTCACCAGACCTCACAACTTATGATTTTTTCCTGTAGGGGTACCTAAAGGACAGAGTCTCTGTCCCATCTATTTCAACGACTCTTCTAGAGCTGAGAAATCGAATTCCTGAAGCTGTCAATTCAATAAACAGTGACCTGTCGATTCGCGTGTGGAGTGAAGTGGATTACCGTTTAGATGTTTCTCGAGCATTTTATGGTGCTCATGCTGAGTGTATGGTATAGTGTCTGTGCGAACATATAAATTTGAACCTTCCTCTCTCCAGTGACATACGCAACGTATTTTTATATTTCATAGTTTGCCTGAAATAAACTACTGGGGTCCAGTTCCGGACTCCAACAGTCGTCAGGAGAGAGCCAGGTGGATTGCGGTGGTGAGGTCTTTGTTATGCTCGAGAGTGCCATGAAAATAGCACTGACGATAGCAGGTTTATTGGACAGTAATACAGGATTGCCACTCAAAGAGCCGCGGATGAGCGTCTCGCCAGCCGGCCGAAGTGGCCGTGCGGTTAAAGGCGCTGCAGTCTGGAACCGCAAGACCGCTACGGTCGCAGGTTCGAATCCTGCCTCGGGCATGGATGTTTGTGATGTCCTTAGGTTAGTTAGGTTTAACTAGTTCTAAGTTCTAGGGGACTAATGACCTCAGCAGTTGAGTCCCATAGTGCTCAGAGCCATTTGAACCATTTGAGCGTCTCGCCAGCAGCGGAATGCCGCCGTGCGATCGACTCGCAGTACAGCCAGTATAGCGAACCATCGGATTACAGAAGTTTCGTCACGGGACAGTCTACTGATCATTAATCATTCAGCGGCTTCCGTGAGCTGCCAAGGTAGAGCCTGGACGTATTTCTAGTGTCCGGCAGGGATGCTATCCTGGGGCGTAACAAAACAACTGAATCTGTTCTTTCTTTTTGAATCACCCTGTACATCAAAGACAACATTAAACGTCGCCCCTTTGTGACCTACAGAAGCAACTGCTCAGCAGCATTCCCTAAGGACGAATTTGCAGGTGTAAGTCTGGAAAAACAATACACTAGATCCCGTGCAATTTGGATGGAAGGTTTCATAATTCGGCCTCTTGCCAGTCCACACTACTAAAGAAGTAGCACCTGCTGAACTGTTGAAAATCATTTACTGCACATGTGCCACAAGGAGACATGGACTCGTTTCTGCAGGAACAACAGCAATAACTGTAACATCGTTTGCAACTTATGCAAAGGCCAACTCTGCACCAACGTTTCCAACTGACATCCCCATTACTGACATTGATGACTGTTGCATAAACAATGACATTTTGGAAGAAGGAAGAAGAGGATATGTATACGGAATAACTGGAAACATTAGAGTTAGTGTTATTTGGACCTTTATTCTCCAAGCGTGTAAAGATGCAATACTGTAAAATTAAGAGAAACAGGTTGTCCATAGCTAAACATTGATCTTTTGTTGCTTCGTTTTATTGTACAGGGTGATTCAAAAAGAATACCACAACTTTAAAAATGTGTATTTAATGAAAGAACATAATATAACCTTCTGTTATACATCATTACAAAGAGTATTTAAATAGGTTTTTTTTCACTCAAAAACAAGTTCAGAGATGTTCGATATGCCCCCCTCCAGACACTCGAGCAATATCAACCCGGTACTCCAACTCGTTCCACACTCTCTGCAGCATATCAGGCGTAACAGTTTGGGTAGCTGCTGTTATTTCTCGTCTCAAATCATCAATGGTGGCTGGGAGAGGTGGACGAAACACCATACCCACATAAGAAAAAATCGCAGGGGGTAAGATAAGGGCTTCTTGGAGGCCAGTGATGAAGTGCTCTGTCACGGGCTGCCTGGCGGCCGATCCATCGCCTCGGGTAGTTGACATTCAGGTAGTTACGGACAGATAAGTGCCAATGTGGTTGATTGTGGAATTTGCAGCTCTCTGCTAGCTCTGCGAGTCGATTTTCCTGGGCTGCGAACAAATGCTTGCGGGATGCGTGCAACATTTTCATCCCTCGTTCTCGGCCGTCCAGAACTTTTCCCTTTGCACAAACACCCATTCTCTGTAAACTGTTTATACCAACGTTTAATACACCACCTATCAGGAGGTTTAACACCATACTTCGTTCGAAATGCACGCTGAACAACTGTCGTCGATTCACTTCTGCCGTACTCAATAACACAAAAGCTTTCTGTTGAGTGGTCGCCATCTTAGCATCAACTGACGCTGACGCCTAGTCAACAGCGCCTCAAGCGAACAAATGTACAACTAAATGAAACTTTATAGCTCCCTTAATTCGCCGACAGATAGTGCTTAGCTCTGCCTTTTGTCGTTGCAGAGTTTTAAATTCCTAAAGTTGTGGTATTCTTTTTGAATCACCCTGTATTACTTTAACGCAATTTCGAACAATCACGTGTAACTCAATTTATTGTTAGTTGAATTAATTTTATGACTGCGTGGTGTTTGTTCTTTCGGACATGTCTGAAAGAACAGACACCATACATTCATATAATTGATACTCCTAACTGTGCGATGAATCCACGTTCTTCGATGTGGATGCACAAGAAATACGTCCGACCTCCTGTGGGAATCTCAACGTAGCGAACGGGAGTATAATTGACAGGGACTGCGGGTAAGTGGCGCTCTGTGGGAATGTGGATCGGCCGTAAGGCGTACCCAGACAGTCTGCGCAGTTGCAAAAAGCTGTGTCATGGATGGCGCAGTGGTTAACGCACCTGCCCAGTAAGCAGGAGATCCTGGGTTCGAATGCCGGTCCAGCGCACATTTTCGCTCTTTGCCACTGATCCCGCGTAATGTCCCGCTGCAGCTGATAGCAGTGATCCTCTTCAATTTACACGTAAATTAATTTTCTTTATACGTACACTACTGGCCATTAAAATTGCTACACCAAGAAGAAATGCAGATGATAAACGGGTATTCATTGGACAAATATATTATAGAACTGACACGTGATTACATTTTCGCGCAATTTGGGTGCATAAATCCTGAGAAATCAGTACCCAGAATAACCACCTCTGGCCGTAATAACGGCCTTGATACGCCTAGGCATTGAGTCAAACAGAGCTACGATGGCGTGCACAGGTACAGCTGCCCATGCAGCTTCAACACGATACCACAGTTCATCAAGAGTAGTGACTGGCGTATTGTGACGAGCCAGTTGCTCGGCCACCATTGACCAGACGTTTTCAATTGGTGAGAGATCTGGAGAATGTGCTGGCCAGGGCAGCAGTCGAACATTTTCTGTATCCAGAAAGGCCAGTACATGACCTGCAACATGCGGTCGTGCTTTATCCTGCTGAAACCAAGGATTTCGCAGCGATCGAACGAAGGGTAGAGCCACGGGTCGTAACACATCTGAAATGTAACGTCCACTGTTCGAAGTGCCGTCAATGCGAACAAGAGGTGACCGAGACGTGTAACCAATGGCACCCCATACCATCACGCCGGGTGATACGCCAGAATGGCGATGACGAATACACGCTTCCAATGTGCATTCACTGCGATGTCGCCAAATACGGATGCGACCATCATCATGCTGTAAACAGAACCTGGATTCACCCGAAAAAATGACGTTTTGCCATTCGTGCACCCAGGTTCGTCGATGAGTACACCATCGCAGGCGCTCCTGTCTGTGATGCAGCGTCTAGGATAACCGCAGCCATGGTCTCCGAGCTGATAGTCCATGCTGCTGCAAACGTCGTCGAACTGTTCGTGCAGATGGTTGTTGTCTTGCAAACGTCCCCATCTGTTGACTCAGGGATCGAGACGTGGCTGCACGATCCTTTACAGCCATGCGGATAAGATGCCTGTCATCTCGACTGCTAGTGGTACGAGGCCGTTGGGATCCAGCACGGCGTTCCGTATTACCCTCCTGAACTCACCGATTCCATATTCTGCTAACAGTCATTGGATCTCGACCAACGCGAGCAGCAATGTCACGATACGATAAACCGCAATCGCGATAGGCTACAATCCTACCTTTATCAAAGTCGGAAACGTGATGGTACGCATTTCTCCTCCTTACACGAGGCATCACAACAACGTTTCACCAGGCAACGTCGGTCAACTGCTGTTTGTGTATGAGAAATCGGTTGGAAACTTTCCTCGTGTCAGCACGTTGTAGTTGTCGCCACCGGCGCCAACCTTGTGTGAGTGCTCAGAAAAGCTAATCATTTGCATATCACAGCATCTTCTTCCTGCTGATTAAATTTCGCGTCTGTAGCACGTCATCTTCGTGGCCAGTATTGTAATAAAACAGTAATAAACCTAAAGTGTTTCAGTTCACTAATACCCTTGTAAACAAAGTTTTTACCCTGTATGTAAATATTAATATTATTCTGTTAATTTCATAGTTTTGAAACTAATTATCTTGATAACGTGTAGGTTAGTGGTTATGTTCCAGTACCGAAAGTAAAAAAGTGAATATCGAAAAACTCATTAAAATGGAAAGTACGAGGGCGTGCTGAAAAGTAATGCCTCAGAATTTTGTATTGCGTTCTGATATCGGTTGAAGCATTACGTGTCATGCATATTACTCCAACGACTTATCCATTTCAATGACGTAAGTTGCAACGCTCTTCCAGTAAACGGCTTCGAATTGTAGTGTGTTACGAGGGCTGTCCAGAAAGTAAGTTACAATTGATCGCGAAATGAAAATCACAGTGAAAATCAGAAATGTTTCATTTGTAACAGTTAGCTACACCTTTCAGCTACTTCTCTATGTAGTCGCCGTTCTGACTCAGACATTCGTCGTAGCGTTGTACCAACTTTCCAATACCCTCATCATAGAAGGCAGCCGCCAGTGCTTTCCGCCAATTCCCTACGCTGGACTAAAGCTCGTTGTCTGTGCCAAAATGTTGTCTTCATAGCCAGCGGTTCGTTTGAGCAGAGATGAAACTCTGTGGGAGACAATTACGGGCTGTATTGTGTGTAACCAAACATTTCCAACTGAAACGAAGCAGGAACATCTTCATTGCCCCTGCAGAATGAGGCTGAGAATTGTCTTGAAGAAGAAACCGCACGACAGTTATGTAATGTTCGTTGCATAGCTTCAGGGGAAAATTCTCACCAGGCCCTCGAACTTGGCGGGAGACACTATTTTCTATAACATCTTTACGCGCTCACTAAGAGCTCAGGAATGAAAAGAGCGACATAATTCTACCTAGAGTCATACTAGAGACACTGCCCAACACATCTTTGCAAAGCTTTATCGGATTTTCATAGTCTTTTCCATTTCGCAACCGATCGTAACTTACTTTCTGGACAGCCATCGTACATGGCGGTGTGTAACTTAATTATGCTGATACGTAAGAAACAGCATGCTGTAGTCGACTTTCTAACCGCAGAGAACTTCGTCCTTACGTGGAACACTCTCTTTTTCAGCATGACAATGCCACACCACACACGAGCGTTGCGGCACCTGCAACAGTCCGTCGCCTCGAGTTCATTGTCATCGATCATCCTCCATATTGTCGCGACATAATCCCAACTGTTTTTCACCTGTTTCCAAAACTTAGCCAACACCTTTGAGTACTTCGCTTTGATATTGATACAACAGCGCAATCAGAGGTAAGGTTGCGGCTCCGTCAACGAAGTCAAACATTCTACAGTGACGTTATCAACAAACTGGTCTCTCCTTGCGAGAAATGTTCAAATGACTCTAAGCACTATGGGACTTATCTGAGGTCATCAGTCCCCTAAACTTAGAAGTACTTAAAACTAACTAACCTAAGGACATCACACTCATCCATGCCCGAGGCGGGATTCGAACCTGCGACCGTAGCAGCAGCGCCGTTCCAGACTGAAGCGCCTAGAACCGGTCGGCCACATCGGCCGGCTGGGAGAAATGTGTTTGTTGCTAGGGTGACTATGTTTAGAAATAAATATTTAGACACGAAGAATAAAAATGAAGAATGTTAATAAAGTCTGTTTTATTTAAAAAGCGTTAATAATTTTTACGTAAAAAATTCGGAGGCATTACTTTTCGGTACATCATCGGAGAAAGTCGATCTTAGAAGAAGAAAAACTTCTTATCCAAAATCGCAATAAAACACTGTATTGTGGATGGCCATTTTCGGTAAAACTACGGTACCGTCATCAGATCTCCGTACAGGTTATTATGAACATCTTGTGCCAGATGCACACAAAATATATCCATTAAATCTCAACATGCACAACATGATAAAGAAATGAATCCTCTACATTTTGGCAACCTATGCTTTTCTATTTAACGGTTAGTTTCGGAGGAATTTGAAAACAACTAGAAAAAGTCCGGAATTACGGTGGTTTTCTAAGCTCGACTTAGAAATCAGGGCAAACTCAGATTATACGTGTCAGAGGCATACGGGTTCTTGAGTGATCAAAAAAGTTTCCAGAGTTCTATTAATTTCTGGAAAGTAAAAAAAAAAAAAAAAAATCACTCCATCTTCAGGCCACGAGTGGCCTACCGGGACCATCCGACCGCCGTATCATCCTCAGTGGAGGATGCGGATAGGAGGGGCGTGGGGTCAGCACACCGCTCTCCCGGTCGTTATGATGATATTCTTGAGCGAAGCCGCCACAATTCGGTCGAGTAGCTCCTCAATTGGTTTCACGAGGCTGTGTGTACCCCGAAAAATGGCAACAGCGCATGGCGGCGTGGATGGTCGCCCATCCAAGTGCCGACCACGCCCGACAGCGCTTAACTTCGGTGAGCTCATGGGAACCGGTGTAGCCACTGCGGCAAGGCCGTTGCCAATTTCTGGAAAGTACAATTCTAATTTTCTTGGCCTGTTAGTATTTGAAATAAATTTCAACCTTATACCTCCCCCCATGAGAAAAAGAGGTCTTAAGAGATGGATAGATATATGGACAACAAAGTGATCCTACAAGGACCCCGTTTTACAGACTTAGGCGTAGAACCCAAAATATACCGTAAGTTGGGTTACTTTGGTCCTTTACGGGTAGGTTTGGCCCCCTGGTCGCAAAAAGTTTCGAGTTTTGTTCCCTGTGAATGTTACCCATTAGCATGGAATAAACATGGCAGCATGCATTTGTAGTTACTCAACTTTATCCAAAATTGAAAGATATGGGTAACGGTAACTGCCTAGAAAACTTTCATTATTTCATTTACCATAGATAACAATCATAGAGAAAGCAAGTTTGAGAATAAAACATTCTTAAAGTTCTTGTAGCTCGCGAGTCGACTTCTCGATCTATCGCCTTATGTCAACGATCTGTCGCCACAGTAGCCCTCCCCCTTTTCAGAGTGGAATGGCAGGCGGCCAGCTGTGCAGCGCTTCTAGGGGCAGAGTGCAGCTGAACCGTTCCTTTGTTGGAGGGTGGTTGAAAGCTACAGCACGGCTCTCTGCAAGTGACGAACAACAGATGGTGCCCTCCGACCTCGTCTGTTGGCGAAAGTTGAGAGCGTCGGGAATTGAGGGGAATTTCGCGCGTATGTTTCGTGCTGCTCGAGAAAACACATCTTGCAAGTTCAGACGTTTTTGATGATAGACGGTCTTGGAAGTCGACTGTAAAATGATATGGAGCTTTAGCTTGAGGAAAGTTGCATTTGCGGAGGGTCCTCCCGTTGTACTCTTTGGACATGTGTCCATTCTAGTCGGAAGAGTGGTGCGCGCAGTGTGTACTGATTGGTATGTTTGACTCTCTGATCTGCCCAAATGATAAAGCCTGATGGAGCTGTGTCTTTGAACGTCGGTGGACTGCATCCTGCAGGAGTTACTGCTGTGAAGGGATCATCAGTGTCATGATGCGGCAAAGCTGCATACTCCTTTGAAGGGATTTGTCTTGAATAAGTTGCTGGAGGTGAATCTGGATGCTCTCCACGTGCGACACACATATTGCCTCATCCTCTCAACTGAAACTGTCGTGGCTTTACCATCTTGAAAATTAAAAGTGTGTAGGCCTCGTTGCAGTACCTGATATGCACCAACGTACGGAGTAGACAGTGGCAATTTGACCGCGTCTGCCTGTAATTAAACGTGCAAACAACTTCGAAGATCCTTGTGTCAAAATGTTCGCTTGATACCATGGCGAGCTGGTATTTCTGGGACAAGTTTTTGCGTTGTCTGCTGCAACGTTTGTGCAAACTCTTGTATTATTTGTGCTGGAGATGTTGTAAACTCCTGTCTCTCTATGAGATCTGCTAGCACACATATTCACTGACCACAGATTAGAGGACTCAGAGCCAGGTCTGTGTCTCTTTTTGTAGCCATTAATCCAAGTAAGATCACAGGTAATGTGTCGTTCCACGTACTTTCATGGCGCACAAGCGCTGCTCTCAGGGCTCTGTGTAGACACTCCTCCATCCCATTGCTCCCAGGGTGGTAGCTTGTAGTTTTTAGGTGGGAGGTTCCACATACGTTCGTGAGTTCTGCAAACAATGAGCAATCAAATTGTCGACTGCGATGGACGGTCACTGTGGCCAGGGCTCAGAAACTAACGATCTATGTGCGAACAAACTTCTTTGCCACACTTTCTGCTGAAATTTCAGTAATTGGTGTATCTTCCGGGTAATTGGTAGGTTCTCTATCTCTGTCAGTATCTGTACCCGTTTGAAAATGATAAGGTCTAAGACGCTGCAGTCATGGACTGTGCTGCTGGTCCCGGCGGAGGTTCGAGTCCTCCCTTGGGTATGGGTGTGTGTGTGTTTGTCCTTAGGATAATTTAGGTTAAGTAGTGTGTAAGCTTTGGGACTGATGACCTTAGCAGTTAAGTCCCATAAGATTTCGCACACATTTGAACATTTTTTGAAAATGGTAGTGGTCCAACAATGTGCAAGTGCACATGTGTAAATCTTGTGATGAGGTGACTATATCGCTTTGTTGGCAAAAAAAAAAAAAAAGAAAGCTCTTGCTTGCTAGTGGCACTGCTTGTCAGCTTCTGGCCATGTATTTCTGGCCATGTATTTCTGGCCATGTATTTCTGGCCATGTATAGTGCTGAGTCACTGCACATGTGGTTGGCCTCGGGCTATGTCACACCATAAAATGGCCTGTACAGCCAGGACCAAGATTTCCTTTAACTTATAAGTGGAGCTCTTGTCGTACACTAAGCTTTGTAGTTCAGGATTGCTGCTCCGCGCGACAATGATGTCTGACAATGATACTCCACTAATTGCACTGCATGACTGTGAAAGACAATCTGCAACAATGTTATTGAAGCCGCTTATATGTCGTACATTCATGCTACATTTCCCTTTATACTCCAAGTGTCTGAGGAGTCTAGGTGCACTTTTCTGATTGATCTTTTGAAAAATAATGTCAAGAGGGCAGTGATCGGTGTCAATCATGAAAGTCCTTGCTTCAAGCTCATTGTGGAATCACTTCACTGATTTGCATATTGTAAGTATTTCACAGTCTATTGTTGAGCACAGGGTGTGAACCTGAGTGGGTTTGCGGGCAAAGAGTGTCAATGGTTGCCAAATTCCAGATACTCAACAGTTCAATGCTGCATGTATGGCTGTTTGACAAGCATCTACTGTTAAAGCTTATTGCATGGTGTGTTGTGAATTAACAGTAAGTTAGCCATTGCCAAGGCATCCTCCTGTGTCCAAGGCACTGAACATTTGCCAGTGGTATGTTTTCCCATAAGAACATTATTTAAGGGGGCCTAGATCTACACAACGTTTGGCAGATGAAGTCTATAAAGCTACCCAGAAAATATCTTAATTCTAAACTCAATCTGGGAAGGGTTTGATACTCTTGACTGAAACCTCTTACCCTAAAATCTTTATCGATGGGTTCCCTAATACGCATTTATTTCCATTTAAGAGAACACCATACTTGTGGAGGCATTGAAATAGCAGCTGTAGAGTTCTTTGTGCTCTTGCTCATTCCATGAAGAAAAAAACAAAATATCACCTATATAAGCAAAATAAAACCCCATAGCTCTCAAACCTTCATCTACAAAATGCTGCCACATCTGGGCCACATTGCACAAACCGAAAGGCATAAATTGGAATTCGAATACCCCAGATGGGGTGATAACAGCCGTTTTAGGAACATCACTGGGTGCTATCAGAATTTGGATATAAGCCTTGTCATAATCAATGGTGCTGAAAATTATGCAGTTGTAATGCACTTGCAAAGTCTCAGATATTTGGAAAGGCGTAATGATCCAGAACTGCCCTTGAATTCAAAGCTCGAAAATCACCACAGCGTCGATAAGTGCCAGCTTTCTTAATTGACAGGTAGAGTGATGATGCCCAGGGTCTGTCCAATCTGCACACAACAGGTTATGCCAATCATTTGTGGAAATGCTGCTTGGCTGCTGCACAATGCTCCAGAGCTAACTGGTGGGCGCAAGTGGAGACCAGCGGTCCAGATATTGTTCAGATGTACTGCTGAATGTTAGTAGGTGGGCTAGGCCAGTTTGGCCCCAAAGTACCATTATCGAAGATGGCGGCCGTGACGTCAGCTGTTGATGCAAGTACGTGACATCACATGACATCAGCTGATGACGCGATTGACGTCATTCAAGATGGCTGCCGTGACGTGAGTGGAAATATCGGTTTGCTCTATTTTCTTTTTCGAATTTCCACATAAATGCCTTTGCATTCGTCACACATTTCTCAACTGAACGTGAAAAAATTGTACCGATTTTACTGATAAAACTAAATCAAACTGGAATTTCTCTATTTTAGTGGAATGTTTTTTATAATAGTTGCTTTAAAAAATGGTTCAAATGGCTCTGAGCACTATGGGACTCAACTGCTGTGGTCATAAGTCCCCTAGAACTTAGAACTACTTAAACCTAACTAACCTAAGGACAGCACACAACACCCAGCCATCACGAGGCAGAGAAAATCCCATAGTTGCTTTATTATAGGAGTCAAGTTGATGTTAAATAAATAACCAAGTGCAGAGTGGCGGGTGAGTTGTCTACGATACTGTGGCTCTCATCCAGCCCCTGCTCGAGCATACTACGCAACGTCAAACAAAGTGTTTCCCATCTCAGAATGAGAGTCGTTAGGGCCCGTGACAGTGGCGCCTTGTAGCCATTAGGGACGGCTGCGTCACTATACTTTTAGATGAACATGATGCATTTGGGGGAAAGCCGTCCTGTTATCTCTATACTTGCTATCGTATTGGCAAAGCGTGTGATCATATCTATGCAGACGGCGACTAGCTGGGACTTTCACCTTGGCTCCAGCCAGCACGGCTGCGAGGCATTTAGGCAAGGCTTTCAGCTGGGGCGCCACTCATCATGGAGCCGCACAGGCCACAAGACTGTCAGCGTAGTAGCTCCATCCCATAGTTTGTGATTGTATATGGATGAGAATGCACTCTTTTAGGGCGACGATTTCCCACAGTACTGTGATGATTTTTTTTCCATCAGCTGTGATCACGTGTATTGGCTTTGGTTAGGGTGATTTTTAGTAGGCATGTGTAGTGAACTCTGAAGTAAAACAGGGATCAATGCTATATGCTGGCAGGTAATACAAGGTGCGGCTAGAAAAAAACCGGACTGATGCTGGAAAAAACATTTATTTACAATTATTTACAATTTCATGTTATCTCCTTCAATGTACTCTCCTCCTCGGTCTCTACACCGCTCCATACGAATTTTCCACTGTTCATAGCAATGCTGCAGATCATTTTCGGTAAGTCCATACATTACTTCCGTCGCTTTTTCTTTTACTGCTTCAACAGTCTCAAATCTAGTTCCTTTCAAAGCTGACTTGACTTTAGGGAAAAGAAAAAAGTCACAGGGGGCCAAATCAGGTGAGTAGGGTGGATGATCTAAGACGGGAATGTTGTGTTTTGCCAAAAACGTCTTCACTGACAACGCACTGTGAGCTGGGGCATTGTCTTGGTGAAGGATCCACGACTTTTTTCTCCACAAATCGTTCCGTTTTCTCCGTACTCGCTCACATAGGGTAGCCAGGACGCTAATGTAGTAATGCTGATTCACTGTTTTTCCCTCTGGTACCCAATCAATGTGCACAATCCCTTTGATGTCAAAAAAAAAACAATCATCATTGCCTTGAATTTCGATTTTGACATTCATGCTTTTTTTTGTCGTGGAGAACCAGGAGTTTTCCAATGCATCGATTGGCGTTTAGTTTCGGGATCGTAAGTAAAAACCCACGATTCATCGCAAGTAATAACATTTTGTAAGAAGATGGGATCACTTTCAATGTTTTCCAGGATGTCAGAACAAATCATTCTTCGGCGTTCCTTCTGTTCAATTGTGAGACACTTTGGAACCATTTTTGAACACACTTTGTTCATGTTGAAACTTTCATGAAGAATCTGCCTAACACTTTCCTTGTCAACTCCTGTTAACTCAGACACTGCTCTGATTGTTAAACGGCGATCTTGTCGAACAAGTTTACCAATTTTTTCAATGTTTGCATCAGTTTTTGCTGACAATGGTCTGCCAGTGCGAGTGTCATCACTGGTGTCTTCGCGGCCATCTTTAAATCGTTTAAACCACTCAAACACTTGTGTTCGTGATAAACAATCATCGCCGTACACTTGTTGTATCATTACGAACGTTTCACTTGCAGATTTTCCTAGTTTGAAACAAAAATTGATGTTAACACGCTGTTCTTTCTGTACACTCAACATTTTCCGACGCACAGACAAAACGTCAACTACTTAAAACAGACGCCACGGGCAGACTGAGTGCAGGAGGCAGATGAAACTCGAGCAGTAGGCGGAGCGAGAGTCACGTGACAGGCCACGCGACTTTCAGCCTTATTGCATTCGTTTTATTGTTTCACCAGTACTAGTCCGGTTTTTTTCTAGCCACACCTCGTACACTTTTTTTTTAATTTCATCTTTGTCCAACACCAGGATCTAGACAGTTAAACGTTTTTGCCCCTAGTTTGTAGGTGTAGGTTAGAGTTTGAGTGTTTCTGTCGTTGGTTGCGAGTGGTATAAATTTTTTCCCACCAGGATAAGAGTGGTTGTCAGTTTTTGTGGAGTACTGCCATTCTTGTGCCCTGCTGTGCATATAGTTGTGTAATTAGGGCAGATCTTCATGTTTAATTATGTAATTAGGATGGATAATTGCGTCAGTTTGCCGAACAAAATAAATAAAGTACACTAACCTAACCTTCCTCTCCCGCATCTGGACAGTTTCCGTGTGTTAGGGGGTGCACTTAGGCTTTCCATCCACTAGAATCAGGGTTCGAGGTGCTGATAAGTTGCGTTTTTTATGTGCACTGAGTGTTTGTGCAGTGAATTATTTTCGGGTGTTTGAGCATGGTGAGCGTGTTTGCATGCATTATTTTGGTGATATGCGAGTAGTTTGCACGTCTGTATGCTGTATACTGGATTATTTCGTTAATTTACGAGTTGTTTGCGTCTCTGCACATCAGCATATTGCATTATTTATGAGTAGTTTCCAGGTCTCTAAACTGTATATTGTGACTCCAAGCACATCAGAGAGTGTTTTGCATCAGCGTAATAAATAAATTAGGTGAAATCCGTGGCTAAATAAATAGTTAAAAAAATAAATAAAGTACACTCCTTCTTCTCTCCAGCAGCCCAGAACAGACAATTTTCCCCCCTCCAGACCACAGGCAGGGGGACTGTTTTTTATTGGCGTAATAAATAAACTATGTGGCATCTGTCCCCAAATAAATTGTTAAAGATATAAATAAAGTATATTCATTCCTCTCTTCAGCAGCCCAGGAGAGGCTGATTCCATTTCTGGCAGTTTTCGCCCCCCTCACCACCTCCAGACTGCCACGGGAATGAGGAGGCTGAGGGAGACTTGCAGCTGAGAAAAACACGTGACGTCATCATGCTCCTATGGACTGAACTGCATGATCACGTGACCTATCGAGGCACCCAGTAGCGGTGAACTCGTGAACTGGGTAAGTTCTTTGGTTTGGTAGATCACAGGTAATTGTCTCTTGTGTGGTGGGAGATTATACGTAGGTTTTAGAAATGACAGACAATTCCAGCAGAGACAGATGTTTCCATGCATTGTGTAATGCATCTTTAATGCAAAGCATTTATTTGCAGGACCGTATTCTTCTTCTTCTTGCTTCAGTTCTTCATGCAGTGAGCTGTGGATGCACGCTTCGGCTGAATGAGTGCTTGTAATAGAGCTATTAAACCCTCCACCCTGGTCTGGCACCAACAGCTCATCAAGCACTGGTATCTCAGCCTCTTGTGGTGGTAACACCGAACTAATGCTGTAGGTAGATAATAAATTTAAACAAATTTATACAAATTCAAACAAATTTACACAAATTTAAACAACTTATATTCGAATTGAATGAGCAGCCTCTAGTGGGGGCAGCACCACACCAACTCCCCTCAACTGCAGGAGTAAGCCCTTAGAGTAAAATTCAAAATTCACGCCCATTTTCCAAGAGGATGATGCGCCAGGAGCCCATGGCGAACACACTTGATGGCGGTACTGCCTCTAATTGTTTAAATAAAGAGTTATGTCCAGCACAGGCTGAGTCCTTTTCCCACCAGTTCCTAGGATGAGGTGGCGGTCAGGTGACTTAGTTAGTGGAGGTAGCCCAACTATCTGTTCTTCCCCAACATTTTCTTAGGTTAGTGGAGGTAGCCCAAGTGGCCTTTCTTTCCAGCCATTTTCTTAGGTTAGTAGAGATAGCCCAGTTGACCTATCTTCCCTCCAAAATTTAAATTTCCAACCATGGGGTCATGGCACTTGCCCGCCACCTCAGATAATGGTAATCGCATCATCAGCTGACGTCACGGCCGCCATCTTGGATAACGGTATTTTGGGGCCGCACTGTCCTAGCCCAGCTACTAATGTTGTGCTTTGTCCCAGGGTGTGCTTCGGGTTATCAAGCCTGGGAAATTCAACAGAAGCTGATGAAATGTGCCATCGTATTTGCTGGCGGCAGCAGTTGTATTGGAACTATGAACCTCATTAACTGAATCTTGTTTTGTGGATTTGTAAGTAGCTGCCAATTGTGTACATCCACTAGAAATTTGAAATGATTTACAAAATCCACTCCCAAGACTGGGTGAAAAACTGCTGCTACTACGAATGTCAATTCACAGTGTACTTGTGGAGTGAGGTACACTGCCAGATGCATTGTAGCAAAAGCTTGAATGACCATATTGTTGCCTGCTTTCAGTGTGCAACTTTGCTGAAGGGATCTTGGCTCTGTGCAACATGGAGGCAAAATTCTAATGTCTAAATCATTGCCTATTAGGTATTCAATTCCATTCACTATGTCCTAAGCAAAAATAGGCTTCACTGTTATGTGTGACACTGGTGGAGACATAACCCATGAAGAAGAGTTTTTGTGATACACTTGCCTCAACTTAGTGTTTGTGAGGTGATTATAACGTCACTTTCGATTGATAGCACCCCTTGCCTGTCACTTTTGGTGTTTGGGTAACTGCATGGTTGTGCACAGTTCCTAGCTCAATTTGTAACACCACTCACTCAGGCGTAAAGTTCACACTGGCACACGGGAAAATTGTAAATATTGTCACTGGCGTTTGAGAACATTGTGTCAGCCATTGTTGAGCACTTGGTACACGTTTTGTGTGTGGAAAACGTTCTGTTGGTAAGGAACGCTGCCACACAATGGCTGATTCATGTAGGATAACGAAAAGTTATCCCCCATGAACCATGGACCTTGCCGTTCGTGGGGAGGCTTGCGTGCCTCAACGATACAGATAGCCGTACCGTAGGTGCAACCACAATGGAGGGGTATCTGTTGAGAGGCCAGCCAAACGTGTGGTTCCTGAAGAGGGGCAGCAGCCTTTTCAGTAGTTGCAGGGGCAACAGTCTGGATGATTGACTGATCTGGCCTTGTAACATTAACCAGAATGGCCTTGCTGTTCTGGTACTGTGAACGGCTGAAAGCAAGGGGAAACTATAGCCGTAATTTTTCCCGAGGGCATGCAGCTTTACTGTATCATTAAATGATGATGGCGTCCTCTTGGGTAAAATATTCCGGAGGTAAAATAGTCCCCCATTCGGATCTCCGGGTGGAGACTACTCAAGAGGACGTCGTTATCAGGAGAAAGAAAACTGGCGTTCTACAGATCGGAGCGTGGAATGTCAGATCCCTTAATCGGGCAGGTAGGTTAGAAAATCTAAAAAGGGAAATGGATAGGTTGAAGTTAGATATAGTGGGAATTAGTGAAGTTCGGTGGCAGGAGGAACAAGACTTCTGGTCAGGTGAGTACAGGGTTATAAATACAAAATCAAATAGGGGTAATGCAGGAGTAGGTTTAATAATGAATAGGAAACTAGGTGTACGGGTAAGCTACTACAAACAGCATAGTGAACGCATTATTGTGGCCAAGATAGATACGAAGCCCACACCTACTACAGTAGTACAAGTTTCTATGCCAACTAGCTCTGCAGATGACGATGAAATTGATGAAATGTATTATGAGATAAAAGAAATAATTCAGGTAGTGAAGGGAGACGAAAATTTAATAGTCATGGGTGACTGGAATTCATCAGTAGGAAAAGGGAGAGAAGGAAACATAGTACGTGAATATGGATTGGGGCTAAGAAATGAAAGAGGAAGCCGCCTGGTAGAATTTTGTGCAGAGCATAACTTAATCATAGCTAATGCTTGGTTTAAGAATCATAAAAGAAGGCTGTATACATGGAAGAACCCTGGAGATACTAAAAGGTATCAGACAGATTATATAATGGTAAGACAGAGATTTAGGAACCAGGTTTTAAATTGTAAGACATTTCCAGGGGCAGATGTGGACTCTGACCACAATCTATTGGTTATGACCTGTAGATTAAAACTGAAGAAACTGCAAAAAGGTGGGAATTTAAGATGGGACCTGGATAAACTGAAAGAACCAGAGATTGTACAGAGTTTCAGGGAGAGCATAAGGGAACAATTGACAGGAATGGGGGAAAGAAATACAGTAGAAGAAGAATGGGTAGCTTTGAGGGATGAAGTAGTGAAGGCAGCAGAGGATCAAATAGGTAAAAAGACGAGGGCTAGTAGAAACCCTTGGGTAACAGAAGAAATATTGAATTTAATTGATGAAAGTAGAAAATATAAAAATGCAGTGAATGAAGCAGGCAAAAAGGAATACAAACGTCTCAAAAATGATATTGACAGGAAGTGCAAAATGGCTAAGCAGGGATGGCTAGAGGACAAATGTAAGGATGTAGAGGCTTATCTCACTAGGGGTAAGATAGATACTGCCTACAGGAAAATTAAAGAGACCTTTAGAGAAAAGAGAACCACTTGTATGAATATCAAGAGCTCAGATGGAAACCCAGTTCTAGGTAAAGAAGGGAATGCAGAAAGGTGGAAGGAGTATATAGAGGGTCTATACAAGGGCGATGTACTTGAGGACAATATTATGGAAATGGAAGAGGATGTAGATAACGATGAAATGGGAGATATGATACTGCGTGAAGAGTTTGACAGAGCACTGAAAGACATGAGTCGAAACAAGGCCCCCGGAGTAAACAACATTCCATTAGAACTACTGACAACCTTGGGAGAGCCAGTCCTGACAAAACTCTACCATCTGGTGAGCAAGATGTATGAGACAGGTGAAATTCCCAATCCCAAAGAAAGCAGGTGTTGACAGATGTGAAAATTACTGAACTATCAGTTTAATAAGTCACAGCTGCAAAATACTAACACAAATTATTTACAGACGAATGGAAAAACTGATAGAAGCCGAAGCAAAGGCAAACCCACGTTTCTAGCATTTGTAGACTTAGAGAAAGCTTTTGACAATGTTGATTGGAATACTCTCTTTCAAATTCTGAATATGGCAGGGATAAAATACAGAGAGCAAAAGGCTATTTACAATTTGTACAGAAAGCAGATGGCAGTTATATGAGTTGAGGGGCATGAAAGGGAAGCAGTGGTTGGGAAGGGAGTGAGACAGGGTTGTAGCCTATCCCCGATGTTAGTCAATCTGTATATTGCGCAAGCAATAAAGGAAACAAAAGAAAAGTTCGGAATAGTTATTAAAATCCATGGAGAAGAAATAAAAACTTTGAGGTTCGCCGATGACACTGTAATTCTGTCAGAGACAGCAAAGGACTTGGAAGAGCAGTTGAACGGAATGGACAAGGTCTTGAAAGGAGGGTATAAGATGAACATCAACACAAGCAAAACGAGGATAATGGAATGTAGTCGAATTAAGTTGGGTGATGCTGAGGGAATTAGATTAGGAAATGAGACATCTCACTGGATCCTGCAATCCTGCAACACAATACCCATACTGGTATATATTGTGTGTTTGTGTTTGTTATTGTCTCTATCAACATAAGAATTGTTTGGTAAGTTACAGCATCTTCGTTTTTAGATATATTTTCCTCATGTGGAATAATATATATATATATATATATGGCACAGGATTTGCAGTACACAGGTCCATCACGGACAGCATAATCGACTTTTCGACACCAAACGAAAGAATCAGCACCATCACAGTGAAATCAGCCAATAAATCCTACACAATAATCAACGCACATGCACCGACTAATGACTACAACAGGAAAAACCCGGACGAAATTGATGACTTCTGGACGACAATGGAAGAAACTATCAGAAAAATTCCTGCACATAGAGTCAAAATAATACTGGGAAACTTCAACGCCAAACTCGGAAAAGAAAAGATATACAGACATATCACAGGAAAACATACTCCACACAAGGACACCAACAAAAATGGAAAACATCTGATAGACTTTTGCAAAAGCCACGACCTCGCCATTATGTCAACAAAATTCAGGAAACCAACACGAAAACCTACCACATGGAAATTCCCCAGCGGAAAGCGAGAACTACAAATCGACCACGTAATAGTGCAGAAAGACTCACAAAAAGAAATTTTGAACATAGACACCCGTAAAGGCTACTTCGACTCAGACCACCACCTACTACAGATCAGGATTCGTCTTTTGCCCAAGAAAAAGCTCCAGAAGAACAACATTGTTAGACCAGATCCAGAATACGTTACTTTAAACCAGACACAAATATTACACAAAATTAAAATGGAGAAAACGACAGGCTGGACACAACTTTCACAAAGAATCCGAGAGGCCATGAAACTAGCACAAGCACCACGAACACGGAAACACCGTTGGTGGAACCACACATGTGACCAAGCTATTGACCAACGAATCAGTGCATGGAAAAAATTTAGTAGCCATAAATCCCAAGAGAATTGGATGAACTTCTTGAAAACACAGAAGCAATCAAGCAAAATCATTCGCAGTGAAAAACGACAGTATGACAAATGGCGACTGACAGAGATCGAATCGGACTTCATGAAGAACAATACAAGAAACTTCTACAGAACGTTCAGAGAAAATATGACTGGATATCAACCACCCAACTTGTGCTTCAGAAGACCGGATGGAACCCTAGAAACCAATACCAAAAACAATTGGGACATTCTGGCAAAGTACTTTGAAAAACTGCTCAACACGGACCCCCCCATGGAAGAAATGATAACAGAAACGAGCACATACAATCCAGATAGTGAACCCCCAACTCTAGAAGAAGTTAAAGAAATAATAAAGTCACTCAAGAATCGTAGAGCACCAGGAGAAGATGGCATCATCGCGGAAATCGGGAAGTTACAAGACCCAGAACTCACCAAAGACATCCACAGGATCTTGGAAGACATCTGGAAGACCATGAAAATTCCTGACGACTGGAAAACTGCCCTGATACACCCACTACACAAAAAAGGTGACAAGACTGACCCGAACAACTACAGAGGAATATCGCTACAACCGGTCACATACTAGATCCTCTCTAAAGCTTTACTGAACAGACTAGAATGCCAAACCGACCACTTGATTGGGGAATACCAAGCAGGCTTCCGTAAAGGGCGGTCTTGTGCGGAACAAATTTGGAACCTGAAAATGATTTTACAACACAAACAGAACCTGATTTGTTGACTTCAGAAAGGTGTACGACTCTATCGACCGGAAAACTCTCTTCAAAATTCTAGCAGAATACGAAGTAGACAACAAAACACGGGCTATCATAGAGCAAACTTTAACCAACACAACCTCCAAAGTAAAGTTCTGTGGGGAACTATCAGAGCCCTTTGAAATTCGCACAGGTGTCCGACAAGGCGATGGCCTCTCACCTCTCCTTTTCAATCTGGTGTTAGATAAGGTCATAAAAGAATGGGAAACATCACAACAGGGGATAACCTTAGGAAACCTACAGATTAAATGCCTGGCTTTTGCAGACGATTTGGCGATTGTCGCAAAAGGTATAAAGGAAACAAAAGACGCTATTGAAAAACTGCACGAAATCGCTTCCAAAACTGGACTACAGATCTCTTACGAAAAGACACAGTTTATGAGCACAAAGAAACTCTCATCTCTGAACACAAAGTATGGCACGATTTACAAAACGGCAAACTTCAAATACCTCGGTGAAACACTACAAATGAGTGGACATAACAGAGACTCAAACGAAGAAAGAAAGACTAAACTGGACAAGGCATACAAAGTAGTGTGGAATCATTACAACAAGAAGTCTATCTCACAAAAAGCCAAATTACGCCATTACGACACGGTGGTGCTCCCCCGAGGCACTATATGCAGCAGAGACCACACTAATCCTAGGGCATACACGTATCAGACAATCAGAAAAAGTAGAACGGAAAATACTTAGGAAAATATTTGGCGCAACTAACAACAATGGAATACGGATCAAGAAACCTACAGAGGAACTGTACAAACATACGGAGACAATCACAGAAAAGATTAGAAAACGCAGACTACAATTCTATGGACACCTATACAGAATGCCATCACACAGGCTGACCAAACAGATCTTTGACTGGGTAACCACTAGAAACAACAAATGGGTGGCAGAGGTAGAAAACGACCTGAACCAGCTCAACATAACAGCAGACACAATAAACGACAGAATAAAGTTCAGAAACATCATTAAGAAAAGTAAACTACATGAGATACAATGTGACAAACGAACAGGAATAAAATGGACCGAAGAACGCAAGCAAGATCACAGCCAGAAGATGAAAGAAATATGGGCAACCAAAAAGGCAATCAGGATGAGGCCGAAGACACAAAGCCGACAAGAAGCATGGACAGAGGACCGGAAACAGAAACACAGCGAGCGAATGAGGGAAGTTTGCGCACCAAGGAAGGCAGCAAAAGGAACTGGCCATGTAGTTTAGTCCAAATGCGCTCTTTAAGGGCAAAACACCAATAATAATAATAATTATATATATATAAAAAAAATACAGGGAAACATTCCACGTGGGAAAAATATATCTAAAAACAAAGATGCTGTAACTTACCAAACGAAAGTGTTGCTATGTTGATAGAGACAATGACAAACACAAACCCACACACAAATTTCAAGCTTTCGCAACCCACGGTTGCTTCATCAGGATAGAAGGAAGGAGAGGGAAAGATGTAAGGATGTGGGTTTTGAGGGAGAGGGTAAGGAGTCATTCCAATTCTTTGCCTTTACATGTCTGCTTGTGTCTGTATATGTGCAGATGGATATGTGCGTGTGTGAGTGCGAGTGTATACCTGTCCCTTTTTCCCCCTAAGGTAAGTCTTTCCGCTCCCGGGATTGGAATGACTCCTTACCCTCTCCCTTAAAATCCACATCCTTTCTTCTTTCCCTCTCCTTCCCTCTTTCCTGATGAAGCAACCGTGGGTTGCGAAAGCTTGAAATTTCTGTGTGTGTTTGTGTTTGTTATTGTCTCTATCAACATATCAACGCTTTGGCAAGTTACAGCATCTTTGTGTGTATATATATATAGAGATTCCCAGTACACACGTGTTTCGCATCGAGATCACAGAATGCTCCAAAGAGCTTGGAAAACAAAGATGTTGATACGCAACTTGGTCGATAGTTGCCACATAGCTGTACTATTCATGTGAGATGAAGTCATCATTCTAGTTGGGGAATCACTACCAGTTTGCTGTTGATCCTCTTGCTTGAGCAGAATATACTGCTGCTCTTCCATTCTCTCGATCACATGCTCTGATACATGATGCAGAAGATATATTTTCTGAAATGCGGATGTCACCATTGTAGATACTCAATTTCACTCAAAACTGAAAGATGCGGATAACAGCAATCAATCAGAGAACTTTGTTATTTCATTCACCAGAGATAACAAATGGAGATAACAAACTGACTGTCTAAGAATAAAACATTGTTAAAGTTCTTGCAGTGCATTCACCCTCACGTATTTACCTCTTGATAATGACTTGTGTCAACGCTCTGTCCCCACATGCTCACATGTAAAACATGATCTAGAAAGATGTGTGTTCTACAAAATAATATTGTGTGGGCAGTGCCACACTCAATATTGATAGTACATATTTAGCAATTGTTAAGGCTGGTGCACACTTTATGTCCACCTTTTGAAAATATTGTAATCTGGTCAGTTACTTTATACTTTAAAACTCTGAAAAAAAAAAATTAATGAATTGGTGTACTGATTCCATGAATGTTTTAAATTTTACAGTTGAACTAATTAAAATATTTAGGTCTTAGTAGTCTATGTCACTGTCCCCAGTGGCTGATATAATCAATATTATCAGGTTCAAGATTTTACTTACACATCAGTGTCCTTATAAAAAGTATGTTGTGAGTAAAAGTCAACAACATTTAACGAAATTTGTTTTTTTTTGTGGGCACAAAGTCCTCCCCCCCCCCCCCTTATTAACGTGCATTGTGGAAAACACATTAGTATTTCTTGGGTTAAGCAGTCACAGTGTAATATCTTTCGAAAGAAGGTAGCCACTCACTGCTGAATTTTTTCGTAGAAAGATACACAAGATTTGCGATATTTATTGTATGTACATACATTTGCTCAAACATCTGCGCAGACAGACCTTTTCATGTACCGGCCTTTACTTCCCAGTAAGGTTCACATTTGTTAAGCTAAGTATATGGTGAGTGCAATTTTGCACTGCGTCAGGGTCCTTCAAACATCATTGAGGCTAAAGTGATTTTGTATAAATCTTTAGGCCCTAGCTTGTAGTAATTAATAAAATAAAATGCTCAGTGATAAATCAGCAGTTGGGCAGTATGTTACAGTATTATATTCCAAAGAAGAATATAGTGTGGTGGAACTGTGACTCACAAGGGGAGTCCCCATTGGTGGGGCTGACTTTTTGAAACCAAATAGGTTAAGATCCCAGGTATCACACATTGTAGCCACCTTGGTGGGCCCTCATTTGCGAGTAACTGAAGAAAAAAATTTCGGTATTTTGCGTGATAATAACATCAAAAAAGTCAAATTAGCTGCTAAGATAGTAACTTAATATGCCAGAGATTATGGATTCGAGTCTTGCCGGGTGCAATAATTTTTTCTTACTTTTAAATCTTCATTGAAATGACTTGGATCATTATTTTTATACAATTAATTCATTTAAATGAAAAATTTTTATTGCTATTCCTTTGTCACATTATTTAATCAGGGTAAAAACTTTTTTCATTTGTTTCATTTTTTCTTTATTTCACTCTTTTTCCAATTGGTATTTTTGTGAATATGAATTTAATAATAGTTATCTGTTATCATATTCCATTATTTGAAAATTCTGACCTATCAATTAAAAAACAGAAGACCAAATAATCTATTTATATTGACTGTGAAGTGATCTGAAAAATGTATTTTTATTACCAGATGTGCAATTTTTTGTGTGGTAATCGTCATACAAATATTTAAAACATAACCTAAGTACCTATTGCACTACAGACAAAATAACACAGATAAAGATTTAAATGAAAGGAGGGTTTGTAAGTATAATGAAATTCAAACAAAATGGGATACAATGAACGCAGTAATGTGGACAAAAAACAAGGTGATAAAAGTAATTAATGCATAAAATTAATTAAAAGCACATGAACAAAGATTTTATGTGGAAAAATAATGATAGAAAGAAAAATAAGAGAAAATGAAGAAGTTGATATAGCGATTAAAAAGATGTGACAAAGTATTTAAACCAATTAAAAATAACGATAAAAGTTATTTTGAAAAAGATTTAAAAATAAATGCTATTGTCACAGAAAATTCCGAAATTTTTACTTCCAAATGAGGGACTACCATGGTGAATAGCTGCAGCATGTGACACCTGGAATCTTAACCTACACAATGGTATAAATGGTTTCAAAAAGTCGATCTCACAGCTGGGGACCTATCCTCGTCAGATGAAAGCTGACGGCGCAAAAGTGACCAGTATGGAAAGGACAAAGTCCTGCTGCCTGTGACCAGAACAAAATGCTAAACTATTTTATCCTTGGGAGGATGTGATAAAAGAGTTATCAGTCCACCAAAACCAACAAAATGTGGCTATTTCCAAGTACCAGAGCTTCAGTTATTCGTGCAGTAAGGCATGTACCCATACTGTAGAGTAATCGTAACAGAAGGAATTTTCTCCTTGCAAATAGTTAGTGTAGTATAGCATTTTCTAAACCTGAAAATGAATTAGTTGATTGCTAAAATATTGTATACCTGTATATTTACTGTATCATTTTCTAAATATGGTTCAATATTTTATGCTCTTGCCCTCAAAACTTGGTGTTTTATTCATTCCTCATGTTCCTGTATGTTTACTTTAGAGGCATTCATTGAAGTTTATTTTGTCTCAACATTATATTAACATTTTTTCGTGAATAAATGATCGAGGGGCTCAAAGTAGAAGTGCAATTAATATTGGCCCCCTTTTATAAGGTTCCAGAACCACAGATGTGATGTACTTTAATATCTTTTTTTTAAATTGATGACGTATGTTTTTAACAAAACTAGAAAAATGAAATTTTCTGTTTGCCACTATTCTTTGTTTTCTTGTAACATATAAAAAGATAGGAATAAAGTGTGCCAAAGTAGCCCCACATTATGGTGCCAGTGAAGATGAAAATAAAAGTACAGAAAAATAGTAGTTAAGTTATTATAGTTTAAAATCAGATGATGATAACAATTATTTAAAAACTGAAATGAAGCAGAATTTTGAGGAACTGAATAATAATAATCTGGAATGTTTAGAAGATGATATCTTAAAATACAGGGTGTCCCACTCGAAAGAGGCCCCACAAACATGTAGCAATTCCACTAAAATTGCACCGTTAATTTGTGATGTTTGACGTGGCAGCATTGCACTCTGCACAACAATGGGTTTCTGTACATCGTTGTGGCTGGAGTTCAGTGTTTAGTGACAATGTATTGCTGTTCTGTCACAGAGCGCATGTTTCTCGTGAAACAATATTGGATTACTGATTCCATTAAGACATGTTAGTGAATGATCACTGAATGATTTGGTGACCAGCATATGCCGTCTAAATGCTGCATACAAAAGTTAGTGAACAAAATGGAGAGCAGTGGAATGGTGTTGAATCTTCCAGGCGGGGGACAGTCGCCATTATTGGAAGAAAAAGTGACTGACGTGAAAGAACGATTGTTGGCCTCTCCCGCAGAGTCTGACATTCATCTCAGGAATGTGTAATGTTGAGGACCATGTCACAAAGGTGAGAAGAAAGTCAGCATGTATCTAAGTAAGTTTACAGTTGTTCAGCAACTGAATGTCAATGACAAATACAAATGTATTACATTTTGCTGTTGCGTTCAGCAATTTATCGCTCAGAGGCCAGGAATATTGAAGTACACATGGTTCAGTGATGAGTGGGTCCACCTCTCTGGCTAAGTATACTCTCAGAATACATGTTTGTGGAGTAACGAAAATTAACATACACTGGTCGAGCAATGCCTGCATTCACAAAAGATTGGCATGTTCTGTACAGTATCGCAGAGTCGAATCATCGGACCAATTTTTTTTGGGTCTACTATGCAAAGTGCCACTTACATCAGAATGTTTCAGGTATTTGTGAAACAGTCGGACGATGAAGAACTTGCCCTCGGCTGGTACCAAAAGGATGGAGCCACAAGCCACACATCTCAAGTGACCATGGCTGATGTTGAATCATTTCTCCCTGGCAGAGTGATTTCAAAAGGACTGTGGCCCCCAAGGTTACCTGATTTAACTCCACCTGACTTTTTCCTCTGGGGTGGCCTAAATGCAAGGTCTACAGGACCAAACCACATAGATTGGAAGATTTACAAGAGAACATCATCCATGAAATCCAGGCAGTGACACTAGTAGTTCTGGCAGCAACAGTTGAGAATCTACAGTGTCAAGGGCGGTAACTTCCAGCACCTTTTGTGATTTACCTTTGCTTTCCAATGAACAAGGTATGACATATTCATTTCATTACCTGATTTTTATGCAAAGCCTTTAAATGTAATTCAAGCAAATGTTTGTGGGGCCTTTTTCGAGTGGGACACCCTATGCATGTAATTAACTGTGACATCACGAGTAGTTTATATATATTCAGTAAAACTGGGTAGAAAATGAATGAGAAATGTGCATAAAAATTTAAAATCTGAAATAAGATTAATCAGCACTGAAAATATAAACAATTAAAATGAGATTATAAACACCTGTAACAAACAAATCAAAGTAGATGTTCATCCTTGTCACGGCATGTTAACAGAAGTAGTGTAAACTTGCTCTGGTAGTAATATTAATTAACTAAATCCCCAAACTGAGCTAATAGAAACTGGCATAATGAATGTATGAACCCACTGTATGCGAGTTGAAACTTGAAAGGCTGAAAATGGAGAAGTCAAGAAACTTCACAAAATTGTGACAAACAACAGGTAGGGAATCGATTTAAAAATTTTTAAACTGAAAATAAGGTAAATGAGATGCAGAATGTAATTATCTGTGTAACCTCACTGTACAAAATTTGTCACTCGCTTCAGAGAGCACAATGGTCACTTTGTAACATTCTAAATGGTGTGGAAACGGTACCAGGTTATTGGACTCTTCACTGTCATGGCAATGCAATGGCATGTAAGTGTCAAATCACTAAGCGGGCCTAAAGCTTCTATTCAGCCCCTTGTTGACCAGTCTGGTGTGGCAGTTTAAGATAGCAAAATGAAAGCTGAAGTTTAAAATTTCACATTCAATAAATCGTTCACACAGGAGAACCATGCAAACCATCGGACAGATTGCCATATGGATGACATAGAAATAAGCTTACCTGTTGTAGAGAAGCAACTTAGAGATTTGAAAAAAATAAATAAATAAATAAATCACCAGTTCTGTATGGAATCCCAGTTTGATTTTACAAAGAGTACTCTACGGCATTGGCCTGACCCCCTAGCTTGCATTTATCATGAATCTCTCGCCCAACACAAAGTCCCAAGCGACTGGAGAAAAGCGCAGGTGACTCCAGTACATAAGAAAAGTAAAAGAATGGACCCGCAAAATTACAGACCAATATCCCTAACTTCTGTTTGTTGCAGAACCCTTGAACATATTCTCTGTCCAAATATAATAAACTTTCAAAGAATGTTATGTCCACGAATCAGAAATGTGAAACTCAACTTGTCCTTTTCTCACATGATATACTGAAAACTACGGATGAAGGGCGACAGGCAGATTCCACATTTCTAGATTTGTGGAAAGCATTTGGCACAGTGCCCCACTGCACGTTATTAAGGAAGGTACAAGCATACGGAATAAGTTCACAGACATGTGAGTGGCTCAAAGACTTCTTAAATAACAGAACCCAGTATGTTGAACTTGATGGCGAGTGTTCCTCAGCAGCAAGGGTATCGTCAGGAGTGCCCCAGGGAAGTGTGATAGGACTGCTGCTGTTCTCTATATACATAAATGATTTTACGGACAGGGTGGACAGCTGTCTGCTGTTGTTTGCTGATGATGCCACGGTGTACAGTAAGGTGTCTAAGTTGACTGACTGTAGGTAAGTACAAGACAACGTAGGCAAAATTTCCAGTTGGTGTGATGAATGGCAGCTAGCCCTAAAAGTGGAAAAATCTAAGTTAATGCAGATGAGTAGGAAGAACAAACTAATGTTCAGGTACAGTATTACTAGTGTCCAATCTGACACAGTCAAGTCATTTAAATATCTGGGCATAACACTGGGAAGCAATATGAGGTGGAACTAACATGTGAAAACTGTGGTAGGGAAGGCAAATGGTCGACTTTGGTGTTTTCGGAGAATTTTAGAAAAGAGTGGTTCACCTGTAAAGGAGACACTATATAGGACACTGGTGTGACTGAGTCTTGAGTACTGCTCGAGTATTTGAGATCCGTACCAGGTCAGATTGAAGGAAAAGATCAAATCAATTCAGAAGGGGGTTGCTAGATTTGTTACCAGTAGGTTCAAACAGCACATCAGTGTTATGAGGTGCTTTGGGAAATCAAATGGGAATCCCTGGAGGGAAGGCGGCATTCTTTGTGGCATATACTGCTCAGAAAATTTAGAAAACCAGTGTTTGGAACTGATTGCCAAAAGATTCTGCTCCCGCCAACATGTATCACATGTAAGGACCACAAAGGAAAGATGAGACATTAGAGCTCATATGGAGGCATACAGACAGTCGTCTTTCCCTCGCTTTATTTGCGACTAGAACAGAAGGGGAGGTTAGGTTAGTGTTGTTTAACGTCCCGTCGACAACGAGGTCATTAGAGACGGAGCGCTAGCTCGGGTTAGGGAAGGATGGGAAGGAAATCGGCCGTGCCCTTTGAAAGGAACCATCCCAGCATTTGCCTGAAACGATTTAGGGAAATCACGGAAAACCTAAATCAGGATGGCTGGAGACGGGATTGAACCGTCGTCCTCCCGAATGCGAGTCCAGTGTGCTAACCACTGCGCCACCTCGCTCGGTAACAGAAGGGGAAATGACAAGTAGTGGTACTGGGTACCCTCTGCCATGCACCTTACAGTGGCTTGCAGAGTATCTATGTGGATGTAGATGTATCGAATCTGTGCAGTAAAATGGGTCAATGTAGAGATGCGACAGAACTGCAGACAGTAGCTACTGCATTTGGACAAGCCCATGGCAACATCGTGAATAAAGTTACACAGTTTGTTGTGTTATAGAAAAACCAGGATGAATAATGACAATATAATGAAAAGGATAGATTGCCACTCACCATATGGAGATGTTGAGTCACAGACAGGCACAACAAAATGCCTGTTATACATTTGAGTTTTTAGCCAAAAGGCCTTCTTAAAAAAGTAGAAAATATATATACACACACACAAACTCACAATGGAGTCGGGTCTGGTTTCAGGGGCCAGAGACAGTATTTTTGTTGTGCCTGTCTGCAACTCAGTATCTCCTCTATATGATGAGTAGCAAACTGTCCTTTACATAATATTGTCAACATGTCAATATACCACTCACAGCCATGTAACAAGGCACAAAACAGCAGTTGCAAAAACATCCTAACCAATAGGAAACGGAGACAAGTGTCATGCACTGTCAATGACATGTGGTTTCAAATCTGACATTGCTGATAGAGATTTATGTGATCAGTAAAGTAACATATGATGGCCGCTTTTTAAGATTTTACAGAATCAATACAAAACATGTTTGCTACAACTTATTTTATTGCTTCTCAAAATATTTGTCATAAAAATTTACACGCATTTGGATGCACTCAAACCAATGCTGGAAATAATTTTTCCTCTCTGATGATGGCACCTCAAAAACATGGCTCTGGAACAATTTTTCAGGTGCTGTATATCACTATTCAAGCAATTTTTGTTTGACATATAACAACAAAAAGAAGTTACCAGGGGATAAAGAAACTGGCGCATGCAGGAAATGACACACTAATTAGATGTTTTTCTCTGACAAATAATGAGTTGTTTTATATGCTGTATAATGGCTGGTATTGTTGTGATGAAGAATGACATGATCATTTTTAGTTGTTTTCCCCTATTTCAGTACCATGTGCAAACAAATACTCAGCACCAACTGTTTCTCCACCCACAAAGGAATAGTCATGGCAAGGCCCCTGTAGCCAAAGAAACAAGTGATTATTTTCCTGAAAGTGAAACACTTTTGTTAGTTTCTGTTCATCTTGGAACAAACAGTTGAGGGATGCTTAGTTTTCACCTTGTATAAATATCCCAGATTGGTCTCCTGTTACATTGTTGTAGACAGATTTTGCATTTCCTTAGTCAAATTTTGAGCTTTTCCTACACCAGTTCAAAAGAGCTTGTTCTGAGTTTTTGTCAAATTGTGCAGAATCCATTGGGACTAGACCTTTTTTGTAGCTAAATGTTCATGCAAAATGAAGTACTGCCATCCTTAATATGCCAAAGGCTGTTTCTACTCATGGTTACCACAAGCTGATCTTCACTCATACTGTGCACAGCATCAATGTTTTCGAACAATAAAAGATTTTTTCTTCTGCCCTTCACAAAATTTGTCACTGACCAAAGCACGACCACAACTAAATTCATAAACAAATTGTAAACAATCTTTTCTGCAGGTGATCAAGTATCAAGAGTGAAACAAATGAATTAGAAGCACTGATGTTGAGTTAGTCTTTTATAAAAACCATCAAACAAAATATTCATGTGAAATTTCATTTCTTTTTTCAAAATAACCTTTCTTTAAATGCTCATTGTAAACAAAATACTCGATCAATTCGTGTAATGCCATTGCTTTAACTTTTAATGCAGTTGTAATGTCACATCACAATAGTACCATCTAAAAGCTGTCTACAATATATGGTGACTGTCATAAATGCTTATTATTTAAGAATGTTGTGAGGAGCCTGTATCCTCCCATGTGAATATATTTGTCACTCTTTGTAACATTAAATCATAAATTTGTCAATCTGCTTCATCACAAAGTGTATATTACATTAATGTAGCTACAACTGGTTTAGGAGTAGTCAGAATTCCAGAGTAATCGTTGTCCACTGACAATGCTTGTGGCAGTGTGTGACTGTTGTTGCTAGGTACAAGTGCTTAGTGCTGCTGTTACAGTCTGCAATCGAGTCGAGTCAAGTCGGATCGGGTCAAGACAATCTTGGTGTCGGCATTGCTCAGGTGTGCCTGGCTGATTTGCTTTCGATATGATTCACAGTATGTTTTGTTTGTTTTATGGTTTCTTTGTGAAATGACCATTGTTGTACGGCAGCAAACAAGATACTGATAAAATGAATGCGTGTAAAAAATTTTGAGATGGCTAACATTTTCAGTAATAAACCATATAGTTCATGAACCTCAATTCTTCGATCAATCTTGGACAGGAAATATGATATAGACTGTAACTTTGATTATAAATATATAGTTGAACAACAACAGCTAGTCAAACTGAGAATGATGAGGTCAGTGTTGCTACTGATCTCATTAATGAATTGTAACTCATTAGCAGAATTCAAAGTGTAGATGCAGTGGAAAATAAAAATTCAGATTTGGACAAAAACATGAGGCAGTGATAGACAACAATCACATTGATGCAGTAGGAAAGGAGGATGCGTTAATGCATTTTTTAAGAAAATTGGATAGAAAACTAGATAACAGCGGGAGTTGAACAAAAGATTTGACAACACTAACAAAAAAATTCCTGATCATGGGCAAAATTTGAACCAAAAATCTATGAGCACAGCCAAAAACTTAATATTGGGCAAAATTTTGGATCAAAGGCATTAGATATTCACAATGACTTGCAGGAATAGTTCACATGATTTGAAAAACATCACCAATCACCATAGGGCCAAAGAAGTTCAAACATTCTGACTACATTCAGGGCGCAGTAAGCAACACAACAAAGAGAAAGAAGAACAAGTGCTTGAAGGTCAGCTCAATTACTACTAAAGCAGCAAGAAATTCAACGAACTACTGAATAGAGTGTAGTAATTTATGATACCGCTGTTGACATGCATAGGTCATTGGGACAAAAGTAAAGCAGACACCAAGTTGATTTTTGATGTATGAAAAGTTGTTCTAATTTTGAAATTAGCATTAATGAACTGAATAAATTTGTCAAAATCAAATGCAAATGCAATGCTTATGTGATTAAAGTTTAACATGAGAGGATCTTGATTTGGTAATGCAAGGAAGCTACAATTAGAACTGTTATTTCAATGTAATGAACTATGATTTTGCTATCAGTGGATAGTTCAAACTTTTACATTCATGAAATCCAAATCGAACAGAAAGGCTGAGCAGTTGTGCACAACGAATGTATGTTTGGGACTTCGTAGAGGGAAAGTTCAGCATGGAAAATGTTACGACATCTGCAGAATTTGAAACAACATTTTAAGTAAATATTTGTCCAAGGATTGGCAGAACAGTATACATAATTTATTAAGCCATGACAAAAACTGCAATTGGAACTTACTGGAGGTAGGAAGAAAAATTTAAGGTGGAATAATAGATCGAAAAGCAGTGCATGTAGAAAAAAATGGAAGAGACTTGGAAGCTGATTTCCTGAAGAAGAAGAAGAAGAAGAAGAAGAAGAAGAAATTACACGGTTACACTTCCGTGATAACAACTAGTCGTCACTTCCAAAAATTTTGTTTGTGTAATGATTTATTAGTGTTTTCAAGAATGAGTGTGTATTTAACATTGTTGCACTGTTATAAACTCTGTGTGTGTGTGTGTGTGTGTGTGTGTGTGTGTGTGTGTGTGTGTCTTAATATGCAGTGATACTGCAGTCTGTTCTCTCTGTATGTTCACGAGGTCCCAGCAGGCAAAGATACATCACTGTGACATCATGAGTGCAGACAACTGATTCATGGAAGCAGTACTATGCCACTACCCGGAAGACCAACAGCTGACAAGCATCGCACTGAGCAGGACTAGTCTATGGTGCATGAACTTGCAATGCACCAGACTCCACAGTGTGAATTTTCTCAACATGGCAGACAGCATGAGAGCAGTCTGTTTATCAACAAAGTCTGTATAACATACCAAAG
This sequence comes from Schistocerca americana, assembly GCF_021461395.2. NCBI lineage: Eukaryota > Metazoa > Arthropoda > Insecta > Orthoptera > Acrididae > Schistocerca > Schistocerca americana. The sequence goes on along the minus strand of NC_060122.1, from coordinate 743,276,733 downwards.
ATGCGAGTCTCAATTTTGTTTGATGTATTTACAGTGTCAGTCAGATTCTTTATAAAGCAGAGTGCCCACAAGTGCAGTGAATTGTAGCGCAATACAACTTGTGTAAACCTGGATATTTCAAATTTTAATGTGTGTATGTAATTAGGTCTGTAAACTGCATGCCACAAACATAGCCCTGCCCCCTTCTACTTTCTTCTCCTCCCCCCCTTTTGAATCTATTAATTATTAATATTTGTGTTTCTAAATTAGAACCTTAATACATCTTGCGTATACATTTTATTAAGTTACTTTTGTTCTGTTACCACACAAAAATTTAGTATTTATTTATCATGATAAAACAAATGAGACATTACTGTCCTTGATACAAAGTTTGTTAGTCCTAATAGAGCTTGCATAAAGAAAAGTGGACAAAATAAATTAAGATGTGCTGATTTATATTCTTCTGTAAAAACTGATTTAATTGTGAGTAGTTAATAATTCATTAGTTAATATATACATTTTATTAGCTTGTTAATTACCTTTTGTAAAAATCAAAGTATACATTTGTTTATTGCGCAGTTACAGTTAGAGAATTGTGACCTTCATGTTAAGTACAACTGTTCTTTTTCATGCACAGTGGCTGCAAATAGCTGTGTTTTTTGTCTTCTTGTGGCAACATTTTCAAGAACATCGTATGAGAAATTTTTTTCAGTAATGTTATACGTACCTATGATTTAGAAATATATTTTCAAGTGGTGATAGCTGTTAAGTGTAAACAGTTCCAATCCTTGTAAATTTAACATTATCTATTCTGTCTTTCCTATACACTGGGGCCCTTCTTGGTTGATTAATCTTACACTGAAACTTTATGTCACCATAAATTTCCATGCAAAATTTATTTTTTGATATCCAGGGATATATGAGGGTTCCTATATCCTCCCACATCAATATATTGGTGATCTATCTGCTTCACAGCAGAGTGTATATTACATTAATGCATCTACCACAGGTTTAACCAGGACCAAAATTCCAGAGTAGTCACTGCCCAGTGACAATCCTTGGCATCGTGTGTCACTGTTGTTGCTGGGCATGAGCACTTAGCGATGCAGTCAGTCAGCAGTTTCTGACCAAGTCGAGTTGGGTTGAGACAATGTATATGTCGGCATTACTCGGATACACCTGGTAATTTCCTTCTGATATGATTATTCATGCCACGTTTTGTTTGTTTTAGGTTTCAGTGTGCAATGATCACTAACGTATGGTGGCAGGTGGAATCCTGCTATACTGGGTGTATATAAAAGTGTTTGAGATGAATTGTGTTTTCAGCAATAAACTGTACAGTTGGTGATCTGCAAAATAAAGGAAGAAAGGTTGAGGTTAAACACTCAACAATTCAACAGAAGCATCCATTTTATGAAACACAGATTTCAATAAAATTGTATTACAAGAAGAATAAAGTAACAAGAATTGAAAAAACATTTTTCTCTGTACAAACATAGTCAATTGTACTGTACAACTCAAATAGCACATCACACCAGTCTTGTCTTCTTCACAACACCCACTGCGAATAAAGGTAAAACACAACTGCAGTTGCCAGAGGAGCTATGGCAGCTATAAAAATATATCCTCTTGCATCCTGAAACACAAGTTAGTATCTATTAGACACATGTGCACTAATAAGACCTTACATGGACTATGGATGCATTTGTTATGGTTTTGCAACACAAAATAGACTAGAGAAACTAGGTAAGTGTCAGTATAAGGCTATCAGAGTTTGTATTGGAGCATTCAGATCGACTCCACCTAATGTTTTCATGGTGGAAGTACATGAAATGCCATTAGAACTATGCAGGAAACACATCACCATCAAATTATTCTTGAAATATTTTCACTTCTTAAATGAAAATTTATCAACAAAGATTGGAGATCTCACAATAAAGTGCTATGCAGGCAGGTATTGGATTAAGATGAAGCTACCACACTTAGCAGACTTTTTTCTTCGATGGAGATTAATATTTGAATGCAGCAATGAAGTTTTGGCTGAGCTACACAATAAAATTTGTTGTTTAGATCATTATACTTTGGCAGGTAAACTACTGTACGGGACACATGGTATTCCCACCAATGGTTGGGATCTTATCAACATAACCAAAACCCAATTCATTTTCACACACAAATCAACAGGAATAAAAATAAACTCATATTGTTTCTGTTTTTGACATACAACATATTAAATAGATTCACTATGATTGCAAATTTTGTTGTGACATAGGTATACTGATCAATGGCCTGGTGTGAACCATATCTGACACGTAAATGAAAATTGGTGAACATGTTACTAACAGACAGCAAATGATTCAGGTATTAATTTTGATATGGTAAGGAAAGTTAAAATAATTTAGGAGTAAATAAAACCATTCACTGGATAGTAGAAGCATGGAGTCATTGACGATTGCACTTGAGGCATTGTGTAGGAAGAGGGAGAAAGGAGTAGCAGGTGGGAAATAACAGGAGAATGGTACACGAATGCAGAAGGAAGAGGCAGTGGGCACACAGCACCAAAGCCAGTTAGTTCATGCAGTGTGCTGATGACAATGACGTGGAAGGGTGGACTGGGAGGAGGGGATGACAGGACATAGGAAGGAGAGACTGTTAGGTGGTGGGTGTACATGCACACAATCCCTCAAACCAATCTACATCTACATGATTACTCTGCAATTATCAATTAAGTGCCTGGCAGAGTGTTCATCGAACATCGAACCACCTTCAAGCTCTTTCTCTATCATTCCACTCTCAAACAGTGTGCGAGGAAACAAGCACTTTAATCTTTCTGTGTGGCCTCTGATTACTCTTATTTTTATCACGATGATCATTTCACCTTGTGTGGGTGAGCATCAAATTAATACTTTCGCAATCAGATGAGAAAGTTGGTGACTGAAATGTCACAAGAAGATCCCGCTGCCTTTGTTTTAATGATTCCCACCCTAATTCATCTACAAGCTCAACTGCAGTCCTGGCACTTTGTGTTCAGCTCACTGTGTGTGTGTGTGTGTGTGTGTGTGTGTGTGTGTGTAGGTGGAATAGGAGGGGTGGGGGGGGGGGGGGGGGGGGTTTACATGCATGCCCTCTAATTCTAGCTCATTAAAGGATTCATATGAAAGATTGCTAAGTCTTTTTAGCATTCCCACTAGCAGACATAACAATGGATGGAGACAAACAAGCTGGCGTGAGTAGTGCAGCGGGATAGTGCAAAATCCTGCCATGGAGGGTGCTTGTAATGTGTAGTATGGGCACACCTGCTTCGTGGGGGTGTTTACCTGCAGGCAGCAGCAGGCCAGGCACGCCAGTTCTTACTCATCTTTCAATACCGTGGACCTTGGCTTGTGCATCTTTCCGTGTGTTGTAGAGTACTTAGCTTCAGTCCCATGTCCATCTCTGCTTGCCATACACTGACTTGCACAGCAAGTTCATTTTCCTCTCAAGGGTTCTGCTCTCCGGCTATTATCGAGCCACCATTGGCCTGTGAAGTATCAGCATTGACTGTGTAGTGTAGTGGTGTTTTCACACCTGTGCAGATACTAAATTGGTGATGAAGGACGTTATTATGCACATGATGCTCCTTTTTTTCTGCTTTCCATTTTCCTACTGTTAATTTGGGTCACCACAGACCCGGCATTTTTGCAATGCGGGCAGGAACAGTTGCATCTACAAAAGGAGCAGCAGCAGCTGCTGCTGATGCAACAACAGCATAAGCAGATGCAAGCACTGATAAACCAGAACGTGGACCTGCTTCACACCCTTGCCACCCACCGTGCAGTTTCTTCCACCATCTCTGAAATTGTTTGTCAGTTTCAGTGAATTGAAGAAAAGGTGGGAGAATTACCTGCAACAGTTCTTACTGCACATGATCAATCCATTTGATAAGGTGGCCTTGTTGTTGTCCCGCACCAGGAGTTTATATGAAGTTGTGTGAAATTTGAAGCTCTTCACTGAGCCGGGGCTTCTGGTGGTGGTGCTGGCAGTTGTATACAGATTGGATAGCCAATCTGCAAGGCCTCTCACGCAACTGTAGTTTTTAGTGTCCCAAACGTGCTACTTCTTATGCAGACTCGCTAATGTGGGCCATAACTGACTGGTTAGCTCTTGATCTCAAGCTTCAGAGTAGAGCATTGCCCTTGACAGACCCTTCTTTAGCTGATGTTGCCCAAACTATGGAATGGTGTGAGATTCTGGCGGAGCCTAGGGATACCTTTTCTGGCATCACAATTAGGTGTGCACAGTAAAAAGCCTCTGTGACCTGCAGGATATACCAAGCAACCTCGCCTCTGAACAGGTTGCTGTGTGTTGGCGATTCAAGTGCAGCGCATCACGATGCTGCCCGTCCTCACCCGTGCTGAGCTTCCCACATCTATAAAACCAGTAGTTGGTTTTCCAACACCTCTTGGAGACTGGCCTTTATTGTAAACTGGGGAAGTGCAGTTTTTTCTCCTCAAAGATGTATTTTTTTGGGACAAGTGCTTAGTAAAGATGGTCTCATTCCTACAGACAACCGCATCAAAGCCATCGTCAAACTACCAGTGTCCAAAAACATGAAGGAGCTCCACTCTTTTTTGGGTAAGATTTTGTGTTATGCTCAATTCATTCCCGGACTACGCACATCTGCCAGGCTCTTAACCAGCTTCACTGGAATGGCATTAAGTTTGTCAGGTCTGCAGATTGTCAACAGGCTTTTCAGTCTCTCGAGCAGTAGTTGTGCTCAGCTCCCAGTCTGGATTCCTTTACAATGGGTAAATGTGATGCATCCCAGTATGCCATTCGTGCTGTCCAATCTCAACAGAACCCAGATGTCACCAAACAGCCCATTGCTTATGCCTCGAAGACACTTTCCGCTGCACAGCATAATTATACTAATTATTCTAATTATTCACAAGCAGAAAAGGAGGCACTAGCTATTATTTTCGGAGTTAAAAAGTTTCACGTTTTCCTGTACGGGGCAATGTTCCTCCTCACCACTGACCACAAGCCACTGGTGTCTTTATTAGGCTCTCATTCCATGCTGCCCACCAAATGCAGAGGTGGGACCTCATTCTCAGTAACTGTTGCAATGACATTTATTACCACTCCACTGCACAGGATAGCAATGCTGATTCACTATTGCAGCTACCAGTGGGCCCATGTGGAGTCTGAACAGCACAGGACTCTCATGTTCATGTTGGATGACACCTAACAGCAAACCTTAGCAGATTTTCCACTGATGGCACATGAAGTCGCAACCAACATGGCCACATACCTGCTTTTCCAGAAAATCGTTTCAGTTATCCTGATTGGTCGGCCGTAGCACGTCTCTTCGGGTGCATATGTTTTTCCACCTACGTGATCGGCTCAGCATTGTCCAGGGTTCCACATGCTTGACACAGAGGAGAAATGCTGCTGAGAGGACATTCCCCAGTGTTGGTTGTGTCCTTGCATCCTCTAGTTCCTGCATGTGTTGCACTGAAGTATGTCTCAAATGAAGGCATTGGCATGAAGTCATATCTACTTGCCAGGGACTGATCGTGACATGAGACATCTCATGCGGGCTTGCGGGATCTGTGCATGAACCAGACTGCACCACCATGTGAGTTTCCTCCATGGCCGGTCTTGGAGTACCCCTGGGGCAGGGTGCACATAGATTCTGCCAAACCATTTTTGGGCAGCTTATGGTTGTTGATGCTCGATGTGTAGTCCAATTTTCCATAGGTAGCAAGCTGTCCTCCATGTACTTGGCTGCCACCGTTCCTGTGTTGTCAGTTGTTTTTGCCATTGAGGGATCCCTCAGAATCCTAGTGTCCAATAATGGTAGGCAATCTAAGTCATGGTAATTTGAGGACTTGTGTGTTTGCAATAGTATCCAGCATTTGGTTACCACCCTGTTTCACTCGGTCTAATGAATGTATGCCCCTTTCCAAGACAAAGCTATGTCAAGTTTTCTGGATAAATACTGTTTGCTGCTTGTCAATGGGTGCAGTCTTGTGTAACTTTTGCACAGGTGGCAGTTGTGGGGTATCCTAGATTTGCTGCACCCAGAGATGCATGCCACAGACCGCCATAAACCCAGGGCTGCCGTTTGGGCCTGGTCCTTCGGCCAGCAGCAGGAGTGGCTGCCAGGTGGTGTTGTGTGCCACAAAGGGTGGCAGTTGTTTGTGGTTATGATGTCAGAAGGGAGCAGCTGATCTGCCATGCAATTTAGCTGTGCCCATGCCCTATTGGGATACCACTATATTTTGGTAAGTCAGATGGTAAGGTTGTTCACAACACTGTTATGGGTAAGGCCTCACACCTGCAGCAGTGTGCTTACTCATTGTCACACCCTCCATGTACTCCACTGTCCTCCTGTCACCTGCAGCCACAACTCCCAGTGAGGTTCCCACCTGTGCCTGCCGATGTGGATCCGCTCCACCCTCCTCCATCCTCCTCCTTATTTATTTATTGTTCCGTGGGACCAAATTAAGGAGTAGTCTCCGTGGTCACGGAACGAGTCAATCCATGAAATTATAACACGATATTAGAAACAGATAAAATGAAATATAAAAAAACATATTCAGGTCATAAGTTTAAATAAAGAAAATCAACAATGTAACACAAACTTGCTTAATTTTTTAGCTCTTCCAGGAGCTCCTCGACAGAATAGAAGGAGTGACCCATGACGGAACTCTTCAGTTTAGACTTAAAAGAGTTTGGGCTACTGCTAAGATTTTTGAGTTCTTGTGGTGGCTTATTGAAAATGGATGCAGCAGAATAATGCACTCCTTTCTGCACAAGAGTCAAGGAAGTGCATTCCACATGCAGATTGGATTTCTGCCTGGTATTAAGTGAGTGAAAGCTGCTAACTCTTGGGAATAGGCTAATATTTCTAACACCAAACGACATTAAAGAAAATATACTGTGAGGGCAATGTCAGAATTCCCAGACTATTGAATAGGGGTCAAGAAGAGGTTTTCGAACTTACACCACATATAGCTCGAACAGCCCATTGTTGAGCCAAAAATACCCTTTTTGAATCAGAAGAATTATCCCAAAAAATAATAAGCGTATGAAAATATGCGAAGTAGACTACTTTTCGTGTCGAAGTGCCACTTGTTACAGATACTGTTCTAATGGTAAATAAAGCAGCATTTAGTTTCTGAGCAAGATCCTGGACATGGGCTTTCCACAACAGCTTACTATCTATCCGAACGCCTAGGAACTTGAACTGTTCCGTCTCGCTTATAATATGCCCATTCTGTCTGATCAAAATATCGGTTCTTGTTGAATTGTGAGTTAGAAACTGTAAAAACTGAGTCTTGCTGTGATTTAGCATCAAATTATTTTCCACGAACCACAAACTTATTTCATGAACTACATTATTTGATACTGTTTCAATATTACACACAAGATCCTTCACTATCAAGCTGGTGTCATCAGCAAACAGAAATATTTTTGAATCACCTGTAATACTAGAAGGCATATCATTTATATAAATAAGAAACAGCAGTGGCCCCAGCACCGACCCTTGGGGAATGCCCCACTTAACAGTGCCCCATTGGGACTGAACATCACTACCACTCTCAATATTGCGGAGAATTACCTTCTGCTTTCTGTTCTTAAAGTAAGAGGTGAATCAATTGTAAGCTACTCCCCTTACCCCATAATGGTCCAACTTCTGCAGCAATATTTTGTGGTCAACACAGTCAAAAGCCTTCGTTAAATCAAAGAAAACACCTAGCGTTCACAACCTTTTATTTAATCCATCCAAAACCTCACAGAGAAAAGAGAATATAGCATTTTCAGTTGTTAAACCATTTCTAAAACCAAACTGTACAATTGACAGCAAATTATGTGAATTTAAATGCTCCAGTAACCTTGTACATACAACCTTCTCGATAACTTTAGCAAACACCGATGGCGTAGAAATAGGTCTAAAATTGTCAACATTGTCCCTGTCTCCCTTTTTATAAAATGGCTTCACTACAGAGTACTTTAATCGGTCAGGAAACCGACCACTCCTAAAGGAAAAGTTACAGATATGGCTAAGTACTGGGCTAACATACATAGAACAATACTTCAGTATTCTGCTAGATACCCCGTCATATCCATGAGAGTTCTTGGTCTTTAGTGATTTAATTATTAACTCAATCTCCCTCTTGTCAGTATCATGGAGGAGCATACCAGGTAACAGTCTCTAAGAGCGCTATATGATTCCCTTTTGGGACTAGGTTTCTATTTAGTTCACCTGCTATATCAGAAAGTGATTATTAAATACTGTACATATATGCGACTTATCAGTAACACGGACATTCCCACTACGCACTGATTCTATATCCTCGACCTGTCTCTGCAGACCAGCCACTTCCTTTACGACTGACCACATGGCTTTAATTTTATCCTGAGACTTAGCTATTCTATCTGCATACCACATACTTTTTGCCTTCCTAATAACATTTTTAAGCACCTTACAATACTGTTTGTAATGGGCTGCTGCATTTAGATTTTGACTGTTTCTAACGTTTTGATATAATTGCCACTTTGTTCTACAAGATATTCTTATCCCTCCAGTCAGCCACCCAGGCTGCCTGTTTGTGTTAGTACCCTGTTTTGAATGTTCTAACGGAAAGCAACTTTCAAAGAGCACGAGAAAAGTCTTGAGAAAAGCATTATATTTATCGTCTACTGTATCAGCGCTATAAACATCTTGCCACTCTTGTTCCTTGATAAGGCTTACAAAGGTCTCTACAGCAACTGGATCAGCTTTCCTAAACAGCTGATGACTATATTTAACACGTGTTGCAGCACAAAAATCTTTTAGAGTTAAAATTTGTGCATCATGATCTGAAAGGCCATTCACCTTTTTGCTAACAGAATGGCCTTCTAGTAATGAGGAATGAACAAAAATGTTGTCTATGGTTGTTCGACTGTTCCCTTGCACTCTTGTTGGAAAGAATACGGTTTGCATAAGATTATATGAATTAAGGAGGTCTACCAGCATCCTCTTCCTTGCACAATCACTTATACAATTAATATTGAAGTCACCACATATAACTAACTTTTTGTATTTCCTATAAAGTGAACCAAGAACCTCCTCTAGCTTTAGCAAAAATGTTGTGAAATTGGGGTCTGGGGATCTATAAATAACAACAGTTAGAAGTTTAGCTCCATTAAATTTAACCACACCTGCACAACATTCAAACACCTTTTCAGTGCAGTACTTTGAAACATCAATTGACTCAAATGGGATGCCGTTTTTCACATACATGGCTACTCCCCCACACCACAAAGAGCTCCTCGAAAAGCTGCCAGCCAACCTGTATCCTGGTAAAGGAAGCCTATGAATTATCTCCTTATTTAAGAAGTGTTCAGATATACCAATAATTTCAGAGTCAACATCTATAAGCAGTTCACTAACTTTATCTCTAATGCCTTGTATATTTTGATGAAATATACTAATTCCCTCATTACTCGGATACCTAAGCTTTGTCAAAAGTGGTTCCTTTGTTAGAGAGACTTCCCTTAAGCAGGAATACCTATCAGCTGACTTCAATCAAAAAAGGTGCAGCTCTAACACCCACTACTGCAGGAATTTTCCCATGAGTGATCCCACCAAACCCACCTATGCTGTCATCTATAAGCTTTGCCAACCTCCCATTCCCATACCTGTTGAGGTGCAGGTCATGTCTAGTGAAACCTGTCCTGCTGATAGACTCCACCGACACCACTGAAATGTGACCCATGCTTTCTGTCATCAGTGCACCCCCAAGTCTCATGTTGTTATGCCTGACGGCTGTATTAAGGTGAGGCCGATCATGATGCTGAAACAGTTCCACGAAATGCACATCTGTGTTGCCAGTCTGAGTGGCTATCTTTTCCAGGTCACCATCTATGTCATACTCCCCATCCCTATCAATACTATTACCAGCCCCACCCACAATCACTACCTGATCCTCTTTAGTAAAATCCCTACATAACCCCCCTATGTTAACAGTCACCTGAGCCAATCCTGCGTTAGGCTTCACAATGCTGGTGACCTGGACTCACTCCCCAGCACTTCCTGCAACTGCTGGCCTACACCTCTGCCATGAGAACTACCTAACAGCAGAACCTTCTTCTTCCTCTTCGACTTTGCAACTGTTCTAGCTGCCGTAACTACTGAGGTCTGCTGCATACTTCCTACATCTACAGCTACTAGAGATTCCTCTCCACTAGACTCTGACAGTTGGTCATATCTATTGTAAACACCAATAGTAAAACTATCTGAAAATCTTCTTCTCCTAGCAGATCTCTTGCCAACAGCCAGGTCCCATTCCCCAACCCCGTTCTCCCTCCTCATTCTATCTAGCTCCTCCTGTGCGTTTTTCAACTGCACCTGAAGGGCACAGATCTTACGCTCCTGCTCCTCTATCAACTTACTCTTGCTACATAACCTGCAGTTCCAGGAGAGGATCTCACGAGAATGCCCACTGGCTTCCCCACTGCATTCCCCCCACTGAAAATGCTTCGAACAAGTCCCACACCGCACTCCACTACTCACGAACCTACGTCAAAGCCCACACTTCTCACTCATGGTAAAATTTTACTTTTTCTAAGTTCCACTACTACAATAAGAAGATGTTACAAACCTGACTATAATAATCACAAACTTACTCTACAAGGGAAGTAACTACTATTATAAACAGTATTAATAAACAACAAATGTGAATATAAGAAAAGACTAATACAGAAAGAGAATCAAATGTCTAATGACACAGTAACAAAGTTGAAAACAGTTCCCAAAAGGTTCTTCTGAAATTATTTCACCAGAAAGCACAAAAAACTCCGGTTGAAGACTACTACAGTTCCTAAATAAACCACTATACACAAACAATTAATTAGTACTTAGCTTTCGATGCACCGCTACAGCTGCAACTGGTCAGCGCAGAACGTAAACACAGGTAAGAGGTTACGTTGCTCGATACGAAACACTCACAAATATCAGGTCACAACACAAGAAAGGCAGAGGTGAATGAAGAAACCACTAATAAGTCACTTATATAGTAAATATTATCACAAAAACCGTTAAAATATGTATCTGAAATCTAAAAATATATAAAAACTTAGAGAGCGATCTCACACGCAGTCACTCGCTTATGACGTCACACCAAAGATCTCCTCCTACTCCTACTCAACCTCCTCCCAACCCTCGCCAATGGAGGTGATCTCACTGCCACTGCTGCTGGTGGACCCCTCTGAGCCCTTCAGGCAGAGCCAGTGTCATCATGTTGCACGCTTTTGTGTTTCTCAAGGGGCCTCTCTGCGGTGGAGGTCATGTCCCAAGTCTGCTTATATTTGATCTTACATGGCCTTTTCAGGGAGGAAAGATTTAGTATCCCTGTCAGTGGACATCATGAAGGAGGTAGATGTGAGCTAGTGAGGGGAGTGCGGAAAACTGCAATGGTGGGCAAGGTGCACAGGACACAGTATGGGCAAACACGCTGGTGGAGGTGTTTACCTGCGGCAGTAGTCCGGGCAGGCTAGTGCTTAGCAGGCATTCAACTACTGTGGAACTTGCCATGCGCTTCACGCTGTGTGTTGCTGCTGAGTGCTTAGCCATTATCCATCATCACCAGTTGCATGCTGAGCATTCTCAAACTCGTTAGAAAATTTAAAAAGGAAAATGGATACGTTAAAATTAGATGTAATGGGAAGTAGTGAAGGTCAGTGGCACGAGGAACAAGACCTCTGGTCAGGTGAATACAGGATTATAAATACAAAATCAAATAGGGGAAATATAGGAGTTGGTTTAATAACGAACAAAAAAGAAAAATAGGAGCACAAATAAGCTACTATGAACAGCATAGTGAACACTTTATTGTAGCTAAGATAAACACGAAGCCCACGTCTACCACCGTAGTACAAGTTTATGAGCCAACTAACTCTGCAGATGATGAAAGAATTGAGGAAATGTATGATGTGACAAAAGAAACAGGAAAAAGAAGAGAAGGAAAAGTAGCAGGTGAATATGGACCAGGAGTAAGGAATGAAACAGGAAGCCGCCTGGTAGAATTTTGTGCAAGGCATAACCTAATCATAGATAACACTTGGTTTAAGAATCATGAAAGAAGGTTGTATATGTGGAAGAGACCTGGAGACACTGAAAGGTTTCACATAGATTATGTAATGGTGAGACAGAGATTTACGAACCGGGGAATGATTGACAAGAACAGGGGAAAGAAATACAGTAGAAGAAGAATGGGTAGCTTTGAGAGATGAAATAGGGAAGGTAGCAGAGGATCAAGTAAGTAAAAAGATGAGAGCTAGTAGAAATCCTTGGGTAACAGAAGAGATATTGAATTAAATTGATGAAATAAGAATATATAAAAATGCAGTAAAGGAAGCAGGCAAAAAGGAATAGAAACGTCTCAAAAATGAGATCAACGGGAGGTGCAAATGGCTAAGCAGGGATGGCTAGAGAACAAATGTAAGCATGTAGAGGCATATGCCACTAGGGGTAAAACAGATGCTGCCCACAGGAAAATTAAATAGACCTTTGGAGAAAAGAGAACAAACTGTATGAATACCAAGAGCTCAGACAGAAAACCAATCCTAAACAAAGAAGGGAAAGCAGAAAGGTGGAAGGAGTATATAGAGGGTCTATGCAGGGGCGATGTTCTTGAGGACAATATTATGGAAGTGGAAGAGGAGATAGATGAAGATGAAATGGGTGAAATGATACTGCATGAAGAGTTTGACAGAGCACTGAAATACCTAAGTCGAAACAAGGCCCCGGGGGTAGACAATATTCCATTAGAACTACTGACAGCATTGGGAGAGCCAGTCCTGACAAAACTCTACCATCTGGTGAGCAAGATGTATGAGACAGGCGAAATTCCCTCAGACTTCAAGAAGAATATAATAATTCCAATCCCAACGAAATCAGGTGTTGACAGATGTGAAAATTACCGAACCATCAGTTTAATAAGTCACAGCTGCAAAATACAAACACGAATTCTTTACAGACGAATGGAAAAACTGGTAGAAGCCGATCTCAGGGAAGATCAGTTTGGATTCCGTAGAAATGTTGGAACACGTGAGGCAATATTGACCCTACGACTTATCTTAGAAGAAAGATTAAGGAAAGGCAAATCTACGTTTCTATCATTTGTAGACTTAGAGAAAGCTTTTGGCAATATTGATTGGACTACCATCTTTCAAATTCTGAAGGTGGCAGGGTTAAAATACAGGGAGCGAAAAGCTATTTACAATTCGTACAGAAATCAGATGGCAGTTATAAGAGTCGAGGGACATGAAAGGGAAGCAGTGGTTGGGAAGGGAGTGAGACAGGGTTGTAGCCTCTCCCCAATGTTATTCAATCTCTATATTGAGCAAGCAGTGAAGGAAACAAAAGAAAAATTTGGAGTAGGTATTAAAATCCATGGAGAAGAAATAAAAACTTAGAGGTTCGCCGACGACATTGTAATTCTGTCAGAGACAGCAAAGGACTTGGAAGAGCAGTTGAACGGAATGGATAGTGTCTTGAAAGGAGGATATAAGATGAACATCAACAAAAGCAAAACAAGGATAATGGAATGTAGTCGAATTAAATTGGATGATGCTGAGGGAATTAGATTAGGAAATGAGACAAAGTAGTAAAGGAGTTTTGCTATTTGGGGAGCAAAATAACTGATGATAGTCAAAGTAGAGAGGATATAAAATGTAGACTGGCAATGGCAAGGAAAGCATTACTGAAGAAGAGAAATTTGTTGACATCGAGTATAGGTTTAAGTGTCAGGAAGTCGTTTCTGAAAGTATTTGTATGGAGTGTAGCCATGTATGGAAGTGAAACATGGACGATAAATAGTTTGGACAAGAAGAGAATAGAAGCTTTCGAAATGTGGTGCTACAGAAGAATGCTGAAGATTAGATGGGTAGATCACATAACTAATGAGGAAGTATTGAATAGGATTGGGGAGAAGAGAAGTTTGTGGCACAACTTGACTAGAAGAAGGGATCGGTTGGTAGGACATGTTCTGAGGCATCAAGGGATCACCAGTTTAGTATTGGAGGGCAGCGTGGAGGGTAAAAATCATAGAGGGAGACCAAGAGATGAATACACTAAGCAGATTCAGAAGGATGTAGGTTGCAGTAGTTACTCGGAGATGAAGAAGCTTGCACAGGATAGAGTAGCATGGAGAGCTGCATCAAACCAGTCTCAGGAATGAAAATGAAAACCACCACCACCACCACCACCACCACCACAACAACAACAACAACAACAACAACAACTAGTGAAACTGTGTGTGTAAGGTCTCCTGGTGTACAAATCTATAATAAAGTGACACAGAATGTGATTATAATAATCACAAATTTAGTCTGGCCTGATTTCTTGTTTAAGTTTCTCTTTCTCTGTGTGTTGATCTACAGATGCAAGTAACAAGATTACTTCCACCATTTGACAGGCAAATTGGACATGCTATTAAGAGAGTTGATAATGAAAGCATTAGCAATAAAATTATTTTGAACAGTGGTAGCAGATGAATTTTTTTGTCCAATACCTTGTCTGTTATTTTTTTGCACTTAAACTGTAGAACAGTACTAAGGATTAATAATTTTGTTCAGACACGTAATTAATACTGTAAAAAATTCTAGGGCAATCATACTGATGACTACAAAAAAAAGTAAAAGTTGATCACATACGCATCATGAACTGCAGTCATCTGACGATTGACTTATGTGACATGTGGAAAAGTCTGTACTAAGATCAGCAATTTCTTCTCCAGTTGTGTCCTCACATTCTACTGAGTTTAAATCTTTGGTTTTCTCCAGGAACTTTGCAGTTACCTGCCACTTCATTGTGTCCTTGGCTGCTTCAGTTTCCTTCACTGAGAGTACTCTTCTTTCTGACTAATACAGAAAATAATACTCAGTAAGTGAGAGATATAAATATTGATTTAAGAAAATAATAATGGTGCACCATATATTAATTGTTTACCATTTGGTGACAAGTTTGGTGCTTATTTTTTGTTACAAATGGTGAAATTATAACAAATTAGAAACATCACGGACAATTACTTACATGAGGCAGACAGATTTGTCAATGATAACTTGGGCGTAAAGATGATGATTATTGAACAGTTCATTAATGATACTGCTTTTATAGGAATGTGTGGTGTCTGTTCTTGCTTCTGACCTGAAGTGTAATTAAGTATATTAAATAACAATACTAGTAAGATGAGTTACTTTGCTACTGGCATTGAGTGAACTTTGGTAGCACATCCGACCGCTTACACTTCAATGTCTTCCCATTCATATTTGTCAATCCTCGTCCTCACTACAGGCGACTCCCTATCATCCTGGGGTCTGAATGACCTGACTTTCATTTTAACTTTCCCCATTCTACACCTCTGTCTTTGCTGAAGTAGGGATTAATAGTTCCAAAAGCTAGGATAATGACACCACTGTTACTTTCATGTATGTGTCTATCGGCAGTGGTTAATATTTTCCCTCCTAGAGTTAAGTCCTGACCAGCAATTCTGTCTTGCATAAATATTATTATTAGAAATATTCCATTGTATTATTTGAAATTGTCAAAAAATGAAATTTATTTGTTAAGGTATTTGAATGAGAAGCCAACAATTTTCCAACGAATGTTATTTTTGCCCATGTTTTATCTTGTTTAGTGATGCAGGAATTATTTTTTATGTAGATTCAATAAACAAAGCTCTGTCTTCATGGTGCATATAAATGTCCTTATCAAGCTCTGAAATGAATTTTAAATTCCCTTTAATAAAACAAATAATCTACAGATACAGAGGAAAACAGTTATTTCTTACCTGGTTCCCATCCTCAGTGACAACTTTCATTTTATTATGACCTGCTGTTAAATGTATACGTTCATTAATGTGCACATTCGCACCATCTGCAATTAGGTGTATCAGCACTCTAGCTATGTTTCTAGCATCATCAATACCACAGTGAGGCCTTCCTTCAAATCCAATTTCTAGGTGATCAATCATCATCTTCAGGCAATACTGTAACAAATGCAATGATTTGCAGTTTATATATTAACTGATTTTTATGCTTCACGTTACAATTTACGAGGACTGACTGACATACTGGATATATAAGTAAATTTCTTTCCAGTTTTCCTTACAAAAGATTTATGAATGCAGTGGTGTCCTTGATTTATTTTTTAAAAAACGTTTTCAGGATGTCACTGCATCAAGATGTTGGCACATGATTATAGGAACAGTAATCAAGCAAACATTTTTCAGTGCAAAGGCACTTGCTGATCAATGAGTGCCCTCAAACTGAATAGCATCAATCAAGATATTAAAAGTATATTAGTATTGGTTGAAACAGTAATAAATTTCCATTTGTCTGAATATACAGTAATCGCTTTTACAATTCCACACATATTTCTTGTGCTCTCACTGAGCAAAGATTCAAACACAAACTCATCCAAATGTCCATCCAATAGGAACATGGAAACATACATCACAAACTCTATTGAAGCATTCCAAATATAAGGCTTAAGCCAGCAGAGGTAATTTGAATAAACAGCTAGATTGGGCACTCTTTGGTGGATGAGTATCAATAATTTCATAAGTGCCACAGACCAAAAGCAGTTTGCATCCACCTAAGAATATCAAAGTTATGTTTAATATTAATGTTGTGGTGACCACTTTGCCCTTTTTACAGGTTTTAATTTGGACTCCATCACTTCACTCATAACAAACTTGACTTATGCCTACAGATAGGTCAGTATGTAACATCCCATAACAAGTAGTTTGTAAGACATCTGGCTGTTTATCAGCCTCGAATGATATCACTACTTCGCTGTAACCATTATTCACCAATATATCAGTTAGCTATTTGTGGATTCATGGATTCAAACTACAGCACTATTCTGCAGAACTCACTGATAAACAGTTTGTGCTCATATCTTACGAGACACTGAAATGACGGAAAAAACTGAATCCATATTAATATTATAATTGCTGAACTCTGTGTGTGTGTGTGTGTGTGTGTGTGTGTGTGTGTGTGTGTGTGTGTGCGCGCACGCGCGCACATCCTTGTGGGTTTGTGCACATGAGCGTGCACATTATTTTCTCATGACTAAACCACTGAACCAACTTTGATAAAATTTGGTTTGGAGATTGCCTGAATGCTGAGGAAGAACTTAGTGAACTTCAGAAAAAAAAATTGCTCCCTAAGGGGGTGGAGCATCTTTTTTTACCAGTGAACATAACCCACGTTAAAAAATGATTAAATATATTTCATAATGTAGAGCTAATTCAGTAGCACAGTGCATAGATGTATGCTCCTACACACCTGTCAACATGCACTGCTTGACAGCAACAGTGTGTGATGCATCATCATGCATTTATGGTTAGGGATGGGGGGGGGGGGGGGGGGGGGGGAGGTACACATCATGAGCTACACTTACCCAAACAGGCAGACACGTGAGAGAAGTTGATGTTCTTGCACATACAATAGCTTACTTACACACCATCATTCATCATAGCAAAACTACTGACAGGTGAGTGCAGCCATGGGTTACAGCTAGTAATAAAATAAGGAGAACCAATTTTCCATACAGAGAATCATCAGTAGGACTTGAGTTGCACCTATCAATAAATTCAGTGTACCATTTGTATTACGAAAGAATACATCTCCGATATATTACAGTAGAGACTCTTCAAATAAAGAAGGTTTACAATGTCACCCAAAATTGTACTAAATGCTTACACCAAAAATTATTCTGGCAGTTAGTTCAGGAGCACACTCAGAGTGTAAATAATTGCCATAACACATTAAACCTCTTAGAAACAAATAATGCTGAGCAAATATGCATGCTAGTATGTATTTTTCCCATTGTAGCATTGTCAACACAGTCTGGACCTTTTCTTATGAATGTAATGCAAATATTTGGAAGGAGGTGGGCGCGAACACTGTCAACACCATCATGAATCATTCAGCTTACGACTCCACCACTTTTTACAGTAAAAGTAAAGGAAAAAAATCCGAAAGTGTAATAAAAATATGTTCTGCAATAAATGATGTTAACATTTCCGCCTGATTATTTGGGTGTTTATTTCCGAATGTGTGATGAGTTCCGAATAGTTGGTGTGGCAGGTATCTTACAGGGCAGCATTAATTTCTGCTACGGAATCAAGCAGCTATAAAATTCATTTTTTTGGCTTTCCAGCATGCTGGATTAGTAACAGGACAGCAACTTGAGTTAAGCAGTTTGATGCAGAAAACAGCCAAAGTTTCAAAATTCAGTTGCTTTTGTTTAATTGGTGACCGATTTCATGTATCAGAGCCCATTCTCGAATCATCCAAAAAAAGAAAAAGGTGTATTCTGTAATAGCACGCAAATCACATTAATATTGTACATGATTGTGTTTAAGCCATTAGTCAAGTTTACAGAGACCATTCATTGGCAGGACAACTGTTTTGCGTATGCTTGCTGCCAACCCTTGCGAATAAACAATATTTTGCACAATACCAATATCATTGTGGTTTTCAAAGCTGAGTGCATATTTTTCTGCATGTACTAACTTACCAAAATTTTAATTAATATCAATATGATTGATTTCAAATTTTGTTGAAATAAGGTTCGCTTACGCAGCTACCATACAGCTTTCCGCGCATGCACAGAGTTGAAATCGTATATAAGTGATGCCTACTCACACTTTTTGCTACTTGCCACTTGGAGCATGGCTCTTTGGTGTATAAGCAGTGAGAGAAAGCAGCCAGAATCTACCCGGAAAAGCTGCCAGATTCACGCATGTGCATAGCTGTCTGAGTTAGAGTGGGGTACACTTTGTTTTGGTGCATTTTTCAATCATTTCGAAGCTATAGCATTTCCTGCATTCGGATACTCATTTTTACCATCTGTTGTTTTTTTTTTTTTTATAGACTCGGCGACGAACACATGTGCTCTGTGAAAATGCCAAAACCTACAGTAACCACTGCCAAAAGGGTGCAAGAATTTGAAATCGATGGTTTATATGTTTTTGATAAGTTAACAGTGTTTTGTAAATTCTGCAATATCAGAGTTTCTATAGTGAAACATGTGCAGACCGGAAAACATAAGGACGACAAGTTGAAGCAGACCAATTTGCAAATAAAGTGGCAGTCTAAAATTAGCAACAGCTTTGAAATGGCAAAAAAGAAGAGCGATTGTGAATATCTTGGCCCAAAGGACTGTGGAAACATTTTTGAAGGCCAACATTTCACTCCACAAACTGGAGAACGAAGACTTTCGGCACTGGATGAACGAATGCATTGAAGGTGACCAGTGGTGTTACTTTTTTATTTATTTTGTGGCTACAGCTTGCATCAAAATTATTTTGGTAAATCTTCACTTTACATGTACTCTCAATCAGTTCACAATTAAACTATGTACCTCTCATATTTTATAAAAATAAAGGGGGAACTGGGGCAATTAGAACAGAAATTAATGTATATTTTTTAAATACTTGCAAAACTTCAAAACAAAGAAAGTTAGATATTTGAGTTAAAATTTATATTAATGTTTAGACTTTCCCAATTTTCTCATCTTATGTTAGAGGCAAACCATTAATAGTTAAAAAAATAATAATGTTAAGACTGCAACTGTAAGTTCTAATTACCACATCTGGAGGTATTGGAACAGTGTGTCCCACTCCTTCACACTTATAATGAACGAATGTATTGCATGGCTGTTCGGAACGTAACTAACCTCAGCACTACATACCCTGAAATTTTCACCAAAATCTAATTAATGAATCTTAAATAATAGTATTAAATTAGGCACAAGAGCTGATTGTTACAAATCCACAACAACTACTTGGTACCAGAATGAAATTTTCACTCTACAGTGGAGTGGGCGCTGATATGAAACTTCCTGGCAAATTAAAATTGTGTGCTGGACCGAGACTTGAACTCGGGACTTTTGCCTATCATGGGCAAGTGCTCTACCACTTTGAGGTGCTGGTAACATTCCATGTGTTAAAACAATGAGAGACACTATTGTGCCTTCAATACAACAGCAAAGAAAAGCTGAGGTAATGGAACAACTAGCAGCGAAAGATGTTGTTATATTAGCCGACGAGACCACTGACAGAAGAGGCTGTTGTGTTTTTGCTGTTTTGTTGAGAACTATGGAAGCTTGGAATGAACAGAAAGTTTTTGTGGCAAGTGTGACAGTTCTCAATGCAGCGAACTCGACACAATGTGCTCATGCTATTTTGGAGTCTCTTCAAACATATAATATACAGTATGATAATGTTAAAACAGTAGTGAGTGACAGTGCTAAGTATATGAACAAATGTGTTGACTCCTTGAAAACAATAATAGGTGATAATTTAATCCATGTTCAATGCTGGGCACATAAAATTAATTTAATTGCCAACATTTATTCCAAGGAACTTAGTAAGTTAAATACTACAATCAGTTATTTGAAGAGCGCTTTTTAAACACCAGAAAGAGGAAACATTTATATTTGCAGTTTCTTAAAGGAAAAAATTGAATTCCAAAGGTTTTTCCTCTTCCAGTTTTAACACAATAGAACTCTTGGTTCTCCACAGCCATTTACGTAGCAGAATATTTTGAGGTAATGATTGATTTCTTCCGCAGCGATGATATGCGAGAGCTGTCGAATGCAGGCATTGAGTATATTATTTCACTGTCAGATAATGATGTAACAAGGATTCTTGCAGAGGTCATGTTCATTAAAGAACATGCCAGAGACTTGATGAGCATGGCATTCTTCTTAGAGACTCCAAAGTGGCCAACTTCACATGAACTTTATTCAAAGTTGAAGCATCTTGAAGTATGGTTCAGTTTTGTGGGAAAAGGAATATTTGGCAATGAAACCAGTGAGATTTTAAAAACAATAAAGAGGGAAGTGTTTCAGGCAGAAATTAAGGAGGGATTGAAGTGAGCTGGACTGCACCTCCAAACGAGACTGTCGTCTCTCATGGCCACAGATCCAAGTAAATCACTTTTCAAAGCCTTGGATTCTTGTTTTGATCCAAGGACAATAATTCTCAATACTATTAATTCCGAAATAGCCAGTATCTTGCAATCCGTACCTGGGATGACTGTTCTTAGTACTGTAGATACTCTGAAGGGGTATCAATCTCTCCAGAATTTTGTTCAAAACCAAATGTCAATTCAGTTGGGACATGTTGACATAGTGAAATGTCTGCGGGCAACTGCAGTCGACAATCACCAATTTGCATTTGCAGTATTGTAAGCTGTTTGGTTCTCGTGTTCCACTGTTGACAGTGAGAGGCTGTTTTCCAACTATAATGAAGTACTGACAGATAGGTGGCACAATCTCTCTGAAGACAACAATGTTACAATGACAATGCTGTCATTCGAAAAATTGTCTACAGTGTGATGCCTTAGTGATACTGTAGACCTATCTTTGTTAGTTCGTTCTGTTATTCTTCTTTAAAAAAAACTATGCATATTCTCACTTTTTCAAATGTTTACTACTGTATTTACTTGAATCTAAGCCGCACTTTTTTTCGGTTTTTGTAATCCAAAAAACCGCCTGCAGCTTAGAATCGAGTGCAAAGCAAGCGTAAGTTCTGAAAAATGTTGGTAGGTGCCGCCACAACTAACTTCTGCCGTCGAATATATGTAGCGCTACACAGGCATGCTTTGTAGGCACAAAGATAAATACTGGCGCCAAAACCTCTGCGTCAGTAAATAAATTTTTTAAAAAAGGTGGAAGGCGAGCTTTTTTTCTCCGCCCCGAGTTTCGACCACGGCATTTTCATACATTATCTAACGAAGTAAATACAAATTCCGTATTGTTCATCTTCGAATGTAGCAGAATTTCAATGTGCTACGAAACTCCGACTTGCAAGACTGCCTGGGATGTTTGTCAATATGGCCAACTCTACATTCTGAATTTTTTCCTACCTGTGAGAAGAGATGGTTGCTAATAGGAACCTGATGAAATGTGAATCACATGCAGTATTCTCTTCACCATAAGAATAATACGAATATAAACATTTTGCCATGTATTCTTTCGTGTTTGCTGTTATCTCATTTAAATCCTGTCTGCCTAATAAACTACGAAACTAGAGTGAGACAACAGCAAACGCGGAAGAATATACGTATCGTGTCATGTTAGTATTCGTATTATTCTTATGCCTAATAGTGATACAGTCAGAAATGAAGCACGGCAACTGACTAGATTTTTAAATCTAAGATGACTCTAATTTCTGTGCAGAATGTAATGCACTAAAGAGGCGTCTGCAACGATTTTCAAATGGAGAAAAATTTTCGCTAAACTCTCGTTCAGAAAATGTTCTATCACACGCAGTCTATTATTTAGTTCTTGTTGATCATTATCAAAGAAAGCAGCAGTATAAGTAACAACAAATAGCAGTCTCTTGGCATTGTTTCGCTAATGAGACGATTCCTCTCTTTTTTTTTCTTTTTTTTTTTTTTTTTTAATTGTAAGTGGCGTTAGCGCGCACAAAACCAAGCCATGCCGCGAGTGGCGACAGGCCGTAAACACGCACTATCAGAATAGGACACACAGTAATGCATTTTCAGCTTAGAGTGACGTAAACACCTATAACAAAGAAAACGGCACTCATCAGATCAAAGCAAAATAAGCAATCGATTCAAACCAGACGAAGCATGTGAAAAAGGAAGGGTACCCGTATAAATACGGACGGAGCGCCTGACGCATAGCAATGACTACCTGGTAAAGCTTAACTGCTAAGCTTACAACTTGAACCAAACTACTGTAGCTGTATCGTCATTCATTCGACCTAAATTGTGTCTCATATTACAATGAACCAACTTTGTTTCGATTTGGAGGTCCGGCCTAAAACTTTCCTCTCCCCTTGAATTTCGAGTCTCAAATTTCAGGTGCGGGTTAGATTCGGGAATTTTTTTTTCCTTTATTTCGAGTCTCATTTTTCAGGTGCAGCTTAGATTCGAGTGCGGCTTAGATTCAAGTAAGTATGGTAGTTTTTACTTCTCTGATGTGAGGAGGAACTATGCTTCTTTTGTTTGAGGATGGATTTTTGTTTTGTCTGTCTTTACCCTATTTGTCCAGATATTGGTAAAAACAGCTGAAAATACAGTACATAACTGAGCCTTACTACCATTTGTATACATGTGTCAAAAAAAAAAAAGAAGAAGAAGAAGAAGAAGAAGAAGAAGAAGAGACTATGTTAAAGGAAGTATTTTTGTATTAAAAGATTGTGTTAGTGATGGGAAATAGAATTTAAAACTCAAAATTTGTACTGAAACATATCATAAACTTTGTTTCCAAGCAACATGTGAGGGAACATTAAAAAATTAAGAAACTTAAATTTAGTCTTATTTTTAGCCCAAGTTAAATACCTTTTGTAAATGTTTATAAATATTTTGTTACTTATGAAAATTAAAAAATAAACTTTAAGCTTTCTTGGTGATATTCATACAGAAAAATCTCTTGGGGATGTAGCCAAAACATTTTATTTATTAACAATAGCACTGCAGAGGCAAATATTTTTCTTTACATTAAAAGATTTTCTTCTAAGTTTCATTATTGCTATTCCGTAAGAAATTTCAAGTATTTACGAGGGTCACTCCAAAAGAATTGCACACTATTTTTGTAAAAATACAGTTTTCATTCTGCATGTGTGAAAGTTTTACAGTGTGTAGATATATCCTCCCGACTTGTTTTCAAACTTAGTTCAACCTGTTCCCGTGAGTGGCACCATCGCAGCATGTCTTCAAGATGGCTCCTACACTTGACGTTCGTCAGAAGCAATGTCCTGTCATAGAAGTCGTGTGCTGCGAAAACGAGACAGTGGGAAACATCCACAAAAGGTTGAAAAAGGTGTATGGAGATGCTGCTGTCGATCGCAGTACAGTTAGTCGGTGGGCAAGCAGGTTAACTGATGAGAGCGGGCCTGGCAATATTGAGGACTGTCCTCGAGGCGGCAGGCCTCATACTGCACACACTCCAGACAATGTGCAGAGAGTTAACGAATTGGTGATTGCTGACAGACGCATCACAGTGAACGGATTGTCACGCTACAATGGGATAGGGGAAGGAAGTGTTGGCAGAATACTGTAAGTGTTTGGCATTAAAAAAGGTTTGTGCCAGGTGGGTTCCCAGGATGTTGACGGTGGCTCACAAAGAAACAAGAAAAACGATATGCAGCGAACTTTTGGAACAGTAAGAGAATGGTGGAGATGAATTTCTTGGAAGAATTGTGACAGGTGATGAAACATGGCTCCATCATTTTTCACCAGAGACAATCAATGGAGTGGCATCATGAAAATTTATCCACAAAAAAAAAAAAAAGTCAAAACCACACCTTCTGCTGGAAAAGTTATGGCCACAGTCTTTTTTGATTCCGAAGGATTCTTGCTTGTGGACATCATGCCAAGTGGAACCACCATAAATTCTGACACATATGTGACGACACTGAAGAAACTTCAAGCTCGACTGAGTCATAATCGACCACATCGGCAAAAGCAGGATGTTTTGCTGTTGAACGACAATGCACAGCCACATGTCAGACAAAAAACCATGGAAGCGATCACAAAACTCGGATGGACAACACTGAAACACCTGCCTTACAGTCCTGACCTGGCTCCATGTGACTATCATCTCTTTGGGAAACTGAAAGACTCTCTTTGTGGAACAAGGTTTGAAGATGATGACTCCCTTGTGCATGCTGCCAAACAGTGGCTCCAACAGAATTTTACCGTGCGGGTATATAGGCGCTGGTTCCAAGATGGCGTAAAGCAGTTGAAAGGGATGGAAAATATGAGGAGAAATGAAAATATTGTTCCTAAAGGATGTATCAATACACTGTAAAACTTTCAAACATGTAGAATAAAAGATGGATTTTAAAAATAATAGTGCGCATTTCTTTTGGAGTGACCCTCGTAATATAAATATTTAAGTCGGTGAGACAAATTGCCGAGTGTCAAAAACAGATTGAAGACCTAAAAAAGGGGAGTTTTGTATATTTTTTTAATCTGCTGGATACAACAATGATAAATAATTTTTTTAAAGTATTTAAAATACATGTATCACTCCACACCATTCTGGCCAAGCGCAGCAACAGTATATAAATGTTAAAAATTGAGATAATAGTCTCTGTTGAAGATACTTTATTGATGACGCGTTTCATGCTTCTGGCGCATCTTCAGATCATTCTTGAGCCTCAGAAACTGGTTTCTGTGGTCTTCGCATCTCAAGAACGATATGAAGAAGTGCGAAGCATGTCATCAATAAAATATCTGCAACATACTGTTATTTTCATTTTTACCTTCGGTATTTGTTTTTAAATAATTACTTATGTCAAAATTTTTTGTTAAAATAATTTTTCTCTACACTTGTCTCATTTTTGACCCACCCTATCTTCCATTTTCAACATAGCATTGAAAAATGGTCAAATATCACAAAATAGATAATTATATAATAGAGGGAAACATTCCACTATGGGTTGCGAAAGCTTGAAATTTGTTTGTGTGTTTTTTATTGTGTCTATCTACCAGCGCTTTCTCGTTTGGTAAGTTACAGCATCTTTGTTTTTTATATATAAAATAGATAATTAATAATAAAAGTAGCTTTCCAGAAAATAATACCAATAAATAACACCGAAAAGTGCAAAAAATAACACATTGATTTAGGCCATAAAATAACACCAATTTTTTCCTGTCCCTACCAATACTGTACAATGATAAGGGAGTTTTTGTGGCCTCATTTGGATGGAATGGACATTGAAGAGCTGTGGTTTCAACAGGATGGTGCCACCTGCAAAACTTCCTGTGAAACAATTCAGTTGCTCCACGAGCAGTTCCCTGATTGCCTCATTTCACAAAATGCTGATCATCAATGGCAACCAAGGTTAATGTAACTTAACTCCTTGTGACTTTTTTCTTTGGGGTCATCTTAAGTCGATGTTGTATGCCAATAAACCCCAAAATATCCATGACCTGAAGGAGAAAATCTGATGAGTTGTCAGTGAACTTGTCGTGTAGGCAGAGTGAATTTCATGGATCAATTTCTTGCAGGCCACTGCAGTAGAGGTGGTCTTTAGTACAGACTTCAACTCGTATCTCAAAATCTGTCAGAAAATCGACAGAGATTCTGGTCATACGTAAAGCATACCAGCAGCAAGACACAATATCTTCAATGTACAATAGCAACAGTAATGTTATCGATGAAAGCTCCACTAGATCAGAGTTACTAATCAAGGTTTTACAAAATTCCTTCACCAACAAAAACGCAGTAAATATTTCAAAAATCAAATCAAGAACAATTACAAATATGAGTAGTTTGAAAGCAGGTATCTTCAGTGTAGTGAAGCAATTTAGGTCATTAATAAAGGCAATCAGTTTAATAAGCCACAGCTGCAAAATACTAACACGAATTCTTTACAGACGAATGGAAAAACTAGTAGAAGCCGACCTCGGGGAAGATCAGTTTGGATTCCGTAGAAACACTGGAACACGTGTGGCAATACTGACCTTACGACTTATCTTAGAAGAAAGATTAAGGAAAGGCAAACCTACGTTTCTAGCATTTGTAGACTTAGAGAAAGCGTTTGACAATGTTGACTGGAATACTCTCTTTCAAATTCTAAAGGTGGCAGGGGTAAAATACAGGGAGCGAAAGGCTATTTACAATTTGTACAGAAACCAGATGGCAGTTATAAGAGTTGAGGGACATGAAATAGAAGCAGTGGTTGGGAAGGGAGTAAGACAGGGTTGTAGCCTCTCCCCGATGTTATTCAATCTGTATATTGAGCAAGCAGTAAAGGAAACAAAAGAAAAATTCGGAGTAGGTATTAAAATCCATGGAGAAGAAATAAAAACTTTGAGGTTCGCCGATGACATTGTAATTCTGACAGAGACAGCAAAGGACTTGGAAGAGCAGTTGAATGGAATGGACAGTGTCTTGAAAGGAGGATATAAGATGAACATCAAGAAAAGCAAAACGAGGATAATGGAATGTAGTTGAATTAAGTCGGGTGACGCTGAGGGAATTAGATTAGGAAGTGAGACACTTGCAGTAGTAAAGGAGTTTTGCTATTTGGGGAGCAAAATAACTGATGATGGTCGAAGTAGAGAGCATATAAAATGTAGACTGGCAATGGCAAGGAAAGCGTTTCTGAAGAAGAGAAATTTGTTAACATCGAGTATAGATTTAAGTGTCAGGAAGTCATTTTTGAAAGTATTTGTATGGAGTGTGGCCATGTATGGAAGTGAAACATGGACGATAAATAGTTTGGACAAGAAGTGAATAGAAGCTTTCGAAATGTGGTGCTACAGAAGAATGCTGAAGATTAGATGGTTAGATCACATAACTAATGAGGAAGTATGGAATAGGATTGGGGAGAAGAGAAGTTTGTGGCACAACTTGAGCAGAAGAAGGGATCGGTTGGTAGGACATGTTCTGAGGCATCAAGGGATCACCAATATAGTATTGGAGGGCAGTGTGGAGGGTAAAAATCGTAGAGGGAGACCAAGAGATGAATACACTAAGCAGATTCAGAAGGATGTAGGTTGCAGTAGGTACCGGGAGATGAAGAGGCTTGCACAGGATAGAGTAGCATGGAGAGCTGCATCAAACCAGTCTCAGGACTGAAGACCACAACAACAACAACAACAAAGGCAAGTCTTCCAGTCTAGACTGTATACCAAATTTGCAGTAAAATTTTGGAACATATACTGTGTTCTAACATTATGAAATACTTCAAACAGAGTGGTCTATTGAAACCGTCAGCACAGATTCAGAAAATGTTGGTCTTGTCAAACGCAACTAGCTCTTTATTCACATGAAGTAATGAGTGGTACCGAAAGGGGATCTCAAATTGATTCTGCATTTCTAGATTTTCAAAAGGCTTTTGACACCATTCCTCACAACAGCTTCTAACCAAGTTGCACACCTATGGCGTACTGTCACAGTTGTGTGACTAGATTCATGATTTCCTGCCAGAAAAGTTACAATTCGTAGTATGTGATGGAGTGTCATCGTATAAAGCAGAACTGCTGTTCCTAATCTACATAGACGGTTTAGGATGCAATGCGAGCAGCTCTTTTATACTGTTTACAGATGATGCTATTATGTTACTATATACTAAATTCGTCAGAATACCAACCAAACAAATTGCAAAATGAATTAAAAAAGGTATCTGTATGGCGCAGAAAATGACAAATGACTCCAAACAACAAAAAGTGCGAGTTCCTCCACATGTATACTAACTAAAAGAGGTTCATTAAATTTTGGTTACATGATAAATCACACAAATCTAAAGGTTGTCGATTCAACTAAATACCTAGGGTTTACAATTACAAACATGTTGGAACCATGTCACAGAAAATGTTGTGGGGAAGGAGAACAAAAAAACTGTGTTTTACTAGCAAAATACTTAGCAACAAATCTAATAGAGAGACTGCCTACACTATGTTTGATGTGGTCTTCTGGAATATTGCAATGCTGTATTGGATTCTTAACCCCATAGTACTGATGGAGGACATCAGAACATTCCAAAGAAGGGCAGCTCATTTTGTATTATCACAAAATAGGGGGGTTGTATTATCACAAAATAGGGGGGAGAGTGCCACAAATACAATACGCAAGTTAGGATGGCAACCATTACAACTAAAGGATTTTTCATTGCAGCAAGAACTTTTCACAAAATTTCAATCTCCAACTTTCCCTGCAAAAATATTTTGTTGACTTCCACCTACACGGGAGGAATGACCATTGTAATAAAATAGTTGAAATCAGAGCTCACATGGGAAGACCTAGGTGGTAATTTTTCCCAAGTGCTATTGAAGAGTGAAACAGTAGAGAAATAGTCTCAATGAACCCTCTGCCAAGCACTTAAGTGTGAAGTGCAAAGTAGTCATGCAGATGAAGATGTGGGTGTCACTCTATCCAATGCAGAACAGATGCCTCAGTGACTGGATCTAAGTCAATATATGTTTGACAGATTTAATTTAAGAACTTAATGAAACTACACTTTTAATTATAGTGTTATGTAAGTATCTTAACTCTGAGTTTAGGACATTTCTGTTCAACCTACAGAGTGTTTTTGGTTTATTTTATAGAAAGTACCAAACATTAGTTGTATGTGATGTCTTCAATATTAATTTTACAGCTTTATAACTGATTGTGCAAGAAAAGTATGTTGGAAGATTTCCTAAATTCTTTCCACATAGAATGAAGGGGAACAGTAGCAAAACAGTACACAACATTTTTGTTTGTTCTTTATAACTAGTGGGGGCATTCTGTTAGTAAAAGTGTAAATGGCCTTTCGTACCATGACACACAAATTTTCACTAAAAGGGATTTGTGCACACAGTACACAAACACATGTTAAATATAATTACAAATTGTTTAGAAATTTTATCCCAGTGATAACAGAGACTTTTTGAACCTCATTAAAGAACAAGAGTGGCAGGATGTTTATAGCATAGATAATGTAGACCAGCGGTTCTCAAACTTTTTTTGGTGATAGAACCCTTTTGAAATACAAAATATTTTACAGAGACCTAAATAAACAACAGCTGGTTTTAGGTTCATTCCTTGATTATAATCATTTAATGAAAATCATACAAAAATAGGTACATTATACACCACTGGCTTCTACAACGATATACAAAAACAACACACAATAATACAAAACACAGAAATAACACTGTATTGGCTCCGCAGTAAATTGATAACATTGTTTTCAATTAATGGGAGATGTGAAGTTGTTCTTTATTTTTGACCAATTGTTTAATGTCAGATCTGAAAGAAGAGAGTTGAAGATGCATGTCAGGTTCACCGTCCAGTGTACAGCGGGTATTTTCTTTGTAGCTGCATATGCTAAACATCCTGCTTCACACAAGTACGTTTTGGGTATAGGAGAAGATAACTCAGAGCTTGTATGCCACAGTGTAAATATTCATCACAAACCCTGCACCCAAAATCATCAAGTGACATTTTGAAAAATGATTCCATGCTTGAATCTGGTGTCATTTCCAAAGAGATTTTGTTTGACATATCTTCTGGCTTCTGGAAATATAGTACCCAAGGATTCTGAATAAACAAATTAATTTTTCCTTTTGTAGTCTGATCCTCAGGAAAATATATCTCTTAAGATGCACGTACATTGTGGATACATTGGACCAATTCTTCAAATATTTCATTTGGTAATTCTGCTATCTCACCAATGAACACTTGCCAATACAAACAATCCACAAATGTATTTTTAAGGCATTTCTTTTGTTAAGAGTATTGTCTGTTTTCCTTTAAAGATAGATTTAATTCAAACAATGGAAAGTCCAGGATAGAATAATGATGATATCATGAATAGGATAGACTGCTTCTCACCATGCAGAGGACATGATGAGCTGTAAAAAGGTAAAACAAAAAGGCTGCTATACATTTAAGCTTTCGGCCAAAAAGCCTTTGAAAGTGATGGGTAAACCATAGGAAAGAAGAAAAAGAAAATGACGAATTGACACTGAGTAAAGTAATGCATTAGAGAAAGGAAAACAGTACTGGGTTCTGGGTTTCATTCATTAATCTTTACAAATATATTTGGCAAAAATGGTAGTCTGAACAACTAAGTCACATCCCTCAAACTGTCTTTTAATTTAAAAGAAACATCAGTCAGCTTGTAATTCAGCTCTCACTTCGAATAATCCTGTTAAGGTCTTGCCCTGAGGTAACCAACTAACATTGGTAACCAACTAACATTGGTAACCAACTAACATTGGTAACCAACTAACATTGGTATGGAGCAGTAGTGTTTCAAGTCTGCTCCCGTCATCATTACAGTTGAGATGGTTTATTTAAAAAATAAAAAAAAATAAAAAACTGTTAATCATGTTAAAAAAATTCTTTCCTGGTAGTGTTAGTTGGCAGTGATCTACACAAAAGCGACACTTCTTTGAGAGAACATTTATAATGGATATCATACAATTGGCATCAAGACGGCCAGTCCAACATCATGTGACCCACCCATTTGCAAAACAAATTTGTTGGTTGACGGTGACCAATTATTCCTTTTTCGATTTAGCCTGCAAAATTGTTAATTTGATGCAAAATTGTCATTAGAATGTGGCATTGGAGAAAGATGCTTTTCAGATTTGTCATCGAGCACACACTGTGTTATCTGCCACATATGGTTTTATTTAATTCTCAGTGACAGTGTGCACTCAGCCATTTGTGCAGTGTGACAGCTGACCAAATATGATGCCTCTATGGATTTTTCATTCACTGTTTGGATCACAAACTTCAGAGGTGTTTGACTTCTTAATAACTGTCCTTTCGTATGTATAAAAAATTCTTCATTCTTCTCTTTGAAATTGGGCTGTATAGTTTCTAAATGTCTGCACAACTTATCAGGTGTCATAGAACTACTTGAAAGTAGCTTGTTACATAATATGCACAGAGGTGAGCCATTATAATCAACACATCCGAGAATGATGTAAGATTTGTCATACTTTCTTCTATTCACCTTCAGAGAGTCATTAGATATCTTACTGCTTGAAACCATGGAGCTTGAAATCATTACATCATCTTCTTGGATATCATAGTCAAGATTGGAAATCTTTGAGGGTGATGCCACATCTTCTGGGCAAACCATCTTTGAACTTCCGATGCAAGAGTTTGTTACAATGTCTTTAAGCCAGCACTCCAGTCCATCTTTTCAAATCAACAGTTCAATTTTACAATATGTCGGTTACAGAATAACATTGCCACAAGGTATTCAATAAGAAACACAAATCAAATATACTGCGGTCCAAGAACAGTGGGCTGATTCGCCGAGCCAAATTAGACCACACAATGCAATTGCAAACTAGAGTAGGAACTGTACTCTGTGATGTGCAGCATGGTGTATATATATATATCCCCAGACAGTGAAGCATAGACAGCAAAGTGACAAAATCTTTCAAGGCGGTTCAAGGTGTTTGAGGATGAGAGAGAGATGGAGCGAGTATAGTGGAATATCTGCATACGCGAAACACAAAGTTTGGTTTCACAAGAGGTTTAACAACCAAAAATGCTATTTTGGACCACTGTAGAATAAGAGGAGTAGCTCACAACTGGTTCCTCCCACACTGTAAGAACAGACAGCAAAAGGTCATTCTCCACAGTAATGAGAATGGGTCTGAGGTGGCGTCTGACAGGATCACGGTTACCATATTTACTCGAATCTAAGCCGCACTCGAATCTAAGCCGCACCTGAAAAATGAGACTCGAAATAAAGGGAAAAAAAATTCCCGAATCTAAGCCGTACCTGAAATCTGAGACTCGAAATTCAAGGGGAGAGAAAAGTTTTAGGCCGCACCTCCAAATCGAAACAAAGTTGGTCCATTCTAATATGAGACACAATTTTGGTATAATGAATGACGATACAGCTACAGTAGTTTGGTTCGAGTCGTAAGTTTAGCAGTTAAGCTTTACCACTTAGCCATTGCTATGCGTCAGGCGCTCCATCCGTATTTATACGGGTACCCTTCCTTTTTCACGTGTTTCGTCTGGTTTGGACCGATTGCTTATTTTGCTTTGATCTGATAAGTGCCGTTTTCTTTGTTATAGGTGTTTACGTCACTCTAAGCTGAAAATGCATTTCTGTGCTGTGTCATACATTGTTTGTCGCATTCTGATAGTGCGTGTTTACGGCCTGTCGCCACTCGCGGCATGGCTTGCTTTTGTGCGCGCTACCGCCGCTTACAATTAAAAAACAAGAGAGGAATTGTCTCATTAGCAAAACAATGGCAAGAGACTGCTATTTGTTGTTACTTACACTGCTGCTTTCTTTGATAATGATCAACAAGAACCAAATAATAGACTGCGTATGATAGAACATGTTCTGAACGAGAGTTAGGCGAAAATTTTTCCCCGTTTGAAAATCTTTGCGGCCGCTTCTTTAGTATGTCAAATTCTGCTCAGAAATTACAGTCGTCTTAGATTTAAAAATCTAGTCAGTTGCCGTGATTCATTTCTGCCTGTATCACTATTAGGCATAAGAACAATATATAAACATGACACGATACGTATATTCTTCCGCGTTTGCTGTTGTCTCACTCTAGTTTCGTAGTTTTTATTAGGGAGACAGAATTTAATTGAGATAGCAGCAAACACGAAAGAATACGTGGCAAAATGTTTATATTCGTATTATTCTTATGGTGAAGAGAATACTGCATGTGATTCACAATTCATAAAAGTTCCTATTAGCAACCATCTCTTCTCACAGGTTGGAAAAAATTCAGAATGTAGAGTTGGCCATATTGACAAACATCTCAAACAGTCTTGCCAGTCGGATTTTCGTAGTACATTGAAATTCTGCTACATTCGAAGATGAACAATTCGGAATTTGTATTATTTCGTTGGATAATGTATGAAAATGCAGTGGTCGAAACTCGGGGCGGAGAAAAAAAGCTCGTCTTCCATCTTTTTTTTCTTTAAATTTATTTACTGACGCATTGGTTTTGGCGCCAGTATTTATCTTTGTGCCTACAAAGCATGCCTGTGTAGCGCTACATATATTCGACGGCAGAAGTTAGTTGTGGTGGCAGCTACCAACATTTTTCAGAACTTCCGCTTGCTTTGCACTCGATTCTAAGCCGCAGGCTGTATTTTGGATTACAAAAACCGGAAAAAAAGTGCGGCTTAGATTCGAGTAAATATGGTAAGTGGGTGGTGCCTTGGGATAGTCATGCTGGAACCACTACTGTTTCTTGTACACATTAATATGCCTTCTGATATGACAGGTGATTCTAAAATATTTCTGTTTGGTGATGACACTAGCTTGGTAGTGCAGGACATTGAGTGCAGCACAGGCAATGTGTCAAATGGTGCAGTTCAAGATATAACTTTATAACTTATGGAAAATAAATTTGTGCTAAATCATAGTGAGGCTTGGTTTTTAGTTTCCAACCCACAATTCAACTAAAATTGACATTTCGATTACACAGAATGGGTATAAGATTAGTGAGTCTGGATAATTCAAATTCCTAGGTGTTCAGATAGATGGTAAGCTGTCATTGTAAGCTTATGTTCAGGATCTTTCTCACAAACTGAATGTTGCTATATTCACCACTAACACAATATCTGCAATAAGTGACAGCCCAACACAGAAATTAGTCTACTTTGCTTATTTTTATCCACTTATGACATACGGGGTAACTCTTCCCATTCCCAAAGGGTATTTTTTACTCAGAAACAGGCAGTTCGAAAAATATGTAGCATAATTTTATGAACCTATTGTCGCATCTCATTCAGGAGTCTGGGATTTTTCTGACATCGGCCTCTTAATATACATCTCATTTAATGTCATTTGTTGTTAACAATATGAGCTTATTACCATGACATAACCCCTTTCACTTAGTTAATACTATGCAGAAATTCAATCTGCACTTGGACTGCAAATCCCTGACTTGTGCAAAAGGGCATGCTGTATTCTACTGCATCCATTTTCAATAAGCTACTACAAGAACTGAAAAATCTTAGCAGTAACCCACACACTTTGAAGTCCAAATAGCAGAATTTCCTCATTGCTCACCCCTATTCTGTCAGTGTGTTCCTGGAAAAAATTAAGTTGATTCCTGTGTTGTATTGTTGATTGTGCTAATATATGCTCACAGCTTGATGTCTGCATAGGAGTCATGTACATCTTATTTTATCTACTATTTCCTCACTTTAATTTCATGTACTGACTCGTTCCATGACAGGGAGATTTGCTCCTACAGAAGGACATGAATAAAGAGGGAGTTCATTCTCAATATCAACCCTGAAGGTGTGGATGCACCAAATTCATCACTACATCTATTACATTGGAGAATTTAATCTCACAGCACCACTGGAGAGAGGCTGCAGAGTTGAGTTTAGATATTCAATCAGTCTTTCGAACAGGGATGCTTTCCCTATGTTTTGAAGTATGACGAAGTCGGACCTCTGTTCAAGAAAGGGCCAAGGGAAGACATGTAAACTATCAGCCTATTTCTATTCTTCCAGTCCTATCAAAAGTGTTAGAGAAAGAACCTGCAAACCAGATCAAAAACTTTATTTTAAAAAAATGATATTATTATAAGTAACCAATTTGGATTTCAACCAGGAAAAAACACTCTGGATGCAGTGAATAACTATTGAAAAGATAGGCAAATCATTGGATCAGAGGGGTAAAGTTGCAGGTATCTTCTGTAATCTCATAAAAGCATTTGACTCCGTGAACCAGGACTTGCTTATCTACAAATTAGACAAAAAGGGATTAAGGACAATGCTCTAAACTGGCTAACATCATACTTACAAACAGAAAACAAATTATAATTAACACTTCAGAGGCTGTGAACTATTATTCTAAATGGAGTACAGTATCACAAGGTGTGCCTCAAGGCTCCATTTTGGAGCCAATCCTTTTCCTATTCTACATAAATGACTTACCCATAAATGCAAATTCCCCATCAGTTCTGTTTGCAAATATTACTTCTGTTTTAACTGAAGATTAAAAAAAAAAAATCCGAGCTCTGTCATAAGCACACTGGTTCCAATTAAATGGGTTGAAACTGAACATTGCAAAAATCCATATGGTACATTTCAAAACCAAACATTTGAAATGTGTGGAACTTAGAATACAACACAACAATCAACCTATGAAAGAAGTTGACACAGTCAAATATCTGGGACTAAATGTGGACAAGAACTTCAGCTGGAATACGCATTTTGACTTCCTATCAAATAAACTAAGCAGTTTTGCATTTGCAATGCAAATAATAGCAAATTCCACTGACCTGAGTACAAGAAAAATTGCTTATCATAGTTATTTCGAATCTGTCATTAGATATGGGATAATTTTCTGGGTAGGTTCAAGTAGTGTATCTTGAACACTGAAACTACAAAAGAAAATTGTCTGATACATGTGTACTGCACAGCAAACAGTCTTGTCACCCATTATTTCTTAAACTGCAAATCCTAACTGTTCCCTCCACATACATTTATGAAATTATAATCTTCCTTCATGGCACACAAAAATTATTCGAGGAGAATCATTTTAACCAAACATATAACACAAAAAATAAAAATAATTTTATGCTACCCACACACCAGTTGAAATTATATGCAATGACTCCACAGTATATGGAGATGACAATATACAAGTTAATGAGCAAAAACATATTTAATATGAAGCCAAAAATTTTAAAAATAAGGCTACAGCAGATTCTGTGGGAGAAATGCTAATACTGAATAGAAGAATTCACAGAGGACGAAATGGTAATTTGAGCAAGGGGTAATTAAGTGTCAGATTTTATTGTATGCATGTATAACAAAATTGTGTTATTATTATGACGCTGTCTGTTAACATAAACTATTCTCTGTATGTGGTGAAATTTTACCACAATTTGACGTGTCTCCTGTAACTGAACATGATTTAGATTATGCACATTACGAGACAAATAAACGACAATTCACAAAAAAGGGATGAGAAAAAGCCCATGGCAAGCTGGAGCTTCTAGTTTCGGATCTTGTAATTGGTAGTACACTGGCAGTGAAATGTCGTGATCTGGATTTGAGTTAAAGTCAAGTACACAATTTTAAATTGTCACATTAACTCACAACAATGTATACTGCACAGTAAGTATGAGAATGGAAGTGGACACATATTCAATACTGCAATTGATAGCAAAAAGTGCCTGTATCAATTTCACACAGAGATTAGTTTAGCACCCAGCACATTGATGTCCCTCGATGAGTGCCACCAACAGAAGTAAAGAGAGTAAGTGGTGAGGGAAAAATAATCATGAGCACCTTTTTTCATCCAGAATAGTCACAGAATTACAATCACATATAAGGAATGTAGCCCAGTAACCACATATTGTATGTTAGAATATGTCTTTCTATGCTTTCCAAACCAACTCAAAGCAACACCTGATGGACTTGCAATCCCACCGCCCCACTACAACAAGTCAGTTGCTGACAGAGAGAGCAAAACTTCACAGTTCTTGAGGAGTTTCAAATCAAGACACTTCTGCAGTAAACTTACAGTTCAAACACACAATATCACACTCTATCCCCAGGAACATCTAGGTCCATTTATAAAGTGTTCTTCACTAAACTTTCCACAGAGGATTATCATAAGAGTTTTACCAAAATACTTATGAGGATGCACTGGTCTAGGCAACTTCTCGAAAACCATCTTGAGAAACTGAACGTAAGTTATCAGTAAAAGAGAAATTTGTACTACTTATACAAAACTATCATAGTAACCCTAACATTCGTTCAAAGATGTCATTACATACACGCTCTAGCACAGATTGGACAAGGAGAAGATACCAAAAGCCCTTATTTACTGATCAGTCGGACATCTGCTCAACTGATAAAGGAAACAATAGACAATCAAAATCAGAAAAGCAGGACAGTGATTTGGAACCAACTCTTCTTGAATATGAGTCCAGTGTATTCACTACCATCTGGAAGGTTGCACGAATGTTGTCATACATTTTTTGCATCCATACATAGCACCCTGAAATTTGTGTCCATGCTCTTGAAAATGCAATGTGCTTCCGCGATTTAAAACAAAGATACTTTTGTCAAAATGTCATAAGATCCCTGAGTTCCTTTTAACTAATTCTGCAAAACATAGAGTACAACAATGTGGTTCTTCAACTTCTCCCAGTGTAATTCGTGACGAAATAATTCACGGGTAAATGCCCGGATGTTAGTTTCCAATGGGCACAATATTTTGGCATGCTACCACATTGCCATCATCAGATGTACTAACAAACTCATTGCATAAGAGCTAGTGCAGTGTGTGTTTAGTCAGCACCCAGTTGCAGATGTGCACCTAGTATCTTCTCAT
Organism: Schistocerca americana; assembly: GCF_021461395.2. Classification (NCBI taxonomy): domain Eukaryota; kingdom Metazoa; phylum Arthropoda; class Insecta; order Orthoptera; family Acrididae; genus Schistocerca; species Schistocerca americana. Next base: position 743,238,931 of record NC_060122.1, on the reverse strand, counting down.
CTCCTTCCCCCTTCTCCTGCCGACATCCTGCTCTGTCCGTGGATCGCCTTCAGGGCCCATGCTGTCAGCGTCTCAGTTGTTGCTCCACCTGCACAAGTTAGTTTGTTGTGGGATGTCTCCTTCCTCTTATTAATTGGACTAAGTGTGGTAGCCACCATTATTATTGATAAGTGGTTCTTTTGCACAAATTGAGAGAGGAACTTAATTGATGCAGTTCCAGAACTTACACGCCTGTGACAGAAACTCTGTATGGTCATACTCCAGTCCTTGGAATTCTGATAAGCAACGTTCTACGAGGCCAAACATTTTAAGGTGCTGCGGCCTCATGTGTTGTTGATGTTCTCAGCAACTATCTTCAGCATTACACAGTCTCTGACTCAAGTATGTCATGTCACATTGGCAGCAGATCTGATAGGCACTAGACTTCTATAGTCTGAGGTAGTCCTTGACACTACCAAATACATTCAGAAAGATTGAGGGGGGAGGGTGGGGGAGGAGGAGGAGAGGGGGGGGGGGATCTTTACACCCCACTCTTAGTAGCAATGATGCACTGACGAACTCACTCACCAAATCCCTAAAGATATGACGAGCGCTGTCAGAAGACGTCAATTTCTTATTCGTAGCTCCATGAATTTTGTTGGGCATCTTAACAAGTTTAAAGCTTCGTGATTCTGAGATCCTTGTGTGCTTCAACATTGTCTCTCTTTTCACCTGCATATCATTACAAGAATCCTTGTCGCTTATTGGCCAGAAATTTGACATAGAGACTACTAACCTTTCTAGGCTTTCTTGATGTTGATATACTTTCTTTCTGGCAGTGGTTACTATGAGCAGATGGAAGGAGTAACCATGGGCAGTCCACTCTCAGCAGTTATTTCCAACATGCATGTGAAACATTTCAACAAAGAAGTTCTAGGATCAGACCTAACTTTCTTTTCCGGTATGTCAATGACACCGTCATATGGCCACATGAATGATTTCCTCAGACATTTCGATTCCATACACCAGAATATCAATTTTTCCAAAGAAGTTGAAATTTGGAGTGTCTCCTTTCTGTATGTCCTGGTAAAAAGAAGAGCAGATGGGACACTGGGCCACAGGATCTACTGTAAGAAGACACACACCAACCTATACTTACAAGCACACAAATGCCACCACTTGGCACAAACAAATGGGACATTCTAAACATTAGGTAATAGGGTTCGACAAGACAGTCTCAACAACGAGAGTCTCAACAACAGTGAGAGTCTCAACAACAGTGAGAGTCTCAACAACAGTGAGAGTCTCAACAACAGTGAGAGTCTCAACCAAGAACGTGAACAACGAATACGGGGTTTTGGAAGAATGGCTCCACAGAGAGGCCAATCCGATGAGCACTAGATCCCACACTGACTGTACAACTGGTGGAAATTGAAGACCAATCTTATGATGATGTGGCCATTGTGTTTATTCCATTTTGTTGCACATTATCTGAAAAGATAGGACGAGTTCTCTGGAAACACCAAGTGAATGCGGTCTTCTGCCCATGAGCTAAAACAAAGGCACTGCTTGCCAGGGTCAATGACAGCCTTGGAATGTGAAAGTCCATGGTCTATCAGAACCCCTGTCAATGTGGCATGACATGCAGGAGTCAGACAGTGTATATTGTCAAAGATTGTTGTCGAGGACACCAGCAACACACCAGAGTCCAGCAAGCTGACAAGCTGGCAGACACGGAACATTGTCTTTGAGAATCACATGGAATGGAGTACAACCATACTAAGATTCTGACACAGATGTCTAACTTCTGGGACTATGTCATTAAAGAATCTATTGAGATTTGAGTAAGAGAGCTGTTTATCAATCGTGACAGTGGTTACATCCTTAATGGGGCTTGAGAGCTTGCACTCAGTCAGATTAAGACGTGGAAGGAAATATCCCACAACAAAGTGATTTAGGGGACAGGCAGAGCAACAGCTGAGATGCCAACAGTACACATCCCTAGGTGCAAACCACAGACAGATTGAAATGTCAGCAGGATGTGATGCTGGATGTGCACCGGTGCCTAGGTGTGGACTGCATATGGAGCACGAGGTTGGAGGGAAGAGGCAGGGTAGGTTAGGGGCAAAAGCCCTACACCAGCTCCTAGGCAATCAGATCACCAGTGCAGTTCATGATGGAAATGTGATCACTTGTCGAAATATGGTGTCCATTGGACACGGGCTTCCAGCCGTTCATCTGTGAACAGTTTCGTCATGGAGTACATCATCAGCGAGAGTGCAGTATACGAATTTTGGAAACTGTCCCGTCATCATCATAAATGGTGCTTCATGACATTATGCACAGTTTTACTCAGGGGGATAACACACTTAGCAGAAAGTCTTACACAACTAAATCCACGACTTCAGAAAAGTAACCAGCTGGCTCCTGGTAGACTCAATAACACAGGCAGTCACTGAGGTATACAAATCACAGGAAAACAAGACACATACTCATGGCCACACATTAAGATCCTGTATTATCCCCATGTACAGTTGCCCATAGGGGTTTTAAAGATGAGGTTTTTTATTCACATCACTAAACACGCGTAAAATATTTGTACACACAACAGACTTGAATTATGCAACTAGCTATTGAAACACTGTTTAACCAGTGATATTTTCTAATTAACGTTCTTCCGACTGATGACGTTACATTTAACAGGGAAGGTATCTTAAACATGCACAACACACATCACTGGATATCAAAAGATCCTTGTTTCATAAGTGAATGGAGATTTCAAATCCTATTGTCTATTTATAATTTAGGTTGGAATTTGAATGATCTACTAAAAGATCCACATTTGTTTTGAAAGAAATTGGATTCTTTTTGTTTTCATCTTACACGTTCTCTCAGTTTTGTTAGAAGTCATCACTCTGCAAGCAGTTCAATGCATGTGGATTCAAATGGATGTGCAACAGTACACTGTGAATCTGCTGTGCAATTTTATTTAAATAAAGATTAGCAAGATCAAGGGAGTGATTGTGAAGGTCTCATTCAGTGACCAGTAAAGTTTCCATATTTGAATTCCATGGATTTCTCTCCATGAGACCACACGAGGCACTAAGGTATACCAAAAACAAACCATACACTATGTTTAAGCTGACAGTACTCCTCCATGCAGCCATGATTATCTCTTATGCTGATACGAGGCAAAAAGTTAAAATGTTCACAAGTATATGACTAAGCAGTAAAGGATATAATGCCAACAACAGAAATAATTGTGAACAGTCATGGTGAATTACATGCAAGTTGTACATTGTAAATTAATATTTTTCACTGTAGCAAGTTAAGGTTACTGTTATGGTTGTAATAATATTGAACTTTGCATTGTGGCATACCTTTACGTGTTATTACTATAGTGTAACAGACAATAACATAAAAGTTCAAAAGTGTTTGAGAGTCATGAGATAATTTTAAATCCTGCTCCTCATCCTGCAGTGCTACCATATTTGTTTTAATTGGATATTTTCTCATAAGCACAGATCGTGTGACTTTCGGAAAAGACTATTTTTATTTTAGAATTCAATGACATGTCACATAGAGAAGAGCTTGGAAGTGAATTTCAGGACACCCTTTATATTCGTCAAGCCTCTGCACACCACATTGTTAAGGGTACTTTAAATCAATATTAGCCACTCCCTTTTCTATTTGATTCAGGCATAAGCAAGGTAAAAATTGTCTGTGTGCCACCATGCATGCCATAATCCCTTTGGTCTTATTTTCATTACCTCTACATGATATGAACAATGGAAGTATCAGAACTATTGGAAAGCCTTCATCAAATACCAGTGCTCTACACTGGTCCAACAAAATGTCTTTAGAACAATGTCACCCTTCTTCCAAAGGTTCCCAATTAAGTTTCCCACGAAATCTCTACTCCACATTTATATGGGCTATGATGAACTGTAAACATCTAGCAGCATGTTCCTTAATTTGTTCAACAAACACTCAAAACATAGGGATTGTTTTCTAGGAAAAGTCCCACTGGTGTATGGTATGCGACTTCCTTCACAGAAGCACTGCTCTTTCCAAAAATCATCCAAAACAAATGTCAAGCTTTAATTTGCCTGCTCTACTGCTGATTTCATGTGTTTGTCCCATTTCATACTGCTTTGTATTCGCAATTCTATATGCACATAAATAATGTGAACCTTACATAGTACTTGGCTGGTGATGGTTCCACTGGATGTAGTAAACCACTGCCTTCCTATGACCTTTGACCTGAGTTATCCACACAGTTATAGGGGGGTATATTGTCTGTTCACTTTCTAAAGAGCCTTGGCACCTCGACTGTTGCCATTTGCTGTTTCAATATAAGTAAAAAGAATGTGTATGTCTTTGGAATAATATTCACTCATTTATGGTCACCATCAATCTTATAATTCTGATAGTATCACAGCCATATTGTTTCCTACTTAATTCCACCATATTGTGACTTGCAATCTGTGATACAATTTATTATTTCAAAATGAGTGAGTCTGCTCTATCACTGATGGTGACACCTTCAACTCTTTCCGCTCCGTTCATGAAAACAGAGCAGTGACTCACATCCAAGCTCACAGTTTAATGCTGTGACACAGAAAAACAGCAAAAGAAATTGTTACACCTGCTTGCTCAGTCAAGAAAGTGAGCTGCTACTAACACCAGAAAAAAATGTCCAGCCTAAAGCAAATCCTGAAGTTCACAAATATTCATCCTGGTGAATCTCCAGGAAAGAAGAAGATGTCAGTTTCAGTAATTCTTCTGGTAGGTTGGTTTGGGGGAAGGGACTAAACAGTGAAGTCATCGGTCCCGTCAGATGAGGGAAGGATGGGGAAGGAAATCGGCCATGCCCTTTCTAAGGAACCATCCCGGCATTTTCCTGAAGCAATTTAGGGAAAGCATGGAAAATCTAAATCAGGATCGCCAGACGTGGGTCTCAACCATCATCCTCCTGAATGCGAGTTCAGTGTGCTAATCACTGTGCCACCTCACTCGGTAGTAATTCTTTTCTTCAGCAGTCTTAGTCCGAGCCCATAAGAAATACAATTTATGCATTCAATTAGAGCCCAATCACTTTGTATAGAAGTCAAATTACATATGAATTATGTGATTATTTTTCTCTTATGTAATGAACAATGTTGTCTAAGTTTCTATAGTACATCTTTCTCTTCTTTTCTTGGGAGAGTTGCTTGTAAAGTCCAGAGTGAAATCGACAACTTCAGTAAGTATGTGATATGAGACAACATGTATGAATTTTATGCTGTGCAGAAAGTTGTACCAAGTGTTAAAGACACTGTTGCCTGTGCTACAACAAAAGACTGATAGAAGATGGGGTACGACCTCACTGTGGGAACTATTAAAATCAACAGGTTTCAAAGGGAGAAGAGTTCAGAAGAAAATAACAGTATAACATACTGTGAAGACATTATGGACTGGCATTCCCAATTCCTTGTGGAAATGAAAGGGATTCGAGAAGGCAGAGCTGAAATTTCTTACCTAGGCGAGTGTTGGTTGGACGGCAACCCAACATTTGGAAAATGCTGGCAATATAAAGAAATAGCATGAGGAAGTGTCTCAAAGCAACTAATAATTGCAAGTGTAGTTTCCAAAACTAGGTTTATCAGTGAAGCCCAGCTACAGATCTGGAATAAATCCATCCAAAGAGTCTATCATCATCAAATGAACTCCATGAACTTTGAGGAGTGGTTTTAGGGATTACTTCTGCCAAACCTTCTTCTACATTTGGTGACTGTCGTCGACAATGCACCGTGTCACAACAGGCACCCCAACAAGACTCCAATAAGATGTGACATTAAGTGATGATGATGGAGTGGCTGCAGAAGAGGAAGATCAACTGTGATGACAGTATAAGAAAAGGAGCCCTCTTCGCCCTGACTGAATTGCACAAACCAGCAGAGAAAATGTATGCTTCCAACGAAATGGCTTTAAGTCAAGGCCATAAAATTGTCCACTTGCTGCCATACAACTGTGATCTCATCATAACTGAACTCAACTGGGCAAAAAGAAGACAATGTGACTGCGGACGTGTCTGGTGAAACCTTACAAAAGCTTGCTGGCACCTGGCTTCAGAAAGTCACTCCAGAGGATTGAAGAGGGTACCACAATGAGGCGGCACAATTACAAACTGAGTACCAGGCGAACAATGGCAACATGGAAGTTCCATTGATGAAATAATTATAAACACAGATACAATTCACTCAAGTGGTGGTGAATTGGAACACTCCATGATGGACAAAAGTGTTAATGATAGTGCAGGTGAAACATATAGTCTTCAGAAAATCTGTATGTAATGTTTAGGGATTGAATGTACATATTTTCAACAAAATTAAAAATAAAGAAGTCACTGGTAACATATTCAGTGTTTTGTAAATTTTACCTCTGCCTCCTGCGTAAACTAGATTTGATTTTAATTTAATTTGACCACTGTGCTCGTAGTTGCTTTACAATCATTAAAGATAATTGAAATCCATATTTTCAATTACTAATACATGAGCATGGTGACAACATTTCCACATGTAAGCGGAATCAGACGAAACGGTTACCCTTGAAAATGCTGAAACGAGTGAAACAAAATGGGTAAGGTAAAAATATAGGTATTTTCAGTATTAGCAAATGCCTTTTAAGTATCTTTAATTAAAAAAAATCATTTGTGAAGTAACAGCAACACATTTTGTAGAAAAGGAGTGTCTTCAGTCGGCATAACATTTCTGTGATCTTGAACTCCATGTGTAAAAATACGTCTGCTGCTGTTTATGATGCGACACATTGTCGCCAGCTAATTACAACAGTTTGGCTACACCACAACAGCTGTCACTACTGACTGAAGCCATTTGACTTTTTTGCTTTTTAGCCAGCGGACAGACAATACAGTTTAACATGGACTTCGAACCACAGTGTAATTCAGCATTTTTCTAGTTAATAAACATTGCCAGATGTGATAAGTAATTAGATAAAAATTTTAATCTGACCAGTGAGCCACAGAGCCAATTGGAAAAAAACCTTACTAGGTTAACCTTGAAAAATGGCCAGAAAATCATTCATAACAACACTAAAATAATGTATAATAAACAAATTGAAAAGAACATGGTACAAATTACCAATGAAGTTATAGAACTAGTTGGTGAGTTTTTATCTTCTGGGAAGCTCATGGTAATCACTGGATGGATAGTAAAAGATGTAAACAAAGAGTAAAAATGGCCTAGAATGCTTTGGGTGCATTAAACAGAGTTTTCAAAACAATGTTTGCAACATGGCTGAAATAAAAGGTTTACAATCCCTATATACTGGTAGATACACTGAAGAGCCAAAGAAACTGGTACACCTGCCTAATATCTCGTAGGGCCTCAGTGAGCATGTCGAAGTGCCACAACACGACGTGGCATGGGCTCAACTAATGTCTGAAGTAGTGCTGGAGGGAACTGACACTATGGATTCTGCAGGGATGTCCATAAAACTGTAAAGAGTACAAGGGGGAGGGGGGGCGGGGGGTGGAGATCTTTTCTGAATAGCATGTTGCGAGGCATCCCAGATATGCTCAATAATGTTCATGTCTGAGGAGTTTGGTGGCCAGTGGAATGTTTAAACTCGGAAGAGTGTTCCTGAAGCCACTTTGTAGCACACCTGGACGTGTCGAGTGTCGCACTGTCCTGCTGGAATTGCCCATGTCCATCGGAATGCACAATGGACATGAATGGATGCAGGTGATCAGACAGGGTTCTTACGTATGTGCCACATGCCAGAGCTGTATCTAGATGTATAAGGGGTCCCATATCACTCCAACTGCACACGCCCCACACCATTACAGAGCCTCCACCAGTTTGAACAGTCCCCTGCTGACTTGCTGGGTCCATGGATTTGGAAGGTTGTCTTGATACCCGTACACGTCCATCCACTCGATACAATTTTAAACGAGACTCGTCCGACCAGGCAACATATTTTCCAGTCATTAACAGCCCAATGTCACCGTCGATGGGCGCAGGCAAGGCCTTAAGCTTTGTGCCGTGCAGTCATTAAGGGTACAAGAGAGGGCCTTCTGCTCAGAAAACCCATATTGATGATGTTTCGTTGAATGCTTCACACGCTGACATTTGTTGATGGTCCAGCATTGGAATCTGGAGCAATTTGCAGCAGGGTTGAAGTTCTGTCACACTAAATGAATCTCTTCAGTTGTTGGTCCCATTTTCGCAGGATCCTTTTTTGGACACAGCAGTGTTGGAAATTTGATGTTTTACTGGATTCCTGATATTCATGATACACTCGTGAAATGGTCTTACGGGAAAATTCCCACTTAATCGCTACCTCACACATGATGTGTCCCATCACTTGTGCGCTGACTGTAACACCACATTCAAACTCATTTAAATCTTGATAATCTGCAATCGTAGCAGCAGTAACCAATCTAACAATTTCACCAGACACTTGTTGTCTTATATAGGCATTGCCAACCACAGTGCCATATTCTGCCTGTTTACATATCTCTGTATTTGAATTTGAATGCCTATACCAGTTTCTTTGGCGATTCAGTGTACGAATTACTGCAAGTGAGGCACAGCTTTTAATTCAAACAAGATTCAAAAACTAATCCTTTCTTAGGAGAAATGAAGAAGTGCACCCTAGAAATCACTGAGAGACAGAGATTCAATGAAAATGAAATGGAGGTGGGTAGGACACAGCCACACTAAAGTATGGCAGAGAGACCAAGGAATAACTTTGTCAAATTCCAAAGGTAAGACTGTAAAAGCAACCTAATGAAAAATGATTAGAAGACATTAGAAAAAACACACAAGCAATGTGGATGCATACAGTTGAAGGACATTACAAGGCCATAGCAAAGATATCCTTCAACTCCAATTCAAAATTCTATTGAGACTGAATGATATACGAAGGATGGAACTTAATAGTGGCAACTATTTATATATGGCTCGTACAAAATACTTACGTGTTTCAATGTTTTACTGACCTTCAAAGTAGTCACCAGCATTGAGTATAACCCGTTGCCAGCGATGTGGAAGTTGTAGGGTACTCTTAGCAGTGCCAGTTGTGTCGACAGTTCGAGCAGCACGGTCTATTGCCCGACGAATTTGTAGCAGTTCTGAAGTGAATGCCGTGAAGTGTTTCCTTCAGTGTAGAAATCAAGTTGAACTTACAAGGGCATAAGTCAGGGGAGTGCAGTAGTTGGTATAGCACTTAGCAGCCCCATCAGTCAAACAAATCAGTAAAAGCTTGCACTGTGCATGCTTGAACATTGTCCTGCAAAATGATGGTCATGTCCTGCAGAAAGTGTCTTCTGTCTCTATGCTGTTCATTATTGGAACACAACCTACGACCAGCTTAGAGGCAGAAGTGATAACACTTTCTGCAGGACATGACCATCATTTTGCAGGACAATGTTCAAGGATGCACAGTGCAAGCTATTACTGATTTCTTTGACTGATGGGGCTGCTAAGTGCTATACCAACTACTGCACTCCCCTGACTTACGCCCTTGTAAGTTCAACTTGATTTCTACACTGAAGGAAACACTTCACGGCATTCGCTTCATAACTGCTACAAATTTGTCAGGCAATAGACCGTGCCGCTCGAACCGTCAACACAACTGGCACTGCTAAGAGTATCCTACGACTTCCACATTGCTGGCAACGGGTTATACGAGGTGTGGCTAGAAAAAAACTGGACTAGTACTGGTGAAACAATAAAACGAGTGCAATAAGGCTGAAAGTCGAGTGGCCTGTCACGTGACTCTCGCTCCGCCTACTGCTCGAGTTTCATCTGCCTCCTGCACTCAGTCTGCCCATGGCGTCTGTTTTAAGTAGTTGACGTTTTGTCTGTGCGTCGGAAAATGTTGAGTGTACAGAAAGAACAGCGTGTTAACATCAAATTTTGTTTCAAACTAGGAAAATCTGCAAGTGAAACGTTTGTAATGTTACAACAAGTGGACGGCGACGATTGTTTATTGCGAACACAAGTGTTTGAGTGGTTTAAACGATTTAAAGATGGCCGCGAAGACACCAGTGATGACACTCGCACTGGCAGACCATTGTCAGCAAAAACTGATGCAAACATTGAAAAAATCGGTAAACTTGTTCGACAAGATCGCCGTTTAACAATCAGAGCAGTGTCTGAGTTAACAGGAGTTGACAAGGAAAGTGTTAGGCAGATTCTTCATGAAAGTTTCAACATGAACAAAGTGTGTTCAAAAATGGTTCCAAAGTGTCTCACAATTGAACAGAAGGAATGCCGAAGAATGATTTGTTCTGACATCCTGGAAAACATTGAAAGTGATCCCACCTTCTTACAAAATGTTATTACTTGCGATGAATCTTGAAAGGAACTAGATTTGAGACTGTTGAAGCAGTAAAAGAAAAAGCGACGGAAGTAATGTATGGACTTACCGAAAATGATCTGCAGCATTGCTATGAACAGTGGAAAATTCGTATGGAGCGGTGTAGAGACCGAGGAGGAGAGTACATTGAAGGAGATAACATGAAATTGTAAATAATTGTAAATAAATGTTTTTTCCAGCATCAGTCCGGTTTTTTTCTAGCCACACCTTGTACACAATGCTGGTGACTACTCTGAAAGTCAGTAAAACTTTGAAACACATATCTATTTTGTATAATCTGTAAATAAATAGTTGCCCCTATTAAAGTTCCAACCCTCATATTTCTCAGTTCAAGCTACAAATTTTCAGTGTTTCCAATCAGATGTGCAGGTCTCACAAAATATGCAGCAGCACTCACCATGCATTTGTTTCAGACCCCAATATTGTGTTACTTTAAATACGTGATAATCAATGTGCAGTCACATTTACAATCGCTACAGACTCAGGTGAGCACAAGCAGTCAAGGGAACTGAAGTGGAATGGTTCTTTTCTGTGGATTTGTAGGAGAATATGGATGAAACAAGCTACTCCTAAATTACAATACATTCCCTGTCAACATTTCCGTATCTTATTGAATACAACTATGTGAGAAATTCCATATTTACTCTTGGTTTTCATGAGTAACTGCCCTGGCATATCTGCAAATAAAATCTATACAGCATTGTTGCATTAACCTCTCTCAATATTCATACTTTCACCATTTAAAACAGAGATCTTGCAGAGACATTTTTTGTGCCAGCAGTCATTTTATCTACCAGTTAAGTACAAGCAATAATGCACTCAGTCATTAAAGCTCCTTAAAGAAAAGAATCTTCCTCTGTGGATATCAGTTGTTCAATAACAAGGAATTCAGGGCAATATTCATAATATATTAATTGTGGGAACACACTATGGCAGAAGTCGCGAAAATGGGCACCTCAAGGTCACCTCACTGTCTTACAGCATTGCCAGTTAGTGATAATTTCATGTGTTAATAACAATTTCGAAAGAAATATTAGAAATATTTATTTTTAGTCTAGAATATGATGTAGTACTTTCCAAAAGAAAATTCTTCACAGGTACTACAAAATAAACACAATGACAATGTTGCACAGAATTTTGAAGAAAAGTAATTTTTTACTTCAATCTATGGAAAAAAAAGCAGAGCCACTAACATTTTTAGACCGAAAAAAAAAGAACATATGAACATTCTCAAAGCTTACTGATGCAAGTGATACATATTTCATCATGAAAACAAAAGTATTCTGAGACAAAAAATAAAATACTGTAAGAGATGTGAAACTATTCTGCCTGTGAAACTAAAAATGTCATCACTGATGAATATGCATTCTGTTGGACCTTGTAGGAATGTCCAAACAGTAGTCCCTGTCGCTCTCTCTTTTGTTTGTTTTTTAAACTGCAACTCTTATTGCTCCTTTGTCACTGCATCCATCACCCAAATCACCAATATATGCTACAGAAAAGTAATTGTATGTATTTTCAGGCCATTATTTCTGCTGAAGTCAAGTAAAACAAATTTGTGTGCATGGTTTTGTGGAACCCAAGTTTTATCGAAGTATACTACAAGAATTTTGTCCTCAGCATGCAATATGTACATGTACACAAAACTTTTTTCTTACTGTTGCAATATCTCTGATTTTCTTTAAAAATTTTCGTTTGTCATTACACTTTCTGAGCCAAAAACCAAGTGAGCATAGAAGACAAAGAATGAAGGTCTCTGAGCCGGCATAATTAATTTCTTCTCTGATTATTTATTTAGCTGCAGATACTCTCCTTTGTCAGTATGGATGTATAGTTCTATGCACTAATTTTTTGTCAAAATCATCAAATTTTGTAGATTTCCGTTTTGATTTATATCACCTTCTTGGGGAATCAAATCACTTGCCCACATCTAGAGATTCTGCCAATGTCACTGCACTGTTAATATTGCACACAGTCGATTTAAAAATACAAGTTTTGTCATCATTTTAGGAACATGTGCAAAATTTATATTATTCCTGGTTTCTTCACTATTGACCAGATCAGTAAAAAACCTTAAGCACATTTGAAATGACAATCTTAGTTCGCTTTTGAATGTCTTTTCGCACTTTCTGCACATTGACTAGAATACGCCCTTGCTCCTTCATTTCGCTCAGTAGCAAACACACATCACTCTACTATTCCACAGAGGATTAAAACCACACATTAACACAAGCTGTTGCACAGAAACACTAAACACTCAGCTGGTGCTGACCTAATGCACTGTTAACAGTGTATATGTCAACAAAGCTATGAGATGGGCAAATCAGTGTTTAGTGCCTTTGGACTGCAGGCAACATGTGTGACCTTGAGGTGTCTAATTTCATGACGGCCACTACAGAAATCATACTTTTATCAGTAGCATGGGTCATAGTATTTATAAGTTGGGTACAAGACAATTATGTTACTATTGCTCATACTAAATAATAAATTTTCTCTCTCATACTTTTATTTAAATAAAGAGAAACCAAAAGGATTGGCTTCTTTTCTTTCTCATTTATTCGAAAAATGTCGTAAACCACTGCCAAAAACTGGTTATAAACACTTTTTGAATATGACCAGTTTCAGTCTTCAGACAATCGTAGAGCATTGTAAGACATTTAAAGACTGAAACTGCTTATAATAATGAAGTATTTATTATCAGTTCTTGGCAGTGAACTATGACTATTTTTAAATACCTATGAGCTATGAGACGCCACCTTCATAACATATATTTCTTATTTATAATGCTTCAGTTACATACCCTTTTACTTTTGTAGAAATTGCTGAATGTCTTTCTAATATTTATCCATTTTTTGCCAAAACTTGGGTACGGTATGCCAGAGAGCTAAAAAACAAAGCAGAATAAATCATACATCAATGTAAATGCAACTGACTATTGCTACTAGACATTCATACTTTTTAAGTGTTCATGCAACAACATTACAACAAACTTTTAAACACAGTGACAGTTTGTAAGTACAAGGGTTGGAACTTAAATAGTGGCAAATATTCATTCACAACCGATACAAAAGAGTTACACGTTTGCACCTGTTACTGTCCTTCAAAGTAGTCACCAGCATTGTGTAGAACCCGTTGCCAGCGATGTGGAAAGCATAGTATACTGTCAGCAGAATCTGTTTTGTTGATGGTGCAAATGGAGCAGTATACTGCCTGTCGAGTCTCTGGAACAGTTCTGAAGCGAATGCCATGAAGTGCTTCCTTCATCTTCAGAATCAAATCAAATTCACAAGGACTTAAGTCCAGGGAGTATGGTGGATGGTACAATACTTCCCAGGCCCACTGACCGAACAGAGCAGCCACAGCTTGCGCTGTATGCGCCCATGCATTGTCGTGCAAAATGATGGGTGGGTTCCACGGAAAGTGTCGCCGCTCCTTTCGCAAAGCTGGTCACAGTTGATGCTCCAAAAACGAACAGTAATACTGTGCACTGACAGTCTGCCATGGAGGAACGTAATGCATTAGGATAACACCATCACAGTCGTACACGAGAATCACCATAACTTTCACCATACTGGGGCTCTGACGCACTTTCGACTTTCGCGGCGACCCATAATGACGCCATTCATTTGATTGGCATTTCAGTTTTGGCTCATACAATGTGGCCCCTGTCTCATCCAGTGTTACAATATGGCATAAGAAAGCCTCTGCTTCGCGCTCATAGCACTCCAAGTGCGTCTGAGCAGCATCATAACACATCTGTTTCTGCATTTCCGTCAAGTCATGCGGAACCCAACGTGATGCAATTTTTCGCATGCCCAGGTGTTCCTTCAGGATGCGAAGCACAGTCGTATTCGTTAATCCGGTTTCGTGAGCAAGCTCAGTGTTTTGTAAGGCAATGCCAATTACCCGCACACCTCTTGAAGACCTAGATGACACTGTCGTGCTGTACAACCTTTGGCACATTCAATCTTGATCCAACTCTATTGTCCCTGTTTCGAACTACTCACTCACAAGTGACTGTTTTTCCCTCGATTGGGTCGCAAGCCAGAGCCGTGGGACGGGCAAATCTATTTGTTCGGAGGTAAGGCAGGTATGTCAACAACGTGTGCTATCAGCGACAATGTTGTTGTTGTTGTGGTCTTCAGTCCTGAGACTAGTTTGATGCAGGTTTGATGCAGCTCTCCATGCTACTCTATCCTGTGCAAGCTTCTTCATCTCCCAGTACCTACTGCAGCCTACATCCTTCTGAATCTGCTAAGTGTATTCATCTCTTGGTCTACCTCTACGATTTTTACCCTCCACACTGCCCTCCAGTGCTAAATTGGTGATCCCTTGATGCCTCAGGACATGTCCTACCAACCGATCCCTTCTTCTAGTCAAGTTGTGCCACAAACTCCTTTTCTCCCCAATTCTATTTAATACTTCCTCATTAGTTATGTGATCTACCCATCTAATCTTCAGCATTCTTCTGTAGCACTACAATTCGAAAGCTTCCACTCTCTTCTTGTCCAAACTATTTATCATCCATGTTTCACTTCCATACATGGCTACACTCCATACAAATACTTTCAGAAACGACTTCCTGACACTTAAATCAATACTCGATATTAAATTTCTCTTCTTCAGTAACGCTTTCCTTGCCATTGCCAGTCTACACCTTATATTCTCTCTACTTTGACCACCATCAGTTATTTTGCTCCCCAAATAGCAAAACTCCTTTACTACTTTAAGTGTCTCATTTCCTAATCTAATTCCGTCGGCATCACCCGACTTAATTCGACTGCATTCCATTATCCTCGTTTTGCTTTTGTTGATGTTTATCTTATACCCTCCTTTCAAGACACTGTCCATTCCGTTCAACTGCTCTTCCAAGTCCTTTGCTGTCTCTGACAGAATTACAATGTCATCGGCGAACCTCAAAGTTTTTATTTCTTCTCCATGGATTTTAATACTTACTCCGAATTTTTCTTTTGTTTCCTTTGCTGCTTGCTCAATATAGAGATTGAATAACATCGGGGAGAGGCTACAACCCTGTCTCACTCCCTTCCCAACCACTGCTTCCCTTTCATGTCCCTCAACTCTTACAACTGCCATCTGATTTCTGTACAAATTGTAAATAGCCTTTCGCTCCCTGTATTTTACCCCTGCCACCTTCAGAATTTGAAAGAGAGTAATCCAGTCAACATTGTCAAAAGCTTTCTCTAAGTCTACAAATGCTAGAAATGTTAGGTTTGCCTTTCCTTAATCTTTCTTCTAAGATAAGTCGTAGGGTCAGTATTGCCTCACATGTTCCAACATTTCTACGGAATCCAAACTGATCTTCCCCGAGATCGGCTTCTACCAGTTTTTCCATTCGTCTGTAAAATTCGCTTTAGTATTTTGCAGCTGTGACTTATTAAACTGATAGTTCGGTAATTTTCACATCTGTCAACACCCGATTTCTTTGGGATTGGAATTATTATATTCTTCTTGAAGTCTGAGGGAATTTCGCCTGTCTCATACATCTTGCTCACCAGATGGTAGAGTTTTGTCAGCTCTCCCAATGCTGTCAGTAGTTCTAATGGAATGTTGTCTACTCCCAGGGCCTTGTTTCGACTTAGGTCTTTCAGTGCTCTGTCAAACTCTTCGCGCAGTATCATTTCACCCATTTCATCTTCATCTACCTCCTCTTCCATTTCCATAATATTGTCCTCAAGAACATTGCCCCTGTACAGACCCTCTATATACTCCTTCCACCTTTCTGCTTTCCCTTCTTTGCTTAGAACTGGGTTTCCATCTGAGCTCTTGATATTCATGCAAGTGGTTCTCTTTTCTCCAAAGGTCTCTTTAACTTTCCTGTAGGCAGTATCTATCTTACCCCTTGTGAGATAAGCCTCTACATCCTCACATTTGTCCTCTAGCCATCCCTGCTTAGCCATTTTGCACTTCCTGTCCATCTCATTTTTGAGATGTTTGTATTCCTTTTTGCCTCTTTGCCTGCGACAATAGTAGATTCAATTGCATCGTATCTCCACAGCAGTGTTGTCACTAATTAAGTTCCAACCTATGTACTATCTTTACAGATAAATAGTAGCAACAGTAAGAGAAACAGAAATACTGATTGCCTTAAGCTTTGAGATTCAAGGGTAACTTTATGCGGGACAGAAAGGGAGCAGAAGGAAGAGAATATAGTAAACAAATGGAGAAGAAATTCAGCCCTTGCAGCCTCGGATGGTATGGAACAGAATCTGGTTCCACTCCATCTTATTCTGTACGTGAGTGTCTTTCATCTAGTGTCATTTTTAAGATAAATGCTACAATTTTTCTTTCTCCCTTTTGTCTTCTGTTCTATAAGAACTACCTGGTTTTGACAAATATGTTGTCAACAGCCTACTATTTATGTATTCTTTGATTAGGTACTTTTCAAAACATTTTCAGGCCATTTAAAAGTGCTTACTTCTCTTTCTCAGTTGGCTTTAGCTTCCAACATAGGAACCCATTTCTTGAATTACAGATTGATTGCCTGATATTTTCGTTTACTGTTCCAGCTGTTACCTTCTCAGCAATCAGTATGTAAGCTTCTTTTTACCACTTCATTGTATGGATTTTCATTGGTACTTTCAAAGTTTGAATTGGAGTTTGTTAGTTTAAATATAGATATATCCCAGACAAGCAGCATATTATTCATGTCACTACTCAACTATACAGGGTCAACCTAAACTGTACCAACAAACGTCAAGAGGTTAAAGAGGATATCTTGAGGAATTAATTAAGGATAAGGACCTATGTCTGGAAACATCATCTAACAACACCACAGTGCATGAAAACTCGAGACCAATCTAATGACACTCTTCGAGTTTGTGTTCATCGCAACACACTTCCTGTTTGATATACATTATTATGAACAGGCGGAGAGCATCACCATGGGTCACCTGTTGCTGGTGGTGGCAAATTTTTTCATGGATGATTTTGAAGAGAAGGTACTATATCACACCCAACTAAAATCAACTTATTTCTACCGTTTCATTAATGACATGCTCACTGTTTGGCCACATAGATGGAACAGCTTCGGTGCATTTCCCCATCACCTCAACTCGTTTGACTCAAACATACAGTTTACTATGGCGGTGGAAAAGGAGGGTGCCCTCCCAATTCTTGACATCCTGAGGAAACAGAAACGAGGTGATTTTGGGATGAGACAAGGTTAAACGAGTATTTCGGCCAACCATTAAGACCTTGATACTGCCAAGTCTATTCAGTGAAGGATGATCAAGATCTCTGGGGTCTACCAGACAACACCTGCCATTGCAACAAATCTTACACTGGAGAAACTGTTACACAGCATAAGATACTTTCCATGAGCGTAAGACGACACATTGAATTGTGCCAGACCATTAAATCAGCCACGATCAAGCATAGCATAAAAAGAGGTCCTGTCATAGGTTATAACAAAACCAAGATACTTAGGCAATCTTCCTCCTCCTGGGATTGTGTGATTAAAGAGGCCATTGAAATTAGCATTCATGATTGCTAATTAAGAAAAATAGTGTCCTACAAGTTTAATCAGGTGCTGAATCCTACACTGAGCCTAGAAAAAGGAAAGCATTCCTGTACAGTGAAGTCTGCACCCGAGAGAGACAGCGCAGACACACTGGACGCCACAGTTTGCAGTCAGTTGTCACCATTCCCACCACGAGGGCTACACAGACTACGACAGGAGCAGAGGGACTTAATGAGAGGATGGGTAACAGCTAGTGTAAATAGGATGCTGACTGAGCACAGCAGCAATCATCAGAAACCATCTGAAGATGGCAACAAGTCTGCTTGTTAGAATAACCTGGAGAACTTGCAACCTTGAAAAATCTACAAGTTAGAAATATACCAGCAAAACATCAGATCACATGAATTGTAACACCAACACCTCTGCCATCAGTGTGCTGTGTTGTTGTGGTGGGTGTGAGTGCAATTGCCACCATCTAACATCCTGAATGCTGTCTGACCCTTTACAAGGAGTTCCACTTGAAATCGGCTAGTTACAGTGGGGCCTAGAGTTTATTGTGGACTCCAAATCATTATGCGACTTTAATTTCTCATTCATAATAATCATTACCAGTGGTAAAACAAGTGATACACAACACGGGCAGACGCTCAAGAAATCTACAATTATCTCAAATTATTCTTGGGACCAAGAGCTGTATGAATCCTTAAGTGGAAAGCTCTGAGATATTTAGCGAGCGATGGAATGTATATCGGAAAGACGCATCAGAGGCCAAATTAATAGTTGGATGTTTTTTCCAGCCACCCAATTCTGCTGTGACAGTTCTGGAATCATTCAAAGAAAGTCTATGTCAGTAGCATATAAGTAACCAGATCATGCAATGCTAGTTTGACTTTAACCTACCAAGTGTAGACTGGGTTGTTTATGGATTCATCGCAGGGGGTAAGACTGTAAATCGTGGTCTGGAGAGTTATGTGCATAGTGAGTGGATAAATGATGGAAAAGACCCACCATAGTTTAATAGCAAAATTCAGAAGATGCTGAGGAAGCAGAGGCTGTTGCACTCTTGGTTCAAAAGAGAATGCACAAATGGCGACAAGCGAAGATTAGTAGAGATTTGTGCTTCTGTGAAAAGATGCACGAAGCATGCAACTACTACCATCATACCTTATCAAGAGAACGCAAGAAAATTCTGGTCCTATGTAAAATTGCTAAGTGAATCTAAAGCTTCCATTCAGTCCCTTGTTGACCAATCTGGTGTGGCAGTTGAAGATGGCAAAACAAAAGCCAAAGTGTTCAAGAAATCATCCACACAAGAGAATCATACAAACATACCATCACCTGACCACTGGACAGAAACCTGTATGGATGACATAGTAATAAGCATCCCTGGCATTGAGAAACAACTGAAGGATTTGAAAGCAAATAAGTCACCAGGTCTGGATAGAACCCCAATTCAGTTTTACAAAAAGTACTCTATGGCATTGGTCCCTCACCCAGCCTGCATTTATCATGAATCTCTGGCCCAGCACAAAGTCCCACGTAACTCGAAAAAAGCACAGGTGACTCCTGTATACAAGAAGAGTAAAAGAACGGACCCACAAAATTACAGACCAATATCCCTAATTCCAGTTTGCTGCAGAATCCTTGAACATATTCTCAGTTCAATATAACAAACTTTCTTGAGACTTAGAAGCTTCTATCAACGAATCAGCATGGTTTTAGAAAGCATCACTCATGCAAAACTCAGCTTGCCCTCTTCTCAGATGATATACTAAGAACTATGGGTGAAGGGCAACAGGCAGATGCCATATTTCTAGATTTCCCAGAAGCATTTGACATGAAGCCCCATTGCAGGCTGTTAAAAAACATGCAAGCATATGGAATAGGGGCACAGATATGTGAATGGCTTGAAGACTTCTTAAGTAATAGAACCCAGTATGTTGTCCTCGATGGTGAGTGTTTATTGTCAGGAGTGCCACAGGGAAGTGTCATAGGACCGCTGTTGTTTCCTACATACATAAATGATTTGGCAGATGGAGTGGGCAGCAATGTGCAGTTGTTCGCTGATGACACTGTGGTGAACAGTAAGGTGTCAAAGTTGAGTGACTGCAGAAACATACAAGATGACTTAGGCAAAATTTCTAGTTGGTGTGATGAATGGCAGCTAGCTCTACATATGGGAAAATGTACGTTAATGCAGAAGAGTAGGAAGATAAAACCTGTTTGGATACAGTATTACTAGTGTCCTGCTTGAAGCAGGCAAGTTGTTTAAATATCCAGGCATCACGTTGCAAAGAGGTATGAGGTGGAACGAGCATATTAGAACTGTGGTAGGTTAGGCGAATGGTCGACTCGGTTTACTGGGAGAATTTTAGGAAGCAGTGGTTCACCTGTAAAGAGACCACATAAAAGACATTGGTGCGACCTATTCTTGAGTACTGCTCAAGTGTTTGGGATCCATGACAGGTCGGAGTGAAGGAAGACATCGAAGCAATTCAGAGGTGGGTTGCTAGATTTGTTACCAGTAGGTTTGAACAACAATTTAGTGTTATACAGATGCTTTGGGAACTCAAATGGGAATCCCTTTGGGGAAGGTGACATTCTGTTTGAGGAACACTATGGAGAAAATTTAGAGAACATGCATTTGAAGCTGATTGCCAACTGATTTCGCTGCTGTCGACATAAAACGTGCATAAGGCTCACAAAGATAAAATTAGGGATCATGTGGAGGTATACAGTCAGTCATTTTTCCCTAGCTCTATCTAGAGATTACTAGTAATGGTACAGGGTGGTTGGCTGGTTTAAAGGAGGGGGGAAGGGACCAAACTGTGAGGTTATTGGTCCCTTGTTCCCAGTAAAATAACTACTCAAGGGAAGGAAGAAAAGAAAGGAGACTTACAGCAGAATAACAGGAGAACAGAAGAACCAGAAGAATGACAGAAAGACAACCAACACTACTACGGACAAAACAGGTAAAGAAAACCACAAAGAGAAGCAAGAAACAGGTAGAAGGGATAAAACAAGAGAGCCTATGACCATGGCTGGCCGACCACAAGAATAAAAAGTAAAAGCCAGCCACTTGTGACAGATTAAAACATCCAGTCTAAAAGCATTAGAGTGGAGAACACAAAGGGACCAAGGACGACGACAACTTATATAGAATGACAAAACCTACAGTCACGTATAAAACGTAAAACTAAATTAGCAGATGAGACTTTGTCAGCTAAAATTAATGGCAACAAGTCCAGTAACTGAGGAGACCATCACAGGGCAGCCAAAGAAGTACAGCTCACCAATATATTGGCCACTGTCAGTAGAAGGTAGCCATGTGTCACCCAAGTGTCACCAATGTGGAGCCGACAGAGAACCACTGAGTTCCTGCGAGAGGCCCGCGTGGAGATCTTCCACACATTCATAGTCTCCTTAAAGGCACGCAGTTTGTTGTGCGTACTGAGGTTCTGCCTTTCCATCTCCCAAAGCCGCGAAACCTTGCAGCGTAGTACTGAACGCAGGTCAGTTGCAGAGAAGCCGATTCCATAAGCAGTTTCTGCGAGCCTGTTTGGCCAGCGTGTTGGCAAGTTCATTGCCTGGGATTCCGACATTACCTGGGGTCCAGACAAACACCACTGAATGACTGGACCGTTCCAGGGCACAGGTGGACTCCTGGATGGACACTACCACAGGATGAAGAGGGTAACACTGGTTGATAGCTTGTAGGCTGCTCAAGGAGTCAGTACACAGAAGAAACAACTCTCCACAGCATGAACGGATGTGCTCAAGAGCACAAGATGTAGCCACCAGCTTGCCAGTGAAAACACTGCAGTCATCGGGCAAGAAATGCAGTTCAGTATGTCTTTCATGGACATACGAAAAGCCGACGTGATCATCAGCCATCAAGCCATCAGTGTAAACCACTTCATGGCCTCTGTACATGTCAAGAATCAAGAGGAAGTAACAGTGGAGAGCTGCTAGGGTTAACTGAGTCCTTAGGGCCATGTGAAAGGCCCAGGCGAAGCCACGGCCTAGGTGTACAACATGGAGGTGTACATGAGTGACCTCAAGTATAGGTGGTAAAGGCAAGGACTCCAGTTCAGAAAGAAGGGATTGGGCATGAACTGCAATTGGAAGCCCTGACCTGGGCTTCCGATGCAGGAGATGAACCGCCGTGGGTGGGAAAAGGTCGTTATTCGGATGTGCAGAAGAACTACAAATGTGAGCAACAGAACTGGTCAGCAGTTGCGCACACCTAACCAGCAATGTAGCTACTTCGGCCTCCACCAGGATGCTGGTCACCGGACTCGTCCAAAAAGCTCCTGTCACTAGGCGAACGCCACAGTGGTGCACTGAGATGAGCAAACACAACACTGAGGGCACCACCAAACTATAAACCAGACTCCCATAGTCAAGGCAGGATTGAACAAGGGCGTAGAGCGATCTGCAACCCAGTTGGTGTTGCTCAGGCAGCGGAGGACACTGAGGTGCTGCCAGCATTTTGCTTAATCTGACGAAGGTGAGGAAGCCAAGTCAATCAGGCATCGAAAACCAGTCCTAAGAATCGATGTGTCTCCATTACACTGAGTATATAGTCATTAAGGTAAAGGTCTGGTTCCGGATGAATGGTATGACGCCAACAAAGTGCATAACAAGCAACTTTGTGGCTAAAAACTGGAAACCATAGGCTAGAGCCCACAACTGCACCTTGTGGATAGCTCCCTGTAGATGCCGCTCAGCAACACCAGTACTGGTGGAGCAGTACGAAGTGCAGAAGTCGTCTGCATACAGAGAATGTGAGACGGACGGCCCTACAGTTGCTGCTAGACCATTAATGGCCACTAAAAATAGAGATACACTCAATACAGAGCCCTGCGGGACACCATTCTCCTGGATGTGGGGGGAACTATGGGAGGCACCAACTTGGACACAGAAATTACAAAGCAACAGGAAATTTTGGATAAAAATCAGGAGTGAGCATTGGAGACCCCACTCATATAATGTGACAAGAATATGATGTCACCAGGTCGTTTCATAGACTTTTTGTAAATTAAAAAAAAAGACAGCAACCAGGTGTTGGCATAAGGAAAAGGCTGTTCAAATGGCAGACTCGAGGGACACAAGATTGTCAGTGGTAGAGCAACCTTGGCGGAAGCCGCCCTGATATGGAGGCAGTAGGCCACGTGACTCCAGGACCCAACCCAACCGCCGACACACCATACGTTCCAGCAGCTTACAAAGAACGTTGGTGCAGCTGATGGGCCAATAGTTATCCACATCAAGCAGGTTTTTACTGGGTTTGAGCACCAGAATGATGGTGCTCTCCTGCCATTGCAATGGAAAGACACCACTGCACCAGAACCGGTTGAAGATGATGAGGAGATGTTGCTCGTAGTCAGATGAGAGATGTTTAATCGTCTGACTGTGGATCCGATCTGGCCCAGGAGCAGTGTCAGGGCAATGTGCAAGGGCACTGAGGAGCTCCCACTCTGTAAATGGGGCATTACAGGATTCACTGTGGCATGTAGTGAAGGAGAGGACGTTCCCTTCCAGCTGTCATTTGAGAGTGCGAAAGGTTGGGGGTAATTCTCCCACGCAGAGGCTTGAGCATAGTGCTCAGCAAAGTGCTCAGCAATCATGTTTGCGTCGGTAGATAACAAGCCATTTATGTTAACACTGGGAACACCGGTTGGAGTCTGGTACCCGAAAACACATTTGATCCTTGCCCAGACTTGGGAAGGTGACGTATGGCACCCAATGGCCGAGATGTATCTCTCCCAACACTCCTGATTCTGGCTTTTTGATAAGTTGGTGATCGCGGGCACAGAGCCGTTTAAAGGCT
Organism: Schistocerca americana; assembly: GCF_021461395.2. Lineage (NCBI taxonomy): Eukaryota > Metazoa > Arthropoda > Insecta > Orthoptera > Acrididae > Schistocerca > Schistocerca americana. The sequence goes on along the minus strand of NC_060122.1, from coordinate 743,215,253 downwards.
ATGAGGTGCTCCAGCGACGGGTGCTGCTTATACCGCTGTAGAGTTCACCGATGCTTCTTAATTCTTTCAGTGACTTCCGGTAACCACCAAGGGACTGCCTTTCACTGTGGGCACCCTACAGAATGAGGGATCGCGTTTTCTGCTGCAGAAAGGATTGGTGTAGCCACCTGCTCAACCATCACATCAATGTTCCTGTGTGGGGGAGATTCAACGGTGACAGCAGAGGTGAAAGTTCCCCAGTCCGCCTTGTTTAAAGCCCATCTGGGCTCACGTCCGTGGGCCTGATGCCAGGGCAGTGACAGAAGATGGGGAAGTGGTCACTACCACACAGGTCGTCATGTGCTCTCCAGTGGATAAATGGGAGGAGTCCTGGGCCGCAAACTGATAAATCAATGGCCGAGTAACTACCACGAGCTACACTGAAATGTGTGGCGGCCCCAGTATTTAAGAGGCAGAGTTCGAACTGAGACAGTACAGTTTCGACATTTCTGCCTCCGCCAGTAAGCATGGTGCCACCGCACAAGGGGTTATGGGTGTTAAAATCTCCCAAAAGTAGGAAAGGTTTAGGAGTTGATCAATCAGTGCAGCTAATGCTTTCAGGGGTACTGCACCATCTGGAGGAAGATATACGTTGCAGACAGTTATTTCCTGCGTCATCCTTATTCTGACGGCCACAGCTTGAAGAGGGGTTTGAAGGGTCACACTTTCACTACAGACTGAGTTTAGGACATAGGCACAAACTCCACCTGACACTCCATTATAGTAGCTACAGTTCCTGTAATATCCCTTATAGACACGGAGGGCAGGGGTCCGCATTTCCGGGAACCAGATTTCCTGGAGGGCAATGCAGAAAGCAGGTTTAAAGCTTAACAGTTATTGTAGCTCAGCCAGGCGGTGGAAAAACCGTCACAATTCCACTGGAGGATGACGTCATCGTGAGACTGGGAAGGCATGGAACATTCAATGAGGCAGTTTATGCCTCAGGGTCACCTGCTGCCACCGACTTATTGCCTGAGCAGTCTATATCCACTGTGTCTGAGGGTCTGGCAAGATCTAGGTCCTTAGTGGACGCCAGAATCTCCACCTCATCTGCAGACGCAGAGCTTGTAGGTAGCGGTGGTGTGGGTGCCACCGCAATTCCCTTGGTCTTGGGGATCTTCTTTTTGGATTTCTCTCACTACTCCTTGGGTTTCCCTGGCTGGGAGGACTTCACTGATTCAGTCTCCGGGACTGAGCATGAGCATGAAGCCCTACGACCAGCTGCTTCTGGGCTCTTTAGTCACTAGCGGATGTCATCTTTTCCACTAGCAGAAACCTGGGAAGAGAGTGACCTAAGGGACCCCTTCTTAGTGAGAGGAGCTGAAGAACCCGTATGCTTCTCCGGCACACAAGTGGGGACTGATATCCCCAATTGTTGGGGGTGGGGGAGGGGAAGGGGATGTTGCTCCCGAAGTAGGTGGTGCAGGAGCAATAGGGAGGGAAGTGCCCCCCACCATCAAGGGGGCAGATGTAGTCTTCTGACTCTGAGATGTGACTGGGGTTGGCGGAGCTGATGAGGCTAGAACTGTTGCAGCGGCGGCATAAGACGATGTCATACGTACAGGATGTAGGCATTCAAATTTCCTCTTAGTCTCAGTGTAGGTCAGTCGGTCATGGGTCTTGTACTCCATGATTTTCCTTTCTTTCCAGAGCATCCTGCAGTCAGGCAAGCAAGGCGAATGGTGCTCTCTGCAGTTGACACAGATGGGAGGAGGGGCACATGGAGTATTGGGACATGATGGGCATCCGCAATCTCCACATGTGACGCTAGAAGTACAGCGGGAAGACATATGGCCGAACTTCCAGCATTTAAAGCACCACATTGGGGGATGGATATAGGGCTTTACATCACAGCCGTAAACTATCACCTTGACCTTCTCTGGTAATGTATCACCCTTGAAGGCCAATATGAAGGCATTGGTGGCAATTTGATTATCCCTCGGACCCCGGTGGACACGCCGAACGAAATGTACACCTCACCGCTCTAAATTGGTGCGCAGTTCATCATCAGACTGCAAAAGAAGGTCCCTGTGAAATATGATAGCCTGGACCATATTTAAGCTCTTATGGGGCGTGATGCTTACAGAAATATCCCCCAGCTTGTCACAGGCGAGTAACGCTCGTGACTGGGCAGAAGATGCTATTTTGATCAAGACTGACCCAGAGCGCATTTTGGACAAGCCCTCTACCTCCCCAAACTTGTCCTCTAAATGCTCAACAAAAAACCGAGGCTTCATTATCATGAAAGATTCCCCATAAGCTCTCGAACATACAAGGTACCGGGGCAAATAAGAGCCACTGCCATTCTTAGCCTGACGTTCCTCCCATGGTGTGGCCACGGAGGGGAATGATTTGGGGTCCTACTCCTGTGCATTGAATTGAGCCCATGAATGCTTAGAGACTGCTGGTGTTTGACCACCACCAAGGGATGATGCACTACGCTTCGTCACGTGTCATCCGCCCTGATGCCACCCACTCCGCCCGGGGGCCCTCCCCATGGGTGCCACCCAGCCACAGCGAAGGCCATCTGGCAGGATGGCCATTGCTGGGCGTCCCGATGCCCCAGGGTGACGGGCATCTACTCCTCGGCATACGCAGGGAGTTAACGGCACAGGCATCAGTAGAGCGATCCCTGTGTGGTCAGGGGGCTACAACCAACAGGGTACAAGGCGGCCCCACCACAACAGACTGGCTACTGTGCTGGATATCAGGTGCAACCAGGCTAACAAGTCCATTATCATCATCAGTGTAGAAAACGATACTGCACAGTTGATAGAAAAATACGCACCAAGGAGGGTGACCTAGCCCAACAGTTGGAGAATGAGCAGAAGTGCAGATCCACATCAACAAAGGATGTGATAGGTCTTTATGAAGCACCACGTAAGGTGCCCTTCCTCAATTGGCTCGCTCTTTGGGAAACTTTTGAAAAATGGTCAAACCCTACAGGAGACCATCACATAAAAGCCGAAATGTGTGAGACTCCTTTTACGTCAGGCAGGAATACCTCGGGCCTATTCTAACCCCCGGCCCACAGGGGGTAATGGTACAGGGTATCATACGGTGGCTAGTGGAGTATCAACATAGATGTAGATAAGTGGCCAAAAATTCTAGGACCAATCAGGTACTGACACTTGAACATTTGAGTTTGTAATCTGACACTTACACACTCTGCCACCACATCATGGAAGACACAAAGAGAAACAAAAATATCGTCCTCATTTTCCTCTAGACAACAGCACTATCGCTGAATAATAACAAATAATTTACAAGCTGCTAATTTCATCCGACAGTTTGTATACATTGGGAACGTAACCAGATCTCCTGATATCTCTTTAAAGACATCAAATATTATTGCATTGCAATATCTAACCACATAATGTTTTAGGAACTTAACTTATTTAAGGCAAATGCCAGAATGGTTCCTCCAAAAAGGGCACAACCTATTTCCTTCCCTATACAATCTTTCTCTATGTTCCCAGTGATCCTGTCACTAAGGATACTTTAAACCTTGCCCTTAATCCTTCTCCTGTGCCTTATTAATTATATCATCTCACTTTCAAAGCTTACTAAATAACAACAAATTTGATTCACTTTTATAATTTTGATTTCTTTTCTTATTGATCATGTCACATGTGGCACTCATTCCCATCTTCACTTCTTCATACACACTGCTTCCCTTCCATTTGTCTTTATTTCATTATTAATTCATGTTCACAATGTAGTTCCTGGAGCATCTCAACACCTTTCTCTGTCTTCCCGCCCTCTCCACAGTCCTTCCCTGACTACTCCCTCTCTGCAAAACTTGCCAGACTACCTAAAACTTTCTCACATACCACATCGGTATTCATACGGATCCTTTCATTGCATTTCACAATGTTATAACTGCTCTTTAATTAATTACAAGCATGTAATTTCCACTGAACATTCCTCATCATTAACTATATCTCAGAGTGTGTACAAATTTATCAGAACTAAGAGCCTCTTTTCTTTATGATTACACTGGTGCATCAAATAACACCAGTATTCTTTTCAACAAAACAGGATATTTTTCATTTCAAAGCAATAGTAGAAGATTTTTTTGAGAAGATGAGAAGCATATACAGCTGAAATAAGAAAAATTGGAGCAGCTCTGGAAAACACACAAAACAACATATAGTATAAACAATAACAGTAATAAGAGTGCTAGTTTTCATTTAAGGTTTTTCTTCCATCAGTAGACAGGAAGGAAACCAGAGAAAGTAAGACATCCTGAGCACATAAAATATAAAATAATGTTATTGAAGCATTACTAAACATTTTGCAATTTATTAGTGTAATAAGTTTCCTTTAATTATAATCTGACATAGGTTCATTAGTGTTGAAAACTATATACAAAAATTAAAACATTTAAATCACATTCAACAAATAGGTGGATTTCAGATTAAACGCCGGGAAAACTCTTGATTGTTCTCATAACAAGCAAGAAAAGAAATAAAAATCTAATAATAAATAGCAAAACAAATCAATTTGAAACAACTCAGTGTTGTGAGATACACATATACTGACTACTAATTTATACAATCGTTGGAATTACTCACCTGGCATTGGCCGTACAGAAACCTCCCCATATCCCAAGGCCCATCTGTCACGATGGCATACTTGTACTTCGTTCCAAGTCCATGTTTCACCAGCCAAGCTTCAAAACGTGACAGAACTTCTGGAAATGTTTCAGCTTTGTCAACTTGCTCCTGAGTGATTCCCGTCAATTCAGTGCAAAATTTAGACAGTGTTGATTTTATAGTTGGTCTACAATATGACTGAAAACAATCCTCAATTTCTTGCTTTTCTGAATTTACCAGTACTGCTGGGAACTCTATTATTTCATGCCTGGAAATTTAACCAACATTTAAAAGGAATCAAACCACTGTAGTCATGGAAAGAAATGGTTGAAGTACATCTATGAGACACTGCTTTTTAATCAGATGTTAACATACTTAACTGATTACTAAAGTCAACATTGACTTTTTGACCTCTAACCTCAAATTTTAGTTGTGAGGGAAAAAAACACATACTTCATTAACATAACTAAGGAACTGCAAGACAGACGTAGTGGCAGATAGCTCAACTGGTAAAAGCATTATGATTCAAATGTCCAGGATCAAAAGCTGATAAATGATATAAATTTAAAGTGATACACTTGCACTAATTTTGTCCTATTCCCATAGATGTATATTTCACTTAGATATACTGAGAAATATGGGACCAGTACGAGTAAACTTCCTGTTCCACAGCGCCCAAATTAACTTACTCCTTGAAATACATCACAAATTGTGAAAAACAAAAACATCAGAATAATCTCATGATGGTTTGTTACTATTATCTACCAAATACTCTAATTAAGGACAAAATAACAAAGCACAAAAAATTCTTCACAGATCACAAATCCATAGATCCCCCATTGTGTTTTATATGTCTTAATATGGCCTTTAAATTTGAAAATCATCAAATGTCAGCTATTAATGTACAGTAACATTATCACAATGAACAGTCAGCAAAATTACACTGGATCAAATAGTGATTCGTAATGCACAATACGTAGTAAGAGAACAACAGATATGTTACTGATATTTCACAGAAGACTCAGACCACATAAACAGAACCAGTAACAGCACACAATAACTCAATTAGTGGGAAAAAATATTCCAACACACACAACTCTTCCACATTTTTATTTGCCATAACTTGCATGTTTTTGTTCTCATAAATCTACCTTCTGAAGGATACAAAGTAATTTTCTTTCTTTTGGTTATTGAGACATGTTTGAGCACCAACATGTCCTACACGGTCAGCTAAGGACTGGATTTTTACACAAGGAACAAGTGGCACAATTACTCAAACACACACAGAACTTTTAGAGAGAGCAGGTGCTGTCAATGTAAGATTCCCATTTTGTAACATTTCGTTGTTTTAAATTCCAGAGTTTCTGATGATGCTCTTGTAAAATTATAGAGTAAAACCGGTAAAAATAAAACATTCTGATTGCAACTTGTATCTGTCCTGATAAAATCAATTCCAGAATACTTTTAGACTGAAGATTCCTGTACTAACAGTACTTTTTTAACTTTTGTAGCAGTAGGCACCAATCTGTTTTGAACACAAAAGATCTGCAATGGTGCCTATTTGATCTTTTTCACTGTCTTCAAAACATAGTAACATTCAACAGTTAAATATCGTTTCAAAAGTGCTAAAACTGCCACTGAACCATACAAACCATACAAACACAATAAACAAATGATTATCTAAGTCAAAAAGGCCTTCAAATAATATCTTATGCAACATATTATACCCCTGATTAGTAAGAAAATATATATCAGCACATTTTTAAAAGTCTTAATAAATGTTGACAGCCTTACTTTGACCCACAAGGATGAATAAAACAAACACCTCTCTTACACCAATGTTAAATGGCTAGTATCAATCTTAATGCATCATTTCCAGTTGGTTCCTTGCCACTTCCGCAAAAATTTTCTCCAAGCTGTACTGCAGTTCAAAGTGACACCATATTAAAGTTACACGAAAATCACACTTATGGTGTCCATGTAAACAAATGCAGTTTCACTTTAGTTATCATGCCAAGTCTGTATTTCCATGAATGCTATTTCCATCTAGCTAGTAGGTCCATTACTTAATTCAAGTCCTCCAATGACAAATCACGTGTTCACACCTAACCACAAGAAACTGAAAAAATCCGAACAGCACTACACATCTGCACATGGGAAACACACTGTGAATTCTTGCATTCTTTCTTTATTACAAAAGCAACTTTATTAATCTGTATTATCAATTACTTCTAACTGCAGAAGGTAGCACTCTCAATTACTCCCACCCCTCCCTTCCTCCCCAGAGATGATGTTGCTCCCAGTATGGCTGTCAGATGACTTTCATGGGTTCCAAGCAACTACTGAAATTGTTTAAATGTTGAAGTCCTTCAGTGAATTAGATAAGAAGTTCAAAATTGATTTATTTTATTTTTTTAAATTCCAATGCAGATATTCCCATCGGTCATTTTCTTTCCACTACTGTGCTTATCTGGTAAGTGCTGTCTCCTGTTTTGATTTCTTACATTATTAATGATAATAGGGAAAATACCTTACATCACCATTAGGTTTCTAGTTCATAAGTGAGCCTAGTAGATTCTGACCCCAACATTCAGTATTGAGAATCTGTTGGAGGACTGTCTTCACTTGTATGAGGGAAAGCCAACCCATCAGCTCCCTACTTCAGACCAAATGAGGATTGAAGTGCACGAAAAACTGTCTCTATAGCTAACATAATACCTCCTCTGAACCCTTGTCTCAATGTAACATAGATATGATTTGTACATTATAGGATAAATGAGATGACATTTATTAAGAAATATACAGAGATTGCCAGAAAATGGAACCCAGGTGCTAAAAACATATCTGAGTGACAAAAAGAAAAAAAAAATAATTATCACTGAAAAATAATGCGTGACTTGCAGAATCCTTCATCCAAAACATATGAAAAACACACTGAAAATATGAACTTCAACGTCCATCGAGATAATTACAATTCGCATCACTCTCCTCCATGGTTATCCAACCCCAGTTTCTTTAGTACTACGTTAATTCCTCCCTACCTGTAATTTAGCTCTTTCTCTTATTATCTTCATCAGCAAAACAGTTTGTCACATTTTCACAGAAAGCATTCTTTTGTTTTCTTCCCTTTTTCCCCATCTCTCACCTATTTCTGCACATTTTCCGCCATTCTTACGCATTTATTCCTTACATTTACAATTTTATTGCTTTCTGTTTATATTCGCACTGTCCCTGACATCATCAACCACTTTTCATTTGTAGTTAGTGTTCTAAGGCCAGTCAGTGACTTGTCTTTTATCATATCTTCCCTATTCCAATGTTTGTTCAGTATTCTGTATATGGGTGTTCTTTACTTTCAGCTTTCCAGAAATATCTGTATGCTCCACAACTGTTTCATTTTAAGTAAATAGTGATATTTTTCTGGAAACTTTGGACACATTCTGAAAATTTGCTCATTTACTTTTGTTTTGGCTAGTTGTTTTAAACAAAACAAACCAAATGCTCTACAATTTTGATACTTATGATGTTTTGAACACTGCTTCATTTTGCAGCAAGTTCTTATAGAAATTACAGAGGACTGTGATTTGTAGCTTAACGCTGTTCAATACATTGTAATTTTTATCACTTCTAGTGTTTAAAAAATCTCTGTGCGTGACGATGGCATAAAAGGTAAAATGTGGTTTGTGAAATATGTAATAAATATCGTAGAATACTACTCTAGTGCCACGCATGCGCATACGTGTGTGTGTGTGTGTGTGTGTGTGTGTGTGTGTGTGTGTGTGTGTGTGTTTTCATTCATAATCAATAAAAAAATACTTCCTGACTTCTTGCTGGACCACCTGACCATCTCTGCAGACATGTAGTCACCAAGGGTGAATGCCATACAAGGGGCCTGGGTTCGATTCTCGATCGGGCTGGAGATTTTCTCCGCTCAGGGACCGAGTGTTAAGCAATCCTCATTATCATTTCATCATCATCATTGACACGCAAGTCATCAAAGTGGCGTCAAATAAAAAGACTTGCAGCAGGTGGCCAAACTCCCCAAAAGGGAACTCCTGGCCAAATATGCCACACACGGCGCGCACGGGCACGCACACATGCACACGCGCGCGCGCGCACACACACACACACACACACACACACACACACACACACACAGGACCACTTCTGAGACTAGTTTACTGGCTTTCCTATGGAAAAAATAAAGTTGCTGAAAGATAGTGAAGACCAACAAGAAGCTGTTGGGATAAAATGTAAAACATGAGATAAATTACACATATTTGAAGGAGGATAACATTACAGGTGATATATTTATCACCTGTAATGTTATCCTCCTTTGGAGTGAAGATAACAACTCCCCGAATAGTGGAATCAATAGGGACATAAAAACAAACTTTTCTAGTCATCAAACATGACCCCCTCCCCTGTTTCTTTCACTTGAAAAAGGATTTTTTGAAAGCTAGTGAAGTTATTTTTTAATGCATGCCAAAAACTTTACATTTCCATTATTTGTCAAGTTGTTACTTTCACTCCCAAATTGTTTACAATCTGCCCGAGAAGATAACATTATAGTCAAAATGGTTGGTTGGTTGGTTGGTTGGTTGATTTGAGGGAGGAGACCAAACAGCAAGGTAAATCAAAACAGTGTCTGTCTGATTTTATTCTGGAAGATATGAAAACCTCAGGGTCTACTTCCTCAATACCCTCTGCTATCCTGTGAACAGCGTAAATGGTGCTGAATGGTTCCTTCAGGACACTAGGAGTCTTCATTCTGTCCTTTCCACTGCATTCAATGGTGTTATGAATGCAGAGTACTTATTTGTAAGTTGATAGATTTTGCTGTCAGCTGTTTCCATACAGAGATGGTAAATTCTGTTCTGAGCTCTGGAGAATGGCAGATGATGGAGAATATTCATGCTGAAGGACTATGTGGCAAAAAATAATACGCAAATAAAACCAATATGAAGAGAGTGAAAGGATAGAATTACTGATTACGCTTTTACTCTGGAACAATTTCTTCAGAAGCTATGCTGTATGAAGTGCACTGGCATTTATAAAATTTAGGTCTTCCTTTAACATTAATCTGACTGTGACAAACAAGATGTTGCTTATCAGCTCTTATTAAGGGCAAGCAATTTAGCTGCATTGAATTTATGTGGACCATCCAACACAGGTGCCATAACACAAGGTAACAGAATAGTAGAATTAATTTGTTTATAGGCACACAGAGGTAAGATACAGATTGACACAACACAGTGGTATGTCGTTATGAAATCAAAGTAACAGTATAATTCAAGGTCAAAAAATGCAACTGACTTATATTTACATACATAAGTAGATGACTGATAATGATACAATTAAGAATGCATATTAGGGGGAAAAAAATTATAAAGAATAACACAAACACAGATATATGATAACAAAGAAGGGACAACTTTCTTTTGAAACAACATCTAACACTTATGAATATCTTGTCATTTACACAAATTTCATTTGCACTATAAATATGTCCAATATTTAATAGCACACATCTCATGTACCAATCATCATAGAATCAACCGTTTAGGCTTTATTTTTTTTGTTTCATTAATGTACATTCACTCCCAAAATTATATTAATGGATTGTGAATAATTTAAATTTTTGTGACGGCTCCCTAACCCAAGGCCCTCGGCGGTAATTTTGGGGCAGCCACCACAAATTGTATAAAGCGTGGGTAATGACCTGGATGTAGCTATGTCTGTTGGCCAAAAAATAATTAATGACAAGAATTGCGCCAGCTAGAATGAAGAGATAACTTATCTTTATTTCTGATGAAACGTGCACCAGCAATACAAGTCCAAGTAATATCCAAGAGTAATCCATGTACTGAGCCTAGTCGAATACAATAGCAAATATCCCACTGCAATGGCTAGACTGTCCGTCTCAGGGCTAGCGTTCCTCCTTATATGTAAAAGGCAGGGGGCGCTGCGGACCCGAGCTCAGCCATGGTGTGACCTCTTCCGTCAGCAGTAACGCACTGAGATGCCGACGGCCGCGACAGGAACTGTGGCCAGCAATGTCATGGTTAGGGCGCACGTGCGCGAGTTGGTTGGTTGGTTGGGTCCATGGGTAATGTATGTTGTACTTGTGGGACACATTTTGGTACCGTTTTGTGATGCCGGAGGCCAGGCAGACGGGTATATAAGAAAATCAGGATGCCAGAGACACACAGATAATTGTGGCCAGTAGGCAGTTAGCATGGGAACCTGATGTAGCAGATGTGTGGTACAAATAGCTGGTGGTTCAGTTTTGTGGAAGTGGCAGTTGAGTTTTGTTTGGTAGCCAGAACATATTGAACAGTAGCTTGAATGGTGGATCAGCCATGTTAACGAACTGAAGTTATATTTTACTCAAATGAATATTTTTATCTCAGAGAATTACACTTTTTGGGTGTATACAAATAATGCTTCCCACCCCGTGAAAAGCATTTTGCTTATCGAGTAACCAAGCGTTAAAATCTGGACTATTATATACAAACTGAGAAAAATGTTGCTCATGAACCTCCACAAGTAGACTTGTGATGGATAATACTCAAAATGCAAATATTCACTATAAATTGTACAAAACAACAAAATGTGAAGCATCTGCTGGGAGCCATACTTTTGTAAGCATACAATGACAAACTTTGCTGTAATGGTGAAAGAAATGTTTGGATTCAATCACTGATTATTTTAATGCAAAGCTGCTCCCAAATCCTGTGCAAAGAAAATTATTTTGAAGAAAACAATACAGAATTTAGACCAGCTTAACTTAATACTGATGATGTTCCTCCCAAAAAATTCATCATTTTCAAGGTGGCAAAGTTGAAATTTGTAATCAATACAAAAAAAGAGCAAATTTTCAGAACTTTTCCAAATCTTTTCCCTGAGACCCTTTCCCAATGATCGTATGACTCATCCATTTGCAACACTAACAACACAATGTAGTGCATGTACTATTTTTCAGCTCAAAAAAATAAATGCCATGGCTTTAATCTTTTCTAAAAATGTCAATAATTCTGCATCAATGAAGAAAGATCACACAACACTGATGAATAACCCTTTCTCCAATGATGATGTGAACTAGATCTGTTCCATCAATTCTTACATGGGAAGGGGTGCAAGAAACTGTTATTTGCTTCATGCACTGTCGTGTTCCACAGACTGCTCAAGTTCCAAAACACATTTTTCAGACACAGCACTAAGTGTTGATCCATTACCACATATCCTCCTCTTATACTGTCATGAATGCATCCAGTGGCCTGCTTCTACTGGATGACCACTCATCCCCACTTATTGCATACTTGCAAATTCAAGTATGAAGGCTATCCAGTAAGTAACTTCTGTTAGACTATAAATAAAATATTGGAATAATTAAAGCCAATTTATTACAAAAATCTTGAAACTAAAATTTCATATTACTTCTCTACATGAACACTATTCACATCTAAACATTTATCATGTCTCTTAACAGGTTTGCAAATCCTTTTGCATAAAATGCTGCCACATGAGATTGCAACCAGCATGTGATATCATCTTTAAGTTCTTCATCAAAGTTGAAGCACTGGCAGTTGAGCTACTTTTTCGTGTGTACGAAGGGGACAAAACCAATTAGAAACAGATTTGAGCTGTGGGACAGATTTTAAAAAACGTTGCATTTGCACTGTTGCAAAAATTCGTGTTTGCTGGACAGAGAGGGGCTCAGCATCATCATGTAAAAACAAAACACATGTTGCCAAGAGACAAGGTGGCTTTTCTCTAAATGGCTTTACTGGTTTCTTAATGTTTCACAGTAAGCTTCACATCTAATTGTCATTCCACTTTCAAAAGGACTACAAACAAGATTCCTTTAGCATCCTTTACAAAATTAACACAAACAACCAGTAGTCATAACCTTTGTGGCTTTTCTCGATTTTCTGGGCAAAGCAGTAAGCCAACCGCTGTTTTGTCTTCTATTAGGATACTCATGCCACCTGTCACAATTCTGTTCATGAACCACAGACCTTGCCGTTGGTGGGGAGGCTTGCGTGCCTCAGCAACACAGATAGCCGTACCGTAGGTGCAACCACAACGGAGGGGTATCTGTTGAGAGGCCAGACAAATGTATGGTTCCTGAAGAGGGGCAGCAGCCTTTTCAGTAGTTGCAGGGGCAACAGTCTGAATGATTGACTGATCTGACCTTGTAACATTAACCAAAACCACCTTGCTGTGGTGGTACTGCGAACGGCTGAAAGCAAGGGGAAACTACGGCCGTAATTTTTCCCGAGGGCATGCAGCTTTACTGTATGGATAAATGATGATGGCGTCCCCTTTGGGTAAGGCATTCCGGAGGTAAAATAGTCCCCCATTCGGATCTCCGGGCGGGGACTACTCAGGAGGACTTCGTTATCAGGAGAAAGAAAACTGGCGTTCTACGGATCGGAGCGTGGAATGTCAGATCCCTTAATCGGGCAGGTAGATTAGAAAATTTAAAAAGAGAAATGGATAGGTTAAAGTTAGATATAGTGGGAATTAGCGAAAGTTCGGTGGCAGGAGGAACAAGACTTTTGGTCAGGTGAATACAGGGTTATAAATACAAAATCAAATAGGGGTAATGCAGGAGTAGGTTTAATCAAACAACATAGTGAACGCATTATTGTGGCCAAGATAGACACAAAGCCCACGCCTACAACAGTAGTACAAGTTTATATGCCAACTAGCTCTGCAGATGACGAAGAAATTGATGAAATGTATGATGACATAAAAGAAATTATTCAGGTAGTGAATGGAGACGAAAATTTAATAGTCATGGGTGATTGGAATTCGAGAGTAGGAAAAGGGAGAGAAGGAAACATAGTAGGTGAATATGGATTGGGGCTAAGAAATGAAAGAGGAAGCCGCCTGGTAGAATTTTGCACAGAGCATAACTTAATCATAGCTAACACTTGGTTCAAGAATCATGAAAGAAGGTTGTATACATTGAAGAACCCTGGAGATACTAGAAAATATCAGATAGATTATATAATGGTAAGACAGAGATTTAGGAAGCAGGTTTTAAATTGTAAGACATTTCCAGGGGCAGATGTGGACTCTGACCACAATCTATTGGTTATGAACTGTAGATTAAAACTGAAGAAACTGCAAATAGGTGGAAATTTGAGGAGATGGGACCTGGATAAATTGAAACAACCAGAGGTTGTAGAGTGTTTCAGGAAGAGCATAAAGGAACAATTGACAAGAATGGGGGAAAGAAATACAGTAGAAGAAGAATAGGTAGCTTTGAGGGATGAAGTGGTGAAGGCAGCAGAGGATCAAGTAGGTAAAAAGACTAGGGCTAGTAGAAATCCTTGGGTAACAGAAGAAATACTGAATTTAATTGATGAAAGGAGAAAATATAAAAATGCAGTAAATGAAGCAGGCAAAAGGAATACAAACGTCTCAAAAATGAGATTGACAGGAAGTGCAAAATGGCTAAGCAGGCATGGCTAGAGGGCAAATGTAAGGATGTAGAGGCTTACCTCACTAGGGGTAAGATAGATACTGCCTACAGGAAAATTAATGAGACCTTTGGAGAAAACAAGGGCTCAGATGGAAACCCAGTTCTAAGCAAAGAAGGGAAAGCAGAAAGGTGGAAGGAGTATATAGAGGGTCTATACAGGGGAAATGTTCTTGAGGACAATATTATGGAAATGGAAGAGGAGGTAGATGAAGATGAAATGGGTGAAATGATACTGCGCGAAGAGTTTGACAGAGCACTGAAAGACCTACGTCGAAACAAGGCCCCGGGAGTAGACAACGTTCCATTAGAACTACTAACAGCCTTGGGAGAGCCAGTCCTGACAAAACTCTACCATCTGGTGAGCAAAATGTATGAGACAGGTGAAATACCCTCAGACTTCAAGAAGAACATAATAATTCCAATCCCAAAGAAAGCAGGCGTTGGCAGATGTGAAAATTACCAAACTGTCAGTTTAATAAGTCACGGCTGCAAAATACTAACGCGAATTCTGACAGCGAATGGAAAAACTGGTAGAAGCCAACCTCGGGGAAGATCAGTTTGGATTCTGTAGAAATATGGGAACACGTGAGGCAATACTGACCCTACGACTTATCTTAGAAGAAAGATTAAGAAAAGGCAAACCTACGTTTCTAGCATTTGTAGGCTTGGAGAAAGCTTTTGACGATGTTGACTGGAATAAACTCTTTCAAATTCTGAAGGTGGCAGGGGTAAAATACAGGGAGCGAAAGGCTATTTACAATTTGTACAGAAACCAGATGGCAGTTATAAGAGTCAAGGGGCATGAAAGGGAAGCAGTGGTTGGGAAGGGAGTGAGACAGGGTTGTAGCCTATCCCCAATGTTATTCAATCTGTATATTGAACAAGCAGTAAAGGAAACAAAAGAAAAATTCGGAGTAGGTATTAAAATCCATGGAGAAGAAATAAAAACTTTGAGGTTCGCCAGTCAGAGACAGCAAAGCACTTGGAAGAGCAGTTGAACGGAATGGACAGTGTCTTGAAAGGAGGATATAAGATGAACATCAACAAAAATAAAACGAGGATAATGGAATGTAGTCGAATTAAGTCGGGCGATGCTGAGGGAATTAGATTAGGAAATGAGACACTTAAAGTAGTAAATGAGTGTTGCTATTTGGGGAGCAAAGTAACTGATGATGGTCGAAGTAGAGAGGATATAAAATGTAGACTGGCAATGGCAAGGAGAGCGTTTCTGAAGAAGAGAAATTTGTTGACATCGAGTATAGATTTAAATGTCAGGAAGTCGTTTCTGAAAGTATTTGTATGGAGTGTAGCCATGTATGGAAGTGAAACATGGACAATAAATAGTTTGGATAAGAAGAGAATAAAAGCCTTTGAAATGTGGTGCTACAGAAGAATGCTGAAGATTAGATGGGTAGATCACATAACTAATGAGGAAGTACTGAATAGGATTGGAAAGAAGAGGAGTTTGTGGCACAACTTGACTAGAAGAAGGGATCGGTTGGTAGGACATGTTCTGAGGCATCAAGGGATCACCAACTTAGTATTGAAGGGCAGCGTGGAGGGTAAAAATTGTAGAGGGAGACCAAGAGATGAATACACTAAACAGATTCAGAAGGATGTAGGCTGCAGTACGTATTGGGAGATGAAGAAGCTTGCACAGGATAGAGTTGCATGGAGAGCTGCATCAAACCAGTCTCAGGACTGAAGACCACAACAACAACAAGCATGGTAATGAAAAACACAGTCCAGAAAAGAAGTGATCTACTGTTTTCCAGTTCTAAGAAAGGAGTTTAGGATCCAAAGTACACAGAACTAGTGGTATCCTATTTATTTAGTTATGATATCATAACTACAGAAAGTTGTACAACAGTTGAGATACCATGAGATGTTAGTTATCAAAATTGTTTTCACTAATTTTCTGTACATGCACATTGCTAATTACTAGGGACATGAAAAATTGATATTTTATTATAAATGCAAATACAGAAACAAATTCTGCCTCAAAATACAAAATTACCTAACAGATGCTACTCCATACCAAATTGTATCTAGATGAACTATTTTATCAGAAATAGTTTGAAATAAGTTTACTTTCTGCATATAAATATTGAAACTGTAATATATTTTTGATTACTGGTATTATGCATAATTTGGTGAGGCTGATTTGGAATGATAAAGTGTGTAAGAACGTGTTTGCAAAATAAAAGGGTATGAACACGGCAATGAATCAGTGCAGTCGATGCTCTACTGCCATGCAAGTTGTGGGCAGTTGAATCGTTTGTAATAAACACTGCATAACGCAATGTATCACTCAGTCATAGGACTTAGCATCTTCTAACAAAGACACACGTCCACTTGTTTGTTAGCAGAAGTTCAAAAGATGGTAAAATGCCGATACTTTTAACATGACAGTTTTAGGCGGTGGGCTTTGTGAAAAGTGGTTGCATCAAATGTGGCTACAGGTTGGTCCTGAACTACGTAGTTAATACGAGGGCTATCCACAAAGTACATTACGTTTTGGAATTAAAAATAAAGTATTGGAATTTTTTTTTATTATATACAGATGAAAGCCACACTTAAATACTACTTTTCTACATAGTTGCCATTTAAATTAAGGCACTTATCATAGCGATGGACGAGCTTGGAAATTCCTTCGTCGTAAAATTTGGCCGTCTGCGCCTTCAACCACGTGGTTACCTCTTCTTGAAGCTGTGCGTCGTCATCAAAACGCTGCATAGCCAACCACTTCTTCATTGCTGGGAACAAGTGGAAGTCGCTCGGTGCCAGGTCGGGACTGTATGGTGGATGTGGAAACTACTCCCACTTAAAAGATTCGAGAACTTCGCGAGTGGCATTTTCCGTGTGGGTCCGGGGGTTGTCGTGAATCAGCAAGATCTTTGAGCCCAACTTTCCCCTGCGCTTGTTTTGTATTGCTCTTCTGAGGTTGTGCAGAGTTTGGCAATACCTTTGAGAGTTTATTGCAGTGCCTCTTTCCACGAAATCCACAAAAATCACACCTTTTCTGTCCCAAAAGACAGTCGCCACGTGGTTGAAGTAGCAGGCGGCCGAATTTTACGACGGGAATTTCCAAGCTCATCCATCGCTATGATAAGTGCCTTAATTTAAATGGCAACTATGTAGAAAAGTAGTATTTAAGTGTGGCTTTCATCTGCATATAATAAAAAAAAATTCCAATACTTTATTTATTTTTAATTCCAAAATATAATGTACTTTGTGGATAGCCCTCGTAACACACTGCCAAAGCCCTCATAACACACTGCCAATCTCAACAAGCAATGCACAGAATCCGTTCCCAAATACCTTGTTTTGTGCTTTGCTCATTGTTTTCTTTTCTTATTTCAAAATGAAGGAAAAGACTACTCTTGACCCATCACAGATTTCAATTACAGCCCTCACAACACCAGGAGGGATCAGTGATCCCTGTGTCAGTTCTACTTTCACAAACAAGAGTGTAGGTTGCTGCCCCGTGAGAGGAAGGTGGGGCTTGTTTCCCCACACTGGTCCTCTTACCTCCGGTGCTCAAAATTCTAGTTTGCTTAAGCTCCCATATGTCTGTTAGTACATGGTGTTCACACATTGCACTATGGTGAACGGAAAACAAAACCATTCACATATTTCGGCTGCATCAAAATTCTTCCTCTAATATTCGAATAGAGTTATTTTTGCTCGTACTTCTATGTTAAGTTCCTTGTCCTACCAGTAGCATTGTCAAGTATGGGTCGCACGGCTATGAGTGCCCATGAACGGTCAAAATTAATATTCTGCTGATTTTATAATCATCGAATTGGATGGGAAAAGAAATATAATGTTGAGGAACACATTAAATAAGAGCTGCATTCAGTTCATGGGTGGGATGCTACTGTCTCAACAGAACAATCTTTTTTGCAAACTTAAAACAGTCAAAAGATGAAAACAATGGCCATTTTTTTAAAAAAAAAAAGAAAGAAAAAACTGTTGAAGTTTTTGCAGAAGCAACCATTCCAGTCAAACAGCTCCCCAATCAGCACTTTTTTTAGCTAACAAGTTCAAAGCACTACAGCATTGTCTTCACTCATGTAGTGTGACAACCTTTTAAATCCATTCAGCCAATCATTTAAAAAAGATGAAAATTTCAACAAACATAGATGCAAATTTCACCAAAATAGATGTTACATTTTCCAGTCTCTACTGGTTACATATAAGCAGCCACTGCCATCATCACCATGCATATTTGCCCTTCCATTCTTAAACAAACATCAGTGATGCACAATACCCTCATTCTCTGGTCCATACCCAGTGCAAATGATGAGCATCAACAGCTATTGTATTTAGTCACTAAGATTCAGGCTGGTTTGATGAGGCCTGACATGACTTCATTTCCTGTGACAGCTTCTTCACCACAGGGTAGCACTTACACCCAACGTCGTCAATTATTTTTGTTGTATATATTCCAACCTCTGATTTCCCCTCTGGTTTTTGCCCTTTACAGTTCCATCTAGTACCACGGCAGTTATGCCCGGATGTATTAACATGCCTTATCATCGTTTACCTCAGTGATAGTGAACCTTCTCCCTGCTGCCCACTGGTGTGTGTTTATGCTTTCATTGTGGACAGTAGGCAGCAATAAAAACATTTTCATAAGGTTTTCATAAAATTTGGAGATAAGTATTTTGTAAGTAATTATATTATATGCTTTAACTTACTGTATCTCTGCTTTATAAATTTTATAAAGTAAAGTTAATTCCCTACTTTGTAATACACCATTATTGTTGAACTGGTGGGCAGTTAGGAAATTTTATTAGTAACAGACATATAAAACTGGGCAGCAAGTAAAAAAGGTTGACTCCCCCTGCTTTATTTTCTACTAGTGAGTGTTTTTCACAATTTCCTTCCCTCGGTGGTTCTGTGGAGAACCTCCTCATCTCTTTTCTTACTAGGCCACTTCATTTTTTGCATTCTAAAATCTGTATCACATAACAAAGTTCATACTTACGAGGAGTTTCAAGTGCAACACTCAACTATAATGGCTATCATAGGCGAACAAGAAGCAATATCGCTTTGTCACTATCACCCTCTTAAGTACACTGACTTACGGTGTGAGTCAGTGTAATGACTGTTCTGTTCCCCTTCTATTTCCCATCCAACATGAAAACTGAGGTAACTTCCTGGATAGTCCTCTTATTAGCTTCAGACACCACGAAATACAGTGTTATAGAGATGACAGGCAGGAGGCAGAGATCACTTTTAAGCAATCTCTGATATGCAAAAAATAAGTTTACATATCTGTGCTATGAATATAATCTTCAAAGCACCCCGTTTTTCATGTGCGACAGTTTCCATTGAAGAAAGGCATTTTCTAATGTTTATTAGATTCAAAGAGGAGGTTTTGGCAACAGACAATACCCCCTAGTATTTATGAATATATATAACACAATTCGCAAATCACTGTATCCTCAGCCTTTGTTAGTCATTGTCCTCAAACATCCAGTACTACACAGCCCTCTATTGTACCAATGCACCCAGCCTTTTTACTTCTCTCCTTTTCCACTAACCCCCCTACCCCCCACCCCCCCCTCACCATCACCTCTCCCCTGGCCTCCAACTAACCTCCCAACTGCACCTAGCTGCCCTACCCTCTATCCACCTCGTCCCTGCAATGCTCGCCAGCAGCACTTCACTGTCCCCAACCCCTACCCTGCTATTCCTCCCCCTCCCCACCCCAGCCTCCTCCACACACCCGCCCAGTTGCCTCTCCCAACAGGCACTACTACTACTACTACTACTACTGCTGCTGCTGCTGCTGCTGCTGCTGCCACCACTCCCAGTGTCACTTCAGCTGCCAGAGATGGCAGTCGCGCGTGTGTGTGTGTGTGTGTGTGTGTGTGTGTGTGTGTGTGTGTGTGTGTGTGTGTGTGTGTGTTTTTGTGTGTGTGTGTATGAGAGAGAGAGATCTATTTTTGACAAATGTCTTGTCAGCCGAAAACTTCCTTTTATGACACTTTTTTGTTGTGCCTATCTGCGACTCAGCATCTCCGCTATATGGTGAGCAGCAACTATCTTTTAATAATATTGTATATTCCAAGAGATGTTTTAGCTGTCAGTTCTTTAATAAAATTTAAATTAGCACTGTCAGTTTCATTATGGAAATTTGCTGCCTTTACAAATAATCAGCTGGAGACAGACTACTCACTTTGCCGTGTCACAAGAGCCCAGTGTTGGCAATGTGAAACAACTGTTTCTCATAATACCTACTTCAAACCATCGCCTCAGCACCAATGCTGCCTGATTCATATGTGAAATTCAACTGGTTCTGTCTCTGCCAAGACGATCTCACTTCAAAAGTGGTTGAACTGTCTTTGACTGACGACTACTAATCAGCCAGGGTTCATCTAATCTGTTAGAACTTATATAATCACTTTATCATGTGTGCAGTGACCATCATGAAGAAGCCTTTATGCAGCCTATACAAATTCTGTGACAAAAAAAAAGACTGAGTGATGCACATGCAAAAGAGTTACTGTATCTTGATGTTTGTAGGACTCGTAACAGAAAGCACATAAATCATCTGCCAAACATTTCAGTTCCTGGACAGGCACAGGACAAGTTGCTAAGTTAGGCACAAACAATTTAACATTCCAATACCATCTAAAACAAATAAAACCATTCTGTTTCTATGAGATGGATTTATAGCAGGTACTTTATAAAGGGTTCTAAAGACAGGAAAGATTAAGAGATGAACTGCAGAAGTTTGTCAGATAAAATAAAAATAAATTTTAGCATGGGAGAAATAAAACTTTTAAAACTTATTATGTAGCGAATTAGAGAAGTTGGGTGGCAGGAGGAACAGGTCAGGTGAATACGGGGTTATAAATACAAAATCAAATAGGGGTAATGCAGGAGTGAGTTTAATAATGAGTAAAATGAATAGAAACGTAAGCCACTATGAACACATTATTGTAGCCAAGATAGACATGAAGCCCACACCCACCACAGTAGTACAAGTTTATATGCGAACTAGCACTGCAGATGAGGAGGAGACTGAGGAAATGTAGGAAAAGGGAGTAGAGGAAAAGTAGTAGGTGAATGGGGACTGGAGGAAAGGAATGAAAGAGGAAGCCGCCTAGCAGAATTTTGCACAGAGCATAATTTAATCATAGCTAACACTTGGTTTAAGAATCATGAGAGAAGGATGTATACATGAAAACACATGGAGACATAGGACAGTTTCAGATTGATTATATAATGCTTAGACAGAGATTTAGGAATCAGATTTTAAATTGTAAGACATTTCCAGGGGCAAATGTGGACTCTGACCACAGTTTACTGGTTATGAACTGTAGATTAAAACCTAAGAAACTGCAAAAAAGCAGGAATTTAAGGAGATGGGACCTGGATAAAGTGGAAGAACCAGGGGTTGTAGAGGGTTTCAGAGGGAGCATTTGGGGATGACTGACAAGAACAGGGGAAACAAATACCGTAAGAGAAGAATGGGTAACTATGAGAGACAAAATAGTGAAGGCAGCAGAGGATCAAGTGGGTAAAAAGACGAGGGCTTGTAGAAATCTTTGGGTAACACAAGAGACATTGAATTTAATCGATGAAAGGAAAAAACATAATAAATGAAGCGGGCAAAAGGGAATACAAACATCTAAAAAATAAGAACGACAGGAAATGCAAAATGGCTATGCAGGAATGGCTAGAAGACAAATGTAAGGATGTAGAAGCATATATCACTAGGGATGAGACACATACTGCCTACAGGACAATCAAAGGGACCTTTGGAGAAAAGAGAATCACCTGTATGAATACCAAGAGATCAGATGGAAACAAAGTCCTAAGCAAAGAAGGGAAAGCACAAACGTGGAAGAAGTACATAGAGGGTCTATACAAGGGAGAACTACTTGAGGGCAATATTATGGAAATGGAAGAGGACATATGGGAAGATGAGAAGGGAGCTATGTGATACTGCAAGAAGAATTTGAGAAAGCACTGACAGACTTACGTTGAAACAAGGCCCCGGAAGTAGACAACATTCTGTTAGAGTTACTGATAGCCTTACGAGAGCCAGACATAACAAAACTCTTCCATCTGGTGAGCAAGATGTAGGAGACAGGCAAAATACCTTCAGACTTCAAGAAGACTATAATAATCCCAATTATAAAGAAAGCATGTGCTGATAGGTATGAAAATTACCGAATTATCACTTTAATAAGTCATGGTTCCTAAAAACTAACATGAATCCTTTTCAGCAGAATGGTAACTGGTAGAAGCAACTTCGGGGAAGATCAGTTCGGATGCTGGAGAAATGTAGGAACACGCAAGGCAATACTGACCCTATGACTTCTCAAACAAAATAGGTTAAGGAAAGGCAAACCTAAATTTATAACATTTGCAGACCTACAGAAAACTTTCGACAATGTTGACTGGAATAATCTCTTTCAAATTCCACAGGTGATAGGGGTAAAATACAGGGAGTGAAAGGCTATTTACAATTTGTACAGAAACCAGATGGCAGTTAGAAGAGTTTAGGGACAGGAAAGGGAAGCAGTGGTTGGGAAGGGAGTGACTCAGGGTTGTAGCCTCTCCCCGATGTTATTCAATCTCTATATTGAGCACGCAGTGAAGGAAACAAAAGAAAAATTTGGAGTAGGTATTAAAATCCATGGAGAAGAAATAAAAACTTTGAGGTTCACCGATGACATTATAATTCTGTCAGAGACAGCAAAGGACTTGGATGAGCAGCTGAATGGAATGGACAGTATCTTGAAAGGAGGATATAAGACGAACATCAACAAAAGCAAAACCAGGATAATGGAATGTAGTCGAATTAAGCAAGAGATGCTGAGGGAATTGGATTAGAAAGTGAGACTCTTAGAAGGAGAAAATTAGTTTTGCTATTTGGGAAGCAAAATAACTGATGATGGTCGAAGTAGAGAGGTATAAATTGTAGGGAGGATATAAAATATGCAATGGCAAAAAAAGCATTTCTGATGAAGAGAAATTTTTTAATGTCTAGTATAGATTTAAGTATCGGGAAATCCTTTCAGAAAGTATTCATATTGAGTGTGGCCATATATGAAAGTGAAACATGAACGATAAACAGTTCAGACAAAAAGAGAACCGCAGCTTTTGAAATGTGGTGCTACAGAAGAATGCTGAAGATTAGAGGGATAGATCATGTAACTAAATAGAAGGTACTGAACAGAACTCGAGAGAAGGGTAATTTGTGGCACAACTTGACTACAAGAACGGATTGGTTGGTAGGACACATTCTGAGGCATCATGGAATCACCAATTTAGTTAGCACTGGAGGGAAGTGTGGCGGGTGGGGAGGGGGAGGGGGGGGGGGTTAATGCAGTAAGCAGATTCAGAGGGATGTAGGTTGCAGCAGTTACTCGGAGATGAAGAGGCTTGCACAGGATAGAGTAGCATGGAGAGCTGCATCAAACCAGTCTCTGGACCGAAGACCACAACAATAACATGTAACTTGCTACCTTGGTTCTCTTAAAGCTGCCCATTTCAGTATGGGAAGAGGAGGAAATGCCCCTGCAATGAAGGACAAGTTATACACAAGAAAGAAGAAGTGTGACAACTAATGAGGAATTACACTGATAAACTTGGGATAAGTATTCTCCAGCATACTGTTTGATTGTTTCCTCCTAACTGCTCAAAGAGAGACTGGCTCATACCAATGTGGATTTCTGTATGTCCATCTTTTCAGAGATGGTTGCGGAACCTCGGCTATTCAGTCAGAATGTCAAATCAAACACCATTCAGCCATCTAATTTTCAAACTATTATTTTATTGGGCTACCAGTTTGAGCGATATATTATGTCATCATCTACCTCGTGTGCAGAAAAAATGGTAACAGTACGAAACATATAACAAATGGGGGTGGTGCAGGTTTTATATACAGTGATAATATACTAAACTGTAGGTACATGCGTTATTTTCTATCTTTTGTAGTTACTTGAGTTGTCTCCTTTCATTTGTTACTTTCTACGTCTCATTTTTTTTGGACAGAAATCTACAGATATCACTCTTTGTCTGCTGGCACCTATTTTGACTGGAACCGCAATTGGAATCTTCCTGCACCTCGGCCACCTGCTTAGCTGGGTGGTAACGTTCTCGCCTCCCATGCAAGCAGGCCCGGGTTCCATTCCCAGCTGGGTTGGAGATTTTCTCCGCTCAGGGACTGGGTGTTGGGCTGTCCTCATCATCATTTCATCCTCATCACCAGCGCGCAAGTCGCCAAATGCGGTGTCAACTGAAATACGACTTGCACTTGGTGGCCGAACTTCCCCAGATGGGGCCTCAGAGCCAACGATGCCATACGCTCATTTCCATTTTCCTACACCTCGGTCAGGGAAAGCCTTCATTCGTATGTTGCTTTTTCACGTATTTTTAATGTAAGGTTTTGGTGCGTAACTACTACAGTGCTTTTAAGCATATATCACTCAGTTTGTTGACAACATGCACCTTCAAAGTACTGGGATTTTGTATTATGCCTCTTTGTTATTCTTTCCTTTCTTCATTAGAAGTATAATGAGTACAGTTTTACTGACAATATGTACTTTCCTATTCTTGATGTTTCCAATTCTACTTCCTCATTCTTCAGTAGAAGTATGACGAGTACAGTATGAGTAAGGATGGTAGATGTCTAGGTAACTGCATTCGAATTCTCATTTCATGCAATTAGGAATGCAGCAATGTTTGCACATGACATACTTGAATAGCCGGATGTTCTAACTACAAATAATTATTTGTGGTGATCTCTCACTGTGTAGTCGTTTTCTGTGGTTTTTCTACTACATGGTATTTGCCTCTATCATATACAAATTATCATTTAGTTACACACTTATTTGTGTGTTCCCACTGATACGCTGCCATAGCACTAATTCATTTGAACTATATGTAATATAATTAACATTAATGTATGTGCTACTTCCATTAACCTTTTATATTTGAATTGTATTGACCATACTGCTGTCACGAGTTATCACGTAATATTTCCCTCTATCCTTTATGCACCACTGTGATTAGTAATGACATGTCCTCAACTGTTACGGGCTCCTTAAGGTTGTGGTGGTGCTGGGGGGAGGGAGGGGGGCCTTGTTAGATCTAACACTCTTGACTAGATTCCGCTATTCTATGCCACAGCTGACCTACCAGTTGCTGACAAAATTGTTTATATGCTGATCTGGATAGGCGCACTGAGACTGCTTATGTTTTACTGATATGCTCATTTTCTTATCTTTTTACACAACTGTTCATGTTGAGTCCCTAGCAGTTTTAGTTTCTGGGTGAGAGTATGCCCTTGCTTCTCGACTTTCAATAGTCAGTGTTTTTCCTTCGAACAGCCTTGTTTGTACATTCCAGGATTGATCTACTTGAAATACACAGGCTTGGTTCCCCAAGTATGGTTGTAGACTAATGTACAAAAGATTGTACGTTTTAAATTTTTTATCATTTTGTTCATTGATAATTAAAATGGGGTTCTACTTTACATTTGTGTTTACCTGTATATTAGAATACATTAACATAGTTTCCTGGTTATGACTCAGTACTGAGTGCAATGGTTTCATGTGTACTGTATATGAGACACCGCTCAACAAGGAATACATAACCGTAGTTTGACTGTTGTACTTCTTGCTAATAATTTCGTACAACAAACATGTAACTACACACGATATTGTTTTACTGGTCTTCAACATGTACAGGAATATCTCTTTACACATATTCCTTACAAAGTCTGTAACATCATTTTTCTAGACTGCTCTACAATCATGCAGTTAGATTCTTGAAATAATGCAGATGGTGTTAGTTTATTGTACCTTCCTAGATTTTTCACAAGCCCTGTAAGACTTAAGTTAATGTTGCCTTGACCTAATTGCTTACTTTCATTCTTCAACATGTAACCATGATGGTTGTTACACCACATTTGTTGGCATTATGGTGTTAGTGTTGTGAGTTCTTCCCTCTTTACATTGATTTCATGGTACATGATGAGTGTTCTTTTCCATGTGACTTCTACTTTTATTAGTTGACATGGGTGTTTATTCAGATTGCAGTGTTCTGGTACACTATGTGATCAATAGTATCTGGACACCACCAAAAATGTATGTTTTTCGTATTAGGGGCATTGTGCTGCCACCTACTGCCAGGTACTCCATATCAGCGACCTCAGTAGTCATTAGACATTGTGAGAGAGCAGAATGTGGTGCTCCACAGAACTCACAGACTTCGAATATGGTCAGGTGACTGGGTGTCACTTGTGTCATATGTTTGTACGCGAGATTTCCGCACTCCTAAACATCCCTAGGTCCACTGTTTCCAATGTGATAGTGAAGTGGAAACGTGAAGGGACACATACAGCACAAAAGCGTACAGACTGACCCCTTCCGTTGACTGACAGAGACCACCAACAGTTGAAGAGGTCGTAATGTGTAATAGGCTGACATCTATCCAGACTTGAAACTTGCTGGCAGATTAAAACTGTGTGCCGGAGTGAGACTCGAACTCGGGACCCTTTTGTGGGCAAGTGCTCTACCAATTGAGCTACCTAAGCATGACTCACGACCCGCCCTCACAACTTTAATTCCATCACTACCTCACCTCCTAACTATCCACACCATCACACAGGAATTCCTAACAGCATCAGGCTCCACTGCAAGTACTATGGCAGTTAGGTGGGAGATGAGAAAACTTGGATTTCATGGTCAAGCGGCTGCTCGTAAGCCACACATCACACCGGTAAATGACAAACGACACCTCCCATGGTGTAAGGAGTGTAAACATTGAACAATCAAACAGCGGAAAAATGTTGTGTGGAGCGACAAACCACAATACACAATGTGGCGATATGATGGCAGGGTGTGGGTATGGTGAATGCCCGGTGAATGTCATCTGCCAGCGTATGTAGTGCCAACAGCAAAATTTGGAAGCTGTGGTGTTATGGTGTGGTCGTGTTTTTCATGGAGGGGGCTTGCACCCCTTGTTGTTTTGTGTGGCACTATCACAGCATAGGCCTACATTGATGTTTTAAGCACCTTCTTGCTTCCCACTGTTGAAGAGCAATTTGGGGATGGCAACTGCATCTTTCGACACAATCGAGCACCTGTTCATAATGCATGGCCTGTGGTGGAGTGGTTACACAACAAAAACATCCCTGTAATGTACGGGCCTGCACAGAGTCCTGACCTGAATCCTATAAAACAACTTTTGGATGTTTTGGAACGCCAACTTCATGCCAGGCCTCACCGACCAACATCGATACCTCTCCTCAGTGCAGCACTCCGTGAAGAATGGGATGCCGTTCCCCAAGAAACCTTCCAGCACCTGATTGAACGTATGCCTGCAAGAATGGAAGCTGTCACAAGGTTAAGGGTGGGCCAATACCATACCGAATTCCAGAATTACCGAGGGAGGGCGCCACGAACTTGTAAGTCATTTACAGCCAGGTGTTCGGATACTTTTGATCTCACAATGTACATTCATTGACATCCACATTCTCAATTAACCATCTACTCACAAAGCTACCAACTGACATATTATACATTGTATGGTATATTCTGTTCTGGTGGCTTTTCTGTCAAAGGTCATACTATCCTTTCTTCGCCAGCTTAAGCGCTAGGCTACACGACATATAAAGATATGTGTCTGGTTGTTCCGATTGAAATGAGTGTCTTTCTATATAATGCACATGTATTGCAGTACTTTTCCTTAGACTTACTTCATAGCTTATGGTTTTGCATATCATCCAGCCACACGTCTGCTTACCAGCAGACTTATCACTTTCATAATAACTTACTGGTTAGTGGGAATTTGTTACAGTATACTACATTACATTCATAGTTTAATGTAAATGGATAGATAAAAAAATCTACTCACCAAGCGGTGGCAGAAGGACACACACACACACACACACACACACACACACACACACACACACACACACACAAAGGTTTAACTTTTACAAGCTTTCAGAGCCAGTGGCTCCTCCTTCTGGCAGAAGAGTTGAAGGCAAAGGAAAAAGGAGCCATTGGCTCCGAAAGCATGTAAAAGTTAAACCTTTTTGTGTCTGCTCTCCTGCTGCCACTTAGTGAACAAATTTTTTGTCTATCAGTTTACATTATACTGTCAATAATTGATTATTTTTGCTGTTATAGATTCATAGTTTGGTTTATTAAACATGTTTCATTAAATAATTTGGATCTTATGAGTCTGTAATTGATAAATGATATTGATGTAACTTTATATTCTCGTTTTATTAGTTGTTAGTGTATGGAACATGATGATGAGGGGTTCACCTCAGAAAGTGGTTTATGTTTTATTACTATATGACAAAATGGAATCAAATGTTTCACCTTCATTGTGGATTCATCAGATACGACTACACTGTTTTACACTAGTCATTTCACACATATTGGATTAGCATTACACTGTGATTACCTATGCATCATACGCAATATTGACCTCCACTTAGTAGGTTCTTTTTACGATTATATGACATACATATTTTGCTCCTAGTTTATGATATACAGCGTGCAACTGTTCTCTTATTTTACTCCATAATTTAGCTGTAACTTTGATGTAACTTCCTGTACAGTTTGGTATTGTAATGTTATTACACATTACCACTGTATATAAGACTTGCACCACCCGCTTTTGTTATCTGTTTCATACTGTTGTCTGTACACAGGAGCCCGAAGATGGCGTAATATATCGCTGAAACTGGTAGCCCAATAACAGTTTGAAAATCAGACAGCTGAAAGGTGTCTGATTTGACGTTCTCCAATGTGGATTTCTACCAGGGAAATCATCATATCAGATCACAGCTTTATCCTAAGGCAAATTTTAGAAAAGACAATTGAATTCAGGACTGACATGCATCAATTCCTCACATACTACACATCAGCATTTGATAGCCTGGTCAGACTGCCATTGTCCTGTGCTTGGACTGGACTAAGAACTCCTGGAAAATTTTTGAGGCTTGTGAGAATTACAATGATTGAGGAGTAGAATAGAATAAAAATGGGAGTAATGGAGTCTCATCCACTAGATATAAAGCGAGGAGATATGATGGCGTGTCTCCATTTTTCACATTGCCTTGGAGGTCACGAAGAACACAAACCTGCTGAACAGGGGAATGATCTTTTATAAATCAGTGCAGATACTCACTTATACTGATGACATAGTATAGATACAAGAACTCTGTCTTGAGCAAGTCAGCAGGAATGTGGGATTGCATAGCAACTAACAGGAAGCAAAATATATGGCTGCCACAAGAACAAACCACCCTCAATAACACTGGGCTAAATATCTGGGACTGACACTCACCCACCTCAAATAAAACAATGTACCAAAAAAATTATTTTCCGTAATGCCTCGAACTTGGTCATTAACATCGAACAATATTGGAATGGTAAATGTCTTTGAGAGAGAGCAAGAGAGAGAGAGAGAGAGAGAGAGAGAGAGAGAGAGAGAGAAAGAGAGAGAGAGAGAGAGAGAGAGAGAGAAGGGGGGGGGAGAGGGGGAGAGAGAGAGGGGGAGGGAGGGAGGGAGGGAGGGAGGGAGGGAGGGAGGGAGGGAGGGAGGGAGGGAGGGAGGGAGGGAGAGAGAGAGAGAGAGAGAGAGAGAGAGAGAGAGAGAGAGAGAGTGAGAGAGAGAGAAGTAATTCAAAAAATTGCTGATCCAAGCTGTGAAGGAGGGTATAATCAT
The DNA here is from genome assembly GCF_021461395.2 of Schistocerca americana. Lineage (NCBI taxonomy): Eukaryota > Metazoa > Arthropoda > Insecta > Orthoptera > Acrididae > Schistocerca > Schistocerca americana. The sequence goes on along the minus strand of NC_060122.1, from coordinate 743,185,400 downwards.
GAACTGTACACTTTAGATACCCACATATCACACAAATAGTGAAATCATCCAGATTGTGATTGGCGAGGCACTTGGCACTGATGAGTGATATGGAAGAAAGTAAGAGGCTGTTAAGATGAAAATCCAGAGGTCCATCAACCCCACTGAAGACCAGATAAATAGATAAGTCATGGGAGGCCTGCAAAAATGGGCTGCTAGAGTGTTGGATCATGGTAACTGACAGAAGTGTTTTAAGAGGCCAAGGTTCACAATGAAATGTACAGCAAAGAAGATGACTTGTTAACTTACGGATAATCTGGTGGATTTACTTCTTCACACGTAGCTTCAAAATCTACAATCACATAATATGGGTAAAGTTTATGAGAAGAAGTCACATTGATTGTAGCCAGCTTCCTTTTCTTATAATAATTCTTCAGGCGCTTTTTTAGAACATCTGTTGATCCTTCTGTGCTCAGTCGTAGGCTCCTCATTTTCTGTATTAGTGTCTGCTTGTTCATTCTATTAACCTGGCCATTTAACCTCGACAGCTCATGATACACTGCATCACTATAAGGAGAGCTTCCCAGTGTCTTAGCAATGGGCTCTTTAGCATCATCAGCCTGCAAATAAACAAACTTTCTTGAAATTCAGCGAACTGATAAGTATTATGCAGTACAAGATTAATAGCAAAATTATTCATAAACCAGTACTTAAGGGGAGCCGGAACGATCCATATCCTCCATGTTAATTTTAGCAAATAAAAGGAACATATTTTCTAAAACCATTAAACATATTGCTCTGAAATTTGGACTAAGTTCGGTGAATATTTCTCTAAAAAGCTATAATGCCATGTTAAGAAATATTTATTGGTTTTTGTTTAACAGTTTTTTTTAAACAAATGCTTAATTTTTCCCTAAAATTTTGCACTTTTTCTTCTACAACTCTTGAATTAACAATATTTTTTTACAATTTGTTATAAAAATGAAGGAAATGAAGTAAACAACATTGTGTATAAATTTCATTGATATGCTGTTAGCAGTTTATGAGAAAATGTTCCTCAAAGATGAAAATTTTAAAGTTATGGGAAATGGCTTCCAAAGTTTTTTAATACATTCCTGCCTCATATGATGGATTTTCAGCATCCTCTTCTTTTTCCAGTGTTAGTTTCCTTTTCACTGGTCTTTTCTTCCCTTTTTATTCAGCACATCACATTTGATAAAACTTCCTTCATTGTATGTTGCCACTGCATCATACACTCCAAAATGCAATGTTTTTATCTGTACAGACACTCTTTTGGGAATCCTAAACCAAATTAAAATTTTTATACTTTGATTTGGATTTTGTGTATTCCCATGTAAACACTTTTCCAATAAACTTGGCTGTGACAACTCTGAATATTGGCTTAATAACATCAATTACATCATTTGGCAAACTGTTTTTATGGGCATATTCCTTTCCTGATTGATACTTACACCATGAGTCATCACATGTGGGGCACAGTGCATGTTGTGGGTGCTCATTGTTGATGCAGTATGAAAAAATAATGCCCATACTGCTCTCCCCATATGCTCAATGCTTCTTGTATTTTGCCTAATTGCACACCCATAATACCTCTGCAATCTATCAATTGCTTCATCTGCCAATCTTCCTCTTCCTCCAAGGGTCTTACCATCACTAAGCTTCTGGGATCCTAATGTCTGCTTTAGATTGCACAAGCAAGCCCCCATGCACTTCTGGGCATGCCCAATACACTCCTGTTTCTTAATGTGAATTTCAGTGCCATAAGGTTTGAGTTCCTCTACAGCGTTATATCCCTTAGAATCACCATCTCCTAGATAGTTAGTGTATTGTACATTATACCACTCCTGTGATCTGGAAAAAATTGCTTTCACTCCCTCTACTTCCATCGCTCCACTTGTGCCGTGAAAATTTGCTTCACAACTTTCACTATGTTCGTCCTTGGTATTGCCCTTACATCTACAATGTTTTGAGAGAATAGCAACATCAAATACTTTGCAACTGTCTCCACTGGTAGCTGTCACAATTCCATTTAGAGATTTATGACCTCTACGTTGCCATTATCCATCTAAAGCAACAGCTAAATATCTACAATTCCCATTATCTGTCACAGCTTCTTCAACTGCTTTCTGCATTGTTGCTTGAGCAATATCTTCAGCAGAAGATCCCACCAATTCACTATAAAATCCTAACTTGGTTGGTGCTTTTGGCAAGTTCATAATTCCACATAACATTGTCCCTGGAGCACTCCCCTTGCCAATGCAATGCAAGTCATACACTAGCCTATCATTTACATCATACACCTTCTTTCCACTAACACCACTACGAGGAATACTGTTGGAATTAGAAAACAAAACTTCTGCAGCACGTTTGTTACACTTCAATAACATTTTACATGCCAAACCAATGTGTGAAGTTATTTTCAATTCCAGTCCTCTTTCTTTGCAAACTTAGCATAATACGTTATGTTTCAAATTATTAGAGAGCAAGGAAATGCTAATTATTTTATTCACTTCATTACTGTCACTTTCATAGTTTTCAAATTTTTCTTTGCTGTCACAAAGTTTCTTGCTGGAATAAGTTCTATCACATTCATTTGGAGTAGTCGGTGGAGCAGTCTGAGCAGCATCTCCCTTCAAAACAACAAAAGATTATTTCTTCCACTCATTGTGCCTTTTCTTAAACACTCGATTGCTGAAACGGGGCATATTGACATCCACAAACCAAATACGTAAAACAGGTACGAGCAAAATTCGTCAAATATGCAAAATTGAACAGCTAAACAACACAAAGCAAATTCCATAAGTCAACACACATGGTATAGCATTTATGTTTACCGATATGAACAGTCACTTGTCACAGAGATAAAGCCATACAACGTTGGAAAACAAAACACTGTCTAATTCCGCAAAGATACCCTGCTTGCAGCCCAGCGAGCGGCGCCATCAGAGGTGACACACCAAGTCGCTACAACCATTTATGCGGTGCGTCAACTTTGCAGCGATAAAAAACACACTTAGAATGGTGAAATTTGATTTGTTTTATTCAGAAAACTCCAAATAATTTTATAATGAAAACAAAAAACATTAATTTTGTCACTTTCATCATCCCGGCTCCCCTTAACAAACAAATAAAAAGTGATTAGTCAGAACTCCTCACAAATTTAATAATGAAAATTGTTATGCACTTGCCTTTTTCATTTTCTGTAGCATTTTCCTGAACTGGAAGAGACTAAAAACTTAATGTGTAGTTTAACCAGTTGATGAAACATTTCATTTCATGGACGGAGATTGAAGAAGATTTTACCTTACCCTTCTTTGACTCCTTGATTCACTGAAAACCCAATCAGTGTCTCAGTCACAGTGGATAAAGAAAGGCTACTCATAAGAACATGTACCTATATTCTTTCAGTTAGCACCACCATTCAGCCCAAAAGCGGAGGGTTCTAAGAATCTAGGTTCATAGAGCGGAAACAGTCTCAATGATGCAAACTAGCCAAAACAACTGAACCACATATGAGAAGTCTTCTGAAGAATGGTTGTAATAACAAACAAATATGGCAAGCAATTTCATGAAGTACCTGCACGTAAAAATAATGTAGGCCTAATAGTTTCTGGGCTAGCACAATGAAGGAAGCTATAGTGGTTAATAAAGAAGGCAATTTGCAGCTGTTCATAGAACGGAATGCTGCCATTGAGGTTAATGTGACACGGGACAAAAACATTACCTTATATAGCAATGGGCAGAGCAGTTGCGGTATCACAGCCGACACCACAGCTGTATAAGGATGAAATCAGTAAAAGCACATGGCACACATTTATCACCTGACAAAATTTCCAAGGAGAGTTTGGAAAAATGCTCACGGACATACAATCACTTGAGATGGCCCAACACCCTAGAAGATTTTATTCATTTACATTGCCATAAGACCACATATTTGTACAATACTCTGACTTCTCACTGCATTGCAAATCAATCAGAATCATTAAATGAACACCTCACAATATAATAAATTGCAACCAGCTATTGGCTTTTTGGATACAAAAAAACACCGCTCTCAGAAAGAGAGAAATTGGATAACATTTATTTTCACATAAGCTACATGGTCTCAAACATAGAACCTCACTCATTATGATGGGCTAAATTCATACAAGCTTCCAAGAAAAATTTTCATGGCTCAATAGCCAATCACTGCTGTGTGCTATTAATCAAAAGCAAATAACAAAATGTTTGACGTACCCAGTAGCGGAATGTACCTTTTGTTAAGTACAGTCCCTTGGTGTTCAGAGGACCATTCAATACCGAACAGTCACTTTGCTTTCCTCTGCCTTGAGATGTCATATGGATGTAGTGTGGTGGAACATGGGGTCAGCACACCATTCTGCTGGTCATTGTCAGCTACCTACACCTTGGAGCTGCTAATTCTCAATTGGCATTATGAGGCCGAGTGCACCCTGTTCCCATACTCCCACCTTAGAAAAATCCCTGGAAGTAGCAGGAATTGGACATAGGTTCTCCACAGGATGGTCAGACTCATTAGTTGCTCAGTTACAAAGGCAGATGCTGTCATACAAGTAGCAGAATTAATAACAAGAGCAATCCGAAATGAAAAGTCTTCAAAAATGATGCGGACACAGAAAAACTGTTATACAGCTATTTCCATGTGTTGTTGCAAATGGTACTTCCCACATTTCCAAACAAGCACATGCACACCTTGCTGGTACACTCAGTCTTGGCTTGGCAGCCATTGGGAAGAGAGCTCCCATTGGACACTACTGCCAACTGCAACATTTGTGTAGTTGTTTAGGTTTTGAATGGCAAAAGGTGTTGAGAAACAACCAAAATTAAGCTTCAATTGATAGAGAGTTGTGCATGGATGTCAAAAGTGTTTGCAAGTGGCGTAGTGTTTATAGCTGGTTGTATTTATGAGGAACAAAGAAGTGGGAGATCATAAATTTCTGACAAGACAGTCATGAGGTGGCATTCATTCATTCACACACCATCTTCCATCAGTCCTCTAATGATGGGATGTGTAACGGTTCAAGTTATACAGGCAGAAGCAACAATTGCTGGCTACTTCTGTAAAGTATACTAGAAACAAATTATGACAAGTGCTAATGTACCCAAACTAATAATTAAGGTAATTACTCCCATATTATATTATTCATGTGTGTTAGAATTTTAAAAAAGACAGTACTACTCCTCTGATACTACTCAGCTGGTACTATTATCTAATATTTCAAACAAATCATTTTAACTTTACACAGATCAGAATTAGCAGTCTTTATAATGGCAAAATCAGGAACAATGCAATGTAAGTATTAGACAGGAGAATTTACATTCGCGAATCCAATTATTCAGATAAACTGTAGGAGGAGTGGCTAAGGAGGTATTCTTTCATTTTGTGTTTAAATACTTGGGGATTTTTAATGGCTGTGAGATTCCAACCGGCAACTTGTTGTAGACAATAAAACCATAAATGAAGACAGGCAGATTACTCAGAATGACCTCTGCATTTTGGTTCCTCTCTCAGTGAACACCAAAGTCAAGTACTACCACAGCATTGTTAAACATTAAGCAACATATGAGAACTGAAACACTATTCAAGTTGAACACCAAATTAACAACAGACAAACTCCAGAAAGTAGAGCAAAGAATCATCAGATCAGTAATCAACTTAACAAAGTATTCTGCCATATATCAAGACTACCAAAAAAGTTATTCAACTACTTTTGAAAAAAATAAAACTAAGAATAACTGGTTTAAAGAAGTCCAGGATGATTATAAGAGTTACAAATAACAATCCAACAAATTAAACCACTTCTGGAACAGAGATATAAGGCTTAAACCAAAACAAAGTAACATAGCTGATGAAGGAAGGTCAGCCACTTCAGAAAGCTGAAAAAGTTTTGGGAGCAGAAGAAGCTAAAAAGCCAATCTATACTTCAGAAAATATATGGAATAATTGAAGCACTCCAATGTGCACATTAATTATACAAAAAAGGTTCCAAAAACCTACACAGAACAGATCGTTCACAACACTGTTCATCATAAACAACAAACAAGGTGATCTAGGGACCTACTTCAAATTGAGCTTATCCATCATAGATATCACTGAACACTATGACTGTATATTAAATTACATATAACTACAGACAGCTGTGACCAAATAAGTGACTGGTCATAGCCATCTGTAGGTATGTTTCATACTATATTGTTTTGATTATGTTCACATAGAGACTTGGCTCACTGATCAAGACAAATCTGTGTCAACAATGAGCACCAAGGCACACAGGGCTACAAAAATAAACAAAAATGTCATCATGTTCATTAAAATGGACTTGGTAGAGGCTACTTCGTTTCTCAGGCAGCTACTAGAATCATTCAGTTTGAGCAAAGAACATGTGGTGGGACTGTGGCTCAAGTGAAGAGTCAGTTAAACTCCACATACTTACATATACACCTGGGAGAATACAGACCCCCTTTGACATAGAATCAATACCAGGAAGTTTCTTTAAGAAATGATGTTTACTGCACTACAGCTACAAAGTGTAGTACAAATATAAATATATATTAGGCCTAACATTAACCAAAAGGACAAGTAGGACAATGTGTGAAACTACAATAAGTACTGGAATACAACATTATCATGGTGCTTCTCCAAAAGCCCTATGAGCACGGAAATTTGTTTGTGGATACTTCACAATCAGACAGCGACCAATGTTCATCAGAAACAAAGGCCAAAATGTTGAATTCTGACTTGATCCATCAATCATTGCATTTTGGAATGACTGCTCCTTTAAATTTCAGGAATGCAGACACTTATATTATATTTATTCTCCTAATGTTTTGGCTGAAAGTTATACACCAGAAATATATGGAGACAAAATAGAATGCTTGTGGCAGTACGCCAAAAATTTAATGGATCTCACTATTTCTTCCATCAAAGAAAAATCAAGGATAGTTTCCAGCATTCAGCTGCTGTATCAATGTGTGTATAAGTGACTTAGTAAGTAGCACTAGTAGTGTTAAAAAAGTTTAAATCTCCCAGGGCCTGACAGCGTGCCTGTCAAGTTATATACAAAATTTATGATTAAATCCACTCTTGACCATAATATTCTTCAGATAACTTGAGTAAGAAAACTTACCACCAATTGGAAAAGAGCACAGATCACACCCATCTAAAAACATGCTGTCACTCATTTCCATTTATACTAAAATTCTAGAATGTTTTCAGGGATCAATCTATCTGGAACAAAATGACGTTATCTGTGTCCACCAGTATGTAGTTAGTTCCACTGATAATTTTGCACGATAAATTGTAGTTATGTGGAACGAGTCATTTTACATTCACATTACAAAATTATTTGTACATGTTGTTAAGCAGCTTACATGCTGAATATTTCTGGGTGTTTTTCATTTTTATTTTTTATGTCGGATAAGCCTGTCATGTTAATCCTTAATAATGCTTTTCCATGAACAATGTCTTGATGCTTATGGACAGAGGGTAACTAGGTGGATTCAATGACATCAATAACATATGAGACATTTTTATGGACTGATAAACCAGGATCACAATTAGACTGAAAATTTCTTACCATGCAGAATTCAACATGGTATCCCCAATAGTGTCATCTATCAATGCAGAAGCAAAAGCAGTGTTAGAGAAATGCAACAGGGCCATTGATGTTCATATTACATACGAATGATTCATTGGAAAGAAGTTCGAGCCATCTCAGAGTTTTGTATATCAAACAGTTATCTATGAGGAAATATTATCTCCTTAGAAAAATAGTGTTACCCATTAGAACTTGAGAAAATGTCAGTCAAAAGCAATGACTCACAACTACTTCGTAATACAGTGTTGTACGTCTTATAGGATTAACAATTATAATAGCACTTGACTGTATAAGAAATGAGTTGCATTTATAAACAGACTTGTAATGGAAGTAACAATGGACAGATAAGTGAAGTGGAATTATCATGTAAGCTCACGTGTAGGTAACCGAAATAGCAGTTTTTGTTTATATGCTACTGGCCATTAAAATTGCTACACCATGAAGATGACGTGCTACAGATGCTAAATTTAACTGACAGGAAGATGATGCTGTGATATGCAAATGATTAGCTTTTAAGAGCATTCACACAAAGTTGGCGCTGGTGGCGACACCTACAATGTGCTGACATGAGGAAAGTTTCCAACCGGTTTCTCATACACAAACAGCAATTGACGGGCGTTGCCTACTGAAACATTGTTGTGATGCCTCGTGTAAGTAGGAGAAATGCGTACCATCACATTCCCGACTTTGATAAAGGTCGGATTGTACCTATCACGATTGAGGTTTATCATATCGCGACATTGCTGCTCGTGTTGGTCGAGATCCAATGACTGTTAGCAGAATATGGAATCGGTGGGTTCAGGAGGGTAATATGGAATGCCGTGCTCGATCCCAATGGCCTCGTATCACTAACAATTGAGATGACCGGCATCTTATCTGCAAGGATGTAACAGATCGTGCAGCCACGTCTCGATCCCTGAGTCAACAGATGGGGACGTTTGCAAGACAATAACCACCTGCACAAACAGTTCGACGACATCTGCAGCAGCATGGACTATCAGCTCGGAGACCATAGCTGCGGTTACCCTTGACGCTGCATCACAGACAGGAGCGCCTGCGATGGTGTACTCAACGACGAACCTGGGTGCACGAATGGCAAAACGTCATTTTTTTGGATGAATCCAGGTTCTGTTTACAGCATCATGATGGTCACATCCGTGTTTGGCGACATCACGGTGAATGCATATTGGAAGCATGTATTCGTCATCGCCATATTGGCGTATCACCCAGCGTGATGGTATGGGGTGCCATTGGTTACACGTCTCGGTCACCTCTTGTTCGCATTAACGGCGCTTTGAACAGTGGACGTTACATTTCAGATGTGTTATGACCCGTAGCTCTACCTATCATCCGATCCCTGCGAAACCCTACATTTCAGCAGGATAATGCACGATCGCATGTTGCAGGTCCTGTACAGGCCTTCCTGGATACAGAAAATGTTCGACTCCTGCCCTGGCCAGCACATTCTGCAGATCTCTCACCAATTGAAAACGTCTGGTCAATGGTGGCCGAGCAACTGGCTCATCACAATACGCCAATCACTACTCTTGATGAACTGTGGTATCGTGTTGAAGCTGCATGGGCAGCTGTACCTGTACACGCCATCCAATCTCTGTTTGACTCAATGCCCAGGCATATCAAGGCCGTTATTACAGCCAGAGGTGGTTGTTCTGGGTACTGATTTCTCAGGATCTGTGCACCCAAATTGCATGAAAATGTAATCACAAAATGGTTCAAATGGCTCTGCGTACTATGGGACTTAACATCTATGGTCATCAGTCCCCTAGAACTTAGAACTACTTAAACCTAACTAACCTAAAGACATCACACACATCCATGCCCGAGGCAGGATTCGAACCTGCGACCGTAGCAGTCGCGCGGCTCCGGACTGAGCGCCCAGAACCGCTAGACCACCGTGGCCGGCATGTAATCACATGTCAGTTCTAGTATAATATATTTGTCCAATGAATACCCGCTTATCATCTGCATTTCTTCTTGGTGTAGCAATTTTAATGGCCAGTAGTGTATATAGGATACTGGCAAACTGCAGTGTTTACCAAATATATTGCTTTTAAGCACTTACAGGAAATTGCAGCATTGTGTGGGATCAGGGTCAGGTCAGACAAAGAAGGCAAAACGATTGAACACAAACAAGGGTGGCAGGAATGGTCACAGTATTTTTTGACAGATGAAAGAGTAACAGAAAAGCTGAAAATCATGTGTGACAAACAATTTAATAAAAGTTCCATATATCTCATGAAAAGCTGTTTAGAAAATTAGCTGACAGTTGAAACTATGAATATTCTTCAGCCTGAAATGTATGGATATACATGGGTGACTGGATGGGGATTTATATCTCAGCCTCCTAAGTCACCAAAATATTCATTACATACCATACTTGTTAGCAGTAGCTTCCCAAACAATTTCCTCAAATTTGAAATTAAAACACCTCTGTCCACACAATATTTTAACAACCCTCAAGATTTTTAAAACATTTTTGTCTGTGTTTTTGTACTATGTTCTGTGAATTTAAATCTAATGTATCCATCTAGAAGACATTCTACTCTTGCTCTTTGGTTGTCATCATAACTGCTTAGCATGTGTTGTTCACTATAATTTTTGACTGTGAGTCTCTAACTGTTTTATGTACTATTAATGCTGTTATTTTATTACAATTGGTTCTAATGCACATCATCTGCATAATAATACAGATTTTTAAATATGTTTGTACAAAATCACATTCCAAATACTCACCCACTCCATCCTCACCCAGTAGAAGAAGCCATATTACTTTGAATCACAACTTACACGAAATTAAGGCATTTAGATGAGTTAACAACTGATGTCTCACCAATAAAATACATTACTTATCACACAATAGACCATATCATTTCATGTGCAACTATTAAAAACTCTATACATTGAATTTGTCTCTATAAAGATTATCTTTATGTGTATTATGATGTAACTAGCATAGGTACTGTTCATATCTTGCACTTCGTTAGCATAACCTGTAATTACTGATCAAAAGAATTGTTATTATCAAATTTGTATCTGCATTTTTTGAGTTATGTATTGACACGTTCCAGGAAAAGGTAGCCTTTTCTTACATGATTTCAAAAAACACCCAGGAAAAACATTTAAAACACCTAAATAATAAGTGAAACCGGAATGCCATCATTTTTCAATCAAAGCATTAACACTCGCCTACATCTGACCACATTCAATTAAGTACACAACATTTATGTTAAAACCAATGTGCACAGCCAGTTCTCACACAAAGTCAAATTTACTTGTTCATCATACATACAAGAATGATACATCAGAAAACAGCTCTTGAACCCTCATTGCACCTACTGTCTTTTGCACTACATATTAATTCAATGGTGTGTTCATAAAATATTTACAACATTGCAGCACCATAACTTTGTATCATATTATGTCCCTCAAGTGCTGCAAATTACTGACCCAACAGTGAGCAGTGTTAATAAAAAGACATGTGTGTTTCCTTGGTTTCAATTAACTTTACACTCTAACATTTTGGTCTTTGACAGTACTGCAGGTAAGTGATCAGCACAGCCAATTCTGTTTCTTTTCTGTGTACAAGTGTTTAAATACCGTGGCTACACTTCACAGCACCAGCTTTCTAATAGTTTTATGTAGTCTGTTTTTAACCAAAATTATATTATTACAACCGTAGGTAGCTTCAACAGTGAAATATAAGAAAAATCATTGCATCATATTACCTTGGAAGCTTTTGTAGAATTGGCCATCTCAGCAGCTCGTTGTACTATGTAGAACACAACACCCAATCACTGTTCAACAACAAAATCTGAACCATAACAACCCGGCCGAAATGAGAGTTATCGTGGTACAAAACATTACATCAACTCCAATTCCAATGTAAACATTTGCCGTTCATCGCTCCCTCCGATTTCCGACACACTCAAAGATCATAGTGTTTGTAAGATATGAATTGTATATTCAGGAGTGCATCGAGAAACGTTGTAAAAATTGTTTTTTTGCGACCTAAACAATTTACAAAAATTGACAGCCTTGGAATATTTAAAAAGCAAATTGCAGATCCGGCGTTAGTTAAACAAGAAATGGAACTTTTCCGAACATCTTAGTCGGACCAGAGGCATTGAAAATAGTTCAGGGCATACTGTTCCATAACCAGTTATGTCTCAAAACTCACACACATCGATCGAAAGAAATATGGCGATGTTGGGAAAATGTCTATACGGGGTAGTCGGAAGCAGTTTGAAAAGCTTGTAAAGGTGCTGCAGGGTAGGTTGTGCTGAGAAATAAATGTTAAGAAAAACGTTCGATACGTTGCGTCTTTAATTAGCCCTGAAGGTAGTCAAGCAGGGCGTAGTGCGCGGCGCAAGATACAACGTATCAGTTGTTCTCCTATCGTAGCTGATAACGTACGACATTACTCAGCCTACGGCTCGGGTTCTACCCTTACTACTGTCCCATGTCCAATTTTTATATCGCTCTCTTGTTCGGTTTGAGGAAACCAAAAGAAGAACACGTTTAGCGTCACTTTCTCTGGCGAGCCGCTTAAATTTGCGCTCGCAATGGTCTGGATGGGTAACCTGAAACTTCGGAAACGGCGTGTGGGGACCGAACAATCGACTGTAGCAAATGACTCCAACTAGAAAGTGTTGTATATCTTTCATACTTGTACCTCTTGTAATTGTGATTCTAATAAAGCTATCCAGGGTATGTGCATCAACCTCGCCTTTGCACTAAGCATTCCTATAGAGATGATCCTGATTATAACGAGAAATGTCGACTTCACTAGACAAAGGAGGGATAAATGGAGAGGACGACGGCAACATGCTGCCTCCACACTTCAACGCCAGTATGAGTGCTGACCCTGCTCCCCCTCCGCTGCCCCCCCCCCCCTCCACACACACACAATACAACAACAACCGCGTCTACTACAACCAACTACGCAAGGTAGGACAGTGTAACAAATGAAATTACAAGCTTTCTGGACGTCTTACAAGCAGAAAGCATTTTTGCCAGCACGAAATCGATAATGACATGCAGTTCCATTGTGTTGTGGCACACCTAAATAAATTGCAAATAATTCTCGCCAAAGAGGTTTCGCTTTTGCACAACAAAACGCGTCTCAAAAACAAAAATCTTTGCCCCCTCTCCAGAGCTCAGGCTGCAGAGCTGATGGCAGACAACAGTTTAGGCAATAGATCACCATGTCAACTTCTACACGAACTTCATTCTCTATCAGGAATAGACTTAACACAAGAACAATCACTGCACACAAAGTGGATTAAAAGACTCCCCAAAAATATGAAAATCATTTTGGTCATGGACAAAAAGTGCCGGCAGAAAGAGCAGAAGCAATGGCGGCATGCATCGAATTCAAAGCAAACAACGTTGTAGGTGGAATTATTTCGATTTAGAGCTCTGGACTGAGCACGTCAGAATTGAATCAGCACATGAGCGAGGCGCAAGCCCTCACAATGGAACAGTTGGGGGATGCAGTTCACAGTTTGGCTGCACAGGTGGCAGCACTGAATAACAAACAGCGCACAGGAGAAGGTAGTGACAGCAACGGCTGGGGTCGAAACCACGTGCAAAATGATAAACATTGATGAACAAACAGATCTTCGTGGTGTTGGTTTCACCAAAGATTCACTGAGAAGACTCGTAAATGCTTCACATCATGTCAGTAACCAAACACATTCAACAACCTCTCTAGGACGCTCAGTTGTTACATACAAACATTAAGTTGCCGGCAGAAATATGTCATTTGTTCGCCTATCGCCCCTTCAATGCCAGGTTCGGAGGAGGCTTTCGCAAAATGTAATCTCCCTGGTGCACAACTGGGTGTGCAACGGAAGAAGATATCTGCAGTCACGAAATTGGCTCCACATCCATCAAGAATACAGATGGCAAGTCTGAACAGAATTTTCCAACAGGATACTATGTTCTGCATACTGGAAGCAACAGGCAACCAGCTAGGCAGCCTCGAGCTGGTAGCCAGCACAGAAGTAATATGCACAAGGTGTCACCACATCGCAGCATCATCTGGTTATGAAAATTTCAGTTGTCAAGGGCAGCACTTTTTTACAGCCACTATCAGGATGTGAGGGTAGGATTCACAACTTTGACAAATTAGGCAAAGCTACTATTCATAACAGGCAGATACTCCCAAAAGGAGTTTCTGGTAGATATGGGTTCACATGTCTGAGTGTTACCTGAAGGATTGTTCCAATTGGACTGCACAGCCACTCCTCTACATTTAACAGGAGCAAATACGTCAGCAATCGAAGCATATGGAAGCATATCATTGGTTTAGATCGTCGCTTTCAAAGAGCACATGATATGGAATTTATTGATAGCTGATATCACCAAGCCAATTCAACATGCTGATTTTTTTACACAGTTTCGACTTTGCAGTTGATATTAAGAGAGGACTACTGCAGAAAGCAGTAGACACAGTAGTAGGCGAAAACGATGACTGGCACAGCAATAGTACAAGAATCTCCAGGGATCCTGTCAACAGCAAAGGCGCAGGTGAAGACATGACACATCATGGAACATTTCATTCACACCACACCAGAAGAACCAGTAGTGGTCAAACCATAGTTTTCTGCAGCTAGGCAAGACATGGAGAGGAAAATACACAAGGATGTGACAAGGCTATCAGGAGACAGAGGAGATTAAAGAGAATTCGCAGACTGCGCTTCATGCTATACAGCAAAAGGTGTACCGCTTTGGGAAGTGGAAACGGTGTTGGGAGCGAAGTATCAAGAGGTAAGTATTTCGAAGGAGACCATGTACAATAAGTAAAAGGTTAGCGTAGAAAAATTTTGTGGACAAAGTTCCAGAGTTTTTTTCAGGCAGACCTCGTATGGAGCACAGGAAGAATGACTGAATGCCTTTATGCATGCAGTAATTATTCTAATCTTATCCTCACAATCCCTATGTGAGTGATACTTAGGAGACTGTGGTATATTCCTGAAATTATCATCTAAAGCCAGTTCTTGAAACTTTTTAATAGACTTTCTTGTAATAGGCTATGCCTTTCTTCAAGAGTTTTCCAGTTCTGTTCCTTCAACATCTCTATGACACACTCCCATGGATCAAACAAACCTGTGGCCATTCGTACTGCCCTTCTCTGAATATGTTGAATATCACCTGTTAATCTAATGGGTTCCACACATTACACTTCGTTTCTATGAAAATTTATCAGTCAGAAAGCTCACCTATATAAACAGGGCAACTATCTTTCGATTTACAGAGATACAGTTTACTGTAACAAAAGCACCATATCTCACAGCAAACGAAGCCAAACATTTACAATGTACATAGAACTGGATTAGTTCAGTAGGCCATCTTCACAGTGTTGCCACTTCTCACGACACTGGCTTCTGTAAAGGTGGCTATGATCATGCTCATGAAAATCTGCTAAAGAAAATGCTGCTCAGAAACTGATGATTAACTCAACTTTCTCTGAATGGACAGTCAAATTTTTAATAAATAAGTTAATTTGCCCTCACATAGAAAAATAAGACACTAGTATGTAAAAATTTATTTTCTTGTCCTTGGTCCTTTAATGACAGTTCATTAAAATACAACAACACGGGAAAATATACATTGTCTGTAGAAGAACCAGAGAGCTTCAATTTGTTATTGATCTCCTCTTGTATGTTGTGCGTAGAATAGGCCTATAGATTTCCTTCTTGACCTATTCCTGTGTAATAGGCACAACACGGCTCATTTTGGTAACTGAAAGTGTTATTTCATTTTTGGCCTTCATCATACTTTTTGTAGCTGTCGAAACTCATGATACAGTGAGATAAATCATAATAAAACTCTTTCTCGATACACATGTGCGGTAAACGTCAACACAAATAACGTCCGCCATCTTGTCAGAGCTGCTGTAAATCAACATTTCCCCTAAATAGGCCAAACACACCGTGTCTGACAAATGTCTCAATCATTGGTGTACACAGTCAAACATTTGACAAACATAATTAAGTTTGACAAACTGCTTTTCTATGGGGTCGTAATATCCACAGTAAGCTGTCTTCACAGTATCGCTGCTTGTGTAACGGTAACTGTACCTCAGTGCAGGCATGTGAGAGCTGGAAACTGCTGCTGAAACAAACCAGCTGTCTTTATGCAAATGAAGCGGTGTTATGAGTTCCTACCACAAGGTATAAGAACATTTTGCCACGTTACCAACTATTTATTTATATACTACACCTATGTGTATTGTTAAGACTATGATCATATGGGATATCAAACAAAATTTGTGACTAGACAGGACTTTTTGGTAGGGTGAATGCAGCTTATTTTCTTGGATGGAGAGTCATGGTCAGATGTAGAATTAACTTTGGGTGTTCCCCATAGAAGTGTATTGCGATCCTTGCTGTTCAAGTTGTGTGTTAATGACCTTACTGACAATATTAATAGTAACCTCAGACAGATGGTGCAGTAATCTATTATGAAATAATATCTGAAAGAATCTGCATAAATATTCAGTCAGATCTCGATAAGATTTCAAAGTGGTGAAAAGATTTACAACCTGCTTTAAATGTTCAGAAATGTAAACTTGTACACTTCGCAAAACTAAAAAAATGTAGTATTCTCTGACTACAATATCAGTGAGCCACTGTTGGATTCAACCAAATAATACAAATACCTGAGTGTAACATTTTGTAGGAATATCAAATGGAATGAGCACATTTGCTCAGTCGTGATAAAGCAGATCCCAGACTTCGGTTTGTTGATAGAATGCTGCAGAAGTGCAGTCAGTCTACAAAGGAGATTGCTTACAAATCACTTGAGAAACACATTTGAGAGTATTGCTCAAGTTAATGGGATCTGTACCAAATTGGACTAATGAGGTGTATTGAACATATACAGAGAAGAGCAGCACAAATGGTCACAGGTTTGTTTGATCTATGGGAGAGTGCCACAGAGATACTGAAGAAGCTGAAATGGAAGACACTTGAAGATAGATGTAAACTATGCTGAGAAAGTCTCTCAACAAACTTTCAAGAACTGGCTTTAAATGATAATTCTAGAGTATACTACAATCCCCTACATATCACACACATAGGGATCAAGAGGATAACATTAGAATAATTACTGTACACACAGAGGCATTCAAACAATCATTCTTCCCATGCTCCATACCTGAATGGAACAGGAAGAAAACCTAATAATTGGTATGTGTAATGATCCTCTACCATGCAGTTCACTGTGAGTTGCAAAGTTAGATGTAGAAGATAAAATTAACATTTTTTGCTATAAAGTTGGGTTTCTATAGCCACGAATTACATACACAGACATGCCCCCACCACCACTCACATAAGTGAACTTAAACCAGGAAACTTCTTGTTGTCACACTCTCATATCAACTTATGTTTAAGGTACGAAAAACTTAAAACGCATTTAACAATCTTTCTCACACTAAGTCACTAACCCTACCAACACCTACAACCTTCAGCAACTGCCATTAGGTGGATCTACTCCCATTCCACTTTCATTAATTCGACAGTGTAGATCTTGAGTCGTTTGTTTACATATTTGTGTAGTTATGCCATGTTAAAATAATGGACGTAGTCTTTAAGTAATTAAATAAAAGATTTTTTCTTAAACTACATGACAGAAATCTGATTATAGCATTCAGATATTCTTTATAATCACTCATTTGTAATAAGGACACACAGCTGTAGAAATTCATGATACAGTGAGATAAATCGTAATAAAACTCTTTGTCGACAAACACGTGTAGCCATTGCATCATGTGAAATATAAAATAAGGTCTGTGATGTTTTGACCATGTGCCTCGCAAAGCAGATTATTCCCACTAAGTTCAGACTTCATTTGGTTGCAACATAGCTACAGCATAGTTGAAGGAACAAATGTTTGTTTTGATTCAAGCAATGAAAGAACAATGCCTGTACAATGTAAAAAGAAGGAATTATTAAAACAAACATTGTCGTACAGAAGATCTCCCACGCGTTTTTTCCTAAAGTGGTGGATGTTAGACCTTAATTGAGCAACCCAAAAGAGTGTCAAACGAAATTTTATAACATGCATGAAATGTATAATGTAGAAAACATCAAGAGAAAAGAGAGTGTGAGACTTCAACAAGAGCAGATGATTTAGGTATTCACTATTCATCTATTGGTTTATTAATTACTTGCGTATGTACTGGTATTTTGCTGTACACTGTGACCAAAAACCAAAGTGCAGCACATTTCTTAAATCGTTCCGAATAATTTTTCAGGTGTGTATGCCAGCTGTGTGGTATTTCCACAATCTGGAATTTATGGACGAACGTTACCTACCACGAAATAGCGTGGCAACATCTTTACCTTCATCCACCCTGTCAGCAGAGCACGGTTACAGTTTCCATGTTTGTACATTTACTTAAAACCGACTTTGTCCCAATGTTAAGTATTATGATGTCCACTGATAAGTGTTTAGAAATATTTTCTGCTTAATTTTGTCGTTATATTCAAATTGCCAACTATTTATAGCCTTTTGAAATAAATGTCTAGTATACTGCGAACCAGTTCTTTGCTGTTCTGGCAGTAGCATGATGGTTGCATGGAGTGGGTATTTACATAGTAGCATCATACATAACATCTAAGTGCAACATTTTGTGATTTAAATTCAAACTGAGTGCACTAGTGAGGATGGGAGTATTACTTTCTCGAGAAATTTCACCTTTATATGTGAATCTGCACTTGTGTAAGACTGAAGACTTCGTTTTTCACTTATACTGTCTGTCTCTGTATTTCATTTGTAAGTATGCATGGTTCTCCTTTTTTCATGTTATGTATACTGTTGTTAATTGGTTGAATTCAATATTTACCAGCAGACAGAGTGCACAGATGACTTCATTTGTAATCTTAATTTGGACTTTATATCTCCATATTTTTTTAAAATCCGATTTTGATGTTCTTTGGCAACATACGCTATGCATCCCATCCAAGTCCATTTTTTGCATCTGCTGAGCAAGTACTACTACTACTACTACTACTACTACTACTATTTACTGTTACAAGTGTGCATTTATTCTCACATGCTTATACAGTGTAATTTTTGTTTATACCTTCCTAACACGCAAAGCTGAATACTTTTATTTAAGTCATTGTTTTGTATACTTCAGATAGATGAAAGTTCTAATGAAAACGATTCTGTGGGATCTTCTACAAATAGTGGAATAATGATATCGACTTTGCAGAAGAAATGGACATTGTAGTTGAAATCATGCCGCCAGCAACGACGAGTGTAAGGCAGAATGCTGCACCAGGAAAAAGAAAGAGAAGTGAGTGAGATTATATAGTGCACTTCAGTTGATTGCTTACAGACTGCAGTCCAATACCAATGATGATGTTGCTATATTTGTTAAATATGTAGCCACTTGTGAAACTTGTTTATGATGTGGTAATCAATCATTAAATGTGTGAATTTCGTGTGCTGTTTTTTATTCTTTCGTGGAAATAAACAAAATCCTTATTACCTCTGTAGAGATCAGTGTATCTATATGATACCTGGATTATCAAAATAACTGTCAGCAGTAGTAATGTACCTTTGAGCTGGCAAATTATTTTAAATTTTGTCAATCATAAGAACTGTGTGGTATGGCATGGGTGTTGCCATATTTTGATCATCATTTATAGGTACAGCTGTGTCAAATCATACCGTACTTTCTTGAATTTGTCCATCATTGGTGTGAGCTGCACTATAATCCTTAAAGCAACACATGGTAAACCAACCTCAGAAATGTTGTATAATTTGTATACCATAACTAAGGGACCAAATGAAATATGATAGCTGCATGATTTGTGTGCAACAGTACTGCTGACTGTATTTTGAAAGATAAATCACTGCTCAACTTAAATGACACATGGCTCTAAGATTTGTGTGTATTTGCACCACAACTCCCACTTATAGTGTACATTTTAAAAGGCAAATAGGTTAATTTTTTTTTAGTTGCCAGTTTATTAGAAGAATTTCAGTGACCATATGTTTTACATATGAATTAGTTTGAAGTCATAAGTTGTTGCTGTAGCGTTCAACTACAATATTTTACATTGAATGTGAGTAAAATCAATACCTAGAGGCAATGTTTAACATCCAGTTTTTTCATCTTTGTAACCAGTAGCAACAGAAAATTATTAATGTGTTATCAGCAAGTATAACTGAAAATGACTTATAATCAAGTACATACTATAACAAAGATAAACTCAGTATAAAAAATGATGAGAAAAATTTTAGGCCTATAATTGGCTTCAAATTCAGCTCAAATTGTCACAATCATGGAAGAATTAAAACTTTGTCATGGGATTGTCAGGCAATATAGCTGTCTATATTCTGGTGATAGTTTAGTGTTCCATGGATCGTTTGCATGATAAACTACAATGATTTAGAACATACCATTTTATGCACACATTGCAAATTCACTTTTAAATGTGGCTACATGCTGAAGATTTAGAAAGTTATATGTGTACATACATACATGTGTTAGTAATTCCTACCCACCATGTTTCACATATTACAGAAATTCTTCTATAGAAGAGAAGTTAAGGAGAAACTTTAGTTTTCAAATTTTTCTTTGCTGTTTGTCAGACATATTAGATCACTGGGTAATTTACTAAATTTTTGTGGCAGCGTAGTGCACACCTTTTTTGTCCTAGAGAGACCCTTAATATAGATGTCACTTTTTCTTCTTGTACTGTATTTATACACATCATAGTTTCTTTTAAACTGCAATTAATTATTTACAACAAACTTCATGAGGGAATAAATATACTGTGGAGCAATAGTCAGAATGCCCCATTACTTAAACAGATGCCTACAGGAAGATCATAGTACTCTAACAGCAATGTTTTGAGGAGTAAAGACTTCCTTTCTCAAAGATGAGTTGCCTTAGAAAATTATCCCATGAGAATATACAAAATATGTCATCTTACAGATTCTTTTATCCACAGTATTTGCAGTGATTCTAAGTGAATATGTAGCTGAACTACGTAAACTGGTAATATTTAAAGACTGATAATATGCACATTAAAGTGAACCAGTATTCATGTAGCACACTTCAACACTTCTTGAAGGATAATTCAGTGTTGTTGGTGAATCGTTTATGTTGGTCAATAATAAGACGGCCAAGTACTACAAAGTTGTCGAAGACTTTCAGAAAATAACATGAGGAATATTTATCCTGTTTAGTTCTAACGGAGCAAAGTTCTAGAGCTCATATATTTCTCAAATCATTTCAGAAATACATTACTATCCACTGTTCCACTATTTCCTAATACTATCTGGAATGTTACTGTAGTGACCAAACCATTGCTGGAACTCAGTAACTATGTGCCTTCAATCAGTGCTATTAGACATGGAATAAATATTGAAACTACAACCTATGATGTAATAGCTATTTATATTTACCCTTCTCTAGAACTGTGAGCTATGAGCACAACTGCTAGACAGTTAAAGGTTGGCAACATCTCCTTCTAAATATGTTCCTCCACAGCATGAAAATAGCATAGGCAGTATTTACAGCATCATACGTTTCTCATAGCAACTGCTGTAAATCTTTACTGTTAAGGAAAACTGTAAAATTTTTCCAGTGATAACAAAAGCAACTTTTGTGTGTGTATTATGCTTGGGAAAGTATGTTAGGTTGTTGATTACGATTTATGTATACAACACATATTGAATGCAAAATCCAGAATAGAAACATTGAATGATTTACAAAAAAATTATTTATTATGTAACAGGTATAAAATACGTGAATTATTATCACATCCAAATTTGTACAAAAATATATCACATAGAAGTAGGTGCTGTTTGTTAAAGCTCTACATTAGTCACCACCTCCCAGAATCAATGGACCCTTCTTTCCAAGGGACACCACCTATGGAGTTGAAATACATATTGAAGTCATTTCTGGCTCTCAAAGCATCTGCAGCTGCATGCCTCCTGGAACATACCACCTCAGATTCTGTTCCATGATAAAATTGTGCGGAGCACAACAAGTTCTTATCATTGTGACGATCGTATTTGAAGTTAAACGAATGGGGTTTTAGCAGAATACCAGATTCATTGGATATTATACCAAAAGCATTCCCTGCAACTCTTCAGACTCTGCTTAATGTAATTAATTAAACACCCTCTGCTCTTTTGACAACCCTCTTTCCGGATAGGATTTCATCATATACAGTTTGAGAGCAAAAGCGTCATCTGCTACAAATATGTATGGCAAGTCAGGTCCACCAAAACTCTCCACATTCTCAGGAGGTGACACATTCATGTTATTGCTCTGGAACGTGTCTGACAGTTTGCTTTGGATAAAAACTGCCCCTTCATTAATTCTACCATTGGCACCAATGTTGGTATGCAGGAAACTGTAATCTGTATCGACGAATGCCAGGAGCACACTGCTGTTGTGGCCTTTGTAATCTCTGAGGTACGCTCCTGTTGATCTCAGTGCCTGGAATGTAACCTTTTTACTGTCAACTGCACCTATACAATGTGGGATCTGCCGCAATGGTTCAAATGGTTCAAATGGCTTTGAGTACTATGGGACTTAACTTCTGTGGTCATCAGTCCCCTAGAACTTAGAACTACTTAAACCTAACTAACATAAGGATATCACACACATCCATGCCTGAGGCAGGATTCGAACCTGCGACCGTAGCAGTCGCGCGGTTCCGGACTGAGCGCCTTAACCGCGAGACCACCGCGGCCGCCTCTGCCGCAATAAATTAAGTGAATGTGCTACTTGTTTGCATTCATTAGCTATGTTTGGAATCTGAAACAAAATATTTACGTTGTCCATTAACGTCTTAGTGGAAATCTTATAAAGTCCCATCTTATAATCGAGATGAGTAATTTAAAATGTTAATTTTTAAATAATTTAACAAAACAGTCCTCAAGAAGTAGGTTTCACCATGTAAAATGAAGCAGTCTATTAAGAACAGTTGTTCTATGCAATAGCAAACTAAAACATAATGTTACCTTTCATGAAAGTCTTTCACTTTACAGCTACCACTCCTTCCCAAAATATGCAGTCTATGACAAATACGTTAACCTGCTTCAAGATGAATAATAGTCCTGGTACAGCTTAGTTGTATGCATTAGAGACCGCTGGTCTATGCAGAAAAATGCAGCATGTAGTGTTGCAAGCTGCTACTGTAGAACTGCCTTATGGGAAGAGGGGGACATATGTCCATAGAGCATGAAGTGGTAAATCACTACTCACATTATACGTTGTCTGGTATAAAATGTGTATTATTGAAAAACGTTGTACAAAGGGACCAATACAATGATGCAGTGCAGTTATTAAGACACTGGTTTCATATGTGGGAGAATGGAGTAATTCCTGTCCAGCCATCCTGATGTAGGTTCTCTTAAATCATTTCAAGCAACTTCTGGGATTATTCCACCAGCAGGGCCACAGCTGACCAGCTGTCCTAACCTCAGAAAAATATAGTTACATATTCTGAGTGTACATACATTTTAGCTATCTTTCATTGCACTACAATGACAGATACTATGTTACTGATTGATGATCACAATATATAAGTAAATAAATACACAGACATGGTTACCAACAAAATTGGACAGCACTATATAGTAATATATTACAGATCATTACATTTTCAAAATCTAAATTAAGTTCACACCACTAAAAAAGAAACCAAAATGCAATAAACGAAAGAGGAACTTAGATCCCCACCAGTTAATTGGAAATGATAAATATAGAGAAGTCAAACAAAACATAAAACTGACTGATAATTTAGAAGAACTGGTTCAAATTCTCAGGCAACAAGCAGAAAATTTAGCCCCATTGAACCCACATAAGAGACATTTCTGCTGGAACTCAGAATGTGGCAAAATTCATGAAGAAAGACATCATCATGGTTTAAATTTCAAACACACAAAACAGAAGAAAATGCAACCAACCTCAAAAATATGAGGAAAAATTATCAGGCAAACCAAGAGGAAAACACAGAAAGATCTAATCGACTCAATAGAATAAAATTACCATTAAACGAATTCCAGAGACTTTTACAAAAAGTTTGGAAAACAATTACCAAAATTTGCCCCTCCCACGTTAATGCTGAAAAGGAAAGTTGGAAAAAGGCACATTATGACAAGGAAAATGTCGAAATCATGGCAAAAGCATTTAGTAAACTTTTGAATTGTGAAGAACCCCAGGAACTTTTAGCAATTGATACAGACACATGCATCAAGACTCCACCTGATCTCATAAATCCTCCAACAATCCAAGAGGTGGAAATGGCACTCAGAGAGATGAGAAATTATAAGGCATGCAGAGAAGACCAAGTTTTTGCAGAAATGTAGAAAAATGCCAGTGATACATTTCGAACATCCTTACACATAGCCTTAACAAAAATCTGGACAGCAGAAAAGTTTCTCGAACATTGGACCACAGCCTTAATCCATGCACTCAACAAAAAAGGAGATAAAAGCAACCCAGATAATTACAGAGGTATCTCTCTCTTAGACTGCACATACAAGATTTTCTCCAGAATCCCATAGAAGAGGATCAAAGAGCAACTAGAGGAAGAATTAGGTGAATACCAAGTAGGCTTCAGACCTTGGCGAAGCTGTGCAGAACAGATCATCACTTTAAAATTAGCCATAGCATATTACAAGAAACGAAATAAACGTCTTGTAGTAACCTTCGTGGACTTTAAAAAAAGCATATGGCTGTACCCATAGACGTTCAGTGTAAAAGTCTTAAGATATTTTGAGTTCCATACAAAATTAATCAAATTGATAGAACTCACCTTAACCAACACTGTATCAAAAGTCAAGTTAACGGGGGAACTCTCTGAGCCATTCATGGTAAAAACAAGTTTAAGACAAGGAGATTGATTGGCACCCCTGCTGTTCGACTGTGCTTTAGAATACATAATGAGGGAATAGTACAAGATAATCCAAAGAACATCCAAATTGGAAGACCCAAAGACAACATAAGTTGAAATAGTCTAGGATTTCTGATGACCTTGCTCTCTTGTCCAACAGTACTCAGGAAACCAAACAAGTTACCTCACTACAGGAAATACCACAGGAAACTGGTCTTGGAATATCCATGTTAGCTGACCCAAAATTCATAAACAAAATTGTCATAGGAAACCAAGAAATGAAAATTGTAGATAAATATAAATATCTGGGAGAAGTCATGATGTATAACCTCAATGAAAAGCCAACATGGCATAACAGAATAAACAAATTGACTAGAGCAAAATATATCACCAAGAACACCTACAACAAAAAGAGCCTGTCAGTAGCAACAAAATTAAAACATTACAAAACAATTACTCAACCAGAAATAACATACGCACGTGAAACCATCTTCAAAACAACTAACACTGCACAAATAAACAAAATACTCAAAGTAGAGAGAAGACTCATCAGAGCGTGCATCAACAAATCGTACCAGAAAGATGGACACTGGAGAGTAGCTACAAATGAAACAGTCTACAAGGAAATAAAACCAGTAATGAGTACAATCAGGAAGAAACACATTTCATTTTTTGGACATCTAATCAGAACTCCAGAGAACAGGATCATCAGGAGAATAATAGAAAAATTGTGGAATAGTAAGTGCAACATTAAGTGGATTACAGAAATCAAGGAGGATATGGATGAGCTACAGATTACATTCGAAGATCTAACATAATCAGGCCAATCACAGACAAACAAACCAGACTACAAATGAGAATCAGCAAACATACAATAGGAAGGTTGATTTCTGATGAAGAAAGAAGGATGTGATCCGAGAGAATAAGGAAGGACTGGGCTGACAGGAAACTGAAAAATATTTTGTATAAAGTGGGTTAGAGTTGTCCAATGAAGGCCATGAAATGTAAATAAATAAATAACTACATTACTCTTCCTGTGGCACACAAAACTAGATAATAAGATCACCATGGCCAGTTAATGAGTAAATAATGTAAGCGTGAGGTACACATTACCTTTGAGCACTTGTTTTACAAATTATTAAGAACTGCCTGCAGTGTTTCTGGGATGATTTTTGACAATGTATTTGGCGCAATTTTCATTGTGTAATCCGGAGACTGGAATGTTTTTCCAGTCGCCAAAGATCTTAAAGTGACTGTCAGTTTGCACCAAAATAAGTATAAACATAACAACATCACAAACAGGACCTTTTTGCTACCAGTGAGCATTTAAGTAGAAGATACTTACCTATCTCCTAGTTCCATTGATTCTCTCATATTCGTAATTTGGTGGCAAATGTCATTATTAATTATACTCAGTAACTTTGAAAAATGTCCTCATCCATTCTGGTGAAGTTCAGAAAAGACTATGAGTGTGAAATGTAAGTTTTAAAGTAAGTTACAGAAGAGCAGTTATTCTATAAAAGTTCGAGAAAAATGTAATTATTTACGTGAAAGCTGAAGGTTGACACTATATTTTAACTGTGTCCAGTACATTCCATAATGTCTGACAAATTTTGTGTTGTTGAACAACTACTGCAAGCATGTACCTCAGATCATTGTACAACATACGAATTGTTTCTCTACCATTATCACGCAGCCGAATGCAGCGACGTGTCCATAAACTTATGCAGGGTTTTCTCTGCTCATCTTCCACAATAGACAACAAGGCCAACAAAGCTAATTCAGTTTGATTCATTTTCACCTTTCACTACGTGTGCTTCGCGCGCCAAGCAGACAGCTAATGATTCGCCCACCAAATAAATTCAACAATTGCTGCTAGAGATAGCTGAATGTGCGACGGCGCTGTGTCTCGTGACGTGGGATTTCTCGTGCACGTCCATGTCAACGGTAGCTTCCTCGTTCCATGTATCGACGACTTAAGGACCAGTTGTACGGTCCCCGGTTAGCAGTCATGTAAGTTCTATTCTTGCAATTGCGTGGAAAACGCAGATAACTGAAATGGTGATTCTGGCAGGGTCAGTGAAGTTACCCAGAGAATAAGTTTCGACAATGGCAGGAATAGTTACAGAATTAGTGATGACAAGATTGTTTGTTAGAATGAGGAGGGAGAAGAAACACCACACAAATTATATGGAAAAATATGACTACTAATACTACTTTTCGATCTCATGAGATTGGTACTTCCTGAATTATATTCTGTCATGTTATTTATGTAAATGAGGCACATAAAGATGACCATCTGTACCAAAACAGTCTTTTTTGGCGTGTGTTACTGTTGCTTCAACATTAGAAAGGCTCATTTTGTTTTATCTAGCATACAGTGACCAAATAGACATAATAAAATCAAGAAACCACACAGTCTTTGGTACTCTTCATATTAACAGCTTTTTCAGACCAGACAACGACTTTTTATTTTTCATGTAGCAAAACTTTTGACAAACTTTGGTAAGGTAATAGATTCTTTAACAAGGGGGAGCATGCCATGTAAAGCTGTAGTGAGATTAGAGAAAAATGCTGGGACCTACGTATTGAAGAAATGTGTACTCTCTTGCTTGTCTGTTGTCTTTACTGGATTTATGTTTCGTATATTTTAACCTTGTGTCACACAAAAGAGAAAGTTATTAGCTAATAGTCAACAAAGAGTCCAAATTTTCTGAAGAATTCTTATTCTCCTAGTCACAAATAATCGCATCCAGTATTAACTGTGAGTTTTTTAATGGGTTTATAATGTCAAACCGCCGACTGGGAGCAGGAGAGGCACCACAGAATATTTTAATTTCCATTGTCCTCAACATAGGTTTGATGGCTTCCGTTACAAAACATACACGTTTGAATTGCAAAGAGCGAGATATAGTGATGTACGATTCACGAATTGTGTGTGAAGAGGTGTGACACTGCACTTTGGCACAGTTAAGACCAACATGTTAATGCCGATAAATTATGGCTTACTGTTATGTATGGATCTAGGTGTAGAGGCTGTTGTAAGCTAATAGTTTACAACATTGCTATATTTTTACTATGTAATATTTTGGTATGTAAAACATAATGTACAAATAGCTGTAACTCTTCTGACGACATCGATTGCATGTTAGTGCTGAAAGATGGATAAAATAAATAAACATGTCTTACATTTCCTCCAACATATATGTTTCATAAATCAGGCTCTGCAGAAAGATGTGTGCTACAGAATCGAGTATTTAAATTTTTGACATCCTATCTCAAGTGCTCGTGAGAAAGGGGGGGGGGGGGGGTGGTGGCATTATCAATTTTTTGCCCTGGTTTGGAAATATCTTAGAGCTGGGGCTAGCTTTGGGCCACGGTCTTTGTCAGAAAAGAGAAACACACATCATTCATTCACATAAGCAAACAGACTTCATGCACACTTGACCGCCAACATCACGTGGGATGAAAGGAGCCCCCTCCAAATTGCTGCTTCCATCCCACATGATAGATACAGTCTGGCCCAAGCTACAAGAGTTGGCCATCATGTGTGTGAGGTGTGCTCGCTTGTGTGAATGAATGGTGTGTTTCTCTTTTTCTGACAGAGGCTGTGGCCGAAAACTTATGTATAAGTGCCTGTCTGTAACTTAACACGTCATCTTTCCAGTAAGTAGTAATCTATCTTTTCCTACATGGTAGATGCAAAATTTATTTCTCTCATCCTAAAATGTTTTCCGAACGAAATGTCGTCGACGCCAGATAGCTCCCTTATTAGCGTGTTAGATGTCTCCAAACAATTTATTCGAGATATCCATTTCTGAACAGGACATTTGCTGGTCCTTTTTGTCAAAGTCACTATAATCTCTTTGGCTAAAAGCTGCACAGCCATATTAACTACAGTATGAATAACTTCACTTGTCACCTTCTTGAAAGTCAAGTAAGTAGTGTTTCCAATTTCGGCACATGGAAGCGCTAACTTGTATGTAAGGGTAGTGTTGGGGGGATACATAAGTATTTGGTGTCTGTGGGAAGCTGGCTTAATGTCAACAGTTCACAAACAAAAACAAACTACTTAAGACCTTTACTGGTACGCTGAAACTCCAGCTTGCCCAGGAGATATCGTCGGTGTCCAGCTACAACGGTAACACCCCTCCACTAACAAATCCGAGCACCCGCGCACGAACTATCGCTACTGGCATTAATCTGCCAGCAGCTCTACTACGCGTCCCGACTGTCGCACAGGTTTTTTTCCCATGGCGCTTGCCGTGGCAGTTTTTTCTCTCTGCCCTTAAAACCATCAACCTTTAACCGTTTTTCTGTCTACTATCGTCTAGATGGAATCGTATTAGTGACCGTTCGCACCCAGACGTAAGCCTAGCTTACACGACGACACTAGGTTGCAGTCAACGGCGCTACCGGCCACTGCGCATGCGCGCCGCTCGTTTTCCCAGTTCTTCGGTGAAACTAGACACTTTCGGCATGATCCAACTTTGGCGTTACTTGTAGCATGAGTTTTGAGGTTATGTGTGTTCGTAGAGTGAGACAAATTGAAATATGCAGTGAGGAACGGAGTACAATGTTCGCTTTTTGGATATCTATGCTTTGCATAGGTGTTTGTGGGATTTCATTGATGCTGATTACAAAAATAAGCAATATATAGCTGCTCATGAGACCTTCACGTGCGAACAGAACACAGAAAGTTTGAACATATCTGAGCTGCAGGGCAAAATTTATTGAATTAGAAGCACATATACAACGTAATTAAGAAAAATACAACCAAATGTAATTCTAGCTGGGGAAATGCTGTCGTCTACAAGTCTAAAATCCCATCGTTCGAGTTGGCCGACTCTTTTTTTTTAAGGAATATAGTTGACAGGAGTGAAGGCTACACAAGTCAAGAAGCTGCATTCTTTATTCAATATTCATCTATTTAAAACGTCGCAGCAGTGCTCAACATTCACATATGTTTGAATTTTGAAATATTACCACTATCAGATCTATCTTCAAGACAGTAGTTTGCAAACCATTCTCTTCTTAATGCGGCCGGTTCGAATAATTACTGCTGTTAATGTTAATAATTATTACTGTTAATGTTAATAATTATTGGTGTTAATGAAAAAAATGTCATCGCCAACTAAAACCGCATCTTATAGCATGTCGAGTGTTCTCAGTTGTAATGCACGCAATGTGATATGTAATTTCAGTTCTGGCGAAGTGCTTCATGCATTACAGTATCTTTATTCCTTATAGCAAAATTAACTCTATTTAGGAGAAACGTGAACAGTTCTGGTGACATTCTAAGATAATTAAAATAACTTCTTGGGACTTCCATTAGAATTTATTTCAGCAAGAACGCCGAGCAACCGAGCTGATGTCTTTTCTTCATCCAGTCACGAATCGAAACACGTTTCTTATTTTTTTATTATGCAGCGATTTCATGCAACAAGCTTTAACTCCACCACAACTCGCGCGACGTGCACCTGCCAAAACTTTCATTTCAGACACGACTCGGGAACCCACAAAACGACGAAACTTAAGTGTATACCATGAAACCATTTGCGTGCAACTCATTCCACGCAACGAGTGGCGCAACCCAATGTCGTTGTGTAAACTAGGCTGTACGGACGACATCACAGTCCCACGTGCTATGACTTCTTGATTAGCATACTGACACTTTGCGCAGAGGTGACAGTAGTACTTTTTGTGTTAGGTACCATGCTAGTAGAAAGTAGATTCAGAAATGGAGAAACCACCATACGTTGAAGCTGTTGGGCGGTAGTGGGGAAATCACGTGAGACTAAGCTAAACTGTTTTTAGCCTTTCTGACTGTATGTGTTGACCAATTGGACGGCACAAGGGGGGAGGTATGCATATGAAAGTTTTCATTGCCTATGGAAGCTTAGTTAAAGACAGCAGCTACAGAATATATCTTTGTAATTGGGACTTTGAAATGTTACGCCCTTTTGATGTGAAAACAAGAAGTGGTTGTAGTTGTGAGTGTGGGTGGCTGGTGTAATAGCGTCGTTAAGTGATTAAGCGTCGTTAAGTGATTGATACTGAATTTATGTGTTGTTACGATGGCTACGAACAGTGATGATTCGTTATGCTTGTGCGTCAAAAACCTGGAGAACTGGTTCCCTGTTGTTATGTTTGAAGGCCTAAATGTAAGTCTTGTTGTCAAACATTGCAAGATAATCCACAAGTGAATTTAGTTCTTATTGTCGTGGCAGAACTGCACAGAACATCTGGATAATCTTATAAGAATTTTTATGTTTACATTTATTGTGAGTGTTCTTACTATTTAAAATATGATTTACTATCGACGAATGAGTTTTTTGTTCTTCGGTGACATATTTTAGGTCACTTTTTCACTAAATAGTAAACTGAAATTGGTCACTTTTCTCATAACATATATATATTAGGGCCTACAACTCTTGGAAAAGACAGATTATGAGTACGTTATGTAGAGGCTTGTTTGCGTGATATGGAGCACAAGAAAATACACATTTAAAGTAAAGTTTCCAACAAAGTCTAAAATGACATAGTTAGATATGTGATGTTTACTGAAGAAGAAATTAGAAAAAAATATTTATTTACCTGGGAAGATCAGGGCCCTCTTGCTCTCTTATACATACACACATTCATACATAATTAGCAGAATTGCTATTTTCTGGAGTGACCTGATAGCATTAGAGTAAAATTGTTAAATGTATATTATACACATCATTGTTTTTTTTTTTTTTTAAAAAATAGCCTAATAACTGAAAGAACAACAAGAGTGATTACAGTGTCGCTACTAAGATGTTGTGTCAGATTACTATTAATTCTGCTCATTATGGCAGTAACCTAAAGTGAAAAAATGAAATGATTGTATGGCATTCATGGCTGGGAATCCCCACCAGGGGAAGTTTGGCCACCGAGTTGCAAGTCTTTTCAGTTGATGCCACATTGGACGACTTGTGTGTCAATGATGATGCAATGGTGATGAGGGCAACAGAACACCCAGTCCTTGATCGGAGAAAATCTGCTCGGGAATTATACCAGGGCTCACTGCGTGCCAGTCAGACTCACAAGACACTCAAGGGGATGAATAGTCACTTGGAGTGATTAGGAACTATAGACCATTTGAACTCCTGGGTACACATTGTAATGGCTATGTACAGTATGTAACTGAGCAGATGAAAAAAAAAAAAAAAAAAAAAAAAAAAAAGACTTTTGGAATTTGAAAGCAATAAAATACATTTTTCTAAGTTTATCGCAAACTATATCTTATAGCCCTTGGTGATTTTGAGAGATGCCAAGAGCCTCAATACTTCAATAATAAATTAAGTAAAATTTGAAGATATTGCCAGAATAATGATAGAACTCAGTGACTTAGATAGTAAGCCATGTCAGTTGAGGAAGACAGTAGCATGGATAAAAAATGTTACAAAACATAATCAGCTGCTGTCTGATATCCACTGCATTATAGTCTTAAGGCATGGCCATTCATTTTACTCCTTGCTGTTTTCTCATCTCTCAGAAGCAGATTTTCTGTTTCCTTCAAATACTTAAGCCAGTTTCTGGGTGGTTCCTTCTAAAGGGAATGGCCAATTTCCTTCCCCACCTTCCATCAATCTGTGCTTGTCATCCATCTCTAATGAACTTGTCATCAGTGGAACATTAGGCCCTAGGCCTATTCTTCCTTCTTGTTTTTCCTTTTGACTCCCCAATATCTCTCTCTCTCAGTTCAGATGCACTACTTCAGGATGATATTGTTTGACCTTTTTTTTTGGGGGGAGGGGGGGCCTCATTTGCAGCTAGTTCTTGGCTCTTGGGCGTGATGGGGCAGTTGGTTGGAAGTGTGTGGGAAATCTAGTCCGCAAGCAGATTTCCTCATGAATCCATAAATATTATAAAAATGGACCGTGTGTGTGTGTGTGTGTGTGTGTGTGTGTGTGTGTGTGTGTGTGTTTGTGTTTGTGTGTGTGTTTTTCCACAACTCTTAAACCACAGGAGTGCTTTCAACCAAACTTGGTACACATATCACTTACTTTCTGGAAAGAATCGCTGTTGCGGTAAGAACCACCCACCTATCAAAGCATTGGGATTAGGGTGAAAAAGGAGTGTAACCCACGACATGCAAAATCCAGAATTTATTCATCCAGTATTTGAGAATGAAAGCACTTAAGTGACTTGGAGCAATTTTTTACACATAATTTTAAACCTTTATGAAGCTATTTCTCGCTGACAGTCCTCACAAAATGTTGAAAGGAAAGAAAATTTATCAAGACATGATGTTTTCATTTATTTTTCTTTTGTACTAACTGTATTCAAGACACATTTTGCAGACAGTGTTCAAAGAACCTCTGAATGCAGCTGCAAAATTATGTCATTGTACGACCCAAAGTTCCAGAGACATGACATAATAAACAAAGAGATAGGCCCTATGTGAAAAACTGCAACTTAATGTATGATTTTTAAATTTATGACTTCCCTTTGCTACTTACTCTATTCGCAAAACATTTTGCAGACAGTGTCCTGATTTGCCGCTAAATGTGCCTACCAGATTATATCATTGTGCATTAGTTCAGGACGTATGACGTTACAAACCTTAAGCTGTGTGAAAACAAAACTGCAGGACAAAATTTGCCAGAGATACAGGTTAACTATTTGTACAAATATGTTAAATGTATGTGACATACATGTGATATGTGCATATGCAGGCAAAGCCATGGGTGAAAATCTGCTCCTAAACCCCACTACTTAATGTCAGGAAAGAAATACTGTAAGGGCAAGAACCAGCAACCTTATATTGGGAGAGGGGTGACACCATGGAGTGAGAAGTGGGGAAGAGGAGATGGACAGAGAGGGGGAGGGGCAGATGCACACAGAGAGGGAGAAGAGAAGAGCGACAAAAGAGAGAGGGTGAGGAGGTGATAGAAGGAGAGTAGATGGGTAGAGACAAGGGAAGGAGGAGATGTACAGAGGGCGAGGAACATAGATGGACTGAAGCAGTGGAATGAGGATATGGACAGTTAGAGGGGGTAGGAGGTGGGCAGAGATAAAGAGTTGGAGAGGATGGATTAGTAAAGGATTGGAATAAATGCATACCTGGTGGGCAATACTAGATACTCAGCTAGGTGTGTATGTTACACTCCAAATGAATACAGTAAGACTTCGTACAGTATTCGTTTGGAGTGTAGCATTATTTGGAAGTTGATACATAAAAAGTGGATAGAAGCTTTTCAGGTGAAGTGTTGTAGATCAATGCGGGACATTATGGAGGTTGGTTGATTTAGCAATGAAGATGTAATGCATCAAAATGGGCAAAAAAGAGCTGTATGATACAATTTGAGTAAGTGAAGGGGTTAAGTTTTGAAGATTCATCCTGAGGGGAAAAAGTTAATTTGGTAATGAAGGGGAGTTGTTGGGTTGTTTTTGGGGAAGGAGACCAGACAGCGAGGTCATCGGATTAGGGAAGGACGGGGAAGGAAGTCGGCCGTGCCCTTTGAAAGGAACCATCCCGGCATTTGCCTGGAGCGATTTAGGGAAATCACAGAAAACCTAAATCAGGATGGCCGGACGCGGGATTGAACCGTCGTCCTCCCGAATGCGAGTC
Organism: Schistocerca americana; assembly: GCF_021461395.2. Classification (NCBI taxonomy): domain Eukaryota; kingdom Metazoa; phylum Arthropoda; class Insecta; order Orthoptera; family Acrididae; genus Schistocerca; species Schistocerca americana. The sequence goes on along the minus strand of NC_060122.1, from coordinate 743,151,282 downwards.
CAGTGTCTAACCACTGCGCCGCCTCGCTCGGTAATGAAGGGAAGTGACAGGGGTGGTAGACCAAGGCATGAATACAGCTAACAAGTTCATGTGGATATTGATTGCAGTAGTTATTTAGGTATGAAGATGCTTACACAGGGTAGACCAGTGTGGAGAGCTGCTTCAGACCATTCTTCAGCCTAAAGGCTGCAATAACCTGCCGGACTGATGCTGTATATGATGCCATTGGTAGGATATGAGTGCGTCAAAAAGCTAAACAAGAATACCCCCTTGCCAGTAGGATGCAAGTAAGGCAGATGGAGTTATCTTAATGTGGGGAATGTTCGGACTGGATGAAGTGAGGTCCGTGATAAGTCTTTCTTCATCTCTCACTGGTGAGCAACATAGAAGTGTACTGTCCAGTGTGTCCTATTTTTCACCAATTTAAGGTAACCTGTACCTTAGGTAATTCACCACTCCACTGATCTCAGTAGCCTGGCTAGACACCTGAGAGCTTTACAAGTTAGAAACACACTGGGAAAATGTCAGACTGTAAAGTTTCAGCTTTGTTTCAGTCTGTGATGAAGCTCTCTGTGTCTTCATAGTGACTTTCTAACACAGTTACCAAACCACATTTTCCATCCCTCACCTTGCTCATCACATTTTTGCAACTTCACAGATAAATGCTTTTAGTTGTGTGCTGAAGTTACTAACAATTTGTTTCTCTTCACATTTGGTAAGCAGAAATATTTTTTCCTACCATATGAACATCAGCATAAACTTATCCGAGCTATATTACAAATATTTGTGTAGTTGATGCAGGTCCCCCTGCGGGTCCAGGGGTAAGAATAGGCCTGCCGTATTTCTGCCTGTCGTAAGAGGTGACTAAAAAGAGTCTCAAACGTTTTGGCCTTAATGTGATGGTCCCCTATAGTGTTTGATCTCTACTTTTCAAAATTTTCTGTTAGTGCATACCATATGGGGAAGGATACCTTACGTGGTGCATCATAAATCCATCTTGCCCTAAGATCTGGCACACTCGATATTGTCATGGAGTTGGGCTTACACCGAGCTTCCGGCCACTTTGGCTGCAGTGTGTTCCAGGTAGCATACATTCTCTCCATTGTGCACTTCCATCTTCGCCCTCATGATACAAATGGATTTTTGACACCCGAAATCCAGCACCGTAGCCAGTCCATTGTGGTAGGGTCGTCATGTACCCTCTTGGTGGTAGCTCCCTAACTACACAGGGATCGCACTGCTGATACCTGAGCTGCTACCTCCCAATGTATGCTGAGGGGTAGATGTCCGTCTGCCTGGGGCATCAGGACTCCCAGCAAAGGCCATCCTGCCAGGTGGTCTTTGCTGTGGCTGGGTGGCACTCCTGGGGAGAGCCCCTGGTCGGAGTGGGTGGCATCAGGGAGGATGACCTGCAATGAAGCGTGGGCCTCCACCAGCAGTCTCTAAGCGATCGAGGTCTAACCTCAATGGCAGGAAATATGATCCGAGATCATTCCCCTCCCTGGCCACTCCATGGGAGGAATGCATGGCTAAAGAAGGCAGCGAAGGTTATTCACCCCGGTACCTCGTCTGTACGTGAGTTGATGGTGAATCATTTATGTCGACAAAGCCTCAGTTTTTTGTGGAGCATTTAGAGGACAAGTTTGGGGAGGTGGAGGGCTTGTCCAAAATGTGCTCTGGGTCAGTTTTGATCAAAACAGCATCCTCTGCCCAGTCACGAAGGTTACTCGCTTGTGACAGGTTGGAGGATGTTTCAGTTACCATCTAGCCCCATAAGACTTTAAACATGGTCCAGGGTATTATATTGGACAGGATCTTCTTTTGCAGTCAGACGATGAACTGCGCACAAACCTAGAACGACGAGGTGTTCATTTCATCTGGCGCGTCCATCACGGTCCGAGGGATAATCATGTAGCCACAGGTGCCCTCATCTTGGCCTTCGAGTGTGACGCCTTACCCGAAAAGGTCAAGGTGATGGTTTACCGCTGTGATGTGAAGCCATATATCCTTCCTCCGATGCGGTGTTTTAAATGCTGGAAGTTTGGGCATATGTCATTCCGATGTACTTCCGTAGTCAGGTGTCAAGATTGTGGACGTCCTTCACATCCCGATACTCCGTGTGCCCCCCTCCCATCTGTGTTAACTGTGGAGAACACCATTCCCCTTGCTCGCCAGACTGTAGGATTGTACAGAAAGAACGAAAGATAATGGTATATAAGGCCCTGGACCGCCTGACCTAGACACTGAGGCTAAGCGGAAGTATGAGAGACTCCTTCCTGTGCCTACGACATCTACCTATGCCGCCACTGCGACAGCGGTTGTACCATCTCCTGTTTTGTCGCATACAGTTGTCTCTCTGATTCGTCAGACTCCACCTGCCGCGTTGATGGTGGGGGGCACTTCGCTCCCTGCTGCTCCTGCTCCACCTTCTTCAGGAGCAACACCTCCACAACCATCAGGGACATCAGTCCCCACTTCCCAGCCGGAGAAGCGTAAGTCTTCTTTGGCGCCTCTCGCCAGGAAGGGGTCCCTCCCTTCCCAGGTTCTGACCAGTGGAAAAGCGGACACCTGCCAGTGGCTGAAGCAACGACAGGTCACTGGTTGTAGGGCTTCACGGTCCTTGTCTGTTCCTGAGACAGACCCAGTAAAGCCCTCCCAGCCAGAATCACCAAAGGCACAGCGAGAAAAACAGAAAAAGAAGAAGGCACCCAAGAATCCAGACCTTGCAGTGGCACCCATCCCACCGCTCCCTACACCTCTGAGGACGAGGTGGAGATTCTGGCATCCACTGAGGACCGTCCCGCAGCAAGTCCTGGCTGCGCTGATAGCCCAATTGCCGCCACCTTTTCTGTTACTGGGCAACTTCAACGCCCATAACCCTCTGTGGGGTGGATCAGCGTCATTGAGCAAGTGTTGGCACAGCTCGACCTTTCTTTTTTAAATAGTGGTGCTTTCACACATTTCACTGCCACAGTGTCACTCTTCTGGGCGCCCCTGTTGATGGGCTATGAATGAGGCTAACTGGGACTTGTTCACCTCCATTTCCACTATTGAGCCTCCTTCCAATGACACCATTGATGCGGTGGTTCACTCAGTCACCACCGGCATCGTTACTGCTGCAGAATCTGCCATTCCCTGTTCTTCTGGGTCCCCTTGGTGACGGACTGTGCCTTGGTGGTCACCTGAAATCGCTGAAGTGATTAAAGATCGCAGGCAGGCCCTTCAGCGTCACAAGCGGCATCCGTCATTGGAACACCTCATCGCCTTTAAACAGTTCTGTGTGCAAGCCTGCCGCCTCATTCGCCGATGCAAGCAGGAGTGCTGGGAAAGGTATGTCTCCACCATTGGCCTCCGTACCTCTCCATCGCAGGTTTGGGCCAAGATTAGGAGAATCTATGGCTATCGGACCCCCATCAGTGTACCTGCGCTTTCACTGAATGGAGCGATCTGTACTTACTCCGACACAATTGCAAACCACTTAGCGGAGCATTTTGCTCAGAGTTCTGCTTCTGCGAATAACTCGCTGGCCTTCTGCTCCCTGAAAGAGCAGGTGGAACATTGGAGCCTTTCATTTCACACATGCCGCCCTGAATTGTACAATGCTCCATTCAGTGAGTGAGAATTCCAAAATGCCCTAGCTGCTTGCCCCTGATATGGCTCCCGGGCCAGATTGCATCCACTGTCAGATGCTCAAACACCTCTCGGTAGACTGCCAGCAATGCCTCCTAGACCTTTTCAACCGTATCTGGGTTGAGGGTGAGTTCCTGTCGCAATGGCAGGAAAGCATCCTAATCTCCGTGTTGAAACCTGGCAAGACCCCCCAGAGGTGGACAGCTAGTGCCCCATTAGCCTCACCAACTTTCTTTGCAAGTTGCTCGAATGTATGGTGAGCTGGAGGCTGAGTTGGCTACTTGAGTCTCGGGGCCTTCTGCCTCCGTCTCAGGGTGGGTTCCGTAAGGGCTGCTCTGCCGCCGATAATCTGGTGTGCCTGGAGTTTGCCATCCATACGCCCTTTGCCCACTGTCAGCATCTGGTCACCGTCTTTTTTGACATGTGGAAGGCGTACAATACGACATGGCAACATCACATCCTCTCCATGCTTCAAGGGTGGGGTCTTCGGGGTCCGCTCCTGACTTTCATACAAAATTTTCTGTCGCTTCACTCGTTCCGTGTGTAAGTTGCAGCCTCCCATAGTTCCTCCTGAGTTCAGGAGAATCGGGTACCGCAAGGATCTGTCTTAAGTGTCTGACTCTTTTTAATTGCAATTAATGGGATCGCCGCGGCGGTGGGAATGTCTGTCTCAGCTTCCTTGTATGCTGACAACTTCTGCCTATACTATAGCTCCAATGGCATTGCAGCTGCAGGGCGCTATCTGCAAGGTGCAGTCTTGGGCTGTAGCACATGGCTTCCAGTTTTCGGCTGCCAAGACCTGCATTATGCATTTCTGCCTGTGTCACAATGTTCACCCTGAGCAATGGCTTTATCTTGATGGCGAACCTCTTGCTGTGGTGGAGACGCATCGCTTTTTGGGATTGGTTTTTGATACCCAGTTGACCTGGCTGCCTCATATTCAGCAGCTTAAACAAACATGCTGGCAGCATCTTAACGCTCTTCGTTGTTTGAGTCACACCAGCTGGGGCGCTGATCCGTCTACCCTTCTACAGCTGTACCAGGCTTTAATTCAGTCCCATCTAGATTATGGTAGCCTGGCTTACAGTTCGGCATCACCTTCCATGTTATGGTTGCTTGACCCCATCATTCACAGCGGGATTCGACTCGCCACTGGAGCCTTCCGGACAAGCCCTGTCAACAGCATCCTTGTGGAGGCTGGTGTCCCTCCATTGCAGATCCGGCACCACCAACTGCTTGCCGCTTATGCTGCACAAGTTTGTAGCTTGCCTGGACATCCCAGTTACCATCTGCTGTTCCCCAACTTGGTCGTCCATCTTCCGGAACGGCGGCCCCAGTCAGGGTGTACGATCGCGGTTCGCATCAGGGCAGTTCTCTCTGGCTTGAGGTTTTCCCTCTTCCGCCTCTTTTCCAAGCCTCTCTACGTATACTCCCATGGTGTGTGCCCTGCCCATGCCTTCGGCTCGATCTGGCACTGGGACCGAAGGACTCAGTCCCTCCTAAGGCCCTCCGCCCCCGCTTTCTTTCTATACTTGCCTCATTTTGAGACTCTGATGTGGTCTGTACCGATGGTTCGATGGTTGCTGGTCGCATAGGTTATGCTCATACTCTGCGGAATCATTATTGCCAGCTGGCTGCAGTGTTTTCACTGCAGAGCTGGTCGCCATCTCTCACGCCCTAGAGCATATCCGCCCCTGCTCAGGTGAGTCCTTCATTATCTGTAGTGACTCCCTGAGCGGTTTTTGAGCTATCGACCACTGTTTTCCTCACTCTCGTGTGGTGATGTGGCTATCCAGGAGTCCATCCATTCTGTTGCCCGTTGCAGCCGCCCCATTGTTTTTCTGTGGATGCCGTGTCATGTCGGCATCCCGGATAATGAACATGTTGACAAGCTGGCGAAACGGGCTGTCGGTGCATTGGCCTTGGAGATAGACCTTTTGGAGTGTGATCTCCGGTCAGTTTTGCGGCAGAAGGTACTCGGTGCCTGGGGTGATGAATGGCGCACCCTGCCTTCACCCAACAAACTTTGCATAGGCAAGGCGACTACAGGTGTCTGGCGCTTCTCCTTGCAAGCCTCCCACAAGGACTCAGTTGTTCTCTCCCGGCTATGCATTGGTCACACCTGGCTGACACACAGTCATCTCTTGCGCCGTGAGGACCTACCTCTCTGTCGCTGTGGATCAGTGTTGACAGTGGTCCACATCTTGTTGGCCTGTCTGTTTTTAACCATGCTCAGGCAGATGTTTGCACTGCGTGATACGCTCCCTGCACTTTTGTCAGACACCACCGCTATGGCAGACTTAGTTTTGAGTTTTATTCGTGCAGGGGGTTTTTATCGCTCAATCTAATGGTTCGTGTCCTTTTTTGTGTTGAGCCTGGCCTTTGGCCTCCGGTTTTAGATTGTGGTTATTAGTGTGTTTCTTGGTGGTTGGCTTTTCCTTTTTTGTTTTCATGTTCGGCCAACCACTGTCACACTCTTTGTGATTTTAATTCCTTTTGTCTGGTCTCTGTCTGTGTCTTTCTTGTCTTGTGTCGTCCCTTGTCGTCTCTGTTGTTTGTTTTTATTCTTTGTGGGTGTTTAAAGTTCGTGGAAAAAGGGATCGATGGCCCTTGTAGTCTGGTCCCTTCAATCCCACAAACCAACCATCCAACCAGCCAAGTTGATGCAGGCGCCCATCTCTGTATTTGTATTTAATGCATTTAATTCAGTTCATATATACTTGATTGTTACATATTCAGATGAGGAACTGAATGAAAAACAAATAATGTACTTAAGTAAATCAGGTACTGGGTTCCCAGTTTCAGCGCTAATTCTCAGTTACAATAAAACACAGTACTATCAACTCCTTACATATTCTGTTGATGTCACATTGTGGTTTCAATAGTAACGTGAGATAAGGGATCACACTTAAGGCTGTGTGAAGAAATTGAATACACTTATGTCACAGTTTGGGTGCAGTGACCACTGCAGAGGGGTGGAAGAGCTGTTCTTATTGTTTGTAAGGATGGCAATGTCTTTTCTACCAGGGCATTGTGGGTTTGTTGGGTTGACAAGGGCTACGGAAATCTGTTAAAGGTGAAGGTGGCTGCAGCAAGACAGATGGTGGGCATGTAAACTCTTTATCATTCCAAAAAGTTACAGTAGTTTGAAATGGATGTCCATGTTTCGCAGGCATGTTCAGACGTTGGTCTTGTGCCACACACTAGCGAGAAGAGGTAACAAGAAGATGCTAATAGCTACTGCCCCAGTAGCGCCAAAGCCTTGCATGGTTGGCATACTAGCCCGTGTTGCATCAGATGTAGCAACTTTATGTTGTTATACTGCTGGTGTGGTGGCTGAGTCTTGCACAGCTGAGGAAATTGATGGGCAATGCAAGGTGTCCACAGCTTGGTGACTAGGAGGGCGTTGGTTCGACTGTCAGTGGTAACAGCAGCCTGCAGTGGAATGGGTGGCAGCCTCGCCAGCCTCACGGCACTGGCCAATGCACAGCATACACCAATTCAAAGCCCAGCTGTGTCAGCATCCCAGCCTGGCTGCATGAACAGCTTTTATTCACATTCAGGCTGGTCTTGTTGCAGTTGAAGTCACATACATGGCCTGACAAGTGCCGCCGAAATGTCTTGAAACGAAAGTTGCTGCCCCTGCGATGGGCAGAGCTGTTAGTGTGGCGTTAAGTGGTGAGCTCATGAATGGTAGCGGGTGCCTAGATTTTGACAACAGACCCTGGGTCAGTCCCTTGTCACTACATTTACCTCTACAATCAGTTTTTTGTCCACCATCAGCAACTGCTATATACTGGATTGCTTTGTATGCTTTTATTCTTTGCTGTCATATAGTATGACATTGTAGGTCAACAGTTAAATAATGGGGCACTTTTTACCCAATAACACAGCATTCTTGTGACCTGTGGTGTGACAGTATGAACCATTATTTAATACACTCAGAATTCTTAAATTGTCAGTACACTAAATTGACTCTTATCATGTTTGCTGTTGATCGCATGTACTTGTTTCAAAGGAACAGTTACATCAATTTCGCAAACACATAGCAGAGAAATAACCAGTGTGTTGACCTCACATTCTGTGCAGTACTCTTCTGTATATACAACAACTGCAATAGATGTAGTTTTATAACCACATTATTCGGATGGAAGAAACTTTACTGAAGTAAGTTAGCTTCACGTTCCAGGGTTCATTTGCACAATAAATCATGATGATGTGGAACAAGTCATTTTTCATTCACGTCAGATATTATTTTGTAAATATGCCTACATGCTTGTCATTTAAGATTTTTTGAGGAAAAAAGCGACATACAGATGTAAGTTATTAATTCCTACTCACTACCTTCTACACATTACATTAATAGAAATTCTTCTATGGAATAGAAGGAGTTGTCAAGGAGAAAATGTTTCAGTTTGTTTTTGAAATTTATGTTGATTTCTGTCAGACATTTTATATCACAGGGTAAGTGATCAAAATTTTGGTTGCAGCATAATGCACCCCTTTTTGTGCTAAAGACAACCTCAATGTGACATAAAGAATGACATTTTTTCTTCTGGTGTAGCAATTGTTGTGTACAGCATTGTTCGTTTTGAAATGCAGTGGACTATTTACAACTAACTTCATGATGAAATAAATATACTGTGAATCAGTAGTCAAAGTGCCCATCTCCTTGAACAAATGTCTACAAGATGATCATGGTCAAGCGCCACATATTGTTCTTACAGTATACTGAGAAGGAAAATTGCTGCTCACCATATAGTGGAGATGCTGAGTCGCAGATAGGCACAAGAAAAAGCTTTTCACACTTAAAGCTTTCGGCCAATGGCCTTTGTCAGCAATAGACACACACACGTACGGACACACACACACACACACACACACACACACACACAGACAGACAGACACACACACACACAAAAACGCTACTCACACACGCGACTGCAGTCTCAGGAAACTGAAACCACAGTTGCCTGAGACTGTAGTCGTGTGTGTGAGTTGCATTTGCATTAAGTGTGATTTTTTTTGTGACCCAGCATCTCCACTATATGGTGAATGGCAACTTTCCTTCTCAGAATATTGTTACATTCCATCCTTGATTTTCCATTGTTTGATATTGTTCTTACAGCACATTTTTGAGCAATGAAGACTTTCTTTCGTAATGATTAGTTACCCCAGAACATTATTGAGTGAAAATATGCAAAATATGTCAGCTTACTGACTTGTCTCTTCCCAAGATTTGCAGTGATTTGAAGTACAAATGTGGCTGAACTATGTTGTTTTAGGAGTTCTAAAATGTGCTTTTTCCTATTTAAAAACTCATCAATATGGACAACTAAGAATTTGAAGTTTCCACCATATTTGTTATTCCCTCACCAAGTGTTACACTTATAATTGGTGTTATACCTCTATATGTGCAGAACTGAACATGTTGTGCATTGTTTACCATTTCTTCAGTTGCTGTATGTGTGCTTGGATTGATTACAGTACTAGTTTCAGCTGCAAAAAGAACTTATTCTGCTTGTACGGGCTGGTTAAAATTAAACTTTCGCTACTTGTGCCTGTGCAGACAGAAAACTATTTACCATATGGGTACCCAACCTTATAGGAATGATGCTCAGATTGTACGTTGCAGGAATGTGTTTGTAGTAGTACAATTGTCATCATTTGCCATTAGGCAGTGGTACTGGAATGACAATGTAGGGTAGAAACACAAAAAGTTAGTGCATATTACGGCTACTGACAATCAACATGGATCTGGGCAAAGTGAGCAGGGCTTTACTTGTAAAGCTGTTTTATGAGAACAACAGCAGTAGTGCTGCTGCTCTTCGTGAGTATTGACTCATTAAAGGAATACAGAGAAGTCCTCCTCCTTCATTATCAGTAAACTCTTCCGGGCTAAGTTGCCGTGGTCGATCTGTAGAACTTCTTCTCCCTGACGTTTCGTTCTCAACTGCGGAGAACATCTTCCGAGGTGAGTCGACGAATCAGTCGTCGACTCACCTCGGAAGATGTTCTCCGCAGTTGAGAACGAAACGTCAGGGAGAAGAAGTTCTACAGATCGACCACGGCAACTTAGCCCGGAAGAGTTTACTGATAAGGACGCCGGCCGTGAAAGCCTACATGGAATGATTCCTCCTCCTTCACTCTGTTTGAAGAACATTATTCGGAAGTTCGAATTAACTGGCGATTTGGGAAGTGCTCATGGGAGAAGCTGAGGGACAGTTGCACCGCAAATTGTTTAAGAAGTTACTATTGTCATGGCTGAGAGTGCTGAGAATGTGCAATCTTCAAGAAGAGCAGGAGCTGTTACGATAGCTGAACATTCCATGGGCCATCATTTGAAAAGTGCTGCGAACGGTTTTGACATGTATCCATGAAAACTTCATTATTCACCAACTTTTAGCGTGTGATGCAGCCATTCAACTAAATGTTGCTCTTACATTTCTTTCAAGGGCCGAAGTTGACAATATGTGACCTTGGAAAATTTTGTGTATTGATGAAACATACTTTACACTCACTGGGGCAGTGAACACTTACAGTTGTTGCATTTTGGGATTTTCACCACCAACGAATATTCATGAAATTCACCTGCATAGTGAATGCATCACTGTTGTATTGTGGCTTCGCAGCAAAGGTCATGATTGGTCCATTTTTCTTTGAGGATTTCAGATTCCAGGGACCAAGGAAGTGCAGTGTGAATGGCACACATTACTCTGATTTCCTTCACCACATGATCCATGCTCTGTGAGAGAGAGGTGCTGTGGACGCAGCTGTTTTGATGCATGTGGAGCTCCACTTCACATTGCTTATGAGGTCACTCAGTTACTCTGTAACACCTTTGGAGAAAATTGAATAATTGGCCAATTGTTCCGTGGCTACTAAGATCACCAAATTTGAATCCTCTCATGTGGAAATTAAAATGTGTTTGTTTCATTGGTTTATTTGTCATTTCTCTTCCGCATATCCTTACAAATGTTTTCACAAAGTTCCATTGTTCTATGATCACTCATTTTTCAAGCAGACTCTCTCTCAAGTAGTGAAAGTTTAATATATATGAGGAACAAAAGCAGACCTAAATTGAATCTTGGGGAATCCCATATGTGATTTCTCCCCAGTCAGAATAATATACAACTTTCTGCATTCTTTTAACAAGGTGAGACATTATCCATTGGTTGGTTGTACCATCAGTCCCACGAAACCTCAGTTATCTAGGAGAATATTGTGTCTCATAGAAAATACCAATAGGCACTGTTTTGTTATTTAATGCTTGTAAAATTTTGTGGATGAACGTGTCAATGGCATACTCGGTAGAGCAACTCTTCTGAAATCCGAACTTTGGTTTTTGATGTTGTTATTGTTCCTCAGGTGAGATACTCTTCTAGAATACATCACCTTCTCAGAAATTTGGGAAAATGATGTCAGCAGTGAAATAGGTCAGTAGTTATTGATATCTCTGTTGGGAACACCATCAAATTCATATGGGCTTTTATTTTTGAAAGAACATATGATTTTCTTAATTTCAGAAGGTGAAGTAAGTGATACACTCTTGGTTGAATTTTATGAGAATGCGTTTTCAATATACTGCTGTGATTTTTCTCTTGAACTGTTTGTCCCTATATTGTCTACTATAATTAGAAAATGGTTATTTGACATATCTCATACATGTGATCCTGAATCATTTAAAGCCCTTCCATTTGATGCAATAGAGATGTTATCCTATTCTGTGGCTGCTTGTCTTATGTCTCATTTCACTACAGTCCATCTAGCCCTTAAGTCTGTTCTCGGAACTACTGATTTCTGACACAGTGTACCTGTTTCTTGAGTTTATAATGACTTTTCGTAGTAATTTTGAGTAGTTCTTGTAGTGTACATGTACTGCACAATGTCCACTTGTTCTTGCCATCAGACACATTTTTTTATGGCTTGGTCTTTATGAGGGGGCGAAGACAACACACAGATGGACAGTTCATGGTCCTGCAGCAGAATAAAAAATAAGAGCCACTTTCGGTAGAATGACCTAGTTCTCACTAGTCACAATCAGTGTCCTCATCAGTGTCTGGTCAATTTCTGGTTGATGTCCTAGATGATTATCCGGTTGATGTCTGGTTCAGTCAGTAAAGGCAGGTTGTTTTGTTGGTTGAAGTCTGGGGCAGCACTGGGTCACATCCAGTCAGAGATAAAGATGGCACTGAAGACTGCTGCTGAGAGTCGCTACCAATGGATGAGCCGCAAAGAGCAGTTGGTGTTGAAGCCAGCATGGGAGTAAATGCTGCTGGTTAGTAGTTGTGGAGCATCTTAAATAGTCCAGCAGAAGGATGTCTGTGAGGATCATGTGGATGCACTTCACGTGGTGTGTGGACAGATTATAGTGCCGAGGTCATGGTGCATGGTACTGGCAGGCAATGCTGGTACCACTTGTGTAGCCCACTGGAGTCTGGCGTGTACACAGAGGGATACGCATGTTGCTGTTACCCTCTGACTTGTACACAGTGGTATGTGTTGCTGTTTTCATCTGGTGCATACACAGAGTGGCTTGTCTGGTCAGAGTTGGGATTGCTACAGAGGATGCCGAGGGTATGGAAACTGGCCAGCCACGTGTGTGTTCTGTTGTGGTATGTTGCCAGGCAAGTGGCCAGATACTTCAGCCCCTACCCCTTAAAAAGAGATGGTGAAGCCATCGGATGTCGATGGGTGGAGGGAAGGAGGAAATGAACGGGAGGTGGAGAGGTGGCTGTGGGTGTGACAGAGGCACCAAAAAGTGGAGAACGGTTATGAGCAAGCAAGGATGCTGGAGGACAGGGAAGAGGCCCACGGAGAGGGCACATCAGATAGAAGAAGCTGTTGTAGGCTGTGACTTCAGTGATGCACAAGGAAGAAATGGACCAGAACATTTGAAGAAAAGTCACTGAAGGAAGAGGAAAACCTGAGCATGAAGAATGTGTGGTGATGGTACTCACGACTCCAGTGAGTATCTCACTGTGGTCGATAAGCCGCACTCGAAACAGTTGTAGCACGGCAGCTGTTTGGGTTAGCGGTACAAACTAAACTATACCGAGGTCTGCAAGAGGCCGCAGGTGCCATCCCATGGGCATCGTGTGTGGATAGCGATTGGTCAATGTGACCTTAAATACTGGAGCACTGAGATACAGTGGACAGTTCTCTTCAGAGAGCCAAGTCATGTTCAGTTTCCACTTACCGCCGAGTCTACAAGCTGCAGTGTTCGTCCATTGTCTCCAAGACTTAGGCTCCATAGACATTGTAGGCCATCTCTGGACTCTACGTAGGCATCACGCAGAGGAATAGTGACAGGACTTTAATATTTTGGAGGACTTTCAATAATTTCAGACGTATAATTGTGCTGTACATTTCACAAGAAGAAACACCATTAAAGTTGAGTATTTCCCCATATATAATATCATTTTGTTGCTAATTGTTGGTAATCTTTCTGATTGAAGATCACCTACGCCATCCTCCTGCATTCCCAACAGAATGCACTGATCAATACATTTGCATTGAAGAAGCACAAAAGGAAAATGGAAGACCTATCCAGAAAAGTTGGCATCAAACAGTGTAGCAACACCTTGCAGATATGTCGGCCCAGATCCATTAAGGAGGCAGCCACAGGTGTGGAAGGCTGAAGGACATGTGTGGACACCCGCAGTAGTGCACATTGGAGCATGGCAATGCATATAGGAGCATGGTGATGCATGTAGGAGCACAGGAGGGAGCATAGGTGGGGACCTCAGTGCCAGTAGACAAGGTACGCTACCCTCGAAGGGCAGGCTGTCCATGGCTGGCTGCATCATCGCTACAAAGGGACAGGAGGACCGAAGTAGTGTCGGGCTCATGGATAGAGGGAGCGGCAAGTGAGGTCAGGTGCAGTGATGAGTGCTGTAGGAAGACTGGTGAACACCCTGTCGCCAGCACGTGCACAGACGCACCCTCGAGAGAAGAGACGACCATAACACAAGTTTCAGTCATCAGTCAAGATGCTCAGTAAAACTGTGAAGCTTTTGTTGACTGCAAAAAGCTTCTTAGACACACAAAAGAAATCTGCATACCAGTGATGGTGGTTGAAAAGAATTTTGGATATCTAAGTGTCACGAGCAGCCCCAACTCACCCCTAAATACGAATGCACTGAGGCATCTGAATCAGTCCAGGAAGGACAGCTTAGTGGATCATGATTCTTCACCAAAGACACTATCACCACAGACAGTGCAGGGAGGAAGCTACTACCAAATTGGCAATAGGCTGTGGTCTAACCGAGGAACAATGTTGGTGATTGACAGTCATTCTACTTACAATTTTCATATTCTTTGAAATCCAGTGTGGAGAAAGACAGACCAAGTGGCCCATGGTAAAACACTGTATCAACTCTGGGGATCAACCACCAATTATCTGTGTGAGCCACTGTAAGAAATGCTAATAATGGAAGCAGGTGACAAACTACCTCTGGGGCATCTAGTACAAATCCCGGCTGCAGCAGTGGCATTCCTCTTGGGTATGTTCCTGAACTCAACAAATGGGAATCAGTGGATCTCTGGATCTGATGTGACCCTCAGGGAAATACTGAAGACACTGAATGATCACTAGTCAGCAGTATTTGCTCTTGCTCCGGTATCAATGCCAGCTGCTTCATGCAGCTAATCCATCAGAAGCAACACTGGACTCGCATTCGAGAGGACGACGGTTCAATCCCGCATCCGGCCATCCTGATTTAGGTTTTCCGTGATTTCCCTAAATCGCTCCAGGCAAATTCCGGGATGGTTCCTCTGAAAGGGCACAGCCGACTTCCTTCCCCGTCCTTCCCTAATCCGATGAGACCGATGACCTCACTGTCTGGTCTCCTTCCCCAAACAACCCAACCCAACCCCATACGTAGCATTCATCAGCAGCCACCTTCAGCACTGCCCTGATCTCCAACCGAATGTCAATCCAGCGAGGTACATGACTCCACTCTGCACCTACACTGGCTGGATCACAGTCTAGGACATCAACCAGACAATGAGTGTACACCGATTTGGACTATAGTGAGAACTATCATTCAATCAGAATGGCTCTTATTTTCTGTTCCACATCAGAACATGAACTGTTTATGTGTGTGTTTTTTCATTGTAAACTGTGGAACAACTTTATTATGTGCTGTCCTTGCCATCTTGTAAAGACCAAGACATAAAAGTGGTGATGAGGAATGATCTTACATGTGCTACTTTTATTTCATGGACATGTCTCTAAAGCATCATTGTGATCCACATGGCTCCTCCCATACTATAACTTCACTGCTGTAATTTTCCCAGCTACTGGGTCTGCAATTGCAAGTCTCAGCCAGGGCATTGCTTGCTTGACTCAGCACTAATTGGTGATAATGCCCCCATGTGCCACAGATAGGACAGCACAGCTTCTCCACCTCACACACCACCACCTGTGGACCACTGAACTTCTTCGATGGCATCTCACCTGTGCCGATGCACAAACTCTTACCCCTGCTCAGAACTCAGCACAGTTGTCACCATTTCCTCTAGAGCTCAAAAATGTTCAGATTTGTGACCTGTATTCATTGCAGGAGTGAACCATCTTCTCCACATCTCTGCACTTCCTAGTGCTTCTCTCCTGGCTGTCTCTGGCTCCTCTGCCTCCTCTGCCTGCAGCTGCTCCACCTCTGTCACTACCATCTCCAGTGCCTTATCCTCAGACTCCAGTCTACCCCTTGCTCTCACTCACCTTTGGACTCCAATACCCTCTCCTGCTCTAATGCTTCCTTGGCCTCCACTGCCTTCTCTGGTTCTGACACATTCTTTGGTTCAACTGTCCTCTCTGACCTTGCTGTCTCTTTACGCTCTGCCACTTCTCCTCAGCCTGGAAGCCTCCTCTGAACTAGCTCCTACGCCATAAAACCCACTGGCTTCACTGCCTAGGGCCCCATCAGTTTCATCCCCACAACTCCAATGCCTCCACCTGCGACAACATTGGCTCCTATGCTGCCTGCTCCAGTGCCACTACCGCCCTCGCCACTGGTCAATGCACCCATCCCAGCTCCAGAAAGGCCAGCTCTAGCACCACTGACCTGTCCACCACTGGCCCACACACCTCATGCCATCGGCTCACATGCCACCAGCCTACCCGACCTCCACCCTGCTTCAGACCTGCATCACTTTCTGTGCCCACGGTTCACACCCACTCCTTGGACCCCCTTTCTTTGTCCGATGGTGACGTCGTCGCTCTTTTCTTTTCTGACTCTGTGAGCCCAGGCATGTCACCTCCTGACATGTTGCCCTTTGTTCTGCCTTCCTTTCTGCTTGCTGCAGATAATTCCCCCTTGGCCCTGGTCCCCTGGTACCCTCCTGGGCCTCTTTCTTCTGTGTGTGGGTCATGCCCATCTCGTTGCACTTTCCTGACAATGACTTTGCCTATCTCGTGTTTTCTAGGTCTACTTCATGCCTTGTCTGCCCCTCTGTTCTGCTGCCCTTCAACAGCCATGCCCATTACTACCATGGTGCTTCTCCTGAATGATCAAGCAACCGCACATAGCAATCTTTGTTCTGTGTATGTGTTGGAATAGCTTTGTCAGTCTGGAGCTCTAATCTATCACAGTCTTTGACTGTAAGAAGTCCCATCTGAGAATATCATTATGACAACTACATTCTGTTAAAATGACAAATTCAAAGGCTAAATTCTGTCATTGATGGTTATTCTTGGCAGTACTTGTTCCATCGTCTAGATGTACTTTCCATTTGTGACATTCTACACAATCACTTTTGTATCACAAAACATAGTTTCCTTTAGCTGACGACTACAAGCAATTAATGTTACTGAAAAAGGAAGTCTGACTCAACTAGTGTCCGCACAGTAGCCCATCAATGATGATGTCCTGGCATCTTGTGCCTGTTGTCCATGGAGTATTTTCATATGTGGTGGCTTCACCACCATAGGTTGTCACCTCGCTTAGTTTCCATGACTTTGGTAGCCAGGTAAGTGTCTGGTACATCTGTACAGCAACAGGGAATGGCTAGGGCATGTTGGTGTATGACTACGTCCAAATGCAGTGATTAGCTTCGCCCACATGTCGACTATAAGTGGCTGCAGTCAACTGGTGCTATTAGGACTGTTGTGATGGTTTATGTCTTGCAGCATAGTAGTCAGACATGCATTTTCTCTCTCTGCAGTAGTGCACAACATGTCCAGGGCACTTAGAACAAAAAAATACCTGCATTTTGTTCTCTATCCTCCAAATGTCTGTTTGTCTGCTGGCTGTTGTACTTGGCAGAGGAGTTGATTACCCCAGGGGGAACACAACTCTTTTGTGAGTATGTGCTTGCTGCAATGGGGCACCATCCTTTGCAGCACTAATGTGTTGCAAGTATACACTTCCACCATCCCTGTCCTCCTCTCCCTTTCCATCAGATGGTGTTTCTAGTGCAGACACAGCTGGACGTGGTATGTGATTTAGGACCTTGGTTCTCCTTTGCACTCCCACTGCTGTCTACATCTTGACATTAATCAATACATGGTCCCCATTGTGGGTTTGACCTGCCATCACTTTTCCAAATTTTTCAGAAGTGTAGATCAAGCAGGGAAGGTCGCCCAGTGTGGTGTATGTTACTTCTTTGTGCCTTCTCATATTAGCACCCTTCCTTTCTAATAAGGTAGTACACAATACGCCCAGAACCAACACGGTAGCCATCCCTTTGTATGTGTGTGTGTGTGTGGGGGGGGGGGGGGGGGGGGGGATCGCCTCAAGTACTTGCCTGGAAGTAGCTCCCTGACCATTCAGGGATCACACTGTTGGTGCCTGAGCTGGAAACTTCCTGCCTATGCCAAGGAGTACCTGCCCACCATGACAGATACCAGGACTCCAAGCAATGGATTACTCACCAGAGGCTGGGTGGCGCCCATGTGGAGAGCCCCCGTTCAGAGTGGGTGGCACCATGGCAGATGCCTTACAGATGAAACTTTCTCATGCTGTTGATAATATGGCCCCGTCTGTCTCTTCAGATACAACCCCAAACTATTTCCTTCTCTGGTTATGTCATGGGAGGAATGTAGGATTAAGCAACAAGCAGAGAAATACTCCCCCCAATACCTGGTTTGTACAAGGACAGATGAGGATTCTTTTTTGGCCAAAGAACCTTAATTTATTCTTTGTAGAGAAAAAAGAGCACATGTTTGGAGAATTTGCACCCATCTCTAAGACATAGAGTGGATTAATTCTGATTGAAACAGCATCCTGTGCTCAGTCACAGGTGTTGGTCACTTGCGACAAGTCGGATGACATTCCGGTGACTATTACTCACCATAATAGTCTAAATCTGTTTCAGGGCATCATTTTCAGTCATGAGCTGCTCTTACAGTCTGATGATGAGCTGCATGCCAACTTGGAGCGACATGGTGTACACTTTGTCCATCATATCAATAGGGGGCAAAGGACAGTAAGCTTGCTACTGGGGCCTTCATCATGGCCTCTGAGGCAGTTCGTTGCCTGAAAAGGTCGAGGTGATGGTATACTGATGTGACGTGAAATCTCCTACCTCCCCACATCTTCGTGTTGCAATGCCAGCCCAATCTGTAGGGATTGTGGATGACTGTTGCACACAAACGTTGCTTGTGCCCCTTCCCCCATCTGTGTCAGCTGTGGAGACCAACATTCTCCCTCCTTATCAGACTGCACTATCTTTCAGAGAGAGAAAACAATACGGGAATATAAGACTCAGGACAGACTAACATACCATGAGGCCAAAAAAACAGTACAAGTGTCTACTTCCTGCAGCATGACAATGCTGTGTGCTACAGCTATGACGTCACCCTCTTACTACAGGCCTAAGTGTTACTCGACCATGCCTGCCCCTTGCTGGTTGGGGGCTCTCCTGCTCCTTCCCACACACACACACTGTAGGAGCAATGGCTCCCCACCCGCCAGGGGTATCAATCCCCATTCCCCAGCCAGAGATGCATCGCCCTTCTTTGGCTTCTTACACCAGGAAGGAGTCCCTTGGGATACTCCCCTCCAATATTTCTGCTGTTCTACAACTAGATACCAGCCAGTGGCTGAGGGAGCCACAGGCTGCTGGTTATATGACTTTGCAACCTTCCTCAGTCCATGAAACTAATTCAGAGGAGCCCCCCCCCCCCCCCATGCCACCAGATCGTGCATGTTCTGCTTCTGTGGTTGAAGCAGAGATCCTGGTGGCTCCTGAGATGTCAGATTGCAACGGACAATGTGTCTCGGAACCTATTTGTGTCGATACCATAACCTCTCAACCAGTGGCAGCAAGTGACACTGGGCCATAACCTACCATCTTGGTCCCTCCACGACCTCACAATATATCGACAGCATGATTCTCCAGTGGAATTGTAGCAGTTTTTTCCACTACCTGACTAAATGAAATTTCTTAAGCACCTCCCTACTGCATTGCCCATCAGGACATTGTCCAGCAATGTGGTTCTCTGACCTCAACAGATACCACGGCTATTTTGAGAATAGTGCTAACTGTGATAGGGCGTTGGGTGGAGCTGGTACATATGTTGTGGATAGTGAACTCGTGCCTCCTGATACAACTTCGGAGGCTAAGGCTGTTCGGGTAAAGGCATCTTAGGATTCTACCATCTGTAATGTTTATCTTCCTCCTGATGGTGAAGTGTCTCTTACTCGGCCATGGATCTTTCCATTTGCAGCCCTGGTCTTCTCCCATCTGACCACTAGAGTGTCCACGATGACCTGTGTCGTAGTGACCACTTCCCTATCTCCCTCTCCTCCCTCAGCATCACCCCCCTTGGCACCCACTCAGGATGGCTCTCAACAATGCCAACTGTGATGATTTCACCTCCAGTGTAGTCCTTAGCTCCCTGCTACGTGGAGGTATTGATGTGGCTGTCCAGAGTACAACAGCAGCCATCCTATCAGCAGCCAACTTGGCAATCATTTATTCTTCAGGATCATCCCATCAGAAAACAGTACCTTGATGAACCTCAGAAATCACCAATGCTATTAGAGATAACAGGTGTGCTCTGCAATGCCATAAGCAGCTTGATTGGTGGTGCAACTCATTGCCTTTAAATAGCTCCAAGCCTGGGTATGCCACCTAATAAAATGACAGAACCAAGACTACAGGGAACGGCATGTTTCAACCATTGGACCACAGATCCTTCCTCCTCAGGATTGGTTGATGATCAGATGCCTCTACGGATACCAGTCCTCTGCAGGTGCATGTGGTATTTCCTTAACAATGCTGTCTTCACAGACCTAGATGCTGTCACTGAACAGTTTGCTCTGCACTGTGCTCCAGCCTCTGTGTTTGAGAACTATCAACCTTCCTTTCATGACCTCAAACAGCAGTTGGAGCGAATGCACTTATCCTTCACTACATACCACCTGGAGCCATATAATGCTCCATTCAGTGAGTGGGAATTCTTCAGTTCCTTAGTCATTTGTCCTGATACAGCCCCAGGGCTAGACTGTAGCCAAAGCCAAATGCTAAAACGCCTATCGCTGGATTGTGAGTGTCATCTCCTTATTATCTTCAACCATATATGGAGTGAGAGTGAGTTCCTATCTCAGTGGCAAGAAAGCGTCATCATCCCAGTGCTGAAACCATGTAAGCACCACCTAGAGCTGGACAGGCATCACCCAATTTGCCTCACCAATGTTCTTTACACTCGAACACATGGTGAACTGGTGGTTGTGTAGGCTGCTTGAGTCTCGGGACCTGTGGCACCAGTCCAAGGTGGTTTTCGCTAAGGCCGTTCTAGTGCTGATAAATTTGTTTGCCATGAGTTTGACCAAATGTCAACACATTATTGTTGTCTTTTTCGACCTGCAAATGCACGTGATACCACATCCTTGATACCTTACATGAGTGGGGTCTGCAGGGTGTGCTTTCAATTCTTGTCCAGAACTTCTTGTCTCACTGTACTTTCTAGATACAAGTTGGTGCTTACCACAGTACCCACCATATCCCATATATAAGAAAACAGTGTCCCGCAGGGCTCTGTGTTGAGTACCCCCGCTCCCCCCCTCCCCCTCCCTCCCTCCCTCCCTCCCTCTCTCTCTCTCTCTCTCTCTCTCTCTCTCTCTCTCTCTCTCTCTCTCTCTCTCTGTAATGGCCATCAGATCTAGCAGCAGCTGTGGAGTCCTCAGTATAACCCTCTTTGTATGCCGATTATTTTTGCTTTTACTGTTGCTCCTTTGGTGTGGTTGTTGATTGAACGCTGACTGCAGGGCACCATTCGAAAGGCAGTCATGGGCCCTCACCCACTGCTTTCAGTTTTCAGCTGCCAAGACTTGGGTTATGCACTTCTGTAGATGTTGTACTGTTCGTCCACAACCAGAACTTTACCTCAACCACAAATTACTCGATATGGGGGAGCCTTACCACTTTTTGGGACTGGTCTTCAATGCCCAGTTGATGTGTCTTTCCCATCTTAAGCAAAAGTGCTGGCTACCCCATAATATACTTCACTGCCTCAGTAACACCAGCTGGGGTGCAGACCACTTTACCCTTCTGTGGCTTTACAAAACTCTGATACTGTCCCATCTCGATTATGGGAGTCTGGCATAAGATTCGGCATCGACCTCATCATCATGGCCATTGGACCCAGTACACCACTGTGGGGTCCAACTTGCAACAGGAGCTTTTAGAAATTGCCCTGTGAACAGCCTGTTTGAGGAGGCTGGGGTCACTCCATTACAGATCAGGTGGCAACAAGAGCTACTTAGTTATGCTACGCACCTTCGCAATTTCCCTGAGCATCTGAACTAACATGTCCTTTTTCCTAGTAGGGAGATTCACCTCCCACCATGGGGACCCAAAATTGGGGTCACAATTGCTGTTCAAATACAGCGCCTAAGCTCTGAACTCCAACTTCCTCAGTGCCAGGTACATCCCCATGATGTGTACCCTGACCTCGGATTTGTCTTGATTTATCCTTTGGATGGAAAAATTCAGTTGACCCCATGGTTTTTTGCCGCCTGTTGGTCGCTGTTCTCAGTGTGTTTCCAGGTTCAGAAGCAATGTACACTGACAGCTCAACAGTCGATGGATGAACCGGCTTTACATACGTACATGCAAGGTGGAGTGAACTATGATCCCTGCTGAGTGGATGCAGTGTCTTCACTGCAGAATTGGTGGCCATCAAACAGGCCCTTAGCCATGCTCATTCTTACAGATGGAAGATGTTTCTAATCTGCTGGGATTCCCTGAGCAGCCTTCAGCCTATAGATGAGTGCTACCATCATCACCCATTAGTCGCAAACATCCAGAATCTTCTTTCTGATCGTCTGGATGGCCAGTCATCTTTGTTTGGACCACTGATCATATTGGAATCTCAGGGAATGAACATGCCATAGCCCAGGGTCCTCCAACAGCATTCTGGGCAGAGACTCACTCATCTTACTCCCTCTCACTCCTCTCCTGCTTCTCCCTTCTTTTATCTCTGTCTTATTGTATCTTTGTTGCCGTCAGGCTTCCCAGGATTTGTGTTTTGTATCCTTCCTGTGAGGATTATTCCTTGTTCGATAGATACAGGATGATGGGACTACTGACATCACAGTTTGTTCCCTTTTAACTCCAAAAAACCAACCAACCAGAGGAATTGGTTGTACCTGTCTTGATTGGATGCTGTTGGCAGGGGTGGTGTATGTCAGAGATGGCCAAGTTAAATCTTCAAAGGGCATTGCACTGGTAGTGAGGATTGGTACCAAAGACTGATAAACCTCTTGTTATTCTCTGTTACCTCCTGTTGTATAGGGTTAATGTTCATGGGTGCTACCTCTTATGTACTCGTCTAGACAGTTCTGGCTCCCGTAAAATGCCATGTATCTTCTCTTACAAGCTGGTATGTGAGAGAAGTGAGGTATTGGTGATGTGCCGTGCCACAATTGCCAGAGGGACTACACTTGGGAGTCAAACATAGCTCTTTCATCTGACTCTTTTTCTGTTGCATTTCCTTGATACATTGTCACTGCTTGATGAATTCTTCTGCTGTGATGTCCTTTCCAGAAGAACTTCATACATGTCCCCTGTGACTCCCTTCAAAAAGTGTGAGGTTTCGTTGGCTTCTGTCATATTCAGATTTACAATGGTCCAAAGGGCCACACTACTCTGTATGACTGTGTTGTTCACCATGTTATTGAGCTCTGTTTTTCAGTTGTTGTTCTACTAAGAGGACTTGCTGGTGACTGTCACCAGATGTTTTCTCCAGTTTGGCCTGGAATTTTTTTTATTTTTATTTTTCACATCTAGTTCTATAGGACCAAATTGAGGAGCAAATCTCTTAGGTCATGGAACATGTCGGTACATGAAATTACAACTTAAAAGTAATGGCAGATAAAATAAAATATTTATGAATCCAAAAAAAGACACACCATAAGTTTATGTAAACGCAATCAAGAATATAACACAGGAATCAGCTTAATTTTTCAGGGAACTCCTTGACAGGATAGAAGGAGTGACCCATGGGGAAACACTTCAGCATGAATTGCTGCTAAGATCTTTGAATTATTGTGGTAGCTTATTCAAAATAGATGCAGCAGTATACTGCACACCTTTTCTGCACAAGACTCAAGGAAGTGTGATCCAAATGCAGATTGAATTTTTGCCTAGTATTAATTGCCTGAAATCTGCTAATTCTTGGGAATAAGCTGATATTGTTAACAAGAAACGACAGTAAATACAGGGTCATTACAAATGATTGAAGCGATTTCACAGCTCTACAATAACTTTATTATTTGAGATATTTTCACAATGCTTTGCACACACATACAAAAACTCAAAAAGTTTTTTTAGGCATTCACAAATGTTCGATATGTGCCCCTTTAGTGATTCGGCGGACATCAAGCTGATAATCAAGTTCCTCCCACACTCGGCGCAGCATGTCCCCATCAATGAGTTTGAAAGCATCGTTGATGCGAGCTCGCAGTTCTGGCACGTTTCTTGGTAGAGGAGGTTTAAACACTGAATCTTTCACATAACCCCACAGAAAGAAATCGCATGGGGTTAAGTCAGGAGAGCGTGGAGGCCATGACATGAATTGCTGATCATGATCTCCACCACGACCGATCCATCGGTTTTCCAATCTCCTGTTTAAGAAATGCCGAACATCATGATGGAAGTGCGGTGGAGCACCATCCTGTTGAAAGATGGAAGTCGGTGCTGTCGGTCTCCAGTTGTGGCATGAGCCAATTTTCCAGCATGTCCAGATACACGTGTCCTGTAACGTTTTTTTCGCAGAAGAAAAAGGGGGCGTAAACATTAAACCGTGAGATTGCACAAAGCACGTTAACTTTTGGTGAATTGCGAATTTGCTGCACGAATGCGTGAGGATTCTCTACCGCCCAGATTCGCACATTGTGTCTGTTCACTTCACCATTAAGAAAAAATGTTGCTTCGTCACTGAAAACAAGTTTCACACTGAATGCATCCTCTTCCATGAGCTGTTGCAACCGCGCCGAAAATTCAAAGCGTTTGACTTTGTCATCGGGTGTCAGGGCTTGTAGCAATTGTAAACGGTAAGGCTTCTGCTTTTGCCTTTTCTGTAAGATTTTCCAAACCGTCGGCTGTGGTACGTTTAGCTCCCTGCTTGCTTTATTCGTCAACTTCCGCGGGCTACGCGTGAAACTTGCCCGCACGCGTTCAACCATTTCTTCGCTCACTGCAGGCCGACCTGTTGATTTCGCCTTACAGAGGCATCCAGAAGCTTTAAACTGCGCATACCATCACCGAATGGAGTTAGCAGTTGGTGGATCTTTGTTGAACTTCGTCCTGAAGTGTCGTTGCACTGTTATGACTGACTGATGTGAGTGCATTTCAAGCACGACATACACTTTCTCGGCTCCTGTCGCCATTTTGTTTCACTGTGCTCTCGAGCGCTCTGGCGGCAGAAACCTGAAGTGCGGCTTCAGCCAAACAAAACTTTATGAGTTTTTCTATGTATCTGTAGTGTGTTGTGACCATATGTCAATGAATGGAGCTACAGTGAATTTATGAAATCGCTTCAATCATTTGTAATAGCCCTGTAATATATATATTGAGAGGCCAAAGCTAGAATATCCAGACTTACGAACGGGGGTAAACAAGAGGTTCGCAAACTTACACCACTTATTGCCCAAACTGCCCATTTCTGAGCCAAAAATATCATTTGAGACTGGGAAGACTTACCACAAAATATAATACCATATGTCATAACCAAATGAAAATAAGCAAAATAGACTACTTTTCATGTCGAACTATCACTTACTTCAGATACCGTTTGAATAGTAAAATGGCAGCATTAAGTCTTTCAACGAAATCCTGAATGTGGGCTTTCCACAACAGTTTACTATCTATCTGAACACCTAGAAATTTGAACTGTTCAGTTTCACTAATCATATGCCCATTCTGTGAAATTAAAATGTCGGGTTTTGTTGAATTGCATGTTAGAAACTGCAAAAACTGCGTCTAGCTATTAAGCTTCTCCTCATTTTTCTCAAACCACTGTTGAACTGAGCTTCCCAAGTAAAAGTACACATTTGCAAAGCACAACATTTCGTCCCACCTGTTGTATATGGTGACTCAGCTGAATCCTTTCATCAGTTTTGCTGTCTTGAACAGCATTTCTGCCTATTTGAAGCCACAGTGATGTAGATGGTTTGATGTAGTGGTACCCAGTGCCCCCACCTAATGATGTCATGTTGAAACCACTATACCAATATTAAGTCCAAAGCTGAAGGCAAGGTTGTCAGTGAAGTAAGACACGTAGCACTGAAAGCACATTTATTGCTGACACCAACGTGCAGCCAGAAGAGAACTGATCTCATGTGCAGAGCTTATAGCTATTTATACAAGTATTGAATATTCCATAATGCTGGTATTTATACAAACCTCAAATACTCCTGATCATACAAATATCATAAACATAAGATATTTCAAGAACCTTCCAGAAATGATGAATACTAAATAACAAATAATTGCTGATGGTTGGATTTGAACTGGTGACCTGCAGCACACCAGCCAACATGGCTAACTACTATGGTACACTGCACACACTAGAGGTCACGGCAGTATATCTGATTATAAAGGAGAACCTTAAGGAACATGCAACAGGTCAAGATATGCATCGGCTGAAAGAGAAACTTGCCAAAAATAAATACATGAGGCTGTTTTAGTAACTATTATTGAATTGTTGCACTCTGTTGGTGCAAATAATAAAGTAATAAACTTCGAAATATTCTCAAGTCATAGTATTTCTGTTTCCTTGAATTGAGGGATTGATCACAAGAAATATTTTAGTTTGATGGTATTATTCATTTAGCCTATTTAATTATAGCTTTTAATAATAGTTATGTCTGTCTTTTGGCATAATATGTTTTCTTATTATGCCATTTATTTCTGTTTTTAGACTCCCAAATTATGTGGACAAATAGTTGGATGGTATAAGTGGAAGTAATGTTATTTCCTTGCATTCACAGGTACCAGCATATCATCTTGTTCTGGAAATATTCTTGGGATTATGGGTCCTATGGCTTATATTCCATAAAAGCTACAATCCTAATGATTTGGTGAAGTTGTCCAAAAAGGTATAGTATGTCTTTGCTATTGATTTTACTGAATGTTTTTGCTGGAGAAAGGTGGAAAATTTTAAAATTTTTGTGTCTAATATATATACAGGAGAAAGAACAACTTATAAAAGAATGGCAACCAGAAGAACTTGTTTCGGATGTACCAGAAAATCACAGAACATTGAATCCATACATTCTGAGTGGGAAGGTAATTTCTTTCTAATAATTATCAGTCATTGAAACTATTCCATTGAAACTATTTACATATGTCTTTAACTTACACCATATTTACTTAATTAAGAGCTATATGTCTTTAGGGTATTTCTTCAATTCACATGCCACTATGACCTTCAGTTTGGAAGGTTGGCACATTACTTTACCATGGCATTTCTATCACTGAATATACTCAGATGTTTTAAAAGAAAGAAAGAAAGAAAGAAAGAAAGAAAGAAAAAGAAGAAGAAGAAGAAGGCATTCTTGTTAATCTGAGAACATATTTTTCCTTCATTAGAACTTCACATATGTGTTTCCTGTTTCCATTGTACTTGGGTAGCACAGTGGGAGAGGAGATAAATAGCAATAGCAATAGTAGTAACATCAGCAGATTATTCAACTGAAGATCACTGTTAGAGTGATTAGAGTGATGTTGGACATTTTGTGGTAGTACAATTTAATAAGAAAAAGACATAAATCATATATACAGGTGTTTACATACAGGTCTAGTTTGGCAAGGATGGGACAGCTGGTTAGCTATGACCTACCAGTAGGAACCATCCCTGCACATATGTCTCAGCTTTGTAAAATTGTGTTGTTAAAATTTTAAGAATAATTACTCACATTATGGCTGAGATTTGTCTTGTACTGTCTGCTGTTGGACCCTTTTTTATATACATGTCATGCTCTAGTGTTACCTAAATTGTGAACCCATTCTATAAGTTTTCTTTGCACATCCTGCTTTTGTTTAGGTATTCCAGGACTTCTGAAAATAACAAGAAATCTGGGTGAACAAGTGTCTTTTAAGTACTTTGTGAAGCACCCTCAGCTAAGTTACTGGGCCTGTATTAAAGCTTAAAATTTTTGTTACCCTTAAATGGCACAAAATGCATATATTACACCTATAGATTTATTTATTCCTATTCAAGAATTCATCTATAATATAGATAGATTGCCAAGGAGACATGATTTCAATTTATTTTCAAAACTTACTGCTGACTGTCAGACATTTTATTTCATGTGGTAATTTATCGAAAAATTTAACAGCAGCATATCTTACCCCTTTCTGTGCCAAAGATAGGTTAAATAGAGGATAGTGTAAGTCTTTCTTTTGTCTGGTGTTATAATCATGAGTGTCACTGTTGTTTTTAAACTGGTCCACATTATTGAAACCAAGCGAGGTGGCGCAGTGGTTAGCATATTGGACTAGCATTCGTGAGGATGACGGTTCAAACCCATCTCTGGCCATCCTGATTTAGGCTTTCAGTGCATAAGGCAGATGCCGGGATGGTTCCTCTGAAAGGGCACGGCCGATTTCCTGCCCATCCTTCCCTAATCCGAGCTTGTGCTCCATCTCTAATGACCTCGTTGTCGATGGGACGTTAAACACCAATCTCCTCCATGTTGTTGAGAACAAATTTCGTTACTGAGTAAATGTACTGTGAGGCTGTTGTAAGAATTCCTGACCTTTTAAACAGTTGCCTTCAAGACGTGTGACTATTATTCTAACCACTTTCTTTTGAGCAGTGAATACTTTTTGCCTTAAGTGTTGAGTTACCCCAAAATATTATTCCGTATGACATCAGAGAGTGAAAGTATGCAAAGTATGTTAGCTTGCTAATTTCTATATCATCAAAATTAGCAATTTTTCTGATTTCAAAAGTTGCTGAACCAAGTCCCTTTAGGAGATCCAAAATATGAACTTTCCAATTAAGATTATCACTTATATGTACCACCAAAAACTTAGTATGCTCTACCATGGCTACTGATTTCTGTTGATGTGTTATATTTATTGAAGGAACTGTACTCCTTGCAGTAGAAAATTGGATGTACTGTGTTTTATCAAAGTTCAGAGCAAGTTCATTTGCAGGAAACCAATCAATAACTTCTCCAAAGACATTTTTTGTATCATTTTCTATTGGAGTTTCTTTTATTGGATTAATAATGATGCTTGTATCACCAGCAAACAGTATCAGTTTAGCTTCTTATTTCAGATAAGAAGGGGGTCATTCACATACATCAAGAACAGAAGGGGGCCCATAATCGAACCCTATGTAACACCTAAGGTAATTTCACCCCAGTTAGATGAGGTGGGAAACTTCCTTAAATCACTTAAACTATATAAAGAAACTTTTTGCTTCCTGTTCTATAGGTATGACTTACATCACTCATATGCTGTTCCATTTATACCATAGAATTGTAATTTCTGTAACATAATGTCATGGTTCACACAATCAAATGCTCTGGATAAGTCACAGAAAATTCCTATTGGTGACATTTTACTATTTAAAGAATCTATTACGTGGGCAGTGAAATTGTATATTGCTGTCCCAGTATAACAGCATTTTTAAAATCCCAACTGTGATTTACTGAGTATCCCATTACTGCTGAGATAGCTAACCACTCTTGAGTACAATACTTCCTCAACAATTTTTGAAAATGCTATGAGTAATGCTGTTGTTGTTGTTGTAGTCTTCAGTGCTGAGACTGGTTTGATGCAGCTCTCCATGCTACTCTATCCTGTGCAAGCTTCTTCATCTCCCAGTGCCTACTGCAACCTATATCCTTCTGAATCTGCTTAGTGTATTCATCTCTTGGTCTCCCTCTACGATTTTTACCCTCCACACTGCCCTCCAATACTAAGTTGCTGATCGCACGATGTCTCAGAACATGTCCTACCAACAGATCCCTTCTTCTAGTCAAGTTGTGCCACAAGCTCCTCTTCTCCCCAATTCTATTCAATACCTCCTCATTAGTTATGTGATCTACCCATCTAACCTTCAGCATTCTTCTGTAGCACCACATTTCGAAAGCTTCTATTCTCTTCTTGTCTAAACTATTTATCGTCCACGTTTCACTTCCATACATGGCTACACTCCATACAAATACTTTCAGAAATGACTTCCTGACATTTAAATCTATACTCGATGTTAACAAATTTTTCTTCTTCAGAATCGCTTTCCTTGCCATTGCCAGTCTACATTTTATATCCTCTCTACTTCGACCATCATCAGTTATTTTGCTCCCCAAATAGCAAAACTCCTTTACTACTTTAAGTGCCTCATTTCCTAATCTAATGCCCTCAGCATCACCCGATTTAATTAGACTACATTCCATTATCCTTGTTTTGCTTTTGGTGATGTTCATCTTATATCCTCTTTTCAAGACACTGTCCATTCCGTTTAACTGCTCTTCCAAGTCCTTTGCTGTCTCCGACAGAATTACAATGTCATCGGCGAACCTCAAAGTTTTTATTTCTTCTCCATGGATTTTAATACCTACTCCGTATTTTTCTTTTGTTTCCTTTATTGCTTGCTCAATATACAGATTGAGTAACATTGGGGATAGGCTACAACCCTGTCTCACTCCCTTCCCAACCACTGCTTCCCTTTCATGTCCCTCGACTCTTATAACTGCCATCTGGTTTCTGTACAAATTGTAAATAGCCTTTCGCTCCCTGTATTTTACCCCTGCCACCTTCAGAATTTGAAAGAGAGTATTCCAATCAACATTGTCAAAAGCTTTCTCTAAGTCAACAAATGCTATAAATGTAGGTTTGTCTTTCCTTAATCTTTCTTCTAAGATAAGTCGTAGGGTCAGTATTGCCTCACGTGAACCAACATTTCTACGGAATCCAAATTGATCTTCCCCGAGGTTGGCTTCTATCAGTTTTTCCATTCGTCTGTAAAGAATTCGCGTTAGTATTTTGCAGCTGTGACTTATTAAACTGATAGTTTGGGAATTTTCACATCTGTCAACACCTGCTTTCTTTGGGATTGGAATTATTATATTCTTCTTGAAGTCTGAGGGTATTTCACCTGTCTCATACATCTTGCTCACCAGATGGTAGAGTTTTGTCAGCTCTCCCAATGCTGTCAGTAGTTCTAATGGAATGTTGTCTACTCCCGGGGCCTTGTTTCGACTTAGGTCTTTCAGTGCCCTGTCAAACTCTTCGCGCAGTATCATTTCACCCATTTCATCTTCATCTACCTCCTCTTCCATTTCCATAATATTGTCCTCAAGAACATCGCCCCTGTATAGACCCTCTATATACTCCTTCCACCTTTCTGCTTTCCCTTCTTTGCTTAGAACTGGGTTTCCATCGAAGCTCTTGATATTCATGCAAGTGGTTCTCCTTTCTCCAAAGGTATCTTTAATTTTCCTGTAGGCAGTATCTATCTTACCCCTAGTGAGATAAGCCTCTACATCCTTACATTTGTTCCCTAGCCATGCCTGCTTAGCCATTTTGCACTTCCTGTCGATGTCATTTTTGAGACGTTTGTATTCCTTTTTGCCTGCTTCATTTACTGCATTTTTATATTTTCTCCTTTCATCAATTAAATTCAATATTTCTCCTATTACCCAAGGGTTCCTACCAGCCCTCATCTTTTTACCTATTTGATCCTCCGCTGCCTTCACTATTTCATCCCTCAAAGCTACCCATTCCTCTTCTACTGTATTTCTTTCCCCCCATTCCTGTCAATTGTTCCCTTATGCTCTCCCTGAAACTCTGTACAACTTCTGGTTCTTTCAGTTTATCCGGGTCCCATCTCCTTAAATTCCCACCTTTTTGCAGTTTCATCAGTTTTAATCTACAGTTCATAACCAATAGATTGTGGTCAGAGTCCACATCTGCCCCTGGAAATGTCTTACAACTTAAAACTTGGTTCCTAAATCTCTGTCTTACCATTATATAATCTATCTGATACCTTTTAGTATGTTCCTAAATCTCTGTCTTACCATTATATAATCTATCTGATACCTTTTAGTATCTCCAGGGTTCTTCCATGTATACAACCTTCTTTCATGATTCTTGAACCAAGTGTTAGCTATGATTAAGTCATGCTCTGCACAAAATTCTACCAGGCAGCTTCCTCTTTCATTTCTCTCCCCCAATCCATATTCACCTACTACGTTTCCTTCTCTCCCTTTTCCTACTCTCGAATTCCAGTCACCCATGACTATTAAATTTTCGTCTCCCTTCACTACCTGAATGATTTCTTTTATCTCATCGTACATTTCATCAATTTCTTCATCATCTGCAGAGCTAGTTGGCGTACAAACTTGTGCTACTGTATTAGGTGTGGGCGTCGTGTCTATCTTGGCCACAATAATGCGTTCACTATGCTGTTTGTAGTAGCTTACCCGTACTCCTATTTTTTTATTCATTATTAAACTTACTCCTGCATTACCCCTATTTGATTTTGTGTTTGTAACCTTGTATTCACCTGACCAAAAGTCTTGTTCCTCCTGCCACCGAACTTCACTAATTCCCACTATATCTAACTTTAACCTATCCATTTCCCTTTTTAAATTTTCTAATCTACCTGCCCGATTAAGGGATCTGACATTCCACGCTCTGATCCGTAGAACACCAGTTTTCTTTCTCCTGATAACGACGTCCTCTTGAGTAGTCCCCACCCGGAGTTGCGAATGGGGGACTATTTTACCTCCGGAATATTTTACCCAAGAGGACACCATCATCATTTAATCATACAGTAAAGCTGCATGCCCTTGGGAAAAATTACGGCTGTAGTTTCCCTTTGCTTTCAGCCGTTCGCAGTACCAGAATAGCAAGGCTATTTTGGTTAGTGTTACAAGGCCAGATCAGTCAATCATCCAGACTGTTGCTCCTACAATTACTGAAAAGGCTGCTGCCCCTCTTCAGGAACCACATGTTTGTCTGGCCTCTCAACAGATACCCCTCCGCTGTGGTTGCACCTACGGTACGGCTATCTGTATCGTTGAGGCACGCAAGCCTCCCCACCAACGACAAGGTCCATGGTTCCCCTTTTTTGTGGAGAGGCTTGACAATGACATATTTTAACCTGTCTGGGAAAATACCTTAAGTTATTGATGCATTACAGATGTGACTCAGAACATCAGCTGTAACTGCTCCACATTGTTTTAATATCTTGTTAGAGATGTCACCTATTCCAACAGAACATTTATTTTTCAAAGATTTAATGGTTTTCCTTATTTCACAAGAGATTGTTGGATGAAAACTAATCTGACTAGGATTTCTCAAAACTGATTCTTCCTTGTACTGCTTGGCTTTTTCTTTTGAACTATTCTCA
Organism: Schistocerca americana; assembly: GCF_021461395.2. Lineage (NCBI taxonomy): Eukaryota > Metazoa > Arthropoda > Insecta > Orthoptera > Acrididae > Schistocerca > Schistocerca americana. The sequence goes on along the minus strand of NC_060122.1, from coordinate 743,118,830 downwards.
CCAATTTTTTCACCTACATGTAAGAAATGGTTGTTAATTACATTAGCTACTTGTGTATTGTTGGTCAAAATGGTCTCATTCTCTTTTAATAGTAATACTACCTACTCCAGTGGTTACTTTTCCTGTCTGTCTTCTAACGACATTCCATACTGATTTGATTTTATTGCCCAAGTTGTTAATTTCATTTCTAATATGCATATTCTTTGATTTTCTGACAACTTTCCTCAGTATGTTACAATAATTTTTATAGTACGAAATTACTTTCAGATCTTTACTAATTCTTGCTGCCTCATACAATTTTCTTTTCCTTTCTGAAGACAGTTTAATACCCGTAGTGATCCAAGGTTACTTTGACAACTGTTTGGTGTTACATATAGTAATTTTTTTGGGGCAACAATGTTCTAAAAGGGATATAAATTTATCAAGAAATATGGTGCATTAATCACCGGCATTTGGCTTGTTATATACATCTCCCTAATTAACATTTCTTAAACTTTCTCTGAAGTGCTCTATAGATACCGGGTTTACAAGCCTTACAATTTTACTTAATGGTTTCTGAACTGCACACCCTGCATTTTGTAAGTTAATTAGTTGCCCATCATGGACTGATAATCCATTTATCAAGGGGAAAGCATGTGTTAGTTTTACATCCTCGTGCTGCACAAATACATTATCTATGAGAGTACTACTGCCTTGAGCTATACATACAGGGAAATTGATCACTGATTGTGTGTTACATGTCATTAATAACACTTCTAGTTCACTTTTCCTATCAGAACTGCGTAGAAAGTTTACATTAAAATCACCACAGATTAGTAACTTCTTCTTTTTGTCTGACAGACAGCATAATAGGGAGTCAAACGTTTTGATGAGTAGCTCCAAGTCTCCTAATGGGGATCGGTACATTTTTGCTAATATCAACACTACATTATCTAGCTGTAGTTCACATGCACAAACTTCAAAGTGTTGATCGACACAAAATTTGCTTCCTTCTACAGTTTTGTACTTATACCTGACACTTTCCATCCCCACAGTTATATGGTGTTCAGAGAGGCAAAATATATTAATCTCATTCTTATTGTTGAGATCATCTAAACACACTAACAGCCTATCTACTTTATTTTGTATTCCCCTGATATTTTTATGAATTAAATTGATACTACCCTTAACCTTATCCCTATTTACGGTACATGAAGCTTCTTTTATTTTATTTTTCTTGATTATTGTCTGTCTGGATTTTGGCTTTAACTTAAAAAAAAAAAAAAAAAAAAAAAAAAAAAAAGAAACATCTGCCTGGTCCCATTAACCACAGGTATCATCCCTTGTGTGACTGTGCCCCCCCCCCCCCCCCCTCCTTTACAATATGTGCTAATAGAGAAGCTAACTTATCTTTCTCCCTCCTATTTAGCTGCAGGCCATGTGTAGTGTATCCTCACCTACCAATAGCATTTACTGGAACAACACTTATGTGAGATTTTGCCGGTGTCTGGAGCATCCTGTTCAGCTCAGTGTTAACATGCCTTACCGCAGTGTTTACCCAGGGCTGATCATGGCGCTGAATGACCTCCACAAACCCCACATTTGTGTTCTCAGTTTCTGCTCTTATTTTATCCAGGTCACTCCCAGTACTGCATCTCGGATTCATAGCCAGGCTTTTACTGCTCCCCCAGCTATAACTACCTGTTCTTCCTTCTCAAAGTCCCTGCATAGCTGACCTATGTTTTCTGTCATCAGGCTAAGGCTAGCACTTGGTTTCACAAAACTTGTGACCTGGTACCCTTCACCTAATTTCTCCTGAAGCTACTGGCCTACAGCACTCCCAAGACAGCTATCTAGAAGCAGAATTCTTCTTTTCCTATTCTGATTTGATCCTGACCTGTCTTTTCTCTCTCTCTCTCTCTTTAAGCTAATATTCTGCTTCAACCTACATTGAGCCACAACTGGGTGTGGTTTTCATAAGTCACTGCAGGCAAATGACCAGATGCTCCTTTAAGTGGGCTGCATTCTAAAGCTCTCCATGTGAGCCTCTTCTCTGATGGTCTTAGCATCAAAAGACATTAACTTTAACTCTTTTTTTCTTGTTAGGAGACTTGTAATTATCTTGTATTTGACAGTCTAGTATGTAGATGTAGAATCATATGCAGTCCAGAAGGTGCAGCATCACTCACGTCGGTTTTTAATTGTCCTGAAGCCAAAATGCGCATAAAAAGCATCAATCACTTCAGTTTTTAATTGTCCTGAGGCCAAAAACTGCATAAAAAGCATCAATCAAAATCAGATCGGATTATTAATTTCCTTGTGACTGGCACAAAACAAGTTCAGTATGCTGTCCACCATTTTCTGCAACAAGTTGAAATCGAGAAATAGCATGTTCCACAACTGATCGAAGTGTTTCTGGGGTCATGTCAGAATGGGTTGTGCAATGCGTGCCTTCAGTGCAGCTAAGTTTACAATCGGAACACTGAACACAACATCTTTCAGATAGCCCCACAGCCAGAAGTCATACAGCTTGAGATCAGCTGATCAGGACGGCCAGGTTGTAGGGAAATGGTGGCTGATATTCTAGCATTTCTGAAGTGGCACTTCAGCAGCTGCTTAACTGGATTTGCAATGTGCAGAGGTGTGCCATCTTGCATAAAAATGATCCCATCCATGCTGTTGGAGAGATGGAATGACGTGGTTGTGCAAAAGACACTCATTGCGCTTACAAGTGACGGTACAGGTAACAGGACCAGAAGCACTTGTCCCTGGAAGCACCTGTCTCTTCAAAAAAATATGCCCCTATGATAAATGATGCCGTAAACCCGCACCACACAGTGACCTTTACAGGATGAAGTGGTGCTGGTTGATTTGCGTGTGGATTGTTGCCCATATTCGACAATTCTGTCTATTGACGTATCATGTCAGATGGAAGTTGGCTTCGTAAGTCCACAAAATCTTCCACAGCCAATCATTGTCCACTTTCATGTGAGCAAGAAATTCTAAAGCAAAGGTCTCTCTTGCTGGCATGTCAACAGGAAGCAACTCGTGCACATGAGTAATTTTGAATGGATAACAAAGAAGGACGTTTTATAGGATTTTATGCACCGTGCTCACAGGTATGTCCAGTGTTCGGGCAATTCTCCTTGCACTACACATTTGCACACCACCACTCATCTCCTCCTGCATTGCTGTGGCCACTGCTTCCACTGACATTGAATCAGTTTGTTTCCTCCCTCTCCCTGGTTGCGCACCAAAGAACCCATTTTCATTTTCTCCAGATTCATGGCAGTCATTGGACCAACGCCTTTTTTCAAACCCTTCAGTGTCTGGAACTTCTGCAGAGCGACATATGCACAGTAATCATTCTTGTTATACAGCTTTACAAGCAGATTGCGATTCTACGTTGAGACAGTCACGGCAAACGTCACAGACATGAAAGGAGGAAAAAGCCGTGTGCCTGGAGTGTTTATACCAACTTCAATAGGTTGTGCACATGACAGATTTTTTCATTTCTGTATTCTGACACACACAGCGCCATCTATTGATCAATTTTCACACTATTTTTTTTCTTCTGCCAACATCATTGTTACCAGTGGTATTATTTCTATAGTGTTTTCAAAGTTTAACTTTAATTATAAAAAAGTGTATTTGAAAAAAAAGGAAACATTATATTGTTGATTATTTTTCAACATAACTGCCATATCTTTCAAAACATGTGTTGAGCCGTGGCACAAGTTTCTTTATTCCCTTCTCAAAGAACTCCCCTGCCACCTACTTCCCCACATCAGAACCTCTTTCTGCGCATGCTCATTGGTTGAAAAGTTATTGTGTGTGCCATCTGGGAAGAGAGTGGATGACAGTCTGCTGGCGCCAAGTCAGGGCAGTGTTGGAAGGGCGGGGGGATTCAAAACATTCCAACCAAATGAGTCCAAGTTCACCTTGGTGATTAAGGCTGTGTGAGGATGAGCATTGTTGGCCAACAAGCACACTTCTCTCATCAGCATCCGCCTCATTTTGTTTTGAATGCTCCATTTGATTTTTTTTAGGGTCTCGCAATATTGCTGTGAATTGGTGTTCATCTCTTCCCTGACGAGAACAATGCCTTTTCAGTCCCAGAACAACGAGACCATGATTTTTTACCCAACATTGTGGTTTTGAATTTTCTGGCAGATGGGAAATTAGTGTGAGCCACTGTGGTGATTGTCTTTCTGTTTCAGGTGTGTAGTGGGCCACCCATGTTTCATCTCCTGTCACAATAAAGTTCAGAAAATCCTCATCTTCTAATTCAAGTCATTCAAGAAACTCATGGGCGCTATTAACACAATTTTTCTTGTGCTGCTCTGTCATCTGTTTTGGAAACCATCTTGCATACAGTTCCTGGTATCCCAGTGTTTCTGTGAGTGTCTCGTAAAAGAGAGTTAATGAACAGTTCCCTCATTTTTTTTTTTCACCAACTCATCAGTCAGAATAGAAGATCTTCCACTCCTATGTTCATCATGAACGTTTGTTTTGCCACCACTAAACTTCATACACCAGTTAAAATGGCTGTTTTGTTCATAACGTCTTTGCCATAAACCATTTTGATTCGCGAAGAAATTTTGGTAGATGTTATTTCTTCTGCAAGTAGGAAGCGGATCACAGAACATGGCTTGCACTTGGCGGTACTTCTTACAGACATACTTCGTGCAGCTGGACACAACAACATTAGCTTATATGCTATTGTATGCCAGAAATGCTTGCTGTGGTCAGGGGATCTCTCTCCTCTCTCTACCACTCATTGTTGGGATAAGGGGGGAAAAAGAAAACCTCTTTTGGTCACAGTACACTACTTTCTGAATATGCCTCATAGATTACATGTTTGATTGAGTGAAGAACTCTGATTTCCATACTTACCACCAAGTGAGTCAGTTTACAACAGTGAATATTGTCCAAACGATTCAACTTGTTCATTATTTATTAAAACAATAATGAGAGTTTCAGAGTACACACATATTCATGTAAATGAGTAAGCATAGATTACCGCTTATGTGGTATTGAAGGTAACATTGCCATGCAAGCTGTTACTTCATTGCTGTGTGGAAGTACCAGGATAACAAGTAGGTAGGTTGCTATCAGTTAAAATCTTCTTGTTCCATGAAGTTTTGGGCAAACTACCAGATGTCTGCAACTCACTGCCGAAGTATTTCAGCACAGAGTCTTCTGGTCATCTTCAGGTGAATACCGGCAAAAATACACTGAGCTCCCATATTTAAGACTGTGCTGGCACATGCTTGGTGTACCCAGTTGGTTCAGCACATATGCTACTTGAGCACTTTAGTTTCTGCTGCTTCACATAGTGCATGGTGAAAGCTCAGCTCATCAGTATCAACACATAGTAAAATCACAGAACAACATTAGCTGCAACATGCATAATATTTTCCCCATGACTGGATTCCATCCTGATTGAATGCCACTGTTTCATTGATGAGGGAACTCCGAAAGTTTGACAAGTGAGCCACAATTTTTGTTTCCTTGCATTTCATCAGATGACCTGTAGAAATACTCTGTTCTAAGATAATGGACTTATTGACTTGGAGGAGGTGAGTACGCCACTGATATTCCATGATGCAGTCTTGAACGGGTGCATCTTTTGCTCTATGTGGGATTTGTCACATTTGTATGGAGTCCTTTAAACACCTGCTTTGCTTAACTCTAAGTCAACTTTGATAGATGTCTGCAGCGCTGAGATTTTGGAAGGGTGAGTAAAGTTCACTTTAACCGTAGGTCGTCTTAACCTCCTAATGTACCTACTCCTGCCACAAAACTTTCAAAATCTTACCTATTTTGTCCTACTTAATTTTACACTTTTTTTGAAAAATATATTGCTTTGGCAATTCATTCCTGTGTTTATCTTGAAAATATAAGTCAATATTGTGGGTGGAAGTGGATAAAAAGTATTACCTCGTGATAACTCAGTTCATCAAAAATCTCCGCAAATAGTCATTATAACACAGTATTTCCTACAAAGATGAAAATTTGTGATTTGAATATACTAGTAAGGTGTTAGATAAGTTGTACATATGAGAATCACATATTAAAATGGTATTAGAAACCCATTAGTGTATGATAGATTCTGAAACACGGTATGACGCACAGGGGGACCTGGCACTGGGGAGCAATAGTATCGTGTTTTTCTCAGGTCGTGGTTTCCACATGCATCCTGCTTCTTGGAGCAAACAATATACACTTTTGTCAGATTGATCTTTGTCTCCTCTGTTGGCTCGATTTCTTCTGGAAAATGTCTTTCTGTCAACCAAAGAGGGTGGGACCTTCATCCTTGCAGCCTGGCTTAGGAGAAATTACACTCCCTTTATACTTCGTAACTATTTTTTCTGAGAATTTCACGATAAATTCCAGTGAGTCCTTTTTCCCTCCAGATATGCCATGCAAAATAAATGAATTCCACACAGAAATTTCCAGCAAACAGTCAAAGGTTTTCTTATAATACTTCTTGCCTTGCTTTCTGGGTATTATATACAATGCCATTCTCTGATTGGCTCGATCCACTCCTCACAATTTCGGTGTAGTGAAGCACAAGCTTTGGCTTCATTATTTTCTTTGACCTTTTCTGAGTCTCCATCATATCCATAGTGTGGATAATTGAAAGAACTTGTCCTTTCATTGCAGTGCTAGAACTTTTCCTTGTGTTTCAGGTGCAATTTCCTTGTTTCACAATTTTTTTTTATTTTGCAGAGATTTTGGCACCTCGTTCCAGGTTATTTTTGTTGTTCTATAACTACCAGTGGACTTCAAAATTAGCAAACCTGCTAACTGTGGGGATGTGTGAAAGTTGTGTGTCATTAGACAGTAATCTTACTTCAGGAATGGTTTTGCAAGTGTTATAACAACTTGTGATGACATTGGAAAATCAATAAAGTCTGAATTCAGCTTTGTCCCTTTCCCTGTGTAAATAATCAGGCGTCACTCATATCCACTAGGCAATTCACAAAGCATGTAGAATTTTATCCCAAATCTTGCTCTTTTCATCAGCATATATTGTACCCAACCCAGTTCACCCTTCTACAAAAGTAGACTTTCATCCATCGTAATGTCCCATTCAGGAACATACGAAGTTTTGAATTTGTTTTCAGGGTGTTGGTAGACTGGCCAAATTTTGTTCAGCTTTTTAGGATTTGGGTGATTTTCAGCATCATACATTTCATTACTAGAAAGCTGAAGGTACTTTTAGATTTGGAAAAACCTCTTGTAAGACATTATGTCATTGAAAAAAGGATTTGATATGCTTGCTCACCACAACCAGTACATTTGGAAAAACCTCTTGTAAGACATTACGTCATTGAAAAATGGATTTGATATGCTTGCCCACCATAACCAGTACATCAAATTCCTGAACAACACTTTGTAGAATGATTAGAACAAGGAAAATTCTAAGTGCTTCACATGAAGGCAACAAAACGTAACATCTGGTGGTTGAAACACATTGGCTGGCATATTTAATTGTTTCCACCTGTATCATTTCCATCAAATCCCTATCAAAAAAGTGTTCAAATACTTGAAGTTCATCCATCAACAAAAGGGATCTTACATCTGCGATTAGCAGTAAATGAAAATCTTGGTCGAGCACTATAAGGATTTGGCTCAACAACATGCCACACTCTAACCTGTGACCAGTCTATATCTTTGTCATTTTCCTCACTGGATGAATGTTCAAAAGAGTCATCACCAGATTCTGAAACAGAGATCTCTTCCTACTGCTCTTCCTTGCTGGAATAATCACTATTCATTTTAGAAAACCGCAAGCATACATAATACAACTGCACCAGAATGCTATGAAACAAGACGGTAATGTTGCAACGACTTCACGAGCTCAAGCCAGTAGCAGTACACTGCAACAGAATGTGAACCTACAAAAAAACACTAGCTAGTGACAGCAGAAGGAACTACAACGTTTATAATCAGACATGCAAAATTTGGGGCTCAAGTTATCTCGGGACAGTCAGTTAAGAGGTTAATATTCTGCATATTTTTGTGGAAACATGCCCAGTAACCAGTCATTCTGAAGGCCTCATCCTCTTCTCTTTCCTATCACTTATATATCTGTAGCATTTTCTGTACTTGCTAAAATTAAAATCCGTTGTTGAGAAATGCAGTTTGCAGGTGTTCTGGTTCCATTCACAGATTATCAGCAACCGAGATGGCATAGGTTCGGTGTATTAAGGTCCTCAAAATGCCCATCATTTGTGCTGGATGGTGGCAACTAGTAGCTTGTAAATACAAGTCTGTATGAGTGGGCTCCAGGAACACTGAATGTCCAAGCATGCCATTGCTCTTATGTCACACCGAGACATTTAAAAACAGCAAACAATCTTCTTTATACATCTTCATAGCAAATTTGGTGTTTTCATGTACGGAGTTCAAATGTTGGAGGAATCCTCGGAGAATGTCCAAACCATGAGGCCAGACTACAAAAGTACCATCATTGTATCGCCAAAATACTGTCACTTTTGAAAAAGCTGAGGCAAATGCTCGCTCCTCAAAACCTATAAATAGGTTGGCCACCAGGGGTAACAAGGACTTCCCATGGCGACACTGTCAAGTTGTTCGAAAAACTATTTTCAAAAATCCATCAAGGAGAGAGTATGCTCAAACAATGCTCTAATGACAGCCCCAAAACATTTGCTGATGAGGCATAGTGAGCCCACAAGAGGCGCATTTGTAAAAAGTAAAATGACCTCAAAACTGACCAAAAAGTCGTTGCTTTCCAGACTTAGGTGACTTAAGTCTGCTGATAAAATCAGCAGAGTTTCTTAAACGATGTGGACACTTGCTTACAGTGGGTTGGCCAAATCACAGGTGGCTACTCGAAACAGGATGTAGAGGCAAAATACAGGAATATAAATCTGTTGACCACATGTAATACACTGAGGCATGAAAAAAATATGAATGCCTACACCCTGTTGATATAATGACCAATTATGAAAAGTCACAGCTTTCATCACAATACCTCAGTTTTTTTCAAACCAGTTCTACTACTGCCCTCCCCTCTTGTGTTTCCTGTGGCACCATCTTCGGAAACCAATTCTCGCACACAGCCAGAGAAGTAGCTCCCTCCTATGGCATTTACCAGTGAGTCCCATCTCCCGGAAAACCACAGATGAGAGGCTCAACACCAGCCAGTGGTTGAAGAAACTGTGGCTTGTGGGTTCCAGGGCTGCCCACTCTTTATCTGTCCCCATGCTTCCAGAATGAGATTTTTCTCTCTGCAGCGGAGTGTGCACTGATATGAAACTTCCTGGCAGATTAAAACTGTGTGCTGGACCGAGACTCGAACTCGGGACCTTTGCCTTTTGCAGGCAAGTGCTCTACCATCTGAGCTACCCTAGCATGACTCATAACCCGTCCTCACAGCTTCAGTTCTGCCAGTACCTCGTGTCCTACCTTCCAGACTTCACAGAGAGCTCCTGTCCCCATGCTTATTGCACATAGGCCCTCGCAAGAATCTCGATCACCAAAGACTACAAAGGCGAAGAAGAATCGAGGGAAGGCTACTCCACTGACCTCAGAGGCACCAGATCCCCCCCCCCCCCCCCCCCCACACACACACACACACAGCCAGTTTCTGAAAGCCAATCAGCCAATCACCACTGATGTCTTTCCATCACCATTGATGACAGGCAGTGATCCTGGGACTTGGCCATGTTTGCCTGTCCCCTTAACCACCTAACCTGGGCACCCATAAAGGGAACATTGATTGGAACTGTATTGAATATTACTATCACCTGCCTGAATTACAGTACCTTATTTCCTCGTCTTCTGCAATTTACATTGGTCTGTAAGAAACACGCATGACAGATGAGCATTCCCCAACACACTGAGGGCACTGTGCATTCTGTCATAAGTGTGCTGGAACTGAGGGGTTATCTATAGAGTCTGTACATTGATTTGCACAAATGTCGGTAGTGAGTGGATTCCCCTTCATACGACAGTTGCAACAATAGCAGTGTGGGTGCAAATGGCCTTAGTAATCACTGTTTGCAACCGTCTTCTCCCATGTCCCCTTTTTCTCCTTCTTGAGGACTTCAATGTGCACCACATTCTGTGGGAGAGTACCATTTCATCTGGCAGGGGCCTCCAATTGACAAGCTCCTTACAGACCATAATCTGTGTCTCCTCAATGGCAGTGCTTCTCCCCACTTCAGTGCTGCCCATGATACTTATTCAGCTATTGACCTAACAATCTTTTCCCCAGTCTTGTGACTTCACATCGTACTCCGCGGACCAATCTTACCTCTTTTACACATTTTCATGCTATGTGACGATCCTTGTGACAGTGATCACTTTCCAGTGATCCTTCACTTCCTTGCCACCACTAGATGGATCAACTACCACACTGGGTTCTTCGAAGAGCTGATTGACAGTTGTATGCCTCTGCTGTTACCTTGGCCCCCACTCTGCAGATTGGTTCGACAAGGTTGTGCAGGACACCTCCGATGTTATCACTTATGGCACTGGAACTGCTATTCTCCATTCCACAGGTCCCCTCCATTGCCAGCCAGTGCCCTGGTGGACAAAAGACATTTCAGCAGCTGTTCAGGATTGCCAAGGAGCCCTGCAATGTTTTGAGGTACTTCCTTCACAGGCCAACCTTATCACTTTAAAGCATAATCATGCTAAGGCTCACTATCTAATCAAACACATTAATAAGGAATGCAGGGACCACTATGTCTCCTCCCTGGGATATGCCTCATCATTCCAGCTGAAGATCAACCTCCGTAGCCTTCTGGGCCACCACAGAACCGCATCTGTACTGGGTTTCTTACTTAGTGATAGTCTCTGTACTCATGCATCACCTCTTGCTGAACTCATTGTGACCCACTCTGCAATGGTGTTGGTATTCTTTTCTTATGCGGCTGCCTCCTGGATATGCATGAGCGATGAATTGAAGACATCCATGTCTGCTCTGCCCCTTGGCATGCCAAAGTGAACAAAGAACCATTCATTGACTGGTAATTGCTTAAGGCTCTTGTCTCATCTCATGATTTACCCCAGGTCCTGATTCCATTCACATTCATATGATGCAACATATTAGTGTTCCTCAACGGTTACAACTCTTCAGAGTCTTCAAATGTATTTGGCTTGACAAAGTCTTCCCTTCAAAATGGCGAGATAGCACCAACATTCCAATCCTTAAGGTAGGCAAAAGCCCAACCAACATCCATTGACAGTTATTGGGTGATTAGCCTCACGACCATGCTCTGCAAACTGTTTGAAATGACAGTTGTACATTGATTGTGCTGGTCCTCAAATCTTAGAGCCTTTTGTCTCCCTACCAGTGTGGTGTGTGGGAGGGGCAATACATAACTGACCATCTGGTTAGGTTGGAAATGGCAGTCCGACAGGCTTTTTCTAATTGCCGACATTTCAGTGCAGTATTTTTCAACCTACGTATGGCTATGACACTGCTTGACGCCATCACATTTTACTTACCATACGTGATGGGCTTTTGAGCCTCATTACTCATTTTTATCTGTCAGTTTTTATCCCACTGGTTGTTCCATGTTACAGCTGGCACTTCACACAGATTTCTACAGATCCGAGAGAACGACATCATACAGGGCTCCATGCTGAGTGTCACGCTTTTCCTCAATGCCATTATTGAGCTAGAGATCTCTGTTGGCGATATGGTCACCCCTACACTATGTGTTGATGACTTTTGTGTTTGGCACAGCTCCCACAGCCTTGGCTGTGTGCCAATTTCAAGGCACGATGCCACAGGTCTCTGCTTGGATTCTTCACCATGGTTTCCAGTTCTCTTCTGCAATAACAAGGGCTGTGTATTTTTGTCATTGTACCACAGTTAATCCTTACTCAGAACTTTACTTGGTTACACAGCATCTGGACATTGTTGCACAGTCCCAATTTTGAGACTCACCTTTGATAAGAAGCTGAATTGGCTCACCCACATTTGTCAACTAAAGACTAACTGCACACAAAAGCATAAACCTCTCTGCTTCCTTGCCCACATCTCTTGGAGTGTAGATCACGCTACTCTCGTTCATATCTACCAGGTTCTGCTCTAGTCTCACCTGGACTATGGTTGCCAGGTTTATGGCTCAACACCCTCAGCTTTGAAGTTGTGAGACCCATTACATATTCCACCATCATGGAGTGTGACTGGCCACTAAGCACCTTCCAGATTAGTCCCATAGACAGTCTCCTTGTCAAAGTATTGGTCTTTCTTCTACAGTTCTGACAGTACCAACTGTTGCTTGTCACTCTTCCTTCATTTCTCCCAGAAATAATCCACTGTTGTATGTCGTCTCCACATTTGTCATACCAGACCAACCCATAATTTTGTTTTACTTTATGTTCCACCACCGTATTGTTGTTGTGGAGCCTTATTGACAGTCGCTTATATGATGGTAGAATGTTCCCTCCTCCTGGCTCTCCATGTTGAGTCTGGTCATGATCAAAACAAATTGCAAAATGATTTACATAAGGTATCTGTATGGTGCGAAAATTGGCAGTTGGCCCAAAATAATGAATAGTGTGAGGTCATCCACATGAGTGCTAAAAGGAATGTGTTAAACTTTTGTTAGACAATAAATCAATCGAATCTAAAGGCCGTAAATTCAATCGAATACCTAGGGATTACAATTATGAACAACTTAAATTGGAAAGAACACACTGAAAATTTTGTGGGGTAGGTAAACCAAAGACTGCATTTCATTGGCAGAGCACTTAGAAGATGCAAAAGGTCTACGATAGATACTGCCTGCAAAACGCTTGTCCGTCCTCTTTTGAAGTACTGCTGCTTGTTGGGGAATCCTTACCAGAAAGTTCAAAGAAGGCAGCATGTTGTGTATTATCAAGAAATAGGGGAGAATGAGTCATGGACATGATACGGGATTTGGAGTGGGTATCATTAAAACAAAGGCGTTTCTCATTGTGAAGGGATCTTTTCATGAAATTTTGATCATCATCTTTCTCCTCTGAATGCAAAAATATTTTGCTGTTACCAACCTATACAGGGAGAAATGATCAACATAATAAAATAAGGGAAATCAGAGATCGTACAGAAAGATATCGTTTTTTCTGCATGCTGTGCAAGAGTGGAGTAATAGAGAATTATTGTGAAGGTGGTCCAATGAACCGTCTGCCAGGCATTGTGGGGTGATTTGTAGAGTAGCCATGTAGCTGTAGATGTCAGTGGATTCTTTGCCTCTCGTATTGGTGTCAACTCACAGCCAATTGAACTGGTTCTCCGTCTTCTCCATGACAGTGATTTTTGTTCTCAGATATAATATTTTAAAATCCCTGCAGGGGGGGGGGGGGGGCGGGGGGGGGGGGGGGGGTCTCGGGGGTTCATGCGTGCTTTGTCTGCTGCCTTCGTCTTCGCTCCTATCCTTTGTTTTATTGCTTTTAGACAGTTTGCCTCTTTCTTCCACAACCTGTTTTCTGCTGTAGAAGTAGCACTCAGTTGATTAGTGGGTACTATCCTCCTCTTTAATGTCTTGCTGATTAGTGAGTGCTATCTTCCTCTTTAATGTTTGGCTATGTTGGACTGGGGGTGGAACAGCTGTGGGAGAGCCTGCCCCTTCGCATGCAACGCCTATGGGGGAGACACTCATATGACATCCCAATTGATGTTCCTTAAATTTTTGACCTTTTCCCTTTTCCTTTTTCGGATCTCTTCACTAGAAGGCATTCTGTAGTCTGTAGCTGCCTTCACCCTTAATGGGTTGCGGGTGTCAGATGCGGGTGGGTTTTCTCTCGCTATGGCTGAGCCCTGGGAGACAAGGACATTCATAACTGGAGACAAAGGGCGCCTGCAGCCTCCTCCTAGCTCTCAGGGAAAGGAAAAACTATAGTGTAGTCAGGTGTTTCTCTTTCAAAAAAATATTACACAGGTCTTTAACATGATCAGAACTGGAACTTATTTATGGCTGCTTTTAAGTTGCCATTCATCTTCCAGAATATTGAAAATACTCCGTACCCCCAGTTGTAGCTCCCCTTCCCCCCCCCCCCCCCCCCCCCCCCCCCCCTCCCCCTCTACAAACTACACTATGGGTGTCCATACTGGGAGACCACTAGCCTGCCGTAACCTACATGCCTATCCAGTCCATATACTGTTACTTCTCTGTAAATCGTTTTTTCAGCTCTGGCATCACTATTACCTTCAATGCATTGCTTGTACCACTCCTGCATACGTTCCTCATCCAAACACATTCCTGGTGGACACCACTATCTCCGTATCAATGAACTCTTGACCGAGGTATTGATGACCTTGCTGTTTAGTCCCTTACCCACAGTCAACCAACTAAGAAAAAACTTGGTGCTCATGGGATCTATTAAAGATGACTTAAAGTTGTGCAAGGCACATGTTAGCAGGATTCCATGTGAACAGGGCAAATCTTGTGTTGGACAAATGATGTTCAGGATCACAGCATCGAACATCAGAACCATATCAATCGGGATCGTGGCTTTCAGTTAGATTCTGCATGGAATTCTGTCATAGAAAAACAGATGCACGGCACAGCACACAGACTTGCAGAAGAAGCATATGCACTAAAGCAATGTATGCACAGCTTCAACTGGGTACACCACACATGTACTTGTGAGGCCTTAAATACAGGAGCTCAGTGCATTTTTTCCAGCATTCACCTGAGGATGGCCAGAAAACTGAAATATCTTGGCAGCAAGATGCAGACATCTGGCAGTTTGTCCAAAATTTCATGGAACAATCTGTATGCTGGGGGCTTTTTAAATTTCACATGAAAACTTCTTGCTTAGAAAGAACAAAGCGATATCAAATATTTTTGATATATGATTTTCATGCTGATAGTGTGACACACTAATTGGTGCATACATAACATGAAATTTATTACTCCAAGTTTATAAATATTTCAATATATTTCATTACAAGAAAAGAGGACTGTACAAAATGTTTTACTTCTGCTTTTAGCAATAATACAGGGATCACTTTGTTGTAAGGACACTCATTAAGTTTGCAAGAAGGGTGGTTCTTACTGTTAATTGTAAGCTTTTTTGATGTATGTTACCAAATATATCTATGCACATACATCTCCATTTTTGGAGTAGCATGTTTAACTTCCACACCAGGACTCATGTTGGCGTCCATGTTTAAGCTGATGTCCTTGTCTTCTTTGTTTAAGGCTGGAAAGTACATAACATTAAGTGGACATCATTGCTTGAATTTGGCTTCCCACAATTATCTGGGATTTATTGGAAATACAGAAATTGAAGAATGTGCTGTTCGGACTTTAAGGAAATATGGTGTTGGTTCATGTGGTCCAAGAGGATTCTATGGGACTGTTGGTAAGATCTGACTCTCTTGAAAGTTCTCTGTTTCTTATAAAATTTCAGTAATGTGTATTAAAAGGTACTATTTCATCCATAATTTTGTACAGGTTGGAGATTAATGATGTTAGAAGTATTGAATACACACAAAACTCTTGACTGAACACAACTAAGTAAAAATCATTTTTAAATTATTCCATTAAACATAGAAATTGACAATTGTAGGTGGTGTGGATTTATTTAAAAAATTATTAGCACCTGTGGGACAAGATTCAATGAAAATTTTTTAACTGTAGGACATAAGTAACATATCATGACTTTATTGTAATTGAATAATGACGATCCATTCAACATCCACTGCTGGACTGTGTTTTTGGTCTTCATCCCTAAACATCCATGTTGCTCCTCCATGTTTCTAATGTCACTATCCCCCATTCATTGGGTCATAGTCTTGTGAGTGTGTGTTATGTGGACTGCAACTCAACAGAGTACTTCCTTTCTCCTGCTACTACCTGGTCATCCAGCTACAAGTTCCACACACCTCCATTTCATGCTTATTATGGTTCATAATTATTTCATCAATTTCAGTTTGTTTTTGTGAGGGTCTCCCCCTCCTCAGCAGTTTCCAATGTCAGTGAGCTTCTCTCCATTTCTGCTGTAGAACCATGCCCCCCCCCCCCCCCCCCCCCAGTTTTTGAATAATTTAGGCATTGAAAGTTCATGTCTCACTGCCCTCATTATCAGAAGCTTTGTATGAAAAACTTGTCCATTCTACTAAAACACTCTAGGCCATTTATACTTTCCTGTTATAATCAGACCATTCATTTTTAATTATACTGTATACAAGAACACAGCTGGTGTTATGACTTCATACAGTTTTCTTTTTGATGTGTCCGTTGAACGTTAGATTAGTCTTATTGTAATTACTTTTTAGACCTATTTTTAAGCTTGCCGTATTAAGTTTTTTCATTTATTGTTGAAATACATCTAGTTTAGTTGACAGTACAATTTCATCAGCAAAGTAAAGGTTGCTTTATCACATCCTCTTTCCCTGTTTTCCCAGTTTAACAATTTGAAAACTTCCTTTGGAATTGCTGAGAGTAGTTCTGGTGATACAGAATCTCCTTGCCTGCTCCTTTCATTTCTAATTTCACACTATTGTGATGAAATCAGAAACTATTGTTCATATAATTTTTCTTTAGTATACTGACTTAAGTTTAATTTTTACCTTGCTTCTCAAGGGCTGTTAGTACAGATTTTTTCGAAACTGACTCAAATGCTTTCTCATAAACGATGAATCCCAGGAACAGTGATGATTTATACTCATTGATCTGTACCATAATTATGTTAATATTTTGTTCTACTATGGTCTAACCACTGCTAAAACCAGTGTGTTCTTTTGGTTGATTACATCCAGTTTTTTTCCTATGTGGCTGGTGATAATTCTAAGAATATCTGGCTGATATGACGTGTTGTTTGTTTGTCTCATTTCTTCAGAAGTATAATGGTTACATTAACTGTAATTAAATATAATGTGTCAAATCATTAATGAAACATTGGATGACTACATATATCAGAGTCACACCAAAATGGAGAAAGGACTTGCACAAAATAGCCAGAAAAAAGTAATGAAATCAGTACGGAATATTGCTAAAAGAAAGCCAGGGATAGAAGCCACAGAAGATGACATTACTTCTGTTCAAGAGAATAGAAGGATTGTAAAAGGATGTTCATATGTGACAGATATTTTTAATCATCAATTTTTAAAAATAGATCAGAAAATTGGTGCAAGTAGTTCAGAAGAGAAACCAAAACAGTGAACTGAAGACGCAACACAGATATTTCATGAATTAAAAATTAATCTCCCATCCCAATCTAAAATAAGGAAGATTGTCACAAAGTTACAAAGTAAAAGTTCAAATATAGTGGATAATATCTCCAATAAGACACTAAAAGTTTGTGGCCCTGTAATTTGTAATGTTCTTAGTCATTTATGTAATGCATCATTAACACAGGGTGTTTTTCCTGATAGATTAAAGTACGTAATTTTTAGGCCTCTTATAAAGCAGGCGATTTCACAGATGTTAATAACTAGCACCCAGTGACACTCCTTAAATCAATTTGTAAAAATTTTGAGAAGGTAATGTACTCCAGTGCTGTTACCCACCTGTGCAATATCGAGATACGTAACCTATCACAGTTTTAACTTCAAAAGGGGCTGTTCTACTGAATAAGCTATTTATATATTTGATGAGAACATAATAAAATCTTTAAATGATAAAATATCATCAATTGGTTTCATTTGTGAGTTGTCGAAGGCATTTGGTTATCTTAGTCACGATATTCTGTTAGAGAAGTTAAGTTTTGTGGAATACATAGTTCAGTAAATGCCTGGTTTAATTCTTAATTAAGAAGCAGAATGCAGGAAGTTACTCTAGGCTGTTCAAGTAATACAAAGAGGGAACCACACCATCACACGGGGAGGAATTATAATTGGAGTCCTACAGGGCTCGGTCATAGGCCCACTGATGTTCCTGCTTTGTGTTAATGAGCTGCCATTTTATTTGAATTGGGAGACAGAATTAGCCCTATTTGCAGGTAATAAAAGCATTGTTGTAAAGCCAAGCAAAGAACCAGTAACAAGGAAAATGTTAAATGATGTGTTTTTTTAAAGTTAGTAATTGATTTTGCACAAATGGGCTAGCTTTAAACTTTGATAAAACACAAATTATTCAGTATTGTACTGCAAAAAATATTCCACCTCCTATTACTGTAGTATATCAGTGAGAAACAATAAACTAGGTAGAAAATTGTAAGTTATGAAGTGTGCTTTGTGATGATAAATTAAAATAGAAACGCCACATAGTAGACCTGCTAAAACATTTTGGTTTAATTTCTTTTGCCGTAATAATTATGGTCAACTTTGTGGATAGAGAAAGCAGTTAGTTAACATTTTTTGCATATCTTCATATATTGATGTAGTGTGGGATAATATGCTGGGTTAACTCCTCAGTTAGACAAAAAATATTCACTGCACAAAAGAAAGTAATAAGAGTTATGTATGGTGTTCACACACAAACATTTTGCTGGTATCTCTTTAAACAACTGAAAATATTAACCACAGACTCAGAGTACATTTATTCATTTATGAAATTTGTTATCAATAATCCATCTATGTTCGAGAGTAAGAGATACACACAAGTGCAACACCAGAAGGAAAAACGATCTTGTTACCCTTTAATGAATCTAACTTTTGCACAGAAATGGGTGAAATACGTGGCTATAAATCTCTGGCAATCTATCCTTGGAAATGAAATGTCAGGCAGCTAGCAGAAATGTTTAAAAATGTAGATAAGGAGCTATCTTTTTAGCAGCTGCTTCTGTGACTCAGAGGGATTGTTGCATAGAGATAGCATGTGTCCATATAAATATTATTTTTTACTTAGATGTCTAGAAGTGTTCTAAGTTTCTTCTCTTGACATATTCTACATCAAAATGTTTATCATGAATTTGATCTGTAGAACAACTATGTAACATTATTCTTCTTGAAGTTGAAACTTATTCTCATGTCTGTGTTTGGTTACAAATAAATTTGTTTTTGGATGGGATCAGCCTTGAGTAAACACATTTTTCTTTTTCTTTCTTTTTACCTATACATGTTTAGCTGAAATTACAGCATCAGTGTGTGATAATAAGAAAGAAGGAGAAAATCCACTGATGAAGCTGTAACATCGGCTAAACATACTGTACACAAGAAGAAATGAAATTGAACAATTTGAAAATCCAGAATGGAATGTCACAATATGATGGAAATGACAGTTGTAACTCACCATATAGCGGAGATGAATCTATCTGCAACTCGGAATAAAAAAAAAATCTTTGGTCAAGGCAGATTCCATCCAAAAACAAATTTAACAACTTTATTTTAGTTAATAGGTATTGCTGTCCTCTGGAAATCTATAAACAATATTATCTTTTCTTTCTGTATTTTCTTGCCTGCAACTTTAACTGTTTCTATTAAAACACCATCTCCCAATGCCTTTCTTTTCTTCATACCCCACATGGCCTTGTACACTCCATCTGGCATTAGTTTCTCATAATTTTCATCACTTGCTATATGTGTTTCTGATTTATCTCTTTCAGTGAAACCTGGGACTGCTTGTACAATGTCCTTTTTGTTGATGTTTCTTGTGCCATCTGCCATCTTAGCTAATTAAACACCATGTCTGCACAACAAGAATTTCTGTTCTGTTTCTTTGTATTTTCATGGTTTTTCAGTTATTTCTATTATCAAATTTTCATTGTATTTTCCAACATCCTCTTGAAGACATTGTTTAATTCGGCATATGTTGTAATGTTCCTAATATCTTTCTTTTTTTTTTTTACTCTCTCATCTTATCATTAATAATTGCTGTGTTTGATTTACATTTTTCTTTTCTTGTGCATACTTCATACTACCTCATAAAATTGTTTGTTGTTTGCCTAAGTCCTTCATTAACCCTTTGACTGCTGTATTGTGAACTCATTGGATGTACTTCAGGACTCGTCTCTCAAAATTCCTTGGCTTTTTTGTTGTTCTGGGCTGCACATAGGCTCTTGAAGACTTAGGAGTATCCATTCACAATATTTACTCTCCATGCTGCAGTATTTAACAACATTTAGTCTCACAACAAAGCACAACAACATAAAAGTCTACTAAACACTGAATGTATTATGAAATATCACCTATTATATTTACACCAAACAATGAATTTGTATACAGTACACTGAAATGCCATTTTTATGGGTTTTAGAGCAAATGATTAAAGTTTTTCGAGAATCCTCCAGCAGCACAGTAATCAAATGGACCTCTTATTATACCACAGCTAAAAGATAAACAAGCATATGTCTGAAAAATTCAACAGCATTTCAACTTACTAATTACAGATTGCCCTGAACTGCTGTAGCAGTCAACAGCACAGGGCATGGTGCACTTCGACTGCTGAGGTAGCCAGTTGCATTCAAAAAAACTGAATAAGCACCCCTTTATCCTTGTCTGCATAATCTTTGTTTCCTAAGATGCTACACTTGTTGGTTAGTTTAACCTGCCAATATGAACTGTCCAAAAAGCATTTTAGCGTGCCCCCCCCCCCCCCCCCCCATGACTCTCATCATTTGTATTTTTCTTATTGGAAACTACTTTCTCAGTATTCTTTCGAGCACAGAAAATCACTACGTCCAACTGCCTGTTTAACAGAGGTAAAAGTAAATCTACATTCTCAGTAGAGCACACTACCTCTCCAACCACAAATGGGACAGTTCGGCTTGTGTGCACTTTTCAATCTTCCAACATGCCTTTAAGGGTTGTTTTAAGCATAGGCCATGTGTACATTTTATTTAATAACAAGAAGTGTTATCAACAGTGGAAGTTGGCTACAAAGGTATCATGCACCATGATGACACCATTTGAACATTCAGCTGCTATTTGAGTTACAAAACGACAAAGACCTGCTTCATAATGATTGCCTACAGTCAAAAACACGAGCCCACTACGTAATGGATTGAAGATACCCAGATGAGAATGATACAAAACCATGTGCTGCCTCTTGGGAGGCAATTGGGAGGGCTGTGTAATGTTAGGTGGTATACAACCATTTCCACAGTGTCAGATCAGCCTTTAGGGATCTATTGCAAACAACAGTGCAAAGCTTCCAGCACTTTTGTGCACTATGGTGGTTTGCAAGGGAACACCTGCAATAGAATTTAGGGCAACAGCATTTGGTTCTCTTCACCAGCAAATAGACGAATTCTCTGATGTTTGATGATTCTCATGTAAGTGGGTGGAGGTGGAGGGGTACCAATGCACATCTCTTACATGCACTTACATGGGTTCAGCAGGGATGTTCAGCCCAGCATCTTGACTGAGTATCTGATATGTCTTGTCACTACGAAGAGGGTTTTGTTGGTTGGTGCAGTAATGCAGCAGGGTTCTCCAATCTACTGTTCAGCCTTACAACCAACATTAGACCCCCCTGCGGGTTCGGGGGTAAGAATAGGCCCGCGGTATTCCTGCCTGTCGTAAGAGGCGACTAAAAGGAGTCTCAAACGTTTCGGCCTTATGTGATGGTCCCCTGTCGGGTTTGACCTCCATATCTCCAAATTTTTCCGAAGAGCGAGCCGATTGGGGAAGGGCGCCTTACTTGGTGCATTGTGTCCGTGTTCGGTTGAGAACTTTCACCATATTATTCGTCGTTGCATTGCAGTCTTGCCCGCTCTCCATCGCTTGGGCATGGATGCGCTCCTGCGTGCACTTTCTGCCGAGCACTGTGCAGGGCCATTTTCTGCACTGACGACGCCCATGGACCACATGTCACCTAACATCCAGCACGGTAGCCAGTCCGTTGTGGTGGGGCCGCCATGTACCCTCTTGGTTGTAGCCCCCTGACAACACAGGGATCGCTCTACTGATGCCTGCGCCGTTTACTCCCCACGTATGCCAAGGAGTAGATGCCCATCTCCCTGGGGCATCAGGACTCCCGGCAATGGCCATCCTGCCAGGTGGCTATTGCTGTGGCTGGGTGGCGCCCGTGGGGAGGGCCCTTGGTCGGAGTAGGTGGCATCAGGGCGGAAGACCCGCAATGAAGCGTGGTACATCATCTATCGCTGGTGGGCCTCCATCAGCAGTCTCTAAGCAATCGAGGTCTAACCTCAATGGGAAGAAATTGGATCAGAGATCGTTTCCCTCCCTAGCTACTCCATGGAAGGAACGTCTTTCTAAAGAAGGCAGTGGAGAATATTCAACCCAGTACCTCGTGTGCACGCGGGTTGATGGAGAATCGTTCATGTCGACCAAGCCCCAGTTTTTTGTGGAGCATTTAGAGGACAAGTTCGGGGAGGTGGAGGGCTTGTCCAAGATGCGCTCTGGTTCTGTGCTCATCAAAACGGCATCCTCTGCCCAGTCACGGAGGTTGCTCAATTGTGACAAGTTGGGGGATGTTTCCGTTAGCATCACGCCGCATAAGAGTCTGAACATGGTCCAGGGTATTATATTCCATCGGGATCTTCTTCTGCAGTCCGGCGATGAATTACGCGCCAACCTCGAACGACGAGGTGTTCACTTCGTCCGGCGCGTCCATCGGGGTCCGAGGGATAATCAGGTGGCCACCGGTGCCTTCATCTTGGCCTTTGAGGGTGATGTCTTACCCGAAAAGGTTAAGGTGATGGTTTACCGTTGTGATGTGAAACCATATATCCCTCCTCCGATGCGGTGTTTTAAATGCTGGAAGTTCGGGTACATGTCATCTCGCTGTACTTCCAGCATGACATGTCGGGATTGCGGACGTCCTTCGCATCCTAATACTCCATGTGCTCCGCCTCCCATTTGTGTTAACTGTGGAGAACACCATTCCCCCTGCTCACCGGACTGTCGGATCTTCCAGAAGGAAAGGACGATAATGGAATATAAGACCCTGGACCGCCTGACCTACACCGAGGCAAGGCGGAAATATGAGCGGCTACATCCCGTGCCCATGACATCCACCTATGCCGCTGCTGCACAAGCAGTCCGATCCTCTCCCGTGTCGTCACGTACTGTTGCCTCTCAGCTATGTCTCAATGAACCGGCCCCCTTGGTTATGGGGGGCACTTCGCCCACTGTGGCTCCATCTACTCCAGGAGCAACACCACCCCAACCATCGGGGACATTCGTCCCCCCTTCCCAGCCGGAGAAGCGTAGGGCTTCTTCGGCTACTCTAGCCAGGAAGGGGTCCCTTGGGGCCCTCCCTTCCCAGGCTTTGCCCAGTGTCAAAGCGGACACCCGCAAAGTTTTGAAACAACAACCGGTCGCTGGTCATAGGGCTTCACGGTCGTCGTCCGTCCCTGAGACTGACCCAGTGGGGCCCTCCCAGCCAGACCCTCCCAAGGCACAGCGTGCGAAGCCGTTGAAGAAAAAGGCTCCCAAGCATCCTGACATTGCGGTGGCACCTGTCCCACCGCAACCTTCAAACTCTGCGTCTGAGGACGAGGTGGAGATCCTGGCGTCCGCTGAGGACCTCGATCTCGCCAGTCCCTCCGACGCCATGGAAAGCACTGGCACAGGTGCTCACTTGGAGGCAGCAGGTGACCCAGCGGCGTAATCTGCCTTCCCCGACCCGTCACGCGTTTCCCAGCCATGGCCAATACCATCCTCCAGTGGAACTGCAGCGGTTTCTTCCACCATTTAGCTGAGCTCCGCCAACTTCTCAGCCTTCGCCCTTTCTTCTGCATTGCTCTCCAGGAAACTTGGTTTCCAGCGATGCGAACCCCCGCCCTCCGTGGCTATCGGGGTTATTATAAGAACCGAGCAGCTTATGAAAGGGTGTCTGGTGGCGTCTGCATATATGTCCTTCACACTCTGCACAGCGAGTCTGTCCCTCTCCAGACGCCTTTAGAGGCTGTCGCTGTACGCGTGTGGACGCCACAGGCTGTTACCGTCTGCAGTCTTTACATTCCACCGGATGGTGATGTCTCCAGCATGTCCTGGCTGCACTGGTCGCCCAATTGCCGCCACCTTTCTTGCTATTGGACGACTTCAACGCCCATAACCCTCTGTGGGGTGGGTCAGTGGCCACAGGTCGAGGCGCCATCGTTGAGCATTTATTGTCGCAGCTCGATCTCTCGCTGTTAAATGATGGTGCCTTCACACACTTCAGTGTGGCGCATGGCACCTACTCCGCCATTGACCTTTCCATCTGTAGCCATAGCCTCTTACCGTCTGTCCAATGGAGTGTGCATGACGACCTGTGTGGTAGTGACCACTTTCCGCTCTTTTTGTCACTACCACAGCGTCACTCTTCTCATAGCCCTGGCAGATGGGCTATGCATAAGGCTGACTGGGATTTGTTCTCCTCCACTGCCGCTTTTGCGCCTCTCTCTACTGATGACATTGATGCGGTGGTTCAATCGGTCACCACCGGAATCGTTACTGCCGCCGAATCTGCCATTCCCCGTTCTTCTGGGTCCCCTCGGCGGAAGGCTGTGCCTTGGTGGTCGCCTGAGATCGCTGAAGCGATTAAAGATCGCCGGCGGGCGCTCCAGCGTCACAAGCGACATCCCTCCTTAGCCCACCTTATCGCCTTCAAACGGCTGCATGCGAGGGCCCGCCTCCTTATCCGCCAAGGCAAGGAGGAGTGCTGGGAGCGGTATGTGTCCACCATTGGCCTCCATGTCACTCCCCGCAGGTCTGGGCCAAGATTCGACGCGTCTACGGCTATCGGACCCCTGCCAGCGTCCCTGCGCTCTCACTGAATGGAGCCGTTTGTACTGACTCCGACGTCATTGCAAATCGCTTAGCAGAGCATTTTGCTATGAGTTCCGCTTCTGCGAATTACCCCCAGGCCTTCCGCTCCATTAAAGAGCGGCTGGAACGTCGGAGCCTTTCGTTTCGCACCAACCACCCGGAATCTTACAATGCTCCATTCAGTGAGTGGGAATTTCGCAGTGCCCTAGCTGCTTGCCCTGATACCGCTCCTGGGCCAGATGGCATCCACTGTCAGATGCTGAAACACCTTTCAGTGGACTGCCAGCGGCGCCTTCTCGATCTTTACAACCGTCTATGGGTTGAGGGGGAGTTTCCGTCGCAATGGCGGGAAGGCGTTGTCATCCCCGTTTTGAAACCTGGAAAGACCCCTCTGGAGGTGGACAGCTACCGTCCCATTAGCCTCACCAACGTTCTTTGTAAGTTGCTTGAACGGATGGTGAGCCGGCGCTTGCATTGGGTACTGGAGTCTCGGGGCCTTCTGGCTCCGTCTCAGGGTGGGTTCCGTAAAGGCCGCTCCGCCACCGACAATCTGGTGAGCCTGGAGTCGGCCATCCGTACTGCTTTTGCCTGCCGTCAGCACCTGGTCGCTGTCTTTTTCGACATGCGGAAGGCGTACGATACGACATGGCGTCATCACATTCTTTCTACGCTTCATGGGTGGGGTCTTCGGGGTCCTCTGCCGATTTTTATCCGCAATTTTCTGTCGTATCGTACCTTCCGCGTGCAAGTCGCGGCCTCGTATAGTTCCTCCCATGTCCAGGAGAACGGTGTGCCACAGGGCTCTGTTTTAAGTGTCTGTCTGTTTTTAATAGCCATTAACGGGCTTGCTGCGGCCGTGGGAAATTCTGTCTCCGCTTCCCTGTATGCTGACGACTTCTGCCTTTACTACAGCTCTACTGGCATTGCAGCTGTTGAACGTCAGCTACAGAGCGCTATCCGTAAGGCGCAGTCTTGGGCTGTAGTGCATGGGTTTCAGTTTTCGGCAGCCAAGACCCGCGTTATGCATTTCTGCCGGCGCCGTACAGTCCATCCTGAGCCGCGGCTTTATCTTGCTGACGAACTCCTTGCTGTGGTGGAGACCCACAGGTTTTTGGGGGTGGTTTTCGATGCCCGGTTGACTTGGCTGCCTCATATCCGGCAGCTGAAACAGACGTGTTGGCGGCATCTAAACGCTCTGAGATGCTTGAGCCACACCCGCTGGGGCGCCGACCGCTCTACCCTGTTGCGGCTCTACCAGGCGTTAATCCAGTCCCGTCTGGATTATGGGAGCCTGGCTTATGGCTCAGCATCCCCATCTGCGTTACGGGTGCTGGACCCAATTCTCCACAGCGGGATACGCCTTGCCACTGGTGCTTTCCGCACCAGCCCTGTGGACAGCGTACTAGTGGAGGCAGGTGTACCTCCACTGCGGGTACGACGCCAACAATTACTGGCTGCTTATGATGCCCATGTTTTTAGTTTGCCCGGGCATCCCAATTACCGTGTCCTGTTCCCGCAGTCGGTCGTCCATCTGCCGGACCGTCGGCCCCGGTCGGGTTGTCCGATCGCCGTACGCATCAAGGAGCTTCTCTGCGGGCTTGGGTTTTTCCCTGTTCCGCCTCCTTTCCAGGCGCCTCTGCGTACACCCCCGTGGTGTGTTCCTCGCCCTTGCCTTCGGCTCGACTTGGCACAGGGCTCGAAGGACTCGGTCCCTCCAGAGGCCTTACGCCGCCGCTTTTATTCCATCCTTGCCACGTATCAGGGCTCTGGAATTGTTTACACCGACGGTTCGATGGTTGCTGGTCGTGTCGGGTATGCGCTAACTCTAGGGGACCATTCCGAACAACGGTCCTTGGCGGCTGGCTGCAGCGTTTACACTGCTGAGCTAGTCGCCATCTTTCGAGCCCTAGAGTATATCCGCTCCTGCTCAGGTGAGTCCTTCGTGATCTGTAGCGATTCCCTGAGCGGTTTACGAGCTCTCGACCAGTGTTTTCCTCATTCTCGTCTGGTGATGGCTATCCTTGAGTCCCTGCATACTCTTGCGCGTTGCGGCCGCTCTGTGGTCTTTGTGTGGACCCCCGGTCATGTCGGTATCCCGGGCAATGAACATGTTGACCGCCTGGCGAAAGAGGCCATGTGTAAACCATCTCTGGATGTTGGCCTCCCAGAGACTGATTTGCGGGCAGTCCTCCGCCGAAAAGTTTTTGCGCTTTGGGACGCTGAATGGCGCGATCGGATTACACCCAATAAACTCCGTGCCATTAAGGAGACGACGACTGTGTGGCGGTCATCCATGCGAGCCAACCGCAGGGACTCCGTCGTCCTTTGTCGGCTCCGCATTGGCCACTCCCGGCTAACACACAGTTATTTACTGCGCCGGGAGGACCCTCCTCTGTGTCGCTGTGGGGCAGCTTTGACAGTGGCCCACATTCTGTTGGCCTGCCCCCTTTTAGCTGTGGTCAGGCAGACATTTGCGCTGCCTGATACGCTCCCTGCCCTTTTAACGGACGACTCCACTATGGCTGACTTAGTTTTACGTTTTATTCGGGCAGGGGGATTTTATCATTTAATCTGAGTGTTTCTGTTTTATTTTATTGTTTTGTGTTGATTCTGGCCTTTGGCCTATGATTTTAAACTGATTTTTTAATGTGTTTCTAAGTGGTTGGCTTTTCCTTTTTTATTTCTATGGTCGGCCAACCACCGTCACACTCTGTGTGCTTTAATTCGTTTTGTCTTGTCTTTGTCTCAGTTTCTCTTCTTCTGTATCGTCTATGATCTCTTCTGTTCCTCGTTTTTATTCTCTGTGGGTGTTCTTTGTCTTTGGAAAAAGGGACCAATGACCATAGCAGCCTGGTCCCTTTAATCCCCCAAACCAAACCAAACCAACATTAGTCTTTCAAGACGATAAAGCATGAGCAGACTGTGACCACCTCATGAACACTTTCGTTCGGCAGGTGTAAATCAAGCTACTGACATGAACTCGACTGAGCATTCTTGAGTATGGTTGAAACTTGCAGAACATTGCAAGAGTTCTCTTCACATGTTCGGTGACCTAAGGAGGATGCCCATCAAAAAGTGGATAGGCATAGGCTTTAGCAACAACACTTTGACCTAGTTAGGGAGTGTACGCTACAGAAGATGCATGTTACAATCCACAGGCTGGAGCAACATGTTACTGAACATTATCATGTTCTCTTGCAGCAGATATTATTTCCATACATGCATCTTCTGTAGCATATAGCCCCTAATTAGGTCAAAGTGTTGTTGCTAAAGCCTATGCCTATCCACTTTGTGATGGGCATCCTCCTGAGGTAACCAAGCATGTGAAGAGAAGTCTTGCAACGTTCTTGAAGTTTCAACTATACTCAAGAACGCTCAGTCGAGTTCATGTCAGTAGCTTGATTTACACCTGCCAAATGAAAGTGCTCATGAGGGTGGTCACAGTCTGCTCACGCGTTATCGTCTTGAAAGACTAATGTTGATTGTAAGGCTGGACAGTAGATTGGAGGACCCTACTGCATTGTTGCACCGGCCAACAAAATCCTCTTCATAGTGACAAGACATATCAGATACTCAGTCAAGAAGCTGGCCTGGACATCCCTGCTGAATCAAGATCCACATTCGTGGGTGCCACATATTAGATCCCTCCCCAGTTTAACTGGCCCATAGGGAACAGGACAGGTGGACATTCCTGCAAACAGCTTGATCACAAGTGAGACCTTTTCTGTCAGCAGGGAAGGGAGTGCCACACCTGGGAGCAGTAGTTCAGCCTCTATAGGCTTCCACTAGTTTTAGCCATTCTAGGAGCAGAGACTGTTCTCATGCTTCACCAAGGGTTGAGATGAGTAGCTTTGGTGAGTAGAATGTGGTAGCCTGGTGGACAGGCCTTGTGATGGCAAGGTCATGCCAGGCAGTGTGAGTCATGTAGTTTTTGTGGCTGCACCCAGTTTGTGTTGCACTACTTTCTCTTGTTCGGCAACTACTACAAACAGTTGAAACCCCTATGACCAGTGATGACCCTTTGAGTCTACTCCAGTGTATCTGCGAGTGCAGACCGTACGTTAGCACATGTGTGGCCTTGTGGGCTGTGCTCACTGGTTTGGGCCCATCACCATTTTGTTCTTTTAAAACATGAAAATCCTGACTAACTGCTCTACTTCAAAGTTTCATGCAACGTGAAAAGAGGTTGTGGTCATGTGTGTTAAGCTGTCTCTTTCGAAAAGGAACAGAACTCAGCCAGTGTGAACTGTAGGCCATTGTCAGATATAAATGCATGTGGTGCTCCCTCTATAGTTAAAACTGTCACTAGTGCCCAGATTGTAGCTGCTAATGACATCTGAACAACAAAGAAAGTTAAAGAAAGCATCCACCACAAGTAACCATGTAGTCCCCTTTAACAGGCTTCTGAAGGTGAGATGACACCTTATCAATGCCTGTACCTCAATATCCCCCAGTGTGCCTTGTGTAGTAGCTTGAGGGTTTTAGGTTGAAACATAGTCAGGATTATCACCTGGCACTCGGACTCCTCTGTGACCAGCAGGTGTTTCTGGATGGATATATCAGTGACGCATAAAAAATAGGTCTGTAGTATCAGTTTCGTAGCTTTGGGTAGATGGTCTGACCAACTGAAACATGCCTAATGTTTTACTTCGCTGAGTTTGAGGTCCAGATCTGTGAGTCTACCCACCTGCTAGGTCTTCACAGTTAATTTGTCCTCCATGTTCCTAATGCTTTTGTGAAGATGGAGACAAAGTGACTCTTGCTTTTTGAAATTATTATCTGAAACCACAAATAAATGCAACAGGGCTTTGGTGTGGTGAGCTGTGGGCTTGGGTCAGCAGTGACATTTCGTAATGGTAGTTGCTAAAAAAACTATGCCAATTACAGTAATCATTGCACCATCTTATCAAGTGGGTTTGCTCAGGGTAAAAAAAGTGAAATTAGTTATTTGTGGTCTGTGATCAGGTGGAATTTTGTTGCATGTGAGATGCAGAAGCTTTTGATACTAGAAATAACAGCCAGTACCTTTTTGTATTTGGCTGTAATTCACTGTGCAGCTGTTAATGTTTTATATACTATTCAATTGGAGCTCCATGTCGGTGAATTTACTTGACATTATTACAGTGTATCTGTTACCAGGACTAAATACTTTCATGGTGTAAACTTGGGCAGGCAGAAAGCAGACTTCAAATCAACACTTTCTGAAAAGTAATGGTTTACTGAAATTTGATTCCCTTTCTTTTAAGCTGTTGGGTGGGTGGGGTGTGTGTGTGGGGGGGGAAAGGGGGGGGGGGGTGAAATCAGTGTAGCATTTCATGTATTAATTTACCTTACCCAGGAACTAACAACTGGAGCTCCTTAAAACATTTAGGCGTAGTTGTTTCAATGTGGGTTGATGTATGTGTGAGACCATATTTGTTCAACATATGGTTGAGGTACTGAACACTCGGGTGGAAATATCTATACTTACCTATTTTATATTTGAGCCCACGTAGTAACTCTAGGTTTGTTAAATAACTGTTATATGTTGTTGAGGAGATACTCCTGAATAGATACAGAGACTATTGCCATGTAAATACACTGACAGAAAAAAATAGCAACAGCAAAAAATAATTAATGCTGAGTAATAAAATTTCGGGAATACATTTGTTGAGGTAACATATTTAAGTGATTAACATTGCAAGATCACAGGTTAATGTAAGTGCAAAATAAAGCATTGAAAATGTGAAATGCTGGTACATTAATAACCAGTTTAACCACCAGAATGTTGAATGCAAGCAAACAGCGGTACAGGCATTGTGTTGTACAGATTCCATATGTCGGTTTGTGCGATGGAGTTCCATGCCTGTTGCACTTGGTTGGACAAGACAGGGACGGTTAAAGCTGTTTGTGGATGACACTGAAGTGGTTGTCCAGTGATGTCCCATATGTGTTACATTGAAGACAGATCTGATGTTTGAGTAGGCCAAGGTAACGTGTTGATACTCTGTGGAGCATGTTGATTTACAGCAGTAGTATGTGGGCGAATGTTGTCCCATTAGAAAAACTTCCTGGAATGCTGTTAATGAATGGCAGCACAACAGGTCAAATCACCAAATTGACATACAAATTTGCAGTCAAGGTGCTTTGGATAACCACAAGAGTGCTTCTGCTGTCACATGAAATTGCTCCCCAGACCATAACTCCAGGTGTTAGTCCAGTTTGTCTAGCAAGTAGACAGTGTAGTTGCAAGCCCTCAACTGACCTCATTCTAAACAACACAAAAAAATCACTGGCACTGAGACAGAACCAGCTTACTTCAGAAAACACAACAGACCTCCACCCTGCCCTCCAATGAGCTCTTGCTTGACACCACTGAAGTCACAAATGGTAGTGGTTTAGGCTCAGTGGAATCCATGCCACAGGGCCTTGAAGTAAACGATGTGTAACAGTTTGCTGTGTCACTGTAGTGCGAACTGCTACCCAGATTGCTGCTGGAGATGCAGTATGATGTGGAAGAAAGGGAAGGAATGAATGATACCAGCTGCATCGGGACTTTAAGCGGAATCAGCAGCGGCAAGTGAAAATGTGTGCTGGACTGGGACTCAAACCCAGGATCTCCTGCTTAGTAGGCAGTTACGTTAACAATTGCGCCACCAGGACACAATGTGTATCACAGATTTGTGGACTGTCTTGGCACACTCTCTGGCCAGCAAGCATTCCTATCGAGCACCATCTACCTGCAATCGCTGTTCAAGTCTTCCATGGTCACTAATTTTAGATTCCCACTAGAGGCCAAATGTAAATGTGCATATGCACTGAAGGTTGTGGGTTCATTGCCCATCTGGGTGAATCAGTTATATGAATGTGTGGTGTCTGTTCTTTCTATGGCTGAAAACATAATACAGAGCAAACGTTAAGAATGCAAGTAATGTGTGCTCTAATTGGTGCAGATGAAAATAAAAGCCGTAATCATCTTCAGCAACACCACACACAGTGTTTCATAATCAATTCAAAATCCAGAAAGTGAGTTAACAGTTGTATCAGTGTAGTATAGGCTTCAGTGGCGAGGTATAAACTGCCAATCCAACCACTTGGTTGGATATGCATTTCCTGCAGCATCATCAGCACTATGTGACGTGTTTGGTATAACAATTGGCATCCAGGCCACCGCAAGTGGAGCTATCTGCTACATAGAAACTATCACCGTCACTGTCTTAGTCAGTTGTGATATCTCAGAAGTCAGAAAATCAATTTCCATGTTTTGTATCTTTGTTTTTAAAGTGTGCTATACAGTTCATTACATCACTTACAGTTTAATTCTTCTGTCAGAAACAAAAATATATTGAAGGAATGTGTTCACTAAGCACTATCAAAGATTAATTTATTACATTACCCAGGACATCACCAGCTTATAGGACCGTGTGCCATAACAAGTGAATTCAACTTACGTTGCATGTATGTGGGCAGACAACCTGATCACAAACAATTGCAGCATATAGTTATATGGTAAAATTAAAAATTCATTGTCACTTTCTAACTGTGGTAATGGTTTTTTTCTAACTTTCTTCCAGATGTTCACTTGGAGCTTGAGCAGAAATTAGCCGATTATATGCTAATGGAAGATGCTGTTGTGTATTCGTATGGATTTTCAACTGCTGCGAGTGCAATACCTGCTTATTCCAAACGTGGTGATATAATTTTTGTGTGAGTTGTACGAAGAGATTGTAATGTGTTTAGATAGATTGGCCAGAACTAGTTTATGCTTTCGACACTTTTGGGTAGTGCCTGCATTATTTGGCAAATGTTGACAACTTTGCCAACATGTATAGTTGGTGCAGATAGGGGAAATATCTTTTTCTGGCATGCTCTACAGTTGAATTACGAGGGGTAGCCATAAAATTTACTTCCTGCAAATAATTTCACTTTCATGTGTTCACACAACAGAACACACTGTGGTAATCCAGAGGCATTATAACCAGTAGTTGCAATTACTTTGAAACATAGTCGTTGCACATACGTTGAATGAGTGAAGGTGACAACTCACCACATAACTGGAACATTGAGACTGTAAAAAGCGCTATTTGAGTGGGGTAACTTTGCTGTAAATGAATAATTTTTTTTTTTTTTGAAAATCAAAAATAATTTTTTTATTCTTAAAGAAAGAAAGAAGAAGAAAACAGAGCTCATAGTTGAACATTGAGTGGTTGAGTAGTCATTAGGCACATAAACAAGACTGAAGTGTTACTAACCTTTCAGGCCCAGTTGAGCAGTGTTAGTACAATTAGGACACCAATACATCAACATTCTCAGTCTTGTTTATATGTCTGTCAACAGATCAGTGCCTCATATATAGGGTGTGTTCAGAAAATAAAAGGAAATTTTGTTTTTTGGGAAGAATTTTATGTAGTCATCTACATCAATGTTGTTGGTGATAGTTGTTGTCATAGTTGTTGTTGTCTTCACCATTGTTGTGGTCTTCAGTCTGGTGTCTAGTTTGATGCAGATCACATCAACGTTACCTGTCAATATAGTCCCCAGTAGATATTATACATTTATGCTATTGCCTCGTCCAGTCTCTGAACCTACTGGAGCTCAGTCTTTGAGATAGCTTTTAGCTCTTTCAGCAGTGTGCTTTTAATTTTGTCTATGCTTTTAAAATAACAGACCTTCGAGGTTTTCTTGGGGTTTTTAGGAACAGAAAAAATTGCATGGGGCTATATCTGGCATATATGGAAGCTGATAACTTAATTTCTGATACTACCAAAGCACATATAACATTTTGACAGCTGAAATATCCTAAATGTCCAATACAACTAATACTTTGCAAATACATTTCATGCAAAATTACAGATACAACAAAAACAAAATTGCACAAATCGGACTAATACAACACATGAAATTACAAAATTCCTATTATTTTTTTTAGTTCTTCCATCATTTTTAAATTCCATCGAGGTCTTGCCATTATCATAGTTATATAACATTAAACCATACAAAATCATTAATACATATTGAAGTTTCAGTAAACACACATTGGCCATACTGGACCACACAGTGTACATCAAAGGACATTTCAAAGTTTTGTTTTAGTCCTTTTTTGTGCTCATGTTAGTTATATTCTCTAAGAATGGCTTCTTTTTTTATTATCAGACCAAGTAGTTTCAGTCATCTTTGGTTTTTCTACCAGGCTAGGTGTCTAGTCATGATTTTTCTACTAAGATTTATTTTGCCTGGTGTGCCATTTTGAGTTACACCTGATTCTTTCACATCTTCTTTTACTGCACAGATCCACTTTTTTTTCCTGAACTTTCAGCTCTACTGTGACTTTCATAGAATTCAGCATCCTGTTTAGTTAATCTCGTTGTTTCCATTCTGTTTATGTTCCCATAAAATTTTATCCTGTTTTTTTCATATCCAAATAAATGTTGGCATATTTCTCAGTTTTCTTATTTGCACTTAGCGTGTGTATTACTTATTCAGTATGATTTGGTCAGGAGATGTATACCTGACAGCTTGGCTAAATCAATTTTTATTCCCATGTTCAAAAAAGGAGACCTGAAAAATTGTGATAACTACTGAGGAATAAGCTTATTGAACTTGAAATATAATATTTTTTCCAACATCATGAAAAATAATTATACAGACAATATGAAACCATCCTGGGTGAGGAGGAAATTGGTTTTCGAAAAGGAAGGTCATGCTGTGATGCCTATTTTTAATTGAAAATGCTTATAGAAAAACATGGAGAGTTCAATGTAGAAACACACATTGCCTTCATTGACTTCACAAAAGTTTTGATAAAGACAATAGAAAAAAAATGTATTTCAGTTTCTGGTAGATGATCATGTTCCCCAGCAACTTATTGATAGTATATACAAAATTTACTGAACAGATTTAATCTGTGTCAAGTAAGAAGACAAATTATCAGAGTGGGGCAGACTATATGCAGGAGAATGACAGTGATGTGGCCTTTCACTACACTTTTTTTTATTATTTATATGCATAAAATCATCCAAGAGTAAAGACAAATGCCACACGGCTTCATTCAAATCAACAGAAAAACAAAGCTAGATCTCTTACTACTTTCTGCAGCTGATTTAGCTCTTGTAGGATCTTTAGATGGCGGCCTGCAGTGTTCTGTACACTATTAACAGATTTATTTCCAAGCAATACAAAATAGACATCAAAACCTAAAAAACGAAAACTATGGGCTTCTGCGGAAAATACCCAATATGAAGTAAGGTCTGTTTGAGAAAAACCAGGCATACGAAAAGAATGGGAGCCATTAATAATGTGATTAAACCTTCCATAGTCCTGGAATGCCACAAAACACACCTTTATATAAGACCTTGTAATTGGATAATAATAATAATAATAACAATATAATAAAGATTTTATTGTCTTTAGACCATTACAGCAATTGACAACATCAAATGAAGATACAATTTATAATACAGTGTGATAAGGTATTGATTACTGAAATATTTTAGCTTACATTACAATAAATGTACAGTGGGTCATCTGTTGGATTACTGCATTTTACAGTTGAAGAATTCAATGATATCATAGAACGGGTGGGGAACAAACCATTCATGCAGTCTTTCTTTGAATGTATGTTCAGGAATATCCTGTATAGCATGTGGCAGCTTATTAAATAGTTTGTGCTCTGTGACTTCGTAGCTATTTATTGATTTTGATAATCTGCGGTAAGGTGTGTATATGTGTTTGATGCTTCTTGTGTTGTAACAATGTACATTTTCTCTACGTTTCACATCTTGTAGGTTCTTCTTCGTAAAGATTAAGACATTGTATATATAGAGGTTTATTACTGTCATAATTTTTTGTTTAGTAAATAAGGGTTTGCAGTGAGCCTTATGTGAAGAATTTGTAATTATCCTAATGGCTTTCTTGTGCAATAATAGGATGTCATGTATATGACTACAGTTACCCCACAAGATAATGCCATAGGATATTATACTTTGGCAAAATGCAAAATAAGATGATCTTATGTATGTTTCAGGTACACAATTTCTGAGTTGTCTTAATAAATAAATTACTCTAGATAGCTTACTACTAATATAGTTTGATTAATGGAAAATCTCATATAAGATATGAAACAAATACTAACAAAGAGATAGAGGGGCTGGCCAGTACTTACCTCAGCTCAGTACAGCCGATAGATACATATAAAACAGAACTGAAAATTTTCAGTTCTGTTTTATGTGTATCTATCGGCTGTACTGAGCTGAGGTAAGTACTGGCCAGCCCCTCTATCTCTTTGTTAGTACTAATATAGTTTACATGTTGGCCCCAGGATAACTTTTCGTCTAAATAAACTCCCAGGAATTTAACAGAACTAGTGTCATCAGATAGTGGCTTGTCTCTTAGATTGAAGATTATCTGCTGAGTTTTATTTTCATTTAGCAGGAAACTGTTTGCTCTGAACCAGTTTGCTACGTGAGTGAGTGTATTTTCAGCACAGGTTTTAAGATCATTAAGGGGCTCCGGAAAGGCTCAAAATCATGAAAAGTTCAATTTTTACTTTTTTGCGTTTTCTGAATCTGCAGACTATTACCTTTTAATAGATATATAATTTATTCAATTCCGAAGACTACAACTATTTTTAAATTTTTTTTGAAATGTGTTCTACATGGGCGTGACCCACTGTGGCGCTGTTAAACTGCTGTCAAATGGTGTTATTATTAACGTCTGTGTTCATCAGGTACATTTTAGTGATGTGAGATAAAGTATGTGTTGTGGCTAACCTGTGATGGTTCAATATATATCGCTGGTGTGATTGTCGATTGTTTCATGTTTATTTACTCTGTCGTTATCTCGAAAATATTCGTAATTAATTCTGTTTCTTGAGTCTCTGTTTTGTTGAAGTATAATAATGAGTAAAAGTAAAGTTATTAGAAATCCTCTGAAGGCTTTTAAGAAAAGGAGAAATGTTGGAAAGCCAAAGGTATGTGTTATTACTGTAAACAGTAAAGACGATAACCAAGTGAGTGAACCTAACCTCTCAAGTACACATGCCCATAGCAGTCAAAGTGGGAAAGAAAATACTTCACAGAAGAAGCTTGGTTCAATGAGTGAAAACTATGAATGTTTTATGGGCGAATCGGATGTGAATGAAATATTTGATATGTCGGTTCTCAAAGGAATTTTTTCAAACTGTGTAAGATGTATTCATTGTAGTGAGGTTGGTCTGGAACTCTCCATAATAAAGCACTAGGACTTGCTAATGAAATACAACTGAAATGTGATAAGTGTTCATACATGATCACCTTTTGGAACAGTGTTGCAGTAACTGCAACTGAAGAAAATGGTAGCAAAATCTACGAACATAACAACGAGCGATGCTTGCTTTAGACAAGGAACGCCTTCGGGCTGCAGACAGGGCTGTAAAGAGTCTAGAAATACAAGCAAGAGTAAACAGGAGGAGGAACAAGAGGAAGGTGGAGGAGGAGTTTGCAGAGGATGAAGATAATCCATCCTATGGACCTGGAATGCACTAAAAAGTTAATCCAATCTTTGTCGCTCGATTCCTAAAACTTTTATTTTCTCATGCTAATTACATGTTTTCTAAGGATCTTCCAAACATATTTGTTTCAAACTTTCAGTAAATGTTACACAGTACCTTCTGCATAATTTAACACAGCCTTTTTCCAAAAAACTGTATATTTTTGAATATATAAATAAAAAATTGCAAAAAAATGTTGCGAGTTTTCATTACAATTGAAAAAAAATCATCTTTAATAACTGAACTAAAATTTTGTGAAATCCCTGTGTTAAGTTGTAGCCCATATTCCAATAAATAATCTGTAAAATGTTCAACTTCCTACCTCAAATACTTTGCGAGGAAAGATGTAATTTATAAGCGTTATTTTAACATTGCAAGTATAGGGCGTTCCGGAGCCCCTTAAGATTGTTACTGCTATGAAGAAAAGTCGTATCATCTGCATACAATACAGTGGTATCATCTGCATACAATACAGTGGTGGATCTAATAAACGAGGGGAGGTCATTGATCATTATCAGAAACAGGAAGGGGCCCAGTACAAATCCCTGAGGCACACCTACTTTAACATTTTCTATGTTTGACATTTACTTACCAACACAAACTACCTGTTTACAGTTGTTGAGATAAGCTTTTAATAGTCTGAGACTGTTTCCTTTGATACCGTAGAATTCTAGTTTCTCTAGTAGTGGCGTGTGCTCAACACACTCGAAGGCCTTGCTTAGGTCACAGAATGAGACCTGAGCAAAGCCTTTGTTCTCAAAAACTTTGAGGATGTAACTGACTACCGTGTCGATTGCATCAATGGTCGACAGATTCTTCCTAAACCCGTATTGTGTAGCATTAATTATTCCTAGATACTCAAAGTGAGATGATAATTGTTGGTACATGATGCATTCTATTACCTTGGAGGACGCAGGTACTATTGAAATAGGCGTATAACTAGATGGAGAGTCTTTATCTCCCTTTTGTATACTGGGACGATCCTAGACAGTTTTAACTCATCAGGAAAACATCCCTAGTGTAAGCACTTGTTTATGCAATGGGTTAAAGGGTACAGAATGCAATCACACACATTTTTTTAGCAGGTTGCATGATATGCCATATATATCTAAGCTATCAGATGATTTCAGTTGTTTTATGACCCCTTGTACAAATTTAGGCGATACTTCAGAGAAGGTTAGCATGCTTGTATTTAGTGATTGTCTACCACAATTTTGGGAGAGTAACTCTGATGGACTAATGTCTGGTTAGATAATTGACTCTCCTATTTCTTTCACTGAATTAATAAAAAAAAACTCATTGAGTGTTTGAAGTGGGATATTAATTTTGTCTTTTTTACTATCTGTGGCAGCACTGTTAATTACTTTCCAAGCAGTTTCACATTTATTGGTGGAATTATGTATGCTGTTGGCATTGTAGGATTTTTGGCTTGCAGGATGGCTTTTTTGTATTCATTCCTGCATTCCACATAGGCTGATTTGGCGTAGTCAGACTTCATACTATTGTATATGTTGTACAGTAACAAAACTTGTTTCTTTAGATCTGTCAGCTGTTTAGTGTACCATATATTTTGCATGTTTTGAGAACTGGATTTGTGGCTGCCATCCATTATTTTGGTTTTCTTTATGGGAATACTATGGTTAAATAGGGTCAAGAATGTATTTAAAAATCTATCAAATATTATTTTGGCTGGCAGGTCATTACTTGGTGTGTAGTGTCCATTGATACTACAATGGCCAAACCAGATAGATAAAAACTCCAACACACACACACACACACACACACACACACACACACACAGTGATTTAACTTTTACAAGTTTTCAGAGACAGTGGCTCCTTCTTCTGGAAGAAGAGTTGAAGAGGAAGGAAGAGGGGTGAAGGAAAAGGACTGGATTGGTTTAGGGAAAAGGGTACAGTTCGGGAAAGTCATACAGAACCCCGTATCAGGGGGGACTTACCAGATAGTTTGAGAAGGAAAGACCTTATTAGCAGGACACCTGGACAATAAAGGCTAAAGATACAAAAAGATTTAACAGCCTATGAAATGAAATTCTTGAGACAGACAGCTGAGTATACCAAATGTAATCACAAAAGGAATGAAGATTTGTTGAAGGAACCCATCACACATTATATTCTGAACTATTAAAACAACTGGAGAAAACATCTACATCTAATGAGCTCAAGGAAGATCCCAAAATCCATGTTACACTACACCCCAATGGTGTGAGATTGCTACATTGACCACTGAAAAGATGGATGGAGAAATAACTTCTCGATGACGCCATAAGAGTCAAGAAGCTTAATGACGATGACGATGATTACGATTACAGGTGATTTGTCCTGATTACTAAAAGGATCGTTTCAGCCCCATAAAATAGGCACTCTGGTTTATAACTGCAAAACTCTTGTTTTAGTTTAATTATTGTGTTTTTATTGCCAGATTCCATCAACATACATCATTGTTCCTATATCCTGTATTTCATAATATTTAAGTAATAAATTAGAAAGAAGTAGCATTATGTTTTAAGTTTTTCCAGTCATTTGCATTTTAAATGTTCTGTTTCTGATTATAAAACTCCTGAAAGCATGATTCTTTCTATCCTATTACTATTAGTTATACCAGGAAGGAAAGGTTCAGACATAAAATCCGAGTTGATGAATTAACTCTGTGAACTGTGGTGAAATGGAAGGTGAATTACTTTTTATCTTGTTCACTAAAATTTATGACATGGTCATTTAAAGAGTAGAGCAAGACGTATCTACACTACATGCTCTGTTTTACACATTTTTGCAACAAGTTCAACGTTGTATATAAGATTCACTCATTGCAGCTGCCAGAACATATTAAATGTTTTGGAGGCAATGTGATGAATTTGTAGGTGGAATTAAAGAACTTTCAATTGGGTAACTCTTCCAAGTCATTGAAGAATATCTTAACATAAACACTAAAAATGAATGTTTCAAGTTATGGTAGAATTAATATTAGCACTCACTTGAGAAAAGTGTAAAATTATGAGACAGAATGGCTGTCCAGTAATTACAGTTTGTAGGTGACATGTCGAAACTATTGATATGCACATTAAATAAAGAAATAAGCATGTTGTTGGAAAAAGTATGACTTTCCATGAACATACGTATATGTGTGTGTTTGTTTTCATTTTGCCAAAATCTAAGAAGAGCAGCTACTTCTTATACCTTTCTTGAATGTTTAATTTTGATTGCTATTTTCTAAAAGCACACTTAGCTATGTGTCACTAATGTCACTCATTACACATTATAATTTCAGGGATGAATGTGTGAATTTCGCTATTCAGAAAGGACTTGATGCATCTCGAAGTACAATACAGTTCTTTAAACACAATGATGTTGAGCACTTGGAACAGCTTTTGAGAGCTCAGTATGAAGAAGACATAAAGGTATGAATATATATTACTCCTCATATTATTGTTTTGTACTAATTTTGTTCTGTTGGAATGCCAGGGGATTATTTCTGTCAATTTTCTAATGTGTACAATAATAGAAAACCCTTATGGAATAAAACATGAGTCAAGACTACCACTCACTGTATAGATGAATTGTTGAGAAAGAGGCAAGAACAACAATTCGTTCAGCAGAAACTAATGATTAAGGCCATTGTTTGCAATAAGAAGAAAGTCCAAGCTTGAGTCCTAGTCCGGCTGTTTGCAGGGAAGGCCTTCAGACTGCTTTTTTTAAATTTGTATTGGTTGGTTGGTATGTCATTCTAATTTTTGTGTTTAATGCAAATAGCACTGCTATTCTTTCAATGTGCTACTGATTGTGTACTATGTTTATCATTAAACAAGTAGAATGGAGATACCTCCAAAGAAAGTATCTTAAAATTGTTCTTAAGTACTGCCAAGGACAGGAACAGAAAGGCCGTGATATCCTATTATAAAGAAGTGAGAAAACTGTGCAGATTATTTCAAGGCACTGTGAGAAGGCCAGAAATAATGGAACATATTAGGACATTGGACAAACACAATACCAGAATTCCCGCCAACCAACTTTAATCTGCGTACACTTGAAGGAACGTAACTAAGACACTTAGCGACTTAGTAATCAGTATAGCCACACAAAACCAAGGAGTCAATTAAGGCACATTTTGAAAATGAGGTATAAATTTTTCCTATAAATTTTAGAGTGACAGAGAGCCCAGTGCACCAGTTTATATAAGGCTGTTTTTCACACAGCGCAGTGCTTGCTGCACCATCTGTGTTGATGCGAGGCAGCCTCTTTAGGCCAGCCATGGAGGCACGCGCTGTTTAATTATGCGCTCTCCTTCCCCTGTTGGGGGATAAATGTTCATCATGCAGATGTCTATGTATTCATCGGAAGAGGACGACTGCTGGGGCAGGTGTCGTGCCATCAGCCATCATAAGAGAAAACAGTCTGAAATGACACTGGTGTGGACAGGTCCCCACGAGAGATTGTAAGGGAACACCAGCGACGGAGGCATCATATCCATGTCCATATCCAGGCAGGCACTCGTTGACAGGGGCAGCAGAGAAGACAAAGGCAGCAACTGCAGTATCGACAGGAGCTGCAGAGAAGTTTGGAAAATACGGACCATCTGAACTGCATCATCATTGGACTGAGTATGAAATGGAGAGGCCATAATGTGCCAAATGCCACTCCTTGTACAAAAATATTCAAAATTCTGAGACACAAATTACAGGCTATTGTCCAGTGCAAGAGTAAATTGTAATCTTTGTGAGGGCCGTGACCTCAGTTGCCGTGGATGTGGACAAGCAATGAAACATGTAAGGAAATTTTGAGAAAGTGTCACTGCAACAAGCCAAAAGGAGTTAAGGAAGGGACCAGCAAAAGGGCATGAATACACTTCCAGGGGCACTGGGGATGGGGGCGGGGGAGGGGGGGGGGGGGGGAGGTGGTCATGGAGAAAGAGAGGGGAAAGGTGCTGCTTGATGGGTAGCACACTGTAGGCAGGCTGACACAACACTCATGAACTAATTGTCAATAACCATCCAAAACCCATGGCAGCAGGCCAGCAATTTTGTACGAGAAACACTCCAGTGGTTTAGGTGGAGACGATGCATGACATCCTGGCACAATGCGGACAGGGTCAGAACCCTGGGTGCCTACTCTTCAGTAGCCAAAAGTAAGACACCGGACCGATGACCGTAGCAGTCTGGTCCCTTTAATACCACAAACCAACCAAGTAAGACACCATCAAGAATGGAGAGCATTATAACTACTCAAGAGATCCAACACCTGACCCAGCAGTTCATCTATGAGGCATGTTTTTTAAGTAAGTACCATTTTGAAATTAAAAAAAGACTTGCTAAGATATCTTAATAATTTTATTTTTACATGAAAGCCTGTACCTTAATCTACTTTTCTACATAATTTCCATCAATATTGAGGCACTTAACATAACGTTGTATCAGTTTTTGAATACTCTCCTCATAGAAGTCTGCCGCCTGACTTGTTAACCACTGCATCACCACTGTTTTGATTTTGTCATCGTCTTGAAGATGCTGACCGCCCAGATGTTTCTTAAGTGCAAAAACAGATGGTAGTCACTGGGCACAAGATTGGGGCTGTATGGAGGATGATCTAGAGTTGCCCATCAAAAAGATGTGATGAGATCTTTGGTCTGATTCACCACATGCGGACGGCCATTGTCTTGCAGCAAAACAATACCCTTGCTCAACTTCCATGGACTGTTGCTTTGATTCTGGTGTGATGTAGGCCACCCATGTTTCATCGACCGTAACAATTTGGCTTAAGACGGTGATGACCGTCGTCATGGTACGTCCAGGGAAAGTCAATGCACTGTCTAAACGTTTGGTTTTGTGCACATCCGTCAACATTTTCGGTACCCAACGTGTGCACAATTTTTGGTAATTCAAGTGCTCGGTCACAATGCCATACAAAACACTACGAAAAACATTAGGAAAGTCATCTCGCAAGGAGGAAAAAGCATCTGTTTTCTCTCACCTTATTGTCCACTTCCTGCACCAAACTTTCATTAACGACCGAAGGACACCCACTCCGTTGTTCATCGTGCACATTTGTGCGGCCATGTTTAAATGCTCTCATCCACTTTCTTACCATTCCATCACTCATAATGTTTTCTCCATAAACTGCACAGATCTCAGATGAATATCTATCGCTTTTAGGCCTTTAGCACTAAGAAATCTTATAACTGCCCGTACTTCACAGTCGGCGGGACTCACGATTATCGGAGGCATCTTAAACACTCATTACACAATGTAAACAAGGAAAATCAGACTGTAATGGTGTCAGTACGTAGATTAAGGTACAGGCTTTCGTGTAAAAATAAAATTATTGAGATATCTTAGCACATCTTTTTTTAATTTCAAAATGGTACTTACTTAAAAAAAAACATGCCTTGTAGTCAGCTGTGGTGGATAAGTTGAACAACCTGACTTAAGACAGGATCAGTCGCGACAGCTGCCAAAATCTGACATCTGGTAATGGGAAAACCATTCTTGGCATTGCGGGTGTCAACGTCTAAATGAAACCACAGCAATGCACCTTGATCAAATGCTGGATTGGGTCCAGCCGGCAATCGAGAAAGAGCATCCACATTAGCGTGTTGTGCTATGGAGTGAAAATGTAGTTATAGTGCAACAAAAACAGAGCCCAGCATTGCAAGTGATGGGTCATTTTGTCCAGAACAGATGCCGAAGAATGGAACAGAGAAACCAGAAGTTTATGATTAGTAATTGAATTTAGAACCTATAGGAAAACATGAAATTTTTTTAGTGTGCACACAACAGCAAGGGCTTCTTTTTCTATCTGTGAGTAGTGCTGTTGCAACTTATTCAGGGTTTTGGAAGATGGAGCGTTTGGAACTG
This sequence comes from Schistocerca americana, assembly GCF_021461395.2. Classification (NCBI taxonomy): domain Eukaryota; kingdom Metazoa; phylum Arthropoda; class Insecta; order Orthoptera; family Acrididae; genus Schistocerca; species Schistocerca americana. The sequence goes on along the minus strand of NC_060122.1, from coordinate 743,074,898 downwards.
TCCACTTTTTGTGCACAAATACAGTCCCAGGGCCATACTGGGAGGTGTCTGCAGCCGAAACGAGATATTGGCTGGTTGGGAGGTAACCAGACAAGGTGCCAAGTGTAATTTTGACTTCAACAGGGTAAAGGCACAATCACAGTTGGGCAGCCAGTGAAAACCAACACCTTTATGTAAGAGAGCATGAAAGGGCTGAGCCACTGTGGCCACATCAGGAAAAAATTTATGGTAGTACACAATCTTTCTGAGAAAGGCCTGCAAGTCTTTGACATTGGTAGAATGCAGCAGCAAAGCCACAGTGGTGTCAGCATGATGGCGTCAGTGCGTTACACCAGCGTACAAGACTTCAAAATTGAGATAGACAGTAGAGGGTGAAAAAATTGTAATCTGTCAAAGTTACATTTCAACGCGACGGCCTGCAGCACTGTGAACAAGGCACAAAGGTTCTGCAAGTGTTCATCTGTTGAGTTACTGAAGACCACAATATCAACCAGTTAGTTAATGTACCCTGCCACGGAGGCAGTGAATTGCCCCAAAACTCATTGGAAAATAGCAGGGGTGCTAGCTGCACTGAATGGCAGGTGCTGGTATTGCTATAACCCGAAGAAGGTATGCACTATGAGGCCATGTTTGGAATCATCATCCAGATGCAATTGTAAGTAGGCTTTTGACAAGTCTATTTTGGAAAAATATTGGCTCCAGGAGAGTCATGCTAAGAATTCTTCCTGACAGGATAAGGGATAGATATCAGTTACAGACTGTAAATTTACAGGCTTTTTAAAATCACCACAGAGCCAAAGGCTGTCATTAGGTTTTGTGACAATTACCAATGGAGCAGACCATTCACTAGAGGAGACAGCTATGACAGTTGTTGGTACAGAACTTGATCCCATACCAGATGTATTTTGTCAGAAAGAGAATCCAAAAATTCTGAAGACAACTAACCCAAATGGTTTTCAGTTTTGGGATTATCCACCACTAGAAATGTCAAAAGGTTGAACAAGCGCTTTATATGCTACAGGAGTAGAAAACTGTCCCAATATGGGTATTTGTTGTTTGTTATAACTCATCAGCCAATGAGAGATAGGGGACAATGCCTGTGATCCAAGATCCACACGGGTTTGAGAATGTAACAAAGTCACTACTGCACCTCTGTCTACTTGCATTTTTTAACATCTTGTTTATAACACATACTTTAATATAAAGTTTTGTTTCAGGCTGCCATCATGTGGGAAACATTGTTCACATCCATGTTCATCTCTGATAGAGGAGGTTGAGGGCTGCACACAGAAGCAATATGTCCCTTCCTTTTCACAACAATTGCATGTCACCCAACGCTTTGGGCACACAGCCCACTCATGTTGAACAAAACAATAAGGCGATGATGTGAGAAGAGTACATATTTACCATTGTGACACTGACTGCTGTTGCTGTTTAGCACGGCACTGCCCCCATGCATCATGGCATGGCCAAGAAGTCATCTTCCCCCAATGTACTAACCAATGGTGGCTGAGGAGGAGAAGCAACAGCTACTTCAAACCAAGCTACTATCTGATTTTCTGCTTCCCTAGACACTTCGAAAGATTGGGTAGTGTTCAAAACCTCTGTGAGAGACGGGTTTTCACATTGTAAAGCGTGTTCACGAACTTCTGTATCAGGGGCTAAGCATATTACAACATTACGAACCATAAAATCAGCATATGAGGCCCAATGACCTTTAGTAATAGACTGGAAGATGGCTAAGCCTTTGATGTTCCCCTGCACAAACTGTACGACTGCAGCTGCTTTTTACAGTGGCAGAACTCATCACGAGCAGCAATATCATGAGTAAGTTTGCATTAATACATAGAGAGCAACTGACACATTTCATAAATGGAGAGATTGAAAGGTTCCTGAAGAGGAGCTAGCTGACACAAAAGGTGATGAACACATGGAGAAATCCATTACATAAAGAAAGTCTTACACACATTGGGGTCGGCAATGCCAAAAGCTTTGAAATGTTTCCGAAGGAGTTTTTCTTATGCATCTGCAGAGTCATCATATGGTGAGAAGCAGTGAACTGTGGCATGTCAAAGATGCTGCAAAATTGTTTACTGTCACAGAGAGAGCCTGCTGCTAGTTGGTGAGAGCTTGCTGTTGTTCAACAAGAAACTGATGAATTTCTTCTGCTGACAAATTGGCCATAGTGAGCCACGAAATGAAAAAACGCGGAACAGATACCACATTCATCGTGAAAAATATCATAATGTTGCACAAACACAATATCAGAATTCCCAGCAACCAACTTTAATCCACTTCCATATGAAGAAATATACTAAGACACTGAATGTGAGGGAATTAGATTAGGAAATGAGACACTTAAAGTAGTAAAGGAGTTTTGCTATTTAGGGAGTAAAATAATTGATGATGGTTGAAGTAGAGAGGATATAAAATGTAGACTGGCAATGGCAAGGAAATCATTTCTGAAGAAGAGAAATTTGTTAACATCGAGTATAGATTTAAGTGTCAGGAAGTCGTTTCTGAAAGTATTTGTATGGAGTGTAGCCATGTATGGAAGTGAAACATGGACGATAACTAGTTTGGACAAGAAGAGAATAGAAGCCTTCGAAATGTGGTGCTACAGAAGAATGCTGAAGATAAGGTGGGTAGATCACGTAACTAATGAGGAGGTATTGAATAGGATTGGGGAGAAGAGAAGTTTGTGGCACAGCTTGACTAGAAGAAGGGATCGGTTGGTAGGACACATTTTGAGGCATCAAGGGATCACAAATTTAGCATTGGAGGGCAGCGTGGAGGGTAAAAATCGTAGAGGGAGACCAAGAGATGAATACACTAAGCAGATTCAGAAGGATGTAGGTTGCAATAGGTACTGGGAGATGAAGAAGCTTGCACAGGATAGAGTAGCATGGAGAGCTGCATCAAACCAGTCTCAGGACTGAAGACGACAACAACAACAACTGAATGCTGTTAGGAAATCAAGGAGTCAGTTATGGCACAGTGTAACAGTGAAGTGTACATTTGTTACACAAACATTAATGTGACTGAGGGCTGGGTGCCGGTTTATGTAAGGCTGTTTTGCATATGGCGCAGTGCTTGCTGCACCATCTATGCTGATGTGAGATAGCCTCTTTAGGCCAGAAGCAGAGGCTTGTGCTATTTAATTGTGCCCACGCTCACTGTGTAGGGTTACAACAGAACAGACAGAATACACTGCCATACACCAACATGTCCACATTGCCTCGGCCAACTGTTTTGTACCGGTACTGCAGTTTGACTGGTTTACATAGATGGATTCATATTTGTTACACAGCAAGTAATTCTTGTCAGCATGATGAGATTCCAGAAGTCATGATAAACCTAAGATGAGATGAATATTACAAATTGCATTTAAAAGTTGGATGTACTACTCATTCTACCCCCCCCCCCCCCTCCCCGCCCCACTTTCCCCACTGCGGAATGCATTATTGTGCTTTGATAGTATCATTGAAATCTTTCCAGAGCCTCTTTCTATAGATTCCTGGTAAGCATCCATTGATCTTATCTTGCATGCACACCAGTATTTAGAGAATTGAACTCCCATGTATAAAAGAGCTACAAATCTCTGATTCTTTACAAAGAAGTTAATGTGTAACATATTTGGTGTTAAGTGTGTAAGTGAGTAGTAGTTTGGAAAAGGTTTTAAATTACATTTAAAGTTTGTTGGAACACAATAAGTGCTCTCATTATGAAACACTGGATGAATATATTCTGGGTAATATGTGCTCTGCTTTAAGCAAAACATAGTTTTCACATGTATCAACATTTATGATGTCGTAACTCCTAAACCATGTATATAGCTAATTTTTCCAGCACATGTAGTGATATATGTGGATACTGTGCAAAATTTGTTGTGAACAGAGTTAGTAGTAAAGAAGTAATAAATTAAAACATGGTACCTGATGCTGCAGTTTCATTGTTTGAACAGCAAACATGCAGTAAGCAATAATTTTTTTTTTTTCCTTTTGTTATTTTATGGGGGGGTGTCAGCAAGAAAAATCTTAGAAAAGGTTTGAACTTATGTGTTGGAGATTGCTAAGTCCCCTCATTCCCAAATACTGGCGGAATGCAGTCTGGGTAATTTACATGCCGTGAGTTATACAGCCTCAAGCCCTATACACAGTTCCTAACTTAAATACTTTACTTTCTGTGTTAAACCTATAACGTAAGATTATAATTCTTAATGAGTAGATTATGACAGCTTTTTATATTTGGGCAACAATTACATGAAATATTGAAAAGCAAAATTTTGTTTCACCTGGAAGCTATTAGATAGGCAGTGTGCAGCTAGAAGAACTGGGTTAGCCGTTTAGTAATATAGATTGTGTAATAGTAAATTTATGACTCTAATGTATCAAATTTCTTTTTTTCCAGAATCCAAAAAAAGCGAAGAGAACTAGAAAGTTTTTAGTAATTGAAGGAATATATTTAACTCAGGGCGATATATGTCCCCTGCCTGAGCTAATAGAAGTTTGCAAAAGATACAAATTACGAATTTTCATAGACGAAAGTGTTTCTTTTGGCACACTTGGTGCACATGGGAGAGGGGTTACGGAATACTATGGAGTTGATGTGAGTATTGTTTTGCAAGTTATAAATTATAACTTATAACTAATGAGTATCTTTTGTCTATGATTTGTCCTGTATATCTTAGACTTGCATGGTGAAAATGTCCAAAAGCGGCTTGCATGTGTACTTCACTTTCTCACAGTTTCCATACTGGAGAAATCTGTGAAACTGTTACCAGTGTGGTCAAATTCTTAAGTGCGAGAGCCCTACTAATTCTTTTGTCCACATCAGTTATTACATAAAGTACATGTTTTTGCCAGTTCTATCTAACACACCCATTGTGAAGAAACCTTCAAAATGCACCTCAAGTAATAAAAAGAAATTTGCACTATATCAAACAAACACAGTTATAAGCAAGGAACTTCTTGGAAACTATGAAATAGTCTTCAAAAATCTTGCAAGGTTACTCAAAAATTTTAATTGGTTTATTGTGAATTTCTTAACTTTTTCTTATGGCTTGTTTTGGGATTATCGCATCATCTGATTTTCAGTCCAATGTAGATTTCTCAGCAGTTAAAAATAATGGCATGATGTAATCATTCATGAAACTTTCACTATGTCGTGACAAATACAGGGTGTTCATAAGTAAAGTTCCAGTTTCAAAACACTAGGGAAAAAATGCCAATAGATGGCACTGTGAGGACCAGAATATCCACATCAACAAATGTGCAGCAGTTCCTCATTTTGCGTCCGAGATGCCCAGCATGGCTGTCTCCGTGAAGGATCGCGCTGTTGGTAAAGCTCTTTTACAAGAAGAGTGACTGTGTGCCAGTAACTCTGCAGGAGTTCTAGACACTCAAAGGGTATGAAAAAACGCATTGGTCTGATGTCTGCTAAGAGCCAGGAGAAAATCATTGCAAAGTTTGTAAAGACAGGTTCTTTTGAAGTGGAATTGGCAGAGGGTAAACACCATGAGAGTGTTTTGCACACCAGCATCATTTCAACCCTTCAACAGGATGGAGGATGTGTTGGTAGGGTCATTTTTATGCAAGATGGCGCACCTCTGCACTTTGCACAGTGATTGAAGGAGCTGCTGCAGAGGTATTTCAGAAATACTAGAATTATCAGTTATCATTTCTCTACAGCCTGGCCATCCAGATCACCTGATCTGAATCCATGTGATTTCTGGCTGTGGGGTTATCAGATAGATATTGTGTTCAGTGCTCCAGTTAAAACTGAAGGAATGCATTCCATGATGCATTCTGAATGTGACCCCATGAGTCCCTCCCATCTATTGTGAAACATGTTATTTCTCAATTTCAACTAGTGCAGAAAATGGTGGACAACATATTGAACATGTCTTGCACCATCTCACAATAATTACAAACCAACATCATTTTGCTGTTTATGCAGTTTTTGGCCCCAGCACAATTAGAAACAATTGTCATTTTGTTTTGTTCTTTTTTATGTGGTTTTTGGCCTCAGGTCAGTTAAAAACTAATTTTTCCCATCCAATGTGGTATGACCTTACCATGGCAGATTGGCTTACCTATCTAGTAATGCACAACTGTTGACTGCCAGACTTGTGCGGTAGTGCACATTGAACAGTATAGATGGTATTGTGATTTATGTGTCATTTGAAGTCGACCTCATTTGTATTAAGTCTCTTACAGCACCATCTATTGCTAAAAATTTCTTTACATGGTTTTGTTCCATGTTGTTTTGCCCGACATCAATAATGCACCCATCAAATACATCTGATTCTGAGCAGTGGTTCTCTTTTTACAGCCTTTTTGAAACTGGAGCTTTAATTATGGTCCTCCTGTATATCCACGGATTCTAGTGTACTCCTGTGAGACAGTTACAAACTTGACATCTTCACTACAGTGGATATAATTTCCTTTGCAAGAAGCAACACCATCAAAACATGAGTATTAAACATTGATTAATAAAGCAGCACATCTTAACAGAGCGATATAGAGATTGAGATTCGAGATGGAAGTTCAGGAGTCCTATTGATTCCCCTTCTTTGTACGTAGCAGAACATGAAAAGCATATCAAGGTTGGTAGAGTACCTTAGGCTATGACTGTTAAGCCTTGTAGGGGCTCATAAGAGCCCTACCACGTAGAACCCAAAGCTCCAAACCCCTGTCACACAAAGCTGAGTTCATGTCAAGGTGTAGCTTTAGCTACTAGCTGTTTTTCCAAATGATCTAAATTCTGTAATATGTTATTGGAAAATATATTTTAATCTATCTTTTGGCATGGCTCCAGCTCAGGGCTTCTAACTGTGAGCGACTCCTGCTTTTATATACCAGTACTTACCTACTTCAACACACATGGTAACGCTACTAGTCCACAGAAAGTTGTTGATAAAGTTGCAAGTTGTTATACGCTGTCCATCATTTAGAAATCAATAGAACATCCATCCTTAGGCTGAAAATGTGAACAATTTGTAGGCATTTTGTAAGTAGACTAACACTGATACATCAGAAAAGCATTAAACTGAACAATAATATGGCAATGTAAGGTGCTTGAGGGAATATACATAATAGAAGGAGTGAAGCTAACAACTCACCAAATATTTGAGACGTTGAGTCATCAGTAGACACTTAAAAAGGTTAGGAATCTTGCTAGCTCTCAAAAAAATCTTTCTTCTGTTATACCATTACAAATTAAATTTATGCTTTATCATTTGCAGCAGAAAGGCATAAGCCATTAGATAGCATTAAGCCAGGAAATAGCATTACATCTTTGTATTAAATTATTCTTCACTCAGTTTTGCTAAACATTCTGTACTTAATAATTTATAGAAAGACATCCATGAGTCTTCTTTTGATGTATGCCCCTTCTGACAGATGAACTCATTCTAGAATAACTGTAACTGTTGTTAACCAAACATTATAATGTAGCATAAATGGGGACAACAGATGATGGAAGTGACAAATACAGGATCACAAATTTAATATTATAGTTAATGCAGGTTAAAATTAACATTTGTAAAGCATAACAGCTATAATTATTTTGGGGAAAGACAACCAAATTTCTTTCCTTCAAAAAATCTGTCAATGAAGTATACAAAGAACATGATTGTTAAAAACAAGATGCATTACACTTATTTACGAATTTGGATTTTATGGTAGCATGATTTTTGTCTATGGTATGATTTGACTCATGATGATTTATGCCCTGCCTCTCCTCCACCCCGCCCTTTTCCTCATCCACAATCTTTTTCATTTATATTCAGTGTAAATGTTTTTGTGATATTTCAATTGTTGAATCAAAGATATTGAATGAAACAACAGGTTTGCGCTGTTATGATTCACTGTTCAGTTTATTTCCACAACACATTTGAAAGGTTTAAACCTCACGTCAGGGGGCCTTATTTATATTAATACGACACGAATACACTTTATCTCTCTCTCTCTCTCTCTCTCTCTCTCTCTCTCTCTCTCTGTGTGTGTGTGTGTGTGTGTGTGTGTGTGTGTGTGTGTGTGTGTGTGTGTGTGGGTGTGCGCGTGCGCGCGCACGTGCGTGCGTGCGCGTGTATTTGTTTTATGATTTTGGGGTAATCAAAGTTAACTTTTACTCTCGAGTTTTTGCCACACACCTTTCAGTTGTAACATCTTTTCCAGAATTGTTCACCACAGTGCTATTTCTTTGAGGAGAATACTTGTCTGACAACAGCCTTGGTAGCTGAAAACTAACAAACAAGATCAATAATTACTGTAGATATAGTGTTCTCTTTCATTTTATTTGAAATACATAATAAATGAGTGATGGACGGTATATCCAGAACGAAAGTGAACATGTGTGCAACACGCTTGGAAATGGAATGAGAAGAAAAGTCCATGAGAATTGTGAGTAAGCTGTGTGATTAGGGTTAGGTGATACTAAATGATGTTGATATTGGGAGCCAAATGTGGTGTGTGTGTGTGTGTGTGTGTGTGTGTGTGTGTGTGTGTGTGTGTGTGTGTTTTTTAAGTGTGGGCGCTATTTATCTCTTTCTCTCTTCACTGTTGAAGAACAACTACTATAAATATCAGTAAAGCACCATTGTAGGTGCCCAGGCTGCTGCTGCTGAAAACTGGGTCTCAATATATTTCATAGAGTAAAAATAATAAAATCATTTATGTACCAAATTAGATTGAAATGCTGTAGAATACTACTACACATATTCAGGTTAACAAAACATGTTAAAAATTCTTGAGTTAGATATAGGTATGATAAAATAAAAGGAGGAGAAAGGAAATTTTTTAAGAAATACCTAAGAAACTTAACTCAGAAACCAAATCAAGGGACAGTCACACATTAAGTGATAAGACTTGCATTAGCTGTGAATGCAACAGATGAGAATAGAAAATTTAAGTACTGTTTACAAAAGTGACATAGGGAACAGTAAGCAAGTGAGAAAATCAGCAGATGAAAGACAAGAGAATGAAAGACTAGGAAAAGTAATGTACACTATATGATCAAAAGTATTTGGACACCCCATGTAATGCAGCATTGACCACTAGATGTCACGAGAGGCAGACGCACCAGTATAAAGGAGATGGGGAATATTGTGTTGTCATCAGATAAGCAGTAACAGCAAAGTGGTTCATTGAGAAGAGCTCAGTAACTTTGAACATGGACTGGTCATTGGATATCACTTGAGTAACAAATCCTTCAGAGACATTTTTACCCTTCTAAAGCTTCCCAAGTTGACTGTTGGTGACGCGACTGTGAAGCGGAAACATCAAGGAACAACCTCAGCTAAACCAAGACTGGGCTGATCTCATATACTGATGGATGAACATTGCGGAAGATGATTTTAAAAATCACTTGAAATTATTGGAAGGAATCACTCATGAGTTCCAAAGTGCTATCTGTAGTCCAGCTCGCACAATGACTGTGCATAATAGTTCCTAATAAGCCACAGATTTCTGTAGTCAGTGCTAAGTGGAGCAACATTTGAGGTCATGCAAAGAGTGACGCCACTGGCCAGTGGATGACTGGAAACAAGTAATTTGGAGTGATGAATCATGCTGTACCCTGTGGCAATCCAGTAGAAGGGTTTGGGTTTGACGAATGCCTGGAGAATGTTATCTGGCATAATGTGTAGTGTCAGCAGTGATGTACAGAGGAGTTCGTGTTACAGGCTAGGAGTTGGGGGGGGATTACAGTTGTAGCCAAGGTATGGTCTCCATATTACACATACAAAAATGCTAAATACAGAGGGATATGAATACATTTTACAGCATTGTGTACTGCGCAAATAGACGGACAATTCTGAGATGATGAGAGTTTATATTAGAATGACAGTGCACCGTCACAAAGCAGTATTTATATAAAAAAAAATATTTGTGGACAGTATCATTCCTGGAATGGATTGGCCTTCCCAGAGTCCTAACCTGAACCCAATGGGATGAGTTAGAACATCGACTTCGCTCCCGACCACAGCAACCAACATTTTTACCTTTTGTGGTTTTGGCTCTTGAGGAAGAATGAGCTGCTATACTTCTACAAATATTAAGACACGTAATTGAAAGTGTCCCCAGCAGAGTTCAAACTGTCATAAAGGATATTAATGTCCTCTAATACGTGTCCAAATACTTTTGATCAGATAGTGTACTGGAGATGCGCTGGTATTTAGATGTTGAAATAGAACAAACAAGTTAGAATGTAGGAAGAACAAAAAAAAAAGAAAGGATAACAAAACTTGGAAAATGCAGCAAAAAAGATTCAAAACAAAAATAAAAATGATTGAATGATGAAAAGTGAAATATTGATAGGTAAGAAACTGGTGAGAAGAACACAAAGGCTTAAATAATGGTGAGGAAATGAAGAGATTGAAGGTGGAAACAAATTGCCATCTGAAAATATAATTTCATATAATTTTACTGTGTGTCAGAATTTGTGTTGTTTAAATGTCATAGTAATCTTTGTTAGGCATCTTCATTAATAGATTATAGTGTTGACACACATTACAGTGAGTTATATCTTTCTCCTGTTACAGCTTGCAGATGTTGACCTGATAATGTGTAGCATGGAATGGACATTAGGCACAATTGGTGGATTCTGTGTAGGAACATCCTTCATTGTGGAGCATCAGCGCCTTTCTGGCTTAGGTAATGTGCTGTTTGTAAAGATACTCTTTACACTTTAAAATGTATATTTATATTCTTTATTTCAGTATAGTGGATTGGCTTATATTTCTCATCATGTATAATTTCTTGACCTAGTTTGTTAAATTATTATACAGTGGTGAGGAAAAAATACACATCTAGGTTAAATTTTTGTTTCTAACATCCTGCTGTTTGAAATGAACATCAACTACTGGATTTTTGTTATTGTGTACATATACAATAATTCCACATTCAATTATGCTTTGGGCTCTTTTTTGTGTAACAGATTCCTTTTATTTCCCCACCATACTCCTCCCTTTCACTTTTCACCTGTTCCTCAACTGTAAGAATTTCACAGTTTTCAAGTGTTAACATATGAATTGAGTTACATTGTCACTCTTGATGATTTTGTCATTCACTACACCAGAAAACTACTTCCTCACTTTCACAAATGATGGATCACTATCAGAGATGGACTCTTGCTTTCTCTTTGTGTCCAACATATGAATGGCCATTTGTGTGTGCTGCACCCATTCTGCCATTTATTTATGCTATGGGTTGGAAAGTTAATGGCATAAACATTAGGGTTTTTTCTGTACATCTAATTGCTTCAGTATATGATGAAAAAACCATTTTTATGATTCAGACTTGATACTTTCATAGTACTTTGCTAGAAGTTTCTTAATTTACTTGGAACATTACTGTCTTGAAGATTTGCTGTTAATGGTACAAACATTTCAGATATAGCAATAATAAAAATTCCTGATTGGATACAACAATGGAACAGCAACCACTCACCTACAGAGACTGATGGGTGCTTCATGGATACGTGTAACAGGAAACCGTATTCACTAGCTCTTGAGCTCTCATTTTACTTTTACCAGAAAGTATACACATTCACTCGCACAACCACACAGACACCCAAACGCACTCTATGGAGGCCACGGCAACACTGATTATTGAGAAAAATTGCTTGGGCTGTGGAATGTGTAGGAAAGGACGCACGAAGCAAGGAGGTTGTTGAATAGTTTGTCAGATGAGGGAATGGCAGATGGCACAAAACAAATGGAGTTCTGAGGGGGTAAAGAGGATATAAGAAATATAGAAAGAGGAGAGGGCGAAGGGAGCAGGCAAATGAGGGATCATGAGGGGATGCAGTATGTACTGGAGAGAGAATTTCAAACCTGAGGAGTTCACAGAAATTCGTACTAGAAAGGAATATCCAAATGGCTTGCATAATGAAGCAGCTATTAAAGTCATTTGTGTTGTGGTGCATATCATGTCTGGCAGTGGATGGTCATTTTTGCAGTTTGGCATTCGTGTGGTTAGTTCTGTCATGCCCACTTAGAATGCTGCCCAGTAATTGCAGTGTAACTGATTTATAAGATGTGATAATGTAACAACAAACACAATCAATTTTTGACAAAATAATTTAATTGGATGGATAAAAAAATCTACTCACCAAGCAGCGGCAGTGTCTCCCCTGACCTGCGGTTCTGGGTTACTTTCCCAAAATCTACCCGTTTTCCTAGACCTCTCCAGTCCTTTTCCTTCACCCTACTTCCTTCCCCTTCAACCCGTCTGCCTGAAGAGGGAGCCACTGGCTCCGAAAGCTTGCCTAATTACAACCCTCTTTTATGTGTGTCTTCTGCCTCCGCTTGGTGAGTAGATTTTTTTATCTAAATGGTTTATAACATGGCTGCTTTCACATGTGTCCCTGCCTTTTATTGGATAGGAAATTCCTGTGACTGGGATGCCATAGGAGGTGGTGTGTGTGTGTGTATGGAACTGGTCTTGCACCTGGATCATTCTCAATGAAGTGATCCGGGGGGGAGGGCGGGGAGCAGGATTGGAATAGGCATGGACAAGGATAAACAAGGCCCCAGGGGCCAATGGAATGTCTGTTACATTCCTTACAGAATTTGTGGCTGAGTTAGCCCTTCTTCTAAATTTAATGTTCTACAGATTCCTCAAACAAAAATATTTGTTATGTGAATGTAGATATTTCCACATTTGAGTTTCTTGATTTCTCATGGCTTTCACTTTCTGCATCTGAAATAACTTGCATTACAACCATGTCAATGCAGCTGGACAGAACTTTGTCGATACTGTAGTTTTTGAGTATGCTGGAATCGAAATGCTTCAACATGTATGAGACTTTCATTAACAGACAGGAAGAATTCCCTTGCTACTACCCTACATTGTCTCAAAAGTGCAACAGCTTCACATGTTTGCAACTTAACAACTTGGAGAGCTGGACACAAGTTGAGTTCTTAGCCTCCGACATAAAAGTTGTAACTCCAATAAATGGCATATATATTCTTTTGGGTTAAAGGATTGAGGTCACCAATAGGCAAAAACAAAAAGAAAGAAAATTTGCTGGCTTTTGGAATAATCCTTCTCTGCACGTGCCCCCCCCCCTTACTCCCCCCCCCCCCCCCCACACACACACCTATGCCACTACATGCTGCCAGCAGAAAGCACACTACCAGTGTTGCATTTCGACAGGTAGACTGTTTTTGGGAGGTTTCTGGCAGGTGGGGTGCATATAGGGGGAGAGAGGCGGGAGTCAGGGAAAGGGATTGGGGGTGAGTGGCTAATGGCTCAGAGGGAGGCAATTGGTTTGCAAGCTAGGAAAGTGGGAGGGCGGGTGATGCACAGTTGTCAGAGCCAGTTGTGGGCAGCACACACTGAAGATGACATGAGGATCTGACTTGGCAGGGGGTGACACAACAGAGGAAGGGGGAGCTGTTGGGTGGTGGATGTAGTGACTGTGTGTTAATGGAAGTTGAGGCCAGGACAATTATGGGAGTGAAGTGCATGTTGCAAAGAAACTCCCATCTGCGTAGTTCAGAGAAGTTGGTTGGGGGAGGGGGGGGGGGGAGGATCCAAATGGCCCACGTTGCGAAGTAGCCATTGGAATTGAGCTGGTTATGCTTGGCTGCAAGTTGTGCCACCAGTTGGTCAACATTGTTCTTGGCAACAGTTTGGCTAATGCCATCCATGCTGGTTGACAGCTGGTTGGTAGTCATATCAACATAAAAAGCCGTGCAGCATTTTCAGCAGAGCTGGTATGTGAGATCATTGTTTTCATAGGTTACTCGGCCATGGACAGTGTGGGATAAGCCTGTGACAAGACTGAAGTAGGAAGTGATGGGTCAATGGATTGGGCAGATATTACACCTTGATCCCTGTACCAAGATGTTGGGAGTGGGAGAGGTGTAGGCATGGACAAGCACATTGTGGAGGTTAAGGGGATTATGGAACTACACTTTAGGAGGAGTGGGAAGGATCTTAGTGCAGAGTATTGTACCGCAAGGAAGCAATGGAGGGAATGTTGTTATGGGTGGCCGATGTCCTCTTTCTACAACACAGATGCACTGGTGGATTAATACGATTCTTTATTCACATAAACTGGAACATTTATGTAACTTGAATAGAGTTCATGTTTGTGGTACAAGCTCATCGGTAATAGTCCTGTTGTAGTCACTAAGTTGGTCACTATGCACTATCGTAGCCTGTGATTAACTAAACCCCCTCTGTGAGTAATTGACAGACGCCAAACTGGAGGACTGGGTGAGTGAGGCCCTACAGTTAGCGGTGGCGACCTAAATACATGCTGTTGAGATGATGTTGATGGCGTATTAATATTGCTTATGGGAATGTCTCTGGCCTCTCTTGTGATAGGCATGCTTGATCCAGCACCTACTAATTGATCTTCGCACTTCATCTTTGCTGACTGATTTGCTGGCGACAGCTTTCACCAGCACATTGCCCCCTCCCCCCCCCCCTCCCCAACCTCTGAAATGCCGCACCATTGTCATGTAGAGAGGATGTGGATGACAATGGGGGAGAGGCAGGATGCTGGATGTAGAGATGAGCCAGGAGCCGTGACTGTGGAGGACTGCATACTCCGACCAAACCCCACCATCTGGCTTGCGAGGCAACAGGAACATCCTTCAGAAAACTGCTGCCTGGGCACAAGTCAAGGCCTGAGGGCGTGTCCTGGGGTGGGGGTGGTGATGGCAATGGTGACGATGGGTCCACATCCATCAGGTTGGCAAGCGGGGATGGCAGGGGCGAGGCCACATCATCCATACACTCCTCGTGGGATGCCCTGGTGGCATCAGCAATTGGCTGTGAAGGCTACTCGGTTCTGTAGGCCATGAATCTGGGGGAAGAAGAGTAGCAGAATCATAGGGCAGATGACACCCACGAATTTGGTTCTGGTGGTGGAGCTGCAAACCATCGGACCTGCAATCAAGTACATAAAAGAGCCAATATGTTCCTGGATCACACCTCTTTGACAGTGCCCACAGTTGCCATCAACCTTGAAAAGAACAAGATTGCACAACGCAAAGCAATACTTGCGGACCATTGGTGGCACCGGATGCTGTGGTGGGTATGTAGCAAGTGGAGCAGCATTCGATAGCGTAGCGGCGGCCATGCAGAAGTTCCGCTGCTGATGGTCTGTCTCATATGAGGGAGCGATAGGCAGTGAGAAAGAGTTGCAGTGCCTGTTCCCGTGTGTGGGAAGTGCAAAGCTTCACAATCTACTGTTTAAAAGTGTGTATGAAGCATTCTGCTGCTGCGTTGGACTGAGGGTGAAAAGGAGCACTTATAAGATGACAAATGCCATTTCGTTCACAAAACTGTTCAGAATCACGGGATGTGAACTGCAGTCCATTGTCTGACACAAGTACGTCTGGCAAACCTATGCAAAATATGGAGGACAATACTTGAATGGTGCTACGTGATGTGGTAGAAGCCGTAGGCACTGCAGATGGGTAGTTGCTGAAAGAGTCTACTACTATGTGCCGAGTGTTCCAAAATGGTCCTGCAAAGTCTATGTGTACTCGTTGCCATAGGGATTGAGTCTTAGGCCAAGCTGAGAATGTCTGTGGTGGAGTGGGTTGGTTTTCCGCACATGCACGTCACTGTGATGTCATCTGTTCGTATGGGTGTCCGTCCCTTGCCAAGTACAGTGCCGTCACACTAACTGCTTAGCGTGAACAATTCCCCAATGTCCTTGGTGGAGCAATTGAAACATATCCTTTTGTAACACTTTGGGAATAAGCACACTTGATTGCCCATTGTCATTTTCAACTAGAATCACACCCTGTTGAACTCAAAGGTTATGCCGATTTTCAAGGTATAGGCACATGACTTAGTTCTGAATACTGTTCCGTGAGTGAGGTCAAGACGTGCGAATGTAATGCAACAAAATCCTCAGATCGGGGTCCGCTTTTGTGGCCTCTGCAATTTGTCTGTAATTCAAGGGAAAAGATTACAGCAATTCAGAGCCCTGCACATCGATTTGGCAGCAAGATACGGCAGATGCATCAAAATCCGAGTCCAGACCAATTGGGAGGTTATCTGCATTGCCATGCTTTGCAGTAGGTCTGTTCACAATTTCATATTGATACTGCAAAAGCAACAAAGCCCAATGTTGCAGTTTTTGAGCAATGCATTTAGGAACCAGCTTTGACGGATGAAACAAAGACTGCAAAGGCTTGTGATCTATCACTAAAAAGAACTTGTGACTATACAAATAGTGATGGAATTTAGTCACACCATACACAATAGCGACAGCCTCTTTTTCTATTTGAGAATAATTGCACTGAGTTTGAATTAACAACTTTGAGGCAAAAACAATAGTTCTTTCTTGTGCACCAATTCTGTGCAAAAGCACAGCGTCAATTCCGTAAGAAAAAGCATCGACTTGCATAACTACTGGCTTGGCAGGGTCAAAATGCACTAAAGAATTGTCACTAAGCAAGGCATTTTTGAGTTCCTTAGTCCACACAAAAGGTACATTTTTGTGACGCAAGCGATGCAATCTGAGCAGCATTCAGTATGAACCAATTGTATTATGTCATCTTGCCTAGTACTGACTGCAGTTCAGACACATTGCAAGGAACAGGCAAGGCACGGATTGCAAGCAAATGAGATTGGAAGGGGTGCACACACTGATTGCTTATCACATGACCTAAGTACTGTAGTCCAGTTTGAAAAAAAGTCTCACTTTTTGGGGGCAACATTTGAGTCCTGCTTCCGGCAACACTCGAAAAAGGGTATGCCAATTGGCAATGTGTTCCTCTGGTGTACAACCTGAAATGACAATATCACTAAAGTAGTTTGAACAAACTGGCACTTTTACAGTCAGCTGTTACAAGTAACTTTGAAAAACGGGAGGTGTGGAAGTACTACCGAAGGGCAAATGCACAAATACTCGAACAGTCCTAAGTGTGCGTTTACAATAAACACTTTCTGTGGTTCTTCATCCAATGGAATTTGCAAGTAGGCATCACGCAAATCTATCTTAGAAAAGTTATGTCCTGTGCCAAGCCTGTCCATGAGTTCCTCAGGGCAAGGTAATGGATAAGTATCAGCTACTGTTTGTGGGTTGACTGTAGACTTGAAGTCAACACAAATGCAAATGTGACGAGGAGGCTTAGGCAACAAAAGGAGAGGACTTGCCCATTGACTGCCTTGAATGGGAGCAATTACCATTATCTTGCAATTCTTTCAATTCACTGGCTACTTTGTCTCTTAAAGCAATTGGAACAGGGCGGGCCTGGAAAAACTTAGGCTGTGCACTGTATGATAATGTAACATGCACTGAAAAGTTATTAGCTTTTCCCATTCATTCTGAAAATAGTTCAGGAAATTCTTTAAGCAAGCTAGCTACACTGTCTTTTGATTCAAAAGCAGACACTGAAAGTACATTTGTTTGTGATGCTAAGTCCAAACAAATCAAAGGCACCTAGACTGAATATGTTCTCACTGTCTCTTGATTTCAGCGCAGTAAAATTCACTGTCCTAGTGTGAGATTTGCAAGTGGCAGGCAAACTACAGTGTCCAGGCACTGGAATTTCCTGTCCATTGTAAGCAGTGGGGTTCTTGTTAGATTTAGAAAGGTGTGGTGAGCCTAACTGTTTTTACATGGCATGATTAAGCAAATTTACTGAAGCAATTGTGTCTAAATAAAAGTTCACACGACAGCCAGCAATTCACAATGAGAGAAATAGTTTGTTAGAACATCGTTGCACAGCACTAGAGCAAGGAGGCGGCACAACTTTAATCTTACTTTTGTCGGAACTTGTTGTAGGTTTTGAAAACACAGCATAAACTGTATGTGCATGAGCCTGTTGTTCCTGGGAGCAGGCAAAATTGGCGTTTTTGTTGCATTGAAAACAAACTGCTTGGACATGGCCTTTTTTTCCACCCATATAACATGTTGCGTTACTTGATGGGTGATCCTGTCTTTTATGGCGAACAGAACATCTAGGGCAAGACTTCACTAAATTCACAGGCTTGTGTACATGTCTACATGGCTGGCTGTGCAGTTGTGGCTGCTTGGGGCAGTCGCGAAAAAGGGGCAACTCGACCCGACAAATCGGGGCCTGGTCAAACTTACTGGTCACTATGGCACTAAATCCTATTGCTCAAAGATTTGCAATACTTGGGAAAGTGATGGATTAGAGTACTTAAAGATCTGCTCCTGAATTCTACTATCTGGGACATTGAATGTTATTACATCATGTATCATTAAATCATTGTAAAAGTTCCCACAACCACACTTAAATTTACGCTTCTTAGTAATGCCCATTAATTCTGTGTGCCACTGGCAGTATGTCTGTTCTGGCTTTTTATGCAAGTGAAAGAACTGATATGTAGCTGCAGCTACTTGGACTTGCTGGCCATAGTATTTAGTTAATGCAGCAATTACTTGGTCATAGACGAGTTCGTAGGGAGACGTGGTTGGGAATAGTTTTTGTATTAACGTGAACACTGGGGATCCTGCAGTCAAAAGGAGGTATTGTAACTTTACAGTACCTTGGTACACAATGAACTCGACAATGTGCTTGGGACGGAGTCAGGTATTCAGTCCATTCCTCCTCTGTATCCTTAAATTGCCAGAACGTTGGTATTTTGGTCGGTGGCACTTGTTGGTTTGAACGGTTGGTCAGTTGAGTTTGTGCAGCCTACGCAGATTGTTCAGCCGGTAGTTGTTGTAGCGTCATCAGTAAGTCAGTGATTTGTTGGTTCTGAAACTGAAAAGCTTGTGTTAGATACATCACATTGACGGTCTGCAGCTGAGACTTGGGATCAGGGGGTGGAGGGGGCAGGGAATTCATGGTTTACACAAATATGTTATATCAAAAAGCAAGCAAAGCCTCTGAAAAGAGAAATTTGATTAGTTCTGCAGCTGCCCTCCTGAAGTACATGCAAGAACTCAACAAAAAATTAGCAAATAGAAATGCTTGAACACAATCACCCCTAAAAGCTAAAACACAATAGAAGCAAGCAAAATCTTCGGCCAAGTTGGTTGTCTTCAATCGCCTCTGAATTATCCTCATTCGCCACCTTAGAGTCTTGTACCACAAGGAAGGAAGGGATAGGATGTTGTTAGAGGTAGTCAGCATCATATTTCTGCAACACAAATGCAAATGTGGATTAATACAGTTCTTTATTTACATAAACTGGAAAATTTACTTAACTTGAATAGAGTTTATGTTTGTGGTACAGAGATCATTAGTAATAGTCCCACTATAGTCAGTAAGCTGGTCACTATGCACTTTCTTAGCCTGTGACGAACTAAACCCGTTCTGGAAGTAACTTACAGATGCCACACTAGATGATTGATTGAGTGAATGAGTGAGTGAGTGAGTGAAGGATGGGTGGGTAGGTAGGTAGGTAGGTAGGTAGGTGAGGCCCTCCGGTCAGCTGCAGTGGCCTAAATACGTGCTGTCAAGAGGGCGTTGGCGAGGTTTTGCTTTTGGGTGTGTCTCTGGCCTCTCTCTCGTGATAGGTATTCTTGATCCAGTGCCTACTAATTGATCTGCGCACTTTATATTTGCCAACTGGTGTGCTGGCAACAGCTTACGCCAGCGCGCTTTAGGTGGCTGTCCCCAATTTCAAGGTATGATGAGGGATACTTTAAAGCCCTGTTTCAGTCCAGCGTGATGAGAGAGGGAGGTGGGGTGCTCCTTTGTAGCTGATTCTTGGGCTTTGAGGGGATAGGAGGTCTGTGAGGACGTGGCATGGGATACCTGAGCGTACTAGGGGGGGGGGGGGGGGGCTATTCCTGACTGTGTAGGCCTCCATGAGATCTTCAGCATACTGGGCAAGGAAGCTCTCATTACTGCAGATACACTGTCCACAGATGGTTAGGCTGTATAGGAGGAATTTTTTGGTGTGGAAGGGATGGCAGCTATCAAAATTCAGGTACTTTAGTTTTTAGTGCATTTAATTTGGATAGAGGTAGGGATGAAGCCATCAAAAAAGTGGAGGTCAATGTCCAGAAAGTTGGCATGTTGGGTTGAAGAGGACCAGGTGAAGTAGATGGGAGAGAAGATGTTGAGGCTGCAGAGGAATGAGGATAGGATGCCTTGGACCCGAGTCCAGATCATAAAGATATCACCAGTGAAACTGAACAAGACTAGCTGTTGGTAATTTTGGGAGGCTAGGAAGGTTTCCTCTAGATGGCTCATAAACAGAGTAGCATAGAGGGTTGCCATGCAGATGCCCATGGCCGTGCCATGGATTTGTTTATATACCTTCCCTTCAGAGGAAAAGTTGGTGTTAGTATAGACTTGGTAAGATGTATAATGAATGAGGTGTTGGGTTTGAAGTATGAAGGATATTAGGAGAAATAGTTGCAACAGTAAAACATCAGCTCAAGTGACTCAAGAAGCAGCTCCCCCTTGTCTGTTCTGGGGAATATATACAGTCCTTGTTTAGTTATTGTATGCTTTTTTTTAAAATAATAAATAAACTAATAAATTTTTCCCTGATGGCTTAATCAGATAGACAAATAATTGCTAGGCTGAACATAGGTGCATTTGATGTTAAATAACTCCACCGATACAGTTGTTAAAGTTTATCTAGTAAAGCTTATTATCTTTACAATTCACACCATAATTTGTAGGCCGGTGATAGCTATTACGAATAAAGTGAGTTGAAAGTAGCTTGAACTTCCAGTATAATGGCTAGTGAATTCCTGGAAAATACAGACAGTGTTTGCAGTTTAAAGTTAACCAAAGCTAAACTCCATACTAACTTGTGTGTAATAGGAGTCCAACTGACACACAATGTACTAAATCCAATTACCGATCAATAGCAGAAAATACTCACTGGTACACTGAGTTAAAATTCAGACACAGAGCAACTAATACAAAGTCCAAATAAGCTTCACACAAAATAATACAAGTGCTGCTGAACTACCAGCAGAAATAAAGCAAGAGTCCTGACTATTGCAGAAAAATTCTAAGTCCCCAATGAACTCGTGAAAAATTTCTACCACTGAAAATCTGCATGGCTGGATCACTGCTCAGATCAGCATAGATCTTTGCCTCCTCAGTCTCATTCCGAACTGTGAGAAGGAGCAAGATGGGCGTTGCCCTTTTAAGGTCTTCAGTTCTCCCCTCACACCTATGTTACTTAATGACTTTATACTTTTACCAGTCTGACAGACAACTTTTATTACATATGTGATACCAAGAATTTGAATGTGCCATTGCCTGGATACTAAAATTCTAAACGTAATTGATACCTTAAATTTAGTTTTTGCAGGAAGTAGTTTGCACAGACCTTAATGTTAAACAAATGTAAAGCCTTGTTGCAGTCCAAAAAATCAGTTCATAATATCTGTGCCATCTATTATTACAATAAGTATGAATATAGCACCACTTTCTTATAGGATTTTTCCTCCTCTTTCCATTGCAGTACTCAGAATAGCTTTAGTAGTTTTTAAATTGTGGTCAAAACTATGCACAGTAATAAACATTTAATTAAAAATCACAATAAAAATTATGAACTAAATGTTGCAAGTGGTGTGTAATTATGTCTATTGGTTCATACTTCCTTGCAAATTGTCTCTGTCTCTTGCATCAGTTGACTTGGTGGATGTTAATTAAAGTTCAGTTAAAAAGTAGCTCACAGCTTAATTAATTATGATGTAATATATGTGAGTAATTCAGTCAATGCACATTACTGAGAGCTACAATTTGGAGGGTGGATCACTTTTGTACTATAAATATTGTAAGTTATTAATCATTTACAGAATTTCAGTCGTATAAAACTTCTTAATGTTGTAGCTTCCCATATATTTTAATTACAAATCATATCTGCATACAAGCAAATTGTGTTGGTCTCCTCTTTAATTTGACATATTGTCCTCATCTCTCTCTGTCATGGTTTGCACTGCAGATGTGTGAATGCAAACAAGATAAAACAGGCACACTAGCAGAGGACCCGACATCACATCTGCTAGTTTGAATGTGACAGGAGCTCATGTGTGCAGCCACCCTCACTCAACTGCGTGGTACACGGAGTCACCTTGTGCTGGCAGGCCCCCCAGCCCTGGCCAGAGATGCGCTCACCCAGAGTATGTGTCCGAGAGCACACACAAACCGAATGCCGTTCGTGAACAAAACCAATCACCCATGCTGAGATATAGTATGTCATCTCACATAATGTTTGATTACGGCTAGGTCCCTTTAATCCAAAAGTATGTACATTCTACCAGAACTTTCCTACAACATTTTTCCTACATGGACTTCCTGCAGCATTTTGATGCTGTACACATTTAACGTGGGCTTCGCACGTTACTCCAACCTGGGATATCGATGTATGGAACATCCATGTAATTCCATGCAGGTACTTCTTCACAAGGAGATACTCTGATTGCAATATCACCGTGAAGATGTGTGGCAGCCCTCTGTACACTTTTCATATGCAAAAGGGATAAGAAAACCTCCAAACAATTTCATATTCTTAATTACTGGACCACTACATTGCTTAAAGATCGTAGCCATCATTCGTTGGCTAGGAAGACATATGGCTACACAAAAGTGATCTATGAAACTATCTCCCAATGTCATTGACATCCAAGGTGCATACACCCCAGGAGAACTGGGAAAAAACCCAGGAGGTTTTTCATCTGGGAAATACCCAGAAATTTTTTCGGATTCTGGGAGTTTCTCGTTGTTTTAGTTTTCGATTAAATTTCTGTAATTTTAACAGGTAAGAACTGATATTTTAAAAGGAATTGTACTTTAGGCCGCTACTGCAAATAATACTGCAGCAATGAAACATAAACAAGAGAAGAACACCAAAATAAAACTTCAGTTGCAAAGAACTTGTGCTATTTACAACAACAAAACATTGTACATATAAGCATCTACTGACATCAAAATATGTCAAAGGCTTTTGGACAAAGACTGTGTAATACTTCATAACAACAAACTGCTTTCGATGAGTGTGACATTACAACTAATTACATTTCTAACAGGTCGCTAGAAAATATTCCGAATGGTGGTTCGAGAAGCATTACTTTCAAAGTGAATTCCATTTTACGCTAGGTGAATTATGTTATGTGTGAGAATGTGTGATGAATTTCTTAAATCTCAGAGCATTTAACTCTTATTCAATACTTAACACTTTCAGGACTAGCCACCTACAAAAATGTCAGGCTTAGAAGCTGAGCCATTTGTGCCATTATTTAAAATTTTGCAGGCACGTTAATGTTTGATAACTTTTAGAGTACTACTCATTAAAAAAGACCAGATTCAAGTTTAATGTTTCATATTTATTTTAGTTCTTTCTTAGATTACAAACTATGCAATAATGATGGCAAAACGTGTAATCACCCTTAAAAAAAAAAAGTGTGATGTGAGTTCTTGCACAATTTCCCACGTAATTGGATTTTGTATGGAAAAGTTGAGGTGCTCAGCAGAACATTTGTTCAGCTGGTTACCCACGAAATATTTGGTGCACAGCAGTGAAATTTAAGCTGTGCTCTTGGGATCCTACCTAAACACATGCTCGGTAAAAACAGCAAAATTTTTTTGAAGATCTGTATTGTATGTGTAAAGCTTAGCTTTACTTGATGAAAAATGTTATCTAGTAGTTGTTTTTTGCAAAGCAAGAATACATATTATTGCGCCATATTTTCCTGAATTCGAAGTTCACTGCCAGGCCACTCGGAGCACTGATATGGTCTCTGTTTCCATATCGTAGTATGGACATCACAACATATATTTTGGTGTTCTGTGTATGGAAACTACTATACTTTATTTGGTGGATTTGAATTTATACTTTCATGATACCAAAATATGCTGGTGGCTGGTGTACACATTGCCACACATTAAAGGGGGGTTTGCCAGGAAAGTCTACACTGGTGTATAAACCCTTTACCATTCAAAGGATTGATACCTTTTGCAGCTCTGAGGGAAAGCATATTGTCACTTAACATGGAAAAAAATGCACTTTCACCTGGGCTATAATCTACTTTCACGCAGTAAAAAGTGCATTCACCCAGGAAAAAGTGTTTCTAAGCAGGAAATTTGGAGAAAATCCAGGAATTTTTTTTCTTTTCCGCATGTACTCCCTGACATCCATCTGTTGCAGAATCTTATAATGTTTTTTGATTTCAAACATAAGGGAGGATCCTAAACAGAATGAACTACTCCATGCTAACTAAGATGGATTGTGAAAGCATCAGTTTGTGCAAAACCCATCTTGGGCTTATATCACATGACACCCTAAAAGCTATGGGTGCAATACTTCTTGACTTCTAAAAAGCATTTTACCCATACCACGCCAGTGCTTATTAACAAAAGTGCAGGGTAGTTATAATTAATCTACTGCTACTTGAGTGTGCTCCCATGAAAAAAGAGTGAGTGTAGGATAATGAAACTTTGCGGAAACATTTTTAAGGACATGTGGAAGAGAAGTAACAAATAAATCATTGAAAGAAACACATTATAATTTCCACATTAGATGGTAACATTCGTTAAATGTGTACCATGTTTACGTTCCAGGTTGCAAACGTTGCTCCATGTGATGACCATCTGCATCCACATCATCCAAAACCCGCACTAGAGATACCATTTCACAATTGTTCGCAGCACTTTTTAATGGTGAACCCTGGAATTTTCAGCTGTTATGACACAGCTTGCGCACTGCGTAATGATTGCACATTGCATCCAGCATTCTCAGCCCTGGTAACAGTAACTTCTTCAACATTTTGTGGCACAATTGGCTGTTGGCCTCTCCAAGAGCAGTTCCCAAATGGTCAGTTTATTCGAACTTCCTAATCATGTTCTTCAACCCCAGTCTGGATAGAGGACCTCTCTGTATTCCTTTAATGTGTGGATACTCACAAAGAGCAACTGCACTATTGCTGTTGTTTTGATAAAAGACCTTTACAAGTAAAGCACTGGCCACCTTATCCAGACTGTCGGCAACTATAACGCACACTGATGCTTGAGTTTCATCTCTTTATGTCACCGTATGAGTACCAGTGCCTAATGGCAAGTTATGAGACTAAAACTACTAACAGCACAGATCCTGCAGCACAATCTGCTGAATATCATTCCTAGATAGTTGTGTATCCATAAGGTAAATATTTTCCATTATACTGGGTCAAGTAGCTAAAGTTTAATTATAACCATCATATGCAATCATAGGAGTTATCATACAGAATTAATGACTGACTTATGAATTTCTTGGTAGAAAGAGTGCAGCATTTTATCCTAAATGGAGAGTCATTGACAGGTGTAGAACTAACTACAGGCACACCTTAATTTTCATGTTGTACAGGGTGTGCGAAAAGTCTTTCCCTGATTACATAAATTGATAACTCAGGCTAGAAGTAAGATACAAATATGAAACCGGTGTCTTTACAAACTATCAAAGTTTTTTTCACACATCAGTAAACTTCCACATGAGCACCGTTGGTAGCACGTAGCACTTCTAGGCGATATTCAATTTCTGTCCACACATTAGCCAACATCACTGGATTCAACGAATGTGGTTATCTGTTGCTGCAGCCAGGAAAGGTCATATCGAGATAGGCACGGACGTCCAAACCCCAATGAGGCTTTTTTGCACCATCAGGGTGATGCTGAAGCAGCTGAGGAACAGCATACAGTTGCAACATGTCCAGATACACCGCAGATGTGATGGTAGCCTCAGCGAGGAAGAATGGCATGATAATTCGATCGTGCAATAGCGCGCACCAAACATTCACCTTTGGATTGCCTCTGGTGCACTCCATGATCTTGCCAGGGGGTTGTGAACCCCAAATGCGCACATTATGGCAATTCACTACTCCACTGACAAAAAAGGTCGCTTCATCGGAAAAGGCAATTCGTCTGAGATAACCTTCATCATCCTCAATACATGATAGCATTTCGACCGCAAAGTCATATCGACGTGTACTGTCATTCGGCAACAAGGCCTGAACGATTTGCACTTTGTATGCACGAAACAATAAACGTTTGTGTAAAATGTCATGGAGAGAGCTTTTTGGCATCTGTAATTCACGTGAGGCCCTGCCCACCGTTTTCTTCGGACTTCGCAGAAAAGACTGCCTTACAGCTTCCACCCTGTCTGCTGAGGTTCTTGGTCGACCGGGCCTTGGAAGGTCAGCAACCGATCCTGTGTTCTTGAACTTCTCATACCAGGCCATTCCTTCCAAATGTTGTCTGGAAGTGTCTCTGCACTGTGGTTGGTGATCGTGTCTCAAGCTACCACAGGACACACTGTGCCTTCTCCTGATTGGTTAACATGGCTTCTTGGGAACTGCACCTCATCCACTACTTACGCACTGCGAACCTAAAACAGAAAAAAAAACTTTTATAGTTGTAAACAATTCGACACAAGTTTCATATTTGTATCTTACTTCTAGCCTGAGTTGTCAATTTATGTAATCAGGGAAAGTCTTTTCGGACACCCTGTATATTAATGAGGTGGGGAAGAGAATATTATTAATAACCTCAGACATTTTGTAGATGATGCAGTTATCTCTAATTAAATACTTACTGAAGAAATCTGCACAAATGTTCAGAAATGCAAAACTGAGCACTTCACAAAATGAAAAAAACATAGTGTTCTATTACTACAATATCAATGAATCACATTTTTGATCTGTAAACTCATACAAATACCTCGGTGTAATAATCTGTAAGGATATAAAATGAAACGATCACTGAGACTCAGTTATAGTTAAAGCAGACAGCAGACTTCGGTTCATTGGTAACAGATTGGGAAGATACAGTCAGCCTACAATGGAGATTGCTTACTAAGCACTCATGTCACTCATTTTAGAATATTGCTCAGTTTTGTGGGATCCGTACCAAACAGGACAGATATAGTTGACGTTGACATACACTGTTAGCTGCCCCAAGCAGAAGACCTGCATTGTTGTTGCTCCACAGTTTTCACAATTTTGACTGATAATCTAATGCTGTAGTGCTCATCCTTAGCATGCCTGCGTACAAGGTGTCACAAATTCACCATGTTTTTCTGTTTTAATATCTCATGTTAGCTGTTAATAACATCAATTCTTAAAACCAATTGGTATTACTGGTTACATACCAGACCTGTAAATTAAAAGAGAATCAGGAACCTAAGTTTTAATTAAAGTTACTTCATTTACTGTTCTGTAAAATATTACACTAGCCTCAATTGATCTCACTATGTATGCTATTCTCAGGCATAGAATGAGTTAGTTGCTGTTCATAAGCAGCTGGAAATTGCCCTGGCTACTGTAAAATGACTTAAAAGCTTCTGCTAGTGGATGTGCTGGCAGGCCTACTAAGAGTCATGTACCAGATTTACCAAAAGTAAATCAAGTACTGTCCTCTACTGTGGATACTGTTCCCTTGACAGGAAGCACAAGATCTCTCACTGTTCAATTACTTGACTGTGAATAATAAGTCAAGTAGGTCTAGATGCTCTGTATAGGGGAGACAGGGACCAGGGAGAACTCATGGTATTATACGAAACTGCCTAGCTGACAATGTGGAGGTGCTATCAGGGAGAACTCATGGTATTATACGAAGCTGCCTAGCTGACAATGTGGAGGTGCTATCTTCCATTAAAACCAAAACTGAGCCACTGAGATTCACTTCACTGTTGGGAAATGTGTTGTATTCTGTGTCAAGGAGAGGCAGTGTAAAATGATAGGGGTGTATCAATCCTCGGCAGTTCAGACAAGCAACGAATAATGTTTCCCCTGAGGGAAGTGTCAGCAACGAATTGGAAGTGAACTCAGTGTATATGCCTGGAGGCCATTCCGATAGCCATTGAGGGAACATGGCGCAAACCAACAGCAGATTTTGGCACATGTTGGGACAAATGATGCCTGTCATCTGGGCTCTGTGGTCATGCTTGGGTGGTTCCAGCAAATGGCGTAAAAGGTTGAGAATATTGAGTTCAACAAAGCTCACAATCTGCAGCATTGTCTGCAGAACTGATCATGACCCAGGGTTCTGAGTCAGTTGGAAGCTACAAAGAGATTGTAGAGGTACTGTGGCAAGCTAGGCTGTGACTTCCTAGACTTGGTCCATAGATTTAACTGTAGGGACACTCTAAATGGGCCAGCTGTGTACTACATATCAGAAGCTGCTACACAGGTAGCTGACTGTGTGTTGGGTGCACACAAGGGTTTTTTAGAATAGGTAAATATCAATCCAATCCAGATAACAACAGTTGTAAGAGACCGAGAAATATCAGTGTAAGATCCAAAGAAATGTGTCCCCACCCCCAAAAGCAATAATATTAAAATCCTAATGGTTAACTGCAAAAGCATTCACAACAAAGTGCCAGTATTTGAAGTGCTCCGAAGAAGCAGTGAAACTCACATGATTCTAGTTACTGAGAGCTAGTTAAAGCCGACAATGTGAGAAGCCTTAGCTGTATATTATCAAAAGATCTCTCACAAAACCCAAAGAAATTCCGTTTGTATGTAAAGGCTGTTAGTGGGTCAAACTTGGTGTACAAACACTCGTGAGTAAAGCAAAGCTCCAGGGCCTGACACTGGACTCACATTCGGGAGGACGACGGTTCAATCCCGTGTCCGGCCATCCTGATTTGGGTTTTTCGTGATTTCCCTAAATCACTCCAGGCAAATGCCGGGATGGTTCCTCTGAAAGGGCACGGCCGACGTCCTTCCCCATCCTTCCCTAATCCGATGAGACCGATGACCATGCTGTCTGGTCTCCTTCCCCAAACAACCAACCAACCATCCAGGGCCTGATAGAAACCATGTTAAATTCTATACTGTATTTGCCATTGAGTTAGCCCCTCTTTTAACCGTAATATACAAATGATCCCTTGAACAGAAAGCTACCCAGTGGTTGGAAGAAAGCACAGGTCACACCCATCTGCAAGGCTGTAAGGAGGGCAGCAGAAGTGATCCACAAAACTACCATCCAGTATCCCTGACATCAATTTGTTGTATAATCTTAGGACATATTTTGAACTCAGACATGATGAGGTATCCCAAACAAAATGAATTCCTCCAAGCTAAATATCATGGATTCCAAAAACATCAGTCATGCGAAATGCAACTTGCATTTTTCACATATGACATTCTGAAAGCCATGGTCAAGGCTTTTAGATAGGTGCAGTGTTTCTTGACTTCCCAAAGACATTTGACTCAGTATCCCACATACATTTATTTTCAAAAGCACAAATACATGGGGTATCAAGTGAGATTTTTGACTGGAATTATGAGGAGTACATACCTTGTTATCTTAAATGCAGAGTCATCAACAGAAATAACTTCTGGTGTGCCCCAGGGAAGTGTGTTGGGACACTATCTGTTCATGTAGTGTATCAATGTCCCTGCAGACAATACTAATACGTAGTAACCCCAGACTTTTTGCAGATGATGCAGTTATCTATAATGAGGTATTGTCTGAAAAAAACTCCACAAATATTCAATCAGATGTTGATAAGCTTTCAAAGTGGTGCGGAGATTTGTAATTTGCTTTAAATTATCCTAAATATATATTTTTGCACTTCACAGAATGGAAAAACCTAATAACCAAGACTGCAATATATCAGTGTCACTGGTGTAATCGGCCAACTCATACCTCAGTGTAACAATTTGAAGGGATGTGGAACGGAATGATCACATTAGCTCAGTTGTAGGTAAAGCAAGTAGCAGCCTGCAGTTCTTTTCTAGAATACTGGAGAAATGCAATTAGTGTAGAAAGGTGATTATGTACAAAACACTTGTGTGATCCATCCTAAACTATTGGTCAAGTGTATGCAACCATACCAAATAGGACTAAGAAGGGGTGTTTAATGAGTACAAAGAACAGATTGTCATAGAAAGTCTACTTCAGAAGTTTTTTGAAGCAACATGAAGTGATGACTGTAGGAATATACAATAGCCCCCTATCACTTCCGTAGGGGTAGCAAAGACAAAATTTGGCTAATAGCAGCATGCAGTGTGTTGTTTAAGCAATCATTCTTCCTTCTCTTCATACATGAATGGAACAAGAAAAAGCCGTAAGTATTGGAACAATGGGAAGTACCCTCTGTCATGCACTTCTTTGTGTTTTGCAGAGTTATGTATAGATGTAGATACAAAGAGGGGCAACACAAATGGTCATGGTCTTGTTTGATCTTTGAGACAATATCATGAAGTTGCTGAAAAACTGTATCTGGCAGATGGTTGAAGATAGAGTAGGTATCATACAGTGCTAAAACATACTTCCATTGTGTGCAGAATGAGTGAAGAGAATTAGTCACATTGGCTAAGAGACTCTAAGGGGTTGTTCAGCTGCCTGATCAAAATCATTTTCTTCCTCCACATACAAAATGCTTTCTTTCCACAGGTCATAGAAGTGGTACACCATCTAAAGTATATTTTTTGTGCATAGGTGACCGCAACGTGTGTGTGTGTGTGTGTGTGTGTGTGTGTGTGTGTGTGTGTGTGTGTGTAGGGGGGGGGGGGGGGCTGTACCACCAGGATTCAAATTGGTAACTTTCGAATTGAACACCACTGCACAGATGTGCACTAGCATCCTTGGATACAAAGGTGGATTTGAGGCACCAGTCACAATAGTTTGTGGAGTATGGGTGTTGGTGCAGAATGGACCACTAGCAAGACATAAGGAAAGTAATAGAATGGAGCAAAGACTATGAATTAGACCTTTGTCTGGATGTCATAGATTTTGAGAAAGCTTTTATTTTAAAATCAGATACCACTCTTTGAGAAATGAGGCATTGATTCAACACATGTTAGTGCACTGAAGAATGTACACATCAAAAGACAAAATGGCGAGTGTAGATTAGAGGTTTCAAGTGGCCCTAAAGGAAGTTTTCGGAGCTTCAACTATAAAAATGAAGGAGGAATAGCATTATCAGTGATTGTTTATAATTTCTGCTTGTTTGTCTACTAGTTTTCTTTGTTCAGTGATCTCACATTTTGTAGTGTATTAATGACCATCTGTCCTTGTAAAATTATCAACTTAGGGTCTCAGAAACATGCCCCTCCACCCATCTCCCCACCCCTCTCCACCTTCAAATCTTTCCTGTTTTCTCCCAGAAGAAGCATAGTTAGTGGTTAGTTATGAAAGCTAAGAATATTGTTTATTTCTCACCGTATAGCGGAGATACTGAGTTGTGCATGCGCACACAAATGCAACTCTCACAAACGAGTTGCATTTGTGTGTGTGCGTGCGTGCGTGCATGTGTCTGTTTTTGACGAAGGCCTTGTTGGCCGAAAGCTTATTTTGTGACATTCTTTTTGTTGTGCCTATCAGCGACTCAGCATCTCCACTATATGATGAATGGCAACTTTACTTTTCATAATATTGTTAAATTCCATCCTGGATTTTCCATTGTTTAATATTGTTTATTTTCTATTTGAAATGTTTCTCTTGACAGTAGTGGGAATTGCACCTCCTAAAGAGAAGTACTGGCCAGCCGTTTTGTCTTCCTCTAATTTTAAGAAGGAAATATTTTGCTGTATTTCAAGACATAAAGGAAAACTAAAGATCTGATCAATAGTAACTGGGTGTATGACATTAGAAAACCTGCTGAAGTAGCATATCTGGAGGTTGCTGAAGATCGTATGTGGTCTTTATCCAACAGAGATGTCAAAAAGATAATTATGATAATATGTGGCCCTTTCGTCATACTCATACCTGACAGTAAATTAATTAAATTTCACTGCTTGTAGTTGAGTGTAGTGCAACTTGCCCATTTGTGATAAACTAACATTTGTTTGCATAGCTGACAAGTAACACGTAGCAGGCTTAAGTATTGATTACAGAGCAGTTCTGAAGGTTTGAGGAGTGCTGTTCCATAACAATTCTCAAAAATGAGCTAATCAGTTTCCACCAAATAGTGTGAATGGTATTTTTTACACTGTCTGGGAAGTAATAAAGGTTCATTTTGTTCTTTTCAGGTTATTGCTTCTCAGCATCTTTGCCACCCTTGCTTGCAACAGCTGCTATAACAGCTTTGGAACTAATGAATAGAGATCAAAGCATGTTTGTGGATCTTCGGAAGAAATGTGAACTTGTCCATAGCAAATTCCAGTCAATAGAAGATCTGAAAGTGATAGGCCATTGTTATTCACCTGTAAAATATTTGGTATTTAAGGACCACATAAGCTCTGGACTGCATTCCAAACGTACATATGAAGCCATTGCTGACTATGTAAGTTTCTATAATAATATACTCTTTTATGTTTACTATGAAAAGTACTCGATCATTAATGTACAAATGCCTGGAAATGTAGTCTGTTGTTGATACTCAATATTTTTCAACATTTTCCTGATTTCAGTGAAATACTATCAGAAGTCGATGAAACGTCTAGGCTATCCAGACATCTTGTTACATTTTCTTTGATTGGCTTATAGCCAGAAAGTTGTGGAGACTGCATAAATTTCTTCAGTTTATTTTAAATATATAGTTTAGTTTCTTAAATGACTCCATGTGACATTTAAGTGTTAATTTCAGTATTATAAGAAGTCGGTGCCCCACAGTTCATAAATATTTGAAAAATGTCATGATCACAGCCAAGAGCTGCTGATGTAAATGTCCTTAGTGTACAGTGAGTTTCAGTCTACAGATCATCATCAGGCATCATAAGATATTTACTACAACATACAACAAAGTATAAAATCACTGACATCAAATAATGTAAAATCCATGAGTCCTGTCATCAAATAATGTAAAATCTATGACTCATCACTGTTGTTAAATAGTATTAAAAATTACACTGTCAGCAGTAAAAACGTACCAGACACTGTTCTCCTCCATGTAATTCCCTCCACACACGCACACACACACACACACACAAAAAGTTTCTATTTAGCTTGGTCACCTGTGGACAGTGTATCTGAAGTGACGAAATTCCCTTGCCCATTATGCTGAAAGTCTCACAAAGGTCTTCACATACAGGCACTGTTCCCTAAATATAGTCCACAAACAGTTTTCCCACATAGCATTACACACCACTAATCCTCTGACCAGCACAAGAATCAGCTGGAAAGAAGCACCCCCCTCAGCATACATTATCTTTCTGGACTGGAGCAACTAAACCATGTCGTTCATCAGGGCTTTCAACTAACTGTCGCCATGCCCAGAAATGAGGTACATCTTACTCATGATCCCTGAGGCAAAACTTGAGAGTGGGAGTGGTATAGGGAAGAGTCAGGTTGTTGTGTAGGTTGCGGGAATATCGGTTTTAGGATGAGTGGAAAGGATTGGAGGTAGGATGTGCCTAGATAGTCAAAACCCTGGTGAAGGACATAGTTCACTTGCCCCAGTCTGGGATGATACTGAGGTGGTGAGGGGTGTGCTCCTTGGCAGCTAGCTCTTGGGAATGATGGGAAGATTACGGGAGCGTGATGATATGGTGTGGGAAATCTGTTTGCGGACTAGATTCAGGGATAGTGTCTGTCTGTGAAAGCCTTTGTAAGACCTTCAGCAAACTGGACAAAGGAATTCTTTTCACTACAGATATGGCATCCATGATTGGCTGTTAAGTGGGAGTGATTTTTTGGTGTGGAGGTATGACAGCTGTCAGAATTCAGGAACTTTTGAAGGTTAGTGTGCTTGATATGGGCAGAGTATGGATGGAACCAAGAGAGAGGTGAGGTCAATGTCCATGAAGAGGGCACATTTGACTGAGGAGGACCAGGTGAAGCAGATGAAAGAGAAGGTTTTGAGGCTGTGGAGGATAGGTTGTCCTGGCTCTAGACCCAGATCATGAGGATATCATCAATGAACTAAACCAGAGAAGAGGTTTGGGAGGCTAGGTAATTTTCTTCTAGATGTCCCAAAAACAAAAAAAAATTTTGACGACCAATATTACATGTGAAAGCTTTAACTTTTCTTGTAGCTGTACTGTATGTATATTATTTTAAACCATTAACTTTTCCTATTTCTGTGTTTGGATGACTACCTCATGTATGCTATACGCTGAATATCTGCTGTCATTGGCTGTCAAGATCATGTGACATGAGCTGTGATTGGTTGACAAAAGTGCATTGCACAATGTTATCTTATTTCAATGCTTGGACACTGCTGTGCTATATTTGGTGGAATTCATATTTACA
This sequence comes from Schistocerca americana, assembly GCF_021461395.2. Classification (NCBI taxonomy): domain Eukaryota; kingdom Metazoa; phylum Arthropoda; class Insecta; order Orthoptera; family Acrididae; genus Schistocerca; species Schistocerca americana. The sequence continues at coordinate 743,040,865 of NC_060122.1, read as the reverse complement.
CTTCCGTACAAAGATATGTAGTGTGCATGTTGCCGCACACCAAAGATCTTTCCAAAATGAATTGGTTTTTTGCTGGGTTTATTTCTGAAAGTGCCCGCAAGTTATTTGTTGGTATATAAAACCTGCACCATTAAGAGGAACAATAAGGTTTAGAGCTCTGAGGAAAAGTATATTGTCACTTAACGTGAAAAATTGTGCTTTTGCCAGGGAAAAAGTATATTTTTAAGTGGGAACTCCAGGAATTCAAATTTATTTATTTACGTTTTCCATGGATACACCCTGCTGATTTTTGATTCTGTAGTTCATGTGGTGTTTTCATAGGTTTACTGAGATTGAATATTGTTGCAATTCAGTATAACAGTTATTTCTTTTGACAAGTGAATCATTACCTTCCTTTCTTGCATATTCAGGACAACGACAGTTCAAACCTTCCTCCAGCCATCTTGATTTAATTTGTCCGTGATTTCTCTAAATCACTCCAGGCAAATGCCAGGATGGTTCCTTTGAAAGGGGACAGCTGATTTCCTTCCCCACCCTTCCCGAATCTGAACTTGTGCTCCATCTTTAATGGCCTGTTTGTCAACGGGATGTTAAACACTAATCTCCTCCTTCCTTTCCTGTTTAATATGTTATTATATCAAACCTATGTACACCTATTTTTCTTTAAAATGAGTTGTTTGGCAACAATTCTAATGGCTGGTGCTATAACATTTTCTTATTTGCAGTGTATCAAGCATGGTTTAGCAGTTATCACGCCATCGTATCTAGAAGACAGAGAAAAACTCAACAGGGAATTGCAAAAAGGCATTCGTGTGACAGTGAATCGTTTGCTGACTGAGGATGAGATTAATCATGCTGCCTCTGTGATAAATTCTGCCTGTAAGGAAATCCTGAAATGTTCAAGTGACTCTGTTGTGAACAGTAACTGTAAAGATTTATTGAAAGGTTACAGAGTATCTGATACATTAATCAGTGCTGTTGCATGATATTCATCCTTTTTAAAAGCCATTCCACGAAGTTTGTAGATATGTTGAAATGCACCTGTTTATGGGGAGTTGTAATTTTATAAAGTATCTAATGTCACAAATTCGACTGTTTGTTTTATGTACATTACAATATACACTAAATATTTTCCAACTGAGTATTGTGTCTGTTTTATGTAATTCAACTGAAGTGACAGCAGAAAATTTGTGCTTGGATCAAAGACGTGAACCAAGAATTCCTGATTTTACGGACAGTCACTGTACTGTTAAGCTTTTCAGGTGCTCTGATCCACCTCAAAGTCTCAATGTCATCCACTGTTCCCTATTATATGTAATTTCTTGCAACACTTAAAAAAATTACCAGGTACAGAATAAACAATCCTCATGAAAATATTAATTTTCAACAAATGGTTCACAAGCGTGATTGTCTCATGAAGGAGGGAACTGATAAAGTACAATCTGTGTTTGGTCCACAGCTAGATGGTATACCAGAATTGCTGTTTATTTCAGAATTTAAGATTTTGTGTAATGTTGTAATGCATAATGGTAATAATTCATTAGTATTAATGATTTACAAACATATGACTTGTGCACTGATTTTTCTGCCAGCATCTCCAATGCTTTGGAACATAAGGTCTACTGTTCCTTCTGTGATTGTGCAATTTGTATGTCAGCTAATATCAATGCAATCACTACTTGGTGGTAAAAACTTATCAGATACATAGTAACATGTAGTGTAGTATGGAGCTTAACTGTGTGGCAATACTGGGACCAAATCCTATTGATGGTGGCAGATTACGGAAAAGGACAAACACACAACCAAGGTTCCAACAATTTATTTTTAAAAAAGATTAATTTTTTTTCTTTTTCTGAGAATACACTACCACATGCAGAATTTACCATACCATGTTAACAATACATTTTACTATCAATAAATCACTAGAATTAAGTTTTAAAAGACCAAGGAGCTCTGCTGAAATCTAACCTGATACATTTACCCAGGACACTTTTATAATCATCAGTTGAAGTTTCCCTTAAAAAAAATTGTTAGGTATATACAATTTACAGCCAAGATATTTACACTGAGCTTATACATCTTTTAATTAAAACATAATTCTGAGAGAGAGATTTAAATAACAACATTTAACACACAATACATACAGAATTAAGCCACATCACTATCCGGTCTGTAGTAGCTGTCTCGTACCAAAATTGCTCCAATTTTGGTTTGGGAGCTGAACATGTTGGAATGTATTACCTTCAGTTATCCACATCAACAAGAAATTGGGTCCATGGACATGCCCCTTATACACATAAAAAAGATTATCTTCTTAGTTAAGTGTAGAGTGTCTCTGAAGCACAAGTACTTTGTGAACAATTCAAGTGATTAGTTTATACATAGCCACAACACAAGTTTCACTATAGATTCCTTCAATACTCCAATAACTGCTCACCATTGTGAAAATGAAGCCAGAAAGAACATGAAAAAAAATACATAAAAACACGTAGTTCATAATACTAGTCTGACAAGGCTGCATCCGTGTAGGAAGAATCCACAACTACAACTGTCCTACATACACACATTAAAAGTCAGAGTGCTGAACTTATAAAACATACCATACAAATACGGAGTCATGTTGAGCCCACTTATAATGTGCATCTGTCTGGAGCAAGCCACACCTGTCACCCAATGCTCAACACACTCTTACATGCGATAGAGATTCCCAAGGCTCTGCTTAATAGCAAATGTACTTAGTACTCACGTCTTTATTTGCGGCTGTCATATGGGTAAGAAATTGCGCTCTGTATAGTAGCCACTTAAGGAACATAGGTAATTCATGTAAACAACTGCCCAGCAGGTAACCTCTTTTAGCGTAAAGAATTATCACTGTGTTCCACCCAGACACTTCCGAACATAGGCGTCTTGTACACTACTACTCAGTCGCTGCCAGTAGAGAGAGACAACCACACCATGCGACTGCCCAGAACTACTAACTTTCCTCTTCACTCCATAGATATGCCACTCCACCTCCCTGCATCAGCGATCCTTTTGCACAATGGTGCCTAATTTTGGTGCATACAACACACATCAGTTTTTTTTATCATTACTGTATCCTTAGGTCCACTGTGTTCCTCAACTGAGCTAACTTCAAATAAACCTAACATCCAGTCACTTATAACCCTATTTTGTTTAATCTTTTCTTATCCCATTTCTACTCCAATAAACCCCCACCCATGGGGAGAGCTGTAGGTCAAAGTGGATGACACTTTGGTGACTCAGTCACAGTGAAGAGAACCAAGCTGAACCACACTTTTGGCCTTATGGCCCAAGCAGTCTTAGCAGAGTGATCAGCTTACTTTTTTTTTAACACAGAAGGGCCTCACCCCAATAAGTTTGCCTCATTAGTTGCTAACAAGATGAAAACCAACCTGTCAAACAAGGGGAAATATATGAGCTTCAATTCTTGATCTGTAGCACGCTGACGGTGCATTCTTCTTAAGCACAAAGTCGTTTTTTGCGGAGGAAATTGAAGACAAGTACAGCAAGGTCACTTGAAGAACCAAAATTTGGAATGGATCCATACTGCTTAAAACTGCCTCCCACAACTCACAGGCATTATTAAGCTGTGAAAAACTTGCAACATCCCAGTCACAATTACCCCTCACAGGGATCATATACAGGGCTACTCCAAAAGAAGGAACACGTTTCAAACATTTATGGCTTCCAAACTACAAAAGATAGAAACACAGTTCCAATGTTCCTGGAAAGAGAAAAGTTCAAATTTATAGGCATTCAATGTGAGCACCATATGTTACATAACAAATATCAAAATGATGGCTCATTTCCTATCACACTCGAAGCAGCTAGTCTCTTATTATCGAATTCACAGCTCCAATATTGCCATGTTCCAGACTTTCAAGAGTGTCAGGCATAGGGAGGGGGGGGGGGGGGGGGATAAAACCTAAAGGTCACAAGATGTGAGGTCCAGCAATGTCCTGGAATGGTGTCAATCAAGTAATGTCAGACGTGCTTGAAGAATTTCTCTAAGGACATCCAACATTACCTGAATGACACCATTCCAGGATGTTGCAATAAAAGAGAAGGAGCAGAGAATTTCCCCCCTCATTGGAAGCTAGTTCCATGGTAGATTGAAGAGATTGTAAAGACTATTGAGTGCTATAGAAGAGCAATGTGACAGTATTAGTGCTATTTGTCAAAAGACATTCATATCACCTTTAAAAATCTTCAAGCCATAGTCTACTACCTTATAAAAAGACAAAAGAAGGAACTGAAATTTGTACCTTTCTCACAGACATGGACCGGATTCTGGTGTATCTTTGGTCAAGAAAGAATTACTGATATCACAAGCAATTGTAAGGATGGTATACTGATATCTGAACCTACTGTCATCACCGGCTATCTAGCAGTGCACTATGTCCGAGCTTCAGTGTCTAACATTTACATTCCCCTCCCTGCCCTCTGTCTCCACAAAAGGCTAGCAAGAAGTGCCACTGTGTCTTTAAACACAAAATGTTTGGCTCCCTATAATGCCCCTTATCCTGAATAGGAACAACACAGTGCACTTAATAAACTGATTAACAGTTCATCCCTAATCCTGCAAAGTCAAAGAAAACTATCAGCATGGCTTTGACATTTGACCTGACCTGCTGAGCTCTTTTTGGTCTTGGAGAACTTTTCCGGATTCATTGTGGAGATTGAACCTTGGTCTCAACATCATAACCATAGACCCATGTCTCATCAACAGTTATGATTCTCCTGGGGAACATCTCGTTCTCATTTGAGCGATACAAAAGCTCTTCACAAATTGCAAGGCGAAGTTCTTTCTGGTCTTGACTCATGAGCCATAGGATGAACTTGGTAGCAACACAATGCATTCCAATATTCTGTGTCAGGATTTCATGATATGATCCAACTGAAATTTTACATTCTTTTGCAGTCTCTCGTACAATCAGTCTTCGATTGGCACGCACAGTTTCGTTGATGTTCCTGACATGAGCATTGTAGGTATATGTCGAAGGGCTTCCTGAACAAGCGTCATATTTAACTTCTCTCCGGCAATTTTTAAACCATGTGAACTACTTATAACACCAAGTATGGTTTAAGCACTCATCACCGTAGACTTCCTTCATCATTTGGTGTGCCTCTGTAAAGGTTTCCTTGAGTTTCATGCAAAATTTAATGCAGATGTATTACTCCTCTAACTCTGTCATTTCAAAATTCGCAAACTGTGCGTCACAACATTCTGGTCAGTACAGCACTGAACAATACCTAACAGACATACAACACTGAAACTTCCAGCAGTTACACATTAAACACGTATGCGGGGATGCCAATTGCATTCTGCGCCAACACACCATTGGCATGAAATTACGGATGTTCCAGAATTTTTTGAACAGACCTCATTTTAAGGTTAGGAGCACTTGTTTGTCTTCACTATTGCGAAACAACAGCTCCCACATAGCTCTTAAGGTATGCATTGTAGAAACCATGTTCACCAGACAATTTTTTCTTGTTTCGCTGCATACTATCCCCTTCCAAACTATGGAGAGCAAAGAGCTGTATATAAATGCACTAACATGATTGAATATTTGTATTCCTGGTTACATGCTGGTAGCATTGTGTCACATGAAAAATGTTACTGTCACATTATGAAAATATCCTAACCAAAATGCAATGATTACTGTATGTTTATATTATCCTCTGATGGATTATACACTGAGGTGACAAAAGTCATGGGATACATTCTAATATCGCGTCGGGTCTCCTTTTGCCCAGCATAGTGCAGCAGATTGATGTGGCATGGACTCAACAATTTGTTGGAAGTCCCCTGCCAAAATATTGAGCCATGTTGCCTCTATAACTGTCCACAATTGTGAAAGTGTTGCTGGTGCAGGATTTTGAGCATGGACTGACCTCTCAATTAAGTCCCATAAATGTTCAATGGGATTCATATTGGGCGATTTCAGTGGCCAGATCATTCACTCGAATTGTCCAGAATGTTCTTCAACCTAATCATGAACAAGTGTGGCCTGGTGACATGGTGCATTGTCACCCATAAAAATTCCATTATTGTTTGGGAACGTAAAGTCCATTAATGGCAGCAAATGGTCTCCAAGTAGCCGAACATAACCATTTCTAGTTAATGGTCTGTTGAGTTGGACCAGAGGATCCAGTCCATTCCATGTAAACACAGCCCACTCCATTATGGAGTCATCACCCACAGGCACAGTGCCTTGTTGACTACTTGTGTCCATTTGTGGGGTCTGCACCACAGTCAAATCCCACCGTCAGCTCTTACCAACTGAAACAGGGGCTCATCTGACTAGGCCACAGTTTTTCATTCATCTAGGAACCAACCAATACGGTCACGAGCCAAGGAGAGGTGCTGCAGGCAATGTGCCGTTAGTAAAGGCACTCGTGTTGGTCATCTGCTGCCATAGCCCATTAAAACCTAATTTCGCCACACTGCCCTAATGGAAACATTCATTGTACATCCCGCATTGATTTCCGTGGTTATTTCATGCAATGTTGCTTGTCTGTTAGCAATGGCAACTCTACCCAAACACCGCTGCTCTCGATAATGCCTGAAATTTGGTATTGTTGGCACACTCTTGACACTGTGGATCTTGGAATATGGAATTCCCTAACAATTTCCGAAATGGAACATCCCATGTGTCTTGCTCCAACTATCATTCCTTATTCAAAGTTTGTTAATCCCCATCATGCAGCCTTAATAACATCAGAAACCATTTTACATGAATCACCTGAGTACAAATGACAGCTCCGCAATGGCCCATTTATAACTTGTGTAAGTGGTACTACTGCCATCTGTATATGTGCATATCACTAACCCATGACATTTGTCACCTCAGTGTATTATCTACATCTATTCATTGCTGGTACAGGGTGCAAATTAAGAAAACATTTCTTCGCTCCTTACAAGTATCGTATTCTTTAGTGTGCAGTCATGTGCAACATATCCTTCAAAAGTTTCCATCGGTTTTAAGCTATTGTTTAAACTTAGCAAACAGAAGAAAATTGATTCTGTTTACATTTTAGCCCCTATCGTGAATAAGTAAGAAATGTCTGTACTGTTCACTACATTTATACTTCGTGTGAACCACACGACGTCTGCATGTGTGTATACCACAAAAACCATAGTAAATAAAAAAGTTACAATCAGTAATTACAAATTAGTAAGTGGCACATGTTGAGAAACTACTTGCAAGAAAAATAAATGTATTTAAAGATAGACAAGTATTATACACATTGTACAACACATTTTTATTGGACACACTGCTATCTTTATTGCTTGTGCACTTTAGTTGAAAGAAAGAAATTAAACACATTGCTCTGCTTTTTATTCTTTCTGGTAATAATGTTCATAAATCACTTCACAGCAATGTTTTGATGTCAGGAGTACTGAGGAGGCTATTGAAATCTCTAATTAAACGGCACTGGGAATCCGCTGCCCTTTTATGTAGGCTGCCAACGTAACTTTCGGGCTATCTTGAACATTGCATCACTTGTGAAACTTTGCCATCTGTTTCACTCCCTTCCAGGCACCACAGTGACATCTTGTATGGGCAACGTAGCAGATGCAGTCACCGTCAGACCTCAGCCCCACACGCCGACAGACCATGAAAAAGTCAACCAATGTGCCTCAGAACATTTGCCGTGTCGCTCTATATGCACATGCTCACAAGAATATAAAAAACTGTTCTGGTCCTTGCCTACTCTGTGAAGTTAATAAATCAGGCAAGCACGGTGTATCCTGGTACAGTCATTCATGTTCACTTTACAGCCTACAAAACAAACATTTATAATATCACTGTAGTTGAAGCACCTAAACTATTATAACATAACTCATTGCAGCTGAATACTGGCAGCCTCTTGCAACATATGTGGTACATAGTTTATTTGTTCAATTAATTCACATTGTGCAAATAAGTTTACATCTCACTAGTTTCTCCGGCATCCTGATTTGGATTTGCACTTCTCATCGCTGGTGATAAAACCTGATGTTCTGTACATGCTGAAGCCAAATTGTTTCCCCAATACAACATATTTTGCTTCTGCTGCATTCGTGTGTACAATCTTAATAATTTCAAAGTGAACCCTTATGAACTTTATGGAATTTCTGTATCTTGTTGGTCAATTTCGACGAGTTACAATGCGTTTTGACTATAGTCTGATTAAAATTACTTGGTAGTTGACACTTCCCGTGTTGGAGGTTTCTTTCTCCAACCAAGCACTCAACATCGCACATGAACTGTTTGCCGTTGCCAAACTGCCACAGCAAATAGTTAGCTTCCAATTCCTTGTGTGGCTTATTTTATTCTTGTTTGAAGTAAGAACCCTGGGTCCGGCCCTTTTATTTTGCATATCACCACACACACACACACACACACACACACACACACACACACACACACACATGGTAATTAAATACGCACATTTTGTACACACCACTAGCCAGAAACTACTGGATCCTTTAGCACAAGACACAATTCAGCTTCACATTTTCATTTATCATCACAGAGATCAGCCTACAGTAGGTAAAATTCATACAACTTGGTGTAAAACTGAACTTTTTGAAGGCACAAAATGATTGTTGCAACTGGTTGTTTGGATACACAAATATAATGATATAACCTAAAGGTTTTTCATAGTGCAATGGTAATTTCACTGTGTACAATACAAAAGGATGTGTGTTCGAATATCACCAGGTGGCAATTATTATTTTCACTCTGTTTTTTTATGTTTAATCTTTTGTTCCATCATTATATTGATGTTTTTATTTGCTCTTATTTTCCTTCCTATCACTCTTCTTTCTGCTGGAATCTGCCTGTGTCGCCTATAACCTATAAATGAGATGCAACTAGGACTGCTCATCGGTTGGTATTGCATCAGCTCGCATAGAAAAAGAGGCAAGTTACAATTTGCTTTTAGCGCTGAAACAGATTTTTTTTTTTTTTTTCTGTTCCTGGTTTTGTCATGCATGTAAGCTTCAGTCACTGTGAGAAAAGTGAGCATGATTAATAGTTCTGCTGCAGATTGCTGACCACTGTTTTCTTGGGTACATTGCATGTCAAGTGGTTGTGCTTAAGTTAGTATATGAGTGTAAATTCAGGGCTACAAGACACGTTGTCTGCTGCAGTTCAGTCACTGGTCATTTAAAATCAGCTGTGGACAGAGCATCCCACGTTCCCGCCATACATGACGGCAGCATCTTCCAGCATTGCTCCGCCATACATGGACAACATTTCAGCACTTGTGGACTGACCCTCTGTGTATGTGTGTCACCTTTAACTGAGCCGTAGCTGATGTGGCACATTGTACCAACGAGTGACAAACGTCAACTATCAAGTAATTTTAAACATTCCCCACAATATATGATTGGCTTCAACAATTCATCATACCATTTCTTCCTCTCTTCAGCTCTTTTTCATATCATCTCCAACATTGTTTTAATCAGATCTTCTTTTAAAAGAAACCTACGATAGCAGTAAACCAGTTAACTCTTGAGACTTGTTTTATTGAATAGTCATTTAGCCCATACTTTATGCTTATTTCTGCAATATGTCCTAAAAGAGATGCCCTAATTCTTTCAATGTGTGTCCCAATGGGTTTGATGCTGGATCCTAGTGAGAAATCCAGATCTGGTTTGATGCTGGATGGTAGTGGGAAATCCAGATCTACCTTAATTCATTTGATGTTCGATAATGTTTTCAAAACAGTCTTCCTGCAATTTCCTAATTATGATATCTGCATTATCCTCTCTCAACATATATTTTACAAATTTCAGAATCAAATCTTGCACCACCATTATATGTATAAAGATAACCGTAGTGGTGCATATTGATCAATTGCAATCGTTTGTCCAAGTTGTTCTGGAATTAAGTGATGCCTTAGTTCCTGGTGTTGCACAAGCAAAAGTGTGTTTTTCTGGCATTTCTCACACATTTGCAGTAGTTTTCTAATTTATTTCAACATATTATCAAAAATACAGTGCTCCTGCAATTTGTATGCATTCATTAGGGCTAAACTGTGTGGACTTAAGGTGCATATATTTTTCTAATTCATCTATGGTGTGATTGGGAATTCATACCTTCCATTTATCAAAATTCGAATTTGTTCACCCGCACAGAACTTGCCAATACAACAAGACAGTATGTTCTTATTTTTTTATTTGAAATATCATTATACTTATCTTTTATCATCTGCAGAATGAGGTCAACATCTTGTTCTGGCTTGCTTCAACATACAGTATGTACCAGGCGGGATAATACAGTACCAGGCACACTTTTACAACTGCCCAAAGGCAGTTTCCAAGCTGCAGCGGATGCCACAAATCTCTGTGCGCTGAACTTTTTTATGTTATGATTCACAAAGGCAGTGTAAATGAAAGAAAAGAAGAATGTCTCATTTAAAAAGTATTGGTATGCTATTTAATTATTAACATTGCTGTTATTACAATTTTTTTACCCACACACACACACACTGCTGCAGAATATGACTATTGTTAAAACAATATGGAATGTGCAAGAGATTGAAATATCACATACTCATTTTACTGATTTTTCACATGTAATAACGTATTCTCGAACAAGATTTCAAAACATGTTGGACACACATAACCTCCTAGCTTTCCTCTTCCTTTCCGTTCAAAATACGATAAGTAGGAGGGCACTGGTTATGACTCGATTCCACTCATGCATTATACATCTGTAGAGGAAAAAAGTGAATGACACACAATTGTGCATGCAGAAGTTTGAAAGCTGTGCTGTCAGAAAGTCACAACTGAGTACTATCAGAATTATGGCCCAAACTGACATGCGAGATTGCTTGCTGAGGCTGATATGCAAGTGTGTGTTTTTCTCCTTAAAATACAAGGTCAAGTTGGTGATGTCTCCCTATTAGATAATTATCACTCACAATGCTGGTGGTAACAACAGTAACTTCTTTCCGTTTAGCTTAAAACATTGTAGCAATTTCTTTGCACATTATCTCTCACTTCCAAACTTGGTAGTTACACTTTTTTCAGGGGATGTGCAGATTTGAGAAATTTGTTGCTGTAACTCCCTACAGTGACTGAACTCTGCTGGTCATTTCAGTTAATGATTCTTTGTTTGCCTAGCATACAGCTTTTGTTTCTGTGATTTTGCTGTTCAGTTTCTTATTCTACATGGACAAATTTGTCGTTTTTATTCACACCACACATAGTGTTGCACAAATTCTCCTTTAAAGGCCTTGAACCTCATTCTCTCTCTCTCTTTTTTTTTTTTTTTTTTTTTTCACTAAATTTTTCTCTAAGTTCTTTGTTACTTTCCTACGAACTTCCATGATGAACTTCCACGACAGAAGCACTGATATTTTTCTCACTTGTTCCAATCAAATCTCTGACTTTGGATCATTTCATGATGACAGTTTCCAAGTTTCTGGTTTGAGTCTGGTTACCTTCTTTAAGAGTATGCAGAATTTGCATTGCAAGTTAATTACCATCATTATCTATTGTCAGTTCACAGCGACTCGTGGGTGTTGAGGTTTATATTGTCGACTGCACAGTAATTACACTGCCATTTCCTATTCCTGGGTCACTTTCCTATCCAGTAAATTCAAAATGTACTAAAACAATTGCAGTTATTTTTACTCCCCAATTTTCTTCTCTCATGCTGTTCTGCCTTGACTGACTGTTGACACCACCAGGCTATTACACTGTCTCTCTAATTTCGAAAGAATACTGTTAGCTGAAAAAAATCATTGTCATAATCACTTCTAGTAGATCAAGATTTTGCACGTCCATCCTTCTGGTTGAAGGTTTGTGGAACTTCGGCCATCCACTTGTAAATTTTTTTTTTTTTTTTTTTTTTTTTTTTTTTTTTTTTTTTTTTTTTTTTTTTTTTAAAATAGCAATGTTTCCGTGACTCAATGCATCATCTTTTGCAGTGTGTGCATTGCCTAAAACACTAATGTTTGCACCCCATATGTGTAAATATACCATGAATCCTGTGGAACTGACAGTTTACTTGTGACATAAAGTGTGACTGGTGGATAAACACCTGCAAAGTTGTTTGTAGCTATGCAGAGTGTGCATTACACATCACAAGATTTTGGAATTAGTGATTTCCTGAGTTGCAGCAATACAGAAAAAGTAATTTTGATTGTGGTTAGGTGTAACACAGCCAATAAAGAGCCTGACAAAAAAAAAATGGATTTACAATAAACACAACTAAAGGTATAATAGCCAGTCAAGTACAAAACTAGGTGTTAAAGAATGTTAGTAGCAATGAGATGCAAAGATAACCAGAAGCAGAGGCAGTTTATCCATGCAACATGCCACATACTGTCAAGAGGCCCACAGCTGCACTGCCGCATTTTGAGGTAAATTAACCATTTGCATTTTTGCAGTAAAAATAATAGTACCATATATGAATATATATGCATGATTGTACAATATTTTTAAAGTACTTGGAATAATAAATTAAACAATGGAATATCCAGGATGGAATACTAACAACATTATGAAACGGTTAGATTGCTACACACCATACAGCAGAGATGCTGAGTCGCAGACAAGCACAACAAAAAGACTGCTAGAAGGTCAAAAGGTCTTCTTCTGAAGTAGACAATGCACGCGCACACACACACACACAAAACAAACAACTCGCACATACATACTAAATCACTGACAAAGTTGTGTGTATTTTTAAACAGTTCAAGAATACAATAGTTATTCCACATTACTAAACTATATGTACACACTAACTTAAAGTGTATCACTTCAAGTTCTGTTACATGCTCCTCTGTACTGCCATTACTACAAACTTGCAGCACAATATTGTCAAAAGAGATTCTTTGCCATACATTTTTAATACTTTGTACCTAAGAAATTTAAGTTATATACCATCACACCAAATGACATAGGCCACTAAACTTAGCGAATGGACAACCAGAATACTTCTAAAGTCAATTTGAAATAAACTTTGCCATCTTGATTCCAATTTTCACCACTTCAGCACAATGCATATTCAGTATGGTGAGGAATTCCCTTTTGTCTTTCCGCTTGCAAACAATACATTGTTATTTCCCTGCCATCAGATCCTTCTCCAGTTTCATGGCAGCTGACAATTTTGGGTCTGTCTTTCTGGTATCGTGTAAATTTACAAACACACAGTTTCGTCATAACTAAAAAATTTGTCAGTATAAAGGATTAAAACCTTTGTTGAAATAGGTTTTCATCAGGTACATAACAGTTTTGGATATGTGGCACATCTCTTTCTTTTCCTCTGATTAGCTGTAACAGATTTTTGAGAGCAACATTATTACATTCACAACATACTTTGGCTTAAATGGTCTTCTTTATGTATGGTTCACAGCTGATATAAATTTACTAAAAGGAGTAATTTTTCTGAGATTTTGACATATATAATGTATTATGTATACAGATTGCACTTTTAGATTTTTCTTATTATACGATTTCACAGTAATATCGTATGATATTTATATTTTCTGGCTTTTTAGTGCAATTATGTTGACATGCAAACAGGTTGCGTCCATACTTACTATGGCTCTGCTGACTCTTACTAGGGACTCCATTACATATTGTTTTTCCACGTTGCCATAGGGAACATAACCGGCTGTGAGCTCAACATAATTGTAGGTGTGATGTAGTTAACTGGGGTGAACACTTTTATGTTTTCCCCCTTTTTTATAGCAATTATTTCTTAAATTACTTTGAAAGCAGCGACAGAACACACACAAAAGTAGGTTGTAATTAGGCAAACTTTCAGAGCCAGTGGCTCCTCCTTTAAGCAGAAGGGTTGAAGGAGAAGGAAGAGAGGTGAAGGAAAAGGACTGGAGAGGTCTAGGAAAAGGGGTAGATTTCGTGAAAATCATCCAGAGCCTTGGGTCAGGGGAGTCTTTAACGCAGGGGACGAGAAGGAAAGACTGATTGTTGGGGACTGGATTGGACGAGATTTGAAAACCTCAGAGCTTAAAGGTGGAAGACAGGGTAATATGCAAGACAGAGATTACTGCTTAAACATTATGTATGACTTAATAAGAGTGAAAAGCTAGTACATTTTACGTAACAGAGGTGGGAGGTGATAAATAGACGGGTAAGACAACGAAAGATGTAGTAAACTAAAATGGAGTGAAGAAAAGAGTAGTTACTGTGAAGAAATACTGAGATGGGAGAAATTAACGTAAATTAAGGCCAGGTGGGTGGTGAGTACCAAAGACACGTTGTAGCGCTAGTTACCACCTGCAGAGTTCTGAGAAACTGGTGTCTGGGGTAAGATTCCAGATGGCGCGTGTGGTGAAACAGGAACTGAGGTCACAACTCTGATGTTGTAGAGCATGCTCTGCAACAAGATATTGTGTGTTGCCAGTATACATCCTCTGCCCATGCCCAGTCATCCTAACTGATAATTTGGTGGTACATCTTGCCGATGTAAATGGTAGAACAGGCTGGTGGGGTAATTACATGCAGCGAAGGCTGAGGTCAGAATGGTAGCGAAGGCTGAGGTGAGAATGGTGGTGTCTGCATCTGAACAAATACATTTGTATTGAATGCCAAGGCTGTATGGGAGGGAACGTCTTACACGGAAAGGACGGCAACTGTCAAAATGTAAGTACTGTTGTTTGCTGGTGGGTTTAATGTGGACGGAAGTGTATAGCTGGCCTTCGGTGAGGACAAGATCAACATCAAGGAAAGTGGCATGGGATTCAGAATAGGACAGTGTGAAATTTAACTGGGAGAAGGTATTCAGAGATTCCAGGAACTTTTAACAGGTCAGCCTCGCCGTGAGTCCATTTGATAAAGATGTCATCAAAGTATCTAAACCAAACCAGAGACTGAAGACTTATGGATCCCAGGAAAACCCCTCCTAAGTGACCCATGAAGAGGTTGGCATAGCAAGGAGCCATCCTGGTTCCCATGGCCGTACCCATGATCTGTTTGAAAGTCTGACCCTCAAAGATGAAGTAGTTGTTGGTAAGTATAAAGTTGATTAAGGGGAATAGGAAGGCTGTCATAGTTTTGGAATCAGGAAATGTTCAGCAGCAGACAGACCATGTATGTGGGGGATGTTGGTATGGAGAGAGGTGGCATCAGTAGTAACAAGAAAGGTGCGTGGTGGGAGTGGAATGGGCATTTATTTCAGACGATCTAGGAAATGGTTGGTATCTCTGATATAGGAGGGGAGTCTTTGTAATATGGCTTGCAGGTGCTGATCAACTAAGGCAAATATATGTTCGAAGGGTGCTTTGAAGCCAGCAGCTATAGGATAGCCAGGATGACTGGGTTTGTGGATCTTAGGAAGAAGGTAGAAGGTGGGAGTGTGTGGTTTGGGAGAAGTTCTATGGACTGAAGTGTTTGTCCTTGTGAGGGGCCTGAGATTTTAAGGAGGGACTGCAGGTCAGTTTGAATCACAGGGATGGGAGCTTGATGGCAGACGCTGTATGTAGAAGTATCAGACAGCTGGTGTAGACCTTCACCAACATACTCCTTTCTGTCATGTACTACAGTGATCGATTCTTTGTCTGCTGGGAGGATAATGATAGAGTCATCAGCTAGCCAGTTAAATTATTTTGTCAAAAATTGATTGTTTTCATTGTTTAATTACTTTGAGCAACACATAAAGCCAAAGGAAGCAAAATGAACTAATCAGAAACAATGAAATAAGGTTTTATTTCAAATAAAAGTTATCTTGCTGCATCAAATTAAGTAAAGAACTGGGCGAAATTTTATGGAGTAGTTGTTGTTTTTTGGGGAAGGAGACCAGACAGCGAGGTCATCGGTCTCATCGGATTAGGGAAGGACGGGGAAGGAAGTCAGCCATGCCCTTTCAAAGGAACCATCCTGGAATTTGCCTGGAGCGATTTAGGGAAATCACGGAAAACCTAAATCAGGATGGCCAGACGCGGAATTGAACCGTCGTCCTCCCGAATGCGAGTCCAGTGTCTAACCACTGCACCACCTCGCTCGGTTTTTATGGAGTTTACAGAGGTAAAAAAAAAAGGAATTAGTTGACTTTGCGTATGGTTGATTTTAGTTCATACATTGCCGTGAATGAAACATAGATGTTGTTGTTGTGGTCTTCAGTCCTGAGACTGGTTTGATGCAGCTCTCCATTCTACTCTATCCTGTGAAAGCTGCTTCATCTCCCAGTACTTACTGCAACCTACATGCTTCTGAATCTGCTTAATGTATTCATCTCTTGGTCTCCCTCTATGATTTTTACCCTCCACGCTGCCCTCCAATGCTAAATTTGTGATCCCTTGATGCCTCAGAACATGCCCTACCAACCGGTCCCTTCTTCTTGTCAAGTTGTGCCACAAACTCCTCTTCTCCCCTATTCTATTCAGTACCTCCTCATTAGGTACGTGATCTTCCCATCTAATCTTCAGCATTCTTCTGTAGCACCACATTTCGAAATCTTCTATTCTCTTCCTGTCCAAACTATTTATCGTCCATGTTTCACTTCCATACATGGCTACACTCCCTACAAATACTTTCAGAAACGACTTCCTGACACTTAAATCTATACTCGATTTTAACAAATTCCTCTTCTTCAGAAACCTTTTCCTTGCCATTGCCAGTCTACATTTTATATCCTCTCTACTTCGACCATCATCAGTTATTTTGCTCCCCAAATAGCAAAACTCATTTACTGCTTTAAGCATCTCATTTCCTAATCTAATTCCCTCAGCATCACCTGACTTAATTCGACTACATTCCATTATCCTCGTTTTACTTTTGTTGATGTTCATCTTATATCCTCCTTTCAAGACACTGTCCCTTCCGTTCAACTGCTCTTCCAAGTCCTTTGCTGTCTCCGACAGAATAACAATGTCATCGGCGAACCTCAAAGTTTTTATTTCTTCTCCATGGATTTTAATACCTACTCCGTATTTTTCTTTTGTTTCCTTTACTGCTTGCTCAATATACAGATTGAATAACATCGGGGAGAGGCTACAACCCTGTCTCACTCCCTTCCCAACCACTGCTTCCCTTTCATGCCCCTTGACTCTTATAACTGCCATCTGGTTTCTGTACAAATTGTAAATAGCCTTTCGCTTCCTGTATTTTACCCCTGCCACCTTTAGTATTTGAAAGAGAGTGTTCCAGTCAACATTGTCAAAAGCTTTCTCTAAGTCTACAAATGCTAGAAACGTAGGTTTGCCTTTCCTTAATCTTTCTTCTAAGATACGGTGTAAGGTCAGTATTGCCTCCCGTGTTCCAACCTTTCTACGGAATCCAAACTGATCTTCCCCGAGGTCGACTTCTACCAGTTTTTCCATTCGTTCATACAGAATTCGCGTTAGTATTTTGCAGGTGTGACTTATTAAACTGATAGTTCGGTAATTTTCACATCTGTCAACACCTGCTTTCTTTGGGATTGGAATTATTATATTCATCTTGAAGTCTGAGGGTATTTCGCCTGTCTCATACATCTTGCTCACCAGATGGTAGAGTTTTGTCAGCACTGGCTCTCTCAAGGCCGCCAGTAGCTCTAATGGAATGTTGTCTACTCCCAGGGCCTTGTTTCAACTCAGGTCTTTCAGTGCTCTGTCAAACTCTTCACGCAGTATCAGATCTCCCATTTCATCTTCATCTACATCCTCTTCCATTTCCATAATACTGTCCTCAAGTACATCGCACTTGTATAGACCCTCTATATACTCCTTCCACCTTTCTGCTTTCCCTTCTTTGCTTAGAACTGGGTTTCCATCTGAGCTCTTGATATTCATACAAGTGGTTCTCTTTTCTCCAAAGGTCTCTTTAATTTTCCTGTACGCAGTATCTGTCTTACCTCTAGTGAGATAAGCCTCTACATCCTTACATTTGTCCTCTAGCCATCCCTGCTTAGCAGTTTTGCACTTCCTGTCGATCTCATTTTTGAGTCGTTTGTATTCCTTTTTGCCTGCTTCATTTACTGCATTTTTATATTTTCTCCTTTCATCAATTAAATTCAATATTTCTTCTATTACCCAAGGATTTCTACTAGCCCTCATCTTTTTACCTACTTGATCGTCTGCTGCCTTCATTACTTCATCCCTCAGAGCTACCCATTCTTCTTCTACTGTATTTCTTTCCCCATTCCTGTCAATTGTTCCCTTATGCTCTCCCTGAAACTCTCTACAACCTCTAGTTTAGTCAGTTTATCATGGTCCCATCTCCTTAAATTCCCAACTTTTTGCAGTTTCTTCAGTTTTAATCTACAGTTCATAACCAATAGATTGTGGTCAGAGTCCACATCTGCCCCTGGAAATGCCTTACAATTTATAACCTGGTTCCTAAATCTCTGTCTTACCATTATATAATCTATCTGATACCTTTTAGTATCTCCAGGGTTCTTCCATGTATACAACCTTCTTTCATGATTCTTGAACCAAGTGTTAGCTATGATTAATTTATGCTCTGTGCAAAATTCTACCAGACGGCTTCCTCTTTCATTTCTTACCCCCAATCCATATTCACCTACTATGTTTCCTTCTCTCACTTTTCCTACTCTTTAATTCCAGTCACCCATGGCTATTAAATTTTCGTCTCCCTTCACAATCTGAATAATTTCATTTATCTCATACATTTCATCAATTTCTTCATCATCTGCAGAGCTAGTTGGCATATAAACTTGTACTACTGTAGTAGGCGTGGGCTTCCTGTCTACCTTGGCCACAATAATACGTTCACTATGCTGTTTGCAGTAGCTTACTCGCACTCCTATTTTTTTATTCATTATTAAACCTACTCCTGCATTACCCCTATTTGCTTTTGTATTTATAACCCTGTATTCACCTGACCAAAAGTCTTGTTCCTCCTGCCACCAAACTTCACTAATTCCCATTATATCTAACTTTAACTTATCCATTTCCCTTTTTAAATTTTCTAACCTACCTGCCCGATTAAGGGATCTGACATTCCACGCTCCGATCCGTAGAACGCCAGTTTTCTTTCTCCTGATAACGACATCCACCTGAGTAGTCCTCGCCCGGAGATCCGAATGGGGGACTATTTTACCTCCGGAATATTTTACCCAAGAGGACACCATCATCATTTAACCATACAGTAAAGCTGCATGCCCTGGGGAAAGATTATGGTTGTAGTTTCCCCTTGCTTTTAGCCATTCGCAGTACGAGCACAGCAAGGCCATTTTGGTTAGTGTTACAAGGCCAGATCAGTCAATCATCCAGACTGTTGCCCCTGCAACTACTGAAAAGGGTGCTGCCCCTCTTCAGGAACCACACATTTGTCTGGCCTCTCAACAGATACCCCTCCGTTGTGGTTGCACCTACGGTACGGCCATCTGTATCACTGAGGTACGCAAGGCTCCCCACCAACGGCAAGGTCCGTGGTTCATGGGGGAGATAGATAACATATACAAATTTAGATTGAAATTGAGAGCATAATGATATCTTATTTTGTTCTAGAGATACTGGTTTTTATATCCAGTGGACGGTGTGGCCAGTGCTGTCCACATGTGGGCTTGCTGGCTTCTATGAAATACTTTCCCACTTTTAACAAAGCTATTCAGTGAAAAAATTTGATTTCTGCACACCTTACCGTCTCATATCTTCACTCAATAAGGGACATAATTTGTCATAATTGCTGTATTGCACCAAGTAAAGTAAAGCATTGCACAAAATTTTTGAGTTTGTAGATACACATTGCTTATACTTTACATATGATCGATTTTATCTCATACATTGTCGAGTAAGTATGATACAGAAATAATTTAAAATTGACAGTTGAACAATATCTCACAATATCTCATCTCATTCTTGAGATATTGATTTTTATATCTAGCAGACAGGTGTGCACGGCGCACCCAATTCTGTCCCTGTGCACCAGGAATTGTGGTCATAATGGATCAATATATCAAAATGAGGTCTTTTGCAAATGATAACACCCAAGGAGGCACCTCTGTTGTACGATAAATACTCGAAACTTTTTTATTCACCGAAATATGGAAGTTATTCTTCTGGAACAGTGAGGTGGTCAATGGAGTAGGATGCATAAACATATCAATAGCACTTAAGGAACACCCAAATGCCATGTTTAAACGTGTTGTCAGCACCTGGGGAGCGGCAGAACATGACAAGTTAACTCATCCACAGCAGTCAAACTGTTAAACCAGTGATTTGCCAAAGCAGAACTTTTTACCTGAAATGTAAATATTACTTTTGATGCTATTGAAATAGTCAGTAACTCACTTAATTCTGTAAAATTGGTCACTGAATTGCAATGGCATGTCTCAAAAGAGAAAATGGTTCAGTAATAGATTCCATTTATTCCAGTATACCATCAGACCATACAAGTACACATCATTGGTGAACTCAAAGCTCTATTCTTTCAATGATTGTCTTCTACTATTCCAAACTTCACACAACGCCTGTTAACTTTCTACACTAGACTCATGACAGAAAAGATGGGGGCCGGCAGGATGGCTGACCTATAAAACACACACTGATTGAAAAGGTCTTTTTCTGTGCAGCTTACTGTTTAAGTAAATGTAAAATGGAAACCATGTATGTAATTTGGAAGAAATCCTAACTCTTTACACTAGGAATCAATTCGGTTTGCCAAAATCCAAAATTTTCTTCCAGATATTGCTAAAGCAACACAAAAAAGTTAAATAAAAACAGCAATTTTTCACTTTACAAAATGTGTTTCAAAAATTCAAGGCATTTCAAAACAAGCAAAAAGGGAAAAAGTAGTAGGGACATTCAAACAATGGAAACGCCAAGTTGGAATATCAACACTGTAGGAAAAGCTATATTTTTACCTACCACAAAGATGACACATTAAGTTGCAGACAGGCAAAATCAAGACACTTACACATAAGCTTTCAGCCACAGCCTTTGTTAAAAAAAAAAAAAAAAAAAAAAAAAAAAAGGCCAAGACCAAAAGCTTATGTGTAAATGTCTTTTAATTGTAGAAAAAGATGGCTACTTACTGTAAAGCTGTATTCTGATCTGAGATGCTGGAGTTAGCGGTTTTGTGTGTGTGTGTGTGTGTGTGTGTTTACTGATGAAGGCTGTGGCCGAGAGCTACATGTGAGTGTCATTTAATCATGTCTGTCTGCAATTTGATGTCTTTTCTTTATGTTAAGTAGCAATCTATCTTTTCCTACATTGTTGATATTCCTACCTGGAGTTTCCATTGTTTGCTCTGTCATTTAATTGTGCCTGTTTGCATCTTAACATGTCATCTTTACGGTAAGTAGTAATAGGGATATGATCAGGTAACAGTTATTTTGCCACAACAGGACAACTGTAAATTCTTATAGCTGCATTAAAACACAGAATGATTTTGGTAGCAAGCATGTTCCCTTTGAATGCACTCTTAGTCCATTTCCTCCTTCCCCTTCTAACATACTGCCATTTTCTGGGTAGTCTTGGAGGGAATACAAACAATGTAATGTGTAAAGGTAACCATTCATAGCATAGTTGAGGCAATGAGTGCCAGAAATGCACATAAACAAGTTTAAGGTTTTGGACAACGCCCTTCTCAGAACTAAAAAGGGGGGGGGGGGGGGGTGAGATATGCTTTTCTGTCTTTGAAAGCCTCAACAATGCACTGGGTGGTTGCCTTCTCTCCTTCCACTGTTTGAACTCTACCATTTTCCCTACACAACTCTTTCTGCAACACATAAAGTTTATGAATAATGTTATGAACTAGTAACTGGTCATCAGTGACCTGCAATTAATATAACAAATCACTAAAAGTACTAGATGCTACTGAGAAAATGATGTTTCATTACAAAAAATGTAGCATTATTGCAAACATTAAAATACGTAGCTAAGAGTGATAGGTTAATTTTATTAACTTGGAGGAGAGAATCAGAACTGCCACTGGCAAAATTAACAAACAAAATTTTATTTACACGATATACATTATTTTTTATTCGCTTCCATAAAATCTGAAACACTGTGGGTGACCTTTTAACAGTGATACTAATGCTCCATTTTATTCTGTCACTGATGCTTAAAAATAATCTCTCTTGTAAATTATTGTAATTAATGAAATTGTGTGACATGCTCAAACATCTTGATGTATTCCATTGATGAACTCTTCTCGTGTGATAGCTGAGTGGCGGCGTCATCTTGTTGCAATGTTTCGATGAGTTTTGTACCCATCATCATTGAAACATTGCGACAAGATGACACCACTGCTCAGCTCATCATCCGAGAAGAGTTCATCAATGCTCAAACATTAATGCTGCTGATTTTGCTTTCAATTCTTGCAAGTTTCATAAACGCCTCTTCTGAAAACTATTAGAAGTCATTTATGTGCACTACCCAAGATTAACTCAAATTGCCATGTTTCTGGTGACCTATTCTACTACACCAAAAATATTTCTGACACATCGGTAGGTGAAATGTGGTCATATAAGATTCATGCCTAATCAAATATCTGACACTCTCACAGTCACATCTGTTTCACAAATATTTACAAAACAGTGTAATGTCAGTCTGGAACAAATTAGTTTAAAACAATCCCTGAGTATTGTACACCATGAAGTATTGTATACCATCCACTAATTTCAGAAATTTCTTCTGTTTGCTATCTTCAAGAATTGATTGTATGGAATGGCACAAAAATCTGTTTCCTGTGTAAGCATGATAAAGACTGTTCTTTTAAATATTTTTCCCAGTACATAAGATTAGTTGTCAAGTCACTGTAATTCATTGTATCTGCAGCTTTACGGCATATGGTTACAGCTTCACTCTGAAAATAGAGAAAACACTAATTAAAACCTGACATTTTCTTGGATTTCTTAATAGAGGAAACAACATATACTAGTTTGTTGACAATAATTCTCTACAATAAATACACTCCTGGAAATGGAAAAAAGAACACATTGACACCGGTGTGTCAGACCCACCATACTTGTTCCGGACACTGCGAGAGGGCTGTACAAGCAATGATCACACGCACGGCACGCGGACACACCAGGAACCGCGGTGTTGGCCGTCGAATGGCGCTAGCTGCGCAGCATTTGTGCACCGCCGCCGTCAGTGTCAGCCAGTTTGCCGTGGCATACGGAGCTCCATCGCAGTCTTTAACACTGGTAGCATGCCGCGACAGTGTGGACGTGAACCGTATGTGCAGTTGACGGACTTTGAGCGAGGGCGTACAGTGGGCATGCGGGAGGCCGGGTGGACGTACCGCCGAATTGCTCAACACGTGGGGCGTGAGGTCTCCACAGCACATCGATGTTGTCGCCAGTGGTCGGCGGAAGGTGCACGTGCCCGTCGACCTGGGACCGGACCGCAGCGACGCACGGATGCACGCCAAGGCCGTAGGATCCTACGCAGTGCCGTAGGGGACCGCACCGCCACTTCCCAGCAAATTAGAGACACTGTTGCTCCTGGGGTATCGGCGAGGACCATTCGCAACCGTCTCCATGAAGCTGGGCTACGGTCCCGCACACCGTTAGGCCGTCTTCCGCTCACGCCCCAACATCGTGCAGCCCGCCTCCAGTGGTGTCGCGACAGGCGTGAATGGAAGAACGAATGGAGACGTGTCGTCTTCAGCGATGAGAGTCGCTTCTGCCTTGGTGCCAATGATGGTCGTATGCGTGTTTGGCGCCGTGCAGGTGAGCGCCACAATCAGGACTGCATACGACCGAGGCACACAGGGCCAAAACCCGGCATCATGGTGTGGGGAGCGATCTCCTACACTGGCCGTACACCACTGGTGATCGTCGAGGGGACACTGAATAGTGCATGGTACATCCAAACCGTCATCGAACCCATCGTTCTACCATTCCTAGACCGGCAAGGGAACTTGCTGTTCCAACAGGACAATGCACGTCCGCTTGTATCCCGTGCCACCCAACGTGCTCTAGAAGGTGTAAGTCAACTACCCTGGCCAGCAAGATCTCCGGATCTGTCCCCCATTGAGCATGTTTGGGACTGGATGAAGCGTCGTCTCACGCGGTCTGCACGTCCAGCACGAACGCTGGTCCAACCGAGGCGCCAGGTGGAAATGGCACGGCAAGCCATTCCACAGGACTACATCCAGCATCTCTACGATCGTCTCCATGGGAGAATAGCAGCCTGCATTGCTGCGAAAGGTGGATATACACTGTACTAGTGCCGACATTGTGCATGCTCTGTTGCCTGTGTCTATGTGCCTGTGGTTCTGTCAGTGTGATCATGTGATGTATCTGACCCCAGGAATGTGTCAATAAAGTTTCCCCTTCCTGGGACAATGAATTCACGGTGTTCTTATTTCAATTTCCAGGAGTGTAAAACAAATGGGGTTTCTTTTGCACCCCCTAAATGTTTGTTTATTAGACTCTGTGTTATCCTATGCAGTAACCACTTCCTTTTATTCTTGCGCTATCCTATCCTCTTATCATTTTGGAACTAAAACTAGCATAGGGCTTCCAGCTGCCTTTTTTTTTATATTCTCTATGATTTCTACCTAAACTAGTTGTCGAACTGCATCTGTCTGAATGTGTCGGCCAAAGATGCTCATTTCCTTTCTCATCTAGCAAGAACAACAACAACAACAACAACACAATGGCCACAAGGTATCATGAGAAGACGAAAGAAAATACTTTTTGTTTCTGAGCTCACATTAACCGATTACATCAGGTGTTCCAGATTTTAGGTGAAGTACAAATGAAATGTTTCAAAACTAGTGCAAAAAATTGTGATAATTTTGCTGAATCATTTCAAAACTTGTGAGAGCCCTGGACATTGGCATACCCATTACAAAATCGATTCTGCTTCATTTCCACTCACACTTTATTTGTACTTACCTATGTTGCACGAAGCAATGCCTTGAGATCCAGCAGAAAATAATATATTAGATACCATATTGGCCAAAACTTTAACTAGGCTTAACTCCTAAAATCAACTGTAGAAACTAAACAAATGTCTGTTGATAAATTTTACACCGTTTTGCTCCGATGCACTACTATTGATGATAAAACTTATGAACGAACTATGCAAGTACTCATTAAGTATTAAAATTTGCAAGGGCACCTACTTCTCAATCTAAGCCAAAATACATTTTCACATACTTAGTATATGAAGTGATGTACTGCATACCAGTATTTATGTTGCTACTCATTGTCACAGAGTCATGTACACTGAGGTGACAAAAGCCATGAAATACTTTCTAATATGATGTCGGACCTCCTTTTGCCTGGTGTAGTGCAGCACAGTGACATGACATGGACTCAACAAGTTGCTGGAAGTCCCCTGCAGAATTAGTGAGTATGCTGCCTCTGAACCCACCCATAATTGTGAAAGTCTTGATGGTGAAGGATTTTTTGCACAAACTGAACTCTTGATTATGTCCCATGAATGTTCAATGGGATTCATGTTGGGTGATCTGGGTAACCAAATCATTCGCTTGAATTGTCCAGTATGTGCATCAAACCAATCACGAACAACTGTAGCCCTGACCAGTGACATGGCGCATTGTCATCCACAGACTTTCCATTGTTGTTTGGAAACATGAAGTCCATGAATGGCTGCAGATGGTCACCATGTAGCCAAACATACCCATTTCCAGTCAATGATCAGTAAAGTTGGACCAGAGGATCCAATCCATTCCATGTAAACACAGGCCACACCATTATGGAGCCACCACTAGCTTGCACAGTGCCTTGTTGATAACTTGGGTCCATGGCTTTGAGGGGTCTTCACCACACTCGAATCCTACCATCAGCTCTTACCAACTGAAATCAGGACTTATCTGACCAGGTCACGGTTTTCCAGTCATCTAGGGTCCAACCGATATGGTCATGAGCCCAGGTGAGGCACTGCAGGCCATGTTGTGTTAGCAAAGGCACTGACATCGGTCATCTGCTGCCATTGCCCATTAATGCCAAATGTCACCATACTGTCCAAATGGTTATGTTTGTGTCTGGCTGCCAGGCCAGACTAGTGCTCTGCATGCACCATTTATTCCATTTCCCTCACTGCCTCCCCTTCCTCTTCTTTCCCCCTCAGCCAGCACTTGTTTTTACATTGTCAGCAGTACAGATGGTTGCCATGAAAGAAGCTGCACAAAGCAATTTAAAAGATGACTGATTGCCCCATTGTTCAACAGAAAGCACAGATTGCTGCACATGATTAGGTCTGGAATTCTGCTACCATGGTGCAGAGATGCTGGCATTCTGAATGGAATGAACGCCAGAATTTGTCCAGAGACAAAGAAGAATTGTCACAGAAAGTTAATGACCACCACTGGACTCACAAAGTACGCAGTATGTCAGATCATGCATAAAGAATTGAATTACTGAATGTGAAGACCTTATTGCTTGTGACAGCTGACACCAACAGTACAATTTGTGGCTTATGCAAAGAAACAAACTATTCTGGTTACACAGGCAACTTATAATTTGATATTGTAAACTAACGCTGACCTGACAGCTTCCTACTACAATAACCGTAACAGTCAATGTGTGGTGTTACATATCCCTCCAGGAGAGTAGCGTGAACAGTATGTCTACCAAGCTGGTGAATGATGGATGCTCACGATATTTAAATCATATAATAGTTTAGTTAGAAATGGGAAGCTGTTTGGGTATTTTTGTTATCTGTTTTGCGTATGACGCATTGCAGTATAACCACTGAGTTGCGTAACTGCGTGGGCTCAGTGTATTCTCCTTGAGTCAGCATCCTGTACTGGAGTAGTGCAGTGCGAAAATGGTTCAAATGGTTCTAAGAACTATGGGACTTAACATCTGAGGTCATCAGTCCCCTAGACTTAGCACTACTTAAACCTAACTAACCTAAGGACATCACACACATCCATGTCCGAGGCAGGATTCAAACCTGCGACTGCTCGGTCACAGTGGCCAGCTAGTGCAGCGCACCACCAAGTAAAATTGTGTGCCATAACAAAGCATCATGATGTAAAAAAAGAGGGAAAGAAAGAAACCAACTGAAATGTTAATTAATGTATTCTGAAGTATGAATTGCCCATGGCCTTGCTGCAGAGGTAACACCAGTTTCCATGAAATCACTGAAGTTAGGTGCTGTCAGGCTTGGTTAGCATTTGAGTGGGTGATCGTCCGGGTGTTGGCAAGTGGGGTACACTCAGCCCATGTGAGGCCTACTGAGGAGCTGCCATATTTATCCAATTATAAAACGAGGTTTTTTCCCCAAATCATCACTGAAAAAATAAAGGGTTGTCTTATGTTCACTGATTAAACTATTGCTGCCAAGGTTAATATTTTTACGTTGTTTAATAAAGTACATAGGTATGTAGGGGTTGTCTTACATTTATCCTACAGATACAGCTCTGGCTATTGAAGTCATGTGTAGATTTATTTTTTACAATTTGGAATGTTACGGCTGGGCAAATGATACTCACCTTCGAACAGGCTCAAGTTTCCCAATGTGCCAAAGTGTTTGATACAGTATCGATGTTGCTCGAATAATCATGTGACATTTGACTGGCACAGTAATAGTGCAAGGGATACACAAGAAACTATAAACTAGCCACTACAACAATCTATTGCCCTGCTTAAAATTTGACAATTTTGTGAAACATGGGAGGAAATAGCACCAAATTCTACCAGCTTACAAACTCTTGTTGTATTTGAACAGGTTTGCAATAAAAGTTCTCATACATGTATGGATGCCGTCTACAAACATTATGCTGCTTTTTAATTGAAGGTAACATTCAACAGTGAAAATGTTACCCTTCAAAAAAACATTACTTGTTTCTGCAACCAGATCAATATTTTATTTGATTATGAGAGACCGCAATGATTTACTAAGTGGGTTGCAAATGAGAAATTCAGCCGCTATCCATGTATTAGAATATAGGATCAAAACATTACCAGCTTGCGATGCTGACATTGAGGTGAAACACAAAGGAAAGTTTGTCCAGAATGAAATGTCTATCAATCAAAATACACTGACTGTAATTGCTGCTGCGAGAATAAATTACAGCAGTAAGACTCACAGTCGGAGGTGGTACCAACAGATGGTGGGATGAATACAAGCACGTGAATTGGACTGGATCATGATTGTGATCTTTTATTTGTGTATTAGTTGCTGTTGTTACATATGACATGCACCCTAGATTATATTGCAGTCTGTGTTTCACAGCTGCTCAAGCTTGGCACTCTGGTAGGATTGGAGGGAGTGGGAGTGGTGAGTGGGCAGCAAATTACATTGTTTTGCCAACCATGGGAATGTATACCATATACTTTGGCCTTTCAAGAACATTTACCACATTTAAACTACAGTTTGACTAATCCATTTGTAGTTGTAATCACCTATCCCATCAACGGCAGGGCTACCTGTGAAACCAGTCATGTAATTTACAAGCAAAGCTGCAACCACTGTGCTGCATTCTATGTAGGCACGACAACCAACAAGCTGTTTGTCCGCATGAATGGTCACCGACAAAATGTGGCCAAAAAACAAGAGGACCACCCTGTTACTGAACACGCTGCCAAATATGATATCCCTCATCTCAATAACTTCTTCACAACCTGTGCCATATGGATCCCTCCCACCAACACTAGCTTTTCTGAACTGCGCAGGTGGGAACTTTCCCTGCAACACATCCTATGTTCCTGTACCCCTTCTGGTCTCAGCCTTCGTTAGTCACTGTCCTCACCCATCCAGACCCATCCCTGTTCCCATTCCACCATTACACAGCCATCATTTCACTGCCACACACAATCTTTAAATTTCTTTTTATTTGTCTCCTTTCCGCTACTCCCCCCACCCTCCCGCCCCCCTTCTCTCCTGCCCACTGTCTAAACTGCAACACTTCACTGCCCCCCCCCCCCCCCCATACTACCCCTCCCCCTCCCTGCCCTAGCCTCCTCCTTACACCCACCCTTCAGTTATCTGAGACTGCAGATGTGTGTGCAAGTTGTGTTTGCATTTGCATTTGCCCGTGTGTGTGTGTGGGGGGGGGGGGGGGGGGGGGGGGCCTGGGTGCGTGTGTAGTATTGTGTATATTGCTGACAAAGGCCTTAATGGCCGAAAGCTATAATTGTGTGAATCTTTTTGTTTTGCCTATCGCAATGCAGTAAATGAAGCAGGCAAAAAGGAATACAAACGTCTCAAAAATGAGACCGACAGGAAGTGCAAAATGGCTAAGCAGGGATGGCTAGAGGATAAATGTAAGGACGTAGAGGCTTATCTCACTAGGGGTAAGATAGATACTGCCTACAGGAAAATTAAAGAGACCTTTGGAGAAAAGAGAACCACTTGTATGGATATCAAGGGCTCAGATGGAAACCCAGTTCTAAGCAAAGAAGGGAAAGCAGAAAGGTGGAAGGAGTATATAGAGGGTCTATACAAGTGCGATGTACTTGAGGACAGTATTATGGAAATGGAAGAGGATGTAGATGAAGATGAAATGGGAGATATGATACTGCGTGAAGAGTTCGACAGAGCGCTGAAAGACCTGAGTTGAAACAAGGCCCCGGGAGTAGACAACATTCCATTAGAGCTACTGGCGGCCTTGAGAGAGCCAGTGCTGACAAAACTCTACCATCTGGTGAGCAAGATGTATGAGACAGGCGAAATACCCTCAGACTTCAAGAAGAATATAATAATCCCAATCCCAAGGAAAGCAGATGTTGACAGATGTGAAAATTACCGAACTATCAGTTTAATAAGTCAAGGCTGCAAAATATTAACGCGAATTCTTTACAGACGAATGGAAAAACTAGTAGAAGCCGACCTTGGGGAAGATCAGTTTGGATTCCGTAGAAATACTGGAACACGGGAGGCAATACTGACCCTACGGCTTATCTTAGAAGCTAGATTAAGGAAAGGCAAATCTACATTTCTAGCATTTGTAGACTTAGAGAAAGCTTTTGACAATGTTGACTGGAATACTCTCTTTCAAATTCTGAAGGTGGCAGGGGTAAAATACAGAGAGCGAAAGGCTATTTACCAGTTGTACAGAAACCAGATGGCAGTTATAACTGTCGAGGGGCATGAGAGGGACACAGTGGTTGGGAAGGGAGTGAGACAGGGTTGTAGCCTCTCCCCGATGTTATTCAATCTGTATATTGAGCAGGCAGTGAAGGAAACAAAAGAAAAATTCGGAGTAGGTATTAAAATCCACAGAGAAGAAATAAAAACTTTGAGGTTCGCCAATGACATTGTAATTCTGTCAGAGACAGCAAAGGACTTGGAAGAGCAGTTGAACGGAATGGATGGCGTCTTGAAGGGAGGATATAAGATGAACATCAACAAAAGCAAAACGAGGATAATGGAATGTAGTCGAATTAAGTCGGGTGATACTGAGGGTATTAGATTAGGAAATGAGACACTTAAAGTAGTAAAGGAGTTTTGCTATTTGGGAAGCAAAATAACTGATGATGGTCGAAGTAGAGAGGATATAAAATGTAGACTGGCAATGGGAAGGAAATCGTTTCTGAAGAAGAGAAATTTGTTAACATCGAATATAGGTTTAAGTGTCAAGAAGTCGTTTCTGAAAGTATTTGTATGGAGTGTACCCATGTATGGAAGTGAAACATGGAGTATAAATAGTTTAGACAAGAAGAGAATAGAAGCCTTCGAAATGTGGTGCTACAGAAGAATGCTGAAGATTAGATGGGTAGATCACATAACTAATGAGGAGGTGCTGAATAGGATTGGGGAGAAGAGATGTTTGTGGCACAACTTGACTAGAAGAAGGGATTGGTTGGTAGGACATGTTCTGAGGCATCAATGGATCACCAATTTAGTATTGGAGGGCAGTGTGGAAGGTAAAAATCGTAGAGGGAGACCAAGAGACGAATACACCAAGCAGATTCAGAAGGATGTAGGTTGCAGTAGGTACTGGTAGATGAAGAAGCTTGCACAGGATAGAGTAGCATGGACAGCTGCATCAAATCAGTCTCAGGACTGAAGACCACAACAACAACAACAACAACCGCAACTCAGCATCTCCACTATATGGTGAGTAGCAACTTTCCTTCCTAATATGGTTTTTAGTATTTATTTTTCAAATGGCTGTGGCTAAGTGTGGATCACATTATAACCCCAGTGACCATGAGTTCAACATCTAGTTACTTCTAGACCTTTTCTGTCATCAAACATGACTTAACAAGATATGAGAGCTGGTTCACAAATTATAGAAAGGACTATTACACAATCATGCTTAGTAAATAATGGTTTTCAAACTGATCTATTTAATTTTTTTAGGTGATGCACACCTCAGCCCAAGAGATATGAGGACCACATGAAAATGTCAGTATTTACTAAACTGAGCTATTTGTGTCACACGAATTTCGTGCAACACTAACATGGTCCAAGGTATGCTGTACTAATATATTTATACCTTTCACATAGAAGCCCACTGCCAGGTGTTGCGCACATCCCACATCACTGACCTGCAATTTCTCATTTATTGTGAAATGCCTCCTCCAAACTGCTACTTCAGATGTACAAACAGATTCAATCTACTTTTCATTACAACCAGGCTAAAGGAAAATTATAAAAAACATCCAAATGAACTGGAGGCACAGTTGCCATAGCAAAGGTGGAAACGGCTGGCTGAGTGTTGTCCTGAAGAAGGACCAAAACTAATGACAGCATCCATCCTTTGCATATTCTGCACAGCCCTCTGGATCAATTGTAATGTTTCAGCATGCTTCAAGTCAATAAGCAGCTCTCCTTAGCTACCCAAAACTCTGCGGCCAAGTAATTCTAGTCAGAGGAAATAAGATCAGATACACTGTTTGTTCTGTAGACTCATAGTGAGAAAATCCACGAGGAAACAGAAAATCCAGAAAACAAAAACATTTAATACATATTTATAAAAGACCTGAATATGTTTATATTCCTTCTGCAGACCCTAAGGGTGGTGAGCACCAACCAAGAGAAAGTAAACTAAAGTAGTAAATCACTAAGAGAGAAGGAAATCGCTGTCTTCCATTAAAGAGTACTGAACTAAAGGAGTAAATTAAAAAATGAACTGATTTTTCATTTACTCTTGAAGTACTTATTTACTCCGTAACTGGTGGAGAGCACTATCAATGAGCACACTACTGCATTAGCAGCTTCAGAAGGAAATGAGGCCAAAATTTACTCGTAAGCAGTAGTAGGAGTTAAGTTAGAAAGTAAGGTGTGTCCTTTGGTTTCTGTGTGTTAAATGTCAAATCCTATTGATTACTTGGACTATGAAGAATATATGGAGATGGAGGAAGAGGTAGCATTCCAAATATGATGGTTTTAATGGGGAGGACAAACACATTTGCGATGTACAACGACAATGATTTTAATGAGCATTTTGGTTTAGTGAGGAATCTTTTGAGTCAATGCTTGGTATGCTGTTACCGTTAGTTTAGTTGTGATCTTCAGTCCTGAGACTGGTTTGATGCAGCTCTCCATGCTACTCTATCCTGTGCAAGCTTCATCTCCCAGTACCTGGAGCCGTTATTGCAGCATAATTTTGACAGGAACTGTGCTTTGTCTTCTAAGCTGCAAATTCTCTGTGGACTGTGAATCTTTTGTGCTGGTACTTATCAAATCACAGCAGGGGATCTCAGGTTAGGTTAGGTTAGTGTTGTTTAATGTCCCGTCGACAACGAGGTCATTAGGGACGGAGCGCAAGCTCGAGTTAGGGAAGGATGGGGAAGGAAATCGGCTGTGCTCTTTCAAAGGAACCATCCCGGCATTTGCCTGAAACGATGTAGGGAAATCACGGAAAACCTAAATCAGGATGGCTGGAGATGGGATTGAACCGTCGTCCTCCCGAATGCGAGTCCAGTGTTTAACCACTGCGCCACCTCGCTCGGTTGTCATAGGAGTCATAGATGGTGTACAGATACCTGTACATTGTCCTTCTGGAGCAAAAGCAGAACTAACAGAAATTGCAAGAATTCATTTTCCATTAAAATGTACAAATTGTCTGTGATTCCAATATGAAAACTTTGAATGTAGTAGGCTGCTGGCCAGGTTCCATGCATGATTCCCGCATTTGGGGCAATAGTAGAGTTGCAGCAGAATTTGAAAATGGACAATATGATGGGTTGCTTTTTGGAGATAGTGGATATGCTCTATCCAAACAACTTATGACTCCCATGTTTTGACCACACACAGGAATCAAAGGGCACTGCATTAGAGCCCATATTGTTGCCAGATGTGCAACAGAGCATACATTTGGTGTTTGGAAGAAAAATTCTCCAACTCTCACTAAAACAATGTGATATATATGAAACAAATGTGGGAATATTATTGTGGCTACTGCAGTTCTGCACAACCTTGCAGTAAAAGTTGGAGATGTGTTTCACCCTGATGTTGTGGAGGTGAATGACACTGACCAACATTCATTTCAGCCATAAACGGATGCTGCAGGCCAAGGTATCAGAAGGTCTGTTCTACTTAATTGCTTTAATTACAATTGTATTTAATTTGTTAGTAAAATAACAAGTTAGTATAGAGACTTTCCCTTCTTAAATGAATGAATAAGCACTGGATTGTTACTACTGCTGTAAAAGGTGACCCATTTTATTTATGTTTAATTTATAGCCATGTTTCTCTATTTTCTTCTTCTTCTTCTTCTTCTTCTTCTTCTTCTTCTTCCTCCTCCTCTTCTTCTTTTGCAAATGGGGGATTAACATTTTAATTTTATTTTTTGCTTCAGTATACAAAGTTATTGAATACAGATGTTTCGGTTATTTCTAAGAAAAACAAGATGTCTACTTTCATAATCTTGCTAAATACAAATAAATATTAGAATGCGGTAATTAGAAAAATTAAATATACTGATGCTGAATCATAAACACAAATAATGTGAAACAAGAACATATTAACCACTGGAAAAAATATCCAGAAAATAAAATTTGTTTTATACATGTAAAACATTTTCATACTCATTTACAAAAACCTAAATTTCTTGAGCATATTGCCTGAAGAATCAATATCTACCGTTTGCTCCATTTCATTCATGAATTTATTCATAACTTCCATTTTAAGGTTATGCTCTTCTTTTGTGATTTTTCTTTGTCTTTCAAGTAACAACATTTTTGCATTATATTCCTCTCATATTAAACACATTTTTAATGAATGAAGTTCATCTGCTTCTTCCAACAACTCCCTGTTCTTCACTACAATTGCATGTTCTCTGCCTTTTTTTCATTATTGTGTCTTCTGACAAGCTCTCACCAGAGAATGCAAGCCGAGGTTCATGACTACAGGATAAAGTTTCACATTCAGCAGTTTCATCGCTATCTTCTGAGTACTTTTCATCATCGACGCTGCTAGAAATGATCACACTGTATTCAGTTGTGTCACTGTCATTAACTCCAGCTAGGTCCTCAAAAACCTGTGGGAGTGTATCAATATCCATTTGGCTTACATCATCTATCTCCACCTCTGCTACTCCACTGCCAGTTTGGAATTGTTCTTGATTACATTCAGGTTTCATTACCTTTTCTTTCACTTTCATTTCTTTCCACATTACTTTAAGCTGCTCTTGTGATCTTATGTGTAAGAGCTTCTGCATTGTATTCAATGTGTCTTTTTCCCAAGCATCCGTTTTCCTTTTTAGCATGCTGACATCATGCTTTTTAAATTCAATAGTAGTTATGCACTTATTCATTATTTCAGCAGACTGCTCTTTTTCACTTTCTGTTTTTTTCTCTTTTTTTTGGGATTTCCCTTAACACTTAAATTGTCCTTGGCTACCTCCAGGTTGCTGTTAGCTCATACCTCAAGTGGCAAAAATATTGTATATGGCGTTGCTTGGATAACACGTCTCCCCACCCCCAACAATGTACAGTGGTAGTTGTAGATGGTGGGGTTAAGGACTGAATAATACATTCATCCATTAACAGCATGTTTATTTTTCATAATACACCAATCTTATCATTAATGCAATAGCATTTAGCTTTTTTGAATTTTAATAACCCTTTATAGATAGAATTGTCAAAAGATGATGCAATAATGTCTGCCGAGAATCAATATTTTCTGAGAGAAAACAATATGCACATGCCAGCAGTGTGCAGAAATGACTTACTTCTTTAGTAAAAAGGTGTTACTACTATAGTTATAACTAAAGAAGTAAACAGAAATTGAGCTCTCCAAGAGTTACTATATTACTACAGATGTAATTTACTAATGTAGTCCAGACTAAAGACGTAAGAGTTACTACAAGAGTAATTTATACTAGTCTGATGCCCACCACCCTAAGTCAAATGGTTCTCAAGAATGTGAAAAAAGTAAAACATTTGTCTTGTAGAATCTCTCTGTGTGTGTGTGTGTGTGTGTGTGTGTGTGTGTGTGTGTGTGTGTCACCCATACACACGTGTGTGCATAAATATGTAATTAAATATGTAATGTGTACTCTAGCACATTAAAAGATTTGTCTGCCCCCCCCCCCCCCCCCAAAGGTTCTCCGTTATGATGCAACATGCAATAGAGGATCACTTTGGGAACTTCGAAATTGTCATCCAATACACGAAAACTTGTCTAATGAGGCATTTCTCCAAATGCCCTATCAATCTGAAATCTTTGTCAACACAATTTCCCTCACCAGTTCACTTTTATTTTGATTGTCACAGTATCATACAGATCATAATTTGATATTTACACTCAAAGCCAACAGAACATACTTGATACGAGACTACTGCAGAGAGGCAAAGAATAGAAGCAGACCATAAAAACTGTCTTGATTTTAGATACATGTGTAAAACTAGTCACGAGTACCTTCATTATTTTTCACATGGGTACATGTCATAAGAGACTTTTTGAATGCATTAGTTTTTTGTTCTTTGTGTGGAGCTCCAAATGAGTTTGTGCAATATACAGGGTGATTCAAAAAGAATACCACAACTTTAAAAATGTGTATTTAATGAAAGAAACATAATATAACCTTCTGTTATACATCATTACAAAGAGTATTTAAAAAGGTTTTTTTAACTCAAAAACAAGTTCAGAGATATTCAATATGACCCCCTCCAGACACACGAGCAATATCAACCCGATACTCCAACTCGTTCCACACTCTCTGTAGCATATCAGGCGTGACAGTTTGGATAGCTGCTGTTATTTCTCGTTTCAAATCATCAATGGTGGCTGGGAGAGGTGGCCGAAACACCATATCCTTAACATACCCCCATAAGAAAAAATCGTAGGGGGTAAGATCAGGGCTTCTTGGAGGCCAGTGATGTCACGGGCTGCCTGGCAGCCGATCCATCGCCTTGGGTAGTTGACATTCAGGTAGTTATGGACAGATAAGTGCCAATGTGGTGGCGCTCCATCCTTTTTCGTAGGACTCTATACAGTTGATTGTGGAATTTGCAGCTCTCTGCTAGCTCTGCGAGTCGATTTTCCTGGGCTGCGAACAAATGCTTGCTGGATGCGTGCTACATTTTCATCACTCGTCCAGAACTTTTCCCTTTGCACAAACACCCATTCTCTGTAAACTGTTTATACCAACGTTTAAAACACCACCCATCAGGAGGTTTAACACCATACTTCGTTCGAAATGCATGCTGAACAACTGTCGTCGATTCACTTTTGCCGTACTCAATAACACAAAAAGCTTTCTGTTGAGCGGTCGCCATCTTAGCATCAACTGACGCTGACGCCTAGTCAACAGCGCCTCAAGCGAACAAATGTACAACTAAATGAAACTTTATAGCTCCCTTAATTCGCCGACAGATAGTGCTTAGCTCTGCCTTTTGTCGTTGCAGAGTTTTAAATTCCTAAAGTTGTGGTATTCTTTTTGAATCACCCTGTATATCAATAAAAATGGAGGCTTCCTAAATAGAATAGAAAAAAAATAGTGGAAAGGCTTCAGTGTGGAGAGCAAAAAAATAATGAATTTATGGAGTGAGACCCCACTAGGGCTAAGTTCTCTAAGTTAAGTTAAGCTTATAGAAACAGGGGTTAAGAAATGGACTTCACTATTTTTCTGAATTTTTATTTATCACACTTCATCTTGTGAACAGCTCAATATCAGGGGCCATAATGCTGATAAGTGATTATAAGCTGAACTTACTAACAATACAGGCTTCAAGCACAGGAAAAATAGAATTTCTAATGGTCGCAACTGCATTAAGAGTAGTGGTATAAGAGTAATGTCTCAAACTTCTATTTTATAAGGACTGACGTCAGAAACTGGGAGACTTCTATTTCAAGTTTCTTCTATGCTCCAGTTGCTCACATGTATCAAAATTTATACTACATTATTTAACTATATCAAAAGAAAATTCAGTCAAGAAAACTAACAAAATTATGAGGCAGTGCTTACCTGCAGGAGCAGAAATATGTAGTACTGCTGAAACACTTCTTATCACTCAGAACTAATAGTTCCTTCCTTGGGGAAGGGAGAGGGATAGGTTGTAGAAGGCTGAAAAGGAAGGGTAGGTCAATCAGACCACCTGCAGTGAGAATAAGGATAGGCAGAGCTGAAGCTTCATCTGTCTCCTTCCAGAGGAAGGCACTATTAGTACCAAAACTAGGAAGTGTGTCACATTTATGTATGTCTACTGGCAGTAATTAATTTTTTACAAGGACTAATGAGGCCCACCACATTAAATCGGTTAATGCTTCAAATCAGTCATTCTCAGATTACTTTCAGCTTCCATAAAAGAATAAAATAAAGTACTACTGCCACCAATAATTCTAGTTTTATCTGATGTTTGGGTCATTACCTTGAAATAGTTAAGGATCTTTAAAGGTCGGCAGTGCTCCAAAGCACAATTTGAGCCTTTCACTTTCAATATTTGCAATATCTCTTTTAACTCCATAACATCATAGAATCTAACAGTACTTGCAATGTGTGAAATGGAAGCAGAATCATCGTCTGGGCCTGAAACATTGTGGAATTCATACATACATTGGCACTGGTATCTGAACTTAAAAAAGCACGGCCAATCATGAAGAATGTAAACATACCTTCAGATATGACAATTCGGAATCCATTTTTACTTATAAATGGACTTGATACAACTATTTCACCAGATGCAGTATCAAAAGAATGCTCTAAAGATGTAAATATATTCCACAGTTCTGGACCTAGCAAACTAAGAAATACAGTATTTAATGTCAGTTTTGTTGGGAAATGGCAATACAAACAGAAAAATATTTAAAAAGAAAGCAAACAAATATTCTTATTAACTTGCAGAAACATAAATATTGGTTGTTCATTAAGCATTCAAGTACTAATACAAGGATTTATTAGCAAGACTTGTAAATTTCTATTTAATAATGGGAAATTTTGCTCAGCAGCATGCTCACTAGTAGCTACGATTCTTGTTAACAGTGTCGTAAATTTCACTCTCAATAACTGCCTTGGATGGTCACCAAACATGATATTAGTAATTGAAGATTGGGTGAAACTGGAACGAGAAAGTTCAGAAATTATCAACATCTTGCAGAACATATGTTGGAAAGATGCATGGGGCTCTCCAGGAGGTGTGGGTGCACAGCAATAAGCAGGAACACTTGGATTAGCAATAGGGATGGCGGTTATCAGTGACACTACTGGTTTTCAGTTATATAGTTTTTTTCCAATGCCAGTTTAACCAGATTCTTAAAACTGCACAAAATAACCAGTTTCTGAAATAAGTGTTTTTCAGTTTCTTATTTCTATTATTTCATATATTAAATGTAGAAATCATAGAAAGATTCAAACATTATGACTTAAAGATACATAAAATCAAAATATTAAATTAAACAGGCTAATAAAAGAAAAGTTAGTCTGTCCACTGTTCCCCGCTTTTCTCGAAAAGTGATAAGTGGCTGACTACTACAAAAAATCACCTATTGATTCTAATTTTTTTAAATTCTACTCAAAAATCATGTTGTAATTCTGGACCATTCACTATTTGGACAAAGTCAGTGCTAAGGAGTGAAAATTGAGTTTGAAGACTCTGTTTTTCATGTTAATATGTCCGTTTTCAAGAGCAACAAGCAGATAAAGGCATATGAGGTTCATTCAAATGAAACCTGGTCAGTGCATCTGCCTTTGCCTTACACGTAAGGTGGCACCAAGTAACTGGGGGAATAGAGCCTGACACGTGCGCACCGTTTGATGTAGCATAGCGACAGTGTGGTTTCACACTTAAGAGAAGGTGATTACACAAGTTATCGTCCACTACCAAACATGCAGGCAAGTCAACAGGAACAACGAGAAGTGATTCGATTTTTGGTGGCACAGGGAGTTGGAGGCCATGAAATATATCAACGGATGAAGGCTGTGTACAGTGAGTACAGTCTGGGTTGTTCAAGTGTTGTGGATTGGCGCGAACAATTCCTTGAGGGGCACACGCCACTGGAAGACGATGCTCATACTAGACAGGCTCATTGTGTCATCACACCGTAAATGGTTGTGGAAGTGAATGCTTTAGTCTTGGACAACCGCAGAATCACCATGGATGAGACCCATCGGTTACTGGGTATTAGCATGGGCAACGTCACACGGACAACGAAGTGTGTGACTGGGTCCAGGCCTGGATCCGACAGCAGCTTACTAACTTCTTCAAGGATAAAATCAACCGTTGAGTATCGCAATGGGATAAATGTGCCAACAGTTTTGGCGGCTATTTTTGAGTGTGTGTACTGTGTATAACTACATTTTTGAGTCAATAAAATCATTACCCTTTTTACTAGTGCTTGGGATTCATTTGAATGCCTCTTCTATTATATAGACACAAGCAGCAGATCAGCTGCTTTCTATTTTCATTGCAAACTATGAATGAACTGCTAAATGTTACGTTTTCTCCTTATATTATATCACAAGTTTGTTGTGGTTCCTCCCATTTTAATCTTTTAAAGCAAATGGGGCATTGTACTTCACTAATACCACACTTTGTAAAAACTTCCAGACTAGGAATGGTGCCATTCTCTAACACAGTTGATGACCGACTGTCATATAAACCAGATGGGGCAAGTCTTGCACACAGCAGGTACATGCATCCCATACAAAAGGCCACTCTACATGGTATCAGGTACATTATTGTCTCAGCAGTGCTGTACCAATTCTTATGCCATGTGTTTGTTCCTTGTTTCTGCCGGCATTGTTATTAAAATCCATAGCTTCTCCCATTTTCCATAATAACGCAATATTTCAAAGCAATGCAAATTTTACAAATAAAAATTACTCATTCCTTGAAAAAGGTTTATTTAAAAATGAAACATTTCAGTACAGCTGCTATGAATAACTGATGTTTTTACCTGGTTATTAGTAAAAAAAAATACTGAAAAATACTGGTTATTCTGAACCAAAACCGGTCAGTTTTTACCATCCCTAGTTAGCAACTGCCAAAATTAATCATATTATCAGGAGTAACTGACTAAGGTGACTCAGATTAATAATCAGATGTTTCTGCTGGCCCAACAGTCTTTCAAAATAATACTGAATACATTTTATCAGAAAACTGCCTTAAACAACTAGCCTGGGGTACCACATATGAAAGAAATACTTTACAACTTTTGGCTACAGCCTTTTTGCTTTCTTCTTGGGGGTGTCATCAGTGAGAAAGGGTTTAGCAAACATGATATTACTATTCAAGAAGGTGAATTGCTGTGTACTAAAAATAACACATAAATGCACTAAAATGCCAGAAATATTCATTAAAATCACGGAAATTTACAAATAAACATGGTGAATACGTATCAAAAATGTGTCAACCATGCATTTTAAAGTAACACACCAGTATGAAAAGGGCACCCCTTGCTGACTTATACACTTTTTTAGCTTTTTCTAACATCATCTGCTGTAGTAAGTACACCTTTGTAACAGGTATTAGTTGTGTTTGGTGCAAAATGTTACTAGATATGTTTCCAAATTCACTGAAATATATGCCTCTTTTGTCCATAAAAACATTTCCCTAGTTTGAAAACGTCCTCTCCACTTCACATGACAGCAGGCATTAAAACCGCAACACAACAATGTAACTAGCACAATATTCCTATAAATGTTTCTCTGAATTGCTATCGAGTACCAAGGTGACACAGCATATACAATGTAAGGCCAAAATATTTGCCTCTGTCTGCTAAAACATTGAGTTTCAAATGTCACTATGATGTTGCTCCTTGTAATGAAAGCATAAAATTCCATAAAATACCTGCCAGTCATTTGATTAATAATGCTAATCTGCAGAAGTGTGACTAGATGTATACAAGCTGGTTCTGAATTCTTGCTTTCCCTCAAACTTTAATCGGAACATGGATGGGTTTGAGGCATGCAAAATACTTATAAATGTTGTAGGAAAGCTCTTGTAGAAAGTAATTATTTTAGGATTAAAGGAGACCATTGACTGAAAAGCAAAACCATTGTGCTGTCGATAAGCACATACAAAATAAGGAAAACTTGTTAGTTTTCAGTTAGCCTTTGATGAGATAGAATAAAACACACACACACACACACACACACACACACATGCCAATGCCCCTACATGGTGCCAGGTAGACTTACAGTGTCAATGTTATTTTACGGCAGGTGGACTGGTTGTCGTGGGGTAGTGTCACATTGGTTGTGTAGAGGGAGAGGATGCGGCAGGCAGGGAGGGAGACTGGGACTGGGTGGCTAGTGGATTGGAGAGAAGTGGCCAGTTTGCCTGCTAGGAACACAGGATGGAGGGGCAGGTGTATGGGCTTGCATGATTGTAGCAGCTGGTGGGAAGTGGCACATGCTGAAGGTGATGTGGGGAAATGAAATGGGAGGAAGTGACAGAAGGGAGGACAGTGAAACTGTTGGGAGTAGGGGGCAGGGACAATGAGTTACCTGAGGTTGAAGCCAGGATGATTACAGTAGTGGAGGATGTGTTGTAAGAATAACTCCCATCTGTGCAGTTCAGAGAAGTTGGTGATGGAGGGAAGAATCCAGATGGCTCTGGTTGTGAAGCAGGCACTGAAATTGAGCATAGGATTTCCAGCTGTATGTGGTGCCATCGGGTGGTCACTTTTGTTCTTGACAACAGTTTGGCAGCGGTCATTCATCCTGGTTGACAGCCGGTTGGTAGTCACACCTAGATAAAATGCTGTGCAGTAAGTGCAGTGGAGTATCACATAGCTGCTTTCGCACGTGACCTGGCCTCTGATGGGATAGGATAAGCCTGTGACTGGGCTGGAGTAGGAGGTGCTGGATGAGTGGATTGGGCAGGTCTTGCACCTAGGTACACCACAAGGATATGAACCCTGTGCCAAGGGGTTGGGAGTGGGAGTGGCATAGGGATGGACAAGGATGTAGTGCAGGTTGGGTGGGCAACAGAACGCCACTTTAGGAGGGGGTGAGAAGGGTCTTGGGTATGATGTTCCTCATTTAAAGTCAGGACAAGTGATGAACAAAGCCCTAGCAAAGGACATCGTTCAGTTGTTCCAGTCCAGGGTCATACTGGTTGACAAGGGGAGTGCTCCATTGCAGCTGAGCTGATTCTTGGAAGGGGGGGGGGGGGGGGGAGGGGGAGAATATGGTAAGGAAAATTTGGTTGCAGACTAGGTTCGGGGAGTAATGCCTATCTGTGAAGGCCTAAGTGAGGCCTTCAGCATACTGGGCAAGTAAATTCTCGTCATTGCAGATATGCTGTCCATCAGTGGCTAGGCTGTATGGAAGGCATTTTTTGGTGTGAAAGAGATGGCAGCTATCGAAATGCAGGTACTGTTGGTGGTTAATGGGTTTAATATGAACAGAGTTGGGGATGGTGGAGGTGGAGGTCAACGTCCAGGAAGGTGGTGGTGCATTGAGCAGAGGAGGACCAGATGAAGCAGATGGGAGAAAAGGTGTTGAGGTTGTGAGGAATGTGAATAGAATGTCTTGGTTCTGACTCCTCTATCCTGTCACCCCCACCCAATTTATGTCCCCACTTTGCCTTCACCGTGTGCCACTTCCCACGAGCTGTTACAATCCCATCTACCAGCCCATATACCTGCCACCTCTCTCTCCCACATTCCTAGCCAGTAAATTGACAGCCTCTCTCCAAGCCACTAACCACCCACTCTCGGTCCCTCTCCCTTCCTCTTGCCTCCCTCTACCTCTTTCCACCAACCCACCTCCACCACAACCAGTCAACAACCTGCTGCATGAAAGTGCATAAGAAATGCACACATGAATGGAGATTCTTTTCTTTTCTTTTTTTTGGCTTAAAATTTTTATTACCTACCTCATTTCCTTAAATGGGACAAAATGCATGTATTACACCTATAGATTTATTTATTCTTATTCAAGAATTCATCTATGGTATAGAAGGAGTTGCCAAGGACATATGATTTCAATTTATTTTTGAAACTATTACTGCTATCTGCCAGACATTTTATTTCATCCGGTAATTTATCGAAAAGTTTTACAGCAGCATTTTTGCCCCTTTCTGTGCCAAAGATAGGTTAAGTAGAGGATAATGTAAGTCTTTCTTTCTTCTGGTATTATAATCTTGAATGCCACTGTTGTTTTTAAATTGGTCCATGTTGTTGAGAACAATTTCATTACCAAGTAATGTACTGTGAGGCTGTTGTAAGAATTCCTAACCTTTTAAATGGGTGCCTACAAGATGTGTGACTATGAGCCCCACCCATTATTCTAACCACTTTCTTTTGAGCAGTAAATACTTTTTGCCTAAGAGTTACTCCAGAATATTATTCTGTATGACATCAGAGAGTGATAGTATGCAAAGTATGTTAGCTTGCTAATTTCTATATCCTCAGAATTAGCAATTATTCTGATTGCAAAAGTAACTGAACCTAGTCGCTTTAGGAGATCGAAAATATTAATTTTTCAATTAAGATTCTCATCTATATGTACACCTAAAAACTTAGTATGCTCTACCCTGGCTATTGACTTCTGTTGATATGTTATATTTATTGACGGGACTGCACTTCTTACAGTAAAAAATTGGATGTATTCTGTTTTTTCAAAGTTCAGAGCAAGCCCTTTCGCAGAAAACCAATTAACTACTTTTCCAAAGACATTATTTGTATCATTTTCTATTAGAGTTTCTTTTACTGGATTAATAATGATGCTTGTATCATCAGCAAACAGTGTCAGTTTAGCCTTCTTGTTTCAGATAAGAAGGGAAGTCATTCACATACATCAAGAACAGAGGGGGACCCATAATCGAACCCCATGGAACAACTAATGTATTTCACCCCAGTTACAGCAAGTGGGAAATTTTCTTAAATCACTTAATCCATATAAAGAAACTTTTTGCTTTGTGTTCTGTAGATATAACTTAAACCACTCAACGCTGTTCCATTTATACCATAGAAATGTAATTTCTATAACATAATGTCATGGTTCTCACAACCAAATGCTTTGGACAAGTCTCAGAAAATTCCTATTGGTGACACTTTACCATTTAAAAACCCTATTATGTGGGCAGTGAAATTGTATATTGCTGTTTCAGTAGAACAGCATTTTTGAAATCCAAACTGTGATTTATTAAGTATCCCATTACTGTTGAGATGGCTAACCACTCTTGACTACATTAATTTCTCAACAATTTTTGAAAATGCTGTAAGCAATGATACTGGACGGTAATTATTGACAATTGTGGTACTCCCTTTCTTTTAGAGAGGCTTGACAATGGCATATTTTAACTTGTCTGGGAAAATACCTTGAGTTAGTAATGCATTACAGATGTGACTAAGAACATCAGCTTAACTGCTCCACATTATTTTAACATCTTGTTAGAGATGTCATCTACTCCAGCAGA
The DNA here is from genome assembly GCF_021461395.2 of Schistocerca americana. Lineage (NCBI taxonomy): Eukaryota > Metazoa > Arthropoda > Insecta > Orthoptera > Acrididae > Schistocerca > Schistocerca americana. The sequence goes on along the minus strand of NC_060122.1, from coordinate 742,996,238 downwards.
ACATTTATTTTTCAAAGATTTAATGATATTCCTTATTTCACAAGAGGTTGTTAGATGAAACCTAATGTGACTAGGGTTTCTCAAAACCAACTCTTCTGTGTATTGTAAGGCTTTTTCTTTTAAACTATTCTTGCCAATTTTTTCACCTACACATAAGAAATCGTTGTTAAATATATTAGCTACTTGTGTACTGATGGTTAAGACGGTCTCATTCTCTTTAATAGTATACTACCTACCCCAGTGGTTACTTTTCACGTCTCTCTTCTAACAACATTCCATATTTATTTGATTTTATTGCCTGAGTTGTTAATTTCATCTCTAATATACACATTTTTTTTTTTTTTATTTTCTGACAACTTTTCTCAGTATGTTACAATAATTTTTATAGTGTAAAATTATTTCTGGGTCTTTACTAATTCTCGCTGTCTCATACAATTTTTTTTCTTTCTGTGTTTTTCCTCTCTCTCTCTCTCTCTCTCTCTCTCTCTCTCTGTGTGTGTGTGTGTGTGTGAGACTCTAGCTCGTCAAAGGATAACTTGAAAGCTTTCCTCCTTTCCTGTGTACCTATTGACAATTCAGCACTTCTGATTTTTGGTGAGGGCTCTCCTTTAATCCTAAAGTCTTTACAAAATACATATTTAAAAATTGAAAATTAGAAATTAGAAAACTATAGATATATATAGTGTAATCAACTGCTTCAATGTACACAAAAATCATTAGATGAGCAGCACTGTTTACTCTAGAGATAATTTTGCAGTTTGGATTAGAAAAAGTTGGGGACACATGTGACGTGAAAAATATTTTAAAACTGACAGTGTGGACAGCTTTAGGTTTGTTCAATCTGACTGACTGCTTAAGATTTCACTGTACTAAGAGAAACATACCTTTGTAACAATTTCTAATTGTAATTACAATATAAAGAAACCTTATGCTATGTGCCTCACCTCGTACAAGAGGTTCAGGGAACAACAATGTTTTTGTAACATCATCTTGAAATATTCTATTCTGGAAGCAGCTACAATGAACACATTACCACAACATTTTCTTTAGGATGCAGGGATCTCAATTATTCCATTACTGTGATATGTTCCAACCAAGTTACATCTTTAAACATGAGGTGGAGAACCATAAACTATTCTGATACCTGTGTCTATACGACTGTATCTGTGACAACGATGAGGAACATGTTTTCATTTTCCAAATGGATCACAAAATAACAAAAATTTAAGATTCCAAAAAATATTGTGATGATGAACCCACTATGATATAATGGTACTATTCAGAAAATGTTGAAAAAATAGAGACTGTTGCACTATTTCTGCAATACAACGTGTAGCAGAAAGGATACAGAAAACTTAAGAGCAACCTATACATCTGTAAGAAGGGCCATGTATGATGCTTTTAGGTGATAGTAGGTGAAAGATTTATCAGAAAATCCACTAGACATTGGGTGGAAGGTTTGGAACCAGTCTAGTGTTGAAACTGAGGACATCAGACAAAAGACAATTACTGAATTCTGGATTTAAAAATATTTTTACACGTAAGGACATAACAGTATAAGTGTTTGACCATAATAAATGAGATATACTGAAATAACCATAATAAATGGTATTGAAGAGTAATTAAAGACCACTCACAGAAAATAAGGCACAGGCTCTGTGGAAATTCAACATTCAATATGTTGTAGAATTAGCCTCGTTCCTCACTCACATTTATCAAAAATCTGAAACACAGTAAATATTCCTGCACAACTGGAAAAGAGTTCTGGTCACTTCTGTTTCAAATCAAGTTAAAATGATGTATGCAGAAAAATACAGACCAGTTATTTCAAATTATCAGCATGGGTACATAAAGAAACACACGTGTGAAACACAGCTTGCACTACTCTCACACAATATTTTGCAAATAGCAGATGCAGGTGAACAACTAAGTTCCCTCTTCCTACATTTCTACAATGCAATGAACTTTCAATCACACTAATTATCTTCATAGATATTTGATTAGCTTGAAGAATTTTTGACTAGTAGAACTGTTAAGAGTTAAAGTTAAGCAAGTGGATAACAGCTCCTATACTTGTTCTGATTTTGTGACTAAATTATCTTTGACATTTCTGTTATTTAAAAAGACAGTGAAGAGACAAGAAGCTTTCATTCTGTTAAAAGGTGTAGTTAGTTTCTCTTCTTTAATGGTGAAAACAGTTTTTCTTTCAACAAATGTTCATGTGTGTAGTATGACTGCTTTTCCACTATAACAATAACCAAGTGTACAATAATGGACAACAAATATTCAACAGAAACAAAACATTGGACATATGTCAACAGAAACATATGAAGAGCACTAATATTCTCAATAGAAGTAAATAATTTCTCTAGAAGAAAGAAAATGTTGATAAGTTTTCAGATGGGTCCTTGTTCAGAACTAAGAAACACACATACACCTGCTGGAAGAATATAGTTACACAGGTGTAATAGTGTATAGTGTATCCTCTTAGTCTTGAAGGAGGAATCTTCCAAAAGCTTGGCAACTCTTCCTGTCTTGTTTATGTGCCAATTAACCACACAACACCTAAACTATGTCATGATTTGCTACCTTTAGTCCTTCCATTATTTCCATTCCATCAAGGACTTTCTACTGTCCCATTTACGCAGTTTATCACATACTGCAGTAGCACTGTCAGATCATTCACTGGATCATCATAAGGAAACACAAAATAACTTGACTTTAACAGCTTCTCCAGCTGGTGTAGTAGCAGCTATCTTTAAATCTGTATAAATATAAGAGAATTCCAGTAATAAATAGAAAAAAACCCAATAGTATTCAATGACAAGATTAGTGGAATATTCCTTGTGCTTGTTGCACTGTTGAAATAGTAATAGATGATACTCTGAAGAGACACGAAATCTGACAACCGCACAAGATCAACTGTAGGGAAGGTGAATAGAGAGCTAGGATTTGTTAGAAGAAGTCTGGGAAAGTGCACAGCATCTTTTTAGATAACTACATATGAAGTACTACAGGGTAGTGTGACCTATTCTAGAGTACTGCTCCAGTGTTTGGACCCTTTAGCAAGTAGGCAGACGACAGACATTGTATAAACACAAAAATGCGTATTTCAGGTTGCATCTAGTTGGGATAAGCCCATATCCTCAGGGAACTAACTGAGATCTTTGCAGGAAAAGCAGGGCAAATGTTGGGAAGTGTTTTTTTGATGAAGACTGCAACAATTCTGCTGCCACCAACATATATCTTACATATGAATTAGTGCAAATAGGTAGTATACTGACAAGGGAGGTCTCCAGGGGTGGGATCAACTTTTTGAAACCACCTATGTGGTGTTGTAGTTCAGTGTCCCAGTTATCAGGGTGGGATCAACTTTTTGAAACCACCAACATATATCTTACATATGAATTAGTGCAAATAGGTAGTATACTGACAAGGGAGGTCTCCAGGGGTGGGATCAACTTTTTGAAACCACCTATGTGGTGTTGTAGTTCAGTGTCCCAGTTATCAGGGTGGGATCAACTTTTTGAAACCACCTATGTGGTGTTGTAGTTCAGTGTCCCAGTTATCACACCTTGCAAGGCTGCAACCATTCACCCTGGTGGGCCACTATTTGTTAGTAATCTACCAAACTCATTTTTCATGATCCGCTACAGCCTTGCAAATAGGAATGATTTTCAGAATGGTGCTGTAGCCTATTGGTTAAGTTATTTGGTTGGTATATTCAAGGTTGTGGGTTTGATTCCCCCAGGATTTTCTATCAAAATGACTATAATGATTATTTTTTTCGAATTAATTGGTGTACACACACACACAGACACAGAGTTAGGTGTTAAAGTCAGTAGTAATGAAATAACTAAGATTACAGTAGATGATAATGTTCTTGTAAACCCAGCTCAAATATCAGAGTGTTGAAATGAATTCTTCATAAATGTAGCAAAGTCAGAAGTTGATGTAGCAGGATATCAGAGTAAAGTAATCCCCTTTGGACTCAACCAAGAAGCTGAATATCTCAAAGATTTAAAAAAAGTCACAATAAAGGATGTGAAAAATGTTATATTGTCATTAAAAAATAAAAATTCTGCTGGGTGGGATGGGACACCAAGTAAAGTGATTAAAGCAGTATATGACATAATAGCACCCCTGCTAGCTAAAATAGTCAACCAATCTTTTGAACAGGGATGCTTTCCTGATGTGTTAAAATATGCCGAAGTGAGACCTCTGTCCAAGAAAGGGTTGAGGGAAGATATGGGAAACTACCGCTCTATTTCTATTCTCCCAATCCTATCAAAAGTGTTAGAGAAAGTAGCTGCAAATCAGATCAAAAATTTTATCGTAAAAAATGATATTATCGTAAGTAACCAATTTGGATTCCAACAAGGAAAAAACGCACTGGATGCAGTAAATAACTTCATTGAGAAGATATGCAAATCATTGGATCAGAAGAGTAAAGTCGCACGTATCTTCTGCGATCTTTCAAAAGCATTTGACTCGGTGAACCATGACTTGCTTATCTACAAATTAAACAAATATGGAATTAAGGACAAAGCTCTGAAATGGCTCACATCATACTTCCACAACAGAAAGCAAAGGGTAAGTGTCACATCAAATGCAGTGAATTATTATTCCAAATGGAGTACAGTATCACAAGGTGTGCCTCAAGGCTCCATTTTGGGGCCAATCCTGTTCCCATTCTATGTAAATGACTTGCCCATAAATATAAATTCCCCATCAGTTCTGTTTGCGAATGATACTTCTGTTTTAATTGAAGATGATGCAGAAAAAATTCAGAGCTCCATTGTGAGCACAATTGGTACTCTAGAAAACCGGTTCCAGTTAAATGGCTTGAAACTGAACATTGCAAAAACCAATATGGTGCATTACAAAACCAAACATTTGAAATGTGTGGCTCTTAAAATACATCATCACAATCACCCTATGGAAGAAGTTAACACAGACAAATTCCTAGGACTAAATGTGAACAACAACTTAAACTGGAGTACACATATTGAGTTCCTATCAAATAAACTAAGCAGCTTTGCATTTGCAGTGCAAATACTAGCACACTCTACTGACATGAGTACACAAAAAACAGCACATCATAGTTATTTTGAATCTGTCATTAGGTATGGTATCATTTTCTGGGGAAATTCAAGTAGTGTATCTCGAATACTGAAACTGCAAAAGAAAATTATAAGATACATGTGTAGTGCACAACAAACAGAATCTTGTTGCCCATTATTTCGGAACCTTAAAATCCTTACAGTTCCCTCCATATACATTTATGACATTATAATCTTTGTACACAGCACACAAAAATTATTTGAGGAAAATCATTTTAACCACACATACAACACAAGAAATAAATTTTTTTTTTTTTTTTTTTTTTACCCACACATCATTTGAAATTATATGCACGAACTCCACAGTATATGGGGATGACAATATATAACAAGCTAATGGGCAAAAAATATTTAATATGAAGCCAGAGAGTCTAAAAATAAAGCTACAGCAGATTCTGTGGGAGAAATGCTACTATTCAGTAGAAGAATTAATAGAGGATGACATGATAATTTGAGCAAGGGGTAATTAATTGTTAGTCTTTAATTGTATGTGTAACAAAACTGTATTATTATTATGATACCATTTGTTAAAAACAGTTGTTGTAATTAATTGTTAGTTTTTTTTATTGTATGTGTATTTTTATATTGTATTATTGTTATGGTACCATTTGTTAAAATCAGGTGCTGTATGTATATGGTAAAACTTTACCAAAATTTTGACGTGTCTCCTCTACCTGAATCAAATTATTTAGATTATGTACATTATGAGGCTAATAAACCACAATTCACACATGCACACACACTCTTTGCTGAATCAGTTTTTTCCTGTTATTCTTTTTTCATTTTGAATCTTTGCTCAAACAATTCTAATTATTTTAATGTATTTACTTTGATTTAATTTCTTCCTTTTCATTATGTTATATTTGCTTCTGTGTTGTTGCAATCATTATTTGTATTATTTGCTTTAATTTCATTTTATTTATAACACCTTCTTTCATTTAATTCTACAGTAGCATTATTTTGTATGAGGCAAGAAGAACTTTTATGATAATAACCATCCAAAAACATGTACATGTCGTAATGAAAAACAGTTCGATCATCGTTTTAAAACTTTAAATATAATGATAGATAAACAAAAATAGTTAAAAATACATTGATAAAGATACTAACGGAAAAAATATGAAAGGAATTAAAAAATGAGAGCGAATAAAAAGGTTAACACAACGATTAAAATGCTACTAGATACAAGTATAGATGAAAAATAAAAATATTTAAACCAGTTAACAGAATAAAAATAATGATCAAAGTCATGTTGATAAATGTGTAAAAACAATGAAATTTTAAATGGTGCGCGGCTGGACTCAAAGCCACAATGTTTAGCATTGTAGCCCATCAATGTGTCTGCTACGCTACAGTACCATTTCAAAACTTGGTACTACTTTCAAGGCTCTAGCATACTATGAAAAATTCATTGTTGTCAATTACTAGAAAATGAAACAAGTTGATCCCAGCCCTGATGATCTCCCATAGTGAGTCATACACACAACCATTTATTCCTCATCCTGTAACCAAATAAAATAGGATAGAAAATCGCTAATATTAGTATAAACTATCTTCCATCATGCATAGCACTGTGAGGAGTAGTGCTATGTATGTATATAAAGATACAAATCAAAGCATGCGAATCTTACCAATACATTCTTTCTCATTTTATGCTGTAAGTACAGTATTTTGATTAAATAGTCACACTGTCATCTCATATTCAAAAGAACACAAGTACTATTTAAGAGCCTTAAATAGAGGATACTGCATGTGCATTTAACTCAACAAGCTGAACTCTTCATTATACGATGATGTATTACTTTTAGTGCCCAAACTGAAGCCTCAAATCAAAATCACTTAGTACTGATCATATTCTACTTTTATAATTAAAATTGTGTCTACACTGGCCCTACCTTGTCCATTAATGATCTGCTTCTGAAGACAGTAGTTGCTTTTACACTGCTACTATTTCGGTTTACATTTTGTGGTTACGGCTACAAACAATAAAACTCATACTATTTAAATTTGCTTATCTCTTTCATGCGATATAGTGTGTGACAGACTGTAGCATCATACACATAACATGCGAACATAAGATGTATTACCTAGGTCTAAGAGGTATATTGTTCATAACTGGAGCCAAGGGCACTGTTGTCTCCTTCATCATTTTATGAAACTCGACAGTCTCCTGCAGTGCCCAATGCCTGATTATCCCAATCTCTCTGTTTTTCATATATAACCACACACCATGTGGTCGTATCTGGCCAATCACAAATATTTCACCAGATCCTTTGCCTGAACTGGAAATTAAATATATTAAATGAAATAATGCAATAAGACTAATGTTATTGAAATGAAAATAATCTTAAAAATTGAAAGCACCTGCAATTATTTACACACACCCATGAGAATATGGTTCAAATGGCACTGAACACTATGGGACTCAACTTCCAAGGTCATTAGTCCCCTAGAACTTAGAACTAGTTAAACCTAACTAACCTAAGAACAACACACACATCCATGCCCTAGGCAGGATTCAAACCTGCGACCGTAGCGGTCTCGTGGTTCTAGACTGCAGCGCCTAGAACCGCACGGCCACTTCAGCCGGCCACACATGAGAAGAAACTAAGTATAACAGCATGATATTCAACAGACTCAATCATTCAACATGAATAAAAAGAAGAAAACAGTGAAGTCTGAACTGAGTATCTGGCACATTTTCGAACCAGATATTTCTTCAAAATACCATAGCCATACAACTTGAGTTGAAGAAAAGAACAGCAGTCTGTGATTAAACCACAACCAAACATAGATAAAACAACACAGTAAAGATTATTGTCTCTCATATATTTTAGCTTAATGTGGAGACAACAGATAATAGATGTTGACAGACTGTCAAATGTATAAAAGCTGGTAGAGTCAATACCTTTCAAAGTATGTGCCTACTTCATAAATTTGAGAAAAATGTGAACTAACAATGGTTAAGCAGAAAAGTCACCCAGAATTCCATACCACAAGAGAATATGATACGAGGAAAACCATTGTCTCTTGCTGGCAACTCATTGCTGATTTTATTCTTGCCCCGTCCTGTAGCAACACCTTGGTAAAGGGTACTTGGTTACAATCCTGCTTGGTCTTTGTTAAGTCTCACTGCATCTAAGCCTTTACTCTCTCTCTTTTTCTTCCTTTTGCTGGACACAAGAACTCTGAACTACTGATCATACAGTTTGCAGCATTATTGTTTCAATTAGTACCATTACTTGGGCATATACAACAAACTTAAAGTCAGCCTGAAAAGCTCCAACATCAAAAAAATGTGTCTGTTCAGATCACTCGTGAATGGTATTTCTAGTAAGAATTTGATACATGACATACATAAAAAAAGTGTATACTACTAATGATCCCAAAAAGTTTAGTCATTTGTTATTGATCAGGTACCATTACAATGCAACTATGCTCCACTGAGAGGGTGATGAGATTGCCCAACACTTTTGAGGAAACAAAGACCTGGTTCTCTGTTGAATAAGCTGAAATTCACACACTTGCCAAATCACTGACATGTAAGAAACTGGACAGAGGTCCTCCATAGTGAGTCAAACGAGCTGTCAACTAGCTGATAGGTATCTTTTATTTGCCTGAACAATTGAGAAAGCCTATACAACTTCTAAGTCCTCCCACATCGGCTGTCTGAGTCACGGAAGTTCCACATAAAGAAAGTACCATTAAGATATGTCTCAAGTGCTTTTGACCTACTGACATTTTCTGTGGTACATTTTGGAAATAGGAACTTTGTTAGATACTCTGCAGTCACAAAGTGTGGTACAGATGTATTAATAGTACATTCGAACAATGGAAAGTCCAGGTTGGAACATCAACAATATTATGTAAAGAATTGATTGCTACTCACCCTAAAGATGTGGCCATAGCCTTCTTCAGAAATGAAAACACACACACGCACACACACACACACACACACACACACACACACACACACAAGCAAGCACACCTCACATTCACACATGACCACTATCTCTGGCTGCTCTGACCTGAATGCTCAGAGATAGCGAACATGTGTGTGTGAGGTGTGCATACTTGTGTGAACATGTGTGTTTTTTCCCTTTTAATGGTGCATTCGTTACAAGTTACATTACCACATATCCTGATACTCAGCAGACCTCAGTGAAATGGGACTATAAAAGGGGCAATAAGGTCAAGATGCGAGTTCGAAAGGGGGAGATAGACCAGGCCCTGGGAAATGGCACATAATTTCGGCACAAATAGGGCATGGTATGACAGTCATGCACGCATGGAACTAGTCAACTGAAAAGGTCATACACAGCAATAACTGACAACTGGCCTACACAAACGTGATCGCAAGTCTGTACGACAACCATCTTGTCCACAAAAGACTGTACAACATCACCCATGAAAGTCACTCAAAGACCAAGCAGCAATGGTTTGAACCCATCTGCTGTGAGCTGGACTGTAGCATGGTTGCCACTGCATTCGATTCATTGTACAGACACCCCAAAACCCACAGATTGCGATGGATTTATCAACACCATCACTGCAAGGGTAGGCAGCAAAATGTGGAATTTTCAGATAAGTCCCCCTTCAATGTGTCCACTGTGATTGTGTATCAACAAAGATTCCCCAGATGAAAATATCCAGGTCCTCTGTTATATTACGAGGCTCTGTTCATAGCATATGAGGGCTGCAGACCATACTCAATTCTCCACAAGCGAGATCTTGAAGAATTCTGCAATCCCTATCATTTGTGTATTGTCCTGTACCTAATCTGTTATATAAAGCTTATTTCAGTCATTTGCATTCTTCTTGGTGGTGTCATACTCACAAAGGTTTGAGGACATTCAGCAGTGCTCTAACAAATATAAAACAAGTGTGAGTCTCCTGCACAACCCGTATTATAAATAACCCCAACCTTGGTTGAGGACTACCACTAAAACCACACCAGTCACCACTAGCTTCATACAGCTGTAATGGTGTTTTTCCCTATGGTTTTGTTCTGGAAGTTCATTCTATTGGTGGGAGACAAATTAAACTGAGTGCTAGTAATAGTATAACTAACAATACACTTTATGCTTGAGAAGTTATGAATTGTTACCACAGAAGGCTAAGTTAAGATCTGGCATTTAAACACTGCCTTGTGCAACATAAAACCTGCATGATGAATTGTGTCTATAATTTTCAAGAAAGAGAGCTTTGGTGATCTGTATACACTGCGTCCATAATCAAGAACACGAAAGCCGGTAAAACTGTATCAAGTGTGTTCTATGTGCTCTCCTTGCATTTCCATGGCCACACTCTTTTATTGGTTCAATGAATGAGACTCAAAGAAAATTATATTGAAGATTAAGATCATTCTGAATAGCCAAGTACAGCCTCAACTGAAGAAAATGGTAAGGCACATTTGGAGCATGACTGAAAAGTACGTCCACCAAATATACTAATACATTCAATGCACCTTTAGCAAAAGTGTTGAAGTGGTAGTCATTTGTTGCCCTCTTCCCTAATGATATTATCCAATAAGAGAAAAGATCATGAGGAATGTGTGCAAAAGATTGGTACCACGTAAACAGCAGCAATGACACAGCACATATACTAACCCTCATTAAGGTTGATTCCAACAGAAGCTAGAAAGCTGATGGTTTATTTTACAGTATTATATAGACACATAGTGATAAAATTTTTATCAAATCGAACTTGAGTGAGAAAATCTTATGTTCAATGTAGGACACTACACTTAACACAATTCAGTAGAAGATATAACATTTTTCATCTGATGAGTACCTCAAATGCTATAACGGCTTTCATCATAGCATTCAGTTCCTTATCAGTACAGCTCACTATTTAACCCATCTTGAGATCCAATTTTGGGGAATGGAGTTGCGGTATAGCCAACAGATGGTACATGTGTTAAATCATTTCTCACCATTGTAAGACCAGTTTGGATGATGCAAGCTGTATGAATGGTGATTCTCAGGTTAAATATAAAAATACTTTATTCACAGCAAAAGTTCTCAATGAAGTTAAGCTCAGATAACAATTGAAAGATCATTCATTACCACAAGAAAGTAACAGGAACAAAGTCCGCTGGCGTTATACTATTTCTGAGGGAAGCCTCATGCCAAGTGGCTATGGGAATGGTGTCCAGGTGGATGTGCAGTGTGGCATACTGTGAAGCAGTGCAGACACGGTGCAGTGTAGAACAGTGTGTCTGGGCTGATCTCGACGAATTCTGATTCATGACATATGAGGTGTAGCCAGCTCCTGGCCCAGAACTGAGCGAGCAGTTAAATGCTGTTGCAAGAGGTTGATTCAACAATGTGCCAGTGTGAGACGGTATGGCACTGGCGAATATGGAGTGGCAGCAAAGGTGGAGGTCTTGGAGGCTCTGGAAACCCTGTGGCTTGACCAATGCGGCGACAGCATGGTGGTGCTGACGTCAGGTGCCGTGTCAGTGTGTGCTGATGAACCTGTGGACAGCAAGATAGCATTACTTGCTGTTAGAGCACGGGGGTGGGGGGCAGAAATGTGAAAGTGTGCATAAGGAGCATGTGAGGGGCACATGAGAAGTGCAGTGATGTAGGAGTACTGTGGAGGGCAGTGAGATGCCACTAGGAAGAACAGAAATGGCAAAAGCAGAAGGGAGACCACAGTGGCAGAAAGGTCTTTGCTGCAATGGGCACAGGAGCACAGAAACAACTGAATGGAAGGAGACCAGAAAGGCCGGAAGTTTGCTGCTGCTGTGTGCATAAGAGCAGTACCCAGAAGCAGGGGCCCTCGAGAGGAAGTAAACCATGGCAGCTTTGGGCAGAAGCAATGGTGCGTGTTGACATGCAGTGCTGGATCAACTATTGAAGTACAGCAATAGGTTTTACTGTAGTGGAGCCAAGGGACAAAACTAGGACCGTAAACTTCTTGCTTGGTAACATATTCCTGGTTTTACTTCTTGTTAGTGAAAAGGGTTTGCTATCGAAGAATTGGACTTAATACTAGGAGATTTGTTGCAGTTTCATATTTTTCCTGGTTAGATTACTACTGTGCATCTGCAGCGTGGTGAAACAGAGTCACAACATCAACTATATAAGAAATAAAAGTCCTCATCTAATACAAAATCTGTCATAGAAAGTCTGTAGTCGACATCAGGAACAAGTCAGAACAGTGCACATGGCAGCACTGGCACAGCTGAAATGAGGGGACATGGAGGCCAGACAGGACAACAACAGCTGATGATCCCAGGAGCTTCAACAAAATCGGACTCGAACCTCATCACCAATGGATATCCAGACGATGCCAACCTCAGGGGAAGGGCTGACCACAGCTGCAATGAACAGAACAGTGTCGGGCAAGGCTGGAGATGGGAGGAGGTTAAGTGGTGGACGAGACGAAAAGTCAGTGAAGGCACAGGGGGTACTGGTGCAAAGTCCGAGGCTGGATCAGCCCTGACACATGGGCAAGGAATACCGCCATCTCTCACAAACTGTCCCTGTTGACACTGTTTCTCCATGGTAGTGACTCCAGAAACACAATAGAAATAGCAACAGACAACATGGTATTCAAGTACACAAAGTGCAAAAATGTATACATAGTGAGACGTCATCACACAGGTAAAGTATCCAACCTGGGTAATAAAGCAATGGCAAGAGAGCATGGCAGAAAACACATCTTTATCCTCATTATCACTGTTAAGTCCCATTTTTATCCTCTACAAAAATTATTTAATCCTCCACTGCCACGGTTGAAACTCTTTTGGGTGATGCACACTGATGATTCATGATACCAAGGTTGAACTTAAGAGCACTTTATTAACAGCGCAAGTTCACAATAAAGTTAAGTTCGGATAAGAACTGAGAGATCACTTGTTATCAGCTGAAAGCAACAGAAATAAATTCTACTGGCGTTACAACAATTCTGAGGGAAGCCTCATTCCAAGTGGCTATAAGAACAGCGTCCAGGAGGACCACATGGTGTGGTATACCTTTAAGCAGTGTGGAGACAGTGCAGTTTAGAATGGAGCATCCAAGCTTGTCTCAGTGAGTTCCAATTGAAGTGGTAAGAGGTGCAGTTGACTCCTGGCCCAGAACTGAGCTAGAAGTTGAATGCTACTGCTGGAAGTTGCGCTTCACCGTAAGTATCCAGCAGGTGGAGGTATGACTGTGACCATGTGACATGCGGACAGTAATTTGTTCTTCGATAGCAGCGCCACCAGTTTCCTGAGGTGCAAGCTGCTCACAAGCATGACTGGTGCCCCTGGTGGTGGCCGTAATGAACAGTTCATCAACAAACTATTTGTACATAGTATCATGTCCACAACACGCAATGCCTTTTTGGTATTTGTAAGCAGCCTCTGGAGGAGGGAGGCCTTTGTAACAAGAGTAAGCAACCTACAGGGCGAAAGCGGTTTGCAGGAAGCTTAATATAGTCATCCAACAGCCAATATACGTTATCAATATCTGTAAAGGTTTTATTTCGGAAATATTATTATGATTTAAGGTGAAAACCAGCATTTCATGGCTTAAGAGTGTGAATTTCATACAAAACTAACACAAGCCTATATTCTGAAAAAGAGACTTGAACAGAAAATTCTACCACAAATGCCATTAGGGACCACATGACCACATGCAAGAGTGAAGGCTTCCGTGGCGTGTCAGTTCAATAAAATATGCACAAGTTACCAACTGCTTCAGTCCACAACATTTCAGGAAGCTTATTCTCTCATCCAAACATTGCTAAAGTACTGGAATGTAGAATATGCTACCAAAAGGTCGCTGATAGTGTGGATTGACACAGTAATGTAAGAAAATTTTATTACAGGTAGCACTATTTCATTGATGTTATTAAAATTGTTACAAATAACTACCATCTGATCACTGAAATTTCATGCACAGTACATTTAACAGATTATTCAAACAATAGTAAATGCAGGTTTACCTTTTGTGCTTTAATGCTATTTCTTCCATTTTTTGATTAATTTCTGTCATAGAACAAGGCACACAGCCATCTACACTATGGAGATCATCCAATGGAGGTTTCCTCATTGGCGTGGTATTCAGCATTTCTACTACACTTGGAGAACATATTTTTTCAGTACTTTTCCTAGTGGGAACATTGTGCTTCCTCTCTTCCTCCTCTCGTGCTATTTCTTCATATTTAGACTTCTCTTCATCTGTCAGTTGTTTCCAGTGCTCAACCAGAAGGCTAGCAACTTTTGTGAATGCAACACCAGGGTTTTCTTCAAGAACTACAAAATTTATATAAAAAATGTAATTACATTCTGGAATACACATTAAGGGGGACACATGCATAAGACAACAAGTACATACGTTTTGGACGCATATGTCTTGAAAATTTTGTGAATGCACTCTGCTCTTTACAGCCCATTTGACTGCTGACACTGTGCAAGGACAGATCAAAAAATTCCTTTTTACTCTTGTTCACTTTTGGCAGTAAGAGTTTAGCACCCTAAAGAAAACATAATAAAGGCTCAAAATATAAAAAAATTTAAGGTTCAAACACTATCACAACTGAAAAAACAACCAATATCTCACACCAAAAGACGGATGGGTTAACAGGCTTAATACATAACTGTGTAGGAAACTCACCATCAACAAAATAACAACAGTGATACGTAGATGCAAATAATTCAAAGAACAGTGTCAAATGCTTTTTTTTTTTTTTGTTACCAAACTTAGTAGAATATTTGAACTTCAGCACAACAGCCATTCAAGAATGTGTGTGCAAGTCCTTTACTTCTGGCAGATGAAACATCTGTTACAGGCAGTGAGCTCAAGAATCAATACAAATATTCAATGGTGTAGGCATTTGCTATTTAAATTATTTTCATTTTACTATTTTGCAAGACTATTTCCATCTACTTAAAGAAATTCCCATTACACCATAAGCTACTTTTAGTGAATGACACTTACTGATTCCTAGTTCCAGAAGGACATAGTGTTTTCAAGTAGATGTAAAAATACATTACAACATCATCATCTTGGTAAGATAGGTTAATACAAAAAATTTCACATCCAAGTTAGCTGTGTTGGCCATGAAAATATACATCAAAACTTTCTGTACTGCTATCAGTTGCTCCACATGATGTATCAACATACGTTTGTCACAGTTATTGTACAACAGACATAGTCTTTTCCAGTTTTCCTGCAGTTTTTTTTTTTTCCTTCAAATAATAATAATAATGAAAAAAATATTTAAGTTCCAAGCTTCCTTGCCAAGGAATATAATGTAGTAGATATACTCTGAGAGTAGTATTTGCCTTAAGAATGATCGTTACAAAGAGACAGTTTCAGAGACCACATAATAGCGAGTTTGGTGTAAAGTGGGAATGAGGTCACACAAGAATAAAGAATTGTATTCAACACTGATTACTTAAATGAAAATGACTTCATTGTAAATATCACTGAGTACAGCTACTACCTTAAAAATTTAAGTAAATATGATGTATGCCATAGAACACTTTTGTATTATAATATGGCCTGTGTGACAGGCAATTGAATAATTTTCTCTTTTTTAAAATGTCAATAGCTTCTTCTATCTTGTACAATGTTAATGAGGCACTAGTTCCCACAGGACTAAGACATATAAGATATATAATTAGAGGAGCCTGATTTATGTGATATGGAAGTGATCACTAATGTGATGAAGGCCCTGAGATCTTTTTACAGAAATTATGAAACAGCTTCTCAATCAGTTTTTGAGTCAGTATGAATTCTTGGAAGTATCACATTTTTAATTTCTATATCCTCAGGTGAATCTAATGAATGCTGTTTAGTTTTGTCTGGATCGCAAAGGAGTTTACTGGCTCCAAAATAATTCAATACACAGTCAAGTAATTCCTGCACTGTCCTGTCAAAAACTGAGATGTTATGATAAGAAGTATACAAGGTTGTACCGTTGGCATAACAGAGTACCCGGAATGGCAGATCAGACGCGCTCTCCGCCCCACCACTACAGCACAGTGTGTGGAGACTAAAAAGGTCACAGAGAAAGAGATAGCCAGTGCCTATATACCGTATACTGGAGCACTATCGGGGAAAATAGGACGAATATTGAGGAAACACCGAGTAGGAACTGTCTTTTGCCCACCAAACAAAACACGAGCATTATTGGGAAGTGTCAAAAACGATCTCGGTTTGTGGAAGGCCGGCATATACCAGATTCCGTGTCAGTGTGGGAAGACTTATATTGGACAGACAGTGCGCACCATCGAAGATCGTTGCCGAGAACATCAAAGGCACACCCGACTTGGGTACCCCAACAAGTCGGCGGTCACAGAGCACTGTTTGTCCGAAAATCACGAAGTGGACTACCAACATACCAGGGTCTTGACACAGACATCTAAATACTGGGACAGCGTCGTTAGAGAGGCTAATGAAATTCGTACTAGGGGCAGACTCATCAACCAAGATTGCGGCTACAACCTCAGCAGGGCATGGGAACCAGCACTGAGTCTAATTAAAAAGACGCTCAGCAAAGGAAATGAATGGGCAACTAGGGCGGACGAGGCAATTACACCGATGCCACCACAGATGCCAGCGTCTCAGCGACCGCTGACGCGGACCGTGGAGAGAACACCTCGTGAGAGGAGGGGATTTATTACAGCTGCCCGCCCTCAGGAGCTCAGTTCATCAGCACACCTGACAACGGCAACATGTCTGATTGCCAAAATATTGTGCCCATTGGACACTTTGGACCGGCAGTACACCCGTGGACTGTTCGAGCAAGAAAATTTATAATTTTCTAAGGAGATTAATGGTTGCGTATGTGAATGAAGTGAACAAGCATGTTACCAGAAAAAGTGTCATCCAACACTTGATTAGAACGAAGAATTGTCTGCCTTTATGTTCTGTAGACTTTTAATATCCAGTCTCTGCAAGTAAGATGTGGCCTGAAGGATGAATGCAATCAGGTACATGACATGAAGCAGGTTTTGCACCACTTCTCTGTTTCGGCGTACCCTTTAAAATTACGGGAAGAAAGAAACGCACCAGTGATGTATCTCATATTGGGATAAAAACTCTAAAAATCCCATGATATGAAACCAAGACAAAGAAACGAAACAGTTCTATTACAAATAAGCTCTTGCTGTTAGATGAAGAAACTCATTTATACACTATGGAGATTTCTGCATTGCCTCTGCCCAATCAGCTGGGAGTGCAGTGATGTCAGCCACCGAGCAATAAATCTAGATTGGCTTGAAAATCAATGGAAGAGCAACTGTTTACAAATCTCTGAATCAATGTAACATAACATAAAAATGGTGATCTAGAACTTTCAGGAATGCATACGTAAATCATTGTTAGGCAGCAGAAATAAATACAGATGCATTTTTTAGGACAAAATTGTGGCTAGGAAAGGAAATACTCGGAAAAGAAGAAACTCATAACACGATTTATTGCAAATCATTAAGTTTTGCATACTGTAAGTGATGGACCATTGATAAACAGATCAATGAGGAAATATCAATGCTGTGGAAGAAATTGACCTGTAGCTACAGAATGCACAGAGAACAACAAAGATTCCCTATGACACCAAGCCTGCTAGAACAATTGAACAACAAACAATGCAGTTCAATGCACTTCTTCACCTTTCCTTGCCTAATCCCATAACTGATTAATTCTGAAATAGAATCTCAGAACGATTTTTAACAAAATGACTCAGTAGATTTCTTTAATTCAAAAGTCATTCATAATCCCTGAATCTTCCAAAATTTGCTGAGAATTCATGACTTTCCAGGTTTTGTTGCCACCCTGCCCTCAACAACCGTAATTATGTTGTACAGACAGAACCGATAACCATAATACTAATATGCTGCCCATTGATTTTTGTTAGCTGACAACATGGCAGTAACTGACAACGTTGACAAAATACAAAAACTAGATTCAAAAGTGTTAATAACCACAAACCATTGTATAATAATACACATGTAAACTAATAACAAAAGAGACTAAACACACAAAAACATGCTGAGCATACCTCAACTGTACAGCCATTTTTTGTTTTAATTGAGCCTTTGCTCCACTGTTCCTTGTTCAAATCTTCCAAATTAGCAGATTTGCCCATTTTTGTAGTTTCTACAGATTTTGCTGCTTCTAATGCCTGTTTTACTCTCTCTCTTTCTCTCTGACTAGCATCTTGCTCGGGTGTATCAAACCCAAAAAATACATCCTCTATATCATCAAGCATGTTGAAAAGACTGCTTTCAATTCTGAGAGAAGTATCATTATGTATTTTAGTATGTTCTGTCATATCTGTTACTGTTTCATGTCCAACACTGTCTTTAGACTTACTAATTTGCATGTCACCTCTCTGTTCGGGACCAACAGAATCTATTTGCCCAGTTTCTCTCTCCAATTGAGTAGCTAGTACCTCTCCATTGGCGACTGTAGAGTTCTTTGGCAAATCTAGTGAGCTGTGGAGAAAATTGTATCTTGATTCAACAGTCTTCAGTTCATTATCTCCATCATGGGAAGTACTGTCTTTTATTCCTTGCAAAACGTCACAGTGCTCTGTTTCTTTATTCTCAGCACTATTCAAAAACTCAGCCATTGCAGACTCTTGGCACACACGTGCCAAACTTTCAACCACTGTCCTGTCTCCATTGTGATCTACAATATTTCCATTTGCATTTTGCGAATTCTCTGACTGCTTAGAATGTGCACCATGATCTACAATATTTTCATTTCCAATTTGGAGATTCTTTGATTGCGTAGGAAGTGCAGTGGTACTTATACTTGGGTTTTGTGAGGATTCTAATGTACTAGGACACTCAGCGATCAATTTTGAGCGTTTAATTGGCCTATCCTCTTCAACAGTGGACTGAGGTTTAAGCTTCCTGTTAATTTTGGATACAGGTTGCTTACAATTTTCTGTGTCCTCTTCTTCGTTCTGAAGTCCATAATACTCAATAAGCATTTCTTCAATAGATGATAGGATTGTGTTCTGCAAAGGACAACCATGCATTAATACACTAATCATTTACGATATAGTCAGAGTTTGAACTTACACAAAAAATAAAATACTTTTATTTTCTCTAAATAATTTAATTATTTACATTTTGCTCTAACTTTCAATATGACACTTACTTTCACTAATGTGTTTAGATTACACAAAAAGACTATATATACACCACTGAAGCGCCAAAGAAACTGGTATAGGTATGCGTATTCAAGTACAGAGATATGTAAACAGGCAGAATACAATGTTGCGGTCCGCAGTTTTTTAACTATGGGACTTAACATCTGAGGTCATCAGTCCCCTAGAACTTAGAAATACTTAAACCTAACTAACCTAAGGACATCACACACATCCATGCCCGAAGCAGGATTCGAACCTGCGACCGTAGCAGTCTCACGGTTCCGGATTGAAGCGCCTAGAACCGCACAGCCACCGCGGTCTGCAGTGCCTCCATAAGACAACAAGTGTGAGGTGCAGTTGTCAGATCAGTTACTGCTGTTACAATGGCATGTTATCAAGTGAGTTTGAGCGTGATGTTATAGTCAACGGGACACAGCATCACCAAGGTAGTGATGAAGTGGGGATTTTCCCGTGCAACCATTTATCAAGTGTACCGTGAATATCAGGAATCCGGTAAAACATCGCTGCGGCTGGAAAAAGATCCTACAAGAACGGGACCAACAATAACTGAAAAGAATTGCTCAACATGGCAGAAGTGTAAACTTTCCGCAAATTGCTGCGGATTTCAATGCCTGGTCATCAACAAGCATCAGTGTGTGAACCGTTCAACAAAACATCATTAATATGAGATTTCAGAGCTGAAGGCCCACTTGTGTACCCTGGATGACTGCACGACAACAAAGCTTTATATCTCACCTGGACCGATCAACACCGACACTGGACTGTTGATGACTGGAAACGGGTTGCCTGGTAGGACGAGTCTCATTTCAAATTGCATCAAGCAGATGGATGTGTACAGGTATTGAGATGACCTCATGAATCCATGGACCCTGCATGTCATCAGGGGACTGTTCAAGCTGGTGGAGGCTCTCTAATGGTGCGGGGCTTGTGCAGTTGGAGTGATATGGGACCCCTAATACATCTAGACACAACTCTGACAGGTAACACGTATGCAAGCATTCTGTCTGAGCACATGCATCCATTGTGCATTCCAACGGACTTGGGCAATTCCAGCAGGACAATGCGACACCCCACACATCCAGAACTGCTACAGAGTGGCTCCAGGAACACTCTTCTGAGTTTAAACACCTCCTCTGGCCACCAAACTCCCCAGACATGAACACTATTGAGCATATCTCAGATGCCTTGCAACATGCTGTTCAGAAGAGATCTCCACCCCCTCATACTGTTACGGATTTATGGACAGCCCTGCAGGATCCCTGGTGTCAATTCCCTCCAGCACTACTTCAAAAATTAGTCGAGTCCATGCAACATCATGATGAGGCACTTCTGCATGCTTGCGGGGGCCCTACACAATATTAGGCAGGTGTACAAGCTTCTTTGGCTCACACAACCAAAACACAAAACACAGATTAATGCAACAACTCTCCTCGCAAAAGTACTGTGATGTGGTTGCTGTCAGTATAAGAACAGCTCACGATTGTGTCCTCGTGCCATTGTTCTATTGCATTTAGTGGTGTAACATATCATTTTTGGTAAAGTGATGTGTAGGGAAGAATGGAAACAGTCTCTTCAGAATAACATGCTGATCAAACAATGGAAAATCCAAGACGTAATGTAACAATACCAGAGAAGGAAAGTTGCTACTCACCATATAGCAGAGATGCTGAGTCACGATAGGCACAATAAAAAGATTGTGTGAATTTTGTGAATAGAATAACATGCTGACATTCTCACTGACTATGTCCACCACAGTATAGGGTGTGGAAATGAATCAGAAAACTACAAGAGGCAGGGATATTCAATAACAAGAGTATAGAAGAGGGTTGCCACCTGTGATCACTGTCTGCAAGTCAGGACTGCATCTGTACCTATTCAAATGGATATGCAATGGGTCATGCCTAACTGGGACCCAGATAGGTTACTGCTGTAGATCTCTTTGACACATTGTCTGTTTCCAGTGGTGGGTGTTCTTATATTTTTATTGTATTGGACATCTGCTAAAAATACATAGGATTTTATCCCATTGGGAGGGCTACAGCAACTGTGTTAGTAGGTAAACTAGAAGGGGATTATTTTATGTATATGGGTTTGACATCTATCAGACATCTGGCTGAAGTTTGTTCCACTTGAAAGAAAGCAGATTAAATAAGTTTGCATTTTGCCAAATTTTTCTCAAGGTAACCCAAGTGAAAGTGCCATGAAGGAACTGAACCGGCTCTGAAGTACCTGTCATCGTAAGTGTAAAATTTACGAAATCGTGGATAATTCACGACACGAATTGCAGAGTTTCGCCCAAGTGAACTGATTTTTGGAGGAAAGCCTGATAACATCAGCGGGGAGGATATGAATTTTCCATTCCCCCAATTATTAACAATGGTGCAAATGAAATATGAAGCCGAGAAAGGCCACTGCAGAAGTTAAAAAGTTTCTCCTAGTGTACCATGGACCATACATGATTGAGAGCTCACCATATCCTAACATGTACAGGCTGGACTAAACTCAGTCCAGAAAAGAATTTGGTTATGTAACATAAGTGACTTGTAGCCATATATTAGCCAATGAAAGGTTTACTTTAGTTACCATTACTGCCAGACCTGTTGAGAAGACAGAAGCTTGATGTAATGCTAATCAGTGCATGTGTCTTGTGTACGGCTGAAAGAGTTCAAGTATGAGCAATGACAATTACATTTTTATTTTAGATTTGAAATTTCAAGCCAATGAAGGCAAGCATTATTTTTAAGGTAATAGTGGTGCACTCTTTAAGACTGTGTAACTGTGAGTACTGGAAGTAAAATAAAAGATGAAGAATTTCACTTTTTCAACACTTATAGCTATTGAGATTAGTTATAAAAAAAGGAGAGATTTTATTTTCACACAAGAGTTAATCTTTATCTCCGTAGCATTAACATAATACTGATTTCAATAGTTTTCATATGTAATAACAAGGTGCCTATTGGAGCACATTTATACTTTCCAAAAAATATAACAACTTTTATTATACATACACGATGTAATCAAAAGTATTCGGACACCTGGCTGAAAATGACTTACAAGTTCGTGGTGCCCTCCCTCAGTAAAGCTGGAATTCAATATGGTAATGGCCCACCCTTAGCCTTGATGACAGCTTTCACTCTCTCAGGCATACGTTCAATCAGGTGCTGGAAGGTTTCTTTGGGAATGGCAGCCCATTCTTCACGGAGTGCTGCACTGAGGAGAGGTACCGATGTCGGACAGCGAGCCCTGGCGTGACATCTGCGTTCCAAAACATCCCAGTAGTGTTCTATAGGATTCAGGTCAGGACTCTGTGCAGGCCAGTCCATTACAGGGATGTTATTGTTGTGGAACCACTCTGCGACAGGTCGTGCATTATGAAGAGGTGCTGATCATGTTGAAAGATGCAATCATCATCCCCGAATTGCTCTTCGACAGCGAGAAGCAAAAAGGTGCTTAAAACATTACTGTAGGCCTGTGCTGTGATAATGCCATGCAAAACAACAAGGGGTGCAAGCCTCCTCCATGAAAACCATGACCACACCATAACACCACCGCCTCCGAATTTTACTGTTGGCACTACACACGCTGGCACGACATTCACCAGGCGTTCACACCATACCCACAGCCTGCCATCGGATCGCCACATTGTCTACCATGATTCATCACTCCACTTTATACTGTTCAGTC
Source organism: Schistocerca americana (assembly GCF_021461395.2). Taxonomy (NCBI): domain Eukaryota; kingdom Metazoa; phylum Arthropoda; class Insecta; order Orthoptera; family Acrididae; genus Schistocerca; species Schistocerca americana. The sequence goes on along the minus strand of NC_060122.1, from coordinate 742,973,310 downwards.
GTCCAATGTCTACGCTCATTACACCAAGCGAGGTGTCGTTTGGCATTTACCGGCATGATGTGTGGCTTATGAGCAGCTGCTCGACCATGAAATCCAAGTTTTCTCACCTCCCGCCTCACTGTCATAGTACTTGCAGTGGATCCTGATGCAGTTTGGAATTCTTATGTGATGGTCTGGATATATGTCTACCTATTACACATTACGACCCTCTTCAACTGTCGGAAGTCTCTGTCAGTCAACAGACAAGGTCGGCCTGTACACTTCTGTGCTGTACATCTTCCTTCACGTTTCCACTTCACTATCACATCGGGAACAGTGGACCTAGGGATGTTTAGGGTGTGTAAATCTCACACACAGACGTATGACATAAGTGACATCCAATCACATGACCACTTCTGAAGCCCGTGAGTTCCGCGGAGTGCCCCATTCTACTCTCTCAAGATGTCAATGACTACACTGAGATCACTGATTTGGAGTATCCGGCAGTAGGTGACATCACACTGCACCTAATATGAAAAAGGTATGTTTTTGGGGGGTGTCTGGATACTTTTGATCACATAGTGTAAATTGAAAAGAGGAAGTTGTATATTTGTCCACTGTCAACAGCTTTAATGAATCCAGATTTTTTTTGAGAAAACAAAAAGTGGTCAAAGAAGTTATCGGATTATTGTAAGTCGGATAACTAAATGACCAATGGGTATTATATAACAAGAAAAATGTCAACATATATGGCACTATAATATTTAGAGGAATTAGTTGGGAGACCTCCCAACTGTAGTTAATGATTTGTCTGCAAATGGAACTATCAGAGAGGTAATGGGTGAGGGTTTGGGGTTCCTTTGACTGCCCTCCAGTCTACCTTTCAGTTCTGTGGCAGGGACAAAGGACAGCCTTGACTGTGGACTCATTGTCTTACCTTACCCAAGTGAGGCACTGCTATGGAAATAATTTTTACTGTCTACCTATCTATTTGAAACTAAAGGAGCAACAGTAAATAGTGGTGACAAATGTACTGTTATTCATGTCTACAATGAATCAAAAATTGATTCTCAGGCATGGGCACCAATGTTTAATGTGCACCTCCACAACATTTTAGTCATCCTTTTTTACCCATGCGAAGAGTACTCGAGCTCACAAGAATTAAGAAATGTTTCCAACTACAGTATTAGGAGATTGCATTCTTACAAAATGGTGAAATTCCAAGTAATCAGATAAATGAGGAGTGTTATGAACTCAAACCATTACTAAATGAGATAAATGTTGTGTAGGTTTAAGAGTGTCTTGATAACTTAAAATTTATGTTCTTTTTCACTGGCTTTAAAACATCTCCATATTTTAAACCAATGAAGGAGTGGAGTGGTGTCACACAGCAATTAGGTGAGATCCACTCTCCATTCCGCCTCACTCCACCTTGACTATCAAATAATTGATTGAATGTGCTACTGTAATCTCAATGTAGTTGAGTTCAAAAAAGATAATGAGTTAGGAAATATTTATTTTGTTTGCATGTGATTATTTTCATGAGCTAATATGGGCTCAAATTATGCACCACAGGAGAGAGTAAGCATAAAAGCATTGAGATACAACAGGGCCCACTGGATGGTGCATTCTCACCTGAAAGAGATGCTTGGCGTCTGGAAGCTTCTAGACATGTTGGCAAAGTAATATGGCTGTTATTTCCTCACCTTAAGATGTAGACTTCCTACAAGGACACCCCTTCTCTGCAAAACTGGAACTGCCCGTTTTTTTGAGCATGGGAAAGACACAAAGTAGTGGATAGCTTTTTTAGATCTGACAAAATCTTTTTTTAGAGCTGCATAGCAAGACTTGAGGCATGGTGCAAGAATTAACTTTATTAAGCTCCCTAGGTACACACAGAAAAAAATCTAGTAAAAGTAATGGTTACTTCCCACTGTACCAAGGTTATGAGTAGATGCACCTTCTGGTTTTTGTGGAGAAGGCACTGGGACCAACCATTTGGAAGAAGCATGTGTGAGTGCCTAACGAAAACAATGACACAGATGAAAAGATATTGTGAAGCTTATCACGAAGAGGTATAGAGAAGCTACTAGTCCCTCATTCATGCTGTATTACTATGAGGAAGAATCTGGCATTGGCGATTCATTCCAGCAGCTATAACACCATTCCTTGGTGTTAGCATTGGCAACACTACTCCGCAGCTTGCCTCACGTCTTGCCTGACAAAATAGCACCTTCTGTTTGTGACTTTCTGTGAATAAATGAAACTGCTGAGAGTCACTGGGCCATGATAAATAATATAAAATGCTCTAACATTAGATGACATTTTGTGACATGTGGAATAATGTGTAATGGCCATAGCTCTCTGCTCCGTTAAGTGTTTTGTATTGTTTTAAGAAGCCACTAAACTTCAAAATAAATGGTTTCCTGTCAAAAATTAAAATTTGTTCTGATTTATCTTTCAATCGAAACATTTCCTTAACAAAGGGATGTGTTTATCCCTGTATTGGCCATGTTTCAGAGACTGCACATCATGTGTTTACAATTTTTGTCAAAGACAAGTAGGTGAGTGTTCCAGGACTCCAGCCCTTCAGCCGGCAGGATATAAGCATTGCAAAGGTAAGCTTGTATAAGTGGAGTCCATTAACATGCAAAAATGTGGGGTTATGTGGCACACCCAGTCAAACCTAACGCACAGGACAAAGCATGTTGTGTTCAGAGAAGAATGTTCCTTTACAAATGAAAATCCAGGAGAATTGGCACAATTTAACCCTCGTACCACTGAAACAACAAGTGGAATCAGTATGATGGTCAGTGGTGTTAAGAACAACTGAAATGGATAAAACTAAAAACAGCTCCAAGGCCCAATGGAATTCCTATCAGATTCTACACTGAATTTGCGGCTGAGTCAGGCCTTCTTCTAACTATAATCTACCACAGCTCCCTCGGACAAAAAACTGTTCATAGTATTTGGAAGAAAGCACTGGTCAAGGAGGTTAGTAGAAGTGATCCATAAAACTACCATCCAATATCCTTGTCTGCAATTTGTTGCAGAATCTTATAACATATTCTGAGCTCAAACATGAGGTATCTAGAACAGAATGACCTCCTCCATGTCAACAAGTAACGATTCCAAACACCTCAACCATGTGAAACCCAACTTACACTTTTCTCACATGACACACTGAAAACTTTGAATTAAGGAAGTCGGGTAAATGCAATATTTCTTGATATTCGAAAGACATTTGACTCAGTACCGTGCCTACACTTATGGGTAACAGCTCGATCATATAGTGTATGAAGTGAAATTTATGACTGGACTGAGGACTTTTTGGTAGGGAAGACACAGCATATTATCTTGGATGGAGAGTCATCGTCAGATGTAGTAGTAACCCCAGGTATGCCCCAGGAAACTGTGTGGGACCCTTGCTGTTCATGTTACATATTGATGACCTTGTAGACAATATTAGCAGTAACCTCAGACTTTTTGCAGATGATGCAGTTATCTATACTGAAGTATTGTCTGAAAGAAGCTGCATAAACATTCTGTCAGATCTTGATAAGATTTCAAAGTGGTTCAAAGATTGGCAACTTGCTTTAAAGGTTCAGAAATGTAAAACTGTGCACTTCACATAATGGAAAAACATAATATCCTATGACTGTAATATCTATAAGTCAGAGTGGGAATTGGTCAACTCTCACAAATACCTGGGTGTAACACTTTGTAGGGACATGAAATTGAATGATCACATAGGCTCTGTTGAGGTAAGGCAGGTGGTAGACAGCAGTTTATTGGTGGAATTGCAATAAGTCTATAAAGGAGTCTGCTTACAAATCACTCATGCGACCAGTTTTAGAACATTGCTCAAGCATATAGGATCTGTACCAAATAGGACTAACGGGGGATACTAAACGTATACAGAGAACAGCAGCATGAATATATGTGAGTGCAGGCTTTCTCGGCGAATTTCATATATGAAGTCTTCACAGGTTGTCACCTACGAGACAAGGACGCTACTCGGCTGACAACCCGTGAAGGCAGCTTGTTTGACCCTTGGGTGTGTGTCACAGAGATGCTGAAGCAATTGAATTGGAAGACTCTTGAAGATAGATGTAAACTATCCTGAGAAAGTCTACAAACAAAATTTCATTTAAATGGTGACTAGTAATATACACAACACCCTACGTACGGTAAACATAGGGATCATGAGGAAAAGATTATAATAATTACAGCAAGCAGAAAGGCATTCAAGCAATCGTTCTTCCCACACTCCATGTGGGAATGGAATGGGAAGAAAACTTAATAATTGGTACGATGGGACACACCCCCTGCCATGTACTTCACAATGGTTTGCAGAGAATGGGTGTAGATGTAGATTCAGATACAGAAGCTTGTCATGGTATGGAATGCACATAATAAAAACATTACACCTTCAGTGAAACAAGTCATTTTCCCTTAGTATATCTTGTGTCTCTCTTCCTCATCTACCACTGTTCACAGTACAATGCTACTGTTCTGGTTGTGAATTAACGCTGTGAGAAATTGAAAATGTTACACCTGAAGTGCCAATCCAATAATTATCAAACTTTGTGGACATGTTCATTAAATAATGAGAATTAAATGATTAAACTTTCATTTCATTAGGAACTGAGGTTCATCATTAACATTACCATGAGGAGTGACCCCCTTTGAGCATTAATACATTCTTGCATTTGTGTCATGGAAGCAATAGACCTCCAGACATCATCTTGAGGAATTTATTGCCATATATGAAACACATGCTGTGTCAGTTCATGAAGATTGCTGGCTGGAGGCTGCTCTGGCACTACAAGTCTTATTGCATTCCAGGCAAACACCATGGGATAACAAATCTGGAAATAAGGTAGACCAGTCATGGATCTATACATTCCAAAAGGCATCTGTGGCATTAATTGCAATGTGGGCTCTTGCATTATCCTGCTGGATTATACCATTTGGTATCCTGGTCTCAAAAGGTATGAGAACAGGATATACCATCCTTGGCACATACCTGTGATTATTTACCCTTGCTTCAACAATTACAAAAACAGTTTTGTTAACACACTGTATTTGTGTGAATGTGAGCTGCATGTGAATGTGAGCTGCATGTGAATGTAGGCCGCACATAAACTTTTGTACCGAGATTACTGTAAAAAGTAAATCTCGAATATAGGCCACACTACTAAATTTACTTCTGATTATGAAATAGTACTACTATGTAAATGATGCAGACACTAAATTATGTTGCCAACCTTAAATAACAACTTCAAGTTATAGACTAAGCATTATACAAAGGTACACAGAAAGCAGGAAGCTAGATATAAATTTCATGTAGATGAAAAAAACTTCGTCAGTGATGTGCGAGTGACAAGAAGCTCTTATATAGTTTGAAATGTTGGTGTTCAATATAATGGCAAAAGTACAAATATCCAGATGTGGAAAAAGACTTGTTTGATTTTGTGGCTCAACAGAGGAAATATGCATGTGCTGCTACAACTGAAATGATTCGAACTGAAAGCTGCAAAACATCAGTTAAAAGAAACATTTCACCAATGGAATTTAAAATTTTGTATGGGTGGGTTTGGTGATTTACGCAACAAAATAATCTATCTGTTCATCACAGGACTCTGTTCATCACAGGACTCCAACTGCACAAAAACTGCCTCAAGTTTATGAAACAGTTTGATATCTTTCCAGCATTTACGCAAGCCAGCTTCAAAAAATTTTATTTATGTTCCCAAACAGGGAATGCAGACCAAATAAGTCTATTTTGATATGCTTTACAGCATTACAGTAAGCAGTGTAGGGGAACATACGGTAATGTGCAAATATGTAAATGTGGTGCTGAAAAGCAGTGTTGCAGAGGTTTCTTTTTTCAACAACAGCTATTGTATTTGCGAACAACGTATAAGTTTTTCTGCTATTTTCTTCTTAAGTCTTTGATTGTTTACAAAAATAACTGAAATAATTTATGATGGTATTAACTTCAACACACAAGATACATGTCCACATCATTTTGAAACTGACGATTGGTGAGCTGAGAGGAAAAAATCTCATTTATCGGCTGCACCATGATTTTTCAAGCCAAACTCTAGGGGAAAAAAATGTGTCCTACAGTTGCTCAAATTGGTATCCATGATTCTAGGAATGGAGAGGTATGGGACTCAAAACTTGTTGCTTCCTATGTCCATTCATTAGGTTACTAACAGATGTATTGGCATGAATCAAACTGCCATAAACAAAAGCATGACTCATCACTGAACACCACAGAGTTCCACTCAGTGTCCTAGATGACTTGGTTCTACACCATGTAAGTCTCTGTTATCTGAGGTATGGTGTGAGTGGTAAATGATGCACAGCAACTTGAGATCTCTGTGTAGCTTCCAGTACTCTGTTCCCAACAGTCTGTGGCAACATTCCACTTGTAACCTTCGCTGCATTTCAGCTGTTTTCCTCTGTCTATTTGTCGGAGCCAGTCGAACTATCCTATGATCATCTTGTGTCATAATCCATCTGGAAGGACTTGTGCATGCTCTTCTTGCCACACTATTATCCTGGGTACAACTTGTCAGCACTCTTCTGCAGTCATAGCTCCACAACCCACTGTCTGTCCTATCTTTCAATATGAAGCTCCCATGTCCCTCATAGCAATAATACAGCCTTTCTCAGTCTTAACGATGAAGAAAAGTTGAATAAGCACATCCTCTCGGTATGCATGTTGCTATCTTCAACTGAAAAGTCCCAGGAATGTCAGACAGGCCCAACAGCCATTGTGCATTCACAATATTCTTCATCTGTAGCAATGACTTTTTTCTGCCCTAAAAATAAGCCCACATAAGGATGAAATTTTAATCATTGCATCACACAGACATGTAAATATTACTGGAGTATCAGTTTTGTAGTATCTGGTCATGGTGTTTATAGTCTAACACTGTCCATTTCCATCACTGAACATCTGCTATTACTATCAAATTGGCCTTTGTTGCATAGTTGGCAATTCTGCTGATGGCCTCAATAGAGGTTCCCATTTCATGTTTGTTTGTTTATTTATTTGCAACATGCTCCATTACAACATTTTGTAATTCTACATGTATGTGTTGTGTGTGTGTGTGTGTGTGTGTGTGTGTGTGTGTGTGTGTAATGTTTGCATTGTATTATTATTATTATTATTATCATCAAAGAAGGGAGAGGATGAAACACAGTGCCACTGCATAGCCTATTCCTTGCAAATAGCACCAAGGGGTCCGCCAAGCTTAATGTCCCCATCCACTGGACAGATCATCAACAGTCTGACATGCCCTCACTATATGAGACACTACAGAGGGGTTTGGTATTTAAACCAAGACACTGGTGCAAAGTCTAAAGACCTCAAAGTTTACAACACCACTTCTCCTCTCATTATCGACGAAATTCTGGCGGTGAAAATTTTTTCCACCCCCAGGATTCAAACTGGCTAACCCCTGGATCGAGCAGCACTGCACAGGCATGCATTTTGTGATAGTGTGTTGTGCGCAAAGATCATATGCCTTCAATGTAGTAAATTTTGGATTGGTTAGTATGGTTGCCTTCATAGCATTACAAAGCTTCACTACGAATCTGCCATCGGGTGGTATTCCCGTCAGCCAATTATTGAGGATATATTGTGTTTCTAGAGCCATACTGCAGCCTCTATCACTTCCTATGTCATTGCATTTAGCTGTAACAGCTTGACACTAGGAGTAACATGTGATCCATAGAATTTCACATGTGCCTAAGCATGTCAAAGTCTTTAACTACATCTCTAAGATATCATTGAGATTCCATCCTTTGGATTGCCATAAATAACTTTTTCAGAGAAGTCAGAGTTCTTTGGGATTTGTTGGTAGGTTATAAGACCAAAGGAGTATTCAATTGGTACGTTCTTTTGAAAGGAAACAGATGGAATCATTCTTGTTAACAGCCTTTATATTCTATCTATCTGTTTTAGCTAGGTGGCTCTAGTGTTTAAAGAAGTTCTCATCTCCACTACTACCCATGGAAAGTATACTGGCAATTCATAAATGTGCCTCATCAGCCATGTCACTGTTGTTAATGAAATTTGCTTTTGTGTGTGTGTGTGTGTGTGTGTGTGTGTGGGAGCGCGCGCGCGCGTGCGTGCGCGCACACGGTCGACATGCACGCATGCATGTTAATATCTGAACTGTAAACACAAAGAGTTCATCAACACTCATTTCGAAAATGATACCCATGCAGTGAAGAAAGCGAATGTTGCTCCCACACCTGGCAACAACCAACCTATGGTAAACACTCACCACATGAACTCAGATATTTACTAACATTAAATTGTTAAGTTCTCAGTAACAGTAAGTTAGGGATATCTATAGTGTAAAACATTATACACTGAAAAGCCAAGGAAACTGGTAAACCTGCCTAATATCGTGTACGGCCCCCGTGAGCACGAAGAAATGCCGCAACACAACGTGGCGTGGACTCGACTAATGTCTGAAGTAGTGCTGGAAGGAATTAACACCATTAATCCTGCAGGGCTGTCGATAAATCCCTAAGAGTACGAGGGGGTTGAGATCTCTTCTGAACAGAATGTAGCAAGGCATCTTAGACATGCTCAATAATTTTCATGTCTGGGGGTTTGGTGACCAGCAGAACTGTTTAAACGCAGCAGAGTGTTCCTGGAGCCACTCTGTTGCAATTCTGTATGTGTGGGATGCCACATTGTTTTGCTGGAATTGCCCAAGTCCATCGGAATGCACAATGGGTGCAGGTGATCAGACAGGACACTTACGTACGTGTCACCTGTCAGAATCGTATCTAGACATATCAGGGGTCCCCTATCACTCCAGCAAAGTCCGAGTCGTTCACTTAAGGTGGCCAATAAAACTGACCGCCCCTGGCAACTCTAAGTCCGGCCATCTGCACAATCTGGCAACACTGTAAGATGCGGAAGTGTTAGGCGGAAGTGTTGTCTCCTTCCGAGTTGATATGCATGGAATGAGACCCTGGTCTTGCGGTAATCGTCGTGCAATCTAAACTTAGAGTCGCATGTTCGCGTCCGGCTGGTTTTTTTTTTTTTTTTTTACCACATTTCGGTCTACAGTTATGAGTCTGATTTAACATCGAAGACAATTCGCTTAACATTCTACCCACCCGCAATAACAAGTATTCCAGAAACAATTCCGCAGGACAGCTCGTGGCTGCGTCGCGATCATAACAGCTTACACTCGATCGTTTCCTCGCGCTGCAGCAGCTACCGGCCACCGGCCAGACACCACCCGCCGCCTGAAATCCGGCGCCGCCCATGTGAAGGCGGCGCCATGCTGTCAGTGTATGTATCAATGCCATTTTCGAATTTGAAGTTGTAGTTATTATCTTGCAGTTAAGCATTGGGTTTTGCATACTTGAAAATCGTGAACTACAGTTAAGCATTGTAAAATTGAGTCGCAAGTGGAAAAAGGTGTAACATCTGCAACACAACGTTTACTTTTGGTATAACAGAGGGGTGAATGTAGAAGAGGCAGCTAGAAAGATTTGCACTGTGCGTGGAGCGGGTGCTTTTGGGAAAAATACGTCAGAAAAAGATATTCTTGTTTCAACAAAGATCGTTCTGGCATGAATGATTTTCCACATTAAGGAAGTCTCGACCACTCATATATGTGACATTTTACCATTTTACAATCATGCGACATTTGCATTCAACAGGCAAAGTTCAGAAGTCTGCTGTAGGAGTACTTCATGCTCTAATTCGAAAAAACAAAAATCAACGGAGTGACTATTATTGAATGTCATCAGGTCGCTTATTGAGCATTCCTTTGCAGTACTGTTACTGGTGACTTGTTATGATGCCTTTATCGTTAACGTACTAGAGCACAGAGTAGTATGAACATAATATTTTACATTTGATAGCTCCATAAGTGTGTTTTGGACTACGAATTCTGCCCCAAGGGGTGTGTGCAACACAGCTGGCATTTGTTGTCAACAACTGAGACACCTTTCGGTCGCAGTGTAAGAAAGTCGAGCAACAAAACTGCATCACCTGTGCTACTGCATGATAACTCACTCTGTTGATATGAGAAACAACACTATCCAGGAGATTGGTAGGAATGTCGTCTCTCAGACACTTGTATTGATAGGGAAGTCCTCTCTCAAGCACTTGTCCCTCTCGTCATATATTCGTAAAATAATACCTTTCCCGATCTTGATCGATCAACCATCAAGGCAATTCATTTCTAGATTAAAATACTCTTAAAACTACACTGGTTTAATGACATAGTTGGAACCAGTGGTTTTCTACAGGTGTAGAATTTGCAAACAACTTTAGCATAGTCAGATTGTTGTAGATATCGTGAAAGAAAATTCAGCTGCTGATTAATTTCTCTTTGATGATTAATGTTGTGATTAGTAAACTAATGGAAAATGCAATTAAAATATTCACTGTACCAATACAAATGTACAGAAACATCACGACGGCAGTCTATCTTAATAAAGCATTAAGTTCAAATATGGTTCAAAGGTCTCTGAGCACTATGGGACTTAACGTCTGAGGTCACCAGTCCCCTAGAATTTAGAACTAGTTAAACCTAACTAACCTAAAGACATCACACACATCTATGGCCGAGGCAGGATTCAACCTGCAACCGTAGTGGTCGCGCGGTTCCGGACTGTAGCGAAGCATTAAGTGTCTGTAAGACGATTGATCCTATTTTAACACGAATTAGTAGGATATTACCGACTTCTGACTTCGAAAAGATCTGTATTTACTTCATTTCCTGTATCATTCGCAAGTATTATGAAAATGTGGCATTTCATAGATAAAATTATGTATTCACAACAACAAAAAATATGTTGGCAGAAAACAAAAGTGGCATTATGAAACTGGCAGTACCGTAAGGTTTTCGCTCTGACAGTAAGGGTTACTGAAAGTACCAAGACGAATTTTGCTCGAGCGCTGTTTTACGATTCCCTTATTGAGTTGTATCTGCCTGCTTGTAGCTCTGCTACAAAAGAATAAAAAATCTGGTATTCAGCGAGCCCAGAAAGGCGAACGACAGCAGCTTGCACCTGGTAGCCAAGCATGTTACCTGAGAAATGGTATTTTCCTAAAGTGGGAAGACATCCTTTTGTGGTTGAATTGTTGGCAAATATCAGTCAGACGTGTGCCGTTGGTCTAAGCGTTTCGGTGTGTTGAATTTGTTCCAATGAATTTTCTACAGGTCTTTTCTGTCCCAAATAGAGAATTGAAGTCACCCTTTAGTATTTTCACTTCATCTTGGTGAATTTGGGTCATAGTATTTTCAAGTGTGTTCCAGAATTTTTCAACATTTTTGGTGTTTTTCTTATTTTCGATGCTGGTTGGGCCATGTGCATTGATGAATGTTTATTTTTTACTGGTGCTCTGAATGAGCATAGTCATAAGTCAATTGTTGACGGGTGTGATTACTTTGACAGAACTGATGATAGATCTGTGTTCGAGAAATGGCATGGCCAAGATTGGTACGCCTTTCACTACCTTTTGTTGTATTTTGCTCTTGAAGATGCAATGGTTTCCGTAATGCAAGGTTTCATTGTCAGTTAGTCATGGTTCTTGAAGAGCAATGATGAGAATTTTTTGTCGGTCGATTTATTATGTGAGATTCTTTATATTTCGTATTTGGATCAATGTATCGATGTTTTCTTACAAAAAAAAAAAGTTCTTATGTGTGTGGAATCTTATGGGACTTAACTGCTAAGGTCATCAGTCCCTAAGCTTACACACTACTTAACCTAAATTATCCTAAGGACAAACACGCACACACACCAATGCCCGAGGGAGGACTCGAACCTCCGCCGGGACCAGCCGAACAGTCCAGACTGCTGCGCCTCAGACCGCTCGGTAATCCCGCGTGGCGTATAGTTTTCAAATGCATGTTTTCTGCTTGTAGTGAAATTTACAAGAGATCTTCAATATTCTCTGCCGTGCTAACCTGGCCGCCTCAGAATCCGAAATTCCAACTGCCGCCTGTCGACAGTTTGCACAATTCATGTTTGCTTGAGTTTCATTGGTTTGGCTTGGGTGATTCCAGGACCAGACAGGACCAGAGGGTGTTGAAGCCTTTGGAAGCAAATATTTTCAGCCGAGCTCATTGAGCTAACAGACGGTGAGCAGAGTAGCAGTGATTTTCACTCAGATGTGCGTAGATTTTGGGTTCAACGGACTGAGTAGCCGTTAAGGATTGTGTTAGTACTTGGTTCACCCCAAGTATTTGATTTCCTCGGTACCACCCATATGGGGGAGGATTCGCCTATCGGCCCCACGGGATTATTATTATTATTATTATTATTATTATTATTATTGTCATTATGTCATCAGCAAATCCGATAAGGTGCATCTTCCCACCACTGGAATAGATGTGCATTGTTCGATTCAGTATTTCCATCAAATAAATATGGGTTATAATTACGTTTATTGCTGCTAGTAGACATATTTCTCACTTTTTCTTAGGCAGTTGCTACCTGTTACTCCATCATAGGAATTTATGTGAGCAGCATTGTTGCAATACAGACGTTCAAATTATCCGATTTCTATAATTTCATTTTGATACCAGATCATTCTAAAAGGATTCAGCCTGTCAGGCTTAATGTGCATATCCGAATACGACTCTCATCATTTGATAGACTGGGTAAACCACATTCTTAATCGGGCGGTTGAATCTAGATCACTTATTTATGACAGGGCCTGAATTCTTAAACACTGTGGAAAATAATAATACAATGTGCTTATTACTAATATGTTATATATATATTATAATATGTTATTTAAATATAAATATATGAACAAACGACATAACAGTTTATTTACAGGAGAAGAGCCCATCCATCATAGCAGAGCAGTGCGAGATTGGTTTCAGGGCCAAGAGAGGATAAAGCTGTTGCCGTTTGTTCCACGATCACCGAACATCAACCAGATAGAGAATATGTGGGCAGAGGTAACAAGGACATTTCCATGTAGACATACAAATGTAAGCGACTTTTGGACAAATATAGAAAACGTATGGTGGGAAGTAAACCATCACGCTACACTGTGGACGACTTAATGAAATCAATGCCCCTTCGAGAAATCTTACGTAATGATCGTGGGTGGGTTGGTTACTAAAAGTATACTCGTCCACAAAACCCATGTGGAGAATTATCTGATAGTCGGTCAAGATTTGCTTTGTCGCAGCTCTTTAGATACAAGTCCATTTACTTTCAGTCTCCTCCTTACAATTCTTGCAATGCAAGGTAATTGAAAAATCTCATCCACTCGACGCCAACCGAGGAATTGACTGGTGCATGTGTTGTTCAACACACAGTAGCTGTCACCCTCACTGGAATCAATGACTCTGTGTATGTGTGTGTGTGTGTGTGTGTGTGTGTGTGTGTGTGTGTTTTCGTGTTCACGCACAATCTGAATCAATACTATTAACATTAGAGAGACAAGAGAGACAACCAACAATAAATACTCCATCAAATATGACTGTAAAGAATTTTAATGCGATGGGAAGCTACAGACTGAATTTTTTCCCAACCCTCGACCTGCATATTACGTTACGTTAAGTAAGATGTATTAACTCTATAGTATCGTTAGCAGAGACAGTGCGCTCTTGTCGTCGAGGCTCGCGACAAGTGCAGCGATTAGTGGTGCCCAATGCCGCCGCGATTTGTTTACGTTGGCTGAGCGTGGACACTGCAGCAGACGTTTCGCCATAAACAGAAAGAAATCACCTTGGCTCTGACTGCAGTGAGAGGATATCACTGCCTGCGTGTTCTTATAGTAACCAACGTGAGACTCTACTCACAGGTGCCATGGAGCAATTGCAACGGGTATCATGTCATTAGTCATCAGAATATTAACCAGTGATGAAACGTCCACCCTCTTTGAATGCCAAGAAACTAGGAACCTTCCAACAAAGGAATATGAGGTGATATCAAAATTCATCCAACATACAAAAATTAACTACAGGGCTTTCATATATGCAGTAGTAGCACACAAGGAATTATTATGTCTTGGAAGCGTATATTTCATTTCCTCTTCTCATATTAACGCCCTTGTTTTAGTATGAAGTGAGAAAAAAACACGAAAAACTAAAGTTCTTGAGAAGCATATCAGTCATTTCCTCTTCTCATATCATAACTTTTGTTTTAGTATGAAGTAAAAAAACAAACAGTTTAAGGTTGTGAAGCATAATATGACACCAGATTGGTATCGTAGGCGCTATCGGAAACGCAAAAAGCAGGGAGCTGTCCATTCTTTTGTCCAACAGTCTCTCTCCTTTCACGCATTACTCCCGCTAGGAGATTCTTATTTAAGGACTTGTGGGCATCAAGTTCTTCAGCAGAACAAGCCTTATGTTATTGTGCTAATTACGGTATGGAAAAAATGCAACAAAGACGATTTACCCTAAAGCAGTGGGGATATTGGCAAATGTCTGTGTTCAGCAATGACTGCCAGCTGCTATAACACTTCACAGAATCCATGCGGCAGCCAACACAACTGTGCGTGCACTTCAGACTTCATTCAGTAAGACGTCAGGAGATGGATGGAAATGTCAAAGTAACGTCGCTTTCCGAGTCGTATTCAATCCAGAATGAGATGTTATTAAGGTAGTTGAGCGTTATAGCAATTACACTCTTATAATTCCCATATGAGTATTCCGATAGCCAAAAGAACCTGTTAGTGTGAAACTATCGGGAACTGCATTAATATCAGACTGCAAGAACTTGAGACAATACGTGGACTCTTCTCTTCGCTGGGTGACCTATTACTGTTATTTAGGATTCTCTCCGTCCTAGGCGTGATGCAAATGGAACTTCAGAGGCGCTTTCCGCTAATCTTGACAAACATCAGCAACTTGTAATCACTGCGAATTACAACTGCGTGATGATATGGCTCAGGTTGTCAGTAGTTGTGGTGGTGTTATGCTGTCAAACTGCTTACAGTAATGTTAATGGTGGCACACATAATTTAGCGCTGATTACCTACTTAAGTAAAGATAATATTGTGCCGTCATCGCTTATCTTTATTTGGCCTCAGCTTGAGTAATCCGATTTTACGAACATAGTACTCCATTTGCGGGCTGCTAATGATATAGTATGACTACAGAGATCATCGTGCGGGTATTACATTAATTCTGCAACGAATTGCTTAATAAACATTACCCTCAGCTATGCAGCTGGAATGACTCATTACACAGGTACTCTGTGTTGCACTTGGTTAAGGGATCAGTTCGCTGCAATCCTGCTTCTACTGTTCGTAAATACTTGTATACTTCATAAATGGTTCAAATGGCTCTGAGCACTATGGGACTGAACGTCTGAGGTCATCAGTCCACTAGAACTTAGAACTACTTAAACCTAACTAACCTAATGACATCAGACACATCCATGAGCGAGACAGGATTCGAACCTGTGACCGTAGCGGTCGCGCGTTTCTAGACTGTAGTGCCTAGAACAGCTCGGCCACCCCGGCCGGCATACTAGTATACTGACCATTCGTTATTTGAATAAATATGAACTATAATCTGATTCGCATATATATGACATGGGTTAGCGCCGGCACAAAGCAATGACTAGGGATTGGATGCCGTTGAAGTCCCGTTACACTGATGGCAAGACAAATGTTTGCAAATCACCTCTATTGCCTCAAAAAACAATTGCATCTTAAATATCGAAGGACCGACGTCCACATTGTCGAGGCGTGTTGAAATACAGCTAAGACGGCAGATGAATATTTGTGACCGACTGGGCTTCGAACCTGGACCTCCTGCTTACTAGACAGACATGCTGATCACTGCACTATTATTTTTTTTAAACAGTTTGAGAAGACTTTCAGCACCAGGTAGGTGGAGGCAAAGAGGGCAGGGGTCGAAGATCCGAGGCCTGGCCTCAATGCCTCCCCCATACCTGTCACTGAGCAGCTGCATTATTCCCATGTATTCCATGTTTGCACCCATATATACCTTTAAATTGTGGAACAAAATTGAAGTAGTAATTAAGGTAAAATAAATTACAGATTGCCGCCTCCACTGGCGTGCGTTCCTTGTAGAACATAACTTATAACAGTGAAAAGGGTGATGGAAAAATACATAACAAACATTCATTCAGAAATATATTCACAATTTAAGTTATTTTGCACTGGATGCATATGAGGTCTGTAAGAAAGCCATATATTTATCCACAAATGAAAAAAATTTCGGAGCTAGAGGGGTTTTTCCAAATTAGAACAGTTATGATTTTAGAACCATCGTAAAAGAATATTCCAGGAATAAAAAAAAGTGAAATAACAGTATTCCACTTCTAATAAAAAAAACTGTCCACCTCTTTGTAGCCCACGTAAAGCAATAGATAAAAAATTTTGAGACCATTCATTATATTTGTTATTCTTCTTCAGTGTAAAACGTTCTTCTGCAATATAAAACATGCACTCTTCTAATTTCTGTTTGTTACGACGTAAAACACTAACTGTCCCAGAAGCCACGAATAACTGTTATTCTTTGCGGACGGGTAACATTTCCAGTCGGGTTGTAAAGCTTCAGTTATCGGTATATGACTTTCTGCGGTTCTGTTGATAGTGCTAATTTCTTCCTAGTCCAGTTCCAAACTCTGATTCTATTTTCACATAAGAAGATGTGTGCTACAGTTTCTACAAGCCGACATTTGTCGCAGTATGGAGATGGTTTCCGCTGAGGGTATGGTTTCGTTTGCAACATCGCACCATACTGCACTGACTCTAGTTGGTAGAATTTTATTGTTGATATTTTTCCAGACGTTCCTCCAATTTTTTGTAGGTTAATTTATCGGAATTGGTTTGTGAAGACGATGTGTGGTAATATAGTCATAGACGCTTCTAGTGTTGGTTTGTGTTGGTGGAAGTCTTATACAGCTCCAATCGCCACTGTGCTTACGGACGTAATCTAGGCTGGCACGCTACATTAATAGGAGCGTTCCTATCCCCAGGATCTAACGAGAGGAACAGATGTTTCGTGATGCCTGTCTTAGTGGCATGTATTAGTTTAAAAGCACGTCTTTAATTCCAAGTCCTCCATTTTGCCTCTGCAAAGTCGCCTTGTGGAGGGAACCTATGAAGATATTTTGTTTCCACACATACCAAGAGGCTACAGCTAATATTTCATGTGCAGTGACCTGCAGTATCGGCAAGACTGCTGCGACATGATATATTTTGCTAAGTATGTATGTATTTATAAAGAGAACTTTCTGCAGTCGGTCTAACAATCGCATGTCATGGTCCTTCAACAAGGTTCTGATGACATTAAGTTTCTGCTCCCAATTGTTCGTGGACATGCGCTTGGGATTCGCCCTTAACCTCTAGCCGAGTTGGAGTCTCTCTTCAGTTACATCTAACCAGTGCGCACCTGTTGCACTATTGTAAGAACCAAGATGCAAGTTCATTTGGCTACAAGAATGCGTATGTTCCTCCAGCATGACGGGGCTCCTGCACATTCTAGTCGTCGGGTGACAGATTATCCAAACCTAACATTTCCCGGAAGGTGGATCATTAGATATGGGCACTTTTCTTGGCCTTCAAGGTCCTCGGACTTTATCTCTTTGGATTTTTGCCTGTGGGGATGGTTAAAGGCGAAGTCTACAAATAAAAAGTAAACCCAAGAGCCGATTTGATCATTCGGGTTATGAATAGTGCAGCCCTCATAAAAGAACGCAAAGACAACCTCAGTAAGGCTACACGTGGTGTTATCAAAGGAAGTCAAATGTGAATTGAAGTTGGTTGGTGAATTTTTGAAAATCAACTTTGAATGCCCTCATTTGCCTTTGCTTTAAGTTTGTTAGCGTTACGCACTAACAGCTGTATCTCTGTACTCAATAAAAAGTGGACGCATTTATATGGAATTTTTTTCGTCTGTACTACCACCTGGTAAAATATGCACTAGTCCTCCTGAAACACCCTGTATATGGATATATGTGTGGTGTCTGTTCTTTCAGACATGTCCGAAAGAAAATGCTTCATGGCATTCTGCAAGGACCTTCGATCTAGTTGCAGGGACTGATACAGATTTCAGAGCTGCTTGGCTGTCTGAATAAAAGTAGATGCTAGGATTTTTCTAGGGTCTACTTTAATTTTCCTCCATGCACATGCTGACAGAAAAAAAAACGTTTAATACTGTGACCATCTTCCCTAAAGAGATTCTAGGCAGTACACCAGACCTGGTACTTTCATCTGTTTTCGACCTGTCAGTAAACCACTATATTATGTCTCCTGCACGGTTTTGTGGTTCGTTTTTCCACTGCTCCCTGCTTCCAACTGTTACATGGCAAAGTTTATTGAAACAGCTAGAAGTTATTGTGTAGTTAGTCGGCATTTCCCCAGCCATCGCCTTACTTATTTGGGATTCCGTATATTCTAACTATGTCCAGTTATTTCCGATTTTTAGCCTTTATGTCCCTGCCGCTGCCTCCATTTTAAGCCACAGGTGTAAGACAGGCATGTCTAGCATAATATCCATTCCAAGAGTGGATGTCCTGCTAATTCCATCTGTTTGTGAAAGCAGGCCCATCTCTGCACTTTGCCAGACTCCCTACCAGCCACCTTCTGTTCGACTTTGTTCATATTATAGGCCAATAAATTATCGGTCTTTTTGCAGGGATGTCTATCCAGTACGTACTGGGTTTAGACCCCTGTTCACCTTACAGCAGCTTCTAGTGCTTATAAGATTATCTTTCGCAGTGGAAAATATTCTTTATGTGAGGTGTTCATAATAGTTTTCTAGATACACTACAACCCTGTCTAAAGTTTCATCGAGAAACATAATTTTTCAGTATGTGTGCTGGACATGCTTCCCCATAAATAACACTACACCAATTTTTGTGGGGGGGCTCGTCTTTAAATACTTTTTCACAATGTTCAGTGCACATAGGTTTAACAGTACTAGCAAATTTTCTAAGTCTTACTGTGAATAGATCGTTTACTTATTTTTTTCAAGAGTAGTCTCCCGCATTCAGCTCATCTATGAGTTCATTCACCACTAGGTTCTTCATCTCTAACCATGTACTCAAAGGTCGTATTACTCGACATCCAGGAAGAGACAGAGAGCATCCAGAAAGGGTAGTGCTTTTTCCACCTTCCCAACAAGTTAGTGAAGTGTTACTTCACATGATTTGCTTTGCAAGTAATATGAAAATGTGGCAGTTCATAGATAAATTTATGTATTCACAACAACAAAAAATATGTTGGCAGAAAACAAAAACGTGGCATTATGAATTTAGCAGTACCTCAAGGTTTTCGCTTTGACGCTTAGGGTTACTAAAAGAAGCAAGACGAGTTTTGCTAGAGCGTTGTCTTGCGATTCCCTCATTGAATTTGTATTTGTCTGCTTGTAGCTCTGCTACAAAACAATTAAAAATCCAGCTTTCGGCGAGTCTCGAAAGACGAACAGAGGCGACATGCACCTGACAGGCAAGCACGTTACCTACGAGCTAGCGAATAGGTGCGGCGTCTTCCACTTACTTATTAATGCAGTAAGTGCTATGGCAGATAAACCGCAACATAAGGGGCGACAGTAGTTGTATTTCTCATGTGGAACGACTTTCGTGGACTCAAAAGGATTAACTGATATCCTTATGTCACGTCTCAAGCGAAAATCATTCAGTATTAAATTGAAATGACACAATAATATCAAGTGGATTTAGCAGGATAGTTCTGAGCCGTCAAGGAAGTAACTCGTCCGTCACAGAGTTGCCAAACATATTTTTCGATGTTGCCAAGTTTCAGTTATACCGCCAGAAAGGATACCAGCTGATGTGTTCTGTGAGTGACCTCGGAAGTGACTATAGGTTCGTTTCAAAGTTGCGGGTGGCAAGGGCCGCAAGATCCTCATTATATGTCAATGAGTCTTATTCTCATTTCTGTAACTAGGTTTAGGGGCTAGAGTGCAATTACTTGTAATACATCGATGCACTGAATGCAAACTAAATGTCATAAATTAATAACTGCGGCAATTATTTGTGTTTTACTGACTTAATCGGACAGAAACCTTGAAAGCGTATTCACCATACGCGATTCATAGTTTTGGAACTTCTCCAGTGGCTGAGTTGGCAATGTATATTTGCTGTACAATATTGTTATTGAGATCACTGTCATTGAAACATCCACCAGAAGACAGGCATGGCCTGGCTTATTGTTGTCATCTTTCCTGACAGATATTCTGCCTTTGTTCGAAACGTGAAAGCTCAGGGTGAATTCGAACATTGCATATGGGGAAAATTTGATGTTTCTATTCTTCCAGATCTAACATTCAAATAACAGTTACAATAAGCGGCAGAAAAGTGCCTGTGAATCAACAGTTAATAATGCAATCATAATTAGTGGAATTCCATCTGTCATATGATAATTGTGAAAAACTACTTTCTTCATCTTCACAGCACCACAGTATGAACTCAAGGGTTTCATAGGATACCTATACTTAATTTCGTTGTGATCGTTTTCAATGACAGTACGGGAGGAACAAAACCATCTGACTTGAAACATACTTTTCCAGCGGGATTTGAACCTTTGGCTACAGTTGCAGTAGCATGTCCAGTGAGGTATCAAGAATGTGAGCAATCACTCATTGCTATAGTATAGGCTAGGGCAGAGAGAAGCAGGTTTCCTACAAAGTAAACGATGAGAGACACTGTCGCTGTCACTTATTAAACAGCAATTATTCAGAAAATTACAACTATATCTAGTGAAATGAGTAGGTTGAGGCAGCTCCAGTCCAGCACTATCACTGAGTTGCCAAACATTTTCCGAATAGCACTTAAGATAAAAATGTGTGTGTGTGTGTGTGTGTGTGTGCCGGCCGCGGTGGTCTCGCGGTTCTAGGCGCACAGTCCGGAACCGCGCGGCTGCTACGGTCGCAGGTTCGAATCCTGCCTCGGGCATGGATGTGTGTGATGTCCTTAGGTTAGTTAGGTTTAAGTAAAGTAGTTCTAAGTTCTAGGGGCCTGATGACCACAGATGTTAAGTCCCATAGTGCTCAGAGCCATTTTTGTGTGTGTGTGTGTGTGTGTGTGTGTGTGTGTGTGTGTGTGTGTGTTCTTTCGGACATTTCCGAAAGAACAGACACTACGAATCGAAATAGACAGCCTTGTTAATCAATTAAAGATTGAAGGACAGGTGTCCAGGCTGTCATGCGCATTAAAATAGAACAACGGCGTCAGATGAAAATTTGTGCCTGATCAGGTTCGAACCCGGATTCGTAGTGTCTTTCCTTTCGGACATTCCCGAATGAGCCGCGCATGTGGTATGCGGCAAAGATGGGAATTCGCGTCTGACGAGGAGCGTGCGTAGATAGGTGCTGAAAAGAGTTTGGCTGCTGCGTCCCGACAGTGCCCACCGTCGGAGGTTCGAGTCCTCCCTCCGGCATGGGTGTGTGTGTTGTTCATAGCGTAAGTTAGTTTAAGTTAGATTAAGTAGTGTGTAAGCTTAGGGACCGATGACCTAAGCAGCTTGGTCTAATAAGTTCTTACAACGAATTTACAAAATTTTAAATCCAAAATACTGCGTCTCGGTTCTTACAATAGTGCAATAGGTGCGCACTGGTTAGCTGTAACTGAAGAGAGACTCCCAACTCGGATAGTGGTTAAGAGCATAATAACTTAAATTGTGAATATATTTCTGAATGAATGTTTGTTATGTATTTTTCTGCCATCCTTTTCACTGTTATAAGTTATGTTCTACAAGGAACGCACGCCAGTGGAGGCGGCAATCTGTAATTTATTTTACCTTAATTACTACTTCAATTTTGTTCCACAATTTAAAGATATATGGGTGCAAACATGGAATACATGGGAATAATGCAGCTGCTCAGTAACAGGTATGGGGGAGGCATTGAGGCCAGGCCTCGGATCTTCAACCCCTGCCCTCTTTGCCTCCACTTACCTGGTGCTGAAAGTCTTCTCAAACTTTTAAAAAAAATAATAGTGCAGTGATCAGCATGTCTAGTAAGGAGGAGGTCCAGGTTCGAAGCCCAGTCGATCACAAATGTTCATCTGCCGTCTTAGCTGAATTTCAACGCGCTTTGACAGTGTGGACGTCGGTCCTTCGATATTTAAGATGCAATTGTTTTTTGAGGCAATAGAGGTGATTTGCAAACATTTGTCTTGCCATCAGTGTAACGGGACTTCAACGGCATCCAACCCATAGTCATTGCTTTGTGCCGGCGCTAACCCATGTCATATATATATGCGAATCAGATTATAGTTCATATTTAGTCAAATAACGAATGGTCAGTATACTAGTATGCCGGCCGGGGTGGCCGAGCTGTTCTAGGCACTACAGTCTAGAACCGCGCGACCGCTACGGTCGCAGGTTCGAATCCTGTCTCGCTCATGGATGTGTCTGATGTCATTAGGTTAGTTAGGTTTAAGAAGTTCTAAGTTCTAGTGGACTGATGACCTCAGACGTTCAGTCCCATAGTGCTCAGAGCCATTTGAACCATTTATGAAGTATACAAGTATTTACGAACAGTAGAAGCAGGATTGCAGCGAACTGATCCCTTAACCAAGTGCAACACAGAGTACCTGTGTAATGAGTCATTCCAGCTGCATACCTGAGGGTAATGTTTGTTTCGGATTACTCAAGCTGAGGCCAAATAAAGATAAGCGATGACGGCACAATATTATCTTTACTTAAGTAGGTAATCAGCGCTAAATTATGTGTGCCACCATTAACATTACTGTAAGCAGTTTGACAGCATAACACCACCACAACTACTGACAACCTGAGCCATATCATCACGCAGTTGTAATTCGCAGTGATTACAAGTTGCTGATGTTTGTCAAGATTAGCGGAAAGCGCCTCTGAAGTTCCATTTGCATCACGCCTAGGACGGAGAGAATCCTAAATAACAGTAATAGGTCACCCAGCGAAGAGAAGAGTCCACGTATTGTCTCAAGTTCTTGCAGTCTGATATTAATGCAGTTCCCGATAGTTTCACACTAACAGGTTCTTTTGGCTATCGGAATACTCATATGGGAATTATAAGAGTGTAATTGCTATAACGCTCAACTACCTTAATAACATCTCATTCTGGATTGAATACGACTCGGAAAGCGACGTTACTTTGACATTTCCATCCATCTCCTGACGTCTTACTGAATGAAGTCTGAAGTGCACGCACAGTTGTGTTGGCTGCCGCATGGATTCTGTGAAGTGTTATAGCAGCTGGCAGTCATTGCTGAACACAGACATTTGCCAATATCCCCACTGCTTTAGGGTAAATCGTCTTTGTTGCATTTTTTCCATACCGTAATTAGCACAATAACATAAGGCTTGCTCTGCTGTAATGAGTCATTCCAGCTGCATAGCTGATGCCCACAAGTCCTTAAATAAGAATCTCCTAGCGGGAGTAATGCACGAAAGGAGAGAGACTGTTGGACAAAAGAATGGACAGCTCCCTGCTTTTTGCATTTCCGATAGCGCCTACGATACCAGCCTGGTGTTATATTATGCTTCACAACCTTAAACTGTTTGTTTTTTTACTTCATACTAAAACAAAAGTTATGATATGAGAAGAGGAAATGACTGATATGCTTCTCAGGAACTTTAGTTTTTCGTGTGTTTTTCTCACTTTATACTAAAACAAGGGCGTCAATATGAGAAGAGGAAATGAAATATACGCTTCCAAGACATAATAATTCCTTGTGTGCTACTACTGCATATATGAAAGCCCTGTAGTTAATTTTTGTATGTTGGATAAATTTTGATATCACGTCACATTCCTTTGTGAGAAGGTTCCTAGTTTCTTGGCATTCAAAGAGGGTGGACGTTTCATCACTGGTTAATATTCTGATGACTAATGACATGATACCCGTTGCAATTGCTCCATGGCACCTGTGAGTAGAAAAAAATGGTTTAAATGGCTCTGAGCACTATGGGACTCAACTGCTGAGGTCATTAGTCCCCTAGAACTTAGAACTAGTTAAACCTAACTAACCTAAGGACATCACAAACATCCATGCCCGAGGCAGGATTCGAACCTGC
Source organism: Schistocerca americana (assembly GCF_021461395.2). Taxonomy (NCBI): domain Eukaryota; kingdom Metazoa; phylum Arthropoda; class Insecta; order Orthoptera; family Acrididae; genus Schistocerca; species Schistocerca americana. Next base: position 742,949,306 of record NC_060122.1, on the reverse strand, counting down.
GACCGTAGCGGTCTTGCGGTTCCAGACTGCAGCGCCTTTAACCGCACGGCCACTTCGGCCAGCCCTGTGAGTAGAGTCTCACATTGGTTACTATAAGAACACGCAGGCAGTGATATCCTCTCACTGCAGTCAGAGCCAAGGTGATTTCTTTCTGTTTATGGCGAAGCGTCTGCTGCAGTGTCCACGCTCAGCCAACATAAACAAATCGCGGCGGCATTGGGCACCGCTAATCGCTGCACTTGTCGCGAGCCTCGACGACAAGAGCGCACTGTCTCTGCTAACGATACTATAGAGTTAATACATCTTATTTAACGTAACGTAATATGCAGGTCGTGGGTTGGGAAAAAATTCAGTCTGTAGCTTCCCATCGCATTAAAATTCTTTACAGTCATATTTGATGGAGTATTTATTGTTGGTTGTCTCTCTTGTCTCTCTAATGTTAATAGTATTGATTCAGATTGTGCGTGAACACGAAAACACACACACACACACACACACACACACACACACACACACACACACACACACACACACACACACAGAGTCATTGATTCCAGTGAGGGTGACAGCTACTGTGTGTTGAACAACACATGCACCAGTCAATTCCTCGGTTGGCGTCGAGTGGATGAGATTTTTCAATTACCTTGCAGTGCAAGAATTGTAAGGAGGAGACTGAAAGTAGATGGACTTGTATCTAAAGAGCTGCGACAAAGCAAATCTTGACCGACTATCAGATAATTCTCCACATGGGTTTTGTGGACAAGTATACTTTTAGTACCCAATCCACCCACGATCATTACATAAGATTTCTCGAAGGGGCATTGATTTCATTAAGTCGTTGACAGTGTAGCGTGATGGTTTACTTCCCACCATACGTTTTCTATATTCGTCCAAAGGTCGCTTACATTTGTAGGTGCACATGGCAATCACCTTGTTACCTCTGCCCACATATTCTCTATCTGGTTGATGTTCGGTGATCGTGGAACAAACGGCAACAGCTTTATCCTCTCTTGGCCCTGAAACCAATCTCGCACTGCTCTGCTATGATGGATGGGCTCTTCTCCTGTAAATAAACTGTTATCTCGTTCGTTCATATATTTTTATCTAAATAACATATTAGTAATAAGCACATTGTATTATTATTTTCCACAGTGTTCAAGAATTCAGGCCCTGTCATAAATAAGTGATCTAGATTCAACCGTCCGATTAAGAATGTGGTTTACCCAGTCTATCAAATGATGAGAGTCGTATTCGGATATGCACATTAAGCCTGACTGGCTGAATCCGAGTAGAACGGTCTGGTATCGAAATGAAATTACAGAAATCGGATAATTGGAATGTCTGTATTGCAACAATGCTGCTCACATAAATTCCTATGATGGAGTGACAGGTAGCAACTGTCTAAGAAAAAGTGTGAAATATGTCTACTAGCAGCAATGTAACATACTTATAACCCATATTTATGTGATGGAAATACTGAATCGAACAATGCACATCTATTTCAGTGGTGGGAAGATGCACCTTATCGGATTTGCTGATGACATAATGACAATAATAATAATAACAATAATCCCGTGGGGCCGATAGGCGAACCCTCCCCCATACGGGTGGTACCGAGGAAATCAAATACTTGGGGTGAACCGAATACTAACACAATCCTTAACGGCTACTCAGTCCGCTGAACCCAAAATCTACGCACGTCTGAGTGAAAATCACCGCTACTCTGGTCACCGTCTGTTAGCTCAATGAGCTCGGCTGAAAGTATTTGCTTCCAAAGGCTTCAACACCCTCTAGTCCTGTCCGGTCCTGGTATCACCCAAGCCAAACCAACGAAACTCAAGGAAACATGAACTGTGCAAGCAAAGACAACTTTACCCTAGGTGGTACACAACCCGGCTGTCAACAGGCGGCAAGCTACTTACAGTAACCCTTAGTGTTAGGGCGGAAACCTCACGGTACTGCCAATTCCATAATGCCACTTTTGTTTTCTGCCGACATATTTTTTGTTGTTGTGAATACGTAATTTTATCTATGAAATGCAACATTTTCATAATACTTGCGAATGATACAGGAAATGAAGTAAATACAGATCTTTTCTAAGTCAAAAGTCCGTAATATTCTACTAATTCGTGTTGAAATAGGCTCAATCGTCTTACAGACAAATAATGCTTTATTAAGATAGATTGCCGTCGTGATGCTTCTGTAGTAAGCCGAATTTAATTTGTATTGGTACAGTGAATATTTTAATTGCATTTTCCATTAGTTTACTAATCACAACATTAATCATCAAACAGAAATTAATCAGCAGCTGAATTTTCTTTCATGATATCTGCAACAATCTGACTATGCTAACGCTGTTTGCAAATTCTACACCTGTAGAAAACCACTGGTTCTAACTATGTCATTAAACCAGTGTAGTTTTAAGAGAATTTTCGTCTAGAAATGAATTGCCTTGATGGCTGATCGATCAAGATCGGGAAAGGTATTATTTTACGAATATATGACGAGAGCGACAAGTGCTTGAGAGAGGACTTCCCTATCAATACAAGTGTCTGAGAGACGACATTCCTATCAATCTCCTGGATAGTGTTGTTTCTCATATCAACAGAGTGAGTTATCATGCAGTAGCACAGGTGATGTAGTTCTGTTGCTCGATTTTCTTATACTGTGACCGAAAGGTGTCTCAGTTGTTGACAACAAATGCCAGCTGTGTTGCACACACCCCTTGGGGCAGAATTCGTAGTCCAAAACACACTTATGGAGCTATCAAATGCAAAATATTATGTTCATACTACTCTGTGCTCTAGTACGTTAACGATAAAGGCATCATAACATGTCACCAGTAACAGTACTGCAAAGGAATGCTCAATAAGCGGCCTGATGACATTCAATAATAGTCACTCCGTTGATTTTTGTTGTTTCAAATTAGAGCATGCAATACTCCTACAGCAGACTTCTGAACTTTGCCTGTTGAATGCAAATGTCGCATGATGGTAAAATGTCACATATATGAGTGGTCGAGACTTCCTTAATGTGGAAAATCATTCATGCCAGAATGATCTTTGTTGAAACAAGAATATCTTTTTCTGGCGTATTTTTCCCAAAAGCACTCGCTCCACGCACAGTTCAAATCTTTCTAGCTGCCTCTTCTACATTCACCCCTCTGTTATACCAAAAGTAAACGTTGTGTTGCAGATGTTACACCTTTTTCCACTTGCGACTCAATTTTACAATGCTTAACTGTAGTCCACGATTTTCAAGTATGCAAAACCCAATGCTTAACTGCAAGATAATAACTACAACTTCAAATTCGAAAATGGCATTGATACATACACTGACAGCATGGCGCCGCCTTCACATGGGCGGCGCCGGATTTCAGGCAGCGGGTGGCGTCTGGCCGGTGGCCGGTAGCCGCTGCAGCGCGAGGAAACGATCGAGTGTAAGCTGTTATGATCGCGACGCAGCCACGAGCTGTCCTGCGGAATTGTTTCTGGAATACTTGTTATTGCGGGTGGGTAGAATGTTAAGCGAATTGTCTTTGATGTTCAATCAGACTCATAACTTTAGACCGAAATGTGGTAAAAAAAAAAAAAAAAAAAAACAGCTGGACGCGAACATGCGACTCTAAGTTTAGAATTCACGACGATTACCGCGCAAGACCAGGGACTCACTCCATCCATATTAACTTGGAAGTATACAACACTTCCGCCTAACACTTCCGCATCTTACAGTGTTGCCAGATTGTGCAGATGGCCGGACTTAGAGTTGTCAGGGGCAGTCAGTTTTATTGGCCACCTTAAGTGAACGACTCTGACTTAGTCTCTGTGGCGGCCGGCTGGCGGTCAGTTTTTATGTCTAAGACTGTACATAACCAGTTATGAGGTGTAAGACATAATTAGGCCTACAATGAAGGCCACCCAGCAATTGTTGCTCTAAGACAGATGGCAAAGTGGTACGACACTGGTCTCATATTCAGGAGGAGGCCAATCAAATTCAAATCTAGCCATCCAGATGTAGCAATATTATGAAAAGGAAAGTTGTCACTCACCATATAGCGGAGATGCTGAGTTGCAGATAGGCACAACAAAAAGACAGTCACAATATAAGCTCTCAGCCAACAAGGCCTTTGTCAAAAATAGACAACAGACATGCAGCAAACACACACACACAAATGCAATTCACACACATGACTGCAGCCTTTGGCAGCTGAAGCCACACCGGGAGCAACAGCAGCAGTGCATAATGGGAGTGGCAACTGAGTGGGGGTAAGGAGGAGGCTGGGGCGGGAAAGGGGAGGGATAGCAGTGTAGGGGTAGGAGACAGTGAAGTACTGCTGGGGAGCATACAAGGATGAGGTGGAGAGAGGGTAGGGCAGTTAGATGCAGTTGGGAGGCAGACAGAGGGTACGGGAGAGGTGGGTGGGGGAGGTTAGCAGAAAAGGAGAGAAGTAGCAAGAAGACTGGACGCTTTGGTGGAACAAGGGCTATGTAGTGCTGGAATGGGAACAGGAAAGGGTCTGGATGGGTGAGAAAAATGACTAACGAAGGTTGAGTCCAGGAGGGTTACAGGAACACAGGATATATTGCAGGGAGAGTTCCCACCTGTACAGTTAAGAAAAGCTGGTGTTAGTGCCAAGGATCCATACGGCACAGGCTGTGAAGCAGTCATTGAAATGAAGGATGTTGCGTTGGCAGTGTGCTCAGCAACAGGATGGTACACTTGTTTCTTGGGCACAGTTTGTTGGTGGCCATTCATGCAGACAGTCAGCTTGTTGGTTGTCATGCCCACGTAGAATGCAGCACAGTGGTTGCAGCTTAACTTATAGATTATATGACTGTAACAATACGAGAGAAGGAAAGCTGCTACTCACCATATAGCAGAGATGCTGAGCCATGATAGGCACAATAAAAAGATTCACACAGTCATAGCTTTCAGCCATTGAGGCCTTTGTCACCAGTAGACACACACACACACACACACACACACACACACACACACACACACACACACACGCTCTCTGAGACTGCAGATGCATGTGCAAGTTGCGCTTGTGTGAGTGTGTGTGTGTGTGTGTCTACTGCTGACAAAGGCCTTAATGGCCGAAAGCTATGATTGTGTGAATCTTTTTATTGTGCCTATCGTGGCTCAGCATCTCCACTATATGGTGAGTAGCAACTTTCCTTCTCTCATATTGTTACATTCCATCCTGGATCTTCCATTGTTAGATTATATGACTAGTTTCAGAGGTAGCACTGCCTTCGATGGGATAGGTGATGTTAGTTACTGGACTGGAGTAGGTGGTGGTGGGAGGATGTATGGGACAGGTCTTGCACCTGGGTCTATTACAACATGGCATCCTTCATTTCAATAACTGCTTTGTTACATTCCATCCAGATGCAGGTTTTCTATGATTTCTCTAAATGACTTAAGGCAAATTCCAGAATAGTTCCTTTGAAAGGACATGACTAATTTACTGCCTCATCCTTCCCGAAACAAGGTTGTGCTTCGTTTTTAATGAATCAATATAATGTGAAACCCTAAACATCCTTCCTTTCTACCTAATCTTCCATAGTTCCTTCCTTCTGAGAGCTATATTGGAGAATCTAATCCACATCTCCTACCTTCTGTTCTCTGGGTAATAAATGAGTAGCACATCTAATGTTTCCATGCTCCAGCAATATTAATGTATGCATCACAGTTCTCACATCTTTGATTTTCCTTATATTTTAGGTTATGTTCGACTAAGTAACAAGAGGATGTGTTACACATGAAAAGAACACCTACTGCTCAAACTGTGATTTTACATTCAAAGTATTAATGTGTGTTAGGATGGTATACAGTAATATTTAAATAATGATTGAATATGTGACTTTTATGAAGGGAATGTATGACCTGCCATACTACCTAAACAACACATCATAAAGTTCCTGCAGAAACGTGTTACACAGTTATGAATTAAGTTATCTCTTGGAGCACCTGAGTGGTATCTAACATAAGGTCTACACTATACCATCACAATCAACTTGTATTTAACAAACTTAAAGGTGCAAACCACCAGCATGGTTTCCGCAGACAACACATTCTCATAGCATCCTACAACTTCATCCTGATGGAATTACTGAAAGGAAACTAGGGAAGGATTCTCCATCGGAAGGTATGCCCTCAAGATAACGGCTCTCATAACTGTCACACAGCAATCTTTTGAAACCTCAGTGGCAACTATGAATGTTCAAAGTCTTACAGCCCGTAATGGCCTGTTCAAGGAATGTCATCCTTGCACTCACACGACATTTCATATGCTCTTTAATTGGATTTTGACTAATAGTGAAATTATGGTAAGACAGATTTAAAAAACAAGTTTTTAAACTTCAAACATTTCTAGGTATCGATGCATACTCTGAGCATAATTTATTAGTCATGAAAGGCAAAGAAGCTGCAGAAAGGTAAGAAATTATGGTGATGGGGTCTGTATAAGGATTACAAAGAGCACAGACAATAACTTAGAATCAGAAGGGAAAAAATGCAGTAGAATATCAATGTGTAACTTTGAGAGATGAAATACTGAATGCAACAGAGAAACAATGGGATGAAAAGACAAGACACAGAATTAATCCTTGGATAATATAAGAGATGATATAAGTACACAATAGTGTCCTGCCCCTCCAATCCCTTCCCCCTCCCCCTCCTCCCCCAGACAGATCATGCTAGTACTGAGTAATATTGTCTCTAGCCTTGATACTAGCCGCAGATAGACAAGAAAGAGAGTCCACACCTCAGGTATGCCAATATCCAACAGAATCCACTTCCTGATGATCAGATCCTGCGGAGTTAAAAAACTGTAAGAATTATGATTGCTATGTTTCACCAGCTATTCTGTTCAGTTCCAGGTATTTTCTATGGAATTAAGCTTGTGGAACCTAGAAATAATGGAAATTCCTTAGTGGAACAATATGTAAAATAAGAGAAAGGGGACGTCATATATAGTCACTGTTTTGTTACATGTGCCTATGCACCACACATAAGTTTACTTTAGGTGAGTGGTTGTGTTTTCCTTATTTTTCAGATTGGGTGATTTGGTAGTTTAGTCAGGCTGTGAATAGGTGCTTGAGTCTTAGGAGCATCCAGCAACCTACTCGGTATGAAGATGTAGACAGAAGGGAGATACCGGTCACAAAGAATGTTGAAATAAACAGGTTCACGATAACCTGAATGAGTGAATCCAGGTTATGGTATGGAAAACACCTCCAGCCTAAGCTGCACACTCCACTTACACTGCAGTTTAAATGCTTCAGTGGGTTGTTGGTGCAGTCACCACCTTGCATCATTTGAAAAAGGGACAAAATCAGACCATACTTCCTGTCAGCTGCTATCCAGTTTCTGTGTTGTTGTGTGTAACTTTATGTGTCACTATAAGCAGGGGTCTTTGGTGAAGTTCATGGCTCCAAATGTTTGAAGTATGCAGTTCTCTTCCAATGTTTGACTGGAAACTAAATGACACAGACATTCATTTACTGGGAGCAGCAATTCCTGTTGGAATTGAAACCTTTTGTCATTGGAAAGGCATGACACGATCTCCAGTTCCTATTGGTTAGGATATTTTTAGGGCCACTCTTCTTACACTATTACACACAGCTGCAAGTGATATCACATTCCTCATAAACAAATTGGACAGTATGCATAGATACATCAACAAATTGGATATCTTCATTCAAATTATTGTCACGGGCATGTCCAAATACAATGAGACACATACACATCACTTCAATGCCATAACCCAAGCCAGCAGTAGAAAGTCACATGCCACCACGTACCAGCTCTAAACCCTTTCCAGAGCTCCAAAACTAACACTGTGCTTTTTTTTTAATGAGATGACTAATATTTTGTTCCACAATCTTGTTTAATAGATGGAAGGAGAATATATAAAAACGTAACAAATGAAGCAGATAAAATTGAATAAGGTTGTCTAGAAAGAAAAACTGTCACAAAATGCAAAATGGCAAAGCAGAAATTGCTAAAGGAAAATCCAGAGTTGTAAAACAATGAATGACTAAAAGAAATATAGGTGCACACACAGAAAAATTAAAGCAACAGGAGACGCAGCTAAATGATCATCGTGCTCTCAGATGGTATGCAACACTAAGCAAAGAAGGGAATAACAAAACTGGACAGAATACTTAGGAATCCTATACAAAGAAAAGAAACAGGACAACAAGATTATAGAAAGGGAACGGGAAGCGGATGAAGATGAAATGGGCCACAAGCAATAGTACGAAATGATTTGATGGTGTACTAAAAAATGTAAATCGAAACAAGGCAGCTGGAGCACATGAGATTCCCTCAGAACAATTAAGACCTTGGGCAGAACCACTCACGACAAAATGGTTCTTCTGATACATAGGATATATGAAACAGGCAAAATACCCTACGACTTCAAAAGGAATGTAATAATCCCAATACTACAGTAGGTATACGTGACTATCACTAAACCATCAGTTCAATAAGTCATAGTTACAAAATATTAACACAAACTACCTGCAAAATAATGGAACAATTTGTAGAAGCTACTTGACCACACATCTTATCTTAAATGATTGAGAAGACAAACCTATATTTATAGTATGTGAAGGTTTAGAAAAAGAATTTGACAATTTTGGCTACAACACACTACAGTCAAACCTCGATAACGAATTTCATGGGACCATGAAAATTAAATTGTTGTACCGGGGTTATTGTTAAAATGAGGTTTTGTTAGTGTGACTCGGAGCAAGGAGCCATGTTTTCGTGTCTGAGAAGTACATTACTGTAGTACTTTTTCTGATGAAAAATAATGTTAAAAGACAAATAATGAAATACATTTTGTTCACTTTATTTATTAATACTGTACCTGTAGAATATCTTACTTTTGTGTACAGAAAAATTCACTGTTTCTTTTTTCTTACAGATTATCTTGTAAATATTGTCTTTATCTCCTGTAATGCAACCAATTGCTGCACTGAAACACTGGGGACTGAAGATGATATTTGCTGAATGGTTTTCAACTGACCTATTAGCTCCATCAGAGGAGGGGGATTCACACTTATCACATCACTGTCATTGTGAGAATCTTCAACAGATGTATTACCATTTAACTCTTCAATGATAGATTTGTCTGTATATGCTTCAAACACCAACGCCTCGTTATCCACCGACAAGTATTCAACTACTGTAGCACCTATGGTTTTACCAATAACTGTTGGATAAATCTCCAGATCACTTTGAATATCATCCTGCATTATTTCATCCACCACAACATTCTCACCAACATCTTCACTTTCAGAAAGTCTTGCATTTTTCTAGCAGTTCGCAATCACATTCAGCTGTACACCGTCCCAGGAACGAGCAATCATGTCACAAGCCTGCTTCACACTGAAACGGTAGGGATTGCTTACCTTTCTTTCAATGCTTGCTATCACATGTTGAACTAAATGTGAATGGTAGTTTGTTTGAAGGTTCTTAATTATCCCCACATCTAGTGGCTTAAGAATCAAAGTATTGTTCGGGGGGCAGTAGCATAGTTCAACCTTCTTCAACACTGGCATGTTGTTATGCACACTACAATTATCCACCAGTAATGTAATTTTCTTATTCTTCATTGACATCTCTTTATCAAGCAAAAGCAGCCACTAAAAAAGAGTAGACGTCATCCATGCTTTTTGATTTGTCTTGTAATTGACTGCAAAGAAAGAAATCACATTTACAATATGACTGTAGCAAAACATTACAGCTGAAGCTACACTGTACTGAATTAATTTATAAATTAAAGGAATTTATGTACCGTCTTACTGGTAAGCTTCTTACATTTTTGAAGCACCGTGGTTAGCTGATCGTCAGATCACCAGTGGTGTCAATTCGTGTGTCCCTGACGCGTTGCTGCAGTTAGGCATACTTCAGACTACTTCCCTCCGTTACACTTTTCTCCTCTAAAAGCCATCATCTTCTCTGGCATCAGTTGATAAAATAGTCTCATCTGATCTGCATTGTCCAAGTTTGAAGGACTGTATTTTTCTAAAAGTTTACACACAGTGTTTTTCCTGAAAAATTCTGCATCACCTAACAGTGCTGATTTTTCTTCTCCTGAAATCACTTTAAAAATGATACCATGCCTGTTCTTAAATCTTTGCAACCACCCATTACTTGCCTTAAAATTAGAATCACCAAGCAACTTAGCGAACTTTAAGGCTTTTTGACAGACCATTAATTGGTACGTTCTGTGGACGCATCTCTTTAAACCACCGCAGTTTAGCACTGTCCACATCGTCAGCAGCAGCCATCTTCATTCTTTTTCTTGAAGGGTTAAATTTGCCACCTATAAAACTTTCTTCAATTTCTTTTCATTTTTTAGGGACGGTAACCAACATTGACTGTGCAAGTCCATACTTCCTTGCCACTTCTATTTGTTTCATTCTGTTATCAATGTCTTTGAAAACCTCAATTTTTGTCTCCAACCTTATTTGTTTCCGAGTTCTAGCCATTGTCCAAATTAGGGAAGTCCAAATCATTTACATCAACTAAAAACATTCACAGATTGCAAAAATCATGGAGATAAGCTGCATATGAGCCCAACAAAACACTTCTCTCTACTACTAAAGCTCAACAATGGACAAACTAAACACTCTTTCACATGAAGGAGCTCTTTGATGTTTGCCACTCAGCACAGCTCGCCTGCGGCTGTACGCTATTCTCTTTGCTGCTTGAATAAATATAGTATTATAGTATGTAGTGAAGTTTCTGGAAATAAAGTGCCAAAATTCTAGTAGCTAAATAAACAATACCTACTGCTGTAGTGAGCTTCTTAGAAGTAGGAAATGTAAATTCCTCAAAATTTTGTCTTAGTTATAATAGGGTGTTGCTAAATTTACTTCATTGTTGTAATGAGGGGTAATTAACATAGTACATATAGGAAATCAGCCAGGGCCATATAAAACTACAGTGTACCCAGGAGTATCATTGTGTGGGTAATCGTTATACGGATGTTTGACTGTATTTGAAATTCTCAAGACATACACGATAAAATATAGGGAATTAAAGGCTATCTACAGCTTACACAGAAATCAAATTATATAATAGCTGGAGCACATGAAAAGGAGGCAGAAGTTAAGAAGGCCGAGAGACAGAGTTGTAGCCTACTCCTAACACAATTCAATCTGTAGAGACCAAGCAATAAAGGAAAACAAGCACAAATCTGGAACAAGAATTAATTAAACTTCGAGAAGAAATGGAAACTTTAAGGTTTGCTGATGCCATCGTAATTCTATCAAGTGTGGCAAAGGGCCCGGAACATCAAATAAAACAGATTATTATTTCCATATAATAGAAGGAAACATTCCACGTGGGAAAAATTATATATAAAAACAAAGATGAGGTGACTTACCGAACGAAAGCGCTGGCAGGCCGATAGACACACAAACAAACACAAACATACACACAAAATTCAAGCTTTCGCAACAAACTGTTGCCTCATCAGGAAAGAGGGAAGGAGAGGGGAAGACGAAAGGAAGTGGGTTTTAAGGGAGAGGGTAAGGAGTCATGCCAATCCCGGGAGTGGAAAGACTTACCTTAGGGGGAAAAAAGGACAGGTATACACTCGCACACACGCACATATCCATCCACACATACAGACACAAGCAGACATCTTAACAGAAAGAGGAAAATAAGACGACAGAAAAGATTTCGAAATGCAACAGTGACAATAACAAACGTAATTGTTGGATTCAAATTAATGATATCAATATAATAGAAGGAAACATTCCACGTGGGAAAAATTATATATAAAAACAAAGATGAGGTGACTTACCGAACGAAAGCGCTGGCAGGTCGATAGACACACAAACAAACACAAACATACACACAAAATTCAAGCTTTCGCAACAAACTGTTGCCTCATCAGGAAAGAGGGAAGGAGAGGGGAAGACGAAAGGAAGTTAAGTCTTTCTGCTCCCGGGATTGGAATGACTCCTTAGCCTCTCCCTTAAAACCCACTTCCTTTCGTCTTCCCCTCTCCTTCCCTCTTTCCTGATGAGGCAACAGTTTGTTGCGAAAGCTTGAATTTTGTGTGTATGTTTGTGTTTGTTTGTGTGTCTATTGACCTGCCAGCGCTTTCGTTCGGTAAGTCACCTCATCTTTGTTTTTATATATAAGATTATTATTTCCTGTTTACTCATGTCTATTGTATTTATTAATGACAAAATTTGCTATATGGACTTTATTAATTGTATTTATTTACGATCACAATTTTGTCAGTTGTGTCACTCTCGATCAATAGCTGCAATGACACACAATTGCTAAAACAAACGAGAACAGATTGTATCACTACATTTGCTTTTTTTTCTATTTAAATAGTACGTTGTTGCGGCTGTCACTTGAGAATTCACAACTGACAAAATCACAATTGCAAATGAGTAAAATTAAGAATAGTCTACAAAGGAAATGTCATTTCTGAAGAGGAATGGACAATGTCTTGAAAAAGTGGTTATAACAAAATCAAACAATGGAAGCTCCAGGCAGGAATATCAACAGTGTAGGAAAAGGCAAATTGGTACTTACTGTAAAAAAGATACATTAAGTTGCTGACAGGCACAATTGAAGGGACTTGCTGATGGCATTCTGGCCCGAGCTGCCGGAGCTGGTAGTCATGTGTGCATGATGTTTGTTTGCTTACGTGTATGAAGAGAGAGAGAGAGAGAGAGAGAGAGAGAGAGAGAGAGAGAGAGAGAGATTGTGTGTGTGTGTGTGTGTGTGTGTGTGTGTGTGTTACTGAGAAGGATTGGGGCTGAAAAATTTATGCAAGTGTCTTAATTGTGCCTGTCTGCAACTTAACATGTCTTCTTCATGTTAAGTAGCAATATGTCTTTTCCTAAATTGTTAAAAGAGGTTATAAGCTGAACAGAGAAGTAAAACAAAAGTAATGGACAGCAGCTAAATTAAATCAAGTGATGCTGAAAGAATGAGATTAGGAAATGAGACACTAAAAGTTGTAGATAAGTATTTCCATTATGACAGCAAAATAAAAGATGACTGAAATCAAGAGGTTATAAAATACAGACCATTAAAACCAATAAAAATGGTTCTGAGAAAGAGAAGTTTTTTAACACTGAATATAAGTTCAAGTATTAGAAAATCTTTTTTGAGTTTGGCATTTTAAGGAAGTGAAATGGGGAAGATAAGCAGTATAGGCAAGAGGATAATAGAAGATTACAAAATGTGATGCTACAGAACAATGCTGAAGACTAGACAGATTGAGTAACTAATGAAGAGATACCAAATTAAAGAGAAAGAAAAAGAACTCTGTGCCAGAACTTAAATAACAATGATCAAATTAAATTTCAAGTGAACTTTGGCACAAAGAATACAAAATAAGTTTCATATAGCCTTTAAAGAAAATCGCAATTTACTGGTAAGAATGCTTTGCAGCATGCAGGACTTGAAGAAGTTACTCGGAGTTACAAAGCAAGAAATTTAGAAATAACACTAATACAATAAATTATTTTTATCTATAAATTATTTTTATCTGAGTATCAGGATCCTGAAGCTAAAAATCCCTGTTGAAAACAGTGTCAATACTGAAACTGAAGCCTGTTCTTCCAATTATTATTGTTTAGTAAGTATTAACACATTTAAGAAATGTGAATTACTTAATGCACAAAGCCACAACTATACTGCCCCACCACTGCTGCCCAACTATTCAGTCAAGAAGAAAAAAGGGAAGCAGGCAGCGCACTTAGAGGAAGATACAGACAGAGAAAAACTCCAAAAGAACATAGAAGTAAATAAAACTGTGGAAAGTGAGCTAAATGAGGAGAAAGAAACAAATATAGCATACAAGAGCAATGTAACTTACAGCCACGTGAAAGGCAACAGCTTCCACAAAAAATACAAAATAGGCTTCTACCCATCTTTGTTCATTTGATCCAGGCATCATTTTTTAGTTTGTTGTTTGTACATATGATATAGGACAAGTGTAAACATAATTAATTTACAATGACAACAGTCACTGTGACTACACAGTCAATACAATCAAAGTGCATAATAATATAAACTAACATATTACATTGCTTCTACATGTGATAGTAAGTGAGGCTACAAGATCAACACAAAATAAATTATAGTATGAAATGACACAATAAATAATTAACCTATCTGGCATACGAGGTTTACTTCTTATGATGTTTTAGAAATTCAGAGCCAGAGCAGAAGCAGTGGTGAAGCAAGAATTGTTTCAACTTTACATTAAGTGCATTTAATGGCGTTATGTATTTTAAGTACGAAGGCATATGGCTATATAATTCTGGTGTGATACACCCCTCTTCTGCATAAGCTTGTACTTGCGGTATTTATATGTAGGTTCAGTTTCTGTCTAGTTTTACATGGATGTATATCATAGTTATGTTTCAAGATTCTTTTTTTTTTTAGGTGCCCCCTTTTGCAAACATTAGAATTTCATATATATACAAACAAACCAGAGACAGTATTTTCAGATTTTTAACAAGAGGTCTACAGGAATCCCTGCATTTAGCTTTCTTTATTACCCAGATAATCTTTTTCTGCTTTTTAAATGGTCAACTGGGCCAGCTAGCAAAAACCATCATAGTTTTGGTGGATTGTAAATATTACTGTAATGCATAATACAGGGTGGCCCAAAAAGGATGGTCACAGTTTTGGTGGATTGTAAATATTACTGTAATGCATAATACAGGGTGGCCCAAAAAGGATGGTCACATTTTAAATAACTATAACTCCATCAGTTTTACAAATTAATTTTATTCAATTACGTAACTAAATGCTCCCAGGCACCCAATTACAAGAACTAACCACAAAAAATCGTGTACGGAAAATGACTTCCGGAAGATGGTGTCCTTCCTCGGTGATGCATTCCACAAGTCTTTCCTCGAAATTTTCCATCACTTTCACTACTGTTTCTTCTTGAATTGCCATAATTTCCGCACTGATTGCCTCCTTCAGATCAATTAAGTTTTGGGGCTTCTTTACGTAGACTTTTGACTTTAGGTATCCCCAAAGAAAAAAATCACAGGCTGAGAGGTCAGGTGATCTCGCGGGCCAGTGGACATCTCCAAAACGCGAGATGATGTGGTGGGGGAACATCCGCCTTAAAACACACATGGAGTCATTGGCTGTGTGGGCCGTGGCCCCGTCCTGTTGAAACCAAATTCGATCTCGATTTACATGTAACTCTCGCAGTTTCGGCACCAAAAAGCTACGTAGCATGTTAACGTAACGTTTCGAGTTCACTGTGACTGTAGCGTTGTTCTCCTCAAAAAAATAAGGACCAACAATCCCCAATCTTGAAATTCCACACCAGACTGTTACCGTAGCACTATGAAGAGGCTTTTGGTGCAATTCTCTGGGATTATCTGCTGCCCAATACCTGCAGTTTTGTTTATTGACATAGCCGTCTAAATGGAAATGGGCTTCATCTGACATAAGAAGCACAACATCATTATTAGAGTACAAAATGTCAAGCATTGATTCACAAAATCGTCTTCGCTGCTCAAAATCACGATCATACAGCTTTTGCGTGATCATAATTTTGTATGGGTGAAACTGTAACTCACGGCTTAAAATACGCTGCAACGAACTACGGCTGAGGCCTAAAGTTTGAGCACGACGCCTAGTGGAACGACGCGGGCTTTGCAGCACTGACGCTCTAACATCATCAATGTTCTGTGGAGTAACTGCCGTACGTGTACGCCCTGTAGATTTACCACTTTTGACAGACCCTGTTGTCCGGAATGCAGTCACCCAACGTGATATGGATCTGCGATCTGGAATGGGTCCATCACGCGCTACACCAAAACGTTGTCGAAACAATCGTTGCACAGTAATAAACGATTCATCATTTCTGAAAAACTGTTCCACAGCAAAAACACGATGCTCGACCATCCACTGCGCCATCTCGTGGCAAACTGGGTGTAATGGCCGACTTGCAGACGGCCGGCAGTGGTCCCCCCTCCTCACCTTTCAATGGTACTACGCAGTTCAAATCCGACCATCCTTTTTGGGCCACCCAGTATATATTCAGTACACTGAAACACAAATCAATTTTATACATCTACACTGCTTGTCATTAAAAT
The DNA here is from genome assembly GCF_021461395.2 of Schistocerca americana. NCBI lineage: Eukaryota > Metazoa > Arthropoda > Insecta > Orthoptera > Acrididae > Schistocerca > Schistocerca americana. The sequence goes on along the minus strand of NC_060122.1, from coordinate 742,933,179 downwards.
TTGATCAGGAAAAACAGCTAACAATGAAATTTTACTTATTATAAGTATACAGTGCGTAGGACGAATACAAGTTTCAGTTTGTCAGTGATTTGGGGTATACATGGCACAAAATTTAGTACGCAGAGGTGCCACCTCTAGCAGCAACAATGGCTCTCATCCAGATGGGCATCAAATTGAAAGAGCTTGGATGACAGATATGGGTATGTCATGTGTAACAATATCAATGTCAATCTGTAAATGTTTATTCTACTTGGAGCCTCCACATACTTATGCACTAATCATTATGCCGTATGCAGAACCTGGACTCATCCTAAGATGCATCTTGGTGCCACACCTGTGCCCAGTGTTGTCGTTTGGTGCACTACTGTCAGTGGCTGAGCGGTTCTAGGCACTACAGTCTGGAACCGCGCGACCGCAATGGTCGCAGGTTCGAATCCTGCCTCAGGCATGGATGTGTGTGATGTCCTTAGGTTAGTTAGGTTTAAGTAGTTATAAGTTCTAGGGGACTGATGACCTCAGAAGTTAAGTCCCATAGTGCTCAGAGCCATTTGAACCATTTTTTGCACTACTGTCAGTCCATCTTTCTCTGCTGACATGTCCAGGGAAGCTGCAACAATTCTCACTGTGCTAACAGTTTTTAATGCTCCACATTTTGTCATGCTCTTTGTATGGATACTCTGTAAACAACCCCTTTTCTTCTGAAGGTACTTAACATGACTGTAAAATACTGCATGGATGAGCAAATAATACGTCTCTCCTTTCAGCCACTAGTCTAATGGGGCCACAGAAATCCTGCATGCAACAGAATATAGTTCTCCTAAATCCATAGATCCCATACTTAAATGACAGTCTTGGGACCTCAACCAATGCAAGCAGCAACACTGCAAAACGATAAACTGCAGCCTACTTAGATGAAGATCCTGCCACTGTTAAAGTCAGGCACATGGTGATAGTTCCTTCCCCTTACATAAAGTGTAACAAGATTTTTTCACGAACAATCCACATTCAAATGTGATTTCTGAAGTAGAAAACAACTGTATAATCTTTCCCTGTGCATACAGAATGTAGGTGGTTTAATACCTACCTACATTTTGCGGTTTTACTGAATTGATAACAATTTGCATATCCAAGCATACAGTAAACATCAAGCCAATTTGATGTTCGTAGCATGCTGCCTTCATGGTGCTGCAATTTTTAGCCTCTAAATGTAGTTCTACTCTGACGGATGTAATATTCTTGAACTAAATAAAGGTCATGAACATTTTAAATAACATTCATCAACTAACCCTTGCAATGCTAATGCAGTAAAACAATACTTTGTTAGATTACCAACAATACAATGAAAAGGATAGATTGCTCCTTACCACAAAGGTGACACGTTAAGCTGCCGACAAGCGCAATAAAAAGTTTGTCATACATACAGTTTTTGGCCAAAGCCTTCTTTGGAAAACAAAAACACACACACACATTCACATTAGCTCGCATGTTGTGCCACAGGGTGGTCCCGGAAAACAAAACACACACACACACACACACACATTCACATTAGCTCGCACACCTCAGGCGAACGACTGCTACCTCTGGCTACTGTGGCCAGAATGCAATTCTCGCATTGAACGAAAGCAGCAATCCATAGAGGAGTGGGGAAGGGGGAGGGATAGTATGTTACTGTTAAGGCGGATGGGGAGAGAGAAAAAAAGAAGAGTGCTGTCTGGCAGAGAATGCACAGATTAGATGGCAGCACGGCAATGCTGCCAAGTGCAATGCCAGGAGGCTGTGGGGGAGGGAGAGAGGAGGAAATGGGAAGTAGAAAGGAAAAGGAGCAAAGAAAGGAAAAAAAATCAGTGAGTGCAGTGGCACAGAGTCGTGCACAATGAGGGTGAGGGGACATGAACTGGGAGGAGGTGATAGGACAGAGGCGGCGCACATTGTTGAGTGAACAGTGTGGGGATAGTAGTTTACTGTAGCTTTGGCTTCAGATAATTTCAGGAGCAGAGAATGTGTTTTAATGGTAACTCCCATCTGCACATTTCACAAAAACTGGTGGTGGAGTGGAAGATCCAGGTATCCCAGGTTGACAAGTAATCAAGTATGTTACATTCAGCTGCATGTTGTGCCACAGGGTGGTCCACTTAGCTCTTGGCCACAGTTAGGCGGTGGCAATTCCTCCTCCTTCCCCGCCCCATTACAATGTGTGTGTGTGTGTGTGTGTCCTTTCCCAAAGAAGGCTTCAGACAAAAGCTCAATGTGTAACACTTTTCATTGTGCCTGTCTGCAATTCAATGTATCACAATGTATCCTCTTTATGGTGAGCAGCAATCTAACCTTTTCATAATAGTGTTAAGTTTACAATAATGATTTTATATTCCATCATTACAGATCATTTTCATCTCTCTGAATATATAATCACGTACAAGAGAAAGTTATGTTCTGCTGAATAATTATAAGACATCACAAACGATGTAATCAAATGTATGTATTTTATCTGTTTAAAGGATTATTCTTACCTCTTCTTTGCAGAACACTTTTGTTTTATTTGGTTCCAAATTTACATCTAAAAGGTCTGCAGGAAGAGTTACAGATACAACACAGATAGGATATTTCCTCTGAGGAAATTTTGGGCCAAAATACTGTTTGATGATTTTTGTGGTTACCTGCAACATTCAAGAAAACTTGTATAAATTTATGTACCTTCGGCAGCACAAAAAGCAGACCACCCCTGAATTCCAATGTGTAGGCTGCACCTGACTGTATGCAACAAAAATAGCATGGCTGTGTTATATGTCCTCTAAACCCTCTGCAGTACAGTCTTTTGACTATACACAATAGGTACCATAAGACACTGCTCTTTATGGCAGTCAGTCCAGAAGTAAACCAATACCATCATACAATAAATGTTAGAAAACGTTGTAAGAGGGGAGACAGTCCTTAATGCTTCTAAAATAAACTTCATTACAAAGTGACACTGCAGAAGTCTCATCACAATCATTAAATGACAAAGACAAGCTGCTGTTCATGATACTAACTTGAACCCATTTTTAACCAAACAAAGCTTGCACATCTGATCGAGATTCGACTAGGCATAAAGAGACGTAAAATATCAAAGTGTTCACCAGTATCAGTTTACAAGGCTGAATATCCGAACCAGGAAATAATGACTATACATTTAGTACTGCATTGGGAACTACATGAAGCTTATATTGCTCCTGAGAAATAACCACAAAAGGTATGTAAAAAAATGCTGTGCACAAATGTGAAATGCCATCAAGTAAAGCTGTGGTGATGGACAGGAAGTAGAACCAAGTTCCTATATGTATTGTTAACTAAGCACAGTCAGATGTCAGATATTAAATATGTCCACCAATAGCAGGATATTTGAACCTAAAATGATGATGCAAACGATTTGTGCCTGTCAGGGATTCGAACCCGGTACCTTTCGCTATTTTCTTATACCTAAGAATAGACACAAAGTACTTATTGTTTCTTCACCACTAGTGAGATGTGCATGTTTTGCTAAAGGTAGGCCAACAAATAGTTCTGTGCTGCCTGGGACTCCAACCCTGCGCATATCATCATCGTCGACCCCATACAAAAAGTTGTCAACTATCAAATTCCCTTTCACTAACAGTTAGGATCATGCCATTTGTATATACCTTGGCCTCATGAGCAAACAACGATATGATGGGATAGTATCATCTCAAAGGGTTTAAATCCACAGAAGAATTGGAATCAGAGCTCCAATTGCAGTCCTTTGCCAATATTTTAAGAATCTCGAGGTCACTTAAAATAAGAAATGAATGTTGCATGGCCTTACATGAAGACTGGTTCATGAACTAAAATAACATTACCAGTGTAAGAAAGCTTACTAAAGACAGAGTTTCTGCAGGCAGCGACTTCCACCTCTGATGGTCAAAACTAATCCAACTCTGTTCCACTCAGTAACAAACAGACATATTTAATGTGCTTTGGAAACATGGCACTGCCCTGTGTTCTTTACCTGGTGTTACTGGGGGTGAAGAGGGTATGTTTGTATCTGTTAAAAACTGCTACCCCCAGCAGCTATTACAAGCCATTACAAGCTAGGCTCAGCCCAACCAACCATTGAATTTCACATGTGTTAGCATTGTGTGTTTTCATAATGGGGATGCAGCACATGGTACGAGATCTTTTGACTTCCACTTGAGCTGTTGTTGTGAATAACCTATCCAATGGGCAAGTGCTCTACCATCTGGGCTACCCAAGTACGACTCACGACCCATCCTTACAGCTACAGTTCCAGCAATAGCTCATCTCCTACCTTCCAAACTTCACAGAAGCTCTCCTGCAGACAATGCAGAACTACAAGGTGTACAACTTTGCTTCTGCCGTTTTCTGATAGGTGACGACAACGGTAAGTAGCGGTCGAAAGAAACAGATCACAGACATCAGGCAGTTAGCTTGGACCTCGGTCAACATAACCTCATTCAAACATTAGACAATTTGTGTCTGCATCATAAAGTTGTTCTTGATTTAAAATGTCAGTTTACGAGCCTAATTCTCGTCATTCATGAGAGGTGTTACTGTTTTGTTTCAATATGAAGAAAACAGCAGCTGAGTCTCATCGAATGCTCTCAAGTACATATGGTAAGGACGCTATTAGTGAAAGAACGTGTTGTAAGTGGTTTCAAAGCTTCAAGAATGGTGATTTTAACGGCATAGACCGGCAAAGTGGTGGAAGAGAGAATGTTTTCGAATATTATGCAGAATTGGAGACATTTCTGAGTGAAGATGCATGTTAGACTCAAGAAGAATTGGCATGATTAGTGGGAGTGACACAGAACGCCATTTCAAAATGTCTCAAGGCTATGGGCATGATTCAGAAAGAAGGAACTCGGGTCCCGTGTGAGCTGAAACCAAGAGATGTTGAATGGCGTTTGTGCATTTGTGAACAGTAACTTCAGAGGCAAAAACAGGAGGGATTTCTGCATCGCATTGTGACCGGGGACAAAAAATGGGTTCATTACGATAACCCTAAATGCAAAAAATCATGGGGATATCCTGGCCATGCTTCCATGTCAATGGCCAAACCGAATATTCACGGCTCCAAGATCATACTCAGGATTCTGTGGGACCAGCTTGGCGTCGTACTATGAGGTGCTAAAACCAAGTGAAACAATCACAGGTGCTCGTTATTGAACGCAATTAATGCGTTTGAGCAGAGCATTAAAAGACAAACAGCCACAATACAGCATGATAAAGTGATTTTGCAGCATGACAATGCTCGACCTCACATTGCAAAAGAGGTCAAAATGTACTTGGAAATGTTAAAATGGGAAGTCCTACCCCACCCGTTGTATTCTCCTGACATTGCTGCCTCTGACTATCACTTGTTTAGATCAATGGCGCATGGCCTGGATGACCAACATTTCCGTCTGACTATCACCTGTTTAGATCAATGGCGCATGGCCTGGATGACCAATATTTCCGATCTCATGAAGAAATCACAAATTGGATTGATTCATGGATCGCTCCAAAAGATGAACAATTTTTTCGACGTGGGATTTGTACACTGCCTGAAAGATGGGAGAAAGTAGTGGCCAGCGATGGAAAATACTTTGAATGATACATGTGTAACCAACTTGTTTCATTAAAGCCTCAAATGTTGAGGAAAAAACGGCGGAAGCAAAGTTGTACACCTTGTAGCACTCCTGGAAGAAAGGATATTGTGGAGACATGGCTTGGCCAAAGCCTGGGGGATGTTTCCAGAATGAAATTTTCACTCTGCAGTGGAGTGTGCGCTGATATGAAACTTCCTGGCAGATTCAAGCTGTGCGCCAGATCAAGACTTGAACTACGGACTTTTGCCTTTTGAGGGCAAGTGCTCTATCATGTGAGTTACCCAAGTACGACTCACGACCTGTCCTCACAGCTTCAATTCCACCAGTACCTTGTCTCCTACCTTCCAAACTTCACAGAATTCCTGGAAGAAAGGATACTGCGGGGACACAGTTTTAATCTGCCATAAGTTTCATATCAGCACACACTCTGCTGCAGAGTGAAAACTACATTCTGAATAACCTATTTGTTGTCTAGTAGTCAACGTCATGCAGTGCCAATGTAAAGCCATGATATCAAACCCATCCTTTTCCTCTCTTTTTTAAGCCTTATTCCATCTCGCTAGTAAGATCGTCAGTCTGACAGATGGTCAGAGACAGTTTCGTTCATTTTCTAACCAGCCAGTAATAGAAACACATGTTTGTAAAGGGATCGTGGGTGTCTGTCATGGTAAGACCAATTTCAGCACCATCAGCCAGAGGCCACTTGATACAGACCGCCAAACTATGCTTCAGCATGCTCCTTGCCAATTTTGTATGGCATGTTACTATAAAGCATATTTAACTATGATCTTATTTTCTTCAAGTTTGTAGTGTAGCTCATGCCAAGACAACTGGAATATTTCTCATTTTTGACATTATGAGGAGCGTTGTTTATGCATTAGAAAGCACAGCCTGAAACGGAGTAAAGATTAATATTTATGACATTATGTTCTGTCTGTGTTTAGTAAAAGGCTGAAATCAATGTAGGCAATTAGAAACACCTGTGGCCTCTGAGGAGTGAGTGCTATTAACGAAGTCAGGTTGTGTCGTTTCAAGTATGATCATTTTTAGATAAATTAATCACCATGTTCATGAAGAGAAATAGGCATTGATAAAAAGACTTTTCTGCAATTTACTACTATGGTCAATGACAGTGTATCTCATGATTCACAGATGTGATGATCAATTAACCTTCATGCAACATTTGCATTCAGTAGTCATATTGAGATTAAAAGAAAGGAAGGAGGACTATTATACAACATCTCGTCGAAAACGTGATTACAAATATATAAATAAATAAATAAGTAAATAAATGGCGATGTGAAGTACTTTGTGGTAACTTCATAAGGAGAACATCAACACGGCAAAAATGTGAAATACTTATGTTGTCATGGCACGAGCTATACTACAAATTTGAACAAAATACGACCATAGTTATATGTGCTTATAGCAACATGCCATACAAAATTGTCATGGAGCATGCTGAAACATAGTGTAGTATCATCTGCAATGTTACATAATGTTATACTTGCTAATTCAAGTGCAGTGCTGGAGATCATAGGCTCTATGCCTAATGCATCATGATCACTTCAGCGGACACCGATCTGCATGAAGCAGCTGCTGGCTGATGGTGCTGAAATTGGTCTTACTATGATAGACACCCACGAACTATTTCACAAACATATTTCTGCAAGATTTTTGTATTACTGGCTGGTTAGAAAATGAACGAAACTGTCTCTGAGCTTCTATCAAACTGAAGCTATTAGCAGACAGATGGAGTATGGCTTAAAAAAGAAAGAAAAGGACGGGTTTGATATCATGGCTTTTCATTGGCACTGCATGATGTTGGCTACTAGACCACGGATATGTTATTCACAACAGCAGCTCAAGTGGAATTAAACACTTTTTGTACCAAGTGCTGCATACCCCTTATGACAAAAATATTATGGTAATACATGTGAAATTCGATGGTTGGTTGGACTGACGGTAGATTGTAATAGCTAAGGCGAGGGTGCCGGGCATACCAGTTTTTAACAGACACTAACATATCCCCTTCCTCACCAGTAATGCCAAGTAAAGAACACAGGACAGTGCCCTGGTTCCAAATTAAACATGTCCATTCACTACCGAGTGGAACAGAGTAGGATTAGTTTTGGCTGTCAAAGGAGAAAGTCACTGCTTGCAGAAACTCTTGTCTCTAGTAAGCTTTCTTACACTAGTAACTATTTTAGTTCATGAAACAGTCATCACGTAAGGTCATACAACCTTCATTTCTTATTTTAAGTGACCTTCAGATTTTGAAAATATTGGCATTGGACTGTGTTTCGATCTCAGACTCCAATTTTTCCATGGATTTGAACCCTTTGAGATGATACTGTCCCATCATTTCATCATTTCCTCATGATGCTAAACACCTCCAGGTCTCTACGAATGGTGCAATCCCAACTACTTGTGAAAGAGAATTTGAGAGCTGGGCCATTCCACGCCAAGTGGTCTAATATCGAGAAATGTTCCCACATGACCATAATGGATTTTGATGAAATTTTGTATGAACATTCACACATGTTCTCAATGAACACTGGTAAAGCTTCAGTTTCAGAAATTCAATACTTGCAGAGATATAGTCACTTGTTTGAAACCATAGCACAGCTTCCAATAGTGTGTCCTTGAATTTTCAGCAACTTTGAGATGAGATATCTCTGTAAGTATTTGCATGAAAGAAACAAAACTTGGCCATCTTATACAACTTTTAGAGCTCTTTAATGTAAAATATTGGGAAAAGGATTTCTGAGCAATTTTCATATAGATAATTTGAAGCAAAGTTGGGCGAAAAAATAGCTGTTTAAAAAAAATGCGAACTGTAGTTTTTTTATATCTCCAAAAGTAATTGTGGGATGTACATGAAACTTCGCACACCATAACTAACCAACACAGTCTTAGAATATAAAATTTAATTCTCCTATTGCTTTCTATTATTTCACAAATCTATGGTGAAGTTAACGATTTTTCAAAAAGTGCTAAGAATGGGTATTTTTAGTCACATTTTCCAAAAAAGTGTTTTCTCCAAACTCTTCTAAACTATGGTCATTAGAAAGAGCATATTCTAAACTATCTAGAAAAGTGGATTTGGTTTTGCAATGCAAGCATATAAGGCCCTAAAAAGTAGCATCATCAAAGAGGCGCACTGGAAGTTTGAACACATTTTTCTGGCACTCAAATTATACCTGAAACCTTTTATTATGCCTAATAAATGTTTATTAGTACCTTGAACAATTGAAATAAAAAGATCTGGTAAATATGCAATGAGACTGTCAGAAAAACTTGAAAACTATAAGAAGTAGCCCTTCTGCTTTTATCGTAAGTGTTCATCTGCATAAAACTCTTCTCATTTGTAAAAAAAGAGATGATAAAGAATTCAATGAATCATAGCTTCATATTTATTGTCCTTTTCAAAATTGTAAATATTTACAAGTGGAAAATGAAGACTTAATTTTTGGATTCAATTGTATAAAACATTTTTCCAAAAAAGAATCAGTTTGCTTGAATCATGCATCAAGTGATGTAAATTTTCCAATCAATATTGCAGAGATTTTAATACCTAGGTGTTGTAACCTGTGAATTTTTGTCTTAAAGTTATTAGGGAAACATGTGAAATTGGTTGGTTAAACATCTAAGAGTTTTAATTTTGTATTTAACCGCACTTAAATGTAGCCTACTACCTTGGTAAATACGTAACCACTAGTTTCCCAAAGAAAATTCACAAGATTCACTGTTTATAGAAAATATAATGGCAACAATTACTTTAACAATCAGATTGTTTCATTATTGTGAGCCTTGTTTGAACAATCAGTATTTCAGTGTTGTGTTTGCAACATAGTGAGTGGGTTCTCTTGACTGAGTGTGGCTTGTTAAGGGATTCGTAAGACCATCAAAGTTTATAATCTAATTTACAAAAAATTGTTTTGATTGTGTCTTTTAAGCATATATCTCTTATTAGATTTTTTTTCATTGGTATTATACATTGTGTATAATTTCATCCAGTAGCAACTTGTCTGAAATTTAAGCAGATTATAATTTGCACTTAGAGCCCAAATACCTCTGACACCTCTTCGTATGAAGACAACAACGACTACATGTGCGGGGTTGGAGACCTAGGCAACACAGAATTATTTGTTGCATTACCTCTAGCCAAAAATATGCACACCTCACTACTGGTGGTGAAACAAAAATGTTTCATGTATATTTGTAACTATAAGACAATAGCAAAAGCTGCCTGGTTCGAATCACTGCCAGGAAAAAATTATTTGTATCATCATTTCAGGTTCCAATATCACCCTATTGGTGAACATATTTGATATCTGACATCTGATTGTGCTTAATGAACAATACAAATATGTACTGGATTATACTCCTGTCCTTCACCACAACTTTACTTCATGGCGTTTCATGCTTGCGTGTGTTGTATCCGGAAAGTGCGGAACAACAAAGATTGAAGGCTTGAGTTGAAAAAAAGAATGTTTAATCTCTCAATTGAAGTTCACATAAGATCTGAATGCAAACACTGTCAGATGGAATCGTGCACTAAGTCCCTATCACAATCAAACAACACTGTCACACGTCCTTAGTTACAAGTGGTGTATCTAAACAGTTCACGAGACTGCAGCCTGACTTTGGCACCTCCGTCCATGGCGGAGTGTGTGTACTTTTAACAAGTCCAGGTGCATATAAGTACACAGGCTGCTGGTAAGACCACAGTGGCATGGCATGGCATGATTGGCCCGTAGTTGGTAGGTTGTTATTTTTCTTATGTACCCCAACTGGCGTTGCTGGGGTTACCGCGGAAGCAGCTTAGGAGTGATTGTGCCTGCGCTTTTAAGACACGGTGGTGCCGCTGCCTATTGGCCATGAGCTGAATACAGTCTGATTCCTGGCCACGAAGCACTGTGAGCAATGGTGCGGTCATTGATGATATTGCAGTGCATTGCACTTTATTATATACCTTTTCTGGTTACTTCTCAAAAGTAATATAAGCTTCATGTGGTTACCAGTGCAGTGCTAGAAGTATCGCCATTATTTGCAGATTTGGGCATTTAGCCTTGTAAACTGAGACTAGTGAGCACTTTGATATTATACGTCTCTTTACGCCTAGTCAATTCTCGATTAGACACACAAACTTTGTTTGATTATCAGTGGGTAAATAATGGAAATGTCGTGTGGCTAGGGCCTCCCGTCGGGTAGACCGTTCGCCTGGTGCAGGTCTTTCGATTTGACGCCACTTCGGCGACCTGCGTGTCGATGGGGATGAAATGATGATGATTAGGACAACACAACACCCAGTCCCTGAGCGGAGAAAATTTCCGACCCAGCCGGGAATCGAACCCGGGCCCTTAGGATTGACAGTCTGTCACGCTGACCACTCAGCTACCGGGGCGGTTCAAATTTGGATCATGAACAACAACTCTGTGTCATTTAATGAGTGTGATAAGACTTTTGAAGTGCCACTTATTGTAATGAAGTTTAATTTACAAAAATTTACAAGTGTTAGGGATGGTCTCATCTCTAATAATGTGTTTTATAATATTTGTTGTATTTTGATATTAGTTTACATCTGGATTGAACACCATATTGAGCATTTTCCTCTTGTCTTGTGGTAATCAGTGTGTATAATCAAATAACTGTACCCCACAGGGTTTCAGCATTTAGAGGACCTAGGACACAGCTACAGTATGTTAGTTGCATTCAGCAGTGGCCCACTTTTTGTGTTGACAAGTCTACATGCCTCATACAAAAATCCAAAATTATTAGAAACTAGGAATATTGTTACTAACAACCACACATTTCTCATTTATTGCCAAAGAAAACAACCAAAAGGAAACAGCTGAAGTTCTGTAATCACTGGTAGAAAAAGTACCTACACATCTGACATCTCACTGTATTTGTTTCTGACTAGTTACTCTTTTACAATATGCCTCAAAACACAAATTAAATTCAGCGCCTTTCTGACACATTATCCCAAAACACTATTAATGTCTCATGGACAAGTGAACATCTGTTAGTATAAGACTTCCTTTAATAACAGTGGTGTCGATGTTCATCATGCTTGTGATTATTTTAGCTCATAACACAATAGTTTGAGCACTACGCATCCAGTCCCCCCCACCCATTTGCTTTTCTCCAGCGTTTTCTTCATCATTACAAAGTATGAAAGGGGCTGCAAACACTTACAAGAAAGGCTCCTTTCGCCCCCACTTCTTCGTCACTTTTCAACATTAGGAGAAACAGCAGGCCTTTCCTCAGTCTTTCATAATTTTCACTGTACGGAGGCACCTAGAGACGTGACATGACACTTATTGGCTGAGCAGAGCTCTGAAGCACAATCACAGAATTAAGTCCAATAGTTGGGATGTTTTATTTCCCTCATCAGTTGACTGATATGATGCCCAATTCTGGATACTACTGATATCAGCTGTAGGGTGGGGGATGAGGGGGAGGGGGGGGGAGCAAAGGGACCACTGCATATATAACACAGCACTCATTCAATTTAACATAATGGAAATGTCGTGTGGCTAGGGCCTCCCGTCGGGTAGACCGTTCGCCTGGTGCAGGTCTTTTGATTTGACGCCACTTCGGCGACCTGCGCGTCGATGGGGATGAAATGATGATGATTGGGACAACACAACACCCAGTCCCTGAGCGCAGAAAAACTCCGACCCAGCCGGGAATCGAACCCGGGCCCTTAGGATTGACAGTCTGTCACGCTGACCATTCAGCTACCAGGGCGGACAATTTAACATCATTTGCTGGGAAGAATCAGCTTTGCACGTTCATTTGCAAATACGAAGTCAGTCTAAAAAGTATCCGACCTTTGATTTTCCCACGCAAAATAGAGACAATAGCGCAACACCACTGTACACAGTAAAGGCAGAGATCTTTATGCACAAGTGTGAATTTTGTCCCCACCTTCCAGCGCATCAGGCGCCGCCTGTTGGTCGCTGAGTGAGGTGCTACACAATGTGTTCGTCGAATTACCGATCCTCTCAAGATGACTGAGTAAAGATACTGCATCAAATTTTGTCAAAAACTTGGTGATTCTCAAAGCAAAATAATTTGTAAGATTCAGCAGGTGTTTGGAGAAGATGCGATGGGTGTAACACAAATTAAGGAGTGGTTCAACCAATCAAAAATGGCCACACATCAACGGAGAGTGACTATCGTTCGGGCAGGCCACAAACTGCTCGGAGTGCAGCTGTTGTTGAGAGGGTGCAAAATTTGGTGATGGTAGATTGGCGTTTGATGGTGCAGGAGATTGCCCAAGAAGTTGGAGTGAGTAAAGATTCTGCACACGCAATTTTGCATAATGATTTGAATGTGCACCGAGTGGCTGCAAAATTCGTGCCCAAATTGTTGTCGCCAGAACAAAAAGACCTCCGTTTCAATGTTGCACAGGACCTTCTGGACACCACCAACATTGATCTTGGGTTTCTGAGCACCGTGAAAACTGGAGATAGTCACGGGTGTACGGGTACAACCCAGAAACAAAAAGACAGTCTCGTAATGGAAGCATCCCGAGTCTCCAAAGTCAAAGAAAGTGCAGCAGCTGGGAAGCAAAATCAAGGAGATGCTGACTGTCTTCTTTGATGTCCGTGGAATTGTGCATCACAAATATGCACTGGAACAACAAACAGTGACAAAGGAGTACTATCAAGCTGTTCTCCGGCGACTCCGTGACACAGTTCGGCACCAAAGACTAGACGTGTGGGTGGCAAAAAACTGGCAACTGCATCATGACAACTCCCCCGCATATTCATCCCACTTGATCCAAATTTTTCTTGGCCAAACATGGAATTACAGCCATTCGCCAACCTCCCTACTCTCCAGACATGGCTCCTTGCGACTTCTGGTTGTTTCCAAAATTGAAGACGCCACTGAAAGGATCCCATTTTGAGAGTAGAGAAGAGATAATGCGGAACACGATGACGGAGCTGAACACCATTCCAAAAGAAGACTTCCAGAGGTGCTTCCAGCAGTGGAAGGATCGGTGGGCTAAGTGTGTGCAACCACAAGGGGCCTACTTTGAAGGGGTTAGGGTCCCAACCCCATCATGCCAAAAGTCGGATACTTTTTAGACAGGCCTCGTACAGGAGCTGATGGTGGAATTATTTGGATTGGTACATAAATGATTACATTTCATACAGGTCTCTTCTAGGTCATGACAAAGAATGCGGAAAACATAGGCAGCAGAGGTGCTTTACAACTCCATACCACTGCAACCACCACTATCAGCCATTCAACATCCCCAGCTAGATGAAGGACTCAACCAGATGCCCCCATGCAAAGTATTGTTTTTTTTTTTCTTTTTTTCTAAAGCACTGCTTAACAAGAAAAAGGTGAAGCACCCAAAGACAGGGCGAAAGTTAATGTAATTTCGATCATGTACACACCATCGGTTGGTATGTATGAGTTGCAGTTCTTTCTGACAGATAGAATGGCCACCAGAGTTGTTACCAGAGCTGGTAGGGTATAAAAGAGGCATGAACAGTGTCAAATGTTAAGCGATAACTGTAAAAGATACCCAGATCATGGATGTAGAATAAGACAGAAATCTGAAACATACTTTTGTTTACATGGTATTATCAAGCTTGGGCTGCAGTCTAGATCAGGGACAGTAGTAGTCACACTGGTGTTTCTCTACCGCTCACGGATTGACAATGCATCAGTTTCAGGTAGTCGATGAAATGATATTGTCACGTACCCAAGCAAGAGGCAAGAAAATGAATGTCTAGCACTGAAAAGAGACCATTCTCTTCTTCGCTGTTGTCACAAATTTTTTTTTTTTTCTGAACATATGAATTACTACGTTGTGATTGTGTTGGGACCCAATAGTAGCAGTCAAATATAAGAAAGATTATAAACTTCACTGCAGTGAATGCATGCAGCAGTGAAATTTATAGTCTTGCTTGTCACAAACATTCAGCTATTTTTTTTTTCCTGAATATGTTGCAATTTCCAAGAGTGTAGTTATACTCAGACCACAGGGTACAGTTAAATTTACGATCTTCGTCGTCAGAAATATTTGACTCCTCCCCCTTCCCTCCAGTATGTCACGAATTATGGAGTTAGCCATTGTTAGTTAGAATGTGACAGTGTGGTTGTAAGTTACACAAGCGAACAAATGTGAAACCTATATACCTCATTGCAGTGACATATTGATCTGTAGCTTGGCCTTTGGCTTAGGCTAAGTTGGAATGCGATAGTTTTATTTGCAAAAATTAAATTAAAAATCTGAGTTACAGCCTGAGCCAAGATTTTATGTAATTACATATTCTGTTCCTTTATATTCAGTTGTAAGAAACACTGAACAGTTTAATATTATTGTGGGATTATTATACATTTTTGTAAGTCCCATACACTTTCTTTACATAGCAAGAAAGGAAAAAAAAATTTTTTTAATAATGTGTTTCTCACACTGCCATCAATCCCATTACACTCAAAGCTAAATTGCACCAGTTCAAGTGAACAACAATGACTCATTTTAAACACTTTCCTTTCCTGTTCTCAAATGCTTCACAATATGTAACAGCCACTTGCAATCACTTGCATTTAAGTTAACCATGGTACCAGCTGCATCTTCATTGTCATCAAAGCTGAAAACATGGATTTCAATGACATACGATCATTTCATTTTCATTTCTATTGACAGTGCTTACCACTGATAGTAAAATAGTCCTCTGCCAAACTTGTGATAAACATATAGGATGTATGATCAAATCTCAAACTGAACAACATTTACAAAGCAATCTATGTATTAGGCATAAACAACAGATTATAGAAACAAGTCCTACTTACACAGTTGCAAGGACAGCCTACATCATCTAATAGTGAGTTTTACAAAGAACTGTGATTCACATTGATTACAATGAACAGACCCTGGAACGAACTTCAGGTACCTGAATTCAAACATTTCTTACAGGAATACTGCAACCACAACATTCCTGACAAGACCACCCTCAAGAAGAATTACCTGGATTCTTGCTATGTCGATATATTACAAAAAATCAGGGCTCACATTGGAAAATCACCTATATGGATTTCTGCTGATGTGACGACGGCCATTTCATCGCTAATCTAATACTGGGCAAGTTGGAGTCTGAGGTTGCATCTAATTAATTTACTGTAAATCTTTGGAGGCAACAAATAGTTCAACAACTGTTACGTTCATTAATGATGGATTCAAGGTACTAAGGCCAGATGGCATAAAAGAAGAGAGGGTCCTACCGATGTACATACATGCTTGATAGTGGGGAAACTGCTTAATGTATTTTATCCAAACTTACTGCATGTTACATGTATGGCTCATGCACTGCAGCAATTGGCAGAGACAGTTAGGCACCAATTCCAAGAAGTAAATACATTGATATCAGCAATGAAGAAGGTTTTCTTGAAACGTCCTTATCATGTACAATACTGCAAGCAGCAGCTACCTGACGTATCTCTGCCTTCACAACCAGTGATAACAAGGTTGACAATATGGACTGAAACTGTGATTTTCCACAGTAAGCACTTTGAAGCTGTGAAGTCAGTGATGAAGATTTTCTTCTGATTCTGCAGAGTCTGTGAATGAATCCATGTCAGCATTTAACAATTCTAAAGCGCTCAGTTCAGTTTCATACATTACAAGTCCCTTCAGTTGGCTTCCTGAGAGTATCAATAAACTGGAGACTACAAGTGTGGCTCCCCAAGAAACTATGGTAATGACAGAAGATGCTGTTCCAAAGGTGAGTGTTATAACAGGAGAAGTGGATGGTGTAACTTCCAGTAAACTGCAGTCCATGCTGAATAAGAATCCTAGGTGTTCACACCTTGTTATTTTGTATCAGTGAAATTCTAGAATCTTTTAGAATATCTTTCCTAGCAAACTCCCTCTGTATAAATATGCACAGTTTACTTCTTGCAGAGTTCAGCAACTTTCTCGGTTTATAAAAACATATTGTATGATGGAAGACTGTGCATGGCAACAAAACCTTTGGATTCGTATTTTATAATTAATTATGCGTCCCATTCCAGTGTGACGTAAATGCTGGAATAGGAGACACTTTTATTTCAGTATTTTGTAGCAGAAGTGAACTGATTAAGAATTAACGTAGATATTTGACTACCCTATCTGTGAAATTTTATACATATAAAACTTCTGGATTTTTTACATATAACTGCATCATTACATATGTCATAATTTTGGTAGCATATTTGTGTACATATTTCTTAATTTGATATTACATAAAAGCCAGGCTCTAGTTATGACACATATTTGACTTTTTCTTCAGCATATCATGAACTACAAGAATGCAGTTAGGTTTGAAATTACAAGCATAGCATAAATTAATTAATAATCTTGGCTGTCTAAATATTTCTCCATTTCTTCCACAAGCGTTATAATTTTGAATTTTGGAGGTTGTGGTATATTGACATGAGAATGTGCAAATATTACTTCGGAACACTGTATGTCCACTACTCTCTAATTGGCTGCGTAGACCCATCAGCTGACATACAACTGTCTTTCCCATCATACTTCACGGCAATTGCTGATAACACTGCTGCGTGAAACATACGCCACTGGCCTTGATCTAGACTTTTACTCCAAACTTGTCACAAATATGTAAATGTATGTACATTGAAGCACATAAAATAATGCTTAGGCTATTGTAGCCACACACCATCAAACATAAAGCAGCTTAAAAAACACTTATTTACATTAATCACACTACAGCACTGAAGATGTTCACATTTACTCAAATAATACATAAAGAATATTGAAACACATAATAGGAGATTTAAACCACACACTAATATACATGCTTACAAGATAAGCTGTACTGAACTATCTGTTATTACAAGCTAAATAAGTTAACTTTATGAAGTCACTAAACCACAAGGAGTGATCGAAGAGGAGACAATATGGTAGCGCGAAACTCTACATTATTTATGCCTAGTCACAACATATCAGCAGATATTTTTCTTGTGTTCTGGAGTTTTTCAAAGCAGAAAAAAACATGCCTGAATTTACTACTATTGTAGCTAAAGTTAATAAAGATAAAAATATCTCACAAATACTGAGCTCACCTTCTCAATTTTTGCGTATTTTACAGGGCGTTTATTAAAATACGTCATAATGCTGTTTGAACTGGCTTGACACAATGCTGCAATATCAGTGCAGTTCTTCAAAGGAACTAATAGTTCAAAGTTCACCTGAAAGAAAGAAGAGCTGCTAGTGTAAGGCTTTTCGTCTAATTTTTTTTAATAATAGGTTTTAACAGCAAGGTGATGGCAGTTAATCAACAACAAATACACATCAAGATAAAATAATTTTGAGCTTTTAAAATAAGTGATCCGTCCACCAGGAAAGTGAGAGGGAATAGCACTGAGACTTCGGGCTGGCCTGCTTATGTGTGTGAGCAAGTAACACAACTCATTTCTGCTGTATCCTAACTCACTTCTGTTTCTACACTGTCAAAATAACATGAGAGTCCAACAATTCCAAATTATACGTGGACAACAAACAGTAAGGTGCATTCTGCCCCAAGAAAGAACAAGATCACAAAATATTTTTACTGGCATGCAAGTATACTGGTTTCATAGAAAACTGACAATCCTTCAGGATCAGATTCCTCACGTAAACATAACAGAAAAGTCAATGTGAAAATTCATAGTTTGCAAACATTGTGATGTCTAATGTAGCATGTTAGCTGAAGGAACTACACTTGCCACTTGCTTTACTTTACAAACGGTTCACAACACTCCACAAAAAGTGTCCAAGATGTTCATAATACACCTGAATACAAGCTTCAGCTAGCCACTGCAGTGAGTTTTGAACATGCATATATTGTCTATTGACATAACCTGATACACAGATGTAAGATAGTCCTGGAAATTGTTCACCTCTAACTTCCTATGATGGGGGTAATACTATTTAAGCACAACAGAAGAAGAATATAGAAATCACCACAATTACAATAGCTGTAGGCCGCTCTTCAAAAACTGCTTGTATCTGTATATGTGTGGATGGATATGTGTGTGTGTGTGTGTGTGTGTGTGTGTGTGTGTGTGTGTGTGTGTGTGTGTGTGTGCGAGTGTATACTCGTCCTTTTTTCCCCCTAAGGTAAGTCTTTCCGCTCCCGGGATTGGAATGACTCCTTACCTTCTTCCTTAAAACCCACATCCTTTCGTCTTTCCCTCTCCTTCCTTCTTTCCTGATGAGGCAACAGTTTGTTGCGAAAGCTTGAATTTTGTGTGTATGTTTGTGTGTCTATCGACCTGCCAGCGCTTTCGTTCGGTAAGTCACCTCATCTTTGATTTTATATATAATTTTTCCCACGTGGAATGTTTCCTTCTATTATATATATATATATATATATATATATATAAAAAAAACAAAGATGATGTGGGGTGGGAGGTTCGCAGGAGAGCTTCTGTAAAGTTTGGAAGGTAGGAGACGAGATACTGGCAGAAGTAAAGCTGTGAGTACCGGGCGTGAGGTCGTGCTTCGGTAGCTCAGTTGGTAGAGCACTTGCCCGCAAAAGGCAAAGGTCCCGAGTTCGAGTCTCGGTCGGGCACACAGTTTTAATCTGCCAGGAAGTTTCAAAGATGATGTGACTTACCAACGAAAGCGCTGGCATGTCAATAGACACACAAACATACGCACAAAATTCAAGCTTTCGCAAGCAACGGTTGCTTCGTTAGGAAAGAGGGAAGGAGAGGGAAAGACGAAAAGATGTGGGTTTTAAGAGAGAGGATACGGAGTCATTCCAATCCCGGGAGCGGAAAGACTTACCTTAGGGCGGAAAAAAGGACAGGTATACACTCGCACACACACATATATCCATCCGCACATACACAGACACAAGCACACATTTGTAAAGGGAAAGAGTTTGGGCAGAGATGTCAGTCGAGGCAAAGATGTTGTTGAATGACAGGTGAGGTATGAGCGGCGGCAACTTGAAATTAGCGGAGGTTGAGGCCTGGTGGGTAACGAGAAGAGAGGATATACTGAAGAGCAAGGAGAATGCACCAGCTGTCAACAGCAGATCATGCTTACTGGTTGTGGAACTGAGTCAGACGGTTGTTGCAATTTTGGTTGAGTTTGAGGTCGTGTTCCCTTGAAACATCAGCTGGCAATATGCCATTAAATATGTACACCTATTTGACATGGTCAATGGAAACAGTCATGGTCTTGCTATTGAGGAAGTATCTAACGTCCATGCACTTATTTCTAACACATGATGTGCACTTGTGTATGGAGCTTGTACAGAAGATATCACAGAGTCTGCGTGAAGTGTTAAGTGTGAACAGCTAACCAAGTTGTGATACAAATAACAGTGTGATGTGTTATGTCTGGAACATTCATGCAGATGAAAACAAGTGATGCACTCACACAAGTGACACAGAAAATCTGGTTGATCTCACCTCGTGGACGGCAGAGAATCGGTGTTGACGAATTCACCCAGAAGATGTATTGCTATGCTGAAAATCAGTTCTGGCACTGAAGCATCTATGTCTGGTTCATAAGCATTTACTGTCCAAATAACATAATTGATAGAGGAGTCGTCCAAGTTGTGCTGAAGCACATGAGAGCAGCTTTGACTAAACAGTGTCTTCACTCTATCAGACCCTTGCTTGCTGGGTGGTAACTCATGGTTTTATGGAGCTAACCGCTGAAAATGCAAGCTTGGCTAACAACTCTGATTCAAATGGCCTACTGCAATCTTTTGTTATGCACCGTGGGAAACCAAATCTTGAAACCTTGTGAACACAAAGGTGGAGGCAAATGTTTTCTCAAAATTGTTGTCCAATGGCATTTTTTCTGGCAATCAAGTGAAACAATCTCTGACAGTCAACAAGTATTGCTGACCACCTGATGGACTAAATCGACCCACAATGTTGAGATGTTTAAGATGTACATGCACAAAACATGAGATAATGTTGGGAAATTTGCCCACTGGTGCATGTATGTGGCAAGATACTTTGCTGCATTGGAATGGCATATACACGTGTGTCCACTTGCAGCAGACTTTCTTCATTTCTGACCAGACAAACTGCTTCAACATCAGAGAGGAAGACTCCAGGATCAGACAAGCTGCGTAAATTGTTTGTGAAACTGAATAAGCACGAAAGGTTGGGATTTCCCTTCTGAAACACCACAGTATATTTTATCATCTGCACCAGAGACACTAACAAGTTGCAACTGTAATACTGAGTCAGCATCATTCAGGAAAGTGTTAAGTTCTTGGTCACTCTGCTGCACCTGGGCGATTGTGTTGAAGTCAATTCCACTCCTTGGCACTACAGCCCATGTAGGGCCTAGGCCTCTCTGACAATCACAGCCCAGTCATGATGATCTGCTGCTCATTTCCTCCATCTTCTTACTCCCATCTTTCGCAGATCATTTTCCACGTCCTCCAGTCATTGTTTCTAGGGTCTCCCATTGCACCTTCTGCCACCTGGGTTTCCTCTGTAGACCTTCTTCACAGATTATTCTCTGACATTCTCTCTATGTGGCCCAGCTATCTCTGACTGTTACACCTGATCTGCATACCTTAGTAGGCTTTACTGTACATTTCTTCCAATTCCTCGTTGTCTGTTTTCTCCATGCCTCGTCTCACTCACAGCTCCAGAAATATTTCTTAATATTTCCCGCACCCATCCTCTCAAGAAATCCTCCTCTACTACTGTCAATGTCCATGTTTCTGAGCCTTACAACTTTTCGATAGACAGTCACCTTTGATTTTCTACTCATGCTACATGACTGAAAAATCTTAATCAGGGCACAGTAAGCTCCCACAGCAATTCTTGCTTTTATTTCTTCTCTTGTACTGTTCTCATCCATAACCAGCACTCCAAGGTATTGGAATTTCTCACATCATGCATAATTGCCCAATTCAGCTTAATATATTTCTTTTTAACAACAGTATTTTTCCTCACAGCAACAAGATACTGTGTTTTGGTGTTATTTACTCGGAGTCCCAATTGTTCTGCCTCCGTTTATAGTCTGCCAAATCCTTCTCCTGATTCTTTCAATCTTCTAGACAGCATACACACATCAGCAGCATATGCTATATTTCGGTTCATATGGTTAAAATGAGTGCCACCTAGGTTATCTATCCCCATCCTTCATATAACTCTCTCCAACACTATGTTGGAGTAGTGTGGATAATACAGCACCCTATCATAACCTTTGGCTAACCTCAAATTCTTTAGGGTTCTCCTTCTACTTTTACTTGGCATTTTGTGCTGGTGAGGGTCATTCATGCCAGTCTGATTAGTTTTTGTGGGAATTCCATTTCCATTATGGTCTGGTAAAGCTTTTTCCTTTTAACACTATCATAGGCCTGTTTGAAGCATACAAAAGCTGATGTACATCCACATTATATTCATAACACTTTTCCATTATTTGCCTTATAGTGAAGATCAGGACAGTAGTTGATTTGCTCTGGCGAAACCCGTACTGGTAGTCTCCAAATACTACTTCTGTAAATTGAGCAAGTCTCATAGGAATGACTTGGCCAAATACTTTCACTTCCTTTTACCATATTTCAACTCAGCTGATGGCCATGTCAGATGTTCACCTCCAGCCTTGATCATCTCTCGTGAAAAGTTATCATTACCTGGAGCCTTATTATTCTTTTGGCTTTTTATTGCCTGTCTAACTTCCTTTGTTATTTGTGTGGGTACATGACTAACATTTTGCCATGGTTGGTCGCTCTATTTCATTTTCTCCCAGTAGTTCCCCCTCTGTAGTGATGTTCAGCAGCTCACTGAAATATTCAGCCTATCGGTCTAAAACCTGTTCTCCACCTCCTATAAAATTTCCTTCTTCAGCTCTACAGCATACAGTACATGGCTGAAAGCCTTTCTTCAATTCCTGAACTCTCTTCCAGAATTTCTTTACTTCTTAGTCGTTATATTATTCTTCTAGCTCCATAATATATTTCTCCTCTAATTCTTGTTTCTTTCTTCTACAAATTCTATCTGCCTCTTTCCTTTTCTTCAAGAATTCTTCTGTATTAGCTCTTGTTGCTCTGTTTATCATTTTCTTTCTTACCTTATTTCTCTCAGACACCACCTTTTTACAATCAACAAACCATCCAGCCTTTTCCATCCTTTCTTCTGTACCTAAAACTACTTCTATAGTTTCTTGCAGGACATATTTCAGTGTACTCCGCTTCCCTTCAACACTTTCCACATCCTAGCTTTGTTTAGCCTCAAACTTCTTCTGGAGTTCTGTTTCATACTTTACAGATATTCCCTTCTCTTTTCATGTGGAAACATTCTATCTTTGTGGAGCTTTTCTCTTCACTCTGAATCAAAAGAAAGCTGTATGTTGGCTGTACTTCAATCTTACCATATAATGATCCGAGTTGCAGTCAGCCCCCCCCCCCCCCCCCCCTCCAATTATCAACCTCAAGGACGTCCAATGCATGTCTCCTGTCAATTACTACCTCGTCAATTTGATTAAAAGTTGTTTCATCTTGCGAGCACCATGTGGCTTTCCTTACATTCTTTCACTGTAGCCACATACTCTTCACTACCATTGCATTGCTCAAGGCAAAGTCTATAAGTCATTGTCCATTTTTATTTGACGTCTCACGTATATTTCATTTTCTATTGCTTCTCTAAAGCCTTCTAGTCCCATTTTCCCATTAAAGTTGCCTATCACTACCTTCACATCTTGCCTTGGTATATCTCCTAATCCTTGTTGGAATTGACCATAAGACTCATCTTTCACTTTGTCTTCATCTTCATCTTCATCATCATCATCACATCATATTCTGTAGGTGCATGCACACACACTAGACCGATGTTGAAGAAGTCGGCCTTCATTCCTAAAGCGTACATTATATTTACCGGGTTAAAATTTATGACTGCTTGTTTATACTTATCATACTCAAGAAAGCCTATGCTACCTACTATACCATTGACCCCTCCACTATACAGAAATGTACAGTTACCACTTCTTAAGCTGTGTTCACACTGAGGGATTTATTGAGGAACTTTGTGCCCAGTAAAAGCCACGGAGAAAAGTATCTCGGCACATGTATATCGTGACTTAGTTCAGGGTCATGTGGCTGGCACAAGCAGCTAGAAACATGTGGCTGGCACAAGCAGCTAGAAAGAGTGTTCTCACTGGTGACATGTAGCTCGTCAGTTTCACAGAACATGTTGTCCAGTACAGAATTTCTATTTATTTGTGATAGTTCTGTGGATATAACTGTGAAAAGGGAGAATAATAAGAGAAGGGAATGTAGGTGGTGGGTGCGTAACTTTCTTAGTAAAAGGTGTAGTCATGGAGCTTACAGTTCAGTGATGACTGACCTACAAGTTCAAGACACATGGTTTTTCAAAAATTTTGTTATGACTGACCTACAAGTTCAAGACACATGGTTTTTCAAAAATTTTGTTCATTATGTTCACGCCGAACTTTGAAGTATTACTAAATATGACAGCACAATACTACACATTGAAGAACACAAATTTTCAAAAAGACCTGCTGAACAACTTGCCATTACATTACGTCTTTCAGCTACTGGAGATTCATACAGCTCCATGATATGTATATACATTGGATTTCCAAATCCAAAAGTCAGTGAAATAATATCAAAATATGTCAATCTATAATAAAGGCTCTTCAGAAAGAAATTGCAGTAGGGACTATTATCTTTATCGATTTTCTATTTCAAACTAAAAATGCCATACACTGCATTACATAACAATGTTATCCTCTGTTAAAATACAAGCATTTTCTGCCTGCCCCTCATTAAAATTTAATCCAGGCATTGCACTTGAAGACTCTTTCAAATTCATCAAGCTCCTTAGTTTTAGCTACAAAGATTAAGTCTTGCATCTTCTTTTGCAGAATAGCAAGACTTTTTTGTTATGAATTTCTTGAAGTTCGCGATCTACATACTTCTGAAACAACATGAACCTGCCCTCTTTTTCTCAAGAATGTGTTCACTAGTGCACTTCAAAACTTTGAATGCGTCATCTGCTGAATTTTGGATTTTAACTTTAGCCTTCTTCTGTGGCGGATTGGTAGAAGGCTCCGAATTAGTATTTGAAGTACTTTGTTCATCTTCCAGTGGTATTCATGGCTCCTTGCATCTTTCTTACAATATACACTAAAAGAAAAGGAAAAAATATTCTTGAAATTTTTTGTTTATATTTTTTCATGTATCCAAATTCCGAAGCACAATGGGAGGAAACTGCATGAGAATTTGAGATTCATTGGAACTTTCCTCACTGCATAGGACTTAAGATGCAAAACGTGCAAATTGTTAAAACTGCTCATGCTGGAAGCATTTATCACAGCAAAAAAGACACTTTCAGCATTGTGTTAATGGCATTAGTAGACACCAACTACCAATTTATGTATGCAGCTGTGGGAATGCAAGAAGGTATTTCAGAGAGAGGTGTATTTAATCATACAGCCTTCAACAAAGCCCTTCAAGAAAGTGAGTAGCACATACAAGAACCAGAGCATCTCTCTGGAAGAAATGTAGCCACCCACTACGTAACTGCTGCTGACAATGCCTTTGCACTACAAAAACATGTCACGACACCCTTCACAGGTAATCATAACAAAGGCAGCAAAGAGAGAATGTTTAATTACAGGCTAAGTAGAGCTCAATGAATTAGTGAAAATGACTTTGACATACTATCATCTGTTTTTAGTGTTCTACAAAAACCTATTCACCTTGATCTGCAAAAAGCAACTATTATAGCTGTGCTGCATTTACTTTCACAATTTCCGGTGAAGAAATCGAGAAGCTCACCTAATTTATTCACCATCACACAGTTTTGATTTTGAAAATGTTGAAAGAGGGACTGTAGAACCTAGGAGGTGGAGAGACCACCCACCACTTCCATCGCAATCCAGAATCAACAGAAAAGCTGCCGAAGACACTAAGCTAGTGAGAAATGAAATTGTAACATATCTTGTCACCGACAAAGGACAATCGGAGTGGCAATATTTGTTTGCTTAGTGTTGAAGATAGTTCAGTGATAACTGTCAAGTTCATAGTAAATGCTTTCTCTTATTGTTTCATGTGCAACTGTAAACAATACATTTACATTCTTCATTGTTATGTAAATAAATATTTGTGTTAAATATCATGTAAAATAAATATGGTCCAACTTACCACAAACATGGATAAACTTATTCTTGGTTTGTTTACATCCTTCAGGAAAAGGAACGATTCATAGGCATACCATTTGGAAAAAATACCTCTTCTCTTGCTGATCCTGATGTCTCCGACAAAGGACATTTATTGAATTCACGGAGGAATTGTGATCTCAGGTTATTAAGTTTGATGTCCAATTCTTCATTAGAAATACTGAATAAACATACTAGCTGGTGAACTGTATCGTGTTTTGTGTTCAGGTTTTTGCAATTGGGGAATGTGTGATACCATAACGAATATCTTTCACGAAAGTGTTCAATTAATTTTATGCTGTTATTTTTTGGCCGCTCCATCGAGGTGGCTTGTGAACTGCGCATGTGCAGTAGAAAATGTATCTGAGATTTGTGCCGTGTATTCGATGAGTAAACAGTTATAGGCACATGTGCCAGAACAGAGTATTTCTCGGAATTCTAGCATCAATGTTGTAGGTATATGTCACAGGAACTTTCAAATTGTGCCACACGACATCAGCTACGTGTGCCAGGCACAAATCTCTGTGACAAATCCCCAATGTGAACATAGCTTCATGATACCATTTCCTTTCCATCTGACCTCTTGGACTGCTGCTACTCCTACACAGTATTTCTCCATCTCTTGTTTGCGTCCACATAGAGCTCCTGGTTTGTCCAAAGTTCTTACATTCCAAGTAGCAAAGTACATTCACTATGTGATCAAAAGTATCTGGACACCTGGCTGAAAATGACTTACAAGTTCATGGCACCCTCCATCAGTAATGCTGGAATTCAATAGCGTGTTGGCCCACCCTTAGTTTTGATGAAAACGTTCACTCTTGGAGGCATATGTTCAATCAGGTGCTGGAAGGTTTCTTGGAGAATGGCAGCCTATTCTTCACAGAGTGCTGCACTGACGAGAGGTATCGATGTTGGTCGGTGAGGCCTGGCATGAAGACGGCGTTCCAAAATATCCCAAAGATGTTCTATAGGATTCAGGTCAGGACTGTGCAGGCCAGTCCATTACAGGGATGTTATTGTCATGCAACCACCCTGCCACAAGCCATGCATTATGAACAGGTGCTCAATCGAGTTGAAAGATGCAATCATCATCCCTGAATTGATCTTCAACAGTGGGAAGCAAGAAGGTGCTTAAAACATCAATGTACACCTGTGCTTTGATAGTGCCATGCAGAACAAGGGGTGCAAGCACCCTCCGTGAAAAACACGACCACACCATAACACCACCGCCTCTGAATTTTACTGTTGGCACTACACATGCTGGTAGATGACGTTCACCGGGCATTCGCCAACCCACACTCTGCCATCAGATCGCCACAATGTGTTCATCCAATGTTTATGCTCCTTACACGAAGTGAGGTGCCGTTTGACATTTACCAACATGTTTTTTGGCTTATGAGCAGCTGCTCGACCATGAAATCCAAGGTTTCTCACCTCCAGCCTAACTGTCACAGTACTTGCAGTGGATCTTGATGCAGTCTGGAATTCCTGTGTGATGGTCTGGATAGATGCCTGCCTATTACATATTACCACCCTCTTCAACTGTCAGCAGTCTCTGTCAGTCAACAGACGAGGTCGGCCAGTACACTTTTGTGTTGTACGTGTCCCTTCACGTTTCCACTTCACTATCACATTGGAAACAGGAGACCTAGGGATGTTTAGGAGTGTGGAAATCTCGCAGACATATGACACAAGTGACACCCAGTCACCTGAGCACATTCAAAGTTCTTGAGTTCCGGAGTGCCCCACTCTGCTCTCTCACGATTTCTAATGACTACTGAGGTCACTAATATGGAGTACCTGGCAGTAGGTGGCAGCACAATGCACTTAATATGAAAAACATTTGTTTTTGGGGGTGTCCGGATACTTTTGACCACACAGTGTATCATTTTTCTGTTTAACGTGTTCTTTTCCTTGTATGGGTCATTCATCAGTATCATCAGTCTGGTTATTCCAATCTTTGAGTTTCATAGCAATATGTTTTTTCCAACATGTGCTTGTTAACCCCACGATCACCACGATCAACCCCTAACCTGGAGGACCAGGTTTTGTGTCGGGTTTGCTCCCTTAGGCAGACTGGCTTCATCACACCTCTAGAGCCCTCCCGGCCCTATGTTGTGGGACACAGTACGTCAGACTCCTCTGTCAAGACCGCTCCGACTTGGGTGACCCTGCCAGTAGCTACACTACTGATGGCACAGTTCCTGATGTTGAAGTCAATGGGGCTCGAAATGCTGTGCCACTACTTTATCAGACCGATGCTTGCTGGGTGGTAACTTGTGGTTTTATGATGGACATACCCACTGAAAGCTGTACACTTGGCTAATAACTCTGATTCAAATGGCCTGCTAGAATCTGTTGTTATAGGCAGTGGGCAACCAAATCTTGATAACCAAGTGAACACAAAGGCAGAGGCTAATGTTTCCAGGGAGATGTTGCCCAGTGGTACTGTTTCCTGCCATTGAAAGAAACAATCTATGATAGTCAACAGGTAATGTTGAACATCTGATGACGTAATTGACCCATGACGTTGAGATGTACATGCACCAAACATGTGATGATATTGGGCAATTTGCCCGCTGGTGCATGTATGTGACAAGATACTTTTCTGCATTGGCATGGCATACACATACATGTCCACATGTGGCAGACCTTCTCCATTCCCGGCCAGACAAACCGCTTCGACATCAGACAGATCGTCAAAAGGATCACACAAGCTGAGTAAATTTACTGATACTGAAGACCTTTCGTGATGACTGGGTGTTGTGTGCTGTCCTTAGGTTAGTTAGGTTTAAGTAGTTGTAAGTTCTAGGGGACTGATGACCATAGATGTTAAGCCCCATAGTGCTCAGAGCCATTTTGAAGACCTTCCAATGATCGATCTGGTGTTGAGGCGAAGCTGAACTGACAGGAAAGGTTGGTATCTTCCTTGTGAGATGATGCAATATATTTGAACATCTCCACGGGGGACTCCAAATGAGTGCAACTGTAATACTGAGTTGGCATCACTCAGGAAGCTCTTGGTCAGTCTGTTGCACCTGGGTGATCATGTTTAAGTTAATGGGGCTCAAAATGCTGTTGATCCACAAAAGGCAGTCAGCTGTTGTGTTGTCCATACCAGAGATGTGCCCGATGTTGGTGCTAAACTCCACGATAAATTCCAGATGATTATACTTCCACAATGAAGAGTTAAAGGTATTCTGCCTGAACACAGGTGTTCTGCATCTGCATCTACATCTACATAGGTACTCAGCAAGCCACTGTATGTGGTCCATATAGGTAGCTTATATCTGCAGCTGGATGTATCTGATGGCTTTGTACACGAAGAGAAGTTCTCAGTCATATGTACTCCAGTTTTGTTGCAACGGTAACAGTTTATGAGAAGAATAGGCTAGAGATTGCCATCAGCCATCTGTCCACTGTTGTAATATGGCGCCTATAGCTGTTAGGTTTGCATCAACCACCATCACTAAGGGGGCATCAAGCTTAGGACACAGCATTCGAGATTCTGAAAAAAGTAGGGGTAAGCTATAGGGAGAGACGGGTCATATACAATATGTACAACAACCAAGAGGGAATAATAAGAGTGGACGATCAAGAATGAAGTGCTCGTATTAAGAAGGGTGTAAGACAAGGCTGTAGCCTTTCGCCCCTACTCTTCAATCTGTACAGCGAGGAAGCAATGATGGAAATAAAAGAAAGGTTCAGGAGTGGAATATAAATACAAGGTGAAAGGATATCAATGATACGATTTGCTGATGACCTTGCTATCCTGAGTGAAAGTGAAGAAGAGTTAAATGATCTGCTGAACAGAATGAACAGTCTAATGAGTACACAGTATGGTTTGAGAGTAAATCGGAGAAAGACGAAGGTAATGAGAAGTAGTAGAAATGAGAACAGCGAGAAACTTAACATCAGGATTGATGGTCACGAAGTCAATGAAGTTAAGGAATTCTGCTACCTAGGCAGTAAAATAACCAATGACGGACAGAGCAAGGAGGACATCAAAAGCAGACTCGCTATGGCAAAAAAGGCATTTCTGGCCAAGAGAAGTCTACTAATATCAAATACCGGCCTTAATTTGAGGAAAAAATTTCTGAGGATGTACGCCTGGAGTACAGCATTGTATGGTAGTGAAACATGGACTGTGGGAAAACCGGAACAGAAGAGAATCGAAGCATTTGAGATGTGGTGCTATAGACTAATGTTGAAAATTAGGTGGACTGATAAGGTAAGGAATGAGGAGGTTCTACGCAGAATCGGAGAGGAAAGGAATATGTGGAAAACACTGATAAGGAGAAGGGACAGAATGATAGGACATCTGCTAAGACATGAGGGAATGACTTTCATGGTACTAGAGGGAGCTGTAGAGGGCAGAAACTGTAGAGGAAGACAGAGATTGGAATACGTCAAGCAAATAATTGAGGACGTAGGTTGCAAGTGCTACTCTGAGATGAAAAGGTTAGCACAAAAAAAAAAGAGCTGTTAGGTTTGCATCAACCACCATCACTAAGGGGGCATCAAGCTTAGGACACAGCATTCACCATATTTTGTTTAACAGTCTCAAAGACAGAGCTCATTGCCTCAGTCCTTTAACCTTATGGACAAAAGTGCTGCAGTTGACTGTTCTTGGAGCTCTGCTGCCAGTGGTAGATGATGGCGATAAAAATTTAGCTTTCTGAGGAAACGATGTAGCTCTTTGATGGTGCTTGGCTTTTTTTGCAGAATAGCTACAACATTTCCAGTGGGGAAGGGAGCATCCACCTGGCTGTTTTCAAAATAACACCGTACTGTTCCAATTATTTGAGTATGTCTCTAACATATTGTTGATGTTCTTCTTTGGTGATCGAGAAGGCCAACATATCATCAGGGAGCAAAGCAGAAGTGTAGACCTTGTAGTACAGATTCAACAAATCTTTGCCAGGTTTGGGATGCATTTTGTAAACCAAAGTTCATAAACATGCTCTTGAATAGCCCAAATGGTGTAACATTGCTGTTTACGGTATATCTCCTCCTGCCACTGGTATCCGAGTATAACCCTTGGCACAATCTAAAGACCGTTGCATCACATAAGACATGGTTATCGTCTCACAACAATGGAACTGGGTACAGTCTGGTTTGGATCATGCATTAAGAGTTCTATAATCGCCGCATGTACGACATGCTCCACTCTTCTTAGGAACCAGGTGCAGCAGAGATGACCGTGGGCCACTTGATGGTCGGATAATGCCTTCTTTTAACATGGTGGCAACTCGGCCTTAGCTACTGCCATTTGGTTTGGTGCCAAATGTCTAGGTCTACATGATACTGGAGGGCTGTCCATGGTTTTAATAAAATCCATAGTATTATGCTGGACCTGATTTGGAGATCCAGGGGGCCTAGACAGAGCTGGATATGGGGGTAATATAGTAGCATACTTACAGACCATTTTCATCGGTTTGGCACCGTGTGTGGTCATGCAGCAACAGAACCCAATTGAAGCCGTGCCAGTCACGCTGTCCACGAGTCAGGATTTCACCACATCAAGCATCAGCTAGCAGTATGCTGGGGAATCCGTGCTGATGATTGGCTCTGAGACATCAGTGAGTGTGAAGTCCAGATCAATGCACAGCATAGTCCCAAGTCCAATCCCACACACTGAGTTCCATCATTGATATCTTGGAATTGATAGCAGCTGACAAGCAGAACGCGGTCAGTGATCAACAGAGATGAACCAAGGTCCGCAGCAATATTTTCAAATCCAAATCTGTATCTACTAGATAATTTAGTCCAGACCTCCTGTAACTAGTAAACAGGCACTGTGGTCCTGTCCAGCAGTCCGCTGCACTTAATCTCAACTGCAACTGGTATTTCAGAACGAGCTCAGACTTGTGCACATGCGTACCTGTTCACCAAACTTCTGATGGTACGGGCTTACTGATAGTCCTGAATTAGAAGACGAGATATTATTCAAGGATCGGCTCCTGTATCTGCGATGATTACGTCTTCTGACCCTGCTGGTACCTCGTCGAGACAGTAGTTCATTGAGCTGTTTGCACAGAATGTCTACCTTCGCCACCAGCAAATCAATCAGTGTGTGTGACTGCTGCTTGGCCCTACCATGGTGCTAACTTGTGTGAGAATGATAGTCTCCTATACATGGTCCACAATTTCTGTAATGGTGTCCAGTGACATCACATGTTGTCAGGAACAGTACCAATGTCCACTTGCTCTGCAAGTGCCCAAAGTACTGGGGCAGCTTACAATCCCCCGACATCATCTTGTGTGAGCACTTGTTGGATGCTTTCTTCTCGTGAAGCGGCAACTCTTCAGATGAGCTCAGTTTTTAGCTTCCTATAAGATTATTCCACCAGTGGCATAGTTATATCTTGAACCTCCTCAGCACATTTACAGTCTAGTTGGTTCACTACCAAGGAAAACATTGCTGAATCATCTGCATCATGAAAACTTGCCTCCACTTGAGAAAACCAAAGTACAAGACTGTATGACCAGAACAGTAGCAAGCATGTGGCTAATCACAATACCCTGGAGTTTTCTTGCATCTTGTGATCGTTTTTTCTGTGTAGTTTTTTAGGTTCAGATTACATTGGGGTCACTAGTTGTCAGTGCAGCTGTGATAAGGACTGTTACACTTTGTTAGGCCTGTATCTTCCAAGCCTGTTAGTCTTATCCACTTTCTGAACTACATGGAACAACAATTTCATTTATCGGAAAAGTGAACAGCTGCATTCAACTCACTTATTAAAAGTTGTGAGACATTTTGGTTGAGTGTAGAATCACCTCTTAAATGGCTGAAACAGTTCATGATGAGTAAGTAGTCAAGATATAAGTAACTACGTACAGTCTTTTTGAAGGTAAGTGAAAAGCAAGGAATAAAGAGCCTTGTCTCCACAACATCACCTGTGGTGGTGCGCTTCCACTTGACAAACATGACAACAACACACAGTAGATGATGGTTGTTGTTGTTGTTGTTGTTGTGGTCTTCAGTCCTGAGACTGGTTTAATGCAGCTCTCCATGCTACTCTATCCTGTGCAAGCTGCTTCATCTCCCAGTACCTACTGAAACCTACATCCTTCTGAATCTGCTTGGTGTATTCATCTCTTGGTCCCCCTCTACGATTTTTACCCTCCACGCTGCCCTCCAATACTAAATTGGTGATCCCTTGATGCCTCAGAACATGTCCTACCAACCGATCCCTTCTTCTAGTCAAGTTGTGCCACAAACTCCTCTTCTCCCCAATTCTATTCAATATCTCCTCATTAGTTATGTGATCTACCCATCTAATCTTCAGCATTCTTCTGTACACCACATTTCGAAAGCTTCTATTCTCTTCTTGTCCAAACTATTTATCATCCATGTTTCACATCCATACATGGCTACACTCCATACAAATACTTTCAGAAATGACTTCCTGACACTTAAATCTATACGCGGTGTGAACAAATTTCTCTTCTTCAGAAATGCTTTCCTTGCCATTGCCAGTCTACATTTTATATCCTCTCTACTTCGACCATCATCAGTTATTTTGCTCCCCAAATAGCAAAACTCCTTTACTACTTTAAGTGTCTCATTTCCTAATCTAATACCCTCAACATCACCTGACTTACTTCGACTACATTCCATTATCCTCGTTTTGCTTTTGTTGATGTTCATCTTATATACTCCCTTCAAGACACTATCCATTCTGTTCAACTGCTCTTCCAAGTCCTTTGCTGTCTCTGACAGAGTTACAATGTCATCGGCGAACCTCAAAGTTTTTATTTCTTCTCCATGGATTTTAATACCCACTCCAAATTTTTCTTTTGTTTCCTTCACTGCTTGCTCAATATACAGATTGTATAACATCGGGGAGAGGCTACAACCCTGTCTCACTCCCTTCGCAACCACTGCTTCCCTTTCATGCCCCTCAACTCTTATAACTGCCATTTGGTTTCTATACAAATTGTAAATAGCCTTTCGTTCCCTATATTTTACCCCTGCCACCTTCAGAATTTGAAAGAGAGTATTCCAGTCAACATTGTCAAAAGCTTTCTCTAAGTCTACAAATGCTAGAATCGTGGGTTTGCCTTTCCTTAATCTAGCTTCTAAGATAAGCCGTAGGGTCAGTATTGCCTCATGTGTTCCAATATTTCTACGGAATCCAAACTGATCTTCCCCAAGGTCGGCTTCTACTAATTTTTCTATTTGTCTGTAAAGAATTCGTGTTAGTATTTTGCAGCCGTGACTTATTAAACTCATAGTTCGGTAATTTTCACATCTGTCAACACCTGCTTTCTTTGGGATTGGAATTATTATATTCTTCTTGAAGTCTGAGGGCATTTCACCTGTCTCATACATCTTCCTCACAAGATGGTAGAGTTTTGTCAGGACTGGCTCTCCCAAGGCCGTCAGTAGTTCTAATGGAATGTTGTCTACTCTTGGGTCCTTGTTTCGACTCAGGTCTTTCAGTGCTCTGTCAAACTCTTCACGCAGTATCATATCTCCCATTTCATCTTCATCTACATCCTCTTCCATTTCCATAATATTGTCCTCAAGTACATCGCCCCTGTATAGACCCTCTATATATTCCTTCCACCTTTCTGCTTTCCCTTCTTTGCTTAGAACTGGGTTTCCATCTGAGCTCTTGATATTCATACAAGTGGTTCTCTTTTCTCCAAAGGTCTCTTTAATTTTCCTGTAGGTAGATGATGTATAATTACTTACCTTGATAATTATGTGGTGTATGTTATCATTACTGTGTTCAGATGACAATGTAAATGCGTACTTGGGTCTGATCCATATACATACAACCAAAGCTGCTCCCCTAAACTAGACAGATAAGTCTACATCTACAACCTCCACAGAAGAAGAAGTCACTGGTCAAAGTGAAACGGCAGTATCGCAACCTCCAACACACTTGCTATTTCCAGTAAACTCATACAGATCTAGTACACAACACAACGTATGCCACCATTCACAAGATTCACAAGAGGAAAAAAATAAGAAGTAAAATACTAAACATAAACGACATCTACAAATGTAAATTACAAATCAAATCACCAGAGACGCCATCCATGTAATGGAACCATACATTGTTTAGCAAACTGTTACTGGCGTATCATGTAAGAAATACCTGTCACAACAGTTCATGAATTTTGTACAAGCAACTGAAACACACACACAAATGAGACAGTAGCCACTGTCAATTCTGACATTAAGCATTTGTTGACTTACTTTGAAAGATATCTTCCTTTACTATTACACGTTATCTCATGTCCATTAAAATAATAGACAGAAAAATCATTAAGTAATAAAGATGCATAAAATATGTCACCTGTTCCTTGCGAAGGGCCAGCTGTTCTAAATTGCTTGAAATACTGTAACCAAAAATTTGCATATATGATTCTTGTAGTGTAGCCACCACTGGTTTCTGCCACAGACTGCACTTATTGTGGCAAAAAGTAATTCTCACTTCAGGATGGATTACTGCAATGCTTTTCACAATTTGTTCAGTTCTTCTAATGTCTTCAGCAGCATTTCGTGAATTGCTTAGATACTGTTTGCGTACAGGCAGATTCTTAAAAAGATCTGTCACCACAATGTGGGTGCCTGAAACTTAAGATTAAGAGAGGAGTGAATAAGTATGATGCGAAAACTACCTACAATCAATCTGTAGGGCACTTTTCATAATAAGAGTACAGTAACATGACATTATTCAGAATATACCATTGCCAAAATGAGAGGGTCTTGAGTTTAAGATACTTCCATCTTGACTGATCATATAGGTCATTGCAATGTTGTCACTGGCAGTCTTTGTCGTGATTGTAATACTTGACACCTGGCACAAAGAAGAAAGTGCCTCTCCTCTAAAGCCATATGTAGAGAGAGTACCTGTAACAACAGCCACAATTGTTTTCACCAAATATTTGCATCCATTCACTGGCTGCAGAAATGCCAGCTGGAGTAACTAATATTTTCATACCACTACTTATCTAATAATAAAAGCAGTAACATCCTATAGCAAAAATTTCCGCTAGTTTCTGTTCTCCACTTAATTATGCTAATGTCCTTGTTGCCACTCTCTCTTTCATTAGATTTGTACTTTTCCATAGTTGCATTACCATGTTATTTTAGTTTACAAATTTCAATAGCATTCTAGGGTGTTTTCTTGCTCTC
This sequence comes from Schistocerca americana, assembly GCF_021461395.2. Lineage (NCBI taxonomy): Eukaryota > Metazoa > Arthropoda > Insecta > Orthoptera > Acrididae > Schistocerca > Schistocerca americana. Next base: position 742,897,247 of record NC_060122.1, on the reverse strand, counting down.
TAGGTCCTCTTTTCTTTCGCTAGTTTCTTAATGGTCTTCATATGCTCTGAAGCCACGTCCTCCTCCTCCTCCTCCTCCTACTCACTCACACTTCTTTGAGTACTTCGCTACCAAGTCCGCACTCAGGCCAGTGGGAGTCGCACCCGTCACATACTTTATGGTTCCCTCTTGCTAACCTTTGTTTACTTACACTCATTTCCATGTCTCACTGATTATAATTGTGAGCTCTAGCTATATTGTAGAACCTGTCAGTTCTAGAGGATGACGAACAAGTAACTCACCTAGATCGGAATAGTTCTGTATTTTGGAAGTATAAGATGAAAGGCAAACATTTGCAACATCAGATGGTTTGATTCCACAACCATTATCCTTTATCTCTATTTTCTCCAGACCATTTCTTTCCTGAAATCAATAACGAAGCGTGATTATCGTGACCTAACAGCAAGGTGAATGTACTAGTTTTTGTAAAACAAGAGTTTACGCGATAACTTGCCAATCTAACTTCTATATTTGTAGCACCAGCATCCAATGAATTTTCAATTAATTCTTTCACAACACTCGACACCGTTGTGATTACTTGTGTCGTGGTCACAAGTCTGATGGTAGACGATGGCAAAAGTGCTACTGACATGGCAGAATGATCTGTACATTCCTGTACAAAAAATTCAACAATTCAAAACATCATTACCAAAACATTTATTTTCTAAACTTAGCGCCAAACACTGTACTGTCCGTGTCAAAGATGTTCTCGAGCCCGCAATAGTGCAATACGTCGCAGCTAGGTGCAATACGACCAACGAAAATGAGTATGATACAATTGGCGTCTGGCAGAAATCGACCGACGGTATGGCGCGAATGAAAACATATAGGTCTCTCTATTATCACACCCTTTATTTGGCATTCACATTCGTCGGCTTCTCCAACACACAATCAGATTATCAACTTCCCCCTTACTCTGTGCCTTCAGCTGTGCTGCAGAACAATCTGTCACCACGAATAAAACGACTGACTTTAGTCGAACGTGAGTTGTACCGTGTTAATTTTAGAGACTTAACGTAACATGGCACTAATGATGCTAGCATTCATGTTTTATAAGGCACATATTGTCAGATTTACAATAAATAATATATTTTAGAGTAGTTCTTCTGGAGGCTAGTTATTAAAGGTTTCTCTTTCCTGACCTTATTTAGATCGAAAAGGAAGTATTTCGTAAAGGCCGGTAGCCGGTAGTTTTGTTTATGTGTTTTAGGCGAAATTTCGCGCAATTGTAGATTTTCGTTCTTGGCTAGAGTTATCGCTTCAAAGCCAATTCGTGTCTGTCATACAGAGTTTAGGTAGTTAAACCTTTCGGAAGTAAGTTTATAAGTTGGTTTACGTTAGTGCTTATTTACGGATTAGTACAGGTTACGAAACTGCTGTGATTTTCTGCCAACTTATTCTCTGCTTTTGTGTTAAGTTCGTCTATGAAACCATGTGCTACAAATGTGGTGGTTGCCGTAGAAATTTGAAAGAGTGGGTGTTCCGTGTAGACTGTAAGTTATGGTTTCATTCGGGCAAATGTGGCGGCGAGGAAACGAGGTAGAAAATGAAGCTTTTCCATGGCAGTGTAGGTTATGTAGAAAGAACAGAAAAATTGCTGAACAGGAGACAAAAATTTTTGTCCTTAAGGCTGAATTAGAGAACGTGAACTCGGAATTATGTAGGTTAAAGGAGGGAAAAGAGATTGAGAACTGGGAAAAGGCAGCAAGCAAAGGGCGAAAAAGGGAAACACTAGAAAAAACTCCAGAAATCCAAATAGTAAATCAGTTTGGCTTGCTATCTGAATTCTGAAGTGGTGGAAAGGAGTCATCCAGATGTAGTTGAAAGTAGATTGAAGCAGAGTATTGCTTAAAGAAAAAAGACAGCTCGGGATCAAATGAGAATAGGAAAAGAAGAATTCTGCTTATAGACAACAGTCATGGGAGGGGTGTGGGCTGTAGCTTCAGGAGAAATTAGGTGCGGGGTACCAGGTCACAAGTTTTGTGAAACCAAGTGCTAGCCTTAGCCAGGTGACAGACAACGTAGGATAGCTATGCAGGAACTTTGAGAAGGAAGATCAGGTAATTATAGTTGGGGAAGCAGGAAACAGCCTGGCCATGAATCCAAGATATAGTATTAGGAGTGAGGTGGACAAAATAGGAGCAGAAACTGGGCATGCAAATGTGGTGTTCGTGGAGGTCTTTCAACGCCATAACTGGCTCTGGGTAAACACTGCTGTAAGGCACGTTAACACTGAGCTGAACAGGATGCTCCAGACACCGTCAAAATCTCACAAGTGTTGTTCCAGTTGATGCTATTGGTAGGTGGGGATACACTACACACGGCCTACACCTAAATAGGAGGGAGAAAGATAAGTTAGCTTCTCTGTTAGCTCATACTGTAAGGGGAGCGGGAGAGGAGGAGGCACAGTCACACAGTGGATGATCCCTGTGGTTAATGGGACGAGGCAGATGGGTTTTTTAGGTTAACACCAAAGTCCAGACAGACAATAATCAAGAAAAATAAAATAAAAGAAACTTTATGTATGGTCAATAGGGACAAACCTAATGACAGTATCAAATTAGTTCATCATTTATCAGGGGAATAAAAAATAAAGTAGATGAGTTATTAGTAAGTCTAGATATTCTCAAAATTAAGAATGAGATTAATATATTCTGTCTGTCTAAACACCATGTAACTGTCAGGATGGATAGTGTCAGTATAATTGGGTATAATTTAGCATCTTACACTCGCAGACCTAGGATGGATAAAGGAGGAGTCGCCATTTTCATAAAACAAGGGTATAAATACAAAACTGTAGGAGTAAGCAAATTTTGTGTTCATCACCACTTTGAGGTTTGTGCATGTGAACTTCAGCTAGATAATGTAGTATTGATATTAGCAACAGTGTGCAGTTCCCCATTAGAAGACTGGGAGCTACTCATAAAAAAGTTTGACTCCCTATTATGCTGTCTGTCGGACAAAAAGAAGAAGTTATTAATCTGTGGTGATTTCAATGTAATTCTGATAGAAAAAGAGAACCAGAAGTGTTATTAATGACATATAACTTAGAATCAGTGGTCAATGTCCCTTCATGTATAGCTCCAGAAAGTAGCACTCTAATAGATAATGTATTTGTACAGGAAGAGAATGTAAAACAAACCATGCCTTCCTGCAAAACTGATTAACTTACAAAATCTAACAGTGTGTACAGCTCAGAAACCACTCAGTAAAAGTGTGAGGCTGCTCATCCTGGTAAGTATAGAACACTTCAGAGGAAGTTTAAGAAATGTTAATTGGAGAGATGTATATAATGAGCCAAATGCTAATGATAAATGCAACACATTTATTGATACATTTATATTCCTTTTTGAACATTGTTTCCCAAAGAACATTACTAAATGTAACACCACACACTCTTCAAAGAAACCTTGGATTACTACAGGTATTAAAGTGTCTTCAGAAAGTAAAAGAAAGCTATATGAGACAGCAAGAACTAGTAAAGATCCAGAAGTAGTTTTACACTACAAAAATTATTGTAACACACTGAGAAAAGTTGTAAGGAAATCAAGAAATATGTATGTTAGAGAAGAAATTAACAACTCTGGCAATCAAATCAAATCAATATGGAATGTTGTTAGAAGGGAGACAGGAAAAGTAAACATTGGGGTAGATAGTACTACAATTAAAGAGAATGAGACCATCCTAACCAACAGTCACACAAGTAGCTAATGTATTTAACAACCATTTCTTAAGGGTAGGAGAAAAAATTGGTGAGAATAGTTAAAAAGATAAAGCCAGGCAGTACATAGAAGAGTCAGTTTTGAAAAATTTTAGTCAGATTAAATAAGTAAGACTATTAAATCTTCGAAAAATAAATGTTATGTTGGAGTAGATGACATCTCTAATAAGATATTAAAATAATGTGGAGCAATTACAGCTTATGTTCTGAGACACATATGTAATGCATAACTAACTCAAGGTATTTTCCCAGACAGGTTAAAGTATGCCATTGTCAGGCCTCTCTACAAAAAGGGGGACACCACAGATGTCAATAATTAACGTCCAGTATCCTTCCTAGTGCATTTTAAAAAAATTTCGAGAAAGTAATGTATTCAAGAGTAGTTATCCATCTCAACAGTAATGGGATACTTGGTAAATCACAGTTCGGATTTCAAAAATGCTGTTCCTCTGAGACAGCAATATACAATTTCACTGTCCACATAACAAAGTCTTTAAATAGTTAAATGTCACCAATAGGAATTTTCAGTGACTTGTCCAAACATTTGATTGTGAGAACCATGACATTATGTTACAGAAATTACAATTCTATGGTATAAATGGAAAAGCTTATGAGTGGTTTAAGCCATACCTTCAGAACAGGAAACAAAAAGTTTCTTTATGTGGTTTAAGTGATTTAAATAAGTTTGCTATTTCATCTAAATTGGCTGAAATTACATTAGGTGTTCCACAGGGTTCAATCATTGGTCCCCTTATGTTCTTGATATATGTCAACGACCTCCCTTCTTATATGAAACAGGAAGCTGAATTGACACTACTCGCCTGCTCGCTGATGGCACAAGCATCATTATTAATGCAGTAAAAGAAACTCCAAAAATGATACAAATAAAGCCTTTGAAAAATTCATTAACTGGTTTTCTGCAAATGGGCTTGCTTCAAACTTTGAAAAAACACAGTACATCCAATTTTCTGCTGCAAAAAAGTACAGTTCCTTCTATAAATATAACACATGAATAGATGTCAGTAGACAGGGTAGAACATACTAAGTTTTTGGGTGTACATATAGATGAGAATCTTAGTTGGAAAATTCATATTTTGAATCTCTAAAGCGACTACGATCAGCAACTTTTGCAGTCAGAATAATTGCCAGTTTTGAAGATACAGAAATTAGTAAGCTACTATACTTTGCATACTTTCACTGTCTGATGTCATACGGAATAATATTTTGGGATAACTCAACACTTAGCCAAAAAGTATTCACTGCTCAAAAGAAAGCAGTTAGAATAATGTGTGGGATTCATAGTCGCACATCTTGTAGGCATATTTTTAAAAGATTGGGAATTCTTACAACAGCCTCACAATACATTTACTCACTAATGAAATTTGTTCTCAACAACATGGACCAGTTCAAAAACAACAGTGACATTCATGATTATACTACCAGAAAAAAGGAAGGCTTAGACTATCCTTTACTCAACCCATCTTTGGCACAGAAGGGGTAAAATATGCTGCAATAAAAAATTTTCACAAATTACCAGATGAAATAAAATGTCTGACAGACAGCAGTAATAGCTTCAAAAATAAATTGAAATCGTATCTCCTTGACAACTCCTTCCATACCATAGATGAATTCTTGAATAAAAATAAATAAATCTATAAATATAGTATAAACATGTTGTGCCACATCATGGAAGGGGTAAATAATAGAAATATTAATTTTTAACACTGTACTGTAATACATACATATTAAAAAATGTTGTTTCATATGTGCATTTCTTGTGCACTTGAGACGTTCCACATCATAATGGCTACCATACTGAGCGATTGATCAATGGAATATGCAGCCAACTAAATAATTATGCCTAGTAAAACATTTTGTTCGCGGTTATGGACTACAGCTCTCAGATAATTCATTCAAGGATGTGCTATTACTGCAAAAGAAGTCAGTAAGAATTACTAAATTGTGTAGGAGACGGGAAAACAGGGGGCCATCATTCACAACATTGCAAATAATGGTTGTTTACAGCCATTACCTATTTTTGTGCCTTCTTCGTGTTAAGGAAACTCTAGATTCCTTCACCAAGAGGAGTGAGATACACGATCACAGCATCAACAAAGAGAACATAAACATAACAACCTGTTGACTGTCCAAAACAGGAGACAGTTTCCTGACAGTTGGCCTGAGAACGTTCAGACCACTACCGATTTAAGTGCAGGTGTTCACTATACTCCATTCAGGAATTTATTAACTGCGAGGAAAGTGAACATCTTTATTGAACTTTCTCCAAAATTAGTAAATCTCTCAGAGAACTAAAATAAAGTGTCAATGGTAGATAAAATGTATCTTGAGTAAAATCTCTTAAGATTTTTGTAATTTTGCTTATTATTTGCATTCTAATATATCAGTTTTGTATTTTTTGACACAGTCTATTGAGTATACACGGTAATATACTCCAATAATAACTGGTAAATCTGCTGGTGCAGGTTGTGAGTGTGTCTTGTGCAGATGGCTGAGATATAACTTACTGTCAATGGAAAGTGTTAAGAGCACACAAATGATATTTGTATCTAAATTTCATAAACATGATCAATACAGTGTGCATCTCAGTAACAATTATTATTGTGTCCAAGACTTATTTTGAACAAGCACACCATTGGACAGTTGGGCACAAAAATTATGCTATTTGGTCACAACCTAAGATATGGATATTTGCCACAGTTCAGTTATATTCAATTTTCTATCGATCCTTATGTGTCAGAGCATGTCTATGTATTACAATATCAATACATTTTTCAAGTGCTTTTACTGTTGCTTCTCTTGTTACCAGCCGACCATTATACAAATGTATTGTAACACATTTACCCTATGTTTATGATAACAGGAAAGAATTCTGTATTTTACAAAAGACTCAAAAAGATTCACCAATATCCCACGAAACAAGCATCAAACGAAAAAACTACAAAGAACGAAACTCGTCTAGCTTGAAGGGAGAAACCAGATGGCGCTAAGGTTGGCCCGCTAGATGGCGCTGCCACAGGTCAAACGGATATCAACTGCGTTTTTTTTTTAAATAAGAACCCCATTTTTTATTACATATTCGTGTAGTACGTAAAGAAATATGAATATTTTAGTTGGACCACTTTTTTCGCTTTGTGATAGATGGCGGTGTAATAGTCACAAACGTATAAGTACGTAATATCACGTAACATTCCACCAGTGCGGACGGTATTTGCTTCGTGATACATTACCCATGTTGAAATGGACCGTTTACCAATTGCGAAAAAGTCGATATTGTGTTGATGTATAGCTACTGTGATCAAAATGCCCACAGGGCGTGTGCTATGTATGCTGCTTGGTATCCTGGATGACATCATCCAAGTGTCCAGACCGGTCGCCGGATAGTTATGTTATTTAAGGAAACAGGAAGTGTTCAGCCACATGTGAAACGTCAACCACGACCTGCAACAAATGGTGATGCCCAATTACGTGTTTTAGCTGCTGTCGCAGATAATCCACACATCAGTAGCAGACAAATTGCGCGAGAATCGGGAATCTCAAAAACGTTGGTGTTGAGAATGCTACATCAACATCGATTGCACACGTACCATATCTCTATGCACCAGGAATTGCATGGCGAAGACTTTGAATTTCGTGTACAGTTCTGCCACTGGGCACAAGAGAAATTACGGGATGATGACATATGTTTTGCATGCGTTCTATTTAGCGACAAAGCATCATTCACCAACAGCAGTAACGCAAAGCGGCATAATATGCACTATTGGGCAACGGAAAATCCACGGTGGCTGTGACAAGTGAAACATCAGTGCCCTTGGCGGGTTAATGTATGGTGCGGCATTATGGGAGGAAGGATAATTGACCCCCATTTTATCAATGGCAATCTAAATGGTGCAATGTATGCTGATTCGCTACATAATGTTCAACCGATGTTACTACAAGATGTTTCACTGCATGACAGAATGGCGATGTACTTCCAACATGATTGATATCCCGGACATAGCTCGCGTGCAGTTGAAGCGGTATTGAATAGCATATTTCATGACAGGTGGATTGGTCGTCAAAGCACCATACCATGGCCAGCACGTTCACCGGATCTGACGTCCCCGCATTTATTTCTGTGGCGAAAGTCGAACGATATTTGCTATCGTGATCCACCGTCAACACCTGACTACGTGCATCAGTGCATTGTCAATGCATGTGCGATCATTACGGAAGGCGAACTACTTGCTGTTGAGAGGAATGTCGTTAGACGTTTTGCCAAAAGCATTGAGGTTGACAGACATCATTTTGAGCATTTATTGAATTAATGTGGTATTTACAGGTAATCACACTGTAACAGCATGCATTCTCAGAAATGATAAGTTCACAAAGGTACATGTATCACATTGGAACAACCAAAATAAAAAAAACCTACCTGTTACCAACTGTTCGTCTAAAATTGTGAGCCATATCATTGTGACTATTACAGCGCCACCTGTCACAAAGCAAAAAAAGTGGTCCAACTAAAACATTCGTATTTCTTTACGTACTACACGAATATGTATAGAAAATGGGGGTTCCTATTTCAAAAAACGCAGTTGATATCCGTTTGCCCTATGGCACCGCCATCTAGCCAGCCAACCATAGCGTCATCTGGTTCCCCCCTTCAAGCTAGACAAGTTTTGTTCTTTGTAGTTTTTTCGTTTGACTCTTATTTCGTGAGATATTTGGCCTAGTAACGATCAATGGACCACCCTGTATGTGTGTGTATATATATATATATATATATATATATATATATATATATATATATATATATATATATATATATATAGCATAAATTGTTAAGAAATATTTCTGTATTGTTAATAGATTTACCATTCCTGATTTATTATTACCATTACTAATTTATATCCAATTCCATGTCATGGCTAGACAGACTCGTTGTGATTACAATAATACTACCACAATAAAATGAAAAAATAATGTAATTAAGTACATTAATGACCTTGAAATGATCGTATGGCATTGTTGGCTGGGAGGCCCCATGCGAGGAAGTTCGGCTGCCGTATTGGAAGTCCTTCTTAGTTGCTGTCACTTTGGCAGGCGTAAAAAGGGAATTGAATGTTGTTTGTCGAGAAGAAAGGGGAAAACCCTGAAAAGTAGTATAAATAAACATCAAATTTTAAGTCGTAGTCTAAAGAAAGTAAATTTGTCTGTAGGTATGTCACCAAACAGAATGAGAGCAAGAGATTATGAAGAAAGGCGATCATGGGAGTTGAAATTTCAAGCAGAGTCTGTTCGCTGCCCCATAAACATTATTATGTCTATTAAAAGACTGAAGCCTGAGGGAAAGTTTCCCGCATTTGAGTCCTCGTAGCTTGTTTTTTGCTAGCAGCTCATGTCAAAAACGCTAAAAGCGTGGGCAAACTGCAATGCTAGAAGGAGTGGACCGCTAACGAGCGGTTTAGAGCGGCAGCAGCTGAATTATTGAGTCAAATAGCACCCCTCCCCAGCAGCTCAGTGCACAGGGGGTCCACAGACTGGAATCCGAAGCATGGGAATATTGTTGCAGTGTAGTACAGGTCTTGACGAGACTCAAAAGGGAAACTGGCTATGGCCTTTTGACTGAATAAACTGCTGCAGACCATTCCCCTGTCCACATGAGACAGCTGGCTATGGAGATGGTCGGCTTGGCAGTCTTTTCAGTAGCAATTCTCGCCAGACCAAGTACACAACAGTGTTTCCATCAACATGAAAGCTGACTGGTACATCCTTTCCCTGTTGCTAAATAACTACAGAAAGTTTAATGTCGCCGTTTGGTTTTGTTTGTTTGTTGTGTTACAAATCTACATGTACCCCTGTTAAATCTTGAAGGGACACTCATGGATGGATAATCTTGTGTACTGACACTCAACAACTACCAAAACAACATTTGTTTTTGCCTTAATGTTCCTATTTAAATAAATTGTCACAATCCTTTGTGTCTGCGAAACTGAATTGTTTTCTCCAGATTTGGCGATTGCTTAGATCGAGTAAAGGGAACAGGATTCTAAAGTGTTGTTTAGGCTAGCTGCTTTTCTTTTCTATGTGAGAACCTTTTGTACATATGTAGTCTTGGAAAGAGTTCCATTTTGATCTCTATAAAATGTTTTACTGTACTTGTCATTCCTTGTTTGTATACAGGGTGGTCCATTGATAGTGACTGGGCCAAATATGTCATGAAATACGTGTCAAATGAAAAAACTACAAAGAACGAAACTTGTCTAGCTTGAAGGGGGAAACGAGATGGCGCTATGGTTGGCCCGATAGACGGCTCTGCCATAGGTCAAACGGATATCAATTGCGTTTTTTTAAAAATAGGAACCCCATTTTTTATTACATATTCGTGTAGTACGTAAAGAAATATGAATATTTTAGTTGGACCACTTTTTTCGCTTTGTGATAGATAGCGCTGTAATAGTCACAAACGTATAAGTATGTGGTATCACGTACCGTTTACCAATTGCGGAAAAGGTCGATATCGTGTTGATGTCTGGCTATTGTGATCAAAATGCCGAACGGGTGTGTGCTATGCATGCTGCTCGGTATCCTGGACGACATCATCCAAGTGTCCGGACCGTTCGCCAAATAGTTACGTTATTTAAGGAAACAGGAAGTGTTCAACCACATGATGCCCAAGTAGGTGTTTTAGCTGCTGTCGCGGCTAATCCACACATCAGTAGCAGAAAAATTGCGCGAGAACGGGAATCTAAAAAACGTCGATGTTGAGAATGCTACATCAACATCGACTGCGCCCATACCATATTTCTGTGCACCAGGAATTGCATGGCGACGACTTTGAACGTCGTTTACAGTTCTGCCGTTGGGCACAAGAGAAATTACGGGACGATGACAGATTTTTTGCAAGTGTTCTATTTAGAGACGAAGCGTTATTCACCAACAGCGGTAATGTAACCCGGCATAATATGCACTACAGGGTAACGGAAAATCCACAATGGCTGCGACAAGCAGAACACAGCGACCTTGGCGGGTTAATGTATGGTGCGGTATTATGGGAGGAAGGATAATTGGCCCCCATTTTATCGATGGCAGTCTAAATGGTGTAATGTATGACAATTTGCTACGTAATGTTCTACCGATGTTACTACAAGATGTTTCACTGCATGACAGAATGGCGATGTACTTCCAACGTGATGGATGCCCAGCACATAGCTCGCGTGCGGTTGCAGCGGTATTGAATAGCATATTTCATGACAGGTGGATTGCTCATGGCCCACACGTTCACCGGATCTGACGTCCCCGGATTTCTTTCTGTGGGGAAAATTGAAGGACATTTGCTGTTGTGACCCACCGACAACACCTGACAACATGCATCAGTGCATTGTCAATGCATGTGTGAACATTACGGAAAGTAAACTACTCGATGTTGAGAGGAATGTCGTTACACGTATTGCCAAATGCATTGAGGTTGACGGACATCATTTTGAGCATTTATTCCATTAATGTGGTATTTACAGGTAATCACACTGTAACAGCATGTGTTCCCAGAAATGATAAGTTCACAAAGGTACGTGTATCACATTGGAACAACCGAAATAAAATGTTCAAACGTACGTACATACTGTAATTTAATTTAAAAAGCCTACCTGTTACCAACTGTTCATCTAAAATTGTTAGGCATATGTTTGAGACTATTACAGCGCCATCTAATAGAAAGCGAAAAAAGTGGTCCAACTAAAACATTCATATTTCTTTACGTACTACATGAATATGTAATAAAAAAATGGGGTTCCTATTTTTTAAAAAAAGGCAGTTGATATCCGTTTGAGCTTCGCCAGCGACATCTAGCGGGCCAACCATAGCGCCATTTGGTTTTCCCCTTCAAGCTAGACAAGTTTCGTTCTTTGTAGTTTTTTCGTTTGACACTTATTTCGTGAGATATTTGGCCCGGTCACAATCAATATAAAGTGTAGGCCTTCATATGTTTCGTTATTTGATTTCAGTTTATGTTTGATGAGTAGAAGGGAATATTATTATCACAAGGGCTGCTGTCCATCCCATTGGAACCCTTAAAGAGGGTAAGTTCTAACACAGAGATTTTCAGAGACGTTCAGAGCATGCAGTGAAGTCTCTATAGCTATTCAGCCTCGTCCCATTATAAAGAGAGAGACTAAAATAAAATTAAAACCGCGTTTCCAGCCACAGATTCAGGCTGCTTGTGCAAGTATGAGTTCAGTGGTAGGAGATATGAGGCTGTAAACATTTAATTAAAAAGTTGACAAATTTAATCTGCTTATTTATACATTAAAAGTGATTTTCCAAAACCAACTGAAGCCATCGATAGTTTACCTACATAGAGGACTATTGGATTGCAGGGTTGGACCAATTTTCGTGATGGCCATTCATTTAACTGATGAAATACACCAAATGGCGCAAATATATAAAAGTTCCAGTGGCCGTTCAATCAGATTCAAGTCTAGGTAATGGTTAGGTGAAGGAACACCAGCCCTTCAGGCGGTGAGAGAGTTGATACTATTCCCAGGAACACCAAATCCTGTGCGGGCGGGCCGAACTGACACTTGGCACAAAGACTAAGCGATCATCACTACTTTCGCACCCATTTAAGTTGACCGCAAAAACATTTTGCTCTCAGATAAAGTTCACAGTGAGTTGGGTCCGAGGTAACAAGAAAGAGGTTCTCTTGACTACAGTTCGTTGCAGTTCTTGATAGGCTTTACTACACGACCAGCAGAAGCGCGGTAGTTTGGCCATGTTTGCGATGCATGTGTTGGTTTCCATCACCTTGGAAGCAACCATGCACAGCATCGTTCAGTTTTAGCGGTAGAATGCTCGTAGCACATCTAGCCATAGTTAAGCAGCAAATAGGCAATTTGCACCATGACAAGTTATCTTAGCGGTATCTATTGTTTCAGAACAGTAAGTATTCTTGCACTGCCCCTATCTGTGTGTTCGCAACACGTCATTGCCGCCGTTTTTGATTTAAATCTAGAGTTTCACATCTCATTTACTAAATACCCTAAATAATGAAAAGTGTGAGGTCATAAACATGAGTGCTAAAAGGAATTGGCGAAACCGGTTACACGATAAACCAGTCGAATCTAAACGCCGTAAATTCAACTAAATACATAGGAATTACAATTACGAAAAACTTATGTTGGAAAGGACACATAGAAAACTAACCAAAGACTGCGTTTAAGTGGCAGGACAATTAGAAAATGTAACAGATCTACTAATGCACTGCCCTGTTCCTTGGCACTGCCTACACTACGGTACTGCAGCATGGTCATTACCAAATTTTTATTTTTTTATTTTTTTTTATTTTATTTTTTTTTTTTTTTTTTGCATGGAGACACCAACTGGTGTCCTTTGCAAACGTCATAGCATTTTTTTACAAGTTTAGTACAATATATACATATATAGATAGGATTAATGGGGAACATCGAGAAAGTTCAAAGTAGATTAGCACGTTTTGTATTATCGCGAAATAGGGGAGAGGGTGTCACTGATATGATATAATTAAATCAAAGGCGTTTTTATTTGTGGTGGAATGTTCTCACGAAATTTCAATCACCAATTTTCTACTCCAAATGCGAAAATATTTTGTTGACATCGACTTACATTAGGAGAAACGATCACCATAATTAAGACTTTAAGAGAAATCAGATCTCGCACGGAAAGATATAGATGTTTCTTTACGCGCGATGTTTGAGACTGGAATAATAGACACTTAGACAGTTATTGTGAAGATGGTTCGACGAAGCCTCTGCAAGGCACTTAACTGTGATTTCCAGAGTATCCACTATCCATATTATAGATGTAGATGTGCAGCGCCAGTACTATTTCTGGAGGCTGGACTAGTTATCATTATTTATTTTGTGTGTTACATGGTTTCATGTACTTTTGAATTGGTACACAGCAAGGTTGTGGATGACCTGTGTAGTCCAAAATTGTGGACTGCCAAGTTCAAACCTTTCTCTGTAACGAGACCCCCTCGGATTTCTAAGTTTTTTGAGAATATATCCGGTTTTGGAACTCCCTGCCAGATTAAAACTGTGTGCCAGACTGAGACTCGAACTTTGCCTTTCGTGGGCAAGTGGTAGAGCACTTGCCTTCAAAAGGCAATGGTCTCGAGCTCGAGTCTCGGTCCACACACAGTTTTAATCTGCTAGGAAGTTTCATATCGGCGCACACTCCGCTGCAGAGTGAAAATTTCATTCTTTATCCGGTTTTGTTTGAGATGTTTGATTGTTAGTGGTCTGTAGACTCCCCTACGTTCCCTTCATTAATCAATATCTTTTAACTGGCAGTCGAAACTTCTGCTAAACACGAAGAAGCGTTTTCAAGAAATACTACTGAGGAAATTTAGAGAACTGGCTTTTGAAGCTGTCTGCAGAACAATTCTACTGCCGCCAACATATATTGCACTTAAGGACCATGAAGATAAGATACAAGAAATTAGGGCTCATATGGAGGCATATAGACAGTCATTTTTCCCTTGCTCTGTTTGAGAGTGGGACTGGAAAGGAAATGACTAGTGGTGGTACAAGGTACCCTCAGCCATGCACCGTATTATGGCTTGTGGAATATCTATGTAGATGTCTCTATGTGGTCGTGAAAGCAAATATGTGATAAATTTGTGAACATAACTGCAAAATATTAATATCACACTATCTTGTCTTCACTTAATTAGTTGAAAAAGACTAGCAGCCCGGGAATATTACACACACTGCACTGCAATCTATACCCGGAAAGTTCCAATGATGTTCTAAGTACTCAGTATCACACACACACTCATACCATTCTTTACCTAATATGAATTGCCTTAGTTATATTGAAAATAAGTTTGCCTAAACATTAAATTTTGCCCTCAGGTATGGAAATACTGGAGTATCAGTCTGGTAGCTTTTGAGCAACGATTCCTGGTGTAACAATTTCCATCAGTGTATAAGTGCATAACTATAAGATAGGATAATGGGAAATCGAGGGGGGGGGGTGCTTTTCACAACAGCAAGAAACTCAAATTCAATGAGACAGAAGTTGACACTGATTGCAAGTTCACTTGGCCAAGACACAGAATCAAGGGTGAGTATAAACCTCTAATTGGGTCCTTCTGTTAACCTCCAGACTCACACCCAAATGGCACCGAAAACTTAGAGAAAACCGTTGCTCGCTAATAAATGTCTCCCAATCACAATATTATTTGCGGAAGAGATTTTTATCACCCAGCAATCTGATGGGATATTTACAGTTTTATAAGTGGTGAACAGAGTGGGACACCATACAATACTAAATACTGTCTCTGAAAGCTACTTAGAATAGATGGTCCAGAAGCCCACACAAAATGAGTGCCACAACAGTGGCAAAACATTGCCCAATGTCATCACATGAGTGGTACTCAATTATGGAAATTAGTTCCAGTATGCAGTGATGGGGAGGGGTCTGTGGAGAGCTAAAGGGGTATGTGAGGACAGCACATTCCATTGTTCATTGATTTCTAAAATGATTATTATAGTGAGCTGCTTGAATTCATTCTATCAGACTGTGCCCTGTATCCCATCATCCCCCTTTGTTAGGCAAAAAAAATATATATATCCAACCTCTAAATGATTGCACAAAGATTTATTAAAATGCCAAAACTTAACATAAGATCAATAACAGAACAACTATATATTATTTTAAAACTTCACAGACCTCTAATACGAAGAACAAATGCATCAAACATTAACCTTGCATTAAAGATACTTGCACACATATAACAGAAACAAATATGATCTTGCAATATTATATACAATCCTTTAACACTCTCCTGCAAGTTCATATTTCATCACCAAATCAAGAATTTAACTCAGTCTTTATTTTCAGTAGTTACTTCCATCCCAATCACAGTTTTCATTCTTGATAGCTTCTTTGCTGATAAGCCCTTTGTAAGAATGTGACCTGCCTGATCTTATGTTGAAACACTTGACATTGATCTTCTTCTCATTGACTGACTGTCGTACATACTGATAGCATGTTTCAATATGCTTGGAGCGTTCATAGAATCCTGCGCCTTTGATATATTTAATAGCACTTTGATTGTCAATGTGTAAAGTAGGAATTGAACTCTTTTCAACGATGTCAATTTCTTTTACTTGCCTCACTGGCAGCAACAAATTCAGCTTCCATTGATGATTGTGTGACACATTTCTGTAGTTTACTTTTCCACATTACTGGTCCACCACAAAACTTCATTAAAACTGCACTTGTTGAATGTCTAGTCAATTTTTGAACTATAAGCTTCTATAGCAGAATTGTTCATTTTCCCAAACTGAATTCCGTCATTTATTGTACCCTTCAAATAGCGAAGAATTCGTTTAATTAATTTTAGGTGTGCTTCGGTAGGCGAATCTTGTGCTCTTGCAGCAACATTACAGCATAAGCTAGATCTGAACGTGTCCCCAACGTTAAATATATGAGACTGCCTATATTTTCTCGGTAAGTGTTGGTATCAGTAGCTGATGGTGAATTACCAGGTATCCATCCAGGCTCAATTGGTAATGGTATTGGCTTTGCATCAGTCATATGATACCTGGCTAACATTCTTTTTACGTATGCAGTCTGATTAATCTTCATAAAATCATTAAATCTTTGGACTTGAAAGCCAAGATAACAATCCAATTCACCTACAACCATATCAAACTCTTCAAGTAATTGTTTTGTGTAATTATGAACTGTTTCACTAGGTCCCAGTATCAATCCATGGTCCACATGAGATAAAACAATTAAATTTTCATTAAAATACATACAAGGATCAGCACTACTCTCCCGCAAATTTGATTTCTTAAGGTATAACTTTAAACACTCATACCAACATTTTGCTGCTTGCTTCAGTCCATGCAAGCTTTGAAGCAATCTGCAAACACGGCCTGTGCCATCATCATAACCTTGTAGTAGTTGCATGTAAATTTCTTCCTCCAGTTTACCATTCACGAATGCTGTTTTAATGTCATATTGTTTGATGTTCCAATTTATTTGAACAGCAACACACAAGAGGGCTCTCAGAGTTTCAAACCTAACCACAGGACTGAAAGTTTCAGAAAAATCAAGCCCTGGCCTTTGGCTAAAACCTTTTCCAACTAGCCTTGCTTTGTACCATACAATGTCATTGTTATTATCCAATTTAATTGCAAATGCCCATCAATTTCCAATAGCCTTCCTTCCAGCTGGTAAATCAACTAATTTCCATCAATTTCCAGTAGCCTTCCTTCCAGCTGGTAAATCAACTAATTTCCAAGTACCAACGGTTTGATGTGAGTCCATTTCTTCATCCATTGCTGCTTTCCAATTTTCTACATCTGGGGATTTCACTGCTTCATCATAGTTCCTTGGAACTTCTCTCAGCATCATCATCTTGGGTCGCTCAGGTTCATCTAGGTAATGTATCGGCGATTAATGGAAAATCTCATATAGAAATGTGATGTGAAACAAATACTAACAAAGAGATGGTGGGGGTGGCCAGTACTCAGCTCAGTACAGCCGATAGATACACCAAACAGAACAGAAAATTTTTATCCTAGCTTTCGGAACTTTGTTCCTTCATCAGGGAGGAGAGAGGGGAAAAAGGGGAAGAAGGGAAAGTGGATTCAGTTACTCACAACCCAAGTTATGAAGCAACAGGGGAAAGGTAAACAGGGAGGGTAGCAAACATGGAGGCATGGGTGTGAGAGGGAAGCCAAAGATATTCTACTGTAAGTACTGTGCCAGCTTCAAACCAAAGAGGATACATACAGAAGTAAAGAGGTATATAGTATAAAGATAAACACAACTATGTAGGATGAAAAGATGCGTGAATGGCTAAAGAGGAAAGGGGAAGAGGAGAAGACTGAAGAGTAAATGGGAGTGAGTTTGGTTAATGTAGGTTCAGTCCAGGGTGATGGCGGGATGAAAGGATGTGTTGAAGTGCAAGTTCCCATCTCCGCAGTTCCGAGGGATTGGTGTTAGGCGGGAGAAGCCAAATGGCACGCACGCTGTGGCAGGATCCTAGGTCCCTAGAATTATTCTGGAGGGGATGCTCTGCTACAGGGTATTGGATATCTCCTAGGCAGACAGTTCGTCTGTGCCCGTTCATGTGCTCAGCCAGTTTAGTTGTTGTCATACCAATGTAAAAGGATGTGCACTGCAGGCATGTCAGCTGATAAATGACGTGTGTTGTTTCACATGTGGCCCTGCCTTGAATTGTGTATGTTTTACCAGTAGCGGGGCTAGAGCAGGTGGTTGTGTGGGGATGCATGAGGCAGGTCTTGCAGCGGGGTGGGTTACAGGGGTAGGAACCGCTGTGTAGAGAAGGTGGTCTGGGAATATTGTGGGGTTTGGCAAGGATGTTGCAGAGGTTAGGGGGCCGACGAAAGGCAACACTGGGTGGTGTGGAGAGAATATTGTCAAGGGATGATCTCATTTCAGGGCTTGACTTGAGAAAGTCATATCCCTGGCCCAGTAATCTGTTGATGTATTCAAGGCCAGGATAATATTGGGTGACAAGGGTGATGCTTCTGTGTGGTCTGGGGGTAGGAACATTGTTGTTGGACGGGGAGGAATGTATTGCTCGGGAGATCTGTTTGTGGACGAGGTCTGCAGGAAAGTTGCGGGAGAGAAAAGCACTGGTCAGGTTACTGGTGTAATTATTGAGGGATTCGTCACTGGAGCAGATACGTTTGCCACGAATACCGAGGCTGTAGGGAAGGGAGCATTTGATGTGGCATGGATTGCAGCTATCAAAGTGAAAGTACTGTTGTTTGTTTGTGGGTTTGATGTGGACAGAGGTGTGGATGTGAGCTTCAACAAGATGAAGGTCAACATCCAGGAAGGTAGCTTGGGTGATGTTGGGGGTTGTCGGGATGTTCTTCAAGAAGGACTGGGAGGCAACACTGGATGTGAGGAATTCCTGAAATGTCTGCAAGGGATGGTTTTGGGGGAGGGGAGGAGGATCCCTTTGAGAAGGCGGTCGGAACTGTTCTAGACAGGGTTCCACACAGGGTCTAGTATTTGGGGGCTGTGTTTGGGTGGGGAAGTGATATTTCCAGTTGAGGTTCCGGGTGAATGAGAGGAGATCTTTAACCAGGGCAGTGTGGTTGAATATAGGCATGGGGCTAAAGGTTAAGCCATTTGATAGAACAGATGTCTCTGGAGGAGAGAGGGATATGGATGCGAGGTTTAGAACTGAATTGGGACTGGTGATATGTGGCACTTGACTGTGGTTATAGTTGAGATTTGGTCTGTGTGGGGTTTGTACTGGGATTGGGAGATTGAGTAGGGTGGCTAGGCTAGGTTTGTTGGCTATGAGGGGGGGTTTGTTGAAGGTGCTGTTGTGGTTCGTGTTTGTTAGGGACGGGGAGAGGGACCCCACTTCTTGGGTGTTGCACTAGCACTGTGGATAGTTTTTTCAGGTGGCGTGTGGCATGGAACTCAAGTTTACAGTTGGCTTCTAGTGTGATGTTCCTGAGTGTGTTGTCCAAACAGGGGTTAGAGAGGTGGAGGATTTTGAAGAGAGATAGGAGCTGTTGGGAGTGGTGGTTACACGAAGTAGTGTAGAGATTCAGGACAAGTTGGGTAAGGGCTAAGGATTGTAGGTTCTGGAAGTCCAGGAGAGACTGGCGGAAGGAGGGATTGCACCCAGAGATGGGAACTTTTAAGGTAAGTCCTTTAGGGGTAATTCCGAAGGTTAAGCAGGACCAGAGGACCTGGCGGATAAAAGCTCCACAACTGTGGTATTTGACTGTGTGGAGTATGTGGCAGAAGGACTACATCAGCTCTCCAACACCTCAACCTACAAAGCTGTTACCCAGGATACCATTCCCTCCATCCAGACTGACTGCAGAAAATCCTAAAAATCCAAATGGTTCAAATGGCTCTGAGCACTATGGGACTTAACATCTGTGGTCATCAGTCCCCTAGAACTTAGAACTACTTAAACCTAACTAACCTAAGGACACGACACACACCCATGCCCGAGGCAGGATTCGAACCTGCGACCATAGCAGTCGCGCGGTTCCGGACTGCGCGCCTAGAACTGCTAGACCACCGTGGCCGGCCCTAAAAATCCAAGGCCCCTCACAAGGCCTCACAACGGCCTCCATAGACCTACTCACTCCACCTGAGCCACGTACCCCTACCTTCTACCTATTACCCAAAATCCACAAAGAGAACCATCCTGGCCGTCCTATTGTGGCAGGCTTCAAAGCCCCAACAGAACGTATCTCAGCTCTGGTAGACCAGCACCTCCAATGTATCACTCGCAGACTCCCATCCTACATCAAAGACACAAACCACTTCCTAGAACGCCTCAAATCCATTCCCACTCCCCTCCCACCTGAAACCTTTCTTGTCATCATAGATGCTACATCCCTTTACACAAACATCCCACATACCCATGGTCTCTCTGCCCTTGAACACTGCCTCTCCCAACACCCACCCGAAGATCTTCCAAAAACCTCATTCTTTATCACACTTACCAACTTCATCCTCACCCATAATTATTTCACTTTTGAAGGCCAGACCTACAAGCAAATCAGGGGAACGGTCATGGGAACCAGGATGGCTCCATCCTATGCCAACCTCTTCATGGGCCACATGGAAGAGGCTTTCCTGAAGACCCAACAGCTGCTTCCCCTGGCCTGGCATAGGTTTATAGATGACATCTTTGTGGTCTGGACTCATGGTGAAGAAACACTCCTTAGTTTCCTCCATAACCTCAACTCCTTTTCGAATCTGAATTTCACCTGATCCTTCTCCAAAACCCAAGCTACCTTCCTGGATGTTGACCTTCATCTTGTTGAAGCTCACATCCACACCTCTGTCCACATCAAACCCACAAACAAACAACAGTACCTTCACTTTGATAGCTGCCATCCATGCCACATCAAATGCTCCCTTCCCTACAGCCTCGGTATTCGTGGCAAACGTATCTGCTCCAGTGACGAATCCCTCAATAATTACACCAGTAACCTGACCAGTGCTTTTCTCTCCCGCAACTTTCCTGCAGACCTTGTCCACAAACAGATCTCCCGAGCAATACATTCCTCCCCGTCCAACAACAATGTTCCTACCCCCAGACCACACAGAAGCATCACCCTTGTCACCCAATATTATCCTGGCCTTGAATACATCAACAGATTACTGCACCAGGGATATGACTTTCTCAAGTCAAGCCCTGAAATGAGATCATCCCTTGACAATATTCTCCCCACACCACCCAGTGTCGCCCTTCATCAGCCCCCTAACCTCCGTAACATCCTTGTCAAACCCTACAATATTCCCAGACAACCTTCTCTAACCAGCAGTTCCTACCCCTGTAACCGACCCCACCGAAAAACCTGCCCCA
This sequence comes from Schistocerca americana, assembly GCF_021461395.2. NCBI lineage: Eukaryota > Metazoa > Arthropoda > Insecta > Orthoptera > Acrididae > Schistocerca > Schistocerca americana. The sequence continues at coordinate 742,876,110 of NC_060122.1, read as the reverse complement.
TGCATCCCCCAACAACCACCTACTCCAGCCCCGCTACTGGTAAAACCATACACAATTCAAGGCAGGGCCACATGTGAAACAACACATGTCATTTATCAACTGACATGCCTACACTGCACATCCTTTTACATTGGTATGACGACAACTAAACTGGCTGAGCACATGAACGGACACAGACGAACAGTCCGCCTAGGAGATGTCCAATACCCAGTAGCAGAGCATGCCCTCCAGCATAATTCTAGGAACCTAGGCACCTGCTACACCGTGTGTGCCATTTGACTTCTTCCACCCAACACCAGTCCCTCTGAACTGCGGAGATGGGAACTTGCACTTCAACACATCCTTTCATCCCGCCATCCCCCTGGACTGTACCTATGTTAACCAACCTCACTCCCATTTACTCTTCAGTCTTCTCCTCTTTCCCTTTCCTCTTTAGCCATTCACGCATCTTTTCATCCTACATAGTTATGTTTATCTTTATACTATATACCTCTTTCCTTCTGTATGTATCCTCTTTGGTTTGAAGCTGGCACAGTACTTACAGTAGAATATCTTTGGTTTCCCTCTGATATCCATGCCTCCATGTTTGCTACCCTCCCTGTTTACCTTTCCCCCCATTGCTTCATAACCTGGGTTGTGAGTAACAGAATCCACTTTCCCTTCCTCCCTCTTTTTTCCCCTCTCTCCTCCCTGACGAAGGAACAACCTTCTAACTGTTTGTCTGTCACTGAAAACTCGATGACCATCTGCATTTGCAGTCACATCTATATGACCTTGATGATCCAGACTTGTAATATTTTATTTTGATATTTCATCATCATTAGAATCAGATGTTTCTGTATCATTCATAGTTGATATGTCAACTAGTTTGGTAACATCACTCTTCAGTGATTGCTTCAATATTTCATACTTGAATTTTACATCTCGGCTAACAATAACTGAATGCCTATTTGGAAGGTATACACGATAGCCACAGTCATCATAACCAACTATATAACCTTTCAAAGATTTGGCATCAAACTTTCTCCATTTCTGTGCTGGAATACAGACAAAACATTCTGTCCCAAATACTTTTAGATGACTAAACTGACTCTTCCTTCTCTAAAATATTTCTATTGGCATCTTTCCTTTAACCTTTGTTGGCCCAGTTTGGTTCAGAGTATGAGTAGCTGCAAGTACAACTTCTCCCCATAAAGCTTTTGGAATATGCTTTGCTGACTGAAGCCATGAATGTACCATTTCACAAATAATCCTGTTTCTTGCTCAGCAACTCCATTTTGCTGTGGTGTATATGGCACAGTCAACGAATGTCTCAATCCAATTGACTCAGCATATCTTCTCACATCATTATTGTCAAACTCCTTGCCACCATCAGTCCGCAGTTCTTTAATGGTACATTGAGCTTGTGTTTTCACCATCTCAATAAATAGTGGCAACTTCTCCTTTACTCCATCCTTTTTCCGTAAAAGATATGTCACTCTGAAGCTTGAGAAGTCACCTTTAAAAACAAGAAAATATCGATGGCTAGCTAAATCGTTTCCTTCCATTGGACCAGACATCAGCGAAGATTAATTCACCTGGGCTAGTTGACTTGTCAACTCGTGAACCAAAAACTAGCCTATGATGTTTACCTAGCATCAACCTTCACATAATTCATTGTCTAATCTTACATTGATATCATGAGCATTCAAAAATGATTGATTGTTCTGGTGCCCAAATGTTTCAAGCCACTACTGAAGAGTATCAGAAGCTTCCTTTACTACACAGGACTTTCCTTGCTTAATCACTTTCACTGCCAAGCGATAAAGTTCATTCTTGCTTTTAGATAGAGCAATAGCAATTGGAATATTGTCTCTATAAAATGACCATATTTTAGCATCATTTTTGATACTTTGATCAATATCTTTTTCTCCAGCCTTTTTAACAGAAAATAAATTACAAGCACCATACATCTTCAAAATATTGTCTGGTCCACTCTTTTCCATTAAAAGTTTCGACATCAATGCGACCACTCCCAAATCCTTCAATATGCACACTATTTTTAGCACTGTCCATTTTCCGTGGTACATCAAACGGAGTGTATAATACATACCAGTCTTGACAATTTGTAACGTGATGTGTCACGCCACTATGAATATACCACTTGTCACATTCTGATATATCTACATTTGTAGGTAAATTACATACTTTAAACAAAGTTTTTTCTGGAATTTCTCGTGACAATGTTGTCACAGCTGATAACATTGCAGAACCACCACCACCAATAGGACAGTTCCTGGAGATATGACCTTTGCTTTTGCATGTAAAACACACTATGCCGGTTTTGCAGTCTTTCAAAATGTGTCCAATCTTACCACATGAAAAACATTTCCTCACATTGTGGTTGCTTGAATTTTGCAACTTTTTCACATTACCTAATTTAATTTTGCTTCATTGCTACGTAGATACACTTCCTTTGGTTCCTGAAAACATTGCAGCAGCTACATTTGTTTTTTCTCTGTCTCGTATACGCAGCTCATAATTCAAACACCTTTTCTGTAGTTTATGCCATGTTTTGTCAGCTTGTGGTAGATCATGCCAAATTACGTAAATATGAACAAATTCTTTTGGCAGTGTCTGAAGCGTGCACACAAATCAGCTTCATCTATTGATCTATTTAGCATAGGCATCTTTATTTGTACTTCGTCAAATTTTGCTAAATGACCTTGAATACCACCTGACCATTCCCATTTGATATTGTGAAACTTATGTCACAACAAGTTGATATTTTCAGCAGACTGAATATCATACATCTGGTGTAATTTATCCCAAACATCTTTTGCAGTTTCACATGTAGCTACTTGAAATAGCAGTTTTGTTTCTACTGGCAAAACAAGATGTTTCTTCACTTTTGTCCAAGCATTTAATTTCATTAGATAACCTTCAACATTTGTTTCCAGTTTCACAAAAGATCCACATACAACATTGTAAACAGCATCACATTCCAGGACAGCCATCATAAGAATACACCAGGTAGCCCAATTTTCTTCACCATTCTATTTTTCAACTGTTGCTTTTCTTCAGTCATGATGTTTTGCCCTTATTTTCTGTTTACGCTTACAAACACGTCAAATAACTTCGTAAACTGTCTGCAAAAAGGGTGATCGCGTCACACACCGTCTGCTTGAATTAGTCGATTCTGACACAATTAAACATTTCTCAATTATACATCAAATCAATGCTAATTATAACCATGCTCTCCTCTGCTACCATGTTAGGATAAAAATATATATATCCAACCTCTAAATGATTGCACAAAGATTTATTAAAGTACCAGAACTTAACATAAGAACAACAGAAAAACTATATATTATTTTAAAACTTCATGGATCACTAATACAAAGAACAAATACATCAAACATTAACTTTGCATCAAAGATACCTGCACACACATAACAGAAACAAATACAAACTTGTAATATTATTTACAATCCTTTAACACCCTTCATCCAAAATCTAATTATGTCCTTGTAATGCTACTGATCCTGGAATTCCATGTACAATTAAATCTTAAAATATGCATGCATTCATGCACAATTAAAGGAAAAATATGGAATACCAGAATTCCATCTTTTTCTGATACATTTTATTTTTTAAAAAACAATCTAAAACAGTCAGTTTTTCCAAATCCTCCATTGATTGGAGTAGCTCTGCGCATTGAGGAGCAGAGTTGAGTTGAGGTAAATCTGTGGATTCAAGAGGCAAGATGGTTCGAGCTGTAATCTTACCCTCCCACACATTCACTGTCTGAGTATCTTCATTTTTTGAAAAGCTTCGAGAGGTGTAAGATATACAAAATAATAACTTTTTATTTATCTTGATTTTCGTTGTTGTTGTTGTTATTGTTGTTGCTGGCTCAAAAACTTGTTGCATATAGGAGTCATTCTTGCTCCTGAAAATTTTGATTTAACATTGTGGGTTCTTGTTGCACTAAATAAATGATAAAGATTTGCCATTCTTCTATACCACACTAAATTCACAATCTCCATTTTTGTCACAGCACAAATTACATTAGTAGAGACAAGATTAGCATAATACGTGCATTTCCATCTGAGGCATGCCCACCACTACCTACATTCTGCAGTACGCACACAATTCCAAAGAGTTTACAAAGCAAAAGAGTTTACAAAGCAAAAGATTTTACAAAACAAAAGATGAAACATCACTAAAATATATCATTATTTTATAACTGAATCCAGAGATAAATTTAATAACTAGCCTTAGATTGTACAATTGATAACATGAATTTTAAGTATACCAGAAATTTTGTAATTTCAAATATTTTTAAAAGAAGAGTAATTTTAACTGTTAGTACATAATGATTGTAACACATTAATTCCTTTTATAGATTTTAGCCTGAAACATAATACATCATATTCAAACTCATATGTAATTCTTTTAGTGAAACAGCTGAGATAATTTTCAACTATGCAAGAATCGATAGTATAAATGGTATCATTTAACTTTATAAAAAAAGGTAATGTTAGAAGAGGGTGACTTGTTATAATATCCCCCTCACAAAATTTGGAAACAGAGTGTTTACAATATTTTGTTACAGACTATAAGGTTTGCCAAACAGTGTACAAAATGATGCCCAGGATTGCAGATGGATTTATAGAAGTAAGCATCTAGCTTCAATCAATGTTGTACATTCTATTTGAGTATACAAACACGCAGTCGTGATGACCAGGGGTACCCAAAACAGAGCTAAGCATAAGCCTGTTCACAACTCAAGATCCAATCAGATACAACACTGCAACACTCAGGATAAATTCAGGTAAACATAGACATAAATTAGCATTGAATGATGACATGATCCAGTAGCTTGACAACCAAAATCAGAGTACGAAAACAGACACGTATACATCCTATTATATTGTCCATACTGGTAAATGTCGTCCACACTAACCTACACACACAAAGACCTAGAAGATTCATGTACAATTAATAAAAAATAAATAAATAAATAAAAATACTGATTGAAAGTTACATAATGATTGGAGATTCAATCCCCCAATAAAAATAATTGCATTTATGCTGAATAACACTGTCTTTAGCAGTCTTGGTTAACAATTCACAAAAAATCAGACAATACACATGCAAGTCGACAGATGCACGAGTATGTTATCCAGCACCCACAATCTCTTGCAAAATGACTGGTTCAGCAGGGTATTGCCACACAGCAGTGTGCGGAGTGGATCTCCACACATCTTTCAGCTTCCTCCTTAGAGTTATTGTCACACGCTCCAATGGATAGGTAACTTCCTCTCTAGCATTCACATCAAATCCTGAAACATTGTTTTGTGTACTAAATATGTTGTTCAATACATCCTTCGTATCACATGAGGTGTGTTCCCCTTAGTAACTTTTAAAGTCAGTTATATGAGATTTATGTCATGTGAAATTAAAAAGTGTTTGCATATGAAACATCAATAAATAAAGTTAAATGTAAAGAAAAAATGGACTAATAATGTAATCCACACAGATATGCTCAGATAATGAGACCTGGAGGTCAAGGAAGGTAGGATTCAGTTACAATTGTGGACAGGACTGTAATCAGTTACTATTGGTTAGCTTTTCTTTTAATCATACACAATTTATTAAAATCAACAACAAATTAAAATATTGTAATTAATTTAAGAATTGTTTCACAGCTGAAGGCCTTGATGGCAATAAATTAAGAATTGATTAAAGTTGCTGCAACTTACAATTACACTTATTAAACTTACAATAACAGTTATTAAAATATAAAAGACGGCTTGTTGCAATAATAAAATTTCCAAATTAAAATTTGAAGATAAGTAATGACACTCACGGCTGAAGGCTTTAATGGCAATAAATTAAGAATTGTTTTAACTTGTTGCAACTTACAAACTACTGTTATTAAAATATTGAAAACAAATCACCAAGGTCTTAAAGGTTAAGCTAAAATACTATTGCCACATTAGAATAAGCTAAAATACTATTGCCACATTAGAATTTTAAGACAAGTAGTGACAGTCATGGCTGAAGGCCTCTAATGCCAAGAATGGCAATTATTAAAAAAATTTAACAAACATACTGTCACACAGCAAGGCAATAGCAAAAGTTAAATTTAAAAGACAGGCAACTGATCCCCACACAGGTGAGAGAAAATTATAGTAAACTTGGTAGCACAGCCATTTAAACTTGCTGTAGTGCAAAGAATGACAATTATATTTAAAAAATTAAGAAACATACAGTAAAACAGCAAATATAACAACAGGGTTAATTCAAAAGGACAAGCAACTGATCGCCAAACAGGTGAGACAAATGATGGTAACTTGGTAATACAATAATAAAATAATAACACAATAATAAAACACAAGGGATACTCACAGACAGTACTCCAGGACTCAACCTCTGAGTACGTGAGGCCAAAAATATTTTCGTGAGGAACAAGAAAGGCAGCCAAGAGTTGCATTCACTTCACAAGATAGTAACTCAGACTAGTGGCAGTCTAATGAATGGCTAATGATGATCTGCTTAAGCTACCTAATGTCCGATATCATTGCAATGATGGAGCACCGCGCCAAAGCCGGAACCAGCGGTCAGCACTACGTCCTCAGAATGCTGTGTTTAGATTATCCAAAAGGAGAAAGGTGTTGTGTTGGCTGAAGAACCAACACCGTTTTACGAGGAGAGGCCATAATGCACGCATTTTAGCTCATGCACGCTAGCGTGAGGAGGGAAGAACTATACTGACGTGAGGTCTGGAACATGACAAAGAATTAGAATTCAGAAAGCGGACGTAATTAGTTTGATACTTAACTTTAATCCATTAATGATGAATGTCGCTCTTTACGGTACATGATTCACAATATTGTCTGTTCAGAATTCATTCTAATTAATGAATATGGCGCCTTGCTAGGTCGTAGCAAATGGCGTAGCTGAAGGCTATGCTAAACTATCGTCTCTGCAAATGAGAGCGTATGTAGGCAGTGAACCATCACTAGCAAAGTCGGCTGTACACCTGGGGCGAGTGCTATAGAGTCTCTCTAGACTAGACCTGCCGTGTGGCGGCACTCGGTCGTCAATCACTGATAGTGGCGACACGCGGGTCCAACGTATACTAATGGACCGCGGCCGATTTAAAGGCTACCACCTAGCAAGTGTGGTGTCTGGCAGTGATGCCACAAAAGGAAACACCGCTACCAGAGTAGACAAAACACCAACCGACCTACAAATCAAGGCAACTGTTAAAACGAGACACCTTACCAGACAGCAGCAGCAAGGCGAGGAAACGTACACTGCCGTTACATACACTAATCTCAAGGGCAGGTCACTTGGGTGTTAGCGGCCACTAGGCAGGAAAAATACCACTGGTTGAACTTAACAAATAGTAACACATAGAATGTGACAATTAGTAACAAGAAGTCGAGGAAAGCTAATTAGATCTGCCTTCCCTAAGCACTCCACTCACTGCTCTTCGTCTTGGCGACACTGCGAGCAGCAACATAAACCCAAATCACTGGATAATCATGAGACCTCACAATGGTGGAGGTTTCACTGCTAGGATTAAAATCCACTCAACTTAAAGCTTGTTGGATCCAGTTGATGACTAGGTTGTGTACCCTTGCGACCACAGCTCTTCCATCTGGCAGTGTGTGTGTGTGCTGCCAGTGGTCCCAGCGTGTTCTTGCACTCTACTCTTGGCTCCTCTGGTGCTCACAACCAAACTGCCCACTCACACGACCTGGAAGAACGATGACATCAACCCAAATGTAGGGCCACAGTTACAACATATCGATAACACCGCTGCTGCCACTAGTGGACAGGCAATATTTGTGAAACCAAATGGTGCCAGTCAACACAAGGAGAATACAAACAACCGCAACCATGTCAACCAAACGATACAATCTGGCCTCCAACAGAGGACGGAAACCTACAACAGCACCAACGCGAGCAGGGGTGGGGGGTGGGGGGGCATGATGTGGTGTTAGGAGACCCAACTAGCGGCCTAACCAAACTTAATTTGATTAAGGTGGACCCAGTATTGCTTATCAGTTCTTGGCCTAAAATCCATATAATCATACACGGACCCAGAAAATGGTGTGTAAACTTCCCAAGGTTGCCAACACACACACCGCCCTCCTGGGAAAATTACAGACATACACCAGATCTCCCGGCTTACCCCTGAAGGCTCGCCGATTATTGTTATACCTGGCACAATTCCAGTTTTCCTTGACAACCTGAGGGGTGATCTCCACAGGAATTAGGTCTTGAATGCCCCATAAGTTTGAAAGGAAGGAATTAACAGGATAAGCAAACACCAAGGAAACTGGAGTAGCCTTCAAAGCCTCATGGCTGGTGGTATTGAAGGCAAAACTAAGCCAAGGGAGACTACAATCCCACTTACTGGGAGACTTCTGATGAAAGATAATCAGTGCAGATTTAAGGTTACAATTTACCCTTTCCGCAAAGGACCCCTGCGGATAATACAGAGTGGTAGTTACATGCTTAACACCACTTTAAAAATAGAAGGCCTTGAAGGGAGCCAAAAGAAAGGCCGGTGTATTATCATTAATGATTTGCTTAGGAGGTCCAAACACACTAAATATGTTAGTTAAACGCGCAATGGAGGTGGCAGCAGTCACATTACGACTCGGAAGAAACCAGGTAAACCTCAAAAATGCGTCAGTAATGACTAATACATACCAATGGCCTCTTTTGGTGCGAGGTAAGGGCCTCACATAATCAATATAGGGTTTGTCCATGGGGCAAGATTCACGCTCAGAACTAACGAACCCCTGTTGAAGAGTGTTATTCGGTTTGGCCACATGACACAACTGACACCGAGAAACTATTTCTCTAATCTCTCGGTCAATAGACGGCCAAGTCAGATGCTCCTTAATCTTTTGCAATGTCTTATAGGTTCCCAAATGCCCGCCAATCAATCAGTTGTGAAAAGAATGGAAAACCGGGCATATTAGGGTGCTTGGTAGAAAGATCTTAACATCCTTGGTATGTCCCACCCTTTTACACAAAATGCCCTTCCTTATAATGTATTCATCCAAATGCTCACCCGCCGAAAGCCATTTCTTAGCTGGCCCCCAAGTGGGGTCCTGATCCTGATGGTCAGCCATGTCACTAAACAAATGAGGCATACCATCTTAACATGACACAACTAAGACTGCATTCCCTAGTTTCTTGGGTGCCCTCACTAGATGGTTGTTCAGTATACATATGGCTGAGGACATCCGCGAGCACGTTCTCAGTGCCTCTAATGTGCTTAACCTTGAACTGAAATGCTGAAATGCATACCACCCACCTGGCGATATGGCCAGTTTTACACGGCCTGACTAGCACCCACAGGGTGTCTACGTGGACAAGAAAAAAAAATTCCTGGATTTTCCCCAGATTTCCCGGTTAAAAACACAATTCTCCAGGATGAAATTATGTATAAAGCGGGTGAAAATACATCCTTGTTAAGTAACAGTTTGCTTTCCCTCGGAGCTGTAAAACCTATCACTCCTTTGAATCGTAAAGGTCTTATACCGGTGGAGGACGTCCCAGCACTTTAGGAAACGAAATCCAGGAAAAACAATGTGTTTGGAAATTTGTTTGATGCAAGACAATATGCACAGAGTTTATTTTCGTATTACGAAAGTATATACACAAATTCCACAAATTACAGCACAGCAGCTTCCGAAACTCTAAAAAAGAGACTGCGTTGGGTGATGCACTTTTGTCAGCCAGTCATAGCTCATGTCACGTGATCTCGCTAGTGAATGACGGCAGTTATTCAGAGCACGAGGCCTGCGAGAAAGACAGGCTGCGGCACGTACATTACGAAGGTAGGCCGAGCTCACTCAAATCAGCCAAGTGCGTTTCTACAGCAGTTAACTCGTAAGTAGATGTGTATGTACGAACGAAAATTGCATCGTCTATTGGCATCCACTGTTCTCAGTCCTACAATGATAGGAAGTCCGTAGGCCTACTAACAGGTTCTAATTTGGCAATTAAAATCGTGCCAAAATGATTATCAGTTGCGTAGAAAAGTCGAGGTGTTCTGGCATGAAAAGACTTGTGACATTACTCAGTAACACATTATGCACATTTTTTTGAAGGTCAATTACACTTTTTGCCATCGATCGCATAATTTTTTATCTATGTAAGAACAACATTAAATGTGAAAACTAATTTGAAGCTCGGTCTTTTTTTAGCGTGTGCTACACGTTAAGTCATATCAAATACAAATGTGCCGGTAAAATTTTAAATAGTGGCATAAATTACTTATCTTCTGGGCCCGACATTTTTCAAATGGCTGATCCTCAAAGTGTTACGTTTTGAATGAGAGTTGTAATGCCCTGTGATTTAAGAAATTCACTGCACATTCTCACACGTAACATAAATCATCTTGCGTGGAAATTTCCTTTGAAAGTAACGCATCTCGAGTCACTATTTGTGATATTTACTGGTGATCTTTTAGAAATGTAAACAATTGTGGCGTCACGCACATTGAATGCACGTTAGTTGTTACGGACGTACTGCATAATCTTCAACCTAAAGCCTTTGACACTTTATGGTGTTGGCAAACTGGTCTGTGCATTGTGTAAATTACCCATTTTCTACGCAACTAAACTTTTATTTTGGTGTTATTCCCTGATTTATGTTTCATTGCTGCAGTATTATTCAGCAGTAGTGGACTAAAGCTCTTTGTCAGAGTATCAGATCTTACATGTCCAACCTACAAAACTTTAACTGAAATCTAAAACAATGAAAAATCCCGGAATTCTAAGAAATTCCTGGGTTTTTCCCGGATTTGTCTCGGATGAAAAAATTCCTGGGTTTTTCCCAGATCTCCCGGGCCGTATACACCCTGACCCAGCTTAAGACTTGATTGCTGGTCTCTAGCTGAAATACTCTATGTTCAAGATAAAACTGGTACTTATCCATTGTGAGCAAGATGGCCGATCCCTCACATTCGTAAACAGAATATTTAAGCTCGGCACTGGTTAACCAACGAGACGCTTATGCTAATGGCTGCCTTTGACCTTCAAACTCCTGGAGGAGGACTGCCGAAATTCCTGCATTCGATGTGTCGGTTTGGACAATGAATTTCTTATTAAAATCAGGCGCTCCGAGAACAGGATTGGCTATGGCCGCCTTAATATGCTCAAACGCAGCCTCTTGAGCAGGTCCCCACTCAAAACCCCCTTTCAGCGCAGTTCATTTAGAGGAGCCAACAACTTAGCAAAATTAGGAAGAAAACGCCTAAAATAATGCGCCATCCCTATGAACTTGGCAATCCCTCGCTTATCAATGGGTGGTGGAAGGGCTCTCAAAGCCTTAGTCCGCTCCTGATCGATCCAAATACTCTTGCCTGATACTAGGTGACCTACGAAGGATACCTGCTGTCTGGCTAATGTCACCTTATTGGGTTTAACAGTGAAACCGGCCTCCTGAAACCTAGCAAAAACTTACTGGATATGTTCCAAATGCTCTTGAAAAGAACAACTATAAATTACCAAGTCATCCAGGTAATTGTAAACACAGATTAATTTCAAGTCTTCAAGAATATTATCCAGGAAATGAGTGAGGACGGCTGTGCCAGTAGCCAAACCAAAGGGAACCCTATTAAATTCAAACAGATTCCAGTCAGTACAAAATGCTGTAACATGTTTACATTCTTCGGCTAAGGGAATCTGATAATAGGCTTGATTCAGGCCAAGCACAGTAAACCAATTAGCCCCAGCAAACCAAGTAAAGGAGTTATGAAGATCAGGTAAAGGGACTGATTCAAGGGCAACCTTCTTATTTAGGCGACAGTAGTCAACAACAGGCCGAAAGTCCCGCCCCTGATCCTTAAGAACGAGGAATACAGGCAGAGCATAAGCGTTTGTAGAAGGCCTAATAATTCCCTGCTCAAGCATTTTGGAGATCTTTTCCTTAGTACCTTCATCTTAGGCGGTGAGAGGCAATATGGGGACTGCCTGATGGGAATATGGTCAGACAGATGAATATGGTAGTCAAGAACATTAGTAACCCCGATTCTATCGCAGAGAAGCTCTGGGAATCTCTCTAACAAATCCCTTAGTTCAGAGGCCTGCTGGGAAGAAAGATGGGTGAGATCAAACTCACTAACCTTAGCATCAACTGCCAGCATTACCACATCTCAATCCACCTTACATTTAGTAAACTCACAGAAGCCAAATTTCTGACGAGAAGCGAACTTAAAGAAAAATTGTGTACCCTGAATAATTCAAGACAAGACCAGTTTTACTGATAAAATCACATCCGAAAATCAAATCGACCGGCAGCTCATTAACCAAGGACAAAGAGAAGGGCCACAAGAAATCACCAACCAAGATACTTTCTCGGACCCAACCATGCAGAAGCAAAACCTGACCGTTGGCAACCCGATATCTCTGCATCAAAGAAGGGGTCGGCCTAAGTACTGCAAGATGACCAGATTCAAGAAACTATTCCAAGCTCAAGAATGAAAAGGAGCTACCAGAATCCAAAAGGGCACAAACAGGTTCACCACCTACTCAAGAACAAATATAAGGCAGTGAGAGTGATGACCAAGCAATGACATGGGCACACCAGGTTTTAAAGCCTTGGCCCTGGGGTCGCTGCCCAGCCAGACGTCATTTATTGACTCTGGGTGTCCACGGCCGAGTGCAAGTACAAACTAAATGGCCTGTTTGACCACACCTAAAACAACGCCACAATTCCCCTTTAGCAGACTCAGCTGATGTTGGTAGTCCAGAGTTGCCCTCAGCGACGCCCGCGGGCTGAACCTTAACTTTATGGTATCTATCATCCAAGAGTGGTAACACAGGTACCGCTACAACAGCGGCACGCAGTTCCTCCCACAGAGAGGAATGACCACGAAAAATAAATTGTAACTTATCCACCTCTTCCATTCCTCTCAGGACAATTGAAACTAACTCCAGTGCTGGCAAATCAACTAACAAGGCCAAGCAGGCCATCTTAACTCTTTCCATGTATTGATGTAACTCCTCTTTATCTTGCTGGATCTGCCAAATATAGCAACACTCAAGTTGTTTGCGAAATCCCGTGGTCAGTCTTTCCCTAATATAAGCTCCCTCAACTGCTGCAAGGATAACCCTCCTGCCATGGCCCTGGATACCAGTGTCCTCAATTCGCCTCTAATTAAAGGATACAATAGAGACAAAACTACTTGATGGGAAACACCAAACGCATCAGCCTGTTACTCAAAGCAAACCAGCAACCATAACAAGCTTTCAGTTTGCTCGAGTCGGTCTATAACTAATTCTGCGATGTCTCAAAACAGATGCACCAGGGGATTACGTAATTTAGCAAATACCCATCAAACCTCTCGGAAGACATAAGGGTGTTATTCCCGGGCTCGCTAGTGCACCATCCGGAAGATAGCAAATCCTGCTCCCCTGTCCTCTTCCTGTCTAGCTCTAAACATGTGAACTTAAACTGCAATTTATTAACCAAGGACTCCAACACAGTGGTTCATTCCTTATGACGATCCTCTACCTTTAATCCCCTTAAATCAGATACCCGGATGGTTAAATGTATCAGCCGTGTCCACAACCTGTCTAACTGACTGCCACTGGGTTGAGTGCCCTCTAGAAACCGATGTTGTCCTCAAGACTCCTAACAGTTTTAAACAAAACCTCAATGGCTGCCTTGTCTCATCCAAAACATCCGGCATGACGTCAATTGGCTGAAGCATGGTAGCACGCAAGGGGGCTGCTAAGTCCAGAACACTACCCTCAATAGGCTGGCATCTTATTGCCAGCTCATGAGTGAGGTGGTCCTTCCTCAATAGGCTGATCCCAGGGCACTGCCTGACGCCATTACAGAATTGATCGCCTAAAACAGAACAGAATCACAAAGACAAAAATCGTTAACAAATCAAACCAACAGTAACTGAAATGGCAAAATTACAGTCACAACCAAGCTCTGCTACCATTTGAGACCTGGTGGTCAAGGAAGGCAGGATTCAGTTACGATTGTGGACGGGGCCGTAATCAGTTACTATTGGTTGGCTTTTCTTTTAATCACACACAATTTATTTAAAATCAACAACAAATTAAAATAATGGCAATAATTTAAGAACTGATTCATGGTTGAAAGCCTTAATGGCAATAAATTAAGCATTGATTAAACTTACTGCAACTTACAATAACAGTTATTAAAATATAAAAGACGGCTTGTTGCAATAATACAATTGCCAAATTAAAATTTTAAGACAAGTAACGACACTCACGGCTGAAGACCTTAATGGCAATAAATTAAGAACTGTTTTAACTTGTTGCAAATTACAAACTACTGTTATTAAAATATTGAAAACAAGTCACCAAGGCCTTAAAGGTTAACTGCTAAAACAAAATTGCCACATTAGAATTTTAAGACAAGTAGCGACAGTCATGGCTGAAGGCCTTTAACGCCAAGAATGGCAATTATTAAAAAAATTAACAAACATACGGTCAAACAACAAGGCAAGAGCAAAAGTTAATTTAAAAGACAGGCAACTGACCACCAAACAGGTGAGACACAATTATAGTAAACTTGGTAGCACAACTGTTGAAACTTGCTGTAACGCCAGGAATGGCAATTATATTAAAAAATTTAGAAACATACTGTAAAACAGAAAAAAAACAAGGTTAATTCAAAAGGACAAGCAACTGATCACCAAACAGGTAAGACAAATGATGGTAATTTGGTAATACAATAATAAAATAATAACACAATAATAAAACACAAGGGCTACTCACAGACAGTGCTCCAGGACTTGACCTCTGAGTAAGTGATGCCGAAAACACTTTCGTGAGCCATGAGAAAAGCAGCCAAGAGTTGCATTCACTTCGCAAGATGGTAACTCACACTAGTGGCAGTCTAATGAATGACTAATGATAATCTGCTGAAGCTGCCTAACGTCCGATAACCAATGCAATGATGGAGCACCATCCCAAAGCCGGAACCAGTGGTCAGCACTGTGTCCTCAGAATGCTGTGTTTAGAGCATCCAAAACGAGAAAGGAACCACCATTATCAGAGTAGAAGAAACGCCAACCGACCTAAAAATCAAGGAAACTGTCAAAACGACACCCCTACCTTACAGCAGCGGCAAGGCGAGGAAACGTACACTGCTGTTACATATACTAACCTCAAGGGCAGGTCACTGGGGCGTTAGTGGCCACTAGGCAGGAAAAACACCACTGGTTGCACTTAACAACTAGTAACACATAGAATGCAGCAGTTAGTAACAAGAAGTCAAGGAAAGCTAATTAGATCTGCCTTCCCCAAGTACTCCACTCACTGCTCTTCATCTTGGTGACACTGCGAGCAGCAACATGAACCCAAATCACTGGAGAATCGCGAGATCTCACAGTGGTGGAGGTTTCACCGCTAGGATTAAAATCCACTCAACATAAAGCTTGTTGGATCCAGTTGACGACTAGGTCGTGCACCCTCTCGACCACGGCTCTTCCATCTGGCAGTGCATGTGTGCTGCCAGCGGTCCCAGCGTGTTCTTGCACTCTCCTCTTGGCTCCTATGGTGTTCACAACCAAACTGCCCACTCACACAACCTGGAAGAACAATGAAATCACGCCAAACGTAGGGCCACAGTTACTACATATCGATAACACCACTGCTGCCACTAGCGGACAGGCAATATTTGCGAAAACAAGTGGCGCCAGTCAACACAAGAAGAATACAAACAACCGCAATCATGTCAACCAAACGATACAGTCTGGCCTCCAACAGAGGACGGAAACCTACAACAGCACCAACATGAGCCACAGCACGGCTCAGATAATATTCCTAATTTTGGCAGTACAAATTACGAATATTGTCCTATTTCAAAATTGTAAAAAGCTCTACGCATTTAGTCTCGTGGCATCTATATATTAAATTGGAAAGCACAAATCTATTACAGAACATAATTATATAGTGTATCGTAGATTTTAACCCAGTCAATAGATAAGAGAAAACTTTAAAAATCACATCTTACATATTAAATTCCAGAAAACAAAACACAGTTATCTAGTCTTATGGATATACAGATAGATTTAAACTCAGTCAATGGATAAAATAGAACTCTAGAAATCACATCATCGTACATACTAAATTCATGACAATGGAAAAAAGGACAAAAAAAAAAGATACTTATGGATCATGTCTCTATGCTTTCAGTTCAGTGATATTGCATAATCCAAACTATTTCTTAGATTCTTAATACACAAGTCTGTATGCATTAGATTTTCAAGAACTTCAAATGGTCCAATATTGCCACATAGAGAAAGGTGTAAGTAGATGAATGATGAACACTAACTTCACTTAACGAAGGTTTATTCAGCACTTGCACATACAAGAGCGCATAGCGAACTGCCTCTGACCAGAACACATATGGTATATATACAGCTACGGAACATTCCAGTACAATTATTCTTGCCATTTGTGGATACTTCTAGAATGTACTCGAACCGAATATAGAAATTAAAATTTTTCAGTTCAGGTGAGTATTGGACTCACGACCCTCCATGCAATAATCTAGTATCATGACCACTACACTATGGCAACTGTGCTACTTGGCTTCTTCTGCGACATTGCTCCCTCCTTAAGAGAACAGCATCTTGGTGTTATGTCCTCCTAGTCCGGGAATGAGCCATCAGTCCTGCATACTCCGACTCCCTATGACTGATGTTCGCCCTGGGATCTTCTTAGAACTTCCCTTGCCACTGCATTCTTCGAACCTCCCACTTGTTGCCTGTCACTGGAGCTTCGAATTTACCGTGAGTTGCAGGATCCTTATAGGGCTTCATTCAAAGGACGTGGACCATATCTCTGATCTATTGTCGTCTTGTGTCGGGGTTGAAATCTTCAACTTCATAAATAACATCAGACAACTGTCTTACAACCTTATAAGGTCCAAAGTAGTGCCTGAGGAGCTTCTCAGAGAGACCAACCTTCCGAACAGGAGTGAAGAACCAGACAAGGTCACCAGGCTGGTAGACAACAGGGTGGTGGCTCACGTCATACCTTCGTTGAGCCTGCAGCATGTGGAGTTGAGCAAACTGCCAAGCTTCCTCAGCTCTGGTTAACACCTGGCCAATGTAGTCATCGTCCACCTCATCAGGATGTAATGGAAACACACTGTTCATCATTGTCGTCGCCTCACACGCATGCACCAGGAAAAATGTCATAAATCCTGTGGCGTCTTGACTGGTGGTGTTGTAGGCAAACGTCACGAAAGGTAGTACCTCATCCCGGTTGCTCTACTCAACATACAGACCAAGTACCGGGTCAGTCATCAGAGCTTTTCACAGCACATTGAAAGAATCTTGTTGAGCACCATCCCAGATAAATTTAGCATTGGATTTTAGCAACTCTTGGAATGGCCTGGCTTTGATACAAAAGTCTTTGATAAAATGACGGTAGTAAGAACACAATCCAAAGAAGCTTCTTACGTCTCTGATACTTTTAGGAATAGGAAATTCCGTCACAGCTTTCACCTTTTCTGGGTCTGCCCGCACACCTTTGTTTGACACAAGCTGCCCAAGTATTTTGATTTCTTTTGCTCCAAAGAGACAATTTCTCAGATTAAGTTTCAGCGTGCCTTGTTGGAGACACTTAATAATGGCCCTCAGTCTTTTTATGTGTTTATCAAATATCTCTGAGAACAGTATAATGTAATCTAAATAACAAAGACACATTGTCCACTTCAGGTACCTTAGAAGACTATCCATCATTCATTAAAAATTTGCTGGTGCATTACACAAACCAAACGGCATTACCTTAAACTCATACATGCCCTTAGGGTTAATGAATGAAATTTTCTCATGATCAGCCTCATCTACTTCGATTTGCCAGTATCCCGAGTACATGTCCATGGTTGAGAAAAATTTAGCCCCCTTCAGACAATCTAGTGTATCGTCAATTCATGGAAGAGGGTAAATGTCCTTTTTAGTTATCTTATTAAGCTTCCTGTAATCAACACAAAAGTGCCAAGTGCCAACTGCCATCCTTCTTCCTGACGAGAACCACTGGTGATGACCACGGACTCTGAGAAGGCTGAATGATTTCATTCTTCATCATTTTCTCTGCCTCGCCGCGAATTATTCGACATTCCATTGCTCTCTGGTTTATTGGTTGATGGTCTCCAGTGCTAATCCGGTACTTCACCATCGATTTGTCTAATTTGCTCTTCACCTGTGGATTGAAGCATTCAGAGAACTCTTGAAGAATGGCAAGTAACTTCTTCTGTTGTTCATTAGTGAGATCTGTTGATAGTCGAGTTAGAAGGTTTTGTCTTGTAGTGGTAGTGCTAATTTTGCCCACAGACTCGGCATGGGAAGTTTCTATGATGCTCAGCGGCTCTGCAATTAATGGCTCAGAGTTTGCTATGCACATGTGTCTTGGAAGGATCTGCAGTTCTTGGCGACAGTTAACTATCCACAATTCACTGAATCTGTTCCTAAATGAGATGACAGAGGTTGGGATGAGCAAGTTATTCTTCAGTGGTATGCTTCTCTTACATTCCACACCAAGATCCATGGGTTGGTGCATGGCATGACACATGACAGCTACCTTTCTAGCACTGACTGCAGGAATGATCACTTCATCCAGCACACATAGTCTCCACACACTCGGATGCACATCTTCCTGTCCGCAGTATCTCATCTCGTCTAGCATAACTCATCTCGTCTAGCATAATCTTCAAGCAACCACAATCTATAATTGCTTGAGAAGCTTTCAAAAAGTCCCATCCGAGAATGACATGACTACACTCTTGTAAGAAGAATTCTAAGGTCACTTATACCCACACAAATTACACATGTTCCTGTAGGTTTTACATATTTCCAGTTAGCCACCTTCAGCAGAGATGTTTTGTTGTCGACGAATATGGTTTCCTGCACTTGGTGATGGTTTGTTGTTGTTGTTGTTGTCTTCAGTCCTGAGACTGGTTTGATGCAGCTCTCCATGCTACTCTATCCCGTGCAAGCTTCTTCATCTCCCAGTACTTACTGCAACCTACATCCTTCTGAATCTGCTTAGTGTATTCATCTCTTGGTCTCCCTCTACGATTTTTACCCTCCACGCTGCCCTCCAATGCTAAATTTGTGATCCCTTGATGCCTCAAAACATGTCCTACCAACCGGTCCCTTCTTCTTGTCAAGTTTTGCCACAAACTCCTCTTCTCCCCAATTCTATTCAATACCTCCTCATTAGTTATGTGATCTACCCATCTAATCTTCAGCATTCTTCTGTACACCACATTTCGAAAGCTTCTATTCTCTTCTTGTCCAAACTATTTATCATCCATGTTTCACTTCCATACATGGCTACACTCCATACAAATACTTTCAGAAACGACTTCCTGACACTTAAATCTATACTCGATGTTAACAAATTTCTCTTCTTCAGAAACGCTTTCCTTGCCATTGCCAGTCTACATTTTATATCTTCTCTACTTCGACCATCATCAGTTATTTTGCTCCCCGAGTAGCAAAACTCCTTTACTACTTTAAGTGTCTTATTTCCTAATCTAATTCCCTCAGCATCACCTGACTTAATTCGACTACATTCCTCAAGTACATCACCCTTGTGTAGACCCTCTATATACTCCTTCCACCTTTCTGCTTTCCCTTCTTTGCTTGGAACTGGGTTTCCATCTGAGCTCTTGATATTCATACAAGTGGCTCTCTTTTATCCAAAGGTCTCTTTAATTTTCCTGTAGGCAGTATCTATCTTACCCCTAGTGAGATAAGCCTCTACATCCTTAAATTTGTCCTCTAGCCATGCACTTCCTGTCGATCTCATTTTTGAGACTATTTATTCCTTTTTGCCTGCTTCATTTATTGCATTTTTATATTTTCTCCTTTCATCAATTAAATTCAATATTTCTTCTGTTACCCAAGGATTTCTACTAGCCCTCGTCTTTTTACCTACTTGATCCTCTGCTGCCTTCACTACTTCATCCTTCAGAGCTACCCATTCTTCTTCTACTGTATTTCTTTCCCCTCATTCTTGTCAATTGTTCCCTTATGCTCTCCCTGAAACTTTCTACAACCTCTGGTTTAGTCAGTTTATCCAGGTCCCATCTCCTTAATTCCCACCTTTTTGCAGTTTCTTCAGTTTTAATCCACAGTTCATAACCAACAGATTGTGGTCAGAGTCCACATCTGCCCCTGGAAATGTCTTACAATTTAAAACTTGGTTCCTAAATCTCTGTCTTACCATTATATAATCTATCTGATACCTTTTAGTATCTCCGGGATTCTTCCATGTATACAACCTTCTTTTATGATTTTTGAACCAAGTCTTAGCTAAGATTAAGTTATGCTCTGTGCAAAATTCTACCAGACGGCTTCCTCTTTCATTTCTCTCCCCCAATCCATATTCACCCACTATGTTTCCTTCTCTCCCTTTTCCTACTCTCGAATTCCAGTCACCCTTGACTATTAAATTTTCGTCTCCCTTCACTACCTGAATAATTTCTTTTATCCCATCATACATTTCATCCATTTCTTCATCATCTGCAGAGCTAGTTGGCATATAAACTTGTACTACTGTAGTAGGCATGGGCTTCATGTCTATCTTGGCCACAATAATGCATTCACTATGCTGTTGGTAATAGCTTACCCGCACTCCTATTTTTTTATTCATTATTAAACCTACTCCTGCATTACCCCTATTTGATTTTGTATTTATAACCCTGTATTCACCTGACCAAAAGTCTTGTTCCTCCTGCCACCGAACTTCACTAATTCCCACTATATCTATCTTCAACCTATCCATTTCCCTTTTTAAATTTTCTAACCTACCTGCCCGATTAAGGGATCTGACATTCCACACTCCGATCCGTAGAACGCCAGTTTTCTTTCTCCTGATAACGACGTCCTCCTGAGTAGTCCCCGCCAGGAGATTCGAATAGGGGACTATTTTACCTCCGGAATATTTTACCCAAGAGGACGCCATCATCATTTAACCATACAGTAAAGCTGCATGCCCTCCGGAGAAATTACAGCTGTAGTTTCCCCTTGATTTCAGCCGTTCGCAGTACCAGCACAGCAAGGCCGTTTTGTTTAGTGTTGCAAGGCCAGATCAGTCAATCATCCAGACTGTTGCCCCTGCAACTACTGAAAAGGCTGCTGCCCCTCTTCAGGAATCACACGTTTGTCTGGCCTCTCAACAGATACCCCTCCGTTGTGGATGCACCTACGGTACTGCCATCTGTATCGCTGAGGCACACAAGCCTCCCCACCAACGGCAAGGTCCATGGTTCATGGGGGTGGTTGGTGACGGTACTTCTCCAAAATGACTGAATATGATGCTCCAGAGTCCACAAGAGCTTGGGCTGGTCGGCCACCCATGAGGATATCGATGTAGTTTCCTATCGTTTTTGTAGTGATCGACAGCAGAGGATTTTTCTCTTCGGCGACCTCACCTCCAAGGAAGGTCGCACCCTTTAGTATTTCAGGTTGTGGCGGCTAGGTGATCAGCTGGAGCTTCCAAACAGTGATAGAGATCTTGATCGACGTGTTGGCAAGGAAGGTCGCACCCTTTAGTATTCCAGGTTGTGGCGGCTAGGTGATCAGCTGGAGCTTCCAAACAGTGATGGAGACCTTGATCAACGTGTTGGGGAGCGTCCTCTCCAGTGGCTAGCTTGCAGCGGTGGTGACCTACGTAGTCATCCACAGTGGAAACATATTGGTTGGTTATTCATGGTCCCCAGACATCAGTCTTCCTTGGTGCCCAAACAGGTTCCTCATTCAGTATTGTAGGAATGTAACTTCACCTGGGTCTCGACTATTTTACAGTTTTAAAGGGAAATGAAGGACGAGAGATTGGGTTCAATGTCTGTTCCAATTCCTTCCTTATGACCTCTTGAAGCGTCTTGGTTTTTTGCTCAGTATGCAGTCCAAGTGTCTTCTGAACTTCCTCTCTCACTATCTGACGAAGAACACTTGTGGAATCAGTTTCTTCCTCCATCACAGACATCAATACGCCGTTTGGAAGCCGTTCAAACTTCTTGCATATAATTCTTTTTTGATGCATTGTCTTGGTATACTGGTACCATTTTATGAAGTCGTCTGCTGTCGAAACCTCTTTCAGGAGTAGGGCTTGATACATGTCCTGAGCAGCACCCTTTATGAGATGTGCAACCTTATCTTCCTCCTACATTCAAGGATCCAGTATTTTACACAGCTCCAAGATGTCTTGAATGTAGGATGCTGCCGTTTCTCCTGGACGCTGTGCCCTGCACTTTAATTTATCTTCAGCCTTGCACTTCTGTCATTGTGTGTCGCCGAAATATTTGCGCAGTTCTGCCTGGAATACTTCCCAGCTTGTGAACTTCTACTTGTTGTTCTCATACCATTGCTCGGCAGTGCCCTCCAAGTAGGAAAATACGTTAGCCAAACACACAGTGTCATCCCATTTGTTAAATCTGGCTATACACTCATATACCTTCAGCCACTTGTTTGGGTATTGGCCATCATTACCAGAGAAGCTGGAAGGATGTCTCACGTGGTGGCACACAGTTGCTGTCACTGTGACGTCCTCTTCTTCTTCTATCTCCAATAGATTGCGATCTGTTGAATATGGCTCGAACTTGGGTTTCTCGCCATGTAAACAGCGGCTCTGTCGTGGCCTGATGGGAGCCACCATGCCGTTGATAATGTGCAGTATCACAAGTTCCAATACCCAGCGCCTCCACCAGAATAATGTTTTGTGGAAGAAAGTGTAAGTAGATGAATGACGAACACTAACTTCACTTAACGAAAGTTTATTCAGCACTTGCACATACAAAACCACGGAGGGAACTGCCTCTGACCAGAACACATGTGGTATATATACAGCTACAGAACATTCCAGTATAATGATTCTTGCCATTTGTGGATATTTCTAGAATGTACTCAAACCAAATATACAAATTAAAATTTTTCAGTTCTGTTTGAACTCACAACCCTCCATGCAACAATCCAGTATCATAACCACTACACTATGGTGACTGCACTACTTGGCTTCTTCTGCGACTATATAAATATCGAAAAATTTCTTTATTTCAGGTGTCAACACTTTAGATTTCTCTTTTACTTTTACCAACACAAGATCTCCTACTTCAAACTTAGAAAATATACCTTTACCATCATGTCTCTTCTCTCTCCTATCCCCCTGTTTTTTCATCATATCCCTAACACATTCTTCCCTCTCTTGTGGAGACAGAATTTTAAATGGTGGAAACTCAATGTTTTCAGAAATTAAGTTAGCTGGTCTGTGATTAAACATGATTTCCAATGGGGAAAAACCTGTTGAAGAATGTTGTAATCTGTTCATAATATCCTCAAAGTCAATGACATAATCTATCCAACTGGTATGATTCTTACTTCAATATGTTCTAAACAGTCTTCCAACCTCTCTCATATATCTTTCTGCAAGGTTACTTGAAGGATGGTACACCGAAGTTAGAATATGCCTTATTTTTGCATGGTCAACAAAATCTTTCCAAGCTGTTGATGTAAATTAAGAACCAGTATCAGATAAAATTGTTTTGAGGATAGCCAAGTGATGAAAATATGTGTTTTCAAACTTAGAGATGATTTGCTTACTGGTAGCTTTCTTGAGAGGAAACAACTTTATGAACTTTGTTAAGTTGTGCTGGGCCCCTTAACAAACTTTGTACAAAAAGGGTTGTTTTCCACTGAGACGATAGTCATCGGGCATCCTCTTAGGCAATTAAAAAGGCCCTCAGTAATCTCCCTAGCTTGGCTATTCTTGATTTTGGGCGCCTGTTTGTTGTCCAAAAGGGTGCTTCTGCTTGTGGAATAGTGGCTGTTCTTCTGCAAGAACAAAATGGGAGTGACATCCCATAGCTTATGCTTCTAGGAAGTTGTTACACGCAGAAACTAAATATTCCAATTAAGAATGGGAAACATTGGCAATTGAGAAATTTAAGTTTTATCTTGAGCATAGGAATTTTCTTCTAGAAATGAATAACCAGGCCCTAAGTTGGATTCTGAGACATCCCCAGAAGACTGAGTGAATAGCACATTGGGCAATTCAGATTTCCGCCTTCTGTTTTAAGGCCAGGCATATTAAGAGTCCGGACAGTTAGGTGGCCTTAAGCTGAGTGGTCATCAGGATCAGAGGCGGGGGGGCTTCTGAGGACTGGGCAATGGAGATGTTGACGGAGATCCTGAACTCTTTATTAATTTGAGAGGGAAGCAATATCTTGACCAACAATTACTGGGATTAAACGGAGGTTGTTATAAGGGGAACAGGTCTCTGGTTATAGCCTGCACATAGGACTGCTTTGTTATAGTTGTTGCAGCAAGAGCAAAACTAAGATCAGTTTGTCCATGAAACTTGTCAGTCCTGTATTCCATTACTTTCATGATACTGTGGTGGGTAGCCACTTGGGTATTCATAAAACTATTCCTAAGGTTCAGGAGCATGTTACTTGGCCTACCATTTGCAAAGATATTTGGAGATTAGTGGGAGTTTGAAAGCTGCAAGAGTGCTAAACCCAGTACTCACTAGCATAAAGGCCTTCTCCAGTTGACAAGGAGGATTGTCCTGTGGAGAAACTTTTTATTGATTACTTAGGACCCATTTGTCATACTTGTGCCGGGAACGGGTATGTCCTGGTGGTTGTCGATACCATCTCCTGTTTGCTAGTTGATTCTGAGCAGTAGGTTTACAGGGCCTTTGGCCATCGAAGTAATTTTTTCCGCCTTTGGACCACCTAGGTCTCTTGTGAAAGATAATGCTTTGCCTTTCATTTCCAAAGTGTTTAAAAGGTTTAGTTTTGAGAACGCTGTTAACGTATCACCACCTCTCCATACCATCTGCAACCCTCCTTTGTGGAGCAAGTTAACCGTAATTTAAAGGCACCACTGATCATTTTTGATGGTAGGTCTCAAAGGAAGTGGGATCTTTTGATACCCTGACTCAATTTGGCATTCAATATGTTCCAACATGAGACTCTTAAGGCCTTCCCAGTTTCCCTTATATTTGTTTATCAGGTGAATTCCCAATTAGCTAACTTACGGTCTATTAATGACCTTCTTCTGGAGCAGGTTAGTCCGGAAATTATTGAGTGGAATTAGAGGAGGGTGAAACACAACATCCAGCACTCCCATCAGAAGTTAGTAAGGCTTTACAATTGCGGTCAAAGGAGTTTAAAGTTACAGTAGGGGAATGAGTTTTTGTGTAGAACCCCAACATCGCCTTAAAAGGGGAGGTAGATTATGCTAGTAAATTGGCTCTGCAGTTCCTCAGTCCTTGTAGATCATGCAGAAATTAAGTCTTGTTAATCTTCTTTTGCAGAATTTCTGCACACACAGTGTGTTGTGGGCTCATGTGAGCCAAGTCAAGGAGAATAGTCAATTTTATCAAAAGGCAAAAAAGGAGAAAGCACTCCACTCCCCCTTTTTCCAGTATTAGTTGGGGGAGGTTGAGTCTTGTGGTTTCTTTTTCTTTTACAAATTGCCTGCCTTGTCTGTACGAGTTTGCAGCCATGTATACAGGGTGTTAAAAAAAAGGTACGGCCAAACTTTTGGGAAACATTCCTCACACACAAAGAAAGAAAATATGTTATGTGGACATGTGTCCGGAAACTATGGAAAAGAAAAATCGCTACCTCGTCGCCAATTGTAACAGCTTCAAGTTGAAGAAATATATTTCAAGGAAGACACAATACATGAAAGTCACAGATCAAGTAAACAAAGTAAGACGTGTGTACACTTTAACAGTCAAATCATAACTGAGTCCAAGTCTAGCGGCCACTGGCTGGCTGGCCGCTTAGGTGGCGCTGCTGCTGCATGGCTGGCAGACAGCGCCGCATGTAGAGGACACGCATAACTGCGCGGCAGCTCTTTGAAAGATCAGTGAGTCACAACAGTTTTAACCCCTTTGAATTTTTTGCACAGGTCTTTATGGAGGAGGCCTGTAGATTGCTAACGTCCACAGGTGTTGTTTGACTGGCCGTAAAGTCTCAAGGAGGAGGCTTCCAGTACGGACGGAAGTGTCCCTGATGATAACAGGTTGAGATGACAGGAGGCATGGGGATCGAATCTGCTGGAGCCCCATGCACCAATCTGCCCTTTGCAGCAAGTCCGGTTGTTATAACAGGAGACATGGGCGATGTGTCCGCGTCCGTAGGACATGGAGGCGAGTAGAGTTGCTCCGACAGATGATGATCATCTGTTTCCTGCATGAACACGTCTCCTAGTGGTGTCAGTTCTTGTGCTGGCACCGATATGATAGTGAGAGGACTGCGTTGTGAGTAATGAGAGATTCCAGTATCCCGAGCATCAGGTAGAGCCGAAGGTGGTGTAGTGGCATCCAGAACAGGCGTTGCCGACACACGAGGCCGAAGCTGGTCCGAATGACGCACTGCAACACCCGTGTCCGTCTGGATTTCATACAGGCGTCGGCCACGGTGTCGTAAGATGCGGCCAGGACTCCATTTTGGCCGCCTGCCATATCCCCGTACCCATACAAGGTCGTCAGTGGTGAACCAGCCAAGCAAAGGCACCCGCGGCCGTGAGGTGGAAGGCTGCAGAAGATGAAGTAGCGTGCGGGGCTGTCAGCCATGTAAGAGCTCAGCCGGGCTGTGGTCGCCCATGGGGGTGAAGCGGTAACAAGCCAGAAATTGGAGAAGCACATCGTCAGCAGCAGAAGTCAGGAGTTTCCTCATCTGAGCCTTAAATGTGCGGACCAGTCGTTCAGCCTCACCGTTTGACTGTGGATGGAACGGAGGGGCTGTGACATGCATGACGCCGTGACGGGCACAAAAATCCACAAAATCAGAAGAGGCAAATTGCGGACCATTATCAGTAACAAGAGTAGAGGGAAGGCCTTCCAAAGAGAAAATGCGAGCTAGAGCATTGGTGGTTGCCGTGGTGGTAGGCGACGTGCAACGGACAATGAAAGGAAAGTTAGAGGAGGCGTCAATAACGAGAAGCCAATAAGTACCTAAAAAAAGGTCCCGCAAAGTCAGCATGAATACGCTCCCAGGGCTTCTCAGGCGAAGGCTGTGGTGACAAAGATGACGCACAAGGGCCGCAGGCAGCGACCATGTGTGCGATTTCAGAGTCGATGCCGGGCCAGTACACATGACAGTGCGCCACAGATTTTGTGCGAGACACACCCCAGTGCCCTTGGTGAAGCAGGCGCAAGACCGAAGCACGCAAAGACGCAGGTACCACAACATGCGGTGAAGCATTTTCGGTGGAAAGGAGGATAACACCATCCCTAGCCGTGTGGCGGTAATTCAAAGCATAGTAGTTCTGCAACGGATCAGAAGTCTTATCAGACGGACGATCTGGCCAACCCTTCCGAATACAGCGTAAAACCTGGGAGAGGGTAGGGTCAGAACCCGTAGCAGCCGCCAGCCAGTCCCCAGTGATGGGGAACCCGTCCACAACCCGCTGCTTGGCAACATCCAGGTGGAAACACAAAAGTTCATTCCTATCGAATGCCAGATCAGGACCCATGGGAAGGCGAGACAGTGCATCAGTATTCGCATGTTGAGCCGTCGGCTGGAAATGAATCTCATAATTGAAATGAGACAAGTAAAGAGCCCAACGCTGGAGGCGGTGTGCAGCCTTGTTGGCAAGTGACATTGATGGATGAAACAAGGAAACAAGTGGTTTGTGATCCGTAACAAGATGAAATTTGGATACATAGAGAAAAACACCAAACTTATGAAGAGCATAAATAATGGCCAAAGTTTCTTTTTCAATTTGAGAATACTTTTGTTGGGTGTCCATGAGCGTTTTGGAGGCATAAGCAATGGGTTGTTCAGAACCATTAGCAAAATGGTGCGCAAGGACTGCACCGACCCCGTATTGAAAGGCGTCTGTGGCAAGAACAAGATGTTGGCCAGGTCGATAAGTAGCCAGGCACGGGGCCTGTCTCAGCATAGTCTTCAATTTCTGGAAAGCCGCATTGCATGATGCAGACCAGTGAAAAGGCACATTTTTATGCAACAGGCATTCAACGGTTGAGCCACCGAAGCAGCAGATGGTAAAAACTTGTGATAGTATGCTATTTTCCCCAAGAAGGCCTGCAGTTCCTTAACAGATGTAGGGTGAGGAAGGGCATCGATCGCAGTGACAGTTTGCTGAAGCAGACAAATACCATCCCGAGAGAGTTAAAACCCAAAGTACGTGATAGATGCCTGAAAAAATTTTGATTTCTGAAGATTACACTTAAGACCGGCAGTCTGTAAGACATGAAAAAGTGTGTGGAGATTTTGAAGTTATTCATCAGTGGTGGAGCCAGTGGCAACAGCATCATCCTGGTAATTTATACACCCAGGGACAGTGAGCAATAATTGTTCCAAGAATCGCTGAAAGAGAGCAGGGGCACTGGCAACCCCGAATGGCAATATTTGGTATTGATAAAGGCCGAAAGGCGTGTTAAGGGCCAGAAACTGCCAGGAAGCAGCTTCGAGGGGAAGTTGATGATAAGATTCTGACAGGTCAAGTTTAGAAAAATACTGGCCTCCAGCAGGTTTAGTAAACAGTTCTTCAGGTCGAGGCATAGGGTAAGTGTCGATAAGGCATTGAGCATTTACAGTGGCTTTCAAATCGACAGGGAGATGAATATAACCATTTGACTTAGCAACGACAATGACAGGAGAGGACCACTCACTGGAAGTGACAGGAAGTAAGACCCCTGAAGCAGTGAGATGATCCAGCTCCCATTTGACCTGATCACGAAGGGCCACAGGAATGGGCCGAGCCCAAAAAAACTTAGGCCGAGCAGTGGGTTTGAGCATGATATGAGCTTCAAAGTTGTCTGCATAGCCTAACCCAGGAGATAAAAGGGACAAAAATGTCATCAACGAGGAATCCAATTGAGCATGTTGTTGTTGTTGTGGTTTTCAGTCCTGAGAGTGGTTTGATGCAGCTCTATCAAATCTCAGTCAAATCATAACTGAGTCCAAGCCTAGCGGCCGCTGGCTGGCTGGCCGCTTAGGTGGCGCTGCTGCTGCATGGCTGGCAGACAGTGCCGCATGTAGAGGACGCGCATAACCGCATTGCGGCACTTTGAAAGATCAGCGAGTCACAACAACTGCATCATTAGCAAATGGTATATACCAACTGTACCAACTAAATGACCTAATCTATACTTTTTTTCGAATGGCCATCTTCTGCGACAGCTATTAAAATCTGTTACTGTAGTTTATCTGTCTTGAGCTGACTGCAATTTAATTAAAAAGAAAGATTAATTAAATTGCAGTCAGCTCAAGACAGGTAATCCACAGTAACATATCTAATTTTTAAAGCAAAATCAGTATTACAGTCAAATAGCACAGGCTTCTGTCATAAAAGTCTGGGTCATCTGCAATCTGAAGTATGCATGCACTTCGCAAAGGCCTGACTAGTGCAATTTCATTTGAGGAAGCAGCTAATACTACTTGCGATATTTGCTTAAAGGGAAACAAACAAGACTTTCTTTTTTACGATCTGGTTCAAGAGCCTTGGAAACTCTTGACCTAATTTACTCAGGTTTGTGTGGGCTATACAAAATAAGTCAACTGGAGGAGCCAAGTATTACCTTACCTTAATTGCTATTCCAGGAAAGCATTTGTGTATACTCTCAGAAATAAAAATCAAGTACCACACCTGATTCGATACTAAAAATCTACACTCCTGGAAATGGAAAAAAGAACACATTGACACCGGTGTGTCAGACCCACCATACTTGCTCCGGACACTGCGAGAGGGCTGTACAAGCAATGATCACACGCACGGCACAGCGGACACATCAGGAACCGCGGTGTTGGCCGTTGAATGGCGCTAGCTGCGCAGCATTTGTGCACCGCCGCCGTCAGTGTCAGCCAGTTTGCCGTAGCATACGGAGCTCCATCGCAGTCTTTAACACTGGTAGCATGCCGCGACAGCGTGGACGTGAACCGTATGTGCAGTTGACGGACTTTGAGCGAGGGCGTATAGTGGGCATGCGGGAGGCCGGGTGGACGTACCGCCGAATTGCTCAACACGTGGGGCGTGAGGTCTCCACAGTACATCGATGTTGTCGCCAGTGGTCGGCGGAAGGTGCACGTGCCCGTTGACCTGGGACCGGACCACAGCGACGCACGGATGCACGCCAAGACCGTAGGATCCTACGCAGTGCCGTAGGGGACCGCACCGCCACTTCCCAGCAAATTAGGGACACTGTTGCTCCTGGGGTATCGGCGAGGACCATTCGCAACCGTCTCCATGAAGCTGGGCTACGGTCCCGCACACCATTAGGCCATCTTCCGCTCATGCCCCAACATCGTGCAGCCCGCCTCCAGTGGTGTCGCGACAGGCGTGAATGGAGGGACGAATGGAGACGTGTCGTCTTCAGCGATGAGAGTCGCTTCTGCCTTGGTGCCAATGATGGTCGTATGCGTGTTTGGCGCCGTGCAGGTGAGCGCCACAATCAGGACTGCATATGACCGAGGCACACAGGGCCAACACCCGGCATCATGGTGTGGGGAGCGATCTCCTACACTGGCCGTACACCACTGGTGATCGTCGAGGGGACACTGAATAGTGCACGGTACATCCAAACCATCATCGAACCCATCGTTCTACCATTCCTAGACCGGCAAGGGAACTTGCTGTTCCAACAGGACAATGCACGTCCGCATGTATCCCGTGCCACCCAACGTGCTCTAGAAGGTGTAAGTCAACTACCCTGGCCAGCAAGATCTCCGGATCTGTCCCCCATTGAGCATGTTTGGGACTGGATGAAGCATCGTCTCACGCGGTCTGCACGTCTAGCACGAACGCTGGTCCAACTGAGGCGCCAGGTGGAAATGGCATGGCAAGCCGTTCCACAGGACTACATCCAGCATCTCTACGATCGTCTCCATGGGAGAATAGCAGCCTGCATTGCTGCGAAAGGTGGATATACACTGTACTAGTGCCGACATTGTGCATGCTCTGTTGCCTGTGTCTATGTGCCTGTGGTTCTGTCAGTGTGATCATGTGATGTATCTGACCCCAGGAATGTGTCAATAAAGTTTCCCCTTCCTGGGACAATGAATTCACAGTGTTCTTATTTCAGTTTCCAGGAGTGTAGTTGAAAGGCAAACTGGAAAAATGATCTGTACTTCACATGCAGGTAATTACACACAGAAAACTTCAATGATAAATTGATAAACTTTTTCATACAGGTAGGTATCCAACATCAGACTACAGCACTGTATGTACCAGAACAAAACAGAGTTGATGAGCATAATAACCCTACAATAGTAGAAAAAGCAAGATGCCTGATCTCCGAAACAAATTTGCCAAATAAATTCTGAGCAGAAGCAGGCTCCCATGCAGTGTATGTTATTGAGAGATCTCAATTAAGACACTAAAAAGCAAGACTCCAGAAGAAGCTTAGATAACCAAAAAGGTGGATCTTCAACATCTCAAAATATTGGGAAGCAAGGCCTATATTCACATTCTGAAAGCTACTCAATGAAATTGGGACAAAAAAAGTATTGGATGTATCTTGGTAGGATACTGTGAATAATCAAAAACATACAGGCTTTTTGAAACTAATTGCCAGAGAATCATAAAAACAAGGGACATTATTTTTTATGAATGTACTTTTAAACAGTGTAAAGAAAAAACTGTGTTGCGGGAACCAAGTCTATTGTTTCTCCCACTGATGCAAAAGAAGCAAAATCAAATAACGGCTGAAGTCGAAGAATTTGAAACTGAACCTGAGACTATCACAGCCAGTAGTAGTTGAGGAATACAATGAGGAACCAAACCCAGATAATGCAAATAATGATGACGAGCATCCACAGCAACTTGAGTCAGTACAAAAGTCATCCAGAATTCCCAAGCCAAAGGAGCTATATGACTTTGTAACTTATCAGTCTAAACACTGGCTGAAACCAATACAAGAAGAGTTACAATCACACAAAGAGAACTACACATGGGAGTCTGCTGTTTCACCTTCGTTTAAGAAACCAATAAATGGGAAATGGGTGTCTCAGTCAAAGAAAGATTTGAAAGGTCACATTGTACACTATAAAACATGGCTAGTAATAGAAGATACTACTCAAAAGCAAAGCCTGGATTACGGTGAAACATATGCCCCAGGTATAAGATATAACTCATCAAGATATTTATTTGCTGTGGCTGCTAAACCTGATCTTGACATTGATCATCTAGATGCTGCCACTGCTTTCCTACAAGGTGACTTACATGAAGAGATTTACATGAAAATGTCAGAGGTAGACTCTGCTACAGAGACAGTGAAAAATATTGGTATTAAAAGACTGAAAAAGGCAGAATATGGATTAAAGCAAGGTGGTCACAGATGGAACTTGAAATTAGACAGAACACTGTTAAATCTAAACTTGAAGAGATCAACAGCTGACCCTTGTGTCTATTACAAAAATCAAAGTTCAGACATTTTAATAGCTGCTGTTTATATGGATGATATGCTAATTTTCAGTAACATTTCATAATAGAAAGAAGTTTTCAAAAAGAGTTTAAGAGAAAAATTTTAGCTGAAAAACCTTGGTGATTCTGCAAATTGTTTAGGTATCTGAATCACTAGGAACCATAAAGAAGATTATATATGGATAGACCAGACACACTATGTGGAGCAGATTCTCAACAGAATTAATATGAAAGAATGGAACCCAATATCTATGCCACTGGACAGTAACCAATTGCTCATTCGTAACCAATTGCTCATTCATGACATGAGTTCAAAAAAAAAAAAAAAAAAAAAAAAAAAAAAAAAAAAAAAAAAAAAAAAAAAACAGAACAGGAGCAAGAAGCTATGAAGAACATACTCTATCAAAAGCAATAGGAGATTTAATGTCTGCTCAGTTAGGAAAGAGGCCAGACCTAGATTATTCGATACAGATTGTCAGTCATTTTTGTGACAATCCAAGCATGCCACCCTGACAAGCAGTCAAAAGAATCATTAGATACCTAAAGGAACCAAGGATATGTGATTATTGTTTTCTAAAAGACAGGACTGCCACAAAACAGGTTACTATGATACAGACTGGGCCAAAGTTTCCAAAGACAGGAAGTCAATAACTGGATAACTGTTTAAATCTCAAGGAGCAGTAAAATCCTGGCAGAGGAAGTAACAGCCAACCATAGCCTTATCCACAACTGCAGCAGAATATATGGCCCTGACCTCAGCAGGTCAGGAGGCTCTGTGGCTTCAACAGTTAGACAATCAAATATCTCAAATCCCCAAGAAGGATCCTATCAAACTATTGTGTGACAACAGAGCAGCAATTGCCTTATTTAAGACTAATGGTTACAAGAGTCAAACCAAACATATAAACGCTAGACACCACTTTATAGGAGAAAAACTAGAGTCAGCCCAAGTCACTGTGCAGCACAGATCTTCAAACCATAGTAGCAGATATGATGACAAAACATCTGGTTTTATTTCTTTTATTTATTTTTTTGTGCTTGATTCTAGTGGGGGTTGAGAGAATTTAGAATCTGTTCCTTGACTGTGTATATATCTTTTGGGTTGCTATGGACAGTGTTATTCTTTATTTTGTGGACTGTATAATACATTAGTTTGTGTAACTGTGTTTAATGTGTTAATGTGTACAATAAATCTTACAGTTCCAGTCAGATACCACCAGCAAATTACTCTGCTAAAAGGTCAAGTTTGTAACATTCTCGTCAAAAGTAAACGGAAAACTGTAATTAACTTATTTGCATCCATTACTGTTTTCTCAAGCTGTGCCCTTGGTTAAAATATTACAGTTTGTGGTTTAAATTATCATAAGATTTGGATGTGATTTGACATTAAATATTTCCAGTTTATTAAATTGTCTACAAAAAGTTGTAATTTGATGAAAGGTCCTGTTTCATTTCAAAACAGTTGTTGGTATCCAAGCTGTTGTTTCCTTTTTAACTGTTGTTTAAAGTGGATGTTGCTGATCTCAGAAACTGTTTCTCTTAGTATTATATAGTTTTTAAAAAAACAATCCAGCTTGTCAAATAGTGAATGATGTGTACTTAAAATCCCGGCTCAGTCCTTTTGCATGTTCGATTTTGGTTAAGCCACATTTCTGTAAGGTGGCATTTAAAACCATAGCATAACTTTGCTCGTGCAAAATTAAGCTTGTCCTTTTCTTGTATGGTATCCTGTGAACCCTGGAATGAAGGGCCTGATCAGCTCACTACCATGAGACAGATACTGTAGTCAACAATTTAACTGTCTCCCTCGCAACCAAAGTGTATATCGCTTATGTATAAATGGTGTAGACAATTTCACTATTGGTAATAGAAAGAAGAAGTTAATTTACTAACCTTCTTCAAGCAGCTGTTGTCTAGGGGCAGCAAAAATCTCTTCAATATTCCAAAATTCAGGTCCAAGTTTACATTGTATATTACATCACAGTGTGGGTTTTACATGGCGTTGAACTGTAATAACTCACTTTTAGGATCGAAACGACGTTTATTTCGTCACTTGATAGAGCGAATACAGAAAGATGGCTGTCGAACATAGTGGGAGAACGCAAAGACTAGAAGATAAAGCTAAAGAGCATAGTCAAAGAACTGTCACTTCGCATCAGAGAAGCCACAGCTCTGCCCCCCTCTCCCCCCCCTGGTAGTGCGAAGCACAGCAGGGCTGAGCTAGCACACACTCACAAAAAAACCTTCATGCCAGCACGGTGAGTGGAGGCGGCGTCTGGCACACGAAGTGTGTGGCTCGAGCACATCGTCGTCAGGGGTCCTGTGCGTCAGACAGCTGCGCAGGCGATGGCGAGTTGAAGGGGGTGTGGCAGCGTCAGGCGAGGTGTTGGTGGAGGCAGGTCAGCAGGGTGCAGCGAGATGTGGCTCCAGGAGGGACCACGCAGGCTTTAAACATTGTACTGAAACTGTACTCGGGTGGCTGTTGAGCAGAATCATGAAAGTATTGATCCTGCAGTGTTATATGCGGTGCGGGCCGGAGTACGAAGGTTGCAGAGCTGCATGAACAGCGTCATCTTGTAACACGACAAAATTGCATGATTACAAGTCCTTATGAACAAACACCTGCGGCGTGGTGTGAGTGCAAGGTAGAGGCGGATGAAGGTGGGCCACGTGAGCACACACTCATTTGATGAGGGCCGGCAGGTCAGTAGCATCCGTTGTAGAAGTGTCCTCGATGCAGTCAGTAGGCAGGATGAGCGGTTCACCATACAGGATCTCCGCCAATGAAGCATTGAGGTTCTTCTTGTGTGTGAAGCGGATTCCCAGTAATACCCACAGCAGAGCCTCACACCAAAGCCCGTCGTGGCACATGAGTGTAGCTTTTAGCGTTCCGTGCCATCACTCCACAAGACCATTGGCCTGCAGATGATATGCAGTCGTGCAAAATTTCGCCACCTCGCACAACTCACACAAGCGAGTGAAAAGCGACGACTCGAATTGGCGGCCCTGGTCCATGGTAAGTGACAGGGAGCAACCAAATCTAGCCACCCACACCAAAATGAACATGTGATCGATTGTCTCAGCTGTAATGTCCACCAGGGGTAGCGCCTCAACCCAACGGGTGATGTGGTCGATCATGGAAAGGATGTATTTGTATCCCTCGGACAGCTGAAGAGGACCGACCACGTCAATGTGCACATGGCACAGGCAGCCCCTGGGGACGTCAAACTGTCCTAAAGGTGATTGCACATGTCTGCTCACCTTGCTCCATTGACACGGACTGCATTCACATGACCACGAGTGGCAATCGTGCCGCATGCCCGGCCAGATGAAACGTTCGATTACTAGTCGTGTCATTGCCCGCATTCCAGGATGGGCAATATCATGTGACACGACACTGTGTGTCCATGTCTTCAGCCTGAAGCCATGCCAGTTCCTCTAAGTTCAATAGGGTGGAGAGCATCGAAATGCAGGAGAGGTATTCAGCAACTATGTTCTCTGCACCGCAGATATAACAAGTGTCCGAAGAATGATGGCAAATAAAGTCCATGTGCCGGAAGCGGCATGTGGGAGATCTTTTGCTGGGCTACAGATCGCATCAACAAGACGTTTATCGTCCAAATAGATGGTGAAAGCACGTCCTTCGACATCACTCCTGAAATGTTTGACTGCCTCATAAACCGCGAGGAACTCGGGGTCGAAGGTCGACCATTTACACTGACTCCTTGTTAGCTTTCTTGACAAGAAATGCAGCAACTGGTTGATTCTGCAGTGTGTTGTTGGAGGACAGCACCTTCCGCCAACTTGCAAGCATCAGTTGTGATAGACAATCCACACCTCAGGTTCGGGGTGTACGAGAGTGATAGCCTACGTGATGGTCAATTTCAAATTGTCCAGCATGGGCCTAGTCCAGTCCAGTTTATGCTTTCCCATTGTATTTTTACGAGAGAGGGCGTTGATAACAGCTAACTGGATGGAGGCAGCCCAAGGTATATGTCGCCAATAAATGTTCACCAACCCTAGGAAACGGCACAGTTGTGCGTAATCCTCGAGTAGAGGCACAGTGAGGATATTCGCGATTCGTGAATCAGTAGGGAGGAGGCCCATCAGATGAGACTGTATGGCCAAGGAAAGTAACAGATGTGGAACAGAGCTGCAATTTGTCATGGTTGATAATCACGCTGTTGGTCGCAAGAGCCGCACGAACTGCATCAGTGTGAAATTGGTGTTCCTCCACAGACGAGAAAAAGATAAGTATGTAATCCAAATAGGCAAAAGCGAAAGGAAGTGGTAGCAAAATCGAATCATGAAATGTTGCCACGTCGGCGCAGAGTTTTTTAAACCATAGGGCATGAAGCAGTACTCGAAAGGCCAAAAGGCATAATGACCGCTGTTTTCGGAATGTCCAGCAGGTGCATTGGAATTTGGTGATATGCCTTCGAAAAGTCAAAGACAGAAAAGAACTTTGAGCCATGCAGAACCTGCGTGAAATCCTGGATACAAGGAATCGGATAGTTGTCTACAATAGTCCTAACATTAAGAGACCTGTAGTCACCGCACACGTGGCGCGAACCGTCTTTCTTAGGCACCAGGTGGATGGGAGAGGACCAGTTGCTGTCTGATAGTCGAAGCACACCTGAAGCCAGTAAATCCTGAACTATCTCTTTCACTTGCTATAATTTGAAACCGTTTACATGTCGAGCTTTGTGACATATGGGAGGGCCGTCCATGATGCAGATTTGGTGGCAGGTGCCGTTGCTGATTGCCAAGACCTGTGGAGGGATGCACGCATAGTAGGGCGAGATTGGGGGGGGGGGGGCACGAGCGGTGGTGGTTGACTGACCTTGGTGTGCCAGGATGGCATGTATGAAGCATCGGA
Source organism: Schistocerca americana (assembly GCF_021461395.2). NCBI lineage: Eukaryota > Metazoa > Arthropoda > Insecta > Orthoptera > Acrididae > Schistocerca > Schistocerca americana. Next base: position 742,838,809 of record NC_060122.1, on the reverse strand, counting down.
AGTATGCGACGGCTGAGCATGCGGCACGGCAGCCACGGAAAGCGAGCGATCCCATGAAGCAGGAACATGAGCATCTGAGCTAGGCCGGAGTGACATGGGCAGTGCCTTGGTGGGAGATGGCAACAGTGGGCGTGGCATGACAGCCACGTGATGCAAAGGATCCTGCGAAGTGGGTGCAGGAGTGTCCTGCAGGTCCAACTGCATCCATGTGGAACTGGCATCAGGAAAGGTGCAGCTTGACACAGGAGCGAAGCAGCATGAAGACACAGTAGGAGAGGGAGGCTGCATTGACAGGAGCGGCTCTGCAGAGAGGCAGCGTAAGGTAATCCGTACATGAGCCAATTCAGCAGAGTTGGGAGCAATGCAGGAGTGTAACTCCATGTTATGAGTGCATAGTTCATTGATCTGCTTGCAGATGTGTGATAAATCAGAGAGGCGAGCTGTAATATCTTCGAGCAGAGAAACACATGTGAAAAGTGTGGCCAAGGACGTGGAGAGCAGAGAAGTGCTGCACTCGTTTGAACACAGAACGGTAGAACAAGATGCGTGGCGGAGCGTAGCAGCTTCAAATGGCTCTAAGCACTATGGGACTTAACATCTGAGGTCATCAGTCCCCTAGACTTAGAAGTACTTAAACCTAACTAACCTAACGACATCACACATATCCATGCCCGAGGCAGGATTCGAACCTGCGACCATAGCAGCAGTGCGGTTCCAAAGCAGCCTGTAAGTCCACCAAAAGCTTGTAATGGTGCAGAAAATCCAACCTAATCGCAGGTTTGTCCACGTCGGTCCAAGGAAATGTCGTGCCCAGGGACAGACGAAGCAACATCTTTCTCAACGAGAAAGCGTGTGCCCGACGACAAGTCCGTGACATAGAGGTGTCGCGCTGTTGGTGCAAGCAGTGTGGCGTCCAAGGTAGGCACCACTGATGATTATGGCAGGATGTGGTGCCTAAACGTGCCTGCCAAAGTCTTTTGGGTATGCACAAGGCTCATGGCAGTTGCGAGCAGAGTCCCCGTGGGTTGCACATGGTACCAGCAAAGCGGGTAAGCTTGGAGGCGAGGCCTAGCGGGGCGGGCGAGGGATGCAGCTAGCTGCATCAAAGCTCACGGAAGCTTGGGCTGCTGCTCAGGCAAGGTCGGCTGCTGTTAAGAGGGTGCAGGTAGTACCTCCTGTAGGCCACCAGGAGGCAGCACCTGGCAGGTCGCTGAGCTGCTGAGGCACATGCGGTGGCCTCTGCTGGTGGCGCATGGAACTGGCGAAGCAGGGGTGCCAACTGAAGGTGAAGGTGATGTTGTCCATGACAGGCGGTGTCTGTGACGAATGATTGCGTAGGCCCAATTGGCCTCATATAGGCGGACCTCGAGAGGGTCGGCGACGTGCGATAGCAGGTGAAGCCGTAGGTCTGATGGAAGTTTGACTATCCACAGAGTCCACAGCACAGCATGGGGTAGTGATTGGTCATCAACCAACATACGAAGGCACTGCCGCAGCTGCGAAGGTGTGCGGTCGTTGAGGTGCTTGTCATGGATATGTGGTGGATGGCCTCGGTCAGAGGGTGAGAAAGGTGTTTGATAAGCAAAGTTTTCGTCATCACACACTTGTGCAAAGTGGGTGGCGAGAGTAGTAGATCACTAATTAGGTCAGGATGGTCGTTGAGGTGGCTCACCAGGCGGACAAAATGGGCATTGTCATCTGAGATCCCGTGGATATCCAGTAGATGGTCCATCAGAGTGAACCAAGTCTTAGGGTTGTCCTTTTGCAACGCATACAGCTTAGGAAATCTGCTGGGTAACACATGTTGATGTACCACAGGCAGGCGAAGATCCATGTCAGCGGTTGAGGGAGCTCCCAACACCGGGAGTGCAGTAACAGTGGGCGATGCGTCGCCCGAGGTCTGCATGGGGGGGGGGGCAGCCACAAGCAGCACACAAAGAGCAGTGGGCCGGCACATGAAGGCTGTTACTGATGAAAATAAGCACAAAACAATTCCTGAATACACAAAGTTGAAGTCAGGGTCACCACTGTGGGTTTTACATGGCACTGAACCGTAATAATACAGTTTTAGGATCGAAACGACATTTATTTCATCACTTGATGGAGCGAATACAGAAAGATGGCCATCAAATGTAGCACGAGAACACAAAGACTAGACGACAAAAACCAAAGAGCGTAGTCAAAGAACTGTTGCTTCTCGTCAGAGAAGCTGCAACAGTTTATTTTGTCGATTTTTTAATTTATTGCAAAGTTTTTCATTCAAAGTCATGTTAACATATCCGATTTACAAATATTACACTTCTCTCTCAGCCTTCCAACAGTTACAACAAGGACCATACAAATTTTTAACTGTATGATTACAGCATGTCTGATGCTGTAGTATTTCACTGCACCATGACTTACTCAGAACAGCCAGTTCACCTCATTGGGTTCCATTACATACTACTCAACAACGATATTATTGCACTTGGCCTGTCGTTGCTGTTATCGGAAACATGCTGTGACTTAACAATAAATAAGTACAATGATGATTACGGAAAGTGCATCACACTGTAAATGCTTTCAGGACACTTGTCCATATACTATCAAGTGACTCAGCCTGTCCTCATGAAACATGCAATAGAAAACTCATGATAAGCTGACTGAAGCACCCTCACTCCCAGGTGCAGTAATATTGTGGTTGACTAATACAAACAAACAAACAAACAAACATAAGGCAGTACAGGTAAACTTTAATTGAATTACAAAGGTTTAAATAAAAGTGTAACAATATTATGAAATGGGAAGTTGCTGCTCACCATATAGCAGAGATGCTGAGTCGCAGATAGGCACAAATAAAGTTTCGGCCATTAAAGCCTTTGTCAACAATAGACACACACACACACACACACACACACACACACACACACACACACCACAACTGAAACCACACTCAGTTGCCCGAGACTGCAGTTTTTTTGTGTGTGTGTGTGTGTGTGTGTGTGTGTGTGTGTGTATTCCATCCTGGAATTTCCATTGTTAGATATAAAGTGTGATATGCGTTGTGTGAAGCATTATACATGCTGTGTGAAGTGTGATATACATTGTGTGCAATAAAAAATGTAAATTTATTTGTTATAGTCGTATAGTAGAATATAATTTGTGTTAACTATCTTAAGTGTTATTTGTATCCTTTATAGTTTAATTTAACCACAAAAGTACCAGAATGACTAATTTTTCAGAGTTTTCATATACTTGGATTCTGAAAGCATGAAATATCTACAACAGCTTCAAAAAAGATAACAAAATAGTAACAACCGAAAAGTACAATAATGCATCAAGCTCCTCTACAAACCAATAACTGCGAAATACAAACAAAACTTATACTGGAAGCATCAGTGGAGAAAATGAACATCAAAAAATTCAGTTTAGATCAGAGATGGTTACAAGGCAACAGACATATTCCATTTTCCTAGATTTCTTGAAAGCATTTGATATGGTACCCGACAACAGAATGTTAATGAAGGTCCAAGCATATGGAATAGGTTTCCAGATATGGGAGTGGCTCAAGGACTTCTTAAGCAATAGAACACAATACATTGTCCTCAAGAGCGAGTGTTCATCAGAGACAGGGGTATCATCAGGAGCTTCTTGGGGAAGTGTTATGGGACAGCTCTTGTTCACTATATACATACATGATCTGAGGAGTACGACCAGCAGCAATCTGTAATTGTTTACTGATGATGCTGTAATGTACAGGAAAAGTGTCAGCAATGAGTGACAGAATTTATATTTCTTGTAAGTAATGATAGTTTGTCCTAAATGTAGTGAAATTGAAGTTAATGCAGCTGAGTAGGAAAAACAATTAAGTGATCTGCTGCTTGACACAGTCATTTTCGTTAAACATCTAGGTGTAACACTGCAAAGTGATATGAAACTGAACGAGCATGTAAGTTTGGTAATTAGGAAGGTGGATGGTCGACTTCAGTTTACTGGGAGAATTCTAAGTAAGTGTAACTCATTTACAAAGGAGACCACATACAGAACACTACGTCTATGTCATACTCCACACACCACGTAATGGTGTGTGGTGAAGGCTAGTGTTGGTATTGCCAGAAGACCCCTCTTCCTTGTTCTAATCATGAATGGCATGCAGGAAGAATGATTGTCAGTAAGCCTGTGTATTAGCTGTAATTTATTGAATTTTCTCATCATGAACATTTTGCGAGATGTATCTGTGAGGTAGTTATATGTTGTTCGACTCCTCCTGGGAAGAGTTCTCTCAAAATTTCAATAAAAAACTTCTCTGTGATCCATAATGTCCCTCTTGTAATGTCTGCCACTGGAATTTGTTGAGCTTCTCTGTAATTCTCTCACGCTGACTAAATGATACCATGATGAAATGTGCCACCATTTGCTGGATCTTCTCTGTTTATTCTACCAGTCCTACCTGGTAAGGGTCCCATATTGACACACAGTACTCAAGAATTGGTTGAGAAAGCATCTTCTAAGCCACTTCTTTTATGGTTGAGTTACATTTCCGTAAGGTTCCTCCTATAAATCTCTGCTTAGCATCAGCTTTTCCTACTATTTGTTTTATGTGGTCATTCCACTTAAGATCACTCTGTATGGTTACTGCTGTACATTTTGTGGCTGATGCGATTTCCAGCAGTTTCTCATCAATAATGTCATTGTACAGCAGTGGATTTCTTTTGTCAGTATGCACAATATGTTACATTTATTCATGTTCAGAGCCAACTGCCAGAGCCTGCATCATTCATCAATCTTCTGTAGGTCATTCTGCAACTCAATACTGCTTTCTGGCATTACATCTTTCCTAAAGGCAACCGCATCATCTGTGAACAGTCTTAAAGTGCTTCCGACACTTTCTACTAGATCATTCCTACACATTGTAAAAAATAACAATCCTACCACACTTCCTTGGGGTACTCTCGAAATCAGCTTTACACATGTCGATTTCATTACATTAAGACCAACATGTTGAGTTCTGTTCATGAGGAAGTCTTGAATCCAGTCGCAAGTGTGGTCTGATATTCAGTAAGCTCATATTTTTTTCATTAACTGACAGTGCAGAACAGTGTCAAATGCCTCCTCCTCCCCCCCCCCCCCCCCCGAAGTCAAGGAACACAGAATCAACTTGAGAGTCGGATCTATAGATTTCATGGAAGAACAGAGTGAGCTGAGATTCTCAAGATCTCTGCAGAATACATGTTGATTTTTACAGAGAACATTTTCATTCTCAAAAAAGGACATAATTCTTGAGCATAAAACTTATTCCGTAATTCCATAACAGACTGATGTGAACAATATATGCCTATAATTAGTGCATATGTTCTACACCCCTTTTTGAAAAATAGGTGACCCACACTTTTTTTCCACTTCCTAGGTACCCTTCACTGCTCCAGCGACCTATAGTAAACTGCTGTTAGAAGGGGATCAAGTTCTTTTGCATAATCTTTGTAGAATCTTACAGCTATATCATCTGGTCCTAACGCTTTTCCTCTAAGAAACTGTACTTGCTTTTATATTCAGTTATGAGTTGTCTCAATATCTGCCATTCTAGCATTCATACAACAATTTAAAGGAGGAAACATGGTATGATGTTCCATGATGAAACAATTTTGGAAGACCAAATTCAGTATTTTGGCCTTCTGTCTGTAATCTTCTGTTTTGGTGCCAGTAATCTGTTTGTACTTTCTCAGTTTGTATGTTTTGAGATCTTATTCAACTTCTTTACACAGTACAATATGGCTTGGGACTGTGCTTGGCATGGGTGGACACAATGAGTATTGGCAGCTGTCCGTAAACAACTGGAAGCTGCAATGGCTATGGTCAACTGGCTCCTGCTCAAAGTTGTCGTGACAATGGGGTGCTAGTAATGAGCCCTACAACATCTTTGGTGCCATTGGAATCTGCTGGTGACCTGATTGGCACTGTGTCTTCTGACATGCAACATCAGGCTAATCTGTCCTCATTTGAGAAGGAATGGTGGGTTTGCATGACACTGCATGATGGCGAAAGAGGAAATGGACAGCATGGCTGGCTCCTTAAACCTTAGCAACATGTATAAGGTGCTACTCAGTGTTGATAATACTCCTGAACCAGCACAGGCCAGCAGCAAATTTTAATGCCCAATCTGGACAAGTGCAGAGGGCAGATATGCTAGTCAAGGGAGCTCCAATGTCAGGCAGGTAATGGAGCCCCTCTGGGAAATAGCATGCAAGGTGGGGAAGAATGCCAGTGTGCAATCAGTTTGTTCACCAGGGGTCTCATCTGTGACATGGAGAAGGCCCTCCTGGCAGCTAACAAGTGAAATGGGTGTGACCAGCTGCAAATAATGGCACATGTTGGCACGAATGATGCCTGCAACTTGGGTTCTGAAGCCATCCTCAGGTTCTTTCGGCAGTTGGCTGATTTGGTGAAGGCGACAGCATTGCAAGTGGGGTGCAGGCTAAGCTGACTATGTTAGCTTTGTACTAGGATCGATCATGTTCCTCGGGTCTCGAGCAGAATGGAGGATCTAAACAAGAGGCTCAGATGACTGTGCAGTGATATCAGAAGCAAATTTTTCAACCTCCCATGCCAGGTACAAAATTGTAGGGTTTCCCATAATAGGTCAGGTGTGCACTATAAGCAGGAAGCAGCTATCAGGGTGCAAACCATTCTTGAGTACTGCTTGACTGTTTGGGACCCCACCATGTCATGTTAAAGGAAGACATTCAAGCAATTGAGGGGCATGCTGCTAGATTTGTAAATGGTAGATTTGATCAACACGCAAGAATTATGGAAATGCTCCGTGAGCTCAAATAGAAATCCCAGGAAACACTGCTGAGAAAGTTTACCATTTGCTGTTTACTGCAGAAAATTCTACTACCAATGTATATCTTGCAGAAAAGCCACAACAACATGGTATGAGAAATTAGGGCTCGTATGGAGGTACATAGACAGAAGCTAGTAGTGGTACAAGGTGTCCTCCACCATGCTCTGTATGGTGGCTTGTGGAGTGGAATTTTTGAGAAGGTAGCAAACAGAATATTGACCTTTCTTTATGACAATACCCCTTCAAAAACTGCTCAGTTTGAGTTCTGTGCATATTTCTCTGCAGAGAAAGCAACATATGATCCCTTAAACTCTATACTGGTAGGATGAAGTATGAAAATAGCCATGTCGGGATTTTCTACAATGCTGCCAAGACCTCTTATCAGTGTAGATAATAAAATTCTGTCACAGATAGTACAACATTGTGGCACTAATCACATTCCCCTTGGATGAACTGAGTCATTACTTAACAAAAGGAAATGGAGGATCACATTAATAAATAATATCCCAGGAATAAAAATAAATTTGAAGTTGGGAAACATCTATTATAGTGTCTGCAAGGTTTATCACTTGGGCCGCTCCTCTTCTTAACTTATGTAAATGATTTTTCCAAGACATTGTAGGATCATTCAAAAACTGTGATGTTAAATGATGGTACTTAGTATGATAATAACATCTGAACCAGAAAAAGCCATGAGAATAATGGAACAGGTTTACAACTGGTTCAAAATAAACAGCTTAACTCTTAATGGTGCAAAGGCTCATATTACGTAAATACAAACAAATAAATAAATATGGATTCCAGGTCCAAGAATTAAAGATCAATGGGAACACCCTGAATGAAGCTCCAGGCATGAAGTTCTCAGGTACAGAACTAAGGTGGCAACAGTACACGGATAAGTTAATGAAAAGATTCAGTTTTGCCTGATTTGAACTTGGAGATATGTCTCAGTTGACCCAGAGACAAGATTCCTAGCATAGTTTCACTTGACACTATACTATGAGATTATGATTTGGGGAAATGATACTTACACCAAAAATGTATTTATTCTACAGAAGTGTGTTGTAAGAGTACTACGGAAAGTTGGCAACCAGACATTTTGCAGAAGTCCCTTACACTCAAATGAAAACCTATGTCCATTCTTATTGGTGTTGTGGTTAATAGTAAAAGCACAGTTGGGTGAATTGAGAAATTCAAAACCACAATATTATAAGTAAAACTAATTCCCATTTAAACTACTCCATCCCTGTCTATGATTCAGAATGGAGTTTTATTTTCTGATGCAAAAATATTACGCAACCAAGCAGTTTCTATACTGGTGGGCCAAAAATGGTTTTGATCCCGTGCCTCTTCAAAATTTGTCTGATTTTTCTGGACATTGTCTCACTATGCTGGAGAAACATATTAACTACAGTCTTCTCATGTGCCTCTTCTTTGCTCTCACTGTACTGTCAACGTTGGGTATAACACTCACCAAATCTGTTGTTCCATGCAGCAGCTGCTGTTAAGAAAAATGGCCTAATATTTTCTAGTTCCTTTGTGCAACTCCTTGTGCCACAGAGGGCACAAGCCATGTGAGCTAGAGTTTCTATTATGTTAGCATGTGTCTGCAGATGCTCCGCCTTGCCCCTACACGTACTGGTCTGAAGTGTTCTGACATGATGTATATAATGCTTTTAATGCAAGAGCTTAATCTTCTTTTTTTTTTTTTTTTTGATGAAGTATCTGTTATCCTGATCCATGAGGTTTTGCAAAAAATAAACTTCCACAATCTCTTTGATGATGCTGTCCCAGTACGAAAAGGGCTGTCTCACAATGGGTGTTTCTTTGTACTACATAGCGTGTTCCAGCAGGTGTTCTCATTTGTTGGTTGGAGTAGCCTGGTGTGGCACATGGGTCTCTTTCATGTCAGTGATGAGGGAAGAAAATCGCTTGCATAATGTGTACCATGAGTAGGAATAAGAGAGGTATATATGTATGGAATGGAAAAACAATAGCACTTCGGGACAACATATCACTTCATGACGACATCTAAGTATGATGCTGAAATGTCTTGCAAATACGACACTCACATCTGGTATGATGACCAAGTATTTTTCCTTCAAGCTGTACAGCAGAAAAAACTTCAGTCCCACAATAAAAAAGCTAAAGGTCAAGGGACTTACCATTAAACTTGTAAAATTACCTTTTACTGTACAAAAAATTACACTTTATGGCACCTAGTGGGTATACATTGAATACACCTGATAGAATGGGATGTGGCAACATAGTGACTATTTATCATCTCTCAGTGTAAATATTGATGTTGCTCCCTTAAGCAGCAGGTAACAGTAACATCTTTGACTCTGAGTTCAATTCTCAGTACCCCTGACTTGAGTGTCATGGTGTATTTTCTACTCTGCTAATAAAGTATGAAACTGTCTACTTAGTACCAATGTCTATTATTCCATGTATGCATCTAACAGTACTGCAGTTCCTACATTGGTGACCCCATCTACTGCACCACATCACAATTTTGTGCAAATCTACCATACTGGTTGGGTACATGAAAATGCTGCCATTGTCCGCGGTTTCGCCTCACTGCCTCCACCATGGCACCGAGGCTATTTTGCATACAGTGCTACGGCATGTTACAAACATTCCATGTGACATTCTGCAAAATGACCTTTGACCTGGACCAAGTGAAATTCAGTGCAGTGATTTGGACAAGAATAATGTCGAGTGGAATCACGAACAATGGCACCCTGTTTATACTGCAACTGCTATCTCACATGCTTCTAGCTGCTGTAAGGCATGTTAACACTGAGCTGAACAGAATGTTCCAGACACCGACAAAATCTCACATGAGCATTGTTCCAGTTGATGCTATTGGTAGATGGGGATACACTAGACATGGCCTGCACCTAAATAGGAAGGGGAAAGATAAGTTAGCTTCTCTATAGCAGATACTGTAAGGGGGGCCACAATCACACAAGGGATGATTCCTGTGGTTAATGGGACCAGGCAGATAGGTTTTTTATGTTAAATCCAAAGTCTAGACAGACAAAAATAAAGAAAAATAGAATAAAAGAAGCTTCATGTACAGTTAATAGGGATAAAGCTAAGGGTAGTACCAATTTCAAACAATGGAAAATCCAGGATGGAATGTAATGTATTTTGTTGTGCCTATCTGCGACTCAGCATCTCTGCTATAAAGGTGGGTAGTGTCAATTTATTTCATCAAAATATCAGGGGAATAAAAAATAAAGTAGATGAGCTGTTAGTGTGTTTAGATGATCTCAAAAATAAGAATGAGATTGATATATTTTGTCCGCCTGAACATTGTGTAACTGTGGGGATGGAAAGTATCAGTATAAACGGTTATAATTTAGCATCTTACACTTGCAGATCTAACATGGATAAAGGAAGAGTTGCCATTTACAAAAAACAAGGGTACAAGTACAAAAACGTAGGAGTAAGCAAATTTTGTTTCGATCAGACTTTGAAGTTTATGCATGTGAACTGCAGCCAGATAATGTAGTGTTGTTATTAGCAACAGCATACAGGTCCCCATAAGGAGATTGAGAGCTATTCATAAAAGAGTTTAACTCCCTGTTATGCTGTCTGTCAGACAAAAAAAGAAGAAGTTATTAATCTGTAGTGATTTCAGTGTAAACTTTCTAAGCAATTCTGATAGGAAAAGTGAACTAGAAGTGCTATTAACGACATATAACATAGAATCAGTGATCAATTTCCCAACATGTATAGCTCAAGACAGTAGTAATCTCACAATGTATTTGTACAGCACGAGGATGTAAAACTAACACATGCTTTCACTGTGATAAATGGATTATCGGACCATGATGGGCAACTGATTACCTTACAAAACTTGGCAGGGTGTACAGTCCAGAAGCCATTAAGTAAAAGTGTAAGGCTGGTCAACCCAGTATCTATAGAGCACGTCCAATAAAGTTTAAGAAATATTAATAGGGAAATGTGTATAACAAGCCAAATGACAATGATAAAAGCAACATATTTCTTGATAAATTTAACAGTTTTCAAAGAAACCTTGGATCACTACAAGTGTTAAAGAGTCTTCAGAAAGTAAAAAGAAATTATATGAGACAGCAAGAATTAGTAAGGACCCAGAAGTGATTTTACACAATAAAAATTATTGTAACACACTGAGAAAAGTTGCCAGAAAATTTAAAAAAATGTTTGTATAAGAAATGAAATTAAAAATCGGGCAATAAAATCAAATCAGTATGGAATGTTGTTAGAAGAGAGACAGGAAAAATAACCACTGGGGTAGGTAGTACTACTATTAAAGAGAATGAGGCCATCTTAACCAACAGTACACAAGTAGCTAATGTATTGAACAACCATTGCTTAAGTGTAGGTGAAAAAATTGCTGAGAATAGTTCAAAAGAAAAAGCCAAGCAGTACATGGAAGAGTCTGTTTTGAGAAATCCTAGTCAGATTAGTTTTCATCTAACAGCCTCTTGTGAAATAAGGAAAATCATTAAATCTTTGAAAAATAAATGTTCTGCTGAAGTAGATGACATCTCTAACAAGATATTAAAACAATGTGGAGCAGTTACAGCTGATGTTCTGAGTCACGTCTGTAATGCATCACTAACTCAAAGTATTTTCCCAGACACATTCAAATATGCCATTGTCAAGCCTCTTTACAAAAAAGGGAACACCACAGATGTCAATAATTACCACCCAGTATCCTTGCTCACAGCATTTTCAAAAACTGTCAAGAAAGTAATGTACTCAAGAGTGGTTAGCCATCTCAGCATTAATGGGATACTTAGTAAATCACAGTTTGGATTTCAAAAATGCTGTTACAATGAGACAGCAATATGTAATTTCACTGCCTACATTATACAGTCTTTAAATAGCGAAATGTCACAAATAGGAATTTTTTGTGACTTGTTCAAAGTGTTTGATTGTGTGAACCATGACATTATGTTACAGAAATTACAGTTCTATGGTATAAATGGAACAGCATATAAGTGGTTGAAGTCATACCTACAGAACAGGAAGCAAGAAGTTTCTTTATATGGTTTAAGTGATTTAAGAAAGTTTCCCATTTCATCGAACTGGGGTGATATTACATTAGGTTTTCCACAGGGTTCAATTATTGGGTCCCCTTCTGTTCTTGATATATGCGAATGACCTCCCTTCTTATCCGAAATAAGAAGCTAAACTGACAGTGTTTGCTGATGATACAAGCATCATTATTAATCCAACAAAGAAACTCCAATCGAAAATGATAGAAATAATGTCTTTGGGAAAGTTATTGATTGGTTTCATGCAAATGGGCTTGTTCTGAACTCTGAAAAAACACAGTACATCCCATTTTCTACTACAAGGAGTACAATTCCTTCAATAAATATAACACACCAACAGAAGTCAGTAGCCAGGTTAGAGCATACTAAGTTTCTGAGCGTTCATATAGATGAGAATCTTAATTGGGAAATACATATTTTGCATCTCCTATAGCGATTAGGTTCAGCAACTTTTGCAATCATAATAACTGCTAATTTTTAGGGTATAGAAATTAGCAAGCTAACATACTTTGCATACTTTCACTCTCTGATGTCATACAGAATAATATTTTGGGGTAACTCAACACTTAGGCAAAAAATATTCACCGCTCAAAAGGAAGTGGTTAGAATAATGTGTGGTGCTCATAGTCGCACATCTTGTAGGCATCTCTTTAAAAGGTTAGAAATTCTTACAACAGCCTCAGAGTAAATTTACTTGGTAATGAAATCTGTTCTCAACACATGGTCCAGTTCAAAAACAATAGTGACATTCATGATTATAACACCAGAAGAAAGAAAGACTTACACTATCTTCTATTTAACCTATCTTTGACACAGAAAGATGTAAAATATGCTTCTGTAAGACTTTTTGATAAATTACCAGATGAAATAAAATGTCTGAGAGACAGCAGTAAAGTTTTAGAAATAAATTGAAATCATGTCTCCTTGACAACTCCTTCTATACCATAGATGAATTCTTGAATAGGAATAAATAAATCTATAGGTATAATATATGTATTTTGTGCCATTTAAGGGAATTGGGCAGGTAATAAAAATTTTAAGCTTAAAAACACCTTTATTCAAGCACGCATTTTTTATGCACTTGACATGTTCCACTTCATAATGGTTACCGTGAGACTGGTCAGTGGAACATGTAACTAACCGTGTTTTTCACTGAACAGAACCATTACAGTGACTTTTTGAGTGAAAATCTCTGACCACAGTGCTATATGGATGATCCTAACAGCGCCTTTACCACACATCAACAATGGACTCTGTCAAACACTCTTACCATTATCTCATCCAGCTATTCAGTTTACGGACAGCAAATTCCATTGGTTCATCCCTCCATGGTGTCCAAGTCTCATGCTGCACCTATTTCAACATTGTCCATTCCACTTGAATGTGATCCTGGTGCAACGAAAAATGACGTCCACCCCATTCCAGTAGTATCGTTCACTGATTTCAATCTCACCACCACCGCCCACCTCACATCTCATGCCTGTCAGGTGCATTCTGTGTACAGTGTAAACATGCTCCACAAGCCTGAACTCTCACAGCCTACACCTCTTCAGTTTTTGGCTCTGCAGAGCCAATCTATGTCTGATATCACATCCACACTAGCCATGCCATTCACTTTTGACCTCTCATATGCCACCCGTCGAACAGGGATCCATGTGTTGTACTGACCATACCCAATCCCTTCTGTGCCTGCTGCATCGGTTTTTGAGCCATGCTCCTATGATTGTCTCAGCAGTATGGTACATTGCCCAAGGTCTGTACTTCAGAAGACGTAATGTCCATCCCACTTGGGTCACACGCCTTTGTGCTCGTGCCTGACATGCACTTCTATGAAATGCAGCAACTGCATACTACATGATCCAGTGCTTCCATGCCAGTTAACACCTTGCTCTGGCCAGTACTGCATCCACAGCCCATGAACAGTCATAATGCCACCCAGCCTCGTTTTAAACTGCCCCATTCTGTACCAATTTCCTGGCAGTATGGTTCACTTTATGTGAGTGCCTGATGTCTGCTGATGGCATCATCACAATGATGTGAGATTTATGGCTTTAATCAGTCATCTCAGTGATCTCTTCCTGGCAGCATCCATTCACAATAAGTGCAAGACAGCCAAGATCCTGTTGCTCCAGGGCCACTCACACTCCCTGAAGCAGCAACTACACCAGATTATACATGAAGAAACTCTTAGAGACAGCTCTCCTTCCTCACTCTGGTGCCAACTCCGTACAAAGATTGATGCTACTCTTATACCTTACAGCACTCTCTGGAAACTGTGGCTTCTTAAACTTCCCACACACAACCAAACTGCAATGCTGTCTCATGGGGAAGACCCCCTTGACACCAGACTCTGCTTCGTCAAATGAATCCACCCCCAGGCGCAGCATCATTATCTCATTAACAGCCAGTCTGATGCCATCAAGGGCATCGTATAGCTCAGCTACAGTGCAACCAAAGACAGTCGACTCCTGCTGAACCAGTCTGAGCTCCCACCCACAACGCCAGATATCATCACTGCATTCACACCACACAGCTGCAAAATGACCAAGGACAGCCATCTCCTTCCAAATTGGCCTGAGCTCCCACCCCCTGCCTCCCTGCGAGAGCTTCACTGCGCGGACAGCCAACAAATGCTGAATGCTACAGTGAATATGCTTGCACCTCCTCCCCTCAGCCTCCCACTCCTCTAGCACTGTTTACATACAAATTCAAGACAGGAAACAGTGTCACTTGTCTTGCTGCTTCAGCAGCCAAGCGATACTATTGGTTCCATAGCAGATTTAGATAGGAGGTGAACAACTGCAGGATGCCTTTTGCTCACCCAAACATGTACAGAAACTTGCTGTAGGTGCACCAGGTCTACAACCAGGAGACGCCTTAACCAACTGGACCAGCACAGCTCTTCCACCCCACATCAGCCCTCCGACAACTCCCGCTTATTTGTTTATGACCGTCTCACATGAGCCTTCTTACTCATTAACACAGGAGCTGATATCACCACTCTCCCACCACCTCAAACGCCACTTATTCTCTTTCTATTGTTGCTTCAATTACATGCCCCTAATGATATCATCATAGCTGTTGCTGGCATTACCTAGACTTAAGGACAGAAAAACACATTTCAGGCCTTCTTTGTCAAACAGACTGTCGAGCCAATCCTGGGATCGGACTTTCTACATCATTATCAGCTGCATCTTGACCTCGCCCATTATTTGTTATTATGCCACAACTGTCAGCATCCCATCGGTGGAGTTATTGGCAATGTTGACACCGAGCAAGCTCCACCACCATCCACTCCATCATCACTGTGAGATAGACCATTAGACCTTCCCCTTAAGTGTTCTCTACTATTCAACAAACTTTGCTCTCTGATGTTGGACTCCTACTCACTATGCATCACAGATCACATTACGAGACACGATAATACAAACATCCAGACCTCCAGTAGTGCATCACCAACCTGCTGCCACACTACACATAGCCAAGTAACATATTGCTGTCCTAAAATGTCTGCAACAGTTCTGTCATTCATCCACTGGCTCACAGGATGCCAACATACAACCAGATCCCATTCACAAGGGCTCTGAACAGGTCAGTGAAGTGTTGTGTTTAACTATAACATAAGATTCTGACAGTGTACCAATCGCTCCTCCAGTGATTTCTATCTACACCGTGCTATGCTCTCAGCCTCAGATGTGCTCTCTGTAAGTACCAGGTGGTTATAATTAAACTTTCCTATTTAACACATTATAACAGAGAAACTAATTACCGTACGAGTACCAAAACTGGTAGCATTTATATCCAGATTATGGGGTGCACGATTTCCAAGCATCACAGCGCCACTGTCCACCAAGTGGCATAATCAGTCATCGAGATTCACACGCCTGGCCACTCACAGTGCACTTGTTGATGTGTCAACACGAGCTTGGACAAAAGGAGCTGGACATTATTGGTGAAGCTCTATTATCATAACAACAGTAATGTTGCAGCTGCACTTTGAGAATATCATTGGCTGAAAGGATTGCCGAAAGGTCCTCTTTCTCCACCTGCTGTGCGTAGAATGAAAAAGTAGTTCAAATCAACTGGAGAACTGGCCGTCACTCCAAGAAGAGGCTTATGACCAGTTGCATCACAGGTGGTTGATGAAATCACTGTTGCTATGGCAGACAATGCTGCGTGCAATTCCTGATCATCAGGCAGCGCATGTGCTGTGTCACGACAGTTGAACATCCCATGGTCCACAGTATGGAAGGTGCTTTGAATCATTCTCAAATGATATCTGTACAAGATCCACATCATACAGCAGCTTGCACCTCAGGATGCACAATGACATGTTGACTTCGATCTCCACTTTCTCGTAAGGAATGAAGTTGATAATGGTTGGCCCTGGACCATCCTATGGACAGACGAAGCTCAGTTTTCTCTGACAGGTGAGGTGAACACACAGAATTGCCAAGTGTGGGGATCTTCACCTCCAGTCACTGTGCATGAAGTTCTCTGAATGGTGAACATTTCACCATATGGTGTGGCTTTACGGGATACATTGATCATTGGCCTATTCTTTTTTGAACAGGTTGGTGCTCAAGGGCCAAAGACATGCAGTGTGACTGGGCAGCATTACTGTGATATGCTTCTCCAGCATGTCATACCCACCCTACAGGAGAGGGACACATTGAGCTTAACGGTTTTCATGCAAGATGTGGCCCCATTGTACATCACTCCTGAAGTTCACCTGCTTCTCTGAAACACATCTGGAAATGATTGAATTATCAGCTGATCGTTTCCAAATGCTTGGCGGGCACTATCACCTTATCTCACTCACTGTGATATCTGGCTGAGGGGCTACCTGAAGGACAGGGTTAACCAGAGGAACATTCACACATGTACTGATCTGAAACGCAGCATATTAAGAGAGGTAGCCAGTGTACCTATGGACATGCTTCATTCTGCTGTGCTGAATGCAGTCCTCCACTTTCAGACTTTTCTGGACGTTAATGGGCACCATAATGAGGCCCTTTTAAAGCAGTAATGGTACTGTTACATAATGGTATGATGTACTGTAGCAGCACATTAAAAGTGTTTCAGCTGAATTGATTCTGCATTATTTCTCTTCTCCAGGTCTTTCGTACGGCAATTAGTTTCCGTGTTATAATGTGTTCAATAGCGAAAGTTTGATTGTAACCACCTAGTATGATAGAACCAGCTTTCTCCCTCTTCCTTGTATCCCTGTTGCATCCAACTAATCTAAAAGGATTTCATGACTGCCCATACTGAATGGTCTAATTAACTTCTACAAAACTATTGTTGTTATCTAAATTATGACCTATTTTGTCAGTATAATCATTTATTGCTGTTTCTGTACTTCTATTTGTTCAAAAGCCATGCTGATTATTATTCAGTAAGATGTCGTTGTCTAAGTACTTGGCGATCTGTTGTTTCATTAATCTCTTAGTTACTTTAGAGAATACCAGGAAGAGTGAAATAGGTCAGTATTTTCAGCTTTATGCCTATGCCACTCTTGAATAAAGGTATCATTTCAATACTTTTAATCTTTGGAGGAACACACCCTCAGTGAATGATAGATTAACGTGAGCCATGGGCTATAGAATTTATAAAGCTGTACATATTTTTAGTGACACTGGTACATCACCTACACCAGTTGACATTTTGCATTTGAGCCTTTTAATCATCTTTACTACTTTATCCTCATTTGCTGAACTAGCCTTAAGCTGTATGTTAGTGTGCAAAACCTAAGTTTACCCTGGGGTTTGAAACTTGAGCAAATAGTTTGGAATCATTGATAAAGTAATCATTTACATACTCTAATAGGTCTTTTTGGCCAATATTTAAATCAGCTTTTATGAGACTAATTTCCTGCTCTTCATGTATCTTTTCTGTTTCACTTTTTATGATATCTGATACGGATATTAATTTGTTGACTGGCATTCTCTTTATGTTATCAGTTCTAAGCTTTGCCTTTTCTACAAAGGGGGATCTGTGGGTCTTTTCATTTGAGAACTGAGTATTTTTTAAAGTCCTGTGGGAGATGTTAATGCCTGACGTGACCCAGGAACTAGATTTAGAATCCCAACATGAATGGGCTCTAGTCAGTATCTTAGGAAAACACATTTCAAAATAGGGCATGAATATTGGAGAGAAAGCACTTCTAACCAGGATTCATTACTTAGACTAACAATAAAACTAGCACAATTTTCCACAGAAAAATTTCTTTTATAAGTACATTCCATTCTTTCATAGGTATCACTGGAATTGTAAGGATGAGGGCATTATGGTCAGATAGCCCTAAGTCAGAATCAATACTTTCTCTCTGTGGTGTCAACATTCTGATCTATCTGTTATCCTTTTGGGGCTATTTACAAGAGTAAACATGTTGAAGCCGTGCAGTGCATTAAGAAAAAGCTTCCTAGATGAGATTCATGCATAAGGTCTGCACTGAAGTCTTCACAAACAATAATAGTAGCTTTTTCAGTAAACATTATGTCCAGCAAAGACTCCAATTTATTAGGGAATGTCATCACTAGGTGCTCTATAGACTGCTATAATTATTATGTCAGCCAGTTCACCATGCATGTAAGGCAGGTGATTCTAGAACATTTCTCTTTGCTGGTGACACCAGCTGGATAGTGTAGGATGTCAAGGCCACACAGGAAACGTATCAAATCACACAGTTCAAGACATAAATTCATTGCTGTAAATGGGTGCTGAATCACAATATGGCTCAGCTTTTAGTTTGTAACACACAATTCAGCTAAAACTGGCATTTTGATTACACAGAATGGGCACATAATTTTTGAGTCTGAATGAGCCAAATTTCTACATGTTCAGGTAGATGTGAACCTATCATGGAAAGTCCATGTTCGAGATCTAGTTCAAAAACCGAATCCTGCTATGTTTACCACGAGAACAGTATATGCAATAATTGATAGTCCAACATGAAAATTAGCCTATGTTGTTTATTTTCATCTGCTAATGACAGACAGCATTGCATTCTTCCCATTTGCAAAGTGTAGTTTTGGTTCACATATGGGCAGTTCGAGCAATATGTAGTGTAAGTTGATTAACCTTTTGTCCACCCCTATTCAGGGGTCTGGGAATTACGACATTGGCCTCTCAATATATATTTTTTGTTTAATGCTGTTAACAATATGAGCTTATTCCCAAGAATTAGCAGCTTTCAGTCAATTAATACTATGAAAAAATTCAATCTGCATTTGAATCATGCCTCCTTGACCCTTGTGCATCAAGTTGATCAGGATTCTCTGGCATCCATTTTCAATAGGCTATCACAAGGATACCAGGATACAGGTTGGCTGGCAGCTTTTCTAGGAGCTCTTTGCGGTGTGGGGGAGTAGCCATGTATGTGAAAAACGGTATCCCATTTGAGTCAATTGATGTTTCAAAGTACTGCACTGAAAAGGTGTTTGAATGTTGTGCAGGTGTGGTTAAATTTAGTGGAGCTAAACTTCTTACTGTTGTTATTTATAGATCCCCAGACTCCGATTTCACAACATTTTTGCTAAAGCTAGAGGAGGTTCTTGGTTCACTTTATAGGAAATACAAAAAGTTAGTTATATGTGGTGACTTCAATATTAATTGTATAAGTGATTGTGCAAGGAAAAGGATGCTGGTAGACCTCCTTAATTCATATAATCTTATGCAAACCGTATTCTTTCCAACGAGAGTGCAAGGGAACAGTAGAACAACCATAGACAATATTTTTGTTCATTCGTCATTATTAGAAGGGCATTCTGTTAGCAAAAAAGTGAATGGCCTTTCAGATCATGATGCACAAATTTTAAGTCTAAAAGATTTTTGTGCTTCAACACATGTTAAATATAGTTACCAACTTTTTAGGAAAGCTGATCCAGTTGCTGTACAGACTTTTGTAAACCTTATCAAGGAACAAGATTGGCAAGATGTTTATAGTGCTGATACAGTAGACGATAAATATAATGCTTTCCTCAAGACTTTTCTCGTGCTCTTTGAAAGTTGCTTTCCGTTAGAACGTTTAAAACAGGGTACTAGCACAAACAGGCAGCCTGGGTGGCTGACTAAAGGGATAAGAATATCTTGTAGAACAAAGTGGCAATTATATCAAAACGTTAGAAACAGTCAAAATCTAAATGCAGCAGCCCATTACAAACAGTATTGTAAGGTGCTTAAAAAAGTTATTAGGATGGCAAAAAGTATGTGGTATGCAGATAGAATAGCTAAGTCTCAGGATAAAATTAAAACCATATGGTCAGTCGTAAAGGAAGTGGCTGGTCTGCAGAGACAGGTCGAGGATATAGAATCAGTGCGTAGTGGGGATGTCCGTGTTGCTGATAAGTCGCATATATGTACAGTACTTAATAATCACTTTCTGAATATAGCAGGTGAACTAAATAGAAACCTAGTCCCAACAGGGAATCATATAGCGCTCTTAGAAAAAAGTGTTCCGAGACTGTTACCTGAAATGCTCCTCCATGATACTGACAAGAGGGAGATTGAGTTAATAATTAAATCACTAAAGACCAAGAACTCTAATGGATATGACGGGGTATCTAGCAGAATACTGAAGTATTGTTCCACGTATATTAGCTCAGTACTTAGCCATATCTGTAACTTTTCCTTTAGGAGAGGTCGGTTTCCTGACCGATTAAAGTACTCGGTAGTGAAGCCACTTTATAAAAAGGGAGACAGGGATAATGTTGACAATTATAGACCTATTTCTATGCCATCGGTGTTTGCTAAAGTTATCGAGAGGCTTGTATATACAAGGTTACTGCAGCATTTAAATTCACATAATTTGCTGTCAAATGTACAGTTTGGTTTTAGAAATGGCTTAACAACTGAAAATGCTATATTCTCTTTTCTCTGTGAGGTTTTGGACGGATTAAATAAAAGGTTGAGAACGTTAGGTGTTTTCTTTGATTTAACGAAGGCTTTTGACTGTGTTGACCACAAAATATTACTGCAGAAGTTGGAACATTATGGAGTAAGGGGAGTAGCTTACAATTGGTTCGCCTCCTACTTTAAGAACAGAAAGCAGAAGGTAATCCTCCGCAATATTGAGAGTGGTAATGATGTTCAGTCCCAATGGGGCACTGTTAAATGGGGCGTTCCCCAAGGGTCGGTGCTGGGGCCACTGCTGTTCCTTATTTATGTAAATGATATGCCTTCTAGTATTACAGGTGATTCAAAAATATTTCTGTTTGCTGATGACACCACCTTGGTAGTGAAGGATCTTGTGTGTAATATTGAAACATTATCAAATAATGTAGTTCATGAAGTAAGTTCGTGGCTTGTGGAAAATAATTTGATGCTAAATCACAGTAAGACTCAGTTTTTACAGTTTCTAACCCACAATTCAACAAGAACTGACATTTTAATCAGACAGAATGGGCATGTTATAAGCGAGACGGAACAGTTCAAGTTCCTAGGCGTACGGATAGATAGTAAGCTGTTGTGGAAAGCCCATGTTCAGGATCTTGTTCAGAAACTAAATGCCGCTTTATTTACCATTAGAACAGTATCTGAAATAAGTGACATTTCAACACGAAAAGTAGTATACTTCGCATATTTTCATACGCTTATGTCATATGGTATTATTTTTTGGGGTAATTCTTCTGATTCAAAAAGGGTATTTTTGGCTCAAAAACGGGCTGTTCGAGCTATGTATGGTGTAAGTTCGAAAACCTCTTGTCGACCCCTATTCAATAGTCTGGGAATTTTGACATTGCCCTCACAGTATGTATTTTCTTTAATGTCGTTTGTTGTTAGCAATATTAGCTTATTCCCAAGAGTTAGCAGCTTTCACTCAGTTAATACTAGGCAGAAATCAAATCTGCATGTGGAATGCACTTCCTTGACTCTTGTGCAGAAAGGAGTGCAGTATTCTGCTGCATCCATTTTCAATAAGCTACCACAAGAACTCAAAAATCTTAGCAGTAGCCCAAACACTTTTAAGTCTAAACTGAAGAGTTTCCTCATGGCTCACTCCTTCTATTCTGTCGAGGAGCTCCTGGAAGAGATAAAAAATTAAGCAAATTCCAGTGTTACATTCTTGATTTTCTTTATTTAAACTAACGACTTGTTTCATTTTATCTGTTTCTACAATCGTGTTATAATTTCATGTATTGACTCGTTCCATGACCATGGAGACTTCTCCTAAATGTGGTCCCACGGAACAATAAATAAATAAATAAAAAAAAAAATAAATAAATAAATAAATAAACAAGAATTAAAAATTTTTTAGCAGTAATCCTCATGGCTCCTGCTTCTATGCTGATGGAGAGTTTCTGGAAAAAAAATTTAAGCAAATTCCTCTGTTATATTGTTGATTACACTAATATATACTTGGCAGCTTGTCCTCTGAATAGGATTCATGTAAATTTTATTTTATTTATTATTACCTTTTCTGATTTAACTTCATGTAGTCACTGATTCCAAGACCATAGAGACTGGCTTTTCAATTTGGTCTTAGGTTTTTTATCAGAAAAATGGGTCACTGTGGGCCAGCCATTCCAATGCTTCAGTAGTGAGGTCATGAATGTCTTGTAATGTACCCCTGAAGGACACAGGACAATGTAAGGAGCTATCTCGAACAGAATGAACTCCTTCATGTCAACCAGCATCCTGCATAGATTCCAGAGAAAGGGGTGGGGGGGGGGGGGGGGGGGTTGGGGAAGGGATCATGTGAAACCCAACTCATATTTTTCTCACGTGACATCCTCCTGAAAGCCATGGGTCAATGCAGTCAGATAACTGCAGTGGTTCTTGACTCCAAGAAGGCATTTGGCCCAGTATCACACATATGCGCACAATCAAAAAACAATCACATGTGGTATCACGTGAGATTCGTGATTGGACTCAGGATTTCTTGGAGGAGAATAAACAGGACATTACCATGGATGGAGAGTCATTGACAGATGTAAGAGTAGCTTCAGGTGTGCCCTGAGAAATTTTGGCTGGCCGCTGTGGCCATGCGGTTCCAGGCGCTTCAGTCTGGAATCACGTGACCGCTGTGGTAGCAGGTTCGAATCCTGCCTTGGGCATGGATGTGTGTGAGGTCCTTAGGTTTAACTAGTTGTAAGTTCTAGGGGACTGATTATGATGAGGTCCCATACTCCAAGGAGCGTAGGGGATGATACGGGAGACCCACACCGCTGACCAGGCAAGGTCCTAGCGGAGGTGGTTTGCCATTGCCTTCCTCCGACCATAATGGGGATGAATGATGATGATGATGTAGATGACACAACACCTAGTCATCTCGAGGCAAGGAAAATCCCTGCCCCGCCAGGAATTGAACCTGGGACCCCGTGCGTGGGAAGTGAGAACACTACCGCAAGACCATGGGACTGATGACCTCAGATGTTAAGTCCCATAGTTCTCAGAGCCATTTGAACCATTTGAGAAATTATGCTGGGACTTTTGGTGTTCACATTGTATATTAATGACCTGCAGACAAGATGAATACTAACATCAGACATTTTGCAAATGATGTTGCTACATATAATGAAGTACTGTCTCAAGATTGCTGTAAGATCATTCAGTCGGATCTTGATAAGATTTCAAAGTGGTGTAAGAATTGACAGTTTGGCTTAAATGTTCATAAATGTAAAATTTTGTAGTTCACAAAATTTAGTACACAATGACAGCAAGACCAGTCATTCGCATTTCAAATCAGTCAACTCATACGAATACCAGGGTATAACAACTTATAGGGATATAAAATGAAGTGATCATGCAGGCTCAGCCACAGGTAAAGCAGGTAACAGACTGTGGTTCATTGGTACAATATGACAGAAATGCAATCAGTCTACAAAAACGATCTCACATAAAACATTTGTGTGTCCAATCCTAGAATATTGCTCAAGTGTGTGGGATCTGTAAGAAATTGGACTAACAGTGGATATTGAATATATACAGAGGTGGGCAGCACAAATGGTCACAGGTTACACAAATGGTCACAGGTTAGCTCAATGCATGGGACTGTGTCATGGAGATGGTAAAAGAACTGAACTGGCAGACTCTTGATGCTTAATCTACGAATATGCTACAATCCCCTACGCATTGCTCCCATATGAACTGTGAAGACAAGATTTGATCACTTACAGCATACACAGAGGCATTTTAGCATCCTTTCTTCCTACGTTCTATATGTGAATGGGACGGGAAAATTCCCTAATAACTCGTAGCATGGGATTTTGAGTCAAGGTGCAGGTGAAAGGTAACAATGTGGTTGAGAGTTGGCATCAATGAATGGGAAAGCAAAACACCTGGTTGCAGTGACACACCTGAGCCTGTTAAAAAAAAAAAAAAAAAATAGCCTCTAATATTATGTTACAATTGCCATGCTGTTTATGATTTTTGTTGCAAGCTTCCTGTCACTTGTCAAGACCAATGACTAGTACTGAATATTCCTATTTATCCCAATGGGAAGTACCTTCCACCATGCATATGTAGATACGGATGTATCAGTAGGCTTACAAATAAGTTACACTGTCTTTGCAAAAACACAGCCACATCCTCTTCGTTTACATGACTAGATTGTTTTAAAAATTCAAAACAAAATTTGACTTGTATAACCCAACCACTGGCAGCTACTACATATTTAAAAATTCATGTATGGTGTATGAGAAGTTGATGAGAAGTTATCAAGTAGAAATTATTTCAGTTTGTTTCTAAAACATTCGGGTCAATGGAAGCGTCCAACTCCACCCACCTACATTGACCCTTGATGTAAGGGTGTTGTTGTGTGTGATGTCATTACAGCACAGGGTTTATGAATTTGTTGTGTTTTTAGAAGTCATCTTGCTATGTTTGATGGTGTCCTCTAGTGGTGTGTGTGTGTGTGTGTGTGTGTGTGTGTGTGTGTGTGTGCGCGCGTGCGCGCATGTGCGTGCGTACGCTGAGTGTAATGTGTTGTACTGGGATCATTTGAGTCTTGGTGTTGGATATGTGAAGTTGTTGGCAGTGTTTGTAGTTCCACACGTAAAGTTTGGAAGTTTTTTCAGTGAGTAATCAATTGAATTTTTTTTGTTTACGTGTTTGGTGTTCCCATTACATTTTATTGGTTTGCTGTTTCCGGTGTGGTAAGCCTGTAGCTTCTGTTGTTAGGTATGGATATCACAATGAAATACACAAACCAAAAATGTTTTGCATCACCCCGGTTCCCAAAATCCCTGAAGATAGACGTTGACTGTGAATTTTTTATCACAGACACAGTCCCTTTGACTGTTCAGAGATGTCACTAAACCTGCCCAAAGATGTAAACAACCATGCATGAGCAGCACCTTTTAGATGGAGGGAGACTGAAAATTGATCAGTTCCAGTCATTCCACCAGGGAAAAGGTACACAGCTCGTGTTGTCTGTAGTTCAACCATGCCTAGATGGTCAATACCGAGGTTCGATCACTTCCGCATTGTTGCTTTGTGCCAGGAAGGGCTCTAAACAAGGGAAGTGTCCAGGCGTCTCGGAGTGAGCCAAAGCAATGTTATACAGATATGGAGGAGATACAGAGAGACAGGAACTGGCGGTGACATGCCTCGCTCAGACCGCCCACGGGCTACTACTGCAGTGGATGGCCGCTACCTACGGATTATGGCTCAGAGGAACCCTGACAGCAATGCCACCATGTTGAATAATGCTTTTCGTGCAGCCACAAGACGTCATGTTATGACTCAAACTCTGAGCAATAGGCCGCATGATGCACAACTTCACTCCAGACGTCTATGGCGATGTCCATCTTTGTGCAGCGTGGTACAGATGAGCCCAACAACATACTGAATGGACCGCTCAGGGTTGGCATCACATTCTCTTCACTGATGAGTGTCGCATACGCCTTCAACCAGACAATCGTTGGAGACGTGTTTGGAGGCAACCCGGTCAGACTGAATGCCTTAGATACACTGTCCAGCGAGTGCAGCAAGGTGGCGGTTCCCTGCTGTTTCGGGGTGGCATTATGTGGGGCCGACATACGTCGCTGGTGGTCATGAATGGCGCCGTAAAGGCTGTACAATATGTGAAAGCCATCCTCCAACTGATAATGCAAGCATATGCATTCGTCTTCGTGGATGACAATTCACGCTCCTATCGTGGACATCTTGTGAATGACTTTCTTCAGGACAACAATGTTGCTCAACTAGGATGGCCAGTATGTTATACAGACATGAAACCTATTGAACATGCTTGGGATAGATTGAAAATGGCTGTTTATGGGTGATGTGACCCACCAACCACTCTGAGGGATCTATGCCAAATCGCCCTTGAGGAGTGGGAAAATGCGGACCAACAGTACCTTAATAAACTTGTGGATATATGCCACAATGAATACAGGCATGCATCCATGCAAGAGGACGTGCTACTGGATATCAGAGGTACCGGTGTGTACAGCAATCTGGCCCACCACCTCTAAAGGTCTTGCTATATGGTGGTACAACATGCAATGTGTGGTTTTCATGAGCAATGAAAAGGGAGGAAACGATGTTTATGTTGATCTCTATTCCAGTTTCCAGCACAGGTTCCAGAACTCTCAGAACCGAGGTGATGCAAAACTTTTTTTGATGTGTGTAGTTTCCTGAGGACCCTGGGATGTATGTAACTGTACATTACAGGACAGTTTATTTATGATTCTCTTGTAATGTATACACACTTACTGGATATTGTTGGTATCCAATAATAACAAAAAATTGCCAGCATATACCAGAAGGCCTCACCTTTTACATAAGGTATCGTATATCTCTTCAACAAATCAGAGTTTTGTTTGCTACACTTTGAGCCAAACCAGTGAATGTGGAATGTACGAAACATGTATGGAATGTAATACCTACTTAATTTAACGTACCAAATAAGCCAACACAACTGTAGCCTAAGGGAAAATCACACAAATGTGATGATAAATCGTCAAAAGCAATAAAACTGTTTCCCAACATAGGAAAAACCAGTTCCACAATTATTGCTAAATCTGAGCTCCAAATGACAAGAACCTTCAACAGATTCGCTTCTGAGGCAAAGGCAATTACATTTACAAAAACATTCGTGTATTGAAATGTTGAGTGAAGTGCAAGAATGGGCGAATCATTAGACTCCACAAAAAATTTTTGATTGTTAAGGAAAGTGTTTGCGGTAACAACAGACAACAAGAGAAATATATGTTCCTATGCATATGTGTGTTTATTTTCTCTTGTTTTCAGTGGAATAAGCTACGCAAATATAGATATATTCAAAACTATATAGACACTCTTGAGTTCTAGCTTATGTCATTGAATAAGTCAACCTCAACATGAAGTTGATCAGAGTTCTGATGTCTCAGGCCAGGGATGAGTACATGTGGTGTTTTGTGTGTGTGTGTGTGTGTGGGGGGGGGGGGGGGGGGCACCTACTTTGCAGCGCCAGAATTTGTTGGTGGTAAGTAATTGTGTTTTTGGGTCTGTTCTTCTCGAGTTGATGTTTTGTGTATTTTGTATTTATGATGTAATGGATGTGTTTTAATTTATGTAGGGATGTTTGGTTTTTGGACTTTTGAGGTGTTGTGATTTTGTTTTTATTTTTTGTAGTTGTAGGTGTTGGTTTTTTGCATCAATAGTTGTAGTTGATCTATATAGATCAAGGGAAATGACCGATTCTAATTTTCGCAGTTTTAGGTGTAGGTGCTGGTATTTTGGTAGTGTCAGCCGTGGTTGACCTAAATGGGTCAAGTGAAATATCAGATTCCTTTAGATTTTGTTGGTGTAGCAGAATGTTGTAATTTTTTTTTTTTTTTGTCATTTAGTGTGTTGTGGGATCATGGTGTGGTTCTTTTTTTCTATTATGTTTAGCTTGTCCCCACCCTGACACCCCCCAGTTTCCCGCAGTTGTCCCATTAGTTTGACTGTATATTTGGAGGGAGATGTTATTGTCTTATTTATATGTATTTCCATGTTTGTTCCGTGGGTATGTAGTGACGTCATAGGTGACATATTGGAGACGCTTAGAATAGCCATTTCCACCATATTGCTGACATCATAGGTCAAATCAATTGGGTGGAATCAGACACTTCTGTAATCCCAAACATTCATTATTGAAGAAATACTGAGTATTTCGTGGTAGCATGTGCTTGGTACATATGGAAGTTATGAAGGAACACATAATTGGAGAGCAGCTACCAAAACTGCTTCAGTATCCGATGGGTATTTCAGTGGCAGAAGAATTATTTGTGAACAAAGTTGCAAAATGCAAATTGTAAAGCAGGAGCACAGAAGGAACAGATTAAGGAATCCAATTTCAAAGCACAAGTTCACTGAAAAGTAGAGATGTCTGCAAGTATTTACATTTGTAGGACCCTGCTGAATCAAGTCAAAAGTCATGCCAACTGAACCTGGTGATACCGGATGTTGGATTTGTCTTGTATCATAATGATGATTTGGTGTATGATGTCATAGATGTGCAGACTGAATGAGAATGGAACACTGACAATATTTCTTTTGTGTCTGTATTAATTTTTGGAATGTAGGCACTGGCGAAGTACAAATGAAAGAAATGCAATGTGCTACTCAAAAAAGTTCAATGGTGCTGGAGTCTTCCATTTGTTAAGGCCATATATTTGCTAAACTCTTTAGGAGGGAAACACCAAGACATTAGTCTGACAGAAACTATAATTAGGCATTCAACTACAACCAATGTGCTGAACCAATCATGTCTTGCTTATCCTGCTTGGATTTAGATAATACCTATTAAAATCATATCTGTTGTTGTTCCTGACAGAAAGTAACTACAATGTGTATTAAATCAGCTGGCTTATCCGGCTCTCCACTAAAACACTTCATAACAACACGATGGCATGGCTGCCTATGCAGTATGGTAAATCAAAAAATGGGCAACAGTCAGAGGCTACCTTCCTCACTGTACTATCCATTCATTGTGTTTTTTTTTTACATCTCATCAAAAAGGAGAACCTTCTGGAATGTGTGATAAGTTAACATAGGCCTACACATTAACGAAACAGAAGCAACTTTTATTAACTTATGCTATAATAGACCATCATTACACACACGTATCTTCATATTTAAAGGAATATATTGATATTCTCCAAAGAAAGTACCACCTAAGTCTTATCTTTAAACCTGTTCACCTCTATAGCTCTTGGTATAACCTGGTCCTCCCTACTGTTTACTCATTGCATTGTTGCAGCAGTCATGAAATTCTATCACGGATTCGGCATAGCTAAGTGACCATGTCCTGTACGAACTCCTATCACGGTATGTGGGTCAACATCACCTTATTGAGGAATAATACTGTACGAAAATCTCTTCCTACGAACAGTTAATTGTTTTTACATGTTGGAGTCTGGCGCATGCTCCTTGCAATGACCGCAAATCATCCAAACTAAGGGTAAACGAATCGGAGTTTTTGGCAGATTCGTGCCACACGACAGAACCGTTGTCAAACTGATAATATGCACATCGGCAACTTCTGAATGCAAGAAATATGGATCAATAAGTTTTTGTTCAGCAATTAAGAAAAAATACTTTCATAACATCCTGTGGTGCAGTATCAGTTCAGTAATGCTCCAATAATAGGTGAAAATGCTTTCCGAGAAACAGAAACAGCATACAGAGAAACGGAAATCTGAGTATTACACAGGCAGGGCAATGACTAATAGCAGACAGTAATGAATAAAAAATGTAGAATGTAACTGTTTAACGATTTTCTGCAACAATTTATCGTCAGATCCTACGAACAGCCGAAACAGATTCGCATAAGCAATCATTGACAACCGCAAAGTTCGCACTACGTCGCTCTCAATGGGAGATTCCTCGCACGCAGCATCCTGGGTAATGTAGTAAAACAATATGGCGTTACTATCATGTAGTACCATTAAGACAGACAATTTTTATTGATTTATGTATTTGTTATGTAGCTGAGGAAAGTGAGTAATGGAAAGGAGAAACATTCAACTACTTTGATGCATGTACTTGTGATCTTTTCTTTAACTGTAAATGATGGAAATTTTGTAGTGGATTAAACGTCATTTGATGAATGTAAATAAGCCAAATACGTATTTGATCTTATTTTCGTAGTTTGCAGATAGCTCTAGTTATTTTTTCTGTGCGTTACCAGAAAGCCCTGGATACATAGTTTTCCCTCAAAACAGATTAATAATTTCTTGTTTCAACTTCACGAAAATGACTGTTCTCACTTTGGTTGATGTAATTCTTCAACACAACTGTATAGTAAATATGTACTATTTAGTATCACTAAATTATGCAGTACCAGTAAGAAGTAATTGGATTCAGCCCTACTACATAATACATTATTTCATTTTATTCGTTACAGTCATTTGCATACGCACATACTGTACGCCTTAAATCATGCACGAGAAGTCGCGGGGCTGGATAACCTAGCAAGTAAGTATGGAGACGTATAAATTTGACTTACAGTGTAACGTGTAACTCGAAATTGATTCCTGTACATTAAAAGTTAAGATAACGGAACAACTAATTTTTAGAATGCAAGTACAAAACTTCACGGTGATTTTTGGAGCACATACGTCCCTACTTTAGATACCACAGTTTAAAAAATCCGGACTTAATGTCGATGCCGTAGAATCCACGTCTGCATTTACAACTGCAGCCACTTTTTTTATTTTTTATATTAAAGTTACATTTTCAACAATCTGCTGTGACTTTGCCTTTTAACTGTTTGCCCCTGTGCTTTCTTTTATATTTAATAAATGATTGTTACATGCATTTCCTACCTGTGATTTAGAGCCCTTCCATTCAGTCCAATAGTGCTGCTGCATAGTTCTGTGACTGGTTCTCCTGTCTCTCGCTTCACTACATTCCATGTTGCCTTAAGTCTGTTGTTGGACGTACTGGTTTGGGACATTGGGTGCAGCTTCTTTGATTTTTTGATAACTTTTCTTTGTAATTTTGTGTAGTGTGCAATACCGCAGAATCCCTACTTTTTCTTTCTGAAAGATACATTCTATTTCATTTCCTTTCACAAGATATTTCAATACCTTCATTGATCCATGTTTTTTTATCTGTCTGTTTAGTGTCCTTTCTGACTAGCTTACGCGAAAGCTGTTTTCAAGTAATGATATGAATTTATCATGGAATAGATTAAATTTTGTGTTAGTGTTTGGTTCATTATAAATTACATCCCATGTCATCTACTTTAAACTATTCTTAAAAACATTTGTCCTAGAGTCACTAGTTATTCTAACTGATTTCCGCTGAGGTATCCATATCGAAAGGTGCTATGTTGTTTATCCTTACTAACTGTGCTTCATGATCAGAGAGACTGTTTGTTACTGGGTAAACAATTAATTTCTTTCGTTGAGCTTCATCAAAGAAAACATTATCAATTAGAGTCCAATTGTCTTTATCCACCCACTGGTCTCACTGATGTGTAGTAAACTTTTTTTATGGGATGTATTCATTTTCATCAAGCTGTCACATTTCATTCACACCACAATCCTAGCAGTCAGTTCCTGCCTCCAGCCTTGTGAAAACTCACCCATTTTTCTCTCTCGTAATAATGCTAATCTCAGTGAATTGTTATTTTCTGATTGTTAGAATTTGGAGATTGCATTTTTCCACAATAATTAACACCTATTATATCACGAAATACAAATTCTGTAGCTAAATGAGATTGCATCTGGTCTGATTCAGAACATTATTTTGGTATATGCACCAAACATACCTGAAGTGGGTGTGAAATTCTGCTTGAAGTACCACAGTGGTTTCTGCTAACTGTGCCTCTTGAAATGGTTGTATCAGTTGTGTACCCAACAAAGTAAAAATCTATGTCTTATTACCTTATTGTTTGGTATATGTGGAGTTTTTCCCTGATGATGATGATGATGATACAAACTTTGGGACCAGTGTAGCAGGGGATAAAACCCGTCGGCTTTGGACAATGACGTCACAAGTCGCCAATCGAGAAGTGATTCTTCTTAGTGTTGTAGCCCCCTTCAGTGTCTGATAAGTGTTTTTTGGCTTTTAAAAAAAAAAAATCTCACGAGATAGAATAAACAGATCCACTTTATTAAGCAATCAGTAAAAAAACGAAACTGAAACATAACAGCAAAAGCGAAAATGGTAAACTGCTCTCTGGCGACTTGTGACGTCATTGTCCAAAGCCGACGGCTTGTATCCCCTGCTACACTAGACCCCAAACTTCCAGGAATGTTGGAGGATGACAAATACAGCAATCTAAAATAAAGACAATCGAGTTATAAGTTAAAAGGCTGAATATTTTGTATCATATGCAAGCAGTCGAATACATTGGCCAGTGTATAATTGTTTGAGGTAATAAATTGATTTTTAATGGATGTAGGTGCTAACTCTGCTTAGGTAGATATATTTGCGTAGTTTATTTATGTGATGCTATTGAAATGATGTGTGTGTGTACAGCTTGATAATAAATGTTGATGCATGCTGGCCAGTTTCAGAATAGTAAACATCTCAGTAGCTTAAATAGGTCATTACTGCTTCTCATGTTACAAGAGAACCAGAGATGTAACAAGAAAGTAAATATATGTTTCTACAGTCATCCTCATGCTATAAGGATTAAACTGAGTAATTATCTATAGGTAGGAGATAGTATAGAAGAAATCATTTTAGCTAAAATTTAAAATTTATTGTGTAACTCATCAGATTTCTTCCATGTTAACCAGCATCATGTGAAACGTGGCTCGCGCTTTTCTTATGTTACATTCTGTAAGCCGTGGATCAAGACAATAGGGAGGATCTGGTATTTCAGACTCCAAAAACTATGTGACTCAGTACCAAACCAACGTTTATTGACAAAAGTATGGCGATTTAAAGTATCAAACAATATTTATGATCGGATTGAGGATTTCTTGGTAGGAAGGATGCAGAACGTTATCTGGGATGGAGGGTCATAGATGAGTAGCAGTAGCTTTTCATTTTTTGTGTTAATGATCTGGCAGTCTGTATTTATAGTAACTTAGACTTTTCGCAGATGATTCAGTTATTTACAATGAAATTCTATTTGAGATAAGCTGCAAAAATATCAAGTCAAATCTTGATCAAATTTTATTTGAATGCAACATCTTGTAACGGATATGAAATGGAATCGTCACATAGGCTCACTTGTGGGTAAAGCTGGCAGCAGACCACGTTTCATTGGCAGGACACTGGGAAAATGTAGCCAGTATATAAAGTGCTTGTAAAACTCTTGTATGGTCCATCTTAGAGTACTGCTCACGTGTGTGTGACCCATACCAACAGGACAGACAGAAACTACGAGACATATCCAAAGAAGGGCAGCACAAATGGTCATAGGTTTCTTTGAATCACAGGACAGTGTCATGGAATTGCTGAAAACCTGAGTAGGCGGACATTTGAACCTAAAACACCAGTTATCCTGTGGATGCTGACTTACAAAGTTTCAAAAACAAATATTTAATGAAGAATCTAGAAATGTTCTTCATTCGTGATGTATCACTCACTTTGTTAGAAATTAAAAAGACAGTCAGTATTAAAGTTGCACTTGGGGGCATTTAAGCATTCACTTTTCCCACACTCTATAGTCAGTTGGAACGAGAAGAAACACTAATGTAATACAGTTAAGTACCCTCTGCCATGCACTTTCAGAGTGTGTGTATATAGATGTAGACTTTTTGTGGTTTCATATTGAATTCCTTTCTGTGTTGCTGGTAGCTTAAGTGATGAGTAGCTAAGGGTTTTTTTCCCCTTAGTGTTGTAACTGTGAATGTTACCGTTTACTTCAAATTCCAGTGGGTTATTTATGACATATTGTTAGCAGATACATATATAATGTAGAGATATAGTTAGAATGCCTAACTTCTTGGGAGACGCCAATGGGATTACTATGGGAGAATTCCACAAATTATTCTCACTTCATTTTTGTGCAATGAGTACTGTCTTCCTAAGCAGTGAGTTACCAGGAAATCGTGGTGTAAGACATTAATGAATGGATAAAATTTGAAGCTTTGTATCCTATTCACATGGTTCATATACTACATTGATTGTTACTTTTTTTGTTATATAGAAATGAATTTAAAAAAAGAAGAGATGAGCACATTTACAGACAACCACTTATTATTTCTTTGAAAAACTTTACTAACAATCTCTTCTGTTACTGTCTGACAAGATTAATTATAGCATTTGTGTCTTCTGTGAAAAGTACCAACTCTGTTTGATGTGTATTAAGTGAAAAGTTGTTCACATACATAAACAGAAGGCGTGTGACAAAAACTGAACTCTTAGTTACACTTTTCAGTAGTTTCCCCAATAACTCAAATTTTCTCCCTTTCCAGAATTTATACGACACCATTTTTTGTAAAATGTGATTTAAAGCAGTTGTTTTTAAAAGTATTAATTCCACAAAACTTTAAACTTTGTTTTAAGGAATGCCAAGATCTACAAAAATTCCTTAGATAGATCACAAAAACTACCCACTGGTGATATTTTGTCATTTGACACTTTGCTGCTGAAACAATCAAAAACTGTACAAAAGGATGTAATATTCGAGGGGAATATCACCAAATCAACTAAAAATAGCGTAGTGCCTTGTAATGCAGATGTATCTTTTTAAGTTTATGTAGGCCTTTAAAATGCAAGTGGGACTTCTGATTTTCATCGGGATGTATCCATCCTACCTGATACTAGTTTACATTAACCATAACAATTCAAAACCAGTTTATAAACATCAAAACCCTTACAATAATGTCCTTTGATGTCAGAAGGGCTCACAGTCTTCTTACAAAATGAACACCACAGCTCTGCAACAGTATGTCTTTTTTTCTGTCATCTGTGGCCAGAGATATTGAATTATCACAGCTAAAGAGTTTCCTGTACTACAGCTGAGGTACACAGCTGTCTCAACAGGATGCCGGTACATGAATTCAACTCCATGCTGTTATATGACTCTAGAAGGCAGGCAGACATTTAAGTCCTAGTGAAACACCAGTTTATCAACTAAAGAATTAGAAGAGACATCATATACAAACAAGCTGTTGGAAACTGGTTTGGGCCAAGTACGCACAAAGGAGACATTCAACACATACCATATTTCTAACAAGGGAACCTCCCCATCGAACCCCCCTCAGAATTAGTTGTAAGTTGGTACAGTGTATAGGCCTTGAAAAACTGAACACAGATCAATCGAGAAAACAGGAAGAAGTTGTGTGGAACTATGAAAAAATAAACAAAATATACAAACTGAGTAGTCCATGTGTAAGATAGGTACCATCAGGTTGCTGTAAACACATGAGCGCCGTGGTTAGCGTGTGCAGCTGCGGAACGATGGGTCTTTGGTTCAAGTCTTCCCTCGGGAGAAAATTTTAATTTTTTATTTTCAGACAATTATCAAAGTTCAGGCACTCACATATAATCAACTTCGCTCTCCAAAATTCCAGGACATGTTCAGATTTGCTTGGACATATGCAGGATTTGACAGTCTACACACGGAAAAATTTGAAAACGTTAAAAACATATGTTTTGACAGAGCACAGGCAAAACTGGTGAAACTGTTGCATTCATTTGTTGCAGTTTATGTGACAAACTCTTATGTTTTCACACTTTTTTGGGAGTGATTATCTCATCCACAAGAAAACCTAAATTGGTCAAGGTAGAAGAATCTTTTTACCCATTCACCAAGTGTACAAGTTAGGTGGGTCGACAACATATTCCTTTCATGTGACGCACATGCCGTCACCAGTGTCGTATGGAATATATCAGACGTGTTTTCCTGTGGAAGAATCGGTTGACCTATGACCTTGCAATCAAATGTTTTCGGTTTCCATTGGACAGGCACGTCCTTTCGGCTACTAATCGCACGGTTTTGCGGTGCGGTCGCAAAACACAGACACTAAACTTATTACACTGAACAGAGACGTCAATGAACGAACGGACAGATCATAACTTTGCAAAAATAGGAAAAGTAAACTTTTGATTCTAGGGAAGATTTGAACCAAGGACATCTTGTTCCGCAGTTGTTCACGCTAACCACGGGACCATGGCGCCCCTGAACTCAGTCGCTCCTAGATGTTGCCTATCTTGCACATGGACTACTCAGTTTGTATATTTTGCTTAGTTTTTTCATAGTTCCACACAACTTCTTCCTGTTTTTTCGATTGATCTGTGTTCAGTTTTTCAAGGCCTATCCACTGTGCCAACTTATAACTAAATCTGAGGGGGGTGCGATGGGGAGGTTCCCTTGTAAGAATGTTCCAGTGGATGAGAGAAATGGGGCCAGTGGTGCCACAGTACAATGAGTCAGACACGAAATTGCACTACCTCTCAACTGGGAGACCCTGTGTTAACCAGCATGGATGAAGAGCCTTAAGTTAGCACTTGATCAGTTGTACATGAAATGGACTTTGTCCATAGTGACATTCTTCACCACATTGCAGTATTATCTTTAGAGAAAGTTTTTCACTGGGCTCTGGCCCTCTTTCATAGTATGATAAAGCTTCTGTTTACTCATTCATGATATTCTAATTCCATTAGTTATTCAGATTGGTTACTTTGTAGAATTATTGCTAAATATGTGCTTTGTTAATGGCTGTAAGTATCTGCATCTCTGTACCTCTATATATTTTGTTAGATATTTGCTTTTTCATTGGATCATTATCCAAAATTTTAGAAAACATTCTTGCCTGGAGGACAGTGATCAGTATAAAATTTTAAAAGTTGATAAGAACTGTCCCCATTGTGTTTTCAGATTTTTTATTTTTGACAATGAGTTTTGGCTCTTTCCTTGGACTATTTTCTAGCTTACACCGCTGTAATACAGTAATAATACAGATTCAATGTGGGGGGATGAAAATATAGCAAACAATATCTAAAATATAAGCTACGAAGTATGAGGTTATACCCACTATGGCTGTTGGTGGCGGCAGATAAGCGTGAACCATAGGGTACAGTTTTCACTGCTGAATAAGGCAGCTTTGAATGACATTATATACTGTAAGCTCCACCCATCTCCACCTACAGCATTATGTCATTGATGACCAATCATGTATGAGATATACCTAAAGGAGGCTTCAAGTCTAGGATGGGGTATGGGCTGATAAATATTGATTCTAATGAATTAGGAGAAAAACAATTATGTGGTAATTACGTTGTTTATACATATATCTGCAAAATTGGACTAAAGTAATTGTAGCGTGATGTGCTACTGCCAAGTAACGTGGCTCAATAAAACTTGGACCATACACAGAAAGGATTGCTGCAGTGTGGTGCAGAAGGTAACAGAAATATCAATGAGATACAATAATTGCACTGAAACCACTAGAATTTGTGTGGTCCCCTGTACATTACAAATGGTGGGTCATGATTCTTAATTGGTTGCATGATGACCATGATCTGTTGTGTGCTCTGAATCTGGCCCCAAGGTTGGGAAGGAATTCTTGTGCTAGGGCATTCCATTCTTCCACCAGGACGGTAGACAACTACTGGATGGTCATTGGTGCCTATGGATGTGCTGCACCACGTCTCCCACATATGCTCAATGGGACTTAAGTTGGGGCAACAGTAAGGTCAATCCATTTGCCAAATATCCTTGTATTCCAAGAGCTTCTCCACCTGCACTGTTGATGTGGTCGCACATTGTAATCCATAAAAATAAATATCCTCCCCACACCATAACTAATGGACCACTAAAACAATCATTATGGACTACCCTCTTCTGGCGAGGGGTGGGTACACATAATACACCCAGCAACATTGTCAAACATTTTTATGGATGACAACAAGAGGATATTCACTGAATGGAGTGGCCTGCCCATTCCCCGACTTGAATCCCATTGAGCACATGTGGGATGCATTGGGGATATGTATTGCACCATGTCCACATGCACCATCGAGCATCCAGCTTTAAACCGTCAGCTCCACTGATGGACGAATGGAACACCCTACCAAAATAACTCCTTACCAACCTTATGGTCAGAATGGTATCACCTTGCAGAGTATCCACTGTTGTCTGTGTTCATCACACACCCTATTAAGAACCTTGTCCCACCTTGTGTACTGTTCAGGGAACCATCATGAATCACAGTTACTTCAGTCTAATTATTGTTTTTGAATAAAAGTGTCATTTCTGATTGTCTCACTGTGTATTTCTTTTAGTTACCTTCTGTACTATACTGTAGCAGTTCTTTTTATCTGTGTTCCAAGAATCTTCAAGATATGTTTCTGGGCAATGACACATCACGTGGAATTTGCTTTCTTTGCTAAGTTTTGTACATCATTGTATTTACCAGTGTCACTCAAAGGGTTAAGAACTGAACCTAGCACAATGTCAGTCTGGACACCTGTAATCTGAATTGGGGTTCTGTAGAGGCCATTGAACAATACTCAATAATTTGTTGAATAAAGAGTTTCCACAGGTGACCTCTTTTGTACTGAACTATACTTCTTTGGGATTCTTCCAATAAATCTGAATCTGGCATCTACATTTTCCACAGCTGGATTTCTGTGGTCATTATGCATTAAATTTCTCCAGACGATGCTCATAATTGAAATTTCTGACTAGTTCCTGTCTAAAGACAGATGAATTTAAATTCTGTGTGTACTCGTGTGTGTTGTACATCTGCTTTTATCATTAATGTACCAGTTATTAATTTCCAAAGCTTATACTCGTATGTACTCACCGCACTACTCCTGTGTACTCACCACACAGTTATCATGCAGACACAAAAATCTTGTCTTTCAGAAATTTGCAATAATTTTGTGCAAACAAGAAAAATATTTATTTTGTTAGGAGTTTATGGTGCAATATCCCCCCATTTTACTTGAACAGATGTATCAGTATTCAGAAATTTTTGCATTAAGAACAATAATAAGTGTGTTTTAATAACAACATTTTGAGCATAATTTCTTACACAAATATTGCACAGTAATGTTTTGATAAATCTTTGTGGAGAAAAAAAAATCACTATACAAAATGTATTAAGATTATTAAGCAGGCTCCAATATGAACATTTTGTAAACATCTATTTAAAAGAATACGGACAATAGCCTTAAAGGTCTTTAGACAGGAACTAGACAGAAATTTCAATTATGAGCATTGTCTGTAGAATTTCATGCCATTTACAGATTTAATACCAGAAGAAAAAAAATGATGTGCCCTATCGTCCACTGACTCAATTTATGCCCAAGGTACAAGTGCAGTACAAAATTAAAAACTGTTTAATAACCCACTGAAGGAAATTGTGTGTGTGTGTGTGTGTGTGTGTGTGTGTGTGTGTGACAGATCAGTGATGATATGTGTACCATGTATGAATTTATTCATTTGCTAGCAAACCTGGCAATGCTTCATAATTGTTAAATATGTATGGAAATTGCATATACAACCTATATTCCTTGTCCCTCCCCTCTTTCTTTCTGTCTTGATGTTCAGTAGCTCTGTACATGTCCTCCGTCCCCCATGTCTCAGCGCGTAACCTCTCTTTCTCTCTCTCTGTCCATCTCCTCCTCACCTCTCTCACTTCTGTCTGAATGTTCAGTAGAATATTGTGTAAAAATTTGAAGTAAATTTGTCAAGATCTTTTTGAGATTTATGGTAACA
The DNA here is from genome assembly GCF_021461395.2 of Schistocerca americana. Classification (NCBI taxonomy): domain Eukaryota; kingdom Metazoa; phylum Arthropoda; class Insecta; order Orthoptera; family Acrididae; genus Schistocerca; species Schistocerca americana. Next base: position 742,799,382 of record NC_060122.1, on the reverse strand, counting down.
ACATTTCCCCTTTATATATTACATATGTATGTTGTAAATTACAAAGATATATAGCCTATGTCTGTACAAAAGTTCATTAGAGTATTCTGTAAAAACTGTAGTAAATTGGTCAAGAACTTTTCGAGATTTATAGCAACAGTATTTCCCCTTTATATATTACATATGTATTATCTAAAAACAAAGATGATTTGACTTACCAAATGAAAGTGCTGGCAGGTCGACAGACACACAAACAACCACAAACATACACACAAAATTCAAGCTTTCGCAACAAACTGTTGCCTCATCAGGAAAGAGGGAAGGAGAGGGAAAGACGAAAGGAAGTGGGTTTTAAGGGAGAGGGTAAGGAGTCATTCCAATCCCGGGAGCGGAAAGACTTACCTTAGGGGGGAAAAAGGACGGGTATACACTCGCACACACACACATATCCATGTGTGGATGGATATGTGTGTGTGTGCGAGTGTATACCCGTCCTTTTTCCCCCCTAAGGTAAGTCTTTCCGCTCCCGGGATTGGAATGACTCCTTACCCTCTCCCTTAAAACCCACTTCCTTTCGTCTTTCCCTCTCCTCCCTCTTTCCTGATGAGGCAACAGTTTGTTGCGAAAGCTTGAATTTTGTGTGTATGTTTGTGGTTGTTTGTGTGTCTGTCGACCTGCCAGCACTTTCATTTGGTAAGTCAAATCATCTTTGTTTTTAGATATATATTTCCTACGTGGAATGTTTCCCTCTATTATTACATATGTATTATATATACAGCTGTCAAACTCAACATAAAATATTTTATTATTTTCTTTTTCATACCATTACCAGCCACAATTACGAACACAACAGGGGGGGGGGGGGGGGGGGATTTCAGGCCGTTCTGAAGCGGTGATCTTTCACAATTGATTTTAATTTCAGCCTTGTCTGGTGGATTTTCCAAAACTTTTCTTTCATACAACCTTGTCTTGAAAATTATGAACACAGCAATGACAAAAATTAACAGAATCTGTCGAGCCATTCTTAATCAACTATATTTTGTACAAGCTGTAATTGATTGTAATTTCTGACCTTTCCATTGAATTTTCCAAAAAATTTCTGTCATACAAACCTTGTCCTGACAATACCTAAAACAACAACAACAACAACATCGACCAAATTGGTCAAGCCATTCTCAGGTGATGACTTTTCATATATGTGGCAATGGATTTTTTATTTATATAGATTTACTCGTCAATAGACTATTTAGAACCATGGTATTGGACATGTCAGAAACATTACAGAAATATACATACATATAAAATATTAACAAAATACGATAGGATAGTTGAGTATAGGGCACAAAATCGGCTGTGGCCTAATCAAAGGAACCACCTCAGCATTCACCTTAATGACAAGGGGAAATCTTGGAAAACCCAAGTCAGGATGACTGTATGGGGTAGAAACAGTGGTCCTCCTGAAAGGGAGTCCAGTATATTAAAACTGCACTGAATTAAAATAAGTTTTCCCTCAATCAAGGAAAAAATCTGAGTAATTCAGTGGCAGCAGTGTGACGACCCACAGGTATTGACCAAACATTTGTTTTATAAAACAGGGATTACTTAGTCCAACAAGAGGGGAGAATAGGAGGAAATGAAGCGAATTTCAAACTATATGCTGGACTCAGACTCAAACCTGGAACCGCACATTCTGCTGTTAGTGGTCAACATTTGTGTCCTCCGCCTGGCAAACACTTTTAATATGTTCCAAAGTTACAACACAAGGTGCATTGTGCTGCAGAGTGAAGAATTCGTGGTGTAAACAACCACAAGGCTGTGCCTAAGCCATTTGTTCAAGGAAACCTTTTTTAAAAGAATGCTGATCCTGCTGGTATGTGGGGGAGCTCGTGTTTTCTGGGAGCTAGAAAGGAGGTGCTGACAATTGGAGCTGTTTGGGCGGGCCTTGAGTTGTGCTTGGGTCGGACAGTCAGAGAGAGTATTGCATGTGAAAAGCAACGTTTCCAGTTAAGGTCCCACTCTGACATACAGTTTGCAATTTCTCAGGAAGTTTGAAAACAGTTCATACTCCACTGCAAGTGAAAGATTCATTATGGAGGGCTAAAATAGCATTAAATTGAGCATCAACAGTCATTCTGGTTCAAGGGTAATACAATAGGGGCAAGTTGATAGGGAAGTCAACACTTGCTAATTTTGCTTCCTCTAGTCCTTGCCAAAATTGTTTTGTGTAACTTTTTTGTATGTGTGCATGGCTGCTGTTTATAGATCATTAGCTTTAGGATTTTTTAATAATATTTTGTTAAACTTCTAATTTGATAGAAACAATCAGCTACCTATCAGTATGCCACATATTTAGTAGCATATGGTTTTCTATATGTATACAACTGTTGCACAAATGGCACATTCCATGTTGTCATGTGTATCGAGAATATCCTTGGAGAGATGTTGGCTGGATATTGCTGATCATAGAAAAAGTGGAGTAGCCTGTATTTTTGGTCAAAACAGTGTCATACTTTTTCACTACCATTTGCCCAATATTACTGAGGTCAATCATCCTGCAATTGGCATTCAACAATTTCTGACAGTTTTTGCAAAAGCAACCAGATTATAGGTTTGGTGAAATCATTTTGTGCCTATCATACTGAAGCTTAAGATTCTGTTGGAAATTAAATAAACACCGATTCCATGGCATGAAAATGTTCATTATAAAAATTGACAGCTTCGGTCCATGCACACCACACCACGTTAGGATAAGCTCGGGCAGCAATGCTAGGTTCAGCAGCAGTTCTCTATATGGCAACACACACTGCAGAGATTTGATAAACACTATCTTAGTGTATGAAATTATTTTATGTACTTGTGGACAGCTGCCAACACTTCTTCGGTGATACACTGCAGTGCATGGACCAGACTGGTGAAGTGGATTAAATGCAGATAGAATATGTGAAGTGCAGTTGCCACTTTCAGTATGAAGGTCACAGCATCTAAATACATGACAAGAACTTTTTATACTCGGATTCGCCCAAGCCCTAGCAATTTAAGACTGTCATTCACAAAATGAGCTACTGTTGAAGGATTTGTGCGTTACAACACTTCGCAGGATATCGGCACTGGCTTTGACAATTCTTCTCAGATGAGGTTGCTGTTGAAACATCTAAATATATCTTCTGCATCGTTGAAAACTATCCAGCAGTTTTTCCTTATTGTCAGTTCACCAGGAACCTGTTACCCACAGCACTTTCATAGAAATGCACAGTATTCAGACACTTGAAACTCGTACCATGACATGATTGCAGCAACAGTAGTGGAGCGCATACCATGGAAAAAATTATTTGAGGAGTTTAAAGCCTTTTGCGCCTGCATCACTAAAATTCATTTTTTAGAAGATTGAATCGCTTTGTTCTTTATGTGCTGTTTGTGTACATGTTGCTGAAGTTGGGCCTTCATAGTACATCCGATCTGCTTATTGCATGCTTGGCATAAAACAGTCTCTCCGCTTGGCATAAAACAGTCTCTCCATCAGTACTGAAAGATCATCCTTCGAGACTAAAGATCTTAATTTAGATGATAATTTTGATACGACAGGAGGCGGCATGAACATAGTCATGAACTCTTAAGAAGCACTATTTAGCAAAATTTTCTTGGCACCCACACTCCTTAGTTCTGCTGAATCTGTAGAAGTTGCTAGCAGATGGAAAACTTTCGACTGCTAGTCTTTTGTTTGCCCCATTACCAATCTCGACAGTACATGAAGCCCTTCACTACACACAATAATGGCTACGGCAGTGTTACACGTAGTATTGTTATTGTATCTGCTTTGCTTTTTTAGAACTGAAATTCCAAATTGTGGAAAATTTAGCAGAAACATGCCCTTCATAATTCAATTCAAAGTGCAGTTAACTCTGTTGTATTGCATTATAATGCGATTTTGAAGATAATTTACTTCCTGTCATTAACTTTTATGGTATGTTTGATTTGGATGTTTTTTTAGGGAGCAGAGATGGTCAGAAGGGTAAAAAAGTGATAATATGTAATTTTACATAATGTAAAGTTAAAATATGTAAATAGATGTAATCATAGTGAAATACGTAAAAATACATGATGATACGATGAAATATATCCAAGCTGGCAAATAATTCATGAACATTTACCATTTTTACATGCATAGGAGGGAAGGAACCAAATATGTAATATAAAAATCTAGGTTCTATTGATGGTATTAACAACTTGCAACAATGGCTGAAGCACTGGTCTGCAAAACATGGTGAAGCAGTCACATACCTAGAAAAGATTTGATGAAGGAGATGGTGGGCACAGAAATCCATGCTCACATTCTCAAGTTGTTTACTGTAAGACATGGGTGACTAGAAACTGTCACCAAAGACAGTTTGCATAATGAACAGTTCAGCCTTGAGTAAGTAACATTGTTGGAGGAAACAATTTGATCTTATGCCTGTAGGTCAGTGAGAGAGTTTTATTGTGTTAATTGAAGAAAGTTGGAAATAATGGAGGAAACAGATTAATGACATTCTATCTGTAAATGGTCCACATACATCCAATCAGACGTTGATAAGATTTCGTAGTGGTGTAAATATGTAGAAATATAAAATTGTTTACATCAGAAAATACAGAAAAGTAGTATCCTATGACGACAATATCAATGACTCCCAGTTGGAATCAGCCAATTTATACAAATACCCGGGTGTAATTTTTGTGGGGATATGAAACTGGATGATTACATTAGCTGAGAACTAGGTAAAGCTGACAGCAGATTATGGTTTATTGGCAGCATACCGAGAAAAGAGAGAGTGTTTACAAAAGCTTGTGCATCCCATCTTAGAGTATTGCTCATACATGTGGGACCCATACCAGGACTAATAGGGGATATTGAATGCATACAAAGGACAGTATGAGTGGTCACAGATTTGCTTGACACACAGGAGAGCTTTATGAAAGTGCTGAAAAATCTGATTTGAAAGACGCTTTAAGATAGATTCTGACTATCCCGCAAAAGCCTTACAAACTTTCGAGAACCAGTTTTAAGTGAAGAATCTAGAGATATACTTCAGTCCCTTATGCACCACTCTTGAAGGAATTGTAAAGATATGATTACACTAATTATAGCACACACAGAGGCATTTAAGCAGTCATTTTTCCTGCACTTCATATGCAATTGGAATGAGAAGCAGTTCTGTTTGTTGTACAATGCTAAGTGTCTTCTGTCATGCCCTTCACAGAAGTTTGCAGAATTTGTATGTAGATGTAGAAAGCTCAGTAACAGATAAAAATGCAATATAAACAAATACCAAAATTGTGTTATCCATAAATTGAACAATATATATTTATTAAAAATTTCTGTTTATAGTAGAGAGGACATTGAAATGAGCTTCCTTGGCAGATTAAAAATGTTTCCTGATACAGGGACTGCCCCCCCCCCCCCCCTCGAAATAGTATGAGACAGGTACCCTTAAATGGCAGTTGGTGAAATTATGAATTGTGATCAAATAGTTGATTTGGTTGATTGTTGTCTACGAGGAACAAAAATATATATTCAGGTACCAGTTTGGTATATAGTTTTAATCTGTTAGAAAAGTTTGGTCATGGCCGAGGTGCATTTACTGAGTACAAAGCAAAATAAGAAATCCACTTATCACTACCTAGTGTTCAACAGTAATTTGTAAAAGACAATGAGTGAAGTAAAATTGGAAGAAGGGAGAGCAGAGTTGTTTGTTTGATGACTACATCACATTTCTTGTTGAGAGTAAGAATCACCAGAAGAAATATTGAATGGAATATATAGTCAAGATTGTGAAGAATTAGTGTTGATGGTAAATTAAGGACTGAGTGTCACTCTGGGGAGATATATGAGTTGGAACTACTGTCAGAACAACACAGTTGAGGCAAGGAAGATTCACTGAAAAATTGTAATAAATTCTATGAGCTAGGAAGTGATTTCAACTATGAAAGAGGAGCTGCTTGCCAGTCATTAAAGAGGAAAATAGTGCAGACAGAGAAAACTTTTTTCTGGCAGATATATTTCCAATTTTGAAGAGTGAAATGCGAAGCAGTTGCTACTTTCTGAAGCTGCTTGTATGAATTTTGGCACAGTTTATGGGCTATAGATGACTATAAATTCTAAGTGCAGTGACTATGAGATTATTTAGAGCAGTGGTTCTCAACCTGTGGATAATTACCCCAAGGCGCAAAAACTAAACAACTCGATTCTGTTTCAGTTATGAAACTAAATTATTTTCAGTCGATCATTGCCATTATCACAATTGTGTAAGACTCATATATTGATTATATAAGTTATCAATAATTCCTTTTTTCGATTAGTAGCATTAATGCAGTGGAGGTTATAAGTTCCTCATGTAGTCAACCCACTGCACAAGGTGTGCTTTGTTGTGTACATCACTGATGATAAAAGTGAGACGTATGCGTAACAAATGCTAAATATCTCAAGAAAATATCTTCTCCAAGTTGTAGATAGCAACTGCAGCAGTACAGAAATTGCTTCATCACTTGCTTCGAAACAGATATATGAATTAATTAACAGCACGACACAGCAGTAACTATGTAAGGGCACAAAGCATTAGCAGCCTGAAGTCTTCCAATTTCTGCCAGTTCAAAAGTAAGGGGTGCAGCAATCAGCTGATTTACAAACAGTAAGTATAGTGCAAGCATTTTAAATAGGGTTGCAGTGTGCAGGTCGAGCTAGTGCCACAATGGAGAGGAGTAATGCAGGGGAATTATATTTTGTAACAAGTGGCTATTATCAAGATGGATAGTTAGCTTTCTTATCTGAGGAGTTGTGGGTAGCACTAGCAGTGCACCACGAATTTCTTCATCATTCATTCTTTTTTTTTTTTTTTAAACACACACACACACACACACACACACACACACACACACACACAAACAAACAAACAAAATAACATTCATATTTCATCATTTTGAAAATAAAAGTATCCAAGACAAGTCTGTCATTCTGCAGTTTATTTAGGTGCTAGAGTTTATAGATGGTGTTTGTGTGTGTGTTTGGGGGGGGGGGGGGGTTACTAGCTAATGTCTAATTGCACTCGTGGGTAAGGGTCTAAGAAAGTTTGGGAACCAATGATTTAGAGGAAGGGTTAGGAAATATCCAGCAAATAAGGGACTCAATAACTCCTTGTAATGCTGGTCCACAGTCTCTATAAAGTCTTTTACCTATGTCATTTACAATTTCTAGCTGTAACAGTTTTTATTATGCTGTTGTTATTTTGTCCCATGGACTATTCTCAAGGACATGGTTATTTTTAACCTATTTTTATGCCATAATATGACATAGAACCTTATGCATGACAGTGGCACAAGGACCAAAAATGCAGTGCACAGTCATGGCCAAAAGCAAATGATGACATCACCGAAGAAAGCTAATATACTATCAAACCAATACAATAACAGTGTAAAATTACAGTAAAATATGAATTTCTGCTTGTGAATATTATACTTCATTGATGATGTTTTGGACGTCTAGATTGCTCTAGAAATAACCGCCATGAAATTACTATATCTCACCATGAACATTTTGAATGAACAGTCATGAATCATTTCATTGTTTTCTTTGGATCCTCACAAACATGTCACTGTCCTAAGAGTGTGTCATTTTTCAGCAGTTTCTTTGAGTCCTGTGTGGCCCTTTGAAAAAATGTTCAGACAGCTATTTATCTTGCTAGGCAGTGTTACCTGCAAGAGAATGTTAACTGTAGCTGCTTTGCAGTGTCCTTGAAGGCATATGTAAGTGATTTGCCACTCTTCTTCCAGGCTACATGATGTAGATTAAACTGATCATTCTATACAGACTTATTTAGGTTTCACATTGGACCCAGTGAGTGATTCAGTCTGTCTTTTATTGTGAACTTGTTAAAGTCACAGCTTCAGTTTGCACACAGGTTGTCACTGAATTCTGAAAGAAATGTAATCTAGTGTGGCAGTTGTAGTTATCTTAAGAGAATATGAAGCTTGTTTTTAGAAGGAGTACTAAGTTTTTCAGTCATCTTTGGAGTAATAGTAGCTTTAATGCAATTCTGTTTTCTCACATTGGCTTATCTTGCAGGTATGTGCTATGTGCTTCTGAATTTAGGAGGTCACTATTAAACTTATTGGTCTGGGTTGTCGTTGATTGTTATATTTACAAATATCCAGTTTAATCCATTGTGATATGTTTACATAACATTCATTATAATGCTTTGACAGGATATTCTGGTGATGTCATCCATGAAGTTGGAATAGCAGCATTTTTGTGCAATAATTTCTTTTTACAAGGTAGTTTGGATTCCATGTCAGTAATTTGAAATTTGGAAAATATTCTTCTTCCATTGCCTCTCAGTGTTTCTTCAGTTGAGAGATAACAGCATGCCCTGAGGGTATTTTTGTTCTGTCATTGCAGTGACAAGAAAATGAGGGTTTTTTTCACCTGATGCAGTTCGCTTTTTTCAGGTAAAGCATCATCCGTGGTCTGTAATTAAAGATATTTACAATTTAATTAAGATCAAAAAACAGTTTGTTAATAATATGTTGCTTTTTACTTATATTGATTTCCGCTTGGTTTCTCGGCTACATTGGGAAATCCTGTCTGCTGTGAGGTTTCGATGTAAGCTGACAATATATGATTGTGAAATATTTGTGTGATTTATAGCAATTAATGAAGTACAGCAATTAGTGAAGCATATGTTGAGTGTCCTGTCATACATTTGTTATTACAATAACTGCATCAAAATGTATTTAATACTTGTGGCAGACTAAATAGAAAGAAATATTAAAAATCTTGAAACTTTTATTTTTTGTGCCTAAGTGACAGTACCATTCTCTTTTTACTAATAGAGAATATCTTTGAAGAATTCTTTTAATGTAAGTTACTGCAAAATTTTAAAGGCTAATGTTGTCCATTTACTTCCTTATAAGAAGTCAGTGTGGAGCTCTGTTTAGTTATTTCTGCTTTCTCTTACTACTGTGATAATTGTAACCTAGTAAATATGTATTAGTTTTTTCTTTTTTACCTAAAAATCTTAATAAATATGTGTCTTTCTTTTAATATACACCTTCAGAACCTTTTGATTCATGGTGCTAAACACTTACAGTGACACTTTGGTTTAACTACTTGGCACGTTCCACCTGATTAAATGCTGTATCATTGCCCCTGCAGTTATATTATATACAAGTATTTTTCACAGATGACTTGAGGGGGAACGATGGAGTCACCGCCTACCTGCTCTACGTGGTCAGAAGTATTTCCAACAAGCGACGACAGTGGACTGCTGCTGACCAGTGGGCACAGTGGCTCCATCTCCAGTGGCAGTGGTGGTGGCCAGTTGCCACTCGAGGTAAGCGACAAAACTTGAGATCCGCAAATCAGAAGACTATTACCGTGTTAATCAGTTTTCAAAACTTGATGTCTTTCAGCTCCTCGAGAGCGACGGAGAAGAAAAGTCTCTTTCGCAAGATGACTCCCTGGACTACTCGGACGGCATGTGTGGAGAGAATTTCAATACACTGAAGAAAGGTCCTGGCTGGCCTGACCTTCCGGGGGATGGCTGCAAACATGTGATACCTATCGATCCCCCACCAGAATTTCAGGACAGCCCTCCAGAATCACTACTGAAGTTTGAGCGATGTCTGGAAAGGTTTGCATTGCGCCTTGTGGCTGCCGTTTTAGAAGAAGCACTTCGTGTGTCTTCCAAATCTGTGGTGCATCCGGAAAGTGTGAAACATGACAACAGTCCAAAGAAGGTGCAAGTGACGAATGTCCAGCAGCAGTTCCGCAGTCGAGCGCGGCTGTGCTGGACCCCTGAACTGCTTGCATTCAGCCCCTGTCACCGGCCCAGTTCTCGAAGTTCACTTTCATCTTCGCGGCTATCCAGCTCACACAATTCATTATCGGTTCCCGCAGCAAATCGTGCCGATGATTCGAGCTTCATCACTTCTGCTATGTCACATGATGTTCTCACTGCTGGTGACATCAGTGATGTGTATAATGTGCCGTTTGATAGTGACATATACGCGGTACCTGTAGACGTGGTGCGCCCCGAAGTGAGAGTACCACCCAGTAGGCCCAAGCGACACCATCGGAAACCGCGAAGAAGACACACCTCATCATCTGGAGTAGGTAGTGCAAAGTGTGCACCTGGCAACACTGGCTGTAGAAGTGGAAAGCCCACACCCCCTGTGAGTGTGTGCTCAGGAGGGGGATCTGGAGGCGGCAGCAAACGGCACAGTGTTCCTGGTACATCAAAACGTCGAGTTGCCGAGCCCGTCCACATGACTCTCCACGAAGTGAGGCAGTACCTACAGAATTTGTATTCCAGTTCTAGTGACTCTTCAGAAAACAGGCCCATTGCAAAACACCGTCAGACTGGCAACACTGCTCCTTCAGTTACAAATACATTAGGAACTGTTTCTGGGAGTACCACAGATGCTGCTGATATTAGGAGAAATAAAAAGAACAATTTTGTAATAAATATTAAAAATAAGAAAGCCAAAGAATCATGTGATATTGTTCAGGACAGGGGAAATATTAAAAATGAAAATTCTGTTTGTGAAAAGGAAAAACAAAAGAAATCATCTGGTAGACATAGCTTTACAATGAGCTTGAAGCAAACACTTTGCAACATATTTAGATTTCGAAAATTTTCCTCGCCTGACCGCAGTGTGATCAAGCGGGAACCTGTTGCACAACAACCGAAGCCTTCAGTTGAACCTTGCAAGATATCTAATGGCACGGTTAATTTGGAAGGAAAACCACCGTTCCTTAGACGGGCTCTTCCACCGCTTCCAGCTGTAACATCAAATGATCCTTCAGAAACAAATGGCGCAATGGATGCAACACCATTGCCCTCTCCCGATGATGGACAGTTAATAAATGATGATGATGATGATGTGGAAATTGCAGGAGAAGAGTTGAGCATGGACTTTGCTTCCAGTATAGAAAAAGTGAAAGATGTAAGTATACTTACATTCTAATAATACATTTTGATGTGTGATAAGATAATCCGTGATTCTCGTTTGCTTCGATTTCAACTGCATTTCTCATGATTTTTATTTTAGTTAATAATTGTAGTCAAAAAATGGAATAGTTTTGATCTTTTTAAGGATTGCACAAAATCTCTTTTTAAATCTTCCATCATATAAACTGAACATTGCATATGCAGAAAAATGTGAACATCATGTTTGTTTTGAGAACATATCTTTTTTTTAGTGTGTATTATTGAGCTGTTTGTAGATTTAATTATTCCATTGTAAGTAGCAGTGTATCATATGTAGAAATAGTCTCATCTAAGTCACTGGTTCAAGCTCCTGAATCCCAAATGTGGCGTAAAAATTCATATCATTTGATGCAACACCAACATTCATTTTTTTTCCCAGTCACAATTTCTTTTACAGATATTCTGGATTGCATTTGTAATTGTGCAGCATTGTGCAAATCTGATATCAGCATATTGCGTACTAAGAAGATAACATTACAAAGAGCACAGGACCATAATGTATGTCCTGAGCGACAGAGGTGCTTATTACCTACTAATGAGTGATCACTAGATCGAGAATGCAGGGTGAGTCAAAAAGGACTTTACAGCTTTGGAATGCTATAAAATTTTATATAGAGAACTTACAGAATCAGTAGATGTGTCATTTTTTAGCAGATAATCTCAAGTTTCACATAAGAGTATGAAATGTCATTTTGGTTTGGTGTGACTGTCATTTCTGATGTGGCAAACATCACACTGGTAATCAATATCTTCCCACACTCATTGCAGCAAATTGGGTGTAACTTGTGCAATGGCAGCATAGATTCGATTTTTCAGCTCAGCTAAATTGTTTGGTAGGCGAGGAACATACACACGGCCTTTAATGCAACCCCAGAGAAAGAAATCCAGTGGTGTCAAGTCTGGGGAGCGAGGTAGCTACGCATTTGACCCTCAACGGGTAATCCACCAACCTACAGAGCAATTGCCAAAAAAACCTCGAACTTCCTTGAAAAATGAGGTGGTGCACCTCTTGCTACTAGTAAACCATCCCATCTCAGTCATCTTCATTGATCTGTGGAATTAAAAAATTTCAAGCATATCCAGATACACAATACCAGTGACAGCACGCCCAGCACCAGTTAAAGTTTTCATTTTAACTTTGATGGCGGAATGGGGTTCTGATGCATTGCGTGAATCAAACTTGAGGTTGTTGCTACAAAATGACACATCTATCGATTCTGTAAGTTATCTCAATAAATATAATCTATATTATTCCAGAGTTGTAAAATCTTTTTATCTCACGAGACTCTGAGGGCCATAGACACGGGTTCCCAGGTAGATGCTGTGTTTCTTGACTTCCGCAAGGCGTTCGATACAGTTCCCCACAGTCTTTAATGAACAAAGTAAGAGAATATGGACTATCAGACCAATTGTGTGATTGGATTGAAAAGTTCCTAGATAACATAACGCAGCATGTCATTCTCAATGGAGAGAAGTCTTCCGAAGTAAGAGTGATTTCAGGTGTGCCACAGGGGAGTGTCGTAGGACCGTTGCTATTCACAATATACATAAATGACCTTGTGGATAACATCGGAAGTTCACTGAGGCTTTTTGCGGATGGTGCTGTGGTATACAGGAGAGGTTGTAACAATGGAAAATTGTACTGAAATGCAGGAGGATCTGCAATGAATTGATGCATGGTGCAGGGAATAGCAATTGAATCTCAATGTAGACAAGTGTAATGTGCTGCGAAGACATAGAAAGAAAGATCATTTAGCTACAATATAGCAGGTCAGCAACTGGAAGCAGTTAATTCCATAAATTATGTGGGAGTAGGCATTAGGAGTGATTTAAAATGGAATGATCATATAAAGTTGTTCATCGGTAAAGCAGATGCCAGACTGAGATTCATTGGAAGAATCCTAAGGAAATGCAATCCGAAAACAAAGGAAGTAGGTTACAGTACACTTGTTCGCCCACTGCTTGACTATTGGTCACCAGTTTGGGATAGGGTTGATAGAAGAGAAAGAGAAGATCCAACGGAGAGCAGTGCGCTTTGTTACAGGATCATTTAGTAATCATGAAAGCGTTACGGAGATGATAGATAAACTCCAGTGGAAGACTTTGCAGGAGAGATGCTAAGTAGCTTGGTACGGGCTTTTGTTGAAGTTTCGAGAACATACCTTCACCGAGTAGTCGAGCAATATATTGCTCCCTCCTACGTATATCTCGTGAAGAGACCATGAGGATAAAATCAGAGAGATTAGAGCCCACACAGAGGCATACCGACAATCTTTCTTTGCACGAACAATACAAGACTGGAATAGAAGGGAGAACCGATAGAGGTACTCAAAGTACCCTCCGCCATGCACCGTCAGGTGGCTTGCGGAGTATGGATGTAGATGTAGATATTACCTTAGCTAGTTGTCATCTACGTTCTGCTGACTTGGTAAACCTCAAGTTCTGAAACCCTTACATCTGCTCGTTCTTATAATGGGGAAACCTACCACTCATCAAAATGTGTAGCTTTTTCTCAGGTTGGTGAAACCTGATCATTCTCATAGGAGGTACAAAACTTAAAATGTAAAGTTGTCCCCTACTTGTAGATTGATTTGAAACACCTAAATACTTTATGAGGCAAGGCCCTATTATAGGTGGTATACCCCATTGCTCTACTGACCTTTAAACTGACTTTCCCAGCCATTTACATGCATTAAATTCCCCAGCAAAAGTATACAAAAAATAGAATCATGAAGAGAGATGAATTATCATTGTATACGAACTGTGTAATATTGATGTGCAAATATTAATATTTTTTCTACACAGTATTAATATTTTTGGATTATCAAAATATTACTATATTGTTGCTCTTTGTATATGCTACTGCAGCTGCTGTGCTGGTGTGGAACCAGCAGATAGCAGGAGGTTGTACATAGCATCAAACATGTACTGCATGATGCACAATAATTTCTTATATGATGAGCAGTACATTGTACACAGGACTCTTAACAAATCATACAAGTTTATCTACAATATTAGCTATTTGCCAGGATACTTCAATATGTTTGAAACTCTGTCTCTCCTGTTTGACATCATCTGCTTCAGGCTGTAGACTTGCGGTACATGTGCCATTGTAGCAGCACACAGTGTCCAAAAATGACAAACACTACAGAACAAAACATTATGAATGTGAATGCTGTCACTGGTTTACTGTGTAGGAGAAATTAGTATTTTCAGACAAACTTCACTTCAAACTGCCCTGTAGTGATATCGGTGTATGTATTAGACATTATTGTGTTGGTCACAGCCACGCGGATAGCCAAGCATATTAAAGGGCTGCCTCCGCGACAGGGATGTGTGCTGGTCCCAAATCAAATCTGTCCAGTGGATGGATGATGAGGGCTGGCATGCCAGCCAGCCTGCCTGTATGTGGTTTTTAGGCAGTTTTCCACATTCCGCAAGCTGAATACCAGGCTGGTATGCATGTCCCTCACCGGTTACACAGTTTTCAAATATTTCAAAAATTTTGCTTGCTTTCGCCTGAATAACACTATACATGGATCAGAGTAACAAAGATATTTATGTCTAGCTGTTCACAGGGCTGCTACTGCAGCAACAACCAATCAGAGAATGCACTTGACTGCACCTCCTGTTACGTTCACCATTGTTGAATCTCTCTGTTACTGCAGGTAGCGGCTACTGTAGCCATTTGTAGATGATGCTTGCAGCCATTAACATTAACAGTTGGAATCTGTTTCGTTTTGTGGTTTATTTCTCTGTGCAGCGAGTTTATTTTGCACTGCAGAATGCCTTAAACCAGTAGCGGAAATGTGCATAAAAGTGTGGCTGCTAAACGGAAAGTTCAGTGATCTACTCATACTTTGTGTGCCAGGCACGTGACTTTGTGTGGTCGGTGTGAGAATATTTCGAGAAAGAGAGAGACAATGGTGCAACTCTGTTGACTCTTAACGAAGGTTGTCGAAAGAGCTACAGACACCTTGAAGATACACACAAATACTGTCGTCAGAATTTGTAAGGAGAAATACTGTGCAGAAGGGAAAGAGCCTGATTCATCCAAACAGCAGACACCTGGGAAGAAGAGCAGGAGAGAACCAAGCATAAAAATTCAACAAGATGCTGTTTGTCACCACATATATGGATCTTGCAATTGAAAAGAACAATCAACTATTAAAAAATTGTGGGTTACTCATCGTGAGGCAGAGTTATTAAGTGGCAGCAAAATGTCTCTGTTAATGGTTGTCAGAGCCCTTGGTTTTTGGTAATGGACAGAAAATTGTAATTAGGAGAGGCAGCATTGTAGCATGGCATTGTCGATTTTTAAGAACTGTTGTTAAAGTGCCATTTGAAGACATTATGTGGCTTGACGAAACCTGAAGAAATGTGGATCATTCTGTCAGGAAAGACTGCACAGATGGTAGTTTATGTTGAAATTCTGCTATTGTCCTGGGAAAGGGCGGAAGAATTGTTGTCTTGTGTGCTGGAAGTGCATCTGGTTTCTTACCTAACTGTCTCCACATTTACAAACTGAGGAAAACAAACGACTACCATGAGGAGATGAACCACAATAGTTTTGTGAAGTGGTTCAAGGGTCAAATCTGGAAAATGTAAATCAGTTGTCTGTCATTGTAATGAATAATGCCTCATACCATTCAGTTATTAAAGATAAAGTGCCAATGATGGCAACAAAAATGTTGAAATGTTGAAACACCACAATGTGAAAATTCAAAATGATTTATGTAAGGCAGAACTCATGGAAATAATAAAGAAAGATAAGCCACAGTTTCAACAGTATGTTATGGACAAGGTAGCTAAAGAACATGGCCACAGGGTTCTTAGGCTTCCACCATACCACTGCCACTCTACCACCATCGAAATGCTTTGGGCACGAATTAAAAATTACGTGGCAACAGAAAACAAAGCTTCACTGTGGCAGAAATTCAAAGATTATTAGAGGAAGCAATGGCACAAATAACGCAAGAGAAGTGGAGAAATGTTATACACCACACAGAAACGTTTGTTAAAGAACCGTGGAAAAGTGAAGTGAGTGTTGAGACTAATATAGAGACTAATATAGAAAATATAATTATATCCTTGGGCAATTCCTGTGGCTACTCCATGGACCAGAACTCATATAACAACAGTGTCAAGGAAGAAAGCAATTATGAAGTGGCATTTACCCTTTGCCTCAATTCGTCTTTATGTTTTGTTGCACAATAATCATCATCTCATTATTAAGGTATGCACAAGTGTGACATTCTGCATGCACACTTCAGTGATTGGTAAGTACTCAAGCAGCTTATATTATTTTAATATTGTTAGTTATTGTATGTACATAAACGATTCAGACCCATTATAACACTCCTTACATATTGAATACGACAACTGAACATGATTCATTCTGATTATTGAAAAACAGTGCTCTTCTTGTTGCTTTTAATGAGATATACAAATAATAATAGCACAGTATCATTTTATACATGGGAGTGTGTTTGTCAAGCCACAAAGATATAACAATCCTGTAAAGCGAACTCAATACTGTACATTAAAAGGGCAACGTGAGAAGGTACTGCAGTAAGGAACCACACAGCTGTTGCTGCTACAGCCATAGTGCATACACACGCACCAGCAAACCAAAAACCTCACCCCCTTTCATGCTCAGCTGTGCTTCATTGTCAATCACTTTGTTGTTCTGATCCGGTCATACATACAGACATGTGGGGGGGGGGGGGGGGGGGTGTAAACATATTCTATCCTGGTGGCCTAATTGGGTGGCAACAGGAAGGGAATCCGGCCACCCCTTAAACTAATCATTGCAAATCTATAAATAACCTTCCCAATCCTGTGTCGATGCAGGACAAAGGCGTAGAAAAAAAGAGATTATTGTGGTAACCTTAACATCACGTCCTGTATGGGAGTCCAATGGTAGAGGCATTATTGCATGCATCACGTGATATTGACCCATATTTATTGAGTGAAATTTGAACAGCAAAATAAATTAGAGATTTGAGTTGCCCATTAAATAATATCATCATTTGGCATTGGTAACTGGATGTGTGGGTCATTGCATGTAAATTTAATTTATAATGCCAGTTTCATAATCCTGCCATTCATGTAATACTATATGTACAATGTTACTCTTTCAAGGAGGGAGAGCGCATCAGTGTGTAATGCACACATTATTGTAATTTTACTGTAGTAAATAGTGTTTCAAAGAGGCATTTTCTATATGTTTTGTGTTCTGTTAGGACCAACTGGCAGTGAGATAACAACAACACATGTACTAAATGGGAGATGGAGTGGTGGTAAGAGAAAGAGAAGGTGGGGGGAGTGACCACAAGTTTTCACTTGTACATTTTCTCTGGGCTTATTTCATTGTGTATTTTGCTTCCCTTTTTGCTAAACTTGGTGATGAATAGTTATTCTATAGAATATTGGTCTGGTGACCAGTCGATGCATCATCCTTGACCTAAGGTGTAATGTGACTTGAGATCAGCAGACAGTTGTTCCAGCTATTGGTGTCATCTTTTGTAACCTGGCCTCTACATCTCCTTCAAGCAGATTCTTAACTCTCCCCGAAATGCCAAATGGGACCTGTTCCAGTCCTTTCGCTAGCAGGATAAATACATAATGTGTAAGCCGCCAACCTGATTTCCTGTAGTTTCTTGTCACCTCTTTGGTAGAATGTCAGTCTATTGTCTTGAAGTTGAAAATCTTATTTAGTTTTTGATGATGTTTGCGCGGAAAATGTAACCAACACCACAGTTTAGGTTGCACTATTTTTACTCATTTGTTAGCCTCGGCATTGTATTGTTGTGACATTGACCAGTTTTTCTTTGTGAGATTATTGGCACCGAAAAGCCGGTTGGCACCCACAAAAAACCAAGAGTCTAGTTGCAGAATTACTCAGATAAATTGTAAGGGTACGGAAGCACAAATAATGAAACACTGTCAATGATAGTTCTGACAAGTCACGAAACAAAAAGATTTAAGTGTGGCATAGAACGCAGCCCATATTTACACAAATCACCATAGTTGACATACAGCATTTTCTTTTTAGTAATCCATTAGAGAGACGTACACTGCAGTAGTTTACTCAGTTCAGTCATTAATGAAAGTCACAATTTTCAACAATCACTCGTTCTGATGACAATAATAGTCCAGGCCTTATACAAAGTCCAACACATTTCATTCAAACTATTCATCAACTTGAGTTAAAAGACATCACTTTAAGCTTTTAAACATGGACATTATTGTGTTTTCATGTATACCGATACAGGTATTTTTGCAAACAACTTGTGCATGACAATTACATGAACATACACTGTGGCCATACCTAACTAAAGTGTTACATGCTTGATACTTCAACTAGGACTGGGCACAAACTTCGAGTGACGCCTGACTGTATAAAGACTGTTAAATGAACAAATTGTTATTTCAGGAACTCCAAAATCATTTGAAAAATGGCAAGGTTAGATTTTGCAGTTTATTATGGACTATAATTATTGCTAAAACTTTGGTTTGCCAAAAATATGCTACTCGAGAAATTTAGAAAAGTTTATGTCTTCACTTCATGCATCCACGTTGGGAATATCTTACATATGAGTACAAGCACCATTGTGAAAATTATTGTAAATTGTGCAAAAATGTTAATTGATGATTCAGTCAATTAATAAAGTCTCATCTGGTGCATGAAAACCTGGTTAACAAAAGTAGAATGGCAAAGGTCAGAATCTAGGGTAGGGAGGACAGAAAGAAAGCAAATTTTAAGAGAGGTTAGAACTGAGACAAACCTTAAGTTTGAGAAAGAAATCAAAAAACATAATTCCAGCTTATTACATCAGCATAAACAGCTATTGGTTAAGAATTTTCAACAGTCAGCAGATATTATAACTCTACCAAATTTTAACTCAGTCAGTGTGAAATGTCAGCTATCTTTATTGCATCAAAATATTTGAGGACTGAGAAATAAAATTAATGAATTAACTATCTGCATAGATGAATTAGAGTCTTCAAACCCAGCTGACATAATCTGCCTCTCTGAACATCATGTGACCACTGGTATAAAACTTTTAAGTGTTACAGGGTTTAGGTTAGCATCTCACTTTTGTAGATCAGAAATAGAGAAAGGAGGAGTTGCCACATTCATTAGGAACGGTCATAAATTTAAGAACATAGACATTCATAAATTTAGCCTAGAACAGCATATGGAAGCATGTGCAACAGAATTAGAATTTCACAAAAAATCCTTCATAATATTAAGTGTATATCGAGCACCTGCAGGTAACTTTAATCTGTTCGTAAACCACCTTGAAGCTGTACTGGCCCATTTAACAACCAAAAACAAAGAAATAGTTGTTGCTGGTGATTTCAATGTAGATTTCGTTAAAGACTCTCCCAATAAGAACTTATTTGGGTTAGTAACACTATCATTCAACTTCATTCCCACTGTAAAGTTCCCCACTAGGGTAGCCACTTGCTCACAAACAGCCATTGATAATATTGTTATAGAAAAGTCAAATGAACAGAATTATATTACAAAACCAATAGTCAATGGCCTCTCAGACCATGACATGCAGTTCCTTCTGTTAAATGTTAATACTGAACAGGATATAAAATCTGTTAAATCTGAGCTCAAGAGGGTAACCAATAAGCCAAAAATTGATTATTTTAGGACACTCCTCAGAGACATTCACTGGACTGATGTTTACAGTGCTCATGGCATGAATGAAAAATATAACACTTTTGCTAATAAAGTACGTACCTTATTCCAACACTGTTTTCCCCCAAAACTTACCAAGGTTAGAGCAAAGTCTACAAAAAAGCCATGGATTACTCGAATATGGGTATCTTGTAAAACAAAAAGAAAACTGCATCTGTCAATCCGAAACAGTTCTGATGTTGATGCTATAGCACGTTACAAGAAATACTGCAAAATATTAAAGACTGTAATACGGATGTCAAAGCAAATATATTACAAGAAAAAGATAGTCATATCAGATAACATGATGTCTGCTTGTGTCTGTATATGTGTGGATGGATATGTGTGTGTGTGCGAGTGTATACCCGTCCTTTTTTCCCCCTATATACATGTCTGCTTGTGTCTGTATATGTGTGGATGGATATGTGTGTGTGTGCGAGTGTATACCCGTCCTTTTTTCCCCCTAAGGTAAGTCTTTCCGCTCCCGGGATTGGAATGACTCCTTACCCTCTCCCTTAAAACCCACATCCTTTCGTCTTTCCCTCTCCTTCCCTCTTTCCTGATGAGGCAACAGTTTGTTGCGAAAGCTTGAATTTTGTGTGTATGTTTGTGTTTGTTTGTGTGTCTGTCGACCTGCCAGCACTTTCATTTGGTAAGTCACATCATCTTTGTTTTTTATATATATTCTGATCTACAAAAGTGAGATGCTAACCTAAACCCTGTAACACTTAAAAGTTCTATACCAGTGGTCACATGATGTTCAGAGGCAGATTATGTCAGCTGGGTTTGAAGACTAATTCATCTATGCAGATAGTTAATTCAGTAATTTTATTTCTCAGTCCTTGAATATTTTGATGCAATAAAGATAGCTGACATTTCACATTGACTGAGTTAAAATTTGGTAGAGTTATATTATCTGCTGACTGTTGAAAATTCTTAACCAATAGCTGTTTATGCTGATGTAATAAGCTGGAATTATGTTTTGATTTCTTTCTCAAACTTAATTAACAACCAAAAACAAAGAAATAGTTGTTGCTGGTGATTTCAATGTAGATTTCCTTAAAGACTCTCCCAATAAGAACTTATTTGAGTTAGTAACACTATCATTCAACTTCAGGGTAGCCACTTACTCACAAACAGCCATTGATATTCATATAAAATATGATTCCATGACTTACCAAACGGGAAAGCGCTGGTAGATAGACACAATAAACACACACACACACACACACACACACACACAAAATTTCAAGCTTTCACAACCAGCGGTTGCTTCGTCAGGAAAGAGGGAAGGAGAGGGAAAGACGAAAGGATATGGGGTTTAAGGGAGAGGGTAAGGAGTCATTCCAATCCCGGGAGCGGAAAGACTTACCTTAGACGGAAAAAAGGACAGGTATACACTCGCGCGCGCGCGCCCCACATTAGCTTATTTGTTTTAGTTGTAAATATTTGTCATGTATTGTTGTTTTTCTGACATGTTCCACATCCTGGAGGACCTCCTCACTACGGACCAATTGGAATGAAAGTAAATCTAATCTAATGAGTACTGAGGTACAGTCAGCAATGGCAGATGTAGCTGTTTCTGAAACTGAATATTAATTGTTTCATAAATTAATTAGTTTCACATAAATTTGAAATCCATTGTAGAATTTGCAGTAGCAGCAACAGAATTGCTCACATTGAAGTTACAAATTCTCTTGTGTGAGTCTTTGAGGTAGGCCCCATATTTTCACCATTTTGGAATTCATGATACACATTTTCCAGGATTTCCTCTGGTCTGCTCTTTCCTCTGATGGACGCTTTATCCATTGCACTTTTTGCCATTCTCTCCCTCCCCCTCCCCCTCTCCCCCCCTCCCCACCCCTCCCCCTCTCCCCTAGCGATGAAGCAGATTTGAGGTCAAAACACAGTATGATTAAACTATTTAAGCTGTGTTTGACAGAATGGACAGAATGTGGTCCTTCTAGTGGTTGGGCATATTGCTAATATTTGGTTTTTTGCTTATCATCAACTTTTATATGCAACTTATCTTGAATTTTTAAAGGCTTCTCCTGTGTTTGTTAATTTGTCATAATTTGGTGGCCAGTTTAAACAGTAGGGTTCGACATCCTGTTGACAGTGAGGTCGTGGGAGATGAATGCTACTAAATTATGATCGGCCAAGGTTGGGGAAAAAAATTGACAATGTCCTTTTATAAGGAACTATCCTGGCATTCTCTTTAATTAAGGTAGGAAAACTCCAGAAAACCTGAATCTGGATGGCAAAACATGGAAGTTAAACACCACTCATCCTGAATGTGAGTCCAGGGCCTTAACCTCTGTTCCATGTCACTTCATGTCTGTTAAAAGATGCCATTTTTAAAAGTAAAATGACTGGTGAGTGACCACGTACTATATTACCAATGAAGAAGTTTTTTAGAAGTTGTGCCTTACACAAATCAGCTTTATGGAGTCCACTTAGTAAAAATATGATCATCGGAGATTAAAACTGCCCACTGGAATTATTGATCAGATTTGGAAGAACAACTAATCAGATTCAGCATTTTTGTTTCTTAACCCAGAAATGGTGATGACATTGAACACAGATATGGAGTTAATTCTGAATTATTTCAATTTGTTGAACAAGTGGATATCTGTTTATTAAAACTTCAGGCCATTGCTGAATACAGACACAACATACACTATGTGATCAAAAGTATCCGCACACCCCCAAAATCATGTTTTTCATATAAGGTGCATTGTGCTACCACCTACTTCCAGGTACTCCGTATCAGCAACCTCAGTAGTTATTAGACATCTTGGGAGAGCAGAATGGGGTACGCTGCGGAACTGACGGACTTTGAACGTGGTCAGGTGGTCGGGTGTCACTTGTGTCATATGTCTGTATGCAAGATTTCCACACTCCTAAACATCCCTAGGTCCACTGTTTCTGATGTGATAGTGAAGTGGAAATGTGAAGGGACACCTACAGCACAAAAGTCTACATGCCGACCTCGTCTGTTGACTGACAGAGACCTCCGACAGTTGAAGAGGGTCATAATGTGTAATAGGCAGACATCTATGCAGACCATCAAACAGGAATTCCAAACTGCATCAGAATCCACTGCAAGTACTAGACAGTTAGGCGGCAGTTGAGGAAACTTGCATGTCATGGTCGAGCGGCTGCTCATAAGCCACACAACATGCCGGTAAATGCCAAACGATGCCCCCTTGGCGTAAAGAGCGTAAACATTGGATAACTAAACCGTGGAAAAACGTTGTGTGGAGTGATGAATCATGGTACACAATGTGGCGATCTGATGGCAGGGTGTGGGTATGGTGAATGCCCGGTAAATGTCATCTGCCAGCGTATGTAGTGCCAACAGTAAAATTCAGAGGAGGTGGTGTTATGGTGTGGTCATGTTTTTCATGGAGGGGGCTTGCACCCCTTGTTGTTTTGCTTGGCACTATAACAGCACAGGCCTACATTGATGTTTTAAGCACCTTCTTGCTTCCCACTGTTGAAGAGCAATTCGTGGATGGTGACTGCATCTTTCAACATGCTCAAGCACCTGTTCATAATGCACAGTAACATCTCTGTAATGGACTGGCCTGCACAGAGTCCTGACCTGAATCCTACAGAACACCTTTGGGATGTTTTGGAATGCCGACTTCGTGCCAGGCCTCACCGACCGACATTGATACCTCTCCTCAGTGCAGCACTCTGTTAAGAATGGGCTGCCATTCCCCAAGAAACCTCCCAGCACCTGCTTGAACGTATGCCTGCGAGAGTGGAAGCTGTCATCAAGGTTAACGGTGGGCCAACACCATATTGAATGCCAGCGATACCGATGAAGGGCGCCACAAACTTGTAAGTCATTTTCAGCCAGGATACTTTTGATCACATAGTGTAATCTGTCAATTGAACAGTAATATGTATGATTGTGATGGTTACATTCACAAGCTTTTTTGTTTGGAATTTATTGTCTTTCAGGCTAGAGATGTCGACAAGTTTGTTTGAATATGAGCATATTCAACAAGGTTAACAGTGGTGCATTCTTTCTCGGATTTCACTTCTGTGTAACTGCTATATCTCATGATGGAGTGCTGCCATATTATGATAGTTTGCTGCAAAGTATGTGTTTAATTTGTTTTATGTTGGTCTGAGCTTTGTTGGCCGGTTTCTCATTGTCATAGCAGTAAAAAAACTTTACGTATGATGAATGAAACAATGAGGAAAGCAATTTTTGTTGCTATTGTGTTGCATCTCAAATAAGTTTTTGCAAACTTGTGTCCATCTTGCATTGTGTAACAAAATTTCATCTTACAATTGTTGTAACAGTTATGAAGGTCAAAACAGCTCCAACTGTTAGTGGCTTGTTTAATTATCCATATGTTTCAATCTTCGCTAAATCCATTTTCAAATAATAACAGAACTTGGCTGAGCAAACTGTTAATCAGTTTCTTGACACTGAATTGTTACTTATCCTACAAGAAGTTATCACGTTTCATATACAATAAGAACATTTTGTATATCTAGTAGTAGCCTTTTTAGTGTAATTTTTGTGAGTGTGTATGAAAATAATTAAGTGTTGGCAAATTATTATTCATTTTTCCAAGTAACAACATAGTGGTTTGGGAATGGTATAGTTTCCCATTTTAATTTTGAGTTGTTCTCCAGTTATACTCTGCATAATTGGTTCATAGAAACATGATGTCCCACATCCTTCCCATAAATTAGTCTTAGCTCATTTTATACAGCTTATTTATTACATCTTGTCTTGCAGTACGGTTGGTATTGGGGTCCAATTTCTGGAGAGGCAGCTGAAAAAATTCTGTCAAACGAGCCGGATGGGTCATTTATTGTTCGTGATAGTAGTGATGATCACTACATCTTCTCACTCACTTTTAAACTGCATGGTTGCATTCGTCATGTTAGGATAGAACATGATCAAGGTATGTCTAATATTAGATGTCGTTTTTTGTAAAGTGTTTACATATTTGACCTTTCTTGAATATTGGGTTGCAGCATATTGTTATATATTGTTGATAACGTTGTCTGGCAATGGTTATGGTACAAAGAACTACAGTTTTTCTGCCTTTTTTCGTGTGAAATAACCATTACATTTATTATACATTATATTTGTGGTTATACTTTGTAATTTGGCATCGAATTTCATTGTTTTTCTCGTAGGAAATTTTAGCTTTGGAAGTTGTACAAAATTCAAAAGTCATACTATTGTGGATTTCATCGAAAATGCAGTAGAACACTCAAGAAGTGGGCGTTATTTATTCTTTCTGCATCGTAGACCAGTACTGGGCCCGATGCGAGTGCAGCTATTGCATCCGGTGTCTCGCTTCAAGCAAGTTCAAAGTCTGCAACATATGTGTAGGTGAGTATGCCTGAGATAGATAAAAATTTTATATTGCCATAAGTAATTAAGATATTAGATTTAACAACATCATTTAAAAGATTCACAGAATCTTGAAAATTGTGAAATAAAATGCTTTTTTTCAATTCCCAAACAGAAATTGATAGGGGAAGAGTGTAGAGGAAGAACTCCAGGAAGCATAGAAAACATACCTAGTAAAAGAAAGGCTCATTTACCAACAAGCTGAACAAACAATTGTAGCAGGGCAGGGACTCAGATTACAAGCATAGGTGATTCTTTAGCTGTCAGAACAGTTCCTTAGGCAAGAGAGAGGGAAAGATAGGGAGTAGAAAGAAAGGGAAAGATAGCGTAGAGCATGGGGGGGGGGGGGATAGCTGGCAGTTACTGATATTTCAGAGATGAAACTAACCTCAAATGAAATCACGGGTTGCTAAAAGAAAGAAAGAGAGAGCAGACAAAAGCTGATAAAATGCATTGGGAATGGGGGATGAAGTGCATGAAATTATTAGAACAGACAAACAAGGAGACATTCACTGATAGAGAAATAGAAGTTGAGTGTTTGAAGTATAACGAAGAGGGGTGTAATTAAGGGTGTAATAAGACAGTAGGAAGCATCACGTATCCCTGTACACAGGAAATGGGTTCAACTTACAATTTTACAACTTTATCCAAATTTTCATTTGTCACAACATATTAACTCTCTAACTGCTGCAGAGGTTGTTGTTACTTGCAATTTCGGCCACTGTATCATTATCAGTTATCTGACTACCTGCTCGCTAAGTTACTTGTGCTCAGGCTGCTATTTGGCATTGAGTGACTCATGCAACCTACCTCACACTGTGCTAGATATTTTCTGGAGTGTACAGTGGTGATTCCATATGTTGCTTTGACTTTGGCCACTGTTAATCTAACAGTTATTCGGACACTCAACAGTTCCTGATTTCAACGCTTCTCTGTGAATGTGTGCATGTCCGAAGGAACATTACATCATACTTCTTCACAACAGAGGCCCTGCAATTTGTATTTATCAGCCAACACCGGGCTTGTGACTTCCAAATAAAATGTCTCCCCTGTGTAGGAATAGCATTAAAGGGATTTATAAGTACAGGTAAGACACATGAACGACAATGTATGGAAGTTGGGTTCTGTCCGTGAGTCGTGCTCACACAGCTGAAGCAGTTAAGAGGCAGCCACTTGCATAAAGTGAGGAATCTGTGTTTGAGTCCAAACCCAGCACTAGTTTTCATTCTCTTCATTCCACTCTACAGCTGAAGGTGGTTCATATGCACAACTGCGAATACATTTCATGAAATTATATTTGTCTGCTGCCACGGCCATGGTAGTACTACTACTTTTCCAATGCATACTAGGTGGTCATAAAAATGTGAGCTGTGAGGCAAACCACCATACTATAGAAGCCCATTTCGTATGTCACTTACTTGTCTCTCATGACGTCTGTGAGTTCTTCCAAATCTAGATCATCCATTGCATCCATGTCTCTTTCATCTGTTTTAACTTTGAACAGAATTTAAATCTTCATACCATATTTTATTGTAATTGATTACCCAGTTCTTTTATATTATTTATAACAATCCACTGTCTTTCTGATTTACTGAGCATTTTGATTCTTTTGTAGGCTACTGTTTGCCCCCATGAGTACTATTTTCCGTTACACCTATAAATATTCCCATGAATCTTGATGGGCTTTTTTTATTGTTTTCTTAATGTTATTTAGTTTTTGTTGACAAATATGGTGAGTTTCTTCAGATGGATCGCTGCTCAATTATTTAATTTAAGATTCTTACTATAAGGATGACATGTTGAGTTGCAGACAGGCACGACAAAAAGACGCTTACGCTTACGCATTAGCTTTTGGCCAAAACCTTCGGCAGAAAAGGAAACACTTACACATGTTTGTCCACACAAGCAAGCACGCCTCATGCACATATGGCTGCATTCTCTGGCAGCTCGGACTGGAATATTCCATTGTTTAAGATAAGATTCTTGTTTTTTGTTGATTAACCACTTCTGTCGCTTCATCACAAATTTGTAAACCTTTTCATTTCCTATCTTTTTCTTTTCACCAACTGCTTCATCAGCACCTTCCTTGATCAATTTTTCTAGACTGTGCTATTCTTTATCAGTATTGTTTTTCATATTTGTTCTAGAGTGTTGTTTACAGCTGAGGCTTAAGCCATTGCACAAGTCAATTTATAAGTATACAGATGAAAGACTTCTATGTGTACTTATTTGAGATCAGAATAATTCAGTTCAAACATTTAGTATTTATGTAGCACACTTCATAAATTTATCTATTCTGTAGTTGAGTAAAATCAGTGATGCAGTAAATATATCTTTAAAGATTTTCCAAAGGTTTTGAGCTTAGTAATTGTTTTTGTGTTTCTAACAAGGGAACCTCCCCATCGCACCCCCACTCAGATTTAGTTGTAAGTTGGCACAGTGGATAGGCCTTGAAAAACTGAACACAGATCAATCGAGAAAACAGGAAGAAGTTTTGTGGAACTATGAAAAAAATAATCAAAGTATACAAACTGAGTAGTCCATGCGCAAGATATGCAAGATCAAGGATAGTGTGAGTATACGAGCGCCGTGGTCCCGTGGTTAGCGTAAGCAGCTGCGGAACATGGGGTCCTTGGTTCAAGTCTTCCCTTGAGTAAAATTTTATTTTCGCAAAGTATGCTCTGTCCGTTCGTTCATTGACGTCTCTGTTCACTGTAATAAGTTAAGTGTCTGTGGTTTGCGACCGCACCGCAAAACCGTGCGATTAGTAGACGAAAGGACGTGCCTCTCCAATGGGAACCGACAACATTTGATCGCAAGGTCATAGGTCAACCGATTCCTCCACAGGAAAACACGTCTGATATATTCTATACGACACTGGTGACGGCATATGCGTCACATGACAGGAATATGTTGTCGACCCACCTAACTTGTACACTTGGCGAATGGGTAAAAAGATTCTTCTACCTTGGTAGATTTAGGTTTTCTTGTGGATGTGATAATCACTCCCAAAAAAGTGATGAAAACATAAGACTTTGTCAGATAAACTGAAAGTAAAAAATTAAAATATTCACTCCAGGGAAGACTTGAACCAAGGACCTTTCATTTCGCAGCTGCGCACGCTAACCCTGAGTCCACGGCGCTCCTTTGTTCTCTTTGCTTTATGTTGCGTATTTTACGCATGGACTATTCAGTTTGTATATTTTGCTTATTTTTTTCATAGTTCCACACAACTTCTTCCTGTTTACTAGATTGATCTGTGTTCAGTTTTTCAAGGCCTATTCACTGTGCCAAATCTGAGGGGGGTGCGATGGGGAGGTTCCCTTGTAAGATGTTTGTTATAAAGTTTTACTCGCTTGTGGAAACCACTGTTTTGGCACTGGAATGTGTTGATTTGGGTCCTGTGTAAGTTTTTGTTTTGTCTGGTAAAGTGATCATGAATAACATTTCTCTCTCTCTCTCTCTCTCTCTCTCTCTCTCTCTCTCTCTCCCCCCCCCCCCCTCCCTCCCCCTCCCCCCCCCCCCCCACACACACACACACTTTTTTGTAGTCTGCAGTCATTACCTATATTACATTTATTTTGAAAAATATAAGGGTTTCCGTAATGTAAGTGCATAGACAGTAAAGGACAACACCGGAGATCTTAGAGGTTTACATCCAAACTGATTCTAATTGCAGTGTTTTGCAGTTTTGAAATGTATTTAAAAGAACAAATTTTGTTTAGAACAGTGGTCAAACATACCATTAATGAATGTGGAAAATAGACTCTCAGTTTATGATATGATTATGACCAGAGTACAAAACACTCCAACAGACTAAAGATTTGTAGACTTAGTAACTATGCAAAAATGTATGATAGATAAGATGCACATAGAAATGGCAGATGCTGCAGCTGTTAATAATCACTTATTTGACACCAATGAACTGCCCTTTAACATGATTTAATGTTCATTCATGGCTTGATGATGTTTGCTTGACTGGAACTGGTGTCAGTGAATAAATACACCTTAGGGGGGGGTTTTGTGAAATGTTTATTCACTATCCCTAACAACACATTACAGTAAGCTGTGGATTTGTCTGTTTTCACTGCCTAAGGTACGTAGACTGCTCTCATCTTTAGCCCCTCTAGCTTCATTTATACAAGGTGTCCATAATTTCCATTTCAACATACTGTAGAAAGAGAACCACTGCCCAGAATGATGTCAAATTTGAGAGGCATATTATTGCTGCAAGGAGAAATGTCACGGAAGGAAAAAAATTAATGAAAATTTTACCAATATGTAAATGGGGTCAGCTGGAAATGACAGATAGATCGCAACACGACAGTCAACAGTTGTGGCACTGTTAGTTAGGTAAGCTCGTCCATCATGGCTAGGTCGTCCTACATTGGATGGGAAAAATCAGTTTTTAATTGTCCTGAGGCCAAAAACCATACGAAAAGGAAAATGACATTGGTTTTCAATTGTCATGGGACCAAAAACCGTGTGGTCGCAAAACATTGGAAAGCGGAAGCTGATAAGGCTTGCGCCAGAAGTTGCACTTGGCTTGCATCCAAAGTTGTGGTTGAAAAGCATGCTCACAAGTGCACACTGCCAGTCTGTGTTAAGCTGCTACAAAGGCAACTACATTGAATGATGCACAGAGATGCCTTGTTACTTTCATCTTCACCATTCTACGATGTGCAAATCAGTTGGATGTTTGGAGCTTAAGAATGGAGAGAGAACATTTACAAGCAAGAATAAGGCAGCAACTTCAAGAGGAATTGTGTGTTATGCACTCTTATATCATTACTTACCGTACCTTTCATTTCAGACAGATAGCAAACAAAGACTTTGGTAATGCTTATTTTTATTGTAATTGGCCAAGGACTGTATTTACTTGTGGTCATCGTAAGGTTGGTGAAGGTGAAGGTGTCTGTCTTGTGCACAGGTCATGGTGTCTATGAACAGGTGCCCTAGACTGCCGATTGTATCTTATCACAGATAAAGTATGTCATGATTTAACCCAATCGTCCTTTCTTTGAGGGGAGACTTGCCTTCAGTTTTTAATTGTGTTAGTGTGAAAAATCACATAAAAAAAACAAAATGACATCATTTTCTAGTTGTCATGAGACTGGTGCAGGACATGTTCAATATGCTGTTCACTGTTTTCTGCCAGAAGTTGAAATTGAGAAACAGCATGTTCCACAACAGGTGGGAGTGTCTTGGGGGATCATGTTCAAATGTATTGCACAATATGTGCCTTCAGCTCAGCTATGTTCATAATTGGAGCACTGAACACAACATCTTTCATATAACTCCAGAGCCAGAAGTCACACGGATTAAGATCAGGTGATTTGCACAGTCAAGCTGTAGGGAAATAATGGCTGATAATTCTAGCATTTCCAAATTGTCTATACAGCAGCCACTGCACAGGTTTTGCAATGTGGGGAAGAGGGCCATCATGCACAAAAATGATCCTACCCACACATCCACACTGTCGAAGGTTTGGAATGATGTTGGTGTGCAAAAGACTCACACTATTTACCAGTGAATTACAAGGAACAGGACCCACAGGATTCATCTCCTCAAAAAAATGCGGCCCTATGATAAATGATGCCATCAATCCGCACCGCGCTGATCACTTTTGTACTGTTTGTTATCTTTCTTGTTTCTTAGAGAACTGAAAAATTGTTTGTGGAATCTTACGCAGTATATTGTGGTAGGACAACACTCTCACCACATGTTTTTGAATGGGAATAATACGACCAGTTCCAGCACAATTTCAGCAAGAATTATTTTTTAGTAGCTGCTGAAAGATTACACACTGCAGATCTCGTTTGTCTAGGGGTTTTTTGTAGTTTTGTCTGCAAAATAATTTCTCCAATATCAAGCATGGCCTGGGTTTTGTTCTGTTTAAAATAAACTCCACCAGATTGGAAATACTTTCAGCTAAAAATTATATTTATTCGTACTTTTTGTTAGGAGCTACACCATTTTCACTAACAAAATTGATAATCTAAATCCATTATACTACACTTGTCATGAAAGCATGCCCATCTTCCTCCAGTACTGATAAAGAAGTGGCGGGCAAGCCAACATCCTAGATTCTTTGGATAAATTGTATCTTCGGCAGTTGATTACATTACACTAGCCCACCAGACTTACAAGTGTACCCTGGTCCACTTGTCAGTCCGATACAGAAATTGCATAACTGTCTTGGCTTCTATACAACTTTTTATGACAACTCTAGCAAATTGTTCATTCTTACATCACCCATTGACTCCCTGCTTTGTCTCACAACATAAATTACATAAACACACATATTGGTTTGTTGCCCAGAAACTTACTATAAAATAGTACCATAGTTAAAAGATTTTCTCATATTAGAATAAACATAGCACTAACTCCTGTATCATCAATGATGTTACAAAAGTATATGAGTTCACCAATACTAAACTCTCATGAACTTTGTAGATTATGTGATAGATATCATGATTAAGAGGTGAAAGAAGCCAGCATAAACTATCTGCTTTGTGTGATCAACACAGCCAAATAAAAATGGTTATTCATGGTGAGCATGATGTAAAGCAAAAGCACACTTGCATATACAAGAAAGTATAGTCTATTAACTATAGAACTTATAAGCATTATGGTTTATTTAAGTGAATGAGCAAGATTTCAAAAATTATGAGATTTGCTATTCTCACACAGTCGGGGTGGGTGACATGTATTGTCTCCTAGCATCATCATTAAAATAAAATCCCTCATTTGTCAAGTATACATATTTTGCAATTCATTAAATACCGTACAATTACTTAAACAAGCACGTTGGAATTACGAACTCTAATCTTATAACAGAATTGAGTGACAATCAGTCTAGATACAACATCATTTTGCACGAGATATGTTACATGACTTAGCATGGTGATTCAATTTGTTCCTGTGACTTTATCTCACAGGATTTCATTTTTCTAGTAAAATTCTTTCCAGATAAAGGCATATTTGTAGGCTCAATTTGTCCTTTTTTCAATATACGGCTTCAAAGAAACAACGTTCCTAAGACCAAACAGCTTTCTCGACTTGTGATGTACTAATCGGTACGCATTCGAGTGGGGGTCCTCAATAATCTCAAATGGCCCAATGTGTATATATAAAAAAAAACTTCTTGAGTTCTGCTGTTAGTAACTTCGATCGTTCATGGGATTTCACTAAGACATGGTCGCGTACTCTGAATGTGGTAGCTTTTATTTTTCTGTTTTTCCTAGATTCACCTACTTTCTTCGTGGTTTTCTTTACAATATCTTCATGTTCTTTCATTGGTATTAAGGCACATTGTGGAAAGTCTAAGTCAGAAATAAGATTCACTTGTCTGAGATGAAACATAATTTCATATGGTGAAAATCGAGTAGAGCTATGCTGCAAGCTGTTCGTGATGTCCTCAAAGTTGTTTACAAGGTCGGACCATGTGACTACAATATGTCCTGCAAAGTCTCCCTATTTCCCTCATGCACCTTTCTGCTGGGTTTGAAGATGGGTTGTATGCTGGTATCAAGATGTGTTTTGTGTTAGTTTTTTCCATGAATGCTTTCCAGTTTTTTTGTGAACTATTATCAGATGTATTGCTTTAGGTTTCCCTAAGCTCTTGAAGTAATCTCTCTCAACCTTTGTAATGATCTCTTTACTCATAGCTTTATGAACAGGATAAAGTTTAATTAATTTGGAAAATACATCAACCATGATGAATATGAAACAGTGAGCACCTTTGCTCTTAGGTAAAGGGCCATAAAAGTCTACAGCTACTAAATCTAATGGCTTATCCGGAATAATGTTCTGCATTTCTCCCTGACATGTTCTGTTACTTACTTTTGCTCTTTGACATTTGTTGCATGTTGATATTTCATTCCTCACCTTTACCACGTTACAAAAATAGATGTTTTCTTGTAACTTTGTTACACATTTCTGTATTCCACAGTGACCATAACTTTCATGGGTGTGCCTTATTAACTTGTCTGCCTCACACTCTGGCCAACATAGCTTCCAATTGTCAGAGTCCACGTCTGTTCTTCTAAAGAGTGTTCCCTTAAAGACCTTATATTATTTGTCAAGTTTATCGTACATCTGTTGCCTAAACAGTCCTTAACCAATTTCCAGTTAGGATCGTTATTTTGTCCCCTCCTGATGTTATTGCAAAGTGTCCTTATGAGCTTTTCATCTTGGATTCCCTTCATGTATCTTATTTTAAATTATTTTTCTTCCTCTTGATCAAACATTTCCTCATCTCCTCCTACTGGTAGCCTGGATAAAGCATCAGCTACTACATTTTCTGACCCCTTAATATACTCAATTTCATAGTCAAACTGTTGCAGGAACATTGCCCACCTGGTTAATCTATTATGATATAGTCTACACTCCTGTAAATAACTTAAAGCTTTGTGGTCTGAATACACTTCTATCTTGTGTCCTAACAGGTATGTTTTAAATTTTGTAAATGCCCAGTGTACCGTAAGTAATTCTTTTTCTGTGACTGTGTAAGTTCTTCCATGTTTAAGTAACATTATACTGGCAAATGCAATAGTACAATGAAGTTTTTTTCCATTCACAACTTTCTCCTGAAATAGCTCTGTTCCTAGTCCATAATCACTGCTGTCAGTGTGAAGACAAAATGGCAAACTAAAATCTGGTCTGTGTAAAAGATTGTTCGTACAAAGTTCATTCTTAATTTTCTCGAATGCTTTCTGACACTCTTCAGACCAATTCCATGTAGCATTTTTTCTAAGTAAGTTGCTTAAACATGTTACATTAAGGCATTGTCCATTTATATATTTTTGATAGAATCCACAGATTCTGTAGAAAGATTTCAATTGTTTTCAGTTTCTAGGAGATGGAAAGTTTACGATAGATCTTATTTTCTCAGGGTCTGCACTTATCCCTTCCTTAGTAACGACATGACCTAAAAATTTGAGTTCTGACACACCAAATTCACATTTTTCTAGTTTTAATGTCATTCCTCCTCTTCTGAGTTTTTCACACACCTTTTTCAATAACTTCAAATGATCCTCCCAACTTTGATTTGACACTAATATATCATCTACATAAATGGTTAATTCTGACACAACTTCTTGGCCAATTACATAGTCTAGTGCTCTTATAAATTCTGTGGCTGATGAGTTTAATCCGAAAGGCACTATACAATATCGGTAACATCTCCCATTGTATAAGAAAGCAGTGTACTTTCTAGAACTAATTGCAAGAGGTACTTGATGAAAACACAAAGTTAGGTCAAGGCTTGACATAATTTGGATATTTTTAAATTTATATAACAACTCATCAATGTTCTCTGGGCGGTCAGTTTCTCTGTATAAACATTTGGTTAACTGTCTGGAATCTAGCACTAATCTGACTTGTCCAGTAGGTTTATTTACAATGACCAAGGGATTATTATAAGGGCTTGTACTCTCAATGATTTCACAAACTTCCATCTTTTGTAATTCCTTCTACACTGTTACCCTTTCCAAGATTGGAATACTTTACAGTTTTGTTAAGAAAGGTCCATGTGGTTTCAACTGCAAAGTACATTCGTATCCGATTACTTTACCTGGTATATTGCTAAATACATCACTATATTCCCACAAAAATAATTTCAAATCTTGTTTTTGGTTCTCAGTTAGTTCTCTAGCTTCGGCTACTTTTTCATTTACCAAGTTTTCAAACTCTATCTCATCTGTATCAAAATCTGTGACTTGGTTTTCAATGTACTTACCTTCTTTTGTAAATTCAATACTGTTCACAGTCTTATTCATACTCGACACATTTGATGTAAGAAGTTTCATAGCAATGACTTAACCACTTGGTAGAGTCATCATTAATTTCTGTCCTACCCAGTCAAATGCTGCACTTTTATTATCCAAGGCATGCCTAGGATCAAATCCTCTGAGAGATCAGGAATAATGAGACACCCATGTGACCATGATACTCCTTCAATTTCAAAAGTAATAAAAGCCTGACTCCTTACTGATTTACTGTGCCTCCCAGCAGCACCTGTTATTTTAATTCCTGCTACAGGTAACTCAACATAACCCTTATTAGTTTTCAGTTTTTTACTTAATGATTCTGATATCCCAGATATTTGACTTCCTGTGTCCACTAAATACTTTCCTTTCCATGATCTATCTGTACATCAATAAATGGACTGGTTACATCAAAGTAAAATTTTTTATTAATATTCTCATGTAATAAGTCATCTTCAGTTTCACTAAAACCCATATCCCTTTCTAGTGTCTTTACCTGTATCATTACTTCCAGGGTTATATGCTTTTATTACCGTGATTGCCTTTTCTTTGGCCTGGTTACTATTCCTGAATTTTTCTTTAATCCAACTACATTCATTTGTGATATTGTGTGTCTTTCCTTTATATTTATCTCTTAACATTTGTGAAATGTGGTACTTAATTCTATGCCACCATTCTGGATACAAAGTTTCATATATATCAAGTGTTACCTTTCTGAAATTTTCATCATCCTTAATGGCACTACTGTTAATCCATAAGCTAAGCAAAAATTGCTCACTATCTGACATTTCATCATCTACTCCCTTAATGCTGTTAAGATTACCTGCTGTCAATTCCCTCTCATTGTTTTTCTTACATGTATTAAGATCAAATAGCTCATTGGCTAAAATTCTGACATCCTTATCATTCAAATTGTCAACTGTGTTCATGTGTACCTCACTAATTGCATTACTATCCTATTTTATATTAGTAGTCCCTAAAGCTCCCAACTACTCACTTACACCAATAAAACATCTTTCTTCACTGCTATCCTCAGTCTCCTTTTCTTCCCAATCAACACCACAAAAATTATCCTCTGGATCCTCTGCACCCTTACCTTCAATATGCAGATACACATTTAAATCATCTTTACTATGTGCAATTTTCATTCCTAGCCCACCAGACTCTTCCATAAGTTCTCTAATTCCTAACACACTTTGATCATTTGAACAACTATTTTCCAGCAAGGTGTCCCTCTCAGCCCACTCATAGAGTAAATCTAAGTTTAATTCTTCTTCACGGTTCTCCAAGCAAGCAGTGTCTTTAAATAACTTACCTTTTGTTTCTTGTTTATTTGTATGACATATTATTTGTAACAGATACCACATTAATGGGATAACACTTCTCCTTAAAATAATTACTCATTATGTCACTGGCATTTTTCTGTTTAGTTTGGCTGTTTGGGTTGGCCCTTTCCATTTGTGTATAAGTAGCTCCTATCTTGCGGACCGCCAGTGGAGCCCTATTCAGTTTTTTAACTCCTGTATTGTTGCCTGTTCAGTTCTCCCCATACCATTATGACTATCCAACTCCTTTGGTTTATTTTCAAAGTGTCTGTTACCAAATTGATTATTGTTATTTCCATATTGATCCTTGTAATGGAAATTGTTTTCTTGTGATCCCTTGAAGTTGCACTGGTGATTTCTCTGATGAAAATCATTACTTCCAAAATTGTGTTTCCCCAGTTTGTATGACCTGTCTTTTGAAAAGGGTTTTGACTATGGTATTGTGGTTTACCCGTTTTCTCAATAATTCTGTCTAGTTTGTCTGCATACTTCAAAAACTGATCTGTTGTGTCATAGGTCCAGAAGCTAATTCCCACTGTAATTCATATGGCTGCCTTCTTTTTAGTGTATCGATTTGAGTGAGTTCATCAAAATGTTTGCCTAGGTGAGTGAGTATCCTTGACTGATTTTTGCAAAATTGCTTCTTGCTACTAAACTCATGTTTATAAACTGGTCCATTCAAGAATTCACTTTTTATTCGAGCGTGTTCTGTCTCTGACCAGAATTTACTTAAGAACCTCTCCTCAAACTCTGCAAAAGCCATTCCCTCAATACAATGTTGATTAGTCCATGACAGTGCTTCATCTTCTAGAAATCTTTTCACAAATTTAATTTTCAAATTATCATTCATATTTGGAAAAAAATTATCTTTGCAATGCTTCAGGAAATCTACTGGATCTATACTGCTCTCATCTGAAAAGTTTTTTTACTGGAATATTGCACCACATATTGCCAATATTGTTTGCCAAACTATTGGTTTCCATATTGCTACTAACACTTTCAAGTTTCTTAGTGATGTCATTAATACTATTTTCTAAACTCTTGACTTCATCTTTGCGTATTTGCTTATTTGCATCTATTTTTTCAGTAATGATTCCTATGTTTTGTTCAAATTTGCCTTCTGCTTGAACAATTTTATCATCTACATTAGAAATACAAGCAGATAATGTATCTTCTGCTTGTTTGATATCTGCATGCACAACTTTAAATGCATTATGGATTTTCTCTCTACCTGTGCTAATTTCAGTTTTCAGATTTCTTTTACTTTTGCATCTACATTTTTAACCTTTCTCCCAACATAATTGACCTTACCCGTGATCTGATTATGACTCAAACTGGAAATTTTTGCTTCTACTTTTTGAAAGTTTTCGTCATTTTTCTTTTCATATTCTTTGAACTGTTTTTCAAATCTATCACTGATGTACTTAAGATTCTGGTCTAACTGAGCAGTGTTGTTTTGCTCCATTTGATTAAAACGAATCTCACTATTTTTCTCCATTTGTTCCAAATGAATCTCATTAGCACCGAGTCTGTCTTTAATATTTTCTAACCACTCCCCGTTTTGTCTGTTAGTGTCATCAATTGCCTTAAATTTTCCCTCCGTATAATTCATTATTGTTGATAACATGTCTTTCCATACGAGTTTCAACTTTCTCTACAGGATCAAGACTATTCCTGTTGCATTCACTTTCGTATGATAAATTTACAGTGATACTAGCATTAGCGATACCGTTGCCAATACTTTCCTCTTTTACAATTGTCATCACAGGAATAAACAAAAACAAAAAATTTATCTTTGCTAAAGGATACTAAATTATCTTACTCACAGTTCACTGATTTTCTTATCTTATAACATCTTCTCTGTTGATTGGTGGCTGATGGAATTCACAACACTGAAACAATGCACTTACATGAATATTGCTTTTTTGTTGCACAACACTTTACACTTTTATCTTCTTTCTTGACTTATTGCGCCGTTATTCTTGCTCCAGTAACTGCATTCCGATGTCTTGAAGGTGTCAGCATACGACTTTCTTGAACATTTTCATCCAGGATGTATGAATTCTGTCGTTGTCTTCGCAATCTCGGTGGTAATTTATTTCGATAACTTTTTCAGTAATCCCGGACGACGACACCATACTGTACTGGTTATTATCTTTCTCGTTTCTTAGATAACTGAAAAATTGTTTGTGGAATCTTACACGGTATATTATGGTAGGACAACACTCTCACCACGTGTTTTTGAATGGGAATGATACGACCAGTTCCAGCACAATTTCAGCAAGAATTATTTTTTAGTAGCTGAAAGATTACACACTGCAGATCTCGTTTGTCTAAGGGGTTTTCGTAGTGTTGTCTGCAAAATAATCTTTCCAATATCAAGCATGGCCTTGGTTTTGTTCTGTTTAAAATTAATTCCACCGGATTGGAAATACTTTCAGCAAAAAATTATATTTATTCGTACTTTTTGTTAGGAGCTACACCATTTTCACTATCAACATTGATAATCTAAATCCATTATACTACACTTGTCACAAAAGCACTTCCGTCTTCCTCCAGTACTGACAAAGAAGTGGCGGGCAAGCCAACATGTGCCCAAAAGTTGCAGACATCCCCGCTTCCTAGATTCTTTGGTCTACTGACCTTATAAACTAATATAGCATTTAACATCTTAAACAAGTCCATTATATATCATAAAAGAACATATTCATAATTAAATAAACTAAACACGCTCTCTGGCAACATAATACTATAATGAATTACCTACCTCTTTACTGTGGGCATTGTACTTTTTGCTTCAGGTAAACCGTATCTCTGACAGTTGATTACATTACACTTTGCAGAGTGAAGTGGTACTGGTTGATGTGCGTGTGAATTTCCCATTGCCCATATTCTGTAGTTCTGCATATGTCCTTGGAGATAGAAGTGCTCTTTGTTTGCCCACAGAATGTTCCATGGTTATTCACTGTCCACATCCATGCAAGCAGAAAATTCCAGAGCAAACATTTGTCTTGCTGGCAGTTCAGCAGGAAGCAGCTCCTGAACATTGATGACTCTTTATGGATAGCAGTGCAGGATGTGTTGTAGGATTTTATGCACTATGCCTGCAAGCATGTTCAACGTTCGGGCAACTCCTCTTGCACTGCGGGTTTACACACCACTGCTGGACCCCTCCTGCAGCGTTGTGTCCACATCTTTGACGACACCATATCAACTGCTTTCCTCTCTCTGTCACAATGCACTTTTAAAAGAAACGGTCCTTCGAATTTTGCTTTCATTCTTTCCAGGCCTTGAGCAGACTTGGGACCAATGCCTTTTTTCATACCTTTGAGCGTCTGGCACTTCTGCAGGGCTTCTGGCACATTGTCACCATTCTTGTAAATTAGCTTTACCAGCAACAGGCAATCATTTATGGAGGTAATCATGCTGGTTGTCTCGGATGCAAACTGAGGAACAGCCATGTGCTGTGTATTTGTTGGTAGATGTATTCAGATACTTACAGTGCAACCTATTGGTCAATTTTTTGCGCCTAAGACATTTCCCCCCTGCATCAATTATATGCTGTTCATATTTGATGACATTCTGAACAGTAATTCTCTTTCTACAGCTCTTTGAAACTGCATATATATTCTGTGAGACCTGTTTGAAGATTCTGAGGTTATTTCAGGTGGTGTAAGTAGGTATGATGTTCCTGAATCAGTTACTGAGCCAGAGCAAATAAGTTATGTAAGCTTCCAGTCCTAACACCCTCTTTTCGTTTGATAGGGCTTGATACACGGTGCAGTACGTAGTGAAAGATGTTCTGCATTCATACCTGGTTTCTTGGCACATTTTCTGTTTCGAGCAAATTATGATGTATGTGTCGGTGTATCTTTCCTTGATTGTTCATTCTGAATAGTATTTGGAAAATGCCTCTCAGTAAATTTTGGGAATTCTTGCAGTCAAAATACCTGTCTGTACTAGCGTTCCTCTGGTCTGTGGCATAAGTTTCAACTTTTTCTCTTACCAGAGACAGATGAAACTATTTTTCACCAACTGCAACATAGTCGCATATACAAACAGTGATCCAATACTGTCAAATGTTTTTTATTCCAGTCTTTGATCACAATATCAATTCTTTAGACAGATGAAACTATGCTTCTGGCATTTATTATTCTGTTGCTACTCTGAGAATATCAGGAACATTTAAAATACACAGGTTCACTTTGTGGAAAAAAAAATCTGCAAAACTCTAGAGTTTATCGATTCTTTCAACAGTCTTTCTACCAGCACACCCCCAGTCTCTCTCCCTGCCTTTGACATCCTTCTCCCTCTACCCACCTCAGACGACACTACCTCCAATACAACCAGTCCATCTGCCAAGAAACAAAGCATTGGCACTGTTAGTCCAAATGGTACCAAGAAGGGGCAGAGGTATTTGTATGTGTGAGTAGCATGTGTGTGTGTGTGTGTGTGTGTGTGTGTGTGTGTGTGTGTGTGTTTTACTGTCAAAGGATAATTCCAAAAGCGAACAACTTTCCTTTCTTTTGTGCGTGCCTATAAAAAACTCGGTGCTTCTGCTTATCAAAAACTCTGTGCTTCTGCTTTTCGGTGAGTGGTCTCCCTTAATCCAAAAGTTTTTCCAGCCTCAAATATTTATTTGATATTGAGGGTGGTTCACATCCATACTTATCTTTCATTGCATGAATTCATAACATCAGTGGATGTAAACTGAATTTCTCCTTGTTTCAGTTTGTCCTGTTGTTTTGTCGTGTTGTGGTTGTTCCTACAAACAGTACGACCTGCAGTTGTGCCATGATTATGAAACCACAGGAACAGGTCCATGCTTGAATACCAATTGTCAATGTAAAGAGAGTGCCCCCATTCTAATTATTGCTTCCTGAGTGTTGCATTATTCCTCAAATTGTGGAAACCTGTTTCCACCTGTTTACAAAATAAATCCAGGTCATACCTAGTCCAACAGTCAAACCTATTTTGTTTGGAGGAAATTTACTGTTTGAAAGACAATCACCCTTTGAGCAAGAGTAGGCTTTAGTCACTGGAGAGCTTTTGATGTGGGTGAATTGTGCTGTGGAATGTTTAGGAACTTTTATCAACAGTATTGTTTTTTGGTTGTTTTTTTTACAATTTGTCAACATCTTTTTTAATTTAAAATAATCTTTCTCTTTTATATTACTGGTAGAGTTATCACTACCCTCTCAGAATTTAAGAGAAAATTATCTCTACATAATTTTGCTGGAAGAGGAGTTTTCAGTTGTAAGTCTCTGAACCATGTTTTTCACACAAGTCATAACAGCTGTGGAGTAATACAGATTAACAAAAGCTGTTTCTTTCCACATTTACAATCAGGAATTCACCGATTCTGGGATAGTTTCCTTGGTGTGTAAATAAAATCTTTTCATTTCATGTATTTCAGATTTGATCAGAGATTTTGTTACAGATACCAGAAAAATTTAGTATTGGAGGGCAGCGTGGAGGGTAAAAATCATAGGGGGAGACCAAGAGATGAATACACTAAGCAGATTCAGAAGGATGTAGGTTGCAGTAGGTCCTGGGAGATGAAGAAGCTTGCACAGGATAGAGTAGCATGGAGAGCTGCATCAAACCAGTCTCAGGACTGAAGACCACAACAACAACAACCAGAAAAAAACAGAATGCTTGAACCTTACCCTAATCTACACTTGTGTCCTGACACTTAATCATCATCTGCTTCACAAATGGATGAAAATAACTTTTCTTCCATATTTCACTAAAGTATGCTCTTCGTCTTGATATTGATTTCTAATTATCCCACTATCACCCCTACAAATAACATCAATTCTAGAATGAAACCAATAATAATTCCTTAATTTAACAAGTGTCAGTGATGAGAAGGGGAAGGATTAGGCACCAGACATGCCAGGTTAGAAACAACTATCTCATTTGCCTAGATTGATTTGAGAAAGCAATGGAAAATATATGATCAAGTTTAATATTCAATTTTTTCCTCATGAAAATTTCGTTCTCATAACTAAGTTAAGCGAATCCAAACCATTCACACACAGAAGACTAGAAGTAGTTTGCACGGAGAAAAACTTTAGCTTGTAAACCTATGATGGAATGTTACGTTTGTCTTTTACCATTTGCTTAAACCCCACTGTTGCTGCTGAACAAATTACGGTGTAGGGCTTAACTGCTCGTACAGAAGTAGGTCCTAAAGAACACTCCAGGGAGTTTCTCAATCACCTTGTGATGTTCTCAGCCAATGATCCACTAGTATATCAATGTGGCATCTTCAGTGAATGGGAAAATGAAGGCAATGCATCTGAATAATGATCAGTAAACATCTAATACTGTTTCACTTTTTTGTGTCCTGAAAATTTCTTATACAGTTTTTTAGCCCTATATCGGGCCTTGTCCAGTGCTTCAGTCTTGTCAAACCATAGACAGTCAAGGGTACATCTCGTGCAACAATTGGACATTGTACAAGGTGTTCCATGCCCTGTCAGATTTGTTGTCTGCTTCATGTCTGGGCACCCATTTAATAAGATTTGTTTTGAGTGACACTATACCTGTTCTGATGTGATTAAGTGTTTTTCACATCTTCCAGCTTGCTGTATTTCCACTGGGCATCGCTTATGAAGCAGGATAGTCCTTCAGGCGTTCACTTAGCTCAGTTGTGAGAAATCTCTTGTCGAATTTTCATCTGTCTGGTCTGCATGAAGCGCCATGTAGCAGTTGATGTGCATTGGAAGTCTGCTTGAATTTTTCTGTATGTTCATGGACAGTTCTTTGGGATTCAGCGTCTGAGAATCTGGCAGCTTTATATAACAACTCACGCACTCAACTGCAGTCTCAGGTAACTGAAACCACACTTTAAGATGTCAGAGAATTGTGCAGATGTTCAGTTAACTAGATAAAAAATCAGTAGTGTCATATCTCAAGGAGAAACTTCAAACTTTTAGCACAGTAGAGGAAATATGGCTCAGGTTTAAAAGAATAGTTGACAATCCAGTGCATTGGTTAGATACATACCCAGTAGAACAGTTCATAATGGCAGGGAATCTCCATGGTATTCAGTCACTGCAAAGAAACTTCTAAAGAAACAGAAACTACTGTGTAATAGGTTTAAACAAAACATAGGACTATAGATAGAGACAAGCTGAGTGAAATGCATTTGGCTGTCAAGAGGGCAATGTGTAAAGCCTTCAGTGTCTACCATACGGAGTATTATCAAATGATCTTTCACAAAACCCAAAGAAATTCTGATCATATATAAAGGCTGTTCATAGCACCACAGTTAGGTCCAGTCCCTAATGAATGGGACAGAAACTGAATTTGAAAGTAGCAAAGCAAAAGCTGAAGTGATCAAACAGTCCACGGGTGTACTGCTGGTTCATAGTGTTCAATGGGCACAATATTTCGGTGATCAGACAAGTTGCCATCGTCAGGTGCACTGACTAACTGAGCTCCTAAGGATGTGCAACCGGCTAATAGCGGTGCCCCCACGAGCTGCTCCTTCCACTCCTGCAGCTGCTCTTCGGTGGTCACAGACACACTAGCTTCAGCATCTGTGATAGCATTGTTGTAAGTACTCTGTCTGCCCTGATCGCTAGATCATTTTATTTGCTGAGAGTCTTCTTAATTAAACTCAGTACTGGTTCCTAAGCCTTGCAAAGATTATAACCACAATCTTGGTTGATGAGATCGTCCCTGGTGCAAATATCAATTGCTTCTCTGATGACGCTGTCCCAGTATTTGGAAGTTGGTATGTTAGTACTCCATCGTGTAATTGTAGGGCAAACAGTGTTCTGCGAGCGCTGGCTTGTTGGGGTACATCAGTCATGTGTGCTTCTGGTGTTATCAGCAACATTGTTTGACAGTGTGGCAATTGACATGGAACCTTTTATTTGCTGGCCCTCCGCAGTCAAGATAATCTTTTATGCTTGCCAATAATGCTCATGTTTTATTGGGTGGACAAAAGACAGTTTTTACTCCATGGTTCTTCAATATGCGTTCAATTTTAGGTATCATGAGGACAAGATTAGAATTATTATAGCATGCACAGAGGCAATCAATCAATCATTATCCAAATGTGAATGGAACAGGAAGAAACCCTAATAGTTGGTGCAGAGGAACGTTCCCTCTGCCATGCGCTTCACAGAGGTTTGCAGAGTATGGATGTAAATGTAGAATGTCTGCTCATCGGAGGTGCTGACTAATGTATTTTGTGATAATATGGGTTGTAATATTTTTCTCAATATGTAAATGACACTACAAAGTAAACCAGTACAGCTCACTTCATCAAACCATAGTCACCCACTACAATAAAACGCTTACTTTGTGTGGTCTCAGCTGC
Organism: Schistocerca americana; assembly: GCF_021461395.2. NCBI lineage: Eukaryota > Metazoa > Arthropoda > Insecta > Orthoptera > Acrididae > Schistocerca > Schistocerca americana. Next base: position 742,754,862 of record NC_060122.1, on the reverse strand, counting down.
CCGAGACTGTGGTGTTGTGTGTGTGTGTGTGTGTGTGTTGTTCTTGTATGTATGTGTGTGTGTGTGTGTGTGTGTGTGTGTGTGTGTGTGTGTGTGTGTGTGTTATATCTCCGACGAAAACCTTGTTGGCAGAAAGCTTGTTTTCTGACAGTGTTTTCATTGTCGGCTCAGCATCTTTGCTATGTGATGAGTAGCAACTATCCTTTTCATAATATTGTTACAAAACACTTTGAAGCAAATAATACATTCCTTGAAAGTGGTAAAATTGTTTATCAATCTCCAATTGACTGTAGTTAATATCAGTAATTGAAATTATGCTAAAGATATACTATGGCCCAATTGCACATTACTGCATCCCACACTCTATTGCTGGCACTTACTGCGTAAGCAACAGTAGACCAAGAACACCTGCAACAAAACCTACCAATACGTAAATGATGCAGGTGCACATTCAAAAAGTAAACTAATGCGAAAAAATGACTGTAGTCTTACAGGTTTGCCAGTTTTCTACTCTTCTGGAACCCTGTTGCAAATGTATGTTGTAGAGTCCAGCACTTCTCATTGAACAGTAAAAAGTATCCTGGCGACATGAAGGCATACCTTATGTCTTATGTTCACCAAATGGATGTTGCTGTTCCTTTCAGACAATTTCATGTCAACTATAGGTCTCATTTGCGAGTAGATTTATTGTGATGTGAAAGTAACAGTCCTAGGCTTGTTAACACTAGAACGGTGGAGTTTTTGACATTTCTAGAATAGTGGAAAGCAATTTTCTTGAACCCTATAAAATATTTTCATATTTGACTGACACAGGTACTTTAAATTAGTATACGTTTATCCCTATCTTTTTGCGAGTTATAACAACAATTATTTAACATGATTATTTACTTATTTCAACAAAGCAAATCTTACCAGTTTGTCATTATTCATGCTAATAAATTTCCCAAACTGTAGCCTTTATATATAACTAATTTTAGAACCTTCTAACCAAATTTAGTATTTGTGGTCCATGTTGAACTCTCATGTTTTCTACAAATAGCTTTGTTGTACTCAAGTCATTGGAATCTGCTAGATGTACTTCACACAGGTGACTTTTTTTTCATGCACATTTTTCCCCATAAAGCTTTTTGGCACTTTACACAGTTGTCGCTCGTTTTGTTGCCTTTGCAGATGCTAATTTGGCACGTCTCCTTCTTACTAGATAATTTTGGTCCCATATTCTCTTCTTTTGTCTGTTCTTCTTCTGCTCTTTCAATCCCTTGAGTTCATTTGCCAGCAGAAGTACTAACTTCTTCCTTTCCATTTTCTTGTTTGCTACTATTTTGTAGATGGCCCATGTCTTTATTGCTGCCATGTCCAAGATGATGTAGAAGACATGCATTGGCCATCTCCTATGTGCAACGTTTGTGTTATATGTACAAGTTATTTTATCAGCCACGTCCATCCCATACTTTGTTGCATCGTAGAATGTTATGGTGTCAGGTTTCGACTTTCCTTCTTTGCTTATTGCTACTTCAGTATGCAGTGTACTCTGAAGAATGCAGTCTTTATTCTATTTTTCCTTGGTATACAGCCATGGTGCAGTCTGTGTTGCCAGTCTGGTGCAGGATGGTGGCAGATTGTATTTCAGCATTTGGTACCTGATAATGTCTGTGAGCTTCCTAGCAAGTTGAAGAGATGTGTTGTATGTCATCATGTTTCATTCTTAATTTAGAAATAGCTGCATGAGACACATTGTACTCCCTGCAAGCATGTCCTCTTTTCCAACGTATGGGAAACCATTACTTCATCTATGCCTGAGCAGCAGTCCAAAATTTGAGACTCAGTTGAGTGAACCTATATCTTGTTTTCCTTGGTAACAGTTGCTCGTCTATATGAACACTGTTTTCCATTAAATTTCCCCAAATTTCAGATACAAGAGCAAATTTGTTGGCTGACAGGCATTGTTTTTCATTTAAATGGAAAAGTTGGAGAAGCTCTTGAAATCTGTCCCTTGACATGAAGTGTTTGATGAAGTAGGCACCCAAGAATGCGACCGAAGATCATCTGCAGACTTAGCTTTTATACAGATGATGCCCCAAGCATATATGGCAGCTATCAATTGTTCCAGTTCTTCAAGTGACACTGTCCAATAATTATTTTTTAGTGTTTTTGAGCATTTCATTGTGTGTGTTTCTTAATGAGCCCTAGCATCACTTCATCAAAAATAAGACAGAAAGCTCTGATAACAAAGTCGTCCATTTGTTGACAAGTATAAGTAGTTGGACCTCCTCTCTCCTTTTGGATGTCCATAGCTGACCTTTCCCTAAAAGCTGAGGAATTGGCAATGTCCCACTCATTTTCATCCCTAACGATCATCTTTGTAGAGGTATTCAACTGGACCTGCTGTGACAAATAAGGTGAGAATTATTGTAGATCAGTGTCTGAAACCACCTCCACCAATTCCTCCTCTCGCATTGTCTTCATCTTCACTTGTCTGGTACAGAATCGTCATCTTCAGCACTGAAGTCGATTTCCAATTTGACATTTGAATTCTCTAAGAGACATAACATTTCTTTATCAGAAAGTCCACAATGGCAAGAAGTTCTAAAAAGTCTTTCATGTGAAAAGAACATTACCTAAATGATACAATGTAAGCTTTGGCAGATTGTAATGTGCACATGCCTAGATGGGACAATGTGCAGAAGCAACTCTACATAATTGCTGATTGTTACCACTTTTTAGTTGAATTGTTTACGTATATACAGAGGAGAAATTACAGTGGTATCAAATTGTCCCAGTTCTAGGTATATCACATGAAATGACCAAAAAAATTTGAATATTTTTGAACTCATAATACATCATGGTAAAGAGGAGAAAAAATTATGAAGATTCACATAATTTCAAGACTGAAGTAAAAAAATGGATATGAAATTGAAGGAAAAAAAGTATGATAGGATGCATTTTGATCCATTCTGCCATTCTGGTGTTAGACATCTACATGAGTGGTGTTAATTAATACTGCATATGACCCAGACACTTGCTTTTACATTAAAAATATTATTTCTTCTTGAACTGAATTGCCCTAAAATATTGTCCCTGGCAAAAAGAAAGTATGCAAAGTAAACAAATTACTGGGAATCATTGGTTTCTCTGTAGACAGTCACAAAGATAGCCACCTTGAACTTCTGCAGGAAGCTGTGAATATGTGCCCTCCTTGAGAGCTTACCATCCACTCTGGCTGGTATTTTCTGCTTCACTAACATGCCTTCTATTGAATGTTGTAGAAGAAACTGTTGTATGTGCTGTGTTTTATTATTGTGAATCAGAATTGTTTCTCCCCAAATCAGTATGTAAGTCAATTTCTCATTTAAATCTGAAAGAAAAACTCTTGTGCTTGTATCACCTGCAAACAAAACAGCATTACTGTTATCTTTTGCAGCTGGTGAAGCAGTAATGTATATCATGTAATTAGATGGATAAAAAAAATCTACTCACCAAGCAGTGACAGAACAACACACATATAAAAAAAAAGGTTTTAGTTATGCAAACTTGTGGAGCCAGTGGCTTGGTCTTTTGGCAGAGGGTTGAAGGGGAAGGAAGAGAGGTGAAGGGAAATGACGGGAGAGGTTTAGGAAAAGGAATAGATTTCGGAAAAGTCGCCAAGAACCCCGGATCAGGGGGGACTTTCCGAGCGGGATGAGAAGGAAAGACTGACCAGTGAGTCTCCCCTGACCCAGGGGTGGATGTCCGAACTCTGCCGCTTTTCCTAAACCTATCCAGTCCTTTTCCTTCACCCCTCTTCCTTCCGCTTTAGCCCTTCTGCCAGAAGGACCACTGGCTCTGAAAGCTTGTGTAAGTAAAACCTTTTTTGTATGTGTGTTCTCCTGTCACCACTTGCGAGGTCCCCCCCCCCCCCCCCCCCTCCTCCTCCTCCTCCCCAGCCCAAGAAATTCCATTAGTATGGATGCCTGAGGAACACTACAGGTTAAAATACCATATTTATATCTCATTCTGTGCATACATTTTTGAGATTTGAAAGTTGCCTGAAGTGTCGTACAGTAATCCTGGGACTAGTTGGGAAGTGAAGTGAAGTGTGATTTTTTAAAAATTTGTGACCTATTGAGTTGTCAGTAAAGGATATTACCTTTGTAGCTACACTACACAGATAGACTCAATCTTTCGTGTGATGCTGCTTCTGATGATTCATTGTTATACTATATTAAACTTTTATACATTGTGCTATCTCACATGACCCATTTTCCAGTTCCTACAGTCTTTTCTTAAAATGGCTGATTATCTTACCATTTCCACAAAGAACCAGATGACTACATAAAGAATAAAATTATGATTGGTAAACCTGTGCAGCATCCATTTAGTAAGAAATTCATTAAAGAGGTGGAAATGGTTTTATAACCTTGTAAAAGTTGTGGTTAAAGTGCTGCACTGTTCCATCAGAGTGATAATTCTGGATTTTTACACTATGTGATCAAAATTATCCGGACACCTGGCTGAAAATGACTTAAAAGTTCATGGCGCCCTCCATCGGTAATGCTGGAATTCAGGCATAGGTTCAGTCAGGTGCTGGAAGGTTTCTTGAGGAATGGCAGCCCATTCTGTACGGAGTGCTGCCCTGAGGAGAGGTATTGATGTCGGTCGGTGAGGCTTGGCATGAAGTTGGCATCCCAAAATATCTCAAAAGTGTTCCGTAGGATTCAGGTCAGGGCTCGGTGCAGACCAGTCCATTACAGGGATGTTACTGTGCATTATGAACAGGTGCTTGAGCGTGTTGAAAGATGTAGTCACCATCCACGAATTGCTCTTCAACAGTGGGAAACAAGAAGGTGCTTAAAACATCAATGTAGGCCTGTACTGTGATAGTGCCATGCAAAACAGCAAGGGGTGCAAGCCCCCTCCATGAAAAACATGACCACACCATAACATCACCGCCTCCTAATTTTACTGTTGGCACTATACACACTTGCGGATGATGTTCACTGGGCATTCACCATAACCACACCCTGCCATCACATCGTCACATTGTGTATCATGATTCATCACACCACACAATGTTTTTCCACTGTTCAATTGTCCAATGTTTACGCTCCTTACACCAAGCGAGGCATCGTCTGACATTTACCGGCGTGATGTGTGGTTTACGAGCAGCCGCTCGACCATGAAATCCAAGCTTTCTCACCTCCTGCCTAACTGTCATAGTACTTGTAGTGGATCCTGATGCAGTTTGGAATTCCTGTGTGATGTGCTGGATAGAAATCTGCCTATTACACGTTACATGGATATCTGTGTATTACATATTATGACCCTCTTCAACTGTCGGCGATCTCTGTCAGTCAACAGAAAAGGTTGGCCTGTACGCTTTTATGCTGTATGTGTCCCTTCACGTTTTCACTTCACTATCACATCAGAAGCACTGGAACTAGGGATGTTTAGGAATGTGGAAATCTTACGTACAAATGTATGACACCAGTGACACCCAATCACCTGACCATGTTCAAAGTCCGTGAGTTTCAAGGAGTGCCCCATTCTGCTCTCTCGCAATGTCTAATGACTACTGAGGTCACTGATATGGAGTACCTGGCACTTGGTGCCAGCACAATGCACCTAATACAATAAATGTATGTTTTAGGGGGTGTGCTGATACTTTTGATCACATAGTGTACCTGTAACATCCTTGTCAGTAAGTCAGTTATGGCCAGGAGACCAGAGCATCAGTGCTATTGCAGGGTGTCTACGTGGACAAGAAAAAAAATTCCCGGATTTTTCCCGGATTTCCCGGTTAAAAACACAATTTCTCCCGGATGAAATTACGTATAAAGCGGGTGAAAATACATCCGTGTTAAGCAACAGTATACTTTCCCTCCGAGCTGTAAAACCTATCAGTCCTTTGAATCGTAAAGGTCTTATACCGGCGGAGGATGTCCCAGCACTTTCGAAAATGAAATCCAGGAGAAACAATGCGTTTGAAAAGATGTTTGATGCGAGACAATGTGCACAGGGGTTATTTTCGTATTGCGAAAGTATATACACAAATTCCACAAATCACAGCACGGTAGCTTCCGAAACTCTAAAATAGAGATTGCGTTGAGCGATGCACTTTTGTCAGCCAGTCATAGCTCATGTCACGTGATCTCGCTAGCGAATGACGGCAGTTATTCAGACAGGGTGTATACGTGGACAAGGGAAAAAAATTCCCGGATTTCCCGGTTAAAAATACACTTTCTCCCGGGTGACAGTATATTTTCCCTTATCAATCCTTTGAATGATTATGGTTTTATACACGGGCGTACAATTTCCCAGCAGTTTAGAAAACCAAACACAGGGAAAAAGACACGTTTTGGAAATATCTTTGATGTGCAGGAACATGTACGCTGCGTATTTTCGTATTACGAAAGTATACATTGCAATGCCACCAAACACCGCATGTTACTTTCCATTGGATAGTTTCCTAATCATTGAAATCGAGATTTCGATGCGCTTTTGTAAACCGTTCATAGGTCATGTCATGTGATCTCGCCAGCCGATGACAGCGGATATTCAGAGCATAGGGCACGTGATGTAGTCAGCAACAGCAACATCACTGTTAAGTAGCACGAACACACAAACAGGGAAAGTTAATAGTGTAAATTAATATAGATAGTGTTGCCACAAGAAAAGCAAGGCTTTCACATATAATATTGGTCTCAAGCTGCAAGAGAAGCTAAGCTTTCGCATATACTGTTGATCTTTTTTGCGTGTGTTACACTTTAAGATATATCACACAAATGTGCCAGTAAAATTTTTAATAATGACATAAATGTCTGATTTTCAAGGTTCGAAATTTTTCTAAATGGCTTGTCATCAAATAGTTGATTTTTAAATGAGAGTCAAACACTCTGTGATTAAATAAATTCATGGTACATTCTTGCAAATAGTTCGACTTACGTAAAATGATATTTACTATTCGCAATATTTTCCCGCGACCTGTTAGAAACAGGTTCGTTTCAGCAGTTGCCAGAGAGTGCAGATAACAGGTGACACCGCGCTTGGGTAGCTATCATGACGTAGGAAGCCCGTATGTACGTACGTGTAAAACATTGAAAAATCATCCATTATTTCATAAAAGAAACAAGACATCAGAGGATACTGCAAGAGCATCGGAATTTCATGAACAATATTAAAATGTGCACATTTAAAGTGCATACTTAAAGGGCATATTCGTTTGTCCAGATTCCCAATGAAGTAGACCTCGACCTGATATTAAGATTTTCAGTGTGGTTTTTGGGATGGAAATTTTCTTGGAGCACCGGTACTGTATTATATCATGTTTGGTTCTTTATTATGGCATAATGCCATACGTGCTAGAAAATGAAAACATGCACTTGAAATGCAGCGAACAGTTGAAACTAACCAGAACTGTTGAATTAAACATTTCGTTTCAAATAAATTGACTGCCTCTGCGGAAAAGGTTAACAAAACTCAAATTTCTTTAGCAAATAGACAAAAATAACATATAACTTCATTGTTCCGCAAGGTGATTAACGCTCGAGTGTCAGAAAGGTGGAAATAAAATAAAATCTGAAACTAATGACAGATTTCAGCCTTCTGTACTTATGTGAATGTGTTTTAATTCACTTGATAGCTCCCGGCTACAGATATCCTGTTTGTTTTCATTTGACGTGAGAGTAAACGAAGGGGGAAACAACAAAATCACTAAATGTAAACACAGGTCACTTGGAGACTAGCCACTATAACTCAGACTGCTCTGCGCATCAGTCCCGGATCTACGACATTTGCGAATTTCCAAAATATGTTCACCTTGTAGCGCAAGTCTGAAACATAAAACATATGTATTCGAGGAAATGTAAGATATATCATTTGGTCTTAAGTATGCCAAGGTGCAGTGCCATGTCTCTTCATAAAGCATTTTTCTGCCGCACGTCCAAACTATATTCAGGAGAGTGGAAATTGAAATGTCCTGTGGTGTCTCTCCTGCTCCCAGTCGGCCGGTTTGACAGCCTGCCCCTCTTTTAAAAAATCTCGCAATTAATAGCAGATGGGATTATTTGTAATCGAGAGGACAAGAACTTTTCAGAAAATCTGAACTCTTTATTGCCTATTAATTAATAACTTGCTGTTTTGTGTGACATATTTAATTAAATATAGGATATATAAAACCAATACTGACAAGAGATATGCAAGAAATTACACATTTCTTCAAACCTCAGCTGCTAGCATTTTTTTTCTCTCTAATCTTGCTACAGCTTTGCATGGCATGGTTCTAATTCTGCAAAAGAATCTATTACCTCATCAAAGTTCGTCAAACGTTTTGCTACATGAAAAAATGAAATGTCGTTATCTAGTACTGAAAAAGCTGTTAATACAAATAATACCCAAGACTGGTGTGGTTTCTCAATCTGATTACGACTATTTTGTCACTGCTAGATAAAACAAAATAGGCCTTTCTAATGTTGCAGAAATTTTGTAACACACCAAATAAACGAGACTGTTTTGGCACAAATGGCCATTTCTATAACACGACAGAATCTAATCCACGAAGTACCAATATCAAATGCCCATTAGGCCTACTACAAGCAAAAAGCCTTATGTTAGGAAATAGTTTCACATTTCATTCATAGGCACCAGCTTCTCAAGCATGAGATCGAAAAGTAGTATTACGAAATTCTTATATAAATGTGGAATCGTCTTATTCTTCCATAATTTGTGTGATGTCCACGTTTCTTCTCCTTCCTCCTTCTAACAAACAATCTTGTCATCACCAATTCTGTAGCTATTGCTGCCACTGTCAAAATTTGTTCGACGATTAACTTCACTAACTGTGCCAGAATCACAGGTTTAGTTACCCTGCGATTATTTTCCGGTTAGGCGTTATTACGTGTTCGAACAACACGTTTTCCGCATTACTTCCAGAATAGAACTTACGCGGCTGCTAGCTGGGGACTGTACTACTGGTCCTTACTAGTGTGGCCAAAAATTTTCTGTCAAAATTTAATTTTCTTGGATACATCTGTTATTCCTGTCAATCGTTTATTTTCATTCTGATAGTCTGAATCTATGGATTTCGCTAGTAATTATAACAATGCTGATCATTCACAAACCCAATCAACCACATAATCAGACAGCGATTGGCATTTGTCTGTTCAGCTTTACTCCCTCGGCTCGTATAGCCCCGTCCTCTTTTGTCTGCGGAAAGTTTATTTCTAGATGCTACGAGGATTCTCCTGACAGACACATCACGTACACTATGCATGCATTCAAAAGTCAACTTATGATTCATCCAGAAATCAACTTAAAATGTGTTCAAAAATGTTCCAAATCCAACGGGGAAGCGTTTCAAAATCATATGAATAATCGCGCAAACGTGCGCTGGATGCTAGGCGCATTGTGAAACAAGTTTTTTTCCTCAACAATATGAATTTGGCGACCCCTTTTCCCGGTAGCATCTAGCTGCTTGCTGCGACTGCTTGCACAGCCAACAGCAACATTACTGTAGTCAGAAGCGGAAGAATCTACTCTCAAACGCGACTCAACTGCGCATGCGCATGAGGATGAGCCCGCTCGTAACTGCTAAAACGAATCTAATGGAAACAGTTGTGACTTCACACTCATTGGAGGCAATTTGTTGTTATGAAGCATTGCATAGTCTTCCTAAAGCCTTTGACACATTTTGCTGTTAGCAGACGCTTGCATGAGCACTTTGTGTCATTGTATATGGTGCATTTCCTTTGCAATTTATTTTCATTTTTTTTCTCTTGTTTATGTTCTATTGTTGAAGTATCTGCAGTACGGGGATACAGTAATATCCTTTGATACAGTATCGGTTCTTACCAGTCAAAATTTCAGAAAATTAACTGAAAACTAAAACAATGAAAAATTCCCAGAATTCTAAAAAATTCCCGGGTTTTTCCCGGTTTTCTCCCGGATGAAAAAATTCCCGGATCTCCCGGTTGTCCCGGGTCGTATACACCCTGTATTGAAAACATCAAAGAGTTTTCTTATTTTTAGGAGTTATCATCTTATGGAATTGTCTAAATGAAAACACTTTCATCATTTGATCTTTTATTTCCTTTTTGACACTATTACCGTTTTAGCTCTATTTTCAAGTGATTCATTACCATGTTGTGATAATTAGTCACATTGCAAGCTGGAGAATATGTTATGCAACACCTGTCCACATAGCATACATCATGTCAGTGTTTACTTACGTGGCATGCCAAACCAGCATTAAGTACCAGTTCAACACCAATCCAAATCACAACTTACCATCTGGCACAGCTATAGGCAGATTTCATTGCAGACACTACATACTGTGTCAGGGGTTAGGTATGTCTGGCTTTAAATGTTTATGCTGGGTGAACATTCTGACACAACCAGTCACGCTCTGTATGTATTGCAGAAATACAAGTTACGGAGCATGTCCTCTTTCCCTTTCACATCTGATACTTCCTTACACTGTGGAGATTTGTCTATTGACAATCACTTTTTATTATCAAAGTTTTCCTTAGATGACATAGTTCTTTGTTAAAGAAATTGCAGCAGCATTGATACAATATTCTCTTTTGGCAAATGGTCCCAATAGCAATACCCAAGAACTTGAAACATCATCTACAGTGGCCTGGAAAGCTTACATTCTTATTTCATTTTAATTCTTTATCCCCTCTATATTCCAAATCTGCATCCATTTCTTCTTGTATCACATCAGCAGATAGTTCATCCAGCTGAGAGGCTCTTAACTATCTCATTCATCCTTTCCACTCCCTCCTCTGTGTTTAACAGTGGAATTCTATACATGAGCATCACAGATTTTGATAAAAAATTTTATGAACTATTGCACACATTCCCAATGAACATTGGTAAAGTTTCGTGATCATTAACGGAATACTTCCAGAGATATAATCACAAGGTCTTAGAATACAACATTTCATTCCTCTTAGGCTTTTCAATAGTAATTGAGGGCAAAGTAGACAATTTTACTAAAAACATAAAAAATGGTTATTTGTGGCCCATTTTTACATAAACTCTTTTAAACTGTTTTTATTAGAAAGGCCATGTTCTAAACTGCCTGAAAGCTATGTTTGGTTTTGCAATGTGATCATATAAGGCCTTAAAAAATGGCAACGAGGTGGAGGTGCATTGAAAGTGGACCATATTCTTTTGGTACTCAAATTAACTTTACTCCTTTTGTTATGTTCTACAGTTGTTTAGCAATCTCAGGAGAAGGCAATATCAAAAGTCTGTGTGACTAAGAAGTGAGATAAAGTACAAACAACTTCACACACTTACAGAAAGAAGTGTCTTTCATTGCAATGAGTCATGAAATATTTCAGTCTTTTTTCTGCTTTAACTACAGAATCAAACTGGTTATAAACTTTACAATTTAATTGTGTTTTAGCATAGCAGTGGAGATCATGGTGGTAAAATTTTTGTATTGCAGCTACAGCACACATCATATAAATAGCCTTTAGGTTTTATACCATTGTCACATTGTGTAAATTTTTTGATGTTCATGGCAACCTTGCTGACATTTTCTGGAACGGATTCATACTATTGAGAATTATTAGTAGGTCTTTTTATTGTGTAATGATATTGATGTGCTTATTTAATTCTAGTTTAAGATATAGCATACTTTATGTTAGCATAGTTCGCGGTTAATGTGGAACATTAGTGTACTGATGAAAAACTGTGTAAATGTGTTGCTGTGGTCCGTGGTGGCTTAACCGCTGCTGGTTCCTTTTAAAAGTCAGAAAATCAACATCCCCATTGCCGTAGGGGCCATGCCTGATAGCTATGCAACAGCAGCCAAGGGTTGTGTCTTTACCATGTGTTCCCAAGCCTGATAAAGGTTTCTTTACACAGGATTCCAAGCTGGTGATATAAAATAAGTGTCAGGGGCCATAGCTAGAAGAAGTCTCTTTAGAATCCGAAGCTTACAGTTACTTCAAACTACTTGTTTTTTTTTTTTATAGGTTTCATTAATTTGCTGTATGTCTTGAGGAAAAATTTTGATTTGACTAAGAACTCAAAGAATTTTGCTTTTCAGGTGTGATTACCTCAAGTTGTTAGAGCCACAATAAAGAGAAAACAAATCTTTTTATTGGATTCCATATTCCATTTAATTTTTTATAAAAGGAATTTTGTAGAACTGAATGCTGTTGAGATTTCTAATTTAAATGAAAGAGCTACTTATTTGCAGTTTTTTCTGACTCAAGCTCATTTCCTAGTCATCAGGCCTTTTGATATTATCTCCCACAGAGAGTATTAAACAATTGTAGAGGATATTGAAAGATGTCAGATTTAATTTGAGTACCAGCAGAATATGGACCCATTTTCAGTGCACCTCCACCTAGTTGGTTTTTAGGGCCTTATATGCTTAGAAAGGGAAACCAAATATAGTTTTTTAGGTGGTTCAGAACGTGATCTTTCTAATGGAAACAGTTTGAAAGAATTCTGTTGATATTATGTCTCAAACTTGTCAAAAACCAATGGGTACACAGTCGATAGCTGGCTATAGGGTCAAACAAATGAGTATATCTGTGAAAGTATTAAAGTGATGGAAGTAAAACTTTACCAATGTCCATTGGGAACATGTGTGAATGTTGACACAAAATTTCAGAAAAATCAATGAACATGCAGTAACTTTCTCCAAAAGTTGACCACTTGGCATGGAATGGCCCAGCTTTGTTATTAATTTTAGCAGAAGTTATTTTGATTTTCCTGTTTGTTGGATCATTCCTTGTAGCAACCAACTTTTTCCTGCAGCCAATTTGCTTTATTTTCCTTGCAATTCCAATTTATCTCATCCTAAGTGATGCCTGTTCTGTATTGCTTCCTTTTGTCCGTCAGTTAAAGTATTTCCTCTGTTACATGCAATTTCATCACAGTTTCTTATATTTTTATCTGTTCAACTTTTTTAATTAGCTTTCATATGCATGTCTTTTCTTCCTGAACTGAGCTTCCTACTGAAGTGTTCATTATTGCTGTATTACAGGCTTAGCAAACTTCAGATACACATCTCCATTCCTCAATATTTCTGTTTCCCACTTCTTATATATACTGCTTCTTCCTGGCGATTCTTCTAAACTTCACTGTACTGTTAATCATTATTGAAGTGTGATCTGTGTCTGTATCTGCTGTGGGATATTCCTTACAATCTAATACTTGATTTCAAAATCTCTTTTAATGTAGGTGATATCTTTTTGTGTCTCTTTGACTTTTCATGTATACCTCTTCCTTTTATGATTTTTGTACTGTATATTTGCCATTAATAACTGAAACTCAGTGTCTTTCTCCTCTCTCATTCCTATTGCTGAGCCCATATTCTTTCATAACTCTGCTCTCTATTCCTTCTTCTACTGTAGTGTTACAGTTCCCCATGATTATTAGATTTTCACATACCTGAACATGCCAAGTTACGTGTTCAGTTCCCTCACATCTATCTCTATCTCATCATCTTCTGCTTGTGATCACAGCGTATATACCTAAGTCACTGTTTTTGGCATTGGTTTGGTTTAGAAGCTGTTTAGAATAATCCTGTCAAACTGTTTACAGTAATTCACTTTTTGCCCTACCTTCCTATTTAATTCTGTCCTATATTCCTCTTACTAGAATCATTTATCTTCTATCTGTATAACTTCACTGAACCCTTTTACTTCTAGACTTAGCCTTACATTTATTTTCAGAATTTATAATTTCCCTGCTACATTCAAAATTCTGTCATTCCATGCTCTAACTCATAGAATGGTACTGCTTTATTGATTTTTCAGTATTTTTCTCGTGATACTCTACCAGAGGTCCAATTATCTTGGAGAACTACTCTGGTATCATTTTACTATGGAGAGATCATCCTGACACCTTTTCAGTTGCAAACCACATTTCCTGTGGATACACTTCATGGGTTTTTAATGCAGTGGTTTCCATTGCCTTGTTGACCAATAATGATTCTTATGCCATCTGAGGCAATTTCCCATTCCCAAGGCCCTGAACCGCTACCCACTCTTTTGACAAAGGCATTGACTAGAATGTGGGCCACTCCTTGGCCATCATATGTAATTATTGTTATTCAAAACTTAATCAGTGGCTGGACCATAGGACTTTCAGATTAGTAGACACAAAGATGGTAGACCTAGACCACAGTGATACAGTGGGCCTAGTAAAATCCATTTTTCAGGTTTGTCTTCAGTTTAGTTTTATTAAATTGCACAGAAGAGTTTCACAAAAATATCAATTTCTTGTACAAAGTCCATTATATACGGTGTTCATTTTAACTGAAGACATTGAAATATCTCAAAAACTACACATCACATCAAGAAAGTTATAATTCCAACTTATTTGTCTCAGAGGGAAACACTCAACGATACCACACTGGACCCACTACCCCTAACTGTACATGGGCAGCAGAGATCAACTTTGAAATTTTCAATGGGAACCTCCCTTTTTTATTGCAGGTTACAATTCTATGGCAAAATCTACGTGCGTTTCGTCGTAAACATTTTCTTCATTTCTCCACAGATGGCACTGTAATCAGTGGAATAGAAATGGGTATACAATATTAATTTACGATATGCTACTCAGTGGCCCTTAAATATCCAATGGCACCTGAGACTCCATCTCCTTGCTGCGAGGGTAGGACAGGCCAGTATTTCACAACTTTTTGTTGAAAACCCCATTTGCAATGTTGTATGCCTCTGACACATCAAACAGGGTACTACTTGACGTGCCCCTCTGGCGAACTGCAAAGTATCATAACAGACAGTACACTGCGACTGGAGCTCACTTATTATGCAGATGTAGAACAGATAGCGGCTCTAAACATTGTTGTATTTGCGCAGTATTTATTGCCTGCACATCTACATATCATTTGGAGAACAGATGTGCAAGTGGATTATCAATGTTGCTACCACAGAAGAAAAAATTGAAATGATACCGACTTGTGAAGAATGTAGGAGAAATGTTGAGGCTGCTGTTGCCGTGTGTGCAGAGCATTTTTCAGGGAAAGGTCGCTCTCATTCGTTCTTTTACAAAATTGTGAACACTTTTATGTCTGATGGCAGCATATGGACCGGCAAAAGGAAACGAAGCAAACGTGTTACAGGGGAAGCCAATGAAACAGCTGTACTAGCAGCAGTGCAGCACAATCTGTGGATAAGCACTCGGCAATTACGCTGCGATTTCAATATGTCCATAGGTAGTACTGCATCCTCATAAGTATCTCTCATACCATGTGTCACAGCATTGAAACTTCATGACACTTATTTTCATAATCAGGTAGTGGTTTGTGAATAGGCACGTCAACAAATGCAGACGACCCCCACATTCTTTGCTGAGGTACTATTTTCCAATGAGACTATACTCACAGACCATGTTAATGTTAACTGGTGTAACAAGCATTACTGGAGTGTAGACAATCCTCACTGTTTACGGCAAGTTGTCTATCAATGTCCGCGGTTGATTAACATATGGTGTGGCATCACGGGGAGTAACGTTGTTGGTCTGTATTTTATTGATGATACATTGAATGGGCATAAAAATTAAACACTTTTGGAACAGGAGCTACTAGTACTATTGGAGGATGTTACACTGGGTGTTCGACAATGTGGTTTCAGCCTGACAGTAGCCTAGCACATTACGCAGTTGAAGCATGGGAGGTATTAGACTGTGTTTACTCTTGATCAGTGAATCGGCAGATGTGGCCCTATTAATTGGCTCATTATGTTGCCAGATTTGACGTTTCCAAATTTCTTTTAGTGGGGATATTTAAAAGATAAGCTGTACCAGCAAGTGCCAACAACCGTGATGTTGTGGCGGCTTCTGCCACCGAATGTATCAGGATGACCAAATGTAGCAGGAAGACATCAAATGTAGTGGGTGGGTGCCAGGAGGTATCGTATTAAAACTCGGCGAGAACTTTCCAAATGATTTATTCGTTTCCACTACAGTCTTCCGTTCCCCTCGGTCTGCGTCACAGGGCCCAGCAATGCTGAGGAAGCACCCCAGCAGCCTGTGCAATGCAATGCAATGCTGTGCCGTGCCGGCCTTGACTGGCCTGCTGAGTTCCGATAATGTCAGGATAGCTGCACCAGCAGCTGACTCAGCGGCCATTGTCCCCGTTGACTCCGCGCTGCTCTGCCGGGAGTCGTAGGCCGGCCCCGCTGCTGCTTCTTTCTCACTGGCAAAACTGAGAACACGGAGGCAACGACCGCCCACGATCCGGCGTCCGAATCTGTGGCCCACGCCTCGGAAGTCCCTGGCGTGTGTCGGGAGCTGAGACGACTGCCTGCGTTAGCGAGCTGAAGAGTGGCCCGCCGCTGGCTGGCTGTGGACCCTGCGACGGCCTCAGAGGGTCAAACCAATGGCCCACCGTGGACTGCGACGCTGTCGCCCCATCTGCTGCTGCGTGTAGCCCAGCGGTGTGGCACGTCCCGCCGTCCAGGAGAGCTGCCACACTGGAATGCCCCGCGTTGGCCTCAGAGGGTCGAACCAGTGACCCGCCGTGGACTGGAATGCTGGCACCCCACCTGTTGCTGTGTGTAGCCGGCAGTGTGACATGCCTTGCCGTCTAGGAGAGCTGTCACGCTTCAATGAATCTTGTTAGAAAACGGCACCTATTTATACTCTGCTGTGTGCCTCTGTTTTGTCAAGCGTGCCACTTCGCATCACATATGCATAATACTTAGGTTGGCCAGTGGCACTCCTCTGCCTGTGACTTGTGCCATGGAATCTGCTGTGTGCACCCTCTCTGGCAGTTCTATGCCCCTGTGGCCTCTATTTGCTCTCGTAACTGCTGTTATGCGTAACTTACTGCAATCCAGCCCACACCTGGCTGTAACTCGTGTTCCAAATATCACACAAAACTAACTTTCCCTATCCTCAACGGTGGTGCTGCTACAGTGAAGACATAATCGACACTTCAGAAGCACATATGCTTCTGTCCTGTGTATGTTCATTTGAAAAGCAGATCACAAAGAGTACTGAAGTCAGTGGTACTACGTTTGAACACTTACTCTATTTGGAAAAGTATAGTAGCGTTTGCCTTGAGCCACGTCCTCAGTGGTGTGTCGAGTAGTCCCCTTTTCTACATCTGCATAGTAAGTGAGCTCCAGTCACAGTGTACTGTCTGTTATGATACTTTGCAGTTCAGAGGGGCATGTCAAGTAGTACTCTGTTCGATGCGTCAGAGGAATACAACACTGCAAATGGGGTTTTCAATAAAAAGTTGTGAAATACTGGCCTGTCCTACCCTCACAGCATGGAGATGGAGTCCCACGTGCCATTGGATATTTAAGGTCCACTGAGTAGCATATCGTAAATTAATATTGTATACCCATTTCTATTCCTCTGATTACAGTGCCATCTGTGGAGAAATGGGAGGTTCCCATTGAAAATTTAAAAGTTACCCTCTGCTGCCCATGTACAGATTGTGGTGGTGGGTCCAGTGTGGTATCATTGAATGTTTCCCTCTGAGACAAATAAATTGGAATTATAACTTTCTTGATGTGATATGTCAGGGGAATACAATGTTGCAAATGGGGTTTGCAATTAGAAGTTTTGATTTACTGGCCTGTCCTACCCTCGCAGCATTGGGGTGGGGTCCCATGTGCCATTGGATATTCAAGGGCCATTGAGTAGCATGTCGTAAATTACGATTGTGTACCAATCTCTGTTTGTCCGATTACAACACAATCTGTGACAAAACGAAGAAAATGCTAAAGTCAAAATGTGTGTATATTAAGCTGTAGAATCATAATCTGCAATAAAAAATGGGGGCTTCCATTGAAGATTTCAAAGTTGTCCCTCACCATGCAGGCATGAGATAGGGTGGGGAGGGGGGGGGGGGTAGAGTAGTGTGGTATCATTGAATGTCGCCCTCCGAGATGAATAAATTGGAATTATAACTTTTTTTTATCCGATGTATAGTTTTCAACATATTTCAGTGTCTTCAGTTAAAATGAACCCTCTGTATGATGCCTGAGCACTCCTGTAACATTTTTGTACTGATTAAACCAGTCAGTTTTTGCAAATTTATCAACACAATTGTAATTCCTTAGTTTTGTTACTGTAATCTGATTTGGGGAAGGTGCCTAACATTCAAGCTGGATCTGAATTGGTTTCACGAACGTCTTTCTTGTAGCTGCTTTGAAGTTGTGCTACATTTTCCCAGATTTCTTCCAATAAATCCCTCACAACTCACTTGGTGCATTCATCCAAACTTAACATTACTTTCTTAGGTAAACCTAGGTATTTAATTGTTATAACTGAATCCAGTTAGTTGCACAACTATAACTTAAGTACAGTACCTTCCAGGAGACACATTCATTTGCAGCAGAAATCTGTGTGTGCTTTTCACACTTATGGGATAGATTGTTTACAATGTACTCTCGGTTATCCATGGTAATTGCCATCTTGAAAACTGCAGATAATCGAATTCTGTAGAGAACTCACAATTGAAGTTCGCGGTAATGTATTAGACTTTTTCAAAAACGAAGATTAATTACACTGTCATAATTAAAATGACTTGACAAATGTTTGTAATAAATTCTACTTTGTTCGTCATATTAAGTGTGATAATATAGTATTTACAAAGAATAGAGTGAAAAATAATTTCACATTACACCACACTACTTTTGAAATAAAATAGTCAACTGATTTCTGCCTCAGTGAGGTAGCTTGTCTTTTACACATCAGACTATGAATCTTACACAACACCAACTTGTCAGAAAGGGGAGCATCTTCTTGCTGTTGCAGATAGTCTAGTAACCCTTTGGCCCATTGAAGTGCTGATGCACGACTAATTATTGTATCCGAAATTAGATGAATATTTTCGTCTTTGTCCTTGTCATTCACCTCCTCAGATTTCCCATTTACTCGCTGAACAGTTGCACTGTCACTCAACATTTCATGACCTGGCTCTGTGCAGCGCTCATCAACTATTCAGAAATATTTTGTTTGTCAACAATTTCACTGCCTAGAGTACGTTTCAGAACATCAGTTAATGTCGCTAATGAGCAGTCTTCTTGATCATCAGAATCACTGATTTCATTAGTTTTAGGATTAATGTTTTTCCAAGATTTGGGTATGGTTGAGTGTTTTACCTTACCTTGCGTTCAAAATTTCATAAAGTGCATTTAGCACTATCGATTATTTCCAAAATGTTTGAAGCTTGCTGCCCTCATCATTAAGTTTTTGTAGCAGATTTTCTCTGTAACTTTTCTTCGCGTTGGCAATGACACCCTGATCCATTGGCTGAATTAAGGCTGTCACATTAGGGGGTAAATGTTTTAATATCATCATCCTGTCATCCAATTTCAGAACAAATTCATTCAGATGTGATGATGCATTGCCCAGTAACAATAAAGCCCTTGCAGGTCTGACACCTGTGACACAAAGCAGTTATGGAACCTGTTTGAAATATTATGCGGTCCATCCCTTTCTGGTGAAAATAATGGACAGGTAAATTGTACATTTGTTTTCCTCTGAAATAGTACTGTTTTTTAGCTTTACCTCTGTACTAAACTTAACTTTACTTGATCCCATATCATTAGCACAACACAACACAGTCATCCTTTTGTTACTTGATGTATAACCAGGCACATTGTCTGGAAAACTAAAGTCTTTGCTGGTACAAACTTTCAAAACAGCCCAGTTTTGTTTGTGTTTTGTATTTGCTCCATCTCTAAATTTTCTCATACAGTAAACTCCTTGAACTCATTACAAAATTTCTGAAGCAACCTTATTATCTGCATTTAACTTTTCTCCTTGGGTGGCAATGTCCTGGCTACCATGATTTTTAAATCTGATTAGCCAGCTGGAAGATGGATTAAAATTTCATCTAGTCCCCAAGGTTTCAAAGAAAAACTGGGACTTTTGGGTGCATGTTGGGCCAGATACTTGTGTGCCCTCTGCTCTTTTATGCTGAAAGCATTCCAACATGGCTTTATCAAGTTCTGCATACAGAGACATTTTAATAACTTTCTGCTTTGACAAACTGTTAGATGAGTCAACAATGTAGAAAAAGATGATTACTACTTACAGTAAAGAAAATACATTAAGTTGCAGACAGGCACAATTAAAAGACGCTTACACAAAGCTTTCGGCTACGGCCTTCATGATGAAAAGAAAAGAGAGAGAGAGAGAGACACACACACAAACGCGCGCGCGCACGCGCGCGCGCGCGCACACACACACACACACACGCACACACACACACACACACACACACACACAGATTATAGAGGAGGCAGAACTGCTAGCAAATTAAATTATTTTGTCTTTTTTTCCCCAAGTATCACAGATCATAATTTCATCCGCATTGTAAATCAGTGCCAGATTCTGCATATTGTTACCGCCTTATTCAAGTTTGTTTATTATTTCCAGTTTCTGCTATGTCATCAGCACAGCAAGTCTTCGCTATTCATACATTCTTCAGCACTAACAGAAACCAAATAACTACAGTTTCCATCAGAACAATACAGTCCAGTGCATGAAGTGTTTGTGCAGCACATCGTTTACTTCACTCATGTTGTAATGTGACATTATCATTCACCGGTGACCACTTATGGGTAAAAGAAAAATTTTGAGCAGGTTGAAAAAAATAGGGAAATATAGGTCGCAGATAACCTGCAAAGGGGATTATCCATAGTTTACTATATATGTACCGAGAAGTACAGATATCCTAGCATGTTTCATTGGGTCACTTCCACCAAGTGATGTGGCATAAAGGTTAAGACCTGGTCTCACATCCAAGAGGGCTAAGGTTCAAATCTATTCTGCCAATACAATTTATGTTTTATGTGACTTTGCTTAATTGCTTAAAGCTTGGCTAACCATATTTTTTGGGTCAGCACATAGTTTTGAAATTGCTGAAATGTCTTTAACAGTTTACGGAAGCATTAAAAATGTATTTATTGAGTTGTATTTTTCACTGGACATGACTCTCTTTAGAATAGGTTTGTTTGAATTACAACATAAAACTCACAATAATGAAGCTTTGCATTAATTTTAACACTAGCAAGTATTTAACAGTAGATGATGAAAGGCTATACCTTTCTGCAAGCCAGATGTACCCCATAATTGAGAAAACACCCTCAACTGGAGCAGATGTGGTTTTCAGTTATCTGGTTCAAAAATGTATATTCATGAAATTGGTCATCTGTATTTATGGAATCTTTAATCATTTCATTGACAACTTGTGCACACTCTAGACCAGGCAATTTCAGTTCACAAATTAATCCATTTACCAACTTTATCGAAGCTGATTCTCCATAAGTCTAGGTATTGGGTATTAGTATTACAAAAATTTATACACTTAAGAAAAATTTTGTTCCTGAACATTATTATTTTCTTTTAGAGTGGATAGCAGATCTTTGGCCGAAGATGGTATAAAACTTTAAATACACATTCTCTTTTCCCCGTTGCCAAATGATGCAATGGAAAACATATACAGAGAGAATTATTGAAAAGTGTAGATGAGTTACTTTACAGATGAAAACAACATGAACACATTGCACCTTTTGTGTCGTTAAATGACTGAGTGAAAAGTTGTTGTGGAACCAGTAGCCATACCACCTAACCAACATCATTGCTTGCTCATGGTCAGCTGAGAGAGGCCTGGCATTTTTAAACATTCTCTTATGAATCTTTAAAAATGTGATATTGATTTTATAGATCTAAAATTTTAAAAAGTCCTCACCAGTAAAAAATGCTCAAACCATGGACACTTTTGGAACACCAGACATTACCTTGGACTGCACTAAAAGACCAGGGCTGTTTGATCTAGACCTGGACATATGGTAAGCCTACTTAGCAACTGCTGGTATAGTTCCTTTGCAAAATATGTGGCAGAAGTCCCACCACATTCTTCACTGAGCTTATGCTCCATCTTTAATGACCTCGCACCACTTTTTGCACTATTGTCTACAGAAGCAGATATTTCAGTCAACGTTTGTCTTTATCGCCTTAAGGTGTTTATAAATATCTGTCTTCTGGGAAGGGGGAGCAGCTTGAGTGAAGCTCCTCTTTTTTCTGCTTATGGACAAAAATTATGAAGCCTATGTTTGCAGTCTGGCTCCTGTTAAACTCCCTACTACTGTGAATGACATTCCAGCTTTAAATATTGGTTAATTAATATATCAAAAATCTGGTCAGTGAATTCTTGAAAATGTACTTACTGATCATTCAGTTATTGTAAGATTTTCTTGCAAATTACATTTATGTAGTAACAAATCACTTCTTGTAGTCTGTCAGCAGCACAATTAGTCATACACTCAGACAATTGTGTTGTCTGTTTTATTTAAACTCATGGAGTTCATTAATTATTGATTATCCTTCATTCTGTGTGTTACCAGATGAAACAGATGTACAGAATCATCTGCTCAGAAACTCCCATATGTTTGTTAAAATACCATTGAGAGTCAGTAATCACACACAAAATTATATTGTAGAATCGTTTCATACTGATTACTTCACAGGATCGGAATGTGGCACATAAGAGACCCCTGAAGTATAACAGCAGTTAGTTAATCATTCCTTAACAGTCTAGTTCTGTGAAGAACTGTGTAACATTCTCCCTCGCAGTTGGATGAGAGGTGGTGGAGGGAAGAAAACTGATTGTTATCCATATCCATTCACTGTTGACATTTCCACTCTTAACTGCTATGTACCTAGTATAGATGATTAAAATATTGTTATCCATAACTGTATATGCAGTTTATTTACTTTTTTTTCAACGGGGTAATGCAGAATTTTAACTTTCTGCACTGCTAGAGTATCCTTTTTATTTCTGCATCATTGTTATTCTATAACCTTTGTACTATAATGCCAATTGTTACAGGTTTGTTATACTGAAACTAGTACGGCGTGACTTGATTCACACCCTGCCACTGCCTCGCCGAGTCATAGACTACTTGAATACCCCTCACTACTACAGTGAGCAGTTGCTGGAAGATGAACGCAGTTCCTCCCCCTCTGCAGACGCTCAAGTGGAACTGATTTCTTTTGTACCCCACCACGTCTCTTGAGGTTGCTGCCTTTAGTCATCAACGATTTGTCATGTCTCTTGCTAATGTGTTTTAATCTGTACGTGTAATTGTTATTGTTTTGTATCAAATATGAGTTGCTGTGTGAGCAGCATAATGTAATTGTATTAACGTTGGCTCTTTCTTTGAAAGAGCAAATCATGCCAATACAGTAAATGTCTAGATAATAGAATTGTCACTGTGATATAACTTTTAAGAACTTAACTGCTCTATGTGGAGCATTGTCAGAAGACTTAATGGCTTAGATTTGGGTATTTTCCTCTTAAATTATGTTTTCCGGTGCGTTATTTAGGACAAGACAAACAGTTGTTTTGTGTCCTAAAAGTTATGTATGTATGGTGGCTAAACATTTAAATCATTTAATTGTGTGCTACATGATAGCAAATGTTTGAAAGTATTATGTGTACTTCAAAAATGTGTTAGAATGTGTTATTTTTGTACTATTAAATGTGTGTTTGATGCATGGTGAGTTTTCTCTTTGCAAAAGTGTTTGCTAAACTTTAAGTGTATTACTTTTATTTCATGAGAAAAAGAATTTCCTGTAATATACCAAAGCCATCATAATTCTGAGTATCAATTCAGATTCAAATATGATAACAAAATATTTATTTCTGTGTATCGTTTTAAAGACATAGCTCATTTAATATTTAATTTTGGCTACAGAACAGGTTTACGTACTCTGAGAATTTGAGGGTATCTTGGTGCTACATGACAATTTTTTATTACTTTAATTCAGATATTGCTTGCAATTTGTCCCATACTTGCTGCCATTGCCATATTGTAAAATAGTGTATCACTATGCCTCATATGTGGTTTATTCTAAAGAGTAATGTGTTTCAAAGTGAATTAATTAACAGTTTTGATTTACAGTTTCTAATTTATTTCTTATGGAATAATGCTCTACCATAAATAATTGCTTTCATTGCAGTTATAAACTGTTATTTCTTCGTACAAATATTGTTGAAAATATCTGGCTTACATGTCTTTTCAGGAAGCAATTTCCATGGTGTCTTGACTGATACATATTCCTAACTAGTTTTTATCCCCCTCATTTATATGTAGGAAATACAGAAACTGTATTTTCATGACTGTTCCATGAAGAAGATTCTGTTTATAACATATGTTTTCTAAAACCTAATTTGAAGATTTTTTAGCTATACAGTTACGATTTTTTATTTCAAATATGTCTCACGACAGAGATTTTGAATCAGTAGTACCTGTACCATTGTAGTAACCGCAGTGCAATACCAGTCACAATTTACATTCATAATGGCTTTCCAGTTCATAGTTTCATACTGAGCCTGTTGAGGCTGCTACAGTGTTGTGATATTTTGAACTAAAGCTAAAGTTTATGTGACTTAAAATATACTGTCCAGAATGATTTTTGTTACCTTCTTTTCTATTTTGTTCTATTATTTGTGTTCATATGAATATTCATGTTATGAAAGATAAATATTTTCTAATATGAATGAATCACTTGGTATATTAATTATACTCTTTCTCGTCCTTTATTATTTTGTACATTGTGATGTTCTTTACAAGATTAGGTTTAGCTCTGATTGAATGACCTTCCAGTGGCAGAACTTCTAAACCACATTTACAATCACACTTAAAAATTGTGATATTTGGCTGCTGACAATTCTGTTTAAATATTTTACAAGTCACTGTGGACTCCAGGTTAAGGGATGCTTGTTATTGTGCTGTATTTTGGGTGTTTCTTATACACCTTCCTCCATTTCACATAATTTGTTTTATATGTGATTGTTGTTCTCATTTGTAGACTTTTTTCCAATATAAATATTGTGCTGCCATTTATAAGAGCCAGCAGTGCCTCTCCCTCTCTACACTCTTTCTTCTCTTTGTGATTTTGCCTTTGATAGTCATGGCACTGTCCATATATTGAAGAAAAGAGAGGAGAAAAAGTAAAGATGGGAACTGTCACTAAGCAGTTCCATTTGAATGCCTAATGTGGCTAATTTTCATGTTAGAATGGCAGTGCACTAGTAGGTTTAAAATTCTCCCCTCCCCCAACAGTCTCTCTCTCTCTCTCTCTCTCTCTCTCTCTCTCTCTCTCTCTCTCTCTCTCTCTCTCTCTCTCTCTCCCCCCCCCCCCCTACCTCTCTCCCTCCCTCTCCCCCCCCCCCCTTCCTCCTCCGCCCTCCCTCTTACCATCAGAATATTGTACAAAGCTACAGGCAAAGTATGAAAATATCATTCTCAACTAGTGAATAGGCATTTTGTAAATGCACAACATGTAATCCAGAAACAAAATAACTTTGGCTAACTACAGAAAGTTTTGCTGTCTGAATATCTTGAGTTACTTTGTTTGAAATTAACATAATTTTTAACAGTTCCAAATGCTGTTGTGAACATTCGATACAGGAGAATTCATGCCATATGTGTGCTCATTACAAGTTAGATTTTCTGTTCTACATGTATGCTGTATTTTTTATCAAGTTGGCTACAGCAAATCAAATTCACAACTTATTGCTTTATTTCACAATCCATTCAGTTTAGACTGTGATTTTTACATAATGGCGCCAAGCAACATGACATTGTAGGAAATAAATTACTTGGTTGGATGTTATAAAAGTATTTTGACCCAGAACATTAAACATACTTTATTGTGAGAAGTATCAGCAAGCTTTGTACCGTATCTTTCTTTCCAATACTGCATTTGTATTCTTATGCCTGTATGGCCAACTCCTGAGATTTTAATTACACGAGAGAAGGTAGTAGACTGCTCTGTTGTGATAAAGGAATTGGCAGTTCCTGTTTCTGCTGACAATCGTGGAAAATAAAGAAAAAGATTAATAGCCAGCAGGCAAAGCCCATTATTTTGCACTTTTTGTTGGAAATAAAGGAAAATAGTAATTCTACCTGTGCTGTTATGGCTGTGAAAGTCATTAAGAAAATAAGTTGTAAATTTACGCAAGAATTCATTTTGCCTCAATGAATACAATAAAAACAAGCTGCACTTTGCCCCTTTTAATTACTTTGCTGTTACTAACACTGTGTTTTGTTGAAACAGTGGCTTCTCTTACATAATTTGGTGCTTGCTTTCAATAGCTATTGTTACATCGAACAGTTATGTCACATCTTTTCAAGATTACCAAAAAGATACTGTTCTAATTTAACACGACTGTATTCTAATCATTATTAAGACTATAAAATCCCTTACTAAACCATTTAATTGCACAAAATTATTTAATTGGTTAGATAAAAAAATCTACACACCAAGCAGTGGCAGAACACACACATAAGACTGTTGTGATTGGCAAGCTTTCGGAGCCAGTGGCTTCTTCTTCAGGCAGAAGGGTTGAAAGGGAAGGAAGGAGGGTGAAGGAAAAGGACTGGAGAGGTCTTGGAAAAGGGGTAGATTATGGAAAAGTCACCCAGAACCGCGGGTCAGTGGAGACTTACTGTACGGGATGAGAAGGAAAGACTGATCTTCCTTCTCATTCTCTCTTTCCTTCTCATCCTGTATGTTAAGTCTCCCCTGACCCGCAGTTCTGGGCTACTTTCCCATAATCTATCCCTTTTCCACGGCCTCTCCAGTCCTTTTCCTTCACCCTTCTTCCTTCCCTTTCAACCCTTCTGCATGAAGAAGGAGCCACTGACCTCGAAAGCTTGCCAGTCACAACAGTCTTTGATGTTTGTGTTCTGCTGCCGCCGCTTGGTGAGTAGATTTTTTATCTATCCAATTAAATAATTTTATCAATAATTGATTGTTTTCCTTGTTACATTTAAATGTACATACTTCCATATTGAACTTGGATCTGTTGCAGTTGGAACTGATACTTAATGCACAAGCATTCATTGTTTGTATTGTACCATTTGAAAGATGAGAATGCATAGTTTTTAGCACACAAAAATAAATTGCTTGTGCATGTTTGTTATTATAACATTCACTATATTTTATGTTCAGTATAATCAGAGC
The DNA here is from genome assembly GCF_021461395.2 of Schistocerca americana. NCBI lineage: Eukaryota > Metazoa > Arthropoda > Insecta > Orthoptera > Acrididae > Schistocerca > Schistocerca americana. The sequence continues at coordinate 742,727,895 of NC_060122.1, read as the reverse complement.
AAACATGCTTTTTATGTATTTATATCTGCAGTAAAAGATAAGTGACTTGAAAGGACATGTGGACATATTTCCAGGTAGCAGGCATTGATGAAAAGGGGTGCTAGTGTGGAAATGAATCATAAGTGTTAGTTAAAAAGTTTTGATTTTGTACTAATTTTATAGAAAAACAAAGTAATTTTGGGAGAAAAGGTAAAGTGCAGTAAAATGAACACAGAATTTCCACCTGTGATATATTAATTCATGTTGGTAGCACAGTGAGGACATTACTGTGTGCAAGCCTTGTTTTTCACAAGTACTGGTATATTTGTTTTAAAGTGTATTCTCCATGTTGATTTTCATTTGACAGGAAATATCTAATAGGCAGACTGTAAGCAATGAACAGGTAACAATAAACAGAAAGAAGGTTCTTAACTTGTTCAGTTTGTTCTGCAGATTATCAGTCCGTCTGCTTAGCTGAGTGGTTATGTGCTTGCCACCTGTGCAGCGGGCCTGGTTTCGATTCCCGGCTGGGTTGGAGATTTTCTCCGCTCGTGGATTGAATGTTGTGTTGTCCTCGTCATCATTTCATCCTCATCACCGGCATGCAAGTCGCCTAATGTGGCGTCAACTGAAATAAGACATGCTTGGTGGCTGAACTTCCCCGAATGTGGCCTCCCGGCCAGCAATTCCGTATGCTCATTTTATTATTTTTTTTCAGATTATCAGCTTGGAGGAACAAATATTGTTTATGTAACCATATGAGATAAAGCATTGATTTAAATTTGAAGACAGAAGACAAATAGGAAAAAAGAGGTGCTCCTGTTAGTGGGAGACAGAGAACAGGACAAGATATGAGATGTCCCATCAAGCATGCAACGCAGTACAATGAACAAATGTGATTTCAATGAAAAGTTGATGGAACATACTGTATACTGTGTGGGACAAAATTCATGATATCTCACAGTGTGTGGAGAATTTGACAGAATATCTGTTTGCTGTGTCATTTTGTCTTATACCAGCCTTTTTGTAATTTAGCATGAAACTTCATGATGGGCCTCAAGTGACCAGAGCAGTAGGTATAGTTACATCCTGTAATTATGTGATTTTATCCTAATCCAAGACAACTAATTTGGAAATGTTTCCTTGATCCTCCATATATCATATTAATTGCTTACTGTCTTTCTTACTTACTAAAGAAACAGTGTGTGGATACAAACTTTACATTGTACTTATTTGATCTGCATTATTTTTCTGATCTGCATTATTTTTCTGTAATGAGTTCTATTTCTTATTACATTATATCCCATTTGCTGCTTAGTAAACAATGTGCCAAATACTTTTGATGTGCTTTGACTCTGCATTTTAACTGTGGAGTGACTCTCTTCTTTATCTCAGAATTTCTTCATTCTTTTACTGAGCATCTTCCTCCTCTCTTCTGAAATATGCTGTAGGCTATTGTAGTTTTTATTTCGTAGGGTCCCTTGACATGTGTCTGAAACACTTGCAAGTATCCATTTAATCAGTCATAACTTGGGCGTATTTTTTGTATTTCCTTTTTCCATTTTGTGGTTACTTTTGACTTGATAATTTAGCTGTCATTTTAGAATCTAATTTATCTGTTTCTTGCAATGCACTCATAATTTTAGTGTTGTGTTGCATAGGGTGTCCGTTATCTTCTCTAGACATCTGCATACATATTTATTTTCACCTCCTTTCATGAATTGGCTTTTTGCATCGTAAAATGTTCAGTAATTTTTTTAATTCTCTTCTTTTATTGCTTATTTTTTGTTCCATGACAGGCATTCTGAACTATAAAATGCTTCTGTCTTTACTAATTTGGTGTAATGCTTTGTCATTGCTTTGTTGTTAACTCTCTTGTTGTGTACAATCCTGTATGCTAGTTCCATCTAGATAGCTATTCCTTTATTTGCTGCATCAATTCCCCAAGATGATTAAATTTGTCTGTTCTCCTGAAGTTTTTAAACCTCATTTCCAGATGGTTTTGTTTATTGTATTGGTATAAATGTAATCTGTCTGCTTATAAGATGGCTTTAGTTCTGTCTTTCCTGCACTTGTAAGTAGTTTTTCAATCAGTTTCTGGTTGTATACTATAATTTTTTGCTAATAATGCCACATCACCTGTGAATATTAGGCACTCTATCTTTATTTTCAACATTTCCTCTGTTCTATCTTTGTTTATTGCGATCTATCGTGTTGTTATTTCAACGATCACTAAAAACAAAGCTTTAACTCAGTTCCACAGAGAAGTAATGGGAAATCTTATAATAATGGCAAGACAGTGACCTGAACTTGGCAGCTCTTAAATGAAACATCAGAATTTCAGCTATGGTACATCTTGGTTAATGTCTGTTAATCCCTTCTCCATTCTGGTTATTATTAAATTTTGCCATCTTCCCGTATACTATTTTTAATTGCATATTCTTTTTTTACCCTTAGAGAAAAAGTCAAATATTTTAAATTTTGATTCTTCATTATTGCATGAAAAATTGATGTCCATTAAGTGGGGAAGAAACGCTTTCACCCAAATTTGAAGTGTAATAAAATATCTATTTGTAGCAGCAATGTTTGTTATGGGAAGGTAAGAATCTAATTGTGTAATATGTACAACAGTTAGAAAATTTGTTTTCAGTTAAGTAAAGTGTGTCATCCCACTTATCTTACACTGTTTTTTTCAGTTTAAAGTAACTGTTAATGATTCATTTGTTATGGACTGCTGGAGACTGGCTTAGTTTTATTTGGATAAATCACAAGGTGTCATGTCATATTTGTGTGGTTTATAAGTTGAAATTCTATCTGTGTTATGATCTTTTAGATTATGATTCATATGTGATGCAGTTCTTCAGATTAATACAGATAATTTATTGGTGTAGCTAATGTTTCCTGTTTTACCCAAAACCAAGAACTTTTTTGTCTTATCTGCTTTGAAAATCATGATCAGAAGATTCAGCAGATCACTTAGGTTTCACTTTTTTTTTTTTTTTTTTTTTTCAAGGAAAGAAGGGTGAACAAAAAAAAAAAAAAAAAAAAGAAAACAGTGAAACAAAAAAAAAAAAAAAAAAAAACTGAAGGATAATAAATGCTTTGTGTTATTCATCAGCAACCACTCAAAATTTAGTTATGACAGGACCATTTTGTAGAGACGTTACATTTGTTGAAACACAAAGCTTGTGTCTAACCAAACTTTTGTTAATAGTGTTGAGAACAGAGTCTACATTCTGTAAGGTGTTCACAGACATTTAAAGGGTCATGTTGAACAGTGTACTTGTGGGCATAGTTAACTGAAAAGAATGTAACAATATTATGAAGAAGGTAGTTGCTATTCACCATATAGCGAAGATGCTGAGTTGCAGATAGCACAACAAAAAGATTGTCAGAAAATGAGCTTTCAGCCAACAAGGCCTTCGTTGGAGATACTACGCCTGCACGCTCTTTGTGTGTGTGTGTGTGTGTGTGTGTGTGTGTGTGTGTGTGTGTGTGTGAGAGAGAGAGAGAGAGAGAGAGAGAGAGAGAGAGTGAGAGTGAGTGAGTTGTATCTTCGACAAAGGCCATGTTGGCCAAAAGCTAATTTTTTGAAAGTCTTTTTGTTGTGCCTATCAGCGATTCAGCATCTGTCAATAAGATGAGTAGCAACTATCTTTTCATAATATTGTTACATTCATCTTGGATTTTCCATTGTTCAATTTTTAACTGAAAGGAGGATTTCCTAAAGCACCTTCCCTCCTCCCCCCCCCCCTCCTCCTCCTCCTCCTCCTCCTCCTCCTCCTCCTCCTCCTTCTCCTCCAGCAGTTACAAAACTGAAGTTACAGTAGAAATTGTTCATGAATGACTAGTTGAAGATTTTAATTATAATTTCTGATTATAGTACAGTTTGGTGCAAAAAGTTATGATAATCACAGATATTTAACAGAGTAAGCTGTTTGTGTATTACTTCTGCAAGTTGTTTAAAAGAAAGTGGGGTTTTTTAATAGTTTAAATTTGCACATTGGCATGTATTTACCCATGTAAACATATACAAGTGTAATTATCCAGTATGACACTTGTGAATAAGCTTACTTAATAACACATTTAACTGGAGAAATTTTGTTAAAAGAGAGAGAGAAAAGTTTAAAAGAAGGTGATATTACATTCCAAATGATTTTGTTACATGAACTGGAATGTAATATGTCAATTATTGTATTCAACTGATTTATTTCTTTATCTTATTGATACACGATTCAGCTTTGAAACTGTTGTTATACCTGCCAGTTTATCAAAACAATTTCCATGTATAATACCACAGTTGGAAAAATTAGCAGGCAGTAAGTTTTCACTTTCTTAGTCACCATGGGATATTGGCAAGCTACCGTGAATACATCACCACAGATTAAACACTAGTTTTCAGGTACTATTTTTATTTGTTTCACGTGTTATCTAAGACAGTAGGGTGAAAGTTGTTTGAACTTTAGGCCCACATTTATTACCAACACAGTAAGCTGATCTTTACAAGTAAAACAAACATTTTCAGTGACTACTGGTAATTAAGTAAGTGAAGAATGTGAGGACAGAAAGGGAACAGTAAATATTTTATTATGTTTATACAGAATCCACAAACCTGTACTCACTGGCTTCAAGTCTGAAGTAGCTTAAAGTAATAGTTGCAGCCCTCGAAAACGTATTTCATCAACACTACTAGTCTTTCTGTTCTTATTTTTATATATATGTATATAACCTACTTTATTGTTTAAGTCAGATGTATTATATGGGAATAGTTAAACAGAACTTTATAAAGTGCTATATACCACAAAAGCAATCATCCAGTTTTAATTTGTGTTACTTATAACATATGATCTTTCTGGTCTGTCATTATTCTGGTACTAACAGAACATGGCGTCAGTTTTTGGTTTTTTTCTAGCCTAAGCAATCTGAATGATGTTTGTGTCTTGAAATTTCTCATGAAAGTGTACAGTGTATACAACATAAATGTTTTTGTAATTGCACAGTGATGTCCAGCTTAGTTACATGCTGATGTCCCTAGCCATTGGCCATACAATGTGGTTTCACAGCCGGTATTTACATTCTTAGCAACTTCGGGCATTAGGCTATGGCTTAAAGCACGTTAGAGTGCTGATTATTTCATCTCCTAATGCTGAAGAAATTCTCAGAGACTAGAAAGATGTCATTAGTTGATTTTCAAAATCAAACAGTCTCAGCAAATTGAACGGTTTTTTTAAGTTTGAAAGTCAACTGAAGATGTCTTTATAACCTCAAGATGTCTCCAGCTTTACGAGATGAAATTTTTAGACACTGAAACTTGCCTTAGTCCACAGCCTAATGTCCATAAATCAGAAATCACAAAAGATCCCTATCTACTGTTTATGCACATTGCAGTTTTGAGTTGTTTTAATATTGCTGTATTGTTATGCTTTATGTGTGAACAAATGATGTAATTAGAGTTTTCAGTCAATACTGTAGTATATAGTTACAAAAATATATACTCATTGTGCCTACTATTTTATTTGTCCATACAGCTGTTGTGGATAGAAGACTGAGTCTGTAATGACATTAGCAAAATAATGAGCTTTGGAGTCATGAAACAAATGTGACCAATGGAACTTTTGGAAACACTGCAATCATTTGTTTCCACACAATACATTTTCTGTTAATTCTTATGGCACTTGAGAATATAGTGTCAATTGTATGTGATTATGAATTGTGATACAGTCTTTTCATGAAATTTACATTTCTACAAGCTAAACTAGAATGATTAACCTTGAAAGAAGATGCTCATTTTTCATTACATGTAACAGCTTTTTGTGTTATTAGGAAGTGTATGTATAAATGTAAACTTGTGATGTTGCATGAATGACACTGAAAAGGATATAGAATCCAGAATAGAAATAATAGAAGCAAGAAAATGGTCATTTGACAGCAATCTGGCAAGTGAATTTGTCTTCAAGCCAAAGGTGTGTTTGCACGTGACAGTGGTTTATTAGGCATGGTCCTAATGGAGGTTTCACCCTATCTTCCTCCAACCTATGGAGTTTAGGCTTTTACCCACTAAGACACGAATAATTTAGTTGTGCAAGTTAAAATATACTAGTATTATTTTCCAGCATTGTGATTGAGTTCACAAGCATTTTTTAATTCATCTTCCATTTCTGTTTGTCACACTGCAGTGCTGTTGTGATTGCTTTTAATTCCATCCTGCAGCTTCACTGTTTTGGCACAGACTTTTTAACCAGTGATTCAGTGCAGAAATCCTCACATAGTGCTCATGACCTTTTTTCTTGAAGCTATCAAAAAGTAACTGGATATTTTTGGACATTATTCATGAATTTAAGTAATTAACATTTGCACATGAACTGTAATGAACTACAAAAGATGTGATCTTTTCTTAACTAAGAGTGCCATTTTCACTTATTCCTGTAAATGTGTTCAGCACAAAGAGGAAGAGCATGACAGCAACTTACAACTCCACCTTTTCAGCTTTGATGGTTACTGATGAACTGCATATTTGATGTGATTGGAGACAGAACACATTTCTCTGAAATTATATCTGCCATTACATTTATATAGCCACGTTGTAATAGGCTGTCTCAATTCAAGCCAATTATAATGGCAATGGAGCAAATGCCTACTTGGAAAAATAATTGTTTCATGGTTTTGTTGATTTAATAACAGAAAGCAAAATATAGCTTTTTTTCAGTACCCTTAAACTGGAAGTGCTCCCAAATACTCTTTTCTTTTGTGTAATTACCTTTCTGGTACTGAAGCATGTTACATTTCAAATTTACATATGATGATAGTTACAAGGCTATATTACCTGTACTTATCAGCTCCCATGTTATAAAGAGAGTTTAGTTAGTTACAATATAAACTTTAGTGAGTAGATTTCAAGGGGGCGGGGGGCAGCATCTGATTAATGTTTTCATTATCACTGTCACGCTCTCAGTTACAAGGCATACTTGCATTTCATTTATGTGGGTATGTGGTTTTGGTTTCTGTCTGTTGAAAATTCCAGAGGTATTTCATAAAGGAACTCTGGCAATGTAGAGTTCATGGTACAATTTGACATTTTAAAATTAAGATGATAATGAGTAGAGTTAGCAGTGAACTATTATCACTCAAAAAACCTAATTGATTTCAAAATCTCGTTGTACTTAATTGGTGTGTAATCACTACATAAAAAGGTGACTGAATTTTGAATTTATAAGAAGTAATTTCATGCGATCTAAGACAAACTGTGAAACAATGGACAAATCTGTGCATGAAAAGAAATATTTGGAGTAATGTATTTTGTGAGTCTGACACACCAGGAGGCAATTGACTGTCAGATGAAATTTCTTGAAAAAGAAATTATGGTGGAAATATTTTGGCTTAAATTAATATTTGATAACATTTTCTATAAAATTACATAATTTAGTAATACACTACACTGTTTATACTTCTGATAGAAATAATCTCATGTGGTTTTTGTAAAACTGTTATTAGGACTGTACACCACTTGTCTCCATTCCAGGTGTTGATTCTCACAAGATGAGGAGTACAATACGGTACAGCCACTCTGTGATACTGGTCATTTGTAAGCAGACAGGTTAAGAAAGATCACAAATGTAATGGTCTGTTCATGGCCATGCTAATTGCTACAAGAGCTTATTTCCCATTTTGTCATTACTGTCATCAAAAACTTGTATAAGAATGGATGTATGTGTGTATGTATGGAACAAAAAGTTGCAGTTTGTCCCAGTTCAGTTTTACATAATATCCTTTCAGTTTTTGTCATATGTTAACAGGTACAGTTAAATAATAATGAATCAGAATACAGCACCAGAAATACATGTGTGGAATGGCCAAGTCAGAAGTACATTCCATAAAACTTTCTTCACATGTGAAGTGATGTTTCTTGACTTCAATAATTTTCATCTGCCAGCAAATGTGATTTTATTACACTAGTGTGCTCTGTCTTGTTCATTCCAGTGGCAACCATGCTGGTCATGTGCCCACTCACGAGACATTTTATTGCCACAGGTGCAACTCTTATTAAAATAAACCAGTCTGTATTCACAATTTAATATTTAATAAAATGGAATGAATGAAACTTGTACTCTTTGCACTTTTTCCACTATCACTATGGTACTGTTGTTCCCTTCATCACATAGCAAGAGGAAAGGTATATCATTGTGTAACACGACTTTTATCGTTTTTTTTTTATGGAAGACCTGTACAATGTGTGGCAAGTCCCTAAAACATATAAGCTTACTGGACAAAATATTAGTCACCCCCTTAAAAGTGCACACTGGTGCTTCAGAGAATTGTAGATGGTGTAGAACCGATACCAGGTGGTCCTGTGACTCTTGAAACCTTCCTGCTCATGACTAAAACATAAATTGCGTATAAATTTAAGTGCATTAATTTCAATATTCGCATTAATTTACAGAAATTATTGTAAAAGATAAACGTCGAAGGAGGAAAATGAATCAGTAATATTAAAATACTGATCTTGATGTATCAGAGGTGTCGATGATTGTTGATCAAATTGGCACATTCTTTTTGTTTGGTGCAGAAAGTATTGCATTGGTTATCTTCATATAAGTTGCATCCTTACATCATTAGAAATTAGGTTCTCGTAATCAAAATTTTTCAATATCCAAAATTTATTTGTTGTTTCTTCTGTTCTCCATTACAAAACTTTTCATTAACAATCAGACTCAGAAAATATTGTGGCAAAACTGACACACAACTGCGTTGAACTGAGCAAAAACTGTTCCAAACTGAACTGCAGTGCACAGTCACAGTCGCTTATATAAACTTTTAACGATGGATTAGTGCTAACCTCCTTGTTAAGACATGTAGCATAATCACAATTTTATAACTCAGATGATTGTGCTATGAGGTTCATGTTAAAATTTACTTGACCATTCAAGCTAACACAATTACAATGACAATTTTATCAGCCTTTTTTTGTGATATTAGCAAACTTTTCAAATTTAACTTACCTAATTTTTTTATTTACTTTGAGCTTTAACATTTCCCACAAGAATTAGGATATTAATTTGTACAATCATCTTTCCAGTAAATACAGTTCTTCAAAATCTGGCACCTTTATATGAAAATTACGTGATGTGATTTTAACAATCCAGTGATGTAAGAACATCTATTATTATTTCATTTGGTTAGAGATTTAATTTATAGATGAGTGTAAATGAAAGAAAAATTACAGGAAAATTAGCATAAGTGATTAGTACTAGTGTAATATAAAAATTGACAGGTTTGCTACGAAAGATGAAATAGACAAGTGTATCGTTAAATATTTTAGTTGTGGTTACCATATTATTCAGTATGAGAGTCTCGGTCTGTTTCAATGCGCACACTCCCAGAATTTTGTGCATACAATTTATACAGGAGATTCTGCTGATACATAAATGTAAAAGAAAAAAATATACATTCTAGGTGCCTGAATTGTGTAGACACTGGACGAACTGAATCGACAGGTATCTTTTATTACAGGTGCCCCTGCATACTGTGTAATTGTTTTTGTTGTATGTGACACATTAAACAAATGCATATACTATTACTTTCATCCTCTTTCTTCTTCCCTGTTTCTTGTTTCCTGGTACAGTCTTCTTTCTTCATCTCCTTTGCTTGTATCCTGCTTGAACTCTACATTAGAGATTGCTTTTTTCCTACAATTCGTACACCCTAATTAGCATTGTATACAATTAAGGGATGACAGAGGCATTAAACAGATGAAACTATAAATGTCGGAGGGATGGATACGTATGTTAGTAGGAATGTATTCAAAAAGGCCTCCTAATACACTGTCCAATTGCATGAATAAGATAACTGGCGCATGAAAAATGTTTTAAAAAACCTCTAGTGTATTTATACATCACTAAATACACAAATCCAAGTACAATAGCAGCAAGATGAGCTAAATATCTGAAGTAGTGTCTCAAATCATTTATAATTAGTACTGCTGTGGCATGTTTGTCAAAACTGACAATGTGAACAAACAAATTGCCTTTTTAGAAAGAATATGCACAACATTTACAAGACATCATACACTTGTACAGAATTTCATGACAGTGGCAAACATTAAGCAAGACAGCACCTTCACATTACGTAAGTATTCTGATCACAGTGTTGGAATAGATTCATAATTACTACAAAAAACACAATGCACCTTTATAATTGTGGTTGTATACTGAACTGATTACTGTGTGCCTACATTAGTAACAACGAAAATGAAATGTTAATTATTTTGCTCATTAAACATTAAATTGGTTAGTAACCCTTCCTACTCCTTACATCTATTTTCACAAACATTCCCTCATCTATCACAGTATATACAGATTCATCCTTAACAACATTAGTGAATAATGGTGGTTTCCGTAATGTATTGAAAGGGTGTCTTAAAATCACCATGTATTTATTATGTATGTATTGTACCAACAAACTAGAATATGCTTAAGCAAGACTAATCCTAGAAGCGGCAACTAAGTGCTAATTTATACAAACATGAAACTAAAAGGCAGCAAAATCTGAAATATGACCTCTCAGTACATCATAAAAGAATGCTGATTAATAAAAACTGTATAATTATTCCATGTAAATTATTTCATGGCGAAGTTTTCTCCCCATTCGTGATATTTAACACCCCCCCCCCCCCCCTCCCCTGCCCCCCCCCAAAAAAAGTAAATAAATAAATCCCATTCCTAAATTTTCCATTAATTGTAATATTTTTGTCAACACTCATTTCTACTTTACTTTTAGAGGGTACACAGTTATGGGTAACATCATTACGTCTCATCATCATTAATTCACTATCCGACATACTTGTAATTGCTAGTAAGTTATCAGCTTGACCCAACCACTACAAATCATCATCATCATAATCACTAAGTCAACAGATATCAAATCCATTTTGTCAGTGACCATCCTTGTAATTATTCTCATAAATTACTTATGCCACTTAAATGTTTGATGTAACATAATTAATAAAGTCCTGTACATTTTCATGACAATAAAGCCGTAACCCTAACCTCTCCATTGTATTGCTCATAATAATAATAATAATAATAATAATCCACAAAAATCCCTTACACATAATCATATCATCTCATAATAAATCACGAATATTTTGTGAGGACAGCACCACAATGACTGTCACTGAACAGTAAAGTGTTGGCACCCAAAATGGTTAGTTCAGACCGAGCAACTGCAATTGCAAGATGTTTGTGTATTGTGCTGTGTAAAATAAATTATATTTGTTGAGATTCTACATCTCTGTGTATCATTGGGTCATTTCTTGTCTACGCCACAGAGGAAACTAACCTCGTTAGAGACCCTGTCAGTGAAACCGCCAGAATTACTGTGGTATTCCATGCCGAAGTGTTTTTTTTTTTGTGTCTGCAATGCAATCAGCAGACACAACTTCATGCCCACCAGCCATTTTATGAGCTCCGATTATATGGGATATTAAAGGAGCTTGGTACTCACAACAAACAGTGTGCAGATTAGAATAAGACCTGAGCGCTAACATTGCTGCACAGATCACAGTGAGTGTGATGCAACAATGGCAGTCTTTAACTGTGAACTGTTTCTCCAAACTTACTACAGACTGATTTTACATCTACAATATTGTATATACAGGCGTATGTTATGTCCAGTCCTTACTCACAACTATTGTGCAACATTGACGCCATGAGCAGTGAAACTACAAATTCATAGTGTTTGTCAGGGCAAATAACATTCTGATGGGGCATCCTGTACCTCATGGGTGCCCAAGAATTTGCTTGCGATACATTCCTTGGTACAAGTGCTGTAGTGCTTAGCCTTGCTTCACATTTCCCCAACATGCAGACTGAGGGGGAAACTGAGAATGCACCACATTTAATTGGCACTAGAGTCACACTGCATATGACTCTGTTTTGTATTTCACATTTATCAACAGCACAGACAAAAAAAAAAAAAAAAAAAAAACAGATTTTCACTATTATTTAATTATTTTTGGTGTGCTGTTTTATCTGCTGCACATTGTTGGTATATGGACAGACACAGACAATTTCACAGATCTTCACTCTCAAGTTGCCAAGTAATCATATCTTATTTAGTTTCATAATCTAAGAAACATCTTTCACACATGTTGGTTGAAATGTTGTAGTACTTTTGTGACTTCATCACGTAGACATGGAAACTATCTGAGGAAATCAAAGTAAATGTCCTGGACAGTCTTAACACTAAAGGGATTTGCCTTTCAAATGATAACTACTTTGCAGATCAGTCAGTTACACCCACAGGGGCACTTTCAACTGAAATGGCAAACGGCCTCAAAACATTTACAAAACGATCCTTGTAATTCTTTCAAGGCTACAATGAATTCTTTAATACCAGTGGGCTTAGAGACCTGGTCTGTGTTTGTCAGAAAGTGTCCCTTCTACTATGCAATTTTCTTTTTGAATGCATCCCCATTAAATACGAAAGCAGTTGTTACTCATCTTGCAATGTCTTACTGTAGGCAGTGTTCATTCAAGCCCACTTAAAATGCAATGTCTGCAATCCATTACAAATGTTCTAATTTTCGTTCCTGTACTCCTTTTTTCTCCATAAATTAAGCAATAGCACTTTTAAATTGAAAAATCATTGTAGGCATGGCCCTTGACTTAACCAAATCACTTTGCAGTAATTATAATGTCTCCATACTCTTCGTTCAGATCCATTAAAAATTGTTGCATCTGACAGTGGAATTATGAATGCAACTTCAGAAATTTTGCTATTCATGCCACCAGTTGATGTATAGAATGATGAATCCCATCTTTTGATCATTGTACTTTTTTGCTCTTTCATTGTCAACTAAATCTTTAAATTCTTTGTGTGCCAACATCACAATTCTGTGTGAAGCGAAGAGAGTTGTGCTGACTGAAAAATGCCATGCTGCAGTGCTCAATGAAATACCACACTGTTCTGGGTACTTCCAAGAATGACAAAGCAAAGCTGAGACAGGCCAGGCCTTGGCCTGTATGCCATGCACAAATGAAGTTTGGATGCCATGCCCGACCCTGCTATACCTACTATAATGTATGTGACTGCTGCGCATCTACCGTGCCACAATTATGAAGTTTCAAGATGACCATTCTGCAGCAAAACCCCGGGACAGTAGTATTTTTATGGTTTGAAGACAGCTAAACCATGTCTATAACAGATGCCATGATAGTGCCTGACATAATGCATCACGGGCTCTACTTTATTAGTCAGTATTAAAAATGGTACAATGTACACATCAGTACGACAGGGGTCCCTCTGTTTGGTATAGAGCATGCCACCTTGCTCCAACCCTCCTGCTAGCTTTTAAGATAGTAGTAAATGACAGGTTGCACGTGGGCATTGTATGGCCATCAGACAGTGCACAGGCATTTCTCATTAAATTAATAATGAAGAAAGATGGTTCTGTTTGACTATGTGGAGACTATAGAACACTTAACTCATGTGTGATTTACAACAGTTACCCTTACCAAATACACAGAACTTTACTCATGCACTCACAGGGGCAACAGTTTTTCCATGAGGGATTGTAAAAAGGCATATTACCAGACCAGATCTCTTTGCAACCAGAAAATGTTGCTAAAATGGCCATCATCATGCCGTTCAGCTTATTTGAGTTTCTGATGGTGCCAAAAAAAAAAAAAAATTGCAACTCAGACCTGGCAATGGTTCATCGACGGGGTATTTTTTAAATTATGCTGAAGCTATGTGTTTTTAGATGACATTCTGATTTTTTCCCCATGGTCATCAGAGCCACAAAGTTAATCTCAAATGCATTCTCATTACCCTCTACCAAATGCAACTGATCCAATGACTGCCACCGCCTTGCACATATCACGATATTCCATGATTCTTGGGAATCCTTAATTTTTACAGATGGTATCCCCATAAGCTGCTCATTTTGAATCACCAATAATGAACACCCTTGTCAGGCCTCACATGCAAGGCAAGTATAGATTACACTGATCAGCCAAGACATTATGCCTATAAACCTACTGTTGATATAAATCCGTCCAGGCCATATCAGCATCACCTGGCCAGGAATGTCCTTTAGTTATACATGCACGGTGCACATAGTGTCAGTGAGTGTGCTCTTCATGTGTAGAATGGGGAAGATGCATGATCTGCGTTTGCTCAAGAGCAGATTGTGATGGCCCGTAGGCTCGGCATAAGCTTTTCCAAAACTGCCCGACTTGTCGGGTATTTAAGGAGCGCTGTGGCGAGTGTTTCAACACATGGTGATACCAAGATGAAACCACATCCAGACGTGGGGTGGGCGGCCACCCCTCGGACATCGTAGGCTGGGCAGACTGGTAAAACAGGACAGGTGGCGAACTGTGGTGGAACTAACGTCAGACTTTAATTCTGGACAAATTACAATTGTGTCTGAACAAACAGTGCACCAAACAATCCTAATAATGTGCCTCCAAGCCAACAGCCATGCATGTTCCAACGTTAACACCATGACATCGGCAACTACGACTAAAATGGGTGTATGGCCATCAGCATTGGATGTTGGCACAATGGCAGAACAGTGCATGGTCTGATGAATCCTGATATCTTTTTCATCATACTGAGGGTGAGGTGTGAATCAGTCATCTTCCAGGCGAACAGCTTTTTGACACCAGTACTGCGGGATGGAGACAAGCTGGCGGTGGCTCCATTATGCTCTGGCAAACATTCATATGGGTATTGATGGGGTTCAGTGGAGCTTGTACAAGGCACCATGACAGCCAGGGAGTATGATACACTGGTTCCAGACCACATACACCCCTTCATTGTGACAATCATGTTTACCAACGGCAGTGGCATTTTTCAACAAGATAATGCACCATGTCACAAGGCCAGGAGTGTGATAGAGTGGTTCAAGGAACACAGTGGTGAATTCCTATTGATGTGCTGGCCCCCCAACTTGACAGATTTGAATCTGATCGAACACATCCGGGATGTGTTCGATCTACCAAAGCCTTCTTGCTTCTCCGTTATCCATTCCAAACGTATATGTACTGGCTATACGTACGTATTCATAATTTTCTGGCTAATCAGCGTATTATGGACACTGAAGAAGCTATCAGCATTTGCCTGCATGAGGACATCTGGTACCAGATGCAGAGCTTACAATTATGATGGACGCAAGTGACACAGCTTTAGGTGCTATCCTCCACTACTCGTGGTTTAAGAGGCTGTATGCTATTTTTGTGAGGATATTGAGGGATGTCACGGATTATCTGTACTACTAGTAAACCTCTGGTGGACGCCATTCAACACCCTTCACCTATGGTCACTTGAGACAATTTCAACATCTTTATCTGATTACACAGTATCCTGTGGATGTCTGCCACCTCTGTGCAACAGATAACATCATCATGGATTACTTGTAGTGAGTCAGCACCATATCCCTCACCCTCAACTTCAACAAAGTTGCAGAACAATAGGAATGCAATCAGACAACTGATGCATTGCTTGAGGATGTGTCAACTAACCTCAAGACAGAACTCAGACTGATTCCAGAAATGGATGCAATTCTTCTATGTGACATATCACAACAATGTCTTCGGCCTAATATACCTTCATTGGTGCAATGCGTGTTTTTCAACTACATAATCTCAGCTACCCAGGCATATGGGCAACAACTCCGATCATTACTGAACAATTTGTTTGGCCATGTGTTAGGCGTGATTGTCAGGAATGGACAAAGGTGTGACTAGACTGTCAACACAGTAAAGTGGACTGGCAGGTGCGAGCTCATCTTGGCAGGTTTGAAATTCCATGTGTATAGTTTTGACATCTACTACACATTCTTGTGGGACGCTTACCAGAATTGTGGGGACAGTGCCCCAAAGACTATTACTGACCAGCGATGATAGTGCAGAGTGAAGTGTCCACACTGAAAACAGTTAATTTGGATGAAGTGACTGACTGTTTTCTAACATTTTTTTTTGAAGACACAAGACAGTGTGGTACTGGGGTGCAAGACTCTCACGTCTCTCACAATTGACTTACAAATTTTGTGCAGCCGATCCTTTTCTCTGGGTAATCAGCTACATCGATCTCTAAAAGCTTCTTCTCTGAAGACTATAGCGTGTTACAGGAATTTATTAAGCTACTTCTCCATTCTTGAAATAATTTGTGTACTCATGGAGCACTTTCAATTCATTCATGATATATTTTCAACTCTCAACACAAAGCAACATTTACTCGTTTTCACATAAGTATGTAAACTCTGGCAAGCCAAATGGTGTCTTTAAATGTCAGACTCGATAAAACACAAGTACAATATCATAGGTTGTGTTGTTGTTGTTGTCTTCAGTCCTGAGACTGGCTTGGTGCAGCTCTCCATGCTACTCTATCCTGTGCAAGCTTCTTCATCTCCCAGTACTTACTGCAACCTACATCCTTCTGAATCTGCTTAGTGTATTCATCTCTTGGTCTCCCTCTACAATTTTTACCCTCCATGCTGCCCCCTCCAATGCTAAATTTGTGATTCCTTGATGCCTCAGAACATGTTCTAACAACCGGTCCCTTCTTCTTGTCAAGTTGTGCCACAAACTCCTCTTCTCCCCAATTCTATTCAATACCTCCTCATTAGTTACATGGTCTACCCATCTAATCTTCAGCATTCTTCTATAGCACCACATTTCGAAAGCTTCTATTCTCTTCTTGTCCAAACCATTTATCGTCCATGTTTCACTTCTATACACGGCTACGCTCCATACAAATACTTTCAGAAACAACTTCCTGACACTTAAATCTATACTCGATGTTAACAAATTTCTCTTCTTCAGAAACGCTTTCCTTGCCATTGCCAGTTTACATTTTATATCCTCTCTACTTCGACCATCATCAGTTATTTTGCTCCCCAAATAGCAAAACTCCTTTACTACTTTAAGTGTCTCATTTCCTAATCTAATTCCCTCAGCATCACCCGACTTAATTAGACTACATTCCATTATCCTCGTTTTGCTTTTGTTGATGTTCATCTTATACCCTCCTTTCAAGATACTGTCCATTCTGTTTAACTGCTCTTCCAAGTCCTTTGCTGTCTCTGACAGAATTACAATGTCATTGGCAAACCTCAAAGTTTTTATTTCTTCTCCATGGATTTTAATACCTACTCCGGGTTTTTCTTTTGTTTCCTTCACTGCTTGCTCAATATACAGATTGAATAACATCGGGGAGAGACTACAACCCTGTCTCACTCCCTTCCCAACCACTGCTTCCCTTTCATGTCCCTCGACTCTTATTACTGCCATCTGGTTTCTGTACAAATTGTAAATAGCCTTTCGCTCTCTGTATTTTATCCCTGCCACCTTTAGAATTTGAAAGAGAGTATTCCAGTCAACATTGTTGAAAGCTTTCTCTAAGTCTACAAATGCTAGAAATGTAGGTTTGCCTTTCCTTAATCTATTTTCTAAGATAAGTCGTAGCGTCAGTATTGCCTCACGTGTTCCAACATTTCTACAGAATCCAAACTGACCTTCCCTGAGGTCGGCTTCTACCAGTCTTTTCATTCATCTGTAAAGAAATCGCTTTAGTATTTTGCAGCTGTGACTTATTAAACTGATAGTTTGGTAATTTTCACATCTGTCAACACCTGCTTTCTTTGGGATTGGAATTATTATATTCTTCTTGAAGCCTGAGGGTATTTCACCTGTCTCATACATCTTGATCACCAGATGGTAGAGTTTTGTCAGGACTGGCTCTCCCAAGGCCGTCAGTAGCTCCAATGGAATGTTGTCTACTCTTGGGACCTTGTTTCGACTCAGGTCTTTCAGTGCTCTGTCAAAATCTTCACACAGTATAGTATCTCCCATTTCATCTTCATCTACATCCTCTTCCATTTCCATAATATTGTCCTCAAGTACATCGCCCTTGTATAAACCCTCTACATACTCCTTCTATCTTTCTGCTTTTCCTTCTTTGCTTAGAACTGGGTATCCATCTGAGCTCTTGATATTCATACGAGTGGTTCTCTTTTCTCCAAAGGTCTCTTTAATTTTCCTGTAGGCAGTATGTATCTTACCCCTAGTGAGATAAGCCTCTACATCCTTAAATTTGTCCTCTAGCCATGCCTGCTTAGCCATTTTGCACTTCCTGTCGATCTCATTTTTGAGACTTTTTATTCCTTTTTGCCTGCTTCATTTATTGCATTTTTATATTTTCTCCTTTCATCAATTAAATTCAATATTTCTTCTGTTACCCAAGGATTTCTACTAGCCCTCGTCTTTTTACCTACTTGATCCTCTGCTGCCTTCACTACTTCATCCCTCAGAGCTACCTATTCTTCTTCTACTGTATTTCTTTCCCCTCATTCTTGTCAATTGTTCCCTTATGCTCTCCCTGAAACTTTCTACAACCTCTGGTTCTTTCAGTTTATCCAGGTCCCATCTCCTTAAATTCCCACCTTTTTGCAGTTTCTTCAGTTTTAATCTACAGTTCATAACCAATAGATTGTGGTCAGAGTCCACATCTGCCCCTGGAAATGTCTTACAATTTAAAACCTGGTTCCTAAATCTCTGTCGTACCATTATATAATCTATCTGATACCTTCTAGTATCTCCAGGATTCTTCCATGTATACAACCTTCTTTTATGATTCTTGGACCAAGTGTTAGCTATGATTAAGTTATGCTCTGTGCAAAATTCTACCAGATGGCTTCCTCTTTCATTTCTCTCCACCTATCCATATTCACCCACTATGTTTCCTTCTCTCCCTTTTCCTACTCTTGAATTCCAGTCACCCATGACTATTAAATTTTCGTCTCCCTTCACTATTGAATAATTTCTTTTATCTCATCATACATTTCATCAATTTCTTCATCATCTGAGAGCTAGTTGGCATATAAACTTGTACTACTTTAGTAGGCATGGCTTCGTGTCTACCTTGGCCACAATAATGCGTTCACTACGCTGTTTGTAGTAGCTTACTCGCACTCCTATTTTTTTATTCGTTATTAAACCTACTCCTGCACTACCCCTATTTGATTTTGTATTTATAACCCTGTATTCATCTGACCAAAAGTCTTGTTCCTCCTGCCATCGAACTTCACTAATTCCCATTATATCTAACTTTAACCTATCCATTTCCCTTTTTAAATTTTCTAACCTACCTGCCCGATTAGAAGGGATCTGACATTCCACGCTCCGATCCGTAGAAGGCCAGTTTTCTTTCTCCTGATAACGATGTCCTCTTGAGTAGTCCCTGCCCGGAGATCCGAATGGGGGACTATTTTACCTCTGGAATATTTTACCCAAGAGGACGCCATCATCATTTAACCATACACTAAAGCTGCATCCCTCGGGAAAAATTACGGCTGAACTTTCCCCTTGCTTTCAGCCGTTCGCAGTACCAGCACAGCAAGGCCGTTTTGGTTAGTGTTACAAGGCCAGATCAGTCAATCATCCAGACTGTTGCCCCTGCAACTACTGAAAAGGCTGCTGCCCCTCTTCAGGAACCACACGTTTGTCTGGCCTCTCAACAGATACCCCTCCACTGTGGTTGCACCTACGGTACAGCCATCTGTATTGCTGAGGCACGCAAGCCTCCCCATCAACAGCAAGGTCCATGGTTCATGGGGGTAAGTTGTAATAATCCAATAATTTATGGACATCACATTTGTCCAGCCTCATGCAGAGCTAAGACACGAAGTAAGTTAAAAGAATATAGTCAATTGTTTTCTTCTCTTTTTCTACAATAATCACTTTCACTAACACAGCAAAGAATACTACATAATTATTCCTTGAGTTTTTATAACGTCTCCTGTGGCATGGTGGCAAACACTTGTCATCGTCAGTGACTTGCCCCTCTTACAGTCTTCTAATAACAAACTTCCGACATGCACATAGAAACAGGTGGATCGGTAGAAATGTTCTCACTCTCCTGCACTCCTAAAATATCAGGCGTTCGAGACGGCGGAAGGCCTAGTGTTTCTAGAATTTATACCAAAATTCTTGAGGCATTACAGTTTTTGTACCATGCTATGTAAAATAAATGATAGACAGGGTTTTTGAAAAAGAATATACGTATTTCAAATGCATACATTTAGTAAACTTTAAGACATACAAATATGAAATTTTACACACATATTTACAAACCTCTCAAGTTCAGATTACAAATGTTCAATATGTCCTCCATGAGCAACACGAACAATGTCACATCAACACTCAAATTCCTCTCATACTCGTGCAAGCATGTCCGTCACTGATGTTATAGCAGTATGGATCCAGTTCTTCAACTCTTCCAGGTTCTGGGGGAGTGGTGGTACATAAACACTGTCTTTAATGAAATCCCACAGGAAGAAGTCAGAAGGTGTCAAATCCAGTAACCTTGGAGCTCAGCTGAGACATGCTAAGTCGCCAGCTCCTTGACGACCAATCCAACGGTTTAGTAGTTTCATTCATATGTTCATGCACTTGGTAACTCCAGTGATGGGGTGCCTCGTCTTGCTGAAAATTAAGTTGTCTTTGTGCAGCCTCGGAAACAACAAGTTTTATAATATAGTGAGATACTGCGGACCGTTAACCGTGTTTCCATCAAAGAAGAATGGGCTGTAAACAGATGATATTGCACAAAACACATTGACTCTGGGTGAATCTTGTACATGTTCAGTGGCTGCATGTGGGTTCTGTAGGCCCCAAATTTGAACATTGTGTTTGTTTACCTGACCACTAACATGGAAAGTCGCTTCATCGCTGAACAGGATGTGTTGTGCGAAGGTGTTATCATTGTCAATAGCATCAAGAATCTCGTTACAAAATGCCACACATTTGCTATTGTCATCAGGGCGCAGAGCTTGTAATAGCTGTAACTTGTACGGCTTCATAACCAACCGACGTCTCGAAACACGCCAAATTGTTGTTGTAGGCAGTTGTTTCTCCCGACTGGCACGGCGAGTTGATTTTGAAGGACTACATTGGAAAACAGTTTGAATTCAAGCAACATTCTCTTAAGGAACACGAGGGCGGCCAGGTCTCTTTCCTTTCGATACACATCCTGTATCTAGAGTCTACAAATGTTCCACCCATTTGGAGGATCAATTTGTTACCTCAACCTGGAACGTCTTTTCACTGTAATCACGGAATTGCACCTCACAAACTCGAGAGCACAAAATGATTTCTGCTGCAGAGTAGCCATTTTAAACATATGACAGTTACCAAGCAAAACAGAAGACAACTGACATCTAACGACTATTAATATAAACTAGACTATGTATTCGTTTCTCCAACAGCCGAGCTGAGGTGCAGCGATTGATAGTTTGGGCAAAATAATACTTTGTAATACGCATATTCTTTTTGAAACACCCTGTATATTGAAATTCTATGTCTCTTTGTATCATTGAATCATTACTTGTTTGTGCCATGGAGGGAAACTACCCACAACTTCTGCACCCAGTTACCTCTCACCTAATTGCATCACCATGAAAATACTGCATCAATAACCACCTCATCAAAAGTTCACTACAGATAGAGTATTCTCAACATAACAATATTTGGCAGCCAAGATTGTGTGTAGTAATAATTTTATTTTATTTTTCCAATGATCAGTTTCAACAGTGTCTAGCTCTCATCACAATGTACCAGGAAAAATGTTACTATGACAATCCACACAACTGTACAACCAATATGCTAAGAGAAAACAACATAATAACCAGATGTCACAATATTTTTACAGGCCTTCTGGAATTAATATTACTGTGCATAAATTGCACTAACAAAGTGAGAGCACACTCCACTCGTAAAACAAAGTAGCCTCATTGGCTTGTTAAATAAATAGAACAGAGTAAATAAAATGTCCATAGTACCAACAGTGTGCTCTGGAGTGGAGACGAGTTCATCAACGGAACCGTTACACTACTCCACATCAGGGAAGACTGAAAGGGCACGCAGTGGAAGCATCAATGGGTGGTTGTGGCCTGCAAGTATCCTCTTACCCAATAGTTGCTGACATATTCTTAGAATGTCTGGTATACTCATATGGAAGAACCTGTAAGAGTGAGGGCTATGTCTGTACGTATTGCCAACTTTAATAACTTAAATTATCTGCATTTCTAAATAAATGGCTCTGAGCACTATGGGACTTAACTTCTGAGGTCATCAGTCCCCTATAACTCAGAACTACTTGAACCTAACTAACCTAAGGTCACCACACACATCCAGGGCCGAGGCAGGATTCGAACCTGCGACCGTAGTGGTAGTACCTAGGACTGCTCGGCCACCCTGGCCGGCTATCTGCATTTATAAACAAGTTGTAAATGCAGTAATGTACTATCTAAGAGTTTCAGTGATTCAGGTTTGAAAAGACAGTTTTTGCACTATGCTGAAATATTATTTAAGTGATTGTGGTTGTTATTTTTTACACCAATAGATAATTTTTCCATTGTATAATATCCAACCCTATGTCATGTAAGTAGCTGAGTAGTCCTCAGCCATTGTCAAGTGGTGACTGTCTTGGTTGCTGCTACCATCCTTATATAGCTGCACCATCTTCTGTGACATCACTGATGCTTGCTCCAGTGCCATACAACATAATTTTTTTCATTATAGGCCCACATCAACCTTCTGATAGCCCCAAGTCATGCTTAGCTGCAGGCTGCCATCTTTATTGGGAAAGGGGGAAGCAGTGGCCTGCAGCCTGCAGTTAAGCAGAGCTTGGGGCCCAGCCATTGTTGGAAGGTTGAGGCAGGCACACAATGAAAACATGAAGATATTTCCTTATATGGCACTGGAGCAAGCATGAGTGATGTAACAGAAGGCACTATTATGAGGAAGATAATAGCAACCAAAAGAGGCACTATTATAGGGATGGTAATAGCAACCAAAAACAGTCACCACTTGACAATGGTTGAGGAGTACTCAGCCTAAACCTTATGGAATTTAGACCACTTGACATTGCTGGAATCTAAAGAGATTTTTATTAGTACATATCACCATGAAACCATGCATTTGTGTATTAGTAAAAGCTGTTCTACATAATAGAAACTTCCATTAAGTTTGACAACACATCTGCTCCACCAAAGGAATGACCATTACACACCGATAGTTGGACCTCTATGATGAACAGTAGGGTTTGGTCAGTCTTGAATTTTTTTTCATCTGCAGGACAGTGGGCTCATGGGGGACTTTTTTCCTACATTCCATTTAATTTGTTTATGGTATTGTAGCTATAGTTCTTGGGACTTTTAACCCATGCCGGCTAGGGCTGTGGCTCAATTGTAGCTGTAGTTTCTAACTGAATGGCCTTTGTAACTCTATTTTGTCTTGCGGGTTTGGTGTTCCGGTTTTTATTTCTTGTGCAGTCCATGAGGTATTCAGTTCTCCACGTAATGTGTAAATCCTGCTCCATTTAAGTGCTTTGACAATAGGCCCGAGATCTCTGTTTTGTAGTAACTGCTGCTTAGTGATGTTGGTCTTGCTTGTTGTATTTCAAGTAGAACACCCATACAGAATTATGGTAATTATAGTTGTAAGATATTACTTGTGTTTTGTTTTGATGAGCACATCTTTGCTACTAAAAATGGGTAGACTGCATGCATGGTTTTGATGATCTTCTCCCTGTTTGTTGTGATATGATGACTGTGTGTTAGCTTCTTGTCAAGTGTAACTCCCAAGCATCAAGTATGGTTGGTCCAGTCAGCTTCTTGGCCATAAATCTTCAGTCTTGAGCAAAGCACTGGTTTTCTTCTCATAAATAATATTCCCTTACTTTTTTGTAAGTTTATTTTTATTTTGTTTTCCGTGATTCAGAGTTCTAGGCTGTCCAGTTGTTGAAGACAATTTATCGCTGTGTTTAGGGCTCTAGTGCTGGTTATGAAGAATGTGCTGTCAGCAAATTGCACAAGGATGATGTTAGGCAGCTTGGGTATGTCATTGACATAGATGGTGAAAAGTGCAAGTGACAGCACTGAAGCCTGGGAAATTCCTTCATATATCGGCTATGTCCAATTTCCTGCCATTAATGGGAACAAAAAAGTCAGTTCTGGGCTGTCTTTGCTGACTGTGATACGTTTTTTGCTAGCCACTTCTTTGGTACTGTTGTCTTTGTTTATATTGTTTTGGAAATCCTGGAAGTTTGGGGTGTTTTGGTCTTCATAAGTCCTTGCATTGTTTAGTAAGGCAGTTTTTTTTGGTTTCAGACATTTCTTATTAGTTATCACTCATCCCTGGAGTATAGTTAAATGTTCAACTTTCAATCTTCCAAAATTTCACTTTTCCATTCTTCAGTCCTTCTGGAAACTTTTCTGGATGCATATGCATTTCATTTCTGTACACAAGATTACAGGATTTCTGCGATCTTTCCCCGTCTTTTATTTTTGAAGTATTTGTGATCTGTAACACAGGTGACAATGGTTTGTAGTATAGGGTTTTGTATCTGATTTTTGTTGATGCTTGGTTGGCAGCCTTTTTCATTTTGGCGGTAATTGTGTTGATTGCTTGATCTGTCAGTTTCACATTGTGTACATCTTCTGTTAGCCTAATGTTGTTGATCCAACAGGCAAATTTGTTCCAGTTTACTGTGGAATGTGGTTTTGGCCTTGCAGTTCCATTGTGTGAGATATTCAGTGCAGAAGTGGATTATGGTCAGATGCCACATCAATGACTGTCATCAAATTGAGGTGTGGACTAACAATTTTAACAGCTGTTATGTCTAGCGCATCATGTCTTTGGTTCTAAAACATCGGTTTGCACGAAGGCTCTTTTGGTCCTGTGGTGATTGCTTGCAGTCTTTCTTTCAGGTCATGAAGGTCGCCCCTTTTGTGTTGCTTTGTCTCAATTTTCACGATGTATGTTTGGAATTTAAATTTCCACATAGCAAAATTTTGTTTAAGCAGTACATAATGTTGTAAAATCCTCTTTTACAAGTTCTTCTCTTGGGCGTAGATAGGCTCCAATCAGTATGATTTTCCTCTGTGATGTGTCCACTGTCACTCTGTCACTGAAGTAAATTTCTGGACATTTTCCATTATGCATTACTGATGATCTCAAGATTACTGTGGTGCCTCCACCTCTTCTGTTGGTGCAATCATATTTTTAATTCTGAATCGCTGAGTTGGTCTGCATTTCTGAAACGAACAATACATTGATTTTGTGTTTTTTTTTTTTTTTCCATGAAGTCACTAACTTCAGTTTTTTGATGTTTTTAATGGCGTTGCCAAAACACATGCAAAATGTGAGCTTGTTCTTTGTTTGTGTTGTGTAATCCATTATTTGTCCACAAAGATCATCATTTTTCCTTCTAGCGATACAATGATTTTGGATAAAATATCTGTTGAGTTGTTAAATTTTTGTGCTATTTCATTAATTGTTGCAATCTTGTTCTTCTTCTTGAAAAGTGATAGAATCAGTCCCATCTCGGAAAGCGTTTTTTGACAAATCCCAATATTCTGCTGTCTGCTCTTGTTGCTTTCTTAAAAAGGGTCACTAAGCCTTTGTCTTTGTTGCGTCCTTTGTTGATTAGCAGGTTTGGTTCATAATGTTTGTTTTCAGTAGCAGGATGTTGACTTTTTTGTTGTCTGTGGCTGCAATTGGCACAATTTATTCGTTTTTTTGGTACTCTTCACAACCTCTCCTAGTCACTGGGTGTCCTGACTGAATGCAGTTTGCATTCTTAGAAGGTCTGTTTCATTGGTGTTTTGACACTACTGCTCCCTTATGTCCAATCGAAAGTCATTGTTATGTAGTGTCATGAAAATGAATTGCATTTCTTTGGCTAGTCATATAACTATGTAAATGCCAAGTTGGACAATACAGGAAACATGTAAATGCCAAGTAGTATAATGCAGGAAACAGTAATGTTTAAAGAAACAACACTTATAAAATGTAGTTGCATGAGAAAAATATTTTAATACTCATTTTATGGATATATTTGTCCAAATGTTCTCTTCTCTAGGAGACGATATATAGATCCAGGTTTGTTGAACATTAGTGAAGATACTACTCAACTACAATACTATTGCACTTTGCTCTCACCAAAAATGTGCAGTAACATTACAGTAAACAAGTACTGTGGTGACTAAGGAAAATAGATCGCACTGTCAATGCTTTCACATCAGTTGTGTACATACTATCAACCCCAATTACATGCTGACTCACTGCTCCCAGGAGCAATGATATGGGGGTTGACTTGTTCTTTTCATCACATTTTGGTTTATTTACCATCCAGACATGACAAACAATGAAATTTATGCATCAGCTTTCTGCACAGTGCTTAAGAGAGTCATCTTGTAAGCATACACAGATTTCGTACTAATCACTGTCCTCAAGTAACAAGTTTCTAAAACATTTTGAATGCATTTTGCATACAAATCACACTTTCCACCATGAAAAGTCTTACATGGCACACATTATGTCCACAGCACCAAGAAAAGATTGTCCCACCTGAACTCAAAACAAAGACTAACAGAATATTACAGGATGAAGTTCAAGATTGTTCTAGAACTAGTAAGTTATAAGATTAACTTTTGTATGTAGTTTTCCACATATATGTGTGAACACTTCAAAGGAACCACACATCTAGAAGCCACAAAATTTATTAAAATAAAAATGACTACCCACTATCATATATCATTTTGAAATGGAGTTTTGATAAAAATTGCAGAATATGCCACAACACCAAAGTAATACACACATTATACTTTTTTTGACATGACTATTTTTTATGAAAAACTGAGTTTGCTTTTAAAAAATTATAAAACATCTTGATTTAATGAATAATAAAATGTTATGAGAAGTACCGTACCTAAACAATTCCAAAGTGAGAAACGTGTCATTTCTCATCAAATGAAACAAATAGAATTGTAGGATAATTACCTCCTATTAAAATCAAAATATAAAATTAATGTTCTAAAATATTACAATAAAACTTGAAAAGGTGTGCAATTAAACAAATGTTTCCATACAGGACACAAATTCCATAGGCTCTACTATCCCCTATTGTACTTAAGGCTTGCACTTTTATGTAAAACAGCTGAGAAGAGGGTAGAATCACAAATTTCATCAAACAGGCTTACTATCATAATCTACACTTGATCTAAAGTCCCTGTATTTCTGGTTTGTAGCAAAACTAAGCTTTGCTATGGATTAATAGAGATCATTGTGATCAAAAGTGAAATGTTTTTCATAATTTTACATAATTCTGAAAGTAATGTAAAAAGATAAATATGAAAGGAAAATTTTGGCAAACATGTCTGTAATGTATGTGGATTATTTACAAAAATGTGTAAAAATTTTGGTACATCTACAATTAATTATATGATGGAAAGGAAACATCCATATGAAACCTAATTAACTGTTGGAAAGGCCTTCTTTTGCTCAAATGGAAGATTACAGATGTTTAGGAAACATTTACAAAAGTTCTTGAATTATTATGTTTCATTTTTGTTTCTACATTCATATGGTTTATACACATTTTCCTTTATACATGAAAATACAAGAAGAATATGTAATTACACAATTTTAATATACTTTTCCCCTCCAATTTTTTACTGCCTGTATAAATGCAAACATTAGTTCATATTTTTTTTTTTTTTAGCAATCCACAATTATTTATAAAGAGATCAAGTTCCTTTTTCGCTCATCCATATTGGTCCCAATCCAATCACTCTAATCATGCCCTTTTTCTTGGCATTTGGTCCTTTCCACATTTGTCACTCACACAGTAGCTCAAAGTGTCTTCATTAGCTCCTTTCCCAATAGTCTCTTTCTTCCAGTAATCTCAAATACAAACACCGAAAATATTTAACATGTAATACCACAACCCCTTTTTGGGATCCTGTACCGTACTCCCATCTCATCTCCACACTCCCGAAGAGGGCATATACGTAATATTAGTAATTTACACTAATTTAAATTGTTGTTTTGACATTGTTTATGTTGGGCCTCACCAGCATATAGAATGAAGAAATGTATTGGATTAAAAACTAATGTACCAACATAATTTACACACAATGCAAACTACAGGTGCATGGCAGGAATAAAATTGCTATTGTAATTATGAAGTAATTAATGATTGAAGTTCTGATATTTCAAGTCATTTAGAGACAGCTATTTTTATGAATTTTAAGTCAGAAATTGTTCATTCTCCTAACAGAAATATGACATGATGATTTTTCATTCAGAATCAAATATACTCATGTTTTAATTCGTGTTAGTTAATACAACTGTTATTATGACTATATAGAAATGTAAAATTTTACTCATACAAAATTCAGTTAATTGAACCTAGACCTTTCATTCAATAAAACTAATCATTCTGTTCACCTGAAAATGAAGGGATGATTTTAGAATGAGATTTTCACTCTGCAGCAGAGTGTGCGCTGATATAAAACTTCCTGGAAGATTAAAACTGTGTGCCGGATCAAGATTCGAACTCGAGACCTTTGCCTTTCGCAGGCAAGTGCTCTACCATCTGAGCTACCCAAGCACGACTCACGCCCCGTCCTCACAGCTTTACTTCTGCCAAAACCTCGTCTCCTACCTTCCAAACTTCACAGAAGCTTTGCTGCGAACCTTGCAGAACTAGCACTCCTGAAAGAAAAGATATTGCGGAGACATTTCTTATCCACAGCCTCAGGGATGTTTCCAGAATGAGATTTTCACTCTGCAGCAGAGTGTGTGCTGATATGAAACTTCCTGGCAGTTTAAAACTGTGTGCCAAACCGAGACTCGAACTCAGGACCTTTGCCTTTTGCGGGCAAGTGCTTTACCAACAGCAGGTAGTCAGACTTTGTACATTTACCACTGAACATATAGCATGTGAAATAAAATTCTCTGTTAACAAGGAGTACTGAAATTTATTTATACTGTTACATGATTCTCGTTTGGCGATGCAGTAACATCGAGATGAACCTACAGGAGTATCAAGAAACAGCAACCCAGATTGCATAAGATACATATTATTTTTTTGGTGGAAGATATCGGTAATAAGACGTGGTATACTGAACATTGTTTTTCTTGTGTTAAGCAATGATACACATCCAAAACTTCACC
This sequence comes from Schistocerca americana, assembly GCF_021461395.2. NCBI lineage: Eukaryota > Metazoa > Arthropoda > Insecta > Orthoptera > Acrididae > Schistocerca > Schistocerca americana. The sequence continues at coordinate 742,698,892 of NC_060122.1, read as the reverse complement.
ACAGAGAACATTTCCCCTTGTTTTATTACAAACACCAAAGTAGACTGGAAAAATGCCCCTTCCCCCTCAATTTTACAAGAATCACATTTTCTTATACTTAAAATATTCATTCCATATGATAATTATTTAATACTTAAAACAATCACTAAGAGAAAACTGATTTCTAAACAGTGTTGGCACTAACCCACTTTTGGTTGCATAGCAATTATTTTCTTCCTGAGTACTGACAAATGATTTAAGGAGTATATAGAATAATAATAGCATGAACACAACCCTTCCTTCTCACTCCTTACCAAGAGGTATATGAACATCTTAATATCATTTAACTTCCTGATTACTGACAAATGAATCAGGGAGTTCTTACAAAAACAGTAAAAAAATATTTCATGAGATTATCCCTTTTTGTCACCTCCTCTCAAGATGTGGTTAAACATTCACTTCATTTCTTACCCTCAAGAATACTGACAAATAAGATTTGCAGTTTTTGTAAAGCAATAAGAAAAATATTTGAGTATGATGAAAATTCCCCAACTTTTCTTTTCTTTGAGACAAAACAGTCTCATAGTCACAGCCACTAAGAAACAACCATAGCCACAGCACTTGTAAATGGAACACGATACACATGCAGCCACAGTTTTTCTGCCTCTAGTAGTTAAGGCTCCACCCCTCTCAATGCTGATCAACACTCCCATTGCAGAAGACCACACCAACTTCCCCTCACCTCTTGCAATGTCAGCTATACTGACCAGCAGCAACCACGCTTTATTCTATACACTTGATGTGACGAGAAATGGCCCAGCCATGCCGTACTTAGGTAGCCACCCACAGCACAACTGGTCACACGTGCCTTCATGAAGGGATCAACAGCAATGTCATCCACTTCTCCCCCTGTGCTCTGCCCTACCAGGGGGCAGTGGGCTGCTCTGTGGCAGTTACGTTGGCTGGTATAGAAAACTCTGTGGCTCAGCAGCTCAGCTGCGTGGCAGGATGATCATTGGAGTCAGTTTGTTCTTAGCCTTTGTAATATGTGCACGTGTTTTGGATTGCAGAAAAGTTACTATTTAGAAAATACATGGACAGTGTTTCCCTTCTCCAATGTGAATCCCCTCATTTACATCAATAGACACCATACTGCAAATAATGGTAAATTACATTAAATTATTAATTAGTTCATTATCAATACTGTGTCTAAGATGGTACAGGAAAGAATAATGTAACAAAAGTATGTAGTCAAAGTTTGGGATCTAATAGTGGTCCTTAGAAAATCTGTGATGGAAAATGATACTATTACAGATATTCAAGTTTAATTATTGTAAGAGGTAATTAGTTTCTGGCAATTTACAGTAAAGTCAGAATGCTTCACTTTCAAATGGTGCAGGTCAAAAAATGGCTCTGAGCACTATGGGACTTAATATCTGAGGTCATCAGTCCCCTAGAACTTAGAACTACTTAAACCTATCTAACCTAAGGACATCACACACATCCATGCCCAAGGCAGGATTCGAACCTGCGACCGTAGCAGTCGCTCGGTTCTGGACTGAAGCGCCTAGAACCGCTTGACCACCACGGCCAGCTGGTGCAGGTCACTTTACTGAATTATGTTGTTAAGCTCACAGGTTTTTACATGTAACTAACTGTTGTGCTGACTTTAATTAGCTGAAACTTTTAGTTAAAAGTGCCCTGCCCTAATGAAAACTTATTACACCTATGAAATCAGAACAATTGAAATAATATGAATAATAAATTTAAGTGACATAAAGTCTAATCAGAGTTTTTGAGATTTGTAGGCAAGTACAACATGTCAATGAATGAATGTATTTAAAAAAATGAAAATTGGCAAAAAAATTTGGTTATTTATGGGAGAAGAGAGACATAAGAGATGGGAAGAATCCACCTGCTCTGTCACAGGTTGAGCTGTCCGTGCCCATGCTACAGTGTTTGTGGTTTTGTTGACAAACATCAGCAACTGGTTTCTCACGATCGGTCGGAGGTCAGCACCCCTTTCTGGTGCCAGCTGCGTGGCTGGCAGCAGGTCCTTGTTCATGCACAGAATTGCACCCAGTGGTCCCACATGTGTCCACTGTGTGGTGTAGGCGGACTCGTCCTGTGCCTGTGTAGCGCTGACATCTGGACCCGGTTCAGCTCTCTGCCTGGTGGGTGTGCAGCCCTACACTGTGCCTGAACAGACTGTACTCATCTTTCCTCCCACTGTTGGGAGTCTCTATTCACCTTATTTTCCTCACACACAAATCCTTCTGCCCTAGCAATGCTGCCTGATTAATTCTATTCCATTCCATAAATAAAAAAAATTGAAAATTTGTAGTTATTTACACTCATAAAGATTTTATATAACATCTCTATGTCCTGGCAGTCATTCCTTTTTCTTTCTTTCTTCCATTCTGTCCCATGTCATAGAATATTTTCTGTCTCTTCTTCTTTGGTATCCGTTTGATGTTTTTGAGAATCTTCTGTCTTGTTCTGTTGTCCCACCTTATCCTTGCTTCATTCATTTTCCATTGCCATGCATTTTCTCTATGTTCTTTCTATAGTATTTTGGCCCAGCGTCCACTTCATTTCATGCTGCTGTTGTTCTGAGCAGCGTTCTTCCATTAGTTTTGTTGATAAAATTTTGATGTTTTCCTGTTTTGTACAACTGGTAGATCAGCCTTCTTTGAATTTTGTAAAAGATGTGACAGGACTGATTGCACGTTGTGGATCAAAGTTGCCAAATTTGCTTAATTGAGACTGACATTCTACTACTGTAATTTCACTGTGTTCACTACCTGATACTGTCTCCAATTCCTCTTCATTGTATTCCTCTTTGTCCTCTTCCATTTTGATATTGTTCTCAGTGATTTTATTCCTTCACTGTTTGGTTATATAATCCATCACACTTTTTGTTTCTTTCCATTACATTACTATGTATGTTGGTTACATTACTATGCACTACTTGTGTGCAGTATTTTTTTCTTCCTTATTTAAATGTTCACTCACTTTGAGTTCTTCACCCATAACTGCAACTGTTTCACTTATGTTTTGTTTTTGTAGTTCTGCATTCAGTTTGCAAGTTCCTTCTTGATTGTTAGTTCCTAATTCCTCACACTGAGCCATATGGTCTTCCTTCTTGTGTAGCATTGGCCAGACAATTCTTTTAATTTCTTCCAGCTGTTGTGTTTCTTTTTCTTCTTATTTTCTTTCCTGTTGTGGCTCTTTTTCCTCTTGTTCTTTCACTAATGCCTCTAACACCAGTTTATCTTGTTTTTACATTAATGCATAACACACCATTTGTATTGCTGGCTCATTAATTCTTGTTTCCTCCTCTTCTCAATCTTCACAAAGTCCAGAACAAGGCATGCTTCTGTATGTAATACTACCCCCATTTTGAACAATGTGGGAAAAGACAGATTGCTACTTATTGTTAAGTTGCAGATAGGCACAGTTAAAAGACACTTACATAAAGCTTTTGGCCACAGATTTCATCAGCAAAAGAGAGACACACACACCAATCATACACACAAGCAAGCACACCTCATGCACACATGACCATCAACTCCAGGATCTTGAGCTGGAGTGCAACTATCATGTGAGATGCAAGCAGCAATCTGGAGGGGGCACGGAAGGGGAAGGGATACTATTTCTTCCACAGAAACTTACTTTTGAAAACAAATATATATTTTTTTCTTCTCCTTTGATTAGCATTCCTGGTACTGTTTTAACTTCCTACAACAACACCATTGTGATCAACATGCTAGCCTTAACAATCTCACACTGACTGAATAAAAAATGATTTATACACAATTACGTTTTTCTACTTCTTTGCTCATATTCTTATCTACTTGACACTTACGCAACCTATATGTTTCCTAATAATACATTATTACATCCACTCCACGTGCAACTTCATTAAGCACACTGGACACCACCTCCACATAAACCGAAGACTCCAAAAAAATAAAGATACCTTACAGATGTTATGGGGTTGATGGGATGCCAATGGGTACACAACACAATCATCTCTGCTTCATCGCTACTAATTTTGACAATAGGAGCTCCATTTATGATGTGTTTAGGCTTGTGGCTATGACTTACCATCAAGGTCTCTCTGACATTATCCATGAACAATGTAATACAAGACCACATGCTGACAGTACTGTCTTGACCAATCTTAATAAAAGAAGCATTTGACTGTTGAAATTTGATGGTGTAATATGGAACTTTGTCAGATCTCGCCTGTTGTCAAATAAATATGATCAAATCTAGTGCTTCGCCATAGATTTGATCATAAAAGTCATTCATCTTCTGTTCACTGCGATGTGAAATGCTGAACTTCTGGCATTGATACAGTCTCTGTAGTGCGTTTCCACTGAATTTATTTATTTATTTATTTATTTTTTTATTTTTTTTTAAATATAAAAACTTGCTTCAGCTAGAGTGGTGGGTGAGCAAGGGGCACATTGTATGCTATTAACTGTGTGTTGGTGGGCAGGTGGTATAGGCTGCAGGCAACTTCTTGTCCACAGTCAACACTAAAGCCATCCACCTCTACATCTGGAAACATCCAGGCAGCTTTTCAGCAAGCCGGAATAGAAGATGTGATTTTTGAACTCTGGATGCCACAAATTAAAAAGCGCTTCATCTGTTTCATGCTTTTTATTAATTTTGTGGTTGTTGGAACGCTAACCCCATTAATTAAATCATTCAAAAATAAAAATAGTCCTTATAGCCCATATAGTGTATGAAACATTTATTTACCTTCACATATTCCCTCTTCAGTGGTTTATAAATCACTTCACACATTTCTGGAATTATTTTGGTTAATGTGCAATGTGATATTCGAGTTCTGTGTTGTAAACTAAAGTAGATCTCTCCCGTGTCAAGAAATCGCAGTGTCACAGTTTGCTTGTCTTCTGCACACATAGCATTTCTCAAGAGAATATTCTGTTCTGTAATATGAGGAGGCACTTAACTGAGCAAATACTGAAATACTTTCTCATCCACTCATATGTAATTTATATACAAGACTTGGTGTCCTCCACTTGGAGCTCTCGTAACACATTTTGCTAAATGCTTTCATTATCTCGATGTAATACCTATGGCTTCATTCACATAGGTTTCCTTTTTTCCTGCCACTTTTCTTCCAAATACACATACAATGCAATTGTGATACTAGCAACTGCAGCACATAATAACAAGTTGTTGTCCGCCATCTTGAAATTTGAAAAAAAATATGATGATAGTGTAATACCCCTTTTAAGCGTCACCTCAAAGATTTTTGTGAAAGAAGTTTGACGAATATTTTATCATATTTCTTTGTCAAAGAAATATGATAGTGTAATACTGGCCTACTCACCTTATAGAAGAGATATTGAGTTCCAAACAGACACAACAACATCTTCCCTATATGGTGAGCATCAAACTTCCCTTTTCTTAATATTGTCAATTAGACCCATTGTTGATTATAGAGTGGCAAACTCTGCACTAAACTGCACATCCTGTAGACACCTAAATTTGTTTCTTGGTCTCTGTCTCCATCCGCAGTGGTGTTTATGTAGCTGGAAGGGGCTAAATAAGTGAAGACTTACTATGTTTATGGTGTCTGAGAGGAGAGCTGCCAGGAGAAACCTGTGCCATAGTTGGTGTGTTGGAGCCACTATTAAATTGTTCTCTCAAGCCAACAAATGCATACTACAGTGTGGAATAATATACACCTTCAGTTGCACTTGAAGAAAACATGTCACAGATGTACATGGTCATGTTTGCCTTAAGTGTCAGGCATAATGCCCACATAGTATTAGGAATAGAAAGCTGGATGAAACCGTAAGTGAATAACTGTGAAATCCTGAATTCAGACTGGAATATGCAGGGTGTCCATAATTACAGCTCCAGTTTCAAGACACTGTAGAAAGAGGACCACCCATCAGAATGACATGAAATTTGAACAGCGCATTATTGACATGGGGGAAACGTTATGGAACAAAAAAACTAATTACAATTTGACCAATAAGTGGCACTGTAAGTGTCTTAACATAAATGGGATCAACTACAAATGACTGATGAATTGCAACACAATGTCTATGGTTTGAGATGCACATTACACCATCCATATTGTTCATTGTGCATGAATGCACAATTTTGGCAGTCCACAGTTGCGGCACTGTTAGTTAGGTAAGACCATCCACCATGGTGAGGCTGTACCACATCGGATGGGAAAAATCAGTTTTTCACTGTCCTGAGGCCAAAAATCACTTAAAAAGTGGAATGACATCAGTTTTCAATTGTACTGGACCCAAAAACTACAAAAAAGCAAAATGACAATTTCTAATTGTCATGAGACTGGCACAAGCCACATTCAATATGCGGTCCACTGTTTTCTGCCCCAAATATAAATGAAAAACAAGCATATTCCACAACATATCGGAATGTCTCATGAGTCATGTTCAGAGTACATTACACAATGCATACTTTCACTCTGGTTATGTTCATAATTGGAGCACTGAACACAATATCTTTCAGATAACCGCACAACTAGAAGTCACACTGATTAACATCAGGTATCCAGATGGCCAGGGGGTAGGGAAATGGCAGCTGATAATTCTAGTGTTTAGGAAATGCCTCTGCAGGAGCCACTTTACTGGCTGTGGCTCTCTTCCTGCAGCATTTAGAAACTGGAACTTTAATTATGGACATCCTGAACATTGCAAAAATAGGCAAGACACTAATGATGATGGTGTATTTCTTGCAGTAAAGAACAACTCTGTGATAGCAGAAATGTTATTACAGAATCAAGGTGGTGGTTTTGGTTAGTGTTTAACGTCCCGTCGACAACGAGGTCATTAGAGACGGAGCGCAAGCTCGGGTTAGGGAAGGATTGGGAAGGAAATCGGCCATGCCCTTTCAAAGGAACCATCCTGGCATTTGCCTGAAACGATTTAGGGAAATCACGGAAAACCTAAATCAGGATGGCCGGAGATGGGATTGAACCGTCATCCTCCCGAATGCGAGTCCAGTGTGCTAACCACTGCGCCACCTCGCTCGGTACAGAATCAAAATAAAGATTAAGCCAAGTGAGGGTTAACATCAAAGGTGGGTCAAAAATAGTAACCAGATACTTTTCAAGGCCACCTACCTTAGCGGCTGCAGTGTCAGAGTGTTCTAGGAAAAACATGAAGAATAATGTAAGTGTCCTCATCATACTACTGTATGAGGGACAGATTTCAATTTGCTTATGTAAAGGGAGAGTAATGCTATTGAGACTGGGGCCACAGGCAAGGATCTACCTGAGAGTAAGAGTATTCTGAATGTTTTTGTTCTAAAAAATACTTCAAGCAGTTGGAGAACCAACTTGTGAAGGGAACGTCTTAGACTCCTAGTAACTAACAGACATCTTCATTTACTTCCCTACTCTGTGTATGACTGTGAAGTACATGGCAGTGGTTTTTCCATTGGCCACATATTAGAGTTCTTTCCTGTACCATTTGCGTTTGGAGTGTGGGAAGAATGACAACTTAAATGGGTAAGTGCTCACTGTAATTAGTCAAAACTTGTCATCACAATGCTTACAGAAGGATCAGTTAATACTGATGCTGAAACTATGTAAGTAGTCTTTCCCGGGTCTATCTTCAAATGTTCACCAATTCCAGGTTTTGTGGAACTTCTGTTACACCCTTCATTATTTGCATCTATACTCTGCAAGCCACTGAAACGTTCTTAGCAAAGGGCACACCTCATTGTACAGTTATTAAGGCATTTTCTTGTTCCATTCATGAATGGAACATGGGAAGAACGACTGCTTAAACACTCCTGCGCATTCTATAATTACTCTTGTCCTTACAAGCCCAATGGGAGTGATAAGTAGAGGATTGTAGTATATTCCTGTAATCATCATTTAAAGCAGCTTCTTGAAACTTTGAAAGTAAATATGTTTCTATGTCTGTGTAGGCCAAAATGTGTATTTAAACACTGTCTCTAGATGAATGTGCATATGATCTCTCTCTCTCTCTCTCTCTCTCTCTCTCTCTCTCTCTCTCTCCACACACTCACACACACACAATCTTAAAGATGACAACTTGAGTTGTAAGCAGGAATGACAAATTTGATTATCTATCATAAAATCAGGTACATCCTACCAGAGGTCCTCCCCACCCATCCTAAAGCATATGCCTGTTGAAGACCCAAGTGCAAGACCTGACCAATCCACACACCCAGCTCTTCCTATTTCAGTCCTGCCACAGGGTTATCAGACTCCATCAGAGGCTGGGCCATCTATGAAAGCAGCCATGGCAGCCATGTAAGATGCCGCTCTGCTGCAATAATTACCCAGCATTTTATAATGGTATGACTACAAACCACCTGTCCACCAGGATTTATGGCCCCTGCCAAACTGTGGTCAAGAGCAAAATGGACCAACCTGTGTGGCACAGCATGCAGCTGAACATAACATGCTTGATTTCAATAGTTTCTTCACAACCTGGGCCATCTGGATCCTCCCTTCCTCCACCAGCTTTTCTGAACTGTGCAGATGGGATTTATCCTTAACAACACATTATCCTCTCCTGAAATCATCCTGAGCTCAACCTAATGTTCCTAAAGCCTCCAACCGACTGTTTCTGCCCCCTTTGTCTTATCACCTCCTTCCAGTTCGCATCCCCTCACTCTCATTGCAGATGGCTCTCTGCCAATGCACTCACTGGTCTCTTCCCCTTTTCTGCTCTTCTTCTGCCCCTTCCCCCCACAACCTCTTGATACTGCAACTGGCAGCCTTGTCCTGCCACCTCCAGGTCCTGCAATCTCCACCAGGAAGTGCTGATTCCTCTTACCCCACCCATACCCTGATGTCCTTCTTCCTTTCCCACTCTGCTCTGGATTGCTGCTCCAATTTGAAGCATTTAAGTTGATATCTGGTCAGAGACAGCGGTCCTGTGCGTGTGAGATGTGCTTGCTTGTATGAATGTGTATGTGTTGTCTTCCAATAGGTGTAGCACCACTTCCATCTTACCTGCTTATACCAGAACTCCATTATTTAATCATTTACAATATTGCTTTTCACCTTTCCTGAAATACATTTTAGAGTCACGTCAGACTTTTCCGTTGATGGGCAACTAACATGTGATCTTTCAGACCCACTAAAATCATATGGTATCTCAAATAAATAACCCTGCAACAACAATATTAAAATTAGTTCATGTGAAATCAGATATTTTTCATTTATACATGTCTGTTTCCCACTGTATGCTACAAGTGTTGCTCTGCTCATTAGACTCAAGGGTGACTAAAAACAAGTAGTTCTAAGGCAGTTACATCCTAAATTGTTTCCACAAGTAATTTCATTTAAAGTAACAGATCTCCTCTAGAGATCCACGTTTGCATACAAATAAAACTGTTTCTGGATGTGATCTGCTCTGAGCAAAGCCAACCCTGTCCTCTTCCATCCCGACAAGCCTTGCCAAACACACAGCATCACTAGTTTCCTTGCCAAACACACAGCATTACTAATAGTTTTTATTATTTTCCCTCTATCAAACAGCAAGAAAAATGTCCTTTAGTACCCATACATATACAAATTTGAGCCTTCAAGAAAGCACTCCCATACATGAAAACAGACAAGAACCCCCTACATATACCCTGCTACCACATGTTACGGCCCTCCACAACCTGAACCACGGTTGCTACACCTTCACACCCCACCATCTGTAGCCACAGAGAACCCAATACAGAAATTCATCACTGACAACACAAACAGTGCACTCGCGCCAAGCGTTTCGCCTGTGACCGTGCTGCCACAGGCCGCACCCTCGGACAATGGACTCACTATCGGCTCACGAGCTCTACCGAGCTCACCCGACCACGGTGCCACTGCTATTCTTTGTATATATACATAGTATCTATTTAGTATCCTATGTTAGTCCTATTTGGCATGGACCCTGTGTATATGAGCAGTGTGACTTGTAAGCTACCTCCTTTGTAGACAAAATATATTTTCGCAGTATCTTGTCAATAAACTGGAGTTACCAACCTGCTTTACCTATGATTCAGTCTATGTGATCATAAAATTTCATTTTCTTACAGATGTTTACACTCAGGTACTTGTATGACTTGACTGATTCTTAACTGTGATTCATTGTACTCTAGTGATAAGATAATATGTTCCTGCATTTCGTGAAAAGGACAGTTTTACATTCCTGAACAGTTAAGCAAGTTGTCAGCCTTTGCATCACATTTAATTAATATCAAGATCTCACTGAATTTTGTGCAGCATTTTTTAGGTAGTGTAGCATTCTAAAGAACTGTATGGTCTAAAAAAGTCTGAGGCTACTATTGTCTTCCATGTCATTAGTACACAACATGGACACAAAGGGTTCCAACACACTTCCCTGGCAATGCTTGAAGTTGCTTTTCCTTCTATCATTGACTCTTCATCCAAGATAACTCATCATCATCATTTAAGACTGATTATGCCTTTCAGCGTTCAGTCTGGAGCATAGCCCCCCTTATAAAATTCCTCCATGATCCCCTATTCAGTGCTAACATTGGTGCCTCTTCTAATGTTAAACCTATTACTTCAAAATCATTCTTAACCGAATCCAGGTACCTTCTCCTTGGTCTGCCCCGACTCCTCCTACCCTCTACTGCTGAACCCATGAGTCTCTTGGGTAACCTTGCTTCTCCCATGCGTGTAACATGACCCCACCATCTAAGCCTGTTCGCCCTGACTGCTACATCTATAGAGTTCATTCCCAGTTTTTCTTTGATTTCCTCATTGTGGACACCCTCCTGCCATTGTTCCCATCTACTAGTACCTGCAATCATCCTAGCTACTTTCATATCCGTAACCTCAACCTTATTGATAAGGTAACCTGAATCCACTCAGCTTTCGCTCCCATACAACAAAGTTGGTCGAAAGATTGAACGGTGCACAGATAACTTAGTCTTAGTACTGACTTCCTTCTTGCAGAAGAGAGTAGATCGTAGCTGAGCGCTCACTGCATTAGCCTTGCTACACCTCGCTTCCAGTTCTTTCACTATGTTGCCATCCTGTGAGAATATGCATCCTAAGTACTTGAAACCGTCCACCTGTTCTAACTTTGTTCCTCCTATTTGGCACTCAATCCGTTTATATTTCTTTCCCACTGACATTACTTTCGTTTTGGAGATGCTAATCTTCATACCATAGTCCTTACATTTCTGATCTAGCTCTGAAATATTACTCTGCAAACTTTCAATCGAATCTGCCATCACAACTAAGTCATCCGCATATGCAAGACTGCTTATTTTGTGTTCACATATTTTAATCTCACCCAGCCAGTCTATTGTTTTCAACATATGATCCATAAATAATATGAACAACAGTGGAGACAGGTTGCAGCCTTGTCTTACCCCTGAAACTACTCTGAACCATGAACTCCGTTTACCGTCAACTCTAACTGCTGCCTGACTATCCATGTAAAGACCTTTAATTGCTTGCAAAAGTTTGCCTCCTATTCCATAATCTCGTAGAACAGACAATAACTTCCTCCTAGGAACCCGGTCATATGCCTTTTCTAGATCTATAAAGCATAGATACAATTCCCTGTTCCACTCATAACACTTCTCCATTATTTGTCGTAAGCTAAAGATCTGGTCCTGACACTGATTTTCATCCAATTGCTCCTCAACTAATACTCGCACTTTCCTTTCAACAATACCTGAGAAGATTTTACCCACAACGCTGATTAAAGAGATACCTCTGTAGTTGTTACAATCTTTTCTGTTTCCATGTTTAAAGATTGGTGTGATTACTGCTTTTGTCCAGTCTGATGGAACCTGTCCCGACTCCCAGGCCATCACAACTAAGTCATCCACATATGCAAGACTGGTTGACAAATAAAAGCTGAACAAAGCCAACATGAACTTAAAAAAAGAGAAGCACTCAGTTATTTTGAATGTAAGATTTTGTCATCTAATCAGATGAAATATCTTAACAAGTTTTGATCCTAAGAGTCAGTAAAATTATCTATAATGTTGCTCAGTGATAACACTGGTACCAAAACTAAGGGAAAACAAAATATATAGTATCACCGTCTGAAAAGGTTTCACTGCAAAATGTTTAATGTGGATATTCCTTTCACTTATCATATGAATGCCAAAATGACAGATATTGAGGCCTGCAATTTTGATAAAAAATCAATCACTCAACAGAGGAAAGGCAACTGGATCTGACGGCAAATCCATGGATTTTGGGAAAGAGCAGGCACCCTGTCTAAGAACATTTTATCATCATTTGCTACAACAATGAAGCATTGAAAACAGTTGGAAATAGTCACAGACAATACTTTTGAGGTGCCAATGAGGTCGACACCAGCATCAATATGCGTTTGTCTTCGAATTCTGAGCATCGTGTTTGGACTCTGAGCACTGTCTTTGTTCTGTTCCGCCATGTTCAGTTTCTTGTGAGCCTTGCATGTGTTTAGGTGAATAAATGAACTACTGCAAAATGGGTGGTGTTTGGTGTAACCAATCCGAACAAACTCCTCACTGGTGACTCCGAGTTGTAAGGTCTTCCGTTTTCGCTGTTTTACTGTCTCTGCAACCTCCGCATTGGTTATTTTCGCGTGTATTACATTGACACAGCATTCGAACAATGACTTCGGCCCAGCGCCTAACACCGGATTTTGTGATCGACATGCATCGTGTTGCGGGTGACGTACACCCGCCAGGACTGCAACACGATGCCTCTCATTCAATGATTCTGCCGATTTCACTGGATGTTTTCGAGCCTGCAAAAATAAATGAGGTTAGAAGTGCGCATGACTCCGGCTATCAAACGCCTTTGTTCCCGCCATATGTGCCCTCCCTCATCGACTGTGCAGTTACCTCTTACGGATCTCCGTGCAGTGCGGGACCAATGCCGATTTCTGCAAATGCTTCGTCGGACAACATACTACCGCCAGGACAATGATTTGCCACGCCGAAATCCGTGCAGTACCACGTGGATACCTGCCACGTGGCCGGAACTGCTTCATCCACAGGTCAACCTCCTCAGCATCCGACCATGCCCGCGCCTGCCTCGGTTCAGCACCAGCACATGCCTTCCTACTTCGATACCTCGGCCTGAAATAGGAACAATAACTTGCTATCTGTGCCTGACCTCCACCTCTGTCCCACTGCTACACCTCAGTATTTTGTGCCACGACATTCACCTTATCTGCACACTGTTTTGAGTGGAGTGACTATGAACAGTGAACATTCACACATTTCGTCCCATGTTCGACATCATTTCCCACACTGTGCTTCTGGACAGCTCGCATGTCCTCAGCCTCCCTGCAACACAGGTGGCCCCGGCTCCGATCATACGTCGAGCTTTCCATGGACTAACACGTGTTCTCAAACTTTGAACTTTTTCTCACCTGTCGCCCCCACACCGGCTCCAGTCGAGTTTCCGCTACCGTTCTCGGCACATCTCAGTGCCTCATCCGCGTCGGTCTTCTGCGATGCATCAATCCGAACACACCCACAACGTATTGAGGTTCCGCAACTGCAATCGACACATTACGGAGTCTCACCTGCATCGGCCTTCCGCGTCATGACGGATCGTGCTCATCCACAACGTGTCACCTTCACGCTGACACCCGAACAGCCGTCGCTGCCACATCCCCTGGAGGAACACTCTCCTGGAATATTACAGCAACAACAGCTCAATTCAGGCAGTGCCCCAACAAACTGAACTCAACCTGTTCTTCCGAAGATATTACAACGTTTACCGATGCTGCCGCCGTTTAATCGCGACAGAGCAACAACCTGGTTCAAAATTGTGGACAAAGTGTTCGACCATTACAAACTCGACAAGTCAATCAGGTTTATGTGCCTCATCGGCCACCTGCACGACCAGGAGGATTGATTCCTGACCTGATCGACGCCCCGGACTCATCTACCCAGTACACTCTAGCCAAAAAGGCAGTTCTACATCGGATTGCACACTCAACTGAGGCAGCAATACAGCAATTGCTCCACGTCAAGCAACCAAGCAACTAGGCAACAGCAAACCTTCCCAGTTCTGGAGACGGCTATGTGCCCTGGTCAGCGCCGATGTACTCTCTGACACAGCTCTCCTCGCCATCTGGTCAGATAAACTATCTCCTCATATCCGTTTTGCTCTGGCTCAAAGGTCTCCTGAACCTCTCGAGCAAAGAATGACAATTGCTGACAAGCTACACGATGCACCACTGCTCTATTTCACCAGCCACTGCCTACCTGACAAGTCTCAGGTTCAGGCTCATCACCCTGCGGCTGGGGCTGTGCTGTGCCGACCGTTCCACTCGCTCGGGGAAGCAGTAAACAAGCAACTGGGATGCCACCGGCTCTGCCCACAGTCAAGCCCCCTCCTGCAACCAAACCTGCTGCGGCCACCAAACCTCGTCCACTGCCACTGGCAACGAACTTTCTGCAGGAAATGCAACTGCACTACCCGTACTGTTACTTCCACACACGGTTTGGTGAGACGGCACGGAACTGCAGCCCACTCGCTACTTTCTGCTAGGTCCGGGTGCCGCCTCCTGCGCACAACATGACAGGCACCCTCCAGTGCTCCATTCTGTCCGGGAATGACCGGATAATTGCGGACGACTTTAAATTAAAGACATTTTGTCGGGATACCTTTTCCTAGTGGACACAGGCGCCGATGTTTCGCTGCTGCCTACGTCCTTAACGTCATCGAACATCCGCCCTCATCATCTTCTCTGCAAGCCGTGAATTCAACTAAACTACAATGTTCGGGTTCAGCTTCCCACATTGTCTCATTCTCCGCAAACTACAAGCTTGAGTGGACTATTTTAGTGTGCGAAATTGACGAACCTATACTAGGCATTGACTTCTTGCAACACCACAAACTTTCACCGGACCTAGTGCAAAACACCGTGTTTCATCTTCCATCCAAAACTCACTTCCCCTGTGCTCCGTCGAGCAAACCCCCCCGTGGCACATTGGTCCGGGCTCATCTCATCCATACATGCTTATCTCTGTAGACGACGTTACAAGAAACCACGCATAAGTGATTTGTCGAGCTTGAACACGTCGCTAGCCTATGCAACGAAAACTATGAGCTCTTCCTCCGGCTCCACGAAACACAGCTCCAGCTCTCCGATGAAGCAAAGGAATTACAGACACTACAGCAAGGACAAAGCAAAGTCAGTAAGTGCGCTGAATCTGCTTGCAGTCCCAGAAATCAAGCCTTCGTGTGTTTACCTCCCGCTACCCCTCGCAACTGTGCTATGAAGACTGTCATAACATGTACTGACAGTTCCGCAGGGCCATACCCTCCTAACACGGCAGTGTTTGACACTCGGCTGGACACAAGCGCTCATGCACGATGAGTGTCATGTGTTCCCATCCCGAACTGACGGTTCCTACCCCGCCCCTCGCGGACAGCACCTCAAACAATGCAACTTCGGCTCGTGCGCGCCGCCATGCGACCGCCACTGACAGCACAAACAGTGCACTCACGCCAAGTGCTTTGCCCACGAAGTGCTGCCGCAGACCGCGCCCTCGGACAATGGACTCACTATCAGCTCACGAGTACTACCGAGCTCACCCAACCACGGTGCCATTGCTTTGGGCTGGCGGCCATCTTGTCGCGTTGACTCCTGGGACACTTTGCTGCCTCGGCTCCCGTTGGATCCGCCGAGTGGCTCCGAACACCACGACCATGCCTCGCGTGCCCTGCCCACCACACATTGTAAACAAACCGCCTCCCACATCGCCGGCAACATTTCCGTCATCACCAACGGCACGGTTCACAAACTTCACCTCATGATAGGTCCCCCGATCTCCAGTAAACCACATCAACTTTGTCCCGAGCGCCTCTCCAACCTTAAAAATCAGATTTCTGAACTACTAAGCTCCGGCGTCATTGAACCCTCTGCCAGTAGTTGGTCTAAGCCCATACATATGACACCCAAGAAAGACAGGTCCTGGTGCATGTGCGGAGACTGCCGTCGACTAAACGCACGAACAATTATGGACACCAACCCCATACCCAGCATTGCCGACTTTACCAGTTCCCTCACAGGTGCGACCACATTCTCTGTCATTGATTGCAAACGGGCCTACCACCAGATCCACATGGCACCTGAAGACATCGAGAAGACAGCAATCACCACCACGATCGGGTTATTTCAGTTTCGATTCATGCCCTTCGGTCTGAAAAATGCAACCCAGACTTGGCAACGCTTCATCAACGAAGTGCTATTCGACCTCAAATTCTGCTTTGCATATCTTGATGACATTCTTGTGTTCAGCTCCTCCGTCGAGGACAACATTCGACACGTGCAAACTGTTGTGAACACTCTCGCGGCAGCAGGCATCGAGACCAACCAGGACAAATTGTAGCTTCATCAACCCGCTGTCACTTTTCTTGGTTTTTGGGTCTCTGCCGACGGCATTTCACCACCCCCTGAGAAATTAAATCAATACTAAACCTACCAGATCTTCGTCATTCAAAGAGCTCTGCGCTTTCTGGGCAGGGTTAATTATTATCGTCGACATCTACCTCGGGCTGCGGAGATTCAGGCTCCACTGACGGATGCCTTGGCAGGCACCAACACTTCTGGATCTCGGCCTGTTCCATGGACCCCTGCTATGACTGACTCTTTCACTGCACTCAAAAATCTTCTTGCTGAGGCCTGCACTATCGTGCATCCTCATCCCAATGCGCAGCTTTTCATCACCACAGACGTGAGCGATACTGTCATTAGCCAGACAATCGACAGCCAAACTTCACCTCTGCAGTTCTTCTTGCGCAAGCTCACCAATGCACAACGGAAATATTCTGCGTGTGACAGGGAGTTGCTCGCAGTCTATGAAGTGATCAAGCATTTTAAGACTGACAATGAGGGACGTCCTTTCTATGTTTTAACGGACCACAAATCCCTGGCTGCGGCCATTACAAACCCGCCAGCTGACGCGCCTCCTCGCCGCTTCAGATACATGGACTTCATATCTCAGTTCACCACTGATGTCAGATGCATAAAGGGTGCTGACAATATAGTTGCTGATTTCGTTTCACGAGTTGATGCCGTCCATTCACTGTTAGACCTCTCTGAACTGCCTAACCTCCAACCCGCCGACGAGGAAACACAAAACCTGATTTCAGACTCTACTTCTTCACTACACATTGTCCGGACCAAACTTCCCTGGCATTTCTGGTGAGATCTGGTGCGATGACAGTACGGGCACATTACGTCCCCTCATCCCAACCATGCTCAGTCGAGCTGTCTTCAACGCATTGCATAATTTAGCCTACCCTGGTGTTCGTGTGTCCGTCCGCCTTGTAGCAGAGTGCTTTGTGTGGAGAAATGTCAACAAGAACTGCCAGCAATGGGCACGCTCCTGCATCGCGTGCCAACACTGCAAAATACACAACCACACTTCACCCTCCCCCCCCCCCCCTCGGCTCCTTTTCAATCCCTCCTGGGCGTTTCCTGCATATTCATATTGACATTGTCGGCCTCTCTCCCCCTCTAATAGCTTTCATTATGTTCTATCATCTATTGACCGAACAACTCGCTGGGTCGAGGCTGTCCACCTGCCCAAATATTCTGGCAGAAACAGTTGCTCGAGCTTTCTTCGAGTCATAGGTATCGCGTTTCAGATGTCCAGCTATCATCACGAATGACCAGGGCAGACAATTTGAGTCGGCCCTGTTCAATGGCGTCTGTGACATTTGCGGCATCTGGCGCATCCATACCACAGCATATCATCCGCAAAGTAATGGGCTAGTCGAGCGCTGGCACTGCACTCTCAAGGCGGCTCTTCAATGCCACGACTCTCTATGGACAGACGCCCTTCCCCTGGTGCTACTCGGCATTCGTACGATCCATAAGGAAGACCTCAAAGGCACAATAGCTGAGTTCGTATACAGCCAGAACATTGTTCTCCCTGGCGAACTTGTGAGCCCTTCCACTTCTCTCCCTCAGTCTGACTTGCCTTCCTTCGTTGATCACGTCAGGCGCCACTTCATCAACCTCCATATTCCTCCGCCCGCCAGCCATTCCCGCCCTAAGATTCACGTCCCAAAATCTCTGGACAATTGAAAGTACATCATGCTCCGAAATGACACTGTCCGTGCTCCCCTCCAACCTCCATATACCGGACCGTACCGAGTTCTCCGGCGATCAGCCAACACCTATGACATCCAGATGAAAGATTCAGATGTTACAGTCTCTCTCAGCAGACTTAAGCCTGCTCATGTCGAGCCTTCTTCTACCCCCCTTCAGGCCACGACCACGCCACTCAATGTCATGGCTCACGACACTCCGGCCACTCCCTCCACGTCGGACTTACACACTCGATCGAGTGACTTCCAGCTCCAATCGTCGAGCTCTCCTCCGGACCTCGCCCTCTACTCCGGTCTCACACACTCTGTCGAGTGACCACATGCTCCCCACATCGAGCTTACCTATGATCACGCCCTCGCCGCCGGGCCCTTCACCAGTCCATTCGACCTCTCCACCGTCGCCTGCCTCGCCCTGTCTAGGTTTCTCATGGCCCCCCATCTTGAACGTGCCCTCGCTTGAGGTGTTTGTGCCTGTCCCCCCTGGACATAATCCACGACATCTCAATAACACTGTGCGATTATACACTGTTCGTTGTGTGTTTGTCTTCATCTCCAGTGCTCATGACACAACCTCCGCTGGTCCCTGCCACCTGGTGAAATGTGTTCTCCTGCCGCCCGACGTCAACCTGGAAATGCTACTTGTGTTCGCCACACCCACCGGAGACATCGTCGTCATCGCTCCGTTCCACCCGCAAACCGACGGCCTACCTGTTGCCGCATGACCAGCACACCCAGTACGATGCCCGGCTCACGTCAATGGCTTCAAGGTTCGGTGGCTGAAGCTTCCTTCACGACATCTACCCACATAGCTCCCCGATGACGCTGTTGAGTTGAGCATTGTCTTTGTTCTGTTCCGCCATGTTCAGTTCTTTGTGAGCCTTGCATGTGTTTGAATAAATGAACTACTGCAAAATGGGTGTTGTTTGGTGTAACCAACCCAAACAAATTCCTCACTTTCAATAAGAGTCGTCTGCCAGACAGGACATGCCAACTACACAAAAAGGTTTAATGACATTCCATTTACAGACTTTGACAGTTAAGTTTAGCATAGGAATTCATGTCCAGAAATTTATAATTTTCCTGTAACACCCATAACACCAAACCACATGTTGCTCTCTGAATCCTGCTGCTTGTTGTTACAAGCAGGGCTCAATGTGACAATCACCGACATCAACATAGGAACGATACCTGTGTACCACATTCTGGTACATATGATCACCAGTCCCTAGCCCTCCAGCATCTGCCACACCCATAATCCACACCAGTTAGGTCTTCCTTGGATGCAACAAGGGTCTTGCAAATGAAGGACTTCATGTGACCCTGAAGGTAGTACTCTAGTGGGTTCAAGATGGGAGAATGTGCAGGCCAAGCAATTGAGCCATCATGACCTACCCACTGTCGCCCAAGTCATAGGCCTAGATGACTTTGGACTGCACATGAAAAATACGTCAGTGTGCCACTGTTCTGGAATCATGTTTTGACGCACTGGTGCATCTTTCAAGAGCCCTTGCTGTATGCCATGCAAGTGCGCGAGCTGTGGTGTAAAAAGGTATGGCCCATTCACGCTTCCACCTATGAACCCTGGCCAAACGTTCAGACCATATTGTCCCTGAAACCCATGGAGGCATGTAGCATGTTGGTTTCCATCAACCCACACAAGACTGTTGTGGAAATTGAGAACACCCTCCATGCCAAACTTGGCTTCATATATGAAAAGGATGTGCCATGGGAAGTCAGGCTTGTCCACACAATGGTGGAAGAAACACCCACAAAAGTGGGCGTGTGACACAAAATCTGGTGGCTGCACTATCAGTACCTTCTTGGGGTGGTACAGGTGTGGCTGCTGTTTACATACAATATGCCAGACAGTATGATGATTCACGTTCAGTCTATCTGGTATTTTTCTGGACTTGTTGTCATGTCTTCCTCTGCAGCATGGAGTACAGCCTCTCCAAACTTAGGTGTGCACCGCTGCCATGAGGCACGACAGATGGCCCTGCTGATGATGAACGTACCTGTCTCGAAGGCATACTGGTAAACCATAGCAAAGAAGCTGCACAAAAATATCTGGTAGTGTGGAAAACTACCCACATACAACTGCCAAGGAGCCCACCCATTCCAACAAGCTTCACCATTCAATAACATCAAGTCAGCACATTCAGCAAACATGTGTTCAACAACAATACACTAAAAATGAAATGTACATACAGCTTGCATCCTGCTCTGTAGTGACTGACAACTACTGTACAGCAGTGCAGTATGAACTAAGAGCACAAGCACAACAACAGCAAACGTCTCTGGACATATCACAAACTCAGCTGAATGGCATGTACACGAACCTCTAGCAGGCGTGGGACATCAGATGATCAGTGAATGATTTTTGAGGCTATCAGCGCGATAGTGGCCTAACCCACATTTTTGGAAAAAATGAGATATTCACACAGAACATCACTTTACGCCCTACCATTATGTCCTACAATCGCCAGACATGTATTCGGACACCATGGATAATGTGGCAGCATCAGATGTTGTTTATGCACTGTGCAGTGCCATACGAAACGGGCCGCAATAGTGGCCTATGCTACATAGACCACTATTGCACCATGTACGCATAGCGAATAGACCAGTGGGACAACATATCATACGTCACACAGCACATGATGGCCAGTGGAGGACACAGCTGCAGTATAGACACACACTATTGTGGTTGACACACCGCTGAATGGTCATTAGTACGTGTGTATTACTGAACAACATGCGCAGTAGCCCTGGTGACGATGTTGAAGCCACATTGCGAGGTAAGGATGGTGTTATGTTCCCTTGTTGGACTCGTGTGATTTGAAATGGACACTGGTGCAGATAAGGAACATTTCCATTTCAGACCTATTTGGATCGGACACTACTACTGATGCCTCAGACGTGGAATGTGCACCTGGCCAATTTAGCCAGCGTGTAAGTGGTACAGAGGATGAGTTATGTGTCACGTTAGCAGAGCCCAATGTACCCGGTACATCGAAGGATACCACACTCACTACATCAACCATGGACATATTGGAGGGGGATCGTAGCACTGGTACCGTAATTGCACCACAACGAGGAAGAAAACGGGTCTGGATGCACATCTGTGGGCATGGAACATTCGAAAAGAAAAGCGATAGTAAGGGGAAGAATACATTAACGTGAAGAGAAATGCAGTGCCAAAGAAATGTCCCGCCCTCAAAGCGTGTGCATGTAAGAAGGAATGTGGTTGACATTTTTCACCTGAACACCAGTAACATCTATTAGACTCGTTCTACGAATTAGATAGTTTCGACTTGCAGTCGGCATACATCTTTGCTATGGTGAAGGTAGTCCCTATGACATTCGCATATTCCTCTGGTACTACAGAGTCATAGAAGAGGGAGTGGACGTGAAGGTGTGTAAAACATTCTTTAAGAACATTTTGCAGATATCAGATGGTAGGATTAAAAGGGTTCTTCTGCACAAAGTGCAGCACCAGACCCCACCCATCGATAAGCGAGGTGCATGTCCTGCTAAAAATAAAACGCCAACAGCAAAGACGTTTGCCATTGTGCATGAATGAACGAAACAGTGGATTGGAAGTATTTGTCACCAGACCTGGCCATGGGGAAGTTATACCAATTATATAAAGCCGAGCATGACGATCCAGTCTCATACTAAATGTTTGGTCAGATATTTAATACAAGATTTAATCTGTCCTTTCACCCCCTGTAAATGATTCCTGCCATAAATGTGACCTCTATAACATCAAACATGCTGCAGCTGACACCGCGGAAGAGAGGGGTAAATGGGAACATGAAAGAGAGTTATATCAACGAAAGGTGGAGAGCGCGTGGATGGGAATGCATCACGATGCAGCAGAAGGGAAGCATCAGGACAACGATATGACCGTGATTGCCTTTGATTTGATGAGGACTTTACCGACACTGGTACTTACGACAGGTATGTGTTACTATAAGCGACAACTGTGGACATACTGCCTTGGAATACATGACCTATGTATAAAGAAAGCTATGAAGTATGTATGGAGTGAGGGCGAAGCATCCTGAGGACCACAAGAAAATGGATCATGTCTCATGCACCATTACATTAAACATAAAGTCCAAACAATGCGACTGATTATGTATTCGGATCAATGTGGCGGGCAAAATTGGAATATAAAAATGGCCTTATTGTGTCAATTCATGGTTCTGCATGCAGACTTTACTCTGGAAGCAATCCATCATACACTCCTAGTCAGTGGGTATTCATACCTATCATGTGACCAGGACTTTGGTATCATCACGAAGAACAGGAAATTTCACCCAAACATATACACACTCTCTGACTGGATGAATGTCATTATCACTGCACAAAAACAACAATCCTTCATCACTATATTGATGACAGGGAATGATTTCATGGCCACAGTATGTTTAGAGAGAAAAATACGTAACTGTAAAGTGTCGGCACAAAATACCAGGATGCACTGGTTCCATATTAAGTGGCTTCAGTATAAAGCATTCTCTCACAACATCATGTTTTATAAGTACTCCAGTGAGCCAGATGTCCCATTTGCCGATGTCAGTTTTGCTAAATGTGGGTTGAAAGTAATTGAGACTCTGGATGTACTATATCCCAATCGACAAGCTATTAGCATGTTGAAAAAGACCGATTTAATGACCTTGCTGCAATTCGTACCCCCAGTGTACCAAGGTTATTATTGTAACTTGAAGACATCTGCACAGCCATGTGGCAACACCATCCCTGTAAATGATGATACGGATGATGAACATTAATGCCTCATGTGTATCTTGTCAATGTTTGACTACAGTGTGTAAAGCGATAATGACCTATCCCACGTTTCGTGTATTACGGCCAAGTGTGCCGAAACGATTGTGGCCTAACCCACACAAAAAACAGTCTAAAACACTTACGGTTAACTCCATGTATAGCCAATTACCGGACACCATACCACATTATGTATACCACAATCATTGCTATACACCGCAATCACTACCTCAAACATCAATTCTGCAAATGTCAATATCTTCCAGTGGCCATTCCCACAAACCAGTGTGCTGTGGGTTAGTCTACTATAGCGCTGATAGCCTCATATGTAATACTCTAGTCAGTGGCACCAAAAATGTGTGAGATTTGAACACTTTTTTGCTATCTTGCATGTCGCATGAAAACCGTATGTTTCCAGACATGAGGTGCTGTGCTAAACTTAACTGTCTTGATCCCAACTAGTATTCTGAAAAGGCCTGTAAAGGGAACTTAGTTACATCCTGTATAAGCCTATATCACTAATGCCAAATTACACTTAGATGGTGGTGGTTATGAATTGTGGGAGATGCTTTAGTCTTCACACATTATGACTTTGTTGGAGAGTAAAAATTTTCTCTCTGTGGAACAACATGGATTTTGCAAAAAGCACCTTTCTGAAGTTCAGCTCACTTTGTTCCCACACAAGATCCAGCACCATGTTGATAATGTGACCTTTGACTTCTGCGTGACATTACATAGAGTTTTGCACTGTCACTTATGGAACAATATACAGTTTTACAGAATATTATACCAGCTGCGTAATTGGATTCAGGGCTTTCTAGCGTGTGGAACTGAACATTCTGCAAAGGGCAAAATGGCCACATGGGAAAGTAACTTTCAAGATCAGAATGGACTAGGATGTTACTGGTTCTGCTCTCATTACACAGGGTCAACACAAAATCTTTACAGAATTGTTTAAGTTATTGTAATTCTGTTTTCACCAAAAAGAACCACAAGAAAATTCTCACTAAATGATACATAGCCTTTAGTTATAGCATTATACAAAAAGTATAAATATATTGTTCATCATCATCATCATCATCAATTTTCTGCTATATTAGCAGGTCCTTTGCCTCTCCATTTTCTGCGATCCATTGCTTCCTTCTTAAGGCTGCTGTATGTTGAACCATCAATAACGTCATCCAGTGTCTGAAATCTCTTCCTTCCTCACTTCCTTTTCCCTTCTACATAACCTTCTAAAACTGTTTTTATCAGTCCATCATTCTTTCTTAATATATGCCCAATCCAATTTCTTTTTCTTCTTTTCATTACTTCTAGTAACTGTCTCTTCTCAGTACCTCTTCATTTTTTACGATGTCCATCCAACTTATTCTTTCCATCCTCCGCTGTGTCCACATCTCAAAAGCCTCCAGCCTTTCTTCCTCAAAGTCCATGTTTCAGTGCCATATAGAACAACACTCCATACAAGACATGTTATGAGTCTCTTCCTGAGTTCTCTGTCCAGACCACGGCATAAACTTCTCCTTTTCTTATACACTCCTGGAAATTGAAATAAGAACACCGTGAATTCATTGTCCCAGGAAGGGGAAACTTTATTGACACATTCCTGGGGTCAGATACATCACATGATCACACTGACAGAACCACAGGCACATAGACACAGGCAACAGAGCATGCACAATGTCGGCACTAGTACAGTGTATATCCACCTTTCGCAGCAATGCAGGCTGCTATTCTCCCATGGAGACAATCGTAGAGATGCTGGATGTAGTCCTGTGGAACGGCTTGCCATGCCATTTCCACCTGGCGCCTCAGTTGGACCAGCGTTCGTACTGGACATGCAGACCGCGTGAGACGACGCTTCATCCAGTCCCAAACATGCTCAATGGGGGACAGATCCGGAGATCTTGCTGGCCAGGGTAGTTGACTTACACCTTCTAGAGCACGTTGGGTGGCACGGGATACATGCGGACGTGCATTGTCCTGTTGGAACAGCAAGTTCCCTTGCCGGTCTAGGAATGGTAGAACGATGGGTTCGATGACGGTTTGGATGTACCGTGCACTATTCAGTGTCCCCTCGACGATCACCAGTGGTGTACAGCCAGTGTAGGAGATCGCTCCCCACACCATGATGCCGGGTGTTGGCCCTGTGTGCCTCGGTCGTATGCAGTCCTGATTGTGGCGCTCACCTGCACGGCGCCAAACACGCATACGACCATCATTGGCAGCAAGGCAGAAGCGACTCTCATCGCTGAAGACGACACATCTCCATTCGTCCCTCCATTCACGCCTGTCGCGACACCACTGGAGGCGGGCTGCACGATGTTGGGGCGTGAGCGGAAGACGGCCTAACGGTGTGCGGGACCATAGCCCAGCTTCATGGAGACGGTTGCGAATGGTCCTCCCCGATACCCCAGGAGCAACAGTGTCCCTAATTTGCTGGGAAGTGGCGGTGCGGTCCCCTACGGCACTGCGTAGGATCCTACGGTCTTGGCGTGCATCCGTGCGTCGCTGCGGTCCGGTCCCAGGTCGACGGGCACGTGCACCTTCCGCCGACCACTGGCGACAACATCGATGTACTGTGGAGACCTCACGCACCACGTGTTGAGCAATTCGGCAGTACGTCCACCCGGCCTCCCGCATGCCCACTATACGCCCTCGCTCAAAGTCCGTCAACTGCACATACGGTTCACGTCCACGCTGTCGCGGCATGCTACCAGTGTTAAAGACTGCGATGGAGCTCCGTATGCCACGGCAAACTGGCTGACACTGACGGCGGCGGTGCACAAATGCTGCGCAGCTAGCGCCATTCGACGGCCAACACCGCGGTTCCTGGTGTGTCCGCTGTGCCGTGCGTGTGATTATTGCTTGTACAGGCCTCTCGCAGTGTCCGGAGCAAGTATGTTGGGTCTGACACACCGGTGTCAATGTGTTCTTTTTTGCATTTCCAGGAGTGTAGAATGCCTCTTTTTGCCATTGCTATCCTCATTTTAATTTCTGTGGTCAACTTCCAGTCTGTGTCTAGCCTGCTTCCAAGATACTAAAAATTTTGCACCTGTTCTAGTATTTCTCCATTCAGCATAATTTTTATTTCTTTGTTTCCTCCTAGTGCCAATACTTTTTGTTTTCTTTGTGTTAATTTTCATTCCATAATTTTTTCTGTTAGCTTCAATGGTGTCCACCAAATCCTGCAATTCTTTTTCCCCTGTGGCTAGAAGGACCACATCATCAGCAAACCTTACACACCCTATTCTTTTTCCTCTAATTTCTACTCCTTTGTCATCTAATGAGCATTGGTTACACATATTTTCCAAGTAAAGGTTGAAAAGAGTAGGTGATAGACAGCATCCTTGTCTCACTCCTTTCCCTAGTCCAATCCAATTTGTACTTTCTCCTCTCACTTTAACTGAGGCTTTTTGATTAAGATATGAGTTTACAAGTCTTCTGGTTTTCCAGTCCACTCTCTTTTCCCTCATTATAGACTCCAGCTTGTCTCGAACCACATTGTCAAATGCCTTTTCTAGATCGATGAAGCACGTATATAAGTCTCTTCCTTTTTCAATAAACCTTTCTCCTAAGATTCGTAGGAGCCCTATTGCATCTCTGGTGTCCATATTCTGTCTAAAGCCAAACTGCTCCTTGCCTAGATTCTCCTCCATTACTTTTTCAAGTCTTTTATTAATTATTCTTAACATCACTTTGGCTGCATATGGAATGAGGCTGATTGTCCTGTGCTCACTGCATTTCTTGGTTCCTTGTTTTTTCGGTAAAGGAATCATTACTGTTGTCAGAAAGTCCTCAGGCCATTCACCACTGTCATATATTTTACCACATAACCTCAATATTTCTCTTATTCCATTTTGGTTCAAGCATTTTAATATTTCTCCCAGTATCATATCTGTACCAACTGCTTTGCCATTTTTCATTGCAGCTATGGCAGACTTTACTTCTTCCATTATGATGGTTGGTCCTTTCTTGTCATCACTTACACTGTTGTGTGATTCAAGTTCCAGAGTTTCTGGTTTGCGATTTGTGTCATATAGCTCTTTCAGGTATTCTTCCCATCTCTGGAGGACATCGTCACGATCTTTGTACACTACCTCTTCGTCTTTACTCAAAATTTCCATAGTAGCACTTCCTGCTCTGTTTTGTTCCCATGCCATAGTCTTTACATTATTGTACAGTAAGTCATATCTTCCCTTCCAGTCCAGTTCTTCAATTGCATCACATTCCTCTTTTAGCTATTTTTTCCTAGCCTCCTCCGTTTCTCTCCACAGTTCATTATTTAAAGTTTGGAATATCTTTCTGCATCTTCAGTGTTTTTGTTTTTAAATTTTCTTCTCTCCTCCATCTTGGAAATCATTTCTTTGTGTGATGCATGGTTTTTTTCTGCTTTTCCCTTTTACATATCCTATATTTTGCGGTCCTGCTTTAATGATTCCTTCTTTCAGCATATTCCAGTACTCACTGACATTATCAGGTGGTTCTTTGTCTCGTAATGTGTTTAGAAATTCACTTGACAGCATTTCTGTAATTTGTTCTTTGTTGGCTCTTATCTTCTGTAGATCCCACTTTTTCACCATGGTCGCCTTCTTCAGTTTTTTCATTCTTATTTCTATTTCTGCCATAAGTAAGTTGTTGTCGCTATTAATATCTGCATCTGTTAATGTGTGCACCTTCTTGATTCCATTCTTGTATCTTTCTTCTACCAGTCTAAAATCGATTTGGTTTCTGTATTTATCCCCTGGTGATTTCCATGTGTAGAGCCTCCTCTTGTGGTTCTTGGGTCATGTGTTTGCCGCTATCAGCTGCCTTTCCCTGCAGAAGTCAATTAGCCATTCATCTCTATCATTTCTCTTTCCAAGACCATGACTGCCTACTATGTTTCCCTCTTTCCCTTTTCCCACAATGGCGTTCCAGTTTCCCATTACTATTTTGCAGCATTTTTTTTATTTTCGTCCATTATTCTCTCTACTACATTGCATGTTTCCTCCACAATTTCGCCATTGTGCTCTGAAGTTGGCATATACACCCGGACAATCAGTAAATCTTTTTGTGCTCCTTTCAGCCTTACACCAATAACCCGGTCATTTGCATAGTCCACATATTCCACACATTTAGCCAATTGTTTGTGAAACGGGAAACCAGAAAATATGTGGCATTCAATTTGGCTGGAAATGGACTGTTGAATTGTCGTAATGTTGGTAAAAAGGGGCACGGAGGCTACTTGATCTTAAAAATGGTATAAATTCAATCGACTACTGAAATGAATCTGTGGATTGTTGTTGTTGTTGTTGTTGTTGTGGCCTTCAGTCCTGAGACTGGTTTGATGCAGCTCTCCATGCTACTCTATCCTGTGCAAGCTTTTTCATCTCCCAGTACCTACTGCAACCTACATCCTTCTGAATCTGCTTAGTGTATTCATCTCTTGGTCTCCCTCTACGATTTTTACCCTCCACGCTGCCCTCCAATACTAAATTGGTGATCCCTTGATGCCTCAGAACATGTCCTACCAACCGATCCCTTCTTCTGGTCAAGTTGTGCCACAAACTTCTCTTCTCCCCAATCCTATTCAATACTTCCTCATTAGTTACGTGATCTACCCATCTAATCTTCAGCATTCTTCTGTAGCACCACATTTCGAAAGCTTCTATTCTCTTCTTGTCCAAACTATTTATCGTCCATGTTTCACTTCCATACATGGCTACACTCCATACGAATACTTTCAGAAATGACTTCCTGACACTTAAATCAATACTGGATGTTAACAAATTTCTCTTCTTCAGAAACGCTTTCCTTGCCATTGCCAGCCTACATTTTATATCCTCTCTACTTCGACCATCATCAGTTATTTTGCTCCCCAAATAGCAAAACTCCTTTACTACTTTAAGTGCCTCATTTCCTAATCTAATTCCCTCAGCATCACCCGACTTAATTAGACTACATTCCATTATCCTTGTTTTGCTTTTGTTGATGTTCATCTTATATCCTCCTTTCAAGACACTGTCCATTCCATTCAACTGCTCTTCCAAGTCCTTTGCTGTCTCTGACAGAATTACAACGTCATCGGCGAACCTCAAAGTTTTTATTTCTTCTCCATGGATTTTAATACCTACTCCGAATTTTTCTTTTGTTTCCTTTACTGCTTGCTCAATATACAGATTGAACAACATCGGGGAGAGGCTACAACCCTGTCTTACTCCCTTCCCAACCACTGCTTCCCTTTCATGTCCCTCGACTCTTATAACTGCCATCTGGTTTCTGTACAAATTGTAAATAGCCTTTCGCTCCCTGTATTTTACCCCTGCCACCTTTAGAATTTGAAAGAGAGTATTCCAGTCAACATTGTCAAAAGCTGTGGATTAGTCTATGTTTATTTATTTTTATTTACCTTAGTCCATCAAATCCTAAATGTACAAAGTATATAAGGATATTGGATAAATTTAAAATTTTTAGAACATAACTTAACTTTACAATATGTGATAAAAATTTTAAGCCATAAATTATACAACACTGCTGAACAGATTAGCTTATGTGTGCTAACACACAAACAACTGAGCACAGCTCAGGTCATCAGACTACATCACAGTTAAGAAACTTAGTCAGCTGCACATGAACAATACCAAAAGTTAAAAATAAAACACAAAAACTGTGTCATGAATAAATGTGTGCATCAGTCGCTAAAGTATCACATGAGAATTGTTTTGGGTCTTTCATAACAAGGATTTAAGGGTTCTCGAACCAATGAATTTGTGAGTGTGGGGCAGCGGGTTAGTAATAATAATTGTAATTATAATATATATAATCTCAGTCATAAGTGATAGGAGAAAATATATGAAATACTAAAATACTGTTAATATTGGAATATTGTTCGCCATCTTTTACAAGAACCTGGGAACTATTCCTGTGATCAGCCAGAAAACGATAGAGAACATACGGACCATAGTGCCCAGTCTGCAAGTCCACATTCTTGTCCAGCCCACTGAAAGAAATGTTTCTATTCTCCATTTGCTCAGCAGGTTGAGGACTGTGATTATAAATGAAGATTTTGAGTTCTAATTGACAGATATCTTTGTTAAAGTTTCACTCGCTCAACATTGTATTATTCATTATATTAATACTGACATAAAATCTCTCTATCCTAAATAGCATTATGAGCAGTTCGGAGGCGACCTCTACAGTAAGTTCCTATTATATTGTTTTTTGCCCTGACTTCTGACAATCAAAATAATTGCTCACCACAAAAGTGGAAAGTAAGTGTCACCACTTGCCACGCGGATTTGTTAACATTATGGGCGGCACACTAACAGTTACTTCTGTGAAATGTAAGTGATCCACGACGGTGTACAGTCCTCGCAAGTTCACTTTCTATTATTACTGAAAATATATGTTTAGTAACAGCCTGTCTCTGATGTCATCCGAGGCAGCGTGCACTCGGGCGTTTGATTGACGCACATCGTACAATGGCTGGGTGCGAAGTGAAGCCTAGTCTTGCATCTCGGGCTGTATTTATATATGTGGCGCAGCGGGTGGTCAAGGGAACACATGCTGTCATCCGCCCCATGCGCACAGTAGCCACCTCTAAATGGATGCTTTCTCAGATACATATTATTTATAACAGTGTTGTGTATTAATTTAGTCTTCGCAATTTTTGTATGCATGTAGTTAAGTTAGTTAAAATGACAGAAAAAGTTTTAGCTCACCTGCATGTAAACTTTGCCGTACAGAATTTTCAGAATGGAACTGACAGTTGTACATTACCTCTGAAATACAACTTTAAGATACCTTGTATTTATTATTATTTGCACCCAGGCCTTAAAACTTGTTATAGATCTATTATTTAATAGGTTTCATCACGTGCTGTAACCAAAACTTTCTAGCATTATTATAACAGATACTTAATCTACTACTAATAAGGACGTTTTAGATCCAAATTTAGTTTTCTGCAAATTACTCGAAAACTGTTAAAGGTAGCTCAATGGGGTTACATAATTAGTGTTTTTATGTTGAACTGAAGCTTCATACAAATTTTCATATTTCTAGTCTAATATTTAGCGCCTTCAATTGTTCTTAGAAACGCGGATTCTGAACAAAATATTACTTTAATCACGTTGAGACTTGTGCCAGTTCATTTTGACATACGCCTGCACATTATGACCAATTTTTGGTTTCTAGCTTTATTATTTAGCTCCACGTTTTTTTCCTTAAAATGTTGTATTTAGGGAAAAATGTTGACCTGCTCATTCTGAAATTTGACAGATTCTTACTATGTACAGATGCGTTGTGGTGACATGTCGCTACTAGCAGTGAACTGGGGTAAGTCCCGGCACACTCGCACACCTCTGTATCTCTCCACTGATACACAGCTCGTTTCGCCACATGAGGCTGTAGAGAGAAGAATTTGTTTTAGTATATAACTTAGTGGATTTCTGCTTAACAACATGGAAGATTAATGGTTGCCCAATTCTAACACCAGGATATCACTGAACCTGGCCCTCAAGACTTGCTCCCAGAGATCTGAGACCTCACAGCAGAATACGATGGGCAGGGGCAGCTTTACCGTGACACTACTAATCGAAGAATGCTGTGCATGCTGAATACTGGTTCAAATATGAATTACACAAATACAGAACCCATTGTTGGAATGAAAAACTGGGATCTGATGAAGTTGATGAAAATCCACAAAAAACATGAGACACAATCAAGCAGCAGAAGAAGCCTGCCACTATAGTAAGGCCACACCCCAGTGAAATCTGTCTAGCCTATTCAGAAATGATAAAGCAGAGGATACTGCTATGTCATTGCAGTAAAAAATCTTAAGTCATGTCATCAAACAATGGATGATCCAGGATGGAATGTAACAATATTATGAAAAGGATAGTTGCTTCTCACCATATAGTGGAGATGTTGAGTCGCAGATAGGCACAACAAAAAGAATGTCACAAAATAAGCTTTCGGCCAACAATACCTTTGTCAAAAAATAGACACACACACACACACACACACACACACACACACACACACACACACGTGATAACAGTCTCTGGAATGCAGCACAATAATTATAGCTTAGCTTGTAGATCAAATGACTGGTTTCAGAGGTAGCCCTGTACCTTGAATGGGATAGGTGATGTTTGTGACCAGACTGGAGTAGGTGGTGGTGGGGGGATGTATGGGTCAGGTCTTGCATCTATGTCTATTACAGGAATATGTACCATGAGGTAAGGGGTTGGAAGCAGAAGTTGTACAGGGATGGACAAGTATATTGTGTAGGTTTGGTGGACAGTGGAATACCACTGTGGGTGGGGTGCAAAGTATAGTGGGCCGGACATTTCTCATTTCAGGGCAAGATGAGAGGTTGTCAAAACCCTAGCAGAGAATGTAATGCAGTTGCTCCAGTTCTGGGTGGTAATGAGTTACAAGGGAAATGCTCCTCTGTGGCCGTATGGTGAGACTTTTGGGAGGTGGTGGGTGACTGGAAAGATAAGGGACGGGATATTTGTTTTTGTACAAGGTTGGGAGGATAATTAGTCTGCAAAGGCCTCAGTGAGACACTCGTTATATTTTGAGAGGGACCACTCATCGCAGCAGATGCGACGACCATGGGTAGCTAGGCTGTATGGAAGGAACTTCTTTGTATGGATTGGGTGGCAGCTGTTGTAGAGGAGGTACTGATGCAGCCATCTTCGAGGTGGAGATTAACATCAGGAAGGTGGCTTGTTGGTTTAGTAGGACCAGGTGAAGTGAATGGGGGAGAAGCTGTTGAGGAATGTGGGTAGGGTCTCCTCATCCTTGATTCAGACTGAAGACATCATCAATGAATCTGAAACAGGTGAGGAGTTTAAGGAGGATTCCTCTAGATGGCCCAAGAATAGGTCGGCATACAATGGTGCCATGCAGGTGCCCACAGTCGTACCCCAGATTTGTTTGTAGGTAATGTCTACAAAGGATAAATATTTGTGTGTGAGGATATAGTTGACCACAGCAATCAGGAAGGAGGTTGTTGATTTGGAATCCGTCAGGCATTGGGAGAGGTAGTGTTCAATAGCGGTAAGACCAAGGGCATTAGGGACGTTAGTGTAAAGGTAGGTGGCATCAATAATGATGAGCAGGGCACCATGTGGTAAAGGGACAGGAACTGTGGAGGGTCAGTGGAGGAAATGGTTGGTATCTTTTATATAGGAGGGTAAGTTCCGGGTAATAGGCTGAAGGTGTTTGTCTACAAAAGCAGAAATTCTCTCTGTGGGGGCACAGTAACTGGCCACAATGGGGCGTCCTGGGTGGCTGGGTTTATAGACTTTAGAAGGCATGTAGACGGTAGGAGTCTGGGGAGTGGTAGGGGTGAGGAGAGAGAAGGACTCTGTGGAGAGTTTCTGGGAAGGGCCTAAGGATTTGAGGAGTGACTGGAGATCCTGCTGGATTTCTGGGGTGGGGTCACTGTGGCAATGTTTGTAGCTGGATGTATCTGACAGCTGGTGGAGTCCTTCTGCCAGGTAATCCTTGTGGTTCAAAACAACAGTGGTGCAACCTTTGTCCACAGGTAGGATTATAAATTCGGGATCAGTTTTTAGATGGAGGACTGCGGTTCTTTCTGTGGATGTAAGATTAGTTTGCATGTTGACCAATTTGGGGAATGATGTTGATGATTAAAAACTTCTGGAAAGTTAACAGGTAGTGATCTGGGGGGCAGTGGGGGTGGATCACGGTTGGGTGAAGGAGTGAACCGAGTCAGGCAGGGTTCAAGATTGGTCTTTGGTTGAGTCTGACTGGTAGTATTGGTGGCAAAAAAGTGTTTCTACTGTAGGGACTGGGAGTAGGAGAGAACGTCTTTAACAAGTCCTGCATGACTGAATTTGGGGGTGGGGCAAAAGGTACAGTCAGCTATCAGAGGACGTGGGGGAAGTTTGGAGGTGGCTGTACAGGTGGTGGACAGGAATTTGGGATTGCATAGCAGGAGAACTTTATATATGGAGAGACGGTATTGCAATGAGGTTTGGGCTTGGTTGATATAATTTTGCAGGACTATGTTGTTGAGGGCTAAGGATTGGCGGAATCTGAACAGATGGAGGTCATTGTGAAATTCCCCAGCAATCAGTCTTTCCTTCTCATCCCATGCGGTAATTTTCCCCTGACCCGCAGTTCTGGGTGACTTTCCTGAAATCTACCCCTTTTCCTGGACCGCTCCAGTCCTTCTCCTTTACCCCTCTTCCTTCCCCTTCAACCTTTCTGCCTGCGGAAGGAGCCACTGGCTCCAAAAGCTTGCCAGTTACAACTGTCTTTTATTTGTGTGTTTTTCTGCTGCTTGGTGAGTAGAATTTTTATCCAACCAGTTAAATTATTTCGTCAAAAACTGATTGTGTCTGTTGTTATAGACATGAATACAAAATTTATATAATCTTTTAATGTACAAAAACATGATGTATGAATTAATAAGAGTGAAAATCTAAGCACATTGTATGTAACAGAGGTGGGATGGGGGCAGTGTAAAATAGATAACTCAATGAAAGATGTTGAAAACTAAAACGGACTGAAGAAAAGAGTAGTTACTGTGAAGAAATACTGAGATAGAAGAAATTGGGGAGTGACCTCTGAGATTCCTCTGCTACCATGAGGCAATATGCAAATGAACTATGGGCTGAACTCAGAATTCTATTGTAAATTCCCCCAATGCAATTCTTGTGCACTTAATGACATCTGACTATGTAATACAGGCCTCTGTTGAATAACTGGATTGGGTGAGGTCACTTGCCTCATAGAAAGTAATGATGGATGTGAATTATTAACATCAAGTTAACCTCACCAACATTTTTTACTGGATTGTAGGATAGTGTGGGCTTGCCAATGTAGGTAGTCTGAAATATCGGGAAAGATAATCAAATTTATTCCATTTGAGAATTTACATATGGTCATAAATCACATTAACAAGGTGATGCCTCTCGAATGTGGACAGATTAATAACTTAACAAGGAGAAAAAGAGTATAGCATGAATCTACAATTATAAAACCTACACTATGCGGATTAGCACTTCCCTTTAACTGAATGAGAGCACAATATTCTAGATCACATACATTCCATCTGTATCTCATCACAGAAGTAATGTGACTGTGCTGTGATGCTCAATAGGTCAATGGCCACTCATTTAATTTCTTTGAACTGCATGACTCATCATTAGGGCCTGGATTTTAATTACCTAAAAAACAGTGAAATATGCAAGCATTTATGACCTAAAACTTACATAAAGATGGCCTTAAAAAATAAAATATGACAATAGTAGTTTATTTAAAGCATTCTTGTTTGTTTACTTAATTTTTTATTCACCATAAAGTAATGAAAAAATTCACTTCTCAAAATATTGTAAGTATCATTCTTTCTTTCTGTAGGGTTTGTGGCTAATTTGCATGAACTTTTTGAATGTCTGATCGTTTTATTTTCTAAACACAAAGTACATTGAAAAGATCATCTACTGAAACAGTAAAACAATGTTTTTATTTCTAGATAGTATTTAAAGCATTTCACATTATTTAATATCATATGTCAATCTGCAGTATCTGCAAAGTTGCACAGGATCACAAGGTGCATTTTCAGGTTTTCCACTGTCAAAGATCTACGGTTGTCGCTGAGGATAGTTTTGTATCTGGAAAAGCTCCTCTCCACTTCACAAGACGTCACTGGAGCGTATTTGAAGGCAGCCAGGTCACTGGAGTTCAGCTTTGTTTCAGTATCTTCAAATGTTGCAGCATTCCCCGAAAGACTGTCACGAATTTTGCACAGTGTAGAATATCCAGTATTCCGTTGGAGAACACTTTGCAATTTGGTTTTCACTTTGTCAGCCACATGGCCATGAGCTCGACCCAACTCACTATGCAAATGTTGCACAATACTCAGGGCCTCACATAGCTGAGTGCCAACAGCTTCCAGTTGTTTGATGGCTTTTGATATCACTGAAAAATTGGCGTTGATGTGTGCCAAGTTTCGAGATAATGTATCTGTAAAAACTTCTTTAACAATTTTGATAGCACTTGATTCATCGCTATCAAGCTCACAGAAGATTGTCTTTATTTGGGTGTAGCTAATGCAGTAATACTCAGCAGCATTAAGCCAAGAAACCCAACGTGTAAGAACAGGTTTAGGTGGGAGGGGCGTTGAAGGTGCTTGTTCCTTGAATTTCTGCACCCGTAGCAGAGCCTTCACATTGATTTTCTTACCACAGGAAATTAATTTGTCCACGTCAGGGTAATTTGATCACACCTCTTTGGCAACTCTGTGCAAGGCAAGTGGCGTACACCATACTGGGGTAGAGAATCTGAAGCCCTTAGGTTGCTTTAGCCATATAAGAAGCACCATCTGTTACAAGCAGCAAAACATGGTCTGTTTTCACACCATCCAGCCACAGTAGCTTCAGAGAGTTGTCAAACAAAATAGCAATCGTCGAATTGTTTACTCTATCGAGAGCTTCACACGTTAGTAGGAACATATCTCCAGGGCCATCAACTTTTAGAACACCAACAACATTTGCAATATATCGCCCACTAATATCCGTAGTTTCATCTATTGACAGCCATATCTTTTGCTCAGCAATAGTAATTCATATTTTGTTGAGTACATCATTGTAGTATACAGATAAATAGTTCTTTCTCATTGTAGATTCATCTGGAACTGGATGTGTTGAGTACTTCTCCAAGAACCGTCTGAAGCGTGAATTCTTCAGCTTTTCCAATGGGATGTTGCAGGACACCACCATCTCACACAAATCCTTGCAGAATGATTGCACGGTTGACGATTGACCTGTCTGTTCAAATAACAGCATTTGCCTGCTGTTATTTTCAGCACTTCATTTCACACAGCTGCTGTGTTTAGTGGTATTACAGTGTTGTT
The DNA here is from genome assembly GCF_021461395.2 of Schistocerca americana. Classification (NCBI taxonomy): domain Eukaryota; kingdom Metazoa; phylum Arthropoda; class Insecta; order Orthoptera; family Acrididae; genus Schistocerca; species Schistocerca americana. The sequence continues at coordinate 742,662,140 of NC_060122.1, read as the reverse complement.
GCACATTAAAGTGCTTTTCTGCACTAACTTTAGCTTTACACAGTTTACAAAATAATATTTTCCCATCAGTACTAAAGAACTTCTCTCCAAATTCTCGAACATATCCTCGCAATTTCACACTGTTGGAGCACTTTGCTTTAGGCATGTTGAACAAGGCAAAGGCTGTATTCAAACTGGTTACTGGGAACACCTGTGCGACTGCGATGATTATTACGGCAGAAGCTGCCTTTGTTGGCTCCGAGAGTGTATTATCGACTCTGTGCAACAATGTTTTATGTTCGCGAAATGACTGTTGTGATACACCGATTTTCTGCTACAGTCCTGAGAAATAAAGCTGTGTACTAATTTATCTTTCATAATAGCACGTTAAATATTGTCTCATGAACAACATATTCATTTTCTTATTCAAGTGTTCCGTAAGATACGAGAAAAACGGTATATGCATTTTTGGCAAAAGTTGATGGAAATATGACCTGTTATATTAAAAGTTAGCCGGACCATGACCTATTAATAAAATCTGTTGAAATACGACTTTATATGCATAATCAAAATACAGTTTTCGACACTAAAATGCCTAGATTTGTGTATTAATTGTTCTAAAATTCACCCTATAGTTCAGAAAAAAATATGACTTCTCATTAAAATCCGGGCCCTACTGATCATGCTGTGTGTATTGCCCATTCTACGCTTCTGCTCCATGACAGGGTCCCCAGCTGCCTGTTCTCACCGTGTTATTATGCCAATCAGGTGTGATGTCTGCAAGCACATCGGCGCATGTACGTGACACAATGCCGCAAAATTATCCTGAGTTCCGGATAAGGTACACAGCTACTCCGCAATCATTCTGTATCACCCAGTACAGAGTACTGCATCCTTATCGGACAGATGCTGAAATGCAAGAATCTCATTTCTACCAAAAATATAGTGTGGTGTGCTGCTCTGCTGGTGCGGCTGTCCAGTCGCACCATTTTAACAAATTTTTCACCAATGAATGCTACTCCTGCTCGACTGTGAGTGTGCAGCGAACACCGCTTACGTCAAGTTGATCTGGCCAATCGTGGTTGCCTGTGGGAGTGCCACTTGTCCGAACTTTCCAGACGCTTTCCTGGTGCCAGCATCTAAACAGACACATTCCGTTCCTCTGTCCCACGTTCAAAAACTATGGAGTGGGGGAGTCGTGGAGGCAGGTTCCTTGCTGGCAATGTTGCCTATAACACTTTTGTAAGCCCAGGGCGACACAGTCGAGGGGGAAACGGTGTCTCCCTGCGTTATTCACTTTGGGGAGACATTCTTCTTGACTCACAGTGTTCTGCTGGAAATGCTGCATGCCTGGCAGGTGCCATCAAAGCACTGCCAGTGGAGACTGCCCTGGTGGTGCCAATACCTCCTGGGGTGCTGAAGGTAGTAAAATCTGACCTTCGGGCTAATGCGATTCTGGCTTCCCATCACTGGCACCCTGAGTATGATCCTGCACGAAACTCTATCCACAAAAATTATTTGCAGTTAACACAATGCAGTATATTCTCATAGCCCATCCCTTAGCCATCTGTTAGCACTGCGCGATGAACTGCAAATTTGTTCACACCCATGCTGCTATTTGTTATTACTGCCATAATTAATTGTACAAAAATTCAAACAGGCGATTGATGTGGGCATTGCGCTCCCAATGCATAGCCAATATAGGTTGCCCCCTTGCAAGATTAACATAAATTAAGGAAAGATGGGTGGTGAAAACCACGGACATGTTGTAGTGCTAGTTCCCACCTGCGCAATTCTGAGACCTCACCAGTCACTTTTCCTTCACCCCTCATCCTCCCACTTCAACCCTTCTGCCTCAAGAAGGAGCCACTGGTCCGAAAGCTTGCCTAATTATAATCGTCTTTTAAGTGTGTGTTCTGCCACTGCTTGGTGAGTAGGTTTTTTATCTATCCAATCGTATTCACATCTGAAACTTCTCATCAAAGTTCCACTGTCTCCTGAAAATCAGACCTTTTGTCATCAAGGAATGTTAACTTACAGGGACTATTGGAACTCTCTAAACAATCACATTAAAAAATGCAAACAGTGTGACTGGTCACACAAAATATCTTACAATGGAGATGTATGAGGTAGTTCTGCAACTAACTGGCAAATGAGTTTATAAAATAAATAAAATAAAATATATATATTGTTATTTTAAATATGTTAATTATTCTATCTGTATGATGGTGATTGTGATTGCAATTGTATTTGCTTATCTGGAACGTGGACGTTTAATTATTCATTATCAGACGCTTGACAATGGCTTTTTCGTAAAGGCAATGTTACTTGTAGTTGACCGTGAAATAAAACTGAAATAATCGGACTTCGTAATTAAATCGTTTCCAAAGACTGCTGCGGTAGGTGCGGACTCATAATCTAAACCTCAATATTACAATAATTTGCCAGCCATGCCAATACGTCGTACAGAGGTGATTGTCTACTAAACATAAAAAAGTTACACAGTTGGTTAAATCAGATATATTCAATGATTAAGCCTACAGTTCATAATCCTACTTACTTTTATAAATATAAATTCTTTACAGAATCGAGTGCCTAGTGTGGTTGCAACTCGCAGTATTCTTCTATAACATGAAATATGTCGGTGTGCCAGACAATAAAATAAAAATACGTGCTTCTCGCACCACTTCTACCAGAGCTCTCCTTTTTTAATCAAACATAAGAGTAACGTAATTGTGCTTTTGTTTTATCAGCGACACAGCGCTGCAGTTGTGTGCCATAGGCTTTATTTATTTGTCACTGATCATTTATTTAATTAGTATTTCGCGTTTCCGCGGAAACTCATGCTCGGCATGCAAATGTGCCTTTATATTGCCCCCTGAATTGCGAGGCGAAAGGACACACCTGCAGGCGAGCAATTCACCTAAAGGCACAAGAAAATCTAAGTTATCTTCAACTATTTACATGACTTACATTACACATTATATACAAAATTTGAATGACGCGGGTGCGCCGTAAAAGTTCTTATGTTGGCAGATAGAGTGCGCGCATGCGCAGAAGCGTCTGTGTAACTGCGGCACTGCCGTTATTTCGTACAGTTAGATCACGCGGCACAGTATTGCAGTTCATATTGTTCATGTGCGTGCGTTTTTCAGTCGTTGCACAAAGAAAATATTCAACCAAGATTACATATGAAGACTACATTCTATGACAGGTAACTTAGTTTTAAATTTACAATATTTGTTATAACACAATACAACTTACATTGTTGAATGTTCTTAGTTACATAGTATTGTTTTGAAATACTTCAAAGAAAAATGTCCGTATTTTTCAGGTGCGTTGACCTATACACATCATGTCGTTATTACAGTTCATATTCATCCGCTGCACAATAATTTTTTACAGGTTAGTATCGTCGTGGTAAAGTTTTTTGATCACAGTAACATCGTTGTATAACAACGTGATTAATACATAAGCGTGTCCATTTCTCATTTCCATTATAGTCGTAGTGATGCAGTTCGTTGTGACTAAAAGCATTGCTTATTACAGATCAGATGTGACCCGTCGAGTAATTGTTCCACGTGCAGTTCGTTTTTTACATTCCGTGGAAGCTTGGTTGCAGAACCTCGGACGGCACATAGCTGGCGTCGATCCTTGGACAGTCCAGGTAAGAGTGTCCGTCACATTTCGAGAACATTTCATTCCCTGAAGTTCCAACCAAAATTCTTCCACCCGTCGTGTTGTTTTCTGGACAGGCACTTTGTGTCCATTTAATCCAGTTAACATCTTGAAGTTGGGTACTGTAGTAATGTCACTAGACGATGCACGAATTATGCACTTCACATTTTCAGTTTTTTTTTGCTGAATATAGCTCACCTAAATGTTCGTAGTTATTAATCAAGGAAATCGTTCATCGCGTTTACATAGATACGCTGCATAATGAATGGCATTAACAGTTTCTTTCACATAGGTTTCCGCGTAGTTGCAGAGTTAGTAATGTTCGTTAATGTCCGTGAACAGTGGTTCACTATGCAATGTCTTTTTGGCACTCGTTTTGTTCAAATTTTTACATAGTAACAGTTACACTATACATCAGTTAAAAAAATAAGTAATTATACATACACACGTCACATATTTTCTTAGCATAAACATAATATAGTTGCACATAAACATGTTTACATCATCATTACATCGCTATAGGTTATTACATTGTGTCACATTTGATTTCATGAATTGCAGATATTTACATCCTCTTTAGCGGTTTTGCTGGGATATTATCGATGTTTTTTGTGATGTCATCTGAAATTAAGATAGGTTAGACACAACATTCATTACATCAGTAGGCAAGACCAGGCGTTTTCACTACTCAATAAATATTCAAAATAGTAAGAGAGAGAAAATGTTCGATTCCTCGCGTTTTGTGCGTGTGTGTAGAGTGTCTGTGTGGCCTTGACTACTGATAGATGCTTTTCGTGTTGAGAGATGTGCGTCTAATCTATTTCTCAAAGTAAAAGATCGCTTCACAGATGACGTCTGTCAGTTCGTCAGGTGTCACACCAAGTCAGTGGTACCTTCAGTAACAAATGTTCCGTGAAAAATTAATATGTCATCCACTGCTACGTAATCATAAATTTTACTTTAATATTCTGTCTTTCAGGTGGAGGCGCGCGCTGAAAGAAGAGTTCTTCTGTCTTCAACTGCGTCACTGGAACCGCTGAAATGAAAATTTCTATACTACTTATTATCTGTGTTGTAACAACAGAGTTTTTCGAGTTGCTTAGCAATATTTTGATGGGTATGACTTTGACATTATTCAGCATGAAATGCTCTAAGATCTCGGTGTGCGTATAGCCCAATAATTTTGTTAGTTCTAGGATGTTGTAACAGATACGCACCAGGATGCGGTATGTTAACAATTATATAAGGTCCTTCATATAGCAGACGCCACTTAGCGTTGCGTCGTTTGAGTGCTACAGATTTATGATGAGTACGAAGTAGTACAAGCATTCCTACCTCGAATTTTTGTTTTCTTTTTATTATGTTTCTGTGATGTTTGTTTCGTATTTGTGCGTGATGTGTCAATGTAGTCAATACTTCTTTTATTTTCTGTTCAGGTGTGATTTCCTTGTCTGACAACTTAGGTAATGGTTCTATCCACTGATCGTTCTGTTTGCAATTGAACATGATCTCGTTAGGTGTGTAATTCGTATCATAAATATTTAAGTTATTGTGTACGTCTTCGAAAAGACTTAGGTAGGACACTCAATTAGTATGTTTCGATGAAATATAGGTCCTCATGAAACGGTTTAATTCTCGGAAAAGTCTCTCAGTCGCGTTACATTGTGGACTAAACCTCGAAATAAATATACTTTTAATGTTATTGTCCTTCAAGAAATTTCTCCATTTGTACCCAGAGTAGTATGCTGCATTATCTGATAGAATTGCTTTAGGTTTTCCCACGTGCGTCAGGTAATCACTTGAGAATCTTCGTATTATAGCATTTGCAGTGGCGGATTTTAAAGCATAAAGTTTTACATGTTTAGAAAATATATCGTAAAAAGCTAAGATATATTTGACGCCTCCAGAGCTTGCTGGATGCGGTCCACTGATGTCAGTACACAGAATTTCCAGGGGTTTACTGGGTAAAATAGAATGTAAATCTGTTTTTGTGGATAAATTCTGAGGTTTTGATTTTTGACATATGACACATGTTTTTAGTTCCCTGTAAATTTTTCTTCTCATATTGCTAAAATAACAGTATGTGCTGAGCTTTGCCAAACACTTTTTCGTCCCATAATGACCCCAAACTAAGTGTGTGTGCCAAATTAGATTACGTTCAGACTCTTTGGGAATGCATACACACCAGTTAGTAGCATTTGGATGTCGGCGGTAAAATAACACATCATTGTGTAACTTGTAATACTTAGTCAAAGGATGATTGTGTTTTTCTACCAGTAATGTTATTATCTTATACCAGTGAGGATCAGATTTTTGTAATTCAGCCATGTTTCTGCACATATCAATATAATAATGGTGATACTGCTTGTCTTGCATTAAGAGAATCCTGTAGTCATTTATATTTTCTAAGTCACTGTTGGTATCATTCATACCTTGTGGAAGTCTAGACAAAGTGTCTGCAATGGTGTTGTCCTTACCTCTTATGTACTTAATTTCAAAAGAGTAGTTCTGAAGTGTAACTGCCCATCGTGATAGTCTAGGATGTACAAGTTTACAAGTTAACAAAAATGTCAGGGCCTGGTGATCGGTGTAAATTACCGTATGTTTTCCAAATAAATAATAATTGAATTTCTTGAATGCCCATACTATGGAAAGTGTTTCTAACTCAGTAGTGGAGTATGTACGCTCACATTCAGTTAGAGTGCGACTCGCAAACCCAATAATTCTTATCTGTTCCTCCTCTTTATTCTTTACAACTTGAACTAAGCAACAGCCCAGGCCAGTACGTGAAGCGTCACAAGTCATACAAAAATCTAAATTGAAATCTGGATGGCTCAATATGTTAGCATTCACTAAGGCATGTTTAATTGTATTAAAGTCATTCTGGCACTGTTCCGACCAGATCCAAACTTGATTCTTTCTGAGTAGATTTAGCAGATGTTTACTGTTCAAAAGTGGTTGTGGCAAAAAAACGTCTGAAAAATGAACATAGCCCAAGGAATGATTTTAACTGCTTTTTAGTTCGAGGGCTAGGAAAGTTTCTGATGGCATCTAATTTACTGGGATCCGGACGTATGCCCTGTGAATTAATGATATGTCCTAAATACTTTATCTCACTGCAACCAAATTTTGATTTTCTTAGGTTGGCTGTGACTCCAGCTTGTGCAAATTTTTCTAAAATTCTTTGAAGAGTGTCAACGTGTTCATTCCAAGATTGTGTAGCTATCAGTATATCATCTACATAGTGTGTGACTGTCTCAACTAAATCGTCGCCAAGCACGGTATCCAGGGCTGTAATGAATACCCCAGAGCTGACATTCAGTCCGAAAGGTAGAACACAAAACTGATAGGTTCGCCCCCCGAACATAAATGCAGTATATTTCCGAGAATCAGGAGGGATACCCACCTGCCAAAACGAATTAGCGAGATCTATTGTGGAAAAATATTTTGCATCTAGAAATTTCTGTAATTGCTCTTCTAAATTTTCAGGTTTTGTGTGAACCGGTAAAATTATTTCATTAATAGCTCGTCCGTCTAACACTAACCTAATGCTTCCATTTGATTTTTTGACAACAAGTAGAGGACTACAATAAGGTGAGGTGGATGGTTCAATGACCTTCCAGTCTAACATTTGTTTTAATTCTTGCCACACAGCAGGTCGTTGAGATAACGGTACGTTATATGTCTTTGGTAGAAGATCTTGTGAGGCTTAACTTCAATCTTGTACACATACGTGTTGATAACACCTAATCGTTTGGTAAAAACTTGTAAATATTTGGATAACACTTCCTGTAGTTTTATACGTTCATGTACACTGAGAGCTGTAGCTTCACTTATCTTATGATCAAGCAATGTTTTCAAGTCCATTATCTCTGTGTCAGATGAGTGTGTTTGCCTGTCTTGAATGTCATTGTCAAGTACTAACTGAACCTTGTACCCTGTACAGTGTTTGTCATGCTTTAGAGTTCTCCTGTCCAAATCAATAATAATTACACTGCCTTTATCATTTAAAATACATTTACCTTTGGAGAAGTCTATAATGCAGTCCTTCTCGCTCATAATATCTATTCCTAATATGCAATTTGTCACAAGGTTTTGTACAACCAGGAATGGCCATTGTACGGTTCCATTACCTATTTTAACGTTTACAAAAACTTGCTTCGTAACCCTACATGACTTATTACCTAGTGCAGTAGTTATTTTACAGTTTTGGGCAGGAAACTCAGGCACAGGTTCCAATTCACACATCTTTTTATAGAAATTAAAAGACAAAACGCTCACAGCTGCACCTGTATCTAGGATAATAGTAGTTGGAATCCCACCTACTACACCAGTAGTAGATGCTAAAACAATTTCATTTGTGTTTAAACGACATTGTGTACTGTCTTGTAAAAGTTCATCTGATATATTGTTATTGTGGTTGTATCTTATAAATAAAACAGGTAGTTTTTGTTTAGAATTACTCGGCATATCATTATTCTGTTGTTCAAGTGTGGTGTCCAATAACTGATTAACATTGAAGTCGCCCCCCAAGAATTCTTCAGCCACGACCTGGGGCAAAGTAGTGACTGTTTCTAGTTTGTTGGATTAGCATTTGTACTAGGTACTGACACAGATTGAGGTTGTGCATCAGGTGTCATTTCTATTATATTCACATTCGGATATTGCCTATTATGATCTCCAAACTTTTGCGGTTGTTGTTGCTGTTGCGCATTATAACTTACCTGTCGGTCGTAAGGTATGCTCCAATTTTGACGTGGTGGCTGCTGTGGTAAAGCAGAGTTTGAATGAAAGTACTGATCGTTACGAGTCCAACCTTGACGCTGTCTTCGCTCGTAGTTATTATTATTTCTATTTCTGTTTGTGTTTTTGTTATTACCTTTGTAACCGTTGTTACCGTTGTAGTTATTACCGCGGTGCCTTTTGTATGGATTGCCGCATGAAATGTTATTACTGTTGTAACTATTGTTTGTATTGGAATACGCGTGTTGATTTTGATTTCCGTACTGAGACGGCATGTGAGTTTGCTGTTTTTGTTGTACCGCGTATCCAACTGTGGGCGCGCCAGAATTGTGTTGGCAAGCCTGCATGTTTTGCATACCACTAGTGTAAACATTGTGGCTGCTGTTTTGCCGCGCGAAGCGCTGATCTTCAAGTAACATGTCAACCGAATCTAAAGCTGTTAAAAAATAATCTGAATCGTCATCCGGGATATGTAGAAGTTTTTCCTTAATGTTGAAAGGCAATTTGGCCTTCAACGCTCGGAGTATATCACGCGTTGCGACTGGTTCGTCTAAAAAATGTCCCATGTTCAAGTATTTTTCAAAATATCTGCGTAAGTTACCATTTTTACTGTTAAAAGTTTCAGGTTCTAAAATTTGTCTTCTGAGTCGCTCCTGGACGGATTGCGACCAGAATTTGTTCCGCTTGACTGTATGCCCAGACAGCTGCATCGCCTTGGATGTAACCGACAATATATGAAATCTTTTTCCGGTCACTCCAAGTGCGTGGAAATGCGTTACTAAAAGATTTAAGAAAAATCACCGGATGAATGGTTCGTTTTTCTGGGATAAAAATCTGAAATTGCCTGTGTTTCATTAAGCTTTCATCTTCCTTCGCATTGTGATATGGATTTATTCCACTGTAATTACTGGTATGTTCAGCTGGCGAGTAATTACGATAATGTTGCTGTGGTTTACCATGATAATAGCTTGTGTTTGTGTTTCCACATCGTGGTATGTGTTGTAGTCGTGGTGTGTTTTGTTCTTGTGTATTTGTCGTGTGCGGAATGTGTGTATCATACTCGAATGTATATTGGTTTCTGAACTGTACATTTTGACTGATATTTTCGTTACATTCAGACTGTAGTTGATCGGTGAATTGTCTCATGGGTGCAGTGACGGATTGTACTGCGTCACTGATCAGCTGTTTGTTATTAGTAATGTATTGCGCTACGGAGTCGTGCACAATTGTTGGTAAATTTTCACGTAAGCATCTATCAAAATGTTTGTCTTTGTTCTCAACCCAATCATGAAATTCTTTATCAATATTTTGAAAATGAGCTGTGGCATCTGATTGTAAGATGTCAGTCAGGTGTTGTTCAACATTGTCAAATTTATTCTGTACGTCAGTAATTCGTTTTTCGAGGCTGTCATGTACTGAAGGATATGTTTGAATTTGTTCAGTAAGAACTTCACACGTGACATTAAGGTTTTTTACTTGTGTCTGTAAAAGTGCTACGTCACTTGTAGTCTTTTCTTGTCTCGTATTGAGCTGGGAAAATTTAATACTGAGTTCGGTCATCTGTTTGGTCAGTGTGGCGTCTATAAGTTCCACACGTTTACACAAAGTGTCATTACCTATCTTGATTGCTATGAGATCAGATTTGATTTCGTCATTTTGTGTTTTTAACTGTTCATTTTGTGTCTCTAATTGTGCCTTTAAGGTTGCCATGTTTTCGGCGTTCTGTTTCCTTATGGTTGCCATATTTTCTGCGTTTTGTTTCACTAGCATTTGTAAGATGTCGGCAATGTTTACCGTTTGCAAGGTCTCTGCCCCCGCCGCGTCATTAGACGTGACGTCATGCATTAACATGGGCTCTGATTGAGATTTTGAAATTTTTGTAGTGGACGGCCTATTGTCAAAATTTTCGTCAACACTTGCGTCAGTGTTTGATGAATCGTCACTACCGGTTGCTGTCGTAAAGTCATTTTCTAACACTGGTCTCACGTCCGAGTCGGATTGCGCCTGAATAGTACGTCCTTGCTGTTCCATTTTTGCGTATTGTTTTCTAGTTATTACCATGCCACACGTGATATATGTTTCAAGAAAATTTATGACACTGATTTTAAAATAAAATGTAGTTGAGCATGAATCGCTCGTAGCAACAATGGCTGTCTGTTAATTTAAAAATATAAACTGAATTTGAGATTATTGATAATGGCTGCTGGCCATGTTACATGATATCGTACAGAAGTCGGCCATATTGTACACTCGTGTATTGGTATTGTTGCATACGTTATTGTTTAGGGAAAAGTACTGAGAATGAAATTTATCACTGAAAAGACAACACAATGCTGGTTATGGCAAGCTGATGTTACAAAAGCTCTCTTGCGAGGCTATAAAGAATGCACTTTTCAAAATTTCAGAAGACAAAGATTATTTAGGATAACCAGGTATTATTGCATTAAATATAGAAAATACGGAATATGAAAAATATGGAAAAGAAGCTCTACACATTATATCTTGGGACAAGTACATAAAATAATGAAACTGCAAAAACCATAGATTGGACATGAACAAAACTGCATCAGCACTGGCTTAATTAAACAACAATGGATAGCTTTAAAGAATATGAGGTGAGAACTACTCAGTTTTCTGATTTCTCTGAGTAAAAAAGGGAAACACAGTGTAAGTGTTATAAAAGGAAAAACAACAGTTGGCATTTTTCACCTCTCAACTGCAGTAAAGCACAAAAATTCGAGCTGACATAAAAAAAGGAGAAAGAAAGACAGAAAAAAATTACATACCAATATTCCTTTCTGTCAACATCAGTCTGAAGGTACATTGCAGCTGAGGCTTGAAGCATGCAATTTACTTTATTCGCATGTCAGGTTTCTCAACATATTGGACAGATTTATCAATGGTGAGTTAATAGTAGCAGCAGCTCAGAAATTCGTTGGGACATATAATAATGACTCAGATTACGAACTAGGAAAAGAACTGATTTAGTTCAAGGTTCTTTTCCAAGAGTTCCAAAAAGATGACCAATAAAATGAACCTAATATTGAGATTGCTCTACAACCTGAGAAAAGTGTTAAGTGACTGCAGATGAGTAAGAAAAACAATCCCATAATATTCAAAAACAGCATTAGTAGTGTACTGCTCGACACTGTCATGTCGATAAAATATCTAGGCAGAACTTTGTAAAGAAATATGAAATGGAATGAGCATTTGAGGATGGTATTTGGGAAGGCGAATGATTGACTTCAGTTTATTGAGAGAATTTTAGGGAAGTGTGGCTCAAATATAAAGAAGACCACGTACAAACACTAGCATGACCAGTTCTTGAGTATTGCTTGAGTGTGTGGGATTCTCAACAGGTCAGATTAAAGGAAAACATCAAAGCAATTCATAGCTGTGCTGCTACGAGTACTATTACGATGATTTTTAAACTCAAATGGGAATACCTGGATGGAAGTAGTAGTTTCTTTTTTCACAAAATGCTATTCAGAAAATTTAGGGAAGCAGCATTTGAAGCTGACTGCAGAACAACTCTACAGTTCCCAATGAATGTGTCACATAAGCAAGCAGTTGTTTTCCCCTCACTTTATTTGCAAATGGAACAGGAAAGCAAATGACTATGAATGGTACGCGATACCTTCTACAACACACCATATGGTGGCTTGCCAAGTATGTATGTAGATGCAGAATGTATCTGTCACTTATGGTCACAAACAGGTATGCACAAAGGACATTTTCAACACTGAAGTCGATCAAAATTGGCATTGAAACTACCATGTTACAAGAAAGAATCAACATTCTGGCTTTGCTCAGTATTGAAAGAGATATTTTGGACAACTTAGTTATGGAGGTATTAAAAGTAACTTCATTAGATGAAGTTCACACACAAACAAATTAGCCAGTAAGATCATTTGACACTTTGATTTTAAGACTGATTTTGTTTGGGAAGAGCTGTATTTGAATTAAATTTAAATAAAATTTTCTTGGTTGCTACCTTACTATATATGAATGCGTGGTCTCTCTTCTTTTGCACATATCTGAAAACACAGACACCGCACTTTCATATAATTGATTCACCTTGATGTGCAACGAATCCACATTTCTTCAGTGCAGATGCACAATTACGTCTGACATACTGCAGGTATCTCAGTGTAGCGAGCATGGAGAACATGGACAAGGATTGTGGATAGTTGACACTAGGTGCGGGTCAGTCAAGAGGCGTGCAGAGATAGTCCATGCAGTTGTGATAAACAGTGTCCGGGTGGTGCAGTGGTTAATGCAATTGCTTAGTAAGCAGGAGATCCTAGGTCTGAATCCTGGTCTGGCACACATTTTCACTCATCACCACCGATTCTGCACAGAGTCCTGATGCAGCTGACATCAATAGTCCCTTCTCTTTCCTTTCCTTTCTCTCCCTCCACCTTCAATTTACATATATCTTCCTTTTCTTATCTTTCATTTGCTTAAAAAACACATTTACTTATAGTTACAATTTGTTATTTTTAAAATTGAATACTGATATTTGCACGGACAAGGATTGATATTTCTCTCTCTCAAATGTAGTTGTCCATAATGATGAAACAATGGACAATCTGGGATGGAATGTAACAATATAATAAAAACGATAGGCCCTAGTTGCTACTCACCATATAGTGGAGATGCGGACTGTCGGAAAGTTAACTTTCAGTCAACAAGGCCTTTTTCAAAAATAGACAACACACACACACACACACACACACACACACACACACACACACACACACAAAAGAAACTCACGAACACCTGATCACAGTCTCTGGAAGCTGGAGTCAGTAAGGCATGAGTGTATGTCGTCTATTTCTGACAAAGGCCCTGTTGGCCAAAAGCTAACTTTTTGACATCCTTTTTGTTGTGCCTTTCTGCGACTCAGCGTCCCTGCTATTTGTTGAGTAGCCACTATCCTTCTCATTACATTGTCCATAATGATGTTAAATAAATCATGTTCAATACCTCAATGCAGTATAAAAATTCTTTTCATTTTCTTAATCTCATCAGTGTATTAAATCATAAAATGTACAGTAAAATTTTATACACTTCAGTTGTAAACCTTAAATGCTGTTATAGGCTTTTAATTCAAAAATTTCTCCCAGATACAGTTTTTAGCAGGTTAGTGCTCACAAAATTTCTGCTGGTAGGGCTCACACCACAGGTTCAGCCAAGGATTCTATAGACCCTAAGTATGTCCCTCTGCAGTTCAGTAACACCAACTCCACTGTTGGGCTTTATATCAAGTATTTCCAACTACAGCTAAATCATACAGTTTTTAGCAGGTTAGTGCTCACAAAATTTCTGCTGGTAGGGCTCACACCACAGGTTCAGCCAAGGATTCTATAGACCCTAAGTATGTCCCTCTGCAGTTCAGTAACTCAAACTCCACTGTTAGGCTTTATATCAAGTATTTCCAACTACAGCTAAATCATGCCGAGCACAGTCATGAGAAAATAGTTTTCACTCCCCTGATCCCATTTAGGTACTCTTGAGTCATCCTACTGTTGGTTTTTCTGTCCAGCAGCAGTTAGCTTGCCACTCCATTCATAGTTATGAATACTTTGTTGAATTTGTTCTTTGAATGTGTGGGATCTCTGCTGAAACTCTTGCTTCCAAGGTCCTCACTGTTCACTTTCAATGAGGTTGCTCCATTATGTCTTGAGTCTCAGCAAAGGCTCTCATCAGCTCATCTTCTGCTTGTATGATCTCTTCAGTAAAAGGATTTTCTGGTAAGAGATCTTGGTATTTCTCCAGCAGACATTTTGTGGTCTCAGACAGTGTTTTGACATATTCTGACCTATAACCTCGTGGGACCCATATCCTTGAAATTTGCTTGGTTAGGGCAATGAGTTTTCATATTCTTTGGGTGTTGACAGTATCCTCAATACTGCTATGTCCAGTTCTCACTGAGGTGTTTCTAGTTGATAGATGTACACTAAATTAAACACTGTACACAAAACACCTTGGGTCTGAATGGATAGTTAATTGAAATGGAACTAATAAACAGGAAAACCAATAAAGAAGTAACACTCATTGGGTTGACATAAGGGTATTTTATATATTTTCACTCCCTGTTGTCTTATAGTGATAATACTGTGTAAGGCAGATAACTATATATCTAACAGCAGAAAGTCCACGACAGATTAATGACACTATTATGAAAAGGACAGATTGCTACTCATCATATAGCGGAGAAGCTGAGTCACAGACAGGCACAACAAAAAGAGTACTAAACATGTAAGCGTTTGCCCAGATCTTCTTCTGAAATAGTCAAAACACACACACACACACACACACATTCGCAGCTCACCACTTTCTCTTGCTGGCCGTGGCAGCCAGACACAGTGGCCACGTGTGTGTGTGTGTGTGTGTGTGTGTGTGTGTGTGAGAGAGAGAGGTGCATTCAGCCTGAATGTGTGTAGGTGCATGTTGTCCATTTCATAAGAAGGCCTTTTGGCTGAAAGCTTACATGTTTAGTAGTCTTTTTGTTGTGCCTGTCTGTGATTCAACGTCTCCGCTATATGGTGAGTAGCAATCTGTCCTTTTCATAATAATGTAACTACACATCTCATAAACGTTTTTTTAAGGATCTTAGAATTCTTACACTCACTTTTCATTACCTTTACTCCTTAATACTTTTTGTTGCTGACAATAAAAATCAGTTTCAGTTGCACAATCACAAAACACGAAACAAAAATTATTTTTTATTTCAACTTTACCTCCTTGGTTGGGGTTCAAACTGAAGTTTCGTACTAAGGTGCAAATGTATTCATTTCACAATCAATATGAAAGTGGAAATCAGAACCAATTCAACAGAGAATTTAAGGCATACACCATAAGCTTTTCCATTGTTACAAATATAACTATTTCCATTGGAAATACCAAAGCACTCAAGTAAATATCAACAGTAGCCTATTAATAAAACTGAGGAAGCAACAGTTATTTTCAAATTAGTGGCTTGCTAGTATATAGAAGGGGCGTTCAAAAAGAAATGAGCTGGAGGTGTAATTACAGAAACCAGTGCCTGTACGTTAGAAGTATTGGCCCTGGCTGTTGAGACACTTGTCCCACTGTGACACAAGGAGGTGAATGGCTGTCTCATAAAATTACTGGGGTTGTGATGTTAACCAGTTCCGCACGTATAGCTAGATGTTGTCATCCACACGAGTGCAGAAAAGATTATGCTGATGTTCTTCTTTGACCAAGATGGCCCCCTTCTGATTCACTTCCTGCAGCATGGCACAACAGCAAATGCCCAGTGTTACTCGCAAACCTTGACCACCCTTCGCCAAGCAATCAAATCAAAACTACCACGCAATCTCACCCATGGAGTCATTCTGCAAAGCCTCATACAGCCAACACAGAACTCCTGCAAAAATTCAAATGGGAGGTTCTTGGTCACCCTCCACACAGTCTGGACCTCTCTCCCAGTGATTATGCCATTTTTGGTAACCTTAAAAAGGCTCTGAGGGGCAAACAATTCACCTCAGATGACTATGTCCAGCTATACATGCAGAACTGGTTAACATCGCAGCCCCGGGAATTTTATGAGATAGCCATTCACTGCCTTGTGTCACAGTGGGACAAGTGTCTCAACAGCCAGGGTCAATACTTCTAACACAGGTACTGGTTTCTGTAATTATGTCTCCAGCTCGTTTCTTTTTTAATACCCCTTATATTTAGTTGGTATAATCTCAAATAGTATTAAGCATTTAGTGATTGTTAATACAATGTACAAATTATGTTTCTATGATTTGACTGCCTTTTGTCAATATATACCTTGACTCGTTCAATGTCCCTGAAGGTTTTCCACCTTGATGGGAACTGTGGTACATGATGGATGACAGAATAAATACGTAAATTGTTCTCTTCCTTGGTAGTAAGTTGTTGCTTTGAGTTATATATTACTTATGACAAAATCTTAGGAGAATTCTGGCAGACACACTTTAATTCAAACTACAAATAATTTTTATTAAATACTTTCTGACTGCATAAACTTTGGCTTTGCTTGATGAGTTGCTGTAGAATATTATCCAGAATGTGATAAAATAAAAGTTTCTTTTAAAAAAAATTATGTTATCTAGGTCTGACATCTGCAATAAGTTCCAAACTGAAATCATCATGAAGCTGTAATCCTGAGAATGTAACACTATCAGTCTCTTCTGTCTGCATATCTTCATCTTTTGTTCAAATGCTGAGCGGAAACATATTGCAGTTTCTGAGCTTCCGGCTTTTTTCTTAGTTTAATGACAATGAGTTGGCTAGAAACCATTTTAATGTTGCAGAAAATCCATTAACAGCTATTTCTAAAGCAAACTGAATGCATGCATGAATTGTGTACTTTCCCTACTCTGTGTAAAGTATCATGGGACCATCTTGACATTTGTCTTAATTGGCTTAGAAAATTCAAGGAAAATGGAGATGGATGGATGAGTATTTGAACCCCACTCCTCCTGAGTCCCATGTTTTAAGCCCAGCAGAAATCCTTCTGTGTATGCTTTGATGTCATAATCACTAGTAGCCCACTGTAAAATTTATGAGGCCTGAATGTTTGCAAGGCAGCCATGTATGCATCAGTGCTGCATAAAATGTCAATTATAATACTGATAATATTAAAAAAATCTATTCACCTAGCAGAGCAGATTTTTTTCTATCCAGTTACATTATATTGTCAAAAACTGATTATTTTCATTGTCATAATATAGACAAGGCTGCTAGGTATGTGTTCTCTTCTCATGGTTTTCAGTGATTTCAATCCAACAGGCCACAAGTAGTCACTGAGTAATGCCCTCAAAAGAAAAAAAGGGGGGGACACAGAACTTGTATCATATCTGCATCTACCAACAAGACAATATAGTACTCAAAAGCTAGTTGTCAATTTGCAATAGGTAAGGCCACCAATCATCAGAAAGGTTGTAATCCATGAGCAACCTCTAACATTCCCCTTCCCTTGACCTATGAAAACTCAATCATACTGCAGGGACGATAAAAATTTAAAGCAATGACATTAATGGACTTGCACTGGTAAAAATGCAATGTACAGAGTTTATCAGCTTAAAGATAAACTATCTCCACCTCAAAAGAGGTCACTGTAACACATCCAAAATGTCTTATTTTTGTACTTTATAAACATATCAACATTTTTATATAATATGGTCCATCAAATTTCCTTGTATGTTCAGTATATTTTAATTCGGTTTCCATGCACACAGCTAACAGATACCGTATTTACTCGAATCTAAGCCGCACCTGAAAAATGAGACTCGAAATCAAGAAAAAAAAATTTTCCCGAATCTAAGCCGCACCTGAAATTTGAGACTCGAAATTCAAGGGAAGAGAAAAGTCTTTGGCCGCACATCCAAATCGAAAAATGTTGGTCCACTGTAATATGAGACACAATTTAGGTCGAATGAATGATGATACAGCTACAGTAGTTTTTCGAGTCTTAAGCTTAACAGTTAAGCTTTACCAGGTAGCCATTGCTATGCGTCAGACGCTCTGTCTGTATTTATACGGGTACCCTCCCTTTTTCACCTGCTTCGTCTGGTTTCAATAGATTGCTTATTTTTCTGTGATCTGATTAGTGCCGTTCTCTTTGTTATAGGTGTTTACGTCACACTAGCTGAAAATGCAGTACTGTACCGCGTCGTGCATTGTTTGTCGCATCCTGATAATGTGTGTTTACACGACTTGTCGCCGCTCGCGGCATGGCTTGCTTTTGTGCGCACTGCCGCCACTTACAATTTAAAAGAAAAAAGAAAAAAGACAGGAATCGTCCCATTAGCGAAACAATAGCAAGAGACTGCTATTTTGTTGTTACTTACACTGCTGCTTTCTTTGATAATGATCAACAAGAACCAAATAATAGACTGCGTATGATAGAAGATGTTCTGAACGAGAGTTTAGCGAAAATTTTTCTCCGTTTGAAAATCTTTGCAGACGCCTCTTTAGTACATTACATTCTGCACAGAAATTAGAGTCATCTTAGATTTAAAAATCTAGTCAGTTGCCGTGCTTCATTTCTGACTGTATCACTATTATGCATAAGAATAATACGAATATAAACATGACAGGATATGTATATTCTTCCGCATTTGCTGTTGTCTCACTCTAGTTTCGTAGTTTATTAGGCAGACAGGATTTAAATGAGATAGCAACAAACACGAAAGAATACATGGCAAAATGTTTATATTCGTATATTTCTTATGGTGAAGAGAATACTGCATGTGATTCGCAATTCATAAAAGTTCCTATCAGCAACCATCTCTTCTCACAGGTAGGAAAAAATTCAGAGTGTAAGAGTTGGCCATATTGGCAAACACCCAAAACAGTCTTGCCAGTCAGATTATCGTAGTACACTGAAATGCTGCTACATTCGAAGATGAACAATATGGAATTTGTATTTACTTCGTTGGATAATGTACGAAAATGCCGTGGTCGAAACTCGGGGCGGAGAAAAAAGCTCGTCTTCCACCTTTTTTTCTAATTTATTTACTGACGCAGGGGTTTTGGCGGCAGTATTTATCTTTGTGCCTGCAAAGCATGCCTGTGTAGCGCTACATATATTTGACGGCAGAAGTTAGTTGTGGCAGCACCTACCAACATTTTTCAGAACTTCCGCTTACTTTGTACTCGATTCTAAGCTGCAGGCGGATTTTTGGATTACAAAAACAGGAAAAAAAAGTGCGGCTTAGAATCGAGTAAATACGGTATGCCATTTCTTCCCATGCAATGGGAACACAGTTGGAACAAATGGAGGAGCATATTTTATTCTCACCTTCAAATGCTGAAGATCAGATATACAAATGTTACATTCATACAGCTTGATATGGAATACTGTGGAGGAGTACCACTTTTCTACCTCTACATAACCCATTTTACAGTCAGCACTATAAAGGAAAATGGGCCATTAACTCTTGTTACTGTGCATTAGTAGATGCAATGTATGATGAGATAAAAGAAATTATTCAGGTAGTGAAAGGAGACGAAAATTTAATAGTTATGGGTGACTGGAATTCGAGAGTAGGAAAAGGGAGAGAAGGAAACATGTAGGTGAATATGGATTGGGGGTAAGAAATGAAAGAGGAAGCCATCTGGTAGAATTTTGCACAGAGCATAACTTAATCATAGCTAACACTTGGTTCAAGAATTATGAAAGAAGGTTGTATACATGGAAGAAGCCTGGAGGTACTAGAAGGTATCAGACAGATTATATAATGGTAAGACAGAGATGTGGGAACCAGGTTTTAAATTGTAAGACATTTCCAGGGGCAGATGTGGACTCTGACCACACTCTATTGGTTATGAACTGTAGATTAAAACTGATGAAACTGCAAAAAAGTGCGAATTCAATGAGATGGGACCTGGATAAACTGACTAAACCAGAGGTTGTACAGAGTTTCAGGGAGAGCATAAGGGAACAATTGTCACGAATGGGGGAAAGAATACAGTAGAAGAAGAATGGGTAGCTCTGAGGGATAAAGTAGTGAAGGCAGCAGAAGATCAAGTAGGTAAAAAGGCGAGGGCTAGTAGAAATCCTTGTGTAACAGAAGAAATATTGAATTTCATTGATGAAAGAAGAAAATAAAAAAATGCAATAAATGAAGCAGGCAAAAAGGAATACAAACGTCTCAAAAATGAGATCGACAGGAAGTGCAAAATGGCTAAGCAGCCATGGCTAGAGGACAAATGTAAGGATGTAGAGGCTTATCTCACTAGGGGTGGTAGATACTGTCTACAGGAAAATTAAAGAGACCTTTGGAGAAAAGAGAACCACTTGTATGAATATCAAGAGCTCAGACGGAAACCCAATTCTAAGCAAAGAAGGGAAAGTACAAAGGTGGAAGGAGTATATAAAGGGTCTATACAAGGGCGATGTACTTGAGGACAATATTATGGAAATGGAAGAGGATGTAGATGAAGATGAAATGGGAGATACGATACTGTGTGAAGAGTTTGACAGAGCACTGAAAGACCTGAGTCGAAACAAGGCCCCGGGAGTAGACAACATTTCATTAGAACTACTGACCGCCTTGGGAGAGCCATTCCTGACAAAACTCTACCATCTAGTGAGCAAGATGTATTAGACAGGCGAAATATCCTCAGACTTCCAAGAAGAATATAATAATTCCAATCCCAAAGAAAGCAGGTGTTGACAGATGTGAAAATTTTCGAACTATCAGTTTAATAAGTCACGGCTGCAAAATACTAACGCGAATTCTTTACAGACGAATGGACAAACTGGTAGAAGATGACCTCGGGGCAGATCAGTTTGGATTCCGTAGAAATATTGGAACACGTGAGGCATTACTGACTAAGACTTATCTTAGAAGAAAGATTAAGGAAAGGCAAACCTACGTTTCTAGCATTTGTAGATTTAGAGAAAGCTTTTGACAATGTTGACTGGAATTCTCTCTTTCAAATTCAAAGGTGGTAGGGGTAAAATACAGGGATCAAAGGCTATTTACAAACAGAAACCAGATGGCAGTTATAAGAGTCGAGGGGCATGAAAGGGAAGCAGCGGTTGGGAAGGGAGTGAGACAGGGTTGTAGCCTGTCCCCGATGTTATTCAATCTATATATTGAGAAAGCAGTGAAAATTTCGGATTAGGTATTAAAATCCATGGAGAAGAAATAAAAACTTTGAGGTTCGCCGATGACATTGTAATTCTGTCAGAGACAGCAAAGGACTTGGAAGAGCAGTTGAACGGAATGGACAGTGTCTTGAAAGGAGGATATAATATGAACATCAACAAAAGCAAAACAAGGATAATGTAATGTAGTCAAATTAAGTCGGGTGATGCTGAGGGAATTATATTAGGAAATGAGACACTTAAAGTAGTAAATGAGTTTTGCTATTTGGGGAGCAAAATAACTGTGATGGTCAAAGTATAGAGGATATCAAATGTAGGCTGGCAATGGCAAGGAAAGCATTTCTGAAGAAGAGAAATTTGTTAACATCGAGTGTAGATTTGAGTGTCAGGAAGTTGTTTCTGAAAGTATTTGTATGGAGCGTAGCCATGTATCGTGGTGAAACGTGGAGAATAAATAGTTTAGACAAGAAGAGAATAGAAGCTTTCGAAATGTGGTGCTACAGAAGAATGCTGAAGATTAGATGGGTAGATCACATGACTAATGAGGACGTATTGAATAGAATTGGGGAGAAGAGGAGCTTGTGGCACAACTTGACAAGAAGAAGGGATCGGTTGGTAGGACATGTTCTGAGGCATCAAGGGATCACAAATTTAGCATTGGAGGGCAGCGTGGAGGGTAAAAATTGTAGAAGGAGACCAAGAGATGAATACACTAAGCAGATTCAGAAGGATGTAGGCTGCAGTAAGTACTGGGAGATGAAGAAGCTTGCACAGGATAGAGTAGCATGGAGAGCAGCATCAAACCAGTCTCAGGACTGAAGACCACAACAACAACAGTAGATGCACTGTCAATTTCTGAGCAAGGTTTCGTGAGGATGTTTCTTGACATCAAGCTGATGATCATGGCCATACACAATAAAGGTAGACTAATCACTGAACACAGTCTTCATTAACAACTGTTCACTGAGAAATTCCACAGCAAACTCCCTTGCTTATTTATTGGTATCATTAATTTTATGCAGCTACTAAAATTTACATTCCAACAAAACAAGAAACACTTTTTCATAATTTTGTTAACTGTGGCCTTCTGAATCACTGCTCTTGGGGCTCTCTCATACAGCTTCAACAGATGTTAACAGATTTTGCGAAATGATTCTACCTAGATCAAACAATTTTTCTTCATTTTGGGTGTTTGCTCAAAGCCGAACCCGTTCCCAAAACAAAGCTACTTGAAAACAAACATAGGCAAAAAGTAATCTTTAACCTCAAGATGAATATTTCAACACACGTATCATGAACTTTTCTCTGCACCAGACATAACATAACTAAAAGAGGTGTGCAGAAGTTGTTTGAGCTATGATGCTTGAGCGTTATGTCTACTACACAACCTGGAGTCATTATACACCCTCTACTAACATGTGGGAGAGGTTACTTTAAATACAGTTTTAGTGGTTAATGATGTGCAGCCTGCTCAGTGTTTTTATTGTGGCGCAGACAGTCTCTCAGTTAACTGAAAGCATTTGCCCAAAGCGCATGCTACAGTGTGTAAGAGAGAACTTAAAATGAAATATCCTATTGATACTAAGTATCACATAAGAGACTATACTAGCGAACTTTGGGACGACACCTCATAAATATTATGAAATCAAAATACATACACATAAAATGGTGTTGGATGACTTACTACCACACTTCTATTTCAGAATGATGAAATTTTAAGACTGCTTAAAAGGATTAGTATTGTTTTCTATACAGACAATAAGTAAGACATTATAAGTAAGTGTAGCTGCACCTAATTCAGGATAATCATCATATTGCGTTTTGTTACTATATATTTATTGTTCCATTAGCCTTTAAAATACTAATGATCAGTTGTGCTCATAAAAAAATCCACCTAGCCACTCATTATACAGTTTCAGAAAACTTCCGAAAAACTTGATCAGTGACCAATACACCAATCCTCCTGAATATTAGTTTAGTATCTTGATGCAACACCATGGCAGTTGAGTACTGTAGTACAGTTTATGGTAAGAAAACACTATTAATTTTTATTTTTGTGTTGTATAGATAAACAGACACAAAAACTGTACAGTTTAACCAGAAACCCACTGGTTTTATTAACAATAGACATTATATGCATGAAAAATGTAAAAAAGGAATAAAGAACTATATACACCAAGATACCACAATTGTAAATTCCAAGATGATGTACAGTTTTTCTATATAATTATACGAACATGTGTATAATAAAATAAACTGAAAAAAAAATGTATACGGGACAGTTTCTGTTTTTTCAATGTCATCAATAAAGGCACAACAAAAGTTTCATAAATTAACTTGCTATTTCAAATGGGCTAGAATTCTGCAAATCAAGACATGCTGCACAAATATTGAACTGGTGGTCACAGGTTTCTATTATATCACATTACAAAGAAAGGATATTTAACAAATCAGGATTATGGCGGAGGCAATCCAAGTGTTTTTCTGACTATTCTCTCTGCTATCCTGTTGAATTCTTCACGATCTTCCCGCCACATCTTCGCAGCATCAACGTTTGCACCACTCTCATCATTTGGCTCTGTGTAAAAGAGAAATGGCAACACTTATCACCATGTTTTGCACTTTTAAAACAGAGGTTACAGTAATGAAGTCAAAATATTTAACAAACTGGTAAATCTAAATGGTGCAGCAATAGATTTATTAAAATAAAATAAAACCATACGCTTTTACAGTGTCAGTGGCTCATTATAAGTTTTATTATATAAAAATGAAGCTGTTGTCAATCCTAAGCATGGCTGTACTGGAAACACAGGCACTTCTCTTCCTCCAACCTGAGAACTGGCTCATCTAGCCAGTGCCTTGTACACAATTCCTTAACCCATTCACATAATGTGACGAGGATATACTGTCATGCTGCCACTTGATGGCTCTTTCATGCACTTCTTGTACATATGCTTTCAGTTATCACAGCTTGCATACGCACAGCTTTCGATGTAGTGTGATCATATGTCCATAGGTGGTCCATGCATGTGCTTTAGTAGATGCAAATATGTATCTATAGCATTTGCTATCGCCAGATTGGAAATGGCTTCTAGACAGTACAATTTTTGTGAAGGAACTATGATTTAGACAGTAGTTTCAAATTTAGTCACATTTCAGACAATGACTGTGGAAGTTTACAATAAAGATTGTGGTTCTAGTGATGGAAAGAGCGATAAAAGTGAGATTATATTGTGCACTGTCAACAGACAACCCAGAAAAAGAAAATGGCCTCAGAAACTGCAGAACAGACATTGTTGCTCAAGGAACAAGCAAAGAACTAGGTAATTTTTCCAATGAATATCCCAGCAACTGAAAAGAATGTACTAGAGTAGAGGAAAACATAGTGAAACACACTAACAGGGCAAAAAATAACTCCCCCCCCCAACCTCTCTTGAAATCTCATAACTCAAAACATCATTATAACCAACACTGATAGTAAATGTAGCATTTCTAAAAGATGCGTACCTAATTTCAATGCAAAATACCTAATAATGGATTTTTCACAATTTCTGAAATGTACCCCTGCAGTTTTGTGTGAGCCTCAATTTAAATCTGACTCTTACGATCCTGGCACCACATTTAAATCTTAAGAAAATGGGTTCAATTGTACTGTACTTCAAAATCAAAAATTTCTAACATACCAGTATCAAACCCTTGATAAATGTTTCTATGAGTTATGTGTAGTGTACTTGTAGAGATGATCATGCGTCTGATGCAGATATATTAGACTTCTTTATTGTGTAGCTCAGGTAGTTACTTTTTACCAAAAGATTTCATTTAATTAACAATAGTGAATACTCAAACCTGAAGTTGAACAATTTAAGTTATTGAAACAAGTCATTAAATATTGAGATACAAAGGAATAACTGACAATGATTGTGAGTGGGCACTGATTTAAAGCAATGGGGGAAGTTGAAAATATGTGCTGCACTGGGATTCGAACCATAGTCTTCTGCTTATTAGGCAGATGTTCTGACCACTATGCCATTCGGACACAGCGGTCACTGCAACTGCATGTCAGATCCAAATTCTCAACGTACCTACCCACTACACACCACATTATCCTCATTACTTGCTGCATTTTGCTGATTCTCGTAGGAGCTGAGCCGGGTGTGCATCTATACCGAAGAGATCAATGGCCGTCCTCATCTTAATTTTTATATGTTTGTTTTTTCGAACATCCCATGTATATAATTAAGGTGAGGATGGCCAATGATCTCTTCAGTGCAGATGTACAATTGGTGAAACACTGCGAGCAATGTGGATAATGTGCAAGGGGCACTACATTAGTATTGTGGGGTAAGTTGAGAATTTGAGCCTGACCGGGGGAGATGCGGGCCTAGGTTAGTCCATGCAGTTGCAATGACCACTGTGTCTGGTTAGCTTAGTTGTCACAGCATCTGCTTAGTAAACAGGAGACCCAGATTTGAATCTACATCTACATCTACATCCATACTCCGCAAGCCACCTGACAGTGTGTGGCGGAGGGTACTTTGAGTACCTCTATCGGTTCTCCCTTCTATTCCAGTCTCGTATTGCTCGTGGAAAGAAAGATTGTCGGTATGCCTCTGTGTGGGCCCTAATCTTTCAGATTTTATCCTCATGGTCTCTTCGTGAGATATACATAGGAAGGAGCAATATACTGCTTGACTCCTCGGTGAATGTATGTTCTCAAAACTTCAACAAAAGCCCGCATCGAGCTACTGAGCGTCTCTCCTGCAAAGTCTTCCACTGGAGTTTATCTATCATCTCCATAATGCTTTCGCAATTACTAAATGATCCTGTAACCAAGCGCGCTGCTCTCCGTTGGATCTTCATTATCTCTTCTATCAACCCTATCTGGTATGGATCCCACACTGGTGAGCAATATTCAAGCAGTGCGTGAACAAGTGTACTGTAACCTACTTCCTTTGTTCTCGGATTGCATTTCCTCAGGATTCTTCCAATGAATCTCAGTCTGGCAGCTGCTTTACCGACGATACCGGTCTGGTATCAATTTTCCCCACTGAGTTAAGACAATGCCCACTCGTAGCCAATGTCTGTAATTCCTTTGTGTCTCAATTCATAGTGGTTGCCAGATCAAAATGTTGTTCTTTCACACATATCTGAAAGAACAGACTCCACACATATCATTAATCACTTGTGCCACTTTTCGGAAAATTATGAACAGTTAGTCTTCTGTCCCAGTGGTCTCTAAGATTATGAAAAACCACTAACATCTGAAGGATTAGCACTCAATAACTGCATACAGCTGAGAAAAAATGCTATGTTAGACAGTCTTAGGTTTTTACTGGAACCGGGAATGATAGGTGTAAAATTTATGTTAACAATTTGCAACGAATGTGCTATAACTTAGTCATAAAAGGTGGAATTTGATAAGTTAACATTCATACAAAGTACATCGAAATCAGTTTTACATCATATATGGCACACAATCTTGTCATATTGTCACGAATCAGAAATCAGCGTAAAACAAGTCTCACAATACAATATTATTAAAAACACTTGTCCAGAAAACTGTTAAAACAGATAAAATTTAACTTTTTCGATGTTATTTTCAGTGAGCCTACATCTCTGATCACTAAGTAAATATGGACATTGTTTTCAACATAGACCCCCCCATGAACCATGGACCTTGCCGTTGGTGGGGAGGCTTGCGTGCCTCAGCGATACAGATAGCCGTACTGTAGGTGCAACCACAATGGAGGGGTATCTGTTGAGAGGCCAGACAAACGTGTGGTTCCTGAAAAGGGGCAGCAGCCTTTTCAGTAGTTGCAAGGGCAACAGTCTGGATGATTGACTGATTTGGCCTTGTAACACTAACCAAAACGGTCTTGCTGTAGTGGTACTGCGAACGGCTGAAAGCAAGGGGAAACTACGGCCGTAATTTTTCCCGAGGGCATGCAGCTTTACTGTATGGTTAAATGATGATGGTGTCCTCTTGGGTAAAATATTCCGGAGGTAAAATAGTCTCCCATTCGGATCTCCGGGTGGGGACTACTCAAGAGGATGTCGTTATCAGGAGAAAGAAAACTGGTCTTCTATGGATCGGAGTGTGGAATGTCAGATCCCTTAATCGGGCAGGTAGGTTAGAAAATTTAAAAAGGGAAATGGATAGGTTAAAGTTAGATATAGTAGGAATTAGTGAAGTTCAGTGGAAGGAGGAACAAGACTTCTGGTCATATGACTACAGGGTTATAAACACAAAATCAAATAGGGGTAATGCAGGAGTAGGTTTAATAATGAATAGGAAAATAGGAATGCGGGTAAGCTACTACAAACAGCACAGTCAACACATTATTGTGGGCAAGATAAATACAAAGCCCACGCCTACTACAGTAGTACAAGTTTATATGCCAACTAGCTCTGCAGATGACGAAGAAATTGAAGAAATGTATGATGAAATAAAAGAAATTATTCAGATTGTGAAGGGAGACGAAAATTTAATAGTCGTGGGTGACTGGAATTCGGCAGTAGGAAAAGGGAGAGAAGGAATCCTAGTAGGTGAATATGGATTGGGGGTAAGAAATGAAAGAGGAAGCCGCCTGGTAGAATTTTGCACAGAGCAGAACTTAATCATAGCTAACACCTGGTTCAAGAATCATGAAAGAAAGTTGTATACATGGAAGAATCCTGGAGATACTAACAGGTTTCAGATAGATTATATAATGGTAAGACAGAGATTTAGGAACCAGGTTTTAAATTGTAAGACATTTCCAGGGGCAAATGTGGATTCTGACCACAATCTATTGGTTATGACCTGTAGATTGAAACTGAAGAAACTGCAAAAAAGTGGGAATTTAAGGAGATGGGACCTGGATAAACTGAAAGAACCAGAGGTTGTACAGAGTTTCAGGGAGAGCATAAGGGAACAATTGACACGAATGGGGGAAAGAAATACAGCAGAAGAAGAATAGGTAGCTTTGAGGGATGAAGTACTGAAGGCAGCAGAGGATCAAGTAGGTAAAAAGACGAGGGCTAGTAGAAATCCTTGGGTGACAGAAGAAATACTGAATTTAATTGATGAAAGGAGAAAATATAAAAATGCAGTAAATGAAGCAGGCCAAAAGGAATACAAACGTCTAAAAAATGAGATCGACAGGAAGTGCAAAATGGCTAAGCAGCCATGGCTAGAGGACAAATGTAAGGATGTAGATGCTTATCTCACTAGGGGTAAGATAGATACTGCCTACAGGAAAATTAGACAGACCTTCAGAGAAAAGAGAACCACTTGTATGAATATCAAAAGCTCAGATGGAAACCCAGTTCTAAGCGAAGAAGGGAAAGCAGAAAGGTGAAAGGAGTATATAGAGGGCCTATACAAGGGCGATGTACTTGAGGACAATATTATGGAAATGGAAGAGGATGTAGATGAAGATGAAATGGGAGATACGATACTGTGTGAAGAGTCTGACAGAGCACTGAAAGACCTGAGTCGAAGCAAGGCCCCGGGAGTAGACAACATTCCAATAGAACTACTGACAGCCTTAGGAGAGCCAGTCCTGACGAAACTCTACCATCTGGTGACCAAGATGTATGAAACAGGCGAAATACCCTCAGACTTCAAGAAGAATATAATAATTCCAATCCCAAAGAAAGCAGGTGTTGACAGATGTGAAAATTACCAAACTATCAGTTTAATAAGTCACTGCTGCAAAATACTAATGCGGATTCTTTACAGACGAATGGAAAAACTAGTAGAAGCCGACCTTGGGGAAGATCAGTTTGGATTCCGTAGAAATGTTGGGACACATGAGGCAATACTGACCCTACGACTTATCTTAGAGGCTAGATTAAGGAAACGCAAACCAATGTTTCTAGCATTTGTAGACTTAGAGAAAGCTTTTGACAATGTTGACTGGAATACGCTCTTTCAAATTCTGAAGGTGGCAGGGGTAAAATACAGGGAGCGAAAGGCTATTTACAATTTGTACAGAAACCAGATGGCAGTTATAAGAGTCGAGGGGTATGAAAGGGAAGCAGTGGTTGGGAAGGGAGTGAGACAGGGTTGTAGTCTCTCCCCGATGTTATTCAATCTGTATATTGAGCAAGCAGTAGGGATACAGAAGAAAAATTCGGAGTAGATATTA
Organism: Schistocerca americana; assembly: GCF_021461395.2. Taxonomy (NCBI): domain Eukaryota; kingdom Metazoa; phylum Arthropoda; class Insecta; order Orthoptera; family Acrididae; genus Schistocerca; species Schistocerca americana. Next base: position 742,632,989 of record NC_060122.1, on the reverse strand, counting down.
AAATCTATGGAGAAGAAATAAAAACTTTGAGGTTCGCCGATGACATTGTAATTCTGTCAGAGACAGCAAAGGACTTGGAAGAGCAGTTGAACGGAGTGGATAGTGTCTTGAAAGGAGGGTATAAGGTGAACATCAACAAAAGCAAAACGAGGATAATGGAATGTAGTCGAATTAAGTCAGGTGATGCTGCGGGAATTAGATTAGGAAATGAGACACTTAAAGTAGTAAAGGAATTTTGCTATTTGGGGAGCAAAATAACTGATCATGGTCGAAGTAGAGAGGATATAAAATGTAGACTGGCAATGGCAAGGAAAGCATTTCTGAAGAAGAAAAATTTGTTAACATCGAGTATTGATTTAAGTGTCAGGAAGTCATTTCTGAAAGTATTTGTATGGAGTGTAGCCATGTGTGGAAGTGAAACATGGACGATAAATAGTTTGGACAAGAAGAGAATAGAAGCTTTTGAAATGAGGTGCTACAGAAAAATGCTGAAGATTAGATGGGTAGATCACATAACTAATGAGGAAGTATTGAATAGGATTGGGGAGAAGAGAAGTTTGTGGCACAACTTGACTAGAAGAAGGGATCAGTTGGTAGGACATGTGTTGAGGCATCAAGGGATCACCAATTTAGTATTGGAGGGCAGCGCGGAGGATAAAAATTGTAGAGGGAGACCAAGAGATGAATATACTAAGCAGATTCAGAAGGATGTAGGTTGCAGAAGGTACTGGGAGATGAAGAAGCTTGCACAGGATAGAGTAGCATGGAGAGTTGCATCAAACCAGTCTCAAGACTGAAGACCACAACAACAACAACATTCTACATTGAAAAGGATCATTTATCATCAACAGATACAATTGGTGCATATTTTGTTTGCAGTCAATAACTGAAATCCCTGTTTGTTGCAAAATATCCTGCGTAAGGGTTTATGGTATGCTCTGTTCTACTGCCTTCTTTGCAGAACCCTCAAGTGCTTCCTGTACATCCATCAAAACAGCACATGCTCTTTCTGAGGAAACTGCTCCTCCACTTTCGTAAAGGCCGTTAGGCTAATAGTTCAATGCAGACGAAATCCTCTTGGTTCCCTGGCCTTTATACTAATGTTAATTGTTTTTTATTTCTTTAGGAATAAAGTGTGGCAAAAGAAGTATTAAATAAGTGGAAAAAGGTGCTGAAATTAAGAAATGGTGCAAAAATGAGCTTGCGTTGAGAAAAGGTGCACAGAATTAGGGATGTGCATTTAATGTTTACCTTGCAAGAAAGACTAACTTAGGCATTTAAATACAGAAGTGCAGCACCTAAAAATTCCTAGCACTAGTTATTACTCAATACACCAATCCAGGAACAAAATAACATTCTCCATGGCTCTGATATTACATTACATTTCCCTCCATACCAAAACACCTGGAAACCAGTGACCCTTGGAATGTGCCTCTATGTCCACAAATAAATTTATTGTAAAGAAGTTCATATAATTCCACAGGACATCATCATTTATTACAAACTGAAGTTATGTTTGATTATTTTTGTTGTGACCTGTGTGTCTGAGGAATGGTTTGATGCAGCTCTCCACACTAGCTTATCCTCCAAATAACTACTGCATCCAAAATCTCTACTCCCTCCAATTCCAAATGGACAATTTCTTCTTTCTCAGAATGTGTCCTATCAACAAATCACTTCTTTTAATCAAGTTATGCCACAAATTTCTTTCCTCTATAATTGTATTCAGTACCACTTCATTGCTTATGTGATCTATCCATCTAACCTTCAGCATTCTTCTGTAGCACCACATTTCAAACACTTGTATTGTCTCCTTGTCTGAATTCCTTATCACCCATGTTTCATTTCCATACAAGGCTACACTCCAGACAAATACCTCGAGACAAGACTTCCTAACACTTAAATTTACATTAGGTGTTATCCCAAATACCTATTTTTCATAAACACTTTTCTTGCCATTGCCACTCTACATTTTATATCCTCTCTACTTCAGTCACCATCAGTTACCAAATAGCAAGACTACTTTTTGTGTCTCATTTCCTAACCTAATCTTCTCAGTATCCAGCGATTTAACTTGGCTATATTTAGTTATCTTGTTGTTGGTTTCTTGTGTACATTTTATAAGCTGTTTGTTTAAGACACAATCCATTTCATTCAACTGCTCTTCCAAGTCCTTTGCCATCTCTGAGAGAATTACAATTTCATCATAAAAACTCAAAGTATTTATTCTCTTCCCACAACTGGTTTCCTTTTCTGCTTGATCAATGTAAAGCTTGAATAATATGGAGGATAGGCTACTACATTGCCTCACTCCCCTTCTTAACTGCTGCTACCCTTTCACGTCTTAAAGTCTCATAAGTGCAGTCTGGTTTTTGTACAAGTTGTAATTAACATTGTGCTTCCTCTGTTTTATCCCTGCTACCTTCAGAAGGTTGAAGAGTATAGTCCAGTCAATACTGTCAAAACTTTTCTCTAAATCTACAAATGCTATAAATGTTGATTTGCTGTTCTTCAGCCTATCTTCTAAGATAAGATGTAAGATCAGTGTTGTCTCACATTTTCCTATATTTTTATGGAACCCAAATTGATCTTCCATGAGGTCCGTTCCTACCAGTTTTTCCATTCTTCTGTAAATAATTTATGTCAATATTTTGCAATCATGAGTTTTTAAACTGATGGTTCCATAGTATTCACAACTGTCAGCACCCACTTTCTTTGGAACTAGAGTTTCTTCTTGAAGTCTGAAGGTACTTCTCTTGTCTCATATACCTTGCATGCCAGGTGGAATATTTTTGTCAATGCTGCCTCTCCCGTGGATCTAAATAATTCTAAGGGAATGTTGTCTACTCCGAGGGCCTTGTTTTCACTTAAATCTTTCAATGCTCTGTTTAAATTTTTTCACAGTTTCTTATCTCGTACCTTTCCTTCACCTACCTCCTCTTCTCTTTCTGTGTTGTCTTCAATTTTTTTTTTTTTTTACCCAATACAGAGCCTCTATATATTCCTTCCAATTTTTAGTTCTCACTTCTTTGCTTAGTTCTGGTATGAAACTGGGGGTGTCCACATTCATACAGCGACTTCTATTGTCTCCAAAGAACCTGTTAATTTTCCTACAGGCAACATAAATCTTTCCCATGTTTCTTCATGCTTGAATTTGTTCTCTAGCCATTTTTGCTTATCTGCTTTGCATTCCCAGTCAATCTCATTTTTTAGATGTCTGCATTCCCTTTCATTTGCTACATTTTTATATTTTCTCCTACCATCAAATAATTTCAACATCTCCTGTGTTATCCACAGAATCCTATTGGGTTCAGCCTTTTTACCCATGTGATTTTTCCTGCCTTCACTATTTCATCTCTAAATGCCGCCCATTCGTCGCTTTCCTGTTTCAGTTGGGCGTTGCCTAAAGCTCCCTAAGAAACTCTCAGAAACCTTCGATTCTTTGAGTTTATACATGTCCCGTATTCTTAAATTCCTATATTTTTTGCAATTTCTGCAGTTTTAATCTGCAGTTCATAATGAGTAAATTATGGCCTGTGCCCACATATGCCCACAGAAACACCTTATAATTTAAAATATGGTTTCACAGCACCACATAATGAAGCTGGGACCTCCCACATATACATCCTTTCACGATTCTTAAACTAATAGTTAGCAATGTTTGACCTATACTCAGTACAAAATTCGATGGCAGTTTTCCCCTTAATTCCTTTCTCCCAAATCCATGTTCTCGTACTATTTTTCCTTCTCTCCATTTCCTACTAATGAATTCATCACACACCACAATTAAAATTACATCTCCCTTAATCATATGAATAATTTCCCTTATCTTATCTGTAGTGCCACAGTTCCACCTCTGCCAGCAGAAGAACCCCATGATTGACTTAGCAGGAGATATCATGGCAGAATGACACAAGAAACCACAGTAGAGGGGTTGGTTAGACGTTTCTGCTCAATGCGCTATACGCACATTATACTGAAGCCACAGGAACAGCTCCTGCAAAGTGAAACTGCTACACCAATATGACAAATAGGGCTGGCAAATTGTTGACACAAAGAAAAGGGAGTGACGTTATGATTACCCACTGGCCCTTACTTTTGCCTCAGTTCTGCTGTGACAGGAAAGAGAAGTGCTACAGTTTCAGAAACAATTATGGACAAAGTTCGCATAAATACTATTCATTTTAGAGAGGCACAGTCAGTCACTGCCAGCAGCGAGCTATGAGGGGAAGTCTATGGCAGTATATATATATCCAGAAATGGATCAACAAGTTGCAACTGCCAGACGCTGTCTCCACTAGCTGCCGAACTGCTGCCCGTGCAAAGTCTGAATGCTTCTGACTTGGTGCCTTTCAGTTAACAGGCCACCTACTTGGGGGGATTTGCAGTTCATGCCTGGGCCCACTAGCTGCCACTGCCTACATGAGAGCTAACTTTGTTGCTGCCCGTCATCGCCTGTGCAGGCACAGGTCACTGCTGTCAGCCACCATCACCCACACTGGATTCCACAGTTTGAATCTGCAGGTTCTGGTGCATTCGTGCTGATTTATGTATTTGTATCAGTCATAACGGCTCTGGCTATCATAAGCCCCCATACTTCGAGATCTAAGTCAGAGAAACATGGCTGTAGTGCCGACTACGTCACCTCGCCCAGCTGCTGCCTTCTGCACCGGACATGGCATTGGTGGATGTGTTGGCATTTACACTTGGTTGCTGGCATCTGCAAGGCTAGGTTTCTAGACGGATGAGTAATTGCTACAGATGACCAATTTGCACTTGATGGGGGAAACAAAGACATACATTACGTATCACAAAGACTTCAAAAATGCCCTTAATTCTTACTTAGAGAAGATCTGGTGCTACTGCCAATGCCAGATGCTGTCTCCACTAGCTGTGAGGTTGCCAACCACCCAGTCTGCTTCAGTAACCACACAGTCAGTGTGGTGGATGCTAAGCAAATGGACCCCGATTCAATGCCCAGTCAGGTCGAAGATTTTCCTCCGCTTGGGGACTGGGTGCTTTGTTGTTCTTATGTTCATACCATCTTAGCTGACATGCTATTAACATGGCTGAATGGGCGTGGCACACAAGCCAATACAAAAACTTCCAATCACTGTAGGCATCCTAACTTGGAGGTCCATAGTCCATGACTGGGCCATCTAGCCACCTAACAACCATTGCCTGTGTGTGCAACCTCTGTTGCTGCCAGTCTTCACCTGTGTAGGCACACATCACTCCTGTGAGCTGCCACCATCTGTGCTGACGTCGGTAGTTTGATACTGCACTGAGCTATGTATTCTCACCAGTTGCTGAGGCTGCTTGCTCCAGCTGCTGCTTGCCACCCTGCTTCTTGGTCTTAATCAGTGCTACACTGCCGACCAAGTCACCTTGTGTGACTGCTACCTGTTGCACAGATGCCACTGTCCACTGGCTATGATATGGCAGCACACTGATCCAAGCACGCTTCACTGACCGAATCTGGGCAACGCCTTGGGTGTGTTGACTAGTGCTGAGCACCAGCACAATCAATGAGTTTTGGCATGGAATAAAAGAGTATATGTAAGTGCTGTTTTTATGATGGGACACTGGGAATCCATGTGGTACCCAACCACTACACCACTGCAACCACACCCAATGTGATGACCTGGAGACTTTCCTGACCACTAGCAGCCCAGCTCCACAACCTACAGTAGAGGCCATTCACTCCTGATCTCTACACATCATACATTCTTCCAATGTCATCTGCAGAGCTAGTTGGTGTATCAGTTTGTACTACTTTGATTGGTGTTGGCTTAGTGTCCGTCTTGACTATGATAATGTATTCATTAAGCTGCACACAGTATTCCCACAGGAAAAAATGAAGCATATGAGTAAATATGTGTCCATTCATACAGACAAGAATCAGATATATGTGTTAATATCTGACTGTGTATTATTAAATCACAGATAAAAATGAGACATGTGTGCATATCTCTTGATTTCCACACCCACACTGCTATTTTCTTAGTCATTATAGGCCTGACCAGAAGTCCTGTTCTTCCTGTCACCTCACTTCACTAACTCCCATTATATTAACTCCCACATATCCGTCAACCTACCAACACAATGTATACTCCAACATGAGTAAAATAATTTTTCCTTAGTTTCGCAAGTCATGTTTGAATCACTTCATTATGCTTCTTCTAGACACATAAGCAATGATTTCAAACATTTCTCAGTCAGTTTCATTAATAATATTTATCTCTGTCATAATCACTATATTTTGAAGTGGAGAATGGTAGGAACTGCCTTACAGCGACATAAACTGAGGATCATGAATTGGTAATGGAAATCTATGGTTGTGACCGCTGTCTAGTCCACTATCTGACAATGAGCAGGGCTTGTGTAGATATTTTAGTATCTGCAGAAGGCACGACAACACTGCTATTCAATGCGGTCAGCACAGTACTTTTGGTCGATGGAGAATCGGCCATGACCGCGTAACAGAAACCCGCAAATCGGACTAACTAGCCCTGCGAATTGAACCATGGGAAGTGCAGTGCCCATACCCCATGAGATAGCTGCACAACAATACCTCAGCATGCAGCTGGCATGAGTGGCTAAGTACACGACAACTCTCGACATGAATGCTAGGCCAGGACCGCCACTGTCTAACCCTGCAGGAGCACTGGCCTCCTCCACTTACTGCTGCTTAATAATAAACACTGATGTCAGCGGGTCTGCCCATATGATGTGACTCGTGCAACCTGCAAGGCAGGTTCCTAAACTACTCCACTGTTGTGCCCATGCCAGTTCGCTTGCCTCAATTTGGACGTCCGCTGGTGGGGTTGCTAAAGATATGGTCACAAATGTATACCAATTTAACTATTTTGTTTTAAGTTATGTATTGAACAAACATTGCAGGCCATTAGCCAGCTCAAAACTTTGCATTGCAATATTGTACTGATCTAGAACTTAGTGATATACTCTTTGTGGGACATCCACAACTATTGTTAATTAATTTCTTTTTCATATGAATAAATCCATTCTAGATGTACTTGAAAAATCTTTATTTGGATAAAACTGTACACATGCCTGGGTTTCAGGATGTAAATCTCATCTTCAGGCACTACAAAAAACAAGAAAAACTAAGAGGAATTCTTTATAAAATTAATTAACATTAAAAGAGCCTATACAAATGCGAACATCAGGTTATACCTCGACTGCATATGAGAAAGTCTTATCAGTCAAGTAAAAAATCCAGCAAAATTATCAACTAGGATGTGAGATCCCATGTGGGTGAGGCACAAAAAGGTTCTAAGAGTCAACCAGTACCACACCGGGCAATGAGGCTTAACTGAAAAAACATGAATGTAACAGCGAATAAGCACACACTGCTAGCCTAATGTAATCTATGGACCAACTGCAAACAACCAGATGTGTGGCATGGACTTAATAAATTAGAAAAGAAGACATAAAAGGTGTAGAACGCCAATTTGTGAACCTCAAACGTAGCTTACCATGTAAGTGCCCAGCCTGATGCATATTGTGGAAGCCCATCAAGACCGGTCACCACACTACCGCATGAACCACAATGAGACTTCTCTATGTACACATATACATCAGAGAGTGGCCACAACCAGAACTAATACCGAGGGTGGGAGAGATCATTGTTCAATCACAGCTAACACAGCTGCACCACCTTGTTTCCTTCCAAATGCCATCCACTACAAATAATGCTAAATCCAGCTTGCTTATGTATGGTATTAGCTACGATAGGCCTAGTACAGAGTAAACAATAAAAGCAAGACATGCAATGTATAACACAACTGTCAAGAATTAAAAATAATAAAAAGGTCAAATGAAATTGTCAAGAAATGAAATTAATAAAACCGTAGTAAAAAGTACAAAATTAATAAAACCACAGCATAAAATATAAAAGGATTTTTTACACGACTGGTATGACTCTTGTAAGCAATCAAGGTATATTATCATGTTCACATTTGCATGGGACTTTTAAATGTAAATTAATTTTATGAAGAATCCCTCTAGTTTTCCTTGTTTCCTGTAGCATCTGAAGAAAGGATTTCCATCCTGAAACACAAGTCATGTGTAAAATTTTATCCAAATAAAGGATTTGTAAAGTATGAAGAATTTTGTACATACAAAAATTAAGGTTCAAAACTGAAGATCATTCTCCAGTTACAATTGGTTGTAGGTTTTATTTATAATTGCAATCTCATTGTAAATTCTGTGCAAGAAGGAACTGGAGTCCCTTTTTACAAAATTATTTCAATGAGCAGGATCATGCTGCATTTCTTCCTTTCAATCATTGAATGAAATAAGTGGCTGCAGGATGGAGAGTCAACTAAACAACTCAACCGAGTAAATACAAGTTCTGGACATGATGGGATACCCATATGCATTTATGTTTGGAGTATGCAAAATAATTTGCTCATCTTCTAGCACCAATCTAACATAGGTAGGTGGAGGAATGAAGCATTCCTCTTGATTGCAATAATACATATATCATTTGAGTTTCCAAGAAGATTCATCAAACAAAAGAACAAAACTACAGGCCTATATTTTTTATGTCAGTCTGCTGTAAAATATTACAACAAATTTTTTGCTCATGTTGTTTGGAGACCAAAAGTCTCCTATGCATGAATCAATTTGGATTCCAAAAAGCACAATCATGTAAAATCAAGCTCACTCCTTTCATCCCCAAGACCCAGAAGGCAGCAGATTCTGACACCAGGGTTGATTATATGTTCCTTGACTTCCAGGAGGCATTTATACAGTTAGAAATCGTTGTCTAATGAACAACATGCGGGCATACGGGATAGCAGACCAATTACATGACTGGATTAAAGAGTTCCTAGCAATCTGAATACAACGGGTCATTGTTACCAGAGAAAAATCAACAGACATAAAAGTAAGCATAGTGAGGCTGTTTCCCGGATGATGCTGTTGTATATAGAGAAGTCACAACACTAGAAGATTTTTGTGAAATGCAGGAAGACCTAAAGAAGAATGACGCATGGTGCAGGTACTGACAGATGACTCTCAATACAAACAAATGTAATGTATTACACATAAATAGGCAGAAAAAACATTCTTGTGTAATTACACCATTGCCAATCAATCACTAGAAGCAGTAACATCCATGCCTTATTCTCTATATACACAAATTAGGACAGGATGAGCAGCAATCTGCAGCCTTTTGCTGATGATGCTGTGGTGTATGGGACGGTGTCTCTAACGAGTGACTGTAGGAGGATACAAGATGACTTACACAAAATTTTTACTTGGTGTTCTGAATGGCAGCTAGCTCGGTATGTAGAAAAATATAATGTAAAATCAAACAATGGAAACTCCAGGTACGAATATCAGCAACATAGGAAAAGATAGGTTGCTACTTATGGTAAAGATGACATGATAAGTTGCAGACAGGCACAATTAAAAGACACTTACACACAAGCTTTCAGCCATAGCCTTTGTCAGAAGCACACATGACCACCTATTCTGCCATGTCATTCCAATTTCCTTTACACCATTCCTGCCACAATGGAGTCGTCTCCATCTTTCTGCATCAGTTCAGGAAAGTATCCCTTTTCATGGCTAAAACCCAGACCCACATTCTATTTCTTAAATGCTGCCTAAACCATGGAATCCCCCCAAATGACCTAACCATAAAAATTCCTTTCTCTGGATCCCATCCCTACTTTCACAATGACCTTCACCTTTTCAGATTCCGCCAGTCCCTTGATGTCATAAACCTAGTATTGCAAAGACAGGTCTCCAGGGCACAAGCATCCCAGAAACATCTCTACTCCCTCTGCAAGATACTGATATTGTGCAATCCCTGTTTCAAACATCACATTTCTGAAACTGAATTCCTTGCCCTCCAGCACCTGCTGACATTCTACTACTGCCTCAGGGCACCACTATCCAAGACTTAACTTACACACATTGTTCCTCCGCATCCACCACTCATAGAATCTAAACCCTGTCTAGGTGACCTTTTCAACTTGTCACATCCCCCAAAACTCCTTACTAACACGCCACCAAACCAGAGCCAAAACATTGCCGTAACACTGTTGTTAACCTTTCCACCAAATCCCTCAGCTCCATAGAAGTTTTTGTCCTAGCCAAAGGCCTCACCGTTAGCCCCACACCCAAATTTAATTATGCTGGAACTGTCAGAGGCCTACCGTTGTCCTCCCAGTTCCTGCTTGGAAACATCTCTTTGCCGCCAATCCCTCCAACCAAAGCTAACATTGAACCCTGCCTCTCCCATTTCATACCATCATCTAACTGTGATCTTCTCCCCCTCCAAACCCCCCCCCCCCCCTCCAACCTCCCCCTCGCATGGAACCACCCACTGATCAGATTCTAGGAATTGCTGACCTCTAACGGCCTCACTGTCCTTCCTCAGAACACAAACCTTTCAGCAGAAAAAAGAGAAGTCATACATAATGTCAAAACAAATCATGTCCTAATCATTCTACTTCCAGACAAAAGGTTTCACCATTGTTGTCACAAATCACAGTGACTATCTGGCAGAAGGCCTCCACCAATTTTCTGACTACTACACACACAAACTCTGCCCAAGTGATCCCATTCCAGAAGTCAAATACAAGCTCTAATCCCTGCTTAAAGCCTTAAGCCCTTCCTAGGTTTTCTCCCTTGAATCCATTTCCCTCCTCACCCCTATGACTCCCGGCACACCAACCTTCTAAATGCTTGCCAAAGTCCGCAAACCTGACAACACTGGATGCCGCAGGGTGGCTGGTTATTGTGCCCCCACTGAAAGAATATCGGCCCTCATTGACCAACACCTCCCATAATCCAGCCTCCCACGTCAAAGACACCAACCACTTATCTGGTACTGCGCGCTGCAGGTTTCGAATCTGCGCCAGATGGCATGGACGTCGAAGACCCCTAAAGGTTCCGCACCTTCACGCCATAAGCCATGGCAGCGCGTGCCTCATGGCCCATGTTTAATGTGAGGGCGCCACGGTGGAACACACAGTCTCAGCGGCAAATAGCAGCACCCCTGATCGAATATTTAAGTGCCTGCCTCTCGCTCCAATAGTCAGTCTCGTTGCATGTGTCTATCGACATCTTGCCTCAGACAGCGTATTTACATTACTTTGTTCCTTGTATGAGTGGACGTGGTTGATTCGTGTGGTTTTCTTGTGACTCTGTTGTTTCTTGCCTGTTGTTTGTTAGGTCTCGCTCGGTTGTCCTTCGTTCTTGTGTCCGTCCTCTCCCATTTGTGTTGTTGTTCACGAACCGCTCCGAAGGTCCCGCTGCGCTTTCCCTCACGGCAACCCTGCGACCTAAACGGTCACGGATACAACAACTTACACCATCGACTATCCACCATCCTCACCCAACTTACACCATCGACTATCCACCATCCTCACCCCTTTACCTCCTGGATTCCTCTTTGTCACTGTTGACATCACTTTCCTATACAACAATACCTCATACACCTTACCACCTTTATCATAACCCACAACTACTTCTCCTTTGAAGGGAAGGTATACAAACAAATATTTGGCACAGCAATGAGCACCCTCTTACACCATCCTGTTTATGGGCCAACTAGAGACCTTCCTAGCCTCTCAAAATGCCAAAATCCTACTCTGGTTTACGTTCACTGATGATATCTTCATGATCTCGACTCTGGACCAAGACATCCTATCTTCGTTCCTCCATAATGTCAACACCTCTCCCACCCGCTTCAACTGATCCTCCTCAACACAGTGTGCCACCTTCCAAGACATTGAGCTCCTCCTCTCTGGTGGCTCCATTTGCACCTCTGTCCACATTAAACCCACCTACCATGAACTGTACCTGCATTTCGACAGCTGTTATCCCTTTCACACCAAAAGTCCATCCCATACAGACTGGCCATGTGGGGATGGCACATCTGCAGTGACAAGAACTCCCTTGCCCACTATGCTGAGGGTTTCACCAAGGCCTTCACAGACAGGTAATATCTCCCAGACCTAGTCTGTAAACAGATGTCCTGTGCCATTTCCTCTCACACCCCAAATCCTCCCACCAACCCCAACAACCAGCCACAAAGGAGTGCCCCCTTCGTCATCCAATTACCACCCTGGACTGGAACAACTGAACCACATCCTCTGCCAGGGCTTTGATTACCTACCATTATGCCCTGAAATGAGAGACATCCTATCCGACATTCTTCCTACCCTTCCTTAAGTATTATTCTGTTGCCCACCTAGCCTCCACAACATCCTAGCCCATCCCTATGCCATCACTAATCCTAACCCCTTGCCACAAGGATCAAATCCCTGTGGAACACCCAGGTGTGAGACATGCCCAATACATCCACCCAGAACTTCCTATTCCAGTTCTGTCACAGGTTTATCCCACATCACCAAGAACTGGACCATCTGTGAAAGCAGTCATGTTATTGACTAGCTCTGCCACAATCATTGCACAACTTTTATATTGGTTTGACCACCAACCAGCTGTCCACCAGGATGAACGGCCACCGTCCAACTGTGACAAAGAGCAAAGTAGCTGAGCATAACATGCTTGATTTCAATGGCTGCTTCACTACCAGAGCCATTCGGATCCTCCACTCTACCACTAGCTTTTCTGAACTTGAACTGTGCAGATGGGAGTTAATCTTACAACACATTCTCCGCTCCTGTAATTATCCTGCCTCAACCTACAGTAACATACTGTACCAAAAATTTCCACCCAACAGTTTCCACACCTCTGTCTCCCCATACTCATCTCACACCCTCTTTGTTTCCTGTCCTCTCCCAAAGCACCCCCCCCCCCCCCCCCCCCAATCTTTCCCTGCTCCTCTCCTTCTTCCCCCACCTCCCCACCCCATAACCTCCTGACACTGTCATGTTGACATTATAGTCCCTGTACACTCCACCAGACAGTTGTTCTCTCTCTCCCCCCCCCCCCCCCCCTCCCATATGCTGCTGTCTCTTCCCCTTCCCCACCCCCTCCAGATTGCTGCTTACTTCCCACCCCACTTGATAGTTGGATTCTGGCCTGAGCTGACAGAGTTGGCAGTCGTGTGTGCATGAGGTGTGTTTGCTTGTGTGAATGAATGATGTGCGTTTCTCTTTTTCTGATGAAGGCTGTGGCCAAAAGCTTGTGTGTGTGTTAACATCTTTCGATTGTGCCTGTCTGCAACTTAAATGTGTCATCTTTAGGGCATGTAGCACTCTTCCTTTCCCTACATTTAAAACATAAGACAATGCATATTAGTAGGAAAAACAATACTGCAATATCTTAGTACAGCATTAGTAGTGTGCTGCTTGACACAGTCACATCAATTAAATACCTAGGTGTAATGTGGCAAACCGATATGAAATGGAATGAGCATGAAGGGAAGGTGAATGGTTGACTTTGGTTTATTGGAGAATTTTAGGGAAATCTGATTCATCTGTAAAGGGGACCATGTATAGAATGCTAATGGAACACATTTTTCAGTACAGCTCAAGTGTTTGGAATCCCCACCAGGTCAGATTAAAGGAAGACATCAAAGAGATTCAGGGGCGGATTGCTAGGTTTGTTACTGGTAGGTTTCATCAACACTTATGAAGGAGATGCTTCGTGAACTCAAATGGGAATCCCAGGAGAGAAGATGTTCTATTTGTGGAATACCACTAAGAAAATTTAGGGGACTGGCATTTGAAGCAGACAGCAGAACAATTCTCCTGCCACTAACGTATATTTTGCTTAAGGACCATTAAGATAAAATAACAGAAATTAGGGATCACACACAGGAATACAAACAGTCATTTGTCCCAAAATCTAGTTACAAGTAGAACAGGAAAGGTAATGACTAGTAATGGTAAAAGATATTCACCACCAAGCACCATACAGTGGCTTGCAGAACATGCATGTACATGTAGATTAAGTAACGGGGACTGTGCTTACGGAGAAATTTAATATGGAATGCCCACATAAAACCAGTCACAGGAAAGGCACATGAAATATTCTTTATCAAATTGACCACCACAGCTGACAAATTTTAATGATTAATGAAAACCACCTTAGCTATATAGTTACACATTTATTGTACTACATCCGACTTCATTCTCATTTTCAGAACAGTGTCAGATTGCCTGCAATTAAACAAAACAGGAAATTGTGCTAAAGTTACAGCTTTCTAGTGGATAAAAGAAAGAACTCACATTGACAACAGTCTCGTGCTAAATCCTTACAAAGTTGTGCTAAAGTCATGGTCTTGTTGTCATATGTAATGCGGAAAAAATTCTCTTGACCATGTGGCGCAAGCATGGCGAGCAGACATAGCAAGCTGTGTACAGTAAACTGTTCAGACAGGGCCACTCCATGACAGAGGTAAACATGTAAACACAGTATGTGGCTTCTGTCAAATGAGAGAGTTGATTATGCAATTGAAATCATTACAAGCAATAACAAAACCTCAACTACAGAACTGGAACTGACAATTCCATAATAAAGAGTAAAAAAAAAAAAGAAAAATAATAATACAAAAAATACAATACCATTAAACAAAACAATTGCAAAATAGATATGAACAAAGGTTAAAATCACAATTTCACACAACAAGAATGAAACAGGTGACAGTGCTTGCACCAATAGTCATTTGAAACATACGACAGTAACTGAATAATTATAAAATACATTTGTGAAGTAATTACAATTAACATAGCATTAAGTGTCAAAGGAACACACAGTAACCAAATACTAAACGTGTACACAGATTTTTCAGAATCACCCACTGATAGTCAACAGTACCTGACATTTGTATCAAATGAAAATTATTTACACTATTATATCATCCGTCATTATTAGCTGTAAATACCACAAATATAACCAACAAGAAAACACAATACTGCACAGTATTGCCTGTTAACTCACCTGCCAACATACTAACAACTGAAAGGAGGATTTTCTCTACACTCTGTACTGGGCTCCATCGTTCGGCACTTGACTCGTAGCCCATAGGATCATCCCCAGGAGCATGTAGAATAGAGATACACACACGGCCATCTGCATAAACTACACAGAGAATGTTTACACAATTATCTTCTTATTGTCAGCCTAATAAATGCACATTTTGGCCTGGAAACAAGATACTGGATGTAGCAGAGGTATTTAAGGCATAGTTTTTTTTCTTTTTTAAAAATTTTAAAACAAATCAAATGCTTATAAATGCAAACAATGGATGACTATCTTGATAATCTGAGGAGAATGTGAAACAAAATTTGTTCAAGTTTTTTAAGGATTCTAATCTTACTGGGTACGCCACCATTACTTACATAATACTTACTGTTTGGATGGAACATTTCACAAGTAAACTGCATTTTTGGGGGGCTCAGTGGGTAGTCAGGAGGAAATACAAGCTTTGCTGGAAATACACCTCCTTCAAAACATGTTCCTTCTGGTCCACTATGAACAGAGAGGAAATAAGAAAACTGTACTATAAAAGCTGATTAACTTCCATTTACTTTGAGATGGCTAAATCACCCACACAAAAATTTTAATGTATGAATGTGTGACACATAGTATCAATCATCATAACTGTACAATACAATAAAAAACTTTATTAACGATAATATATAGGGAAGCGCTATATAACATAATTTGTTCCTCATAGAAGCAATCTAGTTTCTACATTTCTACTAAAAAAGTGAAGCTGCTTACCATGGTTCTCACATACACTAATCCACTATGGTAGAGCATATAAAAGGCTAATAATTATGAATATAGTTACGACTAACAAAAGCTGAAGAGCAGTTACTAGTGTCATCACTAAAAAATTCTGATGAAAATGGTTATATGTTCAACTTTAAAACATAAAATAAAATATGAAGATGGCACCTGTCCTTTTGGACATGTCCGAAAGAACAGATACCATTGGTGATCTTGCAGTTCTCTAAGAATGAAATTACAATGAATCCAGACCATTAGCTGCTTACATGTATTGATAAATATCAACGAGGACAGTTGAAAATGTGTGCTCCGACTGGGACTCGAACCCGGGATCTCCTGCTTACATGGCAGACACACTATCTGACTCAGCCATTGAGGACACAGAGGGCAGTGCGGCTGCAGCGACTTATCTCTGGCAAGCTCCCCGTGAGACCCACACTTCCAGCTTACTGTCCATACACTACATTTGTAGTGCCCCTGGCCACTAAGCTCATTACTCGGCAGCAGTCAACCTACCGGTTCCCGTAAAAGTTCGGGCAATGTGAGTGGATCTGCACTGAAGAAGATCATTGGCCGATAAGCCTTATCTATATGAAGATGGTATCTGTTCTTTCGAACATGTCTGAAAGAACAGATAACATTGGTGATCTTGCAGCCCTCGGAGAACGAAATTACAATGAGTCCAAACCATTAGCTGCTTACAGGTGTTGATAAATATCAACGGGGACAGTTGAAAATGTGTGCCACGACCGGAACTCAAACCTGGGATCTCCTGCTTACGTGGCAGGTGCTCTATTCTATGTCCCTATTCAATTCAAAGGAAGAAGTAGACACCTGCAAAGATAGTGCATGCTTGCACACTGTCAATGGCTGGGCCAATCCGAGCAGGGTTCAGGACATGCCCCTTGGAGTTCCCAGGCAACACCACTGTATTGTAAATTCACCTTGCTCAGGTGTTGTGTATCTGACGCTACAGTGAGTTTCTAGTGTTACTGGCCAGTTACTGTTGTTGAATCAGATTCAAGTAGTGTTGTCAGCTGATTAATGGTATAGGTTCTTGTTGTGCACTAAAAATAAAGTTCCTAGAAATATTCAATGTACTACTGTTCATTACAGTACTGTCTTCAAAGTATTCATTATTACTTACTCTGGAAAGGGTACCTATTCGTCTGCAGTAGTGGGGTGAACTTGTCAGAGCACCGTACCTCACCGCCCAGGTGTTATTTGACCACTATGTATTTACATATCAAACAATACCATGCACTACTGTAAACTGCCACAGCTGGGGGTGATTAATGAAAGTAGTTTTCACTTTGTGCTTTAACTGAGCTCTCTGATTTTGCTCCTTAGCTCAGAAACAACAATCATCATCAGGAAAAGAAACCAACAACATCCTCTGAATGACTCTTGCCAATCACAGTTCTCCAGCAAAGTAAGAAAAGATTGTGGGGCACTTTACATGACAAATATTTGAAATGCTTCAAGATGAGACACACTCAAAGTGTGTCTTTGCGTGAAACAGCACTCATTTCTGCCAACTAGCTGGATGGTCTTGATTGAATGAAACTGGAAAAGTTCTGACCCATACTAATACACTGGGCAGATTTCTACTTCAAACTTCCAAGAATGAAAATGCCTCAGAGTGATATAATGTATGCCACTAATTACTGAAGTACATACCAGGTAATGGATTCCATACATCCATTCAGATGTTTCTTATGTTATAAGAACTTTACATAATGATGAAGCATAATTCAAGAGCATTTATGAAAGTTTCAGAACAGTAAAATCTTTAGCAAAGAAAAACATCCTTGCTGCCAGTGTGAGAAAAATTGTTCCGTGCAAAAATATAACAACATATGGGCATGTGGTACAATAACTTCACTGCTGGTATCATCTTTAAACAACTAAAGCATTTTAGGAGGAGGAGGAGAGGAGGAGGAAAAGAAGAAGCAGCTCTCTGTGAACTATGTTTATTTCACAGTTCTAATTTTGTAAATTCCTCATTATAATTTTTCAAACATTGGAAAATTCAGCATAGATTGACAGTGTGGCTACAGTTGTCTTAGACTGCAGTCGAGCGTGTGTGTGTGTGTGTGTGTGTGTGTGTGTGTGTGTGTGTGTGTGTGTGTGCGCGCGCGGGTGTGTGTGTGTGTGTGTGTGTGTGTAAAGGCCTTATGGGTGGTAAACTTTATTTGGAACAGTCTTTTTTGTTGTGCCCATCTGCGACTCAGCATCTCCACTATATATACCAGTACAGAAAATCACAGTGGCTTTTGAGAGGGGTACACCTCTTTTCCCAGTGCATGATAATTTGGTTGTTGTTGTCGTTGTTGTTGTTGTGGTCTTCAGTCCTGAGACTGGTTTGATGCAGCTCTCCATGCTACTCTATCCTGTGCAAGCTTCTTCATCTCCCAGTACCTACTGCAGCCTACATCCTTCTGAATCTGCTTAGTGTATTCATCTCTTGGTCTCCCTCTACGATTTTTACCCTCCACGCTGCCCTCCAATACTAAGTTGGTGATCGCTCGATGTCTCAGAACATGTCCTACCAACCGATCCCTTCTTCTAGTCAAGTTGTGCCACAAGCTCCTCTTCTCCCCAATTCTATTCAATACCTCCTCATTAGTTACATGATCTACCCATCTAATCTTCAGCATTCTTCTGTAGCACCACATTTCGAAAGCTTCTATTCTCTTCTTGTCTAAACTATTTATTGTCCACGTTTCACTTCCATACATGGCTACACTCCATACAAATACTTTCAGAAACGACTTCCTGACATACAAATCTACACTCGATGTTAACAAATTTTTCTTCTTCAGAAATGCTTTCCTTGCCATTGCCAGTCTACATTTTATATCCTATCTACTTCGACCATCATCAGTTATTTTGCTCTCCAAATAGCAAAATTCCTTTACTACTTTAAGTGTCTCATTTCCTAATCTAATTCCCTCGGCATCACCCGACTTAATTTGACTACATTCCATTATCCTCGTTTTGCTTTTGTTGATGTTCATCTTAAATCCTCCTTTCAAGACACTATCCACTCCATTCACCTGCTCTTCCAAGTCCTTTGCTGTCTCTGGCAGAATTACAATGTCATCGGCGAACCTCAAAGTTTTTATTTCTTCTCCATGGATTTTAATACCTAATCCGAAATTTTCTTTTGTTTCTTTTATTGCTTGCTCAATATACAGATTGAATAACATCGGGGATAGGCTACAACCCTGTCTCACTCCCTTCCCAACCACTGCTTCTCTTTCATACCCCTCGACTCTTATAACTGCTATCTGGTTTCTGTACAAATTGTAAACAGCCTTTCGCTCCCTGTATTTTACCCCTACCACCTTCAGTAGCTAACCAAAATGGCAATGAAATTTTATCTGCTATTATACATCATTTGTACACAATCACAATTCTGACTATTCTTATGATGTAAAACATGTAAAACATTCTATTTGTCTCTCATTAGAAACTCAGTGAAGTAGAATACTTCAGTTCCTCCCCCCCCCCCCCCCCCCCTCCTGCAACATCTACAGTGAAATAATGCTGGCTGTTTGGTTTTAACTTTCATTATTAACATGGAGACCAATAATAAAGATGAGTAATAATTAGCACACCGTTTTAATCCTCTTCTTATTGACAACACAACGCACCACAGGATTGTATTAGAAGATTTAAAATCAAGAGATACTCAATCTAAAAATTCATTTCATTTCTTTTCTCAAATGAGGTCTGTTCAAAAAATTCCAGAACTCTGTCAACAAAATTTTTCTACACTTACCTTTTACCTATTGTGCATGTTTTCCTTCAAAGTACTCTCCTCCACAATTGATACGCCGCACACAATGCTGTGTCCACTTTCAGAAGCAGTCTTGGTATGCCTCTTGCTGTGAATTTTCTATTATCTCATCTACCATTGCAAATCTTCATCCTTTCAATGGGATCAACTTCTTTTTATTTCCAAAATTCCAAAGGACTAGGTTTGGAGCATACAAAGGATGAGGCAGCACAGTGATTTTGTTTCTAGCGCAATAGTCACCACCAACAGGGATGAATGTGCAGGTGCACTATCATGATGCAAGAGACATTAACCGTCTCACCACATTTCAGGCCACTTCCTTCCCACACATTTTCTCGCAGATGTTATAACTGATCCTGATAATACCATCGATTAACAGTTTGTCCCTATTGCTCAAATTCATGATGAACTAATCCTTCAAAATCAAAGAAAACTATCAGCACGGCTTTGACATTTGATCTGAGCCTGAGGAACTTTTTTTTGGTCATGGAGAACTTTTCCCAAACCATTATAAAGATTTAACCTTGATCTCAACATCGTAAATGTCTCATCACCAGTTTTGTTTCTCCTAAGGAACACCTCATTTTCATTTGCGTGATCCAAAATCTCCTCACAGATTGTGAGTTAAAGATCTTTCTGGTCTTGACTTATGAGCAATGGGACGAACTTGGCAGCAACACAATGCATTCCAAGATGCTCTGTCAGGATTTCATGACATAATCCAACTGAAATGTTACATTCTTCTGCAATCTCTCAGGTAGTCAGTCTTCCATTGGCATGCACAATTTCGCTGACGTTCCTGACATAAGCATCATCGGTAGACGTCGAATGTCCTGTGAACCATTTGTAACACTGAGTACAGCTTAAGCACTCATCACCATAGGCTTCCTACATCATTTGGCGTGTCTGTGTAAAGGTTATCTTGAGTTTCACGCAACAGGCAAGTTGCTCCTCTAACTCTGCCATCCTGCAATTCGCAAACTGTGAGAGACAACATTATACTCAATGTAGCACTGGACAATAAATAATGAACATACAACAATGAAACTTCCAGCAGTCAACATTAAACACAGGCATGTGTGGGATGCCAACTGCGTTTCGTTCCAACATGCCACTGGCATGAAATTATGAATGTTCTGGAATTTTTTGAACAGACCTCATATATATCAAGGCTATGTGAAAGTGCTGGTGCAGGGTCCTAATGTTCATGAGCCTTCAAAACATTCATATTCCATTGTGGAATTGGAGAATTCTGCGTGTTTGCTTCTATGGGAAATGTCTGTCGTTAATTTTTCATTATACATAATCTTAGAATGTGTTTCAGCATTTTCCATGTTGTCAAACACCACATTTAAATATGTAAATACTTGTATAAATTATGTTATTTTTCTTGTTCTTAAATTGTAATACCATGGCATGCTCAGTGTCCTTATAAAAGCGATCTATAGATGAATACTAATTCCACTTCTACTACTACTACTGCATATGAAATTATTTTCAGTGGGCAGTATATGATCAAAACTCTTCGGCAATGACGATGAAAAGCCAAATAAATAGAAAGGCAATCCCATCCACATTTGTGAAATCATGCTACAATGCAGAATGTGTCAAATGATCTACAAAAATACCACATTTCCCAGTCTTTCTGTAGTGCCTATCTGCAACTCAGCATCTCTGCTATATGGTGGGTAGCAACTTTCCTTTTCATAATGCTGTTACATTCCACCCTGGGTTTTCCATTACTAAGTAATGCAAAGTAAGATTTGATTCTCTGATATCTTATTATTTTTCTAAAAGCAAAAAGATCTTTTTATGGCACCAACACATTTTTTTCTTTTTAGATCACAGTTTACAAGGACGACACCCAGACTAATCATCCAATATATTGCACTATTATATGAACATGCCTTCTTTGGCAATACTGAACACTTTTCTGAAAATCTGATATGTAAGTAATGTCCTATGTTCCTGACACCAGCACACCTGCAGCAAGAGCTTGAAGTAGGGGGGGGGGGGGGGGGGGGGGGGAGTTAGCAGGCATGGACGAGTTTCAGTCACTGTTTTGCAGGTACGTACAGTCAGCATACAAGGCCCATTACAGCGTATATACGTGAACAAGGGGGGGGGAAAAAAAAATCCTGGATTTCCCCTTTAACAATACACTTTCTTCCGGATGAAAATACACTTTTTCCTTGTTACGTAACAGTATACTTTTCCTCGGAACTATAAAACTTATCAATCCTTTCAATGCTTGTGGTTTTATACACCGACGTAGAATTTCCCGGCACTTTAGAAAACGAAACTCAGGGAAAAAAACATGTTTTGGAAAGATGTCTGATGTGCAGCAACATGTACACTGCATATTTTCGTATTACGGAAGTGTAAATTTGAATTCCACCGAACACCGCATGTTACTTTCTGAAGCATTGAAATCAAGATTGGGATGCACTTTTGTAAGACAGTCGTAGCTCATGTCAAGTGATCTCGGCAGCCGATGACAGCAGATATTCAGATCATAGGACATGTGATGTAGTCAGTCAATAGCAACATCACTGTTAAGTAGCGCGAACACACAAATAGGAAAAAGTAATGGTTTAAAGTAATATACATAGTGTTGCTACAAGAAATGAAAAGCTTTCACATATAATATTGGTCTCTAAGATTAATAAGCTGCAAGAGAAGCTAAGCTTTCACACATAATGTCGATCTTTTTTGCGCGTGTTACACTTTAAGATACATCACAAAAATGTGCCAGTAAAATTTTTAACAACATAAATGTCTGATCTTCTAGGCTCGGAAATATTCTAAATGATCATCCTCAAAGATTTGATTTTTGAATGAGAGCCAAACGCTCCGTGATTTAAGAAATTTATCGGACATTCGCGCACAGAGTTCATCTTGTGTAAAAGGAAATTTATTTTACTTGAATTTAATTTTCAAACAACCAATCGGAATATTTTCTCGCAACCTGTTAGAAATTGATTCATTTCAGCAGTTGCGCCAGATAAGAGGTGATGTCGCGCTTGGGCAGCTATGATGACGCAGGAAGCCCGTACATTCGTACGTGTAAAAACTTAAAAGATAAATTGACTGCCTCAGCAGAAAGATTGATAAAAGTCAAGTTTCTTTAACAAACCGTAAAAATAACTTAATTGTTGTGCAAAGCGATTAACGCTTGACTGTCGGGAAGGTGGAAACAAAACCTGAAACTAATAACATATTTTGGCCTTCCGTAATTATGTGAATGTATTTGAATTCACTTGATAGCTCCCGGCCACAGAAATCCGTTTTGTTTTCATTTGACGCGAGAGCAATAAACGAAGAGGAAATAGCAAAACCACTTAATATAAACACGGGTCGCGTGGAGACTACCACCTCTCCACTACAACTCAGACTGCTCTGTGCATCAGGACCGGATCTACGATATTTCCAAACCGCGAGAATATTAGATAGTGGCGCTCCCCCTCCCTCGAGCGTTTGAGGTAGGACGCCAAAAATCTTCATTTTGTAGCACATGTATTTCTGAAGATTCTGATGCATAAAACATATGTTCGAGGGAACGTAAGACATGTTATTTGGTCTGTGTGCCGAAGTGCTGTGCCACATCTCTTCACACAGCATTCTTCCATCGCATGTCCCTGTATTTCGCTCTGTGGAATTCAAACGTGTAATATTTTGTAATGGGTGCCATCAAACCATATTCAGGCCAGTGGAAACCAAAATGTCCTGTGGTGCCTCTCCTGCTCCCAGTTGCGGTTTGACATCCTGTCCCCTCTTCAAAAAATCTCGTAGTTAATACTGGATGGGATTATTTGTAACCGGCAGAACAAGAACTCTTCAGAAAATTTGTAGTTTTTGCTGCCTATTAGCTAATAACTTGCTGTTTTGAGTGACATAATACACTATGCAAGCAACCAAAGATCAACTTACGATTCATTCAGAAATCAACTTACAATCTGATAAAAAAATGTTCAAAAACCAACAGAGATGTGTTCAAAATCATATGAGTAATCGATTTTTTTAAATCTCATTTTGTTCGTTTTCGATTGTTGCAACTGCTCGGGGCAGACGTTGCAAGACACCCATTCCAGTTCGTCGTTGATCCATTAACTCAGTTTTTTTTATCACAGAGGGCATCTAACCCTCTGGTCAGGGGGGAAAAAACACACACACAACAGCTACCATGCAGGCTACAATGTAAGAGCAAAAATATGTGCATTAATCTGAATAGACCAATGTGTGCTGGATGCTAGGTGCTATGTGAAACAAGGCCTTTTTTCTTCAGTAATATGAATTTGCCCCCCCCCCGACTGAAACTGCCGCCCAGGGCAGATACCCCAGTTTCTCACAGCCCCCTAGTTCCGTGCCTGTTGCGCATACGTGGATCTGGCAGCTTAGGTGCACCAGTAAAATATTTCCAGATAGCATCTGGCTGCTTGCTGCTATTACTTATATAGCTAACTGCCACACTTCTGTAGCCAGAAGCAGAAGGTGCTACTAATATGCGACTCAACCGCACATGTGCATAAGCTCGCTTGCAACCGCTCAAACGAATCTAATGTAAACAGTTGTGATGTCACGCTCATTGGAGACAATTTGTTGTTACGAAACATTGCATAGTCTTCCTAAAGCATTTGACAAATTTTGCTGTTGGCAGAGGCTTGTATGAGCACTGTGTTTTGTTCTTGTATATGGTGCACTTCCTTTGCAACTTAAGTTTTATTTTCATTTTTTTCCCTCTTGTTCGTGTTTTATTGCTACAGAATTATCCTGCAGCAACGAGATACAGTAATATTCTCTCTTACAGTATTGGTGCTTACCAGTCAAAGTTACAAAAATTAAACTGAAAATTAAAACAATGAAAAATTCCCGAGTTTTTCCCGGTTTTCTCCCGGATGGAAAAATTCCCGGGTTTTTACCAGATCTCCTGGTTGTCCCGGGCCGTATACACCCTGCATTAACAAACATACCTGACACTGTTGTCTGTAAAATACTACTAAAAAAGCTAGAAGTGCTAGGTGTAAGAGGAACAGCAAATGGGCAGCTCCTGTCTTACTTGGAAAACAGGGTGCAAAAGGTGGAGACAGTTCACACACTTGCTGATTACAGATCTTTAGTAAAACAGTTGTCAGACAAGAAACATAGGTGTTCTTCTGGGTAATGCATAGGGTCTAATTCTGTTCTTAATATACATCAATGTCTCATCAGGTGGTGTAAGACATGAGAAAAAGTTCACTCTGCTGAGTGCAGCACCATCATAACCACAGATGAAACACACAGAACTACAACCAGAGAGACCTTCAAGATTGTTTACAGTTGGGTAGTGTGCAATAAATTAACACTGAACATGGAAAAAATAAACAATATGCAGTTTGGCATAAAGAAGGAAAACAACTCTCTCACATTAAGTGTAGATGGTTGGACGGTTGATTCGAGGTCATCGATCTCATCGGATTGGGGAACGATAGGGAAGGAAGTTGGTCATGCCCTTTCAAAGAAACCATCCAAGCATTTGCCTGGAGTGATTTAGAGTACTCACGGAAAATCTAAATCAGGATGGCCAGACGTCCTCCTGGATGTGAGTCCAGTGTGTTAACCACTGAGCCACCTCGCTCGGTGTAGATGGTCTATCTACAGACTTTGTGGCAAATACAAAGTTTTTAGGGATGAAAAGTGACTGACTATTAACATTAAAAGAATATGCAAAAATACTGGCAAAAAGAATGTCATCAGCATGGATCGTCACCTTATGACAGCCAAAGTCTCGTGGTGACATACCGTTTGCATAGACAATCGGTTCTTAGCTGTAGGAATTGTTTCTGGGGACTGAGGGGGCAAAGCAAGGACACAGTTTTTACTCTGTGGAAAGGGTCCTGAGAATAGTAACTGAAAGTAGTAGTTGGACTCATTATAAATAACTGTCTAAGAATCCGGATATCCTTACTGCACTAAGTAAGTACACCTACCAATGTGCTGTTCATATCAGGGAATACATTACGAAAAGCTTGAAACAGCATTTTCTGTGTGTCAAGGTCAGTAGGAAGCAGCTCCTAAACATGGGCAATGCAGGATGTTTAGGGTTTTATGCACCGCACTCACAGGAATGTCCAACATTCGAGCAATTCCCCTTGCACTGCATGTTTTCACACCACTGCTTGAGCCCCCCCCCCCCCCCCCCCCCTTCGCAATGCTGTGGCCACATCTTTAACAGACATAGTATCAAATGCTTTCTTCCCTCTGCAACACTGCACTTTGAATGAACCTATCTTTTCGAATTCTGTAATCATTTTTTCCAGACCATTAGAGGCATCGAATCAATACAAGTAATGGATGATTATACATATTTAAATTTAATCATGGAATTCGCAAGCTGGAAATAAAAAGTGGATAAATTTCAATAGATGTAGATGCAGCAAATCCTTTTTGAAGGTGGTTTTTTAAAAAAATTGTAATACATGATGGTGTGAATTGATGCTACTCCATAATAATGCCCACCCACATTCTGCTAGACTGACAAAAAACACTATACAGGAGCTGAGTAGGAAGTCATTCTGCACAAACCTTATTCACCCATTACCATTACGACACCATATTTAAATTTTAAAATTTCATTGGCAATTTCTTTCATTTTTCTAGATGAAGCATTTTCCTCACAATCCATGATGTTACTGTCAGGTCCTTTATCCAGTTCCTTTGCCACAAATCATGGAATGTGAGGACAATGCTTCTCCTAAAAATGAAAAGTACTACAAATGTGACACAGATCTGCATTTCCTATTCACTGACTTCAAACAAGCTTTTGACAGCATAAACCCGCAAGAACTATAAAGAGTACTGGAAGAAGTTGGTAAATGTGCTAAACTGATAAGACTAATCAGAATGACAATGACAGAGACAAGAGGAAAAGTAAAGGTCCTTGAACAAGTGAAAGGTTTGACTTTATTAAAGGTGTGTAGCAAGGTGATAGTGTCTGCACTGTCCTATTCAATATAGGGCTGCTTAGTGTAGTAAGCAAAATCAATGAAAGAGGCACCATATTTATGAAAACTACCAAGATATGCACATACGCTGATGACATTGCCATAGTAGGGAGAAATATCAAACACTCCAAGAAACATGCCAACAGACACAGAAGCACTAAAAATTGGTCTCATGGTAAGTGGAAACAGAACAAAATACATAGTAATGTCACAAGTGAGGCCAGAAGAACCCCTAAAGACATAAACATCAATGGGAAATGCTACAAAGGGGATACTCCTTTGAAGCATTTCCCATTGATGTTTTCCTATAAGTCATTTTAATGTTTCATTAACATTTTGATCCATTTGTTATAGCAAAGATGTCACAATAGGAGGCAAAAATTTTACGTTAAACATTCCACTTTCAAACAGTTCTGCCAAAGGCTGGGTTGGCACATCATCCAGTAAAATTAGGACTTTTCCCTGTTTATTAATGGCATTTTGACATTTCTTTCTTGTCGGGGATTAAAGTGTTGTCATATCAGTCAATGAATATTTTGGTGCTCAACTTTTTTAGTTTTCATACAGTAAGGTATTCTGATTTTTTTTTTTTAATACACTACTGGCCATTAAAATTGCTACACCACGAAGATGACATGCTACAGACACGAAATTTAACAGACATATGCAAATGATTAGCTTTTCAGAGCATTCACACAAGGTTGGTGCTGGTGGCGACACCTACAATGTGCTGACATGAGGGAAGTTTCTAACCGATTTCTCATACACAAACAGCAGTTGACCAGCGTTGCCTGGTGAAACGTTGTTGTGATGCCTCGTGTAAGCAGGAGAAATGTGAACCATCACGTTTCTGACTTTGATAAAGGTCGGATTGTAGCCTATCACGATTGCGGTTTATCATATCGCGACACTGCTGCTCACGTTGGTTGTGATCCAATGACTGTTAGCAGAATATGGAATCGGTGAGTTCAGGAGGGTAATACGGAATGCCGTGCTGGATCCCAATGGCCTCGTATCACTAGCAGTCGAGATGACAGGCATCTTATCTGCATGGCTGTAACGGATCGTACAGCCACGTCTCGATCCCTGAGTCAACAGATGGAGACGTTTGCAAGACAACAACCATCTGCACAAACAGTTAGATGACGTTTGCACCAGCATGGACGATCAGCTCGGAGACCACGGCTGCGGTTACCCTTGATGCTGCATCACAGACAGGAGCACCTGCGATGGTGTACTCGATGACGAACCTGGGTGCACGAATGGCAAAACGTCATTTTTTCGGATGAATCCAGGTTCTGTTTACAGCATCATGATGGTCACATCCGTGTTTGGCGACATCGCGGTGAATGCACATTGGAAGCATGTATTCATCGCCATACTGGTGTATCACCCGGCGTGATGGTATGGGGTGCCATTGGTTATACGTCTCGGTCACCTCTTGTTCGCATTGACGGCACTTTGAACAGTGGGTGTTACATTCCAGATGTGTTACGACCCGTGGCTCTATCCTTCTTTCGATCCCTGCGAAACCCTGTATTTCAGCAGGATAATGCACGACCGCATGTTACAGGTCTTTCTGGATACAGAAAATGTTCGAATGCTGCTCTGGACAGCACATTCTCCAGATCTCTCACCAACTGAAAACGTCTGGTCCATGGTGGCCGAGCAAGTGGCTCGTCACAATACGCCAGTCACTACTCTTGATGACCTGTGGAATCGTGTTGAAGCTGCATGGGCAGCTGTACCTGTACACACTATCCAAGTCCTGTTTGACTCAATGCCCAGGCGTATCGAGGCCATTATTACGGCCAGAGGTGGTTGTTCTGGGTACTGATTTCTCAGGATCTTTGCACCCAAATTGCATGAAAATGTAATCACATGTCAGTTCTAGTATAATATATTTGTCCAATGAATATCCGTTTATCATCTGCATTTCTTCTTGGTGTAGCAATTTTAATGGCCAGTAGTGTACATCTGGTGTTTCTGGCTTTTCCGATGTGGATCAAAGGCATTTTATGGATCCTGGTAGTGTTTCACAAACTAATATTGTTACTCGCTCTTTACTAGCGTTATATCATGATGCTGAACGCCCACCAATAAGCTAAAAATTTTGACAGTAATGATTTCCAGTTTAATCCAGCTTCATCAGTGTTGTAAGTGAAGTCAATCTCGTAGTCATTTTTTCCAATTCTTTTTTAAAAGACATTTTTCCACCTTTTATTTCCACCTTGCAAATTCCCTGATGAAATTTAAATAAGTATAACCATCCAATACTAGCCACAGATGATTCATCGCCACCTATATTTTTATTTAACTATGATGACTTTTCACAGAGTGGAGAACCAGGTATCAGTTGTCAAGCTGATCATTTTTGTAAAGAGCAACAATAGAAAGCTTCTTCCGCAAGTTCATTTTTAGGTTTCTTCATCACTTCTTGATGTTTACTCCTGTCTTCACTATCAATTTCACATGTTTACTTAAAAACTGAATTGGTGTTCTTCTTAATATCACTCACTGTAGAATTACATCAATGCATCAATAGTGTTTATTTTACCTTTAAGTGATAACACCACTCTCTTGTGCTTTGACATTTTTAAGCACAGATGCAACACGGTGCAGCAATTGGCAATGTCTAACTCAAACAATAATGAAATGTGTGGGGCAGAGATTGCACGGGGCATGGGTAGTGCCAGTGCGACATGCCCGTGCACACATGTACAATATTACAAAGATATTTGCCTGTGGTTGACAACCCGCATAATCAAAAATCTGTATAACTGAATGTCCACTGTAATCTGGAGCTAATAAAGAAAGATTGTACAATAGCAACCAACCAAATGAGGCAGTGCCGTTTTTAAGACACTGACCTAATATTCAAGAGGATGGAGTGTGCTCTGTCCAGACATCTTGATTACATTTTCCTAAATCATTCCAGGCAAATGCTGGGATAGTTACTTCACCAAGGCCACA
Organism: Schistocerca americana; assembly: GCF_021461395.2. Taxonomy (NCBI): domain Eukaryota; kingdom Metazoa; phylum Arthropoda; class Insecta; order Orthoptera; family Acrididae; genus Schistocerca; species Schistocerca americana. Next base: position 742,603,541 of record NC_060122.1, on the reverse strand, counting down.
GCCAACAACCTGTCCTATCCTCATAAAAGCATACTTATATATTCTGTGTTTGAGAAATTTGGTTTCATTGTATCATGATCACAAATCTGGGTCAATTTGAGCATTCAAAAACATTTGTTGACTTTGAGCCATGAAGTAATTTGTTTACAATGTGAAACTTTTAAGAATCTTGAGATTAAATATTGTCTTTCATTAGTAATTGGAGAAAACTATGACTGTAGTTTACATGAACTGTGAGTTTTATATGCAAGTTATGTTTATTTTGAAGTGTACATAAATGAATTTTATTTTTGGAAATAACTTTCTTTTTGTGTGACAATTAGTTTTAGTGATCAAATGTTATGTTATATAACATATCTTTCTTTTCTTCTAGTTCTATTGTATATTCCCTTGTTTCTTATATTGCACATAATCTGTGGTATAAAGCTTGTTTGATTAGTTGGTTGTTTTGGTTGTGGTTTTGCTGTGTTATTTTTTGTAACATGGGCTGAAAATTAATCTTCAATAGTCAAATGTTGAGGAGTAAGATGGAGGATGGTGAATCAACTATTAAATTTTTGCAAATGTTAGGTGTCACTGGGGAATACTCTAAATATCACATACATGAGAATAACATGAAATTGATGAAGGTGTCATGTCTACGTTCTGCCAACAGCTACATGTGCTGGTGTCACCGGGATAATTTGTGGCAATCCATCAGGCACAAAATGTTTGAGAAGTCAAGACTTGGTCTTTACGTTATATGTAGTTACACTGACACGCTAATTTTGTTATCAGTCCTGAAGTAAGTATGCTGTGCATGAAATGGGTGTTGCTAAAAGTGCAGTAACTGTTTGGTTCTCACTCTGTATGCAGATGCATGGGGAAAGGAGTTGCATTTCCTTCTATTCTTGATGGTCCTTGTGAATTTATGGGGTGCAATTTCAATTTTAGTATTGTTAATAATGATACTTTTAGTCATGGCGACAGTTGGTTAACTGTTGCTGTTGTTTGCCATTATGAGAACTTGTAGTAGTGCTCCTGCTGCTGCTGGGTTGGAGAGTTTTGATCCTTGTAATGTGATTACTCATCACACCAATCATATTTAAGTATATGGGATCATTAGGGGGCCAGGGATCATAGTGAAAGTAGATGAGTCGAGCTTTGGTGCGAAGAAGAGTGAAGAGGCATAACTGTTGTTGGCCTTTGGGTTTTGGAGGTCATTATTTCTGATGGGGAGTGTGATAATATTTTTCGGGTTGTTGATAATTGGAGTAAGTGTCCAGAATGAAATTTTCACTCTGCAGCGAAGTGTGCGCTGATATGAAACTTTCTGGCAGATTAAAACTGTGTATCGGACTGAGACTCAAACTCAGAACCTTTTCCTTTTGCAGGCAAGTGCTCTACCATCTGAGCTACCTGTTGTAGCTTATGCAAATTAACACAGCTAAATGAGAGATAACAACTATTTAAGGGACAAAATAAATTTATGATTTATTTGCACAACACATATTAATACATTTGACTACCAAATTATATTACGTTGTCCCATCAACAAACACGGAACAAGTATATTGCACAGAGTATAATGCACTCTGCACATCATATCTTGTGCGCCACTATGCACGCTGGAAAATGCTTGTTCATATATCCCCAACACTCCCCCTTGAACAAATATTTTTCAGATATCCAACATTATACATTTGAGGTTAAACCATAATGTTTCACCAACTTCTGAAATTTGTCCTTGCCGAGAGGCTTGGTTTGGAGATCAGATAACATTTCTTCTGTGCATAGATAACTGTGGATTATATTTCCGTGTTCCACATGTCGTCTTATAAAGTAATTCCTTATGTCAATATGTTTGGATCTTACACTGGTGACATTATTTTTTGAAAGTTTAATAGCTCCCATATTGTCACAAAATACCACAATTGGCTTTAATGTTGGAGCAGATTCTATTTCACTCATCAGTGTACGGATCCAAAGAGCTTCTTGGATAGTGGAGGACAGGGCGATATATTCAGCTTCTACAGTACTCAAAGCAACAGTTCTTTGTCTCTTACATGACCATAATATCAATCCTCTCATTAGTCTAAAACAACTTCCAGTTATGGAGTGTCTGGTGCTTTCCAGCTCATTTCCCCAGTCTGCATCACTGTATTCCTCCAAATTTACATTTCCAGTTTTAGAATATTTTAACTTATAATCAGCAGTCCCATTTAAATATCAGAATATTCTCTTGACTGCCATCCAGTACTTTTCTCTCGAATCACTGCAAAACTTGCTTACGGCATTTGTGGCAAATGCAATGTCTGGTCTGGAAGTCTGTGCTAAGTACAGTAGACTTGCTACAGCTTCCAAATGGGTACACTTTCCTTACATTTCTTGTCATCATCAATTAGTAGCAGTTTTGCATTGTTTTCCATAGGAGTAGAAATAGGTTTACAATTTTTCATATTGAACTTTTCTAAGATCTTCCTTGTGTACAGAGACTGATCAATCCATAATTCTTCTCTGCTGGCGCTTCTTAGAATTGTCATGCCTAAGTATTGATTAATTTCCCCTAAATCATGCATCTTAAATTCTGACCATAACTGTTCTTTAAAAAAGTCCATCTGGCTTTCACTATTGGTTAAAATAAAAAAAATCATCTACCCATATGGCCATGATTGCAATTTCTTCATTGCTCCTTTTATGATATATCCTGGAATCTGCCTTTCACTGTAACATGCCTAGTTTTATCAAACTTTTATGCAAACATTTATTCCAGCAATGGCCACTTTGCTTTAATCCATATATGCCTTCCTTCAACCGCCAAATTCTCCTTTTCCCTTGATAAGGTCGCTTAACTTCATCAGGTGGAATCACATATATTTCCTCTTCCAGTCTTCCATTCAGGTAGGCTCTTTTCACATCCATTTGATGAACTAATAAGTCTTCCTTTACTGTAAGAGCTAAATGGTATCTTAACGATGAATACTTCGCCACTGGTGAGAAAGTTTCATTGTACTCTATTCCTTCTTTCTGGGAATATCCTTTAACTGCCAATCTGGCTTTGAATTTCGGTATTGCACTCTCAGGATTTTTAATACTAAACACCCATCTTGTTCTTAGTGGCTTTTTATTTTCAGGCATGTCAACCCATTCATATGTATTATTATCCACAAAAAATTGCAGCTCCTTTTCAATAGCCTTTTTCCAATCTTGAGCATTTGAACTTGCTAAAGCTTCATCAACTGTGGTTGGTTCATTGTTGATTGTTTGGGCAGCATACATTTCATAATCTGGATATTCTTTTGGTTTTGCCATACGTTAAGACCGCCTTAAACTGACTTCCTCAGTTAAATCTTCTTCTTGAATTTGATTAACGGGTAGCACATCAGCTTCCTCTTTATTCTCATCTTCCTGTTTCAGTTTCCATCTCTGTTTCAGCACTATCGCACATTATGCTTGGTTGCATTACTGTATCATTTTGACTACTTTCCTTTATTTTAGGTCTATAATCCTCCAAAAATACTACATATCTACTGCTTATTATCTTCTTATTTACAGGATTATAAAATCTGTAGCCTTTTGAATCCTCACAGTAGCCAACAAAAATATTTTTTTGAGGTTTTGCATCCCACTTTCCTCTTAATGGTTTTGGAATCTGAACCATGGCTTCACATCCAAAGACTTTTAAGTGCTTTAGATCTGGTTTCTTCCCAGTCGATGCTTCATAAGGTGCCTTGTGTCTCACAGCTTTGGTAGGTGATCTGTTAATTAAACACACTGCTGTTGACACAGCCTCTGCCCAAAAACACTTAGGTAGTATCAGCATTGCTTAACATACTTCTTGCCTTTTCTACAATGGTTCTGTTGGCTCGTTCTGCAACTCCATTCTGAGAAGGACTGTGGTAAATGGTAGTCTGATGCCTAATACCTGTTCCATTCAACTGTTCCTTCAACCATCTGTTTACATATTCTGATCCACTGTCTGATCTAATAATTTTAATTTTCTTCCCAGTCTGCCTTTCGATCTTTTTGCAATAAACGACAAATACATCATTCACTTGATCCTTGCTACTTATAAAATAAACATCTATGTATGTAAAAAATCATCTATGAAAAAAATGTCAAAAAATAGAAGCTACCTCCTAAGCATTTATTCTCCTTAGGTCCACAGAGATCTGAGTGTATAAGTTTCAAGACTTCGGTAGATCTGCTCTGACTCGATTCAAATGGCAATCTAACCTGCTCCCCTTGCAGACACACCTCACACTGAACATTATTCATTCCGTAATTTTCCATCCCAGTTGCCATATTCTTGAGTAAAGTCATACTTTTCGTATTCAAATGTCCAAGTCTCCTATGCCACAAGAAACCTTTTGCAGCATAAACAGAGTGATTTCCTGTTTCAGCAATATTTTGAACTGTATTATCTTTGTAAATACCTCTTACATTACTTGCAGTAGCTACAATATCACCACAAGAGTCTATCACCCTGACTCCCTCTGTATAGAAGATAACTTTATTGCCCTTCTTAACTATTTCACTTACTGACAACAAATTAGTTGCAATATGCTTTACATAATGTACATCATGAGCAGTAACAATTTCCTTTTCCCATTCACAAGCAAATTAAGATCCACTTTTCCTGTGAGTTCACACCCTAACTTAGACCCGTGTGGAAATTCAAATGTCAGTCCTTGACCTCACAGAGCTTTGGTAATATGCACAGATGCTCTTGAACCTAGGAAACATTTGGCATGAGCGTCACACGTTTCATTAAAAGAGTAAAAAACAGAAAATGCCTCCTTACCTTTATTGGTAGTCTTTCTCTCAGGACTACTAGAATTAACATGCTTTCTTTTCTTTTATATTTAACTTTCCATTACACTTTGAAGCAATATGTCCAGTTCTCTGGCATCTGAAAGATCTTATTGGCTTCTTCTTCTTGTACTTAGAGTATAAAGCCGATGCTGTTTCTTTTTCTAAAGCATTATAATCTGGTTCATTCTTCATGTCCTGTAGAATCTTTACTTTAACACTATCCACTGTAATGGGTATTCCCGAACTTTCCAAACCCATAATCATTGGCGAATATTTCTCTGGTAGTCCAGCTAACAATAAAGTTCCAATCCATTCACCCGCAATTTCAAAACCAATATTCCCCAGACAATCGGAGATTGAAATTATTTTATTCACATATTCATCCACACTTTTACACTTATTCAATCTTGTGGTTATCAGCTCACAAAGTAATCCTACTTTTCTGGTTAAACCACCATCTTCTAATGAGTTTTTCAGTTTGTCCCATAGCTCCTTTGCTGCGTAGCCTTTTATATGTGAACATAATTCACTGGATCAATCAAAAGGATTAGTTTCGATTTCACCTTCCGATTCTTAGTAGCAAAACTTCATTCTGTAAGTGCCAATTTACCGTTTACGACATCCCATAAGTCATCCAAGTGCAAATACGCCTCAACAGCAAATTTCCAGGTTGTGTAACTTTCGTCAACTTTATACAAACTTCCGCGCACTTTTTGTACAAATACACGTCACCTTAAAGCTTATTATTTCTCTTTAATCCAGTAGCTGGGCCCATAACCTATTGTAGTTTATGCAGATTAATGCAGATAAATGACAGATAACAACTATTTAAGAGACAAAATAAACTTATGCTTTATTCGCACAACACATATTAATACATTTGACTACCAAATTATATTACGTTGTCCCATCAACAAACACAGAACATGTATATTACACAGAGTATAATGCATTCTGCACATATCTTGTGTGCCACTATGCATGCTGGAAAATGTTTGTTCACATATCCCCAACACTACCCTGTCACAACTCATGACCCATCCTCAAGCTTCAGTTCCACCAGTACAGAACTAGCACTCCTGGAAGAAAGGATATTGCAGAGACATGGTTTAACTACAGCCTGGGGGATGTTTCCAGAATGAAATTTTCATTCTGCAGCGGAGTATGCGGTGGTATGAAACTTTCTGGCAGATTAAAACTGTGCGTACTGGTGGAACTGAAACTGTGAGGACAGGTTGTGAGTTGTGCTAGGGTAGCTCACACAGTACAGCACTTCCCCACAAATGGCAAAGGTCTCGAGTTCAAGTCTTGGTCCGGCACATAGTTTTAATCTGCCAGAAAGTTTCATATCAGCGCACACCCTGCTGCAGAATGAAAATTTCATCCCCCAGACTGTGGCTAAGCCATATCTCTGCAATATACTTTCTTCCAGGAGTGCTAGTTCTGCAAGGTCTGCAGGAGAGCGTCTGTGAAGTTTGAAATGTAGGAGACGAGGTAGAGGGGGGCTACTGAAGCTGTGAGGATGGGTCATGATTCGTGCATGCAGTGTGTTTTCACTACATTAATAGACAAATATGTAGGGGCAGTAGGGGATATATTCAGCTTTTCATGAAATATGATATTGAATTAACTCTCTACTACATTACTTTTTAGGAGATCAATTTGTGTCTGACACAAAAAATACTACAAGAGATGTGAAAACATAATATGTGCTATCATTAAGCATTATTTTACAGAGCTAAAAAATCTGAATAGGTGCGATCTAAGTGGCAGAAATAATTCACTCTTCCAGCTGCTTTTGCGTGTGTTTACATACACTTGACCTTCAGCAAAGGTTATCGATTTTGAACTGTTTCTGCCAACATAATGATGTTAACTCAGTCTAACTCAATGCAGACACACTGTGTGTGTAGCCAGGCAGTAACATTGTGCATATACAAGCAATTTTCTTAATTTTATATGTAAATTTACACCATGAAATAGAGGCTTAAAGACTACGAGACTTGAGGCTATATCAATACTATACAGGGATACTAGAGGGGTGGGGAGTGTAAAATCTGTTGTTTGGAGAGGTGAAAGGCCATAGTCAATTTTACATGCTGACCTTGACACGAACTGTTAGCAAAACAGTATTCCAGTGTTTCTGTCTGGGTGGAGAGAGTGAGATTTGGGACGGAGTCCTTTCATCTATGGCACTGTGTTCTGTTAATTGCGGTCTGTGTTCTCACTGAGTCTGTGTTTTTAAATTAGACGGCGAATTCCATTATTATATTACTGTTCACAATTTGTTCTTTATTGTGTTGTATATTTTATCATTATAGCGATTGTGCAGTGGTTAGTTTAGAATTTAGTTTGCCGCCACCCCCTCACCCACATCATTTTCCTGCAATAGTCCCATTAGCATCAACATTTATTATTTAGAATATGTATGATTCAGCACTTTTTGTTTATATTTTGTTGCTGAGATAATGTTTAAGGTAGTTGGCTGCCACTTTGAAACCATGTTTGACTTGCATCCTGGGACTTCATGCGGCATCAATCAAAGCTGGCATATGGTATCAAAACCGCTGGTTTATCCACAAACCTTATATCACTGAAAGCTGATTTCTGGAGGAATGAATAAATAAATAAAGATGAGGAGGCATACCATACCAAAAAGAACCCGATTCACTTTTCTGTGATTATAAATATCTATTCATCACATGTAACATCTGTGAAAGACCCCACACTGTCATAGGCCCCACAATAACAATGCTCAGGTTCTCAGGATAAAATAAACAATGAAAATACTGTTTAGGATCATGTGCACATGATAATGGAGAGTATGTATTTTGGAACCTCTGAAGGACACCTGTGTCATTACAGTAGGCTGTTGAATTAAACCGCATTTTATGCATGAACTCATACAAGAATTTAATTTAGATGTTTCCTTCCATTTGGGTCTTCTGTGTATTATTTTGAGTCTGCATCATAATACTGTCAACAGTGATTACTTTTTACTGTTAACAAAGCTCATCCAAAAGCCATTGACTTATATAAACTTTCACCAAATGGCATATGCCATTAGACAGAACAGTGGGATATCCAGAATATACCCACAGTCTGACAGCTACTCCTTTATCGAAAATAATTTACCTTGGTGATGCTTTTGTGTGTGTGCGCGCGCGCGCGCGTGTTTTAGTGGTAGTGATGGTGGTGGTGAGGCCAAATATACATTATCACAACTCTTCAATCCATCAATGGTAGCTTCTCCATTTCCAATTAGATCCAAATAGTTAGCTATACATGTGTACTGTTCACGCACTGACTAAAACAATTCGATAGTTTCTCTACAAAAATTACCAAAATGAAGGAAACTTTTTTTTTTTCAATTTCATTTATGAAGAAAATGTTTGCATACAGACAAATGTATTTGCAAAATAACACGAGTTGAATATATTACCCAACCCAACTCACCAAACAACTCTTTCCAAGTTGTTCCTAGAAAATAATAATGTTCATTCTCAAGTTTCACCCACTGCTCAATCAAGATTTACTACAAGAAATATAGGAAAAAGGACATCGTTGTAGCTCCTAGGTACGACAGAATTACTTACGTGATGAGCGCTTCCCATTCAAAAAAATTTTCTTCGTTAATTGGTCCCGCAATTATGCCTTCGGGCGGATTTAATGTTAATTCTGAAATTCATGGCAAAAATAAAAAGAAATCAAGACAGTTCAACAACAATAACATGTAAAAATGTCTACGCAAAATTATACATTAAGTGTCAAATAACATAACATCCCAATATGTATCCCTGGGTATTGTAGAAGAATCAATATTCCTCTTACGTTTATATTCTGCCATCAGCCTCCGTAATGCCGACCCTGCCATTTTCACATTTGTTTAACACCTGCCCACTCACCACATCTGTTTTTTTTATCACTGTCGTGATTTGTTTTCACTGTATGACAGCGACTTTTCTTAACAAAACAACGAAATGGCTAAGATGCAGTATTTGTCTCTGACGATATACTATCTTTGATGCGTACACTCTCTCATCTTTGTACTTGAATGTTTGCGCGGTGCTGCTGTGTTTATGCACGTGTGTTACAGAAAGTGTAAACTGCATGAGTAAAAATGCTTGTGTTGTTCGAAACGCCGGCAGGATATGCCATATTCAAGGTGTGTGTTACGTTACTAAATGATTATTTCTTTGAGGAAAAGAATAAAATAGTGTTATTAATCGGCTTTAATAATACGCTTTGTGTAATAGTCGTTTTTTTTAATGAAAAGAAGCATATTGAATAGGTTATGTATTCGTGTCGTGTGACGATATGGCGTTACTTTCGTAATACGTATTCATTGGTGCTTGTATTAACCATGTGTGCTGTCTGTTAATTGCCACACTTCGACTTAACACCGTTTTTGCAATGAGTTTTACTGCTGAAGAAAACTAACAGTATACTCGTGTGTGAATTAAGGGAAATTATAGTCATTTTTCATTTACGTGCGCATGTAATTCCTTTGGGAATGATACGTGAGGCATTTTTTTTCGCATCCTTGATCTTTCCCAGTGCCTCTTCAAGTTTATGTAGTTTCTTACTGGCTTGTCAAATTAATCTGCGGTATTATTCTTCATCGCTTGTTGTATTTACAGCAACAACTTCCAAATTTCGGCCTATGCCGTTTGTAATAATGAAGTAACCATTATAAATGAAGATAAGTTTTGAATTTTATTAATATAGTGTATACCCTATCGTGTTCGGCTAATAAATAATACAGTGGTTAAGAAAAAATAAAATTTCACTCTTACCGCCTTTACTTAGTTTTTCACTACTTTTCATGAATTGAGATTTTTAAATGCCACAGTGGTTTATCTGCTGTATGTTTATATTTCATCTCCCGTAATTGCGTTACTAATAAGATGATACACGCACAAACAAGAAGGAAAAATCATTTTAAGTGCGTAGCTCTAGATTACCTTCAAAATATGTGCCATTTATGACTTTTGCTTTAAAATCTCTAATCGCCCGTGATTATGTAGAAAAAATGGCATTCTTGTGTCTCAAAAGCTGCTGCTGATGTAGCATGTCTCACACAAGCAAAGGCACACAGTCCTTGCCTTATTCTTAATTCCCATTGCAGTTGATAATTTTTGGTGTTGTTTACCTGAGCATATTTCTGTAATTTGCATTTTGTTATTGGTAGCCCTAATGGAGGCTGACATCTTGAAAAGACAAGCTGTTTTGACTGCATCCTTAAAAAATCATTTCTTTTTTCAAGAGAAGTTCAAGAAAACATGTTATCTTTGTGTTGAAATTCTCTCTACTGCATACAACAAATGTTTTAAGATCAGCTAGTTTCATTGTTCATGGTCATATATTCAGCAGTAAAAATAAAATAAGAGTTCACTTAGGTGAGGGAGAGTGTGTTGTTTTATTCCATTTTTGCTATGTTGGAGCTAATACAAATGTTATCATATAGACCACTGTAAGTGTACATAAAACATTTCATATTTCCAGCTGCTAGATGAGAAGAAACTGTCAGAAACAGAAAATCTTTATCAAGATTTTGAAACTCCTGAAGCAGCTAGCAAGGTGTAAGTATGAGTGTTACACATATCTTAACTCTGGTAGTCTGTGGCAGCCCTGTACATCATGACTTCTTGTAATCTGTCTCTTTTTTTTCCCACCAGAGTGAAGTTGAAACATTTTGAGAAGTTCTCAGATACAACAGAAGCACTTGCTGCCACGACAGCTGCGGTAGAAGGCAAACTTTGTAAACCACTGAAGAAAACATTAAAGAAAATAATTTCAAAAGATGTGCAAGATCAACTTCTTGTGGCTGATGCCAAGCTGGGAAATGCCATCAAGGATAAACTCCAGCTGTCATGTGTTTCAAACACCGCTGTTCAGGAACTTATACGCTGCATCAGATCACAGATGGATGGATTGATAGCAGGATTACCAAAAAAGGAAATGGCTGCCATGGCCCTTGGTCTTGCTCACAGGTATGTGTTTACCTGACTAGCTTGCTCATAGGGAAACAGTAAAAGCCTTGTTCAGGACCAATGTCATATTTACGTGTCTCATGCAGAGAAATGTTGTCATCTCTCGGCGTGACATGATGGGAATGAGTGGGGGTGTTTTAGATACATTACTACGCTGCCAACGAGAGAGTAGCAGACAGTGCGTTTCGAAGGAATATTGCCGTGTTCACCTGTCGATAAACCACATCCTCTGAAATCTTAACATATTCAGAAGAAACAACCAGATACTTTGACAATCATGATTATTAATTTGATTTAAGCTGTGCTGTTAGGTGCCAACCCAACCACAACCTTGTAATTTGCAACATTTTGGAAGAAACAGTGAAATGTTTATGACAGTAAAGAGTTGTAATTCAATTGCTTATCATTTCAGTAACAGCATTATAAGCTGTGTTGTTAGGTGACAATCTTGTAATCTGTAAAATATTCGGCAACAAAGCAAGCCAAATACAGGCAACAACAACAATTTTTAATTTAGTTTTTGCAAGTGAAACTGTCACATTCCAACACCTTGGGATCATCTTAGGTTGATCTGTCATCTGAACAAGGTTTTCTTGAGCTTTCATTTTCATTGGCGTCACCTATCCAGACCAAACTCTCACTTTCCAACTAACCTAGACCTTCTGCTGAGCTACAGATCAGTCTGTCACCACAATGAGATTTATAGCTTTCACATTCTTTGGCTGGGTCAGCTCACAACTGTACTGTCACATTCCAACTTCATTACAGCCTCATAATTGGCTTCCTTAGAATACTGTAAAAGCGATGTTTTGTCTATAACCATAGTTGATGCTTGCAGACACATCATCAGTTTTACAGTATTCTGTGGAAGTCAAGTCATAGAAGCTGCCCACTGAAGGGATCATGTTCATTGAGTTCACCTCCTCAACATCAGTTAAATCTGAAGGTGACATATTGAGTCACTGAAACTGGTTGCAGTACAATAAAATGGCATTAGGGAAGCATCCAATTTCAACCGTCTGCTTTGACACGTGACGTCATCAGTGTGGCAGAAACGCCTACTTCCAATGTATACAAACTGGCGATGATATCATCACTCCATATACATCCCAACAAACACAAACAGTAATAAAAGTGACACGAGAATGTCTCACTCCAACAATAAAATGAAACTAATGCGACAACTGCGGGAAATTGGGGGTTTAGGGTGGGGACAAGCTAAACTCAACTTACGACATAATGTTACAGCCACAAAACCAACAGGAATCTTACACTTCACTCGACCTATATAGCTCAAACCAAGGCCACGATACCAAGAAACCAACATTTGCATTTCCGAAAAGCGGAATTGGACATCTCTCTTGACATATATAGCTTAAACAAAGCCTTTGATACCAAAAAGGCAACACCTACAACTCCAAAAAATGGAATCGAACGTTTCCCTTGACCTATATAGTTCAAATTTAGCTCTTGATACCTACCAGTAAACCACAAATAAAGAAAAAACCACAACCACAAACTTGACACATCTACATAACTCACAAAACACCACCAAAACCAAAATCCCAACAACTCAAAAAACCCCATGTTTAACAGATCAATTAAAACACAACAGAAATACCATAAATGTAAAACAGACAAAACATCAGAATTACTACAGAATAAAACAAAAACTACTTACCAATAAAAGCCTCTGACAAAATTCAATTGCCGGCCGCTGCGGCTGAGTGGTTCTAGGCGCTTCAGTCCGGAATCGCGCGACTGCTACGGTCGCAGGTTCGAATCTTGCGTTGGACATGGATGTGTGTGACGTCCTTAGGTTACTTAGGTTTAAGTAGTTCTAAGTTCTAGGGGACTGATGACCTCAGATGTTAGTCCCATAGTGTTCATGCTGGCTGGGAAGAGGGCGCCCCCCCCCCCCCCCCCCCACACACACACAGAACCATGTCTAGCAAAAACACCACACACATAAACAAAAGGGAAGTAAACATAACTCACTGAAAATATAGTAAACGCTCACAAATCCATATTACTGTACTGACTACACAGACTCAAATAACCCCACGTTACCACAGTGATAACCAAGACTCAAATGAACTCAATACCACATGTTAGACTCAACATGTCAGTATCCACTACCAGTGTGTGCCATCAAATACAACAACATGAGATCTACAAACACGAACCTAATAAAAAACAAAGCGCCATTGTGACATCACACGCCACAACACTATTACACCATGGGTCGAAGTAAAGGATAGAGTTGAATGCTTCTAATGACCCTATAAAATAACATCAAAACAGTGGCTGTAGGCATTGTATTTTATTATGTAAGTGAATGGCTGAACTCCTGGACATGGACAGACGTAACAAAAACTTTCGGTGAATTGTTTCACTTGTTTAATTAGGAAACTAACTTTAGATATTCCTGCAGAGACATGCATAGATGTGTATAATAGTCCTGTATCGCTGACATCAGACTGTTTTACTGTCACTTATTGTGCCCTGCTCTACAGGAGATTGATTCTACAGAGATGATGTGAAACTATTTGTCCTTGAGATCTAGAAGCCTATATTTACACCTTGTTTCCTGACTTCTGGGTGGTGCAGTGGTTAGCACACTGGACTCGCATTCGGGAGGACGACGGTTCAATCCCGTCTCCGGCCATCCTGATTTAGGTTTTTCGTGATTTCCCTAAATCGTTTCAGGCAAATGCCGGGATGGTTCCTTTGAAAGGGCACGGCCGATTTCCTTCCCAATCCTTCCCTAACCCGAGCTTGCGCTCCGTCTCTAATGACCTCGTTGTCGACGGGACGTTAAACACTAACCACCACCACCTGACTTCTGGATGACATTAAATACATATCCACACTGTCACTTAGTGGCCAAAATACAGGTCTTATAGAATATAAGGCCAGCTTTGTGATGTGGTTCGAGATTATTAGCAAATATAACTCTTATCTTTCTTAACATGGTGAGTTTGTCTGATCTGTGAGAATGTTTGCAAATGGTGCTGTTATATATTTAAAAAAATTAAGACTCCAGAAATAAGTAGTGACTTGCAGGAAGATCTGCAGAGGGTTGATGCTTGATGTACAGACTTACAATTGACTCTCAGTGTAAAGAAATTTTGGAAAAACTGATGTTCTTTTTGTTGCTTTTATTTTATTAAATTACAATCGCATGAGTGTTCCACAAATCCTGTAACTTGTTTTGACAAGCAAAACATTATCTTCAGACTAAAAACATGTGCTGCAAACGATGATGTGACTTCCCTTTAAATTGCATTTAGGGAAAGTTCTGTCACTGTTAGCATCACGTGGTTTTAGTCTGAAGTCGATTTAAAGTTCTAAATTTGCATGTTTTACTGTTGGTGCAGCTTCTGCTGCATAATGTTTCATTGGTTGTATCAGTACCCATTTGTATTGTGATATATTGTGAAATTTCGAACTTTAGTGAGTGAAGCAATAAACAAGTACCGTTATCGTTAAACTACATTCTGCTCTTTTAAAAACAATTATGTGGGAAATAGGTTAGTTACAGAATTTTCAGATGTTTTCAAAACTATGTTATTGTTAAATTAGCAGTACAAGTGTTTTGGATACTTAATTTAGTTTATAGCAAATCAGCTTTTGTGATTCACAGTCCAGCCTTTGTATGCATCCCCCTGAATTTCGTTGTATATCTTTGCAAATAAGCATGCATTTTAGAGAATTTTTGGAAGGTACCACTGTCTTTTGCATGATCTATGAGCAGTTTGTAACAAATCGGCAGTTGTGATTTAGCTACTGTAGCGGATTTTCTAATACATTGTGTTACATCAAGTTTTTCCTTAAAGACATGTTGCCCTATATATTATCTGCATTTATCAAAAATTAACTCTGTTTTCAAGTTTGCTAACAACTATAATTAACCTCAAAACGTTTTATAGGAAACTAGTAATTTTTATCACAGGTTTTTGTGTTGTCTTAATAGAAATCTCGTTTTGCTTTATCTATCAATTGTTATAGGGAGTTAGCAACTTAAAATATAATCAGGAGGTTTAATTTAAAGTTATTTGTTCACTGCCTTGTCGTACATGGGACCAAGCAAAATGCAGTCCCACTGTGAATGCTGTTCTCAAACACGGAATGAGTTAGTTGACGTTCATAAGCAGCTGGAAATCACCCTGAGTACTGTCAAATGATTGACAGCTATTGACAGCTGTTGCGAATCGGTGTGTTGGAAGAGCTCCTGAGAGTCATGTACAGTACCTGTGATACCTATACCAGGAGCACATCAAGTTCTATCCTCTTCTGTGGATTCTGTCTCCTCTGCAGAAAGTACAGGGTCTGTCATTACCTGTCCACTTGGCTATGAGTGGCATGTCAGTGGGTAATCTAAGCATCCTGTACAGGGTGGACAGGGGCCAGGGAGGACTCAGGGTGTTGTACCGATCCCCCTAACCAACAAGTCAGAGCTGTCTTTCACTGAAATTGATACAGTGGGATTCACTTCACCTGTTGGGGGAACCTGTTTTGTCCGATGTCAGGAGGCGGCAAACGCAAAAGTGTAGGGCTCTATTAATTGCCGGCAGTTCAAACATATGACGAGTGATGGTACCCTGTAGGGAAATGGCAGTAAGGGACAGGAAAGGACACAAGGTCCACTTAGTGTGTATGCCTGGGGTCTCATCCATCAATTGAGGGGACGGGGTACAATCAGTTGCAGACTGTGGCACACAGTGGAACAAATGATGCAGTTGTCTGGGCTCTGAGGTCATTCATGGGTCATCCCAGCAACTGGCAGAGAAGGTTGAGAAGGCTACCCTTGTGCATGGAGTTTCAATGAAACTCACAATTTGCAGCATTGTCCTCAGAACTAATCGTGGCCCTTTGGTTCTGAGTTGAGTGGAAGGACTGAAACAGAGCCTTTGAAGGTTCTGTGACAAGCTAGGCTGCAACTTCCGGGACTTGTGTCAAAGGGTATAGAACTGTAGGGCCCTCCTAAGTAGGTTGGCTGTGCACTACATATCAGAGGCTGCTATTCACGTAGCTGATTGTGTGTGAGGTGCACACAAGGGTTATTCAGATTAGGCGACTCTCCATCCAATCCAGAAAGGTAAATGGGAAATGGAGGTGGTGTATTTGTTGCAATAGACAAGAAACTCAAATCCTAGATAGAAATTGAAGTTGCATGTGAAATTGTTTGGATCCTTCTATTGCCCAAGACTCATTCCCAGATGTAATCGAAAACATTGGAGAAAACCTCAGTTCACTTATACCTAAGTTCCCTAATCATACTGTAATCTTCGGTGAACACTATAATTATCCAACAATTAATTGGGAAAATTACAGGTTTGTCATTGGAGGGTGTGATAAAACATCATGTGAAACTTTACTGAGTGCCTTGTCTGAAAACTGCCTAGAAAGGTAGTTAGGAACCCTACTCATTATATATTGGATCTAATCACAACAAATCGACCTGACCTCTTTGAGGATGTACACATTGAAACTGGTATCAGTGACCATAAAGTGGTTGTGGCAACAATGATTACCACAGTACAAAGGACAAATAAAACAAGCAGAAAGATATATTTTCATTAAACTAGATAAAAAATCAGTAGTATCATATCTCAGTGAGGAAACTGAAACTTTCAGCATAGGTCAGGAGCATGTAGGGGAACTCTGGCTCAAGTTTAAAAGATAAGTTGACCACATACTGGATAGATGTGTACCCAGTAGAACAGATCATAATGGGAGGGAACCACCATGGTATACATCACTGTAAAGAAACAGATTACTACGTAATAGGTGTAAAACAAAATATAGGGCCATGGAGAGGCTGAATGAAACACATTTGGCTATCATGAGAGCAATGCGTGATGCCTTCATTGGCCGCTGTAGCAGAATATTGTCAAGTGATCTTTCTCAGAAAACAATAACCTATCGAACAAAAAACTGTATCATGCTCTTACAAAAAGGCACAGATCACACCCGTCTACAAGAAGTGTAGTAGAAGTGATCCACAAAACTACTGTCCAATATCCTTGACATCAGTTTGTTGTAGAAATCTGAAAACATATTCTGAGCTCAAACATAATGAAGTATCTTGAACGGAATGACCTCCTCAATGCCGACCAGCATGGCTTTTGAAAACATTTATCATGTGAAACCCAACTTGTACTTCTCTCACATGACATACTGAAAGCTTTATATCAGTGCATCCAGGTAGATGCAATATTTTTTGATTTCTGAAAAGCATTTGACTCAGTAGTGCACCTACACTCACTGTCAAAAGTACGATCATAAGGTGCTTCAAGTGAATTTTGTGGTTGGATTGATGACTTTTTGGTGGGGAGGACATAGCATGTTATCTCAGATGCAGAGTCATCCTAAGATGTAGAAGTAACTTCGGGTGTACCTCAGGGAAGTGTGTTGGGACCCTCACTGTTCAGATAATGCAGTTAACTATAATGAAGTATTGTCAGAGAGAAACTGCATAAATATTGTCGTATCGTGATAAGATTTCAATGTGGTGCAGAGATTAGCAACTTGCTTTAAATCTTTAGAAATATAAAATTGTCCACTTCAGATAACGAAAATACATAGTATCCTATGACTATAATATCAGTGAGTCAATGAATTGCCCAACTCATACAAACACTGGGGTGTAACCCTTTGTAGTGATATGAAATGGAATGATCACATAGGTTCAGTCATGGGTAAAGCAGGTGATAGACTTTGGTTCATTGGTAGAACTCTGGGAAAGTGCAATTGTTATACAAATGAGATTACTCTCAAATCACTCATTTGATTGGTTCTAGAGTATTGTTCTAGTATGTGGGACCTGTAACAGATTGGGCTAACAGGGTATATTGAATGTATACAGAGAAGGGCAGCACAAATGGTCACAGAGTGTCTCAGTGATACTGAAGGATCTGAACTGACAGGCTCTTGAAAATAGATGTAAACCATCCCAAGAAAGCCTGTTAACAATGTTTCAAGAACCAGCTTTAAAGGATGATTCTAGGAATATACTGCAACCCCCCTACGTATTCCTCACATACGGATCTTGAGGATATGATTAGAATAATTACTGCATGCACAGAGGCATTCAGTCAATCATTCTTCTCGTGCTGCATATGTGAATGGAACAGTAAGATACCCTAATAATTGATACAATAGGGATGCACCTTCTGCCATGCACCTCACGGTGGTTTGCAGAATATAGATGTAGATGTGTAGGTACATAAATAGATGGAAAGACCCATTGCTGTTAGAGCACATTATTGGCAACAAATAATTGTAAATGGTTGTTGTTGTTTTTGTTGTGGCCTTCAGTTCAGAGAGTGGCTTGATGCAGCTCTCCATGCTACTCCTGCATCCTGTGCAAGCCTCTTCATCTCCAAACAACTACTGCAATCAACATACTTCTGAATATTCTTGGTGTATTCACCTCTTGGTCTCCCTCCATGGTTTTTACACTCCACACTTCCCTCCAGAACTAAATTGCTGATCACTTGATGCCTTAGAACATGTCCTACCAACCAATCCCTTCTTCTAGTCAAGTCGTGCCACAGATTCCACTCCTCCTCAGTTCTATTCAGTGCATCCTCATTAGTTATGTGATCTACCCATCTACTCTTCAGCATTCTTCTGTAGCACCACATTTTGAAAGCTTGTATTCTTTTCTTGTCTACACTGTTTATCATCCATGTTTCACTTCCATATAGGGTTACACTCCATACAAATACTTTCAGAAAAGACTTACTGACACTTAAATCTATACTCGAAGTTAACAAATTTATCTTCTTTAGAAACGTTTTCCTTGCTATAGCCAGTCTACATTTTAAAGCCTCTCTACTTTGACCATCATCAATTGCTTTGCTTCCCATATAGCAAAACTCATTTACTACTCTAAGTGTCTCATTTCTTAATCTAATTCCCTCAGCATCACCTGATTTAATTTGACTACATTCTATTATCCTTGTTTTGCTTTTGTTGATGATCATCTTATATCCTCCTTTCAAGACTGTGTCCACTCCATTCAGCTGCTCTTGGAGTTCCTTTACTTTCTCTGACAGGGTTACTATGTCGTCTTATTTTTATTTCTTATCCGTGGATTTTAATTCCTACTCCAAATTTTTCTTTTGTTTCCTTTATTACTCCCTCAATATTCAGATTAAATAGCATTGGAGACAGGCTGCAACCATGCCTCAGTTCCTTCTCAACCTTTCATGTCCCTCGACTCTTACAACTTCCATCTGGTTTCTGTACAAATTGTAAATAACCTTTCGCTGCTGTATTTTACACCTGTCACCTTCAGAATTTGAAAGAGAGTATTCCAGTCAACATTGTCAAAAGCTGTTTCTAAGTCTGCAGATGCTAGAAACACAGGTTTCCCTTTCCTAAACCTATCTTCTAAGATAAGTCAAAGGGACAGTATTGTCTCGCATGTTCCAACATTTCTACAGAATCCAAACTGATCTTCCCCGAAGTCAGCTTCTACCAGTTTTTCCATTCATCTGAAAATAATTATTGTTAGAATTTTGCAACCATAACTTATTAAATTGATAGTTTGTTAATTTTCACACCTGTCAACACCTGCTTTCTTTGGGACTGGAATTATTATATTCTTCTTGAAGTCTGAAGGTATTTTGCATGTCTCATACATTTTTTGTCATGACTGGCTCTCCCAAGGCTATCAGTAGTTATAATGCAATGTTGTCTACTCCTGGGGCCTTGTTTCGACTTAGGTCTTTCAGTGCTCTGTCAAATACTTCACACAATATCATATCTCCCATTTCCTCTTCATCAACATCGTCTTCCATTTCCATAATATTGCCCTCAAGTACATTGCCTTGTATAGGCTCTCAATATATTCCTTCCACCTTTTTGCTTTCACTTCTTTTCTTAGGATTGATTTTCCAGCTGAGCTCTTGATATTCATACTGGTGGTTCTCTTTTTTGCCATAAGTTTTTGTTTTTAATTTTCCTGTAGGCAATATTTATCTTACTTCTAGTGATATCTGGTTATACATCCTTACATTTGTCCTCTAGCCATCCTGCTTACTCGTTTCGCACTTCCTGTCGATCTAATTTTTGAGATGTTTGCATTCATTTTCTCCTGGTTCATTTACTGCATTTTTATATTTTCTTCTTTCATCAATTAAATTCAATATCTCTTCTGTCACCCAAGGATTTCTACTAGCCCTCGTCTTTTTACCTACTTGTTCCTCTTGTGACGTTTGCCTGCTTTATTTGTTCGTTGATAGTGTCGATGTAGTTGCACAATTTTGTTTCACAGTTCTTTACTTTCAGTTCACGACCCCCTATATTACACAGTTATACGACCAGTTCACTATTGGTTAACTGTTGATAAACCTCATCAATAATGTGCAGGCAAACATCGGCATACTGCTACAACAGTTTGCTGTTGAACATCTATGAGCAGTAAATACCTAACCACACATTTCACTATTTCTCAAATAAATCGAACAGACACTGTAATTGTTTTAACACATGGCCCGTTTATGTTAGACTAATTCCACTGTTCAGTTAATGCATTGTTGTTATTCTAACTGATACAGACTTCATGTCTGAAAATAGGCCGTGGACTGACTGTCTCGAGACCAAAAATCGGGCCTTTACATATTCTCACAATAATAAACACTGAGACTATACAGTGTTCAATGTTTAATTTACAGAAATTACAGTTAAAACATAATGCATTCAATTAAGTGAATACATTGAAAAATGCCTTCTTTCTAACAGCTTCTTCTACCACAAAGGTGAAGTTGAATTATTTGTTTAAATAATGAAATTAACAGATTTAGTTATGCAAACAATACTATTGACAAACCTGGTAATTATTTTGGAATTAAGGGCTGGCTTTGCTAATATGCTTTCAAATGCACCCAAATAAATACTTAACGAGTGCTAGTGTTTTGTCTTCCAAATGTTTATAACATAATGTATATTTGTTTACAAGTCAGCAATAGAATCTAAGCCACAAAACAATTACTGATTTCACCCTATAACAAAAGATATTGACTAGGAATAGTCAAAATAAATTAGAAAATTGATTACATACACACAACTAGCACAAAAACAGATCTGGTGCTACAGTCTTTAAGGCTGAGGACCAACCTTTCTGTTTTATGGAAATGCAGATTATACTCATGTATGTTAAAGGTAATTAGACAAAATGAAAATAAAATAAATTTAAGGAGGTAGATGGCAAAACAAGAGAGGAAGTGAAGAGATCCCAGCTTGCTTTGTCACTCTGCTGCCTTCACTATATCATCTCTCAAAGCTACCCATTCTTCTTCCACTTTATTTCTTTCCCCTGTTCTTGTCAACCATTCCCTAATGCTCTCTCTGAAACTGTCTACGACACCTCTGGTTCTTTCGGTTTATCCAAGTCCCATCCTTAAATTCCTACTTTTTTTGCAGTTTCTTCAGTTTGAATCTGCAGTTCATAACCAATAAATTGTGATCAGAGTCCACATCTGCCCCTGGAAATGTCTTACAATTTAAAATCTGGTTCATATACCTCTGTCTTACCATTACATAATCTATCTGAAACCTTCCAGTGTCTCGAGGCCTCTTCCACATATACAACCTTCTCTCATGATTCTTAAACAAAGTGTTAACTATGATTTAGTTATGCTCTGTGCAAAATTCTACCAGGCGGATTCCTCTTTCATTCCTTACCTCCAGTCCACATTCACCTACTACTTTTCCTTCTCTTCCTTCTTCTACAATCAAATTCCAGTCCCCCTTGATTATTAAATAGTTGTCTCCCTTAACTATCTGAATAATTTCTTTTATCACATCGTACATTTCTTCAGTCTCTTCAGCATCTGTGGAGCTAGTTGGCATATAAACTTGTACTACTGTGATAGGTTTGGGCCTCGTGTCTATCTTGGCCACTATAATGCATTCACTATGCTGTTCGTAGTAGCTTATCTGCAATTCTAGTTTTTTATTCATTATTAAACATATTCCTGCATTACTGTTATTTGATTTTGTAGTTATGACCCTGTATTCACCCGACCAGAAGTCTTGTTCCTCCTGCCACCAAATTTCACTAATTCCCACTGTATCTAACTTTAACCTCCATTTCCCTTTTTAAATTTTGTGACCTACCTGTCTGATTAAGGGATCTGACATTCCACGGTCCGATCCGTAGAGTGCCAGTTTTGTTTGTCCTAAGAACGACATCCTCCTGAGTAGTGCCCGCGTGGAGATCTGAATGGGGGACTGTTTTACCTCCAGAATATTTTATCCAAGAGGACGCCATCATCATTTAACCATACCAGAAAGTGCCAGACAGATTCATTATAAGAGTTTGTGGATAATGTTAATTCATCTATGAAAGAAATGGCTTTCAAAGCATCCGTTCAGTCAATCGTTGAGTATTGCTTTTTTTTCATACTGGAACCTTTACCAAGCAAAATTAATAGAGGAATTAGAGAATATCCACGGGAGCATGTTTCGTCATTGTTTCGTTTAGTAAACATGAGAGCTTGAGTTGCTGCCAAAGAAGTGTTTTATATAGTGGGGAGGTTGATTGGTAAATTTCCAAGAGTGTATGTTCTATGAAGAGTCAGCTGACATATTCCTTCTTCCTACATACATATTGCAAATTTGCCATGACTGAAAATTCAGAGACATTAACTTATGTAGAGGCTTACCAGCAGTAGCTTTCGTGCACCATTCACAACTGAAACACAAAAATGCGAAAATAATAGTGCAACCAGAAGTACCTTCCACCTCACGACATAAGTTGTCTTCTTTGAGTGTAGATGTAGATGAAGAGAGCAGTAGTTCGCCCAGAGTCAGACCTTATAATCAGGCTTGTGTATGGTTTACATGGATTGGCTGTAACTGCATTCAGTTCTAATTTGCCTATTGGAAATGTTGGTAGTGTTTTAACATGATTTTTTTTTTTTTAGTGTTAAGAAACATGTAATTATTACACATTGATCATATGTTGTGTGCCTGGTATAAATACAGCTGTAGCTTTTGAAGTGTAAACAACATTAATCTTTTGGTAGAGTACAGGTTGTAGTGACATTGTAAAAATCCACCACATATTAATTAATGACCTATATGACACTTTGGAATCAACATATGTCCAGGATTGGAATTTTTTGGATTAAAAATTTACCTTGTTCTCAAATGGAGTTACTTAAAAATTGTGCACCGTATTCCACTATGTTGCTAGTAATTGTGAATCAGCTTGGTGCGGGTATTCTGTGTTGTATTCTTTATTAATGCTAGGATTTTTGTTTATGCGTATATGTAAATTAATTTCTCTGCCACAGTGTGTTTGCAGCATTTTGTACTCTTGTACTGCCAAACATGTGTTACTATTTTATGTAACATAGCTTTTCTGTTTTTCAGCCTTTCTCGGTACAAATTGAAATTCAGTCCAGATAAAATTGATACTATGATTGTGCAGGCAGTGTGTCTGTTAGATGACCTTGATAAGGAACTAAATAATTACGTAATGCGTACCCGTGAATGGTATGGATGGCACTTTCCAGAACTTGGAAAGATAATTACTGACAATGTTGCCTTTGTCAAAACCATCAAACTGATTGGTAAGTTTTCAGCCCCTTTTTTTTTCCTTGATAGTGTACTGAGACAAAAACTACCAGATGAAAATTGTGAGAGGTATGTTCTTAATGAAAACGATTAAAATGACTGGCGTTTTTCCCAATAATAAGCTTAGCTAGCCACTGACAATAGAAAATATGAAAATGTAATGAAGAGTGGGCGTTTTTATATTTGTCAGTTCAACAGTACAGAAAACGAGAGAGAACGAGAAACATGTACTCAAGCAATTGTATGCTCATCAAAACTTCCCCCTCCCTTATGATATGAACAGTGTTGTTTGTAACAGTAGTCAAAGAAATTCCAGCACAATAAAATGCATTTACATTGTAATCTAGTTACTAGATTCATTACCAAAGGAAATTATTGTAATAGTGCAGCTGCTGGGAAGTTCTCTACATTACTTATTTTTCTAGGAATACATAAAGTTGGGCACCAAGTATAACAGTAGATGTTGAAGTCTTCTTGTGTGTAGTTAATAGTCATGTACTTGTCAACAGTTCAGGGATGAATAACATAATACCAAATGCTCACTGTACAAATTTAACTCTTGTTTATCCAATTGATGCTCTTTTTGTTTTTCTTTTTACCAACCTCAAAATATCTCATAACTTTAAATTTATTCTGATTGTACTCTGACTGTGAGGAAAAGTTCACAGTAATCACATGATGATAAATTTGTTCAGGTACTGAGCTAAACTGTGTGTATGTTGTAATGCACTTCTCATGCCTTTCCAGCTCTGAAATTATCTTGTGTTTTCTTGTGTGTGCAGTCAGATACTCATGACTGATTGGCAGAAAATTTTGATGAGATGTGAGTGTCATTTGTTGCTTCTTGACATTGCTGATGGAGCTGCTGCTGCTGTGCTATAGGCTCTGAGCACAACCCTTTAGTCTTTCTGTAGTTTTGGCAACTACTCCATCTGCAGTCCATACCTCTTGCAGCTCATGAGTCACAGACATTTTGTATGAGCTACAAACCTGTTATAATATCTTTCACTTGCTGCTGGACCAACAGTTGGCATTCTATCCTTATCAGAATCACTCGTTTATGCACTAATATACAGTTCTTGGATTTGCTGGGTGATGACAAGACTAACACTCATAAAAATTGTAACTTTCTATTAGTTCAGCTTGCTGGGAAAGACAAATATAAGATTTTTGTGTGCACAACTTTGCTGTATTAGAGGATGTTAATATGTTGTAAGCTCCACCGGCCGGCCAGAGTGACCGAGCGGTTCTAGGTGCTACAGTCTGGAACCGCATGACCGCTACGGTCGCAGGTTCGAATCCTGCCTTGGGCATGGATGTGTGTGATGTCCTTAGGTTAGTTAGGTTTAAGTAGGGGACTGATGACCTCAGAAGTCAAGTCCCATAGTGCTCAGAGCCATTTGAACCATTAAGCTCCACCTCCAGTTTGGTAATGTATGAGATTCAACACCTCAGTGTGTTGTATATAATGCGCAAAATATTGGTTGTCCATGGAGGGCAGTACGAGCCTAATGCAGAGTGCGAATTGTGGCCAAGGGGTGAGGGAATGTTCTTGTAATGAAACACTTGTTTTGGCTGATAGATTTTGACCAGGGTTAGAATATATGCAACTCATGAGCTGCTAAGTGTGAGGACTACAAATGGATCATTGCCAAGATAACCGAAAGGTGAAGGGTGGGAAAGGGAGTACACAAGGTATAGAAAAGCAACAGCTCCCTCATTCAAATACATCAGATAATAATATACCGTATTTACTCGAATCTAAGCCGCACTCTTTTTCCGGTTTTTGTAATCCAAAAAACCCCCTGCGGCTTAGAATCGAGTGCAAAGTAAGCGGAAGTTCTGAAAAATGATGGTAGGTGCTGCCACAACTAACTTCTGCCGTCGAATATATGTAGCACTACACAGGCATGCTTTGCAGGCACAAAGATAAATACTGGCGCCAAAATCTCTGCGTCAGTAAATAAATTTTAAAAAAAGTTGAAAGACGAGCTTTTTTCTCCGCCCCGAGTTTCAACCACTGCATTTTCATACATTATCCAACAAAGTAAATACAAATTTTTTATTGTTCATCTTTGAATGCAGCAGCATTTCAATGTACTACGAAAATCCGACTGACAAGACTGTTTGAGAAGTTAGTAAATATGGGAAACTCTACGTTCTGAATTTTTTCCTACCTGTGAGAAGAGATGGCTGCTAATAGGAACTTTTATGAATTGTGAATCACATGCAGTATTCGCTTCACCATAAGAATAATACGAATATAAACATTTTGTCATGTATTCTTTCGTGTTTGCAGCTATCTCATTTAAATCCTGCCTGCCTAATAAACTACGAAACTAGAGTGCGACAGCAGCAAATGCGGAAGAATACACGTATCATGTCATTTTTATATTCGTATTATTATTATGCCTAATATTGATAGTCAGAAATGAAGCACGGCAATTGACTAGATTTTTAAATCTAAGATGACTCTAATTTCTGTGCAGAATTCGCGTCTGCGAAAATTTTCAAACAGAGAAAAATTTTCGATGAACTCTCATCCAGAACATCTTCTATCATACGCAGTCTATTATTTGGTTCTTGTTGATCATTATCAAAGAAAGCAGCAGTGTAAGTAACAACAAATAGCAGTCTCTTGCCATTGTTTCGCTAATGAGACGATTCCTCTCTCTTTTTTGTAAGTGGCGGTACCTTGCACAAAAGCAAGCCACATGGCGAGCGGCGACCGGCCGTAAACACTCATTATCAGAAAGCGACAAACAATGCATGACACAGTACAGTAATGCATTTTCAGCTTAGAGTGACGTAAACACCTGTAACATAGAGAACAGCACTTATCAGATCGAAGAAAAATAAGCAATTAATTCAAACCATATGAAGCACGTGAAAAAGGAAGGGTACCCATATAAATACAGACGGAGCGCCTGATGCGTAGCAATGGCTACCTGGTAAAGCTTAACTGCTAAGCTTATGACTCGAACCAAACTACTGTAGCTGTATCATCATTCATTCGACCTAAATTGTGTCTCATATTATAATGGACCAACTTTGTTTTGATTTGGAGGTGGGGCCTAAAACTTTCCTCTCCCCTTGAATTTCGAGTCTCAAATTTCAGGTGCGGTTTAGATTCGGGAAATTTTTTTTTCCTTGATTTCGAGTCTCATTTTTAAGTAATTTGCATCTTGAGAGTACATGTTTAGTGATCAGTTATATATTTTGAACATCCAGTTTCCAACTGTCCTGCAATCAAATGTGGTTATAAGCAACCTTTGATTTTAAGTGCACGCTAAAAAAATTCCTGTGAACACTCCATGGCCATTTAATTCTGTTCATTGCGGTTTTATTCCGAACAAGTTAATCTCCTGTTAGATTGGGGGTGATGTGATTAATTTCCTTTTTTAATCTTAGGTTCACTATTGTTTTCATAAATAAGTTAAAGGTTAATGCTATCTCATGCAACCAACTGCTGATACATTCTCAGTTCATTCAAGGTTCTAAGAATGTACTCTTTCGTTTTGACAGTCGGTATCTTTGAACCAAAAAGTGAAGTGCAGCTATTATTCTTGTGTCCCTACCGTGAAATTGTTTTGTACTTATAATGAATGAATGGGAAACACTGCCTGAAAAAAAAAGGATGATGATGATGACCAGTATTGTTGTGCTTGTTCACATCAATGACTCAATAATATCAACATCGCTAGAAGAACAATGGCTGTCAGTGTGTTAAGTATGATGACTGCACATGATGTCAAAATGTAGCTCCTTTTTGTGGGTGAACTTCACATTTCAAGTAGAAAGGTAAGTAGCATTTCAGAAGTGTTGGGGATGCAAACCATAATGGATATTTACAATAATATGAAAAGGACCATAATAGGTATTTATAATAATATAAAAAGGATAGATTGCCAAATACCGTATAGAGAATATGTTGAGTCACAGACCAGCGCAACAAAAAGACTGCTGTACATTTGAGCTTTTGGCCAAAAGTCCTTTTCTGTAGTAGAAAACACACACACACACACACACACACACACACACACACACTCACTCTGCTGGGGCCGGACTGCATACAGCAAGTGTACCTGATGGGAGAAGCAGTCTGTGGATGGTGGGTAAGGAGGAGGCTGAGATAGGGAGGGGAAGGGATAGAAGGGTAGGGGTGGAGGAAGGTGTAGTACTATTTGTGGAAATGTACAGGGACATGGTGGGTACAGGGTAGGGCTGCTGTGTTTAGTTGGGAGGGGGGGGGGGAGAAATAGAGGAGGGGGAAAAGGCTAGTGGGTGCATTGGTGGAATAGGAGGCTGTGTAGTACTACAGGGTGAGGCAGCTAAGTCAAAATACCCATTGCATCTCCCCAACCATAATAGATACAAAGATGCTGTTTGGACAGTGAATTGCAGGGACAGGGGCTACTTGAATACATCACATTTCATGTTTGTACTATTTTTTATATTGCAGAGATATAAGGCCTTCTTTGGTTTTTTTAATTGGAACTCTACGTTAAATTTTAGCGTAACATAATGGGCTTAAAAAGACAGTTTCAAATATGTGTATATCATAACATTTTGGCGAATAGTTTTTGAGACACAGATATGTTCCCATATCGTATTTGTCCTTTGAAGTGGCGTTGTCCAATGCGACTTCTCGATAACACCGCAAGGTGACGCACAAAGTAGCTGGAGGGAAGGGTATGAATGTGATTCTGGGGTAATGAGACATCGCATTTCCATCACAGTTTCTTGGAGCAGACATGTACATCAACAAAGAAAAGTTAGATATGCTTCTAGTGTATGGTGAAAGCAGAAGAAATGCCATTACAGCAATAAAGCGATATGGAGAGCTGTATCCTGATTGTGAGCGTCCTACACGCCAGCTTCTTGCATGTATTTGCAAGAAACTACTTGAATCGGGATCATGGAATGCCATACAGAGGACAAGGCAGAAAACTGCAACTGGCGAGGTGCATGAAGAGGGCATTCTAGTGTTGGTGCATAATGACCCTACTGTTTCGTCATGACGTATCGCTTCGGAATGTGATACAAGTCAGAGAAGTGTTCTACGCATATTGCACCAGCATAGATTTCACCTGTTTCACCTCTCATTACATCAAGCACTCTCTGGTGTGGATTTCAAACGGGGCCAGGAAATTTGCCAGTTTCCTCTGCGGTGCTTAAAAGATGTTCCAAAGCTATTTCAGCAGGTGCTTTTTTACTGATGAAGCGACTTTCACCAATCATGGTAATGTGAATTTGTATAATATGCGTTTCTGGTCAATAGAGAACTCTCATTGGCTTCAACAGGTACAGCATCAGCAACTGTGGAGTGTTAATGTGTGGTGCAGCATCACTGGAAATGTCATTGTGGGGCCGTACGTCATTCCGAGTATACTAAATGGCAATAACTATGCACAGTTCCTGTGAACCATTCTGCCCATTCTGCTGGAAGAGGTACCACTAAGTACGTGTCTCTGCATGTGGCTCCAGCATGACGGCTGTCCTGGTCACTCTTCCAGTGTGGCTACAGAGCCGTTAAATGAAAAGTTCCTGGATTGTTGGATAAGACGACGTGCTCAAGTGAAGTGGTCAGCCCGGTCTCCTGATCTGACCCCTCTTGATTTTTTTCTGTGGTTAGCAATCAAACATAAAGTGTATGCTTAAATACCAACTATGCCAGACGATATGAAGCAAAGTATCATCGAAGTGTGCGCTGATATCTCATGTGACACGCTCTCAGCCATTCACAAATCATTTGAACCGCTTTGCTGCAGAGGGGAAGTATTTTAGCATCTACATCTATATCTATATTCTGCAAGCCACCTGACGGTGTGTGTGGCGAAGGGTGCCTTGAGTACTTCTATCGGTTCTCCCTTCTATTCTAGTCTCATATTGTTCGAGGAAAGAAAGATTGTTGATATGCCTCTAAGTGGGCTCTAATCTCTCTGATTTTATCTTCATGGTCTCTTCGCGAGATATACGTAGAAGGGAGCAATATACTGCTTGAGTGCTGGGTGAAGGTATGTTCTCGAAACTTCATCAAAAGCCCGTACCGAGCTATTGAGTGTCTCTCTTGCAGAGTCTTCCTCTGAAGTCTATCTATCATCTCCGTAACATTTTCGTGATCACTAAATGATCCTGTAACGAAGCGTGCTGCTCTCTGTTGGATCTTCTCTATCTCTTCTATCAACCCTATCTGGTACGGATCCCACACCAGTGAGCAGTGGGCGAACAAGTGTACTGTAACCTACTTCCTTTGTTTTCGGACTGCATTTCCTTAGGATTCTTCCAATGAATCTTAGTCTGGCATCTGCTTTACCGACGATTAATTTTATATGGTCATTCCATTTTAGATCACTCCTAATACCTACTACCAGATAATTCATGGAATTAACTGCTTCCAGTTGCTGACCTGCTATATTGTAGCTAAATGATAAAGGATCTTTCTTTCTATGTATTCGCAGCACATTACACTTGTCTACATTGAGATTAAATTGCCATTCCCTGCACCATGCATCAATTCATTGCAGATCCTCCTGCATTTCAGTACAATTTTCCATTGTTACAACTTGTTGATATACTACAGCATCATTCGCCAAAAGCCTCAGTGAACTTCTGATGTTATCCACAAGGTCGTTTATGTATATTGTGAATAGCAACGGTCCTACGACACTCCCCTGCGGCGCACCTGAAATCACTCTTACTTTGGAAGACTTCTTTCTATTGAGAATGACATGCTGCATTCTGTTGTCTAGGAACTCTTCAATCCAATCACACAATTTGTCTGATTGTCCATATGCTCTTACTCTGTTTATTAAACGACTGTGGGGAACTGTATCAAATGCCTTGCAGAAGTCAAGAAACACAGCATCTACCTGGGAACCCGTGCCTACGGCCCTCTGAGTCTCGTGGACGAATAGCGCAAGCTGGGTTTCACACGATCATCTTTTTCAAAACCCATGGTGATTCCTACAGGGTATATTTCTAGTCTCCAGAAAAGTCATTATACTCGAACATAACACGTGTTCCAAAATTCTACAACAGGTCGACGTTAGAGACATAGGACTATAGTTCTGCACATCTGTTCGACATCCCCTTGAAAACGGGGATGACCTGTGCCCTTTTCCAATCTTTTGGAATGCTATGCTCTTCTAGAGACCTACGGTACACCGCTGCAAGAAGGAGGGCAAGTTCCTTCGCGTACTCTGTGTAAAATTGAACTGGTATCCCATCAGGTCCAGTGGCCTTTCCTCTTTTGAGCGATTTTAATTGTTTTTCTATCCCTCTGTCATCTATTTCGATATCTACCATTTTGTCATCTGTGCGACAATCTAGAGAAGGAACTACAGTGCAGCCTTTCTCTGTGAAACAGCTTTGGAAAAGAATTTTGTGTGTATGTTTGTGTTTGTTTGTGTGTCTATCGACCTGCCAGCGCTTTTGTTTGGTAAGTTCATCATCTTTCTTTTTAGATATATTTTTCCCACGTGGAATGTTTCCCTCTATTATATTCATAACAGTATGTATTACTGTTGTCGAGTAAATGGGCGTGTTTGTTTAAGGACGGACTCGTGATGTTTACTATGAACTCTACACAACAGGAATTGCATTGGAAAACGCCACTTCGAAGGACGAACATGATACAAGTTCATATCTGTGTCTCAAAAACTATTTGCCTAAATATTATGATATACACATATTTGAAACCGTCTTTTTAAGCCCATGTTATGCTAAAATTTAACATAGGGTTCCATTTAAAAAAAAAAACCAAAGATGGCCTCATATCTCTATGATAAAAAAAATAGCACAAACGTGAAATGTGATGTATTGAAGTAGCTCCTGTCCCTGAAATACTCTGTTGAAACGGCATCTTTGTATCTATTACGGTTGGGGAGATGCAAGGGGTGTTATGACTTAGCTGCCTCATCCTGTATAGTGTGAGTCGGGTGGTGATAGGTAGGTGGTAAATGAAGGATGGGGACTAGCAAAAGTGGAGGCCACGGGGGTTGGAAGGGTGCGAGTGGGGGTACTGGAACATAGGATATATTGCAGGGAGTGTTCCTGCCTGCACTATTCAGAAAAGCTGGTGCTGCTAGGAAGGATCCAGAGTGCACAGGCGGTGAAGCGTTCATTGAAGAGAAGCAGGCTGTGTTGGCAAGCATATTCAGCATCTGGGCAGTCCAACTTAGGTGGTCGTTGGAGAATGTTTGTGACAGGTATTGCATCAATGTCTATTGCAGGGATATGCGCCATGAGATGAGGGATTTGGAGTAGGGATGGACAAGGATATTGTGTAGGTTTGGTGGGTGGTCGAATACCACTGTGGGAGGGAGGGGGGAATCGTGGGTAGGATATTACTCATTTCAGGACACAATGAGATGTAGTCAAACCCTGGTGGAGAATGTTAATGTAGTTGGTCCAGTCCTGTGTGGTACTGAGTAGCAGGACGGGGGGTATGTCAGAGGTGGTAGGTGACTGGAGAGACAAAGCATGTGGTCTGTGGAGGCCTACACGACAGCCTTGGCGTATTTGGAGAAGGATTGCTCATCACTACCAATGTGATGGCCATGGATGGCAAAGTTGTGTATGGAAGGGACTTCTGGGCATGGAATGGATGGCAGCTGTTGGAGTTATTGCTGATGGTTGGTAGGTTTGATATGGATGGAGAACTGATGTAATTATCTTCGGGGATGAGGTCAACATTAAGGAAAGTGGCTTGTTGGATTAAGGAGAACCAGGTGAAGTGAATGGGGGAGTAGATGTTAAGGTTCTGGAGGAATGTGGATAGGGTGCCCTCACCTTTGATCAAAATCACAGAGATTTCATCATTGAATCTAAAACAGTTGAGGGGTTTGGGATTCTGCATGGTTAGGAAGGATTCCTCTGAGGGCCCATCTGTCAGAACCATCAAGAATCCCAAACCCTTCACCGTATTTAGATTCATTGATAACATCCTTATGATCTGGACTGAGGGCGAGGACACCCTACCCACATTCTTCCAGAACCTCAACACCTTCTCCCCTTTCACTTCAAGTGGTTGCCCTCAACCTGACAAGCCAGCTTCCTTGATGTTAACCGGTACTGAAGGATGGCTACATCAGTACCTCTGTCCACATCGAACATAACAACTTTAGCAATAGCTCCATTTCAGCATCTGCCATCCATTCAGTACCAGGGAGTCCCTCCATGCACTACCTAGCCACCCATGGCCATCACATTTTTAGTGACAAACAGTCCATCTACAAACATACCAAGGGTATCACTGGTGCCTTCGCAGACTGACGTTACCCTCACAGCCTTGTACATAAACAAATCTCCCATACCTTGTCCCTCCAGTCACCTATCACTGCCCACATACCCACTGTCTGGGCACATAGGAGCACTCCCTCATGCTTCATTGCCATCCAGGGTTGGAGCAACTGAATGACTTTCTCTGCCAGGTTTTCAACTACCTCTCACCATGTCGTGAAATGAAGGATATCCAAACCACTAACCCTCCCACTCCTCTGACAGTGGTATTACACAGGACTTGAACATATGCCCCCTCTCCCAAGTGCTTGCCTCATGGTTCTGCTCCCAGAAATAGAGCTAAATGCAAGACCTGTCCCATACATTCTCCAACCACGACCTACTCCAGTCTGGTCACAGGTATCTCCTATCCCATCAAAGGCAAGACTGTCTCTGAAAACAGTCATGTGATTTACAAGCCAAGCTGTAACCACTATGCTGCTTTCTGTGTGGGCATGACAACCAACAAGCCGTCTGTCCACATGAATGGCCAATGACAGACTATGGTCAAGAGACATCTGGACCACCTGGTTGCTGAACATGTTGCCCAACACAGTGTGCTTCACTTCAACGACTGTTTAACAGCCGGTGCCATCTGGATCCTTTCTACTAACACCAACTTTTCCGAATTGTGCAGGTCGGAACTCTCCCTGCAATATATCCTATGTTCCCATAACCCCCTGGCCTTCATCTTCACTAGTTCCTGTCCTTCACCTACCTCCTATATCCTGCTCCCACTCCTGCACTACACAGCCTTCTATTCCACCAATGCACCTACTAGTCTTTCTTTGCCTCCTCTACTCCTCTCCATGACTGGCCCCTCCCCTCCCCCATCATGCACAGTTGCTGTACGTAATCGACCTCAGCGGCCAGACAGTGGTTATGTGTGTGTGTGTGTGTGTGTTTGTGTGTGTGTGTGTGTGTGTGTGTGTGTGTGTGTGTGTGTGTTAGTTGTGCCTGTGTAAATGTGATCATAACAGCACCATCACAATGCCTTTGTCAGCTGCTAGGACAACTGTGTTATTTTCCTTGCAGAGGGCATGTATAACCTTAGTTCTGCTCCAGAGATGTTATTCTTCAGCATTTTGATCTTGCAGATCTTCCCACCTCTACGGTGGTATCAGAGGGGTGTGCGTGGGTGGCTTGCTTGATGACCCTGCTGATCTCATGTTTAGATAATGTTCTGGAAACTGGTGCAAAATTCAGACCATTTGATAGCAGGGTCTTGTCGCTTCATCCAGTTCCTTTTCAGTCAAATTAATGATTGTTCTTGAATCACAAATGTCGACGTTCTGCAGGTGACCCCCTGGATAATGCCAATGGACCTTTTTGCATTGTTTCAAGGTAGCTTTTCACTTGTAGAGTTCACAGGTTGCGAAGGTGTTTCTATCCACCCATTCCCACATGCTGAGTGAAAGACTGGATGCAAGCTGCAGGTAGCAAGTGTGCAGAAGTCGTCTAATTTTGTACATTTCTAGTCTGGTGACCGAATGTGTTCCAGCACTAAGGGTGAACTAGCATGCTACAGAATGCATTTTGCCATCATTGTGTTGTTGCAAGAAAGCAACCCATGGCATCACCACCTAATCTCAGCGTTGCTGTAAGGAAGCCAGTCTCCTGAGCAGATGTGGCTTCTTGATTCGTAGCTTTTGCAGAAACTTGAAGCTGTTCCATATCTGCTCCCCCATAGAGGCGTGCTATATGGCTATGCTTGTTTTCTCACCAAATTTCATTAATGAAATATTCTCAGGTTATCAGCCAAGTAGTGGTGTCACCTTGTTTCAATGTTTGGATAAGATTCATAGTCACTATCTTCAGGCGAAGTGAGTAACCTTCTTCAGGCGAGTGTCAGGAGCATTCTGATGTGGAAGCAACAGAGGCAGTGGGCGGGAGACAGACAGACAGACAGGCAGGCAGGCAGGACCAGGACCTGATGCCTGGAACCCCCTTCACCTTACCAGGAGCCACCTCACCACTGGTTGCAGAGTATCTTTTGGAGGTGTGCGATTGGTGCACCTGTTGAGCTCCTGACAGAGGAGTCTATGATCCAGCAGCTAAAGAGGAAGCGGTATTTTATCTAGAATTTTTGAAACTGTTTTTCCTTTTCTTTGCAGACATTGTTCTTTAATTTGGCATGTTCGATATTGACATTTTCTGTGATTACAGCAATGATTATTGAATGATACTGTTTCAGGAACACGAGACAATGCGTCCAGTACAGACTTGTCAGATATCTTGCCTGAAGAAGTAGAACAGCAGGTGAAAGATGCGGCAGAAATATCCATGGGCACGGAGATATCTGACGACGACATTATAAACATACAGCACTTATGTGATCAAGTTATTCAGATCACACAATATCGTGCACAGCTGTATGAATACCTTACAACAAGGATGATGGCGATTGCCCCCAACCTTACTGTCCTCATTGGTGAACTTGTTGGAGCACGTCTGATCTCTCATGCTGGTGAGTGTTACGGATTATTTTTTGTTTTGTAGCAATTTTGTATTTCTTTCTTTAGCGTTCCTGAGAGGTTCATTGCCTTAAAATTAACCTTTTCGTGTATCCATACTATTTTTGCTTCAAAACATTTTTGCTTTGTTATTTGTTTGTGTGTTGGCTCCATTGTGATTTTATCTCAGTTGAGAGAATGGGCATTTATCTTTCCATGAATTTAGTTTACTTTTGTGATTGTCGTCAACATCTCTGAACGTATCGCTTGATTCTTTTGTGTGTTTGTGCAACAAGACCTTCCAATATTTCAGTATATCATAATTATAATTGGATAAATAAAATATCCACTTCCCAAGTGATGGCAGAGAAAACACTCGTAAAGGTTACGGAAATGTGCGAACTTTAGGAGCCAGTGGCTCCTCCTCCTTTCAGAGGGATGAAGGGAAAGAACTGGCAAGATTTAGGAGATGGGGTAGTTACGGAAAAGTCGGCAAAACTCTGGGTCAGGGGAGACTTACCAGACAGGGAGAGAAGGAAAAACTTGTTGGGGATTGCTCAGGACGAGATTTGAAAACCTGAGAACACGAAGAAGGATGATAGGGTAATCTCACCCAGTCAAAATCTTATCTGGTGCAGTTTCCAGCAATCTGTCTTTCCTTCTCATCGTATCTGGGAAGTCTCCCCAGAGCTGGGGCTCTGGGTGACTTTACTGTAACTCTCCGTATTTCCTAAAGCTAACCAGTCATGTTCTTTCATCTTTCCTCCTTTCCCATTCAGCCAGAAGGAGCTGCCACTGGCTCCAAAAGCTTGCACATTTCCTTAACTTACATGTATGTTTTCTCCTGCTGCCACTAAATCAGTAGATTATTATCTACCAATTATATTCTCGGAAATTGATTGTCATCAGCATGTGTGTAAGGATTTCAGGACTTATTCACTGATTAGCGGACTGTAAGAGAGGCCAAAACTGCGTGTTGTGTTAAAATGTTGGAGAATTGTTAATTTGTAAACATTCATCCTGAGCTTTGACTTTAAATACATGCAATTGTGTAGTCGCCAGTTCCCATTCTTTTAGTGCTCATTTGACAATAGAATATTACTTTATTCATCTGAGTCGTGCTGGAACTGTTGTAACTTTGTTAGAAACCAGTCAGTTCAGTTGAAGGCCCAGAATTTTCACAGCTTCCATTTTTGCCTTCATAGTTCATGGAGCTGTCACAGTTCTCAACTCCTGTATGAAATAATGTTGTTGTTGTTGTTGTCGTCGTCGTGGTGTGATAGGCTTATACATTGGTTTAACATTAACATGGTATGACTATCTGTAGCTATTGTAGAGCCATTGTCCGCAAAGAGGTGGCACAATTACGAGGTGGCAGGCAGGCCGACTGGTAGTCTGATAAATCTGCACCTGTATCTACTAAGAACTGTATTTTGTACCTTTGTCTGTGATAAACAGTTTGAGGCTACCATTTGGAGCATCAGTGGCTGTCATCACAGAGCACCTGTTGTGTTTCCCTGCTCACAGGGTGAGCTACACTTCCATTCCTTGGACCCAAACCGGCAGTGGTATCAATAAACTTTTCTAGCTGAAGTTGCGTTTCCCAGGTGACCGAGTGTGACAGTGAGCAATAATGTGAATTTGTAGTGCAGCAAAGTTGCTGTCTGTCTGTGGTTGCGGGCTAACTGCTGCAACATGCACAGATGGACACATTTCAGATATTCTGTTGATGGTTTGCGCTGATGTATCTAGATTGCCAGCGCACACAGTTAAAATCTTTTGTGCATCAGGCGGTAGGTGTGATGACCTAATTCTTCGCAGAATGTTGTCACTTACTGCATAGCTTGCCAACATATGTGATCAGCACAGCAGCTGTGATAGTGTACGGTTGCCCAATTCTTCAGTGTGAAGTAGTCTTTCCAGCTCTTCGCCTCAGACTGCGAAAGTTGTCCAATTAGAATATCCTTAATCATCGGGTACTGGTCCACGTCCTGCAGTTACTATGGAATATCCTGCACTTCCACTGCCATTTCTTCACTGAGTGCTGCCTCAACATAACTATATTTTGTGTGGTCTGTGGTGACTTGGGCCAGGACAAATTGGCTTTCCAACTGCAGAAACCATAGCATAAGATTTTGCTGCCAGAACGGAGTGGTTTTACTGTGTCACAGTTTATCATCGAACCAGCAGGTGTGTCTGCAGCTGACACAGGAGCTTTATCTACTCCTGTATTAATACTGCAGAATCAGTAGGCTACAGATGCATAGCTGGTGTGGAGTGTGGAATGTGAATGACAGGATTGACACGGCTGTACTTAGTCGAACATGGCACGGTAAGCAGCACAAATGTGTGTCGAATTTAACACCTGTGACCATCGTATATCACACAGTCGTCGCTAACTAACTGTTGTGGGTTATCAAAACTCACTGTATTAGCTTTAAAATAACACACGACACAAAATGACATTCAAGTAATAGAGCAAATTAAATGACAGAATAATCTATCGGGGAAAACAAAGAGTAGGCTGAGGCAAAGATGATCATGCACTGAAAATTCATGTGCACGTAGCACTACATTACACACACACTGTATACTAGCTTGCGTGCACTTCAACAGCAAAATCTAAAGACGTTTAATAAGTGAAGAAAGAAGTAGCATCAATGCAAATTGTTCAGTAATGTCTGACACTGTCTTGGATAATGAATGAGATAAAGTGTTGAGCATGTTTAAAACTTACTGTAAGTGCTGAATAGTGTAATAGTAATGAATGACACAATTTCGTTCCAATTACTGTATTGCAAAAATTGGCAGTACCAAGATGAATAGGCAGTGTTGTGTGCGTAAATTACACCAAGGCCTACACTTCCTTCTGTGTTTCTCTTTAAAATGTTGTATTAATAGAAATGTTATGTACTGTACCTAAAATATTAAAAATATCCGATACACATAACCACAAAACATCATTAATGAGTACACTGTTATTCCACTTCTGTACTTTCAAAATATAGCACATACTGGAATTTAATTTTCTAGTTTTCTGCAGTCACATTGTAGTTTTAAATCAGTCGCTTTAACTTTAAAATGCAATATACCAATGCATACTACTGTATATGTGTGGATGGATATATGTGTGTGTGTGTGTGTGTGTGTGTGTGTGTGTGTGTGTGTGAGTGTATACCCGTCCTTTTTTCCCCCTAAGGTAAGTCTTTCCGCTCCCGGGATTGGAATGACTCCTTACCCTCTCCCTTAAAACCCACTTCCTTTCGTCTTTCCCTCTCCTTCCCTCTTTCCTGATGAGGCAACAGTTTGTTGCGAAAGCTTGAATTTTGTGTGTATGTATGCGTCTGCTTGTGTTTCTATCGACCTGCCAGTGCTTTCGTATGGTAAGTCACATCATCTTTGTTTTTAAATATGTTAAATAATTTAGTTAGATGTGAATGTGTTGAGGTGAACTTCTTTAGCCAGAAATTTGCTATTTTATCATTGTTGCAAAATTATCACTTCAGGCATTTGTGGTATCATCTTGTATGAGTCTGTTTCTGCTTGTATCCACCGTGCATGCCTGTTATGTTGTACTGGGTTTGACCATATGTTGCTCCAGAAGTGTTCCATGTCTGTTATGTTTGGTGGATTGTCTATTTTAATGTGTGTGTTATCTATTGTTTGGTAAAATCTCTTTTGGTTTGTGTTGAATGTTTGGTTTTATTTCCTTCTATTTTCACTTTTTTTGTACCTTCTAAGTCGTTTGGCCAATGCTTGTAATTTCTGCTTCTTTTCATCTAATTGCTCTATTGCTTCTTGTTGTGAGATTTTACCTAACCTTTTTCGTTTTTTGTCTGATATTTCATTTCTTATAAATTGTGTTAGCTGTCCGATGTCTTTTCTCAGTTTTTCTATTCTGATCTGTAGCCTATGTTGCCATCCTGGTTTTGTGGGTTTCTTCTGTGTGTTGGTTGGTTCTGATCTCTGCCTAGTGTGTATATTTAGTGTAGTGAGTGCTCCTACATAAACCAGTAGTTGTAACTCTTCCATTGTTGTATTTTCATTTATTTTGTTGTGTATGATTGTGTTGATAGTTGTTATTGTTGTTTCGACTTGTGGGTTATTTGGTGGTCTATGCAAGATTGGCCTAATGTCTGTATTTGTGTCGTTTTATTCTATATATGTCAGCTGAAATTTCTCTTCTATATCTAATATGTGTGTCACTTCATGTTCTATTTGTGCTTGTTCTGGTGGCTGTCTTATGATTTTGTTTTCCTCTGATTGTGTAATTGACGCATTTTGTTCTTTGTTTGTTTTGTCTGGGATGTTTGAGTTCATTACTGTATTTTCTTCTTCTTCTGATTGCACATAATTTTGTTCCAGTATTTGTTGTACTTGTTGTTTGATGTTTTCTAATTCTGACTGGGGTATCCTGTTATTTTTTATTATTACACAGATCTGATCAGCTAGTCGTTGTTCTGTTAAAAATTTTAATACCGGGTATCTGGTAATAAATGTTGTGTATACTTGTGATCTGTATCCAGTTGTGTTGGTTCCTAGGTTTGTTGCTTGGTAATAACAGAACATGAGGTGTCGATTAACTTCCTCTGACCATCTCATCCTCTGTCTTTGTTTTCCTTCTAGGGTGGTTGCAGGAAGCATATCCTGCAAAACACCTCTATTTGGATTTAAATCATTTTCCAGTTGGCTAGCAGTGTCGTTACCATTGTGGACGGGCATAGGGTTCAAGCGTTGTCCCCGACCATGACGGCGCTTGTCCGAGGCTTCTTTAGTTCTGTCCTGAACCGAGTAATCACACTAAAAGGGGGGTTAGCCCTATTAGTGGTTTGTTCTTTTCGTCACCTTTTACGACTGGCAGAACATACCGGAGGCCTATTCTTTTCCCGGGCCTCCACGGGGTAGTGGTAGTGGGTCACATTTTGGCCTGTTGTAATTAAAAGATTTACAAATAGTGGTTAACTAGCATTACGCAGAGAGTAGGTGTGAATGGTATCCTATTCTTAATCAAAGTGGAGAAATAAGGTAATAATATTAGTAAGATAATGCTATTTTTTTATGTGTGCTGTAGCTAGCAATGTATCCCTTGCTGCAATTAATGCCTCTTTAATAGGTGTAGGCCTGGTAGTATAGAGTGTTGAGCTGTTATTAATAACGCTAGCAATGTGGCGAAATAAAGCCTAAACCAGTCGAGTCTCTCCACTTTGAATGCCATTTTGGGCAGCTACAGCATCCAGCCCAAACAATGCCGAGGTATTAAGTTACTATTTCTAAACATTGAAGGTTTGACATGAAAAGTTTTTGAGGACTACACACAAAGGGGACAAAATTTTTGTATAACTTTGTTAGATTTTGTACATTAATATGTTAAGTTTTATGTTGGAAATTTTACTTGATAACAATACCTGGCAAGAGTTTGTATCTTTTCTTACGTACCTATTATGTAAGATTAGTGTGAGTTGCTTTAACTATCACTATAAAATCTGCCACTGACTAGTCGCACAATTTTCTTGCCAAATAGCGTGCAGATTTCCTGCAGTTCATTGAAAAAAACAACAATTCAATGTCTCTTGATTCCTTCAGTTGGAGATGATCACATTAATTGATTGATATTGCTAAGATAGATTTCATTATCATTGCACACAACAAATATAATTGATTTAGTCTAAGCTCGTTGATGGTTATGCCACAGACTGTTTATCTTAGTCAGCTGTGTCGTAAAATTTTTTTAGTGATTACTGTTGTAAGACAAGAAAGAAGACAACTTTAGTGTTAAAATATTATTGGAAAAGAATTTAACCTACTGTATCTTTTATTAATTAGCTAGAAAGACGAATGTAACTTTACCTAAATCAGAGTAATACATATAAAAACTTAAGGTAAACCAAACCGTTGCGTAATTGAGACTGAATAACCATGTGTGCATTCATAAATGTGACACCGGGATGATTGAATTTGAGCAGAGAATGAGAATAAAAATAAAAGAGTTGATTTAAAGAAAACATGGATGCTTGATGATGCTGTGATAGTTTTTGAGTAGAGGATGAAAGTTAGTTTTATGCTAGTTTATGGTTTATCGTACTTCAGTAGTGGTTTGGATGCTTGTTCATTTATAAGGGGCATCAGATGAAGAGGATACAAGATTTTCCATGGCTTTATCAGTAATAATTCTGATTAAAGTTGGCAGATTGATTGGAAACTCCTGTACAGTTGTAGTATGTAAATGAACAAGCGCGACAAGTTTTGCGTTTGTGGGAGATTATCATCTTCTCAAGTATTAACGTTACCTCTGTTTAAAATAATTGTTACTTTAGATTGCATTCTGTTTCTCTGTCTGAGGTATTCCTTTTGCACCTCGTGCAGTGTCGAGTGTAGTTGAGCTGTGACTGACGTCATCACAAGAACAGCAAAGAGATGTGCCCACTGATGTGAGATTCACATGCTTGTTCTTTTATATGCTACTGTGGTGCCTCGTACCCTCTCACACTTACAAGGAGATGGCACGACCGTGGGGTCGGGGATTTGTCCAAGATTTTGTGTGGTGAAAGAGGACCCCTAACACCTCACGCGGTTAAAATATTAGGACGCACTACTCGGATAATCCCGAGAAAAATCGATCCAAAGTTTCTTAGGTGCCTTACGAGTACAAAATGTTGGTCCATTACCGAGCCGCCGTCTGACCTACGTGGTTAGGGCTCGGACTCTTACGCCAGAGGTCTCGGGTTCGATTCCTCCTCTGGCACTTTTTTTAATCTTCTGTTTAATTTTTTTGTTATTCCACCAATTACTCACAAAGTCTCCCAAACCTACATTATTTTTTAAACATTTTTTAGCTCAAGAACTTAGTTTTTCATTCACTGAAAAATATTAGTGCCCGTTGTTCTATTTCATTTTATGGGGTTTCAAGGTTTAAAGGGGCTTTGTAAGGGTCGCCTTGGGATCATAATGGTCATCTGCACATAGGACTATGTGCGAGATGTGAGAAGTAAATGGCAGTTTGTTTTTCGATTTCGTCATGAACAGACGTACCTGTTTCAAATTTCAATGTGCTATTCCGATCCGAGGTTAAACATGTCGACTGAAGAAGTTGCTGGCTCATCTGGAATAGGAGAAGACATTCCTGAAGAATCCATTCATAATGATCTATCAAAATTACGATTGAAGGACGCAGTGGTGTATTATGAAAAGCTTTGACGGAAAATAATTTAATTGCAAAATAAAGGATGCTGCCAATTGAAGAGAAAAGAATATCTTTCACAATGGGAGAAAGATATTAAAAGTGGTGGTACACGAATGGATAAATTTGAGGAGATAGATTTGTGGACCTACGACCGTTTCGTGGAAGCAAGACAGCAATATTAGCAAATCACGGCAAGAAATTTACAGCAATGGGCATTGGCTGCGGCTGCACAATTCGTCGATTTCAAATTCAAGGCATCTGATCGATGGGTCACGGCATTTAAACAGAAGCACAGAATTTCACAATACAAGATCACAAAACTGGTTTCGAAAAAAGAAGCAGCGTCAATGGAGGACATGCAGGTGTCTGCGGGGAACTTTCATCGGCAGATGTGCCGTTTACTCCCTCAGTACCATGAGGATTATGTGATAAATACTGACCAAACAGGTAAATACATGTTTTCTGCGTACAAAATGTTTTTACCAATGTAAAATATATCAATTCAAATTTAATTATAGAAAAAGGTACTTACATACACTTTCGAATATTGTTTAATACCAAAAATACTATTGTTTCAGTATGCTAATATCAATCTGTTTTCAACAGGACTCTCACTGAAAAAGGGAGTAAAACAGTTTTCGTGAAAAAGTTGGATTTGAATAAAGTGATGCATTCGTACACTGCACAATATTCAATAACATTATCCAGAAAACTGCTCCCACATGTCTTCATATGCTTACAAGAAGCGACCGGTCATTTCGGACCTCGTATTCACAAATTAATAGATGGCATTGCCAATACTTACACGAACGTCATCGTAACATCATTGAAGTCCAGAAAATTAACAAGAGTTTTACACATGGATTTTCTCCGGAAATGTTTAAAATCTTATGTCGGGGAGAATAAATATTTACTTCTCATTGACTCTTGGGGAGCTCAAACAAATCCGGAGATATATGATGCAATTTTTCAAGATGACGAAAATATGCCAACTTGATCAGTAAAAGTCATACCTCTCTGGTGCAACCTTGTGATGTTTACTTTTACAGGCAAGTTAAAAATTTCATAAAGCGCTTGCAAAATTGCAGCACATTGTTACAGGAGAATCGTGAAATTAATTCCCGGGCAGATGGTATAAAATTTCATTCTATATTTCACCATCAATTGTCATCCCCAATATTCCAAGACATGATTCGATATGCCTGCTTTGCCTCAAAATTATCGGAAACTCGAAACATTTTTGTAAATGTTTTTTAATGGGGCATGTTTTTCTACAGATTTATTGCAAACACCCCGTGATTGTAAAACATCTGCTTTTATATGTTGCGCAAGATGTCGCAAAAATTATTGTTTATTTTTACGATAATTACCACTGTGGTTATTCTGATTAAAAACCCAATTTTTTTCCTCATATACTTTACAATGAAAAATGGAAAACCCACCGCCATGAATTGTGTTGTTGGACAAAAAGAAAAGAATTTTTATTCAATAATGTAACTAATTTATTAAAGATAATGTAGGTTTGGCAAACTTTCAGAACAGTTGGTGGAATAACAAAAGAAAATGAAACAGAAGGAAAAAAGTGCCAGAGGAGGAATCGAACCCAAGACATCTGGCGTAAAAGTCCGAATCTGAGCCTTAACCTTCTAGGCCAGATGGCGGCTCGGCAATGGACTAACATTTTGTACTCATAAGTTACCTAAGAAACTTTGGATCGATTTTTCTCGGGATTTTCAGGGTAGTGCGTCCTAATATTTTAACCACGTGAGGTGTTGGGGGTTTTCTTTCACCACACAAAATTTCGGACAAATCTCCGACCCCATGGTCGTGCTGTCTCCTTGTTAGCGACTTCTAATTTTAACAGTTCAGTAGTAAGTGACGGAGAAATA
Organism: Schistocerca americana; assembly: GCF_021461395.2. Classification (NCBI taxonomy): domain Eukaryota; kingdom Metazoa; phylum Arthropoda; class Insecta; order Orthoptera; family Acrididae; genus Schistocerca; species Schistocerca americana. Next base: position 742,559,353 of record NC_060122.1, on the reverse strand, counting down.
TGTAATGTTTAAGGTTGGCTTTATATAGTAGTTATCATTTCAAGCACTAACTGAAAAGTAAACAGTTGCATGTTCATGATTTCCCTTCTGAGGTCTGGCTGACTAAGACCTGTGTGTGTGACGCTTATATATAGATGTGAATAAAAAAATTGAAGGATACAAAGTACAATAGACAGATGAGTAAGTACAGATAGCCACAATGAAATGACTGTTAAACATTGAGCTTTTGGTGAAAGTGTTCTTCAGGTAAGAAAACACACACAATCAAACAAGTAGCTCACTTGACCATTATCTCAGGCTGCTGTAGCCAGAATGCAGCTTTGGTGTCGTATGAAAGCAGCAATCCAGAGTAGGCCAGGGAAGTGAGAGTGGTAGTGTACGGGTGTGGGGGGAGAAGAGCAGTGTCAGGTGGGCTGTGTAGGGAGTAGATGGCAGAAGGGCAAGGCTGCCAGGCACAGGAGCAGGAGGCTGTGGGGGAGGGTGGCATGAGTGGCGGCAGGGACATGGGCAGTAGAAAACGAGGGGAGGAGAAGGGAAAAGATCAATGGGTACAACCCTATAGCAAGGGGTTGGAATTGGGAGTGGCATAGGGATACTTGAACATGACATGCTTGATTTCAATGGCTGCTTCAAAACCCGGGTCATGTGGATCCTTCCCTCTACCACCAGCTTTCGTGAACTGCACAGATGGAAACTGTCCTAAAAACACATTCTCTGCTGCTGTAACCTCATGCCCCACACCTTGCAGTCTGCAGTTTCCACCCCCTCTGTCCTGACGCTACCTCCCAGTTCACATCTCCTCACCCTCATTGTGTGCTGTTCTTAGCCAACTTACCCACTTATCTTTACCCTTTCTATTCTTCTCTCCTTTCTTGCTTCCTGTTCTCCTCCCCCAGCCTCCCGACATTGCTCCTGGCAGCTTTTTCCAGCAGGCATCTAGTCACTAAATGCTGCTCCAGACAGTGCTCTTCTCTCCCCCACCCTTACCCTGCTATTCCTCTCCAACTCCCTTCCCCTTCCTACTCCAGATTGCTGCTTTCATTCCAGCTGCAGTGGCTCTGGTCACAGTGGCCAGAGATAGCAGGCATGTGTATGTGAGCTGTGCCTGCCTTTGGGAATGTGTGTGAGTTTTCTTTTTTGAAGAAGGCTTTGTCAAAAGCTCAGTATGTAAAAGTCTTTTCATTGTGCCTGTCTATAACTCAGCAGGTCGTCTTTACAGTGAGTTGTTGTTCATATTCCAACCTGAACTTTCCATTGCTTAAATTCCATTGTTTAAAATAGTGTTAAGTTTGTCGTGAGTGTGTGTTGATGTTCAAAACACGTAAAACATTGTATTTCCATGTAATTCCAATTTTCTCTCTGTGTATAATTTGCAGGTTCTTTGATCAACCTAGCAAAACATCCAGCATCTACAATACAAATTTTAGGTGCTGAAAAAGCTCTTTTCCGGGCACTCAAGACAAAGAAAGATACCCCAAAATATGGGTTGATTTACCACTCATCTCTTATTGGACAAACAAGTGCAAAAAACAAGGGAAAGGTAAGTATTTAATCTTATTCTCTTTCTGTTACTGTTTGTGATAGGTTACTAAAAATAATACACAGCTCATCTTTCGTGAGAAAACGAAACTGAGGAGGGAACACAGCTGCACGATTACATGAAATACTGCAATCACCACTTCACTGTCCCTGACAGCATATTAATTAAAAATGATGACATCAAAAAACTGAAAATTATAATTATTGTTTGGTACTGAAAACATTGCACATGTAATTTTATGAACATAGTGCTGTTTAATTATCTAATTAGCAATAAAGTGTTCAGTTTGTCGTCCACTGAAGTATTCACAAATACGTACTAATGTGTTTCTTGTAGTGACGATTTGTAAAGTCTAGCTGTTACATAGTTTTGAATATCTCAGAATTGTTGCAAGTGTAGAACTGAAACTCATAACTCAAGATCTGGGCAGTCACAGAGGGTGGGCTTACTGGTAGTTGGGAGCTGCAATGTCAGGCACGTAATGGGGCCCCTAGGGATATGGCTGCAAGGGAGGGGAAGAAAACCAATGTGCACTCTGTGTGCATACCGGGGGGAGCCATTCCAGATGTGGAAAGGGTCCTTCCGGATGCCATGAAAGGTACAGGGTGCACCCATCTGCAGGTGGTCGCTCATGTCGGCTCCAATGATGTGTGTCGCTGTGGATCGGAGGAAATCCTCTCTGGCTTCCGGCGGCTATCTATCTGATTTGGTGAAGACTGCCAGTCTCGCTAGCGGGATGAAAGCAGAGCTCACAATCTGCAGCATCGTCGACAGGACTGCCTACAGACCTTTGGTACAGAGCCTAGTGGAGGGTCTGAATCAGAGGCTGAGACAGTTCTGCGACCATGTGGGCAGCAGATTCCTCGACTTAAGTCATCGGGTGGTGGGGTTTCGGGTCCCGCTGGATAGGTCAGGAGTCCACTACACACAGCAGGCAGCTACACGGGTAGCAGGGGTTGTGTGGCGTGGACAGGCCGGCTTTTTAGGTTAGATGGCCTCTGGCAGGTACAGAAAGAGCAACAGCCTCAAAGGGTGTGGGCAAAGTCAGGACATGCGGGGACCAAGCAGCATCGGTATTGTAATTGTAAACTGTCGAAGCTGCATTGTTAAAGTACTGGAACTTCAAGCGCTGATAGAAAGCACCGAAGCTGAAATCATTATAGTACCTGAAGCCAGAGATAAATTCTGCTGAAATTTTTACAAAGGCACCGACGGTGTTTAGAAAGGATAGCTTGCATGCAACCGGTGGTGGCGTGTTTGTCGCTGTTAGTAGTAGTTTATCCTGTAATGAAATAGAAGTGGATAGTTCCTGTGATTTATAATGGGTGGAGGATATACTCAACAACCGAGCTAGGTTAATAATTGGCTCCTTTTACTGACCTCCCGACTCGGCAGCATTAGTGGCAGAACAACTGAGAGAAAATCTGGAATACATTTCACATAAATTTCCTCCTTAGGTGGAGATTTCAATTTACCAGATATAGACTGGGACACTCAGATGTTTAGGACGGGTGGTAGGCACAGAGCATCGAGTGACATTATACTGAGTGCACTATCCGAAAATTACCTCGAGCAGTTAAATAGAGAACCGACTTGTGGAGATAACATCTTGGACCTACTGATAACAAACAGACCCGAACTTTTCGACTTTGTAAGCGCAGAACAGGGAATCAGTGATCATAAGACCGTTGCAGCATCTCTGAATATGGAAGTAAACAGGAATATAAAAAAAGAGGAGGAAGGTTTATCTGTTTAGCAAGAGTAATAGGAGGCAGATTTCAGACTACCTACCAGATCAAAACAAAAATTTCTGTTCTGACACAGAAGAAGGGGGGGGGGGGGAAATGGTCATATGGCATTGTTGGTCGGGAGGCCGCATGCGGGGTTGTTCGACCACCGTATTACAAGTCCTTTTTAGTTGATGCCACTTCGGCGACTTGCGAGTCAGTGATGATGATGAAATGATGATGAAGAACACACAACACCCAGTCATCACGAGCCAGAGAAAATCCCTGACCCTGGCGGGAATCGAACCCGGGACCCCGTGCGCGGGAAGCGAGAACGCTACCGCATGACCACGAGCTCCGGACTGACACTGACAATGTTGACTGTTTATGCAAAAAGTTCAAGGCAATCATAAAATGCAATTTAGACAGGTACGTGGCGAGTAAAACTGTGAGGGACGGGAAAAACCCACCGTGGTTCAACAACAAAGTGAGGAAACTGCTGCGAAAGCAAAGAGAGTTGCACTGCAAATTTAAACGTAGCCGAAACCTCTCAGACAAACAGAAGCTAAACGATGTCAAAGTTAGCGTAAGGAGGGCTATGCCTGAAGCGTTCAGTGAATTCGAAAGTAAAATTTTATGTACCGACTTCACAGAAAATCGTAGGAAGTTCTGGTTAAATCAGTAAGTGGATCGAAGCAGCATATCCAGACACTCTGGGATGATAATGGCATTAAAACAGAGGATGGCACACTTAAAGCTAAAATACTAAACACCTTTTTCCAAAGCTGTTTCACAGAGGAAGACCGCACTGCAGTTACTTCTCTAAATCCTCGCACGAACGAAAAAATGGCTGACATCGAAATAAGTGTCCAAGGAATAGAAAAGCAACTGAAATCACTCAACAGAGGAAAGTCCACTAGACCTGACGGGATACCAGTTGGTTTCTACACAGAGTATGCGAAAGAACTTGCCCCCCTTCTAACAGCCGTGTACCGCAAGTCTCTAGTGGAACGGAAGGTTTCAAATGATTTGAAAAGAGCACAGGTAGTTGCAGTTTTCAAGAAGGGTCGTCGAGCAGATGCGCAAAATTATAGGCTTATATCTCTGACATCGATCTGTTGTAGAATTTTAGAACATGTTTTTTGCTCGCGTATCATGTCATTTCTGGAAACCCAGAATCTGCTCTTTAGGAATCGACATGGATTCCGGAAACAACAATGGTGTGGGACCCAACTCGCTTTATTTGTTCCTGAGACCCAGAAAATATTAGATACAGGCTCCCAGGTAGATGCCATTGTCCTTGACTACCATAAGGCATTCAATACAGTTCTGCACTGTCGCCTGATAAACAAAGTAAGAGCCTACGGAATATCAGACCAGCTGTGTGGCTGGATTTAAGAGTTTTTAGCAGACAGAACACAGCATGTTGTTCTCAACGGAGAGGCGTCTACAGATGTTAAAGTAACCTCTGGCGTGCCACAGGGGAGTGTTATGGGACCATAGCTTTTCACAATATATATAAATGACCTAGTAGATAGTGTCGGAAGTTCCATGTGTCTTTTTGTGGATGATGATGTAGTATACAGAGAAGTTGCAGCATTGGAAAATTGCAGCGAAATGCAGGCAGATCTGCAGCGGATAGGCACTTGGTGCAGGGAGTGGCAACTGACCCTTAAAATAGACAAATGTAATGTATTGCGAATACATAGAAAGAAGGATCCTTTATTGTATGATTATATGATAGCGGAACAAACACTGGTAGTAGTTACTTCTGTAAAATATCTGGGAGTATGCGCTTGGAATGATTTGAAGTGGAATGATCATATAAAATTAATTGTTGGTAAGGCGGGTGCCAGGTTGAGATTCATTGGGAGTCCTTAGAAAATGTAGTCCATCAACAAAGGAGGTGGCTTACAAAACACTTGTTCGACGTATACTTGAGTATTGCTCATCAGTGTGGGATCCGTACCAGGTCGGGTCGACAGAGGAGATAGAGAAGAACCAAAGAAGAGCGGCGCGTTTCGTCACAGGGTTATTTGGGTAGCGTGATAGTGTTACGGAGATATTTAGCAAACTCAAGTGCCAGACTCTGCAAGAGAGACACTCTGCATTGCGGCGGTGTAGCTTGCTGTCCAGGTTTCAAGAGGGTGCATTTCTGGATGAGGTATCGAATATATTGCTTCCCCCTACTTATACTTCCATAGGAGATCATGAATGTAAAATTAGAGAGATTGGAGCGCGCACGGAGGCTTTCCGTCAGTCGTTCTTCCCGCGAGCCATACGCGACTGGAACAGGAAAGGGAGGTAATGACAGTGGCACGTAATGTGCCCTCCGCCACACACCGTTGGGTGGGTTGCGGGGTATAAATGTAGATGTAGATGGACAGCAGTTAGTTATTGTGGCAACTTTCAAGTGTGAGAATGCGTTCTTTAGGATGCTGAGCCATTATGAGCAGCAAGAAGAATCTTACAGTTTCATGATCGTCAATGCATATTGCTGAGAGCAGCCAACATTGAATCCATTCACAAATTTCTTTTGATACCCCATCTGCATGCTTTTGTCAAAGCTTTTAGAAAGTTAAGAAATATGGCATCCATCTGTTTGCCACACTTTCAGTGTGTTGTATGAGATGAATGCAATTCTGTTTAAGATACCTCATTGTGTTTGAGCTCAGGATATGTTGTAAGCTTCTGTAACAGATTGATGCCAATGGTTTTGGATGACAAATTTGTAGATTAGTGTGACTTGTGGTTTCTTTGTAGATTAGTGTGACCTGTGGTTGCTTTCAAGTACTGGCACACCATTCTCATAAATGGATGTGACCTGTGCTTGCAAACACTTGGTTTTAGTTTTTGTTTAAGGAGTCTGTCATAAATTATGGTTTAAAAGGGCATAACCCAGCTGAAAATTCTGCATGGTATCCAACAGGTACTGCATCAGGCCTGGAGCCTTTTTAACACCACTGATGTTAATATATAGGTCACTTGTCTTAGAAGTGATGTGATAATGAAAAATGGGGCAGAGCTCATGGATTTTGTTCACCACAAAATTTTGAAATGTCAGTCTGTTCGAAAGGAATGTTATCTTTGTTGTAGATGGAAACTGCGGCCATTAGTCAAGAATTCTTGAACTAGGTGACTAGTGTGGGTTGCCGTGGAGTGAACCTCATTTTTATCTTCGCATTGGGGGGGGGGGGGGGGGTGATTAGAGAAATATCAGATGATTTAAGAAATATAGAATTGTTTGAGAAATATCAAAAAATATATTATCAAAAATACCCCCCCCCCCCCCTCCAATATTTTGAGAAAATATCTGTACTGCTCTGTCTGTAAACATTGGTAGAAGTTCTTTAATTACAGATATTTATTATAAACAAAATTGGATGAAAATCAGTGTGGGTTTAGGCCTCTTAGAGGTTGTCAGGACCAGATCTTTAGCTTACGACAAATAATGGAGAAGTGTTATGAGTGGAACAGGGAATTGTATCTATGCTTTATAGATCTAGAAAAGGCATATGACCGGGTTCCTGGGAGGAAGTTATTGTCTGTTCTACGAGATTATGGAATAGGAGGCAAACTTTTGCAAGCAATTAAAGGTCTTTACATGGACAGTCAGGCAGCAGTTAGAGTTGACGGTAAATTGAGTTCATGGTTCAGAGTAGTTTCAGGGGTGAGACAAGGCTGCAACCTGTCTCCACTGTTGTTCATATTATTTATGGATCATATGTTGAAAACAATAGACTGGCTGGGTGAGATTAAGATATGTGAACACAAAATAAGCAGTCTTGCATATGCGGATGACTTAGTTGTGATGGCAGATTCAATTGAAAGTTTGCAGAGTAATATTTCAGAACTAGATCGGAAATGTAAGGACTATGGTATGAAGATTAGCATCTCCAAAACGAAAGTAATGTCAGTGGGAAAGAAATATAAACGGATTGAGTGCCAAATAGGAGGAACAAAGTTAGAACAGGTGGACGGTTTCAAGTACTTAGGATGCATATTCTCACAGGATGGCAACATAGTGAAAGAACTGGAAGCGAGGTGTAGCAAGGCTAATGCAGTGAGCGCTCAGCTACGATCTACTCTCTTCTGCAAGAAGGAAGTCAGTACCAAGACTAAGTTATCTGTGCACCGTTCAATCTTTCGACCAACTTTGCTGTATGGGAGCGAAAGCTGGGTGGATTCAGGTTACCTTATCAATAAGGTTGAGGTTATGGATATGAAAGTAGCTAGGATGATTGCAGGTACTAGTAGATGGGAACAATGGCAGGAGGGTGTCCACAATGAGGAAATCAAAGAAAAACTGGGAATGAACTCTATAGATGTAGCAGTCAGGGCGAACAGGCTTAGATGGTGGGGCCATGTTACACGCATGGGAGAAGCAAGGTTACCCAAGAGACTCATGGGTTCAGCAGTAGAGGGTAGGACGAGTCGGGGCAGACCAAGGAGAAGGTACCTGGATTCGGTTAAGAATGATTTTGAAGTAATAGGTTTAACATCAGAAGAGGCACCAATGTTAGCACTGAATAGGGGATCATGGAGGAATTTTATAAAGGGGGCTATGCTCCAGACTGAACACTGAAAGGCATAATCAGTCTTAAATGATGATGATGATGATGATGATGACAAATATACCGGTTAACAAAATCCACATTGTAAATTAATTAATTAATTTTGCTTGTCATTAACAACATGAATGTGACCATATGATTACAGTTCCAGCCATGATGAAATGATTAATGAGCTCAACCAGGAACCGTTTCCAGATCTATTTACTTGTGTGTATGCATTGCCTCAAGAAACCCCACTACTGGCACTTCATATCGGTACCAGCTTATTGTGGGCTATCCCAGCCATTCTTGTATCCATTTCCAATCACACATGTTAACTCACTTAACATCACTACTGGTGCGTGACTGTTTCTAGCAAAAAATAAATAAATAAAGGCAAATTACATATGTCAGAGCTGGATAATCCATCTCTGAAGACTTTCCTGGTGATGGAATTTTAAATACTGGGTGGAAAAATTATCTCTCAGCTTTAAAGGAAGAAATTAGGGACTTGTGCTCAGATATGCTGACACTCTTTCAGGAATCACTAATGCCTCAAGTAATTTCATAACTTGTGAATTTATGTTTTAGTACAAGAGTATCTTGTAAATATTGTGTTAGTTTATGTGCAGACACTATGTTATTCCTATGTGTAAAATCTTTTTGTCTGTATTAAGTGACATATAATCTAACAGATGTCAAGAATGCTTGCTGCCAAAGCTGCGTTGGCAACTCGTGTAGATGCCTTGGGAGAGGATTCCAGTATGGACATGGGTGTTGAGCATAAGGCAAAACTTGAAGCAAAATTACGGCTACTAGAAGAAGGAAACTTACGCCGTATTAGTGGCACAGGAAAAGCAAAGGCTAGATTTGAGAAATACCACAGCAAAAGGTGAGTGTCCCATAGATGAGGAATGAACAGCATGTTCACAGACTACCTGGACATTTTATTTTATAGAATAGAATAGAATATATAAAATTATAGTGATTCCATGGATGTAGGAAATCGGTGTCTGTCTCTTTTCTTTACAGCAAAAACAATTGCTTATCAAATTGCACCCAGTTTCATGGCAAGGCAGGCATTTATTATACACGTAATAGGAAAGTTCTCAATGGTAAGGAGACATACTTTCGAATAGCTGAAATAAATTTCCAAAATAAGTGTGTATTGCTTGAAGTTATAGTAGGGGGGGGGGGGGGAACCATGTAATCCTACAGCAATACTTTCTGAATTATTTCATTTCTGTGTTTCCAGTTATACGATGAAATTGAGAAGAAAAAGGTGTAATGAAATTAATTTTATCTGTGGAATTAACTGTAGTAAATTTATGATTCGTTGGCTTACAAAATTTTGAATTATCAAGCCAGTCTATAGTATAAATTTTACTCTTTGTAGGTTTAATCATTTTGTGCTGTACATTGTTGTGGGAAATCTCTTGTAAGATCATCAGATGCATATGCTACTTGTTTCATTGCAAATGTTTCATAAGACCTTGATATTTATAGTCAGTACCAATTTTTTTGCACTTTCCCATTTTTCAGTAACTTGAATTAAGGAAGTGAATGTTGCCTTTATAACTAATGAATAGATCCATTTTTCTTTTGAATGTAAAAAAAAAAACATGGGTGATGATTAAAGTATCTGTTAACTACATCATTTTAAAACTAAATTTGTGAAATTAATTCTTCTGTTAAGTCTAGTTGAGATTGTGAAGGAACAACATTGTTGCAATGAAAGCTTTATTTTATTTACTTATTTATTTATTTGATGCAGAGAATGTTAATTCATTTTTTCATATGGCTTTGTAAATACTACTAGACTGTGTAATAGAAAAACAGAATTGTAAAGCCGGATAAAGGATATTCTGTAGAAGCGTTCTCAGGAAGCCTTAATGTGAATTTATGCTGTAGCAATTAAGAAAATGGAGGGGGGGAGGGGTAATGAATGAATCCTATGATGAGTCCATTCTAAATTCATTTTCTGCTACTTCAAGTGACTGGATTTCCAGTTTGTTTGTTAAAAAATACATTTTCATGTGAAGTTCCTGTTCATGTCTGTATAGAATCTCAACTATCTTTTTTACACACAATATATTAATGTTATTGAGTAGTGCCTTATCGCTTTCATTATGTAATACAAAGTGAGATTTTTTTTGTTTACAGTGAAGTAAGACAATACCCAGCCGCTGCAGATTCAACTCTTCCGACTGGTATCAAGAGGAAAAGAGAGGATGCTGCTGATACACCCAAGAAAGTTCTCATTGAGGAAATATCAAGCCAGGAATTTCCAAGTTAGTCTTATTCCGTAATACGTTATCATAGAATATCTACTTTTTCTGTAATTTCTTCCAAAGTGCTGATGGAGTACTTCTTTTATTATGTGCTTTCTTCATTCTGACATTGCTTACATTCTTCTTTTCATGCTGTAATTATTCTGACTGTTCTTTTAATCTAACTGAAAATATTGTAATTTAGAATAATTTGTTATTGAAAATTGCCCATTTATTATTTTTTTATGAAGTAGCCACTGCATACATTAAACACAGGATCCTATTGTGTAATGGTCTGTTTCAGAGTGCCTTTTCACTTTATACTAATGTTGCAGTAGTTCAAGTCCAGAAAATTTTTTGTCATTCTCACTTTGGTATCCATGTGTTATTGATGTCGTTTTGGGGGGGGGGGGGGGAATACACTTACACCTGATTCAATCTACATTTGCTATAGGTAGTGGACTGGCCTGTAATTTACGTTAAGCACTCTGTAAACTCCATCTGATGATATGTTTACTGATTCCACAAAACTATACTCAGATTTACAAATGATAGCAGTTCAGGCATGATTCTGTCTGGTGGCTTTCTCTATTATTCCTTTTCCCCAGTCCATGTGCTCCTAGTATTTTTCCTTCTGTTCCTGTACCCACTATCCAATTCCAGCCACCCTTTCCTCTCCTTTAACTATCTGAATAATTTCCTTTATCTCATCTTACATTCTTGCAATCTTCTTCATCTGCAGAGCTAATTAAGATCTGTTTTTACAATAACTGTTAGATGAACCATCTTAATTAAGTTGCTTAAGAAGTTTTATTTATTTATTGATGATTTGTTTCAGACAGATGACCCATTACCAGATCACCCAAGTACATAAGCCTTGCATATCAACCAGATGTGCAAGTAAACTACTGCCCACAAAACATATAAGCGTGGCAATACACAATATGTATATAGATGCCATGACATTACATATTTCCAGGTGTATATGTTTTGTGGGCTGTAACTCGCATGCCCGTCTGTTTGTAATGTAAGACTTATGTATATGGATGATTAGATAATGGAAAAGCAATCTGAAACTAGTCATCAGTAAAGAAATGGAACGCTATGTAACTTAAGACTGCTCCTGTAACCGTTATTGTAATCATGTAAAAGTTGCAGACTGGTTCCATCCCCAGCATGCAGGAGATACTGCTATAAACTTATGCTACTGCAAGAGGTGTTGGTTGCATGTCTATTTTCTTATTCATTATTGGGCCTACTCCAGCATTACCTCATTTGATTTTTTGTTGATAACTCTTTACTGGCCTGACATGGAGTCCTGATCTTCCTGTTAACACACTTCACTTCATTAGTTTCTACTATATCGGAATTCCCTGTTTAAATTATTTTTTAAATTCTCTAATCTACCTGCCTGAGTAAGGGATCTAACATTTCTCACTCTGACCTGTAGAATGCCAGATACAGTTTTCCTAAAGACAACATCCACCTGAGTAGTCCCTGCCCGGAATTCTGAATGGGGGACTATTTACTTAAGAATATTTTACACATGAGGATGACATCCTCACTTAACCATACAGTAGAGCTACATGGCTTCGGGAAAGAAATGATAAGTGCAGTTTCCCCCTTGCTTTCAGCTGTTTCCAGTACCAGCACAGCAAGGCCAGATCTGTCAGTCACCCATATTGTTGCTCCTACAACTATGCCTGTTCAGGAACTGCGGGTTTGTCTGGCCTCTCCACGTGTACCCCTCAGCAATAGTGGTCACACGTTTGGTACTCTACAGCTATCTGTATCATTAAGGCATGGAAGTCGCCCTACCTTGATAAGCTGGGGGTGGGGTATGTGGTTAAAATTTACATAAGGAGAATGAGAATCGTTGCAAAACCAAATTTATGTATCTATTATTTTAAAGAAAACAGATTTTATTTTCAAAATGGAAAAATGTAATCGGCTTACATGCCTATGGATGTGGGCCACTCATGTTTGGTCTCTGGTGAAGACTTTATATGTATTTAAAATATATTCTCCTTTTTCATGGATTCTGAAGGTGAAAAAGCAACCAAAAGTGTTACACATGTATTGTTAGTCTCTCTCTTCCTCCTAGAAGAATAAGATTTTCGTCTGGTCATCATAAGCTATTGCAGGGTGCCAGATGGTATTCATCATGGAAGCAAGGAAAGCAGAGAAATAATTTATTTCATTTAAAATAACAAAATATTAATTTTGTGACTTTTCATTGTCTTTCTGAAGTTAAAAAAAAATATAGAAAGAACTACAGTTTTAAGCCCACATGCAAGGAAGGTAATTGATGTGAATGCAGGCCTTACACCTCTTCATGCTGCCCCAGTTAAAAGGGGTTTTCCTCCCTGAGTATATTTACAAGGCATTTAAATCACTAATTCTTGGAATTCTCAGGAGCTATGGGATGTAGGCCTGAGAAGGATAAATAAAATTTCTTTATGAGTGTTTTAATGATTCCACCTGGTCTGAAACATATTCTTAGTTTATTTTCCAGAAATGGAAGCATGGTAACCTGAACCCCTTATCATAGTACTACTGTGCCAAGGCTCAGTTAGTGTAATCAGATGAATAAAACAGACTTTTGGCCATGGGTGCAATTGTTTTCGTGTGGCTCTACAAACGGAGAATTTCTCCATTATCAGAGACGGAGGGAGACCACTGGGAACAGTTTTCATCAAAAAGACAAATCTTACTCAGTGTCTGTTAATGCTACTGACTGACTAGCTCTCCAATTGGTGGTATAGCAGCTGGTAACTGTAATACTTTGAAAGTGTCAGGTGGAAGTTGGTATTGCAGTTAACCTCATTTGTTTTCCCATAACAATTGGCCTTTGGATCTCGTACCTAAATTTGGCATGCTATCTGGTAGTCTTGTTTTTTGTTTAGCTTTGTATAAGTTTTGTCATGGACAAATGAAAGGATAATCATTGAACATGCAAATTCATCAAAATGTAATAATAATTGGTCTTTTATTGGCTGGTTCAGGAATACAGTAAAAATCAAAGTGAAAACATTTGGTCAAAGAAATACTTGTCAAAATTGCATAAATTATAATTTTTGCATATGTATTTTCGTTTGTTCATTCATTACTGAGCGATGTGTCACAGTGGTTAACATACTGGACTCGCATTTAAATCTCACTATCATAGTTTGTGACTGGTGTTTACTCCATCCAAACATCACTAACTTTTTGCTAGCTAATAGGAGACATTTGTTATCTTCATTTGGAGCTGATATAAACAAAAAATTTGTGTTCCCAAGGTGAGAAGAAGGTGAAGGTTAAGCATGAACAAGAAGAGCTTGAAGAAAATGTTGCAGTTGGGACTCCCTTACCTCCAAAGAAGAAAGTGAAGACTGAACCAGAGGATACTGAATTACCGGTAGAAATGGGTAAGTAACAAAGATTTTTATTCACAAGCAAAGTAAAGCTGAGTTTAACTTGAAGGGTGGTTTGAACACCAGTTGTTTAAAAAGAATAGTCCTATTGGAGATGATATGCCCTTGCCCGCCTAACTGACTTGTTGAGCCAGTTACAAGGCAACTTGTCATTTTTCACATTAAGAAGTCACTGCCATAGGTGAAAGGAGTGACAAGAAAAAATTCTGAGAGCAACCAAGAATTGAAACCAGGGCCTTTTTTGATCTGTGGTTTGGCAGTTGAACACAGCCAAATGCTGTATTCATGCAGGCAGAAAAAAAGTGTTTAAAAAAAGTAGACTTTTGTAAAAGAAGTGTAAGAAAGGTAAATTTCAAAGGTCCCTCATGGGGAAAGATGTAAGATGTAGTGTGTATGGCATTTTAAAGAAGAAATTGAATACTTCCTCTCTCTTCCTCTCTCTTCCTTTCCCACTAGAACTCATATTGCCCAGTATCTCGAGGTTGAAGAGGTACCAGTGTTTCCAAGGTTAAAAACAATCAGATTGTCAGGGTAAAGATTCCAGCAGTTGTTTTATTACTGACTATTCTTTCCTTTCTACACATTCACATTTTTTATAGTATTGTGATCTTTTTATAGGTGGTGGCTCAGTGGAAAAGAAAAAGAAGAAGAAGAAAATTAAACAAGAAGTGGAAGGTGCTGAAGAGGACCTGGAACTTCCAAGTAAGTTGGTTTAGTTGTATGTTTGTTACATCTAATCTTCTAAACTGCTGAATCATATTGGTCTTTTATTGGCTGGTTCAGGAATACAGTAAAAATCAAAGTGAAAACATTTGGTCAAAGAAATACTTGTCAAAATTGCATAAATTATAATTTTTGCATATGTAATTTCGTTCATTCATTCATTACTGAGCGATGTGGCATAGTGGTTAACATACTGGACTCACATTCGAGAGGACAATGGTTCAAACACGCATCCAACCACCCTGATTTAGGTTTCCCATGATTTTCTTAAATTGCTTCAGGAAAATGCTGGGATGGTTCCTTTGAAAGGCCACGACCGACTTACTTCTTTCCCTAATCCAATGGGACCAATGACCTCGCTGTTTGGTCCCCTCCCCCAAATCAACCTTCATATATATATATATATATATATATATATATATATCGGCATCCTGGTCAGCGTCTGTTCACACAATGTGCGGCTGGTCATAATGCGCCAGGAACTAACAATCCCTGGTTCTAAACACCCAGTGGAAACACTGGACCAACTTGATTACAAGCAAGTATGACTCGTGTAAGTAATAACAACATTACCCCAGGTGGTAACCAATCCACCCATCAACAGATGGCAACCAGGAATTCGGATTCTGGGGAACCTGGACTTACACGATTACACCAGAGAAAGTCGGAGCTCTCTGGCAAACTTCCACTTAAAACACCTACATACATTGGAACCTTTAACATAAATACATTAATCCAACCAGGAAAACTTCTAAACCTTACAACAGAACTTGAAAAGCAAAAGATAGTAATACTAGCTTTACAGGAGACACGTTTTACAGATGAAGAAACATCAGATTATGGCAACTATCGCATCTTTAAGAGCAAGACGGATAAACGAATCGGAAGAGGAGCCCCCCATCTCGGGATGGCGTTTATCATACACAAGAGCGTGCTCAGCTCCATCAAGGAAGTTACTCCCGTAAATAATAGGATAATGACGATGAGCTTACAATGTGCCAACAAAACATACACAATGGTTAATGTTCATGCTCCCACAAACGGAGACAACAAGAAAAACCCCATAGAAACAGAAAAGTTCTGGGAAAATTTGGAGAATATAATGGCCAAGATTCCAAAAGATGATACAAAAGTTCTACTCGGCGATTTTAATGCCCAAATTGGTAGAGAGAAAATCCACCAAAAAACCGTAGGCAAATATCCTGCACATAAATTTACCAATAAAAATGGTACAAGGCTCGTCGAACTATGTAAGCAGAATAACCTGAAGATAATGTCAACATCTCTAAGAAAATGTCCAAGAAAACAAAAGACATGGAGATCTCCTATACAACAAATTGGCGAGTTTCAAATAGATCATGTGGCGATTTCATACCCAGTACAAAAAGAAATTTACGACGTCCAAGTACGCAGAGGAGCAAACATTGATTCAGACCATTACCTAACTAGAATTAAAATCAAGTTTACAGCACGAAGAAGTCATCAGAAGAAAACAGAAATACAGAAATATGACACCAAGAAGATTAAAGAATCTAAAGTAAAAGAAGAATGGGAGAAGGAAAAGGCAAACACATGGGAAGAATTTCATTCTAAAATCACGCGAATAGCTAAGGAAACTA
Source organism: Schistocerca americana (assembly GCF_021461395.2). Classification (NCBI taxonomy): domain Eukaryota; kingdom Metazoa; phylum Arthropoda; class Insecta; order Orthoptera; family Acrididae; genus Schistocerca; species Schistocerca americana. The sequence goes on along the minus strand of NC_060122.1, from coordinate 742,543,505 downwards.
TTCCCCTGAAAAAGATATTCAAACACCCTTGGTGGGATTCAGACTGTGAAAATGCATTGGAAAGGAGAAAAAAGGCATTTCAAGAATATAACAGTAAAAAATCACAAGAAAGTCTACATTTATTTAACGAGGTTAGAAAACAGGTTTCAAAATCCATTAGGCAAGCAAAAAGGAAGTACACAAAGGCACAACTGGATGCCATAGAAGAAAATTTCCAAAACTATAATACAAGAAACTTCTACAGAACTTTCGCAGATAAAATACGAGGATATATCCCTCAAAATTTATGTTTCAGAAAACCTGATGGTAAATTAGCCCTAACAAACCAGGAAAACTGTCAAGTATTGGCTCAATATTTTTCTAACCTACTAAATTGCCCAGAACCTAGTTTAAGGTTTCCCAAAGAAATCAGTGCCAACGCTCAACCGGATTCATTACCACCAACACAGGAAGAAATCAAATGTCACATTAAAAACTTAAAAAATAATAGAACATCTGGCGAAGATGGCATTGTTGCAGAGCTATTAAAAAACCTAGGACCAAAGACGTTGCAAGAGCTCACAAAAATAATAACAAAAATATGGGAAACAGAAAAATTACCAGAGGATTGGAAATGTGCCCTTATTCACCCGCTACATAAAAAAGGAGACAGAACAAATGTCAATAACTACAGGGGAATCTCACTTTTACAAGTCACCTACAAAATTCTCTCAACATGCCTGCTGAAAAGAACACAAGAGCAGCTGGAACGCCAAATTGGTGATTATCAAGCAGGCTTCCGCCCCGGTCGCTCATGCATAGAACAAATATTTAATTTAAAGACAATATTAAAACACAAAGCAATTAGAAATGCCCCCATAATTTGTACATTTGTAGATTTTAAGAAAGCCTATGACTCAATTGACCGGCAATCTTTGTTTAACATTTTAGAGGAACTTGGACTTGACTCCAAAACACTAAGGCTTATCAAAGAATCACTGACAGACACTGTATCTAAAGTTAAATTCAGGGGAGAAATCTCTGAACCTTTTCTCATAAAAACTGGAGTACGTCAAGGTGACGGGCTATCTCCACTTCTGTTTAATATAGTCCTGGATAAAGTCATTAAGGAATGGGAAAATGAATTAAAAAATCAATCCTACTGGAAACCAATCCATCTTGGTAGAACCAAAGACAACGTGGAGATATCTTGTTTAGCATTCGCGGACGACTTGGCCATACTTGCAGATGATGAAGAAATCGCCACCAAACAAATAGAGATCCTTAAGGAATGCGCGGATAAAGTAGGTTTACAAATTTCGTTTCAAAAGACAGAATTTTTCTGTACGAAATTCCATATACACAGTTTGAACACAAAATATGGAAAAATAAATAGAGTAAAACATTTTAAATACCTAGGTGAAATTTTGGAGCCAACCGGAGGAGAGAAAGTTGCACAGAAGATCAGACAACAGAAAATGAAGAGAGCATATGGTATGACACATGAAATATACAATAAAAAATGCATCTCCTCGAACACAAAAATCAGACACTACTGCGCAGTAATTAAGCCAGCAGCACTATATGCTAGTGAAACGCTCACACTCCACACAAAATGTGATTTAGAAAAAATACTAAAAGAAGAACGCAAAATTATGAGAAAGATTTTAGGTCCAAAATTAACAGAAGAAGGATACCGGATACAATCAAGAAGAACCACAGAAACTATATCAAACCTGGCAGCAGACATAAGAAGGCGAAGATTAAAATTTTATGGACATGTCACTAGACTTCCCCCCACACGACTCACCAACAGAATTCTCACTTACATAGAAAAAGTCAAATCAACAACACCATGGATTAGCCAAGTAAAATTAGATTTACAAAAAGCAAATATTGAACTTAAAGATGTCAAAGATAGAAAAACTTTTAGAAATAAGGTGGAAAAGTGGATTGTATTGTCGGAGAAGGAAGCACTAAAGAGACCAGGAACAAAATGGACAGAAGAAAGAAAAAGAAAACATGGAGAACGAATGAAAGAAGTATGGAAGAAACGACGTCAGAAAGCTTTGCGTGATCCTTCTGGGTCCATTCGCGATAAGTAAGTAAGTAAGTATATATATAAAAAACAAAGATGAGGTGACTTACCGAACGAAAGCGCTGGCAGGTCGAAAGACACACAAACATACACACAAAATTCTAGCTTTCGCAACCAACGGTTGCCTCATCAGGAAACAGGGAAGGAGAGGGAAAGACGAAAGGATGTGGGTTTTAAGGGAGAGGGTAAGGAGTCATTCCAATCCCGGGAGCGGAAAGACTTACCTTAGGGGGAAAAAGGGACGGGTATACACTCGCACACACACACACACATCCATCCACACATATACAGACACAAGCAGACATATTTAAAGACAAAGAGTTTGGGCAGAGATGTCAGTCGAGGCAGAAGTGCAGAGGCAAAGATGTTGTTGAATGACAGGTGAGGTATGAGTGGCGGCAACTTGAAATTCGGGGAGATTGAGGCCTGGTGGATAACGGGAAGAGAGGATATATTGAAGAGCAAGTTCCCATCTCCGGAGTTCGGATAGGTTGGTGTTAGTGGGAAGTATCCAGATAACCCGGACGGTGTAACACTGCGCCAAGATGTGCTGGCCATGCACCAAGGCATGTTTAGCCACAGGGTGATCCTCATTACCAACAAACACTGTCTGCCTGTGTCCATTCATGCAAATGGACAGTTTGTTGCTGGTCATTCCCACATAGAATGCATCACAGTGTAGGCAGGTCAGTTGGTAGATCACGTGGGTGCTTTCACACGTGGCTCTGCCTTTGATCGGGTACACCTTCTGGGTTACAGGACTGGAGTAGATGGTGGTGGGAGGGTGCATGGGACAGGTTTTACACCGGGGGCGGTTACAAGGATAGGAGCCAGAGGGTAGGGAAGGTGGTTTGGGGATTTCATAGGGATGAACTAACAGGTTACGAAGGTTAGGTGGACGGCGGAGTGGGGAGGATTTCATGAAGGATGGATCTCATTTCAGGGCAGGATTTGAGGAAGTCGTATCCCTGCTGGAGAGCCACATTCAGAGTCTGATCCAGTCCTGGAAAGTATCCTGTCGCAAGTGGGGCACTTTTGGGGTTCTTCTGTGGGGGATTCTCTCCCAATCCGAATCCTCTGTCCTTTCCAAAGGCCTCACCTTCAGCCCCACTCCCAGATTCAACCAAACAGCCCTCGTCAAAGACTTACTGTCCTACACTCATACTCTCTGCTGGAAATATCACTTTGCCATGAAGAAAAATGTTCCTAATCCCACTCCTAATGATCCAACTCCCCAAGACACCAGCCAAATTGAACTCTGCCTGGAACAGTTCCGTCCTCTGTCGCAGCGGGACCCACCTCCTCTTCCTCAAAATCACCCTCTCCAAACCTTCCAGGAATTTCTGACTTCCAGCCTTGCATCTCAATCCTTCCTAAAAAACCTTAATCCTACTCCCAACATCACCACTGCTGAAGGCTATCCGTGATCTGAAGGCTGACCGATCCATCGTCATTCTTCTGGCGGACAAGGGTTCCACGAGCGTGGTACTTGATCGTCGGGAGTATGTGGCTGAGGGACTGCGTCAGCTTTCAGACAACACCACATACAGAGTTTGCCAAGGTAATCCCATTCCTGATGTCCAGGCGGAGCTTCAAGGAATCCTCAGAACCTTAGGCCCCCTGCAAAACCTTTCACCTGATTCCATCAACCTCCTGACCCCACCAACACCCCGCACTCCTACCTTCTACCTTCTTCCTAAAATTCACAAACCAAATCATCCCGGCCGCCCATTGTAGCTGGTTACCAAGCCCCCACAGAACGTATCTCTGCCTACGTAGATCAACACCTTCAACCCATTACATGCAGTCTCCCATCCTTCATCAAAGACACCAACCACTTTCTCGAACGCCTGGAATCCTTACCCAATCTGTCACCCCCGGAAACCATCCTTGTAACAATTGATGCCACTTCCTTATACACAAATATCCCGCACGTCCAGGGCCTCGCTGCAATGGAGCATTTCCTTTCACGCCGGTCACCTGCCACCCTACCTAAAACCTCTTTCCTCATTACCTTAGCCTGACCCACAACTTCTTCACTTTTGAAGGCCAGACATACCCACAATTAAAGGGAACAGCCATGGGTACCAGGATGGCCCCCTCGTACGCCAACCTATTCATGGGTCGCTTAGAGGAAGCCTTCTTGGTTACCCAGGCCTGCCAACCCAAAGTTTGGTACAGATTTATTGATGACATCTTCATGATCTGGACTCACAGTGAAGAAGAACTCCAGAATTTCCTCTCCAACCTCAACTCCTTTGGTTCCATCAGATTCACCTGGTCCTACTCCAAATCCCACGCCACTTTCCTTGACGTTGACCTCCACCTGTCCAATGACCAGCTTCACACGTCCGTCCACATCAAACCCACCAACAAGCAACAGTACCTCCATTATGACAGCTGCCACCCATTCCACATCAAACGGTCCCTTCCCTATAGCCAGGTCTTCGTGGCAAACGAATCTGCTCCAGTCCGGAATCCCTGAACCATTACACCAACAACCTGACGACAGCTTTCACATCCCGCAACTACCCTCCCGACCTGGTACAGAAGCAAATAACCAGAGCCACTTCCTCATCCCCTCAAACCCAGAATCCCCCACAGAAGAATCCCAAAAGTGCCCCACTTGTGACAGGATACTTTCCAGGACTGGATCAGACTCTGAATGTGGCTCTCCAGCAGGGATACGACTTCCTCAAATCCTGCCCTGAAATGAGATCCATCCTTCATGAAAACCTCCCCACTCCACCAAGAGTGTCTTTCCGCCGTCCACCTAACCTTCGTAACCTGTTAGTTCATCCCTATGAAATCCCCAAACCACCTTCCCTACCCTCTGGCTCCTATCCTTGTAACCGCCCCCGGTGTAAAACCTGTAACCCGGAAGGTGTACACGATCAAAGGCAGAACCACGTGTGAAAGCACCCACGTGATTTACCAACTGACCTGCCTACACTGTGATGCATTCTATGTGGGAATGACCAGCAACAAACTGTCCATTCGCATGAATGGACACAGGCAGACAGTGTTTGTTGGTAATGAGGATCACCCTGTGGCTAAACATGCCTTGGTGCATGGCCAGCACATCTTGGCGCAGTGTTACACCGTCCGGGTTATCTGGATACTTCCCACCAACACCAACCTATCCGAACTCCGGAGATGGGAACTTGCTCTTCAATATACCTCTCTTCCCGTTACCCACCAGGCCTCAATCGCTGCTAATTTCAAGTTGCCGCCACTCATACCTCACCTGTCATTCAACAACATCTTTGCCTCTGCACTTCCGCCTCGACTGACATCTCTGCCCAAACTCTTTGTCTTTAAATATGTCTGCTTGTGTCTGTATATGTGCGGATGGATATGTGTGTGTGTGTGTGTGTGTGTGTGTGTGTGTGTGTGTGTGTGTGCGAGTGTATACCCGTCCTTTTTTCCCTCAAGGTAAGTCTTTCCGCTCCCGGGATTGGAATGACTCCTTACCCTCTCCCTTAAAACCCACATCCTTTCGTCTTTCCCTCCGTGGGAAAAATATATCTAAAAACAAAGATGATGAGATGTGCCAAACAAAAGCGCTGGCAGGTCGATAGACATTTTGTGTGTCTATCGACCTGCCAGCGCTTTTGTTTGGTAAGTCTCATCATCTTTGTTTTAAATACATATATATCTCCTTCTGAGCTACTGAATGCACAATAATGTCAGTTGTCCTCATGTGTCTGCCTGCTGGGGTAAGCATAGCTAGTAATGTGCCCGCAACTGCCACAACATACATGGCAGGATGCACATCGCTGGTGCGCGTCGAGAGTTGTGGGAAGGAGTGCGCATCTATGCATCACGCTATTGAAGTAGCTGTACATTATACTGCAAATTTAGTAATTTTTAACGAAGTTTATGTTCATAGATGTAAAAAGAGATGTTCCATTCCTTACCACACCCCTTTAGGTTTCGACTTTCTTTTATTTTCTAAAGTAGCCTTTGTTCTCCTTCATGTTTCAACCTATCTCCATACCAAATTTCATCAAAATCGATTCTGTGTGGTTTAGTCATGAAAACGTAACAGACAGTTACCTTTGCATTTATAGTATCAGTTTGGATTTTCCTTCCTAATCAATTTCATTATTGAGTGATGGGAGAAAAATGACTGTTTCCCTGTATCTATTGTTGTCTCCCTTACCTTCCTCTTGTGATCTCTGTATGAGATACACAGTGATGGCAACAGAATGATTACACAACTTCCTAAAATACAGGATCTCAAAATTTTCCCAAAAGTGTTTTTTGAGAACTATGTTGTCTTTCTTCTAATGATTCCCATTTAAGTTCCTTGAACATCTCTGTAACATTTTTATATTGATTATCCACCCTTGAAGATTCAGCAGCATGTCTTTGAATCCATTCAGTCTCTTCTGTCATGCCTACTTCATAAGGACTCCTAATGTTGGAACAATGCACTTGAATTGGTCACACTCATGTCTTGTATGCAATTTCCTTTACAGGTGCTTTTCCAGAACTCTTCCAGGAAATTGTAAGTCTCCAATTCACCATCCCTAATACTGACTTCATCTGATTATCTTATTTGCTTCTTGGTATTCCCCTAAATACTTATCGAGCAGTACACATTATAAGATCCATTTTCCTATTCGTCCACATTAACTTCCTTTTTTTGAAATTTAGAGCAAGCTGCCATTCATCATACCAAATAGAAATTATGTCAAAGTAATCTTGTATACTCCTGATCATATAGCACTAAATATCCAAGATTTTTGCATAGACATATTTTATTTTAGCAGGCGCTCTGACAGTGACCCCTCTTTTGTTCCATGCATGTGAACATGACATATCTTGGTACTAGAGAATTCTACCCCATGTCCAGTGTCATTGCACCCTCCCACATACCTACCTATGGGGAACTGAACTTAAGCTCCACTCTTGTGGCAGGAACATGTGTTTTAAATGTGCAGCCCTGTTTATATCCTGAGCATCTGTTATCATATAACTGTGAAAATCATTGTAAGGTTCATGCATCATTTTGCTCACAAATGCTCAAGTTACTACTAAGCTTTCCCTATCAGTTTCCTTGCAGTCTCTTCTATAAACAGTGTGTCTCTGTTTTCACAGCATTCTTCAAATGTGGGTCTTTGCATTTTTATCATCTTACTTGGTATTCATTTATCTAGATCTTGGTTTGTTCTTAGTTGGTTCTTCAAATGAGTTGCACATGACTGTCATCTTGAACAAAGACACTCTTCCAGCTTTCTTGATGACCTTTCTGCCTTTGGTGACTGTTGTTATTGTAAAAGCTTCATGGCCACCAAGACGTCTCTCACTGGTGACTTACTTGGCAAGACTGTTTGTCCCTGCTGCTGATCCACATGTATAGTTTTCACAGTCCACACTGGGAAGGTTGAAGCCACTACCTACTGCTTCTACCACTATATGCTAGGGGTATTTTCGTGCTGTTGAGTGTAGGCTATCTTTGAATGACTCTATGACCAATACTTTTGAATCTACATCTGATTATTACTCTGAGTCCATCAACCACTGTTACTTTAAGTCCATATTAGTTTGCATTTAAATTCATTTTGGACTTGTTAATGTTTCTGCTTGTCACTATAAACCACCATTCTCCCAGGGAATCCAACCTACCTTTCGAATATTAATTCCTCATGTTATCGAAAATTTTCCTAGTCTCTGCTTAAAGTTTCTAAGAACGATGTGAGGCTGACTGCTTTCTACGAGACATCTGAACTCTCATACTTTATTGCAAATGCTCTGGCAGGTAACACCTAAGTTTCTCACTCTTTGCATTTGATGTTTGGTCTGTTGTAATAATTGCTTTGTATAATGCAGGATTTCTTCTCAGGGTCTCAAGAGCTTAACCTAACCTTAAAAAATACCTTTGTGCATTGTCTATGGTCTCTGTCACATTACAAAGTTTTAGTGTACTGCCAGCCAGGCATCTACCAGTCTAGAAAAGAATCTTTCTTCAGAGGCAAGTGACTTTACTTTCAGTAAAGAATACTTCAAATTTAGTTTCGAATACCAGTTTGTCATGAAGAAAGTGCTGCCTGTCTAAAGTAAGGAAAAAGGTTGTGCAAACAATACCAACTCCATCAGGCTTTACAATCCCTCCTCAAATTCTTAGGCCCATGCAAGAGCCTGGATCTATTTCTCTCCTCACCTTTATCACTCCCCACACTCCTACCTTCTAGATGCTTTATAAAGACCATAAACCCAACCACCCAGGAAGCCTCAATGTGGCTGGTTACTGTGCTCCCATGGAGAGAACCTCTGCTTTCGTGGACCTACACCTTCAGCATTGTTACCCATAATCTACCATCCTATATAAGACGACAGCCCTTTCCTCCTCCAGCTCTCCAAAGCCCTGCTAGTCATTGTTGATGCCACCTTCATCTACCCTAACATCCCCAATGCCCTAGACGGCACCACCTACAAACAAATCTGTAGTACAGCAAATAGGCACCTGCATGGCACCATCCTATGCCAACCTATTCGTGGGCCATTTAGAGGAATATTTCCTAGCCATCCAGAACCTGAAACCCATCGCCTGGTTCCAGTTCATTGATAACAACCATGTGATCTGGACCAGGGGTGAGGACACCCTATCCACATTCCTCGACACCTTCTCTCCTATTCACCTCCCCTGGCCTTCCTCAACCCATCAAACCATATTCTTCGATGTTGACTTTCAACTCAAAGATGGCTACATCAGTACCTCTGCCTATACCAAACGTACCAACAACCAGCAATACATCCACTTCATCAGCTGCCACCCATTTCATACCAAAAACTCCCTTCCATACAACCTAGCCACTCCTGGTCATCGTCTCTTTAGTGACGTCCCTCTCCCAAATACAGCCAGGGTCTCACTGAGGTCTTCACAGACCCAAATTACCCTCCCAACCTTGTGCAGAAACAGGTATCACGTGTTTTCTCTCTCCAATCACCTACCACCGCCCATATACCCACTGTTTGGCCATACAGGAGCACTTCTTTTGTGACTCAATATCACCCAGCACTGGAGCAACTGAAAGACATTCTCTGCCAGGGTTCGACTACCTCTCATGGCAACCCAACTGTTTGCCCGCATGAATGGCCATTGACAAACTGGTGGTGTAGAGACAACTGGACTACCAAGTCACTGAACGTGCTGCTCTATGCAGGTCCAGGGATTAGAATAGGCCTTAGGTATTCCTGCCTGTCGTAAGAGGTGACTAAAAGGAGTTTCACACGTTTCAGCCTTTATGTGTGTTCCCCTGTAGGGTTTGACCTCTATTGTTCAAAATTTTCCCGAAGAGCGAGCCAATTGGTGAAGGGCGCCTTACAAGGTGCATTGTGATCTTTAGCCCACTTTCCCATCGTCGCCATTCTCCATCTCTTGGGCGAGGACACCTTCCTGGGTGCATGTTCCACCATGCACTATGCAGTGTTGATTTCTGCTTCAGCGATGACCATGGATATACAGCATGGTAGCCAGTCCGTTGCGATGGGACCGCCATGTACCCTGTTGGTTGTAGCCCCCTGACCACACAGGTATCGCTCTGCTGATGGCTGCGCCATTAACTCCCCACGTATGCCAAGGGGTAGATGCCCATCCCCCTGGGGCATCGGGACTCCCGGCAATGGCCATTCTGCCAGGTGGCCTTTGCTGCGGCTGGTTGGTGCCCGTGGGGAGGGGCCACCTGGTCAGAGTGGGTGGCATCAGGGCAGATGACGTGATGAAGCGTAGTCCATCATCTCTTGCTGGTGGTGAAACACCAGCAGTCTTCAAGCGATCACGAGCTCAATTCAACCCACAGAAGTACGACCCCAAATCGTTCCCCTCCATGGCCACACCATGGGAGGAACGTTAGGCTAAGGATGGCAGTGGATCTTATTCGCCCCAGTACCTTGAATGTTCAAGAGCTGATGGGGAATCTTCCATGACGATGAAGCTTCAGTTTTTTGTTGAGCATTTAGAGGACAAGTTCGGGGAGGTGGAGGGCTTGTCCAAAATGAGGTCTGGGTCAGTCTTGATCCAAACAGCATCTTCTGCCCAGTCACGGGCACTACTCGCCTGTGACAAGCTGGGGGATGTTTCTGTAACCATCACACCCCATAAGAGCCTAAATATGGTCCAGGTTGTTATATTTCACAGAGACCTTCTTTTGCAGTCCGATGATGAGCTGCACGCCAATTTAGAGTGACGAGGTGTACATTTTGTCCGGCGTGTCCACCAGGGTCCGAAGGGTAATCAGGTTGCCACCTGTGCCTTTATCTTGGCATTTGGGGGTGATACATTGCCCGAGAAAGTCAAGGTGATGGTCTGCCGGTGTGATATAAAGCCCTATACCCCTCCCCCGATGCGGTGCTTTAAGTGCTGGAAGTTCAGCCATATGTCTTCCCACTGTACTTCCTGCGTCATGTGCCGAGATTGGGCATGCCCATCACATCCCAATACTCCATGTGCCCCGCCTCCCATCTGTGTCAGTTGCGGAGAGCACCATTTACCTTGCTCGCCTGACTGCAGGATTCTCCAGAAAGAAAGACCCTGGACAGACTGACCTACACTGAGGCTAAGAGAAAATTTGAATGCCTGCATCCTGTGTGTATGACATCATCTTAACCCCCCCCCCCCCCCCCTGCTACAACAGTTCTGGCACCATCAGCTCCGCCAGCCCAGGTCACCTCTCAGAGCTGGAAGACTACACTTGCCCCCTTGATGGTGGGGGCATTTCCCTCCCTGTTGCTCCTGCAGCACCTACTTCGGGAGTAACACCCCCCCCCCCCCCCTCCCCCAACCATCGGGGACATCCGTGGCTGAAGAGCCCAAAAGAAGCTGGTCGTAGGGCTTCACACTCACCCTCAGTCCCAGAGACTGAGCCAGTGAAGTCCTCCCTACCAGGGAAACCCAAGGAGCAGCAAGAGAAATCCAAACAGAAAACACCCAAGACCAAGGAAATTGTGGTGTCACCCACACGACCATTACCTACAGGCTCTGGCTGAGGTTGGGGTGGAGATTTTGTCGTCCACTGAGGACCTAGATCTTCCCGGACCCTCATTTTTTTTAATCGTATGGCTAGGGCCCCCCATCGGGCAGGCCGTTCGCCGGGTGCCAGTCTTTCAATTTGATGCCATTTCGGCGACCTGCAGTCTATGAGGATGATAGGATGATGATGAGGACAGCACAACACCCAGTCCCTGGACCGAGAAAATTCCACAACCCAGCCGGGAATTGAACCTGGACCCAGAGGATTGACAGTCCATCATGCTGACCATTCAGCTACCAGGAGCGGACAGCCAGACCCTCAGACTCAATGGATACAGACCGTTCAGGCAATAAATCGGTGGCAGTAGGTGACTCTGAGGTATAAGCTGCCTCATTGAATGTTCCATGCCTTCCCAGTCTCACGATGTTATCCTCCAGTGGAATTGCGGTGGTTTTTTCCACCGCCTGGCTGAACTACGACAACTGTTAAGCTTTACACCTGCTAGTGTCCTAAACTCGGTCCATAGTGAACATGTGCCCCTTCAAACCCCTCTTGAAGCTGTGGCTGTCAGAATAAGGACAACACAAGAAGTAACTGTCTGCAATGTATATCTTCCTCCAGATGGTGCAGTACCCCTGAATGTATTAGCTGCACTGATTGATCAACTCCCTAAACCTTTCATACTTCTGGGTGATTTTAACGCCCATAACCCCTTGTGGGGTGGTACCATGCTTACTGGCTGAGGCAGAGATGTCGAAACTTCGACCTCTGCCTCTTAAATACTAGGGCCGCCACACATTTCAGTGTGGCTAATGGTTGTTACTCGCCATGGATTTATCAATTTGCAGCCCAGGACTTCTCCCATCTATCCACTGGAGAGCACTTAACGAACTATGTGGTAGTGACCACTTCCCCATCTTCCTGTCACTGCCCCAGTGTTCGGTGCACGGACACCTGCCCAGATGGGCTTTGAACAAGATGGACTGGGGAACTAGCACAATTGTTTCTGCGGCCGAAAACGCGATCCCTCACTCTTTAGAGTGCCCAAGGCATAAGGCAGTCCCTTGGTAGTCAACGGAAGTCGCTGAAGCAACTAAGGAGCGTTGGCGAGTTCTATAGCGGCATAAGTGGCACCCTTCCCTGGAGCACCTCATAGCCTTTAAACAGCTCCTTGCTCATGTTCGCTACCTTATCAAACAACGGAAGAAGGAGTGTTGGGAGAGATACGTCTCCACCATTGGGTGCCACACATCACCTTCCCAAGTCTGTGTAAAGATCAAACGTCTTTTTGGGTACCAGGCCCCAACAGCTGTTCCCGGTGTTACCATAAAGGGTGAGTTATGTACCGACACAAACGCGATTGCCGAGCACTTTGCTCAAGCCTCTGCATCGGAGAATTACCCCCCAGCCTTTTGCACACTCAAACGGTGGCTGGAACGGAATGCCCTCTCATTCACTACACTCCGCAGTGAATCCTATAATGCCCCATTTACAGAGTGGGAGCTCCTCAGTGCCCTTGCACATTGCCCCGACACAGCTCCTGGGCCTGATCGCATCCACAGCCAGAGGATTAAAGATCTCTCATCTGACTGCAAGTCATATCTTGTCATCTTCAACCGGATCTAGTGCGATGGCATCTTTCCGTCGCAGTGGTGGTGCTCAAACCTGGTAAAAACCCACTTGATGTTCTTTGTAAGCTGCTGGAACGCATGTTATGTCAGCAGTTGGGTTGGGTCCTAGAGTCACGTGGCTTGCTGGCTCCATGTCAGGGCAGCTTGCACCAGGGTCATTCTACCACTGATAATCTTATGTCCATCGAGTCTTCCATCTGAACAGCCTTTTCCAGACGGCAACACCTGATTGCCGTCTTTTTTGACGTACGTAAAGCATACGATACGACTTGGCGACATCATATCTTTGCCACATTGTATGAGTGGGGTCTCTGGGAACCACTCCCGATTTTTATCCATAACTTCCTGTCGCTCCGTACTTTCCGTGTCCTAGTTGGTGACTCCCATAGTTTCGTCCATATCCAGAGGAATGGAATCCTTCAGGGCTCTGTATTGAGTGTCTCTATTTTTAGTGGCCAGTAACGCCTAGCAGCAGCTGTCAGGCCCACCGTCTCATCATCTCTGTATGCAAACGACTTCTGCATTTCGTGCTGCTGCTCTAGTACTGTTGTTGCTGAGCGTTGCCTCCAGGGAGCCATCCAACAGGCGCAGTCATGGGCTCTAGCCCACGGCTTCCAGTTTTCAGGTGCAAAGTCATGTGTCATGTACTTCTGTCGGCATCGTACCGTTCATCCGGAACCCGCACTTTACCTTAATGATGATCCACTCACTGTAGTGGAGACATATCAGTTCCTAGGAAAGGTTTTTGACACTCGATTGACTTGGCCCCCTCATCTTCGTCAGCTTAAGCAGGGGTGCTGGCAGCACCTCAATGCCCTCCGTCGCCTGAGCAACACCAATTGGGGTGCAGATCGCTCTACACTGTTGCAGCTCTACAGAGTCCTTGTCCAATCCCAAATTGACTATGGGAGTGTGGTTTATGGTTCAGCAGCGCCTTCAGCATTGCATTTACTCGACCCTGTGCACCACTGTCGGGTACGATTAGCGACAGGAACTTTTAGGACGAGTCCAGTGACCAGCATACTGGTGGAGGCTGGTGTCCCTCCACTGCAGATCAGATGTGTGCAACTGCTCACCAGTTATGTATCACACATTCATAATTCCCCTGAGCGTCCGAATTACCGTCTCCTTTTCCCTGTCCGTGGCAGTCCATCTCCCGCATCGGCGCTCCAGATAGAGGATAACAATTGTGGTTCGCGTGCGGTCCCTTCTCTTCAAACTGGAGTCCTTCCCTTTACCACCTCTACTTGCAGTCCGTTCATGTACGCCTTCATGGTGTATGCCTCGGTTGCAGCTTTGTCTGGACCTTTAGCATGGCCCTAAGGACTCTGTTAACCCCGCTGCTCTCCGCTGTCACTTCCTCCCGATTCTTGACGTGTTCCGGGGCTCTGAAGTGGTTTACACCGACGGGTCAATGGCTGATTGCCACGTAGGCTTCGCATATGTTCATGGAGAACATATTGAGCAGCATTTCTTGCCAGTTGGCTGCAGTGTTTTCACTGCAGAGCTCTTGAGTACATCCACTCATGCCCTGGCGAGTCATTTCTCCTGTGTACTGACTAATTGAGCAGCCTACAAGCTATTGACCAGTGCTACCCTCGCCACCCTCTGGTAGCATCACTTCAGGAGTCCATCTATGCCATGGAAAAGTCCCACCGTTCCGTGGTGTTTGTGTGGACCCCAGGACACGTCGGAATCCCTGTAAACAAACTTGCCGACAGGCTGGCCAAACAGGAGATGCGGAAACCGCTTCTGGAGATAGACATCTCCGAAGCTGACCTGCATTCTGTCTTACACCACAGTGTTTTCTGGCTTTGGGAGACGGAATGGCATAACAGCACGCCCAACAAATTGTGTGTCATTAAGGAGACTATGAATGTGTGGAAGTCTTCGAAGCAGGCCTCTTGCAGGGATCAGTTGTCCTGAGCTGGCTCCGCTTTGGCCATACGTGGCTAACGCATGGTTACCTACTCCGTCGCGAGGACCCACCTCAGTGTTGCTGTGGCTCCCAAATGACAGTTGTCCACCTCTTGCTGGACTGCCCACTTTTAGCCACTCTGCGGCAGACTTTTAACTTTCCCAGCACCCTGCCTTCGTTGTTGGGCGACAATGTCTCCACAGCAGCTTTAGTTTTACGTTTTATCCATGAGAGTGGGTTTTATACTTCTATGTAGGTTTTAGCGTATGTCCTTTGTCCCTCTGTGTCCTCCAACCTAGTGCTTTTAGGGTGGAGGTTTTAGTGTGTTGCGGAGTGGCTGGCTTTCCCTTTTTATTCTCGTGGTTGGCCAGCCGCTGTAATCAACTTCCATGTTTTACTCTCTTCTGTTTCTAGTGTCTCTCTGTTGTTTTCTTGTCCTCTTTTGTTCCTTTTAATGTTTTTTGCCTTCCCTTCATTCTTGTTGCTTTTCCTTTCTTTCCGTTTTGTGTTATATGTTTTGTCCGTTTTATTCTCACACTTGTGAATTGTTTTATTAGAAACAAGGGACCGATGACCTTGTAGTTTGGTCCCTTCTCCTGCCTTTAAACCAACCATCCAACCAACCAGGCCTGCACCATCTGGATCCTCCCTACCGCTACCAGTTTTTTTAAATTGGGCAGGTGGTAATTCTCCCTGCAATATTTCCTACATTCTTGTAACTCTCTGGCCTCAACCTTCACTTACGCCCTGTCCTCCACTCACCTATCCCCATCTCTGCTCACAGGCCAACACTACACAGCCTTTAATTCTGCCAACACACCCACAGTCTTTTCCACTTTCTCTACTGGTCTCCTCTTTCACTCCTCTTCCCCCCACCACCATACTTTTTTTAAAAAACTTGTGTGTTCAACATATGTGAGAAATACACGGAAGCTTTAACTGTACACAGTGCAATGCACAACGTGGAATGTAGTTTCAATATCTGCTGGTATCTGATTTGATTCACTTTCAAACTTCTATATTCGAGGCTTTTCCACTGACAGGGGTCCTGCACACCAGCTGTTGAAAGCTAGTGAGCTCAACATGTTTACAGTATAATTTTGATGATACTATATTATGCCTTGCAAACAAGCTATTATGTGTTCTACATTCGTTTATTTTGGTATTCTGATAATTGAATGTGCAGTGGAGTTGTGCCACTGGTCTCTGTGATTCCTAACTTTAGCAGTTAAGATGAAAGTAACTCAACACACTTCATTGCAGCTGAGGCACCAGAAGTAACTGAAACACCAGAAATCAAGAAGAAAAAGAGGAAGAGTAAGGAACATGAAGCTGAACATGCACAAGGTCTGGAACAAGAGCAAGAGGAGAGTGTCACACCAGCAGGTCAGTGAAAGAATTCCATGTCATTTTTGTAGAGATAGTAATTGCACAATAAGAATGTAGACACATTGCAGAATTTTCTGTGTTCAAGAATGAAGATCTATTCTTTTATAAATGCCTGTAGCCTTCGTCTCTTGTCTTTGAATATCCTCCAGCCTCGTACAGTCTTCTGTGTGCATTTCAGTCTTCTGCCAAGCACATAGCCTCTATTCACCTTCCATTAGATTGTCATCTTGGTATTTTGTTACCTCTGAATCAGAGAAAGACCTTCATTATTCCATCTGTTACACCTTATTTTTCTCTTGACGTATGCAAACATTTAAAGAAATCTAGTAAGAGCAGGCATTCCTGCCAGGGAAACAGTGACTGTTGAAATTAAGTTTGTAGGTACAACCATAAGTCACTATCAGTATCTTTTTATTGGCCGGTTTCATTCAGTGTAACAAGAGCATTGTGAGAAACTATGGAATTGACAAAGTGGTACAGTATGGAATCTTAAATTGACATAAAATAACATATTCAGTTTACATTATGATAAATGTGTAAGAAAATTCTTGTAGAATGTAAATACTTAGGGATTAAAGGAGAACACTGTGTGTGTGTGTGTGTGTGTGTGTGTGTGTGTGTGTGTGTGCGCGTGTGCGTGCGCTCTAGCTCATCGAAGGATCACTTAATCCTTACATTATGATAACTTATGTTCAAAGTAGTTGGCTGGTTACATTGCTGATGTCAGAGATGATTTTGGTTGTTTAACAGTATTTTGTAACATATGTGGTCAGGTGCATCCAAAGATAATGTAGCATTTCTAATTAAGCAAGTCAGTGGTTCGAATTTACCTCACAAAAAAAAACAGTTTAATTCTGTTATATTATTATCAAACCATCCAAAATAACTGCATTTGTTGCAATATGCATTGAAATTGTTGTAGAAAATAGAAATTTAAATTTGAATCACCACTTGTATGGGTATCTGTATAGACATGTCATTCTTGCAGTAGACAAATTTCTGTGTGTTGTAGTATATGCACATCTTCCAAAAAATTAATCTCTTAAAAATATTTTTACAAGTATAGCTTTAAAAATACACATTAAGAAGTATGCTTTTTAAGTCACTTCTGTAAGGAAAAAACAGCAGGTAGTTAAGATTATGTCTTACTTTGCCTATAGTACTTCATTATTGATTGTGACTTGGGCCTGTCCTACAGACATAATTTAAAGAAATCTTTGGACACTTATAATATTGTGTCTGCTGTTAATAATTGTGCCATCCACCCTCTTAATTGATGAAGTGTGATGTCTATCCTAAATAAGTATGTATCTTGTTTTCGTCAAACTGTTAATATCAGTTGTTTCTTAAATCCTCTCAAAGAGGTTTACACAAACTTCTCTGTAACTCAGTGTATTCTGTAATGCAGCTGTGATTATTTGCTTGAAGCTTCTTGTTAATAGTTGCTCTGTTCCATTTGATATTTTCTTTTTTTTTTCTTTTTCTTCTTCTTCTTCTTCTTCTTCTTCCTCGTACCCAAACATCTTTTTCTGCTTGCATAAGTACCCTTGTTAAGTAATTGCTCCTTTTGTCTATCTATATAATCTCTAGTTTAGAACATTGTTTGGTTTGGTATGTTGCACCTCACTCCTCCAAAATAATTATAACCTACATTTGTAATTTCCTACCTGCTGTGTTTGTTTCTTTCTAACTTTGTATATGTTTTTACATTATTTCTTACTAGTCATGGACACTTGAAATTTGAAAGTGAACTTGGACATCCACATCCTGTACAATTTGTTTCCTGAAATGTCATTTTTAGGTTCAGTTGGTCCCTTACTAAGTCCATTCTTATCCCCTCCCCACCTCCTCCTTTTGGAAGAGTATAATAGGTATATTAAGGACAAATGTGTTCTTCTCCTCTACAAATTCTACTTGCTTCCAACATTTCTGATGTTATATCTAAAGTTTGCCAGAGAATAATCTAATTTTGTTGTTCTCATTTTGCATTAAAAAATCATCCAGCTATTAGATTAAAGCAGATACTAATGTAGACATAAATTTAGTCTTCCTCTGTAGTTAAATGGTCAGTGTCTCATGACTGCCATGCAAATGTTCCAGATTCAGTTCTTAGTGCTGTTAGGCATCTTTTCTGTGTGGGACGGCTTGAATTGATTGCAGTTCCTCCAGTGTTGCCATACCATTTGAGGAACATTTTGAATGAGGAGTACGGTGTTGGAAACATGACAATCGCTGAGAAAGTAGTGTGGTGACCACATGCTGCCCCATACCACACCCTAATCATGCCATTGGTAGGAGATAACATGACACAAGTCAATGTCATGTTGTCTTCAATACCTGATTGTGGAATTCGTTTGTAGCTTAAATTCTAGAATTAATTTGAGAGGGGGGGGGGGGGGGGGGACACTGATGGATTGGCAGTGAAATGTACCCAAGATACGAAGTTAATTATTAATTCAGATGGTACAGATAATAAAAATAATTAATAACAATAATAGAAATTCCTGGAAGGCAAAAATGTAAAATAAGGGAAAGGCAACAACTTACCTGTAGACAACTGGCATATGGCACACAGGAACACACAATAGAAGACAGTTAACACTAGCTTTTGCACATCACACGCAGTAACATCCTAACTTGTGTGTGTACACGTGTTTGAATGTTTATGGAATATAAGTTAGCTTAGCTTTTTAATTATACAGAAAGGACTGTGGTTGCCGTTGACAATGTAAAGAAAGGAAATTTCGTTTTTGGCAAAAACTTCACAGGGATCTCAATAAGTGAGTTTATCATTTAGTACCAACTGAAAACTTGTAGGTGGTAACAGTTTTACAGAGTAAAATATTGGAATATCTGTCACTTATTTTTCACCCTAGTAGATGTAGAAAGTTTTATCCGCATCTGTTTTTTGCCACATTTCATCTAGTCATTGGAACCTTCTTAAGTCGTGATTTCACTATTTTTCTGAGATGATAAAATTGGCAAATCTGCCTTAATGAACCATAAATGCTAATGGACACGTCTTTTAAATTTTCCAAATGATACTTGTAATACCCGAGCAGTGTTTTGTCATGATAGTTATTGATTATAGAAGTAGTACATAAAATTAAGGAAACACAACCATTCACACAAGCTTTCGAGCACTAGCTCTTTTTCTAGCAATGGTACATACATTCTCACACACAACTACACATACACCCAACACACACTTCACTGGCCATGGCAAGACTTGTGTCAAGTCTCGTCATGCTCATGAGAGAGAGAGAGAGAGAGAGAGAGAGAGAGAGAGAGAGAGAGAGAGTATATCTACTGTTCCGAGGAAAAGAGCTACTGCTCAAAAACTAATGTGAATGCTAAAACTCTTTCTGTGCTTCGTGCACTGATCCACTATACATGAGTAGTTGATAATTTCCTGCAACAGGGGCATGTTTGCAGTGTTTGTGTACTATATTTGCCCAAATGTAAGCCGATCTTGAATGCAAGCCGCACCCCGGAAATGAGACCTGGGGGGAAAAAGTAAAATTTTCCCTCATTTCAAGCCATACATGAAAATCAAAAGAAATATTGCTCATCATATGGATAAACTATAAAGTGGCCTCACCTTTCAGAGATTTGTGGGGAGCATCACTTATTTGTAGTAATAAATTTGGTGACAAGCAATCTATGTATTCAAGACACCAATTTGTATCATCTCTGGTAGAGGTTAGACATGGTACTTTAAAGATTACTTTTTAACAATCTAAACAATATAATTTATCTACACAGAATGATTTCTAGCACAAGTGAACTGTACAAAGTGTGGACTATAAGTATTGTCATCGCTTTGAGAATATTCCTCCTGGTTCGTCTCCTGTGTCTCTCAGTTGTTGTTCATCAAACAAGTTAGGGCAGGGCTGCCTAGAACACAAGTGCCCGTAATTAGGAACTATACGCAGGTGGGCTGTAAGCAAGTCTAGCCACACCGCGTACCCAAAAACAGTTGGGATTTTTCATGCTGTCTTATATGGTCTGTGAAATGCTAGTATAAAGACCCTTAAGGACATCAACCTCTTTCACTGTCTAGGTGGCATTGCTTTATTTTTGCTGGGGGAAGAGGCTCACACAGGGTTATAATAGACCAAATAGATCTGTGATATGGAGAAACCCCTATTAATGTGGCAAACAAGTATACAAATTTATGACATGTAACAGAACAAAAAGATGTCCTCAGCATGTACAAGTAGTGTTTTTTGGAAATACCTTGGACTTGGGTAATGTCTTGCATTTAAAAACAATTAATGGTGACAGTTTATGGCCATCAGCTGTACATGCAAGCATGACAGACATACTCTACTTTCCACCACTTGTGGACAGTGTCTTCATATCTTTGTACCCTTTTGCTTCTACTGTGTATTTTGTTGGCATATCAAAATACACCAGAGTTTGGTCCGCATTACCTGTCTGACCAAGAAGATAATTATTTACATTGCACCATCTGATTATGAAATGCTAAAATCCAATGAGTTTTTCCTTGTAGTTTTCTGGCCACTTAACTGCAATTGAAGTGCGCCTACACATAGAAAATCCCCATTGTTTCGTGAATGGGAAACCCAACTGCAGCTTCCTTTGAACTTTGTGATTTTTTGCTGTTGAGCAGCTTCATGTGCTTTAACTTAGTAATTTCTGCACACACAGGTAAGCACTTCTGTCGCTGCTCCTAAGAAAAATCATTCAGCACTACTTCTGATGTGTAATAGTAGCCAAGTTTTGGCTCAGAAAATGTTTTTCTATTGCTGGAAGAAGCTAAAAGTATTTCCTTTTGCTGTCTCCATAGTCTCACGTTACTCTCATCCATTTTCCTTACCACTGACCCACGGCATGATTTGAAGTTTTCTCAGTGAGCGAAATCGCTTCTCTTTTCATCTTTGAGGTGTAGTGAACATGCTTCATTATTGTAGACTAAAACAAAGGGTATCACAAGTTATTTGACAAAATATAACTACTTATAGCATCTTCTGGCGGCTTTTTTCAAAACTTCATTAGGCTTTTCCCCTGACTATAAGCCACAGGTGCATATTTGAACCATGAAAATCAGAAAAAAAGATTGGCTTGAATTTGGGTATATACAGAAGATATATGTGCAAGGGCACTTCATCCACCTATGGAACTAACATTTTTGTGCACTATACGTAGGCAACTTTGGCAGCACCCTGTGAAATATTCAATAAATTTAATACATTATAAAAGTACCTGTTAGTTCAGAGAGAGAGAGAGAGAGAGAGAGAGAGAGAACGACCTTGATGTTTATCAGAACAACAATTTCTTTGTTTGTTTGTTTGTGTGTGTGTGTGTGTGTGTGTGTGTGTGTTTCTGTATTTGACTTACATTAGTTTGTGTGGCGTGATAAAGTATGGCAGAAGATGCAATGAGGATGTAAGTCATTCAGAACATGGCAAGGGAAGCAAAGGAGTGCTTCATTGTCATTAATTACAACTTCCTCTGTATTAAAAAATAAATAAAAGTAACACTTTATTTTTACAGAATCGGGAAAGAAGAAAAAGAAGAAGAAATCACTTATTCTTGATGTCAGTGTAGAGGAAGAAGTAAGCACACCACAGGGAGAATCACATAGTGAGGAGAAAAAAAAGAAGAAGAAAAAGAAATCTGTGAGCTTTGAAGAATCTGCAGAGGGTTTGGAGTTTGAGGAACCTGTGGAAGACATTCCTGCCACTACAAGTGATCAGCTAGAAAGCAGTGAGAAGAAGAAGAAAAAGAAGAAGAAGAGGCAAGAAGAAGAACAAGAAGATTAGTGAAACTGGTGCAGGATTACCCTGTTCTTATAACTCCTGCTGTATATGGTGCTCATTTTACATTTTCTTCTGACAGGTGATATCCTTGTGCATAGACAAAATAGAAAACTGGTGGAAACTAAAGTGTGTCACTGTCACGATAATTGTGAGGCTTCACTAGTTGTTCGACATATGAGGTGCATGTAAGGTTGTTTACAGGCACCCAAATTGTGCCACGTTTATGGCTTCCAGGATTTTTGCGAATGTGAATATTCGCTTTCTCACCGTAACTTAATACTAGTTGGTGAACAAGCTTTTTCAACAATGTTTGAAATGCTGTTAAGAGAATTCTTGCAGAAGGATTTAGGTTTAGTTATGTCCATAACTAAGACAGGAGACAAAGAACAGGAATCATGTCCGTGCACAATGCATGTGACTGACTATCCACATTGCAGATGTTGGGTAAAAGTTGCTTATTTCTTCAGACAAGAAGGAAAATTTTGTATGAAAAGACAGTTTGTACAGAACTTGTAAAGTACTTGATATCCATTGTGTTCATAAATGAACTTTTTTTACTGGACGTACAAACCTATAAATAAAGAAAATTTGTAAATTTACATGTTTCATTTCACAGTCAGAGTTTGCATTTGTTTTACGTCAATATAGGTATGTGAAACATTTTTCATGAAATTGAGCACCATTTCACAGTAGTAAAATGAGTTTACCAGTATCATTCCATTGCAAAACATTAATATTGGAGGCAGCTGAATACTCTAGTCATTTTCTTGATCAGTTCTATGTCACCATGCTTTTTGATTCACATCTTGTCGTGATTGACTGCCACGTGAAATGTATTCAAATAACTGGAAATTATTTCCAAATGTATCTTTTCACATGTTTTGCAAAGTAAAACACAGTTTTAGACAGTCATCCTGTAATGCACCTGTATTGCCAGAAATAAGTTCAATAAGCAGTATTACATTAAAGAGTAATACTGATGTGGAGATACGCATTTTACCTCAAATTATAGATAAATCTCTGACCTCAATTTGTCCTCAAAAGTTTTATTCTGCGACATTGACAAGGCCTTTGGCTGTGTATTTCATGCAGTTCTATAACGAAAAGCAAAATGTTATGGTATTCAAGACATTCCTGTTGCCTGGTTAGTCATATTGTAACAGAAAGCAGAGATCATGATCTCTATTTCTTTCCATAGAGATCAAACAATGGGAAATCCAGCATGGTATGTAACAGCATGACTGGTGCTGCTGCTCGCAGTGTGGTTTCAATTGCCTGAGACTGCAGTCATGGGTGAGTTGTGTGTGTGTGTGTGTGTGTGTGTGTGTGTGTGTGTGCGCGCGTGTGCGTGTGACTCAGCATCTCTGCAATATGGTGAGTAGCAGCTTTCTAAGGAGAATTTTACTAGTGGGTCCACAGCCAATAAAATATTTGTTTTTGAATTAGTTACAGTTGTTTTTCTTTCATCTATTTATCTTTCATCCTTTATGACTAGTTTCAGGTTCACAGTAGATAAGCTGGGATGACGAGTAACCATTTCTGCCCCCTTGGATCAAACTACTACTTATTCAATGCTCTGTTTATCAATTCTCCTTTGCTCAGTTTCCCCTTTCTCAAGGCTTCTATGGTTTTCAGTAGTGCTGGATATTGCCCTGTTCAGCAACAATGTCATTTAATGCAGCAATAACTGAGTTTTCATTCGGGCTGCTGTATTCCGCCATGAAGTCTTACTCCTGAAATCTCAATGCCCACCTCACAAATTGACGTGACAGATCCATCAGGCTAGTTACACAGAATAGAAAATGGTGATCCATCACAGCGGTGAATGGTTTGCAAATAAATATGGCAAGAAATTGTTGATGTTCCAAACAACTGCAACTGGATAGTTCATCTTGGACTTGAAGAGCACTCCGGAAGCATAACCTATCACCTTTTCAGCACTTTACTGAAATTGCTTGAGAATTGCACCATCCCATGATTTCTAGTGTTGGTGTGAAGTTCTGTCGTGTCATTCTTGTTGTACAGTGCTAGGACAGGAGATGATGTTAGCACATTCTTAAAGACAGAGAAAGATCTTTCTGGCATCGAAAATTTGGCATCACTCTGCAAGGGACATGCCTTGGTACAGCAGTCCTGTATGAATCGCCCGTAGTGTGAACATATTCCAAGAAAATCTGTAACTGTTCTTATTTTCTCTGGACTAGAATGAATTCAATTTTCATTCAGTACGTGCCCAAGTTTGTATTTCTTGCACAGTGAAGAGGCACATTTTTGCCTTCAGGCAGAGACCTGCAGTCTGAACACACTTCAACATGTTTATCAGGTGGCATAGCTTTTCTTCAAATGTCTTCAAAAAAATGACCATGTTATCCAGGTGGCAGCTACACATCATCCATTTAAGATGTCAAAGCAGATTGTCCATCATATATTTGAAGGTGGCTATGGCATTGCTTGGCCTAAATGGCATAACCTTAAATTCATAGAGGAAGGCAGTCACCTCCTACGTGCCTCATCTACCTCAATTTGCAGCCTGTCTGCACGCCCATAGTTCAGAAATACTTTGCTACTTTCAAGCAGTCTAAGGGTTTCATCAATGCCCAGTGATGTTCAGTCACTGGCAGCCAGTGTAGAAATGTCGTGTGCCATTCTTCTTTTACACAAGGATCACAGGAGGGGACCAAGGCCTCTGAAGGTTCAAGGATGTCCTCTTGCAGCATCTTTTTCATCTCGTCTCGGGTTTTCCATTGCTCAGCCAGTGACACACTATAGGAGCACTGGCTAATTGGTGGCTGATCCCCACTATTATTGTTAGAGTTAGGAATGGGTTGTGGCTGCTCGTGACAATTAGTGATCCTAAATTCTTCGTGATCACCTACAATGCTTATGACTCACTGGCATGTAGATTTCTTTTGTGAGGCTGAGTAGCATTTTACAATTGACAAAAGCTTCTCAGTTTAACTGAGGATCTTATTGACAACTGGAACTTGTCTCATTGACGATGATGGGATAACAATGTCTTCAACGACAAACAACTGCCCAGGCAGTCCTTGTTATGTGTGCTTGTTGGATAGTTTCATCAGTCTGAAGCTCTGACTTTCCACAGCCTATGACTGTTTATGATGCCTGCAAGAAGTCCCATTCGATAACAATATTATTGAGTATATTTTGCTAAAATGGCAAATTTGATAGGCTGCATTCTAGTGTTGATATTCTTTACTGATATTGTTGATTGGATGTATTTCCCATTTGTGACTTTCAGTACAATCACTTTTGTATCGTGGACCATAGTTTTCTTTAGCTGACAACAATAAGCATCCAACATTATAGGAAAGGGAGCCCCTAAGTCAACTAGCCAGGATAGATTGGCTATTGATGAAGATTTCTGTGAAATTTCCTGAGAATTTTTTGATTGTCATCCATGGAAGGTTGACATCTGTGGTGGCCTCCTCCCCAGGTGGTCGTCTCCGTTTTTGTGAAGTTGACAGTTTTGTGAAGTTTGTGAAGTGGCTGGTACCTGTGTACGCGGTGGGGAAAGGCTACAGAACGTTGGGCAGTGAACTTGTCGTGGGTATAGCGACAGGCTTCATCCCACAGGACTAAAATCATCTGCAGTTGACAGGTGTGAATAGTGCTTTTTTGATGGTTGATGTCTTGCAGTGCAATAGTTGTTGAATAATCATCATCTCTCTGTAAAGTAGCATACAATGTGTGTACAGCGAAAGTGTATCAATGTATTGTTCCCTGTCCTCCATACGTATGTTCTTCTGTGGGGCATTGTCCTTGGTGGATGAATCGGTTTGTACTGGCATTATGTAGATGCTGGGTTGTCGTGCGACAGTTGCGGCATAGATCAAGGTTTGATGAGACCATTCTTCATGGCTTATTTGATTAGTGGTGCAGAGTGGTGCTGGGGTTGATAGTCATGGCTGGTAGCTGTTGTGTACTTGGGCTGACATTTATGACTGAGATCATGGTGGTCTCTCACAGTTGCCATAGGAACAACAATCAGCAGTCAGTAATACCTCTTTCTTGAGACACTTTTATTGTAGCTTTTCCTCAGTTCGTTGGCTCTATTTGATGAATTTGTCTGTCATTGTGACATCTTTTACAGACGAGCTTTGTACATTTCATCTGCGACTTATTTCATGTGTATGAGATTTAGTTGACTTCTGTCATATTTGTATTCATGATGTATGAGGGGGGGGGGGGGGGGGGGGCAAATATAACAATAATTTCTGTTATTTTGCATTTTTAATGAACTCTACATTCACAGTACTTTAGTGCCCATCAGATTATAGTCCATGTACATCAATGCACTTGTCCAATGCTTTTGCCACTGCTCAGAACAGTTCTGGAATTTGTGAGGCAAGATACTGCTCAAAGCTGTTAGTGTGTTTTCTTTCACATCACTGAATCACTTTCCTTTCAGAGTTTCCTTCATCTGTGGAAAGAAAACAAAACAAAACAGTCAGATGGAGACAGATCAGGTGAGTAGGTTGGATGAGGCACGGGCACCATGCTGTTTTTTACCATGAACCGTCGGATCATCAGAACTGTGTGGGCTGGAGCTTTCTAGTGGTGGAACAAGCAGTTCCTATTTCTCCACAGTTCTGGCTGTTTTTGTCGCACTCTCTCTCATAATCCTTGTAACATATCCAGATAAAAGTGTTTGTTCACTCTTTGTCCTGGAGGAAGGAACTCCTTGTGGACAATGCCACGACAAAAAAATACCAAATCAACATTGTTTTCAAATTGCATCGCACTTGGTGTTATTTCTTGGGTCATTGTGATGTTTTGAGTTTTCCACTGGCTTGATGCTTGCTTTGACTCTGGACCGTTCCACATTTTGCTCTTAAAGTTGCGGCAAACATTCTCACAGTTTTCTCTTTGGTCATCTGTGAGCAAGTGAGGACCGAATTTTACAGACACCCGTCTCATGTGTAGATCTTGAGTTAAAATTTGCTGGACCATGCTACATAACACTTTTGTTTCCTCAGAAATTTGGTCAGTGATCCTTCCCGTAGACCTCTGATTTCTGCTAAGCAGCATCATTAAAGGCTTGTCGAAGCATCCAAATAGTCTTGGCTGCAGTGTTCCCTAACAGAAAACAAAATTTCACACAGACTCTTTGCTCCTTCTTGATGGCTAAGTCACTAATCACCGAAGGGTTGAAATAGTAATGCAAACAACATAGCACCACAAACAAATCACTAAACCCAGACTGATGCTGGCTTACTGAGTGATGTGGGAGACTCCAAACTAACAACACCTAGTGACTTCTGCGTAGCTACAAAGTTTGCGCGTGCAGTTGTTCTATTCTGGTATTTTTTGGGTCCCTCGTTGCACAGAGCCCAAACTTTCTTTATGTACAACTGTTATTTCCACACGATGTTGCTTCCTGTAATTCAGTTGTTGTTCCACTAAATGGACTTGCTGCTGATTGTTGCCAAACATTTTCTTCAGCGCGGCCTGGTATTTGTCCCAGTTATTGAGCTTCTTTTTGTTGCTATTGAACCACTGCGAGGGGGTGCCATCCATCAAAATCACATATTTGCCAAACACATAATATCATCCCACCTGTTGTATTTGATGACTCAGTTGAATCCTTTCAGCCATTTCGTTGGGTCCTGACCAGCATGTTTAGAAAACACTGATGGTTGCTTGATGTGCAACTGATTTACTGCTGGCCTGGAATCCATTGCTCTCCTGAATATGTGGAGCTTAGGAATTACGTGTGTTTGTATTACAGTTCCTGTCTGTGTAGGCAACAGTTTTAATGTTGTGTAATTGGAGCCATGGTGATGTAGATGTTTAGAAGTTCTTGGTGTCTTTATCAAATAATGACACACCGTAACCACAATGAAATCCAGGTCCAAAGGTGTTGTCAGTGAAACATTTAGCACTGAAAGCAAATTTATTGCAAACACTAACATACAGCCAGAATAGAAATGATCTCTAGTGCAGCTATACAAACATCAATTATTCCAGAATGCTGGTATTTACACAAACATTGAATATTTCAGAACACACACAAAAAAAAAATATTCCGAGAACCTTCCAGAAATGATAAATACTAAATAACAATTGCTAGTGGTTAGGTTTTTTCTAGCAACCCCGGCAAGTCAGCTAATGGTGCTAACTGCTACTTGAAAGTGCATGCACCACAGCTCATGGCACTATAAACAAATCCTAGAAATGTATCTCATACACTGTGTTAATGAGTGTTGCTGTTTAACCCTATTTGTGCTAATTGTGCCAAATTAATCAAGTACATTGTGTCTCGTGCTGCAAGGATATTTGAGAAGATCCTAGAGGAGAGTGTACAGAAGGTGGTGGTAGGAGAAGGAATGACCAAGGAATGATATGGGTTTAGACCAGGAAGATTGACAGTGAATCTAATTTTTAGTGTAAGGCGCTTCTGAAAGAGAGAGATTATGAATATGATTAGGACCTAGTAATGGTTTGCCTGGACATATGATAGTGTGGAAAGAAGCAAGAGAAAGGAAGCTCTTCCACAAAAGGGAATTGGTCTGCTGACTATGAAAAGAATAAAGGGAATATATCAAGGAGGTGTGTGTTGTGTAAAAATAGGAGGAGAAAGACAGACTGCTTTGAAACGAAAAATGGCCTGATGCTAGATAGTGCATTATCCCCTCTATTTTTCATCACTGTTATGGATGAGATAATGACACAAGTAGCTGTGTGATAGGATGTAAAATATGAAAGCAATGGTGTTTGTGGATTATATAATAATTGGGGAAGAAGGTACAAGAATGGCAAAATGCGTGGGAGGAAGTGGTGGGTCAGTACAGATCGAAATAGGTGCTGATAACCTCACTGTTGAGTGCCCATAAACTCCAAACACACACACACACACACACACACACACACACACACGAGGATTGAAATTTTACGCAAGAAAGTGTGAAGTGATGTTTACTGCAGATTATTAGAAGCCTGATCTGGAGCACCACCAAAATGTAAGGTAATGTTACACCAAGTGTATTATGCTCCAATACTCACAAATGTATCAATATGTGGGTAATGAAAAAAAGGCACGTGTGCAGGATAGATGCTTGTCAGCTGACATTTCATAGAAGCGGAATAGGACATACTTGAATGGATAGGGTAATTAATGAGATGATAAGAAAAACAGTTGAACAAAAGCCTATGCAAAAACCCACAGGAAAGACAAGATTAAGATAGTATGGGCATGTTAAAAGAATGAGATTTGGCAGGATACTATGACAGGCCCACGAAATGACAGTAGCACGCAATAGAGTCGAGGAAGACGAAGAATCAGATTGATTGCTGGAGTGAAGGAATGTGTGCTAAAGACTGGACAGAGTGTATAGAGAAACGTGCTGGGAGGACAGGAAAAGATGGAGGGGCTTATGTTCTAAGTCAGGAGTTCACAGACCGTAGCTATTTGTAACCCATCACTGATCTGATGGCAGGCCTCCCATCCTCTTTATTCCCCCCCCCCCCCCCCTCCTCCCCCGGAAAGGAATAGGCAGGCCCTTGTACAACTAGGTTCTTCTAACAATACATTGTTGGAACTATATTTATTAAATAAAGTGACTATTTGTGAAACAAATGATGTGAACTAATTATATATTTTGTTGTTGGCGACCCTTACATAGTCACAGTGAGGGGTTTACGGCTTGCAGTTCTAGAAAGTCTGTATACCCCTGTTCTAAAGAGACCCATCCAGAGCCTGGAGTCTATAGATGCTTGCATTGATAACAATGGTTTTTTCAAAGAAATCTGTAAATATGGAGTGTTTTTCCATAACATTCTGATGCAGCTATACGTTGAACACTACCATTTGTAATATAGCTGACAGAGCTTTTCAGTCCTTGAATTTAAATGCTCAGTTTGTCGCAAATGATAGAAAATAGGGTTAAAAATCAAGTAAGATGTGTGCTTGGAAATTCTTGCTACCAGCGAGGCGGATGTGACCGGACGTAGCTTATGTGTAATGTTTACTCTGCGAAAAAGTGTGGACTATGCCGCATCACGAGGCTCGAGAGCCATTACAAACCACAACCCTTGGACACAGCGAACATATCGGAGTACGGCCTGTTCGTCACGTAGGCATCGCGTACTGCGGCGTGACACACACGCATTGCTCAAGAGTACTGGAAACTTCTAGAACAAGTGGTGCTGGGTGTAGTACCGTGTATAAAAAGGCTAGCCACCGTAGTGTTGAGAGAGAGATGGCAGTGATGGAGCAGTCGGTCATATATGGTTTAAGCTGGAGTTATGATGCTGTGAGATTGGAGTGCAGTGCTGCGTAACCACGAGGGGACTTATATTCATTTCCATGTAGTCAACACTTAGTCTGGTGTGCCCGCCTCTGCTATATTGGGAATTAGACTCAGGGAGCTATGAGAAGTTGCACTACTAAGAAGGCAGTTAGTAGACTTTGTTTATAAAATGGATGTGCCAGGGGTGCTTCCAGTGTACATATCCTCAGGCAATGATTTATGATTGCATCCAATGTACCCTAAGATCCCAGCCGAGTTCTGTATTCTAACTCACCCTACAGCCCTCTTTTTCAGTGGAGCAAGTGCACAGAAGGCAACCCATGACCACGAGACCTCCTGCCAAGTGATTTCTTTGACGCACATTCTTGCAGTCTTTCCATTCCCTCTCAGCACTCATGAGTGGGACAAGACAGGAGGAGAAAACTATTTGGTGCCAGGTGTGGGGTAGGGGCGCATAATCGGCAGAAATAGAGTACAGGAATAGGCAAAGGGCACGTCAAATAGCACCAGCACAGAGCCAGAGGGTAAATGCACCATGTCTATACAGAAGGTCATCGCCTCGCGCCAGCGTAAAGCCAGAGGGTAGATGCATCGCATCTACGCCGTGGGTCGTAGCATCGTGCCAATGCTGAGCCAGAGGGTAAACACACCACGTCTATGCAGAGGGTTGTTGCATCATGCCAACGCAGAGCTAGAGGGTAGACGCACCGTGTCTACGCAGAGGGTCGTCGCTTCACCCCAACGCAGCACCAGTGTCACATCGCACTGTCACGGAATCGGAGGGTTGCAGGTCCGCGCCACCGCAGCAGCTGACCCATCTCATGCCGCACTCGTTGCGGACAGGTCCACGTGCTGCCATCGAGAGCGCAGAGTTTGCCGTACAGGCCACAAGAAACAAGGTTAGTGAAAATGGGAAACGCTGACGCAGTAGACTCAGGTGGGAGTATGCAAATAAACCCCAATTAGAACAGATTATATTTAAGTTATATTGAGGCCACCAGGTTAGTACCACATAAATTTGAGGGGGGCAGAGAAAAACTGTCCGAATTCATAGATAATTGTGATAACGCTTACAACTTAGTGGATCCTAGTTATAAGCAAGTATTTTTAAAGTTTATTATTCGCCAAATAACAGGCTCTGCCCGCAGTAAGCTATTAGTTAAGAGATCGCACAGAAACTTGGTCTGACACGAGGGCAATTTTGTTAGAAAATTACGAAAGTAAACACACTATTGATTACTATGCCTGCATCATGTTCAGTAGTAGGCAAGAAAAGGAGGAAAGTGTGGCTCAATGGGGCTCTCGCGTGGATTCCGTGCATTCCATTTTCGAGAAGCAATGAAGAGGGTCATGGATGACAAAGAAATTGTGGGCTGCAATGCGTTGATAGGGAAGTTAGGACGGGCCTTGTTTTTACATGGGTTGTATGATGAGCGGATAAAGACAGTAATATGGGCCCAAGGTGAACGGATCACCTCATCCGAAGCTATTGATTTAGCAGCTACCAAGGAGTGTGCAATAACCTTGGAAAGAGATAAGCGCCACGTGACAACTGTAGCCTGGCTGGAGAAAAGTAGTAGTGCGAAATGTTTTAAGTGCGGGAAAGGGGGTTACATATTGCATGAGTGCAGGAAAAAGTATAGACAGATACTGTAAAGGAGATTCCCCATGAAAGAAATAGATGTTCGTGAATTCAAAGGGACTGGATAGCGTCCACAGTGTCCCCCCACCAGTACGATGTATGGCATGTAATGTAATGCGGCAATCGCCCCCGTGTACTAGAGCAAAGCCAGTGACATCTTCATGTGTCACTGAACGGGACACTATGCTCGTGATTGTCGCGAAAGTAAGTGGGCTAACATACGTAGGAAAAATGTGCAGGGAAACGAGCAGCGGGTGTAATGCCACAGTAAGAGCTGCTGACTGCACGGGGAAAAATGATTACATATGCGCACAGACCAAGGATGTGAAAGGCTCTGAAACAAAGTTATTGATATATAGTGGTGCCCACATTAACCTTATACGGTCCAAGGTTCTGACGAAAATCTGAAGTGGGATCCTAGAAGGGCGGTCACGATAAAAAGTATCGTAAATGAAGAGGTCAGGACAGAGGGTCCTGTATCAGTATGTTTAAGCAACGGTGAGGGAAGCAACTGGGTCACGCAGTTCCAAGTAGTGAATGAGTGTATTGATTTGCCATTTGATGAATTACTGGGGCAGGAGTTCCTGGACAAAAATAAAGTCATGTTGGATTATGGCCATAGAAGAATGCAGGTATGAGGTGGATGGGTAGAGTTGCGAGAAGAATGCAAAGAAGCAACCGTCAATAGATTAACTGTACAAAATGATAGAAATGGGAAGGCTCCACGAGCAAGTTACGCAGCTGTAACGAGGTTTGGAAAGATGCTGGCCAATGTCGCTGCACGCACAGAGACAGTCGCCGCAATGCAAATGGACGATAGAGGCCCATTCCAGGTAGATAACGGGGGAATTGGTCAATACAAATACACGGCGAGGCGCGTCAGCTGGTCGCCGCCTGAGCCGTCCCAAGAGGGTTGTACGAAACCAAAGGAAAATGAAACTAAGCGAGGTAAATGGCCACCCCGAAGAATGAAGAATCAATGTAAGGTAACAATGAGTAGGGGCGACATGTCTCCAGCCCCAGAGGACTTGGAAGAAATAGGAATCGGGGCACGAAAAGAAAGATTTATGAAAGTTCGCGTGACACGAAAACTAGGGAGTGAAGTGGTTATTCAGAAACCAGAGATTAGACCAGGGGTCCATATACCAGAAGTGACTATCCGAGACAGGATGTGCATAACAAGTGTGATGAACAGGGAACAAGAGGTCCGTTTTAATGCGCCGGAGATATTAGCGGTGCTATGTCCGCGGACCTAACCGAATCGCACGCCCTGCCGTCGCTCAGCCCGGCCACACATGCGCGGTGGTCGGCCTTAGCTTCACATCGCAGCCGCCGGAGGTTCCTAGCGTTATCTCCGGCTGAAGACGTTGCGCCATTCGATAATTCTTACCTGCAGCTCCCTCTATGGTCACAAGATATAACGGGAGCACAGACCTGACGCTGGAGCCAATCGCTCTTGCTTTCTACCTGTGTTAATATAGAAGTGTTACTGTATAGATCTTATAAGACAACCTTGGGCTTAGAACTTAGTTACAATTTGTATTGCACCGTGGATTTGTGAATTGTATTGTGAACTTCATTATGTAGCTACTTGATTTGAGAGCAATAGATGGTGCATGCTTCCGTGTGGAGAATAAAGATAAGTAATCTTCCTGATCGCTGGCGCCTTACTTTGAGACTAATCTTTTCTCGACCATCAGATCTTGTGTCACACCCCGGTCGTGTCGTGCTACTAATATTATGTTTGCCACTCCAGGCAGACATAAAAAGCTGAACGAATTCCACCACCGAGCAGTTGTAAAATTTGGTGTGCACCACAGGGAAAGAAAGGCGGGAGAAAACCGTGGCAGAGCTTGTTGAAAGAAAACATGTGTATAGAGCACTTAAACCAAGAAGAGCAAGAACCCATACAAGAGTTGTGTTTGGTGTATAATGATGTCTTTCATTTACCGGGAGACGTGCTCACCTATAGCACTGTAGTGAAGTACCAGATTCACTAGTACCTGAAGCAGAAGGGACGGTCATAAATCAGAGGCCTTACTGAATCCCTCAAGCACAGCAGGAAGCACTGAAAAAGGAAATAGATGGCACGCTGGATGAAGGCATAATATCACCGATTACCAGTCCATTTAACTTCCCTCTGTTACTACTACCGAAGAAGATTGATGGCAGCGGCACACAGAAGTGGACAGTGGTTGTCGATTATCGGAAATTAAATGATATGTCGTTGAATATGGTCTACCCATTGCCCAGAATTGATGAAATACTAGATACCCGAGGGAAGGCAAAGTATTTCTCTACCCTAGATCTCGCAAAAGGGTACTATCAAGTCCTGATAGATGAACGGGATCGAGAAAAGACGGCATTTAGAACACCTACAAGCCATTATGAATACAATAGGAAGGCGATGGGCCTGAAGACAGCTCCATCCACATTTCAATGGTTAATGAATACCATACTGATGGGTGTTCAGGGAAATAAAGTGTTCATGTACCTAGACGACATTGTCATTGTGGGCCATAATGTGTGACTTGAGGAAGTATTTGATTGCTTACGGAAAGCAAACCTAAAATTGCTAGTCGACAAATGTGAATTCCTAAGGACGGAAGATACGTTTTTGGGGCAGGTTTTGACAGTGGAAGGTCTGAAAACCGATCCCACTAAAGTAGCAGCAATGAAGTATCTGCAACCAAGGACAACTGCTGACTTAAAAAGTTATCTGGGCATGATCGGATACTACCGAAGATGTTTGAGCAGCTTTAGCAAAATTGCAAAACCCCTACATGAGCTATTAAAGAAAGGAGTTCCGTATGTTTGGGCGGAAGTGCAGGAAGAGGCGTTTCAAACATTGAAAGAGAAGTTAACCGAGTCACCGATACTACAGTATCCAGACTTCACTAAAGAGTTTTTATTAATGACTGACGCCAGTAACTATGCATTAGGGGCTTATTTGAGTCAAGGTCCAAAGGGAAAGAATTTACCAATTGCATACATATCACATACTCTCAACAAGGCAAAGTTGAATTACAGTACAATAGAGCGAGAGTTGCTTGCCATAGTATGGGCAGTTAAGTACTTCCGACCGTATCTCTTTGGATGGAAGTTCAAGATACTCATGGACCATAAACCACTGATATGGTTAGGTAGCATTATGGATCCATCATCAAGATTAATGAAGCTTTGGTTAAAGTTGAAAGAATATGATTACCAAATCATATATAAGGAAGGAAAGCAAAATTGCATGGCTGACGCACTACCACGCATTCGGAGTGTACAAGATGGCGACAAACAAACACAGCAGGTTACAAAGAGGGGCACAAATGAGACCGACAGGCACAAAGATAAGTGAGGGGATGCCGCAACTAAGATTGCAATCAAGGCCTTAATAGCGATGAGATAATGGAGACAGCAGCGACAGCTGAGATAGCAGACCCCGAAGAGACAGCTGACACGACTGAGATAAGCGGAGGCAGTAATACATCCCAGATAAACAAAGATGATGATTTGAGTGCAGAGGATAAATTGGCAATTCTAAAGCAGATGCACATATCTCCCATAGGAGGCCATCAAGGAATGGGAAGGACGTATGAACAAATGAAACATGGCCAGGTATGAAAGCTGACATAGAGAAGTTCATCAGGACATGCGAAAGTTGCCGAAAGAACAAGATCACACAAGCTAAGACTAAGCAACCACTAGAGCTAACTCAGGCCCCAGAATTTATACTTGAGCGCTGTGATGTTGATGTAGTAGGGCCATTACCCATTACTCAGCCTGGGCACAAATATATTTTGACATTTCAAGACTCTCTCACAAAGTTTGTAATAGCCAAACCAATAGCTTGGCAAGACGCTTATACGGTTGCATGAAAATTGGTGGAAAGCGTTATTTTAAAACTTGGGATCCCGACGGCCCTGTTGAGTGACATGGGAAGCAATTTCATAGGTGATACTATGAAACGAGTCTGCAAATTACTGAGAATAGAGAAAATACAAATGGCAGCGTGACACTATGTGATCTGGAACCAGAGAGATTGGGACAGATGGGTTGCATTCGCATGTTTTGTGTACAATACTACTCCTCATAGTACCACGGGATACACACCATTCGAATTGTTCTTCGGCAGGAAGTGCGATTTGCCGGGATGGCTACAAAAGAAACCAGCAAACGTAATCTACAATTATGCTGATTACGTGACGGAGATTCGACAGTGACTACAAATGTTACACCAAGATGCCCATGAGGCAACACAAGTGAGCAAAGAAAGAAACAAGAATAACTACAACAAAACTCAAAACCCGAAGGAATTTAAAAGGAATGATCGCGTATTACTGTATGATGAGAGTGTACGTCGAGGACGATTGAAGAAATTAGATAGCCAGTGGCGAGGGCCATTTACTGTGGTTGATATGCAAGAACCTAATGTAGTAATTAGGCTAAAAGGGAAGAAATGTATAAAAGTGCATGCTAATAGGCTGAAGGAATTTTACTGAACTGAAATGTGGACATTGTATTAGAAGACGTGATGTGAAAGTAAGAACGACCGCAGGCGATAAAGGAGCAGAAGAGTGACAAATACGTTTCTATTACGGATGCCAAGGATGAAAACACTGTGGGTGACAGCAATAGTCAGGAGTATCTTGCAGGTCAGTCTCGCGGGACGAGAAGCGCCACTGCCAGATGTACGAGTGCAAAAGTTCCAGTGAGCACTGGGGATTTACTATGACAACCAGGGCAGCATGAATTTGTACAGCACAACATGGAGAGTGGTGAGCTGTTTTAACCTCAAGGGACTGCATGACAAATCTGAGGACATACAAGTGGTTGCCAATAGAGTGGTAACACATTGCATGGGTAAGCTGAATCACGCAAAGTTAAGCACCGGAGAGTACGAGAATGTACAGCAAACTGTGAAATGGCATGTGAATAAAATTTCTAGATGGAAATAGTTGATTGATCAGTTGACTAGGCATGAATGACCGAGGCTCAAAAGAGGAATATCAAAATTTATAGGAAAGCCAAGTAAGGTATTGTTTGGCACATTAGATGAAGATGATGCGGCATTCTTCAAAGCCAAAATACACGTACTTGAGGAACAGCAGAGAGAGCTGTTATGATTGTCCAAAGAACAACTGACCATTGTGAGAGCTTCACTGACAGGGGTGAATCAAACACTTGACGCGGTAACTAAGAATACTCAGATAATTGCAGAAGGAATGAGAAAACTACGTATGCATGTAGAGGATTATGAGAATAGCACTACTAGGAAGGTACAACATGCCCTGATTCTCTTAACTATTACAGAGCAAATAATGCAGATTACTGGTATGTTCAATGAACTCGAGAGGGAATACAACTTATTAGTCTCTGCAATAGTGAACGCGCGGAAAGGTCTATTAGAACCACACTTGATTAACCGTGTACAGGTGGTCAAGTATTTAGAACTGATACAAGCAGATTTAAGAGACAAAAAGTTCCCTGTTGAACTCAAGAAGGAGCAAGGGTATCTGTTACTTCGTATAATAGATATAGATGTAGTTCTTGCTGGCACTATGGTAAGTTATGTGTTAAATGTACCTTTAGTGGATAGTAACGTATATACATTATATAGAATATGGCCATTGCGCGCTGTAATGGTACTTGAATTACGTAACCATTATGGTACCTCACCTGAACCTCTCGATACCAGTAATATTCTACTGTATTTCTGTTAACTACTTAACATATTTCTGAGACAACATTCAGATTTGATTCCACTTTTGATACATCGATAAGTTTATATTGCAGTGATATTACTCTTATGTGTATTCTTTCTTTTGTCACTATGATCTTTGACGTACTTGTAATCTGATTTTGGGTGCGTAAGCGATTGTTAGTTGGTTGTTAACTTGTTAGAGAGTCGGACCTTGAAAAAGTCAAGTGTTGGACGTCATGTTGGAAAGATGAATATTGTCATCAGCTTATAAAATGTGAACTTTACCAGTGACTGTGAGGAAGATGTTTTCAAGTATGTTTTGTATTGTGAAGTGATGTTTTGTGTGGTACGTGATATTGCAATAAAACCAGTTAAAAGGAAGTGTAACTTAAATTCGGAGTGCTGATTGTTTTTTTTACATCACCATTGTGCTAACTTTGAAAGGTTTAATCTCCAAGAATGGTTTGAGAAGCGCATCTACAAAACTTTTGAATATAGCAGAACAAAACCTAGGCCTCTTTGCATCCGAACTTGGAATCATAACCACCTAGATTTTCAATGATTGAGCCATGATTTTACGATGAGACCAGCGTGGGAAACACAAAAAGATGAGTGCCTAGTTTTTTGATTATTACATGAAATGACTTTATTAACTGTGCTCTAATGACACCTGCCACATAATATGACTGTTGTTGCCCAAAAATGCAGTATTTAGCAGCGTGAGCAACAGCACAATCGTTATTAAATGATGACCTTTGTTGTGGTAGGGTTGTTAGACCACGGAGTATGATCAAGCAAAGAAACTGTTCGTTTATATAGAGCCTGAGAAAAACTACTTGCTGATTGATGATGCGAAACGACAGTACACGCTACTGTCCCGGGACCAGTTACACTGTAAAACGGTCAGGCTGAGAAGTCAGATTTACAAGCAGAGGTTTGTTTTAATGTCCACCTATGACCATGAGCAATGTGAAGCTCGTATGCTGCAGCCTATAAGAGAAGTTCCAAAAGATTGCAATCAAAAGTATATCGTATTGAATGAAAGTATTTGGACGCAGATACAAGACAGTGAATGGCTGTATGTCGCACCCAAGGACGAGGGTTTAACAATATTGTACAATGAGTTACCACCTAATGATCTTATCATAAGAGGTACTGGTAAATTAACATTTGCAAGCCAGGGCAAAGGATATAGTGCGCAAGTCATGCTACAAGCTGACCATGTAATTAGTACTAATGTAAGCAAGAATGACATAGTACCTATGTTAAGTTTAGATATAGACTGTTGTATAATAAATGAGGAGAAGCAGGAAGTCACAAAAATACCTTTATCGCTACCCTTAGGACATATTGTAAGACACTTAGATGACCTAAAGATAGCAAGTCACAAAATTGATTAACTACAAAATGAAACAGAATACCAGCAGTGAACAACCTTCTGAGGATGGTCACAAAGTATGTATTCTGTGTGGGGATACAAAGGTTCAGTACGCCTAGTTGTAATTATTATAATATGTTGCTCATGTATCTGTTGTAAGTGTTGTCGAGGGTGTGGCAGAAGATTGTGTGAAGTAGGGGGAAATTGTTGTGCTAAAGTGTGTGTGACAAATACAGAGGTAACAGATAGCCGCCGTGAAAGAAGTGTCCGATACGCTCCTTCCCACCATTCTGTACAGTGTGGAGAGGAGGAAGATGGTGGAGAGTATGAATTAAAGTATACACGACATACTCCTCTTCCCGATTGAGTGCAGTGGAGAGAGCAAAGCCAAACGCCACAACTCGCAGAACAAATCGAATCATGTGCAAATACAGTGGAGTCGTTGGTACCCAAAAAAGATACGAGATGAAAATACAGCTTAAAAATTATGTACAAGCGTAATTTGAAGCTGAATGATAAACTATGTTGTATAATATTTTATGTAACCTTTTTCCTCTTCTTTTGTGTTGTGTTGCAAACTATGTGTATGAAATTTTAAAGTGATCATACATTAAAAAAGAGGTCTGTAGTATGTGTAATATTATGTGAAATCTTGGTAATATTAGGTAAAGCTCTGGACTTCGAATTGTGTTATCCAAAACTTTGTATTGTTGTGTGAACTACGAACAATGAAAAGAGTGATATAGAAGTGGAATGTGGAAGTTTCCACGACAAGTATGTGTGGACAACAAACAACCAAATGTCAGTTGTCTTACATTGTGCTTTCTATTTTTATGACAATGTACTTGTATTAGAGTTTATGATGTGAAACCATGTTTTAAAATAAAGTCCGGCAAGTTTCACTGGCACCGCGTGTAGAGATCGAAAATTTTGTAACCTCGAGAGTCCGAGCTTACAAAATTTTCCCCTGGGGAAGGGAGGTGTCGCGAATGATAAAAAACAGGGTTAAAAATCAAGTAAGATGTGTGCTTGGAAATTCTTGCTACCAGCGAGGCGGACATGTGCAGACATAGCTTATGTGTAATGTTTACTCTGCTAACAAGAGTGGATTATACCGCATCACGAGGCTCGAGAGCCGTTACAAGCCGCAACCCTCGGACACAGCGAACATAGCGGAATACAGCCTGTTTGTCACGTAGGCATCACGTGCTGCCATGTGACACACACACATTGCTCGAGAGTACTGGAAACTTCTAGAACAAGTGGTGCTGGGTGTAGTACCGCGTATAAAAAGGCTAGCCGCCGTAGTGTTGAGAGAGAGATGGCAGTGATGGAGCAGTCGGTCATATATGGTTTAAGCTGGAGTTATGATGCTGTGAGATTGTAGTGCAGTGCTGCGTAACGACGAGGGGACTTATATTCATTTCCATGTAGTCAACACTTAGTCTGGTGTGCCCGCCTCTGCTATATTGGGACTTAGACTCAGGGAGCTATGAGAAGTTGCACTACTAAGAAGGCAGTTAGTAGACTTTGTTTATAAAATGGATGTGCCAGGGGTGCTTCCAGTGTACATATCCCCAGGCAATGATTTATGATTGCATCCAGTGTACCCTGAGATCCCAGCCAAGTTCATAGTCTAACTCACCCTACAGCCCTCTTTTCAGTGGAGCAAGTACACAGAAGGCACCCCATGACCACGAGACCTCCTGCCAAGTAAGTTCTTTGACACACATTCTTGCAGTCCTTCCACTCCCTCTCAGGAGTCATCAGTGGGACACGACAAGTTGATTTTTAGAAATGACCTAAGAGGTATGTTTTTAATTTTATTTTGAATTTGTTGAATCCCAATATTTTATTGATAGCTTGTTGAATACCTTTGCACAAGAATACATAACTGCACTATGAATCCTACACAAGGATATGAAGTCCACATAAAAGTGTGATTGTATAGATCAAAATTCAGCTGTAACTAATATTACTGCCGGCAAACAAACGTGATTAAAAAATTATTGGTGTGGGAAATGAGTGTGAGAATTCAAAGATTCTTACAAAGGCCTTTGCAAGATGTGTGTTTATCTACTTCAGACAAGGTTTTACTACTTGCTTCTGCTAATTAAAATTTCAGTCCAATGAAATGTAGCGAAGAACAAAATTTTACTTTTTGTTTGTATACAGTATAGCAGGAAGAATAAATACTAAAATATGTCAAACAATGGCCACTCCATGCTGGAATATCAACAATGTAAGGAAGAGATAGTTTGTTAATTAGGGTAAAGATCACACATTAAGTTGCAGACAGGCACAAGAGTACATCCATTCCTATGTCACTCCCTATACCGAACCCCTTGCCACAAGGGGCAAGACCTCCACAATCCACCATTCCAATACTTCCTATTCCACACTTGTCACAGACTTATCCTAACCAAGTTAATCTGTGAAAGCAGCTACGTCACATACCAGCTCTGGTGCAATCATTGCAC
Organism: Schistocerca americana; assembly: GCF_021461395.2. Classification (NCBI taxonomy): domain Eukaryota; kingdom Metazoa; phylum Arthropoda; class Insecta; order Orthoptera; family Acrididae; genus Schistocerca; species Schistocerca americana. The sequence continues at coordinate 742,502,261 of NC_060122.1, read as the reverse complement.
AGCTTTTTACATTGATATGACTACCAACCAGCTATCTAACAGGATGAACAGCCACTGCCAAACTGTGGCCAAGAGCAACGTAGACTACCATGCACACAACATGCAGCTGAACATAACGATGTTTGATTTCAATGGCTACTATTCTGCCTGAGCCATCTGGATCCTCCCCTCTACCAGCAGATTTTCTGAACTTCACAGTAGGGATTTATTCTTACAACACAATCTCTCCTCTCAAAATTACCCCAGAATTACCCCAGCCTCGACCTGTTACGATAACATACTGTTCCCATACCCTCCGCCCAACAGTTTCCAGGCTCTCTGTACTAAGCATCTCCTCCCTATTTTCCTAAGCACCTCCTCCCTATTCTAGTCTCCCACCCTCTTTGCATGCCACCCTCTGCCAACGCACCCACCCATCATTCCTTGCTCCTCTTCTTTTTTTCCCTCCACTCCTTTCTCCTCACAGCCTCCCAATGCTGTGCCTTTTGGCAGTGTAGTCCCTGCACACTCAGCCAAACAGTGCTCTTCTCTCCATACGACCACTGCTATCCCTTCCCTGCCCCTTCCAGATTGCTGCTTCCATTCCACATGACAGCTGCTTTCTGGTCTGAGCTGCCACAGATGGTGGTCATGTGTGCATCAGATTGCTTGCTTCTGTGTATGTGTGTACATTGTAGATATTTGTACGTCTTCCAAGCTGCTTCAACTTTTATGCCAGAGTTCATCAATCACAGTAACTGGTGATTAGTGGCATTCCAGCCTCTCGGCATCACATGACCAGATCTTTTCAATGGGTGAGAGATCTGGAGGTGGTGCTGGCCAAGGTAATCAAATTACATCAAGCCAGGATGGGCAACATGGTCTTGCATTATCTTGTTAAGAGATAATGCAATGGATACCTTGAAGATCAAGCATGACCACCAGCCGTAGCACATTACAAATTAAATGGCTAATGTCCAAATTAGTGGCTATGTGAACAAGATATGACTGTCATCTGTATCCAATGGGACCCCATGCCACCACAGTAATGGCTGGACCCTTATGACAATGAAAATTGCAACCTGGCAACATTTGTTGTCCTCAGAGCCTCTGTACATGAATATGCCCATCTTGATGCTGTATGCAGAAGTGGGAGTCTTCTGGAAAGATGAGATGGTGCCACTCCTGCATACAGTGTTTTTGTTGGGTGCAATGTTGTCAGTGTGCCCCTCTCTGCTGCTGCATTAAGGGAAACCATAACAATGGCTGCCATGCTGACAGTCCATAGTGCTTCTGATAACATTACTATTATGTCTGTTTTTCTAGGATACCAAACAGTGAGGTTATTAGTGCCCTAGGTGAAACAGTCTATGATGAATGTAGTTTTATCAACGACTGCCTATGTTACTTTCAGCCGCCCATGGACCGATGTGGTGTAGTAATAACACGCTGGACTTGCAAATGTTTTGTGGTTTAGTACGTCTTGCCCTCCCGAGGAAGAAATTAACAGTTTTGAAAGCTAGGAATTGTATTTTGGTATATCTATCGATAACACGGGAATTTCGTCTGCTTAAGATCAGTTTTGTCTCTGTGTAATTTTATATTTTTCTCAAGTGAATTATCATTTCCATACAGATTAAATATATTGAATTATAAGGAGAAAACACATTGTATCATTTATTAATGCAATGACATAGCTATTTTAGTTTCATAATTACGTGTAAAGTGTGTTAAACCCACAAATGGTGTTATTAAAGAACAGAACTTTTATCCTTGAGATTTATAGTAAAACTGTAAACCCTGCATGTACTACAAAATGTGTAATCTATGAGGGATAATGAACACTAGATTTGTATGGCAGTAACTAAACACACATGCTCCCACAGCTATTTTCAATTCTTCTAGGTGCACAGCTGCACCATAATGTAAAATACCAAAATTACCAATGTTAAGGTTATGTTGCAGTGAGACTGTCCATAGTCAATTGCAGAGTGTCTTGCTTTATCAGCCTGTGATGTATTGCTTGCTGTGAGGTGGCAAGCATGCAGCACCAGTGTTTACAGGAGGAAACACAGACCAGTGGAATCATTAGTGGACGGGCAAGTGAATGTGATGGTTTACCATTGAAGGGATTGCAGTGCTTCATTGAAGCTGAGTTTACATATACATGGTTACTCTGCAATTCACACATAAGTGCCTGGCAGAGGTTTCATTGAACAATTTTCGTACTACTTCTCTACCATTCAACTCTCAAATAGCGTGTGGGAAAAAGGAACACCTAAATCTTTCTATTCGAGTTCTGATTTCTCTTATTTTATTATGATGATCGTTTCTCCATAAGTAGGTGGGTGTCAACAAAATATTTTCGCATTCGGAAGAGAAAGTTGGTGATTGAAATTTCGTAAATAGATCTCACTGCAAAGAAAACCGCCTTTGTTTCAGTGACTGCCACCCCAACTCGCGTATCATATCAGTGACACTCTCACCCCTATTGCGTGATAACATGAAACAAGCTGCCCTTCTTTGCACTTTTTCGATGTCCTCTGTCAATCCTATCTGGTAAGGATCCCACAGCGCACAGCAATATTCCAGCTGAGGACGGACAAGTGTAATGTAGGCTGTCTCTTTAGTGGGTTTGTCGCATGCCAACAAAGTGCCGTCTTTGTTTCGCCTTCCCCACAATATTGTCTATGTGGTCTTTCCAATTTAAGTTGTTCGTAATTGTAATTCCTAGGCATTTAGTCAAATTGACAGCCCTTAGATTTGTGCAATTTATCGTATACCCAAAATTTATCAGATTTCTTTCACTACCCATGCGGATGACCTCGCACTTTTCTTTGTTTCGTGCCAACTGCCACTTTTCACGCCATAGAGAAATTCTCTCTAGATCATTTTGTAATTGGAATTGATCATCTGTTGATTTTACTAGATGGTAAATTACAGCGTCATCTACAAACAATCTAAGGGGGCTGCAGAGATTATCACCTAGATCATTTGTGTAAATCAGGAACAGCAGAGGGCCTATGACATTACCTTGCGGAACCCCAGATATCACTTCTGTTCTACTCGATGATTTACCATCTATCACTATGAACTGTCAACTCTCTGAGAGGAAATCATGAATCCAGTCATACAACTGAGACGATACTCCATATGCACGCATGCAGGCATCGGGTGGTATGGTACCAAAATATATTTTAAAATTTGTGGTACACAGAAGTGAAAGTTAAGTAGTGTCGTGATGTATTATTACGATGTGTTTTGGGCTTATATTGAGAGATGGTGCTCAGCATTAAGGAAGTTCCTCATTGCAGTGGGTTGAGTTGGCTGTACTGGGCAGTGGCATATTTTGGGACTCACTTAACTGGAATACGATCAGTGCTAAGCACCATTAGTTACTGTCACACTTGGAAAGTGTTGTGTGCTGGTGGAAAAATTATTTCATGTTGTTGAACAAAAATGAGCTTTGCTTCGACGATACGAGTGATTATCTGCAAGTCTGTAAAACTTTATTCATTGCCTGTGCTTTAATGTTTAGTGTGTTTTGCCCTGCTTCTAACAGCACTGAGTTTTAATTGCCTTTTGTGAGTTTAGTATGTCAATGTGCTGGTTGCTTTTCAAAAAATAGGTGTTTTATTCTTATATGTGTGTTAAAGTTCCTTTTAAAGCTTTTGTGTTAGTTCCATTTGATTGAGTTATCTTCAGTGGGTCAGGTTTATTGAAACACACACTTGTTTAGTAATCTTAAATTTGCAATCATTGTCTCTTAGCTTATCACAGCGACTGTTCACTGATTGTTTGCTATTAGGCAATTATTGCTAGGGTGTGTCTTGCATTTTCAAGTAAAGTAACAGCTGAGTAATTTTACGGTGCCATTAACTAATGCCATTTATATTTTATTTTAAGTTGGCCTGTTAACGGAGCATACATGATGTGGCAGGTGGCTTGCTGTTGGCATAATGTGGGGCCTGGGGGCTTGTGGTGCCCATTTGTAACAGCCTTTGTAATTAACAATGTTTTTTGGTCACAGCTATTCATTTGATGCGAATTTAAAATTGTTTCCATTGGGTTGTTTTTCTATGCACTCCTGAGTTTGAAAGTAATTTTGTCTTTTGTCATTTCTCTTGTATTCATGATTGTTCTTGGCTGTATGTAATTGGTTTGAAATATATTCAAACTCCATAAATCAGAATTTTTCTTTGGCTGTTGGTTCTAAATTCTCCCAGTAGATGTATTCATTAGACACTATTTTGAATCAGTTGCCCTCTTGGAATTGGTGTGGAAACATTACTGTGGGAAGTGTGACTTTTTGTAAGTGCTGTTTCACATGGCTGATGATTCTTCAGTGGCAGATATTAGATACCAATGTACTGACATCAGGTTCTCTTTCCCGTTAGGAAAATCAGTAGCAGAAACTGTCATAATATTTTGAATAGCTTATGGGGAGGAAGCTTTGAGCCAGTCAAGGGTTTATGAATCGTTTTATCAATTTAAAAAGTGGTCAAATCTCAATTGAAGACAATTCATGACTGGGATGAAGACATTTAAAAAATCCAGGTTGTGATCATGTTTGATCATTGTCGAACAATAAATGAGTTAGTGGAAATGGCTGGAATAGCCGGGAGTTCATGTGAACTAATTTTGACTGAAGATCTGGAGATGAAATGTGTTGCAGCAAAATTTGGGACATGTGTGCTTTCTGATAACCAGAAAGCCAATAGTTTGTATGTTTGCCGGGAATTGAATGTTATCAGGTTGACAAATTATTGTGTTATGGATACAAGCAGAAACCAAGCAACAACCCATCCACTGGAAGACTCCTTCCTCACCAAGACTAAAGAAAGCAAAGCAGCTAAAGATCCCATGTGAAGATAATGATGGTCTGTTTTTGTGTCATCAAGGCGATTGTCCATCATGAATTCATTCCTCAGGGAACCATAGTTAATTAAAATTATGACCATGAAGTGCTAAAATAATTATGTGAAACAGGAAAAAGAGGAAAAAGACCCACACTGTGGCAATCAGGAGATAGGCTTTTGAATCACAAAAACACCGCTGTGCACACAACACTTGAGTGTCAGGCAGTTTTGGCAAAAACCCAAGTGGAAATGGTTCCTCTCCAACCCTACTTACCAGATGTGGCTCCCTGTGACTTTTTTAATCCCAAGAACGAAAAGGGATGCCGAAAGAAAAGCTTTTCCAGGACTCAAAAAGAAAAAAAGAAAGAAAAGGTTACTGGAACCACTAAACGGAACAATGCAGACGAGTTTAAAAACGGTTTTTCCTAGCTGAAAAAAGTGAGACAAGTGTATTATATGTGATTGACACAGTTTTGAAGATATTCTGCACGTGCGCGCGCGTGCGCGCGCGTTTGTGCACGTGTGCGCGCGCATGCGCGCGTTTGTGCACGTGCGCGCGCGCATGCGCGCGTTTGTGCACGTGAGACAAGTGAGCGCGCGCACGTGCACAAACGCGCGCGTGCGCGCGTGCACGTGCAGAATATCTTCAAAACTGTGTCAATCACATATAATACACTTGTCTCACTTTTTTCAGCTAGGAAAAACCGCGTGTGTGTGTGTGTGTGTGTGTGTGTGTGTGTGTGTGTGTGTGTCACCAGCATCTCCTCCTAAACTGCTGGATCAATTTCAACCAAATTTGGTACACATAATGCTTGCTATATGAAAGTAACACTGAGTGATTTAGAACCTCTGGGGTTTAAGGGGACGAACAAAGAGAGGGGGAAGAGAAGTTGGACAGAGAGAGAGAAGAGGACAGAGGTGGCCGACAGATAGTGGGCAGGATAGATACAAGTGAGAGGAGGAGATGGGCAGAGAGAATGGAGAGGGTGGTTAGGCCTGAGAGACAGAGGAGGAGATGATCAGTAAGAAGGAGTGGAGGAGATTGGTCAGAGAGAGGGTGGAGGAGGAAATGATCAGAAAGAGGGTGCAGGAGGGGATGGTCAGATAGACACGGAGGAAAAGGAGATGGAGATAGAGAGAGGGAAGCAAAGGAGGTAAAGAGAAGGAGAGGGGATGAGGAGGAAATAGACAGAGGGGGGGGGATGTGGGTAATATATGTGTGAACCACATAAGTGGATGAAGCTGTAAGGAAAAGGCTAGTTATTAAACATAAAATACTTAATATTATTTTTCTCCCTGTTGAACCATGACAAAATGTCACGATTGGTTCTCTGTATTTCCTCCTTTTCTGTAGCACATTCCTTTTGAAATTCCAGCTTCGCACTCTGCGGTTTTCTTACCCTAGCCAGAGGGTGCTGTGGTGTTGCTGTGGCCGGCTGCCTGCCGTGTTTGGGGGAGAGTGTCGGTTGGGAGGAGGAACTCGGATTGCAGACGTATGGGAGTGTACAGGAGGCCACGCCATTTTGTTGACGGTTTGGCGTGACTCGTATCAGGTGTGATGCATCGTTAAGGCTGTGGTAGCAGCCAGTGTTACTGTCTTGCTCGCAGATGGATCCAAGGGGATGAGGCCTCATTGTGCATTGAAACTCCTATCCTAAGGATGTCATCAGACTTAAAGTAAGACGTTTTGACCGTTATTTGTGTCATTTGCAAGCAACTGGAGATTCTGGCATCTGCAGTAATTCGGCGAAGATTATTTGTTTTGATGGTGTGTGAATTATTGAACAAGGAGCAGTTTATTTAATGCTCACCTTATGATTGTGTTCTGTGTGTGCTGCTTGCGAGTGTAAACTTGACTCTCACCTTTGTCTGTTGATTTTAAGCACATCGTCAAATAGTGAATCCAAGTAGTGACTTTAATTAATTAGCTGGATTCTTTCTTTCTTCGTCATGATGCATGTTAAATGGCAAAGTAGAATTGTAGACCTTAACTTGCTACCTCATTTGCACGGTATCAACAACAGAGTCTAACCTGTTAACTAATTAAGGCTTGTGGTATTTAAAGGTATTTAAGTATGTTGTTTTAAAATATTATCTGAAATGTGTCAATGATTTATGTTGCACCAGTGATTCTGAGGTATGAACGGAAGTGTTAGCATGTCTGCCGTGTAAGGGAATCCTGCTAGTTTTGATTGCTTTAGTCCTGCATTGGGTTAAGGTTATATTCGGGCTCTGGTATTTGTACTGCAAGCTGCAATATCATCCTGTTGTTTCATGGTTGTTTTGTTCTAAAACTAGGTGTTTGCGCTAAATATGCTTTGGGCTGGGCATTTCACCTCTCAATATCATACTTGGGTTTCAGCTGAGTGTTCAGTCTATTGATTGTCCATCATACACCACATCACTAATGGTCAACCTGTCATCAGTTTATTTCAGTGCTGTAGTTAGTTGTAAATTAGCACTGGTTCCATTACCTTCTGACCAGGGTTCTTGTTCGATGCTTGTCTTTGAACATGCCACTAACCCGGTTAGCGTATGTTGTGGCTATCTTAAATTAATCACTGCTCAATAGCCCAACACAGTTTGTCAGCCATCAGAAGCCGTGTATGTGTTATTTATTCTAGTCAATCTATAAGCATGCTATCCTTAATTTTGTTACTCTAGGTAGCCATTAAGTTGCCACTTTTAGGGTGTTTAGATGGAGCGAGGCTCATTTGAGTACAGATTTGTCAATTTCCAATTTAGTGTTTTTCCACCAGTTTTTAATTGTGCTTATGCATATATATCGGTGGAATATATTTTTTTTCATTTTTTATTACTATTGAGCTGTACTTAATGTCATATTATAAAGAGAGGAACTTATTGGAGGTTAACTGTCACTGGAATGTGTTGTGGACGGTGCACTTTACTGTTATTCACCTTAATGTTCTAGTCAATGTGTAAACTTGCTAATTATTTTCTCATTAAATGGAGTGTGCCTGCCTTGATGTTATAAGTGACTCTTTCATAACCAGTTCTTTAATGTGCCTATGCGCATATTAATATTTATGGGAGAGCTTAAATTGTGTTCGGCTGTTGAACTTTAACTAAAGTGCAGAAAACTGAGTCAGGTGTTTATTATTGTTCTAGTGCTGTTATCTGCCAAGTGTAACAAGCGACATTTTCTTGGTTTGTTATCAAGTGTTACAATAAATGCAAAATTGCAGTGAAGTGATGCGCTATTTCAGTTGTTCCAATGATTTCCTATCTCTGCATAAAATATTTAATTATATATAAAAACAAAGATGAGGTGACTTACCGAACAAAAGCGCTGGCAGGTCGATAGACACACAAACAAACACAAACATACACACAAAATTCAAGCTTTCGCAACAAACTGTTGCCTCATCAGGAAAGAGGGAAGGAGAGGGGAAGACGAAAGGAAGTGGGTTTTAAGGGAGAGGGTAAGGAGTCATTCCAATCCCGGGAGCGGAAAGACTTACCTTAGGGGGAAAAAAGGACAGGTATACACTCGCACACACGCACATATCCATCCACACATACAGACACAAGCAGATGTCTGCTTGTGTCTGTATGTGTGGATGGATATGTGCGTGTGTGCGAGTGTATACCTGTCCTTTTTTCCCCCTAAGGTAAGTCTTTCCGCTCCCGGAAATGGAATGACTCCTTACCCTCTCCCTTAAAACCCACTTCCTTTCGTCTTCCCCTCTCCTTCCCTCTTTCCTGATGAGGCAACAGTTTGTTGCGAAAGCTTGAATTTTGTGTGTATGTTTGTGTTTGTTTGTGTGTCTATCGACCTGCCAGCGCTTTTGTTCGGTAAGTCACCTCATCTTTGTTTTTATATATAATTTTTCCCACGTGGAATGTTTCCTTCCATTATATAAAATATTTAATTGTTTGATATAAGACTGATTAAGCCTTTGATGAAATATTGGAGGGAGGTGCGCGTGTCTCACCTGTGCGGTTCGTTTTCATTTCCTACTTTTATTTATTTTGGCTAAAAAGACTTAGAAATAAGATAAACTAAAGAAAAAGTGGACTAACTCACTCAGTTACAGAGATTAACAGTCAATGCTCACATGGACTGGTTGTTGGTAACACCAGTTTTGACATTGATGTCATTCTCATTAACCCTTACTGATGGCTGAATCAGTATGTAGCAGGCTTGTTTATCTCCTCAGGCTTCTTATTAGAGCACTCCTTGATACTGGAGTAGTCAACAAATTTCATGTTTCAGCATTGCTTGTTAATCTCTGCAGCCTAATTTAGATTGCTCATTGGTGCTCTGTGCCAACAATATCGCAGGGGTGAGTAACTCACTCAACACTGGTGAAGTAGAAATACGCTGTGCCACAAAATTAACCACTTTTGACTTGACTTAATTCCTTTGGCCCCTATGGGGGCATAGGGCATCCAGGAGAACTCGCCATCTGTCTCTGTCTTTGGCTATTTGCCTCAATTCTGCCCAGGTCTTGCCACCTCTTTTTGCTTCCCCTTCCACTGTCCTCTTCCATGTGTCCCTTGGTCTTCCTCTCTTCCTTGTTCCCTGGGGATTCCATTCCAATGCTTTTTTCTCAATGGTTCCATCTGGTTTTCTCAAGGTGTGCCCCAACCAACCCCACTTTCTCTCTCGTATCTGGTCTTCTATAGGTATCTGGTTTGTTATTCGCCAGAGCTCCTCATTACATATTTTGTCTAGCCACCAGATATTCACGATGCGTTGAAGACATCTATTTATGAAGCTTTGTAACTGGGATTTTATCTTTTTATCCATTTTCCAGCTTTCACTGGTGTGCAGAAGGACAGCCTTCACATTTGTATTAAAATTATAGATTTTTGTTTTGTACGCGATATTTCTATTTTTTCATATTGGATACAATTGTATGAAGGCAGCATTTGGCTTTTTAATGCGGTTTTTCATGTCATCTCCAGCTCCACCATCTTCCATCACTGTACTACCCAGATACAGGAATGAGCTGACAGTCTCCACCCGCTGCTCACCTATTAACAGTGGCACCTCCATGTTCCCTGAATTTACTGTCATTTCCTTTGTTTTGCCTGAATCACTTTTTCAAAACCCCATAATTCCCACCCATCATGACAATTAAGTTCAAAATTTGTGTCAAGGGTGCATACAACCTTCCTCTACAATGATGCGAAAGTGCGTCATCCTGTGATTTCAACCTCTGGCTTGATGACACTTCAGATAGCAAGGTGATTTCCCTACATCGCTCCAGGCAAATACCGGGATGGTTCCTTTGAAATGGCATGGCTGACTTCCTTTCCCATCCTTCCCTAATCCGATGAGACCGATGACCTCGCTGTCTGGTCTCCTCCCTCAAAACAATTCCAGATAGCAAGGCGTTGGCTAGTGGAAAAAAGGGTACAGCTCAGAAGTTAATGTGACATGTAAGGAGGGTTAATGAAGTCTCATTGGCACCAAATTTCGCTACAATTCTGCCTAATGCCACTGCGGATGTCTCACATGATCAGAATGTTGTCACACCCCCTCTTACCCACAATTCCTACATTTTGATATCTGTAATGGAGGTCAGATTTACGACACCCAGCATTGAAATCAGGTGGTTTTATTATTGGTGGCCAAGAAAAACATTCCAGACACACTGCCGCTCAGAATTGGCATGAAAAGGCTGTAGGGATGACATAGAGGGCATCAGCAAAATCACACCTTTCACTGGAGCATTGATTTCCATATGTTTTGCAGTTGGAAACAACAGTTTGCAGTGCAGTGAGCAATGAGAAGACATTCTTGTTGACCTTTGACACTGCTGACACTCTTGGGAATTTCAGCCCTTCTTTAAGGACATTTTGGGGTTGCATTCCCATTGAACATGATCACCCCCATTTGGAATACCGTGTGACCACTTTTTGTTCTTGTGTATAGTTTGGAACCACTAGGGACTGTTCAAAACTATTTGATGAAATCTGAGCATGATATAAAGCAGTTAAGGGTGTTAGTGCTTCTTCAGTGCTCCTATTTTTTGTCATCCTGTGGTATGATCATGAGGGAGCCACCATTGACATGTGCATGAATAAAACGGCAAAGGGCCAGTCTAAGACCTCCCAGTTTGACAAAACCCTTGGGGGCACCCACCCACTTTTATAAAAAATTTTAAAAATATACCTGAACGAATAGAACCTGTGATGAAGTTCTAGGTGCTTGCACACCAGCAACCCCTTCGATACTCTCTGATTTTTGACGGCCTACTACTAGACACAAGAACAGCAGTGCAGAAGTGAAAGAGCAGCAGTGTAGTTTGCCTACATGACCTGGACCTCTTGTCACAGATTCTGTCTGTACAGGTACATTTTTAAGGAGCTCGACAAAGGTGGGGAGTGTGGTCCAAAGGTTTTGCTGTTTCATTCAGTCGTGTGTCGATGTCACACCTCCATGATCACACTAAAGGAGCATGTGAAAACTAGGGATGAAACAGCATAAGCACCTTTTGCTGCTTCATATGACGTTGAAATTTTACCGAATGGTTCCAACCTGTGCACAAGAGCAAAAATTGTGGTTACACTGCATTCCAAAGAGGTTAGACCACCTTTAATGGGGACAAAGCCCCACCCATCTTCCTGTTGCTCATCACATTGTGAACTGTTGTTTTCGATTGCAAAATGTGTAAGAATCAATACCCCATGGAAAGGGGTGGTTTGAATGAGGTCCTTTATGCCACCTGTTGGGGCATATCATGCTAATGGCGGTGTGTATGGAGTATTTTCCACGGCCACTCATAAGAAATCCGTGTGCATCACTGTTCTGAACACCATTACTAAGGCATCAAAAGAAGGAATGGAATTTGGGTAAAAAGGGCTGTGACAACCTTCCCACCATTTGACACATCCGTGGTGATATCAGGCAGAACTGTAGCAAAGTTTGGTGCCAATGTGATATCATGAACCCACCTTACAAGTCTCTTGAAGTCCTGGGCTGTGGCCTTGTGTCAACACCTTTCTGTTCGTCAAGCCCGGTGGTGACATCCAGGGTGCCACACTTTTGCACTATTACAGAGGAAAGTTGTATGCACCTTTGAGCCAAATTTCAAACTTAAGCATCACAATGGTTGGGAATTATGGGGTTTTGACAAAGTGATCCTTTAATTCTATTGTGCACTGTAGTTCAGCAGAATTTGATGGGGTTTATGGATGTTGTTTTCATTCTTGTCCACAATAAATAAGTTACTAGAAATAAACTAACAGTAAAATGATTGAGTAATATGAGTTATTTACAAGAAAATTTTGGATGCATTCATGCAACATTTACGAAGCAGTAGCTATACTTGTGTGCGAGTCATAAGAATGCAAGTAGGGTGATAAAAATTTATAAACTAATCAAACAATGGAAACTCCAGGTAGGAATATCAACAATGTAGGAAAAGACAGATTGCTACCCACCCCTGACTGTCAACTCCAGCGTCTCGGACTGGAAGCAAATTGAATACTCAGACTATTGAAATTTATATGGGAAAAGTAACAAACTGATACTGAAAACAATACAAGCATCAAAATATTTACATCTACATCTACATGATTACTCTGCAATTCAAAATTAAGTGCCTGGCAGAGTGTTCATCAAACCACCTTCAAACTATTTTTCTACCATTCCACTATTGAACAATGTATACAAAGATGGATACTTAAATCTTCCCATGCTAGCTCCGATTTCTCTTTTTTTATGATGGGGATCGTTTCTCCCTATGAAGATATTTTTAAACTCTGAGGAGAAATTTGCTGATTGGAATTTCATGAGAAGATCCTGCAGCAACAGAAAACGCCCTTTGCTTCAATGACTGCCACTCCAATTTGCATGTCCTATCCATGACACTCTCTCCCCTATTCTGTGATAATACAAAATAAGCTAATTTTCTTTCGACTTTTTTGACACCCGTCATTGATACTATCTGATACTGATCCCACGACATACAGCAATACTCCAGAAGAGGGCAGACAAGTATAGTGTAAGCAGTTTCTTTAGTGGAGTTGTTGCATTTTCTAAATGTTCAGCCAATAAATTGCAGTCTTTGGTTTCCCTACAATATTCTCTATGTGATCATTCCAATTTAAGTTATTCATAATTGTAACCCCTAAATATTTAGTTGAATTTACAGCTTTTAGATTTGTGTGATTTATCATGTAACCAAAATTTAGCAGATTCCTTTTAGTACTCCTGTGGATGACTCCACACTTTCCATTATTTAGAGTCAGTTGCCACTTTTTGCACCATACATATATCTTATCTAAATCATTTTGCAATTGGTTTTGATCATCTGATGACCTTACAAGATGGTAAATGACAGCATTGTCTGCAAATGATCTAAGAAACTTGTTCAAATTGTCTCCTAAATTTTTTATGTAGATCTGGAACAGCAGAGGGGATGTAACACTTCCTTGGGGAACATCAGTATTACTTCTGTTTCACTTGATTACTTTCTATCAATTACTAAGAAGTGTAACTTTTCTGACAGGAATGATGAATCAGTTTCCCAATATGAAACTGAACTATATTAAATTACCTATGAAGAAGGTCCTATTCATTTTCTCTCCAGGGCACATAGTTTCTGCGTTGCAGGGGATGGAAAAACCGCAGATTTAAAAAATATTGTTTTAATAGTGTAAATTTAATGTTTATTGTTAAATAAAGTGGCTTAAGAGCAAATATTAAATGTTTATACCACATCTATGAGCAGTAGGGCCATATTAAGGGATACATTGTGTTCTGGGGGTGTAACATGGTGGAGCAGCAAAGGGTGAAGAGTAGGAGTGTGAGGGAAAGTAGGTCACCTGATTGTGGTCACACACTTCCCTCCCTCATAAGCCTGAAATCCGAAGAGTTAGCAGGCAAGTCCCTACCCTCTATTACCTCGCTATATCACAAGAAACAACTACAGGGTGTTTCACAAAGTTATATTGACACTTCCACAGCTTGCCTTGTGAATCACTGGCAATGCAGCATGCAGACATGCCCAGGAGGTGCTTATTTTCCACAAAGTGTGTTTACACTACATGGAATACAGATATGAGTTACTAATAATACTAACACAAGAAATACATATGGACAGAATCTATGTAAATCTCTGCTCATTGTTCTCCACTGTTATATGGGAAATTGATTCTTCATCATACTGTATGGCAGCTGGTGTGCTCTTTTGGAAAAGAAAAATTCCCCCACCACGAGCACTGCACACTATTCAACTTACAGACAGAATATATCTCCCCAGGATTTCTTGTCCAGTTGAATTTATATGTGAGTAGATAAAATAATCTCCTACAGCTTGTGTTTATACAGTGGAGTTATTTCTAGTTTAATAAATTATTTCTTTGCAGTTGTTAGTGAACTTTTGTGTAAAATACTATCCTGTAAACAATGGCTGAGAACATTTAACTTGTAAGTGTGTGTTGTCAGTGACCTATGTAGTATTGGTGGGAAAGGGATTGGGTTGGTAAATGTGGCACCACACTGCTGTCTATCATGACAGTGTATTGTAAAGCTGTGGTCACCAGGAGAAGAATTAATGAATGACTAGAAAGATACTGCACTTCTTTCACCATTAATTGTGCTATTGATAGACTGTATAAATTTCTTCCATTCAAGAACTGCTGGCTGTTATGGAGTGGAGCCACATACCAAACGTCCACAGCACATTATGCAAGGTGGTTGTGAATATGTCTGATGGAATGGAACTGATTATGCTCACATCTAGAGCAGAAATCTGTTGTAATATGTTGCTTGGCTTATGTTGAGTTATCTGAAGTTCCATAATGCCTAAGCAAAGTACTTTCATTATGGTGAAAGCCAATGTAGGCCTCTGGGCCTCTTCAGATTTTGAGAGAGCTGAGACTGGGGTGATATATTTGATACCTCTTATGTTGTGAAAAGTATTCCACCCATTGATAATGGAGACAGTACACGCTGACAGCATGTTATGCTTTGGGCAGGCTCTTTAATGTGGTAGATAGCTGGCAGCTCCAGTTGTTAGGATTTTTTACACAATAACTCATATAAGAACTATAGATAAGTACTCACTGAATAAAGCAAAAATAGTTCCACTATATGAACACAAGCACAGTGAAGTTATTTGATCTATTCACATAAAAGAACTGGACAAGAAATACCATGATGACTAAGAATCAATGTCCCCTGTAAGAGAGGAGAACCGTGTGCCCAGATTTACATGAATTCTGTCCATTTGCATTTCTTGTGTTTGTATTACACAGGTCTGCAACGTAAAAAGTGTTTCAAATTTATTAACTGATTTTTATAGTGTTTTCAATGCTGAATTAGGGAAAAATAGTGAAAATATTCAATCATGTACAGTTATTTCACAAACTGCTTGTCTAGTTTTAGCTTTTTTTGAGCTTTCAGCACTCTAGTGAGTTTGAATTTTGGTTTTTAGGATCTCCATAAACTGTTATTTAGCCATTTTATGCTTGATATACATAAACTAAAGAGTAATTAGGAGAAACCAGCAGTATTTTCATGTCAGTGCCTGTTTCTCATGCTGCCCCTTTCCCCACCATCACCAAGTAGTGAGCTTCCGCTATTGTCCTTCAGTTCACAGTACCTTTTCACTCTGTGTGGTTCACTTGTTGTTGTTATTAGTGCTTTAAAGTATTGACTGTTTTCTTGTATTGTGAAGTTGTTTTATGGACAACGGACAATGGCTATCAGAGGATCTATAAACTTGCCAGATTGTTTCTGCTACATTTGTGGTAACTATACTGTTAAAAAGCAACAAAGAAACATTTCTGATTTTGTTGAAAAAGTATATTTTGCCTATTTTGGTATAAAGTTAGGTAGTCAAGATAAGCCTTGGGCCCCACACAAAGTTTGTTCTGTGTGTGTTGAAGAACTGAGGCAATGATTTCAACGTAAAAAAGCAGTCCTTACGTTTTGGATTACCAATGGCTTGGAGGGAGCCCAAAAATCATAGTGATGATTGCTATTTTTGTTCTTGCAACATACAAGGTTTCAACTTGAAAAACAAAAATGATATTTCTTACCCTAACATTAAGTCAGTCACTCACCCTATTCCTCATTGATCTGAAGTACCAATACCCTCTCCTCCAGATTCTTTGGATGATATAGATGGTCACGAGCCTTTGGCTCAGCAAGGTGATAGTGAAGAAGACAGAGACTGCTACTATCCTGGCACAACCGATCCCATTCCATTTGCACAATCTGAACTGGATGATTTAGTTAGAGACCTAGGCCTTTCTAAAGAATTGGCAGAGGCTTTAGGATCTAGATTGAAAGATAAACAAACATATGTTGGCTCCAGGTACATCTTTTTCTTGGTATCGATCGAGGGAAAAGGAGTTTGTTCTTTCTTCTCTCAAGAAAAGTGACCTGGTGTTTTGCAGTGATATTCCTGGACTTCGGGACGTTTCAAAATAGAATACGCTCCTGATGAGTGGAGACTTTTTATTGATTCTTCAAAAAGGAAGCCTTAAAGAAGTGCTTCTACATAATGGCAATAAGTATGCTTCTATGCCAGTCGGACACTCGGTTCACTTAAAAGAATATTACGAAAACAAGGAACTGGTTTTAAGCAAACTCTGCTATTCAGACCACAAATGGACACTATGTGGTGATTTAAAAGTGATTTCAATGCTGATTGGTCAACAAAGTGGCTATACAAAGTTCCCTTGCTTTCTCTGTGAATGTGACAGTAGAGACAGAAAGGAGCACTACATTAAAAAAAAAAAAAACTTGGCCCTTGAGAAAAACCTTACAGGTATTGGTTAAAAATGTTGAGAGGAAAAGCCTTGTGGATCCCAAAAAGGTGTTACTTCCACCACTTTACATTAAGTTGGGGTTGATGAAACAATTTGTTAAGGCACTGCCAAAAGAAGGGGAGTGTTTCAGATATCTTTGTGGACAGTTTCCTGGTTTATCCAAGGCAAAGCTAAAGGAAGGAATCTTTGTTCGACCTGACATTAGAAAACTAATGACAGATCCCAACTTTGTGGACAAAATGGAAACAAAAGAAAAGGCAGCATGGATACCTTTTAAATTAGTTGTTACCAGTTTCCTAGGAAACAAAAGAGATCCAAACTACAAGATAATTGTTGCAGACATGCTCAACAACTTTAAGAAGCTGGGCTGTAACATGAGCATTAAAGTTCATTTTCTCCACTCACATCTTGACTACTTCCCTGCAAACCTTGGTGATGTAAGTGAAGAGCAGGGTGAAAGATTCCACCAAGGCATCAAAGAAATAGGAAGAAGATATCAAGGAAGATGAAATGTCAACATGATAGCAGACTACTGCTGGATGATAAAAAGAGATGATCCTCAATGAGTCCACAGCCGGAAAAGCATTAAAAGAAGCTTCAACAGAAAGCAAAAGCATTATTATAAGGACTTATGAGCTTAAAGAGAAATGGAAGTGTACTGGAAATGTAGTTTAGAACATGATTTATATTAGCACACTGGACTCGCATTCGGAAGGGCGACGGTTCAATCCCGCGTCCGGCCATCCTGATTTAGGTTTTCCGTGATTTCCCTAAATCGCTCCAGGCAAATGCCGGGATGGTTCCTCTGAAAGGGCATGGCCGACTTCCTTCCCCATCCTTCCCTAATCCCATGAGACCGATGACCACGCTGTCTGGTCTCCTTCCCCAAACCAACCAACCAACCATGATTTATAAATAAAATAAAATTTTATTAAGTTGGAAAAAATGTGATAAATTGCTTAAATTTTGTTATTATACCAAAAATACTCCTTTTTTTGTGAGAAAACCTGACATGATAGAAAAAAATGGATTGAATTTTTGAAATCAGCGCTGTAAAAGTCAGCTATCAAATTTCAAACAACTTTCAAAAAATATTTTTTTGCAGACCTATGTTATTAGTAAGTAACAACTGTATTCCTAGTAGTATTAACACACTTTGTCAAAAATAAACATCTCCTGGGCATGTCAATACAGTGTGTTGCCAGTGATTCCTGAGACAAGCTGGGGAAGGGTTGGTATAACTTTGTGAAACACGCTCTAGTTGCTTCTTGTGACATATTGGGGTAAGAGAGAGTGGGGTCCTGCCTTCTCAGTATTTATTCACTTTGCGGACATATGAAGGAAAGAAATTCATGACCTACTTTCCCCCTTACTTCTACCCTCCATCCCTTGCTTCTCGACTCTGTTACACCCCCAGAACACAATTTATCCCTTAATGTGGCTCTACTACCCTTACATCTGGCACGCACATTTAATATTTGATATAACTCACTTCCTTTAACAATAAACATTAATGTTGTACCATCAAAACACTATTTTAAATAATCTGAAATTTTTCCATCCCTTGCGATGCAGAAATTATCAAAAAAGGGGGGGGGGGGGGGGGGGGGGAGAGTAGGACATTTTTGAAGGAAAATTAATTTTGTACTGGGAAACATTTTTGCTTGAAATTACTGTTTTTGAGTTATTCAAGAGAAACATAAAGAAGTGACCTTTAAAGGCCCTTCCACCACTAAGCTCACACGCCAGTGGTCAGGACTTCATTACTTCCTATCACTACACTAAAATTACAACCACACAAATTTTTCTCGTAATTTTCTTTCATTGACTAGCTTATAGGGGGACCTATGAGATACTCAGTGCTGATTCAATTTGGCCAGTACCTACTCTTTGACAGCCCCAAGCTTAGTATTGCAACAGTAAGCTAGTAACAGTAATTTTTTTCAGCCTAATAGAATCTTCAAGTTTTAAATTGAAGTGTAATGTTCCACTCAAAACAGTTAACTCTATCTGTTGATATGATGTGGTGCATTTGCATTTTATTATAATCATTGTTTTACATTATTGAAAATCATGATATCAATTGTTACTAAAGACATTGTATTTTTGCACAAAATGTGAAGGTCTGGTATTTTCTGTTATTTACTTCACTGAAAGGTTTGCAAAATTTCACTAAATGTAAGTCCCATCCCACTTACACTAAATGAACATGATTGTAACCAATCCCTCCCATAGAATTAAACCCCCAGAATGGTCATTCCCCCAGTATCAAGGGCCTTATGGAAAGGGGAAGGATTGTACAGGACACATAGGCCTTTTTGGTTACCATGAGCAATTCATTGATAATTTATTGAGAATTTCTTTCATACGTGTAGCTGCAACCAAGCTACAGGCTTGGAAGCTAACAAGAGTTCTTGCAGTGTCGATGTGACCAATTGGCCTGTCCCTTCAGGACAGAAGTGGATCTTGTTGATAAAAGCTGCTGACAGGGAACACTTTCAACCCTCTCTGGTGCACTAAAGTGTCACCCATAGACTAGTCAATAGGGAGACATGAGAACGGGATCATATAGTTGCTACTGGCCTTGTGCTGGGGAGCTAAATAAAATGTAAATGTCATGTGACTAGGACCTCCCGTCAGGTAGACTGTTCGCCGGGTACAACTCTTTCGATTTGATGCCACTTCGGCGACTTGCGCGTCGATGGTGATGAAATGATGATGATTAGGAGAGCGGAGAAAATCTCCAACCCAGCCGGGAATCGAACCCAGGCCCTTGGGATTGACATTCTGTTGCGCTGACCACTCAGCTACCGGGAGCTGGGGAGCTGATGACAGAGAACTCACTGTCTTGAGGTCCATCCCTGTTACATAGCAGACACTCCTGGTTTCCAGCTTTCAGCCAGAGTAGATAGCCTGCCTGCCTCCATCTCTGCCACCTTCGACTGGCCACTGCCTAGTTGAAATGTGAACCACCATTCTCTCCCTTCCCTATTGCTGTATTTCACTAACACTGAGTCTGGCGGACACCCCCTACAGTCCAGCCTGTATGAGCCCTTTTGTATTCAGTAATCTTGGAATATTCCATGAGTTTCCTTTCATTAACTTTTTCATTTCATACCACCTCCCATCCTGCAACCCACTTCCCCATCCTTGACACAGGTTGCCTCCCCACCAGGGGCCATCTGTACATAATTGTGCTTTGATCAAGTTTATGTTATTGTATGTTAATGAATAGCATTTCATATTCAGCATTAAATAATGTGTTACTTATGTGGTTCTGCCACAGGAAAACCTGATCCCATAAGCTGGATGATAGATTATGAAGTAAAGTGTTTATTTTAAAATAAAACAATAACCTACACAGCAAAATGACTTTCCTCAAGAAATTCACATGGCTGTGGGAGTCATACAAACACAAGTCTACTATAGCAGAAATTAAATGATGCTGTGGGAAAAACGATTTCATATTGAAATTATTGGCTACCAGATTCAGTAACTGCTTTATAATAGTGACAGTAAATATTGTAACTAAGAGTAAACTGTAAAGTGTAGGGAACTTAAATATTCTGACAGATGCTGCATAAACCAACAATAGTTTCAAACATAAATTGCCTAAATAAAAAACAAAAATTGCTAAAAACGTAATAGTATTTCTAGCAGGGTGCTAGAATCTTGTGGTCCATAATGTCTTATAGATTACCGATATTTGTCTCAGTAATGCAGCTAAAGGCAATGAAGTATTTGTACAACAACAATAAATAATAAGAATATTGTGTAGAGCGCATAACACACACAATGCACAGCTGTCTTCAAATATTTAGCAGTCATACACTTGCTTCCCAGAAAATTTACTCCTTAATTACAGAACTATCTGATTTCTTTGCATACATGCAAATTAATTATTAACAATTATGGAAAGGATAGATTGTTACTCACCATAAAGATGACATACTGAGTTGCACACAGGCACAATGAAAAGACTGGCTGCAACTCAACGTGTCATCTTTATGATGAGCAGCAATCTATCCTTTCCATAACTGTTGACATTCCAACTTGGACTGTCCATTGTTCAATATAATTATTATTTATTTTTGAATGATAAATGAGCACATTAGAGATTAAAGACAAAATTTTAGCACAGTATATTGTTAAATGAGTGAAAATAATCAATAGTTGAAAATATAATATAGAAATAATAAAGAATCTACTCACCATATGTCAGTAGGAGATAAAAGATATTGATTTTTTATCTACCTGTATTATACAGTATATTGTTAATAATAATTCAGTTTTGATTCTATAAAGGCTCTTCCAAATATTTTGGTCTTCGTTAAGGAAGTTCTGGTAGAGCTAAATAGTACATATATTCACAGACTTTTAGAAGACTTTTGTAATTAGTTTAATAAGCTAGAAAGTTCTCAACTATTAAACCAGAAGTAGGGATGATTTTCATGGTTTAGGAAATAACAAAGCTCTACGGTAGAAAATCAGCCTATTTCAACCTAAAATACACTCCTGGAAATTGAAATAAGAACACCATGAATTCATTGTCCCAGGAAGGGGAAACTTTATTGACACATTCCTGGGGTCAGATACATCACATGATCACACTGACAGAACCACAGGCACATAGACACAGGCAACAGAGCATGCACAATGTCGGCACTAGTACAGTGTATATCCACCTTTCGCAGCAATGCAGGCTGCTATTCTCCCATGGAGACGATCGTAGAGATGCTGGATGTAGTCCTGTGGAACGGCTTGCCATGCCACTTCCACCTGGCGCCTCAGTTGGACCAGCGTTCGTGCTGGACGTGCAGACCGCGTGAGACGACGCTTCATCCAGTCCCAAACATGCTCAATGGGGGACAGATCCGGAGATCTTGCTGGCCAGGGTAGTTGACTTACACCTTCTAGAGCACGTTGGGTGGCACGGGATACATGCGGACGTGCATTGTCCTGTTGGAACAGCAAGTTCCCTTGCCGGTCTAGGAATGGTAGAACGATGGGTTCGATGACGGTTTGGATGTACCGTGCACTATTCAGTGTCCCCTCGACGATCACCAGTGGTGTACGGCCAGTGTAGGAGATCGCTCCCCACACCATGATGCCGGGTGTTGGCCCTGTGTGCCTCGATCGTATGCAGTCCTGATTGTGGCGCTCACCTGCACGGCGCCAAACACGCATACGACCATCATTGGCACCAAGGCAGAAGCGACTCTCATCGCTGAAGACGACACGTCTCCATTCGTCCCTCCATTCACGCCTGTTGCGACACCACTGGAGGCGGGCTGCACGATGTTGGGGCGTGAGCGGAAGACGACCTAACGGTGTGTGGGACCGTAGCCCAGATTCATGGAGACGGTTGCGAATGGTCCTCGCCGATACCCCAGGAGCAACAGTGTCCCTAATTTGCTGGGAAGTGGCGGTGCGGTCCCCTACGGCACTGCGTAGGATCCTACGGTCTTGGCGTGCATCCGTGCGTCGCTGCGGTCCGGTCCCAGGTCGACGGGCACGTGCACCTTCCGCCGACCACTGGCGACAACATCGATGTACCGTGGAGACCTCACGCCCCACGTGTTGAGCAATTCGGCGGTACGTCCACCCGGCCTCCCGCATGCCCACTATACGCCCTCGGCTCAAAGTCCGTCAACTGCACATACGGTTCACGTCCACGCTGTCGCGGCATGCTACCAGTGTTAAAGACTGCAATGGAGCTCCGTATGCCACGGCAAACTGGCTGACACTGACGGCGGCGGTGCACAAATGCTGCGCAGCTAGCGCCATTCGACGGCCAACACCGCGGTTCCTGGTGTGTCCGCTGTGCCGTGCGTGTGATTATTGCTTGTACAGCCCTCTCGCAGTGTCCGGAGCAAGTATGGTGGGTCTGACACACCGGTGTCAATGTGTTCTTTTTTCCATTTCCAGGAGTGTAATATTCAATGTGTTGCCTGCAGAAACAAAGAACATAAAAACATTGGGTTTATTTAAGAAACAGATGCTATAATATGATCGTTTCTATACCACTGAGGAATAGATAAAAGTATTTATTTGTTTGCTTATTTACTTACTCATTCATTCATTCACTTACATTTTCTTTGAATGGAGCCATCAAAATGACGGCTTTCGCAAATGTCAGAAATAATAGTAGTGTAGGTAAGGCTTAAACACCACATAGCATGAAACACAGAGCATTTAAGTGCACAGAATTATCCTTTTATTAATCACTGCATAAGATACTCATTTTGTTGACAACATAGGAGAGCTAAACACAAAGAGAAAAAAAGTTTGAACCAAAGATAACACACACTACAGTTGATGGCTGGATTAATTATTCCATCACAGACAACCCCCCCCCCCTTCCCCCACCCTACCACCCCTCTATAGCTTGGAGGACGTGGAATGTAAGGAACCTGAAACATTATTTGCTTCCTGTCTCTTATGTGGACCAATGGCTGTTATATTAGGGTGGCTGCTGGCTATGGTGATGATGTTGTTGGTTGATGTATGGGGTTGGTAACCATAGGTGAGGTCTACATGGGCATCTCCTGACAAGGTGAGGCTCACAGCACTGCTGTGGTGTCTGGTAAGGATGAAGGTGTAATCCATTATGGCTTGACTTGCTTTATAGAGACCTTTGCGGTTTTGCAAAATCCCCATGGTGTGGTCACTTCATTGTAACACTGAAAGTGATTAGTGTACAGCGACTGAAGTGATCTGATGAGGTCTGTGCACAGCATGATGTGGACACAGATGTCCAAATCTTTGTGGACCAGAAATGGGGTGCTCGGCATGGTGTGAACCAGGCAGTCATCAGATCTTGGCATATGTGGTTTTGGAACTACTGCACCAACCAAAGTTGGAGCAGTGCTACTGCTGGCGAAAGTGGCGGTTTCACTGGGTATGACAATGGTACAGGTGGGCGATAGTCTGCCAGAATGTGTAACATTTCCCCCTTGATGTTCTCATGTCCAGCTTGTACACTATGTGAAGCTTTCCTTGGCCCACTGTCAAGAGCTTGTGCACACAACATGTCCAATTGCTTCATTATACCAAAACTATCAAAATTGGAAAATGTTGCTGCAGCTCCCACGATTTATCATATGCTGTATACCAGTCGTTGCTATTGCTCTGACATCTGGGGCTATCACTGGAGACCACGTACAAGACTGCTGCTATCACCTGTTCCTACGTGAGTTTGATGCTAGGCCATTGTAGTTCAGGCCACTAGACCCAGTTTCTACTGCAACATTAATGCATTTAATGAGTGAATTTTTTCCTCTTTCCCATTTTTCTCTCATGTCACTTAGACTAGATTTCAAAGTAAAGCAATTATTTTTTAACTGCGAAAAGTCTTCTAGATCATATTCCAAATGTTTATATTTTGACTTAAGCATGTGTAGATTCTCTGCATTTGTTTATAAAATCTTGAAAAAGGACAATGTTTTCCTCATTCTTGTTCATAACTGATATCTTCTGTGGATTGTTGTGGGCATATGTATTATCTATTCTCTATACTGGATACTGTATTGCCATCGACTGTGTTCTGTAGTTGCAGTTTACTCCAATCTGCCATTAATGCATAGTGAGCATTGGAAACTGTGCCTAATATAGGCCCAGTGGCTATAAATGCCCACTTGAAGGGAGTGTCTGAATTTTACGTCCGTAGATGGAGATCGCTGAATTGTTTATGCTTTCAGGTGTGAATGTTAATCCAGCTTAATGTCAGGTGCACACCAGGTTGATAATGTGCTGACGTCCAAGCTGGTGTAAACCAGAAAGGCCAAGCCCATATGCCTGTCTGATATGTGCAACCTTCATGATGCAGCAGGATGTGGAGTTTGAGTCAACTTTGCGCTGGTGCTGTAGGCATACCAACAGTTGTGATGTGGTGTGTTTATTGCTGTGTGATGGCATTCTGCCTGCTGTTTATCATATATCTGTGTGTTTTGTTCAACTTGTGTTTTATCATGCCTAATTCAGATTGTGACAGTTGTTTGGGTAGGTGCATAGTTTTGTGCATTTGGATGTCTGTTGAAACTCCTGTGATACTGGCAAACATTAATTAAACTGACTCAGGTTGTGGGCAACCATGGAGTTGTGGCACTGTAGTGTGTCAGGATTGTAGCTGTTTACTAGGTCTTACCCCTTGCTGCTGTACCCAAACCTGTCTGGCCAGCATCTCAACTGTGGTACATAAGCTCTGCAGCTCTTCAGAGACACTCAGTGAGTGTCAAGGCATCATGACAGTGCAGTCCATTATCATCTCTTTGGGTGAGTTCAGAACTACCAGGTGGAGTTAGCTGGACCATCATTGCTGATGAGGTCATGGCAACTGCCGCTGTTGATTCAACTGTTACATTCACTCTGTTGACCACTTTTAGTAAGTTGGTCATCGGTTGATCTTCGTACACTACTTGTACTTGTTGTTGTTGTTGTTGTTTTTGTTGTTGTTGTTGTTGTTGTTGTTGTGGTGGTGGTGGTGGTGGTGGTGGTAAGTTCATATGGGACCAAACTGCTGAGGTCATCAGCCCTAGGTCTATACACTACTTAATCTAACTTACGCTAAGGACAACACACACACCCATGACTGAGGGAGGAATCGAACCTCCGATGGGGGGAGCCGCTTGAACCGTGGCCAGGTGCCTCAGACCATGCTGCTACCCCACATGGCTTGCACTTGTGATGGTAGATGCTATTGCCAAATATATTACAACAAAGTGTCTGTGATTTCAAAGTGTATCATACTTTGTAGATGTGATCAAAGTTCTGAAAGGGTTTTGTCATCTCGTTTTTCTTTTAGAGCAACTGTCTGAGCCTTTGGTAAGGTGAGATAGTGCAGCAAGCAATTCATTCAGTTTTTAAAGCAAGGTAAGGTTGATGTTGTGCTGGGTGCATAATAATGTCCAACAATGCTGTCACCTGCTGGTCTAAACTGCTGATCAGGAGTGGAAATTGTTCATGATCAACAGTAAACTGCTGCTACACAAAAATATTTTCCATGACCATGAACCAGATTTATAGTTGGTCAGGAAAAAACTGCAGGGCACTTAAACAGTAAATGCACAGTTCATTCTTCTGAGTGTGGGCAAGATGGGGAAGAAATCTCCGGAACAGTCCATATTTTCAAATCAGGCTCAACCTCACGTTTTGGTGTAGCAGAAAAATGAAATGCACTGTGGTATGTAGTTGGCACTGCTGTCTGTATCTGTCTAATCAGCGTAGGATTTTTAACAGTTTTAGCATCCGGTTCTTTGCACTTCACTATGTTCCCTGTTTGCAATACAGAAAGAGAGTGCTCCAAAATAATGAATTTCATTGCAAAGTTCTTGAATCTCATCATTGATGGCGTGCAACAGGGTATGAGTGTCCTCCATTATGGTGCCATATTTAACATTCCACAAAATAAACTGTCCATAATGATATTTGTTTCTTTGTCATCAGGATCACGAATTATGTGAGTAAGACATATACATCATATATAATCGCAATGCCTCTCTAGTAATGACCCCACC
This sequence comes from Schistocerca americana, assembly GCF_021461395.2. Taxonomy (NCBI): domain Eukaryota; kingdom Metazoa; phylum Arthropoda; class Insecta; order Orthoptera; family Acrididae; genus Schistocerca; species Schistocerca americana. The sequence continues at coordinate 742,476,151 of NC_060122.1, read as the reverse complement.
CTGTCCCCAAAGCAGGCTGGAGTGACCGAGCAGTTCTAGGTGCTACAGTCTGGAACCGTGCGCCCGCTACGGTCGCAGGTTCGAATCCTGCCTCGGGCATGGTTGTGTGTGATGTTCTTAGGTTAGTTAGGTTTAGGGCCTAAGTAGTTCTGAGTTCTAGGGGACTGATGACCTCAGCAGGTAAGTCCCATAGTGCTTAGAGCCAATTGTCCCCAAAGTACGACCCAACATTACCCCAAATGAAATCACCCACCAGGTGCTGCTGGATGGGAAAACTGAAGGAAGAAAGAAAAAATAGGGAAAGCCTGTCGACATTCAGAAACAAAAGTATTGTCCACTAAGTTGACTTTGGAAGAAGTAAAAGCTGCTATTAAAAAGTGTAAAGTCGGCAAGGTGCCATGACTTGATCATTTACTGGTGGAACAGATAAAGCATTTTGAACCTGCGACTATAGGATGGCTACTGCAATTCTATAATAACTGCCTAGCCCGACAGCAGATTCCAAAAGTCTGAAGAAAGACAAAGCTCATTGCAATACTGACATGGCAAGCCAGCTTGCGATGCCAAGAACTTCTGCACTACATCTCTTTTGTGCCATCTTTATAAAATCCTCGAAATAATGTTGCTCAATCATCAAGCTTTTGACAATGTTGACTGGAATACTCTCTTTCAAATTCTAAAAGTGGCAGGGGTAAAATACAGGGAGCGAAAGGCTATTTACAATTTGTACAGAAACCAGATAGCAGTTATAAGAGTCGAGGGACATGAAAGGGAAGCACTGGTTGGGAAGGGAGTAAGACAGGGTTGTAGCCTCTCCCTGATGTTGTTCAATCTGTATATTGAGCAAGCAGTAAAGGAAACAAAAGAAAAATTCGGAGTAGGTATTAAAATCCAGGGAGAAGAAATAAAAACTTTGAGGTTCGCCGATGACATTGTAATTCTGTCAGAGACAGCAAAGGACTTGGAAGAGCAGTTGAATGGAATGGACAGTGTCTTGAGAGGAGTATATAAGATGAACATCAACAAAAGCAAAACGAGGATAATGGAATGTAGTCGAATTAAGTCGGGTGATGCTGAGGGAATTAGATTAGGAAATGAGACACTTAAAGTAGTAAAGGAGTTTTGCTATTTGGGGAGCAAAATAACTGATGATGGTCGAAGTAGAGAGGATATAAAATGTAGACTGGCAATGGCAAGGAAAGCATTTATGAAGAAGAGAAATTTGTTAACATTGAGTATAGATTTAAGTGTCAGGAAGTCTTTTCTGAAAGTATTTGTATGGAGTGTAGCCATGTATGGAAGTGAAACATGGACGATAAATAGTTTGGACAAGAAGAGAATGGAAGCTTTCGAAATGTGGTGCTACAGAAGAATGCTGAAGATTAGATGGGTAGATCACATAACTAATCAGAAAGTATTGAATAGGATTGGGGAAAAGAGACGTTTGTGGCACAACTTGACCAGAAGAAGGGATCGGTTGGTAGGACATGTTCTGAGGCATCAAGGATGACCAATTTAGTATTGGAGGGCAGCGTGGAGGGTAAAAATCGTAGAGGGAGACCATGAGATGAATACACTAAGCAGATTCAGAAGGATGTAGGTTGCAGTAGGTACTGGGAGATGAAGAAGCTTGCGCGGGATAGAGTAGCATGGAGAGCTGTATCAAACCAGTCTCAGGACTGAAGACCACAACAACAACAATCATCTCAGCACTGTCGCCAAGCCACAACTGATTCCACAACAAGAAGCTAGATTTAGACCAAATAAAAATTGTACAGCACAAATACTCAATCTGACACAGAATATCGAGCATGGTTTTGAGCAGGGTCTGGTCACAGGAGTAGTATTCATGGACCTCTCCACAGCGTACGATACTGTGCAGCACAATATCATTTTGCAAAAACTGTATCAACTAACGAGAGATTATGAATTTACCAGCTTCATAGTAACTTTCCTTCTGAACTATGGATTCTACATCTAACTAGAGGCAAGAAAAGTAGATGGAGAATACAAGAAAGTGGTCTACTTCAAGGTAGCATCGTAGCACCAACCTTTTTAACATCTATACTAACGATCAGACACAACCTCTTAACACAAAAAGCTTCATCTATGCTGGTCATCTGGCGCTAATATCTCAAGCCAAAGACTTTGAAACTGCAGAGCGACATCTCACAAATGGAGTTCACATTCTTGCAGCATACTACCAAAATAACTAACTGAAATCGAATCTGGGTAAAACTCAAACTGAATCTGGCTAAAACTCAAGTATATGCTTTTCATCTACTAAACAATGACACCAACAGAAAATTAGAAGTCGTATGGAATGGCATGGAGCTGGAGCACTGTTACAAGCTAAAATATCTGGGGGTCATGCTGGACCATGCACTGACATTTAGGAAGCACTGCATGAACACAAGACAAAAAGTACCCACCCGCAATCATCAGAAAGCTCACAAGTAGAGGATGGTGTGCCCCAAAAGTACTCAGAACATTGGCACTTACATTGTGTTAGCCTACCGCTGAATACGCCTGCCTTGTTTGGTACAGTTTTGTACATGCTAGGCATGTGGATGTTGCCCTCAATGAGACAAGTAGAATAACATCAGGTTGCCTGAGAGCAATGCCTGCCTACAAACTCTACAGACTGTTGGGGATAGCCCCACCAGATAGAAGGCGGGAAGTTGACACGAACACACAGAGAAGCAAAACTGAACTAAACGCTGCTCACCCACTGCATGGACACCAACTCCGCCAAGCAGACTCGGATCTAGGCAGAGCTTTCTAAAAATTCCATCAAAGATAGTACATCACCATCAATGGCACGACAAAACCTGTGCACAACCAGAAACTCAGATATTACATCACTGATCCCAACTTCGGAGGCCCTCCCCCCAGGTAAAAACCTGCAATTTAAAATGTGGAAATCCCTCAACAGACTGAGAAGTGGTGTGGGTAGAACAAAGGATAATACGCTCAAATGGAACTAACTTGAGAACCCATCAATTGTATGCGAATATGGGGTTGAACAAACCACCAAGCACCTGTTCAACTGTCCTCAGTGCCCTGTTACCTGCATGTTAGAGGAAGTCGTGTGAAGTTAGCACCCCTTTTTCGAGAAATGTACATTTTTTTTCAGAGTTCTTGTTAGATGTGCCATAGTTCTAGAGTTCTTTGCACAAAATTTCAATAGTTCTGCAGAATGTAACAAGGAAAACAACAATACTCGGAAAAAAATTCGTATAGCAAACATTCTTTATTAATCTTCGCAAAAAGTAAATTCGTACAACAGTTCTGAGGGCAGTTCTGAACAGAACCCCAATAGTTCTATCGAATATCCTAATAACAGTTTTTTGTGCAGCTAATAGGTTATGAGATAATTGCAATTTAAGGAGGAAACCCCTTCACTTACTGTGAAGTTGGCACCCTTTTTTTCAAAAATATATAATTTTTTCATAGTTCTTGATAGAACTGCCGTAATTCTAGAGTTCTTTGTGCAAAATTTGAATAGTCCTTCAGAATTTAGCGAAGAAAACAACAATACTCGAAAAAATTTTCGTATCGAAAACATTCTTTGTCAATTTTCGCAAAAAGTAAATTCGTACAACAGTTTTCAACAGAACACCAAGAGCTCTATCGAAAATCCTAATAACATCTTTTTGTGGCGATGATAGTTTATACGGTAACTGCTTTGATGTTGGACCCACTGTCTCCACAGAAAAAAATAAATTCGTACAACAGTTTTGATGAACAGTTTTGGATAACACCCCAAGACTTCTATCGATAATCATAATAACATTTTTGTGGTTATAATAGTTTGTAAGATAATTGATTAATTGTGGGGATCACTTACTCTACAAAAAAATTATGTGCATTCGTACGTTCTGATGACAGCTCTGGATAGCATTGTAAGAGTTCTATCGAAAATACTAGTAACATATTCTGTGCAGGTAATTGTTTACGTAGTAACTGCATTTAATAAGGAATGCTTATGAGCATTTCCCGTGAAGTTTGCACCTCTTTTACGAGTAATATACATTTTTTTCATAGTTCTTGATATGTATGCAGTAGTTCTAGATTTCCCTGCTCAAATCACGAATAGTTCTGCAGAATTTCGGGAAGAAAACAATAACTCGGCAAATTTTTGGTATGGTAAAAAATTATTTGTCAGTTTCGAAAAAATAAATTTGTATAACAGTTCTGTTGGCAGTTCTGGATGGCACCCGAAGAGTTGTATTGAAATTGATAAGAACATTTTTGTGGCGATGATAGTTTATACGATAATTGTTTTAATCTGATACTCACTTTCTTTACGAAAGCAAAATTCGTAGACTAGTTCTGATGACAGTTCTGAATAGCACCCACAGTTCTACCAAAAACTATAATAACATTTTTTGTGACGGTGACATTATATGAGATAATTAATGTGGGACTCACTTTTGTCATGTAAAAGTAATAAATTCGTACAAAAGGTCTGATGGCATTTCTTAATAGGACCCTAAGAGTTCTACCGAAAACTGTAATAACATTTTTTGTGGGGATAACAGTTAATGAGATAATATCATTTACGAGAGACCCACTTGGTCTACGTTATAATAAATTGGCACAACCCTTTTGCTGGCAGTTCTGGATAGCACCGAAAGAGTTCTTTTAAAAACCCTCATAACATTTTTATGGTGCCAATAGATTATGAAATAGATTGTGTGTTCACTCTGCAGTGGATGTGCGCCGATGTGAAACTTACTGGCAGATAAAAACTGTGCCGGACCGGGTCTCTAACCCCAGGCTGTGACGAAGGAATATCGTCAAAATATCCTTTCTTCCAGGAGTGCTACTTCTGCAATTTTCGTAGGAAAATTTCTGCGAAATTGGGAACGTAGGAGATGTAGGAGATGAGGTACTGCTGGAAGTACAGCTATGAGAACGGATCGTAAATTCTCACTTTTATTTTGGAAAACCGAATATCCGGTTATATATTCTACTAAATACAAAACGTCTGAATGTACAGCACTGTACAAATGCCAGTACACCTTCTTAAGACTGACTGTAGTACCTGTAGGTGGAAGCGTGGGATGTGTACGCTTAGATGATTCAAAGAGAGAAGGCTCGTCAGTGCAAAACAGTCAGATGACAGAGAGCAGAGAACATTCACAAGTGCCAGTAACCAGATGGTTCACACCTGTCGAGAAGTGCACCAGAGGTACAATGAGCTGTGGTGGAGTGCTGTTGGCTTGGTTACTATGCAACTTACTTGATGGGCACCAATACACAGTTATATTAATGTACAATACTTGAGAAACAATGTCATACACACACTCTTGAGTTCCTTAATCACTCAGTACTAGACTAAATTACCGGCCTAGTGATAAGCAGCCTATGTACCCCACCGAATACATATCTTCGTGTTATGAGAAAAAAAGAGAAAACTACCAAGGGACACAAAATATGAATCCGAATAAACCGGAAATCCGGAGTAGTGAGGACCAAATAAACGAGGTTCTTGTTTACAAATTTCGAACTCCTTATTAACGTTAATACTGTATCCCCTCAACATAATAACACCTGTATCAGTCATGTACTGAATTACGATTTAAACATACTACTTAGATCGTTTGTACAACATATTCATTTAAATATACTTACATTTCTATACACTGTAAAGACTTTTGGCTCTCGCTGTAGTATAACTCATCGAACTTCCACACTTCCTTTCTAACTAGAACGAATGTTTGCAACAATATTAACGATAGCAATTTCAAATTTATTCGTTACACACAGCACATGTTTTTATGTATCTTAGCGTCTGGTGATGTTGACACCTAACTTTCATCCATGAGAACCCTGGGCATATTTTTAGCTGTTAGTGAGTGCTGGATGTCATGAGAGCTCAAAACAATTACTGTTTTACGTAATAAAATTCATATGGTTCTTCCTGATTCTAAAAATATACACTTCATGTACAGTACCTCGTCATTCTCGTGCTTAAATGTCATTTTGTTTAATTTGGGTGCGCCGCGCAGGATTAGCCGAGCGGTCTAAGGCGCTGCAGTCATGGACTGTGCGGTTGGTCCCGGTGGAGGTTTGAGTCCTCTCTCGGGCATGGGTGTGTGTGTTTGTCCTTATGATAATTTAGGTTAAGTAGTGTGTAAGCTTAGGGACTGATGACCTTAGCAGTTAAGTCTCATAAGATTTCGCACACATTTGAACATTTAATTTGAGCGCCGCAGTTTCCATAGAACCTCGTTTATGTAATATCTTTGAAGAACCTGTCGACTGTCGTATGTGCAGGAAAAATGTTTACATGGCATAAAACAAAATCAGAATGAGTTTCAACAGTTGCAATATGTTTTAATGGTGGAGTAAAAATGGTTCAAATGGCCTTGAGCACTATGGGACTTAACTTATGAGGTCATCAGTCCACTAGAACTTAGAACTACTTAAACCTAACAAGGGAACCTCCCCATCGCACCCCCCTCAGATTTAGTTTTAAGTTGGTGCAGTGGATAGGCCTTGAAAAACTGAACACAGATCAATCGAGAAAATAGGAAGAAGTTGTGTGGAACTATGAAAAAACAAGCAAAATATACAAACTGAGTAGTCCATGCGAAGATAGGCAACATCAAGGATACTCTGCACCCAGGAGCGCCGTGGTCCCGTGGTTAGCGTGAGCAGCTGCGGAAGGAGAGGTCCTTGGTTCAAGTCTCCCCTCAAGTGAAAAGTTTTTCTTTATTTTTGCAAAGTTATGATCTGTCCATTCGTTCATTGACGTCTCTGTTCACTGTAACAAGTTTACTGTCTGTGTTTTGCGACCGCACCGCAAAACCGTGCGATTAGTGGACGAAAGGACGTGCCTCTCCAATGGGAACCGAAAACATTTGATCGCAAGGTCATAGGTCGACCGATTCCTCCACAGGAAAACACGTCTGATATATTCTATACGACACTGGTGAGGGCATGTGCGTCATATGACAGGAATATGTTGTCGATCCACCTAACTTGTACACTTGGCGAATGGGTGAAAAGATTCTTCTACATTGCCCGATTTAGGTTTTCTTGTGGATGTGAGAATTACTCCCAAAAAAGTGATGAAAACATAAGAGTGTCACATAAACTGCAACAAATGAATCCAACAGTTTCACAGTCGCACACTTTTCCCTGTGCTCTGTCAAAACATATGTTTTTAACGTTTTCAAATTTTTCCGTGTGTAGACCGTCAAATCCTGCATATGTCCAAGCAAATCTGAACATGTCCTGGAATTTTGGAGAGCGATGTTGATTATGTGTTAGTGCCTGAACTTTGATAATTGTCTGAAAATAAAAAATAAAATTTTACGCTCGAAGGAAGACTTGAACCTAGGACCTCTCAATCTGCAGCTACTCACTCTAACCACGGGACCTCGGCGCTACCGAACACTGACCATCCTTGATGTTGCCTATCTTTGCATGGACTACTCAGTTTGTGTATTTTGCTTATTTTTTTCATAGTTCCACACAACTTCTTCCTGTTTTCTCGATTGATCTGTGTTCAGTTTTTCAAGGCCTATCCACTGTGCCAACTTATAATTAAATCTGAGGGGGGTGCGATGGGGAGGTTCCCTTGTAAGTAACCTAAGGACGTCACACTCGTCCATGCCCGAGGCAGGATTCGAACCTGCGATCGGAGCGGTCGCGCGGTTCCAGACTGTAGCGCCTAGAACCGCTCGGCCACTTCGGCCGGCCTGATGGAGTAAAGGTTAAAAACAATGAGCAGAACAGGCATCAAAACTAGGAACAACATGAAAATTGTGCTAGTATGGGCGGACAGGCAACATGTCACATAAACTGAAAAAAGCTGCTGAAAGCATGAAAAAGGAGGCCAGAATAACAAAGGAAAGAAGCAAAACTAAAGAAAATGAAATGGACATGAAAGGTATCAACAAGATTATGGAGCAGGAATGGTTTGCAATGTCCTCATTGAGAGGAAAATGACATACAAATCTTTAGTTTCAATTTTCTGTAATCAACGTGTTTCCATACAGAGATACTGTTACAGGTATCTCATCCACTATTAAAGCTACATAAACAAAGCTATGGATGAATAATAATATAGTGCTTGTCTACACACTGAACCACATTATTCAACAATGGATTAAGTATTTTAAGCTGCAGTAAGTCATATTATGTTCTTAAATTATTAGGAGAAAAAATTGACTCTTAATATACATTTTTTTAAATAAATAACCAAAACATGAAACTGGTAAATATTACTGGTTTGCTGTTTCAACAAGGTAATAATTCAAAGAATAAAATTTGTTTTTTATCTTTTATTTGGAATAGCGTGTAAATACATTGAACCTAAAATAACAGTTACGTGTAATTCAGTATGTAAGAAAAACATCCGCCGGCCGTAGTGGCCGAGCGGTTCTAGGCGCTACAATCTGGAACCGCGCGACCGCTACAGTCGCAGGTTCGAATCCTGCCTCGGGTATGGATCTGTGTGATGTCCTTAGGTTAGTTAGGCTTAAGTACTTCTAAGTTCTAGAGGACTGATGACCTCAGCAGTTAAGTCCCATAGTGCTCAGAGCCATTTGAACCATTTTTGAAAAACATCAATATTCACTGCTCAATGTATTCCACAGATTTACAATGTACACTCCTGGAAATTGAAATAAGAACACCGTGAATTCATTGTCCCAGGAAGGGGAAACTTTATTGACACATTCCTGGGATCAGATACATCACATGATCACACTGACAGAACCACAGGCACATAGACACAGGCAACAGAGCATGCACAATGTCGGCACTAGTACAGTGTATATCCACCTTTCGCAGCAATGCAGGCTGCCATTCTCCCATGGAGACGATCGTAGAGATGCTGGATGTAGTCCTGTGGAACGGCTTGCCATGCCATTTCCACCTGGCGCCTCAGTTGGACCAGCGTTCGTGCTGGACGTGCAGACCGCGTGAGACGACGCTTCATCCAGTCCCAAACATGCTCAATGGGGGACAGATCCGGAGATCTTGCTGGCCAGGGTAGTTGACTTACACCTTCTAGAGCACGTTGGGTGGCACGGGATACATGCGGACGTGCATTGTCCTGTTGGAACAGCAAGTTCCCTTGCCGGTCTAGGAATGGTAGAACGATGGGTTCGATGACGGTTTGGATGTACCGTGCACTATTCAGTGTCCCCTCGACGATCACCAGTGGTGTACGGCCAGTGTAGGAGATCGCTCCCCACACCATGATGCCGGGTGTTGGCCCTGTGTGCCTCGGTCGTATGCAGTCCTGATTGTGGCGCTCACCTGCACGGCGCCAAACACGCATACGACCATCATTGGCACCAAGGCAGAAGCGACTCTCATCGCTGAAGACGACACGTCTCCATTCGTCCCTCCATTCATGCCTGTCGCGACACCACTGGAGGCGGGCTGCACGATGTTGGGGCGTGACCGGAAGACGGCCTAACGGTGTGCGGGACCGTAGCCCAGATTCATGGAGACGGTTGCGAATGGTCCTCGCCGATACCCCAGGAGCAACAGTGTCCCTAATTTGCTGGGAAGTGGCGGTGCGGTCCCCTACGGCACTGCGTAGGATCCTACAGTCTTGGCGTGCATCCGTGCGTCGCTGCGGTCCGGTCCCAGGTCGACGGGCACGTGCACCTTCCGCCGACCACTGGCGACAACATCGATGTACTGTGGAGACCTCACGCCCCACGTGTTGAGCAATTCGGCGGTACGTCCACCCGGCCTCCCGCATGCCCACTATGCGCCCTCGCTCAAAGTCCGTCAACTGCACATACGGTTCACGTCCACGCTGTCACGGCATGCTACCAGTGTTAAAGACTGCGATGGAGCTCCGTATGCCACGGCAAACTGGCTGACACTGACGGCGGCGGTGCACAAATGCTGCGGAACTAGCGCCATTCGACGGCCAACACCGCGGTTCCTGGTGTGTCCGCTGTGCCGTGCGTGTGATCATTGCTTGTATAGCCCTCTCGCAGTGTCCGGAGCAAGTATGGTGGGTCTGACACACCGGTGTCAATGTGTTCTTTTTTCCATTTCCAGGAGTGTATTTCACCTAGAGCTCACAATATACCAATTCTTTGATAAAAGTTTCATTCCTGAATCTATTGACAGTCTTGCATTATTAAATTTCAAAGTACCAGGAAAAACTACAGGCCGTGATGTACAGGTCCCCTTAACATCTCTTCTTCAGGATACACTAAAACCCAGAAGGAAATACATATGTAGGGAATTCAGTAATAAATAAGCATAGAATTTATGGGGTGTGAAATAAACTAAGAAAAATAAGTACAAAAAATATATACGCGAAATTCAGGGCATAAAATGCTCTTATTCTAGTAACTAAAACAGGAGGGCTGCGGTTCCAGAAACAAAGATACTAAGAATTAACATAAGAGCTGTATTTGTAATATTTAGATATCAACTTCTAGCAATTGCTTACCTTATAAAGCAAAGTTCCTATGTAGGAACTATTTGTTTCGTCTCGTCGGTCTTGTAGCTGCCATTTGAAAATTTTCCTGTCTTGACATACATGAACAGGTGTGGAGAAATTATCGTTTCTTTTGAAACTCTCTGTACATCTTTATACAGGTCATAGTATTGCTTCCAGTAGGTTCCATCGAAGACATACGCCGTGTAGTGTTTGATGGAGCTATTATAATGAATGGCACCAACGAGAGTGTACTCTTGATTACTGATTACGATTTCTTTCGTGATCGTTTGCAACACGCATTTCTTCCTTTGATTCGGAGGAAACTGATCTTCAGTTAGTGGACAAGTTGTTATACTAGTATCCATCATCAAGTAGCATCCGAATTTCTTTTCTTCGACTGCTTCTCCTTTACATTTCTTGCATTTTACTATAGTCGTTAGACCTCCATTTGTTGCATCTACAGCCTCTTGCATGAAATTATAACCAAGTCCGAAAAGCACATACGTATCAACGGAAATATAATGCAGTTTCACATAGCATGAATTTAGGCACGTCAGACACGATCTTTTTGTTGCAAATCGGGATATCCTTTTTATAGTGTCTCGTATAATTCCCCAGAACATTCGACTCTACATTCAGAGACAATATTTTTCGAGAGATTACCCCCCCCCTTTTTTTTTTTTTTTTTTTTTTTTTTTTTTTTTTTTTTTTTTTTTTTAGATCGGTATCACATATAAAATATCAAATCACTGCTTAAAATGCTGGGAGTATATAATTTTTTTCTCCAAAACATCCACAGCCAGATCCAAAAATGAAATGGATGGCGCACCATTTAAATGGTACTTTTGAAGTCATCACTGAATGATATCGCTTGTATGAATAAGGTCATCAAAGAATCGAAACCGCACGTTCCCTTCAAGTTGTAGGTAGCAGATTTGAATTTGCTTGAGGACATATTTGGGAAAAGTGGCAAATTAATGTCTATGAATTTCTTAGTCGGATTCCAGTTTGGGCAATCATCTAAGTAGTTTTTCTTGCTCTTAGTTTGCATGCTCGATGTGACAATGATTTCATTTTGGAGCTTTTTCAGCATTGCACTCTCCTCCGTTTTATTGTTACAGGTCTCTCGGTTTTCTTCTGTTTCCGAACCACAGGATGAAATTTCAGTGACATGCCTGGTAAAGTATGATTCTCGATAGTCTTTTGTGGAATGAAATATCTCTTTAGAGTCCAAATTCGGCAGTAAATTATTATCTGAAGAGCGCTGAAAACACACACTATCACTCTTGACTGAGAGACTGTTGTTCTCTGCATTCATAACAAGTGAGCTCGAAGTAGGAGAAAATCTGTATTCAAAACTATTAAAAATTTTGCTTAACTCTGTCTCATTGCCATCATCGTGTTGGGTCTCACTTCGTAAGGTATTGTTCAGTGTGCTCTCAGAATTATCAAGGATATGATTGCTTTTGGGGTTTGTTATTTTCAGCTTCTTATTTCTTCCTCTCCAGTTTTCTTCTTCATGGTAAGGCAATGATGCTTCAGTTGGTTTGTGCTTCACAGCTTGCTTTGAATCTTGTTTTTCCATTATAAGTGGCGCTAACAGTTTTGTTTCCTCACGCAACCACTTCAAATGTTGAAAAATGAATTTGTCTACTCGTAAAGGCAGCTTGTCGAAGCCCATTGTCTTTAATTTTGAAAATTGTCCTTCAGTCGTTGCTGACGAACGAATAGATAAAGGAATAGGGAAAGAAGGATACATCACAGCTGTCCACAGTGGTATATAGTACATCAACTCTTTCAGCATCTCTGCAGCATTAGGAATGTTGTACGAATTCACATCAAAGAGATTGTCATCCTTAGTCTGATTCGCGACGACTTCAGCTTCATTGTGGATACGTTTTGCCCTATCAATCCACGCGTTTGTAGTAGATTCCTTAGCGTTCAAAATTGATTCCAAAAGACAGTCATCATTGTTTTCAACATCATCAGTTTTCTTGTCATCAACTCTCTTTTCGTCAATATATGAATGACGTGGACCACCTCTGATAATGTTATCAAGGTGGCGCTGATGCTCCATTGATGAATGTTCTTGACCGCACTCATCAATACCAAGATGTTCACTCAATGCAACAATCAAAAGTGAGCGCAAAGCGCTTTCAATGTCACGAAAATCTGTCATCGTGTAAATATGGGCCAAAACTCGAAGATAAAGTTGTTTGACTTGTGATTTACCTCTTGAGAAGCATTTCCACCTCGAAATCATGACTATAAAATGGTTTAAATCTATTCTCAAACAACACGAGGGTAGAATTACTCTTTCATGCAAATCAATGACTATAACACCTATTCAAATAATCTGTTAAGTCTGAGCAATTGGCTATTGCTCTAGAAATGGCAACCAACAAAGCCTTACCAAAATCATTTATCATGATTTTTGGTCTGGGAGCTCCAGATCTGACGATTTCCATAAAGAAAACTGACAAGAATGATGCGTCATGCCTAGAGGATATCATCTGATAAGTTGGGCAACTGATTGATGATCGATTGACGATATTTCGATCTTTACTAGTGACGTTAACTTCGCGGATGCACATGTACTGATACAGGTATATGTACTTTGACTTAATTTCCACACAGTCAGCCCTGTTTGACAGATCCCCAAATCGTGAAATAATTCGAAATGCAATGCCACCTGTGGCACCTACTGAATCGTATACTCTGCTATTGAATTGATGACAATATTTGTGCAACTGACTTTGACCTTTCAGCCAATATATACAGAAGAATGGGTCCAATCCGATTGCGTGAATTTCGTCCCGATGGGTTGTGTGTTGCGATTTGCAGGTTTTCAACAGGCTTATTGGTTGTTATACCAAATCGTTTGTCCCTTTCCTCTTCTTTAGCCTTTCTCAAGACATCAGCATTTGGTAAATTTGGAGGAATCATGTCTCCGAAAGACATATTTTTCGCTTCATAATTTCGCCAAAGAGCTGCAGGCATCCTGTTGTACACCAATTTAGCAGCTACCTGTTGTCTTCTCGTGCCACGAAGTTGTCTTCTTTTCAGGTGATTTCTATCGTCTGAAAAGTTTGAAAGTCTGCAGTTCAGAATAATATCGTTGTCCTTTTTTGGCTTCTTCAGAGCATCCCTTCGAAAGTGGCTCCGCATTCTGTACATCTTCCTTTGATCTTCAAGAAGTACTTTGAACTTGAAGTTTCACACACTTTCGCGTATTTGAAAGAAAAGACACATGGAATTTTGTGATGTTCATAAATTTTATCAGCCATCAAATCGGTCCATTACCCTATTTCCAGTCTTGAAGGCTTTCCAAGTTTCCGCTTTGTTGGTTTTATGGTACACCATTTTTCTGCTGTCAGTAGTAAGTCAAATTGCTTTGTCATGTCCTTGTTGCACGAAGAACCAAAAACATTCCACGACTCATCTTTTTTTTCAACGAAACATTCCAGCCTGAAAGTGTTTCTAACAAAAGTAAGCAGATCATGACGATCTTCTTTAATTGTTGTGTAAATATGCTTTGAAGACATTTTCGAGCCGATGTCGGCCATGGCATCGGACAGTTTTTGGAAGACTGGATGAGACGGAGTGAATTGAAGACCTCTATCATCGATTACCTTAAATTCCTCCATGCTGAGACGTTTCAGTTCTGGTAGATTGTACATTTTTATGGGTATTACGGTTCAAAAATATCACTTACACAACAGCGCCGACTGCACAACAGGCACCGACTGCAGAAGAGCTCTGACTGAACGAGCATAATGATTATTCGCATGAGAATGTGTAGTATTGTTACGTTTAGTCATTAGGGGCAGATCAAGGAGCGAAATGCAGCGCTGGCGGGCGGCTTCACACGACGCGGCGCGGACCCCTCCGAAAAGTGCAGCTGTTGTTGTCATTATCTTTGATGCTACCGCGAGAAGATTTGATGCTACCACTATCGTAACTGCTACGCTGACGTCATTTGCCAATTGTTTAGAAGAAGCAGTTCACGTGTTCATTGTTTCCAGATGTAGTGCCACGACTTTTGCATTGTTGCTGGGCTTTGTTTATTTTTTTTGGTCTTGAGAGGTCTCAGGGACGTATCATAGTTTCATTATCCTTCCATCGGGCGCAGCTGTTCAGATTGATACATGTCGAAATTTTCTGTAAATTACTTTTCAATAATTTGCAGTATTGGCGCCTTCTCGTTAATAGCTTCCCTTCTCCGTATGCTTTTCATTGTTGTGTGATTCTGTAAATTACTTGTCAACAATTGGCAGCACTGGCACCTTCTCGTTATAGCTTCCTTTGTGTGTGTGCATTTCATTGTTGGATGATTCAGTATCGACGCTAATGCTCTCTTGAGATATGAGTCGATTGCTCGTTTTTATCCACTGTCCCTTTTCGTATTTCATTTCAGCAATTCATTTATTTGTTTATCAACGTAGTAAGTAGTACAAAGCTAATCCAGAATGTAAATTGCACTTAAATTCTGCCGGCCGGAGTGGCCGTGCGGTTCTAGGCACTACAGTCTGGAGCTGAGCGACCGCTACGGTCGCAGGTTCGAATCCTGCCTCGGGCACGGATGTGTGTGATGTCCTTAGGTTGTGTTGTTGTTGTGGTCTTCAGTCCTGAGACTGGTTTGATGCAGCTCTCCATGCTACTCTATCCCGTGCAAGCTTCTTTATCTCCCAGTACCTACCGCAACCTACATCCTTCTGAATCTGCTTAGTGTATTCATCTCTTGGTCTCCCTCTATGATTTTTGCCCTCCACACTGCCCTCCAATACTAAATTGGTGATCCCTTGATGCCTCAGAACATGTCCTACCAACCGATCCCGTCTTCTAGTCAAGTTGTGCCACACACTTTTCTTCTCCCCAATCCTATTCAATACTTCCTCATTAGTTATGTGATCTACCCATCTAATCTTCAGCATTCTTCTGTAGCACCACATTTCAAAAGCTTCTATTCTCTTCTTGTCCGAACTATTTATCGTCCATGTTTCACTTCCATACATGGCTACACTCCATACAAATACTTTCAAAAATGACTTCCTGACACTTAAATCTATACTCGATGTTAACAAATTTCTCTTCTTCAGAAACGCTTTCCTTGCCATTGCCAGTCTACATTTTATATCCTCTCTACTTCGACCATCATCAGTTATTTTGCTCCCCAAATAGCAAAACTCCTTTACTACTTTAAGTGCCTCATTTCCTAATCTAATTCCGTCAGCATCACCCGACTTTATTCGACTACATTCCATTATCCTCGTTTTTCTTTTGTTGATTTTCATCTTATATCCTCCTTTCAAGACACTATCCATTCCGTTCAACTGCTCTTCGAAGTCCTTTGCTGTCTCTGACAGAATTACAATGTCATCGGCGAACCTCAAAGTTTTTATTTCTTCTCCATGGATTTTAATACCTACTCCGAATTTTTCTTTTGTTTCCTTCACTGCTTACTCAATATACAGATTGAATAACATCGGGGAGAGACTACAACCCTGTCTCACTCCCTTCCCAACCACTGCTTCCTTTTCATACCCCTCGACCCTTATAACTGCCATCTGGTTTCTGTACAAATTGTAAATAGCCTTTCGCTCCCTGCCACCTTCAGAATTTGAAAGAGAGTATTCGAGTCAACATTGTCAAAAGCTTTCTCTAAGTCTACAAATGCTAGAAACGTAGGTTTGCCTTTCCTTAATCTTTCTTCTAAGATAAGTCTTAGAGTCAGTAATGCCTCACGTGTTCCAATATTTCTACGGAATCCAAACTGATCTTCCCCGAGGTCGGCTTCTACTAGTTTTTCCATTCGTCTGTAAAGAATTCGCGTTAGTATTTTGCAGCTGTGACTTATTAAACTGATAGTTCGGTAATTTTCACATCTGTCAACACCTGCTTTCTTTGGGGTTGGAATTATTATATTCTTCTTGAAGTCTGAGGGTATTTCGCCTGTCTCATACATCGTGCTCGCCAGATGGTAGAGTTTTGTCAGGACTGGCTCTCCCAAGGCCATCAGTAGTTCTAATGGAATGTTGTCTACTCCGGGGGCCTTGTTTCGACTCAGGTCTTTCAGTGCTCTGTCAAACTCTTCACACAGTATCGTATCATATTCATGCAAGTGGTTCTCTTATCTCCAAAGGTCTCTTTAATTTTCCTGTGGGCAGTATCTATCTTACTGTTATAACCAGGAATAACACAATAACCTCTTCAGTCTGGTTTATTAAATCACAAATCACTTTTTAACAATTATGTTAGCCAAGCGTCTACACAGGCTCACACTCAGAAGTAATGCATAATTAAAATTTGGTTATACCAATGTGCAAATGTTCATGGTGGGGTGTACGTCCCGTAATTATTCCCAAGTCCAGTGAAGTTCAGTCTCTCCGAGTGAAGTCGCAAGTTTTCCGCCGAGCAGTCAGGTAACCTCGAGTGGGCGGCGAGTCATCCACAAGCAGCTGGAACACGGCGTACTTCACTTCCCGATGAGAACTGTCGTTTGCGGCGGCGGCCGGGTTTATATAAGGCTTGCTAGTTAATGGAGCCGTCGGCTGGGGTCGCTGTTTTTCAGGGAAAACCAATCGCAATGTTTCCTGGCGTACCCAATTGCTGTGTGCTGACAAACGCGCGCGCGCGAAGGCGGCCAGCGATGGTAGCCGCGAGCCGCCCGGAGAAGTGCGGCCAGCGATGTATTTCTCGGCCACGTAAGGGAGCGTGTGTGTGAAGACGGCCATCGAAGGAAGCAGCAGGCCGCCCAGAGAAGTGCGGCCAGCGATGTATTTGGCGGCAGCGTACTGGAGCGCGTTGTTCGGTGTTTGTTAGAAGTGGTGTATACCACACCCCTTCCCCCGTGGGGAAGCGTGGAAACATTGGCTGCGAATGAACGCCACGTCCGTGGCGTCCTCCTCCGAAACCTCGGCGTCGGCGGTGAGACTGGGCACAGGAGCATACGGGCGAAAACGCCCCGGCCGGGGGCGAAGGTTATAGCGTGCGGACCGCGGCAGCAGAGGAGGCAGTGCAGGAGGAACCAGTGGCATGTCTTCATCGGCATCCGGAGTGCCCTGGGGGTGGCGATCGGGGGAGACCTCGGAGTCCCCGGCTGACTGTGGCTGGGTCTGATCCACGTCCGGGGAAAGAAGCTCTGGCTGGGAGGCGTTGTCCGTGAGCCGACCGGGGGCCAACTGCGAGGACCACTCTGGCGTGTCCTCCTCTGGTTGGCGTGGGGAATCAGGGGAAGCAGGGGATGGGAGGAGAATATGCCAAGGGGGGGAGGAGAAAAACGATTGGGAAGGCAGGCGAGGGCGAAGCTGATTGGCATGTCGAAGAACCTCCCGGTCGGGAAGTTGAACCCGGAAGACTTTCCTGCCCCTGCACTGGATGTTGGTGGCCGGAATCCAGGCTGGTTGGCGGCCGAATCCCTTCGCCCAGACCAGAGTACCTGGGCGGAAACGAGAAGCAGACAGCGACGGAGCCAACCGAGGTGTCAGCAGAAGCAGATTCAAGAGGGTCCGGGGCTGCCATCCTTGAAGAAGTTCCGACGAGCTTTTATCTCCGATGGGCGTGGACCTGTAACTGCTCAAGAAAAAAGTAAGAGATGCGTCGGGGGAGTGATCCTGGAGGTATTTCGTCATCTGCGTTTTGAAGGTGCGGACCATCCTCTCTGCCTTGCCATTAGATTGAGGATGGAAGGGGGGCGTCGGAATGTGGCGAATGCCATGCCGGGCACAGAAAACCCGAAAATCCTCACTGCGGAACTGCGGACCGTTATCCAAGACGAGAACCTCCGGCAGACCTTGGATGGCAAATATTTTTTCTAAGGCTGCAATAGTGGTGGAGGTGGAAACGGAGTTGCAGCGGACAATATATGGAAACCTGGAATATGCGCCGACGACAGTAAAAAACATGGCATTAAACACCGGCCCAGCAAAATCAATGTGCACTCGTTCCCAAGGGCGAGCACATGGTGGCCAAGAGGCAAAGGAATGTCGTGGAGCTGCCTGCTGGCGTTGGCAGGAGGGACACGTCTGCGTGAGGCGTTCAATCTCCTGAGTCATAGCGGGCCAGTATGTGAGCCGGCGAGCCAAAAGCTTCGTCCGGGATATCCCCCAATGACCTTGGTGTAACAGGTGCAGAACGTGCTGACGTAAAGACTGCGGAGTGACGACCCGTGGATGTCCGTCGTCCGAAAGAAGTAGAAGGACCCCGTCAACCAACTGAAGCTGATGGCGGACAGTAAAGAACTGACGAAACGCCGCAGAAGCCGTGGGAGGCGGTCGTTCGGGCCATCCATTACGCACGTGACGACAGACTTGTCGGAGCACCTCGTCGTTACTGGTTGCGTCCGCTACCCGAGAGCTGGTAATGGGAAACGCCTCTACTGCGGCCTGTACTTCTTCGTCTACGTGAAAACACAGAATTTCCTCTTTGTCGAAATCCAAATCCGGTCCCCATGGAAGGCGGGAGAGGGCATCAGCGTTGGCATGCTCGGTTGTGTTGCGAAAGTGGATTTCATACTGGTATCATGCCAAAAACAAAGCCCAGCGCTGAAGACGGTGAGCAGTCCGGTCAGGGATCTTTGCTGCAGGATTGAACAATGATATGAGGGGTTTATGATCCGTAATGAGGTGAAACTTTGTAACATACACAAAAACATGGAACTTCTTTAAGGCGAAGATGATGGCCAGTGCCTCTTTTTCAATTTGGGAATACCGGCGTTGCGTATCGGTTAATGTTTTCCATGCATAGGCCACTGGGTGCTCGGACCCATCTGCCTCCATGTGAGCCAGGACCGCCCCGATGCCTGTATCCGAGGCATTCGTTGCAATGACGATTTGCTTAGTAGGGTCAAAACGTGCGAGGCATGGGGCCTGCAGTAATTGGGATTTCAACCTGTGGAAGGCGCGGTCGCATGCCGGCGTCCACTCGAAAGGAACCCCTTTTTTGCATAACTGAGACAAGGGGGCAGTTGCCGTCGCAGCCGGGGGTAAGAATTTTCGGTAATATGAAATCTTCCCCAGAAAGGAACGAACTTGTGTCAGCGTTCTAGGTCGTGGCAGCTTGATGATGGCTTCTATATGTTTCTCTAACGGACGAAAACCCGAACAGGAAATGACGTGGCCCAGGTACTCAATTTCAGGTTGGAAAAAAAACAACATTTTTCTTTCCTACATTTTAGGCCAGCCTCCCGTAAGATATGGAATAAAGATTGCAGGTTGTGAAGGTGTTCCTCCGTCGTACGACCTGTCACCACGATGTCGTCCAAATAGTTAATGAATCCATCCACTTTAAGGACTAATTGTTCCAAAACCGCTGGAAAATAGCAGGGGCACTGGCTATCCCAAACATAAGGCGTTTCAGACGATATAACCCCTGCGGTGTGTTGAGGGTCAGGAACTGCTGAGATGCGGCATCAAGTGGGAGTTGTAGGTATGCTTCAGCGAGGTCTATTTTCGAGAAGAATTTTCCACCCTTCAATTTGGACAGCAACTCCTCCAGCTTTGGAATAGGATATGTCTCGATCTCTGATTGGGTGTTAACTGTTACTTGAAAGTCGCCGCAGAGACAGAGCTGCCCTGACGGCTTCCGAACAACGACGAGGGGAGTAGCCCACTGACTAGAAGGAATAGGCTCAAGAACGCCACTTGCCGTGAGGCGGTCCAGCTCCCTCTTCACTTGATCTCTGAGAGCTAAAGGAACGGCACGGGCACGAAAATACCGAGGCCGCGCATTCCGTTTCAGTGTGATGTGTGCCTCAAAATTCTTTGCGGAACCGAGGCCGGGGGTGAACAGGTCTGCATAATCCTGGCAAAGCCTGTCCAGATCCGAGTACGGAACCTCGTCCGACACCAAATTCACTGAATCGTCGATTGAAAAACCAAATTTCCGAAATGCGTCCAGCCCAAATAAATTCTCAGAGGAATCCCGGTTAACGACTAAGAAGGTGACCTGGCGGGTGACATTCCGGTATGTCGTCGGCAAGCCGACCGCGGACTGGAATGGAATGTTTACCATACGCCATGAGGCGTCGCTGCGTGTCGTGCAAGGGAGGAGCGCCAAGTCTAAAATATGTGGCGTAATTTAGAATGCTCACGGCTGCGCCAGTGTCGACCTGTAATTGAATCGGTTTTTCCGCAATCAGGACTTCAATAAAAAGCCTATTGGTGGTCTCCTGATGATCAATAGCGGCGATCAGATTAACATCCATCGGAAGATCCGAAGGTTGCTGCGGCCGGCGGGACTTTCGACACACAGAAGCTAAATGGCCCTCGGAAGAACATTTGTAGCAAAAGGCCCATCGATCAGGACAGTCATCTCGTTGATGTTTTTTAAAACAATCAGGACATGATGGCAAACGTTTTGGCACCCACGACCGGTTCGAGCGAGGTGGCGGACGGTTCTGCTGAGTGGACCGGCGGCCTGCCCGCACTATCGCTATGTCGGAATCATCACTCGGGTGGGCCTTAGCCGCCGGCTCTGATGTGTTTACATTGACTGCTGCAATGTCGACCCATGATTCTAGTTTCTTGCCTGCTGCACGGGTCACCTCGTAGCTTCGTGCCAAGTCCAAGACTTTATCCAATGAGGGGTCGACGAGCTGAAGGGCCTCGTGTTGGAACTCCCTGTCTGGCGTACCCCTGATTATCATGTCCCGGATCATTTCTTCGGCGTAGGAGTCCTTATTTTTAGAGGTAACAAAGTGACATCGTCGCCCCAAGCCTTGCAATTCCGCTGCCCACTCTCTATGCGTCTGATTCGGCTGTTTCTTGCATTGGTAAAAGGCGACTCGTGATGAAATAACATGGGTATGGCGCTGGTAATATTTAGTGAGCAACGAGCGAATCTCGGCAAAAGTCAGCTCCGAAGGTTTTGATAAGGGGGCCAGTTTGCACAAGAGCCGATAAATCTCAGGTTTAGACCAAGACAAAAACAAAGATTTCATGAGGCCAACGTCAGTAACCTTGAAAGCATGGAAATGTTCCAGCAATCGGGATTCGTAGGCTTCCCAGTCCTCTAACGTTTCTTCAAAAGACGGAAACGGCGGTACTTGCTGCGTGGCCTGCGTCTGCATGAACCCTTGTATAAGTGGCTGGAGGGTGTTGAGTAGCAGCCTGTGGTTCTCGTCCTGCTGCTGGAGAAGTTTCTTGAGGAGATCTTCCAACGTCTCCTGGTGCGTGCTTGTCGCCATTTTATTGTGTTATAACCAGGAATAACACAATAACCTCTTCAGTCTGGTTTATTAAATCACAAATCACTTTTTAACAATTATGTTAGCTAAGCGTCTACCCCGGCTCACACTCAGAAATAATGCATAATTAAAATTTGGTTATACCAATGTCCAAATGTGCATTGTGGGGTGCACGTCCCGTCATTATTCCCAAGTCCAGTGAAGTTCAGTCTCTCCGAGTGAAGTCGCAAGATTTCCGCCGAGCAGCCAGGTAACCTCGAGTGGGCGGCGAGTCATCCACAAGCAGCTGGAACACGGCGTACTGCACTTCCCGATGAGATTGTCGTTTGCGGCGGCGGCCGGGTTTATATAAGGCTTGCTAGTTAATGGAGCCGTCGGCTGGGGTCGCTGTTTTCCAGTGAAAACCAATCGCAATGTTTCCTGGCGTAGCCAATTGCTGTGTGCTGACAAACGCGCGCGCGCGAAGGCGGCCAGCGATGGTAGCCGCGAGCCGCCCGGAGAAGTGCGGCCAGCGATGTATTTCTCGGCCACGTAAGGGAGCGTGCGTGTGAAGACGGCCATCGAAGGAAGCAGCGGGCCGCCCAGAGAAGTACGGCCAGCGATGTATTTGGCGGCCGCGTACTGGAGCGCGTTGTTCGGTGTTTGTTAGAAGTGGTGTATACCACACTTATCCCTAGTGGTGCTCGCTTCTACAACCTTACATTTGTCCTCTAGCCATCCCTGCTTAGCAATTTTGCACTTCCTGTCGATCTCACTTTTGAGACGTTTGTATATCTTTTTGCCTGCTTTATTTACTGCATTTTTATATTTTCTCCTTTCATCAATTAAATTCAATATATCTTCTGTTACCCAAGGATTTCTACTAGCCCTCGTCTTTTTACCTACTTGATCCTCTGCTGCTTTCACTACTTCATCCCTCAGAGCTACCCATTCTTCTTCTACAGTATTTCTTTCCCCCATTCCTGTCAATTGTTCCCTTATGCTCTCCCTGAAACTCTGTACGACCTCTGGTTCTTTCAGTTTGTCCAGGTCCCATCTCCTTAAATTCCCACCTTTTTGCAATTTCTTCAGTTTTAATCTACAGATCATAACCAATAGATTGCGATCAGAGTCCACATCTGCTCCTGGAAATGTCTTACAATTTAAAACCTGGTTCCTAAATCTCTGTCTTATCATTATATAATCTATCTGATACCTTTTAGTATCTCCAGGATTCCTTCATGTATACAACCTTCTTTTATGGTTCTTGAACCAAGTGTTAGCTATGATTAAGTTATGCTCTGTGCAAAATTCTACCAGGCGGCTTCCTCTTTCATTTCTTAGCCCCAATCCATATTCACCTACTACATTTCCTTCTCTCCCTTTTCCTACTCTCGAATTCCAGTCACCCATGACTATTAAATTTTCGTCACCCTTCACTATCTGAATAATTTCTTTTATTTCATCATACATTTCTTCAATTTCTTCGTCATCTGCAGAGCTAGTTGGCATATAAACTTGTACTACTGTAGTAGGCGTGGGCTTAGTATCTATCTTTGCCACAATAATGCGTTCACTATGCTGTTTGTAGTTGCTTACCCGCATTCCTATTTTCCTATTCACTATTAAACCTACTCCTGCATTACCCCTATTTGATTTTGTGTTTATAACCCTGTAGTCACCTGATCAGAAGTCTTGTTCCTCCTGCCACGAACTTCACTGATTCCCACTATATCTAACTTTAACCTATCCATTTCCCTTTTTAAATTTTCTAACCTACCTGCCCGATTAAGGGATCTGACATTCCACACTCCGATCCGTAGAACGCCAGTTTTCTTTCTCCTGATAATGACATCCTCTTGAGTAGTCCCCGCCCGGAGATCCGAATGGGGGACTATTTTACCTCCGGAATAT
The DNA here is from genome assembly GCF_021461395.2 of Schistocerca americana. NCBI lineage: Eukaryota > Metazoa > Arthropoda > Insecta > Orthoptera > Acrididae > Schistocerca > Schistocerca americana. Next base: position 742,452,638 of record NC_060122.1, on the reverse strand, counting down.
TTTACCCAAGAGGACGCCATCATCATTTGACCATACAGTAAAGTTGCAGGCCCTCAGGGAAAATTACGGCCGTAGTTTCCCCTTGCTTTCAGCCGTTCGCAGTACCAGCACAGCAAGGCCGTTTTGGTTAAAAGGCCAGATCAGTCAATCATCCAGACTGTTGCCCTTGCAACTACTGAAAAGGCTGCTGCCCCTCTTCAGGAACCACACGTTTGTCTGGCCTCTCAACAGATACCCCTCCGTTGTGGTTGCACCTACGGTACGGCTATCTGTATCGCTGAGGCACGCAAGCCTCCCCACCAACGGGAAGGTCCATGGTTCATGGGGGGGGGGGGGGGGGGTCCTTAGGTTAGTGAGGTGTAATTAGTTCTAAGTTCTAGGCGACTGATGACCTCAGAAGTTAAGTCGCATGGTGCTCAGAGTCATTTGAACCATTTGAACTTAAATTCTGTTTGAACTGTTTAATCGACAGTGTCCACTGTCAAATATCAAATTAATACACTGCGCCTGGTTGTGTTATTTTATAGGAATTTTATTATTTTAAGTGGGATGTACTAGATCATGTTGAAGAAATCCAAAGCATATTGTTCGAAGAGGACAATATTATTCGAAATTTACCTGGACCGATAGGCGCAGCCAAAGCAGCCTTTGTGACGCTGTAATTGCCTCATAGATGATATTTGTCTATTGTAGTTTTGTATTCCAATCAGCATTTTGAGAGCATCAGAGCTTCTTTTCAGCGTGAGAGAGGGGTAAAATCAATAGATGTTATTGAAATTGAAAGCCTTCATCAGTCTCTTGTTTTTAATTATTTTTAACAAAAGTAACAGATAAAGCCTGGAAGATATGTGTGGAACTGATGGGAATGGCATTGAAAAATTTCACCTCGCAAATGTACATAAAACGTTTTTAAAATTTATTGTGGAGTGCCTTAGATTTTACAGTCGTGCTATTCGTGATGAAAGGAGACAATTAGACAAGCTAACAGCAATTCGGGAAATATTTACTGTGTTTGTACGCAACTACCAGAAATCTTATACCCTTGGAGAAAATGTTACAGTAGACAAGAAGCTGGAAGGATTCTGTGGAAGGTAAAGTTTTCGCCAATATGTACCTATCAAAGCAAACAAGTATGAAGTTAAAATCTATGCTTTTGTGGATTCTTAAGTATTTTACCTGTACAATTTCGAAATATACGTTTGTTGCAGCCAGAAGGATTTACCAACTGAGCAATGAACATTTTGATGTTGTTCTGTGACTTTGTAAGCCTATATATCAGTCAGGTCGAAATGTGAAAGCGGACAACTGGTTTACAAATACTGGAATGATAATAGAGCTATGAAGGGAGAATTTTTCTTTTGTTGGCACGATGAAGAAAAACAAGCGTGAGATTTCTGTAGAGTTTGCTATCAGTAAAAGAAGGTCTGCCCACAGTTCCTTTTTTTGCTTCCACAAGACTGAACTCTAGTTTCCTCCGTACCTAAAAAGGGGAAGTGTGTGATCCTGGCATCACGTTTGCATGAAGATAATTCGATAGATGCTGACACCGTAGATAAATGGAAGCCGTCCATCGTAAATTTTACAGTAGCGTTAAGTGTGGTATTTTCACAGTGGCTAAGCTGAATGCTCTGTACAACGCTGCAAGAAATGTGCGCCGCTGGTCAATGGTTACATTTTTGTAATGATCAGTACTGCTGGAATCTATGCACAAGTGATTTATTGTGGCAACAGTAAGAATTGTATCAGAAGGAAATGGGTCCTGAATCAGCTATGTTATACATTGTTGTTTCCTTCGCTATATTCTGCAGAACTATTCAAGTTTTGTACAAAGAACTCTAGAACTATGGCATATCTATCAAGAACTCTGAAAAAATATACATTTCTGAAGAAAAGTGTGCCAACTTCACAGTAAGTGAAAAGATTTTCTCCTTAAATTGCAATTATCTCACAAACTATTAGCTGCACAAAAAATGTTATTTGGATTTTCGATAGAACTCTTGGAGTTGTTCAGAACTGTGCTCAGAACTCTTGTACTTATTTACATTATGCGGAAATTGACAAATAATGTTTTCGATACGAAAATTGTTTCGAGTATTGTTGTTTTCTTTGCTACATTCTGCAGAACTATTGAAATTTTGATCAAAGAACTCTAGAACTATGGTACATCTAACAAGAACTGTGAAAAAAAAGTATATTTCCCGGAAAAGGGGTGCTAACTTCACACGACTGTTAGAGGACCCGCTGTGGGCTAGGGACAATGCCATTGAGGTTGCTAATTTTTGGTCTGATTATATTTAGTGTTTGTAATTTGTTTATATGTTATTATTACTATATGGTTCTATTTTCCTCACGTTGCATCTACATTTCCTTTGTGTGTATTAATTTTACAAATTTAGACTGCTTTTCTCCTTTTGTACAGTTTTTTATGCAACGCTTTTGACACGAATAAATAAATAAATAAATAAGCACATATAATTATGTATACAGCATTTTGGTGTGCAGAATTATCTTTTTATTTCTCACTGTGCAAGATTCATGTTTTGTTGATAATTTAGGAGAATTAGGACAGATACAACGAGACAAAGAAATAAATGAACATTATAATCAATTTCTAGACTGATTATTTCCACAGTAATGCAACAAATAATAAAATATGTTACATAAAACAGTTGTTACATCTTATATCTATTTTACACATTTAGTACTTTATTGATGATATGCTACGAGTTCATATCACAAACAGTGCCTTAAAGTTACATGAATAAATACGTTACATTAAACAGTTGTTACATCTTATATCTATTTTACACATTTATTACTTTACAGCTGATATGCTACTAGTTCATATCATAAACAGTGTCTTAAAGTTAATTGAATAAATATAAACATTTTTCTATCAGAAAAGATTTTAATTTTGTGTTAAAATCATTTCCCTTACAAGTGTTTCAAGAATTTTGTAGTTTGTTAAACTGGATCAAACTGTGGATATGTCGATCCACAATAATAACTATACATTTATGATGCAAAGGAACAAGCAGGATTTATTTGACACTAGAGCAGAATACATAAAACAAGGCGCAGATCATGGTCAAGTCCAAACGGTATGGATGTACAACAAGCATTGAGCTTCAGTTACGAAAGTCAGATATATGCACTGTCCATGTCAGCAACTATGTTTTATGCTCAGAATAATATCATCGCCACATAGCCCCCCTCCTTCGCCCCACCCCAGCCTCTCCATTAGAGCAGAGCTCAGTGAAAGTGTGTGGAAGTGTTGCATTGGTGATGTTGCCATCAGTGGGTTAACAGTGTTGTTTGTCACATGAAGGGGCAGCGAATTGGAGGAGTGTAAGTGTATGACAGTTGTGTCCACTTTTTTGCTTGAAACTGTTCTCAGATCCACTTTGGAGCCGTATTTGAGGCCCACACTTTTATGCATGTTGCACAAACCCCACGGTCAGATATATAGGTACAGATGTATTCACAGAAATCACAGGCTGCCGCTGCACAGGATTTTTTATTGGCTGCTGTCTCAGCTGTTGCTGGTGGTGGTGTGGTAATGGTTGCTGAGCCTGTTGCTGCTGCTACTGTGAATACTGTTGTGGAACCTGAGCATTAATTGTACTATTCTGCAGACCAGGTAACACGTCAGGCTTTTGCTGTTGTGGATTTGCTGTTGCAGGTCAGTGAAGCATCCATTTCTGATTTTAGAAAACATACCAAATTGTCCATACCTAAGCACGTGCAGTTAAGGAATACCTTAAGTTTCTGGGCTATTATCAACAGGAAATTAAAATTATTTATTAATACAATACCTATATGTTCAGAAAACAACAGCACCAGAAAGATAATACTTTTATGTACTTTTCAAAAATACAAAAAATGGGAAATGCGCTCTCTACCATTTGCCTGCACCTAAGAATACGCGTTTGTGCACAGAGTATACATTTAGTCAGTGTCACAAATGAACACAACATCACCCTCAAATGAAGAGCATTGTTCGTGCCATCATCTCTCACACTTAAAGCATTGGATCCAGCCCTCTAGAAATGGCTCCTCATACCACTTGTCACATCCTCGACAGAAAATAGCTGACCTGTCTGCTGTCTCTTCAGGTGCAGTAGGCCAATTGCAGCTGGAGTGGGATGACTCTTTAGAATCAATGTTCTTTATGGAACAAGACGCCTCCCCTGAATTAAGTCTATAAGACGGTACATGCTTTCTGTTGATATTTCTCTACAAAATATAATTTTTACACGGAGAGGACGTCGTGACCTCTGATCATTTAGCTCGTTGTATCCTCTTTATTGTTTGTTTAGTTTTTGGTAAAGGCAAGATTTTTGCTGGAGAAACTGCTGTTTCTGCTGTGTTCTCACTTCCCACAAATGGAGTTGCCTACGTGGGTCACCATTGGAGGTGCTGTTCAAACCTGCCTCTTGGGGTGGAAGTTCTTTGTTTCTCCAGAATTTTGGATTACATGTTTCTGGGGTCGATCATTTACATTGGGTTTAGAAGGATGTATACCTGTTGGATGGAAGGAATGCTTCACCTTCTGCAGAGTGGTAACTTGTTTGCAGGCATTACAAAATACCAGGTATATGTCACTCGGTGTAACTGCAGTCTCTTAGTGGTTATGCATCCAGTTGTCAGCTTCAGCAGGTAGAGTGTGCATTTCCCATTTTTTGTATTTTTGAAAAGTTCATAAAAGTATAATCAGCAGTTTCCAGTAATCCACTGAATCAATGGTCTGGAGGTTGTAGTTTATGACTGGCATGTAGTGATGGGGATATTGAAGTTATATGATGATCTCGCCAATAGAGAACAGCTTGAATACTGCAACGTGGAATGCGATTGTAGAGTATCAAGCGGAATGGGTCATCTTTAGTTGATTTGGCATAGTCACTGAAGTGCTGAAGCCAGTGGACAAAGAGATCAGAGTTTATGAAACCACTGTGTGAGATCATGGGGAAAGTTGCTTTGTATGCATCTTCGAAGAGCTCAGGGTTGATCCTCTTTCATGGGAAGATTATGGCTAGTGGTACGAATAAACTCACACGATTCATTGCACAGACAACAGTGACTATTTGGATTCTTTCTGCTGACACAAGTGTCTCAACCAAACGTTTTCCTTAGGACTTATGACCTTTGGGATCTTGTTAGAAACAGAAGTTATTTCTGTCTCATCCATGCTAAGATGCAATGAGCAAGTAATTTGTTGTCCTTTACTAGCTGCTTCAAATTTTAAAAAAATCTCTGTTTGGGAATTACTGAAACCAATACTCCTACCTATTCTTGATTTCTCTGGAGTTCGAAATATAAGATGGTGCCTTATCCGGAAGTCTTGAACCCAGGGCTGCCCAGCTGCCTTTGTGTTCTTATTGAAGAGGTGATCCAATTTTAGTCTCTGCATAACCCAGTTGCACAGGTTGCTTCTTGCTGATACCGTGGAGCCTAGCATCAAGATCCCTGACATGGTTTGCTAATTCTTTTTCTACATAATCTCAGAAAAATCCTTTTTAAGCATCCAAGAGGCGTTAGTACAGAGCTCAAAAGCAAAACACAACCTATAATCGGGCTAGTTTGAGCATAGCGTATTCGTATTTGTATACTGGATGTTTAACAACTAAACGCCAAAATCCACGCTCTCTACATACAGCTTTTTTTTATTTCTTCATTGAGTTTCGATCTCCCCCCCCCCCCCCCCCCCTGTGTTGCTGCCTTTGTAACAGTTGAGGTAACTGCCATGGTGACATCATAGACGGATCGTGTCACACAACACACTTGTCACCGGCGGAGGTTCGAGTCCTTCCTCGGGTATGGGTGTGTATGTTTGTCCTTAGGATAATTTAGGTTAATTAGTGTGTAAGCTTAGGGACTGATGAGCTTAGCAGTTAAGTCCCATAAGATTTCACCCACATTTGAACATTTTTGACCACTTGTCACATTAAACCAAAAGAAAATTTTTATCTACAATGTGCAGTTGAGCAAGCATGTCACATTGTCATTAGAAACCACTGCAATCTTTATTGGAAGTGGCAGCTGGTTAAGCCAAACATGTCGCGATTTTATATTGCCACTTGGTTTCTGTAATGAGAGCAAAAGCAAATAATACCAAAACTGACAAGGTGGTTTATCACCTAGAACTTTACTGTACAGTACTTAATGGATTCATTGATCTGGAGATTTATGCATTCTCTGCGAAACACCTTCTTTAAGATATTGGTATTTACATTGTTGCGGTGTGTTGTGGATAATGTCTGACACGAAAAGTAAAGTTTGCACGTTCTTCGTGCTAACGGTAAGAACGAATTGGGTTTCATCAATGCACAAACAGTAAGCAGTTCCAACATTCTAAACGAGAAGTTTAGAAATTTGTGTTAAGGTCTTATGGGACCAAAGTCCTGAGGTCATCAGTCTCTAAGCCTACACACTACTTAATCTAACTTAAACAAACTTACACCATGGACAACACACATACCCAGAGGGAGGACTCGAACGTCCGACGGGGGGAGCCGCACAGACCGTGGCAAGGTGCCTTGGACTGCACGGCTATCCAACCAAGAGAGCTAGCTGCTGTTCACATATGGAGGCATCTTGACTTTGTTGCACGGCATGCATGACGCACTGTAAGAGAAGGGCGAAATGATCATAAAAAGGTGCGAAACCCGGTAGTCCAGATATAACTCTGTCATTCAGAGTTAGCTGGGTGTGGGATCACAATGCGCACTGTCCAGATCTAAGTTTTTATGCCGGTAGAACATTGTCTGTTGTCGCACATTTGATGGTCTGCTCGGTGTTCATCTTCTCCACTGGGTGAATACTTATGTCGATTCACATTAAGAACTAGGCACATTTGATGCAAATGAACAAGCAAGATGCAACAAGTGTCTGGTGCAGTTGTTAGATCGGTTACTGCTGCTGCAATGGCAGGTTATCAAGATTTAAAAGAGTTTGAACGTGGTGTTATAGTCGGCGCATGAGCGGTGGGGGAGAGGATCTCCGAGGTAGCGACGCACTGGGGATTTTCCCGTACGACCATTTCACGAGCGTACCGTGAATATCAGGAATCTGATAAAACATCAAATCTCCGACATCACTGCGGCCGGAACAGGATTATGCAAGAACGCGACCAACGACGACTGAAGAGAATCGTTCAACGTGACAGAAGTGCAACCTTTCCGCAAACTGCAGCAGATTTCAATGCTGGGCCGTCAACAACTGCCAGTGTGCAAACCATTTAACGAAACATCGTCGATATGGGTTTTCGAAGACGAAGGCTCATTCGTGTGCCTTTGATGACTGCACGACACAAAGCTTTACCCTTCTCTTGGGCCCGTCATTACTGACATTGGACTGTTGGTAAGTGGAAACATATTGCCTGGCCGGAAGAGTCACATTTCAAATTATACCGAGCCGATGGACGTGTATGGGTACGGAGACAACCTCATGAATCCATGGACCCTGCATATCAGCAGGGGACTGTTCAAGCTGATGGAGGCTCTGTAATGGTGTGGGGCGCATGCAGTTGGAGTGATATGGGACCCTTGATACATCTAGATACAACTATGACAAACATGTACGCAAGCATCCTGTCTGATTACCTGCATCCATTCATGTCTATCGTGCATTCCAACGGCCTTGGGCAGTTCCAGCAGGACAATGCGACACCCCACACGTCCAAAATTGCTACAGAGTGGCACTTCCGCTGGCCACCAAACTCCCCAGACATACACATTATTGAGCATATCTGGGATGGCTTGCAACGTGCTCTTCAGAAGAGATCTTCACCCTCTCGTAATATTACGGATTTATGAACAGCCTTGCAGGATTCATGGTGTCATTTCCCTGCAGCACTACTTCAGACATTAGTCGTGTCCATGCCACGTCGTATTGCGGCACTTCTGCGTGCTCTCGGGGGCCCTACATGATATTAGGCAACTGTTTCAGTTTCTTTGGCTCTTCAGTGTAAAATACTCGTATATAAAATAAAGCAAAGTTCATGATCATGCCGAACAGCATGGTAGTAGATCAAGCACTGATCTTCAGTCGCAAACGTCAGAGATAAGAGCCGTCTCTGTCAGCGGCTACGTTTTACGCTTAGGATAATGTCGTCACCACAAAACCATTGAGGTATGAGCTTCGTATCATTTTTAATTTTCATCTTTGCCAGATGTAGCTGTATTTTTTCCTGGTATTGTGAACATGTACATGACTGCGATTCATAATGCCGATTTGGTGGCCCATAAGAAACAACATAAAGAATCTATATACACACTCGTATTTGTGCTGCACATCCACTACACAACATGCTTGTCCTTTGTATACGTCTTACTGCCTCTTTCTGTAACAGCTATATACTTTTCAGTGCCCATCAGCTGCACAGTCTCATAGTGTAATCCCATACATAGTTAATAAGGGGGTAAACAGTTGTATAGTACACTTTATCTTTGCAAGCTGGCTAAGGAAATATAAGCCACTGACTTCCACTGCTGAGTTCCGCAAAGAAAGTTAACGTTGTTTGTTTTTTCACTGCAGGACTTAGGCAATGTACATAACCAGAAATTTACACCTGCCGGTTTCTGTTGACAGTAAATTACATACTTTATTTACGTATGTTTGGTGAGAGCTGCCTGCTTTAAATTGTCAATAATTGACATTTTATGATGTTCACCCTGAGGCCCCGACCACTGAATTATTCAGTTAATTCTGTTACGCTACTAATAACAAAAGATTCTAGTTCTTTACACTCTCCACCATAGAATAATATTTAGGTATTATTAGGCCAACAGATAGCGTAGCGCCATCTGTGTCTACCCTTTAATAGGGAATGTTCAGGGCCAGAAGGTTGAGTGTGGTTCAGACGCGTGAAGCAAGCTGGCAACCATGCCACGGAGTCGCACTCGTGGTTCCTACAACCAACTGAGCGAGTCAGAAAGGGGTCAAATTGTGGTCTTCCGAGTGGCAGGATGGTCCTTTCGAAGAATTGGCACAGAAATTGGACGTGCTGCTGGTATCAGTGGTCACGTGAACGATTTCACACCCGTAGACGAGGTTCTGAATGTCCACGCAGCACAGACGCCTGCCAGGATCATCATATTGTAAGGGCAGCAGTGGCAAATCGTACAGCAACCACGGCGCAAACAAGAGGACTTGTGAGCCCAGACGTGTCAACACGAACTGGGACTACGGGTAGGCACACCTTAGCCCGTCTTCCACCTTCACAGCAGCATCGACTTGCACGGCTCGACAGGCGCAGTCTGAGTATCACTTGGAATACAGAATGGCGCCCTTTACCCTCCAGCAATGAAAGCAGATTTTGCCTGCATGCAAGTGATGGTCGTTTGCACGTACGATGTAGATCTGGTGAGCGCTGTCTCGTTGAGTGCTCTCTTCCAAGACACACTGGCCTCACCCCAGCCTTACGGTCTGGGGTGCGACAAGCTACAACTCTCATTTTCTTTCGGCGTTTCTGGAGGGAACGCTAACCATCACTCGGTACGTGCAGAATGTCGTCAGACCCAGTCTTTTACCGTTCTTGTAACAGGAAGGTGATGTGTTGTTCCGATAGGATAATGCTCGTCCACACATTGCCAGTGAAGCTCAACGTACTCTACAGAACATACAGCAACTTCCCTGGCCAGAACGATCTCTGGGACTGTCTCCAATCGAGCACATGCGGGGTTTGATGCGAAGAGAAGTCACTCGTGCGACTAGTCAATCTACAACTCTCACAGAACTAAGTGCACAGGTCGAGCAGGCATAGAGTAATTTATCCCAGGACAGTATTTACTATCTGCACGATCGACTGGATGCCAGAGTCAGTGCCTGTATTGCCGCCCGTGGAGGTTACACCACATACTAATATGGGTGTTTCAGCATGGGTCGATACCTGTTACCTCAGAACCACTTGTGCTATTGATCTGTAAATGCAATGATTTCATGTACTCCATATGCGCTGTTGCAACAATTAATCTCGAATGAATTGGAAATCTCTACGAGGGTGTACTAATTTTTGTCCAGCAGTGTATATACGAGAATGGGAGCAAGGATTAAGCCCTGAGGTGCACTTTGTGTTATTGTTTCATTGGTGGACTGGAAGATTATTATCTTATAATAATATATTTTGTACGTCAGTTTAGTGCATTGCTCATGATTAAATAGATACGTGGCTAGAAAATTCATGGTCGGATCCCCGTTACAGTATGGCTCTAGCTTTTTTAGGAGTAAACTATGCTTTACTGAGTCGACAGCGTCTGTCATATCCAAAAATAGACATAGCATCTGCATCCTCTGATCCAGCAGGCAGTGTACGTCATGGACGAACTGCATAACTGCTACGGTTGAGCTTGGCTTTTTTCTAAAGCCATGCTGGCAGTCTATAAGCAGTTTGTGTTTTGTAAAAAAGTTACTAAGTTGCTAGAGGATAATGATTTCGACTATCTTACTGAAGGCGGGAATTAATGATACTGGACTACAGTGGAAGACATATTCCTTGTTTTCCTTTTTACGCGCTGGTTTCACAACATTCAGATTTAGAATAGTCGCATACATTTTGTGTCTCGTGCTACAATTAATCAGGTAAGTAATGAGCTCCTCTTACAGGCCCTGAAGGCCCCAGGAATGTCGACCGGCCGCCATGTCATCGTCTGCCATTCGGTATCATGTGACTGCCGTGTGGAGGGGCATGTGGTCAGCACACCTCTCTCTCGTCGTGTTGCCGACTTACCAGACCCTGGATCTGCTTCATCTACAGAGGCTGACAATCAGGTATGTGAGATTTTGAATTTCTTTCTAAGAACACCTTAGTAATTGCGCTGGACATACTATGCCATACTTTATTTTTCTCTTTAGAATGCGTGTTATCATGTATACTTGCTGCTCATTCACTTCCATAAATTCAAAATCGACGCATACTGTGTTAAGAAAACTGTATGATGTGTTCATATAAAGAACATTTTTAAAGCTGCCTCTCTTTTTCTTTTGTTTCAGTGCAGCTGGACACCCAGCGACCGGTTGAACTGAGCCTGGCGGAGAAGAATATTGATTTTGCGAGTGTGCAAAATGGTGTAACTCTAAATATTGGAACATACGTTTTTCGTTGAGGTTACACGCATTTAAAACTAGTAGTTATGCTTCCATACGCTATTATCCCCATTCTATGCGAATAAATATTATTTTTATCAAGACTGTAAAATTTACATTATATTTCCCTACGTGTTCAACCTTACAAGTTGCCATTAAGTCTGGACAGCTGTTTGTCAGATGAACGATTTTCGTCCGTTGTAATGGGTCGCTGCAGTGGTAAGCGGCTACCACGTCAGCTTTCCAGTTACTGACGCCTTCGGGGAAAGCGGTGGATCTCGTCCTGCCTTAAGGGTCAGCAATGCTTGGCTGGTAGCATATGTTGTCGCGGGTAGGGGCTTCTCGCACGCAGACCGTGCGAACAATCTGCTATTCTGCTTTTCTACCGTAAAGCACTAAAAGAAAGAACACAGATAGTGTTCGGTCATATGCTTCCCAACAATCCGCTACCAGATTCCCCTATTTTTTCCACTAAAACACATTTAAAATAAATCTAGTTTCAGCTCTGTGAGACTGCAGACGTGTGTGCAAGTTGCGCTTGCGTCAGTTCAAATGGTTCAAATGGCTCTGAGCACTATGGGACTCAACTGCTGAGGTCATTAGTCCCCTAGAACTTAGAACTAGTTAAACCTAATTAACCTAAGGACATCACAAACATCCATGCCCGAGGCAGGATTCGAACCTGCGACCATAGCGGTCTTGCGGTTCCAGACTGCAGCGCATTTAACCGCACGGCCACTTCGGCCGGCGCGCTTGCGTCAGTGTGTGTGGTGCGTGTGTGTATGTGTGTCTACTGATGACAAAGGCCTTAATGGCCGAAAGCTGTGATTGTGTGAATCTTTTTATTGTGCCTATCACGACTCAGCATCTCCGCTATATGGTGAGTAGCAACTTTCCTTCTCTCGTATTGTTACATTCCATCCTGGATTTTCCATTGTTTGGATATAAATTCAGTAAATGATATGGAGACAATATGGTTCTCCTGGTGAAATAATGGACTCTACTGCTTATTGTGAAATTATTAGGTAATTATTAAGCCAGCAAAATTACACTCATCTCAACTTACATCTGTTCCGTACAAGCTGCCATCGAGAAACGACAAAATGGGAGTACAAAGCATGGTATGGCACCTGTGTGTCGTAGGGGAACAGGCAGCTCACCAGATCTCCCCTTCACACGTGTACGTCGATCACTCGAATGCAGACAGAACCTCCGCTCGCATCTGATGACAATATAGCGCTACACCATAGACGTGTACAGGATGTTACAAAAAGGTACGGCCAAACTTTCAGGAAACATTCCTCACACACAAATAAAGAAAAGATGTTATATGGACATGCGTCCGGAAACGCTTAATTTCCATGTTAGAGCTCATTTTAGTTTCGTCAGTATGTACTGTACTTCCTCGATTCACCGCAAGTTGGCCCAATTGAAGGAAGGTAATGTTGACTTCGGTGCTTGTGTTGACATGCGACTCATTGCTCTACAGTACTAGCATCAAGCACATCAGTACGTAGCATCAACAGGTTAGAGATCATCACGAACGTGGTTTTGCAGTCAGTGCAATGTTTACAAATGCGGAGTTGGCAGATGCCCATTTGATGTATGGATTAGCACGGGGCAATAGCCGTGGCGCGGTACGTTTGTATCGAGACAGATTTCCAGAACGAAGGTGTCCCGACAGGAAGACGTTCGAAGCAACTGATCGGCGTCTTAGGGAGCACGGAACATTCCAGCCTATGACTCGCGACTGGGGAAGACCTAGAACGATGAGGACACCTGCAATGGACGAGGCAATTCTTCGTGCAGTTGACGATAACCCTAATGTCAGCGTCAGAGAAGTTGCTGCTGTACAAGGTAACGTTGACCACGTCACTGTATGGAGAGTGCTACGGGAGAACCAGTTGTTTCCGTACCATGTACAGCGTGTGCAGGCACTATCAGCAGCTGATTGGCCTCCACGGGTACACTTCTGCGAGTGGTTCATCCAACAATGTGTCAATCATCGTTTCAGTGCAAATGTTCTCTTCACGGATGAGGCTTCATTCCAACGTGATCAAATTGTAAATTTTCACAATCAACATGTGTGGGCTGACGAGAATCCGCACGCAATTGTGCAATCACGTCATCAACACAGATTTTCTGTGAACGTTTAGGCAGGCATTGTTGGTGATGTCTTGATTGGGCCCCATGTTCTTCCGCCTACGCTCAATGGAGCACGTTATCATGATTTCATACGGGATACTCTACCTGTGCTGCTACGACATGTGCCTTTACAAGTACGACACAACATGTGGTTCATGCACGATGGAGCTCCTGCACATTTCAGTCGAAGTGTTCGTACGCTTCTCAAAAACAGATTCGGTGACCGATGGATTGGTAGAGGCGGACCAATTCCATGGCCTCCACGCTCTCCTGACCTCAACCCTCTTGACTTTCATTTATGGGGGCATTTGAAAGCTCTTGTCTACGCAACCCCGGTACCAAATGTAGAGACTCTTCGTGCTCGTATTATGGACGGCTGTGATACAATACGCCATTCTCCAGGGCTGCATCAGCGCATCAGCGATTCCATGCGACGGAGGGTGGATGCATGTATCCTCGCTAACGGAGGACATTTTGAACATTTCCTGTAACAAAGTGTTTGAAGTCACGCTGGTACGTTCTGTATCTGTGTGTTTCCATTCCATGATTAATGTGATTTGAAGAGAAGTAATAAAATGAGCTCTAACATGGAAAGTAAGCGTTTCCGGACACATGTCCACATAACATATTTTCTTTCTTTGTGTGTGAGGAATGTTTCCTGAAAGTTTGGCCGTACCTTTTTGTAACACCCTGTACATCGATCACTCCAATACAGGCAGAACCTAAGCCCGTATCTGACGACAATAGACCGCCTTTCCACTCTCTAGCCGAATGCTTCATGACGCCAGAGTAGTCATACTTGGTGGTGTCGTTGTGTCAGCGGTAGCCTAGCCACAGGCACACGTGATCTTAATCATGCTGTAAGTTGACGGTTGGCAATGGTCCCTGTGAAACTTGTAATATTTCTGGCTTAGTCAGCCATCATATTAGGTTCCAAGAAGCTGTTCCCAGAGCAGTGGCGATGCAAGAAGTATATAGATGACGAAATGTGGTGTGAGGTACCTGTGACAGATGTCAGATTCGGTACCATTCCCGTGAGAAAGACCGCCTTCATAATGCTGCTGCTCTGTGATTGGCTGCTGTGTTCGGAGCAAGGGCACCAAAACGTTAAAGTTTAGTTATTATTATTAGTTAAACTACTCATTGGAATGACTTCATTTTGTAATATAAATAACTCTCAACAGCTGACTATCAGTCATTTGAGAATTATTAAAAACAATTTAAATCAAAAACAAAAGACTGACGAAATTGCAGACGAAGCACTTCGGAAGCGTTCGGGTCACGCCTTTTCTGGTATGGCGCGCGAAGTGTTTCGGGCTGTTCGTCACTCTGGATTAGGCAGTCGAGAAGAACAGATATGTTGTCTGTCGCAGGATGTGTTTCCCAGTACTCAGTTTAACAATATTCACTCCGGTAGTCATGAGGCACAGACACGTGCCGCAAATAGTGTAAAAATACATTTTCGTAAACATTGTGTTTGATCATGTACTTTGCTGTATCAGAAGGTGTTGTATTAAGATCGTGTAGTCTTCACGTGTGGCTATATTAAAATACGCGAGTGGCATCCCAAAGAAGTGATACATTATTTCAGAACAGAATCTCGCTAAAAGTCAGTTTCAGCCTCAAGATACAGAGCCTACGACCTGCGTGCTGTTTTCTGCGCTGGGGACATCAACTTGAAGACAGCAGGTTAGTGAACTATAACAGAACCTTCGTATTCCACACAGTGCAGTGGAAACAACTAGGCGCCTTACGTGTACTGCGTGCACAGAACAAATGTGCTCCTTGACACGTCATCTGCAGTAATGCATAGGAGGTAAAGGAGGATGATCGTTATTAACACCAACAATCAATTCATCCTTCCTTTCTTGCCGCAAACTGCAGGTGCAACATGTGCCCGGATTTCGTCCCTAGATGACAGTGACGTTCGGTTCACCTCCGCTGCTCGCATAGTGCATCCATCTTGACGTGCGCCTGTTCTACGTGGACGTCCAGAAGCAGGTGTACAGGTGTTGGAATGTTGCATAGATCACTGATGAAATCTGCACACGCCACCGATACACTGCGCCGAACCTGTGCAGCAATCAGTCGATACATTCATCGTCCTTCCTGCAGGACCACAGTGTAACCCGTTCAAATGGCTCAAGCTGTTCAACAGGAGTGCATACTCGTCGGTGAGGCATGGTTGTATCCTAGAACGAATGTCGCAGATACTGTTCACGTCTAAACTCAGGACAGTTAAACGGTCTACAGAGTCAAAACAGATGGTGCACAGACAGGCCTACTGAGGGCCATTTGGTCGCCGACGACCATTACATATAAATCACTAACACTACGAACCTTCAGTATACACACAGTATACACACGTGCCACTGAACATTGTCTTATAGGGGGTTGCATTTTTTTTCGGCAGTGTAATTTAACGACTTCACTGAAACATCGACAAGTCCGTCTCGTTCACTGAACACCACCGTCCAGATAGCCAGAGCTCAAAAGCTACCTTGACGTCACTGTCTATTGAGCGTTTGCCTCGCTAAATGGCAACACACTCCCAGAAAACCGGAATGGTTCAACCCGAAATCCAAGCCTGCACGCGGGAATGCATTTCCAGAACCTCTCAGTTTTCGCTACTGCTGATCACGACAAATGACTTCAGAGATTCACCACGAAAACGCAAACTCCGCCCCATAGCGCACACGACTTCTACATCCGATGGGAGCTGACAGCAGGCTACTCGATTTCGCGTTCTGCATGAGATGACTTGACCTTTAGGCCTTCTAACTAATCAGAATCAGAGTGAGAGTGTGGCCATCTTCGTTAGTTATTTGCTGCTCCCGCTAACAGCGTTTCTGTAGTGCCGGCCGGTGTGGCTGAGCGGTTCTAGGAGCTTCAGTCTGGAACCGCGCGACCACTGCGGTCGCAGGTTCTAATCCTGCCTCGGGCATGGATGTCCTTAGGTTAGTTAGGTTTAAATAGCTCTAAGTTCTAGGGGACTGATGACCTCAGATGTGAAGTCCCATAGTGCTCAGAGCCATCTGAACCATTTGAACCGTATCTGTGCGGTGGCATTTTTTGTCGGAACTTTTGAAAGATTCTCTGGAACGGCTGTTGGAAAAAGCGCCGACTGTCATGAAATCATTCGACCTTGATACGACGTCGTATGCGCAGACCACTAACCATTTAAAGGGTTTAGAGAGAGATCGCCCCATTACTCCTGGCTGAACAAAGCCCCGTTCGCCAAGATACAGCAAGTTGGCGCTGGAGCAAACACAATAGAGACAGGACCAGCATACAGACGCCATCAGAAAAAGATATTTTACGGTACTGGGCTGCAACTGTTTTTCGAATTTTAGAACTGTGACAGACTGCATCGAAACAGAGCAGTCAAAGAGAAGATTGCTACAGAGGTGTTTGTGCGTTCCGCAGGAAAAAGCGTACTTGTGACACAAAATGAAGCATGTGCCTCATTTATGGATTCACAAAATATCTTCAGTTAATGGTGCTTGCCTTCAAAGTAAGTACGATCCATTTGAGTCCACATGGACCTCTATATTAATTGAACTCTTCAAAAGATTTCGGCAGGTATTTTTTACGAGATGACACAGGAGGCCCCCCCTCCCCGCTTTTGCCTTCCAGCGGACTGCAAGAACATCTCTGTACTAAATTATTCTTCTCGCCCCCGTGCAGAACAATCTCAGTTAATATTTGCCACAGCGTAAGGGTGCAGTTAAAGTTCGAAAAATAGTTGCGCACTGATAATAAATAACAACAAATAAACAATTAATTTCCTTGTGAAGCGAGCTGTCACATTTACTTTGTGTCGACGTAGTAATACGTAGGGTGCCTGCGGAACATATTGTGGACTGGGGACGTCCACTTTGATGAAAATCTGGCTGTCGCTGAAGAGACTAACAGAGGTGTCCTGATAGGACGGATGCGTGCGTTCTAGGGCAGCACACACACACTGAAAGTAACACAGAGTAGTGAATAGTAAAATATATTACAAAATTTTGGTAACGCTGCTTGCAGGAATTGTAGACTGCAGGTTTAGCCTACCTGTCCTGCGTTGACTACAGTTACATGAACACAAACTAAATAATGTTCTTTGAACTGAAATCAGAAGAAAAACCATCTTCTGTCTTGATGTACTATTCGAAGAACTGTGCCAGACTAACAGCACTCGGTTAAATCTCTAGGCAGGCGGTCTTTGTCCATACACGATAGTTCTATTTGTCTCTACTAAAGATTAATTCCGATCCCGAAGAAAGCAGGTGTTGACAGGCGTGAAAATTACCGAACCATCTGTTTAATAAGTCATGGCTGCAAAATACTAACACGAATTCTTTACAGACGAATGGAAAAACTGGTAGAAGCCGACCTTAGGAAAGATCAGTTTGGATTCCGTGGAAATGTTGGAACACGCTAGGCAATACTGGCACTATGACTTATCTTAGAAGATAGGTTAAGGAAAGGCAAACCTAAGTTTCTAGCATTTGTAGACTTAGAAACAGCTATTGACAGTGTTGAATGGAAAACTCTCTTTCAAATTCTGAAGGTGGCAGGTTTAAAATACAGGGAGCGAAAGGCTATTTACAATTTGTACAGAAACCAGATGGCAGTTATAAGAGTGGAGGGGCATGAAAGAGAAGCAGTGGTTGGGAAGGGAGTGAGACAGGGTTGTAGCCTATCCCCAATGTTATTGAATCTGTATACTGGGCAAGCAGTGAAGGAAACAAAACAAAAAATTAGAGTAGGAATTAAAATCCATGGAGAAGAAATAAAAAGTTTGAGTTTTGCCGATGACGTTGTAATTCTGGCAGAGACAGCAATGGACCTGGAAGAGCAGTTGGACAGTGTCTTGAAAGGGGGATATAAGATGAACGTCAACAAAAGCAAAACGAGGATAATGGAATGTAGTCGAATTAAATCAGGTGGTGCTGAGGGAATTAGATTGGGAAATGAGACACTTAAAGTAGTAAAGGAGTTTTGCTATTTGGGGAGCAAAATAACTGATGATGGTCGTAGTAGAGAGGATATAAAATGTAGACTGGCAATGGCAAGGAAAGCGTTTCTGAAGAAGAGAAATTTGTTAACATCGAGTATAGATTTAAGTGTCAGGAAGTCGTTTCTGAAAGTATTTGTTTGGAGTAGAGCCATGTATGCAAGTGAAACATGGACAATAAACAGATTAGGCAAGAAGAGAATAGAAGCTTTCGGAATGTGGTGCTACAGAAGAATGCTGAAGATTAGATGGATAGATTACGTAACTAACGAGGAGGCACTGAATAGAATTGGGGAGAAGACCAATTTGTGGCACAACTCGATTAGAAGAAGGGATCAGTTGGTAAGACGTGTTCAGAGGCAACAAGGGATCACCAATTTGGTATTGGAGGGTAGCGTTGAGGGTAAAAACAGAAAAATCGTAGAGGGAGACCAAGAGATGGATATACTAAGCAGATTCAGAAGGATGCAGGTTGCAGTAGGTACCTGGAGATGAAGTTTGCACAGGATAGAGTAGCATGGAGAGCTGCATCAAACCAGTCTCTGTACTGAAGACCACAACAACAAAGACTAACCGCTGTCTATCTATTGGCCACCATTTCTTTCTCACTCGTCGACTTAAAGACATGAAGACACGACAGACCTTCCACAGGAACTCCCTAGCCAAGACACGGACTGACTCACATCTTTCAACTGACAATTTCTGGTCGTGCACGATTACTTAAGCTCGCGTCTCTCGGCGGCGCTGCTGCTCCAGAGGACGTGATGCTCGCGGGCAGCGTGATTGGTTTGCGTACAACGATGTCCCTACTGTGGATGGACGTCCACGGTATTTCCGATACCAATTGTCGCAAACTCTTATTGTGTGGTATCTCAGTACACCACAGATAAAGTGAAATACGAGTCTTTTGATGAATGTTGTTGAGTCACAAGGCATCGTTTCGGCAACTGTACATTCTGCTCACAGCTTGATACATTTGCATTTCTGGGCCTCGAAGCAAGTAGTGAGTGGCGCAGTGACGTGCATAATCGGCTCGCATTCGGAAGTAGCCGGGTTCAAAACCCAGTACGGCCATATAGATTTAGGTTCTACCATGGTTTCCTAATTCGCTTAAGGCGAATGCCGCGATGGTTCCTTTAGGAAAGACGCGTTAAGGGCCCTTTATACGCTCAGATATCTACACCGACTTGTCTGTGCAGACAGTGTTTGTGCAGACAAATCGTTGCAAGTGAATGGATCGCTGACTGAAAAATTTGCTAGTGTTCGGCCTAAGAGATGATTGGAGGCGATTGAATTTACGCAGACCAGTCGTGAAGATCAGATCAAGTGCTTTAGTACTTCATGCATGGCACGACAAATTTCCGGAGTGATATGGCTCTATGCGAAAGTGAAAAAACAGTAGAAAATTACAGGACAGCATTCTTTCTGCCAGTTGCCAAGTCCTTCAATGTTAGTATAATTCTTCCATAATTCTTGTCTATTTGCCCGTTACAGTGTCATTTCTCCTTGTATACGGTGAAGTACGCTCATGCTCATAAATGTAAGGGTAATGCTGATACATGGTGAAACAACGCTCTGGTGGGCGGTTTGCGGGTTTAAATCGCCTCGGGGTATGATCGTGCGGTACATTTGACCTGCGGTCGTCACACGGTGGAGCTGGCAGAAGTCCACATACGAAATGGTTCAAATGGCTCTGAGCAATATGGGCTTAACATCTTAGGTCATCAGTCCCCTAGAACTTAGAACTACTTAAACCTAAGGACATCACACACATCCACGCCCGAGGCAGGATTCGAACCTGCGACCGTAGCAGCCCCGCGGTTCCGGAGTCCACATACGCAGAGGTGTGTTAGTGCATGTCAGAGTACGGTGCAGCGAGTAAGTGTGTAGACGTTTTCAGACGTACTAATGGTACTGTGTATTGAAAATGGCTCAAAGAACACATATACACTGCTGGCCACCGTAAATGCAACACCAAGAAAGACAAGAGGTAGCACAACAAAATTTATTTTGTAGATAACATGTTGACCAAGTATCAAATGATTACGTTTACAGACGTCTGTGACATGTGGTTCCTGCCAGAATCAGTAGCCAGAGTAGCCGCCATTGTTGGAGATCACCGCTGCCACACGTCTCGGCATTGAGTCAAAGAGACGTTGGATGTGTTCCTGGGGTACAGCAGCCCAAGCAGCTTCCACACGTTGCCAAAGATCATCTGGTGTGGCAGCTGGGGATGCAATCTGGGTCACTCGTTGAGCAACCATTGACCACATGTTTTCTATCGGCGAAAGATCCGGAGAGCGAGCCGGCCAGGGAAGCAATTCAATCTGGTTATTGACGAAGAACCTTTGGACAATGCGTGTCACGTGTGGGCGCGCATTATCCTATTGAAATATGGCTGTGGCCGAGCCCTGAAGGGTAAGGAGGGACAACTGGCTCCAGCGCCGGCTATTTAAAGTACCGGCAATGCGTACTAGAGGCGTGCGAGAGTAATATCCAATACCGCCCCATACCATAATACCCGGTGCAAGACCAGCGTGGCGGTGCATAATGCAGCTGTCCAGCATCCTCTCTCCACGGTGTCTCCACACTCGAATCCAACCATCGTGGTGCTGCAGACAGAAGCGTGCCTCGTCAGTAAAGACAACGTCATTCCAGTCTGCCGTCGACATCCGTCTGTCATCACACCATTGGCGACGGAGACGTCTGTGGTTCTGCGTCAATGGTAGACGAAGTAATGGACGTCTTGCGGACAGACCACTCTGGTGTAAACGGCGTCGAATGGTACGCGCAGACACTGGATGATGCGTTACAGACGCAATGTGCTGTGCTATGGTTCGGGATGTCACTGAGCGATCCGTCACTGCCATGCGCACAATTTGCCTATCAGCACGTGCAGTGGTGCACCGAGGTGAATGCGATCGACCACGTCGGTCCGTCGTACCCTCCTGCATCCAACGGTCACATATCCGCATTACAGTTGTTTGGTTTCGTCCAACACGACTAGCGATTTCTCTGTATGATAATCCACAATCTCGGTAAGCCACTATCCTTCCTCTGTCGAACTCGGATACTTGATCAAAAGATGTTCGCTGTTGTCTACGAGGCATAACTGATCGTCTTGTGAAACAACCACAAGGTAAACACACGTGCCAAACGTACACTCGTCGAAATCGCCAAGCCTTAAATGGCGCTATGAGGTGGCGCCACAGGCACGCGTGATGTGCGTCTGCGCTGAAATTCTAATCAGTTGCATATCTCATCACTGCAAACCCATGGTGTAAATTTCACTTGATTCGGATGCTTCCTTCAGGGTGTTGCATTTACGGTGGCCAGCAGCGTACATGACGTTTGGGGGGTAGAATACTAGGGCGACTGGAGGCTGGTCAAAAACAGCAGGTCGTAGCTCGGGCCCTCCGTGTGCCACAAAGTGTGATCTCAAGATTATGGTAACGATTCCAGCAGACAGGAAACGTATTCAGGCGCTACAGTACGGAACGACCACAGTGTACAACACCACAAGAAGACCGATATCTCACCATCAGTGACCACAGACGGCCACGGAGTATTGCAGGTAGCCGTCAAAAAATGTTCAAATGTGTGTGAAATCTTATGGGACTTAACTGCTAAGGTCATCAGTCCCTAAGCTTACACACTGCTTAACCTAAATTATCCTAAGGACAAACACACACACCCATGTCCGAGGGAGGACTCGAACCTCCGCCGGGTGCAGCCGCACAGTCCATGACTGCAGCTCCATAGACCGCTCGGCTAATCCCGCGCGGCCAGGTAGCCTTGCTCGGGACCTTACCGTAGCCACTGGAACAGTTGTCTCCAGACACACAGTCTACAGACGACCTGCACCTGCAAGACGCATTCCACTGACCCCTGGTCACAGGAGAGCCCGCAAAGCCTGGTGTCAAGAACACAGTACATGGTCATTGGCACAGTGGTCCCACCTTATCTTCACAGACGAGTCCAGGTTTAGTCTGAACTTGAACTGTGATTGTCACCGGGTTTTCATTTGGCGTGAACCAGGAACAAGATACCAACCCCTTAATGTCCTTGAAAGAGACCTGTATGGAGGTAGTGGTTTGATGGTTTGGGGTGGGATTATGATTGGTGCACGTACGCCCCTGCATGTCTTTGACAGGTCAATTGTATCGGGACGTCATTTTGCACCAATATGTCCGCCTTTTCAGAGGTGCAGTGGGTCCCACCTTCCTCCTGATGGATGATAACGCACGTCCCTACCGAGCTGCCACCGTGGAGGAGTACCTTGAAACAGAAGAAACTGAAGGAAAAACTTCACGGCATTCGCTTCAGAACTGCTACAATTTCGTCGGGCAATAGACAGCGCCGCTCGAACTGTCAACACGACTGGCACTGCTAAGACTATCCCACGGCTTCCACATCGCTGGCAACGGGTTATACACAATGCTGGTGACTACTTTGAAGGTCAGTAAAACTTTGAAACACGTATTTATTTTGTAGGAGCTGTAAATTAATAGTTGCCACTATTAAAGTTCCAACCCTCGTAGTACTGATTACCTCCCTACGTGATTGTCACACCTCCGGTCCCTTAAAAAGGCCTCGAAGAGTCGACACTTCCTGTAGGACGAGAATGTACAGCAGGCAGTTACAGACTTTGTAATGTTGTTGCATTAATTTGTACTGGAAGACCATAAAAGTGGGTTAAAAGCTGTGAGCTATCTGAGGAAGTTAACCTTGCATTACTGCGCAACTGTTTCACCAGGTATCCAGTCTAGCTTACCAAATTCCCAACTAGACTAACATTAATTACAATCTTTTAGTACTCATCTTACGATAACCGGTGATATATAAATATATAAAGGCAATTTAAATAAAAAGAAATAAATCAGTTTATATTTGGACATTTATTTTAACATTGATCATTGAAATTTCAGCATATTAAACTTGATTCATAACTAAACTGGTGCCTTATTTAGGATTGTGAAAATGTGAGTTTGTAATCTTACAGAACACATCAAATAGGGAGCCAAGGTTGGGAGACTACATACAACACTGCATTCATAAAATAACACACGAAGAACGTTGAAACATATGCAAGAGGAAATTAACCACAACCAACCGATTCAATTTTCACCCACAGAAGCTACGTTCGTAGCGCAATCCTGTCCGTCATGAAAATACCACACACTGGTATACTAAATTCATACTAACTCTCTGTGAAATCTTCCCGAAAAGAATAGCTGAGGGCTACTTTGATGCTTACACCACATGCTTCTCGTGGTCAACTTGGTTTACACAAAGAGTGTAACTCCACAATAATTTTTATAATTAAAATAAATTACATCGAAACGCAATTTATAAAAGAAAAACCTCGAACTGGTTACTATCGTCTTACTATTAACCTGATGGGTCAAACAATTGTAGAAGCACGTGGTACTGGTCTCACAAAGGACACCCCACGTGGATTGAACATAAAGAAAAGTTGCTATATTGAAAAATATTGTCAAGACGAGACGTTATAATCTCACGCACATTCGCATTTAAGATTGATGATCTTAGTTTGAGTTACTGATTAACACGTGGTCCCACTTTACTCACAAAGTAGTACAAAGCAACTACCGGAAGATCTTCTGAACTTCACACTCGACTTACACTGCGTTGCAATTTAAGATAACATTAGATATTTTAGAGCTAAACCTGAAATAAAGGTGATTAAATTTTCAGTTAGGCTGAACTTAAGAAATCCATTGTCCTACGGACTTAGCAGACACGCGCTTAGCCGGAGATCTTACCACTTCAGATGCTCGCCGCGGACCGACTGCCGAGGTCCCTTCCTGAGGGTGTCTCACCGATACAAACTGAAGTGACCAGAGAGGCAGCTTCCTATACCAACATGACAAGGGACGGACAGGACCATACTAAGAATAGAAACCTCTCTGCTTTTAGAAAGCGTAGCTACCTGTTCCGACGGTGGTCCTACTGTTCTCTAGCAGACAGGCTTGTCTGCTACCATCAAGCATGCAACTAGAAATACATTTGCCCATTCATCCTCTCACACAGAAGGGGAAGGGGGATGACAGTATATAAAAGAAAGCGGATGTAGGTTCCTTATGAGACTGTGTGACATGAATTACATATAAACTATGTTTTAAAGTGTAGTAGTGTGACAGATCATTCTTGTTTATGGGTAAAAGTAACACGTTCCACTGCTCAGTCACCTCCCAGATAAGAGTCAGAAACACTACAGTAAATTTAGAAGAGGAATTTATGCCGTAAATGACAACATATTTAAGAAATTAACATGAAAGGAATCCAGCAGAGACCTTTCAACATCTTCACGCAGCAGCACACTGTATTTTACCAAACAGGGTATCTTCAAACTGCTAAATGTAAATGTCGTGTGACTAGGGCCTCCCGTCGGGTAGGCCGTTTTTCCATTTGACGCCACTTCGGCGACTTGCATGTCGATGGGGATGCGATGATGATGATTCTGACAACACAACACCGAGTCCCTGAGCGGAGAAAATCTCCGACCCAGCCGGGAATCGAACCCGGGCGATTAGGACTGACATTTGTCGCACTGACCATTCAGCTACCGGGGGCGGACTTTAACCTGCTAAGTCGGTGGAATAATTGCCTCGATGCTCACGGTGATTTTAGCTGATTAGCATACCTATTCGGGATTGTACGGCCTTGGAACGGAAACTTTTTGGTCGCCCCTAATACTTTGTTTTTGATGTAACTAAGCTCCGAGAATAGCATGTTCAACTTTGATACCTTGGCGCAGAAAGGACATAACGTATACCATGAGAGAACTACTCACATTGCTCGGACTACGTCATCAGAAAGAGGATTTCTTGGAAACGGGGCTGCGACCTAGCAACTAATCACACTGTGAAGGCAGCCGTGAAAAACACTGCGAATGAAGTGAAGAAAGAAAAAAAAGGGAAAAGGAGATGATTTAGTGAGGAATGCGAAGATGTAATTAAGAGGAGGAGAAAAGCAAGTGAGTTACGGCTGGAGGATAGAGATAATGAAACACTGAAGGTAACTTACCTGGAAACGTGCAGAGATACATTGAGAGTACTGAGAACTGAAAAGAGAAAGTAACTAACAAAAATCCTTGAAAACGGAGAATTGAACAGGCCTAATCCTGACTGTAGGAGATTTTTTTCAACCTGTGGAACAAGCAAGAAAAGAGTTCAGGGCTGTGGCCGTTAGATCAGTCGTAGAGCGATGGGAAGAATGTATCGACAAGCTACTTAGCTGCCCTAACGCACAGCTAAGGGTCAGTGAAAACAAAGAAGAAACTAGTGAGTTAGAGATAAAATACCAGGAAAGGAAACGGTCTATGCAAGGAAGCAGACTACAGACCGAGCTGTGGAAATTCAATCAGCTTATTTGGGAGACTGAGAGGTTGTTAGATAATCAGAAGACAACAGTCATTTATCCAATGTACAAGAAGGAAACAAGACGAACTGCAGTGCCTACTGAAGCATCAGTGTACTTAAAAAATCTGTATTATTTGCGTTCCACAGCTTGCAAGTATTTGTTAAAGGATATGTTGGGGACACTTTTTTTAATTTAGCTCATGGTGTTTGTAAGATGCCCTTTAACAGTTTGTTTAACTTTTCATACAATATCATTTCTACTATTATTTTAGAAAAGCTGAAACCATCGTCAGAAAATATCATGGAAGAATATTTGACTGGATTCCGTACAAACCGTTCAACTACCGACAATTTCCAGAATGATATTTCCACTCTGCAGCGGAGTGTGCGCTGATATGAAACTTCCTGGCAGATTAAAACTGTGTGCCGGACCGAGACTCGATTTCGGTACCTTTTCCTTTCGCGGGCAAGTGCTCTACCAACTGAGCTACCCAAGCACAACTCACGCCCCGTCCTCACAGATTCACTTCTGCCAGTACCTCGCCTCCTACCTTCCAAACTTTACAGAAGCTCTCCTGCGAATTTTGTTTGCTCTTACACAAAGTCTTGAAAAATATGGGGAAAGGGATAGGAAAGGCCAAATACTGTTCATAGATTTTCAAAGAGACTGTATTCATCGAGAAAGCTTCTACAAAACTTTTAAGGAGTTCCGAATTCAAATAAACTCACTGGAATGATTAGTTTAAGTATAAGCGAATCAAGAGTGATAGTACGAACTGGAGGAACTTATTCGCAATCTTTCCCATAAGTATTGGACTAAGGGAGTGAGATGCACTGTTATGCGTAATGTTTACTCTCACCCTGGAGGAAATCCTCAGAGAGAGCAAACTTGAAGAGTCTAATGAGCTACGAATGGAGGATGGCAGGTTTCAGATATTTGCTTACGCAGACGACATTGTTAATGAGGAAGATGGAACAAGACAAAAGGGTCACCGTAATAGCAGTAAAACAGGACTGTTCATCAATAAACTCGTCAGGTGCCAGTAGGACCGGCACTCTCAGCATTCAGCACAAACTTAATTATGTATACAGACAGTTCATTGATCCCGGGGATCGAGAAACTGGACCATTTTTGCCTGTTATCGACACTGACGCTGGCGAGATACCTGTTCAGAGAATCAAAATATGTCACATGCACTGATCAGCCAGAATATTGTGACCACCTAGCTAAGAAGCGGTATGTCCACCTTTGGGTGACGCATCGTGGCTTGGGAGCAATGAGGCCCTGGTAGGTCGCTGGATGGAGTAGGCGCAACATTTCCCGTAAATTACGGGGAGGGGGACGATGAGCTCTGACGCCACGTTCAATTCCATCCCAGATGTGTTCGATCGGGTTCAGATCTGAGGAGCTGGGGGAGCAGCACATCAACTGGAACTTGCCGCTGTGTTCCTCGGACCGCTCCGTCACACTCCCGGTCTTGTGACACGGAAGCAACCACTGTACGATACTCCTTAGCCGTCAAGGTGCCTTGCACGAGCTCTACTGGACTCACGGATGCCCACGTGAATGTTCTCCAGAGTAGAATGGAGCCGGCGTTAGCTTGTCTCCGTCCCGTAGTTCAGGTGTCAAGGAGCTGTTCCCCTAGATGACGTATTCGCGCCCTCCCATCGGCATGATGAAGAAGGTATCGGGATTCATCAGATCATGCAACGCTGTGCCAAAGCGCCAACCTCTAGTGCCGATGGTCAAGTGCCCATTTCATTCATAGTTGGCGATTTCGCCGCCTGTCCTGTTTTAACAGTCTGCCGCCTTACAACGTCCGACATCTGTAACGAGGGGTGGCCGCCCAACCCCATGACGTCTGGACGTTGTTTCACCTCTCGTTGAAGGCGATCATCATAGAACTCCTCCAATACACGACAAGTCGGTGCAGTTTCCGCAATTCTCAAACGTAGCCCTCCAGGCCATCATAATATGTCCTCTATCAGACACCGATAGATCGCGCGCCTTACCCGTCCTCCACCATGAACACCACGCTGCTTGATACTACATGCACCGTGCGTATGTCTCACTAGCAGTCATTCATCGCCACGTGACGCTGCTATCGTCTGGACGGGTTTATATGGCCATAATGTTCTGGCTGATCAGTGTAAATGGCCCAATCTTTTGAGTGCATTAACTTAGAAGTGAAAGTTTATTACATTGTCAAGGGATCACAAACCTTAGCATGTGAAATACCCTACTGGCCATTAAAATTGCTACACAAAGAAGAAATGCAGATGATAAATGGGTATTCATTGGACAAATCTATTATACTAGAACTGACATGAGATTACATTTTCACGCAATTTGGGTGCATAGATCCTGAGAAATCAGTATCCAGAACAACCACCTCTGGCTGTAATAACGGCCTTGATACGCCTGGGCATTGAGTCAAACAGAGCTTCGGTGGCGTGTATAGATACAGCTGCCCATGCAGCTTCAACACGATACCACAGTTCATCAAGAGTAGTGACTGGCGTATTGTGACGAGCCAGTTGCTCGGCCACCACTGACCAGACGTTTTCAATTGGTGAGAGATCTGGAGAATGTGCTGGCCAGAGCAGCGGTCGAACATTTTCTGTATCCAGTAAGGCCCGCACAGGACCTTCAACAAGCGGTCGTGCATTATCCTGCTGAAATGTAGGGTTTTGCAGGGATCGAATGAAGGTTAGAGCCACTGGTCGTAACACATCTGAAATGTAACGTCCACTGTTCAAAGTGCCGTCAGTCCGAACAAGAGGTAACCGAGACGTGTAACCAATGGCACCACATACCATCACGCCAGGTGATACGCCGGTATGGCGATGACGAATACACGCTTCCAATGTGCGTTCACCACGATGTCACCAAACACGGATGCGACCATCTTGGTGGTGTAAACAGAA
This sequence comes from Schistocerca americana, assembly GCF_021461395.2. Lineage (NCBI taxonomy): Eukaryota > Metazoa > Arthropoda > Insecta > Orthoptera > Acrididae > Schistocerca > Schistocerca americana. Next base: position 742,424,096 of record NC_060122.1, on the reverse strand, counting down.
CCTGGATTCATCCGAAAAAGTGACGTTTTGCCATTCGTGCATCCAGGTTGGTCGTTGAGTACACCATTGCAGGCGCTCCTGCCTGTGATGCAGTGTCAAGGGTAACCGCAGTCATGGTCTCCGAGCTGAGAGTCCATACTGCTGCAAACGTCGTCGAACTGTTCGTGCTGACGGTTGTTGACTTGCAAACGTCCCCACCTGTTGACTCAGGGATCGAGACGTACCTGCACTATCCGTTACAGCCATGCGGATAAGATGCCTGTCATCTCGACTGCTAGTGATATGAGGCCGTTGGGATCAAGCACGGCGTTCCGTATTACCCTCCTGAACCCACCGATTCCATATTCTACTAACAGTCATTGGATCTCGACCAACGCGAGCAGCAATGTCGTGATACGATAAACCGCAATCGCGGTAGGCTACAATCCGACCTTTATCAAGGTCGGAAACGTGATGGTACGCATTTCTCCTCCTTACACGAGGCATCACAACAACGTTTCACCGGGCAACGCCGGTCAACTGCTGTTTGTGTATGAGAAATCGGTTGGAAACTTTCCTCATGTCAGCACGTTGTAGGTGTCGCCACCGGCGCCAACCTTGTGTGAATGCTCTGAAAAGCTAATCATTTGCATATCACAGCATCTTCTTCCTGTCTGCTAAATTTCACGTCTGTAGCATGTTATGTTCGTGGTGTAGCAATTTTAATATAAATGTCATCTTGATGCTTCTACACGTTCCTGAGAAAATGGCCTCTGAACAAACGGATGGACAGACTGACAGTGCGAAAAAAATGACAATCGTTTTTTCGTGTGACATATTTACAAATTAACCATTTTCGGATTTTTTTCCTTTACTTGTACTGTGAAACCTCGCTTCTTGCCAAATTTCATGAGCCTCGGTCAACGGAAAGTCCCTACAGCTATTGATGAGTGAGTTTGAGAGTATCAACATATGTGACATAAATGGCCGTATCTTTAGATTGCATTGACTTAGAAGTTTACTTTTATGTCACTGCCAAGCGACCTTTGACCTTCGTATGTGACGTAAGTTTCAACGTGATAAGTCTACCCGTTCCTGAGAAATAGGAGTCTTTAACATACTGACCTACAGACAGACTGTCAAGTAACAACCAACAACAAAAAATATTTTTTGTGTTGTAATTACAAGTTAACAATTTTCGGCATTCTTTCTGTAGTTGTACCGTGAAATCTTGCAGCTTGCCAAATTTAATGAATCTCGGTCAACGTGATGTACGCTACAGGTTTTCATAAGTGTGCTTGCGAGTAAGAAAAATACTGCCTAGCGACCTTAGATCTTAGTACGTGGCATAAATTTCAACCTTATACGTTACCGTCGCCGGCGTACTAGTAGTGGCGCGTAGGATAGTATTGCGACGTACACATTGTATGGAAAACTGGACGATCGGATTATTCAACGCCAACGGCTGCAATGCAGCCGTTCACTGCCATTACAATCAACGGATGTTTTACCGTCTCCGCCGAAATTGTGGTCTACGTGACTAAATGCTCGGTTACACAGTCATCGTCCAGTCTGCCGCCGACCGCTGTTGTGTACGCGTTGAGAGTGGCGTAGTGGTGTGATTTAATCATGGCCGAAGTGTTTGTAATTGACAATGAGTTACTAATTCGTTTTCTACAAGAAAAGCATGTACTCTGGGACAAAACCTTGGACATTTTTAAAGATAGGTACACCACAAGGAGTGCGTGGCATGAAGTTTGTCTTCATCTTAGGAATGATGTTGATAAGCTGGAAGAAAGCGAAAAGAATGACTGTGGTAAGTACAAATAATTGTATCTATTTATTTTATAAATCTACTAAATTGTCCTTAACAGTCTTAAATTTATTTATTTTTTATTTGCAATTTACAACAAATGACCTGCTCTCCAATCACAACTTTCCAGCCAATTCCAAACGTACCTGAGCAGAAAAATTCTGCTGCTCAGCATTACGCAAATTATTCTCAAATGATCAGGGATGATAATATTCAATCTCACAGCCCTTCAGTAACTTTACTATCTTCAACGAACAATATTGATTTTGATGAATTGTGATTCGTAATGATCAAATAGTGCCAAACATGTAATAAAATGCTGTAGCTTATTCTGTACAGAAATATAAGGTTTTGCAATCTAAAAATTGTGTGGTGAATTAATTCCCAACTCTCAATTTTACTTACCTTAAAGTTATTGCCAGCATTTCCAACGGTTGAATATAATTCAAATGGCTCTGAGCACTATGGGACTTAACATCTGTGGTCATCAGTCCCCTAGAACTTAGAACTACTTAAACCTAATTAACCTAAGGACATCACACACATCCATGCCCGAGGCAGGCTTCGAACCTGCGACCGTAGTGGCCACGCTTGAATACAATTCCTCAGTCTAGTATTTTTCCGTTGTATATGATTTTCCGAAGGTTGTGCAGTTCGTCGAATGATGAGATTGACATCCTAAAATAATTGTAAGACTTTTCTTCGCCGTTTCTTAAATCAGGAAACAAAGTGTAGAAGGCTCCAACTCCCTCTCTCCTTTCATTAATCGGATGAACCGAAATAAGTCTATTTTTTCGCTTCCTCTTCAATCGACGATATAACAATAATGCAAGAAGTTGTTCTCTATTCATGTTATACACAACACTATTTATAATATGATAAAACGACAGTTAAATAGACACTTGTTGCACGGTGGTCAGTGATCGACTGATGTGGCCTCGGTATTTTTACCGCTCTGTGTGTAAACGCTACATTAGTGTTAGAGCGGTGACGGTAAAAATTCCGATTGGACAACAACGCCAAGTGTGTTCCCGGCCTAAGGGTTTCATTTTTACCGATTGAGGTAGGAGCCCTGAAAAACAGAACATAAGAAAGTAGGCAGCTGGTACAACTGTTATAAAGAAATACCCATTGATGTATGTGAAAGAATTTCCGCTGCCTCCAGATGTCTTTATGCCCTCAGAGATACGCTCAAATCTAAAGCCATATCACATTCTGCGAAAATAAAGATCTGTAACTACATATGCCATCTATACTCTACAAACCAAGGTGAAGTGCATGACAGAGGGAACGTCCCGCTGTACAAGTTAGTAGAGCTATTTCCCCTTCTATTCACGTATGTAGCGCGGGACGAATGATTGTTTGAATGTCTCTGTGCGTACAGTAATGATTCTTGTCTTATCCTCACGACCCCTATGTGAGCGATACATAAGGGATTGTAGTATATTCCTAGAGTCATCAATTAAAGCCGGTTGTTGAAACTCTGTTAACAGACTTTCTCGGGATAATTTACGTTATCTCCAGCAGTCTGACGGTTCAGTTCCTTCAGTATCTCTGAGACACTCCCCCACGGATCAAGCAAACCTGTGACCATTCGTGCTGTCCTTCTCTGTATGCCCGCATCTCGTGGTCGTGCGGAAGCGTTCTCGCTTCCCACGCCCGGGTTCCCGGGTTCGATTCCCGGCGGGGCCAGGGATTTTCTCTGCCTCGTGATGGCTGGGTGTTGTGTGCTGTCCTTAGGTTAGTTAGGTTTAAGTAGTTCTAAGTTCTAGGGGACTGATGACCATAGATGTTAAGTCCCATAGTGCTCAGAGCCATTTGAACCATTTGAACTTCTCTGTATATGTTCAATATCCCCTGTTAGCCCTATTTGGTAAGGATCCCACTCACCTCAGCAATATTCTGCAATAGGTGGCACGAGCGATTTGTCAGCAATCTCCTTTGTAGACTGACTGCACTTCCCCAGTATTCTATCAATAAACAGAAATTTGCCACGACTGAATCTATATGATCATTCCATTTCATATCCCTACAAAGCGGTTCCCCAGGTATTTGTATAAGTTGGGCGATTCCAACAGTGGCTCATGGATATTATAGTCATAGGATACTACGTTTTTTCGTTTTGTGACGTGAACGATTTTACATTTCTGAATATTCAAAGCAAGTTGCCAGTCTTTGCATCACTTTGAAATCTTATCAAGATCTGACTGAATATTTATGCAGGTTCTTTCAGACAGTACTTCGTTATAGATAACTCCATCATATGCAGCAATTCTGAATTACTATTAATATTATCTGCAATGTGATTAATATACATCAAGAACAGCAAAGGGTCCCACTGCACTTCCCTGGGACACAACCGAATTTACTTCCACATCCAAGATAATATGCCATGTCCTCCCTCTCAAAAAGTCCTCAGTCTAGTCACTAATTTTACTTGATTCCCCATATGACCATACTTTTGACAATAAGCGTAGGTGAGGTACTGAGTCAAATACTTTTTGGAAATAAAAAAAATATTGCATCTACCTGACTGCCTTGATCCAAAGCTTTCAATATGTCGGGTGAGAGAAGTGCGAGTTGGGTTTCACATGATCAACGTTTTCGAAAGCCATGCTCGTCGGCATTGAGGAGGTCAGTCTATTGAAGATACCTCATTATGTTTGAGCTCAAAATATGTTCTAAGATTCTACAACAGATCGATGTCAAGGATGCTGGACGGTAGTTTTGTGGATCACTTCTACGACCCTTTTTGTAGGTAGGTCTGATCTGTGCTTTTTTCCAAGAATTGGGCATGGTTTTCTATTAGAGGGATCTACGATAGATTATACTTGGAAGATTAGTTAACTCAGCTGAAAATTTAGTACAGAATCTGGCAGGGACTCCATCAGGGCCTGGAGTTTTGTTCAGTTTTAACAATTTCAGCTGTTCCTCAACACCACTGACACTAATACTTATTTAATTCATCTTTTCAATGGTGCGAGGATTAAGTTGGGGCAATTCTCCTGGGTTTTCATTCCTAAAGGAACATTTGAAAACGAGTTAAGCATTTAAGCTTTTCCTTTGCTACCCTCAATTTCAGTTCCTGTCTCATTAGCTAGGGATTGGACACTAACTTTGGTGCCACTAACACCCTTTACATACGACCAGAATTTCTTTGGGTTTTGTGAAAGACTGTTTGACAATATTTTGCTACGGTAGTCATTGAAGACATCATGTATTGCTCTCTTGGCAACCAAACGTATTTAATTCAGCATCTCTATATCTATAGGTCTAAGGTTTGTTTTACACCTATTATGCAGTAACCTCTGTTCCTTTAGAAGTCTCTTTACAGTGACCATATACCACGGACGGTACCTGTTCTACTGGGTACATATCAATCCAGTGCATGGTCAACTACACTACTGGCCATTAAAACTGCTACACCAAGAAGAAATGCAGATGATAAACGGGTATTCATTGGACAAATATATTATACTAGAACTGACATGTGACTACATTTTCACGAGTCCCCAGAACAACCACCTCTGGTCGTAATAACGACCTTGATGCGCCTGGGCATTGAGTCAAACAGAGCTTGGATGGCGTGTACAGGTACAGCTGCCCATGCAGCTTCAACACGATACCACAGTTCATCAAGAGTAGTGACTAGTGTATTGTGACGAGCCAGTTCCTGGGCCACCATTGACCAGATGTTTTCAATTGGTGAGAGATCAGGAGAATGTGCTGGCCAGGACAGCAGTCGAACATTTTCTGAATTCAGAAAGGCCTGTACAGGACCTGCAACATGCGGTCGTGCATTATCCTGCTCAAATGTAGGGTTTCGCAGGGATCGAATGAAGGGTAGAGCCATGGATCGTAACACATCTGAAATGTAACGTCCACTGTTCAAAGTGCCGTCAATGCGAACAAGAGGTGACGGAGACGTGTAACCAATAGCACCCCATACCATCACGCCGGGTGATACGCCAGTATGGCGATGACGAATACACGCTTCCAATGTGCGTTCACCGTGATGTCGCCAAACACTGGTGCGACCATCATAATGCTGTAAACAGAACCTGGATTCATCCGAAAAAATGACGTTTTGCCATTCGTGCATCTAGGTTCGTCGTTAAGTACACCATCGCAGGCGCTCCTGTCCATGATGCAGTGTCAAGGGTAACCGCAGCCATGGTCTCCGAGCTCATAGTCCATGCTGCTGCAAACGTCGTCGAACTGTTCGTGCAGATGGTTGTTGTCTTCCAAACGCCCCCATCTGTTGACTCAGGGATCGAGACGTGGCTGCACGATCCGTTACAGGCACGCGGATAAGATGCCTGTCATCTCAACTGCTAGTGATATGAGGCCGTTGGGGTCCAGCACGGCGTTCCGTATTACCCTCCTGAACCCACCGATTCCATATTCTGCTAACAGTCATTGGATCTCAACCAACGAGAGCAGCAATGTCGCGATACGATAAACCGCAGTCGCGATAGGCTACAATCCGACATTTAACAATGTCGGAAACGTGATGGTACGCATTTCTCCTCCTTACACGAGGCATCACAACAACGTTTCACCGGGCAACGCCGGTCAACTGCTGTTTGTGTATGAGAAATCGGTTGGAAACTTTCCTCATGTCAGCACGTTGTAGGTGTCACCACTGGCGGCAATCTTGTGTGAATGCTCTGAAAAGCTAATCATTTGCATATCACAGCATCTTCTTCCTGTCGGTTAAATTTCGCGTCTGTAGCACGTCATCTTCGTGGTGTAGCAATTTTAATGGCCAGTAGTGTATCTTTTAAACGTGAGCCATAGTTCCTCTACATCCTCCTGCCCTCTGCTAAAAGTTTCAAGTTCAACATTGAGATATGACACTGAAGCTCCAGTCTAGAGCCTGTGTATCGGGAGAATGACTCATGCATTACAGTGACAGATGGTCTGAAGCGGGTTCAGTGGAGGACGTAGTTCTAATATTCATCCACCAGAGTACAGTAGTGCACAGAGACAGTCAAGAAACAAGTCAAGAGAATGTTTTTTGACTTGTTCTGTTTATTTCTTGAAGGATTTTTTGTTTATTTATGTTTGTACCGTTTTGTATATGCTTTTAGTAGTGTGAATGATGGGTGAATGTGGTCTACAGTAAACATGTAGATCACTGTTTCACTGATAAACTCTGTAGGCTGTGAGAAATTTTTACGACAGTGTGAATGCAGACGACATGGAATTTTGTATCATAATATGTTAAATAAGTTTATGGTAAAAGGAAAGGTAACTCGAGTGCAAATAAAAAAATTTAATAACTTAAAGTATAAACAAAATACTGCAATGTTAAATATTTATTTCGGGAAAAAGTACAGTTCGAAAGTGTGTTATTTGTGGATTGGTTAGTCATAAAAAGCGCATACTAACGCGTGAGAATAATGTTTTTCTGTTGGCCTTAAAGAAAATTAACCAATCAGAACGGAGTATTCTTCGCGCGCCTTTTTCCTTGCAGACATAAAAAGTTACAGCAGTCTAGGTAGTCGGAGCCCAGCCTTTCAATGGTACGGTCGTGGGTAGTATGATCTCCGAAGGAGCTTCAGTTTGCGGTTTTAGTTGTGATACATGTTTTAAAGTGAAAGCATATTTATTCCTGTGTGTTTTTTAGAAAGTACTGGTTTTTTAAGTAATTTTGTGTATGAGAAAAAAAAGTAACTCTGCGTGGCATATTGAGCAGATCAGTGACTGAAAACGTTAGTGCATTAGACACCGATAAAATTAATAGTATGGCGAGCATTTTCATTTAAGAACAATCCGTGTTTAGTAGCTGTTCGGATTTCGGGAAATACGTTACCTTAACTGTCTGTTCTAGGTAGTTTTCAGAGAACGCATTTAGTACTGTTTCACAGGATGTCGTATCACGCACATCACTAACAGAACAGTAATTTTCCCAATTCATTGTTCAATGATTAAAGTCTCCACCGATGAATACTGTATGATTGGGGAACTTACGTACCAGCGAACTTCGATTTCCTCTAAAGTTCTCGGTTTCTTCAGGAGCTGAGCCTGGTGGGTGATTGAAAGATCATTTTATCATTTTATGCCCACCCGTGATACTGAGTCTTGCCCAAACAATCTCACATGCAGCTTCAATTTCTATCTCGGTAATTTGAGTTTCTTGTCTAGTGTGACAAATACACCACCTCCATTTCCCAGTTGTCGTCCCTTCCGATATACACTCAAATTTTACCCAAAAATCTCACTGCTATCAATTTCAAGTTTCAACCAGCATTCTGTACCCAGTGTTACGTTAGCTTCACTGCTTTTCATGAGCACTTAAAACTCAGGAACTTTGTTGCGAATGTTTCGGCAGTTTACCGTTAGTATTTTAATACTCTCACGTGCGGGAGGCATTTCTTTCGATCTTGGACTGATACTTCTGGTTTTCCTACAGCTGCCATTATCTGGATTGGATGGAGAGTCGCCTAAACTTAAAAAAAAACCTTGTGTGCACCCCACACACAGTCAGCTATCTGAGTAGCAGCCTCTGATGTGCAGTGCACACCTGACCCGTGTATGGGGACTCTACAATTCTCAGCCGTGCGGCGCAAGTCCAAGAAGCTGCAGCCTAGCTTGTCACAGAACCTTCGAAGTCTCTGGTTCAGACCTGAGCTTCGCCGAAACTCCATGCCCAAGGCTGATCTTCTCAACCTCCTCTGCCAGGGGCTGGAATGACTAAAGTGTGACCTCAGAGCCCAGATAACAGGCATAATTTGTTCCAACGCGTGCCACTATCTCCAGTTGGTCGTGCCCTGTTCCTTCAATGGCTGCTGCAATAGCCTCTTCAATATGCGTTCTATTCACTCAGTCCGGAATCGCGCGACTGCTACGGTCGCAGGTTCGAATCCTGCCTCGGGCATGGATGTGTGTGATGTCCCTAGGTTAGTTAGATTTAAGTAGTTCTAAGTTCTAGGGGACTGATGACCACAGATGTTAAGTCCCATAGTGCTCAGAGCCATTTGAACCATTTTTTCTTCAATATGCTGAACCCTCAGGCATATACAGTGAGTGCTCCTGTTGTTATTTCCTGTCCCTTGCTGCCATTTCTCTAATGGGTACCATCATTCGCTGTTCATTTGAACTACCGATGATTAATAGACCCCTACTCTTTTACGTTTGCCCCCTCTTGTCATCGGATAAAACAGGTTTCCCCGAAACAGGTGAAATGAGCCCAGCTGGCTCAGTTTGTTTGAGTGAAAGACAGCACGTCAAACTTGTTGGATAAGTACAACACCCTGAGTCCTCCCTGGTCCCAATACGCTCCGTGCAGGACGCCTAGATCTACCACTGACACGTCACGTGGACGACTAATGACAGATCTTGTACTTTCTACAGGGAAGACAGGATCCACAAGAGAGGACTGCACTTGAGGTACCTCTGGTATCGATATAACAGGTACACGACCCTCGGGAGCCCTCCCAGCACATCGAATCACAGAAATTGCTAATCGTTCGATAGTAGTCAGGGTGATTTCCAGCGGCTTGCGAACGTCAACCTACTCATCCTGTGTTCGAGAGCGGGCATGCATTCTGACTGGAGCAATGCATACAGGACAGTGAACAAATAAGTTAAAATTAAGCCTGCTGATTATCTTTTAATATGTTGAGTTAACGTTGCTAATCCTCTATAAGAACGAAAGCAAATACGCAAAACAGATCCCTGTTAAGGCAACACAAAGACTTGCGGTAAAAATTACTTGTTTCCTAAAACTTTGCCGGCCGGAGTGGCCGAGCGGTTAAAGGCGCTACAGTCTGGAACCGCACGACCGCTACGGTCGCAGGTTCGAATCCTGCCTCGGGCATGGATGTGTGTGATGTCCTTAGGTTAGTTAGGTTTAAGTAGTTCTAAGTTCTCGGGGACTTATGACCACAGCAGTTGAGTCCCATAGTGCTCAGAGCCATTTGAACCATTTTTTGAACCTAAAACTTTGAGGTTAATTGTAGTTGTTAGCAAACTCGGAAACATAGTTATTTTACGATAAATGTAGGTCTTTAAGGGAAAACTAGATGTAATACTATATGTAAGAATGTCTGCTACAGTAACTAAATCACGACAATTTACTACAAATGACAACGGTAGCTTCCGAAAATTCTCAAAAACACACGTTTACTTGCGTTGATATACAATGAAATTCAGGATTAATGTATTCTTTGGCAGTAACTGTGAACCACAAGCGCTGATTTGCTACGAAACAAGTAACGTATCCAAAACACTCGTACCGGTAACTTATGAAAATATAGTTTTGTAAGCATCCGAAAATTCTCAACAATGACCTATTTCTCACGTACTTATACGATGAAATTAGAGAACGACTTTTCGAACGAGGATAGGCGTACTGTTCTAAAAAAATTTAAACAGCACAAGTAGTTTAAGCCTACAATTGACGAGAACAGCACGAGTTTATCGCAGCGTTCGCGAATGTTTGAAATTTCACAATGTATGATAATATAAACGGGTATAGATGCAACCAATGAAAGGTTATGTAGAAGCGACACGAACAGTTCAATATGCGAATGCAAAACTTCAAATCAGCACACGAATCTTGTATAGGCGGTCTTACACAAAGGAAAATTTCGAAGTTGGCTTCAATACATACATTAACGTGCGTATTACACGGATTTGTCACTTAGCAGTTTCTGTACACACCCCTACACTGGCTCGCCGAAGAAGGACACTGCAGTGTGTATTCATCTCGGTTAAAAACGATAAAAAGGACATCACCAACAAAGCACGTCTTTTGCCTGTTGCTGCTAACAATGCCAGTGTATGCCTCCACTGTCCTCTGTAGTTCAGAAAGCAGACAATAATTGAAAGGGATATGCAAAAGTTTCTAACGTTAAAAAAAATTAAAAAAAGGGTGATGGGAAGGATCTGGAGCCCAGTGAGAGACGGAGATACTTTAAGAGCAAGAAGGACTACTGAAATTTATGAGATGATGAACCAGTCCAACTTTCTACAATTTACAAGACCAGAGGACTGGAATGAACAGGTCATGTTACCCGTATGCCAGAGACCCGACTTCCTATACAAGCGTTCGTGCCAACGTTACAACAAAATGATCTGTGGGTAGGCCAAGAAACAGAAGGGAAGACGACATAAAGAAAAATTTGGCAACTTTGAATGTCGTTAATTGGGAGGGAATGTCAGCGGACAGAACGTAGCAGATGGTCTACAGAGCCTGTGACCACTGGATAATTAGTAGTAAATGTAAAAACAAAGTTTACCTCTGAAACGTCTGTTTCCAAAATATGTATTAAATTACTGTAAATAAGAAATTAGAAGAGTCATGTCATTATATCGAGGAGAAATTTACTGCAACATTGTGATATATTTATGCCAGTGACACTACTCCCCATTTTTTAAGAAATCGAACTCCCACGTGTAAAACATTTTCAGACGTCTAATTACTTGTTAAATGTTTGAAGACGCAAATGGTTTATGACGCAAAACATTTATATACTTTGGTTTTATTAATTTAATCACCTGTGACTAATGAAAAATAAGTGACCAATTAAAACGTTATGCCTCACGAAGTTTCACTGCATAAACAGCAAAAATGTAGCAAACAATACATCTATTTCTTTTTATAATGTTGTGGATGGTGCCAGCGTGTGTCCTCAATTATTTGTTGGATGTGTTCCAGTCTCTGCCTTTACCTACAGTTTTTACCGTCTACAGCTCCCTGTAGTACCATGGAGGTTATTCCCAGATGTCTTAATAGACGTCCTATCATCCTAACGCTTTTTTTTTTGTCAGTGTTTTTCATAAGTTCCTTTCTTCCTTGATTCTGCAGAGAACCACCTCATGCATTATCATGTCAGTCTACATAATTTTTAACATTCTTTTGCAGCACCAAATCTCACACCTCTGCAGGTCCGAGGTACTCCTGTCTGTCGTAAGAGGCGCCTAAAAGGAGTCACACACCTTTCGGCCTTGATGTTATGGTCCCCTGTAGGGTTTGACCTCCAATTTCAAAATTTTACTGAAGAGCGAGCCAGTTGGAGAATGACGCCTTACATGGTGCATCGTGCCCATCGTGCATTGGGATCTTTAGCCCACTTTCTCGTCGTGGCATTGCAGTCCCACTCATCCTCCATCTCTTCCTGGGTGTGCTTTCCTCCACCCACTATGCAGTGTCGTTTTCCGCGCCGACGAGGACCATGGAATTCATTGCACCTCATATCCAGCACGGTAGCCAGTCCGTTGTGGTGGGGCCGCCATGTACCCTGGTGGTTGTAGCCCCCTGACTACACAGGGATCACTCCGCTAATGCTTGCGTCGTTAACTCCCCAAGTATGCCAAGTAGTGGATGCCTGTCACTCTGGGCATCAGGACTCCCAGCAATGGCCATCCTTCCAGGTGGCCTTTGCTGCGGCTGGGTGGCGCCTCTGGGGAGGGCCCCTAGTCTGAGTGGGTGGCATCAGGGCAGATGACGGGCGATGAAGTGTACTACATCATCACTTGCTGGTGATCAAACGCCAGCAGTCTCTAATAGTTCCAAGTCTCAGTACAACGCAAGAAAGGCTGATCCTAAAACGTTCTAATCCCTGGCTACGTTTGGGGAGGTGGAGGGCTTGTCCAAAATGCGGTCAGGGTCAGTCTTGATAAAAATAGCATCCTCTGCCCAGTCACGAGCTTTACTCGCTTGTGACAAGCTAGGGGATGTTTCCGTTACCATCATGCCTCATAAGAGCTTAAATATTGTCCAGGGTATTATATTCCACAGGGACCTTCTTTTGCAGTATGACGACGAGCTGCACACCAACTTAGTGTGACGAGGAGCTCATTTCGTCCAGCGCATCCAATGGAGTCTGAGGGATAATCAGGTTGCCACTGATGCCTTTACCTTGGCCTTTGAGGGTGACACATTACCCGAAAAGGTCAAGGTGATTGTCTACTGCTGTGATGTCAAGCCATATATCCTTTCACCAAAGTGGTGCTTTAAGTACTGGAAGTTTGGCCATATGTCTTCACGCTGTACTCCCAGCATCACATGTCGAGATTGTGTATGTCCATTCCATCCCAATACTCCATGTGCCCTGCCTCCCATCTGAGTCAACTGCGGAAAGCATCATTCCCCTGGCGCACCAGACCTGCAGGATTTTACAGTGAGAATGGAAAATCATAGAATATAAGACCATGGACCAACTGACCTACACTGAGGCCAAGAGGAAATTTGAGCACCTACATTCTGTGACTATGACCTCCTCTTATGCCAGCACTATGAGAACAGTTGTAACTCCATCAGTTCCATGTGTTGCAGTAAGCACTGAGCCTGAAGACTACACCTGCCCCCTTGATGGTGGGGGCACTTTCCTCCCTGTTGCTCCCACACCACCTACCTTGGGAGCACTGTCCCCCAACCATTGGGGACACCAGTCCCCACTTCTCAGCCAGAGATGCATAAGTCTTCTTCGGCTCCTCTCACTAGGAACGGGTTCCTGGGGTCACTCCCTTCCTAGGTTTCTACTAGTGGGAAAGATGACATCCACCAATGGCTTAAGTTCCCAAAAGCAGCTGGTCATAGGGCTTCACACCCATCAACCTCAGTCCTGGACACTGAATCAGTGAAGCCGTCCCAGCCAGAGAAACCCAAATACCAGCAGGAGCAATCCAGAAAGAAGAAACCCAAGACCAAGGGAATTGCTGTGGCACCCACACCACCACTGCAAGCTCTGTGTCTGAGGATGAGGTGAAGATTCTGGTATCTGCTGAGGAAATAAGTCGGTAGCAGGAGGTGACCCTGAGGCGTAGACTACCTCATTGAGTGTTTCATGCCTTCCCAGTCTCATGATCACGTCATCCTCCAGTGGAATTGCGGCGGTTTTTTCCACCACCTGGGTGAGCTACAGCAACTGTTAAGCTTTACACCTACTTTCTGCATTGCCCACCAGGAAACCTGGTTCCCAGCAATGCAGACCCCTGCCCTTCATGACTACAGGGGATATTACAAGAACCGTAGCGAATAAATAGTGTGTCAGGTGGAGTCTGACTTTATGTCCTGCACCTCGGTATGTAGCAAATCTGTGCCCCTTCAAACTCCTCTTGAAGCTGTGGTAGTCAGGATATGGACGACACAGGAACTAACTGTCTGCAATGTATATCTCCCTACAGATGGTGCGGTACCTCTGAATGTGTTGGCTGCACTGATTGATCAACTCCATAAACCTTTGCTACTTTTGGGTGATTTTAACGCCCATAAATCCTTGGGGGTCAGCACTATGATTACTGGCCGTGGCAGAGATGTCGAAAATTTACTGTCCCAACTCGACCTCTGCCTCTTAATTACTGGGGCTGCCACTCATTTCAGTGTGGCTCATGGTAGTTACTCGGCCATTGATTCATCAATCTGCAGCCCAGCACTCCTCCCATCTATCATCTGGAGAGCACATAACGACCTACGTGGTAGTGACCACTACCCCATCTTCCTGTCACTCCCCCGGCGTCATGGCCACGGACGACAACCCAGATGGGCTTTAAATAAGGCAGACTGGGTAGCCTTCACCTCTGCTGTCACCGTTGAATCTCCCCCTCGTGGTTCCATCGATGTTGTGATTGAGCAGGTCACTACAACTATAATTTCTGCGGCGGAAAACGCGATCCCTCATTCTCTAGGGTGCTCCCGGCGAAAGACAGTCCCTTGGTGGTTGCCGAAGTCGCTGAGGCAAAGTGCGTCAGCGAGATCTACAGCGATATAAGCGGCACCCTTTCCTAGAGCACCTATAGCCTTTAAGTGGCTCCATGCCCGTGTTCGCGTGTTTATAAAACTATGGAAACAGGAGTGTTGGGAGAGGTACGTGCCAGACCACTGGGCGCCATACGTCACCTTTCCCAAGTCTGGACGAAGATCAGACGTCTTTTTAGGTACCAGACCCCAGCAGGTGTTCTTGGCGTTAACATCACCTTCTACCGACGCAAATGTGGTTGCCGAGCACCTTACTCGTGCCTCTGAATTGGAGAACTAAACCCCAGGCTTTGGCATCCTCAAACGGCAGATGGAAAGGAAAGTCCTCTCGTTCACTACACGCCACAGTGAACCCTACAACGCCACATTTACAGAGTGGGAGCTCCTCAGCGTCCTTGTACATTGCCCCGACACAGCTCCTGGGCCAGGTCAGATCCACAGTCAGATGATTAAACATCTCTCGTCTGCGATATCTCAAGCGATATCTCCCCATCAACTTGACCTGGATCTGGTGCAATGGCGTCTTTCCATCGCAATGACGGGAGAGCCACATCATTCCAGTGCTAAACCCCAGTAAAAATCCGCTTGATGTGGATAGCTATTGGCCCATCAGTCTCACCAACGTTCTCTGTAAGCTGCTGGAACGTATGGTGTGTCAGCGGTTGGGTTGGGTCCTGGAGTCAAGTGGCCTACTGGCTCCATGTCAGGACGGCATCCACCAGGGTCGGTATACCACTGATAATCTTGTGTCCCTCGAGTCTACCATCTGAACAGCCTTTTCCAGACGCCAACATCTGGTTGCCCTCTTTTTAGACTTACGCAAAGCATATGACAGGACCTGGCGAAATCGCATCCTTGCCACATTGTGTGAGTGGGCTCTCCAGGGTCCGCTCCCGATTTTTATCCAAAATTTCCTGACTCTCTGTACTTTCCGGGTCCAAGTTGGTGCCTCCCATAGTTCCACATGGTTCCATATTGAGTGTATCTCTATTTTTAGTGGCCATCAACAACCTAGCAGCAGCTGTTGGGCCGTCAGTCTTCCTTTCTCTGTATGCGGATGACTTCTACATTTTGCATTGCTCCTCCAGTACTGGTGTTGTTCAGCAGTGCCTACAGGGAGCCATTCACAAGGTGGAGTCATGGGCTCTAGCCCACAACTTCCAGTTTTCAGCCATGAAGTCGTGTGTCATGCACTTCTGTCGGCATCATACCGTTTATCCAGAACCTGGACTTTATCTTAATGACAATGCACTCACTGTAGTGGAGACGTATCGATTCTTACGACTGGTTTTCGACACCTGATTGACTTGGCTACCTCACCTTCGTCAGATTAAGCGGGAGTGCTGGCAGTATCTCAATGCTGTGGCTTACAGTTCGGCGGAGCCCTCAGCGTTGCGTTTCCTCGACCCAGTGCACCACTGTGGCGTTCGCCTAGTGACGGGAGTTTTTAGAACGAGTCTGGTGACTAGTGTCCTGGTGGAGGCCAGAGTCCCTCTATTGCGGATCCGACGTGCACAACCGCTCGCCAGTTATACTGCACACATTCGTAGTTCTCCGGATCATCTGAAATACCGTCTCCTTTTCCCATCCGTAGCAATTCATCTCCTGTATCGGCGGCCCATAAACAGTTAAGAAAAGAGCAGAAGCTTTCGAAATGTGGTGCTGTAGAAGAATGCTGAAGATTAGATGTATAGATGACACAATTAATTTATTTTTATTTATTTATTTATTGTTCCGTGGTACCAAATTAAGGAGAAGTCTCCATGGTCATGGAATGAGTCAATACATGAAATTATAACACGATAGTAGAAACAGATAAAATGAAATATAAGAAACATATTCAGGCGACAAGTCATAAATTTAAATAAAGAAAATAAACCATGTAACACTGGAATTTGCTCAATTTTTCAGCTCTTCCAAGAGCTCCTCGACAGAATAGAAGGAGTGAGCCATGAGGAAACTCTTCAGTTTAGACTTAAAACAGTTTGGGCTACTGCTAAGATTTTTGAGTTCTTGTGGTAGCTTACTGAAAATGGATGCAGCAGAATACTGCACTCCTTTCTGCACAAGAGTCAAGGAAGTGCATTCTACATGCAGATTTGATTTCTGCCTAGTATTAACTGAGTGAAAGCTGCTAACTCTTGGGAATAGGCTAATATTGCTAACAACAAACGACATTAAAGAAAATATATACTGTGAGGGCAATGTCAGAATTCCCAGATTTTTGAATAGGGGTCGACAAGAGGTTCTCGAACTTACACCACATATAGCTCGAACAGCCCGTTTTTGAGCCAAAAATACCCTTTTTGAAAAATGAGGAGGTACTGGAAAGGATTAGGCTAGATGAAGGGATCAGTTGATACTGAACATCCTGCCTACTGAACCATGGATATGCGTGCCAGAGAAGTGAATCGGTACCTGCTGACCGCCTCACATTCCTCTACAGCGGTCAGGTCTTACTTCCATACATGGCTATACTGCACTGCACGATTTCCCAACACTTGGATTTATATTCGATGTTGACAAATTTCTTTTCTTCCGAAACGCGGTTCTTGTCATTTCCAGACTACATTTTATGTCCTCCCTACTACTGCCATCATCAGTTATTTAGTTGTGCACATAGTACTTTACGTGTAGCGTTTTCTAATCTAACTCCTTCATCATCGGCTGATTTAACTCGACTACATTCCATTATCCTTGTTTTGATTTTGTTGATCTTCATCTTATATCCTCCTTCCAAGACACTATTCCTGACCAGGCACCATGATGAAACCCAGTACTGGTGAAACATGGAGGGTGTCACAAGAGGAATGGCTTATATTCATGGATGTGACAGGAACGATCATTCGAACAAAAGAAGTCTAGGAAAATGGGCTCTAAAATTAATACCTTAAGAACTGTGAGCTTCATCATCGGTACTGTGAAACAAATCTCTTTTACTACAGTCTCTTTGTTTTCCATATTTTGGAAGGGTGTAATGTGGACCAATACAAGAAAAAACTGGCTAGTTCAAATGGTTCAAAAATGTTCAAATATGTGTGAAATCTTATGGGACTTAACTGCTAAGGTCATCAGTCCCTTCAAATGGTTCAAATGGCTCTAAGCACTATGGGACTTAACATCTGAGGTCATCAGTGCCCTAGACTTAGAACTACTTAAACCTAACTAAACTAAGGACATCACACACATCCATGCCCCAGGGCGCGGTTCCGGACTGAAGCGCCTAGAATCGCTCGGCCACAGCGGCCGGCCTGTCTAGTAACCTTGGGCTCTGGAAAGGTTGTATTAGGAGCTACGCAGCTTTTGTTCGCTAGAAGATACGTGTTTCACATTAGCAAAGATTAACAAGTGCTGATAGCTCTTAAGGTATGCACTTTAGACTTTTTTTAGTTTTGGTCCATACTGCCCCCTCACAAACTATGGAAATCAAAGAGCTTGCAGTAGGAGAGATCTGTTACACGGTGTCGAAGGTGAAAAAGTGCTCATAGCCTTTACGGTAGGAATATTACAGAAGATGTTTATCAGACTTTTCTGCTTCGAAAGATAGTTTCTGTCATACCCCTGAATACTGATCATTCCCTCTGGGACATCCTGTATAAAGCTAAGTAGTTGTACGTTCGTTCCAAAGAAAACGCAGTGCAATGATAAGACGAACACAAATTATGGTAGAAAGATATTCTAACGTTCAAACAGATTATTTAGAGGATAGAAAACCTCATGCGGGCAATTACACTTCGTCTCGAATACTGTCCAATGATAATCAGTGGTGTAGTTGTTCGACAAGAGCCAGAAAATAATACAGTGAAAGCGTTCTTCCTACTTTTAGTTGAGTGAGTGAGTGAGTGAGTGTGTGTGTGTGAGAGAGAGAGAGAGAGAGAGAGAGAGAGCTGGTTTGAGTGGCACCAGTGTTCAGGGATGCGTTAATCACAACTGGATTTTGCCACATACTTGAGGACATGGTTCTTGACTGATCACAAACAGGTGCTGAGTTCTTTAGATGCAGAAAAAACAGTCTTGGCTGCACAAGATAGGTTTATTTAATCTTCACATGTGACGCGTTTCACCTGTTTAAGCATCATCAGGCAATCGATAAAAACTCTTGCTAAACGTGACAGGAGCGTCGAACGTAATTAAAGGTCCCATAGAATCGTGAGGTAACAGCCAGATAGCCACAGTCGATGCTTCGTTACATCACCGATAAAATTCTTCCTACTCGTATCCGAGTCCTCAAACGTGATTAAGAGTCCCAAAGAAGTGGGAGGAAACAGCCAGGTAGCCACTGTCAATGCTTCTTTATGTCACTCATGAAACAACCGCATCAGGAACACAATGTGGTCTTACTTCGATCACGCCCCCTTTCCTACGGTACATATGTCTCTCGGACGTCCGACCCGTCAGTCGGCAAGACTCAGCGGAGCAGCACCTTTGAGGATGTTCATCGCAGTCCTGGACGAAAATTCAGGAGCAGGAGAGATTCTTGGACCACGACCTCACATCCTGAAGCGTTTACCAGCAGCTACGTCATTCGGTCGTGAAAGCCTTCATTCTATGATCGGAAGACTCTATGGGGAGGATTTCTCAAAATGAGTCAGACGTCTGGAATTTTTACGTAAGAAGAGAGCACATTTAATTTGTACTGTAACCTGCTTGTTACGTTGTAGAGACTCGTCTTCTATACATAACTTTTTAAAGCTGAAGAGGATGTTCCGGACAGCTCGGGTGCATCGGGTTTATGATTGTACAGAAAGAGCACTACTCCGAGAAAGGATACATTGCAAAAGACGAGAAATGGAGTCTGTTGACCGTAAGTTACTGAAACTGCATTTATCCCTTGCTAGTAAGGTACAGATAGATCTGTGGTGTAAAATAGATAACCTTACGTTTACATCTATGGAAGCTATGATGGAAAAGACTACTGGTAGATATCAGAAAAAGTCTGGAAAGTTAAAACTAATGCAGCAACTATAAGCAATGCGGTGATGACTGATACTGGTGTTAACAAGTCGGAGAGAGTGTTATCTTAAATCGAGATTTCCGTCTTTGCAAAAGGAGAACGCTATAACACCTATGAGAGCACCAGTTGAAGATATTATCACGAATATAGAAGCAGGTATACGAAATCTCCCCAAGGAAACTGCAAATTCAATTAGAATCGAAACCTTTGGAAAGTAATTTAACGAAAGGCGAGAGGAAGGCTCTCAGAGATTTAAACGCAGATGAAAAGATAGTGGTTCTTCCTGCTGATAAAGGAAATGCTACTGTCGTTATGAATACAGGGGATTATCGAAGCAAAATTTTGAACCGTTTAACGTCAGGATACTACAAAAAAAAAAACTTACGAAGGACCCTACAGCCAGCGTACTGAGGAAAACAATCTGATTAAGTCATCTACCTCTACTCAAAAGTGGCCGAGCGGTTCTAGGCGCTACAGTCTGAAACCGCACGACCGCTATGGTCGCAGGTTCGAATCCTGCCTCGGGCATGGATGTGTGTGATGTCCTTAGGTTTAAACCTAGTAGTTCTAAGTTCTAGGGGACTGATGACCTCAGAAGTTAAGTCCCATAGTGCTCAGAGCCATTTGAACCATTTTCTACTCAAAAAGAAGATAAAAGAGCTTTGTTGAAGAGTGAAGCTATGTGTCCTAGACTGTCCTGAGACCCATAGTTAGTGCCATCAATGCTGCCACGTATGAAATAGCAAGGTATCTGGTAACTCGTTAACAACCATATATTGGGAAAACTCACTCATATGTACAAGACTCGCGTCGTTTTATTGAGCAACTTGAAGGACTAATTCTGGCTCCTGAAGATATTCTTGTAAGTTTTGACATAGTGTCCTTATTCACTATGATTCCAGTTAACGAAGTTACGATTTTTGTAACGGATATTTGACAGCTCTTTTTAGATATTGCCTTACTTCGAGTCAGTTCCAGTGGGACGATGAATTTTTTGAGCAACTTGATGGTGTAGCAATGGGTAACTCATTAGGTCCTGCGATCGCTAATTTCTACATGGAAAAATTCGAATAATCGGCTCTGTACAAAGCAAATAAGAAACCATCTCGCTAGTGTCGGATTGTAGATGACACATTTGTGGTTTGGTATCATAGAATAAAGACTTTGGTCAAATTCTTTGATCATCTAAATTAAATTAATCCAAAAATCCAGTTCACCATGAAATGGAAAACGATAACAGAATATCTTACTTGGATGTTTTAGTTATGATACGGTCCGATGAAAGTTTGGAACATAAAGTTTTTCAGAAAATAACACATACTGACAGATATTTGCATAAAAACTCCAATCACTATCCACAACAAAAGAGAGATGTCATTAAAAGTCTTGTCGACAGAGCCGAACGGATATGCACATCGAAACACCTGGACGCTGAATAAAACATCTGAAGCAGGCCTTCGAGAAAAATGGTTACTCAGGGAAAGAAGTAAAGAGAATTTTGCGACCAAGGGACAAAACACCGAAGGACAAGGATGAAACACAACGACCGAAAAATACAGTTTCTATCTCTTTTATTAAAAAAGTAACGGGTCGGATCGATAAGATTTTACAGAAACATGACATCAGACCGGTCTTTATACCAACAAAGAAAATAAGTCAAGGATAAACGCCCTCCTCTGTCAGCTTGCGACGTATATAAAATTATAAAATTCCGTGCACTAAAGTTTTTACTACATACTGCATATATGTCGCTCTCGGACGTGCAATCGGTCAGTCAGCAAGAATTAGCGGAGGAGCGCCTCTGAGGACGTCCAGCGCAGTCCTGGGCAAAACGCCAGGAACAGAAGAGTTTCCTTGACCACGACCTCAATTTCCGAAAGTTTATCAGCAACTTTATACAGCACTTCGAGCACGCGCTGTCATGCCGGCAACTAAACTGCCAAGCATGTGTTGATGGGGTGGTTTCTTCATAGGTGATATAAAGAAACATTGACAGCGGCTATCTGGCTGTTTCCTCCCATTTCTATGGGACTTTTAATTACACTACTGGCCATTAAAATTGCTACACCATGAAGATGAAGTGCTACAGACGCGAAATTTAACCGACAGGAAGAAGATGCTGTGATATGCAAATGATTAGCTTTTCAGAGCATTCACACAAGGTTGGCGCCGGTGGCGACACCTACAACGTGCTGACATGAGGAAAGTTTCCAACCGACTTCTCATACACAAACAGCAGTTGACCGGCGTTGCCTGGTGAAACGTTATTGTGATGCCTCGTGTAAGGAGGAGAAATGCGTACCATCACGTTTCCGACTTTGATAAAGGTCGGATTGTAGCCTATCGCGATTGCGGTTTATCGTATCGCGACATTGCTGCTTGCGTCGGTCGAGATCCAATGATTGTTAGCAGAATATGGAATCGGTCGGTTCAGGAGGGTAATACGGAACGCCGTGCTGGATCCCAACGGCCTCGTATCACTAGCAGTCGAGATGACAGGCATCTTATCCGCATGGCTGTAACGGATTGTGTAGCCACGTCTCGATCCTTGAGTCAACAGATGGGGACATTTACAAGACAACAACAATCTGCACGAACAGTTGGACGACGTTTGCAGCAGCATGGACTATCAGCTCGGAGACCATGGCTGCGGTTACCCTTGACGCTGCATCACAGACAGGAGCGCCTGCGATGGTGTACTCAACGACGAACCTGGGTGCACAAATGGCAAAACGTCATTTTTTCGGATGAATCCAGGTTCTGTTTAAAGCATCATGATGGTCGCATCCGTGTTTGGCGACATTGCGGTGAATGCACATCGGAAGCGTGTATTCGTCATCGCCATACTGGCGTATCACCCGGCGTGATGGTATGGGGTGCCATTGGTTACATGTCTCGGTCACCTCTTGTTCGCATTGACGGCACTTTGAACAGTGGACGTTACATTTCAGATGTGTTACGACCCGTGGCTCTACCCTTCATTCGATCCCTGCGAAACCCTACATTTCAGCAGGATAATGCACTACCGCATATTGTAGGTCATGTACGGGCCTTTCTGGATACAGAAAATGTTCGACTGCTGCCCTGGCCAGCACTTTCTCCAGATCTCTCATCAACAGAAAACGTCTGGTCAATGGTGCCCGAGCAACTGGCTCGTCACAATACACTAGTCACTATTCTTGATGAACTGTGGTATCGTGTTGAAGCTGCATGGGCAGCTGTACCTGTACACGCCATCCAAGCTCTGTTTGACGCAATGCCCAGGCGTATCAAGGCCATTATTAGGGCCAGAGGTGGTTGTTCTGGGTACTGATTTCTCAGGATCTATGCACCGAAATTGCGTGAAAATGTAATCACATGTCAGTTCGAGTATAATATACTTGTCCAATGAATACCCGTTTATCATCTGCATTTCTTCTTGTTGTAGCAATTTTAATGGCCAGTAGTGTATGTTCGACGTCTCGGTCACTATTAGCAAGAGTTTTTAACGACTGTTTGATTATGCCTAGGACAGGCGAAACGCGTCACATATGAAGATTAAATAAACATATCTTGTACAACCAAGGCTGTTTTTTTCTGTATCCAAAGATCTAATTAAGTGCTGATTTCATTACAGTTTCAACAAATGCGCGAGCCAAGAATAGACTCTGAACAAATATAATTTAGAAGCAGTTCGATCTGCAAGAAATGAAAGCACACGGGCAATACTGCATGTCAAGAGCATGCAGCGATCTCGCCCAGGCAGCACGTTGAAACTGCAGATGTGCGTCATCCTTCCCAAACCTAACACCAAGGTGTCCCCACTACACGAAAGCCAAGGTCAAAGCGGGCTCTTCTTGCGATTGTCTCAAACTGAAATTTTCGCTGCGGGCATTCTGATTGGCTCCCGCTGCACGAAGTCCCTAACTCCGTGAAACATCCCACGCCTGGCTTCACAAAAATGAAGTCGCCCACAACCAGGTGGTGCACCATACTTTGAAAGGAAACAGAAGACTGACAAGGGATGCCCCTATGAAACACGTCGGCGTTTCCAAACGACTGTACGTAGCAGTTTCCTGTGGGCAAATGAGTACGGAGAAAAAAATAAACTACAAACGAGGGATGTCATAATGGTGACGCACAACGTTTCTTGAGCGGTTTATTCCTGGGGAATCGCCTTCCACATGGTTCACATCAATGCCTACAAAGCAATAGTAACAATCGCTACAGTGATGAATAGTTGCCTGCCAACCATATCCCATGTCAGTTGAAGGGACTGCATGTCACGTGAACGTTCGTGGCATGGTCGTTCCCAGCTCATTCTGTTTAGAGGTGCCTGAAGGTGGGACGTTTAAAATCTCATGCTGCATGGAGCTGCCTGAAGGAGGGGCGTTTAAAATCTCTATAGTTTAATAGCTACTGTTCGGGTTGGTCTCCGCATGCCGTATCCAATGGGACTGAAGCTATCACAGTCGCCGCCTGTTTGCTGTACCACTCAACAACGCCGGTTGCCACATTGTCGTCTCCACGACACCGTACAAGACGCTACAATTTCTCTGAGCAGATGCCTGCGTATGTAAGAAATCGTCGCAAATTTCTTACGCCAACACGACACTTCTTTCAGTCTACTGCTGAATCGCCAGTCTATGAAAGCGTTTGGAGAGGCTATGCTTTCAGTTTTGAACACTAGCGTGACGTAAGTTCAAAAGGAAGAAACACAGATAAAATTTCAGAGGCGCAAGAAGGGTCTAACCGGTCAAGGCAGTAGCTTCTCAAGCGACAGAAATTTTCCCAGTTCAACGTACATCGCAAGTTTCATGGTAAAACCGGGACTATCACTTATCCAAGAGTCTCATTAAGAGGGACATTGGAAAATTCAATGCAACGATCCTACGACAACTTACTAGTAGGGCATATATGCCCGCATGGTACCAATCTGCTCGTCCACGCCAACGTGGTGGTAAGTTCCTATGGGACCAAATTGCTGAGATCACTGGTCTCTAGGCTTACACACTACTTAATATAACTTACGCTAAGGACAACACACACACCCATGCCCGAAGGAGGACTCAAATCTCCGACGGGGGAGCCACGTGAACTTTGGCAAGGCGCCTAAGACCGCGCGGCTAGGAGACAACGTCTTGATGGGTCAACAACCTCCAAATCATCCGAGTACTGCTTCCTGCGGGGTGCGTACTTCATTGGGTGAGCAGACTTGTGTGAAGCCTAGCGTTGTTTTGGAGAAGAGGTTAGTTTGCATTTTCGTGGCGACGAACACACATCAATTTCCTGAAGGTAGCACAAGACACTTCAGAGTTGATCGTTACACAATGAGGGAGGGCATCGAACAGAATAACGTCTTCAGAGTCCCAGAAGAACGTCGCTATAACTTAACCGTCTGGGGGTCTTTTTTTTTTCTCAGGGAAGTGGCGGTGTGGTGCCACTCTATGGATTGCCGTTTTATTTCCGGTTCGAATGATGAACGCAAGTTTCATCGTCTGTTACGATGTTCGACCAAAAATTGTCACGATCAGCCTCGTAACGCGCAAGCAGTTCTGTACAGATTGTCTTTCGTTGCTCTTTGCGGTCTTCTTTAAACTACGAGCAACCTTTGAGCATCCGAAATGGTGGGCATGTGTGACAGCACTACCAACGGGGACGTGAAGTTCAGTTGAGCAGGGAGGTGTTTGATTGTTATCTGTAGATCACGTCCAATGAGAGTGTACTCACATTCGCGGCCAACACACGACTTTGTTGCGATGATGACAGACGTCTCGCCAACAACTCTCCATGCTTTTGTCACTGCCAGGTTTCTGTAGATACTCTGCAAGCGCCTATGAACATCTGCAATACTGTGTATTCCCCCCAAGAGAAACTCAATGACAGCTGTCTGCCACCTATCGGAACTCCGTGACACTACAGAGGCTGAAGCGAAAATATTCCAAGATGTCTCACAACAAATCCCATATTTTTTCAACCGAACCTGGCCAAGAAAAAAAAGTGTGATATCATGTATTGAAAACTCTTCGTACATGTGGTGACAGTACAGTAGTCGTTTGGAAACATTATAGCAGAATAGAATTCTGCATCGTATTTGTTGACTAACAGTAAGATCTTTCTCTGTGCATCATGATATCGAGAATGCTATGTTCGGTGCCATGAAAATTTCGAACGTTAATCCTTGTCAGTTTTTCGGCAAAGAGACATAAACTTAAGATTTTTCGGAAAGGTTCTACGGTATTATTTGTAACAGTCACCTTGGAAAAGTGGGAAACACTCACATGAGGTGGAATTCAAACTTTTCGGGACTGGTGCTGACTTCTGGAAAGTAGGAATAGTAGATCTTTGCACCGCTAGGTGGCGAGAGCAGCGTATCTGATGAGTCAGTGTGTGGAGTGACATTCAGCTGGGAGGACATGTTGCGTGTCCACAATGATTTCCATAATACTCTGCGTTTGGTGAGTGGCGATTTTGCCATGGATCCGCGAACAGAACAGCACGTGTGTATCAAATTTTGTGCGAATCTCGGGAAAAGTGAAACGGAGACCCTTGTTATGATTCAACAAGTGTTTGGGGGACACAGCGTGAGCCCCACGTGTGTATTTGAGTGGCATGCTCTGTTCAGGGCCGGCCGTACAGACGTCGAAGATGATGCACACTAGAAGGCCCGTTAGCTGCACAACGCCACACATTGTTGCGAAACTTCAACAATTAGCTCGTGTGGATCAATGTCGAACCACTCAAGACCTTGCGGATGAACTGGGTATTGGTCATGAGAAATGTTAACGAATGTTGACTGATGAATTGGGCACGCATCGTGCCGCCGCAGAATTTGTGCCAAGGATCTTGACTGCTGATCAGAAGGCACGGCGTGTTGAAGTGTGCACAGACCTTCGTCAGACCGCATCTGATGATCCAAGCTTCTTGTCACAGGTTATTACTGGCGACGAGACCTGGATTTACAGTTATGACTCAGAGACAAAGCGACAATTGTCCCAGTAGAAGGGTCTGGGAGTAGTGGGGCAACAAGGACACCAGTGCACTTTGTTACTACGGGTTGCCTACATCAGGGGCAGGTATGCACTCAGGGGCAAACCTATTGTTATCCTTTGATTGACAGGTCCTTAACCTATTGTTCTGTTAAGTGTTTTTCATGTCACCTTACTTAGCCTATTGTTCCCCCACCCCCTCCCACTCCCCTCCCCCTCAGGAAACCCCACACCCACACTGCTACAGGTACACTTTCAGGTCTGAGTTAATCTATTGTTCTGTTAAGTGCTTTTCCGTGTCACCACTATTTCCTTTTGATTTAGAGGCACTTAACCATCTCCCCAACCATCTCTCCACTCGCTGCTACAGGTACACTTTCAGGTCTGAGTTATTGGAATAGGCCCCTCTCACTCTTATCAAGTTGATTGATTAATTAACTAAATTATCAATTAATTAACCTCTCTGGTGATAAAAGTGTGATGCATCTTGGTGGGAAGTTCAAATTCCATCAGGGCAATGCAACCTCTACTAACCTAAGAAAGTGGCGGGATGATAGGTCACTTCCACTACTTCCACTAACCTAAGTCTCCCAACTGCCACCACTTACTAGGGATTTGCGGGGAAGGACTCGACCTGTGCTGGACATAAGTCTTTATTCTGCATGCACCAGTCTTTATTTAAACAATTTGATGCAGTACATCCACCCAGTGTAGTCGCCATGGGGTCCGGTCTCCAGCTGACCTAGTACACAGTACTGCCATCAGAGGGCGCTCTCATCCTTGATGTAATCTAAGATGGCGGCCATGACGTCAGCCAATGACGCAAGTACCGTTATCCAGCATGGCAGGAACAGTGTGTTCGCCCCAAGGTTGGGGTCTAGTACACAGTGCCACTGCCAGAGACAACTGTCGTCCATTCTGTGATGAAATCCAAGACGGCGGTCTGGTGGTGGAGAGGAAGGATCTCATAACAGGAAATTCAAGGGTATATTGTTTATTTATAAAAAAAATCAGTTTGTGGGGGTTGGATATCTGTTGCTCATCATTGTCAGCTATTTGGAAACATGTATGTTTAGTAAGAAGTAATTACAGGGAGCAAACATGTTACATTACCTCATGTTCGGCACTATACTTGTAGTGTCTTAACCTAATGTTTGGCCCTTTGTTGGCACATAACCTATTGTTCTGTTAAGTGGTTCTCCCTGTCACCTCCATTTCCTTAAACTATTCTACCACCTTTGAAACCAAATTAAGTAATTAGTTATGCCCTCCCACCATTTTCTGGTACACTTTTCGAATTTCACATGCTTTTGAGTGCCATTTCTGGCGCATTCTTCTCTGTTACCCACTCCCTTAAACTTTTTGTATTGCGTTTTACATAAAAATTATGCAAATTACCCTAGTGTTCTGCACTTCACATGCTGTTCTGCTCCATGTCGCTCCATGTTACCCACTCATGCACCACCCACCCTCCTTAAGTATTGTACTGTTAACACCATGTTGATACAAAAAATTTATGCAAATTAATTAAATCGATATTTTTCACATGTATGCGGTAGTTTTTTTAACTCGCAGCTCCTATTTGTCGGTGAAATCGATGGAATACAGTTTAAACAAGAGATCGCTAATATAAAACACATCCTGCCACTGGACGCTGCTGCCCTCAGCCCCGACCCCACTCCGGCTGCGGCCGCCACAGCATTGCTCTGGCATCCATGGACCGCCCTCCCTCAGGCTAGCGGGTTAGGGCTACAGCAACCAGGCTGTTCGCAGTGACCTGATTCCGCTGGGTCTCCTCCACCATCACGTCCTTGCACCACAGAACTTCAAGGTGCGCTCACATTGATCCCATATGCAAAACACCTTAGGGCAGCATGTGTGTTTACCATTGCTGACGCTATACCTATGGACACTGACGTCAGAGACCGTACTATAGAAATCTGTTCCAGAATAGCACAGGCTGTGTTCCCCCTAGCAATCCTAATGGAACATACAGAACATACAAGGTGAGTCCAGCCGTGCGTACCTGCTCCAGTGTGACTGACACCTCGTCGTCCGTGTGACGACTCACCATCTAAAAGGTTCTCAATGTTATTCTGATGTCACATGGATATGTAAAATGAGAACCGAGTCGACCTCTCTGAATAGTGTCCCAGAAATAGTTAACGCTCGCTTTCTTGATGTCTCAGCTTAAACACAATGGAAATTCTTGCCCTAACATAACCTGTTTACGAAAATAGCGCGGAATAACGCTGAATGTATTCTTCCTCAAGGTCCTAACGTGGCACCCCGTCCATCATGCGTTACCCTTCCTACTTTCAACATACGCAAATGTTCTCACTGCTAAAAGCCTGTGCACGCTTGTGAAAACGCCGTTAATCATAAAAGCATTCTTGTTGTTTGGAAAGAGAGCACTCTCTAAGCACAGACACACGGCGATTCAGAACAATTACGCAAACAGAATTCGAAGCACTGTCATACAGCAGAGAAAAAAATGACTGGAATATTCGGTATCCTATAGCCACAGTGGCAGTGGCAGATGAATTATGGCATCCCCGCCAGAGATGGATGGTCTGCTTCACCATGTCTTTGAACACCTGCTTTAACAGAACTTTCTGTACATACCTTGCCCCCCCCCCCCCCATCTTGTTCGAATTAGTATGTACATGCTCGTACGTCCTGGCACAAAGGATGTGTTAGAGCATTATGATTGTATTTTGTACAGATCACCATATTGCACTGGCAATTAAAACCTGCAACGTGCCCTACTTATTGTCAAATATGGAAAAACTCTTATTTAATTACACTGCTCTTCCACTGAGGACAGGAGCTTGCATATTAGAGTGTGAAACCAATCTCCAACCCAGAAATATATCACCACGTACTGTCTCGATATAGTAAACATACAAAATCGCCCCTTTTACATCATTTGTACATATACCACGAAGACAGACAGAATCGTATACACTCCTTGCAGCTCTAGATATCCCCCTGCGAGGTAGGCGGTCATCCATCCCTCGCAGGTGACCAGAGCACCCTCAGCGGCCCAAAGTCACTCTCAGAATTGTTCTACAAACTCGGGCCATTCCCCCCCCCCCACCCCCCCGGCACAAATGCGTTACTGTTTCTGGTCGAGACATGCTTCCCTGTGTACTTGTTTTTCTACACCCATCTCCAGACCCTGGGATTACAAGAAGAAATAAATTTACACATGGTTCGCACTCAGAAGTATCCTACCGATCACTTGTGCAACATAATTCCCAAGATATAGACTGGAAATTATTTATATAGGGACCCAATACTTTAGCTATGTGGGGTGTACTGTAAACCACTGACTAACTAGAATCTTATCCCATGTGTGAAGATATTTACTCGGAAACTCGAAAAAAAAAATAGAGAGAACTTATATTTCCACTCGCGAATACCAATGTCCGTGATGTAGCAGATTCCAAATCATCCCTATAATTTGCGAGGTCAACTAAGGTGTTTCTCATGTCTAGAGAACCGGCAAACGTGTCTTCCACATGCTAGATACACACACCAAAATCGATCTTCTCTCCTAAATAAAGGCGCGAAATGTGCAGAAGCAGTCAACCAAACAATTTACATGGAAGGGAATAGTAGTCCAGCGCAAATGCACCTCCATATTCAATCTTCTCAAATTTCATTGCAATCACGAAAGCTAACCAACACATACTAAGGATTAATTCACTATTCAGTCGTCCAGAGGACAACGTGGTTAATTCATCTACATTCCTACACTCCAACAGGCCTCTCCAGTCTGACAGCTCCTACCGTTAATGGGAAATGTGAATCATTCATGCACTGGTCACCTATGCTGCACACATAGGCAGAATCATCATCCTAAGAAACCACTCTCATATATATTTTATGGTTGTACTTACAACTAAATGTTAGGACTGCGGTCTCAATTGAATAGCATTCGACAATGAGCGAAGCATCGGAAGTACACCCTACTGAGGGCAGTGGCTCTGGAAATAGAAATATCTGTAACATTGTTATCTCTTTCCTACTACCACTAAGTATAGTACTTGACCAATAATTGATTCCAGATGATACAGAATAATACTGAGAGAAAACCAGCGATGGGTAGACATGTCTCATAAGTTTTTCTTGTGAGTGTTACCACTCTGTCTTAGAAAGAGAGGTGTAATCAGCCAGATGTTAAAAAACCCAATCGCAACAACTACTGTATGTTACCATCACAAGTGGTCTTGGTTCTACAGGTGCACACAAGTATCCATGTTAAAAGCTATACTGGCTTTATAAATCGAGGTATGGCATTACCTCTGAATGAATTGGTTTCTGCAGACAAATGCCGAGACATTGATCGTAGGAGTGTGTATTATCACACCAGCAATGCGGTTACACATAGCCCATGATGCAGCCTCATAATAAAATTATCGAATTTTGAAAGTGATTTGGCTAAGGAGCGTGGTATGAAATAGATATTTGCAGCCCTCTCACGCCACCGCCACTAGATATTTCTCCAGTATTTGTAAAGCATCCTGTCTCGATGCCATATCATATTTCTGGCACTCCCACATCTCCCAGATGACTTAGGTTAGTGGAGGTAACCGAAGTGACCTATCTTCCCATCATTTTTTTAGGTTAGTTGAGGTTGCATTGTCCTGATGGAATTTGAACTTCCCACCATGGGGGTGCAGCACTTTTTCACCAGAGGTTAATTAATTGTTCAATTTAAATAAGTAGTCAGTCAAATTGATAAGACTGAGAGGGGGCCTATTCCGTTGGTGGAGGGGGTGGATGGGACAATAGGTTTAGTGCCTGTCAATCAAAAGGAAATGGTGGTGACATGGAAAAGCACTTAACAGAACAATAGGTTAACTCAGACCTTAAAGTTTACCTGTAGTAGCGAGGGGTGGGGGTTTACTGAGGGGGGAGGGGAGTGGGAGAGGGTGGGGGAACAATAGGTTAAGTGCTGTGACATGGAAAATCGGTTAACAGAACAATAGCTTAAGGAGCTGTCAATCAAAGGAGAACAATAGGTTTGTCCCTGAGTGCATACCTGCCCCTGATGTAGGCAACCTGCACGAACAAAATGCACTGGGTTCCTTGCTGCCCAACTACTCCTGGGCTCTCAAAGACCCAAAAAAGTGAGACAGGCGAAACGCAAAGTGAAGAGCATGATCATCATTCTATTTGACCCCAAGGGAATTGTGAACAAAGAATTCGTCCCACCCAACCAAACAGTGAATTCCGCATACTACTGTGACGTTTTGCGATGGCTCCGTGAAAATGTGCAGCGACGACGGCCCGAACTTTGGCATCAAGGTAACTGGCTACTGGTTCACGACAACGCGCCCTATTACACGTCCTTGCTCACCAGGACCTTTTTGGCAAAAAGCAACATGGTGGTTGTACCTCACTGACTGTACTCGCCAGATTTGGCAGTTTGCGACTTCGCGCTAATTCCAAAACTAAATCTCAAGTTGAAAGGCCGTCGGTTCGACACTCTAGAGAGGATTCAAGAAGCATCACTGGCGGTGATAAACACCCTTAAAGAACAGGACTTCCAGGAAACGTTTGACCAGTGGCAGAAGTGCTTGGACCGGTGAGTACGTGTGGATGGGAACTACTTTGAGGGTGATGGTGACCATTAGTCCAAAGGTAAGGTTTTCAACTGATGTTCCAGCAGGGTCTGAGTATTTACTGATCGCTCAGAGTGAGCAGCAGGTGGAAATAACACATTTGCCGAGTATGTTTCGTTGTCCCAAGCGCCAGATTGAATAAGTTTTGTTACTTAGTAGTCCTAGTGGTGAAAGTCTGCATGATTTGGTTCTATTTCCTAGGACATAATACTGTCGGCGAAACACTAGTGCTCGACTCCATCCAGGTGTCCTAAGATGCAACTTGCAAGGCTGTGACGTCACACTTCCGCTAATTGTGTGCTGCAGTCCAAGCTGCATCCTGTCAGCACCTGAATTGCGCTGCAGCCGTTGTAACCTTGAAGACACACAGGCTCGACGCGGTTGCGCGGAAGCAGGCGTTACACACAAAGCTAAAGGTAGGACGGTGGAACAGATATACCTGTTTTAAATGGCACAACAGGCGGTTCCAAATACCCAACGCATTATTACACAGGGAACTGTGGGTAAGAAAGATCACAGCCGAACAAATGATGGCTTATTCGCACTGAAACGTAACAGAGGAAACCCCTTGTGCGATTTCTTGCCTTCCAAATTTCTTCGTGTGGCGCCCTAAACACTTTGGATAAAAATTATACACGTAGCAGAGGATGCTAACGGTCGGAAATGAGTATTTCAGGCAATGCAAGATCTTGAATAAAAAATTAGTGTAATGTATGTGCTGATAGACTGCTAATAATTCTGCCTCCCGCCCGTTGGAAACACTCTCTTAAAGAACGACACACAATAACACACGATGTGTCCGCGGTCTACAGGGAATTACTGGTTGTGTGAGTCGGGACATTAGTTCTTAGAGGAACTTGCAGGAATTTATTTAACGTATGATGGAGTGGGATGTAATACTCGTGAACTGCAGTTAATGTGTAGAGAGGAATTCGGCGACAGGAAGAAATTTGTCGCATAAGATAGAAACTTATGCGAAACTGCGTCGTTGAAGACACAGACGTTCTGGAATGAGAACTGTTCACACAGTATAATTTGAGAAGGTAGGACTGGATAGAGAGAGAGAGAGAAATTAGTTAATAGGCACCCGTCAAAATGCCCATGAAATGCACATTTCGAAGGACATAGCGACGAGACTGCATTTGCACCCGTATTCACCCATTCCATAAACGTGAAGAAGCAACAGGATCAAACGATTTTGAAACTGAGATTAATTCTGACTACAGATTACCCAGTGCAGTTCGGTGGAGGCAGCTCCGTTGCAACGACAGTCCTTGGGAGATGCACTGGACATTCAGCAGACAAGGCGGCAGTGGCAGAACATTGCAAAGACAACGGCCACTCTGCGAAGTGGAGATTTTTGGTTCTACTTCACCGTTTTGGAATTGAGTGTTGAAGGAAACCGTGGAGTTTCGGTTAGTAGAATGCGATAGTGGTTTCAACTAGGACAAGGCATGGAATCTTGCCCTTGCTATAACTGAATCACTGAGACGTCTACACCATGCAGCTGCCAGGGAAGAGACATCGACGAAGGATTCGACCAGTTACGCGCTTTTTGCAACTGCCAAAAGGCGAATGCACCTGCAAGGTCTGTAGACGAGCATCTGTGGCGTTGACCCGCAGGTGCAGTTACCCCATGGTGGAATGTATAACCCGTCCCATACACACCCATCCAGGTGCTACAGAATGCCGACGACACCGCCTTCCTTGCCCATCACTCAGTCCTCCAAGCTTCTCTCGAGATCCATCTCAGTGTACTTACCAGCTGGTGTTACCTCTGTTACCTGTCAACATCCAGGCAATGGTACGAGGATCTACTTCCCGTCGCTTTCGTCTCGTTAAACTCGCCCTTGGCATTCATAACCATTCCATCCAGGTTACTGACACATTAGAAGACAGGCTGACCTACGGGAAACGGATGGTTTTCAGATGAACAGTAATATGTTGATTTTTAAGAAAATACTTTTATTTATTCAAAAACGTCTTTATTTACATGATTCTTTACGAAATACACTCGAAGACAGAAAGAAAAAAAACGAACCACTAAGGAATTATCTAAATGGGACGGAGATCGGTGGATGTGATGTACATGTGCAGACAAACATATGATTACAATTCCAGAAAAATTGGATGATTAATTCAAGACAAAGACCTTCGAAAATTCAGCAAATTAATACCGTGCTGGTCCACCTTTGGCCCTTATGCAAGAAATTATTGGGCTCGATATTGACTGATCGAGTTGCTGGACGTCCTCTAGAAGGATAACGTGCCAGATCTGTCCAATTGGCGCGTTATATCGTCAAAAGCCTGAGATGGTTGGAAGTCCCTGCCCATAATGCTCCAGACGTTCTCAGTTACGCAGAGATCCATCTACCTGGCTGGTCAAAGTAGGGGTTGTCAAGTACGGAGATAAGCAGTAGAAACTCTCACCATGTGCGGGCGGGCATTATCTTGCTGAAATGTAAGTAAAGGATCGGTCGCCATGAAAGACAACAAAACGGGACGTAGAATGTCGTAGATGCACCACTGTGCTTAAGAGTGCCGGGAATGACAATCAAAGGGCCCTGCTGTGCTACGCGGGATTAGCCGAGCGGTCTTAGGCGCTGCAGTCATGGACTGTGCGGCTGGTCCCGGCGGAGGTTTTGAGTCCTCCCTCGGGCATGTGTGTGTGTGTGTGTGTGTGTGTGTGTGTGTTTGTCCTTAGGATAATTTAGGTTAAGTACTGTGTAAGCTTAGGGACTGATGACCTTAGCAGTTAGGTCCCATAAGATTTCACACACATTTGAACATTTTTTGTCCTGGTGTGAAAGAAATGTCCCTCAGACCATCACTCCTGGTTGTAGGACCATATGGTGGGCGACAGTCACGTTGGTATCGCACCACTGTCTGGGGTGTCTCCAGACACGTCTTCGGCCTGGAATCTCATGGACTGGAGTAGAATTGTCTTCAATGATGAGTCCTGCTTGTAAAGTATCTCAAGACACCCCGGAAAGCGGTGGGAAACCAAACTGATTGTCCTCCATCACCAGTACTGATGGTCCCGGGTGCTATTTCTATTTCTTTTCGTAGCAACATCCATTTTGTTGTCATCCGTGACACCGTTACAGCGCAGCGGTACCACGACGATATTCTACGCCTCGTTTCCCTGGGCTTACATTTCGGCAAGATAATGTCCGCCTGCACTCGGTGAGGGTTTCTACTGCTCGTCTTCATCCTTGCCAAACCCTACCTTGGGGAAGCAAGTTCGCCGGATCTCTTCCCTGTTTATTTTTATTTATTTATTTATTGTTCCGTGGGACCAAATTAAGAGAAGTCTCCATGGTCATGGAACGAGTCAATATATGAAATTATAACACGATAGTAGAAACAGATAAAATGAAATATAAGAAACATATTCAGGCGACAAGTCATAAGTTTAAATAAAGAAAATAAACCATGTAACACTGGATTTTGCTTAATTTTTCAGCTCTTCCAGGAGCTCCTCGACAGAATAGAAGGAGTGAGGCATGAGGAATCTCTTCAGTTTAGACGTAAAAGTGTTTGGGCTACTGCTAAGATTTTTGAGTTCTTGTGGTAGCGTACTGAAAATGGATGCAGCAGCATACTGCACTCCTTTCTGCACAAGAGTCAAGGAAGTGCATTCAACATGCAGATATGATTTGTGCCTAATATTAACTGAGTGAAAGCTGCTAACTCTTGGGAATAAGCTAATATTGCTAACAACAAACGATATTAAAAATGGTTCAAATGGCTCTGAGCACTATGCGACTTAACTTCTGAGGTCATCAGTCGCCTAGAACTTAGAACTAATTAAACCTAACTAACCTAAGGACATCACACACATCCATGCCCGAGGCAGGATTCGAACCTGCGACCGTAGCGGAACGATATTAAAGAAAATATATATTGTGAGGGCAATGTCAGAATTCCCAGACTATTGAATAGGGGTCGACAAAAGGTTCCCGAACTTACACCACATATAGCTCGAACAGCCCGTTTTTGAGCCAAAAATACCCTTTTTGAATCAGAAGAATTGCCCCAAAAAATAATATCATACGGCATAAGCGTATGAAAATATGCGAAGTACACTACTTTTTGTGTTGAACTGTCACTTATTTCAGATACTGTTCTAATGGTAAATAAAGCAGCATTTAGTTTCTGAATAAGATCCTGAACATGGGCTTTCCACAACAGCTTACTATCTATCCGAACGCCTAGGAACTTGAACTGTTCCGTCTCGCTTATAATATGCTCATTCTGTCTGATCAAAATATCGGTTTTTGTTGAACTGTGAGTTAGAAACTATAAAAACTGAGTCTTACTGTGATTAGCATCAAATTATTTTCCACAAGCCACGAACTTAATTCATGAACTACATTATTTGATACTGTTTCAATATTACACACAAGATCCTTCACTACCAAGCTGGTGTCATCAGCAAACAGAAATATTTTTGAATCACCTGTAGTACTAGAAGGCATATAATTTATATAAATAAGAAACAGCAGTGGCCCCAGCACCGACCCTTGGAAAACGGCCCACTTAACAGTGCCCCATTCGGACTGAACATCACTACCACTCTCAATATTACGGAGAATACCTTCTGCTTTCTGTTCTTAAAGTAAGAGGCGAGCCAATTGTAAGCTACTCCCCTTACTCCATAATCGTCCAACTTCTGCAGTAAAATTTTGTGGTCAATACAGTCAAAAGCCTTCGTTAAATCAAAGAAAACACCTAGCGTTCGCAACCTTTTATTTAATCCGTCCAAAACCTCACAGAGAAAAGAGAAGATAGCATTTTCAGTTATTAAACCATTTCTATAACCAAACTGTACATTTGACAGCAAATTATGTGAATTTAAATGCTCCATTAGCCTTGTATATACAACCTTCTCGATAACTTTAGCAAACACCGATATCATAGAAATAGGTCTAAAATTGTCAACATTGTCCCTGTCTCCCTTTTTATAAAATGGCTTCACTACCGAGTACTTTAATCGGTCAGGAAACCGACGACTCCTAAAGGAAAAGTTACAGATATGGCTAAGTACTGGGCTAACATACATACTTCAGTATTCTGCTAGATACCCCGTCATATCCATGAGAGTTCTTGGTCTTTAGTGATTTAATTATTAACTCAATCTCCCTCTTGTCAGTATCATGGAGGAGCATTTCAGGTAACAGTCTCGGAACACTTTTTTCTAAGAGCGCTATATGATTCCCTGTTGGGACTAGGTTTCTATTTAGTTCACCTGCTATATTCAGAAAGTGATTATTAAATACTGTACATATATGCGACTTATCAGTAACACGGATATTCCCACTACGCACTGATTCTATATCCTCGACCTGTCTCTGCAGACCAGCCACTTCCTTTACTACTGACCATATGGTTTTAATTTTATCCTGAGACTTAGGTATTCTGTCTGCATACCACGTACTTTTTGCCTTCCTAATAACATTTTTAAGCACCTTACAATACTTTTTGTAATGGGCTGCTGCATTTAGATTTTGACTGTTTCTAACGTTTTGATATAATTGCCACTTTATTCTACAAGATATTCTTATCCCTCTAGTCAGCCACCCAGGCTGCCTGTTTGTGCTAGTACCATGTTTCGAACGTTCTTACGGAAAGCAACTTTCAAAGAGCACGAGAAAAGTCTTGAGGAAAGCATTATATTTATCGTCTACTGTATCAGCACTATAAACATCTTGCCACTCTTGTTCCTTGATAAGGTTTACAAAGGTCTCTACAGCAATTGGATCAGCTTTCCTAACAGTTGATAACTATATTTAACATAGTATGAAAGCTTTCACGACCGGATGACATATCTTCTGGTAAATCTTCCGGGATGTAAGGTCGTGGTCCATGAAACTCTTCAGCTCCTAACGTTTCGTCCAGAGCTGCGCTGGACATCTTCAGAGGGGGTTTTCTCCTCCGGTGAGTCTTGCCGACTGACGGGTCGGACGTCTGAGAGCGACTTATATATCGTAGAAAGTTACACGTGGGCATATCACGTGTAACTCTGGTCACGCCCACTTTCTACGATATATAAGTCGCTCTCAGACGTCCGACCCGTCAGTCGGCAAGACTCACCGGAGGAGAAAACCCCTCTGAAGATGTCCAGCGCAGCTCTGGACGAAACGTTAGGAGCTGAAGAGTTTCATGGACCACGACCTTACATCCCGGAAAGTTTACCAGAAGATATATTTAACATGTTTTGCAGCACAAAAATCTTTTAGAGTTAAAATTTGTGCCTCATGATCTGAAAGGCCATTCACTTTTTTGCTAACGGAATGCCCTTCTCGTAATGAGGAATGAACAAAAATGTTGTCTATGGTTGTTCTACTGTTCCCTTGCACTCTCGTTGGAAAGAATACTGTTTGCATAAGATTATATGAATTAAGGAGGTCTACCAGCATCCTTTTCCTTGCACAATCACTTATACAATTAATATTGACGTCACCACATATAACTAACTTTTTGTATTTCCTATAAAGTGAACCAAGAACCTCCTCTAGCTTTAGCAAAAACGTGAAATCGGAGTCTGGGGATCTATAAATAACAACAGTTAGAAGTTTAGCTCCACTAAATTTAACCACACCTGCACAACATTCAAACACCCTTTCAGTGCAGTA
Source organism: Schistocerca americana (assembly GCF_021461395.2). Classification (NCBI taxonomy): domain Eukaryota; kingdom Metazoa; phylum Arthropoda; class Insecta; order Orthoptera; family Acrididae; genus Schistocerca; species Schistocerca americana. The sequence continues at coordinate 742,385,402 of NC_060122.1, read as the reverse complement.
CTTTGAAACATCAATTGACTCAAATGGGATGCCGTTTTTCACATACATGGCTACTACCCCACACCGCAAAGAGCTCCTAGAAAAGCTGCCAGCCAACCTGTATCCTGGTAAAGGTAGCCTCTGAATTATCTCCTTATTTAAGAAGTGTTCAGATATACCAATAATTTCAGAGTCAACATCTATAAGCAGTCCACTAACTTTATCTCTAATACCTTGTATATTTTGATGAAATATACTAATTCCCTCGTCACTCGGATACCTAAGCTTTGTCGAAAGTGGTTCCTTTGTTAGAGAGACTTCCCTTAAGCAGGAATACCTATCAGCTGACTTCAATCTAAAAAAGATGCAGCTCTAACACCCACTACTACAGGAATTTTTCCATGAGTGATCCCACCACCCCCACCTATGCTGTCACCTATAAGCTTTGCCAAACTCCCCTTCCCATACCTGTTGAGATGCAGGCCATGTCTACTGAAACCCGTCCTGCTGATAGACTCCACCGACACCACTGAAATGTGACACATGCCTTCTACCATTAGCTCACTCCTGACGGCTGTATTAAGATGAGGCCGATCGTGACGCTGAAACAGTTCCACGAAATGCACATTCGTGTTGCCAGTCTGAGTGGCTATCTTTTCCAGGTCACCATCTATGTCATACCCTATCAATACGATTACCAGCCCCACCCACAATCACTACCTGATCCTCTTTAGTAAAATCCCTACATAGCCCCCCTATGTTAACAGTCACCTGAGCCAATCCTGCATTAGGCTTCACAATGCTGGTGACCTGGTACTCACTCCCTAACACTTCCTGCAACTGCTGGCCTACACCTCTGCCATGAGAACTACCTAACAGCAGAGCCTTCTTCTTTCTCTTCGACTTTGCAACTGTCCTAGCCACCGTAACTGTTGAGGTCTGCTGCATACTTCCTACATCTACAGCTACTAGAGATTCCTCTCCACTAGACTCTGACAGTTGGTCATATCTATTGCAAACACCAATAGTAAAACTATCTGAAAATCTCCTTCTCCTAGCAGATCTCTTGCCAACAGCCAGCTCCCATTCCCCAACCCCCTTCTCCCTCCTCATCCTATCTAGCTCCTCCTGTGCGTTTTTCAACTGCACCTGAAGGGCACATATCTTACGTTCCTGCTCCTCTATCAACTTACTCTTGCTACATAACCTGCAGTTCCAGGAGAGGATCTCACCAGAATGCCCTCTGGCCTCCCCACTGCATCCCCCCTCCCCGCCCCCCCCCCCCCACACACTTCGAACAAGTCTCACACCGCAATCCACTACTCACGAACCTACGGCAAAGCCCACACTTCTCACTCATGGTAAAATTTTAGTTATTGAAACAAGAAAACTACTTTATCTGACTTCCACTACCACAATAAGAAGATATAAAAAACTGACTACAATAACCACAAACTTACTCTACAAGGGAAGTAACTACTATTATTAACAGTATTAATCAACAACAAATGAGAATATAACAAAAGACTAACACAGAAAGAAAATCAAACGTCTAATGACACAATAACGAAACTGAAAACAGTTCCCAAAAAGTTCTTCTGAAATAATTTCACCAGAAAACACCAAGAACACCGGTTGAAGACTACTAAAGTTCCTAAATAAACCACTATACACAAACAATTAATTAGTACTTAGCTTTCGATGCGCCACTACAGCTGCAACTGGTCAGCGCGGAATGTAAACACAGGTAAGAAACTAATTTGCTCGATACGAAACACTCACAAATATCAGGTCACAACACAAGAAAGGCAGAGGTGAATGAAGAAACCACTAATAAGTCCCTTATATAGTAAATATTATCACAAAAACCGTTAAAATATGTATCTGAAACCTAAAAATATATAAAAACTTAAGAGAGCGATCCCACACGCAGTCAAGCGCTTATGACGTCACACCAAAGAACGTCTGGAGCTTTATGTGTAGATTTCCCAAGCATTTCAGGATCCTGACGATGTAGGGCGGCAACCGGACAGAATGTGGTACGATATTCCGCAGGATGACATCTAACGACGCTGTTAATCAATGCCGAGCCGAATAACTGCTTGCTTAAGGTTCAGAGGCAGGCCAACGAGTTATTGATTTGCTCAGTTTGTGAAGCTCTTTCTCTTGAAGAAATCATCCAATTTTACTGAAATTGTAATCTGTGGTGTCACCGCCAGACACCACACTTGCTAGGTGGTAGTTTTAAATCGGCCGCGGTCCATTAGTACATGTCGGACCCGCGTGTCGCCACTGTGTGATCACAGACCGAGCGCCACCACAAGGCAGGTCTCGAGATACGGGATAGCACTCGCCCCAGTTGTACGGACGACTTTGCTAGCGACTACACTGACGAAGCCTCGCTCCTTTGCCGAGCAGATAGTTAGAATAGCCTCCAGCTAAGTCCATGGCTACGACCTAGCAAGGCGCCATTAGCCTTACATAGCAATTGATACTTATCGTATAAAGCATGTCTCATCAAGAACGATGTATACAACAAGGATGGATTAAAGTTAAGTATTCCAAAAGCTACGTACGTTTCTTTATAGCATTCATTACGTATCCTGTTTCAGACCCCACGCCATCCTTCGTGTGTTTATAGCGTGCATTGCGGTCCCCTCAAATCACACTGTGTCGGCACTTCTGTCGACACATCAGTAATCATTTGTGTGTGTGTGTGTGTGTGTGTGTGTGTGTGTGTGTGTACATAACTTTTATCGATGTCCGCCCCATTCGTATAATTACTATTTGGTGCGTCACTTTTTTTCTTTTTTTCTTTTCTTAGGGTTTAACATGTCGTCCTAGTGGCGATTTCAATTTTCATCCTCTGCTAGACGTTACTCATAACTCGGACCAAAAGGCTTTGGTCATTCAAATCCACGTCTTAGCTAATGGCAGTTTTCAGTTTCATCTGGGGGTTCGTTGACGAATATACTTCTTTCAAAGACCCCCCCCCCCCACACACACACATGAAATAGTCACAAGCGGACTGGTCTGGCCACGGCACTTCACCGGAACGGCGAATGAGGCGGCAAGGGAAGATGTTCCTCGCAACTGTCATGGATGAATTTTCAGTGTGTAATACGAGGGTGAGTCAAATGAAAACCTTAAATTTGTAATAACAAATCGAAATTTAGCGCCGTTATCCTGTAAGTTGGTAAGCGTGCTACAAAGAGCGTGCAGAATGGCCTGTGGGTGGCAGCATAGTGCAGATGCACACATACCCTCGCAGTATCAGTATCAAGTTGGCCGTCCCACTTGCAACTTGCCCACCAGGGAAGAATAACGTTCTGTTATTCGGTTTTTGCGTAGTGAAGGTGTGAAACCTATTGAAATTCATCAACGAATGAAGGTTCAGTACGGTGATGCATGTTTGTCACAGCAGCAAGTCTACGAATGGAGTAAGAAGTTCGCAAATGGTGTGACTTCAGTGGAAGATGCCCTTAGTCCAGGTCAGGCACAACGAGTTGTGACTCCACAGAACATTGCAGCAGTTGAAGCCATAGTGAACGAAAACCGCCGAGTGACACTGAATGACATTGCAGCATGTTTACAGATTAGTCATGGGTCAGCACACCACATTGTGCATGATGTGCGCCAGTTTCACAAAGTGTCTGCACGATGGGTGCCACGGCAGCTGACTCCTGAAATGAGAGAACGACGTGTTGATGCTTGTGAAGAACTTCTTCGGCGCTTTGAACGAGAAGGTGATGGCTTCCTTGCAAGAATCGTTACAGGGGGCGGAACCTGGGTTCAGTTCCACCAACCGGAAACGAAGGGAGCGAACAAGGAATGGTGCCAGTCCTCGTCTCCAAAGCCAAAGAAGTTTCGAACAGAACCATCAGCAGGGAAGGTTTTTCTGACTCTCTTTTGGGATAAAAAAGGCCGCATTTTGGAGCATTACATGCATAGAGGGACCATTGTCACCAGTGCATCATACACAGATCTCCTAAAAAATCATCTGCGGCCTGCAATCAAATCAAAGCGACGTGGATTGCTGTCAGCAGGTGTCTATTTGAAACATGACAATGCAAGGTCCCACACTGCCCGTACAACAGTTGCTACAATCACAGACCTACATTTTGAGTGTCTTCCTCATCCACCATACTCAGCAGACCTTGCCCCAAGTGATTTCCATATGTTTGGACCACTCAAAGACGCAATGGGAGGGAAGAAATTCCGTTCTGATGAAAAGGTACGCCATGCGGTGCATGAGTGGTTGCGCGGACTACCAAGTGCTGGAGGACTCGCATTGGGCGTGGGGGAGATTATGTTGAAAAGTGATACAGCTTTGTACCATTTCTGCACAATAAATAATATTTTTAAAAAAATATTTAAGGTTTTCATTTGAATCACCCTCATATATCGCGACATGTTATGAGTATAGAAAAATTTTCAAATTTTGAAATTAAAGAATCATTCTTTTACCTTGTGGAGTACGCTACGGCGCCCAAGATGAGTTGTAACACCCAACGTAGCAATGACAAAGGGGTAATGGCAGGATGTGCCTGTACTGGCCGACTGCTGTCTCTCGATGCCACCCGATCTTCTCGAAATCGTTTATTTCACGCAAATACTCGCGCATGTGGCGTACTCCGTTCGCCAAACGCACCAGACATTCGGGCATGAATTTCACTTCCCGACATTCCTTCCGCAGACAAAAACCACGCTATACCTCGGTGTTCGGCTTTCCCGGACGCACACAAGACTCGCTGACCTCACATCGAGTGCGCAGAGCAGTCAATGTTCGAGCTGTTCCTTCCTGAGTTCCAATAGAGGGCATTTCTATACGCACGCCTACCTGCGTTACCAACGTTCGCACCATGCTCGTTATACATGTTGGTCAGAAACAGTCCGAAAGGCTTGTAAGGAAGTTACAGGGGAGGTTGTGCCGCGAAGTAATTATTGATAAAAAAATTCGATACCTTCCGCAGTTTCCGAGTTATTTGGCATTGAAGTTAACGAATCAGGTCGTCACGCGTGCAGTTTCTAGCAGCTTGCCAGAAAGAGTGTCGCCCAACTTGTTCAGCATTTGGTTTCCTCAAACCAAAGAACCTACCTAAAATTTATTACTTTCGAAAAAGGCATATTTTAACTGGTAAGGAGCATTTGAACAAATGGTGACGCACGGACCCACAGATGTCTGTGCATTACCGCATTTCAGTGGATGTATTGAGTTTGTGCGCGCAACGACCTGACTGGCTAACTTCATTGCTAAATAACTCGCAAACGACGCAAAGTATCGAATTTTTTTCTAAACAGTTACGAGTACTTCTCAGCACAGCCTCCCCTGTAACAACCTTCCATGTTTTTTAGACTGTTTCTGACCATTCTGTACAGTCTCTCTCGTTTTCATTTGACAGCCCCTAATTTTTGAAACGTAAGACTTTCGATCACTTCGATTAAATTTCCCTGTATTGGGGTTTAAATTTCACACATGACCTGTCTTAACAAGAAATGTAATACTACATCAGCAGACGTTAGATGTTACAATTTAAATTACATCTGTTAAAGTGTGTGTGTTCCACAGTTCTGCTTTGTATTTGGATGCAATACTGCATTTGTATCGTCGTGTTTCTACTATTGTATTAAATTACTGAGTTTAATTGAAAGAACTTCAGTCATTAGGTCACGAACGTATCGCAAAAAAACTTTTTTTTGTTGTTCGGGCGAACCAGCACGATTAAGGGTCTAACATAAAAACCCCCTGATACTGTTAACGTTCCAGCGCATTATTCATGACTGAGGCCCTACATTTAGTATCTGACTGCATATGAATAGTACAACTCACTGCCATAACTCTGACACAAATCAAAGAAGAAACACTAACCGTAGCTTTTCGCAGCAATTACTCATAAAAGGAAAAATCATACCCTGTAATTAATTGAAAATAACGTCCGCCTCCATAGCTGATATGTCAGCGCAGCAGAACGTCATGCAAGGAGCCCGGGCTCGATTCCCGGTCGGGTCGAAGACTTTTTCCGCTCGAGCACTGATTGTTGCGTTGTCATCATCATCATCATCATCATCATCATCGACATGCAAATCGCCGAAGTGGCGTCAACCAAAAGGTCTTTCACCAGGTGACTGGTCCACCCAACGGGATGTCCTGTGGACAAGCACATTTCATTTCACTGAAAATAAGAGATCACATAGTCACACATATACCTCTGGGTATATAAAAGAAAACGATAAATTACGGTGAACCAATAAAACCTGCACATATTCTTCAAGAACAATAGCTACATCCAGTGCGTCTCGTAATATATGATTGCTAACGGACTATCAAATGAAATCATTCAATACTGAAGATAATAATTCTGGTCTGGCGCAAATAAATAAACGTCAGGCGAAAATGAATACAGAGCAAGGAGTCACGGATACAATAAATATAATCTTTTTTCTTCTTCTGACAGTAGTGAGGTGCAGTCTGTTGTCCATTGTTCTGTGCCTTAACCTCTCTCGATCCCATGATCCATGTACTTGTTTCCCTGGAGTTCGAAGCTGGATGGCAGCTCGAAAGCGCTTAGTGGAGGAGAATAAGTAACCGATTTTCACATAATTTCACGTTTCTCCCATCACTCGGCAATTGTTTGAAATATATTGTCCTGGTTTTGCATTCTGAATTAATATTCCTTGGGTGAATGAAATATCCCCTGATACTGTTAATGTTCCAGCGCATTATTCATGACTGAGGCCCTAAATTTAGTATCTGACTGCATATGAATAGTACAACTGAAACTTTACATTAGCTGTAGTGAGTTACGAATTCTTTGAAACATCTCCGGATCATCTAGTAAACCTTTACAAGATTGTACAATTCACTGCTCCAGTTCTTTAGTAGCATCAACGGGAGTGCCCATCACTTCACTTTTGAGATGAGCCCAGACAGAGAAATCCAGAGACTCGAGGTCAGATGAGTTTGGAAGCCAGTCCAGTTTGGACTATATTGTGTTACAATGGCATATCAAGCATGGATCACATTCCAAGGGTCATGGGCGAAATGTGCGCCGAATTAAATGGGGACTGAATCGAAAAGTTTACATTTCAAATGGATTTTTACTAATACTTCATACAGAAGTCAGGGAGGCTCGTCAACACTCATTTGCAATTTCCTCGCAAAAGGCTCGCTTGCGGACCCATGTTTACTAGAATGTTCTTGCGTTACTTATCGTCTACTTTCACCCGTGTCAGTAATTAGGATACAGCTTGTATACTCCTCGAGCCCCTGCCAAGTGTAAGGCAAATATTAGGAGAGGAGAAGCAAACAGTCTTGGTTGCGTTGTTGAAATTACTTTTATTTATTCATCAATGACGCGCGATTCACATAATTCAATACGAACTGACTTCTTGTCCTATTCCATTCGCCTATTGAGCGGAGGGAAAAGAATGCTATACCGGGTGGCTGTAATTAAAGTGCGGCTACTCGCAGAGCTCGAGAGTGGTCTGCAATTATCGTATGACAGCGAAAGTAGGTAGATATGCTAATGCGTTAAGGCGGAACCGATTTAAGCTGAAAACATGTTAGTTCCAATTATTGCCACCTGGTCCAGATCCGGCGCTGTACACTAATTTTGTATGACGGTGCGATATTTCACACAAGCAATAACATGAATAAACATTATGGCTTTCGAGAAGAAAGACGTGTGCTGCTAGTGAAACTGTTTTATGTAGACGGTAGCAGTTGCAGAGAGAGCAACGCCGACGGAAAGGTGTGAGGAGAGACCCCATGCCATTTGTAACGTTGCTGGGGTTTATTTCTTTTATTTTTTTTTTAATTCCTGAATTGAGAACAACTGTGTGAGGTGAAATGACAAGTTTATTGTCGCAATATTTCTCAACAAATTACAGCTTTTCACACAGTTTTCAACTCGCCAACATAAAAACAGCGCAATGGATTACGCATCTTGCCAATATCAAAAAGTGAAATAAGTTTATACACAACAATGTTAAATATTAATTCTCTGAAATGGTTCAAATGGCTCTGAGCACTATGGGACTTAACTGCTGAGGTCATCAGTCCCCTAGAACTTAGAACTACTTAAACCTAACTAACCTAAGGACATCACACACATCCATGCCCGAGGCAGGATTCGAACCTGCGACCGTAGCGGTCGCGCGGTTCCAAACTGTAGCGCCTAGAACCGCTCGGCCACTCCGGCCGGCCCTCTCTGAAATAATATTAATCTTAAGCAAAATATTAAGAAAGTTTAATTGAAAATTTCTTTGCATTAATCCTAAGCACAATGATATGAAAGTTTAATTGGACGTTTCTTTACAAAATTGCTCCTACACATACGTTATGGTGTTGGTCAGTACTACGAAAATCGTCCGATTCCGGTTCAAAGTTCGGTACTATTTAGGATGGCAATCAAGTCTACGGTGGATGGTTAGTCAAGTGACAAATTTGAGCGCAATTTTACCCAAGGCTGCTCGAGTTTACAGTGGACGCAAGCTGGTGAACCAACAAAGTTTACGCCTCTGTACATGGTATTTACCTTCAGCTGTGATATGCCGCCGTCTACACAGCCGCTCTCTCCCACTGAAATTCCTACAAAACTAAACTGGCCTTTGCTGAACTTTCCAGCAGAAACTTTCCCTGTGTTTCTCGTTATGCGAGAAAACATGTACTCAGCCCTAGTCTTATTATGTGACGATATACACGCGCATGGTTGGAGCATGCATATTATAGTGCCCTCTCAGTTCTCACAAGAACAAGCAACTAATTTGGCTGGTTCGTTTCTCCACAGTTGGGGCTAAACGTTTTCTTCTCTGCGTTGTACGGAGCGTTAAGCGCTCCGTTCTGCACTTGACGCCAGTTCAGAGAAGAGTCTCATACAACATTTTTTCTCTTGTCCTCTCATGGCAGAACTGCCTCCCTCCACTTGGGTTCCTTTTTCATGTCACGGCTTTTTTCGACCAATAGGGATGTTCCTCTCATTTTGTAGAAACACCCTCTACCTATCGCAACGTCCCTTCTATCAAACTGCGTCGAAACTTCAGTAGTTTTCTCCTTCCTATTGAGTTTCCGCCAATTGGACGTCTTGTGCCCGTTCTAGACGCCTAAAGTACACTGACCTTTCCGTTGTTGCACTCGCTGGACGAAAATGCGTCCCTTGCTTTTGTTCGTATCCTATTTGAATTTCGAAACACAGTTTTCTAAAGCTTCTTCTCTGCTCTTGTACCGATGCCCTCGCTACAGGCGGCCCTCCAGCTTGGATCACCTGGCCCAGTGTCGCTGTCCTCTTTCCTGCCACCCCTTGAAGTGGTCGAATTCCCGCAGCGCGGCTTCGCTACGCCGTTGTGGAGCTGGCTTTTCAAAACTGAAAGCGACCTAACTCGCGTTCCCTGTTCTACCTTCCGCTCAAAGGCATGCATTGTGTAGGAATGATGTGTTAATTACTGCCGATTGACTGTCATCCCTTTTTGCATTACATATTGATAGGCAAATGTTCTCGTAACTGTCGATTTACGTTAGGTGTCATCTTCACCTTCTCATTGCGATTTGTAAGGTGCGAATCTTACCATTTATTCTGCCACCTTACACATGGTTTAAAGAAGATGATAATGTAATTCAAAAACATGGGTGAGTTTTCTGTGGCACCTGGAAGAGGAAGGCGCCCCCTCCGGGTGAAAATTATTGACGATGTTGCTGTTACTGTAACTGACCATGCACCACGTGCTGCGGGTAATGCTTGTGTTCGTGTAGTGTCACAAGAATTGTCCATCCTATGGTGAGCAGTACGGAAAGTTTTGTCGTCTACTTTACACTGGTACCCGTACAAGATCCAGGTGGTGCAACAATTGAAACCTCATGACCCGCAGCATTGCTCTGAATTTGCTCTTCGCTTTCTGTTAGAGATCGACGTTGATGACATGTGGCCAGGCAATATTCTATGGACTGACGAAGGACATTTTAGACTACAGAGAGTAATGAATGCACAGAACTACGGGTACTGCTAAACCACGTGTTGTGCACGAAGAGCCACTGCACTCGTCGTATGTCACTGTGTGCTGTGGATTCACAACCGCCTTTATTCTCGATCCGTTTTTCTTTGAAGGCCATACACTCAGAGGGCCTGTCAGCTGTACCGTGACGTATTGCACGATACCGCCACTACCTCGTGCAGCATCTGATTCCTGTTTTGGAAGAGAGCAACTGTGTGGAAACCACTGTTCTCAAGCAAGAAGGGCAACATCTTACGTCGCTCATCCAGTAAAAGATCTGCTTAATGGGACCTTCCAGGAACGTGTTATCTCTATAACTTTTCCAGATGCATGGCCGGCAGGATCACCTAATCTGAATCCATGTGACTTTTGGCTCGGGGGGATATCTAAAAGAACGCGTTTGCCAGGGATCGCTTGGTCTCTGTGAGATCTGTATATAGGAACATTTTGCTCAGATTCCACCGCAACTGCTGCGAACAACTGTTGACCACCTCATTTTACGGATGCAACATCTCGTCGACTTCTTCGGTGTTGATACTCAACAATTTTTGTAAGCGGCGGTTAATAAGGGAATCAACATTGCCTTTTTCACTTATTTGGTCTTTTCTGTTCACGTCCCGTTCCTAATCCATTACATGTAGTAACATTTCTGTACTTTTTTTCTTGCATTCACAGGCCAGATATACAAAAATTAGAACTAATTTTTTTCAGCGTAAATCGGTTCTGCATTAAAGCGTTAGAATACCCCACACGTTTCGCTGCCATACGATAATTACAGCCAACACTGCACCTCTGTGAGTAACTGCACTTTAATTATAGCTAACTCGTGTGTCTCAGTACACGTCTTTATCTTATTTTATTCGTATAATGTCCGCAGCTCGTGGTCGTGCGGTAACGTTCCCGCGTCCGGGTTTCCGGGTTCGATTCGCCTCGTGATGACTGAGTGTTGTGTGATGTCCTTAGGTTAGGTTTAAGTAGTTCTAAGTTCTAGGGGACTGATGACCATAGATGTTAAGTCCCATAGTGCTCAGAGCCATTTTTTATTCGTATAATCTCTTCTTGAAATTCACAATAAAGAAACAGCACTGTTGCAGAATCTTTCACGAACATTGGTTCTCCAAAATTTACCCAACAGTATTTCGCGAGTAGAAGGTCATCTTTCCTCTAAAAAAGTCGCAGAGCATCTCTGTTTCATTTTTGTGCGGGATATACCAACGTATTAGCTTCAACATAGCAGCTACCTAGTTGCAGATAACTGTTAGGCACATTGATCTAGGTTTCGACACCTACTAAGGAACTCGTTGGGTGTCTGCTACCATTACTACTTGAACAGAACATACCACGTCGCATCCCCATTATACTACAGGATGTTTCACAATTCTTGTTACAGTCTTCTAGGGGTTGGTAAGTAACCCAAGCCCAGAAATGTGCCGTTCGGCTACAAAGTAAGTTTGAAGATCGGATCACTTCAAAACCCCCCGTTGCACTGCACGCACATAACGGAGATAATCAGCTTTGTATTGTATAGGTGTTCACGGCTGTCGGGTTCTCTTCTGCGTGACGAAGGACGTCCTCTTCAAAGTCGAGAGTGAGGTGCGTCCACTGAGCATCCACAGTCAACTCTCCTACTTGCAAACATACCAGTTTCTCGCAATCGTTATTGTAGCCGGACGAAAATGCAATGTGATATCATAATTACAACGGGACTGACTACATCGCCGTCTTCTCAGGTTGTGTGCATATCGTGAAGCCTGAGATTTGAAAGTGATCGATCTCCAAACTAATTTTGTAGGCAAACAGCACATTTCTGGGCACGGGTTACTTATCAAAGCCTCGTCTACTAAACTCCCTCTACAGTCCATAGACGCTTGTAATAGGAACTGTGAAATACCCCCCCCTATAATCGGTTCAAAGATCGGCACTGGGATACCATCTCCAGTATGTCCATGCCTAGCCTAGCAAACTACCTTTACGACGACCGCAGCTTTACCTTTTGGTGTCTTGTATGTTGTTTCCGTTACAGGCACTATCCCAGGCCCTTCCTACAAATACAAGTTTTCCATTCGCCTCGCCCACAACGATTTCCACCAGTTTGTGCCATTTCTTTTTACTTCTCACAAGAGAAACTCCCCAGATGTAGTGATCAAATGGCCCAGTGCATAGCCCGTCAAAAACTGAGCACAGATCAAGCACGAAAACAGGAAGAAGGTGTACCGAACCCGTAAAAAAGAAGCAAAATAGAAACAGAGAGCGGTCCAATCTCAACATGTGCAACAACGATCGACGCACCAGAGTCCCAGCGTCGTGGTTGTGTGGTTACGGTGTTTTTTTTTCCACACATTTATGAACAGTCTGTCCGGTCATTGACATGTCTATTCTCCTTCTGCATTTTGACAATTGTCATACTATACATTGGTTACAGATTGTGAGTCATGTGGTAAGAATATACAGGGTGATTCAAAAAGAATACAACAACTTTAGGACTTTAAAACTCTGCAACGACAAAAGGCAGAGCTAAGCACTATCTGTCGGCGAATTAAGGGAGCTATAAAGTTTCATTTAGTTGTACATTTGTTCGCCATTTCAGCCAATAAAGTTTTTGGTCCCTTTTTCTTCTAAGGTGCTACTGTAACTGGACTACAGTATCTGGAGAGGTTAGAGAATTGGCTGTTCCCTCAGCTCGAACAAGAAGCACAACAATTCATATTTCAGCAGGATGGAGCGCCACCACATTGGCACTTATCTGTCCGTAACTACCTGAACGTCAACTACCCGAGGCGATGGATCGGCCGCCAGGCAGCCCGTGACAGAGCACGTCATGACTGGCCTCCAAGAAGCCCTGATCTTACCCCCTGCGATTTTTTCTTATGGGGGTATGTTAAGGATATGGTGTTTCGGCCACCTCTCCCAGCCACCATTGATGATTTGAAACGAGAAATAACAGCAGCTATCCAAACTGTTACGCCTGATATGCTACAGAGAGTGTGGAACGAGTTGGAGTATCGGGTTGATATTGCTCGTGTGTCTGGAGGGGGGCCATATTGAACATCTCTGAACTTGTTTTTGAGTGCAAAAAAAACCTTTTTAAATACTCTTTGTAATGATGTATAACAGAAGGTTATATTATGTTTCTTTCATTAAATACACATTTTTAAAGTTGTGGTATTCTTTTTGAATCACCCTGTATTACCGTAGAAAGTAAATGTGATGAATAATGAGAGCAGGCGAGATGCCGCATAAACCTCCCACAGAAATGAAAACAACAAATAAGCGGGTGTGAACTACGTTACAACATAAAAACAAAGGAATTCATGACTCACAACTTTCAAAACGGAACGCAAGTCATAACGTGTGGTACTTGTGTAGAAGAAGTAGGAGGTACGTACGTCTGGAGGGCCCTTCGTTACACGTCGTCGTTGCAGACGGACACTACACCACGACACAGGCACAAATCTGAATACAGCGAACAAACACGTCAGTGACCGGACAGACAGTTCACGATTTTGTGAAAAAACATATACACATATAATGTGGCACAAGGGAGATTTGAACACGGATCGCCCACTGCACAGTCCAGCGCCGTGACCACACATCCACTACGCCGCTGTGCTTGCATTCCGCTCGATGTTCCACATTTTGAGCTTGGACCGTTCACGTTTCTCTTTTTCTTCTTTTTTCACGGTTGAGTACAGCTTCTCCCTGTTTTCATACTTGACCTGTGTACAGTTTTTGACGGGCTATCCACAGGGTCATATTACTTCATATTACTACTAAATCTGAGGAGGGTGCGGTGGATTTTTAAACCAGAGAAAGAGCTCCAGTAATCTTTGAATCGGATACTGTCTGGTTCTTTCTTTCTTGTTATAAACAATACATTGCATTTATCCACGTTCAGGTATCATTCAGTGTACCATATAGGAAGTTAGTTCACGTTGATGTGTATTTCCCTATGGTCACTGGACGACGATACTTCGTTGTGCCGTCGTCTACGTAACACTTGGAGTTGCTGCTAACGCTGACTGCCACGAACTGTCGGCGAGTCTCTATGCCTGCTAGATCGTTCTTAACCTCTTCACTCCTGTGCTTAGATTTTGTGAACGAAACGTCTATATTGATCGTCAATGTGCCGTTCTTGGACTAAATGAGACTAAAATAATTAATTTAAAGAGCTGTTGCTAATCACCAAAATGTCAGGCATGTAGCACGTATCCTACATCAAGACTCAAATGCGTCTTTTTTTTTTTAATCCCAGTAATACCATGTTTTCAGGGGTTGTTTTGTTGCTATAAACTGACAACTGAAATACATAAATATATGAGTAGGTGAAAACCATAACGGTGTAAGTGACATTTTTTGCAAAACTGAGTTAAGTGCACTTTCGACCACGAAACAAGGGATACTTGTCAGTGGCACAAAGATCCAGGTGCCTGCTGTTAATATCTGCCACCTATCGGCATGTGGAGTAATTACATTTATCGAATCACAGTCGACAGGCAGTGTCAGGACGGTACAACACGGCGGACGCTCCAAAGATTTGCGACTTACGCTCTCAATTACTGACGAAATCTCGATCAGAAATGAGTAGTTCTACATTTCAAGGTATTCAGTGTCGTTCAGAAACGACTGATGAAGATTTACCAGATGATGATTCAGTCGCAGACGAAGATTGTGTTCCTGTTCAAGGTAACTTCAGTTCAAGCAATTTGTGTAACATTTTAGTGAGTATGTAAGGTTTTGTTTTGAAATTTTCAATGACTTTTGTGGCCATTAGTAATGTCTTAAACTATTTTTGCAACACATAAAACTAGCATAACAACTTCTCCGTACTGTTAATAAAAATTATGTTCCACATGAAAAATAGTCACGAAAATATTGTCACTTGCACCGGTATGTCACTGAAATGCTTAACATCTTTGAGGTATGTTAGCATTCCTTTAACACAATTACATTCATCAAAACGGCGAGATTTTATATATATATATATATATATATATATATATATATATATATATATTTGCTTTATATCGATGCTTCAATGGTATATTTCCTTTCCTATCCAGATGCATCAACTTCCGATGAAAATGAAGATCATAGCATACTAGAAAAAAACCCTAACAATAAAAAAGTCCATAACACAGTTGAAAACATTGTTTCAGAAAAAGGAACGTGGAGTCATGGAAAGTGAATAAAAGAAAACACCTCAGAAACCTGGGACAAGAATATACGTATACATCTACAACAGGAAAAATTATGCATGCAAGAGTCATCTATCCATTTCAACATATCTGCTGATATGAATGCAAGACTTTCACAGAAGAAAGGCGAAGGACTATTCATGAAGTGTTTTGGAAAAATGGTTCTTGCAAACAACAAACGTCCTTCATAGTAAAATGTGTTTCAACTGCCAAACGAAGGCGTCCAAAACAGAACTGTAAGAAGTAAAAAACACAAAGTACTGTCATTATTCTGGATGGTAATCGAGTGTGTAAGTTCTTCCTAAAGACATTAACTATAAGCAATCACCGGCTTACCATAGCTACATTATACAAACCAAGAGTGGAAGGCCTATCTCCGATTGATCAACATGGTAGACATGCTCCTGGAAATAAAGTACCAGAAGATCGCCTCACTACCATAAGGAACTACATAAAAAGCTCTCCTCATTACACAAGTCACTATTCTCGTAAACATAATTCTCACAGGAATCACCTGTCCTCAGAGTTATCTGTCTCAAAAATGTATATGCTTTGTACTAACAAGAGTGAGGGAGAAAAAATTATACTAGTGAAGGCCTGCATTTACCGTACAGTGTTCAATTTCGAATTTAATCTATCGTTTTATAAGCTAAGGAGTGACACCTGCAATACTTGTGACCGATTAGGAAATTTAATCAAAGCAGAGGTAGATACCAGTAAAATTAACAATCTAAAGCTGGAGAAAGAGGTTCGCCTAAGGAAAGTTGAGCAAGCAAGAGCCGCTAAGAAAGGAGATATACAGAAGTCAACAAAAGGCTCAACACAAGACCTTGAAAAAATATTGCCAACTCCAATGCTAACAGCCAATGTTATTTACTACAAGAGACAGCTTTGCAAATTTAATCTTGGAATAAATGACTGTAGAACACATCATACTTTCATTACATGTGGTCTGAAAATACTGCCTTACGTGGACCTCCAGAAATTGGTTCTTGCTTACTGAAATACGTAAAGTCATTGCCATCTGATATTAATGTTATTACCTGCAGTGATAGCTGCGGTGTGCAAAACAGAAGTCAAATGATGACCCGATTTTGGCTCTATATTGAATCTCATACTCCTATTGAACTTGTTAAGTTCGTCGTGCATGGTCTTAGTTACTTTCAAAATGATGCTGATTTTTCTCACACTGAGAGGAAGAAAAAGCAAACCCAGTTTATATTTGTGCCACAGGATTGGATGAAGCTTCTAGAAAATGTCAGGCTGACATTTCACGTGAAAGAAATGAAGGAAGATGGTTTCCTATCTACAGAACCAATTGCAAAACTTCTTATGAACAGAAAAATAGACTCTGAGAAGCGAAAGGTTAACTGGTTGACACTGAGATGGATGCAATACAGAAAAGCTAAACCAAAAGCTTTCTTCATCAAGGAGACACTGAATGAAGACTTACAATTTCGAAAAGTAAATCTTGCACGTCCATGTAGGTATGGAACAATACCTGAACAACTTCCACTTCTTCGACATGGACCAGTATGTTTAAAGCAAGCAAAAATTGATGACTTGACGTCATTGTTACAGTTTATTCCTCCAGTGTACCACAACTTTTATAAGAGTCTAACACCGATTCAGAGCTCACCAGAAAACCAACCAGGGCGTCGTGGTCGCCTTTGTGGTCGTGGCAGAGGTCAACATCATCTTTCACACTTCCCACAGTACACTGCACAGCCAGGTGATGAAGAATACTACTCTGACAACTGTGATACTGATGAAGTGAATGAAAGCGAGTAAGAGGAAAGAGTTTATTCTTTAAAGGCATAGTGATAAAAGTGACATTTTGTGAGGGCATTTTGAAACCATAATGGTACAAGTGAACTTTATGGATATTTTAAACTACGACGCCTTACACCAAGGACCTTCAGATACTTATCATATATATGTCCCTCAAGTGTAAAACTTTGTATAAATCTTTTGTTTCATTTTGTATAACCTGTGACTTTATATAAACACTGAAATGTTTAAGGTCGTTACTCTCACAATAAACTCTATGCTACTTATACCATGATGATTTTCACCCATTCATATGTAAAAGATAATGCAACGTACAGATATGAATATTTTCATTTTAAGCAGCTGAACGTTTTATTTGTGGGTACTAAACATATTTAGTTTATTCATTATAGGAATCTACAGTGATCTTGTAAGTGTCTTAAGTCTGCGATGTAAATGCTTGACAGGCACTAACAATAATAATAGCATTTTTAGTCAGTTTTCCTTAGTTGTCATTTCAATTATGCTTTGTCATAAAGACATGAAAAATTCCATCTTTTGCAGCATAACGTTTTATTTGTGTGTGCCAAGCTGCCTGTCAGTCATTTCCATCGCAGACCTACAACACATATAAGACAATTGAAGATGCCATACATGTTTGGCGCACCCAAGTAAAAAATTTAATTGCAAAAGATGGACTTATTCTTATCTATATGATAAAGGATAATTGAAAATAGAAAATGAGGAAAGATGGCTGCAAGTACTAACAACAAATATATTTATGTAATCACGGCAAAATGTTACATTATTATTACATCTGAAAACACAATCAAGTTTTTTCCTTAATTCAGCTATTTATTATGCAACTGCAAAAAAACATTTACTTTTCTCTGTGGAAGAGATCTATTTTGCATTAAGTGTACTAAGCAAACCCTTAGTATCAAGGCAATGCTCATCTGAAACGACTTTCCTGGATTTTGTTCATCATTTTAGGTAGATACATGACACGCTACATCCTTGTTGTAGGTGATGGAACAGGGTTTGATATTCCGGGACATTCCCTCATTACAATGGCATCATCTTCTTCATTATTTCTTCTCTTCTTTTATCACTCACTTCTTCCTCTTGCATTCTCCGTTGCGAATGCGAAACTACACTGTGGGGATAAAAGTCAGGGGATAGCGATATGCGCACCTACAGATGGCGGTAGCATCGCGTACACGACTTATAAAAGGGCAGTGCATTAGCAGAGCTGTCATTTGTACTCAGGTGGTTCGTGTGAGAAGGTTTCCGGCTTGATTATTGCCGCATGACGGGAATTAACAGACTTTGAAAGAGGAATGGTAATTGGAGCAAGAAGCATGGAGCATTCCATTTCTGAAATCGTTCGACACAATATAAAGAGCTACTCCATGACTTCCAGTGCTACATCGAAAAAGAAATATCGCCATAGTATTGCAAGAAAATATCAGACAGTTATTTGATAACATAGGGTATACTAGCATATTATAAAACTCACGCCACTTACAGACCACAAG
Source organism: Schistocerca americana (assembly GCF_021461395.2). Taxonomy (NCBI): domain Eukaryota; kingdom Metazoa; phylum Arthropoda; class Insecta; order Orthoptera; family Acrididae; genus Schistocerca; species Schistocerca americana. The sequence goes on along the minus strand of NC_060122.1, from coordinate 742,366,933 downwards.
TAGTCCAGCGGTACCATCCGGCCGCCGTGTCATCCTCTGCTGCGGATAGGAGGAGTACGTGGTCAGCACACCGCTCTCCCGGCCGTTATGATGGTTTTCGTTGACCGGATCCGCTACTATTCAGTCGAGTAGCTCCTCAATTGGCATCATGAGGCTGAGTGCACCCCGAAAAATGGCAACAGCGCATTGCGGCCCGGATGGTCACCCATCCAAGTGCCGGCCACTGCCGACAGTGCTTAACTTCGGTGATCTCACGGGAACCGGTGTATCCACTGCGGCAAGGCCGTTAAAAACTCTAAATACTTTCTAGTTCAAAATTACTAAAAGCAAACACAAAATGTGTTCTACTGGGAGATTACATAAATTAAAACAAGTGATGCATGGGGATCGCCATGTCAATCTGGATTTGCTAATGTTAGTAGTAAAGGGCGGCCGGATGTCCTTCCCGTCGCTACTCCTTTCCCAGCAGGGTCGGAACTTGCGTCCTCCACCTGTCTGTGTCTAGTGTTATGCCGTATGAAAGTGTGAGAACGTTTTGGAAATGTTTGTGAATCGTGTGACTGAGCCAGGACGTGGTTATTCACCCTGATGGATGCTCATCAAGGCTGGTCGGCACACTCACCCTCGTCGTTAAATAGCCGGGCAGATTCGATCCGGTGCAGGAGCGACTCCCTGAATCCCGGAAGCGGCGTACTAACGAACGCGGCTTTGCGGACGGATCGACGATCAGTCACAGCAATTTCACTTAATGGCCTGAGATAGGGGAAAAAAATCCGTGTGCGCAGTTTTGGTCCGCGCTGCAGACCTTTTTGTGAAAACACCGGGCTAAAATCACAACAATTTTTTCGTATTAATATCTAATTTAATTATCAATCTCTTCAATACAATGGTTACACAGATTAGTGTAATGCTTAAGAACAGGTAAAGGACGAGCGGTTGATAATGGGAGAAAGACTAAACAAAAATCAAGACTCGTTCATAGGATTTGTCGACCTGGAAAAAGCATTCGACAATGTCGAATAGTGCAAGAACTTCGGTATTCTGAGAAAACTGGGGGGTAAGCTATAGGGAAAGATGCGTAATATAATTTCAACAACAGCCAAGAGGGGACAATAAGAGTGCTCGGATTAAAAGCGGCGAAGGACAGCGATGTGGTCTTTTGCCCCTGGTGTTCAATCTATACATCGAAGAAGCAATGAAGGAAATAAAAGAAAGGTTCAAGAGTGGAATTAAAAATCAAGGTGAAAGGATCAGAGTGATAAGATTCGCTGATGACATTGCTGTCCTCAGTGAAAGTGAAGAAGAATTATCTATGTTGACTGCAATGAACAGTCTAATAAGTACACAGTATAACAAAAGGAATGAGAAGTAGGAGAAATGAGAAAAGCGAGAAACAAAGCTGGGATGAAGTGTATAATGAAACCAAGGTGAATATGAAATTCCCTTAATTTTCCATGTTGTTTAGATTGAACTTGAAAAGGCATTTCCAAAAGTATGAATGTCTGTATCAACATCTCACAAAAACAGATGGATAACAGCAGGTATTAAGAAATCCTCCCAAACACTAACACTTAAACACCTCAGTTCCATGAAAAAGATTCTCAATGATCCAGAAGTCTTAAATTTCTATCATAGATACAAAAAGATTTATAGGAAGGTGCTGATTGTTGCAAAAAAGTCATTTAATGACAAAATATTATATAATGCAGAGAATAAAAGCAAAGCAGTCGGCGATGTTATAAAAGAGGAAACGAGGAGAGGCAAAAAACGCAGAATAACATACTGCTAAGGGAGGGGGATAAAGAAATAAATGATCCACAACACTTACCAAACTATGTAAACGAGGTTTTACAAGTATTGGAGAGACGTTACAGCAAAAATTCCCCCAAACAAATATAACACCTGAAAATAATGTTGCACTAAATACAATGATGCTACTTCCAACAACAGAGAATGAAGTCAGCAAAACAACTCAAAAACTAAAAAATAAAATGTCAGTAGGCTTAGATGAAGTACCAATGTGTGTACTGAAACAATGCATAGGGATCATACAAGGCCCCTTAACAAATATAATAAATGAATCCTTCACATCAGGAACATTTCAGAGCAGTTAAAACAGGCAAGAGTTGTAACTTTACTTAAGAAAGGTAATACAGAAGACATAGAAAATTACCGACGAATTTCCCTGCTGTAGCATTCTCAAAAATAATAGAAGCAATTATGAAAGACCGATTAATGAATTACCTGAATAAATACAATCATTTAAGCGAATTACAGTTTGGTTTCTGAAGTGGCAAAAATACGGAGTCAGCCATAGTAGAATTCACGAAAGTTGTACTTGATGCTCTTGATAAAGATGAGTGTGTCACAGGCGTATTTTTGGATCTTACTAAGACGTTTGATACAGTAGACCATAAGATTCTATTAAATAAATTAGAAGCATTATGAATAAGAGGAGTAGCTAACGACTGGTTTCGATCATACCTAACAGATACGGTACAAAGAATAGTGATAACACATACTTCAAATAGATCTAAACATTTAGTAAAACACTTATCAGAACCAAAATACATTAATATAGGGGTAATGCAAGGTAGCATATTAGGACCAATACTGTTCCTGATATACATCAATGATTTTCCCAGTAGTGTTACTCACGGTGAAAAAATCCTCTTCGCTGATGACAGCAACATTACAGTCACTGAGAAAACAGGAGAACTCCTTGCTGAGAAAGCAAATGAAACTCTCAAGGAAATTTATGATTGGTCAATAAGTAATAAAGTGACATTGAACATTAAGAAAATTAATGCCATGAATTTCAGTTTGAAGCCGAAAAATGACAATGTTAAATTAAATATAGATGACACCTCTATAGAATGTGTAACAAATGCAAAATTTCTAGGAATGAATATTGATTCTCAGTTGAAGTGGTGTGAACACACAAAGGTACTTGCAAACAGAATGTCATCAGCATGTTATGCCCTTAGAATCCTATCATCAGTGTTTAACATGCAGTGTCTTTTAGTTACATATTATTCATATGTACACTCAATTCTTAGCTATGACATTCTTTTTTGGGGAACAAACGCACAAAATATGAACATAATTTTCAAAACTCCAGAAAAGAGCTATAAGAATCATAACCAAAAATGGTAGTCGAGCTCATTGTAAAGATCTGTTAAGAACACTGGGGATTTTAACTGCTCCTTATGAATACATCTACCAGTCAGTTGTACACATCAAGAACAGCTCTGCACAAACAGCTCTGTCCATGACCATGCAACAAGAGATAGACTCAACTTACATTTACAAAGAAAAAATAAACATAAAACTCAAAACAGCATTTTCTACCAAGAAATAAAACTGTACAATAAATTACCAGAAGAGATTAAAGAAATTGCCAAAATAAGCTTATTTAAAAAGGCAGCTAAAAAGTACCTGTTATGCAATACATTTGATACATTGAAGGATTACTTAACTAAAACAGAGTAGGGGTTTGATAAAAAATGTTATACAAATAAATAATAATAATAATAATAATGATTATAAAATATCCAACATTCCACATAACACCTTCATTTTATGTTTTTTTCCTTTCTAGAAATACTTAACCCCAAAGTTATGCATAGCATGATACTAACGCCTCTTCCTCTTTCTGAGCTCAACATCTCACTCATTATGGAGGGATGCTGACTTAGTTTTTCGGGATAGCAAATGGGAAGTTGCAGTGCAGGAAATGGCCCAGAGATCACCAATGTGTGTGTGTGTGTGTGTGTGTGTGTGTGTGTGTGTAGTGAGTGAAGTGTTATGAAACAACGTGTGTATAGTGTGTGCAGTGACTGATAGTGAGATATGAGTGAACAATGTGGCATTACATTATTTAATAAGTTATTTGTAAAAAAGGTATTGTATACCAGGAGTAAATCTAATGATTGTCTCTAACTAGAAGTCTGTAAATATACGTGAATACAACTTAGCTTATTTTAAATTGATCTAAATTTGTAAATACTTTGACATGTCCTATATCCTTGTAAAAAGAGATCTACAGATGAAATAAGCTACTACTACCACTACTACTACTACTACTACATCAGGGTTGGTGATCACAAAACTGATGAAGTTACATAATTATTCTACCCAGGCAGCAAAATAACTCAAGACAGATGGAGCAAGGAGGACATGAAAAGCAGACCAGCACTAGCAAAAACGGCATTCCTCACCAAGAGAAGTCTACTAGTATCAGACATTTAAGGAAAATGTACGTTTGGAGCACAACATTGTATGGTAGTGAATCATGGACTGTGGGAAAACCGGAACAAAAGAGAATCGAGGCGTTTGAGATGTGGTCTACAATCGTATGTTAAAAATCAGGTGCACTGATAAGGTCAGGAATGAGGAGGTTCTGCGCAGAATCAGAAATGAAAGGAATATACGGAAAACACTGACAAGAAGAAGGGACAAGATGACAGAACATACGTTAAAGACGTCAAGGAATAACTTCTATGGTACTAGGGGGAGCTGTAGAGGGTAAAAACCGTACAAAACGTAGACGAAGGCAGAGACTGGAATACATCCAGAAAATAGTTGAGGACGAGGCTTGCAAGTGCTACTCTGAGATGAAGGGGTTGGCACAAGAGAAGAACTCGTGGAGGAGCGCATCAAACCAGTCAGGAAACTGATGACAAAAAAGAAAAAAAAATGACGAATTTGAGCGGTCGCTGACCGCTGGTATGCCCGATGACCCAGTTACGCTTGCGCCGTGTTTGCATTTCCTTTTTGACGCTGCCACAGCTCTCACAATTGCTACTTTTTAGAGTTTTTGGGCTCCTTTCGATGCGAGATTTCCCGCGACTTTTTTATAAAAATAATTGTGAGCTCGTTTACGAGTTATATGAGACGACATTTTCATTATTTTGTAATTTTCAATTTAATAACGATTTTCAAACATATCCTGTCGAATATTTTTATTGTAACACCTCCTGTCCCAGAAATGTTTCGCAAGCTATTTAGAATGACACCTGATTTAATGTGCTAATCCAAACGCGTTTCCGCGCTACAACATTGTGAGCACGTTTACGAGGCATGTGAGACATTTTCATTATTTTGTATTTTCAATTTTATAACGATTTTCACATATATCCTGTCAAATATTTTTATTGTCTCACCTTCGGTCCCAGAAATGTTCCGCAAGCTCTTCAGAATGATACCCGATTTAATGTGGTAGCTAAACGCGTTTCTCCGCTACAACAGTTTATAACTTCACATAAAGCTAATTTGTAACATTCACGCGCATGGGATGGTGATGTCACAAGCAAAAGAAACACTGCGCAACAAACACGTACAGGTATAATCCATTCGCTGTGGGTTCAACCATTATTTACGCATTATTAGTCTTTATTAGCTATTCAAATCTGTCGGTATTTTGTCACATAAGAAATTTCAACCGACGAGTGAGCCGAAGTTTCCCTGTCAAAAATAAAAAAAGTGTCTGTAGCGATGTGCTACGCGTGACAGCGCCCCCGCGGCTGGGCCCGGCTGTTTGCCACACCGCAGCGTGGGCGGCGCAGCACGAGTCTCGGAAACGGTTTGCAGTCGGCCACGCGCGGGCCTCCTGCCATCAATTACGACTCCTCCCAGACCGCTGCCTACGGCTTCCCGGAAACTCCAAGCTCGGCTTTCCTCGCCTAGTCTTTAGAACACGAGAACCGCAGAAACCCGTTCACTACACCTTCCTTTCTACTGTCTCAAATGCACTGCAGAAGCAAATACATATGCTTCATTATTTGGAGAAAAAAAAAGCAGTCAGCGACTTCCTATGTACAATGCTAGTTTTATTTACGTCTTGTCGCTCTTCAAGTTTCCATTCGTCTTCAGTTGACGTAATAAATTTGTGTCCTCTTTAGTACTACGTTTTTGTCGACGGCATTTTGATCACTTCAGCTGCCCTGTGCAAGAGAACAATTTGTTTAGGTACAACGTTTCCCAACACATTTACGCTTAATTATTAGTTGCATGCAATTACTTTTAATCTCCAACTTTAACTCTTTCTGCTTGTATTTATATAAATAGGGCACACACTTTTAGCTTCACTAGTACACTTCACCATGTGGCAGAATTATCTATTTCTTTATATCGTATTTAAAGCTAAAGTCAACTTACTATCTTCTTACGATCCGAAATGAATTTCGAGGTTAATTCAGTTTATAGACTTAAGATCACCTGCTTTAAAACTTTTATCACTAACAAGTGAATTCTGCCATATTTCTTGATTATTGCATAACGTGTAATGCGTCGCTCTAGGTTATTTTATAGTGAGTTTTTTCCAAACAAATATATAAAATGAGTATTTTAGCAATTAATGTGAATGGTTATCTAAAATGTGAAAGTGACTGGCTACTTTTGACGCAATGATAGTTAAATTACATTTAGTGTTGCAAAATTAATATGGAAGATGTTGCACATAACAAATAATATCACTAGTTTTCACACAGTTAATACACTGACATACTGAATAACATTTTAGAATGAGTACAGCAGGAAGTAAATGATTTACACAATACACAGGTACCGATTTGTCCCACTGGGAAGGAAAAAGAAACTTATTGCCTTTTGTTTATTTATTAGCAGCCTTTTTCCCTCTGTCTATTCTCTCCTGCTCACCTCTCTTCCCATCCATCCCCTCCTACTGCCTCTCTTCCTGGCCAACCCCTCCTCCACCTCTTCCTACCCTACTTCTCCTCGTACCTCTCTCTCAGCCCATCTTCCCGTCCATCTCTTCCTCCCTCCTCTCTGTCCATATTCTTCTCCTCCTCCCCTCTTTCTGTCCATGAACTCCTCCTCCCCCTCTTTCTGCCCATCTCCTTCTTCCTCCCCTGCCCATCTTCTCCTCTCCCTCTGTCCACCCATCTCCTCCTGCCCTAGTCTCTTTTTCCATCGCCGGCCGCGGTGGTCTAGCGGTTCAGGCGCTCAGTCCGGAACCGCGCGACTACTACGGTCGCAGGTTCGAATCCTGCCTCGGGCGTGGATGTGTGTGATGTCCATAGGTTAGTTAGGTTTAAGTAGTTCTAAGTTCTAGGGGACTGATGACCACGGATGTTAAGTCCCATAGTGCTCAGAGCCATTTTTTTTTCTTTTTCCATCTCCTCTTGCCCTGCTCTCTCAATCCGTCTCCTCCTGCTTCCTCTCCTTGCCCACCTCATTCTCCTCACTTCTCCTTCATCATCTTATCCTTGCCCCACTCCCTATACATATCCTTCTGCCCCAACTCTATCTACACCCTCACCCCTCTCCCTCACTCCTCTGCCCTGTCTTTCTGCCTTCCCTCTGTCCTTCCCCTCCTGGCCCTCTCTCCCCACCTGTCCTCTTCTGCCCTACTCTCTCTGACCATCTCCTTCTTCCCCCCTTTCTCTAACTACTCTCCTCCATTTGTTGTCCCTGAGATGTAGGCTGCCCTGCAAAGCAGGAAGATAAAGCAGCTGATACTACTATAACACAACACACCTGTCATTCAGGGCAGCCTACACCTCAGGGGTTGAAGAATCATTTCTTGCCCCTGATGTGTAAGCTGAAATTGAGAGCAGTTCGATTAGATAGACTGATATTACTCCCATACAACAGACCTGTCATGCAGGGTAACCTACATGGCAGGGGTTGAAAAAACAAATTTTTGTTCACATCTATTTCCTAGGATGTCATTTGAGGCAGTGCATTTTTGGAATAAATATCTGTTTCTTTGAGTAGGTTCACACTCTTGCTAATCTTTATGGAATATTCCATTGGTTCTTGGAGGAACATAGAGATATTAATAACTTGAATACAAAGTATTAATGTTCCATAATATGTTATTGTGGAACAATAATACATTGTACTCAAGTTCTTAATCATGCTCTTGTGTTTGTCAGCTAGGTACAGTACCTGTAGGTTGTGTGTTCTGTCTGTAACTTGATATTCATTTTCAACAACATGTAAAGCAGAACCATGTTTGTTCAGTTGTTTTAAAATTAGTGTTAACTATGTTTGCCAATGTGGAAAAGAATAGTAAAGTATTAAATGCAGGCATGACAAAAGGTTGAAAACCCTTGAGTCACATAATCGCAATATAAATGATAACCTGTTACCGAACCCGCCGATCCCACTTGTGACCAAGTGCCTTGGTATTTTAAATGTCCGAATCTCGTGTAATTGAAACGTTTTTAACATTACATAGCAGGGAAATGAATGCTTTTTAACTACAAACGTGTCAATATTTGGCTCTCTGACTCGCTAATATTGATTAATATGGAAGTAATAATGTTCAGAATAATTTCTGTATCGTTCTGTAGCGTTGGCCGTGCTATAGAAAGTGAATCCGTTTAGCGGTCGGTTTCACCGCACCCCGCGCGTCTACCACTACCTGCCAGGACAACCTTACAGAAAGAAAATGTGGTGTCACCGCCAGACACCACACTTGCTAGGTGGTAGCCATTAAATCGGCCGCGGTCCGTTAGTATACGTCGGACCCGCGTGTCGCCACTGTCAGTGATAGCAGACCGAGCGCCACCACACGGCAGGTCTAGAGAGACGTACTGGCACTCGCCCCAGTTGTACAGCCGACGTTCATAGCAATGGTTCACTGACAAATACGCTCTCATTTGCCGAGACGATAGTTAGCATAGCCTTCAGCTACATTTGCTACGACCTCGCAAGGCGCCGTATTCAATTGATATTTATTATATGAAGCATGTATCATCAAGAGCGATGTTCTACAATTGTGGATTAAAGTTAAGTATTATGTCAACTAAGTACTTTATTTGCAATTCTCAAGATATTGTCCTGTTCCAGACCTCACGCCAGTCAGCGTGTAATTAAACGCGTGCATTTCGGCCTCCTCTAGAAACACTACAGAAAAACCTTAGTCCCGCCAGCGCTGACTACGTATAGCTTCTGAAAAAAATACTGCTTTTGTTCATCGAGTAGAGCATTTTCATTAAACCTGCACTACATTACACAGTTTTTACTAACATTAACAACACAAAGTTTGACATGTGTTACCTAACAGAATACTATTATTAGCCAGGCACTGATTTATGTTTTAAACTTCTCTCCAAAGCGAGGTGTGCATAATGGGGGTCGATTTTCAGGGTTGGTGCGCCATACAAGTTATTACACACACAACACTTTATATGGTCTACCTGGATCTGGTCTTATCCGCACCCCTGTAGCAGACAGCTTGCAACTATGTAGCCTTATCTAACGACAGATCCACGGAAAAAAAACTGTGAAGATTTTTTTGGTTGCCAGCTGTTAAGGTCAATTTCAATACTTTATTTCAGTTTATATTCTTTTAATGAGCCAGAAGTAAATTTACTTTAATAACTTTCGTGGCAACAATTTCACTTGGAATCGATATGGAAGAAGACTAAGATATCTTTACGTGGCTTAAGAGCTGCCATTATTTTGAATAATTAAATAAAGTTAATATTCTGAGAAAACACATTTAAAGGTAAGAAATCTCATTAAATTGAACCTTACATGGACATATCAAAGCGACCACACTTCTTATCTCCTCAAATTAAAAGTAAACAATTACTATTGCAGTTACTCATATATGACACTGCAAAAATGTGTTAAGATCGATCACTACGATTTTTGACCGTACAGAGTGACACAGAATTTACATTTAACAAAATGTGCAGGGAACTTTGAACTGGTATATGATTTGGGCTGCATGCCCCCAGGGAAAATTACGGCTGTAGTTTCCTTTAGCTTTCAGCCGTTTGCAGTACCAGCACAGCAAGTCAGTTGTGATTTATGTTACAAGCGCGGAGATATGATACTGCGTGAAGAATTCGACAAAACACTGAAAGAGCTAAGTCGAAACAACGTCCTGGAAGCATACAACATTCCGTTAGAGCTACTGGTGAGCCAGCCATGACAAAACTATTCCATCTGGCGAGCAATATGTACGAGACAGGCGAAATACCCTCAGACTTCAAGAACAATATAATAATCCCAGTTTCAAAGAAAGCAGGTGCTGACAGGAGTGAAAATGACCGAACTATCAGTTTAATAAGTCACGGCTGCAGAGTACTAACACGAACGATTTACAGAAGAATGCAAAAACTAGTAGAAGCCGAGAAACGTAGAATCAGTTTGGATTCCGCAGAAATGTTGGAAAACGCGACTTATTTTAGAAGAGAGATTAAGGAAAGGCAAACCCCCGTTTCTAGCATTTGTAGACATAGAGAAAGCTTTTGGCAACGTTGACTGGAATACTGTCTTTCAAATTCTGGAGGTGGCAGGTGTAAAATACAGGGAGCGAAAGGCTGTTTACAATTTGTACAGAAACAAGATGGCAGTTATATGAGTCGAGGGGCATGAAAGGGAAGCAGTGGTTCAGAAGGGGGTGAGACAGGGTTGTAGCCTGTCCCCAATGATATTCAATCTTTATACTGAACAAGCAGTAACGGAAATAAAAAAATTAGAGTAGGAATTAAAATTCATTAAGAAGAAAGAAAAAGTTTGAGGTTTGCCGACGACATTGTAGTCCTGTCAGAGACAGCAAAGGGCCTGGAAGACCAGTTAAATGGAATGGACAGCGTCTTGAAAGGAAAATACAAAATGAACACCAACAAAAGCAAAACGAGGACAATGGAATGTAGTTGAATTAAATTAGGTGATGCTGAGTAAATTAGATTAGGAAATGAGACACTTAAAGTAGTAGATGAGTTCTGCTATTTGGGGACCAAAATAACTGATGATGGTCGAATTAGAGAGGATATAAAATGCAGGCTGGCTGTGGCAAGGAAAGCGTTTCTGAAGAAGAGAAATTTTTTAACATCGAGTATAGATTTAAGTGTGAGGAAGTCTTTTCTAAAAGTATTTGTAAGGAGTGTAGCCATGTATGGAAGTTATACATGGACGATAAATAGTTTAGACAAGAATAGAACAGAAGGTAGACCACGTAACTAAAGAGGAAGTACTGAATAGAATTGGCACCAGATTTCACCACCATTCTGCCCAACGCCATCGTGAACATGTCACACGTTGGGAAGGTCGTCACTCCCTCCTCTTGCTCATATTTCATCCCTTCTTTTGACGCCTCTGCGATGGAGGCCAGAACCGTGATATCCAGTGTCGAAATAATGCGGTTTTCTTATGGGTGGCCGAGGAAAACATTTTAGGCACACCACCTCTCAGAATTGACACGAAAACCCTCATGACGTTGTCTAAACGCCATCAGTGAAACCATCAATTTTCCTGGGGAAATGATTCCCACAATTTTCACAGTCAAAAAAGGCATTTAACGGTCTGTTGAGCAACAGGATGGCATTATCGTCAAAATTCGACACTGCCGACATCCCCGAGCGATTCAGCCCTGCTCTAAGGACATTGTGGGGCGCAGCCCCATTTAATGTGATCTGATTCCTTTAGAACACAGTGCAACTGCATTTTTTGCTCTGGTATACAGAATGAAACTATCAGGGTATGTTTAAAACCATTCGGCGAAATCTGAATGTGATCCGAAGTAGCAACGGGTGCTTATGCTTTTTCAGCCCTCCTCTTTCGTGCCGTCCTGTGGTGTCATCATGGAAGGGTGCAACACTAACATGTGCATGAACAAAATAAAATGGTAGAGGGTCCCCCTAAGACACCCAGTTTGGCAACATCCTCGGTGCCACACACCTACCTGTGTTGGTCGGGTTATAACTGCATCTGTCAGACATCCCTATAGCTATTCAGCTGAGTAATGCTCCACAGCTGCTCTAGAACCTGACGGCCGGCAACCCCTTCGATACTCCGTAATTGGGTTGATGTCCAGAGCACCACGCTTTTGCACCATTACAGGGAATGGTTGTAGACATTTTTGAGCCGAGTTTCAAACTTTTGTGTCGCAACAGGAGGCAATTATGGGATTTCGAAATAGTGATACTTTATTATGCAATGTGTTTTAAGTGCTATTGGTAGCTACTGAAATGAAAATTAGTGTTGGTTGCAACAACGTCAGTGAAGAAATTACGCATTTATTTTTAAACAGAGAATGGACGTTTATAAGCTACTGACCTGACTTGTTTAATTTCAAACTATTTCAGGTTTCTGTCGCAGTTGCAACCGCACTAGCATGTCAGTGACGTTAAATTGTGTCAACCTTGATGTTCTTTGGGAAAAGAAACCAATTTTAACATGACAGTAAGAGAAAGAAGAAAAAGGTTTACATGTCAGGTGAAAATAATGTGCTTCTTTCGTTGCAATTTCAACGTAATCCTGAAACCCAATGTATTTTAACAATGATCATTCGTATTATCGAGTTACTGATTCTACTGACGTAACCTGTTAATGCAGTGGTTTGCAGACTTACTAGCTGTTGCTTAAAACTTCTGCTTCTGAGTAACCTCGAGATGTCGAACTGCATCCCCCCTACCACTAGAAATCCCACCACTACCATTTTCTTCTCCCCTCCAGCTATGATTGCGCAGGTACGAGACAAATTACTTTGTGTGTACTTTACTTGCCTAAACCCCAAATGTTTTATTACAGAGCACTTTTCCACAGTCTGCACAAAATCTCATTAGAAACATCTGACCAAACCGAAGAACTAATCACCATTTGCAATGGTTACAATCCAAAATTAATAGAAGAGTCAGTAACAAAGACAAACCAACACTATATCAGACCTAACAGGAAAATGTGTAAGCCTGACATATTTAGGGAACTTTTCATATAAAGTTGCAAGCTTTTTCCGAGGAACAAATATCAACATCAGCTTTTACACATACAACAAAATAAAGGGCAACATCACCCATAGTACTAGAGACAATAAGCGATAAAATATCAGAGATATACAAGCTTAATAACAATTCATGTCACAAGACAGATATCCGCGGAATAGAAAGGAATTTCTGTATACAATTCCATGAACACATGGGTATCCTTCATTTAAAAAACCTAAACAAGTAATATCAAACTTTTCGAGAAGCTCTTCTCGTCGGGTTTTGAACCCATTAGGTAAGAATCCCTGGGTCCATCTCCTGGTTCAGGTTAGGACATTTTTTCGCCAGAGGACAAGAGGCAAGAAGTGGATGGTGGGTACCAACCAGGTAATGGTGCTATCATGGTAGAAAAAGTGGACACACTGTCCATCAAGGTAGACAGAAGGTATTGCGCATGGCAGAACTAATGTTCAAAATCTAGTGTCAATATTCCAAAAACAAGGCACAAAAACTTCGTAACGCATTTCTGGATAAACAGATACGCTTTCTGATGGTTTAATAAACAACATAATCTTGCAAATTGTGAGGGCACAGTCTGAGGACTACAGTAAACCTTGAAGTTCATGGGTTGAAAACAATGCAGTTCAAATAACTTTTTGCAAAAAAAACTACAAAATTAAAGAATCAGATTTTTCTAAGCTGCTGGTCATGAGCATCATTTCATTCAAATGGTGAACTGTTGACACTTGCTGAACTGGCTATTTAACAGAAATTGCGAACAAGTTAAATAACGATAGTTGCTGTTTTTGAATTTTGTCTTTATCTATGATGATGAGACTGCAGACAGACCACATTTTATAGCGACAGTGGAAGTGTAGGTCGAGATGGAGCAGCGGGTTAAAACAACAGACTCGTATTTGAGAGGAACTGTTTTCCAATCCCCCATGGCAATACTCATTTATTTGTAAGAACTGACAATGTCAGATGAGGGAGACGCAACGCTTTGTATTATTTATTATAAATTTTAGTTGTATTAGCTGCAACATAATGTAATTATAACTAGGCGATTTCTGGTCTCGGCTGACTAGCAACCATTCATATTGACGACATATGGAAATTTGGGTATGGCCGTTAAGTCGTGCACGGATAGCAAAATAGTGCCGGCACGGTAGCTCAGCGTGTTCTGTCAGGGGGCTGCTCGCCCTCTGTAATTAAAAAAAACTGAGTAAAGGAATCAACGATCAACTTGAACGGATGTATTGTGACGTCCGCCCAGACCAAACGCAAAAAAAAAGATAATGCGGTAGATCGCGATAGGCGGGAAATGCGGGCTCGAGTCCCGGTCCGGTGCAAATTTTCACTGTCGTTACTCCCTTCTACAGCTGATGGCTATCCTTATTCATAATTGCGAATTTCAACTCATGTTTACACTATAACTGTATTGCCACCTTTTTCAAGTCAAAAGACGGGGCACATCCACTTTTGGCAAGTTAAAAGTAGGGACACTTCAAACAAAATGTGGTGTCACCGCCAGACACCACACTTGCTAGGTGGTAGCCTTTAAATCGGCCGCGGTCCGTTAGTATACGTCGGGTCCGCGTGTCGCCACTATCAGTGATTGCAGACCGAGCGCCGCCACACGGCAGGTCTAGAGAGACTTCCTAGCACTCGCCCCAGTTGTACAGCCGACTTTGCTAGCGATGGTTCACTGACAAAATACGCTCTCATTTGCCGAGACGATAGTTAGCATAGCCTTCAGCTACGTCATTTGCTACGACCTAGGAAGGCGCCATTATCAGTTGCTATTGATATTGTAAATAATGTACAGACAAGAGCTACGTTCAACATTAATGGATTAAAGTTAAGTATTCTACCAGTTACACCCTTTTTTCTAAGTTCTAATTACCTTGTCCTGTTCCAGACCTCACGCCAGTCTGCGTGAGCTTAAACGCGTGCCTTTCAGCTTCCTCTCAATTTAGTGGGTTGGTCTCCTGCCAATCCACAACACAAAAGGTAATGTATTAAATGTGCAATTCATTCGGCAGCTTTTATACTCACACCAAAACTGATCTACGTACTATGTACCATACTTGAAGTACAAAATATTTAAAAGTTAATAGTGTTTACCTTATACGTTGCTGGAAACCAATGGAGGTTGGGCTGAAACTTATAGACGTACTCGTTGTCTACGGTCTTTAGAAGTTTACTTTCATGTAGGTCACGCTGATAGAACTCCGAGCAGCTCGTATTATAGTTTATTTTAACAAGATGTTTGCTTTTCACAGATTGGTTTGCTCATCAGTCCACAAGAGTTTCATCAGGGAAAACAATCGTGCTCTGTGCTTTGCTCACAGGAATAGGAAACACAAATTTCACTATTTGTAATGAGCTTGGGGCCGCAGTTTTATTGCAGAAATGAACCCATTTTTGGTCTGTCAGTAAACCAGACGTTTCAAAATTTTAATAACACTTCTTAATGCTGTAAATTCTTTGTACAATTCGTCACTGTTTACAATATTTATAAGGCTACCAAAAGTCATCTCATCTTTCATGATTAGCACAGCGAATTTCTTAAAAGGCAAGGTTTCCAAACCAACCACTTATTTAAGTGGTTTAGGCTTCTCTTGTAAACGTTAATACAATTTTTCCTACATTTATCTGGTCTGATTTGTTCACGCTCTTCAAACTTTGATTCACATTTTAAAAAATCTTTTGATCTAGATCCTACGTTTTTCTTCAAGAATTTAAAACTGTTATAAAGATCTGTAGGTTATGGTTCCTGATTTTCAAGTGGTAAATTGTTGATGTAGCAAAACTCATAGAGTTATTCATGAGCTACACATAAAAAAGGGAAGTGACCACTCCTCTTCTTCGTCTGCGCCATTTACGAAAGTCCATATTAAAGGGTTGGTCGCTTTTTCCCCTTGAAAGAGGAAGTACGATCGAATGACTTCCCATTGTTTTGGCACGCAAGGACAACCATCGTATTGGAATATGCCACACTTTTTTTTGGATATTTGTATTCAAGAAAGTCAAACTTTTTTCAATCATAAGTTTTCTGACTCTAAAATAAGAATTCGTAGAGTTTCAATACTAGACTCTCGATGTCGAATTTTATATTTTGCATGTATTTTTGATCGTATAATTAATAACATGTCAGTTACAATTAGTTTTAACTATATTAATATCTAAAGATTGAAAATTTTGAAAACTGAGTAATGTTTTCCAAAGTTCACTGTTACATTGTCTGCACCGAAACTTGACATACTAGGAACTTCCTTATTGAGTTCACCTAAAATAAGGTTTTCCGAAAATAGCATCAGCTGTTTCATTACTGTCGTCCTAGAAACTTAGTAATTTCTCTTTCACACCGGATACCTCAGAAAAATATTATTTTATCCACATACGAGAGCATTTAATATTACCTTTAATGGAAGCACCTCTCGAAACGTAGAAAAATGTGACATTTTTAAATTAATTTTCTACGAGTTCTACCAAACGCGGACCCAATACATTTTGTACCAGCGTGTCACATTTTGTAAACCCACAATGTAGTTTTGGATTTAATTTCGAGTCTTTGAAGATTACTTCCTAGCTTAATATCACAATCAGTAGAACAATAACTATGATTATGCATAACACCAAGTTAAACAAGTGACAGTTCGGCTGCTGAAACTTCATTGTCAATAGGAGAATGTTTAACACTAAAAACAATTGTAATCGATTTACTTTTGCATGATGATGCAAAGAGGAAGTTTGTCTCTCTCTTCTCGATGCTTTCTCACGGCCCCAATACCCTAACTTTTTATTGAAAAGAAAGAAGGACATACTGTACACTTTACTATGCCTTCATCATTTTTAGCTAACCAATTTTGTAACAGTTTATCATCTGATCATTCGTTACGCACACTCTTTTCACTTTTCTCTTCCGGGTTTCCTTCTGTCAATTGTCATCACTACACTCATTGCCACTGCGGTTTGTGTTTACATTTAATCTACTGAGCATTTTAAACATGAATCGGACTTCCCAAAAGCCATAAAAATCACCGCAATATTAATAATGTTTTGCTCTTACGGGAAAGCGAAAGTACCAAACACGTCAAAACTCCTTCAGTCGATTACTCCATAAATACAATTGCCTCTTCAACGCTATTACGAAAATTAGGCGGTGGCGAAACAACTGACTTTTAAATCCATTGTTTTGCTGCTCTCTCATGTATTTTACAGATACTGGCTAGCAAGAATAAAATTACAAACTTTGGAATATGATATTAAAAATTATGCAACATGATATAGAAGTTTCAAACCATAAAAATAAACCAAAAAGTATGGACTTGATGGTGTCCTGTGATACTCATCTAAGGATACTGGAATATTATACACTGAAGAGTCAAAGAAACCGGTACATCGTGTAGGGTCCCGCGAACACGTATTAGTGCCGCAAACAACGTGGCATGGACTCGACTAATGTCTGAAGTAGTGCTGGAGAGTATTGACACCATGACTCCTGCAGGGCTGTCCATAAATCCGTAAAAGTACGATGGGGTGGAGATCTTCTCTGAATAGCAAGTCAAGTTGCAAGGCATCCGAGACATGCTCAATAACGTTCATGTCTGGGGAATTTGGTGGCCGACGGAAGTGTTTAAACTCAAAAGAGTGTTTCTGGACCCACTCTGTAGCAATTGTGTACGTGTGGGGTGTCGCATTGTCCTGCTGGAATTACCCAAGACTGTCGGAATGAACAAAGGACGTGAGTGGATGCTGGTGATCAGACAGGATGCTTACATACGTGTCACCTGTCAGAGTCTCATATCCCTCCAACTGCACATGCCCCACACCATTACAGAGCCTCCGGCAACTTGAACAGTACTAACAGCTGACATGCAGGGTCCATGGATTCACGAGGTTGTCTCCACACCTGTAAACGTCCATCCGCTCGATGCAATTTGAAACGAGACTCGTCCGACCAGGCAACATGTTTCCATTCATCAACAGTCCAGTGTCGTTGTTGACGGACCCAGACGAGGCGTAAGGCTTTATGTCTTGCAGTCATCAAGGGGTACATGAGTGGGTCTTCGGCTTTGAAAGTCCATATCGATTATATTTCGTTGAATGGTTCGCACGCTGACACTTGTTGATGGCCCAGCATTGAAATCTGCAGCAATTTGAAGAAGGGTTGCTCTTCTGTCACGTTGAACGATTCTATTCAGTTTTCGTTGGTCCCTTTCTTGCAGGATCTTTTTTCGGCCGCAGCGATGTCGGAGATTTGATGTCTAATCGGATTCCTGACATTCACGGTACACTCGTGAATTGGTCGTACGGGAAATTCCCCACTTCATCGCTACCTCGGAGATGCTGCGTCCCATCGCTCGTACGCCGACTATCACACCACGTTCAAACTCACGTAAATCTTGATAATCTGCCACCTGTTTACATATTTCTGTATTTGAATACGCATGCCTATACCAGTTTCTCTGCCGCTTTAGTGTAGAAAAGTAAGCGCCACTTACGAAATTGGGATAGGTGTAAATCACAGTAACATCGTCACTAAGCGTAACTTATCAATATTAAAAAGCTAGTCAATGCGTGGATGTTAGCATATAAAACCAGTGGGAGGTTCAGTACTTTAAGTGCCAAACGTGTAAATGTGATCTAATGATTGTTGCTAGTCAACCAAAACCGCTTATCACCTAGTTGTAATTACATTATTTTGCCACCAAGACGATTAAAATTTATAATAACACTCATTTAGGTTTCACTGAGCGAAGTGGTACAGCAGTATAGCTTGGACGAAATGTTTGTGTTCCACTGATTGCAGTGGCGGGGGATGGTGTTCGGGCATTCTGCCATCCGCGCTTGACGTGGTTTTGCATCGGCTTAAAAACCAAGCAACACTGCGAGCTCGCTGCCATCGAAAAAGAACTACGATTGCCTAGTGGTTGGTCCTACCACTTGACTTGGTGAAACATCAGTGTTCTTTTAATCGATGACTCCAAGTAAGCTGCCATTGAACGTAACAGCCAGTTATGATAGAATGCTAGCAATTACTTTTCTCGTCTCCAATTCGAGAACAGGCAACCGCATCCGTTTTGTTACGTTCAATTGAATCTGTAGATGTAAATGAATGGCATTGACTCGAGTTGTGGCTTGGCGTCGTTCCCTCGAGACCGCTTTTTGCTGCGCTTTTCCTCGTGTTTTTTGTAGGTTAACTGTGCAGCTTCACAAAGTTACCATAAGGAAGTTTGGAACGAAGCTTCGGTCTAATTCAGGTCCTGAAGGTCAAAGAAACCCACCTATGACTTTCAGACGATTTTTATTGTGTCTATATAGTGTCTGTACCTTCAGATTATAATGTCCTTCATCAGTGATATATATGTGTCTCGACGGGCTAAAATGATAATCATAAAAATATTTGTCTACCTGTTTTTAATCATAAAATATTTGTCTACTTGTTTGGGAATCACGAAATGTGCGAGCTTGAAAGAAATTATTCGGATAGTTAATGGAGAGGAATATTTAATTGTGATGGGGGTCGGGAACTCGATAGTACGAAAAGAAAGAGAAGGAAAAATAGTAGGTGAATATGGACTGGGAGAAAAGAGTGAAAGAAGAAGCCACCTGGTAGAATTTTGCAAAGAGCATAATTTAATCATCACTAATTAATCATTGCTAGCTAACACTTGGCTTAAGAATCATAAAAGAAGGCTTATACGTAGAAGAGATGCTGAGACATGGGAAGGACAGATTGCTCATATAATGGTTAGACAGAGATTTAGGAACCAGATTACATTTCCAGGGGCAGATATGGACTCTGACCATAGTTTACTGGTTATGAAATGTAGGTTTAAACCGAGGAAATTGGAAAAACGTAGGAAATTAAGGAGATGGGACCTGGATAAGATGAAAGAACTAGAGATTGTTGAGAGTGACAGAGTGAGCATTATGCAACGATTGACTAGAACAGGAGAAAGGAATACAGTATAAGACGAAAGAGTAGCTTTAAGAGATGAAGTAGTTAGAATGAGTAGCGTTAAGAGATGAAGTAGTGAAGGCAGCAGAGGATCAAATAGGTAAAAAGACAAGGCCTAGTGGAAATGTATGGATAACACAAGATATATTGAATTTATCTGATGGAACGAGAAAATTTAAAAATGCAGCAAATGAAGCAGATGAAAGGGAACACAAACGTTTAAAAAATGAGATTAAGAAACGGAAAATGGCTAAACAGGAATGGCTAGAGGGCGAGTATAACGATTTAGAAGCATCTTTCACTAGGCAAAAGATAGATACCGCCTACAGGAAAATGAAAGAGGACTTCCGGCAAAAGACAAGCAGCTGAAATGAGTATCAGGAGCTCAGATGGAAATACAGTCCTAAAAAAAGGTGGAAAGCTGAAAAGTGGAAAGCCGGCCGCGGTGGCCGAGCGGTTCTAGGCGCTTCAGTCCGGAACCGCGCTACTGCTACGGTCGCAGGTTCGAATCCTGCCTTGGGCATGGGTGTGTGTGATAGGTTAGTTAGGTTTAAGTAGTTCTAAGTTCTAGGGGACTGATGACCTCAGCTGTTAAGTCCCATAGTGCTCAGAGCCATTTGGACCATTTGAAAGGTGGAAGGAGTAAACAGGGGCTCTATACAAGGAAGATGAAATATTACAGAAAGGGAAGTGGACGCAGATGAAAATGAAATGGGAGGTACGATATTGCGAGAAGACTTTGACAGAGTTCTGAAAGAACTAAGTCGAAGCGAGGCCCCGGGAATAGACAACTTTCCGACTTAATGATAACTTTGGGAGAGCCTGTCATGACAAAATTCTTCCATCTGGTGTCCAAGATGTATGAGACAGGCGAAATACCGTCAGACATCAAGAAGAATGTAATAATTCCAAATCTAAAGAAAGCAGCTGCTGACAGCTGTGAAAATTACCGAACTATCAGCTTAATAATTTATGGTTGCAAAATATTAAAACGAATTATTTACGGAAGAATAGAAAAACTGGTAGAAGCCGACTGCGGGATCCTTCTTTTGAAGTAACAGACACCATGCATTCGAAACAAAGAAGGGATCGGTTGGAAAGAAACATTCTGAGACCTCAAGGGATCACCAATTTAGTATTGGAGGGAAGTGTGTGAAGTAAAAATCGTAGAGAGAGACCAAAAGATGAGTGCAGTAACCAGATTGAGAAAGATGTAGATTGCAGTAATTATTTGGAGATGAAGAGGCTTGCACAGGATAGAGTAGCATGGAGATCTGCATCAAACCAGTCTCTGGACTGAAGACCACAACAAACAACAAGTGCTGTGGGCAACGTGGCATATGGAGACTGAGATCGGTCCTGGAGGAGCGCAAGGATAGCCAAAGCTTTTACGGCGACTGCTAGAGTTAAGCGGGAAATTCATGTTCGAGTCTCGGCCGGTCACAAATCTTCATGAGTCACAAACAGCTGACGTCAACATGTATTCGCGAATTGCGAATCCATTTCGCACGATTTTTAATGTTGTGGTTCTTAAGCCTCTTTATACTGTTTTGTTCACAAGCAATTGAAACAGCACCTGGAAGTTTCAAATATTCATAGTTCACATACACAAGTAGATGTAATTTGGATTATTTTCTAATTCTAACAACGAAGTCAAGAATAAAAATCTCTTTCTTAGTCATGGAGAGGAAAGTTCCTTATCATCTCCCTAAATTGTCTTGTGGTGCTCACGGATACATTGGATAATTTTAGTTTCGTTTACTGCCCTTACCATATGCAAAAATGTTATCATTGATCATAGGCCAGCAGGGAGATGAGTCTATTAACGAAAGATGGCCTTACCTATAGCTATGGAGGCTGCGAACATATAAGATAAGCCCTGTAGCTGGAGGGGTGGATGCGGCCTATTTCTCAGCCCCATCTCCTGCCCATATAGGCACCTCCACACATGATACTATGGCTTGTGGAGTGTAGCCATAGGCGATGGAGACCCAGAATTGCTAAGAGCGGCCGACCATGCACGCCCATAGTCAGCTGAACGCTTTCATTCGGTGGAGTAAGCTCTCCCTGATCACGAAAAATGGTTCAAATGGCTGTAAGCACTATGGGACTTAACATCTGAGGTCATCAGTCCCCTAGACTTAGAACTACTTAAACCTGACTAACCTAAGGACATCACACACATCCATGTCCGGGGCAGGATTCGAACTTGCCGCCGTAGTAGCAGCGCGGTTCCGGATTGAAGCGCCGAGAACCGCTCGGTCAGAGCGGCCGGCCCCTGATCACGATATGTAGTTGATGAGAGATCTGTAAACAAATATTTTGAGTTTTTGTCGTTAGAGTACGAAAGTGTTAAACTGTGTTACGGAACGGTGTTAATCCCTTATAGGAAGAAAAATACGTTCTGAGCTTGTTACTATACTGCTATTTCTCACTATCCATGTCCTACTACTAAACCACACTAAGTGATCATGTTTAGCATCCTCAGTAATACCAAACTAAAGCTGATAAGGCAAGGAGACAGTCTGCATTGAGGTTAGGCATATTTCAAGGGATACGGACTCGTACATAGGTGTGCTTTAGGTTAGAGGAACTGCCCCCCTCCCTCGACATCTACCTAAATCGAAAGAAACATCAGCGACATTATTATCATGGAATGCTCGTCCTTACAGATCAGTGGATGGCAGATCAGTGAATCAGGAAAGGTTAATATGATGTTAGTAAACTGCAGACAAGGTCCCAGATTTAGAATCGATTATTGGTGGTAATAATTCCGGATAGTATAAGGAATGAATAGCAACGGCATCCTAAGTTCAGATGGGAATATTTAGCGTAAGGATAGGTTAGACACCAAGGGTAATAATCGGATCCATTTACAGACCGCTTGCATCAGGTGCAGTAGTAGTAGAGCGCTTCAGAGAGAGCTTGCACAATAACAAAAAATGGTTCAAATGGCTCTGAGCACTATGGGACTTAACGTCTTAGGTCATCAGTCCCCTAGACTTAGAACTACTTAAACCTAACTAACTTAAGGACATCACACACATCCATGCCCGACGCAGCGCTGTTCCGGACTGACGCGCCTAGAACCGCTCGGCCACAAAGGCCGGCGGAATAACATTAATACCTTTCCTTATCGTGTCAATGTAATACGTGGGGACTTCAGCTTGCCAACCGTAGACTGGGGAGTCATGCGATCAAAGGTGGTGCCAGAGACAGGGATTCGTGTAACATTTTCAGAATGTCTTGCCTGAAAATTACTTCGAGCAGATAGAGAAGCAGCTCGTGAAGGTAAGTCTTAGACCTCTTTAACAGCAAACAGTCCTGAGTTTTTCGAATTAGTTAACGTGTAGGAGGGTATCACTGATCATAAGGCAGTGACAGGACCTAAGGGTATTATAAGGAATTTTGAGGAAGGGAACAAAATTATGTCGCTTCGCAAGAGTGACAGGAGTCAAATTGTTGAATCTCGAAGCAGTCGACATAAAATATTCAGTATTAATGTGGAGCACAAATGGAAAATATTCAAAAGCATCGTTCAGTATGCCTTAGACAAGTATGTTCCGAGCTAGGTCTTAAGAGACAGGAAAGACCCATCGTGTTAGGAAACTGCTACATAAACAAAGAGAACTTCATTAGATTCAAGAGAAGTCAAAACCTAGCTGACTAGCAAAATCTGAACGAAGCGAAAACAAGCTTACCAAGTACAATGAGATAAGCGTTCAATGTGAAAGTAAAAGATTGCCAACCGATAAGACTAAATGCCCTAAGATGTTTTGGTCTTAGGTAAAATCAGGAAGCGGATCTAAATCATGTATTTAGTCACTCGTGGAATGACCACATAAAACAGTAGGAAAATCAGAAGCTAGATTGAGATTCATAGGAACTCGTCCACGAAAGAAGTGGCTTGTAAAACAATTGTCCGACCGAGTTATGAATATCGTCCATTGATCTGGGACCCGTACCAGGTAGGACTAATGGAAAAGACAGAGAAGATCAGACGAGGAGCGGAGTGTTTCGTTAGAGGGTTGTTCAGTCGACCGAGAGCGTTACAGAGATGCTCAATAGATTCCAGTGGCAGACGCTTCGAGAGAGACGTTGCGTATAACGGAGTGGTTCAAATGGCACTGAGCACTATGGGACTTAACATCTGAGGTCATCAGTCCCCTAGAACTACTTAAACCTAACTAACCTAAGGACATCACGCACACCCATGCCCGAGGCAGGATTCGAACGTGCGACCGTAGCGGTCGCGCGGTTCCAGACTGAAGCGCCTAGAACTGCTCGGCCACTCGTATAACGGAATGACTTACTACCGTAATTTCAAGAGAGTAGGTTACGGGAAGAGTCGGACACATATTATTTCCTCGCAAATACATCTCGCGACATGACTACGACGAGAGAATTCGAGAAATTAGAGCTAATACATAGCTTTACCAACAATCATTCTTCCCAGGCGACTGGAACACAGAAGAAGGGATCAGACAGTGGTAGCAGAAGCACCCTCCGCCACATACTCTCAGGTAGCTTGTGAAGTTCTGGTGTAGATGTGATGTTTGCCAGTTCTGATTCCAAGATTTACGTAAACTACGTGGGGACTGGCGCACGACACGAGCGCGGCCACGCGAACTAGACACACAACGACAGCCTATGTAGAGAGGTGGTAGAAAGTATCAAACGGAATAATAATGGTAATTGGAGGTAGAAGGATGTGAAACTCAATGATAGCTGGAATCTGGCACTGAAAAAGATGTGAACTATTCTTCCACCGTGGGGCGATAGCAATACCGAATGACAGGTTTCTCGAAGACGTCCATTCGACCACAGCATAAAACCCTGTAATATCTTAACAAGTGTGGAATATTCAGCCTGGAGAGTTTAGATTTTACAACCTCATCAAAGACAACCACTTCCCACCTTCCCCGGAAGACTTCTTCACCTTCCCACCTGATCCCAACACTGGCAACTCCACGAATGAGCGTATAGATACACAGATACACCACCGCTCGCAATAGACTTACAGGACTTAACACAGCACTACACGAAATGGACTCACACCCCAATAATAGTTGAAATAACATACACTAGCTAAAAAGTGAAACACTGCTCGCAGTGACGATACAATTACTTACGGTCACCTCAACCAGTCACCTCAACCAATGTTCCAGAGTCTATCAGGAACCTTGCCATCCTATAACATATTATTACCCAGAACAACAAAAAATATGTTCATAAAACCTGATAAACTACCCTCACGGATCTATCCTAGAGACCTATTAGCCTTCGACAGAACCCATGAAAGCTTCCTTACCCAACGAATACACCAGCACCTTGCAACACACATAGCCACTCCCAACATCCAATGTGGCTTCCGTCCTAACTACTCCTTCAGTCGCCAATTTCTTTATCTTTCTCACTTTATTTTCCATCGACAAAGTAAACAAAATTCCACCAGGTTTGTCACCCTCGGTATTCAAAAAGGATAGAGAATGAGTTTTTGGTAGGGCATTGTGAATGGAATCCTCTGGCAGCGGCGAGAGTATCAGTATCTGTCACGCTCAGTAATGGTCGCCAACTTAGGAAGGTAACGAGTTTTTCGGTATGGAACAGGCTGTGTGATTGATAGCGACATATAAACCCTTCGATTCCTTCATGGACTTCTATTGCTGGTCTGGAACATTACTTGTAATGGATCCAGGTTCTGATCCGACCATGAAGGTGGTTCACCGAGGTGTACTTGCTGTGGGACAGTTGCAACAGTCTTTGCCAGAAATTAATGTAGAGCTTCCGTTGACCGAGCTACATCGTAATGGTGCTTAGTTGTGCCTACATGAGTGAATATATTATCTGGTGTGCGTAAAATTTTACAGTGCCCATACGTAATCAGTTGTCCTGTTATTTACGTGTTGCCGAAAGTTAATTCCATTTAATGTTTGAAATCCGGCGTCAAACGTTGTGGTACAATATGTAAGACTGGCGTGTTCCTTCGAAGCGCCAGTAGAATTTTTTTTTTTTTTTTAAACAGAGGTGGAGCCCCTCCACGCCCACACCGGCATGATGGCCAACACAAAAGGTCTACTGCCATCTCTGCATAAAGGTTAGTATTCACTAAAGTGAGGTGTCGCAGGATGTGGGTACTGCGATGTTTGCGTACGTCTGGTTAGGATTAACCATTAATACGCGCTCATCTGGAGATAGATTGGTCGAAATCTGACGAAGGGTAGCGGTTTGTAGGGCAGAGGAAAAAAAGTGCCAAGGCAAGAGCCAAGGGAAAAAAACCTCTGCGAAAGTTGGGTCGGGCGGCAAGAGCAGTAGCGGTTGTCTTGCTGCCTGCGATAGGTTGTGCAAGGATAGGCTTTGTTAGTAGTGGGTATCATGCATGTCGATACCTTGACGTTGTGCGTTTGTGCTGCTCGGCGGCTGGCGCTGGGTGCTGGTACAGAGTCCTCGTTCAGCGTCAGCAACCTGCAACAGTTAGGTTTGTTATCGATCTTGTGTCCGATAGGTCATATACCGGAGGCACAGTGTGAGGGAATGTTGGCAGACTGTTTGTGCGTCTGTGGGCGAGCTCGTCGGTGTCCCTGCTGTGGTCTGTTGGTCGGCACTAATAGCAGCTGGTAGTTGCCAGTCAGTGTTGCTGCTATGCAGGGGCTTGCCGACGTTTGTCGCTGCTTGCGTATGTTAGTTAACCATAGGTGGCTATGCCCTAGCTAGCAGTGTCTTTGGCCGCTTGTGTTTCCACCTGTGGTTGTGATCGTAGTTTCGCAGAGTGCGGATGAAAGGATTGTTCGAGTGTCTCGAGTTCCTGTATAGTCGTGTGGCGTGTTTTTTGAATACTTACTTGAGGGTACCAAGGCGGTATTCATGGTGAAGATCCACGGTGCGTGTGTAGCGTGGAGCATTGCTAATGATTCGTAGCACCTTGTTCTGTATGATCTGCAGGCGGCGCAGTCTGTGGGAGCTGCATATCCCCAGACGGGAGCTGCGTACGTCATCAGAGGTCTAATCAGTGTCATGTATAAGGACCTCGACACCCTCCTATTCAGTGTGCTTTCCCTGTTGAGCATTGGGTAGAGCTGTTTGAGCCTCGCGTGCGCTCGGTTGGCAACGTATTCGATGTGGTCCCCCCATGTAAGTTTCCGGTCCAGCCAGACACCAAGGTACCTGACTTTCTCTCGGAAACGTATTGGGCGTGTATGTATTGATATTGGTCTACAGTGTTGGTGTTTGCGCAGTAGTTTCGGTCTGCGTGTGAACAGAACTGCTTCGCACTTGTCGACGTTTACTTTAATACGCCATCGCTCCAACCAAGGCTCAGCTGTTCTGAGTGCTGTCTGTATTCGTGAGTTGATGTTCGACGGTTTCCAGTCTTGCGCGAGGATAGCTGTGTCATCCGCGTAGACGGCTAACGTCGTGTTTTGTGTCGCTGGGAAGTCATTAATGTACAGGTTAAACAAGATGGGCCCTAGGATGCTCCCTTGGGGTACTCCAGCTTGGATACCGTGTTGTGTTGATTGTTTATCCTGCACGTTAGTGTTGAAACATCTGTTCGTGAGATATGAGTGTATGAGACGCACGAGTCCGTCTGGGAAAACAGCTTCGCTTAGTTTGCGTATGAGTCCGTTGTGCCAGAGACGATCGAAAGCCTTTTCGATGTCTAGGAACACGGCCCCTGTGGCTTTGTTCATGTTGTAGCCGTGTGTTATATGTTCGACTACGCGGAGGAGTTGTTGTGTTGTCGAGTGGTGATTCCTAAAGCCGAATTGCTCTGGTCTTAGGGTGTCGTTGGCGATGCAATGCCTAGTGACACGTTTCAGTATTACCCTCTCAACAATCTTGCTGAGCGAACACAGCAGACTGATGGGTCGGTAATTTTGTGGGAGGGAGTGGTCTTTCCCTGGCTTCCTGAACATCAGGACCTTGGACGCCTTCCAAAAGTCAGGGAAGTGTTGGTGTGTCAGGATGACATTCGTTAAGTGTGTGAGGTATTCTACGGCTTTATCCGTGAACTCCTGGAGGACACGGTTTTGAATACCATCAGGCCCAGGGGTTTTTCTAGCATTGGTGTGCTTGATAGCCCATGTGATTTCATTTGTGCTAGTACATCTTATTTCGTTGCGCGAGGGCTGGGCTACAAGTCGTGTAACCTCCTGGTCCGTTTCAAGTGTGAATGCTGGGTCTGAAGGAACCAGATTCGGCATGAAGGACGCTGCAAGTGTTGTGGCCATAAGCTCTACCTTTTCCGTCGCGGAGTAGGCCGGGCCGTCTGGTCCTTGTAACGTGTGAATGGAATGTTTCTCCCTGGTGAAGTGTTTGGCCAGCTGCCACACGCCAGGACGTGTGGTATCCAGCCCAGCGAGTTTCTGTCCCCATTGCTCGTTTCTGAATGTTTGTATTTTATTCCGTATTATGCCCTGGAGTCTGTTGACGTGCAGTTTATAGAACGGGCGCCTGGTACGCTGCCAGTATCTCCTGAGGCGGTTCCTCATTGAGATAAGGCCCAGGATTTCCTGGGGCAGGGCCGTCGAGTGTTGTCTTGGTGTTGTAACTGGAATGGCGTCAGTCATTGCGTCTTGGACGGCAGTTGTGAGAGCCTCCACAGCCTCATCGATTTTCTGTGTGTTGTTAATTTCGTGAGAGTCAGGAATGCGACTATCAAGCTTTTCCTTGAACAGTGTCCAGTTCGCACGCTTGTAGTTAAGCATCATGCGTGGTTCGATGTCCTGCAGTGTCTCTTCCATGTGCAGTATTACAGGCATGTGGTCCGAGTCCAGATCGTTTTCAACCGTTAGGTTGAGTGTGCATGTGATGCCCTTTATGAGGGCTATGTCTAACACGTCTGGCCTATGTCGAGCCTGTGTAGGCACGAACGTGGGAACGTCCGGCCCAAGTATAATGTAGTTTCGGCCTAGTACGTGTTCGTACAGTTTCTTGCCGTTGGAGGTTCGTATTCGTGAGTTCCAATCAGGGTGTTTTGCGTTGAGGTCTCCAGCGGTGATTACCCGTGGTGCTATGTTGAGTACTGTGCTGATATCACGTGTTACTATGTTTTTAGGATGGTTGTATAGTGATACCAGTGTGGTGTTGGCCCCGTTGAACTTGACCCTGACGGCCGTAGCCTCTAGTCTTTCAAGTGCTGGGAGCTCGATGTTCGTGTGTTCTATGTCTCTGTGTATGATGATTGCCGTGCCGCCCCCCTCCTGCCATCCGCTCGGTCGGTACGATAGACGCAATACTCTGGGAAGTTTAGTTGTTTGCGAGGCGTAAGCAGTGTTTCGTTCACAAGAGCGATTCGGATACCCTTTCGCTCCATGAACGCGGCTATCTCGGCTTTTTTGCTTGCGATCCCGTTGGAATTCCAAAACAGGATCTGTGAGATTGTGTTTAAGTCTGCGTTTCGGGGCTGGTGTGGCGTATTATCCATGTAGTAGTGTAAAAAGCGGTGTGATAGTGGCTTGGGAGCTACTCCAGTTGAGCGTACCCGACATGAACTGCATGAAGAGTTGTGAGACACACCCCATAATCTTCGTGACTATTTCGGTGGTCGTGCGTCCGGGGAATAATGTTTCCATTATTCTCTGGAATGTTGTCGTAATGTTGGTCATGTCGGCCTGCGAGTTATGGGTCGTGTTAGCGGCCGCTTGTTCCAGTGTTGGCGTTTGGTGGGGGCTGGCCTGAGAGTCGGCTGTTCGTGTGGCAGTTGTGGGCGCCTGTGTATTCTCTGTGGTGAGTGGGTGTGTTATGTGGGTTGTTGAGTTGGTGTCCGGGTTGTATTCGTGAGTGTTGGTGTCCTGTTGTCTGTGTACTTGTTATGATGTGGTCATGTTCCTCGTGCTGCGGCTGTTTCTCCTTCTCCTCTTCCTCTGGCGCTGTGGTCGTCCCTGTGTAGGTGTGTTTTCTGTAGCCTGTGGTGGGCTGCAGTTCGCGATCTCAGGGGGTAGGGTGGTGTTGTTGCTGGTTTCGTGTGGTGTGCCCGGTGCGGGTTTGGTGTCAGGTGTTGTGTTTGTCTGTTGTGTGTCTGTTGCTGGGGGTGTTTGCCGAGCGTGTTCTGAGCTCTGGGGCTCCTCTGACCGTCCCGCGCTGCTGGGGCTGGCAGCGACCACTCCAGCGAAGGATATTCCACTTCTTACTGGGCGCGGGGGCGGTTTTGGAACTGTGATGGCGGTAGGTTTCGCATGTTTCGCGATTTTGCGCCTCAGAGCTGCTTTGTAAGCAATGCACTCTCTGTAGTTTGCCGGATGGGCAGCACCACAGTTGGCGCACTTGCGAGGTGCTGTGTGGGGGAGTTTGCAGCGTTGGGTCGTGTGACCGCCAGCGCAAATGCGGCAGCGGGGTGCGAGACCGCATCTGATACCCGCGTGCGCAGAGCGCTGGCAGTTGTGGCATTGTTGGCGGGTGCGCGGCATGTTGTAAACCTCTACATTGACGACCATGTGAAGAAATAGCTTTAAACTTCAGCAGGTCGCGGGACTTGGCCGTGTCGGCCAATTCCGCCATGTAGTTGTGAGACGGTCTTGCTGTACCGAACTCTGACATTCGGTTTACCCAAATGCTCTCCCAACCGAGAGCAGAGAGTTCATTGTGTACTGTGTCGGTCGGGGTTCGTGAGTCTATCCCCTTTATTACGTACTGCCGTGTTTTTTCCAGGACTGTCCTGTACGTGAAGTGCTCTACCTTCCTTTCTTTGAGAAAGTCCAGTAGATTTGTGTAGTCTGCCTTGTTCGCCACGTACAGTGCGGCGTGTTCCCCGGTGAGCTTAGAATAGTATGTTGTGGGGCTGTGCTGATTGTTAAATTCCTTGTTTAGGAGACTAAGGTCTCCGTAGTTGTGAATGATGACCGGTGGGAAGCCAGTCGCGGTGTTGTTTGTGTTCTGCGTAGCTGCTTGTATATTTGTGGTTGCTGCAGTCGCAGGGTTGTTTGTGTTGGTCCCTGTGTTGTTTGTTGGCGATGTAGACGGTGTTGGCAAAGCGCTCGGCCGTTACCTCGTGAGTTTGTGGGCTCACTTGTTTGCGTATTTGGCTGCTGTTTGCGCCCTGGGCCGACCTGCTGCCACGGCCCGTCTTCGTCTGTGTTTGTTGTGTCCTCTGTCGGCTCTGGATCCGGTTCCGTCGGTGCCTGGGGCGCCAGAGGTGAAATAGGGGCATGTCCTTCTGTTGTTCAGCAGGTGCCTGTGTGTTTTCACTGCCCATCAGCTCTGCGATCAGCTTTGTTTTTTTTTTTTTTTTGTGGTGGTGCTGAAGTCTGATCAACTTCGTTGATTTTTACTTCTGTAGGGAATGGAAGGGGTAAAAATTTTCTCTTTGTTTATTTATTCTTCTTTCAGCTTTAGTTTGGGCACACAGAAGGGTCCTTTAACTCGCTGCTTTTGGTGTGTGTTTGAAAACATGTGTGTAGAAGTGCTAAAGGACGATATGTCCTTAAATTATGGAGAATTACGTAGGGATATCATTTACGGAGGCTCAAATACTATCGCCTTCGGTACTTTATATTTGTGGTTGCGTAAGGGTTCTACCGCCCCTACTGTGGTGAGTTGTGGTGTACTGTCACGTATCATGTCCAACTTCCGAAATAAGGTTCGTGCCTTCTCCTTGACCTTGTCTGAGAGGTAAGATTCGCTTAAGGCTCGATGAATGTCTTGATTTCGGATCCACCATTGGGCTCCTGTGATCCATCGTAGGCATCTGCTTTGTACAACCTGTAACTGCTTGTAGTTCGTGGCACACGTAGTACCCCAAGAGGTCGATCCATACAAAATGGATGGTTCGACTGTGGCATGGTACAACTGGAGTTTCGTGCGTTTGCTGAGGTATGAGCTCTTCAGAAAGGGGAGGAGAGCTCCCAGCATTTTGAGGCCAGACGTCTTCTTCTCCATAATGTGATGACTATACAACAGGTATTTTACAGTTGTTGCCCAGGGGAGTGGCTGGTCTGATATCCGCAGGCGGTCATTGACGATGGGTCTCCGACGTGTGAAGACAATAACTTTGGTTTTTTCCGCATTGACCGTTATTTTGTTCATGTGGGTCCAGTGGTCCACTAAATCTAGTTGGCGCTGCATCCGTGTGACGAGGTGGTCCATTCTGGTGCCTGCAGTCAGGAGCGCTGTGTCGTCGGCATAGAAACTGGCAGTAACATGTGGCACCGTCGGGAGGTCGTTAATATATAAATTAAACAGCAGTGGAGAGATGACCGATCCTTGTGGAAGTCCTTCAAGGACAGGCCGTGTTGTTGAATTCTTGTCATCAATGCGAACATATAATCTGCGATCCTGAAGAAAATTGTCGAGAAGTTTTAAATAGCAGTCTGGTAGGGGAGTGGTACGTCGGAGCTTGACGATCAAGTTGCGTCGCCATACTTTATCGTAAGCCTTCTCTATATCGAGAAAGACTCCAATAGTATGTCGTTTCTTGCTGAAATTGTCCTGGATAGATTCCGTGATGCGCAGTAGTTGTAACTCAGCCGATAGCTTCGCCTGGAAGCCAAACTGCTCCGGTCGGATGATGTTGTGTGCCACAAGGATGTCCAGCATGCGTTTCAGTAGGACACGTTCCAGTACCTTTCCCAGCGTCGGCAGTAAACTTATGGGTCTGTAGCTGCCAGGGTGTGAGAGATCCTTGCCCGGTTTTGGTATTGGCACTATTCTGGCAATCTTCCATGCCTCTGGGAAGTATCCAGTCCTGAGGCAGCTGTTCACTATCCGGGTGAGAAGCACAACAGGCTTTCTCGGGAGGTGTTTCAATTCCGTATTGCTGATTCTATCTGTTCCAGGTGAGGTGTGTTTGCTATACTTGATAATCCTCCGAATTTCCTCCAGCGTTGTCAGCCGGGGCATAGTGTTAGTCGGGGCGTCCCGAATAGTTTCCCATTCCGCCCCTGTGGCCTCCTCTGCACGGTGGAGTGCATCATCTCCATCCTCCGTGGGGGGCGTAGTCATCTGTTGTTGGTATGTATCCGCATATAGCTCCGCCTGCGCCAGTGAGTCGTACAAGAGGCCATGGGGTCCTCGAATTGCCCTTTTGGGGGGCTGTTGCTGTCTGAGACTTTTAACTATTCGCCATTCATCTTTGGTGCGTAATAGAAAGTTGTCCATTTTGAGTTCCCATGTGTGTTGCTTCCAGTCCTGAACCTTCCGCCGGAGTTCTCGGGTTAGTCTGTGAGTTTCCCGTCTATCGTCCGGATGGCGGTAACGGACCCATCATTTCCGACAGCGATTGCGCCTTGTCTTAAGCTCCTGCAGTGGTGGTGGAAACTCGTCATAATTGACTTCCGGTTGCAGGTGCTCCGTGAGTGCTCGTTGTTTCGCACTGGTAATCTTCTTTGTGAGTACTGCGACTGCCACATCAATCGCTTCTCTGGTAGTAACAACCTGGGTTGGTCGCACATTGTTGTTGAAGTACGCTTGGAACTGCTGCCAGTCGTAAGTTCTTGTCGTCGGCAGTGGGAGTTGCAAAGTAGCCCTCTCTATGAGTCCTAACACCGGTCTGTGGTCCGACGAAAGATCATCCAGCGTCCGCAGATGGAGATTCGGGTTGATGTTCTTGATTATGGCGATGTCTAGAACATCAGCGTCTTGTGTCTGGACGTAAGGAATCCTTGTCGGTTCCCGTGGTCCATGGACGGAAACATGTAAATTCTCAGCCAGTGCAAACAACATATGTCCTTTTGGGTTAGTCTTACGGGAATTCCAGGCAACATGTTTACTATTAAGATCCCCTCCAAGGAGGATCTTGTCGTAACCCTCTGTAACGGAGTAAAGATCTTCTGGGTGGAGAGGCTTCTTTGGGCTAAGGTAAGCCGCAATACAGCTAATGTTTCCGAGCGTCGTGTGGATTGTTACTGCCGTGGCCTCTAAAGTCTGGAGTTGAGGTAAACGTTCTTGGTGGTGACGAATACATTTTTTGATCAGAACTGCGGTCCCTCCACTCCGTTGGTCCCGTCTGTCCGTCCGGTAGATGTGCATGTTCCTCAAGCGCAGGTCGGTTGACTCGCGGAGATGTGTTTCGGAGACAAATGCTACGTCTATCTTGTGGCGATGTAAGAAGTCCGTGAATTCTATTTTCTTCGGTTTCAGGCCGTTGGCATTCCAAATGCAGAAGTTAAGATTCCTCGCGTGATGCCGTCTATCCATTTAGGGTGTTTGAAAAGCTGTCAGTGCGCTTTCTACAAGCGAGAGGATAGACGTCAGCTTCTGCTGGAGGGCGGTGAGTAGTTGAAGAATATCTGTTAACGCTGGTGTAAAGGTGGTCGACCAGGCGGATGACGTCTCCGCTGGTGTTGGAGTCGGCGGATGGGCATGTAGTGCTTCGGAGTACGTGCGCTGTTGTCTTGTCTGCCGTAGAGTCACTCTGGGTGCCGGTTGTGGTCGAGAGGCGATTGTTTCCACAGGGAGAGGTGCCGCTTGTTGTTGGGTGGCCGGAATCGCAGCCATGGCAGAGTTCTTAAAAATTATAGGCCGTTGTGGGGTCGACTTCTTTGGTGTCCTTCTAGTATATTTCCGTAGGAGTTCTTGAATTTGGGGCAGCCACGGAAGGTCGCTGGATGTTCTTGTTCACAATTGGCGCACTTTGGGGGCGCCGTCCTAGGATGGGTACAATTCGATGATTTATGGGATCCACCGCAGCGGACGCAGCGTGCTGGCATGCTGCAGTAGTTCGCTGTATGCTCGAAACGTTGGCAATGTCGGCACTGGACTGGTCCTTCTTTACTGTTATAGGTTTCTATTATCACTCGTGTGTAGAGCAGGTATTTGACATCATAGATCTTGTCACTGTCTTTTCCGGATGGGAGGGTGACTCGGTACACAGGTTGCGGTATCAATTGTTTCGTCTTCTCGTCGCGTTCCTTAAATTGGTAGACTTGTAGCACTTTGAAGCCTTTTTCCTTGAGGGCATAGTAAAGTTGTTCTTCGGTAACTTCCGCCGGAAGGCGTTTGACAACTACTTTCAGTTCCATGTCGTCTGGTGCTTGATGTGTAAAATAGGAGAAGTTGTGGTTCGTGAAGAATTTTATTGCACGCCTTTGGTCTTCGAAGTACTCAAAGTGGTAATTGATGCGGTCCTTTTGGTATATAGCTTTAAGGTTGCCCTCTAGAAGTCCGTTGAGCGTTTCATTGAGGTGAACGTAATCCTTTGTGTAATAAATTGTGACTGGGGGCACTTTGCGAAGCACATTCTTGTCTCTGTCCACGGCTTCTGCGGCATTAGAAATTTGTCCCTGCGGCTTGTTGGTGGTTGATGGAGGCGCAGCTTGAGGTGTCAGTGGGGCGAATCGGTTCGTTGTGGGGATGGTCTCCGTTCGTCTCTTAGCCGGGTTGGCTAAGTCCTTGGCTAATGCGTTGCTTCTGCGCCGTTTGTTGTGTACGAGCGTAAAGTCCCCCTCTGCGTGTAGGGAGTCGTTGTCGTTGTCTGCTGGAAAGGCCGCTGCCATCTCCGCGTCGTCGACCGTTTGGTGGGAGTGCTGTGATTCGACATCTGAGTCCACAGATGGAGATGCCAGACAGCTGTCGTTATCCTGCTCTTGCGTTTCCCGTGAATAGCGGACAAGGCGTTGTATGTCCTTCAGCGTTTCTTTGTCCTCCTCCAGACATATATCGAGCCTTCTGGCGCAGTCCTGGCGGTCGTCTTCATTGCTGCGTCCGTCGTGATGTGATGTATGGCCGACGTCCGAATATGGTTTCGTCGTGTGGTGTGTAGTTTTCTGCGGTCGAATAGCGCCTGTCGATCGTCGTTCTATCCTGTCATGAACCGGTGCCGTAGCCTGGGTCGTCAACCTGGGATCCGTCCTGCGTGGAGCGGCCGCTGGAGCGTCCGGCGGGCCAGGTCCAACCGACCGACCAGCGGCCGACTCCAGCGCGTCCGAGGCGGCTGCCCCGGCCGCGCGCGCATCGTCCTCGCTCGTCGGGATCGCGAACTCGACTCTGGTGCTTGACTCTGATGATCAGCTTTGTGTGCTCCTCTCAGTTAATGTACCCTACAAGTACCGCACCCCTCGGTGGGATCTTGGTGCAAACTTCACCTTGTTTTGCTAATCCCATGTGTGTTGTTGAGTTGTGGAAAAGGCACAACTCTGATACCTTCTCTTTAACTATACTTAATTGTTTTAAGACGTTATGGCATAAGAAGTAATGTTGTTTTTTCCTGTTTTAGAGCTTGTTGTGTACGTAGTTCCACGTAGTCAGCGCGTACACAACTTTCCCACTAGAGCGAGCCCCACTAAGCACAACAGCGTAGGTGCAGCGCTCGTCCGTCTCCGCACTACGAGATGGCGCTGCCTTGGAGACGGAACAAATTCTGCTCCCGCCAATCCGCGTATTAATATGTAAGGCAGCCAATGAGATTGCTGCTAACGTAGAACCTTTTCTCCTTGCGGATCACACTCGCACAGTGATACCTGAAGGCGCGAGGTATTATAACGAGTGTACAGACCTCCGATTAGTTAGTCTGCATTTGTCTGCCTTAATCTGTACCAGTCTGCATTAGTCTGTACCAGTCTATAGTCAAGTTTCAGTTTGCGCCTAATAAGATTACCATACTCCTGTACATAGCCATGAAGATAAATGAATAGACACTTTGTCAAGTATCAGAGACATGTGAGAATAAGATTAACGTACGAAGACCAAAGGAACTTCAGATTGTCAATTGTAAACAGCATCCAGAATCAAGTTACATAATGTCTATGCTTTTCATTATTTTAATAAATGTGTGTGAAAATTAATCAAGTTCTGTTTAAAGTTGGTCACCGTCAATCTGCTACTCTAAGTGTGCAAGTGGCATTTCTATCGTCTGACCTAACGGCAGAAGATAAACACGCCACGATAAGACCACGAGACATAATGCTGACACTCGCCTACTTCGTTGGGGCGACAAGTCAAATAATCTGATGGTGTGTTACCGAAGGTCTTACAGTATGTACACCACAGAGCTCAAAAACCCAACTGTTTTATTGTACCTGT
This sequence comes from Schistocerca americana, assembly GCF_021461395.2. Lineage (NCBI taxonomy): Eukaryota > Metazoa > Arthropoda > Insecta > Orthoptera > Acrididae > Schistocerca > Schistocerca americana. The sequence continues at coordinate 742,330,321 of NC_060122.1, read as the reverse complement.
TTACACTTGGAGAGACTGTCTGTTGGGAACTGCGGCGAATATAAATATGCCTAAGCCTGCTTCTGAAGGATGTTTTTTAGGATGAGTCCTTGTCGTCTTTTCGAATTTCAAGTTGTGGATAGTAATTTAACCCTTGTTATTAGAATTCTGCCAGTTACTAACCTTGCACAAAGATCCTTTTAAAGGAAAGTTTTTTAAGATGTTTATATTATCTGTTTTCCTTATTGGCACCTTTAAAACTGTTACGAGGTTCACAGTATCTGATTTATTTATTGACGTTTTTACATGACGTTTGGGATGTTTGTATTGTCTACATTACTTATTGTCGCTTTTAAACTATTTGGATGTTGATAGTATCTGATTTTTTATCGCCTGTTTTAAACAATTGGATAATTATCTTACGGGTGCTTTACTTATTAAATTAAGTGTGCTCAGGTTACCAGCGGATGCCGTATGTAAGTATATTGGAGCGAAACAAATTGCAAAAATTTTCAGCTGAGTGTGGTCTCCGTCGCTTACCTCTCTGGGATCCCCAAATTTTTACCTTTTCTTCCTTTATGGCACAAAGATTCGTTTACTAACAGTGTGTCATTAATCTCTCTATCCAGCACCGATAATAAAATAGCGGATAATGCAGCATAATGATTACAGTGATGGACATTTCTCATCGGTCCGTGCACGAAAGGCCAAGGTACCAACATGTTCCAAAAAGCAGCGTGCAAAAATGCCATTGAACAGGGGGTCATATCTCGGGTTCTATTGATCGCAGTGATAAGAGGTCCAGTGTTTTGGATAGCCCTTTGGCCCACGTCTTTTTTAACCCCAACGGAAGAACGAATGTACTGAAGCTACAAGGTCAAAAATTAAACATAATACATTTCCTCCAGCACAGGCAAACCGAGTAAACAAGTAGCTTTTTTGTGTTAGCTGTGGCCCAGGGTGGGCTTTAGGCGGTTTATAAAAACTTCATTTGTTCATGGGCGGTTCCTCAGAAAACCCCGAAAGCTATGACTTTGGGGTACAAAAAGTACCAGTTGTGGTGATGGTCACTTTTATAATTTCTATTCATGGCAGATCATAGAGAATCTTTATCCGTTACCGAGATCCAGAGGGTCACAGTTACCGTACTTGTACACGTAATATACGCACGTAATATAGGGTCTGAGGCTTAAATGTAGTTTAACTGACGTGGTGAACATATGTCAACGATTATGGGGTCATCGTAGGAGTTCAGCGGTTACCAAACTATGTTATTAGTCAGCATTTATTCACCAACAAGACTTTATGACTTGCCTCTGTGTAATGAACACCTATAGAGATATACCGAAAGTGGTACTGCAGTGACAAAAATTGAACCGGAAGGGTCTTGACATGCCTGAAAGGAACTTAGAATGATTTTCAAAAATCTGGAAAGACTGTAAATTTAGGACAATACTTCTAACAACATTTTTGCTTTTTAAAGATACAAACCATAAGCCGGGGTTTCGATGAATTCAATCGATGAGCAAACTATCCAGAAAAAATGTAAAGCAAACGATTTTGTCAACCTCATATTATGCATCCTTTTTGTTGTTTATATATATCAGAGTATATAAATGCGTCGAAGTACATAAATAAACTGTCAAAACTTTACTGAGCTACAGAATTCGATCGATATCATTGGCACACCCGGCTGTAGCAGGGAAAAGAAGGGAACCAGCGAAAAAACACTCCTGTCAGTCACAAAAAAGGTAAATATGTTCCTCTTCAAAAACCTCTGACAGAAAAGTGGGGAAGCAGCTGCCTCAATCCTCATTCCGCCTTACTCACCAAAAATTCGTGTTCTTTGTGGTGAAAAAGAGTAGCAGAGGGGCAGTGATGGTGCAAGAGAGAGAAGACAGTGCCAGCGAGAGAGAAAGAGAGAGGAAACAGTGTAGCGTCCTTTAAAAATTAATAAAAACTTGAGGGTTACGTTGAATGAATGCGTGACTGTGGAATGGGTACTAAGCTCGAAATGTCGTGTAGCGTGTTGTAACTGCAAGTGGTGTACTTACTCTGCGTTATTGTTAGCAAAACTTTATACGAACTGAAAGGGCAATGCAACTCACAATAACAGTAAAGAAATACAGTCACTGCAAAATATATTCAGCCCCTTAGGCACTGAATCCTCTGGCCTGTTCAAAACTGACAACTTTGGTACCAGTGCACATAACAAATTAAATTGTCTTACCGTTAAAGCAGCAACGGTGAAACGCGATATATTCTGATCTCTCATGAAAAAAATTAAATATGCTAGCTACAGGCTCAGCGGTCAGCAGTGCTGGCGGTATTACTTTGAAATGAACATGAAATCGTTTTGGATGATAAATGAAAACATTTATGAAAAATCTAACTTTTTTGAAAAACGTATGACCTCGACAGGGAGGCGGTACTGATTGTGGTGAATTACTAACACTGAGTTGTTTTTAGCAAAATTATATTGCAAGTTAAGTTTGTCTTTTCAAAAACATCTAAAACTAAAGTTGCGTTGGTTAGAATAGTATATCATATTTACTAATTAACCCACAAACAATGAGATTTATACAGCAAGTATATATTATCCAACCTCACTAAACCAGCATAAATGCAAATCATCAAATTACATATAGCTCTGTTAACAAATTGTAGATACGTTACAAAAGTGAAATATCTAACTAGCCTTTTTATCAAATCAGTTTACGTATATTCTGGGGTTACTCAACGATTACAAATTATCAGCCAACTCATCTATACTAACACGCTGGCAAAACAAAAATCATCATTATTTAACATCTTTACCTTGCTTTCGATAAGACTTCTGCTGACATGTTCTCTCAATTCCTACATTAATCTAACATTTGGTGGCTTCACAAAGTACACCACAAAAACCGCCTACTCCATCGTTTTTCGCTCACAGACAGCTGCCTACCACTGTGTGTCCAGCACTCTCTTATTTCAACACAACCCTCTCAGGCCACAAACAGTATCTTTGGTTCTGCGGTCGTGCACAGTCAGCAATCCGCATTATACAGCCTATGAGATACATACATCGTTTACAATACAATATTTCAAGTTACATTAATATTATTATCATATTCGGGTGCCACGTACAAGTCTGTCCCAGTAGACTCCTTTCAACAGTGATAGTGGGAGAGAAAGAGAGTGGAGACAGTGATAGTGAGGGGTAGAAAGTGGAAGCGAAAGAGAAAGAGAGATGAATGAAGACAGTAACAGTGGGTGCCAAAGGGAAAGGAGATGATGTCAGTGAGAGACGACGGCAGTAAAAGAGAAATATGGATGAAGATAGAAGCAGTGGGACCAAAACAGAGAGGAGATATCGGAAATACAAACTCCTCATGAGTGGACACCATATTTGGGGGTTGGGGAGAACTGTAACACTTAGGTATGGGGAAGGACGCATTTTGGACTGAAATGTTAAACACTTGGGTGTAGAGAAAAACATAAGTTGGCCCCATCCAGAATTTTTGAACTGTCGAGGTGTGGTGGAGGCAGTAGCAGTGGGAAAGGAAGACAGAAGGAGATAGTGTGTGTGAGATAGAAGACAATGGCAGTGGGGTGCACTGTAAGTCAATGGGAGAAAAATGAGACATTAGGAGAAGAAAAATTCGGAGTAGGTGTTAAAATCCATGGAGAAGAAATAAAACTTTAAGGTTCGCCGACTGTGATTCTGTCAGAGACAGCAAAGGACTTGTAAGAGCAGTTGAACGGAATGGAAAGGGTCTTGAAAGGAGGATATAAGATGAACATCAACAAAAGCAAAACGAGGATGATGGAATGTAGTCGAATTAACTCGGACGATGCTGAGGGAATTAGATTAGGGAATAAGACACTTAAAGTAGTAAGGGAATTTTGCTATTTGGGGAGCAAAATAACTGATGATGGTCGAAGTAGAGAGGATATAAAATGTAGACTGGCAACGGCAAGGAAAGCGTTTCTGAAGAAGAGAAATTTGTTAACATCGAGTATAGATATAAGTGTCAGGAAGTCGTTTCTGTGAGTATTTGTATGGAGTGTAGCCATGCATGGAAGTGAAACGTGGACGATAAATAGTTCGGACAAGAAGAGAATAGAAGCTTTTGAAATGCTACAGAAGAATGCTGAAGATTAGATGGGTAGATCACATAACTAATGAGGAGGTATTAAATAGAACTGGGGAGAAGAGGAGTTTGTGGCACAACTTGACTAGAAGATGGGATCGGTTGGTAGGACATGTTCTGAGACATCAAGGGATCACCAATTTAGTTTTGGAGGGCAGCGTGGAGGGTAAAAATCATAGAGGGAGACCAAGAGATGAATACACTTAGCAGATTCAGAAGGATGTACGTTGCAGTAGGTACTGGGAGCTGAAGAAGCTTGCACGGGCTAGAGTAGCATCGAGAGCTGCATCAAACCAGTCTCAGGACTGAAGACCATCACAACAACAACAACATATATAGACAGTGGCAGTGAATGGGAGATGCTGAATATGAAGGCTTAACTGCAAAGAGACACTGAGTAAAAGGATTTATAATGTTCTGAGGTAAGAGAACGCGAATATATTCGCGTGCCAAAATTTTTGGTGAGGAAGGCGAAATGAAGATTGAGGCAGCTGGTTCCCCATCTTGTCAGAGTGTTTTAAAGAGGAACATATTGGTCTTTTCTGTGCTCCGACAGGAGCGTTGGTTAAACTATTTTAGAAAATCCACTACCGGCCCTTTGTCCAAAATCTGAATGTGTACATGTTGTCCCAGTAGCCAATGCCTTTGACTCATATGAGGAGCTCCGATTTGGCCTTGTCCAACAAGAAGAATCTGTTACCTCAGAGTTCCCCCTTACTGTGCCTGAAGTACTCTTCCTCTGTAGGGTCTTATCAGCAAAAACATCAAGGGTGCCTAAGGGGAGTTAAGTTTTAAATGTTCTTCTTGCTCTGACACTTACTGGCATTCTTCTGTGTTAGGTGATCGTCCAGACCATGCTCCACTCCTTCATCCTCCACTTGCTTCCCCTCTCTCCATATGAGCTACGTAATGCACCTAGGTAAATTTTCGAGCATGATCGTTTTGGTGGTCCAGATGTCATGGTGCGGGGAGCCTTGATGTTGTACGAGGGTACAGACCCCCAGCTCTTTGAACGGGGTACACTCACTGATCAACTTTATTGGGACACTATACACGTTCCCCATGTGCGTCTTTTCAGGGGTGCATTCGGCTCAGACTTCATTCTTATGGATGACAGTGCGCGACCGCATCGAACTGTGCAGACCGAGGAGCTCTTGGACCGAGAGGACATTTGGCAAAGAACTGGCCTGTTCTTTCCCTCGACTGAGGTCCCATTGAGAACGTGTGGAATGCGTCGGGGAGACGAATTGGAATACCTCCACATGGACCAACGAACATCCAGCAGTTATCAACCGCGCTGGTTGAGGAATGGAATGCCCTGCCACAAGAACTGTTTACCAAACTTGTGGGCATTTTGAGAACAAATTGTAGAGCATGCATTTCCGTCGGCAGTGACCACACACTCTGTCAAGAACCATATCCCATCTTTTGTAGTGTCCAGGGTACTATCACAAATCGCGGTGTCCTCAGTGTAATTATTGTCTAATCATCGTCCTTGAATAAAAGTGTCGTTTCTGTTTGTCTCATTATGTATTTCTTTCGGTTACCTTCTGTACTGTACTGTAGCAGTTCTTTTTATGTATGGTTTCTTTCTATGTATGGTCCAAGTTCCATCGAGCTATGTTACTCGGCATTGACACAACATCCGAAAGTTACTTTCGTCCTTAAGTTTGGCACACCGCTGTATACTGAATATAGCCCTTAGACAAATTGTACATAAGAGTGAAATATATAAGGTGTATAAGGAGAAAAATTGGAAGAGATAAAACTGATAGTCGCTGTCACCTTTGGTGACGTGGAATCTTGTATGGGTTCTCTTTCAGTGCTAAGTTTCCTACTGCTCTGCAAAAATATATAGAAAATATATAGAAAATCTTATAAAATAACATATATTATTATTTATTTGTGTCGCCAATGTCTTCTTAGTTGCTTTACAATTACTTAAGCTATTTCAAATTCGTCTTTGCAATTACTAAAAATACATTTATTTTACGATAGGCGTTTCATTTTGTTAATTTATAAAGGCCGTCAGCAATCTGGCATACAATATGTAACCGTTTTGATTTGTTTTCTGGGTATAAAACTACTTATTTAAATGGTATAGAACTATGACGTTTACTTTAGTATTTTTCTGTTGTTTCCCCTCACATATACTAAGTGTCGTCTGCAAGCATATTTCTCAGGTATTCCTGGGTTTGGTGCAAATGTTTTTGGCCAAAAGTAAATGAAACGGAAAGTGTATGGTAAAACGAGTACTTCTTTACCAGTTTTGCTCTTCATTGTTATTTCATTTCCCCACGAAGGGGCAGACTGGCAACGGATAAAACCGCTCTTCAGCCAATGGTTTTGCTTATTTAACAGAAATTTTAACCTACGTAAAAAAAATATCCGGATAAGTGCGAGCAGGACTCGCGCTCCGAGGGTTCTGTACAAACTTAAATATGTATACGAGTACAGATGGTTCATACATTCCGGGAATTGAGTATTTTGACAATTTTTCCTGTTTTGGTATCGATGCTGGCAACATATCACAATACTATCTTTTACATCGCCAACAGACCATAGAACTTAGTATCTGACATAAATCTGAACTCGATCCGCTTACCTACTCCAGAGAGAAAGTGGTCTTAACAGATGGACAGACATACAGATAAAAAACGACAAAATTGGTTTTTTCGTCTGATATAATTACTAATTAACAGTTTTTGGATTTTTTCTTTTACTGGAACTGTGAAACCTTGCTTCCTGCCAAATTTCATGATTCCAGGTCCACGGGAAGCACCCGATACGTTTCAATGAGTGAGCTCGAGTGACAAAATATGGGACATTAATGGCGTGTCTGGCCCCGTAGACCACGCGCTGCTTCCACCGCCTTCTATCTCTCGTAGCCTCTCTCCACCCTGTGGAAATTCCTAATGCTGCGATGTCCTTCTCTATGTCATCTTTCCACCTTGTACGAGGTCGGCCCAATTGTCTTGTTGCCTGGAGAGTTCCTTCAAATGCTTTCTTGGTGATTCTGTTGTTTTCCATTCTGGCCACATGTCCAGCCCATTGCAGTCTCCTACTTAGAAGCTCAAATTTTTTACACTGCCAAGGGATCGTAGCCTTCAGCATGCGACATAAATTTGAGTTTGTTACACCTACCCGTTCCTGAGAGAGAGGGTTGTTAACAGTCGGACAGACAGACAATCAGACAGACAGAATACAGACGACAAAGGGGTCCGGTAACGGTTCCGTTTTCCCGACTGACGCACGGAAACGCAAAAATAGATGGAATTGAATGATATTTTTTAAAATACATTTTCGTGGAAAATTTTTATAATTTTTAACACTTTTTAGTTGATTTTATATTGCAGTTGTAATATCTGGTGATAAAATTAATGCTGTTGTGGTACAATTATCGTTGTCATGATGAAGGTGGAGTGATGGATATGACTCTGGAGCCTCGTGAAAATGCAGATAGCAGCGAAATGTCATTGATTGGGGAGAAGGCTGAGGGAAGAACATTTAAGAATGGTGTAAAGTAGGGCGTTCTGAGTGCGTTTGAAAAGAAAGGTGTATCTTGGGATGGATTTTGTGGGTGGGTAGTGGCAGTTTGACGGAGTTTCGGCGGAGGGGAACTGTTAAGACATGAGGGTGCACTGTGGGAGGGGCGTGTATGTAGTGGCGCAACACGGTTCCTTGATTGGTGATTAGTGGATACGAAATGTTTCTCTGGGACTGGGTATTGCGGTTGCTATACTGGGCCTGAAGGTGTTCTAAGAAGAGAAGAAGGTGTAGGAAACGGATGAGCTGGCACAGGATGGAAGTTGGGGAAGGTAGGCGGACGCGAAGTGCGAGGCGAAGTGGACGTCTTTCCAAGATTTCAAAGGATTTGTAAAATTTAGGAGCCGCAGAGATCCAGGCAATGTTGGTATACTTTACGATGGAGTGAATGAGAGCTACGTAGCTGAGGGTAATGGGGGAGGTTGTAGCCGCCAGATGCGGCTTGTTACACTACTGGCCATTAAAATTGCTTCACCAAGAAGAAATGCAGATGATAAACGGGTATTCATTAAACAAATATATTATACTACAACTGACATGTGATTGCATTTTCACGCAATTTGGGTGCATGGATACTGAGAAATCAGTACCCAGAACAACCACCTCTGCCCGTAATAACGGCCTTGATACGCCTGGACATTGAGTCAAACAGAGCTTGGATGGCGTGTACAGGTAAGCTGCCCATGCAGCTTCAACACGATACCACAGTTCATCAAGGGTAGTGACTGGCGTATTTTTTAAGAGCCAGTTGATCAGCCACCATTGACCAGACGTTTTCAATTGCTGAGAGATCTGGAGAATGTGCTGGCCAGGGCAGCAGTCGAACGTTTTCTGTATCCAGAAAGGCCGGTGCATGACCTGCAACATGCGGTCGTGCATTATCCTGCTGAAATGTAGGGTTTCGCAGGGATCGAATGAAGGGTAGAGCCACGGGTCGTAACACATCTGAAATGTAAGGTCCACTGTTCAAAGTGCCGTCAATACGAACAAGAGATGACGGAACGTGTAACCAATTGCACCCCATACCATCACGCCGGGTGATACGCCAGTATGGCGATGATCAATACACGCTTCCAATGTGCGTTCACCGCGATGTCGCCAAACACGGATGCGACCATCATGATGCTGTAAACAGAAACTGGATTCGTCGGAAAAAATGACGTTTTTCCATTCGTGCACCCAGGTTCGTCGTTGAGTACACCATCGCAGGCGCTCCTGTCTGTGATGCAGCGTCAAGGCTAACCGCAGCCACGGTCTCCAAGTTGATAGTCCATGCTGCTGCAAACGTCGTCGAACTGTTCGCGCAGATGGTTATTGTCTTGTAAACGTCCCCATCTGTTGACTCAGGGATCGAGACATGGCTGCTCGATCCTTTACAGGCATGCGGATAAGATGCCTGTCATCTCGACTGCTAGTGATACGAGGGCGTTGGGACGCAGCACGGCGTTCCGTATTACCCTCCTGAACCCACCGATTCCATATTCTGCTAACAGTCATTGGATATCGACCAACGCGAGCAGCAATGTCGCGATTCGATAAACCGCAATCGTGATAGGCTACAATCCGACCTTTATCAAAGTCTGAAACATGACGGTACGCATTTCTCCTCCTTACACGAGGCATCACAACAACGTTTGACTAGACAACGCCGGTCAACTGCTGTTTGTGTATGAGAAATTGGTTGGAAACTTTCCTCATGTCAGCACGTTGTAGGTGTCGCCACCGGCGCCAACCTTGTGTGAATGCTCTGAAAAGCTAATCATTTGCATATCACAGCATCTTCTTCCTGTCGGTTAAATTTCGCGTCTGTAGCACATCTTCGTGGTGTAGCAATTTAAATGGTCAGTAGTGTAGTAGCATCGGTAGGTTTCGGGCTTGGTGTTGCATAGTTCAAAATGGTTCAAATGGCTCTGAGCACTATGGGACTTAACAGCTGTAGTCATCAGTCCCCTAGAACTTAGAACTACTTAAACCTAACTAACCAAGGACATCACACACATCCATGCCCGAGGCAGGATTCGAACCTGCGACCGTAGCAGTCCCACGGTTCCGGACTGCGCGCCTAGAACCGCGAGACCACCGCGGCCGGCGGTGTTGCATAGTAAGGAGGTGTGTGCAATACATACAAAAGTGGATTTCAAATATCTTTAATAAACTGTTGCACAGTGGGGAAACAAATGAAGTACCTGTAGTAAATACTTGTTTTTTGTGTACGAGTATGAATTTGTAGCTAACTGCTGTATACAACAACGTTGATGTGCACCAAAGGAAATACCAACGAGGAAGAAAAGTGCGGCGCCAATGAAGTCGCTGCTTCCTGTGTCTTTATGTTGACGCTGGCTTTATCCGGCGTCAGCAGTTATTACAGTAATGGCAGGCGGCGGTGGAGGAGGGGGTGTGACACCGGATACGCCGCGCCGACCTGATCGTTCTGCGAACAGACGTCAGTCGCTTCTTTGCGTTTATCGCGAGGGCTCCGTCTAATTTTAGCGAAAGCCTTTTCCACTAATGAACAGGACATTGGAGTCTAATGGCCCACCGGGGTACCAGCTGTGTTTCTTCTTGATAGCGCATAACTCGTTTCGACAGAACACCAGGTCTTTTTTTAGAGGTTTTTCATATCGAAAGAATTGAAGTCCGTAATGGTACCCACGGAAATAATTTTTATTTCATCGTAAACCCCAGCTCATTATACTCTAGATTTTTGCATATTTGTTTTGGGGGGAACTTTCTTGCCGGTCGGCGAGTTCATTAGAGGTGCAGGGCTCGGTAATTGGATAAGAGACTTGAGACAATTTCGTCCAAGGCTTAAGCGAAGGCACAGTTTTTTTCCGCCTAAAGTGATTCAAGGAAAACCAACTTCCTAATAGGTGGACTGGATACTAAGTGTAATGTTTTATGTGTCTCTTCAGTGTGTGTTTGTTGTAAATTAAACCGGACTGGTCTCCTATAGTGAAACTTTAGTGTGTGTCTGTGTTGAAGGTGAATCTGAACAATGTAAGTGGTGAAAATTCCTGCCAGATTAAAACTGTGCGCCTGACCGAGATTCGAACTCGGGACCTTTGGCTTTCATAGGTAAGTGTCCTAAGGTCCCGAGTTCGAGTCTCGGTCCGGCATACAGTTTTAGTCTACCAGGAAGTTTCACATCAGCGCACACTCCGCTGCAGAGTGAAAATTTCATTCTGGAAACATTACCAGGCTGTTGCAAAGATACGTCTCCGCAACATCCTTTCTTCCAGAAGTGCCAGTTCTGCAAGGTTCGCAGGAGAGCTTCTCTGAGGTTTGGAAGGTAGAAGACGATGTACTGGCGGAACTAAAGCTGTGAGGATGGGTCTCGAGTCGTGCTTTGGTAGCTCAGCTGGTAGAGCACTTTCCTGCAAAACGCAAAGGTCTCGAGTTCTGGTCTCGGTCCGGCACACAGTACGCAAAAGTCCCGAGTTCGAGTCTTGGTCAGGCACATAGTTTTAATCTGCCAGGAAGCTTCATATCAGCGCACACTGCAGAGTAAAAATTTCTTTCTGATAATGTAAGTGGTGTGATTACATAAACGGTATCTGATAAAAAAGAGTCGTCAAATGTTTGAAATTGTATAACTGTATTACAGATCACTTTTAGAAAACGTAAACCGGCATTCTAAAGAAGCTGTCCTGTAAAATTCTTATCGTATAACGCAGTGAACAGCGCTACAGTGCGTGACGTAACAATATGTGACTTGCAGTTACAACACACAAAACCAAACGAGTAAAAATTCGAATTTTGAAAGAGGACACGTCCAAAATGCTTCTGTGAAAATTCCCTGTAAACCTACGTATGCAAACTAACAATAAAACTCCAAAAATTAAATAATACACACGCGAACGTAACACTGCCCTGTTAGAATACGACTGTCTGCCAACGAAACGAAAGCTGAACTGAATTTTACCTAACTTGAACCTGATAACAATTTTGAAATCCAAAGCTTAACTTTAAATGGCTTTATTCTATCCTGGTCGTAATGTTAAACCAGCCTTAATAAAATTTTCATGACTTACCTTGTGGCAACGGAAACTCGGTGTCCTTCAGAAGCGGTGAAAATAAAATTGCAGATCAACAGCAAACCAGCTTGCGCATGTGCAATGCAAGGACGCACAGCTGTGCTAACGTTCAAACACTTCACTGAGAAACTCATTTCTTAACAAGTACAATCATCTTTGCAGAAATTACTCCACAATTCTGAATACAATCCTTCTGAACATAGAACTTCACTGGATCATAGAACTTTACTGGATCACGTCAGGTCAATAAACCTAAGTGACCCGAACCAATAAAGAAAAAAATCACCGAAAATCGACATAAATTACGCGCAAGCAAGCAATGCAGCGATAACATTATCTGGAAATCTTAACACTTCTCAAAAAATCTCTACGAGATCATGTTTCCAAAATTCATCATACTCTGGATTTGTATCTGTGTGTTTTGCTAGGTTTCCAGACCACACAACAGTGTAGCCAAGACCCGACTCCCCCACTTATTAGGGAAAGCTACTGCCAACGGCAAGGCTGCTGGTAACCAAAGACCACACCGCTTGTACCCAGAACCTCTGTGGTGTAACACATAGACTATTGAAGACTTCTGTTTGAAAAATATCTAGTGTGCAAGGATGAAGTACGATACAGGGAATAAAAATAGAGCTCAGATCACTATCATTGAATGCAAAAAATAAGCTAATAACCTTAAAAAAGTATCATTTTTCGACGCGCAAGTCGCCGAAGTGGCGTCAAATCGAAAGACTTGCACGAGGCGAACGGTCTACCCGACGGGAGGCCCTCGTCACACGACATTTCATTTCATTTCATTTTATACGAATCCCCTGTTTTCCCGAATTCCCACAGCTACAGACCCTTCTACACTGAAACGGGAAAGGAACTGGTATACGCGTACGTATTCACGTACAGAGATATGTAAACAGGCAGAACACGGCGCTGCGGTCTGTGACGTCCATATAAGTGTCTGGCGTAGTTGTTAGATCGGTTACTGCTGCTACAGTGACAGGTTATCACGATTTAAGTGAGTTTGAAAGTGGTGTTATAGTCGGCACACGAGCGATGGGACATAGGCTCTCCGAGGTAACGATGAAGTGGGGATTTTCCCGTACGACCATTTCACTAGTGTACCGTGACTGTCAGGAATCCGATAAAACATCAAATCTCCGACATCACTGCGGCTGAAAAAAAAAAAACCACAAGAACGGGACCAACGACGACTGAAGAGAATCGTCCAACGTGACAGAATACCAACCCTTCCACAAATTGCTGCACATTTCAGTGCTGGACCATCAACAAGTGTCAGCGTGAGAACCATTCAACGAAACATCATCGATATGGGCTTTGGGAGCCGAAGGCCCACTCGTGTACGCTTGATGACTGCACGACACAAAGATTTACCCCTCGCCTGGGCCCGTCAACACTGATGTTGGACTCTTGATGACTGGAAACATGTTGCCTGGTCAGACGAGTCTCGTTTCAAATTATATTGAGCGGATGGACGTGTACGAATATCGAGACAGCCTCATGAATCCATGGACCCTGCATGTCAGCGGGGGACTGTTCAAGCTGGTGGCGCCTCTGTAATGGTGTGGGGTGCGTGCAGTTGGGGTCGTATGGGTCCCTTGATACATCTAGATATGACTCTGACAGGTGACAGGTATGCAGGCATCCTGTCTGATCACGTGTATCCATTCACATCCATCGTGGATTCCGACGGACTTAGGCAGTTCCAGCAGGACAATGCGACACCCCACACGTCCAGAATTGCGACAGAGTGGTAGTTCCGTTGGCCACCGAACTCCCCAAACATAAGCATTATTGATCATGCCTTGCAATCTGCTGTTCAGAAGAGATCTACAACCTCTCGTGCTCTTACGAATTTAAGGACATCCCTGCAGGATTCATGGTGCTTAGTTCCCTCCGGCACTGCCGGCCTTGTGGCCGTGAGGTTCTAGGCGTTTCAGTCCGGAACCACGCGGCTGCTAAGGTCGCAGGTTCGAATCCTGCCTCGGACATGGATGAGTGTGATGTTAGTTAGGTTAAGTAGTGATGTTAGTTAGGTTAAGTAGTTCTAAGTCTAGGGGACTGATGACCTCAGATGTTAAGTCCCATAGTGCTTAGAGCCATTTTTTCCCCTCCGGTACTACTTCAAACATTAGTCGACTCCATGGCACGTCGTGTCGCGACACTTCTTAATGCTCGTGGGGGGCCTACACGATATTAGGCAGGTGTACCATTTTATTTGGCTCTTCAGTGTAATACCACATAAGTGCGAAGAAATCTCGGGTGACAGATGAAATGCACTATCCCATCAAAAGTATCCGGACACCATCAGGTAACGCGGAACTGACGTCTAGATGCCACATGTGGCGGACCCACCAGTATAGAAGGTGGCAGGGAGTATTGCGTTGACAATACAGAAGCAGTAACAGAAGAATGGGTCGTCAGGAGACATCAGTGGCTTCGAATGTGGACTAGCATTGGATGTCATATTATTAACAGATTCATTTTGGGATAGTTCAACCTTTCTAAAGGTGCCAACGGCGATTGTTGGGATTGTCACTGTGACGTGTAAATGCAAAGGAACAACCACAGCAAAATCAAGACCAGGGAGGACTCACGTAGTGACGAACATGGACTGTCGAGCACTGTGGGGTGGAGTCGTGAGTTTCTAAAAGCCACCTGCAGCCCCGTCAGCACAATGACTGTGCATAGTGAGTTAAAAAGAATGGGGCATAATAGTCTAAATGGTTCAAATGGCTCTGAGCACTGTGGGACTCAACTTCTGAGGTCATTAGTCCCCTAGAACTTAGAACTAGTTAAACCTAACTAACCTAAGGACATCACACACATCCATGCCCGAGGCAGGATTCGAACCTGCGACCGTAGCGGTCTCGCGGTTCCAGACTGCAGCGCCTAGAACCGCACGGCCACTTCGGCCGGCATAATGGTCTAGCAGCCACACATTTCTGTAGACAATCCTAAGCGTCGGTTTAGGTGGTGTGAAGAGGTACGCTACTGGACGGCAGATGACTGGAAACTAGTGATCTGAAGTGATGAATCACGCAGTACCTTATGGCAATCCAATGGAAGAGTTTGGATTTGGTGAATGCCTGTACAATGCTATCTGCCATCGTGTGTAGCACTGGCAGTGTAGTACAGAGGAGGTGGTGTTATGGTATGAGAATGTTTTTCATATTTAGGGCGTGGCCCTTATTGGGCTTAAGAAAACTCTAAATGGGGAAGGATGTGAACCCATTCTACAGCATTTTGTGCAGCGTAGAGTAGAGGAACAGTGTGCAGACGAAGCCAATGCACCCCATCAGTGCAGCATCTTTGAGACATTGCTTTATGGACTACATTCTCGCTTGCCCGAGTCCTGACCTCAACCCAATGGAACACTCTTTGGATGAATTAGAATGTCGACTTCAATCCAGAACCCAGCATCCAACATCACAACTTCTCTGTTTTCGATTCTTGAGGAAGAATGAACTGCCGTTCCTCCACGGATATTCAGTCACTACACTGAAAGCGTCCCCACCTGAGTTCAAACCGTCATAAAGGTGATGGGTGTACGCACGCCATATTAATATCCAACCGTCTCCCCTATCCCTCTTCATGTCACGAATGTGAGTTCTGCGTCCTCAGCGCTGCGCCACCTCACTTTTGTCTATTGTGCACAATGACATGTTGAGTACCATGTATGAGTAAAGCACATGCAGAACAGACGCTTTTAGGCCGGTATTACACTATCAAATTTCTTTGTCAAAGATTTGATCAAAGATGTGATCAAATATTCGTCAAATATATTTGACAAAGATCTTTGACGTGGCGCTAAAAAGGGGTATTACACTGTCATCATATTTTTCGTAAAAAAGTTCAAGATGGCTGACAGCAACAACAACTTGTTATTAACCGCAGAAGTTGCATGTAGCACAATTACAATGTGTGCACATGCGGAAGAGAAGCGGGGAAAAAAAAGGAAACGTACCTGGGTGAAGCCGAGGGTTTTAAACGACACGATAAAAGCATTCAACAAAACTTGTTACGTGAGGTTACGGTGGAGGACGTCGGGTCGTACATCAATTACTTGAGAATGGATGAGCATACATTTCTGAATGTGCTCAGTGAAGTGTATCCTCATATCACAAAACACAATACTCACTTAATAAGAACTGCTATATCTGCAAAGACAGGCTCACTGTAACACTCCGATTCCTTGCTACAGGAGAGAGTTAGGTTAGGTTAGGTTAGGTCAGGTCAGGTCTCCAATGTTCTTAATCTGTTTTTGTATTCAGGGCGTCTCACGTTGTAAAGCGCCTCATCAGCTTCATACATCTCTATTAATTTTGTAGTTGTGGGTACACACCAATTGTATTTACCAGCAATGTTTATGAAAACACTACAGATGACAGAACGCTGCAGCGATGCTAGTGCTCCCCGTGGTAACATGTCACATTTCTGATAATGGATACACGTCACCATTCTTTCTCCAAAAAGTTGCTACTTGTGTTTCAGAGAAATCTATATTCAGTGTGTTGTCTTCAGGTAGTCCAAGAAATACTGCTTGCCTTGAAGTTCACTATCTGAAAATATTCGTTCTTTCGCTGGAAAAGGTCTTAAAACCTAGGAATTTAACTGTCGATTCTTCAGTTCAGGAAAAAAGTTGCTAATGATAAGTGGCGACTTATTTCCTTTATGAATGACCATTTTTCACTGTCTGCGTCGTGTTCCACTATCAGTTCTGGGAACATCGAATTGTTTTGACCTTCGGCCCTGCTTTGGTAAAGCTCCCATCTGCGAAGAAAACAGGCAGCTTTATCTTATGTCGTCAAAATATTCAGCATACTTCCTCGCAAGCCGAGATTAAAAGTATTTGTTTCTACAAATAAGTTCGAAAGGTATGACACTTCGGAAATAAATAAATTGTCTGTTATTTTCGCTTGTAAGTCTTTCTTCTTATCCGTTCCTATCTTTTCCAAAAACAAAGCAATTTTTTGTCGAAGCCTGAGTACTTTGTGGAACACCTTGCCACGTGATAGGCATAGTAATTCTGTTTGGAACAAGAGCACATCGAACTTGATTCCAACCTCTTTGTACAACTCTGAGAACTCGTGTGGTTTTCGCACTAGTCCGCTGTGGGTTACAATCTTCACTACCTGCGCAATATTGAACAAACCAAGTGGAAAGGTTTTCACTACGAAAGCAAGCAGTTGTTGAACGTTGCATTTGGAGTAACTTCTTTCACCAATGTTTGCAGTCCAGAGCGGACGTCCAGCATGGAAGGTGCTCGATCTATACATGTACCAGTGCATTTTCCTCAACAAAATTCTTCACTGATCGGAAACATCTTCGCCCCAGGTAGTAGTGTCCAGTGATTCCGAAAACAAGTATTCTTCTTTCAGATCGTCATCATTTATGTGTCAAACATATTTAAGCAGTTGGGAACGAGATACAATTCGGTCTGTTCATCTAACTCAGTGGCCATCAAACTGCGACCTGTGGGCCGCATGTGACCCGAACAAGATTCGTTCGACCCGCCGTTCTCACACTGTTTTATAATAATATGCATCTAGCGACTAACGGACGAATCCAAAAACATCAACTAGCGTTAAGAGCTTCTTAAGAGTATAGTTTTCCTGTTCAGTAACAAAAATACTTACAAAGACAGCAATATTTTAAGATGCGCTTAATTTCAATTGACGTGGTGATTTCGACCTTGAGCTAAGTAAAGTTGGACGCTTACCACAGGGGCAGAGCGATTAGTAGCGTGGTCGCGGTGGGATTAGAGGGTGTGAGAGGAGGAGTGTTTTACTGTTTGTATTCTGACAACTCAAGGACAAGCGTAACTCGTGCCGATCAGCGGCTTTGGTATATATTTCAAATGGAAGTAGCAGGATTCAAGACACGCGTTGTAGAGATAGTTATCTTCAGATGCGGTACGTATTTGTAGCAAAGAAGATTAAGTTAAATTAAGGGTGCTGTAAAACAACGAAATGAGTAGAAGAAAACTTTTAATAAAGCTGTGAGATGGTGTCTCATATTGCATCATACATTTAAATGCAACAACAGTTTCTGTTATTAGTAAATTAATCCTCCGCTCACATATACAATACAACAATAATTCGTCCAACAATTAAAGTGTCACAACTTTGGGTTCTCTGGTAATGGGGCAGAAGAGGGAGGGCGGGGGGGAGGGGGGGGGGGTTGCGCAATCTGAAAAACATAACAACAATCGGCTTTTAACGATCAGAACTTGCGGGCCGGCAGCCGACCTATCTTGCCCTTACAGTAGATAATCAATTGGGGGCTCGCAACACACCAGTGTCTGTAGGTTATCACTTATAAGATCGGCACAAACGCCGTTCGAGGTGGCGCCCCACAATGCTAGTATTGGCTCTTGAGCAAAAACGTTTGCAGTGCAAAGAAATTATTTGATCTTATTTCGTTGAGTACCGTTTCCAAAATATTCAAATTAATGCCCTCGATAAGACTTCTGATGGTTTTTCTACCAGGAGAGATCGTGTTTATATTTTCCGCGTATTGCTCTCCTAGAAGTAGCTTCACTGCATCTATCAAGCAAGGCTTGATGAGATCGTCTCCTGCTGTACGAGGTCTCTCAGTTTCAGCGAATCGAAGAGTGATTACTTCTGAAGCTTCAGTGCCATCTTCTGTTAATAGAAAAAGTTGTCTGACGAAAGTACATCTGAACTTTTCAGCGCTTTCTTGCGTTTGAAGAATTCAGTGTCTTTCCCAGCGAAATCTGCTGGACTTCTTTCAAAGTGGTCTTTTAATTTGCTGGGTTTCATTCTCTCTGCTGTTAGCACTTTCGTGTACAGAACACAATGGGCTTTTCATTAGCTTTATCAGCTGTCACAGTAAAATTTCATAACAGAAAAGTTTATTTTTTATGATTTTTCAGGTGGCATTCCTCCTGAAAGTAGGAAAAATTGTCAGTGGGAGTACTTAAGAGCAAGAAGCATTCCATAATACATTTTTAAAAAAAAAAGTATCGCGGAGATGTAATACTATTAGGAATATAATGCAACTGATGTTTACTATATTAATCAGTTTGGAATTACGTCTATTTGCGACTGAATTAACAAAATTTATATTTTGACTTACACGTTTCGTCTTACTTTATTATCCTGAAATACAAACACATTTATGTCATCCTTATGCCATTTCTTTTGGAGCAAGTGGACGTAATCTCAAAATCATTAGTACAGAATCACTAGACTGTTCATCTCAAGTTTAACACCGTAAGGTTTTCGTGTCTTTTCTGTCACTGTAAATAATTAACGTTTATTGTACTGGGACAAAGTTGCCTGCGCGCTGCACGAGAGGTGGATAGGATCTTCGACTCTTGTGTTGAAAGTAATCTGTGGTGCGTTCGTATGTGAGGCACAGTAGCGAGCAGCTGAGGTCTTAGAGTAGGAGATTTGATATTTGTGAATCTGAGAGAAATTATCTGGAATACTTTATCATGGAGATGAAAACTTGTTTGTAAACATATGTTATTGATCCTAGCGATAGAAAAGGTTTTTTGGAGGAATTTTTCAAGGTAACCAATCCATGTAAAAGAATGAAAAATTTCTTTGTTAGAACTATTAACTGAAGGAGACCGTTGTCTCTCAGATGGCTAATAACATTCGTCTTTAGTGTTAATCTGACCTCTTTGTTTTCGTTATGTGACAAATAACGCAATTTCTGGAATGTAATATTTATATAGAGAGAATTTCATAATTCAGTTTTGACATATGATGACATGGTTGGAGACCGTGGCTGTTATTTGAAGACAAATGTTGATGGTGTTGAGACAGCAAAAAATGGTTCAAATGGTTCTGAGCACTCTGGGACTACTGAGGTCATCAATCCTCTAGAACTTAGAACTACTTAAACCTAACTAACCTAAGGGCATCACACACATCCATGCCCGAGGCAGGATTCGAACCTGCGACCGTAGTGGTCGCTCGGTTCCAGACTGTAGCGCCTATAACCGCTCGGCCACTTCGGCCGGCTTGGGACAGCAACCAGCCATAAATTCATCTTCAGTTACTTCATTCAAAACGTACCGTTACCGGTTTCGAATCATTACGATTCATCTTCAGACGGTTTTCATGCTTTCACTAGAACATGTGGTGCGTTTTTATACAGATTAATTACCCTAAAATATAAATAATACATAATTATAAGCACACCACAAAGATGGTTGCGTTACAGATTTGCATTGGATGTGACTTACGGGAAAGTCGGTTTGGAGTGTTTGTTTTCATAGTTTTCGTCCAAGAGATGTGAATACATTCCCACTACATTCATATCGTTGCACACGTAATTTTTTCTCACTGAACACTTTAGATTTGTCACAGGATAGATTTCTAACATGCACCACATGTTTTGATACATACAAAGTGCTTACAAACATGTGAGTGTCAAAGTTGCTATGATATATCGTAACTTTATAAAGATGTCCCATGTTTGTAAAAAGATCGTATATTCACTTATGCAACTGAAACGCCTTTTACACTAGTAAAGAGAGACATTCATTTTGTTTTAGAGCGAATACCGTTACATTATTTATAAAGATATTCCTTGTCAAAGATAGATTTTTTTGTGAGTACTGTATAGGTAAGACAGTACATTATTTATTTACATTTAGCATCATGAGAATTGTAGTAACATATAAATTTGCTACTTGATCTGCAGATATTGGTAGGAATATTATTTGCTTTGGAGGGTGGAAAATAATTTTTGGAAAAATTCTCAGAAATGAGGTGTTAGCTAACTCGGTTTGTTCATTAAGGATATAGTCTGGAGTGCTGTTTTTGTGTGTGTGAATTTCTATTTCTTATAATATATTCATAGTGGCTCCTTTTTCTGCTACATGTAAAATTTTTAAGTTGTTCTCACTGTTTCTCACTGAATGGGTTTCTTTAGCACTACGGTCTGCAAATGCAGATTTGTTCAAGCTGCCAAGCCTTAAAGCATCAATGTGTTCTTTGTATCTAACTTCCAAACTTTCGCCTGTCTGTCCAATGTCGAATTTTGGGCATGTATGGCATATGAGTTTGTATATTCCTGATTTACCGTAAGGACTCTTGGAGGTATTTACATCATGGATTAGCTGACTGTGATATTTTTCTTTTTAAATAAGTTTGCTATTTGGTATGATTGTGGGCCTATGTATGGGAGAGCAGCATATTTAGGTTTGGCTTCTGTGGCACACTGATTTTCTTTGGAGTGCATGTTGTGTGGATTGCTGTTAAGTGGATCTGTGGTTTTTGTTTGCATTTTGTTGAGGAGTTTTTCTATTATTATGGGTTTTATCCATTATTATGAGCAATTTATTTAATCATATTGATTTCATTTTGTTGGTCTGTGTTATTCATTGGTACTTTTTTCATAATTGTTACGATCTTCTTATGTTTTACTGTCTTTTTGACAATAATCGGAGTTTAATCTTAATCAAAGATCGTTTCTGACAGGCAAAAAAAATTTTTGTAGTGAATGGTTTATTTTTTCTGTAGCTGGTGCGTCTGTTGATTTCTATTTGCTTTCGAAAATATTAGTACACCAGACACAAAACAACATGCTGAGTTACTTTTATTACTTTCATTCCAAGGTAGATCTCACTTTGCATTCTTAAGAGGAAACAGTTCATAGTGTTGTGCTAAGCAAGCAGATTAATTTATAGTGGACAGTGTAGCTAACATCAAACAGTCATTTTTCTTCTGAGTAGAGCAGTATTTTATTTTTGTGGACATTTCAAAGCAGAAATTGCACTCCATGTCAAGCAACATTCATAATGTACCTCAGTATTGAGTATCAATTAAATAGTTTTCACTGAGTACACAATTAGTTACTTTTGGCATTTAATTAGATTAGTTTTCATTATTTAAAATTCTATATTTCATTCAATTTAAAGTTTTGTTTCACGCCACTGTTCACATGCTCAACATAGGGCGAACCAGCAGTCAGTATTGCTTAGCAGTTGAATACGATATCTGAAGTTCACGTTATACAAGACAAAGTTTTTTTTAAGAAAAGAATGTTATTTTCATTAATAAACAAATTTTTATTGAAGGCTTACAACATGGATGTCAACATTTCAACGTTGTGCTTTATACTGTGCCTGATAAAAGAAAGAGAAGGCATGGCCAGCATAGCAAGCATTGTGCTTTTGTCCGAGAGAGAGAGAGAGAGAGAGAGAGAAAAGCATACACTGCAGTAGTTTTAAGCCTAGTACTTACTGTCGCAGAGGTGTGTCTGTTGTGCAACTCTGATGAGTTCGCGTTATTGTGTATTGAGTCCGTGACATTTCATCTTGAATCTGGTGCTTGAACGACAGTATTTCGCAGACGCGTTGAGTTCTGTCCGAAACGAGATCCTTTCTCGATGCTGCATAACATTGCCAGTGCAGACGTGAGTCAGGGACAAGTACAATAGTGGAAATTAGAGTAAAGGCATGAGTACTTGTAGGAAAATTAACATTGTTACCTGGAATAGTTGTGCACAGTGTATATACAGTAGTACGTGGTCCAGCATCCTGACAAATGTAGTCTAATGGTATCGCATTTGATGTCAGTAATAAATTATACTGTATAAAAAGACATCAGCGATTCAGGTGGTAGAGGAAGCAATTCGGTATAAAGGCAGTCGGCTCTTTGCAGTGTTAGTTGTGCGTACTTGCCTCTCCTGCACATAAACCACGATTGTGACCCTGACACATGGAAAACAGTCATCACGTGATGAAAAAGCAAAAACCGGTCCGTAGAATGAAACTGGAGTCTCTAACCGTCAAATAGCAAAGAAATTGACCCCTTCAAGCTGAGTGATTTCTTATTTCGTCAGTCGAATGTTTCGAAAAGATATTGTATCAGTGTATGTTTCTGCTACAACAAAAAAGTTATTTGAAGATAAGGCTATCAGTGTTTTGCCATGACCTGCACTTAGCTTGGATTTGAACCCAGGGATAAACCCTTGGGAAATGCTTGAAAGACGTGTTTATCGCAATGGGAGGCAATTTGAGGTCGTACGTGAGCTGAAAAAAGCGATACGAAAAGAGTTGGTGACAGTTTGACGGCAAGAACTAAAAACGCTAACAAAATCGATGACAGAGAATTTTTGAGGTAATTAGGAAGAATGGAGGTCGGACAAAGTACTAACAGTGCAATAACACAACGGGTGGCTTTACACCAGTTTCCATCCAGGAAATGAAAACACCTTATTTTGTTACTTGTGTTATGAAAGGAACTGTGTAATCCCGCCATGATTCCTTATGTCTTATAGCGATCTACTACTTTCATAATAAATTCGATACATGCTTGCTTGAGACGTTGTGTATTACTTTCGGAGAAACCTTGCGTTTATACTGATTTCCACTATTGTAGAGCAAATAGTTGCTCTATTCGTATTTGATGAGGAGAGGGGCACGTGGGCCAGCGCCAACCGAAGTAAAATAGGCCATAAAAAATGCAACGCCGTGTTGTATAAGTAAGGACTACGCGACAGTACACTCTGTGACTGCGGAGTCGGTGACCAATCCGTGGAGCACATTGCCCAGGATTATCCTTAAAGGAAGTACGCACGTCCTTTCAGAGATATTATCAATGCGACTTCTTCTCCATTGGACTGGCTGCAGTCCTTGGAGGCAGAGCTTTGATGGAGGCTCAACCATGCCGTAAGAAGTACGGCTCTTATTTACATTGTGCTGTAGTATGTTTTATATAATATACTATAAATGATTCATTCGTTTTTAAAATCCTATATTTTCCAAAATATTAAGTGTAAGAGTGTTCCTAAAATTCCGGAACATTCGTAATTTCGCACCAATTGTGTCAGGGAGCGAAATGTGGTTGTCATCCCTGCACACACGTGTGTTTAATGTGTAACTGCCCGAAGTTTCATTGTTGTATGTCTGTTAGTTGTTCAGTACTGTATTGAGTAGAATGTTGTGTGGCATAGTTTGCAAATTTCGAGATGGCAGAGTTAGAGGAGCAACGAGCGTGTGCATTAAATTTTGCGTGAATCTCAAGAAAACCTTTATAGAGACACACCAAATGATGCAGGAAGCCTACGGTGATGAGTGCTAAAGCCGTACTCGATGTTACGAATGGTCACACGTTTTAAAAATGGCCGGACGGAAGCTAAAGATCACCCTCGTTCAGGACGCATTTCGACGTCTACCGACGACGCTTGCATCAGGAACAACGGAAACTGTGCATACCTATCGAAGACTGTCTGTCCGAGAGATCGTAGAAGATTGTAACATTTCAGCTGAATAATGGCAATTTGGAATGCATTCCGTTGCCGCCAAGTTCGTTCCACGCCTCAAGAGTCAAAACCAGAAAGATCTTCGCCTCGCAGTCTGTGAAGTGCTTTTGGATCGCGCAAAGAAGAACGAGATGTTCCTTAGGAGAATCATAACTGATGACGGGACGTGGGTCTACCGTTATGATGTTGAGCCCAAGATTCAATCTTCACAATGGGTCGGGAAAGGTTCCCGAAGACCAAAAAAGACTCGTCAGGTCAGGTGAAATGTCAAAGCCATGCTGATAGTTTTCTTTGACTTTTAAGGATTAGTTAATAGTGAATTCGTGCCACAGGGACCAACTCTTAATCTATGGTACTATCGGGACGTGTTTCGACGCTTGCGAGAAAATTCGAGAAAGAAACGACCTGAAATGTGGCGAGACAATTCATGGCTCTTGCATCACGACAACGCATACGATCATTCATCCCTGTGATGAGTGACTGCTGCACAAAAAAGAAAATCGCACTGCTGCCTCACCTCCGTACTCTCCAAAAATGAAAACTCCGTTGAAACGACCAAGATTTGCAACGATAGTCGAGATAAAAGAAAATTCGAAGACGGCTTCGCGCGATCCAGCAAGAGCCATACCAAGACTGGAAACGGCGTTTGGAGCGATGTATCAATTATGGAGGAAAAATACTTCGATGGAGACCATTCACAATATGTAAAAGGTAAGCGTAAAAAAATTTTGTGGACAAGTTCCGGAATTTTTTAAACAGACCTCGTACAGATGTGACTGATGCATGAATGGAACAATAAACTCACTAAGTTTGCAATTTGCACACTTCAGATGTTCTGTGAGTGAAACTATGGTCACTTGTACTTCGAATGCAGATATAGCAATTTCAGATTTTATTTCTATGATATGCATATAAATGATGCAAAAATGAACTTAAATAAACATCTTCATGTCAGTTTCTTTCGGATAACTTTTTCCTAACAATAAAAATATAAATAATGTTTCTGCTAGGTGTTTATACAACAAACCTCAGAATATCTGAACTGTAATATTACATTATTTCGTACATTTAGCAAATCATTGCACTGAATAGAAGTTCGCTGTTCCTCTTCTCAGTTCAGTCGCTTGTACATTGTTTATTACAACTGTTTATTTGTCGTAGTTATATTTTCGGTCTTGTGTACGTGTATTCTGACGATACCAGAATAAATACCAACACAACTTTAGTCTGCTTTGTTGTGCTTTTTAATTCAATCTAATAATATTTCATGGAATATTGAAGCGAGAAATCTTAGTTCAATGCAAATAATTTTCGTTTAATCAACACGGATTTTAATGCTTCCTTACTGTCAAGAAAAAGGTAGAAAAGAAGTTAAACGATGGTGAAGAAAAACCCCAGCTATATCTCTCATTGGTCAGCTAAATGGTATTAAAAAGAATCCAGAGTTAGCACTAAGAAAGCTGACGGCAGCTGTGGGCACAGTGCGAACTCGCTGAGTTTTTGGTTCTGTTCATGAGTCAGTCAAATTGTACATCTAATACTTTAGAAAATATAGGACTTCGAAAACGAACGAATCGTTTATAGTATCCTGTAAAAGTGTGCTGTCTTATATTGCCATAAGATAAATAAATAAGCTCATTTAATACTTCTGAAACACACTAACTACTCACACTGTCCGCTCCGATAGCTAAAAGGTGGCCTCGGACTCGTCAACGTGCGGGCACGATCTTCTGCACTCTTTGTCCACACTCTGTTGCGGCACTGGCGGGGACCGGTCCCGTCCTTAACACGCAGTCTCTTACACGTCCTCCGACCAGCTTCTCTCGATACACCGATCAATGTGGCACCTATTTCTTCATTATTGTACCACGTCGCCAATTGTTTCATAAAACTCAATACGTTTGGGCCGATCTTTCAGTCATCCGTCCTCCCCGTACAAAAGATTATTATCATTTGTTTATGCTGTCCAACCCTTGCGACCCCATGGTGCTACAGCACCCTGACATTAACTGGCGAAAGGTTTGGGGGTGTGTGCATGCACCCTTTTTACCGTCGTCTGTGTCTGCACTCTGGTATGTTTTAGTCTATGGCAAATTCCCGTCTAATAGTCGACTTTATCGCATAGGACTGGCCACCTCCTCACTTTGCCCTGACTGTCAGCTCGAAGAAACCGACGAACACCGTCTTACGTGCCCCCTCAAACGAAACGTTTGGCTCCTCATCCAACGAAACGTGGGCTTTTACCTCCGTGCCCCGCCAACGACGGTAACCCCAGATTTCTTGTTATTGTCGCAGACATTCACTACCCTCTTGCTAAGCACCATACACTCATCTGGTTTCGAGGACAGGCTTTAGAATACCTCTTTCAGAGTGGTCCGCATACAATCCTTAACTTCTGGTACAAAGTTGTGACCCTTACCCGAAAATCATCTAACCAAGAAACTTTTGACGGTTATCTCCACAGCGTCTTCCTTGACCCGCCTCAAAGTTGGGATGTGCCATGCCCACCCGTCACATAATGCACCCTTATCCACGTTCTCATGCGTCCAAAAAAAAAAAAGAGAGAAGAAAAAAGGAAGAAGACAGAATATGTTATATTTTGTTGTATTAAATGTTTTTCTAATATTTTTGTTTAACTAAAATCATTTGTATATGTTTAAATGATACCTTGAAGAACTGTTGTATTGTGTATATACATATTTATGTACTGTTAGTTTGTTCAATAAAGATTATTGCATAAAAAAAAGAAAAGATAGCTGAATGGTCAGCGTGACGGACTGCCGTCCTAAAGGGGCCCGGGTTCGATTCCCGGCTGTGTCGGGGATTTTCTCCGCTCAGGGACTGGGTGTTGTGTTGTCTTCATCACCATTTCTTCCCCATCCGGCGCGCAGGTCGCCCAATGTGGCGTCGTATGTAATAAGACCTGCACCAAGGCCTCCCGGACAATGACGCCAAACGCTCATTTCATTTCCAGTATTCATATTTACCCGTTTTTTACGTTTTTCATTAATCTATTGAACAAATGCTTCTCTGTTGTTCGTGAGGAATACGAAAAGATTTAATCTGGCTTCCTACAGACGCCACACGCCGTGTTATGCTATGTTTCTTGTGACTATCAAAGGGAAGTAAGACATTTATGAGTCTCTATCTCCACGGTAAACTAAATATGCGCATAGCAATCGTCAAGGGGCCGAATAACAAAGGCATCGTCCCAATAACATCAAGAAGTGACAACTGTCAGACGTACAGACTCAACCAATACCTCTCGCATTTTTCCATGGAAAGATTGGTAACCAGGAGAGAGAGAACAATACCTACAACCATCTACATCTAAATATATGTCTATACTCCGCACTAGGGATGTGGTCTCTCTACCTGTAGCTCTTCATCTATCGTTAACAGTATACCATGTGCGAGAAGGGCAAGCTGAGTTTCACACGAGCGATGCTTTCAAAAACCGTCCTGATTCGTGGAAATAAGATTTTCGGTCTCTTGGGAATTTATTATATTCGAACACAGAATGTGTTACAGAATTCTGCTGAGTGATCAGCGGCAGCCTTGGTCAGCTATTTTGGTTAATTTGGACATGTAAATTGAGGCAACAAAAGCTTGCGAGCATCTAAATTAGTCCTGGATGAAATGTAAAGTGGCCTATCGACCACGGTGTCAGTAATGGTCCTCTTTGGTTAAATTTACGATGCCAAGAAGAGTTATAACTGGGCGTGGCTATCATCAAGAGCCATGGTGGTTTTACCGCCAATTTTATAGCCACTGTAGATTGCCACAAGCGCCCCCAGCTTCAGCAGAACTTTTGTCTAAATATGTACATCCAATAGACCAAGTATTTTGTACAGAACCATAACTCTTTGTGGAACTTCTAACTTACATGTGCTCACCCGTGATTATCCCCAGTCACACTCTTTACTTTCCAAGTAAATTAATTCCGAGTATCCTGTTTTTATAAAACTGACAATTTTGGCAGTAAAGCATTTTGCAGGTTTTATTAACTTCGTGGAGTATGAAGTTTGGTTAGTTTTCTGTACTTTAGTACATGATTTACTCCACATAATTTTTCATCGTCAAGTTTCATAAAGTGTGTTAATAAAGAAAGCTTTTTATTAAGTTAGAAGCTGCCGTTAAAATAATCAATGACAAAAAAGTAAAGTGCTTATAACTGTCTGTAAATAAAAGTTATAACAAGACAGCAGTATTATTTCGCTTTGAACATGTTTGAAAACTTATAATTTTTTTGTTCCTTTGTATATGTTATCTTAAAGTACATTTTCAAGTTGGGTAGTCATTTACAAAGCTAGTTTGACTTTGAGTCAAATGAGAGATTAGTTGCTAGGTCCCTTTATTAACTGTTGAACTAATTTTGCGTTATTCATTATACTTAAATGTGTTACTAATGGTGTTTGCCATATTCTTAATTTTGAGTGTTACACTTACAACTGATTATGGATCTTCAAAACACACCAGTTTAAGGGACCCCATAAGCTAGTTAACTTGTGCGATAAATGGAAGTAAAGGCTCCTTCTGAGTAAGTGTAGCAATCAGTACTGTAATTTATTCTGCACCAGAACTTTTCTTATGAATAATAATTGTACTGTCCATTTGCATGAAGTAACTTCATGTGCAAATTTCTGAAGCCCGTAGTAAACAGTACTGTTTCAAATCATTATCTTTTTTGTAATAATTAATTAAAATATTCATGCTATTGCTAGCCAGACTATGTTAGTAGGTTCACACGCCCTTCTGCATTTGTTCATTATACTACATAGTAGTTTTTGCCAATAGTAAGTACTATTGTGAGACAGTGCGTACTGCTGCATTTATTCGCGTTTCTACGTTCTGTATGAGTTTTAGCTGTTGTGTTGTTTACCGGCGTAAGTTACTTTATAATATTGAGAGTAACTGTGTTAAAAGAGATTAGTTAGGGTACCAAGTGAGGCTAGTTTTCTTAGGTGAAATTTATTTCCGCTTTCCCATAACACTTGACAAGTTCAAAATCTGTTTGCTTTGCTGTCGTTACTGTTCCACTGACTTCGCCATTTGTTGTTGTTGTTGTTGTGGTCTTCAGTCCTGAGACTGGTTTGATGCAGCTCTCCACGCTACTCTATCCTGTGCAAGCTTTTTCATCTCCCAGTACCTACTGCAACCTACATCCTTCTGAATCTGCTTAGTGTATTCATCTCTTGGTCTCCCTCTACGATTTTTACCCTCCACGCTGCCCTCCAATACTAAATTGGTGATCCCTTGATGCCTCAGAACATGTCCTACCAACCGATCCCTTCTTCTGGTCAAGTTGTGCCACAAACTTCTCTTCTCCCCAATCCTATTCAATACTTCCTCATTAGTTATGTGATCTACCCATCTAATCTTCAGCATTCTTCTGTAGCACCACATTTCGAAAGCTTCTATTCTCTTCTTGTCCAAACTATTTATCGTCCATGTTTCACTTCCATACATGGCTACACTCCATACGAATACTTTCAGAAATGACTTCCTGACACTTAAATCAATACTGGATGTTAACAAATTTCTCTTCTTCAGAAACGCTTTCCTTGCCATTGCCAGTCTACATTTTATATCCTCTCTACTTCGACCATCATCAGTTATTTTGCTCCCCAAATAGCAAAACTCCTTTACTACTTTAAGTGCCTCATTTCCTAATCTAATTCCCTCAGCATCACCTGACTTAATTAGACTACATTCCATTACCCTTGTTTTGCTTTTGTTGATGTTCATCTTATATCTTCCTTTCAAGACACTGTCCATTCCATTCAACTGCTCTTCCAAGTCCTTTGCTGTCTCTGACAGAATTACAATGTCATCGGCGAACCTCAAAGTTTTTATTTCTTCTCCATGAATTTTAATACC
Organism: Schistocerca americana; assembly: GCF_021461395.2. Lineage (NCBI taxonomy): Eukaryota > Metazoa > Arthropoda > Insecta > Orthoptera > Acrididae > Schistocerca > Schistocerca americana. The sequence continues at coordinate 742,300,482 of NC_060122.1, read as the reverse complement.
TACTCCTAATTTTTCTTTTGTTTCCTTTACTGCTTGCTCAATATACAGATTGAACAACATCGGGGAGAGGCTACAACCCTGTCTTACTCCCTTCCCAACCACTGCTTCCCTTTCATGTCCCTCGACTCTTATAACTGCCATCTGGTTTCTGTACAAATTGTAAATAGCCTTTCGCTCCCTGTATTTCGCCATTACGCAATTATAATCCGATACCTCGTCATTAGGTACTGCCACGGTCAGGCTAAAATCTTCACAGAAGGTTAACATTCTTGGCGATTACCAATTTGGTAAGGGGCGGTAATGTTACATGGTGCACTCTCGGTTCGAAAGAGGACGCGAAAATGGCGACAGGCAACGGTTAGCAGAAATTCAAAAAATGGTTCAAATGGCTCTGAGCACTATGGGACTCAACTGCTGAGGTCATTAGTCCCCTAGAACTTAGAACTAGTTAAACCTAACTAACCTAAGGACATCACAAACATCCATGCCCGAGGCAGGATTCGAACCTGCGACCGTAGCGGTCTTGCGATTCCAGACTGCAGCGCCTTTAACCGCACGGCCACTTCGGCCGACAGCAGAAATTCGTGCTGCTGTGATAGAAACTATGCGTGGAACATACTGCAGCTATCGCTGTCATACTTTAGCAAAAGAGATGGCCGAGAACCCAATAACATTCTGACCCTATGTAAAATCGCTAAGCGGGACTAAGGCTTCCATCCAGTCACTCATTGACCAGTATGGTGGTAGGTAAAGGTAGCAAGACGGAAGCCGAAGTTTTAAATTCCGTATTTGAGAAATCATTCAAGCAGGAGAATCGTTTGATCAGAGCAAATAGTTGCGTATGGATGACAAAGTAATAAATATCTGTGGCGCAGAGAAACAATAGACAGAGTTGAATACAAATAAGTCGCCAAGTCCGTATGGAATCCCAATTCGGGTTTACAAAGGGTGCTCTACGCCACAGGCCTCTTATGTACGTTGCATTTATCGTGAATCTCTCGCCCAGCGCAAAGTCGCAAGCGACTGGAAAAAAGCGCAGGTGACTCCTTTAAATAGGAAGGGTAAAAGAATAGACTTGAAAAATTAGAGACCAATATCCTTAACATTGGTTTGCTTCAGTACATTTTCTGAGTTCGAATGTAATAAATTTCCCAGAGACCGAAAAACATATGCCCACGAATCAGCATGGTATTAGAAAGAATCGCTCGTGTGAAACTCAGCTTGCCATTTTCTTGCATGACATATTCTCTTTCAAATACAGGGAGCGAAAGGCTATTTACAATTTGTACAGAAACCAGATGGTAGTTATAAGAGTCGAGGGACATGAAAGGCAAGCAGTGGTTGCGAAGGGAGTGAGACAGGGTTGTAGCCTCTCCTCGATGTTATTCAATCTGTATATTGAGTAAGCAACAAAGGAAACAAAAGAAAAATTCGGATAAGGTATTAAAATCCATGGAGAAGAAATAAAACTTTAAGGTTCGCCGGCTGTGATTCTGTCAGAGACAGCAAAGGACTTGTAAGAGCAGTTGAACGGAATGGAAAGGGTCTTGAAAGGAGGATATAAGATGAACATCAACAAAAGCAAAACGAGGATGATGGAATGTAGTCGAATTAACTCGGGCGATGCTGAGGGAATTAGATTAGGGAATGAGACACTTAAAGTAGTAATGGAATTTTGCTATTTGGGGAGCAAAATAACTGATGATGGTCGAAGTAGAGAGGATATAAAATGTAGACTGGCAACGGCAAGGAAAGCGTTTCTGAAGAAGAGAAATTTGTTAACATCGAGTATAGATTTAAGTGTCAGGAAGTCGTTTCTGTGGGTATTTGTATGGAGTGTAGCCATGCATGGAAGTGTAACGTGGACGATAAATAGTTCGGACAAGAAGAGAATAGAAGCTTTAGAAATGTGGTGCTACAGAAGAATGCTGAAGATTAGATTGGTAGATCACATAACTAATGAGGAGGTATTAAATAGAACTGGGGAGAAGAGGAGTTTGTGGTACAACTTGACTAGAAGATGGGATCGGTTGGTAGGACATGTTCTGAGACATCAAGGGATCACCAGTTTAGTTTTGGAGGGCAGTGTGGAGGTTAAAAATCATAGAGGGAGACCAAGAGATGAATACACTTAGCAGATTCAGAAGGATGTAGGCTGCGGTACGTACTGGGAGATGAAGCAGCTTGCGCAGGATAGAGTAGCATGGAGAGCTTCGGCAAACCAGTCTCTGGACTGAAGACCACAAGAACAACAACATACTGCGAACTGTGGATCAAGGGCAAGAGGCAGATTTCATATTCATAGATTTCCGAAAATTATTTGACATGGTGACCCACTGCAGGCTGTTAACGATGGTATGAGCATATGGAACAGGTTCACAGATATGTAAGTGGCTCGAAAACTTATTAAGTTATGGAACCCAGTATGTTGTAGTCGACGTCGAGAGTTCATCAGAGGTAAAAAGTATCGTCAATAGTGCCTGGGGGAGGTGTGACAAGAACGCTATTATTTTCTAGGTACATAAATGATCTGTCAGAGAGGGTGCGCAGCAATCTGCGGTTGTTTGCTGATGATGCTATGGTGTGCAGAAGATAAGTGACTGTAGGAAGATACAAGACGACTTACACAAAATTTCCAGTTGGTGTGACGAATGACAGTTAGCTCTTAATATGGAAGAAAGTAAGTTAGTGTGGATGATTAGGACGAACAAACTTGTACTGTTCGGATACAGTATTTCTAGTGCCCTGCTTGACACAATCAAGTCGTTTAAATATCTGGGCATAACATTGCAAAGCGGCATAAAATAGCACGAGCATGTGAGATCTGTGGTAGCGAAGGCGAATGGTCGACTTCGGTTTATTGGGAGAAGTTTAGGAAAGAGTAGTTCATCTGTAAAGGAGACCGGATAGGATGTTAACGCACCTATTATGAGTACTGCTCGCGTGTTTGAGATCCTCACCGGGTCGGATTAAAGGAAGACATCGAAGCAGTTTGGAGCCCGGCTGCTAGATTAGTTACCGGTAGGATCGAACATCACATACTCCGCGAACTCAAGCGAGGATCATAGAATGAAGGCATTCACGACCGGATGACATAGCTGCTGGTAAATCTTTCGGGATGTGAGGTCGTGGTACAAGAAACTCTTCTGTTCCTGACGTTCAGTTAGTTATGTTTTATCTCTGACAAAGATTATCTCTGCTTATCAAATGTTACTTTGATCATGCCCCTTTCCTACAGTATCTATGTCGCTCGCGGGCGTCCGACCGGTGAGTCGGCAAGACTCAGCGGAGGAGCGCCACTGACGATGTCCAGCGCAGTCCTGGACGAAACGTCAGGAACAGAAGAGCTTCTTGGATCACGGCCTTTCCTGGAGGGAAGGCGACGATCTTTTCGAGAAGCACTGTTGAGAACGTGTAGAGAACTGGCATTTGAAGCCGACTGCAGAACGATCCTACTGCCGCCAACATACATTTCGCGCCAGGACCACGAAGATAACACACGAGAAATCAGGGCTCATACGGAGGCATACAGACAGTAGTTTTTCCCTCGTTCTGTCCGAGTGGAGTTGAACAGGAGAGGAAACGATTAACAGAGTTACAGGGTGCCCTTTGCCACTCACCATGTTGTGCTTTGCGGAGTATGTATGTAGATGTAGAAGTAATTTGCGTCCCGACTTTCTCAGAACGTAGTCGCTCGGAATTTTAACATTAAAGCTCTCCTTGATACGGAACCATCGTAGTATATGTACATGATTAGGATGAAGACCTTTCTGAGACATCTTGAGAACATTTGCTTGGAACGTTGTCGGGATTCAATGAACAATGAGTATGAACGTGGCTAGAGAGAGATTTGAACCCAGCCCACCAGGATGGGAATAGAATGTTTAAGTAGTGCGTGCCTGCTGGTGTGGCCGAGCGGTTGTAGGCGCTTCAGTCTGGAACCGCGCGACCGCTACGGTCACAGGTTCGAATCCTGCCTCGGGCATAGATGTGTGTGATGTCCTTATGTTAGTTAGGTTTAAGTAGTTCTAAGTTCTAGGGGACTGATGACCTCAGATGTTAAGTCCCATAGTGCTCAGAGCCATTTGAACCATTTTTTTTAAATATTGCGTCACCTCGTCAGAAGTTCGCCCCCGGTAGCTGAGTGGTCAGCGCGAAAGAATGTAAATCGTAAGAGCCCGGGTTCGATTCCCGGCTGGGTCGAAGATTTTCTCCTCTCAGGGACTGGGTGTTGTGTTGTTCTAATCATCATCATTTCATCCCCATCGACGCGCAAGTCGCCGAGGTGGCGTCAAATAGAAAGACTTGCATCCGGTGAACAGTCTACCCGACGGGAGGCCCTAGTCACACGGCATTTATTTACCTCGTCAGAAAATAAAAAATCCACGTAAGTGCGAGGAGGACTCGGGCATACTGAGTTTCGTACAAACTTAATTATGCATGAAGATAGTTCATCCATCACGAGAATCAAGAAGTTCGACGTTTTTTGTCTGTTATCTATATCGATACATGCAAGATATCAAAATAATAAATGGCCGTATATTTTCACTGCACTGACTCAGCTTGAATTTTTTGCACTGCCGGCCACTGTAGACTTTAGTACAATGATGGAAAAACTCACAACAACAAAACGTGATTAATATAGAGTAATGAAATTTCGGGAATACATTTGTGTAGTTAACCAATTTAAGCGATTGACATCGCATGATCAACGGTTAACGTAAGGGTGAGATAAGCCATTGCGAATTTGAAAGCTGGTACATTAATAGCCGGTGTAACCGCCAGAATATTGAAACCTATCAGGCAAACGTGAATGCATTGTGCTGTACAGATGCAAGATGTCAGTTTGTGGTATGATGTAACATACCTGTTGCACTTGGGACGGTTAATGTTGTTTGTGGTGTACGCTGGAGTTGTCGCTCGACGATATTCCATACGTGCTCGACTGGAGACAGGTCTGGTGATCGAGCAGGTCAGTGCAACATGTCGACACTCCGTAGATCATCATATTGGAAAACACCCCCTGGAATGCTGTTAATGAATGACAGCACAACAGGCCGAATCACGAGAATGACGTACGATTTTGCAGGCGGGATCCTGCGTGGGTTGGTTCAAATGGCTCTGAGCACTATGGGACTTAACATCTGTGGTCATCAGTCCCCTAGAACTTAGAACTACTTAAACCTAACTAACCTAAGGACATCACACACATCCATGCCCGAGGCAGGATTCGAACCTGCGACCGTAGTAGCCGCGCGGTTCCGGACTGAGCGCCTGAACCGCTAGACCACCGCGGCTGGCATCCTGCGTGGGACAACCATGAGATTGCTCCTGATGTCATACGAAATCGCACCACAGACCGTAACTCAAGGTGTAGGTCGAGTGTGCCTAGCATGTAGACTGGTTGGTTGCAGGTTGTCCACTAGTCTCCTTCTAATGAACACTCGACCATCGCTGGCACCGAGGCAGAACTAACCTTCATCAAAAAACACAATAGACCTCCACCCTGCCTTCCAATGTGCTTGTAACACCACAATCGATTGTAGGCAATCGGTACAGTGCAACTTTATGTAAGAAGTGTTTACTCGTTTTGGTTAAGTCCTTGGATTATTGGATGGAGGTGGTACTAAATAATATAAAAGACATAGTGATCCCCCTCCGTTACGGAAGTGGTTCGGCGTGCAAAGAGAAGGTGGAAGTGACGGTCAGGCTGAGAGAGAAGCGAGAGAGCACAATAGGCAGTCAGTGGCCAGCAGTTGTGGAGTCAACACCGCAGGCGCCGAGTGAGGCGTTCGGTATCCTCATCTATGATGGAACCGTCTCAGGTGTGGTTACTGTTATAAAAGGGAGCTCTCGCATTGAGAATGGCTCTAAAATTAATATTTACGTCGCCAAGAAGAAATGAAATAGAGCAATAATCCACCAGATGAGAGATCAGGCAGCCGCCACGTGCTCGCCACCGCTATTGCGCCACTGCTCCAACAAATTCGGGAGGTTAGAACTGGACATCAGTATGAACCAGTGTGTTTGTGTGTGTGTTTAATTTTGCAATAATAATCCAAGTGTTGCAAACACTGGTATTTCAACCATGAAATTTTTCTGTTTAATCAACCCAGTAGAGTCCTTTCTTCAAAGTATTTCAGTCCGAATATCCTGTTTGTGAAAGACTGATATTAATATATTTTATTTTACGTTGAATTTATGAAAAGCTCCAATATACTTTGAATAGCTTCTAATTTACAAGTGTCATTGTTCAGTTTCTAGGAACATTAAGATTGTCAGTGAAAACTACTCTCTTCACGATAATATAAGGGGCACATAAAATTTATCAGATGAAAAGTTTTTAATTTACTGTGAAATATTTCATTAGGAAAGTGCCAAATGGTTAGTACTAATGAATCTAAATGTAACTGATTAAAATCACTTGCTTCACAAGTGATAAAGAGATAGAAAAATTTGAAACCTTTTGAATATTTGCTTTAATTTGAACTGACCAATCCAGATAAAAATATTGCTAGTGTATACAGTATTGTTTTCAAGCTTTGAGGGCTATATGATCTTAAGTGGGGCTGTAGTTGAGCATTTATTAAAATGCGAGGATTTTCTGTCAAGTGTGCTTATTTGTGGATAAAGCAGTGGGCAGTTTGTAGGATTCCACTATAACATTTAATAACAGAATAAATCAAACTGAGATTAGGTTTCTGTGAATGAACCTGAAACACCGACAAAGTGAGACGCATATTAAATGTGAGTATTGTGAATTTTATTGCATTTGTGATATGTTTAAGTGTCTCGTTTTAGTCTTTGAGAACATTTTTTGTGCTGAATTATTTAAAGACTGAAGTAGCGATGGTAGTGAGCAGGGATAAAGTCTCTATTTTCTTTCTGTCAAAGCTAGTCTTTGCAATTGAGTGCTATTGCTACCCACTGTGTATTTTCGTCTGGTTATTGCAGGTGTTCATTGCACTTTTCTGAGAAAGAATCTATAAAGTCACTTTTGCAAGAGTATATGCAAATCCATTGAAGCCGGCCGAAGTGGCCGAGCGGTTAAAGGCGCTGCAGTCTGGAACCGCAAGTCCGCTACGGTCGCAGATTCGAATCCTGCCTCGGGCATGGATGTTTGTGATGTCCTTAGGTTAGTTAGGTTTAACTAGTTCTAAGTTCTAGGGGACTAATGACCTCAGCAGTTGAGTCCCATAGTGCTCAGAGCCATTTGATTTGAAATCCATTGAAAATAATGTTTTCACATTATTAAGCCTAATTAGGCTGGCGACCGTTTTATTATTTCATTTATATTAAATCTGTTATTGTAATTTCTTACCAAATTTTAGTCTTTCTGCTGTCTACCAACTGCCACCCTTATGAATTTCGTGTTCGATACCCTCTTTCTGTTAGGTAACACGCGGTCAAATTCAAAAATCCTCCCAGAGGATAACCCTTTACTATGTAGGTTTAAACCATTTTTGTTAATTATTACTGCGCAGTAGTATAATACGCTCTCGCCTGACACCACTGAAGTAGCAAATGATGGTAGTTTGGGGTCAGTACAATGCACGGTACAGAGCATCTAGCTCGGAGCTGCCCTTGAAATGACCGATTTGTAACAGTTGTGTCACTGTGGCGCCAACAGCTGTTCAAACAGCGGCTGCAGACGGAGTGCGATGCGCCAGAGCCGTACGCCAAACACGATGGTCTTGCCTTTTGATAACGCCCAATGACCATCCGGGGCCCGGTCATATGGTGACTGTACTTTCTCCTGACCACAGCCGCCAGCAATCATGCGCAATGACTGCATTCCTGCCAAGTCTTTCTGAGATATCGCCGAAGGAACATCCAGCTTCTCGTAGCCCTATTACACGACATCGTTAAAACTCAGCAAGGGGTTGATACTGGCCTCTTTGTAGCCTTAAGGGCATTCTTGACAAACATCGGTTCATCACGTCCAATCTCATACGTAATTAACGCTAACGACCATTACAGCATGTATTTAAAGAAAATCTGATTTGCATCCTAATAGTAGTGCCAATCTTATGCGACTGGCGTGAAATTTGACTAGAGATCGTCTTTCAGATGTAGAAACACGCTTACCAACTTTCGTTTATGTGGCGCTATCCTTTCCCGGTGTTGTGATTTTTTTCCGTCAGTGTTTGTGACAGAAATATCAACTTGATACCTCTACGCTTTTCTGAGAAAAAGGCTTCTTAACAGACAGACGGAAAGACGGACAATAAATGGCATAAAATATTTTTTCTTCTGAAGATGGCAGGGGTAAAATACAGGGAGCGAAAGGCTCTTATGAGTCGAGGGACGTGAAAGGGAAGCAGTGGTTGGGAAGGCAGTGAGACAGGGTTGTAGCCTCTCCCCGATGTTATTCAATCTGTATATTGAGCAAGCAGTGAAGGAAACAAAAAAAAATCGAAGTAGGTATTAAAATCCATGGAGAAGAAATAAAAACTGTAAGGTTCGCCGATGACATTGTAATTCTGTCAGAGACAGCAAAGGACTTGTAAGAGCAGTTGAACGGAATGGACAGTGTCTTGAAAGGAGGATATAAGATGAACATCAACAAAAGCAAAACAAGGATAATGGAATGTAGTCGAATTAACTCGGGTGATGCTGAGGGAATTAGATTGGGGATTGAGACACTTAAAGTAGTAAAGGAATTTTGCTATTTGGGGAGCAAAATAACTGATGATGGTCGAAGTAGAGAGGATATAAAATGTAGACTGGCAACGGCAAGGAAAGCGTTTCTGAAGAAGAGAAATTTGTTAACAACGAGTATAGATTTAAGTGTCGGGGAGTGGTTTCTGAAAGTATTTGTATGGAGTGTAGCCATGTATGGAAGTGAAACATGGACGATAAATAGTTTGGACAAGACGAGAATAGAAGCTTTCGAAATGTGGTGCTACAGAAGAATGCTGAAGATTAGATGAGTAGATCACATAACTAATGAGTAGTTATTCAAAAAATGGCTCGGAGCACTATGGGGCTCAACTGCTGAGGTCATTAGTCCCCTAGAACTTAGAACTAGTTAAACCTAACTAACCTAAGGACATCACAAACATCCATGCCCGAGGCAGGATTCGAACCTGCGACCGTAGCGGTCTTGCGGTTCCAGACTGCAGCGCCTTTAACCGCACGGCCACTTCGGCCGGCGAGTAGTTATTGAACAGAATTGGGGAGAAGGGGAGTTTGTGGTACAACTTGACAAGAAGAAGGGACCGGTTGGTAGGACATGTTCTGAGGCATCAGGGGATCACAAATTTAGCATTGGAGGGCAGCGTGGAGGGTAAAAATCGTAGAGGGAGACCAGGAGATGAATACACTAAGCAGATTCAGAAGGATGTAAGCTGCAGTACGTACTGGGAGATGAAGCAGCTTGCACAGGATAGAGTAGCACGGAGAGCTGCATCAAACCAGTCTCAGGACTGAAGACCACAACAACGACAACAATTACAAACTGGCACTTTTAGGAGTTTTTCATTGACTTTTAACATGAAACCTTGCTTCTTCTCAAGATTCATAACTCTTGGCCAACTAGAAGAACGACACAGATTTTAATGAATGAGTTTGCAACTATCGAAACCTCTCACATAAAAGGCAGTAACTTTTTATTACATTTACGCCGGCAAGAGACCGCTGAGCGTAGAATGTGGCACAAATTTCAACCTGATACTCGCCCGTTCCCCAGGAAAGAGGAATTAAGATACAAACAGACAGATAACAAAGTGATCCTATAAGGGTTCCGTTTTTACCGATTGAGACAAGGAACCATAGAGAAACTGACTTACGGTATCTTTCACAATTATTTAGGATCCTAGAAGTTTTTTGTACATAGATGACCCATCGTGACATCTCAGCCTCCAAGTCACACATTATATCCGAGTTTATCATGCAGGTCTCGGTCAGAACAGTTGCTACAAATTAGTGTTGAGAAATCTGCTTCAGGCAACAAGTAAACAGACGATTTCCTTCCAAGCAGCATCTCGCCTTACGCCCGGTGCGTGGACAGATCGCTCTGCGGCTACTTCTCGGAACCGCTGTCGCGATAACCTCCGAGCCCGCCACTGAGGGCGTGCGTAAGTAAGGGGCAAGAAGCGCCGCTGGGGTCGTCGGGTGAAGAAGTTACGCAGGACTGACGCAAGCTGTGCTGATATGGGACATGTAACGCCGTACCGGCTAAGGGGCGGCCGAACCTACGTGCGCCTGTTGACCCGAGCGTTTTTAATTAGAGTCATTCATGTCCTCCAGAAGTAATTGTTGAATGTTAAAATGTGTGTGAAATCTTATAGGACTTAACTGCTAAGGTCATCAGTCCCTAAGCTTACACACTACTTAACCTAAAGTATCCTAAGGACAAACACACACACCCAAGCCCGACGGAGGACTCGAACCTCCGCCGGGACCAGAATAACAAAAAAGCAAAAATCGAAAGGTGCACGTCCTAGCAGCTGTATGAGACTCACGACACTTCTGAAAACGAGCAGCCACGATCAATACGCACGAGGTCGGCCTTTCAGTTCCTTCACGATTTGTGACTTCATTTTACACTGTCCTATACAGCGCTTAAGCTACACCTGCATCTTTCTACACATCAGCGTAACTAACCTATGGCAGTCATGGCGCTAGCCCTTGCCGCCGTTTCAAAGGGGGCTCAATTTTACTACGTGAGGAAAGAATTGGAAGTGTACAAGAAAAGACGACGAGAGCGAGCGATGAAATACGCTACTGGCCATTCAAATTGCTACACCACGAAGATGACGTGCTACAGACGCAAAATATAACCGATAGTAAGAAGATGCTATGATACGCAAACGATTAGCTTTTCAGAGCATTCACAGAAGGTTGGCGCCAGTGGAGACACCTGCAACGCGCTGACATGAAGAAAGTTTCCTACCGATTTCTCATACATAAACAGCAGTTGATCGGCGTTGCCTGGTCACACGTTGTTGTGATGCCTCGTGTAAGGGGGAGAAATGCGTACCATCACGTTTCCGACTTTGATAAAGGTCAGATTGCAGCCTATCGCGATTGCGGTTTATCGTATCGCGACATTGCTGCTCGCGTTGGTCGAGATCCAATGACTGTTAGCAGAATATGGAATCGGTGGGTTCAGGAGGGTAATACGGAACACAGGCATCTTATCCGCGTGCCTGTAACGGATCGTGCAGCCACATCTCGATCCCTAAGTCAACAGATGGGGACGTTTGCAAGACAACAACCATCTGCACGAATAGTTCGACAACGTTTGCAGCAGCATGGGCTATCAGCTCGCAGACCATGGCTGCGGTTACCCTTGACGCTGCATCACAGACAGGAGCGCCTGCGATGGTGTGCTCAACGACGAACCTGGGTGCACGAATGGCGAAACGTCATTTCTTCGGATGAATCCAGGTTCTGTTTACACCAACATGATGGTTGCATCCGTGTTTGGCGACATCGCCGTGAACGCACATTGGAAGCGTGTATTCGTCATCGCCATACTGGCGTGACACCCGGCGTGATGGTATGGGGTGCCATTGGTTACACGTCTCGGTCACCTCTTGTTCGCATTGACCCCACTTTGAACAGTGGACGTTACATTTCAGATGTGTTACGACCCGTGGCTCTATCCTTCATTCGATCCCTGCGAATCCCTACATTTCAGCAGGATAATGCACGATCGCATGTTGCAGGTCCCGTACGGGTCTTTCTGAATACAGAAAATGTTCGACTGCTGCCCTGGCCAGCACATTCTCCAGATGTCTCACCAACTGAAAACGTCTGGTCAATGGCGGCCGAGAAACTGGCTCGTCAGAATTCGCCAGTCACTACTCTTAATGAACTGTGGTATCGTGTTGAAGCTTCATGGGCAGCTGTACCTGTACACGCCATCCAAGCTGTGTTGGACTCAATGCCCAGGCGTATGAAGGCAGTTATTACGGCCAGAGGTGGTTGTTCTGGGTACTGATTTCCCAGGATCTATGCACCCAAATTGCGTAAAATGTAATCACATGTCAGTTCTAGTATAATAAAAATGGCTCTGAGCACTATGGGACTCAACTGCTGAGGTCATTAGTCCCCTAGAACTTAGAACTAGTTAAACCTAACTAACCTAAGGACATCACAAACATCCATGCCCGAGGCAGGATTCGAACCTGTGACCGTAGCGGTCTTGTCTAGTATAATATACTTGTCCAATGAATACCTGTTTATATCTGCATTTCTTCTTGGTGTAGCAATTGTAATGGCCAGTGGTGTATTTTCAGTTATATTAACCTGTCTCATTACACTTTCCAACGTGGAAAATAGTCTCTATGAAGCGTTGTTTCCTGGACACACGTCTACGCAAAACAGCCGTCATCGACATGGAACAAGCTAGACTATAACAGTGTTTCAGGAAACCAGGCTACCAGATGAGGGTTCAATTCGGGAGGAAAATTTAAACATTTTTCTCTAAGGGAAATGACTTTCCCAGTCCCACACTATGCTATGTTGCGTTTGCTGCTCGCAGTGGTGCATTACACACCGCTAAAAGCCTTATGACATTTCTGCTGTCAACTGTCAGCAGAATAGTGGCTCTGGCAGCTGTGTATGCACTATCGCTGATCTCCGCTGCAGACGTAAAATGATCAGTGTTACAAGTATCTTAGCGAAGTGGTGCAGGAAATGCATCTTGGGGATCGTCTTTAGCCCTATCGGACGTGATTCTGTTGCTTGGTCAGATTGCATAGTAATGTAGTGGGCAAGAGGACTGAGAACGGTTTACAGGGCTTGAATTTCGTACCAAGTAACGGCTATGCGTCACTAACACGAACTGTAAAGACAAGACGAGGGAGGAAGTTTTCCTGGATGCTCCCTCTCTACAAACACTGGATCAACTAGATCGTATTTCGGCTAAGAGGAAAGATCTCCGGCGTTTTTTCCACACTCGCTCCTTCCGCAGAGTCGACTGTGAGCCTGACCCTATAGTAGTAGTGACAAAAGCGTGTTTTGTGCCTCAAGACTAACTCCACTAAAACACCTCGCTGAGCCAAAATTAAACTTTGTAATATAAGAACCATGCAGCAGTAGAAATATTTGGTGATAGAATCCGAAAATAAGTTGGTAACTGGGACGGAAAAAAAATCTGGGAAGAGATCAAGTCATTTCCACCTGTTATGGCTAGCTCCACATTTGGTTATTCGAAAGCGAAATCTCAGAATTGGTTTCTCGGGAGTACGGAAGTTGAAAGGTGGCTACACTGAGTCACAGCGCCAGAGATTGCGCCAAAGATTATTATTCCGTCGCCTCCACTGGTGCAGTAGTAATTCAGAGGATGTCGAGGGTAGTAGTAGTTCAGAGGATGTCGAGTGCAGTTGTTGTTCTGTTGGGCGAGAGAGTAGATGCTGTTCGGTTGGTGTAATGTATAGAAGGAAGATGTTGCAATGATCACAGTGTATTTTTAGTCAATATACACTCCTGGAAATTGAAATAAGAACACCGTGAATTCATTGTCCCAGGAAGGGGAAACTTTATTGACACATTCCTGGGGTCAGATACATCACATGATCACACTGACAGAACCACAGGCACATAGACACAGGCAACAGAGCATGCACAATGTCGGCACTAGTACAGTGTATATCCACCTTTCGCAGCAATGCAGGCTGCTATTCTCCCATGGAGACGATCGTAGAGATGCTGGATGTAGTCCTGTGGAACGGCTTGCCATGCTATTTCCACCTGGCGCCTCAGTTGGACCAGCGTTCGTGCTGGACGTGCAGACCGCGTGAGACGACGCTTCATCCAGTCCCAAACATGCTCAATGGGGGACAGATCCGGAGATCTTGCTGGCCAGGGTAGTTGACTTACACCTTCTAGAGCACGTTGGGTAGCACGGGATACATGCGGACGTGCATTGTCCTGTTGCAACAGCAAGTTCCCTTGCCGGTCTAGGAATGGTAGAACGATGGGTTCGATGACGGTTTGGATGTACCGTGCACTATTCAGTGTCCCCTCGACGATCACCAGTGGTGTACGGCCAGTGTAGGAGATCACTCCCCACACCATGATGCCGGGTGTTGGCCCTGTGTGCCTCGGTCGTATGCAGTCCTGATTGTGGCGCTCATCTGCACGGCGCCAAACACGCATACGACCATCATTGGCACCAAGGCAGAAGCGACTCTCATCGCTGAAGACGACACGTCTCCATTCGTCCCTCCGTTCACGCCTGTCGCGACACCACTGGAGGCGGGCTACACGATGTTGGGGCGTGAGCGGAAGACGGCCTAACGGTGTGCGGGACCGTAGCCCAGCTTCATGGAGACGGTTGCGAATGGTCCTCGCCGATACCCCAGGAGCAACAGTGTCCCTAATTTGCTGGGAAGTGGCGGTGCGGTCCCCTACGGCACTGCGTAGGATCCTACGGTCTTGGCGTGCATCCGTGCGTCGCTGCGGTCCGGTCCCAGGTCGACGGGCACGTGCACCTTCCGCCGACCACTGGCGACAACATCGATGTACTGTGGAGACCTCACGCCCCACGTGTTGAGCAATTCGGCGGTACGTCCACCCGGCCTCCCGCATGCCCACTATACGCCCTCGCTCAAAGTCCGTCAACTGCACATACGGTTCACGTCCACGCTGTCGCGGCATGCTACCAGTGTTAAAGACTGCGATGGAGCTCCGTATGCCACGGCAAACTGGCTGACACTGACGGCGGCGGTGCACAAATGCTGCGCAACTAGCGCCATTCGACGGCCAACACCGCGGTTCCTGGTGTGTCCGCTGTGCCGTGCGTGTGATCATTGCTTGTACAGCCCTCTCGCAGTGTCCGGAGCAAGTATGGTGGGTCTGACACACCGGTGTCAATGTGTTCTTTTTTCCATTTCCAGGAGTGTATATTGAGGTAAAAAAAAGTATTACAGATTTCTTTAATGACAATACCTCTTGGTCACAGGTTCAGTCAACAAAGCATCTGGTTCGTGTTCATGTATTAGACTTGTAATTCTGGTTTCTATGTGCAATTATAGTATTTCTGGTTTTTCAATTAGTTCATTGTAAATGGTGTTTAAAATATCTCGTCGTATTGAGGAAGAACCGAGCCAGATACATGTACGTTGATCACACTACCACACACAGAACAGTTACACTTGTGCTTTGTTGTTTCGTAGCTTTTATAGTTGCAGGGGACTTAATTAATCAATTGTGTTAATGGAAATTTCTTGTCATTCTTTATTTTTATTTTATGCAATCAGATTGCGTGCTAATACTACTCAGGGCCAACCGGTTACGAGACTTCGTAACCGGACACAAAGCTTCTAAAATTCTTGCATTTATCCTTTCTTTTTAATTAAGCTCCCATGCAAAGTCTTAAAAATTCCTCCTTGGTTCTAAGTGTCAGGCAGCGTCAACTAGCACTAAAACCCTTGCAACGTTGCTTATAGGGATCTAAGCGAAGGAGAAAGCAGTCTTTCAGAGCACCGTCCATAACCGCATTAACACATATATTGGCAGAAGCTCTATGAAAGTATACAGGCGTATGTCAATGCTGGAAACATCTTTGGAGTTTACTCGGATATCTAAAAGGGCATTGGGCTCACAATTAGGAAGGTTGCCCCACTTAAGATCGATGGAAGAGTCGTCACGGATTATAGGAGACAATTGAAACGGAACACTAGTCCAGTCTCTACTCACATCCGGCCATCATCAGCCTAAAAGCAAGAAACGAAATTTCTCAGCTGTCAACTTGCCACGAGCTGGACACCGTGCCTACTAAGGAGCAGCTTCAGACAGCTGTTGCGCGACTAAATGCGGAAAATGCCTTGGTAAAGACGACATTCACACAGAAACCGTCAAACTGACGCCGCTCCTTGGACTGCCTTACAACCTTTTATCCAAGTATTGGGCTGATGGTACTGTAGGGCAAGTCATGCGCGATTTCAGCATCGTCTCTCTGTACAAAGGTAAAGAAGATGGCGGTGTCTGCAGTTGTTACCGCGAAATTTCACTGTTAAGTATCATCAGAAAAGAGCTTGCCCGTGTAGTGTTGGACGGACTGGAGAAGCTTACCGAGCGTGTTTACCCTGATTCTCTATGTGGGTTTCGAGCTCAGCGATCTACTGTTGACATGATCTTCACACTCCGGAAAATTCAGGAGTCGTGCCGCAATTAGAAGACCTCCCGTTATTCATTGCATTCATCGACTTAAATAAGGCATCTGAAACAGTCAGCGGAGAGGGACTGCATTCTCTGCTAATGAAGATAAGGTGTCTTCCAAAACTACTGAAGATGACCGGGGACTCTTCATGACGATATAGTAGATGCATTGATGTTTAGAGGAAGCGCATCAGGTCTGTTTGTTGGGCAGAGAGGAGCTGGTCAAGGCTGTTTACTGGCCACCACTTTCGTTGTCATATTCTTCGCGTTCCTTCTCAAATTTTCTTTCGACGGAACTAACCAGGGCATCCATCTACTTACCAGGGCTGACGGGAAACTATAGAACATTTCGCTGCTCAGTTCCAAACGCTATCGTGAGGACTTACTTGTAAACAAGCTTTTATTCGCTGATGATGCAGTATTCATAGTATACACTCAGGACGACGTTCGAAGGCTTACGGTCGCAATTTACTGGTGTGTGCAAGCTCTTCCTTATGTTTGTGAATGTAAGGAAGGCTTTGATTATGACGCAAAGATACACGGTCATGCTTCCATAAGACTGAATGGTCTGTAGTTGAATGTAGTCTACAAATTCTGCTACCTCGACTCGCTAGTGTCGCAAGATCTCTCTCTGGACGACGAAATACACGCGAGAATTGGCAAATCGGCTGAATACTTTCTGTAAGCTCCACGCAACAGTGAGGGACACCAAATACCATGTGGTGTCCAGCAATTATGTGTGCTGAGTACCCTCTTTGTACTGTGCTGAGTCATGGACATCAATCATATGCTAAACAAGAACGTAAGCTCAACACTTTTCATCTGCGATGCTTACCAGGTTTTGCAGGCAAAACATAGGGGCCATGTGACAAATGAGATTATCCTGAATACTGCGAAGCTAAAATGGGTCGCCGCCACTTTCGACATATGTCGCCTCTGTTGGCTAGGACACTTAAGTCGTATGAACCACTTCCAGTCTTCCGGGACGCTCGTTTCTTTACTTCCGCGTAGCGACTTGTCTCAGAGTCCGACTTCATCGACCATCATGGCGTTTTCTTACCGCCAAGCCACAATTAAACTAACTTTTTCTTTGGATCACGACCGACCGAAGGTGTATGAAGTAGAAAGTTTTATACGTGATGAAATGCATCTCCCTTCACAAGATGTTCTTGGAATTCATTTTTCGATCCTCAGTACTACTGTGTACACAGAGCTGGCGAATGACGAGCTATGCTCCGACCTTGTGCAGAAATCGGAGGCATGGCTGTTCTTGCTACGTCTCACTCGTCTGCGGTGGTGCTGCCTGCAGCGCCCCCTCTGAATCAGTCGGTACCGTTGTCGACTCCTCTCGACGATGCGATGGACGTTCCGCCTGCCACTACTGCACTCCTTCCTGAGGCAATACAAATGAACGAACACCGTCAGCAGGTGCAAGCTGTCCGTCCCGATCCCATAACTGTTGATCATGGAGCTGTACCTACCTCTGCCTTTCTGCCATCTGGCCATATGTCTGACGATAGCCGCCCGCCATCCGACACGGAACAGCATGTCAGGAAGCAATGATCGCCGAGAAAACGGAAAGAGACAACGTGGTAATCCTTCTGATGACTATCTCCATCGGATGTCTCCGCAGGATGACGACCTTGCTACTGACCTCTGTTGTCCTGACACCTGACGACGCGACATCCTTCCCCGCTTCTATCTCCAGTCAGCGTCCACCTTCGGACACAGACTTTTCCCCGCCTGCGTCTGACGCGGTTGCCTCCATTTCTGTGTCTGACACTACCTGTGGGGGCATCTCTCACAGCATTCCACTGAACCAGCCTGGTGAGACGTCTGACTCCTGAGCGGACGACGTCGATGCTGAGGATGGACATTCTGGAGGTGTTCAGAGCGATAGGGCCTAACAGGGAGTTCCCTGTGCTTCCCTCGTGTTTGAATCGCCCTTCCTCCTCGCGACGCAGCTTTCCAGTCGCATCGCATAGCCACGGTCAATGTCAACACCATTCGCGTACGCCATAAACTGGCTTTACCCCATGAAATGCTGTATGCCGCGGACGTTGACGTTGCTGTCCCTCAGGAGGTACACGTTGCAACCTTCTGTGCTCTCCATGGTATTACAGAACATGTCTCTCATGCTTCGGCTACTGGTAGTGAGGTAGCGATCCTCTTACGTAACGGCATCTTCGCTGATGCATTTGCCGATCTCCCTGATGCCAGAGTTATGGCACTCACGTTTAGCGGCGTCAGGATCGTCAATGTCCACGCGCCATCTGGTTCGGATCACCGCCGTGAATTCCACCTTCGTCTCAGAGACAGTTACACCTCTCTTCCTGGGTTGGCAGGATGCATTGATCATGGGAGGCGATTTCAACTGCACCCAGGCATCCAAAGACCAACTACCATGCCACTCTCCGTGCGCGGCGTAAGCGACAATACTCCAGCACCTCCGCCTTGTGGATTCTTGGGAGCATGTTCATGGCGATCGTCCGGGGTTTACGCATTTCACTAGCCAGTCTTCCAGTGGATTGGATCGTATTACATCTCCCGCGATATTGTCAGTTAGGTGCAGGCTGCTGAAGTCTAGCCCGTTGCGTTCTCTCTCCATGACACATATATCTGCGCCAACAATCTCTGCTGCCAAAGGGTGTGGCGCGACCGCTGACAATGGAAACAGAAAACGATCCACGTTTCTTCACCCGACTGTCGGCAGCTCATCGAGACCACGTGGACAGCTTTTCGTAGACGCCGTGATGCCTATTAGTCTGCGCTGTCATAGTGGGTGCTCTGTGCGAAGCCTGCCCTCCGCAAGGCCTTGTTTGATTACCGAAGGGAGGTTGTGGCGTGGCGGCGATGGAATCAGGAATCCTGTTTCACCATTCTCCGTGAATGTACTACGTTGCCGTGTTCGGCAGAGCTCCGGCCGATCGTGAATCGTGCCAAGGCACAGCTCAAATCCCTCTCTCGCCACCACCTTGAGGGAGCTATGGTCAGCGTGCACACACGATAGGTTAGCGCAAGAGCGTTCATCTATGTATCATGTCATAGCGTAACGACGTCACCGTCGGAGGATTTTTATTAATGTTCTTACAACCGATGATGGGCAGCATTTTGATAGCAAGCGGGATATCGGGTCTGCTCTCCATGCACATTATGTTCTGCTGCATTCTGAACAACGTCACCACCCTACCAACATTACGGCGGTCTCCCGACTCTCCTTTGACTCGGTCCCCGTGGATGAGACCATGGATCTGCTTGCTAACGTCACACAGGACGAAGTCCATGATGCTGTCCAGGGTTGTTCTACGAGCAGGTCGCCTGGTCGTGACAGCCTCCCACTGCAGTTGCATCGGACATTTCGTCCCCTTCTGACGTCAGTGTGGACGGAAAGTTGTCGGGACCTTATATCACCTTTCGTGCCGATTCCAAGCGGTTTCCTGGTTGGTTTCTTGGGGGTACCTCATAGATATGCGATTACCGCCCCTTGACGTTACTCAAAAGCGACACGAAGATCTTTACCCGGCTGTTGGCTGCACGACTTAAACGGGCAGTTCCGTACGTGGTTTCCCCTGATCAAACTTCTTTGCGAGGTACAAATGACATCCGCACTGCCCTCTGTCGCTGTCGAGACATTATCGCTCTTGCTCACGCTCGTCATGTGCCTGGTATTTTGGCACCTCTTGACTTCAGCCAGGTGTGCGATCGAGTCGATCACAACGACCTGGAAGAGGGGCTCCGCAATATGGGCTACGCTGATGCTACCGTCGACGTCGTAAGGCGTCTCCTTCGTGGAGCTACGTCTCGTGCACTCTACAACGGCCGTCTCACTCCTCCCATGTCGATCCGTCGATCAGGCGACAAGGCTGCCCGCGCTCTGCGCTATTGTATGCTTTCGCCATAGAACCTTTGCCCTGCAACCTCCGTGAATGCCTCTCTTGGTGGCCATGTATTCAGCTGCACTGCTTATGCAGAAGGTCTCGTCCTCGTTCCCCCTAGCGGTGCTGAGTTCAGAGTCACTGGCATCGGTTACCACCTACGGTGAAGCCTCTTATAGCTGCTTTAACGCCCGCAAATCGAGCGCCATGGCTGTAGATGTAGGGCTTCCTGGGGACACCGCTGTTACTTTGCGTGTTGCTGATACTATCCAATGCTTAGCACTCGATATCGCAAGTGATCTGCGGTGGATAATTGCCCTCAACTGCCGGCGCCTACTTTCCCAACAACGAGCTGGCCTCTTAGATCACTGTTTACGAACGCTCGATCTTCTGCAATGGACGCAATATGTGAATTTATATTTGGTTTCACGTATCCCCCTCGTGGCACAGACACTTCCTATTCCGCCATCCATGGCCCGCCACATGCTAGCGGCATTGTGTTCATTTGTTTGCCACGGCTTGCTGTTCAAGGTAAGGTACGAGACCCTCTCCCTCCCGCGGTGCAGGGGCTGTTTAGGTCTGCATCATATGTGCCTGACAGAGCGGTAGCCCTTTTCATTGGCTCTCACATGGCGTTGTGGCGCCGTTGCCCTAGGTGTCTTACCAGCCTATTACTGGAGGCCCTTGCACCACACTCTCCCTCAGCACCTATCCAGTTTTCGGAAGTTCCGCCGCCCTTCTTTTACTTCCTCCACTTTTCCCTTGAACTGAGCTACGTCCGTACTGTAATCTTGCCAGTGCACTTGACACCCACGAAGGGGATCTATGGTTTTCTTCAACAGTACAGGTCACCGAATGTGGTTGAGGGGAGCATCCGTATGTCGACTGGCGTGCCGTTTGGCGATCGGTGTGCATTCCTTATCCTGACACTGACGTCCAGACTGTATGGTATCTCTCTGTCAATGGGAAGCCAGTGTGCCGCTCACGCCTTGACAGGATTCACCTCGCAGATACCCTGTTGTGTGTCGCCTGTGATATTTTGGACACAGACTGGCACCGCCTGGAGCGCAGATCGGCCCGTGGTGTCTGGTTCTTGTGCGACAGATGTTGTCCCTAGTTACCCGTACGATTCCTTATCAGACACCTGCTCAACTGCTCCTCTTTCCGGACGCGGGATACTTCCTTGTAAGCAGAGACGAACTCTGTGAAGTGGATTTGTGAACGTGCAACTCACTACTTGTTTTCTGATGGCGAGAAAAGTATCCTTGACTTTTGGTATTTCCTTAATGAACGCCATTGTGCAGTTGTCCGCAGTCCAAAATAAAGACAATTTTTCTCCAATTTTCTTTGCAGTGTCTTCCTTAACCCACCCCAGAGCTGGGTTGTTTCTGTCATGAAGAGTTGTTCCCCGCCCCTTCTACACTTAAGACCGATACAGTCTCTGATCATCGGAATATTCTTTTCGGAAAAACTGTATGTTGGTAGTCTCAATGAGTCTGACGTCTTGCTGCGCCCTCCTCCTCGGGACGCCGGTTTCCTGCTATTCTCGGTGGTATTAGTGTTTAACGGAAAATAAATAAATAAATAAACGATCGTTCATTGTACCCCTAGTCCATATTCCCTACGCTTTCCTTGGTTCTTGGAGGATGGGAAAGGGACATGGTGGCCAGGCTTCGGGTTGAGGCTCCTGCCCATTTTGGCCCCACCCCCCACAGTTAGGCGCCGAGAAAATTCCTAAAAGGAAGTGTGGTATGGTGTACTCATCTAAATACCTTGGATTCAATCCGTGGTCGCATTTAGTTCTAAATTTTTTTTTCATTTACCACTTCTTTTTCCTCTGGTAGTCTTTTGATAATGTGAAACACGTCTGTAGCAATACGCTCAATTTACAGACAGATTTTTAATTGCTGTTTGTTGATATTCACAGGGCAAATTATTGGTTATAGAAAATGAAGAGTAAGGAATATAAATCTATATTTTACTAGCGCGTACAATGTGGATGAACAATTATTTGTTATCAATTACCACTACTGTGTCAATGTGGAAAGCATAGATATTTGGTTTTCGAAAATCAGTTGCAACAAAATTGTTTTTCCGATTCTTCATATTTTTGCTTTCACAAATGTCAGTAGAGAAACACGTCTTCTGCATTTCCCTAGTACGACAGAAAATTATTAGGTTCACACTGACTGAATGAAAATATATTCTACGGGGCGAAACAAAGATAATCAAAGCTAACTTGAACGTTGAAAATCCCAGCACGAAAAACTGAACCGACTTCAGAACATAGGAAATAAAACAGACGAAACTTTATCTGGTCGATTGCCATTATTTACAAAATACCAATGAAAATGTAATAAACGGTAAATATTTCACTATTTTTGGCGTTTGTCTGACTAGCACACTGCTTCTCACAACAGTGTTCAGTTATTCTCCTTAGCTACGTACCAACTAAGTACTGCTTTGGTATTACCTGTCAGATCGATGTCTTCTTATAATATAGCCGACAGGCAACCGTCGTTCATTTACCGGCGCTAGGTAGTCGTACATCCTGCATGCACTCTGCAGGAGAATAAAAAAAGGGCAGGGTGGCCGCCAGGGCATTGACCCCTTCTCTCTCTCTGTCTCTCTCAATCTCTCTCTGTCTCTCTCAATCTCTCTCTGTCTCTCTCAATCTCTCTCTCTCTCTCTCTCTCTCTCTCTCTCGCTCTCTCTCTCTCTCTCTCTGTGTGTGTGTGTGTGTGTGTGTGTCCAGAGCCAGTCGACGTGGGGATGCTTCCGCTCAACTACAATCGGTGACTTGTGCTGCTGAAGGAAACCATAGGTTCCCTTGTGGATGTCAAGTGCGCTGGCAGTATCACAGTACAGACGTAGCTCAGTATACCCCTATATAGGTGTATAGAAATGCAGCTGTTAATAATAAACTCAACTTTATGCCTTCACAGATCCAGATTTGGTGACCAAAATTGGAAATATTTCTTATTCTATTGTACATCGTTTCTGCATTAACGCATTAAAATATGCACCAAGATTGGCTACCATACGGTAATTACAGCCCACACTGTACCCACGTCAGTAACTGCACTTTAATTATAACCATCCGGTATACAGGTTCTGTATTGTTCAACAGGCTCATAAGTCTACGATTTCTCGGAAATGCTTCAGGAGGTCATCGCGCCAGAGCAAGATTTTTTTGGGTGTAAAACAGCTTCAAACGTCTGATTACTTTACAGGTGAGTTACTGAATTAAAGATTTGACGTTGAACGTGTAAACGAGGAAAAGTTTATAAAAGGATTGAAACTATGTTAAAAGTCGGTTGCGAGTTGCTAAGAGCTCTCATTATAAACCAATAGACGAATGTAGTCTGGGCAATGTGCGCGCCATTTTAAGCAAAAGCGGGTTTTTCATTCATGTAAATGTGCATGACGTCATATCTACGTATTGTACAATGATACAATTTTACAAGTACATTCAGTGGTATACGTGAATACTGCCTGCAAACTGTGTTCCGAATCGAGTGGGTAGTAAAGAAGAAATACACTACTGGCCATTAAAATTGCTACAACAAGAAGAAATGCAGATGATAAACGGGTATTCATTGGACAGTTATATTATACTAGAACTGACATGTGATTACATTTTCACGCAATTTGGGTGCATAGATCCTGAGAAATCAGTACCCAGAACAACCACCTCTGCCCGTGATAACGGCCTTGATACGCCTGGGCATTGAGTCAAACAGAGCTTGGATGGCGTCTACAGCTACAGCTGCCCATGCAGCTTCAACACGATACCACAGTTCATCAAGAGTAGTGATTGGCGTATTGTGACCAGCCAGTTGCTCGGCCACCATTGACCAGACGTTCTCAATTGGTGAGAGATCTGGAGAATGTGCTGGCCAGGGCAGCAGCCGAACATTTTCTGTATCCAGAAAGCCCCGTACAGGACCTGCAACATGTGGTCGTGCATTATCCTGCTGAAATGTAGGGTTTCGCAGGGATCGAATGAAGGATAGAGCCACGGGTCGTAACACATCTGAAATGTAAGGTCCACTGTTCAAAGTGCCGTCAATACGAATAAGAGGTGACCGAGACGTGTAACCAATGGCACCCCATACCATCACGACGGGTGACACGCGAGTATGGCGATGACGAATACACGCTTCCAATGTGCGTTGACCGCGATGTCGCCAAACACGGATGCGACCATCATGATGGTATAAACAGAACCTGGATTCATCCGAAAAAATGACGTTTTGCCTTACGTGCACTCAGGTTCGTCGTTGAGTACACCATCGCAGGCGCTCCTGTCTGTGATGCAGCGTCAAGGGTAACCACAGCCATGGTCTCCGAGCTGATAGACCATGCTTTTGCAAACGTCGTCGAACTGTTCGTGCTGTAACAGTTGCTGTCATAAGCCGTTTTAGTTGTTACATTTGGTGTCAGAGAAAAAACCCTTGGCTCAATATGAGGTGTGAATGACAGTCACTGAAGGTCCACAGTTAGTATCATTTAATGTGTGAAAGGATAGGGGTTTGCAAAGTAGTCGTAATATTTTTTTTATTTGGAAGTGTATTTTCTCTCATGATTTTAAGAGTTTGTCGAAAATATTTAAACATCTTTTCATTCAGTGTAGTAAGATTGTGTAACTAACAGTTTGTAAAATGATGACACGAAATCGTACAAAGTCAGAGTTAGCACCACAAGCGGTTTCTACTGAGGAAGCTATTCAGAGCTTAGTTAATCAGATAGCACAGCTTAAAAACGATAACAATGCATTATTTAAACAGTTGAGTGAGGTTAGGCAAACCGGTTTAATCCCTCCCACCCTAGATTCCTCAGCAGCAGCCTTAGTAACTCCTTTTTCAGGTAAACCTGGCGAGGACATAACAGCCTTTGTTGATGATTTAGTAGCAGCTGAAAAGTTAGGATCATGGTCAGATGAACAGCTCTTACAAATGACAAAGTTAAGATTGACAGGAGAGGCTAAAGCACACGTCTTATACCATGAAGAATTACGGAATGCTCCAACATTTGAGGAATTGAAGAAAGGATTACTTAAACGTTTTCAAAAACAGAACAGCTGTATATTTTATAGGGAAAAATTGCACACTGTCACTCAGAGGCAAAACGAGTCGTTAGAAAGCTTTGTAGATAGGATTAGGAAAGTTAATATTAACACCTATCAGTTGACAACTAGTGATGAAGCAAATAAAGTTATTTTACAAGAGGCAGAAGATAGAGCTCTGGATACATTTTTACGTGGGTTACCACCTGAAACGTCCCGTCGTGTCAGGGCAGAGTTTCCTAAAAATTTAGCAGAAGCTGTATCTGTGGGGACAGCTTTTGAAGAAATTGACATTGCCACCAGATACAAGGAGAAGCGAAATATATTTTCAGCAGGAGTACGATGTTTTAGATGCGATCGACAGGGACATATAGCAGAAAACTGCAGACAACCTCAATGCACTAATTGTCAAAGAATAGGTCACACATTCAAGGAATGCAGGTCTAAGAAAGTTTTTGGAAATAGAAATCGGTTAAACTCAAACGGGAATGTCGGAGCCGCCGCCAGGCGTTCCCAATAAAATTTCATGCCATTAAGGCGAATGTGAAGGCGGAATGCTGGTTATCTGCTACCATACAGGATAAAGAGGCAAGGATACTGGTGGATACAGGCGCAAACGTATCGATAGTGAGTAATGAATGTATTGGAGAAAAGAAATATGACCCTCCAAGGTATAGATTGAGTGGGGTAGGAGGAGGTACAGTGAAGTCATTAGGATGTACATCATTGATTTTCTATATTCACGGTGTACAATTTCAAGAAGATGTAGAAGTGGTAACAAAGGTAACTGACGGGTACGACGCGATCCTAGGGTTGGATTTCCTGAATAAACATCACGCTAAAATCGACCTCAGACAGCAAACTGTAGAACTTAGCGGAATAGTGTTTCAGCTAGGTGACACCGCTGCAAAGGGCCCTCTGCCGCAAGATTTCCCTAAGCGGAAGGCGAAATCAACTATACTGCGTGCAACGTCCTTGAAAGTTGATTCGCGGGATCAGATACCATCTGGCTCAGGAAAACTTCTCTGGATGACCGTTGACCACGAAGTACCTACAGATACAGTGTGTCTAATAGAGCCTTTAGAGGAAAATGAGGAATTAGATGTATCACATTGTTTTGTACGTAGGAGTGTTGTACGGGTTCAAGACGTTGACGGAGAAAGAAAAGTACCGGTACATATTGACAATTTCGGAGTGGAGGACAAAGAGTTGCATAAGGGAATATTAGTGGCTACAGTCAGTACTTTTGAAGAAGAAGATTTCATTTGGTCAGATATTACTGATGGTCAGAAACCAGACGCCTATAAAACCGCATTGCGCCAGAAGATTGAGCATTTGAAAGGAAAGGATAGAGACACGATAGAAGCAGTTTTAGTTGAGTTCCAAGATTTATTTAATGCAGAAGGTCCATTGCCAGCAACAGACATCACACGGCATAGGATCCCAACAGGAAATAGCCCCCCAGTTTATAGGAAGCCTTATAGAGTTGCGCATCACTTAAAGCCAGTACTGGATGAATTTTTGGAACAGCATTTAAAAGATGGAATTATAGAATATACTGATTCGCCTTATAATTAAAATATTGTAATTATTCCAAAGAAGTCTCCCGACGGTATGAAACGATATAGATTTTGTTGTGACTACAGGCACCTTAACAAACAAACTATCTCAGATGTTTATCCTCTTCCCAACATTACAGATATCATTGACAGTTTAGGTAACAGTAAATACTTTTCAACAATCGATCTACGTAGCGGATATCATCAATTGGAAGTTGCACCTGAAGATAAGCATAAAACAGCATTTTCTACCCCTGGAGGCCATTGGCAATTTAAAAGAATGCCTTTCGGTTTGAAAAATGCACCAGCAACTTTTCAAAGACTACTCGATGGAGTATTGCGAGGACTCAAAACTCAGCAATGTTGTGTATATCTAGACGATATTATTATATTCTCCAAAGACATTAATGAACATGCTGTGCGTCTGCGTAATGTCTTTCAGAGACTTAGGAAAGCTAAATTAACATTAAATATGGAAAAATGTACTTTTGCATTGACAGAGGTTACATACCTAGGGCATGTCATTAGTGAAAAAGGAATTAAAACAGATCCTCGATTAATTTCGGCAGTTCAGGACTTCCCAACACCACAACGCGTTATGGAAGTACAAAGTTTCATTGGTCTCGCATCGTATTACCGAAAATATGTTCAAAATTTTGCTGAAATTATTGAAAAAGGGTGCAAAATTTCATTGGTCTGAAGATTGTGAATCTGCATTTCAAACCCTTAAAGATAAGTTAACACACAGTCCTGTATTAGCCTACCCAGATTATAACAAAGAATTTATTTTATCCTGTGACGCAAGTGGTCATTCAGTAGGAGTTGTTTTGAGTCAGAATATTAATGGCGTGGAACACCCCATAGCCTACGCTTCGAGACAACTAACAACGGCAGAAAGAAATTATTCCACAACGGAGAAAGAATTGTTAAGTGTTATTTATGGTATCAAATACTTTAAATGCTACTTGTATGGTAGAAAATTCAAGGTTATTACAGACCACGCAGCTTTAAAATGGTTGCTTGGATTAAAGGATCCATCTAGTCGTCTTACCCGTTGGGCCCTATGTCTTTCCGAAATGGATTTCGAAGTTATCCATAAACCAGGCAAAAAACAAACGAATGCAGATTGCCTAAGTCGGAAAATAGCACTTTTGGAAGCAACAGGCAGAGATACTGAGGACTGGAGAAAGGCACAAGATGAGGATACAGAATGTAAAAAATACGCAACTCAAAAACAATTTTGCTTTGAAGATGGTGTATTATGCCGTAAAACAAAACTTGGACCGCGAATTGTTGTTCCCCAACACCTCAGACAAGAAATAATGGCAGAGGCCCACGATCATATCCTTGCAGGACACGGTGGACAGCGGACAACCGAAAGACGAGTAGCAGAGCGATTTTGGTGGCAAACCAGAAAGCAGGATGTTGCGCAGTACGTTCGTAATTGCATTGCGTGCGCACAACGAGCTGAACTTTCTCGTTCAAAAATACCCTTACAGAGGCTCCCCGAGGCTTCATGTCCATTTCAAATCTGCAGAGTGGATCTCTACGGGCCATTTCATAAAACACCTGCTGGTAATAAGTATGTTCTTACAATTATCGATCACTTTTCACGCTATCTAGCTATGGTGAGTCTCCCAGATCAGCAAGCAAATACAGTTGCCCAAGCTTTAGTTAACAACTGGATACTTAAATTTGGAGTACCTGAAGCTATTATCACAGATCAGGGATCTAATTTTATGTCTGAATTAATGAAACAGCTATGCCGCTTATTAAAAATACGCAAATTACGCACAACTCCATTACAAAAAAAATGGTTCAAATGGCTCTGAGCACTATGGGACTCAACTGCTGTGGTCATTAGTCCCCTAGAACTTAGAACTACTTAAACCTAACTAACCTAAGGACATCACACACATCCATGCCCGAGGCAGGATTCGAACCTGCGACCGTAGCAGTCGCACTGTTCCGGACTGCGCGCCTAGAACCGCGAGACCACCGCGGCCGGCAACTCCATTACACCCTCAGTGCAACGGGCGCACAGAAAGAGTTCATCGGACAATTGGCAAGATGCTTAGTTATTATATTAACGAACAATATTCTAATTGGGATACGTATTTACCAATAATCGTGTCGGTATACAACGCCAAAACGCATGAAGCAACTGGCATGTCAGCTTATGAAGTGGTCTATGGGAGAAAAATGCCGTCCCCTTTTGATGTAATCAGGCAGAAAAACGGAAAAGTCGGAGAAACAGTAAGAGATTTCAGTCGAATGATGAAGGATGTATGGAAAAAGGTTCAAAAATCTAATACAAAGGCTTTGGAACGACAGGAAAGATTAGGTAATACGCAAGCTAAATATCCAAATTACAAAATCGGTCAGTGGGTTTTGCTTTCAGCTCCTTACGTAGCGAAAGGAAAAACGAAGAAATTTGTAACAAACTACAGAGGTCCTTATCAAATTATTGAGATCACGTCACCAGTCAACGTTAAATTGCAACTGCCCACCCGAACTACCATTGTCCATGCAAGTCGTTTAAAACCTTTTAAGGGCGCTCCAGATGTAATTCCTTCAACAATAGTGTCTGCTTTTCTGAAGGGTGGAGGAAGTTCCCGTAAAGGAAAAACTGTGGCCACGCCAGCACAACATACAGACATGGCACCATACAATCTTCGTTCAAGGGTGCGAATGTCCTAGTTTAATCTTAGTAGACTGTGGACAGTATACAAATGTAAATAATTAATAAATTATAATGGTTTATTTTTTAAGAAAGAAAAGTTGAACGTAGAAACATGTAGATCTTGTAGTTAACAATGTATTTCCTCTTTTCCTTATTTTTGTTTTTACTAGGTTCGTAGGTCTATAACCATGTTTGCTTTTTTCAGAAAACGCCATGCAAACATTTCCTACACAAAACCTATCCTACCTCAATGTCTCCCTTGACAGTTCCCTTCTGAAGTCATAAACTCACAGCAAGGCAAAATTGATGCCAATGTTATGATGCAACATGTCTTAAAATTAAAAGGTAAACACAAAACTAAAATTATAATGCTAGGAACGGGTATATCTGGAACCTTTGTGTTGGTGTTTCTGCTTTGTACAGTTTTCTTTTATTTAAGACGAAAAAATAAGCCAAATAATAATATACCACTTCATCCAATCCCTGTTCACTGGATACCACACTCTTAAGTGGTGTACTTCAGTAGTTACTTTTGAGCATTAGTGTATTAATTTTGTTTATTGTACTTCATTCTTTATTAAACAGTCTCTTGTTAACATAAACAATACTGTAGAATAGATATTCTTGCATTAGTATAGGGTCGATTAAACAGCTGTTGCTCTGTAATTTTCTAAGTGCAAAATCTATTTTTTGTTTATTCATTGTCATCAAGATTTGTCACACTTATTACAACCATTTATGTAAGAACTATGTGATTCCTGACCGTACAGTGCTTTTGTAAAGTGATAAAGTATTTTCCACATACATCCAATCCAAAGCCCACAACCGCCTCCGACTCCTCAATCTCCTCTCTGGCCAGACATGGGGGTTACACCTCTCTACCATCCTCCACACCTACAAATCCTTAATCCATCCCATCTTCTGTTATGCCAGTCCTGCGTGGATATCTGCCCCCCCCCCCCCAAATTCTATAAGTCCCTCCAGATCCTTGAGCGTCATGCACTCCGCCTCGCCTTCCGTATACGCCTCCTGTCCCCCATGCGGATCCTCTATGATCTCATTCCTTTCCCCCATCTGCTCCTATTCCTCGAACATATCCGCATCTTCTACACCTCCCGCCTCCTTGATCCCCCTCACCCCCTGGTTGCTCCTCTCCTCTCCCATCAACGCCCCCTGCCACGTCTTCACTGTTGTGTCCCCCCTACCCTCCATCTCTACACCCTTCACCTCCTTTCCCAAGGTGGCTTCCATCAACTCCCCCTCCTGGATGATGCCCTCTCTCCCTCCATTTATCCCTCCTATCAACTCTGATCCTCACTCCCCCTCCTTTCCTCTGTCCTTTTCCCAGGCTCCCTCTCCCCCCTTCCATCCTCTTTTTTCCCCACCTCCCCTCTCTCTGCCCCCTTCTCTCCCCCAAGTCCTTTTGCATTTCCCTCCTCTGCCTCTTCTCATTCCCTCTCGCGTCTGCCCTGCCCCTCTCCCCTTTATGAGTCCTCTCCCTCCTTGGTCCCCCTCCCTTTTCGTTTTTTCCTCCCTCCCTCCTTGTTCTTCCCCCTCCTCCAGGTCCCCCCCCCCCATCTGCCTTTGGCTCGCGAGTGTCATCTTTGTGCCACGATTTTCGTGCAGTGTTTTACAGTGAGTGTTTTACAGTGAGTGTTCCGTGTTGTATTTTTTGGGAAGTGTTGCGAACGGCCATCATACTGTCGCTGGGTGTGCTTTTTATCTCTTGCGAACAGAAACCAGACTGTCGCCATGTTTTTTAATTGCGTTTGTACTCTGTTACTGTCTGATTCCTGTGTCTTTTATTAACATTGCCAACCCCTTTTGCTTTCTGTTTTAACTTTCCACATTTTTCCGCCATTTTACACTTTAAGTCGCCGTTTTATCGCCTGTTTTTCTTGTTTCTTTTCTTCTTCCGTTTAAAAAAAACGTCTGTAGGCTGTAGAGCAGCGTACTAAGCTGCTGCCAGCCCGCCCCCTTCGGGGGGAATTGGAAATCAATCAAGAAAAAAAATTGAAATGACTTGTAAAGTTCGTTGGAAGTCACTTAGTCCTCTCATTCTCGAATACTGGATGGATAAAGTCCGGGTACAGCATTTGAGTGCTGTCAGTACGTCAGTTATGTTGCGCTAAGACAAACACACAGTTCCCAACTGTAATGTGCTTGTCTTATTGTGTTAAACTTTTAACAGAAGATAATACTTCGTCATGAGTTGATTACGCCAGCAACTAAAATTATTAAATTCTTTCGATAACTACGTGAAATATTGGAAATCAAATGTTTTGTTACTCCTGGGAGCCATTAGCTAGACAACTTACAACTGGTGTAGTCGCAAGTGTGGCCTTGCGGTTAAAGGCGCTGCAGTCTGGAACCGCCAGACCGCTACGGTCGCAGGTTCGAATCCTGCCTCGGGCATGGATGTTTGTGATGTCCTTAGGTTAGTTAGGTTTAACTAGTTCTAAGTTCGAGGGGACTAATGACCTCAGCAGTTGAGTCCCATAGTGCTCAGAGCCATTTGAACCATTTGAACTGATATCCTTTCACTTTGTATTTTAATTCCACTCCTGAACCTTTCTTTTATTTCCATTATTGCTTCCTCGATGTACAGATTGTAGAGTAGGGGCGAAAGGCTACAGCCTTGTCTTACACCCTTCTTAATACGAGCACTTCGTTCTTGATCGTCCACTCTTATTATTCCCTCTTGGTTGTTGTACATATTGTGTATGACCCGTCTCTCCCTATAGCTTACCCCTACTTTTTTCAGAATCTCGAACAGCTTGCACCATTTTATATTGTCGAACGCTTTTTCCAGGTCGACAAATCCTATGAAAGTGTCTTGATTTTTCTTTAGCCTTGCTTCCATTATTAGCCGTAACGTCAGAATTGCCTCTCTCGTCCCTTTACTTTTCCAAAAGCCGAACTGATCGTCACCTAGCGCATTCTCAATTTTTTTTCCATTCTTCTGTATATTATTCTCGTAAGCAGCTTCGATGCGTGAGCTGTTAAGCTGATTGTGCGATACTTCTCGCACTTGTCAGCTCTTGCCGTCTTCGGAATTGTGTGGATGATGCTTTTCCGAAAGTCAGATGGTATATCGCCAGACTCATATATTCTACACACCAACGTGAATAGTCGTTTTGTTGCCACTTCCCCCAATGATTTTAGAAATTATGATGGAATGTTATCTATCCCTACTGCCTTATTTCACCATTTGACCGCAAGTCCTTCAAAGCTCTTTTAAATTCCGATTCTAATACTGGATCCCCTATCTCTTCTAAATCGACTCCTGTTCCTTCTTCTACCACATCAGACAAATCTTCACCCTCATAGAGGCTTTCAATGTATTCTTTCCACCTATCTGCTCTCTCCTCTGCATTTAACAGTGGAATTCCCGTTGCACTCTTAATGTTACCACCGTTGCTTTTAATGTCACCAAAGGTTGTTTTGACTTTCCTGTATGCTGAGTCTGTCCTTCTGGCAATCATATCTTTTTCGATGTCTTCACATTTTTCCTGCAGCCATTTCGTCTTAGCTTCCCTGCACTTCCTACTTATTTCATTCCTCAGCGACTTGTATTTCTGTATTCCTGATTTTCCCAGAACATGTTTGTACTTCCTCCTTTCATCAATCAACTGAAGTATTTCTTCTGTTACCCATGGATTCTTCGCAGCTACCTTCTTTGTACCTATGTTTTCTTTCCCAACTTTTGTGATGGCCCTTTTTAGAGATGTCCATTACTCTTCAACTATACTGTCTACTGCGCTATTCCTTATTGCTGTATCTATAGCGTTGAGAACTTCAAACGTATCTCGTCATTCCTTAGTACTTCCGTATCCCACTTCTTTGCGTATTGATTCTTCCTGACTAATGTCTTGAACTTCAGCCTACTCATCATCACTACTATATTGTGATCTGAGTCTATATCTGCTCCTGGGTACGCCTTACAATCTAGTATCTGATTTCGGAATCTCTGTCTGACCATGATGTAATCTAATTGAAATCTTCCCGTACCTCCCGGCCTTTTCCAAGTATACCTCCTCCTCTTGTGATTCTTGAACAGGGTATTCGCTATTACTAGCTGAAACTTGTTACAGAACTCAATTAGTCTTTCTCCTCTTTCATTCCTTGTCCCAAGCCCATATTCTCCTGTAACCTTTTCTTCTACTCCTTCCCCTACAACTGCATTATGAATCAAAGACGCTACTCCTAGACCACGGGTTTCCTTAGTATTATACAGGGCGTTGAAAAATTCAGTGTCCAGACTAACAGGGATGATGACAGAGACAAAAAGAAACATATTTCGTAAAGCAACGACTTGTCGGAATGCATATTGTTGCAGCATGAGTATGCACGAGGTTTTTGTGTGTCATTGAGTATAAAACGGTGTCAAATGTTTTTCATTGCTTTTTTGTTCTGATCACCATTCCATTGCAATAAGTGTTGAAAATGAGCAACATTAAACTCAGCGCAGGGCGGTATTGATGTAGCGGGGAGTCGCATGTTCGCTGGAAAATATGCAGTGCGTTCTGTATTTGTGTGGCTGCAGCAATAATCGTTGCAACCACTACCGCCTCCGAGTCAACAGCACAGAACGCTCCAGTCTCTACGAAAGTCGGGAATGGACTGGCACCGTAGCAGGTAAGGCCCATTGCTCGATTAGTTCGGTGCAGGCGTTGACACTTCCTGACCGTCTGCTTGTTTGTATACAGGGCGTTACGGAAAGGTACGGCCAAACTTTCAGGAAACATTCCTCACACACAAAGAAAGAAAATATGTTATGTGGACATGTGTCCGGAAATGCTTACTTTCCATGTTAGAGCTCATTTTATTACTTCTCTTCAAATCACATTAATCATGGAATGGAAACACACAGCAACAGAACGTACCAGCGTGACTTCAAACACTTTGATACAGGAAATGTTCATAATGTCCTCCGTTAGCGAGGATACATGCATCCACCCTCCGTCGCATGGAATCCCTGATGTGCTGATGCAGCCCTGGAGAATGGCGTATTGTATCACAGCCGTCCACAATACGAGCATGAAGAGTCTCTACATTTGGTACCGGGTTAAGTAGGTAAGAGCTTTCAAATACCCCCATAAATGAAAGTCAAGAGGGTTGAGGTCAGGAGAACGTGGAGGCCGTGGAATTGGTCCGCCTCTACCAATCCATCGGTCACCGAATCTGTTGTTGAGAAGCGTACGAACACTTCGACTGAAATATGCAGGAGCTCCATCGTGCATGAACCACATGTTGTGTCGTACTTGTAAAGGCACATGTTCTAGCAGCACAGGTGGAGTATCCCGTATAAAATCATGATAACGTGCTCCATTGAGCGTAGGTGGAAGAACATGGGGCCCAATCAAGACATCACCAACAATGCCTGCCCAAACGTTCACAGTAAATCTGTGTTGATGACGTGATTGCACAATTGCGTGCGGATTCTCGCCAGCCCACACATGTTGATTGTGAAAATTTACAATTTGATCACATTGGAATGAAGGCTCATCCGTAAAGAGAACATTTGCACTGAAATGAGGATTGACACATTGTTGGATGAACCATTCGCAGAAGTGTACCCGTGGAGGCCAATCAGCTACTGATAGTGCCTGCACACGCTGTACATGGTACGGAAACAACTGGTTCGCCCGTAGCACTCTCCATACAGTGACGTGGTCAACGTTATCTTGTACAGCAGCAACTTCTCTGATGCTGACATTAGGGTTATCGTCAACTGCACGAAGAATTGCCTCGTCCATTGCAGGTGTCCCCGTCGTTCTAGGTCTTCCCCAGTCGCGAGTCATAGGCTGGAATGTTCCGTGCTCCCTAAGACGCCGATCAATTGCTTCGAACATCTTCCTGTCGGGACACCTTCGTTCTGGAAATCTGTCTCGATACAAACGTACCGCGCCACGGCTATTGCCCCGTGCTAATCCATACATCAAAATGGTTCAAATGGCTCTGAGCACTATGCGACTTAACTGCTACGTACTGATGTGCTTGATGCTGGTACTGTAGAACAATGAGTCGCATGTCAACACAAGCACCGAAGTCAACATTACCTTCCTATAATTGGGCCAACTGGCGGTGAATCGAGGAAGTACAGTACATACTGACGAAACTAAAATGAGCTCTAACATGGAAATTAAGCGTTTCCGGACACATGTCCACATAACATCTTTTCTTTATTTGTGTGAGAGGAATGTTTCGTGAAAGTTTGGCCGTACCTTTTTGTAACACCCTGTATACAATAGGGCAACAGTGGTACTCTATTTTTCCACAGAGGCACCGGTTCCTCGGATTTAGAACGAATATTTAAAACTTTTCCACAGATTGTACTATCGCCCAATTTTGTAATAACATTGTAATGACAGTAATTAACGCTTTAATTTACTTCAATTCAAAATGTATTTGAATTACTCATCGCCGGCCGCTATGACCGAGCGGTTCTAGGCGCTTCAGTCTGGAACCACGCGACCACTACGGCCGCAGGTTCGAATCCTGCCTCGGGCATGGATGTGTGTGATGTCTTTAGGTTAGTTAGGTTTAAGTAGTTCTACGTTCTGATGGCCTTAGATGTTAAGTCCCATAGTGCTCAGAGCCATTTGAACCAATTATTCACCTTTTAAAAGGAAAGTATTGGACAGTGCAATTCATATTTTAAGTAGCTGTGACAGCCATTTCATAAACAAAATAAAATTATTTGTGATTTAATTGACAAGACTTTAGGTCATTAATTTTATTTAGAAGTTGTTATAATTTTTAAAACAATTAAGAAAACAAAAAATATAGAGAGTGCAGGTATGATCGTCACAGCATCGGCCATATGACATTCTAGCACGCTACTATTTGTTTTTCTGACCGTATATGAGGTGCTTATGAACTATACGTAAGACTTTAGAGCTCTTTTCTCGGAATTTCCTGAATAGTGCGCTTTAAGACTTCCATGAGTGGACACCCTTGAGGTGTACTACTAACATGCAAATTCTCATCCCGAATTCAATTTCTGAGACCGGAAGGTCCCCTTGTCAGCTGGCACTTAAGCCAAGAGAATGAAATGACTGGGGTGAGGTCCGAGGACCTTTTAGGCCAATATACAGGTCCTCCCTGACCAATCCACCGAATGCCAAAAGTACTGGTTACTACTGGTCGGACTGGTTCTGCAATGTGCGCTAGGGCCTCATCATACTGAAATCACAGTCTCCTTCTGCCTTCTGAGTACAGCCTTATCGTAATGGAAGTGCACGTCTCCCAGTTCTCCCCATGTGTAGCGCTGCATGTTGACACTGCTGTTTAGTGACTCAGTGTCGAAGAGTATGAGATCACAACATACTACGTAGACTATGTGATCAAAAGTATCCGGACACCTGGCTGAAAATGGCTTATAAGTTCGTGCCGCCCTTCATCGGTAATGCTGGAATTGAATACGGTGTTGTCCCACCCTTAGCCTTGATTACAGCTTCCACTCTCCCAGTCATACGTTCAGTCAGATGCTGGAAGGTTTCTTGAGGAATGGCAGCTCATTCTTCACAGAGTGCTGCGCTGAGGATAGGAATTGATATCGGTCGGTGAGGCCCGACACGAAGTCGGCGTTCCAAAACATCCCAGAGGTGCTCTATAGGATATAAGTAAGGACTCTGTGCTGGCCAGTCCATTGCAGGGAGGTTATTGTCGTGTAACTATTCCGCCACAGGCCGTGCATTATGAACAGATGCTCGATCGTGTTGAAAGATGCAGTCGCCATCCCCGAATTGCTCTTCAGCAGTGGGAAGCAAGAAGGTGCTTAAAACATCAATGTAGGCCTGTCCTGTGATAGTGCCACGGAAAACAACAAGAGGTGCCAGCCTTCTCCAAGAAAAACTCGACCATACCACCGCCCCCTGTTGGCACTACACACGCTGGCAGATGACGTTCACCGGGGATTCACCATACCCACACCATGCCATCTGATTGGCACATTGTGTACCGTGATTCGTCACTCCACACAACGCTTTTCCACTGTTCAATCGTCCAATGTTTACGCTCCGTACACCAAGCGAGGCGTCGTTTGGCATTTACCGGCGTGATGTGTGGCTTATGTACTGCCGCTCGACCATGAAATCCTAGTTTTCTCACCTCTCGCCTAACTGTCGTGGTACTTACAGTGGATCCTGATGGAGTTTGGAATTCCTGTTTGATGGTCTGGATAGGTGTCTGCCTATTACACATAACGACCCTCTTCAACTGTCGGCAGTCTCTGTCAGTCAACATACGAGGTCGGCCTGTACACTTTTGTGCTGTGCGTATCCCTTCAAGTTTCCACTTCACTATCACGTCGGAAACAGTGGACCTAGGGATGTTTAAGAGTGTGGAAATTTCGCGTACAGGCGTATGACACAAGTGACACCCAACCATCTGACCACGTTCAAAGTCCGTGAGTTCCGCGGAGCACCCCATTCTGCTCTCTCACGATATCTAATGATTACTGAGATCGCTGATATGGAGTACCTGGCAGGAGGTGGCAGCACAATTCATCTAATATGAAAAACGTATGTTTTTGGGGGTGTTCGGAAACTTTGGAGCCGGCCGTTGTGGCCGAGCGGTTCTAGACGCTTCAGTCTGGAACTGCGCGAACGCTATGGTCGTAGGTTCGAATCCTGCCTCGGGCATGGACGTGTGTGATGTCCTTAGGTTATTCAGGTTTAAGTACTAAGTTTTAAGGGACTGATGACCTCAGATGTTAAGTCCCATGATGCTCAGAACCATTTGAACCATTTTTGATACTTTCGATCACATAGTGTATATCAGACTAACATTTGGGACCCAATGTTTGACTTAACGACTTTTATCTACTCCACTATTGTATTATCTACGCATGTTCAGCGCTCACGCAATATTGGCTTCCGACACATTGTTGCTTTACTAATATTTGTTTTTGTCTCCTGTATCATCCCTGTTAGTTCGGGCACTGAACTTTTGAACGCCCTGTAGATAAGTTCGTGTGACAAACGAGAAGGTTTGTGTACGCTTCCCTTGTACGCAATACAAGTGTGTGAAAGCTGAGCAAAGTCAGAACATTTGGGTGTATTTATGTAAGATTTAACAGTTGCAGGAGAGCCGCATCGGCTGTCTTCCCGGCTCGGTCGCGTGAAGTGCCGATACTGGTGATTCGTCTCACGCATCAGGCCTGGTGAGCTCGTCAGGTGAGCGTATTGAGACATCTGTGCAGAGGAGGCGGCCTTGTCGGGTAATGAGATACAGCAGCCGGGCAGGTGCATCTTCCGCCGCCGAGTGCTGCGCGGGAACGTGATGGGGCCGCCACGACGCCTCAGCAACAGGCACGCAGTCTTCGAAGGAAGCACTTGAGAATTCACAACATCGAGAAAAAATGGCCGCAATATGCCAATATAGATTATTTTTGGGAGGTGCATATGAGTCCTGAAGATGGCGTAATGCATTGCCGAAAATGGTCGTTGTTGTTGTTGTTGTCTTCAGTTCAGAAACTCGTTTGACGCAACTCTCCATGCTACTCTATCCTGTGCAAGTCTCTTCATTTCCGAATAACTGCTGCAACTTACATCCTTCTGAATCTGCTTGATGTATTCATCTCTTGGTTTCCCTCTACGGTTTTTATCCTCCACGCTTACCTCCAGTACTAAATTGGTGATACCTTGATGCCTCAGAACATGTCCTACCAGCCGATTCCTTCCTCTAGTCAAGTTGTGCCACAAATTCCTCTTCTCCCCAATTCTATTCAGTACCTCCTCATTATCGACAATAAAATGACTTCTCAATTGCACAGCTGTTTGCCGAATTTCATTGTTAAAGGCATGCAGTATAGTGTACGTTCGTCAAGTTGTCCTGCTGCCACAGTCTCATTTCGATACTCCAAGCAACGCCGGTACTGGGTTGTAGAGCAAGCTGTTATTGAAAATAAGTTTCCTTTAATTTACATCTATGGTCACAAACTTTTTGTTAACAGATTACCGGTTTCGGTTTTTAATGACCATCATCAGATCTGCAGCAAAAATGGGAAAAACATAAATACACTCGCAAACTGTATACAGCTTAAGAACAATACATAGACCATAATGAAAAGTAATACTCACAAGATTTACATTTGTGCGCTTTAAATATGAAGAGGCATACCTGTTTCATAAAAACAAAGTCCTAATGTACTGCAGCCTTAGTGGCATCGTCAAATGTTAAATGCGGAATCAGCACCAGCATCGTCAAATACATATAAATAACATCACATGCACGAGTTATGTTGTCAGTAGCACTACTGTTCAAAACAAGCTGCCGTACAGTAGCCACAAGATGTTCGTGTTGTAAGTTCACCAGATGTCACTAATGTCGGCATACACTAGTTTTCAATAATTAATTGAAACAGCGAAAATAAAGGGGGATACAATAGTTGAAGTCTGTAATAAGCTTATAGCGTATAAAAGGCATTACAGTAATAAAAAAGGAATAAAAAAAGAACACGACAAATGTAATATTGTTAAAAAGAGGAAGAGTTAAAAAACAGTGGTTGACATGTGCTCTAGTGCCAACATTCTAGATAATGACATAAATATTAAACACTGTTGATAGTGTATCGGGTAATATTAAACAACCATAAAACAAATCGCTAAAGGAGCCACAAACGAAAGAAAACATAGTGCTGCACATAACCAGTGCCCTCTGTTAGCGCTAACGCCAGAATTACGCACAGGCGGGAAGTGGTTGGAGGAACGTGACCGGCAGAGAGCCCCTCGTACTCTGCGGTACTCTGTTGCAAGAAAAGAATGATAAAATTCCGTAAAGTGGATGATCCACATTACCACAGACGTAAATTAAAGGAAACTTATAACAAATACGGGTCACTGTTTTTTTTCGCGACGATGTCGCAGCTTGTGATATTATTGAAAAGACTCGGTGCATCCGGAGTGGACGGCGTTCACCTGAGTGCTCGAAGGAATGAAGTGGTGTTGTAGAGTTGTATCTGCTCGAAGGAATGAAGTGGTGTGGAGTTGTTTCCACGATTGGATCTCGCAGGAGTGAGTGCAGCTGTTTTTAGACAGGATCGTGGTCAGCAGTTATGCCATGTTTGGAGTAGGAGATTTTCTACAATACTATGAGATATACAACGAGGTGGCAAGCCATGGGATAGCGATATGCACGTATACAGACGGTGGTAGTGTCCTGTACACGAGCTATAATAGGGCTATGTATTGGTGGAGCAGTCATTTGCACTCGTGTGGTTCATGTTAAAAGGTTTCCGATGTTATTATGGCCACTCGACTGAATTAATTTCGAATGTGTTATGGTAGTTGGAACTATACACATAGGACATTCCAATTTGAAAATCGTCAGGGAATTCAGTTTTCCGAGATCCACAGTGTCAGGAGTGTCCCGAGAATACCAAATTTCAAGCATTACCTCTCACCACGGAAAACGCAGTGAGCGACGGTCGTCACTTAACGACCGAGAGCAGCGGCGTTTGCATAGAGTTGTCAGTGCTAACAGACGAGCAACACTGCTTGGAATAGCGGCAGAAATCGATGGGGGACGTACGACGAACGTATCCGTTAGAACAGTGTGGAGAAATTTGGCGCCAATGTGCAATGGCAGCAGACGACCGGCGCGAGTGTGTTTGCTAACAGCACATCGGCCCGCAGTGCCTCTCTTGGACCCTAGACGACTGGAAAGTGGTGGCCGATTTGAATTAATAAGAGCTGATGGCAGGGTTCGAGTGCGGCGTAGACTCTGTGAAGCCATGGACCCAAATTGTCAACAAGGCACTCTGCAAGCTGGTCGTGGCCGCGTAACAATGTGGGCTGTGTTTACATGGAATAGACTGGATTCTCCGGTCCAACTGCACCGATCATTGACACGGAATGCTTGTGTTCGCTTACTTGAAGACAATTTGCAGCCATTCATGTACCTCAGTTTTTATGGATGACAATGCACCATCTCAGCGTGCCACAATTTTTCGCGATTGGTTTCTAGACAATTAGAGCTAATGTGACTACGAAGGCTTTCCCGGCGTAATAATTTATAATATTCTTCTCGGGTGTGCAGCCTGATCATAACGTCTTCAGAAAGACGCTATGATCCGGCTGCACACCCGAAGAAGAATGTTATCAATTAGAGCGAATGTTTGGCCACCCAGATCGCCCGACGACAATCCCATCGAACATTTATGGGACATACTCGAGAGGTCAGTTAGCGGACAAAATCCTGCATCGGCAACATTTTCGCAGTTACGGACGGCTATAGAGGCGGAATGGCTCAGTGTCACTGCAGGGTACTTCGAACCGTTACTTTCTGCCACGTCGAGTTCCTACATTATGCCAGGCGAAAGGAGGTCCGCCACGATTTTAGGAGGTATGACTTTTGCCACGGCATTCAAGAAGTTACAAAAAGATTCATCCCATTTCACAAATTCCGGCCGAAGTGGCCGTGCGGTTAAAGGCGCTGCAGTCTGGAACCGCAAGACCGCTACGGTCGCAGGTTCGAATCCTGCCTCGGGCATGGATGTTTGTGATGTCCTTAGGTTAGTTAGGTTTAACTAGTTCTAAGTTCTAGGGGACTAATGACCTCAGCAGTTGAGTCCCGTAGTGCTCAGAGCCATTTGAATCATTTCACAAATCTGTACCTTCTACATGAATGATGATAGAAATTAGGAGTGGATTTTACATTACTCGTAGGACTAAAAAATATTTATTTTCTTAAGAACCATCCGATTTCACAACAGGGTATTTTTCAGAATCATGCACATACAACATTGGAATGTTTCTTACAATTACCCGAAGCACAGCAAACACCCAGACACTAGTCAAACTCGTCCCATATTTTTGCGAGCATATCTGAAATTACTGCATTCACTGATGTTACTGTGCTGCGTCATAGTTCACCTACAGTTATGGGAAGACACACAGGAGGAGACTTCAGAACCCCCACAAAGGCAGATATCTCATTTCGTACGATCGGGTGACCTTGGAGGCCAATAACGCAATGCGTGACCTGTACGTCCATTACGATGGAATGTCTAGTGCCAATAGAGACATGGGTGTCACCAGAAGTGTCACAGAGAGGTGAGATACGACAGCCCCTTTATACATAAACTGTCTGAAGGATAACATGAGCAGTAATCGGTGACTGTTTCTTGATGGTAGTGTAGTATACGGGGAAGTATCGTCGTTGAGTGACTGTAGGAGGACACAGGACCTACACTACGTGATCAAAAGCATCCGGACACCTGGCTGAAAACGACTTACAAGTTCGTGGCGCCCTCCATCGGTAATGCTGAAAATCAATATGGTGTTGGCCCACCCTTAGCCATGATGACAGCTTCCACTCTCGCAGGCATACGTTCAATCAGGTGCTGGAAGGTTTCTTGGGGAATGGCAGCCCATTCTTCAGGGAGTGCTGCACTGAGGAGAGGAATCGATACCGGTCGGTGAGGACTGGCACGAAGTCGGCGTTCCAAAACATTCCAAAGGTGTTCTATAGGATTCAGGTCAGGACTCTGTGCACGCAAGTCCATTACAGGGACCACCCCGCTACAGGCCGTGCATTATGAACAGGTGCTCGATCGTGTTGAAAGATGCAGTCGCCATCCCAGAATTGCTCTTCAACAGTGGGAAGCAAGAAGGTGCTATCACGATGTGATAGTGCCACCCAAAACAACAAGGGGTGCAAGCCCCCTCCATGGAAAACAGGACCATACCACAACGCCACCGCCTCCGAATTTTACTGTTGGGAGATGACGTTCACCGGTCATTCGCCATGCCCACACTCTGCCATCGGATCGCCAGATTGTGTACTGTGATTCGTCACTCCACACAACGTTTTTCCACTGTTCAATCGTCCAATGTTTACGCTCCTTACACCAAGTGAGGCTTCGTTTGGCATTTACCGGCGTGATGTGTGGCTTATGAGCAGCTGCTCGACCATGAAATCCTAGATTTCTCACCTCCCGCCTAACTGTCATAGTACTTGCAGTGGATCTTGATGCAATTTGGAATTTCTGTGTGATGGTCTGGATTGATGTCTACCTATTACACATTACGACCCTCTTCAACTGTCGACGGTCTCTGTCAGTCAACAGACAAGGTCAGCCTGTACGCTTTTGTGCTGTACGTGTCCCTTCACGTTTCCAGTGCACTATCATATTGGAAACAGTGGACCTAGGGATGTTTACGAGTGTGGAAATCTCGCGTACAGACGTATGACACAAGTGACACCCATTCACCTGACCACGTTCGAAGTCCGTGAGGTTCGCGGAGCACCGCATTCTGCTCTCTCACGATGTCTAATGACTACTTAGGTCGCTGATTTGGAGTAACTTGCAGTACGTGACAGCAGAATCCACCTAATATGAAAAACGTATGTTTT
Source organism: Schistocerca americana (assembly GCF_021461395.2). NCBI lineage: Eukaryota > Metazoa > Arthropoda > Insecta > Orthoptera > Acrididae > Schistocerca > Schistocerca americana. Next base: position 742,256,817 of record NC_060122.1, on the reverse strand, counting down.
TAGGGGTGTCCGGATACTTTTGATCACATAGTGTATTTGGTGTGATATATGATAATTGTTCTTAGTATAGAAAAATGTAAGTTAATTCAAATGAGTACGGAAAAAATCTTTTAATGTTCGAATACTTTATTGGTGTTGCGTTGCTTGAAACAGTCACGTAAATTAAATATCTAGACGCAACGTTGCGAAGCCATTTGAGATGCTGCGAGCAAGTAGTGTCGATAGCAGGACAGAAGAATGGTCGACTTAGATTTATTAGGAGAATCCTGGGAAAGCGTAGCTATTCTATATAGGAGGCTGCGTGCAGAATACTAGTGTGGCCCATTCCTGAATACTACTCGAGTAATTGGGATCCCCACCAGGTCGGATTAAAGGAAGACATCAAAGCAATTCAGGAGTGCGCTGTTGTTGGATTTATTACCGGTAGGTTCGATCAGAACGTGAGTATTAGGGAAATGCTCCGTGGACTCAAGCGGGTATGCGTGGAGAGAAGACGACGTTCTTTCCGCGAGACACTAGTCACAAAATTTAGAGAAACGGCATTTGCGGCAGACTTCAGAGCGATTCTAGTTCGGTGACTGAACATTTCGCCTCTGTAGTCGAATTGGCACCGGCACGGTAGCTGAGCGTGTTCGATTAGCCACACTCTGTAAAAAAAAAAAAAAAAAAAAAAAAAAAAAAAAAAAAAAAAAAAAAAAATGGAGTTGATGGAACGACGATGAACTTGAACATTGTCATGGGACGTCCGCCCCGAACAAATAGGACAAGCAGTGGCTGGCTCTGAGTACTATGGGACTTAACTTCTGAGGTCATCAGTCCCCTAGAACTTAGAACTACTTAAACCTAACTAACCTAAGGACATCACACAACACCCAGTCATCACGAGGCAGAGAAAATCCCTGACCCCGCCGGGAATCGAACCCGGGAACCCGGGCGCGGGAAGCGAGAACGCTACCGCACAGAACAAGCAGTCATGAACAAAATGACGCAGCCTCGTCAGGCCAGATTAGGAACTGCACAATCAAGAGTCATCTAATGGCAATAAATACGATATTGCAGTGCTGTTATTCTGAATTGCGACGCAATGTCCCTTCGGACGTGCAGGCAGCACAAATTCTCATTTTCGTCGTTCCATTATGCAGCTGATAGTTGTTCATATTGGCAACTGCAAATACTTTTAGTGTATTTCATAACTGCGGTAGTCGCCGCAGTGCCCGTTTCTTCGGAACCTGAGTGCGTGTTCGAAGGAACATTGTATTGTAACTCGGAATAACACAGGCACTGCAATATCGTAATTATTCGCCGACACCGGGCAAGCACCTTTCAAGTAAAGTGTTTCCCCTCTACGGGAACATACGTAGTGGATGTACGAGTACAGTTTCTAGACGCATAGTTGACGACATACGGAAATTTGAGTGGCCGTAGGTCGTGCTCGGGTAGCCCAATGCTAAGGCGACCGCTCGCTATAAGCGGAAAATCCGGGTTCGAGTCTTGATCCGGCACAAGAATTCATTGTTGTCATTACATTAGACAGCTGATTATTGTTCATATTCGCAACTGCGAATACGTTTCGTGTAATGGCAATAACTGCCCTGTCGATAAAGGCCTGCTGTCTTATCTAAGCTGTAAAATCAAAAACACCTTCAGAACATGGTGTAGTCAAACGCCGAAACGGGTAGCACAAATGAAGTATATTCGAAAGGTTGAACGTGTTTTTGATTTTATGTTTCATATTGAACAGCAGAAGACCCTCAACCATCCTGTACAAAGATGGACTTACAGAGACTCAAGGCCTAATTTGTGAGTAGCTTTTACGTTTTCGGAAGGATATAGAGAGTCGTTTTTCCCTCGTTTCATTAGCGAGTGGAACAGGAAAGGACATGAGTAGTGGTGATACAAAATACCCTCCGCCACGCGCCGTTTGCTGGCTTGCGGAGAATGGATGCAGATGTGCCGTATTCTCGGCGACAGTCACGCCGCTATTTTAACTAAATTGCACCTGTTTAAACGAAGAACGTTAGACCTCCTTTCGTTGCTGTGTTATCGCCATCACAACTCGACGCACATTGGATAACGAACGCGTGAGCGAGCTAACTGCAGCAGGGATATTCCCAACGGCAGCCACGCGAAACGGCAACTTGCAGCTGGTGCGAAAGTCTACGTTCAGTTTGGATGGCTCTGTTAAAATTCACCCTAAGTTTCTCTCTCTTAATACATGTAGAAGTTATAATGATATCAGACGAATCTTTTTGAAGCTCGCATATAACGACCACCCTGCATGAATCTTTCACTCCGCTGCGGACTGTGGATTGTTTTGAAACTTCTTGTCGGACTAAAACATTGTGCCGAACGGGGACTGTAACACAGAACCACACTTTTGCGCTGAATGGTCTTACTAATTGAGCCGTCTAGGCAAGCGAGCGATGTGCAGCGCGCGCGCGCGCGCGCGCGCGCACACACACACACACACACACACACACACATACACACACACAAGAAAACAAAGTTCCAGGTTCCAGTAACGATACGGAACACATTTTAGTGTAATTATCGTGTCGTAAAACCAAAAACCGTCATATCGTAGTTAGAAGATAACTTTTCGTTTAATTCTTTCTTTTGCTATAGTATCAATCTCCAAATTTGTTTCTTTAACCCAAAGAAGCCATGTTCTAAAGTTTTAGAAAGGTTTTTTTTTTCAAACAATTCACTAGTGATTTTGTCTCAGTACGTGTTCTTTTGTAATATTCGTAAGTCTCTGGGTTTTGAATGTTTTATATTTAAAATAGTTACATCTCTTTTTTTACACATTTCTTTAACCTCTTTGCGAAGCTATGGTGTTCTGTTTTTCTTCTCTCGCTTTATAATACGTGTACCTAGTGCTTCCTGAGTTGCTGATTCAATACCTTCTTTGATTTTCTTCCAAGCTTGATCTCATTATCGTCTGCATTAATGGGTTTATCTTTTATTTTCTCTGCTAATCGATTCTGACATAATATGCCTGTAGAATCATTCCATAATGAATTTATATTAAATTTTTCTCCTTTGAAGGTTGGTTCCTTAGCAGCCTTGTTCCTACCTGCATACAATCTGATTTTCACCATGAGTAGGCTTTTGTCCTTCCCTAAATAGGCAGAGTTCAAAGTACCAACATTTAGCACTGACTGGGAATGGATGTACCTGTTTGTAACAATGTAATCTATTGTAGATTTATGACCTGTTGTATTCCGAGAAGTGTCTTTGTGATCATAGGAGGTATTATTTATTCTCAGTACATTGCTTGACCAATAGTTTATCATAATATCACTATTACCATTTAGAAAGTCTTGATTAAAACGTGTTTCATCCCAGGGAAGACACTATTTCCAATATGAGCATTAAAATACCCCGTTATGACTGCAAGTCAGTTTCAGGGTATGAGACTGATAACTTCTTGTAACTGCTCGTAGAAAACCTCTCCATCTGTTTCGGTTTACTGTCCTCTGGCCTGTACAGAGAGATAATGCACAATTTGTGATGAGCCAGTTTCAATTTTAGTAAAACTATTCTCTCCGAGAAGTATTGGCACTCCTCAATAAGATCTTTGCTTTTGTTATGGATAAATACTCCTACTTACGATTTAGCTCTTGTCTCCTTCTCAACTCTGCTGTAAATGAGTAGATACTGATAATATTCCTTCTGCCTCGAAGCAGCATCTATGAGGCAATACTTTTCTGGTTAATAACTTTTCTGAAATGCACTGACCTGCCCATTCCCGACCTGAATCCAATGGAACATTTTGGGATGAGCTAGAACGCGTACTTTGCTCCAGACGCCAGCACCCATCATAACTGTCTGCCCTGGATTCGGCTCTTGAGTAAGAATGGGCTGCCATTCCTCCACAGGGTTTCAGTCACCGCGCTGAAAGTGTCCCCAGTAGCGTTCAAGCCGTCACAAAGGCACAGGGTGGACCCACCCCACACTGATGTCGACTACTAGGTGATCAGATATTTTTGATCAGATGGTGTACATCTCACTAGACAGCAACACAGACATAATCGTCATAATTGTCTGGTGATCTAGAACTACAGAGGAGAGGAGGCTGAGCAGGCATAAGCACCCTACGTGGTGTTTTCCTTGCTCAATCTGTACTGCCACGATCTGGGTGCAATAGGATGATACATCATCTTGTTGAAGGTACATGTCTCATGAGATTCTGTAGGCCAAAAATGGGTGCACACGAAGGGACAGCAGCTTTCCGTGTCGCAGGTCGGTAAGGAACGGTAGGAGAGGTATGAGGGACTCTTATTTTATCCCATGTAAGCATCCACCACTCGAGAATTTCTCCACCAGGTTTGTAAAAGGTGCACTGTTGGGAAACACGTTGCATACTCGTAGTCTGCAATAGCCTTGAACCAGCTTGTACTGCGGCTCACCCCTCAATAGATCTCTTCCAGGCTTCATGCATCAAATGAAGTTCTTCCTGGTTTCAGCTACTCTCTATATCCTGAGAGCTGCCATTTTCCCACACTGCCTCACCATAAGAGGCCTCCTATTGAATTCTATACATTTGTTCGTTTGTCTCTGGAATTCCATAGGAGAACTGTGCCTTCAGTAGGGCGATGCACCACTCCAGCACTCTCGAATCATGTCAGAGCTGTATGGGTTTCAGACCAGAATCATGTTAGTACCTGCGTAGCAACCCAGCTCATCCTATTGGCCATATCTGGGATAATCTTGTGTGACGTGTACACGTATTGGGCCAAGCTCTGGCTAATCTCTGTGATCCACTCCCGTGAATTGTAGCTAATGGTTGAACTCATCGTGAGCTGGGGCCGACAGATGAGCGGTCACGGTTCAGGATGGTTCATTCAGAAGTATAGAGTCTCGTGGAACCCAGTCCATAACGTGTCGCTAGCGTCACCAAGCAGAAAGGGGAAGCTACGTGTCACTGGATATCTGTCTCTAATTGAACTGCTCATGAGTGCATTTGGGTCTTATGAACTGTTTTCGTTGTTTCATAACACTATTGATCTGTCTTCAGTTAAACTTCCGGGCTGAGAGGCCGTGGTCGATGTATAAAACTGTTCCCTAACGTTTCATCTCCAACTCCAGAAGACATTTCCGAGGTAAACCGCCTACTAAGGCTTGAGAGACTCATTTATAGATGATACTGATGATGTTTGGAGTGTGGGACTCATTTATAGAGGGCACAACCATACGTCACGTGACGCCGACGGTATGACGATCTCTGAATGGTGTCATCATTCTCGATTAAAAATAATCGATTTCCATTCTGTTGGTGCAAAGTCAACATCCATATTTTATCTAACTTCAACCCTTCTTCTTTTCTATTAAAATTATTACGGTGTTTATGAATATCTACTTTGTGCATAATAATGCAATGTTATTGCTAAAACGCTCGTCTCAATGAATTTTATTTCGTGGACCCATCTCGAAAAACATGTTCTGCTGCGGCAGATTTTTCGGTATGTCCCAGACGACAGTTCCTTTTGTGTCCCGCTATGCGTGTATTGACTTTTCCTTTCGTCGTTCCAATAAAGCCTGACCGCAACTGCACGGAATTTTATATACACCAGGTGTTGCTAAGGGGTGCCGTGCATCTTTTGCCGTTCTTAAAGATTCATTAATCTTCTTGGTGGGTCTAAAGACCCATACTTGGCCAGAACTTTCGCGATGTGATCCGTAATTTTACTAATGAACGGGAGAAAAACTTTTCCATTCGGCGGCCGTTATTGCACAGTACTTCCGGCTCTTTGTCTGTTGTCTGGGACATAGAGAGAAACCGGCCGTTGCAGAGCATATTTTCCGAGGTTCGATCGCATCCACATTGTTACTTTATGTCTGGAAGGGCTCTCAACAAGAGAAGTGTCCAGGCGTCTCGGATTGAACCAAAACGACGTTGTTTGAAAATGGAAGAGATACAGAGAGACAAGAAATGTCGATGTCATGCCTCGCTCAGACCACCCAAGGGCTACTACTGCAATGGATGACCGCTACCTACGGATTAAGGCTCAGAGGAACCCTGACAGCAATGCCACCATGTTGAATAATGCTTCTCGTGCAGCCACAGGACGTCGTGTTACGACTCAAACTGTGCGCAATAGTCTCCATGACGCGCGACTTCACTCCCGACGTCCATGGCGAGTTCCATCTTTGCAACCATGACACCATGCATCGTGGTACAGATGGGCCCAGCAACGTGCCAAATGGACCGGTTTGGATTGGCATCACGTTCTCGTCACCGATGAGTGTCTCATACGCCTTCAACCAGGCAATCGTCGGAAACGTGTTTGGAGGCAACCTGAATGCCTTAGACACACTGTGCAGCGAGTGCAGCAAGGTGGACGTTCTCTGCTGTTTTTTTGGGGGGGGGGGGGGGGGGGTATTATGAGGGACCGACGAACGCCGCTGGTGGTCATGGAAGGCGCCGTAACGGCTGTACGATACGTGAATGCCATCCTCCGACCGATAGTGCAACCATGTCGGCAGCATATTGGCGAGTCATTCGTCTTCATAGACGACAATTCGCGCCCCCGTCGTGCACATCTTGTGAATGACTTGCTTCAGGATAACGACATCGCTCGACTAGAGTGGCCAGCATGTTCTCCAGACATGAACCCGATCGAACATGCCTGGGCTAGATTGAAAATGGCTCTTTATGAACGACACGACCCACCGACCAATCTGAGGGATCTACACCGAATCGCCGACGAGAAGTGGGACAATGTGGACCAACAGTGCCTTGATGAACTTGTGGATAGTATGCCACGACGAATACAGGCATGCATGAATGTAATAGGACGTGCTACTGGGTATTAGAGGTACCGATGTGTACAGCAATCTGGATCACCAACTCTGAAGGTCTCGCTGTATGGTACAACATGCAATGTGTTGCTTTCATGAGCAATAAAAAGGGTGGAAATGATGTTTATGTTGATCTCTATTCCAATTTTCTGTACAGGTTCCGGACCTCTCGGAACCGAGGTGATGCAAAACTTATTTTGATGTGTGTAATTTTAATGGAAAAGAAGAAGGTTTGAAGTTAGAAAAAATATGGATGTTGACTTTGCGCCAGCAGAATGACAGTCTATTATTTTTAGCAGAGGTTCAAAATACCGCTTGAGTTGTAAATTTCTTTATTTTCTCACGACCGGTTTCGAACTGTTATTAGCCCATACTCAGGTGTCGTAGCTGTGCTGTGGTCCACGAGCGCCGCGTGTACCAGATGCGGTGTACTGCCTATGAGCGCAGAACTCCCTGTTCTGGGTGCCGTGTGTTGCCTATGACCGCAGAACACCCTGTTCTGCGCTCATAGGCAGCACACCGCATCTGGTACACGCGGCGCTCGGGGACCACAGCACAGCTACGACGCCTGAGGATGGACTTATAACAGTTCGAAACCGGTCGTGTGAAAATAAAGAAATCTGCAACTGAAGCGGTAATATCAACCTCTGCTATAATGTTCAGTTGCGGATGTCCTTCCAACAGGATTGTTTGCTATTATTTTTAATCGAGATTGATGACGCCATCCAGAGATAGTCATACAGTCGGCATCACGTGACGCATGGTGGTGCCCTCTATGCGCTCTATAAATGCGTGAGCCCCTGAAGCCCTAGTGGCAGTAGTCGTTTTACCTATGAAGATGGCCGGCCGCTGTGTCGGAGCGGTTCTATGCGCTTCAGTCCGGAACCGCGCTGCTGCTGCGGTCGCAGGTTCGAATACTGCCTCGGGCATGGATGTGTGTCATGTCCTTAGGTTGGTTAGGTTTAAGTAATTCTAAGTCTAGGTGACTGATGACGGTAGATGTTAAGTCCCATAGTGCTTAGAGCCATTTGAACCTATGAAGATGACCCTCGCAGTTGGAGACGAAACGTTAGGAAGCAGTTTTATACATCGACCACGGCCTCTCAACCCAGAAATTTTAACTGAAGAAAATGCTGACCGTGAAAGTCTACGTTGTATGACTACTGATCTGATTTTAGATGTATCTCGTACGTCATTACTCATAAAGGGTAGGGGTTAACTGAAATGAGCCGGCAGAGGCTGTAGGATTGTGGGACTGGCTGGCTTTGAAGTGGCGGCGGCGTGTGCAGTCTCGCGCTGATCCGGCACCGGCTTGCATGCCAAGTGGTGCGCGCTCACGGCCAGCCGCCAATTATGTGGACGACGCCTCAGGGACGCCCGTGGCGTGGCGGGGCGAGCCGGTAAGCAAGACCCGCTGGCGCTGCCGCCAGCCGCCGTGGCAGCCAGCAGCCCGTCTGCTCGCCTGCTTGTCTGGGCGGCTGGTTCCCGTCTTTTAACCCCCCACGTTTGGCTAAAAATGATGATACCATTTATGAGCCTGTTACGATGAAGATTCGAAGGAAACAGTTGCAAGGGGCATTCAATAAGTAATGCATTACATTTTTTTCTCGGCCAATTTAGGTTGAAAAATGCGCAGTTTCTTGTGGGACATCGTGGAATATTGCCCCTTCACACCCTATAGTTGCATGAAGTTTCGACAGATGGCGGTGCTATACGTAGCCTACAAAATGGCGTATGCAATGGTGGAGCGTTCCAAGCAGAGAGCTGTCACTGAGTTTCTTTTGGCGGAAAACCAGAGCATCGCAGATAATCGTAGGCGCTTGCAGAATGTCCACGGAGACCCGGCAGTGAACAAAAGCGCGGTGAGCCGTTGGGTGAGGCGTCTATCATCGCTGCAAAAACGTCGCGCAAACGCGTCCGAGCTCCCGCGTACCGGCCGGCCGCACACAGCTACGACTCCTGCAATGATGGAACGTGCGGACACTCTCATTCGAGGTGACTGACGGATCACAAACAAACACGTCGCTGCACAACTGGACATCCCTGTTGGTAGTGCTGACACACTTGTCCACTAATGGGGGTATTCAAAGAAGTATGTCCGCTGGGGTCCTCACAGCCCAAAAGAGCAACAAAGGACCATATGTGCGGAATTGGTTGTGCTTTACGAGGTTGAACGTGGCAATTTTTTGCCCACCGTCGTAACAGGTGGTGAAACACGGGTTCATCGCTTCAAACTGGGAACAAAAGTGCAATCCATAGAGGGGCGCCACACCACCTCTCCTCCGAAGAAAAAGTTAAAAGCAGCACCTTGTAATGGTACTTGAATTACGTAACCATTACGGCACCTCACCTCAACCTCTCGATACCAGCAATATTCTACTGTGTTTCTGTAAAGTAGTTAACATATTTCTGAGACAACATTCAGATCTGATTTCATCAATGTAGAGATACTTTGATACATCGATATGTTTATATTGCTATGATATTATTCTTATGTGAATTCTTTCTTTTGTCACTATGGTCTTTGACGTACTTGTAACTCTGATTTTTGGGCGCGTAGGCGGTTATCAGAGAGTCAAGTCTTGGACGTCATGTTGAAAAGACGCAAATTGTAGTCAGTTTATGAAATGTGAACTTAAACAGTGAGGAAGATATTTCCAAGTATGTTTTATATTGTGAAGTGATGTTGCAACAAAAGTAATAAAAAAGAAGTGTAACTTAAATTCGGAATGCTGATTACTTTTTTTACATCACCATTGTCCTAACTTGCAAAAGTTTAATCTTCAAGAATGGTTTATCAAACACATCTATAAAACTTTTGAATATCGCAGAATAACACCTAGGCCTCTTTGCATCCTAGCTTGGAATCATCACTACCTAGATTTTCGACGATTGAGCCATGAGTTCACAACGAGACCAGCGTGGGAAACACGAAAAGATGAGTGCCTAGTTTATCCATTATTTCAAGAAATGACACCTGCCACATAATATAACTTTGTTGTTGCCCTAAAATGCAATATTTAGCAGCGTGAGCAACACTACAATCATAATTACTTTTTCTTCTGGTAAACCTTCCGGGATGTAAGGTCGTGGTCCATGAAACTCTTCAGCTCCTAACGTTTCGTCCAGAGCTGCGCTGGACATCTTCAGAGGGGCGTTTCTCCTCCGGTGAGTCTTGCCGACTGACGGGTCGGACATCAGTCGGCAAGACTCACCGGAGGAGAAACGCCCCTCTGAAGATGTCCAGCGCAGCTCTGGACGAAACGTTAGGAGCTGAAGAGTTTCATGGACCACGACCTTACATCCCGGAAGGTTTACCAGAAGATATGTCATCCGGTCGTGAAAGCCTTCATACTATGATAATTACTTTTTGACCTTTGTTGTGGTAGGGTTGTTAGAACCTTCAACCGGTAAAGTCATGCCGTCAGTCTTCTGTGGCTCTGAAGGGGCTGTTCTGTTTGATGTTCTTCCTTCCGGTGCAGCGATTGGCTCTGCAGTCTATTGTGCTACTCTCAGGAAACTGAAGCAGCAACTTCAGCGCGTTAGTCGCCACAAAAATGCAAGCAAACCCATCCTTACCCATGACAACACAAGGCGCCACACAAGTCTTTGCGCCCTAGAGCAGCTCACAAAACTTCACTGTACGGTTCTTCGTCATCCATCTCACAGCCCAGGTTTCGTACCTTCCGACTTTCATCTGTATGGCCCAATGAAGGTGCACTCCGTGGGAAGCAGTGCGTCGATGACGGGGCGATTATCGATGCAGCGTCGCACTGAACGGAGATAAGGTTGAAAAATAGGATTTTGTTGCCACAAGAGTGGACAGTAATATGCTGTATTGGAATCCTGAAAAAATAAACCTGGTTTTGAAGCGTGGGGTAGCTGAACGGTCTAGGGCGCCTTGCCACGGTTCGCGCGGCTCCCCCCGTCGGAGGTTCCAGTCCTCCCTCGTGCATGGGTGTGTCTGTTGTCCTCACCGTAAGTTAGTTTAAGTTAGATTAAGTAGTTCGTAAGCCTGGGATCCGATGACCTCAGCGGTTTGGTCCCATAAAACTTATCAGAAATTTCCAATTTTTCCAAACCTGCTTCCAGAAAAAAATGTGTTGCATTACTTATTGAACGCCCCTCGTATCACATTTGCATTTTGACAGGTGTAGGCACTTTGAACTGGCTGGCAAATAGTAAAGCAGCCAGAATATATGGTCGGATGTCAGGGTAGCCTTCATACATTACGCACCATCGGTAGGTAGGTAAACGATTAGCGTTGTAACTCTCTGTAACAGAGAGAACAGCCACGAGAGCGCAATTGTATTAATGTTAATTGACGCTGCCAGGCCTGCTGGGCTATAGAAGGGGCGTAAACGAAGTCAGATCTTGAGTGATCACCGAAGGACACGGAGACGCCTCACATTCATGTGAGACAGAATCATCACCAACTAACAGACCTCATAAGGGGCCGTCAGGTCGAATCGTGCAATATCCAGATTTATGGGCAGTCAGGTGTGACAATGGCCCGCAGCTCGACTTCATAGGTACGTGTGCGTAGGTATACCGTTCGTCGAGGTTCCGGTTGACCACGTCTGATGACCACAAGGGTGGACTGCCAAACTGTACGCCAAACATATCGTAATTCCTTCACTCCTGCCCCTGTCATCTGAGAAATAATAATGGTGTCCCTGCAATGTTATGTGCTATCCCACACCATTAGACTAGCAGCAGACAGTCTAGGGAATTGCTGTCCCTTCCGTATGCTGCAATGACCACCACAACACAAACGGCTGCGTCTGATGCTGTGTCGTCACAGGGAAGCACGGACTGCTCGTGAATGGCGTCGCATTGTTTTCAACGATGAATCGTGGTTGTAGAACGCACCAGATAACCAACATCGAGACCTGCCGAGAGGACCTTCCAACGCTCTGAAGAGACACAAGGGTTTCTCCCAGCGTCATGATGTGGGGAACGATTCGGTGTGGCCGGCCGAAGTGGCCGTGCGGTTAAAGGCGCTGCAGTCTGGAACCGCAAGACTGCTACGGTCGCAGGTTCGAGTACTGCCTCGGACATGGATGTTTGTGATGTCCTTAGGTTAGTTAGGTTTAACTAGTTCTAAGTTCTAGGGGACTAATGACCTCAGAAGTTGAGTCCCATAGTGCTCAGAGCCATTTGAACCATTTTTTGATTCGGTGTGACTTTGGACCACAATGGTTCAAATAGTTCTGAGCACCATGGGACTTAATTTCTAGACTTAGAACTACTTAAACCTAACTAAGGACAACACACACGTCCATGCCTGAGGCAGGATTCGAACCTGCGACCGTAGCAGCAGCGCAGTTCCGGACTGAAGAGCATAGAACCGCTCGGCCACAGCGACCGGCTCTTTGGGTCACTGCTTTAATGATTGAGGGAGCTATGGGAGCACAACGATATGTCACGGACATACTCTGTGCTCATGTGTTGCCCCTCATGCGACATTAACTTGGTGCCAGTTTTAAACAGTGCTCGTCCACATGTGGCACGTCTCTCTATGGACAGTCTACATGATGCTACGGTACGGTTCAGTCCGGAACCGCGCTGCTGCTACGGTCGCAGGTTCGAATCCTGCCTCGGGCATGGATGTGTGTGATGTCCGTAGGTTAGTTAGGCTTACGTAGTTCTAAGTCTAGGGGGCTGATGACCTCAGATGTTAAGTCCCATGGTGCTTAGAACCATTTAAAACATTTTTGATGCTACAGTACTCGTACGGCTTGCAATATCCCCAGATTTGTCCCCAGTAGAACATGTGTGGGTCTAGCTCTCTTCCAGTACCATTATCCAGGATATACATCAGGCACCAGTTACAAAAGTTGTGAGCCTGGTTGCCTAAGGGGAGGATACTATACCTTACTATACGCTTCCCAACGGAATTACTGCATGCACCCAGGACAGAGGGGATGGAGAGTCAGATAGATAAGTGGGCTCATAGTGCCAAGTTCTTTATGAATTTGTCTCGATTTTGGAAGCACTGAAATAACATACCCTTTTAACCCGTGAAGTTCATTTCCTCCTCCCCTTCTGTGTGCTTAATTTTTTTCAGGCCATGTATTTGGGGTGGCCGGATTTAGCTGTATCAGTCTGTATTTACCTAAACAGCGATCATACACTCATATTCCACTTAATTACAGATACCTAACTAATTACATATAAAACCCCTTGCGCCCAGATGACGACTTGTTTAGCACTCCATGAGATCTCAGCGCAAATGATCCACTGTTACTCAGTCACCGCTCAAGATACAGTGACGCCACATGATCTGCAGGGCCACAGAGGGATCCTCGTGTCTTTTGAGTGATCGTCGAACCATTCTGACAAAAATCGAGGTGGGCATTGTCTTCTCAAGGTGCATGTGGGATACAGTAGGCGAACAAATAGATGCACATAGTACGACAGTATCTGGTAATGGCAGACGTACCAGAACTGACACACAGAATTTCTCTAGATTGCAATGTGTCTGTCACTTATTGTGAAGCGTTTCGGCCATAGCCTTCAACGCCTCAGAATCAAACATGAAGCATAAATATCATTCAAAGTGAACAGTAGACTCGGACGTAGTGGGAATTAAGTAAGACGCGTGGCTAGATACAGTCACGTTCGAGTTCAAATTGGTGCTCGTTGTTACCTGACAGTGCGAACATGGAAAGTGATCGTGGAAAATACCGAACGAGATGGCGCGGCGGGTAGCACACTGGACTCGCATGCGGGAGGACGACGGTTCAAGCACGCAGTTATGTCTTGGAGGCGGCTACGGATCGGAATACGTCGGCTAGACGGATCTATGAAGCTCTCCTAGGCTGTCCACCAGCGCATAAACTGGAAATAAGGATGCCAACGGTCGTCTGGAAGCAGGTATGGGCTAATATTAACAACCCACTCCTGCCGTCGGACATCAGTTCGTTGTGGTACCGAGTCGTGAATGACACCTTTCCGACTAAGCAGCGTCTAGCAGACATTCACCTCAGCCAGACGAACGAGTGCAGCCAGTGCGGAGCTGCCGACACCAGAGACCACCGTATAGCGCGCCGCTACGTGTGGGGAGTGTGGGGGTTGTGCCGATTGATGGTGGGGCTTATCAACCAGACTGCTCCTTTAAACTGCACCCAAAAACGAAGTGCAACGCCGTGGCCTGGCTACTGGGACACACTGCCTACGCCATTTTGAGTTACAACTCACTGATGCCGTGCAGTACATGTCCTACCTGTGGGAATGTCATCAACGATTGCACCGTTCACCGCAGTACGGCGAATATTTTGCCAACACTTTATCAGTTGCGTTATTGTACTGATATCAGAGGACGCTTCACTTACAGTGAATGCTTTCGCTAGAAGTATCCCTTTTGTTTCTCTTTCCTCATTTGTGTTTTCTATTTTCTATTAGTTTCTTACCTGATGCACTTATTTACATTTTGTTTACATTTCACAACACATACTGACCTTTTTTTTAAAAAATTGTTACTAAAAGCTTACTGTAAATAACTTGTCACACATGTCAGTTGTATTGATTTGTGTTCTTACAGGATTTCGACTATGTGAAATATTGACCAGCTACTCACAATTACATTTTTCTGTACATGTATTGTAATGATGTTATGTTCATAAATAAATGCAAGAAAAAAATGCGCGTAACTTGGGCGCATAATTTTTGGTAATCGGGATTTCGTTTGCGCTGTCCCGAGAATAAAATAAAAAAAGAACCCGCGTCCGGCCACCCTTGTTTCGTTTTTCTGTGATTTCCCTAAATCGATCCAGACAAATGCCATGATGGTTCCTTTCAAAGGGCACGGCCGATTTCCTTCCCCATCCTTGATACGACCAGAGCTTGTACTCCGTTTCTAATGACCTCGATGTCGACGGAACGTTAAACCCAATCTTCTTTCCTTCGTGGAAAATCCCTTCGCGGGCAGGCGCGACGGCTTTCCTTTTTCAGTTTATTGCCTATGAATAGCAGAAAGAAGTGATAATGCTGACGGAAAGGCAAAGGAGCGTCCAACAGAATCTTATGATTGACTGTGTCGGTGATGTGCAAATTACGGCAGGAGGGACAAGATGCCGAACATAGTGAAGTTCAAGTATCTACCAATAAGAAGAAGAAAAAAAAACAGGAAGTAGAAGAAAGAGAAGCTTAGTGCACTTAATAAATATCCTAATTAGCTTTTAAACTACACAGCCTGCACATTTGCTTTGAAGTATTAGCATTAGTATTACTCCTCGGAGTAGTGAAGCAACTCAAATCACTTAATAAAAGCAAGTCTTCTGGTCCAGACTGTATACCAATTAGGTTCCTTTCGGAGTATGCTGATGCATTAGCTCCATACTTAACAATCATAAACGACCGTTCGCTCGACGAAAGATCCGTACCCAAAGACTGGAAAGTTGCACAGGTCACACCAATATTCAAGAAAGTTAGTAGGAGTAATCCACTAAATTACAGGCCCATATCGTTAACGTCGGTATGCAGCAGGATTTTAGAACATATATTGTGTTCGAACGTAATGAATTACCTCGAAGAAAACGGTCTATTGACACACAGTCAACATGGGTTTAGAAAACATCGCTCTTGTGAAATACAGCTAGCTCTTTATTGACATGAAGTGCTGAGTGCTATTGACAAGGGATTTCAGATCGATTACACTGTACCACACAAGCGGCTAGTAGTTAAATTGCGTGCTTATGGAATATCGTCTCAGTTATGTGACTGGATCTGTGATTTCCTGTCAGAGAGGTCACAGTTCCTTGTAATTGACGGAAAGTCATCGAATAAAACAGAAGTGATTTCTGGCCTTTCCCAAGGTAGTGTTATAGGCCTTTTGCTGTTCCTTATCTATATAAACGATTTGGGAGACAATCTGAGCAGCCGTCTTCGGTTGTTTGCAGATGACTCTGTCGTTTATTCACTAATAAAGTCATCATAAGATAAAAAAACTGCAAAACGATTTAGAAGAAATATCGAAATGGTGCGAAAAGTGGCATTTGACCTTAAATAACGAAAAATGTGAGGTCATCCACATGAGTGCTAAAAAGAACGCGCTAAACTTCGGTTACACGATAAATCAGTCTACTCTAAAAGCCGTAAATTCAACTATATACCTAGGAATTACAATTACGGACAATTTAAATTGGAAGGAACACATAGAAAATGTTGTGGGGAAGGCTAACCAAAGACTGCATTTCATTGGCGGGACACTTAGAAAATGTAACATACCTACTAAGGAGACTACCTACACTACGCTTGTCCGGCATCTTTTAGAATACTGTTGCGCGGTGTGGGATCCTTACCAGATAGGTCTGAGTACATCGAAAAAGTTCAAAGAAAGGCATCACGTTTTGTATTATCGCGAAATATGGGAGAGAGTGTCACAGAAATGTTACAGGATTTGGGATGGATATCATTAAAAGAAAGGTGTCTTTCGTTGCGACGGAATCTTCTCACGAAATTCCAATCACAAGTAGCTTTCTCGCCCGAATGCGAAAATATTTTGTTGAGACCGACTTACATAGGGAGGAACGATCACAAAGATAAAATAAGGGAAATCAGAGCTCGCACGGAAATCATTCTTCCCGCGCGCTATACGAGATTGGAATAGTAGATAATTGTGAAGGTGGTTCGATGAACCCTCTGCCAGGCACTTAAATGTGATTTGCAGAGTATCGATGTAGATGTAGATGTAGATATCACGCGAAGTTCCATTTACAGTTACCACACATACAGGATGACTTCGTAATGATGTTACAAACTTTCAGGGATGATGGAGATGGGTAAATGTATCAACCTGAAGAAATGAACCTTGGTTCAGAAACGATCGTGTCGAAAGTTACAAGCGAAAATCATTCTGATACCTCTGACAATGCAATACATGTGCAGTTACTGTTGTTCCTATGATTGTAGGGTCTCCCATTTGTTACTTGCCAGCGGATGTGATTCCAACATTATTCCCCACCTCACCTAGGACTGAGGGTTCACGAACACCTGGGTTGGACATTCCGTGAAAAGTGGACAGCCAGAGGAGGTCCTGTCTCGTGGTCAGCACGTGCCTCTCATCCCACGTGATTTCTTCTTGCGGAGCCATGTGAAAAGTGTTGTGTAGAGACGCCTGTCGAGACTGAAGAGAATCTCCTGGCAAGAAATCTCGCTGTCTGCGACATTATTCAAACGACACCGGGGATATTAGAACGGGTACGACAGAACTTCGTGCGACGATTCCAGGCGTGCGCTGAAGCTGGGGGACGCCATTTTGAACAGCTGTTGTAAATGTAGCAGCTTGTGAAACTTGTACAGGTGAATGGAATTCATTATCACTATACCGTAGACTTAGCATTTTTCGGTCTCTCTGAGATGCCATTACTAGTCCATCAACAGGGGAACTTATCTGAGTGTATTGGGGAGTATTCAATGGGAATTCCGTATGTCATCGACATCTATATCCATACTCCGCAAGCCACCTGACGGTGTGTGGCGGAGGGTACCTTGAGTACCTCTATCGGTTCTACCTTCTATTCGGTTCGCGGAAAGAAAGATTGTCGGTATGCCTCTGTGTGGGCTTTAATCTCTCTGATTTTATCCTCATGGTCTCTTCGCGAGATATACGCACGAGCGAGCAATATACTGCTTGACTCCTCGGTGAAGGAATGTTCTCGAAACTTCAACAAAAGCCCGTACCCATCTACTGAGCGTCTCTCTTGCAGAGTCTTCCACTGGAGTTTATCTATCATTTCCGTAATGCTTTCGCTATTACTAAATGATCCTGTAACGAAACGCGCTGCTCTCCGTTGGATCTTCTCTGTCTCTTCTATCAACCCTATCTGGTGCGGATCCCACACCGGTGAGCAGTATTCAAGCAGTGGGCGAACAAGTGTACTGCAACCTACTTCCTTCGTTTTCGGACTGCATTTCCTTAGTATTCTTCCTATAAATCTCAGTCTGGCATCTGCTTTACCAACGGTTAATTTTATATGGTCATTCCATTTTAAATCACTCCTAATGTGTACTCCCAGATAATTTATGGAATTAACTGCTTCCAGTTGCTGACCTGCTATAATGTAGCTAAATGATAAGGGATCTTTCTTTCTATGTATTCGCAGCACATTACACTTGTCTACATTGAGATTCAATTGCCATTCCCTGCACCATGCGTCAATTCGTTGCAGATCCTCCTGATCATGGTTCGGAAGTTGGGGCCCTTAGTTTGTGCGCTGCGCGTGGCTAAGACGGAATTTGAGTATATTTTTGCTGATACCTTTCAACTCGGTAGTTTCCGCCCAGGGTTCCTTAACTCAAATTGATGTTTACCCTTTACCATCGTCCCTGAAAATTTGTAACATCATCACGGAATCACGCTATATAACAAACCCTGATTATGCAGAATACACACAATGTAACAGCTCATGAAACTCACGCATGTTACCGAGACAGGATTTGAATCCGTAGACTATGTAAGTTACCGATGATAATGCAGAGACTACGGCGGCCATAAAGAAGTGTGTGGTTACAGTGGTAACCGATTCAGACTGCTCAGAATCGATAAATCTCGGAAAGCGCCAGCGAGACAAGCAATGTCGAGAAAAACATAAGAAATTTGCTTCCGTGCTTTTAAGTGGGAAGCAAATACGGCTCCTAAAGAGACAATGTGTAAAGTCAGTCTGCACAGACCTCCATAAAAATGTTCGGCAACTTCTGTGGCATGTGAAGGACAATGTGTTTCACCTTACCACAAAAAGTCAGCCGTAGCAGAACAAGATCCATAAAGCGACCATAAATTACGTTTCGCAGTACCTCTGTCATCAGATCGACAAGCTGTTTCTAGGGTATCGTCATAAAAAAAGCTGTAGAAATTAACGTAACAGGTAACTGTCAATGCACGCAATGGCGCGGTTGTGAGAGCGTCGTGGGATACAGCAAAGCAGGATCGGCGCCCGCGGAGTGAAAATTCCTTAGCAGTTACGCGTAACCAGTAGGGCGACTATATAAGGGCAGTGCTGTCTACCAGAAAGCAGCCCCGGTACAGAGAGCCGAGAGGAAAAAACCTGCACACTGGTCGTTAGTAACCACTAAACATTCACTACGGAGTGCTAGGAGGAATTCTCGTGGAATTTTAAATGCCTGACGTGACAAGTGGAAAGATTTATATGTTCGGTAAATGAGGTAAAGAAGCAACAGTACTATAGCTCAATGAGGAAATTGAAACTTTTAGATCAGGACAGGAGCTTGTACAGTAGTGTCTTACGTCAAAGAGGAAATCGAAACTTCTGGCTCAGGACAGGTGCATGCACGGGAACTATGGCTCAAGTTTAAAAGAATAGTTGGTCATCACTTGTTGGACACGTACCTAGTACATTGTGGTGACAAAAATCGTGGGATACCTCTTAATGTCGTGTCGGACCTACTTTTGCACGATGTAGAGCAGCAACTCGACGTGGAATTAACTCTAAAAGTCGTTGGGAGTCCCTACAGAAATACTGAGCCACACTGCCTCTATAGTAGTCGAATTAAATCAGGTGTTGCTGAGGGAATTTGATTAGGAAATGAGACACTTAAAGTAGTAGATGAGTTTTGCTTTTTGGAGAACAAAATAACTGATGATGGTCGAATTAGAGAGGATACAGAATGTAGACTGGCTATGGCAAGGTAAGCATTTCTGAAGTGGTATTTGTTAATATTGAATATAGATTTAAGTGTCAGGAAGTTGCAAGGTGCCTCTTAAGTGAGGAAGACATTTTTACAAATTTTAATAAAGTATCGCCAATTATTGATGTATTCACGATAGTTAGGAAGTGCTGTATGTAGTCCGTAGCCATGAGTCGGAGAGCATTTCCCATGCTGGCTGGCTAGGTGACGAAGCGACCATATGTCGCGCGTAGTGGGGTAGGGCTCAGCGCTGGACCGTAGCAACAAGCGTCAGCCTGGGAAATATCCATGACGGGAAGTACCGCCAAAGTCACAGATTTTGTTTATTTATATTTAATAAATTAAAGTCATTTATGACAATATGAATAGTAGGAGGAGCCTCTGGATGTTTAAAACTATTTATCACAATTTTGACTCGTTAAAATTCACACCCGTTCATTAACAAACGCATATCTTAGTGAGTGCGAACTTGATCGGAAACCCACGAACTGTGACAAAACTAGTAAGAGATACGGACTGCGCGCCAAAGTCGGCAGTCGGCGTTAAGAGCTCTTCCTGTCTTGTTCGATGGTAGCCATGCTCTCGGTTACAAGTAGTTTGTCACATGAGTGTTTCATTATTATTCTAATAGGAATAAAAGTGATATTACGGCATTCTGAATGTTAATTTCGAGTAAACAGATGCCCCAAAGTTGATCGACAGCAATTTCAGATAATTAGCATCCACCGACAGAGACATCCAATTCGTCAATGAAGAATCTGCACAGGACGACATTTACGAGAGATGCATCGCGCACAGGTAGGAGGAAATCCGACGACACGATCCAGCAAGGCGGATCAAGGAAGGTCCGATTTGCACTCGCAAAATTCGGGTGGAAATGTTGACCAGTTATGCTGTACGTCACATATACCACCCTCTACGGACTCGCGGCTAGGCTGAGTAACAACAGTATCAGTTTAGAAGCCAAGGGATCTTGCAAAGTCTTTTCTGAAAATATTTGTATGGAGTCTGGCTATGTACGGAAGTGAAACATGGACGATAAATAGTTTAGACAAGAAGAGAATAGAAGCTTTCGAAATGTGGTGCTATAGAAAAATGGCGCAAGAAGAGAATAGAAGCTTTCGAAATGTGGTGCTACAGAAAAATGCTGAAGATTAGGTGGGTAGATCATGTAACTAATGAGGAGGTACTGAATAGAACCGGGGAGAAGAGGAATTTGTGGCAAAATCTGACTAGAAGAAGGGATCGGTTGGTAGGACGTGTTATGAGGCATCAAGGGATCACCAATTTAGTATTGGAGGGCAGCGTGGAGGGTAAAAATCGTTGAGGGAGACCAAGAGATGAATACAGTAAGCAGATTCAGAAGGATGTAGATTTCCGAAATTGAATGTCTCATGCGTCTAGCTCCAACTATTATTCCGCTTTCAAAGTCTTAACTGCTGTCGTGCGGCCATAATCACGTCGGAAATATTTTCACACGAATCACCTGCGTACAAATGACAGCTCCGCAAATGCATTGCCGTTTCATATCACCGCCATCTGCATATGTGCATATCGCTATCCCATGACTTTTGGCACCTCAATGTAGAACATTTCGCGATGGGAGAGACCCTCCATGGTGTACAATCTCTATAAAGAAACTCTTAAAGAAACGGAGACTAATGTCCAATATCTTCGTACATCCATATTTATATTGGATGATGGTGGGACATCAGCTGGTATAATTTGAATTAAAAATGAAACTCCTTCAGCTTTCATATTTATTTGGCTACTAGTTTCGACGATGCGTCAACGCCATCTTCAGGCCCGTACACTTTGATGAAATCAATTGTGTGCGGATGAGTACTTGAAGTTCGCGGTGAGACCAATACGTGCTTCACATGGATGGCGGGCAGTCGAAACTAGTAGCCAAATAAATATGAACTATTAAGTACAGCTGGAGGAGTTTCATTTTTAATAAAAATAATGTCCAATAGGTGTGAAATAAAGCTGAGCGCTACAGGTAGATATGAATGAAACGCGTTTGACATTCAAGAGAGCAATGCGTGCTGTTTTCAGTGACTACCGTAGCAAAATGTTATCTAAAGACCTTTCACAAAACTCAAATAAATTCTAGTCGTATGTAAAAGCTGTTAGAGGCACCAACGTTAGTGTCCAGTCAATTATGGGCGAGACAAGAACAGAAATTGATGTTAGCAAAGCAAAAGTAGAAATGCTTAACTCCGTTTTCGAATATTCCCTTGAAAAGGAAAACCATGAGTACTATCACGATTTAGTTCTCTTATCACCGAAAAGATGAGCTAAATAGAAGTTAGCGTCAGTGGTGTTGAGAGGCAGCTGAAATCGTTAAACTGAACAAAGCTCCTTGGTCTGATGGAATCCGTATCAGATTTTGTACTGAATATGTGACTGACTTAGGCCTGCTGTCAACTATAATCTATCTATCTCTACCATGCCCAGTAGTTGGGAGGAAGCACAGCTCACGCCTATCTAGAAGAAGTGTAGCACAAGTGATCCAAACCACTATTGTCACACCGAGCGAGGTGGCGCAGTGGTTAGCACACTGGACTCGCATTCGGGAGGACGACGGTTCAATCCGGCCATTCTGATTTAGGTTTTCTGTGATTTCTCTAATCGCTCCAGGCAAATGCCCGGATGGCTCCTTTGAAAGGGCACGGCCGACTTCCTTCTCCGTCCTCCCCTAATCCGATGAGACCGATGACCTCTCTGTTTGGTCTCTTCCCCAAAACAACCCTTCCCCCACTTCCCCACTCCCGTCCATTATTCTTGACATCCATTTGATGTAGATTTTTAGAAAATATTCTGAGCTTGCATAATATGTTATCTTTAACAGAATTATCTCTTCTGTGCCAACTAGCATGGATTCCGAATACATAGATGAAATGTTTCTAACGCGACAGATTGAAAGCCGTGGGTAAAGGCAGTCAGGTTGACGCATCGTTCCTCGATTGCCAAAAACCGTTTGACTCATTACCACATCTACTTTTATTATCAAAAGTACAATCGTGTAGGATATCAAGCGACATTTGTGAGTGTATTGAGGATTTATTGGTAGGAAAGTCACAGCAAGTTATCTTGGACAGAGAGTCATCGATAAATGTAGAAGTAACTTCGGGTGTGCCCCATGGAAGTATGTTGGGATCTCTGCGGTTCATTTTGTATATTAATGATTTTGCAGACAATAATGATCGTAACCTCAGACTTTTCTTAGACGATGCAATTATCTGCAGTGAAGTACTGTCCGGCAGAAGCTGAGCAACATTTAAAGCAAGCTGCCAACCTTTGCACCATTTTGAAATGTAATCAAGATCTGACTGGTCAGATCCTGATTAGATTTCAAAATGGTGAAAAGAATGGCAGCTTGCATTAAATGTTGAGATGTGTGAAATTACGCACGTCAAAAAACGAAGGAACTTAGTATCCTAGGACTGTAATATCAATGAGTCACAGTTGGAATCGGTCAACTCATACAAACAGCTGGGTGTAACAAATTGTAGGGATATGAAATGGAATCCAGAATGAGATTTTCACTCTGCAGCCGTGTGTGCGCTGATATGAAACTTCCTGGCAGATTAAAACTGTGTGCCGGACCGAGACTCGCACTCGGGACCTTTGCTTTCGTGGGCAAATGCTCTACCGACTGAGCTACCCAAGCACGACTCACGCCCCGTCATCACAGCTTTACTTCTGCCAGTACCTCCATGTCTCCACAATATCCTTTCTTTCAGGAGTGCTAGTTCTGCAAGGTTCGCAGGAGAGCTTCTGTAAAGTTTGGAAGGTAAGAGACGAGGCACTGGCAGAAGTAAAGCTGTGATGACGGGGCGTGAGTCGTGCTTGGGTACCTCAGTCGGTGGAGCACTTGCCCGCGGAAGGCAAAGGTCCCGAGTTCGAGTCTCGGTCCGGCACACAGTTTTAATCTGCCAGGAAAGTTTCATGAAATGGAATGATCACATAGTCTTAGTCGTAGATAAAGCTAGTGGCAGACTGCGGTTCATTGGTAGAATACTAGGGAAATTCAGTCACTCTACAATTCAGACTGCATACAAAACACTAGCGTGACTCATTCTGGAACGTTGTTCAAGCGTGTGGGATCCATACCAAATAGCACTAACAGGCGATATTGATCGGACACAAAGAAGGCCAGCACGATTGGTCACAGGTTTGTACGACCCGTGAGAGGCTGTCACTAACATGCTGCAAGAACTGAACAGACAGGAGCCTGAAGATAGACGTAATCTATCTGGTGAAAACCTATTTAAAAAGTTTCTAGAACTAACTTTAAAGTGACGAATCAAGGGATGTATTACAGTACATTCCCAAAGGAATTTCTAAGACAAAATTAGACAAACTGCTGCGCGCACAGAGGCGTTTAAGCAATCATTCTTCACGCCATCCACACTTGAACGGAACGGGAGAAAGCCCTAATAACTGGTGCAACGGGAGATACCGTCTCCCATGCTCTTCCCAGTGTTTTGCAGGTTATATGTGAAGGGCTTATTTCAATAGTGGTACAAGTCTTTTTTTGTTCATTTTGACATACAGAGTCCTAAAGTTAAATGAGCGCTGAAAAATCTGCTGTTTAGATACCAGAAATATTCATGCATATGGCTTCTTGCCAGAGATGAACCTTTCTTTCTGTTTGTTTGGATCATTAATTTCAGAAGCATTATAGGCAGAAAAACGGAGGTAATGGACTTGTACCACTATTGAAATAAGCCCTTCATATGTAGATATAGATGTAGACGTGAAGCCAAGAGTTTATTATATGAAGAGGCTGGCCAGATCGAAGAAGAATACAATAGATATAACTGAAAGTTTATTTTATCTGGTTTCAGAAATAATATTAATTAAACGAATTCTTTCATTGTCCATATCCTATTAGAGACGGCGTTTATCGTTTTTCTAAACTTTCTCCAACGTGTCTTGAGGCACAAGGTGTCCATAAATTAGGTATCGATATTATTGAAATAACTATTGTATTCTTATTGTTTATAGTGGCATATGTTTACAACATGTTACATTCAACATGTTCCCCATTCACATCCCAACATAACTTTCATCTGGCGGTTGTGGTATGAAAGACATTCCGGAGGATTTGGGTGTTGGAGCTGCTGCAGTTTGTCTCACTCGGTCTCGGAACTCCGCCAATAAGTTGATACAGCGACAGTGAAACACACGTTTCTTGACAAACCCCCAAATGAAGAAGTCCATGGGTGTGAGGTAGGGCTGATTAGCCGCCCAGGTCACGAGTCCTGTGCGCCTAATCCAACTTCCAGGAAACACACCATTCAAAAACGTTCGCAAAAAATGGTTCAGATGGCTTTAAGCACTATGGGATTGATGACCTCAGATGTTGATCTGAGGTCATCAGTCCCCTAGAACTTAGAACTACTTAAACCTAACTAACCTAAGGACATCACACACACCCATGCCCGTGGCAGGACTCGAACTTGTGACCGTATCAGCAGTGCGGTTCCGGACTGAAGCGCGTAGAACCGCTCTGCCACAGCGGCCGGCAAACGTTCGCACATCTATGGCATAATGGCATGATGCCCCGTCCTTTTGGAAGTAAACATTATGCACACTTTCATCCTGAAAAAGCTGCAGTTCAAATGGTTCAAATGGCTCTGAGCACTAGGGGACTCAACATCTGAGGTCATCAGTTCCCTAGAACTTAGAACTACTTAAACCTAACTAAACTGAGGACATCACACACACCCATGCCCGAGGCAGGATTCGAACCTGCGACCGTAGCGGTCGCGCGGTTCCAGATTGAAGCGCCTAGAACCGCTCGGCCACACCGGCCGGCGAAAAAGCTGCGGTTAAAGAAATTATTGCAGCATATTCACGTACATTGTTCCAATAATGGTGAAGAAGAACAGACCATCGATTTTGTCAGTGTGTATTCTCATCTACACATTTACCTTGGGGGAGTCTTGCAGGAATTACGGACACTTCACTGTTATGATGCAGTTATGTCGGTTAACCCTTCCACATGTGTGCAGGGTTGCCTCGTCGCACAGCTGGGCATGTTTGAGGATTTTACGATTTGCATCTGTTTCCAGCAAATCCTGGCACATCTTCATAAGTTCTGCCAAATCCTTCTCGTGTAATTGATGGAGAACCTGCAGATGGTAAGTCAACTTTTTTTTTCAACTTATGCCGCAACACTTTAGGTACCGTCGAGCGTTGAATGTCCAGTTCCTCAGACAATCGCCGCACCGATTTTGGACTGCGTTCAATTGGATCGGCAGAGGCTGATGGACGGCCTTGTTCGGGTTCGTTCTTAACGGCGCCATTGCGCTTAAACTTGTTCCTTAATCGTTGAATTGCCTTATCAGCAGCCCCAGGTTTATGGAATCGGTGGTCATATCTCATCCGAATTTCACCGTATGACAAGCTATGGAACCGTCACATCACAGCAGCTGTCCTCTCCTGCACAGTTAACATCACGCTTGTTCATGTACCTGTTGCAACAGAATACATTTTTAGAGGTGCCGTGAAGCCAAACCATCATTTTCAGCAACAACTATACCTTTTAGACCTACAACGCACCTGCAATGCATTAACATGAACATCTGACCCCTATACCACCGTTTTCTACAAAATCGATATTTAATTTCTTGACACCCTACATATGGCGAAATGTTTGGTCCTGCTGTAGGTCTCAGGTCCTTCGGGGTCCTGGGACAATATTTAAAGCTACCGCTCTTCCAGTGTATTTTTATTTTTATATTTTTGTGTTAAATCGATTTCTGAGTGTATTGCACATGTTATGTAATTTTTTGTGGTATCAGTTGACTAGCGGGCATCTGCCGTCATTTCCGGTGGTCTTCACTAGTTGAAGATTGTGACTCGATCTTGCTGAAATCAGTCTTTATCAAAGTTTAATTTTTTTAAGAGCTGCTGAAAAAATTCAATAGTCACGTTCACGTTTTCTTAATTCGAAGAAATAAAGCTCAATGATTCCATTGCGCACCAAACAGTGGCACAGACAATATGCCCTTTTAAGAACAAAGGCACACGTGTAAAATTCGAGGCATGGCGCAGTTGCACAATTGAAAAACAAATGCCTGTTTGCAAGAAGAACGTTTTGGAGGCAGTGAAGTGGTTTTAGTATTTCTCCACTCCTCTTCACGAACCTACCAGTTCTTTGGCAGTTCGAAACCCACAGGACTATGATGTGAAAAAGGGATAAAGGAAAGGAAATTTTTTTATACGGTGTAGAAAACACATTAAGCAGTGATAACAGAGCACTGTGAATGTTGCCTTTGACAGCGAAGCCGTTTGAAGTTCATGACGTGTTTGCAACTACAGGCACACTCGACTACGTCCAGTGATTCCATCCCGTCTTCTGTGCTAATGGCCCTAGGAATAGAGTGGGGAGGAAGCTGTAACCTATCCTGTACTTGCGCGGGAGCTGGTCAGGAAGCTATGCCTTCTACTTCTATGTTAATCCATATAAAAACGAAATGAAGGGTACTCATCGTCCGGTTATGACTTCCATGAGTAACTGTTCACTTTTTCAAGTAATTTATATCCTTCTCGGTTTTTTCATCAGTAAACTAAGTCATGTACTTCCGAGCAACATATATGACGGTCAGTATCGTTCAGCCGCAAGCACAAGCAATATTGCGGAGTTCCTCAAAACGACAACCTTCCTTTGGTGACATGAACAGAAGACAATGTTTGCTGTATGTCCTTGACGTATAGCAGGAAAGCAAGAACTTCCATGTACTTTTTTTAATCTCTGCAGTGGTTTGACCACTCTATTGTGATGCAAAAGATACGGAGTTTTTAAAGAGCGAGCATGATGAACGATGAAATGTGCTTTATGTTTCTCCAGAGTATTGATACATTACATGCAACATGTTTGATGTAGATACTACTGATGCAGGTAGGGCTATGAGCAAGTGATCAATAATGTAGCTTCTACTGCCTGGTATTTGTCCCCTGGTCATGCCTGATTGGCTCTTTTGCACTTTGTGTCTATTTAAATTTTGAAATGTGTGTATTCCATTTTGGCTGCTTCATTCGATGCGTTTTTGTATTTTCTGTTTTCGTCAATTAAATCCAGTATTTCCAGGTTATCATAGAATTTCTACCAGACCTTTTCTATTTACCTATTTGATCCTCTGCTGCCACCACTGTTTCATCTCTCAGAGCTACCCAGTTGCCTTATATTACATTGCTTTCCCTTTCTCAGTTAATCGTGGCCTAATGCTCCCTTTGAAACACTCTACAATCTCTGGTTCTTTAAAGTTATCCAGGCCCTATCTCCTTAGTTTGTACGTTTCTGTATTTTTTTCAGATTTAAGCTGCGTTTCATAATCTACAAATTGTGGTCAGGGTGTGCATCTGACCCCGGAATTTTTTTTTAGTTTAAAACCTGGTTTCGAAATCTGTCTTACTATTATACACTCCTGGAAATTGAAATAAGAACACCGTGAATTCATTGTCCCAGGAAGGGGAAACTTTATTGACACATTCCTGGGGTCAGATACATCACATAATCACACTGACAGAACCACAGGCACATAGACACAGGCAACAGAGCATGCGCAATGTCGGCACTAGTACAGTGTATATCCACCTTTCGCAGCAATGCAGGCTGCTATTCTCCCATGGAGACGATCGTAGAGATGCTGGATGTAGTCCTGTGAAACGGCTTGCCATGCCATTTCCACCTGGCGCCTCAGTTGGACCAGCGTTCGTGCTGGACGTGCAGACCGCGTGAGACGACGCTTCATCCAGTCCCAAACATGCTCAATGGGGGACAGATCCGGAGATCTTGCTGGCCAGGGTAGTTGACTTACACCTTCTAGAGCACGTTGGGTGGCACGGGATACATGCGGACGTGCATTGTCCTGTTGGAACAGCAAGTTCCCTTGCCGGTCTAGGAATGGTAGAACGATGGGTTCGATGACGGTTTGGATGTACCGTGCACTATTCAGTGTCCCCTCGACGATCACCAGTGGTGTACGGCCAGTGTAGGAGATCGCTCCCCACACCACGATGCCGGGTGTTGGCCCTGTGTGCCTCGGTCGTACGCAGTCCTGATTGTGGCGCTCACCTGCACGGCGCCAAACACGCATACGACCATCATTGGCACCAAGGCAGAAGCGACTCTCATCGCTGAAGACGACACGTCTCCATTCGTCCCTCCATTCACGCCTGTCGCGACACCACTGGAGGCGGGCTGCACGATGTTGGGGCGTGAGCGGAAGACGGCCTAACGGTGCGCGTGACCGTAGCCCAGCTTCATGGAGACGGTTGCGAATGGTCCTCGCCGATACCCCAGGAGCAACAGTGTCCCTAATTTGCTGGGAAGTGGCGGTGCGGTCCCCTACGGCACTGCGTAGGATCCTACGGTCTTGGCGTGCATCCGTGCGTCGCTGCGGTCCGGTCCCAGGTCGACGGGCACGTGCACCTTCCGCCGACCACTGGCGACAACATCGATGTACTGTGGAGACCTCACGCCCCACGTGTTGAGCAATTCGGCGGTACGTCCACCCGGCCTCCCGCATGCCCACTATACGCCCTCGCTCAAAGTCCGTCAACTGCATATACGGTTCACGTCCACGCTGTCGCGGCATGCTACCAGTGTTAAAGACTGCGATGGAGCTCCGTATGCCACGGCAAACTGGCTGACACTGACGGCGGCGGTGCACAAATGCTGCGCAGCTAGCGCCATTCGACGGCCAACACCGCGGTTCCTGGTGTGTCCGCTGTGCCGTGCGTGTGATCATTGCTTGTACAGCCCTCTCGCAGTGTCCGGAGCAAGTATGGTGGGTCTGACACACCGGTGTCAATGTGTTCTTTTTTCCATTTCCAGGAGTGTATAATCAATCTCAGACTTACGTGTCTCCATGTCTCAGGCACGTATAGAACCGTGTGCAACGATTAAATGATATTCTTTGAAAAAGTCAACCCTACAGCTTCCCCTTTCATGTCGCTAGTCCATGTTCTACTATTTTCCCGTCTCTTCCTTTTACTACAATCGCAGTTTGTATCCTTAGCTATAGCTATAACAACTACAGCACTGAAACTAAAGAAGCATTTCATTCCGTTGTTGGTACCAAACAGTACCAATAAAGTAGGTTGTCCATTGCTGAATAGTCATATTTACTCTCGCCATACGTAATAAAACTATCAGAAATGGAAATTGTTAATTAATGTAATGAAATCATTGTTTTGGTAAAACAGATGTACCATGATTTCATTTGACACATTGAAAACCAGGGCCTGATTTCAAAATCCTTTCAAATGAATGTAAAATTGGAAGAGTACCGATGTGCTTTCTGCAATGACAGTTCTCCTTCTGAATGACTTCATGAATATTACCTTACGATGTAATAGAAAATTTACAAAACAGACGACTAAGACTATCCTGAAGAGCTAGACGTTTCTCTCTTACTCAGAAAGCATCGATATCTCAAGACCTAAAGGGAGAAGTACATGCGACCATCTGTAGTGTTAACAGCAGAAAGACCAAAGTTCGAAAAAGCAAGACAACTAAGGAGATAATGATTAGAGAGAACGTGGATTACGGAGAGTACAAACTTTCAGGTACTTTGTTAGTGCCAATATAAACATCAAACATGGCGTCAACAACGCATGAGTAGCCTTCGCAATACTACGTCTGAAATGGGGATCGTGGGCGCAAAACGGAAGTACAACACTGCACATTTTTATGTTTTCGAAATATAACTCATACAGGAAACTGTAGGCTTTTATTAGCAAATGTTTCCGATAAGCAGTAATGCTAGGAAAAATTGATAAGGAAAAATGCTAAGAAATTGAGAAGGAAATGGACGTAGGAAGGACAGAAAAGCTGAAGTGAAAGCAAGAACGGCCACATCAAAAGCGCAAACGACATTCCACTGTTACCAAGGAGAGAGCGGATGGGGTGGAAAAAGTCAGTTGAAGGCGTTTACAAAGGGGACTAACTGTCTGGTAATGGAAGAAAAGACTGATGGTGACTTGGAAGAAATAGCGTATCCCGTGTTACAGTCAGTGTTTCAATGAACTTTCGATGATTACGAACAAACGAAGCAGAAAGAATAGACAACATTAACTTGAAATTTCTAAAATAATTAGGGTATGTGATAAAGAAACGATTCTTGAAGGTAGTATTTAGATACAATATGTACGAGAAACAAGATGGCACATTGCGAATAACTGACCAACAGAAAAGTGGTCGAATTAAAAAGAACGTAGGGCAGTAATGCATTCATTCTCGCCTACTCTTCAACCTTGTAACGTTTCTTCTTTATAGCTCCGTGTATGTATGTATGTATGTATGTGTGTTTGTGGGTGGGTGGCTGGGTAACATAGAGTGTAAACGTACAAAATTAATTACCGAAAAATATGATTACTTGAGCACCGTATTGTGAAGTGAAGTCGAGTGAGCAGTGGTGTGTTCCCTGACGTCACAGTGGACAGTTTCCAAAGTCTCCAAAACTCGACAAAATAAAACAAATAAAAATTACACATCAAATGCTCTACTAAATTTTTGTGTATGTATTATCAAATTATTTTAATAAAAGCCCACTGCTGAATTATGTAACTATCTTGCTAAACAAAAATTAGAATACGGAAAATGTTTCACACACAGATATATCAAACTGTTCTTGAAATGTACTCTGTGTAACAAGAAATAACTTCCGAACCTAATGTAAGCTATGTGACTTAGTCACTGATTAAGTGTGTACTGACATTGTTCTGTGTGTATAGTGTAACTGTATCAATATGGACATGAACTATTCTTGCACTTACCTCGACACGGCAAAAAGTTCTCTCTCGAAAGTGGGGCACAGCAAGCAGCGCCACAGCAAAGTTAAATTAAAACTGTAAGCTAAAAATGATATTCAAAAATTTGTGTACCGCCACGTGCAGTGCACACAAGCAACATAGAATTTTTTGCATGGGAATAATTTTGGGTGCAAATATTCAACAAATCATTTTTCTAACACCATTTTGTAGCAGACAATTGCTTATAACTTCACCTTCAAGATCGTGCAAAATGTACACTTTACATAAAATGGCTTGTTTCAGAAACAGTTCTGATTGATTACTCTAAAATATAATTTACATAAAGGAGTAACTTACCCAAAATTATATATATATATTTTTTTACAAAATGTGTACATGGGGGAGGAGAACTAACTGTTTTGACCGTGAGCAATCTATGAGATAAATGCTTCAACCAAATCTCGGTACGGCAATTAATTTTACAAATGGGTCAAATGGCTCTAAGCACTATGGAACTTAACATCTGAGGTCATCAGTCCCCTAGACTTAGAACTACTTAAACCTAAGTAACCTAAGGACAACACACACATCCATGTCCGAGGCAGGATTCGAACCTGAACCTGAATTAAGAAAGATGTCCCAACTACTCAAACCTAAGTAACCTAAGGACAACACACACATCCATGTCCGAGGCAGGATTCGAACCTGAACCTGAATTAAGAAAGATGTCCCACTCATACACAACATTTAGACTTATGAAACAGTCTAGTAACAGAATGTAACTGCACAAATGTTACAGAACGTTATGTAGATAGAGAAAGCTTACTTGGAACAAAATTTTTAATGGGCATAGCAAATGAAAACTGAATTAACATAATCTGAGAAATGAAAGCGTGTAAGGAAATGTGGTTTATAGCCGCGTGCAGTTCTGTGGACATGTGGACCCGGTATGTTATAACAGAACAAAAATACAATTTATGCAGAATAAATAGCTGCGGCTCAGCCTCCTGCTTCAACACTGATATTTACTTTTCATGGCGCAAAATCTTACATAGAACGTGAAGTATACTATTTACAGCAACAGTTGCTAGTTTTGATGTTAAGTGCAGTAAGAAATCTATGAAGTTTTACAAGCTGCTCAAGGCAAGTAGCACGTTTCACATCGAGTTATCGTCTACTGAATGCTGAGTGCAGGTCAGCACTAGCTCTTCTGTCTAGGAAAGTCACTGGCATGGGAAAACTGATTTGAAAGAATGTAAATTCATATAACTCACTTTAGAAGAAAAGTAATTAAATCACAATAGCACGAGTAATATTAGTACTCAGAAAACATATGACACACAGATATAACCCGTATTAAAATTAAAGTAAAATCAATACGAGTCACCAATCCTTGACAAACGTTCACTGGTAGGGACTCTAAAGAAATTAACTGTTGTCCCATTCGGATGAATTAATACGAAACAGATTCTAAACTGAGCCTCGAAACATACTCGCCTCACAAACACTCAAAGAACGGATTTTCACAGGTGAAGCACGCGTCCATATCATGAAAGTTTCAGTAACTTAGTGATGCGAATAATTATGCATGAGCCATACTCTCGCTGCAAGTGTACTTTTCCTGCACACAGTCAAACTAGGTCTTGCCATCACACCGTACAGCGACCAGTAATCCGCGACATCAGACAAAAAACAAAAAAACAAAAAAAACAAAAAAAACTAAGTTGTTCGGAATCGGTATACTAGGTACAGAATTGCAACCTTGCAGAAAACCTGCGGTAACTAATACACAAAAATATTGAACAGCGAAAGTAGCAAAGTCAATATTGCAAGGTACAATTGTAAGATCCAACTTTTAACCCGTTGAACGGAACGAGCAATCTAGTGAATGCAAAATGGTTCAAATGGCTCTGAGCACTATGGGACTTAACAGCTGTGGTCATCGGTCCCCTAGAATTTAGAACTACTTAAACCTATCTAACCTAAGGACGTCACACACATCCATGCCCGAGGCAGGATTTGAACCTTCGACCGTAGCGGTCGCGCGGTTCCAGACTGAAGCGCCTAGAACCGCTCGGCCACTCCGGCCGGCGTAGTGAATGCAGCAAATGAACTGAGAGTAAACCAAAGAAATATGAAAGTAGTGATCAATAGCAGAAAAGAGATTAGAATAACTTCAAAATTGGGAACCACGAAGTTGACGAAGGAATAGTGCTACCTTTGAAACATAATAACACAAAATAATCGAACCATTAAGGATATAAGAAGCTGACTAGCACAAGTCAAGAGAGAGTTCCTGGCCAAGAGAAGTCTACTAGTATCCAACATTTTTCTTAATTTGCAGAAGAAGTTCTGAGGACGTACGTCTTGAACACAGCATTGTACGGTAGAGAATCATGCACTGTTGGAAAGAAGACAATCGATGTAGTTGGGAGTCATATTACAAAAGAATGTCGAAAATTAAAGGTGACTAATAAGATAAGAAATGAGGAGGTCCTCCGCAAACACACCAAGAAAGAAGAATATTTGGAAAACACTAACTATAATATATGGCAACCACATCATATAATTTACTAACAGATGTTTTCTGCGCGGTCATAAATATGCAGTAAGTGGACTACGCCTGTCAGTATAGACGATCCGTTCTACATCCACAAATCCACACTGCAATGCCCGACCTGCTGAGCATGCGAATATAAATAAAAATGATTTTCTTGTGCCATGTGTACTCGGAGGTGACAACCAACCTAAAAACATATTACTCGTAACAGCTATAATTGTTAGTCTGCAGTTGAAGAAAATACTGACGTCATATTGTTCAGAACATTGATCTCAATCATCAACAGAAATATCTGTACTTATGCCCCCAGCATCATATAATGTACACACTGGAGCGCCAAAGAAACCCCGGTATAGGCAAGCGTATTCAAATATAGAGAGACGTAAACAGGCAGAATACGGCGCTGCGGTCGGCAACGCCTATGTAAGACAACAAGTGTCTGACGCAGTTGTCAGACCGTTTACTGCTGCAACAATGGCTGGTTATCAAGGTTTAAGTGAGTTTGAACTCGATGTTACAGTCGGCGCACGAGCGCTGGGACACCGCATCTCCGAGGTAGCGAGGAAGTGGGGATTTTCCCGTACGACCACTTCACGGGTGTGCCGCTAATGTCCATAATCCGGTAAAACATCAAATCTCCAACATCGCTGGGGCCGGAAAAAGATTCTGCAAGAACGGGACCAACGAAGACTGAAGAGAATCTTTCAACGTGATAGAAGTGCAACTCTTCCGTAAATTGATGTAGATTTGAAAGCTGGTCCATCAACAAGTGTCGGCGTGAGAAACATTCAACAAAACAACATCGATATGAGCTTTCGGAACCGAAGGCCAACTCTTGTGCTCTTCATGACTGCACGACACAAAGCTTTATGCCTCGCCTGGGCCCGTAAACACCGACATCGAGCTGTTGATGACTGGAAACATGTTGCCTGGTCGGTCGAATCTCGTTTCAAATTGTATCGAACGGATGGGCGTGTACGGGTAAGGAAACAATCTCATGAGTCCATGGACCCTGAGTGTCAGGAGGGGACTGTTCAAGCTGATGGAAGCTCTGTAATGGTGTGGGGCGTGAGCAGTTGTAGTGATGTGGGACGTCTGATATGTCTAGCTACAACTCTGACAGGTGACTCATACGTAAGCTTCCTGTCTGATCGCCTGCATCCATTCACGTCCATTGTGCATTCCGCCGGACTTGGGAAATTTCAGCGGACAATGCGACACTCCACAAGTGCAGAATTGCTACAGAGTGGCTCCAGGAACAATCTTCTGAGTTTAAAAACACTTCCGCTGGCCACCAAACTCCCCAGACATGAAAATTACTGAGTATATCTGGGATGTCTTGCAACGTGCTGTTCAGAAGGAATCCCCATTCCCTCGTACTCTTACGAATTTATGTTTTTTTTTTTTTTTCTTTATTGATTTTCAATTCCCCCCGAAGGGGGCGGGCCGGCAGCAGCTTACTACGCTGCTCTACAGCCTACAGACTTTTTTTTAAATAAAGGAAGAAGAAAGAAACAAGGAAAAACAGGCGATAAAATGGCGATTTAAAGTGTAAAATGGCGTAAAATTGCGGAAAGTTAAAACAGAAAGCAAAAGGGGTTGGCAATGTAAATAAAAGACGCAGGAATCAGACAAGTAACATAGTAGACACACAATTAAAAAACATGGCGACAGGCTGGTTTCTGTTCGCAAGTGATAAAAAGCACACCCAGCGACAGTATGATGGCTGTTCGCTACACTTCCCAAAAGACACAACACGGAGCACGCACTGGAAGAACACACTGTAAAACACTGCACGAAAAAGGCAGCACAGAGATGGCACTCCCGATCCAAGGCAGATGGGGGGGGGGGGGGAGACCTGGAGTAGGGGGAAAAACAAGGAGGGAGGAGAGGAAAAAACGAAAAGGGGGGGGGGAACCAGGAGGGAGAGGACTAATAAAGGGGGAGAAGGGCAGACGCGAGAGGGAATGAGAGGAGGCAAATGTAAAAGAACGCGGGGGAGAGAAGGGGGCAAAGAGAGGGGAAGTGGGGAAGAAAGAGGATGGAAGGGGGGGAGAGGGAGCCCGGTAAAAGGACAGAGGAAAGGAGGGGGAGTGAGGATCAGAGTTGATAGGAGGGATAAATGGAGGGAGAGAGGGCATCATCCGGGAGCGGGAGCTGATGGAAGCCACCTTGGGAAAGGAGATGTAGGGTGTAGAGATGGAGGGTAGACGAATTTATGGATAGCCCTGCAGGATTCATGGTCCGTTTGCCTGCAGCACTACTTCAGACATTAGTCGAGTCTAAGCCACGTCGCGTAGTGGCACTTCTGCGTGCTCACGGGGTGCTACACTATATTAGGCAACTGTATCAGTTTATTTGGCACTTCAGTATATATAGATACTGAAGTGCAAAAGAAATTATATATATTTTCTGGGTGGTCAAAAAATCAGTATAAATTTGAAAACTGAATAAATCACGGAATAATTCAGATAGAGAGGTACAAATTGACACACATGCTTGGAATGAGATGGGGTTTTATTAGAACCACAGAAATACAAAAGTTCAAAAAATGTCCGACAGATGGCGCTTCATTTGATCAGAATAGCAATAATTAGCATAACAAAGTAAGACAAAGCAAAGATGATGTTCTTTACAGGAAATGCTCAATATGTCCACCATCATTCCTCAACAATAGCTGTAGTCGAGGAATAATGTTGTGAACAGCACTGCAAAGCATGTCCGGAGTTATGGTTAGGCAGTGGCGTTGGATGTTGTCATTCAGCATCCGTAGAGATGTCGGTCGATCACGATACACTTGCGACTTCAGGTAACCCAAAAGCCAATAATGGCACGGACTGAGGTCTGGGGACCAGGGAGGCCAAGCATGACGAAAGTGGCGGCTGAGCACACGATCATCACCAAACGACGTCCGCAAGAGATCTATCACGCGTCTAGCAATATGGGGCGGAGCACCATCCTGCATAAACATCGTACGCTCCAGCAGGTGTTTATCAGCCATGCTGGGGATGATGCGATTCTGTAACATATCGGCGTACCTCTCATCCGTCACGGTAGCAGTCACTGGCGTTTTGCTGTCCATCGCCATCTGTCGGACATTTTGTGAACTTTGTTTTTTTTGTTCTAAAAAAACCCCATGTCATTCCAAGCATGTGTGTCAAGTTTTACCTTTCTATCTACATTATTCCGTGGTTTATTAAGTTATCAAATTTATACTGACTTTTTGATCACCCAGTATTGGCGGGGGTGCTAAGGCTCCTGCAGCATCTCGCATCTCAACCTCCATAACAAAACAACCTATTTTGTATGTCTTCAACGGTCGTATTTCTGTTGATCACACTCCTTTCTATCGCCTGAATCCATTTTTAGGGTATTCTTTCTTGTTCCATTCTCATGAAGTGTACAAACCATGAAACGTGTCTACGTTCTATTCCATCCATTATGGTATCTCTTTTGTGTGTTATTTCCCGCACATCCTAATTTCTTCTGTGCTCCAAACGGAAGATCCTTGACGCCCAGCTTAGAAAATTCATTTATACGGTATCATTCTTCTTGCGGCCCTTCTCTGAATCACCAGAGGGGTACCTGAACCCAGCTCTCCTGAATGTTTGTCCGGTATCTTAAACGTACCGTCACCTCATTCGGTATCTAAGTCAAAACTGGGTGAAAAAGAACCGTGAACAGAATGGTGAATGGTTAATGTTGCACTGACGAATAAAAGAAATCGATGATGATAGATGTCTACGCTACGCGCAACACGCTGTAGTAAGAAACAAGAGAATAATGACGATCCTGAGAAACAATAAAACGAAGTATGTCAAATGGTAACGGAAAACAATTCAAGAGAGAATGTGCGGAAAAATTAAGACGCAATCAGAGTAATAGCTATTACGATGCCGTGGGATCTGTTCTGCTTTACTGATCGGGATGCGTACACCAGCTGTCTTCTCTCTCACTGTCTGCCGTAATGGCGTTGAACAGGTGTTTGTCTGTAACGCCAAATTTTGTATACCCGCACTGGAGACCATGGTGTTCACGCAAGTGTGCATAAATTCATTCATTGGACTGAGCCAGAGACTCACCCGATTGATGAAAGTCGACCACCCAGCTACAGGAGGGCGAACCATTCACCGCTTCCAACTTCCTAACTTCAGACTCTGCTTACACAACCATATCATCCCGCTGGCTTTAACAATAAAACGCCAGGGACTCAGTTTCGAATGCGAACTAGTCTGGGTACAAAGAGTCCATCAGAAGCCCGACTGCAGACTGAAACTACTAACCACCTGAACACGGCGATTACATCCCTTCACCATCATTTACCCATACAAAATTCCTATCTCATCTACCCTTACCTTTGGCATTGTTGCTTAGATTTCTACTTCTCCAAAATTTTACCACTCTCTATAACAGCTAGAATAGTAAGTTGGAAGTCCCGCATTCTGCATTCGTCTGTCTTCCCTGTATCCATCCTGTACTGGCTAATTAAGTTATCACACCTCCTCAAATTCTGTGTGTTTTCCTCCAGAAGCGCCTGACTTCTCGTGAGCTTTATCAGTTAAGCCCCACCATGTCCCCCCCTCCTCACTCAGCTTGGCGTGCTGATGCGACTCTACTAACACATACCATGTCCTCTTCACCTATAGGTCCAGTCTGAAGATAACTGCTGTTTTCTGATCCAGAAATGATACCGATCACGAATGCGCGGTGCTCTGCAGCATGTAAATATTTTTTTAAAGGGCTTCTTGAAGATTACCACGAGCTGCATGTATGATGTTTAACAGTCAAACCGGTATCCGGGCGTATAACCCATAGTCATTGGCATCTGATACTAAGGACAATAACCAGATGCATGTACACCGATATCTACAGGATAAAAATGGTAACATAACAGCAAAGACATAATTCTGATTTCATATTACAGGATGTATTTATTTATGAATGATATTCGTGTCAATTAATATGCTTTGTGATGTTCATCAAGAAAGTAAACAATTATGTGGATACATAAAACCGAGTTTTAACCAGATCTGTTTTAATATGGCAGGATATGAAGTCCATCCTGCCTCACTGTACAAGAGTTGTCGTGTGTTTTACTGCTGTCAAATCTTAAACGGTGACATTTCCTGGTCACATTGGACACAACTGTCATAAATGTAAACATCTAACAGATAGGTCAAAGAGCCTATATTATATTTCTCTTGTTATTTCCATGCTCTGATGGTTGTTTGCTTTCTAGATGAACATCGAGTTGAACAACACAAAGAACTGCAATTGACACACATGTCAGTGATACAGAGATACATAATATGTAAGTGGACTTTGTTATGCCTACAATTGTTACTTTGTGGATATCGGTGCACATACAATTATTTGTTTTCCTCTGTATCAGATACGACTGACAGTGTGTTGTATATTCATACCGGTTTGGCTACTAAACATTTTAAAAGCAGCTCCTGGTATTTTTCAAAATGTTCTTCAACACTTTGACTGCCACGGCCAAAATGAGTAAACTGCTCTCAGAAGGCGTGTTACGCAGTTCGTGTACTTTGATTCGTCATCTGTATCATCGAAACCTTAAAATAAAAATTTCTTGGGGGGAAAAATGGAGCCTGCGAGTTATCTCGTAGTTGGCGTACAGAAAAGACAGTTCAGCGCAGACGCCATCTATGAGATATTACGTTGTCAGTCAGCCACCAGCTTGCGCACTTCGGAGCATGTTGTGCAATACAATCCATGCCTTTATTGTAACTGCATCAGTAGTTGCTTAGTCTTCCTTGTAGAGGATTCATTGACGTGTATCGTTATCTGTGTTCAAATTTCCTTGTAAAATGGCTAATAATAAGAGGCAACTGAGTGATGTAGAACTTGAACAGCTAGCCAACATGAACGAATCGGAATGAGACGAGTTTATGGACGAATGGTGGAAGTCTCTATGAACCATCTTCATATGAGCATCCAAGTGAGGATTCAGATGCAGACAACAGTGAATGCAATGAAGAAGATGAGCAGGTTGGTCCAAT
The DNA here is from genome assembly GCF_021461395.2 of Schistocerca americana. Classification (NCBI taxonomy): domain Eukaryota; kingdom Metazoa; phylum Arthropoda; class Insecta; order Orthoptera; family Acrididae; genus Schistocerca; species Schistocerca americana. Next base: position 742,217,004 of record NC_060122.1, on the reverse strand, counting down.
AGCAGATGCTACGAGTAACAGTGGTAAGTGGTGTGACATTTCTCAAGATCCACTGGTATTTATGTTCAACGAGGATGTGAGATTGACATTATATTTACAAAATTTTGGCGTCAGTGCACTTGTTTTTTTTTTCTTCGAAGAGTCCCTGATATAATTACGCAAACAAACAAATCTATATGCGAGCCAAAAAGTTGTTGTGGACATGAAAGTATTAATGGGGCTGTTGCTGCATATGGGACCTCCTTGTTTTTCGTCTATAGAGCAGTACTGGAGTACAAGCCCTTTTCACAGTGTCACATTCTGGAGATCTGTTAGGAGTAGAAACAGATTTCAGCTGTAGTTGAGATATCTACACTTGTCAGACAACTCGTTGCTGTCCAATAACAAACTTTACAAAATTAGACCAGCTTTCGATCATTTCAGTAGCATCATGACCAATAATTACGTCCCAGACAAGAATCTCTGCATAGTCGGAGCAATGGTTTTGTGGCACGGCCTTCTGTTTTTCAGGCTGTATTTCAAGAACAAGAAACACAAGTATTGTGTAAAACTTTATGAACTCTGTGAATATAATGGCGCTGTTCTCGAAATAAAAATATACTGTCGCAAGTCACAGAAGGCCAAGATATGTCATACACCTGCAAGTTGTTTTATACCTGATGGAAGCTTTCTTGAACAAAGGATATGTGCTTCATAAGGACAATTTTTATAATTCTGTATCACTTACAAAACTGTTATCGACTTACAAAACCCATGTTTATGGAATATTACGTAACAATACGAAAGAAAACCCAAAATCGTTAGTTACTATGAAACCGAAGAATCAGATGGCGTGGAAAAGAAATGACAATGCTGTTGTTTCCAAATGAAGGACAAAAAGGAAGTCCTGGCCATTTGTAATACGCACCGTGCCGAAATGGAGGAATTTCGCAATCGAAAAGGCAAAATTGCCTTGAAACCAAACATAGTCGCAGAGTACAACAACGGCATGGCTGGTGTTGATCTGCCAGATCAAATGTTGTCGTTTCATTCAGCACTGCGAAAAGCTATTAGATGGTCGAAAAATCTTGCTCTACATACGCTGGAAATTTATCTGCACGATTACTATCGGTTTTATAATCAAACAGCGGGAAGGAGTACCAAGTCTCTTGTTTCTAGAGAAAAATTTATTCAGGCATTGACTGGGCATAAGATATCAGACACCCAGAAGAAAATCATGACAGATGGCAGCTTTCATTATTTAGAGGTAATATCCGCCATGGAGAAAACGTGCGACCAAAAAAGCCGTGCAGAGAGTGCACCCAACAATAGTAACGCCATGAATCACGGTACTTGTGTCCCATGAGTGAAGCAATGCCAGCTCTTTGCGAGGAAGAATCCTTCGAGACATATCACCAATAAAATCTTTATTTTCATTACCATTAGCGACACGAAGTATACATTTTACGTCTAAAGCTGAAATATTTGTATGAACTTGTGTATGCACGTTCTATTAGTTTTTCTAGTGAAAATAAAAATTCTGTTCCACCACGCCCAGACGATTTACAATACCTGTCCCTGACGCCCAAGAGCTGTAAATCGCAGAAACTCGTTTCCTATGAGCTATCGACCACGTCGTCTGATACGAATAACTCGTATTTGGCAGTCAACGTATTAACCAGTTCGTTCAGAAATCTCTCCTTCCTACCGTCTGTAGTACTCCCTCCCCAATCCCCCCTTTCCCCCAGCCCATAATCAAGGGCCTATTACCTACCCCTCACAACCCTCATTTCTCACCTCCAATCCCACTCACGTCTAATACCTGTAAAAGCCACATATAAAATCTTTTCAACCCCTTCTACCATATCCGGCAAGGATCTTACGCTTCCTGTGTACCCAGTCATCCGCATATTTTGAATTAGTTGAAGTTTGTCGTTCATCTGCAGTGTATATCATCGAATCGTAAGCATCGCCATATTCAAAAACAGGTTTCACATATTTTGAATCGTTATTTTAACTTGCTTGTAGTGTTGTCCATTTTAACATAAGTTTTAAAAAGCCGTGTAGATTGAAGAACGCCATAGTGGCAACTGACGGACCGTTCCGACGAAGGGCGAGAGGGTGGGGGGAGGGGGGGGGGGACGAGCAAAAGAAGAAAACAAGGCGGGTAGGCGTATTGCTAACCTTAATGCAGCTGTTTGTCACGCACGCTACTAGTCTGCTAATTACGGACCAGCGATGCTCTTTGAATTTGTTTTGGTTACATTTTGAACTGATTATACTAAGCACACGAGAGTGATGTCTCGTGACTTCAGATCTTTATTAGCCTCGCAAACTAGACAGAGAAATCGCGCTCTTTTTTCATCTGGCATCGTCCAGAACCTTTTGCTAATCTCAGCTTAATTTCATCAAACAGTTATAGGTTCCGAACTACAATGCCGAAAAAAAATGCACCCTCTAAAGGACTGGATACAGTGGCACGTGGATATAATATTTGCATACGAAGGGGTTGTAGTGTTAGTGATTCATTTCAGTATATTTTGGATAAGTGACAGTTCGGTCGTAAATACTGAAATCCTTGCAGGTCGATTTCTGTTACTGTGTGACGATCTGAAGATGGTCAATAATACTGTCGTAGTACACACGGTTCCCAATGTAATTAGTCCTCAAGTGATTCATTAGTCATGGTCATCAATGATCAGATGGAGCTCTGTGCACACTATGTTCTGAATCTGCAGGCAACAACAGCTATTCTGAGTTTAGAGAAAAGAGGCTCAAATGGCTCTGAGCACTATGGGACTTAAGATCTGAGGTCATCAGTCCCCTAGAACTTAGAATTACTTAAACCTAACTAACCTAAGGACACCACACACACCCATACCCGAGGCAGGATTGGAACCTGCGATCGTAGCGGTCGCGCGGTTCCAGACTGAAGCACCTACAACCGCTCGGCCACAATGGCCGGCTGTACGTGGTCCCTCCGAACAGCTTCAACCATTTGGAAGGGATCACCCTGTAAGCCTGCAGGAAACTGGATGGACGTATCGGCGGATTGCTGCACGTGCTGGACACAATGTATCACTGATGTGTCGCTGCTTTGAGCAGTGTTCTGTGAAACGTTCCAGCACCCTTAGGTCAGGTTCTGGACGTCCATGTAGCACAGGCGCGCGTCGAGCGGCGATGGTCGACTGAATATCATTCAGGGACAAAATCCGAGCTCATGTTTACACCTGCTGTGTCACCAGGGGCCACTGGGAATCATCTGCTTGCAGCATGATTAAGACCACTGCTACCACCAATACGACGACGTCACCAAGCATGGCTACTCAGGTGTCGAGGTCTGCAGCTCGTGGTCTAGTGGCTAGCGTTGCTGCCTCTGGATCTAGGTCTAGGGGTCCCGGGTTCGATTCCCGGCCAGGATGGGGATTTTGGCTGCCCAGGGAATGGATGTTAGTGCTGTCCTCATTATTTCATCATCATCATCATCAATCGTGAAATTGGCTAGATTGGGCTCTGTAAAAAAAAAAAAAAAAATGTACTGTGTAAAAATTGGGACTGTGTATGGGTGCTGATGATAGCGCAGTTGAGGGACCCACAGACCAAACATCATTATCGTCATCAGGTGTCTAGGTAGAGCCAATTTGAGAGTCGATTGGCGCTGCATTGTCGTTAGCGATGGAGTAGGCGCTGTCTGTATGTGAATGATGCTCGTTCTTGTGTATGGCGCAGACCTGGTGAGCTGCCCAATCCAGAGTGCACTCGCCCATGACCTACAGATCCCATCCCAAGCTTTATGGTGTGGGGGGCCATCAGTTACAATTCTCTGTCGAATTTGGTATTTCTGCGGGGTGAAGTAACTGGTGTCCGCTGCAGTGCACAGACTGTTATTCCCATGCTAGTGGCATTTCTTCGACAGGAAGGTGATGTGCTTTTTCAGCCGGCAGCTGCGACGCATCTTGCTCTGCGCTATGTGAAACAATTGTCCAGACCAGAAAGGTCACCAGATCTCTCGCCAATTGAACATGTGTGGGACTCAGTGAAGCGGTGAACTTACTCGTTCTCCAGAGCCTGCAAGAACCATTGCCGAATTGCAGCAAAAGACACAAGATGTTTGGAACAGTATATAGCAGGATGCCATTTGGCACCTTTATAATCATTTGCATGTGGGAATACATGCCTTCGTTGCCACAAGAGGTTGAGGTGGGGGAGGAGGGAGGTCACCGTTTACCGTGCCATGTGTGCTTCATTTGATCTGAACTTTTTATCATGTACTCCTACAATGACGAACTAACTGTCTAGGCGCTTCAGTCCAGTTCCGCGCTGCTGCTACGGTCGCAGGTTCGAATCCTGCCTCGGACATGGATGTATGTAATGTCCTTAGGCTGGTTAGGTTTAAGTAGTTGTAAGTTAGGCGACTGATGTTAAGTCTCATAGTGCTTAGAGCCATTTTTTTAACTGTCGCATAACTTGTCAATAACATCATCCTGTCATTGAGGGAGTTGCATTTTTTCCAGCCGTGTATGTTTCAGTAAATCTGGAGAGCTAGATGATGGTAGATCAAAGCACTTGGTAAGAACGTACAAAAATTTTCGCCACGGCTGATTTGTGTTTCCGCTAGTAGCTGTTGATTTTCAATTTTTTCTCGAATTAATGAAAATCAGTGCGTAAACACCTTACTGGAAGACTGAGTGGCATCTGCTGTACATAATCCTGAAATGACCTTGCGAGCAATATTAATGGTAACCTTTCACTTTTTGCAGATGATGCAATTATCTATTGTGAAGTACTGTCTGAAAGAAGCCGCATAAATACTTTGTCAGATATGGGTAAGATTTCGAAGTGGTGCAAACATTGGTAACTTGATTTAAATGGTCAAGAATGTAAAACTGCGCACTTCATAAAACAAAACTGACTATAACAATCAGTGAATCACAGCTAGAATCGGCCAACCCATACAATAACCATGGAGTAACAGTCTGTAAGAATATGAAATGGAATGATCATATGGGTTCAGTTGTGGGTAAAGCAGGTGGCAGACAGGTTTATTGTCAGAACACTGGGGAAGTGCAGTCAGTCTACAAAGTGAAAGGGTCTTGTAGCCCCCTTTCATTGTCATTTTATTTGCTTTCCAATAATACAGAACTCTCTGGCATGCGTGAGTGAATGAATGTGGTTGTGTTTCATTTAGCAGTACAGTGGTTTAGTCTGCTGCAGAGAATCAGCGGTAGTCGTACAGAACGGTCAACCCCTGTAGTTTTCAGTTAGGCAAAGAGGTCTGCTCCCCTTGTGTGAAAGTTACCGGTGTTTGGTTGGTGGCGGAAGCCTCATCTCTGGGTTTACCTGGCCACGGGGTCGCGTGCGAGACGTTGAGTGTGTGAGAGGGACAGTCTGCTTCCAGCTCGCCGAGGGTCTGCAGCCCAAGTCTCTTCAAAGAAGGGTGAGTTGACTTAACCGCGGGGCGCGTTGTCTCATAGCAAGAGGGGAGCTTTTAGCTTTTCGTCTCACGTTTCATCTTACAAAGATTGATTTACTGGGTCGCAGCAAGGAATGCTAGGCTTTTGCAGACTCTCAGTTTGATTCCTAATGCAGACTTGACTTTGATCCGTAAGAAGAACGTAGCACAAAGGTAGCGCCCTCGGTCCAGTGTGAATGTTTGTGTGCCTGCAACTGCGTGTGTATGCATTCTATCCTTTTCCGAATCTTCGTAATTTTTGCTTCTCTGTGAATTTTCTTTGTCTCATTACTTCATGTCCGGTGGAAACCATCCACATGGGTTACTATTAGAGTTTGTCGGCCCTCTGCCATTATCATTTGTCTATTCAAATGTGTCCTCTGTAAAATGTTAATTGCACACGACTGCGTGGTTTGATGTTACTAAAATTGGGCCACGGTACGTAGAAATTGTGTCTCCGCAAACCACGTGGGCACACGGGTCTGTTGTGATACGTGTAGCGTTTCATAAGCAATTGTACTTAGTTACCAGGCTACAGCAATTCTATAGATGCATTACATCAATGTTTTAAGCAATAAATAATTTTGCCCCCAATCTAATCCAGTGTACCGATGTTACGTCTCCGTTACCTACGCCATTTACCTTGTAGTTTTCCTTGTTCGCCCATCCATAGCGTTTCCATACGCACAGGTCCAATAATTAGTGTCCCTTTTTATTTATTTGTTTTTGGAACAGATCTTGTTTTCAGGAATGTTGCTGCATTTATGCGCAGAGTTCGTGCACTCTTTACTTCATTCAATATCTGATCCACGTGACCCACGCCTGGATCATATTATTAATTACTTCCAATTCTTTATCAGTGACTTTACAATGAATGTTCTTTTGTGAGTTTTTCTTATGAATAAATTAAGTAATTTTCCGACTCAGTGCAACCTCTTATTTGTCGTGTGACTAGAATTGGTGGCGACCCAATATTTTTCGTTGATTTCAATGTCAGATAGCATTTTCTTATTCAAAGTGCACGTGGTTCGTTTAACCATCAGGATACAATCAAAGTCCGCTTCACGCTTCTTACACATAGCGACCTTTTATTCACGCTACTTACAGAAGGAGATGCCTTACAAATCACTTGTGCGACCGATTCTAGAATACTGCTCAAGCGTGTGGGACTCGTACCGAATACACTAAAATGACGCGTTGAACAGGTACAGAGAAGGGCAGCGCGAATGGTCACAGGTTTTTTGGCCCTTGGGAGAACGTCACGGAGAGGCTGCAGAAACTGAACTGGGAGACTCTTGAAGTTACGTGTTTAAAATATCCCGAGAAAGTCTACTAACATAGTTTCAAGACCTGTCTTTAGTTGATGACCCTAGGACTATACTACAAGCGCCTACGTATCGTCACATAGGGATCGTGAGGCGAAGATTAGATTAATTACAGCTGCACGCACAGAGGCATTTAGGCAAATACTCTTCCCTGCGCATCATACGTGAATGGAACGGGAGGAAACCCTTGTAACTGGTACAATGGAACGCACCATCTACCATGCACTTCACGGTGGTTCGCAGAGTACAGATGTAGATGTAGATATTGTAACAGACGGTGAGGACTGCCGCGTGGTGATAGCGGGCGGTAGCAGCGAGTTGGTTGGCGGCCGGGTGGCGGCGTGTTGTCGCAGCGCCGGTGGCCGGGTACACACACGCACTCACACGCACACACGGGTGCGAGGGCCGTTTTCCGCGAACAGCCGGCAGCAAACACCGCCTGGTGGGACGCGGCTCGCTCCACGACCTCTCCGCTGCGCTCAGCCAGCAGACTGGTCAGCGTGAGCACCGCTTCATGCATATTCATCACCTTCTTTGTGCAGGCTCACTTTCCGTAGGTTGTCCGAGCTGAACGTGACTCGCTGAGAGGTCTCAATGCAGAATCCACCACCCATCATTTTGTGTTTTTCTTCTTTTTTTTTCTTTACTGAGTTTCGATTCCCCCCCCCGAAGGGGGCGGGCTGGCAGCAGCTTAGTATGCCGCTCTTCAGCCTACAGAATTTGTTTTAAAAAAGAGGAAGATAATAAATAATAAAAATAGGCGATAAAATCGGAGACTTAAATGGTAACATGGCGGAAAAAATCGTGGAACTTAAAACATAGAAACAAAGGTATGATGATGCTAATAAAATACATATGAAGCAGACAGGTAAAATAATAGACAGACAATTAAGAAACACGGCGACAGTCTGGTTTCTGTTCGCAAGAGACATAAAATTCACACCCAGCGACAGCATGATTTCTGTTCGCAACACTTTGGAAAGACGAACAACACTGAACATTCACTTGAACACTGCACTAAAAGTTGGCAAATATGACATACCAAAGCCGAGGGCAGGTGGGGGGAACCTGGATAGATGATGGGAAAATAAAAATGGGGGAAGGAGAGGAAAAACGAAGGGGGTGGGGGGTTATTCTGTGCAGAATGACGCCAATAAATATCTGGATCATCCACAGCATTCGTGGAGGCTTTTAGAAGGCATAGAAGGTCTTTCAAAAGTCATTTCTGACAAACGCAACAGTTACACAGAGAGCTTTATTGCATTTTTCATCTCCTTTTGTAATAACATCATGTTTCTAAAGGGTAATCACTAATCTTCATATGACTGGAACGTGCATTGTTAGATACAAGGGGCGTTAAATTAGCAATGTAATACGACGGGCGTTTGAAAAGTCCGTGCAAAGTCCGAGAGATGGCACCACCGGCGCATATCGAGGTCATGTTTAGTTAGTAGCATCTTGGGAAAGAACGCACACCAAGTTTCAGCCATATTGGTCTATTTCTTTGTGTTTGGCATTCGTATGAATCAAGGAAGTCGAGTGATTGGCAAAAAATTGACGAAAAAGAATTTCGTGTGGTGGTTAAACGTTACTTTATGAAAGGCAAAACACCTCAGGAGACTAAAGAGAAGCTTGATAAACATTACGGTGACTCTGCACCTTCGGTTAGAACAGTTTATAAGTGGTTTCAAAATTTTCGGAGTGGCCATATGGGCACAACTGATGCTGAACGTTCTGGACGCCCTGTGGGGTTTACGACTCCAGAAATCATTGATAAAATCCATGATATGGTGATGGATGACAGAAGAGTTAAGGTGCGTGAGATTGCTACTGCTGTGGGCATGTCGAATGAATGGGTACATAGTATTTTGCATTAAAATTTGGACATGAGAAAGCTATCCGCAAGATGGGTTCTGCGATTGCTCACGCTTGATCAAAAACGGAATCATGTGAAATGTTGCAAGAATGGTTTGCAGCAATTCAGACAGAATCTGCAGGACTTTAAGCGTCGTTTCGTCGCTGTGGATGAAACATGGATACATTACTATACTCCTGACACCAAACAACTATCTAAACAATGGGTTAACAAGGGAGAATCTGCACCAAAAAAGGCGAAGACCAGACCTTCGGCTGGAAAGGTTATGGCGACTGTCGTTTGGGATTCGCAAGGGATAATCCTCATCGATTATCTGGAAAAGGATAGAACTATTACAGGTGCGTATTATTCATCGTTATTGGACCGTTTGAAAACCGAGCTGCAAGAAAAACGCCGGTGCAAAAACGTCCTTTTCCATCACGACAATGCACCAGCACAAACCTCAGCAGTTGTGGTCGCAAAATTAATGGAAATAGGAATCCAACTCGTTTCACATCCCCCCTATTCTCCAGACTTGGCTCCCTCGGACTACTATTTGTTCCCCAATTTGAAGAAATGGGTGGCGAGACAAAGATGTTATTCAAACGAGGAGGATTGCAGCAACTAATAGCTATTTTGCAGTCTTGGACAATTCCTATTATTCGGAATGGATCAACAAATTAGAACACCGTTGGACGAAGTGTATAAGTCTAAAAGGAGATTATGTTGAAAAATAAAAGAGGTTTACCCCAAACACGTAAGTAGTTTTAATTTTTGCACGGACTTTTCAAACGCTCCTCGTACATTTTTTCTCAGGCAATTTCTGTTGAAAAAAAAAAAATGCGGGATTTGTTGTGGGACTTCGTGTTATGTTACCGTTTCAGCTGCTATAGTTTCATGAAATTTCGACAGGTGGCGGCGCTATACGTGGCCTTCAAAATGGAGTCTGTAACGGTGTTGGGTTCCAAGGAGAGAGTTGTCAGTGAGTTTCTTTCGGCAGAAAACCATAGCATCGTAGATATTCAAGGGTGCTTACAGAATGTCTACGGAGAACTAGCAGTGAACAAAAGCACGATGTGTCGTTGGGTGAGGCTTCTGTGATCGTCTCAACAACGCGTCCAATCTCCCGCGTGCCGACCGGTCGACTCTTCATTCAAGGTGATCGATGGATCACACACATCTCGCTCCACAACCGGGCGTCTTCGTTGGTAGTACCGACACATTCATCCACCACTTTGTGCGTAACCGCTAAGTTCCTCGCCGCCTAACAAAGACTATAAAGAGCAACGAAGGACCATCTGTGGGGAATTGTTTGAGCGTTACGAGGCTGACAGTGACAAAATTTGTCGAATATCGTCACAAGAGATGAAACATGGCTTCATCACTTTGAACCAGAAACAAAACCGCAATCGAAGGAGTGATGCCACCCACACCACCTTTCCTCCGAAGAAAAAGTTCAAAGCCGCTCCTCTCGTACGTCTTGTAACATATCGTTTCCTGGCCCCGTTGGTCGCCATTGCGAGCACCAAGCCTAATTTTCGGTATCTAGGGGAAGGAGATGGGCAAATCTTTCCATAATTCGCCTTTTACACTATAACCGGTGATTCAAAATTCACGTCCCAAAGGACAAAGTCTACACTGGTGATTCCATAGCTTGGACCATAGAAGGAAGAAGTAAATAGTGGAGACAGCGAAAATGCAAAGAGACGAACGCGTCCTACAGATGTGTTTAAATAGTGCAAAGAAAATGTTACGTCATTGGTCAATGATGATCTGAAACTTAAGGATACAATGCAACTATCATCCCCGGTCGCACATACCTCTATTGCAGAAGGTATTCAAACTGACTGCCATCCTGTGGACGACAAGTCCGAAGACTGCGACGGACCGTGCTAGACACTGACCGCAACGTCACTGTCGGTATTTCTGAACAGGCGATGGTGATGTTCCCCTGCAGATCAGTTAATGTCCTCAGTGTGTTGCTGTACACTGTAGACCTGAATTGTCTCCGCAGGAAAAACCCCCGTGTCGCCATGTCTGGATACGCAGGTGGCTGTTCTGCTGGGCGCCGTCTGTCAATCCAACACCCAGGAAGAACTTCATCCAGGAGCTGGAGGACGTTTCGTCCAAATTGTGTAGGTGCGCAGTCCCGCTGGAAGAAAAACCTACATCTCTGTTCGAGAGGTGGATCGTCCAAATAGGATAGTTATGTTTCCTTAAGACGATGTCTGTAGTGTGCAGCAATGAGTGTGCCTTTCAAAAATGTGGGACCAATGAGGGCATCCTCATTTATGCCAAACCACACATTTAACTTTGAGGCAGTGTGAGTGTGCGCTTGGACTGCGGGAGGAGATTGTCGTTTGCCCAAAAGACGGCGTTTGCCTTTCCTATTCCAACGGGAACTAGTTTCATCGCTAGAGAAAATATCAGCTTCGAAGTTCCGCTGTTGTATGTGCCTTTCTTCAAACCATTCACAGAACTGAACTCAGCTGACAGTATCATCACCGTGGAATTCCTGCACACCATGGTTTCGTTGGGGTGGAAATGATTAGAGGACAGCATCTTAGACACGGAGGCTTGGCTGATGCCGCGTTCCGACGCCTCCCTCTCTGTTGGTCGAGTTGGACTCTCTATCGCCTCATGTGGCACAGCTTCTGATTTTATATCCCCTGTTGCTGCGCATGGTCGTCCAGAACGTCTTTTCTCGTGAACACAGCCTGCAGACTTGAACTGTTCCATTAAACGGCCAATCATTCTGTGTTGGGCTTACTTTGGTTTGGATGTCACGTATCGTATTCTGCTGCTGCTGCTTGCCGTTGACTCATACAGGGTGTTTCAAAAATGACCGGTATATTTGAAACGGCAATAAAAACTAAACGAGCAGCGATAGAAATACACCGTTTGTTGCAATATGCTTGGGACAACAGTACATTTTCAGGTGGACAAACTTTCGAAATTACAGTAGTTACAATTTTCAACAACAGATAGCGCTGCAAGTGATGTGAAAGATATAGAAGACAACGCAGTCTGTGGGTGCGCCATTCTGTACGTCGTCTTCCTGCTGTAAGCGTGTGCTGTTCACAACGTGCAAGTGTGCTGTGGACAACATGGTTTATTCCTTAGAACAGAGGATTTTTCTGGTGTTGGAATTCCACTGCCTAGAACACAGTGTTGTTGCAACAAGACGAAGTTTTCAACGGAGGTTTAATGTAACCAAAGGACTGAAAAGCGATACAATAAAGGATCTGTTTGAAAAATTTCAACGGACTGGGAACGTGACGGATGAACGTGCTGGAAAGGTAGGGGGACCGCGTACGGCAACCACAGAGGGCAACGCGCAGCTAGTGCAGCAGGTGATCCAACAGCGGCCTCGGGTTTCCGTTCGCCGTGTTGCAGCTGCGGTCCAAATGACGCCAACGTCCACGTATCGTCTCATGCGCCAGAGTTTACACCTCTATCCATACAAAATTCAAACGTGGCAACCCCTCAGCGCCGCTACCATTGCTGCACGAGAGACATTCGCTAACGATATAGTGCACAGGATTGATGACGGCGATATGCATGTGGGCAGCATTTGGTTTACTGACGAAGCTTATTTTTACCTGGACGGCTTCGTCAATAAACAGAACTGGCGCATATGGGGAACCGAAAAGCCCCATGTTGCAGTCCCATCGTCCCTGCATCCTCAAAAAGTACTGGTCTGGGCCGCCGTTTCTTCCAAAGGAATCATTGGCCCATTTTTCAGATCCGAAACGATTACTGCATCCCGCTATCTGGACATTCTTCGTGAATTTGTGGCGGTACAAACTGCCTTAGACGACACTGCGAACACCTCGTGGTTTATGCAAGATGGTGCCCGGCCATATCGCACGGCCGACGTCTTTAATTTCCTGAATGAATATTTCGATGATCATGTGATTGCTTTGGGCTATCCGAAACATACAGGAGGCGGCGTGGATTGGCCTCCCTATTCGCCAGACGTGAACCCCTGTGACTTCTTTCTGTGGGGACACTTGAAAGACCGGGTGTACCGCCAGAATCCAGAAACAATTGAACAGCTGAAGCAGTACATCTCATCTGCATGTGAAGCCATTCCGCCAGACACGTTGTCAAAGGTTTCGGGTAATTTCATTCAGAGACTACGCCATATTATTGCTACGCATGGTGGATATGTGGAAAATATCGTACTATAGAGTTTCCCAGACTGCAGCGCCATCTGTTGTTGAAAATTGTAACTACTGTAATTTCGAAAGTTTGTCTGCCTGAAAATGTACTGTTGTCCCAAGCATATTGCAATAAACGGTGTATTTCTATCGCTGCTCGTTTAGTTTTTATTGCCGTTTCAAATATACCGGTCATTTTTGAAACACCCTGTTCCTGCCGCATGGATGAGGATCATTTCCACCTTCTCCTGATATGGGTACACAGCTGAACAAGTCACTACACTGTTCAATAGCAGCACACTACAAATGCATGGCATCTGTTGCCCCTTTAATAACCTTCTGTCGGACTACGTTAATCATTTGGCTCAAAGACAACCGGCCATGTTATAGTACATACATTGCATGCGACTAATCATTTCGGCAGCGTGGTGGTAGTGAGTCGATCCTTCCTTGTAGCTTTCGCTGTCTGCTCTAATAGCGAATATGACCTATGGAACTTTACTTGTGAATCACCCTGTATATTAATGATCTGTGAAACCATATAAATAGGAACTTCAGTCTTTTCGCAAATAATGTAGTTAACTATACTAAAGTTGTGTCTCAATAAAACTGCGCATACTGTCGGTCAGATTTTGAAAAGAATTCAAAATAATGCAAGGATTTGCAACTCGCATTAAAGAGAAATGTAAAATTACATACTTCAGAAAACGAAAAAACCTATTATCGTATATTTATAGTATCAGTAAGTTACAGTTGGATTCAGTCAGCGTATACAAATACTTTGCAACCTTCCCGTGTCGGCCGGTGTGGCCGAGCGGTTCTAGGCGCTTCAGTCTGGAACCGCGCGACCGCTACGGTCGCAGGTTCGGATCCTGCCTCGGGCATGGATGTGTGTGATGTACTTAGGTTAGTTAGGTTTAAGTAGTTCTAAGTTCTAGGCGACTGATGACCTGAGATGTTAAGTCCCATAGTGCTCAGAGCCATTTGAAGCATTTAACCTTCCCGTATATATACAAAAATATAAAAGAATGATGTGTAACCTTCTCGAACAGAAAATAAAAATAATTAAATTTGGATAATTAAATTCTGACGTATGAAAACTGATAAATCTTAATTCATGAAAACTGATAAATTTTGGTGTAAGCAGCGCTACGCCATGGCCCTGTGAAATCAATCTGAATCTGTACGTGAGAAATAAACTGAAAAATTCTTACCTCGTGATCGTGTTGCCTGATAACGCTGTCTATATATCTGCTCGTGAATGGCACAACTTAGTGCAATGCTGACGTATCTACCAATACTGGATAACATTTGTCTGAAATCTGAATTACGAGAAAGACTGGCTTTACTTAGTGACACAGCTGCACAGTTGGTCGTCTGATTACTAAAGAAGACATGACTATGATCTGACAAAAATTCTGGAATATTTTAATGTAGATAAATGACTGGATCGGGACTGGCAATGATTTAAGGGGAAATTATACTTTTATAGTTGACTGGCAAAAACAATTATAATCTGAAAAATTTTTACGTTTTTGACAAAGATCTACAGTCCATTACACAGGAAAATTGAATATATTACAAATCTGTGTCAACTGGTGCTGACGATTCACAAAAGAAAAGATTGAAACAATATCATATTTACATCTCAGACACGTGACTTAACTACAAGCATGCCAACAAAAATAATAAAATTAACCTTGAAATAGATGGTTGACTTAATTACACTGTTGATTTTTCTTTATATTAACAATTATTTATCTGTTCATCGTCATCTCATTCCATGGTATCATTTAGCTCTGCGGCTGGTCACAATTATTATTCAGTTCTATATAATAAAATTTTACAACTTGTTCTGCACTGTGACTTTAGCAACTACTAACTGTAAACTGCGCTGTACCAGCGGCAGACTACAACTACACGGTAGCAGCGAGCGACTGCAACTGCCGCAGAGACTGCTCTCACCTGCGACTCTATTGCAGCTTTCTTTTAACAGGGGCAAAGATATTTTATGTCTCAGGCAGCGCCTGTGAATTGTCGTTCTAGCAAGTGAGCAGTACATCGAGATTACATTTGCTCCAGCCGGGTGATGAACCCCTTAAAACTTGAGTACAAAAATTTGCAGGAATAGGAAATGGAATTATCAAATAGGTTCAGTCGTAGATAAAGCAAGCAGCAGATGCTTGAAGCCAGACGCCAACTATACTGCGTAGCTCAATTAAAACTGTTCAAGGACTACCATTAAGTAAGGGATCTAGAAATATTCTAAAACCCAGTATGTACCGGTCCTGTAGGGGCTGTACAGTCGCGATTAGATTAGTTACAGTGGTCGCAGAGGCATTTAACCAATCATTCTTCCTGGAATGCACAAACAAATGAAACAGAAGGAGGTCCTGGTAAGTGGTACAAAGGAATTATTCTCTGCTGTGCACTTCATAATTGTTTGCAGAGTATAGATGTAGACGTAGAAATGTAGGTATAGAAATGCGTTGTGATCTGTATCTGCTACGCTGTTTTCAGAGACGAGTGATTTTCGCAGGATGGCCACTGTTTGCCAACACCTGTTGGAAATAAACTGTTGAGAAGGTCTGGTGGGAAGCAGCGGTTTGTAAGGTAGTGCTGATAGCGGGAGAAGGAAACGGCATATTGTAATGCGTGTTCCTGAAGCTGATTGGCTCTAGAGAATTGTAACGAAATGAAGGAAGACGTGCAGAGGTTCGACGCTTGGTGCTCGGAGTGGCAACTGACACGCAACATAACGAAATGTGGCGTATTGCGAACGTATAGGCAGAAATACCCTTTACTGTATAATTACACGAATGCCGAACAAGCACTGGAGGCAGTTACTTCCATAAAATATCTAGGAGTATGCATGCGGGGCGATTTGAAGTGGAACGACCACTTAAAATCAGTCGTGCATAAGGCAGATGCCAGACTGATATTCAATGGAAGAATCCTCAGGAAATACAATGCATCAACAAAGGAAGCAATATTCAGACCACTTGTTCGGCGAACACTTGAATATCGCTCGTCAGTCTGGGATCCGTACCACATAAAACTGATAGAGGAAACAGAGAAGATTCAAAAAAGAGCGGTGCGTTTCGTTAGATGTTCATTTAATGTGCACGAAAGCGCCACAGAGATGATCAGCCAGCTCCAGTGGCAAAAGCTGCGAGAGAGGCTTTCTGCACCACGGTGTGATTTATCGTTGAAGTTCCGAGAGCGTGCGTTCGTAGAAGAGTCGACCAATATGTTGCTTCCTCCTATGTACACGTGCATCTCGCGAAAGGCTATGAAGATAACATCAGAGAGGGTGGAGCCCACACGGAGGGTTACCCTCAATCGTTCTTCCCGCGAACTATTTGCGACTGGAACAGACAAGGGGGGCAACGACAGTGGAACGCAAAATACCCTCCGTCGCACACCGCAAGGTGGCTTGCGGAGCATAATGGGGCTGTAGAGGTAGATCCGCTAGAACAATTATAAATACTGCTACATAGAGCAAAAATTTCTGAAAACATTTTGAATGAGCAAACTGAGTTTAACAGGAACACATTTTTCAGCGACTTTAAAATGTTAAATGTTACCTAAAGAAACAAATTTTTAATATTTATTTAAAGTCAATACCACTATTAAACTGTTTTTTATTTGCAGTGTTACATTTACACGATCATGATCCCGGCTTCATAGAGCCATTATCAAGTGTTTTAAGTGTTATAAATGGCTCTGAGCACTATGGTACTTAACATCTGAGGTCATCAGTCCCCTGGAACTTAGAACTACTTAAACCTAACTAACCTAAGGACATCACACACATCCATGCCCGAGTCAGGATTTGAACCTGCGACCGTAGCAGTTCTAGGGGACTGATGACCTCAGATGTTAAGTACCATAGTGCTCAGAGCCATTTATAACACTTAAAACACTTGATAATGGCTCTTTGAAGCCGGGATCATGGTCGTGCAAATGTAACACTGCAAATAAAAAACAGTTTAATAGCGGTATTGAATTTAAATAAATATTAAAAATTTGTTTCTTTAGGTAACATTTAACATTTTAAAGTCGCTGAAAAATGTGTTCCTGTTAAACTCAGTTTGCTCATTCAAAATGTTTTCAGAAATTTTTTCTCTATGTAGCAGTATTTATAATTGTTCTAGCGGATCTACCTCTACAGCCCCATTATGCTACGCAAGCCACCTTGCGGTGTGCGACGGAGGGTATTTTGCGTTCCACTGATGCGCCTAGAACCGCTCGGCCAACAAGACCGGCTTTGTCATACAGTGCCTAAGATGGCATACTGTCGTATTTAAAATACACTATTAGACACATTGTCTAAGGGTCGATATGTGTATTTTAAATACGACAGTATATCATCTTAGGCACTGACAACACTTAAAACACTTGATAATGGCACTTTGAAACCGAAATCATGATCGTGTAAATGTAACACTGTAAATAAAAAACAGTCTAATGGCGGTACTGACTTTAAAGAAGTATGACTGTGGCCCCACATTACGAAAAAATTATTAAATTTTTAATAATTGCAACTATTTTATAACGTAAGGCCGTGTCTCTTATCTGCACAAAATAATTATTTTTGAAAATGACGGATATGTATAAACAATAATGTAACATCGTTGTACACTTCAGAACAGCAACAGCTGGGTACAGGTGGAAATTTAGCATCTTTACGTTTGGATATTCGGAAAGTGTGCACGTGCATACAAATATGTCCGTTCACTCCTACAACAAAGTAACCACTACTGAAAATAGAAAGTAATTTTTCATTTTTGTAAAAATTGAAGTCAAAATATGCCACCTTGAGGTATACCCATGTACTCTCAACAGAATCAATAAATTAAATTAAAAAAAAAGAAAAGATGTAGACTGCTGAAGCATCTGAAGAAGAGTCCGCAGCGTTCGAAATGCACCATGTCGTGAAATAAAAATCACGACTCGTGTATTCTTTCTTCGAATGCACGGAAACAACACTGGCAGCTATGGCCATAATGAAGCTGAATGTTATAACAGTATTGTACAGTGGCTTGGGACTCACGAAAAAGAGTAGTCGGTCGAAAGCTGACGTTGGGCGTAGGAGGCGAGTCACGTGCCATCTGATGGAGAAGGTTTGTATTTTAGCGCCTTGCCTGCCGTGTGGCCTTCGACGGCTCCCGCAGAACCGCAAGCTTGACGCCTTGTGGCCGTCGGGGGCCCCAGCAGAACATAGAACGCCTAATGGCGTGTACTCATCCTGGCCTGTCCTGGCGGTGAATCATCCTTCACTAAACCCGAGCCGGCCGTGGTGGTCGAGCGGTTCTAGGTGCTTCAGTTTGGAACCGCGCGACCGCTACGGTCGCAGGTTCGAATCCTGCCTCGGGCACGGATGTGTGTGATGTCCTTAGGTTAGTTAGGTTTAAGTAGTTCTAAGTTCTAGGCGACTGATGACCCCAGACGTTAAGTCCCATAGTGCTCAGAGCCATTTGAACCATTTGAACTATACCCGACATCACACGGTCCGTGCATTCGAACATCAGCGTTGAGTGTGCCGAGTTCAACGTGCTGCTGAACGCTCAGAAATGATGCGGCTTGTGCATACGGTACGTGTGCCTCAACGTGGTGTACGGCTATATGCAATCGCTGCGCGCTCCAAAGACAGTCGTCGGATGTTTTTGGCTGATAGATCACATAAATAGTTTCCGAATTGTATGGGACTAAAATTCCTATGTTAGTTCTACTAAAACGCACATTTCCTCTCGTGTCCATATGCTAATCATGTTGTTCTCTCTGTATTACAAATAAAATCGTGGCGGAGAGGTTCTAGGCGCTTCAGTCAGAACCGCGCGACTGCTACAGTTGCAGGTTCGAACCCTTCCTCGTGCAGTCTTTCACATAAGATAAAAATTATTTAAGCATTTTCATTTTTAGCGGAATCCTAAAGTCATTCTTATTTGATTGCTATTTCTATTAAGTAGCAGAATCTTTAGCGTATGTGAAATACACAACTAAACAAGAAAGTGCAAAAGTCTTATTGCAAGTAGTGAAAGCACTCTTGTACGAGGATAAAGCCAATCGGACTAACACACTCCTGAGAGAACTTAATGTAGTTGTATTACACAAAAAAAAAAAACAGTGGGTGAATCTGCAACACATCACACACTGCTTTATAAATCTGTCCCTGTATTCATTACACTACGCAGAACTTCTACATCGCCTGACCTTATCTCGTACATGTTGTCATTTTGTAATAGTTTTGATAGAAACTGGCTCTTAGCATAGCTTATGCCTTCTATGTTTATGTGACAAATTCGAAGTACAGGTCCGAGTTTCCTGGTCAGAGGGACCTGAGAAGGGCCGTTTGGTCTGTCTGGTGACATAACTCTTTCTGAAAGTGTCGTATAGTCATGAGATCCACAGATCTGACTGCCATTATGTGCTAGTTCATTTAGCGTTACCCAGGGTGCATGTGTAGTGTTATACTCGCTTTACATCACTGACGGAAACACAATCAAGAAAGTTCGGGTGTTCAAAAATGGTTCAAATGGCTCTGAGCACTGAGGTCATCAGTCCCCTAGAACTTAGAACTACTTAAACCTAACTAACCTAAGGACATAACACACATCCATGCCTGAGGCAGGACTCGAACCTGCGACCGTAGCAGTCTCGCGGTTCCGGACTGAAGCGCCTAGAACCGCTCGGCCACCAGCGGCCGGCAAAGTTCGGGTATGCTGACGATTGGGCCATCGCTACGAGATGCAGCACAATGAAGCATCTGAGGACATCCTAACGAAAGACCTGAAGATAAGGGGTGAATATTTCAGTAAGTGGAGACTTCAACCAAATGCTTCCAAAACAGAGGTTAGCTGCTTCCATCTCAACAACAAACTCGCTGGAAAGTAACTCAACATTCGATTTGAAAACACCATTCTCAGGCACAATAAAACTCCGAAGTACTTGGGCATGACGATGAACAGAACACTATCTTTTAAAGAGCACCTAACAAAGACTCCCGAAAAATTAAAGACAAGAAACATCTTTATTCAAAAGCTCTGTGGTACTACCTGGGGAGCAACGGCCTCCACTCTCCGCACCTCTACTTTAGCAACTGTATTCTCGGCTGGCGAATACTGTGATCCGATTTGGCTAAACAGCCCACATGTAAAAAAAGGTGTATGTCCAGTTGCATAACACTCTAAGGATGATTTCTGGAGTAATTAAACCCACTCCAACGCAATGACTCCCAATATTAAGCCACATCCCGCCGCCACACCTGCGACGTACTGACGTCCTTGTACGTGAATACAAAAACATCACGGGAAATCGAAGCCTGCCAACCCACCAAGACATTGAGGCTGCAAACACTAATAGGCTCCGATCTAGAAACCCGCCAACAAGAACAGCAAGGACCTGTGTACAAGAAGGCTTCAGTATCACAAACGCATTGTCTGAAAAATGGAACGTATGGCAAAATCATAACATGCCTTGCATCACACAAAAGCCACCTGGTTTTGACCTACCACGCAAAACGTGGTCCACTCTAAATAGGATTCGAACTCGCCGTGGCAGATGTGCTTACTCCTTGTGCAAATGGGGTAAAATACCATCCGTTCAGTGTGACTGAGGAGAAAATCAGACCATCAGCCGCATTGTTGAAGAGTGTTCCAGAAGAGCCTATAATGGAAGCCCCGACGACTTCCTGCTCGCAACTCCAGAGTCGATAGATTATATTAAAAGACTTGATGTTTGTTTGTCATCCTTAAACTCTGTTATATTAGTGATGTTTGTTGGCAGTTATTAACGTTTGTCATATTAGTGATACGTCTGTTTCTTTCTTATGTGTCTGTATTGCAAATAAAAATAATCTCGTATATCAATATCTTGTCTTGTGCGTTACCACCACCCGAAGGCTTTAATCGCAGATGTTTTATTAACTGACGTTTAATTGTAACAAATCTTACCAAGAAAAATGTGTTAGTGATCGATCTTCAATGTGACTTTGCATTAAATCGGTATACTTTCACAACGCACAAGTTACAATGCGAAAATTCTTTAACCACCAATATGAAGTTTCCCATAATTTTAACACGACAGATCGTACCAATAAATGACGGATTTTCGCGATATCAGTTTGCTGTTGCTTTTAAAAGCATATATTCATAGGATGTAAGCTACAACATAAAACCCACCAAATATGGGCTTCAACTGAGAGTCGCATGGCGTCTGCCGACTCTGTAATGAAAAGCATGGCGTGCATGTAACGTAGGTGGCATTCTTCCATCTCACTTGCCTACGTTCAAACTCACATTCAGAATATGTTATGCCAAATATTGCTCTACCCGTTCGGGAAGACTCCCCAACGACCTTTTTCATCGCTCTGACTTCAGAAACACGGCTCGCTCAACTTTGACGTTCGAATGCACGGTCCGTGTGCAGACGGCTTAAGGCCAGGTTCTCAATGAAATGAGCAAATAATAGACAACGTCTGGAAATTTTTTTTTTTATTGAGAGAATGAAAAGACATACAGAGGATCTGTTTGGGGATTATGACTGATCATACTTTCAACTTTATTTTAGATTTTCAATACAAAAAAAAATAGCGCTCGTAGTTATGAATTGATTAAGGGCCAGCGAGCATTAAGTAAGCAGACTGAATGCAGTGTAACACATTAGGAGTTATCTGAAATCAAAAATGGATAACATCAGTCGATACTACATTAAATTTATGGGAGCTTATACCTACCCACAAAGAAACAACCTTAACTTTAACGATATGGTGCTAACTCGAACTTTGAGTTTGATGTTTGAGGTTTTCTTTCGCTCTTTATGGCTTTACAAACAATAGTTAATATTAAAAAATTTCATATGTTTTTAAGCGCCCAAGTTTGGTTGACTGGTTGATTGATACGGGGGAGAGGACCAAACAGCGAGGTTATCGGTCCCATCAGATTAGGGAAGGATGTTGGCTGTGCCCTTTCAAAGGAACCAACTCGACATTTGCTCGAAATGATTTAGGGAAATCACGGGAAACCTAAATCAGGACGGCCGGACGCGGGGCTGAATGGTCGGCCTCCAGAATGCGAGTCCAGGGTGGTAACCATTGCGCCACCTCGCTCGGTAAAGCACCCAAGAAAAGTGTTTACTTTTCGGTGGTCAGTGAAAGGTAGAAGTTAATAGGTTCAACCGTTTTTATTTTATCCTGAACGCAGTTTTGAAAAATCGTTTGTCGAGAAAAACTTGTTTAAAGTTTAGGGAAAACTTTTATATGTATTATTAATTCAATTCTCATAAAAACTACATGTTGTGAGCGTGAGGTTGATCTTTTATTCTGTTATTCTGCGCAACGGATTAATCTGAGATGTACCCTTTACCCTGTGGCTCCTGCAAGATGCAATTTGCCCTCATCTCGTGGTCGTGCGGTAGCGTTCTCGCTTCCCACGCCCGGGTTCCCGGGTTCGATTCCCGGCGGGGTCAGGGATTTTCTCTGCCTCGTGATGGCTGGGTGTTGTGTGATGTCATTAGGTTAGTTAGGTTTAAGTAGTTCTAAGTTCTAGGGGACTGATGACCATAGATGTTAAGTCCCATAGTGGTCAGAGCCATTTGAACCATTTTTTGAAGACGTAATTTCCACCCCCACACTACTACAGAGGTCAGACAGACGCTCCTAACGTTCTAAACAGAAATGCCTGAAAAACATTCAGCAATAAATATCTTCTGGAGTCGTCTGCTGTAAGGAAATGACACAAAAATTCACAAAAATTTCTTACGTAGCTAGTGGGATACTTGGGTACTGGAGTAGTGCTAGTTAGTGTAAGAAAAACATGAAACTAACGAAAGTTATTATTTATTTTGCAAAAATTCTGAGAAATCACAATGACACGTTTGGTTATGAATTGAACAAGTTATATCCTGGTTCTTTTCGGAATGTGAAGTTACCTCTCAAGGATAGGATTCGCTAATGAAATTTCTATACAAAGTTTAAGATGGTTGTTGACTTGGCAGAATGGCTGAGAGCCGCGCCTACTTAGCTTGAATAATCATCCTTTAGAATTTTGCTAGGTACGGTCGAGGCTGTCGCGTGTGAAATGCAGTGAAGTGTACTATTGTGGAGGAAATATGGGGCACGCAATAGCTGTAGCGTGTAGTGGTTAATAAAAAAGAAAAGAGAGAAGAAAAGAAAAGGTTGAAAATGTGGGAAGAAATCGTGAGTAAATAGGTTTTTTTTTAAAATCGTTAATGACCGTGAAAAAAGGGAAAGAAAGAAATGCAAATCGGACTTCGTATTACAGAAAAGTTATCGGACTTCGTGATTCGGAAAAGCTATTGTTGGGGTGGTCCTTGTGGCGTTTCTGAGCAAAAGTCAAACCAATTTCCACTACAAAAATTATTTGAAAAAAGACACAGAATAACAAATGTGACTAACAGGGGGAAATGGCGAAGATAAGAGTTCATTCCTTACCATGTTAACATGTCTTCTTTCGTGCGGCGTCCAGGTCTTTAAAAATCTCCTACTTCATTTCTGCGTGAAAAGTCTGCTCCGAAATCGTGCAATAAGTTTCACTGTCCAGGAATTTCTAATCAATACAAAACCGTCTTGATATTAAATACAATTTATTTTACGTTGCTTCCCTCCTCCAAATGTCATAACAACTTCCACAATATGTCTACACATTAATAAGTTTTTTTCGTCTTCATCAGATCACGTCTGCATTAAGCTTCCGCTCTCGAGAGACAATAGACGGATAGAAAAAAAAAGAGTTACAATTTTAGTATTTTCTCTGCCGTCGAGCGCTCATACCGCTACGACGGTATAATTTATGTCTGAGGGAACGAGTGTAGCGCGATGAAAGTCAAAGTCCCGCTACATGCGCACAATACCGTAAGCTGCGATGACTGCTGTCTGCGCCGCTCGCTGCTAACAAATAAGATAACTCTCGTTCTATCTGGATTGATGTTCGCCAATCAAACTCTCCCTATGCCTTGATGAAGTCAAGAATTCCTATTCGCCCCTAGTCTAACTATTGGCATGGTACACTGGTCAGATAACCTGTCCACCGTGATGCCACTCAAAATTCACTCGCAGGCATGTAACTATAACTCTGTCCGTTCACACTGCACAATAAGTGTATCGGCCAACACAGTGAACAACGCTTAATCGCAAGGACTCAATATAGAGTAGCACTTCGATTTGCTCTCGACAGAGGTGCTCTCCTAGTGAAGTACTGAGGAGAGACTTGTTCCTTGCTCCAAGAGCGACAACGGAACGGCGCCTCTCCACGCCAGACATGAGGGGGTACATCTTTTGGTCTCTTCCATTATTCCTTCAGCTCAAGGCATCAGAAATATCGTCTGACATCAACATTGCTCTTCTAAAATGGGAGAATGACGTTTAGTTTAAGGCGACCAATCCAGAAACCTGTAGCATTGGCGTTTGGCGTTTGCTGTCTCCCTGTGAAAATCTTTGAAACTGCGTGCTATGTGCAAAGAATGCGTAGGCTGGCTGCTCCCACACAATGTAGCGGAATTTGCTTTTAAGCCAAACATGGGATTGTTCCCCCCTTTCACTTGGGCCCACGCTGTCCGCTACACAGGCAGTCACCCACCGACATAGGCTGGGTCGTCCTCTGAAGGGACCGGCGTCCCGTTGTGCGGTTTCTCTCCCGAACTAAAAGCTTCTGTGACCATCGTGTCTGGAATGTATGTGTGTACGCCAGCCTTGAGTATTTCAACCATGGTGCGCTTACTTGTTAATTGCATATCGTTTACATGATTTCATACAACATTGACTTCATCTTATCGAGTTTGGGTTCGAATGAAGTGTCTTGATGTGCGGGATATGATTGTGAGGGCGCAATATATAAGCAATGAAGGTCAGGAGACCATGACGTCTTACAATGTTATTATATATTTTCGATGTCACTGAACACAAACCTGAAGTTAGATTTTCAAAATTCAAAGTGGCTAACCCAATATGGCGGACCAAAAATTATGTTTTGACAAATTTTCACCAACATTTGACCAAGTGTTTTCGTTACCTACGTTTAGTCTGCAGTTCCAGGACCGTATATCAACCCTTCCTCTAACTCGAATTGTTCCTGGAGAGAAATTCCCCAGTTCTTCTTAGTGAGAAAAGTCGATCTGGCTGAGCTGGATGTGCTGCGTTTGGCAGCCTGCACATTTTGTTCTTCAGCTTTTTCGGCGAATATGTTTGGATGCATGCTGCAATATGAATCATTTTGTGAACGTGCGTCACGGTACGACAAATTTTCTATCTGAGTCGGGCGTCTATGGCTAAGAGCGACCCACAGCAGCCGTGACGCTGCTTCGAACAATGGACTGTAGAAAATTTTGCAACGCACGGATTAAAAAAACCTTTTCGTCCCAACATTATAGACATTTACATCTTTCAAAAATGTAATAAAAAATTGAATTTTGGACCATTTTGAGTGAGAACCTGGCCTTAAGCGTGTGACAGTCGACATGCTTGGTGGTCAACAAGATTACTTTCCCAGTACGGAAAGTTTGCAAACATTCTTAAGTGTGGTCTCGTTCGTGGGCGTGGATTCTGCTGAGACAGCTTTAGGGTTTTCCACGCTAGTTCTGACCCATTAGAAGAGACCTCATAGCAAAACAGGGAGACAGTAGCTGGATCTATAAAAGTGACGTACCTGGCAAGGTTTAATCGAAGCCAATGGATTATACTTGTGTTAGTGGAAACTTAAAGTGAGGTGGTGATGTGTGATTCTTACCTGTTTACTTCGAACGATTATCCAGTTTTTGTTTTTGTGGTGGAAGTTGCTAGGAGCCAGCTGCACGGAGTGTGTGTGGCCTGTTAGAGGGTTAAATTTTCCAGTCCACTGGATCCTTCTGAATGTAGATTACCACAGAGCGCTTATTACTAGCACAAGAGTAGTGTCAATTTCAACCCTCTCTTTTTTTCATAGCTGCTTATAGCAGCTGCGGTGCGTAGTCTTTGAAATAAAAATCAGTGATCGGTTACACAAAATTTGTTATTAAATTCACTTTATCGTTTCCAACAGATTAATCTGTCATCATCAGAAGCTTGACACAGTCTTAAATCATAGGTAAGCCGACGACAAATAAGGATTGGACTATAAAGGCGTCATACAAAGAATCAATAAAAAAAATATGATTCAATTTTCACTCTGCAGCCGAGTGTGCGGCAGTTTGAAACTTCCTCGCAGATCGAAACGCTATGCCGTGCTGGTACTCAAACCAGTGACATTTGCCATCTGTGGGCAAGTGCTCTACAAGCCGGACACCCAAACACGACTTCCGTTGTCATACCTTTGCTTCAACCAGCACCTCAACTCCTTTCACAAAATTTCTCCTGATTAACTTGTAAGACTAGCACTATTGGAGCAAAGGATATTGCGTAGAGACATGGCTAAGCCGCAGCCAGGATGATTGTTTCCAGAATGAAATTTCACTCCGCAACGGAGTGTGCACTGAAATGAAACTTGCGGGTAGATTAAAACTGTGTGCCGGGCCGGGACTCGAGCCCATGATAACCTTTCGCGGGCAAGTACTCTACCATGAGGTACTGGAGAAACTAAGGACAGATCGTGAGTCGTACTTGGGTCGCCCAGTGGTAAACCACTTGCCCGCGAGAGATAGAGGTAGTGGGTTCGAGTCCCAGTCTGGCATACAATTTTACTCCGCTAGGAAAACTTGCCAAAAGTTTTCACACGTTACTCCCGCTATCTGGTCCACGAGGAGTGCTCGCGTACCACACTGCTAGCGAAAGCAGAGTGAGTTCTGTCCCCTGTCCAGCACACAGTTTTAACATGGCACCCACAATCGACAATGCGCTCACTTCGCAGAGAGTAGAAAAAAATCGATATTTGTTCTTAAAGTGTTTGTCATCTAGTTCATGTGCTTGCAGCGAATAGCGTTCCATAAAGCGCATTGAAACAAATCAATTTCAATCTTCCATAGACTCATAACAGAGCATACGTACAGTGCGTCATCGATTTAGTTCAAGTTCTGCTCTGGTACGAAGCGCGTCTGAACTGTTTCGGAGATATCGAAGATCAAAGAGACTTGTTCAGCGCCATACGAGAACGCCAGACGTGGAGCAATAGTGTTAGCGCAACCGGCCAAGGCCGTAGACTGGCAGTCTGCACATAGTGTGTTAGTCTATTCACGCTTTTTTTCACCAGCCGCTTGCATCAATACAATGAATCATATTTCTTCGGAAAGGAAAAATAATAAAAAAAAATGCTGACAATGGCACATTCGTGGCGAGATATGATGGCGGTATAATGAGGAAAACTGACAAAACCAACAGTTATTTATCTATACATTCATGAACGTATGGCAGATATACTGTACTTTATTCAAATCAGGTATAACCTCGCGTGACTTCAATGTGATGCGCTCCTGTACGTGTACGAATACTAATATCGATTGCGCCACCCTACGATCGAATCGTACACTCACACTTCTTCAGAACCTCTGGCAACAGCATGTTCGCGCATACCGGAATGCTAGCAGTATTTATTAGTTTACTTTTTTGCGCGCCCTGTGTTAAGTTGTATGTACTAGGAAAGCGGCATAAAAGCGATCGTCAGAGTCTTATGGTGGCAGCGGTGGGAGGATGGATAACTCCGAATCATGATTGTGGGTGAGTCGACTGGACGATATCGAATTCATTGTGTGTGTGTGTGAAAATAAACTCCGTGAGTAATATGGAGTGTGTCATTTCAGACCTCACTTTCATTATTTGCTTTGTTTAATATCGTAAAAACAGAACTATTAAGAGTAGTAAGAGGATCCCGTTTCATAATCAGGCACATGGTCAGAAGAAATGCCATTGACGCCTAATTTCCCTGTTATCACCCTCCATCATAGTTGTCAGATTGATAAGGTTGGTGTAAGTAGTAATTGCAGTTAGCCCTCCCGGTTGGCCGTGCGGTCTAACGCACGGCTTTCCGGGCGGGAAGGAGCTCCTGGTCCCCGGCACGAATCCGCCCGGCGGACTTGTGTCGAGGTCCGGTGAACCAGCCAGTCTGTGGATGGTTTTTAGGCGGTTTTCCATCTGCCTCGGCGAATGCTGGCTGGTTCCCCTTATTCCGCCTCAGTTACACTATGTCGGCGATTGCTGACCAAACAACTTCTCCACACACGTGTACACCACCAGTACTCTACCACGCAAACATAGGGGTTACACTCGTCTGGTGTGAGACATTCCCTGCGGGGTCCAACAGGGGCCGAACCGCACAATAACCCTGCGTTTGGTGTGGGGCGGCGGAGGGGTGAAGTGGACTGCGGTAGTGGTCGTGCGGTTGTGGACCACTGCGGCTGCGGCGGGGACGGGGCCTTTCCGTCGTTTCTAGGTCCCCTGTTAACATACATACAATTGCAGTTAAAAACATACGGGGTGAACATTAATAAAACCGACAAACTCTAGGGACGGATTCCTGACTGAAAATGGAGGCAAAAAAGCCCATGAACACGTGTCCGGAAATGGACGGTGTGCTTTCAACGAAAACAAATCGTCCCGAAACACAGAACAGAAGCTGCATCGCATCCACGTAACAACAGATGTTCCAAGTGGCCTCATTGGGAAGCAATGCAGGCGTTCACACGTCGAATCGTGGATTCCCGCACTCTTTTGTACGTTCCGGCCTCTCTCCGACTAACGTCACAGACTTCGTGGCCACGTTGCTGAAGAGTCTGCACATCCGGAACTGGTTCGGCAGACACAACGCTTTTCAGGTGCCCCCAGAGGTTAAAATCCAGGGGTGATCTAGCAGGCCATTCTACACGGCCACCGCGTACTATCCCGCGTCCGGGGATGATGTTGCTGAGGTGTCGGCGAACTGTAATGCGGAAGTGCGATGGTGCTCCATCATGCAGAAACCACACAACCTGTCGTGTTGAAAAAGACACATTTTCAAGCAGCTCAAATAGAGTATTCCGCAGGAAGTCCAGGTAGGTTCCTCTGTAGAGGCATTCTGGAATAACAACTGGCCGCATCCTCTACGGAGGATAACACGGCGGTCGGATGGTCCCGGTAGGTCACTAGTGGCCTGACGACGTAGTGCTTAGTGCTTAGTGCTTAGTTCCAAGTATGTGGCCGCCAAGAATCCTTACCCACACACTAATGCTGAACCGATGCTGATGAGACGCCACAACCATTCCCTGGGGATTGTCTGTAGCCCACTGATGATGATTTTGTAGATTAATGACGCCAGTTCTATTAAAGGTTGCTTCGTCAGTGAAGACAACTGATAACAGAAAACCCATAATTGCGATGGTCTGGTGCAAAATCCATCGACAAAACCCGTTACATAGAGGGAAAACCCCTGCTGATATTACACTACTGGCCATTAAAAGTGATACACCAAGAAGAAATGCAGATGATAAACTGGTATTCATTGGACAAATATATTATACTAGAACTGACATCTGATTACATTTTCACGCAATTTGGGTGCATAGATCCTGAGAAATCAGTACCCAGAACAACCACCTCTGGCCGTAATAACGGCCTTGATACGCCTGGGAATTGAGTCAAACAGAGCTTGGATGGCGTGTACAGGTACAGCTGCCCACGCAGCTTCAACACGATACCACAGTTCATCAAGAGTAGTGACTGGCGTATTGTGACGAGCCAGTTGCTCGGCCACCATTGACCAGAAGTTTTCAGTTGGTGAGAGATCTGGAGAATGTGCTGGCCAGGGCAGCAGTCGAACATTTTCTGTATCCAGAAAGGCCCGTACACGACCTGCAACATGCGGTCGTGCATTATCCTGCTGAAATGTAGGGTTTCGCAGGGATCG
The DNA here is from genome assembly GCF_021461395.2 of Schistocerca americana. Lineage (NCBI taxonomy): Eukaryota > Metazoa > Arthropoda > Insecta > Orthoptera > Acrididae > Schistocerca > Schistocerca americana. Next base: position 742,187,428 of record NC_060122.1, on the reverse strand, counting down.
AATGAAGGGTAGAGCCACGGGTCGTAACACATCTGAAATGTAACGTCCACTGTTCAAAGTTCCGTCAACGCAAACAAGAGGTGACCGGGACGTGTAACCAATGGCACCCCATACCATCACGCCGGGTGATACGCCAGTATGGCGATGACGAACACACGCTTCCAATGTGCGTTCACCGCGATGTCACCAAACACGGATGCGACCATCATGATGCTGTAAACAGAACCTGGATTCATCCGAAAAAATGACGTTTTGCCATTCGTGCACCCACGTTCGTCGTTGAGTACACCATCGCAGGCGCTCCTGTCTGTGAAGCAGCGTCAAGGGTAACCGCAGCCATCGTCTCCGAGCTGATAGTCCATGCTGCTGCAAACGTCGTCGAACTGTTCGTGCAGATGGTTGTTGTCTTGCAAACGTCCCCATCTGTTGACTCAGGGATCGAGACGTGGCTGCACGATTCGTTACAGCCATGTGGATAAGATGCCTGTCATCTCGACTGCTAGTGATACGAGGCCGTTAGGATCCAGCACGTCGTTCCGTATTACCCTCCTGAACCCACCTATTTCATATTCTGCTAACAGTCATTGGATCTCTACCAACGTGAGCAGCAATGTCGCGATACGATAAACCGCAATCGCGATAGGCTACAACCCGACCTTTATCAAAGTCGGAAACATGATGGTACGCATTTCTCCTCCTTACACGAGGCATCACAACAACATTTGACCAGTCAACGCCGGTCAGCTGCTGTTTGTGTATGAGAAATCGGTTGGAAACTTTCCTCATGTCAACATGTTGCAGGTGTCGCCACCGGCGCCAACGTTGTGTGAATACTCTGAAAAGCTAATCATTTGCATATCACAGCATCTTCTTCCCGTCGGTTAAATTTCACGTCTTTAGCACGTCAGCTTCGGGGTGTGGCAATTTTAATGGCCAGTAGTGTACTTGCACTCATTGCGTGTGATAGGGACAGTAGCGGTTGTCATACAGGATACAGAAAGCGTACTTCCGACCTTACTGGTGGGCCACTTGCCTGTAGCTTGTACCTACAAGGTTCATCTCACAAGAGAAATTCCCCATCCCAACCCCGTCAGATTTAATGGTAAGATGGTCCGGTGCATAGCCCATCAAATACTGAACACAGCTCAAGTACGAAAACGGGTAGACTGAGTACTGAACTGTGAAAAAGGAAGCAAAATAGAAGCAGTGAGTGATCCGAGTTCCAGATGTGCAATCTCCAGCGCACGGCGAGAGCCACGCGTCGTGGTTGTGTGGCCACAATGTTGGACTACAACGCTGGAGGTCCATGTCAAAATCTTCTCCGGGGCCAATTTTATTATTTTTCACAAAATTATGAACTGTCTGTCCGGCCACTGACGTGTCTGTTCTCCCTCTGTAGTCGTGGCAGTTGTCATACCATACACTGTTTATAGAATATGAGTCATGTAGTAAGAATATACACTGGAGCGCAGAAGAGACTGGTACAGGCAAGCGTATTCAAATACAGAGATATGTAAACAGAGGGAATACGACGCTGCGCTCGGCAACGCCTATATAAGACGAAAAGTGTCTGGCGCAGGTGTTAGATTGTTTACTACTGCATTGGCGGGTTATTAAGATTTAAGTGAGTTCGACCATTTGAAGAGTGTACTGTGAACATCAGGTACCTTGTAAAACAACAAATCTCCGACATTGCTGCGGCTGGAAAAAGATCCTGCAAGAACGGGACCAACGAAGACTGAAGAGAATCGTTCAACGTGTAACCCTTCAGCAAATTGCTGCACATTTCAATACTGGGCTATCAACAAGTGTCAGCGTACGAACCATTCAACGAAACATGATCCATATCGGCTTTCGAAGCCGAAGGTCCCCTCGTGTACCCTTGATGACTGCACGACACAAAGCTTCACGCCTCCCCTGGGTCCGTCAACACCAACATTGGACTGTTGATGACTGGAAACATGTTGTCTGGTCGGATGAGTCTCGTTTCATGCGGATGGAAGTGTGCGGGTATGGAGATATGGAGACAACCTCATGAATCCATGGACCCAGTATGTCAGCAGGGACTATTCAAGTTAGTGGAGGCTCTGTAATGGTTTGGGTCGTTTGCAGTTGGAGTGATGTGGGACTCCTGATACGTCTAGACACGACTCTGAGAGGTGACAAGTACATAAGCATCCTGTCTGATCACCTGCATCCATTTATGTCCATTGTGGATTCCGGCGGACTTTGGAAATTCCAGCAAGACAGTGCGACACCCCATACGCCCAGAATTACTGCAGAGTGTCTCCAGGAACACTCTTCCGACTTTAAATACTTCCGCTGGCCACCGAACTCCCCAGACACGAAGATGCCTTGCATCGTGGTGTTCAGAAGAAATCTACACCCCCCTCGTACTCTTATGGATGTATGGACAGCCCTACAAGATTTATGGTGTCAGTTCCCTCCAGCACTTCTTCACACATTAGTCGAGCCTATACCATGTCGTGTTGCGGCACTTCTGTGTGCTCGCGTGGGCCCTACACGATATTAGGCAGGTGTACCAGTTCCTTTGGCTCTTCAGTGAATTATCGTCGCAAATAAACGTGGAGAATAGTGAGAGCAGGCGATATGCCGCATAGACTTCTCACAGAAATGAAAACAACAAATAAACGGGTGCGAAACGTGTTACAACAAAGTAATTCAAGAGTCAAAACTTTCAGAACGGAACAAATAATTCAAGAGTCAGAACTTTCAAAACGGAACGCAAGAGTCATAACATGAGACACTTGTGTAGAATAAATAGGAGATTCGTACGTCAGGAGGTCCCTTCCTTACACCTCGCTGTTGTAAACGGACGGCTCGTGGTCGTGCGGTAGCGTTCTCGCTTCCCGCACCCGGGTTCCCGGGTTCGATTCCCGGCGGGGTCAGGGATATTCTCTGCCTCGTGATGATGGGTGTTGTGTGTTGTCCTTATGTCGGTTAGGTTTAAGTAGTTCTAAGTTCTAGGGAACTGATGACCATAGATGTTAAGTCCCAAAGTGCTAAGAGCCATTTGTAAACGGACGTTAACCACGACATAGACACAAATTTGAATACAGAGAACAGACACGTCAATGATCGGACGGACAGTTCATTACTTTGTGAGGAAAGAAGGGTGGGGGGTGGGGGGGTGGGGGCACGAGAGAGATTCGAGCACTTATCACCTCCTTAGTTGTCCAATACTGTGACCACGTAACCACGACGCCTCGGTTCGTCAAATTCGCTTGCTGTTGCACATATTGAGTTTGACTGTTCACTGTTCCTCTTTTGCTTGTTTTTTTCACAATGCAGTACACCTTCTTCCTGTTTTCATGCTTGATCTCTGTTCAGTTTTTGATGAGATGTCCAATGGACCATCTTATCATTAAATCTGAGGGGAGTCCGATGGGGGGTTTCTCTTGTCAGAATCCTGTAGAACCCGATCCTCCAAACCTGGTGTACGCACAGTCCGCCGCCTCCCTGCACATCCGTCTGTCTGAAAGGACCCTTGATCACATAAATGCTCCCAAAAAGGGTTTGAAATGTTGTGTGATGTGCTTTGTGTCTGTGAGGGTACTTGCTTCGGTATAGCCGTGTTGCCTCTCGACCGTTTGCATCTATTTGGCCATACACGAACACCATCTCGGCTTGTTTCCGACATCAATACCGCTCCATTCTGCTGCTTACAGTACGCTGCGTCAATCACACAGCCTGCAACAAACAGGGAACACGCGGCACGCGGTCAGATGATCTTTCATTCGTCAGTGCCGTCTACCGTGACGACGATGCATTTCTGGACAAATGTTCATAGAACGACTTTTCCTCCATTTTCAGTCAGGAATCCGTCCCTACATTTTGTCAGTTTTATTTATGTTCACCCTGAATATTAGGGAAAGCTAATGAGGATATTATAAATGTGTCGATAAATAAATGCTCATTCTGTCCAGGTTCCTTATTATACTCGTATATCAACACAATTGTACCACTGTGATTTTCATTACTTCTACAGATACTTTCCATAGAAACAAGATTCGCTGAAGTGAAACGAGTATTAGGTAGAAGATCTGATATACAACTTCCCAGGTGCGAGTATGACTCGCGCTCTGAGAATATAAGGAATGTAGACAATTCACCTACCCTGGGAATGCAGAATCTCGACTATTTTTGCCTGTTATCGACACTGGCAGTGGCAAGCTATCCGTCCCTAGAACTTCCATACGGTCGAGAATGTTTTAATTTTAACTTTCAAATCGGGTAACAAATGAGGAAAGCAGTATTTTTTTTTGCGTGTGATATCATTACAGATTCACAATTTTCGGATTTTTTCCCTTTACTTATACTGCGAAACCTTGCTTCTTGCCAAATTTCATGATCTTAGCTGAATGAGAAATACCCTTTAGGTCTTAGTGAGTGAGTATGCGAGTATCAAAATATGTGACATATACGGACGTATCTCTTGGTTTCGTTGACGTAGAATGTTTTTTTTTTAATTTTTTTTTTTTTACATCGCCAAGAGACCATAGGCCTTAGTACATCACATAAATTTCAACTTGACACATATAAACGTTCCTGAGGAAAAGGCGTCTCTTTTCTCTGTGAGGTACTGGATGGGTTAAACAAAACGTTTAGAACGCTGGGCATATTTTTTGATTTAACTAAGGGGTTAATTGTGTTGATCACAAAATATTTCTTCAGAAGTTGGACCATTACGGAAGACGGGGAGTAGCTCACAATTGGTGCACCTCTTACTTTAACAACAGGCAGCAAAAGGTAATTATTAACAGCGTTGAGAATGGCTGTGATGTGGGGTCTGAGTGGAGTACAGTCGAACAGAGGGTGCCCCAGGATCAGTGTTGGGGTCACTCTTTTTCTTTATTTACATAAATGATATGCCCTCTAGTATTGCTGGTAACTCTAAAATATTTCTGTTTTCTGATGATACTAGCTTGGTAGTAAAGGATGTTGTGTGCAACGTTGGCTCGGTTTCAAATAGTGCAGTTCATGACCTAAGTTCAAGGCTTGTAGAAAATAAACTAACACTAAAATCACAGTAAGACTCAGTTTTTACAGTTTCTAATAAGCAATTCAAGAAAACCTGACCTTTTAATTTCACAGAATGGGCATACGGTTAGTGAAACTGAGCAGTTCAAATTCCTAGCTGTTCAGATAGACAGTTAACTGTCGTGGAAAGCCCACGTTCAGGATCTTGTTCAAGGACTTAATGCTGCCATTTTTACTATTCGAACGGTTTCTGAAGTGAGTGATTGTTGGACACGAAAATTAGTCTACTTTGCCTATTTTCATTCGCTTATGTCGTATGGTATTATATTTTGGGGTAACTCTTCCCATTCTAAAAGGATATTTTTGTCTCAGAAACGGGCGGTTCGTGCAATAAGTGGTGGAAGTAAGTTCGCGAACCTCTTGTCGACCCCTGTTCACTAGTCCGGCTAACTTGACAGTGGGCTCTGTTTCTTGTTAACAATATCATCTTATTACCAAGAATAAGCACCTTTCACTCAGTTAATACTCGGCAGAAATCCAACCTGCATTTGCATTGGACTTCCTTAACTCTTGTGCAGAACAGTGTGCAGTATGCTGCTGCTTCCATTTTCAGTAAGCTACCACAAGAATTCAAAAATCTTAGCAGTAATCCACGCGCTTTCAAATCGAAACTGATGACTGAAGAGTTTCCTCATGAGTCACTACTTATATTCTGTTGAGGAGTTCCTTGAAAAATTAAGCTGATTCTTATGTTACATTGTTGATTGCGTGTACTTAAACTTATGGCTTGACTTTTTTGGGTTCACAAACATTTTATTTTTATCTGTTACTACTTTTATGTTGTAATTTCATGTACTGACACGTTCCATGACCTTAGAGATTTGCTCCTCAATTTGGTCCTACGGAATTTGACGTGTAAATAAATGACACAGAGACACTCGGATAGCAAACGACAAAAAATGTTATGTCATATGGTATAATTACTAATGAACAATTTCGCATTTTCCCCATAACTTGTAACATGAAACTTTTCTTCTTGTCAGATGTGATTATTCTAGTCCAACGGGAAGAACCCTAAGGGTTTTGATACGTGAGTTTGTGAGTATCAAAATATGTGACAGAAATGGCCAAATCTACTGATTGCATAGTCTTAGAAGCTAACGTTTTCTACACCGCCAAGAGACCATAGACCTTAGTATGTGGCATAAATTTCAAGTTGATACCTCAACCAATTCCTGAGAAAAAAAGGTCTTAACAGACGATCGAACAGACAGACGGCCAGGTAACAAATAACAAAAAAGTTTTTTCATGTGACATAATTGCAAATTAACAATTGTTGGTTTTTTCCTTTGGTTTTCTTATGAAGCCTTGCTTCTTGCCAAATATCGTGATTCTAGGTCAGCAAGAAGTACCCAATAGGTTTTTATGAGTGAGTTTGCGACTATCAAAGTATGTGACATAAACGGCCGCATCCTTTGATCTCACTGACATAGAAGCTTCAACTTTTTCACCGTCAAGAGATCAGAGACTTCAGCATGTGATATAAATTTCGACTTGATATGTCAACCCGTCCATGAGAGGAAGTGTTTTTAACAATCGGACAGAGAAACAGATAGACAGACTCTATTGTCCGAATAAAGTGATCCTATAAGAGTTCTGTTTTCCGCATTTATCGACTGAGACACTGAACCCCCAAAAGGAAAAGAAAAATAAAATTAGACTTTAATAACGGGTGATAAAAAAATCAGTATAAATTTGAAAACTGAATAAATCACGGAATAATGTAGATAGAGAGGTACAAATTGACACACATGCTTGGAATGACATGGGGATTTTATTAGAACCAAAAAAAAAATAAAAGTTCAAAAAAGTCCGACAGATGGCGCTTCGTCTGATCAGAATAGCAATAATTAGCATAACAAAGTAAGACAAAGCAAAGATGATGTTCTTTACAGGAAATGCTCAATATGTCCACGATCATTCCTCAACAATAGCTGTAATCGAGGAATAATGTTGTGAGCAGCACTGTAAAGCATGTCCGGAGTTATGGTGACGCATTGGAGTCGGATGTTGCCTTTCAGCATCCCTAGAGATGTCGGTCGATCACGATACACTTGCGACTTCAGGTAACCCCAAAGCCAATAATCGCACGGACTGAGGTCTGGGGACCTGGAAGGCCAAGCATGACGAAAGTGGCGGCTCAGCAAACGATCATTACCAAACGACGCGCGCAAGAAATCTTTCACGCGTCTAGTAGTATGGGGTGGAGCGCCAGCCTGCATAAACATCGTACGTTCCAGCAGGTGTTTATCAGCCAGGCTGGGGATGATGCGGTTCTGTAACATATCGGTGTACCTTTCACCCGTCACGGTAGCGGTTACAAAACCAGAATCACGCATTTCCTCGAAAAAAAAAAAAAAGGGCCCGATAATGGTAGATGTGGTAAATCCAACCCATACCGTGACTTTCGCGTCGTGCAATGGAGTTTCCACGACAGTTCTAGGATTTTCGGTAGACTAAATTTTGCAGTTGTGGGCGTTGACAGACCCTCGGAGCGTGAAATGAGCTTCGTCGGTCCACAACACGTTACTCAACCAATCATCATCTTCCGCCATCTTTTGAAACACCCACACCGCAAATGCCCTCCGCTTCACTAAATCGCCAGGTAACAGTTCATGATGCCGATGGATTTTGTACGGATAGCATCGGAGGGTACGCCTCAGTGCCAACCAAACAGTAGTGTATGGAATGCCGGTGCGACGTGCGACTGCACGAGCGCCGACTTCCCCGTGCATAGACGAATCGGCTACCGTTCTTCCTGAACTGTCTCAGCAGCATTACGCATTGTGCTCGCTCGGCCACTACGGGGTCTATCGTCTAAACAACCCGTGGCTTCGAACTTCGAAATCATCTCGTCACAGCTGCATTTGTCAAGGGACCTATACCCGTTCGAATCCCCTTCCTATGGCGATAGGATCGTAACGCTGAACTAGCACATTCCCCATTCTGATAATACAGCTTCACTAAAAGCGCCTTTTCAGGTAACGTCAGCATGCTGCGACTGCTGGCGCATCTGATTCTCTCTCTTGTTACAGCTCGTTTTATACACGATTGTCATGCGCAGTCTCTGACGTTTTGCTGTCCAGCGCCATCAATCGGACATTTTGTGAACTTCGTTTTTTTTTTGTTCTAATAAAACCCCATGTCATTCCAAGCATGTGTGTCAATTTTTACCTCTCTATCTACATTGTTCTGTAGTTTATTAAGTTTTCAAATTTATACTGACTTTTTGATCACCTGGTACATTCGGGCAGACTTCGAGTATGCCGCCTTAGCAAGTTGTGTTAATGCTGTCTGTTGACGGCTAGAGCCCTCGTATGCGATTCAACAGGCTCATAAAACTTTAAGCCTCGAACTTTCGAAAACGCTTGATCGCACTTGTTACATGTAAGTACGAGGGCAGTTCAATAAGTAATGCAACACATTTTTTTTCTCGGCCAATTTTGGTTGAAAAAACCGGAAATTTCTTGTGGAATATTTTCAAACATTCCCGCTTCGTCTCGTATAGTTTCATTGACTTCCGACAGGTGGCAGCGCTTTACGGAGCTGTTAAAATGGCGTCTGTAACGGATGTGCGTTGCAAACAACGGGCAGTGATCGAGTTTCTTTTGGCGGAAAACCAGGGCATCTCAGATATTCATAGGCGCTTGCAGAATGTCTACGGTGATCTGGCAGTGGACAAAAGCACGGTGAGTCGTTGGGCAAAGCGTGTGTCATCATCGCCGCAAGGTCAAGCAAGACTGTCTGATCTCCCGCGTGCGGGCCGGCCGTGCACAGTTGTGACTCCTGCAATGGCGGAGCGCGCGAACACACTCGTTCGAGATGATCGACGGATCACCATCAAACAACTCAGTGCTCAACTTGACGTCTCTGTTGGTAGTGCTGTCACAATTGTTCACCAGTTGGGATATTCAAAGGTTCGTTCCCGCTGGGTCCCTCGTTGTCTAAACGAACACCATAAAGAGCAAAGGAGAACCATCTGTGCGGAATTGCTTGCTCGTCATGTGGCTGAGGGTAACAATTTCTTGTCAAAGATTGTTACAGGCGATGAAACATGGGTTCATCACTTCGAACCTGAAACAAAACGGCAATCAATGGAGTGGCGCCACACCCACTCTCCTACCAAGAAAAAGTTTAAAGCCATACCCTCAGCCGGTAAAGTCATGGTTACAGTCTTCTGGGATGCTGAAGGGGCTATTCCGTTCGATGTCCTTCCCCATGGTCAAACGATCAACTCTGAAGTGTATTGTGCTACTCTTCAGAAATTGAAGAAACGACTTCAGCGTGTTCGTAGGCACAAAAATCTGAACGAACTTCTCCTTCTTCATGACAACGCAAGTCCTCACACAAGTCTTCGCATCCGAGAGGAGCTCACTAAACTTCAGTGGACTGTTCTTCCTCATGCACCCTACAGCCCCGATCTCGCACCGTCGGATTTCCATATGTTTGGCCCAATGAAGGACGCAATCCGTGGGAGGCACTACGCGGATGATGAAGAAGTTATTGATGCAGTACGACTTTGGCTCCGACGTCGACCAGTGGAATGGTACCGTGCAGGCATACAGGCCCTCATTTCAAGGTGGCGTAAGGCCGTAGCATTGAATGGAGATTACGTTGAAAAATAGTGTTGTGTAGCTAAAAGATTGGGGAATAACCTGGTGTATTTCAATGCTGTATAAAACAACCCCTGTTTCAGAAAAAAAAATGTGTTGCATTAGTTACTGAACTGCCCTCGTATATATCATAATGGTGAGAAAAATGGGCGAAGCAGGTGACACTTTGGCTGTATTCTTCCCTTGTCAAATGGAACTGCAGCAGCGTGTATGTGTGCGTGCGTGTGTGTGTGTGTGTGTGTGTGTGTGTGTGTGATTCACAAACAGGCGCGACCTCGCCGCGGTGAGAACGCAGTGACGTCACGCGCATGGCAGGCGTGACAAGGCGGCGCGCAGCGACCTTGACATGCAGCGTCGCCTCTCCACGTGCGGCGCTGCGAATCCGTAAGCACCTCACTGACAACCTCAACAATACCTTTTGAAGAGCCATAATCAACACGCCAAGATGCTGCGCGCAAGGAGTACGACGCGGGGAACGACAGTGCGCTACTGATCGGGAGGCGGAAGTATTCACTTGGAGACTGTTTACGCGCTAAACAGTCACAAACATAACATACATTGGTATGCAAAACTCAAGGACGAAAGTAACTGTCGTGTGATGTCTCACTGCCAAGTGACACAGTTCGATGAAACATGGACCGTACAAGGAAATAACTGCAACAGTATAGTACAAAAGGTAACTGAAAGAAATGAGGAACGAGAGGAACAGAAATTAGACTGTTATTGCAGCGAAGTCACCGCCATTTATGATGGACCCCTCGATATTACAAATGGCAGGACATCTACATCTACAGTGAAGAGCCAAAGAAACTGGTACACCTGCCTAATATTGTGTAGCCGGCCGATGTGGCCGAGCGGTTCTAGACGCTTCAGTCTGGAACTGCGTGACCGCTACGGTCGCAGGCTCTAATCCTGACTCGGGCATGGATGTGTGTGATGTCCTTAGGTCAGTTAGGTTTAAGTAGTTCTAAGTTCTAGGGGACTGATAACCTCAGATGTTAAGTCCCATAGTGCTCAGAGCCATTTTTTTAATATCGTGTAGGGCCCGCGCGAGCACTCAGAAGTGCCGCAACACGACGAGACATGGTCTCGACTAATGTCTGAAGAAGTGCTGGAGGGAACTGACACCATGAATCCTGCAGGGCTGTCCATAAATCCGTAAGAATACGAGGTGGTGGACATGTCTTATGAACAGCATGTTGTAAGGCATCCCAGATATGCTCAATTATGTTCACGTCTGGAGAGTTTGGTGGCCAGCGGAAGTGTTTAAATCCAGAAAAGTGTTCCTGGAGCCACTCTATAGCAACCCTGGAAGTGTGTGGTGTCGCATAGTCCTGCTGGAATTGCCCAAGTCTTCGGATTGCACAATGGACATGAATGGATGCAGGTGATCAGATAGGATGATTACGCACCTGTCACCTGTCAGAGTCGTATCTAGACGTATCAGGGGTCGCATATCATTCCAATTGCACCATTACCGAGCCTCCACCAGCTTGAACAGTCCCCTGCTGACGTGTAGAGTCCATGGATTCATGAGGTTGTCTCCATACTAGCTCAAATGGCTCTGAGCACTATGCGACTTAACTTCTGAGGTCATCAGTCGCCTAGAACTTAGAACTAATTAAACTTAACTAACCTAAGGACATCACACACACATCCATGCCTGAGGCAGGATTCGAACCCGCGATCGTAGCGGTCGCGCGGTTCCAGACTGAAGCGCCTAGAACCGCACGGCCACACCGGCCGGCTGTCTCCATACTAGTACAAGTCCATCCGCTCGATACAATTTGAAACGAGACTCGTCCGACCAGACAACGTGTTTCAAGTCATCAACAGTCCAATGTTGGTGTTGACGAGCCCAGGCCAGGCGTAAAGCTCTGTATTGTGCAGTCATCAAGGGTACAGGAGTGGGCTCCGAAAGCCCATATCGTTGGTGTTTCGGTGAGTGGTTCGTACGCTGACACTTGTTGATGGCCTAGCATTGAAATGTGCAGCAATTTGCCGAAGGGTTGCACATCTGTCACGTTGAACGATTCTCTTCAGTCGTCGTTGGTCCCGTTCTTGCTGGACCTTTTTCCGGCCGCAGCAATTTTGGAGATCTCATGTTTTACCGGATTCCTGATATTCACGGCACGCTCGTGAAATGGTCGTACGCACTTCATAGCTACCTCGGAGATGCATTATTCCATCGCTTGTGCTCCGACTGTAACACCACGTTCAAACTCACTTAAATTTTGATAAACTGCCATTGTAGCAGCAGTAACCGATCTAACAACTGTGCCAGTCACGTGTTGTCTTACGGACCGCGGTGGCCACGCGGTTCTAGGCGCTGCAGTCCGGAACCGCGCGACTGCTACGGTCGCAGGTTCGAATCCTGCGTCGGGCATGGATGTGTGTGATGTCCTTAGGTTAGTTAGGTTTAAGTAGTTCTAAGTTCTAGGGGACTGATGACCTTAGATGTTAAGTCCCATAGTGCTCAGAGCCATTTGAACCATTTGAACTTGTCGTCTTATATAGGCATTTCAGACCGCAGCGCCGTATTCTACCTGTTTACATATCTCTGTATTTGAAAGTGCGTGCTTATACTATTTTCTTTGCTGCTTCAGTGTGTTCTACATAGATACTCCACAAGCCACCATGTGGAGTAGGCGGAGGGTACCCTGTACCACTACTAGCCCTTTCCTTTCCGGTTCTACTCGCAAAAAGAAAAAAAAAAGAGCAAGGGAAAAGAGACTATCCGTGTGCCTCCGTATGAGCCCTAATTTCTCGAATCTTATCTTCATGGTCCTTATGCGCAATACAGGGTGAGTCACCTAACGTTACCGATGGATCTATTTCGTAAACCACATCAAATACTGACGAACCGATTCCACAGATCGAACGTGAGGAGATGGGCTAGTGTAATTGTTTATTACAAACCATAAAAAAATGCACGGAAGTACGTTTTTTAACACAAACCTACGTTTTTTAAATGGAACCACGTTAGTTTTGTTAACACATCTGAACATATAAACAAATACGTAATCAGTGCCGTTTGTTGCATTGTAAAATGTTAATTACATCCGGAGATATTGTAACCTAAAGTTGACGCTTGAAACCTCCGACGTTCAGTTGCATGTTGTAATAAACACGGGCCACGGTCGGCGAGCAGCATCTGCAGGGACATGTTTACGATGACGACCGTGTTTACGAGTGTGGCTGTAGTGCAGTGTTGTGGTTTGGTCTAGCTGTCGCAGTGTCCGCATGTAGCGCTTGCTGCTATTGTTATTCTGCATTCGTCTCCGCACGCAGACCAACTGTAGTACACCGTGTTACCAGACGTCTGTGATAGTGTAGTGTTGTAGGAACTGTGACCATGGCGAGTGTCGACGAAATGCAGCTGAAGCCTGCAGGGTGTATGCAGAACAGGTATGGTCGTAGCACGCAAACGGGTCCGTAACAGGCCCGTCACAGGAGAAGCGGGTGCAGTTGGTATGTTAGCTGCTGTTGCCATGAACCCACACATGAGTACACGGGACATTGCGAGAGCCGGTGGACTGAGTCAAAGTAGTGTCATGCGCATACTGCATCGTCACCGCTTTCACCCGTTTCATGTGTCGCTACATCAGCAATTACATGGTGATAACTTTAATCATCGAGTGCAATTCTGTCAATGGGCATTAACAGAGAATGCGTTGCAGTTCTACCTGTTTACCGATGAAGCGGGTTTCACAAACCACGGGGCAGTGAATCTACGGAACATGCATTACTGGTTCGTGGACAATCCTCGCTGGCTCAGACAGGTAGAGCGACAGCGACCGTGGACAGTAAATGTATGGTGCGGAATCACTGGCGACAACCTCATTGGTCCTCACTTCATTGCAGGGGCCCAAACAGCTGCAACATACATCGCTTTTCTACGGAATGATCTGCCAACGTTGCTCGAAAATGTCCCACTGGAAACGCGTCGACGTATGTGGTATCAGAATGATGGTGCACCTGCATATTCCGCAATTAACACTAGGCTGACCCTTGACAGGATGTTCGACGGGCGTTTCATAGGTCGTGGAGGATGCATAAATTGGCCAGCCCGTTCTCCTGATCTTACACCTCTGGACTTCTTTCTGTGGGGTACGTTAAAGGAGAATGTGTACCGTGATGTGCCTACAACCCCAGAGGATACGAAACAAAGTATTGCAGCAGCCTGCGGCGACATTACACCAGATGTACTGCGGCGTGTACAACATTTATTACGCCAGAGATTGCAATTGTGCGCAGCAAATGCGGCCACCACACTGAACTTCTACGGGCCTGACATGTCGGGACACACTCTATTCCACTGCGTAATTGAAAACGGAAACCACGTGTGTACGTGTACCTCACCCCTCATGGTAATGTACATGTGCGTCAGTGAAAAAGACCAATAAAAAGGTGTTAGCATGTGGACGTAATGTGCTGTTCCAGTCTCTTCTGTACCTAAGGTCCATCACCGTTCCCTTTGGATCCCTACGTAATTCGGTGCTCTCCGATACACACGATCGAACAGCGGAGGAGTGGTACTCAAGCGTCAACTTTAGGTTACAATATCTCCGGATGTAATTAACATTTTACAATGCAACAAACGGCACTGATTACGTATTTGTTTATATGTTCAGATGTGCTAACAAAACTAACGGGAAACTTCCTGGCAGATTAAAACTGTGTGCCCGACCGAGACTCGAACTCGGGTCCTTTGCCTTTCGCGGGCAAGTGCTCTACCAACTGAGCTACCGAAGCACGACTCACGCCCGGTACTCACAGCTTTACTTCTGACAGTACCTCGTCTCCTACCTTCCAAACTTTACAGAAGCTCTCCTGCGAACCTTGCAGAACTAGCACTCCTGAAAGAAAGGATATTGCGGAGACATGGCTTAGCCACAGCCTGGGGGATGTTTCCAGAATGAGATTTTCACTCTGCTGCAGAGTGAAAATCTCATTCTGAAAACTAACGGGGTTCCATTTAAAAAAACGTGGGTTTGTGTTAAAAAAACATACTTTCGTGCATTTTTGTATGGTTTGTATTAACCAATTACACTAGCCCCTCTCCTCACGTTCGGTCTGTGGAATCGGTTCGTCAGTATTTGATGTGGTTTACGAAATATATCCAGCGGTAATGTTAGGTGACTCACCCTGTATATGTTGGCGGTAGTAGAATAATTTGGCAGTCAGCTTCAAATGCCGGTTTTCTAAATTTTCTCAACAGTGTTTCTTGAGAAAAACGTCGTCTTCCCTCAAGGGACTCACATATGAGTTCTCGATGTATCTCCGTAACACTTACGTGTTGTTCAAACCTACCGGTAACAAATCTAGCGTCCTGCCCCTGAGTCTCGATGTATCTCCGTAACACTTACGTGTTGTTCAAACCTACCGGTAACAAATCTAGCGTCCTGCCCCTGAGTAGCTTTGATGTCTTCCTTCAATCCGACCTGGTACGGATCCCAAAGAATCGAGCAGTACTCAAGAATACGGCGCACCAGCGTCCTATATGGCGTCTCCTTTACAGGTGAACCACTCGTTCCTAAAATTCTCCCAATAAACCGGAGTGCTCCATTCGCCTCCCCTATCACAGTTCTCATAAGCTCCTCCCAATTCAAATCGCTTTGCAACGTTACGCCCAAATATTTAAACGACTTGGCTGTGTCAAGCAGGGCACTTATAATACTGTAACCGAACATTACGGGTCTGTTTTTCCTACTCATCTGCATTAACTTACATTTTTTCACATTCAGAATTAGCTGCCATTCATCTCACCAACTAAAAATTTTGCCTATCTTGAATCTTCCTAGAGTCACTCAGCTTCGACACTTTACCGTACACCACGTCATCATCAGCAAACAACGCTGTCTCCCAAATCACTTATGTTTATAGAGAACAAAATAGGTCCTATCACACTTCCTTTGGGCACTCCCGACGATTCCCTTTTTTCTGACGAACACTCGCCGTCGAGGACAACATACTGGGTTCTATTACTTAAGAGGTCTTCAAACCACCCACATGTCTGCGAACTTATTCCATATGCTCGTACCTTCGTTAACAGCCTGCAATGGGGCAATGTGCAAAAAACTTTCAAGAAATCTAGAAATATGGAATCTGCCTGTTGTCCTTCACCCATAGTTCGCAGTATATCATGTGAGAAAAGCGCAAGCTGAATTTCGCACGAGCGAATCGAGAATGCAACAGCCTTAGCTTCCTAAGCATATTCCGAATTTCGTTATTAAACCATGGTGGATCTTTTCCATCCTTTATCCACTTAGTAGGAACATAACTCTCCAGACCACGATTTACAATCTGCTTAAACTTTGCCCACAATTCCTCTAGCCCATCTTACTAGAGCTACGTGATGTCAATTCACTGTCAACGTGAGATGCTAACAACTGCTTATCTGCCCTTTTCTAGCAGAAACACTCTCTTCACTGAGATATTAACTATCGTAACCGTAGTTGCTTTAGTGACATCATGATTGCTAATCCCCATTTCTGTTCTGACATTGTAGATAAGGTCCGGCGTATTTGTAGCTACAAGATCTAAGATATTTCCATTGCGTGTGGGCTGCCGAGCTAGCTGCTCAAGACAGTTTTCAGAAAACTGATTCTTAATAGAGTGTGTGTCCACCGCGGACGGCAGTGCACGCTGTGCAACGTGATTCTATGGTGGACACAAAGCTGACAACTGTTGCATGGTCGTTGGAGCAGGGGATTGAAGTTGGGCGATCGGTCAGCCCAGTACGTTCACCGAATATCCTCTCGTTCCAAGAACTCCTCCGTCCGCATTGTTTGAGGTGGTCGCGCATTGTCATACATACGTATGAATGAAGTCAGGGTCGAATGCACACCTGAAAAGATGCAGGCCGCGCGGGGTAGCCGCGCGGTCTAGGGCGCCTTGTCACGGTCTGTGCGGCTCCTCCCGCACGCATGGGTGCGTGTGTTGTCCTTAGCGTAAGTTAGTTTAAGCTATATTAAGTAGTGTGTAATCTTAGAGACCGATGACCTGAGCTGTTTGGTCCTATAAGATCTCACCACAACATCCCAGAAATGCCAAAAGACACACGTGGGGAAGGAATGCAGTGCCACAATAACGTTGACCTGTCAGTGTACCGTGTTCAATCGTCTGAAGGTCGTGAGGTAACGGGCGAATAGTGGCGCCCTGAATATATTCTAAGTTGGCGTGGCCGCACGGGGACCGGCAGCAAACACATGGTGGCGAACTGGCGAACGTTAGCCGGACGAGAGGGGTAGCCCCAGTGCATGGTCCAGCCGCGGGGCTGGGAATTCCATTGTAACGCTGTGTTGATGAAGGAGACACGCCTGGAGTGGCAAAGATGACGGACTTTGTGAAACCTTAATGGCAGACATTTGGCAGTTCATATAGAAATTAATGGTAACCAGACAAATCATAATACCTCAAAAAGAAACATGTACATTACCATTATTTGCACAACGATTCTGATGGTGTAATTAGATTTTCAATATTTTTATTAATTTAAAGTTTAATATCTGACTGTAAATTATACAATTAACATGCAGCAACGAATTTCCAAAATATAATCGCTTCATCCGATTTCGTCGATTGGCGTGTCTTTAAAAATCTATTAGTGTAAACCTAAACTGATATGAATTACAGGCATGTAACTTGAATAATACATGAGTTATTGGAGGTCAAAGTGGCCGATTACTATTGATCGCGTCAGGCCACAAGTACTCCATAGTGACGCGAAAAAACGGTAGCAGCATGCTTAGAAATATATTTATTCATTTATGTCTTTGTATATATCCGATATATACTAATCATGAAGAAATTGGTTAAATATTTACTGTGTTTTAGAAAGCACAGGGACATTAGGCCAGTGGCCTACCTTTTGTTTGTAACACCCCACCCGTCACTTATCTGGTTTTGGCGTGTGTTCAAGCTCAATCGTTCCATTTGCTAAGTCCTAAACTGCAGAGATGTTCACTCTTTCTCAGGCAAGCTGAGTCATGAACGCCACGTTCGCACTCCAGGCAAGCTGGGAACGGAAGACTCCCACAGAGACTTCTCCCAGTACACTCTTCGCCTCGGTTTCCCCTCCAGCAAAATCACTTTCGCCAATTGCAGCGCAAGTCGCGTTAATTATGCGTCGCTTCCCAGCGCCTATCAGTGCCTGCTCTGGGAAGTGAACAAATTACCACAAAATTTTCCTTCCTCTCAACTTCTGCTATTTAGCTCCTCCCAGGCCACCCATCAAGGTTAGCTTCTAAACAAAACCAATTTTTCTGGAATTCTGACTCCTAGGAGAGTACTTCAAATCCCTTGGTCCTACGTTCCCATCGGAGGCTGGCGTATCTCATTCTGTCGCTCTTCACCTGATTTACTTCAGACTCTGCAGACCATGAATTCAGTGTGAAGTTGCTATAGTCACGAACACGCATATTTTGGCTTATGTTTACCGCTCCACCGTAGCTTTGCGTGGCTTTCTCGCTTGTTTCACTGAAAACGGGATGACGGACATTTATCAACAGGTGTACAAGTTCTCTGTCTGCTTCCCGGTACACCAGCATGGGGTCAACCACCCACTCACTGTCACTCATCTTAAGGCAGCTGGAGGTCGCGCCCCGTTACCGCTTTCTCAGAGCTTGAGCCGCCCTAAGCTGCCTATTGTCGCTTCCCTTTGCCGCTCCTCAGCCGGCCACGTTCAACTCTGAATACTTCCCTGGGATAAACTAGCCTCCAGTAAATCGACGCGTTTCCACAAAGTTTTAATGTCGTGTGAATTACTTTACCTCACCCAACATTAACTATTCCAATATGTCCATACTATACCCTCTACAAGATGCATTGTGCCTTGTCAGTAATATTTGTTCAGCCCTACTGTTCGCTCAACGTGAGTTAGGTGATCTTTAATGACTTCATGTAAGGGGCATAGTTCTTGCCATCTTACATGTTCTGTTCCTTTGATATATGTTTATCGAATTTGTTTATGTATCTAATAATGTGTTAGAGCTTGTTTATGGTCCAGCCATAGGAATATTTATTTAATTTGAAGTATTTAAATGTAAATCCAGTACTTAGTATGTGCTTAAATATGTTTGTGATTGTACGTCAGCTTGGAGACATGGAGGGAGCGCTCTAGCCAATCACAGCGCTCGTTAATGGCGAGACTGCATGGAAGTGGGGGAGGAGGATGGTTTGGAGAGAGGACGCGATGGTAATCCTGAGCGGTGGGCAGTTTGCAACCGTGCGGTGCGAGGGACAGTCGCACAGGGCAGGGAAAGTGCTGGACACGACGACGCGACGGACGCGGAGTCACAGAGAGGCTTGGAGAGTGTGGAGCGGTTTGAGAGTGGTCGCGACATATACAAAGACTTCAGAGTGCCGACTTGTGCACTTGTGAGATTTCCGTGGCTTCTGCAGTGAAAACGTAGTGTGCGTTTAAGAGTGAATATCTCGCGAGCTATATTATTATTCATAACTAATTACTTGCAGTAGGAATTTATTGTTTCCCTGTTATTCAACTTGTATTTTATTTAATTGCTGGACTATCGACACCAATAAATGTTTGGCAGAAATATACCACATTCTAAAAAGTACTCCTACTATCGTACTCATCATTTAAAGTCGCCGCGCGAGATTAGCCGAGCGGTCTTAGGCGCTGCAGTCATGGACTGTGCGGCTGATTCCGGCGCAGGTTCGAGTCCCCCTCGGCCATGGGTGTGTGTGTTTGTCCTTAGCATAGTTTAGGTTAAGTAGTGTGTAAGCTTAGGGACTGATGACCTTAGCAGTTAAGTCCCATAGGATTTCACACACATTTGAACATTTAAACTCGTTAAGATAGTACCTGCAGATTTTATTTAATTGCAATCTTTCATTTGTAAATTTATATGTTACATTCATAATTCGCAATTGCCGAGTGATAGAAACCTTCCACCACTCGATTCAGGTGTGTATTCTTACCGTATACTGTAGACTCAGCAGTATTTGGCCTGTAATGCGGCAACTTCGTATCCCAGCCCCTAGACAGTGAAACCAGCCAAAACTTTTAATATTTCAACTTAGAGTCGGAGGGTGCGTAGTTCAGGGCCACCACACATCATATCATCATTTAATTACAAAGCCTCCAAGGTCAATACGTCGACGCAACTTTATGCCATCTCGGAGTTTTTCCCGGTGCCATGCTTCAATACAATCTTCTCTGTTTACAACCCGCGTCACTTCGAATAAAACGCTAGAGCTTTCGATAGCTGTCTCCGCCATCGTTATCAGGAGTTAACATCACTGACTACCAGGACTGGCAGAGTGTTCTGCTTACATACGTTTAGAAAACATCGTTCCTTTGAAACACAACTAGCTCTTTGTTCACATGAAGTGTTGAGTGCTATTTACAAGGGATTTCAGATTGATTCCGTATTCCTGGATTTCCGAAAGGCTTTTGACACTGTATCACACAAGCGGCTCGTAGTAAAATTGCGTGGTTATGGAATATCGTCTCAGTTATGTGACTGGATTTGCGATTTCCTGTCAGAGAGGTCACAGTTCGTAGTAACTGACGGAAAGTCATCGAGTAAAACAGAAGTGATTTCAAGCGTTCCCCAAGGTAGTGTTACAGGCCCTTTGCTGTTCCTTATCTATATAAACGATTTGGGAGACAATCTGAGCAGCCGTCTTCGGTTGTTTGCAGATGACGCTGTCGTTTATCGGCTAATAAAGTCATCAGAAGATCAAAACAAGCTGCAAAACGATTTAGAAAAAATATCTGTATGGTGCGAAAAGTGGCAGTTGACCCTAAATAACGAAAAGTGTGAGGTCATCCACACGAGTGCGAAAAGGAACTCGTTAAACTTCGGTTACACGATAAATCAGTGTAATCTAAAAGCCGTAAATTCAACTAAATACCTAGGTATTACAATTACGAACAATTTAAATTGGAAAGAACACATAGAAAATGTTGTGGGGAAGGCTAACCAAAGGCTGCGTTTTATTGTCAGGACACTTAGACAATGTAACAGACCTACTAAGGAGAATACTGCTGGGCGGTGTGGGATCCTTACCAGGTAGGACTGACGGAGTACATCGAAAAAGTTCAAAGAAAGGCAGCATGTTTTGCATTATAGCGAAATATGGGAGAGAGTGTCACAGAAAGGATACAGGATTTGGGCTGTACATCATTAAAAGAAAGGCGTTTTTCGTTGCGACGGAAACTTTTCACGAAATTCCAGTCATCAACTTTCTCCTCCGAATTCGCAAATATTTTGTTGACACCGACCTACATAGGGCGGAACGATCACCACGATAAAATAAGGGAAATCAGAGCACTTACGGAAAGATATAGGTGTTCATTCTTTCCGCGCGCTATACGAGATTGGAATAATAGAGAATTGTGAAGGTGGTTCGATGAAACCTCTGCCAGGCACTTAAATTTGATTTGCAGAGTATCCATGTAGATATAGATATATGTAGCCCAAGTTTCATCGATCTATGCTACTTGTCAGTGACGCATCATGTGAAAGTTACATTCATCCTTAAGTTCTGTGCCGCATTCTATAGACAGAACCTCGAACGATTTGATAAGTAAAGCTGAGTACATTGAGTGACCGGTGGAACTAGGGGCAGAAATACACAAAGCGAATGAACACGAACGCACAGCAGAGCTCTGATGATATGCGCTACTGAGATTTTTGTTTGTGTGTATATTATATCTATCGCGCAGTAGACATTCATTTCCGTATCGTTCCGTACCCGATTCATTTCCCGTTCACTTTTTTCCGACTACTGTTGTCTCATCAGCGAACCGTGTAATGCAGACTGTCTACACGTCACAAACAAATGCTTCGTGACTGATAACCGGAAAATACGAGGGTTGGGACTTAAATAGTGGCAACTATTTATTCACAACCGATACAAATGAGTTACATGTTTGCAGGTGTTGCTGTCCTTCAAAGTAGTCACCAGCGTTGTGTAGAAACTGTTGCCAGCGATGTGGAAGGCGTAGTATACCGTTAGCAGAGCCTGTTCTGTTGATGGTGGGAATGGAGCGGTCTGCTGCCTGTCGAATCTCTGGAACAGTTCTGAAGCGAATGCCACGAAGTGGTTCCTTCATCTTCGGAACCAAATCAAAGTCACAAGGGCTTAAGTCCGGGGAGTATGGTGGATGGTACAGTACTTCTCAGGCCCATCGACCGAACAGAGCAGCCGCAGATTGCGCTGTATGCGCCCGCGCATTGTCGTGCAAAATGATGGGTGGGTTGCGCAGAAAGTGTCGTCACTTTTTCGCAAAGCTGGTCGCAGGTGACGCTCCAAAAACGACCACCAGAATTTCGTGTGGTGATTAAACATTACTTCATGAAAGGCAAAATGCCTCAGGAGACTAAGAGAAGCTTGATAAATTTTACGGTGACTCTACACCTTCGATTAGAACAGTTTATAAGTGGTTTCAAAATTTTCGGGGTGGCCATATGGGCACAAGTGATGCTGAGCGTTCTGGACGCCCTGTGGAGATTACGACTCTAGAAATCATTGAGAAAATCCATGATATGCTGATGAATGGCAGAAGAGTTAAGGTGCGTGAGATTGCTACTGCTGTGGGCATTTAGAATGAAAGGGTACACAATATTTTGCATAAACATTTGGAAATGAGAAAGCTATCCGCAAGATGGGTTCCGCGATTGCTCACGCTTGATAAAAAACGGAATCGTGTGAAGTGTTACAAGGATGGCTTGCAGCTGTTCAGGAAGAATCCGCAGGACTTTAAGCGTCGTTTCGTTACTGTGGATGAAACATGGATACATTACTGTACTGCTGATACCATACAACAATCTAAACAATGGGTTACCAAGGGAGAATCTGCACCAAAAAAGGCGGAGACCTTTCCTTCGGCCGGAAAGGTTATGGCGACTGTCTTTTGGGATTCGCAAGGGATAATCCTCATCGACTATCTGGAAAACGGTGAAACTATTACAGGTACATATTATTCATTGTTATTGGACCGTTTGAAAACCGAGCTGCAAGAAAAACGCCGGCGATTGGACCGCAAAAAAGTCCTTTTCCATCACGACAATGCACCAGCAAACACCTCAGCAGTTGTGGTCGCAAAATTAATGGAAATCGGATTCCAACTCCCCGCTATTCTCCAGACTTGGACTACTGTTTGTTCCCCAATAATTTGAAGAAATGGCTGGCGGGACAAAGATTTTATTCAAACGAGGAGGTGATTGCAGTAACTAATAGTTATTTTGCAGACTTGGACAATTCCTGTTATTCGGAAGGGGCCAACAACTTAGAACAGCGTTGGACGAAGTGTATAAGTCTAAAAGGAGATTACATTGAAAGATAAAGAAGGTTTGCCCCAAACACGTAAGTAGTTTCTATTGTTGCACGGACTTTTCAAACGCTCCTCGTACGCAATGCTCTCGCACGTCCTAAACCAGGGCTGGCTATAGTGTGCCAAACCACACGCGTGCCGGGTGTGTAGGCCGTGCGCTGTCTCTGCTTTGCTCGGACCTTCTCGGAAGTACTCCCTAAAGCGCGATATTTAATTTAGTACTGTGTTGTGGCATTTTTCGGTCAGCACAACTCTCTTCAGTTCGGTAGAGTCGTGGTGTTAGCGCTGTTTAGCCTTCGCTTTCTGTTCGTGGTCTGAAGGAAATCCACGGGTCGAGTGGTTGATAGCACAAAAAGAGGCAGTCTACCGATCTATCGCTGCAAGCCTTTGAATGGGAATGACCGTAGAGAAGGATGAGAATTCGCAATACATATTACGCAGTCGCATAATCGAAGGCTACGAGCTAGTTACTTTTTTCATCTGTAATAATTTTATTCCCTGCAGTGACTGTTTACTAATCTGGGTTCAGCATCTGCACTACTTTGTATGTTTCCCATGACGTCTATCCCCCATCCATTCTTCTTTAGGTTTTCTGCATTTACAATTATTATGGACCAGGTTGGGCTTGTAGTTGCACGTTCTGAGACGGAACAGCTTAAAACGATAGAGGAGAAGATGTAAGTATGGGCATCCTCTTTTAATTTTTGACTTAAATGTACCTACTTTTGGAAATACTCTAGATTTTTACGTTAACAAGTATAGGAGGTTTACTAATTGATAGGATGCAAAAGATTATTTCTACTCTAAATCTAAGATTCATCAAATCTTATAAAACAGCATCAAAAGGGGAGGCAAATATGTGGCCTCCCAAAAAGTCACTAATAATCATTTAATGTTTCTAATAAAACAGGTACATTTAAGCATTTTAAATGAACTTCAAATAAAAAATTATTTACGAGAATTGCAAACTAAGTTGGCATTTTCAGTCCAAGCGCAATCCAAGTGTGCTCCCTCTGGGAAAATACATTTGACCCACAATTCACCTCAAGTGTCTTGAGAGAATTTTTCATCACAAAAGATGCAAACTGCTTCGCTCGAGTCTGGTGTATGAGGTGTGTCAGATAAGTAATGAGACTAACAACACTGCGGGCGATCTTGCAACGCTGTGTTTTTGTACTTGTGTAGACCGGTGTGTTGATCTCTTCCAGATGCTCAGTCCGAGTTTCAGCTATGTACAACCATCACGTGCTTTTTGAGAAGGCCTAAGTGAAGCTGTGTTTTTGTTGTGTGTTTTACGAAAATGGAACAGCGGAATTTAGAGCAACTTTATGCCATCTAGTTGTGTGTTAAACTTGGGAATCCACGAGTATGCCCCTTAAAAGTTTGAAACAGGCCTATGGGGAAGATTCCTTATCATGAGCACAAGTTTTCCGCTGGCACATGTCATTTTTGGAAGACCGAGAACACGTAAAAGATGAACCTTGCTCAGGGAGACCTTCAATTTAAAAAAAAGACGACGAAAAGTTCGAACGTGTGCGTGCTCTTGTGAGATCAGACCGACGTTTAACAGTACCAACCAAGTGCTTTACAAAGATGCCCTTGAGAGGCTCGGAAAGAGGGCAAATCGAACGAGACCGGACATTGCAGACAAGTGGATGCTATCATAATAACGTCCCATGTCACATGGTCATTTCCATCACGGTATGTTTGACCCGAAACAGCATTCCTGTCGTTTCGCAAGCCCCCCTATTTACCGGATCTTGATACTTGTGAGTTTCTTTTTCCCAAAATTGAAAAGGACATCAATTTGGGACTCTGGAGAACATTAAAAAAAAATGCGACCGATATGTTAAACGCCCTACCAGTTGAAGCCTTTCAATGCTGCTATCAAGACTGGGACTCCAGCGGTGTATAGCTGCCTAAGGAAACTACTCTGAAGGGCAAAATATTGTTGTTAGAAAAAATAAAACCTTTGACACATAAAAAAATCAATCTCGTTACTTTTCTCTCACACACATCGTATCTCTATCACTGATATTCAGTGCACTAGCCGCCAGGCGCCGACGACACCACTCGCAACATATACATCATGCGGGTTGCAGTAAGCTCAGCCCCTACAGTTCAGACGACGCAAGACTTCGCGACCCCGAAATTCAGTGAACAAGCTAGTAGAAGGCATCAACAGCACTCTAGCCAGACCACCCAGCGGCATACACGGTAACGATGGAGGTCGTCCACAAACCGCACCTCTTCATGCATCCGTTGTGACAGGTGCCGAAAATAGGACTGCAAGTATCCATCCACTAGGCTACTATTTAGGCCGGCTCATGAGCTCCGACAGCAGTTCAGTCGCAGTCAACGACCGGAAGACCTTAATCTACGCCGCGCCAAGTACTGAGCCGGCGCCCTGGATAGCACTAAGTGTTCGGCTACGTGCCAGCTGGGACGCGGGATAAATTTCTTAGAGTCATTATTCTGATATGTGGTTCTGAGTAGACAGGACGGGTTGTCAACGCAACTACCTAGATCTGAGGATGATACAGAGTGATCGAAACATGTAATACAATTAAAAATGTGCAACTGAAACAGAATAAATGAGAATTAAATATCTATACAGTTTACTGAATCTCTTAAGACGATTATGTAGTCTATAACGAAAATGTCGGATTTTAAATTTTCTATCCTTGTTGGACTTATAAAATTTTGTTAGTGTTGGACCCTTGATACTTCAGCAAATGAAGTATCTATACAAGATTTCGTCAAGTATTTGTTCATTCTTTGGCTGTGGATTTGTTTACTATAACCGAGCCGAGAAAAGCTTTTTCCTGTACAAGTCCAAGTTCTGAATATTGATTTGGCAGGTGGTTATAATTAAACTTTCCCTATTTAACACGCTGCAGTATGGAAACTAATTAATACGTACGAGTACCAAACTTGGTAGCATTAATGTTGAAACCTTCCCGTCTCCCCTATATCTCCTTTTGTTGATACTCAACCTTCCCTTCTACAATAACCTATGAAACCTTCCCTTAGGATTTCTACCTCTTGCTTAATAATAACAAATGAAATCTTCCCTTTGAAATTAATTCTCTTTCTCAATCTTCGCATACAAATTTAAATGCTGCTTATTAAAAGTTATTTTCTGATTATTTCGACGAAACATAGAATTTGTCGTCGTCGTGGCCCTCAGTCGTTACCTGCAACAACCCAAAACTGTTCCTTACCTTTTTTACTGTTACTGGATCGCCATCTGACTGCTACATCGAACTGCGACATGAATATACTTACTCTGTTTTACTATACTTTATTAGCTGCTGGTGGGCTGTCATAATAAGTGGTTTACTTATTACCAAAGCTGACGTTATTCTTTAATAGCAAAGCTGACGTTACTCTTTAATAAATTTGACTGAAGTTACGTAATTCATAGTTAAACTTTTTCTTGACAACAATCAAATTTTGCGAAGTTTTACGTTAATGGTTTTTGAGATGGATTATAATCAGTAATGCAATATTGCTGGCAAAACTTAATTATATTCTGAATGAAATGATTTTACAAATGTTCAAATGGGACTTACTTGTTACAATAAACTTACAACTAGCATTGCGCAAACATACCTTCAGTAGTCTTGCGTTTCTCAAAAAACTAATTCAATAATATTAGTTCCTCTTATGATAATAGCTGATGTCTGTCTACATCAGTTTATAATCTCTTAAATCATAGCTGGTTGCTGGCAGGCACACCGCTCCTCTCAACCTCTCGCTTCAGACCTGCTACCGACTCGCTTCGCATCTCGCTTACTACTGACTTCCTACGAACGCTAAAGTGCGGTCTCTCCCGCCAACAATGCTTTCTGGTGCAGACAGTCAAGTCCCTCCTACCATTACAAAATGTATCAATGCGCGGTCTTTCCCGCTCTTTTCTTAAAATGTACCCATACGCGGTCTCTCCCGCCCTTTTTAAAATTATATCAATGTGCGGTCTCTCTTGCCAACAATACTTTGGTGCAGACATTCCCTGCTACCACAATTATTTCCAGCATGACAAATATTGATTATTCCTACTTAATCCTATTAATAAAATATAAACATCTTTCATAAATTGTGGTTTGACAATAGACAATAGAAATATACACGTCTCACAATGTCCAAAGTATGGGGTGCATGATTTCCATGCGTCACAGCGCCACCGTCCAGTTCCAACTATGGCCACCAGGTGTCGTGATCAGTCATCGTGATTCATAGTCTCTCACACATGACCATTCGCAGTGCACTTGTTGACGTGTCACCATGAGCTTGGACAAAAGAAGCAGGGCATTACTGGTGAAGCTCTATTATCAAAATAAAAGTAAGTTGCAGCTGCACTTCGAGAATATCGCCGGCTGAAAGGATTATGGAAGGGTCCTCTTTCTCCGCCTGCTGTGTGGAGCATGAAGAAGAAGATTGAATCAACTGAGGAACTGCGTGTCGCTCCGGCAAAGTGCCGACGACCCGTCGAACCACAGATGGTTGATGAAATCGCTGCTGCTATGGCAGACAACGCTGCGAGCAATTCCCGATCGTCAGGCAGTGCGCGTGCTGTGTCACGACAGTTTAACATCGCGTGGTCCACTATACGGAAGGTGCTTCGAACCATTCTCAAATGGTATCCGTACAAGATCCACAGCATGCGCCACAGGGCACACAACGACGTGTTGACTTCGCTCTCCACTTTCTCGCAAGGACCGAAGTTGGTGGGTGCTGGCCCTGGATCACGCTATGGACAGACGAAGCTCATTTTTCTCTTACGGGTCAGGTGAACACACAGAACTGCCGAGTGTGGGGATCTTCATCTGTGCATGAAGTTCCTCTGGTGAACATGTCACCAGGTGGTGTGGCTCCACGGCTACGTTCATCATTGGTCCATTCTTATTTGAACAGGTTGGCGCTCAAGGGCGAAAGACATGCAATAGAGTGGGCAGCGTTACTGCGATATGCTTCGCCAGCATATCTTCCCCGCCCTACAGGAGAGAGACTCATTGAACTCAACAGTTTTCATGCAACATGGGGTCCCATCGCACAACGCTCGTGAAGTTCACCTGCTTATCCGAAACACATTTGGAAACGATCGAATTATCAGCCGATTTTTTCCAAATGCTTGGCCGGCACGAACACCTGATCTCTCCCTCTGTGATTTCTGGTTGTGGGGTTACCTGAAAGACGGGGTTTACCAGGGGAACATTCACCTATGTACTCGTACATGCTTCGTTCTGCTGTGCAGAATACAATCCTGCGCTTTCAGACGCTTCTGGTCACTTATGGACGCCATATTGAGTCCCTTCATATTGAGTCCCTTTTGTAGCAGTACTGGTATCGGTATGTAATGGTATGATGTACCGTAGCAGCACATTAAAAGTGTTTTAATTGAACTGATTCTGCATTATTTCTCTTCCCCATGTCAATTAATGCTGCCCATCATTTTCTGTTATGGACATTTCATCTGTGATGAGTGAGTTTTGATTCCAGATCGTCCTGGAAATCCCTGCTTGTGGATCAGCCTTCGTTTTGTTTTGGTGCTGACAGGGTTTGCGAGTGCAATATTTGGTTGCACAGTGACTTTTGCAGCTGTCGTCCTCTTATTTTTCGTCACGATCCTCTTCATGGACCACCGTCTGTCACTATCATACTGCACACTCGTCGTCCGCGTTGTGAGTTAGCGGGTGATGTTCTTCAACTTTCCATTTATGCGCTATAAATCTTCGATACAGATGCAATTGAAGCACCACTTCGGCCTCCTTGGTTACAGGAGCACCCACCATAGGAGCACCGACAATTTGCCCACTTTCGAGTTCTCTTAGCTCCGACATAGTGTAGTCACAACTACACAGAATACTGTTCTGATCACGCCTGACATTTGCAACGTATTGAGCGCATTGCATAGGTGCCATTCGGCGTCAAATACAAGAATGCAGCCTTGCAGGCTTGGCTAACATCCGTATTTATATTCAAGCATGTGTTTCTCAGAACGTTGCCATATTTTGGTTCAGATCCTATAGGTCTAACGGGGCAGCTGGATTTGAAGCGTCCATGGGATATTGCGAGATTTCAATGGGAGCCCATATTTATATCAATGCCGCCTGAGTATCATGGCCGCTATCAACTATGACCTAAAGACTTGGGTGACTGAAGACGTGTTTTTAAAAATAGCTTAGAATTCAGATTTCAGAATATCGCTGTGAAATTATTTTAAACTAACCGTAAGGTCGTGAAAAGAAAACTACTTCGTGTACCTGACAAAGCTTTGGAGTCCAGAACAAGCACCTGTTCGCACAATAGCCGATGCTACATACACACTGCTTGAAAGATAAGTTCCAGTTGGTCTCTTCTATCAATAAACGGCACCGTTTACAGTCCTGGCAAGCAGCCTGTAGCATCTCTCAAACTACATCCGGCCGGCCGGAGTGGCCGTGCTGTTCTAGGCGCTGCAGTCTGGAGCCGAGCGTCCGCTACGGTCGCAGGTTCGAATCCTGCCTCGGGAATGGATGTGTGTGATGTCCTTAGGTTAGTTAGGTTCAATTAGTTCTAAGTTCTAGGCGACTGATGACCTCAGAAGTTAAGTCGCATAGTGCTCAGAGTCATCTGAACCATTTGAACTGCATCCGGGAGGGGTGCCCACATTTACATCTGTGCCCGGTTTTACACTTTCTCCTCTATAATAAATTAATTTTTCAACGATGTATTAACTATGTTGCTAAGCTGCTAAAATGGTCATCCAGTTGAGCTGCAGGTCGTTAATGTAACGACTTCTAGGAACAGAAGATGTGATATTTTAGTACATAATTATTGAACGAATTTAAACATTTTAAATGCTCTTATAATCAACCCTTTAATTTAGATGTCTTAGCTCAAGAAACCATGTATTAAAGGTAGAAATTGTATCTGTGTCTTGTGGCAGCGAACTCGCGGTGCACAAATTGCTGTTGTTGCGGTCTTCAGTCCGAAGACTGGTCTAACGCAGTTCCCCACGCTATTCTATCCCGTACAGGCTTCTCCATCTCCGAATTGCTACTGCAGACACACCCTTCTGTATCCCCTTGCTGTACTCATCTCTTGCTCTCCCTATACGATCCCCCCCCCCCTTTCCATGCAGTTCCCTCCAATACTAAATTGGTGGTCCCTGATGTCGGCTGCATCGGGACATTACGCGGAATTAGCGGCGACGAGTGAAAATGTGCACCAGACTGGGATTCGAACCCAGGATCCCGTACTTACTAGGCAGGTGGGTTAACCACTGTGCAATCTGGCGCACGGTGTTATCGTAACCGCGCGGCCTGTCTCGTCACATCCATGGCCAATTCACATGTCCATCGATTACCGGCTATCCACAGTACCTGTCCATTCCCTCCAAGCTCGCTATTCTGAGTTTTCCGCAGGAGGTCGGGCGCACTTGTGCATCAGCACTGAAGAAGGTGGACACATTGCCCATCCAGGCGAATCAGTTATATACGTAGATTGGAACTTAAATAGTGGTAACACTGCTGTGGAGACACTATGCAATGGAATCGACTATTGTCAGTGATAGCACACGTTTTACACATACCTACCTTACCTCCGAGCAAATGGACTCGCCCGTCCCGCGTAAACAGCGTGCGCACAACCTAGGGAAACACAGTCACTTGTGAGCAAGCGGTCTAACGTAACGGTGTCACTATTCGAAACAGGAACAACGGAGTTGGATCAAGATTGAATGTGCCAGAGGTCGTAGAGCACGACAGTGTCATCAAGGTCTTCAAGAGGTGTGCGGGGAATCGGCATTGCCGTACAGAACAGTGGCACGCTGGGTAAAAGCCTTCAACGAAGGTCGCAAAACTGTGGCAGAAATGCATCGGACAGGTAGTCCTAACGTCTCTGAAGAAGAAGTGCATGCTGTTGCCGCGTTAGTGGACAGTGATCGACGCCATACGTTTCGTGAGCTCGCCCACGAAACCGGATTAGCGCATACGACTGTGTTTCGCATCCTGAAGGGACGCCCCGGCATGCGAAAAATTGCATCACGATGGGTTTCACATGACTTGACGGAAATGCAGAAGTAAATGCTCAGACGCACTTGGAGCGTTATGAGCACGAAGGAGAGGCTTCCTTACGCCTTATCGTAACGCTGGATGAGACATGGGCCACATCGTACGAGCCAAAACTGAAACGCCAATCCAACGAATGGCGTCATAATGGGTCGCCACGAAAGTCGAAAGTGCGCCAGAGCCCCAGGATGGTGAAAGTTACGGTGATTCTCGTGTACGACTGTGATGCTGTTATCCTAACACATCACGTTCCTCCACGGCAGACGTCAATGCACAGAACGACTGTTCGTTTTTGGAGCATCACCTCAGCTTTGCGCAATCCACCCATCATTTTGCACGACAATGCGCGGGCCCATACAGTGCAAGCTGTGGCTGCTCTGTTCGGTCGCTGGGACTGGGAAGCACTGTACCATCCACCATACTCCCCGGACTTAAGTCCTTGTGACTTTGATTTGATTCCGAAGATGAAGGAACCAATTCGTGGCATTCGCTTCAGGACTGTTCCAGAGATTCGACAGGCAGTAAAGCGCTCCATTCGCACCATCAATAGAACAGGCTCTGCTAACGGTATACTACGCCTTCCACATCGCTGGCAACGGGTTCTACACAAAGGTGGTGACTACTTTGAAGTGCAGTAACAGGTGCAAACATGTAACTCTTTTGCATCGGTTGTGAATAAATAGTTGTCACTATTTAAGTTCCAACCCTTTCATATGTAAATCGAAGGTGGAGGGGGTGATGGAGAAAGGAAAGGTAAGGGAATATTGGTGTCAGCTGCATCGGGACGTACTTCAGCGCGGATGCACAAGTACGTCTGACGTCGTGAGGGGAATCTCAAAGTAGGGAGCATGGAGGAAATAGATAGGTGGCGCTCGATGGGAATGTGGATCGGGTGTGAGGTGTGCTGAGATAGTCCGCGAGTGGTGCACACTGTGTCCTCGATGGTGCGGAGGGTAACGGACTTGCTTATTAAGTAGGAGATCCCGGGTTCAAATCCTAGTCCGGTACACAATTTCATTCCCCCGCCGCTGATTCCGCGTAATGTTGCGATACAGCTGACGTCAGTAGTCCCTTTCCTTTTCTTTCTCCCTCCCCCCCCCCCCCCCGTCCATCTTCAATTTACATATAATGTATCACGGCTGCGAGTTCCACGTGGTGTCTGTTCTTTCGAACATGTCCGAAAGAACAGACACTACGCATTTATATACTTCAGCATTCTTCTGTATCACAAGTTTCAGAAGTATCTACTCTCTTCTTATCCAAACTGCTTTCATACATGGCTACACTCAATAATAATACATAAAAAAACGAGCGGTATGGCGCAATGACTGGCGCACTGGACTCCCATTCGGGAGGACGTCGGTTCAATCCCGCGTCCGGCCATCCTGATTAAGGTTTTCAGTGATTTCCCTAAATCACTCCAGGTAAATGCATGGATGGTTCCTTTGAAAGGGCATTGCCGACTTCCTTCTCCGTCCTTCCCTAATCCGACGAGACCGATGACCTCGCTGTCTGGTTTCCTCCCCCAAACAACCCAACCTCTTTCAAAAAAGCCTTCCCGACAAATCTATATTCGATGTTAAAAAATTTCTCCTCTTCAGAAACGCTTCTACTGTCATTGTCTGTCCTCTCTACTTTGGATATCGTCAATACCACTGCCGGAAAAAAATTAATACGTCAATTTTGATTCGATGGCCGCATGTCCCACCTGGCTCGATCAAATGGCTATGAGCACTATGTGACTTAACTTCGGAGGTCATCAGCCCCCTAGGAACTTAGAACTACTTAAACCTAACTAACCTAAGGACATCACACACATCCATGCCTGAGGCAGGACTCGAACCTGCGACCATAGCGGTCGCCCGGCTCCAGACTGTAGCGCCCAGAACTGCACGGCCACTCCGGCCGCCGTCCCACCAGGGGAATAGTATATGTACTCATAATGGTTTCCACGTCGTCCGCCGACAAATAGCGTAGAGGTATAACAACCAGGGCGGCACCTGTGTCTACCCTTAAATAGCCGGCCGGGGTGGCCAAGCGGTTCTAGGCGCTACAGTCTGGAACTGCGCGACCGCTACAGTCGCAGGTTCGAATCCTGCCTCGGGCATGGATGTGTGTGATGTCCTTAGGTTAGTTACGTTTAAGTAGTTCTAAGTTCTAGGGGACTGATGAGCTCAGAAGTTAAGTCACATAGTGCTCAGAGCTATTTGAACCATTTCTACCCTAAAATAGGGAATACTTACAGCCAGTAGGCTCAGTGCGGTGAAAACGTACGAAGCAAGCAGGCAGTCATGCCACGGAGACACATTTGTGCTTCCTAGAGCCAACTGAGCGTGTTTGAAAGGGGTTGAATTGCGAGCTTCCTATTGGCGGGATGGCCCTTTTGGAGAATTTCCTCACAAGTTGGACGTGATGAGTCAGTTCTACAACAATGCTGATATCTACGGTCACGTGACCGTTCTCACGCCCATACACGAGGTTATGGACGTCCACGGAGCACAGACGACCGCCAGGATCGTCGTGTTATAAGAGCAGCGGTGGCATATCGTACAGCTACCACAGCACAGATAAGAGGACTGGTGAGCCCAGACTTGTCAACACGCACTGTTGCAAAGCGGTTATTAGCAGTGGGACTGTGGACACACACACCTCCTGCCCGTCCTCCACTCACGCCACATGATTCAAATGGCTCTGAGCAGTATGGGACTTAACTGCTGTGGTCATCAGTCCCCTAGAACTTAGAACTACTTAAACCTAACTAACCTAAGGACATCACACACATCCATGCCCGAGGCAGGATTCGAACCTGCGACCGTAGCAGTCGTGCGGTTCCAGACTGTAGCGCCTTTAACCGCTCGGCCACTCCGGCCGGCACTCGACGCCACATCATCGACGATCACAGCTCGTTTGATGCCATCAGAGGATCACTTGGAACATGGAATGGCGCGACGTGGTCTTCAGCTATGAAAGCAGACTCTGCCCTTACACAGCTGACGGTCGTTTGCGCATACCTGGTGAGCACTGTCTCGTAGAATTCACTCTTCCAGGACACGCTGGCCCAACCCCATGCCTTATGGTGTGGGGTGCGATAAGCTACAACTCAGTTGTTCATCTTTGGTGTTTCAAAGGGAACATTAACCAGTGCTCGGTACGTGTAGAATGTTGGTAGTCCCGTTTCCATGACGTTCTTACATCAGGAAAGTGATGTGATGTTCCAACAGGATAATGCTCGCCCGTGTAACTCAAAGTGCTATATAAACGTGCAGCAACTTCCCTGACCAGAACGATCTCCGGAATTCTCTCGAATCGAGCACATATGATGGAACGAGAAACGACTCGTGCGATTCGTCAACCAACAACTCTTACCAAAATATGTGCACTGGTCAAGCAGGCATGGGATAAGTCTCCCAGGACAGTATTCCCCATCTGTACGATCGACTGGACATCAGAGTCAGCACTTCCATTACCAACTGTGGAGGATACACCACGTAGTGATTTGGGTCTTTCAGCATGGTACGTTAGAACGTTGCTCATCAGTGTGGGATCCGTACCACGTCGGGTTGACGGAGGAGATAGAGAAGATCCAAAGAAGAGCGGCGCGTTTCGTCACAGGGTTATTTGGTAAGCGTGACAGCATTACGGAGATGTTTGGCAAACTCAAGTGGCAGACTCTGCAAGAGAGGTGCTCTGCATCGCGGTGTAGCTTGCTGTCCAGGTTTCGAGAGGGTGCGTTTCTGCATGAGGTATCGAATATATTGCTTCCCCCTACTTATACCTCCCGAGGAGATCACGAATGTAAAATTAGAGAGACTCGAGCGCGCACGGAGGCTTTCCGGCAGTCGTTCTTCCCGCGAACCATACGCGACTGGAACAGGAAAGGGAGGTAATGGCAGTGGCACGTAAAGTACCCCCCGCCACACACCGTTGGGTGGCTTGCGGAGTATAAATGTACATGTAGATGTAGAACCACTCGTGCTATTGATCTGTAAATGTAATCATTTCATGTACTCCATATGCACTGTTGCAACAATAAATCTTAAGTGAACTGGAAAGCTCTAAAAAGGGTGTTCTAATTTTTTCCAGCAGCGTATTTTATTGCCCAAATAGCAAAACTCAGCTACTACTTTAGTGTACCGTTTTCAAATCTAACTTCCTCAGCGTCACCTGAGTTAATTCGACTACATTCCATTATCCTTGAGTTGCTTTCGTGATGTTCATCTTATATTCTTCTTTCAAGATGCTGTCCATTAAGCTCAACTGCTCTTCCAAGTCCTTTGCTGTCTCTGACAGAACTGTAATTGCTGCCCCAAATTCTTCTTTGGTTTCCTTTACTGCTTGCTTAATGTACAGATTGAATAACATCGGGGATAGGCTACAACCTTGTCTCACTTCCTTCTCAACGACTGCTTCCCTTTAATATTCTTCAACTCTTATAACTGCCGTCTGGTTTCTGTAGAAGCGTACAAAGTGCCCAGACTATATAAATGCAGCAGTTAAGCTTGAGAGGAAGTAGCTACTTCCAAAAACTTTACACACAGTTTCAAACCATATAGAAACTTTTTCTTGCTGACATCCCTCACAAAATAACGAAATGAACTACGTTTCTCACGACTACATTTTCACTGTTGATGCAGTAAAACTACAGCATCAGGCACGACGTTTTAATTTGTTACTTATGTGCTGCTAACTCTATTTACAGCACATTTTCCAGGGAGTAATGACTTTTCTGGAGACTAAAAATCTACTCTGTAGGAATCAGCATGGGTTTCGAAAAAGACGATCGTGTGAAACCCAGCTCGCGCTATTCGTCCACGAGACTCAGAGGGCCGTAGACACGGGTTCCCAGGTAGATGCCGTGTTTCTTGACTTCCGCAAGGCGTTTGATACAGTTCTCCACAGTCGTTTAGTGAACAAAGTAAGAGCATATGGACTATCAGAGCAATTGTGTGATTGGATTGAAGAGTTCCTAGATAACAGAACGCAGCATATCATTGTCAATGGAGAGAAGTCTTCCGAAGTAATAGTGATTTCTGGTGTGCCACAGGGGAGTGTCGTAGGACCGTTGCTATTCACAATATACATAAATGACCTTGTGGATAACATCGGAAGTTCACTGAAGCTTTTTGCGGATGATATTGTAGTATATCAAGAGGTTGTAACAGTGGAAAATGATACTGAAATGCAGGAGGATCTGCAACGAATTGACGCATGGTGCAGGGAATGGCAATTGAATCTCAATGTAGACAAGTGTAATGTGCTGCAAATACATAGAAAGAATGATCCTTTATCATTTAACTACAATATAGCAGGTCAGCAACTGGAAGCAGTTAATTCCACAAATTATCTGGGAGTAGGCATTAGGAGTGATTTAAAATGAAATGATCATATAAAGTTGATCGTCAGTAAAGCAGATGCCAGACTGAGATTCATTGGAAGAATCCTAAGGAAATGCAATTAGAAAACAAAGGAAGTAGGTTACAGTACTCTTGTTCGCCCACTGCTAGAATATTGCTCACCAGTGTGGGATCCATACCAGATACAGTTGATAGAAGAGATAGAGAAGATCCAACGGAGGGCAGCGCGCATCGTTACAGGATCATTTAGTAATCGCGAAAGCGTTACGGAGATGATAGATAAACTCCAGTGGAAGACTCTGCAGGAGAGACGCTCAGTAGCTCGGTACGGGCTTTTGTTGAAGTTTCGAGAACATACCTTGACCGAGGAGTCAAGCAGTATATTGCTCCCTCCTACGTATATCTCCCGAAGAGAACATGAGGATAAAATCAGAGAGATTGGAGCCCACACAGAATAATCTTTCTTTCCACGAACAATAGAAGACTGGAATAGAAGGAAGAACCCATAGGGATACTCATAGTACCCTCCGCCACACACCGTCAGGTAGCTTGCGGAGTATGGATGTAGATGTAGATACCACTAAAAGTACTTGCAAAATCACTGTACATCACATAGTTCAGAAAATATGGCGAGATAAACATTGAGACGCGTGAAAAAGTAGCTTTTCTTAAAACGGAGCGCAAATTACCCAAACTACTCATCTTTTGATCCAGTGTTTGGTAATGAGAGTATGAGCGACTTCCAACAAACTTTAAAAACAATTTCAAACTTTTTCTAAACTTCTTCTGGCTTACAGTTTCACAAATTGAGTTCCCCCACGTGCGGATCGCGCACGACCGCTCGATGCACCGCCTGTCACTCGCGCGTGCGTCTTCCGACACTCGCGAAGGACGCATTTGGTTCCTGTTGCCCAACAGAGGGCTTAAACATGCCGAGCAGCGAAAGACTTAAACGCTGCACAAGAGCCGTCAGGTTGTCATGCTGGAAAGCGCCACTGCTAGGGAACAGTTTATTGCTTACGAAATGTTCCTTGTTCATGCCATTAAACTTCAGTATCAAGCTTAACGTTTTAATTTATTATACGAGGGCTATCCACAAAGTACATTATGTTTTGGAATTAAAAATAAATAAAGTATTGGAAAATTTTTTATTATATACAGATGAAAGCCACACTTAAATACTACTTTTATACATAGTTGCTATTTAAATTAAGGCACTTATCGTAGCGATGGACGAGCTTGGAAATTCCTTCGTCGTAAAATTCTGCCGCCTGCGCCTTCAACCACGTGGTTACCTCTTCTTGAAGCTGTGCGTCGTCATCAAAACGCTGCATAGATAAACCACTTCTTCATTGCTGGGAATAAGTGGAAGTCGCTCGGTGCCAGGTCGGGACTATACGGCGGATGAGGAAACAACTCCCACTTTAAAAAATTCGAGAACTTCACGAGTGGCATTTGCCGTGTGGACCCTGGCGTTGTCGTGAATCAGCAAGATCTATGAGCCCAACTTTCCCCTGCGCTTATTTTGTATTGCTCTTCTGAGGTTGTGCAGAGTTTGGCAATGCCTTTGAGAGTTCTTTCCAGGAAATCCACAAAAATCACACATTTTCTGTCCCAAAAGACAGTCGCCATCACCTTCCTTGCCGACATTGTCTGCATGCATTTCTTGGGTTTTTGGGGGGAATTTGTGTGCTCCCACTGCATTGACTGCAATTTTGTCTCGCAGTTCACATGCTTAACCCACGTTTCGTCACCAGTAACGATGCGATCGAGTAATGAGTCGACATCTTTCTCGTAAGCGTCCAAAAACGTTAACGCTGCAGCCATTCGCTGATTTTTTTGAACCTCTATCAAGATTTTTGGTATCCATCTTGCACAAAACTTGTGGTAACCAAACTTTTCGGTAATGATTTCGTGCAACAAACTTCGTGAAATTTGTGGAAAACTCATAGAGAGTTCCGTTATTGTGAAATTACGGTTTTCACGGACCGCGGCATCGACTTTTTCGACAAGTTCGGCAGTCACTATCCTGGATCTTCCACTTCGCTCTTCATCGTGAACGTTAGTTCGGCCATTTTTAAATTTTATGACCCATTGACGCACTCCACCTTCAGTGATTATGTTGTCCCCATACACTTCACAAAGCTGCCGATAGATTTCTATCGGTGTACTGTTTTTTGCAGTCAGAAACCTTATTACAGCACGCACTTCACACTTCGCGGCATTTTCAATTAACATTTCAAACTGTCACAGTAACTCAACGGAGTACAGCACGAACCTCTCACTAACACGGCAGGATGCCGACTGAGCGGCGGAATGCCATGACACCAAGATGGCCGCGCTAGCCCCGCCCCTAACGGACACAAACGAAAACGTAATGTACTTTGTGGATAGCCCTCGTATATATGATATTGTTCTGTATACGGAAATTTATACGGAAATTTATACGGAAATTCAATTTTTTAAACAATCGGGGGGTGAGGGGTGGGGGCGGGGGAATTTACTGATAAAATATAAATTATCAGGCATAATTTCGAGTATATTCCACGCAGATTTAAATAATGAGAGTGAAATTTTTAGAGCTGTTGATATCAAGTGATATTTTTCAAACACGTAGTAGCTAGTCAATACTGCTCGCTGAAACAACTGCTTCATGTGTCAATGGTTTGGGGGCACGTCTTCTACGGAGTACAACTCTTACGGACTTGCATAAGATTCATATAGGTGAGCCTAAGGAAATCGTAGCAACCTCCACATGATTTTCACGTTCGCTTACTATGAAGGGGAACTGAGACAGTGGCTGAATCTTCACTCTCGAATCCTATCCCTGGATCTCTCTATTCTGCTTGGAAACGGCGTTAATAGATATTTAGCAATAATGTTTTGATAGAATTAAAGATTTGTTTGTTTGTTTCCGAAATTAATAATTCTAGCTACTATAGTTAATGCATTTTATGTTTTTAAATCTCTCGCTATAGTGCAGTAAAATATGGTAACTGTAACACCCTAATGAACCCCAAAACCCAATTAGGAAAGACCATCATGATGTAAAGTAGGGAAAAGTTATCCTGATAGGTACAACTACTTTGCCGATGATATAACACCAGAAAGTCTTGGTAAACACCATCATTAAGCATTACAGATTGTGTTTTGGTAGAAAGGAAGAAGAAAGAAAGATCATCTTTAGTTATTTGCCGAACATCTAAATGATAATTGCACATTATTACCATGAAAGTTAAGTCCAAAGAAGTGTCGGTCAGAGATAACTTTTATGTGGAAGAGAGTTGTAAACGCCACGAAGAAATTCATTGCGTCTACAACACTCATTCATGGAAAAAGTGAGTCGCTCGCTAGCTATAGTGCTATCAAGTCATACGAGAGCAGCTCTTGCCATAGTTGAGCTAACGGAGCGCGACGAGGTTGTTTTACTTTCGAGAGTCGTTGCGTGACTTAGACGCACGGATTTTGTGAACTGATATTCAGACTAGAGACTTGAACCGAGATAGTATGCTGAGTGTGTACACCAAGTTGTTGGATTTTACTAACGGAAGTAGGCAATATTGGACTCAACATTCATATAAGTGAACTTATAGAAAGAAATGGACAAAGTTTCAAAAGACTATAATACACATTTAGTCTCGAGTAGGAGACATTGACACGAATACATGAAGAAGATACAATTACGCCGAGGGTTAAAGCTGTCGTAATTGTCACGATACTTGAAACTAACAGAACTGCCAGTGCTAATTAACCGTCTGTGCGTGCGGCGTGATGTTTATAAAGTGTTTAGCGAAAAGGAACAATAAAATTGTTCATCAAAAGTGGAAATTCAACGTGTCCTCTCCATCATTCTGTGAATATTTGGCAATTACTCATCAAAAGTTAATGAACAGTGACTATTTAACTTGGAAGTAAAGTCATGGACTGTTAGTTGTGACAAGGAAGTTTTGGACATACATAATATTACGACGCAAGATAATTAAGATATTCTTAAAAAGTATCTGTGGATCTCGCGTCATATAGAGCGAACAATTTTACTTAACAGCGAACAAACAACGACCAATACGATCTGAAATTGAACTTTTTCTTCGTTTTTGGTGATGTGGACGATGCGCTTGGGGGAAGATCCAATTACTGCACTAAAGTGTCAATAATTCAACTTCAAATGGTTCAAATGGCTCTGAGCACTATGGGACTTAACATCTGAGGTCATCAGTCCCCTAGAACTTAGAACTACTTAAACCTAACTAACCTAATGACGGCACACACATCCATGCCCGAGGCAGGATTCGAACCTGCGACCGTAGCGGTCGCGCGGTCCCAGACTGAAGCGCCTAGAAACGCTCGGCTACAGCGGAAGGCAATTCAACTTCAAACCATAAGAGACAATTAGAGTGCGCAGTTCGCATTAATAAGGAGACTGTGCGGACTCGCAATCAAACTTTAATCATTTCGCGAGGAACGATTTCTTAAGAGCTTTTTCAGATCTTGTCTCTCGTTAACCGACGGAGACATCCATCTTCGCGCATCGCGTCTCGACTCCACCGCCCGAGCTGTGGCAGTAACAGCTCCACGCCGTCGACAACACCAGTACGCGGCGGAGAGGGGACGTCACATAACATAAGAGTCATTACTTAGCTAGAGTTTCAAGAAGTACAGCGTGATGAATTACATTTTCATTACTTGAGACTGTATAGACCAAGTATATACAGCGTGTTTCAAAAATGACCGGTATATTTGAAATGGCAATAAAAACTAAACGAGCAGCGATAGAAATACACCGTTTGTTGCAATATGCTTGGGACAACAGTACATTTTCAGGCTGACAAACTTTCGAAATTACAGTAGTTACAATTTTCAACAACAGATGGCGCTGCGGTCTGGGAAACTCTATAGTACGATATTTTCCACATATCCACCATGCGTAGCAATAATATGGCGTAGTGTCTGAATGAAATTACTCGAAACCTTTGACAACGTGTCTGGTGGAATGGCTTCACATGCAGATGAGATGTACTGCTTCAGCTGTTCAATTGTTTCTGGATTCTGGCGGTACACCTGGTCTTTCAAGTGTCCCCACAGAAAGAAGTCACAGGGGTTCATGTCTGGCGAATAGGGAGGCCAATCCACGCCGCCTCCTGTATGTTTCGGATAGCCCAAAGCAATCACACGATCATCGAAATATTCATTCAGGAAATTAAAGACGTCGGCCGTGCGATGTGGCCGGGCACCATCTTGCATAAACCACGAGGTGTTCGCAGTGTCGTCTAAGGCAGTTTGTACCGCCACAAATTCACGAAGAATGTCCAGATAACGTGATGCAGTAATCGTTTCGGATCTGAAAAATGGGCCAATGATTCCTTTGGAAGAAATGGCGGCCCAGACCAGTACTTTTTGAGGATGCAGGGACGATGGGACTGCAACATGGGGCTTTTCGGTTCCCCATATGCGCCAGTTCTGTTTATTGACGAAGCCGTCCAGGTAAAAATACAGTAAGCTTCGTCAGTAAACCAAATGCTGCCCACATGCATATCGCCGTCATCAATCCTGTGCACTATATCGTTAGCGAATGTCTCTCGTGTAGCAATGGTAGCGGCGCTGAGGGGTTGCCGCGTTTGAATTTTGTATGGATAGAGGTTTAAACTCTGGCGCATGAGACGATACGTGGACGTTGGCGTCATTTGGACCGCAGCTGCAACACGGCGAACGGAATCCCGAGGCCGCTGTTGGATCACCTGCTGCACTAGCTGTGCGTTGCCCTCTGTGGTTGCCGTACGCGGTCGCACTACCTTTCCAGCACGTTCATCCGTCACGTTCCCAGTCCGTTGAAATTTTTCAAACAGATCCTTTATTGTATCGCTTTTAGGTCCTTTGGTTACATTAAACCTCCGTTGAAAACTTCGTCTTGTTGCAACAACACTGTGTTCTAGACGGTGGAATTCCAACACCAGAAATATCCTCTGTTCTAAGGAATAAACCATGTTGTCTACAGCACACTTGCACGTTGTGAACAGCACACGCTTACAGCAGAAAGACGACGTACAGAATGGCGCACCCACAGACTGCGTTGTCTTCTATATCTTTCACATCACTTGCAGCACCATCTGTTGTTGAAAATTGTAACTACTGTAATTTCGAAAGTTTGTCAGCCTGAAAATGTACTGTTGTCCCAAGCATATTGCAACAAACGGTGTATTTCTATCGCTGCTCGTTTAGCTTTTATTGCCGTTTCAAATATACCGGTCATTTTTGAAACACCCTGTAGGAATGATGTTCATACTGTGAACTGTAGGATTTCTGTTGTTAGTAGGGTTAGTGGGGTTAGCGTCATGACCTGAGGGTAGGTACCGCTACAGGTATGAGACGTAGGGAGGAACTTGGACCCCAAGGTCCAAGGACACGCAGCGTTGCTGTGATCTGCCTCGCCAAATATGTGATCACTGCTCTACGGGAAACAGGTCTTTTGGACTCAACTTATTTAATGCTCGATGGAACTCTGCCTCACACGTCTCGTGAGGTCACTCGTAGACCTCAATAGCACCGGCTAGAGGGTACTGCCGTCGGTGTCTCTTGTAGTGCCAACCTAGCAGAGCGAACCTACTTTGTGGCATCGTAGCTATCGATACCACACTCCATATGCACTGTTGCAACAATAAATCTTGAGTGAGTTGGAAAGCTCTAAAAAGGGTGTTCTAATTTTTTTCCGGCAGCGTATTTTACTGCCCAAATAGCAAAACTCAGCTACAACTTTAGTGTACCGTTTCTGAATATAATTCCCTCGGTGTGACCTGATTTAATTCGACTACATTCAATTATCCTTGACTTTCTTTTGTTGGTGTTGGTCTTGTATTATTTTTTTCAAGATGCTGTCCATTCCACTCAACTGCTCTTCCAAGTCCTTTGCTGTCTCTGACAGAACTATAATTGCTGCTCCAAATTCTTCTTTGGTTTCCTTTACTGCTTGCTTAATGTACAGATTGAATAACATCGGGGATAGGATACAACCATAACACATTTGGAGAACATTTTAAAGAACATAGTTCTTATTATAGGAAACAGCGACCTTTAATTATTATAAATAAACTGGAAGCAGTCTTGATTGTATAAATTTTTATTATAAGATCGAAACCGGTCACCACATTAAAAAATTTATGCGATCAAGACTGATTCCAGTTCATTTACATTTGGAGAAAACTGAATCATTGGCAGACCGTTTTAAGTTGTGTGGTCCCCAAGGTCACCAAATCTGAGCCCTTGTTATCTTTGGCTGTGGGGTTACCCGAAGGGCAGGGTTTATCAGTGGGATACAAGCACACGTTCGAAGTTGAAGATGAATATTGTGGGGCGGTAGCAAACATCCCAACTGAGGTATTTTGGTCAGCATCAGAGCAATCCCTAGTGCCGTTTCAGGCTATCGTGGATGCAGATGGTCGTTATATCGAGCAACGTTTGTAGCCTGGACAGTAAACATGACACGCAGTTGAAAAATATTACCACCTCATGTGTAAATTAAAATTTGTTCCCATTGGTATATTCGTTATTTCTATTCCGCATGTCCTTATCAATGTTTCCACAAAATTTCGTTGTGCTAAGGTCACTCGTTTTACATGGGGGTCCCTTCCAGTAGCGAAAGTTTGATCGTAACCTCCCTGTAGTAGCTGAAGTAAGGGCAAGAAATCTGTGTCGTTACTTTTAGTTACTAACTAGTTCCTTGCTCCCTAACGGCGTTTGTTAGGAAAAGTGCGTCACTTGCAAGTTTCATTTGGTCACTTAAGGGTATTTTGACGGTATTCGCGACGCGTGCTTTAGGTAACTCTGTCAAAACACGTATCTTGAGACCAAACTTTAGACGAAAAAAAGAAAATCTGTAAGACTGGGCAGCACTCTAGTATTTCACCACGCACTGGTAACAGATTCGCAGCCTTTCACAGTACTGGAAGCACGCTTCACCTCTGCTGC
This sequence comes from Schistocerca americana, assembly GCF_021461395.2. Classification (NCBI taxonomy): domain Eukaryota; kingdom Metazoa; phylum Arthropoda; class Insecta; order Orthoptera; family Acrididae; genus Schistocerca; species Schistocerca americana. The sequence goes on along the minus strand of NC_060122.1, from coordinate 742,143,078 downwards.
AACCTTCCCACTATCTGGATGATGGCAGTTGCCTGTGAAGGCAGAGGTTGGGCAGCTGAGCCTTCGTATGCAGCCCTCGTCCTGAAGGGAGGCACCGTATACGGAGATCGCTCTCCGCTTCTGTATTCGCAGAAAAAACTTGCTGCGAAGAACCTGCAGTTTTCGAGAAACCAAGACGGCTAGCCTGATGTGTCAGCCACTTGTCGAAGCAACTTCTCTTAGAGCGGTGCGGAGACAACTGCTCACAGGAAATGCCTGCTACAGACCAGTTCAGAAGTTCAGATGTAATTTCTATAAGGGCAAAGCCGGTGGTGGCTGGGAACAGAAGGTCTGAGATCGTGTTTTAGCTGATGTTCAGCAGTTGCTAGTTCTCAGTTCGTTTAATGATCTTTTGAGAAGGAATGGATTTCACGAAATGAAAAAAATCTGATTCGGTCCTAAAAATATTTCATTATGAGGTTGTTGTTGTTGTTGTTGTTGTCTTCAGTCCTGAGACTGGTTTGATGCAGCTCTCCATGCTACTCTATCCTGTGCAAGCTTTTTCATCTCCCAGTACCTACTGCAACCTACATCCTTCTGAATCTGCTTAGTGTATTCATCTCTTGGTCTCCCCCTACGATTTTTACCCTCCACACTGCCCTCCAATACTAAATTGGTGATCCCTTGATGCCTCAGAACATGTCCTACCAACCGATCCCTTCTTCTGGTCAAGTTGTGCCACAAACGTCTCTTCTCCCCAATACTATTCAATACTTCCTCATTAGTTATGTGATCTACCCATCTAATCTTCAGCATTCTTCTGTAGCACCACATTTCGAAAGCTTCTATTGTCTTCTTGTCCAAACTATTTATAGTCCATGTTTCACTTCCATACATGGCTACACTCCATACGAATACTTTCAGAAATGACTTCCTGACACTTAAATCAATACTGGATGTTAACAAATTTCTCTTCTTCAGAAACGCTTTCCTTGCCATTGCCAGCCTACATTTTATATCCTCTCTACTTCGACCATCATCAGTTATTTTGCTCCCCAAATAGCAAAACTCCTTACTACTTTAAGTGCCTCATTTCCTAATCTTATTCCCTCAGCATCACCCGACTTAATTAGACTACATTCCATTATCCTTGTTTTGCTTTTGTTGATGTTCATCTTATATCCTCCTTTCAAGACACTGTCCATTCCATTCAACTGCTCTTCCAAGTCCTTTGCTGTCTCTGACAGAATCACAATGTCATCGGCGAACCTCAAAGTTTTTATTTCTTCTCCATGAATTTTAATACCTACTCCGAATTTTTCTTTTGTTTCCTTTACTGCTTGCTCAATATACAGATTGAACAACATCGGGGACAGGCTACAACCCTGTCTTACTCCCTTCCCAACCACTGCTTCCCTTTCATGTCCCTCGACTCTTATAACTGCCATCTGGTTTCTGTACAAATTGTAAATAGCCTTTCGCTCCCTGTATTTTACCCCTGACACCTTTAGAATTTGAAAGAGAGTATTCCAGTCAACATTGTCAAAAGCTTTCTCTAAGTCTACAAATGCTAGAAACGTAGGTTTGCCTTTCCTTAATCTTTCTTCTAAGATAAGTCGTAAGGTCAGTATTGCCTCACGTGTTCCAGTGTTTCTACGGAATCCAAAATGATCTTCCCCGAGGTTGGCTTCTACTAGTTTTTCCATTCGTCTGTAAAGAATTCGTGTTAGTATTTTGCAGCTGTGACTTATTAAGCTGATAGTTCGGTAATTTTCACATCTGTCAACACCTGCTTTCTTTGGGATTGGAATTATTATATTCTTCTTGAAGTCTGAGGGTATTTCGCCTGTTTCATACATCTTGCTCACCAGATGGTAGAGTTTTGTCAGGACTGGCTCTCCCACGGCCGTCAGTAGTTCCAATGGAATATTGTCTACTCCGGGGGCCTTGTTTCGACTCAGGTCTTTCAGTGCTCTGTCAAACTCTTCACGCAGTATCGTATCTCCCATTTCATCTTCATCTACATCCTCTTCCATTTCCATAATATTGTCCTCAAGTACATCGCCCTTGTATAGACCCTCTATATACTCCTTCCTCCTTTCTGCTTTCCCTTCTTTGCTTAGAACTGGGTTTCCATCTGAGCTCTTGATATTCATACAAGTCGTTCTCTTATCTCCAAAGGTCTCTTTAATTTTCCTGTAGGCGGTATCTATCTTACCCCTAGTAAGATAGGCCTCTACATCCTTACATTTGTCCTCTAGCCATCCCTGCTTAGCCATTTTGCACTTCCTGTCGATATCATTTTTGAGACGTTTGTATTCCTTTTTGCCTGTTTCACTTACTGCATTTTTATATTTTCTCCTTTCATCAATTAAATTCAATATTTCTTCTGTTACCCAAGGATTTCTACTAGCCCTCATCTTTTTACCTACTTGATCCTCTGCTGCCTTCACTACTTCATCCCTCAAAGCTACCCATTCTTCTTCTACTGTATTTATTTCCCCCATTCCTGTCAATTGCTCTCTTATGCTCTCCCTGAATCTCTGTACAACCTCTGGTTCTTTTAGTTTATCCAGGTCCCATCTCCTTAAATTCCCACCTTTTTGCAGTTTCTTCAGTTTTAATCTACAGGTCATAACCAATAGATTGTGGTCAGAGTCCACATCTGCCCCTGGAAATGTCTTACAAATTAAAACCTGGTTCCTAAATCTCTGTCTTACCATTATATAATCTATCTGATACCTTTTAGTATCTCCAGGGTTCTTCCATGTATACAACCTTCTTTCATGATTCTTAAACCAAGTGTTAGTTATGATTATGTTGTGCTCTGTGCAAAATTCTACCAGGCGGCTTCCTCTTTCATTTCTGTCCCCCAATCCATATTCACCTACTATGTTTCCTTCTCTCCCTTTTCCTACACTCGAATTCCAGTCACCCATGACTATTAAATTTTCGTCTCCCTTCACAATCTGAATAATTTCTTTTATTTCATCATACATTTCTTCAATTTCTTCGTCATCTGCAGAGCTAGTTGGCATAGAAACTTGTACTACTGTAGTAGGTGTGGGCTTCGTTTCTATCTTGGCCGCAATAATGCGTTCACTATGCTGTTTGTAGTAGCTTACCCGCATTCCTATTTTCCTATTCATTATTAAACCTACTCCTGCATTACCCCTATTTGATTTTGTGTTTATAACCCTGTAGTCACCTGACCAGAAGTCTTGTTCCTCCTGCCACCGAACTTCACTAATTCCCACTATATCTAACTTCAACCTATCCATTTCCCTTTTTAAATTTTCTAACCTACCTGCCCGATTGAGTGATCTGACATTCCACGCTCCGATCCGTAGAACGCCAGTTTTCTTTCTACTGATAACGACATCCTCTTGAGTAGTCCCCGCCCGGAGATCCGAATGGGGGACTATTTTACCTCCGGAATATTTTACCCAAGAGGACGCCATCATCATGTAATCATACAGTAAAGCTGCATGCCCTCGGGAAAAATTACGGCTGTAGTTTCCCCTTGCTTTCAGCCGTTCGCAGTACCAGCACAGCAAGGCCGTTTTGGTTATTGTTACAAGGCCAGAACAGTCAATCATCCAGACTGTTGCCCTTGCAACTACTGAAAAGGCTGCTGCCCCTCTTCAGGAACCACACGTTTGTCTGGCCTCTCAACAGATACCCCTCCGTTGTGGTTGCACCTACGGTACGGCTATCTGTATCGCTGAGGCACGCAAGCCTCCCCACCAACGGCAAGGTCCATGGTTCATGGGGGGGAGGTACGTACGGCATTTGTCCACTGCAAATATATCTCCTGTTAAATAATTACTTAATTTTTTTATGTTCTGTGACTCATGCTCGCAATATCTTGCTCTGATGTGGAATGTGTCGACTGATATGGTAAACTATCACTTTTTTTTCAGTCAGTATCTCTTGCACGTTTACAAGTGTGGCTACTATTTTTATGTATATTACAGGGTGATTCAAAAAGAATACCACAAGTTTAAAAATGTGTATTTAATGAAAGAAACATAATATAACCTTCTGTTATACATAATTACAAAGAGTATTTACAAAGGTTTTTTTTCACTCAAAATCAAGTTCAGAGATGTTCAATATGGCCTCCTCCAGACAATCAAGCAATATCAACCCGATACTCCAACTCGTTCCACACTCTCTGTAGCATATCAGGCGTAACAGTTTGGATACCTGCTGTTATTTCTCGTTTCAAATCATCAATGGTGGCTGGGAGAGGTGGCCGAAACACCATATCCTTAACGTACCCCCATAAGAAAAAATCGCAGGGGGTAAGATCAGGGCTTCTTGGAGGCCAGTGATGAAGTGCTCTGTCACGGGCTGCCTGCCGGCCGATCCATCGCCTCGGGTAGTTGACGTTCAGGTAGTTACGGACAGATAAGTGCCTATGTGGTGGCGCTCCATCCTGCTGAAATATGAATTGTTGTGCTTCTTGTTCGAGCTGAGGGAACAGCCAATTCTCTAACATCTCCAGATACTGTAGTCCAGTTACAGTAGCACCTTCGAAGAAAAAGGGACCAAAACCTTTATTGGCTGAAATGGCACAGAAAACGTTCACCTTAGGCGAGTCACGTTCATACTGAGTTGCTTCCCGCGGATTCTCAGTGCCCCATATACAGACATTGTGACGGTTGACTTTCCCGTTAGTGTGGAAAGTTGCTTCATCACTAAACACAATCTTTGGAACGAAAGATTCATCTGTTTCCATTTGAGCAAGGATAAAATCACAGAAATCGATTCTTTTAATCTTATCAGCTGCAGACAGTGCTTGAACGAATTTCAGACGATAATGTTTCATAACTAACCTTTTTCGTAGGACTCTCCATACATCTACATCTACATCCATACTCCGCAAGCCACCTGACGGTGTGTGGCGGAGGGCACCTTGAGTACCTCTATCGGTTCTCCCTTCTATTCCATTCTCGTATTGTTCGTGGAAAGAAGGATTGTCGGTATGCCTCTGTGTGGGCTCTAATCTCTCTGATTTTATCCTCATGGTCTCTTCGCGAGATATACGTAGGAGGGAGCAATATACTGCTTGACTCTTCGGTGAAGGTATGTTCTCGAAACTTTGACAAAAGCCCGTACCGAGCTACTGAGCGTCTCTCCTGCAGAGTCTTCCACTGGAGTTTATCTATCATCTCCGTAACGCTTTCGCGATTACTAAATGATCCTGTAACGAAGCGCGCTGCTCTCCGTTGGATCTTCTCTATATCTTCTATCAACCCTATCTGGTACGGATCCCACACTGCTGAGCAGTATTCAAGCAGTGGGCGAACAAGCGTACTGTAACCTACTTCCTTTGTTTTCGGATTGCATTTCCTTAGGATTCTTCCAATGAATCTCAGTCTGGCATCTGCTTTACCGACGATCAACATTATATGATCATTCCATTTTAAATCACTCCTAATGCCTACTCCCAGATAATTTATGGTATTAACTGCTTCCAGTTGCTGACCTGCTATTTTGTAGCTAAATGATAAAGGATCTATCTTTCTGTGTATTCGCAGCACATTACACTTGTCTACATTGAGATTCAGTTGCCATTCCCTGCACCATGCGTCAATTCGCTGCAGATCCTCCTGCATTTCAGTACAATTTTCCATTGTTACAACCTCTCGATACACCACAGCATCATCCGCAAAAAGCCTCAGTGAACTTCCGATGTCATCCACAAGGTCATTTATGTATATTGTGAATAGCAACGGTCCTATGACACTCCCCTGCGGCACACCTGAAATCACTATTACTTCGGAAGACTTCTCTCCATTGAGAATGACATGCTGCGTCCTGTTATCTAGGAACTCCTCAATCCAATCACACAATTGGTCTGATAGTCCATATTCTCTTACTTTGTTCATTAAACGACTGTGGGGAACTGTATCGAACGCCTTGCGGAAGTCAAGAAACACGGCATCTACCTGTGAACCCGTATCTATGGCCCTCTGAGTCTCGTGGACGAATAGCGCGAGCTGGGTTTCACATGACCGTCTTTTTCGAAACCCATGCTGATTCCTACAGAGTAGATTTCTAGTCTCCAGAAAAGTCATTATACTCGAACACAATACGTGTTCCAAAATTCTACAACTGATCGACGTTAGAGATATAGGTCTATAGTTCTGCACATCTGCTCGACGTCCCTTCTTGAAAACGGGGATGACCTGTGCCCTTTTCCAATCCTTTGGAACGCTACGCTCTTCTAGAGACCTACGGTACACCGCTGCAAGAAGGGGGGCAAGTTCCTTCGCGTACTCTGTGTAAAATTGAACTGGTATCCCATCAGGTCCAGAGGCCTTTCCTCTTTTGAGCGATTTTAATTGTTTCTCTATCCCTCTGTCGTCTATTTCGATATCTACCATTTTGTGATCTGTGCGACAATCTAGAGAAGGAACTACAGTGCAATCTTCCTCTGTGAAACAACTTTGGAAAAAGACATTTAGTATTTCGGCCTTTAGTCTGTCATCCTCTGTTTCAGTACCATTTTGGTCACAGATTGTCTGGACATTTTGTTTTGATCCACCTACCGCTATGACATAAGACCAAAATTTCTTAGGATTTTCTGCCAAGTCAGTACATAGAACTTTACTTTCGAATTCATTGAACGCCTCTCGCATAGCCCTCCTCACTCTTCATTTCGCTTCGCGTAATTTTTTTTTGTCTGCAAGGCTTTGGCTATGTTGATTGTGGAATTTGCAGCTCTCTGCTAGCTCTGCGAATCGATTTCCCTGGGCTGCGAACAAATGCTTGCTGGATGCGTGCTACATTTTCATCACTCGTTCTCGGCCGTCCAGAACTTTTCCCTTTGCACAAACACCCATCCTCTGTAAACTGTTTATACCAACGTTTAATACACCACCTATCAGGAGGTTTAACACCATACTTCGTTCGAAATGCACGCTGAACAACTGTCCTCGATTCACTTCTGCCGTACTCAATAACACAAAAAGCTTTCTGTTGAGCGGTCGCCATCTTAACATCAACTGACGCTGACGCCTAGTCAACAGCGCCTCAAGCGAACAAATGTACAACTAAATGAAACTTTATAGCTCCCTTAATTCGCCGACAGATAGTGCTTAGCTCTGCCTTTTGTCGTTGCAGAGTTTTAAATTCCTAAAGTTGTGGTATTCTTTTTGAATCACCCTGTATATTCCATCTATCTTTGAATCACTGGTGCTCTGCAGCTTGAATATGTTGAATGAAGATCAGCTTATCCACATCCGGCTCAACGTGAAAAGGTACTTCGTACTTCGGTTCGTAGGGTTCACGTCATTTCAAGCTACGAACGTTTGTCAGCAGAATTAGACCATCTCGAAGCTACCTTTCGCCAGACTGGATACACTGAGAGGCTGTCGATGCGTGTAGAGGTACAAGCTGTGAATCGAGTGAGAGACGAGAACAACAGTGGCGCCTAAGTCTACGGCCTTAAACATGTAATATTTCTAACAGGATTGGTTTTATTTTGAGGAGATACGGTGTGAAGTGCGTTTTTCATCTTTTAGATTCTATAAACAATGATCTTGGTTTACTAAATGCTGATCAAAGAACGCCGGCCGGAGTGGCAGTGCGGTTCTCGGCGCTACAGTCTGGAACCGCGCGACCGCTACGGTCGCAGGTTCGAATCCTGCCTCGGGCATGGATGTGTGTGATGTCCTTAGGTTAGTTATGTTCAAGTAGTTCTAAGTTTTAGGGGACTGATGACCTCAGAAGTTAAGTCCCATAGTGCACAGAGCATTGGAAACATTTTGATCAAACAAGAAAAGGACAGAGCACTACTTGCTCTTCCGTTGTTTATTAATATTTTACTATCTATTAGTTCTGACTCTGGTTACCTTTGGTTGTGTGATAGCGCTAGTTGTTTACGGTTTGTGTTGTCTTTCTCCATTCATCGTCTTTTGGTTCCTGCTTTCCGTAGCCTCACCAGACGAAGGTTTAAGTATGATATTGCAGTACCTGTGTTATTCCGAATTATGATGCAATGTTCCTTTGGAAATGAATGCATGTCCAAAGGAAGATTACATCGTAATTTGGAATAACACAGGCACTACAATATCGCATTTATCCGCCGACACCGAGGAAGCGACTTTCAAGTAAAATGTCTTGCCTGTACGGGAATATACTTAGTGGCTGGGCGATTGCAGGTTGTAAACACACGATTTACGAAATGTAGAAGTTTGGATCTAGTCGTGAGTCGTGCTGGGATAGCCTAATGGTAAGGCAACCGCTAGCGATAAGCGGGAAATCCGGGTAGGAGATCTGGTCCGGCACAAATTTTCGTTGTCGTCATTCCATTGTACAGCTGATGGTTGTCCATATTAGTAGTTGCAAAGTACAACTCATGAAGGTTTAAGCTGCCATGCACAGCGATTTATCAATTCATTTGGGCCTTGAACATGACGGAATGTTCGCCTGTCGTAACAAAGGCGATGTATGAGGGCGTTACCTGGCTGCATTCTTGTAAATTTATTTGGAAATTAGATACGCCTGCTGAAGCTCAAATTTCACAATTACAGTATCGAGTGAATCTGTGTAATATGATTTTTTTACATCCTTGTCGAACTAATTAGTGCATTAAGCCCGTCTTCATCACCAATATTTCAAATATTCATACTGCTACAAAATCCATTGTACGCCACTGGCCATTAAAATTGCTACACCAAGAAGAAATGCAGATGATAAACGGATATTCATCGGACACATACATTATACTAGAACTGAAATGTGATTACATTTTCACGCAGTTTGGGTGCATAAATCCTGAGAAATCAGTACCCAAAAAAACCACCTCTGGCCGTAATAACGGCCTTGATACGCCTGTTCATTGAGTCAAACAGAGCTTGGGTGTCGTGTACAGGTACAGCTGCCCATGCAGCTTCAACACGATACCACAGTTCATCAACAGTAGTGACTGGCGTATTGTGATGAGCCAGTTGCTCGGCCACCATTGATCAGACGTTTTCATTTGGTGAGAGATCTGGAGTATGTGCTGGCCAGGGCAGCAGTCGAATATTTTCTGTATCCAGAAAGGCCCGTACAGGACTTGCAACATGCGGTCGTGCATTATCCTGCTGAAATATAGGCTTTCGCAGGGATCGAATGAAGGGTAGAGTCACGGGTCGTAACACATCTGAAATGTAACGTCCACTGTTCAAAGTGCCGTCAATGCAAACAAGAGGTGACCGAGACGTGTAACCAATGGCACCTCATACCATCACGCCGGGTGATACACCAGTATGGCGATGACGAATACACGCTTCCAATGTGCGTTCACCGCGATGTCGCGAAACACGGATGTGACAATCATGATGCTGTAAACAGAACCTGGATTCATCCGAAAAAATGACGTTTTGCCATTCGTGCACCCACGTTCGTCGTTGAGGACACCATCGCAGGCGCTCCTGTCTGTGATGTAGCGTCAAAGGTAACCGCAGCCATGGTCTCCGAGCTGATAGTCCATGCTGCTGCGAACGTCGTCTAACTGTTCGTGCAAATGGTTGTCGTCTTGCAAACGTACCCATCTGTTGACTCAGGGATCGAGACGTGACTGCACGATCCGTTACAGCCATGCGAATAAGATGCCTGTCATCGCGACTGCTAGTGATACGAGGCCGTTGGAATACAGCACGGCGTTCCGTATTACCCTCCTGAACCCACCGATTCCATATTCTGCTTACAGTCATAGGATCTCGACCAACGCGAGCAGCAATGTCGCGATACGATAAACTGCAATCGCGATAGGCTACAATCCAACCCTTATCAAAGTCGGAAACGTGATGGTACGCATTTCTCCTACTTACACGAGGCATCACAACGTTTCACCAGGCAACGCCGGTCAACTGCTGTTTTTGTATGAGAAATCGGTTGGAAACTTTCCTCATGTCACCACCTGTCGGTTAAATTTCGCGACTGTAGCACGTCATCTTCGTGGTGTAGCAGTTTTAATGGCCAGTAATGTAAATATACCTTTAGAGAAAAGAGAACCACCCGTATGAATATCAAGAGCTCAGATGGAAATACAGTCCTAAGCAAAGAAGGGAAAGCAGAAAGGTCGAAGGAGTAGAAGGAGGGTCTATACAAGGCAGATTTACTTGACGCCAGTACTATGGAAACGGAAGAGGCAGTAGATGAAGGTGAGATGGAAGATACGATACTGCGTGAAAAGTTTGACAAGGCACTGAAAGACTTAAGTCAAAACAAGGCCCCGTGAGTAGCAACATTCCTTTAGAGTAATCATCTTGGGGTTGAAGCTCTTTTTTTCGTATTTGATTTAACACTACTATGTTTTTGAATAGGGTCCGCCTTTAGCAAAACAAAATTTTGTTTTTTTAACCCAAACATGTTTCACTGCAGTTGCAGCATCTTCAGTGTTCTTTTATTTTTCATCTGTTAAAGATAAAGAATGTTCTTTACTCTTTGTATACATGTAACTATTAGTTCTTAGATCGTAATTACCGATATTTGAAAAACACATAAATTATGAATTCATACCTTTTTACCACATGGTGGTAATTACGATCTAAGAACTAATAGTTACATGTATACAAACAGTAAAGAACATCCTTTATCTTTAAGAGACGAAAATTAAAAGCCCACTGAAGATGCTGCAACTGCAGTGAACCATGTTTGGGTAAAAAACAAAACGGTGATTAGCTAAAAGCGGAACCTATCCAAAAACATACGTATTCCTTTAGAGCTACTGATAGCCTTAGGAGAGCCAGCCCTAACAAAACTCTACCATCTGGTGAGCAAGATTTATGAGACAGCCGAAATACCCCCAGACTTCGAGAAGAATATAATAATTCCAGTTTCAAAGAAAGCAGGTGCTGACAGGTGTGAAAATTACCGAACTATCGGTTTAATAAGACATGGTTGCAAGATACTAACACGAATCCTTCACAAAAGAATGGGAAAACTGGTAGAAGCCGACCTCGGAGAAGATCAGTTTGGACTCTTGAGAAATGTAGGAACACGTGAGGCAATACTGACCCTACGAGTACTCATAGAAGATAGGTTAAGGAACGGCAAAGCTACGTTTATAGCATTTGTAGACTTAGAGAAAGTTTCTAACAATGTTGACTGGAATACTCTCTTTCAAATTCTAAAGGTGGCACGAAAGAGAAGCAGTGGCTGGGAAGGGAGGAGATAGGGTTGTAACCTATCTCCGATGTTATTCAATCTGTATATTGAGCAAGCAATAAGGGAAAAAAAGAAAAATTTGAAGTAGGAATTTAAGTCCAGGGAGAAGAAATTAAAACTTTGAGGTTGTGCCAATAACGTTGTAATTCTGTCGTAGACAGCAAAGGACTTGGAAGAGCAGTTGAACGGAATTGACAGTGCCCTGAATGGAGGAATCAAGGTCAACATTAACAAAAGCAAAACGAGGATAATGGAATTTAGTGAAAGTAAATCAGGTGATGCTGAGGAAATTAGATTAGGAAACGAGACACTGAAAGAAGTAGGTGAGTTTCGCTACTTGGGAAGCAAAATAACTGATGGTCGAATAGGGAGGATTTAAAATGTAGACTGACAATGGAAAAAAAGCGTTTCTGAAGAAGAGAAAATTTGTTACATCGAATATAGATTTATGTGTCAGGAAACCCTTCCTGGAAGTATTTGTATGGAATGTAGCCATGTAGGGAAGTGGATCATGGATGATAAACAGTTCAGGCAAGAAGAGAATAGAAGCTTTTGGTATGTGGTGCTACAGAAGAATGCTGAAGATTATATGGGTAGATTAGTACTGGAGGGAAGCGTAGGGGGTAAAAATAGTAGAGGGAGAGCAAGAGATGGATACAGTAAGCATATTGAGAAGGGTATAGGTTGCAGTAGTTAGTCGGAGGTGAAGAGGCTTGCACAGGATAGAATAACATGGAAAGCTACATCAAACCAGTCATTGAACTGAAGACAACAACAACACAAATAATCTTGGAAATTACCGATTTCTGCATTGCTGTTACTTTAACGTAATACGGGTGAGAGAAAGGTAACGAGGTTCCTAGTTTTGCTTGGCGTGTGTCGTTTTCGCATGTTATGCAATGTATCGGAGGGGAATTGCTATTTTTCTGTTTCATGTAAGCTCCCGATACGTGCTCAATTGGTGCTCCTTCCGCTGGAAGCGCCCAAGGTTGACATACATTTACGGCCCCTAATACTTTCTGCTCCAGTTTAGTATAACAGGGAGCGCTTAGCCGTCAGCAGTTGAACGTTGCTACTTCCATTCCTATACGTGCTGGGAAATTTCACTAAGACTATGTGGAAACCACTTTACCCACCACGCTAAGCTCCTTCTAGCTGGGCTGGGCACTCAGAGCTATCAAGCGGACGCCTACTAGTCAGCACAGATTCCGTTCAAATTCATGGATACATGCAGGGCTTGACCAGAAGTGAAAGTAGCATAAGCGGGAGCTCCAGATGGCCGAGCGTTTAGGGAAAATAGCATTTTTGGCACGGGTCGGGCGAAGCATGACCCGTTCATGTTAACGTAGTTAACAAGGCAGAGAGGCTGGCGCAGCGGAAAGAATGCAGAACCGCAATCCGAAGGGCGTGGTGTCGACTCCCTATTCAGAAACTTCTTTTATTCTCAATTTTTACGTTACTTTCACTGCAAATAAAGCGAAATAAAGATCAGTATATTATGTTCATTAATATTCTCATATTGGGCATGAGAAAGAAACGCAAAGAAAACTTTGTGAATGCAAGGTATACACGAGAACTTCGAATATAAAATTAGATAATGTTATTTTACAGCTGATGATTTACACATAATGGGGTGATATTCATCATAAAAACTGAAGAAACAGTAATTGTCTCGGTATTTTGTACACTTTATAAACGCCACATTTTTACAGTTACATGATTGTTATAAAGTTCCTGTAGAAGAAGAAACTTGGTTTACATTCATAAAAGATTGTCTCTCATCGCATACTTTGGCAGCAAACCATCCGTAACGCATCTTTTCACCAAATACTGGCGAGGACAGCTGGTGATGTATAATGGATTGCATTTTGATGCATGATTTTAACCTTCATGGTTCGAACTGTAAGCGATCTTACTGTTTCTTCATAAGTAATTATTTTGATGCAGTCTTCTCGGGATGTGATTTCTTTTTGTCTCTCACTGCGATGATGTTACCTACACCGGGAACCTATTGTTCGCGTGCAGCTGCCGACGGCTGCTCGAAGGTCGAATTGAAACTGAGGGAACAGCAACTCCTGTACACTTTAATTATAATCATTTCGTGGAAAGTCATTTGCAGCGTCCTCGTGGACGGCTTAAGTATTATTATTTCTTGGAAATTTATTCGCAGTCCCAAATTTTCCTTTGCCTTTCCTTTTCATGCCTTTTACGATAATATTAATCAAAGCAATGTACTGAGTGTTATTCCGGTTTATTTGCAGTGTAGGTAACGTAAAAATTGAAAATAAAGGTGTTATCCGCAGAGGGAATAACCGTTCTGCACTCTTTCCAATGCGCTAAACGGTGCCTGCTAACTACGCTAACATAAATGATTCATGCCTCGCTCCATACGCGTCAAAAATGCTATCTCTTTCAAACACTTCGTCATCTGGGGCTTCTACTTCTATCACTTTCATTTCTGGCCAAGGTCTATATATAAACAGGAAGTGTTGAGCCACATGTGAAACGTCAACCACGACCTGCAACAAATGATGATGACCAAGTAGGTGTTTTAGCTGCTGTCGCGGCTAATCCGCACATCAGTAGCATACAAATTGCCCGAGAATCGGGAATCTAAAAAACGTTGGTGTTGAGAATGCTACATCTACATCGATTGCACCCGTACAATATTTCTGTGCGCTAGGAATTGCATGGCGACGACTTTGAACGTCGTGTGCAGTTCTGCCACTGGGCACAAGAGAAATTACGTGACGATGACAGATTTTTTGCACGCGTTCTATTTAGCGACCAAGCGTCATTCACCAACAGTGGTAACGTGAACCGGCATAATATGCACTACTGGGCAACGGAAAACCCACGATGGCTGCGACAAGTGGAACATCAGCGACCTTGGCGGGTTAATGTATATTGCGGCATTATGGGAAAGAAGGATAAGTGGCCCCCATTTTATAGATGGCAATCTAAATGGTACAATGTATGCTGATTTCCTACGTAATGCTCTACCGATGTTATTACAAGACGTTTCACTGCATGACAGAATGGCGATGTACTTCCAACATGATGGATGTCCGGCACATAGCTCGCGTGCGGTTGAAGCGGTATTGAATAGCATATTTCATGACAGGTGAATTGGCCCGCACGTTCACCGGATCTGACTTCCCCGGATTTCTTTCTGTGGGGAAAGTTGAAGGATATTTGCTATCGTGATCCACCGACAACGCCTGACAACAAGCGTCAGCGCATTGTCAATGCATGTACGAACATTACGGAAGGCGAACTACTCGCTGTTGAGAGGAATGTTGTTACACGTATTGCCAAATACATTGGGGTTGACGGACATCATTTTGAGCATTTATTGCATTAATGTGGTATTTACAGGTAATCATGCTGTAACAGCATGCGTTCTCAGAAATGATAAGTTCACAAAGGTACATGTATCACATTGGAACAACCGAAATAAAATGTTCAAACGTACCTACGTTCTGTATTTTAATTTAAAAAACCTACCTGTTACCAACTGTTCGTCTAAAATTGTGAGCCGTATGTTTGTGACTATTAAGTGCCATCTATGACAAAGAGAAAAAAGTGGTCCAACTAGAACATTCATATTTATTTACGTACTAAACGAATATGTAATAAAAATGGGGTTCCTATTTTAAAAAACGGAGTTGATATCCGTTTGACCTATGGCAGCGCCATCTAGCGGGCCAACCATAGCGCCATCTGATTTCCCTCTTCAAGCTAGACAAGTTTCGTCTTTGTAGTTTTTTCGTTTGACGCTTGTTTCGTGAGATATTTGGCCCGGTCACGATCAATGGACCACCCTATATATATATCAAATTTAGGCGGAAACGGTGATGACGAGCAGGTGCGATCCCGTTGTAAATGACACTGACGTTACATCTCTTCCCCTGCTTGAAATTCACAGATATAGACTTGGACATACTTAGCTCACCATTATTTGTCTGCATATTTATTTCAGCTAGCCTTACAAAGCCCCTTTCCAGTTTCCGTCGATAAAGAATATACACCGATGAGTCCAAACGTTATGACCAACTGCTTCATAGCTTGCTTCTCCTTCTCTGGAACGAAATACATCACCGATTCTGCGTATCAGGGATCCGACAGTTTGTTGGTAGGTTTGTGCAGGTATGCGGCATTACATGTCTCATGTAATTAGCGTAAATAACGGGCCGCTGGTTAGCGTACGCGGTGTTTGCGCCCGATAGCGACTCAGATGGGTTCCATAGGATTTACATCAGGCAAATTTTGTTGCCGAGATATCAACGTGAGTTCACTGTAATGCTTCTCAAACCACCGTAGCACATTTCTGGCTCCTAGAAATGGTCAGTTATACAGCTGAAAGATGACATCGCTATCGGGGAAGACGTGAAGCATGAAGGGATGCACGTGGTTCGCAGCTGTCAGCGTGCCTTCGAGCTCTACCACAGGTCCCATGAAAGCGCAGGAGAATGTCTCCCATAGCATAATACTGCTCCCACCAGCTTGCGCCTGCGGCGCGCTGCACGTTTCGAGCCGCCATTCACCCGTACCACGGCGTTTATGGAGTCGACAATCAACCTAGTACAGCAGAAAATGTGATTCACCTGAAGAGCTGACACGTTTCCATTGATCGATGGTCGAATCTCGATGATCCGGTGCCCATTACAAACATAACTGACGATGTCTTTGGGTGAACATGTGAACAGGTAGGGGTGGTCTGCTACAGAGCTCTATGTTCAACAATGTACGATGAACTGTGTGCTCCGCAACACTTGTGCGTGCACAAGCATTGTGCTCTTTTGGCAGAGATACCACAGATCACCATCTTTCCTACTTTACAGAGCAGACAAGCCTCCGGACCCCACGTTTTGTGAAGAGATGTTCAAAATGGTTCAAATGGCTCTGAGCACTATGGGACATAACATCTGAGTTCATCAGTCCCCTAGAACTTAGAACTACTTAAACCTAACTAACCTAACGACATCACACACATCCAAGCCCGAGGCAGGATTCGAACCTGCGACCGTAGCGGCCGCGCGGTTCCAGACTGAAGCGCCTAGAACCGCTAGGCTACACCGGCCGGCGTGAAGAGATGTGAGTAGTTGGATAGAATTATATCTCACTTTTGATATCAAATGAATTATGCAAGTTAATTATTTGATCAATTAATTACTACCACTACATCGTGGTTTCTCCCCAGCAGGCTCGTGGGTCCTCGTCAGGAAACTCTCAGCCCACTCTCCCTGGAAATGGCAGGAAATTTTCGAAACGTTCACAAATCGTGGAACTGGGACGGGACTTGGGTACTACTCTGGTATTCATGTACTGACTCGTTAGAAACCGCCTAAAAGCCACAGGCAACTGGCCATCACAGGGACCCTCGCTGTCAATTCGTCGCTGGGCGAATTCAGTCTGGGGCCGGCACACCTGTGAAGCGGCTCTTTAACAAGCACGGCTGTCAGACGGATCTCATTTTTTGTTTTCGTTCTTTTCGCGATTACTAATACCGTATACAGTGGTAAAAGGTTATCAAGTAATTGGATATCCATCCTGATCAGTGCTCCTCACATGTGATTACTTCTCTTGCCAAGACTTACCTCTCTGCCCCTGCAGTCATCTAAATTTGCCACCACTACTGATAATTTTTATTAAAAATGAAATTCCTCTAGCTGTATTTAAGATTTTTTATTTTCTTCGCTAGTAGTTTCGGCGTTGCGTCAACACTACTTCCGGCCCGTACACTTTGATGAAATCAGTTGTGTGTGGCTCAGTCTAGAAGTCCGCGGTGAGATCAACACGTGCTCCACGTGGATGGCGGGCAGTAACTGGTGTGAAGTTTAACCCAGTGGGTCAAAGAAGATCCTCACCGCGGACTTCTATACTGAGCCACACACAACTGATTTCATCAAAGTGTACGGGCCTGAAGATGGCGTTGACGCAACGCCGAAACTAGTAGCGAAGTAAATAAAAAATCTTAAGTACAGCTGGAGGAATTTCCTTTTTAATAAAAATTATACCAGCTGTGTCCCACCTTCATCCAGTTTAAATATGGTTGTACGAAGACTATTGATAATGCTTACGTTTTTGGAGACAAAAAAATGGTTCAAATGGCTCTGAGCACTATGCGACTTAACTTCTGAGGTCATCAGTCGCCTAGAACTTAGAACTAATTACACCTAACTAACCTAACGACATCACACACATCCATTCCCGAGGCAGGATTCGAACCTGCAACCGTAGCGGTCGCTCGGTTCCCGACTGTAGCGCCTAGAACCGCACGGCCACTCCGGCCGGCTTTTGGAGACATTTGTTCGCTTCTTACAGATGTGAGAATAAACGTGTCACTGGTACTGAGTGCATCACCAGAAGTATTAGGACATAGCAGTTAAGATACTTTCTGAAATCAGAACGATTTTGTGTCTTTGTGTGTCTTTGACGTGCTAGAAATTTGCAAATCTTTGAACGTCTTTAATCTAGAAATAAGAATTTTTTCCTTTTAGATAAGGGAACAGAACAAGGTTTTTTCCTGGCATAATATCTGTTCTCATCGAAGCAACGACAGAGAGTACATCGTTTACGCTCGTAGTCGAAGTGCGAGCCTTTACAGGAAAGTGAGCGTGAATGATGTATGTATCCAGCAAGACACAAAGATATCGACTTCATAGCGCAGTCCCCAACATAGTCGTAGGCGTGACACGGCGCAGCTCCGAAGACTGTAGGCCACTTTTGTTTCTTCCTGTGACCTCTGGATAATCCAGCGGATGTGTGTGGATGGGTAGGTAGGTGGAGCTCGTTCGCTACAACAGCTACGAGGGTGGTTCAAAAAGTAAGCTAAGAAGTCCTCTGCGAGAAAACGTTTATTTAGAAGATACAAAAAGCTACTGAGGTGTACACATCACTTTTCCTTGTAGGCGCCATGGTTGTCTTTGTTCCATTGGTAACCAATCAGTCGAAACCGTCATAAAAGAAAGGATGTAATATCCATTTTATGGTGACTGACCACTGATTTTGAGCTCATATTCTGGTCACATTGCATTACTAACTTCGATATCTTATAGCCTGCCAGAATCGTGGAAATGTCTACTTTTTATTTAGTGTATGAATATTATATCTTAGTTGAAATGGGGACACATACGCATTAATATTTAACAGAAAACGTGCTTTTTCTACCTTTTTTTGGCGAGTGTCAGCTATAAGGACACATAAAAAGCAGACCGTAATTTGGAGAAAGTTTTTCCTTTGCTCAGTTTAAAAATACAACCTCGTCCTATTTACAGGCGGATTTTCATTACTTTCTAATAACTCGTTTCGTCGCTATAATGTCAAACGCAAACCGTTGTAGCTATTGCGGCGGAGAGAGCACTTGTGTTAAGCTTGAACTTTCGTGGGTACATCGTATCTCTTTACTAATGAATACTCCCCGCGTTTCTTAGTTAAGAGTTTGTAAAGCAATTGTGTTAGTAAGGTTCGCAGGAGAGCTTCTGTAAAGTTTGGAAGGAAGGAGACGAGATACTGGCAGAAGTAAAGCTGTGAGGACCGGGCGTGAGTCGTGCTTCGGTAGCTCAGATGGTAGAGCACTTGCCCGCGAAAGGCAAAGGTCCCGAGTTCGAGTCTCGGTCGGGCACACAGTTTTAATCTGCCAGGAAGTTTCATATCAGCGCACACTCCGCTGCAGAGTGAAAATCTCATTCTGGAAACATCCCCCAGGCTGTGGCTAAGCCATGTCTCCGCAGTATCCTTTCTTTCGGGAGTGCTAGTTCTGCAAGGTTCGCAGGAGAGCTTCTGTAAAGTTTGGAAGGTAGGAGACGAGATACTGGCAGAAGTAAAGCTGTGAGGACCGGGCGTGAGTCGTGCTTCGGTAGCTCAGATTGTAGAGCACTTGCCCGCGAAAGGCAAAGGTCCCGAGTTCGAGTCTCGGTCGGGCACACAGTTTTAATCTGCCAGGAAGTTTCATATCAGCGCACACTCCGCTGCAGAGTGAAAATCTCATTCTGGAATTGTGTTAGTAGCTGCAATATATGCTAGGCTGTGGTGGAGCGTTGTTGTCACACCAGAGCGACGTCACTGTTGTAATGCGCCATAGGCACCTGTTCATCAGCGAAGAATGGCAACTTCGTAGTCGCATTCCAGCACAGCATTACCGCCTTCAGTTTTTGTTGCGAGAAGAGGAAAATAATACGGAAAATCACAAATAAACGCTCGGTATGCAAGCATATCGTAATAAATGAACATTTGTATAGCACATTTCAACAGTAAATGGAAAAGTCGATTAGCTCGAATAAATTTTGCAGTAAAGAATGAAGACTGAAATAAAAACCTACATCAATCGCTTTCGCTGCTGGCCGAGATCTCACTGCTGCTATTGCAGTCATCTACTTGAATCAGCAACGGTTTTTTTTTCTATGTCCAGACAGTGGGATGTTTGTGCATACCTGTTTTCAAGTTTGTGTACATGACTCACTGAATTCCTCCAGACACTTTGGGGCACTTTCCAGAGCGGAGCGACACAACTGTAAAGTATCATTTATTTTAAAATTCTTTTTATGCGTTGCTGTCTTCTTCTTGGTAAATGCCCCAATAAGTTTAATGGCCTTCAATTCGCGCCGCGCTACAGAGAACCACAGAAGTTCAGTTTCGTTGCTCACAATATACTTTCCAAAAGGTATTCCTGCTGCCTGAAGTGCGGTCGCGCATTTTCCAGTAAGCCACCTTTAGTAAATTCAGAAGTTCTCTTCACTGGCTGTGATAGCAAACTGCTTGCGCCCTGTTCTTTTTCGACCTCAAATTAAGCAAGATTTTTCACAACCAGATAAATGATGCATGGTTCCCGCAAGTACAAGGCAACTAATTATGTTACGAGCGCTGTCTCACACGAACACACAGCAACGAATGGAAGCACAATTGTTTTCTTTCTGAACAACAACGAATAATGAAGTGGAAATACTGTACAGAGGTCCAGCAACATAGCATACGCGAGCACGCGGCGCATAGAAACGAAAAAGCAAATAAATAAAATACGTGATACTAATATCACGTCTTTTATTTACTTGCTTTATGTAGATTTACGTGCATAAAAACATAACAGCTTGTAAGCGTATTGTCATATCGCTGGCTTGGTTGAGGAGTATCTTTGCGGGTAGCCGCATTTTGCTGAGTCGAGCACGGGACACAGAACTGTTGTGTTGTGGGTAGCTCTGCATGTGAGAGGAGTTGTTAGTATGGAAGTTGAAGTGTTGCTGCAAGTGCAAGTACAGTAAAGTGATGAAATATCAAAGTGATTCAGAGGAAAGTGCGTCAAGAAATAATGAAAAAATGAGCAGTGCCGTCGATAACGTGTTTATGTATCCTCTCGTTGAGTGTCGCGCAGCATCGATCATCCGCGCCGTGTTCGGTCTCCCGGAATGAACTGATGTGAATCAGTAGAAATTGGTTACCACAAAAGGGTGCAGTCAAGTGCCAGTGTCTTGTAGCGAGGGTGTGGACGTGAGTTCGATCGCACGCTCGTACAAGTGAGAACTAAGAACTGAAAAACTAATTTTCGAAAAGTGTTATAACATTACTAGTGTCAAGGAGGACTGGCACCAAAAGAAATATCTGTATGTGTGACGAACGTAAGAACTTTCGTTCGATCATTCAGCTTCCGCATCATCAACAATCACCCGCGTCGTGTCGGCTACACGTGCGCTCGTCCAACTGGTGTTGTGGACAGATAATTATCAAGAATGTTAATTGGCATAAACACTTAACGACTTAGAGTGTAAACAGTGAAACCTGCGATTTTCTTATCGTCTCAGAATATAGTTGTTCATACCAGACGTAGGACAGTGTTCTGTAACGCTGAGTGGCTCCCCTAAACCCGCTTGCATATTTAGATACATAATTTCAGGCTAGCCAGCAGCAGTGTGGAGCAGAATAGTACGAACGCCGCGGGATTACCAGGTACGTGGTGTGGACAGGGCGCATGGTCCGAAGTGACAAAACAGTTTAAGGGTCCCCCAGCCATTTGTACCCTCGGGTGTGTTACAAACTACGAAAGGCACCAGCAGAGCTTGCATTTACACTTTTCGTCTTGTTAATGAAGTTCAGTATGATTGCATCTTTAAACTGTGCAAAGGAAATTTTTCTCATAATCGCGGTCTGATTTCTAGGACTCCTCTTTTTTGACACTCGCCAAAAAGTTGTCGAAAAAGCACGCTTTCTTTTAAAATCTACCGCGTATGCTGACCACTTTTCAGCTAAAATGTAGTACTCGTACATCAAATAAAAGTAGACATTTCCACGATTCCGACAAGGTATAACACGTTGATGATCGTCAAGTGAAGTGATCAGAATACGAGCTCGGAGACAGAGGTCAATCAATATTAGCAGTAAATGGGCAGTAGATCTAGGAGCCAGTTAGCAACAGCCTCCTGAATGTCGGTGTCGATTCTTAAGTTCTTTAACGGTCCGAAGAGACGAAAATCCATCATGCTACGCCATCCTGGCTATATGAAGTGGGTTGCAATACAGTCCGTCGCTAACGCCGGACCAAAACACACTTAACTGTGGCCGTATGCGAGCGGTCGTTATCGTGCAACAACACGACACCTTTTGAAATCAGGCACAATCACTTGCGTTCTGCAACCGTTCTAGCGTGGTATAAGAACTGGCAGCATCGGCAGTCTCTCCATGGGTGCTTAAATCAACTAGCACCATACATAGTTAGTCCCAAAAGACTGTGGCCGTGACTTCCTTCGCAGACACCGTTGCTTTGAAATTCTCATGGAGCGAAACGAAGGGTGTCTGCATGACACTTTCTCCGCTTCCGTTATCCCGAGATGCACCCACTTTTCGTCCCCCGGTGACGGTATTGTGCAGGATTGGAACACCCTCCAATTCTGGCAAGAAAACAGGCAGTAGCATGCTCTAAAAATTATATTGGCTCAAATGGGGGCATGGAGGCTGCTGCTGTTGTGAGGGTGTTCTCCAGATCTGAAGAGAAGTATACTGTTAAAAACGCTAAACACCTTGGTGATGGGGACTCCTCTTCGTTCAACGCTGTAAAAGATAAAAATCCGTAGGATACAACAACAGAAAAGTTGGAATGTGTTGGCCACATCCAAAGAGGCTTGGTGGTAGGCTTCGTCGCTTACTGAAAGAGAAGAAAGGTGAAGTACTTGAGGATGGAAAACCACTAGGAGGAAAAAGAAGGCTTACTCTGAAAGGAATTGATTCTCTTCAGTTATTTTATGCGAGAGCTATCAGGAAAAACACACATAATTTAGAGGCAATGAGGTGTGCTGTGCGGCCAATTTTTTTCCACACACTATCCACTGACCAAACACCAGTGCACAATCTGTGTCCGAAAGACGATTGTCCGCAGCTCGTGGTCGTGCGGTAGTGTTCTCGCTCCCCACGCCCGGGTTCCCGGGTTCGATTCCCGGCGGGGTGAGGAATTTTCTCTGCCTCGTGATGACTGGGTGTTGTGTGATGTCCTTAGGTTAGTTAGGTTTAAGTAGTTCTAAGTTCTAGGGGACTGATGACCATAGATGTTAAGTCCCATAGTGCTCAGAGCCATTTGAACCATTTGAAAGACGATTGATGTAAGTTCAACAACAGAAATGAGACTCATTACCGGAACCTGTTATGAATCCAAACCCTTCACGGAAAGACACAAAACGTAAATGAGAGCCTCAATAATTTAATTTGGATTAGATACTCAAAAAGGACATTCTGTGGACTTGGAGTACTCAAAATAGTTGTCTATAATGCAGTTTTGTGTTACAATAACGGAAATAATGACAGAATTGGAGTGCTGAAGAGAGTTGGTATAGATCCTGGTGTGTTTACAACAGCAGCATTTTACACCATCGACGAGAGCAGGGTCAAGATAGCTAACAGATCAGTGTCTTACCTACAAATACAGGCCAGGCATATTAGAAGAGGAGAGAAGAGAAACCTAGACGATGAAGAGTATCAGTATGGAGGATTTTTAAGTTGAGGTAAGCTTGTAAGTAGGCTGTTTAGGTTTTTATGTTGGTAACGGCACGTAGCGCTCCATTAAAATCGCTGACTGCGATGTGTGCAGTCTGTGGCTGGTTGGACTCGTTGTTGAAAGTTATACGCCAGTGCAGTGTTGGGCAGTTGGATGTGAAATGCCCGTAGCGTAGGGGAGTTGATGGTGAGCCGCCAGCAGTGGTGGATGTGGGGCGAGAGATGCTAAGAGTTCTGAGATGTTTATATGAACGGACGATCTGTACGTGTGTCCGTCAGAAAAAGGAAATTTGTTAAATTGGATGCTGTGACTTTTGAACATTATTAAGGTAAATACATTGTTTGTTCTCTACCAAAATCTTTCATTTGCTAACTATATGCCTATAAGTAGTTAGTGCTTTCAGTAGTTAGAATCTTTTATTTAGCTGGTAGTATTGGCGCTCGCTATATTGCAGTAGTTCGAGTAACGAAGATTTTTGTGAGGTAAGTGAAGGGTATAGGTTATTGTTAGTCAGGTCTATTCTTTTGTAGGGATTATTGAAAGTCAGATTGCGTTGGGCTACAATAGTGTGTGTCAATTTAGTGATGATCAGAATAGGCAAAGAGAAAACTGTCTCAGTACGTTGAGTTTCACTCTGGTGTTTGAAAATCAAGTAACGTAGAAGTTTTACCAGCACAGTCATTCTTTACGTTCAAAAGGGAAGTTTCAAGCTTATTATATACAGGAGTATGAGAAGAAAATCTTTGAACCTCATTTTCTCTGTTTTACATTTTTTACGTTATTAGAAGCCTTTTCTCAAAACGTATATGCGATAATGCAATGAAATTTTCAGGAACTGTTCGCAACGTGTTGCTGTCTCCCTCGAACTAAAAAATACGAGATACTGCAATTACATTCCGATTTTTAGATGTATGAATGTCGTGTGACTAGAGCCTGCCGTCGGGTAGACCGTTCGCCGGGTACAACTCTTTCGATTTGACGCCACTTCGGCGACTTGGGCGTCGATGGGGACGAAATGATGATGATTAGGACAACAGAACACCCAGTCCCTGAGCGTGGAAAAATCTCAGACCCAGCCGGGAATCGAACTCGGTCCTTAGATTTTTGGATGATAGTTTTTAGAAAAAGAAGTTAATTTTGAATGTGCAGAATTAAAAACCCTGTTAATGATACAATTTGTACCATAAATTAATAACTGCGGTCTTATAACCTTCTCAGAACACTACAAGAAAATTTTCAGATTACCTGCATGATTAGAATTTGAGTTATAACTTTTTATCAAAAAATACACTAAAAAAATTGAAAATTCAAATTTCTGGCAAAATATTAATCCTGCATATTTTATTACATTTTTCTGTTAAAACACAGCTCGTTTAATTTATACATGCAAAATTTTAGATTTGTAAATTAATAAATACGGCTGTAATGATTTTTCAAATAAATGTTTACATTTTCCGTTACATCCCCCCTAAACTCAAGAACTGCGAGCGTACGAATGCAGTCAGATTATAACATTCAGAGAGTTCCACGTACGTAGCGAAGTCCGTAATGCACTAATCTCGGAGAGAGAGAGAGAGAGAGAGAGAGAGAGAGAGAGAGAGAGGAAGGCTGAGTACTCGCAGGCGTAGTAGACACTAGACTGAACGGTGATGACGATAGCTTCCGGCCGCTTCTCACACGCTTCGATCGCGGTGCTGCCTGCGCAGGCCAAAGGAGGGCGTGTCCGCAAGGCGGCAGTCGATTGCTGTGTAGCTGCCCCTGGCGGCGGTACTAGCAATGTCCGGTGCCAACCTATGAATCACGAACTGACACTCCCGGTGTGGTATCTGTGGCGAGCGACGCCGCATTGCAAATGCAATGGATATAAAGCACAACACACTGGACTGCCAGAAGACGTGCTCTCCTAGATACCCATGGCAATCTCAGATGAGAAGAAGCTGATAGAATTGTGTCTTTAGCATTTATTGCGGTACCAAGTGGACATTTTCCTTGTTTCCACCACCCATTGTTCATAAATCTTGACTTCCACTAAAGGTTTGCGAATTCAACCTTGCACCTACTAATATGTGTTAGTATTGTCAAAACGTAAATAAACCACATGCAAGGAAGTTTTCAGGGAAAGATATAGACGTCAGCCAGAGATATCGAAAGAAAATAGCCCTCACACTGACAAAAATTCCGCTGAAGCAAGCAGTTCCCCAAATGTCGGAAAAGGTGGGAGTGGCCGCCAGTGCAGGGTTAATCAGTTTAACAATTTAAAGGAATTTCTAAAGCTGCTATCACGACAAAATTCACAGACAAGATAGATTAAACTGTGTAGATCAATAAAATAATATTTTTGAAAAACCGGTTTTTTGGACCAAAATCCATTACATCCCCCTCAAGTAAACGATTTTTACCTGACTGTTATTGTGTCTCTCATTCTTTGCTGTCTACCTTTAGAACCCATGCATCGCTACAGGATACAACAGGCAAGGTACATGTAGAGTTCGTGTGCAGTCTGCATCACACGAATGTGGCGGTCGGCTTGTAACAACACTTCGATACGGCATCCGTTCTCATCTGAGGTGAGGGTGCTCGGCTGCCTGGCGTTTTGTCATCGCGGACGTCTGTTCCGCCATAATCGAATTCCTGGTATCAAAACCACACCAGTCTTTGCAACATTACACTCGCCCCGTAAACTTCCAATTAATGACGATGAATTTCAGCTGTGTTTTCCGTAAACGCAAAAAAATCTTGTTACACTTTGTATTTCGAGCACCGATCCTGCATCCATCAATATCTTCAACTATAAGAGACGCCCTCATAAAGTTTTAATTAACATCTCGGAAAAAAATAATCAAACTGCGACCATGAAGCTTGCGGATGGTGTTATAGCATCTTTATGTATTCACTAAGCAATGCGATTCATTGATGAATTCTTCTTGGGTTATCAGCCGAGTGGTGGCATCGTCTTGTCGCAACGTTTCAATGAGTTTCGTACCCATCATCTTCTGGCCAGAAGATGATGGGTACAAAACTCATTGAAACGTTGCGACAAGACGGACCCACCACTCGGCTGGTAATCCGAGAAGAATTCATCAGTGGAATACGCCCAGAAAGACTGTGTAATGTCTCTTGCAGCGGTCTCTCCGCGATATTTTCAAAAATTTTATAAATTATATAACTCAGTACATATCACAAAATATCTCTTCTTATCTTACCGATTCCTAAACTTTAGTATACGATGATTATCAATGCAAAGTAGTTTCAAGCCCTATTATTCCTTGGAGCGTCCATTTACTCCATGGAATAGCTTCTCTGCTATCTATGTTTTCTCTTATGAAAAGAATGAAGGAGATCTTGCCGATTAGCCGTGAAACAAGGAGGATGTATATGTATGTATTGTTGAGCTAGTCGCCATCTTGATGAGATTCTGTATGAGAAGGAATTTAATACATGAACTAAACTAAAGTAAGTGTGTTCGCGTATTATTTAACTGATTATTATTGACAGTGTCTGCTTACTACGCTGTGTTGCACGGGATCAGTGCGGAACGTCTGATTTACGCTGGACGAACCTGCCGTTTTGTATGCTCAAGATATCCAGTTACTTCAAATAAATAGGCTAACACGGTCTTACCAGCAGATCTCCGGTCTTCCCCATGTGATCACCGAAAGTTAATAATTATTACAAATGTTTTCAGGAGATCGACTAACAATTTTCGTCGCACCGAGACTTCGAAATTGCTTCACTGCCTTATGGAAATTAAGTTAAGCTCAATTTAATCAGGATAGAACAGTATCGAACTGTGTGAACGTGATAAGCCTGCTTTGTGAATGAAAATTCCCTTAACATACGCATGTTTTTACTATACTGATCAGTGAAGCTAAATCAGGCCGGTGTGAGAGAGGTTTTTAAATTTTTTGACTACGACAAAACAATATTCAAACTGCAATCGCATAAATACGATTCATTTTCACAACAATGAACGACTTGGAGGGGACATTGGTTATAGAGGTCTGCATTTGTCGTGTTCAGGAAAAGTTCCAAGTCGAAAATGTCTTCATGCTATGGTATATTCATCTGAGGAAAGAGGAAGAAATCACCGAGTCCATTTCAGGAGAATATGGGAGGTGAGACAAAATTTGATGTCTCACGTAAGCAGGATATGTAACTGTGTTCTATGTACAATGAGAAGGGCTGTTACCGCTCAGTTGGCGGAGCACTTTCCCGCAAAAGGCTAAAGACCCAAGTTCGAATCCCTGTCCGACACATAGTTTTAAACTGGCAACAAGCTCCATACGTATGTCATGTCCCAAACGTTGTACAAGATATTGGGAATTCATCTGAGCCGTGCACGGCTCGTGTTCTTACCATTTATTGTTTGTCATCTTCTCTTACGGTACTGCCGCCTCGTTTTCTTATTCTATTCACTGGCGTCACTAACTTCCTGCCTTACTTGTCCGTGAGCTCCAGCAGCAGCACGTATCGATATGTTCGCTGTCGTACCATCTCTGGAGCGACCGACAGTATTTCTGGGTCGTCGTGTGTCTGGCAGTCAGAGAGATCGGACCTGGAACGGTTGGAGTTGTAACGCGGCAGAAGTGCAGTCGGGACATAGCAGCAGTCGGGGACGGAGCACTAGGGAGGCGCCGACAGCCAGTACTCGCAGACCGCTCGCCACACAGGATGAACTGCGGCAGGGGGATCGACCGTTGCTCGGTCGTTCAGTTGGCCGTCTCTTTGGGCGACGTGTGTTTGGTCTTTTGACCGTTTATGGGCCTCGTCACTGGATCATCTTTCTGGACGTGGCTCGGTTCCTTCTTGTGCGGAGACGTCGTGGCCAGTCGGCAAGTTACCTCTGCATGATTGGACCCGAGCCAGTGTGCCCGGATCGCCGTGTCTCCCAGTTCCCGACGTACGTCAGGTTGAGTCGAGTTGGAGCTGGAGTGAGCTCGGGATAGGCACACATGGTTTGAGCGCCAACGACCTTGGTTGGTTGTTGATCGGTCGTCTGGGCAGACGAAGTTTTTCGTCACCGACCGTCCTTCGGTTTTGTGTGCGTGTCCGCCTGTGATTTGTTCTAGTTGTTCATCAGTGATTGGTTTTATACGAGTGTTCGACTTTCTTGTGGCAGTGTTTCGTGCAACACTGTGTACCCCGTGTCAGTTCGACTGAGCAATGCTTAAATGCTGTAAAGCTGTCTGCGTACTGCAGTAGCCAGTTGGTCGGTTGCGGCAGAGCAGCGGGCCAGTGTTTTCTTACCGTGTTGATGCTGTCTGCCACGGCGTGTAGTTCCACAGTCGTTGCGATGTTCATGTACGTCAGTAGTTATTGTGCCTTGGCTTATTAACCCACCAGTACTTGAAGATGAGTGTTACTGGTCTCTTCGCCTCGCTGGCATTTTGGTTGTAGTGTTTTCTGTCTGGTGACCGACACCAGGTAGTTGGTTGGTTCGTCGGCCTTCTGTCGGTTGGGTTGCCTTCCGATTTAGAGATTGTTGGTCAGGCTGGCTGTCTCGCCAAAAGGGAGTTAATGTTACAATTCCAGGCCGACCCTTGGAAACTTCTGAGCATCGTTCCGTGTCTGTTACATAGTAACTTCCCTGTTTGAGTTTGAGTTATTTGGTTGATGTGTGAGCTTCAGCCGAGATTTAATATATCTTGAATTAATGTTTCTGTCTTGCCCTTTTGGCATAAGATTGTTATTCTTTATATGGCGCTGACAGCCGAATTTTATATCAAACCTTTTAAGGCCTTAAGCAGTTAAATGATAATTTTGATGTGTGGCCTTCTGCCGAATTTTAATATTTCTTAAATTAATGTTCTTGTCTTGCCCTTAAGGCATAAGATTGTGATGCTTTTGTAGGGCCTTCAGCCGAATTTTGTATAAAGATAAGGCCTTCTGTCTTTTGATTGAAACTCTTTTTAATGCTTAATGTGCCGCCTCCAGCCACGTTCCATTAAAATGAAATTGCTAAGGCCTTCAGACTGTTTAGATTGAAGATTTAGAAAGTAGTTTTGGCTGAAACCTCCAGAAGAACCTTGTATTTCAGTTTCTTGCTCAAGCCTTGTGTCTTGGATTTTTAGTGTGGCCTACAGCCGATCTAAAGTTAATCGAGAGAGGTCGATTAAGGTTTTAAGTGTTTTGCATCCTTGTTGTTGTATTGTGCGTTGATAAACAAAGTTTGTATGTTGACTGCAACCGACAGGAACTTATTTTGGCCCCTTTCCACAACCTAATCCGCTCTGTCCTGCTAGCCCAGGCGTTTCATCATCCATGACTGACTTTCACTAAGGACTGTGATACGCCGATCTTCGAGCACGAGGGACACCACTTGTCCAATGATTCCCAGTTTTTCGCGATGGTCAGATGGTTAGCAGTTCGTGGTCTTGTGGACAGGGTTTCTGACTCTCACTTACTCTGAAACGGCCTCGGGTTCGATTCCGGCTGGGTCGTGGGTTTTCTCCTCTCGGGACTGGGTGTGTGTGAGGGCAAGTTGAAAAATAGAGGGAGAGAGAGCTCGAAATATATACGTGCGTATGGTAAACCCCTTCCCTCTAAAATTTATCTCCTTTACACCTCCTATGTGTCACCACATCTTATGTGTCACTGATCTCATTCGTACTAAGATTGCAGTACACGCGAGGTGCCTATTTGCTTCCACCGCCCTGAATGGAATGCATAAGTTCTAATTAATGATCACGAACCTGCAGTCTTCTACAGTTATTCTTCCCTGTGCAGAAAACAGCACGTAGGTCGTGAATCCGTTATCTTGAGTCAGTAAGAAACTCTTAGCGAGGAAGTGATATTATGTGAATAATTAGATTTCCATTGTTTTGTTTATGCGGGATGCCACTCACTTTCTTATTAGCAGAATACAAGAAACTGCACAATTATATTTCACTTTATGTGTCACAAATAATCACACTTTCGTAAAAACAAAACAATCAACTGCGTATTTGGGTAATTACTATCAAATTGTTCTCAGTTACATGTCCACATAACCAGAAATTGCTAATAAAGTGTTAACTGACCCCGACCGCGGCTGACAACGTGTCTGTCTTCCAACACTGTCGAATCAGCTCTGATCTTACAGCCGAACCAATTCGCCAGCCATCCAAGTTAGCATCATCCGAAGATCTCCGACGTGTTTCGTCTGCCTTTTCGTTTAGCAGTTGTTTATTGTCCTGCTGGTTATTAATACTTGTGAAATAGTGGAATGATAGTTTGAGAGACACTTTGATACGAAATGCTAGTAAACAAGCTGTTTAGTTTTTTCTAATATTAATAACAGAAGATTATCATTTCGGCCCGCAACTTCCGGACGCGGCAGCCAATTGCGGAGAAGGACCACAATATAGGCGGTCTTTCTCAGGATACTCGCACCGAACAAACCATCTGTCCTCGGCACCTCATATCACATTACGTGATCTTCACACTGCTGCCTTCTGTACTTCTCTAAGAAGAGCTTCTAGTAGCTGAATATAATGGCTGCGAAGTCAGAGATATTACAATGTTTTGTAATCTTTATCATCATCGAAGCGCAAATTACAGGAGTGGCATCAAATAAAAAGACTTACACCAAGTAGCCGACCTTCCCAATGGGACTTCGGCCAAAATTTCCATATGGGTGGAGCTATTTTAATGGTTCAAATGGCTCTGAGCACTATGGGACTTAACTTCTGAGGCCATCAGTCCCCTAGAACTTACAACTACTTAAACGTAACTAACCTAAGGACATCACACACATCCATGCCCGAGGCAGAATTCGAACCTGCGACCGTAGCGGTCGCGCGGTTCCAGACTGTAGCGCCTAGAACCGCTCAGCCACCCCGGCCAGCTGGAGCTATTTTAATATGCACAGCTATATTACCTTGTCAAAATTGGATTTATTTACCACCTGAAGTATTTATTCCAACACATGCATTCGACACCTCAAAACAAACGTCTCCAAAGTCTTTTAAAAATTTATTCTGTAGTAATATTGTTACGATGTATATTCTTTTACTTTGTGATAATGCTTTCTCTTCTCCTATACGATCCTTGCACCTAATAGTTTCCAGACGCCATGTTTGTTTAAAAAAATATGACAGTATGCATGTGATGTGTTACGACACTGAAAGGAACCTGTGACCACTGTAGGTACTCTATTTTACTTATTTTATTTGTACCTACATCTACATCCATACTCCGCAAGCCACCTGACCTGACGGTGTGTGGCAGAGTGTACCTTGAGTACCTCTATCGGTTCTCCCTTCTATTCCAGCCTCGTATTGTTCGTGGAAAGAAGGATTGTCGGTATGCTTCTGTGTGGGCTCTAATCCTGATTTTATCCTCATGGTCTCTTCGCGAGATATACGAAGGAGGGAGCAATATACTGTTTGACTCTTCGGTGAAGGTGTGTTCTCGAAACTTCAGCAAAAGCCAGTACCGAGGTATTGAGCGTCTCTCCTGCAGAGTCTTCCACTGGAGATTACCAAATGATCCTGTAACGAAGCGCGCTGCTCTCCGTTGGATCTTCTCTCTCTCTTCTATCAACCCTATCTGGTACGGATCCCACACTGCTGAGCAGTATTCAAACAGTGGGCGAACAAGTGTACTGTAACCTACTTCCTTTGTTTTCGGATTGCATTTCCTTAGGATTCTTCCAATGAATCTCAGTCTGGAATCTGCTTTACCAACGATCAACTTTATATGATCATTCCATTTTAAATCACTCCTAATGCGTACTCCCAGATAATTTATGGAATTAACTGCTTCCAGTTGCTGAACTGCTATATTGTAGCTAAATGATAAGGGATCTCTCTCTCTATGTATTCGCAGCACATTACACTTGTCTACATTGAGATTCAATTGCCATTCCCTGCACCATGCGTCAATTCGTTGCAGATCCCCTGCATTTCAGTACAATTTTCCAATGTTACAACCTCTCGATATACCACAGCATCATCCGCAAAAAGCTTCAGTGAACTTCCGATGTCATCCACAAGGACATGTATGTATATTGTAGATAGCAACGGTCCTACGACGCTCCCCTGCGACACACCTGAAATCACTCTTACTTCAGAAGACTTCTCTCCACTGAGAATGACATGCTGCGTTCTGTTATCTAGGAACTCTTCAATCTCCATTAGATATACGTTTTGCTTTTCGTCAAAAGAAACCCAAAACCATGTTCTGGCATAGTGTTTTGTTTTTCCACTAGACAGTGGCACAAGTTCCTCCAAAAAAATTGGCCGGCCGGTGTGGCCGAGCGGTTCTAGGCGCTTCAGTCTGGAACCGTGCGACCGCTACGGTCGCAGGTTCGAATCCTGCCTCGGGCATGGATGTGTGTGATGTCCTTAGGTTAGTTAGGTTTAAGTATTTCTAAGTTCTAGGGGACTGATGACCACAAAAGTTAAGTCCCCTAGTGCTCAGAGCCATTTGAACCACTTGAACCAAAAAATTGTAACACAACACAAACACACAAATGTAAATCCACCTGATGATGGAGGTTTAAACCTTTTGAGACGCGTCGTGGAGGTAAATAAACAGTGAGTGGTAACAGTAAACTTATTGTTTCGTTCGATGTCAATAACATCATGATAAAGCCTAACCTTAAATGTTCGCATTTAAAGACTAGCTCTCCCATTTGGATACGTCAACTTCTATATACAAGTGGCGTTTGAAAGCCTAGATCGTACTTTTTTCTGCCTTTACATGGAATATAATTTGCACTAGGTAATTATACACCCGTGACATAGTTTTTTACCTTACTTATTGAACTTTCCGCATATATTTTGACTCGCTATGAGTTTCTAATGTCGTCATCCACAGCCAAAATGAGGAAGACCTTGGACGTCACACTGGCTGGCACCGGTTAGCTGTCCTCGTCTAACAAGACGGAGTGTCAGTGGCTGAAATAGGGTTTCTCTGTCTGCGCTGGAGACGGTCCAAGGGCGTGGGAGGGCGCAGGTGAGCGAGCACCAGCGTGGGCGTAGCTAGACGGAACGCGTCTTCCTGGTGCCGGACACCGTGACCGAGAGTCCTGAAATACTGCGTCTCGCACTTTTATCACAGAGAGACATCTCAGCACCAT
Organism: Schistocerca americana; assembly: GCF_021461395.2. Taxonomy (NCBI): domain Eukaryota; kingdom Metazoa; phylum Arthropoda; class Insecta; order Orthoptera; family Acrididae; genus Schistocerca; species Schistocerca americana. The sequence continues at coordinate 742,109,890 of NC_060122.1, read as the reverse complement.
AGAACTCTCCTCTGACCTTGTACGACGTCTACTCCAACGCGACGTCGGTTCGTCTCCTTCGTTTTGCTCTTCATGCGAGAAATTATTCATCCAACACGTCTCCTGGCTACGAACCAAGAGCGACCTCGCTAGACACAACCTAATCTCATGCAGCGCATAAGCCAGTTTTACTACTTGGACTAAGCATGGTATGAGGAAAAAACAGTACACTTGTTTCGCTAGCTATTTCTTACGTCTACGAACACGAAACAGATAAGATTTGCACACAGTTCTAGTCAAACTGGTTTTTACCGACCACAATGTCGAATAGACAGTTCACACTTTCACAGCTTTTCGTTCCACTTGTGAATGTCAGTTAGTTAGTTTCATGATCCATGAATCATTTGTATCATTAATCGCAATGGAGTGGAGCGAGTCATTTTACATTCACATTATTCACTTATGCGGAAACATGGCTACATGTCGTCCATTCGCAAGTTTTTTTTAAATAACGATGTGAATTAGTAAACACCTTTTACAAACTGCAAAATTTGAATTTCTTATACAGAATAGAAGCCGTTGCCAAGGAGAAACTTTTTCAGTTCGTTTTTAAATTTAGTTTTGCTCTCTCAGACATTTGTATCACTGCTTAATTGACATAAAATTTTTGATAGCAGGATTGTGCACCCTTTTCTATGCTAAAGATAAGCTTAATATGGCGTAATGAATGTAAATTTTTCTTTTGGTATTCTAACAATGTACATTATTGTTCCATTTGTACTGTAATGGGTTGTTCACAACAAATTTCGTGAGGGAATAATTATGCTGTGAAGCAGTAGTCAAAATACTTAATTCCTTACACAGTTGTCTGCAAGATGGTCGTGGGTGAGCATCACATATTATTTGTGCAGTACGTTTTTCAACATTGAAGACCTTCTCTCTTACAGATGAGTTACCCCAGAATATTATTCCATGTGACATTACTTTCTGTGTGTCTCTCGCCAAGATGTACAATGGTTCGATGTGCAAATGTGGCTAATCTAAGTTGTGGTAGGAGTTCCAAAATGTGTTTGTCTAGTTTAAATTTTCATAAATATAGATACTAAAAATTTTTGATGTTTCCACCCTAGTTATTATTTCCTCACCTTGTCTTACACTTATGATTGGTGTAATACTTCCAGATCTGCCGAAATGTTGAAATTCGCCTTCGGGTACTTCTCAAATAATGCTTGATTAAGTTTGAAGCCCTCATGATGTTTCCAGCATTAGGAGGCGAAACGTTAGGTATTGAAACATGCCTTGGACCGCAGCTTAACGTCTTTAAAAATCAGCAAGGTTATCCATCGAGCCATCACAATTTTGCACATACTCTGTAAATGATAGGAACATAATGTGATGGAAAAACATTTGCCAGTTGTATAAATCATTGTTACTACATAAGCTGTATTATGTAACATAAGGGACGACAAATGATTTCTATTCCCAAGTTGATGAATCAGAGTACTGATGTATTATAAACTGATACAAATAAAAATACAATGAGAGGTCATTAGTCTTTAACAAGATTTTCACATTCCTGGATAAAACAATGTAGGCTGTGACCCGCCGTTGTGGCAGTCGTGTTGTCTCTTGGTACTTCTGTGAGCAACCAAGGAAAAGATGGTCCACGTCTTCTTCCACGCTACGCTAACAGAGAGTGGACGGGGCTTTATGAATTCGATAGAGGTATTTGCTGAACTGCCTGTGATTAAATCTGAGGGGAGCCATGATGACCATGAAATATCTGTGGTATTGGCATTTTCATACGACTGTTTTGACGGATATTTCATACGAAAATTTTAACTCTTTACTTCATTGCTGTCTTATTTGTGTTTGATGCTGTGGGGGAAGTCAATGAGTACTATTTTACTGCACGGCTCTATTACTGTGCACACTGCTTCCTTCGCTAAGATGCCAACTTCTCCGTTACCTGGTATTCCGCTGTGCACTTTGACCTAAATCAAGATAATTATTTTCTAATGCACTCTTTTAAGTTCTATATTAGACCAAGAAAGCGAAGTAAGATAAAAATTATTCGTGTTGTTTGCATAGTGATTTCTACTAACTATGGGGACGATTTTGAACCTGATAAATTGAGACTGCTGTTATTTGAGACCTGTGGAGTAACTGAGGGTCTTTAACATAGCACTGGGTTCTGCGTTGAGGTTAGTAATTAAATTTTAACTTCATTTTTCTGGGTGTTGTCCAGAAAGGCACTTCATATTCCCTTGGCGCTTTTCGACCATCTGTTCAGATTATCCACGAAGGCGTCCATTTGGGTATGATATCCATTATGGCCTTATTATTTTATTTATTTAACCTGACTAGATTAGGGCCTTCAGTCCCTCTCTTACACGCTGTGGTGAGAGAAAGACAACTCTGTCATAATATAGGGCCCGCTTTTGTGTTCAAGATCGGAGAGTTGAGGCAACTGAGAATTGGAGAAGAGTAAGAGCTGGGACGTAGAGCAGGATTTCGAAATATTGTGGTGCTAGAGGACGGAGGTTCCTGGTGCTCCAGGATTTAGCGTTGGCACAAAGGACTTTGAATTTGAAAAAATGGTTCAAATGTGTCTGAGCACTATGGGACTTAGCATCTGACGTCATCAGTCCCCTAACTAATCTAAGGACATCACACACATCCAAGCCCGAGGCAGGATTCGAACCTGCGACCGTAGCAGTCGCGCGGTTCCGGACTGAAGCGCCTAGAACCGCTCGGCCACCGCAGCCGGCTGCGAATTTGAAAACTGAGGTGCTCCCTACTGCAGTGAATTGTCTGCAGTTTAAAATTTTATCCATGAGAGGACGCCTTTGGGCCTTAGTGTCAATCTTTGGTAGTTAAAATTACCTATTGCTCCAGCATTAGCGTGTACCGAGGAAAAACAAGGAGGTCCGTGTACCGAGCCAAAGATGTACTTATGCGCATCGAGACACAGTTACGTTCGCTTCATTTCACGGATATTTGATTGATGATAACGCCGCTTGCGGGCTAAACTGTGACTCACCGTAATGGGAACAGTACTCCACTCATCTGCAGGTCAGTGTCAATGTCAACGTACCCAGTGCAAACGCTCTCTGATATCTCTCTGGTACATATCGTGCAGTAATTTGCATGAAGCCACCATCATTCAAAGATCAATAGAGCACTCGATTCTTCTGCTTCCGACTACAGTTTCTTTGCTTCTGTAACTTCCACACATTGAAAGTTAGTTCTGATCTAATATAACACTCACTTTCGACTGGACCACAAGATTCATTGAAATCCCCCGTTTTTTTTCCCTACCAGTTATTTTTACGTGTATTTTACTCACCAGCCTGCTTGCGTAACCTTAATGCTCAGCTAGGTGGCGCAGTGGTTAGCACACTGAACTCATATTCTGGACGATGATGGTTCAAACCTGTGTCCGGCCATCCTGATTCAGGTTTTCTGTGATTTTCCTAGATCGCTTCAGGCAAATGCCAGGTTGGTTCCTTTGAAAGGGCACGGCCAGTTTCTTTCCCTTTCTTTTCTTTCTTTCTGTCTTTTGCTACCGCCTTTATCCCACATTGTGCGCAGGGTCAGCAGGGTTAAGTACGGAATTGGCGTGGTTAATTTTAAAGGTTGGCCGGACGCCCTTCCTGCCGCCACCCCATACCCCCAAGGACGGAAATAGTGTACCCCAGCTGTCAGCATCTAGTGTAACTCGTTAAGTAGTGTGAATGTCAGGACTTTAAACATAGCTGCGCAACAGCAACGGTTCCACGTAATCAGATTAAGAGCAGCCGACCAGTTGCAAAGGATAAAGTAATCGTTGCCTAGGTTTCAATAGATATAAATCTATCTTCTTCAGAAGACGGCAGTATTACATTAACATGAAGCGATATGTCCTTATCGTTTTTACAAACATCCGCATAGTTTCATTAGTCAAATAAAATATAGCCCTGAGAACAGGGTTTGTCAGACAAATAAAATAGGTACATGGAAGTTGGAGAGCGCATAAGCACATGCGCTCTCCAACTTCCATGTACCTATTTTAATTGTCTGACAAACCCTGTTCTCAGGGCTATATTTTATTTGACTAATGAAACTATGCGGATGTTTGTAAAAACGATAAGGACATATCGCTTCATGTTAATGTAATACTGCCGTCTTCTGAAGAAGATGGATTTATATCTATTGAAACCTAGGCAAAGATTACTTTATCCTTTGCAACTGGTCGGCTGCTCTTAATCTGATTAGTGTGAATGTGTTTCAAATGTTTGCGCATCGTGTAACTGAGGCGGGACTTGGGGACCAGCCCAGTATTCACCTAGTAAGATGTGGAAAACCGCCTAAAAACCACATCCAGGCTGGCCGAAACACCGGCCGTTGTCGATCCGGGGCCGGCGCACCTACCCGGGCCCAGGAAGCAGAGCGTTAGCGCTCTCGGCTACCCTGGCGGGTCACGGCCAGTTTCTTTCCCCGTCCTACCCTAATCCGAATTTCTGTTTCGTTTGTAATGACCTCGTTGTAGATAGGACGTTAAACACTAATCTCCTCCTCATCCTCCTTAATGCTCACCCATCTTATGAGGCAGGGAGAAGAGCCAAACCCGGATCGAATGTTCGCGGCAGGTTGAGATTGCTGGTCTGGGGCATCGATCAGTCTGAGTGTGGTTTTTAGGGTGTAATCCACGCTCGTTTAGGCAGATTCTGGGTTGGCCCCCAATCTCTAGCTTAGAAAATTACAGTTACGATACGCTAGCACAACGAACAAAGTTCACGCGATTCATATACGGGAGATATGACTTCCCTCCCCGAAGTTAACTGACGAATGAGGCGACAGAAAGAGCATCCGGTCACAAAGACAAAATAAATTTTGCCAAATAATGAAAGCAATAGACTTCGTAAGACAGGGTAAATGATAGGAAGCAGAGACAGACACAGAGGGGGCTGACGTCATATGATTCAACCGTTCACTTTTCATTTCATTTTTGTAAAATACGCCTAACGCTGCATATATGTGTTGGCAGTAATAGCTATCTTTTAGTCTTAGCGAGATGATAGGTAACGATCTTCTTCATTATTTTTGGAAAAGAATTTTATTTTTTGGAAACAGCCATTCCACTACTAAACTTTGTTTTCCCTTTCTAGTTGTTTATCTATGCGACTATTATTTTGGCTGTGACCAGTGGTGACATCGGATCCCAACTCGAGGCTTTGAGACTAATAGTGGGAACGACTGCTTGAGAATGAGGCTGCAATCCTCAAATTAATCGCGTAGAATTAATGATGAATAAAGTAAAAATAAAATGTGGATGTGGAGCGTTCATTTCCAAAACAGAAAGAGAACAGGTTTTTTTTGCGAGAGACGGCTTCCATGAACTAATCACGCTAAATCTCATATGAAAGAAGCGCCACTTGGGTTGAAATTGCCTGGTAGATTGAAATTGAGTACTGGGCCCGTACTCGAACTTGGAAACTTTATCTTTCGTGGACGAGTGCTCCACCGACTGAACTATCCAAGCACGATCATAACGCGGAAGGTAGGTGAGGTACTGATGGAAGTATATTTATGAATGCAGGTCGTGACTCGTGATCGGATAGCTCAGTCGGTAGAGCAATTTGCCCACGAAAGGTAAAGGTTCCAGGTTCGAGTCCCGATCCGGCACACAGTTTTAGTCTGCCAGGAAGTTTGAAATCAGCACACACTCCGCTGCAGTGTGAAAATTCACTCTAAGTACCACTTAGGTTTAGACAGTGTTTACAAATAGCCTGTTAAACTTATTGAACTATTTCAATCGAAGCAGGAGGTCAAAATATGTGACTAAGACAGCTAGTTTCTCGCACATATTTTAATAATTAATACCAGTGCTGTTTTTCTGGAGGAACACTGGGGGATGCGTACCCCTAAACTTTTTCGTCGACAAAGTAATTCTTTTACTATGTTGAGAACTTGGAAGAGTGTCAAAGATTTATTTCACGGACGTAAATTTTTTATTTCGTATTTTCGTGTTGGTAATTGCAATACGAACGATACCAGTGCACTTTTTGGTGGGAAAATCGATGTTTATTTACTGTTTCAAGCATTTCGAAGCTGCGGCAACCGTTCTCGACAACTGAATCGCTGGCAGCCAGTTCGACAACCTTCGCCACTAATAGTGGGCGATGGTAGTGGTAAACGGATATGCGTACGCTCAAATCGCATGCTTCATTTGAGGAGATGTAAACTGAAGTGCTCTATACCACTTTCTCTTGTATGTTTGTTTCTCGGTATCGCCTGCTTCATTTGAGCTGTAAAGTCAACTGAAGAGTCCGATACCATACGTCATGGCTAAAAGCAGACGGGTGGTATCCCATGCTTCGGTTATAACTAATTTTCGCTGCATTATATTCCATGTCGGAGTACCCTCAAACTTTTATTTAGAAAAAAAGCACTGATTAATACATCAATTTGGAAACACAGATTACTTTCCAGGCATGATACATAAATAAAATGTGATATCAGATTCCCGTTTCCAACCAAATGCTACCGTCTGATATCCATTAAACGTTATCTGTTCAGTCAGTATATTGTAGCTAGCTTCGGTGCTTATAGGGAGATACTGGGTGAAATTAACGACATGTGAACTAACGGTTTAAATTGAAGGCAAATTTTCTATGTACTCAACTGATCTCTATACGTTGCGTGACGAAAACCGTGAAACAGCCAGGGGGGGAAGAGGACACGAAATGAAACTTCACGAGTCGAGAGGGTTTGTGTTGTTATTTCAGTGATTAAAAAATTGACCCAAATTTACAATGAAACTGGCAGTATTAGCCCACTTACCAGTATGACATTGCACCCACTCTAGCTTAGAAACGTGCACTGCTTCTTTTGGTCTCTGGTAATCCATCAAGGAAAGTGGGGCGGCAGTCGGACACGAAGTACTTGAATAACGATAACATAGCCAGCAGATGTACTGGAATACAACGTCGCTTATTCTTTTTAATACGCGCTACCAGTTTCCACACCAAACGGGGTCATCTTCAGGCCCCAAGCGTAACCTGCCTCCACAACCGCAATAGGGACAGTTGCCAAGCTGACTTGCATGCTTGATGGTAGCATGTACCGGATAGTTGTAATTAAACTTTCCCTATTTAACACGTTATAGCACGGAAACTAGTTTCCGTACGACGACCAGACTTCATGGCATTACTGTCTAGGATATGGGGAAGAGAAATAATGCAGAATCAACTCAATTGAAACATTCTTAATGTGCTGCTACGGTATCTCATACCACTACATACCGGTACCATTACTGCTAAAAAAGGAGTTCAATATAGCGCTCATCAGCGTCCAGAAGAGTCTGAAAGCGCAGGATTGCATTCTGCACAGCAGAACAAAGCACGTCCGTAGCTATGCTGGCTCCCTCACCTGATATGCTGCGCTTCAGATCAACACCATACAGAGGAACTTCATGCACAGTGAACGTTCCCCTGGTAAACCCTGTCCTTCAGGTAGAAATCACAGGCAGAGAGATCAGGTGATCGTGCCAGCAAAGCATTTGGAAATGATCGGCTGATAATACGATTGCTTCCAAATGTGTTTCGGAGAAGCAGGTGAACTTCACGAGCGATCCGCGGTGGGGCCCTGTCTTGCATGGAAACTGTTGAGTTCAACGTGTCTCTGTCCTGCAGAGTGGGAAACATATCGAAGTAACGCTTGCCAGAGAGACTGCACGTCTTCGGTCCTTGAGCGCCAGCCTGCTCAAAAAAGAATGGGCCAATGGTGAACGTAACCGTGAAGCCGCACCATACGGTGACACGTTCACCACACAGAGGAACTTCATGCACAGTGACTGGAGGTGACGATCCCCACGCTCGGAAATTCTGTGTGTTCACCTCACCCGTCAGAGAAAAATTAGCTTCGCCTGTCCATAGAATGGTCCAGGGCCAGCCCTCGTCAACTTCAGTCCTTGCAAGAAAGTGGACAGCGAAGTCAACATGTCGTCGTACGCCCTGTGGTGCAAGCTGCTGTACGATATGGATTTTGTACCGACATCATTTGAGAATGGTTCGAAGCACCTTCCGTATAGTGGACCACGGGATGTTCAACTGTCGTGACGCAGCATGTGCACTGCCTGACGATCGGGAATTGCGCGCAGCGTTGTCAGCCACAACAACAGCGATTTCATGAACCACCTGTGGTGCAACGGGTCGTCGGCCTGTTCTCGGAGCGACGCCCAGTTCTCTAATTGATTCGAACCTTCTTCATCGTGCTCCGCACAGCAGGTGGAGAATGAGGACCCTTCCGTCTGATCACGGCACCTGGTGGCCGTAGTTGGAACTGCACAGTGGCGCCGTGACGCATGGAAATCATGCACCTCATACTCTGAACATTAATGCTACCTAGTTTGGTACTCGTACGTATTAATTAGTTTCCGTGTTATAACCTGTTAAATAGGGAAAATTTAGTTATGACCACCCGGTATTAAAAAGAATAAACGACGCTGGATTTCAATACAGCTGCTGGTTTTGTTATCACTATTCAAGTACTGCTGTAACTGGTCTTTGATATCTCTGACACTGGGACTGGGACAGAACTGGCGTCCAAGCTGGTCCCACACATGTGCTATTGGGGACAGAGTTTGGGATCTTGGTAACCACGGGACAATCTCAACATCATGCAGACAGTCACAGAGAAACAGGTCACGTGCGGACGAGCGTTGTACTGTTGAAAACTGGCACCATGAAACTGTGGCAAGAGAGTTAACACGTAAGAATGAGGATGTGGTGGCTACTGCTGTCCAGTCACAATTCTCTCAGTCACTATCAACCATGGCCTCAAGTTATATCCGATGGCTGCCCACACCATGACATCTAGAGTAACAACTGTGTTCCCTCTACAAAATATTGGAATAACGGCACTTCCCTTCAGGTCGCAGTGACACTCGCTGACTACGGTCATCCAGGATAGTTTGGGACCACGATCCACCGCACAAAACAACGCAAAATTACCCATCAGCATCCCAGTCACGGCACCTCTCCAGAGTCATCATTTGAGTAGTGATGTTAACTGCAGCCTACCGCACAGGGCGCTGCTAGGCTCCGAGCAATTGGGCATGGTGACATGGAGTGTTACAGGGAGTCCATTACTTGTTCTCGGACGGCAGGCATGGACGTGTAGGGGTTACAATGTGCTTGATGCACAATACCACAACATAGCAATCCTCCCTTGCGTTGGTCAGGCATGGTGGACCTAAAACTTCGCGATGATTATGCCTACCCTCACGTTCCCATGCAGTCAAACAAGGGGTACTGTCACATCCGAATGCCCACAAATCTGGATATCGCATGATTCGATAAGCCAGCCAAATGGGGACCCACAATGAGTCTCCTGTCTAAGTCTGTAAGTTGTGGATAACGCTGCCTCAAAAGAGTGCGCAGCGTCTCCATAGCCTTCACAGTGATCACTCAACATCTGATGCTGTTCCCGCTCTTTGTACACTAAAGTGCCAAAGAAAATACGCACGCGTACTCAAATACAGAGATATGTAAACGGTACTGTGGTGGGCAACACATACACTGCTGGCCATTAAAATTGCTACGCCACGAAGATGACGTGCTACAGACGCGACACCTACAACGTGCTGACATGAGGAAAGTTTCCAACCGATTTCTCATACACAACAGCAGTTGACCAGCGTTGCCTGGTAAACGTTGTTGTGATGCCTCGTGTAAGGAGGAGAAACGCGTACAATCACGTTTCCGACTTTGATAAAGGTCGGATTGTAGCCTATCGCGATTGCGGTTTATCGTATCGCGACATTGCTGCTCGCGTCGGTCGATATCCTATGACTGTTAGCAGAATATGGAATCGGTGTGTTCAGGAGGGTAATACGGAACGCCGTGATGGATCCCAACGGCCTCGTATCACTAGCAGTCGAGATGACAGGCATCTTATCCGCATGGCTGTAACGCATCGTGCAGCCACGCCTCGATCCCTGAGTCAACAGATGGGGACGTTTGCAAGACAACAACCATCTGCACGAACAGTTCGACGACGATTGCAGCAGCATGGACTATCAGCTCGCAGACCATGGCTGCGGTTACCGTTGACGCTGCATCACAGACAGGAACGCCTGCGATGGTATACTCAACGACGAATCTGGGTGCACGAATGGCAAAACGTCATTTTTTTCCGGATGTATCCAGGTTCTGTTTACAGCATCATGATGGTTGCATCCGTGTTTGGCGACATCGCGGTGAACACACATTGGAAGCGTGTATTCGTCATCGCCATACTGGCGCATCACCCAGCGTGATGGTATTGTGTGCCATTGGTTACACGTCTCGGTCACCTCTTGTTCGCACTGACGGCACTTTGAACAGTGAACGTTACATTTCAGATGTGTTACGACCCGTGGCCCTACCCTTCATTCGATCTACATCTACATCTACATTTATACTCCGCAAGCCACCCAACGGTGTGTGGCGGAGGGCACTTTACGTGCCACTGTCATTACCTAGCTTTCCTGTTCCAATCGCGTATGGTTCGCGGGAAGAACGACTGTCTGAAAGCCTCCGTGCGCGCTCTAATCTCTCTAATTTTACATTCGTGATATCCTCGGGAGGTATAAGTAGGAGGAAGCAATATATTCGATACCTCATCCAGAAACGCATCCTCTCGAAACCTGGCGAGCAAGCTACACCGCGATGCAGAGCGCCTCTCTTGCAGAGTCTGCCACTTGAGTTTATTAAACATCTCCGTAACGCTATCACGGTTACCAAATAACCCTGTGACGAAACGCGCCGCTCTTCTTTGGATCTTCTCTATCTCCTCCGTCAACCCGATCTGGTACGGATCCCACACTGATGAGCAATACTCAAGTATAGGTCGAACGAGTGTTTTGTAAGCCACCTCCTTTGTTGATGGACTACATTTTCTAAGCACTCTCCCAATGAATCTCAACCTGGTACCCGCCTTACCAACAATTAATTTTATATGATCATTCCACTTCAAATCGTTCCGCACGCATACTCCCAGATATTTTACGGAAGTAACTGCTACCAGTGTTTGTTCCGCTATCATATAATCATACAATAAAGGATCCTTCTTTCTATGTATTCGCAAGACATTACATTTGTCTATGTTAAGGGACAGTTGCCACTCCCTGCACCAAGTGCATATCCACTGCAGATCTTCCTGCATTTCACCACAATTTTCTAATGCTGCAACTTCTCTGTATACTACAGCATCATCCGCGAAAAGCCGCACGGAACTTCCGACACTATCTACTAGGTCATTTATATATATTGTGAAAAGCAATCGTCCCATAACACTCCCCTGTGGCACGCCAGAGGTTACTTTAAAGTCTGTAGACGTCTCTCCATTGATAACAACATGCTGTGTTCTGTTTGCTAAAAACTCTTCAATCCAGCCACACAGCTGGTCTGATATTCCGTAGGCTCTTACTTTGTTTATCAGGCGACAGTGCGGAACTGTATCGAACGCCTTCCGGAAGTCAAGAAAAATAGCATCTACCTGGGAGCCTGTATCTAATATTTTCTGGGTCTCATGAACAAATAAAGCGAGGTGGGTCTCACACGATCGCTGTTTCCGGAATCCATGTTGATTCCTACATAGTAGATTCTGCGTTTCCAAAAACGACATGATACTCGAGCAAAAAACATGTTCTAAAATTCTACAACAGATCGACGTCAGAGATGTAGGTCTATAGTTTTGCGCATCTGCTCGACGACCCTTCTTGAAGACTGGGACTACCTGTGCTCTTTTCCAATCATTTGGAACCTTCCGTTCCTCTAGAGACTTGCGGTACACGGCTGTTAGAAGGGGGGCAAGTTCTTTCGCGTACTCTGTGTAGAATCGAATTGGTATCCCGTCAGGTCCAGTGGACTTTCCTCTGTTGAGTGATTCCAGTTGCTTTTCTATTCCTTGGACACTTATTTCGATGTCAGCCATTTATTCGTTTGTGCAGGAACTGCAGTGCGGTCTTCCTCTGTGAAACAGCTTTGGAAAAAGGTGTTTAGTATTTCAGCTTTACGCGTGTCATCCTCTGTTTCAGTGCCATCATCATCCCGGAGTGTCTGGATATGCTGGATATGCTGTTTCGAGTCACTGACTGATTTAACGTAAGACCAGAACTTCCTAGGATTTTCTGTCAAGTCGGTGCATAGAATTTTACTTTCGAATTCACTGAACGCTTCACGCATAGCCCTCCTTACTCTAACTTTGACATCGTTTAGCTTCTGTTTGTCTGAAGGGTTTTGGCTGCGTTTAAACTTGGAGTGAAGCTCTCTTTGCTTTCGCAATAGTTTCCTAACTTTGTTGTTGTACCACGACGGGGTTTTTCCCGTCCCTCACAGTTTTACTCGGCACGTACCTGTCTAAAACGCATTTTACGATTGCCTTGAACTTTTTCCATAAACACTCAACATTGTCAGTGTCGGAACAGAAATTTTCGTTTTGATCTGTTAGGTAGTCTGAAATCTGCCTTCTATTACTCTTGCTAAACAGATAAACCTTCCTCCCTTTTTTTATATTCCTATTAACTTCCATATTCAGGGATGCTGCAACGGCCTTATGATCACTGATTCCCTGTTCTGCGCTTACAGAGTCGAAAAGTTCGGGTCTGTTTGTTATCAATAGGTCCAAGATGTTATCTCCGCGAGTCGGTTCTCTGTTTAATTGCTCGAGGTAATTTTCGGACAGTGCACTCAGTATAATGTCACTCGATGCTCTGTCCCTACCACCCGTCCTAAACATCTGAGTGTCCCAGTCTATATCTGGTAAATTGAAATCTCCACCTAAGACTATAACATGCTGAGAAAATTTATATGAAATATATTCCAAATTTTCTCCCAGTTGTTCTGCCACTAATGCTGCTGAGTCGGGAGGTCGGTAAAAGGAGCCAATTATTAACCTAGCTCGGTTGTTGAGTGTAACCTCCACCCATAATAATTCACAGGAACTATCCTCTTCTACTTCACTACAGGATAAACTACTACGAACAGCGACGAACACTCTACCACCGGTTGCATGCAATCTATCCTTTCTAAACACCATCTGTACTTTTGTAAAAATTTCGGCAGAATTTATCTCTGGCTTCAGCCAGCTTTCTGTACCTATAATGATTTCAGCTTCGGTGCTTTCTATCAGCGCTTGAAGTTCCGGTACTTTACCAACGCAGCTTCGCCAGTTGACAATTACAATTCCGACTGCTGCTTGGTCCCCGCATGTCCTGACTTTGCCCCGCACCCGTTGAGGCTGTTGCCCTTTCTGTACTTTCCCAAGGCCACGCCACACAACCCCTGCTACCCGTGTTGCCGCTTGTTGCGTGTAGTGGACTCCTGACCTATCCAGCGGAACCCGAAACCCCACCACCCTATGTCGCAAGTCGAGGAATGTGCAGCCCACATGGTCGCAGAACCGTCTCAGCCTCTAATTCAGACCCTCCACTCGGCTCTGTACCAAAGGTCCGCAGTCAGTCCTGTCGACGATGCTGCAGATGGTGAGCTCTGCTTTCATCCTGCTAGCGAGACTGGCAGTCTTCACCAAATCAGATAGCCGCCGGAAGCCAGAGAGGATTTCCTCCGATCCATAGCGACACACATCATTGGTGCCGACATGAGCGACCACCTGCAGATGGGTGCGCCCTGTACCCTTCATGGCATCCGGAAGGACCCTTTCCACATCTGGAATGACTGCCCCCGGTATGCACACGGAGTGCACATTGGTTTTCTTCCCCTCTCTTGCTGCCATTTCCCTAAGGGGCCCCATTACGCGCCTGACGTTGGAGCTCCCAACTACCAGTAAGCCCACCCTCTGCGACCGCCCGGATCTTGCAGACTGAGGGGCAACCTCTGGAACAGGACAAGCAGCCATGTCAGGCCGAAGATCAGTATCAGCCTGAGACAGAGCCAGAAACCGGTTCGTCAGACAAACTGGAGAGGCCTTCCGTTCAGCCCTCCGGAATGTCTTTCGCCCCCTGCCACACCTTGAGACGACCTTCGACTCTACGACAGGTGAGGGATCAGCCTCAATGCGGGCAGTATCCCGAGCAACCACAGTCGTAGTCCGATCGGGGGATGCATGGGACGAGCTGGCTGTCCCCGACAAACCCCCATCCGGACCCCCATAGTGATGCCCATTGGCAACAGCCTCAAGCTGTGTGACCGAAGCCAACACTGCCTGAAGCTGGGAGCGAAGGGATGCCAACTCAGCCTGCATCCGAACACAGCAGTTGCAGTCCCTATCCATGCTAAAAACTGTTGTGCAAAGAACGTCTGAACTAATCTACAGAGAGTGCAAACAAATCGACACAAAATTTAAAAGGTTATTAAAATACAAGATTGCCTAGTAAATGCAGTAAAGCTGCTACTTGCGCACTGCTGAACCACTGCTCGACGGCCGAAGGAGACTACGCGATTTTACACTATTCAGGTACTAAAACGCGATGCTACAAGTCTCAAATACTATAATACGCCCGAAATTTATGAATTAAACAACGCAAGTACTAAAAACACGCAAAGAAATTAAGAATTAAACTATGTAACAAATGAGTGAGCTAGGAGTATACGACTTGCTGCTGCAGCTGCTTATCCAACGGCGGCAGGGAGCACACTGACTGTGACCAACCGACACTGGCCGTTCAAAACAAAAACAGAAGACAGACGACTACGCGAATTTACACTATTCAGGTACTAAAACGCGATGCTACAACTCTCAAATACTATAATACGCCCGAAATTTATGAATTAAACAATGCAAGTACAAAAAACACGCAAAGAAATTAAGAATTAAACTATGTAACAAATGAGTGAGCTAGGAGTATACGACTTGTTGCTGCAGCTGCTTATCCAACGGCGGCAGGGTGCACACTGACTGTGACCAACCGACACTGGCCGTTCAAAACAAAAACAAAAGACAAACCCTACATTTCAGCAGGATAATGCACGACCGCATGTTGCAGGTCCTGCACGGGCCTTTCTGGATACAGAAAATGTTCGATTGCTGCCCTGGCCAGCACATTCTGCAGATCTCTCACCAACTGAAAACGTCTGGTCAATTGTGGCCGAGCAACTAGTTCGTCACAATACGCCAGTCACTACTATTGATGAACTGTGGTATCGTGTTGAAGCTGCATGGTCAGCTGTACCTGTACACGCCATCCAAGCTCTGTTTGACTCATTGCCCAGGCGTATCAAGGCCGTTATTACGGCCAGAGGTGGTTGTTCTGGGTACTGATTTCTCAGGATCCATGCACCCAAATTGCGTGAAAATGTAATCACATGTCAGTTCCAGCAAAATATATTTGTCCAATGAATACCCGTTTATCATCTGCATTTCTTGTTGGTGTAGCTATTTCAATGGCCAGTAGTGTATATAAGACAACAAGTGTCTGGCGCAGTTGTTAGGTCCGTTACTGCTGCTACAACGGCAAGTTATGAAGATTTAAGTGGCTTTGAACGTGGTGTTATAGTCGGCTCACAAGCGATGGGACACAGAATCTCCGAGGTAATGACGAAGTAGGGATTTTCCCATACGACCATTTCACTAGAGTACCTTGAATATCAAGAATCCGGTAATCAAATCTTCGACATCTCTGTGGCTAGAAAAAGTTCCTGCAAGAACGGGAGTAACGACGACTGAAGAGAATTGTTCACCGTGACAGAATTGCAATCCTCCCGCAAAATGATGCACATTTCAGTGCTGGACCATAAACAAGTGTCAGCGTGCGAACCATTCTGCGAAACATCATCTATATGGGCTATCGGTGCCGAAGACCCACTCGTGTACCCTTCATGACTGCACGACACAAAGCTTCACGCCTCGCCTAGGCCCGTCAACTCCGACATTGGACTGTTGATGATTGGAAACATGTTGCCTGTTAAAACGAGTCTCGTTTCAAATTGTATCGAGCGGATGGACGTGTAAGGGTATGGAGACAACCTCACGAATCCATGGACCCTGCATGTCAGCAGAGGACTGTTCAAGATCTGTATGGTGTGGGGCGTGTGCAGTTGGAGTAGTATGGGACCCCTGATTCGTCTAGATACGACTCTGACGGGTGACATGTACGTAAGCATCCTGTCTAATCACCTGCATTCATTCATGTCCATTGTGCATTCCGACCGACTTGGGCAATTCCAGCAGGATAATGCGACACCCCACACGTCCGGAATCGCTACAGAATGGCTCCAGGAAGACCCTTCGGAGTTTAAGCACTTCCGCTGCCCAGCAAACTCCCCAGGTATGAACATTATTGAGCATATCTGGAAACCCTTGCAACGTGCTGTTCAGAAGAGATCTCCACCCTCTCGTACTCTTACGCATTTATGGACATCCCTGCAGGATTCAGTGTGTTAGTTCCCTCCAGCACTACTTCAGACATTAGTTGAGTCTATGCCACGTCGTATTGCGGCACTTCTGCGTGCTTCGGGGGCACAATATTAAGCAGGTGAACCAGCTTCTTCGGCTCTTCAGTGTATAACCTCACACGCCTAGTAACAACAGTAAACACGAACAACACCAACGCACTCTGCTGGTTGTTTTAGATGTCACAGAGAATTGCAACTTTAATTACTTAGATACTCGCTGATGGCGTATAGTCGTAGGAAGCTACGCTGACATCCAACGATGTCTTCTGGACACCGCTTTTTTATTAAGCACAGCATATTGTAAATTAAAGTCTTCTGCCGCGTTTTTCTGCCTGGACTTGAAGAGTAATGGATGGAGCTATAGTAGGGATTTTTATACGGTTTTGATATATAGATGGACTGATTCATGGAGACAGTTTTGTATACAATTTATTCCCGCTACACCAAACAAGTCGTCGGGCCATAGATACTAACAAGGGGAGGCCGCCAATTGTGAAATTCAGATTCGATTCATACTGCGCATAATAAAAGCTCATGGCCAGAGGTGTAATGTGGCAAAGCACCAAGATGCACTTCTCAGCCGTTGTCGAGAAAATCGACAGTTAAAAGATACCGTTGCGGTGAAATACTCTCTACGATTAATGGTGTTTCTACAGCGTCGTGGCGCAGCGGTAAGCGCTGGAGTTCGTAATCCGAAGATCGCCGGATCGAATCTCACGCCATGTAATTTTTTTTATTATTATTAGTTTGTAATTCAAATATATATATATATATACTATTAATGAATTGCTAATGCATGTTGGTGAAGGTGGATCGCTCTCCAATTGTACCGCCTCCATTTTTCCGTTTGTTTAACAGGGTGTACCAAAGCTCTCCCGTCCGCACTGATTTTCGACGATGTTATAAGTTGCGCTAGGGACCGCATCTACCTTCTTTCGAAGTTAGCGCGCAACTACGCTGTTATGCGGCGGCTCGTTTCGGCCCATTCAACATCTGTCCTTCAAGTGTAGCGAGCGAGTAACGAAGTTGATATTTCATATCTGCCACAGCAAGTTTGTGTTCGTGGGGTCTCTATTCTAATTCGAACGTTTGACTTACGCTATACGTATTCGTTTCGGAATATCATTTCTACGTCTTCCGTTAACTATACGTGGTTAACATTATGAAGACAATTAATAACATTTGTGAAATACAACTTTGTTTGCGGAAAACATAATGATGTTCGAAATCGCCAGTTTTTCCACGACAAACGACTTTCAACAACTTATTATATGCATAATTGTTGCAACTGATTGCCGGGAGTTTTATATATATATATATATATATATATATATATATATATATATATATATATATATATATTTGAATTACAAAAAACAAATACTAAATAAAAAAAGGTGGGATGGCGCGAGATTTGACCCGGCGACCTTCGGATTACGAAACCGAGCGCTTACCGCTGCACCACGACGCTGTAGAAAATTACTCATCGTAGAGAGTATTTCACCGCCACGGTTTCTTTTAACTGTCGATTTTCTCGACAACGGCTGAGAAGTGCGTCTTGGTGCTTTGCCACATTACACCTCTGACCATGAGCTTTTATTATGCGCAGTATGAATCGAATCCGATTTTCACAATTGGCGGCCTCCCCTTGTAAGTGCTACCGTGTGGCGGAAAAAAAATCTCAACACCGAAAAATAATTAATGTACGGTACCGATATTTCGCGAATACATTTGTCTAAGTAACATATTGCAAGATCACAGGTTAATGAAGCGCGAGATAAGGAATTGCAAACGTGAAGTGCTGGTACATTATTAACCGGCGTAACGGCCAGAACTTTGAGCTCAAGTATGCAGACGTACATGCATTGTGTCGTACAGGTACCGGTTGTCAGCTTGTGGGATGGAGTTTCGTGCTTGTTGCACTTGATCGCAATACTGGGACGGTTTATGCTGCTTGTGGATGACGCTGGAGTTGTTGTCTGATGACATCCTGTGCGTGCTGGAGCGCTGTTCATGAGTTGGAGCGCAACAGATCGAATCACCAGACTGACGTACAGTCTTGCAGCCAGGATGCGTGGGATAAACACGAGAGTGCTCCTGGTGTTATACGAAATCACACTCCAGTCCATAATTTCAGAAGTAGATCTAGTGTGTTTAGCTCCCAGACAGACTGGTTGCAGGGCGTCAACTGGCTCCTTCTAACCAACGCATGGCCGTCACTGGCAACCAGGCAGAACCACCTTTCATCGGAAAACACAACAGACCTCCACCCGGCTCTCCAATGCCTCTCGCTTGACACCAATGAAGTCGCAAATTGTGGTGGTGTGGTGTCATTGGAATGCACGCTACAGGGCGTCTGATTCGGAGCTGTCCTTGAAGTAACCTATTTGTAACAGTTCGTTGTGTCACTATGGTGCCAACTGCTCTCCAAATTGCTGCCGCAGATGCAGTACGACTTGCCAGAGCCATACGCCGAGCTCGATGGTCTTCCGTTTCAAAATATGGCTCTGAGCACTATGGGACTTAACATCTGAGGTCATCAGTCCCCTAGGACTTAGAACTACTTAAACCTAACTAACCTAAGGACATCACACACATCCATGCCCGAGGCAGGATTCGAACCTGCGACCGTAGAGGTCACGCGGGTCCAGACTGAAGCGCCTAGAACCGCTCAGCCACTGCGGCCGGCGGTCTTCCCTTTCGGTAATGTCAAATGACCGTCCATTCCCCTGATCACCGTTGCCAACAATCTTATACAGTGGCTACAATCCTGCCAAGTATTTCTGCAGTATCGCAAAAGAGACATCCAGCTTCTCGTAACGTTATTACACAATCTCGTTCAGACTCAGTGAAGTGTTGATAATGGCATCTTTGTCACCTTAAAGGCATTCTTGACAAACATCAACTCACCATGTCCAGTCTAAAAGATAACTAACGCTTACGACCGATCCAACGCGTATCCTCATTGTAGCGCGAAATTTGAATATCGGTACCGTACATTAATTATTTTTCGGTGTTGAGATCTTTCATATGTAGAAACACACCTACCAACTTTCGTTTATATCGCTCAACACTTCCTTGGTGTTTCGATTTTCTCAGACAATGTATAACCAGTAATTCTGTAGTGTTAAAGTCAACCTTCCGGCTAATGAAAGCTTTACTTTTTAATTGTATACGTTAACGTTGGAAGCTGAAGAACTGAATTAAGATTTGTGCTGCAGCCGGGACTCGAACCCCGGACCTCTTATGAAACTTCCTGGCAGATTAAAACTGTGTGCCGGACCGAGACTCGAACTTGGGACCTTTGCCTTTCGCGGGCAAGTGCTCTACCAACTGAGCTACTCAAGCACGACTCACGCCCCGGCCTCACAGCTTCAATTCCACCAGTACCTCGCCTCCTACCTTCCAGACTTCACAGAAGCTCTCCTGCGAACCTTGCTGAACTAACACTCCTGGAAGAAAGGATACTGCGGAGACATGGCTTAGCGACGGCCTGGGGGTGTGATGTTTGGAAGGTAGGAGGCGAGGTACTGGCGGAATTGAAGCTGTGAGGACGGGGCGTGAGTCGTGCTTGAGTAGCTCAGTTGGTAGAGCACTTCCCCGCGAAAGGAAAATGTCCCGAGTTCGAGTCTCGGTCCGGCACAGAGTTTTAATCTGCCAGAAAGTTTCATATCAGCGCACACTCCGCTGTAGAGTGAAATTTTCATTCCCGGTCCTCTTGCTTACTAGGTAGATATGCTGACCATTACACCACCGCAGCATTATGGTCAACAGAGCTGCACGAACTACCCGAGTCAAATACCCTCTCCAACACAAACTCCAATTCACATATCCCCTTATATTGTCACTATTACCAGGGCTCTCCGCCATTGGAATAGCACCACAGCATTGGACCTAATGGGGAAGTGCTGTACCACATGTGATCGTAGAGAAATGGTTCAAATGGCTCTGAGCACTATGGGACTTACCTTCTGAGGTCATCAGTCCCCTAGAACTTAAAAGTACTTAAACCTAACTAACCTAAGGACATCACACACATCTATGCCCGAGGCACTATTCGAATCTGCGACCGTAGCGGTTGCGCGGTTCCAGACTGTAGCGCCTAGAACCGCTCGGCCACCCCGGCCGGCTGACCGTATAGATCTTAAATTAAATTTTCCCTGAGAGATTTAAGTGCCTGATTTATTTACGATAACGTTGGAAGCTGAAGAAGTGAATTAAAATTTGCACTGCGGCCGGGACTCGAACCCGGGTCTTCTTACTTCTTATATAGATATGCTTACCATTACACCACCGCAGCTACGTTGACACTAACGTTACCGTATTAAGAGTCAAGTCGTCACCATGACGCACGACACGGCTAATATGGCGTTAGGGGCCACTAGATTAAAATAAGCTGCCTCATCAAAGACAGTGGGTACGTGTCAAAGACAGTGATACGATATGGGTCATTAAGTGTTAAGTGTGTAGCAGCCAAGGTGGTTATTCAATGGAGATTTCATGTTGAAAACACTGACTCCGGCAGAACATGCTAGTGCCTGCGTCTGTTTTGTATTAGAGTGAAAAATATACAAACTCTCAGAGTACCTTATGTTTACCTTTTTTTCTCGTTGGCATTCAAAATCCACAGCCGTGCGCCTTCAGCTCTAGACAAGATAACGATCTGAAAGTCGTGCATTTGTCGATCTACGCGTTTACCCATCATGAGTTGTCAACAAAAGCAATCACGTTCACGAAACGGTTAACGCTCGACACACGACGGACCACCTTTTCGAAGAATCAATCAAGCATGTTCCAACGTTGGGATGGCATCGAGTTTCTGCTCCTAGTACATACCAATAAATTCCAGTCACCGCCGCGCATCACAGTTCTAAGCTATTCTTGGCTCTTGTTACAAATGGTTTTCAGGTTTACACTGTCTGCGGACAACAAAAGAACGGACATTTAACAACCCGGGCACCTCAGTGTGATCTCGACTTGACTGCAATCAGAAGAAGGTCCTAGAACACAGTCCGTCCGTTAAATACAGTCTTTACACCATCTGCAAATAAAGTAATCCCAATTGACTTCTCATATAGCACCAACTGCCCTTCTCCCACTTTGAAACACACTTTTTCTACTATGTACAAATAGCAGTAGTGAATAGCAACACAGCTGTTTTTTATGTGGTACAAAATACAATTAATCCCTTGTGTCATATAACATTATATATCTACGCCATTTGTCTTCCCATAATACAAATACCGTTTAACCTATACTACACGTCTTACTCAGTTAAGCTTAAGACACTATTTTAGCAACTTCTTGATGACGAATTTGCAACTAGGTCATTTTAATAATACGACGAATTGATGGTTGTAGTAATACGTAGAACTATTTGTTGACTCGACATTGCTGGCCGGTTCTAGGCGCTTCAGCCAGGAACCGCGTTGCTACTACGGTCGCAGATTCGAATCCTGCCTCGGGCATGGATGTGTGTGATGTCCTTAGCTTAGTTAGGTTTAAGTAGTTCTAAAGCCTAGGGGACTGATGACCTCAGTCCCACAGTGCTTAGAGCCATTTCAACCATTTGAGTCGACATTGTGTTTTGTGAAGTTAGAAGTTTCAAATTGCGAGTGTGATCCAGTAAAAACATGTGCCCTGTTCCTGCATGTATTTCTGCTCCAGATGAACATGAAAATAAAGAGAGATGCCATGAACTGATGACCATAGATGTGAAGTCCCATAGAGCTCAGAGCCATTTGAACCAAGAGATGCCATGAAAATAGCTTTGGCAAGCTACGTAACAATATAAAGTAGATATTGCCGAACCTACCAATGTAAAGATTAAGACACATGCAAAAGTATACATTGACGTTGGCATAAAGATGTTGGATCATGCTTGGCCATTAAGAAGAATAGTTTTTTTACACTGAAAACACCTAAATTTCTTTTATTTAGTCTACAAACACAGAGGCTGCTACGCTTCAAAATGAAACAATGATTAAAAAATTGATTATATGTGTATCACTTGTTTTACATTTGTGGTTGTAATTGTGGACTTCAGTTGGAAGACTCCACGCCTACAAACCTACAACCCGGCTGCCCCCCCCCCCCCCCCCCCGCCCGCACACACACACACACACACACACACACACACACACACACATTTCCTCCAATACTAAATTGACGATTCAAACAGATGCTCCGCAAGGTGTTCTCTCAACCGAGCCGTTCTTTTAGCGAAGTTAAAAGTAATTAATAGTACTTTTCTTCGCAATTCTAAGCTGTACAACCTCATTAGTTATTAGATCTACCGGTCTAATTTTAAAAGACTCTATACTCTTTTTATCTGAAGTGCTTACTGTTCAGTTATCACAAGGGTACACTCCACATATTTATGAAAAGGCTTTCTGACTCTTATGTTATATGAGATGTTAACGAAGTCTTCTTTCTGAAACGCTTTCCTCGCCATAACCAGTACGCCTTTTTACAGCCTCTCTGCTTCAGAAACCATTAGTTGTTGTGCTACCCAAATAGCATGCCTTATCGACTACTTTTAGTGTGTTATTTTCTAATCTAATTCCCTCAGTATCGCATGATTTAATTCAACTACAAAGAGTTTCCCCTGTTTCACTGTTGTTGGTGTTCATCTTATAACCTCTTTTCAAGACATTACCCATTCCGTTCAAATGATCTTCCAAGTACTTTACCATAATTGACGGAATTACAGCCGGCCGAAGTGGCCGTGCGGTTCTAGGCGCTGCAGTCTGGAACCGCGAGACCGCTACGGTTGCAGGTTCGAATCCTGCCTCGGGCATGGATGTGTGTGATGTCCATAGGTTAGTTAGGTTTAACTAGTTCTAAGTTCTAGGGGACTAATGACCTCGGAAGTTGAGTCCCATAGTGCTCAGAGCCATTTGAACCATTTTGAACAGAATTACAATGTCATCAGCAAACCTCGGGATTCTCAATTATTTCCCTGAACTTTAATTCCGTTTCTGCCGGCCGGGATGGCCTAGCGGTTCTAGGCGCTGCAGTCTGGAACCGCGCGACCGCTACGGTCGCAGGTTCGAATCCTGCCTCGGGCATGGATGTGTGTGATGTCCTTAGGTTAGTTAGGTTCTAGGGGACTGATGACCTCGGAAGTTAAGTCCCATAGTGCTCAGAGCCATTTGAACCAACCATGGCCAGACGCGCGCGCACCTGTTCAGGTTGTGGCCAGGAAGGCTATGTCTGTTCTGAATATCTCCGACGTAGACTGGTTCAGACGCCGATCGAAGACTGGTTCAGACGCAGATCGGAGGTGTCGCTCTTTCAGCGGCGCCCATTGTGTCACCACAGTCTTACGCGTCTGTGGCGGTGCTGCCTCCTACGCCCCCTCTGAATCAGTCGGTACCGGTGTCGACTCCTCTCGACAACGCGATGTACGCATCGCCTGCCTGTCCTACACCCCTGTCGGAGGCAATACAAATGAACGACGACCGTCAGCAGCCACAAGCTGTCTGTCCCGACCCTATGGTTGTTGATCATGGAGCTGCACCTACCTCCGCCTTTCTGCCATGTGGCCACATGTCAGACGATAGCCGCCCACCACCCGACGCGGAACAGCATTTTAGGAATCAACGGTCGCTGAGGAAACGAAAAAGACAATGCCGTACCTCTTCTGAAGACTGCGTCCATCGGAAGTCTGCACAGGATGACGTCCCTGCTACTGATGGTGCGCTGCCTCTGACGCCCTGGCACCTGACGACGCGACGTTCTTCCCCACCTCCATCTCCAGTCAGCGACCCCCGCCGGGCATCGACCTTCCTCCGCCTGCATTTGATGAGGTTACCTCCATTTCTGTGTCCGACGCTACCTCTCGGCGCACCTCTGAAAATGTTCCACTGAACTGGTCCGGTGACACGTATGTCTCCTGGGCCGATGACGTCGATGCTGAGGATGGACATTCTGGAGGTGTACAGGACGACGGACCCCATTTGGTGGAGTCGGTTCCCTCCAGTGATGTGCCCTTCCATAGGGGCCTAACAGTTCCCTGTGCTTCCCCCGTGTTTAAATCACCCATCCTCCTGGGGCTGGCAGCTTTCCGGACTTATCGCATAGCACCGATCAATGTCAACACCATTCGCATAAGCCACAAACGGACTTTACTCCACGACATGCTGTATGCCACGGACGTTGACGTAGCTCTCCTTCAGGAGGTGCATGTTGCAACTTTCTGTGCTCCCCATGCTTTTACAGCACATGTCTCTCATGCTTCCCCTGCTGGTAGTGGGGTGGCGATCCACTTACAGGATGGTATCCTCGTTGATGCAGTTGCCTGTCTCCTTGATACCAAATGTAAGGCTATCACGTTTAGTGGCGTCAGGATCGCCGACGTGTATGCCCCATCTGGTTCGGGTCGCCGCCGTGAATGTTCCAACTTCTCCGAGACAGTCAGGCCTCGCTTCCTGGTTCGGCAGGATGCATTGATCATGGCAGGCGATTTCAAGTGTATCCAGGCAACCGAAGACCAAATACCACGTCACTTTCTGTGCGCGGCGTTAGCGGAAGCTCTCCAGTACCTCAGCCTATAGGTTCTTGGGACCATATTCATCGCGGAGTTGATACATTTCACTAGCCGACTCGATCGTGTTTACGTTTCAGTGGGGTGCAGGCTGCTTAAGTCTGGCCCATTGCATTACATGACCATGACGCACATATCTGCACCATCAATTTCTGCCGCTAAAGGGTGTGGCGCAGCTCTAGACCATGGAAAGTGAACACGATCCATGCTGGCAGCTTATCGATACCACGTGTACAGCTTGTCGTCGACGCCGTGATGCCTATCAGTCTGCCCTGTCATGGTGGGTGCTCTGTGCGAAGCCTGCCCTCTGCAAGGCCTTGATTGGTTACAGGAGGGCGGTTGTGGTGTAGCGACGACGAACTCAGGAATTCTATTTCACCATTCTCCGGGAATGTACTATGATGCCATATTCGCCAGAGCGCCAGGCGATGGCGAATCGTGCCAAGGCACAGCTCACATCCCTCTATCGCCGCCACCTTGAAGGAACTGTGGTCAGGGCGGACGCACTCTATATTTTAGTGCAAGAGCGTCCATCTATGTATCGTTTCATAGTGGCACTACGCCACCGTCGGAGGAATTTGATTAATGTTCTTACGAATGATGATGGGCAGCGTCACCCAACGGGATATCAGGTGTGCCCTCCATGCACATTATGTTCTGCTGTACTCTGAACAACCACACTGCCCTGCCAGCATTTCGGCGGTCTCCAGAGTCTCCTTTGACTCGGTTCCCGTGGATGCGACGCTGGATCTGATTGCTAACGTCACGGAGGATCATAACGCTATCCAGGCGGACTCTACGGACAGGCATCCTGGCCCTGACGGCCTTACATTGGAGTTTTATCGGGCATTTCGTCCCCTTCTGGCGCCAGTGTGGACGGATATTTACCAGGACCTTATGTCTCCTTTCTTGCAGATTCCAGACGGTTTCCTTGATGGTTACCTCAGTCCCATCTATAAGCTTAGGGATACATTACGGATATTCGATTACCTCCCCTTGACGTCACTCAAAAGAGGTACAAAGATCTTTACCCAGCTGTTGGCTGCGCGGCTTAAACGGACAGCTCGGTACGCGATTTCCCCAGATCAAACTTCTTTGGAGGGTCCAATAACATCCTCACTGCCCTCTGATGCTAGCGGGACATAGTCACTCTTGCTCACGCTCGTCGTATGCCTGGTCGTTTGGGAGCTCCTGACTTCATCTAGGCGTTCGATCGCGTCGATCACGACTTCCTGGAAGGGGTACTCCGCAATATGCGCTACGGTGATACTACCGTCCACGTCGTAATGCGTCTCCTTCGTGGAGCTACGTCTCGTGTACCCTACAATTGCAGGCTTACTCCTCCCATCTCGGTCCGTTGATCAGTGCGTCAAAGCTCCCCGCTCTCTGCAGTGTTGTATACAATCGCCATGGAACCGCTGCTACGCGGACTCCGTCAACGCCTCTCTGTGATGCCTCTCGGTGACCACGTATTCAGCTGCAGTGCTTATGCAGACGATGTCATCGTTCTTTGCAGCGGTGCTGAGATCAGGGAGTTACTGGCATGGGTTACCATGTACGGCGAAGCTTTGGTAGCTGCCTTAACGCCATGTCTACAGGTGCGGGACTTCCTGTGGACAGTGCTGCTCCTTTACGTATAGTTGACACTCTCCGATGCTTAGGACTCGATTTCGCAAGTAATGTGCGGCGGACAATTGCCCTCAACTGCCGGCGTTTACTTTCCCAACTACGAGCTGACTTCTTAGATCACCGTTTACGAGTACTCGATCTTCTGCAACGCACACAATACGTAAATGTATATTTGGCGTCATGTATCCCCCACTTGGCACAGACACTTCCTATTCCGCCACGCATGGCCCGCTGCATCCTAGCGGCATTGGTTCGTTTGTTTGCCACAGCTTGCTGTTCAAGATAAGGTACGGGATCCTCAAACTCCGGCGTTGCAGGAGCGGTCTAGGGCTGTATCATGTGGCTGAAACAGCGGTAGCCCTTTTCACTGCCTCTCACATGACGTTGTGGCGCCGTAGTCCCATGTGCCTTACCAGCCTATTACTGGAGGCCCTTGCACCACACTCTCCCTCAGCACCTATCCAGTTTTCGGAAGTTCCGCCGCCCTTCTTTTACTTCCTCCACTTTTCCCTTGAACTGAGCTACGTCCGTACTGTAATGGTTCAAATGGCTCTGAGTACTATGGGACTTAACTTCTGAGGTCATCAGTCCCCTAGAACTTAGAACTACTTAAACCTAACTAACCTAAGGACATCACACACATCCATACCCGAGGCAGGATTCGAACCTGCGACCGTAGTAGTCGCGCGGTTCCGGACTGAAGCGCCTAGAATCGCTCGGCCACTCCGGCCGGCGTACAGTAATACTGCTGGCGTAATTGACATCCACGAAGGCGATGTATGGTTTCCTTCAGCAGCACAGGTCACCGAATGTGGTTGAGATAAGGCTTCCCCACGTCGACTGGCGTGCCTTTTGGGAATCGGTGTCCGCTCCTTGTCTTGACGCTGACTTCCAGTCTGAATGGTACCTCCACAGGACTCCCCTCGCAGACACCCTGTTGTGTGTCGCCAGTGATATTTTGGACACAGACGAGCACCGCCTGGCAGGCAGATCGGCGAGTGGTGTCTGCTTCTTGGTGTGACGATGTTGTCTCCAATTACCAGTACCACTCCTTATCAAATACCTACTCAACCGGTCGTTTTTCCGGACGCGGAATACTTCCCGCAAGCGAAGACGAGCTCTGTTTAGATGGTTCAAATGGCTCTAAGCACTATGGGACTCAACCTCTGCGGTCATCAGTCCCCTAGACTTAGAACTATTTAAACCTAACCAACCTAAAGACATCACACACATCCATGCCCAAGGAAGGATTCGCACCTGCGACCTTAGCAGCAGCACGGTTCCGGATTGAAGCGTCTAGAACCGCTCGGCCACAGCGACCGGCTACGAGCTCTATGAAGTGAGTTTGTGGACACGCAGCACATTACTTGTTTGGGGATGGCGAGAGAAGTATCCTTGTCTTTTGGCAGTTCCTTAATGAACGGTACTGTGCAGTTGTCCGCAATCCAAAATACAAATTTCTCTCCAGTTTCCTTTGCGGTATCTTCCTTAACGCACCCCAGAGCGAGGGTGTTCTGTCGTGAAGTGTTGATTCCCGCCTCTTCCACACTTAGAACCGATACTCTCCATGGTATTAACAACAAAAATAAATAAAAATAAGACACAAAAGGAAAATAAATAAATGATATTCATTGTACCCTACTCCACGTTCCCTACCCTTTCCTTGGTTCCTGGAGGGTGGGAACGGGACATGACGGCCAGGCGTCGGGTTGCGACCCGTGCCCACTTTGCCCCCGCCCCTCCCTTTGGGCGCCGGGAATGTTCCTTTCATAAATAAAGATAGGCGTGTGAGTTAGCACGCCGCTTTGGGAATTCATGCTGGCACGCCAGCCTGGGTCGAATCCACCCAACGAATTGACGAGTTCAGTGGCCCAAGCTAGCCAGGATTTGTTTTTAGGCGGTTTCCCACACCTGACTAGGAGAATACTGGGCTGATACCCACTTCATACCTCAGTTCCACGACTCACAAACTTATCGAACAGGTTCTCACACTTTCATACAAGGTAACATTAGACTCACACAAATTGCGTCCCAGGGGTACCAGTGGCGATAGGAAGCGTATTCAAACACCTTATATCACTAACATCGACAAATCCAGATTAAGATGACGACCCCATGAAGACATGGGGTAGAGGACAGTCGAAAGATGAAGTGTTTCAGTTAACATTTTCAAGAGCTTTCTCTAAATTTACAGATGCTATACACGTAGGTTTACCTTTTTTCATTCTAAGTCATAGGGTCAGCATTGCTTCGCTTCTTCCTACATTTCTCCGAAACCCGGACTGCCCTTCCCCGAGGTCGACTTCTACCAGTTTTTCCATTCTTCTGTAAATAAGGTGTTACTGTTCTTTCTTCGTTCCACGATTCCTAGAAATCAGTATAGCGTATTCCAACTTCGTAGCTGTATGTTAAGTAACAGGTTGGACGAGGTGACCTCGCATTATACGGCCTTCACAGATTGAAGTACTGAAACCAGCTTTTCTGTTTATCAGTTGCGCTGCAGCGCAGCTCTGTCTTGTACAGATCCGAGGTGCGGCGGACGGCCTTGGGATGCTGCGCTGTGCCGGCGGGCTATCAGATGGAGGACCGCGCTGGGACGTGACAAGAGGCGCGTCGCTGCCGCCTGCTGACACGCTGATACGGGAGCTGACATGCTGATACGGGAGCTGACAAGTCAGCAGAGCACAGAGGCCACGCAGGCGCAGACGCGGCGGCGCCTGCTGGCTGTCCACCAGCCCGTACTACCGTCTCCCGTCTGTGCTGACGCGAGCGTGCGTGTCCCTGTGTCCCACCCACGCGCATCCGCAGAAATTTATCCCAGTGGAGGAAAGGCGCTAAAATTGTCATCTTCAGTGTGACAGATTCGATGAATTTCAAGAAACATCGTGCTCCAAGAACTTGATCTACATCTACATCTACATACATACTCCGCAATCCACCATACGGTGCGTGGTGGAGGGTACCTCGTACCACAACAAGCATCTGCTCTCCCTGTTCCACTCCCAAACAGAACGAGGGAAAAATGACTGCCTATATGCCTCTGTACGAGCCCTCATGTCTCTTATCTTATCTTTGTGGGCTTTCTGCGAAATGTAAGTTGGCAGCAGTAAAATTGTACTGCAGTCAGCCTCAAATGCTGGTTCTCTAAATTTCCTCAGTAGCGATTCACGAAAAGAACGCCTCCTTTCCTCTAGAGACACCCACCCGAGTTCCTGAAGCATTTCCGTAGCACTCACGTGATGATCAGACCTACCAGTAACAAATCTAGCAGCCCGACTCTGAATTGCTTCTATGTCCTACCTCAGTCCGATATGATAGGGATCCCAAACTCTCGAGCAGTACTCAAGAATAGGTCGTATTAGTGTTTTATAAGCGGTCTCCTTTACAGATGAACCACATCTTCCCAAAATTCTACCAATGAACCGAAGACGACTATCCGCCTTCCCCACAACTGCCATTACCTGCTTGTCCCACTTCATTACGCTCTGCAATGTTACGCCCAAATATTTAATCGACGTGGCTGTGTCAAGCACTACACTACTAATGGAGTATTCAAACATTACGGGAGTCTTTTTCCTATTCATCTGCATTAATTTACATTTGTCTATATTTAGAGTTAGCTGCCATTCTTCACACCAATCACAAATCCTGTCCAAGTCATCTTGTATCCTTCTACAGTCACTCAACGACGACACCTTCCCGTACACCACAGCATCATCAGCAAACAGCCGCACATTGCTATCCACCCTATCCAAAAGATCATTTATGTAGATAGAAAACAACAGCGGACCTACCACACTTCCCTGGGGCACTCCAGATGACACCCTCACCTCCGATGAACACTCACCATCGAGGACAACGTACTGGGTTCTATTACTTGAGAAGCCTTCGAGCCACTCACATACTTGGGAACCAATCCCATAAGCTCGTACCTTAGTTAGGAGTCTGCAGTGGGGCACCGAGTCAAACGCTTTCTATAAGTCAAGGAATATGGCATCCGACTGATACCCTTCATCCATGGTTCGCAAGATATCATGTGAAAAAAGCGCGAGTTGCGTTTCGCAGGAGCGATGCTTTCTAAAGCCGTGCTGATGCACGAACAGCAACTTCTCTGTCTCAAGGAAATTCATTATATTCGAACTGAGAATATGTCCGAGAATCCTGCAACAAACCGATGTTAAGGATATTGGTCTGTAATTGAGGATCCGTCCTTCTACCCTTCTTATATACAGGCGTCACCTGCGCTTTTTTCCAATCGCTCGGGACTTTACGTTGGGCTAGAGATTCACGATAAATGCAAGCTAAGTACAAGAAGTACACTAAACTTGCCGTATCTTAACTGACTGATAATTTATCCACTCACTGTAAGACAGCATGGGAGCAAGATTCAAGATGGTATGCCACCTCTGTTTGGGGTGTCTCCAGACAATGTCATTGACTGGAGTAGAACCGCCTTCTGTGATGAGTCCCGCTTCGATTCCAGACAGCGGTGTGTTACCAACCAGACTCTCGCCCGCCACGGGGTTCGACATTCCATTTCATAGCAGGACCTCTTTGGGTGTCAACTACGGCACCCTTATACCACAGCGGTATGTCGAAGATACTTCACGCCCCGTTTTGTTGCCTTTCATGGCAAGCTATCCTGGGCTTACATTTCAGCAAGATAACACCAGCCCGCAGACGCCGAGAGATCCTACTGCTTGTCTTCGTGCTTGCCAAACCCTATCTTGTCCAACAACGTCGCCGTATCTCTCCCTAGTTAAAAAGTTTTGAAGCATTATGGCAGGGCCCTCCAACCACCTCGGGGTTTGACTATCTAACTCGAGAATTGGACAGAATTTGGCACGATATCCCTCAGGAGGACTTCCAAGAACTTATCAATCAATGTCAACCCCAATAACTGCTTGCATAAGGGCCAGAGGTGGATCAACTTTCTCAGTTTGTGATACTCTTTCTCTTGAATAAATCATCCAATTTTTCTGAAATTGTAATCATTTGCTTGTCTGTACACGTACATCACATCTACCGATTTTCGCTCCATTCGGACAATACCTTCGTGTTGCGTTGTTTTTTGTATCTGAGAGTGTATTTTTGAAAGTAAATTATTTTGATAACTTGAAAAGCATCGACTATCTGCGCCGACTTTCATCTGAGCGCAAGCGCGTCGCTCGCTCATCTTCTGTTTCCTTCCAAAGCACTGTAGTTCTGACAGGCTGCGTTGCGTGGGTGTTCAAAACGTTCAAATGTGTGTGAAATCTTATGGGACGTAACTGCTAAGGTCATCAGTCCCTAAGCTTACACACTACTTAACCTAAATTACCCTAAGGACAAACACACACACCCATGCCCGAGGGTGGAATCGAACCTCCGCCAGGACCAGCCGCACAGTCTATGACTACAGTGCCTTAGATAACTCGGCTAATCCCGCGCGTCTGCGTGGGTGTGCCTGGCATTCAGGTGTCTACAGACATTCAGTATTTGTTGACAATACTAGTTTGTCAATGCTACAATACACCGAAACGACCATCACACGATTAATAATATTCTCAATATTGTCTGTTTGTAAAGCGATTTTACTAGATAAGATATCGAATACCCAAGAGAAAACGTGTGCCACAGTTATTTTAGCTATAGTAAGTGTATAACAAAACGATGAAATGGGTCAGAGGTTGGCTGAAGAAAGAAGCAAATTGTAGCATGTTAATTTATTGACTAAAATAATAACCATGGAACGGAAGGATTTCATAAACTACGGCTTACGACAAATTAATATTGTTGATACGACATAAAACATAGAGTCAGAACACATTAATGGGAGGGTCTGTCGCATTCGACGAGGCATTAGGTAAAACTTTGAGATTTCCGGCGACAGCCAGGTCATTCAGATGCTTGCAGTTCAATGATGTACTTATCAGCAAAAATAGCCAACAAAACTCTTATTGCAACTTATAAAGTAATTACATGTGTCCTGCCATGATATACTCAGGTAATGAACGCGAAATATTTTTTTACGTTTTGCGGTAACGTCTACGCCTGTGTGATTAATCTGCTATTCACAATAAAGTGACTGGCAGAGGGTTCAATGAATCGCCATCAAGCTCTCTCTCTACCGTTCCACTCTTAAACGGCGCGCGGGAAAAACGAGCACTTAAATTTTTCTATGCAAATCCTAATTTCTCTTATTTTATCGTAATGATCATTTCTCCCTATGAAGGTGGGTGCCACAGAATGTTTTCGCAATCATAGGAGAAAACTGGTGATTGAAATTTCATGACAAGAGCCCGTCGCAATGAAAAACACCTTTGTTTTCATGACTGCCACTCCAATTCACGTATCATGTGTGTGGCACTATCTCCCCAATTTCACGATAATACAAAACGTGCTGCTCTTCTTTGTACTTTTTCGATGTCATCCGTCAATTCCACCTGATGCGGATCCCACAACGCACAGCAGTAATCCAGAATAGGGAGGACAAGCGTGGTGTGGGCAGTCTCTTTTCCGGCGTGTGTGGCCGAGCGGTTCTAGGCGCTTCAGTCTGGAACTGCGCGACCGCTCCGGTCGCAAGTTCGAATCCTGCCTCGGGCGTGGATGTGTGTGATGTCCTTAGGTTAGTTACGTTTAGGTAGTTCTAAGTCTAGGGGACTGATGACCTCAGATGTTAAGTCCCATAGTGCTCAGAGCCATCTGAATTTTTTTTTTTTTTTTTTGAGCAGTCTCTTTAGTAAACTTGTTGTACCTTCTAAGTATTCTGCCAATGAATCGCAGTCTTTTTTTTTTTTTTGCTCTACCCACGACATTATCTATGTGATCGTTCCAATTTATGTTATTTGTAACTGTAATCCCTAAGTATTTAGATGAATTTACGGCCTTCAGATTTGTGTGACTTATCGCGTAATCGAAATTTAGCTGACTTCTTTTAGTGCTCATGTCAATAACTTCACATTTTACTTTATTCAGGGTCAATTGCCACTTTTCGAACCATACAGATACCTTTCTAACTCATTTTGCAATTCGTTTTGGTCATCTGATGACTTTAAAAGACGTTAAATGGCAGCATCATCTACAAACATTCTAAGAGGGCTACTAAGATGGTCTCCTGTATTGTTAATATAGATCAAGAACAACAGAGGGCCTATAACACTTCATTGGGGAACGCCGGATATTACTTCTATGTGGTGACATTGACTTGTATTTCGTATTCATGTCATATTTATAGCGAGGCCTACTGTGTTTCCAAATTAATAATGAAACTAATTCTTTAGTGAAACCTACACTGACCATCCTAAAACGGTAAATACAACTTTCATTGCATAGCGCTATTAAAACCGTTTTGTGGTAAAAGACTACTTTAAAAATTGAATCTGCGAGATGTTGTACTCAAAGACGAACTGATAACGTGCACAATGCGCACTTGTGCTGAGTGGCTGGTTCATGAAGGTCAACATCTGAATGGCGAATTTCTCAAACCGCCAACTCTTCACTCACGCGGGAGTGTGTTATTGACAATACTGAAAAT
This sequence comes from Schistocerca americana, assembly GCF_021461395.2. Classification (NCBI taxonomy): domain Eukaryota; kingdom Metazoa; phylum Arthropoda; class Insecta; order Orthoptera; family Acrididae; genus Schistocerca; species Schistocerca americana. Next base: position 742,075,839 of record NC_060122.1, on the reverse strand, counting down.
ATTTTGGGTCCATGAACATTGCTAGAAATATTTCTAATATTGACATTAGGTCAATAATAGCTCTCAGATGGCGAATGTATTGATGGTTTGATAATATTATCACTTTATTGAACGTGTGAAGGTCGCTGTTATCTCTGCGTAGCTGCGCGTGGGTTGTCTCGCGGAGCCCAGCGACTTTGGACTGCCGTAGCCAAAGTGCTCGCTGCGAAAATTTCAGTCTGGGGCAACGTGGTCGCAGCAGGAAGACACTCTGGACTCGGATTTTGTGTTGTGGAGACACTTTGGTACTACTTTTGGGACTGATGAAGCAGGTCTTCGGTTTCAACAACAATCTGTTTAATATACACTATGCGATCGAAAGTATCCGGACACCTCCAAAAACATACGTTTTTCATATTACGTGCATTGGGCTGCCACCTAATGCCAGGTACTCCATATCAGTGACCTCAGTGGTCATTACACATCGTGAGAGAGCAGAATGAGGCGCTCCGCAGAACTCACAGACTCCGAAAGTGGTCAGGATATTGGGTGTCACTTGTGTAATAAGACTGTAGCGAGATTTACACACTCCTAAACATTCCTAGCTCCACTGTTTCCGATGTGATAGTGAAGTGGAAACGTGAAGGGACATGTACAGCACAAAAGCGTACAGGCCGACTGATAGAGACCGCCGATAGTTGAAGAGCGTCTTAATGTGCAATAGGCAGACATCTATCCAGACCATCACACAGGAAATCCAAACTGCATCAGGATCCACTGCAAGTACTATGAAAACTAGGCGGGAGATGAGAAAACTTGGATTTCATGGTCGAGTGGCTGCTGATAAACCACACATCACGCCGATAATTGCCAAACGATGGGGAGCGTAAACATTGGTCGATTGAACTGTGGAAAAACGTTGTGTGGAGTGACGAATCGCGGTACACAAGGTGGCGATCCGATAGCAGCGTGTGGGTATGGCGAATGACCGGTGAACGTCATCTGCCAGCGTTTGTAGTGTCAACTGTAAAATTCGGAGGCGGTGGTGTTACGGTGTGGTCGTGTTTTTCATGGAGGGGGCTAGCACCCTTTCTCGCTTTGCGTGGCACTATCACAGCACAGGCCTACATTGATGTCTTAAGTACCTTCTTGCTTCCCACTGTTGAAGAGCAATTCGGGGATGGCGATTGCATCTTTCAATAATATCGAGCACTTGTTTATAATGCACGGCCTGTGGCGCAGTGGTTACACGACAGTTGTAAGTAGGCTGTTTAGGTTTTTTTATTGGTAACGCCACCTCTGTGTCAATTTCTAATTCTTGTAACAGTCCCTGAAAAGCTTCAATGTCGTCTTTGCAACGTCCTGCTAAAATAATATGTCGCAAATGTTCAGGCAGTTTGATTAAGCAAATGCGGATGAGTTCTGAGTGGCTGTATGGGTTTGACAGGTACTGATTCTTGTGCAACATGTCTTCAAAATATTTCACAAGACTGGAGAATTCTGATTGTTCGAAATGTTTCATCATTATGATGCCATGTTTTACTCGGTCTTGTGTGGCTTGAGACCAATATGCTGAGAGGAAGGCATGGTAAAATTCTCCTTCACTGTGGCAATCGTGAATGACCGATCGCATTCTTTCAGCTGGTTCATTCTCTAAGTAGCCACACATAAATTCTAATCTGTGCTCTAACGACCAGTTGGGAGGAAAACAATGAGAGAATTGGTGGAGCCAAGCTTGTGGATGAATGTCATTGCCAGAATTCTTAAATGTTTTGAATTTACGTGTAGTAATGAACAGCTTATAGTCAAAATCATCGTGTCGGCGAGTCGCATATCGGTCATTGTTACGTTTCTTTCATAATTTCCGAAGTGCCCTGAGTTATTATTTTGTGGCTGTTCCGCACTTCTATGTCCCTCTTCCCGTATTGTAGCGCGAGTGTCCTCTGAAATATGAAATCTTTGTATTACTTGTGCCAACTGATCTTGTACTTCCCGGATTTCTCTTTTGTATTGCGTATTAATTTGATTCTGATTTTGTTTGAATTTCTTAATTTGTTCATACTCTTCTGTGTCAGTGATGGCTACAGGTCTTGTGTCATTCAGATCATCATCTACCTTTGTAGATAAGTTAGTGACCTGATCCGAAAGTTCGGCTACTTTCTCCGATAGTGAACACATTTCCTCAGTGTGTTTTTCTGAACCAAGTTTCAGAGTGTCCATTTGTGTTGAAATCGAATCTACTGTGTCCTTCAAGTTTTCCTGAGTTTTTGTAAGTTGCGTAACCGAATCGGTAGATGCAACTGAGTCAAATTTAGCTTGCAAGGTCTCATGATTTTCATGAACAATAGTTTGCAGTTCTTTTATGGCTGCTTCGTGATTCTGTAATGCATTTTCATGCCGCGAAAAAATAGGTTGAAAATGCTCACAAATTTGTGTTTTTAAGTCATTACAGACTTTTTGACATTTCGATTCGATTTTATGTAACTCAGTAGTTAAATCTTCACGTGTTTGTTCAAGTGTGGTGTCTAACTTTTGAAGATTTTGTTCAATTGTGTCTAACTTTTGAAGCTTTTGCTGTGTTTGTCTCTGATTTTGTTCCATTGTGTCTAACTTTTGAAGCTTTTGCTGTGTTTGTCTCTGATTTTGTTCCATTGTGTCTAACTGTTGCTGTGTTTGTCTCTGGTGTTGTTCCATTGTGTCTAACTTTTCAAGCTTTTGGCCCATTTGTTGCATTAATTGTAATAACAATGCACTGGTGTCTGAAACATGTTCCTCAGTGCTTTTCGGCAGTGAATTTGCACCGGCAACATTCACATTTTGACAAGCGGAAAATGTGTCCTGACTCATTTGAGAAAACGGTGAGAACGCGAATCCTGAATCTACAGTATTTGCAAAATTGTGTCCTGTCATTTCGGATTCCTGAGGCGAGCTGTTGCCGAGCGATCGATCGATAATGCTTCCCTGTTCACTACCTGTTTCACTGTCTACGCCATTGTTTGCAGCCCGCTCCATTTCCCTATGCACTGTTACCAAATTACTACTTTGAACATTAGTTAATTCATTACTCGGTGGCGCTAACACACTGCTTTCGTCTTCACTGTCATTTCTCAGTTTACTTTGGAGCCTAGTATTACGTTTTTCACACGCCATTATTGTCACAATATTTCACACGATAACACAGAAAAACACAATATGAAGAGCAACAATAAGAGAACACATTAACATAGCACTGAAAATAGTATCTCGTTAATTGCAAGCGCAGCAGCGAAATACTTGGTGCACATTAACATGCATGCCACAACAACAATGAAAGACTGCAACTACAAAGGAGATCCTCTCTACAATTACGCGCTAGCAATAAACAAAAGCTACACTAATTACACAAACTACAAGAAAAAATCAGAAGATTCCAGTGAGGTATCCTCGGCTAAGGGTTGACATATGAAACGTCCCCTTTGAAGAATTATACACGACTGTGCTTAAACTGACACACAATAATTTTAGCGCAACGCAATCTGACTATCAAAAATCCCTACAAAAGAATGGCCCAGACAAACATTAAACTATACCTTTCACAAATCACTTACCTCACAACAATCTTCGTTACTCGAACTACTGCAATACGGCGAGCGCCACTACTGCCAGCTAAATAAAAGATTCAAACTACTGAAGGCACTAACTACTGATAGGGATAGTTAGCAAATGAAAGATATTAATAGAGAACAAACAATGTATTTACCTTAATAGTCATAATATATATAGCAGTTCATGACAAATTACAAAACTCCGCCATCTCTCTCCCCACATCCACCACTGCTGGCGGCTCACCTCCAACTGCGCAACGCTACGCGCTGTTCACATCCAGCTGCCGCTGCCCAACACTACAATGGCAGACAACAATGCAAACTAGACACAGACTGCACACAGCACAGCCAGTGATTTTCACACAGAGGTGGCGTTACCAATAAAAAAACCTAAACAGCCTACTTACACAGTAACATCCCTGTAATGGACTGGCCTACACATAGTCCTCGCCTGAATCCTATAGAACACTTTTGCGATGTTTTGGAACGCCGACTTGGTGCCAGGTCTCATCGACCGACATCGATACCTCTCCTCAGTGCAGTACTCCGTGAAGAATGGGCTGCCATTCCCCAAGAAACCTTCCAGCATCTCATTGAACACGTGCGTGCGAGAGTGGAAGCTGTCATCAAGGCTAAGATTGGACCAACACAATACTGAATTCCAGGGCGCCACGAACTTGTAAGTCATTTTCAGCCAGGTGTCCGGATACTTTTGATCATATAGTGTATTTGGCTAAGGCTATTGCATGCCCTTGGTTGTATCTGGCATTATATGTGTATCACTTTCGTCTCTTGCTGCTAATGTTTACACAGAGTCAGTTTTCGCGTTGCGTATTTGTTCAAATTATATCGGAAATCAGCGTTCGTTTGTGATCATTTCGGGCTATGTGCCGAAGCACATAGCGATATCTTGTTGTTATTAACACATTTACGAAAAACGATGGCATTCAAAATATCTCTCTCTCTCTCTCTCTCTCTCTCTCTCTCTCTCTCTCTCTCTCTCTCTCAACTAAGAGTAGAAATAACAGTTTCATTGGAGAATTTTTGTCCTGTTAAATAACTACATTATTGAGCGGTATTTGAGACCAGTTGCAATCGCCCTCTTGGGAATGTCTAGCCTGTCAATAATCTTTTGGAACATTATATTGTCTTTCTACAACAATTTGCGTTTTATCTTTTCATTACGTTATCAGCTTTCCTTCGTTTGATTTACAGCCACTATTTTGCACCAACACTGGGTTTCTCAAGATAACTGGTCCTTTTGCCCGTTTAGCTTCAGTTAGTTCTCCTTCGCCAGATACTCTTCTGTTATCTTACGTAACAGCTACAGCTACCAGGTAAGTCGACCTGATGCAGTTTGCTGATGCACACATTTCGGAGCAGCGACGTCGTCAGCTCAGTCTCTTCAGCATAAATTTCGTCACAGTTTGATAGGATTCGAACGTTCTTGTCCTGGATGCTTTGTTTCATATCGTACAGATGGCGAATACATGGTCTTGCGCGAGATTAGTCTACAGACTGAGGCTCATTATACATCTGTTCATTGATGCAACGTTGCGCATGCGAAAGCACTACCATCGACTTTGAAAATACCGAGTCAGATTGCGTTATCAGGGAATCACGCCTGAAAACTGTCTGCAAAACAGGATAAATATGTTTCAAAATTTTAATTGAATATTTAGCATAATGTTTCAAGAAAATAGTAGACTTTTCATCCTGAAAAGTAAGCATAGTTCATTAGTATATACTGAGTATATATTTTCATATTATTGATATATGCTTGCCAGCTCGAATTAGAAATCGGCTGTTAGAGTAAGTTTCAAACGGTTGTGCTGGAATCTTTGCTATCAATGTCTCGTAGTGATGAAGGGCAAACCTCCGTACGAAGGTTCATACTTAATGTTCGTAATGTTGTTCTACGTAAGTAATCTCAGTTATTCTGCTGTCCATTTGCTTCGAACGATTTGCATTCGCATTTGTTTTTCCAGTTATTGTGACGTTATAATATTGTTGAGGTTTCATGGTCACTTCTTGAGGTCTTGCCTCTTGACTTTCGTCTCTGGATCTTCGGGCGACAGCCATCTAGCGGTTTTGTGTCGTTTCGCCAGTATGGGTGGCTGGCATTGTCAAAGATCGGCCTTCCATTGGTGGTAGCGGACTGTCCTTTTCCCAAAGATAAGAGATTCCTTCGCGTTTATTTTCATGTTTTATATTTCTAATGGGTTCTTATTCGCGCCTTTTCGAGAGTATTTTTATGAGCGATGGATTAAAGACATTTGCCTAGTAGCGCTTAGCATACACTTTAGCTTCGATGACCACTGTTGCTCAGACTATTCCAGTTTGGTACTGGAGTGACGGTATGAGACATTTTCTCGTTGAAAGTACAGACGAACAAGAGGGTGAACGTTATCAAACAGTAAGTTCCTGTACCTCGCTTCGCGGTGAGACGATGACTAATTTATCAGGGCACCCTTCTCCACTGTAAATACCGAACAGCGAGGGAAGAAAGCTACACCTTTATCGCACACCCTGCCTGCGTCTCATTCCATTGTCTTTTGTTTTCAAGCTCCTGATAAGTTTATCCTTTCGAAACCCAATGTCCAACATCATCGGTGGCTCTGCATTTTATTGATTCTTTTTGTCTCCTTTGCACCTACTTCTCTGATACGAGCAGTGCTGCTTTGGTGAAGAAATCATTCTTCGCCAGCGCCAGTCTGCTACAGATGTATCGAGTGCCGTTGATGTTTGATGGAACCTTAGATAACATAACTCTCTCATTCCGTTTCCGCATGTTCATTAGTGTCTATTCTTCTTTATTATACTAATCACCACGTTCGCCCACTTTATATGCTAAATAGATCGTCCTATCCATTCAATTCTTATTTCTATTCGTATTATTTTACATTTCCTTCATTGCTTCCTCGACGTAAAAGTTCAAGAGAACGGTTATACATTGCAACTCTGTTTCCTTCTTATCTTAGGAGCCACTACATTTCCCAATACAAATGGTCATCTTTTGAGTTATCACATATAACGAGATTATTTGGGACAGTCACTGTGACCGGAGGGAACTGATTTCTGAGTTCCGTCATGTGAATATGCATATATAATTTTTTATGATAATGTTGAGAGAGTAAAGCCTTGAGGGCGGGTCGTGAGTTGTGAATTACCTAATCAGAATATGCATGTATAAATTTTTGAGGATAGTGTGGTGGCCGCCAGCTTTGAGGCACCATGTCACGGATTGCGCGGCCCCTCCCGCCGGAGGTTCGAATCCACCCTCGGGCATGGGTGTGTGTGTTGTTCTTAGCATAAGTTAGTTTAAGTAATGTGTAAGTCTAGGGACCGATGACCTCAGCAGTTTGATCCCTTAGTAATTCACACACATTTGATCATTTTGAGGATAGTGTGGCGGAAGTAAGGCCGTGAGGGCGGGTCGTGAGTCGTGTTTGAATGACCCGGTAGGCAAAGCACTCACCCACCAAAGGACGAAGTTTCGAGCCCGTGTCTTGCTCCGACAAGCCGTTTCAGTTTGTCAAGATGTTTCATGAGAAATTACAGTCTCTTCCCGTCTTTGCCTCTGCGTGATCTAACTAGTCAAAATACGCGAGATCCAAGCAGGCAAAATACATTATTCACAAACGCTATTAGTAAGGTACACACATTTATTTTAACTCAGTAACTATCATTTACGTCAACACACAGCAGCATAGTCCAAGTTCAACTGAAATCACTTTCAACACAAGTGAGTCACTGCACTTGTTTTAACTGATACAGGAAATGGACAGCGTTAGATAAAGGTGTTGTTGCAGAGACTACTTTCCTTATTGAGCCTTGGAGAAATCTCTTCCAGTTGTCAGTAGGAGAACAAAGTACGCTTTGGACCAAATACACACAACTTGCATCTGAGAGGACGCTGCCCCCTTCTCCTTCACTCACTCTCCTCTTCCCCTCCCTCATTACTAAGAAACATCCTTTCCCATACCTTCCCTTCCCAAGCCCCGCCTCTTTTCTCGGAAATGGGCCAATCAGAGAGCTTCTAATCTAACATACACATTTATCTCACCCCAATAACAGCTCAATATTTTACTGCAGTCACGGTTCTCAACTTCTTCGTAAGCCATACCCCATTCCTTGAAAGTAGGTGAATCAGATTTTCTAAGCAAACACACCTATTTAACTAGCACAATTAAAGCGCAGTATTTTACTGTCCTATCACATTTCTCAATTCTTTCTTAAGCTACGCCCTTTGTTTGGAAACAGGCCAATCAGAGACCTTATAAGCCAAATGGGTTACACATGGGTGTAGAAGTATGAAACCGAAATTTCCCTTCAGATGGTACTAACCGTCAGTGTAGGGCCTGTGAGACCGCGTCTGCAGCGCCATCTGCTTCCTGTAACGGCTGAATACAGATGTCAACAGACAGTAATCCAAGTTCCATACATCGGTATCTGTTTCAAACCCATAAACATGTCGAGTTTTGTGCCTACGAGCTACGATTTGCGGATAGCATTGATTTTCAGTTATCATTTGAAGAAAATGCTACAGAATCGCGTCGAATGCTTGTCGAAGCTTTCGGCGAACATACTGTCGGGAAAACACAGTGTTCCGAGTGCTTCAAAATATTCAAAAGTGGTGATTTAGACGTGACAAACGACGAGTGCGGGAAATCAACGAAAAAGTTCGACGAGAACGATTTGCAGGCTTTATTGGATGAAGATGATACTAAAACTCAACAGGAACTCGCGGAACAATTGAATATGACGCAGAAAGCCGTTTCTCTTCGCTTGAAAAACTATGGGAAAGGTGCAGAAATAGGGAAAAAGGGTTCCGTGTGAACTGAATGAAAGACAGCAAGCAAATCGAAAGACTACTTGTGAAATGCTACTCGCCAGATACAAAAGAAAGCCGTTTCTCCATCGAATAGTGATAGCTGATGAAAAAATGGATATATTTTGGGAATTCTAAGCGTCATAAATCATGGGTGAATCCAGGCAAACCATCAACATCCACTGAAAGATCAAATCGCTTTGGAAAGAGGACAATGCTCTGTGTTTGGTGAGATCAGAAGGGTGTCATCTATTATGAGCTGCTAAAACGTGGTGAAACCGTTAACACTGATCGCTACCAACAGCAAAAAATGTAATTAAATCGAGCATTACGTGAAAAACGACCTGAATATGGAAAAAGACAAAGTTACATTGCCACATCACACACAGTAGAATGGGTCAGGGAAACGATCGAGGCGTTCAGTTGGGCAATTCTAGGCCATGTGGCTTATCCTCCAGATTTGCCTCCGTCCGATTATCATATATTTGCATCACTGAGACACGCTTTCCTTGAACAACGCTTCAATTCGTATGAAAATGTACGAAAATGGCTCACTTACTAGTTCCCTTCAAAAGAAGAACTGCTTTTTGGCGTGGCATTCCTAGTCTGCCGGAGAGGTGGGAGAAATGTATAAATAGCAATGGAGATTATTTTGAATAAAATATTGTTTATCACTTTCAAACAGCAGACTTGTAATTATTGCAACCAAATTCCAGTTTCATACTTCTACACCTGGTATTTAGTTCTAACAGCAGCTCACTATTTTCTACCATAAGAATGAAACAACCAACGACATTTCTAAATTCCTTCCAAAGCCACACTCCTTTCTTGGAAGTCTGATAACCTTGGAGTTAAGTCCCTTTAATCTACAAACCAACCAACCCTTCTTGGAAATAGGCCAATCAGAGAGCTAAGAGAATTGTGTTACATATATTTAGATCTTCCAATAACAGTTCTGAATTTTACTACCGAATCACATTTCTCAGCTCCTTCTTAAGGCGCGTCCCTTTCTTAGAAACAGTGCAGCCAAAGAGCTTCAGAACCAACAGTGTTACGTATATTTAACTGTGCCAATAACAGCTCAGTATTTCACTGTCATAAAAACGAAACAATTAATCACTCAGCTTCATAAAACAAGAATTTATGGGAAGAGATGTTATCGTTTTCCTGTGATGATGACAGTTGCGTAATTCTCCTCCTTACAGGTCGTAACAGATATATGGTTCGCTTGGCTGTGTGTCACTCAGGTTCAAGCAGCCATGACAGGTGTAGATCACAAGAGAAACGTTGAGACATGTAGGCCAAAACATTATGGAACGTTACATTGTGATAATCACCTACAACATGTGTATTAAATTTTCATAATACATCTGTAACCAGTAAGACACATTTTCAATGTCATAATGCTAAATCCATTAAATCTCACCCCCCCCCCCCCCCCCCCTCGTTGCGTACAAAGCTGTGACTAGCCATGCGCTCTCCAAAATGAGCCCACGGTACAATGTTCATTCTTTGGGGAGTGAGCAGTGCGCAGGTGTAAATGGAGGGGTGGGAGGTCAGGTCAGAGGTCGAATTTGGTCCATTGAATTCATACTAGTAAACTATAGTAGTACTGTTGATGAATCAATGATATGTTATGGCAATGAACCTTAAAAAGTAAACAAGAAGGCAGAAATTTATCTCCAGAGTACGGAAATAAAGTGTCTACAAAGTGTTAGAGCTCGTAAAAGAAGGTGTCACTTGCAGAGAAAGGTTCCTAAAAACAGGGAAATACAAAACAAGAAGAAAACTAAGTCCTATAGGACTGAAGAAAGACGACAGCTACAACAGGCTGTAAGTAGGATAAAACGGGAATTGAAGAAGAAGAAAATGGCAGAGAATAAATCCCCCTCAAAAAATTTGCATCTACACTCGTTGGGAAAACAATTCGAGTAAGTACTACATCAACGCTTATTACAGAAAATACAATAGTTTTGGGCATGGAACGAAGTTTGTGACTTAATTAAGGATTTATTGATAGAGAGGTGGAATCAACGTATTTTCGATAATCATATAGATATGTAGAACTAACTTCAGGCGTGGCTCAAGGGAGTATGTTCGCGAACAATATTAAGAGTAACCTAAGATTTTTATCAGATGCTGCAGTTATCCATAATGAAATACAATCTGAAAAAAAGTACGCAAATGTATAGGAAGACCTTGATAAGATATGAAAGTGGTGCAAACTTTGGCAGCTTGCTGTAAGTGTTCACAAAAGTAAAGCTTTGAACTTCAGAAACGAAAAAAACATAGTCTCCGAAGACGCCGATCCGTGTGCGTCGCAACTGTAATATCAGCTTTTTCGGACATGTCCGAAAGCACAGGTACCATCTTCATATATATAGTTAAGGCTCACCACCCATTTGACCATTTTCTTCTGTGCGGATGCACACACAGTGCCCGAACTCTTACGGGAATCGTCAAAAAGCCACGAGTAATGAGTATAATGGGCGGGGGCACTATGAATATAGTTGGGAATGTGGATCTCACGGGAGGCGTGCCAGAGATAAGTCCATGCAGTCACACCATCCTCTGTGTCCTCGATGGCACAGATAGAGCGTCTGCCACGTAGCAGGAGATCCCGTGTTCGAGTCCCGGTCGGGGCACACATTTTCAACTGTCCCCACTGACTTATATCAACTCCTGTATGCAGCTAGGGGTATTCATTTCATTGTAATTTCATTAAAAATATCTGTTTAAAAATTTATGGGGACAAAAAATAAAATGACGGCGTAGGTTAATTCGGGTTTTTGGAATAAATCTGTAGAAACGAAGTCAGGCCATATTATAAAAGTGGGTGGGAACCGTACCGAATAGGTTTAACAGGGCATACTGGACGCACACAAAGAAGGGCAGCACGAACGTTGACAGCTTTGTCGGGTCCACTGGAGAATATCGCAGAAATGCTGAAAAACCTGAGCTGGCAGACACCAGCTATCCCACAAAAGCCTACATACAACGTTTCAAAACCAGTAATGAGTGAGGAATCTGGCAATATACTACTGACCTCTATGTATCGCTTCCGTTGGGGCCGCAAAGATCACGCTAGAGAGGCATTTATAAGCAGGCATTCTCCCTGCGCTGAACCATAGAGTATATATCTCTGGAGTGAGCATTGTGTTCTGCGCATGTTGTCAACATTAAACCAGGATTGTCACGTGTTTTCGGGACTTCGCTGTGCGTGTGTGCTTTCTGCAGCGTTTGAAGTTTATAGTATCAAGAGTTTTTGTTGTGTTTCACCGTTTTTTGATAGTGAAATAGCGATGGTGTTGTTGCTACGGATGCCAAGAAAAATATGTGAATGGAGGGATAGTAACTTTTCATGGGTACATACCATGTAGCTCTAATTATAGTTATCATATTAGTAAGAGACCCTGTATATGTTTAAAAATTTCGAGGCGCATTATAATTAAGGCTTGATTCTGTAGACCTATTTTTCTACGATTTTATGACTATATAATAGATATTATGGGTCTTACAAAAGCTTACAAACAATCGCTTCGTCTCGTAAATTTGCTAGTGGAACAGGAAAAGGGAATGATTAGTTGTTTCAGCAAATACTATCCTCCATGCATTTATCAGTGACTTGTCGATTATGTATGTAGATTACTCAGTCTACTATTTATTTAATAAACTGGGAGAAAGTACGTGAAATGCGTTAAATAAATACTTCAAAGTGTCACCAGTAAGAAGAATTGTGCTTTAGGTCGCAAAAACGAGAAAATAAATACGCAGAAATAGCAGAAAAAGGACGAATTAGCAGGGATACAATCGCTAATGTGTGGCAAATTCGGTGTTTTTCGAACATTTGCAAAAGTACTAGCGTACTGTCAAGTCGTTTTGAAAGACTATCACTGCAAAAATGTACGCCAGGATGTGTAATACTATAAAGTGTCGTATCATACCGAAAACTACCAAAAATCGAGTGCATCTGAACTGTGACACCTATCGCAAAGAAGCAGGATGTAATATCACTTGCCCTTAAAAGTTACGTAGCTGGTTTATTCCCGGTATCAAATTGATACTGTTAAAATGTCTGCGCAACATATATAAATAATCCACGACACGTACGAAAAGAATCCGTCTGTACTAGGGATGTAGTGACATTCTAAATATACAGGGCGCTATACGGACAAACACACGACGTCCCGAGATCACATGACCAGGCCGGCAATGTATGTTGATAACACAAAATCTGTTCTGCGCATGTGAATGCTCACTCCAGAGATATTTACTCTATGCGCTGAACAAGAGAATTTAACACAAATCCTAATAATGTGCGTACACACGTGGCCAAGGAGTGACAGAGACTGGATTGTCCCACACGCTTGTCGCCAGTGCGCTGGCGGTCGGCTACTTATCCACACCAAACGAAAGGGCTTTGGGCAAGGGATTCGGCCACGTGGAATCGCAGTTGGCTCTCATAACTTTCAGACGTTGCTCGAGTTTTGTTATTGTTATAAAGTAGCGTTTTAATCACAAATTCACCGGCCGATATGGCGAGGGAAGAAGAAGATTTAGCAATTGTCGTATGTGCAGCTTTTATTTTACTACAAGGAGTTGGTCATCAGTAGAAGAAGAAGAAGAAGAAAAAGAAGAAGAAGAAGAAACGACACTTGCGGACAACATCTCTTCTAAAAACTAAGACTCTCTGTGCGGGGACAAAATTAATGTGTGACCTTAAAGCTGAATTGCGATATTGGCTGTTTCATAACTTTTTTCCGAATGAGAGCTACAGATTTGGAATCGTTATTGAACTGTGTAGGCCATAAAATTTTGGAAGATAATATGTCTTTTAGGAGAGCTGTACCTGCAACAGTAACTTAATAGTGACTTCCAGTGTTGATTGTCTTTCACGGCGAAAAGATTTCAATAAAGACACCATTTTCTGTTTCACATCGCGCATATCACTTTCCAATAGCTGAGTTATGTCCCTCCAAGCGTCAAGACTTCGCTGTTCGTAGGGGTCCATAAGCATCCCCGTTCACAATAGAACTATCTGTAATGTTCTCTCCATACTCCAGTCCATACTCTTAATATTTTTAAACACTCTAAATACACACCCTTAGCGAGCCGGAAGTGAAACAGCGGCTGTTGAAATTAAGTTTTACAGGGCAGCCACCAGTCGCACTCAGTATGTTTATTGACTGGTTTCGCTCCTTAACTTAACAGTGAACTACCGTATTTTAAATTGTAAATTCCAGAGTTTCTGATGATACTCTTGTTAAATTAAAGAGCGAAGTCGCTCAATAAAACATATAAAGTGCGACTTATGACTATCCTAAAAAAAGAAAAAAAAGAATACACGTCCGTTCTCGAGACACAACAAATCGCTGCTGAACCAAAGAACACTCGACCCGGAGTCCGCACACCGAAGGGTGTGCCAGCGCCAACCAATCGCCAACGCTTTCATGTTACCACCGGTACACCGAACACCAACCGCTTTGTTGGCTCCGATTTGCCGCCCGTACACACTAAGCAAATCTCGCTCAATGAAGCGGTTGGTTGTCGTTCGTTGCCCTTGGTTCGCCTAGTTGGTACGCGCCTATAGTGGTGCGATGGCACGCACCATCTGCCAAAAATGGTTGGTTCAAATGGCTCTGAGCACTATGGGACTCAACTGCTGTGGTCATAAGTCCCCTAGAACTTAGAACTACTTAAACCTAACTAACCTAAGGACAGCACACAACACCCAGCCATCACGAGGTAGAGAAAATCCCTGACCCCGCCGGGAATCGAACCCGGGAACCCGGGCGTGGGAAGCGAGAACGCTACCGCACGACCACGAGATGCGGGCACCATCTGCCAAGCACTTCTCAGTATGGACGTAGACGTAGACGTAGTCTTTGAAAGGAAGACTTGACTCGTGTGCCTCGCGCTTTGCCGGCTAATTCTTTGTAGCCCTTCAGTTTACCTTCCGACCCTCCTCGATCAAACACTTCTCGTCATCGCCGGAGCGGAAGCGCTGAGCGAGGAGTCTGTAAGCACGGCCGTCCGCTCGGAAGTAAGTGTGTGTGTGTGTGTGTGTGTGTGTGTGTGTGTGTGTGTGTGTCGTGTGTGTGTGTGTGTGTGTGTGTGTGTGTGTGGGCGCGCGTTCTTATCTGGGAAGCAGCTGCAGCTGCAGCCGCTGCGTGCAACCAGTCGCTGCGTGTGCAGTAGCTGGCAGGTGTGCCAGCGCTGAGGCAGGTGCATATCCTGCGACACACACACACACACACACACACACACACACACACACACCAGGGGAGTTCACAAATCAGTGCTGCGGCGTAACCCGCCCTTCTTTGTACACTACTGGCCATTAAAATTGCTACACCACGAAGATGACGCGAAATTTAACCGACAGGAAGAAGATGCTGTGATACGCAAATGATTAGCTTTTCAGACCATTCACAGAAGGTTGGCGCCGGTGGCGACACCTACGACATGCTAACATGAGGAAATTTTGCAACCGATTACTCATACACAACAGCAGTTGACCGGCGTTGCCTGGTAAAACGTTGTTGTGATGCCTCGTGTAAGGAGGAGAAATGCGTACCATCACGTTTCCGACTTTGATAAAGGTCGGATTGTAACCTATCGCGATTGCGGTTTATCGTATCGCAACATTGCTGCTCGCGTTGGTCGAGATCCAATGACTGGTAGCAGAATATACAATCGGTGGGTTCAGGAGTGTAATACGGAACGCCGTGCTAGATCGCAATGGCCTCGTATCAGTAGCAGTATAGATGACAGGCATCTTATCCGCATGGCTGTAACGGATCGTGCAGCCACGTCTCTATCCCAGAGTCAACAGATGGGGACGTTAGCAAGACAACAACCATCTGCACGAACAGTTCGACAACATTTGCAGCAGCACGGGCTATCAGCTCGGAGAGCATGGCTGCAGTTACCCTTGACGCTGCATCATAGACAGCAGCGCCTGCGTTGGTGTACTCAACGACGAACCTGGGTGCACGAATGGCAAAACGTCATTTTTTCGGATGAATCCAGATTCTGTTTACAGCATCATGATGGTCGCATCCGCGTTTGGCGACATCGCAGTGAACGCACATTGGAAGCGTGTATTCTTCATCGCCATACTGGCGTATCATCCGGCGTGATGGTATGGGGTGACATTGGTTACACGTCCCGGTCACCTTTTGATCGCATTGGCGGCACTTTGAACAGTGGACGTTACAATTCAGATGTGTTACGACCCGTAGCTCTACCCTTCATTCGATCCCTGCGAAACCCTATATTTCAGCAGGATAACGCACGACCGCATGTTGCAGGTCCTGTACGGGCCTTTCTGGATACAGAAAATGTTCGATTGCTGCCCTGGCAAGCACATTCTCCAGATCTCTCACCAATTGGAAACGTCTGGTCAATGGTGGCCGAGCAACTGGCAAGTCACAATACGCCAGTCACTGCTCTTGATGAAGTGTGGTATCGTGGTGAAGCTGCATGGGCAGCTGCACCTGTACACGCCATCCAAGTTCTGTTTGACTCAATGCCCAGGCGTTTCAAGGCCGTTATTACGGCCAGAGGTGGTTGTTCTGGGTACTGATTTCTCAGGATCTATACACCGAAATTGCTTGAAAATGTAATCACATGTCAGTTCTAGTGTAATATCTTCGTCCAATGAATACCCGTTTATCATCTGCATTTCTTCTTGGTGTAGCAATTTTAATGGCCAGTAGTGTTACTTCAACACATATGCACACCGTCCTTCCACTTGCAACACTCAAATCTTCGATCTCTCGAGGATCACTGTGGTGATGTATTCCTACAAGTGAATTCTACCATACCAACGTTCGACCGCCACATAGCCTCACACATGAAAGATATCAATAATGTAATTCCTGGTACTGAAAAACAATTAAGACAACTTAAAGCATACAAGGCATCAATGCCTAAGTGGACGTCCATTAATTACTTGACCTTTTTTTAAGAAAAAATTTGGGCCCCAGTTCTCCCGTGGTGAGAGAATCCAACAACATTCTGGTCCTACGAAACACCCTAAGCGGCAGTAGAATCGTTCATCAGTCAGCTTCAAATGCCGGTTCTCTAAATTTTCTTAATAATGTTCCTCGAAAAGAACACCGTTTTCTCTCCAGGGATGACACTGACCGTAAGGACAGCGGAGATACTAGAAATTAGGGCTCATATGGAGGCATATAGACAGTCGTTTTTCCTTCACCCTTCTTGCTAGTGGAACAGGAAAGCACATGACTAGTAGTGGTATAAGGTACCCTTCGCCATGCAGCGTTCGGTGGCTTGCGGAGTATCTGTGTATACTGATCAGCCGAAACATTATGACCACAGCCGACCGCGACGTTGCGGGCGTGAAAAGTATGTAAGCGGAGCAGACACGAATCACCTTAGCGAAGATGTGGGCTCCAAATGGGGAAATCCATTGAGACAAGAGACTTTGACAAAGGGCAGATTATTATTACGCAGAGCCTGTGAACAAGTACCTCGAAAACGGCGTAGCTGGTCGAATGTTCACGCGCTATAGTCGTGAGCATCTATGGAAAGAGGTATAAGGACGGTGAAACTTTCATTAGGCGCTGTGTGGTTGGACGTCTAGAACTCTTCACAGAACGTGGGGTTCGGAGGCTTGTCCGTTCTGGACAAATGGGACAAATGGTGATCTTTGATATCTCTGCCGAGAGATCACAATGCTGATGCACGTACAAGTGGGTTCTCAAATGCTTATCTTAAGAGCTTTGAGCAATTCGATACTATAAACAAAACTGCTCTACCGCAAGCTCTCTGCTTTTCCATATTCTGAGAGATGACAGTACGGAGCAAAAGAAGGAGAAAACTGTCTAGTAAACATGGGCTCTTAAATGCATACCTTAAGAGTTATGAGCACTTGTTCATCTTCCCTGCTGTGAAACAATCAGTTATGAAGCGTAGATTGAAAACAAGTACAATACCCTTGGAACATGTGGGTAGACACATGATAGCAACTATATAAAACTATGTTTGTGAATAAGGCCACTGATTGTGGAATGAGTTAATGAGTTGAAAAGAAGTCCCGGAAAAGCATGAAAAAACGCAACTGTCCTCGCCTAAGTGCATAGTCGGTGCAGACAGCTGGTCGTGAAACCCTGATGCAAGATAAATGACTTCTCACTCGCCTCGTCTCAGTGAAAGCAAATACAGCCCAAGTTTACCTCTGTAATGGTGTGTGAGAGCAGGAGATGGCTGCACTAATGGCTGAGAACTCTAAGTTCAGCGCAGCATCTGAGTTCTGCTCCAAGTCGGAAGCATTTTCGCTGCAGCTCTAAGGTGAAGAGTACCACATCGTGCCATGAGGAGGAGTATTCCCTACGATGTCCCAAGAGCAAATTCTTTATTACCTTCCTCTACAAAACTTAGCTGGAACTGACAGCATCAAAATTTTGCTGACCAGTCGCAACAGAACTTGTGAGTTCTAATCAATGATAATGTGAAAATAATGCTAACAAATTCCCTTCTGTCATGGTTAATCAATGAAGTATATTTCTGTCTTGGAGTGGGGTAGAATGCAGACAATCTCCCACATGATGTCAGTGATTTCTACCCACGGGCAATGAAAAGGTGAGCATGTACACACATGCGAGAATTCTCCCCTGTTATCAAAATAATTGCTAAGAGCCAACCAGGAATCCCCTTACCAAATTGTGAAAAAAAAATTTCAGCTGCTCCTTCAGGCCCAACAACTGGTTCCATGCTAGCAGTGCCATATTTTCTCCTGTCCTCCAAATCATATCTTTGCCAAAGGGATTCCTTTCACTTTATGAACAATGAATCTCTGTAAGGGGCTGGCCACTCTCGCTAGTCACTGCTGCTGTGTTCCCAGCGTTTACCTGCATGATAAATTTTTGGAAATATGCGGTAAGGTCTTACGGGACCAAACTGTTGAGGTCATCGGTCCCTAAGCTTGCACACTACTTATCTAATTTAAACTAACTTACGCTAAGGACGACACACACACCCATGCCAGAGGGAGGACTCGAACCTCCGACGAGGGAAGCCGTGCGTACCGTGACAAGTCGCCCCTTACCGCGCGGCTACCCCGCGCGGCTCCTGCATGAGACTTTTGCTTTCATCAAAAAACATTTTTATGACCCAGGCAGTTCCTCTGGTGGATCTTGCCTTTTGTCAGCCAGCTAAAAGCCCCTGACTGCAATACATTACATGATTCCTTGTCGCCTTGACTATACCAAAAGGAAAAGAGATAGACTTAATTAGGATTGCAAATATTGGCATTTTTTACTATTGCTTCCAGATTTCGCGAAGCATTAGCGATTTGGTTTGACTTACTAGACACATTTGCGTGTTAGGTTATCAAACAGGTTCCGGGACAGTTTTAGTAAAAACTACCACATAACAATATACTGTGAAGCCCAAATTTCCTGGACTTTTTTGCTTCAAATAATTATTCCTGTCACATCCCTGAATACTGACCATTCCTCATGGGACATCCTGTATGCAGGGTGCTCAAAACAGTCTAAAAATCTGATAAGGGTGTTTCTGGGTAGGTTACGCTGAGAAATAATTGCTAAGAAAACAATTTGGTACGTTGCGCCCTTTCCGAGTTAATTCCCACTGAAGTTAGCCAATCAGGCATGTGCAAATTCAAGTGGCCTGGAAGAGACGGCGACGTCAAACTTGTAGTTCATGTGGTTTTCTAAAACCGAACAAGAGAGTGATACAAAAAATGGACATTGAATGGTAGTAAGGATCGAACACAAGACACACAAGCTTGTCGGCTGATGAACGAAGGGATAGTGTAGTGTAAACTAGTGATCTACGGGCACTGGTTATTTAATATTAGCTCCTGTTATGACTTCACAGGCCGGCCGCGGTGGTCTAGCGGTTCTGGCGCTGCAGTCCGGAACCGCGGGACTGCTACGGTCGCAGGTTCGAATCCTGCCTCGGGCATGGGTGTGTGTGATGTCCTTAGGTTAGTTAGGTTTAAGTAGTTCTAAGTTCTAGGGGATTTATGACCTAAGATGTTGAGTCCCATAGTGCTCAGAGCCATTTGAACCATTTATGACTTCACACAAGACGGGATTCCTCCAATTTTCGTTGGCCAATGGGCCTGAAGATGGTGTGATGGAACAATGAAACTGGTTCTGTAAATAAATTAAATGCAAAAGTGAAGGCTGCAAGTGCTTTAATTTTCATCTCATACTGAACAGTCAGAGTCCTTGTAAACATTCACTATAAGGATGAACATACAAAGGCTGAACAGTCTCGTGTGCTATCGTCTACACTACAACAACAACTGACACTAATTCTACATGGCGGTCTGCTATCTATACTACGAGAACAGCTGACAGTAATTGTATCTGGGGGGCTGCTTGCATTTGCGTACACAGTGGCCTGATTGACTAACTTAATGCAAATGAATTCGAAAATGGCACTGTATACGGAATTACTTTCGCAACAGCTTTTTCTGAGCACACCCTCACAAGCTTTTCAGACTGTTTCTGATAACCCTGCGTACATAACAGATCGGATTATGCAGGCACGACTCACGACCGACACCTCTATAGCTCAGTCTATTCGGATCGAATCATAAAAGAACAGACCAAAACACGCTTGTAAACAACTAGTATTTGACAATTAATAAACAACACAGCCAATCAGTTGTCGATTTTCATTTACTTTTAGACTTGAACCAGGTTTCGATAACGCTAAATATAAGTTCTTCAGAATAACAGGGAGTTACCTGTTCTTTTTTAAACAGCAACAAGTGACCTCTTACTCCAATTATGAATATAAACTGATTACAATTTATAAATGGAAAGTAAAAACTATTTCTTACTTGGATTATATTATGTAAAACATATTACATCCGTCACAAGCTAAGATGCTCAAGTCACATAGAAACAATATGATTCAAACGCATTAAAATTGTAAGATTATAAGAAGGTATGGCTGTTGAAAAGGCAAACGTCTAACTACGCGTGTAGCAACTAGCTGCAGCGCTTACATAGATCAGTACAGATCACTTGTTGCGGGTTGCTGCTGTAATATATACTTAATTATATAATATTTACCTTTCCTGTGACGACATACCGTTGTAACATACAAAATAGTAAAGTAATTTGTACGAAAATGAAATAGTATAATATCAATGGAGTGAAACCAGTAAAATAAAATGGTAAAACGTACTACATAACATTAAATTGGACAATCTCCCACTTTTTTCACAGTACAAGACAACGAGGGAAAAACTTTATTAACATTAAGGCATAAGTAGCCTGTTTCCCTATTGAAAAATACTGAAAAATAAAAAACGACGTTATAGGAGTTTAACAAGAAATATAAGCATAATAATAAATGAATCATTAATTAAATATTTTATTGTCCAAGCATTAGCATCGACAATATTATTCTCAAATCGGCTGAGTAAAATAAAGCATCCGGTGTAATCAACAGTGCCCTCTTGTGATGAACTAGCTTTAAAAAGTAGCAGTGCCATCTCCTGGAAACAAAGGAAAGTATTACGAGATGTACGTGAAGAAAACAACACTTCCGAAGAGAAAGTAACGTCGATAATCAAGGTACCGCGGCAGGGTATAATACGGTCGCAAGCAATGGCTTGAAGCCGTTAAAGAAGTCCTGATTCCTCGATTTCATCTGTTAGTTTAAGATTACGCCATCTTTCCTTCTCGCGTGTCAAAAAACGTCTAATTCCTCCAATATATTCAACCTCCATTCTTTATTCACAATTTCGATGTCTTCTACTCTTTTCGGATCGCGACCTGTAACGTTATTGAGCGTTCTGTGATCGTAAAATTATGAGTACTGGAAACATTTTTACCTAACAGATATTCTTTAAATCTGACACTGAATAGTAACACCTATATCTCCGGAAAAATATAGAAAGCGATAAATTTATTAAAAACTATGGCTTCTAATGACAGGTACGACACATTTATAGAAAAAAATTTCTTTAGAAAAAAAAACTAGAAATAGAGTTACTACCTTAAGGCGACTGTAGAAACGGCAACCATGGAAGGGAAAGGAAATTTCAATACCTTTCATACGCAATATCTCATACAGGATTACACGATTACTGCTTAATAAATATGGTTACAAAGTAGTGTTCACTACTGACAAGTGCCTACCGAAATACTTTAAAACCAAAAACGATCCCTTATGCAGTTCAGGTGTCTACAAAATTGCATGCGACCCTTACACATACCATATACAGGAAAATTAAAGAGACCTTTTCGGGAAAACAGAAGCATCTGTATGAATATCAACAGCTCAGATGGAAAAACAGTCCTAAGCAAAGAATGTTACAGCATTTGTAGTCTTAGAGAAAACTTTCGACAATGTCGACTGGAATACTCTCTTTTAAATTCTCAAGATAGCAGGGGTAAAATACAGGAAGTGAAAGGCTATTTATAACTTATACAGAATCCTTCAGTAACAGAAGAAATATTGAATTTAATTGATGAAAGGAGAAAATATAAAAATGCAGTAAATGAAGCAGGCAAAAAGGAATACAAACGTCTCAAAAATGAGATCGACAGGAAGTGCAAACTGGCTAAGCAGGGATGGCTAGAGGACAAATGTAAGGATGTAGAGGCTTATCTCACTAGGGGTAAGATAGATACTGCCTACAGGAAAATTAAAGAGACCTTTGGAGATAAGAGAACCACATGTATGAACATCAAGAGCTCAGATGGAAACCCAGTTCTAAGCAAAGAAGGGAAAGCAGAAAGGTGGAAGGAGTATATAGAGGGTCTATACAAGGGCGATGCACTTGAGGACAATATTATGGAAATGGGAGAGGATGTAGATGAAGATGAAATGGGAGATACGATACTGCGTGAAGAGTTTGACAGAGCACTGAAGGACCTGAGTCGAAACAAGGCCCCCGGAGTAGACAAAATTCCATTGGAACTACTGACGGCCTTGGGAGAGCCAGTCCTGACAAAACTCTACCATCTGGTGAGCAAGATGTACGAACCAGGCGAAATACCATCAGACTTCAAGAAGAATATAATAATTCCAATCCCAAAGAAAGCAGGTGTTGACAGATGTGAAAATTACCGAACCATCAGTTTAATAAGCCACAGCTGCAAAGTACTAACACGAATTCTTTACAGACGAATGGAAAAACTAGTAGAAGCCGACCTCGGGGAAGATCAGTTTGGATTCCGTAGAAATACTGGAACACGTGAGGCAATACTGACCTTACGACTTATCTTAGAAGAAAGATTAAGGAAAGGCAAACCTACGTTTCTAGCATTTGTAGACTTAGAGAAAGCTTTTGACAATGTTGACTGGAATACTCTCTTTCAAATTCTAAAGGTGGCAGGGGTAAAATACAGGGAGCGAAAGGCTATTTACAACTTGTACAGAAACCAGATGGCAGTTATAAGAGTCGAGGGACATGAAAGGGAAGCAGTGGTTGGGAAGGGAGTGAGACAGGGTTGTAGCCTCTCCCCGATGTTATTCAATCTCTATATTGAGCAAGCAGTAAAGGAAACAAAAGAAAAATTTGGAGTAGGTATTAAAATCCATGGAGAAGAAATAAAAACTTTGAGGTTCGCCGATGACATTGTAATTCTGTCAGGGACAGCAAAGGACTTGGAAGAGCAGTTGAATGGAATGGACAGTGTCTTGAAAGGAGGATATAAGATGAACATCAACAAAAGCAAAACGAGGATAATGAAATGTAGTCGAATTAAGTCGGGTGATGCTGAGGGAATTAGATTAGGAAATGAGACACTTAAAGTAGTAAAGGAGTTTTGCTATTTGGGGAGCAAAATAATTGATAATGGTCGAAGTAGAGAGGATATAAAATGTAGACTAGCAATGACAAGGAAAGCGTTTCTGAAGAAGAGAAATTTGTTTACATCGAGTATAGATTTAAGTGTCAGGAAGTCGTTTCTGAAAGTATTTGTATGGAGTGTAGCCATGTATGGAAGTGGAACATGGACGATAAATAGTTTGGACAAGAAGAGAATAGAAGCTTTTGAAATGTGGTGCTACAGAAGAATGCTAAAGATTAGATGGGTAGATCACATAACTAATGAGGAAGTATTGAATACGATTGGGGAGAAGAGAAGTTTGTGGCACAACTTGACCAGAAGACGGGATCGGTTGGTAGGACATGTTCTGAGACATGGAGGGATCACCAATTTAGTATTGGAGGGCAGCGTAGAGGGTAAAAATCGTAGAGGGAGGCCAAGAGATGAACACACTAAGCAGATTCAGAAGGATGTAGGTACTGGGAGATGAAGAAGCTTGCGCAGGATAGAGTAGCATGGAGAGCTGCATCAAACCAGTCTCAGAACTGAAGACCACAACAACAACAGCAGTTGTAAGAGGCGTGGGGCATGAAAGGTAAGTAGCGGCTGAGAAGGGAGTGAGGCAGGGTTGTAGCCTATCTCAGATGTTATTCGATCTATACATTGAACAAGCAGTAAAGGAATTAAAGTTAAGGAAAGGAAACAAAAACTTTGAAGTTTGCCGATGACACTGAAATTCTGTCACAGACAGCAAAGGATATCGAGGAGCAGTTGAACGGAATGGGCATCGTATTGAAATGGGGATATAAGATGAACATCAACAAAAGCAAACCGAAGATAATGGAATATAGTCGAATTAAATCAGGTGATGCTGAGGGAATTAGATCAGGAAACTAGACGCTTAATGTAGTAGAAGAGTTTTGCGATTTGAGAAGCAAAATAACTGATGATGACCGAAGCAGAGAGAGTATAAAATGTAGACTGACATTTACAAGAAGAGAAATTTGTTAGCATCGAATATAGATTTAAGTGTTAAGAAATTTTTTCTGAAAGTATTTGTTTGGAGCGTGGCCCTGTATGGAAGCGAAACATGGACAATAAACAGTTTAGACAAAAAGAGAATAGAGGCTTTCAAAATGTGGTACTAAGGAAGAATGTTGAAGATTAGACAGGTAGATCATGTAACTAACACTGAAGTACTGAACAGAGTTGTGGCAACAAGAAATTTGTGGAGTAACTTGAACATAAGAAGGGATCAGTTGATAGGTCACATTCTGAGACATCAAGGGATCACCAATTTAGTATTGGTGGGAAGTCTGGGGGGGGAGGGGGGTAAAAACCGAAGTAGCAGTAATTGTTAGGAGATGAAGAGGCTCCCACAGGGTAGAGTAGCATGGAGAACTGCATCAAAGCAGTCTTCGGGCTGAAGGCCAACAACGAAAGTACTTTTTATCTCATTTTACTCCATTGCTGTTCTACTATTTCTGTTTGATAGCAACTTAGTTTACTAGGTTGTGTGTTATGACGGTACGCCGCTGCAGGGAAAATTAAATATAACATATATTACGCCATCAGAGCACAATATGTGGTGCGCTCTATGCTAAATTATTTAAGCGCTGCAGTTAGTTGCTTCGTTTGACGCTTGTGTTCAATTAATCGTATTGTCTGCATGTGACTTGAGCGCCTCAGTTCGTGATGGATGTAACACGTTTCAGGTAATGTAATCCATGTAAACAGCAGTTTTTATTTTCCATTTAGGAACTGTAATCACTTTATACGGTATTCATAATTAGGAGTAAGATATCACTTGTTGGTTAAAAAAAATTAGGTAACTCATTGTTCTTCTGAAGAGATACCCTTAGCGGTATCGATACCTGTGTCAAGCCCAAAAAAAATAAAAAAATTGGCAACTGATTGGTGCGTTCTTTATTAACTGGAAACTTACAGTTACTGCTAACAGCCATGTTCAAGATTGTGTATTCGACAATATACACAAGACAAGTTTTCCTGGTCATCTCCAAAAATTGCCACAACTCACGACGGAAGAGCAGTAATCTGCATCCATTGTCCAAGACAGGGAAATACCAAAAATGCGTACAAACGTCCGGAGAATCTAAAACCACACTAGTCTATGACAGTGACTTGTTCTGCGCATCGACTTTAACAGGTCACATTCTTCAGATGGCCACAACCCTGACTGTCTTTCTGAGTGTACTTGTTACAGCGGGGATTTTGTCTTTCTAGAATAATGGCAGAGGCACTGTCAATGGATCATAATGTTCAAGTGAGCAAAAAATTTTAATCGGTAATAACTGAAATTAAAGTTCTGACTTGCTGTCAAGAATAAAAGTTTACAATGAGTGTGGTATATTACAGCTGCCTCCAATTAATCTGGCATTAAACTAACTGTAAAGACGTTTGTTCGACCAATATAGCCTAATAGCAGCAATTAACTTTCTGTAAGAAGATATTCCTAGTGAAGTATTCACGAATGGGGCTAATGATATGTAAATGCTTTTAAATTTTGTTGGAGGGTACGCAAGTATACTAATCTGCACTTTCGATTGCTGTCAGTTAAAATATGGAAGAAACATATTAAACAACACAGTTTTAGTGGTGGTTTAAATTAACCAAAATAGGAAGCCGATTATTATGTTGTTATTCGTTTGCATGTATTGTGGACAGGCACAACTATAAACAAACAATTACATTCACAATCATTAAAAAGTTAGAAAAACAGAAAGACTGGATGTTGAGACTCAATTGAATTTGGAGGCACAACTATGCACAAACAATTACATTCAAAAACATTAAAAATGTGGAAATTATGATCTCAGGATGCTAGACTAGGAAGGATGTTCTTTGCAAATATATCAGGAGTAAAGCTGGTGCTTCACGTCTATGGTAGACAAATTCGTCTTACCACTGACGTGGTGTGAATAGCGGCGCAGACAACGCTCTATGGTTCCATTTGGCCGCATCGGTGGCAATCACAAATTGCACGCAATCTGAGACAGCTGCAGAATATCTCTGTAACAGAATAGGCTGTCTTCAATGTGTTCGTTGGTTGGCTGATTTGGGTTAGGGGACCAAAAAGCGAGGTCATCGGGCCGGCTGGAGTGGCCGAGCGGTTCTAGGCGCTACAGTCTGGAACTGCGCGGCCGCTACGATCGCAGGTTCGAATCCTGCCTCGGGCATGGATGTGTGTGATATCCTTAGGTTAGTTAGGTTTAAGTAGTTCTAAGTTCTAGGGGACTGATGACCTCAGAGGTTAAGTCCCATAGTGCTCAGAGCCATTTTGAGGTCATCGGTCCCATCGGATTACGAAAATGCGGGGAAGGAAGCCAGCCGTGTCCATTCAAAGGAACCATCCCGGCATTTGCCCGAAGCGATCTAGAAAAACCACGGCAAATCTAAAACAGGATGGCCGGACGCAGGTTTGAACCGTCGTTCTCCCGAATGTGAGTCCCTTGTGCTAACCACAGCGCCACCTCGCTCGGTTTCAATGTGTTTAACCCAAATAAAACCGCAGCTGCGCTCCTCCAAGTTGTCTGAACAGTACTTCGGTGCCGTTTCTTTGAAATTGGTTGGAAACTGACTTTTTTCCCCTCCTATCGTTGCTGCTCTTTAGGGCACACACATTGTCTTCGCCCTCTTAGCGTGACTCATTGCTGCTCTTTGTTCTTTCGGTTGTTCTACCTGCTTCAGCTGCGGCAAACCAAAGTCTCTGTTGTTTATGTTAGCTTAATTTGCCACCAGGTCACGTACTCTTGCAAGTTACGGATTCCACTCACAGCTTACCCGTTAGCTAGCTGATCTGAATTCGTAACAGTCTCCAGCGTCCATCGAATGGCACTGTTAACTTTTGTACTGGCGGTTTTAGTGACGGCTGTAAATGTCCTCAGCTGGCTGCTTAAATCCCAAGCTTAGCTCGCGTCTTGTTGGGATATTCCTGTCTCGTCTGCTCGCCGAAACTCCGTCTGCTGGCTAGTTTCGACTAATGCTTGTAGTCTGAGTGCAGCAAGATTTGGAGCTAAGTTAAGGTGCAGGCGTATAATGGGCATGGGTGAGATTGTTAGTGTGGTGTTGCATGAGTATACGTAGAAGCGAGCAAAAATTCACTCTCGTAGATTGTAATAGCGCCGGTCAGCAAAATCTATTGTACATTACAACAGTAATTACTTCGTTTATTGCTGTACTTAAAGCATCGACTCGTTGACCTCTGTTGATCTAATTCCTTGCCCAAAGTATCCAGATTGCTGTTTAAAAATAACAACAATCGGCCTACTCCTTAATTGTAATACAGCTGGCGAATAAATGAACAAAACAACTTTGCATGATTCTGACTATACTGAGGATTCTTGGTGTAACCTGCCGTCTTTTTGAAATTACACCAAAGATATTTCGAATCTTTGAAAGAGTATGATGTATTTCAAATACGAGTTAATTTCTTTAGATTATTTGTTTCATAGTACACCCCACGAAACAAATATCGTGTTTGAAGGAGTAATGCTGGAAAAAGGAAATCTAATCCGTGTAGAATACGAGGTTGCGTAGTGTAGTCAAAATAGTGTGTTTACTCGTATCATAAGATAATTCTAAGTTGGCTGTTTTACTGCTGGTTATTTGTTGCCCAAACCGGACCGCGCAACAGAAAGATATAAGAGTAAATACACATTTATCTCTATAATCTGGCTGATTAACCAATTAAATATGCGTTTGTATGCCAATAATTCTTTGTACCCATTTCAGTGAGTCAGACAACAGTTCAAAAATCACCATGAAAAATCTGAAAAGACAGAATTTCGACTTATACTTTTTTAAACATTTCATTAAGTTACAACCACTTCAGTCATGTAAATGTCGTGTGGCTAGGGCCTCCCGTTGGGTAGACGGTTCACCAGGTACAAGTCTTTCGATTTAACACCACTTCGGCGACTTGCTCGTCAATGGGATGAAATGATGATGATTAGGTCAACACAACACCCAGTCCCTGAGCGGAGAAAATCTCCGACCCAGCCGGGAATCGAACCAGGGCGCTTACGATTGACATTCTGTCGCGCTGACCACTCAG
The DNA here is from genome assembly GCF_021461395.2 of Schistocerca americana. Taxonomy (NCBI): domain Eukaryota; kingdom Metazoa; phylum Arthropoda; class Insecta; order Orthoptera; family Acrididae; genus Schistocerca; species Schistocerca americana. Next base: position 742,047,579 of record NC_060122.1, on the reverse strand, counting down.
CTACCGGGGGCGGACAGTTCAGTCATAACATCACCGAGATGAAAGAAACAAGTACATTTTTGAACTAAAATACGTGGTTCTTCTTTGACAAGCCCACATATTTTTTTAGCGTTTACTGACATTTAATGTAACTGTACTGACGTTTACTGTAACATTTGGCCGCTTATTATTAATTATTTTCGATACTGTTATCAACAGTTCTTTGTGGTAACGTTTTCTCAAGATCTTAAACATCATACAGCACAAACTTAGCAAAATTACACCTTAATGTTTTGTTATTATACAGTGAATTTATTGCCTAGCCAACATATTAACCTGATGCTGATATACCAATCTAGCTAGTAAACAGTGCATTTGAAGCGGTGGGAGCTGGTAGCGTAAGTGGTAAGGTGGTGGACCAGCAAAAACATTAAATTTTAGCAATAATTTATTAGGATTAAGAGTCACCAGATAAACAAATTGTAAACATTTAATATGCCTTACGGTTCTGGCGAAAGCGCCTTGCAAGACTGAGTAAATAAATGTTACAATCCTCCGTGAAGAAAGTAATTTAGAAAGACGTTGGTTACTGTTTCTTTAGTGCCAAGGACATATACAAGCTTAATGACAACTTGAACGCCTCACGGCAATATTAAAGAAATCATAGAATTCCCAAATTAAAAAAAGGGATCAAGGCCTTCTGGCAAATGAAGAAATAATAATTAAAGAAAAACATTTTGAGCCAATGGACAATTACAATACTACAGTAAGTGGAGAAACTTAAAATTATACTTGTCATACACAGTGTGGTACTAACATTCGATACCACACTTGTTAGGTGTTGCAGTTATCGACCGCGGTCGGTAATAGATAACGCTGGACACGCGAGTCGCGACCAGCGCCGCTAGCGCCGCTCCGCGGCTTGTATCAAGTTTCTAGCGAGCACACGTCCACTGTTGGTCGGGACGTCAACTAGTAAAGTAGCATAGCCTTCAGCTGATAGGAAGCAACCTCTAACAATGCGCTTGGTCAAGTATGGCATAAGTAATGCCTCTATAGATATCTGTTTGTAATTATATGTATGCAGCCAAGAAGAATCCTGTACAACCAGTTAAGTACAATATATATTATTTGTTACCAATGACTTCTAATTATTTTGGTCGTTGCAGATCCAGACCATGCAGCCAGCACCTTATCGACGTTACCGACAAACCTGCTGTGGTTTATATGTTTCTATTTAACATTGGCCACCAGTCAACATTGACGACGATCTGTTGTCATCATCATAACACACAGAATGCCAGAATGCAATATAGCCAAGGCCCACAGAGGATAAGAAAAATAATTTTAAGTCAGGATTCTCCAGCAAAGGCCAGTTACAAGTTAGGAGACTGAAAACCGTCTGACGACTGTGCTAGAAAAGATTTATTTTAGTTTATTTAAACCAATTGGAATATCTATCGATGGCCATGTACAATTAGGCTTAGAACAAAAGCCTTAGAGCAATAATAAGCAACATTGTGTAGCAAATAATTGCCGCTAACGGGATCTTACAACCTAGATCTTTAAATACAACGAATTCCGGGACCAAATTGATAATTCAGATAAAGCCCCTTGCGGAAACAAGCAAATAATTTTTTTTAACTAAACAGAAAGTCTTGATAATCAGTTTAAAAATAATTAAAGGTTAACACTTTCGAATTACCAGAAATAGTAAACAGAAAATCCTTACATTGTGTCTGGTTCACTGGGACAGCAGATGCACGCAGAACAATAGATAACAACAGAAAATGGTGCAGTATCAGAAAGGGTCCAGCTCACCCAAGATGTGGCTCAGATGTTCAGAAATTACAAAAGCGGCTCCCAGATTTAACTAGCTGGCCAGCTGCTGTAATAAAAGGAGACAGATACCGATGTTGGCCTCTACATTCAGAAATAAAGTGGTCTGCCAAAGCGGCTCTTTGTTTTGCATTACTTGTCGACTGAAGCGCCTGATAGTAGGCACGTACGACTATACAGTGAGCCCCCTTCCAGGCTTCTTCACCATGTATGTACAATAACAATAATGGTAATAATAACAGCAATAATAATTCTATGCTCCCCTGCAACATACGGAATCGTATTAATAATGTTTCTTTAATACAGCCACATATGAGCAAACCAACTGATAGCATAGGCAGGGACATAAAATGCAAACGAGAGAGGATGTTTTAAAGCAGATCTCTTAAGAGCACGGCTTACTAAAAGAATGGGAACAGAAGCGGCAAATCTTGCCTGAGCACTAACAAGCCACACGCCTTCAATGAGTATGGAGACTACTCACCTGGAGCAGTTGACAAGAAAATTCGGCTCAACATGAGCACAAAGAGCCTAATACTGTTAGTTGATGAGTGCACTCTTGCCCGGTTGCATGCAAGGCACACAACTGCAACGTGCGAAGTAACAAGGATGACAAGGATTCACGACACCTGCTTAACAAGACCAAATCGCTGTTCGATGACCGAAGCAGATGCTCATCATAAAGATTCCAGCCGTTTTCAGCCAAGAAAAAATTCCAGTCCGGTTTCCCATCCATCAAATGGTTGCGTTGCTAATGGCTCAGATTAGTTAGGGAACTAAGCACCAACAGACCTAAGGCCCGACTGCCACTTTTGTCCCAATGATCAGTCCACTGGGAAGGTAAACATGTCTGCAGCAACAGCGAATCTCAAACAGCAGACTGTGTCTATCGTAAGACAACTGTCCCAACGTATGTCCATACGCCCACATATCGCCGCTCGCTGTCACATTGCTGCCTTGTTATGGAAGTGTATCCAGCGGTTGCCCAGCAACCGGGCAAAGGCGTTCCTGCATAGCAGCTGCTTTTGATATCGCATGCACGTGGCTCAGAACTTATATGGGCACCAGGGCAATAGGCGGAGGTTAAGGTACACAAGCTCATGAATGATAGTTAAGCAACCGAGGAAACTCCACCAGATTTTCTTTTGAAGGAAACAGGAGGAGACACTTTTAGATGTGAGTGATACAGCACAGCCAATCTAGTACTGGATATAATAAAAATACTGACGTGAGTATCCTACCAGACAGCAGAAGGGAAAATTGTAAGTAGATTAGGAAAGGACTACGGTAGTTATAGGAGCAATTTTAACTCTGCAGCTGATAGCAGAGAGGGGGTTTAAGAAAAACATTGAAACAGACACTGCATTCTTAGATTTGGAGAATGAGTTTGATAATGGGGAATGGAACCACGTCATCACCAAATCCCGGGAGACGGGCTCTGTTCACGATAGGGCGTATAGTGGGCGACCAAGGACTGTCACCAATGAGGAAACTGCAACTACGGTTGTTGCGTCACTTGAGAAAAGTCCTAAACGAAGTACCTGTCGTGTGGCCCTAGCATGTGGAATAAGCCAAACCTCCGTTGTCCAGATTTTGCACACCAATATGTGGGATCCTTACGAGCTGCAGATGCAACATTGACTTAACAAGGATGGCCCTGATCGCCGGTTGGAGTTCTACCTGTGGGCTACTGAACAACACGAACTGGATCCTTCGTTTGCCAAGGGCATACTGGTCAGCGACGAGGCGTATTTCACTTTGAACGGGGAGATTAATCGACATAATTTTCGATACTGGAGTGACGCAAATCCAAACTGGGTTGCCCCAATTCGAGAACATAGTCCAGCGAAGGTGATGGTGTGGTGTGGCCTATGGGACACCCGCATCATTGGGCCATTTTTCATTTACAACACCTCAACTGCACCACAGTATCTGATGCTGCTGCAGGACCTTGTGTTCCACACTGAACGCTGACGGCATTTTCCCATCTTATTTTCAGCACGATGGAGCCCCTCCACACTATGGCGTTAGTATCTGTGAATGGCTGGAGGAACAACTGCCAGGGAAGTGGAGTGGTCACCGTGGTCCCGTGAAGTGGCCTCCCACATCCCCTGACTTAACGCCACTTGCTTTTTATCTATGGGGAGCATCCGTGATTTGAGACACCTGGAGGAACGCATACAACACGCCTGTGACCAAATTGCAGGAGACACTCTCCTCCGTGTGCAGTCAGAGTGGTTGCAGCGACTACAGTTGTGGATTGCGTGGGATGGACAACACGTAGAACCTGTGTTGTAGCAGTCGGTATGAAGGTAATTTCCCAACTTTGAACATTAATAACCTCTAAACTGTACAAGATAGACAAAAACAAATGACACCACTAAATTCCAGAGCTCAAGCGAGTGTTATTTGATGTGTCATACACTCCCCTTCCCATTAAAAATAAATGAATCCAAAATGGCGGATTTCAAGATGGCGGCCATGAATGACATTCACTCCAAAAGTTACAGCCCCACATCAAACCTATGTTCCCATCATCACATTTCAATTTTCCCTTTAATCTTCCAACTTATGAAGGTGGCCAAGGACTTCTGACTCGCCCTGTATTAAGTCTTACCCGGGCTCGCCATAGCTGCAATGTGATCCCTTGCACAATTCAAACTAACCAAGCCAGACACAGTCGTCTGCACTACAAAGATGAGCACTGAACACAACCAGCACAATCTCCTTTAACCACAGGAGCCAAACGTATACTGCAACTAATAACGACTCGTATTCTGGCAGCGTCACATTCTCTGGAAGGACGGAAGCAAGCATCACTCTCCACTGGTCCAGACCAAAAGTAACTCTCTGTGTTGCAACAAGTCACCACCAGCCCAGACCGCAGAGCCCATCAGGCTGCTGTGCTGTTTTGGTACACGCACTTTCTGCCTCGCCTCACCCAGCTGGTTACCTTCCTAGGACGTCGCTATCTGCGTTGCCTTCTTGCTGGCTTTCTTGGTGCTGCCCCTGTCTCCGCAGTAGCGCCCCCAGATGGTGACAGCGGCCACCCCCTCCTCCATCTAGCCAAGGCCGCTATCACCGGCCAACTCACTGTGCCAGCCACGCAGGGAAGTAACAGTCCGGCCGGCACGCCGTGCATGGCCCAGCACATTACGTGAAGTCTTATCCGACACCGTCCTCACCGTCCACAGTTCCATGTACATGCCGCTTCCTTCACTCAGTCGCAACTCTCCCTCTGCTGCCACACGCGGGCACACCTGGCCTTGGCATGATGCTGCGTTCAGCAGGAGCACATGACTGGCGGGTATTCAAATGGTTCAAATGGCTCTGAGCACTATGGGACTTAATTTCTGAGGTCATCAGGCCCCTAGATCGTAGAACTACTTAAACCTAACTAACCTAAGGACATCACACACATCCAAGCCCGAGGCAGGATTCGAACCTGCGACCGTAGCGGACGCGCAGTTCCAGACTGTAGGCGGGTATTCAACTCAGCTGTGAAAAGTGCTAATTCATGGCACAATTCAAATAAGAAATTGAAAGGATATGTTTTGTGACATGAGTCGTTCCAGGGAACAGAAGTTGTGGGCATGATGGAAAGGAGCAGTGACAAAGGCAGGCTCAGATATACCGGGTGATCAAAAAGTCAGTATAAATTTGAAAACTTAATAAACCATGGAAAAATGTAGTTAGAGAGGTAAAAGTTGACACACATGCTTGGAATGGCATGTGGTTATATTAGAACAAAAAAAAGTTCACAAAATGCACGACAGATGGGGCTGGACAGCAAAACGTCAGTGACTGAAATGACAATCGTGTATAAAAGAAGCTGTAATGAGAGAGAGAATTAGATGCGCCAGCAGTCGCAGCATGTTGACGTTACCTGAAAAGGCGCTTTTAGTGAAGCTGTATTATAAGAATGGGGAATGTGCTTGTTCAGCGTTACGATCCTATTGCCATAGGAAGGGGATTCGAACGGGTAAAGGTCCGTTGATAAATGCAGGTGTAGCGAGAATGATTTCGAAGTTTGAAGCCAAGGGTTGTTTCAACGATAGACCCCGTAGTGGCCGACCGAGCACAAGGCGTAATGCTGTTGAGACAGTTAAGAAAGAAATGGAGACTGTAGCTGGTTCGTCTATGCACAGGGAAGTCAGCGCTCGTACAGTCGCACGTCGCACCGGCATTCATTAAACTATTGTTTGGTTGGCACTTAGGCGTAACCTCCGATGCTATCCGTACAAAATCCATCGGCATCATGAACTGTTACCTGGCGATTTAGTGAAGCGTAGGGCATTTGCGGTGTGGACGTTTCAAAAGATGGCGGAAGATGACGATTGGTTGAGTAACGTGTTGTGGACCGACGAAGCTCATTTCACGCTCCGAGGGTCTGTCAACGCCCACAACTGCAGAATTTGGGCTACCGAAAATCCTAGAACTGTCGTGGAAACTCCATTGCACGACGAGAAAGTCACGTTATGGGTTGGATTTACCACATCTACCGTTATCGGGCATTTTTTCTTCGAGGAAATGCGTGATTCTGGTTTTGTAACTGCTACCGTGACGGGTGAGAGGTACGCCGATATTTTACAGAATCGCATCATCCACAACCTGGCTGATAAACACCTGCTGGAACGTACGATGTTTATGCAGGATGGCGCTCCACCCCATGTTGCTAGACGCGTGAAAGACCTCTTGCGCGCGTCGTTTGGTGATGATCGTGTGCTCAGCCGCCACTTTCGTCATGCTTGGACTCCCAGGTCCCCAGACCTCAGTCCGTTCGATTATTGGCTTTGGGGTTACCTGAAGTCGCAAGTGTATCGTGATCGACCGACATCTCTATGGATGCTGAAAGACAACATCCGATGCCAATGCTTCACCGTAACTCCGGACATGCTGTACAGTGCTGTTCACAACATTATTCACTACAGCTATTGTTGAGGAATGATGGTGGACATATTGAGCATTTCCTGTAAAGAACATCATCTTTGCATTTTCTTACTTTGTTATGCTAATTATTGCTATTCTGATCAGATGAAGAGCCAACTGTCGGACATTTTTTGAACTTTTGTATTTTTTTGGTTCTAATAAAACCCCATGTCATTCCAAGCATGTGTGTCAATTTGTACCTCTCTATCTACATTATTCCGTGATTTATTCAGTTTTCAAATTTGTACTGACTTTTTGATCACCCGGTATGTTTTCGCAGACTATCAGTAATGAAGCATGCAGTAGCTACGATTAAGTGAAGTGGATAAATGCATTGTTCCTTCGGAAGCCTGTATGTATGTATGATTGTGTGTGTGTGTGTGTGTGTGTGTGTGTGTGTGTGTGTGTGTGTGTGTGTGTGTGTGAGTGTGTTTTCTGAGTGTGTTTTCCACATATGCTCCAAAAACCACTGGACCAATTTCAACCAAACTTGGTGCACATAATTTCAAACTCTTCCGCTACTTTTTCTCGCTGTCACCTCTCACAAAATGATAAAACGAATAAAAATTTGACACTTCTTACATTTTCGCTGTTCATGCAATAAGACTATAGCATGAAGCTTTATTACTAATTGTACTCGCAAAACATTTCACAGACAGCGTCCACATATACCACAGAATGTAAGCGCAAAATTATATCACTGCATGACACATAGTTCAGGAGATTCGATGTCATAAAGAGTAAGATTCGTGAGAAACTACAGCATCATCCAAGGCGTTTTAAATTACTTCATTTCTACTAATTTCATTGGCAACGCTTTTCGCAGACTGTATCTGCATAGGCTGTTGAATCTACCAACAAACATATGTCATCGTACAACACATAGTTCAGGAGATTTTACGTCAAATACTGAGATGCGTGAAAAACTGCCGCATCATGCATGACTCTTTAACATATTACTTCTTTACTAGTAACTCTATTCACAACAGATTTCGCAGACAATAGCCATGTATATAACTGGTTGTACCCGCACAATTATATTATTGTACAGCAAACAGTTCAGGGAAGACGACGTTATAAACATTGAGCTGTGTGGAAATGAAACTGCAGGACACAATTCTCTAGAGGTACAGGTGAAATATAATATGATAAAATACATATGAAAAACGTTAAATATATCTGGAACATATTTGACATGTGCGTATGCGGGCAACGCCACGGGTAAAAGCTCATCCTAAAGCCCTGGAATGATTTCTGCCACGCTTAGTACACATATTAGTTACAATTTGGAAAGAAATAGTGTGGAGGTAAGAACAACTTACAGTACTGGCCATTAAAATTGCTACACCAAGAAGAAATGCAGGTGATAAATGGGTATTCATTGGACAAATATATTATACTAGAACTGACATGTGATTACATTTTGACGCAATTTGCGTGCATAGATCCTGAGAAATCAGTACCCAGAACAACCACCTCCGACCGTAATAACGGCCTTGATACGCCTGGGCATTGAGTCAAACAGCTTGGATGGCGTGTACAGATACAGCTGCCCATGCAGCTTCAACACGATACCACAGTTCATCAAGAGTAGTGACTGGCATATTGTGACGAGCCAGTTCTCGGCCACCATTGACCAGACTTTTTCAATTGGTGAGAGATCTGGAGAATGTGCTGGCCAGGGCAGCAATCGAACATTTTCTGTATCCAGAAAGGCCCGTACAGGACCTGCAACATGCGGTCGTGCTGAAATGTAGGGTTTCGCAGGAATCGAATGAAGGGTAGAGCCATGGGTCGTAACACATCTGAAATGTAACGTCCACTGTTCAAAGTGACCGAGACGCGTAACCAATGGCACCCCATACCATCACGCCGGGTGATACGCCAGTATGGCGATGAGGCATACACGCTTCCAATGTGCGTTCACCGCGATGTCTCCAAACACGGATCAAGATGCTGTAAACAGAACCTGGATTCATCCGAAAAAAAATGACGTTTAACCATTCGTGCACTCAGGTTCGTCTTTGAGTACACTATCGCAGGCGCTCCTGTCTGTGATGCAGCGTCAAGGGTAACCGCAGCCATGGCCTCCGAGCTGACAGTCCATGCTGCTGCAAATGTCGTCGTACTGTTCGTGCAGATGGTTGTTATCTTGCAAACGTCCCCATCTGTTGACTCAGGGATCGAGACGTGACTGCACGATCCGTTATAGCCATGCGGATAAGATGCCTGTCATCTCAACTGCTAGTGATACGAGGCCGTTGGGATCTAGCACGGCGTTCCGTATTACCCTCCTGAACCCACCGATTCTATATTCTGCTAACAGACATAGGATCTCGACCAACGCGAGCGGCTATGTCGCGATGGGATAAACCGCAATCGTGATAGGCTACAATCCGACCTTTATCAAAGTCGGAAACGTGATGATATGCATTTCTCCTCCTTACGCGAGGCATCACAACAACGTTTCACCAGGCAACGCCGGTCAACTGCTGTTTGTGTACGATAAATCAGTTCGAAACTTTCCTCATGTCAGCACGTTGTAGGTGGCGCCAACCTTGTGTGAATGCTCTGAAAAGCTAATCATTAGCATATCACAGCATCTTCTTCCTGTCGGTTAAATTTCGCGTCTGTAGCACGTCATCTTCGTGGTGTAGCAATTTTAATGGCCAATAGTGTATTACAGTTTGCGGATAACGTAGAGAGAGAGAGAAGGAGATGGACTGTTAAGGGGAAGATGGAGGTGCACAAAGGTAGGGGAGGACGGAATAGACAGAGGAAGGAAAGACGAGGAGACGTACAGAGACGGGGGAGGAAGCGACAGGTTGAGGGAGAGAGTGGAGGAGGAGTTGAATGAACGGGGAGGGGGAAACTGACAGAAAAGGAAGAGGAAGAGATGGATAGAGACAGGGAAATGGATGAGATGAACAGGGAGAGGGGATGGAAGAGATGGACAGAGAAGGGGTGAAGGAAGAGATAGAAGACAGAGAGAGGGGGAAGGAGATGGACTAACAGAAGAATGGAATAAATACATACCCAGGCAGCGCGCTGTACTCCGCTGGTTAAAAAATAAATTCTCATGGCTGAAAATGTTACTGTCATCGGAGTCTTTCGCGACGGCATACATGAATAAAACGTTCTCGGTTTTCCAGCAGCGTCAATTCAAATAAAATGCTCGAGCTTTCGATGGCCATCTCCGCCATCGTCGTCAGGAGTTTACTGACTGTCGTGGCTGTTTTTTTTTTTTTTTTTTTGTCCTTTATTGTTATTTAAACACCTGCACATCAGGCGGGCTGGCAGCAGCATTCTACGCTGCTCTTCAACCTCAGTATTGACAATGAAAAATATGAAGAAGACACTTAGACTGAACAAAATGTTCGGCAAAAACAGTAGACACAGAATACAAAAAACACTCGACGAGAAATACACGAAAAACTGTCGGCACGGCGCACAAACACTGACGACTTCCGGGGCTGTTACGGTCTCCCGGATGTGTATGATGACATCATCAGCAGCCAATCAGATCGATCCGATGTGGCGCGTGCGCGTAAGTCGACCCGGGCAGCTAGCGGAGCTATTGCCCGTGGCAGCACCGGTGACGTCAGGTGACGCCAGGGGCAGGCGCCACGTTTGAAACTGCCGCTCCCGCATCGCGTATCTGTCTCCGCTTTCTTTCGATGTCCAACGCCCGTCCCCATGCCCTGCTGAGTGTGTATCCCTGATCTCTGTTGAAATTGTTGTTGTCTAAGCGAATCTCGGCCGCTTCCTTTATGGCCATCGAAAGCTCGAGCATTTTATTAGAACTGACGCGGTTGGAAAACCGAGAACGTTTTATTCATGAAAATGTTATTGTTCACTGTAGCCTTTATGGTTACAATGTATACGAACTATTGACAGAAGAATGGAAAAATTTGGTAGAAACTGGCCTCGGGCTGGGTTCTAGAGAACAGAAATACGCGAAGATATACTGCATCTTGCAAGACAGACTGAATAAAGGTAAAACCTACGCTCCCAGCATTTTTAGATTTACAGAAAGCTTTTGACAATGATGACTGGAATACACCGTTTGAAATTCTCAAAATTCAACGAGCGAAAGGTAGTCTACAACTTATACAACCAGACTGCAGCTGTAAAAGTCGAAGAACATGGGAGGTAAAAGGTGCAGGTCGCATGAAAAGCTGCCCACTTCGTCATTACTCAACTGCGCTACTACGGGAGATATTTCTCTCTAAATTATGGGCCCTGGCGATACGACTTTCAATTTATTAATTGGTATTTATCAAAGAGGGTGGGATAGGTGTTTTCGATCTCTCAACAAAAGAATGGAGGTCCAGGCAATTCAACATTTATTCAAATGAATGACACAACCACTGACCTTGTTAACAGAATTACAGTTTCTAAACTCTGTATTTGCTTCAAAGGGAAACTTCATGCTCATGACAAAGCTTCAACGAAATATTCACACCTGTGGGGCTCAGGTATCACGGACTATAGAAGCGCCGTTGCAGTACTCAATCATTTAAGCGTTATAGAGAAATGAATCTTCTGATCGCAATGAATGGATGGTGGAGGACTGCAAGAGACATAATTATACACTGCAGGCAACAATTCGACCAGCAGCCTGCAAACACACCCTCATATGGGTGGCCACACAAAAGGGACGCCACGAGAATCACGTCAATTTTAATCGCGACCGATCGCGAACTACTTAATAGCACCGTAGAAATATCAATGAACCGAGCCCATTAAAGCTCTGTCCACAAGCCACGTAACCCTTGAATAACGTCGGTGAACCATTTATATTGAGGTTTAAATCAATGTAACTAAGAAGAGAACACTGTACGAGTCTGTCTGAAACTACAGAACACCACAAAGATTCGCCAGGGATCACGTGCTCACGATCACATTGTTTCATCATATAATTAAACAAATTAGAATCGCGCAATGAAAAACATTAATGTAAAATACTGTTCGAACAAATTTAGTGCGAAAGAAATTAGGTAGTTGTTAATCACGACCTCCTCACATTCGGACACTCTGAATACTAGTGGACATTCACTGCTCTGAAGAAACTTACCTAAGTTCGTCAGCCTCTGACGGGACCTCAAAGAGAGAGCGTCTGTTTTTTCTTACCTTTCGGCGGTCACGCACCAGCAACGCGCCAGAACTCCCACCGGTTACTCTGAGAGATGTGAGCCCTAGCACCCTCTGCTATTCAACTGAAAAGTTTTGGTTTCTCTGGCCAACAATCTACCCACCAACCGAACCAAATACCTCCCGTTTTTAAAGCCCAGGGCGAAGTGCCGGGATTTTGAATGCTGTTAACTGATTGGTATTCAAGTTCTATTTCTTAATGACATAAGAGGAGCAGGATAAGTATACCATTTGCTTGCAGATATGTAAATTCTTTATACACATATGGTGCTACTCTTTCAGAAACAACTGCAGCGTTGTTCTTTCATCTAATGAAACGAGTGTGCCCAGATGTTGGGCGAAGCGAAGCACTAGTTGAAAAACGGAGACAAGGTTCTAGCTTATCCCCGATGTTACTGAAGAAGTGCACTGAGCAAGCAGTAAAGAAAACCTTGGAGAAATTTGGAAACGGAATTAAAGTTCATCGAGAAGAAATGAAAACATTAAGATTTTCCAGTGACATTGGAATCCCTCCAGAGACGGCAAAGGACGTGAATGAGCAATTGAAAGGAGGCAATAGTGTTTTCAAAAGAGTTTATAAGATGAATATCAACGAAAGTAGTCGAATTAAATAAAGTGATGCCGGGATAATTACATTAGGGTGTCTACCAGTTGACGTACGTGGAGTTACAACACTCACTTCTTTCACCTCGACCGCCTACTATCGTGGTAGGAGGGTCTGAGGATGGTCAAAAAGTGACCCGGAGCGGTTACCATCAAAATAAATGCTTTTGTGGTCTAGACTGCATGTGCCCAATTTCAAGGTACTTTTAGCCAGACAGCTGTTCATGAGAAATGTTCTCAAAAGTCATGTAGTAGGATAGTTTTGCTACTCGACAGCAAACTAACTTACGATGACTGAAGCAAAAAGGATATAAAATGTAGACTAGGAAAAGCAAAAAAAGCGTTTCCGAAAAAGATAAATTTGTTGAGACTGAATACAAATAAGTGTTGGGAATTCTTTTCAGTCTGGAGTGTAGCCTTGTACTGAAGTGAAATGTAGATGATAAACAGTTCAGAAAAGAATATAAGCAAATTAAATGTGGTGCTATAAAACAGCGCTGAAGACTAGATTGTGTAAGTGATGAAGAGGTACTTACTCGACTTGGGGACAAAAGAATTACGTGGCACAGCTTTACTAAAAAATGGTTGAAATGGCTCTAAGCACTATGGGACTTAACATGTGAGGTCATCATTCCCCTAGACTTAGAACTACTTAAACCTAACTAACCTAAGGACATCATGCCCGAGGCAGGATTCGAACCTGCGACCATAGCAGCAGCGCGGTTCCGAACTGAAGGGCCTAGAACCGCTCGACCATAGAGGCCGGCCAACTTTATTAAAAGAAGGATAAGTTGATACAACACATGCTGAGGTACCAAAGAATGGTCAGTTTAGTAATGCGGGGTAGGGTTGGAAGTGAGGTAGAGAGGGGACGAAATTCGTCACAATTAGGGGGGGGACGCACAGGGTTGACTGCAGCCAACAGGTTAAAATGGATGTAGAGGGCAGTAGTTATGCAAAAATTAAGATACTTACAAAGGAAGAACGTGCGTGGAGAGCTACATGAAACCAATCTTGGAACTGAAGACCACGACAAAACAATAACAACGTGTCCTTTACTCGTCACTCGTGAGGTATGATAGACCGATGTCAAATTTTTGCTAGTGATGTGCAACAGTGCATGTCAACTTTGTAAGAACAGCCAATTAACAGATATAGTGCAAAGACAAATGTGGGTACTAACAGCACAACTGAGGTGGACGGATTACTACAGCCCTCCACAAAGGGGGCTCGTATCTGGGAGCAAGTGGGCAAGGGAGTCCACCCCTACTCCCCACCCCCCTTTCCAGTTCTCATGCAAAGGAAAAAATATTGCGCAGTCAGCTGTTTTTCTTGAAGAAACTGATAATAAAGTCAGTATTAAGCACGTCGGAAGGGGAACTTTTTTATACCTCCTCCCCGTCCCCCCTACAAAGTGTCATATGGGCGTCGCTGCCACCACAGTATTGCGCTGTGATCGTCGAGTGAGCGACATTTCGTCCTCAGACGTAGGCCGCCCTCAGTGCCTCTCAAGCCGTGGCGCAGGCCGCTTCCGAGTGCTTGCAGGGAGAGGCCTATTTCTGTGCCGAGGAGGGTCAGCCGTGCCTTGTCTGCCCGACGCCGCCAGCCTTCAATGCTGCTGCTTCCGCGGAAGCTGACTCCGCGCCACGAGCCGCTCTCCTCACCTTACTGAAAGCCTTTCTCTCTCTCTCTCTCTCTCTCTCTGTCTCTCTCTCTCTCTCTCTCTCTCTCTCTCTCTTTCTCTATGAGAGCGGTTCCAGGCGCTTCAGTCCGGAACCGCGCTGCTGCTAAGGTCGCAGGTTCGAATCCTGCCTCGGGCATGGATGTGTGTGATGTCCTTAGGTTAGTTAGGTTTAAGTAGTTCTAAGTCTAGTGGACTGATGACCTCACATGTTAAGTCCCATAGTGCTCAGTGTCAATCTCTTTCTCTCTCTCTCTCTCTCTTGTGTGTGTGTGTGTGTGTGTGTGTGTGTGTGTGTGTGTGTGTGTGTTTGTGTGTGTGTGTGTGAAACTATGCAGCGAGACAAAGTCCGCGCCTTCATTTAGGGCCGGCCGGAGTGGCCGTGCGGTTCTAGGCGCTACAGTCTGGAACCGAGCGACCGCTACGGTCGCAGGTTCGAATCCTGCCTCGGGCATGGATGTGTGTGCTGTCGTTAGGTTAGTTAGGTTTAATTAGTTCTAAGTTCTAGGCGACTGATGACCTCAGAAGTTAAGTCGCATAGTGCTCAGAGCCATTTGAACCATTGCCTTCATTTAGGGAGACTGCGCGAGTGGCAGTAGAGTGGTTATTTGACCCTCGTTGTCAGAAGTAAGTAGGTTCTAAAGTACAGAACGACTGCACTTTCAGTTCTTCCACGGTTTACACTGAGGTGACAAAAGTCATAGGGTACCTCTTAATATCGTGTCGGACCTCTATTTGCCGGCGTAGCGCAGCAACTCGGCAAGGACTCAAGTCGTTGGGAGTCCCCTGCAGAAATACTGAACCATGCTGCCTCTATAGCCGCCCATAACAGCGAACGTGTTGTCGGTGCAAGATTTTCTGCACGAACTGACCTCTTGATTAGACGCCATGAATGTTAGATGGGATTCGTGTAGTGCGGTCTGGGTAACCAAACTACTCGCTCGAAATGTACAGAATGTTCATAAAACCAGTCGCGAACAACTGTGGCCCGGTGACGTGCTACATTGTCATCCATTAAATTTCCATTGTTATTTGAGAAGTCTATGAATTGCTGCAGACGGTCTCCAGTTAGCCAAATATAACCAATTGTAGTCAAAAAAATGGTTCAAATGGCTCTGAGCACTATGAGACTTAACATCTGAGGTCATCAGTCCCCTAGAACTTAGAACTACTTAAACCTAACTAATCTAAGGACATCACACACATCCATGCCCGAGGCAGGATTCGAACCTGCGACCGTAGCGGTCGCGCGGTTCCAGACTGAAGCGCCTACAGCCGCTCGGCCACACCGGCCGGCAATTCTAGTCAATGATCGGTTCAGTTGGACCGGAGGACCAGCTTCATTCCCTGCAAACACTGCCCGAAACACTGTGGAGTCACCACCAGCTTGCACAGTGCCTTGTTGACAATTTGGGTCCGTGGCTTCGTTATCAGGAACCTGAAGGACTTATTTGGTGACCAACATCTACTCCACTGACGAATTTCGTAGTGGAATCAACTGATTTCTATGAGTTACTAATAATATTAACATATCAACAGCCAATTTTTTTCTTCAATCAACATCCATTTTTGGGTTGCCTGATTGATATAGAGACTGGGAAAATGAACGTAAAACACCAAAATGAAATAGCGTTGAAATAAACATTAAAATATAGTTGATCTCCATTATTTTTTGTGCCAGACATCAAACCTTTCAGTATTGGGTGCCACAGTGTACACAGGGTACTCCTTTCTTATATTTTTCTTGCAAACATTTTCTATATTTCCCCAGTGCTGCGGGCTGAATCGCGTGTCAAGTCCCAAAAGTACTGAGTTCCACTGGAACAAGGGAAGTGGATGCATTCGGGAATGAGTGACGTCCTGCCTCTTTAGGATCAGAAGCAGCGGGTGATTGTGCAAGGTATGGCCTGACACCACTCTTCCGAATTGGAGGAGTGGAATATTTTCATTTGTGAGGCAGAAGACGATGAGTACGTTGACCAACGCTACATCTGTTGCGCAGGTGAACAATGGACAGTACAATTTCTTACGTCTGATTCTCACACGGTAGTTCTGCACATTCCAATCCAATTTGTCCACGCCTCCAACATGCTTGTTGTATTATTCTTACAAGGGAACCTCCCCATCGCACCCCCCTCAGATTTAGTTAGAAGTTGGCACAGTGGACAGGCCTTGATAAACTGAACACAGATAATTGAGAAAACAGGAAGAAGTTGTGTGGAACTGAGAAAAAATAAGCAAAATATACAAACTGGGTAGTCCATGGGCCACATAGACAACATTATGGAGGCTGCGAGCTCAGGAGCGGCGTGGTTCCGCGGTAGCGTGAGCAGCTGCAAAACGAGAGGTCATTGGTTCAAGTCTTCTCTCGAGTGAAAATTTTACTTTCTTTATTTTTGCATATTTATTATCTGTCCGTTCGTTCATTGACGTCTCTGTTCACTGTAATAAGTTTAGTGTCTGTGTTTTCCGACCGCACCACAAAACCGTGCGATTAGTAGACGAAAGGACGTGCCTCTCCAATTGGAACCGAAAACATTTGATCACAAGGTCATAGGTCAACCGATTCCTCGACAGAAAGAAACATCTGATATATTCTATACGACACTGGTGACGGCATGTGCGTCACATGACAGGAATATGTTGTCGACCCACCTAACTTGTACACTTGGCGAATGGGTAAAAAGATTCTTCTACCTTGCCCGATTTAGGTTTTCTTGTGGATGTGATAATCATTCCCAAAAAAGTGATGAAAACATAAGAGTTTGTCACATAAACTGAAAATAAAAAACTAAACTTTTTAATCGATGGAAGATTTGAACCAAGGACCTTTTGTTCCGTAGCT
Source organism: Schistocerca americana (assembly GCF_021461395.2). Lineage (NCBI taxonomy): Eukaryota > Metazoa > Arthropoda > Insecta > Orthoptera > Acrididae > Schistocerca > Schistocerca americana. Next base: position 742,030,549 of record NC_060122.1, on the reverse strand, counting down.
GCTCACGTTACCACGAGACCACGGCGCTCCTTCGTTCTCAGTGTCCTTGATGTTGCCTATCTTGCCATGAACTACTCAGTTTGTATATTTTGCTTATTTTTTCACAGTTCCACACAACTTCTTCCTGTTTTCTCAATTGATCTGTGTTCAGTTTTTCAAGGCCTATGCACTGTGACAACTTATAACTAAATCTGAGGGGGGTGCGATGGGGAGGTTCCCTTGTTAGCTATGAAACTTGTACTTCTTTATCGCCAGCTTTCCCTCAACTCTTTACTTGGCTTACTGGATGCAGTGTCCCGTTTTTGAGCAAGAGTTTTACACAATCGTTGTCTTTCCACATTAGTTCCATCATCTCCATGTAGTTGTCAAATCTATTGTCATACGTTCCTTTTTGTTTCTTTTCCAAGTTTTTCTCGATTCCTATGGAACAGTTATTAATTCGGTTCATTCGGGCGGTTTCAGTCACCCGTACTCTCATTTCTGACAGCTCCTTCATCGCTCAGAGACTCGTGAAAAACTTGTCAAAATGTGTTTTGTGGAGTTCAAGAAACTGCAGAACGGAAATCATATTCAGTGCAACTGATCCGCCAAGCCACAGAACTGAAACATCTCTGGAGTCCGAGCTTTCTTCAGGGACCGATGTACGACAACAATAACAGCTTCGGAAACAGAACGTGGCCCACTACTTGAATCCGAACCTGCTTTGTTACGATTGAATTGTTGTAGATAATGGTGTCCATGATATCGAAACATCTGCTCATCAGTGCTTAGGCTATCAGAAAAACATCAAATTTCACGAAGTTCTTGCTCGCGAAGTCCATCAAGGGACGAATTTTAAAAAGTTTATCCCTCCCGTCAACTGTAATTCTGTTCAAATGTGTGTTATCATTGAAGTGAAGGTGGCGCTTGATTTCCAGTTATCTGTTCCGACTCATACAATGTCGTACGCGCCTTACATCGAAGTCACCATCTTCATTCCGATATAACTGTTCCTGAGGGACAGCGTGGTATCCACTGAAGAGCAGTACACGTAAGAACTTTCTTATGCATTTACTGGATAACTCAAAGCTGTGTTTATTCTTCTGTGTAGTATATCTGACACTTTCTCTGAGAATCGTGTTTAGTGCTTGTTGGTATAAAATTCTTCAGAGCACTCAGCTGCACACTTTTCTTTTAGTGCTGCTATCAAACTGCATTTGCGCTATTCAATTTCAGCTAGATTGGGGTAGGTTTTACTGTAAGATGCGTTTTCTGCTCTCCCATTGAAAGTGATATCAGCTTTGATTTTCTTCTTGCGATTACCTGTATTTTCCTTGTCCTCCCTTTCTTCATCATTATGAATTTTCAAGGGTACCTGGCATGTCAGTTGGAGGCGTATCACCCAATATATTTTTATCGGTATTGTAACAGTCAGACATCTCGTCTTCGCCATCTGGAGGGAGCTCGACAATGTCAGTGGTCTCATTCACTTCACCCTTACCATCGGAAGAAACCATGAAATTGGGGTAATTACAACTTCTTTAATTTACTTTACAGAATGTGCATTATAGCGACTCATTGTGCCTGAGGAGAAAAGAAAAGCAAAATGTTATTTTAGGTGGAATCTGTCATGAGTCACTTAAGGCGATCGAAATTCAGGGAGTCCTCATGGGAAAATAAAATAAGCTTTGAAATAAACAGTCGATAAGAATGTTCTAAAACCTTTACAGAATATGCCAGTATACAGGCGCTGGAAACTGTTTACATTATAACATAACTTAAACTGTTTTGAAAATTTGTAAGTCTTGTAACTGTCTTGAACTTTACTTCTTCCCACAAATAATGTTGCACCGCTCACTAGTTTAACAATAACTGATTAACAATTAATTCACAAGCTTGAAAAAAATCTACACAACAATTTAAAATGGTAGAATTGCTGCCAACATAATTACAAGTACAAAATTTCCATTACAAAGGCAGATCCCCAGATGCGGATCATGGCAGTTAATGGTTAAATAATGCGAGTTTTAGTACAATCAAAAATCCATTATTTGTGAAAATTATTATATCTCCTATATGTCTGGCAGATAACGACAAATTTTCAATAACTCAACACTAAGTTCATTAAAGAGGATGTGTATATCCAATTATAAATGCCATTAACAACTTCATTGACAGAGGCAGTTTGTGAATATCCGCTCCATAAACTTGACTGCTGTGCAACCAAATAACAAACAACACCTAAACATATGACACAAATATTCTGATCATCCTGAAATAGATGTTGTTGATCTGCTGTTTCCTATTATGCAAATTTACATGTGACAACGTTAGGTATTTAGGTGAACGTCTGAGTGTCTGTGTGCGAGGATCATTACATAAAAGAGAAAAGAGTGGAGGGAACTCTGTTAATTAGCATAAAATACATCATGTTTACGTAGATCTCAAAGTGTAATTTCGAAATGTAAAGCGCTGGTTAGATATTACTTATGAATACAAGGCTGCAGGCAAAACTAAAGAGGGAAATCAAAAAGTTTATAATTTGAGAGAACAACCAGCCACAAGTATGGTTTAAAAAGGTTATTTAGATCAAACTATTGCTAGAATTGTAACTACTATAAATCTATCTTCAGATTACAAAATTTTAACATTTTCGCACACACACTATGTGAGTACTGTTACATTCTCGGGAAAGTGGTTGAATATGTACCCTCTTACGTTGGATTTTCTCATTTAGGCACCTGCGCAACTTTAATCCTCTCAAATTACTGGGAAATTGGTTGAATGTACACCATCCTACGTACACGAGCCTAAACATAGAAATTTAAAAATTTATGACAGAAGCACATGACGGATTGAAAGAGGGCTATCCTATTTGCCACGACGATTTTCAGGAAGTTTTGACCATAAACGTGAATGAAGTTGCGAATTCGATAAATGTCTTCAACCTCTGTAGTATCGATATAACCATATTTCTTGTAATACTATGTCCGAGACCAAAGATACTGGTCAGAGTAGCAGAGTGTGTTGGAGCAGTGCGTGTTGGACAGTCTGGCAATGTGCTTGGTTTGAAAAGAATGGAAGCTGGTGTGCCGTGTAGTGGAGGCAGCATTATTTAAAAAGAAATTTTGTAATAATGTGTTTCTAGGAAAGATATTGAACAAAGGAGACTATAATATTGGATGAATGGTAAAAGCTAAATTTTAAGGTAATCCAATTTTTTATATTTGTAACTGTTTAACTGCTTATTTTTAGGACATCGTGTGCTTGAAGTTGCTGTTTGGTTGGTCGGTTGATTCGGGGAGGGGAGCAAACAACGAGGTCATCGGTCCCGTTGGTTTAGGGAAGGATGGGGAAGGACGCCGGCCGTGCCCTTTCAAAGGAACCATCCCGGCATTTTCCTGAAGCGATTTAGGAAAATCACGGAAAACCCAAGTCAGGATTTGAACCGTCATCCTCCCGAATGCGAGTCCAGTGTGCTAACCACTGCGCCACCTCGCTCAGTGTGTAACTACAACAACAGTTCTGGTACAGTGATTGTTTGCAAGACTAAAGATAAACATTAGCGATATTCAGGGACAACATTTTAATCTGAGTCATTTTGGTTCAAATGGCTCTAAGCACTATGGGACTTAACATCTGAGGTCATAGGTCACCTAGATTTAGAACTGCTTAAACCTAACTAACCTAAGGACATCACACACATCCATGCCCGAGGCAGGATTCGAACCTGCGACCGTAGCAGCAGCGCAGTTCCGGACTGAAGCGCTTATAACCCCGCGGCCACAGCGTCCGACGATTCATTTTGTTTTGCAGTCATATGGCATATGTATATTTCATTGAAGACGGATTGCTTTCTCGCAGACGAATTGTTTGATGTACCGGCTAATGTGGATTTCAAGTCGTGTAGCGTGGGCGCCACGTATTTATGTTCAAAATTAAATTTTCACATAGTTCTGTTACCCTGCTTCGAGATTTACATATTTCGATATCAAAATCAAATTTACACATTTCTCAGATACCGTACCGACTTCGCATTTACAAACACATGATTCACAGACGTATGTAACACGTAACTTGTCGACAAGATTATTTTGACTGTATCTCGCCATGAGCTGGGAGTGGTAAGGTACCAGGTCACAAAAACATAACACTTCACCAAGAAAGGATAATTTAGTAAGAGTTTTCTGCAAAGTTCGTGTGAATTTCTTCTTGAGATGTGAAACTGAACAAACTCAAGTACATGGAAGAAAACTATCAATGAATCATTAATACTCGAAGTTTAAACATTTTTCAGTTAAGGTTTGAAAGCGTATCGTTCCGTCGGCTTTCTGTCAAAATAATTTCAACTAGACACAGTCTAAAAATACAGCAATTACTAGAACACAGGAAATTTTCAGTTAACATACGTTACAAGGAAAAATGCATTAATAGTCAACACAACTGACACCTGTAAGCCCAGTAAACGAAACAACCAATATACAACCATAACATAAAGTATTAAGCTAAATCGAAAAAGTATTTGAACTCTTTGATAAAATACAGGTGCCTAAGCCTGAATGCATAAGATAATGTAAAAATGAAATTTAAACTACCACTCCCATAAGGTTCCCACTGAAACAACAAGCAATTTCATTAATCTCGAACACCAAATTAAATGACACAAAGGCAGCACAAGCACCGATAAATTAAAGACCAGGTTCAAACCTGCTACAATAGAAAGTCTCAACAATGCAGATTAGCCACCGGTAAAGAATCAACTTACCTCAAACCTAAAACACATAATCCCCACCAGACAGCGCATGTTCGGAGCCAGCCAGCCGATGACTGTGATTCAATAATTCCACTTTGACCGTGCATTCTGTAGCCATAAATATCAGATTAAGTTCCGGGTCCGTCATCCAACAAATCGAAGCGACTCAGTTGTCGAGCGTTATACGTTGATAGAATAGCATCACTCACTCGCTCGAAATAATAATCAGTTCCAGCAACTGCTCATTGCGTCCATGACCCACATGACTGCCAGCACTTGCCCTTAGATGGTCATCCTCCAGCTATCGGTGGTAAATGGCTAAGAGTGAGCTGATGCAGACCGTCGTTAAATCGGCGTGACAGAGACGCGCGAGCACACCGTAGCTTAGCTACAGGCAAAGGCTACATATTGAAACAGCGCACCGAAAATATTTCATTTTTTTATTAACCTTAAGATTTTTCACGCATGTTTCACGGCTGTTGTTGCGGTCTTCAGTCAAAAGACAAGTCTCATAATCTCCGAGTAACTACTGCAGCCTACATCCTTCTGAATCTGCTTACTGTATTCATCTCTTGATCTCCCTCTGAGATGTTTAGCCCCCCACGCTTCGCTCCAGTACTAAATTGGTGATCCCTTGATGGCTCAGAATGTGTCCTACCAACCGAGCTCTCCTTTTAGTTAGGTAGTACTACAAATTTCTCTTCTCCCCAGTTCTATGCTGTACCTCCTCATTAGTTACGTGATCTACCCACCTATCTTCAGCCTTCTTCTGTAGCGCCATAGCAGGCCGGTGTGGCTGTGCGATTCTAGGCGCTTCAGTCTGAAACCGCGTGACCGCTACGGTCGCAGGTTCGAATCCTGCCTCGGGCATTGACGTGTGTGATGTCCTTAGGTTAGTTAGGTTTAAGTAGTTCTAAGTTCTAGGGGACTGATGACCACAGATGTTCAGTCTCATAGTGCTCAGAGCCATTTGAACCATTTTTTTTGTAGCACCATATTTCAAAAGCTCCTATTATCTTCTTATCTAAACTGTTTATCGTTCATGTTTCACTTTCACATATGGCTACACTCCATGCAAGTACTTTCAGAAAGGACTTCCTAACACTTGAATCTATACTCGATGTTAACAAATTTCTCTTCTGCCGTTCTTTTCTTGCCATTGCCAGTCTACATTTCATATCCTCTCTACTTCGACCATCATTAATTATTTTGCTTCCCAAATAGCAAAACTCACTTACTACTTTAAGTGTCTCATTTCCTAATCTAATTCTCTCAGCATCACTTGGTTTAATTCCATTGCATTCCATTATCCTCGTTCAGGTTTTGTTGATGTTCATCTTATATCCTCCTTTCAAGATACTGTCCATCCTGTTCAACTGCTCTTCCAAGTCCTTTGCTGTCTCTGACAAAACTACAATTTCATCGGCGAACCTCAAGGTTTTCATTCTTCTCCCTGGACTTTAATTCCTACTCCATATTTTTCTTTTGTTTCTTTTGCTGCTTGCTCAATATACAGATTGAATAACATTGGGGATAGGCTACAACCATGTCTCACTCCCTTCTCAATGACTGTTTCCCTTTCGTGCCCCTCGACTCTTACAACTGCCATCTGGTTTCTGTACAAACTGTTAATAGCCTTTCGCTCCCTGAATTTTACCCCCGCCAGTTTCAGAATTTGAAAGAGAGCAGTCCAGCCTACATTGTTAAAAACTTTCTCTAAGTCTACAAATGATTTAAACATAGGTTTGCCTTTACTTATCCTACCTTCTGTAAGAAGTCTAGGGGCTGTATTGCCTCGCATGTTCCTACATTTCTCCGGAGTCCAAACTGATCTTCCCCCACGTCGGCTTCTACCAGTTTTTCCATTCTTCTGTAAAGGATTTGTGTGGAAAGCCATCATCAGTGGCCTGAAATCTAAACATATTTATGTGTATGCGATTTCCTAAATTGGATTTAAAATCCTTAAATCAAAGCCCCTGACTGTTATCCCTGAAATGTCTTTGTCAAATAATAAACAAATTACAGCGACCAGACATGAGCGATGTCCTCCACTTCGTAAAATAATCGATCAATGACATTTTATGTATGAGCTTAATACGCCCTTTGGTGTTATCTTATAATGCATATTTGTAAATTAGATGAACAAATTATCACCTGATGTGAAGATGTTTTTATAAAGGACTTGTACAACCTTTACTTTTACGATTATTTGTAATGAATACAGACCATTCTATTCTGTAATGTTACTCAGCAAATTCCTTGTAAAAATTACCAATGATCCGGATTGTCAACCATTGCGTAATTTCAGGTTTTTGTATACGTGTATGCTAAGTTTTTTACTTGACTTGTCCTTCCACGTAAGCTACGCGAAGTCGGGGGCGCTCGGCATACATATCTGTGCTCCATCGTCCTCTAGCGGACGCCATGTCTTCTCGTGCAGCGCGGAAAGTTCGGTTTGACACTACAGTTCTAACTTGATGCCTGTTAGGTTTCTTGCTGGCATTAAGTTTTTAATTGGTGAAGGTTAAGCTCCGGTTGACTAAACACGGTTGATACGTCAAAAGTCGTATTGTACATATGCATTCTGTGGTATGTACCAGAGGTTCACATTATTTTATTACTATTGACTGCTGTTTTATTGTAATGGCAACTTTAAGACTGTTGTATCATCTTCCCTAGGTAAAAAAGAAATTTTGCTTATTTATTAAGTCATCTGATGGTGAGATAATTCCGAAACGTGCCATGACAAGAAGCAATAAATAAATTCACAAGAAAACAGTGAATATTGTTGAGCAATCTTACAGAACTAAGTCTGCTTCATAATTACTGTATACTATTTCGTTTCAGCTACTGCAGCAACGTATGCAGCTCTTGTAAGTAAAAATGTGGACTATCATTCCGCTATAGGAAGTCAGAAAGTGCCAGAACTGTTTCTAAACTCAAAGTACATTCTCTCGTAAGACTACCAAATTCTGAATGGAATTTTTTTGTTTATCTAATTTCAAAAAATCAATAAGACTGTAAAACGAGGCCACAACTGAAAAACGAGAAGGCATGTAAGAGCAGTCTGAAAGCGGATTTGCAAGAAATCCAAAACTGGTAGTGGTTTGATTTAAACAAACTTTTTAAACTATAGGGCCTACTTGTGGTTGTTTTCCGTTTCAAATTACAAACCTTCTAATTATACTACAGTTACGGTCCTCATTATGTCTATTGGTTGGTTGATTTGGGGGAGGGTACTTTAAGGAACCATTTGCACTCTAGCACCGACGATATTTAATTTACTGAACTTAGATTATATGTATCGATTTTTTAAGACAAGAGAAAGCAAAACAAAGGAATTAACACCGCTCTCTTGTCGCAGCCAGTAGACATCAACACTCTTATGTCATTCTTTGTCATAGAAGAACGTAATATTTTGATGGCTCCACAGTTAGCCATATTGATACTTATTTGCAGAAAAGAGGCGCAGAATTAATAACTCGCTCTCATTTGTGAATTATCTGCAATTATTTACCTAGAATTTTACGTAAGTATCATTCTTATCGTAATGTATATGCTGAAATGAATACATGTTTTATTTAATCGTATGCTTTTCTCTGTTTTAGTAGTTTTAGTTACCCCACTGTCATGATTGAAGCTGAGGTCAGATATCAGACTGTGTCTACAAAAACTATATAATGAGCCCTGGCTACGTTCCGTACATCTTCGGACGTGCGAAGTTCGACAAATTCACGGCGTAAACTGCATATACTTTATTGTGTGACCTCAATGAACAACGCTACGTAAGATTTTATGAAACATTAAAAAATTCAATTCCAATCTTAAAGGCGAAACAAACTTTAATCTCTCAATTACTTATCCAAACAATTATTATTATTATTACTATTATTATTTCTTTCTTGTCTCAGACGTTTTCTCTGGTTAAAAATGGAAGGTGACGTGGACCTTGATCAAGCGTGACTTCCTTTTAACTGTACGGTATATGTTACATTGCATTTAGGAACTTTCGGGTAATTGAACAAGTGTCAATAATTGCAGATTTCTGTAGTTGTATATATAAGTTTGGATGTAGCTGTATTGCATTGATGTACTGGTGGATATTGTGTGGTATGACTCCTGTAGTTGACAGTATAATTGGTATAATGTCAAATTTATCCTGATGCCACATGTCCTTGACTTCCTCAGCCAGTTGGATGTATTTTTCAATTTTTTCTGCTGTTTTCTTTTGTATATTTGTTGTATTGGGTATGGATATTTCGATTAGTTGTGTTAATTTCTTCTTTTTATTGGTGAGTATGATGTCAGGTTTGTTATGTGGTGTTGTTTTATCTGTTATAATGGTTCTGTTACAGTATAATTTGTATTCACCGTTCTCCAGTACATTTTGTGGTGCATACTTGTATGTGGGAACATGTTGTTTTATAAGTTTATGTTGTAAGGTAAGCTGTTGATGTATTATTTTTGCTACATTGTCATGTCTTCTGGGGTATTCTGTACTTGCTAGTATTGTACATCCGCTTGTGATGTGATCTACTGTTTCTATATTTATATCATTGCTGAATACTTCTGTTATCTTTAGTAATTGGTTGAGTTGTTGATTTGTTGCTGCCAGTAGTTTTAGATCATCCGTGTATAGCAGATGTGTGATTTTGTGTGGGTATGTTCCAGTAATATTGTATCCATAATTTGTATTATTTAGCATGTTGGATAGTGGGTTCAGAGCAAGGCAGAACCAGAAAGGGCTTAATGAGTCTCCTTGGTATATTCCACGATTAATCTGTATTGGCTGTGATGTGATATTATTTGAATTTGTTTGGATATTATGTGTGGTTTTCCAATTTTTCATTACTATGTTTAGGAACTGTATCAATTTAGGATCTACTTTGTATATTTCCAATATTTGTAGTAACCATGAGTGGGGTACACTATCAAAAGCTTTTTGGTAATCAATGTATGCATAGTGTAGCGACCTTTGTTTAGTTTTAGCTTGATATGTCACCTCTGCATCTATTATCAGTTGCTCTTTACATCCTCGTGCTCCTTTCCAACAGCCTTTTTGTTCTTCATTTATAATTTTGTTCTGTGTTGTATGTGTCATTAATTTGTGTGTAATGACTGAAGTTAATATTTTGTATATTGTTGGCAGGCATGTTATGGGGCGATATTTAGCTGGGTTTGCTGTGTCTGCTTGATCTTTAGGTTTCAGATAAGTTATTCCATATGTAAGTGTATCAGGGAATACGTATGGGTCTGCAATGTAACTGTTAAATAATTTAGTTAGATGTGAATCTGTTGAGGTGAATTTCTTTAGCCAGAAATTTGCTATTTTATCTTTTCCAGGGGCTTTCCAATTGTGAGTAGAATTAATTGCTTGGGTGACTTCATGTTGCAAAATTATCACTTCAGGCATTTGTGGTATCATCTTGTATGTATCTGTTTCTGCTTGTATCCACCGTGCATGCCTGTTATGTTGTACCAGGTTTGACCATATGTTGCTCCAGAAGTGTTCAATGTCTGTTATGTTTGGTGGATTCTCTATTTTAATGTGTGTGTTATCTATTGTCTGGTAAAATTTCTTTTGGTTTGTGTTGAATGTTTGGTTTTGTTTCCTTCTATTTTCACTTTTTTGTATCTTCTAAGTCGTTTGGCCAATGCTTGTAATTTCTGCTTCTTTTCATCTAATTGCTCTATCACTTCTTGTTGTGAGATTTTACCTAACCTTTTTCGTTTTTTTCTGACATTTCATTTCTTATAAATTGTGTTAGCTGTCCGATGTCTTTTCTCAGTTTTTCTATTCTGATCTGTAGCTTGTGTTGCCATGCTGGCTTTGTGGGTTTCTTCTGTGTGTTGGTTGGTTCTGATCTCTGCCTAGTGTGTATATTTAGTGTAGTGAGTGCTCCTATACAAACCAGTAGTTGTAACTCTTCCATAGTTGTGTTTTCATTTATTTTGTTGTGTATGATTGTGTTGATAGTTTTTATTGTTGTTTCGACTTGTGGGTTATTTGGCGGTCTATGCAAGAATGGTCTAATGTCTGTATTTGTGTCTTTGTATTCTATATATGTCAGCTGAAATTTTTCTTCTATATCTAACATGTGTGTCACTTCGTGTTCTATTTGTGCTTGTTCTGGTGGCTGTCTTAAGATTTCGTTTTCCTCTGACTGTTTAATTGATGTGTGTTGTTCTTTGTTTGTTTGCTCTGGGATGTTTGAGTCCATTACTGTATTTTCTTCTTCTTCTTCTGACTGCACATTATTTTGTTCCAGTATTTGTTGTACTTGTTGTTTGATGTTTTCTAATTCTGACTGGGGTATCCCGTTATTTTTGATTATTACACGGATCTGATCAGCTAGTCGTTGTTCTGTTAAAAATTTTAATTCTGGGTATCTGGTAATAAATGTTGTGTATACTTGTGATCTGTATCCAGTTGTGTTGGTTTCTAGGTTTGTTGCTTGGTAATAACAGAACACGAGGTGTCGATTAACTTCATCTGACCATCTCATCCTCTGTCTTTGTTTTCCTTCTAGGGTGGTTGCAGGAAGCATATCCTGCAAAACACCTCTATTTCGATTTGAATCATTTTCCAGTTGGCTAGCAGTGTCGTTACCATTGTGGGCGGGCATAGGGTTCAAGCGTCGTCCCCGACCATGACGGCGCTTGTCCGAGGCTTCTTTAGTTCTGTCCTGAACCAACTAATCACACTAAAAGGGGGGTTAGCCCTATTAGTGGTTTGTTCTTTTCGTCGCCTTTTACGACTGGCAGAACGTACCAGAGGCCTATTCTTTTCCCGGGCCTCCACGGGAGCTATTATTATTATTATTATTATTTATTTCTTGTCTCAGACGTTGTCTGGTTAAAAATGGAAGGTGACGCGGACCTTGATCAAGCGTGACTTCCTTTTAACTGTACGGTATATGTTACATTGCATTTAGGAACTTTCGGGTAATTGAACAAGTGTCAATAATTACATATTTCTGTAGTTGTATATATAAGTTTGGATGTAGCTGTATTGCATTGATGTACTGGTGGATATTGTGAGGTATGACTCCTGTAGTTGATAGTATAATTGGTATAATGTCAACTTTATCCTGATGCCACATGTCCTTGACTTCCTCAGCCAGTTGGATGTATTTTTCAATTTTTTCTCCTGTTATTATTATTATCATTATTATTATTATTATTTTAATTTATTTTTATTTTTTAAAGTACCAAACAGCGAGGTCATCGGTCCCATTGGATTACGGAAGGATGAGGAAGGAAATTGGCCATGCCCTTTCAAAGGAACCATCCCGGCATTTGCCTGAAGCGATTTAGGGAAATCACGGGAAACCTAAATCAGGATGGCCGGACGCGGGTATGAACCGTCGTCCTCCCGAATGCGAGTCCAGCGTGCTAACCACTACGCCACCTCGCTCGGTGCGTAATGTCTGTTTTCGACAACAGCGTGAAGAGAGAAAAGATGGCGTCTGATGATAAAACAATGGACGAGGTGGTCAGAGTAAGTGCAGCTCATAGCGAGACGGAAGCAAGCAAGCAGTATGCAGGCGAGGTAGAACGAGCAGCGAAAGGAGCCCTGCAGGAAGCCAACCGAGGCCGTGCTGTCCAGAACAGCCGGGTGGTCGCCCTCAGTGGGAGCCCAGCGCTCCTGGTGCGTGACGCGACACACGTGGCCGACTGAGCGTGGCCGGCAGTACGGCGCTGCTGCCTCCTCTTCCTCCGTCCAGCCCGCTCAGCTTGAAGGGCAGCGAGAATACTGTATCGAAGCAGAGTTCGATGTTCGCCCTTCTGGCGTTGCGTGGCGCCACAGGCCACTACCGAGATCGCAGAACGGGGCAACCCACACTGGGTGAAACTGTGACCCATCTGATGCGCTGGCCACATCCCTGGTAAGCAGTGGTGGCTACCGCCGCGGGGATCCCGATTTTCTCTGACCTTCATCCAGTCTGGTAGGGTTACTGCACTTGCCAAATTTACCTTTCTTGTACACTACTGGCCATTAAAACTGCTACACCACGAAGTTGACGTGCTACGGAAGCGAAATTTAACGAACAGGAAGAAGATGCTGTGATATGCAAATGATTAGCTTTTCAGACCATTCACACAAGGTTGGCGCCGGTGGCGACACCTACAACGTACTGACATGAGGAAAGTTTCCGACCGATTTCTCATACACAAACAGCAGTTAACCGGCGTTGCCTGGTGAAACGTTGTTGTGATGCCTCGTGTAAGGAGGAGAAATGCGTATCATCACGTTTACGACTTTGATAAAGGTCGGATTGTAGCCTATCACGATTGCGGTTTATCGTATCGCGACATTGCTGCTCGCGTTGGTCGAGACCCTATGACTGTTAGCAGAATATAGAATCGGTGGGTTCAGGAGGGTAATACGGAACGCCGTGCTGGATCCCAACGGCCTCGTATCACTAGCAGTCGAGATGACAGGCATTTTATCCGCATGGCTGTAACGGATCGTGCAGCCACGTCTCGACCCCTGAGTCAACAGATGGGGACGTTTGAAAGACAACAACCATCTGCAGGAACAGTTCGACGACGTTTGCAGCAGCATGGACTCTCAGCTCGGAGACCATGGCTGCGGTTACCCTTGACGCTGCATCACAGACAGGAGCGCCTGCGATGGTGTACTCAACGACGAACCTGGGTGCATTAATGGCAAAACGTCATTTTTTCGGATGAATCCAGGTTCTGTTTACAGCATCATGATGGTCGCATCCATGTTTGGCGACATCGCGGTGAACGCACATTGGAAGCTTGTATTCGTCATCGCCATACTGGCGTATCACCCGGCGTGATGGTATGAGGTGCCATTGGTTACACGTCTCGGTCACCTCTTGTTCGCATTGACGGCACTTTGAACAGTGGACGTTACATTTAAGATGTGTTACGACCCGTGGATGTACCCATCATTCGATCCTTGCGAAACCCTACATTTCAGCAGGATAATGAACGACCGCATGTTGCAGGTCCTGTACGGGCCTTACTGGATACAGAAAATGTTCGACTGCTGCTCTGGCCAGCACATTCTCCAGATCTCTCACCAATTGAATACATCTGGTCAATGGTGACCGAGCAACTGGCTCGTCACAATACGCCAGTCACTACTCTTGATGAACTGTGGTATCGTGTTGAAGCTGCATGGGCAGCTGTACCTGTACACGCCATCCATTCTCTGTTTAACTCAATGCCCAGGCGTATCAAGGCCGTTATTAAGGCAAAAGGTGGTTGTTCTGGGTACTTATTTCTCAGGATCTATGCACCCAAATTGCGTGAAAATGTAATCACATGTCAGTTCTAGTATAATATATTTGTCCAATGAATACCCATTTATCATCTGCGTTTCTTCTTGGTGTAGCAATTTTAATGGCCAGTACTGTAATTTTAATTAACGTGGAAGCCATAAAAACACCTAACATGGAGGCAAAATGTACTCATCTAAAAGCTACTTAAGAAAAGGAATAAAATCGCTTAAATTTGTTTCCACAAGAGGAGAATACAACGTCCCAATTCGGACCTCGATATCACTTACATTTTACTGGCATTAAATATAACAAGATAAATAAGTATACATGTGACGAGAACAAATGGATAACACTATCAATCTTTACAGATGATAATACGACTATATCCACGAAGGTTCGCGCCCTGCCAAGGGAGTTACTTAACATCAACATATAAGGTGATTACAATAAGTCCTAATTCCACTCGACAGACGTAGTAACGATATAAGCGAGACAAATGTACCGAAGGACAGCCGGATGTGCCGTAGTAAAACGGGCCACTATCAACCCCGTCAGGACGCGACCTCCGTGAACACGTGAGTTTCAGCTACCTGCAACATGCACAGTGTCATTTGTAGCTTCTTAAAAAAACAATTAACATGAAAAGGCACAACGCGTAACACACTAATAAAATATAAACGACTACTTCACAGAACTAGCTCCTCCTTAGACAAAGCAAACAGCAGAATATTACTAACACGTAAAATACTTCTGACCTGTAACAAACTAAGGTACCACGTAATAGAATATCGTCTTGAGCTCATAGCATACTCAGTTTGGCTTGCCTATTTATGGGTCTGACAACTCAACTTAAGTGTCAGCTTAAGCAAACCCTTAAGCAAACCCCATTCACTGAGATTCCTTCTTCCACGTCAAGTAAGGCTTCTTTTAATATGTGTTCTGAACAGAAGTTAAAGAGTATAGGTGATATTATACAGCCCTACCTGACGCCACGTCATATTCTCACTTGTTCTGGTTGGTCTTGATGTATTCTCATGACTGCAGATTGGTTCCAGTATAAATTGGCTGTTATTCTTAGATCTTTCCTATTAGTCCCTGTTTCCTTTAGTACTTCTATCATGTGTTCATGCTTTACTCGATCAAATGCCTTCTGATAATCAATGAGTCAAGAAAATACATCACAATGGATGTCCCTACATCTTTGGAACAATGCTTGTACACTAAATACTGCTTCTCTTATGCCAACTGCATGTAGAAACCCGAACTGGTTGGGCGCTATTTGGTCTTCACAAATATTGTATATCTGCTTGTGAATCACTTTGAGAAACAGTTTTAGCAGTTGGTTCATTAAACTGATGGTACGGTAGACCCCACATAATTTGGCATTCGGTTTCTTAGGTAGAGTAATGAACGATGATGTAAGCCATTTTGAGGGATTTTTCCCGATGAGTAAAGGTGGTTAAATATTTTTGTGATCATTTTTACTTTTTCTTTATTGAGTAATTTGAGGAATTGAGGAATTCTGCTCGTATGCCATCTGGCCCAGCTGCTTTCCCTTCCTCCATTTGATGTATGGCCGCTTCCATTTCACTTACTAGGATATCTAGTCCCTCTGCGCCTAATATCTCTGGTTTTGGCTCCTTTGGTCATCTTTGAATAACTGTTCTAGATATTTCTCCCACCCTCTTTTTTTCTTCCTTGTTGATTATGAGGTTGCCACTGTCACCTACTAGCTTCCCACTGTTTGATTTGCGATATTTTCCTGTTGCCTCTCTGACCTTCCGATGCACATTAAAATCATCATTCCTACTCTGATAAAGCTCAATTCATGCACATAATTCAGTTTTTTCCTTCTCTTTGGCTTCTGATTTTCTTTCTGATTGTATTCTGTATCGCGTTGTATTCCACCAAATTACCTGTTTGCTTCCTCCGTTCTTCTGCGAGGTCTAGAATCTCACTTGTCATCCTTTTTTCTTCTTTCTAACGTCCGGTCTCAAATACTCTTCTTTGACTCCTTATACCGTTTCTTGAAAGTGTGTGAATTTTTCATTGGTGTCATCCCCACTGTCTCTATTTGTTGTTTAGGGCTGTCTTGACTGTCTGCTGTAAGGTAGCGTCTGTATCATCCCCACTGTCCCTCCATTTGTTGTTTAGGGCTGTCTTGACTGTCTGCTGTAAGGTAGCATCTTTCAACTTTCTCAGGTCGTGTTTTCCTGATATTTTGGAGACAACATGTTTCATTCTGATTTTGAAATTTCCTACGAGTTGGATATGGTCTGTTGTGTGTCTGCTCCCAGATACGTTCTGACATCTGTACAACTATTTCTGTATCTCTTATTCACTAGCATGAAATCAATCTGATTCCTCACAGTTTGTCCTGTTTGTTCAAGGGCGATTTCCATGTGTATAGCTTGTGGTGGTGGAAGTTTAAACCATGTATTCATCACCAATAGTTGATTTGTTTCTGCAAATACTTCAAAGTCATCTCCTCGGGTGTGTGTATCCCATAGACCAAAGGGTCCAACGGACCTTGATGTTTTTCCTAATCCAAGTTTTGCGTTAAAGTCACCCATGACTATACTTAGGTCTCCTCTTTTTAGCTTGTTCAGAATATGGTTAATGCTATTGTAAAAATTTTCGACTTCCTAATCTGATTTGTCTGCTGTAAGTGCACAGACTTGAATAATGTTCAAGTTAACTGGTCTAACTTTGATTTGAACTAACATAACACTTTCTGAGACTAGGATAACATTGTAAATTTGCGATTCTTTTGTTCAGTATGATTCTAACTCCAAGATGATGCATTCCATTATCTGTACCTGAGTAGTAAACTCTGTGATCATCTATCTTGATGATTCCAGTCCTGGCCATCGCATTTTGCTTATTCCCAATATATCTATTTTCATTCTTGTCATCTCCTTTATTGCACTGTGAATCTTTCCTTCCTGGCTCCTCGTCCTGACGTCCCATGTTCCAATTTTGATTTTGATATTTTAATCTTACTATTTCTGCGCTTGTAACAGCCCCTTTCGGAGATCCGATTGACGGGCTTACTCCGGATGCTAATTTAGCTGCAAGCATAGCCATAGTGATTACTAGGACGCATCCATTCTGGATCTATAGTCTATAATGAGGTGAGTGTGCAGTCTGCTTCCTCATCCTTATGCCGTTGACCACTTTCTGCAGTTCATCCGCCTTCGGAGCCAGTTCCCTGACTCCAGGGCAAAAGAGTGCCGTTCTATTGTTGGCTCATCCATCCGAAGCTGTTGGCCGTGTACCCCAGTTTCTTATTTTATCAGGGAGTGTGTGTTCCAGTAGCGCCCTAATGAGTTTAATTTCTACAGCTTGTATACGGCCGTGGTATTTTTGTCTTAATGTCCGTGATTCACTGCCATATACTCAATATCATCTTTTGTAGCTTATGTGTTTTGGACTGTGCTGTTTTAGGTGTTCTTCTTAGTTTATCCTTGTAGCTCCATCATAATGATACGACATATCACAGCTTAAATAATTTAAATGCTGTAATTCTGTCATCCAAAATAATCTTTGCTCTTATTCGGCGTTTGCCCTGAAATGCCTTGGTTACTGGTTTTGAGGCAGAAATTTTAAAGTAATATTCTTTACAAATCATGTGTAGTAAATAAATAGCTGTTTGAAGATTATCTTCACTGTTTTACACAATCACTAAGTCATAAGCATATGCTAGCACATTTGAAGTGGGTCTCCTTGTTCAGTTCCAAATACTGCCTGATCGTTGTACATACGTAGGATACCGTCAATGTAAATCTTAAAAAGCGTGGATGATAATACACACCCTCGCCTTACTCCCTGATTTATAACTATATATCCCCCCACTGTGATTACGTATATTGAGTCTGAAACAGCTACCATTATAAATTGCTCTGAGCATTATGGGACTCAACATCTTAGGTCATAAGTCCCCTAGAACTTAGAACTACTTAAACCTAACTAACCTAAGGACATCACACACACCCATGCCCGCGGCAGGATTCGAACCTGCGACCGTAGCAGTCCCGCGGTTCCGGACTGCAGCGCCAGAACCGCACGGCCACCGCGGCCGGAAGCTACCATTATATAAACTGAGACATGGAACTTAGGGAAAGCAGGAAAGGTGTGGACAGGGCCTAATGAGTTACCTTTGGTTGCACAGAAAACATATACAATCATTTTTAAATATTTTACGAAGTTATTGTCGGCTGAAGGCCACAAACAATGTTACAAACAATTAACAGCTGAAGGCCAGCAGCAGTTTCAGAATACACAACGTCTGAAGGCCTGAATTACAAGTGAGGAAGGCAGTTACACATTAACAAATACTAAGATTTTTCTTCTTAGCAATCAAAACGGTAACAAGCTATAGTAATGGCTGAAGGCCCTATGGAGAAAAAATTGCAAATTGTTGGTCAGCTGAAGGTCACAAACAATGTTACACACAATCAATGGCTGAAGGCCTGGTTAAGAAGGTTGAAAATTATTTGTGGACTGAAGGCCACAAGCAATTTCAGAATACACAAGGGCTGAAGGCCTAAATTACAAATAAGGTGGACAATTGCACTTTAAAAAATACTAAAACCCTTTCTAATCACTTTAATAACTGGTAACAAGCTATAGTGACGACTGAAGGCCTCAGTAAAACAGGATTGAAAACTATTTGCCGCTGAAGGCCACAAGCAATGTTACAAACAATTAACGACTGAAGGTCTGATTAAGAAAGGATTCAAAATTATTTGGAGCTGAAGGCCACAAGCAATTTTCAGAATACTCAACGGCTGAAGGCCTGAATTACAAATAAGGGAGGCAGTTGCATGTTAAAATACAAAACCTTTATAAAACAGTCTTAACGAACTGTAACAGGCTATACTGACAGCTGCAGGCCTTATTAAGAGAAAATTGAAAATAATTTGTTGGCTGAAGGCCACAAACGGTGTTACAAACAATTAATGGCTGGAGGCCAGAATTAAAAGTAGGGAAGGCAATAACATGTCGAAACATTAAGGTAAATTTTAAACAACTAAGACAACTTGTCCAATAAGGTGGAGTGATTCACAGACAGTGCTCCCTGGATCGACCTGAGGAAGGTAACGACAGCAGTGTAAGCGGTGAGACAGGCAGCCAAGAGTTGTACTCATGGAACAGGATGGCAACTCACACTAGGGGTAGCTTAAGCGCCGACCGCCTAACGTCCGATCATCGGTACAACAATTAAATATTTTTAGGCAAGGGCAAAGAGACGGACAGCACCACATCTTCAGAAACACACCCAAGGCCGAAGGAAACACTAGAACCAAGGTAGTCTTCCCAAAAACATATACACAGTACAATTCAAGAGGGTGTCGAACTACACACCGAGTCGGACAGCATCAACACGACGAGGAAAGGTACACTGCCGGAAAAGTACGCTAACTTCCAGGGCAGGTAACTGCGGCGTCAGCGGCCACAAGGCAGAAAATACCGCTGGTTGCACTTCACTAATAAGAATAATGCTAAATCCAAACTAACATCAAGGAGTAGAAGGCGGCTAATAGCTTCCGCCAACCTGACAGACTCTGCTTGTTGCTGTTGGTCTCATCGACCCTGGGAGCAGCAACACGCAAAAAACAGCGAGATCTGAAACAGTGGAGGTTTCAGTACTGGACACGGTTCACTCAACTTCAAACGTCCTGGGTTCAGTCATCGGCTACAAGCCCTCGGTCCGACAGTGCCTGCACGCCGCCAGCGCTCCCAGCCTGGCCCCGCGCTGCGGACCTCCTTGCTGCTCCGTCTGAAGTTGAACTGCTTGGCACACACGATGACCCGGAATACTAGCCGTGGCACCATAGATAGTACCACAGTACTGGCTATCGATAATCGCTGCTGCTGCCACTCGCAGACAAATAATACTAGCAACTCAGTGGCACCATTAACACAAGAAGGAATCGATACACCACTACCGCTATTACACGACATCAAGTTATGAATGGCAAGAACGCGAGGAGCACATGGCTCATGAATTTTTTACCCACATTATTATGTGCTGAGGACAGCCCCATTTAGCTATTATATTCCACACTTCGTGCGTGTCTACCTCATCGAAGGCCTTCTCTAAGTCTTCAAACGCCTTATAGAAGAGCAAATTGTATTCTATTATTTTCTCTATTAGCTAATTCATAGTAAATACACTCCTGGAAATTGAAATAAGAACACCGTGAATTCATTGTCCCAGGAAGGGGAAACTTTATTGACACATTCCTGGGGTCAGATACATCACATGATCACACTGACAGAACCACAGGCACATAGAGACAGGCAACAGAGCATGCACAATGTCGGCACTGGTACAGTGTATATCCACCTTTCGCAGCAATGTAGGCTGCTATTCTCCCATGGAGACGATCGTAGAGATGCTGGATGTAGTCCTGTGGAACGGCTTGCCATGCCATTTCCACCTGGCGCCTCAGTTGGACCAGCGTTCGTGCTGGACGTGCAGACCGCGTGAGACGACGCTTCATCCAGTCCCAAACGTGCTCAATGGGGGACAGATCCGGAGATCTTGCTGGCCAGGGTAGTTGACTTACACCTTCTAGAGCACGTTGGGTGGCACGGGATACATGCGGACGTGCATTGTCCTGTTGGAACAGCAAGTTCCCTTGCCGGTCTACGAATGGTAGAACGATGGGTTCGATGACGGTTTGGATGTACCGTGCACTATTCAGTGTCCCCTCGACGATCACCAGTGGTGTACGGCCAGTGTAGGAGATCGCTCCCCACACCATGATGCCGGGTGTTGGCCCTGTGTGCCTCGGTCGTATGCAGTCCTGATTGTGGCGCTCACCTGCACGGCGCCAAACACGCATACGACCATCATTGGCACCAAGGCAGAAGCGACTCTCATCGCTGAAGACGACACGTCTCCATTCGTCCCTCCATTCACGCCTGTCGCGACACCACTGGAGGCGGGCTGCACGATGTTGGGGCGTGAGCGGAAGACGGCCTAACGGTGTGCGGGACCGTAGCCCAGCTTCATGGAGACGGTTGCGAATGGTCCTCGCCGATACCCCAGGAGCAACAGTGTCCCTAATTTGCTGGGAAGTGGCGGTGCGGTCCCCTACGGCAATGCGTAGGATCCTACGGTCTTGGCGTGCATCCGTGCGTCGCTGCGGTCCGGTCCCAGGTCGACGGGCACGTGCACCTTCCGCCGACCACTGGCGACAACATCGATGTACTGTGGAGACCTCACGCCCCACGTGTTGAGCAATTCGGCGGTACGTCCACCCGGCCTCCCGCATGCCCACTATACGCCCTCGCTCAAAGTCCGTCAACTGCACATACGGTTCACGTCCACGCTGTCGCGGCATGCTACCAGTGTTAAAGACTGCGATGGAGCTCCGTATGCCACGGCAAACTGGCTGACACTGACGGCGGCGGTGCACAAATGCTGCGCAGCTAGCGCCATTCGACGGCCAACATCGCGGTTCCTGGTGTGTCCGCTGTGCCGTGCGTGTGATC
Source organism: Schistocerca americana (assembly GCF_021461395.2). Classification (NCBI taxonomy): domain Eukaryota; kingdom Metazoa; phylum Arthropoda; class Insecta; order Orthoptera; family Acrididae; genus Schistocerca; species Schistocerca americana. Next base: position 742,009,051 of record NC_060122.1, on the reverse strand, counting down.
ATTGCTTGTACAGCCCTCTCGCAGTGTCCGGAGCAAGTATGGTGGGTCTGACACACCGGTGTCAATGTGTTCTTTTTTCCATTTCCAGGAGTGTATATCGTCAACACAGGCTCTGCCGTTTCGAAAACCATTCTGTTCTTCTTGCAAAAGTGAGTCTGCTATCGGCTTTAATCGGTTATTTAATAAACCAGTGTATAATTTATATGTTAAATTTAATATACTTATACCTAGGTAGTTTCTAGGTTCATTTCTCCCCATTCCTTAATTGTATAAGAAACAGTTGCTGTTAATCATCTATCAGGGTCCTCATTGTAAGTCAGCATGTGTTTAAAAGATGAGAAAGGCGGAGTTTGCGTAAGTCTTCCGTTTTTTATGAGTTCTACATTTAGGCCCCCTGATTCTGGTGATTTTTTTATTCGTTTGGTTTCTTATTACTGCCTCTCTCAGGCAGTATGTCAATATTTTTTACTAATACTCCGCTCCTATTTTCAGGATTAGCAAAGTGTCTGCCTCAGTGTTAAACCAAATACTTTTATTATGTTCAATCCATTCTGCATGTGTTACCACGTCTATTCGTGGGCTGTCTCTTTCTGGTTTATTTAAATTCTTTAATTATTTATACGCAAAGTATAAATATCATCATCACTCATGAATTTTTCTCAGCTGTCTCTACGTGCTCTTCTTGTTAGATCCTTCTAGCCGCTATATAACATTATCTAGATTGCTCTGCTTTTAGATTTTGCTTATCTCCGAGGACCTTTTCTACTTTGTTATTCCATAGTCTCAAACATTTCTTTCTTTTCCAGGTTGTTTGTTTGACCAGTATATCATCCTCTGCTCTTTTCATACCGTTCTTTATCCGCTGCCATTCTTAATTAATATCCTACTTTGTTTCATTTTCTGCCCAATATCTGTTTAATCTTTGCTGATAGAGAACTGCCATTGATTTTTATTTCATCAGTGTAATTCTATAATTTTCTTCATTTTCTATTCTAGTACTAATTAATTTCTTAGTTTTTGCCCATCTAGTTCTTAGAAGTATTTTGATCATCAACAGATTAATGAAGCTCTACACAGCACATACTCTATACACTGCTACATCATTCATTTGGGATGCTCCTTTTCTATTAGCTGCCACATAGTCTACGACTAACCTAGAATCTCTGTTACTCCAGCTGTACTTATGAATATCCGTTTTCCTACGGAATGTATTAGTTACCTTCAAGGCCTCGTAAGTGCAACATTCTTGCGTAGTCTCACCGTTACTGTTAATTCTGGTTATCTGAACTTCCGTACAATGTGATTGATAGGGATGTTTCGATCTCGGGCACTGCAGTCTCAACAGAGGAATAGTAAATCCGTTTTATTAATATCTTTGATGACAGATTGTAATTTCCCGTAGAATTTCTCCATGTCTTCTTTCCTGCCTTCTTCTCGAGTATAAATCCCTGCTAACGTCATATTCCCTCTAGGTATTTTGCAACCAACTGACATATCTCTCTTTACATAAGGTGTCAGCTGTTTTCTATTTTTCCATTTCAGGTCTAACATTATGGTAAGTCCTCCCTGTTTACTTATATTTTGATCCCCTCCTCTGTATATTCTTGTAGATCTACTGTTCCTAGTAATTGCTTTTTTGTTTCATTTAAAGCTGCTAGATTTATGTTTTTCTTTTGTAATTTGTTCTGTAACTCAGCTTTTTTCGTGTAGTTCTAGGCTGCTGAATTGGGTATGTTTGCTATTCCAAATCTTGCCGAAGTCGTAACCGTTAATCCTGTCTGGGTTTCTTATTACTTGAGGTTTATGAGTGAAATTCTTTTTATGTGGACGGGACACCAAGCTAGACGCACAATCAGTAACGTGGAGGGCCAGGGAGATTTCTATCGATGCCTCCTACTCTTAGATAGTGCATTACTTAGCTTAAGGGCGTCCTCTTCTCGGGATATTTTCGGAGTTCCCTTCAGCTCCCTACTTTAGTCTTTTCCAGTAAAACCTGGAGAAATAGAGGATAAAGAGGGAAATGAAAAACGTTCTTTGGCCTCGCAACATAATACCATCTCGGATGAAAAAACTAGACATGGCCAATGGAGGCCGATAAAAAAGGAAACAGAAGAAGTCTGGCACAAGTAAGTGGAAGCAGTATCAGATTTAGCTAAGGACCATGTGGTTGCCGCCCACATGCTCTGAAGAAGAGGGCCCCTTAGGGGGACTACATTCTGCCTGGTCTCTCGCGTAGGTGAACCTACCAGGAGCATAGCTCCCGCCAGTGTAGTTCTGTGGACTATTGAGGTACACAAACTTCCTCACCATTTTAAAGGTGGTTGTCTGTGAGGAGGAATATAATACAAATTGACATAACTCCTCCTGATGATGGATGTATATTCCTCTGAAACAGTAGTGCACAGTATAACAAAAGCGACTGCTTACAGTAATTGGTATTTTCAGTTGATCGAAAACATTCTGTTTAATGAGCTGCTATAGTTTTCATCTTGGTTGTTGAGACTTGGAACATTTTTTCGAAGATTGCATGATCAATACTCAGTCAAGTACGTTCATGTTCAGCATTTAAGTAAGACCCTTCCACTCCAATACATTTAAGATAAAGTGTAATTTTAAAAACTGCAATTGAAACATCCCCTTTGAAAAGTTAATGAATTACTGTGCAGATAAACCTCTACGTTATTTGATTTTCAAACAGCTGAGTAAAACTGAACGTACTCAGCCATTATTCTCTTTACTTATTCTGATCAACACTAAACTTACACACAATATTTTTAGCGCAACGCAATCTGACTTTCAAAAATCTCTACAAAAGAATGGCGCTGACTAACAATAACCTATACCTTTCATGAATCACTTACCTCAAAAAAATCTTCGTTACTCGAACTACTGCAATGCAGCGAGTGCCACTACTGCCAGCTAAATAAAAGATTCTAACTGCTGAAGGCACTAACTACTGATAGGAATAGTTAGCAAATGAAAGATTGTGATAGAGAACAAACAACGTATTTACCTTATATATATATATCAGTTCATGATATCCAGTATTACAAATTTACTCTTTCTGGCGGACACACGTCCAGATCGTCCGCTTTCAAAATTCTGCCATCTCTCTTCACACATCCACCACTGCTGGCGGCTCACCTCCAACTGCGCAACGCTACGCGCTGTTTACATCCAACTGCCCAACACTACAATTGCGAATATACCAGCAATGCTAACCAGCCACAGACTGCACACAGCACAGTCAGTGATTTTCATACAGAGCGCTACGTGGCGTTACCAACATGAAAACCTAAACAGCCTACTTACATAGCCCCCAAGCACCCCAAAAAAAATTTTACAAATTGTTTTGGGCAGTGGCCAATAATGATCTGATAAAATTTTTCATAATTACAATAACAAAGATACCAAATGCACAGACTTATTGATGCAATGTTGGTCAAAAGCAAAAATTGTTCTCATAAAGACAGTACTGATCATTCATCATAATAGTAATTACAGTTTTGCTTTCTTTCTCAAAGTCTGAGCAGTAAAAGAAATTGCACACAGAAGTGGTATTTGCAACGCAGAGCCATCGTGAGCCCGAAGTAGTGGATTTCCATGCAGTCTTGAAGAAGTAGTGTTGTCCTTCCAACGGAAAGACAGTGCTGTCTCTTGACATGCAGACAGGTAACGGGCCACAACAGAGCAAATCCACAACAGAGTCAGTCGAAGTTTTGAAGAACATTGGTAGGCAGGTCATCACAGAGCAGACACACTGTAGTCCTGGTAGATGGTATGGTATTGGTAGGCTATGCAAGGTGAAGACCCGCTGCAGTCCTTGTAGAGACGGCCAGCAGCCATCTGTTGCGACTGTGCAGGTGCACAATCACCATCGAAGAGTCTTGCGGACAATATAGCAAGTCCATAAACCACCACTTGTGTACTCACAAAGTTTTTGGAATTGTCCTTAGAACCAGCAATGCTGTTAACCAGTCCCTTGCTGAATTATTAACATATGTGCAAACACTAACAGTCCCAAATTCTCACATATTACTCGTATACTATGACCAACAGAAACGTGTGCAGTGAAATGAAATTTAATTTGAAGAATTGGTGCTTATACAATTATAAATTTACAACATAAGAATACAATTAAAAAGGTACAAAATACAGCATTAAAAATCATAATAATATTGATAACATTTGTAGTAATACATGCTTTACAAAAGAATAGAAATAAACATGTACATCAGTGTTTCAGGAATTATGAGATAAGTAAATAAATAAAATAATGAGAATGCTTTTCGAAACATTAATTTCACACATGAGCATTAAAGCAGAACAGAATAAATAATGTCTAAACATCTTTACAAAGTAAATAACATATTATTAATGCAAATTATATTTGAGGATAACAGTATCCCTCATCATAGTGAATGTATCTTAGTATTAGAAGAGAAAAAAATTCTATGAAACAGTACACAGAGACAGGAAGAACACAAATACACAAGGGTACACAAACACATAGAGGAATAACACAAAAGGAAAGGACAGGGTTTGTTTTCAGTGTAACATTTGGTACCGCAGTCCAACCTAAAACTTCATTCCATAGATCGTTCCTCTTATTTCTACATTTGTTTCCACAAAAAAATCCTATCCAAGCATTCTTTCTGTATTTACATATCCACATATTTCTTACCTCATTATTTATTTTCCATTATCTTGCCTCATCATTTATTTCCAAGAAAATTCTACCTAAACCTGTTGTCCCTAAACCCTACTTTTTTGTTCATATCCTCTTTCAAAATAATTATTCTCCATTGTACACAACTTTTTTGGCCAAACCATTTTCTTATAGCTTCTCAATGCATTTCTTCCAATTCATCACAACTCTTTCTCTTATACAGCCTACCCCATCTTAAGCTAACTTAAATCTACTGAGCTCAGAGATCAGATGCATAAACTAAGGGACAAGGCAACGCAGTAGCACAAAGCAATTAACACAACCAGCAATGACAAAAAAATGCAAATTGGCAAAGCAAGCAGCAGTAAATCTAAATTAGCAGAGCAAAGGCAACATTACAACTAATATGAGCCAATGTGGAGCAACAAGAAAAATAAATCAGTAGCAAAACTGGCTTAACAGAGTAATACAAAGTGAAATTCAGTAGCACTATGCCTGGCAAACAGCAGCAGCAAATGCAATAACTTATATTTAAACATAACAAACCCACAAGCAGAAGAAATAGTACAGTAAAGACAATAATGCAGATAAGGGAAATGTCTATTCACATCTTAATGTCTATGTCATCAAATTGGTGCACATCATCATATTGACGTTTGACACTTCAGAAACGGTGCCCAGTTGAACACATATAATGTGAGATCTTGGAGAGATGCTCCATCCACTGACATCTGCCTCTTTTTCGTGTGCCTTTTAGTTTTCGCAAAATCACATTCTTAAACTTTGGAGGTACTTAAGAACATGTACTTATTTTCTAGCGTCTGTACTATATTTCGTTGTTTGTTTTGTGTTTCAGATAGATTTGCGTAAACTGAGTTCGGATACCAATTCTCACTTAAGTTGGAGCTCTCTGTATTACGTATACTGAAATCCTTATATCGATAGATTCATTATAAATTCTGCCTAGAAACTTGGAACTGTACCACGGTACTGGTTATATCGTATCTCATTATATGGTTGTACTCCATCATTGCAAGGAGAAAGCTAACGTACTTGGCTGTTGCAGTTAGGTCATGTTTCTAGCATTCAATGTACCTCCACTTGGGCCTTCAGAAGGTCTGCCTAGCTACATGATACGTTACTAGGAAATGCGATGTACACTTCGTTTCCAGAGAATTAGACTCTTTTACAGTTATATACCAGTTCCGTGACTTATTGTTACTGGAAGTGAAATAAGTCGCATGTTACGTGTTAGTTACCCACGACGTTCTTTTAGACACCTCTTTGAGACGTTCAGCACTTCTACTGGTTGTTTCACACGGTTGTAAGTGACCCACAACAGTTCAAAAGGAATGTTGATGTGCATAATTACAACACCTGAAGAACAGTGCTATTTACTATTCCATACTGAGACTGAATTTGACAGACGTCATGGGTTATCTTCTAATTCGTGGCCAAATCATTCACTCGAGTTGTTCGCGATTCATTTTAAGAACATTCTGGACAACTGTGGCCCTGTGACACGGCGCATTGTTATCTACAAAAATTCCCTCGTTGTTTGAAAACATAATGTCCATGAAAGGCCGTAAATGGTCTTCAAATAGCCGAACCCAACCATTTCATGAGGGCCTATACAAGGGCCATATACTTGGAAATGGAAAAGGATGTAGATGAATACGAAATGGGAGATATGATACTTCGTGAATAGTTTGAAGAGTTTGATAGAGCACTGGAAGACATGAGTCGAAACAAGGCCCCGGGAGTAGACAACATTCCATTAGAACTACTGACAGCCTTGCGAAAGCCAGTCCTGACAAAACTCTACCATCTGGTGATCAAGATGTATGAGACAGGCGAAATACCCCCAGACTTCAAGAAGAATATGATAATTCCATTCCCAAAGAAAGCAGGTGTTGACAGATGTGAAAATTGCCGAACTATCAGTTTAATAAGTCACGGCTGCAAAATACTAACGCGAATTCTTTACAGACGAATGGACAAACTGGTAGAAGCCGACCCCGGGGAAGATCAGTTTGGATTTCATAGAAATGTTGGAACCCGTGAGGCAATACTGACCCTACGACTTATCTTAGAAAACAGGTTAAGGAAAGGCAAACCTACGTTTCTTGCATTTGTAGACTTAGAGAAAGCTTTTGACAATGTTGACTGGAATTCTCTCTTTGAAAGTCTGAAGGTGGCAGGGGTACAATACAGGGAGCGAAAGGCTATTTACTATTTGTACAGAAACCAGATGGCAGTTATAAGAGTCGAGGGAAATGAAAGGGAAGCAGTGGTCGGGAAGGGAGTGAGACAGGGTTATAGACTCTTCCCAATGTTATTCAATCTGTATATTGAGCAAGCAGTGAAGGAAACAAAAGAAAAATTCGGAGTAGTTATTAAAATCCATGGAGAAGAAATAAAAACTTTGAGGTTCGCCGATGACATAATCCTGTCAGACAGACCAAAGGACTTGGAAGAGCAGTTGAACGGGATGGACAGTGTCTTGAAAGGAGGATATCAGATGAACATCAACAAAAGCAAAACGAGGATAATGGAATCTAGTCGAATTAAGCCGGGTGATGCTGAGAGAATTAGATTAGGAAATGAGACACTTAAAGTAGTAAAGGAGTTTTGCTATTTGGGGAGCAAAATAACTGATAATGGTCGAAGTAGAGAGGATATAAAATGTAGAGTGGCAATGGCAAGGAAAGCGCTTCTGAAGAAGAGAAATTTGTTAACATCGAGTATAGATTTAAGAGTCAGGAAGTCGTTTCTAAAAGTATTTGTATGGAGTGTAGCCATGTATGGAAGTGAAACATGGACGATAAATAGTTTGGACAAGAAGAGAATAGAAGCTTTCGAAACGTGGTGCCACAGAAGAATGCTGAAGATTAGATGGGTAGATCACATAACTAATGAGGAGTTATTGAATAAAATTGGGGAGAAGAGGAGTTTGTGGCACAATTTGACTAGAAGAAGGGATCGGTTGGTAGAACATGTTCTGGTGCATCAAGGGATTACAAATTTAGTATTGGAGGGCAGCATGGAGGGTAAAAATCGTAGAGGGAGAAAAAAAATCAAATGGCTCTGAGTACTATGGGACTTAACTGCTGAGGTCATCAGTCCCCTAGAACTGAGAACTACTTAAACCTAACTAACCTAAGGACATCGCAAACATCCAATGCCCGAGGCAGGATTCGAACCTGCGACCGTAGCGGTCGCGCGGTTGCTCACTGTAGCGCCTAGATCCGCTCGGGCACCCCGGCCGGCAGTAGAGGGAGACCAAGAGATGAATACACTAAGCAGATTCAGAAGGATGTAGGTTGCAGTAGGTACTGGGAGATGAAGCTTGCACAGGATAGAGTAGCATGGAGAGCTGCATCAAACCAGTCTCCGGACTGAAGACCACAACAACAACAACAACAACAACCATTTCCTGTCAATGATCGATTTACTTGGACTAGAGGACCCAGTCCATTCTATGTAAACACAGTCCATACCGTTACAGAACCTTCATCAGCTTGCACAGTGCCTAGCTGACAACCTGGATCCAACGCCCAACCTACACGAACGTCTCTGCTCTTGGTCGTTAAGTGAAGGCCGTCAGCCACTGCGTTGCCCGTGGTGAGAGGTAATGCCTGAAATTTGGTATTCTTGGCACATTATTGACACTGTGGATCTCGAAATATTGAAGTCCTTATCGATTTCCGAAATGGGATGCCCCTTGCGCTTAGCTCCAACTTCCCTCCGCGCTCAGTCTGTAATTCCCGGTGGAAGTGACAACTTCGTGAATGCACTGCCCTTTAATGCTTTGTATATGCGATACTACTTGCGTCTTAAATCTTTTTAGAGTGAAACCGATACAAGTGAAAAAATATTTTATTTACATGATACACGTGCTTCTTGTAAAACAAGGATATGTGGAAAATTACACCACAATTAATGTAACAAGATGAAAATCAATAGGTAAACAGCAATGAAGACAAAAATATATTGGTGTGGTTTTAACACATGTACGAGAGATTATTCATAGTCACATTCTGTAGTCCCCTCACAGTTAGTGTCTACAGTATCAGAATCTCTTCATTCTGTGATATCGCTTGAAGAACGCCCTTCCAAGGGCAACACTTGTGACGCTGTACCACTGTGTTGCGCATTTCTCAGTCTTTTTCATTCCATTCTTTGACTATGTCCTCTTCACTCTCCACTTCCTCTTCTTACTTCTGTCTGGGAATAGGATATATTGTTACAGAACTCAACAATGAAATAGAGCTATATAGTGCTTTATCTCTTTAAGGATTTTCCTCTTCACAAATTTTATTTCAATCTAATCTTGATGCAAAGGCTGCAGAAGAAGCATTGATGGGGGGAAAATATTGAGTTGTTAAAATCCGCCTCTACAAACTCAAGATCACGGTTTAGTGAATACTTGAACCGCATTTTTAGAGTATTCTCTGTCCTGATTCAGATACAGCCTACATTCCTCCTTGTAGTTCGTTTTCTACTGTGTCTTTGGCAATTTTGTCCTTTGCTATGACATCCATGGCTTTAATTGAAAGAAAGATTTCATTTTCACTAATTAAAACTTTCTACTGGCCTTCGGATATGTCGGGAAGAACAGACGCCACACACACACACACACACACACACACACACACACACACACACACAGAGTGTTCAAAAAAAGTGTCGAATACTTTGAGAAGTGTTAGTACTCATCGAAGCAAGAAAAATAAGTCCAATAAACAAGGAACCTGAACATACATTCCACGATAAACACATGTTTATTGGACCTCCGCCAAATGTGTCGACAGGGTATTGTGATGTGTTACAGTACTCCGCGTAACATTAGGTGCTCTGCGGACAGTTGGGTGGTTCGAATCGTGTTGTAGGTTACGGTTGTTTTCGTCGTATTTGCGTGCCTGATTGTACATACAGTACTGCCAACCCTGGGTACGTAAAATGCTCTTTTACGAATACAAATGTGGTTCAAGCGTGACGGTGCACCAGCACATTTTCGTCACTATGTGCGTAAACATCGGACGCAGTCGTTTCAGGACCACTGGATTGGTCAGGGGGGGTGGGGGGGGTGGGGGGGGTGGGGGGGGGGGGTGAGGGGGTGAGGGGTGGGGGTGTGAGAGGTGGGGGATGGGGTGGGGTGTGGACACCTTGCCCTGCTCGCTCCCCAGACCTCAATCCCCTAGACATTTGATTATGGGGGCACTTGGAGAAATTGATCTACGCCACGCCAATCAACTACAGGGTCGTGTCTTCAGAGAATGCCAGTAGGTACAACAGCAACTGGATATACTTCAGGGTGTGTCATTCTTCATGCCGGAAGGTAGAATGGTGCGAGTGAGGAGTTTATGGTTAGATGACACTACGCTAGTAGTGAGCAACAGGCTGGGAATCTGTGTCAGATGGGAAGCGTGCTCGGATGGCCGAGTCGATTAAGGTAACCACTCGCGTTAAGTGGGAGATCTGGGTTCGAGTTCTGGTCCCAGCCCTGAATCTACGATATTTCCAAACTGTGACGAAAACTTGATAGTGGCGTCTCCCCTCCCCCCCCCCCCCCTCTCGAGAGTTTGAGATAGTGAGATAGAACGTCAAAAATTAAAAAAACCTATTTTTCAAAAATATGTGCTCTTCACATAGCAGTCTTCTATCGCACGTCACTGTGTTTCTCTCTGTGGAATTCAGACGCGCATATTTTGTAATTGAAGCCATCAAACCTACATTGAGGACAGTGGAAATTAAAATGTCCTGTGGTGCCTCTCCTGCCCCCAGTCGGCCGGTTTGACATCCTACCTCTCTTTTAAAAAACTCACAATTCTGGGTGGGATTATTTGTGACCGGCAGAATAAGAACTCTTCAGAAAATTTGCACTCTTTGTTGCCTGTTAGCCAATAACTTTCTCTTTTGTGTGACATGAAATTAAATGCAGGAAACATAAAAGCAGTAAATACAAGAATCAAGCAAGACAGTACACTTTTCTTCAATCCTTAGGCCCCACCATTTCTCTCTCTCTAATCTTGCTACAGTTTTACACGGCTTATTTTCCTTTCTGCGAAAGAATCTATTACCTCAAAGTTCGTCAAACGTTTCGCTACATGAAAAATCAAAATGTCGTTGTCTAATACCGAAAAAGCTGTTAATATGAATAGTACCCAAGATTGGGGGTTTCTCGATTTGATTACGTCTATTTTGTCACTGTCTGCTAGATAAAACAAAATAGGCCTTTCTAATTTTGGAGCACTTGTAACACATGCCAAATAAGCGAGACCGTTTTGGTACATCTACCTCATATACATAAATAACAAAACAGAACATAATTCACAAACGACCAGTATAAAATGCCTATTACACCTCCTAGAAGCAAAAAGTTTAATGTTAGGAAATATGCTCCGGTTCCTCAAGCATGAGATCGAAAAGTTGTAGCAGTATGAAAGTCTTATTTACGTTTGGAATCGTCATATTCTTCCATACAATTTATGTTATGACCCCGTTTCTTCTCCTTCCTCACACGAACAAACAATCTTGTCACCGCTAATTCTGTAACTATTACCGCCATTGTAAAACTTAACTTCACTAACCCTGCCAGAATCACCGGTTTAGTTATCCCGCGTTTATTCTCCGGTTAGACGTTATTACGTGTTCGTACAACGCGTTTTCCGCACTATTCCGAGAACAGAATCAAACGGCTACAAACCGGGGACTTTACAGGCCCTTCATAGTGTAACAATCTGGCAAAAATTTTATGTCAAAATTTCATTTTCTTGGATACACCAAGCGGACAATATGTGATCTCTCTTACCTGTTATTCCTGTTGGTCATTTACTGCAGCTCTGGTAGTCTGAATCTATGGATTTAGCTAGTAATTATAACAACGCTTATCATTCGCACACCAAATCGACCACATAAACGAACAGCGATTGACATTCATCCGTTTGTGTTTACTCGGTTCAGCTCGTATAGCCCGTTCGAATGTTCAAGTGTGTGTGAATTCCAAAGGGACCAAACCGCTGAGGTCATCGGTCCCTAGACTTACACACTACTAACTCTAACTTATGCTAAGAACATGACATACACCCTTGGCCGAGCGAGGACTCGAACCTCCGGCGGGCTTGTCCGGCACAAATTTTCACCTCTTGCCAGTGACTCATTTCAAATGGTAGGTTGTGTTGCCATGACTAATAACGAGATACATTTTTTTATTTCTTTTACTACCTTGTACTTCATAGATATATTTATGATAACGTAGAATATTTTTCAGTTGGTTATATAGAGTAGAATATAAGGTGTGACTATGTTTACTTTGCTCTTTTCTATACGAGTTCCTTATGTAAAGACTTAGATTTTTTCTGATTACCTTTCAATTAGTTTTATTAAATTTATTGTGAGAAATGGAATACAATAGGCAGAAGTGTTGTAAGAACTGTGCAGTGGGAGAGGTATTGATAGTTGTCGGGTCGGACAGTGTGGCAGTCAGTCGCAGATGGTGCATGAGCGTGGCGGTACGGAGCAAGTACTGAGTGTAGTATTGGTGTGCGTGTTACGCTATATTAATACCGGACTTTGTGTGTTGGACCGGTTTGAAATTTGCCCTTATGATGGATACTCTAAACGGACGTTGTATTACGCAAACGCTGTTGCTTTTTGCAGAATGTTGCTTCTAGCAGTGAGAATCCACTCACGAACAGACATAATTGTCGTCGGTTTAGAATTGAACTGCATTACATAAACTGTGAATTTAATATTGCTCATTTTTCTTGACAACGAAATATGACGTATGCTAAAATACTCACCGCCAATGTGCAAACTGTGAACTGTGTTGCTACGTAAGGCCGGCCGTTGTGGCCGAGCGGTTCTAGGCGCTTCAGTCTGGAACCGCCCAGCTGCTACGGTCGCAGGTTCGAATCCTGCCTCGGACATGGATGTGTGTGATGTCCTTAGGTTAGTTAGGTTTAAGTAATTCTAAGTGTAGGTGACTAATGACCTCAGATGTTACGTCCCATAGTGCTCAGAGACATTTGAACCATTTTGACCCAGTCCTCTCTTCGCGAAACTCACAAATGTAAACAATTTAACTTCTTTTTGCTTTGTAATAGACTATTTCTTAATGTTTCTCTCCGTAAACAAAAGTCGTGTATTGTAAAGACTGTTCACCTTCAGTGATTGTTAACCCCACCACTAACAGTAGTTATTGCCATCATTTATTTGTTCTTCCTTTTCAGTGTATTTGTATTAGTCGTTGCTTGCGTTGTATGTGTCTTTTGGAAGGGTGTGCTTTGAAGTGCATGTACAGTAGTTTCGGCAGGAGAATTAATGTGTTTTACTGTGAAATGTGGCCAGACGTGTACGTTGAGGTATTCGCCATTGAAGTTATTTACACCGACCAATTACAAAGAAGTACCTTATTCGCCATTGGTTCAAGTTAATGTATTAGAGGGAACATTGAATTTGACAGCTATCAAAGTACGCGATCTTTGTTTAAACGCCACTTAACGTCATATTTCCATTCATTCACGTTTAGATGCAAATTTATCTGGGTGTAACTGTTACTGGCCAGCAAAATTACAATATACTGTGTCATTATTTATCAAATTAACTACGAGTGTTTTATTGTTTTCCCCTATCAAAGGATTTTATTGTCAGAATGTTAACAGGATTGGGAATCTTCTCATATAGAGGTTTGCTTTTGAAGCTTCCAGGAGTAAAACGGGTTCTTGGGGTTTATACAATATTAATTTACTTTATGCAATTTTTCTTTAAACATTTTCTGATTACAAACTCACGGTCATAGTAAATGTCCAGGAACCGTTTTCTTCATAAGGTAAAGCTAATGTCTTCGGATACCTTCGAATAGAACTTATTTTGATGGATCATTTTTCCTCCCTATATTTTCAGCTACTGACAAGAGCAATTCATTGATTTATTGGCTAAAGATTTTAATCTGACATCATCTGCTCATAGTTGCTGTCATACGGGAGTCACTAATCATTTCCCTTAGAGAGATTAATCGTGTCATGTTAAATATTCCAAACTTCCTTTATTTTGTTCCTGGAATTTTTAAAATTTTCTGAGTAGTGCGTGAGGAATTTAGCGGTACTGCTTGTAGTACACCTTTAAGTCTTCGTTAGAACTATTCCTCTGCATTAAATAATATTGTTCCTTCCCAGCACAAGATACATTGATCCCAGATGTTAGTCCTCCATTCTCTTCTCTTTCACTGGAATGTCTGTGTATGTCTGAGTCAACATTTATGATTCTGCGAAACTGTACTTTCATTTCTTAACTAAACCCGACTGATGAGGATTTATTGCTCCATTTGATCATCATAGTCTGCGACGATACCACGAAATTTTGCTAACGCTGTGATGGATGGATAATAAATGTTTTGTAACCCTTGCAGAAATTAGTCAGTTAGTTCACCTTTCCTCTATAAATCAGCTCGAGCAGCCAAGTACCAATGCACACAACCCAGCACAGTAGAGTTCCATGGGACTGCGTACGATGCAGTTATACTTAATAATGAAGTCGCGTTTTATGTCTAAGGGCGCCATCTCACAAGTGCCGCAATGCGCCCAAAATATTTTTTTAATAAATGCAGACAAATTGCTATACTAGAAATCAGGCATACACTCACCGTTGATTAAAGTTGTCTGTAACTGAAGTTCATTGCTTCTCCCATAAACACGAAAAACTGATATATAATTCACAGTCCGATTGAGGGTTTATATACCTGTGGGGATCATTACCTAATTCACGATAAATTCCATGAGCTTTTCTCAAGAAAATCGTTTAAGTTCCACAGCACCATTTCAAACTACAAGTTCCAAACTGGCTTTCCACTAAAATTACTCCAAGTCCAACTTGCAGATGATTGCAACAGCCTAACATTGATGAAGTCCCCACTAGCTTGTCCTAATCGCAATCGACACACCACGAAGCTCTCTAAGCACAGACTGGGCACTTAGAATAATTCCGTACACGCAAACACAAAAAATATCACAAGTTGCTACAAACGACCCGCCACGAAATTCACTAAGTACAGAGTTGGGAATTTAAAATAATTCAGTGCTCACGCCCCGCAACTATGTTGCCGCTCACATAACACAATGACTCACGGACACTGCCCCCAAGACACATCTACACTATGCGATAAAAACCATCCGAACACCCCCAAAAACATACGTTTTCATATTATGTGCATTATCCTGACACCTACTACCAGGTACACCATATCAGCGACCTCAGTAGTCATTAGACATCACGAGAGAGCAGAATGGGACGCTCCATGGAACTCACAGACTTCCAATATAGTCAGGTGATTGGGTGTCACTTGTGTCATACGTCTGTACGTGACATTTCTACACTTCTAAACATCCCTAGGTCCACTGTTTCCAATGTGATAGTGCAGTGGAAACGTAAAGGAACACATACAGCACAAAAGCGTACAGGCCGACCTCGTCTGTTGACTAACAGACCGCCAACAGTTGAAGAGGGTCGTAATGTGTAATAGGCAGACTTCTATCCAGACCATCAGACAGGAATTCCAAACTGCATCAGGAGCCACTACAAATACTATGGCAGTTAGGCGGGAGGTGAGAAAACTTGGATTTCATGGTCGAGTGGCTGCTCATAAATCACACATCATGCCGGTAAATGCCAAGCAACGCCTCGCTTGGCATAAGGAGCCTAAACATTGGACGACTGAACAGTGGAAAAACGTTGTGTGGAGTGACGTATCACGATACACAATGTGGCGATCCGATGGGAGGGTGTGGGTATGGCGAATGCCCGGTGACCGTCATCTGCCAGCATGTGTAGTGCCAAAAGCAATATTCGGAGGCGGTGGTGTTATGGTGTGGTCGTGTTTTTCATGGGGGGGGGGGGGGGGGGGCTTGCACCCATTGTTGTTTTGCGTGGCACTATCACAGCACAGGCCTACACTGATGTTTTAAGCACCTTGTTGCTTCCCACTGTTGAAGAGCAATTCGGGGATAGTGATTGCATCTTTCAACACGATCGAGCACCTGTTTATAATGCACGGCCTGTGGCGGAGTGGTTACACGACAATAACATCCCTGTAATGGACTGGCCTGCACAGAGCCCTGACCTGAATCCTACAGAACACCTTTAGGATGTTTTGGAACGCCGACATCTTGCTAGGCCTCATCGACCAACATCGATACCTCTCCTCGGTGCAGCACTCGGTGAATAATGGGCTGCCATTCGCCAAGAAACCTTCCAGCACCTGATTGAACGTATGGCTGCCAGAGTGGAAGCTGTCATCAAGGCTAAGGGTGGGCCAACACCAAATTGAATTCCAGCATTACCGATGGAGGGCTCCTCAAACTTGTAAGTCATTTTCAGCCAGGTTTCCGAATACTTTCGATCACATGATATATATATACCGAGCCCTTCCCGTTTAAAGATGGCCGCCGCCATCCTAAACCCTAGATTTACGACCGCTGATGTCAGATCAACAACTTAGCAAGATAGTTGCTGAAATTTCTTAATTTAAACATGTAACTGTAAGGTGTCAGGCAAATCCAACACCTTCCATGAAAACCCTGACATGATAAGCAAATCCAGTAGTATGTCACATAGATCCGAATAAATCGTGACATTAAATTAACCAAAGTAATACGAGTAACGAGTGAGCAAATGGAATACCACATACTAACACAAGAATGCCTAAATGCATGTCATACCTTCCCACCGTGAGACAGACGCAGTTCCGAGGGGAGAAACGAGAACAGAAGCCGAGAGCAGAACCGTGTTAAGCGAGAAGGCCCTACGATAAGGGACGGACGGACACCCACGTCGCCAGCTAACTGCTAGGACCACACCACCCGCAAGTTTTAGCGTGAGACTTTTTCACGTCTCTGTTACGTTAGGACCACCCCCAGCCCATGTTAAAAGATAGAGCCCTCCAGAAGAACAGTATAGATCTTACGATAACACAAAAAGGGCTACACCACCCGCAAGTTTTAGCGTGAGACTTTTTCGCGTCTCTGTTACCTTAGGACCACCCCCCAGCCCATGTTAAAAGATAGAGCCCTCCACAAGAACAGTATAGATCTTACGATAACGCTAAAAGGACGACACCAGCTGCAAGTTTTAGCCTGAGACTTTTTCGCGTCTCTGTTACGTTGCAAACTTTAAAAACATTGCCCCACCACGAAAAGTATAACGTTTCTCATTGGATAGACAGAATTTTTGTAGGCGGAGCTTAAGGTTAACCTTGAGACCCTGATTGGTCAGATGAAAACACAGCCAGATAGTTTTTTTTTTAAACCAACTTCGGTAAATTGAAGTAAGTAGAAGTTAGGAGAGAGTTGCTTCCGAGAGGGCGAGCTGGACGGAGCTGCGCCGGCCGCCGCCCCCTGATGAACACCGACAAGGTAATGAACGCACGCGATGCCGCATAACAGCGCATAAAGCTTCACTCAGAACTGCAGCAGTCTCATCTGTTACATCCCCTTTTTGCGTAATGCTAGTGTCGATCGTCAATTAAAGCTCATGGTGTTCACATTTGCCACTTGAAGTAAAAATCTGAAACGCGATGATTTTTCTGTTATATAGTTATTGAGAAGCTACATCAGCCACTGTAATTTACGACAAGTTAGATAAGTAATTAAAGATAATTGAGGGTCACTGTAGACCATTTTGATAGTTTTCTCTCTTGTGAAACTTAATTTAAACCTAGATTATAGATGTGATATGGCATAGGTCATCCTTCGATACAATGTAGAACTTGGAAACCCATTCAGGGAATATTCTTTCACATTTTTGTTGAACACAGTCGGTTTTTACCATCCTGTATTAAAACATTTCCTTTTATCAATAGTACAATTTATAAACAATGTTTTGGGAGTAGAATAAAATTTCCAATGGTAAACTTAACTGCTTTTTCGACGTTCTTTACCAGCTAACTAAAAATAGGAAAGCCTTGAACCCCTTCCACTAAATTTAGTTAGTATTAAGATTCTTTTACAGGGAGTGCAGTAGATCTGACGCTGAAATCTTTAAGTATTTGGTTATATCATCGCTAGTCTCACTGAGCTCTTCTGAATTCTACATGTCATGTGTGGTCTGGCGCCTCCTTACCAGCAACAGGTGCCAGGTTCAAACTACTCAATTCCCTAAAAAACACGCTCAGAGCGTCGTTGCGCGAAAGTCGTAGGGAGACACGATATAGAATAAACAGACACCACGCAGAATGTTTAGATAACGTACATTGATTTACATGGAAATTTTCCGAGAAATCTCATGCTGCCCTTGGTTTTTTTTTCTATTCGGCATAATTTCTTTACAGGTAACTTTTTCTGCGACTATCCTTAGTTTTTCAGGTTTTTAGGAAGAAGTAGTAATAAATAATTTAAGCTGTACACTCTAATAATTTCCTACTTATTTCTAGCTCGCAGTACTGCCCGAAACTCTGAATACAGCTCTGCGAGACGTATCCGTAGACACCTTGTCTGCTGTAATTGCACAGTGCACTGCCGAGATACTTGTTTTTATGGTTCAGAAAATATATACAATATTTAATTTTCAATAACTTACAAACTAATGCAGATATCGAAAGCTCGTCTTCACCTGCGTAATCGTCTCTTTTTCTCAGCTTAAGGTGAGCCTACTAACTCCTCAGTGACACATGTGGATCGGTAGTTTTCTGTTTCTGAATAAGTTTATTTTTCACATAGTCTCGCAAATGTGGCCATGAGAAGATTTCTACTGTCCGCCATCAACTGCCGGGGTTATTACCGTCGAGAACAAGCACATCTTTCTGCTTGGGTTTTTCGTGTTTCAAAGGTACTGCCACCACAACTGTAAAGAGAAATGTGACCTGTCTTCCTCCCCCCACCCCCCTCCCCAAACGTGCTCCTGTCACTCTAATCTTAGCTGTCAAAGCACGCGCGCCTCGAACTCAACCTCCGTCTAGGCGCTCGCGGACGCGTGTTTACGTCCGAAATCAGGGTCTCTCGCATTCCCAATGTGATGTCTCCTTACAACTGACATACATTTTGAGATTCACATCTGTTTCGTGAAAGTCATTTGAAATTAGAAATAACTTATCAAAGGCAGTTTCGCCTTCTGATCCTATTGACCATGTCGATATGGAGAACAACTCAGTACTAGACAAAGCTGCTTGGGACAGCGTACTGTTCTATAATAAAATCAATGTACAACTGCCTAAAAATCCACATACAGTCACCTATAAATGTTTCAGCGAAACGATAGCAAACGGGACGCGAGAGCGTCAAGAGACAGCCTGCAGATAGCACACTACATCAGGGAAGCTGTGGAAGCCACTAATTGCTTCGCTGGATCCTCCGTGAGACTTGAAATACGAAAAATTATGCCCCAAAATTTTCTCTGTAGTCATAAAGTAATCCCATTACACAATCGTCTCTCGCAAACGGCCCGACCGTTACTCTTATTTACGCTTTCAGTAATGGGGGCAGTACGCACTTTATAGCCAATATCTCCAGAAATTTACGTCGCCCTCATTCCGGAATGCCCGCTGGTTTACTGCCGCTCGCCCCCGGATGCGAGCGCCACAGCGTCTGCCGCTGCCACGACGCTATAAAACACTGGAACGCGTCCAGAATCGTAAATTCGCGTAATGGGGAGCTAGCGTATCACGGGTCAGCGGACATGTTTCAATGGCTATTCGTTTTACACAGATATGAAACGACCTAATGTCAGCTATGACGGTTAGCCGTCAATGATTAAAAGCGAACATGATTGTAGTTAGACACAGGTGACAAGAGTCATGGGATAGCGATATGCACATATACAGACGGCGGTAGTATTACGTACACAAGGTATAGAAGGAGAAATTGAGGTACATGCACTGATGGTATCAGTATCCACTACTAAAATCAACATTCAGTGCAGTTGCTGAGAAATGGAGATAGTAATGTGCATTGGCGGAGCTGTCATTTGTACTCAGGGGATTCATGTGAAACGATTTACGAAAACATGGGCCCAAGACGGGAATTGACAGACTTTGAACGTGGAGTGGCAATTGGAACTAGGCACATTCCATTTTGGGAATCGTTAGGGAACTCAATATTCCGAGATCCACAGAGTCAAGAATGTGGCGGGAATACCAAATTTCAGGCATTAGCTCTCAATATGGACATCACCGTGGCCCACGGCCTTCATTTAACGACCGAGAGCATCGGCGTTTACGTGAAATTGTCAGTGCTAATAGACAAGCAAGACCAAGTGAAATAAACGTGAAAGGTCTCTGTTCGATTCCTTTCGTGTTAATTTCTTCAATCTGTTATCATTTATGGCATACATTCCACTTCTAAATTTACTGTGGTGTTTCTGACTATCTGGGAGGAGACTGAGCAGTGGAACGTGTTACTTTTACACATAAATAAGAATGATCTGTCACACTACTACACTTTAAAACACAGTTTACAGGTAATTCATGTCACACAGTCTCATATAGAACCTACATCCGCTTTCTTTTATATAGTGTATATGATAAAATACTGTCATCCCCCTTCCCTTCTGTGTGAAAGGATGAATGAGCAAATGTATTTCTAGTTGCATGCTGGATGGTAGCAGACAGGCCTGTCTGCTAGAGAACAGTAGGACCAACGTCGGAACAGGTAGCTACGCTTTCTAAAAGCAAAAAGGTTTCTATTCTTGGTATGGTCCTGTCTGTCCTTTGTCATATTGGTACAGGAAGCTGCCTCTCTGGTCACTTCCATTTGTATCTGTGAGGCACCCCCAGTAGGGGCCCACGCCAGTCTGTCCGCAGCGAGCGTCTGAAGTGGCAAGATCTCCAGCTAAGCGCGTCTCTGCTAAGTCCGTAGGACAATGGATTTCTTAAGTTCAGCCTAACTGAAAATTTAATCACCTTTGTTTCAGGTTTAGATCTAAAATATCTTACATTATCTTAAATTGAAATGCAGTGTAATTCGAGTCTGAAGTTAAGAATATCTTCCAGTAGTTCCTTTGTCACTACTTTGTGAGCAAAGTGGAACCACGTGTTGATGATCCGTAACTCTAAGATCATCAATCGTAAATGCGAATGTGCGTGAGATTATAACGTCTCGTCTTGACAATATTTTTCAATATAGCAACTTTTCTTTATGTTCAACCCACGTGGGGTGTACTTTGTGAGACCAGTACCACGTGCATATATAATTGTTTGATCCGTCAGGTTAATAGTAAGACAATAGTAACCAGTTCGAGGTTTTCCTTTTGTAAATTGTGTTTCGATTTAATTTATTTTAATTGTCAGAACTATTGTGGAGTTACACTCTTTGTGTAAACCAAGTTGACCATGTGAAGCATGTGGTGTAATCAGCAAAGTAGCCCTCAGCTATTCTTTTTGAGAAGATTTCCACAGACAATTAGTATGAATTTACTATAACAGTGTGTGTTAATTTCATGACGGACAGAATAGTGCTACGACCATAACTTCTTTGGGTGAAAAGTGAATTGGTTGGTTGTGGTTAATTTCCTCTTGCATATGTTTCAACGTTCTTCGTGTGTTATTTTATGAATGCAGTGTTGTATGCAGTCTCCCAATCTTGGCTCCATATTTGATGTGTTCCGTAGGATTACAAACTCACATTTTCACAATCCTAAATAAGGCACCAGTTTAGTTATGAATCAAGTTTAATATGCTGAAATTTTAATGGAACAATGATCAATGTTAAAATAAATGTCTAAATATAAACTGATTTATTTCTTTTTATTTAAATTCTCTTTATATATATATATATATATATATATATATATATATATATATATATATATATATATATATATATAAAATCACTGGTTGTTGTAAGATGACTATTAAAAGATTATAATTAATAATAGTCTGGTTGGCAATTTGGTAAACTAGACTGGATACCTGGTGAAACAGTTGCTCAGTAATGCAAGGATAACTACCCCAGATAGCTCACAGCTTTTAACCCGCTTTTATTATCTTGAATATCAGCACCGCTTTCAGAACAACTTGATATATCAACTTTACAAACGGATACATCAATATGATACGTACGACGAACGTATCCGTTAGGACAATGCGGCGAAATTTGGCGTTAATGAGCTATGGCAGCAGACGACTGACGCGAATGTCTTTGCTAACAGCACGACATTGCCTGCAAAGCGTGTCCTAGGCTGGTGACCGTAGCGGTTGAACCCCAGACTACTGGAAAAAACGTGGCCTGGTCAGATGCGTCCCAGTTACAATTGGAAAAAACTGAAGTAAGGTACGGGTGTGGGGCAGACCCCACAAAGCTGTGGACCCAAGTTATCAACAAGGCACGGTGGCTCCATAATAGTATTTACGTGGAATGGACGGTATCCTCTGGTCCATCTGAACCCATCATTGATTGGAAATGATTAAGTTTGGCTACATGGAGACCATTTGCACAATTTCATGGACTTCATGTTCCCAAACAACGATAACCATGTTACCTTACCACAATTGTTCTTGATTGGTTTGAAGAACATTCTGGATATTTCGAGCGAATGATTTAGCCCTGACACGAATCGCATCGAACAGTTGCGGGACAAAATCGAGAGGGCAGTTCTTGCAACACTTTCGATATTATGGGGGGGTTATAGGGGCAGCATGGCTCAGTATTTCTGCAGGGGACTTCCAATGATTTGTTGAATCCATACCACATCGAGTTGCCACTCTACGCCGGGTGGAGATCCGACATGATATTAGGAGGTATCACACGACTTTCTTCATCTGAGTGTACCGGTTACATAAAGGTATAAAAGATTTTTTGTGACATGGAAGGCACTGAAAAGAGACGCTTTTCTTATATTTAACGTCTATTGCACTAACCACGCCAAGAGTATGCCAATGCATTACTGTCTCCATTTGTCGGTGACTGCACTGAATGTTGATTTTAGTAGTAGATGTTGATAGTATCATTATGTGTACCTTGATTTCTACTTTCTTTGTAAATAATACACTACTGGCCATTAAAATTGCTACTTCAAGAAGAAATGCAGATGATAAACGGGTATTCATTGGACAAATATATTATACTAGAACTGACATGTGGTAACATTTCCACGCAGTTTGGGTGCATAGATCCTGAGAAATCAGTACCCAGAACAACCAACTCTGGCCGTAATAATGGCCTTTATACGCCTTGGCATTGAGTCAAACAGAGCTTGGATGGCGCATACAGGCACAGCTGCACATGCAGCTTCAACATGATACCACAGTTCATCAAGAGTATTGACTGGCGTATTGCGACGAGCCAGTTACTCGGCCACCATTGACCAGACGTTTTTAATTGGTGAGAGATCTGGAGAATGTGCTGGCCAGGGCAGCAGTCTAACATTTTCTGTATCCAGAAAGGCCCGTACAGGACCTGCAACATGCGGTCGTGCATTATCCTGCTGAAATGTAGGGTTTTGCAGGGATCGTATGATGGGTAGAGCCACGGGTCGTAACATATCTGAAATATAACGTCCACGTGTAACCAATGGCACTCCATACCATCACCCCGGGTGATGCGCGAATATGGTGACGAGGAATACACGCTTCCAATGTGCGTTCACCGCGATGTCGCCAAACACGGATGCGACCATCATGATGCTGTAAACAGAACCTGGATTCATCCGAAACAAATGACGTTTTGCCATTCATGCACCCAGGTTCGTCGTTGAGTACACCATCGCAGGCACTCCTGTCTGTAACGCAGCGTCAAGGGTAACCGCAGCCATGGTCTCCGAGCTGACAGTCCATGCTGCTGCAAACGTCGTCGAACTGTTCGTGCAGATGGTTGTTGTCTTGCAAACGTCCCCATCTGTTGACTCAGGGATCGAGACGAGGCTGCACTATCCGTTACAGCCATGCGGATAAGATGCCTGTCATCTCGACTGCTAGTGATACGAGGCCTTTGGGATCCAGCACGGTGTTCCGAATTATCCTCCTGAACCCACCGGTTCCATATTCTGCTATCAGTCATTGGATCTCGACCAACGCGAGCAGCAGTGTCGCGATACGATAAACCGCAATCGCTATAGGCTACAATCCGACCTTTATCAATGTTGGGAAGGTGATGGTACGCATTTCTCCTCCTTACACGAGGCATCACAACAACGTTTCACCAGGCAATGCCGGTCAGCTGCTGTTTGTGTATGAGAAATCGGTTGGAAACTTTCCTCATGTCAGCATGTTGTAGGTGTCGCCACCGGCGCCAACCTTGTGTGAATGCTCTGAAAAACTAATCATTTGCATATCACAGCATCTTTTTACTGTCGGTTGAATTTCGCGTTTGTAGCACGTCATCTTCGTGGTGTAGCAGTTTTAATGGCCAGGAAAATAATTTCTATGTAGTGAAACTCACGGAAATCATTCCGTTAAGCGTAAATGATACGCGTTGAAATTAGGAGAAATGTCTCTGTTTTAAAGAAAGATCTGCCACTTTCTGATGGCTAAAAAGGAATTAGCTTCAAAAATTCTGGTACAAAAATGTGATAAAATTAATAACACTACTTCAAAACAAAACATACATCTCTCAACAGAAGTATTAAGCGAACTGCAAAAAGTCGATTTTTGGATGCCTTTTTTATCATTCCGTAACCAACAGGAAGAAGGCTGGAGTTCGGCTGAAAATTCTGCATGGCCGCTAAGGGTTGCGCTGAAAAGTTTAAGAACTAACGAAACTGGCTGTTGGAATATTTCAACTGAAAGGGTAAAACAGCTGGTATGCTTGACTGAACAATAAAGTTGTTCAGAGTCATGTGGGTGAGGAGTAAGGCCAGATGTCGGTGCAGTAACATTTCATCTGCTACCGTTTTCCATCATCGCTGGGTTCGGTTGTGGGGCAAACCTCACGCTGCGTTTCTCGTTGAGCGAGCGCCCAGCTTTTCAGAGACATCCTCACAGCATGCAGCGTGCACCCGAACACTGTTTCGATCTTACAGAGAGGCAAAAATAAGCCATTTAGAGAACATCGTTCACTTTCTAGGTGATATTCTGCAGATTGATCGTCTCTAATCTAGATAATATTTTCTTGAATTACGGAACGTAAAGGCAAAAGACTGGCGGCGGGAACAACATGTACTGTTTAGAAACGTGTAGTGGGCAAAATATGTGGCGTCCATACTCTGGCTTCTTGTATAGAGCTCTTTGTTGGTCACAGTTTAAAAAAACTGAGGTAAATTTCGTAAATGTAATTCCAGTTAACTCCGCAGTCAGTCGATGAAAAGCATCATCATAATGATGTTGACCAGGAGGAGCTGTGTCGTCGGCGGGTAACGAAACCATTCGGTTAGCGTGTCGCTTTCTTAGTCGTCGTCAGCTTTCCGACCTTACGAACCAATACTTGTCCTTCAAACATCTCCTCAACTGACCTCATGGGGATAAGCGTAACCAGTTCCGTCCCACTTACCAAGGCAAAAATCCCTGGAATTGTCGGGAATTCAATTCGCGCCGTCCGCATGGTAACAAAAAAAGGCCAACAAATTGCAAGAATGTTTCCTTCTGAACCTACCGACATCGAAAGCGGTTCCGGCTTCGACACGGGCAGTGAGGCAAAGAGTGTGGAAATTATTGCAGTGGAATCCATAAAAACTGCAACTGCCACCGAAACTGTAGCCTAGCCAACAAAGATGCAAGCGTATGGTAAGGAATTTAACATCTTTACAACAGCAGGACGGCTTGCCTGAATGAAGAATAACGAGTGTCGGACGGCATTTCGTTGTTGTAGAAAAATTCACTGGTTCATTACCACGCGTAACCAATAAAATTGTGATCTGTGTTACAGTACACAGCAATACTAATGCCTGAGGTGACTTGTAACTTCATCTTTTGTACTTCATTATTATTAAATTATTCTCATAGTCTACATATATGACATATATAACTTCTAGAAAGATGAATATGCTTCATTCCATCTTTCAGTCTTTTTTTTCTGCATGGTACAGTTCTATGATCGCTTAAATTCTAAAATTGTCGACGACCAGCATATCACGGACGAGGGTGAGTCAAATGTAAACCTTAAATTTGTAATAACAAATCGAAATTTCGCGCCGTTATCCTTTAAGTTGGTAAGCGTGTTACAACAGCGTGCAGAATGGGCTGTAGGTGGCAGCATAGTGCAGATGCACACATACCGTCGCAGTATCAGTACAAAGATGGCCGCCCCACTTGCGACTTGCACCAGGGAAGAACAGCGTTCTATTATTCGGTTTTTGCGTAGTGAAGGTGTGAAACCTATTGAAAATCATCGACAAATGAAGATTTGCCACGGTAATGCATGTTTGTCACGGCAGCAAGTCTACGAATGGAGTAGGAAGTTTGCAAATGGTGTAATTTCAGTGAAGATGCTCCTCGTCCAGGTCAGGCACAACGAGTTGTGACTCCACAGAACATTCCAGCAGTTGAAGCCATAGTGAAGGTAACCGCCAAGTGACACTGAATGACATTGCAGCATGTTTACAGATTAGTCATGGGTCAGCACACCACATTGTGCATGATGTGCTCCAGTTTCACAAAGTGACTGTAGATGGGTGCCACGGCAGCTGACTCCTGAAATGAGAGAACGATGTGTTGATGCTTGTGAAGAACTTCTTCGGTGCTTTGAACGAGAAGGGGATGGCATCCTTGCAAGAATCGTTACTGGGGACGAAACCTGGTTTCACTTCCACCAACCGCAAACGAAGAGAGCGAGCAAGGAATGGCGCCATTCCTCATCAACAAAACCGAAGAAGTTTCGAACAGAACCATCAGCAGGGAAGGTTATGCTGACTCTCCTTTGGGACGAAAAAGGCGTCATTTTGGAGCATTACGTGCCTAGAGGGACCACTGTCACCAGTGCATCATACACAGATCTCCTAAAAAATCATCTGCGGCCTGCAACCAAATCAAAGCAACGTGGATTGCTGTCAGCAGTTGTCCTTTTGCAACATGACAATGCAAGGCCCCATACTGCCCGTACAACAGTTGCAACAATCACAGATCTGCATTTTGAGTGTCTTCCTCACCCACCATACTCACCAGAGCCTGCCCCAAGTGATTTCCATATGTTTGGACCACTCAAAGATGCAATGGGAGGAAAGAAGTTCCGTTCTGATGAAGAGGTACGCCACACGGTGCATGAGTGGTTGTGTGGACTACCAAAAGAAGTTTTTTCTAAAGGAATTTATGCTCTTTGTAAGCGCTGGAGGACTTGCATTGAGCGCGGGGGAGATTATCTTGAACAGTGATATAGCTTTGTACCACTTCTGCACAATAAATAATGTTTAAAAAATATTTAAGGTTTTCATTTGACTCACCCTCATAATATTTATTTCTTGTAGGTTAAAATATAGCCAGTTTTTGCGTTTAATTCCATTTAGTCCTTCTCAAATTCATTTCACATTCGATTTCTTCTGGGAATATGTGTCAAGGACAAGCACAGCGTTTTCCTCGGCCGGTTCTAAGTACGATATTGTTGTGCATGTGTCATTCCGAATTACGATGCAATGTTCCTTAGGACATGCGGCTACTACAACCGGTGTGAAATACATGAAATGTATTCGCAGTTGCGAATATGCGTAACCATCAGCTGCATAACGGAATGACGACAGTGAAAACTTGTGCCGGACCGGGACTCGAACCTGATTTCCTGCTTATCGCGAGCGGTCGCCTTACTATTTGCCTATCTTAGAACGACTCATCGCCAGATCCATACTTCCATAAGTCGACAACCATGTGTCTACAACTGTACTCGTACATGCATTACGTGTATTCCCGTTCAGGGGACACATGCATGCACGTACGAGGGAACATTGCATCATAATTCGTAAGAACACAGGCACTGGAATACCGTATTTATCCGGCGACCCCGGGCAAGCGACTTTCAAGTAAAATGCCTCACCGTGTGGGATTATCCTCCATGGATGTACCGGGTGATCAAAAAGTCTGTATACATGTGAAAATTGAATAAATCACGGAATAATGTAGATAGAGAGGTACAAATTGACACACATGCTTGGAATGACGTAACAAAAGTTCAAAAAATGTCCGACAGACAGAATAGCAGTACTTAGCATAACAAAGTAAGACAAAGCAAAGATGATGATCTTTACAGGAAATGCTCAATATGTCCACCATCATTCCTCAACAATAGCTGTAGTCGAGGAATAGTGTTGTGAACAACACTGTAAAGCATGTCCGGAGTTATGGTGAGGCATTGGCGTCGGATGTTGTCTTTCAGCATGCCTAGAGATGTCGGTCGATCACGATACACTTGCGACTTCAGGTAACCCCAAAGCCAATAATCGCACGGACTGAGGTCTAGGGACCTGGGAGGCCAAGCATGACAAAAGTGGCGGCTGAGCATACGATCATCACCAAACGACGCGCGCAAGAGGTCTTTCACGCGTCTAGCAACATGGGGTGGAGCGCCATCCTGCATAAACATCGTACGTTCCAGCAGGTGTTTATCAGCCAGGCTGGGGATGATGTGATTCTGTAACACATCGGCGTACCTCTCACCCGTCACGGTAGCAGTTACAAAACCAGAATCACGCATTTCCTCGAAAAAAAAAAAAAAAAAGGGCCCGATCATGGTAGATGTGGTAAATCGAACCCATACCGTGACTTTCGCGTCGTGCAATGGAGTTTTCATGACAGTTCTAGGATTTTCGGTAGACTACATTCTGCAGTTGTGGGTGTTGACTGACCCTCGGAGCGTGACATGAGCTTCGTCGGTCCACAACACGTTACTCAACCAATCGTCATCTTCCGCTATGTTTTGAAACGCCCACACCGCAAATGCCCTCCGCTTCACTAAATCGCCAGGTAATAGTTCATGATGCCGATGTATTTTGTACGGATAGCATCGGAGGGTACGCCTCAGTGCCAACCAAACAGTAGTGTATGGAATGCCAGTGCGACTTGCGACTGCACGAGCGCTGACTTCCCCGTGCATAGACGAACCCGCTACAGTCTCCATTTCTTCCTGAACTGTCTCAGCAGCATTACGCCTTGTGCTCGGTCGGCCGCTACGGGATCTATCGTCTAAATAACCCGTGGCTTCGAACTTCGAAATTATTCTCGCCACAGCTGCATTTGTCAACGGACCTTTACCCGTTCGAATCTCCTTCCTATAGCGATAGGATCGTAACGCTGAACTAGCACATTCCCCATTCTGATAATACAGCTTCACTAAAAGCGCCTTTTCAGGTAACGTCAACATGCTGCGACTGCTGGCGCATCTGATTCTCTCTTTTATTACAGATCCTTTTATACACGATTGTCACGCTTAGTCACTGATGTTTTCCTGTCCAGCGCCATCTGGCGGGCATTTTCTCAACTTTGTTTTTTTTGGTTCTAATAAAACCCCATGTCATCCCAAGCATGTGTGTCAATTTTTACCTCTCTATCTACATTACTCCGTGGTTTATTAAGTTTTCAAATATATACTGACTTTTTGATCACCCGGTATGAGTACAGGTTGTAGACACATGGTTGACGACATATGGAAATTTGCATCCAGCCATGAATCTTGCACAGATAGCCAAAAGTGAGGAGACTGCTGGCAATAAACGGGAAATCCGGTTCGAGTTCTGGTGCGGCACAAATTTTCATTGTCATTCCATTCTAAGAGTGATGGTTGTCCATATTCGCAAATAAGAATACATTTCATGTAGATCCAAGTTCGATCCCAAACATTTCTGACATTACACTGCAGAGCTAAAGGAACTGGTACACCTGCCTAATATCGTGTAGGGGCTATTGTGAGCATACAGAAGTGCCGCAACACGACGTAGCATGGACTCGACTAATGTCTGAGGTAGTGCTGCGGGAATTGACACAATGAATCCAGCACGGCTCGGCTGTCCATAAATCCGTAAGAGTACGTGGAGGTGAAGATATCTTCTGAACAGCACATAGCAAAGCATCCCAGATATGCTCAATAATGTTCATGTGTGGGGGGTTTGGTGGTCACAGCGGAAGTGTTAAAACTCAGAAGAGTGTGCCTGAAGCCACTCTGTAGCAACTCCGGACGTGTGGGGTGTCCATTGTCCTACTGGAATCACCGAAGTCCATCGGAATGCAGAATGGACATGAATGGATGCAGGTGAGCAGACAGGATGCTTAATGTTCGTGTCACCTAACAGTGTCGTGTCTAAACGTATGAGGAGTCCCATAGCACTCCACCTACACACGCCCCACATCATTACAGAGCCTCTACCAGCTTGAACAGTCCCCTGCTGACATGCAGGGTCCATGGACTCATGAGGTTGGCTCCATACCCGTACACGTTCATCCGCTCGATACAATTTGAAACGAGGCTCGCCCGACCGGCAACATGTTTCCAGTCACCAACAGTCCAGTGTCGGTTTTGACGGGCCCAGGTGAGGCATAAAACTTTGTGGCGTCCAGTCATCAAGCGCATACGAGTGGGCCTTCGGCTCCGAAAATCCATATCGATGATGTTTATTTGAATGGTTCGCACGCTGACACTTGTTGATGCAATTTGCGGAAGGCTTGCACTTCTGTCACGGTGAACGATTCTCTTCAGTCGTCGTTGGTCTCGTTCTTGCAGGATCTTTTTCCGGCCGCAGCGATGTCGGAAATTTGATGTTTTACCGGATTCCTGATATTCACGGTACACTTGTGAAGTATCATACGGGAAAATCCGCAGTTCATCGCTACCTCGGAGATCCTGTGTCAGTGCGCCGACTGCAACACCACGTTGAAACTCACTTAAACCTCTATAACCTTCGACTGTAGCAGCAGTAACCGATCTAACAACTGCGCCAGACACTTGTCTGACATAGGCGTTGCCGACCGCAGTGCCGTGTTCTGACTGTTTACACATCTCTGTATTTGAATACGCGTGCCTATACCATTTTCTTTGGCGCTTCGGTGTATATATTGTAGAAGGGAACGTGGCCGGAGTTAGACGTGACAAGTGGAGATGATCCTTCTCAAAGATAAAACTTGTTGTCTTGTCAAAGATGAAAATCTATATAGCGATCCTGTAGATCTACTGTCCGTATGTCGCTAAGTTTCATGGTCTCTTCAGTCCTATTAAAATTATCCTTATGTTTACACATTTCAATGGCTTATGTACATAGTTGTGGATAATAGTTCGTCGTCGTAGGTGAAATTTTTGTTTCAGAAAACTTCACTTCGTGACGTTCTGGCTGAAGAGCATACTCTGCTACAGCCAAATTGTCTATTTTCCCTAGTCGGCAAAGACTTTCGTGTTCCTTTACCGTGTATTCACGCTTCTCTTGGTTGTTACAATATAAACTTCAACACACGTACACGGAATTTTATACACGCCACTCGCTGACAGAGGAGGGTGTTTATCCTTCACAGATCAGAGTGCTTTACCTATTTTCTCTGTGCTCCTAAAAACCGGTCTATAGTCGTGTTTCTGTAAAATATTTCCGATCCGATCTATTACTTTTTTAATAAAGGGGAGACTAACTGTATTCTTGCATTG
This sequence comes from Schistocerca americana, assembly GCF_021461395.2. Lineage (NCBI taxonomy): Eukaryota > Metazoa > Arthropoda > Insecta > Orthoptera > Acrididae > Schistocerca > Schistocerca americana. The sequence continues at coordinate 741,977,917 of NC_060122.1, read as the reverse complement.
TTGTTTTTCATGCTTGTCCTTCGGCCTTCCGTTATTTGGTCGTAAGATTGTGTGTACTTCTTTCCTTGAGTAGCCATTTTCTTCTAAAGCCTGCTTTAGATGTGTTAATTCGGCGTTCAAGTATTTTGGCGTGCAGATCTTTTTGACTCTGCCGGAAAAGACTTTTAATGACGCCTCTCTTTTGTTGTGGATCGAGATTAGATTTCTTGTGTAAATATCTGTGCATGTGCGCTACTTTTCGAAAAACCTTACGTTAAAAACTCCCGTCGGTGTGTCTCATAAATAAAACGTCCAAGGAAAGTGTTTTGTTGTAATTTTCTATTTCCATGGTGAACTGTATTTCTGGATTCATATTATATAGAAAACCAAAGAATTCGTTCAAAGCCTCTTTCCCATCTGGGCACACAACAAACGTGTCATCCACTGATACCAACGAGATAGTTATGTCTTATTAGCTTTTTCTGAAGCTGACTGCTGGAATTTCTCCATATGAAAATTAGCTATAGCAGGATCTAATGGGTTACGAGATGCTACATCATCAAGTTGTTAGTAAAATTCATCATCCCTTTGGGTCTGGAAGTAAGACATTATCTGAAAAGAGCAGACAAATCTTCTGGAATATTAACCGTCACAAAAATCATAACTTCGTTGATTGGGATAATAGTGAATAAAGATACACCGTCGAAACTTACGAGGCTATTTCAGGAGCGAGAATTAGTCCTTCAATTTTCTGTATAATCTGATGCGAGACTTTTACATATGAGTAAGTTTTCCCAGTATATAGCTGTAAATACGTTGCCAGATATCTTCCTATCTCATACATGGGAACACGATAGCGCTAACAATGGGTCTCAGAGGAAGATAAATTTTATGAATTTTGGGTAGGCTATAAAGTCTAGGACACAAAGCTTCAGCCTTCAGTAAAGCTTTTTTTCTTCTTTTTGAATAGAGTTAGACGACTTTATCAGATTATTTTTCTCAGCATGCCTGCTGTAGGAACTTTCTTAAGTTTTTTGTAATGTTCTGACGGTAAAAGATTCAAAATTTTGCTTCGATAATCCTCTTTATGAATAAGAACAGTAGCGTTCCCCTTACCAGTGGGAAGAATCACTATCTATTCATATGCATTTAAATCTCTGAGAGCCTTTCTTTCACCTTTTGTTAAATTACTTTTCAAAGGTTTACTACGACACAATACGCTGGTGGTTTCAATCCGGACTGCTTTTGCAGTTTGTTTGGGGAGATCATGTATCCCGGCTTCTACAGTCACGATAATATCCTCACCTGGTACTTTCATAGGTGTTATAGCGTAATTTCCTCCTTTTGAAAGGACAGAAGTCTCACCCTCAACTGGTACTATCGTAAGTGTTCTAGTAAAGTTTCCTCCTTTTGCAAGGACGGAAATCTCGTCTCGAGACAATATTCTGCCTGACTTGTTAATACCAGTATTATTACTACTTTCTATGTAAGTACCGTAGGTGCAACCACAACGACGGGGTATCTGTTGAGAGGCCAGACAGACGTGTAGTTCCTGAAGAGGGGCAGCAGCCTTTTCAGTAGTTGCTGGGGCAACAGTCTGGATGATTGACTGATCTGGCCTTGTAACACTAACCAAAATGGCCTTGCTGTTCTGGTACTGCGAACGGCTGAAAGCAAGGGGAAACTACAGCCGCAATTTTTCCCGCGGGCATGCAGCTTTACCGTATGATTAAATGATGATGGCGTCCTCTTGGGTAAAATATTCCGGAGGTAAAATAGTCCCCCATTCGGATCTCCGGGCGGGGACTACTCAAGAGGACGTCGTTATCAGGAGAAAGAAAACTGGCGTTCTACGCATCGGAGCGTGGAATGTCAGATCCCTTAATCGGGCAGGTGGGTTAGAAAATTTAAAAAGGGAAATGGATAGCTTAAAGCTAGATATAATGGGAAATAGTGAAGTCCGATGGCAGGAGGAACAAGACTTTTGGTCAGGTGAATACAGGGTTATAAATGCAAAATCGAGTAGGGGTAATGCAGGAGTAGATTTAATAATGAATAAAAAAATAGGAGTGCGGGTTAGCTACTACAAACAGCATAGTGAACGCATTATTGTGGCCAAGATAGACACGAAGCCCACGCCTCCTACAGTAGTACAAGTTTATATGCCAACTAGCTCTGCAGATGATGAAGAAATTGAAGAAATGTATGATGAAATCAAAGAAATTATTCAGATAGTGAACGGAGACGAAAATTTAACAGTGATGGGTGACTGGAATTCGGTAGTAGGAATAAGGAGAGAAGGAAACGTAGTAGGTGAATATGGATTGGGGCGAAGAAATGAAAGAGAAAGCCGCCTGGTAGAATTTTGCACAGAGCACAACTTAATCATAACTAACACTTGGTTTAAGAATCATGAAAGAAGGTTGTATACATGGAAGAACCCTGGAGATACTAAAAGGTATCAGATAGATTACATAATGGTAAGACAGAGATTTAGGAACCAGGTTTTAAATTGTAAGATATTTCCAGGGGCAGATGTGAACTCTGACCACAATCTATTGGTTATGAACTGTAGATTAAAACTGAAGAAACTGCAAAAAGGTGGGAATTTAAGGAGATGGGACCTGGATAATCTGACTAAACCGGAGGTTGTACAGAGTTTCAGGGAGAGCATAATGGAACGATTGACAAGAATGGGGGAAATAAATACAGTAGAAGAAGAATGGGTACTTTTGAGGGATGAAGTAGTGAAGGCAGCAGAGGATAAAGTAGGTAAAAAGACAAGAGCTAGTAGATCTCCTTGGGTAACAGAAGAAATATTGAATTTGATTGATGAAAGGAGAAAATATAAAAATGCAGTAAATGAAGCAGGCAAAAAGGAATACAAACGTCTCAAAAATGAGATCGACAGGAAGTGCAAAATGGCTAAGCAGGGATGGCTAGAGGACAAATGTACTGATGTAGAGGCTTATCTCACTAGGGGTAAGATAGATACTGCCTACAGGAAAATTAAAGAGACCTTTGGAGAAAGGAGAACCACTTGCATGAATATCAAGAGCTTTGATGGAAACGTAGTTCTAAGCAAAGAAGGGAAAGCAGAAAGGTGGAAGGAGTATATAGAGGGTCTATACAAGGGCGATGTACTTGAGGACAAACTTATGGAAATGGAGGAGGATTTAGATGATTTATGACGCACTCAGTGATGTAGTTGTTAGAGTAAAGGACAAGGACAGTGTTCTGCTCATGGGTGATTTTAATGCCAGGATTGGAAATCGAACGGAAGGGTATGAAAAGGTTATGGGTAAATTTGGAGAGGATATGGAGGCCAACAGGAACGGGAAACAGCTCTTGGATTTCTGTGCCAGTATGGGCTTAGTAATCACAAACTCCTTTTTTAAACATAAGAACATTCACCGGTATACTTGGGAAGACGGGGGAACCAGATCTGTCATTGATTATATAATAACAGATCAGGAATTCAGGAAGGCTGTGAGGGAGACACGTGTATTCAGGGGATTCTTTGATGACACTGACCACTATTTAATCTGCAGTGAAATTGGTATTGTGAGGCCGAAAGTGCAGGAGGTCAGGTCCATGTGTAGGAGGATAAGAGTGGAGAAACTTCAGGATAAGGAAATCAGACAAGTACACAACAGTGATCTCAGAAAGGTACCAGTTAGTTGAATGTAGTCAATTGCAGTCACTGGAAAAGGAGTGGACAAGGTACAGGGACACAGTACTAGAAGTGGCCAAAGAATGTCTTGGAACAGTAGTGTGTAAAGGTAGGATGAAGCAAACAGCTTGGTGGAATGACACAGTCAAGGCAGCCTGTAAAAGGAAAAAGAAGGCATATCAAAAATGGCTACGTACTAGAACTCAGGTAGACAGAGAAAGTTATGTTGAAGAAAGAAACAAAGCCAAACAGATAATTACAGCATCCAAGAAGAAATCTTGGGAATACTTTGGGAACAGGTTGGAGACCTTGGGTCAAGCTGCTGGAAAACCATTCTGGGGTGTAATTAGCAGTCTTCGAAAGGGAGGTAAGAACGAAATGACAAGTATTTTGAACAGGTCAGGAAAACTGCTGGTGAATCCTGTTGATGCCTTCGGCAGATGGAGGGAATATTTTGAAGAGTTGCTCAATGTAGGTGAAAATACGATCAGTAATGTTTCAGATTTCGAGGTAGAATGGGATAGGAATGATGATGGAAGTGGGATCACATTTGAGGAAGTTGAGAAAATGATCAATAGATTGCAGTGCAATAAAGCAGCTGGGATGGATGAAATTAAGTCGGAACTCATCAAATACAGTGGAACGTCAGGTCTTGAATGGCTACACAGGATAATTGAAATGACGTGGGGGTCGGGACAGGTTCCATCAGACTGGACGAAAGCAGTAGTCACACCAATCTTTGAACATGGAAACAGAAAAGATTGTAACAACTACAAAGGTATCTCTTTGATCAGCGTTGTGGATAAAATCTTCTCAGGCATTGTTGAAAGGAAAGTGCGAGTAGTAGTTGAGGACAAATTGGATGAAAATCACTGTGGGTTTAGGCCTCTTAGATGTTGTCAGGACCAGATCTTTAGCTTACGGCAAATAATGGAGAAGTGTTACGAGTGGAACAGGGAATTGTATCTATGTTTTATAGACCTAGAAAAGGCATATGACCGGTTTCCTAGGAGGAAGTTATTGTCTGTTCTACGTGATTATGGAATAGGAGGCAACCTTTTGCAAGCAATTAAAGGTCTTAACATAGATAGTCAGGCAGCAGTTAGAGTTGATGGTAAATTGAGTTCATGGTTCAGAGTAGTTTCAGGGGTAAGACAAGGCTGCAACCTGTCTCCACTGTTGTTCATATTATTTATGGATCATATGTTGAAAACAATAGACTGGCTGGGTGAGATTAAGATAGGTGAACACAAAATAAGCAGTCTCGCATATGCGGATGACTTAGTTGTGATGGCAGATTCTATTGAAAGTTTGCAAAGTAATGTCAAAGGGAAAGAGATATAAACGGATTGAGTGCCAAATAGGAGGAACAAAGTTACAACAGGTGGACGGTTTCAAGTACTTAGGATGCATATTCTCACAGGATGGCAACATAGTGAAAGAACTGGAAGCGAGGTGTAGCAAAGCTAATGCAGTGAGCGCTCAGCTACGATCTACTCTCTTCTGCAAGAAGGAAGTCAGTACCAAGACTAAGTTACCTGTGCACCGTTCAATCTTTCGACCAACTTTGTTGTATGGGAGCGAAAGCTGGGTGGATTCAGGATACCTTATCAATAAGGTTGAGGTTACGGATATGAAAGTAGCTGGGATGATTGCAGGTACTAGTAGATGGGAACAATGGCAAGAGGGTGTGCACAATGAGGAAATCAAAGAAAAACTGGGAATGAACTATATAGATGTAGCAGTAACTCCGTCAAGCCGGTCCCAAGCCCGGTTGAAAGAGGAGGAGGGGGAGGAGTAACACCTCGTTAAAAAACCTTGGTTCACCTGGCCTGGGAGATAGTACCTCCTGAGGGTCCCTAGCCAGGGAAACGGTGAAGACCTCAACGGCAGTGAAGGCGGCGATGAAGATCATCAGAACGGCGGAACTGGCGGAAGAGGCAGGCTTTTATATAAAAGCACCAGACTGTAGCGTCTGTTCCCACAGTGGGCGGCTGCAAAAGGCGTCTGTCCCACATGTTACTGACGGCCTCACTTATAATTCTAAGGTAAATGCTTGAATTTTTATCATGGAAAGGTTCAACTACCTTTCCCCAAACCAAACATTAACCTAAGACATGATGGTAAATTTCAAAATGGAAACTACTCCAGGAAGTAACCAATCTTCCATCGCTATTCATGGCGGTGCAACTTGGCCTTTAGATTCTGGAGAGCCTAGAACATCATGTAAGGAAGAGTCGGAGCTTCCTAGTACTTCTTCAAAGATAAGACCCAAGAAAAAACATCTACTGGGGACTGAATATCAACACACTTATGAAAGTTGGAAAAATAAAACACGTAACGGACACTCTCAATCAAGGCAACATACTTATATTAGCTCTTCAAGAAACAAGGTATCTGGATGAAAATGCATTTGAAACAGGTGGATACAGGATCTACAAAGGAAAACCAGCCATTAAAAATTCCAATAATACGACTATATTAGGGACCGCATTTATGGTCAAACAGCAACTTACGGAATCAATAACTAATTTTAGCTCCCCATCAGAACGAATTTCATTTCTGACGTTCAAGTCAGGCAATAAACGCTACACTATTATAAATGCACATGCACCTATTAACCAACATAACAGAACAAATGTTGACAAAGTGGAAGATTTTTGGGAAATGCTTGAACACGAAACATCCATATTACCAAAAGAACATATAAAAATTTTAGTGGGAGACTTTAATGCAGAAGTTGGCAAAGAAACAAAATTTAAATCAGTAGTTGGAGATTATCCAGCACATGCAAGAACCAACAGAAATGGGGAAAGACTAAGATTTTTGTAGACAGTTTAATCTAAAATTAATGTCGACATGTTTCAGGAAACTTGCAAGAAAGAAAAAAAAAACAAAAAAAGGGGGTATCACCTAATCCAAATCAAGGTGAATATCAGTTGGACCATGTGGCAATAACGACTCGCAACTATAAGGAAATCTTGGATGTCAGAGTGAGGAAGGGCCTAAACATAGACTCAGATCATTATCTGACAGAAATAAAGACCATGTTCCAACCAAACAAACCTAAACCAAAACCAAGAAGATTTCCAAGAGTAAACACTAAATTTCTCCTGCAAAAGCAGGACAAATTCTGTCATATACTAAACACAAGAAAAATGGATAATTGGGAAGAAATTAAAGAAACAATGATAGAGTCAGTTAAAGAAATCGGACAGCCACGAAGAATACCAAAACACAGATGGTGGAATGAGCTGTGTGATGAAGCAATTGACAATCGACTAAAGGCATGGAAAAAATGGAACAGTAATAAGAAACACGAATACTGGGAAGAGTTTAAAGAAGAAACGAAAAAGACAGCAAAAACCATCAGATCAGTGAAAAGAAAATATGAAAAAGACAGATTACAAGAAATGGATTCTGATTTCAAAAGGAACAACACTAGAGACTTCTATAAGACTTTCAGAGAAGTTTTAACAGGATTCCAGTCACCAAGATTACATTTTAAAGATAAAAATGGAAAAATGGTTCTAAGCAATAAAGAGAACTGCCAAATCTTAGCTGAATACTTTGAAAATCTATTAAATTGTGAGGAGCCTAATGACAGGTTACAATTTCAAAAACCACAACATGAAAATCCACCGTTGGAACCACCTACAGTAGAAGAAATAGAAAAGATTATCAAAGCATTGAAGAATAACAAAGCACCAGGTGAGGATGGGATAGTGGCAGAAATGTGGAATGTGGAAACTAGGGGGCTTATCCGCATGTCAGAAAATTCACAAAGTAATTAAAGACATTTGGACAAAAGGAATCATACCCAGTGACTGGAAACAAGCACTGATCCACCCTCTCCATAAAAAAGGAGATAAAACAGACACCAACAACTACAGGGGCATATCCTTGTCACCAGTGACATACAAAATACTTTCTAAAGCACTTTTAAACAGAATAGAGGAACAAGCAGGACCTAATATAGGAGATTATCAAGCAGGATTTAGAAAAGGTAGATCATGTGCAGAACAGATTCTTAATTTAAAAACAATTTTGAGAGTGAGAGCTATACAAAATAAAAATACAGTAGTCACTTTCGTAGACTTCAAGAAGGCCTACGACTCTGTTGACAGACAAACACTATTCCACATACTTTATGAATCAGGGATAGATGAAAACACCAGAAGACTTGTTGAACAAACGCTCACAGATACATCAAGAATTAAGTTTCAATGCGAAATTTCTGAACCATTCAAAATCAAAACAGGAGTTCGACAAGGTGACGGACTGTCCCCAATTATCTTTAACTTGGTTTTAGATAAAGTAGTAAAAACATGGGTAAACACATTAAAAACAGAGGCACAAAGGGTATAAGCATGGGCCAAGGAAAGAACAAATTTGAAGTAAAATGTTTAGCCTTTGCGGATGATATGGCATTGATAACTGAAAACCGAACAGACGCAACAGTTATGCTTGATATGTTACACGAGATTGCTGAAAAGATTGGGCTAAAAATATCCTACGAAAAAACCGAGTATATAGAACACAAACATAATACAGAAAAGTTTATGAAAACAAAGTATGGAAAAATTAAAAGAGCTGAAAGATTCAAATACCTGGGGGAGTGGATCCAAGCCAATGGACTGGATAACACAACAAATAAAGAAAGAATAAAAAAGTTGGAATTTGCATATAAATTAACACAAAACTACTACAATAAGAAAACAATATCTATATAAGCGAAGATTAAACATTATAATTCAGTTATTAGGACACAAGCAACATATGGATCAGAGTGCCTAACATTGAATAAGAAAGGCGAATTAAGAGACCTAGAAAAGAGAAAGAGAAAAATATTAAGAAAATTCTAGGTCCTGAGAAAAACAAGGAAAATAGGTGGATTAAAAGGAGAAATGAAGACCTATACAAAAATACAGGAAAGATCACAGATACAATGAGGAAGAGACGGCTAAAATTTTATGGACATTTAAAAAGAATGGAAGAAACACGGATTACAAAGAAAATTTTTAATTACGTTAGTAAGCTGAAAAACACTGTAGGATGGATAGAAGCAGTAAAGAAAGACGCCAACAAAATAGGTGTTGCAGAAGAAATAATACGTGACAGGAATAACTTTAGGCTACTTATATAAAACGCAAACTATGAAGAAGATGCGCCAAAACCTCGACCCAAGAGAGTGTGGACAGATGAGCAGAGACGAGCAGTTGGCGAGAAAGTGAAGAAGTACTGGGAAGAACGAAAGAAAAAGAAACACCATAAGTCTTAAGTTGTATGCGGTCCATAGCTGGCCAAATTCATAAAAAAAAAAAAAAAAAATGTAGCAGTCGGGGCGAACAGGTTTAGATGGTGGGGTCATGTTACACGCATGGGAGAAGCAAGGTTACCCAAGAGACTCATGGGTTCAGCAGTAGAGGGTAGGAGGAGTCGGGGTAGACCAAGGAGAAGGTACCTGGATTCGGTTAAGAACGATTTTGAAGTAATAGGCTTAACATCAGAAGAGGCACCAATGTTAGCACTGAATAGGGGATCATGGAGGAATTTTATCAGGGGGACTATGCTCCAGACCGAACGCTGAAAGGCATAATCAGTCTTAAACGATGATGATGATGATGATGATGATGATGATGAAGATGAAATGGGAGACATGATACTGCGTGCAGAGTTTGACAGAGCACTGAAACACCTGAGTCGAAACAAGGCCCCCGGAGTAGACAGCATTCCATTAGAACTACTGATAGCCTTGGAAGAGCCAGTCCTGACAAAACTGAACCATCTGGTGAGCAAGATGTATGAGACAGGCGAAATACCATCAGACTTCAAGAAGAATATAATAATTCCAATCCCAAAGAAAGCAGGTGTTGACAGATGTGAAAATTACCGAACCATCAGTTTAATAAGTCACAGCTGCAAAATACCAACGCGAATTCTTTGCAGACAAATGGAAAAACTGATAGAAGCCGACCTCGGGGAAGATCAGTTTGGATTCCATAGAAATGTTGGAACACGTGAGGCAATACTGACCCTACGACTTATCTTTGAAGAAAGATTAAGGAAAGGCAAACCTACGTATCTAGCATTTGTAGACTTAGAGAAAGCTTTCGACAATGTTGAGTGGAATACTCTCACTCAAATTCTGAAGGTGGCAGGGGTAAAATACAGGGAGCGAAAGGCTATTTACAATTTGTACAGAAACCAGATGGCAGTTATAAGAGTCGAGGGGTATGAAAGGGAAGCAGTGGTTGGGAAAGGAGTGAGACAGGGTTGTAGCCTATCCCCGATGTTATTCAATCTGTATATTGAGCAAGCAATAAAGGAAACAAAAGAAAAGTTCGGAGTAGGTATTAAAATTCATGGAGAAGAAATAAAAACTTTGAGGTTCGCCGATGACATTGTAATTCTGTCAGAGACAGCAAAGGACTTGGAAGAGCAGCTGAACGGAATGGACAGTGTCTTGAAAGGAGGGTATAAGATGAACATCAACCAAAGCAAAACTAGGATAATGGAATGTAGTCGAATTAAGTCGGGTGATGCTGAGGGAATTAGATTAGGAAATGAGACACTTAAAGTAGTAAAGGAGTTTTGCTATTTGGGGAGCAAAATAAATGATAATGGTCGAAGTAGAGAGGATATAAAACGTTGAATGGCAATGGCAAGGAAAGCGTTTCTGAAGAAGAAAAATTTCTTAACATCGAGTATAGATTTAAATGTCGGGAAGTCGTTTCTGCAAGTATCTGTATGGAGTGTAGCCATGTATGGAAGTGAAACGTGGACGATAAATAGTTTAGACAAGAAGAGAATAGAAGCTTTCGAAATGTGGTGCTACAGAAGAATGCTGAAGATTAGATGGGTAGATCACATAACTAATGAGGAGGTATTGAATAGAATTGGGGAGAAGAGGAGCTTGTGGCACAACTTGACTAGAAGAAGGGATCGGTTGGTAGCACATGTTCTGAGACATCGAGGGATCACCAATTTAGTATTGGAGGCAGCGTGGAGGATAAAAATCGTAGAGGGAGACCAAGAGATGAATACACTAAGCAGATTCAGAAGGGTGTAGGCTGCAGTAGGTACTGGGTGATGAAGCTTGCACAGGATAGAGTAGCATGGAGAGTTGCTTCAAACCAGTCTCAGGATTGAAGACCACAACAACAACATGTAAGTTTCTAACTTTCCGAGTTTCTTCTTATGTCTACTAGTAGTCGTCCCTATCATAGTTTCCATAATCTAAATGTATGGTAATCTATTTTGTTCCATAGATCTATCTATACCTTACTAGCAAGAAATAAATACGGTTGCAGTAATTTGCAGTCAACAAAATCCATCTCTCGTCTTATATAATATATCCTTTCTCGAAATAGTGCTGCTTCTGTATAGTTATAAATCGGATGTACCCGGGCTGTCCGGAAAAACCTCTTCAGCCTTACGTAATTAGGTTCGCAAGACGAGTCTCTACAGCGCAACAAGAAGGTTAAAGTACAAATTAAATGTGCTCTCTTCATACGTAAAAGTTCCAGATGTGTGACTGATTTTTAGAAATTCTGCCCGTGGAGTATTCTGATGATAGAATGAAGCCTTTCACTGCCAGATGACATTGCTGCTGATAAGCCTTTCAGGGTATAAGGTCGTGGTCCACGAAACTCTTCTGTGCCTAACGTTTCGTCCAGAACTGCGCTGGTCATCTTCAGAGGCGTTGCTCTTCCGTTGAGTCTTGCCGACTTACGGGTCAGACGTAAGGCTGGGCAAACGACATTAGTGTTGTAACGGGATCGAGATTTCCTGATCGTCTGATACAGTATCGAGCTTGTTCAAACTACCACGTGACAATTAACTCGCGCGATACTACCATTGCACGAACTTCCATTGTATTTAAACAATTTTACAATACAAGCTCTCATACAGTATGCATGTATGTGTAAACATTTATGCTGATTTTTAAGTAAAGGTAACAAAGCCGAAAATTTAACTCTACAAAAAATACTGCTTGAATGAACCCAGCATAAGTTTTATTTCATTATGAGAGGTGGTAATTATTAACCAAGTAGGTTTCAAATGAACAAATCGACCCCTGTTCACATATTAGAACATAAACAGTAGCTTTACCAGATTTTAATCAGTTTGAAAACAAGACGGCAACATTCAATCGAAAAAATCAAGATAATCAAAAATTAAATGCCGAACAAACAAAATGTATCACAATAAAATGACTGTAATTATCGTGAGAATGGTTCAAATGGCTCTAAGCACTATGGGACTTAACATCTGAGGTCATCAGTGCCCTAGAACTTAGAACTACTTAAACCTAACTAACCTAAGGACATCACACACATCCATGCCCGAGGCAGGATTCGAAACTGCGACCGTGCGTGGTTCCTGAGCGAAGCGCCTAGAACCGCTCGGCCACCGCGGCCGGCGTTATCGTGAGAATAAATTACAACGAAATGACCAGTCTTGGAAATAGTACCGTCCGGCCACACTAGATTGCGACGCGAGGGAAAACTGGAGAGTTACCCGTAATTATGATTGCAATCTTTTATTTATTTATTAGTTACCGTTAGGTGTGACCTGAACCCTAGAAGATATTTCAGTACGTGTTTAACAATTATTTTTATTGTTAAAATCCACATTGCATTAAAAACGCTAAGACAGGTCGATCTAGTGACTTTTGTTGATACTATCACAACGACCTGTCTTAGCGATAGTACCAACAAACTACATTAGATCGTAGGTCGATCAAACGATCGATTAGAACCAGATATTTCCGGAATTGTGAAGTAAATTGTTCGAACAGTTCGAGTCATCTTCAATAAAATTCTTCACGGTATCAGATCGCATCGTCATAATTTAAAATGCGCCAACGTTTCGGCCAGCGTTGCAGCTAGCCTTCATCAGGGCCTTACGTTAACTGCTAAATGAACACACTTGGTTCCTTAAATAGCTGCACGAGAAAACCGTGTCGTTACTTGATTGGCTGTAAAAGGAGGAGGAGGAGGGGTGAATGGTATGCTTTATTGGTGTTTCTTTTATTATCTGTAATTGGCTGAAATAGCTGTTTTCTATTAGTCTTTATATTAATCCACCCCATTGGAGGAGACGGACGAATAGCGGACAGGTGATGGCTGTGACGTCACACTGTTTCCATGCTGTCCAGAAGCCGGCTGCGGTGTGCCATTGCTTTGTGTGCTCGCGACCACTACTGCGGCTCTCCGCGTGTCTGCATGGGCCGCCACGGCTCTGCCGCCGCTCCGTAGCCCTGCTATTGCAGGCAGCCAAGACCTCGGAAGCTTGTACCCGTCCTCTCTATTCATGTTGGCGGGTCTTTTGGCTATTTCTATCGCCTCTCTAATCTTTCTTTTGAAAGTGAGAGGCTGTTTCGCCAGGACGCGGGCTTCTTGAAAAAAATATTGGTTTCCCGCACTCGTCTCGGTGTTCCGCCACTGCTGACTTAGTGTGTTGTTTCAGGCGGATATATCTTTCATGTTCCGAGAGCCTTGTGCTAATCGGACGTCCCGTCTCACCTATGTAGACTAATCCACACGCACAACCAATTTCATACACGCCAGCTGTGTGTAGTTTGTCAACTGCATCCTTGGTAGAACCGAGCATGTCTGATATTTTGTTTCTGCTACGGAAAATTGGTTTGATGTCGGCTTTTCGTAGAATTTTGCCAATACGTTCGGTGACCCCTTGTACATATGGTAACACAGCAATGCTCTGTGCCTCCTTCTCCTCTTGCCTATTAGTCTTCTCCCTTGTCGACATGGTGCTGTCTATCATCTGCTTCCCATAGCCATTAGTTCCGAAGATGGACCTGAGGCGTTCAAGTTCTGTCTTCTGATGTTCTTCGTCGCTTATCCTGTACGCTCTCTTCGTTAGCGTGTGCAGGGCGGACTTCTTCTGCGTGGGGTGATGGTGGAAGGAGGCGTGAAGGTACCTGTCCGTATTGGTTGGTTTCCTGTACACTTTGTGGCCAAGTTTACCATCAGGTTTTCGATAAACTTCCACGTCGAGAAAAGGCAGCACCCCATTCTTCTCTGTTTCCATTGTAAACTGAATTTTCCTATGCTGTTGGTTAAGGTGCTTGTGGAAGTTCTGTAACTCCTCTTCTCCGTGGGGCCAGATGACGAAAGTATCATCGACATAGCGAAGCCAACAATTTGGACGTAATGGTGCGGACTGGAGGGCTGTTTCCTCAAATGCCTCCATGAAAATTTCTGCTGCGATAGGCGATAGGGGTGAGCCCATAGCTACACCGTCAGTTTGTTCATAAAATTGACCTCTCCACTTGAAATAGGTGGTCCTCAGACAGTGGCGCACAAGCTCACATACACTCCTGGAAATTGAAATAAGAACACCGTGAATTCATTGTCCCGGTAAGGGGAAACTTTATTGACACATTCCTGGGGTCAGATACATCACATGATCACACTGACAGAACAACAGGCACATAGACACAAGCAACAGAGCATGCACAATGTCGGCACTAGTACAGTGTATATCCACCTTTCGCAGCAATGCAGGCTGCTATTCTCCCATGGAGACGATCGTAGAGATGCTGGATGTAGTCCTGTGGAACGGCTTGCCTTGCCATTTCCACCTGGCGCCTCAGTTGGACCAGCGTTCGTGCTGGACGTGCAGACCGCGTGAGACGACGCTTCATCCAGTCCCAAACATGCTCAATGGGGGACAGATCCGGAGATCTTGCTGGCCAGGGTAGTTGACTTACACCTTCTAGAGCACGTTGGGTGGCACGGGATACATGCGGACGTGCATTGTCCTGTTGGAACAGCAAGTTCCCTTGCCGGTCTAGGAATGGTAGAACGATGGGTTCGATGACGGTTTGGATGTACCGTGCACTATTCAGTGTCCCCTCGACGATCACCAGTGGTGTACGGCCAGTGTAGGAGATCGCTCCCCACACCATGATGCCGGGTGTTGGCCCTGTGTGCCTCGGTCGTATGCAGTCCTGATTGTGGCGCTCACCTGCACGGCGCCAAACACGCATACGACCATCATTGGCACCAAGGCAGAAGCGACTCTCATCGCTGAAGACGACACGTCTCCATTCGTCCCTCCATTCACGCCTGTCGCGACACCACTGGAGGCGGGCTGCACGATGTTGGGGCGTGAGCGGAAGACGGCCTAACGGTGTGCGGGACCGTAGCCCAGCTTCATGGAGACGGTTGCGAATGGTCCTCGCCGATACCCCAGGAGCAACAGTGTCCCTAATTTGCTGGGAAGTGGCGGTGCGGTCCCCTACGGCACTGCGTAGGATCCTACGGTCTTGGCGTGCATCCGTGCGTCGCTGCGGTCCGGTCCCAGGTCGACGGGCACGTGCACCTACCGCCGACCACTGGCGACAACATCGATGTACTGTGGAGATCTCACGCCCCACGTGTTGAGCAATTCGGCGGTACGTCCACCCGGCCTCCCGCATGCCCACTATACGCCCTCGCTCAAAGTCCGTCAACTGCACATACGGTTCACGTCCACGCTGTCGCGGCATGCTACCAGTATTACAGACTGCGATGGAGCTCCGTATGCCACGGCAAACTGGCTGACACTGACGGCGGCGGTGCACAAATGCTGCGCAGCTAGCGCCATTCGACGGCCAACACCGCGGTTCCTGGTGTGTCCGCTGTGCCGTGCGTGTGATCATTGCTTGTACAGCCCTCTCGCAGTGTCCGGAGCAAGTATGGTGGGTCTGACACACCGGTGTCAATGTGTTCTTTTTTCCATTTCCAGGAGTGTATATCAGGTGCCACGCGTTCTTCTAGGATGTTCACAGTATCTGACACTGGGACATTCGTGAATAGGGATTTGACGTCGAAACTAACCATCTGATCTTGGTCCGTAACACGCATTTCCTTTAGGAGAGACACGAAGTGAGTGGAATCCTTAATGTAGGACTCGGTTTGATGCACTAGGTGTCGGAGCCTAGGTGCCAGTTCTTTCGCTAGGTAGTAGGTCGGCGAATTTATACTGTTTACTATGGGCCTTAAGGGGAAGTCGGTTTTGTGTACCTTCGGTACACCATATATCCTTGGTGCCTGTGTCACTTGCGGGATGAATCTTCTGGCCTTGTCGAACTTGATTCTAGAGTGCTTGAGCAGTGCCTGCGTCGTTTTGATTACCTTGGCCGTCGGATCTCCCTGAAGTTTCTTGTAGATAGGTTCTGCGAGAATATCTTCCATTCGTTTGTTGTAATCAGTTGTGTCCATGAGTACAGTGGCGTTGCCCTTATCTGCCTGTACCACTACTAAGTGGGGGTTGTCCCTGAGTTCCTTGATGGCATGGTATTCCTCAGCGTTGATGTTTTGCTTCGGTGGCTTCGCTTTATTCAGAACTCTGACCGTTTCCTGCCGGATCTTCTCCGCCTCGGCCTGTGGCAGATGACGTACCGAAGCCTCTACGGATTCTATGACATCTTCTTTTGAAACTCGCTTAGGTGCGACTGCGAAATTCATCCCCTTGGCCAGAATTGCTGTGGTTGCTTCGCTCAAGGTGTGGCTGGAGAGGTTGACCACTGTCCGTCGCCTGTCCAGCGTCAATGTTTCGTCCGTGGCTTTCTGTTGTAGTTTGTCGTACTTTCTCATCTGGCGGTTAGTAATACTATTGCTGGTCCTTGATGCTTGCTGAAAGGTTAACCTGTCGACTTTATCCCAGTCTTCCATCTGAAGTTTTCCGGCCAGAAATAGGTGCAGATCACACAAATTCCTGTTGTGAGCATCGAGACTTATGCGGATGTGGCGGATCCTTTCCCGTAGCAATGCTTTACTGGCTTTAACACAGATATTCCTCGCCTTGTTCGTTTTTATGTGAGACATCAACCGCAAAGAATACGGCACGACACTCGTGTCTCTGCATCTCTTCAAAAAAGCAAGGTCATTCAGCAGTTTACATCTTTTTAAACGCAGTGCTTCTAACTTCTTGATGTTTCCGTGGATTTCCTGCCCATACAGGTTGGTTAAATGTAAGCGTAGGCTTCCGCGGCCGTTGTCTTCTTCAATAAAATTCTTCAGGGTA
Source organism: Schistocerca americana (assembly GCF_021461395.2). Taxonomy (NCBI): domain Eukaryota; kingdom Metazoa; phylum Arthropoda; class Insecta; order Orthoptera; family Acrididae; genus Schistocerca; species Schistocerca americana. The sequence goes on along the minus strand of NC_060122.1, from coordinate 741,961,227 downwards.
TCAGACCGCATCGTCATAATTTAAAATGCGCCAACGTTTCGGCCAGCGTTGCAGCTAGCCTTCATCAGGACCTTACATTAACTGCTAAATGAACACACTTGGTTCCTTAAATAGCTGCACGAGAAAACCGTGTCGTTACTTGATTGGCTGTAAAAGGAGGAGGAGGAGGGGTGAATGGTATGCTTTACAACGGCCGCCGAAGCCTACGCTTACATTTAACCAACCTGTATGGGCAGGAAATCCACGGAAACATCAAGAAGTTAGAAGCACAGTAGTGGTCCAGGCAGATAAGGGCAACGCCACTGTAGTCATGGACACAACTGATTACAACAAACGAATGGAAGATATTCTCGCAGAACCTATCTACAAGAAACTTCAGGGAGATCCGGCGGCCAAGGTAATCAAAACGACGCAGGCACTGCTCAAGCACTCTAGAATCAAGTTCGACAAGGCCAGAAGATTCATCCCGCAAGTGACACAGGCACCAAGGATATATGGTGTACCGAAGGTACACAAAACCGACTTCCCCTTAAGGCCCATAGTAAACAGTATAAATTCGCCGACCTACTACCTAGCGAAAGAACTGGCACCTAGGCTCCGACACCTAGTGCATCAAACCGAGTCTTACGTTAAGGATTCTGCTCACTTCGTGTCTCTCCTACAGGAAATGCGTGTTACGGACCAAGATCTGATGGTTAGTTTCGACGTCAAATCCCTATTCACGAATGTCCCAGTGTCAGATACTGTGAACATCCTAGAAGAACGCGTGGCACCTGATATATGTGAGCTTGTGCGCCACTGTCTGACGACCACCTATTTCAAGTGGAGAGGTCAATTTTATGAACAAACTGACGGTGTAGCTATGGGCTCACCCCTATCGCCTATCGCAGCAGAAATTTTCATGGAGGCATTTGAGGAAACAGCCCTCCAGTCCGCACCATTACGTCCAAATTGTTGGCTTCGCTATGTCGATGATACTTTCGTCATCTGGCCCCACGGAGAAGAGGAGTTACAGAACTTCCACAAGCACCTTAACCAACAGCATAGGAAAATTCAGTTTACAATGGAAACAGAGAAGAATGGGGTGCTGCCTTTTCTCGACGTGGAAGTTTATCGAAAACCTGATGGTAAACTTGGCCACAAAGTGTACAGGAAACCAACCAATACGGACAGGTACCTTCACGCCTCCTTCCACCATCACCCCACGCAGAAGAAGTCCGCCCTGCACACGCTAACGAAGAGAGCGTACAGGATAAGCGACGAAGAACATCAGAAGACAGAACTTGAACGCCTCAGGTCCATCTTCGGAACTAATGGCTATGGGAAGCAGATGATAGACAGCACCATGTCGACAAGGGAGAAGACTAATAGGCAAGAGGAGAAGGAGGCACAGAGCATTGCTGTGTTACCATATGTACAAGGGGTCACCGAACGTATTGGCAAAATTCTACGAAAAGCCGACATCAAACCAATTTTCCGAAGCAGAAACAAAATATCAGACATGCTCGGTTCTACCAAGGATGCAGTTGACAAACTACACACAGCTGGCGTGTATGAAATTGGTTGTGCGTGTGGATTAGTCTACATAGGTGAGACGGGACGTCCGATTAGCACAAGGCTCTCGGAACATGAAAGATATATCCGCCTGAAACAACACACTAAGTCAGCAGTGGCGGAACACCGAGACGAGTGCGGGAAACCAATATTTTTTCAAGAAGCCCGCGTCCTGGCGAAACAGCCTCTCACTTTCAAAAGAAAGATTAGAGAGGCGATAGAAATAGCCAAAAGACACGCCAACATGAATAGAGAGGACGGGTACAAGCTTCCGAGGTCTTGGCTGCCTGCAATAGCAGGGCTACGGAGCGGCGGCAGAGCCGTGGCGGCCCATGCAGACACGCGGAGAGCTGCAGTAGTGGTCACGAGCACACAAAGCAATGGCACACCGCAGCCGGCTTCTGGACAGCATGGAAACAGTGTGACGTCACAGCCATCACCTGTTCGCTATTCGTCCGTCTCCTCCAATGGGGTGGATTAATATAAAGACCAATAGAAAACAGCTATTTCAGCCATTTACAGATAATAAAGGAAACACCAATAAAGCATACCATTCACCCCTCCTCCTCCTCCTTTTACAGCCAATCAAGTAACGACACGGTTTTCTCGTGCAGCTATTTAAGGAACCAAGTGTGTTCATTTAGCAGTTAACGTAAGGCCCTGATGAAGGCTAGCTGCAACGCTGGCCGAAACGTTGGCGCATTTTAAATTATGACGATGCGGTCTGATACCCTGAAGAATTTTATTGAAGAAGACAACGGCCGCGGAAGCCTACGCTTACAGTTCGAGTCATGTTCAAACATAGCCTTAGTCGGATGTCTGAGAGCGACATATGTATTGTAGAAAAGGCAGGGGGGAGGGGGGGGGGGGAATAAGCATAAATAATCCTTATCAGAGATAAAACTTAACTATCGATTGTCGTCTTGTCAAATATCAAACACTGTTTAGCAATTCTGTAGAGTTATGGTCCATATCTCGCTAAGTTTCATGGTCTCTTCTCTCCTATTAAAATTATCCCTATGTTTATATATTTCAATGCCTTCTCTACATAGCTGTGGATAATAGTTCTACGATGGCTATGTAGAGAAGTCATTGAGATATATAAAAATAGGGACAATTTTAACAGGAAAGAAGAGACCATGAACTTAGCGACATATGAATAGTGACTCCACAGAACCGTCAAAGAGTTTTTCATCTTTGACAAGACGGCAATCGATAGTTAAGTTTTACCTTTGACAAGGATTATCTTTGTTCCTAACATGTAACTCCGATCATGTTCCCATTGCTTTCTAAAGTATATAATTCACTTTCAGACATCCGACTCCTTAGTCGGCAAGACTCAGCGGAGGAGCAGCGCCCCTAAAGATGTCCAGCCCATTTCTGGACGAAAAATTAGAAACACAAGAGTTTCATGGGCCACGACCTTATACCCCGAAAGATTTACCTGCAGCAATGTCATCCGGTCGTGAAAGCCTTCATTCTATCAACAAATTTTCATTTTCGTCATTCCGTTCTACATCAGGTGGTTTCCATATTCGATGCATGCATGTATATCCAAAGCAACTTTGCATCGTAATTCAGAATAACACAGGCACAACAGTATGGTACCGTTTCATTCCTGTTTGGTCATAACCAATTAGCCTGATTACGGACGCTACACAACTCGCGCCTTTTGGTAGCAAATTGCATAAAACCACATGTAATTGGCTTGTAATTTGGATAAACATGCAACATAACGGAGTAACAGACACAACCACTGCATACACACACACACACACACACACACACACACACACACACACACACACACACAAAGGTACGGCCAAACTTTCAGGAGACATTCCTCACACACAAATAAAGAATAGATGTTATGTGGACATGTGTCCGGAAACGCTTAATTTCCATGTTAGAGCTCATTTTAGTTTGTTACTCCACCTACGCTCAATGGAGCACGTTATCATGATTTCATACGGGATACTCTACCTGTGCTGCTAGAACATTTGCCTTTACAAGTACGATACAACATGTGGTTCATGCACAATGGAGCTCCTGCACATTTCGGTCGAAGTGTTCGTACGCTTCTCAACAACAGATTCGGTGACCGATGGATTGGTAGAGGCGGACCAATTTCATGGCCTCCACGCTCCCCTGACCTCAACCCTCTTGACTTTCATTTATGGGGGCATTTGGAAGCTCTTGTCTACGCAACCGCGGTACAGACTTTTCGTGCTCGTATTGTGGACGGCTATGACACAATACGCCATTCTCCAGGGCTGCATCAGCGAATCAGGGATTCCTTGAGACGGAGTGTGGATGCATGTATCGTCGCTAACGGAGGACATTTTGAACATTTCCTGTAACAAAGTGTTTGAAGTCACGCTGGTACGTTCTGTTGCTGTGTGTTTCCATTCCATGATTAATGTGATTTGAAGAGAAGTGATAAAATGAGCTCTAACATGGAAAGTAAACGTTTCCAGACATGTTTACATAACATATTTTCTTTCTTTGTGTGTGAGGAGTGTTTCCTGAAAGTTTGGCCGTACCTTTTTGTAACACCCTGTATATATATTGCGAGAACCACTTCGGTAAAATTGGTCATTACATGTACGTGGCGCAATAAAAGGTGTTCGTCGTACGGTTTCGTCACATATCGCATTTGTTCGGAACACTTCATGACGACTTCCCTGTTTTTCTCATTTCTGCCAACGCCAGCGACTAGCAGCTGTAGCGTCAAAATTGCGTGGTGAAGTTAAACGCTACAGTTTCTGTTGGTAACGGCGAGCGCCGATTACATCAGTATTTCCTCTCACGTGTCCCCGCCCACCGTAAAGACCAATCTTGTCTTGATTTTTGTTCATTATTTTCAGCAATTGTTTTTGAAGAATGCTGCTGTGAAGAAATAGCACTATATTATGCGTTATTTATTTATTTTAACGCAACTGGTGAGCTATTTATTCACTTCGGGAATCTTATTCCATTCACCCCCCCCCCCCCCCAAGTGCAATCGGACTTCTTCTTTGTGCCACCTATACGTACTTCGCACTTCACACAGTCAAAGAGGAAGACTGGACGTGATGAAAGTTAAAAAGTAGCAAACTCCTTCTCACAGTGAAAGTAAAATTATGTTCTACTACAGTTTCAAATATTTACCGAAAATTGACTGAGCGAGGTGGCGCGGTAGTTAGCAAGCTGGACTCACATTCGGGAGGACGACGGTTCAAACCCGCGTCCTGTCATCGTGATTCAGGTTTTCCGTGATTTCCTTAAATCGCTTCAGGCAAACGCCAGGATGATTCCTTTGTCAGGGCACGGCCAAGTTCCTTCCCCATCCTACTGTAATCCGATGGGACTGATCACCAAGATCGGTGCTCGATATTACCATTTCGATATCGATATATCGTGGAAGTATCATTCATATATATATATATATATATATATATATACATATTTTGGAAAAACATCGCTGCATCGATATACTGATATTTTATCAACAGCCCTACCAAGCAAATTTCATTCCATTACCAAACTGAAGATCCCTTGTTGCGGCAGGATATGTCCCAGCAACCGATCCCTCCCTTAAGGCATGTTCTGCCATAAATTTCATTTCTCCCCAGTTCTATTCAATAACTCCTCATTAATTGCACCATCTACCCATCTAATCCTCAGCGTTCTCTTGTAACACCACATTTCAAAAGATTCTATTCTCTTCTTGTATGAACTACACTCCTGGAAATGGAAAAAAGAACACATTGACACCGGTGTGTCAGACCCACCATACTTGCTCCGGACACTGCGAGAGGGCTGTACAAGCAATGATCACACGCACGGCACAGCGGACACACCAGGAACCGCGGTGTTGGCCGTCGAATGGCGCTAGCTGCGCAGCATTTGTGCACCGCCGCCGTCAGTGTCAGCCAGTTTGCCGTGGCATACGGAGCTCCATCGCAGTCTTTAACACTGGTAGCATGCCGCGACAGCGTGGACGTGAACCGTATGTGCAGTTGACGGACTTTGAGCGAGGGCGTATAGTGGGCATGCGGGAGGCCGGGTGGACGTACCGCCGAAATGCTCAACACGTGGGGCGTGAGATCTCCACAGTACATCGATGTTGTCGCCAGTGGTCGGCGGAAGGTGCACGTGCCCGTCGACCTGGGACCGGACCGCAGCCACGCACGGATGCACGCCAAGACCGTAGGATCCTACGCAGTGCCGTAGGGGACCGCACCGCCACTTCCCAGCAAATTAGGGACACTGTTGCTCCTGGGGTATCGGCGAGGACCATTCGCAACCGTCTCCATGAAGCTGGGCTACGGTCCCGCACACCGTTAGGCCGTCTTCCGCTCACGCCCCAACATTGTGCAGCCCGCCTCCAGTGGTGTCGCGACAGGCGTGAATGGAGGGACGAATGGAGACGTGTCGTCTTCAGCGATGAGAGTCGCTTCTGCCTTGGTGCCAATGATGGTCGTATGCGTGTTTGGCGCCGTGCAGGTGAGCGCCACAATCAGGACTGCATACGACCGAGGCACACAGGGCCAACACCCGGCATCATGGTGTGGGGAGCGATCTCCTACACTGGCCGTACACTACTGGTGATCGTCGAGGGGACACTGAATAGTGCACGGTACATCCAAACCGTCATCGAACCCATCGTTCTACCATTCCTAGACCGGCAAGGGAACTTGCTGTTCCAACAGGACAATGCACGTCCGCATGTATCCCGTGCCACCCAACCTGCTCTAGAAGGTGTAAGTCAACTACCCTGGCCAGCAAGATCTCCGGATCTGTCCCCCATTGAGCATGTTTGGGACTGGATGAAGCGTCGTCTCACGCGGTCTGCACGTCCAGCACGAACGCTGGTCCAACTGAGGCGCCAGGTGGAAATGGCATGGCAAGCCGTTCCACAGGACTACATCCAGCATCTCTACGATCGTCTCCATGGGAGAATAGCAGCCTGCATTGCTGCGAAAGGTGGATATACACTGTACTAGTGCCGACATTGTGCATGCTCTGTTGCCTGTGTCTATGTGCCTGTGGTTCTGTCAGTGTGATCATGTGATGTATCTGACCCCAGGAATGTGTCAATGAAGTTTGCCCTTCCTGGGACAATGAATTCACGGTGTTCTTATTTCAATTTCCAGGAGTGTACTTACCGTCCATGGTTCACTTCCGTACAAGGCTACACTCCAGACAAATACCTTTAGCAAAGACTTTCTAACACCTAAATTGATATTAGAGGTTAAGAAAGTCCTGTTTTGCAGGAATGCTTCAAGGTGCCGCAAGATTACCAAACTGAAATTACCTGATTTCCACACAGAGATCTTGAATTTTTCCCTAACAGACATTGAGATCTGAAGGGTAAGTAAACAGGTAAGTTGAAAAAATGTAAGGACGTCCGCATTTATAAACATGTTTTTAACTCTAATTCTGAATGAATAGCAAGTTATTGTCTCCTTTATAGGAATGAAGTCACACCCCTTTTTATGGGACCACACGATGACTGGATTATGGGTGGAGACTTCAACTGCACCCAGCGACCTCAGGATCAATTGCCGCGTCACTCACCATGCGCGGCTCTGGAAACAGTCGTCACGCGGCTACAATTTGTCGACACGTGGAGACATGTTCACGGGGATCTTTTGGGCTTTACGTACCACACTGCGCACTCCTCTAGCCGACTGGATCGCATTTACATCTCGCGATCCCTAATTCAACACACTCGACAGGCTGAAATCTGGCCTGTTGCTTTCTCAGACCATGAGGTTTACTTCTGTGATGTTGTTCTCACAAGACAGGCAGTATGGCACGGACGTGGTTTATGGAAACTGAACACAGCACTTCTTAATTCACCTGACTGTCGACTTCTAATAGAAGACACTTGGATCACATGTAATAGACGCCGACCCACGTATCCATCTACCATATCCTGGTGGATCCAGTGTGCAAAACCTGCTCTTCGAAAAACTTTAATCCGGTATGGCAAAGATGTTGTCGCCTGGAGGAAGAGCACTATGGACTTTTACTACAGGATCCTACGAGAATGCTCCACGATGCCAGCCTCCCCTGAGCGCCATACAAGGATGAACCAAGCTAAGGCCCAAATCTCCACTCTCATACGACGGCATTTGGAAGGGGCGATAGTACGATCTCGTACTGCTGGTCGCATGCCTCATGAACATCCGTCGATGTATCATATCATCCGAGAACGACAAAATCGACGCCGAAAATTGATTCACGTCCTAACGGATCAAGAAGGGCGTCGCTACGTAACCCAATCTGCCATAGGGAATGTGCTTCACGCCCACTACCGGCAGCTCTACGCCGCAGTTCCACATTCCCCAGAGTTGATCGAGGAAGTCTCACAGCTCAACTTCGGAGGTATCCCAGGAGATGCGGCGATTGACTTGATGTCGGAGGTGACTGATGAGGAAGTCCGCGATGCGATCCGGGCAGGAACCATCAATCGCTCCCCGGGCCCCGACGGTCTTCCCCTCGAATTTTATCGCACCTTCCGTGATTTGTTAGAGTCCACCTTCACCTCCATCTGTCGGGAACTGATGTCTCCGGAAGTACCTGTGCCGGACGCTTTCATGGAAGGAATTATTATTCCTGTACATAAACCGCACGGTGGCAACAATATCAGTGATTATCGGCCCCTCACCCTCCTTAACAGTGATATGAAAATCTTCACTCGCCTTTTGGCAGCACGACTTAAAAACGTTGCCCGCAATGTTGTGTCGCCAGACCAAGCATCTTTTGGAGGCGACAACAATATTCGCACGGCTTTATGCCGCTACAGGGATATGATCGCCGTTACCCAGCACAACGCCTCTCAGGGGCACTTGCGTCTTTGGACTTTAGTCAAGCTTTTGATAGGGTTGACCATTCGTTCCTTACGGCCGTTCTCCACCATATGGGTTTCCCGGTCGCCGTTATCACGGTAGTGATGCGCCTTCTGCGGGGTGCCTCATCCAGGATTATGTACAATGGCAGACTCACTCCACCGATAATAATAGGTCGATCCGTACGTCAAGGTTGCCCTCTATCAGCAATTTTGTACGCCTTTTCCTTGGAATCCTTGCTATGTGGACTAAGACAGCGTTTGGTAGGGTTGTCCATAGATCGCTACCGATTCTGTTGCACGGCCTGTGCTGACGATGTCGTCATCTGTTTACGTAATGCCGACGAAGTTCGAGCTGTTTTGACGTGGGTAGCGACTTATGGTGAGGCGTCGGGTAGCTCTTTAAACGTACGTAAGTCACAAGTTATGTTCATTGGCACGAGACTTCCCGTGGAGTGCGTTACACCTCTCACCACCGTTGATACCATTCGTTGTTTGGGAATAGATTTTTCATCTGATCTCCGGCGTTCAGCCACCATCAACTGCCGACGCCTCCTTTTAATGATCAGAGCAGGTCTTATGGACCATCGCCTTCGATCCCTAGATATTCTCCAACGAGCTCGATATGTCAATACATATATCGCATCCCGAGTTCCCCATGTAGCGCAAGTTCTACCTTTCCCACTTACTGTGGCACGTCGCATGTTGGCAGCGATGGCATCTTTCGTCAGCTCTGGGATGTTGTTCAAAGTTAACTATGCGACCCTTACTCTTCCCCGTGAACGAGGTGGGATAGGTCTGTTTCACGTGCCGGATAGAGCTCGCGCCCTATTTGTCAGCTCCCAGATGACGGTATGGACACGTTGCCCAACGAGCCTCACTGGTCTCCTCCTGTCGGCATACTCGCCGGTCTCACTGTCAGCCCCAGTGATAATCTCGGATGTTCCGGCCCAGTTCCATTATATACGGTACTTCTTTCTGGAACTCAGTTATCTACACCTCACCTTACCAAGACAGCTTTTACTCAAGACAAAGGCAGTATACAATGTCCTTCAATTAGGTCGTCCACCTAACCCGATTGAACTAAAGTTCCCCCAGGTTGACTGGCGTCATGTATGGCGCGCGGTGTTCGCCTGTTACCTCGACACGAATGTTCAATCTGTCTGGTACATAACTGTCAATGGTAAGCAAATCAACCAATTTCGCCTTCATCGTATCCACCTCGCCCAATCACCTCTATGCTCCACGTGTGGAGTGCCAGACAATGATGAACATCGGTTTGTTTGCAGACCGGTGGCGGAGGTTTGGCACTTGGTTCGACGTATTGTGGCTTTTCTAACGCGGGACATTCCGGATCGGATTACTCCCCTTTCATTATTATTTCCGGAACGTGACTATTTTCCTCGGACAAAGACCAATGCTGTGAATTGGATTCGCGGACATGCCATTCACTACTTATTTGGACAAACTGTAGACTCTGTACTCGATTTTTGGACATACCTCAATGACCGTCATTATGTCGTTGTCCGTCACCCGAAATACAAACAATTTTTCTCGAACTTCCTTGGGAGCGCTTTTCACGAGCCGCCTCGCAGCTGGAATGTGTTAAGCCAAGAGAGAAGGTTTCCTGTTTGAACCACTGAACATTTCTGAACAATTGAACGGAACACATCAATTTCGAGAAGACGTGACTCAACATATTACCAGCGGGGCGCAGAAGGCCTCTGATCAATTACACAAAAAAAAAAAAATGAAATAAAATAAAATAAAATAAATATAAAACAAAAAAAATTAAAATAAAAATCAGAAAAAGGAAGATTTTGTTTTGTTTTTAAGGATAGCCCTAACCTTGATTTCCCATGTTTCCCCTGGTATATAGGCAGCTCTCTGGGGTAGGTTTAGTCAGGAGCCAACGCCTGAAGTGGCCCAGATTTTTTTTTTTTTTTATAGGATGAAAAGTGGCGGTGGCACTTGTTTTTTTTAGTTCCAAAAAAAAAAAAAAGATGGGTAGAGCGTCTGCCATGTAAGCAGGAGATCCCGGGTTCGAGTCCCGGTCGGGGCAAACATTTTAGCTGTCCCCATCAATGTATGTCAGCAACACCTGTCGGCAGCTGAGGGTTTCAATTAATTATCATTCTAAGCATTGTTGTTAGACGAGGTCTGCCTCCGAGAATGGAAGAGTGGTGTCGGTCGAGAGCTCAGAAGCAGAAGACGTGTCACGCTACCCTCAGGTAGTTGATGGCAGATCTTACCATACTCAAGGCCTGATTTCATTTATATAGCCAGGAGAGATTTAGATGGCTTAACTACGCTTGAAGATGGAATTAAAGGTAAAATTCGCAAGCATAGAGCAAAAGCAATTGCAGTCAGACTCGTGATTGTTAATTCGAGTTTGCAATAATCCCATGTTTTGCTTGTCAGTGAAAGAAGCCTTCCTATCCTCCAAATAATAATAATTATTCTCCACATCTAAATAATATGCTGTGGTTACTAAATGTTAATGTAATTTTGAAGTAGAAATAATTTGTTAATCTTGTACTCAGCCATTATTGACAAACATGTCATTTCTGATTGTCATTATTAACACTTGTTAATGTTGATTCTGAAGTTTAAATAGGGTTAATTAATGAAATCTCTAAGTTAATCAGTAGTTAACAGCGACCAAGCAAACTCCTTTTTATTAAATTCATAGTAACAATAAACTTTAACCGCTGCTGGTGCACATTGCTGTAAACCACATCGAAAAAGGCAGTTATCTAAAAAGATGAGTGTAAAACTTAGGGCCAAAACAGAAACACTGACACACCACAACATGTTATTAGAGTATGCAATCACCGAGGGGTATTACTGAAGCGCACGATCGCCGCAGAAGCCTGAGTACACACCAGTCGCCAGTGTCACCCAGAAGGAAATTCTCTTCTTGAGCTCAGCAGCAGAAGTGGACGGATCTTGGCACTAGTAATGACTGTGACGAAGTTTCGACGTAACAAGCGTGAAAGCGACGCAGCTGGCTACCGGACTGGATGTGCGGTGCTGTTCGCCTCGACTCGACAGAAAGCAGGGGCGAAACAAGAATAAACGTGCAGTTAATCTGGCGGGACTCAGCCGGTCAGCTGGGCGGGATGTAATCGCCGGTGTTTGCGTGGCCGCCGTGCGCCTGGCTCAGCCACACCCACGCTTCCGTCGACTTAAAATAATTTCATGGCGCTGCGCAAAGTTTTAAATAGCACACCTGCTGCCTGAGCTCCTACTTAGTTTTCTGTCATTCTGGTGTTGCCAAGCTACTACATCTACATCCATACTCCGCAAGCCACCTGACGGTGTGTGGCGGAGGATCATATCATGTACTCTAGTCCAGTAAATTCCGTTGCACGAGTCAGATTCTGTATCACTTGTAAATTCTTGTTCAAAAACGCAGTCAGACAGCTTAACCAAATGTTAGTTTTAAGTTTTTCATGTAACGATCTGTTGAGGACTTAAATGACGGTGAAACTGACACTCATACAACACGCACACATGTTATGCAGGTTAGATTCCGTTCACTGGCAGCTCAGTTTGCTTATCGAATCCAGTTTCACAGACGAACATAGGGAATATTAGTTGCATTTACGTTACATAATAGTCGCACATACGTTACAAGATCGTGTGTGCAAGTAACGGTCGCTGAAGAGTCGTCGGAACGACGGTTCGCCCTGTTTGACACCTGCTGGACACTATCTCAAGACGAAGAGGATCATACTGACCACGATGATTTTCCGATGGACGATTCCTTGGTGGAAGCACCAGCCTGCCCTCCGCTGGAAGTACAACCATCATCGCACGCATACGGCACTGTGCCTATGGACGTTCAACAGCAACTGAACCAGCACCACTCCTCTGCTGCAGACTCAACGACACCTTCGGACTCGACAGGTACTCCATTGGTCGGACACCATCCACGCACCTTTGTGTGGTCTGTTGATGCAAAAGACGATACCTCCATCGTTGTGAAAGCAGCTGCTCCAATCGACGAATGCTAATCGGCGAGGTCACTGGATGGGGATGAGCCGCCTGCTAATACGACATTCCTGTTCGCTGCTGCTCTTCCTGGATCATTGAGCGTTCCAATTGTCACTATTCCGCGACCAGCTTACAGGATTAACTCCATCAATGTCAGCATCAATGACACCCTTGTCAAACTACAACTGCTCCGTGAAACTTCGAGGGCGTCGGACCTCGATGTTGCCCTCCCACAGAAAGTTCGCCCAGCGACGTTTTCTACTGTCTACAGCTATGTTTCTTATCTCGTGTCTTATCGCTGTGTGCTGACAGTGATAGTGGGACGGCTATAGTTTTACAGTTTTAAAAGAAGACATTGAGATAGTCGAAGTGGCTTACCTACCACCGGCTAGGAGTCTTGCTGTGACCTTCCATTGTGTCCGAATCATTAACGTTTACACTCCCTCAGGCACGGCCCAGCGACGCAACGGTCGCAATTTTGCTCAGAAGAGGTCGCGCATTTGTTTATGGGCCGCTACCATCATATTATTCTTGGAGGCGACTGCAGTTGTGTATTATCTCAGAAGGACCAACATCCCCGTTTCACCATTTGCCAGAACTCAAGCTCCTCGTGCATTAACTAAATCTCACTGATATTTCGGACTGCGTGCATAGCGGTCGGCCTGGATATGTGCATGTCACCAGCCATTCAGGGAGTCGTCTTCGCCATGCCCATGTTTCCCAAGGACTCGTAGCTGCCACACTTGACGCAGAGTTGTGGCTTACGGCTTTTTCGGACCATATCGCCTATGGTGCGGTCGAAGCCTGTGGAAGCTGAATGTCTCCCATCTCAAGGATCTGGAATGCAGGCAGGTCGTAGAAATGACGTGAAACAACTGTTTAAGACGCCTTCTAGCATGTCCTTCAACTCTCAAGTGGTGTTTTGACTGCGCTAAGCTTGCTTTCTTCCCCCCGTGAACCATGGACCTTGCCGTTGGTGGGGAGGCTTGTGTGCCTCAGCGATACCCCGATAGCCGTACCGTAGGTGCAACCACAACGGAGGGGTATCTGTTGAGAGGCCAGACAAACGCGTGGTTCCTGAAGAGGGGCAGCAGCCTTTTCAGTAGTTTCAGGGGCAACAGTCTGGATGATTGACTGATCTGGCCTTGTAACACTAACCAAAACGGCCTTGTTGTGCTGGTACTGCGAACGGCTGAAAGCAAGGGGATACTACAGCCGTAATTTTTCCCGCAGGCATGCAGCTTTACTGTATGACTAAATGATGATGGCGTCCTCTTGGGTAAAATATTCCGGAGGTAAAATAGTCCCCCATTCGGATCTCCGAGGGGGACCACTCAGGAGGACGTCGTTATCAGGAGAAAAAAAAGTGGCGTTCTACGGATCGGAGCGTGGAATGTCAGATTCAAACGTCCCCTTTGAACAATTATACAGGACTGTGCTTAATCTGATACACAATATTTTTTAGCGCAACGCAATCTGACTTTCAAAAATCCCTACAAAAGAATGGCCCTGACTAACATTAACCTATACGTTTCACAAATCACTTACCTCACAAAAATCTTCGTTACTCGAACTACTGCAGTACAGCGAGCGCCACTACTGCCAGCTAAAAAAAAGATTCAAACTACAGAAGGCACTAACTACTGATAGGCATAGTTAGCAAATTATATTAATAGAGAACAAACACTGTATTTACCTTAATAGTCATAATATATATAGCAGTTCATGACAAATTACAAAACTCCGCCATCTCTCTCCCCACATCCACCACTGCTGGCGGCTCACCTCCAACTGCGCAACGCTACGCGCTGTTCACATCCAGCTGCCGCTGCCCAACACTACAATGGTAGACAACAATGCAAACTAGCCACAGACTGCACACAGCACAGCCAGTGATTTTCATACAGAGAGCGCTACGTGGCGGCGGCGTTACCAATATAAGAACCTAAACAGCCTACTTACAAGATCCATTAATCGGGCAGGTAGGTTAGAAAATTTAAAAAGGGAAATGGATAGGTTAAAGTTAGATATAGTGGGAATTAGTGAAGTTCGGTGGCAAAGGAACAAGAGTTTTGGTCAGGCGAATACAGGATTATAGATACAAAATCAAATAGGGGTAATGCAAGAGTAGGTTTAATAATGAATTAAAAAAATAGGAGTGCGGGTAAGCTACTACAAACAGCATAGTGAACGCATTATTGTGGCCAAGATAGACGCGAAGCCCACGCCTACTACAGTAGTACAAGTTTATATGCCAACTAGCTCTGCAGACGATGAAGAAATTGAAGAAATGTGTGATAAAATCAAAGAAATTATTCAGACAGTGAAGGGAGACGAAAATTTAATAGTGATGGGTGACTGGAATTCAGTAGTAGGAATAGGGAGAGAAGGAAACGTAGTAGGTGAATATGGATTGGGGCGAAGAAATGAAAGAGAAAGCCACCTGGTAGAATTTTGCACAAAGCACAACTTAATCATAGCTAACACTTGGTTCAAGAATCATAAAAGAAGGCTGTATACATGGAAGAACCCTGGAGATACTAAAAGGTATCAGATAGATTATGTAATGGTAAGACAGAGATTTAGGAACCAGGTTTTAAATTGTAAGACATTTCCAGGGGCAGATGTGGACTCTGACCACAATCTATTGGTTATGAACTGTAGATTAAGACAGAAGAAACTGCAAAAAGGTGGAAATTTAAGGAGATGGGACCTGGATAAACTGAAAGAACCAGAGAATGTACAGAGTTTCAGGGAGAGCATAAGGGAACGATTGACAAGAATGGGGGAAATAAATACAGTAGAAGAAGAATGGGTAGGTTTGAGGGATGAAGTAGTGAAGGCAGCAGAGGATAAAGTAGGTAAAAAGACGAGGGCTAGTAGAAACCCTTGGGTAACAGAAGAAATATTGAATTTGATTGATGAAAGGAGAAAATATAAAAATGCATTAAATGAAGCGGGCACAAACGAATACAAACGTCTCAAAAATGAGATCGACAGGAAGTGCAAAATGGCTAAGCAGGGATGGCTAGAGGACAAATGTAAGGATGTAGAGGTTTATCTCACTAGGGGTAAGATAGATACTGCCTACAGGAAAATTAAAGAGATCTTTGGAGAAAAGTGAACACTTGTATGAGTATCAAGAGCTCAGATGGGAACCCAGTTCTAAGCAAAGAAGGGAAAGCAGAAAGATGGAAGGAGTATGTAGAGGGTTTATACAAGGGCGATGTACTTGAGGACAATATTATGGAAATGGAAGAGGATGTAGATGAAGATGAAATGGGAGATATGATACTGCGTGAAGAGTTTGAGTCGAACAAGGCCCCAGGAGTAGACAACATTCCATTAGAACTACTGACGGCCTTGGGAGAGCCAGTCCTCACAAAACTCTACCATCTGGTGATCAAGATGTATGAGACAGGTGAAATACCCTCAGACTTCAAGAAAAATATAATAATTCCAATCCCAAAGAAAGCAGGTGTTGACAAATGTGAAAATTACCGAACAATCAGTTTAATAAGCCACAGCTGCAAAATACTAACGCGAATTCGTTACAGACGAATGGAAAAACTAGTAGAAGCCAACCTCGAGGAAGATCGGTTCGGATTCCGTAGAAATATTGGAACACGTGAGGCAATACTGACGCTACGACTCATCTTAGAAGCTAGATTAAGGAAAGGCAAACCTACGTTCCTAGCATTTGTAGACTTAGAGAAAGCATTTGACAATGTTGACTGGAATGCTCTTTCAAATTCTGAAGGTGGCAGGGGTAAAATACAGGGAGCGAAAGGCTATTTACAATTTGTACAGAAACCAGATGGCAGTTATAAGAGTCGAGGGACATGAAAGGGAAGCAGTGGTTGGGAAGGGAGTGAGACAGGGTTGTAGCCTTTCCCCGATGTTATTCAATCTTTATATTGAACAAGCAGTGAAGGAAACAAAAGAAAAATATGGAGTAGTTATTAAAATCCATGGAGAAGTAATAAAAACTTTGAGATTTGCCGATTACATAGTAATTCTGTCAGAGACAGCAATGGACTTGGAAGAGCAGTTGAACGGAATGGATAGGGTCTTGAAACGATGATATAAGATGAACATCAACAAAAGCAAAACGAAGATAATGGAATGTAGTCGAATTAAATCGGGTGATGCTCAGAGAATTAGATTAGGAAATGAGACACTTAAAGTAGTAAAGGAGTTTTGCTATTTGGGGAGCAAAAGAACTGATGATGGTCGAAGTAGAGAGGATATAAAATGTAGGCTGGCAATGGCAAGGAAAGCGTTTCTGAAGAAGAGAAATTAGTTAACATCGAATATAGATTTAAGTGTTAGGAAGTCATTTCTGGAAGTATTTGTATGGAAGTGAAACATGGACGATAAATAGTTTGGACAAGAAGAGAATAGAAGCTTTCGAAATGTGGCGCTACAGAAGAATGCTGAAGATTAGATGGGTAAATGAGGAGGTATTGAATAGGATTGGGAAGAAGAGAAGTTTGTGGCACAACTTGACTAGAAGAAGGGATCGGTTGGCAGGACACGTTCTGAGACATCAGGGGATCACCATTTTAGTATTGGAGGGCAGCATGGAGGGTAAAAATCGTAGAGGGAGACCAAGAGATGAATACACTAAGCAGATTCAAAAGGATGTAGGTTGCAGTAGGTACTGGGAGATGAAGAAGCTTGCACAGGATAGAGTAGCGTGGAGAGCTGCATCAAACCAGTCTCAGGACTGAAGACCACAACAACAACAACAACAACAACAACAAGCTTGCTTTACATTATTCGTTGATGAATCACGGCCGTGACAAAATGCTGCGGCAGCGACATACCGTGGAATATTATTTCACAATTCTTCATGAAGTCTCAAGCCATGCCCCTCTGTTCGATGACAGGTTGGAATTGAACGGATTAAGAGGAAGATAATTTCGCTTATCCATCGCCGCCTTGAGGGCAAAATAGTAATTGCTAGATGTCACGACTGGATACGAGGAGAGCCCCCATCCATGCACATATTATCCGAGAGAAGCAGCAGTGTCGGGGAAAGCTGGTCATTGCCCTCGACATGCCAGATTGTCACCGATTGACGTCCCAGAATGACATCGCAGACGCTTTTGTGGATCAACGCTGCAAACAGTTCTACACAGCAGAGGACCAGAACACCGCGCTTATGAATGATTTCCTCCAGTCGTTGACAAGAACCCTTAATGGGGCTGATGTGGAGATTCTCACAGCAACTATTACGGCTGATGACGTCTCTGATGGTCTTCATAAGGGTGTGGTAAACAAAGCCCCGGTTCTGACGGCATTCCTCTGGAGTTTTACTACACATTCCACAACATCATGGCTTCAAGCTGGACTGCGATATATGAAGAACTGATGAACCCTGACCTTCCCCTCCCACCTGAATTCGTAGAAGGCCCGCTTATCCCGGTCCCCAAGCCGACTGGGTTTGGGGAGCTGGACATTTTCGGCCGTTGACCATGTTAAATTGTGACTTCAAGAGTTTTACCCGGACTCTTGATGCTCGCCTTCGGCGCGCCGTCCCTGAAGTCATCTCTATGGATCAAACGTGCTTTGGTGGTGACAGTAACATTCAGATGACAGTTACAGCCAGACTGTGCTCAGCAATTACTGTGACATCATGGCCCTAGCAGCGTCCTGCCACAGTTGTGGTGCCTTAGTGATAGCGGACTTCGACTACACCTTTGACAATGAAGGTGCTGCAACAGATAGCGTTCCCACACTCATTTATATATATCGTTCTGCAACTACTCCGAGGTGCCATGTCGCGAGTTCTAGTCAATGGCTGTGTGATGGGCTATGTTACTACCATTTGGTCTGTCCACGAGAGACGTCCGCTGTCGATGCTCCTTTATGCCATCGCCTCTGAGCCACATACACAGTTTGAGGAGCCAATTGACAGGGTCACAATGAGGAAGCATGCTTTCATCTGCCATGCGTACGCAGATGGCCCTATGTTCTTGTTTCTATCACAGGATGAATTGCGAGAGGTCCTGGAATGGATCAACCAATATGGGACTGCTCCAGGCAGCCGTGTGAACCTGACGAAATCTGGTGCTATGTTTGATGGTAGAGGTCTATCAGCAGGGAATGTGGCTCCATTGCCATTAGTGGATGAGCTCAAATGTTTGGGGATCATCTTCACACATGGTATACACTGCACAGTCTCTCTTAGTTGTAAACGCCTTTTCAAGCTATCTGCACGAACGTTTGTGGCGACCTCTTGAGAGCGCTGGGCATAATACAATGGGTGGATTTTGTTAACACTCATCTGGCATAGGTTTCACCGATGCCAAAGGCAACGGCACACAGACTGCAGGCGGCGTTAGGCTACTTTGTAAGGGGGAGGGGGTTCTTATCACGAAAGGCTGCTACGACAAGCTGACTCTTCCTGCTCGAGACGGCGACCATGGTCTTGTCAACGTCCATGCGAACGCAGCTGCCCTTTGTTCACGATGACACATGGGAGACGGACAGTTTTGAACTGCGTAGTACTGAGGGCGCGGTAGTGGGAGGTGGTCCCGGTGGGGATTGTTCTGATCCACACAAGACGCCATCTCATTTACTCACTCACTATGGAGCAGTGGGACTTGCAACGGCGAGTGTTTGTCTATGACAGTT
Source organism: Schistocerca americana (assembly GCF_021461395.2). Lineage (NCBI taxonomy): Eukaryota > Metazoa > Arthropoda > Insecta > Orthoptera > Acrididae > Schistocerca > Schistocerca americana. The sequence goes on along the minus strand of NC_060122.1, from coordinate 741,942,194 downwards.
TCGTGAAAAGTGGTGAGTCTATTATTGCTACGCAGCGATTGTTTCGTGCTCGGTTTAATGTCGGTCAACATGGAGCTGTTCCGAGCCCTAACACAATCCTCAGAAGGGTGGAAAACTTCAGATCAACTGGAAACATACTGGATAAGAAACATCCTGGCCCGAGACGCAGATTAACGACACCAGAAAATGTTGAAAGGGTGAGGCAAGCGGCAGCCAGAAGCCCAGGACGGTCAGCTAGACGTCATGCTAGTGGGTTACGAATCAATCGTGAATCGGTTAGACGAATTTTGCATAAAGAATCAAAATTCCATCCCTACAAGATGCTCATTGTGCAACAACTGAAGGAAACTGATTTTGCTGTACGAGAAGACTTCACTTACAGAATGCAAGTGATTTTGGGATCGAATGAAAATGAAATTTTATTGATGAGCGATGAAGCTCATTTTCATTTAAACGTGACCGTGAATAAGCAAAACCTACGTTACTAGGCCACAGAGCATCCACACCTTATCCACCAGCGTCCTCTACACTCATAAAAAGTAACAGTCTGGTGTGCTCTTGACTCTGTTGGCATTATTGGACCTTATTTTTTTTGAAGAGAAGGGGGCCAAAGTTACTGTTAATTCGGTTCGTTACATTTGTATGCTTGAAACATTCTTGAAACCAGAACTAAGAAGACGACGAATCCCTTTAAAACGCGTTTGGTTCCAGCAGGATGGGACAACATCGGGACAGTTCTTAGACGCATGTTTCCTGGCCGGATTATCTCACGTTTTGGAAATATTCCTTGGCCTCCAAGGTCTCCCGACTTGTCAGTATGTGACTTTTCTGTGGGGGTATCTTAGAACTGTGTCTATAACCACAAACCACGAAATTTGGACTAGTTGAAGAATGCAATCATTCAAGAAATTGCTGCCATCCTTGCAGATATTTTAGTCCCGGTGATGGAGGATTTTGAGAAGAGACTTGAGTCCTGCATTCGAAATGATGTCACCTTGACGACATTATTTTTCACAAATAACTTTGTTAACTTAAATGGCAAATAATGAGCTTTGATTTTGTGTAAATAAACATGTATTAATTTTAAAGTTGGCTGAGTATTATTTCATTAAAAGCCATCCGTCTCCCTTATGTCATCCTGTATAAGTACGACGGTTAAATCGTATACCCGCCGCCGAACTGGATTAACGGGAAGCCATATTGATGAACTGGCCCCTTCGTCCATAATGGCACACGTTGCAGCAACACATATTTCTTCCTCTCTCTCACGTGTCATCGAATACAGTCATGTCCATACTGACTTTCCTAGTGCCAGAAAGCCTACAGCATATGATATTTATCGCCTAATGATGACAAATCATACTCGGAATGCTGTGGAAAGCCAATATCCTACTGTCGCGTGGCCCATGCTCTGGCGTTCTGTGCACCGCCAGCAAGAACGTTCATGTTGGTTAACAGGAAATACGTGACGCAACTTCGTCTACATGCCATTAACATCAGAGTCCTCGCTTTGCCCCCATTTTGACACGCTTGACAACGATGAACATCAACCGATCTGGATCTTCTGCAGATGCGTGGCAACTGATTCAGAAAACACTTGCTTTTCTTCTATGTTCGGCTCCCCATGGCACTGCACCGAAGACACTTCTGTTCCCGTATGAGACTTATTTTACACACACGAAGACCAACGCGGTGTATTGAATAAAATGCCTCTCGATGTCTTATTTGTTCAGTGAAGGAGATAAATGTGTTCTTGATCTTTGAACATTCATGCATGACCGCTTTACCTTTCTGATGTACAATCCGAGATACCGTCAGCATCATGCTAACTTTTTGGGAAGTGCCTTCTAAGACCCCAGCCCCCGCACCCCTCCCCCCCCCCCCCGCCCCTCCCCTGCAGCTGGCGTGTCCCAGGTAAGAGAAGGTGATTTCAAAGAGAGTGTGTAATACCAGGACTCGGACCATAGTATCGGCAAATAGAATGTTCTTCGCGAGGACGTGCCCTGAATATGCCAGACTGACTCGGAATCCTGAGTGCATCTATCCGCAAGTCGGCGGCGCGTGTATGCCATTTTGTTTGTTTCGCCAAGAGAGCATTTTTTATACCATTTATATTTTGTGTTTTGTTTATTGTTCACGCTAATTCCACATCATTATTTCTCGCCTGGAGAGCGTCCTATATTATCTAAATAGATTGAAAAGAAAGAGTCTAAATCTCGTCAAATGCAACGATTTTTTTTATTTTTCTAAATGTAATCAAAAGACATTGATTACTATTAAAAAGAGAAGCACATAAAAATGGTAAGCCGACCGCTCGCGATGAATGGCAAACCTGAAAAAAATAATAAAATGGTAAGGAGACCGCTCGCGACAAGCGGGAAATCCGGATTTGAGTCCCGATTCGGCACAAATTTCCATTGCTTCCAAATATTTCGGGGTACAAGGTCGTGGTCCACGAAACTGTCCTGTTCCTAACGTTTCGTCCAGAGCTGCGCTGGACATCTTCAAAGGCGTTGCTCCTCCGTTGAGTCTTGTCGACTCACGGGTCGGACGTCTGGGAATGACATCCACTGAAGAGCCAAAGAAACTGGTTCACCTGCCTAATATGGTGTAGGGGCGCCGAGAGCACACAGAAGTGCCGAAACACGACGTGGCATGGATTCGACTAATGTCTCAAGCTTGAACAGTCCCTGCTAACATGCAGCGTCCATGGATTCACGAGGTTTTCTCCATACCCAAACACATCTATCAGCTCGATATAATTTGAAACGAGACTCGTCCGACCAGGCAATATGTTTTCAGTCATCGACAGTCCAATCTCGGTGTGACGGACCCAGACGAGGCGTAAAGCCTTGTGTCGTGCAGCCTGTATCGAAGATATTTCGTGAAATAGTTCGCACGCTGTCACTTGTTGATGGCCCAGCACTGAAATGCGCATCAATTTGTGGGTAGGGTTGCACTACTGTCACGCTGAACGATTCTCTTCAGTCGTCTTTGGTCCCGTTCCTGCAGGATTTTTTTCCGGCCGCAGCGATGTCGGAGATTTGGAGCTTTTCTGGATTCCTGATATTCGCGGAACACTCGTGAAATGGTCGTACGGGAAAATCCTCCCTTCGTCGCTACCTCGGAGATGCTATGTCCCATCGCTCGTGCGCCGACTATTACACCAAGTTCAGACTCGCTTAAATCTTGATAACCTTCGACTGTAGCAGCAGTAACCAATCTACAACTGCGCCAGACACTTGTCTGACATAGGCGTTGCCGACCGCAGTGCCGTGTTCTAACTGTTTACACATCTCTGTATTTGAATACGCGTGCCTATACTATTTTCTTTGGCGCTTCGGTGTATATATTGCAGAAGGAGACGTGGCCGGAGTTAGAAGTGACAAGTGGAGATGATCCTTCTGAAAGATAAAACTTGTTGTCTTGTCAAAGATGAAAATCTATATAGCGATCCTGTAGATCTACTGTCCGTATGTCGCTAAGTTTCATGGTCTCTTCAGTCCTATTAAAATTATCCTTATGTTTACACATTTCAATGGCTTATGTACATAGCCGTGGATAATAGTTCGTCGTCGTAGGTGAAATTTTTGTTTCAGAAAACTTCACTTCGTGACGTTCTGGCTGAAGCGCATACTCTGCTACAGCCAAATTGTCTATTTTCCCTAGTCGGCAAAGACTTTCGTGTTCCTTTACCGTGTATTCACGCTTCTCTTGGTTGTTACAATATAAACTTCAACACACGTACACGGAATTTTATACACGCCACTCGCTGACAGAGGAGGGTGTTTATCCTTCACAGATCAGAGTGCTTTACCTATTTTCTCTGTGCTCCTAAAAACCGGTCTATAGTCGTGTTTCTGTAAAATATTTCCGATCCGATCTATTACTTTTTTAATAAAGGGGAGACTAACTGTATTCTTGCATTGTTGTTTTTCATGCTTGTCCTTCGGCCTTCCGTTATTTGGTCGTAAGATTGTGTGTACTTCTTTCCTTGAGTAGCCATTTTCTTCTAAAGCCTGCTTTAGATGTGTTAATTCGGCGTTCAAGTATTTTGGCGTGCAGATCTTTTTGACTCTGCCGGAAAAGACTTAATGACGCCTCTCTTTTTTTGTGGATGGTGATTAGATTTCTTTTGTAAATATCTGTGCATGTGCGCTACTTTTCGAAAAACCTTACGTTAAAAACTTCCGTCGGTGTGTCTCATAAATAAAACGTCCAAGGAAAGCGTTTTGTTGTCATTTTCTATTTCCATGGTGAACTGTATTTCTGGATTTATATTATATATAAAACCAAAGAATTCGTTCAAAGCCTCTTTCCCATCTGGGCACACAACAAACGTATAATCCACTGATACCAACGAGATAGTGTCTTATTAGCTTTCTCTGAAGCTGACTGTTGGAATCTCTCCATATGAAAATTAGGTATAGCAGGATCTAACCAGATGCTACATCATCAAGTTGTTAGTAAAATTCATCATCCCTTTGGGTCTGGAAGTAAGGCATTATCTGAAAAGAGCAGACAAATCTTCTGGAATATTAACCGTTACAAAAATCATAACTTCGTTGATTGGGATAATAGTGAATAAAGATACACCGTCGAAACTTACGAGGCTATTTCAGGAGCGAGAATTAGTCCTTCAATTTTCTGTATAATCTGATGCGAGACTTTTACATATGAGTAAGTTTTCCCAGTATATAGCTGTAAATACGTTGCCAGATATCTTGCTATCTCATACATGGGAACACGATAGCGCTAACAATGGGTCTCAGAGGAAGATAAATTTTATGAATTTTGGGTAGGCTATAAAGTCTAGGACACAAAGCTTCAGCCTTCAGTAAAGCTCTTTTTTCTTCTTTTTGAATAGAGTTAGACGACTTTATCAGATTGTTTTTCTCAGTATACTTGCTGTAGGAACTTTCTTAAGTTTTGTACTGTTCTGACGTTAAAAGATTCAAAATTTTGCTTCGATAATCCTCTTTATGAATAAGAACAGTAGCATTCCCCTTACCAGTGGGAAGAATCACTATCTCTTCATCTGCATTTAAATCTCTAAGAGCCTTTCTTTCACCTTTTGTTAAATTACTTTTCAAAGGTTTACTGCGACACAATACGCTGGTGGTTTCAATCCGGACTGCTTTTGCAGTTTGTTTGGGGAGATTATGTATCCCTGCTTCTACAGTCACAATAATATCCTCACCTGGTACTTTCATAGGTGTTATAGCGTAATTTCCTCCTTTTGCAAGGACAGAAGTCTCACCCTCAACTGGTACTATCATAAGTGTTCTAGTATAGTTTCCTCCTTTTGCAAGGACGGAAATCTCGTCTCGAGATAATATTCTGCCTGACTTGTTAATAACAGTATTATTACTACTTTCTATGTAAGTACCGTAGGTGCAACCACAACGGAGGGGTATCTGTTGAGAGGCCAGACAAACGCGTGGTTCCTGAAGAGGGGCAGCAGCCTTTTCAGTAGTCGCAGGCGCAACAGTCTGGATGATTGACTGATCTGGCCTTGTAACACTAACCAAAATGGCTTAGCTGTTCTGGTACTGCGAACGGCTGAAAGCAAGGGGAAACTACAGCCGTAATTTTTCCCGCAGGCATGCAGCTTTACTGTATGATTAAATGATGATGGCGTCCTCTTGGGTAAAATATTCCGGAGGTAAAATAGTCCCCCATTCGGATCTCCGGGCGGGGACTACTCAAGAGGACGTCGTTATCAGGAGAAAGAAAACTGGCGTTCTACGGATCGGAGCGTGGAATGTCAGATGCCTTAATCGGGCAGGTAGGTTAGAAAATTTAAAAAGGGAAATGGATAGGTTAAAGTTAGATACAATAGGAATTAGTGAAATCCGATGGCAGGAGGAACAAGACTTTTGGTCAGGTGAATACAGGGTTATAAATGCAAAATCAAGTAGGGGTAATGCTGGAGTAGGTTTAATAATGAATAAAAAATAGGAGTCCGGGTAAGCTACTACAAACAGCGTAGTGAACGCATTATTGTGCCCAAGATGGACACGAAGCCCACGTCTCCTACAGAGGTACAAGTTTATATGACAACTAGCTCTGCAGATGACAAAGAAATTGATGAAATGTATGAGGAGATAAAAGAAATTATTCAGGTAGTGAAGGGAGACGAAAATTTAATAGTCATGGGTGACTGGAATTCGAGAGTAGGAAAAGGGAGAGAAGGAAAAATAGTAGGTGAATATGGACTGTGGCTAAGAAATGAAATAGGAAGCCGCCTGGTAGATTGGTTCAAGAATCATGAAAGACGGTTGTATACATGGAAGAACCCTGGAGATGCTAAAAGGTATCAGATAGATTATATAATGGTAAGACAGAGATTTAGGAACCAGGTTTTAAATTGTAAGACATTTCCAGGGGCAGATGTGGACTCTGACCACAATCTATTGGTTATGAACTGTAGATTAAAACTGGAGAAACTGCAAAAAGGTGGGAATTTAAGGGGATGGGACCTGGATAATCTGACTAAACCAGAGGTTGTTCAGAGTTTCAGGGAGAGCATAAGGGAACGATTGACAAGAATGGGGGAAATAAATACAGTAGAAGAAGAATGGGTAGCTTTGAGGGATGAAGTAGTGAAGGCAGCAGAGGATCAAATAGGTAAAAGACGAGGTCTAGTAGAAACCCTTGGGTAACAGAAGAAATATTGAATTTAATTGATGAAAGGAGAAAATATAAAAATTCAGTAAATGAAGCAGGCCAAAAGGAATACAAACGTCTCAAAAATGAGATCGACAGGAAGTGCAAAATGGCGAAGCAGGGATGGCTAGAGGACAAATGTACTGATGTAGAGGCTTACCTCACTAGGGGTAAGATAGATACTGCCTACAGGAAAATTAAAGAGACCTTTGGAGAAAGGAGAACCACTTGCATGAATATCAAGAGCTTTGATGGAAACCCAGTTCTAAGCAAAGAAGGGAAAGCAGAATGGTGGAAGGAGTATCTAAAGGGTCTATACAAGGCCGATGTACTTGAGGACAATATTATGGAAATGGAAGAGGATGTAGATGATTTATGACGCACTCAGTGATGTAGTTGTTAGAGTAAAGGACAAGGACAGTGTTCTGCTCATGGGTGATTTTAATGCCAGGATTGGGAATCGAACAGAAGGGTATGAAAAGGTTATGGGTAAATTTGGAGAGGATATGGAGGCCAACAGGAACGGGAAACAGCTCTTGAATTTCTGTGCCAGTATGGGCTTAGTAATCACAAACTCCTTTTTTAAACATAAGAACATTCACCGGTATATTTGGGAAGTCAGGGGAACCAGATCTGTCATTGATTATATAATAACAGCTCAGAAATTCAGGAAGGCTGCGAGGGACACACGTGTATTCAGGGGAATTCTTTGATGACACTGATCACTATTTAATCTGCAGTGAAATTGGTATTGTGAGGCCGAAAGTGCAGGAGGTCAGGTCCATGTGCAGGAGGATAAGAGTGGAGAAACTTCAGGATAAGGAAATCAGACAAGTACACAACAGTGATCTCAGAAAGGTACCAGTTAGTTGAATGTAGTCAATTGCAGTCACTGGAAAAGGAGTGGACAAGGTACAGGGACACAGTACTAGAAGTGGCCAAAGAATGTCTTGGAACAGTAGTGTGTAAAGGTAGGATGAAGCAAACAGCTTGGTGGAATGACACAGTCATGGCAGCCTGTAAAAGGAAAAAGAAGGCATATCAAAAATGGCTACATACTAGAACTCAGGTAGACAGAGAAAGTTATGTTGAAGAAAGAAACAAAGCCAAACAGATAATTACAGCATCCAAGAAGAAATCTTGGGAAGACTTTGGAAACAGGTTGGAGACCTTGGGTCAAGCTGCTGGAAAACCATTCTGGAGTGTAATTAGCGGTCTTCGAAAGGGATGTAAGAACGAAATGACAAGTATTTTGGACAGGTCAGGAAAACTGCTGGTGAATCCTGTTGATGCCTTGGGCAGATGGAGGGAATATTTTGAAGAGTTGTTCAATGTAGGTGAAAATACCATCAGTAATGTTTCAGATTTCGAAGTACAATGGGACAGAAATGACGATGGAAATAGGATCACATTTGAGGAAGTGGAGAAAATGGTCAATAGATTGCAGTGTAATAAAGCGGCTGGGGTGGATTAAATTATGTCGGAACTCATCAAATACAGTGGAATGTCAGATTTTAAATGGCTACACAGAATAATTGAAATTGCGTGGGAGTCGGGACAGGTTCCATCAGACTGGACGAAAGCAGTAATCACACCAATCTTTAAACGTGGAAACAGAAAAGATTGTAACAACTACAGAGGTATCTCTTTGATCAGCGTTGTGTGTAAAATCTTCTCAGGCATTGTTGAAAGGAAAGTGCGAGTAGTAGTTGAGGACAAATTGGATGAAAATCACTGTGGGTTTAGGCCTCTTAGAGGTTGCCAGGACCAGATCTTTAGCTTACGGCAAATAATGGAGAAGTCTACGAGTGTAACAGGGAATTGTATCTATGTTTTATAGACCTAGAAAAGGCATATGACCGGGTTCCTAAGAGGAAGTTATTGTCTGTTCTACGTGATTATGGAATAGGAGGCAACTTTTTGCAAGCAGTTAAAGGTCTTTACATAGATAGTCAGGCAGCAGTTAGAGTTGATGGTAAATTGAGTTCATGGTTCAGAGTAGTTTCAGGGGTAAGACAAGGCTGCAACCTGTCTCCACTGTTGTTCATATTATTTATGGATCATATGTTGAAAACAATAGACTGGCTGGGTGAGATTAAGATAGGTGAACACAAAATAAGCAGTCTCGCATATGCGGATGACTTAGTTGTGATGGCAGATTCTATTGAAAGTTTGCAAAGTAATATTTCAGAGCTAGATCAGAAATGTAAGGACTATGGTATGAAGATTAGCATCTCCAAAACAAAGTAATGTCAGTGGGAAAGAGAGATAAACGGATTGAGTGCCAAATAGGAGGAACAAAGTTAGAACAGGTGGACGGTTTCAAGTACTTAGGATGCATATTCTCACAGGATGGCAACATAGTGAAAGAACTGGAAGCGAGGTGTAGCAAAGCTAATGCAGTGAGCGCTCAGCTACGATCTACTCTCTTCTGCAAGAAGGAAGTCAGTACCATGATTAAGTTACCTGTGCACCGTTGAATCTTTCGACCAACTTTGTTGTATGGGAGCGAAAGCTGGGTGTATTCAGGTTACCTTATCAATAAGGTTTAGGTTACGGATATGAAAGTAGCTAGGATGATTGCAGGTACTAGTAGATGGGAACAATGGCAAGAGGGTGTGCGCAATGAGGAAATCACAGAAAAACTGGCAATGAACTATATAGATGTAGCAGTCGGGGCGAACAGGTTTAGATTGTGGGGTCATGTTACACGCATGGGAGAAGCAAGGTTACCCAAGAGACTCATGGGTTCAGCAGTAGAGGGTAGGAGGAGTCGGGGTAGACCAAGGAGAAGGTACCTGGATTCGGTTAAGAACGATTTTGAAGTAATAGGCTTAACATCAGAAGAGGCACCAATGTTAGCACTGAATAGGGGATCATGGAGGAATTTTGTAAGGGGGGCTATGCTCCAGACTGAACGCTGAAAGGCATAATCAGTCTTAAATGATGACGACGCAGACGACGTAGACGACGTAGACGACGTAGACGACGTAGACGACGTAGACGACGTAGACGACGTAGACGACGTAGACGACGTAGACGACGTAGACGACGTAGACGACGTAGACGACGTAGACGACGTAGACGACGTAGACGACGTAGACGACGTAGACGACGTAGACGACGTAGACGACGTAGACGACGTAGACGACGTAGACGACGTAGACGACGTAGACGACGTAGACGACGTAGACGAAATGGGAGATATGATACTGCATGCAGAGTTTGACAGAGCACTGAAAGACCCAAGTCGAAACAAGGCCCCCGGAGTAGACAACATTCCATTAGAACTACTGATAGCCTTGGAAGAGCCAGTCCTGAGAAAACTGTACCATCTGGTGAGCAAGATGTATGAGACAGGCGAAATACCCTCAGACTTCAAGAAGAATATAATAATTCCAATCCCAAAGAAAGCAGGTGTTGACAGATGTGAAAATTACCGAACTATCAGTTTAATAAGTCACAGCTGCAAAATACCAACGCGAATTCTTTGCAGACAAATGGAAAAACTGATAGAAGCCGACCTCGGGGAAGATCAGTTTGGATTCCATAGAAATGTTGATACACGTGAGGCAATACTGACCCTATGACTTATCTTAGAAGAAAGATTAAGGAAAGGCAAACCTACGTATCTAGCATTTGTAGACTTAGAGAAAGCTTTCGACAATGTTGAGTGGAATACTCTCACTCAAATTCTGAAGGTGGCAGGGGTAAAATACAGGGAGCGAAAGGCTATTTACAATTTGTACAGAAACCAGATGGCAGTTATAAGAGTCGAGGGGTATGAAAGGGAAGCAGTGGTCGGGAAGTGAGTGAGACATAGCTGTAGCCTATCCCCGATGTTATTCAATCTGTATATTGAGCAAGCAATAAAGGAAACAAAAGAAAAGTTCGGAGTAGGTATTAAAATCCATGGAGAAGAAATAAAAACTTTGAGGTTCGCCGATGACATTGTAATTCTGTCAGAGACAGCAAAGGACTTGGAAGAGCAGCTGAACGGAATGGACAGTGTCTTGAAAGGAGGGTATAAGATGAACATCAACAAAAGCATAACGAGGATAATGGAATGTGGTCGAATTAAGTCGGGTGATGCTGAGTGAATTAGGTTAGGAAATGAGACACTTAAAGTAGTAAAGGAGTTTTGCTATTTGGGGAGCAAAATAACTGATAATGGTCGAAGTAGAGAGGATATAAAATGTAGAATGGCAATGGCAAGGAAAGCGTTTCTGAAGAAGAAAAATTTGTTAACATCGAGCATAGATTTAAATGTCAGGAAGTCGCTTCTGCAAGTATCTGTATGAAGTGTAGCCATGTATGGAAGTGAAACGTGGACGATAAATAGTTTAGACAAGAAGAGAATAGAAGCTTTCGAAATGTGGTGCTACAGAAGAATGCTGAAGATTAGATGGGTAGATCACATAACTAATGAGGAGGTATTGAATAGAATTGGGGAGAAGAGGAGCTTGTGGCACAACTTTACTAGAAGAAGGGATCGGTTGGTAGGACATGTTCTGAGACATCGAGGGATCACCAATTTAGTATTGGAGGCAGCGTGGAGGGTAAAAATCGTAGAGGGAGACCAAGAGATGAAACACTAAGCAGATTCAGAATGATGTAGGCTGCAGTAGGTACTGGGAGATGAAGAAGCTTGCACAGGATAGAGTACCATGGAGAGTTGCTTCAAACCAGTCTCAGGATTGAAGACCACAACAGCATCAACAACAACATGTAAGTTTCTAACTTTCCGAGTTTCTTGTTATGTCTACTAGTAATCGCCCCTATCATAGTTTCCATAATCTAAATGTATGGTAATCTACACTCCTGGAAATGGAAAAAAGAACACATTGACGCCGGTGTGTCAGACCCACCATACTTGCTCCGGACACTGCGAGAGGGCTGTACAAGCAATGATCACACGCACGGCACAGCGGACACACCAGGAACCGCGGTGTTGGCCGTCGAATGGCGCTAGCTGCGCAGCATTTGTGCACCGCTGCCGTCAGTCTCAGCCAGTTTGCCGTGGCATACGGAGCTCCATCGCAGTCTTTAACACTGGTAGCATGCCGCGACAGCGTGGACGTGAACCGTATGTGCAGTTGACGGACTTTGAGCGAGGGCGTATAGTGGGCATGCGGGAGGCCGGATGGACGTACCGCCGAATTGCTCAACACGTGGGGCGTGAGGTCTCCACAGTACATCGATGTTGTCGCCAGTGGTCGGCGGAAGGTGCACGTGCCCGTCGACCTGGGACCGGACCGCAGCGATGCACGGATGCACGCCAAGACCGTAGGATCCTACGCAGTGCCGTAGGGGACCGCACCGCCACTTCCCAGCAAATTAGGGACACTGTTGCTCCTGGGGTATCGGCGAGGACCATTCGCAACCGTCTCCATGGAGCTGGGCTACGGTCCCGCACACCGTTAGGCCGTCTTCCGCTCACGCCCCAACATCGTGCAGCCCGCCTCCAGTGGTGTCGCGACAGGCTTGAATGGAGGGACGAATGGAGACGTGTCGTCTTCAGCGATGAGAGTCGCTTCTGCCTTGGTGCCAATGATGGTCGTATGCGTGTTTGGTGCCGTGCAGGTGAGCGCCACAATCAGGACTGCATACGACCGAGGCACACAGGGCCAACACCCGGCATCATGGTGTGGGGAGCGATCTCCTACACTGGCCGTACACCACTGGTGATCGTCGAGGGGACACTGAATAGTGCACGGTACATCCAAACCGTCATCGAACCCATCGTTCTACCATTCCTAGACCGGCAAGGGAACTTGCTGTTCCAACAGGACAATGCACGTCCGCATGTATCCCGTGCCACCCAACGTGCTCTAGAAGGTGTAAGTCAACTATCCTGGCCAGCAAGATCTCCGGATCTGTCCCCCATTGAGCATGTTTGGGACTGGATGAAGCGTCGCCTCACGCGGTCTGCACGTCCAGCACGAACGCTGGTCCAACTGAGGCGCCAGGTGGAAATGGCATGGCAAGCCGTTCCACAGGACTACATCCAGCATCTCTACGATCGTCTCCATGGGAGAATAGCAGCCTGCATTGCTGCGAAAGGTGGATATACACTGTACTAGTGCCGACATTGTGCATGCTCTGTTGCCTGTGTCTATGTGCCTGTGGTTCTGTCAGTGTGATCATGTGATGTATCTGACCCCAGGAATGTGTCAATAAAGTTTCCCCTTCCTGGGACAATGAATTCACGGTGTTCTTATTTCAATTTCCAGGAGTGTATTTTGTTCCATAGATCCATCTATACCTTACTAGCAAGAAATAAATACGGTTGCAGTAATTTGCAGTCAACAAAATCCATCTCTTATATTATATATCCTTTCTCGAAATAGTGCTGCTTCTGTATAGTTATAAATCGGATGTACCCGGGCTGTCCGGAAAAACCTCTTCAGACTTACGTAATTAGGTTCGCAAGACGAGTCTCTACAGCGCAACAAGAAGGTTAAAGTACAAATTAAATGTGCTCTCTTCATACGTAAAAGTTCCAGATGTGTGACTGATTTTTAGAAATTCTGCCCGTGGAGTATTCTGATGATAGAATGAAGCCTTTCACTGCCAGATGACATTGCTGCTGATAAGCCTTTCAGGGTATAAGGTCGTGGTCCACGAAACTCTTCTGTGCCTAACGTTTCGTCCAGAACTGCGCTGGTCATCTTCAGAGGCGTTGCTCTTCCGTTGAGTCTTGCCGACTTACGGGTCAGACGTAAGGCTGGGCAAACGATATTAGTGTTGTAACGGGATCGAGGTTTCCTGATCGTCTGATACAGTATCGAGCTTGTTCAAACTACCACGTGACAATTAACTCGCGCGATACTACCATTGCACAAACTTCCATTGTATTTACACAATTTTACAATACCAGCTCTCATACAGTATGCATGTATGTGTAAACATTTATGCTGATTTTTAAGTCAAGGTAACAAAGCCGAAAACTTAACTCTACAAAAAAATACTGCTTGAATGAACCCAGCATAAGTTTTATTTCATTATGAGAGGTGGTAATTATTAACCAAGTAGGTTTCAAATGAACAAATCGACCCCTGTTCACATATTAGAACATAAACAGTAGCTCTACCAGATTTTAATCAGTTTGAAAACAAGACGGCAACATTCAATCGAAACAATCAAGATAATCAAAAATTAAATGCCGAACAAACAAAATGTATCACAATAAAGTGACTGTAATTATTATCGTGAGAATGGTTCAAATGGCTCTAAGCACTATGGGACTTAACATCTGAGGTCATCAGTCCCTTAGACTTAGAACTACTTAAACCTAACTAACCTAAGGACATCACACATATCCATGCCCGAGGCAGGATTCGAAACTGCGACCGTGGTTCCTGACCGAAGCGCCTAGAACCGCTCGGCCACCGCGGCCGGCGTTATCGTGAGAATAAATTACAACGAAATGACCAGTCTTGGAAATAGTACCGTCCGGCCACACTAGATTGCAACGCGAGGGAAAACTGGAGAGTTACCCGTAATTGTGATTGCAATCTTTTATTTCTTTATTAGTTACCGTTGTTACGTGTGACCTGAACCCTAGAAGATATTTCAGTACGTGTTTAACAATTATTTTTATTGTTGAAATCCACATTGCATTAAAAACGCTAAGACAGGTCGATCTAGTGACTTGTCGATACTATCACAACGACTTGTCTTAGCGATAGTACCAACAAACGCCATTAGATCGTAGGTCGATCAAATGATCGATTAGAACCAGATATTTCCGGAACTGTGAAGGAAATTGTTCGAACAGTTCGAGTCAAGTTCAAACATAGCCTTAGTCGGATGTCTGAGAGCGACATATGTATTGTAGAAAAGGCAGGGGGGACGGGGGGGGGGGGAATAAGCATAAATAATCCTTATCAGAGATAAAACTTAACTATCGATTGTCGTCTTGTCAAATATCAAACACTGTTTAGCAATTCTGTAGAGTTATGGTCCATATCTCGCTAAGTTTCATGGTCTCTTCTCTCCTATTAAAATTATCCCTATGTTTATATATTTCAATGCCTTCTCTACATAGCTGTGGATAATAGTTCTACGATGGCTATGTAGAGAAGTCATTGAGATATATAAAAATAGGGACAATTTTAACAGGAAAGAAGAGACCATGAACTTAGCGACATATGAATAGTGACTCCACAGAACCGTCAAAGAGTTTTTCATCTTTGACAAGACGGCAATCGATAGTTAAGTTTTACCTTTGACAAGGATTATCTTTGTCCCTAACATGTAACTCCGATCATGTTCCCATCGCTTTCTAAAGTATATAATTCACTTTCAGACATCCGACTCCTTAGTCGGCAAGACTCAGCGGAGGAGCAGCGCCCCTAAAGATGTCCAGCCCATTTCTGGACGAAAAATTAGAAACACAAGAGTTTCATGGGCCACGACCTTATACCCCGAAAGATTTACCTGCAGCAATGTCATCCGGTCGTGAAAGCCTTCATTCTATCAACAAATTTTCATTTTCGTCATTCCGTTCTACATCAGGTGGTTTCCATATTCGATGCATGCATGTATATCCAAAGCAACTTTGCATCGTAATTCAGAATAACACAGGCACAACAGTATGGTACCGTTTCATTCCTGTTTGGTCATAACCAATTAGCCTGATTACGGACGCTACACAACTCGCGCCTTTTGGTAGCAAATTGCATAAAACCACATGTAATTGGCTTGTAATTTGGATAAACATGCAACATAACGGAGTAACAGACACAACCACTGCATACACACACACACACACACACACACACACACACACACACACACAAAGGTACGGCCAAACTTTCAGGAGACATTCCTCACACACAAATAAAGAATAGATGTTATGTGGACATGTGTCCGGAAACGCTTAATTTCCATGTTAGAGCTCATTTTAGTTTGTTACTCCACCTACGCTCAATGGAGCACGTTATCATGATTTCATACGGGATACTCTACCTGTGCTGCTAGAACATTTGCCTTTACAAGTACGATACAACATGTGGTTCATGCACAATGGAGCTCCTGCACATTTCGGTCGAAGTGTTCGTACGCTTCTCAACAACAGATTCGGTGACCGATGGATTGGTAGAGGCGGACCAATTTCATGGCCTCCACGCTCCCCTGACCTCAACCCTCTTGACTTTCATTTATGGGGGCATTTGGAAGCTCTTGTCTACGCAACCGCGGTACAGACTTTTCGTGCTCGTATTGTGGACGGCTATGACACAATACGCCATTCTCCAGGGCTGCATCAGCGAATCAGGGATTCCTTGAGACGGAGTGTGGATGCATGTATCGTCGCTAACGGAGGACATTTTGAACATTTCCTGTAACAAAGTGTTTGAAGTCACGCTGGTACGTTCTGTTGCTGTGTGTTTCCATTCCATGATTAATGTGATTTGAAGAGAAGTGATAAAATGAGCTCTAACATGGAAAGTAAACGTTTCCAGACATGTTTACATAACATATTTTCTTTCTTTGTGTGTGAGGAATGTTTCCTGAAAGTTTGGCCGTACCTTTTTGTAACACCCTGTATATATATTGCGAGAACCACTTCGGTAAAATTGGTCATTACATGTACGTGGCGCAATAAAAGGTGTTCGTCGTACGGTTTCGTCACATATCGCATTTGTTCGGAACACTTCATGACGACTTCCCTGTTTTTCTCATTTCTGCCAACGCCAGCGACTAGCAGCTGTAGCGTCAAAATTGCGTGGTGAAGTTAAACGCTACAGTTTCTGTTGGTAACGGCGAGCGCCGATTACATCAGTATTTCCTCTCACGTGTCCCCGCCCACCGTAAAGACCAATCTTGTCTTGATTTTTGTTCATTATTTTCAGCAATTGTTTTTGAAGAATGCTGCTGTGAAGAAATAGCACTATATTATGCGTTATTTATTTATTTTAACGCAACTGGTGAGCTATTTATTCACTTCGGGAATCTTATTCCATTCACCCCCCCCCCCCCAAGTGCAATCGGACTTCTTCTTTGTGCCACCTATACGTACTTCGCACTTCACACAGTCAAAGAGGAAGACTGGACGTGATGAAAGTTAAAAAGTAGCAAACTCCTTCTCACAGTGAAAGTAAAATTATGTTCTACTACAGTTTCAAATATTTACCGAAAATTGACTGAGCGAGGTGGCGCGGTGGTTAGCAAGCTGGACTCACATTCGGGAGGACGACGGTTCAAACCCGCGTCCTGTCATCGTGATTCAGGTTTTCCGTGATTTCCTTAAATCGCTTCAGGCAAACGCCAGGATGATTCCTTTGTCAGGGCACGGCCAAGTTCCTTCCCCATCCTACTGTAATCCGATGGGACTGATCACCTCGCTGTTTGGTCCCCTTCTACAAATCGACCAACCTGTCAACCGCGAATTGCGAAAAAAATGTAAACTAAAATAAAAGATCGGTGCTCGATATTACCATTTCGATATATCGTGGAAGTATCATTCATATATATATATATATATATATATATATATATATATATATATATATATATATATATACAATTTTGGAAAAACATCGCTGCATCGATATACTGATATTTTATCAACAGCCCTACCAAGCAAATTTCATTCCATTACCAAACTGAAGATCCCTTGTTGCGGCAGGATATGTCCCACTAACCGATCCCTCCCTTAAGGCATGTTCTGCCATAAATTTCATTTCTCGCCAATTCTATTCAATAACTCCTCATTAATTGCACCATCTACCCATCTAATCTTCAGCGTTCTCTCGTAACACCACATTTCAAAAGATTCTATTCTCTTCTTGTATGAACTACTTACCGTCCATGGTTCACTTCCGTACAAGGCTACACTCCAGACAAATACCTTTAGCAAAGACTTTCTAACACCTAAATTGATATTAGAGGTTAAGAAAGTCCTGTTTTGCAGGAATGCTTCAAGGTGCCGCAAGATTCCCGAACTGAAATTACCTGATTTCCACACAGAGATCTTGAATTTTTCCCTAACAGATATTGAGATCTGAAGGGTAAGTAAACAGGTAAGTTGAAAAAATGTAAGGACGTCCGCATTTATAAACATGTTTTTAACTCTAATTCTGAATGAATAGCAAGTTATTGTCTCCTTTATAGGATTTATGACCTGATGAAGGGAATAGATAAGTCAAGTAAACAAAAAACATTTTTAGTTTAAGGATTTCTGCTGTTATTAACGAGTTAATTCTGACACTGAATTAACGGCAACTTTTCTCTCCTCCTATTCACGATTTATGAACTATGCAGGTGAGATAATACAAAAATGAGATTTTCCAGTGTTTTTTTCGAATTTTCATGTCACTTCCCTGATCTCTCTGACATGTTCGAAATTCGCTGAGATTCCCCGATTTCCAGAATTTGTGGCAACACTACGCTTTCCTTGGCATAATTAGCAAGCATTTTATATCCTCCGTATTTTGACCATCATCAGTTACTTTATTTTCTATATAGCAAAACTCATCTGCTGCTTTTACTGTCTCATTTCCTAATGTAATCCCCTCAGCATTGTCTGAATTAATTCAACTACATTCCATTACTCTTATTTTGCTTTTTGTTGATATTCATCTTATAAGCTATTTTCAAGGTAGAATCCATACATGAATATTAGGAAGCTAATTTTGAAGAGTGCTAGTTTAGATTCGTCATTACTCGTGTCGTACTTTCCTCTTTGACAGATCACATATCTACTTATTAAAAATAAGTCACCCTATTATTTTTGAATAGCCATTTCAGACATTTTAATCTAATTAGTAAGTGTCAGTTGTCATTTTCACGTAAGTTCCACGGAGGTTTTTGCCAACCACTAGCCATTTACCTGCACACCTAACATGCAAACCATCCTCATGCTCGTTTTCGTTATCACTGTGGAATTGTACTCAGTGTCTACATTTGGCAAGAACACCACTCAAGTCATTATCAACACACTGTTATCAGCGGTTCTTCCCCTGACTTTCCTTACGTAAACGTCCTCCATTCTGTCGCCACTACTTTTGTTCTGAGGACTTTCTGAAATTCGACACGCTATAGCTATCACTTCCCTCTGTTCCGCACGTGTCATCGGTCATATTACTGAAACTGACATGATTATGTTCCCGCCATTAGCTGTTAGAAAACAGCGAGTCGTTGACACCACCAGCTTTGTATTAAAAAAATGTATATCTCTTGTTGTTGTTATTGTAGTTGCTGTTTTGATCTTCAGTCCGAAGACTGGTTTGATGCAGCTCTCCATGTTACTCTATCCTGTGCAAGCCTCTTCATCTCCGAGTAACTACTGACACATATATACTTCTGAATCAGTTTACTATATTCAACTATTGGTCTCCCTCTACAGTTTTTATTCCCCACACTTCCCTCCAGTACTAAATTGGTGATCTCTTGATGTCTCAGAATGTGTCCTGCCAACCGATCCCATCTTTTAGTCAGTTTCGCCACGAATTTCTTTCTGCGCAATTCTGTTCAGCACCTCATTAATTACGTGCTCTACCCATCTAACCTTCAGCATTCTTCTGAAGCACCACATTTCAATAGCTTCTATTCTCTTCTTGTCTAAACTGTTTATCGACCATGTTTCCCTTCCGCCATGGCTACACTCCATACAAATACTTTCAGAAAATACTTCCTGTGATTTAAATCTTTGCTCGATGCAATTTTTTCTTCAGGAACGCTTTTCTTGTCATTGCCAGTCTACATTTTATATCTTCGCAACCTCTAACAACATCAGTTATTTTGCTGCCCAAATAGCAAAACTCATCTCCTACTTTAAGTGTCTCATTTCCTAATTTAATTCCCTTAGCATGGCCTCATTTAATTCGAGTACATTCTATTATCCTTGTTTTGCTTCTGTTGATGTTCATCTTATATCCTCCTTAAAGAATGCTGTTCATTACGTTCAACTGCTCTTCAGAGCTCTTTGGTGCCGCTTTCAGAATTACAATGGCATCGGCGAACCTCAAAGTTTTATTTCATCTCCTTGGACTTTAATTGTCACTCCAAATTTTTCTTTTGTTCCTTTTACTGCAGGCTCAATTTCCAGATTGAATAACATCGCGGAGAGGCTACAACCCTGTCTCACTCACTTCCCAACCACTGCTTCCCTTTCATGCCGCTCGACTCTCCACCATCTGTTTTCTGCACAAATTGCAACATTATGATCATATTTTTAATTATTTCTGCAGGAGTTCCGACTCCTGGGGAGGTGGGTGGGTTTATTTTCTTATCTATTACATTCTGCTACACATTGATCTTGCCAAAAGCCGAGAAGCGATCTTCTTGGTGTTTTAGCTCACAGGGGCACTCTGGGATGCTCTCTGGGGCACTCTGTGATGCTGTCTGGGGCACTCTGCGTTGATTTCTTTCGTACCTTTAGAGCTTGAAAAAATTCCAGTCAACAAATGCTAGAAATGTAGGTCTGTCTTTCCTTAATTTATCTTCTAAAATAAGTCGTAGGATTAGTATTGTCTCACATATTCGAACATTTCTATGGAATCCAAACTGATCGTCCCCGAGGTCGGCTTCTACCACTTTTTCCATTCGTCTGTAAAGAATTCGTGTCAGTATTTTGCAGCTGCGACTTATTAAACTGATAGTTCGGTAATTTTCACATCTGTCAACATCTGCTTTCTTTGGGATAGGAATTGTTATATTCTTCTTGAAGTCTGAGGGTATTTTGCCTCTCTCATACATCTTGCTTACCACATGCTGGAGTTTTGTCAGGGCTGGCTCTCCCAAGGCCCTCAGTAGTTCTAATGGAATGTTGTCTCCTCCCGGGACCTTGTTTCGACTTAGGTCTTTCATTGCTCTGTCAAACTCTTCACGCAGTATCATATCTCCCACCTCATCTTCATCTACGTCCTCTTCTATTTCCATAATACTGCCTTCAAGTACATCTCCCTCGTATGGACCCTTTATATACTCCTTCCACCTTCCTGGTTTCCCTTCTTTGCTTAGGGCTGATTTTCCATCTGAGCTCTTGATATTCATACAGTTGGGGTCTCTTTTCTCTAAAGATCTCTTTAATTTTCCTGTAGGTGGCATCTATATTTCCCCTATTGATATGTGCTTCTAAATCCTTGCATTTTTCCTGTAGCCATTCCTGCTTAGTCATTTTGCTCTCCCTGTCAGTCTCATTTTGTAGACATTTGTATTCCCTTTCGCCTGCTTCATTTGCTGCATTATTATATTTTCTACTTTCGTCGATAAAGTCAGTATCTCTTGTGGTTCCCAAGGATTTTATCTACCTGATCCTCTGCTGCCTTCACTATTTCATCTTTCAATGTTATCCATGCTTCTTCTACTGTATTCCTTTTCCCTGTTTGTGTCAGTCGTTCCCTGATGCTCTCCCCGAAACTCTGTACAACCTCTGGTTTAGTCAGTTTATCCAGGTCCATCTCCTTATATTCCCACCTTTTTGCAGTTTAGTCAGTTTTAATATACATTTCATAACCAATAGATTGTGGTCAGAGTCCACCTCAGCCCCTGGAAATGTCTTACAATTTAAAACCTGGTTCCTAAATCTTTGTCTTACCATTATATAATCTATCTGAAACCTTCCAGTATCTCCAAGCTTCTTCCATGTATACAACCTTCATTGATGATCCCTGAACCAAGTGTTAGCTATGATTAAGTTATGCTCTGTGCAAAATTCTATCAGGCGGCTTCCTCTTTCATTTCTTTCCCCCAATCCATATTCACCTACTATTTTTCCTTCTCTTCCTTTTCCGACTATCAAATTTGAGTCCCCCATTACTATAAAATTTTCGTCACCTTTAACTACCTGAATAATTTCTTTTATCTCATGTTGCATCTCTTCAATCTATTCACCATCTTCGGAGCTATTTGGCGTATGAACTTGTGTTGCTGTGGAGGATGTGGGCTTCGTATCTATCTTGGCTACAATAATTCATTCACTATGCTGTTCATAGTAGCTAATCCGCATTTTATTCATCATTAAACCTACTCCTTCATTACCCATATCAGATTTTGTATTTATAACCCTGTTTTCAGCTGATCAAAAGCCGTGTTCTCCAAAAAACTGGTTCAAATGGCTCTGAGCACTATGGGACTTAACATCTGAGGTCATCAGTCCCCTAGAACTTAGAACTACTTAAACCTAACGAACCTAAGGACATCAAACACATCCATGCCCGAGGCAGGAATCGAACCTGCGACCGTAGCGGTCGCGCGTTTCCAGACTGAAGTGCCTAGAACCGCTCGGCCAAAACAGCCGGCCGTGTTCTTCCTGTCACCGAACTTCACTAATTACCCCTACACCTAACTTCAGACTACCTATTTCCCTTTTTAAATTTTCTAACCTACCTTCCCCTTTAAGGGGTCTGACATTCCACCCTCCGATCCGTAGAACACCAATTTTGTTTCTCTTGATAACGGCATCCTCCAGAGTTCGGGTACATCCGAATGGGGGACTATTTTACCTACGGATTATTTTACCCAAGAGGACGCCATCATCATTGAAGCATACAATAGAGCTGCATGCACTCTGGAAAAATTACGACTGTAGTTTACCCTTGCTTTCAGCCATTCGCAGTACCAGCGCAGCAAGGCCGGTCTGGTTAATGTTACAAGGCCAAAATAGTCAATCATCCAGACGCTTGCTTCCCCTGCAGCTACTGAAAAGGCTGGGGCCCTTCTTCAGGAACCATCCGTTTGTCTGGTCTCTCAACTGATACTCCTCCGTTGTGGTTTAACCCCCACCCTCACCCCACGAACCATGGTCCTTGTCGTTGGGCCGGCCGTTGTGACCGTGCGGTTCTAGGCGCTTCAGTCTGGAACCGCGTGACCGCTACGGTCGCAGGTTCGAATCCTGCCTCGGGCATGTATGTGTGTGATGTCCTTAGGTTAGTTAGGTTTAAGTAGTTCTAAGTTCTAGGGGATTGATGACCATAGATGTTAAGTCCCATAGTGCTCAGAGCCATTTGAACCTTGCCGTTGGTGGGGAGGCTTGCGTGTCTTGGCAATACAGATAGCCTTATATCTCTTATTCGAGGGAAAAACGTGGCAGCTCCCTGAATTGTAGCCGATGGAAGGGCCAAATTCATGATACGAACAGTAACAACGATAGTCGGAAAGAAAGAGGGAAAGTAAACAGAAAAAAGCTTTTCCGTGGAGAGCGACTATGAACCGAGAAATGTTCATTTTCGCACGTTTAAAAAATCAAGTTAACTGAACAACTTTCAGTGATGATTCTGATAGACGCGGATGGGTATCCAATCCGGTGCCACGCGACCAAATAACCGAAGTTGATGGGTAGGTAACACAGACTTTATATCACATTAAGTTAGCCTTGACAGTACAAGCTAGTGATCTTTAACAATTTATGAGTTATTTTAAAAATGCTGGTAACAACCTAACCAGATAAATTTTTTTACACACAGCCTGAAGGACTAATAAAATACCAAAGACGGAAATACAACAAAGTCCCAAAGCAAAACACCAGAAGGGCTGATTTTTAAAAAATGGCAACTGCAACCAATGATGCCTGAAGCGCTAATTAAAGAAACGCAATTAAAAACTCAATAATTAACTAGTCCTTGATAAGTTAATTTTGAAACAGGCCAGAAGGACTAACTTAAATACACGCCATTTGACAACAAGGTACTTGACTGAGTAATTAACAAGACACGTAAACAGAAGCAAAAGGTTTAACAAAGGAATCACAGTAATAGGTAGACTTTAAAATTTCCAGAGATGATAATTACAATCGGCGGTAAAATAACTAGATTTGGTTCTCAACTCTAGATTAGTGCGAGCTGCTTCACATTTCACTCATACGTGACCTGGCCGGTACACTACAGCCGGCTCGCAAACCACCAGTTTAGCGTGGTATTGTCCGGAAGCCTACAACAGACTAAAACATTCAATTACCAGCCGTTACAGACAAATACAACAATAACAGAAGTGAGAACCTAAACTGAATTATGCTGGTCCCACGCTAATAAGTTGGCGGCGCAAGAAAACATTTTGTTACTGAAATACAAATTCGCGGCCCCATCCGCGAATTAAACACACACACGTGAAATACCGCAAACACTCTCTCCGTGAAGTCGTTAAAGAGAAAGAGCATAAAATATCTTAATATAGAGAGAGGCAGAGAGAACCGACACAGAGATGAGAGCAATAAGTACGGTCATGCAATTCAAATTGCGTAGCGACTAACTAGAACGGCTAGCGATAGCGGAAGAATCTTGAGGAGCTGGCACACACTTTCGTAACACTCTTCAGAAGCAAATAAGAATGATACTCACCGCAGCAGCAGGTCGTTGATTTCATTGCTGATCTAGCGAAACCGGAATGGATAGCCTCCAACGAATCCCGACTGTGCGTCTCACACAAACACCGAGGCCGTCATTCTATAATTCCTTACAGGATGCAACTAGCACATTGCACCGTCTGAACAGCCCGTACTGAAACATCCACAAGCAGCGGCGTACGGCGTACTCGTTCCTCTCCAGCAAGGTCGGGCGTGTTTACTTCCTCATACAGGCCACTACTTTCCGCTGAAAGCACACACCGTGCAACCCACACGCTATCACGTGCCAAGACAATCCAGACTCATTGCATGACCGCATTGACAGTCAAGGCACGACTCTGTACTTCACACCCCTCAAATGGCCCTAAGCACTATAGGACTTAACATCTGAGGTCATCAGTCCCCTACACTTAGAACTATTTAAACCTAACTAACCTAAGGACATCACACACATCCACGCCCGAGGCAGTATTCGAACCTGCGACCGTAGCAGCAGCGCGGTTCCGGACTGAAGCGCCTAGAACCTCTCAGCCACTGCGGCCGGCGTTCACACCCCTCCAAAGAGTCTCCTCCTGCGCTCACTACCTTCTCTGAGAAAGATCACTAGTGGTAAATAGGACAGGTAAACTAGCCGATCATTAAACTTCATGACAGATTAAAACTGTGTGCCGGACCGAGACTCGAACTCGGGGACCTTTGCCTTTCGCGGGCAAGTGCTCTACCAACTGAGCTACACAAGCACGACTCACCCTCCGTCCTCACAGCTTTACTTCTGCCAGTGCCTCACCCTTCTACCTTCCAAACGCTGTGAGGACGCTGTGAGATCATGTCTCCACCAACTCAGCATACAACCATACTCTGTTAACAAAATGTAGAGTGGGATTTAGGTGGAGTGGATATCGGGCTGGGGGTATTTCAAATGTGGGTCTCAATTTCACAGATATTTTATTCATAACTTTGAAGAATAGAATAGTAATCCACAAACAACGTACGTACATTTCTGTAGCCCAAAACAACTTTAAGTGGGGCAAAATAACCAATAACAAAATTGATCTCCCAAGTTTCTCATTGTGACTGATTAATAACGAGATTTCAGGTATTCAGTTGAGCTGGTGTCTACATTTTTTTGCGCATAAAATGGAGACAAGATATCGGCTGAACACCTGGCAGCTAACTGTTAGTAGTAAAATTATCCTTATAGTGATGACAGAGCAAATTCAAACACAGAACAAATACAGTTCCTGCCCTACAACTGATAATTCGTTATCAACATTAACAATTTGCAGAGTCTTACACTCGGGAATAGCCAGAAACAGTAGCTGTAACACTTATGAACCCAAGGAATACTTATATTTATCTGACACTAGCAATACAACTTCAACTAAACCTTGATCTACTATTAGTATCATCAACAGACAACTAAGACAACAACTACGCACAGTGCTACCAAGTTACCTACGCTCATGTCTGAATAAATTGTTATACACTAGCATATGTGACAGCTCATTACATAAAAGAAATAACAAAATGAGATCTAAATGCAACAGCAGAGAACCACTGGCTCAGTTACATAAAATCTGCTGCACACTAAACTCTTAACACCACTGGCGTAAACAACTGATGCACACTTACAGCGATAAATAAATCAAATTCTGGTTAATACACTTAATCACACCAAAGCATATGATGTCTCAGTTATCCCTGTTCTGTCTCACAGGACACACCAAAGTCCATAAAAAACAAACATCTAGTTACACAGCACCCACAGACTTCCGTGAAGGAAGCGTTTTGAAAGTGGCTACACTCAGTGTACGGTTTGCACATAACACTGTGCGCTGTCTCAGTCACAAGGCCACGAGGAAGACACCATCAGCGGTAAAAGTTCTCAGGTAGTGCTCTTTATATCATGCATATTTTGTAGTGTTGCAGATGCTGTTCCTTCTCCTCCATTGCAGACCGGAAAAGATAGTGACCTCTCAAGCCGGTTGTTGTCCACGTAGCAGCCGCGCCCATGCTGACGTCGCCTTGTTTGGCAACTTTCCCGCGCACACCAGGTTATTGAGGCCCTCGTTCTTGCCTCTGCCCAGAAGTTGCTCCTAAACGTCACTACATCAACTGACTAACCTCTATAACTTCAGGCTCAGCCCACCGTCACTGACGCCTCAGCCGCCACGCCCACACCTGCCTAATGCGAAGCGCTACAGGCTCTTCCTCTGCTCCCATCACGGTGACAACACTGGTCTCGGGAGACGCTTCCAGTTCCAATTACTCCAGCTGACTGACTAATTCCCCCGGTGCCTGTCCGCAGTTCTGCCATAGCTCTGCTCGCGTCCATCACTTATTGCGCCGTCTACCTTGTTGGGTTGATATGGGGGGGGGGGGGGGGGGGGGGAGGAGACCAAACTGCGAGGTCATCGCTCTCACCGGGTTAGCGAAGGATGGGGCAGGAAGTCGGCCATGCCCTTTTACAGGAACCATCCCGGCAAGCGCCTGAAGCGATTTAGGGAAATCACGGAAAACCTAAATCAGGATGGCCGGACGCGGGATTGAACCGTCGTCCTCTCGAATGCGATTCCAGTGTCATAACCACTGCGCCACGTCGCTCAGTCGTCTGCCTTGTCCAGGCTCGAGCGCGACACTGGACACGAAGGGATCTTTGATAGCGGAGAAATCAACTAAGACATTCAACACGGCACAATACCCGAATACATATTTTACACAAAAACTGATACACTTAGCTTAAATGTTCATTCCATATACATCATGATTCTCAGATAACAGCTACGAAAAGAACTAATTTTAATTTACGAATTAATAGGATAGTTGTCATAGGCAGGTAAACGCACTACTAATCATTAAACTTACAACACTAAGGTACACTACTGGCCATTAAAATTGCTACACCACGAAGATGACGTGCTACAAACGCGAAATTTAACCGACAGGAAGAAGATGCTGTGATATGCAAATGATTAGCTTTTCAGAGCACTCACACAAGGCTGGCGCCGGTGGCGACACCTACAACGTGCTGACATGAGGAAAGTTTCCAACCGATTTCTCATACACAAACAGCAGTTGACCGGCGTTGCCTGGTGAAACGTCGTTGTGATGCCTCGTGCGAGGAGGAGAAATGCGTACCATCACGTTTCCGACTTTGATAAAGGTCGGATTGTAGCCTATCGCGATTGCGGTTTATCGTATCGCGACATTGCTGCTCGCGTTGGTCGAGATCCAATGACTGTTAGCAGAATATGGAATTGTTGGCCTCAGGGGGGTAATACGGAACGCCGTGCTGGATTCCAACGGCCTCGTATCACTAGCAGTCGAGATGACAGGCATCTTATCCGCATGGCTGTAACGGATCGTGCAGCCAAGTCTCGATCCCTCAGTCAACAGATGGGGACGTTTGCAAGACAACAACCATCTGCGCGAACAGTTCGACGACGTTTGCAGCAGCATGGACTATCAGCTCGGAGACCATGGCTGAAGTTACCCTTGACGCTGCATCACAGACAGGAGCTCCTGCGATGGTGTACTCAACGACGAACCTGGTGCACGAATGCCAAACCGTCATTTTTGCGGATGAATCCAGGTTCTGTTTACAGCATCATGATGGTCGCATCCGTGTTTGGCGACATCGCAGTGAACGCACATTGGAAGCGTGTATTCGTCATCGTCATACTGACGTATCACCAGGCGTGATGGCATGGGGTGCTATTGGTTACACGTCTCGGTCACCTCTTGTTCGAATTGACGGCACTTTGAACAGTGGACGTTATATTTCAGATATGTTACGACCCGTGGCTCTACCCTTCATTCGATCCCTGCGAAACCCTACATTTCGGCAGGATAATGTACGACCGCATGTTGTAGGTCCTGTACGGGCCTTTCTGGATACAGAAAATGTTCGACAGGTGCCCTGGCCAGCACATTCTCCAGATCTCTCACCAACAGAAAACGTCTGGTCAATGGTGGCTCGTCACAATACGCCAGTCACTACTCTGGATTAACTGTGGTATCGTGTTGAAGCTGCATTGGCAGCTGTACCTGTACACGCCATCCAAGCTCGGTTTGACTCAAAGTCCAGGCGTATCAAGGCCGTTACTACGGCCAGAGGTGGTCGTTCCGGGTACTGATTTTTCAGGATGTATGCATCCAAATTGAGTGAAAATGTAATCACATGTCAGTTCTAGTATATTTGTCCAATGAATATCCGTTTATCATCTGCATTTCTTCTTGGTGTAGCAATTTTAATGGCCAGTAGTGTAATAGCAAACAACGACCATCAGAATTCCTTGCTTAGATATGCAAGCGATTAGTAGCATTTCATCTACCTGCACACCGTTCATTATCCAATCAAAGGTAACACAACGGATTTCTCACTCAGAAATCGAATTTCAGTATGTGCTGTTTGCCGCAAATTGCCGACATGTCTTGTGTACGAAAGAGAAACGGATACTGCAGCGGTCTGTCGAGACTGCGGTGTCTGATTCCGCGATATTGCAGGTCGCATGGATCTGGATCTCACAAACGTCACGCAGATATACGAGGTCTGTTCAAAAAAATCCGGAACTTCGTCCACAATTTTTTTCTACGCTTACCTTTTACTTATTGGGCATCGTCTCCTTCGAAATACTCTCCTCCACGACTGATACACCGCTCCTAACTCCGTTTCCATTTCCAAAAGCGGTCTTGGTACGCATCTTGCTGAATGGCGCCAAGCTCCGTCTACAAATTTTCTTTTATCTCGTCTACCGCTGCAAATCTTCGTCCTTTCAATGGAGTTCTCAACATTGGAAATAAAAAAATGTCCTCAGGGGTCAGGTCTGGTGAGTACGGAGGATGAGGCACCACAGTGATTTCGTTTTCTTTGCAATAGTTACGCATCAACAGTGAATGTGTGGATGCGTTATCGTGATGCAAGAGCAATGAATTATCTCGCCACATTTCAGGCCGCTTTCAAATTTTCTCGCAGGACTCGCAACACGTTCAGATAGTACCATCCATTAACAGTTTGTCCCTCTGGCACCAATTCATGATTAACTAATCCTGCAAAGACAACTATCAACACGGCTTTGACATTGGACCTGGCCTGACGAGCTGCTTCTGGTCTTTGAGAACCTTCTCCGAGCCATTCTGAAGTTTTAACCTTGGACTCAAAAAAATGGTTCAAATGGCTCTGAGCACTATGTGACTTAACATCTGTGGTCATCAGTCCCCTAGAACTTAGAACTACTTAAACCTAACTAACCTAAGGACATCACACACATCCATGCCCGAGGCAGGATTCGAACCTGCGACCGTAGCGGTCACGCGGTTCCAGACTGAAGCGCCTTTAACCGCACGGCCACACCTGCCGGCCCTTGGACTCAACAGCAAAATCGAAGACACACGTCTCACCACCATTTATGGTTCTCTTAAGGGACATCATCTCATTTTCGTGATCCAAAAGCTCGTCACAGATTGCGAGGCGGAGGTCTTTCTCGTCTTGACTAATGAGCCGTGGGATGAACTTGGCGGCAACACGATGCATTCGAAGATGCTATGTCAGGATTTGATGACGTAATCCAACTGAATTGTTTCATTCCTCTGCAACCCCTAGGACAGTCACTTTTCGATTGGGACGCACAATTTCGTTGACGCTCCCGACATAAGCGTCGTCGGTAGACGTCGAAGGGCGTCCTGAACGAGGGTCATCTTTAACATCCGTCCGCCCATTTTCAAACTATGAGAGCCAGTGGTAACACCGAGTTCGGTTGTTAACACTCATCACAGTAGGCTTCCTGCATCATTTGGTGTGTCTCTCTAAAGACTGTCTTGAGTTTCACGTAAAATTTAACGCAGACGCCTTGCTCCTCTAACTCTGCCATCTCGAAATTCGAGAACTATACGATACAACGTTATACTAAATACAGCACTGAACAATAACTAACAGGCACACAACAATGACAGTTACACATTAAACACTGGCATGTGGAGAGATTCCAACTGCATTTTGCTCCAACTCACCGTTGGCGCGAAATTATGAATGTTCCGGAATTTTTTGAACAGACCTCGTAAACTCGCCATGAAAAATCCCTGTGGATCCACGCGTCTAGCACCAGAGACGGCAGAGATATTGCTCACTCAGATATGCAGGATCATGCAGCTGCTTCACATACCGTGAATCAGGAATTGGGCCAGTTTCCAGCAAGACTAGTATCAACAAAGACAGTGTAGCTACGCCTGGAGCGCCGCGGACTGTCACAACAGCGAGCACAGCTGTGTCCAACCGGCAGCAGAGAGGGGTGCGACGACTGCCTAAGGGCAACATTAGAGCCATGAAGAGCAGCACGTCGTCTTTACAGACGACTTCCAGTTGGTATAGGCTGCCGGTGGATACAGAACACAATCACCTCTGGCTAGCATAGCTAGTAATTTGGACAGGACAGCAGCTGTTACGTTTCTCACATGTTAAGGGCAGTAGCTGTGCCCTACCTTCGACATTTCCGTTACCCTCGACGCTGCATCACAGACAGGAGCGCCCGCGAAATGTACACAACGACGAACCTGGGTGCACGAATGGCAAAACGTCATTTTCTCGGATGAATCCAGGTTCAGTTAACAGCATCATCCGTGTTTGGCGACATCGCGGTGAACGCACATTGGAAGCGTGTATTCGTTATCGCCGTACTGGCGTATCACCCGGCGTGATAGCATGGGGTGCCATTGGTTACATGTCTCGGTCACCTCTTGTTCGCATTGACGTCACTTTGAACAGTGGACGTTACATTTCAGATGTGTTACGACCCGTGGCTCTAACCTTCATTCGATCCCTGCGAAACCCTACATTTCAGCAGGACAATGCACGACCGCATGTTCCAGGTCCTGTACGGGCCTTTCTGGATACAGAAAATGTTCGACTGCTGCCCTGGCCAGCACATTCTTCAGATCTCTCACCAATTGTAAACGTCTGGTCAATAGCGGCGGAGCAACTGGCTCGTCACAATACGCCAGTCACTACTCTGGATGAACTGTGGTATCGTGTTGAAGCTGCATGGGCAGCTGTACCTGTACACGCCATCCAAGCTCTGTTTGACTCAATGCCCAGGCGTATCAAGGCCGTTAGTAAGGCCAAAGGTGGCTGTTATGGGTACTGATTTCTAAGGATCTATGCACCCAAATTGCGTGAAAATGTAATCACATGTCAGTTCTAGTATAATATAATTGTCCAATGAATACCCGTTTTTCATCTGCAGTTCTCCTTGGTGTAGCAATTTTAAATGGCCAGTAGTGTATTAAAGACGTGCCAATGCAGGAACTAACCTCTCAATTATGTTCTATAGAATTCATGTCGGGCGATCTTTGTGGTCAAATAATTCGCTCAAAATATCCAGAATGATCTTCAAACCAATCACGAACAATTGTGGCCCGGTGACATGACACATTGTCATCTGTAAAAATTCCATTGTTGTCTGGGAACATGAAGTCCATGAATGGCTGCAAATGGTCTCCGAGTAGCCGAACATAACCATCTCCAGTCAATGATCTGTTCAATTGGATCACAGTATTCAGTCCATTCCACGTAAACACAGCCCACACCATTATGAAGCCACGACCAGCTTGCACAGTGCCTTGTTGACAACCTGGGTCCATGACTTCGTGCGGTATCCGCTTCACTCGAACCCTATTAGCAGCTCTTACGATCGGAAATCGGAACGCATCTGACCAAGCCACAGTTTTTCAGTCGTTTTCAACCGATAGCGCAGGAGAGGCGCTGCAGACGATGTCGCGCTTTTAGCGACGGCACTCGCGTAGGTCGTCTGTTGCTAAAGCCTATTAACACTAAATTTTGGTGCACTGTCCTAACGGACACTGTCCTAACGGACGATTTTTTCCGCTGTTATTTATCGCAGTAATACTTGTTTGCTAGCACTGACAACTCCACGCAAACACCACTACTTTCGGTCGGTAAGTGAAAGCCGTCGGCCATTGCGTTGCCAGTGGTGAAGATAATGCCTGAAATTTGGTATTCTTGCCACACTATTGACACTGTGGATCTCGGAATATTGAATTTCCTAACGATTTCCGAAGTGTAGTGTCTCATGCGTCTAACTACAACTATCAGTCCGCGTTAATTTCCTTCTTGCTGCCATAGTCATGTCGGAAAACTTTTCACCTGAACCACCTGATTACAAATGGCAGCCCCGTCAATGCATGCGTTACTACCACTTTTTGCATGTGTGCATATCTCGTTCCCATGGGTTTCGTCACCTCAGTGTACATTCCCAAGTAACCTATAAATTTAATGGCATTCCTCCTGGTTCACTGTATGAGGTGCGTTTGAAAAATCCGTGCAAAACTAAAAACTACTTACGTGTTTGTGGAAACCTTTTATTATTTTTCGACATAGTCTCCTTTTAGACTTATACACTTCGTACAACGCTGTTCTAATTTGTTGATCCCTTCCGAATAATAGGAATTGTCCAAGTCTGCAAATTAGCTATTAGTTGCTGCAATCATCTCCTCGTTTGATTAAAATCTTTGTCCCTCCAGCCCTTTCTTCAAGTTGGGGAAGAAATAGTAGTATGAAGGAGCCAAGTCTGGAGAATAGGGAGGATGTGAAACGAGTTGGAATCCTATTTCCATTAATTTTGCCACCACAACTGCTGAGGTGTGTGCTGGTGCATTGGCGTGATGGAAGAGAACTTTGTTGCGGTCCAATCGCGCCAGCGTTTTTCTTGCAGCTCGGTTTTCAAACGGTCCAAAAACGATGAATAATATGCACCTGTAACAGTTTTACCATTTTCCAGATGTCGATGGCGATTATCCCTTGCGAATCCCAAAAGACAGTCGCCATAACATTTCCGGCTGAAGGAATGGTCTTCGCCTTTCTTGGTGCAGATTATCCCTTGCTAACCAATTGTTTAGATTGTTGTTTGGTCTCAGGAGTATAGTAATGTATCCATGTTTCATCCACAGTAACGAAACGACGGTTAAAGTCCTGCGGATTCTTTCTGAACAGCTGAAAACCATCCTTGCAACACTTCACACGATTCTGTTTTTGGTCAAGCGTGAGCAATCGCGGAACCCGTCTTGCGGATAGCTTTCTCATTTCCAAATGTTTATGCAAAATATTATGTACCTGTTCATTCGAAATGCCCACAGCACTAGCAATCTCACGCACCTTAACTCTTCTGTCATCCATCACTACATCATGGATTTTATCAACGATTTCTGGAGTCATAACTTCCACAGGGCGTCCAGAACGTTCAGCATCACTTGTGCCTATATGGCCACCCCGAAAATTTTAAAACCACTTATAAACTGTTGTAATCGAAGGTGCAGAGTCACCGTAATGTTTGTCAAGCTTCTCTTTAGTCTCCTGGGGCGTTTTGCCTGTCATAAGGTAATGTTTAATAACCACACGAAATTCTTTTTCGTCCATTTTTTGACAATCACTCGACTTCCTTGATTCACACGAACGCCAAACACAAAGAATATGGCTGAAACGTGGTGTGCGTTCTTTGCAAAGGCGTTACTAACTGAACATGACCTCGATAAGCTCCGGTGGTGCCATCTCTCGGACTTTGCACGGTCTTTTCAAACGCCCCTCGCATATGCACAACAAATAATATTTGCTATCGCTACTGCTGTGACTGTTCTAAAGGCCTGTGTACTGTATATACGTATTAACGTACGTACAGAGTCCAGTCACATGTAACTACCTGCCAAAAACTTGAATAAACGCGTTTGACAGCGCGGATCACTGTGAGACGTGCAGGAAGAGAGTCAGTAAGGTTCTGGAAAGTACCGACAGGGACGAAGAGCTATGCCGACTCCAGTGCCAAGTACAGCTGCCCTAGGTATTTCGGTTGACGACCCATGGTGCGTATAGCCAAGTCGAGGTGGTCCTACAGATTCTCGATTGGGCTTAAATCCGAGGAGTACGGCAAACTCATCGTGGCGCTCTTCGAACCACGGACGTACATTGTGAGCTGACTGACACTTTTCACTGTCCTGCTGGTAGACGCCATCGTGCCGAGCAAAAAACAAACTAAACATGAGGGTGTACATGGTCCCCAGTATGACAAGATCACCCAGCGAAAGTCACGAGAACATTCTCCAGACCACCGGCCACGACCCCGCTGACGATTGTTGCAGGGTGCTGGCTTTCAGACGCTTCACGCCATGCACCCCTATGGCCATCTGTCCGATGCAGCGTAAGATGTGACTACATCTACAAAAGGCCGCTTGTCGCCATTCAATGGACGTCTAGCACTCAGGGCGACCACACAATCAGCAACGCTCCACTGCCCCGTTACAACTACACTACAGGCCATTAAAATTGCTACACCACGAAGATGAGGTGCTACAGACGCGAAATTTAACCGACAGCAAGATGATGCTGTGATATGCAAATGATTAGCTTTTCAGAGCATTCACACAAGGTTGGCGCCGGTGGCGACACCTACAACGTGCTGACATGAGGAAAGTTTCCAACCGATTTCTCATACACAAACAGCAGTTGACCGGCGTTGCCTGCTGAAACGCTGTTGTGATGCCTCGTGTAAGGAGGAGAAATGCGTACCATCACGTTTCCGACTTTGATAAAAGTCGGATTGTAGCCTATTGCGATTGCGGTCTATCGTGTCGCCACATTGCTGCTCACATTGCTCTAGATCCAATGACTGTTAGCAGAATATGGAATCGGTGGGTTCAGGAGAGTAATACGGAACGCCGTGCTGGATCCCAACGGCCTCGTATCACTAGCAGTCGAGATGACAGGCATCTTATCCGCATGGCTGTAACGGATCGTACAGCCACGTCTCGATCCCTGAGTCAACAGATGGGGACGTTTGCAAGACAACAACCAACTGCACGAACATTTGGACGACGTTTGCAGCAGCATGGACTATCAGCTCGGAGACCATAGCTGCGATTACCCTTGACGCTGCATCACAGACAGGAGCGCCTGCGACGGTGTATTCAACGACGAACCTGGGTGCACGAATGGCAAAACGTCATTTTTTCGGATGAATCCAGGGTATGTTTACAGCATCATGATGGTCGCATCAATGTTTGGCGACATCGCGGTGAACGCACATTGGAAACGTGTATTCGTCATCGCCATACTGGCGTATCACCCGGCGTGATGGTATGGGGTGCCATTGGTTACACGTCTCGTTCACCTCTTGTTCGCATTGACGGCACTTTGAACAGTGGACGTTACATTTCAGATGTGTTACGACCCGTGGCTCTGCCCTTCATTCGATCCCTACGAAACCCTACATTTCAGCAGGATAATGCACGACCGCATGTTCCAGGTCCTGTACGGGCCTTTCTGGATACAGAAAATGTTGCATTGCTGCCCTGGCCAGCACATTCTCCAGATCTCTCACCAATTAAAAACGTCTGGTCAATGGTGGCCGAGAACTGGCTCGTCACAATACGCCAGTCACTACTCTGGATGAACTGTGGTATCGTGTTAAAGCTGCATGGGCAGCTGTACCTGTACACGCCATCCAAGCTCTGTTTGACTCAATGCCCAGGCGTATCAAGGCCGTTATTACGGCCACAGGTGGTTGTTCTGGGTACTGATTCCTCAGGATCTATGCACGCAAATTGTGTGAAAATGTAATCACATGTCAATTCTAGTATAATATATTTGTCCAATGAATACCCGTTTATCATCTGCATTTCTTCTTGGTGTAGCAATTTTAATGGCCAGCAGTGTAAATGCCCGTTACTACCAGACAGCCTGGCGCCCATCTCCCCCTCTCCCACTTACTGTACATTTACGGGGCGACCAACAACAACTTCAAATATTCCCGTTTATATGTGCCGCGCTGCAAAAACTGTCAGCTGTTTAGAATACCGCCTAGCTAAAACCCGATAACAATAAAATGAATCGTTAAGCAACCATCTCCAGTTGACCGATACCCAATGTCACAGTTATAAAAGTGATTGTTACAGAGACAGAAGTTCATGTCTATCAGCTACTAAATTATTGAAATCTGGTCATTTGCAGAGAAACGGATTAACCTGGCAATTTCAATAAACCACGTTTACTAGAGTAGTCTACGAGGGGAACCACTTTTCTCTAAGAAAATAAAGCACACTAACAAATAATAATTGATAGAAGAGACTAGTAATCTACCGAACATCATAGTTAATTTTTATATCTGAGAGATACGTTTAACATACTTTTCTCAAAACTATCGTCCGTATTCCTTACTGTTCAACAGTACCCGCAATAAGTAATTTGATCGCGTCCTTAGAAGATGAGAGAGTTTCGTTACAAATGGATATGTAACTAACAGCTTAAGTAGGAACACAGATTACATACGAAGGAGGAAGCAACTGGGTGAATGCACTGCATGCGTAAGTAACAGCGATATGGACGGAAATTACGTATCACAATAGAGAGACAGAAATGTTTCTTGATTGTTCTGTCAAATATATTAACAGCATAATCATCGAGCGGAAACAAAGATGAAAGCATTTTGCACTCAGTGGACCTAGAAGTAATGTTGTAGAGTATGTGTAACCGAATTATTGTCGGAACACTTCTTTCCTGGAGAACTTTGCAAATCATTCAGAGAATTTCCAACATAGCTTTTATGCTTTCCTTCAGTCTTGACTTGGAAGGTCATTCTTTTTTAAAATTATTTGCAACATGCTCCATTAAAATATTGGGAATATACACTCCTGGAAATTGAAATAAGAACACCGTGAATTCATTGTCCCAGGAAGGGGAAACTTTATTGACACATTCCTGGGGTCAGATACATCACATGATCACACTGACAGAACCACAGGCACATAGACACAGGCAACAGAGCATGCACAATGTCGGCACTAGTACAGTGTATATCCACCTTTCGCAGCAATGCAGGCTGCTATTCTCCCATGGAGACGATCGTAGAGATGCTGGATGTAGTCCTGTGGAACGGCTTGCCATGCCATTTCCACCTGGCGCCTCAGTTGGACCAGCGTTCGTGCTGGACGTGCAGACCGCGTGAGACGACGCTTCATCCAGTCCCAAACATGCTCAATGGGGGACAGATCCGGAGATCTTGCTGGCCAGGGTAGTTGACTTACACCTTCTAGAGCACGTTGGGTGGCATGGGATACATGCGGACGTGCATTGTCCTGTTGGAACAGCAAGTTCCCTTGCCGGTCTAGGAATGGTAGAACGATGGGTTCGATGACGGTTTGGATGTACCGTGCACTATTCAGTGTCCCCTCGACGATCACCAGTGGCGTACGGCCAGTGTAGGTGATCGCTCCCCACACCATGATGCCGGGTATTGGCCCTGTGTGCCTCGGTCGTATGCAGTCCTGATTGTGGCGCTCACCTGCACGGCGCCAAACACGCATACGACCATCATTGGCACCAAGGCAGAAGCGACTCTCATCGCTGAAGACGACACGTCTCCATTCGTCCCTCCATTCACGCCTGTCGCGACACCACTGGAGGCGGGCTGCACGATGTTGGGGCGTGAGCGGAAGACGGCCTAACGGTGTGCGGGACCGTAGCCCAGCTTCATGGAGACGGTTGCGAATGGTCCTCGCCGATACCCCAGGAGCAACAGTGTCCCTAATTTGCTGGGAAGTGGCGGTGCGGTCCCCTACGGCACTGCGTAGGATCCTACGGTCTTGGCGTGCATCCGTGCGTCGCTGCGGTCCGGTCCCAGGTCGACGGGCACGTGCACCTTCCGCCGACCACTGGCGACAACATCGATGTACTGTGGAGACCTCACGCCCCACGTGTTGAGCGATTCGGCGGTACGTCCACCCGGCCTCCCGCATGCCCACTATACGCCCTCGCTCGAAGTCCGTCAACTGCATATACGGTTCACGTCCACGCTGTCGCGGCGTGCTACCAGTGTTAAAGACTGCGATGGAGCTCCGTATGCAACGGCAAACTGGCTGACACTGACGGCGGCGGTGCACAAATGCTGCGCAGCTAGCGCCATTCGACTGCCAACACCGCGGTTCCTGGTGTGTCCGCAGTGCCGTGCGTGTGATCATTGCTTTTACAGCCCTCTCGCAGTGTCCGGAGCAAGTATGGTGGGTCTGACACACCGGTGTCAATGTGTTCTTTTTTCCATTTCCAGGAGTGTATTTGTGTGTGTGTGTGTGTGTGTGTGTGTGTGTGTGTGTGTGTGTGTACAGGGTGGTCCATTGATCGTGACCGGGCCAAATATATCACGAAATAAGCGTCAAACGAAAAAACTACGAAGAACAAAACTCGTCTGACTTGAAGGGGGAAACCAGATGGTGCTATGGTTGGCCCGCTAGATGGCGCTGCCATAGGTCAAACGGATATCAACAGAGTTTTTTAAAATAGGAACCCCCATTTTTATTACATATTCGTGTAGTACGTAAAGAAATATGAATGTTTTAGTTGGACCACTTTTTTCGCTTTGTGATAGATGGCGCTGTAATAGTCACAAACGTATAATTACGTGGTATCACGTAACGTTCCGCCAGTGCGGACGGTATTTGCTTCTTGATACATTATCCGTGTTTAAATGGACCGTTTACCAATAGCGGAAAAGGTCGATATCGTATTGATGTATGGCTATATTGATCAAAATGCCGAACGGGCGCGTGCTATGTATGCTGCTCGGTACCCTGGATGACATCATCCAAGTGTGCGGACCGTTCACCCGATAGTTACGTTATTTAAGGAAACAGGAAGTGTTCAGCCACATGTAAAACATCAACCACGACCTGCGACAAATGACGATGCCCAAGTAGGTGTTTTAGCTGCTGTCGCGGCTAATCCGCACATTAGCAGCAGACAAATTGCGCGAGAATCGGGAATCTCAAAAACGACGGTGTTGAGAATGCTACATCAACATCGTTTGCACCCATACCATATTTGACTTTGAACCTCGTGTACCGTTATGCCACTGGGCACAAGAGAAATTACGGGACGACGACAGATTTCTTGCACGCGTTCTATTTAGTGACGAAGCGTCATTCACCAACAGTGTAAATTAACCGGCATAATATGCACTATTGGACAACGGAAAATCCACGATGGTTGCGACAAGTGGAACATCAGCGACCTTGGCGGATTAATGTATGGTGCGGCTTTACGGGAGGAAGGACAATTGACCCCATTTTATCGATGGCAATCTAAATGGTGCAATGTATGCTGATTTCCTACGTAATGTTCTACCGATGTTAGTACCAGATGTTTCACTGCATGACAGAATGGCGATGTACTTCCAACATGATCGATGTCCGGCACATAGATCGCTTGCGGTTGAAGCGGTATTGGATAGGACATATCGTGACAGGTGGATTGGTCGTCGAAGCACCATACCATGGCCCGCACGTCACCGAATCTGACGTCCCCGGATTTCTTTCTGTGGGGGAAGTTGAAGGATATTTGCTATCGTGATCCCCCGACAACCCCTGACAACATGCCTCAGCGCATTGTCAATGCATGTGCGAACATTACTGAGGCGAACTACTCGCTGTTGAGAGAAATGTCGTTATACGTATTGCCAAATGCATTGAGGTTGACGGACATCATTTTGAGCATTTATTGCATTAATGTGGTATTTACAGGTAATCACGCTGTAACAGCATGCGTTCTCAGAAATGATAAGTTCAGAAAGCTACATGTATCACATTGGAACAATCGAAATAAAATGTTCAAACGTATTAATTTAAAAAAGCTACCTGTTACCAACTGTTCGTCTAAAATTGTAAGCTATAAGTTTGTGACTATTACAGCGGCATCTATCACAAAGCGAAAAAAGTGATCCAACTAAAACATTCATATTTCTTTACATACTACACGAATATGTAATAAAAATGGGGTTCCTATTTAAAAAAAACGCAGTTGATATCCGTTTGACCTACGGCAGCGCCATCTAGCGGGCCAACCATAGTGCCATCTGGTTTCCCCTTCAAGCTAGAAAAGTTTCGTTCTTTGTAGTGTTTTCGTTTGACACTTATTTCGTGAGATTTTGGCCCGGTCACGATTAATGGACCACCCTTTTACCTTTAACTAGCTTCAGTTCTGACTCTGCTTTGGTAGTTGTAAAACTTATACTCATAAATAAACATAGACACGCGGTGTTGTCAAAAAAATGGCTCTGAGCACTATGCGACTTAACCTCTGAGGTCAGTCGCCTAGAACTTAGAAATAATTGAACCTAAATAACCTAAAGACACCACACACATCCATGCCCGAGGCAGGATTCGAACCTGCGACCGTAGCGGTTGCTCGGCTCCAGACTGTAGCGCCTAGAACCGCACGGCCACTCCGACCGGCCGCGGTGTTGTCAATAAAGTTCACCATCTTCCTTGTCACCGCTGATTTCCGCCATAGACAAGAGAGAAGACATTCGTTGGGATGACGTAGTCTCGCTGATACTGCAATAAAATCTGCGATGGCCTCTACACCAAGGCAAAGCGGACAGCTCAGTAATGGTTAGCATCCACAAGGCAGAATGGACGACTCTTTAATGGTGAACCTCCAAAGCTTAATGTCAGTTAACACCAAATTAAAATTCAGTACGTTGAGGTTCTGCGCTGGGAGTCCACCATTCCACATTTAACGACATACTGAAAGTCACAACAATCACGGAAGGAAGCCAGGATAAGAATTTGAGGCCAAAACGCAGTTAATACAGTCAACATCACACACACGTTCCAAGTTTACTTCATCAGAGCGTGCACATTTATTTTAGTTCACATACACACCACATAAAAGGCCCACACAGTCGGTCAGCTTCTGGTTGTTTAACTTCACTTTGTTGTGCTTACAAATGTCTATTTCTTAAAATATTAGTCTCTCCTTGATATAGCACAGAAGAAGAAAATCACGATTCGATGCATTTCAGTATCAACACAGTTCACAGTCCGTATCACGAATTCTCATTTATTAAACTTCCACCTCCCATAATATTCATATCAAGCAAAAAGAAGCTTAATAGTTTCATACAGCAGTAACCACCATCTGCATAACAACGTAGCGTACAAAATTACTATTTCACAGTCTCCACATTGGTTTCACGTAGCCAAGTACAACTAAAAGATCTCTGCGGAACTACTTCGAAAGTGCTCACAGTCCAAGCTCAAACTAGTTACCAAAATCTCTCATAATCCAATCAAAACGTCTACATATCGTAGCTGCAGACACTCACGTGGCCCCCTCTCGACACGACAATCCACATTGTTTTGTTTCAACAACAAAATCTCCTCAGTCTTCACAACTTTTTACGTAGATAAAATACAGGGTGTCCCACCCAAACCTCCCTGATTTCAAAGACCCGGGAAGAAAAAACCACATTACATACGACAATGAAAAATGTACCACATTGTAATTTCAAAGAATTTATTTATTTATCATCAGTACGCTTCTACGTGTGAACCATTTGCAGCACGAAGAATTTCTTCCCAAATTCTTTGTAACATTTCCTCTATTACTGTTGCAATCACATTAGTGATACGACATCGCAATGTAGGAATATCGTCCACTTTGGTCGTATACTCGCGGTCCCCACATGAAGAAACCAAGCTGCGTAATTTTGGGTGCACGTGGTGGCCAGGCAATGGGTCCTCCGCGTCCGATCCAACGACTGGGAAATTTCATATCCAGGAACTTGCGAACAGCCGTTGACCAATGCGACGGAGCTCCATCTTGTTGAAAAATGATGTTGAGTTGCAAGTCTTGTATATGAGGGTACACAAACTGCTCCAACATGTCCAAATACGCTGATCCATTCACTGTTTGTTCCGCAAAGAAGAACAGTCCAACAATTTTGTCGTGCATTACCCCGCACCAGACGTTTAGTTTAGAGCTATAACGAACATGTTCCTTGACAACGTGCGGAT
The DNA here is from genome assembly GCF_021461395.2 of Schistocerca americana. Taxonomy (NCBI): domain Eukaryota; kingdom Metazoa; phylum Arthropoda; class Insecta; order Orthoptera; family Acrididae; genus Schistocerca; species Schistocerca americana. Next base: position 741,900,391 of record NC_060122.1, on the reverse strand, counting down.
TTTGCGAACCCCAAACCCGAACACTATGCCTGTTAACCCTTCCTGATAGATCAAAGGTTGCCTCATCTGAGAATAAACATTTTTCCAGGAAACTGGCATTCATATCAATACGCTGCAGCATATCCGCACCAAAGCAAATTGTTGTCGGCGTGGTTTGTCGTTCGGCGTCAGATGTTGCAGAATTTGCACTTTGTAAGTACACATACGAAGACGATGGTGAACTACACGATGCAATGTTGATCGAGGTACATCAAGTTGCCCAGGTGCTTGACGAATTGACTTACGTGGGCTTCTAAGAAATGATTGTCTGATGTCCTCCACTGCCTCTTCTGAAACTCCGTAACGTGCACTGCCAGAATGTTTTAGAACACTTCCTATTGCCGGGAACTTCCTATACCATCCCTTAATACAGACGACTTTAATTTCTTTGCACAGTAATCGGCGATATTGTTTCTGCAAACCACACTACTGCTTGTGCGAGCTGCTGTGGAGTGGCCATTTTCACTTCATGTGACCATGCTGCACTCTGGCGACGATAGTTGGCACTTCCGACGTGGGAATATAAATTCTTTGAGATACTCTACAATGTGATGCATTTTTAATTGTCGTATCTACTGTGGTCTTTCTCTCCTGGGTCCTTGAAATCAGGGAGGTTTGAGTGGGACACCGTGTATATCCCTAAATGGACCATCGCATTATCTTACATACAAAATAACATGTTCTGATCATATTTTAACTACAGCCCAGACGATATGCTGTAATTTGTCATTAGACATACATTTGCTAATAAAAAAAGAATCTCCATCTTACAACATAAATTCGAATGTAATTTCTGACTGAGAAAGACGCTACGTAATCTATTCCTACCTGCATTTTGCGCTGAATATCCAAGCACGTAAGACAAGTGATTGAAATCTGATTTGTGCCGAAAGCCGCCTTCATGGTTATACATTTTTTACGCCATTTAATTCCAATGAAGAAAAAATTATATAAAGACAAATGGAGACGGAGGTATACTTAAAACTGTCTTCCCGCCACTATTCACGTTTAATATAACGAAGGTGAGAAGTGTGAGGCAGAGGGGAGGGTGCAGAGGTGATTTTGACTGTATCGCGGAACCCATCTTGCGGATGTTTATGCAAAATATTATGCACCCGTTCATTCGAAATACCCACAGCACTAGCAATCTCACACACCTTAACTCTTTATGTCATCCATCACCATATCATGTAGATTCCTAAGCGATTTGGCACCATAAAGTGGAAGATGCAGACTTCAAACCCCTCTGGCCATGCTAGGTAGTCTGTTGATTTACTAAATTAGAAAGGCAACTGGCCGGGTACTTCTTTCGGAATGAACACGGACGATTCTTCCCCTATCCTTGAGCTTTGTCTCCAACAGCCAATTCGTCTATGGAACAGTAAACCCTAAATTTCCATCTTTTTTATCATAGTTTAACGTACATTCGATTTTTTAAAATTTTTATTTCATACGGAATATTGTCAAACGCCGCTCGGAAATGTTGGAGAATATTTATTCGTCTGAAACTACAGTCTAGAAATTCTTATCCCGTTGGGAAATAGAGAAATTAATCTACATGAGTAAGTTTTCCCAAATCGATGCAGATCTTTTTAGAAGAGAAGTTTGTTATTGCTTGCAATTAGATAAGCTGGCTCCTTTTATTCGTTTTAAGCGTTTATTGTTTGTTTTCCAACATCATTAATGTTAATTTCAGTGGTACCCACTTATGATATCATAATCGGCTAAAATACAGTAGCACATTAAAATACTGAAGGCTAAATTGTTTTTCACGTTAAGCTTTGATTTTGGTTTGCATTTGTAGCAAATCGATGAAGTAGCAACTTGATGGAAGCTCCCGACGTGCAAAGCTATTTTCAAAAGTTTCAAATCTTTTTGAAGCTGTGTAACAATATTTTCCATGTATGGAACTAAGAAGGTTTGGAATTTAAAGTTCCCGACAACAGAATACTCGTTCTATAGTATACGCATCCTATCATAAGGTAGTAATGAATCTTTGTAGGTTTTACTTTCGAAGTTAGGCCCCTCTAAATACATTACTTAACCAGAAGCCTGTAACCTCTATTTTCTTTATTTTTCTTGATATCACTGCTCTCCTAGTATTGTCTTTTACGTTATTTCCAGCATCCAGAGCAACAGAGTGTGCCAGTTTTTATTCCGAAGTGATGTTTGGCTGTTATGCACTCGTTCATTTTGTAGGTAGGAAGTTTTTCAGAAGGAAAACGTCAGTGTTCATACCAGTTGAGAGTAATGTGATGAAAACTGAAGGTAACTCATTCTACAGTATCTTTTACAAGCCAATAGAAGGTCATCTGGGCATCACACTTCAGAATAAATCGGAGCAGCTATCATTTACAGCACTAGCCTCAAACGAGGAGAACCTCCGGAAAACCGAGGTCGAACCAGGTAGGTGTAGGTGAAACACGTATGTATGTTGTGCGTGGTGTATTTGTGTTACTGAATGGACAGAAGTGTTTCTAATGGTCGATGCCGCTGCAAAACTATTATATATTACGTAATTTCTTGAGCGTCTGCTAGTACATAAAATGATCTACGTTCTAAGATGAACAACAAGTACATGTTCCGTTGATAGTTGCATCTTTATACTAAAATATACTATTATGAACACCTATTTTTGTAAAAATCTCAGGAATCGGTTCCGCTAGAATAATTCAGAGGGATCGGAAGAGAAGTCATATTACATTGTATCACCTCGCCATGAATGTAGTCTAGGCCTCCTGTCGTTCATAATTCCACATACACAACGTTTAAACCTAAATGCTAATGTCGGCTAGCATGTAAGACAACCGCTACCAATCTTTTATTATTAAGCTCGTTCCGGAGCGGGGCGATCTGGTCATAATGTGGCTGTAACAACTCATGAAATGGCCTTATTACAGCTCTTAGCATGTCGGATCCGTTCGGCCGCGGAATAAAACTCTCCGAAGGCTGCCGTGAAGTTGCTCCACTGCCCTTGCAACGATATCGGCCAGAGACTTCCTCAGCTGTTCCCGATGCTCAAACTCGATAAGCACCTGTTGCAGATTTACTCCTACCTCTTCGGCTGGGAGAAACAACAACAGTAATAATCAATAAACAAATGAATAACCTAGCTTTTGCAGCAAAAAAGGATGATAAAAAGAGAACTTCCGTTGCACCTAAGTAAAATTAATGAGCTATTTACATATTCGTAGTTCACGTTCGTGATGTGTCAATATCATGTGGTATGTGTCAACTGACTTACAAAAATAATTTTTTTCGCTGAATCCAATGTCGCGTGCTGTCCATTCACATGAATTTTAGGTATATATTCACACTATATTTCAACTTCAAACGCGCGCGCGCACGCGCACACACACACACACACACACACACACACACACACACACACACACACACAAGCGCGTGCGCGCCCAACAATTTTAATTCACTGATGTTAGGGCCCAATATTTTTGTGGCTCCAAAAATTGTGCGGTAATTTTTTATGACGGACTAATATTTTTTCGTGAGTAGCGGACGTTAGTTTTATTTTCTTTCTCTCTCTCTCTCTCTCTCTCTCTCTCTCTCTCTCTCTCTCTCTCTCTCTCTCTGTGTCCTCTTTGATCTTGAGCATTGTTTATTGTTATTGCAAATCCAGTTTCCGTTGAAGTATTCTCATCACAAGCTGATAAACCATAAACATGACTATTCTGTTTTCTGTGATAACCGTGTACGGGAGAAACAATTTTTCTTACAGTTTAAATGCCTTACTATTGTAGCTAAAACCGATAACGAGAAAGAAAACAAAACCGCACATATTCACAGAAGAGGAGAGCAATGCATTTTTTTTTCTCGCAGTCGGTTTCAACAGACAAGTTCTATATTAGTGTTTAAAAAAAAGTAAAGTCTGTCGATGTAAATGTAAATGTAATTACAGAATGTAGATCGTTCAAGACTTATCGAATTTTATGCTGAAATTGTTTTCCATGTTTATGTTGAAAGATACGTTATAACGTTGAAAGTGTCTGTGATTCAATAACTAACTAGCAGTGAATTTGGAGAGGTTGAAAACATCACTCAGCCAGCTGCAAATAAAGCTTGTTGAGATCCTTGACCTAGGTTAAGATAATTATCTTCTTCAGGAGTTGTAATGGACATTGTTACATCACATGCTCATAAAGTATATTGAATGAAGCCAAAAGGCTATTGTGATATGAGACATTTTCCTTAAAAATAAAAAAAATTGAAACTTAGACTGTAGCAACGTAGCATGTCAGGTGTGAAGATTGAATGAGAAGTGTAGGTCAATGACAAGTAGGCCAATGCGCTGCTACAAGCGTCATTTAATCCTCACACTTGACGTGCTATGCTGCTACAGTCTAAGTTACAGCTTTCGATTTTTTAAGAGATGAATGTCTCATAAGAAAACCCATTCGGCTTTATTCACTTCACTTCATCAGTATGCGATGTAACACGATCCATTACACCTTCTGAAAAGCTAATTTTATGATAACCAAAGCCTAGGTCAAAGGTTTCAATAAAATGTTATTTGCAACTGGTTGGCTGATTTTTTTTCAACGTTTCCAAGTTTACCCATACATTTATGTACCACATACGCAATGCCAGTCCGAATGTCAATTAGAGTATTATGTAATAATATGAAGTAAATTAGGCAAGAACTTAGATTATTCTTAACAACTTTTGGTTTTTGTATATTACAAAAATATTTAGCCCAAATCCGTCCGAATGTTCATTACAGTGTTGATTGAAAATCTGAAGTAAATCGGCCAAGTACTATTCGAGATTTTTGATAACAACGTTTCCCTGTTCTATGAGACTGCGCTCCATTAGGTACATAAAAATACTCATATATTTGAATGCAACACTGTGTCAAAATTTCAAAGCAATCGCTGAAGAATTTTGGGAGATTTAAGGCTTTGAAAAAACGAACATTGGCATTTTTATTTATGTAAATGTCTGCGACAGCCATAGTCTCGCGCGGCTATGAAGACATCAGTTTGGAAGGAGTACAATGCAAAACAGATTGATACAGTGCTCAGATGTTGCTGTTTCTAGAAACAACAGAGGGTTGTGATTCTGCGCCATTTCCAACATTGTTCGGCGCCTCCACCGCACATGTTTTCCGCGGTATATTGCAATGGCCAGGAAGGCGAGGATAGCCGGCGGCTCGGACATTCCTAGATGTGAAAAAGAATTTTTCCCAAAATTGTTAATAAAAGGATTTTCCCCACTTGTCACCCTTCTCCTACCTCGGAGCAATGCTTTGGAATTAATATTTTCCTAACTCTATATTTGGAACTAATATTTTATCGGGGAATACTTATGTAACTGGACCGTCAGGAGAATCACCTCCAAAAGTTTCCGTTCTCTCCTTGTAGGAACTCTTTGCGTCCGTTGTGCAAAACGTTTGGCGATATAATTATCTAGAGTAAAAATGATGGAACAATAACAAGCAAAGATGCTGGCGAAGTGCCTTTAGAGGCGGACAACGTCTCAGTTCCACAGTGATAGTGTGTGCTGCCGAAAGAAAGTACCAAATAACCTAAATCGAAGCACTGGGCGCGAGGGGCTTCCCAAGGAGCGGTAGGGGAAGGAAGCTCCCTTCACCTCTACCTCTTAGTAAAGCTTTTTCGGGCGCTGAGCTCGCACCCTACCTCGTCAGACAGACCCATCAGTTCAGCAAGAGTTTGGAGTTAAGTCAGAGCATGTAACACATACCGATTAGTAGCAAGAGTGTCCAGACTTACCTGTTGTTAAATCTCACAACTATTTCGTCATTCACACCCCACCCAGGGTACAATCTTTGTACCACGCCCGGGAGTACGAATGGGTGGGGTACCATAAACTGACTTCTCGGTTGTCGTGACCGTTTCTTTTCTTGACCGTGCGCCCTGTCCACACCACGTACCTGGTAATCCCGCGGCGGTCGTTCTGTTCTGCTCCACACTGCTGTTGGCTTGCCTGAAATTATCTATCGAAATACGCAAGCGGGTTTAGGGGAGCCACTCAACGTTAAAACACAACACTCTCCTATGTCTGGTATGAACATCTATATTCTGAGACGATATGGAAACCACAGGTTGCACTGTTACACTCCAAATCGTAAATGTTTATCCGAATTAACAATCTTTATGATTAACAGTCCACAAAATATCATTTAGACGAGCGTTCGCGTAACCGACACGACGCGGGTGATTGTTGATGATGCGGAAGCCGAATGATCGAACGAAAGTTCTTACGCTCGTCACACATACAGATATCTGGTAATAGTCCTCCTTGCCACTAGTAGTGATAACACTGTTCGTAAAGTTAATTTTTCAGTTCTCAGTTGTACGAGCGTGAGCGTAACCGTCGCGGCGCGGCTGATTGTTGATAATGCGGAAACGCGATGATCCAACGCACATCCTCACACTCGCTACAAGACACTGGCACTTGGCTGCACTCGTTTATGGTAACTAAAAAATGGTTCAAATGGCTCTGAGGACTATAGGACTTAACATCTGTGGTCATCAGTCCACTAGAACTTAGAACTACTTAAACCTAACCAACCTAAGGACATCACACACATCCATGCCCGAGGCAGGATTCGAACCTGCGACGGTAGCAGTCGCGCGGTTCCGGACTGAGCGCCTATAACCGCTAGACCACCGCGGCCGGCGTTTATGGTAACAAATTTTTACTGACTCACATTGGTTCATTCTGGGAGACCGAACACGGCGCGGATGATCGATGCTGTGCGACACGCAACGAAAGGAAACAAACACTTTTTTGACGGCACTGCTCATTTTTAATTGCTTCTTGACGCACTTTCCTCTGAATCAGTTCCATATTTCATCATTTTACTGTAACAGCACTTGTAGCAACACTTCAACCTGACTACTAACAAAGCCTCTCACATGCAGAGCTACACACACTACACATCATTTCCGTGTCCCGCACTCGACTCACTACAGACGCGACTGCCCGCAAAAATACTCCACAACTAAGCCAGCGATATGACAATACGCTTACATCTTGCACTGCGCGTAATTTGGAGTGCACCCCTATGAACATGAGGCATTATCTTAACGTCTGTACGATGAACATCGCTCAGGTACAAGGTTTACGTAAAATAAATGAGATTATAGCACAACAGGTTGGTATGCTACCCCTGATTGTGGATTGGTGCTAGACTAGTAAACCCCAAATTTCTTAAAGAATTGGAGTCCTTTGTATGAAATAGCTCAAGTTTCTGATTTCTGTACAAGTGAGTTAATGTGATTAACATTTCACACTAAGCATGTAAACGATAAAAAGTTTAGAAAAGGTTTTTAAATGAATTTTTTGGAAGTCGCTAAATGCTCTCATTACCAAGCGCTGCACAACTATAGTTGGGTAATTTGCACTAAATCTTAAGCAAAAGCTGGTTTTTCATGAATCTCAGTGTATTTAACCTCGTATCTGCTGAACTATGTGTCACATAATGATATAATTTTGCAGGTACATTCAGTAGTACGTATAGGTACTGTCTGTAAAATTTTTCCCAGCAGAGTTAATAGTAAAGGAATAATAAATCAAAACGTTGTGCCTGATGCTGCAGTTTACTGCATGTGTAGCGAAACTTAGTAAGCGATAAACTTCTTCCTTTCAGTCTTTTTTTTGTTTTTGTTTTTTTGTCAGGGGGAGAGGAGGGGGAGAGATTTGTCAGAGAGAAAAAACGTAAAGGTTTGAAAGTCGGTAAGTGCATACGTTTTCAAATACTGGATCGATATAGTCTGTGTAATTTGCGCGCTGTTGACTTTCATTGCCTTAAGACTTGTACACGGTTTCTAACTGTAATACATGTCTTACTGTGTTAAACATTAAAAAATAAGGTTATAGACGATAACGATGAAGGTTGAAGCAATGAATTAAAATTTGTACCAGTGCCAGGATTCGTACCAGGGTCTTCTGCTTACTAGTTATTACAAATTTTAATTGTATTATAGAAATGCATGGTTTCTGTTCTTTTGGACATGTCCGAAATGACGGACACCACACATTCACATGATAGGTTCGCCTCGATGGGCAACGAATCCATAATCTCGAGTGCGGACCTGTGGAGAGGGGCAGTGGATAGGTGGCACTGGGTGGGCAAATCAGCCGGCCAGGGAGCGCCCAGAGATAGTCAGTGCATTGACGATAAACACTGTGTGCGAGTTGCACAGGTCATAACGCAACTGCCTGGTACATTTCGAGACTCCAACAAAAAGGCAGTTTTTTTTATTCCTATCGTTCCTGGTTAAAGATAGAAAAACGCGGTACTGCACTTGCCTGCAAAAAAAAAAAAAAAACGTAGTTAAGGCAACTGTAAGAAAGGAGTAATAAGAAAAAAGTAAGCATGAGGTCCCGGGTTCGGGGCCCGTTGCGGCACACATTTACATTTAAAAAAAAGTAAGTAGAAGATACTGCGTGCGGGCTTTCACACTAAATGTGAACTGGTGGTGTGTTGGCTCTCAACTACGTACCCTCCGACTCAGAGTTGCAATATTACAGGTTTTGTCTGGTATCACTGTCTAGGGGCTGGGATACGTAGTTGCCGCATTACAGGCCAAATACGGCTGAGTCTTTAGTGTACGATAAGAATCCACACATGAATCGAATGGTCGAACGTTTCTATTACTCGGCAATTGCGAACAATGAATGTAACATATAAATTTTTTAAATAAAAGATTGCAATTAAATAAAATCTGCAGGTACTATCTTAACGACTTTAAATGATGAGTACGATAGTAGAAGTACTTTTGAGAATGCGGTGTATTTCTGCAAAAAAATTCGCAATTGACGAGTGATAGAAACCTTTGACCATTCGATTCATGTGTGGATTCTTACCGTATACTGTAGACTCAGCAGTATTTGGCCTGTAATGCGGCAGCTACGTATCCCAGCCCCTAGACAACGAACCCAGCCAAAACCTAGTGTCTATCATCCAGCAATTAAATAAAATATAAGTTGAATAAGAGGGAAACAATAGATTCCTCCTGCACGCAATTAGTTATGAACAACAACATAGCTCGCGAGATATTCACTTCTAAGCGCACACTACGTCTTCATTGCAGAAGTCACGGAAATTACACAAGAGCACAGGTCGGCACGCCGAAATATTTCTACCCTCCGCGACCACGCGCAAACTGCTCAACTGTCCAAGTCTTTCCGCCGACTGTCACGTCCAGCACTTCCCGTGTCCTGTGTCTTACTCCGAACTGCCGCACTGCTCATAACTCCTCCCCGGAGACGATCGCTGTGATTGGCTAGAGCGCTCCATCCCTGTCTTCAAAGCCAAAGCCCACTCGTAAACATAATGAAACATACGAAATACTGGAGTTGCATTTAAATAACTTGTAATTAAATAAATATTTCTACGGCTGGACCATAAAGCGCTATAACACACATTATTAGATATGTAAACAAATTAAATAAACGTGTATCGAAGGAGTAGAGCAAAAGGTAGGCCAGTAGCCCAGTGTCTCTGTGCTTTCTAAAACACAGTAAATATTTAGCCAATTTCTTCATGAATAGTATATATCTGATATAAACAAGGACATAGATGAATAAGTATATTTATAAGCATGCTGCTACCGTTTTTTCGTGTAACTTACGGCCTGACGCGATCGATAGAAATCAGCCCCTTTGACTTACAATAACCCATGTACTATTCAAGTTACATGCCTGTAATTCATACCAATTTAGGTTTACACTAATAGCTTCCTAAATACACGTCGATCGACGAAATCGGATGAAGCGTTTACATTTTGGATATTCGTTGCTGGGTGTTACTTGTCTAATTTACACTCAGATACTAAACTTTAATAAAGATATTGAAAATCTGAATATACCATCAGAATGGTCGTGCAGAAATGGTAACGGACATGTTTCTTTTTGAGGTATCATGCTTTCTATGGCTACTATTAATTAGTATATGAACTGTGGAATGTCTGCCATTAAGGTTTCACAAAGTCCGCCATCTTTGGCACTCCCGGCGTAGAAATATCCTTCATCGACACAAAGCACCGTCCTCGTCACAGCGTCAACACGGAATTCCCAGCCACACGGTAGATGGACCCCGCTTGCTTCAGCCAAACGTCCGGCACCACGTGTTCGGCCTGTCGGGCGGCCCGCGCCCGCTGAGCGTCCAGTGCTGCCCCCCCCCCCCCCCCCCCCCACTCCGAACAGGTAATATTTCCAGGGCGCCACAACTCGTCCGTTACCTCACACGCGTTCCAGACCCAGTCCAGCCACTGATTCCGCACAAAGTGCCAATGCAGCTGATATAATTAGTTCCATCCCCCCCCCTTCCTCTCCCCCTCCCTCCCCCTCCATTCTGCATAAAATTTTAATTCATTGCCTCAGCCTATATCATTAGTAGATAAAGGTGAGACTCAATATGTCTCAGGATCAACTGTATGTGATAAGGTTGTACCTTTTAATGAGTAGATTATCTCAAAATTTTAAATTTTGAAGTCAGTAAATAATTATATGAACTAGTGAGAGTCAAATTTATGTTGCCCTGTAAAATTCATGTATACTCATGTTCAGAAAAAAACAGGACACCGTGAACAGCTGGAGATACGACGTTCATACTCACAGGACACGCACATTACTCTGTTCTGCAGAATTGATTAGCATTTGAAGCATGTCGGTCCGCGGGTTCGAGATCAACATCGATATCGCGGCGCAACCTACCGGCAAAATGTGCGTGCGGCTCCCGTTGTCGCTATAAACCGAAGGTAACGGATCAGTGTGGTTTGAGCAGATGTGCAGGATGCCTCGCAGAAGTATGCGCGAAACGTACCGACAAATCAGTGAGTTTAAAAGAGGACCCATTATTGGCATGAAAGAATGTGATGCAACCATCCGGGGCCGGCCGCGGTGGTCTCGCGGTTCTAGGCGCGCAGTCCGGAACCGTGCGACTGCTACGGTCGCAGGTTCGAATCCTGCCTCGGGCATGGATGTGTGTGATGTCCTTAGGTTAGTTAGGTTTAAGTAGTTCTAAGTTCTAGGGGACTGATAACCACAGCAGTTGAGTCCCATAGTGCTCAGAGCCATTTTTTTGCAACCATCCGGGAAATTGCTGCTCGTTTCGGACGAAATGTTTTGGCAGTGCAACGGGCATGTGCAGAAAGGTTCACAGATCTGCATCCTCCTAGGCTGTGACTCAACAGTGGAACAGCGTAACACATCGTACACTATCGGGGGGTGACAGTCAGTTGCCATTTAGTAGCATGGGTTACGTGCGCATCTACCTTTGACGAATGTTCAAATGGCTCTAAACACTATGGGACTTAACATCTGAAGTCATCAGTCCCCTAGGCTTAGAACTACTTAAACCTAACTAACCTAAGGACATCACACACATCCATGCCCGAGGCAGGATTCGAACCTGCGACCGTAGCGGCAGCGCGGTTTCAGACTGAACATCTACATCTACGTGATTACTCTGCTATTAACAATAAAGTGCCTGGCAGAGGGTTCAATGCACCACCTTCATGCTGTCTCTCTACCGTTCCACTCTCGAACGGCGCGAGGGATAAACGAGCACTTAAATTTTTCTGTGCGAGCCCTGATTTCTCTTATTTTATCGTTATGATCATTTCTCCATATGTAGGTGGGTGCCAACAGAATGTTTTCGCATTCTGAGGAGAAAACTGGTGATTGAAATTTCATGAGAAGATCCTGTCGCTACGAAAAACGCCTTTGTTTTAATGATTGCCACTCCACGTATCATTTCTGTGACACTATCTCCCCTATTTCGCGATAATACAAAACGAGCTGCCCTTCTTTGTACTTTCTCGATGTCATCAGGGTCAGTCCCACCTGATGCGGATCCTACACCGTACAACAACACTCCAGAACAGGGTGGAGAAGCGTAGTGTAAGCAGTCTCTTTGGTAGACCTGTTGCACCTTCTAAGTGTTCTGCCAATGAATGGCAGTCTTTTGTTTGCTCTACCCAAAATATTATGTATGTGATCGTTCCAATTTAGGTTATTTGTAATTGTAATCCCTAAGTATTTAGCTGAATTTACAGCCTTCAGATTTGTGTGACTTTTAGCTGATTTCTTTTGGTACTCATCTGAATAACTTCACACTCTTCTTTATTCAGGGTCAGTTGCCACTTTTCGCACCATACAGATATCTAAATCATTTTTCAAGTCGTTTTGATCATCTGATGACTTCACAAGACGGTAAATGGAAGCATCATCTGCAAACAACCTAAGACGGATATTCAGATTGTCTCCTATGTCGTGAATATAGATCAGGAACAATAGAGGGCCTATAACACTTCCTTGGAGAACGCCGGATATTACTGCGAACTGTGACATTTCTGACAGGAAATCACGAATCCAGTAGCACAACTGCGGCGATACTCCGTAGGCACGCAGTTTGGTTAGAAGACGCTTGTGAGGAACGGTGTCGAAAGCCTTCTGGAAATCTAAAAATGTAGAATCAATTTGACATCCCCTGCCGATAGTAATTGTTACTTCATGAGTATAAAGAGCTAGTTGTGTTTCACAAGAACGATATTTTCTGAATCCGTGCTGACCATATGTCAATAAATCGTTTTCTTCGAGGTACTTCATAATGTTCGAATACAGTATATGTTCTAAAACCCTACTGCAAATCGACGTTACTGATATAGGCCTGTAATTCAGCGGATTACTTCTACTTCCCTTTTTGGGTATTCGTGTGACTTGAGCAATTTCCCGGTCTTTAGGTAAGGATCTTTCTGTGAGCTAGTGGTTGTATGTAATTGCTAAATATGGAGGTATTTTATCAGCATACTCAGAGGAACCTGACTGGTATACAATCTAGACCGGAGGCCTTGCCTTTGTTAAGTCATTTAATCTGCTTTGTTACACCGAGGATATCTACTTCTATGTTTCTCATCTTGGCAGTTGTTCTTGACTGGAAATCAGGAATATTTACTTCGTCTTCTTTGGTGAAGGAGTTTCGGAAAACCGCATTTAATAGCTCTGCTTTAGTGGCACTGTCATCAGTGACTTCACCGTTGTTATCGCGCAGTGAAGGTATTGATTGCGTCTTGCCACTGGTGTACTTTCTTTATGACCAGAATCTCTTTGGGTTTCCTGTCAGATTTCGAGACAGAATTTCGTTGTGAAAATTATTAAAAGCATCTCACATTGAAGTGCGCGCTATATTTCGAATTTCTGTAAAACTTTGCCAATCTTGGGGATTTTGGTTCTTTTAAATTTGTCATGCTTTTTTCGTTGCTTCTGCAACAACGATCTGACTCATTTTGTGTACCATGGGGGATCAGTACCATCACTTATTAATTTATGTGGTATATATCTTTCAATTGCTGTTGATACTATCTCTTTGAAAACATTCCACAACTTTTCTACACTTACATGATAAGATCGGAAGGAGTGAAGACTGTCTCTTAAGAAGGCGTTAAGAGTATTTTTATCAGATTTTTTAGATAGATATACTTTGCGTTACTTTTTGATGGTTGTAGGTGTTACGGTATTCAGCCTGCAGCAACCGCCTTGTGGTCGCTAATCCCTGTATTCGTCACAACACTCACTATTTGTCCAGGATTATTTGTTGCTAAAAGGTCAAGTATGCTTTCGCAACCATTTACGCTTCGAGTGGGCTCATGAACTAATTGTTCAAAATTATTTTCTGAGATACATTCAGTACAATTTCGGATGATGTTTTATGCAAGCCGCCGGCTTTAAACATATAACTTTTCTAGCATATCGAGGGTAAATTGAAGTCACCACTGACTATAATTGTATGAGAGGGGTACTTATTTGAAATGAGAAGTTTTCGTTGAACTGTTCAGCAACTATGGCTTCTGAGTCGCGGGTCGGTAAAACGATCCAATTAATAGTTTAGTCTACCCATGCTATTTCACATGAACTATCTATTTCAATTTCGCTACAAGGCAAACTACCTCTGACAGCAATAAATACTCCACCACCAACTTTATTTAATCTATCCTTTCTGAACACTGTTATATTGTTTGAAAAACAATTCGGCTGAACTTATTTCGGGCTTTAGCCAGCTCTCTGTACCTACAACTATTTTAGCTTCAGTGCTTTCTATTAGGGTTTGGAGCTCTGGTTCTTTCCCAACACAGCTACGACAATTTACAATACCATTCGTTTCTACAACTACCTTATTGTGTCTTACCTGCCCACTACTAGACGGACGCCCCTTCTGTGGTTCCCTGAGACCCTCTAACATAAAAAAACTTCCCAGTCCCTTGCACACAGCCCCCGCTACCCGTGTAGCCGCCTCCTGGGTGTAGAGGACTCCCGAGCTATTAAGCAGAACCCGGAAACCCACCACCCGATGGCGCAAGTCAAGGAATCTGCAGCCTTCACGGTTACAGAACGGCCTGAGCCTCTGATTCAGACCCTCCACTCGGCTCTGCATCAGAGGACCACAGTCGGTTCTATGGACGATGCTGCAGATGGTGAGCTCCGCCTTAATCTTGGAAGTAAGACAGGCAGTTTTACCATTTTCTCTAGCCGCCCGAAACCAGACATAATCTGCTCCGATCCAAAGCGACACACGTCATTGGTACCGACATGAACAACCACCGGCAGTTGGCTGCACCCTGCACTGTTCGTGGCATCCGGAAGCACCCTCTCCACATCCGGAATGACTCCCCCCGGAATGCACACTGGCTTCCTTCCCCTCCTTGACAGCCATTTTCCTAAGGGGCCCAATTACGCGCCTAACGTTGGAGCTCCCAACTACCAGCAAACCCACCATCTGTGAATGCCCAGACCTTGCGGGCCGAGAAGCTTCCTCTGGAATAGGGTGAACGACTGCATCCGCCTCAGAGACATCGTCAGCCACAGACAACGCCCGAAACCTGTTCCTCAAACGAACCGGGGAGGCCCTACGATCGGCCCCTCGGAATGTTTTTCTCTGCCTGCGAGACTTTGGAATGATCTCCCACTCGACCACGGGTGAGGGGTCAACCTCAGTGCAGGCAGTACAACGGGAGGTCACAGCAGTGGACCGATCGGAGGACGCGTGGGACGTGCTCGACGTCCCTCGCATCCCCGCGTCCGATCCCCCACAGTGACGCCCCCTGGCAGCAGCCTCAAGCTGTGTGACGGAATGGTCTAAGGCGCTGCAGTCGTGGACTGTGAGGCTGGTCCCGGCGGAGGTTCGAGTCCTCCCTCGGGCATGGGTGTGTGTGTGTTTGTCCTTAGGATAATTTAGGTTAAGTAGTGTGTAAGCTTAAGGACTGATGACCTTAGCAGTTAAGTCCCACAAGATTTCACACACTTTTGTGTGTGTGTGTGTGTGTGTGTGTGTGTGTGTGTGTGTGTGTGTGTGTTTGACGGAAGCCAACGGAGCCCGAAGCTGTGAGCGAAGGGTCGCCAGCTCAGCTCGCATCTGTACACAACAATCACAGTTCCTATCCATTATTGCAGTCGCTCCTGTTCGAAGCTCGTAAAAATATGTAACAAGCGAACGGTGTACTCGCCTTATTAATAGCAGGAACTAGCGGTGCGCTCTCGCTCACGGTCTAACTGACACTGAGCTGGTCTAACCAAACAAACAAAAGCCTGCACGATACGAGAGTCGATACAACGGTCGATAACAACGGCGGTACTGTACACTACACTGTTATTGAAATGAAAGGTTGTGCCTAGTAAGCACTCGAACACGCAAGAAATTACAAAAGGAAACTAGTAACTACACAAATAACAGAAAATAAGTCGCTCCTGTTTGAAGCTCGTAAAAATATGTAAAAAGCGAACGGTGTATTCGCCTTATTAATAGCAGGAACAAGCGGTGCGCTCTCGCTGACGGTCTAACTGACAATGAAGCGCCTAGAACCGCTCTTCCACAACGGCCGGCTTTGGCTAATGTGCAGGAACATGCTAGATGGTAGTTGTGTATGGAACGACGTCACTGGAGACAGGAATGGCGTCAGATAATGTTTTCGGACGAATCCACGTTCTATTTGTTTGAAAATGATGGCTGCATTTTGGTTCGCCGCAGACAGGTGGAGTGGCATCACAGTGACTGCATTCTCACGAGACTCGCAGCGCCAGCTCAAGGCCGTATGGTGTGCTATTGCTTACAACCACAAATCGCAGTTGGTGCGTGTCCAGCACACTGTGAACAGTGTGACGTACGTGAATCACATCTTGCGATACGTAGCCACGTCCTTTCTGCACAACACCCCAGAAGCCATTTGTCAAAAAGACAATGCACGACCACATGTGCTGTACGAACACGTGCCTTCTTGGTATCATGGGATGTCAGCCTTTTTCCCTGGCCGATCACCAGACTTGTCGCTAATCGAAAATGTGTGGGATATGGTGAAATGACAGGTGCAGCGCTGTGACCCAATGCCAACCACCACAGATGAACTTTGGAAGCAGCTGGAACAGCACACGGAGTTAACTAGTATATCAACCACCTATAATGACTATTTCGTAGAATGCCATTCGCGCCTTATACGCGTTGATGCTATTACGCACGGAACAAGTTATGAGGGACCATGGCGGACCCTGTACCTACTAGACAACAGGGCACATGCTGAACCGAGGCAACTGAAACGCTAATAATTTCTGCAGAACATAGTAATGTACATTTCCTGTGAATATGAACGTCCTGTCTCTAGTCGTTCAAGGCGTCCTGTTTTTTTTTCTGAACATGAGTGTAAATGAAGAGCACGTGCTCTAGGATTCGCCGAAAAAAAAACTATTTTTGTAGGTCAGCTGACACATTCCACAACATGTCGATGTATCATGAATACAATCTAAGAACGTGCATATAGGTCATTAAGTTTAACACGATGTCGGGTTTTACTTGCAACTGGAACCGGTTCACCCAGTCCCAGGTTAGTCGTTTAGTGCTACGATAGAGAGAAGTGCGACCCTTTGTTTTTAGGAGAAGAACTGAAGGTTTCTCTGGAACAGCACACGGAGTTAACTAGTATATCAACCACCTCCACTTCGCCTCTGTGGGCTGTTTTCAGATGCAGTGCTGGAACACAGCATCATGAGTTTGCTACCACTATAACAGATGGCAGCACGTCAGCCGTCCAGCGTGGCAACTCTTCCAACGCGGAGGCCTTGTTATGACGACACTGAGATACAATCTTATTCCTGAGGATTAATGAAGAGGTACGAAGCAGCAACTTTATATATAGTGCCTGTCTTTGAGAGCGGCGGCTCCAGATGTGTGTCTGTAATTAGTCTCTGAAGTTAATGTGACTATGGCGTCAGCAGCTGTAGCTGTCTAAAAGTTACTTTCAGGACATGCCTTCTGCGTTGCAGTCACTACAGTTTTCCGGTAACTGTAGGAAAGTGTATTCACATAACTGATACCAACAGTGTTCATGCAACTGAGAGTTTTGGCACTGCAATTAAAGGCCCCGGACCCCCGTTCACTATTATCATTCTGCCATACTTTCACCTCCAGTAATACTTAGGTTGTATTAAAAAATACAGTTTACTGTTACATTGAAACGTGCTGCTACACGTTTTATTGTGTTAAAACCAAAGGGCTGTTAACAAAAGTGTTATGACGATTTCAATATTACGTAAGTTGTGGATCAATAAATGATGTCGAAATGTTTGCTTGACCGCTTCTGATTTGCTCGATGATATACACTGTTTATACTGCAGAATGCTCATTCGATGCAATCGACAGTTTCCACTATAAGTCGTGGCAATGGACAGTATGCTTTTCCTGCAGCGTTATCTTCTTTTAAGGGGAGGTTTGCTATCTTTTGATTAAAAAATCGATTTTTTTAAAATTGCATTTTTGGATCCATAAAAGTGTTTACAATCCACCTCTGAAACGGTTTTTCCGAATACGGAACGGAAATGTTTGTTATTCGCGGTTGAACAAAAAAATGCACCTGCCTGAAATCGGCCTTTTTCGAGCACCAGTTTTTTTCGGGAATTTCGTCTTTGTAGCCACGAAAAATTATTCTTTGTGCTTGCCCAAGGATCAAGTGATCAAAGAGCTTACGAGGTACTACGACTTGGCAACCCGACGGCATTCCACTTCGGTGGATCAGATGAAGAAGGCAATTTGGGCAACGTATTTGCACAAGTGTTCGGCGGATGACCACCCACAACACCAAAATTGTCCGGCTGGGAAAACCAGTTGGCACGAGTGGCGCATTGCAGAGGCTGTCGGACGTCTTGACGAATATCAACACAACTAGCCGCTCTCCAAAGAAGTTAAAAAAGTGATTCATCCGATCTACGAGGCCCTTTCGGAGGACGAGTTATTGTACCGGTACTTGGGAGGAAACACACAAAATTCAAATGAAAGTTTGAACGGGTGTGTTTGAAAGTTAGCCCCCAAGCATTTGCATTCTGGTGAGAAGACTGCGGAGATTGCGGCTTTCCTGGCAGTGAGCAGCTACAACGAAGAGTATTCAGCAATTCTGAAGACCATGACAATGATGGACGTCACCCTGAGACTCTATTCGACGCAGTTCGCGAAGCATTCGGAAAACGACCGGGTTCAAGCGGCCGAAAACCGCTTGTCACCTGCCGTACGAACGGCTCTGGAGCAGCGCAGTATGGCCCAGATCGAGCAGAACGCCCTCTATGAGGAAGAAGAACGACTAGTTTATGGACCCGGAATAGCAGATTGAACATAAGTTGCACAATACTGCATTTGCATGTAGTCAAAACTTCAAACGCGTTTTTCTCGAAATGATTTTTTTTTTTTATCTCGCGGAATGGTAACTTCAAATCTACTGAACGGATTGGCATGATTCTTTGTTTCCGACGAAGTTAACTAAATTGTCTAGTCGTTGTACGACTTTTATCCCGATCCTTCAACTATAAATATTTTTATTTGGCCGACGACGTTGAAAAATCGATGAAAAAACCGTATTTGTTTCAAATGACCGCCATTTGGTTTCCTATGGTCCAAAAAACTTAAGTGAGGTACAACTCCTAAAGAATCTTATACAGGGTGCTACAAAAAGGTTCGGCCAAACTTTCAGGAAACATCCCTCACACACAAATAAACAAAGATGTCATGTGGACGTGTGTCCGGAAACGCTTAATTTCCATGTTAGAGCTCATTTTAGTTTCGTCATTCCAACGTGATCAAACTGTAAGTTTTCACAATCAACATGTGTGGGCTGACGAGAATACGCACGCAATTGTGTAATCACGTCATCAACACAGATTTTATGTGTACGTTTGGGCAGGCATTGTTGGTGATGTCTTGATTGGGCCCCATGTTCTTCCACCTACGCTCAATGGAGCACGTTATCATGATTTTATACGGGACACTCTACCTGTGCTGCTAGAACATGTGCCTTTACAAGTACGACACAACATGTGATTAATGCACGATGGAGCTCCTGCACATTTCAGTCGAAGTGTTCGTACGCTTCTCAACAACAGATTCGGTGACCGATGGATTGGTAGAGGCGGACCAATTCCATGTCCTCCACGCTCTCCCGACCTCAACCCTCTTGACTTTCGTTTATGGGGGCATTTGAAAGCTCTTGTCTACGTAACCCCGGTACCAAACGTAGAGACTCTTCGTGCTCGTATTGTGGACGGCTGTGATACAATACGCCATTCTCCAGGGCTGCATCAGCGCATCAGGGATTCCATGCGACGGAGGGTGGATGCATCTATCCTCGCTAACGGAGGGCATTTTGAACATTTCCTGTAACACAGTGTTTGAAGTCACGCTGGTACGTTCTGTTGCTGTGTGTTTCCATTCCATGATTAATGTGATTTGAAGAGAAGTAATAAAATGAGCTCTAACATGGAAAGGAAGCGTTTCCGGACACATGTCCACATAACATCTTTTCTTTCTTTGTGTGTGAGGAATGTTTCCTGAAAGTTTGGCCGTACCTTTTTGTAACACCCTGTATACTTCGCTAACGTCAACTCAGTTTTGATTTCAGACTAGCCGGCTGACCTGTGAGATACCAGGCGTGGATGTCTACATCGAAATTTTGTTTCGTTCCGACGGCACTTCCGCCTTTGCTCTTCGACATTTGCAGTCGGAAAAGTTCCAGTTTGTAGAGGAAATATGAATAAACATTTTGACCAAATTTGACATTGATATCTACAACACACCCCGAGAAAAAAAATTCTCAAAGAACATGTTTTTTTCGGGCCAAAGATAGTAAACCTCCTCTTAGGAAAAAGTGCTTACACTCGATTGCTGATGTAAAAAGCAAACGCGCGTGACAACAGTTCCACCATAGACAAAAAGTCACCAGTCGTGTCAGAAATCTTGCTGCCATCTACAGACATTCACCATAGACACAAAATTCGTCATGGATGCGACACTCAGTTAGGCAATGATGGACACGAGATACCCTTTGTCAAGAAGCCGTTCCAGCTTAAACGTTTAAATGAACTACGGCAAAAGCACTGTCCAGTCACATTAGTGTGACCACGTGTCAAAAGCCTGAATAACCAGCTTTTGCAGCGCGGGCCGCTAGAAAACGTGCAAGGAGAGAGTCATTGAGGTTCTGGAAGCTACCGACAGGGATGTGGAGCCACGGCTCCAGTGCCGTGGCCAGATGAACAACCCGATCGAGGTGCTCCCACAGACAGTTCAAATCCGTGAGTACTGTAAACTCATCCTTATGCACGTATGTTACGAGCTGTGTGACACGTTGCATTGTCCTGCTGGTAGATGCCATAGTGCCGAGGGAAAACAAACTGCATGCAGGGTTATACTTGTTATTCTTGTGTTGTTCCACTGTGCCTTCCAGGATGGCGAGATCACCCAGGGAATCCCACGATAACATCCCCAGACCATAACCATCCCTCCTCCGGCCTGGACTCTCCTGACGATTGTTGCAGAGTGTTTGCTTCCTGTCTGATGGAGCATAAAACATGATTCATCTAAAAAGGCCATCTTCGGCCACTCACGGGTGTCCAGTTGCGGTATTGGTGTGCAAATTACAGCCTTAATCGCCGATGAAAATCAGTCAGGATGGATGCACGAATCAGGCTTCTGTTGCTGAGGCACATATGTTGCGACGTTCGCTGAACGGTCGATGAGGAGACACTGTTGGTAGCCTCTTGGTTCGTCTGGGCGATAGTTGCATATCTGATCGTACACATCGCCGCATCTGTCGTTCACTCCTGTCACCTTTGCATTCGGGAGGACGACAGTTCAATTCCGCGTCCGGCCATCCTGATTTAGATTATCCATGATTTCCCTAAATCACTCCAGGCCAATGCCGGGATGGTTCCTTTGAAAGGGCACGGCCGACTTCCTTCCCCGTCCTTCCCTAATCCGATGAGACCGATGACATCGCTGTTTGATCTCTTCCCCCAGACAATCGAGTCCAATCCAATCCTGTCACCTACGACCCGTGATGCACTACAGTTGCCTCTGTGTACGTGGCATCTACATCTACTTCGTGTGTAGACGAACTGACGTCTCGATTATGTCGCATAAATGTTCGATGGCATTTGTATTGGGGATCTTGTTGGCCAAATGATTCACTCAAATTGTCCACAATGTTCTTCAAACCAATAGCGAACAGCTGTCGCCCAGTGACAACTCCATCGTTGCTTGGGGCATGAGGTCCGTGAATGGCTGCAGATGGTCTGCACGTAATCGGACAAAATATTTTCCAGTCAATTATCGGTTCAGTCGGACCAAAGCACCCAGTCTATTCCATGCAAACACACCTCACACCATTATAGAGCCACCACCAGCTTGCGAAGTGCCTTGTCGGCAACTTGCGTCCACGGTTTCGTGAAGTCTGCGCCACATCGAACCCTACCATCAGCTCTTACCAACTGAAATCGGGACTCATATGACAAGGCCACGGTTTTCCAGTCTTACAGAGTCCAACCGATAAGGTCACCAGCCCAGGAGAGGCGCTGCAGGCGATGTTGAACCCTTAGCAAAGGTACTCGCGTCGGTCGTCTGTTTCGCCATAGCCCATTAACGGTAAATTTCACCGCACTGTCCGAACGGATGCGTTGGTCGTACGCCGCACATTGATTTATGCAGTGTTGCTTGTGTGTTAGCAATAACTCTACGCAAACGATGCTGTTTTCCGTCATCAAGTGAAGGCCGTCGGCCAGTGCGTTGTTGCGTTTCCCGCGGTGAGGCGTAAAGCCTGAAATGTGATACTCCGGGTACGCCCTCGGCGCTCTGGATACTGAATTCCCTAACGATTTCCGAAATGGGATGTCCCCTGTGTTTGGCTCCAACTACCATTCCGCGTTCAAAGTCTGTTAACTCCCCTCGTACGGCGGTAATCACGTCGGAAACGTTTTCATATCAATCACCAGAGTGCGAGTGACGGCTCCACCAATCCACTGCCCTTTTATGCCTAGTGTACGCGATAAAAACGCTACATGCATATATTCATATCGCTATCCCTTTATTTTGTCACCTCAGTTTAACCACGGAGGCAAGCAGATAGTTCACAAACTTAGCCGTTTCGGAAATGCATGCACCCTTGGCCCGAAAGCCAATGTGAAACGTCCCCTTTTGAACAATTATACAAGACTGTGCTTAAACTGACACACACTATTTTTAGCGCAACGCAATCTGACTTTCAAAAATCCCTACAAAAGAATGGCCCTGACTAACATTAACCTATACGTTTCACAAATCACTTACCTCACGAAAATCTTGGTTACTCGAGCTACTGCAATAAAGCGAGCGCCACTACTGCCAGCTAAATAAAAGATTCAAACTACAGAAGGCACTAACTACTGATAGGCATAGTTAGCAAATGAAAGAATTTAATACAGAACAAACACTGTATTTACCTTAATAGTCATAATATATATAGCAGTTCATGACAGTCTTACAAATTTCGAAACTCCGCCATCTCTCTTACCTCATCCATCACTGCTGGCGGCTCACCTCCAACTGCGCAACGCTACGCGCTGTTAACATCCAGCTGCCGCTGCCCAACACTACAATGGCAGACAACAATGCAAACTAGCCACAGACTGCACACAGCACAGCCAGTGATTTTCATACAGAGCGCTACGTAACGTTTCCAATAAGAAAACAAACAGCCTACTTACAAATGATAATATCCTTTTGGATGAGATAAATCGCTCCATTTCCGTATTAGAACAACGACTCCACAGTTATCCGTGACCATCCGACACGCTTTGTATAGCCTCCATCGCCACTGCTGCCACCTGGCGTCTCTGAGTTATTACTGCACGTTGACGTCGAACATAGGCAGTGACCACATTGATGTGACTGGACCGTGTATAAACTAGAATGCTTCACCGGCTACTTGAACCACTTGCTTCCGGAACACAAATCTACGCTGCTGGTATCAGCGTTTACTGTTGGTAGTTCAATAGGCAAGTATCCGGCTACAAACTCAAAAGACTGAGGTTTAGCCGCAGTCGACCCAACGGTTTCATTCTGTGACTAGTCGCGCCTTTCACTTTTGACAGCGATTTGCGTATGTGAAAAATGTTGAGTTGCACAGCGGTACGGCTTACGCGTTAAACTGTAGGTCAACCGTAACTGCCTGGGTAAGGCATTTCGAAGATTCAAGGAAGACAAGGGCGTTAGAGAAGAGAAGATAAATTCTGGACGATTAAATATTAAATTTGGGCAACATACTTTTAAAAGACTGGAAGAGTCTGCCAGACAGGATAGTAAAACAACATGCAAAAAATGCGTAGCAGCGAGGATTGTATGATACAAAATATCCTTCTGAAAAAAAAAATCAACTGAATTCCAAAAATATAAACAGTAAGACTAGAAAAAGATTCATGAGAAGCTACGTATGGAGCACAGCTCTGCTGATGTGCGAAACTTGGGGCGTGGGAAAGAAAAGTTAGCAACTTTTAACATGTGTTACCTGAAATCGTTGAAGACGAGATGGATTAATCGAATAAGGAATAAATATATCTTACAATAACTCAAGGTCGGGAAAAGAAACCTAACAAAGAATCGAGAGATAGAGAGTTGTTGAGCACATATTACGACACGAGACGTTGCTGAAAAGTTTTGTTGAATGGATGGTTGGAAAAATATCTCAGCGACAGTATAGATTACAGACGGTAGACGCTGTGGGGTGCTGCAGTTGTGCTGAAACGAAGAGGATAACTGTCAAGTGACGGGAAAGGAAATTTATATCAAATTTACCTTAGGGCTGAAGACGAAAAAACGGTAGAGTTTATGTCTCGCCCGTTTTCGTAGTGATTAGCTATCTATATACATGTGTTCTTTCGATTTCGAAACATTGTCTATTTAGGCACTATTTTATGAGTATTAAAAAATTACCTCTTTATCTACATCAGTACTCCGTAAGCCACGTGACAGTGTGTGGTGGAGGGTACTTCTAGAACTGCTAACTGATTCCCCTTTCCTCGTCCCACTCGCGATTGGCTCATGAGAAGAATGATTGTCGGTAAGCCTGTGTGTTAGCTTTGACTTCCCAAAATTTTCTAGTCTTGGTCATTTCGAAAGATGTATATAGGGGGAGGTGATACGTTACCCGTCTCTTCACGCAAGAATCACAGATAGACGAACAATACTCAAGAATCGGCCGAATAAGCACTTCGAACGCCTCTCCCTTTGTGGATGAGTTACATTTGCTTACTATTCTTTCTATGAATCTCAGCGTGGCCTCTGCTTTTTCTACTATTGCTTTTATTTGGTTACTCCGCCTAATCTTAGATTACTAAACCCTCGTAAAATTTACAGTGGTTGGTTCAAAGGGCTCTGAGCACTATGGGACTTAACTACTGTGGTCATCAGTCCCCTAGAACTTAGAACTACTTAAACCTAACTAACCTAAGGACATCACACACATCCATCCCCGAGGCAGGATTCGAACCTGCGACCGTAGCGGTCGCGCGGCTTCAGACTGTAGCGCCTAGAACCGATCGGCCACTCTGGTCGGCGCTGGAGAAGAAAAAGGTCGGCATTTACAGTGGCTGTTGGTACGAATTTCGCCGTTTCCGCCAATCTGGTGTTGTCAGTGTAGGGTCTAAAACCGGATATTTTGTGCTTATTTTGCATGTGACATACCACTGGAGACCTTACAATTGTAATTAACTAGTGAATACACTATAAATTATGACTTCCTTTGAATAAATCATGGAATAATAAAATTTTCGATGGTTTAGTAACAATGTGACATTTTACCCCCTTTAGTGTTCTAGGATTAGGCTCGCTCTCTACGGTAGATACCGTTTCCGACAATTTCTCACCAATAGTGTAGTTGTACAGTACTGCATTTTTTTTCCTATTTATGAGCAGTATGTTACATTTATTTATGTTCATGGTCAACTGCCAGAGCCTACACCATTCATCTGTCCTCTGTAGCGCATTCTGCAAATCGATGCTGTCTTCTGGGGTTGTTGTTGCCTGTAAACGCACGTTCCACGTGTGTCGGTGAGCATTAATTACGCAATAATTTGTTTTACTATATTTAATCACTCTTTGGCTGTTTTACGTAAGATGCTGAAGACTAATTTACAGTTCTCGTGATCGAAAAGTTAACTAACAGACTGTCGTGCAAGAAAAATGTTGGCGACAGATTTTCAACTCTGTACGATGGAAAGTGGGAGGACTCTATCAGGAAAGCTTTGCTAAAAACAAGTTTTTATTTGTGAGACCCGAGTTTCTTCCGGCGTATACAATGTTCAGATAAAAATACGGGAGTGCAACCGGATGACGTTACCGGCAACCGCCGATATTTCGACGGGAGTGCAACCTACAGGTTTGAAAGCCGCCGACTCCAAGGCACGTTCCTCGAAATGTTCCATTAACAAATTGGCAGTAATAGGTGTCTACCGGCTTCCTTTCGTAACTCTGTCTGGTCGTAGGACTAGTCATTCAATAAAAAATGAGTGGAAGTCAACACGCGTCGAAATAGGTTCGTTAATTCAGCACCAAACCTAACCTCTGTCAGACGTAACGAATCAGGAGGAGGAACACGAGTAAAGAGAGAGAGCACATCAAAACTTACTAGCATATCGGAGTCATTCAAACGCATTCCCTCTAATGGACGTACGAAAGCCGCCGAGTTCTTAATGTGGTGCTCAAACCGACCTACTGTAGGGCTCAACAGAGTACCGAGGAGTTTTTCTACACGACATGTCGGAGCACCAATGTTAGTCACAATCTGACAAAGAGGAACTCCTGTCTCGTGGACTCTAGGAGGGGAGGGGGGGCATGGTTGCGTATAGCCAAGGCCGAGCAACACAATGAGTATTAATACCCCTGATGGTCTCCTGTGATAAGAAACTTTTCTTCAGGAGACACTCAACATTTTTTGTCGTGTCAGCGCCATTCCTATTATACGCCGAATCAGACAGTAAACACTGCGTCTTTTGAACGTAACCCTGCTCGGCCAAAGCAACGGCAGTATTGCCCTCGCCCGCAGGTAAAATAACAATATCCGGATCAACTCTAACTGAACATAAAGTAGCCCTTCAGCTCTTGTGATATTACTATTGGGTGGACGTGTGCCAGTCAAGACACGACACGCCTGCCTCCTAGCCGCCTCTGCAGCATCAGGAGGTAGGTTAGAAACACCCTGTTCAACAGTACTAATAAAATCAACCACTGGCAAACGCTTGGGATCGGTGCAAAATTAAGCCTTTCCCTTAGCATGGGTAAAGCTGCGTCGTCAAAAGCTCCCTCCGTGAGATTGATCACAGAACGTCGAGATGTAGTATTAGACTCCGAGCCACGGAAACGTTCAATCTTCGCCAAATGTCGGGCAGTTACAGAATAAAATTCACAGTCAGACTGTGACCATGAAGTACCGTTTAACCAATCCTAAAAGAAAGCTTTTGATGTGGTATCTCTTCACTCCTGTCTGACTCAGTACGGTTGATTGAGATTTGGGTTGGCGCTGAATTAACAAACCTATTTCGACATAAGTTGACTTCGATTTATTTTTTATTCAGTGACTTTTTATTCTACGAGCATAAAGATGGAGCAGCGATTGGAAGCCAGTTGTCACCTATTATTGCCAATTTGTTAATGGAAGATTTCGAGGAACATGCCTTGAAATCGGAGGTTTTGAAACCTGCGTGTTTTTTTCCCCAGATACGTAGACGATACTATTACAAAATTTTGAAAAACACAGCCCTCAGTTGCGAACACAATTTGTAACCTATGTTTCGGTGTCACAAGGGACACCTTCTTCGGACAAAATTGAAACTAAATGTTACAGCATAACGTACAAAAAAATACGAAAGCTGCGGTCATACCTGACAGCGTCAGAAAGTCAGAATTAAAATAAAATGCAACAGAGGTGCTAGCCATTAGGGGCTGCCATGTGTCCTCTGCTACAGTCAACACAAAACTGAAACATCGTGTGACTTGTGCGCCACGGAAACTTCAATGCAATACCGCCATCTGGTGGCTAATTGGTAAAACAAGCTATTTTCTAAACATCTCTCGTAACTGCAGAGAGGGAAATAAACAAACACCTGAACGGTGTACATGAAGTAATTACAATAGCGGGATACTGCATGATATAAAATACAACTAATGAATAACTGGCTGTAGTACAAAAATTCCAGAATAAATGCATAAAGAAGACACATACGAAATAATCCATTACATGACATTACTACTTGCTATAATAGATACGTTATAAAAACCAAAAATGTTTTTTTTTAATTTGCGTATATGAGCCGTAAAAAGTAGAAAGAAAATGTATCTCTGAATCTGCAAGAAATATTTGGTACATCAAAGTGATAGATCTCGTCAAGCAGCGGCTTTATACCATTGAAATAACTTCTTCGGCGCAACTGCACCTGCTCGTTGAGAAAAAGTCCGTCATTCGAAAGTAAATGCCCGAAAATTTCCAGCTCCTCCAAAATATCAAGTTTACGCCCATTTTTCAATATGCAAAATTTCCAACTTCTCAACTCCTTTAGGAGAGTGTCCTGTGATTAACAGGTGATCTGAAAAAGAAGAATTAGGGGCACACGAACCGATTTTCCTCAGAACATGTTCTTTACATCGAATTGAAAAGGCACGTCCTGTTTGACCAATATAATAGGCAGCGCAAGTGTCACATGAAATCTTGTAGACACCAGAATTCTGCCGACGGCTAGTAGTTGACTTTAAATTATGGCTGACATTTTTTCTCAAGTTGTTATTTGTAGAAAAGGCAATATTACATTTGTATTTAATCCGAAGCAACCTTTGAATCTGGTATGACACTGGACCTAAAAATGGAATTGAGAAGAATTTTTTCTCCGATTCTTCTGGGACGCTGATGAAAGAACCAAGTGTAGTACCATTCTTGTCAATCTTCTTTCTGAGGATATCATCTACCAACCGAGCTTCGTAACCATTATTACCCGCCACGGTTTTGATAAGATTAATCTCATTATTAAAGTTTTCTTTCGAGAGTGGAATGTAAAGTGCTCTGTGAATAGCCGAGAAAAAGAAAGCATTTTTGTGAGAGACTGGATGCGTAGAAGAAGCTGGAACGATTTGATCAGTTTGAGTCTCTTTACGGAAAACGTTGAAGGAAATTCTGTTTTCAATTAATGACAACGTAAGATCGAGGAAATTTAATTGACGATTTTCATTTTCTAGTTCACAAGTGAACTTCATATTATCATGAAGATCATTAAACAGATTGAAAATGTGGTTGATCCCATCAGGAGGACCTTTGTAGACTACTAATATATCATCAACGTATCTACAGTAGGACAAAATACCCAGATCTGTAGCTGAAAACAACGTAAAGAATTTCACCTCTAACGAATTGATAAAAATATTGGTAAGAATTCCGGCTAGCGGGTTCCCCATGGCTAGGCCGTCATTTTGTTGGAACAGTTGCCCATTAAACTGAAAGTAATTGTACTTAACTACAACGGTGATCAAATTCATAAAATCTGTAATTTCTTCATCACAGATATCTTTCTTAAACCTACGCAGATTTTCCTCCACAATCTTAAGAGTTTCTTGCACGGGAACATTGGTGTAAAGGTTTTTTATGTCTAACGAAACAATGAAGTAGCCTGATCACAGTCTATATCCTCTACTTTGCGAACTACAGCAGCACTATTGAAGACAGAACAGCACTGAGTGAAGACAAAAGACTTTTTCAGCCGATCATGTAAAAATCTAGCAAGTTCATGATAAGCACTGTTCTGACTGTTCGAAATCGGACGAATGGGATGGTCAAGCTTATGTATCTTAAACTGCGCTCATAATTTGGGAGGTTGTGGATTCATATTAATAAGTGACTTTTTGTGAAATGGCTTAAGCAAGAAATTGGCGTTGTTAACAGCTGATCTGATTTCTTTCTGGAGGAAGGGAGTAGGATCGACTTGCAGTTTAGAAATACCATTTTCTTCTAAAAAAGAAATAGTTTTCGAAATATATTCTTCATTACATGCAATTACTAGTGAAGAGCCCTTATCAGCTTTCGTTATAAGAGCGTCATTATCTTTAAGTTTCTTATCAATATTTCTAATCAAGACCTTGTCATTACATGAGGCATTAGGGGAAGCAGCCTGACATTTACTAAAAACATTTGTTACATCATAAGGAATCCTAGTTTGCACAGCACTATCCATTTTTATGCAATCTAAACCAGTTTTCAGGTCTACAAGGACATTCTGCACGACCTACTTGTTAGTCAAATCTGGTTTAACATTATACTTAATGTAGAGTTGCTAGAGGAGGCCGAAATGCACGCGTTTAATTACACGCTGACTGGCGTGAGGTCTGGAACAGGACAATATCTTGAGAATTGCAAATAAAGTACGTAGATGATGTAATACTTAACTTTAATCCACAATTGTCGAACATCTCTCTTGATGATACATGCTTCACATAATAAATATCAATTGAATACGGCGCCTTGCTAGGTCGTAGCAAATGACGTAGCTGAAGGCTATGCTAACTATCGTCTCGGCAAATGAGAGCGTATTGGTCAGTGTAGCGTCGCTAGCAAAGTCGGCTGTACAACTGGGGCGAGTGCCAGGACGTCTCTCTAGACCTGCCGTGTGGTGGTGCTCGGTCTGCTATCACTGACAGTGGCGACACGCGGGTCCGCCGTATACTAACGGACCGCGGCCGATTTAAAGGCTACCACCTAGCAAGTGTGGTGTCTGGCGGTGGCACCACACTTAAGCCCTTTTTCTAACAGACTAGTTTCTGCTTCTGTAAAATTAATATAAGTCTTATTTAAAACTCTGTGATAAAATACATGGTCACTTTTTTTTTAATTTTTCGGAATATCTCGCAGGTGGAAAAAGGCAGAAAAGCTTGCTGATTTTCTTTTCATGCCTGTACATAACACCTTGTTTATAATTCTCTAAATAGTCATTAATTTGTGACCATACAACATCGATATTGACGTTAAACAAATCATGGCACAATTTTGTAATTTCAAGATACAGATCGTAAGCCTCTGCATTAAGAGCGTCTTTTGTTATTTGGGCTCAGGGCCGGCCGGAGTGGCCGAGCGGTTCTAGGCGCTACAGTCTGGAACCGCGGGCATGGATGTTTGTGATATCCTTAGTTTAGTTAGGTTTAAGTAGTTGTAAGTTCTAGGGGGTCGATGACCTCAGATGTTAAGTCCCATAGTGCTCAGAGCCATTTGAGCCATTTGGCCTCATGGCAGTGACAATTTGAACGACTTTTTAGAACACCTGAATTCAGTTCACCCGAATAGTGGTTTCACGATGAAGATGGAAAAGAATGGCTGTCTTCCCTTTCTTCATGTGTTGGTTAGGAGGAAGGTGGATGGCAAGTTTGGACATGCCATTTACAGGAAGCCTACTCACACTGACTTGTATCTGCTGGCTGGTAGTTGTCAATATCCGGCTCAACGTGAAGGGGTAGTTCGTACCTTGGTTCACAGGGCCCATGTCATCTCGGACCTGAGAGTTTGTCAGCTGAGTTAATCCATCTCGAAGTCATCCTTCTTCAAAATGTTTATAGCGAAAGACATATTAGACGTGCGTTGCGCTATCGACTAACTGTGCACTGAATGAGTAATGAAGTGATGATAATTACGAGATGGCACCATCGTCTACGGCCTTTTTGCGTTACGCAGCGAGCATTTCGAACAGGCATGGTCGTATTTTGCGGAAATATGATATGAAGTGTGTTTCCCGACCAACAACTAGGATCAGGTTCCGTAAATGGTGAGCTTGGTTTGATAAGACGGATGTCTACCGTATTCCTTGCAGTTGTGGCATGTCGCATATTGGCCGGACTATGAGGACTGCTGTGGAACACCATTGTACTGAGCATAAGCGTCACACACGCTTACAACAGCCGAGCAAATTCGCCACTGCAGAACGTTGTCTTGGCGCCGGTCATCCTATGGAATATAACAACACGGAGATTCTGGCACGCACTTCCAGATGATGATGATGATGATGTTTGGTTCGTGGGGCGCTCAACTGCGCGGTTATCAACGCCCGTACAAATTCCCAACCTTTTCTCAGTCCAATCTCGCCACTATCATTAACGGTGATGAAATGATGAGGACAACACAAACACCCAGTCATCTCGAGGCAGGTGAAAATCCCTGATCCCGCCGGGAATGGTTCAAATGGCTCTGAGCACTATGGGACTTAACATCTATGGTCATCAGTCCCCTAGAACTTAGAACTACTTAAACTTAACTAACCTAAGGACAGCACACAACACCCAGCCATCACGAGGCAGAGAAAATCTCTGACCCCGCCGGGAATCGAACCCGGGAACCCGAGCGTGGGAAGTGAGAACGCTACCGCACGACCACGAGATGCGGGCCGCCGGGAATGCACTTCCAGCTATTGGGATAGTGTTATTAAGTAAGTTGTGGAAATTAAATAAGCAAGTAACCTTATAAATAGAGATAGAGGCTTTTGTTTAAATTCTGCGTCGAATCCTGCTTTCTCAACTGGGAAAAAAAAACCATAGGGACAGAATTTATGCTGAATAACCGGTTGTTTATTAATTTTTAACTTTTATCATCGTTTTTGGGCTGTGATAGCACCAGTGTTTATAGTGTATGTCTGTGAGTGTTATTTTTGCGAAGTTTGTCCGAAAACCAATATTTCAAATCCAATTGCACAGCGCTTACACGCTGCAGTTTTGCCTTGAAAATGGCAGCTTGTGCTCCTGTCGAAATATCGACGGTTGTCCCTTAAGTTATCTGCCCAAGTTTTTTGTTGTTACCGCATCCATTCGTTAGGCGCATTGAACAAAATTCTGAAACTGAAAAACCGTTTTGTTACTCTGCGTCACTGGAGCTCCGGCTGTTACTTTTACCATAGTTTTCTGTCACTCTGCGGACGACATTGTAATCTTCTTGCTGTGACTGTGAATAGTTTCTGGCACCTAGCAGCTTTGTTGTCATTATTTCATCTTCCGTTTTGTTTTTAATATTGTACAATGTAATTTTTAGTGTATCTTTTTAAATAATAATATTGTGAAAAGGAAAGTTGCTATTCACCATAGAGCGGAGATGCTAAGTCGCAGATAGGCACAACAAAAAGGTTGTCACAAATATAGCTTTCGGCCAGTAACGCCTTCGTCAGGATTAGATGGCAAACACACACATACACACTCACGCAAACGCAACTCACACACCCATGACTGCAACTGAGGCCTCAGTTGCCTGAGACAGCAATCATGCGTGTGTGAGTTCAAATGTTCAAATGTGTGTGAAATCTTATGGGACTTAACTGCTAAGGTCATCAGTCCCTAAGCTTACACACTACTTAACCTAAATTATCCTAAGGACAAACATACACACCCATGCCCGAGGGAAGACTCGAATCTCCGCCGGGACCAGCCGCACAGTCTGCGACTGCAGCGCCTTAGACCGCTCGGCTAATCCCGCGCGGCATGCGTGTGTGAGTTGCGTTTGCGTGAGTGTGTATGTTGTGATGTAACAAAATAAAAGTGATGTTGTTATTCAATGGAAAAGTTGGATTTTGAGATTTCTTACTGTTTTATCAATCACAATTGGCGTAAGAATCATGGATTGACCATTGTCATAAAATATTGCATTATGAAATGTGAATAGCCCTTACTTGCAGTTTCGCGTGGCTTGAAGTAGTCACAGCTAGCATGCTATTGATTAAGAAATTGCATTATCGTCTAATTACTTCATGATCGTAGATACGATCATACCCGGTCGTGAAGTTATTGTTATGACAAACAGTTTCCTAAGGGACCAGGAAGTTCTTAAGGGCGCAAGAACGACTGTAACTTCACACAAAAGGGAAATTCTCTGTAATCTTAGTAAGATGCATAATTAAAACGAAAATAATACTGAGGAGATGATAGGAATGTGCGCTGCTAAATGATTCAATATTTCCAGAACAAATATTTATTATAACTAAAACATATATCGTACCTTATGCTTAGTACTACAATGACGGTAGATTTTTATGTCCGTTTCATGTCCATTTAGCGCTCTTTTATATAGTCATTGTCCTCTTGAGTCGCCCGTGCGTCGTCACGATAAGTTATAACAGTTCTTCTTTTTACACGCCTCTCAAACTTAGACGGAGCACGTTTTTATACATGTAGTAAAAATTAGATCAGATCACCACATCTGCGTCTGTCTTCCTTGAGAAAAACAGTACAAGTGTTTAGCGCTCAGGGCTTCATTTGTTCTCCAGCTAACAAAATAGTGAAGGATCGCATATGGATCCGTATTCTTCTGTTTATATTGCCGCCCAAAGACGATGAATTACATTATTTAGGAAATTCCACCGTCGCCATGCGACGCCTTATTATACAATAATCATTCTTTATGAACAAGTATTTGCCTTCTGGCTGAAAGTGTTAACTACTTGCTGTTTTAATGAAGCCAAAAATAGCGAATACCACAATGTGTGTGTTTGTCATCTAATTCTGACGAAGGCGTTACTAGCCGAAAGCTATATTAGTGACAACCTTTTTGTTGTGCCTATCTGCGACGCAGCATCTGCGCTCTATGGTGAGTAGCAACGTTCCTTTTCACAATATTTTTACGTTCCATCCTGGATTTTCAAATGGTTCAAATGGCTCTGTGCACTATGGGACTTAATATCTGAGGTCACCAGTCCCCTAGAACTTAGAACTACGTAAACCTAACCTAAGGACATCACACACATCCATGCCCGAGGCAGGGTTCGAACATGCGACCGTAGAGGTCGCGCGGTTCCAGACTGAAGTGCCTAGAACCGCTCGGCCACACCGGCCGGCCCTGAACTTCCCATTGTTTTCTTTTTAAACAATGAAATACCAAAATGTCACGAATTTATTGATACCTTTATTTGTTTTGATGCATGTGTGAACCATTAATGCGTTTTTGTTTAAGTTAGCATGGAGACAAAGGCATACCATAAAATACATAACGTATTTTTTTTTTTCGGACATGCAAAGCCTTGCAGTGATGCATTATCACTCCAACAGGAAAGATTATGACTTCGTTTGCAGGTAGAAATGTAATAGGTGCCGTATTTGTACGGTGACGGTGAGAAAAAGAATGGAATTCGCAGGCATACATCACTTCTAAGCAGCTCCGCCTGCGACGTTGTAATTCCCAGGAAAGGAGTGCGCGCACCGTTTGTTGTTTTTGGCGTCAAAATACGGCCCGGGTTTTGTTTGCCTCTAGGGGGAAGGCCACGCGCATCGCAGAAGCGTTGCTCCGGTCCGCTCTACGCATGCGCCGATGAGCTTTCGGCTTCCCTCGTCAATGCTCGGCAGGATTCGGCAGCAGCTCCGCAGTCGAGCAGCTCAACAGTTGCGGAGTGGACGCCTCCGGGTGAGGTCGTGTGTACCGTGAAAGTGTGTCGCGTAGTTGCGTTCCGCGCGTGTTCGCGTTCTTGTTTTCAGCGTGTGTGTTTATTGTTTACTGTAGACGTGCGCAATCCGACTGTTTTGTGTCTGCCGCCTTGTAGCAGTACCCTACTCATTTTTTATTCTGTGTCTCTTCGGTCAATTTAGAAAGAGCAGCCTTACAGCGATAGAAGTGAGCAGCTCGTCGCGTACGTGCTGCCAACTGCATTCAAGTATTGTTATGTCTGGTTTGCTGAGGATATGAGGCATCTTACGATGCTGTGGCCGTCCGTCCTAGTGATACTGGTGGCGACAGCATGTGCGAGTGCGGACAATTGTATGCAGCTGCAAGACAAGCCAGGGTATACCGTGCCACCAGGAGACATCTCAGTGGAGTACGGCAAGCCCCTGGAGATACTGTGTGTGTTGGACGCCGAACACAAGGCCACCGCAGGAAGCAACGCCAGCGACATCGCGTTCGAGCGGAACGGGTCCCCCGTCCCCTCGAAAAATGTGCAGGTGGTGAATTCAACCACGGCACGCCTTTACATGGAACATGCTGAACCCGCAGGCAACGCCTACTATTACTGTTTGCTCAAACCCAGCGGCCGAGAGCCAACCACCGTCTGCATGAACCGCGTCGATGTTGGGTACCCACCGGGGGATCTGAAGATTGAGAATTTCACGTGTGTTTCTAGACACTTGAAAAATCTCAACTGCACTTGGCAGGTTCCCGAGAACCCGATAAAAACCACCTACAGCATCAGCTACACGTACGGTTTGCCAGAGACGAGATACCTCAACGGCGTCAAGTGCCCAGATAAGAACAGTCCAAATTTTGGGTACTGCTACTGGGACGGTAAAACAGATCCGTTGTACCGCGAGAAGGATGAGACCTACTATTTCAAAATATCTGCAGAAAACGTTCTCGGCAATCACACATTCGAGGAAATCGAATTTAACCAGTGGGCACACGCACTGTTGGACAAGCCGGAGTTTCTGAATGGTTCATCGAAAACGACCAGTAGCGTGTACCTGCATTGGCAGATAGATCCGAACCTGAAGCCGCTGCCGCTGAAGTACAAACTCCTGTACAAGTCGGAGACGTCAGAGTGCGACACGACAGACGAGTGGAAGCAAGTGGACACCTCCGATTTCAACTGGAAGAGGTCGTCTTTCAATCTCACCGACCTGCCGTACGCGAATTTTCTGTACGACGTGCGGCTGTATATAGCTCCGGCCAAGGCGAAGGGGGACGACGTGTGGTCCGAACCGGCGACGTTTACTTTCAGAACGGAACCGATGCCTCCCACATCTCCACCAGATCTCGCCCCGGGCAGCTTCCAGGTCATCGGGAAGGAGTCTACGCGCGACGTTCTCATCTTCTGGAAGAGGCTGCCTCGCTGCCGGGAGAATGGAGACGATTTCCGATACAAGGTTGTGGCTAAAGAGGTCGGCACAGCGAAGCCAGAACTCGAGGATCCCCAACCCAAGTCATCGTACGCCAGGTTCAGTAACCTCTCGCTGAACGCGTATGAAGTTTCCGTGTATGCGGTGAACAAAGAGGGCAGCTCAAAACCGGCCGTTATACTGATACCCGAGAAGGTGCGGACACCGCCTCAGGCTTCGAGAATCGTCACGGTCGTCAAAGAGAACGGTGTTGTACAACTGAATTGGGACAGGGCTTTTCCGGAAGTGGGGACGAAGAAGGCAGAGACGTTCACAGTGTTTTGGTGCCAGAATGAGCAGCTCACCAGTGTGCACTGCTCGGGATTGCTCAACTCGGCGGTGGTGAGCAGCGAGAAGGCCGAAGCGACCATCCAGACGAGGCCCGGGAAGGTGTACGAATTCGGCGTGGCTGTGAACTCGGGCGACGCCAGCAGCGGCATTACGTGGGTCACCTGCACCTTGAGGCCGGACAGCGTGTACGGTCGAGTTTCCATGCCGATCGTGCTCAAGACGGCGGCCACCTTTCTGGAGATCAGCTTCAAGGTGGACTGCCTCAATGGACTGAAGAGCGCCCACTATCAAGTTCAGTACTGCGCCATAGACGGGCCCACGAAACCAGAATGCAGGTGAGGAGCTGTCATTCATCTTTATCGACACGTATGCATAATGAATCACAGCTGAACGCGTGACATAGCTTATTTTGTATTGTATTTTTTGTATCCATTCCGAATCTTGTTGAACTCCGTAGCTGTTAACCAATTAGAGATTAACCATATTACGTCACTGCTGGTCTGTTATTTCGAAACCGCTACTGTTTACGTCGTACTTCTAATTTGTTCCACAATGCGTGTTAGGGAAGTTGCCTGTCTATATTCAGGTGGATTAGTGATACACGCGAGTGTTTCTTTTCTTTGCTGTAGCTGAGTGCCTTATCTATTTCGAAGATATTCGAGCATAAAGCACACCGCGTGTTGCATGTACACCTTTGTGTCATTGAATATCACAGAAAAAAACAAAAAAATTGTGTTTGTGTATGCTAAACGTGTTTTTACAATGACCTATAGTGTGCTTTTTACTGGAACGACATGTAAATAGCCATGTTGTCATTTATGACGTATGCGTTCAGTGTCTTGTTACGCTAGTGCCAGTAGCGAACTGAAGCATAAAGCAGGCAGCTGGCTACATCCGGTAAACGAAATACTCATGTAGACCACTGATCTATTTGGGGTCTAGTGTAGCAGGGGATACAACCCGTCGGCTTTGGACAATGACGTCACAAGTCGCCAGAGAGCAGTTTATCATTTTCGCTTTTGCTGTTATGTTTCAGTTTCGTTTTTTAACTGATTGCTTAATAAAGTGGATCTGTTTATTCTATCTCGTGAGATTTTTTTAAAAAAAAGCCAAAAAACACTTATCAGCTACTGAAGGGAGCTACAACACTAAGAAGAATCGCTTCTCGTTTGGCGACTTGTGACGTCATTGTCCAAAGCCGACGGGTTGTATCCCCTGCTACACTAGTCCCTCTATTTGAAGCCATTGAATCGTGTCATGAAGAAAAAAAATGACTTACAATTATCTTTGTTTCGCCTTCGTTGTCAATTTAAGGTAATTGACCGCAACCAAATTTGATTGCTTTGATCACCTTCGGGTTCTTATGGCCAACTTCAGACGGCTACACTTATTTCAGTGCCTGGTCAGTATTGATGGCAGTATGGCATCTGTAGTGCGTAACGATATTTATGTAATTTGCACCACTTTTGGTGATGTATGCTGTGTGAATCTCTCCTTGGGTAAATACTGCAAATGTAATGTCGTACGTTACGTAGATTGCGTTTGCTGTATGATCATTTGTAGGTGTACGTGCGTTTTGCTTACAATAAATCTTTCATTTCTTAAGGGTATTGGCCTAGATTGTATTCCACGTAGGAAAAGGTACAGTCAGTCGCAAATAATGTATATTGCATATCCAGATTTCGGTCACTGTCTGGCCATCTCCAGTGCAATACATGTTAATTAAAACATTAAGCCTTTGACGTCAGTAGCCCGGTTAGGACTCTGTGCAATATAAGTGGTTTTAATGTCATAACTTATATTTACTGCAATTTACATTACAGATGACCACAGACTGAGCGACTGATGTCTGTACCATTTACCACTCTAAATAAATACAGTCGCTAGGCACACTTGCTTTTCATGGAATGAAGCCAGAGCGAGTAGCGAAGGGATGCCATTGAGGGGGGGATACTGGCTTAGATATTAGTTATTAAAATGGCGACACTGCTGTTCCGCTATGGCCACTAAAGGCACCGTCGGCACTTTTTTTTATGGAGGTTGGAGTGACAGACTGAACAGTAGCTATTTCGAGAACTATTTTAAGTAGGAAGGTAACTATTTGATAATGTGTTTACGAAGCCAACGAATATGTCAAGACATTCGCATATACTGTAGGTTACTTATATCGCATTCTATACTTATGATTAATGGCACCTATTCCCGAAAAGGTGCCGATGATTTGTCGGTTTTTGTTTGGCTTAAATTTTCGTCCTTGGTTCTCGGGGCACCGTATTTGTTAGTATTCCTCCATGTTAATGACGTTATCGGTGTATCGGCGCGGCATCCAATTGTTTTCTACAAATATGCTAATGGTATATACGACTGAAATCACCTAATGTGTATTAGTTTTGTACACTTCCATTTGTGTCACGTGCCTTGTTTAAGTGACACACACGTTAGCATACAGGGTCAGTCAGGAGGAAAGTTATATGCATATGAGTGTTTCTGAACAAAAAGATTTCATTTGGACGTAAGCCTTATTCCGAATGGGTTTCCGAGGTAAAAACATTTAGTATACGTTAATATTTATTTTTTTGTTGTATTCAAACATTGCCATTGTTTACAAAAACCACAGTAGTGTACAGGAAGTTGAGACAATTTGATACAGGACATCTGTGTTTTATCAGGTTGGGAAACTACCTCAAATTAGCCTACAGAAACTACCTAAGCCATAGCCCATGCGTTCTCTCTTCGTGCAAATTATTGTCCCTAGAGAGAAAATGAATAGGCCCCGTTTTGTAGGAAATTTAATGTAGTTTTATTTTGTACTGCGACAGGTTTTCACTGGAAGGAGCGGTTTTCCAGTTACCCAAGAAAAGCGTACAAAAGTGATATTCAATGTGTTCTATCTCGCGGAAACCATTCGGAATAGATCATGCATCTGTATGAAGTGTATTTTTTTTTTCACAATCACTAATACTTTCACATCTCGAAGCATGTACCTTTTCTCCTGACTCACCCAGTATGAAAGCCGTCCGTAACGCACAGTAAGTGGCGCTAACCACAAAAATATTTTCATGTGCTACAGAAGCAGAAGTCATGCTGCTGACGATACTTGCAGATGTGTTGAAAAAAACGTAGCCACCTGAAGATGAACATGACGGCCAAAAACCGGTCATGGGAGTAATTTAAATCTTTTTTACAGGTATTATTTATGATTGGTTACGCCCATTTTGTATTGTTTCATACATGTAGGTTTCTTCCAGTTCCGTTTCCTGGTGCTATGTGGAAGAATGCTAATATGCCTCCGCAAGAGCTGTTATTAGTATAATTTTAACCTAGCGGATTCACAGAAGCCATGTGTAGGACATTTTGGAATATTGTAGTTTCCATAGTAAAACTAGAGTTTGTATACTTAGTTTTTTGAGAGGGTGTCTTTGAACATGATCCTTATCTTGTTCTGGCAACCCCCTAGATCCAGGTGTTGCTAGATCTCACACACTGAACAGTATTTAGACATCTCCGGTATTTTTGTGCAATCTGTTTTATGCAAAAACTTCCTAGTTTCCTAACAGTGAATTAAATCTGCGTGGATAGGCCGTAGGTGTGCACTGGACCTACCGATATACACTGTCAGCTTTGATACATGACGACATCAAAACGGCAAATATAAACTGTTCATCAAAATCTAATATGCGTAAAATGCGATCCTTTACGAGAACTACAACTATTCTCATTACATCACGTTTGTTGGCTTCGCCAACTCACAGGCGGGCTGTCATCTTCCAGCGTAACTTACACCTCAGCCTACGCTTAAGATTCGTCTTTCAACGAAACCTACGTGTCACAATCAGAAACAGAATAAACACTGTTAATTTTCTGTTCTTTCTGCACACTGTGTAATGGCACATCATCTCTACGTCGCAAGTGAAAGATAGCATTTGATGTAGGCGGGTTCGATACACATTCATGTCAGCATTTTTTTCTTTCACGTCATACACAAAATTAAGTTTCCATTATTTAAAAGTAGAGCTATGTCTTCACATCGGACTGTAGTTTATTTCCGATCGTTATGCTCCGCTATTAAAGGCGACAGTGTAGGATATCAAATAATCGCATACTAATGCGTTACCTGCGAAAATGCTGAGATTGCAACTAACGGAATCCATTAAGTTATTAACATAGAGCACGAATTAATATTAACCTAACATACTTGCGTATAAAAACTCAGAATTCTTTTCTGTCCTGATAAAGCAAGGCTTTATGCCTGTAAATGAGTTCGCGATCTGTTTGCAAATTTCTACAGATCGCGTTCGAACTTATTTTCTCATGTGTTCGTTGTTGGGGCATTCAGTTAAAACTTTTCGAAAGTCTATAATTACCAATTCCAATTGCTTTCTTTCGTTTGTGCCTCTTGATCTACGTGTGTTGAAAAGCGCAGATGTTTAGGAAAACAGTGCTGGTTGCTGTGGAGGCTTTCCTCCTTAAGGTATTTTTTGTTATACAAATGTATTGTCTCGAGCCTAAGAAATTTAACTTACGAACTTCTTGCGCTAGCAGTGGTTGCGACACTGGTGCACATCAGTTGACGTACACAGTTATCTGAGACCGATCATTGTTATTTTACAATCACGCGGTACGTTTCGCAGTGTTCCACTAACAGTGTCAGGTGAACCATATAATTTTAATACATTATGTGTGCTGCTTTTGTGTACGATTTTATAAATAATCTGTGGTGCAGTCTTTCAGTAGCCAAATAGTGCTTTTCAAAATCATGTATACATTACAAGCTTAATGTGTTATACGCTGCTTCAGTCCGGAACCGCGAGACTGCTACGGTGACTTACCTGTCCGCTTTCTAGTTTAAATTCTTAAATTTTGTGTGTGTTTGTGTCGTTATCAGGCACAGTTCCACGTGTTAATAACTGTCTAGTGTGTAGCTCCGCAGAGTTTAGTGAGGACTGTGATTGCTATGTTCAGATGCGGGTTGAGTTGGTAGCCCTTCATTCACAGCTCCAGGCGGCGCTGACTTCAATCACGCTACTTGAGGCTGTTGTCAATAGGCATCACTGGAAGTTGGGAAAGGAGGCTCCAGAAGTAGGGGTCCAAGGCACGTCCAGCACGTTCCACGTGTTCCCAGACCGATTCCACTACAGCTACTGCCCACACTGACGTTGACCCCTCGGTATGTTGGCGAAAATACGTGTTTAAAGTCGGTGGTAGGCTCAGAAGGTCGTCCGAAGTCGTACTGAATGCTTTTTCAGCAAATTATTCTGGACAATTAGTTCAAAATGGTTCAAATGCCTCTGAGCACTATGGGACTTAACATCTGTGGTCATCAGTCCCCTAGAACTTAGAACTACTTAAACCTAACTAACCTAAGGACATCACACACATCCATGCCCGAGGCAGGATTCGAACCTGCGACCGTAGCGGTCACGCGGCTCCAGACAAGTGCCTAGAACCGCACGGCCACACCGGCCGGCAACAATTAGTTCAGGAGCCTACTCGAAATGTAAATGGTTGCGAAAACATGATTTATGTATTAACAACAAATATGAGTAATCCGCAGCAAATAGGAACATAATGATGGCCACAGGAATTAATGACCATGGATCGTAGTAGCAACCGTAACATCCAGATCCACCAAAATAAATGCGCAATATATCTATTAAAGAAACAGAAACAGATAAAAATTCTCTTGAAGCCTGATTACGTCATTTATAAATTTGTAGATATCGGAGTGCTACCAAACCCGGTGAGAGACTATACATCTTAAGGACTTAAGGGCGAAAGTAACTTCCACATGATGTGTCGCCAGTCTTTGCACGCGTACTTCGCTACAGGCCTCTGCTGATTAACACCCGTGCGCCGTGTTTCTCCTGAACTGATAGACACCCGTGGTGATCACACACCCTATTAAGAACCACGCCGCTCTCTTTGTAATATTAAGGGGTACATCATTAACCGCGTCGACTTCAGTTATAATTTTTGTTTCCACATTTTGTTTATTCGGGACCAGTAACTATCTTTTAAATATTTCATGAAGCGTTTATTAACAAACCTGTGCAGTGCACATGTTTGGCGCCTAATTTCGAACCAACTGGTTCATTCTCAAGCCTGACCTACAGAGTCTGCATTGAAAGGGTACGATCTTTGTAACTAACATCACAGTGACAATACATGCTTCAAAAAGTAATCGTAGATGACTCTCAGAGTCAACATATGCCTAGTCAGCAAGTCAGAATCAAACTGACTTGCTAAGTAGGCACATGTTGACTGTGACTGTCATCTACGATTACTTTGTAAAGCATGTACTGCCATTGTGATGTTCGTTATTAAGATCAGGCACTTTCAGTGCAGCCCCTGTAGGTCAGACTTCAGAATGAACCAGTTGGTTCGAAATTAGTCGCCAAGCGTATGTACTGCACCTGTGACAGAATTTTTAACAACGCTTCATGATATATTCATAGTAATTGTTGTCTTTAAATAAAAGTGTCACTTCTGTTGGCCTCATTGCGTATTTTTTTCAGTTACCTTCTTTCACGTGCTGTAGCAGTTCTTTCTATGTATGGTCCAAGTTTCATCTAGGTGTGTTAATTGGCAGTGACACCTTTCTTTTTCATTTTTTAAAATTCGTAAAAATGTTATCTTTCTCATAGCTTTGACGCACTCTTCTCATAAATATACAAGTTCTGTTTACAATTTTCAGTAGATAATAGTGTTAATTAATTGCACTTGTAGAACAATATTCTAGCTGTTAGGTCAGAGATGTTATCATTCCGTGATGATATGCACTAAATTCGGTGATATGTGAGATTATTATTTTCAGTAACACCTTTATGTTTATTTAGGATGTAGCTCTATTAATGTCGG
Source organism: Schistocerca americana (assembly GCF_021461395.2). Classification (NCBI taxonomy): domain Eukaryota; kingdom Metazoa; phylum Arthropoda; class Insecta; order Orthoptera; family Acrididae; genus Schistocerca; species Schistocerca americana. The sequence goes on along the minus strand of NC_060122.1, from coordinate 741,857,022 downwards.
ATACAGGGATGTGAAATATTTAACATTCTCGAAAAAAAAGAAGCATAACTCTCATTTATTTTTCATTATAAGTCTTCTCAGATCAAAGTTTATTGTCTGTAAAATAGATGGTTAAATTACTCTCTGGCTGAATGCAACACAAGTATCCGTGTAATACGGACCATGTACGCCGCCAACCTCCCCGTAAAGCATACGATAAATTTTCGTTGCATCAATTACATGCTCAGTAACAAAGCTTTGATTTCAGTTTTGTTGTTGTTATCGTAACAAAGCACAACCAGGTTCTCGACAATGGGGATCCCTATCTTCTCCCCTTAGCTGAATGCTGGTCTGAAACATCGCGGAGACCAGCAATTCGAAGTCCCGCGTCCAAACAGGAGAGACACATTACATCAGAATTTTATAAATAGTTATCAGGCCGAGAAGACGTCAGTTAACTGTCAATACTTGTGACACTGTGTTGCCTCAGAACTACCATAGAGAACTACGAACGCTGACTGATTAATCTTGTTTGCGTATAGCGTGAACCGTAACACGCCATCCTTCCTCGAGGTATAGCGGACCTAACTTTCTTTTTTGACGGTGGCTCCGACATTTAGAACGTGAATAACTTTATCATCTGGTTATAGGTCTGATTATCTAACACACCGTTTCTTAACTCTTATGTTAAATATGAGACGTTTGTCGGCGGGAATTGCAAGAAATAATGGCTCGAGACTAGGTGAAAACGTAGATTTTAGTGTAGCTCGTCGTTCCCCAAGTTAGAATTACTGATTACCATTGTTCACGTTAAGTTAGACGTGCAATTGAACTCTCGCAGATCTCTTGCAAAAGACAAAAACAAGAAACTTGTTCCATGAAAGGCAAGCCTTTGCACTCTACCTACCTTCTTCGCACCTAAATCTGTGTTTATAGTATAATATCAGGAGTTACTACTTATCATTGCGCTGTTTACGTGAAGTACTTTACACATAGTCAAGGGCATCGTATTGAAGTAGATACTCATATATCTCTTCACGTGCTTGATCTACGTATTCTTGGGCTTATAATCTACATTTATTGTGTGTTTAGTTTTCTTTAGAAAACTCATGCGTAAAACATTGTGATCAACTTGTCACGAAGAAGTTGCTTGGGACGTTTCCCTTCCAGTAGTCCGACGTGCACCGTTTTGCTTTTGAACACCCGTGCGCCGAACAAACCAGGCACCATTTTACGCCAGTTGTTTACAAACGCCGTTATTAGCTTCAAGTTGCAGTCGAAATCTTAGTCGCGTAACACACGGTCGGAATTGCAGGCACCGTTGCCGGCCGTGGTGGCCGTGCGGTTCTAGGCGCTGCAGTCCGGAACCGCGGGACTGCTACGGTCGCAGGTTCGAATCCTGCCTCGGACACGGATGTGTGTGATGTCCTTAGGTTAGTTAGGTTTAAATAGTTCTAAGTTCTAGGAGACTGATGACCTAAGATGTTAAGTCCCATAGTGCTCAGACCATTTGAACCATTTGAACAGGCACCGTGCAGTTTGCTGATGAAATTTGTCGGTCGATTACATTTCGTTCTCGATAGCCAGGTATTTTGCGAATAGCATCTTTGATAATTCTGATACAGTACATCATTAGTATGTGTGTTGAATTTGGACTGCTCTGTAGCACAAGCGGCATCTTTCAATTTCATTTGTTATTTTGCATCTGCCTCTGCAGCAACATACGTCTTTTAATTTGACAATAGCAGTCTACGAACGTAAATACTCTGTTAGTACGTAGGTTCCGCGAGCGTTTCTGAAAAATACGTATTTGTTAACGTGTAATATACATGTACGCTAACTGATAAGAAGTATCTTTTAGTGGCCATTAACAGGGGATGTGTCCACCCTTCGTCTTTATGACGGCTTGAACTCTACTGCTAATACTTTCAGTGAAGCGTCTGAATGCTGTGGAGGAATGACTTGCCATTCTTCCTCAAGAGCCGAAACTAGAGAAGGTTGTGATGTTGTACGCTGGTGTCTGAGAGAATCGACATCCTAATTCATCCCCAAGGTGTTCCATAGGATTCAGATCGGGAGTCCGGACAGGGTAATTCATTTCAGCAATGTTATTCTTCACAAACCATTGATTTATGACAGGGTGCACTGTTATGCTGACAGAAGCATCGTCTCCGAACTATTTCTCTCCTATACACAGTAGACATATCTGGAAAATGTGTTCTATCCTTCCATAATCAGCGTTTTATTAAGCGCAATAAGGGGGCGACACCCCACTCACGAAAAACAACCCCAAACCGTCAAACTACCTCCCCTGTACTTCATTGTTGGTGCAACATATGATGGCAGGTAATGTTCTGCAGGTATTCACAAACCAAAACCCTTCCATCGGATTGCTCCCTCCTATGTATATCTCGCGAAGAGACCACGAGGATAAAATCAGGGAGATTAGAGCCCACACAGAGGCATACCTACAATCTTTCGTTCCACGAACAATACGAGACTGGAATAGTAAGGAGAACCGATAGAGGTACTCAAAGCACCCTCCGCCACACACTGTCAGGTGGCTTGCGGAGTATGGATGTAGATGTAGGTGTGCCACAGACCGCTTACACCACGGTTGTCCGCCATATTCTGGAGTATTGCTGTGCGGTGTGTGTTCCGCATCAGATGGGATTGACGAATGACATACGAAAAAGTACAAAGAAGGGCAGCTAGTTTTGTATTATCGCGAAGTAGAGGAGATAGTGCCACACATGATACGTGAATTGGACTGGCAATCATTAAAATACAGGCGTTTTTCGTTGCGACGGGATCTTTTCATGAAATTTCAATCACCAGTTTTCTCCTCCGATTGCGAAAACATTCTGATGGCACCCACCTACATAGGGAGAAATGATCATCACGATAAAATAAGAGAAATCAGAGCTCGCACAGAAAAATTTAAGGAGAGGTTTACTATCTTTGGTCCGAAAAAAGCATGTTCTTTGAGAATTTTTTTCTCGGAATGTGTTATAGATTGTGTTGTTGTTGTTGTGGTCTTCAGTCCTGAGACTGGTTTGATGCAGCTCTCCATGCTAGTCTATCCTGTGCAAGCTTCTTCATCTCCCAGTACCTACTGCAACCTACATCCTTCTGAATCTGCTTAGTGTATTCATCTCTTGATCTCCCTCTACGATTTTTACCCTCCACGCTGCCCTCCAATACTAAATTGGTGATCCCTTGATGCCTCAGAACATGTCCTACCAACCGATCCCTTCTTCTGGTCAAGTTGTGCCACAAACTTCTCTTCTCCCCAATCCTATTCAATACTTCATCATTAGTTATGTGATCTACCCATCTAATCTTCAACATTCTTCTGTAGCACCACATTTCAAAAGCTTCTATTCTCTTCTTGTCCAAACTATTTACCGTCCATGTTTCACTTCCATACATGGCTACACTCCATACAAATACTTTCAGAAATAACTTCCTGACACTTAAATCTATACTCGATGTTAACAAATTTCTCTTCTTCAGAAACGCTTTCCTTGCCATTGCCAGTCTACATTTTATATCCTCTCTACTTCGTCCATCATCAGTTATTTTGCTCCCCAAATAGCAAAACTCCTTTACTACTTTAAGTGTCTCATTTCCTAATCTAATACCCTCTGCATCACCCGACTTAACTCGACTACATTCCATTATCCTCGTTTTGCTTTTGTTGATGTTCATCTTATATCCTCCCTTCAAGACACCATCCATTCCGTTCAACTGCTCTTCCAAGTCCTTTGCTGTCTCTGCCAGAATTACAATGTCATCGGCGAACCTCAAAGTTGTTATAGATATGAATGTCAAATTTGGTCAAATGTTTACTGATATTTCCTCTACAAACTGGAATTTTTTCGACCGGAAATGTCGAAGAGCAAAGGCGGAAGTGCCGTCGGAACGAAACAAAATTTCGATGTAGGCCTCCACACGCGGTATATCGCAGATCAGCCGGCTCGTCTGGAATCAAAGTTGAGTTGATGTTAGCAAAGTACGTAAGATTCTTTAGAAGTTGTACCTCGCGTAAGTTATTTGGACCATAGGAAACAAAATGGCGGCCATTTGAAAAAGGTAGGGTTTTTTCATCGATTTTTGACTTCGTAGGCCAAGTAAAAATATTTATAGTTTTATCGGAATAAAAGTAGTACAAATCCTAGACAATTTAGCTAGCTTCGTCGGAAACAAAGAATCATGCCAATCGGTTCAGTAGATTTGAAGTTACAATGCCGCGCCATAAAAAAAGTCATTTCGAGAGAAACGCGTTTGAAGTTTTGACTACATATAAGTGCAATATTACGCAACTTACGTTCAGTCTGCCATTACGGGTCCATAAACTAGTCCTTCCTCTTCCTCATAGAGGGCGTTCTGCTCGATGTGGCCCATTCTGCGCTGCCCCACAGCCGCTCGTACGGCCGGTGACAAGCGGTTTTCGGCCTCTCGAATCCGGTGGTCGTCCGAATACTTGGCGAACTGCGTCGATTAGAGTCCCAGGGTGACCTCTATCTTTGTCATGGTCTTCAGAATTGCTGAATACCCTTCCTTGAGCTGCTCACTGCCAGGAAACTCGCAATCTCCACAGTATTCGCACCAGAATGCAAATGCTTGGAAGCTAACTTTCAAACACACGCGTTCAAACTTTCATTTGAATTTTGTGTTTCCTCCCAAGCACCGGTACAATAACTCGTCCTCCGAGAGAAAAAAAACTGGTGCGTGAAAAAGGCCGATTTCAGGCAGGTGCATTTTTTTGTTCAACCGCAAATAACAAACATTTCTGTTCCGTATTCGGAAAAACCGTTATAGGGTTGGATTCTAAACACTTTTATGTATCCAAAAGTGCAATTAAAAAAATCGATTTTTTGAACCAAAAGATAGAAAACCTCCCCGCAAGTGCTCGTTTTTCCCGCGCGCCGTTCGGGAGTGGAACTGTAGAGAGCTTGAAGGTGGTTCATTGAACCCACTGCCAGGCACTTTATTGTGAATAGCAGAGTAATCACGTAGAGGTATGGCGTTATTCGTCGCCCTAAATCATTCGTTTCCAGTCATCCACTGTCCAGGGGCGGCCCTCGTAACACCACCTCAGGCGTCGGTTGGCGCTGACTGCAGAAATGTGTGGACTATGAAAAGCTGCGCGGCCGTTGTGTACCCCATTCTTTTTAACTCACTACCCACAACCAGATAGACTGCTGGAAGCACACTGGATGTCACGAGTGATTTCTTCCGCCTACTTCATCCCATTTTTTTTACAACAACCCACCGCAATGCTCGACGGCCTCTGTCCGTTCAAAAATGGTTCAAATGGCTCTGAGCTCTATGGGACTTAACATCTGAGGTCATCAGTCCCCTAGAACTTAGAACTATTTAAACGTAACTAACCTAAGGACATCACACACATCCATGCCCGAGGCAGGATTCGAACCTGCGACCGTAGCAGCAGCGCGGTTCCGGAATGAAGCGCCTAGAAGCGCTCGGCCACAGCGGCGGGCCTCTGTCCTTCAGTACGTGATGTTTTCCTGGTCTTGCTTTAGCTGTGGCTGTTCCTTCGCATTTCTACTTGACAGTCAGCTCACCAAAAGTCTACTCGGGCAGTCTTAGGATGGTTGGAAATTGGCCGGATGGATTTGTGACTCTGGTGTCATCCAGTGTCTTGTCCACATTCGAAGTCACTGAGCTATCCTCACCGACCCATTTCTGCTGTTAGTGCTTTTCTGCTGACAACACTCCAAGCCTCCTTTTATACTCGTGGGTCCTCCTCTTGTGACATCTAGCGGTCAGTACTGCATTCCGTACGTAAATCTACACTGAAGCGCCAGAGAAAGTAGTTTAGGCATGCGTATTCGTATTCAAATACAGAGATATGTAAACAAACAGAATACGGCGCTGCGGTCGGCCACGTCAATATAAGACAAGTGTCTTGCACTGCTATTAGATCGGTTACTGCTGCTACAATGGCAAGTTACCAAGATTTAAGTTAGTTTGAACGTGGTGTTATGGTCGGCGCACGAACGACGGGACGCAGCATCTCTGAGGTAGCGATGAAGTGGCTATTTTCTCGCACGACCATTTCACGATTGTACCGTGACTACCAAGAATCCGGTAAAACATCAAATCTCCGACATCGCTGCGGCCGGAAAAAGATCCTACAAGAACGGGACCAACGACGACGACTGAAAAGAATCGTTAAACGTGACAGAAGTGTAACTCTTCCGCAAATTGCTGCAGATTTCAGTGCTGGGCCGTCAACTAGTGTCTTCGCGTGAACGAAACATCATCGATATTGGCTTTAGGAGACGAATGCCCACTCGTCTACCCTTTACGCCTCGCCTCGGCCCCGTCAATGCGTCATGGTGCCTGATCGGACGAGCCTCGGTTCAAATTGTATCGACCGGATGGACGTGTACGGGTATGGAGACAATCTCATGCATCCATGGACCATGCGTGTCAGCAGGGGAATGTTCCAGGTGTTGGAGGCTCTGTAATGGTGTGGTGCGTGTGCAGTTGGAGTGATACGGGACTCCTGATATGTCTAGATACGACTCTGACGGGTGAGATGTACGTAAGCATCCTGTCTGACCACCTGCATCCATTCATGCCCATTGTGCATTCCGACGGACTTGGGCAATTCCAGCAGGACAGTGCGACACCCCACACATCCACAAGTGCTACAGAGTGGTTCGAGGAACTGTCTTCTGAATTTAAACACTTGCACTGGCCAGCAACCTCCCCAGACATGAACATTATTGAGCGTATCCGGGATGCCTTGCAACGTGCTGTTCAGAAGAGATCTCCAATCCCCTCTTACTGTTACGAATTTATGGACAGCCCTCCCGTACTGTGCTCGCGGGGGCCCAACACGATGTTAGGGAGGTGTACCAGTTTCTTTGGCTCTTCAGTGTAGTATTTGTCTGGACAATAGATTTATTTTTTTAATTGCGAAATGTGGATGAGAAAAAGCGTAGTATCCTATGGCCATAATATCAGCGAACGGCAGTCGAAATTGGCCAACTCATACAAATACCTGGAGGTAACACTTTGTAGGGATAGGAACTGGAATGATCACATATCTCAGTTGCGGGTAAAGCAAGTAGTAGACTTCGTTTTGTTGGTAGAACATTGGGTTCAAATGGTTCAAATGGCTCTGAGCACTATGGGACTTAACATCTATGGTCATCAGTCAGAATATTGGGGAGTTGCAGTCAATCTACAAAGGAGACTGCTTACAAATCACTCGTACGACCCATTCCAGAATACTGCTCAAGTGTATGGGACATGTACCAGATAGGACTAACTGGGTATATTGAACGTATACAGAGTAGGGCAGCACGAATGGTCACAAGTTTGTTTGACTTATGGGAGAGAGTCACAGGAGACACCTGAAGATAGACATACTCTATCCCGAGAAATACTAACAAAGTTTCACGAACCGGCTTTAAATGATGACTCTAGGAATATGCCACAACTCTCTACAAATCGTCCCATAGGGATCGTGAGGACAAGTCGAGAATAATTATAGCTCGCACAGAGGCATTCACATAATTTTTCTTCCGGCGCTCCATATATGAATGGAACGGGAAGAAACCCTAATAACTGGTACAATGGGATGTACCCTCTGTCATGCACTTTGCGGTGATTCGGAGAGCATGGATGTAGATGTTGTAGGAAACAGTACAGACAAGTAGGGAATGACGGCCTTTAAAATGTGACGACACAAAAAATACTGAAGATTAGATAATCAGATCGGATAACTAGCGAAAAGTTACTGAATCGAATTGGATAGAAAAGGAGTTATGGTACAACTTGACAAAAAGAAGGAGTCTGTTATTAGACTTAATCTTGAGCTATCATGGAATAGTGGTTTTATATTGTATGGAGAAGTGTGAGGTAAAACTTAAGAGGCAGACGAAGACTGAACTACAGTAATTAGGTTAAAGTGCTTATATGTTACAGCAGTTTTTCAGATAAGATGCGACTTGCACACGATAAAATAGCGTGGGGAGCTGAGTCAAACGGTTCTTCGGACTGAAGACAACAGCAACAATGACGACGACGGCGATGACGACATGTGTTTCTGTATATCTTTCGTGGTCGATCTTCTATTTCCCTGATAATTTAATAATTTCATGTATGTGTGGATTTCTTTATGTCTGATGATTCTGGTAAATAACGCTCTTCGGGTGATTCTTAACTGAGATAACTGCAGAATAGTGCATTCCTTTTCCGTGTAGTGACTAAGCATGTGTTATCCAAGTCCATTTTTTTTTCGTGTGTGGTCTTCAACAAGGAAGTAATGTCGTTGCATTCGAATAAATCGCATGAGGGCGGTAATGTACTGCGACGGAAGAGTTAGAGCAGTGGCCTTCACGTAGTCTTCTAACACCACAGATGCCTCTCACAGCCCTTTTCTAAGCTAGTATTATCATCATCATCAGCAGCAGGCTGAGGGTCAGTTAACTGTAATTTGTACTATAGGACATTATTGCTTATATATCCAATGACGAAGCCTGCAGCTTTCGGTTTCGACGCAATATCTAGGACGTGGAATCTGCAAGAAAACATTCGATGTAGCTTTTAACAATTTGGCTTCACAATACCACCATCTTGAGATAAACTTTGCATGCGTTGTGTCAGAAACTATATGCATTGCGCCTTTTTTGACTTCCGCGACAATCTCATTTTTGTAAACAACTTACTGATATTATCCATCACCCTGTTTGTTTAACCATTCAAGTGACAGAATGTTTCATCCAGGATAACAATGAAACCCATGTCAGTATGTACTCTTCAGGAATAGCAATCAATAAAACTCATCCATTTATTATGAATTTATAAGTCCCCATCAGTTAAGAGGTGGTAAATATCCATATCTGTGAATTAGAAGTACAAAATCTGCCGAGAAAGTTTGAAGAAAAAAAAAAACTGCAGAAAATTAGCAGTGTTAACTTATGTTAGTAAACATATTCCCTCAGGAAGATGAAGTTTCCAAAATGACTGAGGTTGACAACCAACTTTAGACCAAGCGCATAAATGTACATTTGTAGCCACTTCAGTGACAGAGTGAGTTTCACGAATTTCATGAAATAGTTCTTTAAGCATAGGCAAACAGTGTACCCTTTCTGCTGCATCTGTGCCACACGTTTCATCCACTGCTCCACTCGACTCTGTATTATCCAGACAACCATCAGCTACTATAATAATGTTTGAAACTGCAAAAATAGCAGTTACATCATCTGCCTCAGAGTCTCCTCCAAATTCTGAATCGTCTGCGTGCTCTTCTGCAATTTCTTCCCAGTCGTTCGTTACACAATCAACCTCAACTTTATCTGCCTTGAAACTATGCCACCTCCACCAGGTCATTCTCATAAATCTAAAAGAAATGTTCATGTATTTCATTTCTCTCTAACTATAATGTAAGAACTGCTAATGCGAAATGAACTGAGATGACTAAATCCACAGGTGACAAATGGTAGCTGAATACAATGGCAGCTCTGAAGACGACTGGCTCAAAAACCATCGGTAAATAATCATACCAGTGCCTTTGTTCGCAGATATCTCAATCCTTTCGACTTAAAAAAATAAAAATAAATGTATTCATACTTATCAGAGAGACTATATGTATAATTAATACCTATAAAGTCGACATTTCGTAGTAAATAAAGTAATGAGCAGCATTTAAGCCCAGTGGTATACATATATTTACCAGTGCCACCTAAAGGGTTAATCATTTTAACTGAGTTTCACGTTCTCCACGCTGACAGAAGTCTGATTCTGTTAATTATTGTTGCTACTTAAACATCGTGGTCATTTCTACATAAATGATGTCGAAGAACCGACGGATGTTTGTGTCCATAGGCGTGCCGTATTTCATTCCCGTAGCTCTGAAAACTATAGTTTCAGTAAACTTTGACAGAAGCCTCGTAAGATTTTGACAATCGAACGATGTATGACAGCCAAGAGCCGGCCGAGGTGGCCGAGCGGTTCTAGGCGCTACAATCTGGAACTGCGCGACCGCTACGGTCGCAGGTTCGAATCCTGCCTCGGGCATGGATGTGTGTGATGTCCCTAGGTTAGTTAGGTTTAAATTAGTTCTAAGTTCTAGGGGACTGATGACCTCAGAGGTTAAATCCCATAGTGCTCAGAGCCATTTGAACCATTTAAACAGCCAAGAGACCAGAAAGGGTAAAACTCTCAGTCTGGCTATCCGATTAACCGTATTTCATTCCCGTAGCTCTGAAAACTATCGTTTCAGTAAACTTTAACAGAAGACTCGTAAGAGTTTGACTGTCGAACGATGTATGACAGCCAAGAGACCAGAAAGGGTAAAACTCTCAGTCTGGCTATACGATTAATATCCCCCGTCATAGTACGTGTATTTGGAGTACATATTTATGCTAGTGAACAGGATTTTTTCTGAGCTGATAATCGGAGTCAGTCGTTAGCAAACAGGAAGAAATAAATGCCTCTTCTTGTGTGCCAGTGCACAAAAACAATTTCACATTTAGATTTCATTTCAACCACACGCGATAGTAGCTTCTTGCCCTTACGAATAAGTAGAAGAAATACTTTGGAGTCTAAGGTATTTTTGTTTATACTAATTGAGATCAACTGTTTGTGACATATAGTATTCATCTTTTACACACAAGTTTTTCTCACATGTCTTCTATAAATTAGACGACCATTCGACCACTGGCCTTGAAAATGCTGTTATAATCTACGTTTTAACATAATATTTTCTGTTAACTTTACAATATGGCGTGCGATTACAGCCGGAGCGGGAAGTCGTACGTCATCGGATTGTGCCCCGTTGTACGGAAAATCCAAATACCGGGATGGTTCCTTTGAAAGGGCGCGGCCGACTTCCTTCTCCGTCCGATGGGACCCATATCCTTGCTGTTTGGTCCCCTACGCCTAATCAACCAACGGAAAATCCAGAGTACTTGTCATTGTAGTAAGTTTACGATAAGAAAAACTAAGACGAATTGAGATTTAGCCATGAAAAGTAGAATAGCAACGTGCACGCAATGGGAAACAGCAGAGAAGTAGAAGATTTGGAAGAACGTTTCTGTTCTAGAGGGAGTAATAACACGCAGGATTGTCGAAGGATGGAACAGGTATAACCAAAACAGAGCAGAAGAGCTTTCTTCAGTACATGAGCCTCTACTGGTACTGTATTAGATATTAATATGAAATTAATGAGGAAGTTTCTGAAAGTGTAAATTTGTATATCAGCATCGTATGGGACTGAAACGTGGACCGTGGGAAAGCTAGGAAAAAATAAACAGGAAGATTTTTGAAATATAGTGCTGTCCTAGAATGATACAAATTAAGTGGAGTCAATTTAGGTGTGATAGAAAGCCATGCTAAAAGGAATAGGCGAGAAGTCATTGCAGAACCCAAAACGCACGAGAAGAAAGGACAGTTTAGAGGGATATCTGCTGCTCCTTCCAGGAATAATCAAACTTGATGGTCGAATGAGCCGCGGAAAAAGTTGTACGGGCAGACAAAGGCTACAATACGCCACAGTTTGTAGAGCGTGTTGGCCGTCACAGTTATGTAGATTTGAAAAGAATAAGAAGACACAGAGAGCAGCATAAAAACAGAGGAAATAATTATTACTTGGATAAATCGTAATCAGGGCTGCAAAGTAAGCCTTGTCTCCAAATTGACTAAAACTGTGTGACTACCGCTGTCATCAGTTTCTACTTACAAACAGCATTATCTAATTTCCTTAGTTTTTTACCATTGCTGATAACTTCTTTTAATTATTATTAACATTTGTAATTAGAAAGTACTCTGTGTCTCTCAGTCTCGTTCTCTCCTTACCCTTCTCTTATCTACTTCTCTACATCACTTTCTTTGCAGTCTTTTCAGTAATTCTTTTTCTTCTTTCTTTTTAAATACTGTAGCTAAGTAGTGCAATGTGATATTGAGTTTGGATGCCGTATTGATAACTATAAAAAGAAGGACTATTTTATTATAGCATCATGAATTTTAATTCTTATTACAAACAATCCTGTCGGAGGAACATCCGCAAATAAGCATTGTACCAGAGGATGAAAATACTGCTACAATTGTAAGGTTCTTTTTACTTAACACGCGACCGGTTTCGGGCTCTTATACGCCCATCTTCGGGAGTCGTAACGTGCTACTGTGACCCCGACATTGCTCTGCGCTCATTGGTAGCACATCGCGTCTTGTAGACGTCCACCGCGGTGCTCGGGATCACAGCACCAAGTTACGACACCTGAAGATGGGCGTATGAGAGCTCGAAACAGGTCGTGTGTTAAATAAAAAGAACCTTACAATTGTAGCGGTATTTTCAACTTCTGGTATTACGTATTACTATTATTATTATGCCACAAGGAAGTTACGGGAGATAGCTTCAAAGACACGTCTCCATATGTCATACAATACCAATTTAATGGAAAATTTACATCAAATTATCCGAAGATCCAATCACAGAACGAGATATATGTGATATTTCTTGTAAATATCTCAAATACATGATAGTATCATCTGGACTAGACAGTAAAGTGAATTTGGAGAGAGCAAACCAACTCAAGAAAGCTCACAGAATCACTACAATAAACGAGTGATGATATGCCACTATGCGAAACTTCTGCATTAAAAGAAAATTGTTTTGTGTGAAGCGTTATATGTCTCAGAAGCTACATCTCAAGTAGGCCAGTCAAAAAGTGATGTAAATGGAAACGAGGGACGAAAAATTCACAGGAAAATTGATGGTCCCATTAATATAAATCGCATATGGATTAAAAGAAAAATTACAGGCCAGGGCAATAGACAAATTCACTAATGCAATAGTAGAAGACGCTTGAAGTTCTATGATCCCATCTGCAGAATGGACAACACTAGACAAAGAAAAAGCTACTGTACTCAATATACTGAATTCCAAAAAGGTAACAATCACATGATGCAAGAAACTAAGCAGGTATTACGAGAAATGACCGTCACAGAAGATACCATCAGAGAACGCAAAGTCCATGAAATCCTAGTTGCAAATCATGTGTTCCCAGAGGAAGATAAACAGACCACTGGAAAATAGTGGACAGAAGAACGCAAGAAACAACGTAGCAAATTCATGAAGAAAGTTTAGAAAGAGAAGACCGAAGGGAATCTATCAGACATAGCTAACAAGTTGAAACAGGCTCTTTAACTGGGCAAAAAGAAATATAATAATTGTGAAACACGGCCTTCAGTTACTTCTGGGTTGTAGTTCACATATAAGAGAAGCAGCAAGCAAACAAAATAAATCGCCAGGTTGTCTGTCCCAAGTGTTGCTCTACGCACTCGCCGCACCTATGGGGAGCAAGGCAGACAGCGCGGCTCCACATACCGAGCAGACTTATCACAGTTTGACTCACCCACTTCCGGCTCGTCTCGCTGCGGTGTGTGGTTACTTTGGTTGTCAAGAGCTCATAGTAACGTGAGTCGACAAATTCAGAAAGTTGTTAAATGTTTTATGTTCCTAGCCCAATGCAGACACATTCTTAGGATATACGACGTGGAAAAAGCGCTAGACAAAGTACAATGGTGCAAGACGTAAGAAAATCTGAGAAAAAAGGAGTAAACTGTAGGGATAGACGGGTAATATACAATATGTACAGGAGCCAAGAGAGAATAATAAGAATAGACGCCCAAGAACGAAGTTCTCTGATTAAAAAGGGTGTAAGACAGGGATGTAGTCATTCGCCCCTAGTGTTCAATCTGTACATCGAAGAAGCAATGATGGAAATAAAAGAAAGTTTCAGGAGTGGGATTAAAATTCAAGGTGAAAGGATATCAATGATACAATTCGCTTATGACGTTGCTATTCTGAGTGAAAGTGAAGTAGAATTACGTGAACTGCTGGATGGATTGAATTGTCTAGTGAACACAGAATGGTTGCGAAGCAGATGAACCTAAGGAATTCTACTACCTTGGCAGCAAAATAACCAATGATGGGCGGAATAAGGAGGACATCAGAAGCAGACTAGCACTGGCAAAAAGGGCATTCCTGGCTAAGAGAACTCTACTAGTATCAGACATAGGCCTTAATTTGAAGAAGAAATTTCTGAGAATATACGTTTGGAGCACAGCATTGTAAGACAGTGAAACAGGGACTGTGGGAAAACCGGAATGGAAGAGAATCGAAGCATTTGAGATGTGGTGCTGCAGACGAATGTTGAAAAATAGGTGGGCTGATAAGGTAAGGAATGAAGAGGTTCAGTGCAGAATCGGAGAGGAAAGGAATGTGTGCAAAACACTGACAAGGAGAAGGGACAGGATAGTAGGACATACGTTAAGACATCAGGGAATGACTTCCATGGTACTAGAGGGAGCTGTAGAGGTCAAAACTGTAGAGGAAGACAGAGATTGGAACACATCCAGCAAATAATTGAGGATGTAGGTTGCGAGTGCTACTCTGAGATGACGAGGTTGGCACGGGAGAGGAAGTCGTGCCGGGCCGCATCAGAGCAGTCAGAAGACTGAAGATTTAAAAAAAATAATAATAGTATGCAGCGCTGTGTGTAAAATGACTTTTTCTATAATATGAATATTTATATATGAGTTTGGAGAGAGATTAATTGATTTTTGATTGAGATGTTTACTTTAAGTCGTAACTGGTACCTTAATTTTGGTTGCTGCCTCCTTGAATGATCAGCTTCTGCACCAGTTATTGACGTATTGCAATTTGGAGAAAGTTATTGTTCTTTAAGGTTTAAAATACGACTCTGTTAGTTACTTGGCCGTATTCCGGATAGCTTTGAGCCCAAGTTTTCGTAGCTTTTCATACCTAAGGGACCACTGTTGTAGGTAAGAAAGATCAAACAGCAATCTGCTTTCCGTGAGAAAAGGAGATTGCGAGATTGCTTGACACACAAACTCCCTTCAAACTATATGTCCTGCTACATCAAAATTGGTCAGTGGAGTTCAGCACCATAAATTCTGTCGATTGATAAACGGCAACGGAAATGAAGTTCACCTCCTTTTCCAAAAACCAGATATTTGTATTGTTCACCTCCACAAAATTTCTATACATAAATGTTAGGCAACTCTTACACATACTTTACTCGGTTTTATCACTAAATGTAACAATACGTTCTGAGCGACGGCATAGCAACACGTCCTCTTTCCACAAGATACAGATTAGCCGTCTTTTTTGAAATCAAATCAATTGTATTTCTGTTTAGAGTCCATACTCAAAATTTCTCTAATACTATCGTTGCGGGTATTGCGCGCCAAAGAGTTTCTTGCTGTCCAGCTGCGCTTCACTTCACTTCAAGTACTTTTTGAATCACATTTACATTTGCGGTATTTACATACATTACTGAGCATCTCAGAATAAAATCAGGCACAAATTAGTTAAAGAAAAAAAGCAGAGGCACACATAACATTACATGTGGTTTGGCTCGTTTGTCAGCAACATTCCCATTGTTTAACCCCTTGTACGGCTAATAGCAATGAAATAACGACGTCACGGGAATCCATCAGAATATGAAAAGTTGAAAGCTGGATTTAGGGCATATCCCCCAAACACCCTAAGGCTGCCCACAGAGGTTATCCATCTCCCGTGTAGACCGGAATCCGCACGCTGAAGCCCGAAGCCCGGGCCAGTTGCAACGACTACGATGGTCTGGTGCATGGCAATGAAGGCGCGTAAAATAACACTCAGGATTAAAACCCAAATCCAGTAACTACACGTCCGACAAACAACAATTTTATGCATATATGGAAACACCGCTAGAAGTGTATGGTTGAATATAAACGCAGATGGTAGCGCTTTCGGGTTTGACAATCAACACCACCTCAGTACGTTGCAAGTGCCAGATGTGGCCAGAACAGTGTTCTCTGCAGTTGTGAGTGCATTATGTCGGAGCTAAGTAAAGCCGGCCGCGGTGGTCTTGCGGTTCTAGGCGCGCAGTCCGGAATCGCGCGACTGCTACGGTCGCAGGTTCGAATCCTGCCTCGGGCATGGATGTGTGTGATGTCCTTAGGTTAGTTAGGTTTGAGTAGTTCTGAGTTCTACGGCACTGATGACCTCAGATGTTGAGTCCCATAGTGCTCAGAACCATTTAGCTAAGTGAATTTGAGCGAGGAAAAATTTTTGTTGTTCTAATGGTGGGTGCTTCCGTAACCGAGAAGCCGAAGTGTTCGGTATTTCATGAGGCACCGTATTGACAGAGCAAAGACGACAAACTTCAACTGCTATCATAATACCTGTGTGTTGAGTGATCGTGACTGTTGGTCATTGAACATAAATACGATGGAAAAATAAGAGGACGACAGCTGCTAAAGTCACTGCAGAACTGAATGTTGCACTTGCGAGCCCTGTCAAACCAAGGCAACTGGACTGGAACTCGGTAATTTCCAATCCAATTTCCTATCGAAGTCGTGGGGTCCAAACGACACATATCGAACGTGCAATTGTAAATCGATCATGCGAGTCTCGTGGTGGGTTTTATGAGTATGTTTACGGCGGTCACTACAGCAACGGCAAAAGAAAAGCGTTAAAAAAATACTTGTAATTACAAAAAAACACGACTTACCTTATTCGTCGTCGGCGTTGTCACGTGAAAATCCATGTGATGTGTACGCTACAGGGACAATTCCATTTTTCCCATAGCCTGGGTAAACTCTGTCAATATCGCGCAAGAGTATCGGCAGTGTGTCACATGCGTTAACTTTTCCCTGCAAACGCAATTTGCCCTGGTCGCCCTTCTCTTTTAATGGAAGACCTCACAGTTTTCCATAGCCGCTCAATATTATGTGTGTGGACACTGTGGTCATCCGAAGATACAAATGCCACAGAATAGTTCACGAATTCGTGATCGAATCTTTCAGCTTTCAGAGTCTTGTACGACTGAAGTCCGTCTGTAATGACTATAGTACCAGTGAGTACGAAGTGCTTTATCAGACCCACTAAGGCGACCTTGTCTCTGGGCAATACTCTTGACAACGAAATACTTCCGCGAGTCTCTTTCTTTTCCACCGAATACCCAAATGAGATCGATCTCACTTTTTGAAGGTCGTCCTCTATGGTTCTTACGTCTGTCTATATGATACTCGTCAACTTCCACAACTTTGTTTTCTCCTCCAATTGGTACACTGTCGTCTGTCACTGTCACGTAATACTTCTCGGCAAAACCCGAAATAGTTACACACGGTATTTGCAGATAACTCAGTTTCCGATGCTGTTGCTTGCAACGTGTAGTCTCGAATCCAGCACGATAGAACAATTACGCTGGTGTGGATGGATAACTTGGAAGGGTCGAATCACGTATTCTTCCTGATACTCGTTCGTTTTCCGCACTGTCCGCAATGGAATTGAAACGATATGTCAGCATCGAAACACACTTACGAAGTTTTACATACTTCGCAGCACCACAGCTAACATAGTCCCTCCTTTCGTCATCCGGTAGAACTCCACATTTTGCGGCAAAAAGTCAAACAATTTTCTATGGTGGATATGCGTGGAATGAGATTTTTCCATGTGAGAGAATCCGCCGAAGAAACGTCAGGAACACTAGACAACACACTCACTATCCACAGAAATCGTCTGCGTTTCCCAAGCAAGTCACAAATAAATCGCGGAGAACAGAGCAAGTACATGAACGACGGAAAACAGAAAAAAATGTCGATCACAAATAATTGATCATAGCGCGCGCCTCGAGACTCGCATGATCGATTTACAATCGCACTTTCGATATGTGTCGTTTGGACCCCGCGACTTCGATGGGCAGTCATTCTTGGAAATTACCGGGAGCTCCATAAGCAGGGAATTACAGGGCTAGTTGGAATTCCAAAATAACTCATAAGTGACGCCAATGTCCGTAACAGGGAAAACGTGGAGCCGATGGCCTAAATACTGGACTATGGAGCAACAGAAGAAAGTAATTTGGTTAGATGAGTCGTGCTTCACAATTTTTACCGACTTCTGGCCGAGTTTACTTCCCAAGAACGAAACGTGGCAGGAGCTCGGTGACGATTTGGGCAGCCATATCGCTGTATTCCAAATGCCCCACGGTTCTTCTGCTAGGTCGCATTACTGCCAAGGGTTATGTGAACATTTTGCCTAATCAGGTGGGTCCACCACATGTTACAGTGTTTGTTTCCCAATGATGACGTGTTTCAAGAGGACAGGGTGCCCGTTCACACAGCTTGCATCGTCCAGAATTGGTTTCGTGAACACGATGATGAATTGTCGGGTCCCCCACGGCCACCCAGTCGTCAGATCTAATTGTTATTGAGCCTTTGTAGTCTACTTTGGAGTGAAGGCTGCGTGATCGCTATACACCTGGACTTGCCACTACTGTACAGGAAGAATGATATAAGATTCCGTTGAAACCCTTACAAGACTCGTATATATCCACTCCGAGACGAGCGAAAACTGTTTTGAACGCTTACGGGTTTCCTACATCGTATTAAGCATTGCAGTGTGTTTTGTTTGTTCACCTCCTGTTCATTACAAGGCAAGAATACAGTAGGTAGGCCCACTTCTTTTATTACTTTCCGTTGTCTTCGTGTAGTACACGCTTCTTTATCCGAGGTCGCTAACACAAGCTTGTGCCGCGGCGCCCGACTTGGAGGTACACCGGTTCGAATCCTGTGGCGGAAAATTTTCACTGCCAGCAGTCGGCCGCCAACAGGATGATTCCCAATTGGAGACTTTTTTTGGGGGGGTGGGGGAGGGAGCATTTCCATTTCTGGCATTTGCCTTACAAGCAAGGGAAACCTCCCCAATACGTTTGTCGGAAACCTTGGATGAGAACTATTTTTAGTTTAATTCTGGGAGGATGTACCTCAGACAAAAAAGTGTTGAAGCCTAATAAATGCGAAAGCGTATTAGTTTGTGTCTACATGAAGCGATGGCTTGCTCGACACGGAAACGTCAAAAACAAAACACATTACAACGTCTAATACGATGTAGGAGACCCGTTGGCATTCAAAACAGTTTCCAATCGTCTCCAAATGGATAAATATGGTTTTGAAGGGATTCTTATATCAGTGTTCCTGCAAAATTGTGGCAAGTCCACGTAATATAGAGGTGGATAGTGTTCTTGCACCCTTCGTTCCAAAGTAGATCACAAAGGCTCAACAATGTTGAGACCTGGCGGTTGTGTTGACCAGCGGAGATACAGCAATTCATCCCAGTGCACATCAAACAAGTACTGGACGATGAGGGTTGTGTGAACAAAGGTCCTGTCGTCTTGCAACACAGCAACACCATTGGGGAACGCAAATTGTATCATGGGGCGGACGTGATCGGCCAAAACGGTCACATAATCCGACAGTAATGCCACCTTGCAAAGTGACTATTGGGCCGAAATTATACCATGATATGGCTCTCCAAATCATCACCGAAGTCACGCCATGTTTCGCTATTTGGAAATAAACTCGGCCAGAAGTTGGAAACAGTGTGAAACAAGACACATCCGACCAAATGACTTTCATACATTGCCCCATTTTATGGCTTCAGCACAATGTATACCTTCATGGGCATTTGCATCACTGATGAGTTGTTGTGGAATAGCAGCTCTCCCTGCAATTCCTTGCTTTTTGAACTTCGATCGTGTTGTTTTGGTGATAACGGCCTTACGAGTGTGACATTTCGTTCTGCAGTGACTTTCGCACCACTCGTCCACTTATTTTTCATCACAATCTGCTTGTATGACCGCCTGTCACGAACACTCAAAATGCACTTTCGTCCGCATTGTGACCTAGCGGTTGAAGTTTTTACGCTTTTCCTGTACGCGGTATAAATCTGCGACACGGTACCTCTTGAAACACCACACACTTCTCGGCTACCTAGATTAGGGAAGCACCCACTATACCGAGCGAGGTGGAGCAGTGGTTAGACACTGGACTCGCATTCGGGAGGACGACGGTTCAATCCCGCGTCCGGCCATCCTGATTTAGGTTTTCCGTGATTTCCCTAAATCGCTCCAGGCAAATGCCGGGATGGTTCCTTTCAAAGGGCACGGCCGACTTCCTTCCCCGTCCTTCCCTAATCCGATGAGACCGATGACCTTGCTGTCTGGTCTCCTTCCCCGAAACAACTAACCAAGCACCCACTATATAAGCAATAACAATGTGTCCACTTTCGAATCCAGTTAGCCCAGAAGTAAAGCATAAAACGGTATTAGGCGACGACTGGCACTTGCAGCGTGTTGAGGACATTGCACAGGTACCGTTCGTGATCAATCTGCGGGCTTGGCTAATATCAGTACTTACGATCCAGCAAGCATTTTTCGCGTGTTTCCGTGTTTTTGTCCAAAAAATTTTGGAAATTTGTGGTAAAATCTTATGGGACTAAATTGCCCTAAGTTTACACTCTACTTAATATAACTTAAACTAACTTACGCTAAGCACATCACGTACACCCATGCCAAGAGAGGACTCGAACCTCCGACGGGAGAGCCGCGCGGACCGTGACAAGATGCCCCAGACCGCGCGGTTGTTTTTGACCCACCGCCGTATGTCAGGTCGTGGTTTTAGGCACTGAGAACACGATGAATAAATAGCGTAGCAGGGAGAGGCATGTGGAAAGCATTCATTATTTGTGATTTAAGACAAAGTTGTTCTCCGGGGGATGGTCTTGTTCGTACCATTTCAACACATTTCACGGCTGATGTCAATCTAGATACCTGCGCTGACAGTTCTTTGTTACGAATGTCCATACTCCATACCGACCGAGGTGGCGCAGTGGTTAGCACAATGGACTCGCATTCGGGAGGATGACGGTTCAATCCCGCGTCCAGCCATCCTGATTTACGTTTTCCGTGATTTCCCTAAATCGCTCCAGGTAAATGCCAGGACGGTTCCTTTGAAAGGGCAGGGCCGACTTCCTTCCCTAATCCGATGAGACCGATGACCTCGCTGTTTGTTCTCTTCCCCCAAACAACCCAACCCAACAATCCTTTTGATTCGACGAGAGTGACATTTTTACAAACCTCCTGAAATGTTACAGCAAAAAGTAAATGCGGCCGCCGATAAAGTAGACAAGGCAACAGCCCACAAGCGGCCTTCCGCGCTGTGCGTGCTGTCACTGCTATGTCCGCTATCAGGAGTAGTTCTTCTCGGACTTCCAGGTGGTTTCCCTACGTTCCTCCAGGAGAATGGCGCAATTCTTCCTGCACACTGAGCTGCATTCCTGTCCAGCTGAACGACACAGCTTAGTTCCTTTCCCTTTCTGACGACTAGATGCCCACCATCGGCCTGCAGTAGTGCGTAGCGATTGTAGACGCTTCTGAATCACAGTAGTAATCCTGAGCTGATAAAAATGAAAGATTTACGTCTCTGCGACGCACTGAGGACATCTGCACGTTTCCCGTGACTAGATCCGAATTTAATAGACGTAAACAATAATCAGAAGTGTAGCGGACGTGCAGTGACAGACTGAAGTTCGTAATTACATCTGTGTACTGACCACCAGTAGCAACTGCTACAATAAAGGGCAAGCCGTTGTATCTTACGCAGATAATCAGTAGCATGTACGGGGTGAATCTCCTAAAACTTGCACTGCAGATAAGATATTGCAGAAATGGAAAGTGCAGTTGATGGGAGGGGCTCGTACTGTTAGCCAAATAAACAGATCGTAATAATAATTAGAAAGCTATTTTTTGTGCAAAAATACTCTTTTGAAATGGAACGGTGCCTCTTGGCATTAACTAAAAGAGGGTAAATTAAGATAATTAGACCGTCAGTGGCGTTTTTTTTTTCAGGATTCTAGTGAGAGTCATTTACGAGATATCGTGTTTTGAAAATTTGTGCCATTAGACCTCCGTAATTGCTAGGTACGATGTTGTTAGGTTTCCTTACAGTGTCTTTGTGTGGCCGCGAGGGGTTAGCCGAGCGGTCTTACGCGCTGCAGTCATGGACTGTGCGGCTGGTCCCGGCGGAGGTTCGAGTCTTCCCTTGGGCATGGGTGTGTGTGTTTTGTCCTTAGGATAATTTAGGTTAAGTAATGTGTAAGCTTTTAGGGACTGATGACCTTAGCAGTTAAGTCCCATAAGATTTCACACACATTTGAACATTTTTTTTTATTATTGTTATTTTTTTCCTTGTGTGTTCCTTGAAAGCATTGCGACTGTCTAGTCAGTTAATGTGTGACAATCCAAGCAGTAAGTCGTGAGTGGATGATAGGATTTACCATATAGAAAAAGCCGACACGCTCGTGTTGTACGGAGAGTGTAGGAAGAATGCAATTCTTTCTTGTACGGTGTATGCGGCAAGATATCGCTATAGGCGTCAACCATCGCGTCAGTTATTTATCAACCTCTTCACCCAGTTTCGTGAAGTGGTAGTGTAAGACCTAGACAACGTAACAGAAGGAAAAAAGTGACAGACAACAGAGGAGGGGGAAATTAATGTTCTTGATGCTGTTGCATCAAGAACCTCGGTAGGCTTCAGATTACAGCTTTGTACTGCTGGATCAAGAAGATTAGTAGCAAGATGGATAGAAGACGCAACGAATTACTTCGTAGCTTGGAATTTAGATAAGACTGACTTTTCTTCTGCAGATTGCAGTGGAGAGGATGGTAGTTTCTCAGTGAGAACTTCTACCAACTTATTGAAGTTCATGGCTATTTTGTGAACTTGAGGCACATTTAGCTCCAAAGCTGTAATCAAATGAACGATTCGGTTCATGAGTACTATCATTTTCTCAACTCTTGTCCAGAAAACATCATCATCCAGACCCCTTTTCTTTATTTCAGGCTGCAGGTATGACTGCGTCTTTTCGTTTACAGCTAAAGTTCGCGAGAAAACTGTATTTGATTGCAAACTTTCAAGACAAAAGATATGGCTCCTCCATCTTGTTCATCTTGAAAACTTTAGTGAAATCATATCTTGGAATTTTTTTTTCATCTGATCGAACACTGCTTGTAAAATGTGGTTGTGTTTTACGGTTTTGACAACTTTTTCTGCATTTTCCATTAAAAGTTTTGATTGTTTGACAGCCGAAAATATTTCAGAGCACAACAAGTTTAATAGTTGCGCTAGGCACCCATGTGGAACAATATGAGGGAACTCATCCTTTACTAGCTTCAATGCAGCGTCTTGGGCTTCCATTTTTTGTTATTAAATCTTTTATTTTTATTTTGATGTTCTCATTTTATCTTCAAAGCACTGCAGTTGTACGAAAGTAGATAAAAAAGGGGCAGAACAGAAAACTATAGTCTGGTTCAAATATCATTACATCTGACAAAGCTACTTTGTTTTCACTGTAAACAGTTTAACATTGATCATCAAGAAACACATGCCAGCTGTTCAATACATTCAGTAATAATTTTGTTATCAGTAGCCATTCTTTAATAATCTACAGAGATTTGATACAGACTATGAAGTGTGTTATATTACAAAGTAATTTACGAAGAACAATGTGTGTGTGTGTGTGTGTGTGTGTGTGTGTGTGTGTGTGTGTGTGTGAGAGAGAGAGAGAGAGAGAGAGAGAGAGAGAGAGAGAGAGAGAGAGAGAGAGAGAGAGAGAGAGAGAGAGGGAGGGAGAACCGGTAAAATGGAAAAGAACAGTATAAATGATAAGCAGCTGTCAGCAACAGATGCCCTTCCTTGATACAGCAAGTTGGAATGCAAGACAAAAACAATGCTTCTCTCTTCTTTCTTTCCATTCTTAGTGAATGAAATACGTAGTTTTAAGTGGAAACATGTACTATCTTTTAATATCGGGAGTATCGTCCCATCCCTTATTTTAATTGGTAAATTACATATTATAGCACTAAAAACTTTATAAAGTACTTTTTTATATGAATGCGCAGAGTTTGGTCATTTAAAACATCTTTGGGAAAATGCCCAAATATAAATGTCCTGCCCACTGGGCATTTTTGCGGCTTACAACACTTTGTGAGGGTAATGAAAGGAAAATAATTTTGAAAAATTTATGGAAAAACTAATTACGTTTCGCATTCGATCTACACTTAACCTTTACAGGCATAGAAAGATGGTCAGATAAACAGAACGCTTTCATGGTTAATTTTACGCTGTTAAAATTCAAAATATTGAGAGGTAAAATTTACGCATACACCAGTTTTACAATTTGTAAGTGTACGACTAGGCCAGTGGTATGAGTGGATGACGTGATGTTAAAAAACTCGTGCGGTGCGCATGCGCTGTAAATTAGGTTGCTTTTGTAGGTCAGCTTGACGTTTTCTGGCTTGATTGACCACAGGTGTCATATTCGACAGAGCTAAGTCTTACTATCTTTCTGTCAGAAGGAATTCTTCTCAAGCCAAAGTTACTGAGTACCTTCGGCTTTTGTGGTTGCATTTAAAAAATCTTTACTGAATAAATGATCTACACCGCGTAACTTAATAAAATATCGGACTTAGTAAACGAATAAGATCTGTGCACGTTCTGTTAAACGGGAGATACAAGTAATGACAATTAAGGCTAGAGATAATTTATAGTATCGCTCAGCAAAACCATACCAGCTTCTGCTAGTGCAATTACAGTGGCCACATTTAACTTTAAGTACTGCGGGATAGTAAAGGATAGGAACTGACGTAAAGAACGTTTGCTGAATCTTTACAGTAATTATTGTTTCAGTCATAAGTTAAACTTATCAGAAAAATGGCGGCAATCGTACTGACCAGTATAAGATCAGACCATAAAAGATAATGCAGTGATAATGAACGACTCATTTTCGCGTAATAGCATATGTAGTAAAACACGAAATAAACCAAGAGCGCTAGGTCCGTACTGTTTGCTTATTATTACAAATGTGACACAATACGTAAACACGATATTGCAGTGCCTATGTTGTTCAGAAGTACGATGCGAAGTTCAATTAAAATGTCTCCCTTGTACGAGAATGTACTCAATGGATGTACGAGTACAGGTTGTAGACACATGGTTGACGACATACGGAAGTTTAGGGCTGGCCGTGAATCGTGCTGGGATGGCCTAATGGTATGGCGACCGCTCGCGATACGCGGGACATCCGGGTTCGATTCTGGATCCGGCACAAATCTTCGTTGTCGTTACCCGGTTACACAGCTGATGGTTTTCCTTATACGCGACTGCGAATACATTTCACTTTACATAATTTATTTAATTATTTCGCCGCAGGTATAAAAGACAGCCAACCAATAAACAGTGGTTTTCGAGTAACCTTTACCGTGGTTACGACAGATTTAAACCCATCTTCTTCAGAAGAACAAAGAAACTTCATATTAGCAATTCATTTAGTAAAAAATGTCTCCACGTGACATGTATCGGCAACGGTCTGTATGCCCATATGTGGACGTATTGGAGTCGGCCTGTGGACATATTGTAGTCGGCGTATAGCTACTTACATTGTCTGTTATTTTAAGTGATTGTTTTTACTGATGTGACAAGCCCTTGATTCTAGGGGCCTTAATTTTTACACATGGACATACATGTGCAGACAACTTTTACTGAATGACTTGCTATTGTGAAATTTGTTTGTCCTTCTGAAGAAGACGGGTTTAAATCCGTCGAAACCACGGTAAAGGTTATTTGAAAACCACCATTTATTGCAACATTTTGGCTGTCTTCATACCTTCTGTTCTGTAACCGTTGCTATAGTGCAGCCATATTCAAAATATTTAAAGTATTTACGTATAGAGAGTCCGCCAGAAAAACGTATACACTCTTCGTCAGTCTCTATCGAGATATCGATACTGTCGCTTGATTTGTGTTGCGGGTGTGCTGTAGTATGGTCTTTGGCTCAACAGATGTTAGTACTTTCATCTGGGTATTGAGAAAACAAGACGGCTGGAGCACGCTTGACATTCAAGCAACGAAAATGTATTGTGAACTGGTTTATCAAGTTTTATAATGCCGTTGAAGCGCAACGTCAGTGGAGCCGGGAGTTTGAAACAGAACCCGCAAACCCGCCTAACAAATAAACGTATCATTGACAAGCTTGATTTGCATAGAACGATTTGTGATATTCACAAAGGAAGATCAGGAAGATAGCGTACAGCTACAAGTCCTGCTTCGTCGGCCCTCGTGTTGGATGCGTTTGTTAATTCTCCACAGAAGTCTGGTACTCAATGTGCGCTTGAAGTGGGGGTTAGCAGTACAAGCGTACGAAAAATTCTGAAAGCTGCAGAGTGGAAAGTTTACATTCCACGATTACTGCAAGCGATTAGTGATGACGATCCTGATCACCGGATACAATTTTGCGAATGGTATCGGCAAAAGGTAACTGATGACGGACAATTTGTGACGAAGGTAGTGTGGAGTGACGAGGCGCAGTTTGAGAACTTAATGGAACTGTGAATCGGCAGTAGTGTGTACTGGGCACCGGAAAATCCGCATGTTTATGTAAAGCGGTCAATCTACTAGAGGTTCATGTGTGGTGTGGACTATCATCTAGGGGATTAGTAGGACCCTTTTTCTTTGATGCTACTGTTGCTGGAGAAGTGTACCTGGAAATGTTACACATATCAGTTTTGCCAGGTATACGTGCGCCAACAGGATGGTGCGCGACCATACTACCGCCTAGCCGTAAGAGCTTTCCTGGACAACAACTTTCCGCGGCATTGTATTGGACGAAGAGATCTAACACCTATGGACTTTTATTTATGGGGAACTGTGAAAGATAACGTCTATCGACGTAACCCAGCACGCTGCATGAACTTCGCCTGGAGATTACAGCAACATGTGCAGCGATCTCCACTATAACATTGACTGACGTAGTTGCGGTGACCGCTCGTCGTTCTGTTGTGCATATCCCCCAACGGTGAACATTTTAGACATTTATTTTTTTATTTAGTGTATGGCATTTAAGTACATTTCAGTATTGGATCACGTTATTCTACATTACATAAGATTACATATATTCACAGACAAACATCTAGTCCTTGTATCCACGGGGAATTCTTCAAAGTCCCCACTGAACGCTCTAGTACTGCATTCTTCTCTGATGTGTTGGATGGTCTGCTTAGGCGCCACAGTCACATGCTGGCGAAGACATGCCCAGTTCTTAATCGGTTCAGAGTTGACCAGATCTTGCGGGGTTGATCAAAACCAGGTACTGCCTCGGTAATACAAGGCATTAGATGGCAAGTTGTTGGGGTATTCTGGAGCCATTCTCTTCTCCAAGAGTTGATGTCAGACCCAGTGAGGCTGTCGAGAGCAAGAGGAGGATGAAACTTCCTGGCAGATTAAAGCTGTGTGCCGGACCGGGACTCGAACTCGGGACCTTTGCCTTTCGCGGGCAAGTGCTCTCTCATTCAAGAGGAGAATGTCTTGAACGAAGCCTCTTGGTACTCAGATCAGGTATATCGATGTGTACCGGTAGTTCAGGGTTTGCTTCGATCTTGTTGTATTCCCTGACCAAGGCTGCTTCTCGTCGTATTTTTGGAGGTAGTATATGACTCAGGACAGGTAGCCATATGTTAGGGGTAGACCTAGCGGTTCCTGAAATAATGCGCATGGTGTTGTCAAGTTGGACATCGATTTTGTTCACATGACTACCGTTTAGCCATACTGGTGCACAGTACTCCGCCGCAGAGTATACGAGGCTCAGTGCAGACGTCCTCAGAGTTGCTGTTTTGAACATTTAAGGTAACCCATGTGCTAAACTGAAGGTTGTATAACATGTGAGATCAATTATTAAATTTAAAATAAACACATAAGTAATACTTTCCGTTCCTTAAAGTGTGTGTACATTTTTCTGGGGGACTGTAAATGTAAAAGGAATTGAAGAATGAGAATCCTTCTTAAATTATTTAACGATTGTAAAAGAGGCGCCACAGGGGTCGAAACATAAATGTACGAATCAACTTTCTGGCGACGACCCTGGTGGCAAAATGGCTTTGACGGTTGTTGTTGTTGTCTTAAGCCCTGAGACTGGGTTGATGCAGCTCTCCATGCTACTCTATCCTGCGCAAGCTTCTTCAGCTCTCAGTACTTACCGCAACCTACATCCTTCTGAATCTGCTTAGTGTATTCATCTCTCGGTCTCCCTCTACGATTTTTACCCTCCACGTTGCTAAATTTGTGATCCCTTGATGCCTCAGAACATGTCCTACCAACTGGTCCCTTCTTCTTGTTAAGTTGTGCCACAAACTCCTCTTCTCTCCAATTCTATTCAATACCTCCTCATTAGTTATGTGATCTACCCATCTAATCTTCAGCATTCTTCTGTAGCACCACATTTCGAAAGCTTTTACTCTCTTCTTGTCCAAACTATTTATCGTCCACGTTTCACTTCCATACATGGCTACATCCCATACAAATACTTTCAGAAACGACTTCCTGACACTTAAATCTATACTCGATGTTAACAAATTTCTCTTCTTCAGAAACGCTTTCCTTGCCATTGCCAGTCCGCAGCCCGTGGTCGTGCGGTAGCCTTCTCGCTTCCCACGCCCGGGTTCCCGGGTTCGATTCCCGGCGGGGTCAGGGATTTTCTCTGCCTCGTGATGGCTGGGTGTTGTGTGATGTCCTTAGGTTAGTTAGGTTTAAGTAGTTCTAAGTTCTAGGGGACTGATGACCATAGATGTTAAGTCCCATAGTGCTCAGAGCCATTTGAACCATTTTTTTGCCATTGCCAGTCTACATTTTATATCCTCTCTGCTTCGACCATCATCAGTTATTTTGCTCCCCAAATAGCAAAACTCCTTTACTACATTTCCTAATCTAATTCTCTCAGCATCACCCGACTTAATTCCACTACATTCCATTATCCTCGTTTTGCTTTTGTTGATGTTCATCTTATATCCTCCTTTCAAGACACTGTCCATTCCGTTCAACTGCTCTTCCAAGTCCTTTGCTGTCTCTGACAGAACTATAATAATGTCATCGGCGAACCTCAAAGTTTTTATTTCTTCTCCATGGATTTTGATACATTCTCCGAATTTTTCTTTTGTTTCCTTTACTGCTCGCTCAATATACAGATTGAATAACATCGGGGACAGGCTACAACCCTGTCTCACTCCCTTCCCAACAACTGCTTCCCTTTCTTGCCCCTCGAGTTTGATAACTGCCATCTGGTTTCTGTACGAATTGTAAATAGCCTTTCGGTCCCTGTATTTTACCGCTGCCACCTTCAGAATTTGAAAGAGAGTATGCCAGTCAACATTGTCAAATGGCTCAAATGGCTCTGAGCACTACGGGACTTAACATCTGAGGTCATCAGTCCCCTAGAACTTAGAACTACTAACCTAAGGACATCACACACATCCATGCCCAAGGCAGGATTCGGACCTGCGACCGTAGCGGTCGCGCGGTTGCAGACTGAAGCGCCTAGAACCGCTCGGGCACTCCGGCCGGCTTTGACTGTTAACAAAGTACGTAAAACGCATGTGTGGGGGTGATGTGTGAGTCTTCTGTTTGGCGCAGGGGTGCAGTGGAGACACTGGCAGTGTCGACGAACAGCACGGAAGTGCTGGTGAACGTGACGGACCTGCAGCCGTACACGACGTACCGGCTGTCGGTGATTCCCGCCGACGAGGACGGCAAGCCGGTGGGCGACCGCAGCAAGTGGGTGAACGTGACGACGATGGAGACGCGGCCGTCGCCGCCGCGCAACGTCACGCTGGTGGAGGTGACGGGCGAGCGGGCGGTGGTGAGCTGGCTGGAGCCGCTGCCGCTGAACGGCGTGCTGCAGCGCTACGTGGTGCGCTACGGCGGGCGCGCGCTCGACGTGGCGCCGGGGCAGGGCACGCGCGCCGTGCTGCCCGTGGACGGCGACCGCGAGTACAGCGTGCTGGTGGAGGCGTGCACCAACAGGGGCTGCACGCCGGCGCCGCGGCCGCTGGCGCTGCGCTCGCGCGTCGGCGCGCCGGGGCCCGTGGGCCGCGTGGCGGCGCGGCCGCAGCCGGGGGGCCGGCTGGCGCTGGCGTGGGCGGCGCCGGTCCCGCCGGGTGGCCCCCGCCACCTGTACCAGGCACTGCTGCTGCACACCGCCTCCGGCCGCAACCGCACGCTGCCGCTGCGGCCCGCCGCGCCGCACAACCTCACCGACGTGCTCGACGTGCCCTTCTGCGAAGCCGACCCCGACGCCAGCTACAAGGTGGCCGTCAGGGCCATCAACCTCGACGAGCACAAAGGCATGCTGTTCGGCAACTGGAGCGAGTCGACCGACGCTTACTGCCGCATTACCGGTACGTGTACTTTTTACATTTCGCTCGTTTATCCAGTTTCAATCACTCGAAGTACCCTAATACACCACTGGCCATTCAAATTGCTACACCACGAAGATGACGTGCTACAGACGCGAAATTTAACGGACAGCAACAAGATGCTGTGATATGCAAATGATTAGCTTTTCGGAGCATTCACACAAGGTTGGCACCGGTGGCGGCACTTACAACGTGCTGACATGAGAAAAGTTTCCAACCGATTTCTCATGCACAAACAGCAGTTGACCGGCGTTGCCTGGTGAAACGTTGTTGTGATGCCTCTTGTTAAGGAGGAGAAATGCGTACCATCACGTTTCCGACTTTGATAAAGTTCGGATTGTAGGCTATCGCGATTGCGGTCTATCGTGTCGCCACATTGCTGCTCACATTGCTCTAGATCCAATGACTGTTAGCAGAATATGGAATCGGTGGGTTCAGGAGAGTAATACGGAACGCCGTGCTGGATCCCAACGGCCTCGTATCATTAGCAGTCGAGATGACAGGCATCTTATCCGCATGGCTGTAACGGATCGTGCAGCCACGTCTCGATCCCTGAGTCAACAGATGGAGACGTTTGCAAGACTACAACCATCTCCACGAACGGTTCCACGACGTTTGCAGCAGCATGGACTATCAACTCGGAGACCTTGTCTGCGGTTACCCTTGATGCTGCATCACAGACAGGAGTGCCTGCGATGGTGTACTCAATGACGAACCTGGGTGCACGAATGGCAAAACGTCATTTTTTCGGATGAATCCAGCTTCTGTTTACAGCATCATGATAGTCGAATCCGTGTTTGGGGCGACATCGCGGTGAACGGACATTGGAAGCGTGTATTCATCATCGCCATACTGGCGTATCACCCGGCGTGATGGTATGGGGTGCCATTGGTTACACGTCTCGGTCACCTCTTGTTCGCACTGACGGCACTTTGAACAGTGGATGTTACATTTCAGATGTGTTACGACCCGTGGCTCTACCCTTCATTCGATCCCTGCGAAACCCTACATTTGAGCAGGATAATGCACGACCGCATGTTGCAGGTCCTGTACAGGCCTTTCTGGATACAGAAAATGTTCGACTGCTGCCCTGGCCAACACATTCTCCAGATCTCTCACCAATTGAAAACGTCTGGTCAATAGTGGCAGAGCAACTGGCTCGTCACAATACGCCAGTCACTACTCTTGGTGAAGTGTGGTATCATGTTTAAGGTGCATGGGCAGCTGCACCTGTACACGCCATCCAAGCTCTGTTTGACTCAATGCCGAGGCGTATCAAGGCCGTTATTAGGGCCAGAGGTGGTGGTTCTGGGTACTGATTTCTCAGGATCTATGCACCCAAATTGCATATTTGTCCAATGAATGCCCGTTTATCATCTGCATTTCTTCTTGATGTAGCAATTTTAATGGCCAATAGTGTACCACAGATTTGTGGTGTCTGCTGATTTGGATGGTGGCGGTTTCCGCAGGTGGCCTGCAGAAGGGCCGC
Source organism: Schistocerca americana (assembly GCF_021461395.2). NCBI lineage: Eukaryota > Metazoa > Arthropoda > Insecta > Orthoptera > Acrididae > Schistocerca > Schistocerca americana. Next base: position 741,825,423 of record NC_060122.1, on the reverse strand, counting down.
GTGCTGCTGTGGTGCGCGGGCACGCTGGGCGTGCTGGCCGCGTGCGCTGCCCTGGTGGTCGGAGGGAGGCGGCTGGCGCGCTGGTGGCGGCACGCCAGGGGTGTCCAGGTGAAGCTGCCGCCCGGCCTGGCGCCGCCGCCCGCCGACAAGCGCGACCGTGACGAGGAGCGCCGCGTGCGCACGCCCTGGCTGCTGTACGGCCGCGAGAAGGCGGCGGCCGCGCTCGGGTCGCCCACGCACGAGGAGACGACGCTGCTGCGCGGGGGCGGCGTGGCGCGCTGCGACAGCGGGGGCGGCGGCAGCAGCGCGGGCACCGGCAGCGACTGCGCGCTCTCCTCCCTCACGTCGGCCACCACCGCCGCCTCCGACAGCGACGGCGACGCGGAGGCGGACGCGGCAGGGGCCAAGCCGCGGGCCGCCCGCCAGTGGAGCACCTTCTCGGACGGCTCGGTGTCGCGCAGCACGCCCAACCTGTGGGAGGCGGAGGCGGCCTACTGCCGCGCCGGCCTGCCGGAGGCGCCCGCCGCCGGCTACGTCACGGTCGCCAGCGCCCCCTACGTCCGTAGGGGCAGCCTCGACGGCTGGCCTCACACTGTCGCAGCAGCGGCTGCCGCACCGGCCATCCCCGCAGGGTGAGTACCACTGTACACGTCCCTTCGACTCGTCTGTGACATAGTTTCGTAAGTGACAATCGAAGCAAAATCGACTAGGTAACCTGGCAACAAATTCCTCATCTTCGTTTCCACATTGTCCAGCATCAGGCCGGATTAGGACATTTATGGTACTTCGGCTCTTGTGAATAACACCACCTAACACTCACAAGGGAACCTCCCCATCGTACCCCCCCCCCCCCCCCCCTCAGATTTAGTTATAAGTTGGCACAGTGGATAGGCCTTGAAAAACTGAACACAGATCAATCGAGAAAACAGGAAGAAGTTGTGTGGAACTATGAAAAAAATAAGCAAAATATACAGACTGAGTAGTCCATGTGCAACATCAAGGATAATATGAGCTCTGGAGCGCCGTGGTCACGTGGTTAGCGTGAGCAGCTGCGGAGCGAGAGGTTTTTGGTTCAAGTCTTCCCTCGAGTGAAAAGTTTTATTTCTTTATTTTCGCAAAGTTATGATCTGTCCGTTCATTGACGTCTCTGTTCACTGTAATAAATTTAGTGTCTGTGTTTTGCGACCGCACCGCAAAACCGTGCGATTAGTAGACGAAAGGACGTGCCTCTCCAATGGGAACCGAAAAAAATTGATCGCAAGGTCATAGGTCAACCGATTCCTCCACAGGAAAATACGTCTGATATATTCTATACGACACTGGTGACATCATGTGCGTTACATGACAGGAATATGTTGTCGACCCACCTAACTTATACACTTGGTGAATGGGTAAAAGATTTTTCTGCCTTGCCCGATTTAGGTTTTCTTGTGGATGTGATAATCACTCCCAAAAAAGTGGTGAAAACATAAGAGTTTCACACATAAATTGATAATAAAAAATTAAACTTATCACTCGAGGGAAGATTTGAACCAAGGACCCCTCGTCCCGCAGCTCTCACACTACCCACGAGACCACGGCGCTCCTGAGCTAGTGCTATCCTTGATGTTGCCTATCTTGCACATGGACTACTCAGTTTGTATATTTTGCTTATTTTTTTCATAGTTCCACACAACTTCTTCCTGTTTTCTCGATTGATCTGTTTTCAGTTTTTCAAGGCCTATCCACTATGCCAACTTATAACTAAATCTGAGGGGGGTGCGATGGAGAGGTTCCCTTGTCAGTAACGGCCGCGCGGGATTAGCCGAGCACGGTAGTTCAGCGTGTTCGGTCAGAGGGTTTAACTACCCTCTGTAATAAAAAACTGAGTAAACGGATCAACGAACAAGCTGAACGAGTGTCATCGGACGTCCACCACGAACAAAGTCAATACAGATCGAAATGAGATTTAAAAAAAAAGAAATCGGTCTAAGGTGCTGCAGTCATGGACTGTGCGGCTAGTCCCGGCGGAGGTTCGAGTCCTCCCTCGGGCATGGGTGTGTGTGTGTGTGTGTGTGTGTGTGTGTGTGTGTGTGTGTGTGTGTGTGTTTGTTCTTAGGATAATTTAGGTTAAGTAGTGTGTAAGTCCCATAAGATTTCACACACATTTGAACATTTTTGAACACTCAATAACCATTCAAAGTATCATAAAAATCATTACAGTTGAGAAGTCAAGAAAGATGTGTCTCCAAAAGCCACATAGCTATATGAAGGTGCTTTATTCGCTACTACCGGTTTTACCTCAGTATAGACCCATCTTCAAGTTTATATTGGTCATATTTCCGTAACGTAAATGGACAGCTACGAAGTCCCAGCATTCGGGAAGTCGTCAACTTACTCAATTTTATTATGACAGCCCACCATTGAGGTTTGACTCTTAACGTGGATAACTTCCCAAAACCTGTAACTCCGTAATTGTTAATCTACGAGGGTGAGTCAAATGAAAACCGTAAATCTGTAATAACAAATCGAAATTTAGTGCCGTTATCCTGTCAGTTGGCAGCCGTGCTACAAACAGCGTGCCAAATGGCCTGTAGGTGGCAGCATAGTGCAGATGCACACATACCGTCGCAGTGTCAGTATAAAGATGGCCGCCCCACTTGTGACTTGCACCAGGGAAGAACAGCGTTCTGTTATTCGGTTGTTGCGTAGTGAAGGTTGAAACCTATTGAAATTCATCGACGAATGAAGGTTCAGTACGGTGATGCATCTTTGTCACAGCAACAAGTCTAAGAATGGAGTAGGAAGTTCGCAAATGGTCTGACTTCAGTGAAAGATGCTCCTCGTCCAGGTCAGGCACAACGAGTTGTAACTCCACAGAACATTGCAGCAGTTGAAGCCATACTGAAGGAAAACCGCCGAGTGACACTGAATGACATTGCAGCATGTTTATAGATTAGTCATGGGCCAGCACACCACATTGTGCATGATGTGCTCCAGTTTTCACAAAGTGTCTGCAAGATGGGTGCCACGGTAGCTGACTCCTGAAATGAGAAAATGACACCATTCCTCATCACCAAAACCAATGAAGTTTCGAACAGAACCATCAGCAGGGAAGGTTATGCTGACTCTCTTTTGGGACGAAAAAGGCGTCATTTTGGAGCATTACATGCCTAGAGGGACCACTGTCACCAGTGCATCATACACAGATCTCCTAAAAAATCATCTGCGGCCTGCAATCAAATCAAAGCCACGCGGATTGCTGTCAGCAGGTGTCCTTTTGAAACATGACAATGAAAGGCCCCACACTGCCCGTACAACTGTTGCAACAATCAAAGACCTGCATTTTGAGTGTCTTCCTCATCCACCATACTCACCAGACCTTGTCCCAAGTGATTTCCATATGTTTGGACCACTCAAAGACGCAGTAGAAGGAAAGAAGTTCCGTTCTGATGAAGAGGTACGCCACGAGGTGCATGAGTGGTTGCGCAGACTACCAAAAGAATTTTTTTTCCTAAAGAAATTTATGCACTTTGTAAGCGCTGGAGAACTTGCATTGAGCGTAGGGGAGGCTATGTTGAAAAGTGATAAAGCTTTGTACCACTTCTGCACAATAAATAATATTTAAAAAAATATTTAAGTTTTCATTTGACTCACCCGTGTACATTATGGAAATACAACCATTGTAAACATGAAGAATCGTCTATACTGACGTGAAACCGGTAGTTGCAATTAAAGCACCTACATACAGCTATGCGGCTATTGGAACCAGCGTATCGTTCTTGACTTTTTAGTTGTTATAATTTTTGTAATTCGAATGGTTATTGGGTGTTGAATGTTGCTATTGTTATTCACAATGTCTCTGAGCTGTGGTTTCCCTCCCCAGAAAGTTGTTTGTACCTTGCCGCTTTTCTATGTCTTTCCACCATAGTTCTTCTATAACCGATTTTTTCCAGTCCAGATTCCTTTTTCTTTAACTGTTTCACCTGGGTCTTCCTATTGCTCCCTTGTTATCAAACTTGAACGCCACCAATCGTGCTGGTATTCTTACATCTTACATTCGCTTTACATGTCCATGCTATTATAATCTTCCTTATCAGTTCCATCATTCAGCTTTTCTACTCCCATTTCCTCCTTAACTTATTCATTTTTCGCTTTGTCTCTCCTCATTTTTCCTAGTACACTTCGTAGGAATTTCATTTCACAGGCTTTCATTTTAGTATCCTCTCTCACGCCTCCGATGCTTATGTCATTACGGATGTAAAGTACGTCGTGTACAGCACTTCCTGACACTTCATTGGCACATCTCATTCCCAGACTAAACCAATCACACGCTGATAAAATGTATTGCTCTGTTGTAACATTTTGTTAATTTTTGCCTTTATCCTTGCATTCTGAATTACCATACTTCCTAAATGTTAAAATTTGCACACAATTTCAATAGCCTGTGCTTTAATATTAGTTTGTCCTTTCCCTTCTCTGTCACGTCTGGTAACCAGCGTAGTCTTGCTTTTCTCCACGCTGCATTTCATGTCATATTTCTCCATTTTTTAAATTTTAAAATATGAATTCCTCTTGTACATCCTTACTGTTGCTTCCTCACAACATGATATCATCGGCATACAGCAATAACTTTATCTCCCTTCATCTATGAGCTTCAGTTGATTCTTCCACATCTGTCTGCTCGTTAGGTTAGCTCCAAAACTGTGCCACGTTTTAACAAAGGAAGATGTCGTGCAATATTGACCGTTTTACTTCAGATTTATTGACTACACTAATAAACTTTCGGATGGACATAGGCTACAATAGACTATATAAAGGTAAAACGTTGTTAGCGAAAATCTCGAAAAGTTCTAGACTAATTTATTTCAGGTTTTCACAAGATATTCTAATAAACATTCCTATACACATAAGTTACATATTATCTTAAACAACAATCGAGTGTGAGAAATAGAGTACAGTTCTGAGAAAACGTGCGGTTTCGTTATCTTTCTCGCAGTGAGTTTTAACTATGATAGCGGGTCATTGAAACTATTAGCCAAATCGCTTCCCCTATATATATTATTTCTCCTTTATGTACATACACACACACACACACACACACACACACACACACACACACACACATATATATATATATATATATATATATAATTTAGACAAAAATTATATACACAACTATGTGCTGTTTTGTTTCCTTCGTCGCAGCCGGTTTTAACAGAAAACAAGGAAGTTGTATTTATGGCTTATGGGCTTCTGACTGGAATACTACTGGGAATCTGAGTCGTCTGAAAATTTGTAATCCTATCCGTTTGCAGACTGAAACTATGCTACTATGCGAAAATGTGTCATTGAGGCTACCCTCCTCACAGATCGAAGAAAGCAAGCAAGATTAGGATTTAATGCTGCGTCGACATTGAGATCGTTACAGATGGAGCACAAGCTCAGAATGTTTCAATGATGGAGCAGGAACTCGGTTGCGCCGTTTCAAATAAACCATCCCGGCATATGGGTGGAGTAATTTAGGGAAATCAAGGAAAACGTAAATCAGGATGGTCGGACGTGGATTTGAACTATCGTCCTCCCAAATACAAGTCCAGTGTGACACCACCTCATACCCCATACACGAATAATTCCAGCCGACTTACTCATCCATTTTAAGAGACTTCGATTCCCGATCGAGGTTTCGTTGGCAATAGCAATAAACACGGCTCAAGGTCGAGTGTGTGTGTGGGGGGGGGGGGGGGCGGGGCGGCGAAATGAGATGAGAGGCGGGGGAGGGGGGGGGGAATGGATATAGAGAGCGGAAAGGAGGAGATGGACAAAGAGAGAGGAGGAGGAGGAGGTTGTGGAGAGATATAGGGTGACGGAAATGGTCAGAAAGAGGTGAGGGAGAGGAAGTGTTGGGCAGAGACAGGGGGAGAAGGAGATTAGGTTCTCATACATAATTATCACTTTCAAAGCATTGCCGGGCTCCCCATTATATATATGCGTGCAAAATCGCCCTGACATTTCGTGACCGGGAGCGCTGTTACAATAGATGAGTCAGTCTTCTGATGGCCATGCTGCAGACCGCTGTTTGCCACTTTGCCTTAGGCTGGCACATTAAGCTAACAATGCTGGTTAGCTATAGTACCTTGGGGAACAATTCCATTGTGGACTGTTCCATCGTTTCCAAATCGGTTCTCAGCTGTTCTAGTTTTCTCGGTCGTGTTGATACAGCAGAACGCTCAAAGCTGCTTCTTCTTACGTCTGCCGAAGGATGTTGCTTTTGCGCTGCTGATGTTCCTCAGAGGGAACTAGACTTGATGATAGCAATTTGTTCTGTGGTCTCTGCAAATCGGAAACCGCTGAACACGAGTAACAAATTGTACAAGTGCAAGAACGCACGATTTGTGAAGACGAGGACTATGGTACGAGGGTAATTTTACCTCCACTGCCGCGTAACATATAGCGGTGCGGGAAAGTACACTCAGTCGACAGACTTCGCTCTTCACGCACACTTTTGCGAAGATATTCGCTACAAACATTAGAAGATGTTATGTCACATCCGTATTTGAAAGACTCGTCGAATACAGTTAAGAGAAGTGAATGTTTCACTAAAAGAAACACTTAGCTACTTTAGTATCTCTCTTGATGTAAAGCAGGAGGATTAATAGTCCTGACAAACAGTTACCTCTTTTTTTACGTTTGTCATACTTTATTTCAATATCCTTTAGGTGCGATTTGTTGGATCGATCAACTATACTTTGTGATCAGAAGTATTCGGACACCTGGCTGAAGATGATGTAAAAGTTCGTGGCGCCCTCCATCGGTAATGCTGGAATTCAATATGATCTTGGCCTATCCTTAACCTTGATGGCACCTTCCACTCTCGCAAGCATACGTTCAATCAGGTGCTGGAAGTTTCTTGGGGAATGGCAGCCCATTCTGCACGGAGTGCTACACTGAGGAGAGGTAAGGATGTCGGTAGGTGAGGCCTGGCACTAAGCCGGCGTTCCACAGAATTCCAAACGTGTTCTGTAGGATTCAGGTCAGGACTCTGCGCAGGCCAGTCCATTACAGGGATTTTATTGTCGTGTAACCACTGATCCACAGGCCGTGCATTATGAACATATGCTCGATCGTGTTGAAAGATGCAATCGCCATTCCCGAATTGCTCTTCAACAGTCGGAAGCAGTGTAGGACTGTGCTGTGACAGTGACACGGAAAACAACAAGGGGTGCAAGCCCCCTCCATGAAAAACACGACCACACCATAACACCACCGCCTCCGAATTTTACTGTTGGCACTACACACACTGGCAGATGACGTTCACCGGCCATTCGCCATACCCACACCCTTCTGTTGGATCGCAACATTGTGTACCGTGATTCGTCACCCCTCATAACGTTTTTCCACTGTTCAATTGTCCAATGTTTACGCTCCTTGCACCAAGCGAGGCGTCGTTTGGCATTTACCGGCGTGATGTGTGGCTAATGAGCAGCCGCTCGACCATGAAATCCAAGTTTTCTCACCTCCCACCCAACTGTCATAGCACTTGCAGCGGATCCCGATACAGTCTGGAATTCCTGTGTGATGGTCTGGGTAGAAGTCTGCCTATCACACATTACGACCCTCTTCAACGGTCGGCGATCTCTGTTAGTCAACAGACGAGGTCGACCTGAACGCTTTTGTGCTGCACGTGTCCCGTCACGTTTCCACTTCACTATCACATCGGAAACCGTGGACCTAATGATGTTCAGGAGAGTGGAAATCTCGCGAACAGATGTATGACACAAGTGACACCCCATCACCTGACCACTTTCGAAGTCTGTGATTTCTGCGGAGCACCCCATTCTGCTCTCTCACGATGTCTAATGACTACTGAGGTCGCTGGTATAGAGTACCTGGCAGTAGGTGGCAGCACAATGCACCTAATATGAAAAACGTTTGTTTTTGGGGGTGTCCGGATACTTTTGATCACATAGTGTACCGCAACGCCGAAGACATCCATAGGTATCGAACAACAGTACCGTCGTTAGGGGTACCCTGTTCTACATTGATGACGCGAATAGCAGGCTTCTGATGTGATTATACAATCTTAAGTCCTGTGGAGAACAGATCAAGGCTGTGGATAGCCTTCAAAGAGCGGAACACATAAAAACTGAAGTTGGGCTAGGGTTCCACCATATATGGAACTCATATGACACCCCGAACTTATTCTATACTTCGTTTAAAGTAACTCTGTGATCGGCGTTTCAGCGACTCGAGTGGCACGGGTCAGCTGGCAACCAACCGTAATTCTTTGGCCGGCCGGGGTGGCCGAGCGGTTCTAGTCGCTACTGTCTGGAACCGCGCGACTGCTACGGTCGCAGGTTCGAATCCTGCCTCCTCCATGGATGTGTGTGATGTCCTTAGCTTAGTTAGGTCTAAGTTCTAGGGGACTGATGACCTTAGAAGTTAAGTCCCATAGTGCTCAGAGCCATTTGATTTGAATTCTTTGTTGAACGCCACGTGCTCTCCATGTGCTTGTATTGACGGTAGATGCAGATCCATGGTGGGCGTGACTGGTTGCCCACTGGTATAAATGCCCCCTACCACTTTCTTAGCTTGATTTTACACTGTATGGTTTGGCAGACCATCTGTATGGTGTCTTGCACTGGTAGCTTGTCGTCTGCAAACCAAACGCTGTAAATGCGAATTTTATCATCGAGTCCACACATCCCTTGATTTTTAAAAAAACATGATTTTGATGTTGCAGCAGCATGTTATGTGTACATATTTGTTATTACTCACGTTTTATTGTGAATGATCCTGGTTCTTTCGTGTTCTGAGGGCACTGCACACAAATATTAACTGTACTTTGTGTAATTTTGATTTTACAGCGCGTTTTGTGAAGGTAAAAAGCGTGTCATTTCGGTTTTACGACGCGTTTTGTGAAGGGGAAAGGGGTTGTAAAACTGAAATTATTTAATATGTGTGTGTAGTCCGCTCAGAACACGAAAGAATCGGGTCCGTCACAACAAAAAGTGAGTAATAACAAAATATATACGCAAAACATTTTGCCACACCAAAGTCGCGTTTTTAAAAATCAAGGGATGTGTTAACTCGCTGATAAAATTCACATTTATAACGTTTGGTTTTGTAGATGACAAGCTATCATGCAGGACACTATACAGATGGTCCTGCAAAACCGTATAATGTAAAATAAAGGTAAGAACAAAAAATGTCTTTACACCTCATTTTATTAAATCAGTTTTAACGTAAAGTGTGTTCCCGTTTTACAGTTTTTCAGTAACAAATACCCACTGATGATGGCACAAGGTGCGGAAACGTGTTTGGGTAACAAGGAAAAAGCAGTGTTTTGCATAAAAGGCGGAACCTATAGGCAGTAATTTTAACTGCAAACACGGAGCTGCATGTCCAAACGATGAATAAATGATTACAGTTGCAATTCGGTGTGGCAGGTAGAGCAGCCACCAGAGTGCACAGTGTTGTTCGTGTTTTGGGTTGTTAGTAGACCTTATAGGGTAAATAAAGGCCGTGGACAGCGTCAGATGTTGAGTGAGTACTGTGGACAGGGAGACGCTGCGTACGCGTGTGAGACAGCATTATCAGCTCCTGTGTTTTGAAGGGGTCTCTTTGTGGGTGTCCATTTGGCCCGCTGATTGAATCATACAATAACGAGATTTGTGGGACATTTGGATGTGACAGCGGCCTGATGTGGGACTGCATGAGAACGTGATGGCAGGCACATTCGTCCTCAAGATTCTGCTCAAAGGTGAACTGGGTCCGACAGTGGCTTCGAAGAGGAGCAGCTTGTAGGTTAATTCACTGACAAATGGACTGATGTGACGTCATAAATTATTTTCGGATGAGGCTTGCATTGCTGGACGAAACTGTTAACGTTGATACGCCGTAAAAGAGAGAAGCAAAACGTGTTTTTGAGAGATGCAACTGCAATAGATGAGAGGTTAGGAGTAACTGTAAGATTTCTGACGACAGGATGGTCATTCAAATGCTTGAAGTTTAGAGCGGTAATATGAGAAAACACAATTAGAAAAACTGTTCTGGAAACGTGTGGAGCGATTATATGTGTCCTACAAGAAGACATTTAGATATTTTACATGGTTTTTTTCAAGTTTTGTGAGAATTTGGTAAAATTGACAGTCATTTAGCAGACATATGTACGGTACTTCTGAAGTAGAAGCGTTTTTCCATTCTGCTGTGTAAGTCAACAAGAGCCGGCCGCGGTGGCCGAGCGGTTCTAGGCGCTTCAGTCCGGAACCGCGCGACTGCTACGGTCGCAGGTTCGAATCCTGCCTCGGGCATGGATGTGTGTGATGTCCTCAGGTTAGTTAGGTTTAAGTAGTTCTAAGTTCTAGGGGACTGACGACCTCCGATGTTAAGTCCCATAGTGTTCATAGCCATTTGAACCATTTGAAGTCAACAGGAAAAGAAAAAAAATTAATAAAGGAAACAATGCGGCAGAGAAGCGTACAGTGAGCTTCCTAACGTGTCGATAATACCCTGTCGTTGGCGTATTAATACTGTTTTGTGTTTGTTGGTTCAAATGGCTCTGAGCACTATGCGACTTAACTTTTGAGGTCATCAGTCGCCTAGAACTTAGAACTAATTAAACCTAACTCACCTAAGGACTTCACACGCATCCACGCCCGAGGCAGGATTCGAACCTGCGACCGTAGCGGTCGCTCGGTTCCAGACTGTAGCGCCTAGAACCGCACGGCCACTCCGCGCGGCTTTTGTGTTTGTTAAAATACTACTTGAAGTAGTGTCGATGATACCCCGCCGTTGGCGTATTAAAACTGTTTTGGGTTTCTTAAAAAACTACTTGAAAAACTGAATCTGAGGTATGATATGTGCAAAGAAGAACTGAAAAGAAACACTGCACACTAACGCCGTGTGGCTAGTTCATGAAGCTCTGTCAACATCTCAGGGGAGAATGTCAATACTCTGGCTGAGTACATATTTACAGTACTGAAAATATTTTTGGATCCCCCAATACAAATCACCAATATTTCTTTTGTCGATAATACACTAATACGCGCTTCAGCCTGTCAATAAAGGTTTGACAGTATGACTGAACGTGTTACGGCCCCTTTACGTTACATCTGTTTATACTGAGGCTCAGGTGACAGTCTTTGCATAAGCCGCTGTTCATCTGTAAGGCACTCTACATTTAGTAGCAAGTTTCTGTGGAAGACGATCCCTGTAAATTAATGCGTGTCTGTGAACAGTCCCTTGCGGCTACACGTGTTAACCACCAGGTCGATCTCACATAAATCCATAACTGAAGCGGCTCAGTCGCAGTCATTTGATGTATAGAGGAAAGAACCTTATCTACTGACTACGCCTCTCCATTGAGAACGACATACCGAGTCCTGCTCGCTAGAAAGTTTTCAGTCCAGTTGAGTGTCTCTTCGGATATTCCGTGGCGCATATTTTGTTAGCTAGGCGTCGGTGTAGAACAATATCAGAGGCTTTCTGGAAATCAAGAACCACAGTATTAACCTGAGCTGCGCTAGTTACTATAAGGACAATAAACAGAAAGTATCGGTCGGAAAAATGATGCACTAAACTACATGACCCTCCAAAAATGCCAGCTCTCTTTAGCAGAAGGAGCGCCAGGAATCGGTCTCTGCGTCGATCACTGGTAGCATAGAAAGTTTACATGCTAAACGATACACATCACAGATGGATGCTGTACTGAAATAGTAACCACACTACGCTAGTGTCATAACCTATATTGGTGCTTTGTATACAACTGGGGTACTGACCAGTCATTCCCCGTCAAATGTCGCCTAAACCGCGTTGTTCCTACGCTAGATGTTACAGGACATGTTCGGGCGCTAACCGATGAATTTCTTGATACCAACAGAATAGAATTTGAAGTTTCTCTCTTTCGACGTTCGCTGTTTTTACAAAACTTATTACGGATCACTTCAGGTAAAACAGTTGTTCTTGAGATGCGGTACAAATAAGGTGTATTTGTTTCGTGTACTCACACGTTATATCTGCTTTCCAATTGGTAGAAAGTGTTTATTTTGATCTACGTATTCATGCTCTTATCTTGTTGATTCATGCTCAGCTCCTGAGAACTGTGGTACCTACAGAAAAATTTGAGAGGGACAACACACTAGCGATCTCTGCTTATCGGATGGCGATCGAGAGAAGGAGAAGGATGTGATGGGTGAACGCGGGTAGGCACAAGTGAGTAAATAGTGTCGGGTGGCGAGGTAAGGCACCTGGTACGACCTGACGTAACCCTGACACGTAAAGAAGCGTGTGGCCGTAGAGCTTTAACTGCAGGCCAGGAACCGGTTGAGAAACGCGAAAGGCTAACTTTCGGTAAGATAGGTGTTCCCGGAAACTCGCGGTCTAACACACTTGAAAACTGGTCGAGCGTGTGTGTGTGTGTGTGGGGGGGGGGGGGGGGGGCGTGTCCCGTGCTGATAACAAGTCGGGCGACTTTTAACAGCCTAGACGCCGCCACTAATAGCCTCATCAGGTCTAAACAGTGCTAGCGCTGTCTGCTCACATGTTACGCGGTATCACAGTGGTAACCCACCTGTGATCGTACCGTCTCGTTAATATGTTCCAACATTTTTTTGACATCTCGAGTGCCGGCCCGGGTGGCCGAGCGGTTCTAGGCGCTACAGTCTGGAACCGCGCGACCGCCACGGTCGCAGGTTCGAATCCTGCCTCGGGCATGGATGTGTGTGATGTCCTTAGGTTAGTTAGGTTTAAGTAGTTCTAAGATCTAGGGGACTGATGACCTCAGAAGTTAAGTCCCATAGTGCTCAGAGCCATTTGAACCATTTTGACATCTCGAGTAGTAACGTATAGCTCGTGACCACGATTTGAGACCCGGGTTAGTATATGGAGCCGTGGACTACTTTTTCTATTGACATTCCAACAAAAATTAAAATTCACGCGAAAAGATCACACTGCGGTCATCGACCAGAACTATTTGATCACTGCGCAGACATGCAAGATGATGATGTAGAAATGAACACCACTGTTGGCGGGAGAGCAATTTGAACTATCGAAACCGGATAAAGATCCAGGTCCTGACAGTACTCTTGTTAGCTTTTAAGACGAATACGTTTCAGACCTAGGTCCTCTTCTTAGCTTTCAGTTGTTGTGAATCTTACAGACACTATCACGTAACTGTTTAACAGTACAGGTAACTTCGGTCTTAAGGGTGATAAAATAACAGAAACGCGCGGTTCCAGATGCCTCTCAGCTGCGGAATAGTAGCATATATTCTACGCCCGAATTTAAGAAAGCTCCTAAGGGGAGAAAAACTTCTTTCGGAAAATCAGGCTCGTTGAACAGAGACCGCGTTCTTCACACGTGATATTTTACAAATCATGGAATCAGGCAGACATGTAGATACCCCATAAGCATTTGACTCCCACTTCAGAATAATTTCGAATAATAACAAAGAAATATGCGTGTTCCCAACAACGCAATTGTTTCCAAGAATTTTTAACTGCTAGAATCGTGCACTTAGGCGAATGTTTGTTTCAAATAACTGCTTCGGCGGAGGAATAATGGCAGGACCAGTTTTGTTGTTTTACCGCGTGCTAGAAAAAAATATGGAATGTGGAGATTGCAGTAGAAGACGAAAAGTAGAGAGTGTGAGTCTAGGCTCAGAAACGTGGCATGCATAACATTTGCGGATGATTTAATATTATCGGCAAAACAGTACAAAACGAACGCCTTTAAAATTGATGACAAAACTACGTATTAGAGAGCCGCGCGGGATTAGCCGTGCAGTCATGGACTGTGCGGCTGGTCCCGGCGGAGGTTCTAGTCCTCCCTCGGGCATGGATGTGTGTGTTTGTCCTTAGGATAATTTAGGTTTAAGTAGTGTGTAAGTTTAGGGACTGATGACCTTTGCAGTTAAGTCCCATAAGATTTCACACACATTTGAACATTTTTTGAACCTTTTTGAAAAAAAAGGGGGCGAAGACTCGAAATTTCATGCAATACGACAGAACAATTATAATAATGACACAATAAAGAGAAGCAGCATTTGGAAACGAGATTTCGAAAAGTCAAGCGAGAAGAAAAATTACCTTGGAGAACGGAAATAGTCAAGTGGGCTTGATAAATTGAAGAGGTACGAAGATGGAACTTTTATATGGATTAACGGACAGTATATAGAACGAGAAGGCCATTTCGCACAAATAAAAGATTACACTACAGTAGTGAACATGGGAGGCGAAATGGGGAGAAACTATAGAAGAATGAAAGATGTTAATGAAAATTAGTGGACCAGAAAATGGAAAAGATGGTTCACGGAAAAAGGGGAAACGTGAGTTCTTTCCGGGCAGACCGAGGAGATAAGAGACCCGACATTCAGGAAAAGACTAACAAGGAACCCCTTGAGTGCGACATCGCATGTTCAGTCTTTCGTAAGCCTCATTCGAAAGTGTTGTGTTAACAATTATGACAGGAAAAATAATGACTCACTATATGCATCAGGAGGGCAAAAGAAAATGGGCGTCCGGGTAGTGCAGAAATCAACCTTCCATGGAGTGCATGTATTACACTTCACAAAATGGACATCGTCAACACTGAAGAAATGTTCAAAACAAACCGTTAACTTGCACCAAGAACACCGAATGAAAAATGTCGCCCAACATTGATCACAAAGATTCGCACCATCAAGATCGAATGCGAACTCCTTTGGAGTCACAAACCGTGCAGGGCGTTCAGCTACGTATCCACTGTTAAAGAATGCGTGTAGAATCATATTGAGGTAACGGAGTGGTGAGAACTGACGGAATGTGACGGCATCCAACCGAATGCGAAACAGCCAGTCGTGGAGCTTATTTTGAAATTGGCTATTCGTTAAGGCGTAGTTGCAGATAGGGCCATAATATGTTTTATAGGCACGGAAAAAACAAACTTCCCGAGGCTGAATTAGTCCAGTGGTTCCAGATATTAATAATCGTAATGCCACACACTTTTCAGGAGGGATAGTTTGCTCCAAAGGCGTATAATTTTTTATACGGACCAGAAATCAAGCAGAAGCTATTTTGACCAGCTATTGGCCAAAAGCTATGTTCATACCACAGTTGTAGTTCTCTTACGCCAATTTTCCCGATCTTGCTTGCTGTGGCGTAAATATTCCTTACTGTCCTCGGAAGATCACGCACACGAGTAGTAATGGTAGGGGGCAGAGCACATCCAACTGCTTGCAGCACAATAAATAACTTCCTAGCCAATTTACCATCCAGATTAAACGTCCGCATTAAGGTTCTTCTTTTTTGGATCCTTTTTGATCTTGATACAGTTCTCCTGGTACCTCTAATTTCCAGAGTTCTTTTCATATGCATTTCCCCTTCAAATCCCGATTGGTCGGAGTTGAAAACAAATTCCTTACTGAACGATGGGATAAGTTTGTTTACCTCATCTACAA
The DNA here is from genome assembly GCF_021461395.2 of Schistocerca americana. Lineage (NCBI taxonomy): Eukaryota > Metazoa > Arthropoda > Insecta > Orthoptera > Acrididae > Schistocerca > Schistocerca americana. Next base: position 741,810,008 of record NC_060122.1, on the reverse strand, counting down.
ATTTTCGGGCCGACTTCGCTGTTTGCTGTGCATCGTCAAGTTGACGCTTTGTTTGAAATTTCCGTATCTTACGTCTTCCAGTTGTGTAGCACAGTTTGAAGTTACGCAACCGTCCACTGCTTCCCTTGAAGTCATTGTAAACTATGTCGCGCGCAATTTGATGTGCATAACGAAGTAGGTCACTGTCATGGACATTCTGTAAATTGTATCGAGCATCCAGGAAACGTGCAAGAACCAGTTTTATGTTAGAAGCACGCCTTGTCCTCTCTTGAATATCGGAAGTTTTTCTTACGCATTACATGGTCGTAATGCTGCGGACTTACTCGACATCTTTTCGTAACTGTTTTTCTACTATGCCGCGGATGATCTCCCATATCTACATCTACGTGATTACTGTGCTATTCACAATAAAGTGCCTGGCAGAAGGTTCAATGAACCACCTTCATGCTGTCTCTCTACCGTTCCACTCTCTAACGGCACGCGGGAAAAACGAGCATTTAAATTTTTCAGTGCGAACGCTGATTTCTCTTATTTTATCGTGATGATCATTTCTCCCTACGTAGGTGGGTGCCAACAGGATGTTTTTGCAATCGGAGGAGAAAACTGGTGATTGAAATTTCATGAGAAGATTCCGTCGCAACGAAAAACGCCTTTGTTTTAATGATTGCCACTCCAATTCACGTATCATGTCTGTGACACTATATCCCCTATTTCACGACAATACAAAACGAGCTGCCCTCCTTTGAACTTTTTCGATGTTATCCGTCAGTCCCATCTGATGCGGATCCCACACCGCACAGCAGTACTCCAGAATAGGGCGGACAAGCGTAGTGTAAGCAGTCTCTTTGGTAGACCTGTTGCATCTTCTAAGTGTTCTGGCCAATGAAACGCAGTCTTTGGTTTGCTCTACCCACAATATTATCTATATGATCGTTCCAATGTAGGTTATTTGTAATTGTAATCCCTAAGTATTTAGTTGAATTTACAGCCCTCAGATTTCAGTGACTTATCGCGTAATCGAAATTTAGCTGATTTCTTTTAGTACTCATGTGAATAACTTCGCACTTTTCTTTATTCAGGGTCAATTGACACTTTTCGCACCATACAGATATATTATCTAAATCATTTTGCAAGTCGTTTTGATCATCTGATGGCTTTACAAGACGATAAATGACAGCATCATCTGCAAACAATCTAAGACGGCTACTCAGCTTGTCTCCTATGTCGTTAATCAGGAACAATAGAGGGCCTATAACACTTCGTTGGGGAACGCTGGATATTACTTCTGTTTTACTCGATGACTTTCCGTCTGTTACTACGAACTATGACCTTTCTGACAGGAAATCACGAATCCAGTCGCACAACTGAGGCGATACTCCGTAGGCACGCAGTTTGATTAGAAGATGCTTGTCAGGAACAGTGTTGAAAGCCTTCTGGAAATCTAAAAATATGGAATCAGTTCGACATCCCCTGTCGATAGCAGTTATTACTTCATGAGTATAAAGAGCTAGTTGTGTTTCACAAGAACGATATTTTCTGAATCTGTGCTGATTGATTTATGTAATTATGTTTAGTACACTCTCCTGGGACAATGATTGTCCTTTACCATGTTTGAATGGAGACGGGGTTGTGGATCCCCGTCCGACGAGGATGATGAACTACATGTCTCGACACCAGTTTCACTATCACTTCCGCTTGTTAAGCAACGCATCATCATCACTGTACTCCTCGCTTACATAGCTCGCACAGTTGAGCTCATACGACACCGCAGAAGCGCTAATATTTCATGTGCCACTTCTTTCTCGTTCTGCGAATTTCCTCGGATCCTTTCTGACGAAATGTCAACTTCGACAACCCTTGTTATAGATATAACGCTATGTTTGCTTTGTTTGTAGTTACCTTTTCTCTGCTTTATACCAGCGTCACTAGTACTGTAAAACTGTTGTGAGTTACTCGTAGACCAAGCAATTCAACTACGCTCTGCAGCCTTACGCTGCGCTCACCCCTGGATACGCCGTCCCGCCCCCTGTTGCCATTGGCAGCCAACGCTGCGGTTGACTGGTAGATAGTCTGTGGGACGTAAAATGCCGTAAACATCATTGGCCTTTTGCGACCTCGCACTCGAGCGGTCCCTTGTAAGAGTCTTCACTCACGTCTTAAGACTGAGTGAAAGTATGTTAACAAAGAATATGTTCACATGCACCGTAGATTGAAAGCGAAAAGAAAATGATTTGAAGCGGAATACGGCGGTGCGGTCACCAACGCCTATACAAGACAACTGTTTGGTGCAGTTGACAGATCGGTTACAGCTGCTGCAATGGCAGGGTATCAAGACCTAAGTGATTTTGAACGCGGTGTTATAGTCAACGCACCAGCAATGCGACACAGCATCTCCGAGATAGCGATAAAGTGGGAAATCTCCGACTTGGCATCGGTCGGAAAAAGATCCTACAAGAACGGGACCAACGACGGCTGAACAGAATCGTTCAACGTGACAGAAGTGCGACCCTTCCGCCAATTGCTGCAGATTTCAGTGCTGGGCCATCAACAAGTGTCAGTATGCGAACCATTCAACGAAACTCACCGATATGGGTTTTCGGAGCCGAAGGGCCACTCGTGTACGTGTGATGACTGCACGACACAAAGTTTTACGCCTAGCCTGCGCCCGTCAAAACCGACATTGGACTGTTGGTGACTGGAAACATGTTGCGTGGTCGGACGAGTCTCGTTTCAAATTGTATCGAATGGATGGAGGTGTACGGGTATGGAGACAACCTCATGAATCCATGGTACCTGCATGTCAGCAGGGGACTGTTCAGTCTGATGGAGGCTCTGTAATGGTGTGGGGCGCGTGCAGTTGGAGTGATGTGAGACGCCTGATACGTCTAGATACAGCTCTGACAGCTGAAACGTACGCCGGCCGGAGTGGCCAAGCGGTTCTAGACGCTACAGTCTGGAACCGTGCGACCGCTACGGTCCCAGGTTCGAATCCTGCCTCGGGCATGGATGTGTGTGATGTCCTTAGGTTGGTTAGGTTTAAGTAGTTCTAAGTTCTAGGGGACTGATGACCTCAGAAGTTAAGTCCCATAGTGCTCAGAGCGATTTGAACCAAGTTGAAACGTACGTAAGCATCCTGTCTACCACCTGCATCTATTCATGTTCATCGTGCATTCCGTCGGACTTGGGCAGTTCCACCAGGGCAATACGATACCCCACACGTCCAGAATTGCTACAGAGTGTCTCCAGGAACACTCTTCCGAGACCGAGCGAGGTGGCGCAGTGGTTAGCACACTGGACTCGCATTCGGGAGGACGACGGTTCAATCCCGCGTGCGGCCATCCTGATATAGGTTTTCCGTGATTTCCCTAAATCACTCCGATGAGACCGATGACCTCGCTGTTTGGTCTCTTCCCCCAAAACCAACCAACCAACCAACCAACTCTTCCGAGTTTAAATACTTCCGCTGGCCACCGAACTCCCCAGACACGAAGATTATGGAGCATATGTGGGATGCCTTGCAGCGTGGTGTTCAGAAGAGATCTAAACCCCTTCATACTCTTACGGATTTATGGACAGCCATACTGGATTCATGGTGTCAATTCCCTCCAGCACTTCTTCAGACATTAGTCGAGTCCATGCCACGTCGTGTTGTGGCATTTCTGCGTGCTCGAGGGGGTCCTACACTATATTAGGCAGGTGTACCAGGCTCTTCAGTGTATAAGTCTTATCAACAATTTTCTCTTTGTGTTTTTGTTGAATATGAGTCATGACATCTAATACAGATGTGTGATATCTGTTCTTCGCGAAGTTAGGACTGAGCCATAGGAAATTTCATATAAAGAGATGTGCGAAGGAAGGTCGACACCTTTAAGGGGTTCAGGAGAATGCCAAACACACAGACCAGAAACATGTGGTCAGAAGAAGAATGAAGAAATTCTGGGAGCAGAAGAGACAGAAAGTAGTTGCCTCTGTCCATAGCATACCAGTTCGGTGGTGTGGTCGCCTTCCAAACACGCAGACTCTGCTATTGTCTGCTGAATTAATTTAGGGGTATCAGCAGTCTATAATATGGTTGTCAGTGCGTTCCTCATCCTTCATTATTATGTGAAATGTCGAAACACTGCAGCTCGTCACACAGTCCGGAGCGTTGCGTCTTTTTGTAAATTTTGGTTAGTACGTCATAAGATCAGAATGCTGAGTTAAGACTGCGGTCACCATTTTCCAGTTTATTACCTTTTTTGGAGTAGAGTTAAAGTGAGCAGATGTCCTCCGTTATATTCTAGATTTTAATACTACGTGCCGTAGCGGCAGGAACAGCTTAATTTATTTTTATCCCTGTTACTCTCAGGAAGCTGATAAAACAGCACGTATCAGATCCCTCGACGCTGATATCGGTTCGTTTTGAAGATAACAGTCTTAATCGCTAACAATATGCTCTCACTGCAAGGTCTTTATAAGAGCTGGACCAGTCCAGAAACATACTACCGTTCGCGGGATTTTCTTTAATGTTACGCTTCGTGCAGAAATTGTAGCAGCGCGGAACATGGCTTTTACACGCTGGACGATCTCACCCAATTATGGGAGCGGATACGTTTTGGCTGACGTTTTGCCTTGAGTGACACAACGAGAACGCCCAGTCGGCCGAGGTTTGGACTACACTGTACTTTGTACAGTGACCTACACCCTTTCTGAGAACACTATACCGCATGTGGTACAATACTCGAAAATAATCGTTTGGAGCGATGCTGAGTTTATCTGCCTAGTATTTTCTTATGGGGGCGAGAAAGACATCACCTTCCGGCAGGAATTAAATCTTGCACGTCAGAAGGAAATACGCACACGATAACGAGAAACATCAGTACCTGTTGGTGCCGAGTTCAGGATTTTTGACGGATATTTTTGTAAAACTTCCCTGCAGAGTTACCGCTCTTGCCTTGAACTCTAGCTAGTATGCTTTCGTCGATCACACTGTCGTTTCCAGTGGGCCACACGTGAAACGTTCCATTCGTCCGTGCCTCGGAGCTCCCGAGGCGTCGTGCGAAAATACATTCGCACGCGGACGGAATGCGTACACTCTTGGCGACGAGCAATGTGCGAGACAGGTAAAGCGACTTTCTGCTTCACGGACTTAGTCAATAATTAAACGTCCGCCTCCAACTAGCTTCTGTTTATGCCGATAATCTCCACATAACAATTCGAAAATACATTTCAGCGTCAAATAAAAACGTCACTTAAATTTTCAAACAAAAAATATAATTTACTGGCTTCTATTACAGCTCGCCAAGAGCGTCTCATTCACTAAAACACCACCATGCAGCTAGCTACTGGTTGCACGCTCTGATCTAAGGACGCTCTTTACCAGTAAAGTGGACGCCTACACGCGTAGTAAACCGTAATGACTTCACTCGAAATTCGCGCCCACGTACGGGACTGTACTTTGGGATTCTCTCAATTTTCTTTACTACAATGAAAACTTCGGCTGACCTCGAAGTGCCACCATTTTCCGTTTCTGAGATGCACTTTTTTTTTAATGTGGCAGGTTCATATTTATTAGTCTCAAGTAGGGTCTCGGTCTCTAGGTCCGTAGACGCTACTGAGGTGGTGGTTCCGTAGTTACTTTCAATTTTTTAACTTTTTACTTTATTTTCGTTGTCTTCACTTGGTTTCAAGTCGACGTCATTACGGAGGATCTTCCATAATGGTTCGGGATACTCAAGGTGCCTGGATGTCCGACGAAATGCTTCAGTCTCGTTGAGTAGTTTCGTAGTGGATATCCGAATCTGCACCCTGAGGAGTGGCGTGTTAAGTTCACGGTGGAGATCCTAGATCCGGGTGCACAGAGGCGTCTGGAATACGGCCCGAAAGCACTGATTCTGGACTGCTTGGAGGAGGCGTGATGTTGAGGGACAAACAGTGTCTGCCCCATGTCGAGTAACCACAAGGTAGCGCCGCGGGGATTGTTGCAGAATGTAGACTGAACGTGGTCTCCATGGTTATGTGCTGGCAAGTATATGGTACATCTGGTGGAGAAAGTGTAGCATCTTGATCCTTTTCTCTCGTACAAGTGTGTTAAGAAAAGCTTGTGGTCCAGAATAATATAAGACATTTAATTCTGTCAGTCCAGTTGAGTGGTCGATAGTACAGAATCAGGCAAACACGGAGATCGGGACATTGTCGTCGAAACATCACGGCCTTCGTCTTTTCTGTATTGAGTTCAGTTCGGTTTTGCTCTGCCCTTTGTTCAGTTAACGCCAACGCTGTCGATGACGACACTGATTCTGGTAAAAAAAGCCTTATCATGAGCAAACTGGGCAATTACCACGCACGATCTTTAACATAGATTACATAGAGAACTGGTGATAAAACCGATCCCGGCGGAATGTCTTTCGAGAGGTGATTAAGACTGAAGCGCTGTCCTTCTATCTTCACTGTTGTCTTTCTGTCCTGGAGAAAGCTGGAGAGCGACTTGATGGAGTAGCCCTAGTCAGGAAGGAAGTGAAGGTCATACAATTTGGTGACCAGTTTGTCACGCCAGCCCCGATCGTACGCCTCCTCTCTATGCCCCACATTCTATCTCATATAAAATGGCGGCACTATAATTAGACACATTCATATTTTAGGCTGTATACTGCGAGACCAGAGGAAGTTGTAATTCCACCGAAAGTCGAGGTTGAAAGGCACGCGAATTCCCGAAACGCTCCGCGAAATTCTTTAATACGTAAGTCTTTCAATCAATCAGGACCAGGAACACAATTTAGGCACTTTCGTTGACCTTTTCCTGCCCTCGCATTCAGCGATTATGTAAGATGTTGCTTCCAGGCTGGACTTTTTCCGCTACGTATGTTGACAAACACCGCCCATGGTGGACAAATTACTCGCCCATCAGTCTAGTGGGCTCCAACCGCCACTCATTTAGGAAGCTTAGGGATAGAGCAAAAAAATGGTTCTGAGCACTATGGGACTCAACTGCTGAGGTCATTAGTCCCCTAGAACTTAGAACTAGTTAAACCTAAGGACATCACAAACATCCATGCCCGAGGCAGGATTCGAACCTGCGACCGTAGCGGTCTTGCGGTTCCAGACTGCAGCGCCTTTAACCGCACGGCCACTTCGGCCTGCTGGATAGAGCAGCCTAACATCTTCAGGCCGAGCGAAAAAACCCTTGCTTCCAAAAGCCAGAAACTGGATGAGGCGACTACGGTAGCTAACGTGGCTAGCACACATGGGCGGCCACGAAATGACATGTTCCACACTATCATATTAAATACTAACAAGTAAGGTACGTGACACAGTTTCGCAGATCTCCAATAATTGGCGCAGACGGTGTCAGATCAAGGGTCCGCATATCCCGAGATAGCAATGGCACTGATCACATAACTAGAAATGTCCAAGATTTATTTAACGTGTATGAATGAAGTACAGTCGCTGCATTCGAGTACTGTCGGGCGACTGCGATCCGTATTGGGGAAAAACGTTACGAATGCGCTTCTCATCTCTAGTAGCTTCCAGGAACAGCAACACTGTCGTGACGAGAATTGGCATGAAATCGTATTTACTGCCGTCCGTGATTTATACACGTCGGTTTCGTGACGGTGATACAGTCAAGGATGAAGCAGAAGGGCTGTTGTATCAATGTGAGATACAAAACTCACTGGGTAGTGGAATACGAGAACCTCCGAATCGTTATACAATATAATACATTCGTTTAACGTGTGCGTAGTGCAAACATCATAGGAAAGGCAGGCACTAGAGTGCTGCAACGCTCCATGTTTGACCGGTCACGGCTCGCCTGTTGACGGGGGGACCGAGTCTCTCGTGTCCGGCCCCACACGACTCGGCTCGGTCACGTACTCGCCCCATGTCTGTTGTCCGGATTCCGGACACGAGGATAACCGAGCATGACCGGTCACCGCTGACGTCTCACCTCGCCTCGCCACGGCTCGCTGGACTGTACTGAACAAATCCAACGCCTCTCTCTCTCTCTTTTAATACAAAAGTAACGTTTCCAAGAACGGGTACGTTACACAGCTAAATTCATAGAGCACTTTCTTTTATAATATTTACTCCCGTCTTCCTAACGTCCAGGAATTTTGTTGTAAATAAAACATTGATCACAAGAGACCAATCTGTGTTAATGTAATGAAATGTAAGCGTGAAATAGTGCACCTGATTATGCGAATCAGTCCACATATCAACTGTCGCAGCACATGTTTTATTAATAACTTCCGCAAAAACAGAAGGCATTATACTGTTTCGTATTGCATCAGCTTGTTCTTTGACATGTCTGCTTATAGTACAGGGATGTGGCATGGCATCTGCCACGTTAACTTTTCCATAATGCGCACCTAGATGTATTAATTATTGCCCTAGTTCTCTGAAACCTTCACCGCAAACAGCATTAAAAGGTCTCATATCTTTAGCACACATTGCAACACACTTTGCTGTAATACTATTTTTTATTACTGCCAGTATTCCTGAAGGAGCTGTATCTTTGTGAGGTTTCTTGCAACTGTGTTTCTTTAAAAGAGTGGTTCGCGATTGGAAACACAATAATGTGGAGCAGTTTATGCACGATACGTACCCAGTAGACGCACTGTTTTCGTCTACAACCACCAAAAATATGCTCCGTACTTGGCTTTTTAGACCTTCCCGTCTCTTCAATGTGTAAACATTGATTTCAATCTTAACGTCTTACTGCACTGGTTTCCTCGCACTGCATGATTGCAGAGAGAGAGAGAGAGAGAGAGAGAGGGAGAGAGAGAGAGAGAGAGAGAGAGAGAGACCACAAATGAGAAGCCCGTACTGGCTGTAGTCTCACACGGATAATGACACGTGTAAAATGTTTGATGTTTCGTGCTACGTATTCGGTCACGGCTTCTATGCTCGGTCACTAGAACTAGTGCGGGCAGCCTATCCAGTTAGGGTGTGCTCGCCCCATCTCGTATTTTGTGCTCGCTTACTCGGTCATGCAGGACTCTAGCAGACACGAGCGAAATTAGGGGAATTAGACGTGTTATGGAACTTTACCGGCAGTCATTCTTACCAGGCGCTATTCATGAATGAATGGAATAGGAAGGGAAAAGTAAAAAAAAGTATCCTTCGCCACACACAGTAAGGTGATTTGCGTAACGTAGATGTAGATACGGAGGTGGACATCAAGCGCTGTGGAGACTGGAAACGCCACTGATAACTGCAAATGGCGGGGTGCCCGCATGAGGTTCCGGTGGAATTGAATTCCAGATTGTCTACATCTTATTCTTGCACACCTGGACGAAGCGATCCGTTTCCATGTTACGTGGTCCGTTAAATTTAGGCAGGCATAAGTACCTCGAATTCAGACGCTTAATAACACTGTCAGTTTATGACACAGGTGTACGAATTTCGACAACAATATATCTCTTCTGCACTAACACGCACATAATGTGGGCTATATGTACACTATTTTTCACTGTGTCCCGAAATCGATTGGTTAGGCAACCACACGGATGAGCTATTAAATACCGGCAATACAGCCGCATAAACTCCATTTCTTCTGATTGAAATTCTCATATTGAGAAATTGGAAGGAGCTATCTACATTTAACTTCGAAAACTTTTTATAGCCACTATCGCGTTAATCGATATTTATTATTGACGACCGATTTCGACAATTGAAACTGTTATCTTCTGGCCTCCAAAAAACTTTTGGTTATAAATCGTGTTCCGTTATGAGTTTATCTCTCATGCCATGCTATCAATATGTTGTATATTCAGCCCCATAATGACGACATGGCATGAGTTGTAAACTCATAATGGAATACGATTTATAACAAATTTCTTTTTTTTTAAGCTCAGGAGATAGCAAAACAGACTGCAGCTACGTACTCGTTCCGTCGTTTTAAACCAAAGTTACACAAGCACCGGAGACATTGATCGACGGCAAAGAGTCTCTCCATGAATCGAAGCTGTGGCTACGCGGTGGAGCCATGCTAGGATATCGATTTATCATTATTAGCCGCTCTGTGGTACAGTCTTTGCGTGTATATTAAAGTGACCAAATAAAATTCCGAGCATTAAAAGACACACACGGGAACATATCTGACAAGAAATGAGATCTAAATAAAACTTTTCTGAACTGAACCTGTTGATAATTTTGTTATGCATTGCTTAGCCGTAAATAATCATCTTGCACTCTAACAATGACGTTAAACTGGCCCTAATCTTGTGGCAACAGAAACTTGATCCTGTTCGAAAGTGGTGAATGTTAAAATGCAGCGCAGCAGAAAACCCGCTAAAGGAAGCCTTTCTCCCAAGAGAATACAAGGAAAAGCACCTGTGGTAAGAACAGCATACTTTAAGCTTGAGCAACTGCGTTCCACTAAGTACAGTGCTGTGATATGGGATTACAAAACAAAACTATAGTAAGGGGATGGTGAAAGTAATTGAACTTACTGAATGATATAGAAGATATTAGATTTAAAAACTGAAACTGTGAGACTCACTTATATCTGTTACAACGACCTTAACCAAATTCACTTCTTATCAAAGAAATATAACTCCGACTTCTAATTCGCTAATGAGATTGTAAAGGTATGGTGACTCTAGACCTCTTGAATCCAAGCCATGTGAACAGATAATTTTGTTTCATCTCATCTCTCTCAAGCTCATTGTAAATTAAGCACGAGCAAGCAATGCAGTGACGGCATTACCTGAATAGCTTCACACTTCTAGAATCAGTCTTTACAAAACCGTATTTAGAGAAATCAACGTCTTCTGCGTTTGCATCTCTGTGTTCTGCTAGTTATTCCCAGACAGCACAGCAGTGTGACCAACACCAGACTCTCTCACTTAATACTCGCAAATGTTTCACATGCAACGACAATACTACTGCCGACCAAAGACCACATTGTCTGTACTCAGAACCTCTGTGGGATAAATATCGACTAAAAGAGAGTTCTGTCTGAAAAAAGTACCGAGTGTACAAGTATCAGGTATGACTCATTGAATAAAAAGAGAACGCACATCACTCTTGTTGAATGCCAAAAAAGCCAGAAACGTACAAAAAGTTGCGAGAGTTTGTCATTATTACAGTTCTTAAATAAATTGCATGACATAGGTAAACTTTTGGAGAAATACTTCAGAATTGCGTATCTCTCTTAACTGTATATTGTTTTAATTTTTGTAAAAGTCATGTACTAGGCACACATGTAAACTAATTATTATAATATTTAGACAGTTTATTCACTGGTATTTTATTATTGTTATTTAATTACTAGGACGTATGTGGCACGTCATAAGTGTGGGTGACAGCTTGTTGTATTTTTTGGGGGGAGGGGGAATTTGCAGAGGGACGAGAGGGCCAATAACGTCTATGACCCAGAACTGAACCCTCGATCCGCACCTGTCAGATAGATTAAATAGGTCCAGCTTTTATTTAGAAGTATGTAAATTTGAACCATTAGTCCTGATTCGTTTATCAGATCACACACACGACCTCTGTCAGCGAAGCCCAACAACCCTTCCGTAGAAAGCTGGTAGTCCCCTGCAGTTGAGCTGCTCAGTTCTCCTAAAGCTTGGCACAGCTACACATTGAACAAATTTCGAACTATTATCGCCACAACAAACAGTGCCTTAGTAATACAAGATCTCCCTTTCTTTTCTCGTTGGGTGTTGGACACCAGGCACTAAAATGACTGAGGTTCTTTTGGATTCTAAAACTGGACGTACTCCATGTTACGTACGGTTTCGTAGTATTTTGATCAACCACTGTGTCCTGCAGTTGATAATGTCAGCCCTTTAGTCGTCTTGCGGTACTGGAGAGAAACCGAAACACTTCTGTCTAAGAGTTTCTCGTGTCTATACATGCATGCACGTTGCGCTTTTTACGGCCGCGGTTCTCAGTGCTTTGTTTTCGCCAGCATGCTCTGTGGTAATTACGTGGCTACAGAGAAGTTCTTTGTACTTTTTGCGGCACAGAAAAACCTTTGTTTCTACATTTCACAACAGTCGTTCTCCAAGCTGACTACAAAAGAAGTTTCTCCGCAGTATAGAGTTTTCGCTGTGCCACTGCCGTAATTACCGAAGGAGCCTTTACAGCGAATACTCGCATTTGCTTTACTAGCAGCTAGCGGGCATGTGGCTAATGTAAATTTAACGCAGGCACAAGCCTGAAGTGTTAAAAAGCGTAATAAACGGCTAGGTACACACAGTGTGAGTGAAGCTAAACAGATGAGGCGCAATGTTGTCACGTCATCTCGGACGAAATGCTAAGGTCCCGACTCTCATGCACGTCTCACATTTTGCCCCGTAACAATGCCATCGTCACTGGGCTTCTTAGAGTGCTTCGGACTCCACGTTTCGCAATGGTTACTTAAATGGCCCAGTGGCTTGAAAATTCCAGTGACTAAAATTATAAACTTGATACAACCATCCAGAATGAGATTTTCACTATGCAGCGGAGTGTGCGCTGATGTGAAACTTCCTGGTAGATTAAAACTGTGAGCCGGACCGAGACTCGAACTCGTTCGTGACATTTGCCTTTCGCGGGCAAGTGCTCTACCAACTGAGCTACCGAAGCACGACCCACGACTCGTCTCCGCAGTATCCTTTCTTCCAGGAGAGCTAGTTCTGCAAGGTTCGCAGAAGAGCTTCTGTGAAGTTTGGAAGGTAGGAGACGAGGTACTGGCAGAATTGAAGCTGTGAGGACAGGTCGTAAGGCGTGCTTGGGTAGCTCAGTTGGTAGAGCACTTGCCCGCGAAAGGCAAAGGTCCCGAATTCGAGTTTCGGTCCGGCACACATTTTAATCTGCCAGGAAATTTGATAAAACCATGTAATCGACGGTATAAAAGTAAAACTAAATAAATTCGCTATGCTTGTAGGTACACGCCCAGTCTGGGAATCAGTAACGCTCCAGTGCTTTTAACACACCTCGCGTATCACCATCCGTCATAACAGAACACAACGTGGAGGCAAAATGAGATGTAACGTTTTATACTGGGCGTAAAAAAATTCGTTGGTAATACTTAAGAAAGGGATTCTAAAACTAATAATAAGAAGAAAAGGGTATATAAATTTTAGTCTGGAAATATTTAGCTTTTGCTAGTTACGGGACAGACAATTACGGTGTGTGTCATTTGTGTTAATGGAAGAACATCTGTACTTTCAACGTGTACCCTCAGCACGAAACCCACCCCCTCCTGACTTTCGTACGGGAATATCACTCTGCAATGGTTCTTACCAGCTGAAGCGCTCCAGCTATGGTTCTCTGTATGAATGAAAGAACCTACACAAAAGATGGGTCACGGTGAACGTCACAGACGTGAGAGGAGAAAAAGCCGTGTACCTGGGGTGTTTATATCAACTTCAGTGGGTCGTGCAGATGACAGGTGTTTTCATTTACGTATCTTGACACATACAGCACCATCTATTGATCAATTTTCACACTATTATTTTTTCTTCTGACATATTTTTTTCCCCATTCTCTGATAATATTCTGTTGAAATTTGACGTCATGCTGACCAGTGGTGTTATTTCTCCAACGTTTTGAAAGTTTAATTATAATCATCCTGCACATCGTGCATGACAAAATGGCACTATCCAAAATCGGCCCTGAAGCAACTGTGGTGCACCATGGACCATAGTTGACAGGGCGAATGACAAAAAGGCTCAGAGCACTATGGGACTTAACTGCTGTGGTCATCAGTCCCCTAGAATTTAGAACTACTTAAACCTAACTAACCTAAGAACATCACACAGATCCATGCCCAAGGCAGGATTCGAACCTGCGACCGTAGTGGTCGCACGTTTCCAAACTGTAGCGCCTAGAACCGCTCGGCCACTCCGGCCAGCGGTGAATGACAGCTGCGGAGCTATGTACGGGCGAACAGACGTGCAATTGTCGAGCAACTGAACGCCCAGTTGAACCAGGGTTCTCCAAGAGCGTCTGCTCAACGACCGTTCAGTGTATATTTCTGCTTATCGGCCCCTGCAGCAGGCGTTTGGTTCATGCAACCCTACCTACTGCTTTCCATCGGCGACGAAGGCTGGAATTTGCACGCCAACGGCGTAACTGTACGCCCACTGAGTGGACACAGGTGGTCTTTCCAGATGAATCACGCTTTATGCTCCATTGGACAGACGGCCGCTGGTGTGTGCGGCTCGGAACGTCTGAAAGCAAACAAGGAGGAAGTATTATGGTCTGGGGACTGTTTTCGTGGCATTCCTTGGGTGATCTCATCATTTTGGAAGGCACAGAGGATCAACAAATGTAAGCATCTATCCTTGGGCACCAAGTCAACCGTTTGTTTTTCCTTGGCGCGATGACATCTACCAGCAGGACATGCAACGTATCACACAGCTCACGATATATGTGCGTGGTTCGATGGGCGCCAGGGTGAGTTTACCGTACTCCCATTACCACCAAATTCCTCTGATTTAAACCCAGTCGAGAATCTGTGAGAGTACCTTGGTTGGGCTGTTTACGTCATGGATCCCCAACTAGCTCAGCTGGCCACGGCACTGAAATCGGCATGGCTCCACATCCCTGTCGACACCTTCCAAAGAACCTCACTGACTTGCTGCAGGTCTCTCAGCAGACCGCACTGCAAAAGGTTGGCTTTTGACAGGTGGTTGCATAAATTTGAATGGACAGTGTAACATGCGTAACTGTCTCACAGCTCGGACGCCAAACGTTTTCTGCGTCCATAACTAACGATCTCTTCGGTCAGGTCCAGTCGACCACGCGGAGCCGACCGGCCGCCGTGTCATCCGCTGCCTTGAACGGTTTGTGGCGGAGTTCATCATATCGCTTTCTCAGACACTATTAGCCTTCATGACTTTGGAGGCGCCACTTCTGGGGTCTCAACCAGCTCCTCAGCTCAAAAGGGTGTGTGTGCGTCCCATTTCATTTCCCCCCACTAAGGAGGGTATTGAAGCCGGGTTTTCTGCATGGTAGACCAGCTGGTGGCTCAGCTACGAAGGCGGACATATGATATACAGGGTGAAAAGTATTTAAACCGACAAACTCTGGGAGGTTGTAGGGGACATCAAAACAAATATTTTCCCCTAATGCCATTTTTTCCTATGATGAGTATTTAAACCGGTAGAGAAAGATTTCTCTGGCGACAAATTAATTAAACCAACAAAAAAGTCCAGAGCGGACATATCTGGGGATCGAGCAGGCCATGGTATAGGAGCACCTCTGCCAATCCACGTTTCTGGGAACCGTCGGTCCAGGAATCGACGCACACGACGACTGAAATGTGCCGGCGCCCCGTCATGTTGGAACCACATGCGTTGTCTTGTAGGGAGCGGGACGTTTTCCAGCAATTCTGGCAATGCTCTGGTGAGAAAATTGTTATAGTGCCTGCCATTTAATGGCCTAGGTAGCAGATACGGCCCAGTTAAACAGTCCCCAACAACACCGACCCACACATTAACGAAGAACCGCACTCGATGAGCGTTAGTAACTGTGGCATGTGGGTTATCCTCTCTCCAAACATGCGAATTGTGCATGTTGAAGACTCCATCACGCCCTAACGTTGCTTCATCGGTAAACAACACAGAGGATAGAAATGTAGGATGCATTTCACAGTGTCCCAGGTACGACTGCGAAAACTGTGCTCTGGGTGGATAATCAACTGGTTCCAGGTTGTGAACACGCTGTAAGTGAAATGGACGTAACAATTGCTCTAGAAGGACTGTTCTTACATTCGTCTGATTCGTCCCCACGTTACGTGCAATTGCACGAGTGCTGATTGAAGGATCCCGCTCCACACGCTGCAAGACAATTTCCTCAAATTGCAACGTTCTTACCGTGCGACGGCATCCCTCCAGGTAATCTTCTAAATGACCCGGTCTCACGCAGACGTTGGTACACAGCAGCGAAGGTCGTATGATGCGGGATACGGCGATTAGGATATTATTGTTGATAAACCGGCTGTGCAGCTCGTCCGTTGTGGTGCGCTACGTAGTACGCACCAAGCATGTCAGTGTACTCACTCCAGGTGTATCGCTCCATTAATAAACAGAGACAATGCACTGCTACACTGGTGGACAGCAGTTGCCTACAACTGAAGAGCGTAATACGGCCTCCACCGGTTTAAATACTCCTCATAGGAAAAAATGACATTAGGGAAAAATATTTGTTTTAATGTCTCCTACAGCCTCCCAGAGTTTGTCGGTTTAAATACTTTTCACCCTGTATACTTTTGTTTTTTTCATGAGGCAAACGATCTCTAATCATGAATGTAGACCGATCGTAAAAAGATTTTGCTGTTACGTTTGGGCTATCGCTGTATTTCGGGTTCTCTTCTCCCGGTTTCGTCAGTGTCTATAGCCGCGTTACGGACAGCGTGTTCCAGGAAATATGTATCTTCCGTTATCAGCAGCTCCGTGTCGCCTCGCGCTATCACAAACGGTGAAGTTTGCGATTGCCTGTTGCTCAAAACAGAGGCCGCACCTGGGTTTCAAGAGTTTTCATAATGTGACAGCAACTCTTCTCGTTCTTGTCGCAGTAAAACATCACTGACCTGTGAGACACATTTGTTAAGGTTGTTGGAGGTGGCACCGTCTTGTGTGTCATTGCTGACACTGGCTAGAGCGCTCAGTTCCCAATATGACTGTCATTAGGGCGTCCCACTATAGTTTCCATGTAAGGTTGCTATAAGTCGTAGTCTGTCAGTTACAGAAACTTGTCATTAGATGTGGAGTTAGCTGCATTTCACGAATAGTTCTTAACATCTCACAAACGTTAACTGCCTCGCCCCCCTAATAACGCCTTGTATAGTGCGTATTATCCCTGATCTGTCCACAGCTAGCTTAAGAAGAAGCTTCATCGCTGGCTAATACTATTTTAAAAGAACATCGATTTGACACGAATGTCATCCGGCCGCCAGGGGGGCTATGCTCCAGACTGAACGCTGAAAGGCATAATCAGTCTTAAATGATGATGATGATGATGATGATTCGGCCGCCAAGTGAAAAACACTGAGGTGACAACAATCTTCGGATACCTCTTAATAACGTGTCGGACTTCTTTCTGCCCAGCGTAGTGCAGCAACTCGAAGTGGCTTGCGCTCAACAAGTCTTTGGAAGTCCCCTGCAGAAATATTGAGCCATGCTGCCTCTATAGCCGTGCATAATTGCGAAGGGTTGCCGGTGCAGGATTTTCCTCACGAACTGACCTCTCGATTATGTCCAATACATGTTCGATGGGATTCATGTCGGGCGATCTGGGTAGCAAAATCATTCGCTCGAACCGTCCAGAATGTTCTTCAAACCAATCGCGAACAATTGTGGCCGGGTGACATTGGTGCATTGTCATCCATAAAAATTCCATCGTTGTTGGCGAACATGAAGTCCATGAATAGCTGCAAATGGTCTCCGAGTATCCCAACATAAAATATGTCAGTTGGAGCAGAGAACCCAGTCCATTCGATGTAAACACAGCCCACGCCGTTATGGAGCCACCATCAGCTTGCACAGTGCCCTGTTGACAATTTGAGTCCATGGCTTCGTGTGGCTTGCGCCACCACTCGAACCATACCATCAGCTCTCACCAGTTGAAATCGGGACTCATCTGACCAGGCCACCGTTTTTCAGTCGTGTAGAGTCCAACCGATGTGGTAATGAGCTCAGGAGAGGCGCTGCAGGTGATGTGCCATTCGCACTCGCGTCGGTCGTCTGCTGCCGTAGCCCATTAAGGACAAATTTCGCTGCACTGTCCTAACGGGTATTTTGTCGTTACTCCTATATGGGTTTCTGCAGTTATTTCGCAGTTATTTCACGCCGTGTTGCTTGTATGTTCGCACCGACAACGCTACGCAAATGCCGCTGCTCTCAGACGTTTGAGTGAAGCCGTCGGCCACTGCGTTCTCCGTGGTGAGAGGTAATGTGCTATTCTCGGCACCCTTATGACACTGTTGGTCTCAGAATATTGAATTCCCTAACGATTTCCGAAATGGAATGTCCCATGCGTCTAGCTCCATCTACCTTTCCACATTCAAAGTCTTTTTATACCCTTCGTGCGACCATAATCACGTCGGAAACCTTTTCACATGGATCACCTGAAGGAAAACGACGGCTCCCCATCTCTTTTGTCACCTCAGTGTAAACTAAAATTGCCACAACTTGAATACAGCAGACCCATACTACAACGCGAGAGGCAAAGTTCAAGAAGAAGGAATAGAAGAAGAATAATAGATCTTTAAGATTGACTGTAGCGAGATACAAAACAGAAATGCCCCAAAGGCTTCAGATCTCTGCCGTTTTGCTACGGGGATCTCAACGGCAGTGAAAAGTTCCCTAAATTGTATAACGGATCGTAGAACTGACATTGCTGACGCTCACTTAATCAAATAAAGAAGTGACGTGGATGCTAAGATTTCTCCTGGTTTGAGTGTAGGCAGCGAGAACGTCCAAATATCCAGGGCACTTGCAGTTTGGGATTTTAATGTCCTGTCGATGTCTAGGTCATCAAAGATAGGATACAAGCTCGGACGGGGCACGATCGAGGAACTGAATCGGCCGTGTCCTATTTAAAGGAACCATCGCGTCGTTTACCTACACGATTTAGGGATACTACGGCGAACGCTGATATGGACAGCCAAGTGTAGATTTCAAATAATTAACGATTCTTCCGAATGCAAGTCAGGTTTGCTGAGTGACGACTACACTCACCAGCACCTAACGAGGACGAATTGAAGGGGTCAGCAGAAGAAAGTGCTAAACTACGAGAACGTATTTTGTGTTACTGCATTTTAAAAGTTTGATTAAACTGAGAACAGGAACAGAAATACAATAAGACAAAGCAGCTGTGGGGAAGAACTACCTGCTACCAGCTTCTGGTGCATTCGAAAATACAGCAGATTACGAGATCAGACTAATCCTTAGTAAGTGATGATTAGCGCTTTCTACCGCCGATCGCTTAAATCCTAAGTCAACCGCCTAGATACAGTGGTCAAACTAAATAGTGCACATTCCTTTATTGTCAGCTCTGGCCATAATAGGAAGCAGAACTGATTTTCTTGTGTCGGGTACAGTCATAACAAAACGGAAATTAAGAAGAGAAACGCATTTCCAATTGATAAACCCAGACAAAAGAAACAAAATCTTGCAAACAAAATGGTTCAAATGGCTCTGAGCACTATGGGACTTAACTTCCGAGGTCATCAGTCCCCTAGAACTTAGAACTACTTAAACCTAACTAACCTGAGGACATCATACACATCCATGCCCGAGGCAAGATTCGAACCTGCGACCATAGCGGTCGTGCGGTTCCAGACTGTAGCGCCTAGAACCGCTTGGCCACAAAATCTTGCAAAAGATTCCACTGGAAACACTACAGTTTCTTCTCGCTGCCGTCTTGTATAACACATTATTTTTGAACCAACTGGCCTTCTTCATAATTGGAGTAACTTTTAAATGCGGGTAGGCGTATTCCTTACCAAATTTTCCAGGAAAGCCTGTAATATTGTCCCATTCCTTCACAGCGGTGTCTGTGATGGCTCGTAATATCTCTGGTGTGTCAGAACGATTGGCCCACGCAGTCTCAATGCAGTTGAGATCTGGAGAATATGGAGACTGTACCATCCGACTACCTATGTGCTCCATTACGAAGGTGTTCACAAGATTGTACCGATGGGGCGTGTGCATAGTAGTCCATCAGCATGAATCCCACTGCAACAGGTTCACCAAATGGAGCCACAATGCGTGCACGCCGGTCATCCTCACATATGTTGGCACACGGGCTGTCCTGCGGCCATTCATGATTCCACTCCAAAACACTTAACTGCCTTGGTAACTGTGACGGTCCGCGATACAGTCATGGTGTAAACGTTGTCCTCGTTGCTTCCAACGCAAATATTACGACTCTCGGGGCGAAGACTGAAGCCCACAAAGAATGGTTTCGTTCCCATGCGGGACGAGACTCCCTCTGAGTCCCATTTAGAGAAGGAGCCGTTTCAGGCCTTCTGGTGCACAATCCCTGCCCATAGAGTCTGTTTTGTATCGTTTGTGTAGGCACCTGCAATCCTATAGCTGTCTGGGACTGCCGCTGTAGGTGTTTAGCATTGTGTAGAGAGTTTCCTCTTGCTGTTATGCGCAGATACGTAAGTCCTGTACAGCTGTTGTTTTTCTTCCGCCGCTACTTCTGTGATGATCCTCAACTGATCCTGCCGCTATAAACTTGTACCCGATTCTAGAGACATCACTTTGAGTCACAACGATATTCGGGGCAACGTTCACTTGTCTCATTCCCTGCTCCACTAGGATGACTATACGGACTCTGATTCTACGTTGTTGTTGTCCGAACCAACACAACTCTCGTAACGACAGACAGCACAAGTGGTTCAAATGGCTCTGAGCACTATGGGACTTAACTTCTGAGGTCATCAGTCCCCTAGGACTTAGAACTACTTAAACCTAACTAACCTAAGGACATCACACACATCCTTGCCCGAGGCAGGATTCGAACCTGCGACCGTAGCGGTCACGCGGTTCCAGACTGAAGCGCCTAGAACCGCTCGGCCACACCGGCCGGCAGACAGCACAAGTACTGAAATGTTTACAAGTGACCACAGACTGCACATACTGCTCCTCTCACGATAGAAAGATGGGCTGGTTCAGCTAGAATTACATTACAAACAAACTAATATGTTGATATCATGACGTAGTTATGGATCACAACGTTTAGTATTGAAGTTTCGACAATAAACAACTTTTATTTTGACCACTGTCGGGGATCCTAAAATAACTACCCACTAAATGGAGAAGCGTTAGGTAAAGAACCGATTCGATTATCAGTAAAAAGTTGCTTACAAGGGAAGCAATATATTCTTGAAATGACGGCGTCGTTTTTAGTAATTAGTGCTGACTGGCAGTGCGGAAATGAGCTTTGTGCTTCATTCTCACATATCGTCACTGTCAACCGTGAGTAGCAAAGACGATAAAAGGTGAAAACTCTTCACACAATTAAGACAGGAATAGGTTTCAAAATTAACGTTTAATCTCGACCAGTCCACTTAGTTTCGCGACACCACTAAAGTGCTAAGAAATTACCTGTTCTAATAATACACGTGCAGAAACTCGCTTGCACTGATAACGGTGCGCTTCTCGTTTACGGCGGCTATCTGAAAATATTTGCGTCTAGCGGTAAGAGGACTCAGTCCTCCA
This sequence comes from Schistocerca americana, assembly GCF_021461395.2. Taxonomy (NCBI): domain Eukaryota; kingdom Metazoa; phylum Arthropoda; class Insecta; order Orthoptera; family Acrididae; genus Schistocerca; species Schistocerca americana. The sequence continues at coordinate 741,788,859 of NC_060122.1, read as the reverse complement.
CTACACTAATTCCTGCCCCGACATTCATTGCATCAAAACTTGTATTGATTAGAAGAGACTTTGACAAGGCTAGATTGAAATGAGAGGATGCCTTAAGAGGAACGGGGGACATATATCATCTTGACACCTTCAAAGGCTTTACGAGCAAGAAAAGCAGAACAGTGGCTGAACGGGAGAAAGCAAGACAGGCCGTCAGACAGAAAGAGAGAGAGAGAGAGAGAGAGAGAGAGACGGGATGCTCAATAATGTATTCAAGTTGATTATTATGGCCTCTGTCGGCTCAGAACGAATAAACAATGCGTGTTGACGTATTTCAGCGGCAAAACTCTTTACTGCTGGTATTTTGCATTTACTGCTATTAAATCCGTAATAACAATAGCTGTGTGGAATCCAGTCTATGACTTGATATATATTTTGTCTCTGTACTGAACAGGTGGGTGGCAGCCATTGAGTACAGTCTCATCGCGAGAGGTATGGAAAATGATTTAAGGGGAAAACCTGGTCGGTAATAATTATTATTGAAATCTGTGAATAGATGGTTCAAATGGCTCTGAGCACTATGGGACTTAACATCTATGGTCATCAGTCCCTTAGAACTTAGAACTACTTAAACCTAACTAACCTAAGGACATCACACAACACCCAGTCATTACAAATCTGTGAATAGTGAGGTATAACTTAATAATGTCGGTAATTAGCCAAAAATATGCTAATAAACTGTTAAGTCACTAGTGATACCCGGAGAACATACGTGAAATTTTATCAGGTTAGAAAATATAAGATTATTCGTAATATTAATCTTCACGAGAAAGGTCAAACGCATCACGAGGAAAGGTGCCCAGTTTTCGTAGAATCGCATGTTGCTACATTGTGTTTATAATAGTTTTATTATTGTGAGTTTGTGAACATCAGATCAGAGGCACATTTGAATGTTTCCACTTACATGCAAAAACGTATTCTAAACCTCTCTTGTTGTGTAACGAGGGCGTTTGAAGGATCCTGATGCGGTTGGATTACGACACGAAAGACGTAGCATCCATCCAGCTATCCACCTATCCATGTTATTGTTTGACGTTCATTCACCTGGAAGAGGAAACAGAAACAAACCGCCTCATACACTCATACCAAACAAGCAAAAAAAAAGTTCAAAAGTTCAAATGTGTGTGAAATCTTATGGAACTTAACTGCTAAGGTCATCAGTCCCTAAGCTTATACACTACTTAACCTAAATTGTCCTAAGGACAACCACACACACCCATGCCCGAGGCTGGACTCGAACCTCCGCCGGGACTAGCCGCACGGTCCATGATTGCAGCGCCCTAGACCGCTCGGCTAATCCCGCGCGGCCACCAAACAAGCTCTTCGATTTTCTGTCCGAGAAAAGACTGCAAAGTAGACGAAATATAAAGTTATGGTAATATTCCACTACTCCCCGATAGAAGGCTAGTAATTGCGAAAGAGATCTTATCTTGATACACGACTGCCGAGATAAGCACGAGAGCACGTGGACGGTTCGCTGCGTCACATCTTACAACAATGGCGTCCTCTGTGACAGCAGTGTGTTCGGCGAGTGCTAGAGATAAGCGGCGCGCCTTTAGCTGAAAGTCAGTTTGTTGTTGACGACTTAAGGGAAAATTACGAGTGATTCTATCTGCATAGTCAGAGCACTCTCAAAGTCAATTAACGCTACCTATGATCTGTCGTAATTACATTAAAAATTTGTGTCCGCATGCATCATTAATTCAGCGGAATTGTCCAGGCAGATCAAGACAACGGCTCGCTATTAGAAGGATGATTTCGCAGATGTCAATACTTACAGACCAAATATTTCTCCCCTTTAATCATTTTTCATACCTCTCGAGATAGAAATGTACTCAGAGGTAGTCATTCAACTAGTGCAGTAGTAGGGTACATAGTCAAGCAGAGCCATTCTATTCAGGTAACGTTTTTTATGTTTGACGAGAACGTAATACACTTTTTCGAATGAAGACTATTTATAAAGCTTTCACTCTTAGGATCTATTAGATTTATCCGAAGCATCTGATTATGTTAACCATCACACTTAGAAAAAAATTTACAGTTTACAGGAATAAGAATATGCTTCGATTCATTCTCCATTTTTTTAAAAAAGGGAGAGTTGCAGAATGTTATAGATATGGGTATTCTGCAGAAATTCCGTACACTATTACAAATTACAATTCCGTACAGTATCTACATCATCTGTGAAAATTACGAAAATACCATATTCCTTTTTATTTTTTTTCGGGAATAATTCGATGTTTTGTCAGTGCAAGATTCATTTATCTTCCACAAGAACACATGAAAAGTCATTCATAAACATGAAAAAAATTAGAATTATAAATCATTAGGGTTCTCCACTGATAACTCTGCAATATCGGTATGTAAAATATTCTTGCTGCCAAAAACATATAGTTTGTCATTGATGTTAACCTTTAAAACTATTCTCTCTTTCTCATACATACGATGTATAATAAATTCAAACCTATTCCTGAAATGTCAAGAATTTATAGAGCACACTCAAAAACTTCTCAAGTTTTCATACAATATTCAATATTTTAATATCGCGGCTTCATTTCAAACCCCTCTAGAAACTCTAACGGCCGCTCTGAAATATCTCAAAAAGAATAAAAGTGAACATCACTATTACGTAAATTAACGCAAACATTAAATTAAGTGTAATATAAAAACGTAGCGCAGCTGCGCTTCCGTTCCTGAAGTAGTGAGCTACAAAAACCTTCAACGCGATAGTTTTGTACGGAAGTGCTGGGATACCGATTAAATGTGTGGTATCGAAATCGCATCGTCCTAACAGTGAACACCGAGCTTGTACAAAGAAGGGCAGCGAGAATGGTCACACGATGTTCTGAGAATAAATAGCACTGTTGAGAAAATGGTCTGGCAGGCATAGAAGAACTACGCGAGAAATTGGTCAGAACTGGTTTCTGACACGGAATCTGTGACTATTCCTCTGCCGCGTACAGTCGTAACCTACGGACACAATCAAGTTTCATGTTGGAACGAGGCGTGTAAGAAATCGTTCTTCCCACTCAGCGTCTATGAATGGAAAGAGCACTTTCTTCGGCTGGATTTTAGATTTATCTGCTGATCTCGCAAAACAAGGGGATTTAAAAACATTGTGACATGTGGTGCTGTTTTTATTGGTTTTTACGTCACCAAAGTTCTTGCAGGAACTGTTGCTAAACACACAATCAACTTGTTTTGCTGGTCAGCCTGCTCGCATCATATCCCGTACCGCTTTGTCAGCGCTTGCAACAGTGTCTGCTGCGTCCCACTGCCTTATACAGCGGCTTGGCAGCGGCGTTGTGGAAACACTAAGCACATATGGATACTGTGCAGCATTGTCCTCATTTACTGTACGAATAACACTAGGCACTAATTTTCGCGGGGCTACAATAACAACGCGATAGCACAATGGCCGTATTTCATAACAACGTATCTCCTAACGTTTAGATTTACACACTTTAATTATGTTTTTCTCTCGACCATAAGTATTTTATTAATTTCCTGACTCGATATTCGTGCTGGCATCTCTGACTTTTTTTCAATGTATTTCACGACCTTTTGAAGACGGCGAGTGGCCGAACCGAGTCAGGAAATTAATAAAATGTTTGTAGTCCACACAAACACATACACTGTTCAAAAGAATTAGGGGTAGACGTGTATCAACGCTAGGTATGTTCAGTCTATTTTGATACAAGGGGTACCTGCGGTCTTACTGCATCGCTTGAAATCTGCGCTTTCAGTGTAGGCAACAGTTAGAATCATTCACCATAAAATAGCCCCGTTGTGCATTACAGAGTCAGGTGACGCCTCAGAAGGAAGCGAATACCGGTGTCCCCGTGTTTTCTTATGACGTACACAGATGGCATTTGTCATTTGTAGACGTTGTATTCAACCAAAGACATTTAGTGCGACATCTTAATGCAACTGAAGTTGCAAGGGCGGTCTGTTCTAAAAAGGCTGGACTTTCGGTCGTGTTTTTACAGATACCAGTTCCTTTCCATGTGTCATCCATAGGTTGTGAGTTGGACAAAGTTGCCGACGCATTACAACCCCGCGCGAAGACTGATATCTGCCCATTTCTGCGTTGCCGCGTCGTACAGATACCGCCAGAGCACTGAAAGACAATTCGGAATGGCCATTGGAGCCGCTTTGTCCGATCAGACAGTAATGAGCAGGTCACGAGAAAGATCCTTACTGTTAGAGTACCCCGCCCGACACATCATCTTGCAGCACGCTTTCAGTTCTACCGTGCCCAAGTCAATTGGCAACTTCGTCAGTGGCGAAATTTGTTGTTCACAGACGAGTGAAAGTGTCCTCCGACGCAAGGTGATGACAGCGTTCGTGTGCGGAGATCCGTGGTGAGCGGTACCTGCCAAATGTTGTACAGGTTTGACAGATATCCAAAGTTGTTGTGGGGAGACTTCGGTGTTGACAGCCATAAGGATCTTACCGTTGCCCGTAGGCGCCTTATCGCCAAGCAGTACATCGGACCGATCCTATTGGCTCATGTGCTGGCTGCTACGTACGGTGGTGGAGCTGAATTACTTCTAATGCCAGGGCCCGTGTGGCGGGCCTCAGCAGGGATGTCTTACAAAGCCTCGACAGTGAAGTAACGGAATGGCCGGCGGTGAGTCCTGGCCTAAACACCATCGTGCATATGTGGGACATGCTTGAGAGATCGTGATCATTATGTCTACCACAGATTATCCATGGTCTCTCGTGGACTTTCATTGAAGAATGGGAACGGATACCACAGGGTGACCTCCTTAGACTTCTACGGCGCAAGCCGCGTAGGCGCCAGACACTGATAACCGCTCGTGGAGCGTTGTTGACGCTCTCAGTCCAATGAAGAGCATCCAGAATGACGGGATAAATGATTATTTTCCACTTTGTTTCTGACACCTGTCTGACATTTCCGTTCTTTTTGTGTAAACGATTAAGGATGTAACGATGTTTTGATGTGTACTTAATTTGAGAAAGATAATTGTATAGTTTGGTAATATAGCCAGTCCTCCATTACTGTTCAATGGAGTATGGCAGACGTGCAAAGTCATATTCCCCTAATTCTTTTGGGCGGCGTAGTTCAGTATCTATATGCAACTATGTGTGATCGATTCATCTCATTTTGCGTTCACCTGCCGGCTGGAGTGGCCGAGCGGTTCTAGGCGCTACAGTCTGGAACCGCGAGACCGCTACGGTCGCAGGTTCGAATCCTGCCTCGGGCTTGGATGTGTGTGATGTTTTTAGGTTAGTTAGGTTTAAGTAGTTCTAAGTTCTAGGGGACTGATGACCTCAGAAGTTAAGTCCCATAGTGCTCAGAGCCATTGGAACCATTTTTTTGCGTTCACCTAATATTTTTTCCAAGAACAGGTGGATGTGATGCAATCAACGCTAATCAACAATTTTTTTGGTGACTTGACTGGAACTTGTGTTTACAACGAGCTGCTTCTCGTAGGAGGTGCTATAGAGAGCAAACTGAACTAACTCGTCAACATTTACTAAATGTCAGATTCCTTTAGCAGTACTTGATATTATTCTCATACCCATATTCTGTGTTAAGCACATATGGACGTTGCCTGACATACTTCTTTGATCGCATTGTGAGAAAAAAGATGTTGCGCAAAAGTAGTGTGGGGACGAGGTGTGGAAAGATCGTGGTAGAAAGGATTTACGACCTGGAGTGAGGTGCCAAAAGCCATGGGATGGCTATAAGCACATATACAGATGGCGGTTGTGTCGCGTACACGAGGTGTAAAACGTCAGTGCACTGGCGGAGCTGTCGAGATGATTCTCGTGAAACGGTTTCAGACTTGATTAGTGTTGCACTACGGGAATTAACAGACTTTGAACGGCGAATGGTAGTTGGAGCTAGACGCATAGAACATTCCATTTCGGAAATAGTTAGGGATTACAATATCCTGAGATCCACAGTGTCAAGTGTGGGCCCTTGTCCATGGTGAGAGCGACGTACAACCCAGTGGTCGACGGCCTTCGCTTAACGCCGGCCGCTGTAGCCGAGCGGTTCTAGGCGCTTCAGTCCGGAACCGCGCTGCTGCTACGGTCGCAGGTTCGAATCCTGTCTCGGGAATGCATGTGTGTGATGTCCTTAGGTTAGTTAGGTTTAAGTAGTTCTAAGTTCTAGGGGACTGATGACCTCAGATGTTAAGTCCCATAGTGCTCAGAGCCATTTGAACCATTTTTGAACCTTCACTTAACGACCGAGAGCAGCGGCGTTTGCGTCAAGTTGTGAGTGCTAACAAACAAAACTGTGTGAAATAAGCACAGAAATCAATGTGGAACATACGACGAACATATCCCATTAGGACAGTGCGGTAAAATTTGACGTTAATGGGCTACGACAGCAGACGGCCGACTCGAGAGCCTTTCGTAACAGCACGACATCGCCTGCAGCGCCTCTCCCGGGCTCGTGACCATATCGGCTGGAGCGTAGACGACGGGCAAACCGCGGTCTGGTCAGATGAGACCCGATGTCAGTTGGTAAGAGCTGGTAGCAGAGTTCGAGTGCGGCACAGACCACACGAAGCCGTGGACGGAAGTTGTCAACAAGGCACTGCGCAAGCTGGTGGCGGCTCCATAATGGTGTGGGCTGGGTCTGCATGCAACTGGACTGATCGTAGACTGCAAATGGTAAAGTTCGGCTGTTTGGAGACCATCTGTAGTCATTCACGGACTTCGTGTTCCCTGGCCACAGTTATTCGCGATTGGTGCGAAAAAAAAAAGGAGACAGGGATAATGTTGACAATTATAGACCTATTTCTATGCCATCGGTGTTTGCTAAAGTTATCGAGAGGATTGTATATACAAGGTTACTGCAGCATTTAAATTCACATAATTTGCTGTCAAATGTACAGTTTGGTTTTAGAAATGGCTTAACAACTGAAAATGCTATAGTCTCTTTTCTCTGTGAGGTTTTGGACGGATTAAATAAAAGGTTGCGAACGTTAGGTGTTTTCTTTGATTTAACGAAGGCTTTTGACTGTGTTGACCACAAAATATTACTGCAGAAGTTGGAACATTATGGAGTAAGGGGAGTAGCTTACAATTGGTTCGCCTCCTACTTTAAGATCAGAAAGCAGAAGGTAATCCTCCGCAATATTGAGAGTGGTAATGATGTTCAGTCCCAATGGGGCACTGTTAAATGGGGCGTTCCCCAAGGGTCGGTGCTGGGGCCACTGCTGTTCCTTATTTATGTAAATGATATGCCTTCTAGTATTACAGGTGATTCAAAAATATTTCTGTTTGCTGATGACACCACCTTGGTAGTGAAGGATCTTGTGTGTAATATTGAAACATTATCAAATAATGTAGTTCATGATATAAGTTCGTGGCTTGTGGAAAATAATTTGATGCTAAATCACAGTAAGACTCAGTTTTTACAGTTTCTAACCCACAATTCAACAAGAACTGACATTTTAATCAGACAGAATGGGCATGTTATAAGCGAGACGGAACAGTTCAAGTTCCTAGGCGTACGGATAGATAGTAAGCTGTTGTGGAAAGCCCATGTTCAGGATCTTGTTCAGAAACTAAATGCCGCTTTATTTACCATTAGAACAGTATCTGAAATAAGTGACATTTCAACACGAAAAGTAGTATACTTCGCATATTTTCATACGCTTATTTCATATGGTATTATTTTTTGGGGTAATTCTTCTGATTCAAAAAGGGTATTTTTGGCTCAAAAACGGGCTGTTCGAGCTATGTATGGTGTAAGTTCGAAAACCTCTTGTCGACCCCTATTCAATAGTCTGGGAATTTTGACATTGCCCTCACAGTATGTATTTTCTTTAATGTCGTTTGTTGTTAGCAATATTAGCTTATTCCCAAGAGTTAGCAGCTTTCACTCAGTTAATACTAGGCACAAATCAAATCTGCATGTGGAATGCACTTCCATGACTCTTGTGCAGAAAGGAGTGCAGTATTCTGCTGCATCCATTTTCAATGAGCTACCACAAGAACTCTAAAATCTTAGCAGTAGCCCAAACACTTTTAAGTCTAAACTGAAGAGTTTCCTCTTGGCTCACTCCTTCTATTCTGTCGAGGAGCTCCTGGAAGAGATAAAAAATTAAGCAAATTCCAGTGTTACATTCTTGATTTTCTTTATTTAAACTAACGACTTGTCGCCTGAATATGTTTCTTATATTTCATTTTATCTGTTTCTACAATCGTGTTATAATTTCATGTATTGACTCGTTCCATGACCATGGAGACTTCTCCTAAATGTGGTCCCACGGAACAATAAATAAATAAATAAATAAATAAATAAACATTATGGACATGAAACTTCCTGGCAGATTAAAACTGTGTGCCGGACCGAGACTCGAACTCGGGACCTTTGCCTTTCGCGGGCGAGTGCTCTACTATCTGAGCTACCCAAGCACGACTCACGCCCCGTCCTCGCAACTTTACTTCCGCCAGTACCTCGTCTCCTGTAAATCTGTGAGGACGGGGCGTAAGTCGTGCTTGAGTAGCTCAGATGGTAGAGCACTCGCCCGCGAAAGGCAAAGGTCGTCAGTTCGAGTTTCGGTCCGGCACACAGTTTTAATCTGCCAGGAAGTTTCATATCAGCGCACACTCCGCTGCAGAGTGAAAATCTCATTTTGGAACATTATGGGCAATTCGAGCGAATGATTCGGCCACCCACATCGCTTGACATGAATCCCATCGGACATTTATGGGACGTAATCGAGAGGTCAGTTCGTGCAGAAAATCCTCCACTGGCATCACTTTCGCTATTATGGACGTCTATAGAGGCTACGTCTCAATATTTCTGCAGGGGACTTCCAACGACTTGTATTCGATTCGAAGTGTGAAAAATTTAAGAGTATTTTCAATGTACCGAATGGCTTCCGAGACAGAACACATTCAGTGCACATTATTATTTACCTTTTGTATTATTCAGTATATCGTTAGGTTTACTCTTGTACACGTCTACAACAGTTAGTAAGCTTTACAACATGCTCTTTTTTTTTAAGAATCGACGTAAAAATACGTGTTTTAATACATTCACCTCCAAACATTATCGCGCTCGTCACATTACATGTGCTGTATAGCTCAAAAATTAATGTTCAGAAATCCCACCGTCAGCTTCAGTGAATTTGTGCAGTCTTGGGACAACATATTGTGTTACTTGCCTGAGTTCCACTGGACGTTCCCTAATGAGAACAGCAGCGTCCATGATGTGACCAGGCAGCTTATCTCGCGTATTCACCTTTCGTTTGTACACCTCAGACCTCACCCAACACCGCGGCGTAAGGCAAGATGATTTCAGTGGCCAGTTAATTGTACTCACAACCAATCCCCGACGATTGGGTAAGCGCAGTTTACATGTTCCCTCGCGCATTTGGTAAAATGTGGGGGGGGGGGGGGGGGGGGTTACATACGTCTCGCTGAAGGCTAAAGAAACATCCTCAAGGTGCTCAATAAATGAATTTCCCCTTCCTCCCTCCCCCGGAATAAAAAAATTTAAGTAATTACGTCCCGTCATTCGATTTTCTAAAATGGCTTTACCTATCAACACTTTACCGATCATGCCGCACCAAACATTTATCGAAATGCGAACTTGGAAACTGGTTTCGACTGTAGCGTGTGGATTTTCCTGCGACCATAGGTGATTATTACGCTTGTTGTTGATTCCATTCCGTCTAGCAGTATTAGGGTATGGGTGACATTCCTTGGGCTTCCGTGGGACCTGTGTTAGTAATCGAATGTACCGTGGCAGTTGTGAACTACATGAACATAACTGGGAAACACTTTCATCCTTTCATGTCTGATGTCTTTCCCGACAGCGATGGGCCGGCCGGTGTGGCCGAGCGGTTCTACGCGCTACAGTCTGGAGCCGCGCGACCGCTACGGTCGCAGGTTCGAATCCTGCCTCGGGATGAATGTGTGTGATGTCCTTAGGTTAGTTAGGTTTAAGTAGTTCTATGTTCTAGGGGACTGATAACCTTAGCAGTTAAGTCCCATAGTGCTCAGAGCCATTTCAACCATTTCTGAACCGACAGCGATGGCATCTTTCAACATCATAACTGTCCATATCACAAGGCCAGGATGGTGCTACAGTGGCTTTAGGGCCATAACAGTCAACTGACATCGATGTCTCGACCGCTGAATTCGCCATATTTGAATCCGATGGAACACCATCTGAGACTCTACTGGGAGCCGGCTCCAGGCCCGCAAACCACAGTTCGTAATTTACGGGAACTGCAGGACCTGTGCATAAATGTCTGGTGTGACATACTTCTAGAAAAGTACCAGGGACTTGGCGAATCCAGGCCACTTAGAATCGCTGCTGCTGTGTGTTACAAAGTTGGACCAACACGCAGTTAAGAAGCTGGTCGTAATGTTTCGGCCCGTCAGTGTACTTTCCTGTGCCACTGCGTCTTGCATTTACTGTCGAATATATAGTGTGTGTTTCCCGAGTGCTGCACTGGGGGCTGCATACATCTCAGGATGCTGAAACATTGAAGGTATATTCATCGATCGGTGCGCTTGCGGAGTATGCTAAAAATAAAAAAAAATCAAATAAAAAAAAAATTCTTGCTAATCCGGCTGTCAGTAGTCCTACCTATCTCTAATCTCGGCCACATTCGACCTCTAGTCGCTCAAGCAGAAATGGCGCATACAATAATAAATTCTCGTCTGCAACTATGTTTTTAGTTAATTATAATGTTAAACAATGCAGTACATGTTTGAAATTGTGACTTTCTGTGCGGTTCAGTATCATGGCTGCTAAAAGGAAATACGTTATGCTGGACATTAAGCGGAAACTCGAAATTAGAGGTAAGTTGAACTGAGGTTCTTCGCACAGAACCATTGCTGCTGAGTACAAAGCTGGACGAGCAACTGTTTGTGAGCAAAGTGGAACAGAGAAATAGACAAATGGTTCAAATGGCTCTGAGCACTATGGGACTTACCATCTGAGGTCATCAGTCCCCTAGAACTTAGAAGTACTTGAACCTAACTAACCTAAGGACATCACACACATCCATGCCCAAGGCAGGATTCGAACCTGCGACTGTAGCGGTCGCGCAGTTACAGACTGAAGCACCTAGAACCGCTCGGCCACACCGGCCGGCAGAAATAGACAGCCAAAAGCGAACAGGAAAGCTATGATGAAAAAGTGGACAGATTTCACTTTTCTGATGCTGAAACATCAGACTTCTTCGTGGAGTACAGTACCCAACACTCAAACATCCTGTACCGATGTAATCCTTATAAGTCCGTTGTGTCAAGAAGCATACTGCCATCGCGTATCATCATTGCGAAAACTAAAAAATATGGTTCATGTTTCATGTGTGTATACAACCAAGGACTAACTTTTCCATGAAAATAAGTTTATCTTTGGCTTTAATAAATCGTAATCCGTATGCTTTTACTCTGAATTTAAGACTTTCTCAATAATCCGGCACTTCCGCCAATCCAGCACTCATATGGGTAAGAAATGGCCGGATTGGCAAGAGTCTAGTTTCACTTTCGGCCACCAGGTAAAAATGTGGCGCTGTAAGCAGTCAAAATGTGAAATCAAAAAATGTTTCCTGCTTTGAAGTCAGGATGCTGTTTGTCGCTTGGCGGCGCGTGTTGACTTCTTCTATGGAGTAACTGTTGATACAGGGTTGAAATATTCAGTATGAAAAGCAATGCCAATTGAGAAGAAAGACCGTGCACTACTGGTGACGTAGTTTTATCAACACGGCAGTGATAGCAGCGCTGCACTACGGGAATATCGCCGACACAAACAGCTGCGAAGAGTCCCCACGTCAATAAATGGGCTAAAGAAATTTGAAGAAATGGGTGAATAAGATGGCGCAACAGGGAGAGGGAGGCGGCCAATTCCCATGGCAGTTGTTAAAGAAGTTGCTGTAGCTATAGCCGACCGCGCTGTCAGTATTCGAACAGCGTCACGGAAATTGTCTTTCCCCTGGTCAACAGTTCAAAAGACATTGCGCGCACTGTACAACGGTGTCCCCACAGTGGTTTCACAACCTCCTTCATTCTCGGTCCGTTTTTCTTCGAGGAAATTACCCCTTTCCAATGGCTCAAATGGCTCTGAGCACTATGGGACTCAACTGCTTAGGCCATTAGTCCCCTAGAACTTAGAACTAGTTAAACCTAACTAACCTAAGGACATCAAACACATCCATGCCCGAGGCATGATTCGAACCTGCGACCGTAGCGGTCTCGCGGTTCCGGACTGCAGCGCCCAGAACCGCACGGCCACTTCGGCCGGCAATTACCCCTTTCCGACCTGTCAGAAGTACAGTGGGATCTTCTTATTACAAGGATCTCCGTGTGCAACACGTGATTCCAGCTTTGTAAGGACACAACTGTGTCCACACCACTATTTTGTGCAAGCTAGGGCGAAACCGCATGTCGCCTGCCAAGTGAAAGATGTGCTTAGAGAAAGTTTCCGTAAGAGCCGCATCATCTCTAGGCAATTTCAATACAGGGTGTTACAAAAAGGTACGGCCAAACTTTGAGGAAACATTCCTCACACACAAATAAAGAAAAGATGTTATGTGGACATGTGTCCGGAAACGCTTAATTTCCATGTTAGAGCTCATTTTACTTTCGTCCACCTACGCTCAATGGAGCACGTCATGATTTCATACGGGATACTCTACCTGTGCTGCTAGAACATGTGCATTTACAAGTACGACACAACATGTGGTTCATGCGCGATGGAGCTCCTGCACATTTCAGTCGAAGTGTTCGTACGCTTCTCAACAACAGATTCGGTGACCGATGGATTGGTAGAGGCGGACGAATTCCATGGCCTCCACGCTCTCCTGACCTCAACCCTCTTGACTTTCATTTATGGGGGCATTTGAAAGCTCTTGTCTACGCAACCTCGGTACCAAATGTAGAGAATCTTCGTGCTCGTATTGTGGACGGCTGTGATACAATACGCCATTCTCCAGGGCTGCATCAGCGCATCAGGGATTCCATGCGACGGAGGGTGGATGCATGTATCCTCGCTAACGGAGGACATTTTGAACATTTCCTGTAACAAAGTGTTTGAAGTCACGCTGGTACGTTCTGTTGCTGTGTGTTTCCATTCCATGATTAATGTGATTTGAAGAGAAGTAATAAAATGAGCTCTAACATGGAAAGTAAGCGTTTCGGGACACATGTCCACATAACATATATTCTTTCTTTGTGTGAGAGGAATGTTTCCTGAAAGTTTGGCCGTACCTTTTTGTAACACCCTGTATATGTAGGCTTCCAAATGCCCCGACCTAAATCCGTATGTCTTCTGGTTGCGGGGATATCTGAAAGATCGTGTCTTTCAGGGACTTGCCCGAACTCTCCCTGATCTGAAGGATAGAATACAACGACACATTGCTCTCATTACACCAGATATGCTGCGAGCAACTGTCGATCATGCAGCATGTTGCTGAGTCGGGAGGCTATATTAAACACATGCTGTAACGTGTGACCGTATCCTAAGAAACGTGCCAGAACCATAGTTATAATGTGTTCGATCGTTCCTCCCCTTTTCCTGTACCCTCACTGCATTATGACTGCGTACAGCGCCATATTTTCACGTTGCGGCAGAAAGTAAAACTATTATGTAAAGTGCCATTCGTGAAGTTTAACCAAACCAGTGACTGCAACCACATTTAGAATACGAAGAACGTTATTTGAGACTCACATTCAGTGCAAAAAAAAAGTTTCATTGCTGTTATGATTGATGTGAGACTACGTAACATTTCTAGACTTAATCGCAAAATAAAAGCATTTTACAACGAAGCATAAGTGATAACCTTCATTTAGTGTACTTACGATTTATTGGAAGCCAAACAAACAAATATCCATGAAAAATGTCATCTATACTGCTTCAGGCTGCTGATAAAATTCATTATTTAACGCAGTTTCGTTCGACAGATCTTAAATTCTTTAAAGCGTTTACAGCACCATGTTTGGCGAATATAAAAGCAGAGACGTCAGATAATAAAACCATCAATTTTTCACCGTTGTTATATCGTAATAAAAGTTATATCGTCAATGCATAGACTGTGCCAGGCAGTGTACTCTTTGATGTTACATCAGCAGTTGGCGTTAATGTTTTATTATCTGACATCGGTGATTTTATATCCGCCTAATATGAGGCTGTAAATGCTTTTAAGAACCTAATGGTCCGTCGACCGAAACTGTTAAATAAAGAATTTCATCAGAACTCGAGGCACTATTCATCATTTTCTCAAATATCTACAAGTAGTGGGCAACAGCTCCTCAAAACAGTTATGTTGTACATTTAGAAATACTATTTCATTAAAGTTGAGGAGGAGGGAGAGCAGAACTACGAAGCAGATCACGAACATGGTATTTAGAGTTAATTTGATGCATAATGAAAGCAACTCTTTTTCAATTGAGTTGGGCCAGTAAATTAAACGGTGCGCCATGTCTGACACAACAGTTTCTGCACCATGAGGCCATCTTGCAGGTGAGAAAAGGCATCATCATCTGGGTGTGACTATTTGGGGAACACAGAGAAGCCGGCCGGTGCAGACAAATGTATCCAGTACTGGGAACACACCCACTGCAGCCTCATTTTACCGGTCAAAAATAGATCATCCACACTACTGATGATCTCGCAACTCTTATGCTGTACAACATTTTGCTAAGAAATATGGCACATCTTCACCTCCGAAAGACTATCAATTTAAGTACTTTTTGTACATGCGAAGCGCCCGTTCACAAATTGTAAGATTTCACGATTAATACTAGGTGATCATATAGAGGAAGTTTCGTAAATAAGATCTTCTAGAAATGTCCAGCGTTTGCTGAGATTGAAAAAAACATAAATATTTATCTGTTGGGTAACATCTAAATATTAACGAAAAACCAACAAGTGCAAACCAGAGAAGAGACTGTGGTCAAGACAACATCTTTGATGCCCATGGTGTTGGGGTAGAGTATTTCCGTGTATGACCAGCTCATTCGTGTGTTGTGCATACTGCAGTGCTCTCTGAGAGTGTACCGGATGTCACTGATGTTTACCGCAGTTGAGAAGAAGCAAATACGAATAAAATTGTTCAAATGAGTCTGAGCACTATGGGACTTAACATCTGAGGTCATCAGTCCCCTAGAATGTAGAACTACTTAAACCTAACTAACCTAAGAACATCACACACATCCATGCCCGAGGCGGTATTCGAACCTGCGACCGTAGCAGTCGCGCGGTTCCGGTCTGAAGCGCCTAGAACCGCTCGGCCACCGCGGCCGGGAATACGAATAATTATGAGAAATTCGCTATCCGGGAATAAAAATCGAATATTTCACTTAATCCTCAAAATTAGTCTGTTCGGCGTATGTGACCCCAATAAATGGCAACGGGGTTAGACATCATCTATTGTGACTAAGTTTTTTCCAGCTTCAGAGTAAAAACTGACTCAGGATTTGACATCCGCGAAAAGCCCAGTTACCTAGAATGAGATTTCGAGAATTTTTGTTTGATGGCGCAAGACAGGAGATCACAGGCTGCCAAGTTGATCTGAGTAAACGGCCATTGACGCTTCCGCGGTCCACCCTCCGGCGGCCTCATCAGAAATAGACTCTCGCTCTCCCTGCCTCCCTCGCAGCGTGTCGTTGGGAACGCGCCAGGCAGATGAATTATTTCCGCAAGCAACAGCAACTGCAAAGCGAATGTTCAACTCTGGGTGCTTACGCTGTTTCGGAAAATAGCACTGAATCCCGAAATAGAGGGCGTCTGATTCCACTAAATGAATCATATTTACCAACAGCAACATTTCTTTTTCTCTAATCCCTTCGTAACATCAGTCGTGACAGCTGTTTCTAAGCTTTGGCGCAAAACAAATACTAACTGTAAAAGAATCGTATAACATTCCACTTCAAACGACGCACGTTCGAGGGTAAGGTAAAAATGTTTCGGAATGCCTCAGAACTAACGTAGCCAGCTATCAGTATTTGTAAATGTTACGTTGCTGTATGTTGCACAATAATTTAAGTCACCTGTCCACCCGATCTGTGCAACAGTTTTGATTATATACTGATTTCTCAAGTAGTTGTGTTGGTGTTTCACCGTAATGGATACATTGGGATACCTCACTGTCACAAAAAATTTCGTTTGGACGGTTTACAGCCAGTGTAAACTCGTCGGTGAAGGAATTCCCCACCAAAGTTCGGAGCATTTAAAAAAAAATCGTACTGCCTTTGTACCGCGATTTATTACTGTGGACGAGACGTCAGTGAACCAGAACACACCACCAAACAAACCTCATTTGAAACCATGGCGAAAACCGATGGCTGTGTATCGCGCAAGAGCGAGGTCGATTTCATCGGCCGGGTGCAGACATGGATCTCCTTACAAATTACCTTGGAAATTTTAGGATAATATCCGGCAAATACAATGTAAATATTTGGATATAAATGGATATGAAAACACGTTGTAAGCGGCTTATTTCGAATTACAAACTGGCCATTTCTCATCAGGACAGTTCACCTGCCCAGATGCTTTAAAAGTGGGAAAAAATTGGCCATCTGAATTAGCGCTTGTTAGAAAATCCAACCAGTTATCGCTATTAACTTGGGGTATCCGCACATCTACAGAAATTCTGAGTCGAACGAAGAGGTTGTGGGAGCATGATGGAAATCCCAGAGTCATACGTCAGGTTTGGAATCTACTCAAACAAGTTTCGAATAGGGAGCCTAGGTCTGACTTTAAACAAATGTTCCCAATGCCGGGCTGAAACTTTTTAACTTTGCTCTCGTAGACTGGTTCGGTACCAGACTTGCACATCAGTCGTAAATAATGAGCGTCAGTTTTCACCCGGAAGTATATAAAGCATATAAAAAGCAAGCGAGCCTCACGATGATTTTGCACCAGGGAAAGGGTAGCTAGAGAGATAGAGAGATCCGCTGAAGTAGTAGGTGTTGAATAACTGATGACTTAAATTAAAATCCGATTGATTCCGTGTAATATTTTTCGCTAGATATCAAGAACTCAGTCCTCGAAATCGGGCCGTTGATCTTGTACTGCAGTGCCTACGTTGCCTTTTGAAGATGATCGTCCAACATTCACCTCCCTCTAAACTGGTATAACCCAACTTCCGTTCTCTCGCCCTTCATGACGCCTACTGGATGTGTTACCAACCAAGAATATTGGCGTTCGCTGTTAGACGCACCCTCTGAATGATTAATAAAGCCGTTTTCGGTTCCCATGTCTTCCCTGACCTCGGCAAAGGTTAAGCAGCGTCCTTCTGAGAAACGCAGGAAGAACCACGAGCCGTAGGCCTGTGGCAGCGTCTCGTGTTTGTTCTCCCCGCGATCTGTGAGTAAACACCTCCTACTGCATACAGTATAAATCTTCCCTAGCTGGCTCGAACGACAAAACTCTTCCACATAATTCATTCCATTTTCAAATCAGTTGCAGAGGAAGTTGCTTGCGTCACTTACAATACAAGAAAATCGTTCTCACGTTTCCTTCTGGATCGGTTCAGGCAGTTTTTTTTGTAGGGAGGGGGTACATTTTTCATGTTAGGGTTTTCAATATTTTTTTCTTTAAAAAAATCATTGTTTAATCGCAAGGATGTTTTTCGAATCGTATCTGCTACGGGTGCCACATTTGATTGATACTCAAAGCCTTCGAGATAAAGAGGAATTCAACTGCTGAATGTAAAAAAGTATTTTATTCATAAGGTAACGTACGGAAGTGCTGTAGTCGTGAGGACAAACATTCGCTGTGTTATCATTAGTTATAGTGGTGTGGTAACAAGCAGCAGGTTGTAATATTTGTACGTGTGGAAGACCAACTTAAAAAGTAAAACGGAGAAAAGGATCCAAGCAGCCGAAAATACCGGATAATTATCACGGAGGTCCAGTGTGGGCTGTAATTATCGTAAGCTAGCAAACTTGGTAGATATTTCAATCCCTTAATGCAGAACAGATTTACGCTGGAAAAAAATAGTCAAATTTTGGCCAACATGTGCAAATCTGGCGGTGTACACTGTTTGTATGACAGTATGACATCCACTCTGTCAGCTGCAGAGAATTCTTCCGGGTTATGTGGCCGTGGTCCATGGAACTCTTCAATCCCTGACGTTTCGTGCAAGGCTACGTTGGACATCTCCGGAGGTGCTCCTTATTCTGCTGAGCCTTGCCGAATGACGAGTTGGACGTCGAGGAGCGGCCTAAATACCGTGGAAAGTGGACGTGGTCTGGATTTCATGTGATAGCAAAGAAAAACCTTGTCAAAGATAAAATTATTTTAACTATCTATTTTAGTATGTCAAAGATAAAAACTTCTCAGCGATTCTGTAACGCCACAGTCTATATATCACTGAGTTTCATGGCTTCCTCTTTTCTGTTAAAATTATCCCCATATTTATGTATTTCGATGGCTTCTCTATATAGCCGTGGATAATAGTTCGTCATAATATATAAAACTTCAGTTTCCGAAAATTTCACTACGTGATCACCTCATTGAAGAGCATGTTCCGCCACGGCTGATTTGTCTGTTTTCCCTAGTCGGCAAAGACTTTTACGTTCCTTCAACCGTGTATTCACATTTCTCTTTGTAGTTCCAATGTAGGCCTTGCCACACGTACACGGAATCTTAGATCACTTGCAGACAGATGGGGACGTTTATCCCTAACGGAACGAAGTGCTTGGCCTATTTTCTTAGTTGGTCTGAAAATCGGTCGAACGTCATGTTTCCTTAGAATCTTGCCGATTTGATCCGTTATTTATTTGATGAACGGTAGAGAAACCGTGTTCTTCAATCACTTTGTACTCTCGTAAGGAAATAAACAGAGTTTTGCGACCGAATAACAGGAGGCCTAAGGACAACCGTAGGACATAGCGATGGAAGAGCACGGTTTCTCTACCGTTCATCAAAAAAGTAACGGATCAAATTGGCAAGATTCTAAGGAAACATGACGTTCGACCGATTTTCAGACCAACTAAGAAAATAGGCCAAGCACTTCGTTCCCTTAGAGATAAACGTCCCCGTCTGTCTGCAAGTGATCTTAAGATTCCGTGTACGTGTGGCAAGGTCTACATCGGAACTGCAAAGATAAGTGTGAATACACGGTTGAAGGAACATAAAAGTCTACACCGACTAGGGAAAACAGACAAATTCAGCCGTAGCGGAACATGCTCTTCAATCAGGTGATCACGTAGTGAAATTTTCGGAAACTGAAGTTTTATGTACTATGACGAACTATTATCCATGGCTACATAGAGAAGCCATCGAAATATATAAACATGGGGATAATTTTAACAGAAAAGAAACTCAGTGATATGTGGACTGTGGCGTTATAGAATCTATGAGAAGTTTTTATCTCTGACGTACTATAATCGACAGTTAAAATAATTTTATCTTTGACGAGGTTTTTCTTTGCTATCACGTGAAATCCAGACCACGCCCACTTTCCACGGTATTTAGGCCGCTCTTCGACGTCCGACTCTTCTGTCGGCAAGACTCAGCACAATCAGGAGCACCTCCGAAGATGTCTTGGACGAAACGTCAGGGATTGAAGAGTTCCATGGACCACGGCCATACAACCCGGAAGAATTCTCAGCAGCTGAAACATCCGGTCGTGAAAGCCTTTATTGTATGATCCACGCTGTCATTTGACAAGTCATAACATGACTGAACAGTATGGCTATCGAGAAAAGAGACCGTACGCTGTTAGTGAAACTGTTTTATTCGAATGGCAGCAGTTATAGAGCTTAACTGAGATAGCATCGCCGACTGAAAGCTCCGAGGTAAATGTTTTAAAGATGATGATAATGGAATTCGAAAGTACGGGTGAGCTTGGCGTGGTACCTGGAAGAGAAAGACGTCCTTTCCCGGTGGAAGTTACTGACGAGGTTGCTGTTGCTGCAACGGACCATGCAGCACGTGCCCCGAGCAGTGCTAGTGCTCGTGCGATGCCACGGGAATGGTCAAAAGTACGGAAAGTTAGCGAACTGTTTCACAGTGGTACCCGCACAAGATCCAGATGGTGCAGCAACCGAAATCTCATGATCCGTGGCGGGGCAATACTCTGTGGAGCGACTTGGCACATTTTACTCTAAGGGTGCAGTGGACGCACAGAACTGCCGAATTTGGAGTACTGTTAAACAGCGTGTTGTCCACTGCACTCACCGTATGTGAGTGCACAAGCACCTTCATTCTTGGTCCATTCTGCTTAGAGAAGAATACACCCAGAGGGCCTGTCAGGCGTAACGTGACGTCTGCACGTGGTCGAGACATCCTTGCACAGCGTGTGGTTCCTGCTTTGGAAGAACGCAGCTGTGTGGAAACCGCTGTTTTCATCCAAGGCGGGGCATGAGGCAGCACCTCATGTTCCTCGCCGAGTGAAAGGTCTGCTTAATGCACTTTCCATGTGTTGCCAGCAGAGGTTTTCCAGACGCGTGGCCAGCTTAATCATCTGATTTGAGTGCATGTGACTTTTGGCTCTTGGAACATCTAAAAGATCGCTTTTACCGGGGACACTTTCGGTCTCTACCTGATACGATAGACCAGTATACAGTAGCACGTTGCTCAAATTCCGCCGGAACTGCTGCGAGCAATTGTCGATCACATCATTTTACGGATGGAGCATCTCGTCGACGTCTCCGGTGCTTCTATCGAAAAAATTATGTAAGCGGCGCTTAAAAATAAAATCAACAATCTGCTTTTCTCACTTGTTTGATGTCTTCTGCCCACGTTCCGTTCCTAATTCGTTACATATGGAAACGTTTATGTACGTCTTTTTTTCATTCACAGCGCCAGATCTGCGCCTGCCGGCCAAAGACGGAACTAATTTTTTGCTGTGTAGATCGGTCCGCATTAACGCATTAGAGTATCTACTACGTTTTGCTGCCATACGATAATTACAGTCCATGCTGGACCTATACGAGTAGCTGCACTGTAATTATAACTACACAGTATATTATTACGTGCAATACGCAGCTTTTCCCAGAGAAACTTTATAACAGATGATGATATCAGAAATGAATTAATCGTCTATTTCACAAGCCGAAAAACGATAAATACCAAGAAAAGTAAAAGAAAGAAAGTTAACGAGAAATTGCTGAAAATTGCATAATAATATTAATTCGATGTTGTTTTCGCCATCAGAAAGATCCTAGTACGAGAAATCTTTGAACGAAGAATTGAGTGTAATGATTTTCCAGGTTTTCTCGGCTTCTTTGTTGGGTGCGCTTCCTGGTCTTTAGGCGAGTCTTGTCCATTTCGTGCGCAATATTTGGACTACCCATCCAATCGTCTTCAGGTGCAACCGGTTGTGCTGCTGTATGTACTCGCAGACTATGAACTGCAGGCCGGTGTGGTCGAGCGGTTCTAGGCGCTTCAGTCTGGAACCGCGCGACCGCTACAGTCGTAGGGTCGAATCCCGCTTCGGGCATGGATGTGTGTGATGTTCTTAGGTTAGTTAGGTTTAAGTAGTTCTAAGTTGTAGGGTACTGATGACCTCAGATGCTAAGTCCCACAGTGCTCAGAGCCTTTTGAACCATTTTTAGACTATGAACTATTATTGATCTCGCGCCGCTATGTATAGCACAGTTCCACTCCTGACTACCTCTCCGCCCTTTCACGTTCTTTTGTTTTTCAGAACTCGTACTGATATCTCATGATACAATCAGTCAGCTCTTCCCAGCTGTGGTGGATGTGGTGGTCGACGAGATCCTAATAACCAAACAAGTCAGCTTGTCTTCGAGTACTGCCTCGAAAATTGTCGTGAGATGAAAACACAACGATACCAGTATCGTGGTAAAAACACGAAATTTCTGAAACTGCTTAATTACGGAGACTGTCGAAACAAAGATATCGGAAAACGTAATAAACCTGAACGTGGATTTCTGTTTAAAAATGCTTGTGGTCCGGCACCCAGTTTACTAAGGGTCTCGACGGCTTCAGATCCACCAGAGCAGGAAAACGCTGAGATAATGTGCGCGGCACGTAATATCAGTACGGGCCCTGATAAAGAACAAAGGGAAGTGGTGTGCGTCGGGAGTAAAATAGCCTGTAAATAGCGGCGCGAGATCAACAATACAGGGCTATTACAAATGATTGAAGCGATTTCATAAATTCACTGTAGCTCCATTCATTGACATATGGTCACGACACACTACAGATACGTAGAAAAACTCATAAAGTTTTGTTCGGCTGAAGCCGCACTTCAGGTTTCTGCCGCCAGAGCGCTCGAGAGCGCAGTGAGACAAAATGGCGACAGGAGCCGAGAAAGCGTATGTTGTGCTTGAAATGCACTCACATCAGTCAGTCATAACAGTGCAACGACACTTCAGGACGAAGTTCAACAAAGATCCACCAACTGCTAACTCCATTCGGCGATGGTATGCGCAGTTTAAAGCTTCTTGATGCCTCTGTAAGGGGAAATCTACGGGTCGGCCTGCAGTGAGCGAAGAAACGGTTGAACGCGTGCGGGCAAGTTTCACGCGTAGCCCGCGGAAGTCGACGAATAAAGCAAGCAGGGAGCTAAACGTACCACAGCCGACGGTTTGGAAAATCTTACGGAAAAGGCTAAAGCAGAAGCCTTACCATTTCGAACTCATTGATGGGGACATGCTGCGCCGAGTGTGGGAGGAACTTGATTATCGGCTTGATGTCTGCCGAATCTCTAAAGGGGCACATATCGAACATTTATGAATGCCTAAAAAAACTTTTTGAGTTTTTGTATGTGTGTGCAAAGCATTGTGAAAATATCTCAAATAATAAAGTTATTGTAGAGCTGTGAAATCGCTTCAATCATTTGTAATAACACTGTAGTTGACAGTCTGGCTGTACACGAAACAGCACAACTCGAAGCACCTGAAGTTGACGGCTTCGTCGGTCGTCGAAATATTGTGCATAAAATGGAAACAACAGCTTAGCTGAACACCAGGAAGACAAAATTTCTAGTTGGTGCGAAGAATGGTAGATTAAGTGTGTAAGCGTAACATTGCAAAGCGACATAGAACGAGCATGTAAGGATTGTATTAGCGAAGGCGAATGGTCGACTTTTGTTTGTCGGGAGAATGTTAGGAAAATGTAGTTCATCTGTAAAGGAGAGCTCATATAGGACACTAATGCGACCAATTCTTGAGTACTGATCAAGTGTTTAGGATCTGCACCAGGTTGCACTGAAGGAAGACATCGAAGAATTTCAGAGGCTGGTTGCTAGGTTTGTTACCGGTAGTTTAGAGAAATACGCGAGTATTACGGAGATCTTCAGGAAGTCATATGGGCAACTCTGGGGAGAAGGCGACGTTGTTTTCGAGGAACAATATTGAGAAAATTTAGAGAACCGTCATTTGAAGCTGTCTGCAGAACGATTGTCCTTCTGCCAGCGTATGTTTCGCGTAAGGACCACAAAGATAAGAGAAATTAGGGCTCGTACGCTTGCACTGTTTCCGAATGGAACAGGAAAGGAAATGATTACCAGTGGTACAGGGTATCCAGTACGCCACCGTACAGTGTTTTTCGGAATATGTATGTAGATGTAGATGCAGAAGCAGACTGTTAAGTTGATGGTTCAATGTTGCGTAGACAGTGATATTACAGACGGAGCACAGACATGGTTTGGGCGGGATAGGGAAAAGAAATCGACCACATCTTTCAAAGGAATCATCCCGACTTTCGTCTTCAGTTATGAGGCAACAATCGTGAACACAAATCTGATCGAATTTTCTCAGATTGAGAAACCAGAAGGAGCGATCTGTTTTACTTCGCAAAAATTTTCTAAAGCCAAGATGGAATAAGCCGGCCGGAGTGGCCGAGGGGTTCTAGGCGCTACGGTCGCAGGTTCGAATCCTGCATCGGGCATGGATGTGGGTGACCTCCTCAGGTTAGTTGGGTTTAAGTAGTTCTAAGTTCTAGGGGACTGATGACCTCAGAAGTTAAGTCCCATAGTGCTCCGAGCCATTTGAACCAAGATAGCATAAATACGTCTTTATTTACAATAATCGCTTCAGACTGACTTTGGTGACATCTTCATCAGGTCTTTCAACTCAAAATGAACACTTCTAATAACAAATTTTTGAAGACCTGGAGATGACAGCAAGGTCTGTCGAAACCAGTTGTTGTAAATAAAGACATATTTATGCGATCTTGGCTTTAGAAAGTTTCTACCAAACCTTGTAACGTCCCCTTAGAAAAATTAAGATTTCTGTGCTGCTAAACCTCTTACGTTATTTGATTCACAAGCGGCTGAGGAAAACTCAACGTACTCAAACAGTTTCCTCTTTACTTATTTTGAACATCACTAAACTGACACACAATATTTTTAGCGCAACGGAATCTGACTCTCAATAACCCCTTCAAAAGAATGGCCCTGAAAAACAATAACCTATACCTTTCATGAATCACTTAACTCACAAAAATCTTCGTTACTCGAACTACTGCAATACAGCGAGCGCTAATACTGCCAGCTAAATAAAAGATTCAAACTACTGAAGGCACTAACTACTGATAGGCATAGTTAGCAAATGAAATATTTTGATAGAGAACAAAAAATGTATTTACCTTAATAGTGTTCAAAAACTTCCTTTTTCTGGCGGACACACGCCCAGATCGTCCTCTTATAGTGACCTCTCAAAACTCTGGCATCTCTCTCTCTACACATCCACCACTGCTGGCGGCTCACCTCCAACTGCACAACGCTACGCGCTGTTCACATCCAACTGCCCAACACTACACAAGCGAATATTACAATAATGAGTCCAACCAGCCACAGACTGCACACAGCAGAGTCAGTGATTTTCATACAGAGCGCTACATGGCGTTACCAACATAAAAATCTGAACAGCCTACACTTACAACCTAAACCTGTGTAGGCATACGGGCATTTGAATCCCACCCCACCCGAATATGAAACCAGTGCTTCAGCCACTGCGTCACTGTTCTTCGATTGGCCTTGAAAGAGATGGACTGGTAAACGGCAACAGGCCGGGTTGCTTAATCCAAGGCTTTCTTTTTCTTTTCTTTCTTTCGTTTACTTGTGCTTTTTCCCGCAGTGACGCAGGGTCGGCATGGTTAAACGGATTTGGCAAGATTAATTTAAGGGGTTGCTGGATGCCCCTCCTGCCGCCACCCCGTACCCCCTGGGACAGAATTAGTGTACCCCAACTGTCTGCGGCTAGTGTAATCCATGGAATAGTGTGAATGTGTTCAGACGTCTACGAGCTGTGTAACTGAGGCGGGACTTGGGGACCAGCCCGGTATTAACAAAGTGGGATGTGGAAAACCGCCTAAAAACCACATCCAGGCTGGCCTCCGTCGTTAATCCGCCGGGCGGATTCGATCCGGGGCTGGCGCGCCCACCCGAGTCCAGGAAGCAGCGCATTAGCGCTCGCGGCTAATCAGGCGGCTCTTGCTTAATCCAAGGCTGATGGTGGATAATTAGATGGTGATGATGAAGGTTATGATGATGATTCAGCGAAAGATTACTGTCATTCTGTGTTAGCCAAGTCAGCACGGTTAAATGGGCGACACTGCGGCGAGACACTATTTAAAACAGACGAATCAGCGACAAGATGCGTCGCTACATCGCTGCGTTAAGATTACGTTTGCAGTTTTCCGAGAACAAGCATTCCCTTCTTTCACAAGTATCAAACAGTTGAAAATCGTACCGTTCCACCCTTGAGCACACTCGGTGGTTAGTTCGTAGGAAGGTGGTGCTTTTCTGTAGGTGTTCGTTGGGTGAAAGTCCGTGTAGGCTTCAGAGCCCTCCTGTAGCCTCGAATTGCAAAGCGCGCCGTCACGGAGGTGGGCGGGAAGCGTGACCGTGAACCGCCTTCGACACGCCAGTCCGGCTGTTCGGCCGCCCGAGGCCCGCTTGCCGCTGCCTGCGAATTGTCGGCCCGTTGCCTGCATCACGCCATCTGATACTCATCAGCTGACCACAGTCCAGACCGCGGTTTGCGCTCGTGACCGTCGGCTTAGTGACCGCAACAAGTGTCCCAGGGAGCAACGGCAGTGTGTGCAGTAGCACACACTCGCACTCCTCACACTAGCCATAACATACGTTGTTGTTGTTGTCTTCAGTCCTGAGACTGGTTTGATGCAGCTCTCCATGCTACTCTATCCTGTGCAAGCTTCTTCATCTCCCAGTACCTACTGCAACCTACATCCACCTGAATCTGCTTAGTGTATTCATCTTTTGGTCTCCCTCTACGATTTTTACCCTCCACGCTGCCCTCCAATACTAAATTGGTGATCCCTCGATGCCTCAGAACGTGTCATACCAACCGATCCCTTCTTCTAGTCAAGTTGTGCCACAAACTTCTCTTCTCCCCAATCCTATTAAGTACTTCCTCATTAGTTATGTGATCTACCCATCTAATCTTCAGCATTCTTCTGTAGCACCACATTCCGAAAGCTTCTATTCTCTTCTTGTCCAAACTATTTATCGTTCATGTTTCACTTCCATACATGGCTACACTCCACACAAATACTTTCAGAAACAACTTCCTGACACTTAAATCTATACTCGATGTTAACAAATTTCTCTTCTTCAGAAACACTTTCCTCGCCATTGCCAGTTTACATTTTATATCCTCTCTACTTCGACCATCATCAGTTATTTTGCTCCCCAAACAGCAAAGCTCCTTTACTGCTTTAAGTGTCTCATTTCATAATCTAATTCCCGCAGCATCACCCGATTTAATTCGACTACATTCCATTATCCTAGTTTTGCTTTTGTTGATGTTCATCCTATATCCTCCTTTCAAGACATTGTCAATTCCGTTCAACTGCTCTTCCAGGTCCTTTGCTGTCTCTGACAGAATTACAATGTCATCGGCGAACCTCAAAGCTTTTATTTCTTCTCCATGGATTTTAATACCTACTCCGAATTTTTCTTTTGTTTCCTTCACTGCGTGCTCAATATACAGATTGAACAACGTCGGGGAGAGGCTACAACCCTGTCTCACTCCCTTCCCAACCACTGCTTCCCTTTGATGTCCCTCGACTCTTATAACTGCCATCTGGTTTCTGTACAAATTGTAAATAGCTTTTCGATACCTGTATTTTACCCCTGCCACCTTCAGAATTTGAAATAGAGTATTCCAGTCAACATTGTTAAAAGCTTTCTCTAAGTCTACAAATGCTAGAAATGTAGGTTTACCTTTCCTTAATACGTAAGCAAGGTATTCTGCCTTACGGCAGGTCTTGTCATGGGTTAAGCCTCTTCCACTTTTGTCTGTCCATAGCCAGTCTTTTCATTTCTGAATATTTGCCTCCTTTGATATCGTCCAGCCTTTCATATCTTCTTTGCCCTCTTCCCCTTTTTCCCTTCCACCATTCCTTCTATTCCTTCCTTCAATAAACAGTCCCTCCTCAAACAATGTCCAATCCAGTTCCGTTTTCTCTTTCTGATGACTTTCAGCATTTTTCTTTTTTCTCCAACTCTTCTTAATACTTCTTCATTTCTTACTCGGGGTCCGCCCCCGGTAGCTGAGTTTTCAGCGCGACGAACTGTCAATCCTAAGGGCCCGGGTAATTATTATTATTATTTTTTTAATGATTTCCTTTACTTTGTGCCTATAAAATTCTAGTGTTTACTCACACTCTCCTTTCTGCTTCTCTTATATAATATGACAAAATTATCTCTCTTCTTCAATTTAGGTATAATCTGTAGTACATGTAAAAAAAGTTTCTTCCACTTCTGTTCTATCTATCATGGTGAAGTTTCCCTCATACTGTCCCACCTAACAGTGTAAACTAGAGGAAGAGATCAAACCAGAATACACAATCTGCCTGTGGCATCACAAGTGCATCACATACAGAAACATGAACTCAAAATCAATGCATCGATGCTAAATATAAACTGTTATGCCTGTCCTGCAATGTCTACCCCCCCCCCCCCCCCCCCCAAAAAAAAAAAAAGATGACAAATGGCCATGTAAAAGGGTTTAAGGAACAACAATAAGAGAAAAACGAAAAAGGAAAAATATAAAAACGAAAACATATAAAATGACAGTAGTATTAACCAAAACTAGGAATATAATAGGTTAATAGAAAAATGTCTTTTTTTAATGTATCGTTAATATATTTAAATAAATATATATGGTTACAAAAAAAGGTTCGATTCCCTGCTGGGTCGGAGATTTTCTCCGCTCTGGGACTGGGTGTTGTGTTGTCCTAATCATCATCGTTTCATCCCCATCGACGCGCAAGTTGCCGAAGTGGCGTCAAATTGGAAGACTTGCACCAGGCGAGCGGTCTACCCGACGGGAGGCCCTCGTCACACGCCATTTATTCAATTCCTTACTCGGTCTACCCACTTCACTTTTGCCATTATTCTCCATATCAACATCTCTAGTGTCTTTACTCGGTCTACGCACTTCACTTTTTCCATTCTTCTCCATATCCACATCTCTAGTGTCTCCAATCTTCTTTCATCTTCCTTCCTCAATGTCTAAGTCTCCGCACCATACAGTGCAACGCTCCAGATGTCTGGCAAGTCTTTTCCTCAGATCTTTGTTTAGTGGTCCACAAAGTAATTTCTGTTTCCTCTTGAATCCTACTTTTGCCATTGCAATTCTTTTCCTAATTTCTGTTGAGCTATACGTATCATCCGTTATTACACTTCCCAAGTAATTGAAGTTATTCACTTGCTCTATTTCCTCTCCCCCTATTTTCATACGGTATTTTCTCCGCTTTCCTCCAATTACCATGCTGTTAGTTTCCTTCTTGTTGTTAATCTTCATTCCAAATTCTTCTAATTTTGTGTTTAGATCATGTAACATTTGTTCCATCTCTCTTGCGCACTCTGCCATCACAACCATGTCATCTGCAAATGTTATACAATCCACTCTCTGAACCCCTATACAAACTCCTCTCCTTCCATCAAAACTTTCACT
The DNA here is from genome assembly GCF_021461395.2 of Schistocerca americana. Classification (NCBI taxonomy): domain Eukaryota; kingdom Metazoa; phylum Arthropoda; class Insecta; order Orthoptera; family Acrididae; genus Schistocerca; species Schistocerca americana. Next base: position 741,759,960 of record NC_060122.1, on the reverse strand, counting down.
AATAATTTCCTCCAGATATATATCGAACAGTGTTGGTGATAAACAACCACCTTGTGTTATACCTCTTCCCAAAAAAATTGTTCAAATGGCTCTGAGCACTATGGGACTTAATATCTGATGTCATCAGTCCCCTAGATCTTAGAACTACTTAAACCTAACTAACCTAAGGACATCACACACATCCATGCCCGAGGTAGCATTCGAACCTGCGACCGTAGCGATCGCGCGGTTCCAGACTGAAGCGCCTAGAACCGCTCGGCCACACGGCCGGCACACCTCTTCCCAGTTCAATTTCTTCACTCATCACACCTCCTATTCTTACTCTTGCTCTCTGGTTCAAATATAAATGTCTAATTAGCCGTCTATCCCTCCAGTCAACTCCATGTTTCCTTAAGATTTCCATCAATTTGTCCCATCTGACACAGTCAAAAGCATTCTCAAGTTCAATGAACACAACATACATCTTGCTTTTCTTCTCCATGTACCTTTCCCCTGACACTCTTAGTAGCCCAATGGCATCCCTAGTTCCCACTCCTCGCCTGAAACCAAATTGTTCACCAGCTATTAGGCAATTCAGCTTTCCATATAGCCTTATGTTGAGCGTCCTCAGCAAGACTTTGGCTGCATGTGATATCACGCCCACTGTTCTATGTTCCTCACACTTTTTGCTGTCCTTTTTCTTTCCTATATGTTACATAAATTCATCAAAAATATCCGGATACCTATTAGTGGACATTCATACGAGGCGTGTCCGTCCTTCGCCTTTTTGACGGCTACAACTTTGGTGGGGGACACTTTCAGTGAGGTTTCTGTATATATGTTGGAGGAGTGACCGCCCATCCCTCCTCAAGATCCGAAACCAGAGGAGATAGCAATATTGGATGCTGGGTTTCGAAGCGAAGTTGACATTCTAAGTCATCCCAAAGGTGTTGCGTTGGGTTCACATCTCTGGGCTCTGGGCAGGCTAGTCCATTTCAGGAGTGTTACTGTCCACAAACCACCGCCTGACAAACGCTGCTTTATGACAAGGTGCATTGTCATGCTGACAGAAGTCATCGTCTCCGAACAGTTCCTGTACTGCACGCGGCACACAGTGCTGTAGGATATGTTCATATCCTTCCGCATGTAGCGTTTTCTTTAGCGCAATAAGGCGATCACGCACTGAGCACGAACAACAACGCCATCCCGTAACACAAACCGATTTGTACTGCTGGCACTACACATGGTGGTAGGTAACTTTCTCAAGGCACTCGACAAACCGTTCCATCGTATTGTCACGATGCTACACGCTGGTACAGCGTTATTCACCATTACAAATCACTCGTTTCCATTTATCCTCTCTCCAGTGGCTTCGCTCTTTAAAGTACCTCAAGCATCAGTTAGTACTGCCTACAGAAATGTGTTGCTTATGAGGAGCTTTTCTGCCACTGTACGCCATTCTTTTTAACGCCCTACGCACGATCATTGTCTTAGCCGGACTGCTGGTAGCACGTTGGAACTCACGAGGGATTCCTTGCGTTCACTTCATGTTTTTTTTTTCAACCACCCACGCTAATGCTCGACGGTCCTGGTATCAGTACATGAGGTCTGCTGGGTTTTGCTTTAACTGTTGATCCTCCTCAGTCACGCCACAGTCGACTTGCGCAACTGTGCAAGAGTTCAGATGTCCGCGATGAATTTGTTATTAAGGTGACATCCAATGACTGTCCACGTTAGAAGTGCCTGAGCTATTCTGACCGACCCATGCTGCTGTTAAAGCTTCTGTACTGACAGTAAAATATTCTTCGTCTCCTTTTATAGTTACGGGTCTGCCTCGTCGTGTTATCTAGCGGCCAGATCCACATTACATAGGGGCTTCCTGATATTTCTTATCAAATAGTCTAGAACTTATACTGCAGCTTTTCTGTACAGGGCCCAAGGAAGTTGCACTTTCAACACGTTCTTCTCTCTGGTGAAATAAAGTTTGCTTGCGTGTGAAGATAGACACACAGGACTCGCGGCTTACTACTACAGAAAATTATAAAAATTAGAGTAATTTAAGAGAAAAGTGTAAGGAACTGTTAAGAGAAAAAGCCGATTTCGGGGAAGATTACTAGTTTGCATTACGAAGTACACTGGAAGCAAGACTGGCTGTACTACGCATGTCAGAAGATCGATTTAAGAAAGATAAACTGAGGAAAGGCAAACCTACGTTCATAGCTCTTTAAATTTAAAAATCTTTTTACAGTGTTTGCTGGACTACACCCTTTCAAATTCTGAAGGCAGGAGGGATAAAATACGGGGAATGAAAGGTTATCTGCAACTTGTACAGAAGTCATACTGGAATTTTAAATGTCGAAGGGAATGAAGGGGAAGATTTGGCTGAGAAGTTGGAGAGTGGGTGTGAAATAGGGTTGCAGCCTATCTTCTCATGATCAATCTGAATACTGAGGGAAACCAAGGGGAAAATGGAAGGAGAATTATAGTTAAGGGAGAAAAAATAAAAACTTTAAGGTTTATCCAAGAAGGCGTCTCAGAGATGGCAAATGAGTTGCAAGATCGGTTGATCATAATAGACAGTCTTGAAAAACATTATAAAGTGAAACCTATAAAAGTACAATAATGGTTTAATCGAGCTTATTCGAGATAAATCGGGCTGACGAAATTCACTGAGTCGTTTATGGAAACTTTGGCGTCGATCTGATCGCCACAAACAGACGCTAAACGCATCACTGAAAACCAGAGATGCCACGCAGTGTCCGAGTTGACTCTTTCTCTACGCCACACAAGCCTGTATTCTCCGTGATATTACGTCAGTAGTAAATGACATATGTCGAGATCTCAACCCAATTTCCAGTAATCTGTTCGTGATAGACCATGGCGACTCTCTGCCTGTAACATATGCCTAGATTTCTGCCTTTGTCATCTATATACCGTATGCGTTCAGAGCCAGTCCAAGAATACTACGGTCTTCTCGTAGTGTAGGCGTTGGACACGTGCCTGCTCTTCTTGACATCCTGTTTTCCTGAGCCCGTCTTGTCACCACTCTCTTGCAGTTTTTGCGTTATAGCTAACTGTTTGTGTAATCTGTCGGTATGATGCTCGCTTATTCTCGATGCCAGAGGTTGGATCTTTCTGGAAGATGCTGATAACATACTCCTGCTCGTCCTTTGTGCAATCTTTGTTGCGATCTTCGCCCGAAAATTCCAGTAACGTTTGACACACGCAATATCCATCATGTGTTATCACAATTATTCGTCTGCAGGAATTGCTGATACCACCGACAGGGAACAGTTTGGTAGCGTTCGGTCAGGGTGTCCATGGTGCAACATTTTCCATTTATGTTAGTGAATTAATGAAGGTAATGAGCAACGAATAGTTTGTAATGGATACCTGGCTCTACAGTGTGAATGCATAGTGCTTAATATTTACTTTTACAGGCGTAGTTCGAATGGAGAATCACAATCCACAATCACCCCCGCCCCCTTCCCAGTATGCTTGTGAGCCCTCAGTGCCAGGAAGTCCTTCCCAGAACGGCGACGTTGATTTGCCAACTTATTCGCGAGTCCCGGTGCAGCGTCCAAACCGATCGCTGGGAGCCTGCCGTCGTCCGTTCCTGAAACCAAGCTTCCTGGTATCCGCCGGCGGGAGTGTAAACAGCTTTGCTTAAGCTCTTTCTCGGTACCGCGGTCTCTGAAATTTTCTAGCGATCAATTAACTCTCGAATATCGAACGTCAATCCCTTATGTTGTCCGCCCCGGTAGCTGAGTGGTCAGCGTGACAGACTGTCAATCCTAAGGGCCCGGGTTCGATTCCCGGCTGGGTCGGAAATTTTCTCCGCTCATGGACTGGGTGTTGTGTTGTCCTAATCATCATCATTTCATCCCCATCGACGCGCAGGTCGCCGAAGTGGCGTCAAATCGAAAGACCTGCACCAGGCGAACGGTCTACCCGACGGGAGGCCCTAGCCACACGACATCTCCATCTCCATCCCTTGTGTTCTTACGACGACGCAATTATTTCTTTTCGCCGACGTATGAACTTTCTGAAAAAAGTTCAAAACTTTGTACAAATTAGTACTCCATCTATTACTAAAATTATTTAATAAGCTGCCCGGACAAAATCGTAGTAACCCTATTACCCTACTGGCCATTAAAATTGCTACACCAAGAAAAAATGCAGATGATAAACGGGTATTCATTGGACAAATATATTATACTAGAACTGACATGTGATTACATTTTCACGCAGTTTGGGTGCATATATCCTGAGAAATCAGTACCCAGAACAACCACCTCTGGCCGTAATAACGGCCTTGATACGCCTGGGCATTGAGTCAAACAGAGGTTGGATGGCGTGTACAGGTACAGCTGCCCATGCAGCTTCAACACGATACCACAGTTCATCAAGAGTAGTGACTGGCGTATTGTGACGAGCCAGTTGCTCGGCCACCATTGACCACACGTTTTCAGTTGGTGAGAGATCTGGAGAATGTGCTGGCCAGGGTTAGCAGTCGAACATTTTCTGTATCCAGAAAGCCCTGTACAGGACCTGCAACATGCGGTCGTGCATTATTCTGCTGAAATGTAGGGTTTCGCAGGGATCGAATGAAGCGTAGAGCCACGGGTCGTAACACATCTGAAATGTAACGTCCACTGTTGAAAGTGCCGTCAATGCGAACAAGAGATGACCGAGACGTGTAACCAATGGCACCCCATACCATCACGCCGGGTGATACGCCAGTATGGCGATAACGAATACACGCTTCCAATGTGCGTTCACCGCGATGTTAGTAAACACGGATCCGACCATCATGATGCTGTAAACAGAACCTGGTTTCATCCGAAAAAATCACGCTTCGCCATTCGTGGACCCAGGTTCGTCGTTGAGTACACCATCGCAGGCGCTCTTGTCTGTGATGCAGCGTCAAGGGTAATCGCAGCCATGGTCTCCGAGCTGATAGTCCATGCTGCTGCAAACGTCGTCGAACTGTTCGTGCAGATGGTTGTTGTCGTGCAAACGTCCCATCTGTTGACTCAGGTATCGAGACGTGGGTGCACGATCCGTTACTGATTTCTCAGGATCTGTGCACCCAAATGGCGTGAAAATGTAATCACATGTCAGTTCCAGTATACTATATTTGTCCAATGAATACCCGTTTATCATCTGCATTTCTTCTTGGTGTAGCAATTTTAATGGCCAATAGTGTAGAGTGTTTGCGAGTGGAACAGAAAAGGAAATGACTACTGGCTTATAGGGTATACGGTGGCTTGCGGAGTATGTATGTAGATGTAGGTGTTCACACCTTGGCTCGCTACTGACTACAGCAAAATTTCGTTCCGCGTGCTCCTCGTCAGCGGATGGAGCGAGGAACATCTGTGTAGTGCATGAAATGTATTCACACTTGCGAATATGGACAACCATCAGCTTTACACGGAATGACGACAGTGAAAATTTGTGCCGGGCCGCGACGCGAACTTGGGTTTCCCGCTTTTCGCGAGCATTCGGCTTACCACTTGGCTACCCAAGCACGACTCAATGGCCAGACCCAGACTTCCGTATGTCGTCAGCCATGTGCCTACAACCTGTACTCGTACATCCATTATGTATAATATCGTACAAGGGAGACATTTTATTTGAAACGCTTGCCCGTTGTCGGCAGATAAATACTGTATTGCAGTGCCTGTTAATCCGAATTACGATGTAAAGTTCCTTCGGCACTTGTGTTAATCCGAAGTACTACGTGACTTAACATCGTAGTTCGGATTAATACAGGCAGTGCAAACTGCTGTCTGTGAGTTGAATTCCTCGACGCGAAACTGGAATATCCAACCAGTGCGTTGCAGAAGAGTGGGTATTTGGCGTCTATGATAAAAATATCGTTAAGTTAGCCACGAAAAGAATATAATAATATACAAGCGGCTGCAGAATCAAAGATTTTTCTGCTATTCAGCAAAGATCTAACTGACCACCAAGGAAAGATCTTGACGTATTGGAATATAGCTGCAATCTACAGACACACTCGGAACATCAGTAAGATCTGAAGTCGGCCAAGGATGCTTGCAGGCAGTTGGAACAGCAGGAAGTTATATAATGCCCTGTAGTTGTGGGGACGTGTACGTGCGTGTAACTAAAAGAACGGTCGAAAAATGACTAGAACAACACAAGGGTTTGTAGGCGCTTCAGTCTGGAACCGCGCGACCGCTACGGTCGCAGGTTCTAATCCTGCCTCGGGCATGGATGTGTGTGATGTCCTTAGGTTAGTTAGGTTTAAGTAGTTCTAAGTTCTAGGGGACTGATGACCTCAGATGTTAAGACCCATAGTGCTCAGAACCATTTGAACACAAGGGTAACTGTAGAAGTGGAGAAACAGCCAGGAGACCACCTTATTCGATATGACACTCAGATGCTGGCATCCATAAGCGGATACTATGAAAGGCTTTACAGCCCGCATCTCGTGGTCGTGCGGTGGCGTTCTCGCTTCCCACGCCCGGGTTCCCGGGTTCGATTCCCGGCGGGGTCAGGGATTTTCTCTGCCTCGTGATGGCTGGGTGTTGTGTGCTGTCCTTAGGTTAGTTAGGTTTAAGTAGTTCTAAGTTCTAGAGGACTTATGACCACGGCAGTTGAGTCCCATAGTGCTCAGAGCCATTTGAAAGGCTTTACAGAGAGATCATAGAGATTATGAAACACCCCAACAATTTTAATCGGAAATAGATGGGTGTGAAACAAAGCGGTATCTGGATTCCATGGCTGAAAGTGATGTGCACCAGTCTTCTACCTTAGGGTGATAGCAACAGCGTACCAGTGCAACTTACAGCAGCCAAATGCTTTCAAGTATTGAAAACATGTGACGTCACCTCTCGGCGCTTGGGGCTTACGAGAATTGTAGGCCTCGCAACCGAATTTGTGACGTCACAGTAGTCGGCTTATCCGTCACACTTCGCGAACTCCCAGTTCGATGCAGGGCCCACGGGACACCAATATGTAATTGAAAAGGCGCTCACTAAAGGTCTTAATTTTGTTGTGAGGTACCGAGAGCTTGCATGCGTGTAAACGCGCACTCAAGAATTACGAAACTCGTTTGAAATAGTTATTCGCTCCCAGCCGGTGACGGCTGGTGGCATTTAACAAGACCAGCAGTGTCACGTGCTGTGACCTACGCTCAACGACCTGTCTTTCTCGTGTGTCTCGTCGACGCTGGAGCTCACGGGAACGGAATTTTACTCCAGTCAGTAGCGAGCGCGTGTGTTCATCGTACCTCTGAAGAAGCTACGACCCCACTTGTCCTCTGCAGACGGGGACGAAACTTGGAGTTTCAAAATGAAAAACACGGCGTAATAGGCCGGAACGTTTTAATAAGAATGATTGTACTTTACGAAGGCGGACGCTCTCCCATAATTTAGCTTCGTCTGTTTTTGTTGGTGTCAGAGACGCCTGGTGTGCGCGCGCAGTTTGAGGCGCGCCGCAGGCTCCAGAAATACCCCTACAGAGCAGCAGCAGCAGTAGGCGCTGGTGTGGCGTTCTTCTGCTGCCGTCCTTCCTCCTCCCCCCCTCCACCCCCTCCCCGCTCACCAGCCAGAGCAGACGGTCGACTTAATGAGCGGCACGTTTTTCCCGGCGCGTCGCGTCCCTCGGGACAGAAGGGGACCCTCCATGCCCTCCCCCCCCCCCCCCCCATTAGCGCCGTCACAGGAAGCCGGCTGCTCCAGTACCCAGAAACGACCCACATCCGTCCGCGAGTCGCTCAGCGCGGGCGCGGTCATCTCTGCTGCCAGCATTTTATTACGCCGCGGCGGCAATCACTTCCTGGTGCGCGATAAGGCACCGGGTGCGACAAAAATCGAGAGCCGTTGGAGTGCTTCGTGGCAGCCACGTGCAATTGCCAGCACGAACGAATAGCGTGAGATGAAATGCAGACAACTTGTAACTATGAAGCAGTGGAACGACCAACAGAAATGTTTTACATAAAGAGTATTTAGATTTAGATTTTTTGGAATGATTTCATGCCGAGTGCAACTGTAATTTGTAGTTTATTTTCCAGAATATTGCACCGTCCACCTTCAACTACATACATACATTTCAATAGCTTGAAAATAACAGCCAACCAGTTGCAAAATACAGGTTCATCAAGCTTTGACCATGGTTTCGACAGTTTTAAAACTGCCTTCTTTAAAAGGTATTGTACGTTGAATCACATATTATCTGTGTCGGATTTGGGAGTCATTGACTCTGTCTAGTACATGTGCGTGTCGTCTACTTAATCACCAATTGAAAAAAAAAAAATGGTTCTAATGGCTCTGAGCACTATGGGACTTAACTTCTTAGGTCATCAGTCAGAACTACTTACACCTAACTAACCTAAGGACATCACACACATCCATGCCCGAGGCAGGATTCGAACCTGCGGCCGTAGCTGTCGCGCTGTTCCAGACTGTAGCGCCTAGAACCGCTCGGCCACTTCGGCCGGCATCATTTGAAATACGCGATTTAAAAGTAGTAGCTCTCTACTGTAGGACTTCGTCTTAAAACTTCTTAAAAATACCACTGTCTGACAATGAATCTAACAACGCGCAGTGTGCCACTTGAGATATTTGTAAATGCGTGTGACATTTAAATACGAGAGTTGGAACTTTAATAGTGGCAACTATTTATTTATGGTTCGTACAAAATTGATACGTGTTTCAAAGCTTTACTGACCTTCAGAGTAGTCACCAGGATTGTGTGCAACCCGTTGCCAGCGATGTGGAAGTTGTCGGATACTCTTAGCGGTGCCAGTTGTGTTGACGGTTTGAGCTGCGTGGTCTTATTGCCCGACGAATTTGTAGCAGTTCTGAAGCGAATGCCGTGAAGTGTTTCGTTCAGTTTAAAAAACCGAGTTAAAAAAAACTCACGAGGGCGTAGTCAGGGGAGTGCAGTAGGTGGTATAGCACTTAGCAGCTCCATCAGTCAAACAAATCACTAACAGCTAGCACTGTACGTGCTTGAGCATTGTCCTGTAAAATGATGGTCAGGTCCTGCAAAAAATGTCATCACTTCTGTCTCTATGCTGTTCATTTTTGGGACACAACCTACGACCACCCTTTATGTGGCCATCAGCCAGCTCAACCTCGGCTGAAGTCGACAAGGAGCTTCTTGGAAACTAGTGAAGCTCTTACACCAACACCACAGCAAGCAAGGATCTCAGAGTGGAGGCGGAAACGTCAACATTTGGAGAAACGGACGGTTCCGAAGGAAGAGCTCCCTCCTGCACATTCAGAGGACAACATGGAAGGGTCTCAACAGACTACGCTGTAATACCACGAGATGCAAGACCAACCAGCAGAAGTGGGGCCTTCCTCCAAAGTCAGTTTTTTTTTTCAGGTGTGCAGCTGTGCAGACTAACAACCATCTACTACAGTCTTATTCAGCTCCAGCTACACGCGCAGTGAGAAACCTGATGATTGGTCGGTTGGTGCTTACGGGCTAGAGAGACGTGATGAGGACGACACCGAATACACTCAACGAGGCTAATCTCTGGCCAGCCAATATAAAACCTCTGCCAACGATCTATTTCCTTTTGTTGATTGTATACTTTGTACCTCTGAAAAGAGAATAAATACACTATGTGATCAAAAGTATCCGGACACCCCCAAAAACATATGTTTTTCTTATTAAGTGCATTGTGCTGCCACCAACCGCCAGGTACTCCTCAGGTACTCCATATCAGCGACCTCAGTAGTCATTAGCCATCGTGAGAGAGCAGAATGGGGCGCTCCGCGAAACTCATGGACTTCGAACGTCGTCAGGTGATTGGGTGTCACTTGGGGCATACGTCTGTACGCGAGATTTCCACACTCGTAAACATCCCTAGGTCAACTGTTTCCGATGTGATAGTGAAGTGGAAACGTGAAGAGACACGTACAGCACAAAAGCGTACAGACCGTCATCGTCTGTTCACTGACAGAGACCGCCGACAGTTGAAGAGGGTCGTAATGTATAATAGGCAGACATCTATCCAGACCATCACACAGGGATTCCACACTGGATCAGGATCCACTGCAAGTACTATGATAGGCAGGAGGTGAGAAAACTTGGATTTCATGGTTGAGCGGCAGCTCATAAGCCACAAATCACGCCGAGCGGTTCTAGGCGCTACAGTCTGGAACCGCGCGACCGCTACGGTCGCAGGTTCGAATCCTGCCTCCGGCATGGATGTGTGTGCTGTCCTTAGGTTAGTTAGGTTTAAGTAGTTCTAAGTTCTAGGGTGCTGATGACCACAGCACGTAAGTCCCATAGTGCTCAGAGCCATTTTGAACCACAAATCACGCCCGTAAATGCCATACGACGCCTCGCTTGATGTAAGGAGCGAATCATTGGACGATTGAACAGTGGAAAAACGTTGTGTGAAGTGACGAATCACGGTACACAATGTGGCGATCCGATGGCTGTGTGTGGGTATAGCGAATGCCCGGTGAACGTCATCTGCCAACGTGTGTAGTGCTAACGGTAAAATTCGGAGGCGGTGGTGTTATGTTGTGGTCGTGTTTTTCAAATGGCTCTGAGCACTATGGGACTCAACTGCTGTGGTCATCAGTCCCCTAGAACTTAGAACTACTTAAACCTAACTAACCTAAGGACGTCACACACATCCATGCCCGAGGCAGGATTCGAACCTACGACCGTAGCAGTCGCACGGTTCCGGACTGCGCGCCTAGAACCGCGAGACCACCGCGGCCGGCCGTGTTTTTCATGGAGGGGGCTTGCACCCCTTGTTGTTTTCCGTGACACTGTCACAGCACAAGCCTACGTTGATGTTTTGGGCTCTGAACACTATGGAACTTAACTGCAGAGGTCATCAGTCTCCTACAACTTAGAACTACTTAAACCTAACTAATCTAAGAACATTACACACATCCATGCCCGAGGCAGGATTAGAACCTGCGACCGCAGCAGTCGCGGGGTTCCAGACTGTAGCGCCTAGAACCGCTCGGCCAATCCGGCTGGCCTTGATGTTTTAAGCACCTTGCTGCTTCCCGCTTTTGAAGAGCAATTCGGGGATGGCGATTGCATCTTTCAACTCGATCGAGCGTCTCTTCATAATGCACGGCCTGTGTGTGGTTACACAACAATAACATCCCTCTAATGGACTGGCTTGCACAGAGTCCTGACCTGAATCCAATAGAACACCTTTGGGATGTTTTGGGACGTCAACGTCGTGCCACGTCACACCGACCGACTTCGATACCTCTCCTCAGTGCAGCAGTCCGTGAAGAAGGGCTGCAATTCCCCAAGAAAACTTCCAGCACCTGACTGGACGTATGCTTGCGAGAGTAGCAGCTGTCATCAAGTGTAAGGGTGGGCCAACACCATATTGAATTCCAGCATTACCGGTGGAGGGCGCCACGGACTTGTAAGTCATTTTCAGCCAAGTATCCGGATACTTTTGATCACGTAGTGTAAATGGACTGAGGAAGCCCAGACAAGAAGACGATCGAAACGGATGAGATGTGGTATTGCAGAACTATATTTGAAAATTATGTAAACTGATAAAATAAGAAATGATGATGACCTCCACAGAATCTACGAGGAGAGAAACACAGGGAAGACATTTACGAGAAGAAGGGGCCGGATGGTGGGACATGTGTACTAGAGGGAGCAGAAGACTGTAAGAACTATAGCGGAAGACAGGGATTGGAATGCTTCTAACAAGTAACTAAGGATGTTGGGTGTAAGTGGTGTTCTGAGATTAAGCGGTTGACGCACCAGAGGAAGTTTTGCCGACCTGCATCAAAGCAGTCAGGAGAGAGAGAGAGAGAGAGAGAGAGAGAGAGAGAGAGAGTGGGGGGGGGGGGGGGCGGGAGTAGGTAGGAACAGTGAGAGAGAGAGAAGGGTCCTTCGTCCATACAAATTAAAATGTCTCCGCCTAGTATATGTGTATGCTGACTCTGAAGACCCAGTTATCAGTCTTTGCAAAGGCAGGCGACGACTTCGGCAGCCGTCTACCCGATACTGGTGCTTGCTTTGCCTAATGGAAGGGCTGTTTGGCAGTGTGTGTGTGTGTGTGTGTGTGTGTGTGTGTGTGTGTGTGTGTGTGTCAGAGCCACGCTGGATACCGCTGTGGACGGAGCTGTTAGAAAGCCACCGGCGCCGAGAGCATTGCGTGCTGCGTGATGCGGCGCGTGGGAGGCGCGCGTGGGCGTGTCGCGGCCATTAGCCGATGAGCTCGCTCTGTGCGCGGCCGGCGATCGATGCCCGCGAGGGTCTGCCGCACAAGGGCCTGCCCGACTGCTGCGCAGCGCCTACTTTGCTCCCACTCCCACTGTTCACCTCTGCAACCCGCAAGCCGCCACCAGGTGTGTGGCGGAGGGTACTTTACGTACCACTGTGGTTGCTCTTCTTTTCATGTTCCAGTCGCGAGTGGTGAGGCGGAAGAAAGCTCGTATGTTTCTGACTTTACCTTCACCTAGCTAAAAGGAACTCGTTACACTTCGGTTACACGATAAATCACTCTAACCTAAAAGGCGTAAATTCAACTAAATACCTAGGTATTACAAATACGAGCAACTGCAATTGGAAAGAACACATAGACAATGTTGTGGGGAAGGCTAACCAAAGGCTGCGTTTTATTGGCAGGACACTTAGAAAATGTAACAGACCTACTAAGGAGACTGCCTACACTACGCTTGTCCTTCCTCTTTTAGAATACTGCTGCGCGGTGTGCGACCCTTACCAGATAGGACTGACGGAGTACATCGAAAAAGTTCAAAGAAAGGCAGCACGTTTTGTATTATCGCGAAATATGGGAGAGAGTGTCACAGAAATGATACAGGACGTGGGCTGAAAATCATTAAAAGAAAGGCGTTTTTCGTTGCGACGGAATCTTTTCACGAAATTCCAATCACCAACTTCCTCCTCTGAATCCGAAAATATTTTGTTGATACCGATCTACATAGGGAGGAACGATCACCACGATAAAATAGGGAAATCAGAGCTGATACGGAAAGATATAGGTGTTCATTCTTTCCGCGCGCTATACGAGATTGGAATAATAGGGAATTGTGAAGGTGGTCCGATGAACCCTCTGCCAGGCACTTAAATGTGATTTGCAGAGTATCTGTGTAGATGTACATGTAGTTTCGTGAAACACGAGGTATCTTTAAAGAATGTCGGGAATTTTCAGTTTTTGGAAATAATTTTATGTAATAAAATTTTCTCGGGCTTCCAGCCGCCTCAAGTGGTTTAAAACCCACGAGCTTTCGGCCGAGTACGCCTCGACCATTGTCAAGTGGTGACAGTCACCACCTGACAATGGCCGAGGAGTACTCGGCCGAAAGCTCGTGGGTTTTAAAGCAATTGACGAGGCTGGAAACCCGAGAAAATGTTGCTACTACATATCGCCGTGAAACTATGCGCTCCTATAATTTTATTTATTCGTCTACATTAATAGTCCTCGTTAGATTTTATACACATGCCAGCACTTCTGCCAATCCCTAAAACACTCCTGGAACTGATTTAGGTTTTCCGTGATTTCCCGAAATCGCTTTAGGCAAATGCCGGGATGGTTCCTCTGAAAGGGCACGGCCGACTTCCTTCCCCATCTTTCCCTAATGCAATGAGACCGTTGTCCTTGCTGTTCAGTCCCGTCCTCCAAATCAACCAACCAACCAAAAAAACCAACCAACTTCTGGTTAAAAAATGGTTCAAATGGCTCTGAGCACTATGGGACTTAACATCTGAGGTCATCAGTCCCCTAGAACTTAGAACTATTTGAACCTAACTAACCTAAGGACATTACAAGCATCCATGCCCGAGGCAGGATTCTAACCTGCGACCGTAGCAGCCGCCAGCCGCGTGGTTCCAGACTGAAGCGCCTAGAACCGCTCGGCCACACCTGACGGCTCAACCTAACTAACCTAAGGACATCACACACAACCATGACCGAGGCAGGATTCGAACCTGCGACCGTAGCAGCCGCGTGGTTCCGGACTGAAGTGCCTAGAACCGCTCGACCACAGGGGCCGCCTCAACTTCTGGAACTCGATCTTTGGGACAGCACATTGCTCTTCCAACGACTCACTTATAATCTCTTCTAAGCTTGTAGAACGAAGGCAGTTTAAGGTTCTCTTTATTTACGAAAACAGCAAAATAACACGTGACCACAACTGGCGAATGTGGAGTCTGTTTTTCGCCAAAAATTCAGGGACAATCACTGAAATGTGAGGAGGAGCGCATTATCATGATGGAAAAGCCGTGATTTGTTTGGCCACAAATCCGGGCGGTTTTTCTTCTGATTACATGCTGCAAATGGAGTTGAACTTGTAGAAAGTACTCCTTACTGTTCGTCTGACCTTTGGCTCGAGCTCATGATGCACTGTGTCATTAAAATCGAAGAAAACAATGAGCAGAACCCTCACATTCGACCGCATTTTCCGCGCTTTTTTCGTTCCTGGCGATCAGAATGCCTCCACTGGAACTATTGAGCCTTAGTTTCGACCGTATAACCGTATACCCATGTTTTATCACCTGTTACGTTACGTTTCAGTAGTTCTGCACCATTGTTTCCTTCATTTAGCGATTCCTGATCAACTTCCATTCGCCGCTCTTTTTGCTCGAAATTCAACACCTTTGGCACAAATTTTGCTGTCACAGATTTTCTACCTAAAACACACGAAAATATTTCACGGCATGAGCCATATGATATTCCAACATCAGTAACGACTCTGACTCCGATTCGGCGGTCGTTCATAAAAATTTCTTTCTCTTTTATCACTTTTCATCGGTTGTTGATGAGCTATGGCGTCCAGAACGTTCATCTTCAACTTCTTCGCGACCATCTTGGAAACGCTGATACCACTCGTAAAATCTTGTTTTACTTATAGGAGACTCACCAAAAGCAGTTTTCAACATTTCTAAGATTTTGTTACGCTTAAGCCAATTTTTATAACAAAATTAATTGCAAATTCTCTGCCCCAGTTTCAAAACAAATCAGTAATCGCCATTCGTTACATATGTAACATTCTTGACAATTAATGTCAGACTAAACATCCAGTATGGCTTCTGGTGTACAGACACGTTTTAGATATGATTACCAACTCAAGAACGACAACTCGCACGAATCGGACTAATATAACCAGCGAAATTACAAAATTACCGATGCCTTTTGAACACAACTCATAGTGTAATACTGAGCCATGTTTTTGTTGACTCTTATTAGGAACGTACGCTCTCGGAATTTCAACAGTGAACCACAGCTTGATGCTGTAAGTCTCTCTTGCAGCATCTGCCACTGTAGCTGGATGAGAATGTCTGTGACGCATTCGCGTATACAAAACGAAGCTGTGACGAATCGCGCTGCTCTTCTTTGGGTCGTCTGTGTTTCCTCCATCAATCATATCTGCTACGGTTTCCATACTGACGAGCGATATTCAAATATCGTTCCAACAAGGATTTAGTAAGCTAACTCATTCTTGGGTGGACTTCACTGCCTAGGGAGTCTTCCATTGAATCTAAGTGTGGCATTTTTTTCTAGCGATCGATGTTATGTAGCCGAAGGACTTTAAATCGCCGCGTACTCACATCGGGAGATATTTGTGAGTCGTGAAGACTACAGTGAGTGTTCTGCAATCGAATTATCATACAATAATAGGTATTTCAGCCTTTTTATAGGCAATAAGCTACATTTGTTTATGGTTAGGGTCAGTTGCCAAGGCGTCAATCCTGTACAGGCATTTCTGCAGGTCATATATACATGTTTTGAAAAGTAATGGCCCCATAACATTCGTCGGAAGATTTATCGGCCGACCGGAGTGGCCGTGCGGTTCTAGGCGCTACAGACTGGAACCGAGCGACCGCTACGGTCGCAGGTTCGAATCCTGCCTCGGGCATGGATGTGTGTGCTGTCCTTAGGTTAGTTAGGTTTAATTAGTTCTAAGTTCTAGGCGACTGATGACCTCAGAAGTTAAGTCGCATAGTGCTCAGAGCCATTTGAACCAAGATTTATCTTCGTTAAGAATGGCATGCTGTGTTGTGTTTGTTAGGAACTCTTTAATCCAGTCACAAAAATGGTCTGATATGCCGTACTCTCGCAAATTGTCCATTGCGTGACAGTGTAGACCTATATCACTACGAATACGTTCCTCTTCACATTCCGCTTTACGTTCCGGATGTTCTCGATGCTTCATCAGGAGTTGTGATTATGTATGAGCCGACGGAAAGAACTTGGTCACTTTTTGTACGTTATTGACGAGAGGAAATTTAAGCTTTCAAGATTACAAAAAAAAAAAATACTTAAAACACTTCAGTCGAGTGCACCCAATATGATTATGATGCCAGGTATAATGATTGTAGAGGAAGTAACTTAGAAAACAATAAAAACAGAAATTATATGTTAAGGACACTACACGCAAAGAAGGTACATGTTTGCTACGAAAAGAACGTTGTGAGTCCATCAGTTTTTGGTAGGCTGTTGCCCCTTCTTTGTGGAAGTTTCATTTTGTTGATCTTGAATTTTGGTTCGTTATGTGGTAGATTGTAATAGAGATTTATGCACCTTGACCACAAAGCTGTTGAAGTTCGTGGAGGTCTGCATATTTTCCGTAAGATATTGGAGCTCTGAAAGTATACCCCTAGAATTAGTCTGCGCTTTGTTAATCCAAACAAAGCAATGAAAGTCTGTCGGCAAACAGGAACTTCGTTTCATTCTTACCATCTAGTCCAACAATCTTTGGAATTGGAATTGTGATGCCTAGGCCTCTACGATCAATTAATGTCACGCAAATTAAGCTGATTAAGTAGGACTGATTATTTAAATTACCTAACAAATTAAAATTCTTGATAAACTGTTATTTTTCGTGGGTTTTCATTTGTTTGAAACAGACAGAGAGGGTTTGCGGTAACTGCCTAACTCTTGAGACATTGCCCTAAGGTCCTTACAAACATTACTCAGTCTGGCATAACTTTTTCTCTTTTTAGCTGACAGGTTAACACATAGTTCCTCACTGTCCTGAGAGGAATAAACTACTTCCACACTTCAGATTGAACACTTTTACTATAAGGAAACAACACAGAATAAGAAACTCAGTCGATCACGCTTGCAATCGCAACCCAACTAACTAACAGATTTAATGTGAACAGAGGAAGCAAACCCCGGACTCGCCCATTTTTTTTTCGTGAAACGATCGACTTAGAACGTTCTTTCCGTTACCACTAAAAGTGGCCATGTTGTCTAAAAGTCATTTTAACTGCCTTGTAGTGTCGAAGACTAGCCATCAGAATGTATGGGGAACTCATTTGCTAATTAAATGGATCTACCCATTTTTTTTTCCTCGGGTTTTCATATATTTCAGCATGGACTACCAGTAAAGTATATTTTCGTAATACATATTCATTTCATTGAGCTCTAGTTTGTTTTCGCTAAGAACTTACATCTTTTCTATTTATTTACTGATACAACTTTCTTTCTGTGCGACATTTATATCAGGGCTTGTCGAAAACCACCTATTATAACTTGCAAATTCTGATTGATGGAGCTTTCTCTCCAAAACGTGTGTGGCATATGTAAACATGACTGGTCCGTTAGAAAGCTGATAAACTTGTTTTAAAACACAGGAATTATTTAGGAATTTGAAAAAGAAGAATCTTATCACTGTATGTAGATGATGGGATGGTAGGAACCTAAAAACAAAGCAAATTGTATCAACTAGAATACGAATGTGAGACATCAATAACACAAATTAACGTAACACAGATAAGAAAAGGCCCTATAAAGCTTTGAAAGAAGCTGAAAAAACGTGGCAGAGAAGATGCTGAGTGGTGGGATGTAGTTTTTAGGGGAAGATTGGTGGCTGCATAGCGGCGCCATGTGCACAGGTACAAAAAGTCTCTTAGATTAGAGACAACTGGCAGCACATGCGACATTACAGGGAGTTTGGCCTACTCTCTGTGGGCAAGTGAGCGGCAACTGCTAGTGATCCGTACAAGCTCGAGTATTTGTGGTACGGGTCATCCACGGAGTAGATGGTTCAAATGGCTCTGAGCACTATGGAACTTAACTTCTGAGGTCATCAGTCCCCTATAACTTAGAACTGCTTAAACCTAACTAACCTAAGAACATCACACACATCCCTGCCCGAGGCTGGATTCGAACTAGCGACCGTAGCGGTCGCGCGGTTCCAGACTGTAGCGCCTAGAACCGCTCGGCTCCACGGAGCAGTACGATTTCGAAGGCCGCAGAATTTCCTCGTTACTCGCAATACGCGGAGCTTCCGAGATTTCTGGGAACTGGTGACGTCACGCGAGATGCAACACGCGACGTTTCGTGCGGGGTGACCCGGGGGCGGTCGCTGCCC
The DNA here is from genome assembly GCF_021461395.2 of Schistocerca americana. NCBI lineage: Eukaryota > Metazoa > Arthropoda > Insecta > Orthoptera > Acrididae > Schistocerca > Schistocerca americana. The sequence goes on along the minus strand of NC_060122.1, from coordinate 741,741,655 downwards.
CTGCACTCCGCCTCTTGTGCAACACAGGCTCACTCTCGGCCCCCAATACTCACTCGCCCTGTACTGTGCGAATGTCTGCGCAGTGAGCATTCAGGTGGGTAAAACTGAAACTTTTTCATCAACAAACGTTGCCCGCCCAAGTCGGGTAGACTGGGGTACAGCGTCAGCTTTGCCCGTAAGCGCTCTAAAGATTCTGAATGTCGTTTCATCGCTAGTACAGGTACGTCCAGTTCCAATATTCCTGTTAATTCTGTGTACGTGTTTCATAGGTATCTTTATTATTTGCATTGTGCTTCTGAAATGAGCTTTGCTTAAAGCTTTCAAGAGATAAAAGCAATGGGATTTCGCGTGTTTTTGACAAGTGTCACATCCCAAATGTTGCAGTTTTTATTTTACATTCCATAGGTTGACCGACAGCACATTCCCACACTACAGGATTTGACTACCACTTGTCTTACGAATGTATGGCCATATAGTCGGAAAGTTAGCCCTACGATGTTGTTGTTGTTGTGGTCTTCAGTCCTGAGACTGGTTTGATGCAGCTCTCCATGCTACTCTATCCTGTGCAAGCTTCTTCATCTCCCAGTACCTACTGCAACCTACATCCTTCTGAATCTGTTTAGTGTATTCATCTCTTGGTCTCCCTCTACGATTTTTACCCTCCACGCTGCCCTCCAATGCTAAATTTGTGATCCCTTGATGCCTCAAAACATGTCCTACCAACCGATCCCTTCTTCTAGTCAAGTTGTGCCACAAACTTCTCTTCTCCCCAATCCTATTCAATACCTCCTCATTAGTTACGTGATCTACCCACCTTATCTTCAGCATTCTTCTGTAGCACCACATTTCGAAAGCTTCTAGTCTCTTCTTGTCCAAACTGGTTATCGTCCATGTTTCACTTCCATACATGGCTACACTCCATACAAATTCTTTCAGAAACGACTTCCTGACACTTAAATCTATACTCGATGTTAACAAATTTCTCTTTTTCAGAAACGATTTCCTTGCCATTGCCAGTCTTCATTTTATATCCTCTCTACTTCGACCATCATCAGTTATTTTACTCCCTAAATAGCAAAACTCCTTTACTACTTTAAGTGTCTCATTTCCTAATCTAATCCCCTCAGCATCACCCGATTTAATTTGACTGCATTCCATTATCCTCGTTTTGCTTTTGTTGATGTTCATCTTATATCCTCCTTTCAAGACAATGTCCATTCCGTTCAACTGCTCTTCCAGGTCCTTTGCTGTCTCTGACAGAATTACAATGTCATCGGCGAACCTTAAAGCTTTTACTTCTTCTCCATGAATTTTAATACCTACTCCGAATTTTTCTTTTGTTTCCTTTACTGCTTGCTCAATATACAGATTGAATAACATCGGGGATAGGCTACAACCCTGTCTCACTCCTTTCCCAACCACTGCTTCCCTTTCATGCCCCTCGACTCTTATAACTGCCATCTGGTTTCTGTACAAATTGTAAATAGCTTTTCGCTCCCTGTATTTCACCCCTGCCACCTTCAGAATTTGAAAGAGAGTATTCCAATTAACGTTGTCAAAAGCTTTCTCTAAGTCTACAAATGCTAGAAACGTAGGTTTGTCTTTTCTTAATCTTTCTTCTAAGATAAGTCGTAAGGTTAGTATTGCCTCACGTGTTCCAACATTTCTACGGAATCCAAACTGATCTTCCCCGAGGTCCGCTTCTACCTACGATATTACCTCTTTATTACGCGGTGCCTTCATATTTTTCAACACACAAACCGCATCTTACTAGTTTGATAACTGTAAATATTGTGGTATTTATCTGTGCAAAGTGACTTTTCCTCCTTTGGCAGAAGTCGATTAACATTGTAGCAGCTACACTCTTAAACACAGAATATAAACAAACAACGTTATACGTGACAGCTACTGTTAGTTTTCGAAAATATGTGCGGCACTCAGTGCCGGCTAGACGTTTCTCTCTATGATAAAACCCAATGCTTTAGGTCACTGCCTGTGCTGCAACCGACGGAAGTGGAGCTTTTACGGAGTGACCTGTGACCTGAATCGTTAATACATATGTATATTAATTGTGAACATCGCCTGTGTTCGACGTCAACGTGCAATATCCATTCACAGACGGCAGTTGCAGCAATAGCAGTGGAAGGTATATAAAGCCTGTCGCAGTGGAGTGGGGGGAGGGGGGGGGGGGGAGGGGGAGAGGGAGCGCGCAGAAAACAGTTTAGCTGTTATCGTAATGCGGAAACGGAGCGATTTATTTGACGCCGAAAATGGCACGATCATCGGCTTTCGGGCCAAGTATGAAAGCATTTCTGAAACAGTTTGTAAACAGTTCACGTGCCGCCGTACATGACAAAATGGCACTATCCAAAACCGACGCCGAGTCAAGTGTGGTGCAAAGCGGCGGATATGTGAACGGTCAAATAGGCGTGCAGCTGTTGAGCTACTGTCATCCAGATGAGCCAAGGGGCTGCCAAAAGTGTCTACTCGACGACCGTTCAGCTGACGTTGCTGCTTTATGAGCAGGCGCCTGGTTCATGCACAGATGCTGTCTGCTGTTTACTGGCGACGAAGGCTGGAATCACTACTTTTGCACACTTTTACGAGGGCTATCCACAAAGTACATTACGTTTTGGAATTAAAAATAAATAAAATATTGGAATTTTTTTTATTATATACAGATGAAAGCCACACTTAAATACTACGTTTCTACATAGTTGCCATTTAAATTAAGGCACTTATCGTAGCGATGGACGAGCTTGGAAATTCCTTCGTCGTAAAATTCGGCCTCCTGCGTCTTCAACCACGTGGTTACCTCTTCTTGAAGCTGTGCGTCGTCGTCAAAACGCTGCATAGCCAACCACATCTTCATTGCTGGGAATAAGTGGAAGTCGCTCGGTGCCAGGTCGGGACTGTACGGTGGATGAGGAAACAACTCCACTTAAAAGATTCGAGAACTTCACGAGTGGCATTTGCCGTGTGGGCCCGGGCGTTGTCGTGAATCAGCAAGATCTTTGAGCCCAACTTTCCCCTGCGCTTGTTTTGTATTGCTCTTCTGAGGTTGTGCAGAGTTTGGCAATACCTTTGAGAGTTTATTGCAGTGCCTCTTTGCAGGAAATCCACAAATACCACACCTTTTCTGTCCCAAAAGACAGTCGCCGTCACCTTCCTTGCCGACATTGTCTGCATGCATTTCTTGGGTTTTTGGGGGGAATTTGTGTGCCCCCACTGCATTGACTGCAATTTTGTCTCGCAGTTCACATGCTTAACCCATGTTTCGTCACCAGTAGCGATGCGATCGAGTAATGAGTCGCCATCTTTCTCGTAAGCGTCCAAAAACGTTAACGCCGCAGCCATTCGCTGATTTTTGTGAATCTCTGTCAAGATTTTTGGTATCCATCTTGCACAAAACTTGTGGTAACCAAGCTTTTCGGTAATGATTTCGTGCAACAAACTTCGTGAAATTTGTGGAAAACTCATAAAGAGTTCCGTTATTGTGAAATTACGGTTTTCACGGACCGCGGCATCGACTTTTTCGACAAGTTCGGCTGTCACTATGCTGGGTCTTCCACTTCGCTCTTCGTCGTGAACGTTAGTTCGGCCATTTTTTAAATTTTATGACCTATTGACGCACTCCACCTTCAGTGATTATGTTGCCCCCTTACACTTCACAAAGCTGCCGATAGATTTCTATCGGTGTACAGTTTTTTGCAGTCAGAAACCTTATTACAGCACACACTTCACACTTCGCGGCATTTTCAATTAACGCTGACATTTCAAACTGTCGCAGTAACTCAACAGAGTACAGCACGAGCCTCTCACTAGCACGGCAGGATGCCGACTGAGCGGCGGAATGCCATGACACTAAGATGGCCGCGCTAGCCCCGCCCCTAAGGGACACAAACGAAAACGTAATGTACTTTGTGGATAGCCCTCGTATATTGGTATCTGCCCTCTTCTTTTCTCTTCTTGCTGCCATCCCTATACTTTTCTGCTCTGTTTCTTCAAGCACATCTTTTTATACAACCATTATCGTTTTTATTTCTTCTTCAATTTTCCGCTCAGGTCTCGATATTCGACAACTTCTCCTCATAATATTATTTACAACAGATGCTACTTTTGTTGATCTCTTCCCATCATTGTATATATTTCTGTTCTATAGAGTAATACAGTGAGGTGACGAAAGTCAGGAGGTACCTCCTAATATCGATCGGGCATCCGGTATAGTACGCAACTCGACGAGGCATGGACTCAACAAGTGGCTGGAAGTCCCTTGCAGAAATATTGAGCCATGTGGCCTCTACAGCCGTCCATAACTGCGAAAGTGTTCCCAGCGCAGGATTTTGTGCAAGAACTGATCTCTCGATTATGTCCCATAAATGTTCGGGCGATCTGGGTCGCCAAATCATTCGCTCGAATTGTCCAGAATGTTCTTCACACCTATCGCGGATAACTGTGGTCTGGGAACATGGCGCATTATCATCCATAAAAATTCCACCGTTGTTTGGGAACATGAAGGCCATGAATACCTGCAAATGGTCTCCACACAGCCGAACATGAACGTCTCCAGTCAGCGATCGCTTCAGTTGGGCCAGAGCACCCCGTCCATTCTATGTAAACACAGCCCACATCATTATGCGGTCACCATAGCTGAGTGGTGAGCGCAGCAGAATGCCTTTCAGAGGAGCCCGGGTTCGATTCCCGGCTGGGTTGGAGATTTTCTCCGCTCAAGGACTGGGTGTTGTGTTGTCGTCATCATCATATCATCCCCATGGACACGCAAGTGGCGTCACCTAAAAGGACTTACACCAGGCGACAGATCTACCCGACGGGAGGTCCTAACCACACGACATTTCATTTACCAGCTTGCACAGTGCCTTGGGTCTATGGCTTCGTGGGGTCTGTGCCACTCTCGGACTCTACCGTCCGCTCTTACCAACTGAAATCGGGACTCACCTGACGAGGCCACGGTTATCCGGTCGTCTAGAGTCCAACTGACATAGACAAGTGCCCAGGAGAGGTGCTGTAGACGACGTCGTGCTGTTAACAAAGGCACTCTCGTCGGCTGTCTGCTGCCATACCCCTTGAACGCCACATTCCGCCGCACAGTCCTAACGGATACAATCTTTGTACGTTCAACAGTTATTTTACGCAGTGTTGCTTGTTGTTAGCACTGACAACTCTACGTAAACGCCGCTGCTCTCGGTCGTTAAGTGGAGGCCGTCGGCCACTGCATTGCCCGTGGTGAGAGATAATGCCAGAAATTTGATGTTCTCGGCATAGTCTTGACACTGTGTATCTCGGAATAGTGAATTCCCTAACGATTTTCGAAGTAAAATGTTCCATGCATCTAGCTCCAACTACCTTTCCTGTTCCAAATTCTGTGAATCCCCTTCGTACGGCCTTAACCACCTTTTCACATGAGTCACCTGAGTACAAATGACAGCTCCACCAATGCACGGTCCTTTTATACCTTGTGTATACGACAGTACTGCCATCGTTATTGCATATTGCTATCCCTTGACTTTTGTCAGCTCAGTGTATACTTTGAATAAGTGTTCCATACTACATCTTCTTGGACGCCTTCCTAATTTTTTGTGAGTGTAACCGGGAATCCAAATTCTTAGCTTGCTCGCGAGAACTGATAGTTCCTCTGCTTATGTTAGTATTCCCGTTCTGCTCCCTTATTGTCAGACGTTTAGCTTTGCTGAAAATTACTCGATTCCTGCCTTTTCATATGTTTCCCTTAACTTCCTCTGTATCAGTGATCAGTGGCTAAGATCACCTGACAGTCCACAAATACTGACGCCTACCGGCATACGCTTGACACTGTGTATCTCCTCTCCTGTCTTCAGCCCCATTCTCCCCAATTTTCATTAGCCATTTATTTAGCACTTCATTGATGTAAATGTTGAGAAAATGCCTGGCATAAGCAATAACCTTGACGCAAGTAAGCACAGGTTTCAGCGGCCGTTACCTCTGTCAATAAAATATTTCTGGGCTGTTGACCGCAATGTCAGTATATAACGTAGTCCGACATTTCGGCCACTTGCAATAGTGGCCGAAACATCGAACAATTTTATGTACTGACTTCTCGGTGGCAGTCTCTTAGATATCCTCTTTGTTGTAGCCAGCCGACCTTGCAGCTTCAGACTCGTTTCCAGACGTCGGTATCAATTTATTCTCTCATTTACGCGGTGCCACGTCTCTAACACACCGTTTCGGGTTACGTGCCGCACGGAATTCAAAGAATTCCTCTCTGCCCAGCATTCACCAGTCATCCCTGCACCCTAGTTCGACAGACGCAACACCGAGTACTCTAATGTGGAACAAAGTCCCGTAGTTTTCAGTTTTAAATATGGCCGACAGCAACAACCATAAATAAATTTTTAATGTATAAAGTATACAGCGAATCAGTGGCATAAGTTCAATGCAAAAACCTCGACCACGTTTCGATACCACTAAGGGTATATTCTTCATGGGCAACCGACGGCGACGCTGGTACCAGCCTAGTATCCGGGATAGTGATCAACATTTGGCCGGCCCCTTGATCCTGTGTCATCCAGTGCACCGGCATTTCTACTGCCTTCTCGATAAGCCTTCTCCCGGTAACACTGTTGGGGGTGCTGATGTGAAACTAATTAGTCATTTATGTCGCAGCAGGAGCGGCTTGCACGCTTTTCTGATGACTGACTGGTGGTGTTGCAGTTCCCGTGTCCAGTAGAGTACGCGTGTGTTGCAGCCTTTGCGGCGCGCCGTAAAGGCTGCCGTGTGTTCTCTTGTTTTTGTTTACGCGGCCGCCGGCCATTAGCCCCGAGTGGTCCCTGCTGCCTGCTGTCTCCCCACAGAACCCTTCTCTGCCACCGCAGGGCTCAAAGGCAGCGCTGCCACGCCTTTCATCATTAGTGTCGTCACTTTTTTTTTTTTGGTCATCAGTCTACTGACTGGTTTGATGCGGCCCGCCACGAATTCCTTTCCTGTGCTAACCTCTTCATCTCGGAGTAGCACTTGCAACCTACGTCCTCAATTATTTGCGTCGTCACCTACGAAAATTCAAAACGTACAGTGCGAGTGTGCTACAAACCGCTAACGTCAAAACGAGGCGGATAATACAGTATCCTTGACGTACAGACAAGAACTACGCATTTCATAAAAGGGTCGAGAAAGAGTCCACAAATGTTCCTAATGGAATTACGCATCTCACCCTTCAGCATTCACCCTAGCATTTATAGACTTAGAGAAAGCGTTTGACAATGTTGACTGGAATACTCTCTTTCAAATTCTGAAGCTGGCAGGGGTAAAATACAGGGAGCGAAATACTATTTACAATTTGTACAGCAACCAGATGGCAGTTAAAAGAGTCGAGGGGCATGATAGGGAAGCAGTGATTGGGAAGGGAGTGAGACAGGGTTGTAGCCTATCCCCGATGTTATTCAATCTGTATATTGAGCAAGCAGTAAAGGATACAAAACAAAAACTTTGAGGTTCGCCGATGACATTGTAATTCTGTCAGAGACAGCAAAGGACCTGGAAGAGCAGCTGAACGGAATGGACAGTGTCTTGAAAGGAGGATGTAAGATGAACATCAACAAAAGCAAAACGAGGATAATGGAATGTAGTCGAATTAAATCGGGTGGTGCTGCGGGAATTAATTAGGAAATGAGAGGCTTAAAGTAGTAAATGAGTTTTGCTATTTGGGGAGCAAAATAACTGATGATGGTCGAAGTAGAGAGGATATAAAATGTAGACTGGCAATGGCAAGGAAAGCGTTTCTGAAGAAGTGAAATTTGTTAACATCGAGTATAGATTTAAGTGTCAGGAAGTCGTTTCTTAAACTATTTTGTATGGAGTGTAGCCATGTATGGAAGTGAAACGTGGACGATAAATAGTTTAGACAAGAAGAGAATAGAAGCTTTCGAAATGTGGTGCTACAGAAGAATGCTGAAGATTAGATGGGTAGATCACATAACTAATGAGGTGGTACTGAATAGAATTGGAGAGAAGAGAAATTTGTGGCACAGCTTGACTAGAAGAATGGATAGGTTGGTAGGGCATATTCTGAGGCATCATGGGATCGATCACCAATTTAGTATTGGAGGGCAGCATGGAGGGTAAAAATCGTAGAGGGAGACCAAGAGATGAATACACTAAACAGATTCAGAAGGATGTAGGTTGCAGCAGGTACTGGGAGAAGAAGAAGCTTGTACAGGATAGAGTAGCATGGAGAGCTGCATCAAACAACAACAACCCTTCAGTTAGCAGAGCGCGTACGTGTATTTGAGCACACGAGTCCTCTACGCTATGGAGGACGAAAAATGCATGTGAGAGTTTCCTTCCCGTTTTATTCATACAGAATAAAACTGTGCAATGGCAAAATGATGAAACGGGCGAATTACTCGTATCGAAGTGCCTGTTACACAAAGCTTTAATATTATCGTCAGCTTAAAAATATATTCTGAATACTAATTGTAACTGAAGCACATAGTTATAAGGGATGATCAAAAAAAGTTTCCGCTCGCGGGCGTTGCTGCGTAACCCTACCAACATCAAAACAACACGAAGAGGGCTCCATAAGCAGGGAACTATAGAGCCAGCTGAAAATTCAAAATCAGTTATTCAAACGGCCGTATCAGGCCTTAATAGGAAAACGTGGTGGCGCAAACATAAAAGCTTGATTATGGAGCAATAGAAGAAAGTCATTTGGTCGGATTAGTCTTGTTTCACATTGTTTCAACTTGTGATCGAATTCAGCTCCCAAGAGTGAAACATGGCGGAGGTTCGGTGATGATTTCGATATTTCACGTGGCCCATGGTTACTCTGCAAGGTCGCATTACGCCCGAAGTTTATGTGACCGTTTTGCCTGATCAGGTCCGCCCCCTTGCTACAATGGTTGTTCTCCAAAAGGTGATGCAGTGTTCCGTGACACACAGCTCGTATAATCCAGGACTGGTTTTATGAGGACGAGGCTGAGTTGTCATAACTCCCCTGGCCCCCGCAGTCAGCAAGTGGTCTACTATGGAGAGAAGGATGCGTGATCGCAATCCAACCCCATCGTCGTTACCTGGACTTGTCACTATTTTGCAGAAAGAATGGTACAAGATTTGATTGAAAACTATACAGGACCTGTATTTATCCATTCCAAGACGACCAGAAGCTGTTTTGACCCTCAACGGATTGCCTACACCGCATTAGGCATGGTAATGTGCCGTGTTTATGATATTTCCAAATTTCTGTCCAACCCCTGTACGTTGTCCAGGTGCTCCGGTCCTTATAGAGGTAGAGTGAATGGCCACCGTCTGTTAAATCATATTCTCTCGCGGACGATTAAGGATTAAGTCTCGAATGAACAGCAAGTAATATCTATCATTAAAAAGGAGTAGCAGAAAATGAATAGGCCTAAGGTCCTTGTTGTATTCACCGAATACTATTGGCGTCAAACGTATATGTGGCATAAAGACAACACCTGTACCACTGAAAGTAGTTGCTGTTGTTGACTTGACTCGCCTGCATGCAGTGACAATGCAGCCTCGTCACACGGGTAAACGGGTTTATACAAACTACGACAGAACTGAAGGGAACGCGTGTTGTCAACAATTTACAATAATATATTAAGAGAAAATATATATTACGTATCCTGAGTGTGAAGATGAGGCGTGGCAGTTGTTAAAAGTTCGCTTACACTAATGTAAACTTTGAACTCTGGTCAAGTTCTGAATCCAGTGAATGAGGACTAGCATAACTTGTGGAATGTCCAGCTGGGCTCTGTTGGGCGGTGACTGTAGATGATCTTATCGCGCCCTTGAGACACGGGGTGGACAGCGTCGAAATAACTGTCGATTTCAAATTTATTCTTCATAATCGACGTTCCGCGGCTCCATTGAGATCTTCCTCGGGTTCTTGTGCTATCCTCGGTTACGTAAACTTCATGGAGACGATAAGACCTTGAAGATTCTAGCAGCGGAGTCGGAACCTCGATTGTGTAAGAATAAATTTGAAGTGGCTCGGCCTACCAGCTTAGAATATTTTATCGCCAACCGTCCGGTATGTTCGCGCGTAAAAATTATAGTAATTTACACTCTACGAAATTCTTTTGAGCATGTGACCGCATTGTCAGTCTTTAAAACTTCCGGCGCTTCGGCCACTATTGAAAATGGCCTCTCTCAGGATGTCTTTTTCCCCTAACTGCTAAATGAGAAATGTTTGGTCTTTATATACTGGCGGAAGAGGCTGTTACAGATCTCTGATAGGCACTGGCTGTGACAATGGCGGCGCAAGCCCGCGCTTACGTATAAAGCATATTTCCTATCGGGGAATATCCTGTGCATTTTCCGTGTCCATCATATAACAAACTGTTTGGGGTCTTAAAATTTCTGCTCTATGTTTGAACCAACAATCCAAAAGTACGACGGTAAAACAGCATTTGCTGGAGGTTTTTTATACGTAGTGAATGAGCGCGTATGATAATTTGACAGGATATAATCGCATTACGCCACACCTGAAGATCGTAAATGATAGACTCTATTGGTGTAACAATTTGCAAAAGATTCCCAGTGAAAGGTAACCTAAAAGAATTGCTCACTAGTCCCCAGGAGAAAGCAGAAAAGTTGCATGGAATAAGCAGATTTATTTTCCATGCAGAAATAAAGACAAGTGGGGCCACGTGATCTATGGCTTGACAGAGGAAGAAGAAGAAGAAGAAGAAGAAGAAGAAGAAGAAGAAGATGATGATGATATCAAAAAATCTTTAGTGTATGAAGTTCGCGTTGAAGAACAATGTAAAGAGGCAGTAATCTCACGCTTAGAAACTGCAAACTTATGGAACTAATTGGAAGAGAGCCACATTGTGTAGCGACTAAACGTGAACAATTGGAAACAAAACACTTATAATTCATTGGTGAATAAGAGTTATTTTAGCTTAAAAACGGACATCTTTGACAAGCTGTTGGTATACGTCTCGGAATCTTGGGCCGACGAGTTTGTTAAATGATTTTTCTGACGTTTCGCCAACACGAGTGACTGACATTGTCAAAAAGTCGGGTTCCATTGCTGACAGCGGACGAAAGTAGGTTAACCTTTGACAGTGTCAGCCAGTCGTGTTGGCGAAACGTCAGAAAGATCATTTAACAATCCCTAGGCGAAAGGCAACGGGCTACGAAAGCCTCGACAATTTGTGTCATTCACAACGTTTCATTGTACAACAAGAAATAAAAAGTCTGTGATGTGCATTTTAGAGTGTTTACTTCTTTATCTATTTGAAATCAAGAGTGATAACTTGTGGACGCAATTAGCACGAGTTCTCTTAAATGTTCATCGGTTAGTTCAAGCCGAAATTAATTTTTAATGAACTGTAATGTTGGGATTAGTAGACACGTTGGCCCAGAAATTAATCTCTCTTGGCACAACATTTTGTTAGGTAGTATTTTTCTCCTGTAACCATGTTTCAAAATTGAATAGCTAAACAAGCAAGTCGTCTTATTGCGGTTTCAGTAGCTCTGTCTCTACAACTGCTGAATTCTTTATAAACTGACGGCGGAATAAGGCAGCTATCCCCCGTAACGCCAACAGCAAACGGATTTTCAGAGATTGAATATGATGGTTTGAGTGTCTTCAAATCACCAAAGCTGTCCTTTTTTTTTTCTTCACTGAGGTCGTGACTGTCACATACATAGTATTCCGTTGGCACCTGGCCTCCAGGAAGAGTTTCAGTAATACGAAATTCTCAGAGTCTTTCTTACTTTTCAGCGACTAACTATGAATCAAGGCCTGTAAGTAGCTGCTGGTTGGGGAAGCATACACGTATTGAGGACCTCAAATCTTAAATTGTTATGAACGCCAAACATATTCTGCACTAAATCAGAAATAAGCTTTCCACTTTCTTGTAATGATATGTCTAACGTTTGTAAGTGCTGAACAACATCTGTAACACAAGCTATTCTAACAAACACAATACCAAGATACGTCAGGAAGCTCGCGATTGTCCATTTTTCTTTGAATGATTTGAACTGTGGGTGTGGTTCGGAATTCGAGCGTATGTTTAGACCGTATTTCTCAAGCCGTTTACCTTGCGCTGGGCATCTTCCTTGCAAAACCACTGCCAGCTAGCAGAATTCCAAACGAATTGCTAGATTTGCGTTGTAAACTGTTTATTTGAATACGAATCGAGAAACGGGCGATGAATTCTGTGCCCCCCAGAAAAGGGAGAAGGCACAAAAGTAGTTTCTGCGTCCCTCATAACGCATGTTCACACACACAGCCTCTTATACAAGTACGTGGTTCAGGATCTTTAACGACTATGTGCTTAGAACACAGGCACCTGTTTCCCCCTCGGCACTTATCCTCTCGCTTCAACGACTAACTACGTCCGTCAGGTCTTTAATTAACTGCTGCTTGGAGAAGCATACATGTAATGATGACCACAAGTGTGTGGTAAATATCCGAGTATATTCTACCAGGAAACTAATAAATGTTGGCTGCACTGCTCTCAAACCGTTTAAATAACGCAATAGTCACAAGCTGTAATATAATCTTGAGCCACAGTGGTGTCAGCAATATCTTGCGAAATGTTTTCGCGCTGTTCAGTCACCCTTCATCTATTAGCGCCTTGATAATTTAAAAGTCACTCTCCGGATATACTATTCTGCTTATTGTAGTTGTTACAGTTCCTTGTAATTAACATTGGCTGTCATCAACGACACTGGCCATCTCTTTCACGCGTCGCTGTTGGCTGTTGATCTCGCGACACGATACTCGAACGGAAGATTCATCACTCGTGAATTCTAGTTACCCAAACAGAAAGTTCTGCAAACTATGCTAAAATTCAAGTTTCGCCATTCCGTAACCGTCATGGCGCGATAGATTATTGCGTTGACAATACGACAAATAAATACACAAGGTATATTCATTCACGACAATTTATAGATACTTTTACAGATGAAGAACTGATAAAATAAATGGAAATGTCTTGTGGCTAGGGCCTCCCGTCGGGTAGACCGTTCGCCTGGTGCAGGTCTTTCGATTTGACGCCACTTCGGCGACCTGCGTGTCGATGGGGATGAAATGATGATGATTAGGACAACACAACACCCAGTCCCTGATATAAAAGATATGTGACTAGGCTAATATTGTGAAAGGCCAAACCGTTTTTGGATATGTAACAGTTGGCTTTCTGTAAGCCACACATCCAACAATTCTCACGCCGTCCATAACGAAACCACACGAGATTCAATCACTCCCCGCGCTCTCGATTTGACATACACAGAAAGGCTCAATTAGCGGCATCGTTTGCCTCGGTGTGTTTCGGCACGAGAGCTTATGCTGGCAGCAACCTGCGTAACATGTGAATACTGAAAATGTATGCTCTGCAGGAGCGTAAAAAGACAATAGCCGCATTTTATAGTGGCAAGAGCCGCATGAGATTGGCGAGCCGTGTTGTGGTCTCACCTGCTTTAGAGGATCACAACGAACTGTTCATTCAATCGGTATGCAGTCTACGAGTTTCACACAGAATTGCTAAGGTTTATTAATCCTCGCACACAATACCAGTGAGAGGGGGGAGGGGATCAAGGGTACTTTATGCCCACCTTTAGAATATGTTGTAATGTGGTCATGCAATTTATATTTTAAAATTTTGAAAAAAAAAATTATTGTTCTTAATGGTTTCTTGTAGCGGATCCCGTAATTATTTTAAATTTTTTACTAAAAGTTAACCCCAAAATTTCTTAGTAGTGGACGTGACTTTTTACAAGTTTCATAGTCATATTTTCAAGTTCAGGACCCTCCCTACGCCTCAGTATATCGTTTAAAAGTATGTTAACAACCATTAACGAAATTTCTTTTTTTAATTTTTGATGTGGGCATAAAATCCCCCCTCCTCACTTGAAAGAACACGTAATGGAAAATGCATTGTTATTGCTTTGAATAAAATACTACATCTTCAGGATCATCGTCTTCATTTATACAGGGTGTTCGGAAATTCCCGTTACGGACTTGTAGGTCTTGCAGAGGGGAGTGACTAAATGATATTTTCAATAGGAACGCGTGTTCAAAAACGTACCATTCCCGTTCTACGATGGTTTCAGTTCAGATGTTTAACTGATCCACTTCTGCTTGAGGAAACGAATCAGGCGTGAAGCAATATAATCATTACATAAAATTTCGAAGGGAAACATAACGAAACATCCATTTATCACTTAAGCACACTTTTTCGTATTTAATTTAGGAGACTCCTGTAGAGACGGGGGAAGACCTGCTAGCACGTGTTCTGACAGCTGATGCATCAGTACTGTTCTGCACGTGCAGCGTGCTGGGTTCTACTTGTTTCGGAATAATATAAACCCATGATGCTGAAGTGTTAATACAAACAAACGTGCTTCAGTGATAAACAGCTGTTTCCTTATGTTTCCTTTCGAATTGTTACCTTATAATTGTACTGCGTCACATTTAATTCAGTTCCTCAAGCGGAAGTGGACAGGTTAAACATCTGAATTGAAACCGTCGTAGAACTTAAACGGTAACTTTATCGACGTGGATTCCTATTCAAATTATTATATACTCGCTGCCCTCTACAAGTCCTTGAAGTCTGTAACGGGTGTGCCGGCCGCGGTGGCCATTCGGTTCTAGGCGCTACAGTCTGGAACCGCGCGACCGCTACGGTCGCAGGTTCGAATCCTGCCTTGGGCATGGATGTGTGTGATGTCCTTAGGTTAGTTAGGTTTAAGTAGTACTAAGTTCTAGGGGATTGATGACCTCAGAAGTTAAGTCCCATTGTGCTCAGAGCCATTTGAACCATTTGTAACGGGTTTTTCCGAACACACTAAGTTAGTCCTGCATGTTTTTTGAATAAGATCAACACATTATATGCCCATCTCTATACCTTAGTCTGCACCATTCTCTCTCTTTCTCTCTCTCTCTCTTCTCTTACACACACACACACACACACACACAAATTAAACACGACATTTTGTAGCTGAACTTCGTAGCACTTGCAAGCAGGTATTGGCGTTGCTTTAATGGCTTTCTGTGTCGACCTGTCGCCCGATATGTTTACGTCGCAGCGCGCCGAGTGTATCTGCGGAGATAAGGTGCAGAATCTAATCAGCTCTGAAACGCAAGCAAAATTTTGCGCGTCCCACATGTCGTTGTTTGCCGCTACAGCAACTCAGGCCGCAGGCTAGAGAACGTGGCGCGTGCAAGCACCTCTGGAGGGGGGGGGGGGGGGGGGGGGGGTGCTGCTGCCGTCGAGCCTAAAATATTACCGCTAATTATGGTCGTTAAAATTTAACCGAGAAGCGACAAGAATGGAACATTATGCACTCCTACCTCGGTCTTCATTTACATACGACGTCTGCGAACGTGTTTTGAATTTCAAATGCATAGTGGGCCTGCCTGGAGTTCTCCTAACTGTGAATTGATGATGGAAGTGCTTCAGCATTCCAGTTTCATCGCTTCCAAGATTCCTCTACGCTGTATTCCTCGCCTACAGTCTCGTCCCCAGTTACATACCGTTTTTGATATTACCAGAAGCCACCTTAAATTATCTTGCGACTGCGCTCGAATTTCGGCAGTGATACTACTTTATACAATCAGTTAGCCAGTGATGTGATTTCTCCTTAACTGTATCAATTACAGTGTCGTGCACATACACAATTTAATAATAGGTCGGTGTCATCCACTTGCTCCTACCAGCTGGTGTCTACAATACGCGACGTAGTATGGGACACCTGTGAAACTTGTCTCACTTGATGTCGAGTCAGCCTTTCCTCAGTATTCTTTGTTCTGTAAAGTGGCGTGTTTCTGCTTTTATCGACTCTAGTTGTATTGAAGCTTGCACATCTTGTAGTCTCGACATTATTGTATTATATAGTGTCCCCGTTTGGCTTTCACTTTTGATTTCTCTGAACCCTGTTAATAATGCAACACAGGGACGTGACTCGTAAAGACTTGAGCATTAGATGAACATACCTGCAAACGAATAAGGAAAAAATACAGATACATGCTACAAATATAGAAATCCGAGGGGAGCAGAGATAGGCGAGTCTGTAAAAAAATAGGTAACACAGTACCGATTACGTATACTCGACCGTAGCCATTATTTATTACTGTTGAAAGAACCTTAGCCAACGCCTTCCATAAAGACGACAAAAAAGCAAAATAATGGTAAAAACAACTGGTAAACAGAATATGTTTCTGGAACTGACCTGTAAAAGTGACTGACAAGTTCATTGTCGACTTAGAGTAACGGAATCTTGCGCTCTTCACGAAACATAAAAATTGAGTAACATTCGGCTAGGATTAATTAGTCGTAGCTAAAGTTGGATGTTGGAGTAACAGTGCGTTTAGATTCGACGTCGATAGATTGCATGTGTAACACGTTCACTAGTGAGTAAAACAATGGACAGGTTCCGACTGATTGCGCAGTGGATGAACTTTTCGTCTGGGAAGGACGTTACTTATTGAATGCTTTCTCCATTTGTGCTTCAGAGTTAGTGTGTATAGACCTACATCTATGTAGCCGACTATTTAATTGTGTGTTACAGTTGACTAGTAGCGAATGTAGAGAGAAGAAATACTTAAATATCCGAACTGGTGGAAAATCAAAAAAATAGGCCTAATATCGAGTTGAAACCTATTGCTGATAGTGCCAGTAACATGTTTTCAGGGCGAAATCTGTCAGCGTTTTGTAACCCCTTAATAAATCGTGAAGACGTAATCGCATTGATAACCGTTCGCACAGAGCCGTACAAGCAGTCGTTATACGCACATTCCATTCGGAAATGGGACAGGAAGAAAGCTCGATGTTTAGTTAATGACTATGGACCCCTGGCACATACGTGACGAATATGTAGGGTGTCTCAAAGCTTTAGGCTCAAATTCCTAAACTGAGTGTTTTGAGATAAGAAAGGAGTGGTCATAAAAGAACGTTGCAAATCTTGAATGTTTAAGAGAACGTCTTGAGGTTGAAGCTCTTCTGCCCACGTTTGCAAATCTTTAAGAGTACGTGTTCGTAAAGTGATTAAGTTTCATGATAAACAACTTCCTGGCGCATTACAGTCAGGTAAAGGCACCCTATAAGAAGCTAATCACCCACTAAGTAGGTAGGAAATGGACTAACCCCTGCCAGAAACAAAATTCAAAGAGGTCCTTGAGCGGACGGGTAAATTACGTTGATAAATACAGTATAACCTTAGTTCCGTATAATCACAACTAAATGACACGAATTTTTCGTGCCATACGTGTTTCGCCTTATTATTAGAAAGGCATCATCAGTGACAAATTTCGTAGATGTTGATGTAGAAAATTCGAAATTTCATTTGCATAACAGTAGGAAATAAACCATCGACACAAATGAATGTTCATTTCCCAGTGCTGTGTGAATGAAATTTCAAAAATGGTTCAAATGGCTCTGAGCACTATGGGACTTAACAGCTGTGGTCATCAGTCCCCTAGAACTTAGAACTACTTAAACCTAACTAACCTAAGGACATCACACACATCCATGCCCGAGGCAGGACCCTTACCAGGTTGGATTAATAGAAGAGATAGACATGATCCAGCGAAAAGCAGCGCGATTCGTCATGGGGACATTTAGTCAGCGCGAGAGCGTTACGGAGATGCTGAACAAGCTCCAGTGGCGGACACTTCAAGAAAGGCGTCACGCAATACGGAGAGGTTTATTATCGAAATTACGAGAGAGCACATTCCGGGAAGAGATGGGCAACATATTACTACCGCCCACATATATCTCGCGTAATGATCACAACGAAAAGATCCGAGAAATTAGAGCAAATACGGAGACTTAGAAGCAGTCGTTCTTCCCACGCACAATTCGTGAATGGAACAGGGAAGGGGGATCAGATAGTGGTACAATAAGTACCCTCCGCCACACACCGTAAGGTGGCTCGCGGAGTATAGATGTAGATGTAGATGTAGAACCTGCGACCGTAGCAGTCGCGCGGTTCCGGACTGCGCGCCTAGAACCGCGAGACCACCGCGGCCGGCGAGTGAGTCGGAAGTAAATTGATACCTACATGGTAAATCGTCACCTCATTCTTAAGAGAAGTAGTGTGGTGTAGTAGGTCTGCAGACAACTTGACCTGATACGTCCATTTCCGACGTAGTTCCACGGCCTTTGTACTGCCGATCGGGGGTGGGGGCAGGTATACACCCTCCAGCAGTTCTCACCTGATCGGCAGAACAATATAAAAGGGGAAGATAAATTCCATCCCAGAAAAAGAGGGGTAGTAACGTTCCCACAGACGATGGGCTCTCTCCTATCCAGCAGAGGATTCACTCAGCAGCTCGAGAGGTAAAAGATCAGACCGGCGACGAACAATGTATGAACAATCTTTCCCGCCCGAGGGAGCCGTTTTTGGAGGTTCGAGGATTTCAGATAGCACTTTTAATAGGTCAGCAAATTGTTCGTGGAGACGACAGTTCTTGTGTCTTCCACACAATCGGCAGCAGCATTCGCAGACGATGTGTCTGGCGCCAGCTCTGACGACGTGGCACTAGGAGCCACAGTGTGGGCGGCGGCGGTGGTAGGGGGCATGCTTTGGGTCCCGTGGTATGTAATGCTAGGGCCGGAAACACTAAGTTACTAGCCCGCAATTCGCAAGATAATTTTTATTTTACCGACGGTATTCTCGACTTACTTTTGACTTGTTTGACGTTCAGTTACGTGTTTCAAATGGTGCATTGAAAACGCATATTATCAAAGAAGGCCTGTGGTTGACATGATGTACAGAGAATTTTAGTGACGTACTCATTCACTTTGAAGTTCTCATAATTGACTGATGTCGACCATCTGTAGACATCATAAAGTGTTCTTATGCTTGGTATACAGTGTCTTGAAGATGACCAGTCAAAGTGAAAATCGTTCAGTTGTGCAAACTTTAAACTGACTGTGTCAATAAATAAAAATCCTAGTAATGAATGTTAGTGTTAAACAATGAGATTTTCCTTTCTTTTATGCCACTTAAAACTGGAATAGTGCGATTTGTTTAGTCATTCCCAGGTACCTGACATAGACTTAGGAAAATCTTTTTGTGGTTAAAATCGTAGTAAAATATGTACACACACACACACACACACACACACACACACACACACACACACACACACACACACTCTACCTCCGCCCCCCCTCCCCCCCCCCCCCACACACACACACACACTCATCACCACCATTTCTTACATCTCCGAGTAATTAGTTTTCCCTCCCATCCCACCCTCTCATTATTATTCTTAACCTCATTCTCATTCCTATTCCCATGTGCCTCCAGTAAACCACCCAAAATACGACTGTCAGAAAACAAAGCATATTTCAGTTGAAGACTTTCTTAGGTTGGCAAGAGTAAGAGTAAACGAGTCAATCTAACCTAATGTCTAATTGGTCCTGCACTCTACACTCACCTGACAAAAGTCATCTGATAGCGATGTGCACATACACAATGGCGGAAGTATTGCTTATGCAAGGTATAAAAGGGCAGTACATTGGCGGAGTTGTCGTTTGTACTTAGGTGAGCCATGATTAAGGCCACACGACGAGAATTAACAGACCGAATGAGGAATGGTAGTAGGACCGAGACTGATGGGACATTGTTCGTAAATCGTTAGGTACTTAAATTTCACATCCTCAGTGTCAAGAGTGTGCCGACGGTATCATATTTCAGGCATTGCGTCTCACCACGGACAACGCAGTGGCCGACAGCCTTCATTTAACAACCGAGAACAGCGGCGTTTGCATAGGGCTGTCAGTGTTAGCAGACAACCAAGACTGCATGAAATCCGTATGGATCGTACCAGGAACGTATCCATTAGGTCAGTGCGGAGAAATTTGGCATTAATGATCTGTGGTAGCAGACGCCTTCGCTAACAGCACGACATCGCCTGCAGCGGCTATCCTGGGCTCGTCACGACTGGGGAACAGTGGCTTGGTCAGGTAAGCCAAGATTTCAGTGGGTAAGGGCTGACGGTAGGGTTCGAGTGTGGCGCGGACCCCACGAAGCTATGGATCTAAGTTGTCAGCAAGACACTGTGCAAACTGGTGGTGGCTCCATAAATATGTGCGTTGTGTTTACATGGAATGGACTAGGTCCTCTGGTCCAACTGAACCGATCCTTGTCTAGAAATAGTTACGTTCAGCTACCTGAAGCCCATTTGTAGATATTCATGGACTTCATGTTCCCAAACAACGATGGAATTTTTATAGATAACAATGTGCCATATCAGCAGGTAACAGTTGTTCGCGATTGGTTTGAAGAACATTCTGAACAATTCGAGCGAATGATCTGGCCACTCAGATCGTCCGACATGAATCCCATCGATCATTTATCGGACATAATTGATAAGTTAGCTCGTGTAAAAGATTCTGCACAGCAAGACTTTCGCAATTATGGACGCCTATAGAGCTAGTGTGGCTCAATATTTCTGCAGGGGACTTCCAACGACGTGTTGAGTCGATGCCTACATCTACATCTACATCTACATTTATACTCCGCAAGCCACCCAACGGTGTGTGGCGGAGGGCACTTTACGTGCCACTGTCATTACCTCCCTTTCCTGTTCCAGTCGCGTATGGTTCGCGGGAAGAACGACTGTCTGAAAGCCTCCGTGCGCGGTCGAATCTCTCTGATTTTACATTCGTGATACCTTCTGGAGGTATAAGTAGGGGGAAGCAATATATTCGATACCTCATCCAGAAACGCACCCTCTCGAAACCTGGACAGCAAACTACACCGCGATGCAGAGCGCCTATCTTGCAGAGTCTGCCACTTGAGTTTGCTAAACATCTCCGTAACGCTATCACGGTTACCAAATAACCCTGTGGCGAAACGCGCCGCTCTTCTTTGGATCTTCTCTATCTCCTCCGTCAACCCGATCTGGTACGGATCCCACACTGATGAGCAATACTCAAGTATAGGTCGAACGAGTGTTCTGTAAGCCACCTCCTTTGTTGATCGACTACATTTTCTGAGGACTCTCCCAATGAATCTCAACCTGGCACCCGCCTTACCAACAATTAATTTTATATGATCATTCCACTTCAAATCGTTCCGCACGCATACTCCCAGATATTTTACAGAAGTAACTGCTACCAGTGTTTGTTCCGCTATCACATAATCGTACAATAAAGGATCCTTCTTTCTATGTATTCGCAATACATTACATTTGTCTATGTTAAGGGTCAGTTGCCACTCCCTGCACCAAGTGCCTATCCGCTGCAGATCTTCCTGCATTTCGCTACAATTTTCTAATGCTGCAACTTCTCTGTATACTACAGCATCATCCGCGAAAAGCCGCATGGAACTTCCGACACTATCTACTAGGTCATTTATATATATTGTGAAAAGCAATGGTCCCATAACACTCCCCTGTGGCACGCCAGAGGTTACTTTAACGTCTGTAGACGTCTCTCCATTGATAACAACATGCTGTGTTCTGTTTGCTAACAACTCTTCGATCCAGCCACACAGCTGGTCTGATATTCCGTAGGCTCGTACTTTGTTTATCAGGCGACAGTGCGGAACTGTATCGAACGCCTTCCGGAAGTCAAGAAAAATAGCATCTACGTGGGAGCCTGTATCTAATATTTTCTGGGTCTCATGAACAAATAAAGCGAGTTGGGTCTCACACGATCGCTGTTTCCGGAATCCATGTTCATTTCTACATAGTAGATTCGGGGTTTCCAAAAACGACATGATACTCGAGTAAAAAACATGTTCTAAAATTCTGCAGCAGATCGACGTCAGAGATATAGGTCTATAGTTTTGCGCATCTGCTCGACGACCCTTCTTGGACTGGGACTATCTGTGCTCTTTTCCAATCATTTGGAACTCTCCGTTCCTCTAGAGACTTGCGGTACACGGCTAATAGAAGGGGGGCAAGTTCTTTCGCGTACTCTGTGTAGAATCGAATTGGTATCCCGTCAGGTCCAGTGGACTTTCCTCTGTTGAGTGATTCCAGTTGCTTTTCTATTGCCAAGCCGAGACGCTGCACTACGACGGCCGAAAGGAGATCAGACACGATATCAGGAGGTGTCCCAAGACTTTTGTTACCTCAGTGTGTACGACCAAGCTTAGCCGCGTTCTCAGTGGTTAGATTTCATCCCTCGCATCACTGCTCTGCTGATTTCAGATACGTCACTAATTTTGTGTGGTGCTTGCATTGAAAGAATAGAATACAAAAACTCCGACATCAGAAATACTGGAGGAACTCGTGGATATCTGCAAAAGTTTGTCAGTGTCGACCTTGCAACAACCATACGTTAGTACGTCATTGTCGAACTGCTGAAGATGTACTGGTATAAGCTGTTGCTAGAGAAGAAGTTAGCTTCATAAAATATAACTTTGAGGAATACAAACCTCGGTTCATTGAGCAACTTTAAGTAAAGAAGTGTTTCCTTTCAAGAGTCATGGGTATGTGTTGTGTAAGAGGCGATGAAGGAAGCAGAAAGGTTGTTAAAAGTGAAGGGAGAAGCACATGAAACTTGACGAATAAAATAGGTGGCTCAAAGGCAGAGTTAATCAGTTAATATAAACAGTAATTACTGTGTTATTTTTATGCAAATTTGAAGGGGGAGGAGGAGCGGGGGGGGGGGGGGGGGGAGAATGGGAAAGTTGAGGAAAGGAACAGATATCAGCTGCATCGGGACTTTATGCGGAATCAGTAAAGACGAGTGAAAGTGTGTGCAAGACCGGGACTCGAGCCCGGGATCCTCTGCTTGCTAGGCACTTGAGTTAACCACTGCGCCAACCGCGCCGGCCGGTGTGGCCGAGCGGTTCTAGGCGCTTCAGTCTGGAACCGCGTGACCGCTACGGTCGCAGTTTCGAATCCTGCCTCGGGCATGGATGTGTGTGATGTCTTTAGGTTAGTTAGATTTAAGTAGTTCTAAGTTCTAGGGGACTGATAACCTTCGATGTGAAGTCCCATAGTGCTCAGAGCCATTTGAACCATTTGAACTGCGTCAACCGCACACAGTGTTAATTGCAAATGTGTGGATTATCACGGCAAGCTCCGCGGCCGACTCACATTCTCACCCAGCGCCACGACTTACCCGCAATCCTCGTTCATGTCCTCCGTGCTCGCTTATTTTAGATTCCCACTGGAGGTTAAACGTCAATGTGCGTCTGAACTGGTGGTAGCGGATTCGTGGCCCATTGAAGCATACCAGTTATACGGATGAGTAGTGTCTGTGTGTTTCGGACATAAAATCAAAAGACGCATTTTCGTGTCAGTTTTCCTGTACAAAAATAAAATATTAAAAGGTAACACTGCCAGTGACCTCTATGCATTCTGCCTCTCATGTAGACAAATCCCGTATTGCTTATGGGAGAGCGTGCCATTCCTCCATAGTCTGCAGTTTTTACCAACAGCCTACCGTCTTCTGCCCCAGCCACAAACAATAATGTGACGGGAAAAAGTTGATGGAAATCATTCAGATTAGGGCATCTGTCCCTCCGCAATGTACCATTTAAACGCACGACACTTGCTTTCTGAAACGGCTGCATTCAACCGCGCGCGGGCCTCGGCCTGCTCACACACTTTACGACGCAGTTGGCCTGCGCGTTTGAGTTGCTGTTGACCGTGGAAGATAAGTCCCAGCTGCGCCAGGCGCCTGTTATTAGAACGTGTAAGCAACTTGTAAAGCGCACAGGCGGGAAAACATCCAATCCGTGCGGAAACAACGTTTTATTCGTGCTGCAGTTTTCAAACACCGCAAGGAAACACGTGTGTTCACGAAGCATTCGTCCTTAGCTGTGGTAGCGTCAACAAACATGTCGTCACCGTCGCTAACGAGTCCTGCCTAGTCTTCTAGCAAGTCGAGGGGGTACTGCTTTACTAACACTCAACGCGAAGGGGTTACGTTTGTAACTGAACATCAGTATTCTAGAGTTTGGCTCAGTGGTTAAGTACAATTCCAAAGGGCAAAAATGGTAATTCCAGGGTTCGATCCCCAGCTCGTCCAAGAATTTTTCTCTGACTGACTGACCTCAGGCAATTATTCATTAATGTCAAAAGTCCCACCGCGCTTCGGAGACTACATCAAATTGTAGATTCCTCGTATAACTGGCTGGATAAGCCAGTTGTAAGTTCGGACGAAGGTGAATAGCACCTTGTCTAATAAAACCCTGTGATGTTTAAACCAACCTTAAGGTTGATTACTACTTTACTTACTTGTCCTAAAGTTTAACATTGCGACTAACGCAAAAAAGCAACAAATTATACGTCAGAATCACTCAGTCACAATTGAACATATATCTACCGGGTGGCTCATCGGAATTAGTAGATTTTCATTTGGTTATTGCGAGGTTTATCGTATATTTAGACCAATGTAACTTATAGAAACTGTCTTACACGCATTACCATTACTGAAAAGCGATTGAGGTATATCAACATTACTGTTGGCAGCTGAGGGTTTCGGTTAATCATCATTTCTTTCTAGAGAAGCTGCATGGTCATCATTGGCATCCGTTCTTTCGGAGCTCTTACTATCTTCATATAGTTAAAGGCTACCCGGCCATTGACCTTCTTCTGTGCGAATGCACACACTTTGCCCCAACTCTTACGGGAATCGTCACCTTAGTTGGCGCGAGTTATGAGTGAATGGGCAAATATCCTTTAGGAACATTACGAATGCAGGTCGTGGACAGTTGCGAATATCGGTCTCACAGGAAGCGTGCAAGGAATAAGTCCCGTGCTATCCTCTGTGCCCTCGGTGGCTCAGATGGATAGAACGTCTGCCATGTAGGCAGGAGATCCTGGGTTTGAGTCCCGGTCGGGGCATACATTTTCAGCTGTCCCCATTGAGGTACATCAACAAATCCTCTTGGCAGCTGAGGGTTTCGATTAATCAACAAATTTATTTATTGAAAAGTACATCACACGAACTGCTTCCTTCACTGGTGATACATTGCTGGAGACGTTTGCAGGAGCTGCCCGTTACGTCCTCAATTCTTTCTTGAAGCATGCCATCTAACTCTTCCCGCATTGCAGCTTTCAACTCATCGGTATTGCGGGGTCGCAGTGAAAAAACTTTGTTTTTGAGACGAGCACAGAAAAAAAAAATCACGGTCTGAAAGATCAGGTGATCTCGCGGCCATGGGACATTGCCGAATCGCGAGAGCAATCGACGTGGAAAATGGCCCCTCAGTGTAGTCATTGAATTACGGGTAGAATTGTAAAACTACGGTAGGCTACCGTAAGTAAGGGTGGACTACGGTAGTTTTCCTAGTAGACGTGCTCAGTTAAAGGTCTTACCTGCATTACCTGCCCGTTTTGTGTGTTGTATACTTGTGAGGAGATCCCTCATAACGATCGCTTTCTTTACGTGTGAGATTAGTAACTTATATGATTCGCCGAAAAACCGGTAGCGGTGAGCCATCTAGAAATTTGAGTCAGGGTATATAAAGAGCCGCGTAACCTACTGAAAATATTTGTTCTACGTGGTTATCCTCCTGTCTGTTACTTGAGAATAAACAATATCTATGGCAAAACTGAAATTGTCATTGTTTAATTCAGTTTTATTTGAAAATTGTTGATTTTTAACGTGAAAAAGAGGTATGTTGTAGTAAAAATACAGAAAACAGTGCATATTTATCATATAGCGCTAGAAAACTCAATATCATCAACAAAAGGGTAAAATGAAAGAAAACCGCAAAACAAAAGTGTATCAAACATCACGTCAGTAATTCGTCGAACTTATATAAACACATTTACGTTATTTATAAAAAGCTTTCGCATTTATTAATAATAACAGGGGATATTGCCTTCGATTATGATGAAGAACGTTCCATTGGGTTCAAAAATAACAACATTAACCGTATCTATTTTCTTAAGTTTGTACATGTAAACTATACTTGCATCGGAAGTAATTGCTTTTGTTCCATAAAAATGCAGGAGTTAACGCTATTGGCTATCAACTAATTATTATTATTTATAAAATGCAATCTATATTCTGCAAGTATATGAAATACACACTGGACTAACACTGAACGATGTGCGGTTCTATTACGTGAAAATAAACAACCCAACAAACGAAAAAACAACGAGAAGTCGTCGGCTCTCATTTTCTCTCTTACACATTCACTTACGTTTTTTTCCCTACTAATACTATCGATAATGCTACCATTTACTGTGTCATTTATGTAGTCATTTACTACGTCATTTATATAGTGTACAAGAACTACCGAAGTTTTGATATAGCGTAACTCTATTTACTGCCCGTATGGGCTGTAGACCCATCTTGCTGAAACAATATCGCATTTAGTCGGCAATTCTTCTGCACCTGTGGAATGAAGAAATCATTAATCATGGCCGCATACAGCTCCTAAATGATGCTCATTGGCCAGCCGTTGCTATCTTTTTTTTGTAGCATACCAGACGGCTACCTTTGGACTAGTCTGGGGTTTTTTATGGATGAGTTAAGGATTTGTCTCCGAATAATATCGGAAGTTTTGTTTATTGATAAACTCATTCAGATGAACGTTTGTCTCAGTAGACTTCACAAGATTTGTTGGAATTGCGTCATCCTGATTAATTCTGTCCAGTACTGTTGTGCAGAAATTGCACCTACTCACCTTATCTCCAGGTTGCAACCGTTCAGCCACTTACAGCTTGTATGAAACTTGGACTCCTGATTTCACAATTCTCTGCAAAGACATACAAGGAATTTTTAGTGTTGTGGAATGCGATGAACGGATCACCGTGGGCTTCATAGCAGAGCTGCACGAACCTTTCAGATTCCTTATGCTTCGCACCGGTTACAGATCCCGTCTCACGACATTGTTTTATACACCTGGATATTGTCCTCCTGTATTGAACACGGAAATGGCGGTCTCTTCCGAGGCACATTTGCGCTTCTGACAGCCACAACGCTCTGCACACGGCTGCTTCAACACGCAGCTGCATAGGCCAACATTCGCTATTGCTGCCTCTGGATCACGGGGTCCCAGGCTCGATTCCCGGACGGGTTGGGGATTTTCACTGCCCGGAGACTGGGTGTTTGTGTTGTCCTCATCGTTTCATCATCATCTGCAAAAAAATTGACTGTGTAAAAAGTGGGACTTTGTACTGGCACTGATGACCGCGCAGTTGAGCGCCCCACAAACCAAACGACATCATCATCATCAACGTTCGCTACTGAACTGTTTTGGCTTACTACGTGGGTCTGATTAGATGCGGTAGATAGATGGCGCGGCAATTGGACGTTCAGAACCTCTGCCTTAAAATAGTTACCTTCTGTATCTTTTAGATCGATATTTGTGTGGCCGTTGTTCTCGTAGTGTTTACATAACTCGTATTGATTTCCATTTCGGAACGCTTTAAGTTTCATCACCTGGTGTAAAATGTAATAATAAAAATACAGCACTATGTTACAAGAAAATGGGAGCGGACCCTCGTTCTTAGTTGTACAGCTTCTCTCCCCTCCTAATGTTGTGTTGGTTCCGCCACCTTTCTGCTATTACTTCCAGCGTTTCCGGTTTAAACACTTTAGCAATCACACATCTGTTTCATACCGCGCCTGAGTATTTCTGGATTTCCGGAAGCCTTTTGACACTGTACCACACAAGCGGCTCGTAGTGAAATTGCGTGCTTATGGAATATCTTCTCAGTTATGTGATTGGATCTCTGATTTCGTGTCAGAGAGGTCGCAGTTCGTAGTAATTGACGGAAGTCATCGAGTAAAACAGAAGTGATTTCTGGCGTTCCCCATGGTAGTGCTATAGGCCCTTTGCTGTTCCTTATCTATATAAACGATTTGGGAGATAATCTGAGCAGCCGTCTTCGGTTGTTTGCAGATGACTCTGTCGTTTATCTTCTAATAAAGTCATCAGAACATCAGAACAAACTGCAAAACGATTTAGAAGAAATATCGGAATGGTGCGAAAAGTGGCAGTTGACCTTAAATAACGAAAAGTGTGAGGTCATCGACATGAGTGCTAAAAGGGTCGCGTTATCCTTCGGTTACACGATGAATCAGTCTAATCTAAAAGCCGTAAATTCAACTAAATACCTAGGTATTACAATTCCGAACAATTTAAATTGGAAGGAACACACAGAAAATGTTGTGGGGAAGGCTAACCAAAGACTGCGTTCTATTGGCAGGACACTTAGAAAATGTAACAGACCTACTAAGGAGACTGCCTACACTACGCTTGTCCGTCCTCTTTTAGAATACTGCTGCGCGGTGTGGGATCCTTACCAGATAGGACTGACGGAGTACATCGAGAAAGTTCAAAGAAAGGCAGCACGTTTTGTATTATCGCGAAGTATGGGAGAGAGTGTCACAGAAATGATACAGGATTTGGGATGGACATCATTAAAAGAACGGCGTCTTTCGTTGCGACGGAATCTTCTCACGAAATTCCAATCACCAATTTTATCCTCCGAATGCGAAAATATTTTGTTGACGCCGACTTGCATAGGGAACAACGATCACCACGATAAAATAAGGGAAATCAGAGTTCGTACGGAAAGATATAGGTGTTCATTATTTCCGCGCGCTATACGAGATTGCAATAATAGAGAATGGTGGTTCGATGAACCCTCTGCCAGGCACTTAAATGTGATTTGCAGAGTATCCATGCAGATGTAGATGTAGATGAGTTGTTGGTCGTATGTACCCTCAGTACTCACAGTTAGCGGGTACTTACAATTACATAACTATCCTGTTAGCACTGCCGGTCTGAGGGCACGTGGTAACGGTTTTTTTATCGAATTTATGTAAGTAATTGCGCACATTATGTGTTTATCTTCCCGTCTTCATTGCATCTTACAACTCTTACGATTCTGATGACTTCCTGTCTACGGTCTGATGTAGATTTTTTCGGATTTTTCTGAATCTCGCCCTCTACTCGTTTGACACGGAACTTTTGTTCCGCGATAACAGTGGGGCGAGGGTACCCTCATATGGTTAAGTGATTTTATTTGTAACCTCCTGTTCTCTCGTTTATTTTAGAAATTCTGTGTAGTTCCTTACTTGATATTAAAAAAAGGAGCTTGAGGAGTCCCTCCCATTGTCTGCCAAAACGATATTTTTATTATTACAGTTTACATCAGCTGATGGAACTTAGTGTTCCGAAATCCGTTGCGTATAGATCGCTGATTCAACAACTGTTGTGCATTTTTTTTCCACTTTACAAAACGAACTTGTACAGTTGCGGCTGCCTCAGAAGAAGAATTCTTTGTCTACTGGTTTCTAGTGACCGATAAACACACACACACACACACACAGAGACCTCTAGACATTAACTGTTACAGCACTCCATGTTAGAAATGCTAAGGCCTCATCGTTTTATGGAATTATGCAGTCAACAAAAATATCTCGTCATACGTAAGGAAAGGAACGCAGAATTCAACTAACATGTGACACGAGCTCGGGTGCCATGTTATCTGTTGACTCCTCGCCAGGACTTCCCCACTTCCGATCCTTGAGTCATGCCACGGCAGCAATCTTGTGCAATCATGAACAACACAAAAAGCAGAAAATTGTGTTATCAGAGGACACTGTCAAGGTACCCTCTCCAAAATTTTGTTAGTATCGAGCAGATTTTCTGAACTTGTCGTCCAGTAATGTGCTCGATTGGAGACAGATGTGCTGATAGAACAGGCTACGCCAACATGTCGACATGCTGTCGGGCACGTTGGATTACGTCAGCGGTGTCTCTGCTAGGACACCTGTTGGAAAACACCCTCTGGAATGCTGTTCATGAA
This sequence comes from Schistocerca americana, assembly GCF_021461395.2. Lineage (NCBI taxonomy): Eukaryota > Metazoa > Arthropoda > Insecta > Orthoptera > Acrididae > Schistocerca > Schistocerca americana. Next base: position 741,711,942 of record NC_060122.1, on the reverse strand, counting down.
TGGCAGCACAACAAACCACCAGATTAACGTAAAATTTTGAAGTCAGAGTGCGTGGGATAACCGCGAGAGTGTTCCTGGTGCCATGAGAAATCGCACTCCAGACCTTAACTCCAGGGGTAGGTCCAGTGTGTGTAGCACGCAGACAAGTTGGTTGCACGCCCTCAACCGTCCTCCTCCTAACCAGCACACGTCCATCACTGCCACCGAGTCAGAACCAGCTTTCACCAGAAAACACAACAGACCTCCACCTGTCCTCCAGTGAACTCTCGCTTGACACCACTGAAGTCGCAAATGGCGGTGGTCTGGGGTCAGTGAAATACACGTCTGACTCGGAGCTGCCCTAGACGTAACCGATTTGTAACAATTCGTTGTGGCACTGTGGTGCGAACTGCTGCTCAAATTGCTGCTGCAGATACAGTACAATGCGCCCGAGCCATATGCCGAACACGATGGTCTTCCCTCTCGGTAGTGCCATGTGACCGTCCACAACCCGGCCTTTTTGACACCGTACTTTCTCGTGACGACCACTGCGAGCAATCATGTACAGAGGCTACATTCCGAGCAAGTCTTTCTGCAATATCCTAGAAGCAACATCCAGCTTATCGTAGCCCTATTACACGACCTCGTTCAAAATCAGTGAGGCATTGATAATGACGTCTTTGTCGTCTGAACGGCCTTCTTGACTAACATCAACTCACGAACTTACTCGACGGTAACTAACGCTTACGACCGTATATTTGAAGCATATCTGATTTGCGTCCTCATTTCGGCACTAATAGTGCCACTCTCATGACTGGTTTGAAATTTGAATAGACATCATCTTTGGGATGTAGAAAACGCCTACCAACTTTCGTGTATGTCGCACAACTCCTCCTTGGTGCTGCGATTTTTTTTTTTCCGTCAGTGTAGTGTAAGGAAGGTACTCACAGTCTGTGGAACAATGTCAGTGACTAGAAACGTGTTACGCTCACGAGACCGTGTTCAGAATTACACTTGAAGAAACAGAAAAGAAAATTTCTTTTTGTTTTACATTTTGCATTTGAATTCGAAACCAGAACAGCTGTTAGCATGACTGACATAAAAGTATATATATTAGGTGTTGCGAAACAACTCAAATCACATAAGAAAGGCACGTCTTCCGGTCCAGATGGTATACCAGTCAGGTTCCTTTCAGAATTGTTGTTGTTGTTGTTGTTGTGGTCTTCAAAAATGGTTCAAATGGCTCTGAGCACTATGGGACTCAACTGCTGAGGTCATAAGTCCCCTAGAACTTAGAACTACTTAAACCTAACTAACCTAAGGACAACACACACATCCATGCCCGAGGCAGGATTCGAACCTGCGACCGTAGCGGTCGCGCGGTTCCAGACTGTAGCGCCAGAACCGCTCGGCCACCAGCGTTCGGCGTTGTGGTCTTCAGTCCTGAGACTGGTTTGATGCATTTCTCCATGCTACTCTATCCTGTGCAGGCTTCTTCGTCTCCCAGTACCTACTGCAACCTACATTCTTCTGAATCTGCTTAGTGTATTCATCTCTTGGTCTCCCTCTACGATTTTTACCCTACACGCTGCCATCCAATACTAAATTGGTGATCCCTTGATGCCTCAGAACATGTCCTACCAACCGATCCCTTCTTCTAGTCAAGTTGTGCCACAAACTTCTCTTCTCCCCAATCCTATTCAATACCTCTTCATCTAATCTTCAGCATTCTTCTGTAGCACCACATTTCGAAAGCTTCTATTCTCTTCTTGTCCAAACTATTTATCGTCCATGTTTCACTTCCATACATGGCTACACTCCATACAAATACTTTCGGAAACGACTTCCTGACACTTAAATCTATACTCGATGTTAACAAATTTCTCTTCTTCAGAAACGCTTTCCTTGCCATTGCCAGTCTACATTTTATATCCTCTCTACTTCGACCATTGTTAGTTATTTTGCTCCCCAAATAGCAAAACTCCTTTACTACTTTAAGTGTCTCATTTCCTAATCTAATTCCCTCAGCATCACCCGATTTAATTCGACTACATTCCATTATCCTTGTTTTGCTTTTGTTGATGTTCATTTTATATCCTCCTTTCAAGGCTCTATCCATTCCGTTCAACTGCTCTTCCAAATCCTTTGCTGTCTCTGACAGAATTACAATGTCATCGGCGAACCTCAAAGTTTTTATTTCTTCTCCCTGGATTTTAATACCTACTCCGAATTTTTCAGAGTAGCCTATGCAGACACGATAGCGCCTTTCCTAGCAATCACATACAAGCGCTCACTTGACGAAAGGTCTGTTCCTAAAGACTGGAAATTAGCACAGGTCATACCAATTATTCAAGAAGGGAAATGAGAGTAACCCGTTGAATTACAGACCCGTATCACTGACCTCAGTTTGCAGTAGGATTTTGGAGCATGTACTGTACTCGAACATTATGAATCACCTTGAAGAAAATGACTTATTGATACATAACCAACGCGAATTCACAAAATATCTTTCTTGTGCAACACAGCTAGCTCTTTATTCCCATGGAGTAATGAGTGCTGTCGACAAGGGATCTCAGATCGAATCCATATTCCTAGGTTTCCAGAAGGCTTTTGATACCATTCCTCACAAGCGACTGTTAATCAAATTGCGTGCATATGGAGTATCGTCTCAGTTGTGTGACTGGATTAGTGATTTCCTCTGAGAGAGGTCACAGTTCGTAGTGATAAAGGGTAAATCATCGAGTAGAACAGAAGTGATATCTGGTGTTCCGCAAGGTAGTGTCACAGACCATCTGCTGTTCCTGATTTACATAAATGATGTAGGTGATAATCTGAGCAGCCCCCTTAGATTGCTTGCAGATGATGGTGTAATTTACCGTCAAGTAAAATTATCAGACGATCAATTCCAATTACAAAATGATCTAGAGAGAATTTCTGTATGGTGCGAAAAGTGGCAATTGGCTCTAAACAAAGAAAAGTGCGAGGTTATCCACATGGGTACTGAAAGAAATCCGATAAATCTAAGGGCTGTCAATTCGACTAAATACCTAGGAATTACAATTACTAGCAACTTGAATTGGAAAGACCACATAAATAACATTGTGGGGAAGGCGAAACAAAGACTGCGCTTTGCTGGCAGAACACTTAAAAGACGCGACAAACCCACTAAAGAGACAGCCTACATTGCACTTGTCGGTCATCTGCTGGAATACTGCTGCTCCGTGTGGGATCCTTGCCAGGTAGAATTGACGGAGGACATCGAAAAAGTGCAAAGAGGGCAGCTCGTTTCGTGTTATCGCGCAATAGGGGTGAGAGTGTCACTGATATGATACGCGAGTTGGGGTGGCAGTCATTGAAATAAAGGCTGTTTTCTTTGCGGCGAGATGTATTTACGAAATTTCAATCACCAACATTCTCTTCCGAATGCGTAAATATTTTGTTGACACCCACCTACGTAGGGAGAAATGATCATCATAATAAAATACGAGAAATGAGAGCTGGAACGAAAAGATTAGGTGTTCCTTTTTCCAACGCGCCATTCGAGAGTGTAATGACAGAGAAGTAGTATGCTGGAATACTGCTACTCGGTATGGGATCCCTACCAGGTAGGATTGACGGAGGACATAGAAAAAGTGCAAAGAAGGGCAGTCTGTTTCGTGTTATCGCGTAATAGGGGTGAGTGTGTCACTGATATGATACACGAGTTGGGGTAGCAGTCACTGAAACAAATGCGGTTTTCTTTACGGCGAGATCTATTTACGTAAATTCAATCACCAACTTTCTCTTCCGAAAGCGTAAATATTTTGTTGACACCCACCTACGTGGGGAGAAATGATCATCATAATAAAATAAGAGAAATCAGGGCTCGAACGGAAATATTTAGGTGTTCCTTTTTCCCACGCGCCATTCGAGAGTGGAATGGTGCAGAAGTAGTATGAAAATGGTTGGATGAACCGTGTGCCAGGCACTTAAGTGTGAATTGCAGAGTAACGATGTAGAATGAGCCATGGTGCAATTGTAATGCCTTCAGCGTGGGAAAAATAAAAATGGCCCCCAAATTGTATACGTTTGACACTAATTTGTGTTGAGGAGACTTCGCAGATTCGTCGCAATGAAAGTGGAAATGATAATGTGGAATTCTATGCGCACTAAGAAATTTCCGGTGAAATCACAAGTGACCTGCGCGCTATGCCAGTCACAGAGGTCACCAGTGCACAGGGTTTGCCGATAGTCGTTCTTCCCGTGTGGCGTTCGCCAGTGGAAAAGAGGGTTGGGAAAAGGTCGTGGTAACTAGTAGTACCACACACCGTACGGTGGCTTGTGGAGTGTAGATGTAAATGTAAATGAAGACGCCCTCGCGGGAGATGTTCGGGCAAAGGCGGCGCCGCTGCGCGGGTATTTCGGTCTGTGTGACGTCACGCGCTGCCGTTTACGCGCAGCTGCTGGTGCAGAGCCAGAGTTACGGGAAATCTGGGAATAAGTAGCCACGCGATCCTGACTTCACCGCCTTATTTTCAAAGTTTCCAGTAATGTGCCATTTAATTCTGAGGAACTTGCTCAAGTCGGTACAAAACTACTGAACAATTACATTTTTCACCTACATTGAACGTAAAGGAAGTGTTATTGGCCCTCTATTGTTCCTGATCTATATTAACGACATAGGAGACAATCTGAGTAGCCGTCGTAGATTTTTTGCAGATGATGCTGTCATTTACCGTCTTGTAAAGTCATCAGATGATGAAAACGACTTGCAAAATTATTTAGGTAAGATATCTGTATGGTGTAAAAGTGGCAATTGACCCTGAATAAGGAAAAGTGCGAAGTTATTCACATGAGTACTATAAAAGAAATCAGCTAAATTTCGATTACGCTATAAGCCACACAAATCTGAAGGCTGTAAATGCAACTAAATACTTAGTGATTTCAATTACAAATAACCTAAATTGGAACGATCACATAGATAATATTTTGCGTAGAGCAAACCAAAGACTGTGATTCATCGGCAGAACACTTAGAAGGTGCAACATGTCTACTAAAGAGACTGCTTACTCCACGCTTGTCCGCCCTATTCTGGAGTACTGCTGTGCGGTGTGGGACCCGCATCAGGTGGGACTGACGGATGACATCGAAAAAGTTCAAGGAAAGGCAGCTCGTTTTGTATTATCGCGAAATAGGGGAGATAGTGCCACAGACATGACACGTGAATTGGAGAGGCAGTCATTAAAACAAATGTGTTTTTCGTTGCGACGGTATCTTCTCATGAAATTTCAATCACCATTTTCCTCTTCCGATTGCGAAAACATCCTGTTGGCACCCACCTACATAGGGAGAAATGATCATCACGATAAAATAAGAGAAACCAGGGATCGCACAGAAACATTTAAGTGCTCGTTTTTCCCGCGTGTTGTTCGAGACTGGAACGGTAGAGAGAGACAGCTTGAAGGTGGTTCATTGAACCCTCTGCCAGGCACTTTATTGTGAATAGCAGAGTAATCAGATGTAGATGTAGATGAAATACTGTCTTTCTCACAAAAGCAAGCGGACTGAAATTTCAGCGTTGGAATTTAATTGGATTTGCATCTTGCGAGTAACTAGTACGTTCCACCATGAGAACTTAAAAAGGTAATAACAGTGTCGTTGAGGTGGGCGTGAAGCCCTAGCTCTCCTTTTTTGGTTGAAGGCATGGACTAAACGTTGAATGTAGTGATAGTTCAGTTCGTCACTGACAGTCTCAAGTTGTCTTTTATTGGACGATACAGTCACATTAATGTGACCGCCTGTCAAAAGACTCAATAACTACATTTGCGCGGACCGTTGCGAGACGTCCAGGAGATTCTGGAAAGTACCGGCGGGGATCTGGACCCACGCTGACTCCATTACCGTGGGCAGCTGCGCTAGGTTTCTCGGTTGAGGATCCATGGAGCGAACAGCCCGATCGATATGGTCCCACAGATTCTCGAATGGGATTAAATACGGGGAGTTCCGTGGCCAGGGGACTACGGTAAACTCATCCTGGTGCTCTTGGAATCAGGCACGTATACTGCGAGCTGTGTGACACGTTGCTTTGTCCTTGCAGTAGATGCCACCGTGCCGAGGAAAAACCAACCGCATTTAGTGGTGGACATGGTCCCCAAGGATAGACGCATACTATATTGATCCATTGTGCCGTCTAGAATCACGTGGTAGCCAATAAACTTTCTCCATATCTTAACGCCCTCTCCTCTGGCGTGGACCCTTCCGGCGATTGATGTAGGGTTCTTGCTTTCAGACGTTTCACGCCTATGGAGCATAAAACGTGATTCACCTGAAAAGATCACCTGCCGCCACCCGCAGTGGACGTCCAGTTACGATACTGGCTTGCAAATTCCAGCCTTCGTCGCCGATGAACATCGGTCAAAAAAATGGTGTATGAACGAGGTGTCTGCTGGCTCATACGCAACAACGTTCGCTGAAGAGACGCTGTTGGTAACCCGTTAGTTCATCTGGGTGGTCAACAGACGTACATCTGTTCGTACACATCTCCCCAGCTGTCGTTCACCCCTGTCATCTATGGTCCGAGGTGCACGACAACTTCCTCGTCACCGGTTTTGGATAGCGCCATTTTACCTTGCACGGTATACTTTAACCACGGCGGCACGCGAACTGTTTACAAACTTAGCTGCTTCGGAAATGCTTCCATCTTCAGCCGGAAAGCCAGTTACCATGCCCTATTGGACGGTCAGGTACAACACTCCGTTTCCGAATTACACTACTGGCCATTAAAATTGCTACCCCAAGAAGAAATGCAAATGATAAACGGGTATTCATTGGACAAATATATTATACTAACACTGACATGTGATTACATTTTCACGCACTTTGAGTGCATAGTTCCTGAGAAATCAGTACCAAGGACAAACACCTCTGGCCGTAATAACGGCCTTGATACGCCTGGGCATTGAGTCAAACAGAGCTTGGATGGCGTGTACAGGTACAGATGCCCATGCAGCTTCAACACGATACCAGAGTTCATCAAGAGTAGTGACTGGCGTATTGTGACGAGCCAGTTGTTCGGCCACCATTGACCAGAAGTTGTCAATTGCTGAGAGATCTGGAGAATGTGCTGGCCAGGGCAGCAGTCGAACATTTTCTGTATCCAGAAACGCCCCAACTGGACCTGCAACAAGAGGTCGTGCATTATCCTACTGAAATGTAGGGTTTTGCAAGGATCGAATGAAGGGTAGAGCCACGGGTAGTAACAATTCTGAAATGTAACGTCCACTGTTCACAGTGCCGTCAGTGCGAACAAGACGTGACCGAGACGTGTAACCAATGGCACCCCATACCATTACGCCGGGTGATACGCCAGTATGGCGATGACGAATACACGCTTCCAATGTGCGTTCACTGCGATGTCGCCAAACACGGATGCGACCATCACGATGCTGTAAACAGAACCTGGATTCATCCGAAAAATGACGTTTTGCCATTCGTGCAGCCAGGTTCGACGTGGAGTACACCATCGCAGGCGCTCCTGTCTGTGATGCAGCGTCAAAGGTAACTTCAGCCATGGTCTCCGAGCGGATAGTCCATGCTGCTGCAAACGTCGTCGAACTGTTCGTGCAGATGGTTGTTGTCTTGCAGACGTCCCCATCTGTTGACTCAGGGATCGAGACGTGGCTGCACGATCCGTTACAGCCATGCGGATAAGATGCCTGTCATCTCGACTGCTAGTGATACGAGGCCGTTGGGATCCGGCACGGCGTTCCGTATTACCCTCCTGAACCCACCGATTCCATATTCTGCTTACAGTCATTGGATCTCGACCAACGCGAGCAGCAATGTCGCGATACGATAAATCGCAATCGCGATAGGCTACAATCCGACCTTTATCAAAGTCGGAAACGTGATGGTACGCATTTCTCCTTCTTACACGAGGCATCACAACAACGTTTCACCAGGCAACGCCGGTCAACTGCTGTTTGTGTATGCGAAATCGGTTGGAATCTTTCCTCATGTCAGCACGTTGTAGGTGTCGCCACCGGCGCCAACCTTGTGTGAATGCTCTGAAAAGCTAACCATTTGCATTTTCACAGCATCTTCTCCCTGTTGGTTAAATTTCGCGTCTGTAGCACGTCATCTTCGTGGTGTAGCAATTTTAATGGCCAGTAGTGTACAACGACTGCACTGTTTTTCGTGATCCCCTGACAAGCTTTATATACCAACCGCTGCTAGCTCTGCCACCTCTCGTCTATGAGTGGTCACACTAATGAGACCGGGCCGTGTATGTTACCTGGCAAAGTTACCGAAAAGCACGTAAAATTCATTTATTGCCCACTACTCTATCCCCGTATTTTAATCCTTAATAATCCTTAAAGTGTCAATTCAGATCGACGTTCCAAACCAGTATGCAGGCCTCTACCGTTCCTTAAAAATGACGACGTGTTGAAAGTTATGCAGAGGGTGGCAAAAACCGATCAAAGTGTTCATTAACCGGTATTTGAGTAAATACAGTCGCGTCAGTTATACACAACTCACTAAAATTATTTTACACCTCCAAGTACAGAAATGGCGTCTTTACTACAATTCCTACGTCTATGCAGTGACACAGCCAGAGCGGTCTTTTCGTGTTTCTTCTACTTTTTTTCAGCCGAAAATAATTTATGATCGCTGGAACGAGTCGAGTACACGGGTAAAACTCAATAGATCTACCTAAACGATTAAAATAGGAACAAGAAAGTACAAAGACATTACTGACAGGAAACCAGGTTGGTTGCCTTACTTCCCGCTCAGAAGGCTTTGACATCGAACAGCCTGTTATGCCACTGCTTTAACGTTGCAAAGCTTTTACGACTGGACTAGTGAAGACAAAACACTAATTATTCGTGCTTTCAGAAGGGCGACACGTACGACTCGGTTTTTTTTTGTCATCAGTCTACTGACTGGTTTGATGCGGCCCGCCACGAATTCCTTTCCTGTGCTAACCTCTTCATCTCAGAGTAGCACTTGCAACCTACTTCCTCAATTATTTGTTTGACGTATTCCAATCTCTGTCTTCCTCTACAGTTTTTGCCCTCTACAGCTCCCTCTAGTACCATGGAAGTCATCCCCTCATGTCTTAGCAAATGTCCTATCACCCTGTCCCTTCTCCTTATCAGTGTTTTCCACATATTCCTTTCCTCTCCGATTCTGCGTAGAACCTCCTCATTCCTTACCTTATCAGTCCACCTAATTTTCAACATTTGTCCATAGCACCACATCTCAAATGCTTCGATTCTCTTCTGTTCCGGTTTTCCCACAGTCCATGTTTCACTACCATACAATGCTGTACTCCAGACATACATCCTCAGAAATTTCTTCCTCAAATTAAGGCCGGTATTTGATATTAGTAGACTTCTCTTGGCCAGAAATGCCTTTTTTGCCATAGCGAGTCTGCTTTTGATGTCCTCCTTTCTTCGTCCGTCATTGGTTATTTTACTGCCTAGGTAGCAGAATTCCTTAACTTCATTGACTTCGTGACCATCAATCCCGATGTTAGGTTTCTCGCTGTTCTCATTTCTACTACTTCTCATTACCTTCGTCTTTCTCCGATTTACTCTCAAACCATACTGTGTACTCATTAGACTGTTCATTCCGTTCAGCAGATCATTTAATTCCTCTTCACTTTCACTCAGGATAGCAATGTCATCAGCGAATCGTATCATTGATATCCTTTCACTTTGTATTTTAATTCCACTCCTGAACCTTTCTGTTATTTCCATCATTGCTTCCTCGATGTACAGATTGAAGAGTATGGGCGAAAGGCTACAGCCTTGTCTTACACCCTTCTTAATACGAGCACTTCGTTCTTGATCGTCCACTCTTGCTATTCCCTCTTGGTTGTTGTACATATTGTATATGACCCGTCTCTCCCTATAGCTTACCCGTACAAATCAGAATCTAGAACAGGTTGCACCATTTTATATTGTCGAACGCTTTTTCCAGGTCGACAAATCCTATGAAAGTGTCTCGATTTTTCTTTAGTCTTGCTTCCATTATTAGCCGTAACGTCAGAAATGCCTCTCTCGTCCCTTTACTTTTCCTAAAGCCAAACTGATCGTCACCTAGCGCATTCTCAATTTTCTTTTCCATTCTTCTGTATATTATTCTTGTAAGCAGCTTCGATGCATGAGCTGTTAAGCTGATTGTGCAATACTTCTCGCACTTGTCAGCTCTTGCCGTCTTCGGAATTGTGTGGATGATGCTTTTCCGAAAGTCAGATGGTATGTCGCCAGACTCATATATTCTACACACCAACGTGAATAGTCGTTTTGTTGCCACTTCCCCCAATGATTTTAGAAATTCTGGTGGAATGTTATCAATCCCTTCTGCCTTATTTGACCGTAAGTCCTCCAAAGCTCTTTTAAATTCCGATTCTAATACTGGATCCCCTATCTCTTCTAAATCGACTCCTGTTTCTTCTTCTATCACATCAGACAAATCTTCACCCTCATAGAGGATTTCAATGTATTCTTTCCACCTATCTGCTCTCTCCTCTGCATTTAACAGTGGAATTCTCGTTGCACTCTTAATGTTACCACCATTGCTTTTAATGTCACAAAAGGTTGTTTTGACTTTTCTGTATGCTGAGTCTGTCCTTCCGACAATCATATCTTTTTCGATGTCTTCACATTTTTATTCCTCGGCGACTTGTATTTCTGTATTCCTGATTTTCCCGGAACATGTTTGTACTTCCTCCTTTCATCAATCAACTGAAGTATTTCTTCTGTTACCCATGGTTTCTTCGCAGCTACCTTCTTTGTACCTATGTTTTCCTTCCCAACTTCTGTGATGGCCCTTTTTAGAGATGTCCATTCCTCTTCAACTGTACTGCCTACTGCGCTATTCCTTATTGCTGTATCTATAGCGTTAGACTTCAAACGTATCTCGTCATTCCTTAGTACTTCCGTATCCCACTTCTTTGCGTATTGATTCTTCCTGACTAATGTCTTGAACTTCAGCCTACTCTTCATCACTACTATAATGTGATCTGAGTCTATATCTGCTCCTGGGTACGCCTTACAATCCAGTATCTGATTTCGGAATCTCTGTCTGACCATGATGTAATCTAATTGAAATCTCCCCGTATCTCCCGGCCTTTTCCAAGTATACCTCCTCCTCTTGTGATTCTTGAACAGGGTATTCGCTATTACTAGCTGAAACTTGTTACAGAACTCAATTAGTCTTTCTCCTCTTTCATTCCTTGTCCCAAGCCCATATTCTCCTGTAACCTTTTCTTCTACTCCTTCCCCTACACGGAGTGGCCGTGCGGTTCTAGGCGCTACAGTCTGGAACCGCGAGACCGCTACGGTCGCAGGTTCGAATCCTGCCTCGGGCATGGATGTGTGTGTTGTCCTTAGGTTAGTTAGGTTTAAGTAGTTCTAAGTTCTAGGGGACTGATGACCTCAGTAGTTAAGTCCCATAGTGCTCAGAGCCATTTGAGACTTCCCCTACAACTGCATTCCAGTCGCCCATGACTATTAGATTTTCGTCCCCCTTTACATACAGCATTACTACGACTCGTATTGTAGCTAAAAGTAGCTCGTAAATGCCGAAGGCTTTGCGAGCGGTTTACTGATTTGCCCTTTGGGACAGATAGCTTCCTCCTCCTAGGTCGCCTCCTTCCGGTTTCAACACAGACGAGGCCGGCGGTGTTCTCATTAACCCGGACGGGTGCGTCAGTTGCTGATAAGCGGCTATCTGCCCTCCACAGCAGTCACTGCTCGTCCTGTCGCAGACTCAGTGCCGTCTGCCCGTGTGTTGCGCAGGACGACGCAGATAAAAAGTTGTCGCACACTCCTCGCCCTTGCAAACACGCTCGGAGAACACGCCCCCAAGCGTTTGTCTGTCCGCGAGACTCGCGCCTTGCTCGCACCGTTTACTTCAGCACGTCGCGTTTCGCCACCAGGGGGACGTCGTCAGGTGCACATCTGTTAATTAGAAATTATTTTGTATGACTACGTACGCCTCAGGCGCAATGTTTTTATTGTTATGTATGGCAATTAGATTAGACGGCGAAATTCTGTCGAGAAATTTGAGATGATTTGCAATCCAAAAATATCATTACCTCTTACATGGCAAGTATTCATTGAAATAACCTAGTAATTAGGTATGGAGCTAAGGCACATTCCAATATCTGACGCGTGTAGTGCTAAACAAAATCACTAAGATTGCTTATAGTTCGACAGAGCTATATCTATACTGCGGTCAAGGACGGTTATACAAGTGACATCTTCAACTCGAGTGTTAGTATACTTCAATTACACTATGACCACGACTGGCATCGAGAGAATATTTTGTTAGAGAACTCACTGAAGTGTACACTACTGGCCATTAAAATGGCTACACCACGAAGATGACGTGCTACAGAAGCGAAATTTAACCGACGGGAAGAAAATGCTGCGATACGCAAATGATTAGCTTTTCAGAGCATTCACACAAGGTTGGCGCCGGTGGCGACACCTACAACGTGCTGACACGAGGAAAGTTTCCAACCGATTTCTCATACACGAACAGCAGTTGACCGGCGTTGCCTGGTGAAACCTTGTTGTGATGCCTCGTGTAAGGAGGAGAAATGCGTACCATCACGTTTCCGACTTCGATAAATGTCGGATTGCAGCCTATCGCGATTGCGGTTTATCGTATCGCGACATTGCTGCTCGCGTTGGTCGAGATCCAATGACTGTAAGCAGAATATGGAATCGGTGGGTTCAGGAGGGTAATACGGAACGCCGTGCCGGATCCCAACGGCCTCGTATCACTAGCAGTCGAGATGACAGGCATCTTATCCGCATGGCTGTAACGGATCGTGCAGCCACGTCTCGATCCCTCAGTCAACAGATGAGGACGTCTGCAAAACAACAACCATCTGCACGAACAGTTCGATGACGTTTGCTGCAGCATGGACTATCAGCTCGGAGACCATGGCTGCGGTTACCCTTGACGTTACATCACAGACAGGAGCGCCTGCCGATGGTGTACTCGACGTCGAACCTGGCTGCACGAATGGCAAAACGTCATTTTTCGGATGAATCCAGGTTCTGTTTACAGCATCGTGATGATCTCATCCGTGTTTGGCGACATCGCGGTGAACGCACATTGGAAGCGTGTATTCGTCATCGCCATACTGGCGTATCACCCGGCGCGATGGTATGGGGTGCCATTGGTTACACGTCTCGGTCACGTCTTGTTCGCTTTAACAGTGGACGTTACATTTCAGATGTGTTACGACCCGTGGCTCTACCTTCATTCGATCGATGCGAAACCCTACATTTCAGCAGGATAATACACGGCCGCATGTTGCAGGTCTAGTACGGGCCTTTCTGGATACAGAAAAGGTTCGACTTCTGCCCTGGCCAGCACATTCTCCAGATCTCTCACCAATTGAAAACGCCTGGTCAATGGTGGCCGAACAACTGGCTCGTCACAATACGCCAGTCACTACTCTTGATGAACTGTGGTATCGTGTTGAAGCTGCATGGGCAGCTGTACCTGCACACGCCATCCAAGCTCTGTTTGACGCAATGTGCAGGTTTATCAAGGCCGTTATTACGGCCAGAGGTGGTTGTTCTGGGTACTGATTTCTCAGGATCTATGCACCTAAATTGGGTGAAAATGTAATCACGTGTCAGTTCTAGTATAATATATTTGTCCAATGAATACCCGTTTATCATCTGCATTTCTTCGTGGTGTAGCAATTTTAATGGCCAGTAGTGTACATTCATTCTTTACTACCAATACACTCCTACAGTCGACTCAACTTAAGCATATCCCTAACAGATTAAAACTGTGTGCCCGACCAAGACTCGAACTCGGGACCTTTGCCTTTCGCGGGCAAGTGCTCTACCAACTGAGCTACCGAAGCACGACTCACGCCCGGTACTCACAGCTTTACTTCTGCCAGTACCTCGTCTCCTACCTTCCAAACCTTACAGAAGCTCTCCTGCGAACCTTGCAGAACTAGCACTCCTGAAAGAAAGGATATTGCGGAGACATGGCTTAGCCACAGCCTGGGGGATGTTTCCAGAATGAGATTTTCACTCCGCTGCAGAGTGAAAATCTCATCCTGGAAATATCCCTAACACCTTGCAGCACTTTTGACAACTTTGAACTGCGAAGCATAAACGGCTGTCTGCAGAGCTACGAAGAGCCATTGTTGTAGAGACGTTTACAATACTTGAAGGAGCTACACCCAGTGTACATAAACTGTCTCGGATCATGTTCCTTAATTTGGATACTGTACTTATACCTGCCTCGGGCATGGATGTGTGTGATGTCCTTATGTTAGTTAGGTTTAAGTAGTTCTAAGTTCTAGGGGACTGATGACTTCAGAAGTTGAGTCCCATAGTGCTCAGAGCCATTTGAACCATTTGTACTTATATATTTGTACAATATGCATATTTCTTTGTAAGACTGTTTCGTATTTTCAAAGGTATGTTCACGAACACATGGAAATGAAATTCTTTCGACACTTCCTTACAAACACGGTTCATTTCTTGTTTTGACTTCCAACAGAAAACTGGCAGAATGTATACCTGGGCAGTGAGAGCTAGTGTAGCAGCAGTTCTCGATCGGTGTAGGCGGGAGTTCGTAGATGACCGGTGTATTATCGCCCCGCCGTCGACTGACCTCTCTTGGTGATAACCTACTGAATCTAACGGTCGTTTCAGCGGCAGCAGCGCCAAACTAGAAAGACTAGTAATTCTGAAACAATTTCAAACCTATAACGCGTTGAAAATACCTCCAGGTCGGCCGTTCGTTTTTCTCTCAGCAGTCTTTCTACTTTTCAACATCGTCAGTCAACTGGCGGTCTTGGCTGGCTAGTGAAATTAGATATGGACGGTTCGTGTAAGCGTACCGTCGCAACCGCCACTGTTAAATGTTCTACAAACACTCTGAAGAGCAGACAACAGCCAGACGCAGCGGAATGACGTTACTGTCTAGAGCGCCACGTGGTACGCTGCTTCTTGCCACTGCATATCACCCACCCACGTGCACATCCAGAGAGATGCATTGAGAGGCAGTGAGTGACACATTATGTAGCGGTACTATTAGCCGCCATGCCAAAAGTGCTCGAGAGACGATATACAGGGTGGTCCGTTGATAGTGACCCAGCCAAATATCTCACGAAATAAACATCAAACGAAAAAACTACAAAGAACGCAACTCGTCTAGCTTGAAGGGGGATACCAGATGGCGCTATGTTTGGCCCGCTAGATGGCGCTCCCATACGTCAAACGGATATCAGCTGCGTTTTTTGTAAATAGGTACCCCTATTTTTTATTACATATTCATGTAGTACGTAAAGAAATATGAATGTTTTAGCTGGACCACTTTTTTCGTTTTGTGACAGATGGCGCTGTAATAGTCACAAACGTATAAGTACGTGGTATCACGTAACATTCCGCCAGTGCGGACGGTATTTGCTTCGTGATACATTACCCGTGTTAAAATAGTCCGTTTACCAATTGCGGAAAATGTCGATATCGTGTTGATGTATGGCTATTGTGATAAAAATGCGCAACGGGCGTGTGCTATGTATGCTGCTCGGTATCCTGGACGACATCATCCAAGTGTCCGGACCGTTCGCCGGATAGTTACGTTATTTAAGGAAACAGGAAGTGTTCAGCCACATGTGAAACGTCAACCACGTCCTGCAACAAATTATGATCCCCAAGTAGGTGTTTTAGCTGCTGTCGTGGCTAATCCGCGCATCAGTAGCAGACAAATTGTGCGAGAATCGGGAATCTCAAAAACGTCAGTGTTGAGAATGCTACATCAACATCGATTGCACCCGTACTATATTTCTATGCACCAGGAATTGCATGGCGACGACTTTGAACGTCGTGTACAGTTCTCCCACTGTGCACAAGAGAAATTACGGGACGATGACAGATTTTTTGCACGCGTTCTATTTAACGGCTAAGCATCAACCACCAACAGCTCTAACGTAAACCGGCATAATATGCACTATTGGGCAACGGAAAATCCACGATGGCTGCGACAAGTGGAACATCAGCGACCTTGGCGGGTTAATGTATGGTGGGGCATTATGGGAGGAAGGGTAATTGGCCCCCATTTTATCGATGGCAATCTAAATGGTGAAATGTGTGCTGATTTCCTACGTAATGTTCTACCGATGTTACTACAAGATGTTTCACTGCGTGACAGAAAGGCGATGTACTTCCTACATGATGGGTGTCCGGCACATAGCTCGCGTGCAGTTGAAGTGGTATTGAATAGCATATTTCATGACAGGTGGATTGGGCGTCGAAGCACCATACCATGGCCCGCACGTTCACCGGATCTGACGTCCCCGGATTTCTTTCTGTGAGGAAAGTTGAAGGATATTTACTGTCGTGATCCACCGATAATGCCTGACAACATGCGTCAGCGCATTGTCGGTGCATGTGCGAACATTACGGAAGGCGAACTACTCGCTGTTGAGAGGAATGTCGTTACACGTATTGCCAAATGAATTGAGGTTGACGGACATCTTTTTGAGCATTTATTGCATTAATGTGGTATTTACAGGTAATCATGTTGTTACAGCATGCGTTCGCAGAAATGATAAGTTCACAAAGATACATGTATCACATTGGAACAACCGAAATAAAAAGTTCAAACGTACCTACGTTCTGTATTGTAATTGAAAAAGCCTAACTGTTACCAACTGTTCGTCTAAAATTATGAGCCATATGTTTGTGACTATTGCAGCGCCATCTACCACAAAGCGAAAAAAGTGGTCCAACTAAGACATTAATATTTTATTTACGTACTACACGGATGTGTAATAAAAATGGGGGGGGGGGGGTCCTATTTAAAAAACGCAGTTGATATCCGTTCGACCTATGACAGCGCCATCTAGCGGGCCAACCATAGCGCCATCTGGTTTCCCCCTTCAAGCTAGACGAGTTTCGTTCTTTGTAGTTTTTTCGTTTGACGCTTATTTCGTGAGATTATTGGCCCGGTCACGATCAATGGACCACCCTGTATATGAAGGGTTAGTGCGCTATACTCGGAAGTAATGTTTCTGCCAATAATTGCTAAACGCTAACAACTGAAAGTTATTTCGTAATTTTCCTTCACACTATGATGTACCACGCACGGCGGATGGCTTTTCAGTCTGCTTGACTACAGTCGCGGTGTTGCCTCTCTGTGGTGCAGATCACTACGGCACGAGTACCGCGCCGTGGCCCAGGCGGCCTGCGTTTCGCCAGAGCCCGCAGCGGAATTTCCGAGGGATGCTGCGGCGAAATCGAGGACAGGTCAGCCCAAGCGGCCGGGCCTCTCCGCGAAGCGCAAACCCGTCCGGCGGGAATGATAATAAGTACTGCGAACGCCGCGCGGCTCAGCCGCGGTAGTCTGCGTCCTTCCCTCCTCCCCCCCCCCCCCTCCCGTCCACCCCCACATCACCCTCCTGCCTGCTCCTCCCCTCCCCCCACCCTCCCAGTCATGCTGGGGTCCCGCTATCCAGCCTATTCTGCTGCGTGCGAACGAAACGCGCAGAGCAAAACAAAATTCTTTTCTGCTAGCGGGCCAGAGTTTCGTTACTAATTTCTCGCCACGCTCACACATGATCCCGCATCGCGATTTCTGTAGGAAAACGAGAAAAATAAAAACCAAGGTGACTGTCGGAAGTACTGAGGGTACTGGTCTGTCTTTTGCATTTATTTCATCCCTACTGGGGCAAGGTAGCTTAGGAGACTGTTTCATGAGATGGACTGACTGCTTCCGGATGGGAACAACAGCCTCGATAAATTTAAACAACGACATCATTTCCAGCAGTTTCTTTAGATGAGTGCTTGATTAAGCACTGCCAGTGAGTTTCGAGCTTGTATTCATTCTCCAGTGCACAGTTGGTTGTGGGCACATCATTCTCGTAAGTGAGCAACAAATATCACATGCCATGTAGTGTTACGTACGGCATTGTTGTCTATGGATACGACCATGTCACGCATAGCTATGAATGGCAAGCGATTTTCCTAAGATAAGCTTACGAGCATGGTGTGTCCACACCATTTGTGTACTTGACAACGAGTACAGTCTCGTATCTAGTTGTAGGTGCTTAATCGATGAATCATCTAAACTAAAAGCTTGACGGAAATGATGCTGTTATTCGATTATCCAACACTAAACTTGGAGGATGTATTTCATCATTAATTACAGAAAATACTGCGTGGCTATAATTAAAGTGCAACTACTCACAGAGGCCTAGTGTGAGCTGTAATTATAGTATGGCAGCGAAACTTGGTAGGTATTCTAGTGCGTTAATGCGGAACCAATTTACGTCGGAAAAAAATTACACTGTAGCGCCAAAGAAACTGATATAGGTATGCGTAATCAAATACAGAGATACTTAAACAGACAGAATATGGCGCTGCTGTCAGCAACTCCTATATAAGACAAGTGTTAGATCGGTTCTACTGCTACAGTGGCAGGTTATCAAGATTTAAGAAAGTTTGAACGTGGTGTTATAGTCGGCGCACAGGCAATGGGGCACAGCTTCTCCGAGGTAGCGACGAACAGGATATTTTCCCGTACGACCATTTCACGAGTGTACCGTGAATAGCCGCGCGGGATTAGCCGAGCGGTCTAGGGCGCTGCAGTCATAGACTGTGCGGCTGGTGCCGGCGGAGGTTCGAGCCCTCCCTCGGGCATGGGTGTGTGTGTTTGTACTTAGGATAATTTAGATTAAGTAGTGTGTAAGCTTAGGGACTGATGATCGTAGCAATTAAATCCCATAAGATTTCACACACATTTGAACATTTTTGTACCGTAAATATCAGGTATCCGGTGAAACATCAGATCTCCGACATCGCTGCGGTCGGAAAAAGATCCTGCAAGAACGGGCCCAACGACGTCTGAAGAGAATCGTTGAACGTAACAGAAGTGCAACCCTTCTGCAAATTGCTGCAGGTTTCAATGCAGGGCTATCAGCAAGTGTCCGCATGCGAATCATTCAACGAAACATCATCGATAAGGGCAGAAGGGCCACCCGGTGCACCCTTGATGACTGCACGACACAAGGCTTTACGCCTCGCCTGTGGCCGTCAACACCGACATAGGATTGTTGAAGACTGCAAACATGTTGCCTGGTCGGACGAGTCTCGTATCGAGCAAATGGGTGTGTACGGGTATAGAGACAAACTCATGAATTCATGGACCCTGCTTGTCAGCAGGAAACTGTTCAAGCTGTTGGAGGTCTTGTAATGGTGTGGGGCGCGTGCAGTTGCAATGATACGGGACCCCTGAAACGCCTAGATACTACTCTGACAGGTGACACACACGTAAGCATGCTGTCTGATCGCCTGCATCCATCCATGTCCATTGGGCATTCCGACGGACTTTGGCAATTCTAGCAGGACAATGCGACACCCCACATGTCCAGAATTGCTACGGAGTGGCTCCAGGAACACTTCCGCTGACCGCCTGATTCCCCAGACATGAACACTATTGAGCATATCTTGGATGCCTTGCAATGTGCTATTCAGAAGAGATCTCCACGCCCTCGTACTTTAATGGATTTACGGACAGCCCTGCAGGATTAATGGTGTCAGTTCCCTCCGGCACTACTTCAGACAGTAATCGAGTCCGTACCACATCGTGCTACGGCACTTCTGCGTGCTATGGGGGCCGTACACGATATTAAGCACGTGTACCAGTTTCTTTGGCGCTTCAGTGTTGTTCCAGTTTTGGCCACCATCTCCAAATCTCGCCCTGTACATGCAAGGAAGACGTATAGAAATGTTTCCGTATGTAATGGATTAGGAATAGGACGTGGCAGAAAAAGTCAAACAGGTGAGAAAGATAATGTTGATTTCGTTATTAACCACCGCTTACATAATTTGTTCAATATGAGCACCGGAGATATCGACGAGATCCTGCAAAGCGCAAGATTTGCACCTGGTGGCAAAAATTGGAACTAATTTTTTCCAGCGTAGAGTGGTTCACCACTAACATATAAGAATACCGACCAACTTTCGTTGCTACACGATAATTACAGCCTACAGTGGAGCTCCGGGAGTAGCTCACTTTAATATAACCACCCGGTATACGAAAGGTAGACATATGTGAGAAATATTACTTGCAAGTAGTATAGTGACGAAACACAGTCTGGTACCGCTGGACCGCTACGGTCGCAGGTTCGAATCCTGCCTCGGGCATGGATGTGTGTGACGTCTTTAGGTTAGTTAGGTTTAAGTAGTTCTAAGTCTATGGGACTGATGACCTCAGCAGTTAAGTCCCATAGTGCTCAGAGGCATTTGAACCATTTGAACGAAACACACAAACAGTTCCATTAGGTTTCGGGTGTGCAGCCGCAAGAATTCTCCTTCTCCTTCTAATATTTCGGCTGTATAGCGTTCAGCCATCTTCAGTAACGTTCAGCCATCTTCAGAGTGATCGATAAGACTGCCGCTCCAGTGCTCGCTTCGCCCCTTTATACTCGTGTACCGCGCAACTGCGCACGCGGCCACAGAAGAAGAAGAAGAATTCTTGCGGCTGCTCACCCGAAACTTAATGGACCAGTCTTTGCCCCGCTAAAACCTGAACATTCATACAAACCTTTACTTTGATATCCACGACGAATTTTGTTTTGAGAGCATTACGCCGTGATCTAACGCAAATTTATGTGGCTAACGTTCCGCCTCCAAATTCTGGAGACATTATCAAAGGCTGTAAAAGACTCTGAAGGCAGTTTCAAAATTAAACAACTACAACAAACAGAGCTGTTTACATGCATGCACGCAGTGGTCGGTTCCTGACGTCATCCGACCGCTGCCAAAAAGATCGCGTAGTCGCGCGAATGAAATATGCAGTTTTTAGTGCGCTGTTTGCTTTATTTAGCACTATCGTTCACAATTTGTCTCATTTCAGTCCTCCTTCTTTTCTGTTACTTAGCTATAAGTGTACATTAAATCTTGTTTGGTGTGAGTGTTTTAGCGACTGCTGAGGAATGTTGTGTCCGTTACTATTGGCTATCCACTCATCGCTTACTCCCTATATGCGATTTAATTTTAACGACCACTGCCTGAGGTCTGGTTTGATTCACTGCGGACACGAACGCTTAAGCAGTAAACAGCGCTGTATGTCATTCCAACACAACAGTTCTCTCTAATTCAGCTGCTAATGAGTGCACGTCTCCTGGATTATTTAGAATGAAACGATATGAACGTACGGTGTGAATAAAATTAGTTTGTGATGAGCACAAGCAAGTGGTTGAGACTTCAAAACAGCTTGCTCTCCTGACAACCGATTGCCGTTTCTTAAATAAATTTAAATAATGACAGTTATATGCAGCCTACGTTGCTTCACAGATAACAGACAAATAGAAGTTCCCAGTAAACTGCCGATTCCTTAAGGAATCGTACTCCCATGTATAAAACAGCTTAAAACGCCTTCTTATTTTACAAATGAGTTAATGTGTTACATATTTGACGTTCAGCACATAAGCCGGAAAATGTTTAGAAAAGGCTTCAAATTATGCTTGATGTTTGTTTGGAAGTGGCTAAGTGTTCTCTTTGTGGAACACTGGATGATTGTAGTCTGGGAAACCTGCGCTCCACTTTATGTCCGCAAAGCTACATTTTCACACAGCTCAATGTGTGTGACGTCATATCGCCTGAACCTAGGTGTCCTAAAATGATGTAATTCTGCACGTACCTTCAGTGGTGTAGCTGGATACTGTCTACACACTGTGTTGCTAATAGAGTCGGTAATAAAGAAGTAATGGATTAAAACGTCATGTCTGATACTGAAGTTTTACTACGTGAACAGTGAATATGCAGTTAGCGATAAACTTTGTGACGGGCTGTCAACGAGTAAAAGTTCTAAAGGTTCGAAATTACGCGTAAAGTTTATTGGACGTCGCTGAATGCTCTCATTCTCAAATACTGGATTAATTAAGTCCAGGTATTTACGCGCCGCCGGCTGGAGTGGCCGAGCGGTTCTAGGCGCTTCAGTCTGGAACCGCGCGACCGCTAGGTCGCAGGTTCGAATCCTGCGTCGAGCATGGATGTGTGTGATATTCTTAGGTTAGTTAGGTTTAAGCAGTTCTAAGTTATAGAGGACTGGTGACCTCCGCTGTTAAGTCCCATAGTGCTCAGAGCCATTTGAACCATTAGCCATTTACGCGCCCTCAGTTAGGCTGCTCAAGACACACACAAAGTTTCTGACTGTAATACTTACCCTACTGTGGAAAACTTTTAAAGTAAGATATATCTTAATGAGTAGATTATGACAGCACTATATATTTTTAAATTTGGACACTAATTACGCGAAATATCGAAAACTAAATGTCTGTTGCCCCTGCAAACCGTTAGATAGGCAACCGGCAACTGGTATTGCGTAGTCGCTTAGTTATATAGAGGAGCGTAAACACATCGATGTCCTCGAAATTCTCTGACTCGTGCAGACGTGGAAAAATACGCATTTTTTATGCTGGATTCTTCACTACTGCACAATTTCAGCTGTGCAGTCAATTTGAAGTCAGTTCGAAACGCCGCTCTTCGTTCTCCAATTAAAATAGCTTGGGATTCACCATGGCAAACTCTGATGATTATAAAATAGTGTCCTGTGTCTTACGGTTACTAATAAGAGGTGGAAGTCTGAGACCACCGCAGGAAACGGCAGAGGTGCATAAAAAAAGCAGTTACGTCACTCCACAGGCAGGTGTGTGTGTGTGTGTGTGTGTGTGTGTGTGTGTGTGTGAATCACTTGGCGGCCGATCGCCTTGGGCAGCGGTCTGGACCCGGCGTCTGTCGCCGCTGTTTCCCTGGTCTCTTTGCACTGATTGGCTAACGGCGTCTAGCAGCTGCACTTCCTTATTCACTGCACCACTAGCCTGTTTGCAGCCTGGCGTCACAGGTACAGCCATTTTGCCGAGCCCCCCTCCCCCTTGCCCCCTCCCCCACCGTAACTGGCGTTGTGTAGTTTATATTAATGATTTTGGTGCAGACAGGCTTGCATCTGCGTAACCCTGTACTGAACATGAATAGGTGAGTTCCGTAAGCTTCTCCTTCTTTTATCGTCGTTCATTTTCTTCAGCCGCGCGGGATTAGCCGAGCGGTCTCAAGCGCTGCAGTCGCAGACTGTGCGGCTGGTCCCGGCGGAGGTTCGAGTCCTCCCTCGGGCATGGGTGTGTGTTTTTGTCCTTAGGATAATTTAGGTTAAGTAGTGTGTAAGCTTAGGGACTGATGACCTTAGCAATTAAGTCCCATAAGATTTCACACACATTTGAAAATTTTCTTCATGTGGGCTACCACAGCAGCATATTTGTTGGTAGATATTGTAAGGATTTTATCTCGGTTGTTATATACGAGTATCTACCTAGTTTTAACACGCGTAAACACTAAGCGAGGTGCCGGACGTTGTGACCGAGCGGTTCTAGGCGCTTCAGTCCGGAACCGCGCTGCCGCTACGGTCGCAGGTTCGAATCCTGCCTCGGGCATGGATGTGTGTGATGTTCTTATTTAGGTTAAGTAGTTCTAAGTCTAGGTGACTGATGACCTCAGATGTTAAATCCCATAGTGCTTAGAGCCACTGAACCAAGCGAGGTGGAATCATTACAGTGTCATTTCTTAATTTTGATGCGGTGGCTAGTTATTTAGGAGAGGGAGTGGGGGATAGCCTACAATAAGTCACACGCTGTGTCTAATAAACAATATGTACTGTACGATTAACTTACCCCCTAAGGTGCCTACAATAAACAACTCAATTAATGAAACTTCCTGGCAGATTAAAACTGTGTGCCGGACCGAGACTCGAACTCGGGACCTTTGCCTTTCGCGGGCAAGTGCTCTACCAGGTTCGCAGGAAAGCTTCTGTAAAGTTTGGAAGGTAGGAGACGAGGTACTGGCAGAAGTAAAGCTGTGAGGACGGGACGTGAGTCATGCTTAGGTTTGGGTAGCTTAGTTGGTAGAGCACTTGCCCGCGAAAGGCAAAGGTCCTGAGTTCGACTCTCGGTCCGGCACACAGTTTTAATCTGCCAGGAAGTTTCATATCAGCGCACACTCCACTGCAGAGTAAAAATCTCATTCTGCAAACTCAATTGATGCTTGTTGTCGTCTAGATGTACAGCATTCATTAAGAAGGAAATACAAATTCGTAAATATATCAGGGGTCACTCTGTATTATTGCTATAAATCCGCCCTGGTTCAGATAAAAACCAAAGGATTATGTAGTTACATGATTGATTCTGATGATAGCTAACGTCGAAACCCGTAAGAATTGATTAATAAATGGAGGAATGATGGTTTCTAATTTTCTCTGCATTACAATTCCTTCATCTGCGATCAATTTAGCAAATCACAGACTACGCAGATTATTCATCATGGTCACCTCCTTCCTGGGTGCCTTTATGGCACACCTGTTATTACAGAAATGCTTCGTGAACTCACGTGGGAACCTCTGGAGGGAAGATGACGTTATTTTCGCGAAACACTACCGAGAAAATTTAGAGAACCGGCATTTGAAGCTGACTGCAGAACAATTCTACTGACGCCAACGTACATGTTGCGTAAGGGCCACGAAGATAAGAGAAATTATGGCTCGTACAGAGGCGTACAGATAGTCGCTTTCCCCTTGCTCTGTTTGGAAGTGGAACAGGAAAGAAAATGACTAGTATTAGTATAAGGTACTTTCCGCCACGCACCATGCAGTGGCTTGCGGACTAAGTATGTGGATGAATTAAATGAAACAACAAGTTTACTGTTACTAGTCACCGTTTTATTTATTTCCACGACGCGTTTCAAAGGCTTAAACCTCCATAATCGGGTGTATTTACATTAGTTAGTATGACATTTGTGTGCGTGTTAAGATTTTTTGGAGGGACTTGTGGCACTGTATAGTGTCTTGTTTCTCCACTAGACAGTGCCACAAGTTCCCCCCAAAAATCGTAACACAACACACACACAAATGCCATACTAACTAATGTAAATACACCCGATGATGGAGGTTTAAGCCTTTGAAACGCGTCGTGGAAATAAATAAAACGGTGACTAGTAACAGTAAACTTGTTGTTTCATTTAATGTCAGTAACAGTCACGGTAAAGCCTAACCTAAAATGTTCGCATTTAAAGTATGTGGATGTAGATGAGATAGTGAGTGTTACGAAACAGTAATGGAGGTGAGCTGGGGGCCTGAAGCAAGACGAAGTGATGAGAGATGGACTAAGACCGGCCGGAGTGGCCGTGCGCTTCTAGGCGCTACAGTCTGGAACTGAGCGACCGCTACGGTCGTAGGTTCGAATCCTGCCTCGGGCATGGATGTGTGTGATGTCCTTAGGTTAGTTAGGTTTAATTAGTTCTAAGTTCTAGGCGACTGATGACCTCCGAAGTTAAGTCGCATAGTGCTCAGAACCTTTCGAACCATTTTTAGATGGACAAAGGAGATTCTGTGTTAAAGAAGTACGAACCCTTAACGTAAAGAAAGAAACAGGACAAACTTGGATGCGGAAAGTCTGTTTGGAGAAGACTGAAAGAGGCCTATATTCAGCAGTGATTGCTAAATGGCAGCTGCTGCTGATGATCTGTGTCGGATGGATGAATGCCGTGAGTGTTCCTGTGGCGTTCCGTTCGTATTTTGTTAAAATAAAGGACTTACCACTGTGTGTCTTTTATACGTACATGGAATTTAGAGTTAGATTAGTCTTCATCAAACTACTGAGTGCTATTATTACAATCAGAACTGAGCATGACGTCAAATATCCTGTGGCCTTGTGCTGTTGTTGGTATAGCGGTCAGAGAACTAGACTCCTGGCTCAAACCTCGGTAGGGGCGGGTATTTTTCCTCGCTCCAGTCCTTCCAGGACCGTTCCAGGCCCACTCAGCTCGCAATCAAATGAGTGCCAGGATCCTGCCGTAGGGCAACAGGCGGCCAGGGCGATGGATCTTCGCCCTCCCCCAGCTAGTGCCTCGGCGAAGAAGGGCTGCACCATACCTGCAGTCAGATGCAGTAACGGACTTTACCTTAGTGGAATGCCTTACAAATGCAAAATGTAGATTTTAGTACGGGAATCACGTGATTTGGGGGTAATGTAGTAGACGCTATAATAGCGCGTGGTAATGGAGCGAGGCGTAAAGCAGTGAACTTAAGCGGCGCAGTAGGCGATAAACACTCCCAGTAGCTACTTTATCTCCCCTGCGGCGCTTATCTGCTCTCCAGCAGTACACAACACACATCACGCAGGTACGGGACGACCAACGTAACCGCCCGCGGCTCTTACAGTCCACAATAGCCTGCCCGTGGTTCCGCTGTACGGCTGATACTGCAAAGAGAGGCACTTGACGCGGCAGGACTGAAGGTGACTGGAACTCGACTACGCCGTCTAGTATCACGCTTTCGCATCCGAAATATTCCCTTCATTTGAGTCCCATGCGAAATAATAACAGAGACAGTAGAGCAGTTGGACAGTTCGCCCTCAGACTTCTCTGCATTTACAAAAAACGATCTCCCCTTTGTTCCAACGATCCTGACTTCGGTTACCTGAGCATCTTCTACATGTTGTTATTGTTCAGTCCAGAGACTGGTTTGATGCAGCTCTCCATGCTACTCTATCCTGTGCAAGCTTCTTCACCTCTCAATAGTTACTGCAACCTACATCCGTCTGAATCTGTTTAGTGTATTCATGTCTTGGTCTCCCTCTACGACTTTTACCTACCACGCTGCCCTCCAATACCAAATTGGTGATCCCTTGATGCCTCAGAATATGCCCTACCATCCGACCCCTTCTTCTAGTCAAGTCTGTTCAATGCCTCCTCATTAGTAATGTGATCCAGCCATCTAATGTTCAGCATTCTTCTGTAGCATCACATTTCGAAAGCTTCTATTCTCTTCTTGTCCAAACTATTTATCGTCCACGTTTCACTTCCATACATGGCTAAACTCCATAGAAATACTTTCAGAAACGTCTTACTGACACTGAAATCTATACTCGATGTTAACAAATTTCTCTTTTCAGAAACGCTTTCCTTGCCATTGCCAGCCTACATTTTATATCCTCTCTACTTCGACCATCATCAGTTATTTTCCTCCCCAAATAGCAAAACTTATCTACTACTTTAAGCGTTTCATTTCCTAATCTAATTCCCGCAGCATCACCCGGATTAATACGACTACATTCCATTATACTCATTTTGCTTTTGTTGATGTTCATCTTATATCCTCCTTTCAAGACACTGTCCATTTCGTTCAACTGCTCTTCCAGGTCCTTTGCTGTCTCTGACAGAATTACAGTGTCATCAGCGAACCTCAAAATTTTTATTTCTTCTCCATGGATTTTATTTCCTACTCCGAATTTTTCTTTTGTTTCCTTTACTTCTTGCTCAATTTACAGATTGAATAACATCGGGGAGAGGCTACAACCCTGTCCCACTCCCTTCCCAACCACTGCTTCCCTTTCATTCCCTTCGACACTGACTTGATATTGGAGGTTCCAACAAATCTCTCTCTGCCTTTCTTCTATTCTATTGCTGATTTCATGTGTTCTACCCATTGTATGTTGTCTTTCATACAGGTATTTAAATGCAGTAACAGGCTTCTGACGTTTACCACTACTTCTGAAATCTTATTTTATTTTCCATTCCTCTTGCGGCGCCGGTCGGAGGCGCTACAGTCTGGAATCGCGCGACCGCTACGGTCACAGGTTCGAATCCTGTCTCGGGCATGCATGTGTGTGATGTCCTTAGGTTAGTTAGGTTTACGTAGTTCTAAGTTCTAGGGGACTGATGATCTCAGAAGTTAAGTCCCAAAGTGCTCAGAGCAATTTTTTATGGACAGCCCTGTAGGATTCATGGTGTCAGTTCCCTCCAGCGCTACTTCAGACATTAGTCGAGTCCATGCCACGTCGTGATGCGGCCCTTCTGTGAGCTCGCGGTGGCCCTACACGATTTTAGGGAGGTGTACCAGTTTGTTTGGCTCGTCAAAGTATGAATAAGTTTGACTTTAAAATAGGGGTTTCCCATCCTGTCCGGAGCCACTTGAGCTTTGCACAGCAGTGTATTAGAATCGGCCTTATCTCAGACGCACAGTGCTTATTCCCGACGTGACGTTGTCACAGCCGCCCTGCAGGCAGGCAGTACCTGGTTGACGGCCACGTTGACTCGCGGTTCGCCGGCCTCCGCAGCGGCTGCGCCTTCTCGCTAATTTGCGTCCCGCGTCCCGGGCTCCGTTACGTAAGGCGAAGAGCTGGCGCACGCCGCGCCTTCTCCGAACCTCTCCCTCCGGTTTCCGTTCCGAGACAGCTCTCCACTTTCCAGGCCGGAGGCCCCGTGGGGTGACGGCGTTTGTCTGCGTCACTGGTGACAGCCGCCGGCGGAGGGGGATCCACTTCGGGTCGCCGTTCGCTCTCACCGCCACTGTGACGTTGTACTACGTTCCGTTGCTCGCCCTTGTTGAAATCAGCTGTTTTCCAGAACTGTATCACAGGGTAATCTTTCATCTTACCGGAACTGCAGTTATTATACACTACTGGCTATTAAAATTGCTACACCAAGAAGAAATGCAGATGATAAACGGGTATACATTGGACCAATATATGATACTAGAACTGACACGTGATTACATTTTGACGCAATTTCGGTGCATAGATCCTGAGAAATCAGTACCCAGAACAACCACCTCTGGCCGTAATAACGGCCTTGATACGCCTGGGCATTGAGTCAAACAGAGGTTGGATGGCGTGTACAGGTACAGCTGCCCATGCAGCTTCCACACGATACCACAGTTCATCAAGAGTAGTGACTGGCGTATTGTGACGAGCCAGTTGCTCGGCCACCATTGACCAGACGTTTTCAGTTGGTGAGAGATCTGGAGAATGTGCCGGCTAGGGCAGCAGTCGAACATTTTCTGTATCCAGAAAGGCCGTACAGGACCTGCAACATGCGGTCGTGCATTATCCTGCTGAAATGTATGGTTTCGCAGCGATCGAATGAAGGGTAGAGCCACGGATCGTAACACATCTGAAATGTAACGTCCACTGTTCAAAGTGCCGTCAATGCGAACAAGAGGTGACCGAGACGTGCAACCAATGGCACCCCATACCATCACGCCGGATGATACGCCGGTATGGCGATGGCGAATAGACGCTTACAATGTGCGTTCACCGCGATGTCGCCAAACACGGATACGACCATCATGATGCGGTAAACAGAACCTGGATTCATCCGAAAAAATTACGTTTTGCCATTCGTGCACCCAGGTTCGTCGTTGAGTACGCCATCGCAGGCGCTCCTGTCTGTGATGCTGCGTCAAGGGTAGCCGCAGCCATGGTCTCCGAGCTATTAGTCCATGCTGCTCCAAACGTCGTCGAACTGTTCGTGCAGATGGTTGTTGTCTTGCATACGTCACCATCTGTTGACTGAGGGATCGAGACGTGGCTGCACGATGCATTACAGCTATGCGGATAAGATGCCTCTCATCTCGACTGCTAGTGATACGAGGCCGTTGGGATCCAGCGCGGCGTTCCGTATTACCCTCCTGAACCCACCAATTCCATATTCTGCTAACAGTCATTGGATCTCGACCAACGCGAGCAGCGATGTCACGATACGATAAACCGTAATCGCGATAGGCTGCAATCCGACCGTTATCAAAGTCGGAAACGTGATGGTACGCATTTCTCCTCCTTGCACGAGGCATCACAACAACGTTTCACCAGGCAACACCGGTCAAGTGCTGTTTGTGTATGAGAAATCGGTTGGAATCTTTCCTCAAGTCAGCACGTTGTAGGTGTCGCCACCGGCGCCAACCTTATGTGAATGCTCTGAAAAGCTAATCATTAGCATATCACAGCATCTTGTTCCTGTCGGTTAAGTTTCGCGTCTGTAGCACGTCATCTTCGTGGTGTAGCAATTTTAATGGCCATTAGTGTATAATTGTGGAAATGTTGTTCTCCCTCGACCAAGCCCAAATTCTTATTTTTTAACAGACAGGCATGTTTCGCAGAAGTTTCTCCATCATCAGTGGGTTCGTTTATTGTCCGTCAGATAAGATGTAAAGAACTTTTGCATGATATCACATAACAGTGTTAAGATTATGAAATTTACATTTATAAATTTACTAGCTGACAATCCCGGGATCACCCAAGAATTCATTTTGACAATTTTCTTTTACAAGCGAAAACAAGAAAATGCACTGGATGTCAAATTAAACACCTTTCAGTCACCAAGTTTCAAACTTATTTTATTTGGCTACCAGTTTCGACGATTTACTACGCCATCTTCAGGCCCGTGGCCGACGTGTAGGAATACTCCGGCTCTGCTCAAAACAGGGACCAGCAATACTGGTATTAGTACATTTCTGCTTGCTATAGCGATACCTTCAACCATCATCTGCCGACTTGAGTCCGAGGTAGAACCTTCCTACTCGTCGGTCAGGGGCCTGAAGATGGCGTAGTAAATCGCCGAAATTGGTAGCTAAATAAAATAAGTTTGGGAACTTGACGGCTGAAAGGCGTTTAATTTGACATCCTGCATCTAACAGCTGAGTCCTGCAACCATCTCTGGAACGATGGACATACAGAGATAAATGAACTGTGTCTGTAGTGGATTATGAAGAAATTTCATTTCCGTACATTCGTCAAAACAACTTTGAAATTATGAAAAAGTCCTACAAAGATCTCGGACAGTTTTTATGCGCTGAGGGCACTTGCTTCGCGTGTCTACGAGATTTTGTGAACTTCTCTATGGCAGCGCCTTTTCATAGCTCTACAAACGGTTAACGTTCTTGTCTACAGCCATTTGCGCTTCGCAGATGAAAGCTGTCAAAAGCGCTGTCAGCTGTTAGGATTTTCCTTAAGTTGAGACGACTGTAGAAGCATTTTAGTAGGAAAGAAAAAGCATTTTTTCACGTTTCTCATTGTTTATGACGCCGTATCTCTTGAACTAAGTATCGTACAATGATATATTTCTATACGCGCGTGGAGCAGTATATGTGGACACTGTGAGCGAAATATATTGTGAATAGAGATAGTAGTACAGAAGTATGTATTTAAACGTCATACAGGATGCTGCAGTTTTTTACGTATTTCAACATCACGTGAACTATGTGTAGTACCATGATACATTTTTGTAGGTGCATTTAGCGGCGTGTGTTGATACTGCCTCAGAAATTTGTTGCGAATACAGTTGGTAGCACGGGAGTAATACATTTAAACATCATGCATGATGCAGCAGTTTTTTATGCATCTCATTGTTTATGACTTCATATGCCCTGAACTGTGGTAGGCATGTGGTTCTGACCTCTACGGCGATTGTTACTTGATAGCAAGGGACTTGTGTACCAAGTTTGGTTCAAAACAGTCCTGTGGTGTAGGAGGAGATGGCGAAACACACACACACACACACACACACACACACACACACACACACACACACACACGCGCGCGCGCGCGCCTTTTTTTATAATACGTATGGATTAACAGAAAAAGTTGACAAAAAACAACATACGTTTGGATGTTAAATAAGAATAATTTCGAAACTTCTTGGCAGATTGAAACTGTGTGCCGGATCGAGACTCGAGCTCGGGACCTATGTTCATTGCCACGTCACTCCGTGAAAATATTTGCAGCCTAGGGTTTGTGGCGTTCTGTGATACAACAGAAAGCAACCGATGTACGGCGACGACAGCGAGGAACTACTGAACAGGCCGGCTGGGGCCATGTGTTGCACTCGTACACTCGTATTTTAAGCCATGGCACATGCCACCAACATGGACGTTTTTTGTACCAATTATTATGCAATGAGTTTCTTGCTCGTTTCTGTCGGCATTGTTATTAAAATGGCACTAATCGCTTTTCTCATTTTCTATAATAACTCAAGATTTCAATCCAATACAAATTTTAAGAATATAAATCACTCCTTTTTTAAAGAGAAAAAGTTTATTTAAAAACGAAAAATGTTACCACTGCTGCTGTGGCCAATTAATATTTCAGTTTTTTACTTGGTTTTTAGCAAAAATAAAAAAATCAGCTGTTACAACCGAAATGGAACAAATATCGAAATATATAGGTTATTCAGAATTAAAATACCAGCTTCGGGTATAACCGGTCGGCTTTTCCCATACTTAGCCTGCAGCCTTAGCGACCACCCGCACTTGCCAAACGTTCACACCCACTACTATAATGTTTGCCGCTTGCACTACGCTTTAGATTCAGGCAGGTTGCCCTTCTATGTGATCCTTTATTACTGTTGCGGGAGTTGTAATTTTTATTTTTTTGCTACAATTGGCGGATGATAACTGGTTAAATTATGAACCGAGCGATCAATTTCACTTAATGAAAGCATACGGGCGGCGGATTAGGACCCGATGGGCGAGCGAAGCATCGTGCGTAACATTTCACTCAAATTAACTCGTGTCAGAGATCAGTGACGGAGTTATTTCGAGCAGATGAAAGTTTCAATTATTCATAAGATTTCGCTCCGGTTACTCGGTATTCCGACCTATTTTGACAACAGAAGTGAGTTATTTCATATATATCCGCAATACCTCCGTCATGACACCTCAGTAATGTTATGTAACGGTGCCTTTCTGACTTACAGTTATGTAAAAAAAATGGTTCGTATGGCTCTGAGCACTATGGGACTTAACGTCTGAGGTCATCAGTCCCCTAGAACTTAGAACTACTTAAACCTAACTAACCTAAGGACATCACACATCCATGCCCGAGGCAGGATTCGAACCTGCGACCATAGCGGTCGCGCGGCTCCAGACTGTAGCGCCTAGAACCGCTCGGCCACTCCGGCCGGCACAGTTATTTAAGTGTAAAACCATCTACAGTATACTAGATATAATATATGGTAAAATCACACAATTATACCATGTATTAAACTAAATAGTTCCTACCAACTCTAGTAAATAATATTCTCTCCTGTTACGTTCTCACAGGTGAACAATTACCTAAAAACCCAAGACCACGCAGCCCATGGAGCACAGAGTGTTATTTCATTATGTCAGGTGTTCACAACAGTGTTCACTCCGTTTTAACGTAAAGGCATAAACGATTTATGTTCATAGAGATTGATGTACAAACTCTCACTGTAAACGGTCCGTAATCTCCAAGACAAATTGCTTACCGATATAATAATTATGACATTTCTCACGTACAGGGTAGAAAATATTATCGTACCAATATTATGACCGCGACAATGATTGTCACGCTCAACATCCGCCTGCTTGGATTCCGACTTGCTAATTAGGCGCATGTGATGGTGACAGTCATCTACGATTACTTTGTAAAGCATGTATTGCCATCGTGACGTTCGTCATTAGGATCAGGCACGTTCAGTGCAGCCACAGTAGGTCAGCCTTGAGAAGGAACCAGCTGGTTCGAAAATAGTCGTCAAGCGTATGTACTGCAACTGTGACTGCTTTCACGGATGCCACAAGTTTCCCCAAGTGAAATTACCTGATATTTCCCTCATTTCCACACAAGTTTTAGCATTTTTCGCTGACGAACTTTGAGATATCAAGGGCAAGGTAAGACGTAAGTTCACATTCTGTCTTTCCAGCTATGATGCAAGAAACAATAGTGCAAATGAGGGCCGGCCGGAGTGGCCGAGCGGTTCTAGGCGCTGCAGTTTGGAACCGCGACACCGCTACGGTCGCAGGTTCGAATCCTGCCTCGGGCATGGATGTGTGTGATGTCCTTAGGTTTGTTAGGTTTACGTAGTTCTAAGTTCTAGGGGACTGATGACCTCAGCAGCTAAGTCCCATAGTGCTCAGAGCCACTTGAACCGTTTTTTTTTTTTTTTGCAAATGAGGAAATATGTAAAAACAAAAACTTGCAAGCAGATTGTGTTTCCTGATGTGAGCAAAAATCTTAAGTACTAACATCAACATCTATTGTAATCAACTGTTTTTAAATGGTTAAAGCAAGCCAAATAGTATGTGCGTTTCATTAAGACCACTGATGTTTTGTATTTCAAACACATTTGGTGACAAAAATACGCATTTCCTTGGAGTCACAATACAGATTTAAAATACGTTCACCTTTTGACATAGGCTGGGGTTAAGCATTCCATATCAGCCTCCTACATTCCGCATTCATAAATGCTTTGGTTCGACGAGCAGCGAACAAAGCTTCACGTAATTGTGTGAAAATAAGACGCATATCTGCTTAACGTCAACCTGTATGCCAACCTATATACTTGAAAGTTACACAAACGCCGGAATTTCAATCGTAAAACAAAACACTAACAGCTAAAGCACGATGACATCATTTAAAAAATTGCGCAGTCCGTTTCTTCCGTGTAGGGAAACAGTTCTATTGATGTCGACATTTTATTATCACGCCTGTGTGCTAGTTTCCTGTTTAGCTACTGCTGTAATGTCTTATTTGGGACGTTAGATAGTCTCCTACTTTCCGCATTCAAAAACTGCTTTGGTTCGAAATGCAGCGAACTATATTTACATTATTGTGTGGACACACGACATTTTTCTGCAACAGACCGTGTCTTCTGCTATTTACTATCCATTAGCTGTCCTTAAAATGAAAGCGCTAGTTCACTCGTAAATGTCTTAACGTTAGAATACAATCGCCAATAAACAGGCCTGTTAAGTGCTGTTGCGTAAACTTTAAGTTCCTTACGAAACTCAAGAATGACAAATGAGGTGTAATACTTTTTAAACTGTTGCAGTTTATGTGCTCCATGTGCTCACTTTTGTAAAACCCGTGGTATATGTCACAATGTCGCATTTGTCGGATTTCGGTTTCAGCTGTAGCTGAGTTGCCGCTTGGAGCGCTTCTTTCACAAACCACAAGAAAAGTATCGATGTACATTCTATCGATGTTTATAAAGCATCAATATTGTTGAGACAAAAGATCGATACTTCGAAAAACCGATATTTCGAAAGACAGATATTTTTACCACGTTCCTATGCGAGAGAAGTCTCGGGAGAGAAACACTTCTGAATATTATTCTGCGCATGAAGCATTCTAAATACCATAAACAGTTCATACAAGAGTCAATTTTCCATTAAACACCAATGTAATAGTAATATGTGTGATTTCTGTGCTGAGTTTACATTACTTTTACGGTGCTTCTGTCTTTTAGCACGTAGTGGGTAAGGGGAGTGCAACATCTATGTCATAGTTGGGAGCAGGGAGTAGTAATTTCCACCGTTCTCATACAGTGCTGTCACCAAACATGTTCGTTTTGAACCTCGTACATATAATTTCCAATGTGGCATATGCAGTAGAGGTACATCCATGTTCAAATCTGATGCTCATTTGTAGAGAAAGTTTTCCTTTAAAATTATTTTCCTTTGATTTTGAACTAGCTTCATTAAAAATCATTTTCGGTTGAATTTGAACTAGTACTGGGTTGGTTGGTTGGTTGTAACTTTGCTGTTATTTAGGTTTGTGTGACTGGTCTATTTCCAACTGCGAGAGCAACCAAATATATCTGCCTGCGAGAATACAACATGAATTTGGCCCTGTTGTACAATCTTTCTAAAAATGTGCAAACTGATTAACTCCTGAACTTTACTATTAATCTCTATAATTAAACATAGTTGTCCCTGTGCGTTAATTATCTCCCTAGTAATGCTGTTCATGAAATGGTCCCTGTGCGTTGATAATTTTCGTAGGAAAGTGATCCTGAAATGAAAATATCTTACCTCCTAATGTCATCGCTTGGAAACGCGGAGCTTGCTGCTCTCTGTGCGCCAGCTACAAATTTCTAACCACAGTTGCTGAGAGCTTAGAGCAATGCGCCAGACAACAAGTAAACTATTTTATACACATCATGGAGTGAGACATTCTTGAAATAAAAATGACTTGGAGGATGTGGACAATGCTCTTACGTGAAATACACTCCTGGAAATTGAAATAAGAACACCGTGAATTCATTGTCCCAGGAAGGGGAAACTTTATTGACACATTCCTGGGGTCAGATACATCACATGATCACACTGACAGAACCACAGGCACATAGACACAGGCAACAGAGCATGCACAATGTCGGCACTAGTACAGTGTATATCCACCTTTCGCAGCAATGCAGGCTGCTATTCTCCCATGGAGACGATCGTAGAGATGCTGGATGTAGTCCTGTGGAACGGCTTGCCATGCCATTTCCACCTGGCGCCTCAGTTGGACCAGCGTTCGTGCTGGACGTGCAGACCGCGTGAGACGACGCTTCATCCAGTCCCAAACATGCTCAATGGGGGACAGATCCGGAGATCTTGCTGGCCAGGGTAGTAGACTTACACCTTCTAGAGCACGTTGGGTGGCACGGGATACATGCGGACGTGCATTGTCCTGTTGGAACAGCAAGTTCCCTTGCCGGTCTAGGAATGGTAGAACGATGGGTTCGACGATCACCAGTGGTGTACGGCCAGTGTAGGAGATCGCTCCCCACACCATGATGCCGGGTGTTGGCCCTGTGTGCCTCGGTCGTATGCAGTCCTGATTGTGGCGCTCACCTACACGGCGCCAAACACGCATACGACCATCATTGGCACCAAGGCAGAAGCGACTCTCATCGCTGAAGACGACACGTCTCCATTCGTCCCTCCATTCACGCCTGTCGCGACACCACTGGAGGCGGGCTGCACGATGTTGGGGCGTGAGCGGAAGACGGCCTAACGGTGTGCGGGACCGTAGCCCAGCTTCATGGAGACGGTTGCGAATGGTCCTCGCCGATACCCCAGGAGCAACAGTGTCCCTAATTTGCTGGGAAGTGGCGGTGCGGTCCCCTACGGCACTGCGTAGGATCCTACGGTCTTGGCGTGCATCCGTGCGTCGCTGCGGTCCGGTCCCAGGTCGACGGGCACATGCACCTTCCGCCGATCACTGGCGACAACATCGATGTACTGTGGAGACCTCACGCCCCACTTGTTGAGCAATTCGGCGGTACGTCCACCCGGGCTCCCGCATGCCCACTATACGCCCTCGCTGAAAGTCCGTCAACTGCACATACGGTTCACGTCCACGCTGTCGCGGCATGCTACCAGTGTTAAAGACTGCGATGGAGCTCCGTATGCCACGGCAAACTGGCAGACACTGACGGCGGCGGTGCAGAAATGCTGCGCAGCTAGCGCCATTCGACGGCCAACACCGCGGTTCCTGGTGTGTCCGCTGTGCCGTGCGTGTGATCATTGCTTGTACAGCCCTCTTGCAGTGTCCGGAGCAAGTATGGTGGGTCTGACACACCGGTGTCAATGTGTTCTTTTTTCCATTTCCAGGAGTGTACCTTACAGTGAGAATTACTCAGTCTTTAATGAAAAGTCTAAAGTTCCTTGATGTGGATGTCTCATTCAGCAGTGGTTCCAACTTATGCGCGACTGCAATGCAACTATATAAAAAATATCACCTTCATTCCTCTTCATATGCTTTTCTAATCTCATTTCATTCCAAATCAATAGTCGAATCTTTCCCCTCCGTTTCACAGTATTTAAACACAAACCATTGTACTTAAATACAGATGCACATAACTTTACGTCTACGTTCCTACGAGTCCTCTGCTCGGCGTCTGTCTCGCTAGTCCTCTAACTATAGAACCCCCGCGTTCCTCGTTGCCAAGCAGCGATGGTAAAACACATCTTACCAGCGACACAGCTATCCTGACCAAAGACTGCGTGCGAATAATAAGCAATTCAAAACTGTCGCTTAGCGTTTGAGACACCCAACGTATATAAAACTTTCGCAAATACCGGGTGATCAAAAAGTCAGTATAAATTTGAAAACTTAATAAACCACTGAATAGTGTAGGTAGAGAGGTAAAAATTGACACACATGCTTGGAACGACATGGGGTTTTATTAGAACAAACAAACAAAAAAAAAATACAAAAGTTCAAAAAATGTCGGACAGATGGCGCTTCATCTGATCAGAATAGCAATACAGTAATTAGCATAACAAAGTAAGACAAAGCAAAGATGATGTTCTTTGCAGGAAATGCTGAATGTGTCCACCACCATTCCTTAACAATAGCTGTAGTCGAGGAATAATGTTGTGAACTGCACTGTAAAGCATGTCCGGAGTTATGGTGTCGAATGTTGTCTTTCAGCATTCGTAGAGATGTCGGTCGATCACGATACACTTGCGACTTCAGGTAACCCCAAAGCCAATCATCGCACGGACTGAGGTCTGGGAACCTGGGAGGCCAAGCGTGACAAAAGTGGCGGCTGAGCACACGATCATCACCAAACGACACGCATCTGTCGGACATTTTGTGAACTTAGTTTTTTTTTTTTTTGTTCTGTTCAAACCCCATGGCATTCCAAGCATGTGTGTCAATTTTTACCTCTCTACCTACATTATTCCGTGGTTTATTAAGTTTTCAAATTTGTACTGACTATTTCATCACCCGGTACAAATACGAAACGTCCAATAGGCCTTTTTCGGTAGTACTGAATATGAAATTAAGCCCATTATAAGACATTTACTGGTAGATCGCAAAGATTCGTAGTAGGGGGAATGGGCAAGAAATCTGCCGATGAGAGTTATAGTGCCTGCGAGTCAATAAAAGACAAACAATAACAGTATCACATTTCGATACTAAATTTTTAATATCGATAAACGATGTATATGTAATTTTACTAGGAGCGGTAGAAGTCGACATAAGTATGAAAAATACCGATATTTAGACATATCGATATATTTTGACAATGTCTAGCCGTGCGTGTGTGTGCTGGACTGTCGGCCTGGCCCGTGGTCGAGCGGGTCTTTTAATGAGGGACCGGCGCTCGGCTGGGCCTTGCGAGGCCGTACGTCACGTGACGTCACGCGAGTCAGGCCGAGGCGAGGTCGCCGTTGCGAAATCCCCGCAGGGCTGCAGTCGCGGCACGTGGGCCCCGGGCGTGTTGCAGGCTCACCTCGCCGCATGCGCCATTCACATCGCCCACATCCTCCATTCACGGCGCCTCACTGTACAGCTTCTTCTCCGCCCATCTTACGTTCATAACCGTCGATTGACTACAACGAAATTACAGGGGTTGGACGAAAATAGGGAAACATAACAAGCACTGTGTATTACCAGGCTTATACGGTATTCATTATAAGAATATACTTGATGCAGACAATGCAGCATATATTCTTTCGTGTTTGCTGGAATCTCATTGGAAGAGTTCCTAGATAACAGAAGGCAGCATGTCATTCTCAATGGAGTGAAGTCTTCCGAAGTTAGATTGATTTCAGGTGTGCCGCAGGGGAGTGTCTCTCCACTGAGAATGACATGCTGCCTTCTGTTGTCTAGGAACTCTTCCAATGAGATTCCAGCAAATACGAAAGAATATATGCTGCATTGTCTGCATCAAGTATATTCTTATAATGAATATATATATATATATATATATATATATATATATATATATATATATATATATAACGTTGTAGATAACATCGGAAGTTCACTGAGGCTTTTTGCGGATGATGCTGTAGTATATAGAGAGGTTGTAACAACGGAAAATTGTACTGAAATGGATGAGGTTCAAATGGTTCAAATGGCTCTGAGCACTATGGGACTTAACATATAAGGTAATCAGTCCCCTACAACTTAACTACTTAAACCTAACTAACCTAAGGACAGCACACACATCCATGCCCGAGGCAGGATTCGAAATGGAGGAGGATCTGCAACGAATTGACACATGGTGCAGGGAATGGCAATTGAATCTCAATGCAGACAAGTGTAATGTGCTGCGAATACATAGAAAGACAGATCCTTTATCATTTAGCTACAATATAGCAGGTCAGCAACTGGAATGACCATATAAAATTAATCGTCGGTAAAGCAGATGCCAGACTGAGATTCGTTGGAAGAATCCTAAGGAAATGCAGTCCGAAAACAAAGGAAGTAGGTTGTTCGCCCACTGCTTGAATACTGCTCAGCACTGTGGGATCCGTACCAGATAGGGTTGATAGAAGAGATAGAGAAGATCCAACGGAGAGCAGCGCGCTTCGTTACAGGATCATTTAGTAATCGCGAAAGCGTTACGGAGATGATAGATAAACTCCAGTGGAAGACTCTGCTAGAGAGACGCTCAGTAGCCGGCCAGAGCGGCCGAGCAGTTCTAGGCGCTTCAGTCTGGAACTGCGCGACCGCTACTGTCGTAGGTTCGAATCCTGCCTCGGGCATGGATGTGTGTGATGTCCTTAGGTTAGTTAGGTTTAAGTAGTTCTAAGTTCTAGGGGACTGATGACCTCAGCAGTTAAGTCCCATAGTGCTCAGAGCCATTTGAACCATTTGAACCTTGGGCCAAATGGAAAACCACGATATCGTTGACCAAATCATCACCGAGCCGCTGCCATGTTTTACCGCTGAGACGTGTACTCGACCAGAGTTTGGAAACAGTGTGAAACGAGACTCATCCGGCGAAATGCGGTTCTCCGTTGCTATACCCCTAGTCCAGGTTTTATGGCTTCGGCTCTTTGTTTTCCTGCCACGGGCATTTCCATCACTGATGTGTGGTTTTGCAATTCCAGTTCTCCCTGCAATTTCCAGATTATGGAGCTCTCTTCATGTCGTTTTGGTGGTACCATTCAGTTATACAGTGCCTTTTGCCTGTGTAGCTTTCGTATTTTTCGTCATAATCCACTTCAATGACGGCCTGTCACGATCACTCGGCGTTGCGACTTATCGGACGATGTTTCCCCGCTTTCTTCTTCTTGCGTTACGGCCTCTGTAGGACAACGGGTAGCCCCTTCGTGGACTGCATTTCCCTCTGCTTCTCCCAGACACTCTTCATTCTTTCTCTTCTTCTCTCCCGCTCTTCAGTTTCCGTTTCTCCGGTCGGCTTCACTGGTGACACTCTAATCTTTTCCTGTATTCCTCTCTGTCATTGATCGCCGGCATATTGATCGGTGTATATTTGTTCCTCCATTTTTCCTTTCCTTCGACATTGATCCCAAATTCCAACCAGTCCTTCCGAAGTTCAACAACCCACTTGGTTCCTGTCTTTTCCGTTGTCCTCCCTGTTGTTTCCCACACTCTCTTCGTCATTCTGTCCATACTCATCCTAACTACATGTCCAGCAAACCTTGCCCTTTTGAGTCTGATTTTCCCGGATATTGTTCCCATGTTCTGGTACAATTCTTCCCTAGATCTTCACATCCACCTCTCTCCACCTCTTTTGGGACCTAGTATTTTTCTCTCTTCTTTCTCTAGTTGTTCTGCCCCATTTCTTCCTAGTGTCATCGTCTCAGCAGCATATAATACTGCATTCCTCACCGTTGCCTTGTAGTGGCTTGTCTTTGCCTCTATGCGGTACATGTGAATCTACACCATACTCCTCAAGTTACCTAACGGCGCGTTGCAGAGCGTACTTTTGGCACCACTACTTGACCTCCCCTCCCTCTTCCACTCGCGAACAGCGCGAAGGAAGAATGATTATCAGTAATCAATAATGGTTCAAATGGCTCTGAGCACGATGGGACTTAACATCTGTGGTCATCAGTCCCCTAGAACTTAGATCTACTTAAACCTACCTAACCTAAGGACATCACTCACATCCATGCCCGAGGCAGGATTCGAACCTGCGACCATAGCAGTCCCGCGGTTCCGGACTGAGCGCCTAGAACCGATAGATCACCGCGGCCGGCAATTATCGGTAATCCTCTGTATTAGCTTTAATTCCTCGAATTTTCTTCGTTACGGTGCCTCTTGAAGTAGCAAATACTTGTACCTTGGTTCTAGAAGCACTCAGCACACTAGCACCAACAGTTTGCCCACACTGGAATTCACTTAGCACCGACATACGCCACAAGTGGCCCATCGGGTCCATCCGACCGTCGTGTCATCCTAAAGTGAGGATGCGAATAAGAGGGACGTGTGGTGACATTGATATCTGCAGTGTCTTTTGCCGGTGTAGCCTGCTCTCCCGGTCGTTGTGGTGGTTTTCTTTGACCGGAGCCGCTACCATTCGGTAGAGTAGCTCCTCAGTTGGCATCACGAGGCTGAGTGCACCCCGAAAAATGGCAACAGCGCATGGCGGCCCAAATGGTCACCCATCCAAGTGCCGGCCACGCCCGACACAGCTTAACTTCGGTGATCTCACGGGAAGCGGTGTATCTACTGCGGCAAGGCCGTTGCCAGGCATGGCTAACATCTGCATTTTTGTTCAAACATGCATTTCTCGCTGTTTCCATATTTTTGCCGAAATCCTGTGAATCTCATAGAACGATAAGGTACACCCAACAACTGGTGTACCAACAAAGACGACACGTCGCCTTAAAAGTTGGCGTCTGTATGCATGGCAAGGTGAGT
Organism: Schistocerca americana; assembly: GCF_021461395.2. Lineage (NCBI taxonomy): Eukaryota > Metazoa > Arthropoda > Insecta > Orthoptera > Acrididae > Schistocerca > Schistocerca americana. The sequence goes on along the minus strand of NC_060122.1, from coordinate 741,669,740 downwards.
GGGATGAAAGTGATAAGAGAAGTAGAGATTACGACTTCCTCCCCGACGTAAGACAGCGGTTGAAAATGAAATATATCAGTTTCAACCGCGGTATGGTATATTTCTTAATTTGACATGTACCTTACCCCACGCACTTACACCGCGTGAGTTAGAGACAGACACCTACGTGCTCAGGCGGGGAAGAAAAAATGGTTCAAATGGCTCTAAGCACTGTGGGACTTAACATCTGAGGTCATCAGTCCCCTAGACTTAGAACTACTTAAACCTAACTAACCTAAGGACATGACATACAACCACGCCCGAGGCAGGATACGAACCTGCCACCGTAGCAGCAGCGCGGTTCCGGACTGAAGCGCCTAGAACCGCTTGGTCACAGCGGCCGGCTGTGGGGAAGAAGAATCCCCAGAATACTTGTAATTCTAGCCAAGGGTTTCAGAGGTTTTACTTGGCCTTAACGTAATTGCAGGATATGCGACTGTAAATACCGAATCCCTCCCTCCGACGTCAAAATAGGTAAACCCAACAGAATAAACCTTCCAGTGGATCAATAGAGACCAGACCTCTCAAAAAAATTAACCTCTAACAGGCCTCTGAAAGGCAGAGAATTAAAAAAAAAAGGCAGTAACTGGCTCAAACAATTCTACGTTACACTGGGAGGCGAATAATTGTCGCAAAGGACACGTCTGACAAAGGAGCATCGTTCTTCTTAGCAACACAGGCACTAGAATATCGTATTTATCCGCTAACACCAGGCAGCGACTTTCAATTAAAATGTCCTCCCCTGTACGGGAATTAACGTAAAGAGTGCACGAGTACAGGATGTGACGCACAACCGACGATACATTGAAGGTTGCCAATGCGTTTAAGGCGACCGTTTCACGCAAAGCGGAAAAACCGGGTTCGACTCCCGGTCGGACACAAATTTTCACTGTCATCATTCCCTTTTTGTTTTTGTGTCATCAGTCTTCTGACTGGTTTGATGCCGCCCGCCGTGAATTCCTCTCCTGTACCAACCTCTTCATCTCCGAGTATCGCTTGCAACCTACATCCTCAATTATTTGCTGGATGTATTCAAAAATGGCTCTGAGCACTATGGAACTCAACATCTGAGATCATCAATCCCCTAGACTTAGAACTACTCAAACCTAACTAAGCTAAGGACATCACACACATCCATGCCCGAGGCAGGATTCGAGTCTGCGACCGAAGCAACAGCGCGGTTCCGGACTGGAGCGCCTAGAACCACTCGACCACCGCGGCCGGCTGCATGTATTCTAATCTCTGTCTTCCTCTACAGTTTTTGGTCTCTACAGCTCCCTCTAGTGCCATGGAAGTCATTCCCTGATGTCTTAACAGGTGTCCTATCATCTTCTCCCTTCTTCTTGTCAGTGTTTTCCACATATTCCTTTCCACATCGATTCTGCGCAGAATCTCATTCGTTACGAGTCCACCAATTTTCATCATTCGTCTGTAGCACCACATCTCAAATACTTCGATTGTCTTCTGTTCCGGTTTTCTCACAGTCCACGTTTTAATACCATGCAATCCTGTGCTCTAAACGTGCATTCTCAGAAATTTCTTTCTCAAATAAAGGGCTATGTTTGATGGTATCAGCTTTCTCTTGGCCAGGAAGGCCCTTTTCGCCAGTGCTAGTCTGCTTTTGATGTCCTCCTTGCTCCGTCTGTCATTGGTTATTTTGCTGCCTAGCTAGCAGAATTCCTTAACTTCATCTGCTTTGTGACCATCAACCCTGATGCTCAGTTTATCACTGTTCTCTTTTCTGCTACTTCTTATTATTTCGTTTTCCTTCGATTTAATCTCGGTCCATATTCTGTACTCATTATATTGTTCATTCAATTCAACAGATTATGTAATTCTTCTTTACATTCACTCAGGATAGCAATGTCATCAGCGAATCGTAACATTGATATCCCTTCACCCTGAATTTTAATTCCACTCCTCCTGAACCTTTCTTTTATTTCCATCATTGCTTCTTCGATGTACAGATTCAACAAAGGGGGGGGGGGGGGGGGAAGAGTGCAACGCTGTCTTACTCCCTTTTTAATCCGAGTCCGTTGTTGGTCGTCCACTGTTATTATTCCCTCTTGGCTCTTGTACATATTGTATATGACCGGTCTCTTCCTATAGTTTATCCGTATTTTTCTCAGAATTTCAACATTTTATATTGTCGAACGCTTTTTCCATGTCGGCAGACCCTATGAACGTGTCTTTATTTTTCTTTAGTTTTGATTCCATTATCAACTGCAACGTCAGAATTGCCTCTCTGGTGCCGTTGCCTTTTCTGAAGCCAAACTGATCGTCATCTAGCACATCCTCAGTTTTCTTTTCCATTCTTCTGTATATTACTCTTGTCAGCAACTCGGATGCATGAGCTGTTAAGCTGATTGTGCGATAATTTTCGCACTTGTCAGCTCTTGCAGACTTCGGAATTGTGTGTCTACCGAGTACAGAATGTGATCTGAGAGCAAATCGAAGAAAGACGAAAGTAATGAGAAGTAGCAGAAATGAGAAGAGCGAGAAACGTAACAGGAGAATTGGTGATCACGAAGTAGATGAAGTTAAGGAATTCTGCTACCTGGGCAGTAAAATAACCCATGACGAGCGGAGCAAGGCGGACATAAAAAGCAGACTAGCACTGGCAAAAAGGGCATTCCTGCCCAAGAAGAGTCTACTAGTAGAAAACATACATCTTAATTGGAGGAAGCGATTTCTGAGAAAGAACGTTTGAATCACAGCATTATGTGGCAGTCAGGCATGGACTGTGGGGATACCGGAACATCGAAGCATTTGAGAAGAGGTGTTACGGAAGAATGTTGAAAATCAGGTTGAGTGATAAGCTAAGGAATGTGGAGGCTCTCCGGAGAACCGGTGAGGAACGGAATGTATGAAAACACTGACAGGACATCAGTTAAGACATCGCTTGAACGGTGCCAGAGGGAGCTGTAGAGTGTAAAAACTGTAGAGAAAGACAGAGATTCGGATACATCCAGCAAATAATGGAGTACGTAGATTGCAAGTGCTACTCTGATATGAACAGGTTGACACAGTTCACTGAGGCTGTGGTATATCGAGATGATGCTGTAGTATATCGAGAGGTTGTAACAATGGAAAATTGTACCGAAATGCAGGAGGATCTGCAACGAATTGACGCATGGTGCAAGGAATGGCAATTGAATCTCAATGTAGACAAGTGTAATGTGCTGCGAATAGATAGAAAGAAAGACCCTTTATCATTGAGCTACAATATAGCAGGTCAGCAAGTGGAAGCAGTTAATTCCATAAATTATCTGGCAGCAGGCATCCTAAGGAAATGCAGTCCGAAAACAAAGGAAGTAGGTTACAGTACACTTGTTCGCCCAGTGCTTGAATACTGCTCACCGGTGTGGGATCCGTACCAGATAGGGTCGATAGAAGAGATAGAGAAGATCCAACGGAGAGCAGCGCGCTTCGTTACAGGATCATTTAGTAATCGCGAAAGCGTTACGGAGATGATAAACTCCAGTGGAAGACTCTGCAAGAGAGACGCTCAGTAGCTCGGTACGGGCTTTCTACCTTCACCGAGGAGTCAAGCAGTATATTGCTCCCTCTTACGTATATCTCGCGAAGAGACCATGAGGATAAAATCAGAGAGATTAGAGCCCGCACACAGGCATACCGACAATCTTCCTTTCCACGAACAATACGAGACTGGAATAGAAGGGAGAACCGATAGAAGTACTCAAAGTACCCTCCGCCACACACAGTCAGGTGGCTTGCGGAGTATCGATGTAGATGTAATTTGTGGCGGCCCGCATCAAACCAGTCGGAAGACAGGTGACTAAACAAATTTTTAAAAAAATTGGTCGTACAATCTTATTATTCGCTCTCGGCTCTTGTACGTATTGTATATGACTTTAGGTAACCCCACAATCAATAATCAGACGGATTGAGGTCTAGGGACATGGAACGCCAAGCATGACAGAAGTTGGTGGCTCAGCACGCGATCCTCATCAAACGATGTGCGCAAGAGATCTTTCACACGTGTAGCAACATTGGTGGTGCACCACGCTGCATAAAACACATACCTTCCGGGAGGTGTTTTATCAGCCACACTGATTCGATTCTGTAACGCATCGGCGTACTTCGCACCCGTCGCGCTGGCAGTTTGAAAAGAAGCATCCTACATTTCCTCGGAGATAAAGCTCCATGACTTTGTCATGCAATGGGGTCTCCACGACAGGTCTAGGATTTTCGGTAGCCCATTTATAAATGATTCACATGCGGCCTCACTGTCGTGTTGTTGCCGGCCGCTGTGGCCGAGTGGTTCTAGGCGTTTCAGTCCAGAACCACGCTGCTGCTACGGTCGCAGGTTCGAATCCTGCCTCGGGCATGGATGTATGTGATGTCCGTAGGTTAGTTAGGTTTAAGTAGTTCTAAGTCTAGGGGACTGATGACAGATGTTAAGTCCCATAGTGCTTAGAGCGATTTGAACCATTTGACGTGTTGCTAGCCGGCGTCATATGTTGGCCGACTGTTGCATTCGTTTTCGATTTCAGTAAAACCTCATGCCATTTCAGGCATGTGTATCAGTTTTTACCTCTCTACCTACTTTATTCTGCCATTTTGTGCATTTTCAAGTGTTGACGGTCGTTTGGGTCACCATGTACGATGGACTGAGCCAGCACTTCGAGATCAGTGCAATATCCGGTTCCTCGTCGTTCTTTTCACGTCGTTTTCACAGGTGCTGTGTACACTCGGGACTTGGTATGTAGCGACTTTCCAACTGAGAGGCTCGGAGTAAATTACCACGTTGGAAGTAACGGCGAAGATAAAACGCGTTTTCTTTGGGTGTCAAACCAGTTTCGTTCGCGGCAGGTCTCTGATAGGGGCCTTCACTAAGTACTGTAACCTCCACGAGTACTGTAATTCACTTGACAACACGACGAATGGAGAACTTTTTTTGACACATTGTTCTCCAACATCAAACATGTTTAGTTGACAGCTGTGGCTTTGACATCGACGGATAATTGTACATTGTTCTTACAGCGGTTCCATTAGTTTCTCATGTCTTCGTTTCGTCTCTAATGGCTTCCGATAGCAGTTCGATTAGATGCACGAAAGGCTCGTGACTAGTTCAATAATTAATGGGTATGAGAAAGCAACTGGTGAGCAAACAACTAGAGGAATTTATGTCCTCATATCTGAAAGAAATGAAGCAGGTTTTTTCCCCCGAGAGTTACTCGCTATCCTGACAGATCGATAGTGACTTAACAAGTGCTAAGGAGATGCATTATCACTGTTGCAGGTCAGAGGCGTAGAAGATAATAATGCGACGTTGCTGTTTGTCAGATCCTAATGAGAGATTAGCTTTTCCGTTTGGAATTTGACCTACGTCTGGATGTTCACCTTACGAGACTTCTTCCATTCCTTCTACTTTCCTCCTCCGTTCGTGAATGGCGTGAGAGATGAAAAACTACTGTAAGCTCTTGAATGACCACTTATTTCAATGACTTTCCCATCATGGTTATTTAGCGAGATATATGTGGGAGGATGTAAGTACACTATTGGCAATTAAAATTGCTACACCACGAACATGACGTACTATATACGCGAAGTTGAACCGACAGGAAGTAGATCCTGTAATATGCAAATCATCAGCTTTTCACAGTATTTACACTAGGTTGGCGCCGATGGCGACACCTACAACATGCTGACATGAGGGAAGTTTACAATCGATTTCTCATACACAAACAGCAGTTGACCGGCGTTGCCCGGTGAAACGGTGTTGTGGTGCCTCGTGTAAGGAGGAGAAATGCGTACCATCACGTTTCCGACTTTGATAAAGGCCGGATTGTATACCTATCACGACTTCGGTTTATCGTACGGCGACATTGCTGCTCGCGTCGGGATCCAATGACTGTTAGCAGAATATGAAATTGGTGGGTTCAGGAGGGTAATACGGAACTCCGTGCTGGATCCCAACGGCCTCGTATCACTAGCAGTCGAGATGACAGGCAATTTATCCGCATGGCTGTAACGGATCGTGCAGCCACGTCTCGATCCCTGAGTCAACAGATGGGGACTTTTGCAACACAACCACCATCTGCACGAACAGTTCGACGACGTTTGCAGCAGCATGGACTATCAGCACGGAGACGATGGCTGCGGTTACCCTTAACGCTGCATCACAAACAAGAGCGCCTGCGATGGTGTACTCAACGACGAACCTGGGTGCACAAATGGAAAAACGACATTTTTTCGGATGAATCCAGGTTCTGTTTACAGCATCATGATGGTCGGATCCGTGTTTGGCGACATCGCGTTGAACGCACATTGGAAGCGTGTATTCGTCATCGCCATACTGGCGTATCACCCGGCGTGATGGTATCGGGTGCCATTCGTTACACGTCTCGGTCACCTCTTGTTGGCATTGACGGCACTTTGAACAGTGGACGCTACATTTCAGATGTGTTACGACCCGTGGTTCTACCGATCCCTGCGAAACCCTACATTTCAGCAGGATAATGCACGACCGCATGTTGCAGGTCCTGTACGGGCCTTTCTGGATACAGAAAATGTTCGACTGCTGCCCTGGCCAGCACATTCTCCAGATATCTCAGCAATTGAAAACGTCTGGTCAATGGTGGCCGATCAACTGGCTCTTAAAAAATACGCCAGTCACTACTCTTGATGAACTGTGGTATCGTGTTGAAGCTGCATGGGCAGCTGTACCTGTACACGCCATCCAAGCTCTGTTTGACTCAATGCCCAGGCGTATCAATGCCGTTATTACGGCCAGAGGTGGTTGTTCTGGGTACTGATTTCTCAGGATCTATGCACCCAAATTGCATGAAAATGTAATCACATGTCAGTTCTAGTATAATATATTTGTCCAATGAATTCCCGTTTAACATCTGCATTTCTTCTTGGTGTAGCAATTTTAATGGCCAGTATTGTAGTATGCTAATCACACTTGGAAGGTACGCTCTCGGGAAGAGTACGGTGATACTCTCAGTGATGCACAAAGTTTTACTAAACGAACCTTTAAGGAAATGTACCGCTCTTCTTCGAAGCTTCTGTACGTTCTCTATTAATCCTGCCCGTCTGCAGTCATCCGCGGCATGCCAATAAAGTTCTAGGAACGCAGGAGAACTTCTGTGAAGCTTGGAGAGTAGGAGAGGGATACTGACAGAAGCAGGTTCGTGAGTCGTGGCTGCATAGCTGAACAGTTAAGAGCATTCTCCACGTGAGGCTAAGTTTCCAGTTTGAGTCGCGGTCCGGTAAAGTCTTTCCCTGGCAGGAAATCTAAACAGTACGGACACTTGGCGGCAGAGAGAAAAGTTGTTTGGGCGAGGTTCTGCCACGACAGGAGAGTTGCAAGTAACGCTGCAGCGGTCTGGATCTCCTCCCAGTGTGCACGCGAGTCCTGGCGAGAGAGAATTGTGAAAGCGGCGACATTGCTCGCGGGTCGGACCGCCCTCTCACACTACACAGGCGGTGGCATTTCGGATGCTGGTGCGCCCAGAACAAAGCGAAAGAGCGCGCTGACCTCGTCTGCTTGTGCTGGGGAGTCGTTGCTCACATTATACTTCACGGAAACCTCCTGACAACGTATGGCATTTCTAGGCAAACTAGTTTCGGAACGATGTGATGAATGCCTTCGTAATGTTTTCCTTTTCCGATTACTGGCGTTTTATTTTTTTTTTATTCTATTGTTTAATTCCATGACGTCTCTTGTCCATCCCCTCCCGATCGCCTCAGGAACGCATCTACATGTACATGGATACGCTTCAAATCACATTTAAGTGCCTGGCAGAGGGTTCATCGAACCACCGTCACCGTTCTCCATTATTCCAATGTCGTATAGCGCGCGGAAAGAATAAACACCTATATCTTCCCGTATGAGCTCTGATTTCCCTTATTTTATCTTCGTGATAGTTCCTCCCTATGTAGGTCGGTGTCGACAAAATATTTTCGCATTCGGAGGAGAAAGTTGGTGATTGGAATTTCGTGAGAAGATTCTGTCTCAACGAAAAACACCTTTTCTTTAATGATTTCCAGCCCAAGTCCTGTATCATTTCTGTGACACTCTCTCCCATATTTCGTGATAATACAAAACATGCTGCCTTTCTTTGAACTTTTTCGATGTACTCCGTCAGTCCTGTCTGGTAATGATCCCACACCGCGCAGCAGTATTCTACAAGAGGACGGACAAGCGTAGTGTAGGCAGTCTCCTTAGTAGGTCTGTTACATTTTGTAAGTGTCCTACCAATGAAACGCAGTCTTTGGTTAGCCGTCCCCACATCAATTTCTGTGTGTGTCCTTTCCAATTTAAGTTATTCGTAATTGTAATATCTAGGTATTCAGTTGAATTTACGGCTTTTAGATTAGACTGGTTTATCGTCTAACCGAAGTTTGAGTTCCTTTTAGTACTCATGTGGATGACCTCACATTTTTCGTTAGGTTCAACCGCCACTTTTCGCACCGTTCAGATATTTTTTCTGCATCGTTTTGCAGTTTGTTTTGAACTTCTGATGACTTTATTAGTCGATAAACGACGGCGTCATCTGCAAACAACCGAAGACGGCTGCTCAGATTGTCTCCAAAATCGTTTATACAGATATGGAACAGCAAAGGGCCTATAACACTACATCGGGGAACGCCAGAAATCACCGCAGAGCTGAATCATTGATTGGCTCAATTTGAAGTAAGCAAAAGAATTAGCCCGCCCCCCTCTCAGTGCCACAGGATACATCGCTTTGATTGTTCCGGCGTAACGACAAGCGCCGGCACGAAGATGAAGAACGCAAGAGCGGCGAAAGCTGTGAGACGACGCCAGCCAGTAGATCGCTGACCAGGACTGCACCACGACTCGGCAGCCCCGGCCGGACAGTAGAAGACGCACAGTAGTAGATCCGGACTAGAAGAGAGCACTAGGAGAGCCGTCGTGCTAACTGTTGTACTGGGACTTGTGCCTTGCACTGATGAACTTGCTTGGACATTGTATATAGCGAAGGACGATGATTATTTGCATGTCGCCATCTGCTTGCGACCCAAAGTTAAGTATTGTGAATCAGGGTGTCCGAAAAGTCTTTCTCTGATTACATAAATTGATAACTCAGGCTAGAAGTAAGATACAAATATGAAACTGGAGTCTAATTGTTTACAAACAATCAAAGTTTTTTTCACACATCAGTAAACTTCCGCATGAGCTCCCTTAGTAGTACTCATGTGGCGATATTCAGTTTCCGTCCACACATTAGCCAACATCACTGGAGGGATCGATTCAACGTCTTTGGTTATCCGTTGCCACAGGGTTTCAAGATCTGGTCCACGTGTTCGGTAGACCTCGTCCTTGACAAAACCCCATAAAAAGAAGTCTAATGGGGTTATGTCAGGAGAGCGTGGAGGCCAAACCGTTGGCTCATCACGACCAATCCATCGCCCAGGAAAGGTCATATCGAAATAGGCACGGACGTCCAAACCCCAACGAGGCGGTGCACCGTCTTGCTGAAACAAGACATCGGGATGATACTGAAGCCGCGCGACCGCTACGGTCGCAGGTTCGAATCCTGCCTCGGGCATGGATGTGTGTGATGTCCTTAGGTTAGTTAGGTTTAAGTAGTTCTAAGTTCTAGGGCACTGATGACCCCAGATGTTAAGTCCCATAGTGCTCAGAGCCATTTGAACCATTTGAATTTGATACTGAAGCAGCTGAGGAAAAGCATACAGTTGTAACATGTCCAGATACACTGCAGATGTGATGGTAGCCTCAGCGAAGAAGAATGGCCCGATAATTCGATCGTGCAATAGCGCGCACCAAACATTCACCTTTGGACTGCCTCTGGTGCACTTCATGACCTCGCCAGGGGGTTGTGAACCCCAAATGCGCACATTATGGCGATTCACTACTCCACTGACAAAAAGTGTCGCTTCGTCGCAAAAGGCAATTCGTCTGAGATAACCATCATCGCCCTCAATACGTGATAGCATTTCGACCGCAAAGTCATATCGACGTGTACTGTCATTGGGCAACAATGGAAGTGGAAGTTTACTGACGTGTGAAAAAAACTTTGATAGATTGTAAGCAATTAGACACCAGTTTCATATTTGTATCTTACTTCTAGCCTGAGTTATCAATTTATGTAATCAGGGAAAGACTTTTCGGGCATCGTGTACTTTATTGTAATAAAAACGATTAACGTGATTTGCTTTAATTGTTGGTTGGCTATCCGAGAAAGCAGCATCCTTTTAGGCACCCTATAAGAGACGAGTGGGCAGGACCCCACTCTGATACCGCCTGTAGCCTCGTTGACGGCCTCAGTTCGGCGAGGAATAGAGCAGCAAAAATTGTATTCATTTAATTAGTGTCCTGTTGCGAGACATTTGCTTTGATTGCAGTTTATAAGTTGCTATCGTTGCTTTATTGTTATTAGCTAACAAAGCTTGGCGAATGGTTGAAAACCGATGGTCTAGTTGTCTGTGACTATTTTCATCTGTTTTCGTAACACACAGTAAAAATGCGGTCTGAATTATTTTTCCGCCAGAGATCCATAGGGGACATGGCGTTAAGGTTGATCTAATGAGGGTGTTTTGATGGAATCATTGGATGAATTGCTGTGTGGCTCCTTTCGATTCAAGGTCTCGGTGACCATTCGTCTTTCCAGTTAGCTGGCAACTGCTTCCTGAATATGGGTATCATATTCGCTATTGGGCTTTTTATATTTACGAGTCCCGTTTGCATATGCACGCTTATCGAGCAGGTCTCCATGTCCGTTCCCAGGTATTCTAGATAGGGCTTTCATCCATGACGACTTTGCAGTATTTTCTCCTCATAGCGTAGACGATGTCGATGAATCAGTTAACAAATGGATTTGTACAGCTGTTGCGGCGGTTTCTAATCGCAGAGCAGAAATTTGAATACGTTGCTCTTCGCATCGCACTGAGAGACTTCAACTGCTGGCAGCGACTTAGCGGTCGGAGCGGCGACGTATACGCAGTGGGTCGGGCGGATGACACGTCCTCTGCAGACGCTCAGACCGGAAGCGCGGGTCCGAGGTCAACAGCGCGCCTGCCGCCTTAGTCACTGACGCCAGCGCAGACGCCGAGCATAATAATTACGGCGACCGCAGTTCACACGCTCTTGCAACAAATGCGTTGTGAAATGCACTTTAGTGAAAACTTTTCGTCCAAACAAGTTTAAGCCCAGATGTGCTAGAGACAATACACTACCGGGCATTAAAATTGCTACACCAAGAAGAAATGCAGATGATGAACGCGTATTCATTGGAAAAATATATTATACTATAACTGACATGTGATTACATTTTCACGCAATTTGGGTGCATAGATCCTGAGAAATCAGTACCCAGAACAACCACTTCTGGCCGTAATAACGGCCTTGATACGCCTGGGCATTGAGTCAAACAGAGCTTGGATGGCGTGTACAGGTACATCTGCACATTCAGCTTCAACACGATACCACAGTTCATCCAGAGTAGTGACTGGCATATTGTGACAAGCCAGTTGCTCGGCCACCATTGACCAGACGTTTTCAATTGGTGAGAGATCTGGAGAATGTGCTGGCCAGAGCAGCAGTCGAACATTTTCTGTATCCAGAAAGGCCCGTACAGGACCTGCAACATGCGGTCGTGCATTATCCTGCTGAAATGAAGGGTTTCGCAGGGATCGAATGAAGGGTAGAGCCACGGGTCGTAAGACATCTAAAATCTAACGTCCACTGTTCAAAGTGCCGTCAATGGGAACAAGAGGTGACCGAGACGTGTAACCAGTGGCACCCCATACCAAAAAGCCGTGTGATAGGCCAGTATGGCGATGACGAATACACACGCTTCCAATGTGCGTTCACTGCGATGTCGCCAAACCCGGTTGCGACCATAATGATGCTGAAAACAGAACCTGGATTCATCCGAAAAAATTACGTTTTGCCATTCGTGCATCCAGGTTTGTCGTCGAGTACACCATTGCAGGCGCTCCTGCCTGTGACGCAGCGTCAAGTGTAACCGCAGCCATGGTCTCCGAGCTGATAGTCCATGCTGCTGCAATCATCGTCGAACTGTTCGTGCAGATGGTTGTTGTCTTGCAAACGTCCCCATCTGTTGTCTCACGGATCGAGACGTGGCTGCACGATCCGTTAACAGCCATGCGGATAAGATACCTGTCATCTCGACTGCTAGTGATACGAGGCCGTTGGGATCCACCACGGCGTTCCGTATTACCCTCCTGAACCCACCGATTCCATATTCTGCTAACAGTCATTGGATGTCGACCAACGCGAGCAGCAATGTCGCGATACGATAAACCGCAATCGCGATAGGCTACAATCCGACCTTCACGTGATGGTACGCATTTATCTTCCTTACACGAGGCATCACAACAACGGTTCACCAGGCAACGAAATGTGTGTTTATTGTGAAAGCCGTAAGAATTTTATACAGAAGTTTCGAAATAGTTCGAAGAGCTACGGACAGATGGCACTGCACGGTGTGCAATTCAAACAGTGTCGGCGTGCATAATTAACCTCTTCCTCTGCAAGCTGTATTTGCATTTACATCACAATCTTTTCGAAATGTGTCCATTCGCATACGGAAGTGGCGCAAACGAACAATGAAAATGCCATCACGTCCTGTATTGTCTCAACGGAAGTGGCGTCAGACACCACTCAGACCGCCGATTCAAGCTCGTACAGCGTGGTAGGTTGTGTCTTTCAATGCACCCCACAAAAAGTAGCCACAATTACTCAGATCGGGAGGAATATGGAAGCTATTCAATCCTTGCTCCAGTAAATTTCAAATAGGTAATCCAGCCAATATTCACCAAGAAACCGAAACACTTGTTCGATGCGATGTGGCCTGGCCTCATCTTGGATGAACCGCTCTGTGTCTGCTCGGTCCCCAGCGTTAGCTGCATGGCGACAAATTGTTCCAAAATTGCAACGTAGCGTTCACTAGTGATCGTTTCTCGCATGAAAAAAGGGCTAATGACGCCTCTGCTGCATACTGCAGCCCAAATAGCAACTTTGTGACTATACAATGTTTTTGTTTCACAGAAATGGAGAATTGCCAATTGCCGGCTTTGTGGCCGAGCGGTTCTAGGCGCTTCAGTCTGGAACCGCGCGACCGCTACGGTCGCAGGTTCGAATCCTGCCTCGGGCATGGATGTGTGTGATATCCTTAGGTCAGTTAGGTTTAAGTAGTTCTAAGTTCTAGGGAACTGATGACCTCAGAAGTTAAGTCCCATAGTGCTCAGAGCCATCTGAACAATTTGAATTGCCAATTTTGTTTATTCACGACTCCATTCAGGTGGAATTCTGCTTAATATGTCGACCAGATGCAGCCAATATCAAATCCTTCATTATCAGTCACTGTGAGAAGCCGGTTCGCAAAGTCAGCCCTTACAGTCTTAACAACACCAGTATTACTAAATGTATTCGACTGTCAAAGGTATCAGAAATGTTTTCTGTTATAACTTTCGACTCCTTCGTTTCTCCTTCGTTTCCGGTACAGCGACCCTTTCCTCAAATTGATACATTTATCCGTCTCCATCATCCTAGAAAGTTTGTAACATCATCACGGAATCACCCTGTATGCTTTGGGTATAGCTTACAGCCAAGTGTTCATGAGAGTCATGCTACGATAGTATTTACAGTCATTACGTTTCCATTTATTGAAAAGAGAGGTTAGTGCTGCTGTATACCAAGGGACTGGGATTTTGCATTTCGTCCAACATTCATTTAATAATTGTATTAATTGAAGCACTCCATTATTCAAAACCACATTCCGCTTGAGGACAGCTTTAGTTTATTGTTTTTCGTAAATGCCTTTGGTAACGTCTGTTTCTACCGACACATCACTGATGCACGAGGAGTGTTTTTTAAGTAAGTACCCTTTTGAAATTAAAAAATGACGTGCTAAGATACCTCAATATTTTTTTTTTTTTTACCTGAAAGCCTGTACCTTAATCTACTTTTCTACATAATTTCCGTCAATATTGAGGCACTTGTCATAACGTTGTACCAGTTTTTGAATACTCTCCTCATAGAAGTCTGCCGCCTGATTTGTTAAGCACTGCATCACCACTGTTTTGACTTCGTCATGAAGACGCTGACCGCACAGGTGTTTCTTCAAGTGCAGGAACAGATGGTAGTCACTGGGCGCAAGATGGGGCTGTACTGAGGATGATCTAGAGTTTCCATCGAAAAGATGTGATGAGATCTTTGGTCTGATTCGCTACATGCGGACGGGCATTGTCTTGCAGCAAAACGATGCCCTTGGTCAACTTGCCACGTCTTTTGTTCTGAATTAAACGGCGCAGATTGTGCAATGTCTTATAGTAAGCTACTGCTTGGGTTGTCTCATTACGAAGCAGAAATTCCACAAGCAGTGCTCCTTTTCTCTCCCAAAAAACTGTGCACATGATTCTCCAGGCAGAAATTTTTTGCTTAAACTTCATTTTTGTGCCGCCATTACATAGACTGTTGCTTTGATTCTGGTGTGACGTAGGCCACCCATGTTCATCTTGAAGAAACACCTGGGCGCTCAGCGTTCAAGACGATGACTAAGTCAAAACAGTGGTGATGCAGTGGTTAAAAAGTCAGGCGGCAGACTTCTATGAGGAAAGTATTAAAAAACTGGTACAATGTTATGACAAGTGCCTCAGTATTGACGGAAGTTATGTAGAAAAGTAGATTAAGGTACTGGCTTTCATGTAAAATTAAAATTATTGAAATGTCTTAGCACGTCTTTTTTTAATTTCAAAACGGTACTTACTTAAAAAAACACGCCTCGTAAGTATGTGGTTATTACAATCTACACTTGTTGTACAAAGAAGTGGTAACTGCATGCAAAGACTGTTGCCAACGAAGTGGAGAGACATTGAAGCAAAAAGTAGCAGAGAAAGCTGTTAAGTCATGATGACCGCGGACATCTAACCTCTTGGTCATCCCGTTTCATTCACCTGCGGTTATGTCTCTATTATGCACACTTAACTTTTTTCTTTGAGAAGTCATGTATTTCTTAGTTGTAGCGGCGTAATTATGACGCAACTCAAGTCTTGTGCGACTGTCGATACCAGCGTTGGTCGAATAGGTATCTTAATGGAACAGAGTCAGTATTAAAAAGCCTTAAAATATATTATTAAAAAGCTCACGAATTGGCTTACGGCTTCTTAGGCCATTCTCAGTTGTCAGCAGACCATGGTCTTCGTGTCTAAATAAATATAATTTTTCAGAACATTAGGAAGATCTTCCTATTTAATGTTATTATTATGTTGTGTGGAACCGCGCGACCGCTACGGTCGCAGGTTCGAATCCTGCCTCGGGCATGGATGTGTGTGATGTCCTAGTTAGGTTTAAGTAGTTCTAAGTTCTAGGGGACTGATGACCTCAGATGTTGAGTCCCATAGTGCTCAGAGCCATTTTATGTTGTGCAAAGCACCGACGAAAAATTCAGTTAATGTTAAGAAATATGTTATTCGATTGAAACGCTCAGTTGGTTCAGTATTTCTACAAGTAAGTAAAAGTGGAGATAGCTGGTTACACAGGCTCTTTGCATAGTTTCACTTGCCGAATGACCTTTGTCGTTTTCTTGAACCACTTATGAACACCAGGGACACACACCACATATCAATATTGACTAATGCACACTTACACACCCTTTTCTTATACTTTGCGTAAAGGTAGTGACTATAGTTGGCACTCCATTAGGTGTTAGCGTGTGCCTTTGGCGACATTTAGTGACTGTGAGTGGGTATTCCACTTCACTAGCACAATGAACGTGTTCTTGCATTGCTCTACCACTTGCGAAACAATGTGTCCATTATCGACGTTACGGCTAACAAACGTTCCTCATTGTGCCGCAGGAGATAGTGTTGGCTTCGTTCGACCTTTCGAGGAACAGGCCCATAAGCCTGACAGAGGGATAACAGCTCTTATCAAACCAGTTTCATGTCGTCTGTTCGCTTTACTGCGGTGCGAAAAGACAGCGGCATGCGGCGTTGCGAGTTGGATTGCATTCTGGACTGACGACCATGCATGTATACCAGTCGGGTTAAAACAATAAAAGATAATTTTCTAGTTATGTGGATGAACGAATGAACACAAATGAAATGAGCCAGCATGAAACAATTAAAAAAGGTGGTCATAAGACTAGGATAGCTTTAGCTTATTGAAAATACCAATCTGTGTGTGTCATTAATTTTTATTTATTTTTTTATTTTTTGTAATTGTCAGGTGAAATAATCACCATGTAGTTTGTGTAACGTAAGGGTGTGGCGGTAGCTCATGAAGATGACGCGGTTCATAATCTGTGTATCTGATGAGGGATCCACAAAAGTCTATAAAGAATATGGTAACGCAATGTTTGAGGACTATTTATTTATTTTCTGTTCGGATAAACCTTCTGTATAAGCATGTTATTGTCCGCCCGGTTAGCCCTGCGATCTAACGCTCTGCTTTCCGGGCGGATTAGTGACGAGGTCCGGTGTGCTGGCCAGCCTGTGGATGGTTTTTAAGGCGGTTTTCCATCTGCCTCGGCGAATGCGGGCTGGTTCCCCTTATTCCGCCTCAGTTACACTATGTCGGCGATTGCTCGATTGCTGCGCAAACACTGTCTCCACGTACGCGTACACCATAATCACTCAACCACGCAAACGCAACATTTGGGGTTACACTCGTAACGTTACCGGGGGGGGGGGGGGGGGGGGGGGGGGGGGGGAGGCTGGTCCACTGGGGGCCTAACTGCAGAGTAACCCTGGATTCGGTGTGGGGCGGCGGCGGGACTGCTGTGATCTGTTGTGGGGTTGTGGACCACTGTGGCTACGGCGTGGCGTGTCGAAACCTCTCCGTCGTTTCTCGTTTCTAGGTCCCCAGTTCCATACTATACAATACAATACGATACAAGCGTATTATTAAAACAAAACCTGCAAGTTCAGAAATGAATTATGGAATATCGAATGTTAACTGAATTTGCTAAACTGACTGTACAATAGTCGTATGTAAGATTGAGAGATACTAATACCAGAAAAAGTTTGTTTGTCCCACGCCACAGGCAGAGAAAAATTTCAAAATAAAGTATTGGATTGTAAGGCATATCGAGGAGATGTTTTTTTTATATTTTGCCCCTGTAGCAAGGACGGTTTTGGAGAGTTGAAAATCAATGATATCAATTGGAAAATTGCCGAGACAACAAGAATTGGAAGAAGTAAAAGGGACGAAGGTAGCTCTGTAACAAAAAGAGTGAAATCTAATAAAGAAGGAAATAATTAATTTTATATAATCAGTGATGGAAAGCTCGTTGGTGTTAATAAACGTCAACAGCTCTTTGCTATTTCATGAACTTCATCGTATGGCTCTCCGCTTGTACTTATTCTTTATTTTAACAACCGATTTCGGTCCGTTTTAAGACTATCTACAGGTTACGCGACGCGCATATTCCTTTCTATAAATCCTAAAGTAGATCTTAAAACTGACCAAAATCCATCATTAAAATGAAGAATAGATACAGCTGTGTAAACAGGCTATGAAGTTTCAAAAATGTCTTTTGCTGGAACGTAGGTATAGCAAATGCAGAGGGTAAATAGCCAAGATAAACATGGGAAACCAACTAATAGATAAAAAGAAAAACGTAAGCAAAATACAAAGCATGATTAGGAGTGAAAACTAAAGGTCCAGACCTACGACGTTTATACAGCTATTACTGTAAACAGGGTCAATGTCATGTTCTTAGGAAGCATATGTACCTCGAAATTTCTGTGTAATCCGTCCTCTCAGGTTAGGCATAACATCTGTGGAAAACTGTAAAACTACAGTCCAAATCATCACAGGGCAACCTGCATGTTTAAAAGTAGGAAGCATATTCATATTACTCTCGTACAGTAAGCTGCTACATACTCACAGTATCATATGAATCGTACTAACTGCTACCTGACGGTGTTCAGACGTTTGAAAACAGCCTCTCGTCCGTCGTGCAGCTCGCAGAAGACGGTGATTGCAGAAACCGGTTATTTAGTCGTCGAATGAGTTTTGACGTCACTTTTGGCGTATTTGCTATTTTCGCAACGATTACGTGCTCTTTTCGCGGTGTTTGCGGGCTTCCAACCAGCGAGTCGGCATAGAAACTCGTCTGGGACAAAAAGGAAAGCTAGGGTACAGTTTCGCGTCCCTCTGACATCGAGATCTTAAGAATGCAAGTCGTGATAGGACAACTTTTTGGAAAGGTAATCGACCATGTCCTTTCCAAAAGAATAATCCCAGAACTGCCCTGAATCGCTTCAAGGAAACTACGGAAAACTTAAATCTGAATGTCCGGACGGGGATATTAACTCCACTGCTCCAAAATGTGAGATATCGTTAATGGCACGAGTACTAATGTTGATAATTACTGTAACAAACAATGGTCAAATGGCTCTGAGCACTATGGGACTTAACATCTGAGGTTATCAGTCCCCTAGAACTTAGAACTACTTAAACCTTGCTAACCTAAGGACATCACACACATCCATGCCCAAGGCAGGATTCGAACCTGCGACCGTAGCGGTCGCGCGGTTCCAGACTGAAGCGCCTAGAACCGCTTGGCCACATAGGCCGGCAATTACTGTAACAACTTTGGATACGCGATCAGGCGCAACAGTTAGATTTCTGTTGGGGAATAACGTAACAGTAAGAATGAGATAAAGGAGAAAGAGTGTAAACTTTGAGATGTACACGGAGTGGATCGTTAGGGGGGAAAAAGAGCAAGCGCCACAGAGGCATCCAAGGGACGAAGGAAACAAAAAAAAAGAGACATCTGAAGAAGAGGGGCCATTGGGAGGGGGTCTGTAATGGGAAATAAATTGAAGATTTCATTGGCTGATGGCCTGTAAGGAAAGTTATTGGTGAAACTGTCTTCAACCCAAAGGTTGTTTTGAACACCATATTGCTTTGCTTCATTAGGAACCTGGCTTAATATAGATGTAGACGCATATGTAAATGCATTGATCTAGTTGTCGATGAGACATCAAACCGAAACCTTCCTTCCATTTCTGTAGTTGGTACTTGTCCGACAAGATACGTTGTCCTTATTTCCTTTCTTACTTATATCATAAGTCTTTCATTCACGAATATTCTGTCAGGGTACTCTCGTGTCATATTTGGCTTTGGTTTCGTATGACAGGTTTTGAAGATGGCTTAGGTCAAAAAACACAAAGTGATTTAGTATTAATAATGAATTTCAGTGCAGTCTGAACTGATTGTACTATAAGTGCTACCATTATCACCAGTTTGTTGTTGTTGTGGTCTTCAGTCCAGAGACTGGTTTGATGCAGCTCTCCATGCTACTCTATCCTGTGCAAGCTTCTCCATCTCGCAGTACCTACTGCAACCTACATCCTTCTGAATCTGCTTAGAGTATTCATCTCTTGGTCTCCCTCTACGATTTTTAGCCTCCACGCTGCCCTCCAATACTAAATTGGTGATCCCTTGATGCCTCAGAATATGTCCTACCAACCGATCCCTTTTTCTAGTCACGTTGTGCCACAAATTTCTCTTCTCCCCAATTCTATTCAATACCTCCTCATTAGTTATGCGATCTACCGATCTCATCTTGAGCATTATTCTGTATCACCAAATTTCTAAAGCTTCTATTCTCTTCTTGTCCAAACTATTTATCGTCCACGTTTCACTTCCATACATGGCTACATTCCATACAAATACTTTCAGAAACGACTTCAAATGGTTCAAATGGCTCTGAGCACTATGGGACTCAACATCTGTGGTCATCAGTCCCCTAGAACTTAGAACTACGTAAACCTATCTAACCTAAGGACATCACACACATCCATGCCCGAGGAGAAACGACTTTCTCACACTTAAATCTATACTCGACGTTAACAAATTTCTCTTCTTCAGAAACGCTTTCCTTGCCATTGCCAGTCTACATTTTATATCCTCTCTACTTCGACCATCATCAGTTATTTTGCTCCCCAAATAGCAAAACTCCTTTACTACTTTAAGTGTCTTATTTTCTAATCTAATTCCCGCAGCATCACCCGATGGGGGACTGATGACCTTAGCTGTTTAGTCCCCCTTAAACATCCCAACAACCACCACCCCCCTCACCCGATTTAATTCGACTACATTCCATTATTCTCGTTTTGCTTTTTTTTATGTTCATCTTATATCCTCCTTTCAAGACACTGTCCATTCCGTTCAGCTGCTCTTCCAGGTCCTTTACTGTCTCTGACAGAATTACAGTGTCATCGGCGAACCTCAAAGTTTTTGTTTCTTATCCATGGATTTTAATTCCTACTCTTAATTTTTCTTTTGTTTCCTTTACTGTTTGCTCAATATACAGATTGAATAACATCGGGGAGAGGCTACAACCCTGTCTCACTCCCTTCCGAACCACTGCTTTCCTTTCATGCCCCTCGAGTCTTATAACTGATCACCAGTCTATACTTCGACTTTTTAATATTTCAATGACAGTTGCGCGTTACCTACAATTTGAGGTAGACGTCGTACTGTAGTGCAACTTGGCATTTTTCACTTACACCAATCACAGTCACAGGTGAAAGAAGGGACAAAAAATTATAACAGTAGAAAGTGTTTCAGCCTCTTCCAAACGAAGCATGTTGCTGGGTCAAGGCGAAAGTGTTGCCTCCAGGGTTAACAGCATAACTAAGTGCAGCGTACTGCCGAAGAGGGGAAGGAAGATTACGGTTTTACGTCCCGTCGGGGACGTGTTCGTTAGAGACGCAGCACAAGTTTGGATTCGGATGGGGGATCGACCGTGTCCTGTTCTAAGTAACCACACCGGATATAGGGAGATTACAGACAACCTAAGTTTCGATGGCTGGACGGGGTTTTGAACCACCATCCTTCGGAATACGAGTCTTGCGTGCTCACCACAGCGCCCCCTCGCTCGGTACTACTGGCCGAGGCGAGGAACGAGAAACAATGCGCAGGAAGGCACGACTTGTGGGCATCACTTGTATAATTTAACTATGATACTGGAGAAACCAAACCCTCCAAACAGAGTGAGATGACAAGCGATAAAAGGTCACGCGGTGCTTACTTTATTTTCTAATATGATGCATGTGTACAGAGTGAAATAATTCAACGCCGGTAGTTGTAGCAAAGAATGGATTCTCACTCGCACTTTGCACAGTGGGAGAGATGCGTCATAAACGTATTGAAGCATCTGATCTCGAGAGCTGAAAAAATGCAGTCTGTCGAGGGCGTAAAAACTACCTACATGGGCTTACTGCGCGAAGAGCACGGTTCAAATCCCCAGCCGTTCACCCTGCTGTAGCGTTTTCGTGGTTCACCGAAATTTCTTCAGGTAAATATCGGGACGGTTTCTTTAAAAAGGTCGCTACCAATTTCGTGTCGCAGATTTGCCAAACTGTATGCCGTCTCTAATCACCTCCACATAGACTGGAGAATATAAATAATTTTAACATTTAACGTTCTTTTATTTTCAGAAAGAGCACGTTAAACTCCTTCGTTAATTCATAGCTACATTTCAAATTTTTCGGTTTCTTTCTACTCTATATCTTGAGCTATTCGGTTATTAATTGGTTAAATCTCACGACTGCAGATCCAAACGTGTAATATTCGGACCCTAGTCGATACTAAAATTTTGTTTCCCGTCACACATGTAATAAAGGTATCACAAAGTCACGGCTGGGCCGCTACGGTCGCAGGTTCGAATCCTGCTTCGGGCGTGGATGTGTGTGATGTCCTTACGTTCGTTAGGTTTAAGTAGTTCTAAGTTCTAGGGGACTGATGACCTCAGATGTTAAGTCCCATAGTGCTCAGAGCCATTTGAACCATTTTTGAACAAAGTCACCTAGGAGGCTAGCGAGCATTCTGGTAAATATTCGTAGATTTGTGATTCAGCTAGCTAGGTCGCATAAAAGTTCGTACAGAAGATGTAGAATGACCTTATTGGTGACAGAGTATGCAAGATGAGTTTCGGCATTATTCCCTCTCCATAAATACAAGTTCAAAGGTACGTAACATGAGGTGACAGACTGCTGTTTCTATTTATGAAAGATACCTAGATTCGGAGTTAAAGCTAAATGCTAGAGTCATCAATAACTGTTTGAGTAAGTCAGTTCTAAGATCAGATGACGACAAGGGCATAACATTTCCAACAGGACTATGTCTTATAAAGCGCTCTTGGTGCTGAAACCAATCTTCTGGCTAAGAACGGCATTACTTGATACTTCTTCATGAAGAAGAGCTGGATCGCGGAAGCACTCCCAATAAGTCTCTCCGTTACCAATCATTTGTGCTTTCCCTTTGCCTGGTTTTTACTTAGCAGACGCTTCGACGCTTTTTTCTGTTGTTTTTATGGTTGCTTGTCTCACTCTGTAGCCGGCCGCGGTGGTCTAGCGGTTCTGGCACTGCAGTCCGGAACCGCGGGACTGCTACGGTCGCAGGTTCGAATCCTGCCTCGGGCATGGGTGTGTGTGATGTCCTTAGGTTAGTTAGGTTTAAGTAGTTCTAAGTTCTAGGGGACTTATGACCTAAGATGTTGAGTCCCATAGTGCTCAGAGCCATTTGAACCATTTTTTTTTCTCACTCTGTAAACACAGGACTCTTATAGGATCACTTTGTTGTGTATGTCAGATAGTTATGAACCCTTTTCTCTGCGGGACGAGTACACGTATTAAGTTAAAATTAAGCCACGTATTTACGTCTGCAGTCCCTTAGCAGCGTGCGGTGTGCGGCCTGCAATCAAAAAATACGGCCTTTTGTGGCACACATTTTGATACTCGAAATCTCACTCACCTAAACCTATAGGGTAGATTCCATTGACCTAGGACCATGAAATTTGGCAAAGAGCAAGGTTTTACTGTACAAGTAAAGGACGAAATCCGAAAATACTGTAACATGAAAAAAATATTGTTTTCTAATTTTTTTATCCGTCTGTTTGTCTGTCCTTCTGTTACGACTTTCCTTCTGGATTAGGTTGGTATATAAAGTTCAGACTTGTCACGTACTAAGGCCTATAGTCCCTTGGTGGACTCACAAAATTTTGAGCTACTAAGTCAATCAAAAGATACGGCCTTTTATGTCGTACTTTGATACTCGAAAAATCGCTCATCAGAGCCTGTGGTGTGTGTGTGTGTGTGTGTGTGTGTGTGTGTGTGTGTGTGTGTGTATTAAACTGGGGACCTAGAAACGACGGAGAGGCTTCGTCCAGCCGTAGCTCTAAGTGGTTCACAACCCTACTACAGGCCACAGCAGTCCACTCACCCCACACCGAACCCAGGGTTATTGTGCGGTTCGGCCCCCAGTGGATCCCCGCCAGGAACATCTCACACCAGACGAGTGTAACCTCAAACGTTTGCGTGGTAGAGTAATTATGGTGTACGCGTACGTGGAGACAGTGTTTACGCAGCAATCACCGACATAGTGTAACTGAGGCGGAATAAGGGGAACCAGCCCGCATTCGCCGAGGCAGATGGAAAACCGCCTTAAGAACCATCCACAGGCTGGCCGGCACACCGGACCCCTCCACACTAATCCGCCGGGCGGATTCATGCCGGGGACCGGCATGCCTTCCCGTTCGGGAAGCAGCGCGTTACACCGCGCGGCTAGCCGGGCGGGCTGCCTATAGGGTACTTCCAATTGACCTGTAATCATGAAATTTTTCAAGAAACAAGGTTTCATAGTACAAGTAAAGGGAAAAATCCGAAATTGTTAATTTGTAATTGTATCACACAAAAAAATGTTTCTTTTGCCATTTGTTCAAACTTGGAATTAAAACATTCACAAAAGTCTTGTAATGTTTTTTAACCATAAGTTTGGCATGTATCGTTTGTAAGGTCTATGAGAATATCTATCTCTCTCTCTCTCTCTCTCTCTCTCTCTCTCTCTCTCTCTCATGTCTGCCTGTCTTGTGTGTGTGTGTGTGTGTGTGTGTGTGTGTGTGTGTGTGTGTGTTTGTCTCACACAGCGCTTGCAGTGGAGCTGGCTGTTAACTTGTGTTACACGCTTTTACCACGGCCAAGTTATTAGCGGCCCGCTTTCTCCGGCCGTCGAGAAATAGCGATAAAAAGCAATTCCTGGTAGCTACGCGCAATTTGCGAAACGACCAGGAAATGAGAGCACAAGGCGCGGTTTTTCGCCTCATTTCGCGGCCGCTGTGCTGATTAGGAACAGAACGTGGCCGCAGACTCTGTGGCGGGCTGTGATTTGTCACGGCCAGCGTTCATTACGGAGGCGGCTTCAGCGGACAACTTGTGACCGATCGCAAAAGGCTAATAGCTTCTGCGTACTCTTTCGTCCCACTGTGCCCACGGAGCGCTCTTACTGTCTATACGGGGCATATCTAAAGGCTGAACATACACCGGAGTAGCCAATGGTATGATAGAATAACAAATTTCGTAGTAAAAAGCTTTCTAAAGCCAAGATCGCATAAATATTTCTTTACTTTCAACAACCAATTTCGGCAGACTTAGCTGTCATCTTCAGGTCTTTTACAAAACGTGGTCATTGTGAGTTAGAGCCTCACTCCAAGTTGCCACATTGGCGGATAAAATGAAGCAGATTTTACAAAGGTTTGTCAGAAGTAAAACATTTACAATCCAAAAGCACAATGTCCTCATGGCCATGTCCGCATATGATGCGCTCAAAGATGCGTGTTACAACATTGAAATCAGAATATACAATAAAATGCACAGCAGCACATTCACATTATTTACTTTAGCTTGACATGTTCCATTCATTAGTTGTACCATATACGCCGTTTAAGGTGGGCCATCAATGAATGGAACAAATGCTACTGTGCCGTTGTATGTTGTGATTTTTATGACGTACA
This sequence comes from Schistocerca americana, assembly GCF_021461395.2. Lineage (NCBI taxonomy): Eukaryota > Metazoa > Arthropoda > Insecta > Orthoptera > Acrididae > Schistocerca > Schistocerca americana. Next base: position 741,644,913 of record NC_060122.1, on the reverse strand, counting down.
GGCATCTGCGAGCATATACGAACATGGCCATGTGCCGCAGGTGCTTTTGTATTGGAAATGTTGTATTTCTGACAAATCTTTGTATAAAGTGCTACATTTTATCCACTAGTATGATAACTTGGCTTAAAGTTCCCTCTCACAATGAACAGGTTTTGTAACAAAAATTTTTAAGACCTGAAGATGACAGCGAAGTCTGTCGAAACCGATTGCTGAAAAATAAAGAAGTATTTATACGATCTTGGCTTTAGAAATTTTTTTGCCAAGTAAAACAGATAACTCATTCACATTTTTTTCTCAACAAGCGAAAATTCAAACAAATTTCGAATGCAGCCTGTAATGGAGAACTCCGCGTCATTGCAAAACGTACGCCGAAAAATATGGGTAACATTGTGTATAACCGTGCATGATCGTTTGTGCACGGCATAGTACGTAATTTGAACAAGTCTGATAATTTATAGTACAGTGTCAAAATGGATAATAATACGTAAGAAGGGTCAGTATTTTTGCTGAATGTTTAAGGCTGGTAATTTTCTTACCTACAGAGTTGCTCAAACGGTTTTAGTTTTTTAACGGAAACACATAACGTGATCGTAATTTTAGTGTCCCTGGAAGAGGAGTAGACTGCATTTACGCTAATGCTGCTGGCTTGAAATGAGTGGAGGTAATGGAAATGAAATTAGTAATGGGAACCAACGACTCTGAAGGTTCGAGTCAGGCATGGGTTTCGAGTCCCGGTCTAGCACAAATTTTAAATAGTCTCAAATATTCAGGAAAATGTTGTTAATATCTTCACACAGTGTGCTCGAAAACGTGGGAAATGTGTAAAATTTGAAACCAGATAATAATGGGGCAATATCAAGTAACTTTTACTACATGTTTTGGTTTCAGATCAGGAAGTTATATATATTAGCTTGTATACCAATGAAATGCTGTTAACATGGACATGACTTACAGGTTATATTCGTGGTTCATAAAATATATTCAAACTGGTGAGCAACACATTCTACTTTGGCATCGTAGTGTTGAACGAACTGTTGGCGTACTTACTTTAACACCTCAGGCATTCACGTAGCACTTGAGACGTATTGTGACCGCTAGTAAACTGCGCCTTCCAAGGGTCTTATTTACAGCAGTGATTTGATATCTGGATCGTTCTTAAAAGAAGGAAGGTAGGATTTAGCTTACCGTCGACGAGGATGATTGGCAAGACACCTGAAATTCGGATAGGACAAGTCTATGGAAGAAAATCGGCTGTGTCCTTTCAAAGCAACCATCACGCCATTTCCTTAATCGATTAAGGGAAAACACGGAAAATCTACATCGTGAACTCTGGACAGAAGTTTGAACTACTGAGCCAGCCCCCCTGCACTTTGCAACAAAAGAGGAGGTTTATCTCACACCCATCGTGAAGGTTCTCGATTACTTCTTTCGGAATGTATAAAGTCTCCTGGCCTTTCGCTTGTCTCCTGCTCTCCTGCTCCTTGGCTTCCCAGCGACTTCGAATATAGTTATATCATTTAGTTGTCCAGACCAACCAGGTATCTTCGCTTATGAGATCTGTTTTTGCGTATTTTTATCTTATTTGTTGAGTCACTAATTTATATATGGATTGTTGTCGCTCACTCTAGGTATAAATATCTTTCAGCTTTATTTATTTGTGTTTAAGTTTGTTTCATTTTGTGGTCATTTTCTGCAAGTCGAGCTCGTTTTGACTATGTCTCTTTACTTCTTCGTTTGAGAAACCTTAATAAAACTTTTTTTGTATATGACATTCAAGGAATTAAATATCTATTGTTTCTACTCCTCCTTTAATATTTATTCAGTGTTAATTCATGTTCTCGATTTCTGTTATCTCTCTTCCATTCATTTGTAAGCTAGCTTCAAATAATTTATCTGTTATGTACCCTTTTAGGAGGCAGGTTCTCTGCTTACGGTTGTTATTTATTTCATTGGTAATTGTTTCGACTAATGTCCTTTAATATTTGCTTTTTTCCTGTAGCAGTAACCTATCCTAATAGAAATTATCCTTTCTGTAGCCTTTCATCAGAGAAAAATTTCCAAGACTTTTCATCATCTTACGAAGGTCGTAAGCTTGCAGAATTTTAGTAAACTTTCATTGTAACAACCAAAATCTATTACTACGTTTACATGCGGCACATCTTCCGGATGACGAAAATAGAATTAGATGTTAAGCCCTGAAGCGGATTTGTTAGCCCAATTAAATATGGCGTCTGGAAAACAGCTCTTCCAGTTCCTGATTTAGTGAGCACAATCTCTATTTCTAATATATATATATATATATATCGGAAGCGTAGACAGCTTCATACTCGGTCTAATATTTCTACTTCTCATTCACTGTTCAAAGTCACTCCGTCCGTATTCGCTGAAAAGTTTTGAAAAGAAGACGTAACCTGACCAGCCAAACACGCTTTAAAAACGATTGTGCTTTTACCCGGGAGCGAAAATCGATTGTGGAAATGGAAAACCGGCAGTTAGAATCGGATTTCCAGAATCAGTTTTGAATTGGTTACATGGCCAACCAAAAGCCAAACTGCGAAATCGCTTTACGAAAAGTGGTTTGGAGCCCAGTGTAAACATAGTGAATGTTGTTTCTACTTCGCTCTCGTACGTATCCTATATAATTTCCAAAGTACTTCAAATCGGTCCCTTGCACATTCTTCCATTCATTTCACCCTCTTGTTATTGGTCGCAATTGCTTTGTAAATTATTATGAAGTTGACTTGTGGATTATCTTTTCTTTCTTCCAGCGCGTACGTACGTACAGACTTGTTGAATTCAAGAATGATAAAACCATTTTAATAACCACTGTAGGCTGGCAAATTCTATTAGACATGAAGAAACTAATGGTTAATTTCACTAGTTCTGTTTTGGAAACGCGCATAACCTGTTTGTCCTCTGATGCAGGTGTATGAACCACTCTGTTTCTGTAATTTTTCGTTTTTTAAACCTGGCATGCCAAGTCTCTCGTCTCTTGTTGTGCGAGTTACACTAATGTCTAGCAATGAACAGCAGTTGACGTCTCATGCCTCCCGGTGGTGTTCCAGAACTTACCTGTATGGCTGTTAAATGTTTCCCCGTCTGTGGTAACGAGCTTTTTTCCGGTGATGGAGCATCAGTGTTTCAGTAGTGTACTCTTGCTTTGTCTAGCTGCAACAGACGCTTCGCCCTATAAGCCCGCGGTGAGTAACGAGCTATAAAAAAACATTCGCGTGGTTGTCCTGCAGTGGGAAAGCCAACGTCTTATCTGCCGCTCCTGTTGGCGTATCCGGTGCGACCATTGCCTCACGCGGTGCCGAACTGGAGCGTGCTGCGGTCGTATTGTGGACCGCAGAAGCACTTGCTTTAAGGACGTTATAAATAGCCATTATCTGTGTGTATTCCCCAGCAAAGAGAGCGGCTTTAATAGTGCAGTTAAGCATGACAGTGAAGTGATGTGTATTTTTCAGTTGATTGTATAGAAACGGCGAAGTAACACGAGTCGACCTGAAGACGTGACAGAATAGAGATAAGCTCACTTGACCTCTAGAGAAATCATTACAAGCATCAGTTAATACCGTGTAAAGTGCGGGTTTGGTGCATCCAGATTAAGCCATTCGCCGCTGATTTGATGGTGCAGTTGCACCAGATTGCGGGGACTCTGTTGTCGCCGTTTAACCCGCTGTTCCAGTATGTCTCACAGATTTTCTATGGAGTTCAAGACAGGTGACTTTGCAACCCACTCGAGTGTAATAGGGTGGGGGAGTCTTTTGAAAACGAGTCACACATTGAAACTGTGTGCCGGGCCGAGACTCGAACTCGGGACCTTTGCCTTTCGCGGGCAAGTGCTCTACCAACTGAGCTACCCAAGCACGACTCACGCCCGGTCCTAACAGCTCTACTTCTACCAGTACCTCGTCTCCTACCTTCCAAAATTTACAGAAGCTCTCCTCTCATTCTGAAAACATCCCCCAGGCTGTGGCTAAGCCATGTCTCCTCAATATCCGTTCTTTCAGGAGTGCTAGTTCTGCAAGGTTCGCAGGAGAGCTTCTGTAAAGTTTGGAAGGTAGGAGACGAGGTACTGGCAGAAGTAGAGCTGTTAGGACCGGGCGTGAGTCGTGCTTGGGTAGCTCAGTTGGTAGAGCACTTGCCCGCGAAAGGCAAAGGTCCCGAGTTCGAGTCTCGGCCCGGCACACAGTTTTAATCTGCCAGGAAGTTTCATATCAGCGCACACTCCGCTGCAGAGTGAAAATCTCATTCTGGAGTCACACATTCTTCCAGCCGGATGAACTTATCTGTTCTGATCCTTATGTGCCCTTGTGAGCAATGGCCTCTTGCGAGGTGATGGACTCCATTGCTTGCACTTCCCGTCCCAATGTTCTCTCGCCAACAGATGGGGATGGACCTTCATGCACTGCCTGCAGCAATTCCTGTTGGGTTCGGAAGCGATTTTGATTCAAACGCCGTGCAACACGTCTCCGGTCCCCCTCTGTCAGGACCTTTTCCCGACCACAGTTTTGGTGTCGTGTTTCGTGGCCGTGTATGTTATACCACTGTTTGTAGGCACGTTGAGCAGTCTGCCGTGAAACACCAACAAATCCGACAACTTCACACACCGTATGACCACGGGCATGGCCAAACACGATTTCCCATTTTTGCCACTCTGTCACGTCCTTACATATATCCGTGTTTACATAAATGTCCACATGAAACATCAGTGTCTCGCTGATAGCTCTGCCTTATTTTCATGCAGAGGCAGTGCGTGCGTGGTTGTGCACGTGACTTGATCGCTGCGCCATCTGTAAAGTTTTGACGATTCGTGTGTGCTTATCGCGTCGAAATAGGTGTACCATCGCAGTCATGTAACACAGTACAACAGCAGTGATCGCAGAAGACGAGTGTCACGCCTTGTCAGTGACAATAGCTTTAAAACTGTGCATAAATTACTCCCGCCAGTGAATGCAGATTCATCTCAACCATGTTCCTAGCGAATGTTGCTACGGGAAGTGGACTTCGCAGTCAGGTACTTCGGGAAAGGCCATTGGCCACAGCGGCACATAGAGCTGCACGTCTTCAGTGGGGCAAACGACACAGAAACAGGATAGTAAATGACTTTAGGCGCACAATGTCGGCTGACCAGTTTTTTGCCTCCCTTCAAACTGTCCAAGGCTTCAGATGCACCGATGGCCTAAAGAGGCGTTTAACTTATATTCTGTATTGTTTTTGGGGTGTTTTTCTTATAATTACACAGGGCCACTCATTAAGGTTACTATAAACATTGACCTGGATGTCTATATCGAACCCTCGGTGACCGAGTGTTGCCATCTCTTCTATATTATCATGATGAGCGTGCTTTCGACACTTTAATGGCCTTCCAAAATGACAACAGCCGTGTTCACCGGTCTGCAGGCATGAGTGTCTCCGCTGTTCATCAGACGAACACATTACCGCATCTCGACTGGTATACTAAATCACACGATCTTAATGCCACAGAAAATGTCTGGGGTTATCTGGAACAGCAGGTGAAACTTAGCAAAATATATATAATGTTCAAATGTGTGTGAAATCTTATGGGACTTAACTGCTAAGGTCATCAGTCCCTAAGCTTACACACTACTTAACCTAAATTATCCTAAGGACAGACACACACACACACACACACACACACACACACACCCATGCCCGAGGGAGGACTCGAACCTCCGCTGGCACCAGCCGCACAGTCCATGACTGCAGCGCCCTAGACCGCTCGGCTAATCCCGCGCGGCGAAACGTAGCATTCATCATCATCATCATCATCATCGTAGTTTGGTAGCACTACAGTATCTAATGATGAATGTCTCTAGCTGGATATGGCATAGCTGAAGAAACTCACTGACACTCCTCTTCTCAAGGTCTGAGGCGAAGTAACACAGTTTTAGCGTGCATCCTCTTGGTATTGAGTAATGCGAGGGCTTCTTTTTTTCCATGGTCCGATCGGTTGCGGAATTAAAATTGCAGTGAAAATCCGAAGCAGCTTCGTGTAGATGTGTTCCGCAGTGACTAGTTTCCCCACCGATCGCGTCGCTTCGGACTTCCAGTTCTGAGCGCTTAGTGAACATGTAAAGGTGCGTAGGACAACAGCGTCTCTTACGAAGTGTGAAGTGGCTGCTGTCATTGGACGTCTGTCTTCATGCCGGGATGTTCCGCCTGTTTTCGTGTAGCCTACCTAAAGTGACTGTCGTACCTGACTGCAGAGTGCGGCAAAAGTGTCAAACGATGGTTTTGCTCAGCGAGTCTATGAAGGGCAATTCGGAACAGGTGAAGAGGAACGTTGCTATCAGTCATTGTCCTTGGCTTGAGAATGCTCGGCCGCACACTGCAGCTGCAACGAAGATGCTGCTGCAGCGTTCTCGTTGGGAAGCGTTTGATCATCCACCATACAGATCGGTCTTGGCTCCATCTGATTTTCACCTCTTTCCTCAAATTAGTGCTGGCCACGATGGCAGCGTTTTTGCACTGACAAAGAACTGCAGATCAGCTTAGGGAATTGTCGGAAAGCACAGGCGGCTGCCTTCTATGATGAGGGTGTTGGAAAGTTGCTACAACGTAACGACGGATGCCGAGATTGGAGCAGCAGCTACGAGGTGCGATAATAAAGTAATGAGACTGATTTTCATTGCAATATGTGGCAACCTTGCAGGCTTGTGTGGGGTGGGCACCACATCTTTGACCTTGGTCCATAAGCTGCTTCTAGTCCAAGCGGCACATCGATGCAACTGCTCATTCGTGAGTTGTCCTGTAATAAGTTAACAAGTGTTAGTGTCTCTCGTCACGGAAGTGGAACCGCACAATATTGCGCAACGGTATGTCATTTCTTTTTGCGTTAAATTGGGTGAAAACGCGACGACAACTTACAGTAAGCTTCAGAAGGCTTTTCGAGAGGAGGTTATGTCAAGAGCTCAAGTTTTTCGTTGGCATAAAATGTTTAGTGAAGGCAGAACGAATGTTGAAGATGAAGACCGCAATGGACGACCATCAACCTCACGGACGGATGTCAACTTGGCCAGGGTGGCTGAACTCGCACGATCTGATCGAAGATTGCCTGTGAAAATAATTGCAGACGAACTGAACATCAATCGAGAAGCGGATCATCTAATAATAACTGAAGAGCTTGGTATGAGAAAGATTTGTGCAGAAATGGTCCCCAAAAATCTCACACCACAACAGCGAGAAACACGGAAAAATGTGGCAGCCGACCTGTTAGAGCAAACGAAAATCAATCCAGAAATGTTGAGCCTTGTTATCACTGGTGATGAAAGTTGAAAGTTGTTTTTTTTTTCAGTACGATCCAGAGACAAAACGTCAAAGTTCGCAATGGTGCTCAAAGGGATCACGCAGATGAAAAAAAACTCGCATGTCAAAGTCAAAAGTGAAATGCATGCTTGTGTGCTTCATTGAATCCAAGGGAATTGTTCATAAAGAGTAGGTGCCTCCTGGACAAACAGTTAACCAATATTACTACAATTCTAGAAAGACTTCGTAAAAGAGTTCTTCGTGTCCGTGCCAACATTGCTGATAATTGGATTCTGCATCACGATAATGTGCCATCCCATACTGCTCTGTCAGTACAGCAATTTTTAACCTCAAAACAAATTTCAGTACTACGACAGCCACCTTATTTACCAGGTATCGCTCCGAGCGACTTTTTTCTATTTCCAATAGTCAAAAAGGCGGTCAAGGGACACCATTTTCAAACAACACAAGATGTTCAAGAAGCTATGACGAGGGTCTCGGAGGATATTACAGAAGATGAGTTCCAGAAATGTTACCATCAATGGCAGAAGCGCTGGAAAAAGTGTGTGCAATCAGAAAGGAACTACTTTGAAGGAGACAACACTAAACTGTACTAAAACGGAAGCAACATTTTTTTCATATCAGTCTCATTACTTTATTGTCGCACCTCGTATATAGAGAAGCTGAAAGGAGTATCTAAATACTTCAGATTAAATATTTTTTTATATTTTTCGCTGCGGTTTCCATTGCGCGAGTGACTGGACCTTAAAAAGTCATCGTTTTTGTCTGCTGTGCTTGTGCGCTCCGATTGTTTAGGTTATGTGAACGACGATAGGACCGGAACGTACCTTCTGTCCTACTCAATACTTGGTCGCGCTTTTAGTTAACCAAGAAAGACCTTCAGGCTCATTGTACAGCGCTAACGACATGCCACTGTGGCGTCCCCGCACTCCAACCACGTGCTGATATTGTCGACGCCGTGGAGCTGCAACTGCCACAGCTCGCGCAGTGGAGTTGAGACACGATGCGCGATGACGTAGGTCCCCGTTGGTGAACGGGAGACAGAAATGCGAACTCGTGCGATGTATGCTTCTTCTGATTTAAGATTGAATGATTCATTGCCCGGATATGCAATAGTTGTTAAATCTTATTTCATCCGCATCGTACACACCACCAGTTGCGAGGAAACATTGTAATTATCAGTCGTCTCATATGTTGTTGGCCCGTTGCTATGGAGTTGTTCAACCTGTATGAAGCGAGATCCACAGATACTCTGTGATCACGTCTGAGTGAACCTACGCCGTAATGTTAAAAAAAATGTTCAAAAGTTCTCTTTTCAATTAATGAAGTAGGTATTTTGATATGCAGTTTAAACTGTCCCTGCTGATCAGTCGTTGGTTAACTATCATTGATTAAATCACTTAATAATGTAGTCCACGCTTGATATGTCACTTGGAACGAACAGTTCATTGTTCCTTGCCCACTGAATACTGTATAACTTTCGCACCACACGCACACGCAGTTGGTTGGTAAAGTCAATTCTATTAAAATTAAGTTTCTTGACAATTACGTCAACTTGACTCTTCAGCGTAATTGTATTATCTTCGTGAAGTCGTGTAATTGTGTCCTACTCGAGACTAATTGACTGTAGTCCTTTGATATACTATCCACTCTTCTTTTAGTTACAACTATTTGAAAGTCAAGTCCAATATTCACTAGTTTCGTCAATAAAGTTCAATTAACCCGTTATGCACGGTTAAACGCGTTTATCAGTTCCTGTCTCTGCTTAGAAAATCAGTTTCCGAAGTTAGTGAATCACGTCACGCAAGAAACATTTCTGAACGCAAAATAATCTCGTCGCGTTCCGTACTCTCAATAACTAAGACAAGAATTGTTCTCGCACGTCTTTACAGGACGAGAGCCAGCAAGCGACTTCTTCTGTGAAAGAGTATTGTAGGCGCATTGAATTTCTTCGTTGCGCTTACAACTCTCTTCCACATAAAAGTTATCTCTGACTAACATCACCTTGGACTTAGCTTTCAAGATATTAATTGCAATTATCACTTGGATATTTGTCCATTAATTAAATCTGAGGTTTCTTCCTCCTCTTTTCATAACAAAAACTCTCAGTGATGTATAATGTTGTTGTTATCAAAACTTCTTGGTGTTAGCTTATCGGCAAAGATGTCGTATTTGCCAAGATAACTCTACCCCAAATTCATATTATGATATTCTGACTTAATTGACTTTAAGGGGTTCGTTGGGGTGTTATACCACGAACACCGTGAAGATGGCCATCAGTAACGAAAGTAACTAGTAATTTGTAAGAGATAGGTGGCCAGTCAGTAACGAATACAATCATTCAGGATTTAGCGTTTTGCAGCACGTGGCGGCTCGGTAACGCTGGGGAGGAGGATGAAGCGGCTGCTGTTGGATGGGAGCGGCGGTTTCCACTGGTGGCGTGATGAAGCGTCTGGAGGCGGCGCCGGCGGCGGATGAAGAGTGGCAGCTCGTCTGCACGAGGCGGCGCCGCCGACTTGCCACAGGCCTGGAGCGTGTCTCCAGAGGGCAGGCGCGGCCGCAGCCCCTATGGGGGCCTACACGCGGTTCCGATCTCTCGTCGCTCCAGTCGTCCTCTGGCAGATGTCTAGCGACTACAAACAGAAATTCCTGCCCATTGGCAACCAGCGTCGTTTGCAAACCACCTCAATGTCACAATACTTCGAGCAATGCAAAACGTCTCAGCAGTAACCCTGGACTCGTGCAGGGGTTGGACAAAAATATGAAAACGCCGCGAGAATCAGCATGGGTTTCGAAACAGACGATCGCGTGAAACCTAGCTCGCGCTATTCGTCCACGAGACTCAGAGGGGCCATAGACACGGCTTGCCAGGTAGATGCTGTGTTTCTTGACTTCCGCAAGGCGTTCGATACAGTTCCCCAAAGTCGTTTAATGAACAAAGTAAGAGCATATGGACTATTAGACCAATTGTGTGATTGGATTGAAGAGTTCCTAGATAACAGAACGCAGCATGTCGTTCTCAATGGAGAGAAGTCCTCCGAAGTAAGATTGATTTCAGGTGTGCCGCAGGGGAGTGTCGTAGGACCGTTGCTATTCACAATATACATAAATGACCTTGTGGATAACATCGGAAGTTCACTGAGGCTTTTGCGGAAGATGCTGTGGTATATCGAGAGGTTGTAACAATGGAATATTGTACTGAAATGCAGGAGGATCTGCAGCGAATTGACGGATGGTGCAGGAAATGACAATTGAATCTCAGTGTAGACAAGTGTAATGTGCTGCGAATTCATAGAAACAAAGATCCCTTATCATTTAGCTACAATATAGCAGGTCAGCAAGTGGAAGCAGTTAATTCCATAAATTATCTGGGAGTACGCATTAGGAGTGATTTAAAATTGAATGATCATATAAAGGTGATCGTCGGTAAAGCAGATGCCAGACAGATTCATTGGAAGAATCCTAAGGAAATGCAATCCGAGAACAAAGGAAGTAGGTTACAGAACGCTTGTTCGCCCACTGCTTGAATACTGCTCAGCAGTGTGGGATCCATACCAGATTGGGTTGAGAGAACAGATAGAGAAGATCCAACGGAGAGCAGCGCGCTTCGTTACAGGATCATTTAGTAATGGCGAAAGCGTTACAGAGATGATATATAAACTCCAGTGGAAGACTCTGCAGGAGAGACGCTCAGTAGCTCGGTACGGGCTTTTGTTGAAGTTTCGAGAACATACCTTCACCGAGGAGTCAAGCAGTATATTGCTCCGTCCTACGTATATCTCGCGAAGAGGCCATGAGGATAAAATCAGAGAGATTAAATGCCACACAGAGGCATACTGACAATCTTTCTTTCCACGAACAATACGAGACTGGAATAGAAGGGAGAACCGATAGAGGCACTCAAAGTACCCTCCGCCACACACCGTCAGGTGGCTTGCGGAGTATGGATGTAGATCTAGATGTAGAGAAATGCATTCTTGAAGATAAGTGGAGAAGCTAGCCAATCCTGCAGGTTGCGCTGGTGTGTTTGACCACGAAAGGCAGCTGTGCAGTGTCCTCAATAAGTGGCGTCAGGCGTGGTCGGGACAGTGTTCTGTGGGTGCGTTACGTCGCCGCTAATTGAGTTCGAAAGTGGGCAAATTGTTGTTGACCGTGTGATGGGTACTTCCGTAACCAAGGTAGCATAACTGTTTGGTGTTTCGATAGGCACCGTATCGAAGATTTACAACGCATGGAGGGAAAGTGGAAAACTATCATCCGCTCAGTTACAACGCCAACGGACGGTCACTGAAGACGACTGTGACGAAAGATAAAGAGGACAACAGTTGCAAAAGACTGCAGTACTGAATGTCGCAGTCTTCAACCCTGTCAGTACCAAAATAACGCAAACGGATCTCTGTAAGCCAGGAGATGATGGGGGAGCTGGAATTCCACTCTCAGGAAAGTGGGATGCCGAAGCTTTAAAACCTGGACTATGGCGCTGTGGTAGAATGTCATTTGGTCGGATGAGTCTTTTTTCCCACTTCTGCAGAGTTCACGTCCTAAGAGTAAGACACGACGGGAGTTCACGGATGATTTGGGCACCTATATCGTCATATTCCATGGGCGCCATTGGTACTCTGCAAAGTGGCTTTACTGCCAAGAACTGTGTAATCATTCTGGCTGATCCACCCCCGGTACAATATTTATTCCCGAATGGTGATGCTGTGTTCCAAGATGGCAGGGCTTGCATCGTCCAGAACTAGTTTTCTGATCACGATGATGGGGTCACCACCGTCACCGGATCTCAATAGTATTGAAATTTTGTGGTCTACTGTGAGACAAAGGTGTGTGATCACTGTGCGAGGGGGGGGGGGGGGGAGGGAATGAGTATAACGGTCATTGACACTTGCTACTTGATATTCACTGAAGAGAGGCAAGTTGTGGAGAAGAAAAGAAATGATTCTATGTAGCATTATTAACCATGCCACCTTTTCAGCAAATTTGTTTGTTAAATAGGCCTACGTCATGTAACCAATCTTTTAGAGCATTCGCGATCTTTAAGAAGAAGAAATACCGGCGGCTAAGCAGTCCACTCTTGCAGGAGCACGCAGCTTCCTCGGTGAGATTTGTACGTGACCCACGGCTTGGCCCATCTGTTTGCCGACGATAGAACGCTTCCTGTACGGGCGATAAGAGCTTACAGAAGGCGCGAGGAGCACCCTCGGGCCCAGTGGCCAGCTAACACGACGCTGACATCTCAGACTCATTCTAGTTCTCCCGGAGATCAACATTTACTGTTGTTTGTGACGAGCCGATACACTGCATTCCCCAGAGCGAAGAAAAAATCGCAAAACAATAATAACTTTAAAAATTTTGTAACTAATGTCAATTGTGCTTCAATTCTTGTCGCAAGTCAAGGATGCTTTGAGATCTACGAAACTAGAAGAGGTTCGGCGATAATGTGTCCACTAATAGGTTTTCTGTGGGTATTTTTGCAAGTGACACAGACAGATTCAACGAGTAGGGTAAGCTGATCACGGACTGAGAGTGCCACTTACCACGTGCGACGTCAGTTCGCCAATGACATACAGGACGTCAGAAGGTGCTGTGATGCCCTCACGTGGCAGGACGTCTATTATGGCTTGCAGTAACGCTTCATTTTTCTTGAAAAGCATCCTCTGGAAGCCAGCAGTGGTTCGTAGTGACGGCCATGAGCGTTCTTCACCTGTTGCATCGGATTCAAGTCGAGAAACCGAGCGAGGTGGCGCAGTGGTTAGACACTGGACTCGCATTCGGGAGGACGACGGTTCAATCCCGCGTCCGGCCATCCTAATTTAAGTTTTCCGTGATTTCCCTAAATCGCTCCAGGCAAATGCCGGGATGGTTCGTTTCAAAGGGCACGGCCGGCTTCCTTCCCCGTCCTTCCCTAATCCGATGAGACCGATGACCTCGCTGTCTGGTCTCCTTCCCCAAAACAACCAACTAACCAACCGAGAAACCGAACTGGCCGTTCTTGATGTCTTCGTTTTGTAAGAATTTGTTCATTGGCCTCTCCCTGTGTGACTGGGAACGTTCATCCTTGACATGGAACAGGAGTACCTAGCCACCGCAAAAAAGCCACACACACACACACACACACACACACACACACACACACACATACATACACACACACACACCATTGCCAAATGTCGTCCGTTCAGGCCGCAGGCGTTTTGCACTCGATGGCCAAGAGTAATGGGAAGCCAGTGTATACGAAGTCAATAGCGAATAGCTCCTCTGCGAGCCCTCAAAACTGGAGCAAAACGCCGAGGTGTTGGAATCGTTCTGCAGTGGTGTTGATCCATAGCTCTTGTAGAGGTACCCGCAATTGTTCGCGTGTAGTGCTGGGTTGAACGAGCGTACACGGTATCGCTAGCATCCCGTTCAAAAATGGTTCAAATGGCTCTGAGCACTATGGGACTCAACTGCTGAGGTCATTAGTCCCCTAGAACTTAGAACTAGTTAAACCTAACTAACCTAAGGACATCACAAACATCCATGCCCGAGGCGGGATTCGAACCTGCGACCGTAGCGGTCTTGCGGTTCCAGACTGCAGCGCCTTTAACCGCACGGCCACTTCGGCCGGGTAGCATCCCGTAAATGATCGATTAGGTTAAGATCGAGTGGTCTTGGAGCCCAGCCGGCCGTTGTGGCCGAGCGGTTCTAGGCGCTACAGTCTAGAACCGGTGAGCGCTACGGTCGCAGGTTCGAAACCTGCCTCGGGCATGAATGTGTGTGATGTCCTTAGGTTAGTTAGGTTTAAGTAGTTCTAAGTTCTAGGGGACTGATGACCTTAGGTGTTAATTCCCATAGTGCTCAGAGGCATTTGAACCATTTTTTCTTGGAGCCCAAGCGATGGACGTGAATTCACTGACGTGTTCATAATGCAATCTGTGTGCAAGTAAATAGCGCGTCCAAGGTGCACTGTTCTACTGAAACGAGACGTCCCCGTTAGGATAAAAATGGTTCAGATGGCTCTGAGCTCTATGGGACTTATCATCAGAGGTCATCACCCTAAGAACTACTTAAACCTAACTAACCTAAGAACATCACACACATCCGTGCCCGAGGCAGGATTCGAACCTGCGACCGTAGCGGTCGCGCGGTTCCAGACTGAAGCGCGTAGAACTGCTCGGCCACACCGGCCGGCCCGGTAGGATACTCTAATGCCAGAAAGAGATGTAGACAGTGTGCAAGAATGTCCACGTAAGGTACTCCTGTCATTCGATGCGGCAGCCAAACTGTGAGGCCTAATTGCAATCATGTAAACACATCCTAGACCATAACTGAGGCTTCATAGCTCAACGTTGTGATACGGAGGGTCCATGGCGTAATGGGTCATAGCACCTACTATCATGCGTCCATCAGCTGTATACAACTGAAACCAGGACTCATCGGACAGTGTTAGAAACTGGCACTGTTTCATTTTTCAGTCGCAGTCTCCGGCAAACAGTCGTGAAACGCTATAGGGCAAAAAAGTTCAACTTTTTTACAACAGCGGCGATGCTAGCGTTGTAAGCGGCTGAGATGTAGTAACAGAAGAATGGTCTGATATCGACTGAGAAATGTATGTTTTTGAAGGTGTTACGTCCATATTTCCCAGTCGCTAGAGTGGCGGTGATTTTTCCAATACGAACAGAAAAATTTAATTAAACTAATATCCAGGCATCTGCTAATGTTAATGTACAGTAATAGAATCTGATAGCGGTGTAATACAGGGTGTTTCAAAAATGACCGGTATATTTGAAACGGCAATAAAAACTAAACGAGCAGCGATAGAAATACACCGTTTGTTGCAATATGCTTGGGACAACAGTACATTTTCAGGCAGACAAACTTTCGAAATTACAGTAGTTACAATTTTCAACAACAGATGGCGCTGCGGTCTGGGAAACTCTATAGTACGATATTTTCCACATATCCACCATGCCTAGCAATAATATGGCGTAGTCTCTGAATGAAATTACCCGAAACCTTTGACAACGTGTCTGGCGGAATGGCTTCACATGCAGATGAGATGTACTGCTTCAGCTGTTCAATTGTTTCTGGATTCTGGCGGTACACCTGGTCTTTCAAGTGTCCCCACAGAAAGAAGTCACAGGGGTTCATGTCTGGCGAATAGGGAGGCCAATCCACGCCGCCTCCTGTACGTTTCGGATAGCCCAAAGCAATCACATGATCATCGAAATATTCATTCAGGAAATTAAAGACGTCGGCCGTGCGATGTGGCCGGGAACCATCTTGCATAAACCACGAGGTGTTCGCAGTGTCGTCTAAGCCAGTTTGTACCGCCACAAATTCACGAAGAATGTCCAGATAGCGTGATGCAGTAATCGTTTCGGATCTGAAAAATGGGCCAATGATTCCTTTGGAAGAAATGGCGGCCCAGACCAGTACTTTTTGAGGATGCAGGGACGATGGGACTGCAACATGGGGCTTTTTGGTTCCCCATATGCGCCAGTTCTGTTTATTGACGAAGCCGTCCAGGTAAAAATAAGCTTCGTCAGTAAACCAAATGCTGCCCACATGCATATCGCCGTCATCAATCCTGTGCACTATATCGTTACCGAATGTCTCTCGTGCAGCAATGGTAGCGGCGCTGAGGGGTTACCGCGTTTGAATTTTGTATGGATAGAGGTGTAAAATCTGGTGCATGAGACGATACGTGGACGTTGGCGTCATTTGGACCGCAGCTGCAACACGGCGAACGGAAACCCGAGGCCGCTGTTGGATCACCTGCTGCACTAGCTGCGCGTTGCCCTCTGTGGTTGCCGTATGCGGTCGCCCTACCTTTCCAGCACGTTCATCCGTCACGTTCCCAGTCCGTTGAAATTTTTCAAACAGATCCTTTATTGTATCGCTTTTCGGTCCTTTGGTTACATTAAACCTCCGTTGAAAACTTCGTCTTGTTGCAACAACACTGTGTTCTAGGCGGTGGAATTCCAACACCAGAAAAATCCTCTGTTCTAAGGAATAAACCATGTTGTCTACAGCACACTTGCACGTTGTGAACAGCACACGCTTACAGCAGAAAGACGACGTACAGAATGGCGCACCCACAGACTGCGTTGTCTTCTATATCTTTCACATCACTTGCAGCGCCATCTGTTGTTGAAAATTTTAACTACGGTAATTTTGAAAGTTTGTCTGCCTGAAAATGTACTGTTGTCCCAAGCATATTGCAACAAACGGTGTATTTCTATCGCTGCTCGTTTAGTTTTTATTGCCGTTTCAAATATACCGGTCATTTTTGAAACACCCTGTATATACGGTTCACTGAAGCCTAGTCATAATCATGCCGTCGGAAATCCTTTTAAAACGAGAAATGAGTTGTGACGCGTTTAAGTTCAAAACTTAAAAATTGTGAGTATATCCGCGTTTGGAACACAGCATTGTATGGTATTGAGACATGGATTTTTGGAAAACCGGAACCGAAGAGAGTCGAGTCATTTGAAATGAGGTTCTTCACAAGAAAGTTGAAATTTAGGTGGACTGATAAGGTAGCGAATGAAGAGGTTCACCGCAGAACCGACGAGGAAATTAATACTTGGAAAACACTGATAAGAAGTGGATGATAAGACACCTGTTAAGACGTTAGACAATTATTTCCATGGTACTAGAGGGAGCTGAAGAGGGTAAAAACTGTAGAGGAAGGCAGAATGGAATACTGTGCGGCTGGTGCCGGCGGAGGTTCGAGTCCTCCCTCGGGCATGGGTGTGTGTGTTTGTCCTTGGTAAATTTAAGTTAAGTAGTGTGTAGGCTTAGGGACTGCTGACCTTAGCAGTTAAGTCCCATAACATTTCACACACCTTTGATTTGAACAGATTGGAATACACCCAGCAAATAACTGAGGACGTAGGTTGCAATTGCTAAACTGAGATGAAAAGACTGGCTCGGGAGAAGAATTCGTGGAGTTTCTCATCAGACATGACAGAAGACTGATGACAAAAAATGCCGTATCGAGTCTTTTTTTTTACCGTTTTCAGACTCATTTTAATACAATCAAAACTAGGCGCGATTTTCACATTCTTAGGCATTAGCTCCTGTTTATTCTGATAAAAGACCATTTGACTTAGTCCTTGCTCCTAAGGCTTGCGTTTAGCTGCTGCGCCTTGAGTATACCTATCATGTTTATTAAGCGTCCCATGTATTAGAATGTGTGTATCCCTTCCACATCCAGATTGTAACATTCAGCTCACCAGCATGTCCACCTGTGACGTTTCCTTCTCATTTATGTGTGTATCTTAAACTACAACTAGCGCATGTTTCATTACGTTTAGCACAAAATCCAGTTCCTGTTCGCTTTCAGCTACCACAGCTGCATCATCAGTCAAACATACTGTGCTAATTTTCTGTCCTTAACAAACAACAACAACAATCATTTAATTCCCTCATTTCTTTTTCAGTGAACAATTAAACGTCAGTAGTAACAATGTACTTGTCTTATTACACCCCTCTTGTTTTGACTTCTTATACAAATGTGTCAGTACAGACTATCCTGCTTCGCTTTGATCGAAGCGTGTGGGTTTCGCTCTCTTTCTGTTACTTATTAACACACAGCATATTTTTTTTTATTTCATACGACATTATAAAAAGCCTTTCCATGCTAATAGCGCCACAATAAGCTCCGAAATGCGACCTCATTTGCGTTTTGAATATGCTGCTCCACTTCATACAGACAATCACAATCGTTTCACAGAGTGTTTGTACAAGTCAGCCGCTTGGCAGCGCTGTAGTACCCAAGTTGCAGGAAAACATTGGGACATTCGTGATTGTCATTGACTCTGGTCCAGTGATGTTCGCGGTCCCATCCGAGGTGTCAACAAACCGACACGGATCAATCATCGTCTGCTGAAACCTATGCGATGTGTTCATTAGGACTACGTACCATTCCGGCAGACATGGATTACTGTAGTCCCACACTGAAATGGACGACGATATGACACGCCGTAGATGTCGATGTGCACTCCACATATCATATATGTCAAACAATTCATCTACTTCACTGTCTAAGTAATCTAATCAGAAACGGAAAAATGCGTTAGCACTTAATGTTTTTTTTTTCTAGGACGTTTACGAGTTAGTTCAAAAAATTCCGGAACATTCGTAATTTCGTGGCAGTGGTGTGTTGGAGCGAAATGCGGTTTGCATCTCTGCACATGCGTGGTTTAAAGTGAAACTGCTGGAAGTTTCTTTGTTGTTCGTATGTTAGTTGTTGTTCAGTGGTGTATTGAGTAGAATGTTGTGTCGCACAGTTTGCAAATTTCGAGATGGCAGAGTTAGAGGAGCAACGCGTATGCATTAAATTTTACATGAAACTCAAGAAAACCTTTACAGAAACTCACTGAATGATGCAGGAAGGCTACGGTGACAAATGCTTAAGCCGTATTCGGTGTTAGAATGGTTCACACGGTTTAAAAACGACCGGACGGAAATTAAAGACGTCCTCATTCAGGATGCCCTCCGTCGTCTAACGACGACGATCATGTCAGGAAAGTCAACGAAATTGTGCGTGCCAATCGAAGACTGTCCGAGATATTGCAGAAGAATTATGTCATGCAATCCTGACACAGCGTCTTGGAATGCACCGTGTTGCTGCCAAGTTCGTCCCACAGCCCATGAGTCAAGACGAGAAAGACCTTCGCCTTGCAGTGTGTGAAGAGCTTCTGGATCCCGCAAATGAGATGTTCCTTAAGAGAATGATAACTGGTGATGAGACGTGGGTCTACGCTTATGATATTTGAGACCAAGGTTCAATCCTCACAATGGGTTGAGAAAGGTTCTGCAAGACATAAAAAAGCCCATCAGGACAGGTCAAATGTAAAAACCATACTGATAGTTTTCTTTGAAGGATTAGCTCATCATGAATACGTGACATAAGGACAAACTGTTAATCGATGGTACTTTTGGGACGTTTTGCGACGCCTGCGAGTAAATGTGGGAAGGAAACGTCCTGAAATGTGGCGAGACCATGGCTCTTGCATCACGATAGTGCAACCGCACATTCATATCTGTTGATGCATGACTGTTTCACAGAAAAACGAAATCACTGTGCTGCCTCAAAAATGGCTCTGAGCACTATGGGACTTAACTTCTGAGGTCATCAGTCCCCTAGAACTTAGAACTATTTAAACCTAACTAACCTAAGGACCTCACACACATCCATGCCCGAGGCAGGATTCGAACCTGCGAACGTAGCGGTCGCGCGGTTCCAGACTGAAGCGCCCAGAACCGCTCGGCTACTCCGGCCGGCCATGTGCTGCCTCATCTTCCGTTCTCTCCAGACCTTCCCCCGGCGGACTTTTTTTTATTTCCAAAGCTGAAAAGCCCTTTGAAAGGGCGAAGATTTGTAACGAAAGACGAGATAAAAGAAAATTCGCAGACGACTTCGCGCGATGCAGCAAGAGGCGTACCAAGACTGCTTTCGGAAGTGGAAATGCCGTTGGGAGCGCTGTATCGATTGTGGAAGAGAGTGTTTTGAAGGAGACCATGCACAATAAGTGAATGGTAAGCGCAGAAAAATTTTGTGGACACAGGTGCGGAATTTTTTGAACAGACCTCTTATTGTCTCATAAATAAACATAGCTCCAACCCACCACTTTCGCGTAATGTTATTGAACGGCCATCCTAGGTAAGAAATCTGAGATCCCCACAAAAATGTCCCCAGGTGTGCTCCTCTCTGCCTCATTACAAACTCGGCTTGTTTTTGGCTGAAAAGAACAGCGATTTACAGCAGACCTCACTTCCTTTGAGTGTAGAGAATGAAACGTGTTACAAAACAAAAAGTTTCATGCACTCTAAGCGATCTCATACTGATTTACCTAGAGTGGCATCTGTTTCCCTGTTGGTTCCTCCATAGTTTAGTCTTCTTGCCTCATGAACATCCCTAACCTGTACATAATAATGCTGAAACGTATGACACGGAATAGCTACTACGCGAAAACACATTTCTAGACAAATATATTACGTTACAACTTGGTACAAGTTAGAAGTGTAAAGAATAACTGTGTGTTTCGTAAACGTAGCTCATGAAACTTTAATACAGATCGAGATTATTTTGATTATCAATGCAACACATAAAACAGTGTATAATACTGCTGTTGACAGCATATAGGAGGTGTCGTAAGGTGTATGTCATTCCTCGTGCAAAGTAAGTCTCGAGATGGCGGAAGTCTGGGATGGAGGACTGTGAACAATTACATACACCTCCCGAGAGTATCCGAAACATGTTCCATGGGCTTCTGGTTGCCATGTAAAGCTGGCCATTTCATGCGCTGAATTGTCGATGAGATTCGTGTTCGAGACGAACGCTGAGTGGTCTAGTGGTGTCGCCATGTAGGATGACGTCACTTGCAGCTCCGGCATGCGGATGTACATAGGAGTCATCTTTTATAGACGTGCACTGTCATACGTCCACGTGGAGGTCTTTAGAGGTATCTGAAAGTGCTCTACATACTGCAACTGCTTCTTCCGGTATATGGTGGGTCATACCAGATTCCAGCGCCTTGCAAAACCAAAACGCATCTACTGTAATACCACAAGCTAGTAAATCTGGACTCAGTCGGTAAGAAGGCTGCCATCCGTTGATTTGCAGGCCGGTCTGTAAGGTGACGTGCTCACTGCAACCTCGATGAAAGGCAGTCAGCATGCAGCACGTTACCAAAGACTAGTCGAGGGAAGGGCTGTCATTGGATCAGTATATATGAACATACTGTTCCAAATAGGCCTTTGTCTCCATGTCTTACGGGTGTTGTGTATTGTGTAGAGAGATACTTCCGATGTTCGTAATGAGAAAGCTTCCCAGAAATGTGACGTAATGGTGCGACTAGCTGGTGCTGCTTCCAGGCGCCTTGTAGGTACTATGTTTGCGACTGTTAAACGTATCATTGGGACCTTTGGAATCGCAGGAGTTTGTTCGTTAAGTTGGCAGCGAAGTGTTACTTAGTGACAGCTAACAATGAAGCATATTTGTCAACACTTGATAACCGGTTGAAAGCTTCTCATCAGAATGTCGGGACAAAAAGAATTATGTTTCTATACAGGAAGCTATAGGAAACGGGGAAATTTTTGACCTGTGTAAAGTACATGGAGAAAAACATAAAAATAGTATGATTACAGATTTTTGCTTTTCCCGTGATAGGTCCTATTTTGTAGAACACAACATAGGATTTACTGAGCCATACTAATGCAAAACACGTTTATTTGCCAAAACATTTTCTGCTGCGTCTCTTCTATCATTGGTGGGTTTCACTTTCTGAAAATATGGGAAATACAGATGACGTATAACGAAGATGTGGTGGCTTTTTATTTATTGCTAAATCACTGCATTCCAGCTAGAGTCCTTGTATTTTGCATATTCTCATAAACATATTCTCATAAAAAGGCAAATAGCAACATTCTGGACCTGCAAATCGTACATAGGAAAATGTATTTAATTATGAAGTGGGTGCACATTGAGTGCCAATTACTGTGCATTTGCAAATCGTACTTGTGCATCACTTTACGTCTGAGAGATATTCCATTGGATGGAACAATATGTCTTCTAAGCAATGGGTAATAAGTTTCCGTTGATTACTAATCTGTGGCGTGGCTCCGTTCCTCTAAAACAATTTGTTTTCAATTGTAGCATGTGCGCACTCACGAACTTTCGTGAAAATACGTTCCAAACATACTAACGTATCTGTTCGATGCTATTGTCCATGTAAGCTTTACTTACGTCAGCATCATGTCATGACATCACAGCACACTATGATGTAGCCATTGCGCTGTGTAATGGGCTGAAACAGGTTTATTCTTTCTTGTCACGAATACTATTAAGAGCACGCGCTTCATCTGACATCCATCAGTTGATGAGATCATTGCTGTCCTTGTAAACCGCAGCGAACACGTATTCGAAAAACAACACGTGGCTGTACGAAGGCAAGTTGAAAATCTCGTGATATGACTCAAGAACTGTGCGTTTATCGGTACAAAGAGACGCTTGTTTTTCTACTCATTGCCCTTTAAGGTTAATACGTGCTGTCCATTTTTTTCCACTGAATACATCCTGTCCTAAATTGCGATATCCTTTTATGGCTGCCGTTATCACTCTGTCAGTCACACGTTTCTTTAGAAGTGGGGATGCCAGGACGTGTGGAATGTAACAAAAATTGAGTTTTAAGTTGGGGCTTATGGGCGCTCAACATCGAGGTCATCAGCGCCCCCTTTTGTAAAGGAACACCCGTAATGCAATTGAAATGTCTTGATGAAAGATGATTTGCTTCCCTTTTTCAATCCAAGTTTTATCTTCTGGTTTTAATTAAAGTGAAACTACTCACGGACGTCCAGTGTGGGCAGTAATTATCCTACGGCAGCGGATTTGCGCTGGAAAAAAATTAGTTTCAATTTTGGCCACCAGGTGCTAATCTGACGTACTGCATCATGCCGGCGTCTCTGGTGCTGTTATGGAACAAATTGTGTAAGTGGCGGTTAATAATAACATCAATTGGTTACCGTTGATTACTAACCCGTGAATGGTTCTTTCCGCTAAAACAAAGTGTTTTCAATCATAGTAAGCGCACAGTCATGTGAATTTCGTGAAAATACGCTCCAAATATACCAACATACCTGTCTGATGCCACTATCCATGCAACACTTTCCTTACGTCAGCACTTGTCAGGCCTCACTAGTTTGATCATCTCTGCCCACATCCGCTCCTAATCCACTATACATGGAAAAATTTCTATACGTGTTTCTTGCTTTCACAGCACCAGATCTGCTCCTGTTGGACAAAATTGCAACTACCTTTTTCCACCGTAAGTCGATTCCGCATTAATGTATTAGAATGTCTACGAAGTACACCGCCATACGATAATTGCGACCCACACTGGACCGATGTTAGTAACTGCGCTCTAATTATAACCACATGTATTTTTTCGCCCAATTGGTCTTAAAGGACTCTGTAGCATTCCTCAGTTATTGTTTTAAGGAGATTAAATATGATCAACAAGTAATTAGAATTGCCCCTTTTGTGTCCCAGAAAACGCTGGCAATAATCCTTTCAGGACAGGAAATAAAGTTCACTTTGTTTAAGAGAATATGGTGCGGAATTTCGTCTCTAGCGCTTGGAAAATCCACAAACATGCCAGCAGCTTGTCCTCTGCCTGTTGCCTTTTGAGTGTGAAAACAAGCGGAGCAAGCTGAGTTTAATTCGATTTGTACGTGTGGAAACGATGTTGATTCCAATATTGGAGTAGTTCGGGCTCCATAAAAGTCATAAAGCGAAAGGACAATACATTCTGTCCATTTGATTTATCTGAAACTACATGTGTGACGGTTCCACTTCACACCTAGACGGATTGTTGCTTGCAGATGTTTAAGTGACATGATTGTATCCAGTTGTGAGTCTTAGTAGAACTTTTGCGCAACGTAAAAGTGCAGGGCTACTAGAAACGATTCTTTCGTTTGCATATCTCTACGTTTTCCAAAGTATTACACATACAAATTCGATTGACGTATTAGTAGAACAGTAAACTCACGAAGTTTGCGTTTTGCTGCTACAAATGTTCAATGAATGTTCCTATGGTCACATGATACACGTCCAAGCGGTAGTCAGCTTCGTTCCATACTTTATGCAACAACATCCAAAACAGTGCTCATTAGAAGAGCATTGATGCGTTCTCGAGGCTGCGTTAGATCAGGCGACCCGGTGGAGTAGGGGGAGGGGGCAGACGTGGGGGGGGGGGGGGGGGGGGGAGGGGTGCAAGGGAACAGAGCACCACTACGCCCAATACACGAAACGCAAGTTCGTCGTTTAGGTAGCGACGAGCATCTATGCTGCAATGAGTGGGTGCCCCGTCTTAGTGTAATTTTCTGAAGCAACCACAACTGCAATATATCAAGATAAGAGTTATCTGTCAAAGTCTTCTCACACAAGAAAAACGGCCCATTCAACTTTGTCTGTTACACTGTACAGAAAATATTAACCTTTGACAAATCTCGTTCGTGAGCCACAATTTCATGAGAATGTTCGGTGTCCCACAGTTCAACATTGTGGCGATCAACCTTTCCAGATAAATGGAAGATTGCTTCATCGCTGAATATCATCGTGGAAGCGATATGTTCACCTTCCAATGCTTCCTGCATTGTGATGCAAAACTGAAGGCGTCGGACATAATCTTCCGGTTTTAATTGTTGCAAACGGTGCGGTCTGAAATGTAACCACCGTCGCAAAATCTTCCACACAGTTTGCTACGGTATTCCAAGTTCGTGGCTTGCGCGGAACGTTGATTTTTTTTTTTTTTTTTTTTTTTCCTGTGGGTGAATCTTTTCCTCAGCCACTCCATGACTGCATCTGGCACACTTGGTCGAGCGATACTTTTCTGTTTGCGCAGACAACCATTGTCCATGAGTTGTCGATACCAACGCAGAATGCTCTGTTTTCACGGCGACCCTTTTCCACAGTTGCTTTTGAATGCACACTACACTGTTGTAGCAGACAACCACTCGCATGTTCCCACCCGAAAAAACTCATTTTCTTTTTTTGTCGCCATTTTGTCAAAGCATTTCACTCTTAACTCAAACTGGTGCGCACATTACAAACCCGTTGAGTTTGCTGTTCTATTAATGCATGAATCATATTTGTGCTAGTAATATTTTGGAAATTACTGAACTTTGGGAACGAATGAGTCATGTATGGTAGTCGTGTATTCTAACTGGTACCTTTCTACAATGAGCTGCTTGCCAATCTTTGCAGCCGTCTAGCACGCAATAGGAATGTAACTGGATATTACAACTACGAAAATAGCCTCCTGCTCTATTAGTCTTCGTACAGTTCTTTCGCTATATGGACTCACTTGCAGCTTCGGCAAGGCGCGAATCAGTGATCGTCAAGTTGATGCAACGCAGTGAGCGATCAATATTAGCGATATCGCTGCGGCGTGGTGGCATTGCAGTCGCGCAGATGGCAGCTACAGCGCCTGTACCTGGTGTGTATTAGCGGCATCAGTCATCAGCGTGCACATTATCTCTGTATCGGCTGTCAGATAGCGCGCCTGCTGATAGACTATCGCCTGCAACAACACTTCGAGGCCGCCTAATGAAGCCACGGGCGCGATCGACACGGCGTACACCCACAGCCCACGCTGACAACGTTTCTCGGTCTGCCAGTAGAGAGAAAGTGAACGGAAATGGTCTTCACGCTTGCTTACCGACCGTCGCCAATACCGCCGTCGCAGATTGGGGCAACAGGTTTGGTCTTGCAGCACGCAGAAACAAGTGCGTAATGTAGCTGGTGGCCCCACCGACGTGAGATATGCACTGTAACAGGGTCCAGGACACAGTCCAGCCTTATTTATCGTGAATATGGATGTGGTGACCACGAGCACTGAGTGGGAAGTTCTGATATTTGAGGGTGGCGCCTTGATAATGGTAAAAATTGGAAAATACTTACACGGATGCTGACTGGTTAGTTATAGCTGACGGTTTATTTGAGATTTAGTGTAACCAATTACCGTATTGGGTCATTACTAATGCTACAAAAGTAACGACAAAACTTTGCACCGTTCCCCCACCTCCTCCTTTTCCTTGAAAGGATACGGATCCTGTACACCTCCCGTAAACTCGACCCTCCTCACCCGCTCGTCTCCCCGATCCTCACCCACCCCCGCCCACTGCCGTGCCTGTATTCCCATGTCCCACCCGGTCTCCATCTCTCAACCCTCCTTACCCTCTCCCAAGGTGGCTTCCGCCAGCTCCCCCTCCCTGATGATGTCCTCCTCCCCTGCATCTACCCCTCCTATCAACTTTGATCCTCCCCCCCCCACCTCCTGTGTCCTTTCCTTTAGGCACCCTCCCTCCCCCCTTTCCCTTCCCTTCTCTTTCCTTTCCCCCCTCCCTCCTACCCTCTCCCCCGGGCTTCCCCTCCCCCTTCCTCCCTCCCCCTCTCTCCTTTGCCCATGGCATCTCAGCTCTCCCCTCTCCCATTTCCCCTTCCTCCTCCTCCACCTCCTCTCTTGGCAGGTCCCCGGACTCGTACACGCTCAGTGAACATTCGCGCGCCGGAGATCATCGCCATCAGTGTTTAGTGTGTGTGCATCGTTTTGTGTTTCGTGCAGTTACAACTCAACTGTTCCCATGTGCCATCGCTGTTCTCCGTGTTTTGTGCGCCATGTCTCCAAGTGTTAGTGTTTTTTTCATCCAACGTGAACGGTTTCTTGTTTATTGTTTTTTTGTATCTCCATTTTTTGCCCGCCGTTTTTTGTATTGTATATATCACCTCTCTGTCCTGTTTATTGTTCCACTTAAGGCTGAAGAGCAGCGTACTATGCTGCTGACTGCCCGCCTGTATAGGTGTTTAAAATTACAATAAAGGAAAAAAAAAATTTGCACCGTATATATTCGCTGTTGTCAAGACACACACCCATTACAAAGCATTATTTAATCGCTACCTTAGTTACTCAACGTAATTAGGTATAATTTTTGTGAACGCTCGGCTGGTCCCGGCGGAGGTTCGAGTCCTCCCTCGGGCATGGGTGTGTGTGTTTGTCCTTCGTATAATTTCGGTTAAGTAGTGTGTAAGCTTAGGGACTGATGACCTTAGCAGTTAAGTCCCATAAGATTTCACACACATTTGATTTTTTTTGTGAACGCTCCTCTGACTATGACTGTCCACACAGAGCACACTTTGCATTATTTCCTGTCTTTTCCATGAGGAAAAAAGGAAAACACCTTTTGCTTCTTAAACAATGTGGCTGCACTGAACAGTGAGAAACATTAGTAAATTACACTGTTCCATTCGACATATCACAATTTAATTTTACAGTCATACACATTATAAGAAAGGTAAGTAGGCTGAACTAATTGATATCAGAGACACACATTTCCAGCACAAGTCACTCACACGGTGTATTGATAGCGAACTCACAGGGCTACCGAAACGAATCTCGGAGTAAGGAATTGTACGCTTAGAATTACCACCGAATCTGTATACGAAACAGAAAACATGGCGGGAGAAAAGAATGTATGCCGTACTTCGTATCAATACCGACTTGGCCGGCTTAGAATAAAAACACGGGGGAATTGAAAAACTTCCGAATTGATATGAATTGCGTGCTAGGACGTGACATGCGAGTAATTAAACTTTTCTGTCACCCCGAGTCCGCTGAGGGTACGGATTTGGAGGCGAACGGAAACTACCGACTTAATCACCATTTAAAATATGTGATGTAAAAGTTATTGATTGGCGACTCCATGGAGTGCTGTGTGCACAACGACCATATATATTAAATTAAAAGGAAGTTATTGTGATCGTTTCTCAGTTTTGGTTACTGATAATAACTTGATACCAGTGCCCATGAGTTTAATTTATACACCACAGGTATGTTCTTTCCAACAGTTGGTTTATACTCAGGTGTATTTGTGGTTTTGGTTTTTTATTCACTCATCGCTATGTGAAATTTTTAACTTCCAGCACTGAAGATGATCACTATGTGATTGAAAATCGATTTTGCTATCAGTAAACCATCAATATGGCAACGTTGACCTTCCTTTTAATTTGATGTAAAAGTAGTAGCTCTCTAATGCACAGCTTTGTCATAAAACTTTTTAAAATGGCAGATTTGTTACAGTAAAAGTAGTTAACTTCGTCACCATGTCTTACTGTCTCGACTTCTAGACGCGTTACGCTGTAACAAAGATGAAAATTCGGTAATAGTCCATATTTTTAGTAAGACGGAGAAATACAATAACTTTGCGAAGGTTGCTGCATCTCTCCCCAGACATTTTGTGTGCCCTTATCTAATTAGGTTGGAATCCAAAGAATTTGAGAGACAAAATAGAATATTTGCTGTATGGGTAGAAATGCTTGGAAAACAGCCAGTCTGAATGTGGAATTCGGTTTACACATGAGATGAAATGGTTATTTGTTTCTAGTACGATGTTTTCGATCTGAAATAGCAATGCAAATGTATTATTCCACGTATGGAAGATCATTTGGAAAGAGTTTTTCGATTGTATGTCAGAACACGTAGAATATAGCTTACTGCTTACGAATAAACGCTGCAAATTGACTTTAGAGTCGAAATTGGCCAGATGCACAACTATACAACCTACTACAGACAGTGTTTCCTTTTAAATAAAATATTTGGGTATTAACATTATGATATAAATTTTATTTGTGGGCAATGAAACCAATAGCTTGAGTATGTGAAGAATACAAGAAGAAAATTGCTCCCAATGATATAATGGTAATGGTCTGTATAGTGCCAAAGCCAGTAATACGATTGACTGAAATTAATAATGAAATAATGAAACTGACAAGTTTCAAATATCGGCGGTGCGGAAATAACTTACAGTTGGCAGTAACAAAGGAAACAAAGCACGGAAGGTGAAATTAATGTGAGTCTGTAAGACTGGATTATGTATAAAGCAACGGTAAGAGAGGAACTGCAAGTGTATAGCCCCAGTAAAAGAAAAAGAACAAAATCGTTTGCGCTGCTGGTGAGTCTTCCAGGCTTTATGGCCGAGGTCCATGAAACTTTCTCGTTCCTAACGTTTCGTCCGGAGCTGCGCTGCACTTCATCAGAGGTGCTCCAGGTTACGCTGAGTCGGCAAGAGACAACCCGGAAGACTCACCAGCAGCCAAGACAACCGGTAGTGAAGGGCTTCACCGTGTGATCAGAATCGTTTGAATTGGAATTGATCGCCTGGGAGGAAAAGGTGGTGAAAGGATAAAAATAAGAAAGTACAAATGTCGGGGAAAAAGGAATGTGGCCATACTACGCAACAGATAGTTTCCATAACAGGCAATACTGCTCAGTACTTAAGAAAAATGATTACGTGCGCGACGTTGAAGATACCAGAAACGACATTGCTCTCGGGGAGGGGGGGGGGGGGGCGTGCCTGGAATACAAAGCGCAATACCTGCCGTGTAAATGATAGAGAAGCGAAGAAGAAAGAGCAGTGACATAGTGTCATTCTTTTGATGCACCATCGGAAGCATATTAGAAAGTCAGTGGAGACGCGTTGTTAGCTTAAAGCCATATCACAACGGTTATGTACTACATGAATTCAAGCTCATTAGTTGTTACATTCATGTAACGTTCAGTTATTCCGAAATCGATGAGCTATTACACTTGGACAAATACTTACCCCAGGGCTCTGCAATTCAAAGTACTGCCCACTCTCCTCCCCCCACCAACACAAAAAAATGAAAGATAAAGAAAAACTTCGCGCACACAACTTTGAAGTTGTTCGACCGTTAGCTAGCGTAGATGTTCGCCGCCAATGTTAACAGCACCAGCGTCATTCCCTCAAAAAGAGCAGTTCCCTTTGGTTACATGATGCAAGCGGATTGTAGTGCTGCACGTTTTTGTATTGCGTTTTTTGCGCTGTATTTTTGTGATGAGAACACAACCAACTCTCGAGTGATCTGCTTTATGTTTCTCCGAAGTATTGGTAGTTTTATGATTCTCCTAATTAGTGGGACCTTGTATATTCCGAGTGATGACCTTGCAGTGAACAGTTGTAAACCGGCGTTGAACTGCCCTACGCCACCCAGAGTGCCGAAAGTACATATCCGGCGGGTCTGGGGAGCGGAAGAGATAACCAACCGTCCTTCAACGGACAGCGTGGCAGTCTCTGTTGTTACTGCGCTGACATCATGCAGCCAGTTGTCTCACCAGCAGCGTTACACCTACACACGTTTCTCGCCTATTCAGGCAGGCCATCTGCCCAGGTACTCGCCTGTGGTGTGTCTCCGAAGCGAATCCATTTCCCTAATGAACACATCGCTACTTATTGCTTTACGATGCTTCTCGATAATGAACGCCAAATATTTTGCAACACTAAGGTATGTATCTTGGCCGCTATATAGAATCTGCAACGGAAGTCTCGCTTGTCAAATACACAGAAATGTAATCGGAAACAATGTACTAGGAGTCTTTCTGACTGACTGCTAAAGTAGACTCGTGACACACTGAATGACAGACATCTAGGCAGTAGCGTATAGCAACCCCCTTTCATCCTCCAGACAGCAGTACGCAGCTTGGTCGGACTCTATAACACACTGGAAACGTAGGGATTCGAGTCTGCTCAGCCGATCTTTTTGTCGATATGCACAAAGGGGATAGAAATCTACTGGTTGACTCATCTGGGAAGGTACATACTTAGAATTTTAACAGCTGGGATGCATAACGTTTTTCTTGTAGCGTCTGTCCATTGAGATGCGTGAGAATGTCCGCGATTCTTTCACATTTATTAACTGTATCGTTACAACTTGAAACTCTCTTCCCCCAAATGTATAATGATTTAACTACTGCGCCTCTTCGGTAAGCCTGTCTGTATTGTAGGAACGATTGCGTTGAAGGACTGTCTTGTTACGCAGTATTTTAGTCAAGGCGGACATTGAGAGCGAAACCCGGTGACATCACACGGCCCACTACCCGCAAATACTCGAGCATCCGACGTGGGGGGGGGGGGGGGGGGGGAGGTGGGGGCGCACGAGCCGTGACAACGCGCCCTAGACCGCGCGGCTACCCCTCATGGTATACAAGGTGCTAGTGCGATTAATTATATAATAATGTTCCTGTGTTTCGAGAGAAGCGCCGCTGAGATTGTTGTTGTTGTTGTTGTTGTTGTGGTCTTCAGTCCTGAGACTGGTTTGATGCAGCTCTCCATGCTACTCTATCCTGTGCAAGCGTCTTCATCTCCCAGTACCTACTGCAGCCTACATCCTTCTGAATCTGCTTAGTGTATTCATCTCTCGGTCTCCCTCTACGATTTTTACCCTCCTCTCTGCCCTCCAGTACTAAATTGGTGATCCCTTGATGCCTCATATGTCCTACCAACCGATCCCTTCTTCTAGTCAAGTTGTGCCACAAATTTCTCTCCAATTCTATTCAATACCTCATCATTAGTTATGTGATCTACCCATCTAATTTTCAGCATTCTTCTGTAGCACAATATTTCGAAAGCTTCTATTCTCTTCTTGTCTAAACTATTTATCGTCCATGTTTCACTTTCACACATGGCTACACTCCATTCAAATACTTTCAGAAACGACTTCCTGACACTTAAATCTCTACTCGATGTTAACAAATGTCTCTTCTTCAGAAACGCTTTCCTTGCCATTGCCAGTCTACATTTTATATCCTCTCTACTTCGACCATCATCAGTTATTTTGCTCCCCAAATAGCAAAACTCCTTTACTACTTCAAGCGTCTCATTTCCTAATCTAAATCCCTCAGCATCATCCGACTTAATTCGACTGCATTCCATTATCCTCGTTTTGTTTTTGTTGATGTTCATCTTATATCCTCCTTTCAAGAAACTGTCCATTCCGTTCAACTGCTCTTCCAAGTCCTTTGCTGTCTCTGACAGAATTACAATGTCATCGGCGAACCTCAAAGTTTTTATTTCTTCTCCATGGATTTTAATACATACTCCGAACTTTTCTTTTGTTTCCTTTACTGCTTGCTCAATATACAGTTTGAATAACATCGGGGATAGGCTACAATCCTGTCTCACTCCCTTCCCAACCACTGCTTCCCTTTCATGTCCCTCGACTCTTATAACTTCCATCTGGTTTCTGTACAAATTGTAAATAGCCTTTCGCTTCCCGTATTTTACCCCTGCCACCTTCAGAATTTGAAAGAGAGTATTCCAGTCAACATTGTCAAAAGCTTTCTCTAAGTCTACAAATGCTGAAATCGTATCTGGTTTATATAATACATACGAAATTCTCAGGGAATTAACTTTTTATCCTTAATTCCCATGAAACCGTGCTGTCTAAAGATAGAGAATCTGCTTCCGCAGAAGACTGTGCGACCATTATGCTGCCCTTATCATGTATCCTATGCAGAGATAATGAGGGTAAGATAGGCCACGTGTCAGGTAAACAGAGTCATTGTTCTGTCACTCAGTACACGAATGGAATATGTGAAAAACTCGATAATACTGGTACGAAGTAACATATGTACTGTACAGTGGCTTATGGAGTGTATAAGTAAACATGGGGTGCTATGAAACAAACGTCTGAACTGACCGGCAGGTGGTCATATGTTGTTGCAGAACAATTTATTTCTGAAGTCAGATGTAGAACAGTAAGGCAGTCGGCCCTCGTGGAGAAGGGAACATAGCAGAAGGTTGCGCTCGCACGGGCAACTCTGGCCGTCTCCCGAGAACTGCTCGGCCGTCCCAGAAATAGCGGGCGGCCAGAGGGCGCCAGGAAAAAGCCTGCTTACGCACTGGCGCTGGTGGACGCGAATAGCTGCGCACCACACGGTGCACTGCAGCCACGCTCCGCCAGCGGAAGATCGATCGTGATTGACCTTCGGCCGAACGTCTGCACTCAGACACCACAAGACAATTTTATTACTACACTAACTTCCCGATCAGAGCGGCCGCCGTGTATCTTGTGATTGTACGCAGTATGGAAGATCACGCTGGTCAAACACCTTGTTCTCCCAGACGTGGTCAGCTTCCCGGACTTGGAGTGCTACTCCTCATTCTAGTAGCTCGTCAACGGACCTCGAGAGGCTGAATAAACCCACCCTCAAAGGAAACTTCCCTGACGGTAAATGGGATTGAATCTTACACATCCCGCATTGCAGTCAGACAGACTGACAGCTCAGAAATGTAAGTGAACATTGTTACACTCAAACATTGTAAATGTGAAAGTAACAGCTAGCAGGCGGATTTATTCGTTGCCATACATACAGACTGTGGAATAACTGAAGATACGTGAAGACTGTATAAAGGAACGGAAGACCAGGCAAATAACATTGATAATAATCTCAGACCTTCGACTGATGGCGCATTTCATACAATGAAGTACAGACTAAAAATTTTGCTAAAATGTTCAGGCAGCTATTGATACGATTTCAGTTCAGTGCAACGACTGGGAAATGGCGTTAGATGTTCAGACATGTAAAATTGTGCACTTTCACAAAATTCAAAAATTTAGCTTTCTATACTAGTTATTCGATAGTAGCATGTGGAATCAGTCATCTCAAACAAATACCAAGGTGCAACAAATTGTAGGGATATGAAATGAAATAATCACATACCCCGGCCGTAGTGGCCGAGCGGTTCTAGGCGCTACAGTCTGGAACCGCGCGACCGCTACGGTCGCCGGTTCGAATCCTGCCTCGGGCATGAATGGCTCTGGCTCTGAGCACTATCGGACTTAACTTCTCAGGTCATCAGTCCCCTAGAACTTAGAACTACTTAAGCCTAACTAACCTAAGTACATCACACACATCCATACCCAAGGCAGGGTTCGAACCTGCGTCGGTAGCGGTCGCGCGGTTCCAGACAGTAGCGCCCAGAACCGCTCGGCCACCCCGGCCGGCGGACATGAATGTGTGTGATGTCCTTAGGTTAGTTAGGTTTAAGTAGTTCTAAGTTCTAGGGGACTGATGACCTGAGCAGTTAAGTCCCATAGTGCTCAGAGCCATTTGAACCATTTGATTCCAATAGCATCTTCCGCCTTACCTTGTCAGACGCCTTTTCATAGTCTATAAAAGCATAATAAGTTGGGACTCTAAAGTACTTTCTTTTTTCGGTTACTTGTGCCAAAGTGAAAAGACAATCAGAACACGATCTACCTTTTCTAAAGCCCGGCCGGCTAGCCACGCGGTCTACGGCGCTGCTTCTCGATTGGGAAGGAGTGCCGGTCCCCGGCACGAATCCGCGTATCGGCCAGCCTGTGGACGTTTTTAAGGCGGTTTTCCATCTGCCTCGGCGAGTGCGGGCTGGTTCCCCTTATTACCCCTCAGTTACACTATGTCAGCGATTGCTGCGCAAACACTGTCTCCACCTATGCGAACACCATAATTACTCTACCACGCAAACTCATCTGGTATTAGGTGTTCACCCCGGGGAGGGGGGCGTGGGGAGGGGGGGGGGGGGGGAGGGAGGAGGAGGGCCGAACGAACCGCACAGTAACCCTAGGTTCGTTGTGGGACAGTGGTGAGGTGGGTGGACTGGTGTGGCCTGTTATTGGGTTGTGAACCACTGAGGGCTACGACGGGACGAAGCCTCTCCGGCGTTTCTAAGTCCCCTGTTCAATTCGCAATACACACCTTTGCTAAAACCATGTTTTACCCCTAACATACGTGCTTCTGCTCTTGGTACTAATCTACTAAGGTAAAGAGTAAGGACAACTCACTTCTGTCAAACGTTTAAGCTAGCAACACGAATGTTAGAGGTCGGACACATAAAGACAACGAGAACTAAGCCTGTCAACAGTTAGCCGGTTTTTTGCTTGCCACTCACACCTGTAAGCAGTTAGGGGATGCTTGTCAGTAATACGAAGCGAGTGCTGGAGGTTCACTGACCCGCGCTGTCTGGTTGCAGGTACACCCAGATGGGCGCCAACAACGAGCTGGTGGCTGTGGCAGAACTGAAGACACCGTCGGCCGCCCACAACCTCAACGACAACGGGACGAGTAGGGGCTACGTGCCGCGGCCCGCGGAAGCTGCCCCGGCGGCCGCCAAGCAGCAGCTGGTGCTGACTCCGCTCACCCAGTGGGCGCCCAACCACGGCCACAATAGCACTGTGCCTTACGTCACCGCCGCCAGACCGCAGCAGCAGCAGCAGGTACACTTGCTCTTAAGTCTATTCCCCTATACAGGGTGACTGTTAACCAAAGGGACAAACTTCCCGAGAGGAAAAGGAACAAAATAATTCATATTTCTCTTAAACAGTCGTCTGGCGCATTTTTTTTTTTTTTTTTTTTTTTTTTTCCTAGCAGAAATGTGCAATTTCGTGTTTGCACTGTGTAGCTAGAGACAGCCAGACAATTACTGCTTTTCAGATCTTTCGTGAGACGCCCGGTGTCAACAGAAACCAACCATTTGTTTCCCATTACAAACAAAATTATACACATCAAAACAAGTTTTGCATCGCCCTGGTTCCCAGAACTCCTGAAGATAGACGTTGACTCTAGATATTGTATCACAGACACGGTCCCTTTGACTGTTCAGAGATGCCACTAAACCCCTCCCAAAGATGTAAACAACCATGCATTAGCACCGCCTATTAGACGGAGGGGGTCCGACAGCCGATCAGTTCCAGTCATTCAACCAGGAAGGAGGCACAAGGCTCGTGTTGTCTGTAGTTCAACCATGCCTAGACGGTCAATACCTCGGTTCGATCGTGTCCGCATTGTTACTTTGTGGCAGGAAGGGCTCTCAACTAGGGAAGTGTCCAGGCGTCTTCGGAATGAACAAAAGCGATATTGTTCGGACATTGAGGAGATACAGAGAGACAGTAACTGTCGATAACATGCCTCGCTCAAGCCGCCCAAGGGCTACTACTGCAGTGGATGACCGCTACCGACGGATTATGGCTAGGAGGAACCCTGACAGCAACGCCACCATGTTGAATAATGCTTTTCGTGCAGCTACAGGACGTCGTGTTACGACTCAAAGTGTGCGCAATAGGCTGCATGACGCACAGCTTCACTCCCGACGTCCATGGCGAGGTCCATCTTTGCAACCACGACAATATGCAGCGCGGTACAGATGGGCCCAACAACATGCCGAATGGACCGCCCAGGACTGGCATCACGTTCTCTTCACCGATGAGTGTTGCATATGCCTTCAACCAGACAATCGTCGGAGATGTGTTTGGAGGCAACCCTGTCAGGCTGAACGCCTTAGACACATTGTCCAGCGTTGCAGCAAGGTGGAGTTTCCCTACTGTTTTGGGGTGACATTATGTGGGCCGACGTACGCCATTAGTGGTCATGGAAGCCGCCGTAACGGCTGTACGCTACGTGAATGCCATCCTCCGTCCGATAGTGCAACCATATCAGGAGCATATTGGGAGACGACAATGGACGACAATTCGCGCCACCATCGTGAACATCATGTCAATGACTTCCTTCAGGATAACGACATCGCTCGACTATAGTGGCCAGCATGTTCTCCAGACATGAACCGTATCGAACATGCTTGGGGTAGAATGAAAAGGGCTGTTTATGGACGACGTCAGCCACCAATCACTCTGAGGTATCTACGCCGAATCGCCGTTGAGGAGTGGGACAATCTGGACCAGCAGCGCCTTGATGAACTTGTGGATAGTATGCCAAGTCTGGACCAACACCTGTGAAGATCTCGCTGTATGGTGGTACAACATGCAAAGTGTGGTTTTCGTGAACAATAAAAAGGGCGGAAATGATGTTTACGTTGATCTCTATTCCAATTTTCTTTACAGTTTCCAAAATCGCGGAACTGAGGTGATGCAAAACTTTTTTTGGTATGTGTATTTTTAAATCGGAATTTTATGTCGACATTCGATAAAGCGCTCGAAAATTAGTCTAGTTCGATATTCGTTTCCTCGATATGTATTAACCGGGACTGTAAAACACGAAGAATAAACAGCAGTCCAGCAGCAGCTCAGCAGCGCCGCATCTTTGCGGTAACTGTCAGCGCGGGCCATGGCACTACATGTGGCTCTCGTTGTCGCTATAAGCCGAAGGTAGTGGATCAGTGTAACTCGAGCAGACATGCAAGATACCTCGCAGAACTGTACTGTCAAATCAATGAATTTGAGAGAGGGTGCATTATTGGCATGAGACAATCTGATGCACCCATCCGGGAAATTGCTGCTCGTGTGGGACGAAATGTTTCGGCAGTGTAAAGGGTGTGTGCAGAATGGTCTTCTGAAGGCAGTGTAACTCAAAGAGAGGGATCAGGTCGCTCCACCCAGGCCAGATCACCCCCCCCCCCCCCCCCCCCCCAGTAAGATCGATACCACATCCGAATGGCACTGCAGGTCAGATCTGCCTCCTCCTCGGCTCTGGCGCAACAGTGTAACACATTATATACTATTAAGGGTGACTGTTCGTCGCCGCTTGTTACGGCACGGATTACGTGCGCATCGTCCATTTCTCCGCCTACCTTTGACGAATGTGCAGAAACGAGTTAGACGGCAATGGTGTATGGAATGAGGTCAAAGGGGCCAGGAATTGCATCAGATAGTGTTTTCAGACGAATCTGCTTTTTTTTTTTATGGTGGCCGAATTTTGGTTCGCCCCATGCAGGGGGAGCAGCGTCACTATGATTGCATTCGCACAGGACATGCTGTGCTAACTCGAGGTCTTATGGTGTGGGACGCTATTGGTTGTAACCACAAATCACAGATGGTACGTGTCCAGTGCACTGTGACCAGTGTGACCTGTGTGAATGACATCCAGCGACCTGTAGCCATACCCTTTCAGAAGAGCACCCCAGACGCCATTTTTCAGCCACACAGTGCGCGACCACATGTTGTTGCACGAACACGTGCGTTCTTGGTGTCACAGAATATCAAACTTTTGCCCTGGCCCACAAGATCACTTAACTTGTCACCAATAGAAAATGTTTGAGGTATGGTGAAATGGCAGGTGCAGCACTGTGACCGAATGCCAACCACCACAGATGAAATCTGGAACCAGGTGCATGCAGCATGGATGGCTAAACCACAGGACCCCATTCGTCCCTTATACTCGTCGATGCTGTCACGCATGGAACAAGATATCAGTGCCCATGGCCCCTGCGTACTAGGCAGCAGGACACATGCTGAATCGAGGTGACTGAAATGCTAATCGTTTCTGCAGAACATACTAATGAACGCATCCTGTTAATATGAACGTCCCATCTCTAGTCGTTCAAGGTTTTCTGTTTTTCTGAACGTGAGAGTACATATTGAGAAAACGGACATCGCACTACGCTAATCTGGGACAGCTCTATCAAATGGGCATCTAAAATTCCATTTTAAAAATAATTTTGTTCGAAAGGGAGGCAAACCAGTTATTGCTCTTGACAATGGGAGTCGCATGAAAGACGTGATGAGCACTATTTGTTTGGGATGTCTCCAGCTACACAATACAAAAACGAAATTGCAAATATCATCTGAAACACCAGAGAAAATGCGCCTGATGACTTCTAGGAGAGACACTCTGTATATCCGGAAACTGACGGCGAGTCCGGGACAAAGCAGTTAGCAGTGGAACATTACAAGTATTAATTTCTTCCACGGTACAAAGGATTCTCAAAGTGACTGCCATGGGATGTCCGCCATCTTGTTAATGGAAATTCCTCTTCTCCTGGTATTCGGGGAGGCTGAACCCTGCGATTGTTCCTTCAAATGTTCCTGGTCTCCTCGACTGTAGAAGATGGACATATGGAATCTTTCTGCTGTGATATATTACTGCATCTAAATGTGCTAACACTGTAAGTTCTCTGTTATGTGCCGTATGAAGTTACATATGGAGGGCTATGCAGGCTAAATTGGGAGACTAAATTCTATCAGTCTACGTGTTACAATGTTTGTTGAAGACGAGTACTGTCTACTCATATCCCTAAAGTTATGTCGTTGTTCTTGTTGGAATTCTTTTCCTTTGGCCCAGGCATCCCTTCACGAGAGTCAATCGAGACCTATACATCCATATCCATGTCCATACAAATTATAAAAATGGATGTGCATGTGTATGTATGTTCCACATCTCCTCCTAAACCACTGGCCTGATTTCAACCAAACTTGGTACACGTATCATTCATTGCCTGGAAAGAATAGCTGTGGGGGTAATAACTACCCATCTATCGAAGCGTTGGGGATTGGGGTGAAACGGTAGTGTAGCCCATGAGGCGAGAATACCCGTATTTAGTTATTCATGATTTGAGAATGAGAGCACTCGGAGACTTGCAACGAACTGTACACATAATTTCAAACCTTTACGAAACTTCTTCAATTTCAAACCTTTACGAAACTACTACTTGCCGACGACCCCTACAAAATGGAGAAAGGAAAAATGTTAGTCGTTTACTACATTTTCGTTGTTCATACAGTGAAAATACCACATGAAGACGTTTTAATTCATTACTTCTTTATTACTAATTCTATTCACAACACATTTCGCAGATAGGAGGATGTACCTGCAAAATTATGTCATTGTACAGCACATAGTTCAGGAGATACTACGTCTTAAACATTAAGCTGAGTGAAAGTGAACCTGCAGGGCGAAATTCGCTAGACATACAGGTGTTATATGTGTACAAATACACGTGAAACTGGTTAAATATGTGTGAAATGTATTTAACATGTGCATATTGAATAACACCATGAGAGAAATGATCCTAAATCCCTGATACACATACTAGTTACAACCTCGAAAGAAATACTGTAGTGTAAGACTCACCAGCCTCCTGTTGGGGCGAGTCTGATAATGAGAAGTGAGGACGAGGCAATGGACAGATAGCAAGAGGGGAGGAGAAGATAGGCACAAGTAGGAGGAGATGGACAGAGAGAGGGGAAGAGAAGGTTGACAGAGAGAATAGGAGGAAGATACAGCATTAGAGGGGGGAGGAGGA
This sequence comes from Schistocerca americana, assembly GCF_021461395.2. Taxonomy (NCBI): domain Eukaryota; kingdom Metazoa; phylum Arthropoda; class Insecta; order Orthoptera; family Acrididae; genus Schistocerca; species Schistocerca americana. The sequence goes on along the minus strand of NC_060122.1, from coordinate 741,605,259 downwards.
GATGGAAAGAGGTGGAAGGAAGAGTGGATGGGCAGAATGGGAGAAAAGTACATGGACAGAGAGTAGGGGTCAAGAAGGTGAACAGAGAGGGGGGCGGGTGAACAGACCAGGGGAGATGGGTAGAGAGAGGATGGAGGGAGAAATGAGTAGAGAGTGTTGGAAAGAGGAAATGGAGTAATAGAAGACTGGAGTAAACTAATCCATGGACAGCACCATGTTTCTCATTTAGTTCATAAATCAGTATAATGAATATGAGGTCGGCCAGGGTGGCAGGCCTCCATGGTGGGCAGTGGAACTGGGTTGGCAGAGATCAGAAGACCAGTAGTTCACCACCCAGGGCAGGGTAGCACTGTAGCAGTGAGTGGATGCCTGGTAGTCGTCCAACAAATCACGAAAACACCATTGTTGAAACAGTCATTTATTGCTCGTAAATTACAACCGTTATGATACTTGGAGAGGTCAAAGTCCCCTGGACGCAAGCGGTAGGCGACCAGGGGCCTCCGAAGAGGTGCAGCCATCAGCAGCGACGAGGGGCTGGTGGAGTGACGACAGCAGCGACTTGGCAAGGATGCTGACTACAGCAGGGGTGGCGGCCCCCAGTGCAGACTAGGAGCAGCCCGGCTGCTTGGGATGGGGTGTGCACAGCACGTAGAATAGTGCCATGTTCCCAGTGTGGATGAGACACCTCACAGCAGCAGCGTATGTCCACACAAACAAAGGTGGGGAGCAAGGAAAGTGCCTGCGCGAGCAATGGTGGCTGAGCAGCTGCATCGCCCTTGGCTCTAACTGTACGCCATCAGGCAGCCCACCGGCTGAAGGGTGCTGAAGACCACAATACTGATCTCAGCCCAGGCGACAGGGTCGCAGCTAGCAGCGGCAGAGTCCAGAGGTGGAGACTCGTTGATCCATGCAGTCTCCCAGATTCTTAGACCATTGTAGGTCCCCCTCGGAGCTGATGGCTGCTAGACTGCCATCCCTCTAACTATAAAAGAGGAGTGTTTATATGGGCCTGGCCTGTCCCTATTTTAGTAAAGCATGGGTTTCTGCCATAACACGACCATAGGTCGGATGTGAAGCAATCAGGTCCTCTACGCTGCAGCGGCTCTGTCCTGCTACATCACTGCTATTATGCCACTGGTCCTCTGCTTGACTGTAGTATGCGGTAACCATCTTGACGCAGGCAGCCTCTGGTGTAACTTTGCCTGGCCAGCATGAACTAACCCTAACTAGCTTCCATGCATTAACTGGAGAAGGTGAACCTTATCAACTACCATTTCCACAGACACGGCGGTGGGCATGAATAATACCATCAATTCGACTTTCAAGTAAGGGAGTTGAAATTGCAACTGGTCGGCCAGAACGGTGTTCGTCAGTCACTGAGTCGCGACCATTTTTGAACTGCTCTACCCGCTTATAAAAATTTGCACGATTCATAAAACCTTCACCACAATCTTTAGACATTCTACAGTATATATTCACTGGTTTTTCACCTTCCGCAAATAAAAAACGAATAACAGAACGTTGTTCAATTAACGTGGACGTATCAAGCGGACTTGCCATCCAGAAATGTATTTTTGAGGTTATAAATAAAACAATGTTGATGTATCAGCTGATCAGGGCTCATCCCAGTGATGCCAACTTAAAGCCATAAAACAATTAAACTTCCCCTACTAATAGTGTTTTCCCCAGACAAATTTGTTTGATTATTGAATGACCCTCGTATAACCTAATAACAGATTTCCAGTGAAACTATACGCAAGGTAGAATCGTGAAGTATGCTAAGCACATAAACTAGCCAGCAGTCCCGCCTGTAGTAAATGCTGTCGGAGTGAAGTAGTGGAAACCAGTTATTCCTCAGCACTCTGTTAACCTACATCCCAACATTATTATGTTCACGAATTCTTCTTTGGTGCGCGACTTCCCCAGTCAGTCCACCACCAGGGCAAGCATTTGAGGCTGTCTCCTAACAACTCAGCCAACACCAGTAAATTAACATGCTGCTTTCATTAGGAGTTGTAAGAGTTTCAGTGAACCTAATTCATTGACTTGGTATGCTGTTTATCCCAGTCGTGGAATAATTCCTACAGCAAGAGGGAAGAGTTTGTAACACATTACAAAGTACGTCGACACGGAGGCATCAACTGAATGGCCCTCACGTGGGCGTGTGGGGAATTTCTGGCGCGCCATCTCGCCACGACAGCAGTGGTGTTTACAGGACCTCCGTTCCGTGAATTGCCTTCATGTGCCGCTTCACGTCGGCCGACCGCGTAAGCGGGCAATAGCATGTTTGCACTGCAGATAAGGAGGCAGCGTGCGTACCAAATAGCTCACTTGGAAATTTCCCGCTGCGGTGTCGCTACCTCACTATGAATGGAAGATAAGAAGAGTGTTCACAAATTAACTTCATTTCTTTGCTGTTTGCATCCACTAACTTTCTGTCGATGTCTGAGTAGTTAGGGGCGTAGGGGTGTAAGGTAATCAACGCTTCACGCTGATCAGCTAGAACATTATGACCACCTTCCTAATAGCAGATCTTTGGCACGGATAACAGCGGCGACGCGTCGTAGTGTGGAAGTATTGAGGCCTTGGTAGGTCGCTGGAGGGAGTTGGCAACACATCTACACACACACACACACACACACACACACACAAACACACACACACACACGCGCGCGCGCGCGCGTCACATAATTGGCTCAAATGGCTCTGAGCACTATGGGACTCAACTGCTGAGGTCATTAGTCCCGTAGAACTTAGAACTAGTTAAACCTAGCTAACCTAAGGACATCACAAACATCCATGCCCGAGGCAGGATTCGAACCTGCGACCGTAGCGGTCTTGCGGTTCCAGACTGCAGCGCCTTTAACCGCACGTCACATAATTCCCACATGGTCCGGGAAGGGGGCGATGAGTTCTAACGACACGTTTAATCACATCCCAAAATTCAAATGGCTCTGACCACTATGGGACTTAACTTATGAGGTCATCAATCCCCTAGAACTTAGAACTACTTAAACCTAACTAACCTAACGGCATCACACACATCCATGCCCGAGGCAGATTCGAACCTGCGACCGTAGCGGTCGCGCGAATCACATCCCAGATGTGTTGGATCGGATTCAGTTCTGGCGAGTTGAGGCACCAGCACATCATTTGGAACTCGCCACTGTGTTCCTCGAACCACTCTATCATGCTCCTGGCCTTGTGATGTAGCGCAATATCTTGTTGAAAAAGTACAAATGCCGTCGGGAAAGATGAACCTCATGAAGGGTGTGTACGTAGTCTGAAACCAGTCTACGACACTCCTTGGCCTTCATGGTGTCTTGCACAAGCTCCACTCGACCCATGGATGCCCACGTGAATGTGTCCCAGAGCATAATCGAGCCGTCGCCATATTGTCTACGTGCCGTAGTACTGGTGTCAAGGAGCTGGACCCCTGGAAGATAACGGATTCGCACACTCCCATTGGCTTGAACAAGAAGGTATCGGGAATCATCAGACCATGCAACGCTCTGCCACTGAGCCGACGCCCAGTGCCGATGGTCACTTTCCCATTTCAGTCGTAATTTCCGATCTCGTGGTGTTAACATTGGCACATGCATGGGTCGTGGGCTGCTGAAGCCCGTCGTTAGGCCTGTTCGGTGCACTGCGTGTTCAGACACAGTCGTACTCTGTCCAGCATTAAAGTCTGATGTTAGTTCCGCCACGGTTCGCCGCCTGTCCCGTTTTACCAATCTCCCTAGCCTACGACGTCCGAAATCTTTAATTAGGGGTGACCACCAAACTCCACGACGTCTGATTATGGTTTCATCTTGGTTTCGGCACGAGTTAAAGACACTCACCACAGCACAACTCGAATACCCGACAAGTCATGCAGTTTCCGAAAATCTCGGGCAGGGCCTTCGGGCCATCCACTCTGCCCTCGGTCAAAGTCGTTAGATCACGCGCCTTCCCCAATCTACACATGCTCACTGGTACTACATACACCGTGTGTGTATCTGACTAGCAGTCACTCCTTGCCAGGTGACGCTGCGTCGCCTGGACGAGTTTTTATCGATAGTAGGTCGGCGGGCATAGTGTTCTGACTGACCAGTGTGTATCCCTGCTAATGGGCTTTGCCATACATTTCATTCGCGGCAGAATATGTTTTCTTCCAAGTTTTGTTATCTACATGCACCCATTCAGCTTGAATCAACAGGTCCTTGTAATTCTCTCCACATTCTCACACGCATAATTTTATTTAGGATCCAATTTGCACACAATCCAGGCTGGGACTGTCTTCTTGCTCTATTGGAAAATAAGACTTCGTTCGTTCTCTGTGGTTTCTTACTTTCAACATTCGACTAAGGCCGGCCATTGTGGCCGAGCGATTCTAGGCGCTTCAGTCTGGAACCGCGTGACCGCTACGGTCGCAGGTTCGAATCCTGCCTCGGGCATGGATCTGTGTGATGTCCTTAGGTTAGTTAGGTTTCAGTAGTTCTAAGTTCTAGGCGACTGATGACACCAGATGTTAAGTCCCATAGTGCTCAGAGCCATTTGAACCATTCGACTAAGATTATCATCCTGACTAGAGGACGGCTGCATACTTCTCACACTTCTGCAAAGTACTAGGGGATAACTCATCACTTAGAAAGTGGTTATTACTCAAAAAACAATCAGTGAAAATAATATTCGTTAGTGAATTTGTTGTGGATAACCTCTCAAAATCGATGGGGGCTTTGTCGTTCATAGCCAAAACACTAGAAGGCAATGCGGTTTTCATTACCTAACGTTAAAACTGTATGTGGTGTACAATAATTTTCCATACGCAGCCACAAAAATCTCTGATCATCTTGACATTAACCTGAAATGTCTGCCAGGTAGCGAGGAAAATTTTAAATTTAAGCTAAAACGTTTCTTCCGAACAACACATTCTATTCTCTAGACGAATTTTTTAATGACAAACTTGCAACACTTGTGCTATAAAAGACATGCTATTGTTAAATTTAATGCTTTCACTTGGAGTTCGAGTTGCGTCGACGTCTGATGTGGTACTTAAGGAGGTGTGCTGTTAGTAATCTAGTTAGTGAACAGCAACATAGCCATATATACTACCAATCATAGCTTGAAACTGAGGTTTTATCCGTCATTTTCTGAAAGAGATTTCCGTCATTTGATTGAAAATTATTTTTCATTTATTTCACACAATCATGCTTTCGGCTTTATAGCCATGCTCAAGTGACCTGTATAAGTGATTAGTCGTCGTTGAAAAAACATATTTCTTATCTCACAAACAAATTGTCATGTTACACGATATGAGTACATACCAAAGATACATAATATAGCTGACATTGTGCACATTGAATAACTATTAACATGCGGTATGATGTATTTTACGGCCAGTACATTTCTACACACCCGCATTCATAACATCCTTGCATCAGCTGACGTTAACGTTTGTCCACATTAACATTAGTTGATGCGTGGATGTTACGAATGCAAGTACAGACGAAAATGTCTCAGTTTGCTGTATTTTGAGTGGATTTTTTCCTATGGATGTCTCTTGTAAGTCTCAAAGCCGTTTCCAGATTCTGAAACGGTTTTCGTACACAGCCTTTCACAGTTCAGTTTACTGAATGGTTTCGCCTAAATATTTGATGTGTGAGACGCTCTCGATTTCACCGTCTAGATTTTTTAGATTTTTGGGTGCCAGATTGTTGTTACACGTGTATTTTTTGTCAAATGATATTTGGAGCCCTATTCCTTCTGCTGTAACTTTAAAATTTCTGTTTGTTTCTATACTATTTCAGTGCCCTAACACAGAACCGCCAGGTCGTCTGCAAAAGCTAGGCAGTCCGTCCTAATACTGGTTCGCGAATTTTATGTTTTGATTTTAGATTCCGCCAATCTTGGATTACTTTTTCGGAAACGCAGTTGGAGAGTAATGCAGAGAGGACATCACCTTGTCTCGCCCCATATTTAATTCCAAAATTTTTCAGAAATGTTTCCCCTGAATTGTTACTGTTCACGACAAAAAGCTGCAGCCCTAAAATGGAAACTTGAGGAACACATCACATTAATACACTAAAAAAATTTTTAAAAAAAGGCAACGCACAACGAAGGAATTATCCGAATGGGACTGTAGATGTGATGAACAGACAAACAAATGGTCACAGTTTCAAAAAGATTGGATAATTGATCCAGGAGAAAAAGCTTCACAAACTGAGCGAGTCAATAACGGTTTAGTCCACCTCTGGCCCTTTTATTTATTGAGCGTATGGCATCTACAGAGTAAAATTGCAAACTTGCACACATAATATTAATTAATATAATAAACGAATTACAAATGTATTATTAATTGATTGATTGCAGATAATAATATGCGAAAGATTAGGGAGACAGCCACTGCAGCTATTACAAGTCCATATCTAAGCAGGTCACCCACTGAACAGCACGTGGAACCTCTGGCCCTTATGCAAGCAGTTATCTGGCATTCCGCTGATTGGCCGAATTGTCGGATGTCGTCCTGAGAGACACAGTGCCAAATTCTGTCCAATTGGAGCGTTAGTTCGTCAAAGTCTCGAACTGGTTGAAGGGCCGTGCGAGTTCCGAACGTTCTCAACTGGGGAGAGATCCGGCGACTTTTCTGGCCAAGGTAGGGTTTGGCAAACACGAAGACAAGCAGTCGAAACTCTCGCCGTGTGCAGGCGGGCATTATCTTGCTGAAATGTAAGCCCATAGGTATGCACCATCTTCGACGCCAGGCTGTGCTGTAAGGGTGCCTGGATGACACGAAAGGGGACCTGCTGTGGAAAGACATGGCACCCAAGGCCATCACTGCTTCCTATTAGGCATTCCACCGCTGTCCGTGACGTCTCCGCTGGTCATCGCGGCTCAGTTCGAAGCGAGACTCATCAATGAAGACAGTTCTACTCCAGTCAGTGACAATATAGGTCGAATGTGTCCGTCACCATTGCATAGACTTACCGGTGTGCAGAAGTCAACGGTAATTGGCGCAAGGGGGCCCGTGAGATAAGGCCCATTTCTGCGGCCGCCTATGAATGGTCCTTGTCGCCACTGAAGCACTGGTTGCATGTCGGATCGATGAGAATGGTGATGCCGGAGCTCTGGGTGCCTTTCTGACGATTACTCGGACCTCGCGTTCTGTCGTCTCTTTAGGTGGACCGCTTTCTTCTTGGCGGTGTGTTTGGCCATGGTCCACCCTTCCTGCGAACATCGTCGTAAAGTGGAATCGCTCCTATTCAAATGTCGAGCAATTCGCCGGTTACTCCGACCGAGCCGGCCATTGTGGCCGAGCGCTTCTAGGCGCTACAGTCTGGAACCGCGCGACCGCTGCGGTCGGAGGTTCGACTCCTGCCTCGGGCATGGATGTGTGTGATGTCCTTAGGTTAGTTAGGTTTAATTAGTTCTGAGTTCTAGGGGACTGATGACCTCAGAAGTTAAGTCCCATAGTGCTCAGAGCCATTTGAACCACCGACTTGTTTGAGCCCAGCACACATCTTCCTCGACATGTCTCCTGTTTACTATCCTTACCAGCTGCGCGGTGAAACTGCGCTGCAGTGTCACACTTTCAGCCATCATCCAATTTTGCATTTTCCATCGTTTGCTGCATAAAAATCAGTTTGTGACCAATTTGCATAGCTCCTTAGTGGTACGTTGTCCTTTTTCTTTTTTTAACATCAGTGTTTATTTCAGAATGAGATTTTCACTCTGCAGCGGAGTGTGCGCTGACATGAACTTCCTGGCAGATTAAAACTGTGTGCCGGACCGAGACTCGAACTCTGGACCTTTGCCTATCGCGGGCAAGTGCTCTACCAACTGAGCTACCCAAGCACGACTCACGCCCCGTCCTCACAGCTTTACTTCTGCTAGTACCTCGTCTCCTACCTTCCAAACCTTACAGAAGCTCTCCTGCGAACCTGATAGAGCACTTGCCCGCGAACGGCAAAGGTCCCGAGTTCGAGTCTCGGTCCGGCACACAGTTTTAATCTGCCAGGAAGTTTCAGTGTTTATTTCGTTGTCGGCATTTTACTGACAGCTTGATTCATGAGCCTTCCGTGTTGGCACGCATTGATTGCTGATAGATGTATAGCGAGTACGTGTGGTGACGTGGGCGCTTTGCTGGTTGGTTCGCAGAACGCCCCCACCGCGTGGCCGTCCATCCGCTGCGAGATGCCCACTGCCGCCGCCACTGCAGCGCCCGCCGCAGCCAGAGGCTACGTCAGCGTGGACAACCTGCCCCCGCCGCCAGCCAGTTCCGCGCCCTCCGCCCCCGGCGCGTCGCCGACCCCGGCGGGCTACGTCGTCTGCAGCTCGGGCCGCCCCCCGGACGGCTACGTCACGGCAGGCCCGCCCCCGCCTGCGCAGACGCCCACGCACCACTGCAAGCCCGGCGGGGCGTACGTGCTGCTGGGGGAGGCGGAGGGTGCGGGCAGACTGCCGCCCCCGGCTGCCGCCCCCGCGCGTGGCTACATCTCCCTGCAGCAGCTGGAGAGGACTTAAGCCCAGTAGGCGCCCTGCGCGCGACCAGATCTGTTAGCTGGCTGCCATAGCCTCAAACTTGCTCAATTATCAGTACAGTGAAACCCGCAACTTCCGTTGCCCGCTAACTGCAGATTTTCTTCCGCTCGAGAATCGACGTCAGTTAAGTCGCTGCTCTCTAAAGTTAAGACACCTACAGCTTTCCCCACCCTATTCGACAGCCCACTGGAAGAGCACACGTGTTTAGGTTTCACTGTATGTAACTGTAGCGTCGGCGTCAGTAGAGGGCGATTAGAACAACACACACGAGAAGCCTGTGAAGTTCAAACCCGCCGGTAGTTGGCCGCTGATTGCCAGAGTAGAAATTTACGTAGCTGCGCATGATAGGAGTAACAATGCGGGAGTACATGTAATACACAGCCTTTTAGTACAATTCAATTTACTGGCTGCGCCTTTAGTTTGTGGTTGATCCGCAAAGACATTTAATCATGAAAGATAGACTTTTGACCAGGAAGAAAACTGGCGATTGACGCCACGTCCACAGGAATAAAGAAGGCAGCCAACTGCTAAGCGAATTTAGCTTTTTTTAGCTTATATTTTTATCGTAAGTTCATAGCTTTACCGAGAGTTGCTAAAGTAGCCACAATTTCTGTTAGTTTGTCTCACAAGGTGAAAGACTTTTCATCCCACAAGAGTGTAAATTATAGAAGTTCGTCTATGATAAGAAAATATTCTGTGCCTCTATAAGATGCTGATACAAAGGTATAGATTGTTGACTGGTTACGAGTTAACTGTCAAATAATTGATTCGTGGTATGTGTACAACTAAATATAAATACTAAGAGCACACACTGTGTGAAATCTGCGTTTGTGTGAATACTGGCCCATTCTTGCTTATTCTGCTTCATTGTATGTGTCTGCAATATGAGACTGTATGTGTACCTGTAAGTATTTGGAACATTTCCGTGTTTGTGGTTGTCTCCTCACTGTGTGTGTGTGTGTGTGTGTGTGTGTATGTGTGTGTGTGTGTGTTTTAGAATGTTGAAACTGTACCTGTGATGAATATTAATCATGTATGGCCACTTCTGGATATGAGTTTATACTGTGTTTTAGTTGTATAAAACTAGTGACTTTCTCAAAAAAATGAGGTAATATTAATAAGTCTTTCTTCATCAGCTGCTAAAAAGTGCCTTTTTTGCAGTTCTTTATTAAGTGTGTATAGTGTGTATTTCACCACAAGATGTACTGAATATGTATAAAAAATAAGTTTACATTACCAATCCAAAAATCTAATCTTTTTGTTCAGTAATCGTTTTATCTGTATCACTGCTCAACTACTAGTTAAATCTTTTGCATCTGTTATCGACTGAAGTTGTACCTCATCACAAGGCAAAGTAAAATTTTTATCATTCAAATATAAATTGTCCACTTTTATGTTATACACATAGGAAGTGTGATATATTAAATCACTTTTAATGGCACAAATTTAAAGTTCTATTTTTTGCTTATTCTGTACAAATACAGATTCGTAATCAAACTTGTCCTTCTTGTATAATTGCCTGAACTGCTTATATCGTAAAATGGGTACAAAATAAACCTGTCCACAAAAGTCCACTATTTGACAGTAGTATATGTATTTTGTAAAACTGCTGCAGTGTTGTAAAAACCAAATGAAAAACAAATAAAGTTACTGCCTGTACCTTGACTAAAATTTAGTTTCGTGCTTACTAGAGAACATTACTTGATCACAGAACCTGGTGCTGTATTCATACTGCTGTTATAGTCATATGAGATTATGTTTTATTTTTGTTTTTATTGTATAAGCAAAAGCAGATATCACTAGCAATTGTTATCTCTGTATATATTTTGGTACCGGTACTTTTTAAGTGTATGTAAGCCACTGCAATAAATTGTGTGAGTCATAATTGTACACGGTATTATGCTTATTTAACCATTTCAACATGGCGGCACTCATAATCATCATTTAATAGGAACATGCAAGGGCTCATCAGCTGTTAACAGTCGAAATCTGTATCATCTTTACAAAAAAAAGTCCTGTAAAAAACTCTGTTCATGGTCAGAAGGTACAATTTAATATTTTGTTCGTGGTCAGAAGGTACAATTTAATATTTCACATATCCAGAAGAAGAGCCTTAGTGTGTTGCAGAAACATAGTGCGAGTAAAGAAGTACTTAACTTTACTCCACTAATGAAGTTGGTCTACTAACTATACAGCACTCCTCTGAAGAGCAGCAGGACAACTTGATTGAAATGATTGAAACAAAGTGAGGTCGAACAATGTGCACAGCTAACAAACAGTACATACACAGTGGAACACATAGACGTCACAAACTGCCCTAACTGTAATGCAGTTTGCCACAAATAAGTCCAAACTTGTACCACACTATAAAAAAGTAACCGCTTGAGAACTCCAACAAATTTCGAAAGAAATTGCACAAGAGCTTGAGGTAAAAAAGATTTTGCTATTAACGTTAGGAAGACAATCGTATCTAAAACTGCAACAGTTTTTGCTGAGCAATTTCAAACGACAATAAACTGAGTAAAAATAAGTGAGTGTCACCATTCTCGCTCAGTTTTAAAGAGGAGGGCCGGAAGTTCTTACGGATTTCATTCCGACATCGGTGGTGACCTGACGTTACAAGCTGCCTACGAGAAGAAAAGAATCCACACTTTATGGCATTAAAGATTTGCCACACGTCCCCTATGGAATCATATCTCGGCGACTAATAATACAAGGCGACTGAACCAAGCTCTTTTTTGAACAGTAGTGTATATGTTAATCTTGTAACCTCGCCACAGATAAAATATTATATATCATTCAGATTTAGCGTAACCTCCCAATAAAAATAATAATTATATAGCATTCACATTTAGTGTCACCTACCAACAGATAAATTCCGTAACCCACCAATAATAAAATGTGACTAATCTCTCAATAAAATTGTGACTCACTTATAACCTTTCAATAATTGACTGTGAATTTAAACTGGTAAATTTGGACGTCAGCAGTGCTGCGTGATGGCCCTGAAAGATCATACTGAATAAGTTGAAAATTCTTAGCTCAATGAAGTTGCCGGATAATGTACATATATCTGCTCCTATAAGAAATTTTTCTGGCACAGCCCAGTGCAATGCTGGCTGATAGATTTGTCATGTATAAAAAGAAACAACTGATTTTTCTTTACAATAATCGGGATGACCATGTATTGGAGAAATTAGTAAATTCTTTATATTGAGATGAATGATTGTCAAAAGTTAATTTTTGTAAGAAAGATTATTATTAAGAGATTTTTAAAAACATTTACATGGGACTTGATATAACGATACTACATATGCCCGAGGCTGCTTTTACCTTATACTACAACGCTCAGGCAACACCATCGCTCCCTATGACCGGCTCAGCCAACTCGATACACCAGACTGCTAGCAACTACTTACTCCTACTGCAGTCAACACTGCTCTCTGGTCTGAGATTCTCTTATAGCTTATATATCGCAGGCAGCGCGTGAGCAATCCATCGAAATTATATCTGCTCGAGTGTGCTAGCAATAAAGTCTTTAGTCATGGACCCCTTACACAACCCTCCACTGGGGGAGGGGGGGGACAAAAATTTTGCAGCTATGGTGAGTCAATTGGACTTGCCATGAGCAACAAATTTTTCTGTAATCTGTTTAGTTTACTAAGTCTACAGTCACAGAGTATATACATAAATATAACATTATTGATGAATAATATAAGTACAGAGCATATTAAGAAATGAAATAGGGTGCACACGCACTGAGTACAAAATATATTAACAAATGACATAAAGTGCACACACACTGTAAAACTCTTTGGCATTTTTAAATGAATTAAGCATATCGAGTAGTGAAATAAAGTGCACATGCACTGTAGAAGTCTTTAGCATATTTACATGAACTGAGTATATTAAGAAATGAAATAAAGTGCACATGCACTGTAAAAGTCTTTAGCATTTTTACAAGAACTAGGAAAGGAATGGGAAGGATAGCATCATGGTTGTAGCACAGTGGGTTGCACGTAGCTGCACTGAAAGTCCATATCTTTCTACAGAAGCACAACACTGAGTGAGATAATCTGAAGTTCTCTTCCCTGAAGTATTTATCAGTGTAGCCAAGAGACTGAAATGTTGTATTAATATTGTATGTTATCTCTTTGGTGGTACATTAGGTACACCAACAGTAGGACCATAATGACATCTCCTTCGGTCAGAGTGGTGGACAGCTTGATGTCAACACCACATTCTTGTAGAATCCATACTCTTTCACCAATGTAGAATTAGTACAAAAACCAAATATAGTGCTCCATGATCATGAGGATGGACAGGACATATGGATATTGCAGTAATTGCTGGTAATTAGGTCAGAAGGTGAAGGACAGTAAATCTTATGCTAGTCATCATTCAGAATTACACTAGTGTATCAACTGATTTGAACAATTAATGGCACTCATTGGCTGGTTACTAAACATGTATGTAGTGTGTATGGAGTATTACAGAACATTATTCATAAGTCATCTCATTGCAGTAATTATTGGCATAACATTTATGCATAAGTCATCTCATTACAGTAATCATTGGAATTCATTGGCCAGTTACTAAACATGTAGTAAGTGTTGAGTATTACAAAACAGTATTCATAACTCATCTCATTGCAGTAATTATTGGCATTCATTTATAGAGTATAACAAAATATTATTAAGAACTCATGTCATTGCAGTAATTATTGGCACTCATTGGCCAGTTACTAAATACTTGTGTAGTATGTATGGAGTATTACAGAACATTATTCATAATTTATCACATTACAGTAATTATTGGCATAGCATTTATGCATAATTATAAAACATCATTCAATATTACTCAGATGTCATCATTCAAAACAGGAGTTACTGCATGTAGCAACAAGTTGCAAGTGACTAAATACGATATCATGTAAGTGACATAAGACATATTTAAAATGTAAGACATTGTAACTATTACTCAAGCCCTGAAAGATCATACTGAATAAATTGAAAATTCTTAGCTCAAAGAAGTTGCTGGATAATGTATATATATCTGCTCCTATAAGAAATTTTTCTGGTACAACCCAGTGCAATGCTGGCCGATAGATTTGTCATGTATAAAAAGAAACAACTGATTTTTCTTTACAATAACTGGGATGACCATGGATTGGAGAAATTAGTAAATTCTTTATATTGAGATGAATGATTGTCAAAAGTTAATTTTTATAAGAAAGATTATTATTAAGAGATTTTTAAAAACATTTACATGGGACTTGATATAACGATACTACATATGCCCGAGGCTGCTTTTACCTTATACTACAACGCTCAGGCACTGCGATTGCTCTCCACGACTGGCCCAGCCAACTGAATACACCAGACTGCTAGCAACTACTTACTCCTACTGCCACACAGTTCCTACTGCAGTCAACACCGCTCTCTGTTCTGAGATTCTCTTATAGCTTACATATCGCAGGCAGCGCGTGAGCAATCCATCGAAATTACATCTGCTCGAGTGCGCTAGCATTAAATTCTTTAGTCATGGACCTCTAACAACCTCATCCAGGGCTCCAAGTGCGTACTCGAAAATTCAAAAAAAGGATTGTGTGTGTGCGTTTAAAAAGGTTTATAACTCACGATCTTCTCTGAAGTCAAGATTTATGAGACAGAAAGAACCAGAAATATAAAATCAACTATGAATGAGCCTTTAAAGCATTATGACCACTGCTCATCGCAAGACTGAATACTGCCTGGTAGACTGGGTAGGGAAAGAATGTAAGTGGAAAGGAGACATATGTGGGTCATTCTAGTGACAAAACCAGCCAGGAATGGAGAAATCCACTGAAATGAGCGACTTTGGCAAAGGATCGATTGTTATGCCCCGACATCTGAGAACAAGCATCTCAGCAATGATGAAGCTGGTCGAATGTTCATGTGCTACCGTCGTGGGCATCTATGGAAACTGACTGACGAACGGTGACACCACGAGTAGATGACAAGGTTTTGGACACCCATGGTTCATCACATAATGTCAAGATTGGAATGAGCCCACTCTGTGGGACAGACAGTGACCTGTGGCAGATCTGACGACAGTACAATGCTGGTGCAGGCACAAGGGTTTCGGAGCACACCATTAGTACACACACTGGGCTCCACAGTAAATGACCACTACGTGTCCCCATGTTGATCACATGGCATCAGCAATTACGATTCCAGTGGAAATTGGCTCATCAACTTTGAACTGTCAGTCAATGAAAGGTGTAACCTGGTCAGATGGATCACATTTCTTCATACATCAGCTCAATAGTAGTGTGCAGATGCGCTGTCAACCACACAAATGGCTGCTTGAAACATCCACCATAATAGGAATTTTGGACAGACGGGGCAGTATAATGCCCGAGGCTGCTTTTACCTTATACTACAACGCTCAGGCAGGCATGATATTTGCCAGTGCCTTAATAGGACTGTGGTAGTAATCGAAGGGACTACGACAACTGTGAACTACATGAAGACTATTGTGGTCCACTTGTACTGCTCTGTGTGTTATGTCTTGGCGAATTGTGATATTGGCTTGAAGTGAACCCCTTGGATCACATGTGGGACATTATCAGGCACCAGCTCTGCACCCAAAAACTGCTAGCCCATAGTTTATGAGAACTGTGTGTCCTCTGCATAGATGTATGGCACCACATACCTCTGGCAACTAAGGACTTGTTGAATACTTATCATGCAGAATCCCTACTGCATTGCATTCCAAAACTGGGCTAACATGCTATTAAGCATTCAGCATAATGTTTTGTCTCCTGTGTGCGTGCGTGTGTGTGTGTGTGTGTGTGTGTGTGTGTGTGTGTGTGTGTGTGTAACACTGTTAAATACACTCATGCTCATAAATTAAGGATAACTGTAGAATGTGGTGCCACACAACGTGGCACTACAAAAAACTGGCGCTAACAGGATAGGCACATAAGAAACACACATGACACAGATCTGTAAGTTCACAGTATTGGCAATAAGTTGAGAAAACCTTCCCGAAAAAAATGTGCTACAAAACGCCACTGTTTCTTCTGCATGTACCCCGACATCAATATTGTATATGATCACCATGTACACAGGCCGCACAATGGGTTGGCATTCTCTGGATCAGATGGTTGAGCAGCTGCTGGGGTATAGCCTCCCATTCTAGCACCAGTGCCTGTTGGAGCTCCTGAAGTGTTGTAGGGGTTTGAAGACATGCAGCGATACGTCGACCGAGAGCATCCCAGACGTGCTCAATGGGGTTTAGGTCTGGAGGACAGGTAGGCCACTCCATTCACCTGATATCTTCTGTTTCAAGGTGCTCCTCCACGACGGCAGCTCGGTGGGGCCATGTGCTATCATCCATCAGGAGGAAGGTGGGATCCACTACACCCCTGAAAAGGTGGACATACTGGTGCAAAATGACATCCCGACACACGTGACCTGTTCCAGTTCCTCTGTCAAAGACATGCAGAGGTGTACGTGCACCAATCATCATCCCACCCCACACCATCCAACCACAACCTCCATACAGGTCACTTTCAAGGACATAAAGAGGTTGGTATCTGGTTCCTGGTTCACGGCAGATGAAAACCCGGCGAGAATCACTGTTCAGACTATACCTGGACTCATCCGTGAACATAACCTGGGGCCCGCATCTCGTGGTCGTGCGGTAGCGTTCTCGCTTCCCACGCCTGGGTTCCCGGGTTCGATTCCCGGCGGGGTCAGGGATTTTCTCTGCCTCGTGATGGCTGGGTGTTGTGTGCTGTCCTTAGGTTAGTTAGGTTTAAGTAGTTCTAAGTTCTAGGGGACTTATGACCACAGCAGTTGAGTCCCATAGTGCTCAGAGCCATTTGAACCAAGCCATAACCTGGGACCACTGTTCCAATGACCATGTACTCTGTTCTTGACACCAGGCTTTACGGGATCTCTTATGATCAGGGGTCAATGGAATGTACCTTGCAGGTCTCTGGGCGAATAAACCATGTCTGTTCAGTCATCTGTAGACTGTGTGTCTGGAGAGAATTGTTCCAGTGGCTGTGGTAAGATCACGAGCACGGCTACCTGCAGTACTCCGTGGTCATCTGTGAGCACTGATGGTGAGACATTGATCTTCATGTGATGTTGTACAGTGTGGACGTCCCGTACTGTAGCGCCTGGACACGTTTCCTTTCTGCAGGAATCGTTGCCATAATCTTGAGATCACACTTTCTGGCACATGGAGGGCCCGTGCTACGACCTGCTATGTTTGACCAGCCTCCAGTTGCCATAGTATTCTACCCCCACGTCATCAACATGTGTTCCTTTAAACCATTTTCAACACACAATCGCCATCAGCACTTCTGGAAACGTCTGCACACTTACTCGCTGTACCGTACTCTGACATGCACCAACCCACATCTGCTTACATGGACTGCTGCCAACGCTACTGTGCGATGACCGCGGGTCAAATGCACCACATGGTCATATCCATAGGTGATTTAAACCCGAAAACTGTCCGCCAGAGCGTTGTTTCATCATGTATCAGCATTATCCTTAATTTATGTGCATGAGTGTACATGAAGACTATTGTGGTCCACTTATATTGCTCTATGTGTGATGTCTTGGCGAATGGTGGCAGCTTCTTTCAGCAGGATCACACTGGAGTCGAACTACAGTGGTTTCATGAGTATGATAATGGTTCACGTCGATATGTGGGCCATGACATTGGCTTGATGTGAACCCGGTGGATCACATGTGGGACATTTTCAGGCACCAGCTCTGCACCCATCGTTTATTATAACTGCCCTTTGCATAGATGTCTGGTACCACATACCTCTGGAAACTAAGGATTTGTTGAATACTTATCATGCAGAACCGCTACTGCATTGCATTCAAAAGTGGACTAAATGCTATTAAGCATGTCAGCATAATGTTTTGTCTCCTGTGTGTGTGTGTGTGTGTGTGTGTGTGTGTGTGTGTGTAACACTTAAATATTATTACTATTATTGAATATTATACCTTCAGCTTGAAATTGCATGGAGAAGGTCATGTATTACATTAGGGTTAATATCAGCACTCAATTGACAATTTATTCACATAAATAATGGAACAAAAAAGGGCCCATATGAAATCCACAGGGTAACGTCCCCATTTAATTTCACTATTAAAATTTTGGAATAATGAAGCAGCCTAACCCTCAGTTTTTGTGATTGTGGCCTAGTGGTTAAGGATGACTTTTTAATTTACTTTCTTTGGAGATGCCATAAAAGGATATTCACTGTGTAATAATAGTTGAATGTAGGTCTTGTGGTAATCAATAACTAGATTAGTTGCTCTGTATAAAATAATGTATTATTTTTAAACACGATGGGAGACAGTCACCACCTTCCGTCACATATCAACCATGTCTAATCTCACACAGGTCCAGTGCATCAAAATATTGTCACATGCTATTCTGACAAAGCACACATACACACACACACACACACACACACACACACACACACACACACACACACACACACACACACACACAGTCCACACTACAACACATTGGCTTCCACAGTTAATGAGAACATTGATGTTTACTTTTCATGAAAATGAATACTTTTGCTCTCACTAATCAGTAGAATTGCAGTGGTTTGCTGCGGATCTACTGACAGTGAGGGTGACATATTCAGCTGCTACTTCATCTGGACTACACAATTATGATAACATCTTGTTATTCCCTGAGGAACAACAGTACCACCGACAAAATGCTTTTACCAGTTGATAGTAAATCTCTGCGGCTAAATGTGACTTGTGTGAATGCATAATGAATAACTCTTGAGTAAGGGAAGGCAAAACGAATTATAAAAAGAACATTTATTTAAAACAGTCAATAAAAATTGCGATGTGTCATGTAAATTTGTCTGATTGCGGTACTAACAACCTGTTATACAAAAATGACGATACATCTTAATAGAAAGATAGTTAATTTTAACAGATTTTGATTTTACATTCAGTTACAATGAATCTTTCCTTTCAGTAGTTTGTGTGGGCTGTAAAGTATATAATCATCGCTGGTTGCCTTTTTGCAACACAGTTAAAAAAAATTACCTCTTCGGTTTTGCCATGCTTTCTGCATGGTTTTGTCGTCCATACTATCATTTTTCAGAATGATCTTTACATTATTCGAAAGGTACTTTTTCACAGATGTGCACAAAGAAAGAAGAATGTGTGTACGTAGGCGTTAAGAATAGTAAAAGGAAGTAGCAACAATCTGAACATCGAAAATTGAAGAGCCGCCAACCTCTGCCGTGCGCACAGATCAAGTGTTATGGTAGAAATGAAACACGAAAGTAACATTTCGTGAAATCGCATTCTGTAGCCTTTCACGTATACATGGTTCATTTGCAGTAAAACACACATACCGGCCAGCTACAATGCGACAGCTGCTAGGTCGATGACGTCAGCAGTGAAAATCAGCATATCGTAGGAACGAAGTCTGTAATTAACGTTGTATATTGGCGTCGGTATTTCGCTTACCTTGCTGTAAGAGTAACTGTGTGATCATATGCTGCCAATACCAGAAAATTTGAAGAAAGCTCCTAATTTTTAATTTCTTCATTTGGAATAATTACGACTTCCGACTTCCCTATTACGCGGAAACTGGGGAATACCTGGAAGGAGAATGCTAACGGGTCAGAGTGAAAAAATGGCTCTGAACACTATGGGAATTAACATCTGAGGTCATCAGTCCCCTAGAACTTAGAACTACTTAAACCTAACTAACCTAAGGACATCATACACATCCATGCCCGAGACAGGGTTCGAACCTATGACCGTAGCAGTCGCGCGGTTCTGGACTGAAGCGCCTTGAACCGCTCGGCCAGGTCAGAGTGAAAGACGCAGAACTAGACAGATACAATTTTGCGTAGAGAAGGTAATAGCAATGTGGACATTTACAATCATAATGCATCCGTTTTATTTAACGACCATAATATTAATACGTGAGTATCGAAAATTGAAGTACCAATTTTTAAATTTATTGTACAAGGAGGTCAATGAAACTTACACAATTTCAAAGAAACTTTACTCTAGATGTGCACAAAAGAAAGCGTCTTGTGGATACATAGCCATTAGGAGAGGTAAAAGGAAGTAGACACACACACACGAAAAGTTTTCCTTTGTCTCTTAAATTGCAATCAACTTCTACCAAGCGTAACGATCAGGTGCTAGGGCAGAAATGACACACGAAAGCAACACCGTTTCGTGAAGCTGCATACTAAGGACGTCATTTTTAAATGTTGCAGACAGCTCATTTGCAGTAACACACGCATACCGGACAGCTACAATGCTGCAACTGCTACGTCGTCGATGTTGTTGTCAACAGTGGCAAACGCGAAACGTAGTATTGAAGCTGTCGGGGATGACAAACGTTGTTTATTAGTGTTGTTTCTTCACTTACTTTGGTCTAACAGTAAAAGGTACTAACTCTGTGTTAGTTTGCCGTCATCACCACAAAATTCAGAGTATTCCTAATTTTTAGTATCTTCGTTTTGAGTAGCTACAACATCCTGTATTATAAGGAAACTATATTTGATTTTGGCTATACCTCGAAGAAGAATTAGCGGGTCAGACAGAATGACGAAGAGCTAGAGAGACACAATTTGTGCGTAGAGAAAGTAGTAGGAATAATGCAGATGTTGGTAACGATAATTCTACTGTTGTTCTGAAAGACACTTTTAAATGTGCACTGAACGTAATTCCAAGTAATTTTGAGAACTGTAATTGCTGTTTGATGACTTTACGGTGCGGATTTTGTGAGGCGACTTTACGCAATACAATGGCATTCACATTGTGTTGTCATAAGGATAAAGTTAATTTGCCGCCAGTAGCACAAAATTAGTTTTTCAACGCAGTTTATCAAAGGCGCTCTTCAATTGGCCCAACAATTAAAGAGAACTCTAAGAATTATTTTAAGAATAAACTTAGTTACAATTCAGCATTTGCCGTGGATCAATTCTGCGGTTAAAATTTCAGACACGTTGAGATACATGACATTTGCTGTCACAGATCAGGTCCACTGATGTAACTGGTCGAATTTCAGTCACAGGCAACACTAGCGGTATATTATTGTATTTAAATACTTAGTATTGTTGCTATAGGTGTAGAATAACACTTTTTTGTTTTACTGACATATCCTTCTAAATCTGGAATATGATACTCGCAATTCATTAAACAGGACCAGGACTTCTGCAGTAAAACATCCCTTATCAGCCTCAATAGATAACTAGACAATGAAATCCATATTCCTTTTCCATTCATGAGTAAAACTTTCTCTGTTATTAATGTACTTTTTTCATGATATAAATACATATAAATACGTTGTGACAACTAGTGTAAAAACAGATGACATCGTAAAAAATTAGCTTTTAAATATTTCATATCACATACTCCTTTAAACCTTTCAAATTCGCATAATCACCCTTTACATGTCTCTATCTCAATATGATATCATCCTCACTTCAAATATTTACTCCAACAACCTGCATTAATAATCTTTATTCAGACAATAAATGCATAAAATTGCTTTATGTCCCTTAACTTTTCCCCATATAATTAATATCATTACACTAAGCCTTATGTCATTCCTCCAAATAAGTAGCTTCTCATCTATATGCTACTTTATAATTGTTCCTATGTATCACAACCACCTGCTGTCATGTCACTACAATTCCTTATAGTTTCTCTGCTGTATCATAAATCATCACATAAACATACAAGATTATGTAGGATTCTTTATTGATACTAAGTAGCCTCACTCAATATCTTGATAGATGTTTCCCTTCAGCTGAAAAAATGTTACTCATTATTTTTGACCCTACTATTTCTAAAGTCTGTAAACACTGAACAGTTATTCAAATAATAGGTTCTTAGATATTTCAACCACTACTTTGATTTCATACTACCATGGTGCCTATGCCACAGTTATTACTAAATGGTTCCTGATGGAAATATTTCAATCAGCACTGCTCAATCAACTTCATGATTTCTATAACTTCCTTAATATAAGGATAGAAAAGATAGGAGGGGCGTGAAAATTGTGAAAGAAAGTAAAGTCTCATGCAATTCAATCCCTGGTTTGTGAATCGACTAAAAGAGTTATTGGTTCCCCATGCCCAATCTAAATCTCCTCTGTCATATAGGTTATCATTATCTTCATTTGGATAGTATCTTTTTAATGTTTTCAATGTGTTGCTTGTCATTAGCTCCCACTGTTGGCATAAACACAAATCTCACAGTGTTCAGTGGAATGCTCAGTTTTTAAGATCCTATTTGGTCCCTTATAATGAATCTCAGAATTTAGTTTCTTTGATCTGGCATGTACCTTTACTAATAACATCTTCCATTCAGCAAGTCATTGGTTTACCGGTTTATCATGTCTCTCATGCCTCCTCCTAGCATTTTTTTTTCATACTCAGTTCCACTAGCTCTAGCTTTTTCTCCCATGTAATTTTATTTCCATGTAGTTATTGCAACAATTCTTGAAGAATACTATCAGAAACCTGATTAAGTATGAACTTGCTTGGTGAAAACCTGGTGAAATCATGTGGTACATTGATCTAGCTTGTTCAAACTTCTTCAAATACTCCTATACTATCAGAAACCCGATTAAGTAAGAACTTGCTTGGTGAAAACCTGGTGAAATCATGTGGTAGATTGTTTCTAGCTTGTTCAAACTTCTTCAAATACTCTTTCCACAAACGAGGCTTTCTGTGAGAGGACATTCTAAACGAACAATTCAGCTCTTCCACTGTACATTCTGTGGAGTTGGAGCCTGGCCTGCATGTATAGCTGTCCATCTACTCCATTCTATGTCTATTGAGTACTTCTTTCCACTCTTTGGCCTGAAACTGTGAGCTATTATTACTCAGGATTTGTTTAGGTATATATATATATATATATATATATATATATATATATATATATATATATATATATATATATATATTGCCTGGGAATGGCAATGGTCCCAAGTTTGAGTCTCAGTCTGGCAAACAGTTTCAATCTGCCAGGAAGTTTTATAGATCACGAGTACTTATGTACTTCCTCATGTTACTGAAAGCACCGTCTAACTTCAGCTTCTTGAGACACTTTTTTAATTCATATTGAGCATTCATTACTACCATGTGCATACCAGATTAATTAATCCAATACCTGTTCTGGCACAAACAGTTTCCAGTTTCCTTCACTTACCTTGTTTCTGCATTGTGCATGTAATAGTAGATAGAAACGTTTTCTTCTCCTGCACATCTATATTTATTCTTAATTGCCTTTAGCGTCATCTTTGTTTTTCTCTCTGTGTATTTTCCTCAAGAATCTTTTTATGAATTCCTTGTGCTGTGTTCTTTTCATTAGTTTGATCCTAATTTGTTCATCTAGCAGCCAGCTCACTGTTATTCTCCATGAATCAATCAGCAATCTTGATAAAGCATCAGTTGTTATTTGCGTTGGTTTTACCAAGTCAGTATATCACTTCGAAGTCATAGTACTATAACGCAATTACCTACCTTGTTAATCGATTATACCAAAGTTTATTAGTGGTTAGAAATGCCAGGCTTTGTGGTCAGTGACCACTTTCATCTGTCTCCCTGGTCAATAGTAATGCTTTCATTTGAAGCCCCCATACAACTGCTAGTGCTTCACATTTGATAATAGAATATTTTCGTTCCCATGCATTCAACTTTCTGCGTGTGGCTCCTGCAACTCTTTCTTCAAGTGTTCTTTATTTTCCTGGAATAATTTCTATATGTTTTCTTTGTGTTCTTGTGACATTTTCTGCATGTTGTCTTTATTCTCTCACGATACCTCTTGGTCTTCTTTTGACAATTTTGGGTTTTCCTGGAATATATGGACCATTAATTTTTCCTATATTGATTGCAGCATAATGTCGTCTATAGCTGGTTGACACCTCATTTTTACTGGTTTTTCAATGTAAGTGGTTAGTTTAGAATCCATTCTGATTATTCCAAATAGCAAAGAACTGCTTGGTAACGCACATGGCTACTGCTAATTTAAAACTGGTTAAGTAAATGCTCACTGTCCCACTTGGAAAGGAAGGAAACACCACTGTTCTGATCACAGGTGGGTCAATTCGTCCCAACCAACCACTGTGTCCTTAGTCTATGGCATCATCGTGATACAGTATGGAGCAGCATTGAGTCAGTACACCACCATCATGACCGTTGTCAGGTTAGCACACTGAGTTAAGTAGCTTCTCAATTGGCATCACACCAAAGAAAAATCCCTGACATTACTGGAATCGAACCCAGGTCCCTCATATGGCGATCAGTCTTACTGACCACTCAGCTATGAAGACAGACACTGGCCTGTTTGGTTGGACTGAACAAATTACTAGAATAACTTTTGCAGCTGAATGTAGACATCCTTTTAGATCTACCAAAGTAAGACACTGACCTCAACATTAAGTCATTAATTATATTAAAACATTTAAATAAGACACACGTTGTAAATCAGTAAACAAATAAACTTATAATCTACAATAAACAGCATGTCTGAATTGCTGTTGCGTGCTATTGTCAGGGCTTAGTTGTGTAAACATAAACACAGTAGTATACTATACTCCAAAGAAAATTTTTTAAAAAAATCTTGAAAATACTGCAGTAATTCAAAATTCAACTAGAAATCATCTGTATGCTTTGAAGGCTGTGTGTTTTGGGTTGCTGCAGCATTAGCTGATCGACTTCACTCACCTATTGACCATCAGGTATTAACACTTGTACATGTCACAACATTCTGATATTTGACAGGTTCGTGGTGATGTGTATTTCCTGGTCACATCACAACTGGCCTGCTTGGATCTGCTAATCAAATGTTGGCTCTTGACGCTACAAAGAAGTTGAGGTACCAGATGACCTTGCTCTATGTGCTTGTTGTTCTGCTCCTACATGGAGATGTTGACGTCTGGTAATATCAATCTTGACATATGATGTCGATTTGCTGCACAGTTCAGTGCGATGCTTCTGCGTTTTTTTATTATTCCTTCCGTGGGTTATCACCAGTGGTGTGTAGAAACACTCTGCTGCTTCATATTCTTTGGCTCCGCTTCTCTGTGTGTCTGTATGACTCACTCAAAAACAGTGCTGCTGTCTGAATTTTAGTACGTATATGGATTCAAATATATGGATCCACGTGGGATCCACAGATTTAAACTGTTCAAAAAGCAACTTTGTGTTTAAAATTTCCACATCAGATCATAACATTTAAGCGATTAAAAAAGCAATTTCATGCTTAAAATTATTAGTAAAAACATATCAGTTACATTAGTGATGAATACTTGACCTATTAAATTACAGTAATGCTCACAAATATTTTTCTTACCATCTGAATCTTACAGTAACTCACACAGATTTTAACATTTGGACTTTTAAACACAGTCTATTAACACAGCTACTACTGTCTGATAGTCTACTCATGATATACCAGGTGTTTATAATCAAACTGATGGTATTCCGAATGCTGCAGTGAGGTCTGTATACAGAATGCTGAAACATTGTAGGTATGTTCATTAATCGGTGCAATTGCAGAGTACACTCCAAAAATAATTGTTCCACTTTCTGCCACCAGGTGAAAATGTACCGCTGTAAGCAGTCAAAATGTGGTGTGGGTGCCGGAAAAGGAGAGAAACGATCAAACACTTGATAATGGTGGTTCTGGCACGTTCATAATGATATGGTCACAAGCTACAACATGTGTTGAGTATGGTCTCCTAACTCAGCAATGTGCTGCGTCCATAACATGGCATGGTCGACAGTCACACTCAGTATATCCAGCGATATGTAATCGTATGCTGACCTTCAGACCAGGAAGAGTCCGGATGCAACCCTGATTGACACGATTTTTTAGATATACAAATAACCAGAAGTCATTTGGATTTCGTTCGGAGGATCTGGAAAGTCACACATCTAGAAATGCCTAGAGAAGATGTGGTGTATATAGCTCATACTGAAGAACTCGGAACACCGCCAGTTTAATTATAACCACATAGTACAAGACAGTAGTACTAACAATTATTGCTTTGTGTAGTTCAAATTACATTCTTCCTTCTCGCAATATTTTGAATTTTAAAATTACATCGTGTCATACTGGCCAGAATTTCGCCTCATACCTCTCAGTCTTAAGAAACAAGTCCTAGGCCCATCAACTAAGACGTGACACTCCTGCTTGATTTTTGTGACCGTGATCTAATAGTTAAGCATGAGCGACTTTTACTTTTTATATACGAGGTGCGACAATAAAGTAATGAGACTGATGTGAAAAAAAAATGTTGCTTACCGTTTTAGTCAAGTTTAGTGTTGTCTCCTTCAAAGTAGTTCCTTTCTGATTGCACACACTTTTTCCAGCGCTTCTGCCATTGATGGTAACATTTCTTGAACTCATCTTCTGTAATATCCTCCAAGACGCTCGTCACAGCTTTTTGGACATCATGTGTTATTTGAAAATGGTGTCCCTTGACCGCCGTTTTGCCTCTTGGAAATAGAAAAAAGTCACACGGAGCGATATCTGGTGAATAAGGTGGCTTTGGTAGTACTGCAATTTGTTTTGAGGTTAAAAAGTGCTATACTGACAGAGCAGTATGGAATGGCGCATTATCGTGATGCAGAATCCATTTGCTGTACTGACAGAGCAGTATGGGATGAAGCACTATCGCGATGTAGAATCCAGTTACAGCAATGTTGGCACGGACACGAAGAACTCTTTTACAAAGTCTTTCTAAAATTTCTTTGTAGTTATATTGGTTAACCGTTTGTCCAGGAGGCGCCCACTCTTTATGAACAATTCCCTTGGAACCAAAGAAGCACACAAGCATGCATTTCACTTTTGACTTTGACATGCGAGCTTTTTTTGGTCTGGGTGATCCCTTTGAGCACCATTGCGAACTTTGACGTTTTTTCTCTGGATCGTACGAAAAAAAAACAACTTTCATCACCAGTGATAACACGGCTCAACAATTCTGGATTGATTTCCGTTTTCTCTAACAGATCGGCTGCCACATTTTTCCGTGTTTCTCGCTGTTGCAGTGTGAGATTTTTGTGGACCATTTTGCACAAATCTTTCTCATACCAAGATCTTCAGTTATTATTAGACGAACCGATTCTCGTTTGGTGTTCAGTTTTTCTGCAAACATTTTCACGGATAATCTTCGATCAGATCGTACGAGTTCACGCACCATGGCCAAGTTGACATCTGTCCATGAGGTTGATGGTCGTCCACTGCAGTCTTCATCTTCAACATTCGTTCTGCCTTCACTAAACATTTTATGCCAACGAAAAACTTGAGCTCTTGACATAACCTCCTCTCCAAAAGCCTTCTGAAGCTTACCGTAAGTTGACGTCGCGTTTTCACCCAATTTAATGTAAAAAGAAGTGGCATACCATTGCGCAATATTCTGTGACGAGAGACACGAACACGTGTTAACTTATTACAGTACAACTCACGACTGAGCATTGCATCAATGTGCCGCTTGAACTAGAACCAGCTTATAGACCAAGGTCAAAGATATTGTGCCTACACAAGCCTGCAGTGTTGCCACATCTTGCAAAGAAAATCAGTTGCATTACTTTATTGTTGTACCTCGTATATTACAACAGAATGTTGGCTATGTAATATGGTAATGCTGTTTTAAATTATAGGTTTTGTGATTTTAAGGTCTAAGTTAATTGTTCTATATAAAGTAGTAAATTATTTTTAAACACAGTGGAAGGCAGTCACCACCTTCTCTTACATATCACCTATGTCTAATCGCAACACATAACTACAACATAAAAATATTATCACACGTTATTCTGATGATGCAATCACGTCTCCACACTACAATCCACTGGCTGGTGCAGTTGACACGAGCACTGATGAGTGGAGCTAGGTATTCTGATATCCACTTTTGATGAAAGCAAATAGTTTTTCTCACTAAGCAGTCTACTTATAAAGATTTACTGAGGGTCTATCTGTGGCGAGTGTGACACTCTCAACCACTAATTCAACCATCCACACTCCTTCCAGTATATAATAACGACAACGGCTCCCTACACACTGAGGGTCAACAATATCACCGACGTGACGCTTTTGGGACTTGATAACCAAATCTTGTACCTAAACGTGACCTGTGTATGTGCATAATGAATAACTCTGAGTGAGGGATCGTGGAACCCTTGCAACATTCCGCTGTTCTCGTTTCAGTTTGTCTTTCTTGGCCGATAGAATGCTAACTGTTAGTGGTGATTGTTCTGCTTCTGCTGTTACACAATCTACTGATTGGAGGAAAGCTTTAGCAATGTGGAGAATTC
Source organism: Schistocerca americana (assembly GCF_021461395.2). Lineage (NCBI taxonomy): Eukaryota > Metazoa > Arthropoda > Insecta > Orthoptera > Acrididae > Schistocerca > Schistocerca americana. The sequence goes on along the minus strand of NC_060122.1, from coordinate 741,577,391 downwards.
GGCGAATATAGTCAAAAAGATTTTAGTGTATTTCATGTTGTATGACATAAGCGCTGGGGGGTTCCCAACACTGAAACACTTACACCTCAACATTCTGTGCCCTACACATACCTAACCATGTAACTGATCCTCACTTTCACAAAGTATAGAAAAGCCGTCAGCGCTTCTTAAAATTAATACTCTTTCACCTTGTATTTTAATTCTACTTCTTTTAATTCCTTTATTGGTTCTTCGATACACGGATTGAATACTTGAGAAAACTGTAGGAACATATAAGAAGACATTCTGTTAGACAAAATTTCTATTTTGTGTGATGAGTGGCAATTTGGCCTAAATGGTTCAAATGTCTCTAAGCACTATGGGACTCAACATCTGAGGTCATCAGTCCCCTAGACTTAGATCTACTTAAACCTAACTAACCTAAGGACATCACACACATCCATGCCCGAGGCAGGATTCGAACCTGCGACCGCAGCAGCAGCGCGGTTCCGGGCTGAAGTGCCTAGAACCGCTCGGCCACAGCGGCTGGCTTGGCCTAAATGTAAAAAAGTGTAAGTTGATAGAAATGAGTAGGAAAAACAATGCTGTAATACTCGGATACAGTATTAGTTGTATGCTGTTAGACACGGTCACATTGATTAAATATGTAGCCTTAATGGGGCTAAGCAGTATGGAATGGAATGAGTAGTTAAGGGGTATCGTAGGAAATGCGAATGGTTCTTTTTGGTTTATTACGATAATTTTAGAAAGTGTTGCTCAACTATAAAGGAGATCTCATATACAACACTAGTGCAACCCAATCTTGAGTACTATTTGAGTGTCTGGGATCCCTACTTGAGTGTCTGGGATCCCTACCAGGTCAGATTAGCGGAAGACATCGAAGCAATTCAGTGGTATGCTGTCAGATTTTCTTGATCAGTAGTTTCGATTAACTCGCAAGTATTAAGGAAATGATCGAGAACTCAAATGAAATCCACGGAGGAAAGATGACGCTCTTTTCTCGAAACACTACTGAGAAGATCTAGAGAACTGGCATTTGGGACTGACAGCAGAACGATTTTACTGCTGCCAACACACATTTCGAGTAGCGAACGTGAAGACAAGATAAGAGAAATTAGGGCTCATATTTTTTTTCCTTCACTCCATTTTCTAGTGCAGCATGAAAGGGAATTACTATTAGTAGTAAAGGTACTCTCCGCCATGCACCGTACAGTGCCTTGTGGAGTGTGTTTGTGGATTTAGAAGACTGCATCTTTGGTTTTCGGCCTTTTTAATCCGAACATATCTCTCTTGGTCCCCCATTCTCACAGTTCCCTCTTCGATTTTGCACATTTTGTATTGTATGCGTCTTTTCCTATAGCGCATGCGGTTTATTCTGAAAATTTCAAACTTATTGCACCACTTTACACTGTCGATCGCTTTTACTAGGCCAGCAAGTGGTATGAAGAGTCTTAATTTCTCTTTAGTCTGGTTCCCATTATCAAGAGCAGTGTCAGGACTGCCTCTCTGGTGCCCTTTCCACCTCTCCACCCTGTCTTCTACTTTTACTACGTGTACGCCCTCCATGTGGTCCACAGCGGTTTAGAGCGTAGCGCGGGCTGCGTCACTGTGAATGAAGCAGTGCAAATGGGTTGATGGTACTCACAGTGGAGCAGCGGGTGTTCGTTGTGGAAGTTAAGTGACAACGAAGTCGTGGAAACGGTGTGTTCATTTGTTTGCTGAGAAGCTTAATGGTGTCAAAGTGCCAGCAAAGAGTGCCATGCAACGCTTAGTCTGAAAATGGCATCAGACAAGATCTGTTTTGAACAAACATGCCCGCACATCAGAAAATGTGCCGAGACATGAATTTTGGTCCCTTTCAACATCTGCTATAGTCAGGTTAGTACTTTCCTCCTCTGTGGAAATCTGTTCTCTGGGCCACATTTGCCCCTCCATGCATTTCTGTATAACTTTCTTTTACTGTGTACAGGGTGATTCAAAAAGAATACCACAACTTTAGGAATTTAAAACTCTGCAACGACAAAAGGCAGAGCTAAGCACTATCTGTCAGCGAATTAAGGGAGCTATAAAGTTTCATTTAGTTGTACATTTGTTCGCTTGAGGCGCTGTTGACTAGGCGTCAGCGTCAGTTGATGCTAAGATGGCGACCGCTCAACAGAAAGCTTTTTGTGTTATTGAGTACGGCAGAAGTGAATCGACGACAGTTGTTCAGCGTGCATTTCGAACGAAGTATGGTGTTAAACCTCCTGATAGGTGGTGTATTAAACGTTGGTATAAACAGTTTACAGAGAATGGGTGTTTGTGCAAAGGGAAAAGTTCTGGACGGCCGAGAACGAGTGATGAAAATGTAGCACGCATCCAGCAAGCATTTGTTTGCAGCCCAGGAAAATCGACTCGCAGAGCTAGCAGAGAGCTGCAAATTCCACAATCAACTGTATGGAGAGTCCTACGAAAAAGGTTAGTTATGAAACCTTATCGTCTGAAATTGGTTCAAGCACTGTCTGCAGCTGATAAGATTAAAAGAATCAATTTCTGTGATTTTATCCTTGCTCAAATGGAAACAGATGAATCTTTCGTTTCAAAGATTGTGTTTAGTGATGAAGCAACTTTCCACACTAACGGGAAAGTCAACCGTCACAATGTCTGTATATGGGGCACTGAGAATCCGCGGGAAACAACTCAGTATGAACGTGACTCGCCTAAGGTGAACGTTTTCTGTGCCATTTCAGACAATAAAGTTTTTGGTCCCTTTTTCTTCGAAGGTGCTACTGTAACTGGACTACAGTATCTGGAGATGTTAGAGAATTGGCTGTTCCCTCAGCTCGAACAAGAAGCACAACAATTCATATTTCAGCAGGATGGAGCGCCACCACATTGGCACTTATCTGTCCGTAACTACCTGAACGTCAACTACCCGAGGCGATGGATCGGCCGCCAGGCAGCCCGTGACAGAGCACTTCATCACTGGCCTCCAAGAAGCCCTGATCTTACCCCCTGCGATTTTTTCTTATGGGGGTATGTTAAGGATATGGTGTTTCGGCCACCTCTCCCAGCCACCATTGATGATTTGAAACGAGAAATAACAGCAGCTATCCAAACTGTTACGCCTGATATGCTACAGAGAGTGTGGAACGAGTTGGAGTATCGGGTTGATATTGCTTGTGTGTCTGGAGGGGGCCATATTGAACATCTCTGAACTTGTTTTTGAGTGAGAAAAAACCTTTTTAAATACTCTTTGTAATGATGTATAACAGAAGGTTATATTATGTTTCTTTCATTAAATACACATTTTTAAAGTTGTGGTATTCTTTTTGAATCACCCTGTATTTCTCTAATTACTTCTCAGGTCGATCAGTTGAAGTTCTTCTTCCGTTACCCAGCTTTCTTCACAATTCCCTTCCTTGTATATAGCATACTTCTTTGTAAACGTTTTGCTGTCACCGTGCCTAGGGGTTTACATTCCTCCTCAATTGAATTACGTAATACGGTATGTTCAAATGTGTGTGAAATCTTATGGGACTTAACTGCTAAGGTCATCAGTCCCTAAGCTTACACATTACTTAACCTAACTTATCCTAAGAACAAACACACACACCCATGCGCGAGGGAGGACTCGAACCTCTGCCGGGACCAGCCGCACAGTCCATGACTGAAGCGCCTAAGACCGCTTGGCTAATCCCGCGCGGCGTAGTGTGGTATTCATTATCGCAAATCTCGAACAACTTCGAACGCATCTCATCATTCGTTAGTACCCCAGTATCTCACTTCATTGTCTGTTAATACTTCTTGACGATTATCGTGAACTTCACCCACCCTTGTCTTTACTTAATTGTGACCTTAGTCTACATCTGCTCCTGAGTATGCCTTACAATTCAATATATGATTTCGGCATCTCACTCTCATCGTGGTGTAATTCATCTGCTACCTTCACTTCTGTCCCTACCATTTCCATCGAGCGAGGTGGCGCAGTGGTTAGCACACTGAACTCGCATTCGGAAGGACGACGGTTCAAATCCGCGCCCGGCGATCGTGATTTAGGTTGCCCATGATTTCCCTAAATCACTTCAGGCAAATGCCGGGATGGTTCCTTTGAAAGGACACTGCCGACTTCTTTTCCCATCCTTCCCTAATCCGATGGGACCGATGACCTCGCAGTTTGGTCTCATGGCCCAAATCAACCAACCAACCAAGACTTTTCCCAAATAGACCTCTTCCTCTTGTGATTTTTAACAGTGTATTACTTTCTGGAAATTTAGAGAACCGGCATTTAAAGATGACTGCAGAACCATTCTACTGCCGTCAATATACATTTCTCATAACGACCATGAAGATAGGGTTAGAGAAATTAGGGCTCATCGGAGGCATATAGATAGTCGTTTTCTCCTCGCTCTGTTTGCGAGTGGAACAGGAAAGGGAATGACCAGTGGTGGTAGAAGATACGTTTCGTCACGTACTGTACGGTGGTTGGCGGAGTTTTCTATTGTTTTCTACTGTAACTTTCCAATCCCCTATGAGTTACGTATTAAATTACACATTCAATATCCTGGTACACTTCCTCTATGTCCCATATTTTGCCTGCGGCGGCGTATATGCAAAGTTGTTGGCGTTGATTTGCTGACTTTTCTGATGAAAATAATACTGTAACTAAATAGTTCTCAGTAACTCACATTTCTCCCTACCTTCTTGTTCATAGAGAATCCTACTCATGTGATACCATTTTCTGCTTCTGTTGATATTACTCTATATTCGTCTGACTAGAGATCCTTATCTTCCTTCCATTTCACTTCATTGATCCCCACTAAACCGTTTCAGCCTATGAATTCCATTTTTAGATTTTCTAACATTCTCTACCACATTGAGACAACTGACATTTCTCGCTCCGATTCGTGGAATGTTACTCTTTCGTTGAGTTTTCGATCTTTTTCTTATGGTCCATTCCCCCTTGGCAGTTCCTTCCTGGAAATCCTAATGGGTGATTAATCCGGTATCTTTCGCCAATGGAGAGGTAATCATAAAATTTTTCAGTTACCTGCAGCGTTTCCTGTGGATATCCTCTTTTTTCAGTGTCTAATGACATAGTTTCCAGTCTCCTTATTATAACACTAATTTGGACGACACTGCTATAGTGAAATGGAAAAAGACGTGGCTGATCTTGAAAAAGATGTAGCCGCCTTTTTCAGAACTAAAAAGAAGCAAGGGGATGCGTAGAACAACAGGTTATCAGAAGAGATGTATGGACAAATAAGAAATGTCGCAAACTTTATGTTGTGCGTATTTTATCGGTTAGTTAGCAGGGTGATCGATGATACGCTCCCAAACAGAACTTAGGGTCGAGATAGATATAGTAACATAACATATTAACTACTGAGGGGGAATGAATGAAAATTCAGGATCACGTTGCCAGAGGCCTCCTGGTCGTGCACAGAATACTGGACGTTAAAAGTGACTATAGCGCCATAACAGAAGGCAGTTGAGGGAATGGGAAAAACAGCGTGTGTGTCAATGAGCGAGCAGTCGCGGTGCACTGCGGTGGTGTCTTCGTTAGAACATGACGAGGAACAGTATTTGGATGACCTCACACTGGAAAGAATGATTGGGAAACTGGATGAGGAGACGAAGTGTGACAGTCTAGCGCAAGATTTTGGCATTGGGCACAGTATGGTTTCATGTGAATGGGGAACGTTCCGAATCACAGGCACTGCTGTCCAAAGGAGAGGAAGCTGGTGATCACGATCAACTACAGCAGAAGATGACGATTATGCTGTGCAACAGGCAGGAAAGGACACACGTCAGACAGTGGGCACAACTGCAACAACATACAATATGGCTGCAAGCACGCAGTCTCACGCTTCACAGCGGTACGGCGACTGGACTGAATTAGTACACTACTGGCCATTAAAATTGCTACACCACGAAGATGATGTGCTACAGACGCGAAATTTAACCGACAGGAAGAAGATGCTAGCCGGTCGTAGTGGCCGAGCGGTTCTAGGCGCTACAGACCAAGCAGCAATCGGTATTGTAATTGTCAACTGTCGAAGCTGCGTTGGTAAAGTACCGGAACTTCAAGCGCTGATAGAAAGCACCGAAGCTGAAATCGTTATAGGTACAGAAAGCTGGCTTAAGCCAGAGATAAATTCTGCCGAAATTTTTACAAAGGTACAGACGGTGTTTAGAAAGGATAGATTGCATGCAACCGGTGGTGGAGTGTTCATCGCTGTTAGTAGTAGTTTATCCTGTAGTGAAGTAGAAGTGGATAGTTCCTGTGAATTATTATGGGTGGAGGTTACACTAAACAACCGAACTAGGTTAATAATTGGCTCCTTTTACCGACCTCCCGACTCAGCAGCATTAGTGGCAGAACAACTGAGAGAAAATTTGGAATACATTTCACATGAATTTTCTCAGCATGTTATAGTCTTAGGTGGAGATTTCAATTTACCAGATATAGACTGGGACACTCAGATGTTTAGGACGGGTGGTAGGGACAGAGCATCGAGTGACATTATACTGAGTGCACTATCCGAAAATTACCTCGAGCAATTAAACAGAGAACCGACTCGTGGAGATAACATATTGGACCTACTGATAACAAACAGACCCGAACTTTTCGAATCTGTATGTACAGAACAGGGAATCAGTGATCATAAGGCCGTTGCAGCATCCCTGAATATGGAAGTTAATAGGAATATAAAAAAAGGGAGGAAGGTTTATCTGTTTAGCAAGAGTAATAGAAGGCAGATTTCAGACTACCTAACAGATCAAAACGAAAATTTCTGTTCCGACACTGACAATGTTGAGTGTTTATGGAAAAAGTTCAAGGCAATCGTAAAATGCGTTTTAGACAGGTACGTGCCGAGTAAAACTGTGAGGGACGGGAAAAACCCACCGTGGTACAACAACAAAGTTAGGAAACTACTGCGAAAGCAAAGAGAGCTCCACTCCAAGTTTAAACGCAGCCAAAACCTCTCAGACAAACAGAAGCTAAACGATGTCAAAGTTAGCGTAAGGAGGGCTATGCGTGAAGCGTTCATTGAATTCGAAAGTAAAATTCTATGTACCGACTTGGCAGAAAATCCTAGGAAGTTCTGGTCTTACGTTAAATCAGTAAGTGGCTCGAAACAGCATATCCAGACACTACGGGATGATGATGGCATTGAAACAGAGGATGACACGCGTAAAGCTGAAATACTAAACACCTTTTTCCAAAGCTGTTTCACAGAGGAAGACCGCACTGCAGTTCCTTCTCTAAATCCTCGCACAAACGAAAAAATGGCTGACATCGAAATAAGTGTCCAAGGAATAGAAAAGCAACTGGAATCACTCAATAGAGGAAAGTCCACTGGACCTGACGGGATACCAATTCGGTTCTACACAGAGTACGCGAAAGAACTTGCCCCCCATCTAACAGCCGTGTACCGCAAGTCTCTAGAGGAACGGAGGGTTCCAACTGATTGGAAAAGAGCACAGATAGTCCCAGTCTTCAAGAAGGGTCGTCGAGCAGATGCGCAAAACTATAGACCTATATCTCTTACGTCGATCTCTTGTAGAATTTTAGAACATGTTTTTTGCTCGCGTATCATGTCATTTCTGGAAACCCAGAATCTACTATGTAGGAATCAACATGGATTCCGGAAACAGCGATCGTGTGAGACCCAACTCGCCTTATTTGTTCATGAGACCCAGAAAATATTAGATACAGGCTCCCAGGTAGATGCTATTTTTCTTGACTTCCGGAAGGCGTTCGATACAGTTCCGCACTGTCGCCTGATAAACAAAGTAAGAGCCTACGGAATATCAGACCAGCTGTGTGGCTGGATTGAAGAGTTTTTAGCAAACAGAACACAGCATGTTGTTATCAATGGAGAGACATCTACAGACGTTAAAGTAACCTCTGGCGTGCCACAGGGGAGTGTTATGGGACCATTGCTTTTCACAATATATATAAATGACTTAGTAGATAGTGTCGGAAGTTCCATGCGGCTTTTCGCGGATGATGCTGTAGTATACAGAGAAGTTGCTGCATTAGAAAATTGTAGCGAAATACAGGAAGATCTGCAGCGGATAGGCACTTGGTGCAGGGAGTGGCAACTGACCCTTAACATAGACAAATGTAATGTATTGCGAATACATAGAAAGAAGGATCCTTTATTGTGTGATTATATGATAGCGGAACAAACACTGGTAGCAGTTACTTCTGTAAAATATCTGGGAGTATGCGTACGGAACGATTTGAAGTGGAATGATCATATAAAACTAATTGTTGGTAAGGCGGGTACCAGCTTGAGATTCATTGGGAGAGTGCTTAGAAAATGTAGTCCATCAACAAAGGAGGTGGCTTACAAAACACTCGTTCGACCTATACTTGAGTATTGCTCATCAGTGTGGGATCCGTACCAGGTCGGGTTGACGGAGGAGACAGAGAAGATCCAAAGAAGAGCGGCGCGTTTCGTCACTGGGTTATTTGGTAACCGTGATAGCGTTACGGAGATGTTTAATAAACTCAAGTGGCAGACTCTGCAAGAGAGGCGCTCTGCATCGCGGTGTAGCTTGCTCGCCAGGTTTCGAGAGGGTGCGTTTCTGGATGAGGTATCGAATATATTGCTTCCCCCTACTTATACTTCCCGAGGAGATCACGAATGTAAAATTAGAGAGATTAGAGCGCGCACGGAGGCTTTCAGACAGTCGTTCTTCCCGCGAACCATACGCGACTGGAACAGGAAAGGGAGGTAATGACAGTGGCACGTAAAGTGCCCTCCGCCACACACCGTTGGGTGGCTTGCGGAGTATCAATGTAGATGTAGATGTAGATGTCTGGTACCGCGCGACCGCTACGGTCGCAGGTTCGAATCCTGCCTCGGGCATGGATGTGTGTGATGTCCTTAGGTTAGTTAGGTTTAAGTAGTTCTAAGTTCTAGGGGAGTGACGACCTCAGAAGTTAAGTCCCATAGTGCTCAAGAGCCATTTGAACCATTTGAAAAAGATGCTGTGATATGCAAATGATTAGCTCTTCAGAGTATTCACACAAGGATGGCGCCGGTGGCGACACCTACAACGTGCTGACGTAAGGAACATTTCCAACCGATTTCTCATACACAAACAGCAGTTGACCGGCGTTGCCTGGTGAAACATTGTTGTGATGCTTCGTGTAAAGAGGAGAAATGCGTGCCATCACGCTTCCGACTTTGATAAAGGTCGGATTGTAGCCTATCGCGATCGCAGTTTATCGTATCGCGACATTGCTGCTTACGTTGGTCGAGATCCAATGACTGTTAGCAGAATATGGAATCGGTAATTGAAGAAGTGTCATGATGATCTCTCCATTGGCAAAAGATTCCGGAATAGTCCCCCATTTGGATCTCCGGGAGGGGACTGCCAAGGGGGCGGTTACCATGAGAAAAAGATTGAATAATCAACGAAAGGATAACGTTCTACGAGTCGGGGCGTGGAATGTCAGAAGCTTGAACGTGGTGGGGAAACTAGGAAATCTGAAAAGGGAAATGCAAATGCTCAATCTAGATATAGTAGGGGTCAGTGAAGTGAAGTGGAAAGAAGACAAGGATTTCTGGTCAGATGAGTATCGGGTAATATCAACAGCAGCAGAAAATGGTATAACAGGTGTAGGATTCGTTATGAATAGGAATGTAGGGCAGAGGGTGTGTTACTGTGAACAGTTCAGTGACCGGGTTGTTCTAATCAGAATCGACAGCAGACCAACACCGACAACAATAGTTCAGTTATACATGCCGACGTCGCAAGCTGAAGATGAACAGATAGAGAAAATGTATGAGGATATTGAAAGGGTAATGCAGTATGTAAAGGGTGACGAAAATCTAATAGTCATGGGTGACTGGAATGCAGTTGTAGGGGAAGGAGTAGAAGAAAAGGTTACAGGAGAATATGGGCTTGGGACAAAGAATGAAAGAGGAGAAAGACTAATTGAGTTCTGTAACAAGTTTCAGCTAGTAATAGCGAATACCCTGTTCAAGAATCACAAGAGGAGGAGGTATACTTGGAAAAGGCCGGGAGATACGGGAAGATTTCAATTAGATTACATCATGGTCAGACAGAGATTCCGAAATCAGATACTGGATTGTAAGGCGTACCCAGGAGCAGATATAGACTCAGATCACAATGTAGTAGTGATGAAGAGTCGGCTGAAGTTCAAGACATTAGCCAGGAAGAATCAATACGCAAAGAAGTGGGATACGGAAGTACTAAGGAATGATGAGATACGTTTGAAGTTCTCTAACGCTATAGATAGAGCAATAAGGAATAGCGCAGTAGGCAGTACAGTTGAAGAGGAATGGACATCTCTAAAAAGGCCCATCACAGAAGTTGGGAAGGAAAACATTGGTACAAAGAAGGTAGCTGCGAAGAGACCATGGGTAACAGAAGAAATACTTCAGTTGATTGATGAAAGGAGGAAGTACAAACATGTTCCAGGAAAATCAGGAATACAGAAATACAAGTCGCTGAGGAATGAAATAAATAGGAAGTGCAGGGAAACTAAGACGAAAGGGCTGCAGGAAAAATGTGAAGACATCGAAATAGATATGATTGTCGGAAGGACAGACTCAGCATACAGGAAAGTCAAAACAACCTTTGGTGACATTAAAAGCAACGGTGGTAACATTAAAAGTGCAACGGGAATTCCACTGTTAAATGCAGAGGAGAGAGCAGATAGGTGGAAAGAATACATTGAAAGCCTCTATGAGGGTGAAGATTTGTCTGATGTGGTAGAAGAAGAAACAGGAGTCGATTTAGAAGAGATAGGGGATCCAGTATTAGAATCGGAATTTAAAAGAGCTTTGGAGGACTTACGGTCAAATAAGGCAGTAGGGATAGATAACATTCCATCAGAATTTCTAAAATCATTGGGGGAAGTGGCAACAAAACGACTATTCACGTTGGCGTGTAGAATATATGAGTCTGGCGACATACCATCTGACTTTCGGAAAAGCATCATCCACAAAATTCCGAAGACGGCAAGAGCTGACAAGTGCGAGAATTATCGCACAATCAGCTTAACAGCTCATGCATCGAAGCTGCTTACAAGAATAATATACAGAAGAATGGAAAAGAAAATTGAGAATGTGCTAGGTGACGATCAGTTTGGCTTTAGGAAAAGTAAAGGGACGAGAGAGGCAATTCTGACGTTATGGCTAATAATGGAAGCAAGGCTAAAGAAAACTCAAGACACTTTCATAGGATTTGTCGATCTGGAAAAAGCGTTCGACAATATAAAATGGTGCAAGCTGTTCGAGATTCTGAAAAAAGTAGGGGTAAGCTATAGGGAGAGACGGGTCATATACAATATGTACAACAACCAAGAGGGAATAATAAGAGTGGACGATCAAGAACGAAGTGCTCGTATTAAGAAGGGTGTAAGACAAGGCTGTAGCCTTTCGCCCCTACTCTCCAATCTGTACATCGAGGAAGCAATGATGGAAATAAAAGAAAGGTTCAGGAGTGGAATTAAAATACAAGGTGAAAGGATATCAATGATACGATTCGCTGATGACATTGCTATCCTGAGTGAAAGTGAAGAAGAATTAGATGATGTGCTGAACGTAATGAACAGTCTAATGAGTACACAGTATGGTTTGAGAGTAAATCGGAGAAAGACGAAGGTAATGAGAAGTAGTAAAAAATGAGAACAGCGAGAAACTTAACATCAGGATTGATGGTCACGAAGTCAATGAAGTTAAGGAATTCTGCTACCTAGGCAGTAAAATAACCAATGACGGACGGAGCAAGGAGGACATCAAAAGCAGACTCGCTATGGCAAAAAAGGCATTTCTGGCCAAGAGAAGTCTACTAATATCAAATACCGGCCTTAATTTGAGGAAGAAATTTCTGAGGATGTACGTCTGGAGTACAGCATTGTATGGTAGTGAAACATGGACTGTGGGAAAACCGGAACAGAAGAGAATCGAAGCATTTGAGATGTGGTGCTATAGACGAATGTTGAAAATTAGGTGGACCAATAAGGTAAGGAATGAGGAGGTTCTACGCAGAATCGGAGAGGAAAGGAATATGTGGAAAACACTGATAAGGAGAAGGGACAGGATGATAGGACATCTGCTAAGACATGTGGGAATGACTTCCATGGTACTAGAAGGAGCTGTAGAGGGCAAAAACTGTAGAGGAAGGCATAGATTGGAATACGTCAAGCAAATAATTGAGGACGTAGGTTGCAAGTACTACTCTGAGATGAAGAGGTTAGCACAGGAAAGGAAATCGTGGCGGGCCGCATCAAACCAGTCAGTAGACTGATGACAAAAAAAAAAAAAAAAAGGTTTAGGAGGGTAATACGGAACGCCGTGCTGGATCCCAACGGCCTCGTATCTCTAGAAGTCGAGATGACAGGCATCTTATCCTCCGCATGGCTGCATCGAGTCGTGCAGCCACGTCTCGACCCCTGAGTCAACAGAGTGGGGACGTTTGCAAGACAACAACCATCTGCACGAACAGTTCGACGACGTTTGCAGCAGCATGGACTATCAGCTGGGAGACCATGGCTGTGGTTACCCTTGACGCTGCATCACATACAGGAGCGCCTGCGATGGTGTACTCAACGACGAACCTGGGTGCACGAATGCAAAACGTCATTTTTTCTGATGAATCCAGGTTCTGTTTACAGCATTGTGATGGTCGCATCCGTGTTTGGCGACATCGCGGTGAACGCAAACTGGAAGCGTGTATTCGTCATCGTCGTACTGGCGTATCATCCGGCGTGATGGTATGGGGTGCCATTGGTTACACGTCTTGGTCACCTCTTGTTCGCATTGACGGCACTTTGAACAGTGGAGGTTACATTTCAGCTGCGTTGCGACCCTGGCTCAACCCTTGATTCGATCCCTGCGAAGCCCTACATTTCAGCAGGATAATGCACGACCACATGTTGCAGGTCCTGTACGGGCCTTTCTGGATACAGAAAATGTTCGACTGCTAACCCTGGCCAGCACATTCTCCAGATCTCTCACCAATTGAAAACGTCTGGTCAGTGGTGGCTGAGCAACTGGCTCGTCATAATGCGCCAGTCACTACTCTTGATGAACTATGGTATAGTGTTGAAGCTGCATGGGCAGCTGTACCTGTACACGCCATCCAAGCTCTGTTTGACTCAATGCCCAGGCGTATCAAGGTCGTTATTATGGCCAGAGGTGGTTATTCTGGGTACTGATTTCTCAGGATCTATGCACTCAAATTGCGTGTCCAATGAAAACCCGTTTATCATCTGCATTTCTTCTTGGTGTAGCAATTTTAATTGCCAGTAGTGTATATGACCAGTACGCTGTGTTCCGTTGACGTCCGCACGGCAGCGACGCCGTTTGCGGTTCTGCCAAGAGCACACGGTCTGGGCCGAGGGGGAGTGGTATCGCGTACTCTTCTCGGATGAGAGCAGATTCTGTCTAAGTAGTGATCCTGGACGAGCCGTCATATGCCGAAAGCTGGGAACATGTACTGCACCCTGGAACATTGTCGAACATGGTTTTTAGTGCTACAGGTGTTGTGGTATGGGGAGGCATTATGTTGCAGGGGGGTATTCACCCACACATCTTTGAACACGGCACACTCACAGGTCAGCGTTCTCTCGACACTATACACCATCCACAGGTGCATTCGTCTCTGACTTCACGTTAGTGGATGACAGTGCGCTCCTGTAACGAACAGCGTGGGTGGAGGAGCTCTTGGAAGAAGTGGATATTCGTCGAACGGTCTGTCTTGCCCTGTCCTCCAACTTAAATCCCACCGCGCACGTGTGGAATGCGTTGGGAAGACTTTTGTACCACGTTCGCATGCACCAAGTACCATCCAGCCGTTATCAACGGCGCCCTACCATAAGTAAACTTTATCAAACTTATGGCCATCATGGGAACACTTTGCTCGCTATACTTCTCTGTCCATGGAAAAAAAAATGGAAATGATCATATGGCATTGCTGGCCGGGAGGCCCCCACTCGGGGGAGTTCGGCTGCCGTATCGCAAGTCCATTTTAGTTGATGCCACTTCGGCGACTTGCGAGTCAATGATGATGACACCCAACACCCAGTCCCCTATCGGGAATCGAACCCGGTTCCCCTGCGTGCTAGGCGGTAACGCTACCGCTACGTTAAGGAGGCGGACTCTGTCCGTGGTGATCACACACCTTAGTAAGAACAATGGCCCGCCTTTTGCAGTGTCCAGACAACCATCACGAATCGCTGTCACTTAATGTAATTATTGTTTTCGAGTAGAAGCGTCATTTCTCTTCATCTCATTGCATATTTGTCTGTTACATTCTCTACTATACAGCTGCAGTTCTTTCTATGTATGGTCGGAGTTTCATTGATCTATATTACTTGCAAATGATACATGAGGCAACAGTTACTTTCGTGGACACCAGTGTGTTAATCAGTACTATACGTCTGAGACGAAGAGCAGAAGCAACATCCAATAGAGTTTGATGAATAACTGCGAAATGTATTTAATAAAATGCACAAAAGTGTTTTTTCGATGGTAAGAGGAGCCCTAAATTTACAACAACCACATCACTAGTATGAACTAGGTGAGGAGTAAATAGCATTGATCTGAAATAGATAAAAGAGTTGTAATGGAGAGTAAGTCGTTATACGAACGTAAATGACAAAATTAGCAAAATCAAGATTCTAGGAAAACACGTACCAGGGGCAGTCGTTCCAGAGCACAACTGCGTCAACAGTGTAGCAGCCTCACAGGGCTATGGATTTTATTTGGAACGTCATCGAGTTTCACCAAGCCACATGCTTCCTCTGCTTCTGACAGCGCCTGGCCCGTTAATGACGACAAACAGAGTTCTGTATATCAGCAAGTCTTCAGTCCAACTTCATGCTGTCGTGGTCTTAAGTCTGAAGACTAGTTTGATGCTACTCTCTACACTACTGTTTGAGTCTGCCTACACTACTCGTCTCTCTGTCTCCATCTACAAATTTTACCCCCCCCCCCCCCCCCGACCCCCTACACTTCCCTCCAACACTAAACTAATGATGCCTTGATGTCTCAGAATGTGTCATGTCATTGTAGTCAAGTTATGCCACAAACTTCTTTTCTTCCAATTCTGTTGAGGACCTCCTCATTACATACGCGATCTGCCCACCTAATCTTCAGAATTCTTCTGTACCACCAAATTTCAGAAGCTTTTATTTTCTTCTTGTTTGAACTGCTAACCGTCATCGTTTCAGTTAATTAAAACGCTATTCTCCAGACAAATACTTCCAGAAATACTTCCTAATACTCAAATGTAATTTTAAATTAACAACAGCCTCAGTTGCAATGTTTACCTACGTTTCAGTTGGGATAACCCAACCTTCTTCAGAATAAAAGGAACTACGATTTGTCCATAATGGACAACGTCAAAAACTAAAAACGATAAATAGTAATGCAACACCCCATCCGTCACTTACCTGGTTTTGGCGTGTGTTCACCCCAGCTAATTGACTAACAGATCAACAGAGTGTGCTACTTGATTGAAAACAAATGCAGTCCATTAGCACAAATTTATTTTAACTCCCAGCCTTCAATCATCACATTACAAGACTCTCCTATCAGGCAATGGTAATAAATTGCGTTTACGTGGAGTAAAGCGCGATAAATCAAAATTAATTCCTATCAACTGACACAGGCGTAATGCGAAGTGCAAGAAGAATTCCCCAATACACGGCCCATGAAACCCTCGTGGAAACTTTGCCGACGTGATCCAACAAATTAGTCAGCCGGAGCGGCTGCAATATCACCGAATTCAGTGTGGCGGGGCATCGTCATTGTGAGGACGTCGGGCGGCCTCATGGTGCTGCAAGGCTGCGCTCGCCTATTCACTCCTAGCTATCTTGCTCAGTACATAGCTGAACCAATACTTTCTATCTCCAAGCTCAATCGTTCCATTTGCTAAGTCCTAAACTGCAGAGATGCTCACTCTTTCTCAGGCAAGCTAAGTAAAGAACGCTACGTCCGCACTCCAGGCAAGCTGGGAACAGAAGACCTCTACTGAGACTTCTACCAGTTCACTCTTCACCTCGGTTTCCCCTCCAGCAAAATCACTTACGCCAATTGCAGCGCCAGTCACGTTAATTATGAGTCGCTTCCCAGCCCCAACCAGTGCCTGCTCTGGGAAGTGAACAAATTCCCACAAAATTTTCCTTCCTCTCAACTTCTGCTATTTAGCTCCTCCCAGGCCATCCATCAAGGTTAGCATCTGCACAAAACACCAATTTTTGCGGAATTCTGACTCCCAGGAGAGTACTTCAGATTCCTTGGTCCTACGTTCCCATCGGAGGCTGGCGTATTTCATTCTGTCACTCTTCACCCGATTTACTTCAGACTCTGCGGACCGTGAATTCAGCGTGAAGTTGCTACAGTCACATACACACATGTTTTGGCCTCTGTTGAACGCTCCACCGTAGCTTTGCGTGGCTTTCTCGCATGTTTCACAGAAAATGGGACGACAGACATTTATCAACAGGCATACAAGTTCTCCGTCTGCTTCCTGGTACACCAGCATGGGGTCTACCACCCACTCACTGTCACTCATCTTAAGGCAGCTGGAGGCCGCACCCCGTTACCGCTTTCTCAGAGCTCGAGCCACCCTAAGCTGCCTATTGTCACTTCCTTCGCCGCTCCCCAGCCGGCCACGTTCAAATCTGAATACTTCCCTGGGATAAACCAGCCTCCAGTAAATCGACGCGTTTCCACAAAGTTTTCATGTCGTGTGAATTAGTTTACATCACCCGACATTAATTATTCCAATACGTCCATACTATACCCTCTACAATATGCATTGTACCTTGTTAGTAATTTTTGTTCAGCCCTACTGTTCGCTGAACGTGAGTTAGCTGATCTTTAATGACTTCATGTAAGGGGCATAGTTCTTGCCATCTTACAGTAATATATCGTCATATTGCAATAACTGGGAAACAGCCTCGGCCCCACTTCGCGACCACAGTACGGCAGCAATGGATGTTGTACAGGAACTGGCTATAGCCTAGAGAGTACATGCGAGGTAGTGTGTCATGCGTACTTGTTAACACTGGTACCAACATGTACTGCTAAACTTAAAATGTTATAAATAACCAGGTGCGGCTAACAAAATTGACGTATATGTTATCCTGTAAGGAACAAAGATATATCGACTGTCTTAAAATTTGTAATAATTTGTTGGACGTCAAAAGTCAAGGGAGCAATGCGTTTACTATTTTAAGCCAACTTAGCATATTCGGGCTAATCATCGAACTTGACCACATGAGTGTAACTACGGGTTTAAAATACCAGATAATCCCAACTATTCAGCATACGGGAGTGCTGAAAACATTTTGGCAAGGGTATAATGATTACTCCCTAAAATTATGGGTGATGGAATAACGGTTGAAAACCTTCAAAAAAATTTTTCTTTCGCAGCTGCAGCTGGTCGTTAAGAAGGTTATTTTCGTCATACAGGAAGTGTTTAAAAATTTGCATTTCTTCCAAAATATCCAACCTCGCACCATTCACTTCGCAATGCAAGAGCTGAGTATTATCCAGAGGGTTGGGTGCTTGAGCCGTTTGCACTAAGTGTTCAGCGAATGTCGAACCACGCGTGCCATCTAAAACTTCAGTAGGGCTATGTTCCTTGTATCTTGTTAGTAAGGCTCTTCCTGTTTGGCCGATATAAAATTTCTGGTAATTGCCACATGTAATCTTGTAAACTCCAGGTAATGACAATTTATCTTTAGGCTTTTTTTTTTAACGTCGAGTTCCATGTTAGGTACCATGCCGGAAGTTAGTCCATCTGCCATAGTACCTATTCCACTCATAGGTAAAGTTTCATATAAAATAGGGCGTCTTCTAAAGAACCAGGGGTTCGAGACAATTTTTTGTATTAATAATAGCCAGCAGAAGAACCTGATTCACACTTTACAAAAGCCAAAAGATAAATTGTCATTATCCGGAGTTTACAAGATTACATGTCGCAATTGCCAGAAATTTTACATCGGTCAAACAGGAAGAGCCTTATTAATAAGATACAAGGAACATAGCCCAACTAAAGTAGGAGATGGCACGCGTGGTTCGACATTCGCTGAACACTTAGTGCAAACGGCTCAAGCACCCAACCCTCTGGATAATACTCAGCTCTTGCATTGCGAAGTGAATGGTGCGAGGTTGGATATTTTGGAAGAAATGCAATTTTTTAAACACTTACTATATGACAAAAATAACCTTCTTAACGACCAGCTGCAGCTGCGAAAGAAAAATTTTTTTGAAGGTTTTCAACCGTTATTCCATCCGCCATAATTTTAGGGAGTAATCATTGTACCCTTGCCAACATGTTGTTAGCACTCCCGTTTGCTGAATAGCTGGGATTATCTGGTATTTCAAACCCGTAGTTATACTCATGCGGTCAAGTTCGATGATGAGGCCGAATGTGCTAGGTTGGCTTAAAATAGTAAACGCATTGCTCCCTTCACTTTTGACGTCCAACAAATTGTTACAAATGTTAAGACAGCCGATATATCTTTGTCCCTTACAGGATAACGTAGACGTCAATTTCGTTAGGCGCACCTGGTTATTCATAACATTTTAAGTTTAGGAGTACATGTTGGTACCAGTGTTAACAGGTACGCATGACACACTACCGCGTTGCGCTCTCGAGGCTATAGCCAGTTCCAGTACAACATCCATTGCTGCCGTACTGCGGTCGCGAAGTGGGGCCGAGGGTGTTTCCCAGATAAGTTATTGCAATACGACGATGTATTACTATATTGCCGGCCAGGGTGGCCGAGCGGTTCTGGGCGCTACAGTCTGGAACCGCGCGATCGCTAAGGTCGCAGGTTCGAATCCTGCCTCGGGCATGGATGTTTGTGATGTCCTTAGGTTAGTTAGGTTTAAGTAGTTCTAAGTTCTAGGGGACTGATGACCTTAGAAGTTAAGTCTCATAGTGCTCAGAGCCATTTGAACCATTGCTATATTATAGTTTTTAGTTTTTGACGTTGTCCATTATGGACAAATCGTAGTTCCTTTTATTCTGAAGGAGGTTGGGTTATCCCAGCTGAAACCTATGTAAATCTAGGTAAACATTGCAACTAAGGCTGCTGTTAATTTAAAATTAAAATTTATACAGTTGCTGACAGGGCCGCGAAATGATGATAATATTAAAACTCAAATTTATATTCGATGTTACCAAATTTCTCTTGTTCAGAATCGTTTGTCCTGCCATTGCCGGTCTACATATTGTATTCTCTCTACTTCGGTCATCATCAGTCATTTTACTCCCCGAATGGCAATACTCATCTACTACTTTTAGTTTCTCATTTCCTATTCCAAGTCCCTCAACATCACCCTATTTAATTCGCATGCATTACCCTTGTTTTGGTGTGGTTTCCTTCACTGCTTACTAACTGCACAGACTGAATAACATCAGAGATAGTCTACAACCCTGTGTACCCCCTTCCCAACCACTGCTTCCCTTTCATACCCTTCGACTCTGATAATTGCCGGCTGGTTTCTGTACAAGTTGTGTAGTACCTTTCGCTCCCTTTATTTGAATCCTGTTGCCTTCAGGAGTCAAAGAGTGTATTCCAATCTAAGTCTACAAATAGGTTTTCATTTCCTTAATCTAGCTTCTCTGATACCTGGTAGGGTCAGCGTTGCCACAGGAGTTAGCAGTTTTCTCCTGATTCCTAACTGATCTTACCCAAGGCTTGCTTCTACCAGTTTTTGCTTTCCTTCTGTAAATAATTCGTGTCAGTGGAAATGAAATGATGGTATGGCATCGTTGGCCGGGAGGCCCCTATTCAGGGAAGTTTGGCCACCAAGTGCAAGTCTTATTTCATTCGACGCCACATTGGGCGACTTGAGCACGGGTGATGAGGATGACGTGATGATGAGGACAACACAACACACAGTCCCCGAGAGGAAAAAATCTCCAACCCGGCCGGGAATCGAACCTGGGCCCCGCCTGTATGAGGGGCGAGCACATTACCACCCAGCTAAACATGCGGACCTCGTGTCAGTCTTTTGCAGCCATGATTTATTAAACTGATAGTTCGGTAATATTCACACCTATCAGGGCATGCTTTCTTTGGAATTGGAATTATTACAT
The DNA here is from genome assembly GCF_021461395.2 of Schistocerca americana. Classification (NCBI taxonomy): domain Eukaryota; kingdom Metazoa; phylum Arthropoda; class Insecta; order Orthoptera; family Acrididae; genus Schistocerca; species Schistocerca americana. Next base: position 741,557,297 of record NC_060122.1, on the reverse strand, counting down.
TCTTCTTGAAATATGAGGTTTTCTCTGTCTCATACATGTTGCACACCAGATGGAATAGTTTAATCATGGTTAGCTCTCCCAAGGATATCAGCAGTTCTGAGGAAATGTCAGCCGGCCGGGGTGGCCGAGCGGTTTTAGGCGCTACAGTCTGGAACCGTGCGACCGCTACGGTCGCGAGTTCGAATTCTGCCTCGGGCATGGATGTGTGTGCTGTTCTTAGGTTAGTTAGGTTTAAGTAGTTCTAAGTTCTAGGGGACTGATGACCTCAGAAGTTGAGTCCCATAGTGCTCAGAGCCATTTGAACCATTAGAGGATATATCATATCCTCCTTGTTCGGCCTTAGATCTGTCAAATACTTCTCGCCGTATCAGATCCTTCATCTCATCGTCCTTTTGCATAATATTGCGTTCATGTCCCTTGTATAGCCCCTCTATGTATTCCTACCGTCTTTCATCTTTCCGTTCTTCACTTATTACTGATTTTCTGTCTGAGCTCTTAAGATTCACACAGATACTTCTCTTTCCCCCCAAAGATCTATTTAGTTTTCCTCTAGTTATACATGCTGTAACACGCCTGGGGGTACAACTGGTGGGAGACCCTTAAACTGTTTCTCTCTTCCTGACCGTGCGCCCTGTCCACACCACGTACCTGATACTACCGAGGCGGTCGTACGTCTCTGCTCCACACAGTTGCTGGTTTGCCTGAAATTACGTATCTATACATGCAAGCGGGTTTAGGGGAGCCACTCAACGTTAACCACAACACTGTTCTACGTCTGGTATGAACAACTATATTCTGAGACGATAAGAAAATCACAGGTTGCACCGTTTACACTCTAAGTCGTTAAGTGTTTATGCCAATTTACATTCTTGATGATTATCTGTCCACAACACCACTTGGACGAGCGTACGCGTAACCGACACGACGCGGGTGATTGTTGATGATGCGGAAGCCGAATGATCGAACGGAAGTTCTTACGCTCGTCACGCATACACAGATACCTGGTACCAGTCCTTCTCGATACTTGTAATAACATAACACTGTTCATAAAGTTAAATTACAGTTCACAGTTCTCACTTGTACGAGCGTGCGCGTAACCGTCGAGGCGCGGCTGATTGTTGATGATGCGGAACCGCAGTGACCGAACGCGCGTTCTCATGCTCGCTACAAGACACTGGCACTTGAATGCTCTCTTTTGTGGTAAACTATATTGCTGATTGACATTAGTTTATTCTGGGAGGCCGAACACGGCACGGATGACTGATGTGGTATGGCACGACACGCAGCGAGTGGATACTCAAATACGTTATCTGCAGCACTGCTCATATTTAATTACTTCTTTACGCCCCTTTTCACTGAATTGACTTCCATATCTCATTACTTCACTGTAATAGCACTTGTAGCAACACTTGAACTTCCATAACAATGCCTTTCACATGTAAAGCTACCCACATCACAACATAACAGCTCCACGTTCTTTGCTCGACTCTGCAAATGCAGCCGCTTGCGAAGATACTCCGCAACCAAGCCAGCGATTATAATACGCTTACAATGCTTCTATAGACTTTCATTTGTCCTCTAGCCGTTCTCGCCTAGCCATTTTGAACTTTCTGTCAATCTCATTTTTGAGACGTCTGTTTTCCCTTTCGCCTGCTTCATCTGCTGCATTTTTATGTTCTTTTTTCCTGTCATCAATTAAATTTACTATCTCCTACTAACCCCTGTCTTTTTATCTATTTCGTCCTCTGCTGCCTTCACTGCGTGTCTCTTCAGATAATTATATAAATGTATTTCTTTACTAGACTGTAAAGTGGCTATAATTTCGCACCTTACAACCACTCATCCACATATTTTGCCATCATCTACAAACACAACTAGGTATCATGTGATAGGTTGTACATGGTATATATGAATATATAAAGGAGGCTGACATTGTCATGTATGTCTTGTAAATAAATGTTAACGCTTATTGCGTGAAAGGTGACGGAGTGTCTTTATTATAAAAACGGCGTAATGAATGATTGCCTATACTAGTAGAGGTTGGAACGCCAGTGGAAATGAAACGGCTGGCGGAACTGAAGCCCTGGGTGGAAGGTCCACACAGGTGTGTTGGTCCCGCTTAAACGCAGGAAGAAGGAGACGGACGTCATAGCAACTAAGCGCTGGAGCACAATAGGATCGCGACCGGGCGGTTGTGTAGCCGAACCGGAAGGATTATACTTCGGAAACTACGGAAATCTTGGACGCAGGAGAGAGGAACGAAGAAGTGGCACATCTGAAACCACGCGGGCTGGTTTATTTCCAAGGATTTTTACTCAGAAGCCTACCATTGTACGAGTATAGATTTTTCCTTGTAAACTTTCCGCGCTGGACGATGAAGACTAAAATATGGTTGGTCGGCGTTTGGAAGAATCTGTCGAGAGGGAGAATATTCCGTGGTTTCGGGAAGATGATTCGTTTTCGGAATTACGGTGGTGGGGAGCTGCGCCTTGCTGGGAGGTCTTCAGTTTTGAGCTCCCGTGTGTGACGGTCGCTCAGTATCAGCTTCTTGTTGGTACGGACGGACTTGCTGTCTTTGCTCTCACGAGATTTTATAGTTAGAACGGTTAGGCACTGTACTGTTGTGAACTTATACGACTCTGAACTTCGCCTCCGGGTTGGAAGTCGTCGTTGGGCACGCAGCGCTCAATGATTGACAGCACTTCTTCTGCATATACTTACGTTGAGACGTTATCTTAATTCCGTCCTTGTGGCTGGGAGTTCGCGATTCTCGTCAGTAGAACACAGAGAGGAGAAGACAGTATTAGAGTATAGTAGTCAGAGGGCCACCTTCAGCCGTCCTAATCTTTGAAAATGTTTATTTTGTGACTGGAGTTCTTCAGTCGTCGGAGACGTGTAGGAGAACCATCACTCCGACGCACCGGACGCTGTACATACGGTGATATTCCTGATTGCTTTGGCTTATAAGGGGCTATACGGCTAAACAGCTGTGATCACGTAGGATTTATTTCCACTGACGTTGCACTCCACTGTAGATCATCTTTAAAAGTAGTGTCTTCTTCAGAATGAGATTTTCACTCTGCAGCGGAATGTGCACTGATATGAAAGTTCCTGGCAGATTAAAACTGTGCGCCGGACCGAGACTCGAACTCGGGACCTTTGCCTTTCGTGTGCAAGTGCTCTACCACCTGAGCTACCCAAACACGACTCACGCCTCGTCCTCACAGCTTTACTTCTACCAGAATCTCGTCTCCTACCTTCCAAACTTTACAGAAGCTCTCCTGCGAACCTTGCAGAACCTGCACTCCTGAAAGTAAGGATATTGCGGAGACATGGCTTATCCACAGCCTGGGGGAGCTTCTGTAAAGTTTGGAAGGTAGGAGACGAGATTCTGGCAGAAGTAAAGCTGTGAGGACGGGCCGTGAGTCGTGCTTGGGTAGCTCAGGTGGTAGAGCACTTGCACACGAAAGGCAAAGGTCCCGAGTTCGAGTCTCGGTCCGGCACACAGTTTTAATCTGCCAGGAAGTTTCATAGTGTCTTCTTGTGTTTGATGCATGTATGATGTCAGTCATTTCACGTTATTTATATTAGATCGCGCAGTCATAATAAAAGGGCAGAGTTGTTCAGTGGATCAGTAATTTTAGTTACGTATTTTTAACATTTGTAATAAAGATTGTTTTTAATATACAATAAACGTATAAGCAGCAACAACGTTTATCATTTAGTATAATTAGTTCCCTTAATCATTCATTTTTGTTTAGCTTGGAATTTATATGTTAAAGAGCATTAAGAGATCTGCTTCAAGGGGTAGTCAGACAGGGCCAAATCTTCAATTAGCGTTTATTATTTTCCTTTGCGCACAGTCAGTTTACACCCACCTGGAGTAGCATATTGGAAGACGACAGTGCGAATCTGCACCGACGGCGTTCTGGAAGTTGACTTAAACGTTTAAGAGTGTGCTGCAGCATGCTGCACGGCCACGTGCTACGCAAGAAACTACTGGGAAAATCATCTGAAGTAGTGCCACCTTTCTGTACTCCACGGAAGATTCGGTCCCCTCAGATTGGAATCCCAGATTAACGGTCAACGCTCACGGAGGCCGGCTTACAATTCCGGCCACGACAGATGAGGGAGGGACCGGCGATGGTTCCCAGCGATGCATCCCGCCCGCTGGAGCTCTTCTGCCGTGACTCGAATTGGAAGTCTCATTGCGCTTCGACAACGCGAGAGGCTATTCCAAAAACGTAGAAAATCTGAATAATTCCGCATGCGCTCGAGGAGAGCTTTATGTAAGCAGAGCACAGAGCAAAATATGCAGTACAGTCCCAGCCGTGCTAACTTGCACAACTGTGGTCCAAAAACTGATTACCACTCCACACTATACCTACAAACAGCTGATAACTTGTGTCAAACGATGTAACGTTACTGGCAAGAAAAAGTTGTTTTTCTGGTGCGATTTACAGATACAAATAACTCGAATCATACCTGAACGAAAGACAGATTCGAAGACTAACGTTAATTCCACTCAATATTCATTTTTGTAGTACGTGGCAGCGTGTTATTCAAGATAACAATAACTGCGACTCTTGTTAATTTGCGTACTACAGCCCGCTATAGCAACTACACTGCTGTTTGTAAAAACTGCAACACCAAGAAGGGCAGGTGTGATTACAGTGAAATTTAGTTTACATCTTAGGAACATGACAAAACTCGGATGTTTGGAATTACAGAACGGTGCATGCACAATGACGATGAGAATTCAGTACAATCTGGAGCTGCAAGGTGCTGCAATCAATGCTTCGAGATGTCTTGGCATGGAATCAAAGATGGCCTGAATATGCTGTTGCGGAACACACTGCCACGTGGTTTGTAAGCGCGGCCAGGAATTATCGTGTGCTAAAAGGAACACGTTAAACTTCGGTTACACGATAAATCAGTCTAATCTAAAAACCGTAAATCAAACTAAATACCTAGGTATTACAATTACGAACAACTTAAATTGGAAGGAACACATAGAAAATGTTGTGGGGAAGGCTAACCAAAGACTGCGTTTCATTGGCAGGACAGTTAGAAATTGTAACAGACCTACTAAGGAGACTGCCTACAGTACGCTTGTCCGTCCTCTTTTAGAATACTGCTGCGCGGTGTGGGATCCTTACCAGATAGCACATCGGAAAAGTTCAAAGAAAGGCAGCAGGTTTTGATCTATCGCGAAATATGGGAGAGAGTGTCACAGAAATGATGCAGGATTTGGGCTGGACATCATTAAAACAAAGGCGTTTTTCGTTGCGGGGGAATCTTCCCACGAAACTCCAATCACCAACTTTCTCCTCCGAATGCGAAAATACTTTGTTGACACCGACCTACATAGGGAGGAACGATAAAATAAGGGAAATCAGAGCTCGTACGGAAAGATATAGGTGTTCATTCTTTCCGCGCGCTACGAGATTGGAATAATAGAGAATTGTGAAGGTGGTTCGATGAACCCTCTGCCAGGCACTTAAATGTGATTTGTAGAGTATCCATGTAGATGTAGAGGAGAATCAAAAGGAACGAATTGTCGACTGACCATATCCCAGATATGCTCGTGTGTGAAGTGCCCATTACATACATGCTGAGTTGATGGTCTATGTCAGCAGCAGGCACACTACGCATGAGAATCTGCGGCCATTGAGTTTGAGTTCTGCTCCCTGTCATGGCAATGAGGAAACCTTGTTATACGATCAATATTTGCCAATAGGGGACTGATGACAGTAAAGTGGATCACCAAAATCGATCGGATTTGAGTAAAGTGGTTTAACATAAGGCTAAAGGCGTTACCATCGATTCACACATTCTGACAAGCCGTAGTCCCACTTTCTACCCGAAGTTATAAAGAAGGATGTACGAAAAAAATATCCCAGATGTGTTTGTGTGTGACACGTCAGAGTATCGTGTGTCGACCAGAGAAGCAGTGGTAAATAGCTGTCTTTCTTCGAAGAAGGCTTGCCCATTCCTTGTCACATAATCTATGATCTGGCAGTGGAGCTGTCTATAGGAGACCAGTGCATCAGTCTCTGCAACACGGATTGGCAACTGGCAGCCCAAGAGCCAAATCCGACCCGACGTTTTCATTTTACTCCGCCGGGGACATGGAGTTGTCACAAACACGGAAGTTACGGGGCCCTCCCACGTTCAGTATTATGATCAATACTCCAATATAATGACCATCTGAGGGCGGATATTGCTGTATTGTCAGTACTGGAAATTTTGACGAACAGTATTGATGGTTCAAATGGCTCTGAGCACTTTGGGACTTAACTTCTGGGGTCATCAGTCCCCTAGAACTTAGAACTACTTAAACCTAACTAACCTAAGGACATCACACACATCCATGCCCGAGGCAGGATTCGAACCTGCGACTGTAGCGGTCGCGCGGTTCCAAACTGTAGCGCCTAGAACCGCTCGGCCACCCCGGCCGGCGAACAGTATTGATGCCGACCAAAATATTCTCAGTATTACCAATATGTACTGAGCGTATGAGGGCGAGTATTATCGGTTATGACAATTCGCCATTCTGTTAGTCGCATTTTTACAGCTTGACCTCTGCATAATACAGCCCACATGTGCCAAGTTCAAGCGATTTAGACTTTTAAACTTTTAAAATGAACAAAGAAATGCTAGCTTAATTTATTTAATGTTACAGTAGCAATTCGTACCTGTACCGCCAATGATCAAAAGTATTTTTGGACAAATATTTAAAAAAGTGCTTGTTAATATAGTTTTTGGATATTAACACAATAAATTCCTAACATCCGAATGACTTGCCTCTATCCAGAAACCGTACAATTTGTCCTAAATGCTTTCCGGCTGAGACTGCCTATCTCATTCCCTTATTTGGGTTTTTACTCTTTCTCGTATTAACATCAGTAAATAATTCTTGTCCGTTGCGGACGTATTAGAACGCTCCAAATGTTAAACTGAAACTAATTTGAAAAAAATATTCGTCCTGCCAGCCATTTCTTCAAACTGGAGAACAAATAGTAGTCCGAGGGAGCCAAGTCTGGAGAATAGGGGGCATGGGAAACGACTTAGAGTCTTATTTCCATTAATTTTGCGACCACAACTACTGAGGTGTGTGCTGGTGCATTGTCGTGATGGGATAGAACTTCTTTGCGGTCCAATCGCCGGCGTTTTTCTTGCAGATCGGTTTTCAAACGGTCCAATAACGATGAATAATATTCAGCTGTACTAGTTTTATCCTTTTCCAGATAGTCGATTGCGAATCCCAAAAGACAGTCGCCATAACCTTTCCGGCCGAAGGACTGGTCTTCGCCCTTTTTGGCGTGGATTCTCCCTTGGCAACCCATTGTTTAGATTGTTGTTTGGTCTCAGAAGTACAGTAATGTATCCATGTTTCATCCACAGTCACGAAACGACGCTTAAAGTCCTGCGGATTCTTCCTCAACATCTGAAAACCATCCTTGCAACACTTCACACGATTCCGTTTCTAGTCAAGCGTGGGCAATCGCGGGACCCATCTTGCGGATAGCTTTCTCATGTCCAAATGTTTATGCAAAATATTATATGTCCGTTCATTCGAGACGCCCACAGCACTAGCAATCTCATGCACCTTAACTGTTCCGTCATCCATCACCATATCACGGATTTTATCAATGATTTCTGGAGTCGTGACCTCCACAGGGCGTCCAGAACATCAGCATCACTTGTGCCCCTATGTCCACTCTGAAAATTTTGAAGACCACTTATAAACTGTTGTAATCGAAGGTGCAGAGTCACCTAATGCTTATCAGGCTTCTCTTTAGTCTCCTGAGGCGTCTTGCCTTTCATAAAGTAATGTTTAATCACCACACGAAATTCTTTTTCGTCCGTTTTCTTACAATCAATCGACTTTGTTGATTCACACGAATGCCAAACACAAAGAAATAGACCAATGTCGCTAAAACTTGGTTAGCGTTCTTTCCAAAGATGCTACTAAGTAAACATGACCTCGATACGCGCCGGTGATGCCATCTCTCTGACTTTCCACGGACTTTTCAAACGCCCCTCGTGTTTTATGTCATTCAGCACACCTTTGACAGCGTTCACTTGCGCTTTACATTCTCAGCCGTTGGTGACTCCAGGCGATTGGAAACCGACCCAGTGAGTGCCACCACTGTCTTAGTAGACAGCGTCGAACTATTGACGCAGAGCTATCCACACCCGTTGCAGTGCCGCAACGTCGATTCAACACTGTGGACGAAACTGTTCTGCCGGTTATTGCCATGCGAACAAGATGCCAATCTTCCCTCTCTGTGGTCAAACCGTATGGTCCAATAACCGCTCGCCCCTCTGCACGACTCTTCTGTCCACTGCTTACGCGCGGGCACACACACACACACACACACACACACACACACACACACACACACACACAAACGCACGCATGCACGCACGCACGCAGATATACACACACGTACCCTATACATGTTACTACGTCACGGTGTAACAAACCCATTTCCCGGAGACCAATCATTCTGCCTCGATCGAACTCACTCACGCATTGATGTTGCTCTCTTTGACGTCTAGAGGCATAACGGCACTTGCTTCCACGTTTCCACTTCGTTTGACAGTTGTGCTCCAACTAGGCGTGGCGGAACACAGGAAAGTGGGCGCTACTGGGACCACGTGCGCAGCTCCTCCATTGTTATGGTTGCACTGTTCTACACATCTTGAAATTTTGGAGTCATTCAGACCATCCCTTCTGGGTACTGCAATTTTCGCAGACAGTAGTGTATTCCAACACATTATTTCCACAAATGATGCACTATCAACTTTTATTTTATTACATATTTTTTGAGTCATCAGTCTTCTGACTGGTTTAATGCGGCCCGCCACGAATTCCTCTCCTGGTCCAATCTCTTCATCTCAGAGTAGCACTTGCGGCCTACGTTTTCAGTTATCTGCTGGTTGTATTCCAATCTCTGTCTTCCTCTACAGCTCCCTCTAGTACCATGGAAGTCAGTCCCTGATGTCCCTTCTTCTTGTCAGTGTTTCCCACATATTCCTTTCCTCTCCGATTCTGTGCACACCAAAACATCCTCATTTCTTACTTTATCAGTCCACCTAATTTTCAACATTCGTCTGTAGCACCACATCTCAAATGTAAGTACCTTCAACGTCGCAGCGCGTCAGCAATTGTTGGTTAATATATTAAAAAACTGAAAAACCGCCTCTATTGCGAAAAAAGCACCTTGTGTTAAGTGTTAACCCAGGTTTTGGCGTAGATAACTACACCTTCTTCAGAACAATTAAAAAAAAAACCAACAAGTGCCTAAGAAGACCTTTGTCAATGATTGAAAGAACACCATAGCTATACATTTATAAACGAAAAAGAAAAGGAAAACACAAACAGTACATATGTACGAAGTCAAAACCACTACTTAGTTTTTTAATAGATCTCAAATGCTTCAATTCTCTTCTGTTCCGGTTTTCCCACAGTAAATGTTTCACTATCATACAACGCTGTGCTCCAAACGTATATTCTCAGAAATTTCTTCCTCAAATTAAGGCCTATGTTTGATACTAGTGAACTTCTCTTGACCAGGAATGTCCTTTTTGCCAGTGTTAGCCTGTTTTTTATGTCATCATACTCCGTCCGTCATTGGTTATTTTGCTGCCTAGGTAGCAGAATTCCTTAACTTCATCTACTTCGTGACCATCAATCCTGATGTTAAGTTCCTTGCTATTCTCATTTCTGCTACTTCTCATAACTTCCGTCTTTCTTCGATTTATTCTTAATCAGTATTCTGTACTCATTAGACTGTCCATACCATTCAGCAGATCATGTAATTCTTCTTCACTTTCACTCATGATAGCAATGTCATCAGTGAATCGTATCATTGATAACCTTTCACTCTGAATTATAAATGCTCTCCTGAACCTTTCTTTTATTTTTATCATCACTTCTTCAATGTACAGATTGAACAGTAGGGGCGGAAGGCTACATCCCTGTCTTGCACACTTTTTAATTCGAGTTTTATAGTTAATGAATAATCCATTAAACTCCGATCATGCAACCGTGCAAAAATACAACTATTCTATTGAAATACCAGTGTAAGAAATAGAATTTGCGCGGCTACATGCCTAAAATTTTTGGATTTATTTACAACTAATTTGAACGTTTGTAAAAAATGTTTACATATTACCAACAATACACTAATATTATACAGAGTGTCAATTTTTGAACTATATGAAGAAAAAAACGTAAATTAGTTACAAACTAGGGCGTGCACACACTTTATTCAACATGTAAGCTCACTACACAGAAATTCATATGTAGGTTATGACATGTTCGATATGTCTGCCATCATTGGCGATGATGTGGCGCAAACGAACAGCGAAATTCTGTATGACCCACAGAAATGTCGGAACATCGATGCTGTCGATGACCTTCTGAATGGCTGTTTTCAGCTCAACAGTGGTTTTGGGGTTATTTTACACTATGCCTTTAATATTGCTCCACAAAAAGGAATCGTATGTGTTCAGATCTGGAGAATATGGCGGCCAATCGAGGCGCTTGGCAGTGGATCCTGGGTACCCCAGAGCCAAAATGCGGCCTCAAAGCTATCCTCCAGGACATCAAACACTCTGCTGCTTCGATGGGATCGAGCTCCGCCTTGCATGAACCACATCTTGTCGAAGTCAGGGTCACTTTGAACAATGGGGATGAAATCATATTCCAAAATCTTCACGTTCCGTTCGGTAGCCACTGTGCCATGCCGGCCTGTGTGGCCGAGCGGTTCTAGGCTCTTCAGTCTGGAACCGCGCGACTGCTACGGTCGTAGGTTCGAATCCTGCCTCGGGCATGGATGTGTGTGATGTCCTTAGGTTAGTTATGTTTAAGTAGTTCTACGTGATAGGGGACTGATGACCTTAGATGTTAAGTCCCACAGTACTCAGAGCCATTTGAACCATCACTGTGCCATCAAGGAACACCGATTATTCCGATTGTACACCACACAGTCACCTGTTGAGAGTGAAGAGACTTCTCGATCGCAAAATGCGGATTCTCAAAGCCCCCAAACGCGCTAGTTTTGCTCTTTTACGTGCAAATGGCCGCCACAACAAGGCACTTGCGCATGCGCATACTAATTCCCACCGTGCCCTGCAGCCAACAGTGCAATTTGAACGTCCAAACGCAAACCATTCAAAAGTTATAACAATTTTATTTCGTATAGTTCAATAATTGTCACCCTGTAAATCCGAAAGTCTGTTACTTTTTCACAAGTAAGACCCAGAAATAATTTTGATGAAATTTGGTTTGGAGGTATCTTGAATTCTGAGGAAGAACATAGGCTACCTTAGAGAAAAAAAAGAAAGAAAAGAGACCCGTAAGAGGGTGAAGTAAGGAATGGAAACTGTTTTTTACATCATTGAACAAAAAAAATGGTTCAAATGGCTCTGAGCACTATGGGACTTAACATCTATGGTCATCAGTCCCCTAGAGCTTAGAACTACTTAAACCTAACTAACCTAAGGACAGCACACAACACCCAGTCATCACGAGGCAGAGAAAATCCCTGACCCCGCCGAGAATCGAACCCGGAAACCCGGGCGTCATTGAACATAAACCACGATAAAAGTTATTAATTTTGTTGTATAATGCGTAGATGCGCACTGCTCTCCACGCCCCTCCGCATTTGTAGGTCGGCAACACCGCTACCCATGCCGCATCGTCCTGCGTTGTGGCAACTGAAGGGGACACTACATACTGCGCGCGAGAAGTCCCCGTAGCCCTGTAACCCCTGTTTAGTATCAAATCTTACCAGGCAGGTTGGTGGTTCAAATGGCTCTGAGCACTATGGGACGTAATATCTGAGGTCATCAGTCCCCTAGAACTTAGAACTACTTAAACCTAACTAACCTAAGGACATCACACACATCCATGCCCGAGGCAGGATTCGAACCTGCGAGCGTAGCGATCGCGCGGTTCCGGACTGAAGCACCTAGAACCGCTCGGCCACCGCGGCCGGCCACGTTGGTGGCTATGTTACTTCTTATCAGTTGTTGTAATTCACTTTCTCATGTTTTCGAAGTCGCAGTGGAATTTTAATTTCTTGCCATGGCAGTTACGAGAAATCATAGTTACACTATTAAGGAGTGCTTTTTACGAGTGTGTGGGTTCACGATCCGAGACAGATTGTGGGAGCATTCCAAGAAAGATTAAATAGGCAAAGGTAACACTAATTGATCGGGGAAGACGCGCCTTTTCTTTTGGCATTATTAAAAGCAGGCTGGGCGGTGGAAAGAAGAAGACCGGAGAAGAAACAGATGCCGAAGTCTCTGCCTCGATTGAACAATCTCCTATGAAGCCGACAAGTGAACGTGTTTCGGGAACTCGGTATACTGGGGATAACAATGCGAGATCACGAGAAAAAAGACCTGAAGGTCAGACTTTTTCGACCGACGTTCCTAGACGAGTTATCGGACACAAACCGGAATTAGCGCGTTTTAACAAGCTGTGCTTTGTTAACTCAGTTTTCAAATGCATTCAGCCGTGCCAAGGTTATGTGTTCAGAAGACTGTTTTATCACAGCTCACGTTCTGGAAATATTGTCGTTTGGGCCAAAGAGAATCTTCATTACACAGTCGAGTTACAAGGACAATCCACCTCACCTAGTGATATGGGCAGCGATTTAGGTGAAACAAACGCTGTATCGATGTGAGTGTGAAAGTAGGCTGTTTAGGTTTTTATGTTGGTGATGCCATGTAGCGCTCTATATGAAAATCACTGACTTATGTAAGTAGCCTGTTTAGGTTTTTATGTTGGTAACGCCATGTAGCGCTCTATATGAAAATCACTGACTGTGCTGTGTGCAGTCTGTGGCTGCTTTCCATTGTTGGAATTTGCTATTGTAGTGTTGGGCAGTTGGCTGTTAACAGCGCGTAGCGTTGCGCAGTTGAAGGTGAGCCGCCAGCAGTGGTAGATGTGGGGAGAGAAATGGCGGAGTTTTGAAATTTGTAAGACTGGATGTCACGAACTACTATGTATATTATGATTTTTCAACACTATTAAGGTAAATACATTGTTTGTTCTCTTTCAAAATCTTTCTTTTGCTAACTATGCCTATCAGTAGTTAGTGCCTTCAGTAGTTTGAATCTTTTATTTAGCTGGCGGTAGTGGCGCTCGCTGTATTGCAGTAGTTCGAGTAACGAAGATTTTTGTGAGGTAAGTGATTCGTGAAGGGTATAGGTTAATGTTAGTCAGGGCCATTCTTTTGTAGAGTTTACTGAACGTCAGATTGCGTTGCGCTAAAAAATATTGTGTGTCAGTTTAAGCACAGTCATTTATAATTTTTCTATGGGGACGTTTCAAGTGGTACACAGGCGAGAGAGTGTGCCGGCGCTTACCCCAGTTCAATACTACCAGCGCCACATCATCATAACGCGCCTGCGCTCAATGTGCAAAGGATTCCGCCATAATATAAGAGTGAAATTAAAAATTAAAATATGTTTTCCAACCTTAACGCTAACACTGTAAAACCTCAGAATGATTAAATGAATATGTCCGGCAAAACAGACGATCTTAAGAAAAAGGTAAGTGGTGCTGAATAATAAAACTAGAAAGCAAAAAACTGATCAGAATAACGAATGTATCTCACTATTAAAAGTTACAAATATCAACTTGACCAGAGTAATACTTTGGTTAAAATCGGTATTTTTAGGAAAAATGGAAGCCCCTAAATATCAGAAACCTGAAAATTCATTTTTAGCTTCAGTTTCATGTAAAAACATTAAATATATGATACGAATAACGTACGTGTATTAGTTTTCAAGTTACTTACTAAAAACCATATTTGGATCGAAAACGTCCTTATTCACAGTAGATTAAGTATCATTTGTATAAGTTCTAATTACAGGACTTGTTTGAATTCGTGAAATAATACAGCTGTACTAAGTTTCAAGACTGTGAAAGTAGGCTATATAGGTTTTTTTATTGGTAACGCCACGTAGCGCTCTGTATGAAAATCACTGGCTGTGCTGTGTGCAGTCTGTGGCTGGTTTGCATTGTTGTTGGCTATTGTAGTGTGTGGCAGCTGGATGTTAACAGCGCTTAGCGTTGCGCAGTTGGAGGTGAGCCGCGAGCAGTGGTGGATGTGGGGAGAGAGATGGCGGAATTTTGAGAGCGGTCGATCTGGACGTGTGTCATTAAGAAAGAGTAAATTTGTAATATTGGATATCATAGACTGATATATATATTATGGCTTTTGAACACTATTAAGGTAAATACATTGTTGTTCTCTATCAAAATCTTTCTTTTGCTAACTATGCCTATCAGTAGTTAGTGCCTTCAGTAGTTTGAATCTTTTATTTAGCTGGCAGTAGTGGCGCTCGCTGTATTGCAATAGTTCGAGTAATGAAGATATTTGTGACGTAAGTGATTCATGAAAGGTATAGGTTAATGTTATTCAGGGCCATTCTTTTGTAGAGATTACTGAACGTCAGATTGCTTTGCGCTAAAAAATATTGTGTGTCAGCTTAAGCACAGTCATGTATAATTTTTCTAAGGGGACGTTTCATATGTCGATCCTTAGCCGAGGATACCTCACTGGAATCTTCTGATTTTTTCTTGTAGTTTGTGTAATTAGTGTAACTATTGTTTATTGCTAGCGCGTAATTATAGAGAGAATTTCCTTTGTAGTTGCAGTTTTTCATTGTTGTACAGTAAAACAGTTGTGGCACGCATGTAGATTTGCACCAAGTATTTCGCAGCTGCGCTTGCAATTAGCTAGATATTATTTTTAGTGCTATGTTAATGTGTTTTCTTATTTTGCTCTTCAAATTGTGCTTTTCTGTGTTGTCGTGTGAAATATTGTGACAATACTGGTGTGTGAAAAACGTAACACTAGGCTCCAAAGTAAACTGAGAAATAATAGTAACGACGAGCGTAGCTTATCAGCACCACTGCGTAATGAATTAACAGACATTCAAAGTAGTAATTTGGTAATTGTGCATAGGGAAATGGAGCGGGCGGCAAATAATGGTGTAGACAGTGAAACAAGCAGTGAACAGGGAAGCATTATCGATCGATCGGTCGGCAACAGCTCGCCTCAGAAATCCGAAATGACAGAACACAATATTGCAAATACTGTAGATTCAGGTTTTGCGTCTTCATCGTTTTCTCAAATACGTCAAGACACATTTTCTGCTCGTCAAAATGTGAATGTTGCCGGTGCAAATGCATTGCCGAAAAGCATGGAGGAACAGATTCCAGACTCTAATACATAATTATTGCAATTAATGCAACAAATGAAACAAAATCAGAGGCAAACACAGCAACAGTTACACACAATGCAACAAAATCTTCAAAAGTTAGAAACAATTGAACAAAATCTTCCAAAGTTAGACACAATGGAACAACACCAGAGACAAACACAGCAACAGTTAGACGCAATGGAACAAAATCTTCAAATGTTAGACACCACACTTGAACAAACATGTGAAGGTTTAACTACTGAGTTACATAAAATCGAATCTAAATGTCAAAAAGTCTGTAATGACGTAAAAACACAAATTTGTGAGCATTTTCAGCCTATTTTTTCGCGTCATGAAAATGCATTACAGAATCACGAAGCAGCCATAAAGGAACTGCAAACTATTGTTCATGGAAATCACGACACCTTGCAAGCTAAAATTGACTCAGTTGCATCTACCGATTCCGTTACGCAACTTGCAAAAACTCAGGAAAACTTAAAGGACACAGTGGATACGATTTCAACACAAATGGACACTCTGAAACTTGGTTCAGAAAAACACACTGAGGAAATAAGTTCACTACCGGAGAAAGTAGCCGAACTTTCGGATCAGTTCGCTAACTTATCTACAAAGGTGGATGATGATCTGAGTGACACAGGATCTGTAGCCTTCACTGACACAGAAGAGTATGAACAAATTAAGAAATTCAAACAAAATCAGAATCAAATTAATACGTAACACAAAAGAGAAATCCGGGAAGTAAAAGATCAGTTGGCACAAGTAATACAAGAATTACATATTTCAGAGGACACTCGCGCTCCAATACGGGAAGAGGGACATAGAAAAACGGAACAGACACAAAATAATAACAGAGCGCATTTCGGAAATTATGAAAGAAATTGGCAAGGTGCACTGAATTTTGAGATGGAACCGCCGAAACGACGTAACTATGACCGACATGCGACTCGCCGACACGATGATTTTGACTATAAGCTGTTCATTACTACACGTAAATTCAAAACATTTTGGAATTCTGGCAAAGACATTCATCCACAAGCGTGGCTTCATCAATTCTCTCATTGTTTTCCTCCCAACTGGTCATTAGAGCACAGATTAGAATTTATGTGTGGCTATTTAGAGAATGTACCACCTGTAAGAATGCGATCGGTCATTCACGATTGCCACAGTGAAGGAGAATTTTATCATGCCTTCCTCTCAGCATGTTAGTCTCAAGCTACACAAGACCGAGTAAAACATAGCACCATAATGATGAAACATTTCGAACAATCTCAATTTTCCAGTCTTGTGAAATAATTTGAAGACGTGTTGCACAAGAATCAGTACCTGTCAAACCCATACAGCCCCTCAGAACTCATCCGCATTTGCTTAATCAAATTGCCTGAACATTTACGACACATTATTTTGGCAGGACGTAGCAAAGCCGACATTGAAGCTTTTCAGGGACTGTTACAAGAATTGGAAATTGACACTGACAATCGCATACGCGAAAACAGGAGCACAATAACTATAGGTCACATCCGTCACAATTCCGCGATGACAGGAACAATAAATGAACACGACAAGGCTATTCTTACAACGTAAATCGTGACCAAAACAGACACCACCCGTATGACAACCGTTGGCAGAGTAGTAATAATTACAGGGAAAGATCACCTCTCCGCAGTAATGACTATCACAGAGACAATTGCTTTTCACAATATACATAAATGACCTAGTAGATAGTGCTGGAAGTTCCATGCGGCTTTTCGCGGATGATGCTGTAGTATACAGAGAAGTTGCAGCATTAGAAAATTGTAGCGAAATGCAGGAAGATCTGCAGCGGATAGGCACTTGGTGCAGGGAGTGGCAACTGACCCTTAACATAGACAAATGTAATGTATTGCGAATACATAGAAAGAAGGATCCTTTATTGTATGATTATATGATAGCGGAACAAACACTGGTAGCAGTTACTTCAGTAAAATATCTGGGAGTATGCGTGTGGAACGATTTGAAGTGGAGTGATTATATAAAATTAATTGTTGGTAAGGCGGGTGCCAGGTTGAGATTCATTGGGAGAGTCCTTAGAAAATGTAGTCGATCAACAAAGGAGGTGGCTTACAAAACATTCGTTCGACCTATACTTGAGTATTGCTCATCAGTGTGGGATCCATACCAGATCGGGTTGACGGAGGAGATAGAGAAGATCCAAAGAAGAGCGGCGCGTTTCGTCACAGGGTTATCTGGTAAACGTGATAGCGTTACGGAAATGTTTAGCAAACACAAGTGGCAGACTCTGCAAGAGAGGCGCTCTGCATCGCGGTGTAGCTTGCTCGCCAGGTTTCGAGAGGGTGCGTTGCTGGATGAGGTATCGAATATATTGCTTCCCCCTACTTATACCTCCCGAGGAGATCACGAATGCAAAATTAGAGAGATTTGAGCGCGTACGGACGCTTTCAGACAGTCGTTCTTCCCGCGAACTATACGCGACTGGAACAGAAAAGGGAGGTAATGACCGTGGCACGTAAAGTGCTCTCCGCCACATACCGCCACGTGGCTTGCGGAGTATTGATGTAGATGCAGATGTAGAATCAGAGAAACAGACAATATGGGAACCAAAATAATTATTGTCAAGGGAGACAGAATAACTTCAGACGCAACGGTTCAACGTGCAGTTGCGATTCAGGGAGAAATTCTCCACCACGTGACCAACAAGGAAGAAACTATGGAATCTACCGACATGATGACAGACGATATAATCGTAACGACAGACCTGAATTGCATCAGAACTCGCGGGATTCAAACAGGGCAGGGCCCTCTCGACAAGGTGAATTTGTAGAAGTTAGGTCTCCAAATCCCAATAACGACGCGCGCCAACAAAGAGACAATAGGCAATGACTCATACCGCTGGCAGCCACAAAACGTACTAATTAAACGTCCCCTTAGAAAAATTATACATGACTGTGCTTAAACTGACACACAATATTTTTTAGCGCAACGCAATCTGACGTTCAGTAAACTCTACAAAAGAATGGCCCTGACTAACATTAACCTATACCCTTCACGAATCACTTACCTCACAAAAATCTTCGTTACTCGAACTACTGCAATACAGCGAGCGCCACTACCGCCAGCTAAATAAAAGATTCAAACTACTGAAGGCACTAACTACTGATAGGCATAGTTAGCAAAAGAAAGATTTTGAAAGAGAACAAACAATGTATTTACCTTAATAGTGTTCAAAAGCCATAATATATATATCAGTCTATGATAGCCAATATTACAAATTTACTCTTTCTTAATGACACACGTCCAGATCGACCGCTCTCAAAATTCCGCCATCTCTCTCCCCACATCCACCACTGCTCGCGGCTCACCTCCAACTGCGCAACGCTACGCGCTGTTAACATCCAGCTGCCCAACACTACAATAGCCAACAACAATGCGAACCAGCCACAGACTGCACACAGCACAGCCAGTGATTTTCATACAGAGCGCCAAGTGGCGTTACCAATAAAAAAAACCTAAACAGCGTACTTACAACTGTATGTAAATGACAATGGTTACAAGTAATCTTAAAGAGGATGATCAGAGCTTATGTTCTACTGTCTTTTCCATTCTAACCGTTAAAGCTTAAATGCAGTCGAGTTAAATCTTTTTCAGTAACGAAAGGCAACTTGACTCTATTTATATAAAAATTAAGAAGACTGCAAATTGTTAAACGGTAGAGATATTAATTAATACCTATCTGAGGAAGGGCCATTTAAGTAAGTGCTACCTGTGCCTAGGGCAGTTGATAGCAGATGTTCCGTTTGGCGATCCGCTGCGCCGCTATATAATTACAGGCAGAGAGGCACTGGTAGGATACACTTCGCACCGATATATCAGACTGTCCACGTCAGTCAAACGGCCGCATAAGCTGTGCCGCGGATGACGTCAGAGCTGGGCAAATTTGAATGCCCCTTCGGCAAAAGTAGGAAGTGAACCCGCGAGATCTGGAAATTTGCAAATTTGTGGTAAGTTTCTATGGGACCAAACTGCTAAGGTCATCGGTCCCTAGGCTTACACATTACTTAATCTAACTTTAACTTACGCTAAGGACTACACAAACACCCATGCCAGAGGGAGGACTCGAACCTCCGACGGGGGAGCCACGCCAACCGTTTCAAGTCGCCCAGACAGCACAGCTACCCCGCGTGGCCTGCAATGACTGTACACCGTCCTGGACGTCTTAAATTTCACGGAAGTAGCGTTAACGTTTGTGTGTCGCCCGTAACGTTGACAAAACCGCGTGCAAGTGGAGAGATTCTTTTCCACTTTTAAGGCTAACAGTTAACTTTTGGTGATTAGAAGTCAGGGCGATAGACCACTTTACTTGGAACTCCCATAAAGGTCGTCTCTGACCTTTTTATAGTGCTGTTTCCGACTGGAATATCAGTTACAATACTAAGGCTTATATTTTGTGCTTGTGAACTTTTACAGAATATACCAATTAGTTAAAATTCAAAACTTTTATTTATAGTCATTGTTCCTCATCCTGCTGAGTAAATAGCAAGTAGGAACATTTTGTTTCAGTGAGCACAAAGAGTAATGTGGACTTGCAGACTGGAAATTATGATCAGTATCTTCTCCATCGCTTTCTGGCTGCCGCAAAAATAGTTTTCAGGCTCTTGTAGCCGGTGAAGGTAGGTCGAAAACACCCACAGACTGTTTAAGAGTCTTGTCATAACGACATAACGAAGTAACGACCATTTGATTATTACCCGCTGTGCGGCTGGTCCCGGCGGAGGTTCGAGTCCTCCCTCGGGCATGGGTGTGTGTGTTTATCCTTAGGATAATTTAGATTAAGTAGTGTGTAAGCTTAGGGACTGATGACCTTAGTAGCTAAGTCCCATAAGATTTCACACACATTTGAACATTTTTTTGTTACCCGCCGCCCCACACGGTGACGTCCCAACATCTGCTTGGACTCCACTTTTTTTTAAGGGACTGTGAATGGCGCAAATTATTTGCACATATTTCAAACCTGGTTAATACCTCATCGTGAGGAAAGGGGCCTTACAGAACGCATTTGGTTGCACCAAGATGCAGCACATCCACACTACGCTTTTGCTCTGCGCCAGTTCCCAAATGAATATTTTCCAGGAGAGTGTATAGGTCGCCGTTGATCAGCAACACAAAATTCCTTAAAATGACCACCAAGAGGTCCTGACCTAACCGTACTTGACAAATCGTTATTGGGAGTTATTAAGATGCATGTACCTGCACGGCGTTTGCTACAAATGAAGAACTGTGCATTGCTGTTGAGGATGCATTTCACACCGTAACAGCGTAAATACTCAAAAATATGTCAAGAAGAACATGGAAGTGTATGAAAATGTGTTTACAGCGCGATGGGATAAATACTGGTACTTGTGCTAAAACAAATCAAATTAACTAGCATACGATACTAGGGGCACGAGTACTCGCCGCCCACTCTGTACATTTATACACACACACACACACACACACACACACACACACACACACACACACACACACATACATGTGTACACCTCTATGAGCCCAAATATAAATTACTAGGTTACTTACTCCGTTTCATCCATAATAGCAAAACTACACTGGAAGACAAAAACGTTAAAAAAAAGAAAAAAAAGAAAACGACGTACCACGAAGGAATAATCCAAATGGGACGGAAATGGGTAAATCTAACGTACATGTACAGACAAACAAATGGTTGCAGTTTCAGAAAAATTGGATGATTTATTCCAGAGAAAGAGCTTTACAAATTGAGCTAGTCAATAGTGCGTTGGTTCACCTTTGGCTCTTGTTGTTGTTGTGGTCTTCAGTTCAGAGACTGGTTTGATGCAGCTCTCCATGCTACTCTATCCTGTGCAAGCTTCTTCATCTCCCAGTACCTACTGCAACCTACATCCTTCTAATCCGTTTAGTGTATTCACCTCTTGGTCTCCCTCTATGATTTTTAGCCCCCACGCTGCCCTCCAATACTAAATTGGTGATCCCTTGATGCCTCAGAATATGCCCTACCAACCGATCCCTTCTTCTAGGCAAGTTGTGCCGCAAATTTCTCTTCACTCCAATTCTATTCAATACCTCCTCATTAGTTATGTGGCCTACCCATCTAATCTTCAGTATTCTTCTGTAGCACCACATTTTGGAAGCTTCTATTCTTTTCTTGTCCAAACTATTTATCGTCCATGTTTCACTTCCATACATGGCTACACTCCAAACAAATACTTCCAGAAACGACTTCCTGACACTTAAATCTATACTCGATGTTAACATATTTCTCTTCTTCAGAAACGCTTTCCTTGACATAGCCAGTCTACATTTTATATCCTCTCTACTTCGACCTTCATCAGTTATTTTGTTCCCCAAATAGAAAAACTCATTTACTACTTTAAGCGTCTCATTTCCTAATCTAATCCCCTCAGCATCACCCGATTTAATTCGACTACATTCCATTTTTGGCCCTTATGTAAGCAGTTATTCGGATTGGCATTAACAGAGCTGTTGGATGTCCTCCTGAGGGATATCGTGCCAATTTCGGTCCAATTGGCGCTTTAGATGATCAAAATCCCGGGCCTGTTGGGAGGACTCTGACCACAATCCTCTACAAGTTCTCAACTGGGAAGAGACCCAGTGACCTTGCTGCAAAAGGTAGGGTTTGGCAAACATGAAGGCGAGCCGTGCAGGAAGAACACTATTTTTCTGAAGAGTAAGCCCATGATGGCTTGCCATAAAGGCAACAAAACCTGGTCATTGGGTTTCAGGTCGAAGCGGAACTCGTCACTGAAAACAATTCTACTATATCCAATGAGATTCCAGCATGAAGACCTGTCTGGAGACGCCCCAGACAACTATGGGTTACCAACCTGACTGTCACCCTCCATACAGCCAGACAAAGAGTGATGATTTGGGATGACATTTCTTTTCGTAGCAGCACCCATTCGGTTGTTATCCAGGCACCCTTACAGCACGGTGGAACGTTGAAAATATTCTACGCCCCGTTTTGCTTCTCTTCATGGCAAGACATTCTGGGTTTACTTTTCAGCAAGATAGTGCCCGCCCACACACGGTGACAGTTTCTACTGCTTGTCTTCGTGCTTTTCAAATCCTACCTCTGCCATGAATATAGCCAGATCTACCGAAAACGTTTGGAACGTTGTTGACTGGGCCCTCCAACCAGTTCAGAATTTTGACGATCTAACACTCTAGCTGGACAGAATTTGGCACGATATTCCTCGGCAGGACACGTAACTACTCTATCAATCAATGCCAAACCGAAAAAGTGCTTCCTTAAGCGCCAGAGATGGATCAACATATTATTGACTTGCTCAACCTGCGAAGCTCTTTCTCTTGAAGAAATCATCCAGTTCTTCTGATATTGTAATTACTTATTTGTCTCTACATGTACAGCAGATCAACGGATTTCCTTCCCATTCGCATGATTCCCTCGTGGTACGTCGTTTTTTGACTTACAGTTTAGCGAGTAACTGCTAATATTGTACTGTACAAGTAACTGCTGTATTTAGTAATGCCAAGTCGACATTTGTACGGAAACCAGACTGTAGTTGTAAGAGTCGAAGAGCACGAAGCGGAAGCAGTAGTTGAGAAGAGAGAGAGAGAGACAGAGCTGTAGACTGTCTCCGATGTTGTTCAGTCTTTACATGGGTCGAAAAGTACATAAAACTAATTTGGAAACGGACTCATAGTTCATGAGCAAGAAATCCAAACTTTGCGGTTTACCAATGGCTTTGTAATGCTGTCGCAGGCTGCAAAGGACTTGGAAGATCAGTGGAACAAAATGGAGTATAGTCGAAGGGAAAGAGGTAATACTGATTGAAGTAGATTAGGAAATGAAGCACTCAAAACTAGTAGATGAATTTGCCTATAACTAGTAGAGATGATATGAAAGGGAGACTGTTAGTACCAAGAAAAAGAGAAATTTGTTAACTGAATAGAAAAATAAATCTTTGAAAACATTTTCTGAAGGTATTTGTCTGGAATGTAGCCGTGCACAGTAATGAAACGTGGGTGCCAAACACTCCAGATAAGAAAAGAACAGCAGCTGAACTGTTGTGCTACTAAAGAATGCTGCAGATTAGATAGTATCGGGTAACTAATGAAGAGGTACTGAATCTAACTGCAGTAGTTATGCAGAGATGAAGAAGCTTGCACAGAACAGACCTATCGTAGAGAGGTGCATCAATCCAGTCTTTGGGCTGAAGACAACAACAACAACAACAACAACAGCAATACATACATTTTTGGTTTGTACAAATATTGTACAAATAATTATACAGAGCTGTAGAGATGACGTAATTAGGTAAATTGACAGAGTATTAAGCAGAAGAGGACTCACAAAATAATAATTTAACAGCAAAACGACTTGCATGAATAGGGTGGGTGTTCACTTTCCACACTTCATGACGCATGTCAAAAACCCCCGAAAGAGTGCTATGAGTTTGTTGAATCCTCTATCCTTAAATACTGCAGTTTGAAGAGCGAAACCTTGCGAAGTACTGCCGAAAACTGTGGCGACCCAGCTGGGAAATCCTGTTACTTGTTCTTAGAAGAGGACAGCGCCGCGAGCAGTGATCACTGCCCTGCTCTCCAAACGCAGCTGAGTGGAGACGGTGATACGCGAGTCTTCGACGTCATAGCCTAGGATATTTCCGTTATAGGGTAAGAATCATTACAGCAAACAGAAGGCTGAGGAAGTCTCTGACTTTTGCTGTAAATTTTGCTTTCCTATATACAATTGCCTAGTTACAGTTCGTGAAGCTACAGAGAGCACAAGTTACGTTCACCATACTGACGCTTATAATGGCCCAGAAGTTGTTAACGGACAGGTGAAATATTGTGCCAGGAAAACTAAAACGAAATTACAGCATTTGTGAAAACTACTACAAGCCACTCCCGGAAAATTCTGTTTTCACTCGTATCGCCATAGGTTCTCTCGTCTACTATCCCATCGTCACGTTGGAAAGGTACTTTTCTGAAGCGAAAATCATCGTTCGGCGAAAGTCTAGATCGGGCGCTTTTGCTTTAATGCACACAGGTTGGTAACATGTCTGATTCACATAGCTTATTGCAGGATATTTCATGTAGTCAGTGGCGACGTATTTCGAGTGCTGGAATCCTATTCATTCGATACTGTTTTCGCAATGTGGGGCCACAGTTATAATATATTTCTTTAAAGTCAGTACCCGCATTAGATTGTTTTTTTTTTTTTATTTGCAGTGTTACATTTACACGATCATGATTTCGGCTTTAAGTTGCCATTATCAAGTGTTTTAATGTTATACAGTATGCCATCTTCGGCACTGTATAACATTAAAACACTTGATAATGGCAACTTAAAGCCGAAATCATGATCGTGTAAATGTAACACTGCAAATGAGAAAAAGAACAGTCTAATGGCGGTACTGACTTTAAAGGACTATTCATTCGATGTTTTTCGTAGGGGGTTCTTGGGTTTCTTAAATTTTCGCTGTCACAGCTTAATTTTTTTTTTTTTTTCCTGCATGATGGAATAGAGTTGTGGTGACAGTTGCGCAGTCGCATATCGAGGATAGACTGAAGGGCAATAGTTTGGTTGTGAGTGCGAAGCCAACGACGGTGGTTTGATCAAAAGCTGTGTATGGGAATAAAAGTTGCGAAACTTACCTGTATCGTACACTGAAATCTAGATTAAGTTGGTGCAGTCAGCGAATGTGATATTATGACAAAAAGTTCGGCTAAATTTACCGAACCATTCTAGTTGTTATTCGGAAGACAAATGTTAAAATGTGTGTGAAATCTTAAGGGACTTAACTGCGAAGGTCATCACTCCCTAAGCTTACACACTACATAATCTAAATTATCCTAAGGACAAACACACACACCCATGCCCGAGGGAGGACTCGAACCTCCGCCGGGACCAGCAGCACAGTTCATGAGTGCAGCGCCTAAGACCGCTCGGCTAATCCCGCGCGGCCTTTGGAAGACAGTGATCACTGTTACATACGTATCACATTACTTTGCAGAGTCATTTCCACTATGTACCAAGTGTCACATTTTTATTTTCCTTGTTACGGGGATTCTTTCGTCAACTTTTGTGATTTTGATCTCTCAAATTCAAATGGTTCAAATGGCTCTGAGCACTATGGGACTTAACAGCTGTGGTCATCAGTCCCCTAGAGCGTAGAACTACTTTAACCTAACTAACCTAAGGACATCACACACATCCATGCCCGAGGCAGGATTCGAACCTGCGACCGTAGCAGTCGCGCGGTTCCGGACTGCGCGCCTAGAACCGCGAGACCACCGCGGCCGGCTTCGATCTCTCTTTTTATCGAATGTAACGTACTTTATCTGACGCTAGTGCTTATGCTCATTGCTACGAAACACGATGGTCCGTGGCTAATGCTTCTTCTTTGGTTACTTACAAACAGCTGCTGACACACACACCCTTGAGTTCCCATCACACCCCAAGGTGAACACTACCAGTATTGATCCTGCAAAAAGTAAGTAACAAATCGCCCATGGCCCAGATACTTACCAAGGTTTTCATTTCCATCAGAACAAGGGTTATCTTCTGTACTGAGAGGCCGAATAAACTTCCTTCGTCAACTAAAGTTGAAATTGAGGTTATGGTATCAATTGAGTTGTCGTGTTACGTAAAACAGTGAAGGACAAGATTATCTGAATCACAACAGAGCTGCAGAGCTTCCGCGCCTTTTCCACCTTCTCCACCTCTGCTCGCTCATTGCGTTCATGCACGAAAACTGTCACATGTTGGATTCTCCTTACCACGTGACAGTCATTATGTGAGCAATACAGCGATATAGTTCATTATGTAAACTCTGCTTTATCATGGGTTTCTTCTATTGACAACGTAAGAAAACTCTGAATTGCCATACGAGAGGAACTTTCTTAAGCCGGCCGCTGTGACCGAGCGGTTCTAGGCGCTTCAGTCAGGAACAGCGCGACTGCTACTGTCGCAGGTTCGATTCCTGCTACGGGCATGGATGTGTGTGATGTCCTTCGGTTTAAATAGTTCTAAGTCTAGGGGACTGATGACCTCAGATGTTTAAGTCCCATAGTGCTCAGAGCCATTTGAACAATTTGAACGTTCTTATTGCATCGGGTTGAACAACTCTTAATGCACAAACTTTTATTACAGGATAGATGTCTCAAAGCATCCCAGTCGTATGATCTTGAAAGGACAGAAAAATCTCCCGGTCTAGAGCCAATTCGTGTATGTACAACTCTGAATGGGGGGGGGGGGGGGCGGGGGGGGGGGGCGGAAGGGTGAATTCAGTGACGACAAATGTACGTGAAAGTAATAACATAAAAAAGCATTCATTTGTAATTTGAAAATGGAACAGAGTAGTATCTCTGTAAGTGAGCTGTCTGCTGTTTGAACGGAGTGAGATGTCAACTGTGGTTAAGATGCTGGGCTAAAATTCATGACGTCGGGCAGTTCAGATCCTCACCTAACTCTCCAGCTTTAGATGTTCCTTGGTTCCCCTAAACCGACCGATCTAAATGCCGTGATGGTTCCTCTGGAAACGATATGGCTGATTTGCTTCCCCAGTTAGAGCCAGTGTCCTGTCTCTGACGACCTAGACATCAACAGGTCGTGCAGTCCTGATCTACGTCCTTTCTTCTGCTGTTTGACAGGATGTTAAACGCTAAGCTTGCTAGGCTGAAATTCAGCATTCTAATTTGCACGAATGCCCGTACTGTTGTAAAACATGAAAAGATGATGCGATTTGTTACATTATCATTTTACTAACTGTCAGATAGTAAAAATATTAAATATACTTCAGGTCAAACAACGGTATAAGTTTCCGCTTGGCAGCAGCTATGTGTTGAATTAGATGCGAAATCTAGCACCACGATGATGTATTTCAATGCTTGAAAGCAAGGAGACTTCCTTCGTTGTTCAGTAGTGCTCCCTGACCGTGTCCTCAGGATTCAGCCTCCCAGTGATTACACTGTTTTTCCTGCAGAGCTACATGTGATCCTGATGGCACTAGAGCGGGTGAAGCTTCTTCAGAACTAAAAAATTACTCATCTCTTCCCATTCCCTTAGTGCCTTACAAGCACTGCAACAAATATAACCATCAGAAAAATAATACAAACAATCTACTCCTTATTCAACGGCATGGGAAGCATATATCAATCTGCTGGGTACCAGTGCACACGGAAATTTGCAGACCAAGCAGCCGAGGAGGCCTGCAGGGAATCGGACTTGACGCAACGTGTCCTTGCCCTGCAGGCTGTCATTCTGCTGTCGAGTCAGAGAGCCAGGCCACTGTGGGAGGAAGAGTGGCTCGCACTGAGGGATAATAAGACGCGGTCGATTAAGGCCAACTGTCCGGTTGTGCCTTCCCCCACTCGGCGGGATGAAGTAACCCTCATCTGCCTCCAAACTGAGCACTGTCCACTTATACTACGGGCGTTCAATAAGTAATGCAACACATTTTTACTCCGCAATTTTAGTTGAAAAAATGCGAAGTTTTTTGAGGACGTCGTGGAACATTCGCGCTTCAGTCCCTATGCTCTCATGAAGTTCCTGTACGTGGCGGCGCTATACATACCCTTCGAAATAGCGTCTGTAACGGAGGTACGTTCCAAGAAAAGAGATGTCACTTAGTTTCTTTCGGCGGAAAACCAGAGCATCGCAGACGTTCATAGGCGCTTGTAGAATGTTTGCGGAGACATGACAGTGAACAAAAGCGTGGTGAGTCGTTGGGCGAGGCGTCTATCACCACAATAAGGTCGCGCAGACCTGTCCCATCTCCTGCGTCACTCCTGCAATGACGGAACGTGCCGACACTCTCATTTGGGGTGATTGACGGATCACAGTTAAGCATTTCGCTGCACAATTGGACGTCTCTGTTGGTAGTGCTGACATACTCGCCGACTACGCTCATGCTCATAAATTAAAGATAATGCTGATACATGGTGAAACAACACTCTGGTGGGCAGTTTGCGGGTTTAAATCACCTCGGGGTATGACCATGCGGTGCATTTGACCTGCGGTCGTCGCACGGTGGCGCTGGCAGCAGCCCACATACGCATAGGTGTGTTGGCGCATGTCAGAGTACGGTGCAGCGAGTAAGTGTGCAACGTTTTCAGACGTGCTATTGGTGACTGTGTGTTGAAAATGGCTCAGAGAACACATATTGATGACGTTATGAGGGGTAGAGTATTAGGGCGACTGAAGGGTGGTCAAACATAGCAGGTCATAGCACAGGCCCTCCGTGTGCCACGAAGTGTGATCTCAAGATTATGGCAACGATTCCAGGAGACAGGAAACGTGTCCAGGCGCTACAGTACGGGACTTCCATAGTGAACAACACCACAAGAAGAGCGATATCCCACCATCAGTGCCCGCAGTCGGCCACGGAGTACTGCAAGTAGCCTTGCTTGGAATCTTACCGCAGCCACTGGAACAGTTGTCTCCAGACAGACAGTCTACAGACGACTGGACAGACATGGTTTATTCGCCCGGAGACCTGAAAGGTGCATTCCACTGACCCCTGGTCACAGGAGAACCCATAAAGCCTGGTGTCAAGAACACAGTACCTGGTCATTGGAACAGTGTTCCCGGGTTATGTTCACGGACGAGTCCTGGAATAGTCTCAACAGTGATTCTTGCCGGGTTTTCATCTGGCGCGAACCAGGAACCAGATACCAACCCCTTAATGTCCTTGAAAGGGACCTGTATGGAGGTCGTGGTTTGATGGTGTGGGGTGGGATTATGATTGATGCACGTACCCCCCTGCATGTCTTTGACAGAGGAACTGTAACAGGTCAGGTGTATCGGGTGGGGGGGGGGGGGAGGGGTGCAAGAATGGGAGGCTATACCCCAGCAGCTGCTCGACCACCCGATCCAGAGTGCACCAACCCGTTGTGCGGCCTGTGTATGTGTGCATTGTGATCATATCCCATATTGATATAGGGGTACATGAGCAGGAAACAGTGGCGTTTTGTAGCACATGTGTTTCGGGACAGTTTTCTCAACTTATCACCAATACCGTGGACTTACAGATCTGTGTCGTGTGTGTTCCCTATGTGCCTATGCTATTAGCGCAAGTTTTGTGTTGTGCCACGTTGTGTAGCACCACATTCTGCAATTATCCTTAATTTATGGGCATGAGTGAAGTTGTGGTACTCAAAGGTGGGTGAACGCTGCGTTCCTTGCCGCCTAACAGAAGAGTATAAACAGCAACGAAGAATCACACGTGCGGAATTGTTTCGAGTGTTACCAGTATGATTGTGACAATTTTTTATCGAATATCATCGCAGGCGATGAAAAAATGGATTCATCACTTCGAACTCAGCCGGTAAAGTCATGGCGACGGTCTTCTGGGACTCTGAAGGGGTTCTCCTGTTTGATGTCCTCCCTTATGGCGAGTCTGCGTGGTGCGACCTGACCTATCTCGTCGTCTTCTACGGTCTTCCGTGAACCATTCGGCACACACCCATTGCGCTGCCGAAACACTTCACCCCACACGTGTAGCAATATCCCGAATGGATGCATCACAATGTCAATAATGCGCCCTGTTTCATACTCACTGCCGGCCGCGGCGGCCGTGCGGTTCTAGGCGCTTCAGTTCGGAACCCCGCGACTTCTACGGTCGCAGGTTTGACTCCTGCCTCGGGCATGGATGTGTGTGATGTCCTTAGGTTAGTTAGGTTTAAGTAATTATAAGTTCTAGGGGACTGATGACCTCAGATGTTAAGTCCCATAGTGCTCAAAGCCATTTGAATCATTTTTTTCATACTCACTGATTTGATGGTACGGTGCGCTGTTGAAAGCTTAATTTTTTTGTCCCAATTAATTTGCACACCACTGCAAGACGGATAATGACTCGCTACCATGTTGCAAGAAAAGTGGTGAGATTACTTGTAAACCGTGGGCATTTTATGTCATTGTGATTGTATCGTGCAAGCTCTTAATGTAGGCATCACAGGTAAACCGTTTGAGAATCATTGATTATGAGCGCCAGAGCTAAAAATGTCACTCTATATTAGTCTGTCCGTAACATGGAAACCGTCCAACATAAATTCTTGGGTAAAACTGTCTACTAAGGCCTCTGCAACGAATTTACCAGCGTATCGGAAACAGCCTTATTGTTTCGTGAATATAATTGCGTGCTGCAGCAACAGCAAACTTACACACTGCACGCCGAGTACTGTAGTCTGCATGTCGTTAATTACGCCATCAATGGTTGGAAATTAATATGTAAGACAGAATTTGCAATACTGTTAGTTGTACGTATAAGTATTGTAAAAGGTAAAAGGTTTCTATAAGACAGAGAAAATATTGAGATTCAAAAATGGAAACCTTGAAATCGGAAAATGATATGCTTGCTAAACAGTTCTACGGCGCGAAATATGGACAGTTGGGAAGAGAGAAATGCGGTGTTACAGAAGACTGTGTAAGTAGGCTGTTTAGGTTTTTATTTTGGTAACGCCACGTTGCGCTCTGTATGAAAATCACTGACTGTGCTGTGTGCAGTCTGTGGCTGGTTTGCATTGTTGGAATATTTGCTATTGTAGCGTTGGTCAGTTGGATGTGAACAGCGCGTAGCGTTGTGCAGTTGGAGGTGAGCCGCCAGCAGTGGTGAATAATGTGGAGAGAGAGATGCCAGAGTTTTGGAGGTCACTACAAGCGGACGACCTGGACGTGTGTCTGCCAGAAAAAGGAAATTTGTAAAGATGAATGTCATGCATTGAATATATATATATATATATATATATATATATATATATATATATATATATATATATATATATATAACTTTTGAACACTATTCATTGTCTGTTCTCTATCAAAATATTTCACTTGCTAACTATGCCTGTCAGTAGTTAGTGACTTCCGTAATTAGAATCTTTTGTTTAGCTGGCAGTAGTGGCACTCGCTGTTTTGCAGTAGTTCGAGTAACGAAGATTTTTGTGACGTAAGTAATTAATGAAAGGTATAGGTTATTGTTATTCAGGGCCATTCTTTTGTAGGGGTTATTGAGAGTCAAATTGCGTTGCGCTAAAAATATTGTGTCAGTTTAGTGATGATCAGAATAAGTAAAGAGAAAACTGTTTGAGTATGTTGAGTTTTGCTCAGCTGTTTGTGAATCAAATAACGCGGGAGTTTTTCCAGCACTGTCATTCTTTACATTCAAAGGGGAACTTTCAACTGTTACGACATATGATGGGGTTGATGGAGTTAGGAATGAAGACTGAATTTTCTCAAGCTGAGAAATTAGAAGGACGATCTGCTTTACTTGGTAAAAACTTTCTAAAGCCAAGATTTTTACCTAGGAATGAAGACGTCCTGAAACGAGTCAACGACAAAAAAACGTGTAACAGTATAATGAAACGACGAGACAGAAAGGATTGTAAAATAATCTTGATCATGTTGAGTGCCACAGTCGACACCAACGTTAATGATTAATGAAAACCACTTCTGCGGTATATGTGTTACGACCGGTTTCGTTCGTACAACTTCTTGGGCTGCCGAGTTATAGTAAATTCGTGACGCAAATGGTCTGACTGTCGTATGCAATTTTAAAGAACATTTCCAAAAGCAGTGCTCTTAAACGTTATGCTGACCACCTGGCGTAAGTATGGCGAGCAGGCACGGCATGCTGCGTACAATTAACACATATTAAAAAATGACTCGTTGCTGAAGACAAATAACCTCAGGCGTTTTAGACGAAATAATCATTGTGGTGATGTAGGGTGCAACAGATTTGATGAGGTGCAGAGTTTGGATGACAAGCGAAAGGATGGAGAGTGGTTAGTACTAATGGCCAACACAATAACACATACGGATGAGCGATATGAATTCGAAGAAATGTATTCTGGAATTTATTAAAAAGATAGTTTGAGAAACGGCCTTGCTGTGCTGGTACTGCGAACGGCTGAAAGCAAGGGGAAACTACAGCCGTAATTTTTCCCGAGGGCATGCAGCTTTACTGTATGATTACATGATGATGGCGTCCTCTTGGGTAAAATATTCCGGAGGTAAAATAGTCCCCCATTCGGATCTCCGGGCGGGGACTACTCAAGAGGATGTCGTTATCAGGAGAAAGAAAACTGGCGTTCTACGGATCGGAGCGTGGAATGTCAGATCCCTTAATCGGGCAGGTAGGTTAGAAAATTTAAAAAGGGAAATGGATAGGTTGAAGTTAGATATAGTGGGAATTAGTGAAGTTCGGTGGCAGGAGGAACAAGACTTCTGGTCAGGTGACTACAGGGTTATAAACACAAAATCAAATAGGGGTAATGCAGGAGTAGGTTTAATAATGAATAGGAAAATAGGAATGCGGGTAAGCTACTACAAACAGCATAGTGAACGCATTATTGTGGCCAAGATAGATACGAAGCCCACACCTACTACAGTAGTACAAGTTTATATGCCAACTAGCTCTGCAGATGACGAAGAAATTGAAGAAATGTATGATGAAATAAAAGAAATTATTCAGATTGTGAAGGGAGACGAAAATTTAATAGTCATGGGTGACTGGAATTCGAGTGTAGGAAAAGGGAGAGAAGGAAACATAGTAGGTGAATATGGATTGGGGGACAGAAATGAAAGAGGAAGCCGCCTTGTAGAATTTTGCACAGAGCACAACATAATCATAACTAACACTTGGTTTAAGAATCATGAAAAAAGGTTGTATACATGGAAGAACCCTGGAGATACTAAAAGGTATCAGATAGATTATATAATGGTAAGACAGAGATTTAGGAACCAGGTTTTAAATTGTAAGACATTTCCAGGGGCAGATGTGGACTCTGACCACAATCTATTGGTTATGACCTGTAGATTAAAACTGAAGAAACTGCAAAAAGGTGGGAATTTAAGAAGATGGGACCTGGATAAACTAAAAGAACCAGAGGTTGTACAGAGATTCAGGGAGAGCATAAGGGAGCAATTGACAGGAATGGGGGAAATAAATACAGTAGAAGAAGAATGGGTAGCTTTGAGGGATGAAGTAGTGAAGGCAGCAGAGGATCAAGTAGGTAAAAAGACTTGGGCTAGTAGAAATCCTTGGGTAACAGAAGAAATACTGAATTTAATTGATGAAAGGAGAAAATATAAAAATGCAGTAAGTGAAACAGACAAAAATGAATACAAACGTCTCAAAAATGAGATCGACAGGAAGTGCAAAATGGCTAAGCAGGGATGGCTAGAGGACAAATCTAAGGATGTAGAGGCCTATCTCACTAGGGGTAAGATAGATACCGCCTACAGGAAAATTAAAGAGACCTTTGGAGATAAGAGAATGACTTGTATGAATATCAAGAGCTCAGATGGAAACCCAGTTCTAAGCAAAGAAGGGAAAGCAGAAAGGTGGAAGGAGTATATAGAGGGTCTATACAAGGGCGATGTACTTGAGGACAATATTATGAAAATGGAAGAGGATGTAGATGAAGATGAAATGGGAGATATGATACTGCGTGAAGAGTTTGACAGAGCACTGAAAGACCTGAGTCGAAACAAGGCCCCCGGAGTAGACAATATTCCATTGGAACTACTGACGGCCGTGGGAGAGCCAGTCCTGACAAAACTCTACCATCTGGTGAGCAAGATGTATGAAACAGGCGAAATACCCTCAGACTTCAAGAAGAATATAATAATTCCAATCCCAAAGAAAGCAGGTGTTGACAGATGTGAAAATTACCGAACTATCAGCTTAATAAGTCACAGCTGCAAAATACTAACACGAATTCTTTACAGACGAATGGAAAAACTAGTAGAAGCCAACCTCGGGGAAGATCAGTTTGGATTCCGTAGAAACACTGGAACACGTGAGGCAATACTGACCTTACGACTTATCTTAGAAGAAAGATTAAGGAAAGGCAAACCTACGTTTCTAGCATTTGTAGACTTAGAGAAAGCTTTTGCCAATGTTGACTGGAATACTCTCTTTCAAATTCTAAAGGTGGCAGGGGTAAAATACAGCGAGCGAAAGGGTATTTACAATTTGTACAGAAACCAGATGGCAGTTATAAGAGTCGAGGGACATGAAAGGAAAGCAGTGGTTGGGAAGGGAGTAAGACAGGGTTGTAGCCTCTCCCCGATGTTGTTCAATCTGTATGTTGAGCAAGCAGTAAAGGAAACAAAAGAAAAATTAGGAGTAGGTATTAAAATTCATGGAGAAGAAATAAAAACTTTGAGGTTCGCCGATGACATTGTAATTCTGTCAGAGACAGCAAAGGACTTGGAAGAGCAGTTGAATGGAATGGACAGTGTCTTGAAAGGAGGATATAAGATGAACATCAACAAAAGCAAAACAAGGATAATGGAATGTAGTCTAATTATGTCGGGTGATGCTGAGGGAATTAGATTAGGAAATGAGGCACTTAAAGTAGTAAAGGAGTTTTGCTATTTGGGGAGCAAAATAACTGATGATGGTCGAAGTAGAGAGGATATAAAATGTAGACTGGCAATGGCAAGGAAAGCGTTTCTGAAGAAGAGAAATTTGTTAACATCGAGTATTGATTTAAGTGTGAGGAAGTCATTTCTGAAAGTATTCGTATGGAGTGTAGCCATGTCTGGAAGTGAAACATGGACGATAAATAGATTGGACAAGAAGAGAATAGAAGCTTTCGAAATGTGGTGCTACAGAAGAATGCTGAAGATTAGATGGGTAGATTACATAACTAATGAGGAAGTATTGAATAGGATTGGGGAGAAGAGAAGTTTGTGGCACTACTTGACCAGAAGAAGGGATCGGTTGGTAGGACATGTTCTGAGGCATCAAGGGATCCCCAATTTAGTATTGGAGGGCAGCGTGGAGGGTAAAAATCGTAGAGGGAGACCAAGAGATGAATACACTAAGCAGATTCAGAAGGATGTAGGTTGCAGTAGGTACTGGGAGATGAAGTAGCTTGCACAGGATAGAGTAGCATGGAGAGCTGCATCAAACCAGTCTCGGGACTGAGGACCACAACAACAACAACAGTTTGAGAAACATTTGCACTTTATGTCTAGGAGTCAAACAAACTCATGATTTAACGTAATTGACCCATTTCTCTTTCGCTACTATGTGGAACAGTATTCGTGGCGAAATGAACCTTAAGTAAGGAAGACTCCATAATGCTAAAACGTGGTGGTAGTCCTTCAGATTTTGTGGACAGATCTTCAAAGAGCTTTTCATGTCAACTACCTCTTAACAATGTAAGAAACCACGTGAAATACGAAGTAAAATTCCACCGTTGAAAAGGAAATTCCGTATGAGATTAACGACACAGGAACTTGATTACCCTTCCATAAATTTGCCTGTCACTCAAAAAGTAGTGGATTATGGTGCTGAACTATTTTTATTGAGAAAGACAGAGAATTTCCTTTTAAACACTGAATGAAAATATTTCTTCTTGATAGCGCTTTATATTTAGGAACGAAATTATACTGTCCAGTCATATTAATACACTACTGGTCATTGAAATTGCTACACCACGAAGATGACGTGCTACAGACGCGACATTTAACCGATAGGAAGAAATGCTTTGATATGCAAATGATTAGCTTTTCAGAGCATTCACACATGGTTGGAGCCGGTGGCGACACCTACAACGTGCTGACATGAGGAAAGTTTCCGACCGATTTCCCATACACAAACAGCAGTTGATCCGCGTTGCCTGGTGAAACGTTGTTGAGATGCCTCGTGTAAGGAGGAGAAATGCGTACCATCACGTTTCCGACTTTGATAAAGGTAGGATTGTAGCCTATCGCGATTGCGGTTTATCGTATCACTACATTGGTGCTCGCATTGATCGAGATCCAATGACTGCTAGCAGAATATAGAATCTGTGGGTTCTGGAGGGTAATACGGAACGCCGTGCTGGATCCCAACGGCCTCGTATCACTAGCAGTCGAGATGACAGGCATCTTATCCGCATGGCTGTAACGGATCGTGCAGCCACGTCTCGATCCCTGAGTCAACAGATGGGGACGTTTGCAAGACAACAACCATCTGCACGAACAGTTCGACGACGTTGGCAGCAGCATGGACTATCAGCTCGGAGACCATGGCGGTGGTTACCCTTGACGCTGCATCACAGACAGGAGCGCCTGCGATGGTATACTCAACGACGAACCTGGGTGCACGAATGGCAAAACGTCATTTTTTCGGATGAATCCAGGTTCTGTTTTCAGCATCATGGTGGTCGCATCCGTGTTTGGCGACATCGCGGTAAACGAACATTGGAAGCGTGTATTCATCATCGCCATACTGGCGTATCACCCGGCGTGATGGTATGGGGTGCCATTGGTTACACGTCTCGGTCACCTCTTTTTCGCACTGACGGCACGTTGAACAGTGGACGTTACATTTCAGATGTGTTACGACCCGTGGCTCTACCCTTCATTCGATCCCTGCGAACCCTACATTTCAGCAGGATAATGCACGACCACATGTTGCACGTCCTTGACAGGCCTTTCTGGATACAGTAAATGTTCGACTGCTGCCTGGCCAGCACATTCTACAGATCTCTCACCAATTGAAAACGTCTGGTGAATGGTGGCCGAGCAACTGGCTCGTCACAATACGCCAGTCACTACTCTTGATGAACTGTTGTATCGTGTTGAAGCTGCATGGGCAGCTGTACCTGTACACGCCATCCAAGCTCTGTATGACTCAATGCCCAGGCGTATCAAGGCCGTTATTACGGCCAGAGGTGGTTGTTCTGGGTATTGTTTTCTCAGGATATATGCACCCAAACTGCGTGAAAATGTAATCACATGTCAGTTCTAGTATAATATATTTGTCCAATGAATAGCCGTTCATCATCTGCATTTCCTCTTGGTGCAGCAATTTTAATGGCCAGTAGTGTATAACCGCCTGTCAAAGGCCCGAACAGCCATCTTTGGCAGTTCAGAGCACTGCCAGAGGTACAGGAATGGAGTCAGTGAGGTCCTGAAATGTGGAGCCATGCCGACTCCAGTGCCTTGCCCAGCTGCGTAAGTTTTATCGGTTGAGGATCCATGGTGCGTATAGTCCGATCGAGGTTGTCCCACAGATTCTCCATTGGGTTTAAATCTGGGGAGTTTGGTGGGCAGGGGAGTACTGTAAACTCATCGCGGTGCTCTTCGAGCCACGCACGTACGCTGGAGCTGTATGACACGTTACATCGTCCTGCGTGTCAGATGCCATCGTACCGAGGAAAAACAAACTTCATCTAGGGGTGGACACGGTCCCCAAGGATAGATGCATACTTACGTTGATCCATTGTGCCTTCCAGAATGACGAGATCACTCAGGTACTGTCACGAAAACATTACCCAGGCCACACCGCTCCTTCCTCATTCCTCCAGTTGTTGCAGGGTGTTTGCTCCAGAAGTTTCACGTGATACACGCCAACGGCAGTTTTTGACGCAACGGCCACCGATCGTCAGCCAGTGAACCTCCGTTTGCGGTACTGGCGTGCAGACTCCAGCCTTCGTCGTTGATGAACAGCAGTCAGTATAGTTGCATGAACCAGGCATCTGATGCAGAAGTCCGTACGCAGCAATGTTGGCTGAACGGTCTTTCAGGAGACATTTTGGGAGCCCCTTGGTTCATCTGCGCGGTCAGTTGCTCAACTGTGGCACGTCTATTCGTCTGTACACATCTCCGCAGCAGTCGTTCACCCCTGTCATTTACGGCCAGTGGTACACTACAGCTGAGCCGGTATTGGACAGCGCCAGTTTGCCGATACGTTTTAACCACAGCGTCACGCGAACGGCTTACAAACTCAGTCATTTCGAAAATGCTTCTACTGTAAGTAGGCTATTTAGGTTTTCTTATTGGTAACGTTACGTAGCGCTCTGTATGAAAATCACTGGCTGTGCTGTGTGCAGTCTGTGGCTAGTTTGCATTGTTGTCTGCCATTGTAGTGTTGGGCAGCGGCAGCTGGATGTGAACAGCGCGTAGCGTTGCGCAGTTGGAGGTGAGCCGCCAGCAGTGGTGGATGTGGGGAGAGAGATGGCGGAGTTTTGAAATTTGTAAGACTGGATGTCATGAACTGCTATATATATTATGACTATTAAGGTAAATACATTGTTTGTTCTCTATTAAAGTCTTTCATTTGCTAACTATGCCTATCAGTAGTTAGTGCCTTCAGTAGTTAGAATCTTTTATTTAGCTGACAGCAGTAGCGCTCGCTGTATTGCAGTAGTTCGAGTAACGACGATTTTTGTGAGGTAAGTGATTTGTGAAACGTATAGGTTAATGTTAGTCAGGGCCATTCTTTTGTAGGGATTTTTGAAAGTCCGATTGCGTTGCGGTAAAAAATATTGTGTGTCAGTTTAAACACAGTCATGTATAATTTTTCAAAGGGGACGTTTCGTATGTCGACCCTTAGCCGAGGATACCTCACTGGAATCTTCTGATTTTTTTTCTTGTAGTTTGTGTAATCAGTGTAGCTATTGTTTATTGCTAGCGTGTAATTGTAGAGAGAATCTCCCTTGTACTTGCAGTCTTTCATTGTTGTTGTGGCATGCATGTAGATTTGCACCAAGTATTTTGCAGCTGCGCTTGCAATTAACTAGATATTATTTTCAATGCTATGTTAATGTGTTTTGTTATTTTGCTCTTCAAATTGTGCTTTTCTGTGTTGTCGTGTGAAATATTGTGACAATAATGGCGTGTGAAAAACGTAATACTAGGCTTCAAAGTAAACTGAGAAATGACAGTGAAGACGAAAGCAGTGTGTTAGCGCCACTGAGTAATGAATTAACTAATGTTCAAAGTAGTAATTTGGTAATTGTGCATAGGGAAATGGAGCGGGTGGCAAATAATGGTGTAGACAGTGAAACAATTACTGAACAGGGAAGCATTATCGATCGATCGGTCAGCAACAGTTCGCCTCAGGAATCCGAAATGACAGGACACAATCTTGCAAATACTGTAGATTCAGGTTTTGGGTCCTCACAGTTTTCTCAAATAAGTCAAGATACATTTTCTGCTTGTCAAAATGTGAATGTTGCCGGTGCAACTTCACTGCCGAAAAGCATTGAGGAACATGTTTCAGACACCAGTGCATTGTTATTACAGTTAATGCAACAAATGGGACAAAGGCTACAAAAGTTAGACACAATGCTTGAACAAAATCAGAAACAAATGGGACAATATCTTCAAAAGTTAGACACAATGGAACAAAATCTTCAAAAGTTAGACACAATGGAACAAAATCAGAGACAAACACAGCAACAGCTTCAAAAGTTAGACTCATTGGAACAAACTCTTTAACAAACACTTGAAGATTTAACTACTGAGTTACATAAACATTGAATCGAAATGTCAAAAAGCCTGTTATGGCGTAAAAACACAAATTTGTTAGCATTTTCAAACTATTTTTTCGCGGCATGAAAATGCATTACAGAATCACGAAGCAGCCATAAAAGAACTGCAAATTATTGTTCATGAAAATCACGACACCTTGCAAGCTAATATTGACTCAGTTGCATCTATTGATTCGGTTACGCAACTTGCAAAAACTCAGGAAAACTTAAAGGACACAGTAGATACGATTTCAACACAAATGGACACTCTGAAACTTGATTCAGAAAAACACACTGAGGAATTTATTTCACTATCGGATAAAGTAGCCGAACTTTCAGATCAGTTCACTAACTTATCTACGAAGGTAGATGATAATCTGAATGACACAAAACCGGTAGTCTTTAATGACAAAGAAGAGTGCGAACAAATTAGGAAATTCAAACAAAATCAGAATCAAATTAATACGCAACACCAAAGAGAAATCCAGGAAGTACAAGATCAGCTGGCACAGGTAATACAAGAATTACGTATTTCAGAGGACACTCGCGCCCCAATACGGGAAGAGGGACACAGAAATACGGAACAGCCACAAAATAATAACAGCGCATTTCGGAAATTATGAAAGAAATTGGCAAGGTGCACCGAATTTTGAAATGGAACCGCCGAAACGACGTAACAATGACCGATATGCGCCTCGCCGACATGATGATTTTGACTATAAGCTGTTCATTACTACACGTAAATTTAAAACATTTAAGAATTCTGGCAACGACATTCATCCACAAGCATGGTTCCATCAATTCTCTCACTGTTTTCCTCCCAACTGGTCATTAGAGCACAGATTAGAATTTATATGTGACTATTTAGAGAATGAACCAGCTGTAAGAATGCGATCGGTCATTCACGATTGTCACAGTGAAAGGGAATTTTACCATGCCTTCCTCTCAGCATATTGGTCTCAAGCTACACAAGACCGAGTAAAACAAAGCATCATAATGATGAAACATTTCGAACAATCTGAATTTTCCAGTCATGTGAAATATTTTGAAGACATGTTGCACAAGAATCAGTACCTGTCAAACCCATACAGCCCCTCAGAACTCATGCACATTTGCTTAATGAAATTGCCTGAACATTTAAGAAGTATTATTTTGGCAGGGCGTTGCAAAGAAGACATTGAAGCTTTTCAGGGACTCTTACAAGAATTAGAAATCGACACAGACAGTCGCGGGATGCGAAAACAGGAAAACAACCACTACAGGTCACATCCGTCGCAATTCCGTGACGACAGAAACAATAACTGGACACGACAAGTCTATTCTTACAACGCAAATCGTGACCGAAACAGACGCCACCCATATGACAACCACTGGCAGAGTAATAACAGTTACAGAGAAAGATCGCATTTCCGTAGTAATGAATATGACAGAGGTTACCATAGAAACAGACAATATGGGAACCAAAATAATTATTATCAAGGGAGACAGAATAACTTTAGATGCAATGGTCCAGCGCGCAGTTACGATTCAGGGAGAAATTCTCCACCACATGACCGACAAGAAAGAAACTACAGGAACTACCGACATGAAGACAGACGATATAATCATAACGACGGACGTGAATTTCATCAGAACTGGCGGGATTCTAACAGAGCTGGGCTCTCTCGGGAAGGCGAATTTGTAGAAGTTAGGTCTCCTAATCCCAATAACAACGCGCGCCAACAAAGAGACAGACAATGACTCGCGCCGTAGGCAGCCACGTGAGCCGGCTGGCTCAGAGAAAAATAACGTAGAAGCTAACCTTGAGAAAAATTCCAGTGTTCTTTACTGACGTATACTGTATGATAATTGCGTTCAAGCTGAAACTCTGAGTACTTTGAAGAGTAAAAGATTGTACCACATTTCAAATGTAAAACCGTTTATTGAAAGATAATCTGCTTTTTAACTTTGTCTTTGCCATAAAACTTTTCAATTCACGCTACTAGTACGCTTTGTTACACTGAGAAACTGTTAACATGCAACAATGTTTTGAAGTTAAATATCCAATCAAGAACCAAGAGAACTTATTTAAACAGAAATTACGAATGCATTGTTATAGTGAACAGACGTCACAGTGTTATTGTGTGTGTACATTCTCGCTTGTTAGTTGTACGATTACATAACAACTATAAGGCTTACATACTTAGAACATATACTGGTACTGCTAATGAGATTTTAATGCAACATTTTGGTTTACATGAAAATGCATTCTGGATTTAAAGTACTTT
Source organism: Schistocerca americana (assembly GCF_021461395.2). Classification (NCBI taxonomy): domain Eukaryota; kingdom Metazoa; phylum Arthropoda; class Insecta; order Orthoptera; family Acrididae; genus Schistocerca; species Schistocerca americana. The sequence continues at coordinate 741,515,499 of NC_060122.1, read as the reverse complement.
CTGTGAGATACCAGATGACACGGTGGTTTGTTTATGTGACAGCTACACGATTTTATCACGACGCTACTAATGAGTGACAATTTACAATCTTACTTTTGCGGTGTTTCTGTTTTATAGCTGCACAGTTTTTCTGTATTGTTCTGGAAAGTAAAACATGTTTTAGTAGTAACTTTTGTGGTATAGCTACAATGAGGCAGCCTTTTTTGTAGCACAACAATACGTTACATTATAGTACTTTCTTGATCACGGTAAGGTACGTAATAACTACGATATCTATACGCAAAGCATTTCACTTTAGTTTATGATGAAGTAAGTACATTGAATTCAGCAGAACTTTGCTTACAGAGGACGATAACTACGACAGTTACGCAGAATTATCTTACAGCAAGACGCACATTTAGTGCTACAGGACACGCATTTGAGTGATTAATTTTGTACTTAAACCATTTATTTTTCAAGATTTTTGAATTACAAAGAAAGTTTTCCATGATACATTTCATTCCATTGCTGTAATCTGTAACACCTGAGGGTATAATTATATCCTCAGGGGGGTACACGCCCACTTTGTGTACCATGTGTTTGGCAAGCACAAGGAGCCCTAGCTAATATGGTATTTGCTTGTACAACTTTACACATCGGTACCATATTTCTCCAACACATAAATTACACAGCTATCTGATCATTTAACAGAGAAACAAACATTTTTTTTACTACGTCAGTGACACATGTTTACATAATTACACAGTTGGATAACTTCACACTTGTGAAATTGTATTTTGTCTGTACTTTGTGAACTGTTCACATTTTTTCGGAACCATTGTGATACTATGAGAGCTTTGAATGATGTATTTGGTAAGGGAGCATGATTGTAAAGTACGTTTGAGGTAGATGACACTATTGAAACGAGCAGAAAATATTTTTTAGGTTTTGACATTATTGCAGATAGCTACGACGTTTTTGAGATTTGGCTGAGTTTTTATGATGTTAATATTACGACGACGATGTGTATTATGCTGTTGAGGAATGTTTATTATGATATGTATTTATTATGATGAAATATTGAAGAAGTGTCGACGAATATGTATATGTGTAATAAGGTAAGGAATAATGGGTAGTGGTTAGGGACTCTGATTTGTGAAAAAGAATGTTGGAAACCAAGAATCGTACTTTAAGAGTTATGAAATGTGTGCAAATGCGTGAATGTATCACAATGCCGGCGAAAATTTTTTGGAAACTGTCATAATTATAAGATTTTGTTCCTACAGATTTGTAACGCAAATACACTCCTGGAAATTGAAATAAGAACACCGTGAATTCATTCTCCCAGGAAGGGGAAACTTTATTGACACATTCCTGGGGTCAGATACATCACATGATCACACTGACAGAACCACAGGCACATAGACACAGGCAACAGAGCATGCACAATGTCGGCACTAGTACAGTGTATATCCACCTTTCGCAGCAATGCAGGCTGCTATTCTCCCATGGAGACGATCGTAGAGATGCTGGATGTAGTCCTGTGGAACGGCTTGCCATGCCATTTCCACCTGGCGCCTCAGTTGGACCAGCGTTCGTGCTGGACGTGCAGACCGCGTGAGACGACGCTTCACCCAGTCCCAAACATGCTCAATGGGGGACAGATCCGGAGATCTTGTTGGCCAGGGTAGTTGACTTACACATTCTTGAGCACGTTGGGTGGCACGGGATACATGCGGACGTGCATTGTCCTGTTGGAACAGCAAGTTACCTTGCCGGTCTAGGAATGGTAGAACGATGGGTTCGATGACGGTTTGGATGTACCGTGCACTATTCAGTGTCCCCTCGACGATCACCAGTGGTGTACGGCCAGTGCAGGAGATAGCTCCCCACACCATGATGCCGGGTGTTGGCCCTGTGTGCCTCGGTCGTATGCAGTCCTGATTGTGGCGCTCACCTACATGGTGCCAAACACGAATACGACCATCATTGGCACCAAGGCAGAAGCGACTCTCATCGCTGAAGACGACACGTCTCCATTCGTCCCTCCATTCACGCCTGTCGCGACACCACTGGAGGCGGGCTGCATGATGTTGGGGCGTAAGCGGAAGACGGCCTAACGGTGTGCGGGACCGTAGCCCAGCTTCATGGAGACGGTTGCGAATGGTCCTCGCCGATACCCCAGGAACAACAGTGTCCCTAATTTGCTGGGAAGTGGCGGTGCGGTCCCCTACGGCACTGCATAGGATCTTACGGTCTTGGCGTGCATCCGTGCGTCGCTGCGGTCCGGTCCCAGGTCGACGGGCACGTGCACCTTCCGCCGACCACTGGCGACAACATCGATGTACTGTGGAGACCTCACGCCCCACGTGTTGAGCAATTCGGCGGTACGTCCACCCGGCCTCCCGCATGCCCACTATACGCCCTCGCTCAAAGTCCGTCAACTGCACATACGGTTCACGTCCACGCTGTCGCGGCATGCTACCAGTGTTAAAGACTGCGATGGAGCTCCGTATGCCACGGCAAACTGGCTGACACTGACGGCGGCGGTGCACAAATGCTGCGCAGCTAGCGCCATTCGACGGCCAACACCGCGGTTCCTGGTGTGTCCGCTGTGCCGTGCGTGTGATCATTGCTTGTACAGCCCTCTCGCAGTGTCCGGAGCAAGTATGGTGGGTCTGACACACCGGTGTCAATGTGTTCTTTTTTCCATTTCCAGGAGTGTATTTCGACCTGTGAAATTTTATTCGTATCAAACTGTCACTGTAGCGCAAACGGTTGTCGTAAATATTTCGTTAAGGAAGGTAATGCACTGTAAGCACCCAGCTGTACCAACTGCCTGGAAACAAGCCATTAGTGTGTGCCTTTCAGAGGCACAGGTGTATGAAACGTCCCCTTTGAAAAATTATACATGACTGTGTTTAAACTGACACACAATATTTTTTAACGCAAAGCAAGTTGTAGAATTTTTCTGATATTATGTTATTTTCTTTGTGAAGATGTTTAGACATTATTTATTCTGTTCTGTTTTAATGCTCATGGGTGAAGTTGATGTTTCGAGAGTTACTCTGATCTTTTGTGTATGTACTCATGTCATTATTCCTGTAACACTGATGTATATGTTATTTCGATTCTTTTGTAAAGCCTGTACTACAAATATTATCTGTATTGTTATGTTCTTTAATGATGTATTTTGTACCTTTGTAATTGTATTCTTATGTTATAAAATTGTAATTGACACCAGTTCATCATATTATTAACTTGTAAGTTCCATTTCACTGCTCATAGTATATGGACAATATGTGAGGAGTAGGGACTGTTAGTGTTTGCACGTGTGTTAATAATTCAGCAAGGGACTGGATAACAGCATTGCTGATTCTAAGGACAATTCCAAAAATTTTGTGAGTGCACGAGTGGTGGTTATGGACTTGCTATATTATCTGCAAGACTCTCCAATGGTGATTGTGCACCTGCACAGTCACAACAGATGGCTGCTGGCCATCTCTACAAGGACTACAGTGGGTCTGCATCTTTGATGGCCCACCAGTACCATTATTTCTACAAGGACTACAGTGGGTCTACACCTTTGATGATCCACCAATACCATACTCTCTACCAAGACTATAATGGGTCTACTCTGTGATGACCTACCTACCAATATTCTTCAAAACGTCGAATGACTCTGCTGTGGGTTTGCTCTGTTGTGGCCCATTACCTGTCAGCATGTCAAGAGTCAGCACTGTCTTTCCGTTGGAAGGACAACACTACTTCTTGAAGACTGCATGGAAATCCACTACTTCCGTGTGCATTGTCTTTTACTGCTCAGACTTTGAGAAAAGAAACGGCAGTTTTACTGTGATGAATGATCAGGACTGTCTTTATGGACTGTGAGAAAATTTTAGCTTTTGACCAACATTGTATCAAGTGGGTGCATTTGATTTCTTTGTTATTGGAATTATGAAAAATTTTTTCAAATCTATATTGACCACTGCCCAAAACAATTTGTAAAATTTTTTGTGGGGAGCATGGGGGCTATGTTAGTAGGCTATTTAGGTTTTCTTATTGGTAACGTTACGTAGCGCTCTGTATGAAAATCACTGGCTGTGCTGTGTGCAGTCTGTGGCTAGTTTGCATTGTTGTCTGCCATTGTAGTGTTGGGCAGCGGCAGCTGGATGTGAACAGCGCGTAGCGTTGCGCAGTTGGAGGTGAGCCGCCAGCAGTGATGGATGTGGGGAGAGAGATGGCGGAGTTTTGAAATTTGTAAGACTGCATGTCATGAACAGCTATATATATTATGACTATTAAGGAAAATACATTGTTTGTTCTCTATTAAAATCTTTCATTTGCTAACTATGCCTATCAGTAGTTAGTGCCTTCCGTAGTTTGAATCTTTTATTAAGCTGACAGCAGTAGCGCTCGCTGTATTGCAGTAGTTCGAGTAACGACGATTTTTGTGAGGTAAGTGATTTGTGAAACGTATAGGTTAATGTTAGTCAGGGCCATTCTTTTGTAGGGATTTTTGAAAGTCAGATTGCGTTGCGCTGAAAAATATTGTGTGTCAGTTTAAACACAGTCATGTATAATTTTTCAAAGGGGACGTTTCACTACCCTTGGTCCGAAAGCCAAAGATCATGTTATTTTGGACGCCAGATAAATCGCTCCGATTCCGATTTATGATAACAACTGCACTATTTCCGCATTCCTCCCTCCGACACGCTTTATACACCCTCCACTGATACTACTGCCACACTCCGTCTTTGAATGGTTATTGAACACTGTCGTCGAACATAGGCGGTGGTTACATTAATGTGACTGTCCGCACATTTCAAAACTGCAGAAGCCACGTCTGTGTGTGGGTGGCTTGCATGTGGGAGATCAGACAGGTTCGTGCAACCTTGTTGTGATTATGGCTGTCACCTCACCAACGGCTCGACATGCGTTTGTTCACTGCCAGGTCTCCACAGACATTCTGCAAGCCCCCATGAATATGTATGATGCTCCGGTTTTCCTCCAAAAGAAACAGAGTGACAGTTCTCTGCTTTGAACACACCTCTATTACAGATGACTAACTGAGGTGGCAGGGTGGTTAGTACACTGGACCCCTATTCAGGAGGATGACAATTCAAATCCCCATCTGGCCATCCTGAATTAGGTTCTGTGATTTTCTAAATCGCTCCAGGAAAATGCTGGGTTGGTTCTTTTGAATAATTCATGGCCAATTTCCTTCCCGATTCTTCCATAATCAACTCTTCTGCTACGTCTCTAATGACCTCGCTGTTGACTGAACGTTAAACTCTAATCTCCTCCTTGTTACACGCGCCATATTCAAGGTTTTGTGTAGGGGCTGAAGAGGGAATATTCCACTATGTTTCAGAACAAACTCGGCATTTTTTTCAATTGAAATTGGCTGAGAAAAAAACATTTTATTACTTATTGAATGCCCCTCGTAATTTCCTCCAAACAAAAAGGCAGTTTTGTTCCAACAAGAAGTGTGCAGTTCTGCGTGGTTAAAGCTGGAGATCATATCAACAGTCAAATACCACACATTGCTCAAAATGTTTCCAATATATCTAGGATGGGTTCAGGGATTTTCTCATCATTTAGCTGATGGACATGCAGTGTATCGCCCTATACTCTTTCAGTACAGAAACCCATATTCGCCGGCCGGTGTTGCTAGCGGTTCTAGGCGCTTCAGTCCGGAACCGCGCGACCGCTACAGTCGCAGGTTTGAATCCTGCCTCGGGCATGGAAGTGTGTGATGTCCTTACGTTAGTTAGGTTTAAGTAGTTCTAAGTTCTAGGGGACTGATGACCTCAGCTGTTAAGTCCCATAGTGCTCAGAGCCTTTTGAACTAAACTCATATCCCGAAGCCTCTCTCGAGATATTCCTACCAGTTCAATCACCTGAATGGCTCCTCAGGGTGCAGCTCGATGCTTGAATGCAACCGAGTGTGTACTGTCAGGGGTTGTTCTGGGATAGAAACTGGCATCTTATTGAATAAAAACAGTTGTCCGGAAGAGTACCTTTCCGTTACTAGAGGAATAAGAGTGTTAATTGGTGTATTCACGTGCCTTGTGACTGTTGGACGAAGGGCGACAACAGTGTACTGTGGTACTGTGTCTCTGGTCATTATTACATTTTGTAAAGAATGAATAGAGTTGTGGCATTTCTGAGAGAAAAGCAAACACGAAACTTACGGTACTGCGGCATCACGTCACATATACCCCGTATTTCCTCTTTGAGCCGTGCACGGCTCGCGTTCATCCCATTCATTGTTTGTCATCTTCTATTACGGTACTGCCGCCTCGTTTTCTTATTCCATTTACTGGTGTCACTAACTTCCTGCTTTACTTGCCCGTGAGTGGCAGCAGCAGCGCGTATCGATAGTGCACTACCGTACCATCTCAGGAACGACCGATAGTATTTCCGGTTCGTCGTGTGTCGGGAAGTGAGTTGCAGACGGGCCAGCAACGCAGTCGGGGACGGAGGAGCGGCCGGCGACGAAGGAGCTTCGGGGACGGAGCACCAGTCAGGTGCGGACAGCCAGTACTTGCCGACTGCTGGAGACACACATGCACTGTCCGACTGAAGGAGACTGGAGCGCGAACGACCGTTGGTTGGTCGTTCGGTCGGTGGTCTCATCAGCCGACGTCTGTTTGGTCCTTTGACCGTTTCGGTGTGTGGCCGACAGTCGGTTGGGGCAGAGCAGCGAGCAAGTCTCCGTGGCGCGTAGTCAGGCCGGAGTTGCTGGCGGCGGGCACACACGGTTGGAGTTGTGAGGCGCTTCTTGCGAGGGTTACGAAGTTCGTCGCCCACCGATCCTGGACACTAAAGGTGAATGCTCACTCAACTTACTATCAAGCCTCAACTGCTATCACATCTCTTCGTTTGATTCTGGTTGTCGCTTTCTGGGAGATTACTGGAGCAACAACGTGTGTGCATTGAAGTCGGCTATAGTTGCAGCCGTTTTCCTGTGTGGTGTTTAACTTAATTTAATTCATTATTTCATTAATGAAGTGTACCAGTGGTATCTTCAGCCTTGTGGCCGTTGACGTTCCAGTTACCTGCCCTGGGCGATGACGTAATTTTCGGCAGTGTATTTTCCTCGTCGTGTTGATGCTGTCCAGTACGGCGTCTAGTTCGACTGCTGAGGTGTGTTGATAGTTTTGGCCGTTTATTCTGACTTCTCTGGATTAGGCATCAGTATCCAGAACGTTGTGCTATTGACATTTTGTTGTCGTTTTGCCGGTCGGGTGGAGCAGAACTGATCTTGTTGGTTGGTTCGTCCGGCTGGCTGTCGGTTGGATTGCCTTCCGATTAAGAGGTTGTCGGTCTGGCAGACCGTCTCGCCTAAACGAGCATTAGTGTTACCTTCCCAGGCCGACCCTTGGAACCTTCTGAGCGCCGCTCCTTGTGTTTCACATAGTGATTTCCTTTTAGTCTTATGTACTCTAGGTGGCCTTCAGCCGAGTTTTAGCTTGTTAAAATTGCAAGGCTTCTTCTTAGGCCTTAATCCATTAAATTGTTTTGTTGATATGCGGCCTTCAGCCGAGTTTTTAAATGGTTCAAGTGACTCTGAGCACTATGGGACTTCTGAGGTCATCAGTTCCCTAGAACTTAGAACTACTTAAACCTTAAACCTAACCAACCTAAGGACATCACAAACATCCATGCCCGAGGCGGGATTCGAACCTGCGACCGTAGCGGTCGCGCGGTTCTAGACTGTAGCGCCTAGAATCGCTCGGCCACACCGGCCGGCCCGAGTTTTTAGCTTATTTAGATTAAACTTTGAAAATCTTTGTCTCGGCCTTAAGCTGTAACACTGTCGTTGATTAATGTGAGGCTTTCAGCCGAGTTCTATGGGAATACATTTAAGCTAAGGCTTTCAGCCTTTTTATATTGAAGATATTTTTTTTTTCTAAAGAAGTGAAACCTCCAGAAGACCACCTGTACCTCAGTTCCTTGCTTAGGCCTTGTGCCTTGGATTTTCGATGTGGCCTTCAGCCGATCTAAATTAAATCAAAGGAGGTCTTTCGTTAAATCCTTAAGAGTTTTGATTCTTGCTTGTGTCATTGTGTGTTTTAAGAAATAAAGTTTATATGTTGAGTGCAACTGACAGTAACTTATTTTGGCCCCTTTCCACAAATATAACCTCACCCGCTCTGTCCTGCCAGCCCAGGAATTTCACTCTTCTTCTGCTGATGCGTATTCGGAATGACGACGTTTCAAACTGCCGTTCGGTCTTAACCCAGTTTACGTTTCCCGTGACTTATCTAAATCAGTTAAGGAAAATGTCGCGCTGGTGCCTTTTAAAGAAGCACGGTGAGTTTGCTTACCCTCCTTTCCCCAACCCGAGCTTGTGCTCCGTCTCTCATGACCCCGTCATTAAACTCTGACCTCACATGCTTCCTTCAACAGATGGCCCACGTCCGGTTGCATTACAGCAAAAGCGATTAGTATCCCATTTTGGGCTACTCTGTGCTCTTTGACTGACATGTAGAACAGGTGTTAAGATGCAGAGGTGAGCAAGTTCATACCCAGTAAGGGGCGGCGGAGGCCGGATGCTCCTGCGCGGGGCCCCACACTGAATCTCGCAGCGGTTATTCTTAACGTGTGTTCCCCGTGCTGCGAACGGAACCGATTCACAGAAGGCCAATCACACTCCGCAAACATTCAACATTCTTACACTCCCAGTCTCCGGTCATATGACTGTATTTACAAGTCAGAGGCTTTGACGAAACACTGCGTCGGGTTTGTGTTATAGCTTCAAACATTCCCAACTAATTCCGTTCATTTTGTTGCGTAATACGAAGTAACTGTGACTGTCCTGCGATTCTTTCAGGAGACATACCAGCAGTTAACTACATATTCCGCTAACCATGGACGGCAGCGGATAGCACACCTGTCCTATTCCGTCCACTTTGTAGCGAGGGAAAAAATGACTGTCAGCATGTCTCTGTTGGCGACCTAATAACTCTGACCTCATGTTCATGATCTCTGTGGTGGTTAATAAAAAGTCAGCCAACTTCACAGGACTGTATCTGTTACATAAATAAATATAGAAATTTGTATAATTTTTTAACAATCTTGGGATGTCACTTCTTTCACCTGTGGCAATGTTTGTTGATCTGAAAAATGCCGAGTTGCACCGTGGTTCGGAATCTGCTTCGAACCGTAGGTTCCTGTACAGTAGGGATGGCGGTTATCGCTGAAACAGCGGGTTTTCGGTTGTATTTCCTTTTTTTCCCCTGCACCGTTTTAACCCGACTGTTAAAACCACTCAAGGTATCTGGTTTCTGAAATAACCAATTTTCGGATTTTTACTCCTATTATTTCCTGTAATAAATATAGAAATCGAACAAAAATGGAAGAAAATGACCTCTCAGTTTCAAAATACGTGTAATCAAAATATTAAATTAAATAGGAAAATAAAAGAAAACTTAGTCCACCCATCGCTCGCTGCTCTTCTCGAAAAATGGTGGGTGGTTGAACGTCATAAAAAATCACCAGTATCCTCTTATTGATTTTAATTTTTTGAAATTCTACTCAAAAATAATCTTGTAGTCGGGGATCATACAACTATTTGAGGATTACGAGCAGTCACTTATTAGGGGTTGCGACGGGACACCCCCCTTTAGCTTTACTTACCCTTTATAGTATTATTTTTCGAATTTTGGACAGGTCAATATTTACTCAGTTGCTTTTCTGAAAACTTTCATGTTATTTTATACAGAGTATGTTATATTTCAAGCTAAAATTTGTGAAAAGGAATTACTTTAAAAATATTTTAGTTTTGATATTATAATCTGTAAGTGCTAGATCTGAATGTAGAGTTAAAACTATTTTTTCTTCAGAAACATTTGAAACTAGAAATTATTTGCACGCTTAAAATTTCTGTTATAAATTTCGCAATCCTGTACTGTTTACTATGTTTATTTCTGGATTCATTTATGAAAAAATAATCGACAGTAATAATGTAACTAAAACTAGTAGGAATTCATTTGTTAAGAAAAATTCTAAACCCTTTGGAATATTGTTATTTCCGCAGAGTGTGGGGGTCGTCAGCTTGCCTCTGATGTGATCGGACGTATTTTCGTATAATAAGTGCGAACATTGTAAGTTTGGCTTTGTCACTGTGTAAAATCAAAATACTTTATGATATTCTAAAATGTGAGAAAGTGTTTTTACGTAAAAAATTCTGCAATAACAAGCTTCCAATTTATTTAGTTCAGACCAACCTTGAGGATCTGATGTTTTATTTTCAGCTTCAAGGATCAGATACCTAGACAAAAAGAACTGGAGCCATCTCAACATGAAAAGCTAAGTAAACTTGAAAGTTTGTAGTAATATTCGCTCCTCTCAAATCATCATAAAAGACTTTGCTTATTAATTACTTGGACTGGGCATTATTTAATGTGGACAGTGTATGGAACAAGGAAGAAGGGGGGGAAAATACAGGGTGAAAATTGATGTTGTAGAACTCTGTTTTTGGTGTTAATTTGTCCGTTTTCAAGGGCTACAAGCAGATAAAGTCATATTATGTACATTCAGGCAGTAGATCAACTACTTTCTGTTTTTATTGTGTACTAATAATGAATCGTTAAGTTTTAATTTAATGCTGTTACCATAATTACGTTCTTCTTTTATTATTTCATAGCCGGCCAGTGTGGCCGAACGGTTCTAGGCGCTTCAGCGTGGAACTGTGCGACCGCTACGGTCTCAGGTTCGAATCCTGTCTCGGGCATGGATGTGTGTGATGTCCTTAGGTTGGTTAGGTTTAAGTAGCTCTAACTTCTGGGGGACTGATGACCTCAGCAGTTAAGTCCCATAGTGCTCAGAACCATTTAAACAATTTTTTTATTATTTCATAGAAGAAGCAGACAAATATTTAATATTTTATTGGTACGTCACTTCGTAACATTATTTCCAGACTAGGGTTGATCCCTCTCTGCAATACGACAGATGTCCGGCGACGACAACGAAAACCACGTTGGGGACAAGATGTGCACCATGAACGTACACGCGTATTTTAAGCCACGACACACGGCAATAGGGACATTATCGTACCAATTCTTAGGTCATTTGTTAGCTGCTCATTTCGGTCGATATTGTGTTGTAACAGCACTGACTTCTTTTCTTATTTGCTGTAACAAAGCAATATTTCAGACCAATGCAGATTTTGCGAATAAAAACTATTCCTTTTTTTAAAAAAGAAATGTTTATTTAAACACGACAAATTTTAGCTCAGCTCCTATGACTAACTGATAAGTCGTTTTTTTCTACTGGGCTATTAGTAAAAAATAAATAAACAACTTTTATAACAGCGATCAAACAAATACCGAATAATATTGGTTAAGCAGAATTAAAATACCGGTATCGGTTATAATCGTTAGGTTTTCCGCGTCCCTACACTGTAACTGGCTGGCTAAGCCATTCCGAAGGACGGAGGAAGGCAACGGCAGACCACCTACAACAGCACCTTGCTTATTAAAGCACTGTGGTTTTTACAGCAACTTTAGAGTTGATGACGGCTTTACTTTTTTTTTGCGCATAGGACTCAAAGTTTTTATTTTCAAAACAACCACCCGATTCTACATGGGCGTATCTTTTACAAGCATGCACGTCAAACCTTGGGTTACTTTTTACAATTACGTTTAAGATCAAAGTTTTCATTTAGCACTCATACATTTTCAGTGTGCATCCATAGGACGTACGATAGACTTCCAGCCAATAGTCAGACTCGTCCCATACTTTAACGATCTTGTCTGTGTCATCTGTAGTTACTACGTTCACCGCTGCTGCTTTGCGACGTGCACATTTCACCCAAAGAGAGGCGTACAGACGGGAGTCTTTCACAAACACCCGCAAAGGAAATCACACACCGTGAGATCAGGCAACCTTGTAGGTCAACGGAGCAAAGCGAGATCCGTACGCCTCTTACGGCTGATACACCATTGAGGCAGCGTGCTCCCGACGAAAAACACGCCGCACATTTGTGACTGAACAGCACCTGTTGAAACGGACAACGAGAAAGGCCCGTTGTTGCTGTGTTATCGCTATATCGATTCGACACGCGGTGGGTGATGAACGAGCAAGCAAGCGAGCTGGCTGCACCGCGGAGACTTACAGTCAGAACCACATGGACCGGCGACTTACAACTGACGCCAAGATAATCTTTTAGTTTCTATGCGTAAGCTAAAATTCACCTTAAGTTTCTGTCTTCATTCACATAGAAAATACAGTCTTCTGAAATTGGCCGAACTTTTTTGGCGTCTTCTTTTTTGTGGTATCAGTACAACTGTTCCACATGCCGCATCAAGTTTTTTCTGAACTAATTGAAAAGGATTTCGCGAGAACGTCGCATTTCATCTAAAGATCTATGTTACACTTTCGTGTGTGCTATACCGACCTAGTACAGTCATAGCGTGGTTCTTTTCTACCAAAGATTCGCAAAATTTCGCATTCTGTCGCACTTTCACTTGAGATTTCCAAAGTTACCACGGCAACGTGTTTCTAGTCTTCTATGGATATGACTTTTTTTAAATTTTTTTATATTTTTTTAATCGTCGCTTTTGATTGATTTGCTGCGCTCCGCCACGAACTCCTCTTCTACACCAACCTTTTCATCTCAGAGTAGCAATTCCAACCTAGGTCCCCAATTATCTGCTGGACATATTCCAATCTGTCTCCCTCTACAGTTTTTACTTTCTACAAGTCCCTCTAGTACCATGAAAGTTGTTCCCCGATGTTTTAACGGATGTTCTATAATCCTGTCCATTCTTCTTGTCAGTGTTTTCCGTGTATTCCTTTCCTCGGCTATTCTGCGGAGAATCTCCTCATTGCATGCCTTATCAGTCCATCTAATTTTCAACATTCTCTTGCAGGCCACGTTTCAGACGCTTCGAATCTCTTTCGTTCCAGTTTTACCACAGTCAATGTTTCACTAACGTACAATGCTGAGCTCCAGACGTACAGTTTCGGAAATTAAGGCCGATGTTTGATACCAGTAGACTTCTCTTGATCAGGAATGCTCTTTTTGCCAGTCGTAGTCTGCTTTTTATGTCCTCCTTCCTCCGTCCGTCACGGGTTATTTTGTAGCCTACGTAGCAGAATTCCTTAACTCCATCTACTTCGTGATCACCAATTCTGATGCTAAGTTACTAGCTGTTCTCATTTCTGCTACTCCTCGTTACTTTCGTATTTCTTCGATTTACCCTCAATCCACATTCTATGCTCATTAGTCTGGTTATTCCATTCACCAGATCCTGTAATTCTTCTTCACTTTCACTGAGGACAGCAATATCATCAGCGAATCTTATCATTTATATCCTTTCACTCTTAAACCTTTCTTTTATTTCCGCCATTGCTTATTGAACAGTATGGGTGAAGGACTGCATCCCTGCCTTTCACCCCTCTTAATCTGAGCGCTTCTTTCTTGCTTTTCACTCAACCGATTTTGATGAAATTGTTTCCTTTTGGTTCTTGTGCGTATCATTGTATTCATCTTTTCCTGTAGCTTACCCCTATTTGACTCGATAAAAGATCCAAATACTGAAACAGTAGTCTAGATTAGGTCACTCTGAAGTCTTGTATGCAGTTTTCGTAAGGGATGCACTTCACTTCCTAGAATTCTGTCAGCAAGCCAAGTCTTACATTCGCCTTCTCCAATAGTGATTTCACATATCCGTTCCATTTTATACTACTTCGTAGTATTTCCTCCAGAAAATTGATAGAAATTTGTGAAAGTTTGCCACTAATGCTGTAATCTGACTCTACCGGCCTGTTTTCCTTCTTTATCCCACAAGGTGTGATTTTAAGTATTTAAGCTGCGGTAAGTTGAGCATACTGATAGTCTGGTAATGTCTGAATCCATCGTACACTTCCTAGTGCACATCATTTTGCTAGCAATGCAGGGGTGCGAAACTGCTCATTCGTTTCTCAGTGGGAGCGTTTCAAATGTGTTGTTTCATTTTAGTTTATAATCTTATTTCAAGAAAATATTATTGATTTTTATTTGGGTTATTAGTGATCTGATTTGATGCGGCGTGACTCGACTTCCCTTCCAGCGCTAATCTCTTAATCTCAGGGCAGCAGTTGGACCCTACCTCCTCAATTATTATTTGTGGTTGTATTCCAATCTCTGTATTAACTGTCGTTTTCTCCCTCTAGTACCATCGAACTATCAGTTTAATAAGTCACAGCTGCAAAATACTAACGCGAATTCTTTACAGACGAATGGAAAAACTGGTAGAAGGCGACCTCGGGGAAGATCAGTTTGGATTCCGTAGAAATATTGGAATACGTGAGGCAATACTGACCCTACGACTTGTCTTAGAAGAAAGATTAATGAAAGGGAAATCTACGTTTCTAGCATTTGTAGACTTAGAAGAAGCTTTTGACAATGTTGACTGGAATACTCTCTTTCAAATTCTGAAGGTGGCAGGGGTAAAATACAGGGAGCGAAAGGCTATTTACAATTTGTACAGAAACCAGATGATAGTTATAAGAGTCAAGGGACATGAAAGGGAAGGGAGTGAGACAGAGTTGCAGCCTCTCCCCGGTGCTATTCAATTTGTATATTGAGCAAGCAGTAAAGGAAACAAAGGAAAAGTTTGGAGTAGGCGTTAAAATCCATGGAGAAGAAATAAAAACTTTGAGGTTCGCAGATGACATTGTAATTCTGTCAGAGACAGCAAAGGACTTGGAAGAGCAGTTGAAAGGAATGGACAGTGTCTTGAAAGGAGGGTACAAGATGAACTTCAACAAAAGCAAAACGAGGATAATGGAATGTAGTCGAATTAAGTCGGGTGATGCTGAGGGAATTAGATTAGGAAATGAGACACTTAAGGTAGTAAAGGAGTTTTGCTATTTGGGGAGCAAAATAGCTGATGATGGTCGAAGTAGAGAGGATATAAAATGTAGACTGGCAATGGCAAGGAAAGCGTTTCTGAAGAAGAGAAATTTGTTAACATCGAGTATAGATTTAAGTGTCAGGAAGTCGTTTCTGAAAGTATTTGCATGGAGTGTGGCCATGTATGGAAGTGAAACATGGATTATAAATAGTTTAGACAAGAAGAGAATAGAAGCTTTCGAAATGTGGTGCTACAGAAGAATGCTGAAGATTAGATGGGTAGATCACTTAACTAATGAGGAGGTATTGAATAGAATTGGGGAGGAGTTTATGGCACAACTTGACTGGAAGAAGGGATCGGTTGGTAGGACATGCTCTGAGGCATCAAGGGATCACCAATTTAGTAATGGAGGGCAGCGTGTAGGGTAAAAATCGTAGAGGGGGACCAAGAGATGAATACACTAAGCAGATTCAGAAGGATGTAGGCTGCAGTAGGTACTGGGAGATGAAGAAGCTTGCACAGGATAGAGTAGCATGGAGAGCTGCATCAAACCCGTCTCAGGACTGAAGACCACAAAAGCAACAACGTATTTCATTCCTCGCCGATTATACGGAGAAATTCCACATCTCATACCAATCCTAATACTATAAATGCGGAAGTAACTCCGGCTGTTACGCTTTCACGACTGAACAGCTGAACCGATTTTGACAAAATTTGTTGTGAAAATAGCTTCAACTACACTCCTGGAAATTGAAATAAGAACACCGTGAATTCATTGTCCCAGGAAGGGGAAACTTTATTGACACATTCCTGGGGTCAGATACATCACATGATCACACTGACAGAACCACAGGCACATAGACACAGGCAACAGAGCATGCACAATGTCGGCACTAGTACAGTGTATATCCACATTTCGCAGCAATGCAGGCTGCTATTCTCCCATGGAGACGATCGTAGAGATGCTGGATGTAGTCCTGTGGAACGGCTCGCCTTGCCATTTCCACCTGGCGCCTCAGTTGGACCAGCGTTCGTGCTGGACGTGCAGACCGCGTGAGATGACGCTTCATCCAGTCCCAATGGGGGACAGATCCGGAGATCTTGCTGGCCAGGGTAGTTGACTTACACCTTCTAGAGCACGTTGGGTGGCACGGGATACATGCGGACGTGCATTGTCCTGTTGGAACAGCAAGTTCCCTTGCCGGTCTAGGAATGGTAGAACGATGGGTTCGATGACGGTTTGGATGTACCGTGCACTATTCAGTGTCCCCTCGACGATCACCAGTGGTCTACGGCCAGTGTAGGAGATCGCTCCCCGCACCATGATGCCGGGTGTTGGCCCTGTGTGCCTCGGTCGTATTCAGTCCTGATTGTGGCGCTCACCTGCACGGCGCCAAACACGCATACGACCATCATTGGCACCAAGGCAGAAGCGACTCTCATCGCTGAAGACGACACGTCTCCATTCGTCCCTCCATTCACGCCTGTCGCGACACCACTGGAGGCGGGCTGCACGATGTTGGGGCGTGAGCGGAAGACGGCCTAACGGTGTGCGGGACGGTAGCCCAGCTTCATGGAGACGGTTGCGAATGGTCCTCGCCGATACCCCAGGAGCAACAGTGTCCCTAATTTGCTGGGAAGTGGCGGTGCGGTCCCCTACGGCACTGCGTAGGATCCTACGGTCTTGGCGTGCATCCGTGCGTCGCTGCGGTCCGGTCCCAGGTCGACGGGCACGTGCACCTTCCGCCGACCACTGGCGACAACATCGATGTACTGTGGAGACCTCACGCCCCACGTGTTGAGCAATTCGGCGGTACGTCCACCCGGCCTCCCGCATGCCCACTATACGCCCTCGCTCAAAGTCCGTCAACTGCACATACGGTTCACGTCCACGCTGTCGCGGCATGCTACCAGTGTTAAAGACTGCGATGGAGCTCCGTATGCCACGGCAAACTGGCTGACACTGACGGCGGCGGTGCACAAATGCTGCGCAGCTAGCGCCATTCGACGGCCAACACCGCGGTTCCTGGTGTGTCCGCTGTGCCGTGCGTGTGATCATTGCTTGTACAGCCCTCTCGCAGTGTCCGGAGCAAGTATGGTGGGTCTGACACACCGGTGTCAATGTGTTCTTTTTTCCATTTCCAGGAGTGTATGTGGAAGAACATAGGCTACCTCAGAAAGTGTGTGGTACAGCATATTTGTCGGTTTCAATAATATAAACGCGAAATATGGAGCAATAATTACTCCTTGAAAAAGCTATTTACTCTTTAGCTTTAGAACTTAGTCATATTTGTGAAAATGCTTTTTTGTTTGAAATGTTCTACATGATACGATTCGACTTAATGAATACAGTGCTTATACAGTCCTCAACATGTTTAATCCGTGCCATTCCATACTCTCATACTAATATTATAAACGACTAGACCACTGAATCGAGTTCCATCAAATTTAGCGTGAGATAGCTTGAAATCTGTAGAAGATCACACACTACTTTAGAAAGTTGTATCTTTCTGAATATTATTAAGTTTTTTAAATGTAGCATATGTGAGTGGCACGCACACGACGCTGGCCCGGTGAGTGGCGACTCTTAGTACCTAGAGATTATTCCTTCACAGTGCAAATACAATGTCGCTGTATGCGTAGCTTATGATCTTGAGTTCCTAGACCATATGGAATACCTGAAGAGTTCTGGTGAAGATACAGTTGTAAAATCTGACGATAAGTCTGAGAACCATATTTAAGACTATTACTATAAGTTTCGCAAACGTATGTCTAATTTAGCGCATAGTTTTAACAGAGCTGAAGCTCCGAAATTTACTCGAATCCAACAAACCTCAGAGAAATCTCGTATTCACCGGAACTTGGGTGCAGAACGTCAGGCAGCAATAAGAGCTACACGGACATTAGAACAGTCACAAGCCCGTCGCATTTTAGACGCTAAGCATCACGTGTCTCTTAAAGATTCCAAGATATCTGAACACTCACAACGACGGCGTCATTTAAAGACTGTACGACAGACAGACAGTCGTACATTTATTTACACGTGGCACGTGGGAGACTTTTGATGAGGCTACATTTGATTATGATCTATTAACTATGTCATTCATAAATTAGTCATCATAGTGGGATGGAACAAAAATGTAGGCACCATAACGTAAGAAAGTGGAAGGGAGGAATGATTGGTATGTGTTGCTCTGGTGGCAAAATCTCACATCCAGTACTAAGATAGCCAGACAAACCCCTAAAAACTCTATTTCTACGCGAACGTAGTGAATCGAGGCACTTTTTAACTATAATTAGAAAATATAATGCATACTTTCTGAGTCGACATACAGCAGAATAATACACTACTGGCCATTAAAATTGCTACACCAAGAATAAATGCAGATGACAAACGGTTATTCATTGGACAAATATATTATACTAGAACTTGACATTTGATTACATTTTCACGCAATTTGGGGCATAGATCCTGAGAAATCAGTACCCAGAACAATCACCTCTGGTCGTAATAACGGCCTTGATACGCCTGGGCATTGAGTCAAACAGAGCTTGGATGGCGTGTACAGGTACAGCTTCCCGTGCAGATTCAACACGATACCACAGTTCATCAAGAGTAGTGACTGGCGTATTGTGACGAGCCAGTTGCTCGGCCACCATTGAACAGACGTTTTCAATTGGTGACAGATCTGCAGAATGTACTGGCCAGGGCAGCAGTCGAACATTTTCTGTATCCAGAAATGCCCGTACAGGACCTGCAACATGCGGTCGTGCGTTATCCTGATGAAAATATAGGGTTTCGCAGGGATCGAATGAAAGGTAGAGCCACGTGTCGTAACACATCTGAAATGTAACGTCCACTGTTCAAAGTGCCGTCAATGCGAACAAGCGGTGACCGAGACGTGTAACCAATGGCACCTCATACTATCACGCTGGATGATACGCCAGTATGGCGATGACAAATACACGCTTCCAATGTGCGTTCACCACGATGTCGCCAAACACGGATGCGACCATCATGATGCTGTAAACAGAACGTGGATTCATCCGAAAAAATGACGTTTTGCCGTTCGTGCACCCAGGTTCGTCGTTGAGTACACCGTCGCAGGCGCTCCTGTTTGTGATGCAGCGTCAAGGGTAACCGCAGCCACGGTCTCCGAGCTGATAGTTCATGCTGCAGCAAACGTCGTCGAACTGTTCGTGCAGATGGTTGTTGCCTTGCAAATGTCGCCATCTGTTGACTCAGGGATCGAGACGTGGCTGCACGATCCGTTACAGCCATGCGGATAAGATGCCTGTCATCTCGACTGCTAGTGATACGAGGCCGTTGGGATCCAGCACGGCGTTCCGTATTACCCTCCTGAACCCACCGATTCCATATTCTGCTAACAGTCATTGGATCTCGACCAACGCGAGCAGCAATGTAGCGATACGATAAACCGCAATCGCGATAGGCTACAATCCGACCTTTATCATAGTCGGAAACGTGATGGTACGCATTTCTCCTCTTTACACGCGGCATCACAACAACGTTTCACCAGGCAAAGCCGGTCAACTGCTGTTTGCGTATGAGAAATCGGTTGGAAACTTTCCTCATGTTAGCATGTTGTAGGTGTCGCCACGGGCGCCAACCTTGTGTGAATGCTCTGAGAAGCTAATCATTTGCATATCACAGCATCTTCTTCCTGTCGGTTAAATGTCGCGTCTGTAGCACGTCATCTTCATGGTGTAGCAATTTTAATGGCCAGTAGTGTATCTAGACATGAAGAATAAATATGTAGAATGTTAATAATATTTGTTTGATTTAAAAAGCGTAAAGAGTTTCCACACAAAAATTCCGATGCCGTTAGTTATCAGCAAGCCCTTGTAGGATCCAGCACAAGTCTAAAATGGCAGGAAATACAAAAATCATTGGTTTTGCCCACTCTTATGGCATTACTGTCCACTTGTAATAAGCCCAGCTGTCCAAAGTTTGACAAATTCCTGACATGCGTCTAATAACACAGTTTAAACAGTTGTCACCCTAAGTTTGAAAACCAAGAGGTGACTTACCCTAAGTTTAACTGCATTTGTTCTACGCTCACATTTAATGGTTAAAAAACTGCCACCACTGTTGCGATAGGATTGTATTGTATTGTATTGTATTGTATGTTAACTGGGGACCTAGAAACGACGGAGACGCTCCGTCCCCGCCGCAGCCGCAGTGGTCCATAACCCACGACGACTACCACAGTCCACTTCACCCCTCCGCCACCCCACATCTAACCCAGGATTATTGTGCGGTTCGGCCCCCGGTGGACCCCCAAGGGAACGTCTCACACCAGACAAGTGTAACCCCTATGTTTGCGTGGTAGAGTAATGGTGGTGTACGCGTACGTGGAGAACTTGATTGCGCAGAAAACCGCCTAAAAACCATCCACAGACTGGCCGGTTCACCGGACCTCGACACAAATCCGCCGGGCGTATTCGTGCCGGGGACCAGGCGCTCCTTCCCGCCCGGAAAGCCTGCACGGCCAACCGGGCGGGCTTGCGAAAGGATAGAAACAATTGTGATAGCATTTAAACAAAAATTTGGGACGGTCTTTGCAGTTACAAGCATCAGAACGTCGCCTGTCCACACACACATGGTTGCTCCAGGCTTCAGGGTCCAGTCGCGCCACCGCAGCTGACGCCTACAATGCTGGCTGAGTGTCTGCCACTGCCTGTACACTGCAGTGATCGCAGCTCAACTGGACACTGCCTGCACACATGTCGTGCATTCCCTCCACTGTGCTCCTTGTGACTTCACAGTGATGGCCGCCAACTTCCCACCATCACCGGACCACAGCAGCAGCTATGCGACGATTTTCGCTCTGCCTGAATGCGTGGATCGCTATTCATAGCCAGAACAAAAATGTTACCCACTCCAGGTGTAAGACTGTGCATAGTTGTCTAAACCTACCAGGTACGTGACAGAGCAGTGATACCTCCATTGTCTAAAATTTTGAGTAGTTAAACATTACATAAGCAGAAAATATCTCATGTATACTCCAAAACACAATCTAAGGACATATCTTTTTAATGTTTCTGCAATGAAAGTTCTCAGAAATAACGGCAGAAAACGACAAATTATGATGATTCAGATTGTGGGTTCTACACCTATTGCCATGTAAAAATAACGCAATGGGAACTTTGCTACGTCAACAGACACAGTGAACACCCGACTGTTGACCACAGATGTTAAGACCCGTAGTGCTCAGAGCCATTTGAACCATTTTTGAGACACAATGAACAAATTTAGCACAGCTTCTGCATCTTTTAGCGAAATATTTCCTGTGAATAGTTGGTATAAAATCTTGCTTTTTACCGTAGTCAAGTGACTTTAGAGACGGTTGGGGAATCTAAAATTCCACATGATTGAAAAGCAGTCAAGATCAAAGAGAACGCTTCAAGAATATCAATACATATGAGGTAAAACATTATCACCACATGCTTGAGAGAGCGTCGACTCTGCGTAGCACGAGCCCTTAGGTACATGCTATCAAATATTCCCGTCAGATTCTAGTTGGGCAGTTGCGATTTTCCGTCATTCAGATAGAATGCATAGGAACCTCAAAATGTCGGAGAATGGGTCATAAACGTTGTGTGCTGCCTGGTTTTTAATAGCTGTACTGAACTGACAACGTGAACACGGCAACAACACCATCCTACAGTCCTTAGGTAAAAGCAACAGAGTAATACTCCACTGGCCCACTAAAGATGCACTTATAAGCCCTGTATAGGCACCAGACGTTTAGCTCACAACATATACGACGCTATTTGACACAGAACACTCAATGTACAGAAGCATAGGACAGTCTTACATTGCTCTATCTATTAGTGAAATAGGAAAGGGAATGACTATAAGTGATAGAAGGTACCCTCCACTATGCAATGTATCTAGGCTTGTAGAGTATGTATTTAGATGTCAGTCTGACACATAAACTTTTAGACAACAACTAAACCAGATGTTGAAATGTTGCGAGCAAAGAGTAATCGTTTGTACAGAAATCCATAAGCATACATTCAGTAGAACAAGCTGAGAAAAAGAAATCAGATAAATGCAAGCACAGGCCTCCGCGGTCGTTGTCACTGTCAATTCTTCTGGGCTGTTGTCCGCGTGGTAAATATATAAAATTGTCCGACGTTTCGGCCACTATTGCAAACGGCCTTCCTGGTTCTCAGTCTAGTGTATATTGACTATGCGGCCAACAGCCCAGAAGAATTTTATTGACATAGAAATCAGTTGGTCATTAGCGACCGTTCAAAAGCATTCGACGAAATTAGAACGTGGTCTGAAACAGAAAAGGGTGATCATGCTTTCTCAGCCCTCATTTCTTCGTGCCCTCCTTTGGCGTGGTTGTAGAGGGGTGTGATATTGACCCACGCGTAAATAAAATGGCCAAGGCTCCCTCTAAGAGTCTGTGACACTTACAGGAATGACACTTGTACAGAGAGGGAATATGTCGACATTTGCACGGAGCCCAGCACATTGTAGGTAATGGACAGAGTGTTCCACAAGTAGGATATACCGGCCCGTCCGCCACTACCGACATAGTCTAGAGAAGGCCAAAACCCATTTCCTGCACAAAGTTCCCTGCCCACGCACCAGTTCGTAGTGTGGGTGGCTTTTCCTAGAGTTCAGTACTGCAGTTGACCTCTGACTGGCAAGTAATGTTCCGTGTTTTAATGCTGAGATAACTTAGTTCACCGAGAGCACCAAAAGAAAGCCTTTATTGATTCACAACGGTTATCAGTATATAGAGGACTATACAAGCAATATAATATTAGTAGCAATAGTAAATTGGTTATCCCTTGATGCCTCAGAACGTGTACTACTATCCGACCCCTTCTTCTAGTCAAGTCGTGCCATAAAATTCCTCATCTCCCCAATTCTATTCAATACCTCCTCATTGGTTACGTGATCTACCCATTTAATTTTCAGCATTCTTCTGTAGCACCACATTTCGAAAGCTTCTACTCTCTTCTTGTCTAAACCATTTATCGTCCATGTTCCACTTCCATACATGGCTACATTCCATACAAATACTTTCAGAAAGGACTTCCTGACAAATTTTTACTCAATGTTAACAAATTTCTCTTCTTCAGAAACGCATACCTTGCCATAGTCAGTCTACATTTTATATCCTCTCTACTTCGACCATCATCAGTTATTTTGCTTCCCAAATATCAAAACTCATCTACTACTTCAATTGTCTCATTTCCTAATCTAGTTCGCTCAGTATCACCTGACTTCATTTCACTATCCTCGTTTTTCTTTTGATGATGTTTATCTTATTTTCTCCTTCCAAGACACTGTCCACCCTGTTCAACTGCTGTTGCAGGTCCTTTGCTGTCTTTGTCAGAATTATAACGTCCTCGGCAAACCTCAAAGTTTCTATTTCTTCTCCATGGGTTTCAGTTCCTACACCAAATTTTTCTTTTGTTTCATTTACTGCTTGCTCAATATACAGATTGAATAACATCGGACATAGGCTACGACATGCCTCGCTCTCTTTTCAACCACTGCTTCCCTTTGGTGCCCCTCGACTCTTATAACTGCCATTTGGTTTCTGTACAAATTGTAAATAGCTTTTCGCTCTCTGTATTTTAACCCTGCCACCTTCAGAATTTGAAAGAGAGTATTCCAGTCAACATTGTCAAAAACTTTCTCTGAGTCTGTGATTGCTAGAAACGTAGGTTTGCCTTTCCTTAAACTATCTTATAAGCCAAGCCGTAGGGTCAGTATTGCCTCGAGTGTTCCAACATTTCACCTGAACCCAAACTCATCTTCCCCGAGGTCGGCTTCTACCAGTTTTTCCATTTGTCTGTAAAGAATAAGGAACTTAATTGTGGTCTGGCCACAGCTTATGTCAAACTGTTACCTTAAGTGAGTGGGTTCGGCCAAAGGAAGGATGAAGAGTTGTGTGATGTTCTCATTATACAAAAATTATTTAGCAAGTATGATAAGAAGCTGTTTAAGAGTCTTGGCTGACGCTGCTGTTGTGCACAGGAAAGTACTCCAGAAAAGCAATGTTGTCAGAGGATGGTAAGGAACTGCAGAAAAACTTAGACAACATGTCCACTTGGGGTAATGAATGACAGCTCCAGTTTAAATATGTAAGAAATGAGATACCTACAGCCGTCCTTATGATGTCATTTGTTGTATGACTACCAGTTTTGGTGCTTCAGTGGAACATGCTGAAGGGCTTAACACCATCTGTATACACGATGCATCAGTGGATAACATCTACAGCGTGTTACAAAAAGGTATGGCCAAACTTTCAGGAAACATTCCTCACACACAAAGAAAGAAAATATGTTATGTGGACATGTGTCCGGAAACGCTTACTTTCCATGTTAGAGCTCATTTTATTACTTCTCCTCAAATCACATTAATCATGGTTTGGAAACACACAGCAACAGAACGTACCAGCGTGACTTCAAACACTTTGTTACAGGAAATGTTCAAAATGTCCTCCGTTAGCGAGGAGACATGCATCCACCTTTCGTCGCATGAAATCCATGATGCGCTGATGCAGCCCTGGAGAATGGAATACAGTAACGTCACAACGTGTAAGTTTTTATTGGTAATACTTACACCTACATCTACGTACATACTCCACAAGTTCACCTTATGCTGCGTGGCAGAGGGTACGTTTTACGAGCACTTGTCATTTCCCTTTCTGTTCCACTCGTAAATAGAGCGAGGGAGAAACGACTATGTCTTCTTACGAGCCATAATTTCTCTTACCTCTTCTCTTCGTGATCCTTACGCGAAATGTATGTTGGTGACAGCAGGATCGTTTCGAGAAGGCTTCAAATGCGGGTTTTGTAAAATTTCTCAATAGAGTTCCTCAACAATAACGTCGCCTTCCCTCCAGGAATTCCCATTTGATTAACGGAAGCATTTCATCAATTATTGCACACTGATCGAACCTATAGGTACCAAATCTAGCAGTCCGCCTCTGAATTGCTTCGAAGTCTTCCTTTAATCCGACATGGTGGGAATCCCAAATACTCGAGCAATACTCAAGAATGGGTCGCACTAGTGTTCTACATGCAGTTTCCTTTACAGATGAACCACACTTTTCTAAAACTCTCCCAATAAACTGAAGTTGGCCATTTGCCTTCTCCGCTACAATCCTTACAAGCTTGTTCCATTTCATATCTCTTTGCAACGCTACGCCTAGACATTTAATCGACCTGTCAAGTAACACACAACTAAGTCTGTATTGCTACCCACCCTGTTCGTCAAATCATTTGACACTCCTGACGATACCCTTATCTCGCCTTCGAGGACAACATACTGGGTTCTTCAGTTTAAGAAGTCTTACATATCTGTGAACTTATTCCATATGCTCGCACCTTCTTTAACAACCTGCAATGGGGTACCATGTGTAATGCTTTCCGGAAATTTAGAAATATGGAATTTGCCTGTTGCCTTTCATCCACAGTTCGCGGTATACCGAGTGAGAGAAGGGCAAAGGTAAAAAGGCACGAGCAATGCTTTCTAAAACCATGCTGAGTCGTGGACATAATCTTCCCTGTCTCAAGGAAATTTGTAATATTCGAAATGAGAATATGTTCAAGGATTCTGCAGCAAACCGATGTAGGTATATTGGTCTTTCATCTTGTGGGTCCATTCTTTTTCCCTCATATACTAGAGTCACCTGCACTTTTTTCTAATCTCTTAAAAACGAACCTGGTGAATTATTTGTTTTCAACTCTTTCATCTTTTTCTCTACGCAAGGGACGACTATTACTATGTCCTCCATACGGGAGTCTGTACAGCGTTCAAACGACGTTATGTTTGTGCGATATTCCTGTGTGAAGGATTACATAAAGCTAAAATTTAAAACTTACACTTTCCTTTTTCCATCTTTTATTGACACGCCACAGTGGTCAGTACTTAGCGTTTTTCACTAGTACCAGTATTTTTTCCCTTGCACAGATCATCTTAGAGACGCAAGAATCTTTACTAACTTTTGCCTGTCCTCATTTACGCGTTCTCTTTTGAACCCAGAGTGCAACCTTCTTTACTTCTTCAGTATTATCTAAATTTAACCATGAAACTACTGTGTTTCTATTCAGTCCTTAATTTACTTACTCGCCATACACTTCTCCAGAGTGCGTTTTAGATTCTGTTTAAACTTTGTCTGTTATTCCTGTACTTCCATCCTACTGGAACTAAATGATGTCCATTCGTTTTCCATTTGGGATGGTAGCAACTTTTTATCTGATCTTTCTGGTTTTAAAAACCATCGTCGCTATAATGACGTCATGATCATTATCCCCTGTCTCTATATTGACATCATCGGTAAGTTCAGGCCTATTCGTAGTTACTTAAGAGCGATATGATACAGGATGATAACGTGAATCAGTATTAGGGAAGGCAAATGGAAGACAGATCTGTTGGAAGTATTCTAGGAATGAGAAGATTCTGTAAAGAAAATCACACATAACACGCCAGTGCGAGCAGTTCTAGAGAACTGTCCCAGCGTTTGGACCCCTGAAGTAGTTATACCAATAGACATCGACCGATTCGTAACAGGTCGGTGTAGCCCATACGAAAGTGTAACAAAAATGCCCGGGGAACCCGACGTAGTTACCGCGAAACCCTGTTGGGTACATTTAGAGAGCCGTATTCGAACAAGATTGCGCGTCGCTTATGCTGCCATCGTACTTTTCGCTTAGTGATGTAAGGTTTCTAGCTTATTTTTGGGTATTCAAGAAAAGCATTTTCATTCTATGTGTTGTATTTCACGTGTGTATACTGGAAATTTCAAACAGAGGCCTTCGACAGTTGACATGTTACGTCACAGAGGTTCTAAATACAAGCAGTGTGATCTTTGGTTGTCGCAGTATTGTCGTTGAAGTAAGCACTCTTAAGCTATTGGGAGAGTCGGATGTTGGCTATGCAACTGAGCGGATGGAAATAGCTTACAGAACACAGAGATAAAGGTACGGAGAGGGATGAATTGTAAATTATGGTTTGGTAAAGATTAATTGGACAAGTGAAGATTACGAGGTAAAGTTGTTGCTGCATTTCTTGCTTGCACGTAATTATGATGTGTGTGAATAAAGAAGGTTGTAGTGGAATTTTTTCTTATTGGTTTCGATTAGTCAGTTTCATTGTCCAGATGTGAGTAATTACAGTTTCTTGTTGCCATGGTTTGTATTCAGAAGTTAGTTCTACCACTCCTTTCCCATTTCCAGTAATTAATTTCATGGTGCAGTAAGTTTTATTATAAACGATAATTTTTGTAAAGATCATTGTAATTGTCGAGAAATGGTTATTAGTTTTTGCAATACAGTTTTTAAAATGCTATATTACTTTCAATCATTTAGCATATTCAAGTTCCACCACCATCTCCTCACGAAAGAATGTCATTGTTCTGATTATATGTCTCTCCGCATTGCACAGACCGGAACACAGTCGCTTAGTATAACTGCAAGTCCATGCATTGTTCGGCGCGAGGTTTTCTTCCCTGTTTAGTTTGCCTGCTGCTGCGCTGCATATTTTATGTTCATCACTTTGAGCAATCCCGAGTTTCCGTTGCAACAGGTAAACCGTATCAAAAAATTTGCTAGGGCCAGTTACAGTATAGTTTGGACACAGTGATATAATTACAGTTAGGTGTTGCTTTTCAGAGTTATTATCAGGTTCCATACAGGTAAAGTTTACGTTTCTTATGCTGACTTTTATTTTTTTACAGTGCACTGTTACATTCATGTGTGTACCATACAGTGTCTGGAAATTTATTCAGTAAAATTGCGTACGTAAATTCACACGGAGTTTTAGAGAAACGTTTTGGTGATTCATTCTTTCAAAATTCAGACTACAGTTTTACGTAGGATTTTAATTCCGTTAACTTTGTGTGTTGGAACTGCAAGTCAGGTATTCTGCTGTCATTGGTTATAAAGAAGTAAGAGGAAATATACAAAGATTGACGGTGTGTATTTCGGTTTTCTAGGTATCTGTGACGTTGAGGGTTTTTAAAATTAAAGATGAACAGTAAAGGTAAAGGAAAAATGTGGTGTTGTGGAATATTAATTGAGAAAGCTGCTGAGGTAGTACAGATATTGTTGGGAGAAATAAGGTATGAGAAACTGATGGAGCAAACAAGGGATGCAAGTAAAGATGTTATTTTCTAGTGGACAAATGTGTATGAAACTAGAGGTATATGAAGTTACGATAACAAGAAAAATGAAAAGAAAGGTTATAAGAAGTAGTGAAAATGAAAAAATAAGAGGTAATGGTTAGAAGAAGTATACGTTTGTAATAGAAAAGATGATAAGACGTCATTTATAACATTATTTAATCAATAAGTTAAGTTTATTTTGGAGCACAATATACACGGTGTTCATTTTAACTGAAGACATTAAATATCTCGAAAACTGCACATCGGATCAAAAACAGTCCTAATTCCAATTTGTTTTTCTCAGAGAGAGACATCCAGTGATACCATGCTCAACCCTCCACCATACACCGTGCTTGGATGGTGGGGAAAATTTTGAAATCTTCAATGGTAACCCCCGTTTTTCATTGAAGATTACGATTATACGGCAAAATCTACGTTTGTTTTGTCTGAGGCGTACTCCTCGTTTCGCCACAGATGGCGCCGTAATCGGAGGAATAGAAATGGATACACAATAGTAATTTACGACGTGGTACTCAATGGTCCTTGAATATCCAATGGCACGTGGGACGCCACTTCTATGCTATGAAGATAGGACAGTCCAGTATTTCATAACTTCTAATTGGAAACCCCATTTGCAACGTTGTATTCTTCCAATATATCGAACAGGGGACTACCTGACGCGCCACCGTAGCCGTGTAGCGAACTACGACGTACTGTAAACGACAGTATGCTGCGAGCAGAGCTCACGCATCGTGCACACGTAGAACAGATAACGGCTCTAAACGTTACAGTACTTATGCAGTTTTTGTTGCCTGCACACCTACCTATCATATGGAGAACAGACGTGCAAGTGGACGATGAATTTTGCAACTACAGAACAAAAAAATGAAATGATCCTGATTTAGGGAGAATGTAGGAGAAATGTCGAGGCTGCTATTTCCTTGTATGCGAAGCACTTTCCAGAGAAAGCTCGCTCTCGTTCACTCATTTACGAGTAGCGTTTGAAAAGTCCTTGCAAAGTCCAAGAGATGGCACCGCCGGTGCGTATCGAGGTCATGTTTAGTTAGTAGCATCTTTGGAAAGAATGCACACCAAATTTCAGCCATATTGGTCTATTTCAACTTCGTCATCATGTTCAAATGGTTCAAATGGCTCTGAGCACTATGGGACATAATATCTGAGGTCATCAGTCCCCTAGAACTTAGAACTACTTAAACCTAACTAACCTAAGGACATCACACACATCCATGCCCGAGGCAGAAATCGAACCTGCGACCGTAGCGGTCGCGCGGTTCGACAGCTAGTTGAATGAACGCAAATATCGAGCGTTTTTGGACGGGAACTACCTGTACTACTGCAGGATGTTTCCCTGAACGTTCTACAACGTATGTGGTTTCAACATGACGGTTGCCCAGCGCTTTACGCAATTGGAGCACGGGATGTATTAGACCGCGTTTAGGTTGGTCGGTGGATAGGCACAGGTGGCCCTATTACCTGACCCGCTAGGTCGCAGGATTTCCTTGCAAGTGCCAACAGGCGGTGAAGACATTGTCGACGGCATCAGAAACGCCTGTGCTGTGACATGCTCGCAGAAAGGCTTCTCTCCTGTGTAAGGTCATTTGAAAAACAGATCACTAAGTGTACTGAACTTGGTGGTACTACGTTTAAACACTTACCTAATTAGAAAAATAGAGTAGCGTTCGCCTCGAGCCACGGCCACACAGGAGTCTGGAATAGTCTCCTGTTCGATATCTCGGAGGAATGCAACGTAGCGAATGGGGTTTCGAATTAGAAGTTATGAAATACTAGTCTGTCCTCGCAACATGGACTAGGGGTCCCACGTGCCGTCGGATATTCAAGGGCCATTGAGTAGCATGTCGTAAATTACGACTGTATACCAATTTCTATTCCTCAAATTACAGCGCCATCTGTGGCAAAACGAAGAAAATACTTCAGACAAAACGTATGTAGATTTTGTCGTGGAATCGTAATTTGCAATAAAAAATGGGGCTTCCCACTGAAGATTTTAAAGTTGTCCCCCGCCACACACGCACAGGGTGTATTCGATGTATTTCAACGTCTTCAGTTAAAATTAACACCCTATATATCTTTTTGGCATTTTCCTTGTTAGTATGAGACAATATTTCAATCTTTTTTTGTGTGACTGTCTGGTGAGTAACGACGTTTTAATAGGAGTTTTCTTGCAGCCAATTCTTTGAATGCATTCAGTTCTTCAAATAATATATGTTTTTCATTCTTTATTTCGATTAAAAAGTAACAGATAATATATTGATGTTTACTGCTATGCACATTTTCTTTCCTAATTTTTTTTATAACGTTTGAAATGTTTTACAATTGTTAGGAACAAAATTTTTGCTTATTTCTACTGTTATGATTCTACTGCATGTGCAGTTTTACATTAGCACTTATGGATGATTACCATTATTTTTTGCATGAGTATTTACGAAAAATTTACTTATATCAGCTTATGTCATATACATGTCACTCCTCATGTTTCAAACATTTTCTTTTCCCTTGTATGGCTGGTTCAGTCTTAGATTGTAAAATATGTTCCATTATGTTTCACGTTAGCTTGTGGACTTGCCAGAGAGATTACTATCACTGCCAAAGCACACACGCACCTATTATGAGAGAAACGGACATTTACAAGATTAACCCTTTACCGTTACCACCGCTACAATGGCATTGTCATCTGAAGAGGAATGGAGATTGATGACATTATAAACCGCAATACTGGTCTGCTGGTACAAGTGAACCATCAGAAGATGCATCACTATGAGACGTGGATTTGTGGGTTGTCACTAATGAACACATTCCAGCTGTTTTGCTGTGTCTGGACCTACTGGAAATATTGTTTCAGGCGACATGCTAGTCATTGTTGTTTCTAAGAAGATTCTATGTGGGTTGTCAGTGGAGGACATATCACATAACTGCCTTCATGGGTCTGCCTTTTAGTCCCTATACGTGTACTGTTTCAACACTTTCTACTGATTTAGTTCTTGACAACCAACTTTGGAGAATCTTGATGTGTTGTGGTGTGTTATGTGTATGACAAACGTGTGGTGCACATTAACTTTTCTTCCTAAGTTCAACAGTGTCCTTCATTTCCTTTTTAAATAGCTTTTACATTATTCTATGTCTTTTGCTACTTAAATATTTTTTGGTTAGGTCGTATCCTATGTACACATAACTCATGTAATTTCATTATTACTTTATTATGTATTGGAAATGTAATAACCCTTTCTTACTTGTCACAGTCATTCTACTCACACTTTTATTCATGTTTTCAATGTAAATTTTTCTTTCGTCTCTTTTCTATGATTTTCTAAGTCACGATTATGTTGTCTGTTCCTTCCCATTTGTAACATCCCGCCAAATTCTGGGAGGAGGGAGGGTAGTGTAAGGTTTCTAGTTTATTTTTTGGTATACAAAAAAAGTGACATAAGCTCTATTTTCATTCAATGCGTCATATTTCGCATGTGTGCACTGAATTTTTCAAACAGAGGTTTTCGATAATCGATGTGTTACGTTACAGAGGTTCTGAGCAGAAACATTGTGATCTTTGGTTGTCAGTTGCACTGTCATTGCAGTAAGGATTTTAAGATAATCTGGTAAGAGAGTCAGGTGTTTGGTATGATGTTCAACAGATGGAAATAACTTGCAGAAGACAGAGATAACGATATGGAGAAGGATGAATTTGAATTATGATTTGGCAAAGATTTATTGGACAAGTGAAGATTACGAGGTAAAGTTGTTGCTGCATTGCTTACTTGCACGTAATTATGATGTGTGTGAATAAAGAAGGTTTTAATGGAATTTTTTCTTATTGGTTTCGGTTAGTCAGTTTTATTGCCCAGACATAAGTAAAGCTTTCTATTGGCTTGGCTTGCACTCAGAAGTTAGTTTTACCACTCCTTTCCATTTCCAGTAGTTAATTTCATGACAGAGCAAGTTTTATTATAAAGGATAATTTTTGTAAGATCGCTGTAATTGTCGAGGATCTGCAATGCAATTTTTAAAATGCTATATTCTATTCATTGTTTAGCAAATTAAATTTCAACTACCGTCTGCCCACGAAAGAATGTCCTTTTCCTGATTATGTGTTCAAATGGCTCTGAGCACTATGCGACTTAACTTCTGAGGTCATCAGTCGCCTAGAACTTAGAACTAATTAAACGTAACTAACCTAAGGACATCACACACATCCATGCCCGAGGCAGGATTCGAACCTGCGACCGTAGCGATCACGCGGTTCCAGACTGAAGCGCCTTTAACCGCACGGCCACACCGGCCGGCCTTGATTATGTGTGTCACGGAACACAGTAGATGAAGCACGATCTATTTAAATAGTAGTTGTACGTCCTTGCATTGTACTGCGCTGGGCTTTCTTTCCTTTTAGCTTGCCTGGTGTTGCGGTGCATATTTTGTGTTCATCATTTCGAACAGTACCGAGTTTCCGTTGTCACAGGTAGGCCATATGAAAAAAAAATTGCTAGGGCAAGTAACAGTCCAGTTAGGACGTAGCGAAATCGATAGAGGTAAATTTCAGTTAGGCTCTCGTTTCTCATAGTTATAATTTTTTAGTGCAGCGATAGATTCGTGCGTGTATCATTCAACGTTTGAAAATTTATTCAGTCAGAGTGCTTACGTAAATTCACAGGGAATTTTGGAGAAACGTTTTGTTAACTTTGAGTGTTGAAATTACGAGTCACGTATCGTGACGTCATCCGCTGTAGCACAGTTCACTCCCGAATGTAGCTTCACGGGATAATTATTTAGTTCACAGCTAAGTTTTGTAATGCCTTTGGCAGAGATGATTAAAAATAAATGTACACAATTTCATTTCTGGCTACTCGTTTGTCAGATAGCGTTCCCGTAACTATGTAAGTAGGCTGTTTAGGTCTTTTTATTGGTAACGCCACGTAGCGCTCTGTATGAAAATCACTGGCTGTGCTCTGTGCAGTCTGTGGCTGGTTTGCATTGTTGTATGCTATTGAATTGTTGGGCAGCTGGATGTGAACAGCAAGTAGCGTTGCACAATTGGAGGTGAGCCGCCAGCAGTGGTGGATGTGTGGAGAGAGATGGCGGAGTTTTGAGAGCGGATGATTTGGACGTGTGTCCATCAGAGAGAGTAAATATGTAAGACTGGATGTCATGAACTGATATATATTATGACTTTTGAACACTATTAAGGTAAATACATTGTTTGTTGTCTATCAAAATCTTTCATTTGCTGACTATGCCTATCAGTAGTTAGTGCCTTCAGTAGTTACAATCTTTTATTTAGCTGGCAGTATTGGCGCTCGCTGTATTGCAGTAGTTTGAGTAACGAAGATTTTTGTGAGGTAAGTGATTCATGAAAGGTATAGGTTATTGTTAGTCAGGGCCATACTCCTGTAGGGATTATTAAAAGTCAGATTGCGCTGCGCTAAAAATATTGTGTGTCAGTTTAGTGTTGATCAGAATAAGTAAAGAGAGTAATGTTTGAGTACGTTCAGTTTTGCTCAGCTGTTTGAAAAGCAAATAATGTAAGAGGTTTATCAGCACAGTAATTCATTAATTTTTCTAAGGGGACGTTTCAACTACAACACTTGCAATGTTCAGATTTACAGGGTGATTATAATTAAACTTTCAAAACGATGTAGAAATAACACCATTGGTCAGAATGGTGTCAAATTGCAAAGGAATATTATCGGAGAAAGGGGAAAACCTATGGCAGAAGAAAAAAAGTGCGAAAATTGATCAATAGATGGCGCTATACGTGTCAGAATACGTAAATCAAAACACTTGTCATGCGCATGACCCATTGAAGTTGGTATAAACACGCATGGTACACGGCTCTTCCTACGTAAATGGCGCTCGGTTGGCGAATGGGAAGCATCGCCTCATGAGGTTTTTGATGTACGCGAATCTTCCATTTAATTTCGGGCACGCGACCTTGCAACTTACAACTCTACCACTGATATATGGGCCGCATATTTCCCGGCCAGCCTCAGAATGTGTCAAGAGAATAACGAACGACGTTTTTTTTCCATTTTTAATGTAACTTACATTCCCCATTGAAGCCGCAGACTGACAGCAGCCATATTGCCATTATACAGTCACTGGATTATATAATTTGTAATTTTAACTAGCGGAGAAACCCGGCGTTGCCCAGGTATGTATGGCGGTGTGTCCATGCCCTCACTGCGCAGCGTCTGGCCTTAATGTTTATACGGTCATATCTACTGACCTATGTGCCGCAAAATGATATATTATTGTAGGTACATTCAGCTGCATATGTGGATACTGTCTGTGAAATTTATTACGAGTAGAGCTAGTAACAAAGAAGTAATAAATTTAAATGTCATGCATGACGCGGTAGTTTTTCACGCATCTCATTGTTTCTGACTTCATATCCCCTGAAGTAACCGTCGTACAACGATATAATTTTACTCTTACATTCAGTGGCATATGGCCAAACCGTCTATAAAATACATGGTGAATAGAGTCAGTAGCAAAGAAGTCATACATTATAGCGTCATGCCTCACGCGGTAATTTTACTGCACGAACAGCGGAGAAGCAATACGCGATAAACACTTCCATTTCGGAGTCAGCAATCAAAAAATTATTAAAGGTTTGAAATTATACACTATATGATCAAAAATATCCGGACACATGGCTGAAAATGACTTACAACTTCGTGGCGCCCTCCATCGGTAATGCTGGAATTCAATATGGTATTGGTCCACCCTTAGCCTTGCTGACAGCTTCCACTCTCGCAGTCCGCAGCTCATGGTCGTGCGGTAGCGTTCTCGCTTCCCGCGCCCGGGTTCCCGGGTTCGATTCCCGGCGGGGTA
This sequence comes from Schistocerca americana, assembly GCF_021461395.2. Taxonomy (NCBI): domain Eukaryota; kingdom Metazoa; phylum Arthropoda; class Insecta; order Orthoptera; family Acrididae; genus Schistocerca; species Schistocerca americana. The sequence goes on along the minus strand of NC_060122.1, from coordinate 741,480,644 downwards.
AGGAATTTTCTCTGCCTCGTGATGACTGGGTGTTGTGCGATGTCCTTAGGGTAGTTAGATTTAAGTAGTTCTAGGGGACTGATGACCATAGCTGTTAAGTCCCATAGTGCTCAGAGCCATTTGAACCACTTTCGCAGGCACATCTTCAATGAGGTGCTGGAAGGTTTCTTGGGCAATGGCAGCCCATTATTCACGGAGTGCTGCACTGAGGAGAGGCCTGGCTCGAAGTCGGCGTTCCAGAACATCCCAAAGGTGTTCTATAGGATTCACGTCGGGACTCTGTGCAGGCCAGTCCATTACAGGGATGTTATTGTCGCATAAACACTTCGCCACATGCCGTGCATCATCAACAGGTTCAAAAATGGCTCAGAGCACTATGGGACTTAACTTCTTTGGTCATCAATCCCCTAGAACTTAGAACTACTTAAACCTAACTAACCTAAGTACATCACACACATCCATGTCCGAGGTAGGAGGATTCAAACCTGCGACCGTAGCGGTCGCGCGGTTGCAGACTGTAGCGCCTAGAACCGCTCGGCCACTCCGGCCGGCCCATGAACAGGTACTCGATGGTGTTGAAAGATGTAATCACCATCCCCGAATTGCTCTTCAACAGTGGGAAGCAAGAAGGCGCTTAAAACATCAATGTAGGCCTGTTCTGTCATAGTGCCTCGCAAAACAAGAAGAGGTGTAAGCGCCCTCCATGAAAAACACGACCACACCGTAACACACACGCTGGCAGGTGACGTATACCGGGCATTCGCCATACCACCACCCTGCCATCGGATCACCACATTGTGTACCGTGATTCGTCAATCCACACAACTTTTCTCCACTGTTAAATCGTCCAATGTTTACGATCCTTACACCAAGCGAGGCGTCGTTTGGCATTTACTGGCGTGATGTGTGCATTATGAGCAGCCGTTCGACCATGAAATCCAAGTTTTCTCACCTCCGGCATAGCTGTTATAGTACTTGCAGTGGATCCTGAAGCAGTTTGGAATTCCTGTAGGATGGTCTGGATAGATGTCTGCCTATTACACATTACGACCCCCTCAAATGTCGGCGGTCTCTGTCAGTCAACAGAAAATGTCGGCCTGTACGGTTTTGTGCTGTACGTGTCCATTCACGTTTCCACTTCAGTATCACATCGGAAACAGTGAATCTAGGGATGTTTCGGAGTGTGGAAATCTCGCGTACACACGTATGACAGAAGTGACACCCAATCACCTGACCACGTTCGAAGTCTCTGAGTTCTGTGGGGAGTCCCATTCTGCTCTCTCACGATGTCTAATGACTACTGAGGTCGCTGATATGGAGTACCTGGCAGTAGGTGGCAGCACAATGCACCTAATATGAAAAACGTATGTTTTTGGGGGTGTCCAGATACTTTTGATCCCATAGTGTATGTAAAGCTTTTTACAAGTTGTTAAGCGCGATGATCGATATATGATGTACATATCTGCATTATGTCATTAGCATATTTGCGCACGTAGTCAGGAGGGGTTGGATTTGGGACTTCGGTTGCATGCAAGAGATAAACGAGCTGTGACAGGACTGATCTTTGGTGCACACCTGCAGCTGGAAAGGGAAACTGAGGAGTGTGCGTTTGTTGAAAGCATGCAGTTAGGTGGATGTAACTAATTGGAACCGCGTGCCAATGGACATAAATAGGATAGCAGAATGTCAGACCTGCTCGAATACTTTTTCGATGTCTAGGGAAAAGAAGAGAGAGGGACGATGTTTGTTGTTTTGTTGGTGTAGGTGGTGAACTAGGCGAAGAAGCTGATTGTCGGCGACGAACTAGTGCCAAGAATGGCCTTATATTCGCGACAACGGCGTCACTGCGAATTCGAGCGCGTGTCATGATGCTGGTCGGCGGTAAAGTGGAATTTCTTGCAGATGCGAGACCGCTGTGGTAGGTGAGAAATCGCTCAAATATTGTAACTCTTTCTCGATGTATACTCAGTGACGGTAACATCGTGTAACGTCTTTGACTACAGCAAAGGCCGGATTCCACACTGTGTCCAAATGGAAACCACTGTTGTGTGCTATTAAACGTGCCGCTAATTGAATCTCCACAGCTTCCTTAAACACTGAGTCCCAAAACGATGAAGCGGAGAAATTAAAGTCTCTACGTACAACGGGAGTAGGTTTCGTTATGAACAGGGAGGCAGGGCAGAGAATGTGTTAATGTGAACAGTACAGTGATAGGGTTGTTCTTATCAGAATCTACAGCAAACCAACACCGACAAACATAGTTCAGGCATACATGCCGACGTCGCAGACTGAAGATGAAGAGACGGAGAAAGTATATGAGGATATTGGAAGGGTAATGCAGTACATAATGGGAGATAAAAGTCTAATAGTCGGGGGGAAATGCAATTCAGTTGTAGGGGAAGGAGTAGAAGAAAAGGTTACAGGAGAATATGGGTTTGAGACAAGAAAAGAGAGAGGAGAAAGACTAACTGAGTTCTGTAATAAATTTCAGCTCGTAGTAGCGACTACTCTTTTCAAGAATCACAAGAGGAAGAAGTGTACTTGGAAAAGGCCGGTTTAGATTTCATCAAGGTCAGACACAGATTCCGAAATCAAATAATGGATTATGAAGCGTACCCAGGAGTAGATATAGACTCAGACCAAAATGTAGTAGTGATGAAGAGTAGACTGAAGTTTAAGAGATTAAACAGGAAGAATCAATACGTAAGAAGTGAGATACGGAAGTACTAAGGAATGACAAGATACGCTTGAAATTCTCTAAGGCTATAGATACAGCAATAAGGAATAGCTCAATACGCATTACAGTTGGAGACAGTCACAGAAGTTGGAAAGAAAAACATAGGTACAAAGAAGGTAAGTGCCAAGAAACCATGAGTAACAGAAGAAATACTTCACTTTATTCATGAAAGAAGGAAGTACAAAAATGTTCAGGGAAATTAAAGAATACAGAAATGCAAGTCGCTGAGGAATGAAATAAATAGGAACTGCAGGAAAGCTAAGACGAAATGGCTGCATGAAAAATGTGGAGAAGTCGAAAAAGAGATGATCGTCGAAAGAATTGACTCAGCGTATAGGGAAGTCAAAACAACCTTCGGTGAAATTAGAAGCAATGATGGTAACATTAAGAGTACACCGGGAATTCTACTGTTAAATGCACAGGAGAGAGCGGATAGGTGGAAAAGTACGCTGAAGACATCTTTGAGGGGGAACATTGGTCTCAAGTGAAACTTCCTGGCAGATTAAAAGTGTGTGCCGGACCGAGACTCGAACTCGGGACCTTTGCCTTTCGCGGGCAAGTGCTGTACCATCTGAGCTACCCAAGCACGACTCAGGCCCCGTCCTCACAGCTATACTTCTGCCAGTATCTCGTCTCCTACCTTCCAAACTTTACAGAAGCTCTCCTGCGAACCTTGCAGAACTAGTACTCCTGAAAGAAAGGATATTGCGGAGACATGGCTTAGCCACAGCCTGGGGGATGTTTGCAGAATGATATTTTCACTCTGCAGCGGAGTGTGCGTTGATATGAAACTTCCTGGCAGATTAAAACTGTGTGCCGGACCGAGACTCGAACTCGGGACCTTTGCCTTTCGCGGGCAAGTGCTATTGGTCTGATGTGATCGAAGATCGAAGAAGAAACAGGAGTCGATTTAGAAGAGATAGGGGATCCAGTATTAGAACCAGAATTTAAGAGAGCTTTGGAGGATCTAAGATCAAATAAGGCAGAAGGGATAGATAATATTCCATCAGAATTTTTATAATCATTGGGGGGAAGTGGCAGAGCGGTCTAAGGCGCTTTGGTCATAGACTGTCTGTGCAGCTGGTCCCGGTGGAGGTTCGAGTCCTCCCTCGGGCATGGGTGTGTGTGCTTGTCCTTAGGATAATTTAGGTTAAGTAGTGTGTAAGCTTAGGGACTGATGACCTTAGCAGTTGAATCCCATAAGATTTCACACACACTTGAACATTTTGGGGGGGGGGGGAAGTGGCAACAAAACGACTATTCACCTTGGCGTGGGGAATATATGAGTCTGGAGACATACCATCTGACTTTCGGGAAAATATCATCCACACAATTCCGAAGACTGCAAGGGCTGACAAGTGCAAGAGCTACCGCACAGTCAGCTTAACAGCTCATGCATCCAAGTTGCTGACAAGATTAATATACAGAAGAATGGAAAAGAATATTGAGGATGTGTTTGATGACGATCAGTTTGGCTTTAGGAAAGGTAAAGGCACCAGAGGAGCCATTCTGACGTTGCAGTTGATAATGGAAGCAAGACTAAAGAAAAATAAAGACACATTCATAGGATTTGTTGACCTGGAAAAAGCGTTCGATAATGTAAAATGGCGCAAGATGTTCCAAATTCTGAGAAAAATATGGAGAGACGGGTAATATACAATATGTACAAGAGCTAAGAGGGAATAATAATGGTAGACGACCAAGAGCGAAGTGCTCGGATCAAAAAGGGTGTAAGACAGGGATGTAATCTTTCGTCCCTACTGTTCAATCTGTATATCGAAGAAGGAATGATGGAAATAAAAGAGAGGTTCAGGAGCATAATTAAAATTCAAGGTGGAAGAATATCAACGATACGATTCGCTGATGACATTGCTATCCTGAGTGAAAGTGAAGGAGAATTACATGATCTCCTGACTGAAAAGATCGGTCTAACGAGTACAAAATACGGATTGAAGCAAGACAAAAGTAATGAGAAGTAGTAGAAATGAGAACAGCCAGAAACTTAACAACTGGATTGATGGTCACGAAGTAGATGAAGTTAAGGAATTCTACTACCATGGCAGCAAAATAACTCATGACGGACGGAGAAAGGACATTAAAAGGAGACTAGCACTAGCAAAAAGGACATTCCTGGCCAAGAGACATCTTCTAGTATGAAACATAGGCCTTAGTTTGAGGAAGAAATTTCTGAGAATATACGTTTGGAGCACAGCATTGTACGGTAGTGAAATATAGACTGTGGGAAAACCGGAAAAGAAGAAAATTGAAGCATTTGAGATGTGTTGCTACAAGCGAATGTTGAAAATTAGGTAGACAGATAAGGTAAGAAATGAGGAGGTTTTGTGCAGAATCGGAGAGGAAAGGAATGTCGAAAACAGTGACAAGGAGAAGGGTCAGGATGATAGGACATCTTTTAAGACATTAGGGAATAACTTCCATGGTACTAGAGGGAGCTGCAGAGTGCAAAATCTGTAGAGGAAGTTAGGGTTTGGAATATATCCAGCAACTTAGTGAGGACCTAGGTTGCAAGTGCTACTCGGAGATAAAGAGGTTGGCAAAGGAGAGGATTTCGCGGCGGGCCGCACGAGACCAGTCAGAAGACTGATGACTCACAGCTCTGAAATCCAATAGGAGCCCAAATCAATGCAATGTCCCGCCACTGCTGTCTTGTCTGAATGTAACATGCGATTGTGTTATTGGTGTTTTATTGCATCTCTCAACAATAGTTCCTTTTGTTTGGCAGATATACACTATCTTTTCAAAAATATGCGGACATCTGTAAGTCTACATTAATATGGCGTGTGTCATCATTCGCGTTTGCGACGGCCTGAACTCTGCTAGGGAAAATTTCAGAGGTGTCTGAATGTCTATGGGAGAATGGCACCCCATTATTCCTCAGCATCCGACACCAGCGAATGTAGTGAAGCTGAACGCTGGAGGAGGCGCCGGCCGGAGTGGCCGTGCGGTTCTAGACGCTACAGTCTGGAGCCGCGAGACCGCTACGGTCGCAGGTTCGAATCATGCCTCGGGCATGGATGTGTGTGATGTCCTTAGGTCAGTTAGGTTTAAGTAGTTCTAAGTTCTAGGGGACTGATGACCTCAGCAGTTAAGTCTCATAGTGCTCAGAGCATTTGAACCATTTGAACGCTGGTATCTAGTGCGAGGATGACATTCTAACTCATTCCAAAGGCGTTCCATTGGGTTCAGGTCGGAACTCCGAACCGACAGGTCCATTTCAGGGAAGTTATGGTCCACAAACCACTGCCTCACAGATGGTGCTGCGCGAAAGGACGCACTGTCACGCTGATACAGACAGTCATCTTCTCGTAACCGTTCCTCTGCAATACTAAATGCCGTAAAATGTTTTCATATTCGTCCGCATTTAGAGTTTTCCTAAGTACAATGAGGTGACTTCACGCTAACCAAGGAAAACACTCTTGTGCCACGATACCAGCTCTTCCGTACTTCAAAGCTGGCGCTTTACAAGATGGCAGGTAAAGTTCCTCTGACATTCCCCGAACCCAAACCCTTCCATCGGAGCCGGCCGCGGTGTCCAAGCGGTTCTAGGTGCTTCAGTCCGGAACCGCGCGACTGCTACGGTCGCAGGTTCGAATCCTGCCTCGGTCATGGGCATGTGTGATGTCCTTAGGTTAGTTAGGTTTAAGTAGTTCTAAATTCTAGGAGACTGATGACCTCAGATGTTAAGTCCCATAGTGCTCAGAGCCATTTTGAACCTTCCATCGGATTGCCAAATCACTAGTTTGCAGTCATCCACTGTCGAGTGACGCGCTCTTCACATCATCGACGCGCGCTTCACAACATCTCTTGCTGCGGTGTACCGTAGATCCCTAAAAGAGCGTAGCGTTCCAAAGGTTGGAAAAGGGCACAGGTCATCCCCGTTTTCAAGAAGGGACGTCGAACAGATATGCAGAACTATAGACCTATATCTCTAACGTCGATCAGTTGTAGAATTTTGGAACACGTATTATGTTCGAGTATAATGACTTTTCTGGAGCCTAGAAATCTACTCTGTAGGAATCAGCATGTGTTTCGAAAAAGACGATCGTGTGAAACTCAGCTCGCGCTGTTCGTCCACGAGACTCAGAGGGCCATAGACACGGGTTCCCAGGTAGTTGCCGTGTTTCTTGACTTCCGCAAGGCGTTTGATACGGTTCCCCACAGTCGTTTAATGAACAAAGTAAGAGCGTATGGACTACCAGACCAATTGGATTGAAGAGTTCCTAGATAACAGAACGCTGCATGTCATTCTCAATGGAGAGACGTCTTCCGAAGTAAGAGTGATGTCAGGTGTGCCGCAGGGGAGTGTCGTAGGACCGTTGCTATTCATAGTATACAGGGTGTTACAAAAAGGTACGGCCAAACTTTCAGGAAACATTCCTCACACACAAATAAAGAAAAGATTTTATGTGGACATGTGTCCGGTAACGCTTAATTTCCATGTTAGAGCTCATTTTAGTTTCGTCCACCTACGCTCAATGGAGCACGTTATCATGATTTCATACGGGATACTCTACCTGTGCTGCTAGAACTTGTGCCTTTACAAGTACGACACAACATGTGGTTCATGCGCGATGGAGCTCCTGCACATTTCACTCAAAGTGTTCGTACGCTTCTCAACAACAGATTCGGTGACCGATGGAATGGTAGAGGGGTGCTGCTAGTGTCGGGTGCGGGGGCTCATGTTGGTGTGGTTCCTGTTGATTATCTCAGTAGGTGGGACTATACCAGGCACGGCCTACATCTCAACAGGAAAGGGAAGGGGAAATTGGCTGGGGTAATAGCAGGAAATTTAAGGGGGGGAGGCACTGCCACGAATGGTAAAATACCAGTGGTTACAGGTGTTGGAGCAGCACCTTTTTTAGGATAGGTAAGACAGAAAGATGTCAAGTTCTACGAGAGGTCAGGATTGAAACAAATCTTCAGTTTAGGAAAGAAATTCAACACCACAATTCTAGCACATTGGATCACCAATCACAGCTATCAATTATAAATTTTCATCAATCACCTGAAATTTTATCTCCACCAAGTTGTATCTCAGTCCTAGGTAATTGCATTGATGAACTAAAGTCACCCAACCCAATTGGCATAATCTGCCTCTCTGAACACCATGTGACCACTGGTATAGGAACTAGACCTAAGCACAATGAGAAACTCAGACAGGAGAGTACTGCAAATGTTAGAATAAGGAAAGGTTCTCATAAAAGTATAATTAAAAATAATGTAAGTATATTTCATCAAAATATTGGGAGTTTAAAGAATAAAGTAGATGAGCTTCTGGTTTGTTTGGAAGATTTAGAAGCTGAGAATGAAATAGATATACTATGCCTGTCTGAGCATCACATTGTTACTGATATGGATAAGGTAAATGTAAGTGGTTATAAGCTCTCTGCACATGTAATGAGATAAAATATGGAGAAAGGAGGAGTTGCCATATATGTCAAAAGTTATCATTGTGCAAAAAGTATAGAAACAAAAAAGTTTTGTGTAGAGAAACATATAGAAGCATGTGCCTGTGAGCTTAAATTAAATAAAGGCACATTTATATTTGTAACTGTATATAGGTCCCCATCAGGAAATTTTCATCTATTTCTGAAAAATTTGGACTCCTTGTTGTGCTATCTGTCAGACAGGGGGAAGCAAATTATTATTTGTGGGGACTTTAATGTAGATTCTCTGAAAGAGGGTAATAGGAAAAATGACCTTGAAGTATTACTCAGTTCTTTCAATTTGACACCCGTTATTGATTTTCCTACTCGGGTGGTAAAGGATAGCAGCTCACTGATAGATAACTTCTTTATAGACCAAGATAAGTTTAACCAGATAAATGCTCAGCCTGTTGAGAATGGTCTTTCTGATCATGGTGCACAGCTAGTTACAATATATGACATAGCTCCATTCAGCAATACTAAACAGTCCTCCAAAGTAGTACGTTCAGTCAACAATTTAACAGTTGCAAATTTCAGGGAAAGCCTACAGCAGTTAGACTGGGATGAGGTGTACCGTGAACCTGATGCCAATTTAAAATATAATTTATTTCATGACATTTTTGTAAATGCATTTGAAAACTGCTTCCCAAAGAAAATAGTTAAATATACTCGTAAGAAACCTTGTAACAAACCATGGCTTACTAAGGGTATAAAAATACCTTGTAACCGGAAAAGGGAAATGTATCTGACAGCAAGAAAGAGTAGTGACCCAGAAACTATCAAAAATTATAAAAACTACTGTGTTATATTAAGAAAAGTTATTAAAAAATCCAGGAGTATGTGTATCATGTCTGAAATCAGCAACTCTGATAATAAAATTAAAACAATTTGGAATATTATTAAAAGAGAAACAGGTCAACCAAGAGCAGAGGAAGACAGTATTACCATCAAATTGAATGAAAACTTTACGAACAAAAAGTCAGAAGTTGAAAATATTTTTAATAATCATTTTCTAAATGTTGTGGATATAGTAGGATCCAGGTGTTCATTAGAAGATGCTAGGCTGTTAATGGAAGAGGCCATACCTATGCAATTTGATACAATTGAAATCTCACCCACTTCTCCCTCTGAAATTAGGAAAATAATAAACTTGCTTAAAAGCAAAAACTCACATGGAATTGATGGCATTTCCAGCAAAATACTAAAAGCTTGTTCTCAACAGATAAGTAAGATTCTCAGCCACCTGTGTAATAGCTCTCTGGAACAGGGCATTTTCCCTGATAGACTGAAATATGCTATTGTTATACCTTTGCATAAAAAGGGGGATAGATCTGATGTCAACAATTACCGTCCAATCTCCCTTCTAACAGCTTTATCCAAAATTTTTGAGAAAGTAATGTATTCAAGAGTAGCTTCACATATCTGTAAAAATGAAGTACTAACAAAATGTCAGTTTGGTTTGCAGAAAGGTTTTTCAACAGAAAATGCCATCTATGCTTTCACCAGTCAAATTTTGAATGATCTGAATAACCGAACACCACCCATTGGGATTTTTTGTGATCTCTCAAAGGCTTTTGATTGTGTAAATCATGAAATTCTGCTAGACAAGCTCAAGTATTGTGGCATGAGTGGGACAGTGCACAAATGGGTTAATTCGTACCTAACTGGAAGAGTGCAGAAAGTTGAAATAAGTAGTTCTCGTAACATGCAAAGATCAGCACATTCCTCAAACTGGGGAACTATCAAGAATGGGGTTCCACAAGGGTCAGTCTTGGGTCCTTTGTTGTTCTTATTATATATTAATGACTTGCCATTCTATATTCACGAAGAGGCAAAGTTAGTTCTCTTTGCTGATGATACAAGTATAGTAATCACACCTGAGAAACAAGAATTAACTGATGAAACTGTCAATACTGTCTTTCAGAAAATTACTAAGTGGTTCCTTGTAAACGGACTCTCACTGAATTTTGATAAGACACAGTACATACAGTTCCATACAGTGAATGGTATGACGCCATTAATAAATATAGACCTTAATCAGAAGCATATAGCTAAGGTAGAATATTCCAAATTTTTAGGTATGTCCATTGATGAGAGATTAAATTGGAAGAAACACATTGATGATCTGCTGAAACGTTTGAGTTCAGCTACTTATGCAATAAGGGTCATTGCAAATTTTGGTGATAAACATCTTAGTAAATTAGCTTACTACGCCTATTTTCACTCATTGCTTTCATATGGCATCATATTTTGGGGTAATTCATCACTGAGGAATAAAGTATTTATTGCACAAAAGTGTGTAATCAGAATAATAGCTGGAGTCCACCCAAGATCATCCTGCAGACATTTATTTAAGGATCTAGGGATATTCACAGTAGCTTCTCAGTATATATACTCTCTTATGAAATTTGTTATTAACAACCAAACCCAATTCAAAAGTAATAGCAGTGTGCATAACTACAATACTAGGAGAAAGGACGATCTTCACTATTCAAGATTAAATCTAACTTTGGCACAGAAAGGGGTGAATTATACTGGCACTAAAGTCTTTGGTCACTTACCAAATAGTATCAAAAGTCTGACAGATAACCAACAAGTATTTAAGAAGAAATTAAAAGAATTTCTGAATGACAACTCCTTCTACTCCATAGAGGAATTTTTAGATATAAATTAAGAAAAAAAAAGAAAAAAAACAAAAATATTGAAAAAAATAAAAAAATAAAAATAAAAAATAAAGAAAAACAAAAAAACACAAAAAAATAAAGTTGTTATATTAACTTAAGTATGTTGTTAAATTAACCTAATTATGTCATGTATTGGAAAATTCGACTCGTTCCACATCATTACGAAATATCGTATTCATGATCCATGGAACTAGTATTAATCTAATCTAATCTAATCTAATCTAATCTAATCTAGAGGCGGACCAATTCCATGGCCTGCACGCTCTCCTGACCTCAACCCTCCCGACTTTCATTTAGGGGGGCATTTGAAAGCTCTTGTCTACGCAACCCCGGTACCAAATGTACAGACTCTTCGTGCTCGTAATGTGGACGGCTGTGATACAATATGCCATTCTCCAGGGCTGCATCAGCGCATCAGGGATTCCATGCGACGGAGGGTGGATGCATGTATCCTCGCTAACGGAGGACATTTTGAACATTTCCTGTAACAAAGTGTTTGAAGTCACGCTGGTACGTTCTGTTGCTGTGTGTTTCCATTCCATGATTAATGTGATTTGAAGAGAAGTAATAAAATGAGCTCTAACATGGAAAGTAAGCGTTTCGGGACACATGTCCACATAACATATTTTCTTTCTTTGTGTGTGAGGAATGTTTCCTGAAAGTTTGGCCGTACCTTTTTGTAACACCCCGTATATAAATGACCTTGTGGATAACATCGGAAGTTCACTGAGGCTTTTTGCGGATGATGCTGTAGTATATCGAGAGGTTGTAACAATGCAAAATTGTTCCGAAATGCAGGAGGATCTGCAACGAATTGACGCATGATGCAGGGAATGGCAACTGAATCTCAATATAGACGGGGGTAATGTGCTTGGAGTACATAGAAAGAAAGATCCTTTATCATTTAGCTACAATATACCAGGTCAGCAACTGGGAGCAGTTAATTCCATAAATTATCTGGGAGTAGGCATTAGGAGTGATTTAAAATGGAATGACCATATAAAATTAATCGTCGGTAAAGCAGATTCCAGACTGAGATTCATTGGAAGAATCCCAAGGAAAACAAAGGAAGTAGGTTATAGTACACTTGTTCGCCCACTGCTTGAATACTGCTCACCGATGTGGGTTCCGTACCAGATAGGGTTGATAGAAGAGATAGAGAAGATCCAACGGAGAGCAGCGCGCTTCGTTACAGGATAATTTAGTAATCGCGAAAGCGTTACGGGCATGATAGATAAACTCCAGTGAAAGACTCTACAAGAGAGACGCTCAGTAGCTCGGTACGAGCTTTTGTTGAAGTTTCGAGAACATACGTTCACCGAGGAGCCAAGCAGTATATTGCTTCCGCCTACGCATATCTCGCGAAGAGACCATGAGGATAAAAGCAGAGAGATTAGAGCCCACACAGAGGCATATCGACAATCTTTCTTTCCAGGAACAATACGAGACTAGAATAGAGGGGAGAACCGATAGATGAACTCAAGGTACCCTTCGCCACACTCCTCAGGTGGCTTGCGGAGTATGGATGTAGATGTAGATCTCAAGCGTCACTTAACGATGAATACAGAAATGTGTGGATTACAGGAGCTTCTAGACCATTGTACACCATCCTTTTTAACTCCCTACACACAGTCATTCTGGCAGTTGGACAGCTGGTAGCACTTTGGAACTCCTGAGTCATTCAAGCGATTTTGTGAAACTACCCTCTCAATGATCAACGGCCCTTGTCAGTACGTGAGGTCTACCTGGTCTTGCTTTAGCTGCGATTGTTCCTTCGGGTTTACGCTTCACAATCACAGGACCAACAGGCGACTTGAGCAGCTTTGGGGGGGTTGAAATGTCCAAAGTGGATCTGCAACTCAGGCGCCGCCCAGAGCATTTAAAGTCGCTGAGCTCTTTTGACCGATCCATTCTCCAGTTACTGCTTCTCTGCTGACAGTACAACACCAGCTGCCTCCTTTTATACTGGCGGGTCTGCCACTGGTGACATCTACAGGTCAATTCCATATTACATATGGGTGTCCGGAAGTTTTTGATGAGAGAGTGTACGAACTGCTAGGCACACATTTGTGGAATCTCTTCTCCTGATGGAGGAACAGTATTTTCGGCATTGTTATCTTCTTTATGTTTCATCAACTTTCATACATACACTACTGGCCATTAAAATTGCTACACCAAGAAGAAATGCAGATGATAAACGGGTATTCATTGGACAAATATATTATACTAGAACTGACGTGTGATTACATTTTCACGCAGTTTGGGTTCATAGATCCCGAGAAATCTGTACCCAGATCAACCACCTCTGGCCGTAGTAACGGCCATGATACGCCTGGGCATTGAGTCAAACAGAGCTTGGATGGCGTGTACAGGTACAGCTGTCCATGCAGCTTCAACACGATACCACAGTCCATCAAGAGTAGTGACTGGCGTATTGTCACGAGCCAGTTTCTCGGCCACCATTCACCAGACGTTTTCAATTGGTGAGAGATCTGGAGAATGTGCTGGCCAGGGCAGCAGTCGAAAATTCTCTGTATCCAGAATGGCCCGTACAGGGCCTGCAACATGCGGTCGTGCATTATCCTGCTGAAATGTATGGTTTCCCAGGGATCTTATGAAGGGAAGAGCCACGGGTCGTAACACATCTGAAATGTAACATCCACTGTTCAAAGTGACGTCAATGTGAACAAGAGATGACTGAGACGTGTAACCAATGGCACCCTATACCATCACGCTGGGTGATACGCCAGTATGGCGATGACGAATACACGCTACCAACGTGCGTTCACCGCGATGTCGGCAAACACGGATGCGACCATCATGATGCTGTAAACAGAACTTGGATTCATCCGAAAAAATGACGTTTTGCCATTCGTGCACCCAGGTTCGTCGTTGAGTACACCATCGCAGCCGCTCCTCTCTGTGATGCAGCGTCAAGGGTAACCGCAGCCATGGTCTCCGAGCTGATAGTCCATGCTGCAGCAAACGTCGTCGAACTGTTCGTGCAGATGGTTGTTGCCTTGCAAACGTCCCTATCTGTTGACTCAGGGATCGAGACGTGGCTGCACGATCCGTTACAGCCATGCAGATAAGATGCCTGTCATCTCGACTGCTAGTGATACGAGGCCATTGGGATCCAGCACGGCGTTCCTTATTACCCTCCTGAACCTACAGATTCCATATTCTGCTAACAGTCATTGGATCTCGACCAACGCGAGCAGCAATGTCGCGATACGATAAACCGCAATCGTTATAGGCTACAATCTGACCTTTATGAAAGTCGGAAACGTGATGATGCGCATTTCTCCTCCTTACACGAGGGATCACAACAACGTTTCACCAGGCAACGCCGGCCAACTGCTGTTTATGTATGAGAAATCGGTTGGAAACTTTCCTCATGTCAGCACGTGGTATGTGTCGCCACAGGCGCCAATCTTATGTGAATGCTCTGAAAAGCTAATCATTTGCATATCACAGCATCTTCTCCCTGTGGGTTAAATTTTGCGTCTGTAGCACGTCATCTTCGGGGTGTAGGAATTTTAGTGGCCAGTAGTGTAGTAAGTCATTGATGTCATCGTGGAATGCTGTTTCGAAACCCACAGAAAGAAAGTACATAGGTTCATTTTGAAATATCACACTTTTCGTGTCATATTTTGATAGCAATAAACGCAAAAATTTACTTGTGTACGTCAGAGAAACACCTGGAATCTTCAAAACAACGCTATTTTTGAAATTAGTGAGCAGGGAACGACCTCCATCTTCAGTTCCATTGATATAGTTCCCACACCTTCCAGCAAACGTCGCTGTCGCTGAAATTATTTTCCACGTTGTAGGTGGAGCATTGGGAATCCGCCTGTCCAGAGGGCGGCGGCCTGAGAGCATTCCTGCTCCTTTTAGCTTAGCTGTCTCCCTTGTCCCCGCCACCCTTTGGAGGCTTTGTAGAGAGGCCTTTCCCGCACGCAGGTGGTCCATTCTTTCGGCCCTGGCAGTCCTGCAGGGCCGGCACTTCGCGCATGCCGGCTGTGTGGAAGTGGGCCCCCCTAGGCGCTTTGTGCTACAAGACAGTCCTTCTCCCTCCCTGCCGCACAATTTGTCTTCGTACACAGTGGACATAATTGACTGTGACTTGAATAAAGCAGGCGTCAGCAGCAGGAGTAGTTCAAACCGCACAGTGGGTAACGATATGAACATTTTCACGGTTTGCATCCAGTATTTCAAGTATTAGTAATAAGTTTAGCACCAAGCCCCAAACACCGTACCTCTCACGGTGATGAGATTTTTTGGGTTATCAGCTGAGTAACACATCGCTTTGAAGCAACGTTTCGGCAAATCTCCTACTTGTCACGATCAAGCACATTACTGGGATCTTGTGACAACTTGTATTTTATAGATCATGGACTGCGTCCATCCTCTTCTTATAATGGATCAGGCGAACTTATTTCCTTATGTCATAAATTATCATCTGTCGACAAATTATTAGCTAATTTCATTAACTATCTTCAGACTCCTAAAGAAAATTGGCGTCGGGCTAAATGTCTGAAACCGCCATTCCACCACTCGTTCCTGAGCAAGTTATCGCAAACACCAGCCGTCAATTGCACGTACGTAATCTCTGGCCATATCGAATATCAAGTTCACAAAATGTTTTAGAAGTTTAAATTCTTCCTCTTCTTTATCTTATCCAGCGGTCACGCTCCTGCAGACCATGCGTTGCGTCAACAATCTTTACGTCGTCTTCCGATCTGCTTCTTGGCCTACTCAATGATCTCTTCGTTGTGATGTGCGCAATGATAGCTTATTTAGGAAGTCGGGGTCTCTCCACATTGAAGTCGTCTGTGGTTTTGGTATTGTAAAACGGTGGACTGGTTCATGATCTGCTAAATTTCGTTATTTCTTGCTCTCCAAGTATGTCTCTCATCGGACCCCAGATTCTTCTCATTGCATTTCTTTCAAATGTTAGAAGTTTTTGTATCTCCGTTTTAGTTAGTGCGCAGCTTTCTGAACCATAGAGGACAATGTGTATAGCGGCATTTTAAATTTCCATTTTCACAGAATGTCACATGGCTTTTGACTCGAACGCATCTATCAGGACATGCAGACATCTGAAGCCAGCAAAAAGTTATTCCATTTACGTTTGTGGATATTTTATTACAAGAATTGCTACAGCTTCCCACGTACTTGAACTGATCAACACATTTGAACTTGTCTTCGTCGACTGTGAAGTGACCTTGCATATATTTACGAGGGCATGCTGAAATGTAATACCTCCCAATTTTTTATGTGAAACCTATTAAAGATTTTTAAATAAAACAGATGTTACTGACATTCTATATCTTTATGCTCCGAATCATAGCGTGTAAGATGGCGGTGTGTAACGTTAGCTATGTCGTTGCGAAAGAAACAGCGTGCTGTAATCGAGTTTCGAATTCGAAGAGTTCGTCCACACACGGAGACCCCCTCGTTCAGTATGACAATGCCGGACCACATACGAGCGCTGCGACATATGCAGCAATCCGACACTTTGGGTCCACTGTCATCAATCATCCTCCATCCAGTACCGACTTGGCCCAATCCGATTTCGTTTCTTTCCAAAACTTAAAGAACACCTTTCACGACTTCACTTTGATAGCGACGAAACGGTGCAAGCAGAGGTGAGGTTGCGGCTCCGTACATTCCTCAAGGCTTTAGCCGTGTGACTTGCAGTGCGGTGTCTTCATGGCAAAGAGTTTTCAAAATTTATTACAATTCTCCGAATGGCCTCTGCGATAAACTGCAAAGAGATGCGGAGATCCTATGCAAAATGTTGTTTTCGTATTGTAACAACCCAAACATAGAACCCATAATAACCACCCCTTTTTGTTGCAATAGAAATAGCAAAATTAATCATCCTGACAGTGACGGCAGCTTCTGACAACAAAATTTACACTCTTGTCAGTTTGATTAACAGGGATATTATATAAATACTAATGATTATCATAAAGAAAGAACTGACTGAAAGAATACAATGTGATACAAATCAGAAACTTTAAAGAAAGAATTCAAAAATTATTATTTACGAAGGTTAAAGCCCAGACCATAAATCGACTAAAGATAACATTTATCCTAGAAGAGAGTAGTAGCCACATCGAGCTGTAAGTTGGCTGTGACTACAATGTAACTCAGCAATGGAGATGTTAACTTCACTCTCTCTTGTATTCTGCAACAGTAGTACGCATGTTAAGCGCTGCTAGATTGTTTTAAAACTGACTTCAAGTTTAAAGTTCTACGATATAGCCTGGAAGTATTAGTCAGAAGTCGGACTAAAGTAGGATCATCTTTACCGTTAGACAAATAACGGGATTTTGATACCTGTGACAGAAAAGTGAATCGTGTGATTACCGATTTGTGATGGGACTTAGCCTTCGTGGTACTTAATAGTCACGAACATCAAAGGATACAGAAAGAGACTGCTTGCCGACAAAAACTTGATTATTAGACTTGATCAGACCACAACTAAACGCAATCACGAAGAATTTACAATTTCGCCGTGTTGTCAGAAGTACTATAGGATTTAACATCTGAGGTCATCGATCCCCTAGAACTTGGAAATACTTAAACCTAACTAACCTAAGGACATCACACACATCCATGCCCGAGGCAGGATTCGAAGCTGCGACCGTAGCGGTCGTGCGGCTCCAGACTGAAGTTCCTAGAACCGCTCGGCCACATCGGCCGGCTGTCAGAAGTTAACGTCAAGGTCAGAATTACTTATGTTAACATATGCAATTCCTTGAATTACATATCGGTGTGTGTGCTCAGCATAGGGACAGACAATAATTACGAAGAACAATAAACTTTAATTCAACTTTAATTCTCCGTGTCACCTACATCATTTAAGGGACATTTTAAATGTATTCGTGAAATTAACTGATTATTCCGATGACATAAAAGTGCTAAATGATTTAGTGACAATTCAACTGTGAACAGTAATAAGTTTACACTAAAATTACGACGCATTCTGAACATTGCTCAAGGGTACGTTATCTCTGGAATTATGTCTTGCAGTAGTTGAATACGTGACGTAGCGACGCCTTGACGACGGAATAATTAACAAATTAATATCCTCTCAAAATTCATAATGTGGCCTCGGCTTGGGTGATGGAATGATGAATCAAGACACTATTTTTTGACGTTTGAATAACCATTCTCAAACCAGGCATAAGAGCTACAGTCAGCAAGTTCGCGTAAACTGAAGGATCTGTCGCGAACGCGCAAGGGACTTTTGGTTATTTCAGGCCAGTGGAGGCATCGCGTCATCGAGTGGTGCAGTTGCTACATTTATAAGTGAAGAAGATCGACAGACAACGAACACAATTGCCTTCATTACAAGCAAGGGTGGCGCAGACACTCCGGCGTGCTGCTCCATCCAGACAGTGATATTTTCGAGACAGAGTATCAGAAAATAACCAAACCACGCGAGGAGTTTTTTTTTTCATCTAATAGTTACAGATCGGCGTTGTCGTGATCGACGGACGCCGTTCCACGTCATCTCGACTGGGACACCCATCACCATCGAGCCGAGAGAGAACAGCGCCACAGTATGAAGCATCGATTGCAAACTGCAGGTAAACGAATCTTCGCATTTTGCGCTGCTGGTCAGTTAAAAATACCCTACAGAGTGGGAGAAGTGGATAAATAATAACCTTGCACTGTTACGATGTGGTATATTATTGGTCACTTCTTTATTGATGCACCTCTAAAGAGCCACTAGAATCTACAGTTCTTAAGAGATATTCTGTCACAGTTATTGGAAGACATCACGCTGTACGTAAGGTAATCTATGTGGTACCAACATTAAGGATTTCCCATGCTTTCCGCACAGATAATTGCAGAGGGTCGCAACAGAACATTTGGAGGTTGTTGGATCGGTCTTTAGGGCAACACAAAATGGCCTGTACACTTGCCAAACTTAACACCTCTTGACTTTTATCTGAGAGTAAAATTAAAACAAGTGGTCTGCAAGCAACCACTGACGACTCACGAAGTCATGAAATGCCGTATAGCGTGGGCCTGCACTGGGACACGTTCAGTTGGAGCTCAACGTGGATTCAGTATTGAATGTTGGAGATCACTTTACAGCGTATGTCAGAGCTCAAGCTCGACATATTTAGCATTGTACATCACATCAAATTACCTTCCATTAGGAAAGTGGAATGAGCTTAACGACTTTCAAAATAACAGAGAACAGCAAACGGTCGTCGTTTCCTTTCTAGCTTTATTGAAGCATATCCACATTTCGGCTAAGGACTAGCCATTATCTATACAGTATTTCAGGGTTATTTGCACACGCCCTGGTACTTCTACATCTGTTGTTCGGGCTCCTATCACAGTTCATTCTACTGAACTGTGGCGGGATCCCGAGCAACGGAATAGACGTACTTAAGCTGTATAAATAATTCTGAAATACTGCACTGATAATGACTGGTCACTAGACGAAATCTGGATCTCCTTCAATAAAGTTAGAAAGGAAACGACGACTGACTGCTGCTTTCTATCATTTTGAAATTTTATGTTACAGTCATAATAATAAACATACAAAGCTTACCTGAATTGAGAGTTTGTTTACATTTGATCCAGCAGCACATTCGTTTGTTGGACCTCTTCGCCTGATGGCGGCACAGTGGTTTATGGCGGTGCTGTCTGTTATTACTTGATCAAATTCCCTGCATATTATGCCTTTGATCTCTTCGAATTCTCTTTCAAATGCAACAGAAATAAACATGTAGTTCCATGGAAAACGATGATGATCTTATAATTCGGCACATAAACGTTAAAAACAACCAGAAAATTCACTACATTGTCCGCTATAGCTTAGCGAGAACCGCGCCTCGTTATATTCACTCGTTATGGGTTAGCTAGTTAATTAGTTTTACGTTCCATGGATAATTTTGTACGGTAAATCGTAATAATGTGGAGCGAGCCATTTTACATTCACATCACAAATTAATATATAAACATAGCAACATGCTGAACATTTATAAAGTTTCTTTTCTTTAATATACAGATGTGAGTTAGTAATGCCTACCCACCACCTTCTATAAGTCACAATAGAAATTCTTCTTGGAATGGAAAGAGTTGTCAACGAGAAACGTTTTCAGTTTGTTTTAAAATTTTGCTTTGCCGTCTGTCAGACAATTTATACCACTTTTTTTGTTGCAGCGTTATGCAACCTTTTTTGATAAAGACAGTCTTAATGTGGAGTAATGAATGTCATTTTCCTCCTGGTATTGTAATTATGTACATTATTGTTCGTTCTGAACTGGTAACTCGCCCGGGAGTACAAATGGGGGTGAGGGACCGTTAAACTGCTTGTCGTTTCTGAACCGTGAGCCCTATCCACTCCACGTACCTGGTAATCCCACGGCGGTCGTACTGTTCTGCTCCACACTGCTGTCGGCTTGCCTGAAATTATCTATCGAATTACGCAAGCGGGTTTAGGGGAGCCACACAACGTTAAAACACAACACTGTTCGACGTCTGATATGAAGAGCTATATTCTGAGATAATTAAAGGAAAATCGCAGGTTGCACTGTTTACATTCTAATTCAGAAGTGCTATCCCAATTAATGGATGATTAACAGTCCACAATATCACTCGGACGAGCGTACACGTAACCGACACGACGCGGGTGATTGTTGATGATGCGGAAGCCGAATGATCGCACGAAAGTTCTTCCGCTCGTCACGCATTCACAGATCTTTGGTACCAGTCCTCCTTGACACTAGTAATGATATTTTAACACTGTTCGTAAAGTTAATTTTAAAGTTCTCACTTGTACGAGCGTGCGCGTAACCGTCGCGGCGCGGCATGCGGAATCGCGAGGATCGAACGCACGTCCTCATGCTCGCTACAGGACACTGGCACTTGACTGCACTCTTTTATGGTAATTAATTTCTACTGATTCACATCAGATCATTCTGGGAGATCGAACACGGCGCGGATGATTGATACTGTACGGTACGACACGCAACGAGAGGATACACAAATACGTTATCGGCGGCACTACTCATTTTTATATTACTTCTTGATGCACTTTCCTCTGAACCATTTGCATATTCTATCACTCTACTGCAATAGCACTTGTAGCAACACTTCAACTTCCATACTAACAATGCCTCTCACATGGAGAGCTACACACTACACAACGTAACAGTTCCGTGTCCCATGCTCGACTCTCTAGACGCGGCTGCCCGCAAAGATACTCCACAACTAAACCAGCGATATGACAGTACACTTACAAACTGTACAGGATTATTTACAACGAACTTCATGTGGGAATACATATACTGTGAAGCAGTAGTCGGAATGCCCAGCGCCTTAAACAGATGTCTAAAAGATGATCATGGGTGAGCACCACATACTATTTATTCTTACAAGTTTTTGCGCGATGAAGACTTTTTTCCTTGAAGATAGGTCACCCCAGAGCATTATTCCATATGACATTAATGAATGAAAACATGCAAAATATTTTAGCTTACCATTTGTCTCACCCAAGATTTGCACTGATTCTAAATGCAACTGTAGTAGAGCTACATTGTTTTAGGAGTTCCAAAACGCGCTTTTTCCTGTTTTCCACCCTATTTATTATTTCCTCAACATGTATTACGCTTATCACTGTACAGTACCCCCTACATGTGCGGAACTGAAGATGTTGCGTCATTTAAAATTGAGGGTGAGACCATTCGCTGCAAAACGTTCAATGATACTTTTAAGAACACTGTTCACGATTTCTTCCATTTCTGTATGTATGCTTGGGACGATTACATACTAGTGTCATCTGCAAAAAGAAATACACTGAAGTGACGAAGAAACTGGTCTAGGTATGCGTATTCAAACACAGAGGTATGTAAACAAGCAGAATGCGCCGCTGTGGTCGGCAACGCCTATATAAGACAAGCGTCTGGCTCAGTTGTCAGATCGTACGGGACTACAAGTCCCACCGCCACACCTTCACCTGCCCATGTTAGGCAAAATTCTTCTGCCTGACTCATGTAGTACTATCACCGTCAGAGGGTGGTACGGGACTACAAGTCCCACCGCCACACCTCCAAAGTGAATTGCAGTGACGGAGTCACTGCCCTGCCCTGTGGAAATTTACTGCCTCACCAACACAGTTAGACCGCAACAGACCGGTGATGCTGTATTGTAACATATCACCCCGGACTACAAGTCCATTAAAAAAAAAAAAAAAAAAAAAAAAAAAAAAAAAAGTCAGATCGGTTACTGCTGCTACAATGGCAGGTTATCAAGATATAAGTGAGTTTCAACGTGGGGTTATAGTCGGCGCACGGGTGTCCGAGGTAGCGATGAAGAGGGGATTTTCACGTACGACAATTTCACGAGTGTACCGTGAATATCAGGAATCCGGTAAAACAAAAAATCTTCGACATCGCTGCTGCTGGAAAAAAATCTGCAAGAACATGACCAACGACGACTGAAGAGAATCGCTCAACGCGACAGAAGTGTAACCCTCCCTCAAATTGCTGCAGATTTCAGTGCTGGGCCTTCACTAAGTGTCAGCGTGCGAACCATTCAACGAAACGGTATCGATATGGGCTTTTGTAGCCGAAGTCCCACTCGTGTACCCTTGATGACTGCACAACACAAAGCTTTACGGCACGCCTGGGCCCGTCAACACCGACATTCCACTGTTGATAACTAGAAACATGTTGCCTGGCTGGACGAGTCTCATATCAAATTGTATCGAGCGGATGGACGTGTACGGGTATGATGACAACCTCATGAATCCATGGAACCTGCATGTCAGCAGGGACTGTTCAAGCTGGTGGAGGCTCTGTAGCGGTGTGAGGCGTGTGCATTTGGCGTGATATGGAACCCCTGTTACGTCTAGGTACGACTCTAACGGGTGATACTACATAAGCATCCTGTCTGACCGCCTGCGTCCATTCATGTCCATTGTGCATTCCGACAGACTTGGGCAATTCCAGCAGGACAATGTGACACCCCACACGCCCAGAATTGCCACAGAGTGGCTCCAGGAACACCCTTCTGAGTTTAAACACTTCCGCTGGCCACCAAACTTCCCAGACATGAACATTATTGAGCATATCTGGGACCCCTTGCAACGCGCTGTTCAGAAGAGATCTCCACCCCCTCGTACTCTTACGGATTAATGAACAGCCCTGCAGGATCAGTGGGGTCAATTTCTTCCAGCATTAATTCAGACATTAGTCGAGTCCACACCATGTCGCGTTGCGGCACTTCTGCGTGCGATATTAGTCAGATGAACCAGTTTCTTTGGCTCTTCAGTGTAATTGTGCTTGTTGTGTTAGACGGGAGATCGTTTACGTACATTAGGACAAATGGTGGACCTAAGATTGAGCCTTGGTGAAACCCATACGTGATTTCTCCGTCAGAATTACATCCCTGGATTATATTGGTTGAATTGCTGAGCAGAGCTTTATGAGATCTTTTGGTTAGATGTGACATTATCAGGCTGTGATTCACACGGTCAGATGCCTTCGATAAGTCGGCAGCCGGTGCTATCTTGTTATTTAATGCTTTTAAAAGTTGGTGAGTGAACATGTAAAAGGCATTCTCAGTAAAGCATCCCTTCTGAAACCCAAACTGTAATTTCTTGAGCATGTCCCTGTTGCTAATGTGAGATACTATACTCGAATACGTCACCTTCTGAAAGATTTTGGAAAATGATGCCAGCAGTGAAAAAGGTCGGTAGGTATTGGCATCTCTCTTACTTACCTCTTACTATATTTGGGAACCGCCGTTGGGAGCGTAAGGTGCCCAACTGTTGTTTCTGGACTCGCCACCTTGGAGCGCAACTGGGGGGCCTCGTTCAGAGACTGGATATTTGGACCAGGCGAAAACGCTCCTATGTAGCTGACTTTTGCGATATATTGGGCTTCCTTCGTGGAATGTCTTACGGTCCAAACATTTCAGCATTTCTAATTTCCCCGCTAGAGTTGGCCAGCGCGGGCGAGTGTTGCTCTCTCGGTGGCCCCTGCCGATAAACCGTGATCTAAAAATACAGCCGCCAGCCGCTGGCCCCCCCTGGAAGTCCGCCAGCTCGGGGTCCTCACTTTTGTTCTCGCGGCCGGTGGCGAAAGCCAGATGACGAACAGGCGCAGCGGAGAGGAAAAGAGGAAGTTTACTGTCGGATCGGAAACAGCCCACTAAGTAGCCCACGTTTATTTTTGCATCCGCGAGTTCAAAATCAAGAGAACTGTTCAGCATATCATTCACCCGCCCCCCCTCCCCTCCCCCTCCCCACATACACACACTCACAAATAAATAAATTGTGAATTTACTTGGACATAAATTCCTGATATGAAAAGCACAGCCACATGTAAGCATTTATAAAGCTGTATCTTCATGTACAGGGCACATTCCACGGAGGGAGCTTTTGAAGCTGAGATAATACACAACTTTGCGATTTACACATTGAAACTTTTGACATAAGCAGCTTTTTATTACGACTATTGAGGAAATAAAGTTGAAACATGTACGTTTGTATTGCAAAAATGACATTGGTCTGCTGCACAACACTTAGAATGCGGATGGCATTCCTGAACGTGTATTTTATCTCGTCGCTTATGCGCTTTGCCCTGCACTCAACTTTTCTGACTGCGAGAATGTAAACTGTCAATAACTTTAAACCGAACCAAAACTGCATGAATTAACGAGACAAAAACTAAACCTGATGCAACACTATTGATTTGAAATTGGCCCTGGTAATAAAACAAAACTTGATCAATTTGAAAATAATGGTACACGTGCTTAACGAGTGCTATCCCTGAAATAATAAAATTTCTTACCTTTATCTGCGCAACGATAACGCTCTTCGTACTGCTCTCTGTTAGTGTCCTAATCATCATCATTTTCATCCCCATCGACGCGCAAGTTACCGAAGTGGCGTCAAATCGAAAGACTTGCACCCGGCGAATGGTCTATCCGACGGGAGGCCCTAGTCACACGACATATACTTTAAATTGTATAGTTAGCATACAGCTATTATGCAACGATTTTGCTTAACATACATTTTAACTAAATCGAATGTGGCAGAGACAATAATTTCTTGAGCAAAATAGTTAAGCAAAAACGACATGTATCTGGGAACTGGTATTGACTTGTGAGAAGTAAGAATATGGCACTAACTTTAAAACTTATATTTTGACTCTTTGAAAATTAATAATGCTTACAATTAACACACAATAAACTGATTATACATTAACAATTAGCTTTACAAAATCAATGGCTGGGTGTGCCATATATTGCCTCAATCATCAGTTATGAATACGCGCATTGCATTAGTAACAAACAATTTTCTTTACTTTAATTATTTTCAATATAGTATCTTGCAAATAAAAAATAATTACTGCCCGTAGCGAGTAAGTACACTCCTGGAAATTGAAATAAGAACACCGTGAATTCATTGTCCCAGGAAGGGGAAACTTTATTGACACATTCCTGGGGTCAGATACATCACATGATCACACTGACAGAAACACAGGCACATAGACACAGGCAACAGAGCATGCACAATGTCGGCACTAGTACAGTGTATATCCACCTTTCGCAGCAATCCAGGCTGCTATTCTCACATGGAGACGATCGTAGAGATGCTGGATGTAGTCCTGTGGAACGGCTTGCCATGCCATTTCCATCTGGCGCCTCAGTTGGACCAGCGTTCGTGCTGGACGTGCAGACCGCGTGAGACGACGCTTCATCCAGTCCCAAACATGCTCAATGGGGGACAGATCCGGAGATCTTGCTGGCCAGGGTAGTTGACTTACACCTTCTAGAGCACGTTGGGTGGCACGGGATACATGCGGACGTGCATTGTCCTGTTGGAACAGCAAGTTCCCTTGCCGGTCTAGGAATGGTAGAACGATGGGTTCGATGACGATTTGGATGTACCGTGCACTATTCAGTGTCTCCTCGACGATCACCAGTGGTGTACGGCCAGTGTAGGAGATCGCTCCCCACACCATGATGCCGTGTTGGCCCTGTGTGCCTCGGTCGTATGCAGTTCTGATTGTGGCGCTCACCTGCACGGAGCCAAACACGCATACGACCATCATTGGCACCAAGGCAGAAGCGACTCTCATCGCTGAAGACGACACGTCTCCATTCGTCCCTCCATTCACGCCTGTCGCGACACCACTGGAGGCGGGCTGCACGATGTTGGGGCGTGAGCGGAAGACGGCCTAACGGTGTGCGGGACCGTAGCCCAGCTTCATGGAGACGTTTGCGAATGGTCCTCGCAACAGGAGCAACAGTGTCCCTAATTTGCTGGGAAGTGGCGGTGCGGTCCCCTACGGCACTGCGTAGGATCCTACGGTCTTGGTGTGCATCCGTGCGTCGCTGCGGTCCGATCCCAGGTCGACGGGCACGTGCACCTTCCGCCGACTACTGGCGACAACATCGATGTACTGTGGAGACCTCACGCCCCACGTGTTGAGCAATTCGGCGGTACGTCCACCCGGCCTCCCGCATGCCCACTGTTCGCCCTCGCTCAAAGTCCGTCAACTGCACATACGGTTCACGTCCACGCTGCTACCAGTGTTAAAGACTGCGATGGAGCTCCGTATGCCACGGCAAACTGGCTGACACTGACGGCGGCGGTGCACAAATGCTGCGCAGCTAGCGCCATTCGACGGCCAACACCGCGGTTCCTGGTGTGTCCGCTGTGCCGTGCGTGTGATCATTGCTTGTACAGCCCTCTCGCAGTGTCCGGAGCAAGTATGGTGGGTCTGACACACCAGTGTCAATGTGTTCTTTTTTCCATTTCCAGGAGTGTATATACCCAGTGCACATCAGATACAACACGTCTTTACACTTGAGAGTCCTCCGTACTTCTCTCTATCTGAAGTTACTCTAATTCTTTACCAATAACACCTTGAACCAGCGATCGCTGTTGAGCAGTGACGCTACTGCACAATCGATACTACATTTGGCCATCTCTGGTTCAGTATAAAATTTTCTTACAAAATTTTGCTCTGTGTGTATACCTTCCAAAGTACTTTCCTCATGTGGCGTGAAATGTTATTCTCGCCTATCCACAATCTAATAAAGAGTATCCGGACACTTAAACATAATGCAAAACTGATCACTAGATGTCAAGAGAGGCGGACTTGCCACTATAAAAGGAGGCGGGGAGTGCTGCGTTGTCTGGTTATCTGTAGAGAAGCATGAGGAGAGTTCAGCTACTTCGAACGTAGACTAGTCACTGAAAGTCGTCTGAATAACAACTCCATCAGGTACAACTGAATCCTTCTAAAGCTGCTTCTGTCGCCGTTGGTGATACGATCGTGAAAGAAACGCATAGGAACCACCGTAGTTAAGACCAGACAGACCTCATGTACTGACGAGCAGGGAAAGTCTAGCATTGCGCGGGGTACGTATAAGTAATCACATGAAATCAGCGGAAGGAACCACTCTTGAGTTCCAAACTGCTACCAGCTGTACAACCAGCACAGTGACTGAGCGTAGTGTGTTAAAAAGGATGTGGTGCCATGGTCGAGCAGCTCTTCATAAGGCGCATATTTCTGTAGTCATACTAAGCGACGCTTGAGGTGGGTATAAAGGGCCACGCAGATGGACAGTGGGTAACTGGAAACAACTGGTTTGGAAAGATGAATCACGCTATACTCTGCAGCAGTCCAATGATAATGTTTGGGTTTGGCGAATGGAAGAAATGTAAGGACTATGGTATGAAGATTAGCATCTCTAAAACGAAAGTAATGTCAGTGGGAAAGAGATATAAACGGATTGAGTGCCAAATAGGAGGAACAAAGTTAGAACAGGTGGACGGTTTCAAGTACCTAGGATGCATATTCTCACAGGATGGCAACATAGTGAAAGAACTGGAAGCGAGGTATAGCAAAGCTAATGCAGTGAGCGCTCAGTTACGATCTACTCTCTTCTGCAAGAAGAAAGTCAGTACCAAGACTAGGTTATCTGTGCACCGTTCAGTCTTTCGACCAACTTTGTTGTATGGGAGCGAAAGCTGGGTGGATTCAGGTTACCTTATCAGTAAGGTCGATGTTACGGATATGAAAGTAGCTAGGATGATTGCAGGTACTAGTAGATGGGTACAATGGCAGGAGGGTGTCCACAATGAGGGAATCAAAGAAAAACTGGGAATGAACTCTACAAATGTAGCGGTCAGGGCTAGCAGGCTTAGATGGTGGGGTCATGTTACACGCATGGGAGAATCATGGTTGCCCAAGAGACTCATGGGTTCAGCAGTAGAGGGTAGGAGGAGTCGGGGTAGACCAAGAAGAAGGTACCTGGATTCGGTTAAGAATGATTTTGAAGTAATAGGCTTAACATCAGAAGAGGCACCAATGTTAGCACTGAATAGGGGATCATGGAGGAATTTTATAAGGGGGACTATGCTCCAGACTGAACGCTGAAAGCCATAATCAGTCTTAAACGATGATGATGATGATGATGATGATGGCGAATGGAGAACGTTACCTGCCATCATGTGTAATACCAACAGTGAAGTACAGAGCATGTGGTGTTATTATAGGTTTTTTTCCATGCATAGGGTGTGGTCCTCTTACTGCGCTTAGAAAACTCTAAATGTGGAAAGATATAAACACAGCAGGCCGGAGTTACCGAGCTTCTAGGCGCTTCAGTCTGGAACCGCGCGACTGCCACGGTCGCAGGTTCGAATCCTGCCTCGGGCATGGATGTGTGTGATGTCCTTAGGTTAGTTAGGTTTAAGTAGTTCTAAATTCTAGGGGACAGATGACCTCAGCAGTCAAGTCCCATAGTGCTCAGAGCCATTTGAGCCATATAAACACATTTTACAATATCATGTACTACGTATGGTAGAGGAACAGTTAGGAGATGATGACTGTCTGTGTCAACATGACACTGCACCTTGTCATAAAGCAGCTGTTGTGAGGCAAAGGCTTGTGGGCAGGAACTTTTCTGAAATGGAATGCGCTGTCCAGAATACCGACCTGAACCCAGTGAAACAACTTTGCGAAAACTAGAACGTCGACTTCGCTCCAGGTCCTAGTGACCTACATCCCTTGTAAGGTGGATGAAATTTCGCACCTTACAAGCACTCATCCACATACTTTGCCGTGAACTACAACCACAATGAGGTATCATTTGATAGGTTGTACACCGTATATATGAATATTTAAAGGAGACTGACATTGTCACATACGTCTTGTAAATAATTGTTAAGGCTCATTGCATGAAAGGTCACGTAATGTCTTTATTAACAGAATGGCGTAGTGAATGATTGCCTACACTAGTAGCGGTTGGAACGCCAGTGGAGATGAAACGGCAGGCAGAACTCAAGCTCGGGTGGAAGGCCTGCACAGGTGTTGGTCCTGCTTAAAAACAGGAAGTAGCTAGACGGACGTCGTGGCACCTGAGCTCTGGAGCACAATAGGGTGATGGAAATGAAATGAGCGTTTGGCGTCATTGGCCGGGAGTCCCCTTGCGGGGCAGGTCCGGCCGACTTGGTGCACGTCTTATTACATTCGACGCCACATTGGGCGACCTGCGCGCCGGATGTGAGTGAAATGATGATGAAGAGAGCACAACACACAGTCCCTGAGCTGAGAAAATCCCCGACCCAGCCGGGAATCAAACCCGTATCCGTAGGACGGCAATCCGTCACGCTGACCACTCAGCTATCGGGGCGGACTAATAGGGTGATGGCCGGCCGCTATTGTAACAGTACCGGAAGGATAACCGGGAACTCTGCAAATCTTGGACACAGGTGAGAGGAACGAAGAAGTTCCTCCATGGAAACCACGCACGCTGGGTTATTTCCAAGGATTTTTAATCAGAAGCGTACCATTGTATGAGTATAAACTTCCTGCGCTGGATGACAAAAGACTAAAATATGGTTGGTTGGCGTTCGGAAGAATCTGTAGAGAGGGAGAGTATTCCGTTGGGTGGTTGTTTGAGGTGTAAGGGACCAAACAGCGAGGTCATCAGTCCCTTGTTTCAAATATACTCCATTCTGCTAACGAGACATCTCAGAAAAGTCAGAACAATAAAACGGAAAAAGGGAAAAACGTAAAAGGGCAGTCACGTTGTCATTGGTAAAAACAAATGAGGGAAGTTGGCAAGAGAAACGAACCCAACACTATGCTGAAGCAGCATAGGCAAGACCACCTGTGACTTAAAAGGTACAACTGCTATAATGCAGAAAGTACGTATGGGAATAGAAAGACTAGCCAAGCCTTAAAAAGAAGGGGTAAAAACAGAGTAAAAGGGGAAGAAAAGAGGACTCCAGTCAGGGAGGTGAATCGGGAATCTCTGAACACTGCCTACAGTGGGAGAAACCCAAACACTCACCGCCCTGCCCCAACACCAGAGAGAGATTAAAAACTTTAAAACTGAGAATAAAAACCACTCTCCCGGAGGAAACCGAGAACCAGAGAGACCATGCGGGAATCGTCAGCCAACATCAAAGGTAAAGTGTGGGGGAGTCTGTACTTAGCACGCAGAGCCAAAAGAAGGGGGCATTCAACCAAAATGTGGGCCACTGACTGGAAGGCTCCACAACCACAAAGCGGGGGTGGCTCATCACGCAAAAGAAAACCATGGGTCAGCCTGGTATGGCCAATGCGGAGACGACACAGTGTAGTCGAGTCCTTTCGGGAGAGGCGAAAGGAAGAACGCCATGGGCCTGGTGTCACCTTAATTGGACGAAGTTTATTAGACAGTGGAGTAGCCTCCCAAGAATTGGCCCATGACTGTGCGAAGAGGGATTTGATGTGAAGCCGTAAATCCGCTGCAGGAGGGGTTACGGAAAACGGGGGGTAAGTAACTGCTCCCCCAGCCAAACGATCAGCGAGCTCATTACCCGGGATACCCACATGGCCAGGGACCCAAAGGAAGTCAATAGAACAAGCAGCACGGTGAATATCAGCGAGATGGTCATGGATGGCAGAGACCAATGGATGGCGCGAAAAACACCGGTCAATAGCAAGAAGGCCACTCATCGAGTCCGTACATAACAGAACGCGATTGTGTTGGGATTGTTTAATAAAGGTAAGGGCCCGGGAAATTGCCATCAATTCCGCAGTAAACACC
Source organism: Schistocerca americana (assembly GCF_021461395.2). Lineage (NCBI taxonomy): Eukaryota > Metazoa > Arthropoda > Insecta > Orthoptera > Acrididae > Schistocerca > Schistocerca americana. The sequence goes on along the minus strand of NC_060122.1, from coordinate 741,449,682 downwards.
CCACATGTAGGTGGCAGCAGATGATTTTCCGTTCCAACAGAGGACGTGAAGGCATACCCAGCATGATCAGCAGATTTAGAGCCATCAGTGTAAAAAACAACAGCATCCCGAAACTCCCATAAAATTTGGCGGAAAAAGGTATGGAACACCACCGGGGGGATGGAATCTTTCGGTCCGCGGCGGAGATCCATCCGAAGTCGAGGTCGAGGAACTAACCAAGGAGGGGTGGAGGGGAGGGAGCGAGGAAGACAGGACAAAGAAGGAAGCTGAAAATGACGGTAAAGAGACGCAAGGCACAGTCCAACCGGTAAACCCGCCCGAGGGCGGGAGTCGGGTGGGCGACGTCCATGGTCTGGGAACAGGATAGAATAGGAAGGGTGAGTGGGAGAAGAACGGATAGTGAGGGCATAAGACACCAGAAGCTGGGACCGCCGAACAGAAAGGGGGGGGGATCCCAGCTTCAACCAGGAGACTATCAACAGGGCTAGTAGGGAAGGCACCGGTGGCCAAACGGATACCACGATGGTGGACTGGATCCAGCACGTGCAGTGTGGAAGGAGCAGCTGAACCATAAACTTGACAACCATAGTCCAAACGAGACAGAACGAGAGCACGATAAAGACGGAGGAGGAGGGAACGGTCCGCACCCCAAGAGGAGTGGGCAAGGAAGCGAAGGACATTGAGTTTACGGAAACATCCTACCTTCAGGAGTCTGATATGGGGCAGCCAAGTGAGCTTGTTGTCGAAAAGAAGACCCAGGAAACGAAACTGTGGGACCACAGGCAATCGTTGTGCGTCGAGATAGAGCTCTGGATCAGGGTAGACCGTAGTACGGCGACAGAAGTGGACCACCCGCGATTTTAAAGGAGAGAATTGAAACCCGTGTGAGTGGGTCCATGCAGAGGCACGCCGTATAGCCACCTGGAGCTGCCGTTCTGCAGATGCCATCGAGGAGGAACTAACCCAAATGCAGAAATCATCCACATACAGGGCAGGAGCGACCAAGGGACCGACAGAGGCCACAAGTCCATCGATAGCAATGAGAAAAAGAAGGACACTCAAGACAGAACCCTGTGGGATGCCCGTCTCCTGGGTCCGTGGAGAACTAAAAGCAGTACCAACTCGAACTCTGAATGACCGATGGAGCAGGAACTGGCGGATAAAAATCGGGAGTGGGCCCCGAAGACCCCACTGATGAAGGATTAGTAAGATGTGATGGCGCCAGGCCGTGTCATAGGCCTTGCGAAGGTCAAAAAACACTGCAACCAAATGGCGGCGCTGGGTAAAAGCCTGCCGAACTGCGGATTCCAAGCGAAGTAAATGATCGATTGGAGATCGTCCCTCTCGAAAGCCACACTGGTAAGGGGACAATAGATCCCGAGATTCGAGGACCCAAGTGAGCCGACGGGCTACCATCCGTTCAAGTAACTTACAAACAACATTGGTCAAACTAATTGGCCGATAGCTGTCAACAGATAGGGGGTTCTTACCAGGCTTAAGGACAGGAACCACAATGCTATTCCTCCACTGAGAAGGGAAGTCACCCTGGAGCCAGATACGGTTAAACACCCGAAGAAGATGTTGCCGTTGTGGAGCACTGAGATGTTGAAGCAGTTGGTTATGAATGGAATCTGGGCCAGGGGCCGTATCATGAGAAGAAGATAGAGCAGAAAGAAATTCCCATTCAGTAAAAGGTTCGTTGTAAGATTCTGGCTCACAAGTGGTGAAACATAAGGTGAGAGCTTCAGCCTGCTGTTTTTGATGAAGGAAAGCAGCTGGATAGGAGGCTGACGCTGATGCCACTGCAAAATGGGTCGCAAGATGTTCTGCGAGAACTAATGGGTCCGTACAAATGCCATCTGGGAGGTGAAGGCCTGGGAGGGTGGACTGCCGATGGCAACCTTGGAGAGAGCGAAGTGTAGCCCATACCCGTGACAGAGGGACAGTGGAACCAAGGGAAGAAACGAATCGTTCCCAACATATCCGCTTGCTCTGTTTGATTAAATAACGGGCTTTAGCGCGAAGGCGTTTAAAGGTAGTAAGGCTGGCTACGGATGGGTGCCTCTTGAAGTGTTGCAAAGCTCGACGGCGATCACGGATGGCAATGGCAATGGCCGTACTCCACCACGGGACTTGCCGGCGACGAAATGGTCCAGATGAGCGCGGGACAGCAAGGTTAGCAGCGCGAACAATCGCGTCAGACACGTCACGTAGGACGTCATCAATACAACTCGACAAAGAGGGAGAAAACTCGACCTGTGCAGTGTATAGAGGCCAATCGGCGCGGTGGAAAGACCAACGAGGTAACCTGTCCATCGGGGAGCGGGAAGGGAGCGTGATAATCAACGGGAAATGGTCACTATCACAAAGGTCGTCGTGTGGCGACCAGTGTAATGAAGGGAGGAGAGAGGGAGAAGAAAGAGAAAGATCAATGGCAGAAAAGGTACCATGACCAGCACTAAAATGAGTAGGGGAGCCATCATTAAGAAGGCACAGGTCGTGGTCTGCAATAAATTGGTCTATAAGAAGACCTCGTCGAGATGGAAGACCACTGCCCCACAAAGGATGATGAGCATTAAAATCCCCAAGGAGGAGGAAGGGAGGAGGAAGTTGCTGAAGAAGGGTGGTTAAGGCAGCAGGTGTAAGTGTCCTGTCAGGCGGGAGATAAAGATTGCAAACTGTGACTGCAGGGTCTAAGTGGACCCTAACAGCAACCGCTTCCAATGTAGTTTGGAGAGGAATCCACGTGCTAGAAATGTCTGTACGGACCAACGTACAAACGCCACCAGAAGCCCGCAAGGGTCCGACCCGATTTCGACAGAAAACACGGAACCCACGGAGGGTCGGTGAGTGAGCATCAGTAAAATGAGATTCCTGGAGAACCACACAAGCTGCAGAGTAGGACGAAAGAAGGGATTTCAATTCCTGAAGGTGACGATAGTAGCCATTACAATTCCATTGGAGAACCACAGAATGATGGGTTAAATGAGAGCGGAACACGCTAAAACCAGTCATACCGCCGGGTCCCCACCCGTCACCGACAAGGAGGGGGCGACATCCATGAACGACAGGTCAGAATCCGGTTGTGAAGTCGGGGCAGGGACCTCCGGTGACACCAGAGGCTCTTTGTCCCGGGACTTATGTTTCTTCTTCTTTTCAGGCTGAGAACGAGGAGGGCTGTGTGGCATAAAGGAGCCAGCTGCAGCAATATCAGGAACAGAAAGAGACCGGGTGACCTGCGGGCCCACAGCCCGCGGCTCTCGCGGTCGCCGCGCGGCAGCAGACATTTGACCTGGAAGGTGCCGGGAAGGGGCATCTCTGGAGAGGCGCCCTTGACCGGCAGACGCCGAAGGAGTGGGACACTTCTCCAGCTGGGGAGGGGGAGCAGCGCCCAGAGGAGAAGGTGTGGGAGCCGCAGGGGAGGGGGGGAGGAGAGGGGTCCGGGATGGGGGTAAGGAAGGGGGAGGAAGGGGTGAAGATGTAACCAAGGCGTAACTAGATGTCATGGACACAGGGTGCAGTCGTGCATATTTCTTACGGGCCTCTGTGTAGCTTAAACGATCGAGGGACTTATACTCCTGTATCTTTTTTTCTTTCTTATATACTGGGCAATCTGGTGAACGTGGAGAATGACTACCATGACAATTTACACATACAGGAGGGGGAACACAGGGACTCCCCTCATGGAGTGGACGTCCACAGTCACCACAGAGAGGGTCCTGAGAACAGCGAGAAGACATGTGGCCAAAACGCAAGCACTTAAAACACCTCATAGGAGGTGGGATGTACGGCTTCACATCACAACGATACACCATAATCTTAACTTTCTCAGGAAGGGTATCCCCTTCAAAGGCAAGGATAAAGGCACCAGTATCAATACGATTATCTTTAGGACCCTTCTGAACACGCCGAACAAAGTGAACACCCCGTCGTCCGAGATTGTCCCGAAGTTCCTCATCAGTTTGAAGGATGAGGTCCCTGTGAAAAATCACACCTTGTACCATATTTAGAGACTGGTGAGGGGTAATGGACACAGGAATTGTGCCAAGATGGGTACAGGCACAAAGGGCCGCAGATTGGGTAGCTGAAGCGGTTTTTATCAGCAACGAACCCGACCGCATCTTGCTCAGGGAGTCCACTTCGCCGAACTTGTCTTCAATGTGTTCCACAAAGAATAAAGGCTTGACACTGGTGAAAGTATCCCCATCAGTCCTGGTGCAAACTAGATAACGGGGGAAAGGTTTTGCCCCTAGACGACGGGCCTGACCCTCTTCCCAGGGGGTAGCCATGGAAGGGAAGGCCGAAGGGGCAAGAGAAGCAGCACTTGAGGAATCAGTACCACGCAGAGAGACGGCCGCAGAAGAACGGCCAGAGTTTTGGACCCATATGCGTTTCATCTGCATAGCGTCCGCCCTGATACCACCCACTCCGATCAGGGGCTCTCCTCACGGGTGCCACCCAGCCACAGCAAGGGCCGTCTGGCACGGCGGCCATTGCCGGGAGTTCCGATGCTCCAGGATGACGAGCAACCACTCCAAGGCATGCATGAGGAGGTCACAGCTCAGGTATCAGAAGTGTGATCCCTGTGTGTTCAGGGGGCTCAACCAAAAGGGTACATAGCGACCCCACCACACGGGCTGGCTACCGTGCTGGCTATGCACCCTAGAATCAAACAACGACGTGAAAGAAAAGGTGGAATGTACTAGGAGGGCGCACATCGGAGACACTAGGTAAGGTGCTCTTCCCCAAATGGCTCACACTACGGAGGAGAAATTTTGTAATGGAGGTCAAACCCCAGAGGGGGACCAAGGAATGCCAAAAGGAGGAGACGATTACGCAACAAAGCCGGAGTGTAAAACCAACAGAACCAAGAGGATAGCGGGGCCAACATAAACAAGGACACGAATAGAGGGAGAGGAGAGGGCGAGGGGAAAGGAGCATGGAGGGGAAAGGAGGGGAAGGGAAAGGAAATGCAGCCCGGGAGAGAAAGAAGGCGGCAATGGCTCGGGGCCCCGTGCTCGCCACGCACGTATCCACAAAAGAGTTGTGGACCCCCTGGGGGGGAGAGTATTCCGTGGTTTTGGGAATATGATTCGTTTTCGGAATTACGTGGGGGGGGGGGGGGGGAGCCGAGCCTTGCTGGGTAGCCAGCAGTGGAGAGACAAGGTCTTCCGTTGTGAGCGCCCGTGTGTGACGGTCGCTCGGCACCAGCTTTGTTGGTACAGACGGACTTGCTGTCTTTGCTCTCAGGAGTGTTTATATATAAAAAAATGGCTCTGAACACTATGGGACTTAACTTCTGAGGTCATCAGTCCCCTAGAACTTAGAACTACTTAAACCTTACTAACCTAAGGACATCACACACATCGATGTCCGAGGCAGGATTCGAACCTGCGACCGTAGCGGTCACGCGGTTCCAGACGGTAGCGCCTAGAACCGCTCGGGCACCCCGGCGGAGAGTTTATAGTTAGAACAATTAGGCACTGTACTATCACGAACATATACGATTCTGGACTTCACCTCTGCGTTGGAAGTCGTCGGTGAGTATGCAGCATTCAGTAATTGAGAGCACTTCTTCTGCCTAAACTGACGTTGAGACGTTATCTGAACTCCGTCCTTGTGGCTGGGAGTTTGCGTTTCTCGTCTGTAGAACACAGAGAGGAGAAGACAGTATTAGAGTATATTAGTCAGTGCACCGCCTTCTGCCGACCTGGTGTTTAAAAGAGTTTATTTGTGGCTGGAGTTCTTCCATCGTCGCAGACGAGTACGAGAACCATCACTTCGACGCAGCGGACGCAGTACATACAGTGATATCGCAAATTGCTTCAGCTTATTAGGGCTATAAAGCTAAACAGCTGCGATCACGTTAGTTTATTTCCACTGAGGTTCCACATCACCATAGATCATCTTTGAAAGTAGTGCCTTTTAGTGTTTGGTAGATAGATGATGTCAGTCATTTCGCGTTATTGATATTAGATCGCGCAGTCATAATAAGGGGCAGAGTTGGGCAATTGATCAATAATTTTGGTTAGAAAATATAGACAGTTGTACTTGATTTTAATCTATTATAAATATATATTGAACAACAACGTTTATCATTTAGTAGTATTAGTTGCCTTCATCATATATTTATGTTTAGATTGTAATTTATGCATAAAAAGAGAATGAAGAGATGCTAAGATCTACTTCAGGGGGTAGTCAGACAGGGCCAAATCATCATTTTTGCGTTTATTATTTTCCCTTGCGTACATTCATTTTATACCGGCCTGGAGTATCATCTTGGACCCTAACTTCCTTGGTTTCGGCTCTTGAGGAAGAATGGGCTGCCGTTCCTTCACAGACATTCAGACACCTCCTTGAAAGTGTCCCCAGCAGAGTAAGCGCCCTCATAAAAGCGGATGGTGGACACATCCCATGTTAATGGCCTCTACGAGTTGCTCAGACACTTTTGAGCAGATAGTGTGTTTGGTTCCTATACATGTAGTAATAAAAGGGGAATACACGAAAGATAAGTATGTATTAGGATTGGTGTAAGGCATGGCTGTAGCTTATCACTTCTGTTGCCCAATTTGTACGTCAGAGAAGCAAGTGAAGGAGAACTTCGCAAGATGACTGAAAGTCCATTGAAAACAGGTACGACTACCAACACTCAGCTTGGATCACCTGGGTGGATGTAACAAAACTTTAATGGTCGGCATATTTAGCACAGAACATGATTTACGAATGAACAAAATAAGACGGTCATGAAGAAAAGAGAATATCGACTTGCCTGGCATAAAAACGACACGGTACCGGAAGAAAAGAAAGAATTCTTCTATTTACAAAGCAATAAGACACAGGACGGCACAAGCAGGGAAGATATCAGGAGGAGACCGGCAAAAGTGGAGAAAGCTTCCTCCGGTATGAAAGATTTGCTGGTACACTATCGGCATGTATGTAAATAAATGGTTGTAATTCTCTGTGACAGGGAGAACGGCCACCAGACTGCATTCTTGTCGTTCCAGTTTTGTGCGGTTACCAAGCCTGGTAGAGTATGTAGGGGGCGCCAGTAGCGTCGGATGTTGGGTGACCAGTGTGAAGGACAGAGATGCCGCCTGCTCGTGTGAGACAGCCTTATCAGCACGTGAAAAAGTATGAAATGCCTCGTTGTGAGTCTCCATTTGGTTGACAGTCGAGTGATGCAATATACGGATTAGTGGAGAATTCGGTTGTGACGGTGACCTGACGTTGGACTGTATAGCAAATGAGGGCAGGCTTACACGTCGTCGCGATTCCGGTCTGCCATACGTGACCAGCGCAAAGGAGGTTCACCGTATTGTGCACCAAGCGCATCTGACGCCTCCACACGCGACATTCGTAGAAGACTAGCAGCAGCCCGACGAGGAAATTACCGTACCATGCGTAGGCGGTAGTTAAAACGAAAATGCAAATGACTTTCAGTTCCGCTGGTGCCGTGGTTGGTAAGCGTGGACTACTGATTAATGGTGTCGCATTTTGTTCAGCGATGAATCGCGGATACCCGGGATGACCATCTTCGGCGAGTATGGCGGCAACTTGGGGAGAGGACACAGGCAAAATGGTGTCAGCGTCATGGTACGCAGAGCCATCGGGTATGGGTTCATGTCACAGTTGGTAGCGATAGAGGCAACCTTTATGGCACAACATTATCTCACGGGCATGATGCGTCCTCATTACTTCACGTGGGATAGTACCGTGGTGCCATTTTTCAACGGGAGAATCCTTGTCGACATATGGCACATGTGTGTATGAATTGTCTACGTATTATTGAGGTACTCCCATGGCCAGCAAGGTACCTATGTCTGTCTCAGATGGAACATGTGTGGGATCAGCTCGGACGTCAACTCCATCCCACTGCCATATCGAAGACCAGTTGAAACAGCCGTAGGTCAGTTTGCCTCAAGAGAGGATAGAAACGAATTAGCGCATACATCCAGAGCAGAATAAGTGCGAAGTAACACTGATAAGTGGTCTCTTACCGCTATACTCTTAGTTTATTTGACTCGATGAAATAATATCACACGTCCTCGCAGCCTGTGACGATTCATTTCGTTTTATCTTCCGTTTTGGTTGCTTCACTTTTTTCCGGTAGTGTATACGAGGGTTGTCCGTAAAATAAGGTTCCTATGGCGCTACAGTCCTGAAAAGCGCTGTTACGGTGTATCCCGCGGTAGTGTACCTTGGTTCCCCCACTCCAAATCCCCTCCATAGCGAGCTGCCTGCGGAACTCAGTCTTGGCTTGGCAGCCGTACGTGATGGATCTGCCCTTGGCTTCGCCCGCCAGGTGTGAGCTGTGGTCGTCGATCCGTTTCCTGTCTGCAAAAAAACATTGCGCCGGCTGAAATCCATTCCCAGCTATACAAAATCTATGGAGACAAGTGTATGAGCGTACAAGACGTGCGCAAATGGTGCAGAGCGTTCAAGAACGGGCGTACTGGCGTCCATGATGAGGAGCGTTTCGGACGGCCATCTGTTTCTGACGAAACAATCGCGAAAGTGGAAGCAGCGGTGCTCTCAGATCGAAGAGTGATGGTTCGTGAGCTCTCCGAAATTATCCCTGATGTCAGCAACACCTCTATTGACAAGATTTTGACGGAGCATCTAGGGTATGCTAAGGTTTGCTCGAGGTGGGTGCCAAATATGTTGACCCAAGACCACAAACGTCAACGCGTTGAAGCGGCCCAATAACTACTTCAAGATCACGGAACTCATGGCAAGGAATACCTCGACTCCATCGTCTCTGGAGACGAGACTTGGGTGCACTACCGCACAGCCCAAACCAAAGAACAGTCCAAACAATGGAAGCACCCAGAGTCGCCGAGATCGCGAAAATTCAAACAAACACAAAGTGTCGGCAAAGTGATGGTAACAGTGTTTTGGGACAGGAAGGGGGTATTGTTGTGCGAGTTCTTGCCCACCGATACAACAATCAACGCTGCCAGGTACTGCGAGACACTGAAAAAATTGCGCCGTGCAATTCAAAACAAGAGGAGGGATATGCTGTCCAAGGGGGTGCTTTCGCATCAGGGTAACGCTCGACCACACACCGCTAAAGCTACCAACGAGCTCATCGCAAAATTTGGATGGGGTAGAAGCTTTCGAAATGTGGTGCTACAGAAGAATGCTGAAGATTAGATGGGTAGATCACATAACTAATGAGAAAGTATTGAATAGGATTGGGGAGAAGAGAAGTTTGTGGCACAACTTGACCAGGAGAAGGGATCGGTTGGTAGGACATGTTCTGAGGCATCAAGGGATCACCAATTTAGTATTGGAGGGCAGCGTGGAGGGTAAAAATCGTAGAGGGAGACCAAGAGATGAATACACTAAGCAGATTCAGAAGGATGTAGGTTGCAGTAGGTACTGGGAGATGAAAAAGCTTGCACAGGATAGAGTAACATGGAGAGCTGCATCAATCCAGTCTCAGGACTGAAGACCACAACAGCAACAACATTGTCAGACACCCACCCTACAGCCCGGACATAGCCCCATGTGGCTACCGTCTCATCCCTGACATGAAGAAACAACTGGGTGGAACGCATTTCGGCGACAGAGAAGAGCTGGAAGAAGCGGTTCTCAGGTATCTGTGCGGCTTGGCGGCAGATTTTTTTTTACTCGGTTCAAAAGCTCGTACACCACACGCAAGAATGTATTGACCTCAGTGGCTACTATGTAGAAAAATAGGTTAAAGTCTGCACTTTCCAAAAATGTACACGTTCATGAAATAAACATGTTTTACACTGTGAAAAAAAATTGGGAACCTTATTTTACGGACACCCCCCTTATTTAAATCGGAATGAGGAAGGAGTTCCTGAAATTCTAGCTCTGGAGCACAGTATTGTGTGGAAGTGGAGCGTGGACCATCGGATATCCTGAGAAGAGGAAGCTGTAAGTATTTGAAATGTGGTCATAATCATCATCAATGTTCTGTCCGAAGGTTTTCACGGGGTAACTCTCCGTGCTGTCCTGTCTTCTGTCTTTGTCTTGAGGTCCGCTTAATTTCCAGTTCCCCTTATGTAGTCTGTCATTTTCTATCTCCTCCTTCCTATCAGTCTCCTCCCACGAACCCGACCTTCCAAAGCGACTGCTAGCAGACATTCCCGTCTCAATGAATGCCCCATCCAGTTCCTCTTTCTTTCTCTTATAACCTGCAGCTCTTCACCTCTCACCACGCTTTCCAAAACTCTTTCGTTACTTACTCTCTCTGTGCAGCTTATCCTCTTCATTCTCTTCCACATCCACGTATCATCTGCTTCTGGCCTTTTCTCATCGCCTCGTCTCAGAGTCCATGTTTCTAACACACAGGGTGGCACACTCCAAACAAAATACTTATCAAGTCTTTTCCTGAGACCTGTATCTAGTGCGCCACATAATCTCTTCTTTCTTTTGAACGCCTCCTTCAGTACTGAAATGTGGTGCTATCGAAGAATGTTGGAAATTAAACGGACAAATGAAACACGAAATGAAGAAATACTACACTATTGCACATTAAAATTGCTACACCAAGAAGAAATGCAGATGATAAACGGGTATTCATTGGACAAATATATCATACTAGAACTGACATGTGATTACACTTTCACGCAATTTGGGTGCATAGATCCTGAGAAATCAGTACCCAGAACAACCACCTCTGGCCGTAATAACGGCCTTGATACGCCTGGGCATTGACTCAAACAGAGTTTGGATGGCGTGTACAGGTACAGCTACCCATGCAGCTTCAACACGATACCACGGTTCATCAAGAGTAGTGGCTGGCGTATTGTGACGAGCCACTTGCTCGGCCACCATTGACCAGAAGTTTTCAATTGATGAGAGATCTGGAGGATGTGCTGGCCAGGGCAGCAGTCGAACATTTTCTGTATCCAGAAAGGCCCATACAGGACCAGCAACATGCGGTCGTGCATTATCCTGCTGAAATGTAGGATTTAGTAGGGATCGAATGAAGGGTAGAGCCACGAGTCGTAACACATCTAAAATGTAACGTCCACTGTTCAAAGTGCCGTCAATGCGAACAAAAATGGTTCAAATGGCTCTGAGCACTATGGGACTCAACTGCTGAGGTCATTAGTCCCCTAGAACTTAGAACTAGTTAAACCTAACTAACCTAAGGACATCACAAACATCCATGCCCGAGGCAGGATTCGAACCTGCGACCGTAGCGAATGCGAACAAGAGGTGACCAAGACGTGTAACCAATGGCACCACATACCATCACGCTGGGTGACACGCCAGTATGGCGATGACGAATACACGCTTCCAATGTGCGTTCACCGCGATGTCGGCAAACACGGATGCGACCATCATGATGCTGTAAACAGAACCAGGATTCATCCGAAAAAATGACGTTTTGCCATTCGTGCACCCAGGTTCGTCGTTGAGTACACATTCGAAGGCGCTCCTGTCTGTGATGCAGCGTCAAGGGTAACCACAGCCATGGTCTTCGAGCTGATCGTCCATGCTGCTGCAAAGGTCGTCGAACTGTTCGTGCAGATGGTTGTTGTCTTCCAGACGTCCGCATCTGTTGACTCAGGGATCGAGACGTGGCTGTACGATCCGTTACAGCCATGCAGATAAAATGCCTGTCCTCTCGACTGCTAGTGATACGAGGCCGTTGGCATCCAGCACGGCGTTCCTTATTACCCTCCTGAACCCACCGATTCTATATTCTGCTAACAGTCACTGGATCTCGACCAACGCGAGCAGCAATGTCGGGAGGCGATAAACCGCAATCGCGATAGGCTACAATCCGACCTTTATCAAAGTCGGAAACGTGATGGTACGCATTTCTCCTCCTTACACGAGGCATCACAACAACGCTTCACCTGGCAACGCCGGTCAACTACTGTTTGTGTATGAGAAATCGGTTGGAAACTTTCGTCATGTCATCACGTTGTATGTGTCGCCACCGGCGCCAACCTTGTGTGAATGCTCTGAAAAGCTAATCATTTGCATATCACAACATCTTCTTCCTGTCGGTTAAATTTCGCGAATGTAGCACGTTATCATCGTGGTGTAGCAATTTTAATGGCCAGTGGTGTACAACAATATCCGAGGAAATAATTCTCTGAAGACGCTGAAGAAAGGATAGTAGGAGCAGGCAAAGGTTAGAATATGCGAAACGCATTACATGGGTAGTCTGGTGTAGCAGCTACAGACGGATGAAAAGGTTAACACAAAAAAAAAATAAAAAGAAGGGGATAGGATCGAACATGTCGAAAGCTAGGTAACTGAAAAATATGCAGCGTCTAGTGCGCTTCAGTATACGCCTCTAGAGTCCGGAATGAAAAGTGTAAGTGGCAGTAAGGACGTAAAATCCTTCAAATGTTTTCCCAGTAAAGCTAAGTCCACAACGTCCTCGTTAAGTGGCGTCAAATTGATGGCCTGGAAAAATAAAGCTTTTACTCTAGAGGAAAATTACTGGCAAAAATGTTACGTGATGATTGCCACACGATTCGTGAGCAAACATCGTAAAGTCAGTGTAAGAGGAATGTGATGCGGACGGCCTGTTCATAAATGCAACAGGTGAAGAAGATGCATTAAGTTCAGTGCACTAAAATCAAAGAGTATAAAAATGTGGCCGTCTTGTTAAGTCCACGTCCGCATGGCCGCATTGTTACCAGGTCGTTTCGTACTACAACTTAGAAATAGTAATCAGGTACGCACAAAAGAACTTTTGTTGTTTGACACATTTATCGTTTACCCACATCAACTTCTTCACCAAAATAGTCTTTTTTTGTTTTTTTTTTTTTGTTTATCTACTGCTTTGTAGCTCGCTCCACCTCTCCCCGTCTCGAGCTAGTCTTCTCAGCTATGAATAACTGATAACTACTACACTCGATACCAAATGAGAAATGAGGAACAATATATTACTACTTTTTTGTAGTGTTTTAATCACTGAATTCAGTTGGGGAGACTTGTCACTTTACTGAAGCGTAGGTAATTTAAGAAGTTCATGTGACGTAGGACGTGTGTGTTGCAAGATAGCGCAAGTACAGTATCTTTCACAAGATTACGTGGCTACTATAAGTGATTCATTCATCTTCAAAGCTCTATATTTTCCAAAATATGACTGATGCATGAGTAGAACCGTAAATTCGCCGAGTTTGCATTTTGCACTCTACAGAAGTTCTATGAGTGTCCCAGAGGTCGCACGACGCGTGTTGAGGCGGTAGTCAAATTCGCTCGATAGCTTATGTAGTGGAAATGGAAATGAGCGTTTGGCGTTATTGGCCGGGAGGCCCCTTATGGGGCAGGTCCGGCCGCCTTGGTGCCGGTCTTATTACATTCGACGCCACACTGGGCGACCTGCGCGCTGGATGGGGATGGAATTATGATGAAGACAACACAACACCCAGTCCCTGAGCAGATGAGCGGAGAAAATCCCCGACCCAGCCGGGACTCGAACCCGGGTCACTTAGGACGGCAGTCCGTCACGCTGACCACTCAGCTACCGGGGAGGACACCTTATGTAGTAATGTCACTACAACAGCGTTGATGCGTTCTCTGAGCTGTTCCAGCTTTCTTGGCAGCGGGGGTACGCAAACGCGGTCTTTAATGTAGCTCCAAAGGAAAAAGTTACAAGGTGTTAAGTCAGGCGACCTGGGGGGGGGGGGGGGAGAGGCGGGGGGGGGGGGGGAGGCGGGGGGGGGAGGAGGCAAGGGAACAGAGAGCCACCACCGTCTTCACCGCTACTCCCAAGCAGCGATGCGGGAGTTCGTTTAGGCAGAGATGAACGTCCGTGTTCCAATGAGGGGCTGCCCTGTCTAGTTGGAAGATGAAATTATCGGAATCAGCAGTCAGCTGGGAGACAACCATGTCTGCAATATGTCAACGCAAGAGATCGCAGTCTTCTCACAGAATAAAAACGGTCCCTACAGCTTCGCATCTGAGATTGCACAGAAAACAATAACCATCGACGAAACTCTTTCATGTGCCAGAATTTCATAAGGATTTTCAGAGACCCACGTTCTCACACCGTTGCTATTAAACTTCCCACATTAATGGAAGATTGCTTCGACGCTTAATATCAGTTTGGTGGCGAAATGTTTAACCTCGAGTGATTCCTATATCGTCGCCATTTTATGAAGGTACTGCTCTCGTACCGCAAATTGGTGATCGCAATACAAACTTGGTGAGTTTACGAAGCTATCCATGCATCAATCATAATTGCCCACGTAACACTTTGGAAGGTATAGAACATTGAAAACGAATGAATCATTTATAGTAGCCCTGAATATCTTAAATATGAATGAAGACAGAAACTTGGGATGAATTTTGTCTTACGAATTTCGTATTTTAGTGCCATCCCTGTATACTTATACAGGAGCTGGACAAAAATATTGAAACATAGCGAGAAATACACGCCTGAACATAAATGTAGTTACACAATGAAGGCTTTCACGACTGAACGCTTCAGCTGCCCCGAATTCTTCCGGGTTGTATGGCCGTGGTCCATGGACCACGGCTACTGTAACGAAGGTGGCCGAAGTATTTGGTGTTTCAAGAGGCATCGTGTCGAATATTTATACCATATACAAAGAAAGAGAAAAACATCATCCGCTAAGTCACAACGCATATGTGTTGAGTGACCGTAATGGATGGCCATTGAAAATCAGAAAAGTAAAGAAAAGTAAGAGGACGACATCTGCACTCGCACTCGCGACCACTGTCAGCACCAAAGCAGCACGACATCTGCAAAAGTCACTGTAGAGCTGAATGACACACTCGCGACCACTGTCAGCACCACTGTCAGCACCAAAGCAGCACGACATCTGCAAAAGTCACTGTAGAGCTGAATGTCGCACTCGCGACCACCATCAGCACCAAAGCAGCATGACATCTGCAAAAGTCACTGTAGAGCTGAATGTCGCACTCGCGACCACTGTCAGCAGCACTGTCAGCACCAAAGCAGCATGACATCTGCAAAAGTCACTGTAGAGCTGAATGTCACACTCGCGACCACTGTAAGCACCACTGTCAGCACCAAAGCAGCACGACATCTGAAAAAGTCACTGTAGAGCTGAATGTCGCACTCGCGACCACCATCAGCACCAAAGCAGCACGACATCTACAAAAGTCGCTGTAGAGCTGAATGTCGCACTCGCGACCACTGTCAGCACCACTGTCAGCACAAAGCTGCACGACATCTGCAAAAGTCACTGTAGAGCTGAATGTCGAACTCGCGACCACTGTCAGCACCACTGTCAGCACCAAAGCAGTACGACATCTGAAAAAGTCACTGTAGAGCTGAAAGTCGCACTCGCGACCACCATCAGCACCAAAGCAGTACGACATCTGCAAAAGTCACTGTAGAGCTGAAAGTCGCACTCGCGACCGCTGTCAGCACCACTGTCAGCACCAAAGCAGCACGACATCTGCAAAAGTCACTGTAGAGCTGAATGTCGCACTCGCGACCACTGTCTGTACCATAGCAGCACGGCATGTGCAAAAGTCACTGTAGAGCTGAATGTCGCACTCGTGACAAATGTCAGCACCAAAGCTGCACAACATCTGCAAAAGTCACTGTAGAGCTAAATGTCACACTAGCGACCACTGGCAACACTAAAGCAGCACGACATCTTCAAAAGTCTCTGTAGAGATGAATGTCGCACTCGCGACCACTGTCTGCACCATAGCAGCACGACATGTGCAAAAGTCACTGTAGAGCTGAATGTCGCACTCGTGACCACTGTCTGCACCATAGCAGCACGACATCTGCAAAAGTCACTGTAGAGCTGAATGTCGCACTCGCGACCACTGTCTGTACCATAGCAGCACGGCATGTGCAAAAGTCACTGTAGAGCTGAATGTCGCACTCGTGACAACTGTCAGCACCAAAGCTGCACGACATCTGCAAAAGTCACTGTAGAGCTAAATGTCACACTAGCGACCACTGGCAACACTAAAGCAGCACGACATCTTCACAAGTCTCTGTAGAGCTGAATGTTGCACTGGGCACCACTGTCAGCACCAAAGCAGCACGACATCTGCAAAAGTTGCTGTAGAACTGAATGTTGCACTGGGCACCACTGTCAGCACCAAAACAACACGAACGAAGCTCCATAAGCAGGGGACTGCAGGGCGGGCTGGAATTCCAAAACCACTGATGCAAACGCCCGCAACAGGAAAACGTGGTGCCGAAGCCATAAAACCTGGACTATGGTGTAGTGGAAGAAAGTCAAATGGGCGGATGAGTATTGTTTAACACTGTTTCCAACCTCTGGTCGAGTTTACGTCTCAAGAGTGAAACGTGGCGGGGATTCAGTGATGGTTTGCTCAGGCATATCGAGGTATTCCATTGGCTCCATGGTTACTCTGCAAAATAGCTTTACCCCTAAGGATAAAGTGACCATTATGGCTGATCAGGACCATCCCATGTTACAAAATTTGTTCCCCAGTGGTGATGCTGTGTTCCATGAGGACAGGTCTCCATGCAGCTCGCAACGTCCAGGTCTAAATGGTTCAAATGGCTCTGAGCACTATGGGACTTAACATCTGAGGTCATCCGTCCCCTAAACTTGTTGTTGTTGTTGTTGTTGTGGTCTTCAGTCCTGAGACTGGTTTGATGCAGCTCTCCATGCTACTCTATCCTGTGCAAGCTTCTTCATCTCCCAGTACTTACTGCAACCTACATCCTTCTGAATCTGCTTAGTGTATTCATCTCTTGCTCTCCCTCTACGATTTTTACTCTCCACGCTGCCCTCCAATGCTAAATTTGTGATCCCCTGATGCCTCAGAACATGTCCTACCAACCGATCCCTTCTTCTAGTCAAGTTGTGCCACAAACTTCTGTTCTCCCCAATCCTATTCAACACCTCCTCATTAGTTATGTGATCTACCCATCTAATCTTCAGCATTCTTCTGTAGCACCACATTTCGAAAGCTTCTATTCTCTTCTTGTCCAAACTATTTATCGTCCATGTTTCACTTCCATACATGGCTACACTCCATCCAAATACTTTCAGAAACGACTTCCTGACACTTAAATCTATACTCGATGTTAACAAATTTCTCTTCTTCAGAAACGCTTTCCTTGCCATTGCTAGTCTACATTTTATTTCCTCTCTACTTCGACCATCATCAGTTATTTTGCTCCCAAAATAGCAAAACTCCTTTACTACTTTAAGTGTCTCATTTCCTAATCTAATTCCCTCAGCATCACCCGACTTAATTCGACTACATTCCATGATCCTCGTTTTGCTTTTGTTGATGTTCATCTTATATCCTCCTTTCAAGACACCATCCATTCCGTTCAACTGCTCTTCCAAGTCCTTTGCTGTCTGTGACAGAATTACAATGTCATCGGCAAACCTCAAAGTTTTTATTTCTTCTCCATGGGTTTTAATACCTACACTAAATTTTTCTTTTGTTTCCTTTCCTGCTTGCTCAATGCACAAATCGAACAACATTGGGGAGATGCTACAACCCTGTCTCACTCCCTTCCCAACCACTGCTTCCCTTTGATGTCCCTCGACTCTTATAACTGCCATCTGGCTTCTGTACAAATTGTAAATAGCCTTTCGCTCCCTGTATTTTACCCCTGCCACCTTCAGAATTTGAGAGTATTCCAGTCAACATTGTCAAAAGCTAAACTTAGAACTACTTAAACCTAACTAACCTAAGGACATCACACACATCCATGCCCGAGGCAGGATTCGAACCTGCGACCGTAGCAGCAGCGTGGTTCCGGACTGAAGCGCCTAGAACCGCTCGACCACAACGGTCGGCACGTCCCGGTCTGGTTTTGTGAGCACGAGGATGAATTGCCGCTCTCCCATGGCCACCACAGTCACCACACCGCAACGTTACTGAGTCTTTGTGGTCTGCTTTGGAGAGAAAGGTGCGTGGTCGATATCTGCCTCCAACATCGTTACTTGAACTAGGCTCTGTTTTGCAGGAAGAACGGTGTAAGGTGCCCTTGAAAACCATACAGGACCAGTATTTATCCATTCGGTGACGATTGGAAGCTGTTTTGAATGCCAACGCGTTTCCTACACTGGATTATGTACGGTAATGTGTCGTGTTTCTGGTGTTTCCACATTTTTGTCCTTTCCCTGTACGATGCGACGCGCTCAGAACGTTCGCCTCTAAACCTGTACTAAAATACTTTCAAGTTCTTTCTCTTCAGCTTCACAGGTAGAGACTGGTTGTGGATGTGCCTCACTTGCTAGCGGCTAAACCGGCTGTCAGCTATGTCGCGACAGGGCCGGTGATGTCAATTATCAATTGACTGTGGCGAGCGTAGAGATCTAAAATCTTGAGACTGTGCCGATGCATAAACAGGAGGCGGCAGAGCGTCAGGTAACATTAGAAATTAACAGATCTTTGCCTCGCTCATTCCAGGCAAATATTATATTATATTATTTTTGTCATATATCAGCTCTGACACCCCCACCCCTCCACCGTCGCCTGCATCGACCTTTCACCCACACCTCCCAGCTGACATCTCCTAAATTTTTTGTTTAGTTCCCGTAGTCGCTTAGCCCACTCATTCGTTTATTGATATCAGTTCGACTCTGCAGTGAAGTAAAAAACAGATATCTTAATAACCCTTTTTTAATGATACATTTCACAGCAGCCAACAACTTCTCTTGGCGAGTATCTCGATTACGACATCGGCTGTTGTCAAGCGAATCGCATAACACGTTTCAGAGGCGTAGATAATTTTCTCCTTTTTTTGTTTTTTAAACACTTTTCAGAGGCGTAGATAATTTTCTCCTCTCTCTTTTTTTTTTTTTTTTTTTTTTTTTTTTAGGGTAGAGGTTCAGTTCTGTTCAAGTATATTATCTTATTTCAGACCAGTACCCTAAAACATCAGCAGTTGAATCGTCATAAACTGTTTCAGTGTTTAGAATCTATCGAAAACATCTTTCGAAAATTTTGGTACAAAAGAATGGAAATGAAAGCACTGCAGAACAATTTATTTTGATCTAAATCGTTCCGTAAGTTGCGAGTATCTATCGTTTGTAAACTGCATGTTATGCGACAGCTCCTAAGCAAAAATGTTTGACCACTACTGACCTGACTGCGTATATTTCAGCAAATACTGATACCGGTAAATTAAGACAGTGAGCTGAACAGTGGACGAAGAGTGCAGCAGGATATGTCGCTCCGACTACAACTTGCACTCCTCGCAGCTTCCCTGACACTGATGGAGCTCCATTGTAACCTTGACGTTTTAGATATCGAGTGTCTGTTCTAAGTTAATTTATCTTTTCTAACAGAGAAGATGCTAAACCTCTTCCACTTAAATCTACACTACTGGCCATTAAAATTGCTACACCAAAAAAATGGTTCAAATGGCTCTGAGCACTATGGGACTCAACTGCTGAGATCATTAGTCCCCTAGAACTTAGAACTAGTTAAACCTAACTAACCTAAGGACATCACAAACATCCATGCCCGAGGCAGGATTCGAACCTGCGACCGTAGCGGTCTTGCGGTTCCAGACTGCAGCGCCTTTAACCGCACGGCCACTTCGGCCGGCTTTGCTACACCAACGCAGATGATGATCGGGTAGTCATTGGACAATGTATTAAGAGTGTACTAGAACTGACATGTCATTACATTTTCACGCAGTTTGGGTGCACAGATCCTGAGAAATCAGTAACCAGAACAAACACCTCTGGCCATAACAACGGCCTTGATACGCCTGGGCATTGAGTCAGAGCTTGGATGGCGTGTACAGGTACAGCTGCCCGTGCAGCTTCAACACGATACCACAGTTCATCAAGCGTAGTGACTGACATATTGTGACGAGCCAGTTGCTCGGCCACCATTGACCAGACGTTTTCAATTGGTGAGAGATATGGAGGATGTGCTGGCCAGGGCAGCACTCGAACATTTTCTGTATCCAGGAAGGCCCGTACAGGACCTGCAACATGCGGTCTTGCATTATCTTGCTGAAATGTAAGGTTCTGCAGGGATTGAATGAAGGGTAGAGCCACGAGTCGTAACACATCTGAAATGTAACGTCCACTGTTCAAAGTGCCGTCATTTGGAACAAGAGGTGACCGAGACGCGTAACCAATGGCACCCCATACCATCACGCCGGGTGATACGCCAGTATGGCGATGACGTATACACGGTTCCAATGTGCGTTCACCGCGATGTCGCCAAACACGGATGCGACCATCATGATGCTGTAAACAGAACCTGGATTCATCCGAAATATGACGTTTTGTCATCCGTTCACCCAGGTTCGTCGGTGAATACACCATCGCAGGCACTCCTGTCTGTGATGCAGGGTCTCCGAGCTGATAGTCCGTGATGCTGCAATCGTCGTCGAACTGTTCGTGCAGATGGTTCAAAATGGTTCAAATGGCTCTGAGCACTATGGGACTCAACTGCTGTGGTCATAAGTCCCCTAGAACTTAGAACTACTTAAACCTAACTAACCTAAGGACATCACACACATCCATGCCCGAGGCAGGATTCGAACCTGCGACCGTAGCGGTCGTGCGGTTCCAGACTGAAGCGCCTTTAACCGCTCGGCCACTCTGGCCGGCCGTGCAGATGGTAGTTGTCTTGCAAACGTCCCCATCTGTTGACTCAAAGATCGAGACGTGCCTGCATGATCTGTTACAGCCATGCGGATAAGATGCCTGTCATCTCGACTGCTAGTGATACGAGGCCGTTGGGATCCAGCACGGCGTCCCGTATTACCCTCCTCAACCCACCGATTCCATATTCTGCTAACAGTCATTGGATGTCCACCAACGCGAGCAGCAATGTCGGGAGGCGATAAACCGCAATCGCGATGGGCTACAATCCGACCTTTATCAAAGTCGGAAACGTGATGGTACGCATTTGTCCTCCTTACACAAGGCACCACAACAACGTTTCACCAAGCAACGCTGGTCAGCTGCTGTTTGTCTATGAGAAATCGGTTGGATACTTTCCTCATGTCAGCATGTTGTAGGTGTCGCCACCGGCGCCAACCTTGTGTGAATGATCTGAAAAGCTAATCATTTGCATTTCACAGCATCTTCTTCCTGTCGGTTAAATTTCGCGTCTGTAGCACGTCATCTTCGTGGTGTTGCAATTTTAATGGCCAGTAGTGTATTAAGGGAATGAATTGTAGGAAGTTTTCCCTTAGCACTAGCGATTCCAAGTCAACATACCGAACACACAAAGAAGCCTGTTCTATTCCCCTATCGGCAGTCCCATCAGATAATACGGAAAAAAGGATTTATTAACACAACAAAGTTTTCAACAAGTATTACATACATGATTCAGTAATTTCATTTTTTATGGTAGGACTTGTGTTCTCATTATGCGAACCAGTTTGCTCCCCTTCTAGCAATAATTTTTCTTAGATCTATTGAGCAATAAAGGTTACCTAGCGACTGGAAGAAAATGCAGGTGATTCCCGTTTTTAAGTAGGGCCGTAGGAAAGATACACACAATTATAGACCTATACCGTTGACGTTAGCCTGTTCTAGAATTATGGAATATGTTTTATGCTAAAGAATTATGACGTTTTGGAGAATGGAAATTCCTCTATAAAAATCAACGTGTATTCCGCAAACAGAGAGCCTGCAAAACTCAGCTCGCTCAGTTCCTCCAAGAGATCTACCAGCGCTCAGGTTGACGCCGTGTTCCTTGGTTTCAGTAAGGCATTTGACATCTTCTCGCACTGCCGCTCAGTGAAAAAAAAAACAACAAAAAAAAAACGAGCTTATCGAGTATCACAGCAGATTTGCGACTGGATTCAAGAGTTCCTTGCAGACAGAACTCAACACGTCGCTCTTAAGGGAACAAAATCCACAAATGTAAAGGTAACCTCCGGAGTACCCCAAGGAAGTGTGATAGGACAGTTACTGTTTACAGTATATATAAATGGTCTAGTACAAAACGTCGGATGCTCTTCAAGGCTGTTCGCAGATGACGCGGTGACTATAACAAAGTAGCAACGCAAAGAATTGACGAAAGGTGCCGACTCTGGCAGTTGACCAGTACAGCTACACTATTGATGACAGACCGCTTGAAATAGTATCTGCAGTAAAATATCTAGGAGTAACTATCCAGAGCGACCTTAAGTGGAATGATCATGCAAAACGGATAATGGGAAAAGCACATGCCAGACTCAGATTCATAGGAAGAATCTTAAGGAAGTTTAACTCATCCGTGGAGGACGTGGCTCATAAGGCGCTTGTGAGACCGATACTTGAGTATCGTTCATCTATCTGGGATCCCTATCAGGTAGGACTGACAGAAGAGACAGAGAAGATCCAAAGAAGAGCGGCACGTTTCGTCACCGGGATCGTTTAGCCGGCGCGAGAGCGTTATGGAGATGCTCAACAAATTCCACTGGCAGACGTTACAAGAGAGGCGCGTTGTG
Organism: Schistocerca americana; assembly: GCF_021461395.2. Taxonomy (NCBI): domain Eukaryota; kingdom Metazoa; phylum Arthropoda; class Insecta; order Orthoptera; family Acrididae; genus Schistocerca; species Schistocerca americana. Next base: position 741,427,319 of record NC_060122.1, on the reverse strand, counting down.
CATCTCGGAGAGATTTACTGTCGAAATTTCGTGAGAGCACTTTCCGGGCAGAGTCGAACAACATATTACTTCTTCCCACATACGTCTCGCGTAATGACCACGAGGACAAAATACGAGAAACTGGAGCCAATACAGAAGCTTACCGATAATCATTCTTCCCACGGCTATTCCCAAATGGAACAGGGATAGGGGGCTCAGTTAGTGGTACAAAAAGTACCCTCCGCCATACACCATTAGGCGGATTGCGCGGTATGATGTGGATGTACTTATTCCTTTTAAATGACTTTCAACAGCCGATTTTAACTCAATGTCGGCAGTGGCATGACGTTTTGGTGTAGCCCAAAAGTTTCCTTTACTCTGGTCTGGTAGTTCCTCCCAATGTGACATTACAAAATCCTCTCATCCTCTTGTAACAAGTTCTTGCCTACTACATGAAATAAAAGTTCCATTTGTGAGCATTACGTTCTTCCTACTCTTATTTCAACACGTTTTCTTAGTTTCTCAAGATCAAGCAAGTCATCAACAGATGTCTCAGGTTTGTTTTTTGTAGATAAAAATGGATCCCTATCAAGAATACAATTTTTTGTGGTACTGACTTGTTGTGTGCTTGTCAAAATATTCTACTGCTTCCTTCCAGTTGTTATATTTCCTTTTACACAGTGAAACTTGAGGCTAAAAATTCATTCTAACACTGATTTTCAAAACAAGGAACAAAATTTGCAGTAAACTCCATCGTCAGCAGCGCTATATGCTAACCACTTCCTTTTAGACAGCCATCTATGTTGAATTCTGAGATCTCCTCCCCTTTCTTGATAACTTTTTGAAACTGGAAGTGTATGTTTCTTCTGGATCATACCATAGAGTTGTTTATGTTCAAACACACTCAGTACGCTATGTATTTTTCAGTTGAAACACACAACAGCACTTGCAGCTCTACTATAGTTATACAACTGCTAGATCACTGAAACGGGCACCAGTCGTAAACATTCAGACAGTCGACATTAAGTGTGGCGACGTGTACCGATAACGTGGTGGAAGCCAAAGCTCAACTTAGCATGCACTTACTGACGTCATGCCACGCCTCACTGCTGCCTAGATTTTGCAGTCTGGTGGCGACTCTGTAAGTGTTCAAGAGGCAAACTTTATCTCACATTCATTCCAGCTACTATCTGCCATACTTTAATGTGAGTGGCTGTAAACCTATTAAAAAAAGAAGAAGAATACTTCACGCCTTGGAGGGGGGTGGGGGAGTTTGGACCCTCTGACACCCCATACATTTTGCTACACGTACACTATGTGATCAAAAGTATCCGGACAACTGACTGAAATTTACTTACAAGTTCGTGGCGCCCTCTATCGGTAATGTTGGAATTCCATATGGTGTTGGCCCACCCTTAGCCTTGATGATAGTTTCCACTCTCGCAGGCACATTGTAACCTCCCCGCCTCCCCGCAAAATTTTAAAAGAAAATATACCAATACTTAATAGAAATGCTGAGCCAAGTGTAACCTCCCCACAAAAATTTTAAAAGAAAATAACGATACTAATTAGAAATGCTGATGGACATGGCTCTATGCGTAACCTGCCCACAATCAAATGTACTGACAATAGCAACAAATGTGAAATTCGCAATCTGACTCAATTATAAATCCTTCAAAAAATTAAAGTCCATTCAGTGACAAGAAAATTCAATTAAACCGAAATATCGGTTTTTTGGCCCTGTGTAAAAACAATCAGAATTAAAGTCTTACCTCAGAATAAATGGATGTCACATATCTGCTCTTGTTGTTGCGCACCACTTGGAGGAACTACATTGCAAATAATAATATTCTCCTTTTTTTTTGTAATTCTAGTGAAATTTTTCTTCAAAAAGAAGTGGAATGAAATGGGAAGTGCAACGAGATCTTTAGTTCAAAAAAATTAAACTTTTGAGAAAATGCTTTTGAAATAAAAAATTATTATTGGGAGACTTGTTGGAGAATAATTACAATAAATAAAATTTTTCATTATCTAATGATTATATTAATTAACAGTATACCTTATTGCTCATCTTGACCACTGTTGCCGACCGCCTACATCACACAACCGCACTGGGCTGCTACTACTGACCGACCGCTCTGCATGACGACTACAGACTGAGTACTGCTCTCAACTAGACAGAGCTACAGACTCGCAACGACTGACTGACTGCTACTCTGCATAGCGACAACAAACTCGCAAAGACTACTACAGACTGAGAACCGCTCGCAACACTCGCGCGGTCAAGCGCATACTCTCTGGTCACAGATGCTACAATGCCTCGCCATCGCTGCTGCGTTACATACGTGTTTCATAACCCTCCACTCGGGGGGCAAAAATTTGGCAGCGATGGTGAGTCATTTGGACTTGCCAAGCGCGGCAAAATTTTTCTTTAATTAACAAAATCCTACAACTTACAGAATATTTAAATGTTGTGCACACGCACTAAGTACAAAATATATCAGACAAGGACAAAATGTGAATACTAAACATAGTAGCAAATCAGAAAAAAGTATATACAAACTTTTTGACAGATAAAGTGCACAGGCACTGAAAAAATTCTTTAGCATATGCAGAACAAATAAACAGACTGGCAAGAATAATTAGATGTAGTACATAAAGTAAATGTTGTGCACACGCACTAAGTACAAAATATATCAGACAAAGACAAAATGTGAGTACAAAACATAGTAGCAAATCAGAAAAGTATATACAAATTATTTGACAGATAACAAAGTGCACAGGCACTGAAATAATTCTTTAGCATATTCAGAACAAATAAACAAGACTGGCAAAAAATATTATGTTGACAAGTGTACATGCACTGAAAAATGTCTTTAGCATTTTCACAACAAATAAACATAATGGCAAAAAAAAAATTCATGTCCAAAGTGCACATGCACTGAAAAATGTCTTCAGTATTTTCACAACAAATAAACATAATGGCAAACATCATGTCGACCAGTGACATAAGTGTACTCACACTGGAGTTTAGCGAATCGAAAAATGTATAACCTATGAACATAAATAATGTTACCAAAAAAAAATTTTTTCTTTATGTGACAAGAATCAGGATAGGAAAGGGAAGGATTGCATCATGGTTGTAGCACTTTAGATTGCACACAGCTGCTCTGAAAGTCCATATCTTTCCACAGTAGTACAACACCAAGTGACACAACTTGAAGTTCTTTTCCCATCAGAATTTATCAGTGTAGCCAAGACACTGAACTGTCGTAGTAATGTTCCATGTTTTCATTTTGGCAGTACATTAGGTACACCAAACAGTGGGACCATAACAATGTCTTCATCGCTCATGGTGGTGGACAGCATGTCGTGTCAACACCACACTCTTACAAGGCACACCAACGTAGAATTAGTGCAAAACCAAATATAGTGCTCCATGATCACTGGGATAAACAGGACAAATGGACATTGCAGTAATTCAGGGTAGTCAGCTTATGAGGTGAAGGACATCAAGTCACATAATATTGACAATTACAGTCTTCATTGATAGTTCGTGGCATTCATAGCCCAGTTATTGAACATTTCTGTACCAAGTATGTAGTATTACAGAAAAATGTTCATTAATTGTTTTACATAGAATCAGTAGCCTTCTTTTCCTGGTTACAAAATATTATGAAATAATCGCATTCTTTTCAATTACAGAGTATAATTAAGAATCATTAACCTTCTCCTAATTACAGTTAATTAATCATTTGTCTTTAATTAATCATTTGTCTAATTACAGTTAATTAATCATTTGTATAATTACAGTTAATTAATCATTTGTCGTTAATTAATCATTTGTCTAATTACAGTTAATTAATTAATCATTTGTCATTTCAATATACTAAGAATTATTAGCCTTAATTAATTACAAAGCATTATTAAACAGTACCATAGTTAATTAATTATGTGTCATTCCAATCTATTAAGAATCATTAGTCTTTTCTAATTACAAAGCATTATTAAACAATCACATTTATTTCCAATTACAAAGTATGAACATTGAAAACAAGAGTTAATTAATGGCATAATTAATAACAATTTCGTTGATTGACATTAATTATTGGCACTCAGTGGCCATCAAGTATTGAATAGAATAAAACATAGTTCATCATTCAGTATTATTCAGATCATTACAAAGTCATTATTAAAAATCAGTTAATTACAGTCAAATCATTAGTAATCACAGGCATTACAATAAACAGTGGCAGTTATTAGCTAGTGACAAAGCATTATTTTGAATATAGTCTCATTAAGAGGTCATTACTCGAGTGACATGCTATTCAGAGTTGATCAGTATTATTCAGAATTATCATAAACTAGTGACATTATGTGGGACTGGTAATACATTTTTTTGGTAGCAATGCATTGCGTTGGGATCGATAATTAATTGCTGAGGCATAATACTTTTTGCTTTTGACCTATTGCTGCAAATGAGGATAGGTAACGTCATTCGTCATGAGTCAGCTGTAGCAAGATTATGTAACAAGGCAGTACATGTGATCACATTTATAAATGATAAACACAAATGGGTAAAAAATATAAAAATGCAAGTACTAGAACAGGTATAATAAGTAACAGGTTTAGTAAGTGTCATGAAAAACTTCTCCTGGAAAAAATACAAAAACGGATTATTGACCTGAAAGAAGAAACGCACACTATGCTGAAAAGTAGTGAACTTCGAATTAACAAGTAGTGAAATGTGTATAAAATGTGTTCCATAGCTGTCCTTTCCAAAACTTTCCGTCATCCTACTATGCAATGTAACACCTGCTGTCAAAGCAAACCGCAACAAATACTTAAATAACTACGTGGCATAAAGAAAAAAAAAACTTCATTATCCATATCATCATAACTTCACCATTATCATCACCTGTAAAGAAAAACTTCATTATTCATAATACCATTTCCTTCATCATTATTCATCAGTATTCACTATCATCTGCAAAAAATCACTTCATTACTCATTACCTAACTATTCCTTATCTCTAACATATTTCATCACTAAAAATAAGATGTGTAGTTCTCTCTGACAGCCTGCATCAATCACCTTGTATTCTGAAAGAAAAAATTAGTTAAGACTGCTATTCTGTGATGAGTATAGTATAGTCTTGTTAATGCTTGTTAATCCTGATCCCTTTACTCTTCCTCATAAAGTTATTGCATCTCCTTTCGTTTATTCCGTAGGTGAAATTCCCATTTATGTTAAATTTATTTCTTAGAATCATCATTCCTTTCTGAAATTGATGAACAAAGATTAATGTCTTGCATTTAAATCCTATACCCACTAAATAATGACTGGTTTATGGTGACACAATTAACCATACAGCATAACATGACAGAAAACGTAATATGTCCAAGACATTGACAGTGTTCGGATGCGAAAAAATGTACACAGAATAATACAATGCAGTAGCAAAAAAAAATGTGAAACAGTCACGATGTTGAGATGTCATAAGGCAAAAAAAAAAATGTCAAAGTCGACTGGTGTGTGTTATATCTTAACTATTTCATAGTGCATACAAACAAAACTGGAGTACAGTCATATACACAAAAAAATGGAAAATGTGCACGGTCTGATGTGTAACGACAAGAAAAGCGACCTGCTAACCTTACCTTGCCGGGCACTTGCCAAGAAAAAAAATACGATAATCATCAATAAGTAGTCACATAAATATGATTGCAGAAATAGTCGTAAATGTGTAAATTCATCTGGAAAAATATGCACGGTCTGATGTGTGACGACAAGAAAAGCGACCTGCTAACCTTACCTTGCCGGGCACTTGCCAAGAAAAAAAAATACGATAATCATCAATAATTAGTCAGGTGAATTAATTGCATTAGTAAATGGCATCATAGTGTGTTGAATCATACAGTGGTTTCACTCAATAAACGGTTTAATGTTTGAGATATGGTGATTGCCTTTCGATTTTCTGGTTCTCAAAGTTTCGACGTGTACAACATTGGGGTGAGGGATGCTGCGAATCCGATACGGACCTGCGTATAGAAGTTCAAATTTACTGCACTTACCTTTTAATTTGCTGGATAAATAGTGTGTACGTACTAATATCTTCCGTCCAACGTGAAAGTCGCGGCGTGTACAAACCTGTTTTTGCTGTCTTCTCCGGCGCTCTGCGGCACGTTTGATGTTGTTCAGCGCAATGTCAATTATTTCGTGGTGTCGTAGGCGACGATTTTTGGGGAATTCTATTAATTCTTTAATTTTGTTCGGTGGTTCAACGTTTTTCAGTATAACAGTCGGAGATAGCATAGTGGATTCATTTGGAATGGAATTAATTACATCTTGGAATGAGAGTATGTGTGTATCCCAATCAATATGTCTTTTGTGGCAGTATATTCTGCACAGCTTACCAATTTCCTTCATTAATCTTTCACAAGGGTTCGAAGAAGCGTGGTACTTGGATATATAGATCGGAGAAATGTTTCTAGCTCGTAACATGCGTGTCCATACACTACTACGAAATTGAGATCCATTATCAGAAATTACTTTCATTACATGCCCTACATGAAATAGAAAATGTTTTATAAATGCATTTGAAACAGTTTTAGCAGTAGCTTTGCGTAACGGAGTGAAAGTAACAAATGTTGAAGTGAGTTCAACAGCGACAAAGATGTAGCAAAAACATGGTAGTGAGGTCGGACATGTTCTTTTATGTTCCGATTCTACTTTGTTACTATCCGTAATAGTTTGCACGTGTCAAAATTAATCATTTGCTGAAAAACATTTGTTTGTGTTTTGTGAGTGTCGTAAATTGGTAGTGACAGCAGAAGACAACACAGCTGACGGACAGAAGCATTAGCTCGCGCAGCTGACCAAAGCATGTGAAAAAAAAAAAAAAAGAATACTATGTCTCGTAATGACGACGAAATGAAATTTTCAAATGCAACTTGTTGAATGTACATGACGCTGAAATTTGCTTTGCAGAAGTTGGTTGCGATGTCTTGCTGATTGTTGCCGAGAGAACGCGATAGCGCGTCTGCCATAACACTCTGTGTGCCGGGAATATGAACAATCGTAAAATTAAATTCTTGTAAATATAGTTTCCATCTACTTAATCTGTCGTGAGTAAATTTAGCTCAAAGCAAAAATTGTATAGCTCTATGGTCTGTGTAGACGGTGGTATGTCTGCCATAAAGAAAGTGCCGAAATCTCGTAAAAGCCCATACAACACATAATGTTTCAAGTTCTGTGACGGAATAATTTCGTTCAGCAGGTGACAAAATGCGACTTGCAAATGCGATGTTTTTAATTACTGTAGAACCATCTTCTTCAATTTCCTGGAAAATGTGTACGCCTAAGGCGGTGTTGGAACTGTCGGTGGTAATGAAAAAATTTCTAGTAAGATCTGGGTGCGATAAAAGTGGTGCATTCAACAAAGCATGTTTCAAATAACATTCTCGTGAGCAAAATTCTGCGTGTCAAAAGTAATGTTTGCGTTACTGTATTATGCAATCTGTGCTGTATCTGGTTAAATTCTGACGTACGTGCTATTATTTACGGGAGGATGTTGTGGCATATCCACTATATGAACTGCTCTGTTATTTCTTATTGACCTGTTACGCTATAGATGACACCTATTGTCTGTTTCATTCATGATTATTTGTTGTTGCTGATGTTGTTGCTGCTCATAAGATCGACTGTTATTAAATGTACACTGAAAATTGTGCTCATCATTTTTACGTCTGTCGTGATAGTCATTCCTATACGGTGTATTGCGATACGAGTTGAAATAGAGTGTTGTCTGTACGTAGTTATTTCTTTGCTGCTGTGCGTTACTATTTGTTGTAGCTGAGACTATACATGCACGCGGCGAAACATTAAAGTTTGGTTGACCTTGTAGACTGCATTGTTGGTTACGTATGCTAAGCGGTTGACTTTCATGCTATTGTGGTGAAAAACATCTATTGTTACAAAAATATGGTTCCGATTGCTCAAAATTTTATACATACTGATGATTAAGATTTTATCTGTAATTAAAATTACGGCGGTACTGGAGTGCCTACTGAAAATTGTCACATTCGGTAAAAGATTTGTCGTATCCGGTTTTCATTACATACGTTTCTTAATACTAGGTAGAGCAATAGTTAAAGAGCAGTTTTGATAGATATAAAGGATAGTAGAAGAGAAGGCAGCAGTGCAGAAAACTAAAGATGAAACAGCACTACTACAGCTCGGGGCCCTATGCTCGCTACGGCACATATTCATTAAAGCGTAATGAATCCCCTGAGGTCATTTACGCACTGCAAATAAATTTTAGCTTTTGTGTTACAGGCAATAGCGGTAAAATTTCAAAGGCAAATTGTTGTATTCGTGCTAATTCAAATTTCTTCATTACAGGCAATGCTGTTGTAAATACAAAAATAAATTGTCGCATCTGGTTCAAAGCTAGTTTCTCCATTACCGATAATAGCGGTGAATGTACAAAGATAAATTGTCGTATACAGTGCAAATCGTGTATCTGTGTTCTGCCATTATTAAATTCCTTACATTTTCTTACAAATGCAAACTGCTTATTATCAACGTTCTCGTCACTGAATTTGAGAACACGTTCGGGTTTGTGTGTGAATCTGTTCGTCTCTGTCATTTCGGTTTTCAAGTTGCGTAGCTTTTCAGATTTTAATTCGCGTGGCTTTTCGGATTTTAAGTCGCGTAGTTGCTGTAAATTGCTCACATTATACACGCTGCGTGAGTCTGACAAATGTTCATAAAGTGGCGTCTGTTGTGGTATGTTATTAACTGAAATGTTTTTCATCTCTGTTACTTCTTGTTGTAAATTTGATAACTTCCGACGTAACGTGTTGTTAGATGAATCGATTTCATTAATTGTCAGCTGTAAATTTTGAAATTCAGGTGTTTGGATAAAAGAAACCGGTGCAGTATCGTCTGATTTATTGTCATTAGTATTTTCGATAACATCAATACGACTGGCCAATTCATCACATTTTTCAGTCAGTATTTTAACCTGATCATCGGTTTTAGAATCAGACGCATTAATCTGTTTTTGCAACTTGCGCGTAGTTTCGCTCAGTTTTTTAACATCAGCTTTGATGACATCGCAATCCTGTGTTAGATCTAGTTGTTCGAATCTATCTGTCACTGTTTGAATATTTACTGTGTGTGTATCCGTTTTTGCTTTAAGATCAGAAATTTCATCCCGTAATTCCGCGTTCAATTGTTCTATGGTATTAATTTTGTCGGACACTGTAGTAATATTATTGTCTACATACGTCTTCGCTTTCGCGAATATTTTACGTTTGTCCTCTTGTCTCTGTGCAGTGATTGTTTCCATGACTTGTCGTTTTACTTTGTTTTGATCTTGAATAAATCTGCGGAAACGCGTATCACTGTTCTGTATGTGCTGACTAAAGCGCTCGTTAATCTGAGTGTTCTGCTGTTCGAATTTCGCGTCTATCTTTGCGTCCATAGTGCGCGAAAGTTCTACCGTCATTGCTTTCAACTCGTCCCGTAATTGTGCAGCTTTTTCAGAGCATTGTTTAGCGACTCCGCTAATTTCGTCTCTGAGTGTTTCTGTTGCGGCTGTTTGCATTTCCCTTAATTCTTGTGCAACAGACTTTATTTCTTCGCTATTTTTTCGTGAACAAGCCTCAATTTCCACGCGCAACTGTTCCTTAGTGTCATGGCACTGCGCGGCAACGGCTGTAATTTGTTCACTAAGTTGTTTGAAATTTTCGTCATTATTGTCAAGTTTTTCATTTAAGTGTTTGTTATCTTCCCTAAGTTGTTTAAAATTTTCATCAATTTTATTAAATTTTTTGTCCTGTTCACTAAATTGTTGTTTGAAATCTTCACTCTGTTGTTGTAGCAATCTTACCATAATTTGTTCAAAGCCAAAGTTAGCGTTTATACTCTCTGTGCTGTTTAGTGGTGGATCTGGAACTTTCACGCTTACTGTAACCATTTGGTTATTCTGAGCAGTCGGATGTACACTGTCAGACATTATTTCGGAATTAAATAAATCCGTCGTACTTTCAGTATCCTGTTCATTTTCATTAGACAAATTTGTCTGTACATTATTTGGATTTTCTAAATCGGGTGTGTTAAGCTCGGCAGCGCTCATTACCATAGAGCATTCTGCGTCATCAATTGTCGTCAAGTTAACAGACGAGACAATTGAGTTCGTTTGTTCATCATTAAGGTGAAAGTCATCATTAGTGGTTGGAATGCACTGATTGTTAGTGAACGCAGGATTGTCATCATTATACAGACTCGCAACGACTGACTGACTGCTACTCTGCATAGCGACAACAAACTCGCAAAGACTACTACAGACTGAGAACCGCTCGCAACACTCGCGCGGTCAAGCGCATACTCTCTGGTCACAGATGCTACAATGCCTCGCCATCGCTGCTGCGTTACATACGTGTTTCAACATATTCAGACAGGTGCTGGAAGGTTTCTTGGGGAATGGTAGCCCATTCTTCACGGAGTGCTGCACTGAGGAGAGGTATCGATGTCGGTCGGAGAGGCCTGGCACGAAGTAGGCGTTCCAAAACATCCATAAGGGGTGCTATAGGATTCAGGTCAGGACTCTGTGCAGGCCAGTCCATTACAGGGATGTTATTGTCATGTAACCACTCCGCCACAGGTCGTGCATTATGAACAGGTGCTAGATCGTGTTGAAAGATGCAGTCGCCATCCCCGAATTGCTCTTCAACAGTGGGAAGCAAGAAGGCGCTTCAAACATCAATGTAGGCCTGTGCTGTGATAGTGCCACGCAAAACAACAAGAGGTGCAAGCCCCCTCCATGAAAAACAAGACCACATCGTAACACACACGCTGGCAGATGACGTATACCGGGGATTCGTCATACTCACACCATGCCATCAGATCGCCACATTGTGTGCTGTGATTCGTCACTCCACACAACGTTTTTCCACTGTTCAATCGTCCAATGTTTACGTTCCTTACACCAAGCGAGGCGTCGTTTGGCATTTACCTGCGTGATGCGTGGCTTATGAGCAGCCGCTCGACCATGAAATCCAAGTTTTCTCACCTCCCGCCTAACTGTCATAGAACCTGCAGTGGATCCTGATGCAGTTTGGAATTCCTTTGTGATGGTCTAAATAGATGTCTACCTATTACACATTACAACCATCTTCAACTGTCGGCGGTCTCTGTCAGTCAACAGAAGAGGTCGGCCTGTAGGCTTTTGTGCTGTACATGTCCCTTCACGTTCCCACTTCACTATCACATCGGAAACAGTGATCCTAGGAATGTTTAGGAGTGCGGAAATCTCGCGAACAGACATATGGCACGAATGATACCCAAACGCCTGGCCATGTTCGAAGTTCGTGAGTTCCGCGGAGAGCCCCATTCTGCTCTCTCACAATGTCTAATGGCTACTGAGGTTGCTGATATGGAGGACCTGGCAGTAGCTGGCAGCACAATGCACCTAATATGAAAAACGTACGTTTTTGGGGGTGTCCGGATACTTTTGATCACATAGTGTATATGGTACGTACAATAGCGCGACTTGGGGAACTGGTGCCCAGAGTAAACAAAGACAAAAGCAAACGGTTCAAGGGTGCATTGCCTGCAACAATATATGGTTTATTTTTGATTGTTTCTATGCCGAACCACGCAAATCCTTGAAAATAAAATAATGAACAAAATGAACGCCCTACACCTTCGCTGGCTCACCTTGCCTAACGAGAGTGGCTGCATTTAGTAGCGGAGTTGGCCGGGGTGACCGAGCGGTTCTAGACGCGTCAGTCTGCAACCGCGCGACCGCTACGGTTGCAGGTTCGAATCCTGCCTCGGGCTTGGATGTGTGTGGTGTCCTTAGGTTAGTTAGGTTTAAGTAGTTCTAAGTTCTAGGGGACGGATGACCTCAGGTGTTAAGTCCCATAGTGCTCACAGCCGTTTGAACCATTTTAGTAGCGGAAAACAAGCATCAGGACGGAAAGATATATCTTTCGGACTTACTGCTTAACACAGTCCTGTCCGAATCTCCTCGAGTGAGACTCACCTCACTCGTTGGGTAACTGCTGTGTGCTGTGTCAACAAAAAGTAAACACCAGTGGCAGCTACCGAGGTAGCTGGCACTTTGTGGCGTGCACACAAGATTATGTAGATTAGACCACTCTCCATCCAGTCCAGGCAACGATAGCTGCAGCATAGCTGAAAGTGTCGGCACAGCATCTAAAGAATTGCCCCCTTCAGGCGAGAGTATTAAAATCATACTGAAGCATTCGCAACTAAGTGTCAGAATTCGAAGCGCTCCTAAAAAGTTGGGGAGTTCACATTGTAATATGTACAGAAACCTGGTTAAAACCGAAGCTGATAACAGTGACATTTGGGAAAAGTTTTAAGCGTGTATCGGAAGCATAGGCAAATGATAATTGGAGCTGGTATGATTTATCGCAGTGGTCAAGAAACTCACATTCACCGAGAAAGAAATTGAAACTGCACGCTTGATTACCTGGGGAAGACCCAGTATCAACCGTGGGCGTAATATTATACTAACTGGATAATTTGGTAATTTCCAAGAACTCTTACAAGCAATATATGTCGAAGACGCGACTCTTAGAGAGCCAGATATCGATTTTGTTTACAGAAATGACAACTACAACGACAAAAGATGAACGAGATGAATTTTTTTATTGCGTCTGCAACAACAACGAACATACGGGAATATCGTCCAACGACAACATTAAATGTAAATTCACTTACCTTACTCGACACTGATGTATTCGTCCTGGACAATTCCGCGTGGTGTGTATGTTACCATTAGGACTGTATATCTCTTATGAAAACTGGCAAAGTTTCACAAGGAAGATTTATGCCACATAAGTGCAAACTGTCGAAGTACAGGTATTGAAAAATATATAGTTCGTCTTGGTATACTGATCGACCTTCTCTTTTGATTGCGGATTTCAAAAATTTCCATAATCGCTCGATTTTATGCGTGTGAACCGACTGTTCCTCAGAAGACACGAATTCCACTGAATGGCACACAAATTTGTGGTTAAATTCTTCTTTCTTCAAAGTGTTGTACGACTTCCAGCCGTCTGTAGTTACTTTCGTTCCTGGCAAGACAGAAGTTATTAATAAGAGGCACTAAAGTACATTTACTCGTGGAACACATTTGAACAATGAAATATTCCTGGATTCTCTTTTTACAACTCCAAACAACCAAATATGTTCGGTTTCGTTCTTGAGAAGTCGACCTTTCCCGTATTTTCGACTTGTATCGTGCGATTCATCTGTTTCTACAATCTTGTTGTCACCAACTTTATGAGCACTGTCATTAGTCACAATTACACAACATACCGCACTACAAGAAACCGTTGCAGTCATAAACAGTGTTAAACTGTAATCCAGTTTTTGACGCTGTGTTTTCCAATATGCATTCTCTAACACACCACGAAACCAGAATGATGCTCTGCTATATTGTCAGTTCACAAGTATCGAAACACGTGTTTTTTCTTACACTTGTTCTTTGTCGACATTTTGTACAGTATAACTGTAATGGGATGTCAAAATCGCTACTTTTTTAACCACCTGACATTCCTCTGTCCATCACAATCCATGCAGTTTCTCACGTGGGTCGGCAGTAGATGGTATTCCCAATAAAAGTCCAAGCAATTTTGAACAGTACTCAGTCTAGGTATCAAATCACGCCACATGGTAGCAATGCTACTCGAAACTGTCTGGCTTCAGACATCTCTGTAAGACTACTGAAATTAGATATTCAGTTATCAATGAAAGTCTACCAGAAACAGTCGCAAAACTCTCGCATGTCTTTCAAGCGGTTGGCGTGTATATACACACTGCGAAAGGATATTTTCTAATATGTATTATGGAGTGTAGAAGCATATTAAGAACTAAATGAAGTCGTCTTTCCGAGTTAATTATTCCGCTGTAATTTGATGAAACAATAAAAAATATCTACAACATTGTAAGAGCTGTGTCTATTTTTTAATACATTAAATGTTTCTGCAATTCTCAAAGAAACGTTTGAAACGATTTACAATCAATGCAGTTACATTGCACTGACATTTTATTATTTTATTTTGATATTAACACGAAAGGACATTAATTTAATATTGTACTGGAAAAGTCGCTCGAAGCGAGATTCTTTGCCGTCATCGCCGAAAACAAAATTGATATTTGGCTCCGTGACATACGATCTTTCGATATATATCGTTTGCAGGCGTTCTTGGAAATCAGCAATCCTTCTATCGACCACAAGACTCACCTCCAGATTTAACCGAAAACTTCAGGGAAACCTAAGTTCACTAGTACGTAAATTCCCCAACCATATTTTCATCATAGGAGGGAACCTAAATCAACCAATAGGGAAAATTACAGTTTTGTAAGAAGTGGGTGTGACAAGACATCCTCTAAAACGTTACTAAACGTGTTGTCTGAGAATTACCTAGAACAGGTTTTTCGGAAGACCGCCCATGATAGAAATACACTGGATCTAGTAGGAACAAAACGACCTGACTTCTTTGAGGATGCCCACACAAATTGGTTCCAGGGAACACAATCCATCTGTAACAACACCGGTTACCAAAGTACAAGGAGCAAGTAAAGCAAATAGAACGATTTATATTTTCAACAAACTACATAAAGAGGCAGTAGTGTCTTATCTCAATAATGAACTTAAAACATTAAGCTCTGGAGAGCAGCATGCAGAAGAACTGTGGTTCTCGTTTAGAAGAATAGTTTAAAAGAATAGTTGACCATTCGATTGATAGAGATGCACCTAGTGGAACAGTTCGTGACGGCGTATACAATCACTGTAAAGAAACTTCTGAGGAAACTGGAACTATTGCATTATAGGTGTAAAACAATGTGTAAGGTTAGAGATACGAAGATGTTGAATAAAACGCGTTTGGTTGTCAATAGGGCAATGCATGAAGCCTTCAACGACTACCAAAGCAGAATATTTTGGGACGATCTTCCACAAATTCCAAAGAAGTATTGGCCATCCATAGAGGCAGTTAGTGGTACCAGAGTTGGCGTCCAGACACTCATGAGGGAGACAGGGATGAAACAGAGTACAGTAAAGCAAAAGCAGAAACGCTATTGCCCCAATGTAATTTCACAACAGTGGAAAGATGGATGATATAGATATTAGTGTCAACAGTGCTGAGAAACAGCTGAAATCGCTAAAAGTGAACGAAGCTCTAGGACCAGTTGCAATCCCTATCAGAATCTATACCGAATTTGCTGCTGAGTTAGCCCCTCTTTTAACTTTAATCTACCGTAGATTACTCAAACGAAAAACGGTGTCTAGTAGTTGGAAGAAAGCGCAGATCCTACTCGTCTACAAGAAGTGTAGCAGAAGTGATCCAGAAAACAAACGTCCAATGTCCTTGATATCAATTTGTTGTAGAATCTCAGAACGTATTCTGAACTGAAAAGTCATGAGGTGTCTCGAACAGAATGATCGTGTCCTTGCATACCAGCATACCGAAAACATCTACATCGCTTATGTTAAGCTCAGCTCGCATTTTCATAAATATGCTGAAAGTCATGGATGAAGACAGTGAGGTAGATGCAGTACTTCTTGATTTCCAGAAAGCATTTGAGTCAGTGCCACATCTACGCTTATTACCAAAAGCACAACCGTCTGGGATACCAAGCAAAATTTGCGAGTGGACTGAGAATGTCTTGTCAGCGAGGACGTAGCATCTTAGCTCGAATGAAGAGTCAGATGTAGAATTAACTTCGACAGGGAGTGTGTTGGGACCTTGCTGTTCATATTAAATGTTAATAACGTTGCTAATATTAATGGCAGTCCCACCTTCTCGCAGATGATGCAGTTACATATAATCAAGTATTGCTTCAAAAAAAAAACTGCAAGTGGTGCAAAGATTGACAACTTCCTTTATGTGTTAAGAAATGTAAAACCGTACACTTTACAAAATGGGTAAGTGCTCTATCCTCTGGCAACTGTATCGACGAATTACAACTGGAGTCGTTATACCTGAGTGTAGTACTGTGTAAGGATACGAAATGAGCCGGCCGTAGTGGCCGAGTGGTTCTAGGCGCTACAGTCTGGGACCGCACGACCGCTACGGACGAATGTTCGAATCCTGCCTCGGGCATGGATGCGTGTGATGTCTTTAGGTTAGTTAGGTTTAAGTAGTTCTAAGTTCGAGTGATGACCTCAGAAGTTAAGTCCCATAGTGCTCATAGCCATTTGAACCATTTTTTTGATACGAAATGAGACGATCACATTGGCTCACAGGTGGGTAAAGCAGGAGGCAGAATTCGGTTCGCTGGTTGAATACTAGGGAAATGCGGTCAGTCTTATAGGAAATTGCTTATATATCACTCGTGCGACCAATCCTGTAATATTGCTCAAATGTGTCGAACCCGTAGCAAATAGGGCTTATAGGAGATATTGAGCGTATACAGAAGGCAGCAGGAAAGGTTACAAGTTTCCTTGACCCGCAGAAGAGTGTCAGAGAGATGCTGAAGAGACTGAACTGGCAGACACTTGAAGCCTACCTACAAGGATTCAACAACCAGGTTTAAGGATAAATCCCTACGTATCGCGCGCGTGAGGATCGTGAGGACAAGGTTAGATTATTGTACGGAGGCATTTAAACAGTCATTCCTCCTGCCCTTCATACATGAATTTAACGGGAAGAAGCCTTAACAACCGGTACAACTGGGAATACCCTCTGACATGTACTTCACATTGGTTTGTAGATTATGAACGTAGATGTTAGATTTTCTTTCATACACATCCGCCTCCTTATCATTTTAGTGGCCCTCAGTCCACCTACTACTTCTACTTGCCCCTTCTCATTCGTTGTACCTCATCCTCTTTCCTTTTGCCCTTTCTTACGTTTCTCGCGCGTCACTAAATCGCGCCACCGCGGAAACAGTGACCCTAAGCAATTAGGTCACTGGTAATGTATATGAGGAGGCTGAACACCGCGTTAGGACCCAATGAGGCTCCTGACACGTCTTCTATCGTCTTTCACCTGCGAACAATACAAGATTCGACTGTTCGATCAGGTGCATGTGTTCGTTTGCTGGCAGCATCCAGCAGCCGTCCTCTGATTTCAACAAAACAGTTCATTACTCTGTCGAACCGAAGTGTATCACAATCCTTAGAGCATGGTTGTCTGCAAAGGGCGAAGGGGGAAGGGGGGCAGGGAATAAGAAAAAGCACCAGCAACCCTTCCTCCACGGAATCTGGAAACCAGTCTTTTTGCTCATTATAGAATTCTCAGACACTTCTAGAAATGATTCCTCTATCCCACAAAAAGTATCAGGGCACCTATTAGTGGAAATTAATACGAGGTGTGTCCACCCTTCACCTTTATGGCGGCTTGAATACTGCTGCGGACACTTTCAGTGAGATGTCTGAATGCTTGTGCAGGAATTGCAGCACATAATTCAATCTTGAAGTAGAAAATTTTAATGATTTGTGTGTGAAAAAAAGTTACAAAAGGAATCACACAGGGTTCAGTTTTGGGTCGACTACTATTCCTTACATATGTGAATGATCTATCACTTATTTCAACAAGCAAAATTGGTACCTTTGCAGACGATACAAGTGTTACAATGAATCCCGTTAGAGAAAAAGCAAGAGAAGAGTTGGTAAATGATATTTTCCAAAGTATTATGAAATAATTGTCTGAAAATGGACTCTCACTAAGCTTTGAAAAAAGAGAGAAAGAAAAAAATAGACTACATTAAGTTCTGTACAACAAATAGAGTCATAACCAACTATTGATGCAGCTCCAAATTTTTGGTTGTACATATTGTTGAGAACTTGAACTACACTCGTGCTCATAAATTAAGGATAATTGTAGAATGTGGTGCCACACAACGTGGCACTACACAAAACTGGCGCTAATAGCATAGGCACATAGGGAACACACACGACGCAGATCTGTAAGTCCACGGTATTGGTGGTAAGTTGAGAAAACCGTCCCGAAACACATGTTCTACAAAACGTCATTGTTTCCTGCGCATGTACCCCGACATCAGTATGGGATGTGATCACCACGCATACGTACACAGGCCGCACAACGGGTTGGCATACTCTGGATCAGATGGTAGAGCAGCTGTTGGGGTGTAGCCTCCAATTCTTACACCAGTGCCTGTTGGAGCTCCTGAAGTGCCGTAGGGGTTTGAAAACGTGCAGCGATACGTCGACCGAGAGCATCCCAGACATGCTCTATGGGGTTTAGGTCTGGAGAAGAGGCTGGCCACTCCATTCGCCTGATATCTTCTGTTTCAAGGTACTCCTCCACGATGGCAGCTCGGTGGGGCCGTGCGTTATCATCCATCAGGAGGAAGGTGGGACCCACTGCACCCCTAAAAAGGCGGACATACTGGTGCAAAAAGGCGTCACGATACACATGACGTTACAGTTCCTCTGTCAAAGCCAAGCAGGGGTGTACGTACACCAATCATAATCCCACCCCACCCCATCAAACCACGACCTCCATACAGGTCCTTTTCAAGGACATAAAGGGGTTGGTATCTTGGTCCTGGTTCACGGTAGATGAAAACCCTGGGAGAATCACTGTTCAGACTATACCTGGAATCGTGCGTGAACATAATCTGGGACCACTGTTCCAATGACCATGTACTGTGTTCTTGACACCAGGCTTTACGGGCTCTCCTGCGACCAGTGGTCGGTGGAATGCATCTTGCTAGTCTCCGAGCGAATAAACCATGTCTGTTCAGTCGTCTGTAGACTGTGTGTCTGGAGACAACTGTTCCAGTGGCTGCGGTAAGGTCCCGAGCAAGGCTACCTGCAGTGCTCCGTGGCCGTCTGCGGGCACTGATGTTGAGATATCGGTCTTCTTGTGGTGTTGTACACTGTGGACGTCCCGTACTGTAGCGCCTGGACACGTTTCCTCTCTGCTGGAATCGTTGCCATAAACCTGAGATAACACTTCGTGGCACATGGAAGGCCCGTGCTACGACCTGCTGTGTTTGACCAGCCTCCAGTCGCCCTAGTACTCTACCCCTCATCAATAGCACGTCTGAAAAAGTCTGCACACTTACTCGTTGCCCCGTACTCTTACATGCACCAACACACCTCTTCATATGTGGACTGCTGCCAGCGCCACCATGCGACGATCGCGGGTGAAATGCACCGCTTGGTCATACCCTGAAGTGATTTAAACTCGCAAACCGCCCACTAGAGAGTTGTTTCACCATGTATCAGCATTATTCTTAATTTATGAGCATGA
Source organism: Schistocerca americana (assembly GCF_021461395.2). NCBI lineage: Eukaryota > Metazoa > Arthropoda > Insecta > Orthoptera > Acrididae > Schistocerca > Schistocerca americana. Next base: position 741,408,071 of record NC_060122.1, on the reverse strand, counting down.
GTGTAGAAGAAGCTTATTACTGAGCCCCTCAAACAATTAAGTTCAGCTGCTTTTGCTCTTCATGTCATTGCTAATATTGGAAACAAATGTATCAACATCCAGACATATTTTGCATATGCCTTACGAAATAATTTTTAGGGTAACTTATTGCTCAGAAAGAAAGAACTGACTGCACAAAAGGGAGCAGTAAGATTAATAGTGGTGTTTACTGATGGAGGTCATGTAGGTACCTCTTCAAGGAGCTAGGCATTGTAACTGCGCCATCAAAATACATATATTCGCTAATGAAATTCTTCGTGAATAATTCATCACAATTTGAGAATAATAGCGACGTCCACTTGAAAAGTAGTAGCCTGTAAGCTGACTCGTTCCACATCACTTCGATAAAACAGTCGATCAAATGGTCTATGGAAGATGTAGCTAACTACCTAACAAACATTCTTCCTCAAGAACAGAAACCAAACAACATATGTTGGACGCTGGGTCTGGAGCGAAGTCGACGTTTTAATTGTTCGGAAAGGTATTCAGTTGGTTTCAGGTGAAGAATCTCTCAGGTCACATATTCTGCTTCACGAAAGTGTGCCTTTTCATGTTGATACAACCATCTTCTCCGGAATGGTCCTCTGTTCTACGCAGTGGACAACGCTGTAAAACACATTCAAATCCTTCCGCATTTGGCATTTCCTTAAGCACAACAACGGGACCATACCCTAACAACGAAAAACACCCCACAGTAACAAAAGTCATGGGATAGCAATACGCACACATACAGATGGCCCTAGTATCGCTGAGAATACCAAATTTCAGGCATTACCTCTCACCACGAATTAACCAGTGGCCGACAGCCTTCACATAATGACCAAGAGCAGCAGCGTTTGCGAAGAGTTGTCACCGCTAATACACAGCATAGTGTGAAATAACCGCAGAAATCAATGTGGGGCGTACGATGAGCGTATCCGTTAGGACAGGGCTGCGAAATCTGGCGTTAATGGGCTGTGGCAGCAGGAAACCGACGTGAGTGCCTTTGCTAGTAGCACGATATCGTCTGCAACGCCTGTCCTGGTCTCACGACCATGTCGGTTGGATCCTAGATGGCCTGGTCAGATGAGTCCCGATTTCTGTTAGTAAGAGCTGATGGTAGGATTCGAGCGTGGCGGAGACCTCACGAAGCCATGGGCCCAAGTTGTCAACAAGACGTTGTGCAAGCTGGTTGTGGCTCCATAACTGTGTGGGCTGTGTTTACATGGGACAGACTGGGTCCTTTGGTCCAACTGTACCGACGATTGACTGGAATTAGTTATGTTTGGCTACTTGGAGACCAAATGCAGCCATTCATGGACTTTATGTTCCGAAAGAGCGATGAGATTACCATGCCAGTGGGCCACAGTTGCTCGCAATTGATTTGAAGAACATTCTGGACAGTTCGAGCGAATGATTTGGCCACCTAGACCGCCCTAATGAACTCCATTGAAAATTTGCGGGAAATAATCGAGAGGCCAGTTCGTGCACGAATCTTGCACCGGCAACACTTTCACGATTATGGACGTCTGTACAGACAGCATAAGTGAATATTTCTGGAAGTGGCTTCCAACGACTTGCCGAGACTATGTCACGTCGGTCTGCTGTACTACGCTACGTAAAAGGAGGTCCGACGTGATATTATGAGGTATCCCGTGACTTTTGTCACCCCGGTGTACATGTTGGCAGGTAACGCTCCCCTGGCATTCGTCAAATCCAGATCTTTTCATCGGATAGTCACAGGGCATAACGTGATTGAGCATTCTCAGATCACTCGTTTCCAGTCATCCACTGTTCACCGGCGTCGCCCTTTACACCACCTCAAACGTCGGTTAACATTCACTACAGAAATGTATGGTATATGAGGAGCTGCTCAACCATTGTAGCACATTATTTTTTAACCCACTATGCAGAGCCACTGTGCTAGCTGCGTTGCCGGTAGCACTATGGAACTCAAGAGTGATTCCTTCCGATGATTTTATGCGATTTTCTTGCAACCAGCCTCTGCGCTTCTCGACGGTTTCTTATGTAGTATCGCTTCTGTTGTGCGATTAGATTCTTAATTTGCTGTCAGAAAGACCACAGTACATAGTAATCGACGGCAAATCACCGAGTAAAACGGAAGTGATACCCAGTGTTCCTCAAGGAGGTGCTACAGGCCCTCTGCTGTTCGTAATGTACATAAACGATTTAGGAGATAATCTGAGCATTCCAAAAAAAATCAAATGGCTCTAAGCACTATGGGACTTAACATCTGAGGTCATCAGACTTAGAACTACTTAAACCTAACTAACCTAAGGACATCACACACATCCATGCCCGAGGCAGGATTCGAACCTGCGACCGTAGCAAATGGCTCTGGACACTATGGGAAGCGACCGTAGCAGCAGGGCGGTTCCGGACTGAAGCGCCTAGAACCACTCGGCCAGAGCGGCCGGATCTGAGCAATCCTTTTACATTGTTTGCAGATGAGGCTGTGATTTAACTTTAGTAAATTCATTATAAAATCAAAACCAGTGGGAAAATGTTTTAGACATCTGTATGTTGTGAAAAGCAGCAGTTGTCTCTGAATAAAAAAAAGTGTGAGGTCATCCTTGAGTGCGAAAAAAAAAATCCGTTAAATTTCGGTTAAACGATAAATCAGACAGATTTAAAGGATGTCAGTCCAAATAAATACGTAGGAACTACAATTATTAACAACTTAAGATGGAATGATCACTTAGATAATGTTGTGGGGAAAGCAGAACAAAGAAGCTGCAACAGGTCTGCTAAAGAGAGTGCCTACACTACACTTATCCATCCTCTGATAGGGTACTGTTGTGCTGTGCTGTATGGTATCCTTATCAGATAGGATTGACCGAGGACGTCGGAAAAGTTGAAAGAAGGATAACTCGTTTTATATTACCGCTAAGTAGGGGAGAGGGTATCATGCATATAAAAACGAGTTGCGGTGGAAATCGTTAAAACAAAGGTGTTTTGCGTTGCGGCGGGATTTCTTCACAAATTTTCAATCACCAACTTCGTGCTATGAAAGTGAAAATATTTTATTGTCGCCATTCTACATGGGGAGAAACGATCATCGTAACAAAATAAAAGAAATAAGAGCTGGCACAAAAAAATTTTGGTGTTCATATTTCCCACGCTCTGTTACAGAATGGAACGGTAGAGAAACAGTCTGAAGGAGGTTTGAAGAACTCTGTGCCAGGCACTTAAGTGTCAATTGCAGAGCAGTGGCTGGCCGCTGTGGCCGAGCGGTTCTAGGCGCTTCAGTCCGCAACCGCGCTGCTGCTACGGTTGGCCGGCCGGCGTGGCCGAGCGGTTCTAGGAGCTACAGTCCGGAACCGCGCGACCGCTACGGTCGCACGTTCGAATCCTGCCTCGGGCATGGATGTGTGTGATGTCCTTAGGTTAGTTAGGTTTAAGTAGTTCTAAGTCTAGGGGACTGATCAACTCAGATGTTAAGTCCCAAATTCTTAGCCGGCCGGAGTGGCCTTGCGGTTCTAGGCGCTGCAGTCTGGAACCGAGCGACCGCTACGGTCGCAGGTTCGAATCCTGCCTCTGGCATGGATGTATGTGATGTCCTTAGGTTAGTTAGGTTTAATTAGTTCTAAGTTCTAGGCGACTGATGACCTCAGAAGTTAAGTCGCATAGTGCTCAGAGCCATTTGAACCATTTTTGAACCATAATTCTTAGAGCCATTTGAACCATTTTTTGCAGAGTAGTGACACAGATGTGGATGTAGAAGTCTGCTTGTACTTCGTTTAGCGTTGGCTGATCCTTTGCGTTTTCACTTCGCAATCGCATCAGCAACATGCGATTTGGGCATCGTTACATGGGTTGGAATGTCCTCGATGTTAACTGTTGCTCAGGTGAATTCCAGCGACCAGTACGTGTGCAAAGCTGTCCTGACTGCTTCTCTACAGACAAAACAGTACTCCCCTCAACCAATTATAATGGCGGGTCGGCCTGTCGTGACATCTACATCTACATCTACATTTACATCTACATGGATACTCTGCAAATCACATTTAAGTGCCTGGCAGAGGGTTCATCGAACCTCCTTCACAATTCTCTATTATTCCAATCTCGTACAGCGCGCGGAAAGAATGAACACCTATATCTTTCCGTACGAGCTCTGATTTCCCTTACTTTATCGTGGTGGTCGTTCCTCCCAATGTAGGTCGGTGTCAACAAAATATTTTCGCATTCGGAGGAGAAAGTTGGTGATTGGAATTTCGTGAGGAAATTCCGTCGCAACGAAAAACGCCTTTCTTTTAACGATTTCCAGCCCAAATCCTGTATCATTTCTGTGACACTCTCTCCCATATTTCACGATAATACAAAACGTGCTGCCTTTCTTTGAACTTTATCGATGTACTCCGTCAGTCCTACCTGGTAAGGATCCCACACCTCGCAACAGTGTTCTAAAAGAAGACGGATAAGCGTAGTGTAGGCAGTCTACTTAGTAGGTCTGTTACATTTTCTAAGTGTCCTGCGAATAAAACGCAGTCTTTGTTTACCCTTCCGCACAACATTTTCTATGTGTTACATCCAATTTAAGTTGTTCGTAATTGTAATACCAAGGTATTTAGTTGAATTTACGGCTTTTAGATTACACTGATTTATCGTGTAACCGAAGTTTAACGAATTTCTTTTAGCACTCTTGTGGATGACCTCATACTTTTCGTTATTCAGGGTCAACTGCCACTTTTCGCACCATTCAGATATTTTTTCTAAATCGTTTTGCAGTTTGTTTTGATCTTCTGATGAGTTTATTTGTCGATAAACGACAGCGTCATCTGCAAACAACTGAAGACGACTGCTCAGATTGTCTCCCAAATCGTTTATATAGATAAGCAACAGCGAAGGGCCTATAACACTACCTTGGGGGAACGCCAGGTATCACTTCTGTTTTACTCGATGACTTTCCGTCAGTTACTACGAACTGTGACCTCTCTGTCAGGAAATCACAAACCTAGTCACATAACGGAGACGATATTCCTGAAGCACGCAATTTCGCTACGAGCCGCTTGTATGGTACAGTGTCAAAAGCCTTCCGGAAATCCAGAATTACGGAATCGATCTGAAATCCCTTGTCAGTACCACTCAACACATCATGTGAATGAAGAGCTAATTGTGTTTCACAGGAACGATGTTTTCTAAACCCATGTTGACTATGTGTCAATAGACAGTTTTCTAGTGGCCAGTTCCTCATGACATAGGGTGTTCGGATACTTTTGACCAGAGATGGCACCGATGTTTTCGTTAACTTGCACTTTCAGGCCGTTCTAGCATAACGTGGAGACGATAATGAATAATACCACGATTTTAGCAATCGCCGAAAAGCGTACACAGACACACAGCATGCTTGACACAGAGTTCACCGAAAATTTCGTCTTTTTCTTTGGTGCGTCATCGCTTTTGCGCTGATCTAAACACTGGAAAGATACAAACTTTTGCAGAACAGTGCTGAAACAGAGTCCCTACTACTTTTGTAAGTCGATTCTCCGCATTCGCTACTGTGCTATCCATTTCTACTCGGCAGGTCGTTGAACTGGTCCCCGCAGGATGGGATCGTATTGTTCAATAGATGTGTTTGTTTCTACCACAGCAAAATCCCCAGTTGTCTGAATGGTAAGGCATGTTTCCTAGAACGTTAATACACACACTATTATTTACTCATAGCCCATAACACTGCCGATTTTGTATGAAAACTTTAGTTTTTCTTGATTTTCGGATAAAGGTGTTTAAAAATGTCTGTAAATTGTTTATTAAAATTTTCTATTTTTTTTTTGAAGAGCATAGTCAGTTGTTTCTTTTTTTCGAACTTTTTATCATCTATGTTTATTCTGTATAAGGCTACATTCCATACCAACATTTTCAGACTGGTGGCACTAAGTAGAGGGTGGTTATAAACAAACTTTCACTACCTGAGACAGGGTAGATCCACCGTATAGGTACCCAACGTTATAGGTATGATGTTCAGACTGTGCGCTGCAGGATTTTCGGTGCTAATAGTGTTAATGTCGTGACCTGCCGTTAGGTGACGGTAGTGGTATGGTGACGTTCAGTTGAAACACAAGCATCCGTGTGCGTTACAGTTGCAGACAGTCAACATGGGTATACACAAGGTTGCCAGGGCTTTACTCGCAAAGCGACTCCTACCTTCCAAATTTTACAGAAGGTCCGCAGGAGAACTTCTGTAAATTTTGGAAGGTAGGAGACGAGGTACTGGCAGAAGTAAAGCTGTGAGGACGGGGCGTGAGTCGTGCTTGGGTAGTTCAGCTGGTAGAGCACTTGCCCCCGAAAGCCAAAGGTCCCGAGTTCGAGTCTCGGTCCGGCACACGGTTTTAATCTGCCAGGAAGTTTCGTTACCCTCACACTTGGAAACTGAAAAGGTGTTTCTTTCAACGGTTTATTCTTTATTTCTCTTCCGCATGTCCTTACAAATGTTTTCACAATGTTTCATTGCCCTCTTATGACTCGTTTTTCATGGGGGGGCCCTCTCAAGTGGCGAAAGTTTAGTTATAACCAACCTATGCCTACGACCGAACGGCTTGCCTAATACAGCGTAGCGAACCTTTCTCGTGAACTAGTCTATCAGTGAAAATTGTATCAAAATCTCTATAGCAATTCCTGATATTAGTCTTCACATATATACATAAATACGCGTCGGAGGACTTAAGTTATAATATGTATGTATATTTACAAATTTCTCTTTTTCAAACACATTTTTCTTGATAGTGCCAATCAGCATTTTACATCCTCTCTATTCCGGCCATCGTCAGTTATTTTGCTGCCCAAGTAACTTAAGTCATCGACTGCTTTTAGTGTCTCATGGCTTGGTTCAAATGGCTCTGAGCACCATGGGACTTAACATCTGAGGTCATCAGTCCTCTAGAACTTAGGACTACATAAACCTAACTAATCTAAGGACATGAAACACATCCATGCCCGAGGCAGGATTCAAACCTGTGACCGTAGCAGTCGCGCGGTTCCGGATTGAAGCGCCTGGAACCGCTCGGCCACCACGGCCGGGTTAGTGTCTCATTTCCTTATCTAATTATATCAGGATCGCCCGATTTCATTCTACTACAGTCCTATGTTTTACTTTTGTTGACGTTCATCTTGTAACCTCTTTTAAACACACTATCAGTTCGTTCAACAGATCTTGCAACCCTTTGCTGTCCCTGACAGAATTACAATGTCATCCGCAAGCCTCAAAGAATTTATTTTTTCTCCCTTAACTTTAACTCCGTTTCCGAATTTCTCCTGTTTCCTTTACTGCTTGGTCAATGTACAGATCGAATAACACAGTGAAGAAGCCACAGCCTTGTCTCACCCCACAACTATTGTGTCCTTTTCATGTCCTTAAACTTTTACACCTTGAGTCCGGTTTCTGAACAAGTTTAAGATAACTTTTCGCCCTCATTTTATCCCTGCTATCTATACAATTTTAAAGAGTGTACTTCTGTCACTACTGTCAAAAGCCGTCTGTCAATCTACAAATGCTTAAACGCAGAGTCGCTTTCTTTGAATCTACCTTCTAACATAAGTCAGTATTGCATCTCTTGTTCCTACATTTATCGTATCCCATCTGTTCTTCCCCGACATCGGCTTTTTCTGAGAATAATTCGAGACAGTATTTTGACTTCTATACAGACCAAGTTTTAAGATGATCAATTTGACCGTTTCCAATTTCCAAGTGTTACAGCCTAAAATGCCGTGTACCGCTTGTCATTTGTTACAAAATATATTATTATAAGTAATATACTAAAGTTTTATAGCAGTATTTGGTGCTAGATTTAAAAAGTATCCTTCTCACTTCGTAGTTTTATGACTACGGCGGCAGTAAAACACCCGGTCTGATAATATACCTTAAGAAATCGTTTTCCGCCGCTCCAGATAGGCTGACTCTCGGTTTTACCAAAACGACCGTGAAACTAAAGTTTCGAAGATAATGAAGTGACAAATACTGACATACGAAAATGTTTCTTGGTGTAATCGCCCTATTATTTGCGCTTGTCGTCTTCGCGTAGTCAACATTTCGTGAAACCGACTTCTGACGCAAGACCTTCCTGAGAGACCGGTAGCATCAAGCCGGTGCACTGTTTCTGCGTCGACTGCCGGTTTTTCCATCAGCGCCGAATGACTCACTGCTTCAGAGCGCTCGCCTCGCAGTTTTGCAACGTTTCACAGAACTTCGCTTTGCAGGCATCCATTTGAACACCGCGAATTCCTTTACGTATTTATACATGCTCCAGTTCCTTTTGCAGCCGAATACACATCGTACAGATAACGGTGACATTAGCTGGGGTGAAGTTTGTGACGATTTACTGGTAGCAGATTTCTGTTGCCGTTTCGTGGTGTTTTATTGAGTTAATGACCTAAAAGGGAATTATACATATTTCGCCGCTCAGCTACACATTCGTCACTACAGCAGTCGACATAGCGGAGCGACGTTATGAGGCTACGCAACCGTGTAGCGGATCATGTATGCATCTTCCGTCGAAACATAGCCATAATTATACGAAATTCGGCTGCAGTGACATTTAAATACTTAGAAACTTGACGCCAGTGCTATCTCACGGTGCCAAGCGCAACTATGTACACCGACGGCTGGCACGATCGACTCTAGAGGCAAACCACTGCGCCACTGCCATCTACACGCCAGCTCTGAAACTAATAAGCAGCGCAATGACAAGAAAGCTACGACGCGTTGTGCGCCTGCGCGAGATAGATGCACTAAGGCAGGTAGTACCGCATATCACTTCGCGCTGAACGGTGCGTGCGTGACACATCTGATCGAGTGGCATCACTTCTTTCGCTGTCTGTGTTCGACGCTGCCGTGTATCACTTATCGCAAGTACGCGCGCGGGCTGAGCAGCCGATGCAGTTTTGAAATCAGTGTTCTCGACGGTTTGCGATTGTGCAGTAACTCCGCGCGTAACGCTGCAACGCTCGTAAAATGGGCGGCTTCATCTCGAGATCCATGGACGCGAACTTAAAGAGGAACCAGGAGTTCATGACAGAAATGAACAAAGTCGCCGTCGAGCGGAATATTCACATGCAAAATTTCATGCGGGAGCGGCAGATGGCGATGCAGATTGCTCGGGCGAGGGAGCAGTTGTACTGGTTCGGCTCGTTCTACATCCTGGCTACCATGGGGATGGTGGCGGGCTACCGGCGTAGCAGGAAATCTGGCGTGTTGGCGCCGTTGCTGCCGCTGACGTTCGTTCTCGCGTACCAGGCGGACATGGCTTACGGGAGCAAACTGCACCGCATAAGAAGCGAGGCAGAAATGATAATGAACCACGAAGCCGACCTGCTAGATCTGCCCTGCGGCCTACCTTCGGTCTCTATAATAGACCAGGCGCGCCTAGACGACGGCGAGAAGAAGAAGCTCCATCCGTCCGTGCCTGCTGTCTGAGTGTTTTTCCTTGCAATAATATTCCTGTACGGAATTCGAATTCTGCCTTTCCCTCTTACAACTTTCGCTAATTTAATGCATGTGTGTGTTGATGGGAGTTAAACACGCAGTGCCTAAGGGGCGCGATTCAGTATTATAGTACTCGTAGTTACTTTGTTGTGTGGAGGCGTTCATCGCCACGTCTTGCAATAAATTTCGTCGAAATCGTACAAAAGTAATTTCACATACATCGTTGAATTGTAACGTTTGTAATATATTCGTTGTTAGTGCATGACAAGTGGTAGTTTTTATACTTACAGAATTTTTATACTCATTGAAGTACAACATTAAACGTTATTGAATGGCAGCTATTACTCAAGAGGACAAAGCATAAATATATTATACAGTCTGAATTTCGTCTGTTGTTGTTTTATACGAGTTTAGAAGTTTAAAATGTTGTACGTAGCTCTCTTAAAGTGGGTTCTTACATAGTTTACTAAACCTATTTTATGAGCACATCATTTTACAAGTGTGTGTAGTAGTCAGATATAATCTAGTTAGACCTTGTGAACAACGAAGTAAATATATTCGTAAGTCGTTTATTAAATATATTTTACGAGCATAATTTTATTGTTCTGAAATTCTTTGTTATCTGCCGTGCACGTCAATGCCTGTCCACTGCTCCATATTACCTTTTTCCACTCTTGATGTTTACATTAAAATCTACATCTCCACAATGAACTGTGCTAAGAATAATGTCGTGACAATAACAGAAATTAAACTAATAAATATATTCAGCACATCAGTGTTCTCTTACATTGGTATCCTGTAGATAACAGTACAATAAAAGCACAGTTTCATGTTTCATCTCGTATTTATTAGTGTTGCAAAATTTGTGTACTTGGTCATCAGCGTGTTGCTGCCTAATGAATATTCCAAGCAAAAAATTCTGCACAAACAGCAAATGTTTGTGTAAGTGTTTGTGTGATTCAGAAGGCAGAAATGTCCAGACAGCAGTTTTGTCTGTTGCCATTCATTAGTCAGCATGCAGGCTGACGCGTTGGATTTACGCTACGGTCGAATCGATATCGACTGCCCTGCTGATCTCCAGTGTTTGTATTTGAAGCGCAAACTTGACCTGCTTGTATACTGTATAACCTGCGCCAACGGGTAGAGCGGTGTCCGTGTATGTTGCCGCATGCGAATGACTTCTGGCAGTAACGCAATTTTTTTTACTGTGGTGCGCCACATGCACCCAATGTTAAACGTGTTGTCTGGAATAACCTTTGTTTTGTTGATCATTGTTAGAAAACGCTGTTAGGAAAAATGAAAGCCCGAGAAAAGTAAGCGTTCTGCAATGTGAAGTATCATGCCATTGACGCACGCGCTTATGTATCTGTTAAAATTTACTCCGAATTCATTCATTAATATCAAATGTATACAACATCAGCAAGAAAACCGTGAACTGTAAACCTAACTATTTCATAGCTTCGTGTTAAAATATCACTTTAAAGAAACACCAGATAGTATGATATTATGTACTGTTGAATGCCAAGGAAATTTGTTTTTTGTTTGTTGAGAAATTTTATTTTATCAAAAGAGTTGATTCGGGAGAATTTCTCAACCGTTGTAACAGTTATTTGTTGGGTGATGACACATAACACTTCCCACGGCTATGACGTTAATTGATACGTTTGATTTCGTGATTTACAGTAACATTTATATATTTTTATCCTGGCGTGTTTTGCTACCGAATAGTAGCACGCTCGAATATTTAAATCTCTGCTGTCGACTCAGTTACATTTGTCATAAAAAAAAGGAAGAAGATATGCGAAGGCAATGAAACAAAAGTCTCGCTGGTTGTGAGACTGCCAAGAAGTCCGACAAATTTGTAACAATATGTATAACATTTTAATGAATAGCTGTAAAGAAGAAAATAAGAAGGTGAGTTAAACAAATTCTTTAGACTTGCATACATTATTTTGTGACACTATTTGAAGGGCTTATTTCAATAGTGGTACAAGTCCGTTTTTGTTCATTCTGAGGTCCTAAAGTTAAATGAGCGCTGAAAAATCAGCAGTTGAGATACCAGAAATATTCAAGTATTGTTTAACTCACCTTCTTATATTCTTCTTTACAGTTATTCACTTGAATGTTATACAGATTCTTACGATATATTGATAATTTTTACTTATGGACCGTCTGACAGCAACTGAATAAAACAAAATTTTAGTGCCATACGCGTTTCGACTTTATTTTCTGCAAGGCATCATCAGTGGCCTGGAATATGTACATATGTTAGCTATTTAATTTACATTTTTTGTCACTGTGCCTATAGGTTATAAACAGTTCTGGTGGTTGGTATTTCCTATTAAGTAGTAATGTTTTGAACTGTACTTACAGGTTACGTGGACAGTTTATTACACATTACGCTTCTGTTGCATTTTTGGTGTTCTTCTTATGAATGCCAATTTGCGGTTTTTTCCCACTTTCCACAGCACAGCAGACGGTCCATAAGTGAAAATTATATATACCGTAATATTACACGCAACTGTGGAAGACAGGACTAAAAACGTTGAACATTCTTACGAATTCATCGGACTTCTTGTCAGTCTCACAACCACTGAGACTTCTTTTTTCATCGCCTTCGCATATCGTCATCCTTTTTTATGACAAATATTCAAGTATATAAACTTGAATATTTCTGGTATCTCAACTGCAGATTTTTAAGCGCTCATTTAACTTTAGGACTCTGTATCTCAGATGAACAAAAATGGACTTGTACCACTATTGAAATAAGCCCTTCCTTTTATACCTCTTTCCAGTTTTGCTAGCTCCAGATTCGCAGTACAGCAGCGTAGGCTTAGTAAGTTTGCCTAACGGAAATGAGTAAGTCATAATAAGGAAACATAAAAGCCACTTACGTTGATAAGCGTCATGCTCACTCCAAAGAAGCCATACATACTAAAAGATTAAGAAGACGCCACGGATGCTCAAACACTTGTATTTATGCGGAATAACAGACGGAAAAATTGAAAAGAAAGTAAGTAGGGGCGCATTTTAATGAAACGAAAAATGAAGAGACTACAGCGTTCGAGGCAGTTTCAATTTAGGGCAAGACAATAAAGAAAGCACCTGATGCCGAATCAGTACTTTCAATAATGGGCTTGTAATGGCTATCGGTCTTTGATGTACTGCATCGAAAATTAAAACAAAATTAAAAAGAAGTATTATGTGTTAGGAATCTGATTTGCCTATTGGCTCCTGTCTCGGGTTCTTCGGCCGACGTTCATCTAATGATTTTACTGACGTTTCGCCAGCACGGCAATGGAGGGTGAAGGTTTGACAATGCCAGCCACTCGTGCTGGCGAAACGTAAGTAAAATCATTAGATGAACGTCGGCCGAAGAACCCGAGACAGGAGCCAATAGGCAGTTTGTCAACAAGTGGCCACGAAAGCCTTAAAATTTTGAATTTGATTTGCCTCTCCAACTCTGTTCTACATTACTTTGAAACTGTATTTACTGGAGGGACCTGCAGTGGAAAAGAACAGCAGGTAATGGGCAAGGCCAGTGTGGGCTGCGCCCTGCGCTGTGGCACGCGACGGTCGCATCAAAAATAGCGCTGCGGTTGTTACGTAAGAGTGAGCACCTAGCTAGCGATCGCGCTGCACGGCCCCTTCAGTTCAAGGTCGGCAGACCGCTCGAGGGACACGGCCGGCGTATCGATGCGTCCTGGCACAGCACCGGACACTCAGACAGGAGGCGGAAGTTCTCGGGAGTGGGCGTGACGTCACGGACTGCGCACGCGCCCGGCGCTTTCCTGCTACAGGAACCGTGCCAACAATCGGGGCGGGAACACGGGCGCACATGACGTCATCCGTGACGACGCCAGGCGATGACGTCACCAGCTTCCTCCCAGAGTGGCCACACACTGAATGTCAAAGGTAGGCGAATACATTTGGCAGAACGTGGCTCAAAGCACTACCGGTTTGTCAGTAAACTGAAGAGCAAACAGCGTTTGTTATGGAGAAAGGGGGCTTTCACGAAGACACCCTGCTGCACAATGTTGATGATAAAGACTCTGCTGCCGCGGTAAGTGCAACAAAAACAAAAGGTGTATGGAAAATTGGATCAAGGAACGTCAAAGGTCACTCACGAAAACCTCTTGAGGGAATTGAGGTTGAAGGGAAAAAAAGCTTATCATAACTCTTTATATGTTGATTGCCCACCATCTGATACTTTGCGTGAAATATTTGTCAACATACGTAGGCGTCCCCATACATATGCACTTCCGCATACAAAATTCTTGGGTCGGCCAGTGTGGCCGAGCGGTTCTTGGCGCTTCAGTCTGGAACCGCGCGACCGCTTCGGTCGCAGGTTCGAATCCTGCCTCGGGCATGGATGTGTGTGATGTCCTTAGGTTACTTAGGTTTAAGTAGTTCTAAGTTTTTCTTAAAAGACATCATAGTCGCCGTTGACTGTATAAAATATTTATTATTGCTATTGCTATTGCTATTATTACTATTGTCAGTGCACCTGAACTTGTATGTGTGATAGATTATTAGAACGATGGTAACATCGACAGTTCAGTATATGTTTAACAACATGTTACGATGTAAAAAGTGTCGTAATCATCAGATCATGTGGGACTCTCACATTCGAAAGGATGCATTTTCACGACATGTACTCGTGTCAGATAGTTTTATATTCTGACAGAATGTAACTTTTGCAGTGTTACTTGAAAATGGCCATAAAGCCGAAATTGAAATAGCAATAATAAATATTTTATACAGTCAACGGCGACTATGATGTCTTTTAAGAAATATTGTATGACTGTGAATCCCAACAATGAGAAGTTCGTTCTAAGTTCTAGGGGACTGATGACTTCAGATGTTAAAGTCCCATAGTGCTCAGAGCCATTTGAACCATATTTTGAACAAAATTCTTATATACTTCTAAAAGTGCTTTCCTATGATTTCGCTAAGCCTCTCGATTGTTGTTGTTGTTGTTGTTGTGGTCTTCAGTCCTGAGACTGGTTTGATGCAGCTCTCCATGCTACTCTATCCTGTGCAAGCTTCTTCATCTCCCAGTACCTACTGCAGCCTACATCCTTCTGAATCTGCATAGTGTATTCATCTCTTGGTCTCCCTCTACGATTTTTACCCTCCACGCTGCCCTCCAATTGGTGATCCCTCTATGTCTCAGAACATATCCTACCAACCGATCCCTTCTTCTAGTCGAGTTGTGCCACAAGCTCCTCTTCTCCCCAATTCTATTGAATACCTCCTCATTAGTTATGTTATCTACCCATCTAATCTTCAGCATTCTTCTGTAGCACCACATTTCGAAAGCTTCTATTCTCTTCTTGTCTAAACTATTTATCGTCCACGTTTCATTTCCATACATGGCTACACTCCATACAAATACTTTCAGAAACGACTTCCTGACATTTAAATCTATACTCGATGTTAACAAATTTTTCTTCTTCAGAAACGCTTTCCTTGCCATTGCCAGTCTACATTTTATATCTTCTCTACTTCGACCATCATCAGTTATTTTGCTCCCAAAATAGCAAAACTCCTTTACTACTTTAAGCGTGTTATTTCCTAATCTAATTCCCTCAGCATCACCCGAGTTAATTCGACTACATTCCATGATCCTCGTTTTGCTTTTGTTGATATTCATCTTATACCCTCCTTTCAAGACACTGTCCATTCCATTCAGCTGCTCTTCCCCGTCCTTTGCTGTCTCTGACAGAATTACAATGTCATCGGCGAACCTCAAAGTTTTTATTTCTTCTCCATGGATTTTAATACCTTCTCCGAACTTTTGTTTCCTTTATTGCTTGCTCAATATTAGCCAAATGTAACACTACGTGGCTGATTGCAGTGAGACAATTATATGCCTTGAGCAATTGCTGTATAATCGTGTATTAACTATCCAAGTAACGTACACGTAACAAACATTGAGTGTATAACCATCAATTCTCTGGGCTGTGTTTTTTTTGTGTGCGTCACCTATAAAATTTAGGTCTTGTGCGATGACACGTCTCAAAACTGACCAGCTCTTTACATCAAAAACGGCAATGTTAGAGGCTTCCATCCACCCCTTCTCCCCCACCCAGATAAATTTCTGCACATGACTATATCCGCACAATCAAAAAACAAAATACTACAATGAGAGATGTAATTCCACCAAATCACCGTGTATACTGATATTATGCTACAAAACCTTGTCAGTAGCAATTCTTTCGAAGACATTAAATTTACAAGCTAATTTTGCGTTAGTTAATTTTTTTAAAACATCGTCCTTCATGGGATTTCATTGTATTTTCTGAGCAACGTATCTGCCCTGACATCGCACAATACCGACAGTTATTCGTATATTTCGGTGCATTCCAATCATAACGCTCTTTTATCTTCTTTTGAACTAGATTTTCAACACCACAACAAAACAAACAGTGAAACACTGACATCCACAGTCTGTAGCACGCAAGAGACGGGCAAACATACTGTCAGTATTGGCCACGGATGGCACAATATTTGCGGGCAGTGCAAAACATTTCAAAAGTTTTTGATATTTTCGATATTATTGTGGAGCCTTTCAATTTCACCCATAGACGTTGAATATTATTGGGCTTCATGCAAAATTGAGCAATTATTGACAGCCTAGGGGCGCTAAAGGCTGTGGTCACAGTTGCACCGATATCTGTGAATTTCCCCCCCCCCCCCCCCCCCCCCCCCCCCCGCCCCCCGGGAAACGTCTCATACCAGACGAGTGTACCCCAAATGTTTGCGTGGTGGAGTACTTATGGTGTCATGTACGTGGAGACAGTGTTTGCGCACCAATCGCCGACGTAGTGTAACTGAGGCGGAATAAGGGGAACCAGCCCGCATTCGCCGAGGTACATGGAAAACCGCCTAAAAACCATCAGCCGGGCGGATTCGTGCCGGGGACCGGCACGCCTTCCCGCTCAGGTAGGGGCTCGCTGGACCGCGCGGCTAGCCGGGCGGGCTTGGTTGGTCATATAGTACGTTAAAGGTCATATGTGAGTTATTTCGATGTGCAGTGAGCCCTCTGTCATGTTCCTTGCATTGAATTAATTTTTCTTAAGACGTTTACAGCTCCACAATTTTAGAGGCCGTTGCTTCAACTGACGCCATTACGCGTCGACCTATAAAGCGAAATCATAGCGGAAGCGCAGATATCGCCCGCTTTAATATTTAACAAACATTTTTTCACAGCAATGAGCCGCAGAGGAGAGCAACGTTAGTTAGCAAGGATTCGACTACCACAGCCTGAATATGATGGTAAGAGGAGCATTCGTCGAGTGTTGTGTAGTTCCACAATAATTTCAGTATTTGAGTCCATACTCTTAAAAGTACACATACGCCGAGTCTAATTAGAACGCTGTTACATTTTCATTTTCAAGTAATGTTCTTGGAATTAATCAGTCCATTATGTTTGATGATGTTAGTGCTCAGTTGCGAGTTACGTAAAAGTAAAACATATTTTGAAATAACAGTTAAATAACTCAACAGTCAAAAATCAAAGTGTATACTTAAATATATTTGAATGATAGATTTAAATTAAAAATCATCTAACAAATTTTCCGTATTGGACCAGACAATTACACTCACGCATGTTTTTAGACACCGAACAAATGAGTAAAGCATAAAAAGTACCCGGCCGGGGTAGCCGATCGGTTATAGGCTCTACAGTCTGGAACCGCGCGACCGCTCCGGTCGCAGGTTCGAATCCTGCCTCGGGCATGGACGTGTGTGATGTCCTTAGGTTAGTTAGGTTTAAGTAGTTCTAAGTTCTAGGGGACTGATGACCTCAGAAGTTAAGTCCCATGGTGCTCAGAGCCATTTGAACCATTGTTTTCATATACTCCTCCCAAAGACCCACTTAGAGTAAATGCATGGTGCGGTCATACACGTATCTACCGCTTATGACTCGTCTTTGTAGTAGCAGTACTAGTAGATTTATTCACCTGTAGATCACCGTTACAAAGTTAATGGACATTTCATGATATTAAAGTTTAGAAAAAGAACAGAATTCATGTATACGGGCATTTACGTGTTCTAGTTTGCTGTAACACCTGGACCTCAGATTGTCTCAGTAGAGACTCTGGACGTTCACACCATATGGCGTGAGTTGGGAACACGTAATGCACCCAGGAACATTGTCGAACATAGTTGTTTTGGGGATCAAGATGTCATGGTGTGGGGAGGCATAACGTTGCGTGGGTTTACTGACCACTAAATCTTTGAATACGGTACACGCTTCCCGGTCAGTGTTAACGTCACGCTGCACTCCTTCCTCCTGTGCATCTTTTCATTGTGTGCTCTAAGCTCTGACTTCATTCTTATCGATGACAATGCGCGACCACATCGAACAGCGCAGGTAGAGGAGTTCTTGGATCTAGAGGATTTTAGGCGAACTGACTGCCGACCTGTTCCCCTGCCTGGCCAGACAGAATGCGGCCTGGCCGTCCGGCCTGTGGCCTAGAACCGTAGCCGGCAGGCCGCACTGTTGAATCGCTCGTTACTGTATGGCGGCGGTCACGCAGAGTGCGTCTTTGACGCACCGGCATGCGGCCTGCCGCACTGGCCGCCGCCGGGTTGTCACAGATTACAGATTCGCCGCAACCCGGAGCGGCAGCTTGCCTCTGTTGGCGTACTCACATGCTCTGTGGTCACACTGGAAGCAGCGGCGCGAGGCGGTTTTTCTCTTGCAGCTCGTAGTGCATGTACAGGGTGTTTCAAAAATGACCGGTATATTTGAAACGGCAATAAAAACTAAACGAGCAGCGATAGAAATACACCGTTTGTTGCAATATGCTTGGGACAACAGTACATTTTCAGGCAGACAAACTTTCAAAATTACAGTAGTTACAATTTTCAACAACAGATGGCGCTGCGGTCTGGGAAACTCTATAGTACGATATTTTCCACATATCCACCATGCGTAGCAATAATATGGCGTAGTCTCTGAATGAAATTACCCGAAACCTTTGCCAACGTGTCTGGCGGAATGGCTTCACATGCAGATGAGATGTACTGCTTCAGCTGTTCAATTGTTTCTGGATTCTGGCGGTACACCTGGTCTTTCAAGTGTCCCCACAGAAAGAAGTCACAGGGGTTCATGTCTGGCGAATAGGGAGGCCAATCCACGCCGCCTCCTGTATGTTTCGGATAGCCCAAAGCAATCACACGATCATCGAAATATTCATTCAGGAAATTAAATACGTCGGCCGTGCGATGTGGCCGGGCACCATCTTGCATAAACCATGAGGTGTTCGCAGTGTCGTCTAAGGCAGTTTGTACCGCCACAAATTCACGAAGAATGTCCAGATAGCGTGATGCAGTAATCGTTTCGGATCTGAAAAATGGCCCAATGATTCCTTTGGAAGAAATGGCGGCCCAGACCAGTACTTTTTGAGGATGCAGGGACGATGGGACTGCAACATTGGGCTTTTCGGTTCCCCATATGCGCCAGTTCTGTTTATTGACGAAGCCGTCCAGGTAAAAATAAGCTTCGTCAGTAAACCAAATGCTGCCCACATGCATATCGCCGTCATCAATCCTGTGCACTATATCGTTAGCGAATGTCTCTCGTGCAGCAATGGTAGCGGCGCTGAGGGGTTGCCGCGTTTGAATTTTGTATGGATAGAGGTGTAAACTCTGGCGCATGAGACGATACGTGGACGTTGGCGTCATTTGGACCGCAGCTGCAGCACGGCGAACGGAAACCCGAGGCCGCTGTTGGATCACCTGCTGCACTAGCTGCGCGTTGCCCTCTGTGGTTGCCGTACGCGGTCGCCCTACCTTTCCAGCACGTTCATCCGTCACGTTCCCAGTCCGTTAAAATTTTTCAAACAGATCCTTTATTGTATCGCTTTTCGGTCCTTTGGTTACATTAAACCTCCATTGAAAACTTCGTCTTGTTGCAACAACACTGTGTTCTAGGCGGTGGAATTCCAACACCAGAAAAATCCTCTGTTCTAAGGAATAAACCATGTTGTCTACAGCACACTTGCACGTTGTGAACAGCACACGCTTACAGCAGAAAGACGATGTACAGAATGGCGCACCCACAGACTGCGTTGTCTTCTATATCTTTCACATCACTTGCAGCGCCATCTGTTGTTGAAAATTGTAACTACTGTAATTTCGAAAGTTTGTCCGCCTGAAAATGTACTGTTGTCCCAAGCATATTGCAACAAACGGTGTATTTCTATCGCTGCTCGTTTAGTTTTTATTGCCGTTTCAAATATACCGGTCATTTTTGAAACACCCTGTATCATGGACACAGAAAGACTTAAGAGGAGGTGAGACAATACAACTTTTTGTATGATACTCGCGACCCTGATTTGGAGGTAGAATACTTTTGCCCTCGATATACTCTTGATAGAAGGCTGAATTCTCAGAAATAGTGTTGTCACTGTGACGTCCATAATTTCCTATATCAACTACTGTAAACTCGTAGTATGGATCAACGATCGCCAGGAGAACCAGCGAAAAGAGTTGTGACAGAAGAACTGGGATTCACTCTCCTTCGGGCATTTTAACCTGATATGCTTTCCGTCTATGCTTCCGAGGCAGTTCGGAAACCCCCAAAGTTCTAGAAATCCTTCTTCAGATTTCTTCCACAACTCTGTTGTAGGAGTAGGTAAATACTTGGGTTGTAGAACGGTCCATATTGTCTGGCACACTTGTTTCACAATTTCTGAGACTGTCGAACATCCTAACCGAAAAGAAAAAGCTATGGTCTGGTGACTGTCGCCTGTATCTGGAAAAGATTGAAATAAATTATGCCGATAGAACGAATAGATAAGTTAACGACCAAAGATATGTTTGTTTAAATTGAATGACAATGTTATAAATACAATGAAACAAAACAATCTGTTAAGTAGAAAGTTCTCTCTAGCGGGACATAGAGAACTAGATGTTACTATCGTTTGCTGTATTCGTAAACACTGGAGATAAATTTATCACTCCACTCGTAACTACGTTGTGGTATAGCACTTTCTTCCGCAAAACATTTCATATGATACAGCAAAACTGAAATGGAATAAATTATATGACTTCTGTTTGAAGCACAAAGAGGCCACAAATGGTAAAACTTACCTCAAACAAATGGCTAGTCTGTGCCTTCTATCAATTGGCTTTCTCCAGTTCCTTGTGCACATCTCGGTGCCACCTTTTTATCAAGCGATGCAGTTCCTCGAAACATTCTCGCGACGTACGAAAATATTTGAAGAACCTATCTTCGTGAGACTCTAGATCAATACACAGACGATGGTATTCTCCTAAGCTTTCTCTCTTGCTATTAATCGTGCACCCAACATCTCCTCTTCTTGGTGCCATTTCGTATCGCTAGTGCGAGCTACTCACTTGTGCACTTCTCAAGAGCCGCTGCGGCCGGCCGTTGCCTGGTTCAAATGGTTCAAATGGCTCTGAGCACTATGGGACTCAACTGCTGAGGTCATTAGTGCCCTAGAACTTAGAACTAGTTAAACCTAACTAACCTAAGGACATCACAAACATCCATGCCTGAGGCAGGATTCGAACCTGCGACCGTAGCGGTCTTGCGGTTCCAGACTGCAGCGCCTAGAACCGCACGGCCACTTCGGCCCCGTTGCCTGTGTGGCGTCCCTGGCCGCTGACTGGCCCGGCCTCCCGCTGCGCCCTCCGTCTCAGCGGCAGAGCGGATTCTGTCCAGCCATGTCTTTAAACGACCTCGAGCACGTGTGCGTTGCTTTGGGAAGACGTACAGCAGCACCCTACATCCACCAACGACCTTCCAGCAGTTGTCAACCTCGCC
This sequence comes from Schistocerca americana, assembly GCF_021461395.2. NCBI lineage: Eukaryota > Metazoa > Arthropoda > Insecta > Orthoptera > Acrididae > Schistocerca > Schistocerca americana. Next base: position 741,386,811 of record NC_060122.1, on the reverse strand, counting down.
GGCGGTCAAATGGAACGCCCTACGGTAGGAACTCCTAACGAAAGTTGTGGCCAGTATGGGAGCATGTAGCTGAGCACCCAGTCCCGTGCTTCCTGATGTACACTCTGTAAAGTACCATGTCCTGCCTTTTGTAATGTCCAAGGAATCATCATGAATTGCGGTGACTTCAGTGAAATAGTCTTTAAATAAAAGTGTCTTTTCTGATCGTCTCAGTTTCTCTTTCACCTGCCTCCTGTACTATACTGTAGCAGTTCTTTTTATGTACTGTCCAAGTTTCATGGTGCTGTATTACTTGATAGTGAAACATCATGCGCAAGTTACTTTCCTGTAATTTAGAGAAATCGCGGAGAACGTAAGTCATGTTAGCCATATGGAGGTTGGAGCCTCCTTCCTCCCGAATACATGGCCAAAATGTTTAAAATAGCGTAACGTAATCTGATTTGTCCCCAGTGTACAATAATGTTTTGTTTCTATACTCTTGTAGAGAAGCTGCTTAGTAAGATAAAAACCTATTGATGTATTAACTGATTAACATCGTTCACTGCCCGCACTAAGTACACTATACACACACTATTTCGTAATGTAAGACCACACACGCACTATCTACCGACATCAGAATCAAGACGAAGATGTTTTGTTTCCATTTTGTGTGTCACTGTTCCAGTCTGCTTGCCTGAAGAGCTGAGTCAGCATTCTACAGCAATAAGTAAGTGAGGTGTCGAGTTCAGAAAGAGAGTGAGATGTTAGTATTATCCACTGCAGTTTTCTAGTAAAGAAAAAAATATGTAGTGCGATAGTGTGTTGTAAAATGTCAGCGATGCTTTAATATTTACTTGTGTAACAATTTTTAGCAACTACTATCCTATAATATCTAAGTAGTACATTATGTTATGGACCTTAAAGCATCCACCAGAAAAGCATTGTGCCTGCTTCGAAAACTATGAGGAGCCAGCCGTATCACTCGGAAAGAAACCCTTCAGCACCTAACAAAATTGATTTGCACATTGATAAAACATCTAAAGGGTTAAACCACCCAGAGACAACAATACGCATTAAACGTGAACTTACAAAGCTAAAAGTAACAACCATTGTTGACACTAAATATTCATGCGACATCACCCCCGAAGAGATCTCGGCAGCAATAAAGGACACAAAACCAGGTAAAGCCCCCGGCTCAGATAACATCCTCGCAGAGTTTTTTTTATCAAGCTGGTAAATATACGACAATATGGTTCGCAAAGTTCTTCACATCACTACTGCAGATAGGAAACATACCTCAAGAGCTTAAATGTCCCAAGATAATCGCTCTGCTAAGGCCAGGTAAACCGGGAAATCTTCCGTAAAACTACCGGCCCATAGCACTGCCTAGCATGGTGTACAAACTTCTGGAACGAGTACTACTAAGCAGGATCGGCAAGACAATACTCACGGCCAACCCAGTAGAGCGAACCGGCTTTCGTCCCAACCGTAGCTGTGCCAAAAGTCCTGGCCCTTACAAAACATATTGAAGCGTGATTCCAAAAGAAACTAAAAACATCTGTGGCCTTCATTGACTTGTCAGCAGCCTGTTATACTGGCTGGAGACAAGGCCTACTCTATAAACTGATGAAAATAATCCCCTGTCAAAAAGTGACAAAGTCGGTCGATGTGGCCGAGCGGTTCTAGGCGCTTCAGTCTGGAACCGCGAGATCGCTACGGTCGCATGTTCGAATCCTGCCTCGGCCATGGATGTGTGTGATGTCCTTAGGTTACTTAGGTTTAAGTAGTTCTAAGTTCTAGGGGACTGATGACCACAGATGTTAAGTCCCATAGTGCTCAGAGCCATTTGAAAAAGCGACAAAGCTTATTGGTAATATGATTGGTAACAGAGTATTCCAGGTCATGATGGGAAACAAAGTCAGTAGCCAGAAATTCCTTCAAAATGGCTTACCTCACGGCTCGGTATTAGTCCCACTGCTTTTCAGCCTGTACATTGCTGACATGCCAGAAACAGCTTGTACGAAATTTGGCTACGCTGATGACTGGGCCATTGCAACAATGCACACCGATTTTGATACAATGGAAGAAACCCTGACATCCGATCTGTCTTTCCTGGCAGCATACTTCGGTAAATGGAGGCTTAGGCCTAATGCCACTAAGACAGAAGTAACTTGCTTCCACCTCAATAACAGAAAAGTCGACAGAGCTCTGGAAGTATAGTTTGACGACACACGCCTCAACCACAACAAGGAGCCAAGGTACCTAGGGGTTACGTTAGACTGAACCTTTTCATTTAAATCACACCTTACAAAAACAGCTGTCAAGGTGGGAACAAGAAATAACCTCGTCCATAAACTCCGCGGAACCACCTGAGGATCAACGGCAACAACCCTGAGGGCATCTCCACTGAGCCTAGTATATTCTGCGGCAGAGTACTGTACAGGAGTATGGCTAACAGGAGCTATGTGAACAAAATCGATGTTGAATTTAACAACGCCAAGCGCATTATTTCAAGAAAAGTTAGGTCTACACCTAACATATGGCTACCTGTCCTGAGTCATATACCATCCCCAGAAATGCGACGAGAAACAGACTTGGTCCGGGAATACAACAAAATAGAAGCAAACCCTGAACTACCGGTACACATCGATATACCTGATCTGAGTATCAAGAGGCTTCGTTCAAGACATCCTCCTCTTGCTCTCGACAGCCCCACTGGGGCTGACATTAACTCTTGGAGAAGAGAATGGCTCCAAAATGCCCCAACAACTTGCCACCTAATGCCTTGTATTACTGAGACAGTTCCTGGGTTTAATCAGCCCTACACAATCTTGTCAACTCTGAACCGACTAAGAACTGGGCATGGAAGATGTGCTGACTCACTCTTCAAATGGGGACTGCTGTCTTCGCCCAGCATGTGACTGTGGCGCGCCTAAGCAGACCATTCAACACATCAGAGAAGAATGCAGTGCCAAAGCGTTCAGTGGGGACTTTTGAAGAATTCCTCATGGCATCCCATAAAGCCATTGAATATATACAAGGACTACATGTTTGTCTGTGAATATATGTAATGTTATGTAATGTAGAATAACGCGATTCAACACTGAAATGCCACATATCAAATAAAATACACTACTGGCCATTAAAACTGCTACACTATGAAGAAATGCAGATGATAAACGGGTATTCATTGGACAAATATATTATACTAGGACTGACCAGTGATTACATTTTCACGCAATTTGGGTGCATAGATCCTGAGAAATCAGTGCCCAGAACAACCACCTCTGGCCATAATAACGGCCTTGATACGCCTGGGCAGTAGGTCAAACAGAGCTTGGATGCCGTGTACAGGTACAGCTGCCCATGCAGCTTCAACACGATACCACAGTTCATCAAGAGTAGTGACTGGTGTATTGTGACGAGCCAGATGCTCAGCCACCATTGACCAGACGTTTTCAATTGGTGAGAGATCTGGAGAATGTGCTGGCCAGGGCAGTAGTCGAACATTTTCTGTACCCAGAAAGGCCAGTACAGGACCTGCAACACGCGGTCGTGAATTATCCTGCTGAAATGTAGGGTTTCGCGGGGATCGAATGAAGGGTAGAGCCACGGGTTGTAACACATCTGAAATGTAACGTCGCCTGTTCAAAGTGCCGTCAATGCGAACAAGAGGTGACCGACACGTGTAACCAATGGCACCCAATACCATCACGCCGGGTGATACGCCAGTATGGCGATGACGAATACACGCTTCCATTGTGCGTTCACCGCGATGTCGCCAAACACGGATGCGACCATCATGATGCTGTAAACAGAACCTGGATTTATCCGAAAAAATGACGTTTTGCCATTCGTGCACCCAGGTTCGTCGTTGAGTACACCATCGCAGGCGCTCCTGTTTGTGATGCAGCGTGAAGGGTAACCGCAGCCATGGTCTCCGAGATGATAGTCCATGCTGCAGCAAACGTCGTCGAACTGTTCATGCAGATGGTTGTTGTCTTGCAAACGTCCCCATCTGTTGACTCAGGGATCGAGACGTGGCTGCACGATCCGTTACAGCCACGCGGATAAGATGCCTGTCATCTCGACTGATAGTGATACGAGGCCGTTGGGATCCAGCACGGCGTTCCGTATTACCCTCCTGAACCCACCAATTCCATATTCTGCTAACAGTCATTTGATATCGACCAACGCGAGCAGCAATGTCGCGATACGATAAACCGCAATGGCGATAGGCTACAATCCGACTTTTATCAAAGTCGGAAACGTGATGGTACGCATTTCTCCTCCTTACACGCCCGCATCTCGTGGTCGTGCGGTAGCGTTCTCGCTTCCCACGCCCGGGTTCCCGGGTTCGATTCCCGGCGGGGTCAGGGATTTTCTCTGCCTCGTGATGGCTGGGTGTTGTGTGCTGTCCTTAGGTTAGTTAGGTTTAAATAGTTCTAAGTTCTAGGGGACTTATGACCACAGCAGTTGAGTCCCATAGTGCTCAGAGCCATTTGAACCATTTTTTTTCCTCCTTACACGAGGCATCACAACAACGTTTCACCAGGAAACGCCGGTGAACTGCTGTTTGTCTATGAGAAATCGGTTGGAAACTTTCCTCATGTCAGCACGTAGTAGGTGTCGCCACCGGCGCCAACCTTTTGTGAATGCTCTGAAAAGCTAATCATTTGCGTATCACAGCATCTTCTTCCTGTCTGTTAAATTTCGCGTCTGTTGCACGTCATCTTCGTGGTGTAGCAATTTTAATGGCCAGTGGTGTAAATAAATACATCACTGTATACAATATGTTGCTTAACAAGTGCTTTTTAGATGCCTTTTTAAGCAATTTTGTTTTAGACTCTCTTGAATCTCCTTGGACAAATGATTGTACAATTTTATTCTTTTGTAGCAAATGCTAATCAGATTCTTATGTTAATTCTTTCTAGTATATGAAAATTCGTTCTAGATGTTGTTCCCTGATCATAGGGAACGCTGCTCGTGCCGTAACATATTTTCTTTGATTTAGTCCCAATCCGGAAACAAATCCTATTCACAAAACTGTCGTCAAAGAGATGTCTTCGGAGGAGTGAGTGAGTTGCTAAATCCTTAAGTGGACATACAGCGCCTTTTCACTAGAGGCTGTGACTGTGCATTTCCGTGTAGATTATAATCTTGATACTGATGTATGTCCTCGTACAGATGAAAGAGACAGAAATATTGGACGATAAATGTCACGAACGAATGTCCGCAACAGCATATAAATCACGGCACGGCGTGGCTTACTAGTTTATGCCATGAATTAACTTGATCCCGTTCCCGTAAGCAAGTTTTGAATGTTTTCAGAAGCCGTGTTGCTGCCTGTAGCCTCCTTCCGTAGATCCTCACTGCCCAAACAACAGTTTTCCAGAGAGAAAGCCATTCACTGTCTATGGAATTCATAAACACCATAAATAGCAGCGTCACACATCGCTTTACGTGCTCAGTTTCTTCTCCGTTCAAGTTTTATTCATTTATTTTTCTTGCAAAATCACTGTGTAAGAAGGCTGTTTACGTTTTCTTATTGGCAACGTTACGTAGCGCTCTGTAAGAAAATCACTGGCTATGCTGTGTGCAGCCTGTGGCTAGTTTGCATTGTTGTCTGCCATTGTAGTGTTGGGCAGCTGGATGTTAACAGCGCGTAGCGTTGCGCATTTGGAGGTGAGCCGCCAGCAGTGGTGGATGTGGGGAGAGAAATGGCGGAGTTTTGAAATTTGTAAGACTGGATGTCATGAACTGCTATGTATATTATGATTTTTCAACACTATTAAGGTAAATACATTGTTTGTTCTCTATTAAAATCTTTCATTTGCTAACTATGCCTATCAGTAGTTAGTGCCTTCCGTAGTTTGAATCTTTTATTTAGCTGGCTGTAGTGGCGCTCGCTGTATTGCAGTAGTTCGAGTAACGAAGATTTTTGTCAGGTAAGTGATTTGTGAAAGGTATAGGTTAATGTTAGTCAGGGCCATTCTTTTGTAGGGATTTTTGAAAGTCAGATTGCGTTGCACTGAAAATATTGTGTGTCAGTTTAAGCACAGTCATGTACAATTTTTCTAAGGGGACGTTTCAACTGAAACAGTCACGCACAGTTACATTATGCGAATTATTAATTATTAAACACAAAGATAATTTTGACTTCCGTAATGTAGCCTTCACAGCTCCCAAAAATTTCATTTCTAATATCTCTAGTTTCCGTAAATCTTTACCTTGTAGTGTCGACATTTCGCCCCCTTACAATAAAGTGCAGACTGCCATGACTCTATAAAATTCCAGTCTTGTCTCTTCCCTCGTTTTAAGCTTAAGTTTTATGGGAAGAATTAGTGGTGTAACCCATAACCCAAAAGGCAATCCAAAGCAAAGATAAATGGAGAGAACATCGTATGCCACCACAAAGACTTCCTAAACTATCAATTGTGATTTAATCTGGTAAAAAGATCAGAATAAAGATGGAATGGTAGAGTGCATTTTACATAAGAATGCCAATTGTTCGAAGGTGGTGAACATCACAAAGGGTACAGCAGGAGGAAAAATGATCATGTTTAGTTTGTAGTTATGATTGGATCAAAACAAGACTGCACACTGAACCTGAATCTGCGCTTTGCCACATGTTAAATTTTCTGTTGCGATGAAACCAGGCGCAGATACCGCTCTAGCAGAGTGATAAGTCGGTGATGGAGGACTGTGTTAATCTGTAGTGCAATCCGACAAAATAATCGCAGTGTACATCAAGAATAACCGGACTTGGTACATAAAATAATTTAGAATACAGCTACTAATAGAACGCACGCAAATATGCATGTGATAAGCACACTGTGGGCTCGCAGTTGTTAGGTCACCAAACTTTCGCTTCCAGGGAAGTAAGTTGCTGAAACACAAAGTGAATCTGTACAGGTAATTAGTGATGCTTACGACACATGTTCAATACGATAATAACTCATTTTAACGCAACATTAACATTATTGTTTGCAATTAACTTAAAGGTAGAAAAATAGTGATCTTAAGTTTATATAGACAGATGAAGCAGGGGATAGAAAGAAGGAGTCTAAGAGAGTCTCTTTTGTTTTATACCAAAGCACAACGCAATAATCCAAAGGGTCTAACATGTTGAGCACAAGGATATATACATTTGTTAGCATGCTGCTTAAACACATGACAAAATTTAATTTGTTGTATAGTGGATCATGGGGCAAAGGAAGTGTGGAAAGACCGAGGAAGAGATAGGCCTAAGCCTTGAGTGGAAGAAGAAGAAGAATAAGAGGAAGAAGAAGAAGAAGAAGAAGAAGCAATGGCAAACACAATAATCATATTACTACAAATATTTACAGTAAAAAGGAAGTGCAAAATGGCTAATCAGACATGGCTAGAGGACAAATGTAAGGATTTAGAAGCATATTTCACTAGGGGGAAAAGTAGGCACTGCCTACAGTAAAATTAAAAAGACTTTTGGAGAAAAGAGAAACAGCAGTATGAATATCAAGAGCTCAGATTGTGAGACCAGCGCTAAGCAAAGAAGGGAAAACTGAAAGGCGGAGGGAATACCGTATATTGAGGGACTATACAAGGGAGATGAACTTGAACGCAATATTATACAAATAGTCAGGACGTATAAGAAGATGAGGGAGGAGATATAATGCTGGGAGGATAAATTGAGAGAGCATTGAAAGACCTAAGTCGAAACAATGTCCCTGGAGCAGACAACATTCTGTGAGAACTACTGAGAGCCTTGGGAGAGCCAGCCATGACAAAAATCTTTCTTCTGCTGGGCAAGGTGTATGAGACAGGCGAAATACCGTCAGACTTCAAGGAGAATGTAATAATTCCGATCCCAAAGAAAGCAGTTGCTGACAAGTGTGAAAGTTACCAAACTATCAGTTTAATAAGTCATGGTTGCAAAATACTTACAAGAATTCTTTACAGAAGAGTAGGAACACGCGAGGCAGTACTGGCCCTACGACTTATCTTAGAAGATAGGTTAATGAAAGGCAAACCTACACTTATAGCATTTATAGACTTAGCGACTCTTTTGACAATGTTGACTGGAATACTCTCTTACCACTTGTATAGAAAGCAGACGGCAGTTACAAGAGTCGAGGGGCATGATAGGGAGCCAGTGGTTGAGAAGGGAGTGAGACAGATTTGTAGCCTATCCCCGATGTTATTCAAACTGTACATTCAGCAACAAGTAAAGAAAAATTAGTAAAAATTTGGAGTAGGGATTAAAGGTCAGGGAGAAGTAATAAAAACCTTGAGGTTTAATTAGAATAGTAACCAGTCTTCATAGCAAGAATTTATTGAAATTTAGCAATCACACGTCAAAATAGAATCGGTTTAGATTTTATCAGAAATCATCTTTAGACTATGTCTCATCTGATGTTGAACAGAAGTTTGCCAGTGACATTGAAATTTTGTCAGAGACAGTAAAAGCGTCTTGAAAGGACATCAACAAAAAGAAGATAAGGATAATGGAATGTAGGCTAATTAAACCAAGTGATACTGAGGGAATTACATAAGGAAACGATCTCCTTAAAGCTGTAGACAGATTTTGCTATTTAAGGAGCAAAACAACTGATGATGGCGGAAGCAGAGAGGATATAAAATGTAGAATGGCAATGTCAAGAAAAGCGTTTTATGTACTGTATCTCTGCCTTGGGTATGACACTGCTGATTGGTTTGAACTGTGAAAGAATTATTTAAATAAAATTTTTTAATGTAACACACTTGTAAATTGGAGTAAAAATTATAAAAAACTTCATACTGATTCCTAACTCCATACAGACAGTTCTGAGAATTTGTGATTCTGAGTTTTTCATAGCTGTGAAAATACTTGTAATATTTATAACGAAAAACGTGGGCCACGTGCAACACATATCTGATGCATGAATAGTTCACCTCCTAACTATTTTCTATTGTGTGTACCCCATATTTTTTCTTATAAATCCTGCAAGAATTGTCATGGGTATTAATTAAAACTTCATGATCACAAATTTTCAGAACTATCTATATGGGGTTGGAAATGTGTATGGGCTAAGAGAATTTTTTTTTTACTTTCATCCAATTTAAAGATGTGCTATATTAGCAATTTATTTTTGTTTAAACAATTATTATCTGCTTTTTAGTCTTGCATGTGTGTAATCACTCAAGGGATTTTAAACATTTTGGCGAGATTGTATCACAGAAATATGTTAAATTTCAGGTTCATATAAGCGCCTTTTCAGTTGACCATATGTGCAATAGAATAGTGTTACCATTGTCATCAGTTTTCTGCTACATTAGCAGGTCCTTGCGTCCCGATTTCAAGCGACTCATAACTTTCTTCTCTTAACTTTCTTCTTAACACCACTGTACGTGCTGCCGTCCATCACATCATCTTTGCTCTGAAACCTCTTCCTCTTTCGCCTCCTCTTTCCTTCCACATACCCTTCTAAGACTGTTTATATTAGCCCCCTCATTAATTCTTAATATATGTCGAATCCAGTTTAGTTTCCTTCTTTTTATTACACCCAGTAATTGTCTTTGCTCTTCCACTCTTCTGAATAGCTCTTCACTTTTCATTCTATCCATGCAACTTATTCTTTCCATCCTTCACCATGTCTGCATTTCAAAAGTCTTCCGCCTTGCTTTGTTCATTCTTTGTCAGTGTCCACTTTTCAGCACCATACAAGAAAAGCTCCATACAAGGCACTTTATTAGCCTTTTTTCTTGAATCTCTGTCTATATTGCAGCACCTTTTCTTTTAAAAAAACCTCTTTCGCCACTGTTATTCTGGTTTTAATTTCTGTGCTGCTCTTTCAGTCCGTTACTATCCACCTTTTGAGCTATTTAATGCTTTGCACCTGTTCTCATACTTCTGCATTCAGGATTATCTTCAGCTTTTAATTTCCTCCCAGTGTTATTGCGTTGTTTTCTTTGCATTTATTTTCATTCCATAAATCTTCCCTGTAGCTTCAATGCCATTCACTATATCCTGTATTTTTTTATCTTTTGCTAGGAGGACCATGTCGTCTGCAAAACTAAGACACCACATCCTTCTTCCTCCAATTTTTGCCTCCTTGTCATTTAGTAGACAGTGATCAATCATATTTTCAAAGGATGGATTGAAAAGGGTAGGAGGCAGACAGCAGCCTTGTCTTATTCTTTTCCTAGTTCTATCCAGTTGATATTTTCTATTCTCACTTTCACAGATGGTGTTTGATTTAAGTATAATGAGTTTATAAATCGTCTGGCTTTCTAATATACTCTCTTTTCCATCATTATAGTTGTAAGCTTATCCCAAAAGCCACATTGTCGACCTTTTCCAGGTCTATAAAACGCATGTATAGGTCTCTCCTGTTTCCAATAAACCTCTCTCCCAAAATTCGCAAGAGTATTTTTGAATCTCTTGTGCCTGTGTTCTGTCTAAATCCAAATTATTCTTTAGGCATATTCTCTTCCATTGTCTTTTCCAGTCTTTTATGAATGGTTCTTAAAATAATTTTATCTGCATGTGGAATGAGGCTAATTGTCCAGTGCTTATTTCACTTCTTGGTTCCTGGTTTCTTTGGTAGTGGAATCATTCCATCTTATCTCCCCTCCTTCTCACTATCCATATCCTCCTCCCCCTTTCTCTGCTCAACCATGCCTGCCTGCACACATTATGCTACTAGTCGCACTACACACTGGTTGTGCAAGTCAGCCTGGCTGTGAGGCATCACAAACATTTATCACGCCAACCCCTACCCCTACCGAACAGACCGACAAGAAAGCGAGTTAATATTGCTTTTTCATGCAGTTCTGAGCTGTGTTTAAAGTGTCAAGCCTCTAGCACATGATTAAGTTAGTTTGAACTATATTATTAGGTTTACACTGTACAGACAGACAATAAAATGAGCTAATAAAAATATGTTTCAAATGTGCAACTAATTTCGCTATAGAATTGAAATAAGACAAACAGAACTCACATATTTCAATCGAATACAACTCTGTGCTAGCTGTGATAGTAATGGTAAATTACATATTCTCAACTGGCAGCATTAACAGGTGCACGTGTTTGATTACCTTATGATTTTTTGAGACTTGTAGTGAATCACATCAAACTCTTTTCCTTCATACTCTTTTTTCCCCTCCTCTAACCATCCACTCGTTTTCAGAATGCTGAATACTGGTCACATTAACAGACACATTTAGTTGATTTCTCAAATACGTGCACATGATTCAATTCAGTAGGAAACGAAGCGTTTGTGAAGTGTAATACTTCTGAATACAGAAGATAATAAGGTATAAGGCTCACATATTTATTTGCTTGGTACAAACCTGCTATAATGGACTACCTGAAGCAGTAATTATTGTTTCTTGAATCAACATTTACCACAGTATGTTCGGTAATTTTCTGTATGTCTCCGCATACAACTCTTTATTTACATTTATGTTAATGCTAAGTTCCAAAATTTGTTTTAACTCCCAACTGGAATCAGGCCATGGGAAGTTTCTAGTTCTCCTGATAGTCAGCATGGAACAATGGCTGAATGCATTTCATTTATGTAATCAGGCAGTGACAGAAATGCATTCTTATTGCTCCTATACATCTCTCTAACCTCAACTGATGTGTGAAGCAGGAATTTACAGACAAATGAGACATTTCTCTTGAGCAACCGATTGAACTCATGTGCTCTGTTGATGAAAACTAGAAGATAAGCATCAAGAAAGTTTGGGATTCTTAACACACTGGCTGCCGTGTGGCCAGCTGTGGCTCTACTGGTGACTGACAATGTGTAAAGCTCACAATGATTAGCTATCACAGCAGAGCATATTCGACTTTTAAAAGTAGAAACCAAGCATATCAGTCCAAGAGTGTTGTCGCTGATTTTAAAGCACTTTGCATATGGTTCACCCATTACTTATAATTACGGGGGCGTGCTGAAAAGTAATGCCTCCAAATTTTTCGTGTGAAAACGCTTAAAACTTTTAAAATAAAACTCTGTTAATATTCAACATCTTTATTCTTCATGCCTGCATATTTCTTTTACAACATAGTCACACTGGCGAAGAACACATTTCTCCGAACCAAAGAATAGCTGTTGATACCGTCAGTGTAGAGTGCTTGACTCTGTCAATGGAGCATTAATCTCACCTCAGTTTGCACCGCTTCATCTCTATTAAACTGGAAGTCCTCGAAGGTGTTCTTAAAATTTTGGAAACAATCCAAGCTCTGTCGCACACGGTGGCGTTAGCACCATCATTTCCTTCCTGACGAGAACAAAAAATCCAATGTCGCCCATTCCTGGTGTCATTACAATCATCACCGTACACAGTTTTCATTGTTCTATGGATTTCAGTTGGAGGCATGTTTCCTGCGGTTAGAAACTCGATTAAGCACACTTTTTCTCACATACTGACGTATTTACGTTGCACACAGCCTGTTACACGCTACAGTTCTGAGGCCTCTAACAGCAGAGGGGGTTCCAGCTTGCCTCAGCGAATCGGGGAAGTCAACTGAGTAAATATGAATGACACGTAATATCTCAACCGATGTTGAGAACAGATTAAAAAATTCGGAGGCATTACTTTTCAGCACGCCCTAGCATATACTAATGAACTACCTGTAGCAGCTGCTCTTCTTCGCCAAGAGCTTGCAAACAGAAATGTCACAGTATTCTGGAATTTTGTGACTATGTCTTCTAGTTGAAAAATGCAAGAAGAAGATTCTCTTAAACTACATCAACAGTTTGCGATGTTTGCACACAAACACACACACACACACACACACACACACACACACACACACACACACACAACACACACACACATTCAAGGAACTGTTAAGAACATAAAGTGTGTTATTTTGGGGAGCGACATAAATAAATACACAAGAATTGCTTCGTGAACTGTGCAACTTCATGCAACAAATATGTATGCTTTTATTGTTTGCAAACGATATAGCTTTAGAACTATCGTGCAAACTCAGTGAGTGAAAGAAATTATCCAAGTGAGGGATCCTAAGGAGCACCCAAAGTTATAGTGTCCTGATCAAGTGTGTTTTAAGAGGCCATGTTAAGCAGATTCATCATATATAAATAAGATGACTCCAAATATATGACTTTTCTCTAATTCTATAGTAATGTAATTTATTTTGTACTATGTTTTGGTCTACATAAACAAAATAAATGCCCAGGCAACTGCCTAACATTACACTCACACTTCCAGTTTTTAACTTTCAAGTTTCTACTAATTTTGAATGAACTTTTTTCGTAACTGTGTTTTTCTGAAAATATCATCTACGTCGCACGATGTGTTTTTCACTTTGGAAAATCATCGTCACACTCGAGACATAAGACTTTGAGCTTTTTTGTGGGTTGTGGTAATGAGTGTTTATCCATAATTTCTGTCTGTGAACTCAGCGTCACGGGACGAAAAACGAAGCAGACCTGCTAACAGCAGGTGTGTCACGCTGCGGTACCTGTCCTCTATATGTTAAGGCAAGAGCGATAAATCGTTATCAACTTGTCAGATTAACAGTAATCTACCGCTGCTACTGACAGGGGCTGTCGGATTCTGTGCTACAGATGTACAGCGTACGGGGACCCGAAATGACGCATGTTCTACTGTGAGCCGAGCGTTGGGATAAAACCGACGAAAAATAGAATGTATACTACTGAAATAATTGTGGTTGAGTTCTAATTTATCTCGTCATCGCCAAAAAGCGCAGTAAACCTTATTACCAACACTCAGTAAGAGGTATAAATCGCAACGCTTGCTCTTTTACGATGAGCAACCATTTGTCAGAGGTACTAGTCGGATACTGTAGCTGTACATGAGACGTATATATATATATATATATATATATATATATATATATATATATATGTGTGTGTGTGTGTGTGTGTGTGTGTGTGTGTGCCGGCCGAAGTGGCCGTGCGGTTAAAGGCGCTGCAGTCTGGAACCGCAAGACCGCTACGGTTGCAGGTTCGAATCCTGCCTCGGGCATGGATGTTTGTGATGTCCTTAGGTTAGTTAGATTTAACTAGTTCTAAGTTCTAGGGGACTAATGACCTCAGCAGTTGAGTCCCATAGTGCTCAGAGCCATTTTGTGTGTGTGTGTGTGTGTATTTCACCGTAACTCAGACGCCTGCATCAATTTCAACCCAATCTGATACACTAATGACTTTCTGTCTAGGGAAAAGAGGCAAATAGGCCTAGCAGCCTTAGCAGAGAGAGTGATAATCGGAAGGAAATGACGCGTAATGGTAAGAATAACTCTAGAACAGATGGAGCAATTTCGGACAAACACATACGTATTTTAACTAAACAAATGTTGACTTACCACCTATAAAAATAGTGTAGGACTAACAAGTTCTACGAACTATGAGGGAGGGAATGGGAAGGCGATTACGAGTAAAAAGTGATCAAAAACTGCACTCAGTAGCGCCAAATCCACAGTTTTACGGATCATGGAGCAATTTCAACCAAGCTTCGTTCACATATGACTGCGATCCACAGTTTGTCGTAAGTCTTTGCAGGAACGAAGCTGTCCAAGCAACCAGTACCACAGGCAGACCATTCTTGTTTTCGTGAAGGGCCATGGGTTAGACTTTCATCTTTGCAGGACCTGTATCGCTAACGTCAATCTTTTGTAGAATTCTGGAAGATGTTTTGGGCACTAGTATTATTTTCATTTTGGAAAACGAAAATCCTCTCTGTATAAACATGGCTTCCGTAATACAGCAGTCTTACGACTCCCAGTATCCTCTGTTCGTCCATGAGATCTAGGAGGCAGTAGGTAATGACGCTTGAGTAAAGGCAGCGTTTCTTGATTTCAGGAAGGCTTTTTATACAGATCTTCAATCTTATTTTTTAAAATTACAATCTTCCAACTTGTCTGATGCACTCCACCAAGGATTCCTCGTCTGTGCCAGCCTCTTCGTCTCAGAGTAGCACTTACATACAAGGTCCCCAATTATTTGTTGGCTGTATTCCGTCCTCTGTTCCCTCTATAGTTTCCACGCTCTACAGACCGTCTAATACCATGGAAACCATTCCACGATGTCCCTTCTTCTTGTCAATGTTTCCTACATTTTCTTTTCTTCGCGGGTTCTGCGGGGAACCTCCTCATTTCTTGTCTTACCGAACCACCTAATTTCCAACATCCTTCTACAACACCACATATCAAATTCTTCGACTCTCTCCTTTGTCAGTTTCCCCATAATCCATGATTCACTTTCATACTGCGCTGTATTCCAGAAGTACATTCTCAGAAACGTATTCCTGAAATTAAGGCCTAGGTCTGATGCTAGTAGATTACTTTTGGCCAATAACATCCTCTTTGCCTGTCCTAGTCTTCTTATTAAATCCTCCTTGCTTCAACTATCAAGTATTGTTTTACTTCAAAAAATGGTTCAAATGGCTCTCAGCACTATGGGACTTAACATCTGACGTTATCAGTCCCCTAGAACTTAGAACTACTTAAATCTAACTAACCTAAGGACATTACACACATCTGTGCCCGAGGCAGCATTCGAAACTGCGACTTTGCCGGCCGGTGTGGCCGAGCGGTTCTAGGCGCTTCAGTCTGGAACCGCGCGACCGCTACGGTCGCAGGTTCGAATCCTGCCTCGGGCATGGATGTGTGTGAAGTCCTTAGGTTAGTTGGGTTTAAGTAGTTCTAAGTTCTAGGGGACTGATGACCTCAGATGTTAAGTCCCATAATGCTCAGAGCCATTTGAACCGCTCTGTCACAACGGCCGGCCCTTGTTTTGCTTCTAAGGTAGCATAATTTCTTCACTTCCTCTACTTATGGTGCACAATGTTTATGTTCAGATTATCACTAACTTCATTTCTACAGACCGTCGTCATTCTTCAGTTTATTCTCAATCCATACTCTGTATTCATCAGACTGTTCATTCCGTTCAAAAGGTCCTACAACTTTTCCTTACTTTCACTGAGAACACCAATGTCATCAGCAAATCTTGTCATTGATATCCTTTCACCCTGAATTTTAATTCCTCTCCAGAACCTCTCTTTTATTTCGAATTTGCTTCTTCGATGTATAGATTGAACAGTAGGGGTCGAACACTGCATCCGTGTCTTATGACATTTCTAAACCGGGTACTTCATTCTTGGTCTTCAGTTTCAGTTTTTCCCTTTTGATCCATGTATATATTATATATTTCCCTTCTTTATATATAGCTTACACCAATTGTCCTGAGAATACTGACATCTTGCACCACTTCAAATTGACGAACGCTTTTAGTAGGTCGACCAAGCCAATGTAAGTGTCTTCATTTTTCTTCAGTCTTGCTGGCTCCATCAAGTCCGAATTTACTCTGTAATAGGTTTACTTTCCCTAAAGTCAAACTGCTCATCACCTGATAGATCCACAATTATCTCTTCTATTCTCCTACATACACTAAGGTGATAAAAACTTGGAATACCTCGTAATATCGTGTAGGACCTGTTCTCGCCCGTCGTTGTGCAGCAACTCGACGTAACATAGACTCAACAAGTAGTTGCAAGTCCGCTAGAGAAATATTGAGCCAAGTTGTCTCTGCAGCCGTGCCTAATGACGAAAGCGTTCCCGGTGCAGGATATTGTTCGCGAACTGACCTCTCAATTATTTCCTATAAATGTTCGATGGGATTCACGTCGGGAGCGAATTGATCAGAATGTTCTTCAAGCCAATCGCGAACAATTATGGCGCATTGTGACTCTGAGCACTATGGGACTTAACGTCTGTGGTCATCAGTCCCCTAGAACTTAGAACTACTTAAACCTAACTAACCTAAGGACAGCACACAACACCCAGTCATCACGAGGCAGAGAAAATCCCTGACCACGCCGGGAATCGAACCCGGGAACCCGTATGGCGCATTGTCATTCATAAAAAAATCCATCGTTGTTTGGGAACATAACGGCTGCAAATGGTTTCCAAGCAGCCGAACGTAACTATTTCCAGTCAATGATCTGTTCAGTTGGACTAGAGGACCCAGTCCATTCCATGCAAACATAGCTCACATCATTATGGAGCCATCACCAGCTTGCACGCTTGCACAACTTGGGTCCATGGGTTTGTGGGCTCTGCGCCTCACTCGAAACCTACTATGAGCTCTTTTTTTTTGTCAGTCATCAGTCTTCTGATTGGTTTGATGCAGCCTGTCACGAATTCCTCTCCTGTGCCAACCTTTTCATCTCAGAGTAGCACTTGGAACCAACATCCTCAATTATTTGCAGGATGTATTCCAATCTCTGTCTTCCTCAACAATTTTTGCCCTCCACAGCTCCCTCTAGTACCATGGAAGCCATTTCCTGATGTCTTATCGGACGTCCTATCATCCTATCTCTTCTCCTTGTCAGGGTTTTCCATGTATTCGTTTCCTCTCCAATTCTGCTCAGAACCTACTTATCAGTCCACATAATTTTCAACATTCATCTGTAGCACCACACCTCAAATGCTTCGATTCTCTTCTGTTCTGATTTTCCCACATTCCATGTTTCACTACGATACAATGCTGTGCTCTAAGCGTACATTCTCAGAAATTTCTTCCTCAAATTAAGGTTGTAACCTCCCCACAAAAATTTAAAATTAAATAAATATTACTTGGTTAATGACTATAATTTTTGTGTGACGTCAGAACAAAATTAGTTCCCATTTAATGTACCCACAAAATTCTTTTCTCATTTAATGTAAGCACGAAACAGAAAAATTCTTAAACCTCATAATAAAAAATAAATTCAGTAACTTGGTAAATTTTTGGACGACAGCAGTGCTGCGTCATGGCCCTGTAAGATCATTCTGAATAAAAAAGCAAAAATTCTTACCTCAATAAAAACGGCGAATATATCTGCTCTTACCTAACATTTTTCCGGCACAGCTCCGTGCAATGCTGGCCTATACATTTGTGATTTGTGAAAGGAAGCAACTGATTTTTCTTTTGCAACAATTGGAATGATCATGGATTGGAGAAATTAGTAAATTCTTTAAATTGAAATGAATGCTTGTAAAAAAATTACTTTATATTACAAAAATTATTATTAGGACTTTTTAAAACATTTGGATGACAGTTCAGATACATTACTAGATATGCGCGAGGCTGCTTTTTACCTTATACAATAATACTCAGGCTCCTGACTCCTGACCAGAGCAGACTGCAGACAACCGCAGACTAGCGACTAGCAACAACTAACTGCTACAGCTACACAGTTCGTACTCAGTCAACACTGCTCTCTGGTCAGCGATTCTCTTATACCTTGCATATCGCAGGCAGCACATGCCTCTTACATAACCCTCCAGTGGGGGGGGGGCAAAAATTTGGCAGCGATTGTGAGTCAATTGGACTTGCCATTAGCAACAAATTTTTCTTAATTAACTAAGTTTACAATCACAGAATATATACATATATATAAGTGCAGAACATGAAATGAAATATAGTGCACATTCACTGAGTACAGAACATATCAAGCAATGACAAAATGTATACGCAATGAGTACAAAACATATTAACAAATGACATAAAGTGCACACGCACTGTATATATATATATATATATATATATATATATATATATATATATATATATATATATATATATTTTACAGGAACTAGGATAGGAAAGGGAAGGATTGCATCATGGTTGTAGCACAGTAGGTTCCATGTAGCTGCACTGAAAGTCCATATCTTTCTACAGAAGCACAACACCAAGTGAGACAATCTGAAGTTCTCTTCCCTGAAGTATTAATCAGTGTAGCCAAGACACTGAAATGTCGTATTAATATTCAATGTTATCATTTTGGTAGTACATTAGGTACACCAAGCAGTGGGACCATAATAACATCTCCATCGTTCAAGGTGGTGGACAGCATGTCGTGTCAACACCACGTTCTTGTAAGGTACACCAACGTAAAATTAGTGCAAAAACCAAATATAGTGCTCCATGATCATGAGGATGGACAGGACAAACGGATATTGCAGTAATTTCTGGTAATTAGGTCAGAAGGTGAAGGACATTAAGTCTTATGCTAGTCTTCATTGAGAATTACACTAGTCTATCAACCGATTGGAGTAATTGGTGGCACTCATCGCCTAGTTACTGAACATTTCTGTGCTATGTGTGAAGTATTACAGAATAATGTTCATAAGTCAACTGATTATAGTGAACACTGGCACTCATTGGCCAGTTACAAACCATTTTTATGCATTATTCAAAAGTGATCATTCAAAACAAGAGTTAATTAATGGCATACTATTTACATAATCCATCTAGTTATAGTAATCATTCTCACTCATTGGCCAGTTACAAACCATCAGAAGTCATCATTCAAAACAGGAGCTAATGAGTGTAGCATCAAGCTACTGGTGTTCATATATATATAGCATGTAAGTGACATAATACAAATATAAGAAACAGTGGCACTCATTGGCCAGTTACTAAACATATAGCAAGTATTGAATATTACAAAACATTTTTCATCAATGAAGTGACATACGACATATCTAAAATAATTATTGGCACTCATTGTCCAGGTACAAACCATCAGAAGTCATCATTCAAAATGAGATTTAATTATTAGCATAGCATTTATAGAGTATAACAAAAATATTATTTACATATACACTCCTGGAAATTGAAATAAGAACACCGTGAATTCATTGTCCCAGGAAGGGGAAACTTTATTGACACATTCCTGGGGTCAGATACATCACATGATCACACTGACAGAACCACTGGCAACAGAGCATGCACAATGTCGGCACTAGTACAGTGTATATCCACCTTTCGCAGCAATGCAGGCTGCTATTCTCCCATGGAGACGATCGTAGAGATGCTGGATGTAGTCCTGTGGAACAGCTTGCCATGCCATTTCCACCTGGCGCCTCAGTTGGACCAGCGCTCGTGCTGGACGTGCAGACCGCGTGAGACGACGCTTCATCCAGTCCCAAACATGCTCAATGGGGGACAGATCCAGATATCTTGCTGGCCAGGGTAGTTGACTTACACCTTCTAGAGCACATTGGGTGGCACAGGATACATGCGGACGTGCATTGTCCTGTTGGAACAGCAAGTTCCCTTGCCGGTCTAGGAATGGTAGAACGATGGGTTCGATGACGGTTTGGATGTACCGTGCACTATTCAGTGTCCCCTCGACGATCACCAGTGGTGTACGGCCAGTGTAGGAGATCGCTCCCCACACCATGATGCCGGGTGTTGGCCCTGTGTGCCTCGGTCGTATGCAGTCCTGATTGTGGCGCCCACCTGCACGGCGCCAAACACGCATACGACCATCATTGGCACCAAGGCAGAAGCGACTCTCATCGCTGAAGACGACACGTCTCCATTCGTCCCTCCATTCACGCCTGTCGCGACACCACTGGAGGCGGGCTGCACGATGTTGGGGCGTGAGCGGAAGACGGCCTAACGGTGTGCAGGACCGTAGCCCAGCTTCATGGAGACGGTTGCGAATGGTCCTCGCCGATACCCCAGGAGCAACAGTGTCCCTAATTTGCTGGGAAGTGGCGGTGCGGTCCCCTACGGCACTGCGTAGGATCCTACGGTCTTGGCGTGCATCCGTGCGTCGCTGCGGTCCGGTCCCAGGTCGACGGGCACGTGCACCTCACGCCCCACGTGTTGAGCAATTCGGCGGTACGTCCACCCGGCCTCCCGCATGCCCACTATACGCCCTCGCTCAAAGTCCGTCAACTGCACATACGGTTCACGTCCACGCTGTCGCGGCATGCTACCAGTGTTAAAGACTGCGATGGAGCTCCGTATGCCACGGCAAACTGGCTGACACTGACGGCGGCGGTGCACAAATGCTGCGCAGCTAGCGCCATTCGACGGCCAACACCGCGGTTCCTGGTGTGTCCGCTGTGCCGTGCGTGTGATCATTGCTTGTACAGCCCTCTCGCAGTGTCCGGAGCAAGTATGGTGGGTCTGACACACCGGTGTCAATGTGTTCTTTTTTCCATTTCCAGGAGTGTATTATTGGCATAGCATCTATGCATTATTACAAAATATCATTCATTATTACTCAGAACTCATCATTCAAGTGACATATGACATATTTAAAATGTAATACTCTGTAACTATTACAGTGATTAGAAAACATCATTCAGTATTACTCAGAACTCTCTTAAACTGGTAGCATTATTTGGGACTGGTAATACTTTTTTTTGTGCTAGCAATGCATTGCGCTGGGACATACTGTCAAAACGAACTGCAACAAATACTTAAATAACTATATAGCATTTCTTAACTAACAGTAAATATATAAACTTCATCATTATTCTCATCTGCAAAGAAAAACTTAAAAGTGGTGCGTTAAGTGGCCATACAAAATTCATCACTGTCATCACCTGCAAGGAAAAACTTCATTATTCGTATCACAATAACTTCATTACTATCATCACCTGCAAAGAAAAACTTCATTATTCATAGTACCATATTCTTAATCACTATTCATCATCATTCATTATCATCTGCAAAAAGACACTTCATTATTCACATTACCATTTACTTCATACAACTATTCATAGTATAGAGTTTCTTATTTCTAGCATATTTCATCACTTAAACTAAGATGTGCAGTTCTGTCTGACAGCCTGCATCAATCGCCTCGTATTCTGAAAGAAAAATAATTAATTAAGACTGCTATCATACGATGTGTATAGTATATTCTTGTTAATGCTTGTTAATTCTGATCCATTTACTCTTCGTGACGAGGTATTGCATCTTCTTTCGTTCATTCCGAAGGTGAAATTCCCATTTCATAGTAATCCACTGTGGTTTGTTTAATTTATTTCTTTTACACGTTATTGCTTTCTGAAAATGATGAATAAGGATTAAAATCTTACATTTAAATCATATACCCATTAAATAAAAACTGGTTTCTAGTGATATAATTAAGCATACAGCATAGCATGACAGAAAACGTATTATGTCTAAAACATAGACAGTGTTCAGGTGCAAAAAATGTACACAGAATATCATAATGTAGTAGCAAAAAAAAAAAAAAAAATGTAAAATAGTCACGATGTTGAGATATCATAAGGCAAAATGTCAAAGTCAGCTGGTGTTTGTTACATCTTAAACATTTCATAGTGCATACAAACAAAACAGGAAAACAATCATACATACACGAAAAATGGAAAATGTGCGCGGTCTGATGTGTAACGACAAGAAAAGCCACCTGCTAACCTTACCTTGCCGGGCACTTGCCAAGAAAAAATATGATAATCATCAGTAAGTAGTCACATAGATAGAATTGCATAATTGGTCATATAAAAATCAGAAAATGGCATTACAGTGTGATAAATCATAATAAAGTATGTCCATTCAATAAAGGGTTTAATATTGGAGACATGGTGATTGCCTTTACTTTTTCTGGTTCTCAGAGTTTCGACGTGTACTACATTGGGGTGAGGAATGCTGCGAATTCGATATGGACCTGCGCATAGAAGCTCAAATTTGCTGCATCTACTCTTTCTTCTGTTATATAAATAATGTGTGCGTACTAATATCTTCTGTCCAATGTGAAAGTCACGGCGTGTACAAACCTGTTTTTGCTGTCTTCTCCGGCGCTCTGCGGCACGTTTGATGTTGTTCAGCGCAATGTCAATTACTTCATGGTGTTGTAGTCAACGAGATGTAGGAAAGGATACTAATTCTTTAATTTTGTTAGGTGGTTCAACATTTTTCAGTATAACAGTCGGAGATAGCATAGTAGATTCATTTGGTATGGAATTAATTACATCCTGGAATGAGAGTATGTGTGTGTCCCAATCAATATGTTTTTTATGGCAGTATATTCTACACAGTTTACCAATTTCTTTCATTAGTCGTTCACAAGGGTTCGAAGAAGCATGGTACCTGGATATATAGATCGGAGAAATGTTTCTAGCTCGTAACATACGTGTCCATATAGCAGATCGAAACTGTGGCCCATTGTCGGAAATTACTTTCAATACATGCCCTACATGGAATAGAAAATGTTTTAGAAATGCTTTCGAAACAGTTTTAGCAGTATTGCGTAACGGAGCGAAGGTAACAAATTTCGAAGTGAGTTCAACAGCGACAAAGATGTAGCAAAAACCTCTATTAGTTCTGGGAATCTGACCAAAAATGTCTACAGCGGCCATGTGTCTCAATTTAACAGGTACAATGGGATGTAATGGAGGAATATGTGAACTCGTATCTGACTTAGCTTTCTGGCAGATTTTACATGACGCTAAAACTCGTCGAATACGTTTCTCCATGTTGGTAAAATAACAGTTCTGTCTCAGTATTAGAAAACATTTTCTCGCTCCATAATGTGCGTAACTTAAATGAGTATACCAAATTAATTTGTTAACAAGCTCGTCAGGAATGCATAATAACCAATTGTTGCTGTCAGGGTGAGAGCGGCGAAACAGAATATTATTCCGTACAGTGTAATGGTTTCTAATGGTAATATTATTCCTATCTTGCCAAAGGTGTTTAATTTCTTTCCACACGTTATCTTTACTCTGCACTTGCGCTATGTCTCGTAATGACGACGAAATGAAATTTTTAAATGCAACTTGTTGAATGTACATGACGCTGAAATTTGCTTGGCAGAAGTTGGTTGCGATGTCTTGCTGTTTATTGCTGAGAGAACAGGATAGTGCGTCTGCTACAATATTTTGTGTGCCGGGAATGTGACCAATTGTAAAATTAAATTCCTGCAAATAAAGTTTCCATCTGCTTAACCTATCGTGTGTAAATTTAGCGGAAAGTAAAAACTGTATAGCTCTATGATCTGTGTAAACGGTCGTATGTCTTCCATAAAAAAAATGCCGGAATCTCATAAATGCCCATACAACACATAATGTTTCAAGTTCTGTGACAGAATAATTGCGTTCAGCAAGTGGCAGAATGCGACTCGCAAAGGCGATGTTTTTAATTATTGTAGTGCCATCTTCTTCAATTTCCTGAAAAATGTGTACGCCTAAAGCGGTGTTAGAGCTGTCGGTGGCAATGGAAAAATTTCTAGTAAGATCTGGATGTGATAAAAGTGGTGCATTCAACAAAGCTTCTTTCAGGTTCACAAATTCAGAATGTGCTTGGCTATCCCAGGACCGAATAGTGTTTTTACCCGTCAATTGACATAATCTAGGGGTGTCTAAAGCAGAGTAATGAATAAATTTACGAAAAAAGTTAATTAAACCCAAAAAGCTGCGTAGTTGTTTCTTCGTCGTAGGAACAGTAATGTCACGTAAAGCTTGAAGTTTTTCCGGGTCAGGCGCAATGCCTTCTGCTGAAATTACATGTCCAAGAAATTTTATAGAAGTTTTGCCAAAGTGCGATTTACTAAGATTAACTGTGAGTCCTTGTACACGAAAAGTTCGTAACAGTTGTTCAAGAATAAGATTGTGTTCAGACCAGTTAGCTTCTGCAATAAGAATGTCGTCTACATACGTTGTGATGTCTTTCATGCAAAAGTGTGTGTCGAATGTCGTCAAAAGTAATAACATTTTCGTGAACAACATTCTGCGTGTCAAAAGTAGTGCTTACGTTGTTGAAAGATGCAACCTGTACTGTATCTGGTCAAATACTATCTGACGTGCTATTATTTGCGGGAGGATGTTGTGGCATTTCAACTATTTGTACTGTTCTGTTATTTCGTCCTGACGTATTACGTTCGGGATGATATCTACTGTCCGGTTCATTCATGATAATCTGTTGTGGCGGATGATTTTGTTGTTGGTAAGCCCGACAGTTATTAAACGTACACTGAAAATTGTGCTCATTACTTTTACATCTGTCATGATAGTCATTTCTATATGGCGCGTTGCTATAGGGATTGAAATGATGTGTGTTCTGTACGTAGTGATTTCCTTGTTGCGGTGCGTTACTATTTGGTGGAGCTGACGCTATACGTGTAGGCAGCGAAACATTAAAGCTTGGTTGACCTTGCACATTACATTGTTGGTTAGGTATGCTAACCGGCTGGTTTTGTTGCTGTTGCGGAGAAAAACCTGTATTGTTACCAAAATGTGTTTGCGACTGCTGAAAATTTTGTGCATACTGATGATTAAAATTTTGTTTGTTATTAAAATTACGGCGGTAGTTGTCATTTCGGGAGTGTCTAAAGAAAACTGTCACTTTCGGTAAAATTTGTCACATCAGGTTTTCTTTACTCATTCTTAATCCTAGATAGATAGATAGTTGAAGAGCTGTTTTGACAGATATAAAGTATAGTAAAAGAGAAGGCAGCAGTGCAGAAAACTAAAGATGAAATAGCACTACTATGGCTCGGGGCCCCGTGCACGCTACGGCACATATTCATCGAAGTGTAATGAATCCCCTGAGGTCGATTACGCGCTGCAAATAAATTTTAGCTTCTGAGTTACAGGCAATGCCGGTGAAAATTCAAAAGTAAATTGTTGTATCCAGGTCAGTTCCAGTTTCTGCACTACAGGCCAAGCTGATGAAAATACAAAAGCAAATTTTCGTATCCAGTCCAAAGCTAGTTTCTGCGTTACAGGCAATGGCGGTGAAAGTACAAAAATAAATTGTCGTATCCAGTTCAAAGCGTGTACCTGTGCTCTGTCATTTTTAAAAACCTTAGATTTTTTTACGGATAAAAATTGCTTGAAATCAAAATTATCGTCTCTGTATGTCTGAACAGGTTCAGGATTGCATGAGAATCTATTTGTCTGTGTCTGTTCGCATTCTAAGTCACGTAGTCTCTGTAAATTACCTAAGTTACACTGGCTGTGTGGGTGTGACAAATGTTCGGAACGTGGCGTATGCTGTGACGTGTTAGTGACTGAAACAATTTTCATTTCTGTCACTTTAAAACATTCGTCAATTTGGCTGTTCTGTTGTTCAAATTTCTTATCGACTTCCGTATCCAGAGTGCGTAAAACTTCTGCTGACATTAATTTAAACTCGTCGCGTATCTGTGTTGCGTTTTATGAACATTGTTGCCCCCAGGGGCTCAGCATTCATTTGCTGGGTACGGACTTGGCGATTCCTGGGTTCCAGAGCTGGGGACTGGTAAGCGCCGCCAGTCTCCTGTCACCGTAGCCTCTGAGCATACTTCAGCGACCACCGTGCGGCGCGGCGGTGGAACGTTGTGTGTCTCAGCAATGGGGATCTTGGCTTGACCGTCCGGATCGCGAGGATGGAATAAACCTCTATAAAAAAAACCCTCAATCTCAAAGTGTGCTGCGCGCTGATGAGATGCATGGCTGTTGAGGTGGAACAGTCGATAGCGGGCAACCACTGGGGAACCTGCCGCACCTCAGTTGTATAAGGCTTACCTAGGCACGCGGGGCTCTGTCTAGGTGGACTTGTAGTGCCCTAGCTGCTTGTGGGACCGAGATGGATCCTTCGAAATCCTCTTTTCTTCCTCCCAGCGGAAAGGGTGGGCCGCTGGAAGGTTCTAACACCCAGTCTCTTAAGAGGGCCCGTGCAGTCAGTCCCCCTGACTCCTGCACTTCTTTAGAAAGTCCAGTCTTAGGTAACACAATGCATTCTGGTAATCCGAATGTGTTTCTCATTGTGAAACGGAAGGAGGGTAGTTTTGAGAAGGTTTCGCCCTTCTATATACAAAAGGGATTGGAGGGAATCTGTGGCTCCTTAAAATCGGTGAAGCGCTTACGTAATGGGACCTTCCTAGTGGAAACTTCCACTTCCCAGCAAGCAACTAACCTCCAATCTGCTAAATGCCTTGGAGAGTATGCCATAGACACTGAACTGCACAGCACCTTGAACTACAGCAAAGGTGTTGTGACATGCCAGGATCTAGTTGATATTCCCAAGGAAGAACTGCAACGTGAGTGGGCTCCAGAAGGTATCGTTGATGTCCAACACATCATGAAGAGGGTTGATGGCACTCTTGTCAAATCCGACTCCTTTATTCTGACCTTCAGTAGCACAAAACTTCCTGAACATGTTAAAGCTGGCTTCCTTCGCCTTAGTGTGAGGCCTTATTTCCCGACCCCAATGCGCTGTTTTAAATGCCAGCGTTTTTGGCATACCACCTTAGGCTGTAAAGGCGAAGCGACTTGTGGAAACTGTGGTCAGGCTGCTCATGAAGGAGTTGGTTGCTCGTCTCCGGCTAAATGTATTAATTGCTCTGGGAAGCACCCTGTTTGGAGTAGGGACTGCCGCATATTTTTAGAGGAACGCAAGGTCCAGGAAATAAAAACAACCAAGCGTATCCCCTATGGTGAGGCCAAGAAGATTTATAAGTCGATGCAACCTCCCACATTTGCTACATCTTTTGCATCCCTGGTACAGAAGCCTACTCCAAAAGTCGATGCCTCAACGCAGACTGAGGTGGTGAGTGTTTGCACTAACACCTGCAGCTGTCAGTGCCCTTGCAAATCAGCCAGTGTTTCAGAGCCATTAGCCCCTACTCGAACGGCAGACAAAGGTACAGTGGCGAACTTGGTCCAGCCCCCCGCGCCTCCAACAGCTGAGGTTGTTCCCAAGCCCAGTGCGCCAATTACCACTCCCACATCAGCTCCCCCAAAGTCCACTAAGCCACAGAAAGCTACTGTACAGCAGCAACAGCGAGTCAAATCCCGTGGTAAACCATCTGACCATGCAGATGTTGTTTTACGTGAGGCTTCATCTGACTCTTCCCCAGAGTTGATGGAGTACGATGTATGTGTGGGGCAATCATCTCGTCCCACGCCTGCCCCTCCACCTGCTGCGGTCTCCCCGCCCCGTCGGAGAGACAGGATGAAGGTGCTACCCCCAACATAGATGGCTCCCGTACTCCAGTGGAACCTGCAAGGGTTCAGGACGCATGTGGAGGAACTTCGTCTACTCTCTCAGGGTAGACCACTGTGTCTCTGTCTCCAGGAGACGTATTTCCATCCGTCATACTCCCCTGAGATACGAGGCTATACACTCCACAAAAAGGACGACCTGCATGGAGAGAGAGCTAGAGGAGGCGTAGGTATTTTCGTCAGGACGGACTACCACTCCTCGCCTCTCTCACTTACGACGACTTTACAGGCCGTCACTGTGTCTGTGCACGTGCGTCATCCATTGACTGTATGTTCACTTTACTTGCCCCCACATGATGCTCTTGATGAAGCGGCCCTCACCGACCTTCTTACACAGCTCCCCCAGCTATTCATTATTTGTGGTGATTTTAATGCCCCCAATGTGCTTTGGGGCTCTGCAATTACCTGCCCCAGGGGTGGAGCGATTGAGAGGCTTCTCCTGTCATCCTGTGCCTACTTGATCAATGGAGGACAGAGTACTCATTTCTGCACGGCGACTGGGTCGTTCTCTGCCATTGATCTCTCGCTTTGCTCTCCAGCTCTTGCCGCCGGTGCTCACTGGGAAGTGGTTGCTGACTTGCACGGCAGTGATCATTTCCCAATCTGGATTCACCTGCCAGATGGCGTGGGGCCCGAAAGGAGACCACCACGATGGGTGCTCAGTGGAACTGACTGGACACTTTATAGCCAGTTGGCCCAATTCGAACACTGTGCGAATGTTGAGGTGTGGGTGGATCATATTACCAAAACGGTCCACCACGCCGCTGCAGCATCCATTCCACAGTCCACAGGCCACCGGAAGAGGCCACCTATGCCTTGGTGGAGTGCCGAAAGCCGCTCTGTAATCAGGACCAGGCGTGCGGCTCTGCGTCGGTTCAAGTGTCGGCCGACTGCTGAGAATCTTGCAGCCTTTCGGGTGGCGAGGGCAAGATGTCGCCGCATTATTCGTGAGAGCAAGAAGAGGTCGTGGCAAACGTTCCTGAACACCATTAATCGTTCCACCAAAAGTTCCATTGTGTGGGAGACCATCAGGAGAATTTCTGGCAGAGGAGGGAGGTGCCCCATAGCTGCTGTAATGACTAACGGCACTCTCCACACGGATCCGCGAGACATTGCCCAGACTATGGCAGCGTATTTTGCCACAGTTACTGCAACAACCAGTCAGGATCCAGGTTTCCAGCACCATAGAGCGGTTGCTGAGAGATGTAGTCCGAACTTCCAGTCCACCTCTCATGAAGTTTACAACTGCCCATTTTCTATGTGGGAGCTGGATCCTGCATTGTCTGGAGCTCGTGACACATCCCCTGGTCACGACAGGATCCATTACAGTATGCTATGGCACCTCACAATGCGCAACAGAGAACTCCTCCTCGCACTTTTTAATGACATTTGGGCGTCGGGTCGCTTTCCTGACGCATGGCGTGAGGCAGTTTTAATCCCTTTTTTAAAACCTGGGAAAGACCGCACGAGCCCAAGTAGCTACCGTAGTATTGCCCTCACTAGTTGCATAGGGAAGACCTTGGAGCGGATGGTCAACCGCCGTCTTGTCTGGATGTTAGAATCCCGGCAACTCCTTAGTCGCTTTCAGTGTGGGTTCAGGAGGTTTCGTTCCACCTTCGATAACCTTGCACTCCTGGAGGCGGCTATACAACAAGCTTTCCTCCGCCATCATCACCTTCTAAGTGTATTTTTCGACATCGAGAAGGCCTACGATACCACTTGGAGGCGTCTCATCCTGGAGCAGCTTCACGAATGGGGTTTTCGTGGCTGTCTTCCTCTTTTTATTCAGTCTTTCCTCTCGCCACGATATTTTAGATACCGAATTGTTGACGCCCTGTCTGATCGCTTTGAGCAGGAGAATGGTGTCTCTCAGGGTAGCGTTTTAAGTGTGACTCTCTTTGCCATCGCTATTAATAGCATTACGTCCGTAGTGAAAAGTCCTGTCCAGTGTTCTTTGTTTGTGGATGATTTCTCTTTGTTCTGCTCTTCTTCAAGCCTTGCAACGACAACTAGTCAGTTGCAACTTACGATTAGGCGTTTGGATGACTGGCCGCAGAAGTGTGGTTTTAAGTTTTCCACCGAGAAGTCTGTATGTGTTCTTTTTAACCGTTCTCGTTCGATTTTAACCTTTCCCGAGTTGCGGTTGAGGGACACTATTCTTACTTTTAAAGGCACAGTGAGATTTCTGGGGCTCATTTTTGACTCGAGGCTCACGTGGTTACCTTATCTTAAAGACCTGAAACGGCGGTCGCTTCAGGCTTTAAGTATTTTAAAATGTCTTAGCCACAGTACATGGGGAGCTGACAGGACTTGTCTGCTCCAGTTTTACAGGGCGTTTGTGCGATCCCGGCTCGATTATGGGTGCACGGTGTATGGGTCTGCGAGGCCTTCTTACTTAAAGATTTTGGACGTTGTCCACCATGAAGGGCTTCGGTTGGCCACTGGAGCATTCCGAACTAGCCCCATACCAAGCCTCTGTGCAGAGGCAGGTGAACCGCCACTTCATATGCGGCGACGGCAACTTACGGTACGCCAGGCGTATAAAACTTTGTCCACGCCATACACACCTGCGTACCATACAGTTGCTCAGCCTCCTCTGGCACGGTTATTTCATAACCGGCAACGTGCGACGCAGCCCTATGGGATTCGCGCACAGGATTGCCTCGCTGCGATATCTATGGCTGGTCTTCGTGTTTTACGTCGCGGTTGGAGCAGATCTCCACCTTGGCTCCTCCGGAGACCCAAACTTATTTTAGATTTGACTCGTTTTAAGAAGGATGGCACGCCAGATTTTACATTTCAGTCACTGTTTTTTAACATTTTAGATGTGCATCACGGTTTCACTGATGGCTCCAAACAGGAGAATTTCCTTGGCTGTTCTGTGGTGTTCCCTGATCATGTTACCCGGATTCGCCTCCCTGCTGAATATACCGTTTTCGCAGCGGAGCTCCACGCGATCCTGAAGGCACTGGAGCTGATGCATCGTGTTCGGGGCGATCGATTTCTTCTCTGCTCCGATTCTCTTAGTGCCTTACAATCACTGCAGAACCTATACCCGACTGAGGAGATGGTCCAGCTGATATATGACCAACTGTACTTGCTCCAACGGCGGGGTAAAGAGGTATCCTTCTGCTGGGTGCCTGGTCATGTCGGCATGTGGGGCAATGAACAGGCCGATCGGGCTGCCCAGGAGGCCTGCAGAGAGCAGGATGTGGCCCAGTGTCCTATCCCCTTGCAGTCGGTCATTGCTGCACTCCACAGGAAGTGCATGGAGTTGTGGGAGGACGAATGGCTGGCGGTGACGGCCAATTTTATACCGTGATGCACGGGCAGAAGCACAAGTTGATGGGGATCTGCCTTCTGTTTTAGCTAATGATGAGACGTGTGTGTCTAGGGTTTTTAAGTTTTGTGACGTGTCTGGACTCTGGCCTAAACTTTTAGGCTGGAGGTTTTAGTGTATTGCAGAGTGGCTGACTCCTCCCCTTTTTTCCTTGTGGTCAGCCAGCCACTTCCATCTGCTACATTGTTTTAGCTCCCTCTATCATTTTCTTCCTGTGTTGTCCATGTTTTACTGTTGACACCCTGCTTCATCCCACGCTTCGGTGTGGATGAGCACATATTTTTCAACGATTGTTACCCGTGTCTTATGTTCCGTTTTATAATCCTGTTCTGGGATTTTTCTTGACACCCGTCTCCCTATGTTACTGAACGGGCGCTGAAGACCTTGCTGTCGTGCGCCCAAAAACCCCTCTACTACTACTACCTACTATGAACATTGTTCAGTGACTGCATTAATTTCATCTCTAAGTGATTCTGTTGTGGCTGCATGTGTATTATTTAATTCTTGTGCAACAGATCTAATTTCTTCACTACTGTTCCTAGCACAAGCCTCAGTTTCGTCACGTAATTGTTCTTTAGTATCATGGCGTTGCACGGTAACGGATGTAATCTGTTCACTAAGTTGTTTGTTCTGTTCATTAAAGTTGTCGTGTTTCTCATTCGACAGTTTGAAACTTTCATTGAGTTGTTTGCACGATTCAGTAAGTTGTTTGAAATGGTTGTCGTGTTTTTCATTAAATTGTTTGAAACTTTCATTAAGTTGTTTGAAATGGTTATCTAGTTTTTCATTGTGTTCATTAATTTGTTGTTTGAGATTTTCATTAAGTCGTAGCATTAATGCTATAACTCGATCCCAGCCAAAATTAGCGACTGTATTCTCTGTGCTGTGTGATGGTGTATCTGCTTTTGTCGCGTTTTGTGTAACCATTTGGTCATTCTCTGATTCACAACAAGGTTTGCCAATCGGATGTGCACTGTTGGTCACTACACCGGAATCAAATAAATCTGACGTGTTTTGTGAATATTGTTCACCTTCATTATAAACAATTATCTGTTCACTACGTAAATTTTGTAAATTGGGCGTGTGAAACTGGGCAGCGTTCATTGTATCAGAACGTGCCGCGTCATCAATTGTCGTTAAATTAACAGAGGACACAATTAAATTTGTTTGCTCATCATTAGCATTAAAATCATTATTAGTGGCCGGTACGCACTGATTGTCTGTAGATGGAGGATTATCATTATTATTACATAGTGTGTCGCAAGTATTATCGGTCAAATTATTCGAGTCGGCTATTTCAGTCATTACACATCGCGATGTACTGTTAACAGTTTTTCGCGGCATTTTCCACAAATCAAAATTAACCACAAAATGAAACAACGACAAAGCAAAAAAAAAAAAAGGAACAAACACAATTACAACAAATAGCAATAAATTGCCGTTGATCTATGAAAGAAAAAGTGACAAATTAGTAAATGTGTTGCGCCAGATACAAACTACGTTTAAGTAAATAAGAGCAGATATATGACTACTTCTCAGAAATTCACAAAGAAATACGATCCTGGCAGGGTCGCCAAGTGTAACATCCCCACAAAAATTTAAAATTTAATAAATATTATTTGGTTAATGATTCTAATTTTTGTGTGACCTCAGAACAAAATTGGTTCCCATTTCATGTACCCACAAAATTCTTTTCTCATTTAATGTAAGCACGAAACCGAAAAATTCTTAAACCTCATAATAAAAAATAAATTCAGTAACTTGGTAAATTTTTGGACGACAGCAGTGCTGCGTCATGGCCCTGTAAGATCATTCTGAATAAAAAAGCAAAAATTCTTACCTCAATAAAAACGGCGAATATATCTGCTCTTACCTAACATTTTTCTGGCACAGCTCCATGCAATGCTGGCCTATACATTTGTGATTTGTGAAAGGAAGCAACTGATTTTTCTTTTGCAACAATTGGAATGATCATGGATTGGAGAAATTAGTAAATTCTTTAAATTGAAATGAATGCTTGTAAAAAAAATTACTTTATATTACAAAAATTATTATTAGGACTTTTTAAAACATTTGGATGACAGTTCAGATACATTACTAGATATGCGCGAGGCTGCTTTTTACCTTATTCAATAATACTCAGGCTCCAGACTCCTGACCAGAGCAGACTGCAGACAACCGCAGACTAGCGACTAGCAACAACTAACTGCTACAGCTACACAGTTCGTACTCAGTCAACACTGCTCTCTGGTCAGCGATTCTCTTATACCTTGCATATCACAGGCAGCGCATACCTCTTACAAGGTATATGTTTGATACTAGTAGACTTCTCTTGGAAAGGGACGCCCTTTTCGCCAGTGATAGTCTGCTATTGATGTCCTCCATGCTCCAATCGTCACTGGTTATTTTGCTACCTAGGTATCAGAATTTCTTAACTTCATCTACTCCGCGACCAGCAATCCTCATGTTAGGTTTCTTTCTGTTCTCATTTCTGCTACTTCTCAATACTTTCGTCTTTCTTCGATTTACGTTCAATCCATGTTCTGTACCCATTAGACTGTTCATTCCATTCAGCAGATCATATAATTCTTCTTCGCTTTCACTCAGGATAGCAATGTCATCAGCGAATCGTGTCATTGATATCCTTTCACCTTAAATTTTAATTCCATTCCTGAACCTTTCTTTTATTTCCAGGAATGCTTCTTCGGTGTACTGACTGAACAATAGAGGGAAAGACTAAATCCCCGTCTTACA
Organism: Schistocerca americana; assembly: GCF_021461395.2. Taxonomy (NCBI): domain Eukaryota; kingdom Metazoa; phylum Arthropoda; class Insecta; order Orthoptera; family Acrididae; genus Schistocerca; species Schistocerca americana. The sequence continues at coordinate 741,352,987 of NC_060122.1, read as the reverse complement.
GCTTTTTTAATCTGAGCACTTCTATCTTGGTCGTCCACTCTTACTATTCCGTCTTGGATCTTGTACAAGTGGTATATTACCCGTCTCTCCCTACAGCATACTCCTATTTTTCTCAGAATTTCGAACATCTTGCACCGTTTTACATTACCTAACGGTTTTTCCAGGTCGACATATCCTATGAACATTTCTTGATTTTTCTCTAGTCTAGCTTCCATTATCAAGCGCAACGTCAGAATTTCTCCTGTGGTACCTTCACCTTCCCTAAAACCAAACTGATCGTTATCTAAGACATTCTCAATTTTCTTTTCCACTCTTATTTATATTATTCTTGTAATCAGCTTGATTCATGAGCTGTTAAGCTGATTGTGCGATAGTTCTCGCACTTTTCAGCTCTTGCGGTCTTCGGAATTGTGTGGATGATATTCTTCCGAAAATCACATAGTATGTCGCAACACTCATACATTCCACACACAATCGTGAATAATCGTTTTGTTGCCATTTCCTCCTATGATTTTAGAAATTCTGATTGAATGTTATCTATCTCATCTGCCTTATTTTACCTTAAGTCCTCCAAAGCCCTCTTAAATTCTGATTCTGGATCCCCTATCTCTTCTGAATGGCTCCTGTTTCTTCTTCTGTCATATCAGCCAAATCTTCACCCTTTTTGATGACTTCTACTTACTCTCTCCACCTATCCTCTCTATCCTCTGCATTTAACAGTGGAATTCCAGTTGCACTTTTAATGTTACCACCCTTGATTTTAATTTCACTGAAGGTTATTTTGACTTTCCTATATGCTGAGTCAGTCCTTCTGACAACATTTCTTTTTCGATTTCTTCACATTTTTCATGCAGCCATTTCGTCTTGGCTTCCCTGCCCTTCCTGTCTGCCTGAATTTTCCTGAACATTTTTGTACTTCCATCTTTCATCGATCAGCTAAAGTATTTCTTCTGTTCCCCATGGTTTCTTCGCAATTACCCGGATTGTACCTACGTCATTCTTTCTACTTTTGTAAATGCCCTTTTCAGAGACGCCCAACTGTATTACTTACTAAGCTATTCCTTACTGGTGTGTCTATGGCCTCAGAGAACTTGGACCGTATCTCGTCATTCCTTAGTACTTCCGTATCTAACTTCTTTGCGTGTTGATTCTTCCTGACTAATCTCTTAAACTTCGGCCTGATCTTCATCACTACTAAGTTCTGATCTGAGTCTATATCTGCTCCCGGTTACGTCTTACAATCCAGTATTTGATTTAATAATCTCTGTCTGACCATGATTTAATCTGAAATCTTCCCGTATCACCCTGCCTCTTTCAAGTATATCTCCTCCCCTTGTGATTCTCGAGCAGAGTATTCGTTATTACGAGATGAAATTTATTACAGAACTCAATTAGTCCTCTTCCTCTCTCATTCCTTGTCCCAAGCCCATGTTCTCCTGTAATCTTATCTTCTACTCCTTCCGCTACAACAGCATTCCAGCCCCCCATGACAATTCGATTTTCATCTCCCTTAACGTACAGTATTCAATAGCCTCATATACTTTCTCTATCTCTTCATCTTCAGCTTGCGACGTCGGCACGTGTACCTGAACTATTGTTGTCGGTGTTGGTTTGCTGTCGATTCTGATAAGAACAACTCGTTCACTGAACTATTCACAGTAACACACTCTCTGCCCTACCTTCCTATTCAGAAGAAATCCCACATCCGTTACACCATTTTCTGCTGCTGTTCATATTATCCTGTACTCATCTGATCATAAATCCTTGTCTTCTTTCCATTTCATTTCACTGGCCCCTACTATATCTAGATTGGCCTTTGCATTTTCCTTTTTCAGATTCTCTAACTTCCCTACCACGTTCAAACTTCTAACATTCCACGCCCCGACCTATAGAACGTTACCCTTTAGTTAAAGTCCCTCTTTTTCTCATGGTCACCTCCTACTTGGCAGTCTGCTCCTTGAGATCCGAATGGGCGGCTATTCCGGAATCTTTTGCCAATGGAGAAATGATCATGATACTTTTTCAATTACAGGCCACATGTTCTGTGGATACACGTTATGTGTTTTTAATGCACTGGTTTCCATTGCCTTCTGCATCCTGTGCCGTTGATCATTACTGATTCTTCAGCCTTTAGATGTATTTTCCCACCCCAAAGGACAAGAACTCTTACCAGCTGAAACCAGGACTCATCTGACCACGCCATAGTCTCCCAGTCGTCTACGATCCAACCGACATGGTCACGAGCCCAGGGGAGGTGCTGCAAGCAATGTCGTGCTATTAGCATAGATCCTCGCGTCGGTCGTCTGCTGCCATAGTCCATTAACGCCAAATTTCGCGTCACTGTCCTAAAGGATACGTTAGTCGTACGTCCCACATTGATTTCTGCGGTTATTTCACGCAGTGTTGCTTGTCTGTTAACAATGACTACTCTACGCAAACGCTACTGCTCTCGGTGGTTAAGTGGAAGCCGTCGACCACTACGTTGTACATGGTGAGAGGTAATGCCAGAAATCTGTTATTGTCGGGACATTCTTAATACAGTGGATCTTGTAATATTGAATTCCTTAATGATTTCCGAATTTCATATGAATCAGCTGAGTGCAAACGACAGATCCGCCAATGCACTGGCCTTTTATACTTAGTTTACGCGATACTACACCATCTGTACATGAGCATATCGCTATCCCATGGCTCGTCATTTCAGTGTATCGTACTTCTCGGCAACTTCGACGCATGAGCTGTTCAGCTGATTTTACTTATCTGGTCTTATTGTCTTGCGGATGATATTTTTCCGAATGTGTGGTGCCATGTCTCCAGCCTCATAGTTTCTATACAGTTACCTGAACAGCCGTTTTGTTGCCACTTCACCAAATATTCCGCATATTCGTATGGAATGTTATCTATAAATACTTAATGTCTTATGTAATCACATGTCTTCCAAGACGCCTTTTCACTCTATGTCTTCCATATCAAGTTCAGTTTCTTCGATCATGTCACCAGACATGTCCTCTCGTCCTCTCCCTCGTAGAGGCCTTCAATGTGCTCTTTCCAAATTTTCGCTCTCTCCTCTGAGTTTAGCAATGGAATTCGTCTTACACTCTTAATGTTTACGCCTTTAGTTTTAACTTCACGGAAGGCTGTCTTGAATCTTGAATTTTTTTTTTTTTTTTAGATATTTCGCCACAGCTGCCCTGTTTCTTTCATTCCTAAGTGACATATGTCGCTGTACTTCTGTCTTCTCGTGAACGCGTTTATTCTTTTTTCTTTCGATGATCTCTTGAATTATTTTTCTATTACCCAAAGTTTCTTCGCTGTTACCTTCTTTGTATCTATATTGTCTGTCCAACTTCTGTGATTGCCCCTTTGAGTGATGTCAATTCCTCTTTAAGCCACAAGGGGGTTGTACGAACTTGCGCTCACTAAACTGATTCATACTGATAGAGTATGCAGAGCATGACTTGGACTTCAACATATCTAAACAGTAAGACGTATTTCTCAACCCTTTTCGAGAAAATCGACTCTGAAAATTTTAGGCCTGCTTACATACTTTGTGAGGTCGTTACCATGCAAGCGCGAGTAAGAAGTTAGTATCAGAAGTGCGAGGTCCATAGATCGAATCTTGCTAGTGTAGTTTTTTCCCATACTCACGTTAATATGCCAACGTGCATTATTAAAGTGATCTATCTCAAATGTACTCTGCTGGAGCAGCCTTGCGACGTTTATTTCTAGGTGCAGGCAAAGAACCTTATAAAATGGCCACAAAATTGTGGGTAATCATCGATCAGAGAAAGCTCTAGAGAAAACTTGCATTAAATATGTCAGTCGTACATCACTTGTCGTCTGTGCCAATATTCGGTGATATGCTTCGATTTGTGTGGTACGCCTCTAAATTGTGTGGTGACAGAGAACCGTTTATGAATAGAAACCAAATTTGTTTGTCAATAGGCACTTTGAAAAATCACACACAAGTAAAAATTCGACGTTCATCGCACGAGCTGTATGTCGCAATTAATTGTTATTTTCGCTTTTGACTCATACAGAACTCCGTAGGTTACATATTATACTTGTCACAGTTGTAGATGCAACAATATAAATGAAATGACTAGATTGACTTAATAGAAAGTTCTCGTGTATCCTTTTTTAATTCACATTCTCATTACGAATAAAGTTTTCGCCTTTTTCAGGATAAATATTGTGAAAATAATGAATGAATCATTAAATGTTGATAATTTGCCTAGTCATGATAAATCTGTTGTCAGAATTAATGTGGGAATGAAAAACGTACCAGCAGAAGGATTCGATCCGGACACCTTGTGGTTATGAAACTACCTAATTATTTGCTCGGCTTCGGACTGTTTGAATACTTGCAACCATACCGAGTAAACAATGAATACTTGCGACCATACAAAGTAAACAAGCACGTCTAAAGTTTTCAAACTCGATCTTCTGGAAAACGGTTCAGAGTCTTCCTGTTTACATACGTTGAAGTTCTAGTCGTGTCCAACACACACTGTCAATATGTATCAAATCGTTGAGGGACAGTACATATGGGTCCCTTCACAGTTGCAGTAAGTCCTACTGGACAAATGGAAATGTTAATTGGTATGCTGATGAAGAGATTAATTTAAGACGGCAAAGTGCAGAATATTTATGCGTGTCTTAACTGATCAACTTTGGTTGTCTTACATCCCAGGGCAACCCAGTGAACATGTCAGACCCCCCTCCCCCTAGTGCCGTCTGCTCCTGCTAAAATGGCCACTTGCCTTGCAGGTTCGTGTTATGATACTGGTGTGCAGGCATCAGTTTCTTCTCACACTTGCTGGCATTATTAACCTTGGCCCCTCGCTTAATGACTGTCATAATGGTTGAGCTACTAACAGAAATTAAGGGGACATTGTACGTGAAATTCGTTGAAATTTGACATTTCCTTTTTTCTACTCCATCATGTACCCTGGACTTTCCTGGACATTTCTGAAGATAAACATTAAAATCAGACAATTGTGAGACCTTCAAATAATATTTTGAATGTCGACGTGTGACTGTTAAAATTTCGCGGCTACGCATACGTATACAGCCACAGACGAGCAGTCATATCTTGGGAACTACACAGTTTAGAAGGCTGTGAATTGATTTGTTTTGTACCTACTGCTACGCCTCAGAAGTTGGCATTACGAATAAGCGAAACAGTCCTTTGTTTCTGATACTTATTTTCGTTGAAAGTAATGTGATTATCGGCTGTTTTTGTAGCAAGCTAACTTTTATCGCTTTTGATACGTAAATAAAATGACTAAGCGTAAAAGTAACCTCAAGAAACGCAAATTTGCAGATAACAGATATGTGAGACCCGCATTTTTTTCTGAAGTAGTTGAAAATACGTGTGCCAGCAGTGAAGGAAACCACGATAATGTTTCTGAAGCGACCATGCTCCCTAGTGCATCGAAAAGGAAAGTAACTTTAGAAACGGGTGACAGTGGCAAAAGTAATGATATTATGGACAACGTCATTACTGATATGCAAATCCTTGCACAAGTTCTTTCTGAAACTCTCTCTTGCTGTTTTTGTGGGGGTGAAGTTAAATATTATGAGGATATTGGGGCTTGAATAAGTGTTGTGTCTAAATTAATTATTTAATGTCAGAAGTGCAAAAACGAAAAAGCATTTCATACTTCATCAAAATGTTCAGGTAATGCACTGTATGCAACTAATGTGAGACTGTCCTATGTCTTAGATGCATCGGTAAATGTGCAAAGACTGGTAATGTTCTCTGCACTATGTTGAATTTGCCAAAAACCACCTCCTAGGTATACAACATATGTAACAGCAATTGGGGACTCTTTAAATGCTGTGGCTGAAGATTCAATGGTTGCTGCTACATCAGAAGCTGTTGAACAAAATGAGGGCGACACAGACATCAGCACTGCTGTGGATGGATCCTGGCAAAAGCGTGGATTTAGTTCTAAAAATGGTTTTACATCTGCAATAAGTATTGACATTGGAAAAGTTTTGGATTTTGAAGTACTGCCAAGGATGTGCAGTGAACCAGAAGAACAGATTACTTCATCAGCTGCAGTGTATAAAAAATTATGATGGCACAAGTGGAGGAATAGAGGTAAAAGGAGCAGTTAACATTTTCCAGTGTTTCCAGAAGGAGAGAGGTGTCAGATATGCGAATTACTTAGGTGAGGGAGACAGCAAGGCTTTCATTCCAGTACAAAACAATAAGCCATATGATGTCCTGTACAAAAACTTGAGTGTGTAGAAATGTTAAAAAGCGACTGGAAAATAATCAAAACCGAAAGAAAACCGCAGGTGACTCCTGTATATAAGAAGAGTAAAAGAATGAACCCACAAAATTACAGGCCGGTATCTTTGACATCGGTTTGCTGCAGAATCCTTGAACAGATTCTCATTTCTAATATAATAATACGTCCCTGAATCAGCATGGTTTTAGAAGACATCGCTCGTCCGAAACTCAGCTTGCCCTTTTCTAACATGGGAGCCTGCGAACCATGGATGAAGGAGAACACGCGGAATTCATATTCCTAGATTTCCGTAAAGCATGTGACACGCCACTACCATTCGCACTACATCTCTGCTAGTGTCTGTGCTTTGATGGCAGCTTTCACTATATGAGTACCCTTAGGTTTCTGTCCAGTCTCTGCCGACTGTTTTAACGAAGGTACAAGCATGCAGAATACGTTCTCAGGTATGTGAGTGGCTCCAAGTCTTCTTAAGTAACAGAACTCAATATGTTCTTCATCAGAGACAAGGGTATCGTCAGGAGTGCCAAAGGGAAGTGTGATAAGACCGCTGTCATTTTCTTTATACAAAGTTAATTCAGATAAATAGGAAAAAACAAACCCATAATGTTCGAATACAGTATTAATATTGTGCTGCTTGACACAGTCACGTCGAATAAATATCTGAGCGTTACGCTGCAAAGTAATATGAAATGAACATATAAGGATTGTGGTAGAGAAGACGAATGATCGACTTCCGTTTATTTCGATAGTTTTCAGGAAAATGGGGTTATCTGTAAAGGTGACCGGATATAGGACACTAGTGCGACCCATTGTTGAGCACTGTTCGAGTGTTTCGGATCCGCAACAGTTCTAATTAAAGGAAGACATCGATACAAATCAGAGACAGGCTGCTAGATTTGTTACCGGAAGGTTCGGACAACATGAAAGTATTACAGAGATACTTCGGGAACTCAGATGGTAATCTCTGGAGGGAAGGCGACGTTCTTTTCGAGAAGCACTACTGAGAAAATTTCGAGAACCGGTATTTGAATCCCCACTGCAGAACGATTCTTCTGCCGCCAACGTACATTTCGCGTTGTTTTTCCCTCGTTGTATTTGCGAGTGTAACAGGAAACGAAATTACTAGTAGTGCTACAGGGTACCCTCCGCCATGGACCAAACGGTGGCTTGCGGAGTATGAGAATGTAGAACTCCTAATCGTGACGATGATTAGTAATTTTTTAATACAACTAGGCATCGACTCTAAAAAAATCAGGAAAAAATTTCTCCAAACCTGTATACCATCATTAATTATTTAATCTCTCGACTGCCCTTGCATCATGCATAAAACTGACAAGCAAATTTACACACTCATAATAACTGAAGTTTTTGGATTAATTTTTTTTGGCTCAAGTGCTTCAATTCCTTTGGTCTAATTAACTCTGAATTATTATCACTATACCTCGAGGGTGTCGCATCACAATAGCCGCCGGAAAGCATCTGCAAGAAAACCAAAGACCTGCTGTTCAATCAGTTTATCGCTTTGGGTTTTACTGGAGACACTCTTTTCTAATTGTATTAGATCAGATGCACTTTTCGTGCCCACAGATCCATAGTGAGGAGATCATCCAGGATGCAGAGCATGTCAGAAAACAAAAATACACAATAAATATTTAGAAAGAATAATATGCCAATATACCTTCCTCAGATCCCAAGTGAAATGTTCCTCAGAGATGTGGAATAAGTCGAAAATCCTCAAACGTATTTTCATTCACAAGACAATAGAAAACTTGTCACAAAACGTATAAATGTTCAATCCACCAGGTTACATATGATAGTTCTTAGGCAATTGCAGCCACGTATCATCAGACAGAAAAATCATTTTTCATCACATTTACGTGTGATCGCATTACTGCACTGAATTTTATAGAAGTAAGATTGTATCAATCCTAGCATTACTTGATACTGTTAATAACATACAGATCTCAGTTGGATCTACTAATAAATACATCAATGGAGTAGGAGTTGGCCACAAATAAATCCTTTCGCCTCCTCTTAAACTGAACTTCAGTAGTAGTTAACCTTTTTGTTGCTGCTGGCAACTTATTGGAAATGTGTGTTCCTGACACCTTCCTGGACTAAAGTAAGCGACTTTAAATTTTTATGAAGATTATTTTTATTTCTAGTATTGATTTCATAAACTGGGCTGTTGGTTCGAAAAAGAGGTACGTTTTAAAAGACAAATTTCATTAATGAATAAATATATTGGGAAGCAGTAGTAACTATCCCTTGTTCGCTAAACAGATATTCTTGAGTTAACACCACAAACAATTGTTATGGCACATTTTTACACTCTGAAAACTTTTGCTTACCCCAAATAAGAATCCCTTATGATATTATGGAATGATACTAAGCTTAGTATGCTAGTTTTTTAAATTTTTATATCTGTGTGTGACAAAATTCACATAGCAAATAGAGATTTATTTAGGTGCTACAGCATTCTATGCTATGCTCCATCCACTTGAATTTATAATCAAGCTGTTATCTCAATAACTTAACACTGTTGAATGTCGTCATATTTTTGGCATATACTGGCGGGAAACCTCTTACAAGTTCTAAACTACATATAGTGTATTTTTTTCAAAGTTTAATGACAAACAATAGGCAAAGAGCCATTTTTGAATGTCTATGAAAAACTTCTCTAACAGATATGTCTAGTATATACTTGATTTACTGTTTATTCCAATGGTTGTATCATCTGCAAACAAAACAGACATGTCAACTGCTAATGTTACAGATGAAAGATCATTGTTATACACAATAAAAACAGAGGACCCTAAGATGGAGCCTTGTGGGACACCACATGCAATTATTTCTCGGTGAGACGATGACTGATAGGTTAATTACATTATAACATCTTGTACCATGTTAAAATAAGCTATGAGCGTACTCGCTCAACGTTACTGTGAGCACAAATATAGTTCAGTTATAGACATTGAAGATGGAGGAGGAGAAAGGAAAAGAAACGGAAGGAACTGATGAGATCAGCTGCAACGGATATGTTTACAGAATTACCGGCGACTAGTGAAAATGTGTGCCGGACCGGGAATCGAATCCGGAATCTCGTACTTACTTGGTAATTAAGCAAACTGAACACAGTGTTTACCGCAAATGCACGGACTATCTCGGCACACTCCCTGGCCTTCCCACATTCCCACCTAGCGCCACCTGTCCACAGTCCCCGTCCATATCCTCCATGCTCGCTAAATTTAGATTCCCGCCGGAGGTCGAACTATTTTACGCACCCACACTGAAGGTTGTGGGTTTATTGCCCATCGAGGCGAATCAATTATTTGAATGTTTGGCGTCTGTTCTTTCGGAACTTTTTTTGTGGGAGCTGCGGTACACCGTCACCGATTTAGAGCTATGTAACTGTCTTGGTGTGGGAGTAAAACCTTGCTATCTTACAATGACATCATTGCATTGCATGATGAAGGTGTGACGGTGGGGCTTGAAGTCCCTTGAAGTCCCTTACCACCCTCCGACGGTGGGAGCTTTTCATGTTCGTTACAGCGTGTATTTAAAGTAAACCTGATTTGCATCCCCACAGTGTCGCTACCAGCGCCACTCTTACTCGAGTGACGCGAAATTTGAATGAACATCGTCTTTCAGATGTAGAAACACTCCTATCAACTTTCGTTTACTCGCACAACTCCTTCTTGGTGTTGCCATTTTTTTTTACCTCCGATGCAGTTAAGATTTGAAGTTAGTTAGAAGTCACTATCTACAGTCACTGCAGTCCAATTCACTTCTTTAAACATTATTATAATATTTCACCCCTCAATATTCTCTAAGTAGAATGTTATTATATTAAGTGAATAGCAGCTTGCTGGATGGCTTGCCGCTTTCGAACGTAACAAACCCACACCTAGCGCCAAGCCTCTAATGCTTACGTAACAATGACTCAGCGCAAATTCTGAAAGCACTTTCCCAGATGAGAACAGCGGATGGAATGGGTAAGCCTTGACATCAGGAACCCCACTATCCGCCATCACCAGATGAGATCTTCTCTTCAAAAAGCACACGACTGGCCCGTCCACTCCCGACCTAATGCCTCTCTCTCCCTGATACCCCTTACTATAAAAGGTCACTTCCTGCAGGAACTGGAAGATAACTTGAGAAAACTTTGTTTCAGGGCGATTCTGTTTTACAACTGATGACCAGAAATTCACCAAAACAGCTGAATTCTCCTTCAATAAAATTTATTTACTTAAAACAGTATATCTGCGAAATTTATTTTAAGCTCTTATCACTGTATTTTATATTTAATTAATATTTAGTCGAACGCCAATACACAGACAAATTGCTGATGATGTCATTATAATAATGCAAGATGTCATTTTGACACCTATGGAAATTTATTGAAACTATTCCTCTGCTAGATTTTCATTTGTGCGGCCATATTGTCCGTAGTTGGTTTACAGTTCCTAAGGGTATTTTTGTTCCGTCGCTACAACTACTAGAAAAACCATGTTTTCTCACCAGACCCGTTTCGCATTACTGAAGTAAAGCAACATCAGTGGTCTGTAATTAAAGATATTTACAGTTTGATTTGTCTTCTAGTTGGAAATACAGTTCGTTAACTAAATGTTGGGTTTTACTTACGGCAATTTCTGCTTGGTTTTCAGTCTACATCAGGAAATGCCGTCTGCTAGTACCTCTTTGGTTTCTTAATTCATTAGGCAGAGATAATAGGGCTCTAATTTCACGATGCTTTACAGAACTATGCATTTTACGTTTAACACGGCATAGTTTCGTACAGAGCTGTTGATTGTTTCTTCGTCTACTTCTAAGTAAGCATTGTGTTTTGTAGTGCTGCCAACACTGCCAATAGTTTTTCTTTGATTTACATATACTGATTTACATATATCTTTTTCTTTCTCTGATGTGTGTGTGTGTGTGTGTGTGTGTGTGTGTGTGTGTGTGTGTGTGTTTTATTTAATTATGTTATTGTATATTTATATGCTGCGAAGAGTGATGAAGGAATAGTGATGGAGGGCTTTTTTTGGTATGTAGGTTGGGGTGGGAGAAGCAAAGATGAGTGGACATAAGTGCACAATAGTGTGATGGAGAGTGAGTTGGAGGAAAAGGTGAGGGGCAAGAAGTGAAATGGAATTGGGGGAGGGGGTCTGAGTGAGAGAACGTGAAGGTTGGAAAAGGCCTTTTCTCTTTCATGTTATTTGTTCAATTACTTTATATAGCGAGTGGTATCCAGTATTTAAGTGGTCATTGAGCAACTGTTTATTTTGTGTTAATGTTTTGTGTATATGGAAATTTTCTTGGAAAAGGAGGATGTATGTATCTTTACTGATTCTCATCACATTCGCATCTTTTTCAATGGTGCGTGGTCTGTGGTACTCCTGTTTTAGATGGTCTGCAAATGTTGAATTGTGTGTTACGTATAAGACGAAGTATGGGCACACTGTCCAAATAAAAGTGCAAATTCCTAAGATTTGGCGCAAAGCCGATGTAGCAGTTCGAAAGCCTCAGAAAGAGCCAACAAACCCCAAAAAACCTCCCGTCCAGTTCCACTTCTTTGTCATTGACATAAAGTACTGCGAAGACTGATTCTAAATCAAATATCACAGTATGCTGACAAAATTCTCATAACAGAACAGTCATGATTTCGCTCAGGAAGATGTTGTTGTGTGCTGATCGTTAATGTGATCCAACATATTGAGGACGGGTTAGGAAGAGGTCAAATTACAGGAGTGGCTTTCATTGATCTCACATCAGATTATCAGCCACAAAAAGCTGGTTAGAAAAGTATATTCATTCACAAAGGATTATCACTTAACAGAGTACGTAAAATAGGAGATACTTCGTCAGAAAAATGGCCTCCCTCAGAAATGTTCTATAATACCAACACAAATGAGAAACCAGCTAGCTATAGAACTAAGGTATTTATTTATGCTAATGATACGGCTATTGATGTCAAAGATAAAACTTTTGATGAGGTTAACTACCTGAAGCGAAACTCTGGAAAGACTCAAGTTTGTGCATTTCACCTAAGAAAAATGAAAGGTAAATGCAAATTGAACACTATTATGTGACGTGGAAGACGCAGAACAGACTGAGAACTGGGGAATCTTGAGGCAGAGTCAACCCCAGGAAATGGGGCTTCGTCAGTGATGATGAAATTTTGCCAGTGTTGTATCCTACAGGACCAAGAACACTTGCTAGTCTGTAGAGACCTGTCGGATGCAGGCACAAGCAGTGATCTTGCTGCAGCTATGAGAACAACAGTCAAAAGCACCGAATACTGGGCTTCTCCACCGAAGAGAATTATCTTGCTGTTCGTGTGCACTGTCTGCATTTCATAAATTCTTGTTGTACTTATAATTCGCTTTGCTTTTATTAATTTCTGTCTGTATTTTACTGAAGTTCCTCTGTAACTGATTTTTCGCATATACGATGGCGTGTTGAAAAGTAATGCCTCTGAATTTTTTATGTGAAAACTCTTAAAACATTTGAAATACAACAAACTTTGTTAACATTTTACATCTTTATTCTTCATGTCTACATATTTATTCTCAACATAGTCATCCTGGCGACGAACACATTTTTCCCACCGAGGGAACAGTTTGTTGTACCGTCACTGCAGACTAATTGTTGACGAAGCCACCTCACCTATATTTGTACCGCTTTATCACTATCAAAGTGATCTCCCCGAAGGTGTTCTTTAAATTCTGGAAACAGAAGAAAATTGGACGTGATCATGTCGGGACTGTATGGAGGATGATCGATGACAGTGAACTCAGGGCGTCCGACTGTTGCAGATTTCATAGCGCTCCTGCGTGATCTGGCAATCTCATGCTGAAGGATTGGGTGCTTCATATGTGGACGTACTCTTCAAATTCGTGCTTTCAGATACTCGATTATAGTTGTTTCTTACACACCGACATCGTTACGTTTCACCCCGCCATGTTACCGCTACAAATCGGAGCCCCCTTGCGCCAGTGGATTCCATCTTGGGTCAGCGAAGCGGGAAAGTCGACCGAATGACATGCATCACATATAATACCTCAACCGATAATGAGAACAGAGTAAAAAATTCGGCGGCACTATTTTTCAGTACACCCATGTAATTAATCGCTGTCTGTAAGTTATTCATTCTCTACCAGTATTGTAAAATTTCATTTCTTGTACACCTAAAATAAATAAATAAACTGCGTAAGGGAAAAATTAAGACAAGGTAGGGAACAATAGACGACAGCATTAAACAAGTCGAAAGAATGATTACTTTAAAAAATCACTGAATATCTTAGTCATTTATTGAACTCGTTGTCAGACCGGAAAGTGGTTCTAAAGCAAATGGCAACAGTGAGACTCGTGTTGGATGGTTTGTTCTGTTATAAACATAGGCTTTGAGAACAGGACAAAGGTCTGTCAGAGCGATGCGCCTTCGGCTCTCTGTGATGTGCTTTGACATGCGCGGATAAAAACTAGGGACTTACCGCTTCGGGGCAGTTTGTTTGGAATCAGTAAAAGAGGCACAAAACTGCTGGAAGTTTTCGTGAAGCTTCCTTCAGAGTATGTAACGGAGTTTAGCTAAAGTTTTTCTTACAGAACGTCACTCTGGCACGAAAATAAACAATCACAGGACGTGAAGGTGCAGTGTTCTGCATAATATTGCTGTCTCAATTGATGTCAATAGGCAGAGTACTCTTCGCTATAAACCTGTTTTTTAGCACAACTTGACAAAACTATACTGCTATTGAACTGACATTTATTAGCATATTTATAATTAAGTGGTTCTCTGCAAATGGACTTTCACTAAATTTTGAGAAAACACAGTTTACACACTTCTGTACAGTAAATGGCATAACACCATTGTTAAATATAGACTATGAACATAAGTCCGTTGCTACGACAGAACATTCAAAATTTCTGGCTGTGTGCACTGATGAGAAACTAAATTGAAAGAAACACATTGATGATCTGCTGAAACGGTTAGGTTCAAATGCTATTACGGTCATTGCAAATTTTGGTGATAAATACATCAGTAAATTAGACTACTATGCTTATTTTCATTCACTGCTTTCACATGGGATCATATTTTGGGGCAGTTTGTCATTGAGACAGAAAGTATTCATTGCACAAAAAAGTGAAATCAGAGTAATAGCTGGAGCTCACCCAAGATCACCTTGCAGACATTTATTTAAGGAACTCGAGATCGGCACAGCACCTTCGCAACACATATATTCACTTACGAAATTTCTTATTAATAACCTATCCCAGTTCAAAAATAACAGTGAAGTGCATAGTTACAACACTAGAAGAAAGGATGATCTTCACTATTCTGGATTAAATTTCACTTTGGCACAGAAAGGGGTGAATTACGCTGCCGCAAAAGTCTTTGGTCATTTGCCAAATAGCATTAAAAGTATAACAGATAGAAAATCAACATTTAAAAGCAAATTAAAAGAATTTCTCAATGACAACTCCTTCTACTCAATAGATGAAGTTTTAGTTATGAAGTATTAACTGTAAAAAAATTAATTAATTGTTTTGCGTAAAGAAAACTTACGTTAAAGTGACACGTTCCACATCATTACGAAATGTCACATTCATAATCTATGGAACAAATATTAATGTATGTTTGTACACTAGATTCCACAGCACAGTAGTCTTAGATACTCTTGAGGCGTACGTGCACGTAGCACGGCGTTACCTGAGACGAGAATTCCACACCATTGGCACGGTTCTAATGTCATAAAAGGTTCACAGGATGAACGGTTGGCGAATGAACAAGGCACTACTCGACTGTTTGTGAATACCCCGGTAGTTCGAATTACATTCGCCGAATGACGCGACCACTTTTATACAAGGGGGACGCGTACGTGTCGCCGTGCACGCACAGCTACTTCTCGAAGCGATAGAGACACAGTCTGACGTGAAATATGAGAGCTGGATGCTGCCGCGAAGTCTCATTAAAATCTCAGCCACACCTTGTCTCACACAGCCAACCACCCTCCTCTTCCCCTCTCCCGCCCATACCAGCACAATGCTATCACCCTGGCCGCCCTCCTGTCAAAAAGTGAAATAAGGAACACAAACTTGTTCAAAATACAGTTTATTGTAATTTTAATACTTAAGTAAAACGAAATGTAATTTAAACAATATTTTTCTGGTATATCAATCGTTGACACAGCTATTCGACCTTATATCACAAAAATGAAGTAATATCTAATACAATGTAGCAATATGAAACAAAATCAAAAGTTTATTTGAAAGAAGTACGTCAGTACGAATATCTATCTCAAAATATTAACTGCTTATGAAATATGGGTCCATAGAGATGTCAATTTTTGTCTTATTAAAATTATTTTATTTGTCGAATTGCGTATAATTTTACAAAAATCAGTCTTTTCGACTTCCTCCTTTTTTACGGGTAGTTCTATCAAACTGTCTCATTGTAGGAAGTAAGTAACCGTAGTATCTTACTATTTAAGCTTGAGAAGAAAATGGGATCAGTTTTTGCTGCACTCGCAGATACTGTTAGCTATAGCGTCTTTCGTATATTACGCAATTTTTAAACTGGGTCGAGCACTGTATTTATTACTTTTAATATAGATTGTCATTCCGACTGCTTGATGAATCGCCGTTTGCGTATTTCGGGGTCTCAGTTGACACGGAGCGGTTTACAAAGGAGGAACGTGTTACCATTGCGAACCGCCGAGTGCTACGCAGAGACTATTCGTAGACTTCGTGGGATCTTCGGACGTAATAATGCCCCTACAGCATCAACAGTTCTGCGGTTGATAAAGAAATTATAGGAAAACGGGTCCGTTGCAACCATAAAATCGCCCAGACGAAACCGTACAGTTCGTACGGAACAAAACATTGTGTTGCTGCAGGATACTGTGGCTCTGAGTCCTCAAAAGTCGCTTCAGCGTTGTTCTCAACGATTGGGAATTTCGACAGCGTCTTTGCAAAGAATTTTGAAAAACGATCTTCATATACACCCATACAAGATTCAGTCGGCGCATTACCTCAGACTCACAGGTCATTTGTAACGGAGAAATTTCTTCAAGTGGATTCTCACAAAACATGAAGAGGACAACAATTTTTCAAAAAGAATAATCTTCGGTTCAAAAAAATGGCTCTGAGCACTATGGGACTTAACATCTCAGGTCATGGGTCTTCTAGAACTTAGAACTACTTAAACCTAACTAACCTAAGGACATCACACACATCCATGCCCGAGGCAGGATTCGAACCTGCGACCGTAGCGGTCGCGCGGTTCCAGACTGAAGCGCCTAGAACCGCTCGGCCACCAACGGCCGGCAATAATCTTCGGTGACGAGGCACATTTTCACATGTGTGGGTTCATTGACCGACAAATCTGCCGTATTGGGGGTCGAGAAAACCCTACGGTGATCCAAGAGAGTCACATGCATCCACTGGGAACTGCAGTTTGGCGTGACGTATGGGCAGGTAGTGTGATGGGCCCCTTCTTTTTTGAAGATTTCGACGGTAATGCACTAACAGATAAAGGTGAACATTATCGTGAAATGGTCAGAAACGACTTATGGCCTGCTCTGGACGAAGTGGATACAGCCAATATGTCGTTTCAGCAGAACAGGCTACATGTCACAGATCCTGCTAGACACTTTTGGGCGACTTGGAATGGCCTCCCAGATCTCGTGACTTTACTCCATGTGACTTCTGTTTTTGTAGTTATGTGAAGTTCAAAGTCTACGAGAACAAACTACAAACAGGTCACCAACTTAAGGAAGAAACTCGAGTCGTCAACGACATCAACAGAGATGTCTGAAAGGGTCATAAGGATCTTCGTGGACCGAGTAACTGCCTGCCGAACAGTGGAAGTGGACAAATTCCTGATATAATTTTCCTCACTTAAAAGCGAGTGCACTCAGAGGAAAAATAAAAAAAATAATTTTTCATTTCGATGCATTTTGACTTAATTACTGCATTTTTTTTAAAAAAGTGCCTAATATATGAAAGACCCCCAGACATTGGGCGGATTTACCGTATTTGGGGGTCAAGAGAACCCTAGGGCTATCCGAGAAATCCGGAGACTCGATGTCAGTGTGCAGTGTTTCACTAAGAACAGACAGTTTCCATATTTACACTATTTACATCAACGAATCTTTCTTTAAGCGCATAAATAGCATCGTATTTCGCAGTCAAACATATTGGGTTTACTGGATTTAGATGTTCTGAAAATCTGTTCCGAAAATCAAAACTGTTTCTTGATTAGGCTCAACAGCTTCATTAAGAACCGAATTTAAATTGGGACTGACATAGTGTCAGATATAGAGAAGAGGTGCTAATTTATTGATTACTTTTTATGCGTTACTGTTTACGCCACTTGGTTGGATGCAATTTCACAGCTTTAGCTGCAGGGTATAGTCGGATCTAGTGCCTCGTGCGGTGTTGCATTCACTTGTCCTCTATAAACCTGTCAGCTGTCTGCTATTTGCACAGTGTGAAAGGACTGAAAGCCATTTCATTTTTCCTCAAAGGACTAGTTCCGGAACATACGTGTTCACCGCCTATATGCTTTGGATATTTGTGAACTTAAATGATGCATATTGCATTTTCTGTTTTGTCAATTTTATTTCCACTTTAATTTTTCTTTATTTTCTTTAGCGCTGGAGCACTGCCCTGGATGCACCGGTCTAGTTACATGCGTAACCCAAGGTATACTGTCGCTGCTTTCTAATTTCTCAATGAGTCAGCAACATGTAATGTCATTCAGTCGTGAAACTTCCTGGCAGATTAAAACTGCATGCCGGACCGAGGCTCGAACTCGGAACCTTTGCCTTTCCCCGGCAAGTGCTTTACCAACTTTTATTTTATTTAATTAATTTATTTATTTGCATTTTTGTTCGTTACTGTTCGTTGTGTTTGGTCGTAGCGGTCGTCACATGACATCCGTTGAAGTTCGTTGTTGATCCTTTCACTCAGTTCTTTTTATTACAGAGAGCAGCCAGCTCACTGATCGAACACGCTGAGCTACCGTGCCGGCGACAACTGAGATACCCAAGCACAACTCACGACCCCTCCTCAACTCCACACAGCTTTACTTCCGCCAGTAGCTCGTCTCCTGCATTTCAAACTTGCTTACAAGCAATGTCAACCAGTCGTAATTGCTTACATGTAATGTCATCCAATTGTGTTTGCCATGCCACTATTTTTTCCCGCGATTCAGACGATGTGTGCCAAAGGTAAACAACATGCCGTCAGAGCCAATGTACGAATCACCTCTGCCCCCGAAGACTGTTGCGACACACTAAGCGGTCCCGTATTGTGATATCACACGCGTCACATGATTCCATGTTGCCTCGCCACAGTTAGGTCCATCGATTACCAGTATGTGCATACGACACTAACGACCAATAGCATCTGGTCACAACAATGCTTGGGTGCGCCGCGTGACGTAGCAGTCGTTCGGGAGAGTCGGCGAGTGATCGGCATAAGTGATTGTTCGGATCGGTTGCGAGAAATTAGCTTTCAGATGGTTATACGAACTCGTTCACGGTTTAATTAACTGGTAATCAGATAGCTCAGTAGAAAGCAGTGGCCTACAATATTCAGTGAAGTTTCGTTATAGTGGAAAAAAAACTAACAATAAAAGCAAATAGTTATTATCAATCGGAGGCCTCGTTAAGACAATAAAATCAGTTCCCGATTCGGAACGCATCCTACTACAGAACAAAAGAGAAGGAAGAGCTCTACTAAACAGAAAGCAATCAGAGTATAACGGAAAGGAGGTTATAAATTCCACATCAACAAAAAAAAAAAAAAAAAAAAAATGGCTCTGAGCACTAGGGGACTTAACTACTGTGGTCATCAGTCCCCTAGAACTTAGAACTACTTAAACCTAACTAACCTAAGGACATCACGCACATCCATGCCCGAGGCAGGATTCGAACCTGCGACCGTAGCAGTCGCGCGGTTCCGGACTGCGCGCCTAGAACCGCTAGACCACCGCGGCCGGCTCTACATCAACAGAACGTGAATCCCGAACATTGGTGCTCGATTTCGAGTCCACACCCATCAAACGCCGATGGATTACCCGGATAATGTAAAGGCTACGTTCGTACCAGTCCGGGAATTAGGGCGAGCCACTTTACTGGAGAGGCTGCGAGCCAATCGTTCCGTAAATACACTTAAGGCCGTCAATAGTAGAGTGCAAGTCGCCTCGAGAGAAATCCAAAACGAAATACGAGTACACAGTGAAATCGTTAATACTGGACTAGTATGACACGTTCCCAGCATATATTCCCAATAACTTAATATAGTGGAGTAGTGTCTCTGGCGTTTCTTACGGCTGAATTTTAGGCCTTTTAACGCCAGCGAATTCAGTCTGCAGTGGCCTCTATCGCTGGCGTGGTCTCTGTCGCGTTCTGACTCCCAGCAATATACGCTATGTTGTTCATATCGATATCCTCAAGCGGTGGTAGATCATACATCTCTTCATCTTCGTCGCTGCCGCATGAGGATACAATACTGTGTTGACATTATGATTTTTTCCTCTCGTAAATCTCGAAGATTCCTTAACTTACTGACAGAGCTGTAATTTCGAGTCTGCGTAGGAAAGTTTAACAGTGTTATCCTTGCTGTTGTTGTATTATATTGATGTCTTGCAGTGAAAGACTTACACGATGCGAAATATGTTCATAAAAGTTATCAAAATCTTTTTTTACACGACAACGATGAGGTGTCGTAGCAATTTGCCATTGACAGCCTACACGCCGCCCTACATTAATGGTACCTCGGTTAGCATACTAGCTTTGGTTATTGGAGCGAAAGGTGCTAAGGGGTTCATGGAAATTTTTGCGATCTATGATTTGCGGGTACTACGATGCAACGTAAATTTTTATATGAAACTGGGAAATTGTTTAGGCAAATGTTTAAAATTTGGAAGCAAGCTTACGCAGATCGGTCTCTCTATTGACAAGAGGTTGTGAATCGAAGACAGTTCTGCACCGTGAAGACTTTCGGCCTCCACCGGCAGCACTCAGATTCAGAAAAACAAGGATCTGGTAATCTATAAGAGAACTTGCAGAAAGTATATGAATCTCAATTGGTTTACGTCAGGCGAGTGTAACCAACAAACTGAACACGTATCGAATCGCAGGAGTTAATATTTCGTTTGTTAATGGGGTTGGGTTGTTTGGGGGAGGAGACCAGACAGCGAGGTCATCAGTCTCATCGGATTAGGGAAGGACGGGGAAGGAAGTCGGCCGTGACCTTTCTAAGGAACCATAGCGGCAATTGCCTGGAGCAATTTAGGGAAATCACGGAAAACCTAAATCAGGATGGCCAGACGCGGGATTTGTTAATAGATGAAATATTTGCAAGGAACTCATTGATGAGTTAGTCGGTTACAAACCGTTCACCGAAGCCTCACCAGAGAAGACAAGGGTGGGTTTACTTCTATGGCACCGAGACAAAGATCGAGTCACCACAGTGGGTCTGGGGATCTAGTCATCACAGTGGGTCTGGCAAAGGGTCGCCATGCTCACCAAAATGTTCAACAGCCCCTATCGAATATCCAAATTACGCTCACAGTTTTCTCGATGTCAGTGGAATTGTGTACTTTCATTTTTTTTCCGCGAGGCTGAACAGAGAATTGTCGTTTCTACGCAGACGTATTGAAAAGATCTCTCGAGAAAAATAGCCTTAAATACCGTCTGGTTACGATTAAGCGTTCGCTACTTGACCCAGCGTAGACGGTAAACTATTTATGGGACGGGAGTACAACTTTATAGGAATGGTGTTCAAACAAGATTTGCGCTGTTAGTAGTGTTAGTATACTTTTAATTACATAATGTATGTATAGCCACCTAGGCTGTATAAAATTGTAGTCAAATTGACTATGGTTTCGACAGCACTAAGGCGGTCTTCAACAGAATGAAAACTACACAGGATTACATGTAATCACACCATGAGTGAAAAACATATGAGCAAAAATGCTGTTTTCAAATTTAAATTATCACAAGAATAAAAATGTTTTTCACTTCTGGTGTCATTGGCAACGGCCTTGCCGCAGTGGCTACACTTGTTCCCGTGAGATCTCCAAAGTTAAGCGCTGCCGGGCGTGGTCGGCACTTGGATGGGTGACCATCCAGGCCGCCATGCCCGTTGCCATTTTTCGGGGTGCACTCAACCTCGTGATGCCAATTGAGGAGCTACTCCACCGAATAGTAGCGGCTTCGGTCAAGAATACCATCATAACGACAGGGAGAGCGGTGTGCTGGCTCCACGCCCCTCCTATCCGCATCCTCCTTGAGGATGACACGGCGGTCGGATGGTGGCTTATGGTGTGATTACATGTAACGCTATGTAATTTTCATTCTGATGAAGACTACCTTAGTGCTGTCGAAACCATGGTCAATTTGACAACAATTTTATGAAGCCGATGTGGCTATACATACATTCTGTAATTAAGTTAACGCACAGTTGCTGGACTGCAGCCAACAACAATGTTTAAAATTTCTAGTGTTAGTGTCTTGACTCGCCGTTAGGCACCGGTACAGCGACGTAGGGTTGAAACACAAGCATCAGTGTGCATTACAGTTGCAGACAGTCAACGTCGGTCTAGACAAGGTGAGTAGGGCCTCATTCGTAAAGCTGTTTTATCACAACAGCAATAGAGCCGCTGCTCTTCGCGAGTATTGACGCAGTAAATGAATACGGAGTGCTTCTTCCTCAATGGGGATGCTTTTAATAGTTTCCACAATGAAATATTGTCTCAAAATATGGTAGAAAAACCAAAGAGATTCTGGTCGTATGTAAAGTACACCAGTGGCAAAAAACAGTCAATATCGTCACTGCGCGATAGCGATGGAAATGTTACCGATGATGGTGCCACTAAAGCGAGGTTACTAAATACAATTTTCCGTAGTTCCTTCACGAAAGAAGATGAAGAAAATATTCCAGAATTCGAAACCAGAACAGCTGTTAGCATGAGTGACATAAAATCAGATATCTTAGGTGTTGCGAAACAACTCAAATCACTTAAGAAAGGCGTCTTCCGGTCCAGATGGCATACCAGTCAGGTTCCTTTCAGAGTATGCAGACACAATAGCGCCTTTGTTAGCAGTCATATACATCCGTTCACTTGACGAAAGGTCTGTTCCTAAAGACTGGAAAGTAGCACACGTCACACCAATTATTCTAGAAGGGAAATAGGAGTAACCCATTGAATTACAGACCCATATCACTGACCTCAATTTGCAGTAGGATTCTGGAACATATACTGCACTCGAACATTATGAATCACCATGAAGAAAATGACTTATTGATGCATAACCCTGCTACGGTCGCAGGTTCGAATCCTGCCTCGGGCATGGATGTGTGTGATGTCCTTAGGTTAGTTAGGTTTAAGTAGTTCTAAGTTCTAGGGGACTGGTGACCGCAGATGTTAAGTCCCATAGTGCTCAGAGCCATTTTTGATGCATAACCAACACGGATTCAGAAAATATCGTTCTTGTGCAATTTATTCCCATGGTGCTGACGACAATGGATCTCAGATAGATTCCATATTCCTGGATTTCCAGAAAGCTTTTGATACCGTTCCTCACAAACGACTATTAATCAAATTGCGTGCATATGAAGTATCGTCTCAGTTGTTTGACTATATTCGTGATTTCCTCTCAGACAGGTCACAGTTCGTAGTGATGGACGGTAAATTATCGAGTAGAACAGAAGTGATATCTGGCGTTCCACAAGGTAGTGTCATAGACCCTCTGCTGCTCCTGATTTATATAAATGATCTAGGTGATAATCTGAGCAGCCCCCTTAGATTGTTTGCAGATGACGCTGTAATTTACCGTCTAGTAAAATGATCAGACGATCAATTCCAATTACAAAATGGTGCGAAAAATGGCAATTAGCACTAAACGAAGAAAAGTGCGTGGTCATCCATATGGGTACTAAAAGAAATCCGATAAACTTTGGGTATACGATAAATCGCACAAATCTAAGAGCTGTCAATGCGACTAAATACCCAGGAATTACATTACGAGCAACTTAAATTCGAAAGACCACATAGATAATATTGTGGGGAAGGCGAAACAAACACTGCGCTCTGTTGTCAGAACACTATAATGTCGTGTGATTGGGGCCTCCCGTCGGGTAGACCGTTCTCCGGGTGTAAGCCTTTCGATTTGACGCCACTTCGGCGACTTGCGCGTCGATGGGAATGAAATGATGATGATTAGGACAACATAACACCCAGTCCCTGAGCGGAGAAAATCTCCGACCCAGCCCGGAATCGATTGAACCCGGAACAGAATTGACACTCTGTCTCGCTGACCACTTTTCTTTTCTTTTCTTTTTTTTTGTTGATCTCATTTTGTTCGTGATTCTTGTTCGAGTTCATTGTTCATCCACGAACTTAGTTTTTTTATTGCAGAGGGCAGCTAACCCTCTGACCGATCACGCTGAGCTACCGTGCCGCCTACCGCTCAGCTACCGGGGGCGGACGGCAGAACACTTAGAAAAAATGGTTGAAATCGCTCTGAGCATTATGGGACTTAACATCTGTGGTCATCAGTCCCCTAGAACCTATAACTACTTAAACCTAACTAACCTAAGGACATCACACACATCCATGCCCGAGGCAGGATTCGAACCTGCGACCGTAGCAGTCGCGCGGTTCCGGACTGAGCGCCTAGAACCATTAGACCACCGCGGCCAGCAGAACACTTAGAAGATGCGACAAACCCACTAAACAGACAGCCTACATTACACTTGTCCGTCCTCTGCTGGAATATTGCTGCGCGGTATGGGATCCTTACCAGGTAGGATTGACGTAGAACATCGAAAAAGTACAAAGAAGGGCAACTCGTTTCGTGTTATCGCGCAATAGGGATGAGAGTGTCACTGATATGATACGCGAGTTGGGGTGGCAATCACTGAAATAAAGACAGTTTTCTTTGCGGCGAGATCTATTTACGAAATTTCAATCACCAACTTTCTCTTGCGAATACGTAAATATTTTGTTGACACCCACCTACGTAGGGAGAAATGATCTTCATAATAAAATAAGAGAAATCAAAGCTTGAACGGAAAGATTTAGGTGTTCCTTTTTCTCACGTGCCATTCGAGAGTGGAATAGTAGAGAAGTAGTTTGAAAATGGTTTGATGAACCCTCTGCCAGGCACCCAAGTATGAACTGCAGAGTAACCATGGAGATGTAGATGTAGGTGTAGAAGAATATGATTCGGAAGTTCGAATTGACTAGCGATTTGGAAATTTTTCCAGGGTGAGGCCAACAGCCATTTGTGGCACACATTGTCGAATAAGTTACGGTTGCCACGGCTGAGAATGCTGGACGCAAGCACGCTATCTGTGTCACGACAGCTGAACATTCCATGGTTCACCTGTCGAAAAGTGCTGCGAAGAACTGCGAAATGGTATCTCTAGTGCGGTTCCAGGGTGTCGTGGATGCAGATGGTCATCAAACTGAGCAAAGTTTGTAATACGGAACGTAAACATGGCACGCAATAACAAATATTAACTTCTCGTGTGGAAATTAAAATGGATTTTCTTAAATGGTTTATTCGATATTTCTCTTACACATGTCCTTACAGATATTTCCGCAAAGATTCATTGATTTGCAAGCATTCGTTTTTCATGGGGGCCCCCTCCCTCTCAGGTATAGAAAGTTTAATTATAAGCATCTTGTATATTAATATGTCTGGTAATGCTGTACGTAAAAACTATGGAACCACTACTTGAAACAGACCAGTATTAACCTAAAATCGAAAAAATAACGTGGACTGAGCAAGCAACTGAAGATAAGCCCCCAGGGCTCGAAATGCGTCTTGCATTGAAATACAGTAGACCACGATTTGTGTCCGAAAGTGGTTTGTTTTTATTTTACGGAAGTAATACTGTCAAGGAAGCAACACTGATAGCAATGGATAAAACTGAGAAACATTCTTACGCGGCTGCTGGCATCATTTGCATACTTGTAACATTCGAAGGCCTATTAACCTTCCTTAGGACACACACAATGGTACTTTGGTTTTTGTTGAACAGTCACCATTCAGTATAAAGTACTTTATTCTCGATTCAGTTGCATATTTTCTCCGAAGATACTCTGTATGATCGTATGTTGGTTAGCACTCTACGATGTGGTACAGTGTCTAAAGCCTTTCGGAAGTCTAGGAACACGGAAGCTACCTACTAACCTGAATCTACTATATGCAATATGTCTTGTGTGAATGGATCAAGCTGTGTTTCACAGCAGTGGTTTTCTCTGAATCCGTGCTGAATCTTTAAGCGAAGCATGTTTTCCACCAGGAGCATCATAATGTTGGTGCTTAGAAAATGCACTAGGATTCTGCAACATAAGAACGGCAGCGATGTTGTGCATCCGACCTGTTACCCTTTTTATAAACAGGAGTGACATGGGCTCTTTTGTAGTTACACTTACTATTCGCTGCGCAAAACATTCACGAAAAATATATGCTTGGAAAGAAACAAATTTTGCAGCATATTCAATGTAAAGTCTAACAGGCATTCCGTCTGGGATCTGTTTTCTTGTCCACTTCAAGTAGTTGTAATTGTTTTTCAATACCAGGGCTGCTAATATCGGTATCTTTTATTGATCAGCCTGTGAGCCGGTCGGACATTAATACATATGAATACATTTTTAAATATGGGATTTAAAAATTCGGGTTTCTGTCTGCTGTCATTAGTATAGACAGAAGAGGGATCCACGGGAGGTTGAACAGAAATTTTGTATGTGTTCATTGACTTTACTTTTGACCAGAACTTGCAAGAATTTGTGATAAATCTTTCGCCAGGATCTTAATGTGAAAATTATTGTATGCTTTATGCGCTGCGCGTGCTGCCGATGTACGAGTTGCTATTAACTTTTCCCTATTATTATGCCTGCTATCTAGTTTGAAGCTAGTGTAATAGTCCTTATTTTCGCAACATCCTGCGAAAGGTACCGTTACACCAGGATTGGTGTTTACCGTCTTCTGTTACTCTATTTGGAGCGTACTGACCCAGACCACGGTTTTTGATATCTCTAACAACAATATACTGCGCTTGCCAAATCTGAACGATATCTTCTCATTTCCTCATTGAAATGCGTTAATACTGACAGTATCAATTCGGCAAACCAAGAATATTTTCCTACCTTTCTTGACGACGTTCCTGCCTTTGATGATCACTGTCCCTGCAATAGCATCACGATCGCTAACTTTCCTCTTTGATGACACTCTGTAAAAGATCGATCTGTTTGTGACTAGGAAGTGCAGAATATTTTTTCAAGTGTGGGTTGTCGGAATAATTGTTTAAAGCAGTGGTCATACAAAGTTTTTGGTATTACTTTGGAAGTCTGATAGCCCTTATCACCGTTAACGTATGCGTATTTTCGTGTTTAGGCTATCTTTGAACGACTCTACAAGCGATGTGTCCTAATATAGTGGGCAGGAGAAATACCCGATTAGTAATCTAAGTCTACCAAGCACGGTTTTTCTTGTCCATATTAGTTCTCAGTCGGATTTATTTTGGACCTCACTAGGCTACCACAAATTGTTACACCTAGATATTTGAATCAGTAGGCTAATTCCAGTTGTCACACCCTGATACTATAGTCTTAGCTTACTATGCTTGGCGTTTTGTGCACTGCACAATTTCACATTTCTATAGTTTTATTGAAAGTTGCCAGTCTTTGCACAATTTTGAAATCTTATCAAGATCTGATTGAATAGCTGTGCAGCTTTTCCTGATGGCACTTTATTACAGATAACTGCGTCATCTGCAGTGAACTGTGTTTACTGTTAATATTATCTACCAGGTCATAAACATACAACATGAACAGTAAATGTCCCAACACACTTTCCTGAATCGGCCTGAATTTATTTTTAAATCTGTTGATGACTCCCCATCCGCGGTAACAAACCGTATCCTCCATACCGAGAAATCCTCAACCGCGTCACAAATTTCGTTCGATACCTCCTCTAATTCACGATACAATTCAAGGTACTCTGGTTCGTACAGCGTTTTGTAGAATATGCACTGATGCGCCAAAACATTATGACCACCTGCTTAATAGCTTGTTTCTTCGTCTTTGGAACGAAATACATCACTGATTCTGCATATCAGGTATCCGAAAGTTTTTTAGTAGGTTTTTGGAGGTATGTGGCATTAGTTGTCTACGTAAAGGTCACGTAATTCGCGTAAATAGCGGACTGCTGATTTGCGTTCGCGGTGATGGTGCCCGATAGCGGCCCAGATGATTTCCGTAGGATTTACATCAAGCTAATTCGATCGCCGAGACATCAACGTGAGTTCAATATAATGCTCCTCAAAACACTGTAGGACGGTTCTGGCTCCGAGACAAGAACACAATGATGAAATTGTTTGTAGCAATGTTGAGGTTCGTAGAAGCGATGATGGTTAACTAACAATGTAATGTAAACAGTAAAACAGCTTACAACTTGTTGTTTCATTCAACGTTGTATGCAGGTCATTATTAAATGTAGGCTTCCAAGTTGTCGAAAAACATGTGCGAATGTCTCTAAATCTTTTTCTCTGGCACTAACGATATTACTGAAGTCAACTAGAGAACAGTTCAATTTTAGTAGAAACCGCAGTAGAGCATTTATAGATTCACGTCGATTATTGCAATTGAAGAAAATATGGTTGGTTTTCTGCTCTTAACAACACACGCGTATTGGGCAAGGTGCAAGACCAGTGGGTTGCATATATTCCTTGAAACAGCCGTCGAGCAAATTGAGGCGCATGAATACTTTTGTTTCGGTATTATCAAGGTATCGATACAATTTTTGATGTTGGTATCGACGCCAATTATCGGTTCGAATCTGGCACTGAAATGTTCTTAATTTTCATCCTTTAATATACACCTGCTAGCGAAATTGAGAATGCGAGGAGCATTGGAGGGAAAGAAGTACAGGAGAAGACCAAGACCAGTATATGTATCATAGATTACTGCCGATGTTACATATGGGAAGCGTGGTAATTAAGAGGCTGGCATTGTATAGGAAGACATGCACTGCCGTACCATAATATGGGAGAAACTGTTGAAAATGAGAAACATTTATCACTTAAGGAAACATCAGAGAACAGAAGCCAGCTCATAGGAACAGCACTGGTTCACCCGTCTCCTACACGAAATCGACCTCACAGCGCCTGCGTCTTTGCTTTCGGATATTTTTGGCGAAGAGAAATAAGCAGCCCATATTCCTGGTGTCGGCTGTGTAGTTCGCCTAGAGGTTACTTTGTTCGTGAATTCCTTTTCTCAGAGGGATACTCAATTACACGTAGTTATTTTCTAGCTGAGAAGTGAACGGGCAGTGCAACTACAGATGTTATCAGCATGAACGAGAGCGCGGATTTTCAAGCACTGTCATATCGGAAGACATGCAAGCGTTCACGCAGTATCACATCATGGAACATGCATATTAAAGCAACAAAACATTAAAAATATGCGGTATCAAAAGTCAGTCTTATAATTATTGCTATTTTCTTCTAAAATAGTACATCACAACCAATGATCTCAAACATTTTTGTACGTCACAGGAAGTGACAGGTACATATTTACGTGAAGAAATTTCTGACAAAGTCAGATCAAGTGGAAAGTCTTTTACATTTTCGCCGGAAAGTATTGTTTTGTCAACTTCATAAACTCAGAATTAGGATTTAAGCCGCTAATTTTTTCATCTTACCTTTTACTGCAGTTGTTCCACTGGATGACTGCAAGAATTTTTCAACCTCCTCAATAATTTTCAGAGATTCCATCAGCTACGTATAGCTTCCAACCTCGTTATTGCCGCAGGCAAATGGACAAAATCTGATTTGATGTAAGTCAGGTCTTTCTTCAAATCTGTTTTCTTCACTGTCACTTTCGCAAGCTGCATTGGTGGCTTCGAAAATGTCGACTCCAAGCCGGAGAGAAAAATAATTAGAGGGCAATAACTTAAGCCTTTTCAACAGAATGAAGTGAACAGGTTTTCATTTCAATAAATTTGCGGGAAGTTAACGTCTCTTAGCGACTCAATCCCTTCAATATTATCATAGCAAAAGATGGCAGTATTTATCCACGTACTCTGGATAAATCAACTTGTAGTGACAAAACTAAACCTGGTAGTGTATCTCTAAATTTGGCAACGCAGACAGGTACTTCCAAGAATACCTAGAACAGGAAAAAAAGTCAACATATGACTTAATTAATCCTGTCTGAATTGGCAGATATTAGTATTTTGTCCGTCTATTTTGTTTGTGAAGGATATCAGTGTATTCACATTGTCATATTGTAGACACAGTGTTTCAGCTACATGATGCAGTGTATGGTCTAAACATGTAACGTACTTTTGCTTAGGATAAAAAATTCAATGACTTCATTATGTACGGTGCAGCATCGCTTAACAACAAATGGACCCTTTTTTATTTAAATTTATTGGCACGAAGTATATTGACTTCTACGACATTTGCTGAGCCGAACTGGGTCGCTTGAGCTCACTATGAAGTGTATAGACGGTAACAAAATTCACGAAATTACTCATACTGTGCACTTTGGGTTTAACTCATGCGAAAAATAATCTTCATCTCCGAATAGCTACTGCAACCTACATCCTTCTGAATCTGCTTAGCGCATTGATCTTGTCTTCCTCTACGACTCTTACCCTCTACGCTTCCCTCCTGTAATAAATTGGTGATCCCGTGTGCCACAATTTCTCTTCTCCCCAATTCTATTCAGTATCTCCTCGTTAGTTACGTGATCTACCTGTCTAATCTTCAACATTCTTCTGTAGCACAACATTCCAAACTGTTTATCGTCCATGTTTCCCTTCCATACATGGCTACACTCCACACAAATACCTTCAGAAAAGACTTCCTGACGCTTAAATCTATACTCTTCTTCAGAAACGCTTTCCTTGCCACAGCCATTCTACATTTTATATACTGTCTACTTCAACCATCATCAGTTATTCTGCTTCCCAAATAGCTAAACTCATTTACTACTTTAAGTGTCTCATTTCCTAATCTAATACCCGCAGCATCACCTGCTTTAATTCGCCTACATTCCGTAGGCTACTACCCTATCTCACTCCCTCCTCAACCACTAATTCCCTTTCGAGTCCCTGCACTCTTATAACTGCCATCTGGTTTCTGTACAATTTGTAAATAGCCTTTCGCTGCCTATATTTTATCCCTTCCACCTTCAGAATTTGAAAGAGAGAAATCCAGTCAACATTGTCAAAAGCTTTCGCCAAGTGTACAGATGCTATAAACGTAGATTTGCCTTTCGTTAGCCTATTTTCTAAGATAACAGTGAACTACAAATAAAAAATGACAATCGATAAATAAGATCATAGCAACCGGAATAGCAACAGGCAAAAGAAAAAAAGGCTACGAAATTCTGCACCAACCTAATACACGTTTTCAGATATTAGTTGTTTCATTTACTTGATGTACCTCTAGGCGTCATCCAAAGAATGTGATTTATGCTCGTTGGTGTTTCACCTCACTTTACAAGGATAGTTCACCAATATCTCGATAACCAGTTTCTGGGCAGGTTGATTGGAGGAGGGGGATTCATTGCATGACCAGCCCGAACGCCATATTTTAGTCCAATGATCTTTCCTTTGCTTTGGCGACGTTTAAAAATCTTGGTGTTTTTCACTCCCCTATTGAATGTCGATATTCTGAGGAAACATATCCAAATGGACTAACTAAATACACACTAGAAGTTATCAACCACACTCGGCAAAGTACGAGACACGGGCTCATGGGATGCGTGGAAGCAGAAAGTGGTCATTTCATGCAATTTTTGTCAATGTAAATGTGTTTCGTAAATGTATCATTTGTGTCTCATGAATAATAAATTCTTTTATACCTCCGTAACGAAGGATTTTCGGACCAACGTTCATATGAACTTTTCGTTATGTTTCGATGTCAAGAATAAATCCCTATAGTTTTCAACAAACCCTATATTCATCAAACCAATCACGTTTTTGTGAATATACCGCGTACAATCTTAATTTGATTACTAGTCGACAATGCCTTTCGGAAATCTAGGAAGATGGAATCTACATGTTCACCTGCATATGTTGCTTGCAAGACATGGTATAAGAAAGAAAGAAAGTTGACTTTCACACTAGTGCTTTGTCTTGAATCCGTGGTGATTCACTGAAAGTTTACTTTCCTTTCCCCCTCCATAAAGAAGAGTGAACTGCGCTCTTTTTGTCACACACAACTATTCGCTGCGCAAAATGTTCTCAATAAATACGAGCTAGGAAAGGAACTAATACTGCAGGCAATTCAATGTAACTTAAATTATAAGTTGGAAAGCCGTCAGGGAATGGTGCCCTGTTCGCTTTAAGTAATCTTAATTGTTTTTCAATGTCGATTCCGGTAATTAATTCAGTATGACTCACAGGCAGTGCGCTACATGATTTGATAAATCAAACAGAAATTAATTTGAAAACGTGATCCACAAGACGTTAGATACACCGCCCAGATAACTGTAGTTTTTCCCAACTGATAAGATTTTCACCGGGCCACATATTACCGTCTGATACGCACAACTCATGTACGCTTGCTAACAATGTTTTCATCAACCGTGAATGCCTCGAACCATACATTTTTAATTTGTTGAATTTTACCAGCGTTTGGTTCCTATTAACTTGGCACATTGAACAGTCTGGATAAACGACTTTTCACAACAGTCATGCTGTGATGTGTTTCGTTCAAATAGATGAACTGAAATATTATACCACCATAAAAGTCTTTGTTTTTGTTTGTTTATTTCCAAGGGTACTACCGAAAGTTGTTGAAAAAGAAGGGTTAGAATTTTATGTACCGTCGACGAAGAGGTCATTGGACACGGAGCAAGCTTGGGTTGGGGAAGGATAAGGAAGGAAATTGGCCATGGCCTTTCAAAGTACCCATGTCGACATTTGCCTCAAACGATTTTTGTATAGTACACAAAACCCAATATGCGTTGTTGGACGGGGATTTGAATGGTTGTTCTCCCGATTGTGAGACCAGTGTCTTACCACCTCATTCGTCAGAACTGCTGTGTACATGAGTCTTCTCCTTTAGTTTCGACAGTTAAGAAACTGAGTCTGAATTCAAACGTTGCTATACTTCTCTTGAAGATATTCTATGCGAAGCATGTCCCAGAACTGCAATGACGAATGGAAACCTTGACAAAGTCTTCAACGATCAGCCATTGGATGTATATGAAATACCTGATACCACTGGCGTGTCAAGCAACGTCGAAACTATGGCACGAGTATTTGTATTTGTATTTCTTTATTGGTCCTGTAAATCGTGTTTAGGTACATATTTTTCACAAACGAAGTAAGACAAGTCAGGTTGTTACAGTATATACAACATCATACACATTTTTATTTTGAAAGGATAAATAATTAAAAATTATTCAATACATGTTGAATATTGATGACAAATTTAATATAATGAAATAAAATGATAGACTTATTAAGAATATTTGGGCAGTTACACTACACTTTTCTGGTACCCTAAAAACTCGGAAACAGAATAGAAGTAGTGGTCAAGCAAGTACTCTTTCAGTTTCACTTTAAACTTTTGTAAATTTTGCATCTGTTTCAAATAGGGTGGCATGTGATTGCACAGCACTATGGCAGGATGATATACTCCTCTCTTACAAATGTTTGTACTTACTGTATTGACATGCAATTAATGCTTCTACCTAGTATCATGAGGGTGGTAATCACAGTTATACTTGAAGATATTTCCATCTTTTAAAATACTTCCTTATGTGAAATTTAATATTTGATACATATTTAAGCAAGGAAGCGGCAGTGTACTGAGATTTTTAAATATTGGTCTACGGGAGTGTCTGTACTTAGCATGGTTTATTATTCAAACAATCTTTTTCTGTAGCCTAAATGTTTTGTTTGTACTTACAGAGCTCCCCAAAAAGATAATGTCATACATCAGCAGTGACTGAATACTGCTATGGTACATTGTGATCACAGATGTACGGCTTGTATTTTGTGCGAGGATTCTTACTGCATACGTAAGTGTATTTAGCTTTTTATTTACATGGTTAAGATGTGTCCCCCATTTTAGGTTTTGCTGAATATGTATACCTAAAAATTTTGTGTCGCTCACAGATGAGACAGTTTTCCCATCAATTTTAAAAATTGGTCTTGCAGGATGTAGTTTCTATGAATTGTGGAAATTGACTGTCACTGTTTCTTCATTATTTATTATTAGCTTGTTTGTTCTGAGTATGGCTACTTTTGCTGGGTTCTAGCCAAAGGAAAATACAACAACGAATTTCTCAGTAGCTTTCAGATCAGTTTTGAAAAGACAATTGTTAACATACTGTTACCATAGTTTTTTTTGATGAGACATGCAGTCCATCACATCACACCAGAAATGAAGGAACAATCACGGCTACTATTTGTAGCAGCAAGTTGGATGTAGTGAGCTGACATTACTCAAGATTGCCTTTAAGGCAACGAAAACACCATTATCAGCACCTCAATGAGTTTGAACAGGGTTGTGTAATAGGGCTACGTGAAGCTGGATGTTCCTTCTGCGATACTGCCGAAAGACCTGGCAGGAATGTAGCTACGTACGTGACAGTTAGCGGCAGTGGTGACGAGAATGTATAGTTGCAAGAAGACCATGTGCTGGAAGGCCACATAGTGTTACTGAAAGGGAAGACCAGCGTATGGCTCTGTCGCATCATACTGCATCTGCAGCAGCAACTCGAGCAGCAGTTGACACCAAGTGACACAATGAACTGTTCCAAATTAGTTACTTCAAGGACAACTCTGAGCCAGATGCCCTAGTGTGCATTCCACTGAACCCAAACACCACCATTTGCGGCTTCAGTGGTGTCAAGTGAGAGCTCACTGGAGTGCAGGATGGAGGTCTGCAGTGTTTCCTGATGAAAGCTGGTTCTGCTTCAGTGTCAGTGATGGCCGTGTGTTGGTTTGGAGGAGGCCTATTGAGAACCTGCAACCAACCTGTCTGTGTGCTGGACACAATGGACCTACACCCGGAGTTATCGTCTGGGGTGTGATTTCAGACAACAACAGGAGCACTCTCGTGGTTATCCCACGCCCCCTGACTGCAAAATTGTACATCAGTCTAGTGATCCGATCTGTTGTGCTGCCATTCATGAACAGTATCCCAGAACAAATACAATACTATGTACCAGAAGGTTATAAACATGGAAACAGTTTTTGCAGATCTCAGTACCATAATGGTGGTACTGTTATCTATGTTTCAAATGAAATAAAGTTTAGAGAACTAGATCTTAGTTGGGCATGTGTAGAGAAATACTTTGAAATTACCGGGATCATATGTGATATAATGAAACTTATCATACTATGTATCTACCATTCCCCTAACTCAGATGATAAAACTTTTTTAGATAATTTAGACAGTGTACTCTGCTACATAAGGAAATGGAAACAGTATGTAACTGTAATTTGGGGAGACTTTAATTCAAGCTTTGATGTAACATGTAACAAACCCAGTGTAAATAAATTACTGAATATGCTAAGGCAGCACAACTTCCATCATGTAAATTCAGAACCAACAAGACTACAAGCGTGCTTGGATAATGCTTTTGTCAACTGTGCTCATGCTAAGTACTCCACCAAGGTAAAGGAATTTGTTTTCTCAGACCACTCCATGTTAACAGTAGAGTTAAGACATTTTATAAAAGGGGACGAGAGCAAGGCTGCACAAAAGTTAACAAAATCTAATACCTTAATATTAACAAAACACAACCTCATAAAACTAACACACCAGCTGAGCATAACAAACTGGGACAAATTATTTCAAAACTGTGATTCCAGTGCCCATACAGTTTATGAAACATTCCACAATTACTTAACAGGTATTTTAAAAGCCCATCTTATTCAAAAGAAATGCCATAAAACAAGAAAGGATAAATTTTGGTGCACCAAAGAACTGGAGAATCTAAAAAATAAGCTACTGCTGCTGAAGCGCCTTGCCAAAGTAAACAATTCTAATGAAATTAAGGATCTCGAAAAAATCACTAAGAAACTGTATAAGAAAGAGTTGCAAATGGCAAAACAAAGATACAACACAAATTGCATAAAAAATAGTAAAAACCAATGCAAAACAGCCTGGTCAGTAATTAATACTGTTAAAGGTGAAGTCAGAAACTTCGACAAGACAGTCCCAATACCAGCAGATATATTCAATAAATATTTTGTAAGCTGTGCTGATGATATCAAAAAGCTGATCAGTAAAAACAATGTAACATGTATAGATTATCTTAAGAGAGCAAACCTAAATCATAATAGGGCCAGATCATCATTGAAACACTTCAAAGAGGTACGTCAACATGAAGTTCTTAAAATAGTCAAAGAAATGAAAAATTCATACAGTACAGATATTTTTAATGTGTCAAACAATCTATTGAAAGAAATCATACATTACATTGCAGCACCATTAACATATTCTATAAACCTGTGCCTCATAAAAGGGTTTTTTTCTGATCCTCCCAAACTATCCAAGGTAACTCCAATCTTTAAGAAGGGTGTCAAATCAGATCCTGCAAACTACAGACCAATTTCACTAATTCCAGTTCTAGGAAAAGTCTTTGAAGGCATAATATATAAGCAAATGTATGAGTACCTAGAACTAAATGGTAGGTTAAGTGCATCACAGTTTGGTTACAGAAAAGGAAAGTCAGTTATACATGCC
Organism: Schistocerca americana; assembly: GCF_021461395.2. Taxonomy (NCBI): domain Eukaryota; kingdom Metazoa; phylum Arthropoda; class Insecta; order Orthoptera; family Acrididae; genus Schistocerca; species Schistocerca americana. The sequence continues at coordinate 741,316,976 of NC_060122.1, read as the reverse complement.
ATAGAGCTCTTAGTCAGAGACATTCTAGCTGCATTTGAGGACCATGTGCACACACAGGTAACCTTATGTGATCTGAGTAAAGCTTTTGACTGTGTTGACCACTCACTTCTGCTATCTAAACTTGAGTACTATGGAATATGTGATAAAAGTTTAAAACTCATCAAATCATACCTCAATAAAAGGAAACAGATTGTGAGTTCAGGAAGTCATCTGTTAAACATACTCGAGGTTCAACACGGAGTGCCACAGGGATCTAAATCGGGACCATTTCTTTTCCTTGTACACATAAATGACTTACCAGGAAATATAGATGTAAAGACATATATGTATGCAGATGACACAACTTTTCTATCTGTAAACCATGTACTTGATAACCTTGTAAGTGATATGAAACTGGCAAAAGAAAATGCAACATCATGGATTAATGCCAATGGTCTGCTATTAAATGAGGAAAAGACCCAGAATATGTGGTTCAGTCTATCAAAGACTACAAAAATAGAAAAACAAGAGGCAAAGTTTTTAGGTATTGTACTTGACAACAGTCTAACATGGAACTCTCATGTTCATCACATAGTGGTTGTTGAAGAGACTGATGTGTTGTGTGACATTTGAGTACGTAAGGACAGTGTACTTTGCCTTTTTCCAATCTGTTTTAAGGTATGGGTTAATACTCTGGGGAAACAGCAGAAAAATAAATGAAATTATGGTGATCAGAAGAAAGCAATCAGAGTAATGGCTAAGGTAGATAATAGAACACATTGTAAACCATTGTTCATTAAATATAGAATTTTAACAGTTATTAATTTATATATTCTTGACAGTGTTAACTACGTACTTGCTGAACTACCTAATTTAAGTGTAACAAACGAAAGGCATGACTACTATACAAGAACGTGTACTTCTCTGCTGTTGCCACGAAATAGATTAGCTAAAACTAACAATAGTCATAAGTATATGGCAATTAAAATATACAACAAATTGTCTAAAAATGGGTCAATCAAGCCTGACAAATTATTTAAAGACAATGTTCATAACTTCTTGTTAGCTCATCCATTCTATTCATTAGAAGAATTTTTAGAAATGCTCAATATCAACTTAAATATGTAAAAATTTATTTTGTAAAATTAATAGGTTAAGTGAACTGACGAAGTCTATTGCATGAATAATGCTGAATGACCAATAAAGAATCTGAATCTGAATCTGTATTCCCAACAGGATAATGCTCATCCACAGTCACTGTTGTAACCCAGCACGCTCTACAGTGTCAAAATGTTGCCTTGGGTTGCTTGATCATTACATCTGTCTCCAGTTTAACACATATGGAACATCATCGGACAACATCTCCAGTATCATCAACAAACAGCATTAATTGACCCTGCATTGACCAAGAAAGAGGAACAGGTGTGGAACTCTACCTAACAAAATGACATCCGGTACCTGTACAACACAATACAAGCATTTTTGTATGCTAGCCTTCGACATTCTGGTGGTTACAGTGGTTATTAAAGTAACAGCGTTTCACATTTGTGATAGCTTCTCTCACACTTATATTAACCTGTGATCTCGCAATGTTAATCATTGAAATATGTTACCTAGGCAGATGTATTACCAAAATTTCGTTAATCTACATTAATTGTTTTTTGGTGTTGCGATTTCTTCTGATAGTGTGGATGCGTTTTTGCCTTATTTTGTTGAAAGATGGAGACCTTGAAGAGCGGTCACAGCCTTAGCATGCCAGAAATGTAATGGATGTTGTCAAAATTACCAGCTATGGGAACCAGAGCCAATTGTGTTGTGTTCCCAATGACACCCCACACCAACAAGCCAGATGCTGAGCAATGCTTGTTCTCCTTGGAAACATGAATACTTTTGTGATGCCACAGGCATTCAATTTTGGCTCCATTCCTATTCCTTATATGTATGAATGACCTTCCACTTAATATTCAACAAGCAGAATTGGTATTTTTTGCAGACAACACTAGTGTTATGATAAATCCCATTAGAGGGAAACCAATGAAAGAGATTGTAAATAATATTTTGCAAATAACTATAAAGCGGTTTTCAGAAAATGGACTATCTCAAAATTTTACACCACACAGAGGCATACCAATAATATTGGAGTAGTGCATGAGCAGGAGTCAGTAAACTGTAGAATGCTCAAAATTTTTGGGTGTACACATTGATGGAAACTGGAAGAAGCAAGTTACTGAGCCTCTCAAACAATTAAATGCAACTAATTTTGCTATTCAAGTAATTTCTTAACTTGGAAACAAATGAATCAGTCCAGACATATTTCCACTCAGTAATGTCTTATGGAATAATTTTCTGGGGTAACTCATCACTCACAAAGAAAGTACACAGTTCATCACAATTTGAGAAGAACAGAGATGTCCATACCTACAACATTAGAGGGAAAATGACCTATATTACCCATTACTAAACCTGTCAGTGGTTCAGAAAGCAGTTCAATATACACCAGCAAAACCTTTGAATGATTTGGGCAACAACGTAAAATAAAATGTCTGACAGGTGGCAAAACATGTTTTAAATTTAACTTAAGCTTAAAATCATTTCCCCCGGACAGCTCCTCCTATTCCATTGACAAATCGTTCCACATAATTCGAATAAAAGAATCATTCAAATTATCTATGTTACATGTAACTACTAATTAGCCGAAATGAAAATCATCTGAAAAGATGATGTGATGTCACTCCTGTGTCCAATTTATTCCTTGTTAATAGACTTTCTTCAGACAGTTTCCATCTATCTTTAAGAGTCTGCAAGTTCAGTTCCTTCAACATTTCAGTGATTCTCTCCCATGAGTCAAACAAACCTGTGAACATTTGTGCTGCCATTCTCTTTATACATTCAATATCCCCTGGTAGTCCTATTTGGTACAGGTCCCACATACTTGAGCAATATTCTATGATGGGTCATGCGAAAGATTTGTAAGTAATCTCCTTTGTAGACTAATTTCATATCTGTAGCATTTTACCAATAAATTGAAGTCTGCTACCTGCTTTACCCACAACTAAGCCTACATGATCATTCCACTTCATTTAGCCCAAAGTATTTACATGAGTTTACAGATTCCAGTTGTGATTCACTAACATTATTTTCATAGGATATTATGCTTTTTTCATTTGGTGAAGCACACAATTTTTCATATTTGAACATTTTAAGCAAGCTGTCAATCACAGCACCTCTTTAAAATCTTATCAAGGTGTGACTGAATATTTGTACAGCTTTGTTCAAACAGAACTTCATTGTAAATAACTGCATCATCTGTAAAGTGTTGTCCTCAGGTGCACCATTGCTGCCATGTCAGGGGAAGTCACAATGACTGTTGCCAAGTTGTTGCCACACTGTCAAACAGTCCGTGCGGGTACTTGCATCCTGCAAACAAGTCAACTTCCGAAATCAAGGTATGTGATGTGGGATATGATCCCACTCAGCCAAGCAAACAGTGTGTCTGTCCACTTGGGCATTGGGCACTAGCCATGTAGAGCCGTTGAGATCCCACATGGCTTTGAGTAAGGTGTTCCTCAACCCATCAATTCCATATTCACATGAAAGGCGTGACATTCTGACCAATTCAAGCAGCAATATTGCAGAAAAATAAACCACAGTCTTTGTAGTCCACAATATTGCCACTATATAATTCCAACATGAGACAGCAAACGTTTCTTTTCTACAAACAAACAATATTGAAATGCACTTTCTAAATTAGAAACTCCAGTGGTTGGTAGTGTTTCATTGTGGAGCTATGGCTATTCAAGATCAGCAGATCAGTGATGAGCACCAAAAATTCCTATTCATGGCTCTAAACACTTGAAAGACAGTAATAGTGCCTGTCCTGGTCCCCTTGTGGATGCCTACACATGTTGTGAATGAATGTCACAGTCTCAAAAGTTCTTGCAATGAGATTTTCACCAGTGTTCAACTTCCACACACTCATGGTTGACTGATTGGCATTTCATGACTGTAATTTCACAACTAGAACTGAAGAAATTGCAAAAGGGTAGGAAATTAAGGAGATGGAACCTGCATAAGTTGAAAGAAGCAGAGGTTATTGGGAGTTTCAGAAGGTGCATGGGACAACAATTGACAACAACAGGGGAAAGGAATGCAGTAGAAGATGAATGGGTTGCTTTGAGAGATAAAATAGTGAAGGCAGCAGAGAATCAAATAGGTAAAAAGACAAGGCCAAGAAGAAATCCTTGGATAACATGGGAGATACTGAATTTAATTGATGAAAGGAGAAAATATGAAAATGCAGTAAAAAAAGACTTGGGAGAACCAGACATGACAAAACTCTTCCATTTGGTGTGCAAGATATATGAGACAGGTAAAACACCTTCAGACTTCAAGAACAATAATTCCACTCTCAAAGAAAGCATGTGCTGACAGGTGTGAATACTATAAAACTATCTATTTAATATATCATGGTTGCAAAACACTAACATAAATTCTTTACAGAAGAACAGAAAGATTGCTAGGAGGCGACCTCGGGGAAGATCAGTTTGGATTCTGGAGAAATGTAGGAACCTGGGAGGCAATACTGACACTATGACTTCTCTTGCAAAATAGGTTAAGAAAGGGCAAATCTATGTTTATAGCATAAATAGACTTAGAGGAAGCTTTGACTGGAATACTCTCTTCAAAATTCTAAAGCTAGAAGGGGTAAAATTTAGGGAGTGCTACTTGCAACATGAAGACAGAAACCAGATGGCAGTTATAAGAGTTGTCAGGCATGAAAGGGTAGCACTGGTTGAGAAGAGAGTGAGGCAGAGTTGTAGGCTATCGCCAATGTTGCTCAATCTGTACATTGAGCAAGCAGTAAGGAAAACCAAAGAAAAATTTGGAATAGGATTTAAAGCCAAGGGAGAACAAAGAAAAATTTTGATATCTTCTGGTGATATTGTAATTCTGTCAGAGACAGCAAAGAGCAGCTGAATGAAATGAACAGTGTATTGAAAGGATGATGTAAGATGAACATCAACAGAAACAAAACAAGGGTAACTGAATGTAGTCGAATTAAATCAGGTGATGCTGCAGGAATTAGATTAGAAAATGAAATACTTAATGCAGTAGGTAAGACTGGCAATGGCAAGAAATACATTTCTGAAGAGGAGAAATTTGTTAACATTGAATATAGATTTAAGTGTCAGGAAGTCTTTTCTGAAAGTATTTGTCAGGAGTGTACCCATGTATGGAAATGAAACATGAATGATAAATAGGCTAAACAGAAAGAGAACAGAAGCTTTTGAATTGTGATGCTACAGAAGAATGTTGTAGGTTAGAAGGGTAGATCAGGTAATTAATGAGGTGGTATTGAATAACATTAGGGAGATAAGAAATTCATCACACAACTCACCTAGAAGAAGCAGCAGGTTGGTAGGACACATTCTGAGACATCAAGGGATCACCAACTTAGTACTGAATGGAAGGGTAGGGTATAAAAATCATAGAGGGAGACCAAGAGATGAATGAAGTAAGCAGATTCAAAAGCATGTAGGTTACAGTAGTTGTTTGGAGATAAAGAGGCTTGCACAGATAGAGTAGCATGGACAGCTGCATCAAATCAATCTTCAGACTGAAGGGCACAACAATTTCACAACAGTGCATTTCTGACATATTGTTGTATGGAAAATTTTGCTCATTTTGATGTCCCATATAATCAGTTTTTTCTGCACCTTGTAATTATACATTGTCATATGGGTATAAGTGCAGATATTGTGATAATTGGCCACTTCAGTATGTACTCACTTCAATGTGTTAGTTGTTTTTCTATCTGTGTAACAGTCTTCCCACAGACAGCCACATAATTTACTATCTGACCTTTTCTCCACAGTTGCAATTGCACAACTAAGTGGACTACATCTGTCAGTATAGATTAAATGTTTTGTGTCAATGCATCCACAATTCAACACCTGACCTGCTGCCCAGGGAAAAATAAGCGTTAATGAATTTCTCTTGCCACATGTACTTGTAAGTACAAACCAATCTAACAACATATTACTCTTAATAGCTATAATTATTACTGTGCAAATGAAGTGAATAATGATGTAATGTTTTTCAGTACACTGTTCTCAGTCACCAATAAAAATGTTTGCACTTATACTGCTAATTCCCTTTATGTCAAAACACATGGGTATTCTCAGGCAAAGACAAGGCTTTTCTTCTAATCACTTTGACAATTTAAATAGCATTATTTGTGAGTCAACACTGTGAAACAAAATGATGTCAGATGTTGGCCTCATATTCATAAGGTGAGAAGCAGATTGGCTCACTATGTAGTTCGCCCATTGAGGCCCTGTGAACTCACTGGTTGTAACTCAGGACCAGCTGTAACAGAAATCCATAAAGGTAGTTGTTGCTGAATTAAATGGAGATAAACTGGCACTTTTGGCAGCAGGACAACCAATTACAGATCTAGTAATCAAAATTTGTTTCTTTCTTGAATTTCTCCTCCAGATAATACATGGTCTCCTTACATGGTTACAGAATTCATTTTCGAAGATAATGTCCATCAGTCCTCCGTTGTAGCACATGGTATGAAGTTGTTGTCTGCATATTTTCCCATAAACTGGTACACATGTGGGGCCCAGAACTGTCTGCTGGAAGATGGATGGTCTGGAAGCAGTTATAGTAACATTGTGGTTATTTACAAAACACACAACAGAAAACAATTTGGTGCTATTAGAGAGCCTATTATATATCACATAATTTTCAGTTCCTATTCCTCATTTGGCCTAGGAATGAATGCGGTAGAGTATTTGCCAGAAGTAACTGTATGCCACACACTGAATGAGTTTGGAAAAGCGTATATCATACCATCCATTTGTATGGTTGAAGAAAAGTGCTCTGAACATAAACAAAATATCAGTTTTCATCAGCCAACAAATTCAGCAGTTGCCAAACATTTCATAAGGGCAAAACAGCTGTGGCTCTGTTACAACCAGTATGCCATTATATTTAGTATGTTAAAATACCATCTGATGTAACATGTTGTACTGAATCTCTAAGTTACTGCTATGTATCTTTCATATTTGTATACTGCATGTGCTACTGGTCTGAGCCAATTACCAATAAAGACCTGCTCAGATTATGAAGTCCAAACTGCCTGTTGAGATTAGGGAAAAGTTGATTAACTTGAATGAATCAAGTATGGAGGAATGTCTGTCTGTTATGAATACATTGGATATGTTACATGAAGACTCATGATTGAGTGGAACCTTATAACACTGTGGTGTAGAGCACCATAAATATCGATATTTGTTCTGTTCATAGGTGTGCTATCTTTGAGGAGAGGGCTTTGGGCAGGATGTTGGACGCTAACGGCAGTTAGCCTCCGGACTTGTATCTGTGTAGAAACTAAGTGTGAATAAATCTGTATCTGAGAGAATTCTAGTTGTTTACCTACTACTATTCTATATTCCCTCACTGGTGACCCCGTTTTTGTGTAATACGTGTCCGAGTTACCGCCCAAAGATTATTTACGCGCCTACCGCGTCGGGTTTCTCCGCGATTGCGAGGGCCTATGTTCAGCTCCAGACAATGGCCTTTCAGCATTCACCGCCGCCCGGATTCCAGCAACATCTCTCCAGCACTCCTGCCGTCGTAGTGGACATGCTGCAAGAATCTTCGGAATCCTTCAGCCAGAACATGCAGTGGAATTCATCGAGTGCCGCCAGTTTCTTCCAACTGCCAACGGTCGTGGACTCTGGCTTTGTTAGCCTGGACCTTCCCACGTGTTCTCCACAGAGTGTTGGTCAGAACATTCCTACTCCTGTGTCGAACACACAATTCAATACAGTTCGTGCGTCGAGCGAGGTTTTGCTACTTTGGAAAATCCAGTAGTAAATTCAAACTCAAATCAGTTCCCCCCACATGTGTATTCTTCCGCGCCGGCTAGTCAACAGGTGTTCAATGCTCGCCAAACAGCAAATATCACACCGAGTGTGCATCCTAGTGGACAGGTGTGGGATCCTTGTGTTGCTTCTAATCAAGTCAACAATTCCGTGCTGGACAGTAATTACTCCGACATCTACAACCAGCCCCACCACTCACGGTTGAGTGAATACTGTGTGCATAACGGACATTCACCGGCGTACTTAAGCACTTGTGGCTTCTCTCCGAGCTACCACGTCAATGAGAATGCACATTTTGACTACAATCCTCACACTGTTCGAGCGTCCGTCGCTTCTCAGCCGCCCCCCCCCCCCCCTGGCGTCAAGTGAATTTCGTGATTCCCGCATTACGGGACGCCAATAATTCGGACTCGCAATCTTCTGCATGCTCTACTTCCGTCCAAAGTAATAGGCGCACCTCCGCAGTGACTGCAGTGCCGAATCTGCCGAAATTACCAGACTTCAAACCCTCTCACCCGGAGTTCTGGTTTAACCTGGTTGAGTAAACATTCAATGTCTGTGCTTTGGACGACGACGCACGCTTCGCCTGCCTCATGAACCATCTTCACGACCGCGTCGATTTAATTTACGATCTGGTCAAAGCAGCCCCCCTAGCAGGGAAGTATGCTGTGGTGAAACAGACAATACTGGAGTGCGTCTCTAAAACCAGGAGAGAAAATGTGCGACAGCTCATCTACGAATAGCGTCTCGGCGACATGTCTCCGTCCCAGCTGTGGCGGTGCATCCATCTTCTCGTCGATGAGCAAGTTATGCCTGATGACACGCTCACAGAAATCTGGACTGAAAAGCTGCCTTTGCCTGTCCAGACTGCAATCTCTGCGTATGAAGATAGGCCAGTAAATGAATGTTTACACGCCGCCGACAGAGCATACTCCGCCAGGCAACGTGAGCTCCGTGCACTGCATTCTGGACGTGACCGCACTAAGACACTTTCTGACGCCACGCCCTTGTCTGGTGATGCTAATAACAAGTTTGTTAAACTAGCCGCCCTGCCTGCACCTTCAACTCCCCGCAACGACAGTGCATCGGCCTCTGTGGAAGACTCTGGGGCACATACTCCGTCACCTAGCAACTACCCACAGGAGCACAGGCCCGCCCAACCTTACTGTTTCTTCCACGCGAGATTCGGGGAGCAAGCTCACAAATGCCAGTCACCGTGTTCTTACACAAACTCCAACCGCAGGTAGGCTACGGTGCCACCTCGTGCGATGTAAACAACGGGCACCATCCCACGTTGCACTCCGTTTTGGACAGTAACAGTAAGTGTGGTCGAGTCTATGTTCGCGATTTACGATCAGGTGTATGTTTTCTGGTAGACACTGGCGCAGACGTCTCTTTGCTGCCGGTTCACCTAGCAACCAATAAAGTGCAAACACACAAAACAGTACTTCGTGCAGTGAACTTGTCTACCCTACAGTGTTCGGGTTCCACTTTGTATACAGTGAAACTTTCGCCCGAGTGCAAGCTGGAGTGGACGTTTCTAGTGTCAACAATTGAAGAACCTATTCTCGGAATTGATTTCCTCAAGCACTATCAGTTGTCACTAGATTTTGTGCAAAATACTGTGTTTTATCCCCCCCCCCCCCCCCCCCCCCCCAACAAACATATTCCTTTCACTTCGCCGAGTGACAGTTCGGCTAACACCAAACATGTGTGCTGTGCTAAGGAGTGTGTAAACCTATCCTTGGAGCTGCAATCTTGGACAAACAAGTGGCTAGTGGAGTGCGCCAAGTCTTTGAAGTTGCGGATGGAGCGTACGGAAATGCTGCTGCATCTCCGCGTCATACACCACGAGTTGGCCTCCACACAACAACGCCTCGCGGCACTACAAGCAGACGACTCGTCGGCTACAGACAAGGTCAGTCCATGCCAATCTGGTGTTCCCATGCCCGCACACGTTAACGACAATGTTGTGAACTCTGTAAACTGTGTCAGCACCCCCTTCTTTAATGATAGGGTATGCCCGAGTGCTCATGCTCCTTGCGTTCCGAATGGACAATTAACTTGTCAAGCTCGTGGCAATGAACTACGGCCATCTGCTGTTCGGTCACGCCCACTCGAGCCTACAGCGCTCGTAGCAGCACGGCCCGCTACCAAGAACCAGTGTACCAACCTCGCCCATGTTAACACGTGTGCGGCCTTTACGCAGCCTACGAGCGGGTGGCACACCTGTACTTCCATGCCCTCAGCGCCACAGCTTGGCCTGTCTGCCACTGCCTGCTCTGCTTCACGGACATCTGACTGTCGTGCCGCGCCACGTATTGCAGTAGTCACTAATGGCACAGTTCATCGGTTACGTCTAACCGATGGGCCGCCCATATTGCAACGCCCACACCGCCTCAATGCCAGAATTTATGAAAATTGCAAAAGAACAATTGGACGATCTGTTACAAAAGGGAATAATTGAACCTTCTTCCGGTTGCTGGGCTAGTCCTATCCTGTTTGACCAAAAGAAAGACGGTACTTGGCGTATGGTCGGAGACTATAGGCGTTTAAATGCCCGCACCATCATTGATAAATATCCGGTCCCACACATTGCAGACTTCAATCATGTGCTCGCAGGTGCAAAGTACTTCTCTGTTTTGGACTATAACCACGAATTTTACCAGATTTTTTATGGCTCCTGAGGATATTGAAAAGACTGCCATAACCACTCCCTTCGGGCTGTTCCAATACAAATTTATGCCGTTTGGGTTGAAAAATGCCCCCCCCCCCCCCCCAAACGTGACAGTGTTTCATCAATCAAACTTTATCCCATCTAGACTTTGGGCAGGATGTTGGACACTAACGGCAGTTAGCCTCCAGACTTGTATCTGTGTAGAAGATAAGTGTGAATAAATCTGTATCTGAGAGAATTCTAGTTGTTTACCTACAACTATTCTATATTCCCTCAACACTATTACCCCAGAGCAGGTATTTGGAACCATGTGGGAAGGTTTAATTCTTTACAAGATAACAGGCTGGATTGGAATGGAAATGGGCAGACTCCAAACCACCCAATAATAGTAAGAATCAGAATAATAATAACAGGAACAATAATGCTCACAACAATAACTGATTCCATAATAAGAGGCACGAATGGAGATTCAGTTCAAGGTACTAAGCATATTCTGGCAATAATCAGTGGCAGCCAAATTAGCCAGCTTCTCCTAGTATAAACAGCTGGAGAAATAAACCCCTATAACCACAGAAGTGTTGGAGGATAATCGTCCTACTACCCAACCAACAACATTAAATTAAAATCAACCACCTGTTGTTCCAACATGTCAGTTGTGAATGGTCATAGGGGCTGCAGTGCTACTAGAATGATGGATTGCTAATATTAAAATAGAATGATGAGAAAGATATATAGGAGGAATTAGTCCAGGATCCTCCTCGATGTAGTGTGAATTCATCTAAGATTCCACAGCCTGAAATCTGGACTGAACTCAAAGGATTAACAGTGAATGTGGTGCTTGACGTAGGTGCATGTGTTAATGCCATATCATTGGCTCTGTTTCAAAGAATTAAAGAGAGAGTGAATGTACCTACTCCTTCAGTAGTGAACTGTTGAATAATAGGTGCCGTTGGAGGATGTTAGTGATCTGTGAAATGGCAAACACAACGAAAAATAATTGTGGATGGTGGAACCACATTTTTCATGTGTGTACTTGCGCCAAATTTAGTTGTTGGTTGCATATTAGGACTTGATTGATTGCAAGAGAAGGACACAAACATCAGCTATTCTTCAGGCAAGCTTACATTTTCAAAGAATGGGAGTCCTAACCATAGTAACCCTCTTAATGGAGGAATGCATCCATGGGAAGCATTGCTGAGGGTTGACAATTCAATTGATAAGAGGATCAATGGCTAACACAGCAAAACAGCTACCTGTGAATGCAGAGACCGTTCTGATTAGTGAATAGATATGCATACAATTGCAGAACCCATGGCCATGTCAGCCATGGAGCATATGGAATGGTTAGAACTTTTTATGAATTACAAACAAGCTTTTGAACAGAAGGCCAGAACAATCAAAGGCTATGTATGTCATTTAAACATCAGACAATGCCACATATTCTGCTACAGTCACTATGGAATTCCATGGTGATTAAGATGAGCCACAGACCATGAGATGAGGAGATTGCCACAATGGGAATTATATAATGTTTGGACAATCCTTATTGTACTCCATTACTTGAGGTTCTAAAAGCAGAGGGAAGTTTCCACTTGATCTTGGATGCCCAATTAGATGTGGAATACAGGAAGTACTATATACTCTGGACAGAGTTATCATTTTACCATCTTGCCTTTGGGGCTTAACATAAGCTACAGCTTATTCATATCTCCTCTGAATACAGCACTGTTTGTGGACAACCATTTGATATTCTCACAGACCTGGGAAGAATATAGTACAGTGCTATATAGATTTCTGGATAAATTTTACCAGTGTGATGTAGCAGCTAATCTGAAGACATCAAAGTTTGGCTTAAAACAGATAAACTTCCACAGACATCTGATCTTGACAGTGGGTATAATACCTCAGTGATCAGTGCCATTCAAAACACTCTGGCCCCTAGCAATTGCGAACAACTCAATGGAGTTTTTGGACCAGCATCGTTTTTTCATTGATTTCCATCCAGTCAAGCAATGAATGTGGAACCACTTCTGAATATACTATGGAAAAATGTCAGCTGGCAGTGGACTCCGGCTTGTCAGTGTACTTTAGAAAAGAACGAGATGGGTTTAGTAAATGCACCACTTTACCCTATCCAAACATAAATATTGACTTCGGGCTGATGACCGGTGCCTTGTCATGTGGTGTAGGTTCCTGTCTATTCCAAATACAAGAATGTAATGGAAAATCACCCTGCTGCATTATTGCCTTTGCAAGTTCTATTTTAACCAATTGCAAACATACCTATTCTACCACTGAACTAGAGGCCTAAGCAGTTGTATCATCATTCAGAATATTTCACTGTTGTTTGGCTGGTACTCACACTATTGTGTATTGAGACCAACAAGCCCTTAGTTTCTCATAAATGTGCAAGTAGCTCCATCCTCAGCTCACATGATGGACCTTAATACTTCAAAGATATGATTTTGAGATTTAGTATGTAGAAGTCAGTGACAACATGACAGCAGAGGCTCTTTCCAGATTGCCACAAGGACTTAGTAAAACCTAAGAGGTTGAGGAAAATCTATATGAATTCTGAAGACTGTTACTGAAGGCTCCCATGTGTAGAAGATATTACCTCAATATGTGTCGTAACATGTCCACACTGCAAAGAGAACACCCACATTGGGTCCACATATTGAAACAACTCAACTTGGAACAGAATTGTAAAAAGACTATTACTGCTTGTGTGTGTGTGTGTGTGTGTGTGTGTGTGCAAAGTGAGCTGTGATTAGCATGTGATGGCAATTTACTGACTGCTACACTAATTACACAAGGAATAATGAAAATTTCTGATTGCCTATTAAGAATTTTTTTCCTGTTTCTAGTATCAGTACCCAATCCTTGGTACTAGTGATGTCAGGACAGGTACGTGTACAGGTGCATATATAGCCTCAAACACACAGCTAATATCAGCCAATGATTCTAAATAAATGTACTCGATATACCTGCAGGGTAAATCAGCTGGTAAATGTCCAATCACTGAAATCTAAAGACATTTGAACCACTAGTTAAGTTGAATCTTCCTATTGATGTACAATATGTGGTGTGCTGTATCCAAGGACACATCTATTACCAAAGCCTATTTGTGACAGTTAGTGGACATTTAGCAGCAAGAATGGATGCGAAGACTGACTAAAGCCTATATTCAATCTCTTGTGAATAACTGGAATTATGAAATTATTGTTAAGTGTAGCGAACTCAAAACTGGATGCTGCAAGAGTATCACATGACGAATGTTCTTAATGCATGAACTGCCAATAGCTTTCATGGCATGAGGAACCCATTATCCCTTATTAGTAAAAGCTCTAACAAGTTTCATGATGCCGTTCTGGTGCCCACTAAATAGTGAATGACAATCACCACATTACTTTTTTGAATTTCTGCAAAATGCAGATGAACTTAGTGTCAATGAATGCTTACACCAGATTAATCCCATTGTTCAGATGTTCCATTTCTGTACCGACCTTGGTATCTATTGCTGACTCAAATCCACCCCTTCCAGAACAAATGTTGTTGACAACACACATAGCCATCCCTCACAACGCCAGTTCCTAAGCTGATTCCTTCCACCTTGCTGTCTACCTGCCACCGCAATTCCAAGTCTGACACCTATGATCATCGCCATCCGCCGATCTACACAACGTCAAGATTGTGTGAACAACTTATGCATACAGCTATTTGTAAACTAAACCAATGTTGCCAATAACTGTGATTAGGCTACAGCTGATCATAACCAAGATGGATAATTCAATGTAATAATGCAATTTAATCTCTACATAGATCAGTAATGAATGAACTTGTGGTGCCAATGAGGTCGACACCAGCATCGATATGCATTCGTCTTTAGACTCTGAGCATCGTCTTTGGACTCTGAGCATTGACATTGGGCTGTTCCGCTATGTTCAGTTCTTTGTGAGCCTTTGATGTGTTTAGGTGAATAAAGGAACTACTGTTAAATGGGTGTCGTTTGGTGTAACCAGCCTGAACTTCTCCCTCGCTGGTGACCCCGAGTTGTAACATCTTCTGTTTTCGCCGTTTTGCTGTGTCGACGACTTCTGCGTCGGTTATTTTCACGTGTATTACATCAACAGTACAATAGGAATAAATTTGGACTTCTCAAAGGCATTCCATACTGTCCAACACGATATCCTGCTAGACAAATTAGAATATGTCGGTATACGAGGAGTAGCTAAAAAGTGGTTTCAGTCATATCTCCATAATAGGAAACAGGTAGTAGAAATTGCAACAACAAACAGTAAAAACAAAAGTATTGTTTACAGATCGGATTTTCAGACTGTGCCAATAGGGGTACCGCAGGGGAGTGTTCTAGGACCTCTCCTATTTCTTCTTTACATAAATGACATCAAGATTCCAGTAAATGGTACTCATATAACCCTGTTTGCGGATGACACAAACATTGTAGTAACTGACATAAACCGGGTATTGCCAACATCTGCAACCAGAGGTATAGAATATTTGCAAAATTGGTTTGAAGTCAACAAATTAACCATAAATATCTCTAAAACTAATTATATCCATTACAGGAAAGCAAAGTCACACTCTGATCTAGATCTCAGAATACAAAATAAAGAAATTGTGAGAGTTGCTACCACAAAATTCTTAGGTGTATACATAGATGAAAATTTAGACTGGAAATCCCATATCCTGTATCTCTCGCATAAGTTAAGCTCTGCTTGCTTTGCTTTACACGTTATTAGCTTTTTATGTAGCAGGGAATGTAGCAAAGCTGTTTACTTTGCTTATATACATTCTGCTATTACCTATGGCCTCATCTTCTGGGGTCATAGTAAGAAAAATCTCAAAACTATCTTCACTCTACAAAAACGAGCTGTTAGAATAATTACCAACAGTTCAAGGCTAACTCCTTCAAAGCAATTATTTAAACAGCTGAATATTCTACCCCTATCATGCCTCTATATACAGAAAAGCGTAATTAATGTAAAATGAAATATCAACAATTTCCAATCCAACTCGGATCTACATACTTACAACACAAGAAAGTGCAATGACATTCATATAAAAAGAGTTAACAAGGCTTTGGCGCAGAAACAAACAAACATACAAGGAAGCAGATTGTATAACAAACTACCGGTAAAGATAAAAGAAATAAAAAAATTGTCTTCATTTAAAGAAGCAGTATTCAAATTTTTAATGACCAACTGCTATTATAGTGTAAAGGAATACCTGGAATAGCTTCATACTACACAATTATATTTATGTACTCTGTGCCAATAGTAATTTTTATATGACTGTTGCTATGATCTAAATAAACAATATGTACAAAAGTGCTAGAATTGTATGTGTTATATCTAAATATCAACTGTGTATTCCATGTAAAAGGTCTTTCTCATACATAAATGTAAATAATCAAAGTTTTACATGCTATTTCAATGTGGTCTGATGTTATGTAGTCTACTATGCACATCTGTATTTTGTATAGTATTGTTCACCCTATATTTGTGTATATATATATATATACTATGTATTTTTTGACGAAATCCATGCAATGTAAATTGTCTCTGGATGAATAAACTACTACTACTACTACTACTACTACTAACACAGCATTCGAAGAATGGCTTCGGCCCAGCGCCTAATGCCGGATTTTGTGATCGACATGCATCTTGTTGCAGGCGATGTACACCTGCCAGGACTGCAACACGATGCCTCTCACTCGACGATTATGCCGATTTCGCTGGACGTTTTCGAGCCTGCAACAATAAGTGAGGTTAGGAGTGTACATGACTCCGGCCATCAAACATGTTTGTTCCCACCACATGTGCCCTTGCTCATCGACTGTGCAGCTGCCTCTTACGGATCTCTGTTCAGTGTGGGACCATTGCCGATCTCTGCAAATGCTTCGTTTGACAACCTACCACCGCTAGGACAATGATTTGCCACGCTGCAGTACCACGCAGATACCTGCCACATGGTCGGAACTGCTTCGTTCACAAGTCTACCTCCTCAGCATCCAACCACGCCCGTGCCTACCTCAGTTCAGCATCAGCACATGCCTTCCTCCTTTGATACCTTGGCCTGCAACAGGAACAATAACTTGTTATCTGTGCCTGACCTCCATCCCTCTGCTACGCCTCAGTGTTTCGTGCCACGACATTCACCTTATCCACACACCGTTTTGAGTGGAGTGACTATGAACAGTGAATATTCACACATTCTATCCCACATTCGACATCATTTCCCAACTGCGCTTCTGGACAGCCCGTACCTCTGCAGCCTCCCTGCAACACAGGTGGCCCCAGCTCTGATCATACGTCGAGCTTTCCGCGGACTACCACGCGTTCTCAAACTTTGAACTTTTTCTCACCTGTCGCCCCCGCGCCGGCTCCACTACCGTTCTCGGCACATCTCGGTGCCTCATCCACATCAGTCTTCTGCGACGCGTTAATCTGAACACACCCGTAATGTGTTGACCTTCCGCAACCGACACATTACAGTGTCTCACCCGCATCGGCCTTCTGTGTCGTGACGGATTGCGCTCAACCACAACGTGTGACCTTCATGCTGCTACCTGAACAGCCATCGGTGCCACATCCCCTGGAGGCACACTCTCCTGGAATACTACAGCAATAGCAGCTCGATTCAGGCAGTGCCCGGATGAACTCAACTCAACCTGTTCTTTCGAACATTCTACAATACTTACTGACGCTGCTGCCATTTAATCCTGACACAGCAATAACCTGGTTCAAAATTGTGGACAAAGTGTTCGACCATTACAAACTCAACCAGGTTTCTGTGCCTCATCACCCACCTGCACGACCAGGAGGACTTGATTACTGACGTGGTCGACGCCCCGGACTCATCTAACTGGTACAGCCAAAAAGACAGTTCTACGTCGGCTTGCACGCTCAACTGAGGCAGCAATACGGCAAGTGCTCCACGTCAAGCAACTAGGCAACGATAAACCTTCCCAGATCTGGAGACAGCTACGTGCCCTGGTCAGCACCGATCTATTCTCTGACACAGTTCTCCTCGCCATCTGGTCAGATAAACTATCTCCTCACATCCGCTTTGCTCTGGCTCAAAGGTCTCCTGAACCTGTCAAGCAAAGAATGACAATTGCTGACAAGCTACACGATGCATCGCTGCTCTATTTCGCCAGCCATTGCCTACCTGGCAAGTCTCAGGTTCAGGCTCATCGCTCTGCGGCTGGGGCCGTACTGTGCCGACTGTTACGCTCAATCCAGGAAGCAGTAAACAAGCACCTGTGACATCACCAGCTCCACCCATGGTCAGGCCCCCTCCTCCAACCGAACCTGCTGCGACCATCGAACTCTGACCACTGCCACTGGCAATGAACCTTTCACAGGAAATGCAACCGCCTTACCCACACTGTTACTTCCACATACGGTTTGGTGAGGCGGCACCGAGCTGCAGACCACCCTGCTACTTCCCACACACCAATCGCAGGTAGGTCTGGGTGCCACCTCCTGCTCACAACATGACAGGCACCCCCCAGTGCTCCATTCTGTCCGGGAACGACCGGATAATTGCAGACGACTTTACATTAAAGACATTTCGTCATGATACCTTTTCCTAGTGTACACAGGCGCCGATGTTTCGCTGCTGCCTACGTCCTTAGCGTCGTCAAACATCCGCCCTCATCATACTTCACTGCAAGCCGTGAATTCAACTAAACTACAATGCTCGGGTTCAACTTCCCACGTCATCTCACTCTCCACAAACTACAAACTAGTGGACTTTTTTAGTGTGCGAAATTGATGAACCTACACTAGGCATTGACTTCTTGCGACGCCACAAACTTTCACCAGACCTAGTATGCTTTCTAGCAATCCCCCCTGTGAAACATCGGTCCGGGCTCATCTCATCCGTACATGCTCATCTCTGTCGATGACATTACAAGAAACCACGCACAAGTGCCTTGTCAAGCTTAAACACGTCACTCGCCTACACAAGGAAAACTTCAAGCTCTCCCTCTGGCTCCACGAAACACAGCTCCAGCTCTCTCATGCAGTAAAGGAATTACAGAGACTACAGCAAGGACAAGCAAGGTCAGTAAGTCCGCGGCATCTGCTTGCAATCCCAGCAATCGAGCCTCTGTGTGTTTACCTCCCACTTCCCCTCGCAACTGTGCTATCAAGACTGCCATAACGTGTACTGACAGTTCCGCAGGGCCACACCACCCTAACACGGCAGCATTTGACACTTGGCTGGACACAAGTGCGCATCGTGACGAGCATCACGTGTTCCCGAACTGATGGCTTCTACCCCACCCCTCACGGTCAGCACCTCAATCTATGCAACTTCGGCTCCTGCACTCAGCCGTGTGACCGCCACTGACAACACAAACAATGCACTCACGCCAAGCGTTTCGGCCGCGACCGTGCTGCCACAGGCTGCACCCTCGGACAATGGACTCACTAAAGGCTCACAAGCTCTACCAAGCTCACCTGACCACGGTGCAACTGCTTTGGGCCGGCGGCCATCTTGTCGCGTTGACTCCTGGTACACTTCGCCGCCTCGACTCCCTTCAGATCCACCGAGTGGCTCCAAAAACCACAACCACCCCTCGTCAGCCCCATCCGCCACACATTGTGAACAAACCGCCTCCCGTGCCGCCGGCAACATTTCCGTCATCACCAATGGCATGGTTCACAAGCATCGCCTCATGCCAGGCCCCCCGATCTCCAGTAAACCACGTCAACTTTGTCCCGAGCGCCTCTCCGACCTTAAAAAGCAGATTTATGAACTACTAAGCTCCAGCGTCATTGAACCCTCTGCCAGTAGCTGGTCTATGCCCATACATATGACACCCAAGAAAGACGGGTACTGGTGCATGAGCACAGACTACCACCGACTAAATGCACGAACATTTATGGACACCTACCCTATACCCAACATTGCCGACCTTACCAGTTTCCTCGCAGGTGCGACTACGTTCTCTGTCATTGATTGCAAACGGGCCTACCACCAGATCCCCATGGCTCCTGAAGACGTCGAGAAGACAGCAATCACCACCCGATTGGTTTATTTCAGTTTTGATTCATGCCATTCGGTCTGAAAAGCGCAACCCAGACCTGGCAACGCTTCATCAACGAAGTGCTATTCGACCTAAAATTCTGCTTTGCATATCTTGATGACATTCTTGTGTTCAGCTCCTCCATCGAGAACAACATTCGACATGTGCAAACTCTTATGAACACTCTCGCGGCAGCAGGCATCGAGACCAACCAGGACAAATTGGAGCTACATCAACCCGCTGTCACTTTTCTTGGTTTTTGGGTCTCTGACGACGGCATTTCACTGCCCCCTAAGAAAGTACAAACAATACTAAACCTACCCAGACCTTCATCATTCAAAGAGCTCCGGTACTTCCTGGGGACAGTTCATTATTATCGCTGACATCTACCTCGGGCTGCGGAGATTCAGGCTCCACTGACGGACACCTTGACAGGCACCAACACTTCTGGGTCTCGACCCATTCCATGGACCCCTGCTGTGACTGACTCTTTCACTGCCCTCAAAAATCTTCTTGCCTAGGCTGCACCATCGCGCCATCTCATCCCAATGCTGTCTTTAGCCAGACAATCGACGGCCAAACTTCGCCTCTGCAGTTCTTCTCGCGCAAGCTCACCAACGCACAACAGAAATATTCCGCGTTTGACAGGGAGTTGCTCGCGGTCTACGAAGCAATTAAGCATTTTAAGACTGTCGTTGAGGGACGCTCTTTCTATGTTTTAATGGACCACAAACCCCAGGCTGCGGCCATTACAAACCCGCCAGCTGACCCGCCTCCTCGCCGCTTCAGATACCTGGACGTCATATCTCGGTTCACCACCGATGTCAGACACATAGAGGGTGCTGATAATATAGTTGCTGATTTCCTTTCACGAGTCGACGCCGTCTATTCACTGTTAGACCTCTCTGAACTGCCTAACCTCCAACCCGCTGACAAGGAAACACAAAACCTGACTTCAGACTCTACTTCTTCACTACACTTCGTCCGCACCACCTTCCCTGGCATTTCTGGTGCGACAACAGTATGGGCACATTACGCCCTCTCATCCCAACCAAGCTCTGTCGAGCTATCTTCAATGCATTGCATAATTTGGCCCACCCCGGTGTTCATGCATCCGCCCGCCTCGTAGCGGAGCACTTTGTGTGGAGAAAATTCAACAAGGAGTGCCAGCAATGGGCATGCTCCTGCGTTGCGTGCCATTGCTGCAAAGTACACAAGCACACTTGACTCCCCCTTGGCGCCTTTTAGATCCCTCCTGGGCGTTTCCAGCATATTCACATTGACATTTTCGGCCCTCTCTCCCCCTCTAACAGCTTTCGTTATGTTCTCTAATCAACCGACCGAACAACTCGCTTGGTCAAGGCTGTCCCCCTCCCCAATATTACGGCAGAAACTGTTGCTCGAGCTTTCGTCGAGTCATGGGTATCATGTTTCAGATGTCCAGCTATAATCACAACTAACTAGGACAGACAATTTGAGTTGGTCCTGTTCAACGAGATTTGTAACATTTGCGGCAACCGGCGCATCCGTACCACAGCATATCACCCGCTAAGTAATGGGCTAGTCGAGCGCTGGCACCGCACTTTCAAGGTGGCTTTTTGATGCCACGACTCTCTATGGACGGAGGCCCTTCCCATTGTGCTACTCGGCATTCGTGTGATCTATATGGAAGACCTCAAAGGCACAATAGCCGAGTTCATATACGGCCAGAACATTGTTCTCCCTGGCGAACTTGTGAGCCCTTCCGCTTCTCTCCCTCAGTCTGACTTACCCTCCTTGATGGGCTGCATCAGATGCCACTTCATCAACCTCCATATCCCTCCGCCCTCCAGCCATTCCCGCCCTAAGGTTCACATCCCGAAATCTCTGGACAATTGCAAGTATGTCATGCTCCAAGATGTCACTGTCCGTGCTCCCCTCCAACCTCCATATACCGGCCCGTACTGAGTTCTCCGGCGCCCAGTCAACACCTATGACATCCAGATGAAAGATTCAGCTGTTACAGTCTCTCTCAACAGACTTAAGCCTGCTCATATCGAGCCTTCTTCTACCCCCCCCCCCCCCTGCCCCTTCAGGGCACGACCACGCCACTCACTGTCGTGGCTCATGACACTCCAACCACTCTCTCCACGTCAGACTTACACACTCGATCGAGTGACTTCAAGCCCCAATCATCGAGCTCTCCTCCGAGCTCGCCCTCGCTCTCTACTCCGGTCTCACATACTCCGTCGAGTGACCACATGCTCCCCACGTCGGGCTTACCTATGATCACGTCCTTGCTGCCGGGCCCTTCGACCTCTCGACCGTCACCTGCCTCACCCTGTCGAGGTTTCCATGCCCCCCCGTCTTGAACATGCCCTCACTCGAGGTGTTTGCGCCTATCCCCCCGGACATAATCCATGACATCTCAATAATACTGCACGATTATACACTGTTCATCATGTGTTTCTCTTCATCCAGTGCTCATGGCACAACCTCCACCATTCCCTACCATGTGTTCCCCTCCCGCCTGACATCAACCTGGACATGCTTCGTGTGTTCGCCACACCCACCGGAGACATCATTGTCATTGTTCTGTTCCACCCACAAACCGCTGGCCTACCTGTCGCCGCACGACCAGCATGCCCAGTACGACGCCTGGCTCGCTTCAATGACTTCCAGGTTTGGTGGCCAAACTTTCCTTCACGACATCTACCCACACAGCTCCCAATGACGCTGTCGAGCTGACCGTGGTCCGGCTCCCACCCCTGCCGACACCATAGTCACCCCCCCCCCCCCCCCCCGGCCTCTCAAGAGTACTCTGTACTGCAGGGGGGAGGGGCTATGTGTCGCCGATGAAATCAACACCAACATTGATATGCATTCATCTTTGGACTCTAAGCATTATATCTGGCTGTTCCGCCATGTTCAGTTCAGTTCTTTGTGACCCTTGTGTGTGTTAAGGTTAATAAATGAACTATTGCTAAATGGGTGTGATTATTGGTGCAACCAACCCGGTAATCCTCCTCACATTCAATACGTGTTGCTTCAGACGTTGTAAATCACTTTCTTAGGGACCCTGCTTTTTTACTCATTTCCACTACTGCAGTCACACAAATGGTAGGTCCCAGTAACACAATCCTACACCACAACTGTTACAGAACACAAGTACAGTTGTTCACTATCCTACAAATACAACAACCATATAACCTACGTTATAACATTTAATATAATTGTTCTGAGCTTTTGTTATACTACAGTGATGAAAATTAATTATATGAAAGTAGTAAGCCAAAAAGACATTCTAAGGGGATCTACATTTGAGTTAGTTCTGTTGTGGGCTGAATATCTGATAATGAGACTTTTTCAACCACATGATCATAGGACAACAAATAATTCAAACAAAACTAGTCACCTATCAACTCACAAATTCTTGGTTAGGTTGTCATTTTAGGGCCATTATGTTATCCCCATTTCTGACTAAATTCTGCTATTGTACATATGTGATTTGATTTAATTTTTTATTGGTCCAGTTTTATCATACAGCACAAATTGTACAATTGATATTGGACAGGTCAAAGATTGATTGATTGATTTCTTTATAAAGCCATGTAACAATTTACATTGTGTGGATTTCATCAGCAAAATCATATACAATACAATATACCTACAATTATACACATAAAATTAGTATTTACACACATTTTTGAGGTATCTTAAATTAGTTTTATATCCTTGTGTAATTTGTAATTTTCTTATAGTACTGTACAATTTTTGATTACATATCATAATTATTTCCTCATGTATTACAATGCAGGCTACTTTAATTACACTACATGTTTTAATTCAGATAGTCCATTACTGCGTAATAACTTTTATTTAATAAAAAAAATTTTAGTTTTGTTTTCAACTG
Organism: Schistocerca americana; assembly: GCF_021461395.2. NCBI lineage: Eukaryota > Metazoa > Arthropoda > Insecta > Orthoptera > Acrididae > Schistocerca > Schistocerca americana. Next base: position 741,293,472 of record NC_060122.1, on the reverse strand, counting down.
TCCGATTGTGTCAATATCTTTTATTTTTTGGGGTAATTTATTATATAATTTAACTTTATTTTTCCTCTCTAGATACAGATTGAATTGGTTTCTAGTTTCATAGCTGTGTACTAATGAATTTTTCATATAGCAGTCAATATTTTTTTTTACATACATAACACTTTGAAAAATGTATTCACAGGGGACAGTTAGGATTTCCTGCTTTTGGAAATGTTCAAGGCAGTGAGCCCTACTGCCACTCTTGGTTATTATACGAATTGCTCTTTTTTGTAATTTGAAAACTATTTGAATATTTTTACTGTTGACTCCCCAAAATATTATTCCATAGGTAATAACAGAGTGGATATAAGAAAAATATACAGATCTGACACATGTAGTATCACAAACTGCAGTCAGAATTCTCAGAGCATAGCATGCTGTAGCGATTCCGTTACTAAGTATTTTAATATGTTCTTCCCACTTTAACTGACTGTCAACATGCATACCAAGAAATTTTGTGTAGTCTACACATTCTATAGTTTCATTGTTTAACTTAAAGTTGAATAATGCATAGTATTAGCAAAATAGTAGGCAAATTAAAAATAGGTACCTATTACAATTACTTTTGTTACGTATTCAGAAATTCTCTGACAAAATAGGAACAGTGCTTTATTAGAAATGTCTTTTGTTTAGCTTTAAATATTGGATGAGTAGCATTTTTTTTCCTCTGGTATCTTATTGTGTAGTATTACACCAAAGTTAATTATGCTCCTCTGATAGGTGGTTGTTCTGTGATATTTTTGATGTATATTTGATTTCCCTCTGGATCTATAGTTGTGTACATTTTTGTTCTGTAGCAGTTTGCCTGTTTTCAGGAGGTAGTCCCTAGTGAACAAGATGGAGTCATAAATGAATAAACTTGGAACATTTAGAACATCAAGCTCAGAAAAATAGGATTTACAGGACTCCATCTTTTTAAGGCCACAAACTATTCTTAGAGCTCTTTTTTGCATTCTAAAAACCTTTAAATTGTGAGTTGAGTATCCCCGGAAAATGATCTCACATCAGACTAGTGAGTGGAACTGTGCATAGTATGCCTGCAGTACTGTTGTTTTACTTGTTGTAGCATTTAAAATTCTTAGGTCATAGCACACAGATGATAGTTTTCTAGACAAGTTATTTATATGTGTGTGTCCCACTTTAAGTCTAGCTGAACTCACAGACCCAAAATTTTTGTGACACTTACATTTTCTAGGGGATCATTTTTAAATTGTGCTTGAATAGACGTTTGATTAGTTGGAGGAATTAAACGAAAATTGACACACACAGTTTTTTTCAGTATTTATAATGAGTTTGTTGCTTGTGAACAACTCAGAAAGTCTTTTCATAGAACTTTCTGCTGTGGACTGCAATGTTTCTGGACTGGATCCATTGAGCAATATGCTGGTGTCATTAGCAAACAGGGTAGTTTTTGTGAGACTCATATATTCAACTAAGTCATCCCTATAAATCAAGAAGAGTAGTGGACCTAAGATTGAGACCTGTGGTACACCATATTTTATTGGTAATTCAATAGACAGAAAGGAGTTGTTTCTTGTTTTATTCATTTTGTTGAATTCATACTGAAGTGATACTTTCTGCCTGCAGGTTTTTTAGGTATGAACACAACCAGCTGTGTGCTACACCTCTTACTCCTCGTCTTTCTAACTTTTCGAGCAGAATGTTATGGTCCAGGATGTCAAAGGCTTTTGATGGATCTAGAAAAATACCTGCAGCTAATTTATGTTGATCAAGGGATTTTAAAATGCAGTCTAAGAATGCGAAAATTGCTGTCTGTATAGATTTAGACTTTCTAAAACCACGTTGTTGTACTGTAAGAGGTGCATATTTATGTATGAAACTTAGAAGCCTGTCACAGAAGAGTTTTTCTAGAAGTTTTGAGAAGGAACTTAACTGTGATACAGGTCAGTAGTTTGATATTTTTTTCAGAAGAACCTTTTTTTTTTTTTTTTTGCAGTGGTGAAACTTTTTCTATTTTAAAAATATCTGGAAATATACCAGTTTTTAAAGAGAGGTTGAAAATTTTTGCCAAGTGGTTTGCTATGCGGTGAGCACATTCTTTTAGTATGAAATCAGGTACTTCATCAAGACCACTTGACATTTTATTGCTTAATGATTTACTTTTAATTATAATTTCGTTGGGGTTTGTTTCGTAAACATACATAGAAGCAGTTGAGATCACTGACTTGCTGGAGAAACTTGGGACTGGTCCATGACAGAGTACTTGAATGTGGTCTTCAGTTAGTGAAGTGAAGTATTCATTGAATTTTTCCACAACTGAATTTGGGTCTGTGACTTTTGAGCCTTCTAGTGTTAATGGTACATTCTTTTTCTTTGGCACTGAACTACAAGTTTCTTTCTTTATAACTCTCCACGTGGATCTCATTTTGCTAGATGAGTTTCTTATCAAATTGTGATTCCACATGATTGTTGCCTCTTTGACTATTCTACCATAGATTCTTTTGTAGGCTTTTGAATAATCTGCGAATTCTTGGGTTACTCTATATTTCTTACAACAGTACTGCAGAAATTTGTTTCTCTCACTGGAAATTTTTATGCTTTTAATTACACATTGCTTATTATTGTTAGGTTTTACTGTTTTACTACTTTTGGAAATGCTACATTAAAATAGTGAAGAAAGATGCTCTGAAAACTCATGTACATGGTATCAACATTGTTATGAGTGGCGATGCTTTCCTAGTTTTCCTTCACCAGTAAGAGATTAAAAATTCTAATGTTATCTTCAGAAAAGGTTCTTTTTTTCAATTACTTTTTCGGAACTGCTACTACTTGTTGGCATTTCTCCACATAGCAGCTATGCCTCATCATCACTATAACCCATGTTCAGTACTCTGCTTGTGAATCTGTAATTTGTTTCTGAGATAAATATTTGGTCAATAATGGAATTTGTGCATTCTGTTAATCTTGTTAGGCAGTGTATTGAGGGGATCAAATTGAATGTATTGGTCATATTTATCAAAGCACCTCTGGTGCTGCTGTCTTTTGAAAAATCAATATTGAAATCTCCACAAAGCACTGTCTTCATATTTAGTGTACTGATCCTGTTCACCAGAACCTCTAGTTTATTCATGAAGACTGGCAGGTTTCCACTTGGTGCTCTATATATGTTAATAACTATGAAATTAATCTCTGGCAGTTTAGTAATGGAAAGTTAAAGTCTTTTTCAATTGAATCAGTGCAACTTTTACTTTCACAAAGATAGCAGAGCCACCATGTTTGGAAAACTCTTGGCTAAAATGACTTGCTAATCTATATCCTGAGATTGAGGTTAATTTTACTTCATCATTTCATAGCTAATGTTCAGTAATGCAAATTATATCTAAATTTGGTGCATACTGAATTAGTGTTTCCAACATGGAAATTTTATTTGTGAGTGACTGAACGTTATGGTGTAGTATAGCAAAATCTGGGTGTTTAGTAACTTTAGTTGAAACGGTTTCTGATTCTTTATCTAATGGCATTTCTAATACAGCACTTACCCTAAAAAATTTGAACATTCATCATAATTACGTACTAGTGCAAAGCTACTTCCTCAGCAGAGATGCAACTGACATTGGAACTTTACTGTTATAGACATTCCATGCTATATCTTTTCTTTGACTTTAGTCTGTGGTCAACACACAATGTATGGGTATCAGATTGGCCTTGTTTTGGGTGGAGATAGGTTTGAGTTGAAAGATCATAACATCTGTATTCAGTTGGACGTTAAAGTGTGGAAAGGAATTGTAAGATGGTATCTGAATAATTATGCCAATGTTATCTATTATATTATTTGGCTGCAAGAATTGGAAGACCAATAAATGCTTTCATCACTTCATTGCTGGTGAGACTAAATTTCAATTCTATGCTTACTTATTCCACTAATTAGTCATAAAGCTCCCAGATCAATGGCTTGGACATGATAGGGAGATACCAGTTCAGTGGACAAGCGTACAGCAAACAGTCAGTTGCATTTCTTTGTGACGTAGTGAGAATGATGACTTCCATGTTGGGACACACATTGCACTGAGTGTAGTCCACCAGCTGTAACTAAGTTGTTTTTGTGTTTTAAAAACACCGAGAAAAGAAAAATTCATTTATTTAGTAGTTTGAAATTGGCTTCATTACTGAAAGAGTAATTTAGGCAAGAATTTTGTGGTTAAAATTACTAGACTGACTGAGCATAAATAGAGTTGGAGACTGAAAAGAAAAGATTCCACTTTTGCAGAAAATAATGAATGTCATTCTTATGATATGAAATAATATGTTCTCCACGGAGAAACTGAAGGCAAAAAACTAACATTACTCCACATTCTGTACATTAATATACATCAATTAAAGAATCCTGACCAGGTACTTAAAGATAAAAAAACACAGTTCCATTACTCGCTCTTGCTAAAAGTAGCAACAACCAGTTAACCTTTCTCTCACCATTAGATAATTTGCTTGTTATAACTGTTCCATGCCCACATTCCATAAACTCCTTTCTACGCTCTTCCCTTCCTTTTCGCCTGTTCATCATATTCACCAGTTTGTCCATATAACATGACCGTCTACAAGGGTGGTTTCAATAGATCTCAGAATGGAATAGAAAAAAAGTACTTACATCACTGAAACCTCTTTTATTTTTCAATGTAGTCTCCTTCTGCAAAATAGCTGTCAACTCCAGCTATCGATTGTTCATTTGAAGTGAGTCTTCATCCATGAAGAAAATTTTTGGGATGAGATGGAAGTCTGACAGAGCCATATCAGGTGAATAAGGTGGGTGTGGCAACCATTCATATCTTAGTTTGTGTAATTTTGCATTCTATTCTCATGCATTTTTGATCCAGTGTCAAAAATTCATGGCAACCATCGTGCAGATAATTTTTTCATTTCTAATTCTTCCGTTAAAATGTGATATACCCTTTCAGATGACTTCTGGAAAGCATAAGAAATTTCATGCACTTTCAATTGGCGGTCCTCTATGACCATTTTGGGCACTTTTGCAATGATTTCTGGAGTAGTGACACATCTTGGCCGACCACTGCGTGGGTCATCGTCTAAACTCTCCCAACAAAATTCAAATTCATTTCTCCACTTAACAACAGTTGAATATGAAGGAACTGAGATCCCCAGTGTATTCTGGAAATCAGTATGAATGTCCTTTGCTGTCATACCTTTCTTTACAAAGTACTTAATCACTACTAGAATCTGGATTTTTTTCCATCTTCGCAAATCACTATGTGGGAACAACAGAGCCACGTCACCACCACGGCTCTCTTCCAAGAGCACTGATGTGGCACATGCTTACAGGCAACAGTCCAATGAATATCATGTGAACAACTTGTTGTGCTAGCTCTGACCTCTCATTAAGATCCTGAGAACTTTTAAACCCACCCTCATATATTTGTACAATATATTTAGCTTATACATTTCTATATTTTTCATCTTTGAATACACTGTAATATAAGATTTATTTGTTCAGAGCTTCTTTGGAGATTACATTATGCTTATGATTTTGTACTGATTTTTGGGATGAGATTTTGTAAAATGTCATATATCTTTGAAGAACAAACTTTGTATAGCTATGAACTCTTGCTGAATGGTATGGAATATTTGTTTAGTATCAAGTTATCTGATTATGGTCTAGGGAGCTGAAAGATGGTTCACAGTAAATTATTAAATAAATATTATTGAAACATTAATACTGTATATTCAAATTTTTAACATGTCTTTGTTCCTCAAACTACCAACAGAATATTCCGTAAGTAAAAAAGAAGTTAAAGTAGAAGAATAAAAAGGAGAAAAAGAGGGAAAACTGAAGAAAGCAAGAAGATAAATTGGTTAAATGCTGAGTAAATAAGGAAATACTACCAAAGACAAAATATAAAATTAATATAAATAAATCAACAGAGAAACTATTTTACTGTATTTTTTTTAAGGAGGTTAAGCCCAGGAGTGTTTAAGACCAAGTACCCATCCTCATAGGTTAGGGAAAATACTGCTGGACAGGAGGATCCAAATTAACCATTTTTGTAGCAATCAATCAGCCCTGTTAGTTGAGCTGTAAACCATGCTCGGCAGCTGGGTATTGGATGTCATCAAGGTTGACAGTCCTTACATGTCCATTTATGAGCTCAGCCAGTTTAGCGGAGGTCCTTCATGTATAAAAAGCCACACGGTGAACATATGATAGTTGGTAAGACACATTACTCTGCTATTGTTGTAGGGTTTACCAGTGGAGGGCTGTAGTGAGTGCTAGTGTTTGAGTGCACGGAAATGATGGCTTGGGAGAGGTAAAGTTCTAGAGCTGAGAGACCACAAATATTTGTGGTGTTAGTGTGGATTGAGGCTGCACTTGTCACTGTATGACAAGGAAGGGTCTTGGAGGGAAAGAGTTGGACACGGATTTGATACAAACTAGGATGTTATTATTATCTCATGCATAAAACGGAAGTCTCTGTGTGACAGGCTGAAGCCCGTTGTCTACCACATCTTTGGCTTCCTACTCTGTCCACCACATCACCTTTCATCTCAGTCTCCTATAATCCTCAACAATAGGTGGATCCCCCTCAACCTGGGAAGGAACTAACCTTTCCAAAAGCTAGTAGCAGAGTGACTTGTTCCCTTCTTTTAATAAGTCTGTCAGTAGTACCTTCTAAAGATAAGTAATGACTAGCCAGTGATTCCTTGAATCTTAATGGCCCTGAATTTTCTGTTATGAAGAGAAGACCCCATGCATAGAAGATTTATCACAGACATAATTAAATAGCCTTACAAGGGAGCAGATATGAGATTTCTTATACCAGCATCATATCTGAGATACATGCATAGCTTTTCCTATAGACAGTCCTTTGTAAAATTCAAATAGGAAGAAATGAGCCATAATTGGAAACATACTCTCTTTATTATTAAAATAAAGTAATAAAATGTAATTTTTCTTCATACTTGTCTAAGGGTGTCATTCCTGTACATTTAAATTTCTTGGGTAGAATGCTTTGATTCATTGAAAATATCCCATAAGAATGGTTCTATCAAGGCAATACTCTAGTATAAACAGCACCATAGCCATGAGAATTAGTGCATTTTAGCATCCTTATAGTTTTTTTAACTCTTTATGAACTGCCCTTCAAAAACTAAATCTGAAACATCTGTATTTGAGTATTTATTATTAGGCATAACGTTTGTTTCCATTCCAAAGAAGCAGTCACCAAATTTTATGTCCTATGAAAGAAAGGCAGCAACCTGAGTTTGAGTGTTCGGTCTGACACACACATTTAATTTGCCAGGGAGTTTCATATCAGTGCACACACTGCTGCAGAGTGAAAAATTCGTCACATAAAGGATAGTTGCTGCTCACCATATAGAGAAAGTGTTGAGTTGCAGACAGGCACAATGAAGAAGACTGCTGCACATCTGGACAAAAAAGTCCTTTTTATTCAAAAAGTTAAATGTTTAGTAGTCTTTTCCATACTGGCTGTCTGTGACTCAATATCCCCCTCTATGTGGTGAGTTTCAATCTGTCCTTTTCAAATTGTTATCATTCTTACTTAGTATTAATTTTGTGCAAGTCCACACGGCAAGTAGTTGACAGTGCATTTGATATGAGGCCTGTTCAAGAAATCCCAGAGCATTCATAATTTCATGGCAATGGTGTGTTGGAGCAAAATGCAGCTGACATCCCTTCACATGCCTGTTTTTAGTGTGTAACTGCCATTAGTATCATTGTTGTATGTCTGTTAGTTATTGTTCAGTGCTGGATTGTGTACAACATTGTACTGCACAGTTTGCGAATTTCGAGACGGCAAAGTTAGAGAAGCAATGCTTCTGCATTAAATTTTGTTTGAAACTCAAGAAACCCATTACAGAGACGCTCCAGATGATGCAGGAAGCCTACAGTGATGAGTGCTTCAGCCATACTCGTTGTTACAAATGGTTCATAAGTTTAAAAATGGCCTGATGGAAATTATAGATGACCCTAATTCAGGACACCCTTCAACATCTGCCAATGATGCTCATGTCAGGAATGTCAATGAAATTATGCACGCCAATCAAAGACTGACTGTCAAAGAGCTTGCAGAAGACTATAACATTTCTGTTGGATCATTCGATGAAATCCTGACACAGCATCTTGGAATGCATTGTGTTGCCACCAAGTTCATCCCACTCATCAGGACTCGAAAGATCTTTGCCTCGCAGTCTGTGAAGAGTTTTTGGATTGTTCAAATAAAATGAGGTGTTCCTTAAGAGAATCATAGCTGGTGATGAGACAAGGGTCTATGGTCATGATGTTGAGACCAAGGTTCAATCTTCACAATGGGTCTGGAAGGGTTCTTAAAGACCAGAAAAAAGTTCATCAGGTCAGGTCAAATTTCAAAGCTATTCTGACAGTTTTCTTTGGCTCTCATAGATTAGTTCATCATGAATTCATACCATGGGGACAAACTGTCCATCGATGGTACTTTTGGGATGTGTTGTGATACCTGCAAGAAAGTGCTGAGAAGGAAATACTCTGAAATGTAATGTAACAATTCATGAGTCTGGCACCACGATAACTCACCAACACATCCATCCCTGTTGGTGCATGACTATTGCACAAAAAAAGTCACTGTGCTGCCTCATCCCCCATACACTATAGGCCTGGCCCCTGCAGACGTTTTTTTATTTCAAAACTTGAAAACACTATTGGAAGGACAAAGATTTGCAATGATAGATGAGATAAAAGAAAATTCACAGACCACACCTCATACGACCCAGGAAGAAGCATATAGAGACTGCTTCTGGAAGTGGAAAAGGTGTTGGGAGCAGTGTATCAATTATGGAGGAGAGTATTTTGAAGGAGACCATACAAAATAAGTATAAGGTACGCACATGAAATCTTTTTGGATGAAGTTCCAAAATGTTTTGAACATACCTCGTATTGCTATAAATTTTTTTAAAATATTTTCTGCAGTTTATGTATTAAAGCAGATGAGAATTGCTGTGCTCCTGTTAAGCTTCTTGGGACTCATATGAACACAAAATTCACATGGAAAAATTGAACTGAATGTTTACAAAGTTAGCATGTGGAATATATGTATTAAGTAAACTTAGGTCCTGCATTCATGAATAGCTGCTCAAGGTATACTATGCCTTTTTACAGAACTGCTTTTGGTGTGCTGGCACAATTTGCTATCAATATTTTCCTCTCATTATTAGCTCTGGCTTAAATAGCTTCTTGAGTGGTATGTTGCCTGCAGAGGGCAGGTCTGTGGGCCAGCATTTAAGCACTGTCACAGCCAGGAGGTGGTCTATGGAGTAAATACCATGATGTTGTGGCTGACTGTATCCCTTGCCTGCTGCTAAATGTTGCGTTTTTGGTCACGGTGAGATTGAGTGTCAGCTCCAGCCACAAGGATTGCTCATTGAAAAAGCTTTTTCTGCATGATGCACAGAACCTGACTTGTTCTCGGCATTTGCATTTGCAAGAAGCCTCTGTCCACTGTGGTGCTGGGTTGGGTTCTTGTTGCCAGCTTCTTACCACAATGCACCACAAAACCTATATTCTGTTATGAGGCAATTAGTTTCAAGCAAAAAATGTTCTTATCTGGTAAAAAACATAATGACACATGTGTGAAGTGAAAAGTAGTGAGCCCTGTACAATGTTTTAGAAAAACTAAAAATATTATTTGGTGCCCATTTAATTATAAATTTTTTGATACACAGAACAGAAGACCAACAGAGCTATAACAGAGCTGTTTAATAACATAACATATGCCAAGTTAAGTTGATTACATTTCATCTGCCAGAGGTAAGAAAACTCAAGACAGTTATGCACATACAAGTTTACAGTTATTTTACATTTTGTCAGCACAATCACATAGTATGCCATTTAATGAGTTTGCTACATGGAAATGGCTTGGAAAAAGGTATTTTATTCAATGGAAGAATTTAAAAATTTTATCTTAAATATATGCTGTATGTGTATATGAGCATACAACAAATATACAGTGTGTCTCACTTGAGGGAGGCCCCAAAAAGATGTGTAGGAATTCCCGCTGAAATTGCACCATCTAATTTGTGATGTTTGAGGTGGAAACACTGCACTCTGCAACATTGTTTGACGCAACAGTGTGCTTCTGTGCATCACTGTGGCTGGAGCTCAGTATTCAGTGTTTAGTGACAATGTATCGCTATTCTTTCAAAGAGCACGTGTTTCTGTGAAATAATACTGGATTACTGGTTCCATTAAGACATGTCAGAGAATGTTTGTTGAAAGGTTTGGTGACCAGCATGTACCATCTAAATGCTGCATACAAAAGTTAGTGAACAAGATGGAGAGCAGTGGAATGGTGTCAGATCTTCACAATGGAGGACAGCCATCATTATTGGAAGAAAAAGTGACTGAAGTGAAACAAAGATTGTTGGCCTCTCCTGCAGATTCTGTTCTGTTTTTATCTCAGGAATGTGGAATGTCACGGAGCAAATGTCACTGAGTTGCAAAGAAAACCGGCATGTATACATACAGGTTTATGGTTTTTCAGGAACTGAATGTCAAGACAAACACAAATGCATCACATTTTGCCAAAGGTTTCAGGAATTTATTGCTCAGAGGCCAGGAATATTGCAGTATACACGGCTCAGTGATGAGGCATGATTCTACCTTTCCAGCTATAACCTCTGAGAATATACGTTTGTGCTGGAAAGAAAATCTGCGTGCACTGGTCGAGCAACCCCTGCATTCACGAAAGATTGGTGTGCTCTGTGCAATATCATAGTGTTGCATCATTGGACAAATTTTTTTTGCGTCTACTGTGTTTAAGTGCAGTTTACATCAAAATGTTTCAGGAATTTGTGAACCAGTTGGACAATGAAGAACTTAGGCTTGACTAGTACCAACAAGATGGCACTACATGCCAGACATCTTGAGTGACCATGGCTGAGGTCAATTATTTTTCCCTGGCAGAGTGATTTCAAAGGACATGTCAACTGATTTAACACCATCTGACTTTTTCCTCTGGGATGGCCTAAAAGGCAAGGTCTACAGGAACAAACAACACAACTTGGAACATCTACAAGAGAACATCATCTGTAAAATCCAGGCAGTGACACCAGAGGTTCTGGCAGCAACATTCAAGAATCTGCAGCATAATGTTCAGCAGTGTTTACAAGTCGGGGGCAGTCACTTCCAGCACCTTTTCTGATTCAACTATATTTCCGATGGACAAAGTATGACATGTTCTTTTCATTTCATTTCCTGATTTTTATGCAAAGTCTTTAACTGTAATTTAAGCATATGTTTGTTTGTGGGGCCTCTTTCGAGTGGGACACCCTGTATCGTACTGTTTGACAGAAAACTGTGTACTTAAGAACAACACAATGGGTTATTAATATATGGATTTTAGCATATCATTTTTACAGTATGTTTATGTATTTGTACATGTGTGGGTGCAAATACACCAAATGATGGCATTGACTACTGTAATCTTACCCTCCCACACATCACTAATAAAATTCTCTTAGTACACATTTTGAAAGCTTTTAGAGGCGTATGATATACAAAAGAAAAACTTTTCACTTATCTTCCCTATCTTGTTGTTGTTGTTGGCTCCAAGTCTTGTCTAAAGATACATTCTTGAGACTGTAATTTTGTAATATTGTGGATTCTTGTTGAACAGAATAACTGATGAGGATTTGCCTGGTGCTATGAATATCTTTTTATTTTATACCATTCTTCTAAATCACACTGACTTCACAATTTTCACTTTTATCACTCCACAATTTACATTGTTGTTTGTAAACTTAGAAAAACATCAACTTCCATCTGAGGCGTGCCCACCACCACTTACATTCTGAGGTACTAACAATATTCCACAGAGTTTACAAAGAAAAAGAGTTTACGAACTTTCTTGACAAATGAAGAACTAAAATATATTATTTTATGAAAGAGTCTGGAAATAAATTTAATAATTAGCATTACATTGTGCAATTAATAATATGAAACTTAAGTATGCCGGAAATTTCATAATTTTAATTGTTTTTAAAAGAAGCGTAATTTTAACCGTACATACAGAGTGTAACAAATTAATTTCTTTTTATACATTTTAGCCCAAAACATAACACACTGTATACAAAATCATGTGAAGTTCATTCAGTTAGACAGCTGATATGATGTTCACCTATACGAGAATCGGTAGTATATGTGGTGTTGGTTATTTCTACACAAAAAAAAAAGGTAATGTTAGAGGAGGGTGACCCATTATAATATCCCCCTCACAAAATTTGGAAACAGGATGTTTACAATATTTTGTAACAGACTATAAGGTTTGCCAAGTGGTGTACAAAATGATGCCCAGGATAAGCAGGTAGATGTGTAGAAGTATGTGATACATAACATATTACAGGAAACATAAGAATAATATCTACTATACAATTCATAATCTATACATATATCAGGATATGGCATTTAGATTCTCAGATCTGTGGAACACACTGTCACAAGACAAATAATACAAGGTCAAACCTACAACATTACACCACTAACTATAGAAATAATTACAGAGACAATGTAAATTACTAGAATTTATAAATTTTAAGTTAAGATCTATACAATCACACCTTCAAAATCTTCAACAGAGAAGTGAGAAAATTTCAGAGCCTAAGTGTACAATAAGTAAGCTGACTCAAAAAACTCACAACAATGGGTACAGGCCAGAAGAATATACTCAGTCATAAGTAGGAATCAATCAGCCATATAAACCATTGTATTTTAAGATACGTTGACTCATGAAAGGATGAAATAATGAAAAAAATATTAAGGCCTAAGTTTATGTAGTGGGGATCGACCCATGAATCCAAATCGCACCAGGTAAAAACCAGCAAAAAATGTTTCGACACAACAAAATAATAATATCAGTAAGTTCAATCATATGCAAAGAGTAACTGTGAGAAGCATCTAGCTTCAATCAATAGTTGTACACTCTCCTAGGGTACAGACACAGTCGTGATGACCAGGAGTACCCAAAACAAAGCTAAGCATGAATCTGCCCCCAAATCAAGTTCCAATCAGATACAATATTTCAATATTCAAGATACATTCAGGTAAACACAGTCATAAATAGCTTTGAATGATGACACAATCCAGTAGCTTGAGGACCAAAATCAGAGTATAAAAGCAAACATGTATACATCTTGTTGTATTGTCTACACTAGTAAATGTCTTCCACACTACTTGCTAATTGTCCATTCAATTAACCTACATACATAAAGACCTAGAAGATTCATTTACAAATGATCAAAAAATACATACTGATTTAAAATTACATAATGATTGGAAGATCAACTCCCCTACATGTATTTATGCTGAATAACACAGTCTTTAGCAGTCTTGGCTAACAATTCACAGGATATCAGTCACAACACAGATCCAGTCAACAGATCCTCAAGTATGTTACCCAGCACCCACGATCTCTTGCAAATTGACTGGTCCGGCAGGGTAGAGCCATACAGTAGTGTGGACAGTGGACCTGCTGACACCTTTTAGCTTCCTCCTTAGAGTTCTCATCACACGCTCCAATGGATAGGCAACTTCCTGTCTAGCAATCACATCAAATCCTGAAACACTGTTTTGTGTACTAAATATACTGTCCAATACCTTCTTCACATCACACAAGCTATTCCTTCCTCAGTCACTCTAAAATCATTTATGTGGGATTTATGTCAGGTGCGATTAAAAAGTGTTCACATATGAAATATTAATTTTCAGAGATAAATGCAATAAAAAATGGACAAATAAGGTAATACACACAGATATGCTTAGATACTATTTCTTATTTTCGCAATACAAATTATGAATATTGTCCCATTTCAAAATTGCAGAAGGATCTACTAGTTTAGTCTCATGGCATATGTGTATTAAATTCTAAAGCACAGATCTATTACAGAACACAACTATACAGTGTATCATAGATTTTAACTCAGTCAATAGATAAGACAAACCTTTAAAACTTACATCATCTTACATACTAAATTCCAGACAAACAAATCACAGTTATCTAGTCTTATGTATATACACTTACCTCAGCTCAGTACAGCTGATAGATAACACAAAGCAGAGCAGAAAATTTACATTCCTAGCTTTCAGAACTTTGTTCTTTCATCAGGGAGGAGTGAGGGGAAAAAAGGGAAGAAGGGAAAGTGGATTTAGTTACTCACAACCCAGGTTATGAAGCAACAGGGAAAGGTAAACAGGGAGTGTAGCAAGGATGGAGGCATGGTTGTCAGAGGGAAGCCAAAGATTTTCTACTACTGAACAACACATGTCATTTATCAGCTGACATGCCTACACTGCACAGACTTTTACATCGGTATGACGACAACTAAACTGGCTGAGCGCATGAACGGGCACAGACAAACTGTCTGCGTAGGAGATGCCCAATACCCAGTAGCAGAGCATGCCATCCAGCATAATTCTAGGGACCTAGGAACCTGTTACAACGTATGTGCCATTTGGCTTCTCCCACCCAACACCAGTCCCTCAGAATTGCGGAGATGGGAACTTGCACTCCAACACATCCTTTCATCCCGCCATCCCCCTGGATTGAACCTATGTTAACCAACCTCACTCCCATTTACTCTTCAGTCTTCTTCTTTTTCCCTCTCCTCTTTAGCCATTCACGCATCTTTTCATACTACATAGTTGTGTTTATCTTTATACTATATACCTCTTTACTTCGGTATGCATCCTCTCTGGTTTGAAGCTGGCACAGTACTTAACAATAGAATATCTTTGGCTTCCCTCTGACAACCATGCCTCCATCCTTGCTACCCTCCCTGTTTACCTTTCCCTGTTGCTTCATAACCTGGGTTGTGAGTAACTAAATCCACTTTCCCTTCTTCCCTTCTTCCCCCTCTCTCCACCCTGATGAAGGAACAAAGTTCCGAAAGCTAGGAATGTAAATTTTCTGTTCTGCTTTGTGTTATCTATCGGCTGTACTGAGATGAGGTAAATACTGGCCAGCCCCTCTATCTCTTTGTTAGTATTTGTTTCACATCTTTATATGAGATTTTCCATTAATCATTTAGATCATCTTATGTATATACAGATAGATTTAAACTCAGTCAATGGATAGCCTGGAACTTGAGGAACATCATCATCTTAAATACTAAGTTCGTGGCAAACAAAATACAATTACATAGTCTTATAAATCTACAGATGTAGTGAACATTTTCTTCTAGAAAAATTTGGAAATTTGTGGTAAGGTCTTATGGGACCAAACTGCTGAGGTCATCGGTCCCTAAGCTTACGCACTACTTAATCTAACATAAACTAACTTAATGCTATGGACAACACACACACCCATGCCTGAGGGAGGACTTGAACCACCAATGGGGGAGCCACATGGACCATGACAAGACGCCCTAGATCATGTGGCTACCCCGCACGGCTTTCATCTAGATTAAGGATCATTATGCATCCATGTTCATGTATCTTGTCCTCTAACCACATGCTAACAGTACTTGACATTTTACATACTTGCTCTGCTTACCAGTAGCTCCTCTTATCTTTACACGTGCAATGGACATTTCCACAAAATTCTTACTATACTGGATTTTGCCTCTAAATTGTTCAGATATACTACAAATTGGGCCCCCTGTATCAATCAAACAGTTCCCTTCCCACTGATCAATCTTAATGTAAGGACATCCAAAATCTGAATCATCTTCTCTGTTATTGGTCATTTCATGTAAGAGATCACTTTCAATTTCATCAAATGCTAAATCTACATTGTTTTTGGAGGGTTTTATCAACATTACTGGTATCATAGCATTACTTTGGTGCTCATGTTTTCAGGTAAAGACTGAATACACTGAATGGATTCCATAGCACAACTAACATCACTTAATATGAAAGGAACACAAGATATATTACTGTCAAAGTTACATTTCCTACTTTGATCTTTTTTCACTTAATTCCACCAATTTGGATACAAATTTTGGCTAACTACAGGTAACTTATTCCAGAAGGCACGTTTATCTATGTTATCATCAATTTAGTCCCATACAAATTTTAAAAAGTTTTCACCTTTATTTACTAAGCTTACAGATAACTCACCTTTACTGTTTACATCATTACTCTGCATGGCATTAATGAAGAACTGCTTTGACTGGACTGGTATTCCATGACTGTCACTTACATCATCACATGCATCAATTACCTCACCTGTATTTGCAAACAACACTGAAACTTTATTATTCTTAAACTCCACAAATACCTGATACTCATCATCAACATTATCATCCTCTTCCAGAATTAATTAATCAATAATATCATTAACAACAAAAGTCTCGTCTCAATAAAAGTCACCTACATTCATTTGGAATAAGCTAACAGACTCAGACTTACCCACCTCAAGTCATTTCACAGCTCTCATTCACATCTATGCCAAAAATACCACCTAATTCAGATCCAATACAGTCATCACCTGTTTTACATACATCAACAACACTGTTTTCTGACCAAGAGAAGAAATCATTAGTACACACTACATCAGAATTCTCATTACTCTCACATTCTGGTTTGTGATTAGTATCTACACATTGCAAAACTTTTGATCAAAACATAAATGAGAAGTCTGATGTTCCTTCTTTTCAACTTCAGATACCTGTGCCACATTACTAAAACTGTTATTATTGTCTAAATGCAAATGTAAATTGGGGGTCCTGTACTTGTTGAGTTTCCTTGCCCCAATATTGTGGACCTTCATTGATGCAGAATGCTACTTCCTGAATAGTTGTGTCTATGATTGTTTTTACTATTATATTGCCCATAGTTATCCCCATTGCCCCTATTCTGCTGATTTTCAAAATTTCTGTCTCTATTACCGTTTTGACCCTGATTGAAGTTACCAATCTCTCTGTTTCTTTAGTTGTTACCGGTTGTGATCTCTATAATTATGATTGTTATGGTACATGTTTCTTTCTACTGCCATATCCAGCCTGTCTACATATTGTAAAAATTGTTCTAGACAATCTCAGATCTGTGTACTAAATCCCACTGCAACCTTTGTGGTAATCTCCTTTTTAGTGCATCAATTAATTTCATTTTATCAAATGGCCAGTCAAGGTGTGCTAATTTCTTAAGTTGATCCTCACAAAATTCTTTCAGCATACCATCCCTATTCCTATAATTTGGACCATTCAGAAATTCACTTTTAATTCTCCCTTGCTCAGCTTCTGACCAAAATTTATTTAAGAAACTTTTTTCGAAACTTTGATATGTTTCCCACTGACTTAAATTTAGATTTATCCATGGCAGAGCTTCACCTTCAAGACATCTTTTAACAAATTTAATCTTTTGGGCATTGCTCATGCCCAACACAAAACTGTCTCTACAGTGGCGAAGAAAATTCAGTGGATGTAAATTGTCTCACGGAAAACTTTCGATGGACCATGCAGTACCATTGTTTGAATAAAGATTGTTGTGAATACAATTTTCCTGAACTACTGAAATTTTTTAATCTAAAATATTTACATTAGTTAATATAATGTTTTCAACATTTAAAATTTTTTGATCTAAAATACTAAAGTTCTGTTCCATTTTTTCCGCTACGGCGTTCTGTTCAACCCTGATGTCATCAACATTCTTTGCTTTTTGTGCAGATTGGGCAACAAACTCAATTTCCAAACAAAAATTTTATTTTCCAGCTCATCAACTTTTTCATTCACACTTTTCAATCCCTCTGACAACCCATTTTTTAGTTAGGAAATCTGATTACTAAGTTGGTCTATTTGGTACTGTACCCTGTCCATTTTATCATTGTTTTCAGACTGTTCTATTTTTACTTCTATTAACTAATCATTGAATGCAATAAATTTGCTATTGTTGCCCATCTTAATTTCCTCTAATTTTAATAACATCAACTGAGAAATGTTGGTTTTCACTGTTCTTTTGCTATCTACACTTTCACTTGGTTCAAACATGTCTAGGCTGTGTCCTACAGCTTTCACTGTATCACCACTATCCTCATCTCTATTCATTTTGCTAGCAGTCACAAGTCCACCAAGAAAAATTAATTTCACAAATGTTTTGTAGTTATCTTTTATGAACTCTTTCATCGCAGTTGTAAAGTCCTCTTTCAATTCAACCAGTCTGTCATTGTTCATATTATCTCATCACTGTTGATCTGACTTTGTTGGGCAGTTCTAGGGTCTTCTTTTGTCGAATAATTGAAGTTCATTTACATTTTTATGTAAAAATACACAAATAATTGTTCTTTCTTTTTCTGTAACAGACAAAACTTCATTATCAGTCAACAGGTCACAGCTGATACCCACACTTGTAATCTTACCTCCTACACATCACTATTAAAATTCTCTGTCTTTGCACAAATTTTGAAAGCTTCGATATACAAAAGAAAAACTTTTTATTCATCTTCATTATCTTGTTGTTGTTGTTGCCTCCAAGTCTTGTCTAGGGGTAGATTCTTGAGGCTATAATTTTATAATGTAGCAAGTTCTTGTTGAAATGATTAACTGATGAAGATTTGCCTGTGGTTATGAATATCTTTTTATTCTATCCCATGCATCTACACACATCAAAAAAAGTTTTGCATCACCCTGGTTCCCAGAACTCCTGAAGATAGATGTTGACTGTGGATTTTGTGCCACAGACACAGTCCCTTTGATTGTTCAGAGATGTCACTAAACCCACCCAAAGATATAAACAATCATGCATGAGCCGCACCTATTAGACGGAGGGGTCTCACAGCCAATCATTTCCAGTCATTGCACAAGGAAGGAGGTACACGGTTCGTGTTCTCTGGAGTTCAACCATGCCTAGATGGTATTTACAAGAATATTGTGAAAAAGAGTTAACTGCCATTTTGCTGAAACCTTTCCAAACATTTTGTTATTCTTATACTCATTTCCTCATGTATTTGTGGATAATTGTAACAAATATTGCCAGATGGACCTGAATATACTTAATCTGAATTCAATACACAAAAATAATTTTCACATATGCTTCATCTTTATCTCTAGGGTATTGACAATAGAAATGACTAAACGAGTGCCCAGAAACAGTTTTGCTTACATTCTGTACATTTGGCAGTATTTCTGAGTGTGAATCAGCTGAATTAACTTATAGTGAAGGAATACTAGTTTTATGTGTGGTAAAGTAATAGTAATCTAAATCATTTGCATTTTCTCTTGGTCAAGACTAGCCCCACCATATATGGTGGAGTATGTGGTGAATGAGGTGGTGCTTTTTATGCTCCTGCTAGTCAACACTCACAACAGGTGGCTGCCCAATAGCTACATGAAAATACACTTCCTTTCCAAGATTTTCTAAGAATTGCATTGGATATCCTGATGGATGCTATCAGCCACTCATTAATGATCATTAGGGGTGAATTTGAAATACAGCCTGAAGAGGAGAAGTAGTAGATGTCAGAACAGGAGCCCTAAATTCTCCACAGAATGAGAAATAAGTGGCAAAGGGTGATTAGTCTGGAATTAAGGGATCCAGAAACCTTCTTTGCAGTAGCTAACCAAGTACCATCTGCTGCTAATGTTTCAAATGTACCTGCCCCCTTGCAAACTTACAATTAGTTTCTTCTCCTGATCCCTGCCAATTTCCAGAACTAAAGAACCAAAGATTACTACAATATTTATTTTTCAATACTGTTAATTCCATCCTGGATTTTCCATTTTGAATTACAGAATACTGCAAATAATATATCTTCCACCACAAAAATCAAAGTGAAGGTTGAATTAAAAACTCCAAAAAAGGCCAATTTCCTAGTGAACAGTGAAGTATCAAAATCCAAAAATACAGAAGCTTCTTTCTTTGTTCATAAGAAAAGTTTTCACAGAACTTGAGGAAACAGAGGTTTTGGAAGTTGTGCAATCTATATTGTTAAGCTAAAACTTCCATTGCCTCTATTGCAGGGGGAATGCCTCTAACACCAAATTATTTAGTTTCTATAGTATAACTTCTTGATCTATACAATCAAAAGCCTCACTGACAGGGAAATTATTCTTGTTTAGTTCCTTCCAAACTAAGTTTGTGAGAGCAGAGAACCCTTTATGGAAACAAAACCAAAAAATTATTCTCAGAAATGTTGTCTGAGATTCTGCTGTAAGCCACCTTTTTTTTTTAAAAAAAAAAAAAAAATTGAGAATGTTGATAGGAGGGTGATGGATCTATAATTATCTCCTCTTTTATAAATGGGTGTTACTACTGTATAGTTGTGTTTCAGGAAATGTGTCTTAACTCACCAACTGCTTACAAGGGTTACTCAAGAGGGGGGGGGGGGGGAGGGGGAGGGGGGGAGCACTACCTCCTAAGCATGAGAGTGTATTACTTTGACTGAATTATATTTATAGTCACAAGATTTACTGCTTTTGAGTTACCTAATTGTCTCTGGTGGTGAAGTATGGCGTACCTGTCAAATAAGTCAAATTGATCTGCTCGAGATGTTCCATTTTTGCCTCTGGTTTAATATGATGAAGAATTCACAGAATTAAGTAGACAATTTGACAAAATGTAATCTGGCTCACTGCTACTGCCATCAGGAAGTTGAATATCATTTGCCAGACTGCGTTTATTCATTTCTTGTTAATAATGATCAAAACTTCCATTGCTTTGTTCTTGGAACTAAATGGTTTTTGCCTTTTTGATAATGTAGTAAGGACATTTGTATTATTGGCATTAAGTGTAGAGGATCTTTAAATGTAATACATGACAATAGTAATGGAAAGAAGTGCATAGTTTTCAGTAGCAGTGTACTGTTTATTAAAAATTATAGCAGAAATAAAAAAAAAAAAAAAAAAAAATAACAGGAAAATAATGTAATGATAATTGAAATTCACTTCTGTTCTGACTATGTTTAACAAAATTAGATATAAAGAAAATATTTGTGTCCTTTTTCCTATATTGTTTCTCATTCCCTACTTTTCCTCTTCTTTATACCTCCAAGGATTATTGTCCCCCTACATGCATTCATTTGTTGACATTATATTCTTTTTCTTTTGTAATATGGCCCTGTGATAGTTTTAACTAAAATTCACTGAATAAATAATTTCTTTGCACAAACTGAACATCTTTCAAGCCACATTGACAAAGTGAGCATTTTATGCACTTGTATATTTGCCTGATTATAAATAATTATTTACAAAATTTTAATGAGACACTCAATGCAGCTAGGAATTTTTCTTGAAGCAACGAAAATGTTTAATCTCACATCCACACAAAGTGGGTGAAAAGGATAACGTATGTATTTTCTATTTAATTACTTCGAATTCAATTTTTTTCAAAATCCCTACATCATATTATGAATAACAGTCTGATAAAAGTTCATTAAGGAAAAGTACTCACTCACAGCATGGATTCAGAGGCCACAAAAACAGCTCTAAATGACTGAATACTCAGTGTTTTAAAAGTCATGGATGGTAAAAGGTAAGTAACAAGGACTTAACAAAAATGTTTGACATGGCTGATCACACAATTCTCCTGAGGTAACTTAAAAACTGTGACATATAGAGTTCATCAAATGTGTTTGTTCAATCATTTCTAAGTAAACATGGACAGAGAGTTAAATATAAGTTTGATTTTTTTGGTCATTTCTCTTCTGACTGGTTCAAGGTGGCCTGCCATGAATTCATCTCCTGTGCCAACATCGTCATCTCAGAGTAGCACTTGCAACCAATGTCCTCAATTATTTTTGGATGTATTCTAATTTGTGTTTTCCCATACAGTTTTTATCCTCTGCATCTCCCTCTAGTACCACATATGTTAATTCTTGATGTCTTAATACATGACTTACCATTCTGTCCCTCCTTCTTGTCAATATTTTCCACATGTCCATATGTTCCTGTCTTTGCACAATATGTGGAGAACCTTCTCATTCTCTACCTTATCAGTCCACCCAATTGTCAACATCCTTCCATAACATTATATCTCAAACTCTTTGATTCTCTTCTTTTCTGGTTTTCTCACAGTTCATAATTAACTGCCATGCAATGCTGGGCTTCAAAAGCACATTCTCAGAAATTTCTTCCTCTGATTAAGGCTGATGTGTGATGCTAGCAGACTACTCTTGGCCAGGAATGCTCTCTTCCCATGTGAGTCAGTTTTTTATGTCCTTGTGGCAATTCTCATTCCCACACCGAATCTTTCTGTATCTACATCTATACTCTGCAAACCACCTTGAGGTGCATCGCAAAGGGTACATCCCATTGTACCAGTTATTAGCACTTCTTCCCATTCTATTCCTATATGGAGTGTGGGAAAAATGACTGAAGACCTCTGTGCATGCTGCAATTATTCTAATCTTATCCTCATGATTCCTATGTAAGCAATACATAGGGGGTTGTAGTACATTACTAGAGTCATCATTTAAAGCCAGTTCTTGAAACTTTGTTAGTAGACTTTCTTGGAACAGTTTACATGGATCTTCAAGAGTCTTCCAGTTCGGTTCCTCCAGTATCTCTGTGACAATCTGCCATGGATCAAACAAATCTGTGACCATTTTTGCTGCCCTTCTCTGTCTGTGTTCAGTATCCCTAGTTAGCCCTTTTTGCTTTGGGTCCCACACACTTGAGCGATATTCTAGGATGGGTCACATTGAGTGATTTGCAAGCAGTCTCCTTTGTAGACAGATTGCACTTCCCCCGTATTCTATCAATAAACCAAAGGCTACCTCCTGCTTTACCCACAACTTAACCTATGTGATCATTCCTTTTCATATCCTTACAATGTGTTACACCCTGGTATTTGTATGAGTTGCCCAGTTCCAAGAGTGACTCATGGATGTTATAGACATAAGATACTACGTGCACAATTTTAGATTTCTGAACATTTAAAGCAACTTGCCAATCTTTGCAGCACTTTGAAATCTTCTCAAGATCTGACTGAATATTTATGCAACTTCTTTCAGACAGTACTTCATCATAGATAACAGCATCATCTGCAAAAAGCCTGATGTTACAATTAATATGGTCTACAAAGTCATTGATATTCAACATGAACAGTAAGGTCCCAACACACTTTCCTGGGGCTCACCTGAATTTACTTCTACACCTTGTAATATATTGATTACTCCTTGGTACTGTAGTGTTACCTTGAAGCTGTGAGAAAGGAGGGTAGGCACTCCAAGGTGCAGAAGCAGAGACGATGCTGAGGGCAGACGAAACTAGGAGAGATATTGTTACATGAAGTAAACTGTAGGGGGAGAGCCCTGTGAAAATGCAGACACCCCCAGTGTCATAGATAACAGCATCATCTGCAAAAAGCCTGATGTTACAATTAATATGGTCAACAAAGTCATTGATATTCAACATGAACAGTAAGGTCCCAATACACTTTCCTGGGGCTCACCTGAATTTACTTCTACACCTTGTAATATATTGATTATTCCTTGCTACTGTAGTGTTACCTTGAAGCTGTGAGAAAGGAGGGCAGGCACTCCAAGACGCAAAAGCAGAGACGATGCTGAGGGCAGATGAAACTAGGAGAGATATTGTTACATGAAGTAAACTGTAAGGGGAGAGCCCTGTGAAAATGCAGACACCCCCAGATGTGGTCCCAGGGAGCCAGTTACTCTTCAAGGAATTAACATGTAACTTCATATGTCATCTAGACTCTGTGGTAGTTTGCCACCGTAGAACTTTGTAACCAACAGGCACATATTAGTGTATAAAGCCAGCTTGATACCAGCCCTGAGAACATCAATGTCAGTAGACTCACAAGGGTTAGAAAGAGAGTGAAAATGCCAAAAACTTGTTGACCAAGCAGTCCCTACTCCGGGGAGCCCAAGGAGTGGGGCTAAATGACGTTTAATAATAATTGTGCAAACCTTATTTGGCAGAGCAGTTACGTTTAGCCTTCAGCTGAACAATGTTGATACCAAATATGGACTTAGTTAGTGCAACTGCATTAACATCCCCACCTTAGGAGCAGTAGGGGGGACCTAACTAAACCGTGATTGGCAGGAACCTGCAAGAGACCTGCTGGATTGGCTGGGTGGCTTTAAGTGGGAAAAAAAGTGTCCCCATGTGACTCTTCATAAGCCCTAGATTCTGCATTTCGGCGGAGTTCTCAGTCAGATGATCTGGGTGCTGAATCCGTGTCCGTTGACTCCAGCCTTGGTCCAGCTCCACTTAAGTATGTTCTCTCACTTGGAGTGCCTCAGTGAACAGTGTCACATTCAGTACGTTTTGTTTTGCAACTAAGTTGTTGCCTTAAGATGCTGCTAGTGTTTGCTACAGTGGTTAGCATCCAGTCCTGGCTTCTGTTGTAACAGTGTTATTCATGCTTTTTCTAACCCTAGAACTAGCCTCCAGTGTATTGGTTAGTCCTGTCTGGAATAAACAACTATTTCAAAACCCTGTTTGTCCAAGGGTCTCCACAACAAGTTCCCTACCAAGTGTCACCATGTACATTCCTAGTAAATGCCTGTACCAGTGTTGGCTCAGGTAGAAGAAAACAATCAAATGCCTTCACTGTGAATTGTCCTTCAGCCTTCTGCTCTATGCTGCTTGGGAGTGCAGACTGACCAGTAACCCCTTTTCTCCCTCTCCCATCTATGTCAGGACACGACAACCTGATGATGACTCTCCATCCAAGAAAACATGCTGCATCCTCCAGGTCAAAAAGTCCTCAATCCAGTCACAAAATTCACTTGATACCCCATATGATCGTACTTTTGACAATAAATTTAGGTTTGGTACTGAGTCAAATGCTTTTCAGAAATCAAGAAATACTGCACCCACCTGACTGTCTTGATCCAAAGCTTTCAATATATCTTGTGCGTAAAGTGCGATTAGGGTTACACATGATCAATGTTTTCGAAATCCATGTTGGTTAGCACTGAGGAGGTCATTCCGTTCTAGACACCTCATCATGTTTCAGCTCAGAATAGTTCTAAGATTCCACAACAAATAAATGCCAAAGACATTGGATGGTACTTTTGTGGGTCACTTCTACTGCCTTTCTTGCAGACGAATGTGACATGTCCTCCTTTCCAAGACGTGGGCATGGTTTTTTGTTCAAGGGATCTGCAACAGATTATAGTTAGAAGCGTTGCTAACTCAGCCACAGATCTGCAGAGGAGATCACCAACACACAATTATGATAGAAATGAAGCACTTTATTACCAAAAATGACATACACCAGTACAAGCCAGCATACACAATGGACATTCATACCAGATTGAGTCAGAGATCATAGAATTATGAAGAAAGTAGTTCTTCTCAAAATCGATAACCACATGTTCAATGTTGGTGATTCCACAGAACAACCTGCACCCCCCCCCCCCCCCCCTTTCCTGCCCCAGCAGTGTGGAGCATGGGATAGGAAGTAAGGCAGTGCTCCGCACGAGGTCAATGAGGCAACGTGGTGGTCGGTCAGCATCTAACATTGCACATGGGAACTGTGCCTGACCAAACATGTAACGGCTCACCTGTGAGGGGCACATGGATGAACCATTTCTTGTAGAGGGGTTGGGTGTGGAGCAGTGTAGGGTCTACACAACATAATCTTCATGCCATGTCAGAGGGCAGAGAGGGCGGCTGACATGAGAGGGACGGAAATCGATTGGTCTTGTGTCTTGGAGGCTGTGAGTGTGGCAAGAGGCACACAGATGGTCGGGCATTCAAGGGTGTCAATTGAGGCAGTGATGCTGTCTTCTTTTGAATCAGGAGGAAGATTGAAGACATGCAGGGGTGTTACATGATACATAGTCATTGAGCATGAAGTGAAGGAAGCATGAAGAGAGTGTCGTCACAAAACTGCAAGGAGTCAGTCATTGACTGACATAAAAGAGATGTTGACATAGAAGTGTGCAATGCAAGAGGAAGCAGGCTATGTGGAAAGCTCAAATGAGTGCTTGTTGTGGCAGTGTTAGAGGAAGGAATGTCATGTGCTGAAGCTCTCGGAACATATAAATCACATGTGTTGTCAACGCTGGGAGAGTCAGATAGTGATGATTCCATGGGAGGAGAAACCAGCTCGTCAGTCAGAAGAGATGCAGATTTATTGGTGGGTGGGAGGTCATCATCAAGATTCCAAGCTGGCTTGTGCCTCACCATGTAAGAGGATGTTGAAGGTGTGGGCAGAGTGATGGAGCACTTCGTGGGGGCCTGAGTAAGGTTGTCAAAGAGTGGACCACATAGTGTTCTCATGGAGCATTTCATACTTACAGTGCTGTAAGATTTTATGACTAAGGACTGGTGGGACATTGTGGGTACAGGGAGATGGGGTGGGGATGTGAGCAATGTGAGCTCAGACACACATGACCAAAGTTGAGAGCTCAGAAGGTGGCAGAGGCTTGGAGTCTTAGACGAATTTAGCAGGAACAATCAGGGGTTCACCATAAAATGCTAAATGCTGTGTGGATTCCAAGTAGGACTCGGGGGAGGGCTTTGGTCTAGGAAGTAGGATGACACATGAGTGCTGCCTTAAGGATGCAGTGCCAGTGCTCAACCAACCCTTTACTCTGGGCCTCATAAGCATTAGCGTGGAATTTATTGGCACCACACAAGTCGCACAGCCACCTGAAAAGGATGAATTTGGAATGTCACCTCTGACCAGTAGTAACAGAAGAGGGGTAACTGAACTGAGCAATCCAAGAGGCAACAAATGTGTGAGTTACAGTATCCGTGCTAATGTCTGGGAGAGGAACAACTTCAACCCACCTGACAATGCAGTCGGTAATGGACAGGAAGTGTTTGCAGCCCTCTGAAGAAGGCGGAAGACTAATGATGTTGAGATGAACATGCCAAAACCATCCTATGGGGGTATCAAACTGATCCAGGGGAGGGTGGGTTTGGTACCCAACCTTTTGGAATTGGCATGGTAGGCATTCATGTGTCCATGTGCGACAGTCTGACTTAATGGCCATTGAAATGAAACATTCACTAACAAAGTGATTAGTAGCCTTAACACTCAGATGGGTGGTGTCATGGATCACTGAGAAGACTTTGTGGAGTAGGGGGTGGAGAGTACCTGTGGACGTGTCACATAGCACCAGGTGTGAAGAAACAGTTAGATGTAGTGGCTCGATAAGCAATGAGGTAATGTTATCTTGTAATAAATGACCTATATTTCGATCATCCTCTTGGAGTTGTGCCAGTTTAACCAAGTACAACAGTGAAGAGATTGTGAGCACATGAGACATGTAGTCAGTGATGACATTTCCCTGCTCCTTTTATGTAACACATATTAGTGGTGTACTGGCAAATGAGGTCCCTGTGACAAAAGTGCAGAGGCAGCAAGTCATTAGTAGGATTATGGATAGTGTCAGTGAGTGATTTGTGATCTATGTAGATAGTTAAAGACTGGTCTTCTATGTCCTTGGGGAAGTAGCAGACCACTTAGTATATCATAAACAGTACCCTATTGAATGTGGACCACTAACACTGTTAGGTGGAAAGGTTCTTGGAAAAGAAATGAAGGGATTGTGTCGAGTTTCCTATGTGCTGTTGCAGGATGGTGCCAATCGAAGATGTCACATCAGTGAGTGCATCAGTGATGGGGTGCATGTGTGACATTGAAAGTGTACTGCATGTCATCAGACCATAGCTCTTTGCAGGTACTGGAAGTGTTCTTGCCCACCAAGGCATCTGTCAGATGGGCTTGTAGGGATGCAGCGTGACAGATGTGCTGCCGGAAAGAACTGATCAGTCCTAGGAAGCAAAACATCTTGGGTAATGACAAATCATGAAGGAATGCGACATGGTCAGAACATAGGGTGAATACCATCAGCAGAGACAGGAAAAAGACACTAGTAGCATGTATCTGAGATTTACCTTAATTTACCCTGATACAGCTTTACTGTATGATTAAATGATGATGGCGTCCTCTTGGGTAAAATATTCCGGAGGTAAAATAGTCCCCCATTCGGATCTCCGGGCGGGGACTACTCAAGAGGATGTCGTTATCAGGAGAAAGAAAACTGGCATTCTACAGATCGGAGCGTGGAATGTCAGATCCCTTAATCGGGCAGGTAGGTTAGAAAATTTAAAAAGGGAAATGGATAGGTTAAAGTTAGATATAGTGGGAATTAGTGAAGTTCGGTGGCAGGAGGAACAAGACTATTGGTCAGGTGATTACAGGGTTATAAATACAAAATTAAATAGGGGTAATGCAGGAGTAGGTTTAATAATGAATAAAAAAATAGGAGTGCGGGTTAGCTATTACAAACAGCATAGTGAACTAGCTCTGCAGATGATGAAGAAATTGATGAAATGTATGACGAGATAAAAGAAATTATTCAGGTAGTGAAGGGAGACGAAAATTTAATAGTCATGGGTGACTGGAATTCGTCAGTAGGAAAAGGGAGAGAAGGAAACATAGTAGGTGAATATGGATTGGGGGGAAGAAATGAAAGAGGAAGCCGCCTTGTAGAATTTTGCACAGAGCATAACTTAATCATAGCTAACACTTGGTTCAAGAATCATAAAAGAAGGTTGTATACCTGGAAGAATCCTAGAGATACTAAAAGGTATCAGATAGATTATATAATGGTAAGACAGAGATTTAGGAACCAGGTTTTAAATTGTAAGACATTTCCTGGGGCAGATGTGGATTCTGACCACAATCTATTGGTTATGAACTGCAGATTGAAACTGAAGAAACTGCAAAAAGGTGGGAATTTAAGGAGATGGGACCTGAATAAACTGATAGAACCAGAGGTTGTAGAGAGTTTCAGGGAGAGCATAAGGGAACAATTGACAGGAATGGGGGAAAGAAATACAGTAGAAGAAGAATGGGTAGCTCTGAGGGATGAAGTAGTGAAGGCAGCAGAGGATCAAGTAGGTAAAAAGATGAGGGCTAATAGAAATCCTTGGGTAACAGAAGAAATATTGAATTTAATTGATGAAAGGAGAAAATATAAAAATGCAGTAAATGAAGCAGGCAAAAAGGAATACAAACGTCTCAAAAATGAGATCGACAGGAAGTGCAAAATGGCTAAGCAGGGATGGCTAGAGGACAAATGTAAGGATGTAGAGGCTTGTCTCACTAGGGGTAAGATAGATACTGCCTACAGGAAAATTAAAGAGACCTTTGGAGAGAAGATAACCACTTGTATGAATATCAAGAGCTCAGATGGCAACCCAGTTCTAAGCAAAGAAGGGAAGGCAGAAAGGTGGAAGGAGTATATAGAGGGATTATACAAGGGTGATGTACTTGAGGACAATATTATGGAAATGGAAGAGGATGTAGATGAAGATGAAATGGGAGATAAGATACTGCGTGAAGAGTTTGACAGAGCACTGAAAGACCTGAGTCGAAACAAGGCCCCGGGAGTAGATAACATTCCATTAGAACTACTGATGGCCTTGGGAGAGCCAGCCCTGACAAAACTCTACCATCTGCTGAGCAAGATGTATGAGACAGGCGAAATACCCACAGACTTCAAGAAGAATATAATAATTCCAATCCCAAAGAAAGCAGGTGTTGACAGATGTGAAAATTACCGAACTATCAGTTTAATAAGTCACAGCTGCAAAATACTAACGCGAATTCTTTACAGACGAATGGAAAAACTGGTAGAAGCGGACCTTGGGGAAGATCAGTTTGGATTCCGTAGAAATGTTGGAACACGTGAGGCAATACTAAGCTTATGACTTATCTTAGAAGAAAGATTAAGAAAAGGCAAACCAACGTTTCTAGCATTTGTAGACTTAGAGAAAGCTTTTGACAACGTTAACTGGAATACTCTCTTTCAAATTCTGAAGGTGGCAGGGGTAAAATACAGGGAGCGAAAGGCTATTTACAATTTGTACAGAAACCAGATGGCAGTTATAAGAGTCGAGGGGCATGAAAGGGAAGCAGTGGTTGGGAAAGGAGTGAGACATGGTTGTAGCCTCTCCCCGATGTTATTCAATCTGTATATTGAGCAAGCAGTGAAGGAAACAAAAGAAAAATTCGGAGTAGGTATTAAAATTCATGGAGAAGAAGTAAAAACTTTGAGGTTCGCCGATGACATTGTAATTCTGTCAGAGACAGCAAAGGACTTGGAAGAGCAGTTGAACAGAATGGAGAGTGTCTTGAAAGGAGGATATAAGATGAACATCAACAAAAGCAAAACAAGGATAATGGAATGTAGTCAAATTTAATCGGGTGATGCTGAGGGGATTAGATTAGGAAATGAGACACTTAAAGTAGTAAAGGAGTTTTGCTATTTAGGGAGTAAAATAACTGATGATGGTCGAAGTAGAGAGGATATAAAATGTAGATTGACAATGGCAAGGAAATCGTTTCTGAAGAAAAGAAATTTGTTAGCATCGAGTATAGATTTAAGTGTCAGGAAGTCGTTTCTGAAAGTATTTGTATGGAGTGTAACCATGTATGGAAGTGAAACATGGACGATAACCAGTTTGGACAAGAAGAGAATAGAAGCTTTCAAAATGTGGTGCTACAGAAGAATGCTGAAGATAAGGTGGGTAGATCACGTGACTAATGAGGAGGTATTGAATAGGATTGGGGAGAAGAGAAGTTTGTGGCACAACTTGACTAGAAGAAGGGATCGGTTGGTAGGACATGTTTTGAGGCATCAAGGGATCACAAATTTAGCATTGGAGGGCAGCGTGGAGGGTAAAAATCGTAGAGGGAGACCAAGAGATCAATACACTAAGCAGATTCAGAAGGATGTAGGTTGCAATAGGTACTGGGAGATGAAGAAGCTTGCACAGGATAGAGTAGCATGGAGAGCTGCATCAAACCAGTCTCAGGACTGAAGACCACAACAACAACCCTGATACTGTAGTCAGTGAGTGCTTTGAGAGCTTCAGATAAATGGAGCTTGCACTCTTCAGCAGAAGGGGAGTAGATAGAGTATCATTAAAGTAAGAATAGTAGAAAGGGAGGATGAATAACACTGGGTCAATAAAAAGTTGCCACATCTGTGCAGCCTTTTTAAGACAGTAAGGCATGTAGCAGGTGCCAGGTTGAGATTCATAGGAAGAATTCTCAGAAAATGTGACTCATCGACGAAAGAAGTAGCTTACAAAACGCTTGTTCGTCCGATTCTTGAGTATTGCTCATCAGTATGGGACCCTTACCAGGTTGGATTAATAGAAGAGATAGACATGATCCAGCGAAAAGCAGCGCGATTCGTCATGGGGACATTTAGTCAGCGCGAGAGCGTTACGGAGATGCTGAACAAGCTCCAGTGGCGGACACTTCAAGAAAGGCGTTACGCAATACGGAGAGGTTTATTATCGAAATTACGAGAGAGCACATTCCGGGAAGAGATGGGCAACATATTACTACCGCCCACATATATCTCGCGTAATGATCACAACGAAAAGATCCGAGAAATTAGAGCAAATACGGAGACTTACAAGCAGTCGTTCTTCCCACGCACAATTCGTGAATGGAACAGGGAAGGGGGGATCAGATAGTGGTACAATAAGTACCCTCCGCCACACACCGTAAGGTGGCTCGCGGAGTATAGATGTAGATGTAGATGTAGATTCAAATAAGCTGAACAGCATAATAATGGCTGTTTTAGGCACAGTGCACAGGGATTTGGAGATAAGTCTTTTGGCAGACAATAATGCTGAAAATCAGTGCACCATGCAGTTGTTGTGCAGAATTCTGGATGTGTGGAATTGGATAATTGTCAAGGGTCACCCAAGCAATGAATTTGTGGTAGTCCGCACACAAGTGGAAAGACTTATCCTTTTTAGGCACAAGGTGTATAGATGATGACTAATTACTGTCTGTAGGATGCACAATCCCTGAATCTAAGAGTTCCTGTATTGCAATCTTAATGTGGCGGAGTTTGGTGGCATTGAGGCGGCGAGGCTTATACTGGACACGGGAGCCCTCAGTAGTAACTAGCCTATGGTAGGTGTCATTAGTAATAGCAACTGTAACAGAGGTGGGCACAAGTGTTACAACACTGGATGATGAAGGGAAGATACACAAAACACTGTAAGTTTGATTGGCACTGATCTGTGGAGATAGCAGCAAAGGTGGAGGCAAAAGCAGGTCAGCAGCAGGTGAAATGTCAGCAATATTGTGTGGCTACATACAGTGAGGTCGGTGACCATGCGGAGAGCATGCACCAAGTTGGCTGATGTGTCAATGATCAGAAGATGCAGGTTGATGTTGTAAGGGTGGATGTTGGTGATCTCTTGGCATTGAGTCATAAGCCAGATTAACAAGCTGACAAGGTATGCTGTCAGATGTGAGCACTCAAAGGTAGCACGCATAAGTGTGACACTCTGAGAGGGGATGGACAAAGATGAGGTGGCGAGCCAAAGTGTGATCCCGAGGATGGGGAAGCTGCTGTCTGTGACCAGGAAGGTTCAAGTGGATACCAGTTGCAGTGTGAGTTGCCATGGACAGATATACTGAAGATGTTGGCTGTGTGGAGAAGCAGTGATGCAGGAAGAAGACTCGAAGGAGCACACGATGGTGGGATGATGCTGGCATTGGTCCTGGTGTTAATGAGGGAGTGGTGAGTGCTGGCGGGATCAAAAATATTAAGCCTGCCTGCAGGCAATTCAGTGAATTGAAGAAGTGAGTACAGGGGCAGCACCTTACAATGTCACTGCAAGTCATGGCGCCTAAAAGGACTCGTGGCTGAAGTTTGGGTATGCACATGGTGAATGACAAGACTGTGTGCAGTTGTTGAATGTTACATGATATGAATATAATGGGTACATGGGATGCAGTATCTGCTGTGTGTCATCCAAACTGCTTAGTGTGCTGTGTGCTCACTCATCCACAGGAGAAGAGTGGGAGATGGGTGATGGAGGCACAGGGAGTGCCGGAAGTAGATTGCCTGGTGGCAGGGGAGATAACTGATGAGAGGGCGCCACACATGCCCATCTCCTACTTCCTGGGTAAGGGCACATCTGGACTGAAGCAGGTAGAGTATTGCCAACTCTTGAAGCCAAGGGGGACTGCCAGAGGGAAGGAGGTGGCAATGCTGGATACTTCTTACGCTTGGTCAGTGAGACAGGGTTTCTCATCTAAAACAGCAGACTTGTTAAGACAGGAGGTGTAGTTGAAGACTGGTCAGCAATTTAACAAGCCAGAGGGTCCACACTGTGACGTCAGGTAGCTCCTCAGGTGTGACTTGGGAGTGGAGTTTTGGCACCACAATTGAGATGGGGCCTGATCTTACAGCTGTATGTCGTGAATGATGTAATGAATTGCTTCAGCAACAGGCATTCACTCAGTGGTGGCTTGTGAGTATACATTCTGGGTGTTCACAAATTTTGAGATTAAGGAAAATCTGAGAGTGTGAAATTAATAGCATCTGCTGTATAACAGTTATGCTTATCATCAAGTTTACACAACTACTGCCAATAATAATAATAACAGTAATAATAATAATAATAAGATGCATTAACTGACAAAAGAAAGAATTGTTTTGTACATAATAAAGTACAGTTTAGGGCAATAACAAAATAATGTGTAAGCCTTTACAACTCTCTATTTCACATTTTTGCGTAAGTGGAAGTTCTTTGTGCTTTTCCATTTTTTTGGAAAAATGCACAAGATCCCTAACAGGTGTATTAATTCATGAATTTACTTCCAGGCTGAAAATCAGATATTCTTACACTGCACCCACACAACAACTTGTGCTACCTGTACACTTCCTTGTTAATGTTTGCCTGTAGTCACGCTTATTTGATTCTGTTACTCTCTCAATCAAAGGATCTGCTCTCTGAGGCCCTATTTCCTTTGTGGCTAACTTTTATTGATAATTTACTTTTCTGTTCCCAGAATGAGATTTTCACTCTCCAACAGAGTGTGCACTGATATGAAACTTCCTTTCAGATTAAAGCCGTGTGCTGCATTGGGATTGAACTCAGGACCTTTGACTCTCACAGGCAAGTAATCTACCACCTGAGGTACCCAAGCATGGTTCACAATCTGTCCACACAGCTTTACTTTTATGTTAGTATTTAAAATAGATTCAAAATAGTTCATGTTCCACTGCACATGATAGCCAATTCTTGCATAGTAAACAACCAACTTCAAATACAAAGCGCCATTTGTGGAAATGATTAAACTTAAGTAGTAATGTCTACCATCATGGACACTTGACTAGAATTCAAATGAGGTGCCGAGATCCGTAAGGGCCTAAAGCACACCACCGTTGATCCCACGTTTAAGTGAATATGAGAGGAACCAGTGATGCAGCTTTTCATGAATTTTTATGATTATACACAGTGTGGGCCTACAGCACAGATAAACCTGACTCACCATAAGATCAATAGATTTCAGAAGCATGAATAAATGCTACTACCTCACAGCTGATCGTGATGTACTTTAGGCCCTTATTATTCTCACAAGGGTACTGCCAATCGCACCCCCCCTCAGATTATGTGGCAAGGGCACCCAGTGGGCAGCCATTCAAAAACTGAATACAGGTTAAGCATGACAACAGGAAGAAGGTGTACTGAACTGTGAGAAAAAAGTAAAATAGAAACAGGGAATGGACAAAGCTCAAGAAGTACAATATCAAGCACAAACAAAGAGCCATGTGGGTGTAGTTAAGTGGTGATGGTGTTGGACTTCAAAGCAAACATGCCCGTATTCAAAGCTCCATTGTGCCAATTCTTTTTTTTTTTTTTCCCACAAAATTATAAAGTGTCCGTCTCGTCACTAACGTGTCTATTCATTATATTAAAATTTATGTCTGTGTTGTGGTGATGTCTGTCTGCAGCAGCGAGGTATAAGGATGAGATCTATAAGGAAAGTTAATCCCCATTTCTTCCTCAAACACAACAGACAAGTCCTCCTCCTTGTACACGCCTTCATTGTACTCTTTCCACATATTCACTCTCTCCCCTGGTACTTACCAGTGGAATTCATTCCGCATTCTTTAATGTTGACACTCTCACTTTAAATTTCACTGAAAGTTGTTTTGACATTTCTATATCCTGAACCAGTTCTTTCAATGACTATTTCTTTGTCAACGTTTGCACATTTTTCCTGCAGCTATTTCACTGTGGCATCACTGCACTTTCCATATTTTATTTCATTCCTAGGTTACTTATGTTTCTATATTCATGAATTTCCCTGAACATTTTTGTACTTCCTTCTTTCATTGATCAATTGAAGTATTTCTCCCATAACCCAGGGTTTCTTCATAGTTACGTTTCTTGTATCTGTGTTCGTCTGTTCAACTTCTGTGACTGCTATTTTTTTTAATATGTCCATTCCTCTTAAACTGAACTGTGGTATTCATTAACACTGCGTCCATAGCATTAGAAAACTTCAAAAACATCTCATCATTCCTTAGTTCTTGAATACCCCACTTCTATCCACATTGATTTTTCTGGACGATTCACTTAGACTTCAGTGTACTCTTCATTACTATTAAATTGTGATCTGAGTCTATATTGGTCCCAGTTTATGCTTTGAAATTCAGTATCTGATTTTAGAATTGCTATCTGACCATGTACATCAACATTTACACCAGTACTCTGCAAGCCACCTGACAGTGTGCGGTGGAAGGTACTTTTGGTACCAATAACTGAACCCCTGCCTTGTTTCACTCATGAGTGGTGTGTGGAAAGGCCCTATATTAGCTCTAATTTATCAATTATTTCCCCATGTTCAATTTGCAAGATAAATGGAGATATATGTGGGAGGAAGTAATATGTTGTCCAACTCTTTCTGGAAAGTACTTTCTTGAAATTTCAATAGTAATGATGCACAAGCTAAGTACTGACAAACTTATTTGTGCTCTGTAATACAGTTATTAAATTTAATAGATTTCAGCGGTGTTGCATGCTGTTTGTGGCGAAATAATGACTTAATAAACTTTTGTAATCGTTCGCTCGCTGTGTTTTATAGAGTTTTCAGTGTGTTGAAGTCGTTAGTAATTTTCGCGCTTTAGTTTTCAACTGACGTTTATTATTCTTTCTAGTGAAATATTTCAGTAAAATTTTCATATAGTGTTTTAACTTTGCTTAGTGTTACAGTGGTAGTTTTAATTTATTGGTTGTAGCTAATAATTTTGTGAAGTTTTGCTGGTATTGGTATCGGCTGTGTTGTAGTAGTATTAATACAAGTAGCTGCTTTCTTAGTAGGCAGAGAATTTCGAGACCATTATTGTTAGTTCTTAAATAGTTCTACTGGTGTAACTGAACTTTGATAACGTAGACGTATAGTTTTTTTCAGTAACTGTAAAATTTACCATGAGTGAAAAGTGTGGGCTCTGTCGTAGGTTTGTGAGCAGTGGATTACGGTGTGGGATTTGTTCAAAGTATTTTCATTGGGGAGAATGCAGTGGGGAAGCCAGTGGTCATTTTAGGGAGATCCTCTCCTGGGAATGTAGAATCTGTAGGAGAAACAAGTTAATAGAGGAGCAGGAGCGTAAGATCTGTGCCCTTCAGGTGCAGTTACAATGCGCAAAGGAGGAACTAGATAGGTTGAGAAGGGTGAAGGGTGGTGGGGAATGGGAACTGGCAGTTGGCAAGAAGGTAGCTAGGAAGAGGAGGTACTCAGACAGTTTTACTTTGCATACATGCAATAGATACGACCAACTCTCAGAGTTGAGTGGAGAGGAGCCTCGTGTAGCCATAGATGTAGGTAACTTGCAGCAGTCCCCAGCAATTAGGAGGCCTAGGTTATTTGCAAAGTCTAGCAGAAAGAAGGTTCTGCTGCTAGGTAGTTCCCACGGTAGAGGTGTGGGCCAGCAGTTGCAGGAAGTGTTGGGGAGTGAGTACCAGGTCACCAGCATTGTGAAGCCTAGTGCAGGGTTGGCTCAGGTGACTGAAAGCATAGGGGAGTTATGTAAGAATTTTACGAAAGAGGATCAGGTAGTGATAGTGGGTGGAGCAGGGAACAGTCTCGATAGGGACGGGGAATATGATGTCAGTGGTGACTTGGTTAAGATAGCTACTCAAACTGGTGGCACTAATGTGCATTTCGTGCAACTGTTTCAGCGTCATGACGGTCTCACCTTAATGCGGCTGTTAGGCGCGTTAATGTGGGGCTGGGGAGGGCACTGATGGTGGAGGGCGTGGATCACATCTCAGTGGTGCCAGTTGGGTCTATCAGTAGGTGGGGTTTCACTAGGCATGGCCTGCACCTCAATAGGTATGTGAAGGGGAGGCTGGCTAAGCTTATAGGTGACAGTGTAGTGGGTGGTGGTGGTGGTAGTGGTATCACTCATGGAAAAATTCCTATAGTAGTTGGTGTTAGAGCTGCACCTTTTTTAGACTGAAGTCAGCTGCTAGGTATACCTGCTTAAAGGAAGTGCCTCTAACTAAGGGCTCACCTCCAGAGGATGTAATGTTTCCAAGTAGAGAAGGAATTAGCATATTTCATCAAAATATAAGAGGTATTAGAGATAAAGTTAGTGAACTGCTAATAGATGCTAACTCCGAAATTATTGGTATATCTGAGCACCACTTAAATAATTTGATAATTCAGAGGCTTCCTTTACCAGGATACAGATTAGCTGGCAGTTTCTCAAGGAGTTCCTTGCGGGGTGGGGGAGTGGCTCTGTACGTAAAAAAACAGTATTTCATTTGAGACCATAGACGTATCACGACACTGCACTGAACAGATATTTGAAAGTTGTGGAGCATTAGTTGAATTTAGTGAAACTAAACTTCTAATTACTGTTGTTTATAGGTCCCCTAACTCCGACTTCAGAGCATTTTTGCTTAAGCTAGAGAGGGTTCTTGATTCACTTTGTAGGAAGTACCAGAAAGTAGTTCTATGTGGTGACTTCAATATTAATTTTGTACATGATTGTGCAAGAAAAAGGCTGTTGATAGATCTCCTAAATTCATATGATCTGATGCAAACTGTGTTTTTTCCAACTAGGGTGCAGGGGAACAGTAGCACAGTCATAGACAATATTTTTATTCATTCTTCATTACTAGATGGGCATTCTGTTAGTAAAAGGGTGAATGGCCTTTCAGACCATGATGCACAAATTTTAACACTAAAAGGTTTTTGTACTCTAGCCAATGTCGCATTTAATTACAAACTACGTAGGAAAGTTAATCCAACAGCAGTAGAGAGTTTTTCAAAACTTGTCAAGCAACAAGAGTGGCAAGATGTTTATAGTGCCGATAATATAGATGATAAATACAATGCTTTCCATAACACATTTCTCATGCTCTTTGAGAGTTGCTTTCCATTAGAACATTCTAAATGGGGTACTAGCAGTAATGGACAGCCCGGTTGGCTGACTAGTGGGATAAGGATATCATGTAGAACAAAGCGGGAATCATATCAAAGTGTTAGAAGTAGTCACAATCAAGCTACAGTAGCCCATTACAAACAGTATTGTAAGGTGCTTAAAATGTTATTAGCAAGGCAAAAAGAATGTGGTATGCAAATAGAATAGCTAATTCACAGGATAAAATTAAAGCCATATGGTCAGTTGTGAAGGAAGTGTCTGGTCAGCAGCACAAGGTTGACGATATAAAGTCAGTTTGCAGTAATAATATTTCTGTTACTGATAAATCAGATATATGTACGGTATTTAACAACCATTTTCTGAGCATTGCTGGTGAATTAAATAAAAATTTAGTATCTACAGGAAATCATATAAATTTCTTAGCAAATGCCTTTCCGAGATTGACGTCTGAAATACTCCTCTGTGATACAGACAAGAGGGAGAATGAGACAATAATCAAATCACTGAAGACTAAGGACTCATGGTTATGATGGAGTGTCTAGTAGAATATTAAAGTACTGTGCTGCACATGTTAGCCCTGTATTTAGCCATATTTGTAATTTTTCCTTTAGGAATGGTCAGTTTCCTGAGCGATTAAAGTACTCAGTAGTAAAGCCGCTTTATAAAAAGGGAGAAAGGGATAATGTAGTTAATTTTAGACCTATTTCTATGCCATCAGTATTTGCAAAAGTTATCGAAAAGGCTGTGTATGTAAGGTTAATTGATCATTTTATATCACACGATTTGCTATCAAATGTACAGTTCGGCTTTAGAAGTCGTTTGACAACTGAAAATGCTATAGTCTCTTTTCTCTGTGAGGTACTGGATGGGCTAAACAAAAAGTTTCCAACGATTGGCGTATTTTTTGATTTAACAAAGGCATTTGACTGTGTTGATCACACAATATTGCTCCAGAAGTTGGACCATTATGGAATAAGGGGAGTAGCTCACAATTGGATCACCTCTTACTTTAGCAACAGGCAGCAAAAAGTCATTATTCACAATGCTGATAACGGCTGTGATGTGGGATCTGAGTGGGGTACTGTCAAGTGGGGGGTGCCCCAGGGATCAGTGTTGGGGCCGCTCCTGTTCCTTATTTATATAAATGATATGCCCTCTAGTATATGGGTAACTCTAAAATATTTCTGTTTGCTGATGACACTAGCTTGGTAATAAAGGATGTTGTGTGCAACATTGACTCGGTTTCAAGTAGAGCAGTACATGACCTCAGTTCATGGCTTGTAGAAAATAAACTAACGTTAAATCACAGTAAGACTCAGTTTTTACAGTTTGTAACACACAATTCAACAAAACCTGATGTTTTAACAGAACGGGCATATGATTAGTGAAATTGAACAATTCAAATTCCCAGGTGTTCAGATACATAGTAAGCTGTCATGGAAAGCCCACGTTCAGGATCTTGTTGAAAGACTTAATACTGCCATTTTCACTATTCGAATGGTATCGAAAGTGAGTGATCTTTTGACACGTAAATTAGTCTACTTTGCTTATTTTCATTCACTTATGTCGTTTGGTATTATGTTTTGGGGTAACTCTTCCCATTCAAGAAGGATATTTTTGGCTCAGAAACGGGCGGTTCGGGCAATAAGTGGTGTGAGTTCACGAATCTCTTGTCGACCTCTTTTCACGAGTCTGGGTATTTTGACATTGGCCTCTCAATATGTATATTCCTTATTGTCATTTCTTGTTACCAATATTAGTTTATTTCCAAGAATAAGCAGCTTTCACTTGGTTAATACTCGGCAGAAATCAAACTTCCATTTGGATCGGACTTCGTTAACTCTTGTTGCAAAAGGTGTGCAGTATACTGCTGCATCCATTTTCAATAAGCTGCCACTCGAATTCAAAAATCTTAGCAGTAATCCATGCGCTTTCAAATCGAAACTGACGAGTTTCCTCATGGGTCACTCCTTCTATTCTGTCGAGGAGTTCCTTGAAAAATTAAGATGATTCTCACTGTATTGCTGATAGCATTTGCTTAAACTTATGGACTGATTTTCTTTCAGGTTCATGAAAATTTATTTTTATCTGTTATTACTTTTTATTTTGTAAGTTCATGTACTGACACGTTCCATGACCTTGGAGATTTGCTCAATTTGGTACTACAGAACTTGACATTTAAATAAAAATAAAATAAAACAGTGCCTTCGTTGTAGCGTCTGCCACTGAAGTTTGTTGAGCATCTCTGTAACGCTATCATATGGACTAAACAATCTTGTGATGAAATGTGCTGGTCATCATTGGATCTTCTCTAGCTCTTCTAGCAGTCCTACCCAGTAAGGATCTCAGATTGATAAAAAAATACTTAAGAACCAGTCAAAAACATGTCTTGTAAGGCATATTTTTCATGGACGTGTTACATTTCCTTAACAGTCTTCCTATGAATCTCACTTTGGTGTCTGCTTTTCCTACTGTGCTCACTCTGGGTGGTTACTGCTAGATATTGTATGGTATATTCTGTTTCCAGCAATTATTCATTAATAGAATAGTTGTACCGTGCTGGAATAAGTCTATAAACATGCTTCTAAACAAACAGGAGGGATGAGTCGCCCTCGAAACCTTATTGCTGCATGTAAATTTATATCAGGAAAATCATTACCTGGTGACACTAACCACTGAAGCAGCACTCATTCTGCTGAGTGTAGTCCTTGTTTTGGTACATAGAACATAAAGCACAAGACTGAGTACGGACCCGGCCATCATTCATGTTCTAGTGGATTGGATACCCTGAGCATAAAAATAACTGATTCATTTTAGCCTGTAAGTTTGGAATAGAGAGCTAGAAGTTATTGTGCAAGAAGCCTGATGAAATAATAAGTTCCATGGTGATTGAGTTAAGGAGTAGGGCAAGGGGCCCTATAGAAATGTGTAATATTAAGTGATAGGGTTAAGGAAACCAATTTTTAGAATAATTCTTAAGAGATGAAACAGGGCGAGAAGACCCAGTTGTCAGAAATTCTAATGTAAAAGATAATCTAGTCTGGACAACCCGAGGGACCGAGTCTTGATAAAAAGGAGGGCAATGTAGTGTATCAACCATATTTAGTCAAAAAGTATTCCAGAGTTTCCATTCTGCAACAGAGCCAGCCACAGACAAGTAAGAGTATTACGCATTGCAAAGCAAAACACGGTTGACAGGCATTGTGAAGCATAGCCAGCTGGGCACAGTACAGCAACAGAGATGCTGCAATATGATAGTGGAAGGATGGAAGCCTTTCCTCACTTGCCACCACAGAAGTGCTTGGAGCACATTTCTTAAGCCGTAAATGAACATAATCTGGAGTGTATAAAGACTCAGCCATTCACGTACTAAAATATTCTCATCTCAGAATCACAGCCTACACCATGAGTCTGTGATGCCCAGAGTGACATCTTGGAATGCAGTAAACAGTCCGCTGTTTGACTAGGGGACAGGGCAGCCTGCCCTGAGTCACAGGAGCAGCTACATCCAGAGTAGAGAGCTGTCCACTCATTGGAAGGAGGTCATGGCTGCCTCCATGGTGTCACCAGTTGCACTGCCACACTGTCATCACCTTTGCAGCCGGAGACATCACTGACAGTGGTTTTTGAGTGACATCACATTTGGTCCCACTGTTTGTGCTGTTGGCAATGCCGGATGTCTACTGTTTCACATGAGAGGCAATTGGACACCTCCATCAAGGTGTTCCTGATGTACTACAACCATGGGCTGGAATAAAAAAGGTAATTAAACAAATTTACTGTCATCATGGCATCTCATTTCATTCTCCAGGTGACAACCAAACATTCATCTAACACATCCTTCTTACAATTTTATTTTCATTACTGATGCCACACTTGGAGTGATGGCTACTATAACAATTTTATGCTGACTGATCGTGATTGTTGCAGTCATAACCAGTAGCAAATAAATTTTCTTTTCATCAGCAACTGTTAGTGTTGTATAAAAATTGCTTTATTTTAATATTTATGAGCTTTGGAGCTCCACATGCACAAAAAATTTCTGTTCAATATTGTTAAAATATGACTCCTATGAAATTGTACTTTTCTCTTCTTAGCTAAATGTGATTGATTGGGATATTTTATTGCTGCCATTTAACTGCCAAGGCCAGATAAACCATTAATTATGAGTCTCACATCTATTGAGGAAAGTACAACAGATTTTACTGAAGTGCTTAAGCTCTCTTGCCAAATTCCTTGGCAATTGTTAGGAACAAGCAGAAATTCTCAATGTTAATGTTTTATGTGAACCACCACCTGATGTTCACACTTATATCTCTGTGAACAGTCTAGTTCTTAGCTAAGTGACTCATCAGAGTGCCACTCAGACACAAGATCCTACTGTACCACCTACAGCTTCCAATTCAGAGCTGAATTTGTGGTGAAATAGTGAGTACTAATCATCTCTCCCTGTAAATATCAAGATTGCTCCCTGAGCAGTAGGCAACAGTAATGTCTTTGACTTTGATTTCAGTTGCTCTCTACCCCTGACTTGAGAATCACAGTGTATTGCCTACTCTGCTAATGAAGTATGGAATTGTCCTGGTTCAAAATGTCTGCATGTAGGGTGAGTGATGTATTGTAAATCTGTGCATTCCAGGAAGATTGGATCCAATATAGTATGGTCTGTATTGCTTATAGAAACTGTTTGAGCCTGCCCACTTCTTTGTTCACTAAGTAACTTAGTTGTAATACCCAAGTGTGATGATTATGGTGTTAGTATTTCATTATTTGCTTTTAATAATGTTTTTCCTTGCCAAATAATGCCTAAAATTATTGCTGTGACCATCTGTGCAAGCAGTGGAAGTGTGACCCCACTCACAGGTGATACTGGCTCTGTTATGAACATTTATGATTAATGTGATCTTTTAATTATGTTCTAAATTCTGATCTGGCCAGGTCTATTTGTTCTCTGGGTGCACTTCTGAAGAAAAGTGAAATTTTCTGTGCTGGCACCCTCGGGTGCTGTAAGGCAAGACTACTTACCCGATTCTTGCAGTCTGCTTTGGTCTGTGAGCCATCTTGTACTGGTATCTAATTGTTATGTTATTAACAGAATCAGCATTCAAGACTGTTGTTTAAAAACCATTTAAACTATGTTTGTGGTCTGGCTATGTCAGTTTACTTATTCTTGGTTCTTGCCAGTGTTTGAATTGTAATATTCTTGAAATTCTTAGTTTAATCTGTTAATCAGCACTTGCCAGTTGTTGTTGTAACTTATCCTGAATTTTTTATGCAGGCAGCTGTTTGCCGAAAGTGTGTTATCATACTAATTGACCTGTTGCTGTTTCTAGGAGTCTTCTTGTCACATGATGCATATTTCATGAGCACCCTGCTATTGCTTGATGGGTCAGCAACTGTTCCTGCAGTCTATGCTTGCAATAGGCCCAGCCTGACAAGGGTAAATGCACTGGCAGCACGATATTACTGGACAGCGTGTGGGATTTGCCACTGCCATTACCTTGTGTGAAGCAGCTCTACGGCACAGTGGCTGCTTCTTAAGTTAAATTTTTCTTCTCTGGTTCATATGGGTCTAAATCTTTTCATAGTTCATGTATTTTTGCCCTTTGGCTTGGATCCATTTTGATGCCATGCCCTTTCGGTATCAAGTTTTCCTTTGTTAGCTAGGCCATTTGCTGGCACTTGTATCATCTAAATTTGTCATCTTTCTCAAATGACCACGTTAATTTTGATTTGTAATTTAAAACCATTCTGTTAGCTTGGATATTTAAAATGGTTTAAACATTTTACCTGTTACTAAATTTGTGCTAGTCATTGCCACATTTGACCTTCAAAGATTTTATTCTGTAATTTAAAAGCATTCTGTTAGCTTGAGGCATTTAAATTGTTTAAAAACTTTGCCCGTTACTAAATTTGTGCTAGTTGTTGTTACATTTGACCTTCAAAACGTTTTTGCTTTTACATGTGCCAGATCTCTTAAAGGGCCATATTAAATGTTGGGTCTGCAATTCACAACAGTTGATAGCCTGGTATCATTTTGCCATCATTGTGTTTTACTATTTTTTTAATTGTTTGAAAAATGTGGATCACTTGGCAAATAATGAATGATGTCATAACCTGGAGCCTAGCTCTTCTATGAATACTGCTTTCCTGGTTTGCTGGAGCTCAGACCAACTACCATGTCTATTCGCAGACTTCCAAACCATTCCACTGAGTTTTTGAGTGAAAATCTCTGACCACAATGCTATACAGAGAAATGTGAAATTTTCTGTGCTGGCACCCTTGGGTACTGTAAGACAAGACACCTTATTCGATTCTTGCAGTCTGCTTGGGTCTGTGAGCCATCTTGTACTGGTATGTAACCATTATATTATTAATAGAACCAGCATTCAAGACAGTGCCCTTACCACATATCAACAATGGACTCTGTTAACCAATCTGGCCATTATCTCATCTACCTCTTCAGTTTATTGACAGTAAATTCTAGTAGTTCATCCCTCCATGGTATCTGAGTCTCATGTTGCACCTATTCCTGTACTGTCTAAAAAAATGATCCTAGTGCAATGAAAAAGACATAATCCCTCTTCTATCCACACTTCCCATGCCATGCAATGATTTCAACCATATCACCACCAAACACCTTGCAACTCATGCTTCTCAGGTGGCTCCTGTGTACAGTGCAAACATGCTCCACAAGCCTGGACTCTTGGAGCCTTCACCACTTCAGGTTTCCCCTTCCGTAGGACCA
The DNA here is from genome assembly GCF_021461395.2 of Schistocerca americana. Taxonomy (NCBI): domain Eukaryota; kingdom Metazoa; phylum Arthropoda; class Insecta; order Orthoptera; family Acrididae; genus Schistocerca; species Schistocerca americana. The sequence continues at coordinate 741,248,586 of NC_060122.1, read as the reverse complement.
ACCTATGTTTGACGTCACACCCAAGCAGCCACAATGCACACTTTTGGCCTCTCATATGCTGTCTATGGAACTGGGACACATCTGTTGGATCATCCACACACCATCTTTTCCATAACTGCTGTGTCAGTTTTTGAACTACATACCAGTGTGCTTCTGGGACCACCTCAAAAGTATGGTATGTTGGCCGAGGTCTGAATTCCATGACGCAACACCCATGCCACTTGTGTTGTGCACCTTTGCATTCCCACTTGACACACACTTCCTGAGATGCGGGAGATGTGTCTGCATGCTCTGTTGCTACTGCACCATTTAACAGCATGCTTTGGCTGGTATTGTGCGCACAGCCCATAAACAGACATTACACCACCCGGCCTCGTTTTAAACTGCCCCCATTTCAGACCGATTTATTGGCAGTATGGTTTGGTTCATGTGAGTCCCTGATGTTTGCCCATGGCATAATTGACAACAATGTGAGATTTGTGACTTTACTCAAACATCTCAGTGACAATGTGGACACAATCAGTGACCTCTTCCTGGACGAACCAGCTCACAATAGGTATGAGACGGTCAAGACCCTGTTGCTCCAGCACCACTCATGCTCCCTGGAGCAGCAGATACACCTGGTTATACATGATGAAACTCTAGGAGACAGCTTGTCTTCCTCACTCTGGCTCCCTTTGGATGCATATTGATCCTATTCTGATGCCCTACTGCGGCTTTGTAAATTTCCCGCACGTCAAGACTGCAATGCTGTCTCACAAGGAAGACCTCCTTGACACCAGACACTACCTCATGGACAAAATCCATACCCTGGTGCAGCATTGTCATCTCATTAATAGCCAGTCTGACGTCATGAAGATCATCGCCCCACTCAGCTACAGCATGACCGAAGACAACTGACTTCTGATGAGTCAGTCCAGGCACCCACCTGTCACCTCCCCATACAACCTTCACAGCACAGACAGGCAACAAATTCCAAATGCTTCAGTGAATACACTTGCTCCCCAGACCTGTCACCCCTCCAGTACTGTTTGGAAACAAAAGCCCGCCTCCATTTGTTCAGCAGCCGAGTGACACTGTTGGTTCCATAGCAGATTTGGACAGGAGGCATACAACTGCCAGGTGCTTTGTGCTTACACAAACGAGCACAGTGAACTGCCATAGTTGCACCAGGTCACTCTACAACAGCAAGTTCCATTAATCAACTGCACCGGCACAGCTCTGCCACCTCATGTTGGCCTTCTGACAGCTCCCACTTATTATTTTATGACTGTCTCATGAGAACATACCTCCATATTGACAAGCGTTCTGACATCAGCACTTTCCCACCACCTCTTCACATTATCCCTTCAACTGTGTGCCACTAATGACACCATCATAGCTGTCGCTGACACCGTGTCCATTATCTTAGCATTGGGGGCCAAAAAGCATATGCCTTGGACCTTCCTTGACACCGGGACTGTTGAGTCAAGTCATGGTAGCAAACTTTCTACATCATTATCAGCTGCTTCTGACCTCACCCATGGTTTGTTATTATGCCATGACAGTCAGCAGCCTATCAGTGGAGTTACTGGTGACACTCTCTCCAATCAAGCCCCACCGCCAACCACCCCATCATCACCAGGAGATAACACAACTAGAACTTGTCCTAAGTGTCCTGCACTGTTCAACAAACTTTGCTGTCTGATGTCAGACTACTCACCACAAATGACATCACGAGATGTGACATCATAGACCTTTGGTAGCACATCATGGATACTGCCACCACACTACATACAGCCAAGCAACATCTCGCTGTCCTACAATGTACACAACAGCTCTGTTGCTTGTCCACCATCTCAGAAGACGCTAACACACTACTGGAGCCTATCTGTAAGGACTCTTAACAGGTCAGTGAAGTGTTGTGTTCAACTGTAGTGTGCAAATGTGGCAGTGTACTAATTGCCCCACCAGTGATTCCTCCCTACAACACACTGTGCCCTCAGCCTCTGATGTGCTTTCCATTGATATCCCACACACCCTTTGTGCCATTCATGATGGTGGTGTTTATATAACTAGTTAAAAAAAAAAAAAAAAAAAAAAAAAAAGGCGGACCACAGCTCCTTTGTGGCGACTATTGAGCACTCAATGCTTGAACCAACATAGACAGTTATCCCATGCAGGTGCCACAATTTTCAGCATAGTAGACTGTAAACAAGAACATCTCTTGATCACTACACCTTTCAGACTCTGAAATTTTTGTACATACCTTATGGATTAAACAATCCCATGCAAATGTGGCAATGTTTTATCAACAGTTTGTTATTCAGTTTACCATTTTGTTATGCCTATTTAGATGATGTCATTATATTTGTGCCTTCAGCAGAAGACCGTGATTCACCTGACCAACAAGTTCTCAACAGGGTAGCCACCCATAGGGTTGTCATTAATAAGGACAAATGTCTATTACAACAAACTCATGTGATAGTAATTGGCCACCACATAGACACTTCAGGTATCCACTCAGTCATTTCTATTATCTCTCTGTCCATTTCTTTCCTACTATTTCTATAATCAATCATTATTTCTTCCAGGCTCTGTATTACTCATTCTGTTTACTTGGTAGTCTTCTTGCAGTTGGTTATCAGGATCACAATTCCTCCCACTACCCTTATACATGAGTTTTACTCACTCAAGTTTTCCCACATACAGTAATTTAAAAAATCATTAATATTACTTCTAGGTGCAGGAAAAAGCAATTTCCTAACCTGCTGCAGAAGTTTGTTTTCTAATCTAATATTAATGTCTTCACTACCTGTACTTTATCAAAGTCCTTAATTTTATTATCCAAAACAGATAAAATCCTTTAATGGTACTTCTTAGTTAGTATCTGTCACCGCACCAACATTCATGTAAAATCCTCTGTTATTCTTCTCTAGACCAAGACCCCTCCAAAAATGATTTCTGAAACTCCTCCCATGAATTACAAGATTCAATTACTTCAGCTGTGCATCCATACGAGTCTCCTTTTAAATACCCTCTCGCAGAAAACATGTTTTCTTTATGATTCCAACTGCTTGGTAAATCATTAAATTCTCTGATGAAATCAATTCGGTTCAGATGTTCAAAATTGTTGAATTTCTTATAATTTAAAAAGGAAGGTGCACTTGACACAGAACATAAACTATGAATTACTCTCTGAATTTTAATTGCTTTGTTTTCAAATTCAATTAACTTAAATTCTACACCATCATTTACTTCTTCTATTGCCTTTTTAATGGCGATCATACATTTATTTTCTATTTCTTTTGTTACTTTTCCTATTTTACTATGCAGATCTGTTTTGGTTTGTTCAGTTTGATTCTGAAGCTCATTCCTATTGTCAGAACAAAATTGCCTTAGTGATTGTAGGTACAGGAATCAGCAATAGTATCCAAGCTCTTGCCATACATTTCTCTAGTTCTGTCTGTGATATCTTCATAAGCTCTATTTACTGTCTTTATTTTTATGTCTGTTTCTTACAACACTTTGTTTAACTTAGTTTCAAAACAAACTTTCACAGACTCTGTCTTTTTGTCCATGATTGAAAGATTAGTAATTAATATTTCTCGATTATTTTTGTCCATTTTTAATTTCAAACTACAAATGTCTCTTTTAATGTCCATATTATTTTTATTCATTTTTGAATTTAAACTATCAATATATTTCTTACTACATGTGTTCTTTTCCTGGCCCTTCATTTTGAATTGAACTCTTTCATTAACTTCAGCATTACTGACTGAAAATCCATGAGGTCTGATTCTCTTTCCACTTTCTATTTTCCTTGTAAAACTCATATTTAATCTTAACTTTGTCTACTTTCTCTGAGCCATTCTTTTCTTCTTTTACGTTACCATATTTAGTGGGTGAAGCCATTGGCATTTTGTCTATTATTTGACTATCATTATGTTCATCATAAAAATAAGATTCCTCTTTCTCTCCAAAATCTGTACCTCTTTTCTATTTTCAAACATATTATCATCATAAAGTTAACATTAGATTTTTACTGCCTGTCTTTCACTAGCAGACACATCATCTTTTCTGTCTTCACTGCTCGCCTTGGATGACCAAAATATCTAATCAAATGCAGCAGTACAATCATCTGATGACAAGAATAAGTTACCTTGCTTTGCCTTACCCTATGCTACTACTGTTGTTGATGTCTCCCCTGTTCAAAACCCGTTGATCTGCCCATATGCCCATATCAATGATCTGCAACTGTTTTCAAATAACTGGCTTTGCTGGATGGTCAATGATGTCAGTCTAATTCATCTCCTCACTGGCAGCCTGAAACTAAATTCATAATAGGCTTGTTGTTTATGCATTTTGTAATGAACTGCATTTTTTAAATTCATATTAATTACACTGTCTGTACCTTGTGCACAGTTCACTGTCTATATCCACTCAGATAATTTCTATTACTCACTGTCACAGACACTCTCTCCTGTATATCACTTTCTCATCTTTATACCCCATAAATTATGAGTTCTTTCTAATGCAAAACTCCCATGACTACATGTTCCAAAAGCCCATGGCATCAAATGAAACTAATTCATTTTACACGCTTTGATGCCCTTGGTAAATTGTGCCTTTTTTCTTAGTCGTCATAACTGTCTGAAAACTTTTGGGGACAGAATGATAGAGCCAAAAATGTAGCCCAAACAGTATGTTATGTTGGATATTAATCATTTAATAGTACTTTTGAAATATTAATGGTTAATAGCCAATTTTGTTTTTACAAGTTTCTGTTAAATGCAGGTAAAGGAACATTACATACTGCACTTAGTTACAGTTCTTTCTATCAGTTTGCTTTGCCTTTGCCCTTGATCAAATAATTATCAATTGTTTAATGTGACAAAAGGACAATCAACATACCTGTCGCAAGATTAATCACCATATTAAGTGGCAGAATAATTTCACCAGAATAACTGTGTTTGAGCATAAAACACCACAATTAAAAGAAGATGCACAGTGAAAGTATGTGTCCACTAGTTAACACTGACTGTTGCCTCTTTGAATTGTTACAGTAGCAGTATGCCACTGCCAAAGTTACTCAGTCATCAAAGATGAGTGCCAGTTGACAATGTGAACTATGATAATTACAAGCTATGCCCATTAGTTAATAAATGACAGATGGTAGGACATGAAATGCAACTTAAATGCACTATGTTTTATGAGCTTTCATTTGTGGTTAGTTAGTTAGTTAGTTACGTGTTCCATTGATCAATAGCATGTGGAAAACTGTTATGATGGGGGATGTGTCAAATGCATAAGAAATGGGCACAGGAAACAAGTTTTTTTTTTCTTTTCTTTTTTTGTTTACATTATAGTGTTATACCTAAATATTTCAATTATCTATCCCATTCCCTTAAATGGCACAATGCATATATTATATCTCCAGATTTATTTACTCATATTCAAGAATTCATCTATGGTATAGAAGAAGTTGCCAAGGAGGTATGATTTCAATTTGTTTTCGAAACTATTACTGCTGTCTGTTAGACATTGTATTTCATCTGGTAATTTATCAAAAAGTTTTATAGCAGTATATTTTACCCCTTTCTGGGCCAAAGATAGGTTAAGTAAAGGATAGTGTAGATCTTTCTTTTTTCTGGTATTGTAATCATGAATGTCGCTGTTGATTTTAAACTGGTCCATGTTGCTGAGAAAAAATTTCATTACTGAGTAAATGCACTGTGAAGCCTTTGTAAGAATTCCTAAGCTTTTAAACAGATGCCTACAAGATATGCGACTATGAACCCCACACATTATTCTAACTACTTTCTTTTGAACAGTGAATACCTTTTGCCTAAGAGTTGAGTTGCCCCAGAATATTATTCCGTATAACATCAGAGAGTGGAAGTATGCAAAGTATGTTAGCTTACTAATTTCTTCATGCTCAAAATTGGCAATTATTCTGATTGCAAAAGTTGCTGAACCTAGTCGCTTTAGGAGATTGAAAAGATGAATTTTCCAATTAAGATTCTCATCTATATGTACATGGAAAAACTTAGTATGCTCTTCCCTGGCTACTGACTTCTTTTGATGTGCTATGTTTATTGAAGGAATTATACTTTTTGCAGCAGAAAATTGGATGTACTGCGTTTTTTCAAGGTTCAGAGCAAGTCCATTCGCAGAAAACCAATTAATAACTTTTCCAAAGATCTTATTTGTATCATTTTCTATCAGACTTTCTTTTACTGGATTAATAATTATGCTTGTATCATCAGCAAACAGTGTCAGTTCAGCATCTTGTTTCACACAAGAAGGGAGGTCATTCACGTATATCAAGAACAGGAGGGGACCCATGATTGAACCTTGTGGAACACATAATGTAATTTCACCCCAGTTAGATGAAGTGGCAAACACCTTTGAATCACTTGAAGCATATAAAAAGACTCTTTGCTTTCTGTTCTGTAGATATGACTTAAACCACTCATATGCTGTTCCATTTATACCACAGAATTGTAATTTCTCTAACATAATGTCATGGTTCACACAATCAAATGCTTTGGATAAGTCACAGAATATTCGTACTGGTGAAATTTTACTATTTAAAGACTCTATTATGTGGACAGTGAAATTGTATATTGCTGTCTCTGTGGAACAGCATTTCTGAAATCCGAACTGTGATTTACTAAGTATCTCATTACTGTTGAGTACATTACTTTCTCAAAGATTTTTGAAAATGCTGTAAGCAAGGATACTGGCCAGTAATAATTGACATCTGTGGTTTCCCCCTTTTTGTAGAGAGGCCTGACAATGGCATATTTTAACCTGTCTGGAAAAATACCATGAGTCAGTGATGCATTACATATGTGACTCAAAACATCAGCTGTAATTGCTCCACATTGTTTTAATAACTTGTTAGAGATGTCATCTACTCCAACAGAACATTTATTTTTCAAAGATTTAATAATTTTCCTTAGTTCACAAGAGGTTGTTAGATGAAACTTAACTGACTAAAATTTTTCAAAATTGACTCTTCCATGTAGTGCCTAGCTTTTTCTTTTGAACTATTCTCACCAATGGACCAACTGCGATGATTTTGCTTATACTGACTTACATAGTTCTTGTTTCTACGATTTATGACGGTTAGCTTTTACATGATCTGACACAATCATGTAACTTGATTGGTCACCTCTCACAGACTGGTGATTTGGGTGAACTATTTAAAGAAAGATGTAAAGATACATGTTGATCTCAGAAACTACATAATGTTTTGAAAACTGGCTAGGTTAGAGCTTGCTGTTTTCAAATTAACTATTTTCTGGTCTATGGAAAATGTTGAAGGTTAGTAAATTAGAAAAGTATATGGAAATTTTTTATGTTTCTGTATTGGATATATGCTACGTACTATACAACATCCATACAAAAAATAATTTTACACTACAATAAATTATTTAAAATCTTAATTAGTGGCTTAATCAATTACTATGGATGTTATGTGATTTGGATGAAATATTGTAACAAAAGTATAGTGTCAAAATTCTGACTCTAGCAAGCACAAATGCAAAATATGCAAGGAGATTATGCTGATGTAAACTTTCAATGTCATTTCTTTCATAAGTTATATAGTTCCAATTACTTCAGAGTATGTTTTCAAAAAGAGTGGAATGTCTGCTTTCAGACCAGTGGAAACAATACCATGGACCATATGGATTAACCAAAAATGTTTTTCCATTGCGTACTGTAATAGAATTTTCAATTGGCTATAATAGTCTGTGGTGACTTCAAAGTAGACTTCCTAAAGTGTTATGATAGTAAAAATGATATGGAAATCTTATTTGGAACCTACAATTTGGTCTCAATAATTAACTTTCCCCCATGAACCATGGACCTTGCCGTTGGTGGGGAGGCTTGCGTGCCTCAGCGATACAGATAGCCGTACCGTAAGTGCAACCACAACAGAGGGGTGTCTGTTGAGAGGCCAGACAAATGTGTGGTTTCTGAAGAGGGGAAGCAGCCTTTTCAGTAGTTGCAGGGGCAACAGTCTGGATGATTGACTGATTTGGCCTTGTAACACTAACCAAATCGGCCTTGCTGTGCTGGTAGTGTGAACGGTTGAAAGCAAGGGGAAACTACAGCCGTAATTTTTCCCAAGGGCATGCAGCTTTACTGTATGAGAGCTGCATCAAACCAGTCTCAGGACTGAAGACCACAACAACAACAACAATTAACTTTCCAGCACAGGTGGATAAAGACAGGACCCTAAAGGACAAAGTTTTTTTGGTGAAGCTCAAAGAAAGAAAAAAACTGTTTACCCAGTAACAAATGCTTTTTCTGGTCATGATGTACAGTTATGATACATAACATAGTGCTTCACTGTATGGATACTCCTCAATGAAAATCAGTTAGAATAATTAATGACTGCAGGAGCAATGTTTTTACAAACAGTTTACAGGAGATGACTTGGGATGAAATTTATAATGGACTATATGTTAACATAAAATGTAATCTATTCCATGATAAATTCATATCATTATCTGAAAATAGTCTTCCACATAAGCTTATCAGAAAGGACACTAAATAGCCATGTAAAGAATGATGGCTCACTAGAGGGTTAAAGTGTCATGAAAAGGGAAATGTATCTGTTAGCAAGAGCAACTGGGGATTCTTCTGTAGTTGCATGCTACAAAATCTACTCAAAATTTCTAAGAAAGGTTAGTAAAAACTCAATAAATATGCACATAATGTCAGAAATCAGTAATTTCAACAACAGACTTAAAGCATGTAGTGAAATGAGAGAGTGGACAAGGAGCCACAGAATAAGATACCATCACTACTGAACTGAATGAAAAGGCTATAAAAAGGTGAGTCACAGCTAGCAAGATATGTAAAAATCATTTCTTAAATATATAGTAGTAGAAAGAATTTTTATAAATGCCCAATATCAACTTAAATATGTAAAAATTTATTTTGTAGAATTATAGGTTAAGTGAATTGACAAAGTCTATTGCATGTAATAATGCTGAATGACCAATAAAGAATCTGAATCTGACAAACAGTTCAAGAGAAAAATCACAGCAGTATGTTTAAAGGCAGCTCTCATAAAATTCAGTCATATGAGAGAATCAGCAAATTCTTCTTATGAAATAAAGAAAATTATACATTCTCTCAATAATAAAAGCTCATCTGGTTTTCATAGTATTTCCAACTGAGTACTAATGATTTATTCCCACACAATAAGCCCATTCTTAGCCAAAATATAGGTATATAGTGCATCACTCACTCAAGGCATTTTTCCAGAGAGACTGAAAAATGCCATTGTTAAACCCCTCTTTACATACGATGATAAGAAAGATGCCAATAATTACTGAGCCATTTCACTGCTATTATAATTTTCCAAAATTTCTGAGAATGTGATGTATTCTAGAATAGTATTTCATTTTAGCAATAATAATATCGTCAGCAAATCACAGTTTCTGTTTCGCAAGGGTTGCTCTACTGAGACAGCCATTTACATGTCCGCTCACCATAATAATAAAATAGTGCCAGTTGTTTTCTGTGACCTATTTAAGGCATTTGACTGTGTGAATCACAGTATTCTCCTGGATAAATTGAAGTTTTATGTGACTGATGTTATAGCCAACCAAAGGATATTGTTATATCTAACCAAAAGAATGCTGAAACCAATATAGTCTGGGAACATAATTCTGACTGGGGAGAAATCATGTAAGGGTTCCCCAAGACTCAATCTTAAGTCCGCTATTGTTCCTCATAAACATAAACAGTTTTCCGTGTAATATACAACAAGCAGAATTAGTTCCTTTTGCTGATGATACTAGTGTTGCTATCAGCCCAAGCCATACCTATAGAAACAAAAGAAGTGGTAAACAATGTTCTTAAAAGTATGGTATCACCCTCAATTTTAAAAAGATACCACATATTCAGTTCTGCACGTCTAGGAGTACTACACCAATGATACGTATAACACATGGCGAGGAAGTAATAAGTAGGATGGAAACTTCGAAATTCTTAGGTTTCCATACTGATGAGAATTTAAATAGAAAAAAACACATTTTAGAACTTTTAAAGCAACTTACAAGGGTGGTTTGGAAAGTTCTCAGAACAGAATAGAAAAAAAGGCACTTACATCACTGAAACTTTTTTAATTTTGAATGTAATCTCCTTATAGATAAATGCACTTGATCCAATGATATCCCACAGCACCCATCTTGCAGATAATTTTTTCATTTCTAATTCCTCAGTTAAAATGTGATATACCCTTTCGGATGATATCAGGCAAGTGTGAGCAATTTCACACACTTTCAATCAGCAATCCTCCATGACCATTTTGTGCACTTTTGCAATGATTTCTGTAGTAGTAACACATCTTGGCCGACCTCTGTGTGGACCATCATCTAAGCTCTCCCGACCAAATTTAAATTCATTTGTCCACTTGGCAACAGTTGAAAATGAAGGAGCAGAATCCCCCAGGGTATTCTGGAAATCAGCATGAATGTCCTTTGCTTTCATACCTTTCTTTATGAAGTATTTAATCACTGCTCGAATCTCGATTTTTTCCATCTTTGCAAATCACTACGTGGGAACAACAACACAGCCACATCACCGCCACAGCTCTGTTCCAAGAGCACTGACATGGCATGTGTTTACAGGCAACAGTCCAATGAATATCATATGAACAGCTCATTGCACTAGCACTGACCTCTCTTGGTGATTCCGAGAACTTTTCATATCACCATCGTAGTTCAGCCACATTTGCACTGAGAATCACTGCAAATATTGAGGAAAGACACATCAGTAAGTTGACTTGTTTTGCATATTTTCATTCAATAATGTTATGGAATGGTGTAATGAGCTAACTCATCTTTAAGAAAGAAAGTCTTCACTGACCAAAAACTTGCTGTAAGAATAATATGAGATGTTCACCCATGATCATCTTGTAGGCATCTGTTTAAGAAGTTGGGCATTCTGACTACTGCTTCAGGGTATATTTATTCCTTCAAGAAGTTTGTTGTAAATAATCCACTGCATTTAAGGAACAATGATGTAAATAATTACAAGAACAACTGTCTATCAGCAGCTTATTGCATCTGTATGGACTTCTCTAGGGTCCTACAAACTCAGCTCTGACAGAACTAATACAAAATTATCAGGTAGTTGTCATTTTATGTGATTTTGCCAAGACCTCTGATTCTTAATATCGTAGAACTCTTCAAGAAAAGCTAAAAGGCATACAGATATAAAATACATTACATTTGCATGGATTGTAATAAATTAATCTCTCATGATAAGTCAAAGATTCAATTATACTTTGTATCTCTATTGTTGTTTAAAATTGTTGCAGTAATTTCGTTCTTCAACTAAAAAAGATAATGGAGGCACATATAGCCTCCTCCCTATCATGTTTCTTCTTCTGTCCACATTGATGTAAGGATGCATTTCATTGTTACTTATAATTTTACAATTAATAATGATAATATTTAAATCCATTTATAGTTTGATTTCATAGTAGTCTAGTAAATATCCTTTATCTAATGATGTATTCAGAATTTGTCTGTTTCAATCTTTTAATAATACTGTGAGGTGATTGCTTTGGTCACATGTTGATTGTATGCTATCCATGTGCCTATATACGCACAATTGCATATTTCATGTTGAAACTTGCAATTTAAATTTCTTGTCACAAAGTCCAATTATTGCTTTTTCTTTGTGTGATGCACATTATACCATTGCTTCATACATCATATTATCATGGTCCACCATCACCAAGCTTTTCTGCTCCCCAAAAATGACTCAGTACCTAACTTCAAATAAAACAATAATGCAGGAGTTTCAATTTTGCGAGTAGGAGGTTTGACTTTAATCAAAATGAAACTCATGATGATACATATTTCTTTATTATCTACTGCTGTGGTCACTGTGATGTATCCCACCTCCAAATAATTAGTGTTCAGAAGAATTAGTACATGATTAGCAACTTATTGTCATTCTCACTTTATTTTTAAGACATAAATTATGTTGGCAACATAGTGAAATGACTTTATACATATACATTTTATGTGCATGTTATGTAAAGCATTGGTGTTGTCACATTGTTATAATCATTGTTTCATGAATAATACACCTGGAAAATGTCAAGAAAGGATCAACTGAAACACGAAAAAAGAAATTGTTGGTAATAAACAATAAGAAAATAGTTCCATTGGAAAAGTTATAAAATCTCTAGAATGTTTTCTGTCTACACTACACTGTACAAGTGAAGGTACGGACTGCATTATCTATTTTCCTTTCTCAGACCATAGAGTGACTTCATGCTTGAGATGTACTCATTCAAAAATGAATTTTTGCAAATTTTACAACAGTAGTCAGCTTATACAATAGTGAGTATATTATTTGTCTAAAATGGCTGATTCATGTCATGAGAGCATGTATGCCACGCCAATGTTTTGCTGTTTCATTTCAGTAATGTCACATTCCAGAACATACTTATTTGGCAATATTTATCAATTGTTTGTTGACTTTAATATGGATTAAGTACTTTATTTAAGCGACTTCAATCATTTTACATGTTACAGGAAAGATTGGGAAATTGTCTAAAATGGAACACGGAACACTAAATGAAATAGAATTTATTGATGATGAAAGTGAATTTGCTGATGCTCAACAGAGAGTGTTAATGTTTTATCTTGGGGAACTGAACCACATGCTGAAAGTGAGGTACTTAAGGTTACAGTTAGTCCTAACAGCCATATATTAATTCCAAATACCATAACACTGAGCAGTTCAGTGAAGATAATGAAAGAAATATCAACTAAAATATCACCTGAAAGTGTAGCTAAATTGTCATCTCTGAAATGCCAACCATGCATAATGAAATCTTAATTAAAAGTGACAAATTATGCAATTAAAATACTTCTTAAAAATATGCCTAACCACCATATTATCTAATTTAACCCAAAATCAACATGCTATCACTACTGAACTCATTGCATTGCAAGATCGAGGCAGGGGTCTGCCCATCTCAATGAAGCACTTGTCTGATGAACAACTACAAATCAAAGATTCTGTTCACAAGCTAGATATAAAAGTAGTGAATTTCACGGCATAGTGTAAGGCCAAGTATAAACTTCATTTTGCACACAAAGGGAAAGTTTTGCAGAAGATTATTCCAAGTGGATTTCAAACAGGGAATCAAATATTAACGACAAGTTAAATTTGGAACTACCAATCACAAGGAAGTGTGAGTTGTTGTCTGTCCTGTTGGACAAAAGTCTGTTGAAGCACAGGCAATTTCAAGTGTTCGCACTGGATATAAAACTATTCATCCTGTCATTTTCATTAAGTCACTTAAGGATGTACTACGAAGGTCCTGGACTGACCAACACAGAAGTCACCTTATCACAGGTTTTATACAGGGAGGTGGCACTATGTGGGCTACTGAGGTGGCAGAGCATTGTCAAGATTATGTGATTTGGGAATGAGTTTTTAGTTAAGTACAGGCCTTAGTGCATCCAGAAAGAGGTCTTTAAGCCAAAGCCCTTCAGCAGCACACAGGATAGCCTTCACAGATACTTTGCAAATCCCTAAATAAAACAAAATACCGGATGACCCCATTTCTGATTGGGCCATTCTTAGGATATTAAAGGATAAATAGCTGTGAGATCACATGGACAAATTGACCCATGTATCTGAGAATGACCTTGTAAACTTTGTGTCTGTGATGGATTCACTTACCTTATATAGGAGGACACTATACTGAATAATCATAACAGTAACAGTACAGCACAAGCCTCTCCACTGCATTCCCAGTGGTAAAGCCCCGGTGGGAAAAAAGACAACCATGTGAATTACATTATGCAGTTGGGTCTGCCTCCCGTGGGGATTGCACAGTGGGTAACTTGTGTTCCACCAAATTCACATAAAAAGAGACGGAATGAGGACCACTTTTGTCAAGGTTATTATGGTAATAGTAAGGGTGCTGGCCAAGAATAACAACCACAACAACAATACATGGAATTCTCAGAGGGAATATGATAACTTGTAACTTATAAAGCAACTTAGTTCAGTAACATTTGGTCTTAGAATCACTGAAAACTTCGGGGAGAGACAAACCAGTAAGTTATATTTTGCATATTTTCATTCAGTAATATCATATGGAATAATGTTGTGAAGAAATTCATCTTTAAGAAAGGAAGTCTCCATTGCTCAAAAATGTACTGTAAGAATAATATATGGTGCTCACCCACTATCAACTTGGAAACATATGTTCAAGGAGTTGGCCTTTCTGACTACCGCTTTATTCCCTCATGAAGTTTGTTTCAAATAATTCACTGTATTCAAAAGGAGCAATGATGTACGTAATTACAACACCAAAAACAGAATGACATTCATTACTCCACATTAAGTTTGTCTTAGCAGAAAAAGGAGTGTACAATGCTGCAACTAAAAGTTTTGATCACTTACCAAGTGATGTAAAATATCTGACAGATGGAAGAGTAAAATTTGAAACCAAACTGAGGAAGTTTCTCCTTGACAAGTCCTTATATTCTGTAGGTGGATTTCTATTATTGCAATGTGTAAAAGGTGGAGAGTAGGAATTAACTAATTCTTATATGTGTGTATGTGTGTTTGTGTTAAAATAAATAAATAAATGAATCTTATAAATGGTCAGCATGAAGCCTTGCTTACAAATTAATTTAAATTGTGAATGTAGAATGAATCATTCAACATCATTATGATTTACTGTGCAAAATGAACCATGGAACATGAAACTAACTAACTAACTAAATAATTGCGGCATGTCGGCATGGACTACAGAACCAAATTACTAGAGCATGCCTTATGACAAAGTAGCACTTACCTGGGATTAACTCAGGAAAAGGCCATCTGCTCCTGGTGCAGTGTAGAATGATTGTGATGTTTTCCAAGTGTGAGATGCGATGTCTAATTGCAGACTCAAATACAACCTCTGACAATAAAGTTCAGTGAATGAAGTCAGAATGGTCGATAGGGCAACAGTGGCAACTCACAATGCTGCACCTGCATAGCGGCCGGTGTTGACAAACTGCTCACACCATAGTTCAGTTGAGTACCGTGCGTTTTCGTGTTAGACCTGTAGGACGAAGTGCTTATTTAGTGCACTGGTTCTGAACTGAGAACAAGGCAATGAACGAGCAAAGATCAATTTAAAGTTTCGCTTTAAGCTTGCCAGTACACTGAAAGAAATGAATGCAATGCTGGTACTTGTTTATGGGGATCAAGCACTGTCCATGAAGTGTGCATACGAGTGGTTTGCCTGTTTTCAAGGAGGTAGGGAAAGTGTTTCTGACAAAGCAACCACCGTCAGTGACAAAAACATTGAAAAAGTGAGGACATTAACCACAAACGATTGTCGATTAACTGTGCATGTGATAGCGGATGAACTGCAGATGAACTGTTCCATGCAACAATTATGCAGGGTATGACCCCGGTATGTACAACAAGGTTTCTGGTGTTTTGTTCATGACAACGGTGGTCCACACACAGCCAATATCATCAATCAGTTCCTGGAAAAAAAGGGCGTGGTGCAACTTGAACATTCACCATACTTGCCTGATCTCAGTCCTCCAGACTTCTTTATACTCCCTATACTCAAACTCACTTTGAAAGGAAAAAGATTTGACGATATTCCTGACATCCAACAAAACATGACACGGCTTTTGAACAGCATCCCAAGGAAAGACACTGTCAAAGTTTCCAGGGCATGTGTCATAGTGCCCAGCAGTGCATAGTTGTGAATGGTGACTATTTTGAAAGACAGTAAGGTAACTGTAGTTCATAGTTCATTTACTTTAATGTTACAGGACTATTCACTGAACTTTATTATCAGAGGCTGTACATTGAGTTATCGAGTGCAGGCATTTGCCTGCAATGGAACAGTGACAATTATAAATTAAAGCTATAGGGCTGCCACAAGTTGCAGATAACTTTTTCATTATTTTACGTGTTTCATATAACCAACACATACATCTTCAGAAATTACATACTTCACAGCCACTTCTTACAGATATTGGGCTGCGTATAGTGCTGCTGTCATACATAAAATGGCCCTATATACGGCCCAATATTTGTAATATATGGTGCTTGGCTATGTAATTTTTGAAGATGCTCACATTGGTTGAGTGAAACACCAATATAAAGAAACAGTTATATGCAACTTGTGGCATCTCTAAAATGTTAACATAATTGTGAAATGTGAACTACAATGACACATCTTTTCAAAAACTATACTTAGCAAGGTATCACTCAGTAAAGTGTACCATATTATTCCATTCTGATGATGTAAAGTCATTTATATTCCTTGCAACATGCACATAAATATGGGAAAATGTTTATCTAAATAGTTTCAAGCCACTAAACTAAAATTGCAACCATTCATACTAAGTCACAATACTTCATGTTTTACAGACAAGATGCTAAATGATAGGGTAATGATCATCTATCTGAACAAATGTCATGGTAAGAAGACTGCATCATCTGAAGTAATTACGTAATACTATTCACAACACATCTCAAATACTTGTTGGTAAACTAATTTCACACCAGATTGAATATAGCTTCATAAATACTACTATGTACCAATACTGTGTCAAGAGAACACTCTGGGTAGTGTAGCTGAGAGGCTCCTCCAACACTTTTATTAAAAGATGTCTTAGCCATTTAAGGAGGCATTGCAATACATTAATCTGTTATGACAAGTCAAAGATCCAATTACACCTTGTATCTCTGCCATTGTTTAAAATTGTTGCCACAATTTCACTCTTCAACTTAAAAAATAATTGATAATATTATGAAAAAGATAGATTGCTACTCGCCATAAAGATGAGTTGTTGAGTTGCAGGCAGGGACAACGAAAAGACTGTTATATATTGTTGCTTTCATCTACAGCCTTCTTCAGCAAAGAAAACACACACAAATTCAGGCAGCAAGCACACGTCATGCGCATGACCGCTTCCAATGGCAGCTCTGACCATAATTTGACTGTCACATGAACAGCAATGTGTGATGTGTGTGAGGGGATTGGGGGGGGGGGGGAGAGAAGAGCACTGTCTATTGGGGTGTGGAGGTACTACACAATGCATATGGTGCAGCATTAGGAGGTGAGGTGTGAGAGAAAAATGTGGGATTTGTTTTTTTTTTTGGGGGGGGGGGGGGGCAGAAAAGGAGAGGAGGGGGGAAGGGGAAAGGATGGATAGGTGTTGGAAGAGGGCAGCACACAAAGAGGGTGAGGGAATGTGAAAAGGGAGGAGGTGATAGGACGAGGGGGCAGAAACTGTTGTGTGGAGGGTATAGCAACAGTAGGTTACCACAGGTTACAGTAACTTGCCATAAGTTGTGGCCGGGATAATTTTGGGAGCATAGAATGTATTTTAAGAATAACTCCCATCTGTACTGTTCGTAAAAGTTGGTGGTAGAGGGAAGAATCGAGATAGTCCAGGTTGTGAAGCAGCCATTGAAATCAAGGATGTAATGTTGTGCCACAGGGTGGACTACTTTGCTCTTGGCTCAAGTTTGGCAATGGCCATATAAAATGCAGTGCAATGGCTGCAACACAGTTAGTATACAACATGGCTCAAACTATCCAAGGTAACTCCAGTTTTTAAGAAGGGTGTCAAATCAGATCCTGCAAACTACAGACCAATTTCACTAATTCCAGTACTAGGAAAAGTCTTTGAAGGCATAATATATAAGCAAATGTATTAGTATCTAGAACTAAATGGTATGTTAAGTGCATCACAGTTTGGTTACAGAAAAGGAAGGTCAGCTATACATGCCATAGAGCTCTTACTCAGAGACATTCTAGCAGCATTTGAGGACCATGCACACACACAGTTAACCTTATGTGATCTGAGCAAAGCTTTAGACTGTGTTGACCACTCACTTCCGCTCTCTAAACTTGAGTACCATGGAATATGTGATAAAAGTTTAAAACTCATCAAATCATACCTCAATAAAAGGAAACAGCTGGTGAGGTCAGGAAGTCATCTGTCAAACATACTCGAGGTTCAACAAGGAGTGCCACAGGGATCTAAATTGGGACCACTTCTTTTCCTTGTACAAATAAATGACTTACCAGGAAATATAGATGTAAAGACATACATGTATGCAGATGACACAACTTTTCTGTCTGTAAACCATGTACTTGATAACCTTGTAAGTGATATCAAATTGGCAAAAGAAAATGCAACATCATGGGTTAATGCCAATGGTCTGCTATTAAATGAGGAAAAGACCCAGAATATGTGGTTCAAAGACTACAAAAATAGAAAAACAAAAGGCAAAGTTTTTAGGTATTGTACTTAACAACAGTCTAACATGGAACTCTCATGTTGATCACATAGTGGTTAGGTTGTCAAGAGTTATACAGGGTGAGTCACCTAATGTTACCGCTGGATATATTTCGTAAACCACATCAAATACTGATGAACCGATTCCACAGACCGAACGTGAGTAGAGGGTCTAGTGTAATTGTTTAATACAAACCATACAAGAACGCACGGAAGTGTGTTTTTAACAACAACCTACGTTTTTTTAAATGGAACCCCATTAGTTTTGTTAGCACATCTGAACATATAAACAAATACGTAATCAGTGCCATTTGTTGCATTGTAAAATGTTAATTACATCTGGAGATATTGTAACCTAAAGTTGACGCTTGAGTACCACTCCTCTGCTGTTCGATCGTGTGTATCGGAGAGCACCGAATTCCCGGTAGCTGAGTGGTCAGCGTGACAGACTGTCAATCCTAAGGGCCCGGGTTCGATTCCCGGCTGGGTCAGAAATTTTCTCCGCTCAGGGACTGGGTGTTGTGTTGTCCTAATCATCATCATTTCATCCCCATTGACACGCAGGTCGCCGAAGTGGCGTCAAATCGAAAGACCTGCACCAGGCGAACGGTCTACCCGACGGGAGGCCCTAGCCACACGACATTTCCATTTACATAGGGATCCAAAGGGAATGGTGATGGACCTTAGGTACAGAAGAGACTGGAACAGCACATTACGTCCACATGCTAACACCGTTTTATTGGTCTTTTTCACTGACGCACATGTACATTACCATGAGGGGTGAGGTACACATACACACGTGGTTTCCATTTTCAATTACGGAGTGGAATAGAGTGTGTCCCGACATGTCAGGCCAATAGATGTTCAATGTGGTGGCCATCATTTGCTGCACACAATCGCAATCTCTGGCAAAATGAATGTCGTATACGCCGCAGTACATCTGGTGTAATGTCGCCGCAGGCTGCCACAATACGTTGTTTCATATCCTCTGGGGTTGTAGCCACATCACGGTACACATTTTCCTTTAACGTACCCCACAGAAAGAAGTCCAGAGGTGTAAGATCAGGAGAACGGGCTGACCAATTTTTGCGTCCTCCACGTCCTATGAAACGCCCGTCGAACATCCTGTCAAGGGTCAGCCTAGTGTTAATTGCAGAATGTGCAGGTGCACCATCATGCTGATACCACATACGTCGACGCGTTTCCAGTGGGACATTTTCAAGCAACGTTGGCAGATCATTCTGTAGAAACGCGATGTATGTTGCAGTGCTCTCCGATACAGACGATCGAACAGCAGAGGAGTGGTACTCAAGCGTCAACTTTAGGTTACAATATCTCCGGATGTAATTAACATTTTACAATGCAACAAATGGCACTGATTACGTATTTGTTTATATGTTCAGATGTGCTAACAAAACTAATGTGGTTCCATTTTAAAAAAAATGTAGGTTTGTGTTAAACTTCCGTTTATTTTTGTATGGTTTGTATTAAACAATTACACTAGCCCCTCTCCTTACGTTTGGTCTGTGGAATCAGTTCTCAGTATTTGATGTGGTTTACGAAATATATCCAGTGGTAACATTAGGTGACTCACCCTGTATATTTGTTGAAGAGACTGATGTGTTGTGTGACATTTGAGTATGTAAGGACAGCGTACTTTGCCTTTTTTCAATCTGTTTTAAGGTATGGGTTAATACTCTGGGGAAACAGCAGAAAAATAAATGAAATTATGGTGATCCAGAAGAAAGCAATCAGAGTAATGGCTAAGGTAGATAATAGATCACATTGTAAACCATTGTTCATTGAATATAGAATTTTAACAGTTATTAATTTATATATTCTTGACAGTGTTAACTACGTACTTGCTGAACTACCTAATTTAAGTGTAACAAACGAAATGCATGACTACTATACAAGAACGTGTACTTCTCTGCTGTTGCCACAAAATAGATTAGCTAAAACTAACAATAGTCATAAGTATATGGCAATTAAAATATACAACAAATTGTCTAAAAATGGGTCAATCAAGCCTGACAAATTATTTAAAGACAATGTTCATAACTTCTTGTTAGCTAATCCATTCTATTCATTAGAAGAATTTTTAGAAATGCCCAATATCAACTTAAATATGTAAAAATTTATTTTGTAAAATTAATAGGTTAAGTGAACTGACGAAGTCTATTGCATGTAATAATGCTGAATGACCAATAAAGAATCTGAATCTGCTTTCACAAGTGGCCCAGCCTTTGATGGGTTAAGATAAGCCTGTGACAGGACTGGAATAGGAAGTGCTGGGTGGGTGGACAGGGCATGTCTTGTTCCTGGCTCTTCTACAGGGATATGATCGAGGAATGGTGTAGGTGTAGGGATGGGCTAGGATGTGGAGGTTGGTTGGGCATTGGATCACCACTTTATTGGGGGGGGGGGGGGGGGAAGGATCTTGGGTAGCCTGTTCCTCATTTCATGGCGTGTTATAGATAATCAAAGCTCTTATGAAGGATGTGATTCAGTTGTTCCAGTCTGGGGTGGTATTGGGTGACAAAACTTTTGTAGCTGGCTCTTGGGGGGTGGTGGGAGGATTGGGGGTGTGCGGGGAAATTGTATAGGAAATCTGTTTGTAGACTAGGTCCAGAGTATAGGGCCTGTCCGTGAGGGCTTTGGTCAGACCTTCAATACACTGGGCAATGGAGTTCTTCTCACTGCAGATACACCATTACTGTATAGGCTTTATGGAAGAGATTTTTTGGTGTGGAGGGGATGGCAGCTGTCAAACAATGCAGGTCCTCTTAGTGGTTGATGGGATTAATGTGGACAGGGGTGTGAATGGAGCAATCAGAGGAGGAGGTCAATGTCTAGGAAGATGGCTCACAGGGTTGAGGCGGACCAAGTGAAGCAGATGGGAGAGAAGTAGTTGAAGTTGTGAAGAAGGGAGGACAGAGTGTCTTGGTTCTGAGTCCATATCATGAGGATATCATCAGTGAACCTGATCCAACCCAGGGAATTGTGGTTTTGGTAGGTTAGGAAGGTTTCTTCTAGATGGCCATAAACAGGTTAGCATAGGAGGGTACCATGTAGGTGATTATGGCTGTGCTGTGGGTTTGTTTGTATACCTTCCCTTCAAAGGAGATGTAGTTACGTGTTAGGACAAAGTTAGTTAGGTGAATGAGGTAGTGGGTTTCGAGTCTGAAGGACATTAGGAAAAGTAGGGTTCAATTGCAGCGAGACCATGGGTATGAGGGATGATTACAGGCAATTGGTTGGAGGTGTTGTTCAATAAGTGCTGAAATCCTTTTGGTGTGGGCACAATAGTCAGCTACAATGGGGCCTCCAGGATTGTTGGGTTATGAATTTTGGGGAGCCTGTAGGAAGTGTGTGTGTAGAGTGTCATAGGGGTGAGAAGGGAAATGGATTCAGGGGAGCAGTTCTGGGAAAAGCCTAAGGTTTTAAGTAGGGACTGGAGGTTATGTTGGGCATTTTGGATGGGATCATTCTGGAAGAGTTTGTAGATGGATGAGTCAAACAACTGGCAAAGGCCTTCCGCAAGGTAGTCACTACAACTCATTCCAACAGTGGAGGACCGTTTGCTGTAGGTAGGATGATCAGGTCAGGATATGTTTTGAGACTGTGTACGGCTGTCCTTTCCTCTGCTGAGTGGTTGGGGTTCTTAGGAAGGGACCAGGGGGAGGATCTTGAGGTCAAGTTGGAGATAAGGAATTCATGGAAGGTGACCAGGGGATATTTAGGTAGGACGGGGGAGTATCACAGGTGGATGTCCTATAAACCGGGAGAGGCAGGGGTCAGTTCTGAAATCAGGTTGGCTTTATTTAGAGGGATTGGTGGCAAAAATAGTATTTCCATTGCAGGAATTGGGAAAAGGAGAGTAGATATTTAACAAGCCAAACATGTTTAAAATTAGATGTAGGGCTAAAGGTGAGGCCTTTGGATAGGACAGAAACTTCTATGGGGCTAAGGATTTTGGTGGGAAAGTTCATAACAGTGTTCTGGAATTAGCCCAGCATGCCACTTTCCTAGATGTTAACCTCCTCCTCTCTGATGGCTCCATCCACACTTCTGTCCACATTAAACACACCAACCACCAACAGTACCTGCACTTTGACAGCTGCCATTGCTTCACATCAAAAAATCACTCCCATGCACCCTTGCTAGCCAGATACGGTGCATCTGCAGTGACAAGAACTCCCCTTCCCAGTATGCTGAAGGTCTCACTAAGGCTTTCACAGACAGACACTATCCCCTGGACCTAATCTGCAAACAGATTACCCATGCCATTTCCCAACACACCCCATCACCAGCTACAAAGGAGTGCCTCCTTTGTCACCCAATACCACCATGAACTGGTATAACTGAACCACAACCTTTGTCAGAGTTTTGATTATCTATCATAATGACCTGAGGTAAATGACAGCCTACCCAAGATCCTCCCACTCCTCTTAAAGTGGTGTTCCATTGCTCACCCATCCTCTACAGCACCCTAGTCCATCCTTATGCTACTCCCAATCCCAACCTCTTGCCACAAGATCACATAACTGTGGAAGACTCGAGTGGACTCGAGTGCAAGACCTGCCTAATCCATCCACCCAGCTCTTCCTATTCCAGTCCTGTTACAGGCTTAGCTTACCCCATCAAAAGTCAGGTCACCTGTAAAAGCAGGCATTTTGTATACCTGCTCTGCTAAAACCATCTATATTGGTAGACTACCAACCAGCAGTCCACTGGGATGAAAGACTATTGCCTAACTGTGGCCAAGAGCAAAGCAGACTTCCCTGTGACACAATATGGAGCTGAACATAGCATGCTTGATTTCAGTGGCTCCTTCACAACCTGAGCCATCTGGATCCTCCCTTCTACCACCAACTTTTCTGAACTGTGCAGATGGGAGTTATCCTTACAACAAATTCTCTGCTCCCGAAACTATACCACCCTGAACTTATGGTAACCTACTGTCCCCATACCCTCTACCCAACAACTTCCACCCCCTTGTCCTATCATCTTCTCCCGTTTCAGTTTCCCCCACATTCTTTGTGTGCCATCATCTGCTAATACCTGCCATCTTTTTCCCTTTCCTGTTCCTTTTCCCCTACACCCCAGCTCTTGATGTTGGACCTGGCTATCTCTAGTCCCTGTACACCCCACCAGACAGCATTCTTTTCTCCCCCTCCCCTTCCTCCCACCCACCCATACCCTACTCCCCTCCTTCCTCTCCACCCCAATCCAGATTGCTATTTACATGACAGCCGCACTTTGGTTGGAGTGTGTATGTGTTTTCTTTGTCAAAAAAGGCTTTGGCTGAAGGCTATAATATGTAAGAGTCTTTTTGTTGTGCCTGTCTGAAACTCAAAAGAATAATCTTCATGGTGAGTGGCAATCTATGTTTTTTTCCTAATATTATTGATATTCCAACCAGGAATTTCCATTGTTCAAAAAAATAATTAAGGCATATATCGCCTCCTCTTCTCCATTACCTTTCTCCTTCCATCTGCCTTCATGTAAGGAGGCATTTCTGTGTTACAGTTTTAAGAATAATAATGATAATATTTAAATTCATTTATACTTTTATTTCATAGTAATCTGGTAGAAATCCATTAATAATTGATGTGTTGATAATTTGTCTCTGTTTCAATTTTTAAGAGGTTGGAAAGTGAGTGGTTTGGTGGCATGTCGACTGCGTGCCATCTGCATGCCATTACATGCAAATTTGTGGTGGCACGTCAACTGCACACCATCTACATGCCATTATATACACATCTGCATTTTTCATAAGTCAAACCTTGCAATTTGAACTTCTTGTCATGAGGTCCGATTACTGTTTTTTCTTCATGCAATGCACATTATTCTGTTGTATTATACATCATATTATCACAGTCACCATCACCAAGCTTTTCTGCTTCACATAAGCAACTCTGGACCTGAATACAGAACATACAGGTAATGTAAAGTTTTATTTTGGCCAGGCAAGAGGTCTGACCTTAATCAGAATTGAGTTTCTGTTAATATACTCTTCTGCATTATGCTCCTGCTGTGGTCACTGTCATGTATCCTGCCCCTGAACACTTAGGTTCTGGAAGAATTAGGTACAAGCATTAGCAATTTATTTATTTGCCCACTTTATTTTTTTTAAGGGCTACATTACAGGATGAGTCGTATCTTAATGACAGAAAACAGTGAATAATATGACAGGATAAGATAAAATTTCAGGTAAAAAACATTAAATATTGTGCTCCATAAGATTTGGTGATGGATTTCCTATGTTCTCAGCCTATATAAAAGTAAATGATATATTTGGGACAATAATGGACTTTTCAAGATGTTTGATAATACCATAGGTGTTAGATAAAGAGTTGAAACACTTCCATAAAAATACACTTAGTACAATAATGGAACATGCTTACAATTGGTTTGTAGAAAACAGCTTTATAGTTTATCTTACAAAGTCTCATATTCTACAATTTCAAACACATAAACTTGTGTTACCTAAATGATTAATGGAAAATTTCATATAAAGATGTGAAAAAAATACTAACAGAGAGATAGAGGGGCTGGCCAGTACTTACCTCAGCTCAGTACAGCCAATAGATACGCACAAAAAAAAAAAAAAAAAACAGAACCGAAAATTTACGTTCCTAGCTTTCAGAACTTTGTTCCTTTATCAGGGAGGAGAGAGAGGAAAGAAAGGGAAGAAGGGAAAGTGGATTCAGTGCCTCCATCCTTGCTACCCTCCCTGTTTTCCTCTCCCTGTTGCTTCATAACCTGGGTTGTGAGTAACTGAATCCACTTTCCCTTCTTCCCTTTCTTTCCCCTCTCTCCTCCATGATGAAAGTACAAAGTTCCGAAAGCTAGGAACTTAAATTTTCGGTTCTGTTTTTTGTGTATCTATCGGCTGTACTGAGCTGAGGTAAGTACTGGCCAGCCCCTCTATCTCATTCTTAGTATTTGTTTCAAAACTTGTGTTACCAGCATCTGAAGTAGAGATCAATGGGTGCACTATGTATGAGGCTCCATAAGTGATGTTTTTAACATACAGATTGGTAATGAACTGAGGTGGCACAAGAACATGGGTAAGTTACCCAAAAACATAAATTCTTATAAATACCGTTTAAAAGCTGACAGATTCTATGCAAATGATGTGAATCAGTTGGATGAAAAATACATGAGAAAACATCTAGAATGGAAAAAAGCAATCTTTATCAAGACCAAGCTCCTGATTACAAACGTGCTTTCATAATGGGAAAAATAAGGACTCTTAAGAGCATGTAGGTGTTTTGATTTCAATAAAGGAGTTATGGTTGTTGTCTTGGACCTTCAAGAATTGTTTCTGATATAGAATCTACCAATAGGGTAAACAATGGTCAATGGGCATTGAAAAATAATTGCATTATTTGAGCTAAAAATGGCATTTCACTGCCAGACCAAGAAGTTTTCTCCTTGATGCTGTACATACAGGTTGAGCAAGATGATACAACTGAGCATTAAAAACCAAGGTCACAGAAGCATATTTTCTTAGGATCATAATTATAAATGAACTTCAAAGTCAGCTTAAACCAAAACTTTTAACATAAAAGAAATGTGACACAGTTTGCAGAGTCTGCCATCAGCTAGATTACATAACATACAAGATATTTTCGCCCCTCACATAACATAAAATATATGGTGACACCACAGTTCACAGAGCCTGCAATCAATTAGATTATTTACTAGTTCTCACTTAGGACTAGACTAGTGAAACTTGCACAGTGTGGCAAGAGCACTAATAAATAAATAAAGAAAACAAAAATTGGAGCGTGAATGTAAATGCTTTCATCACTTTCAAAATACCAGCACTGAAGGTTAACTGTTGTTTAAACTTAATGGAAGTAGGAACTGTGAAATCTCTGCAATATAAATCACAAAACCAAATCACAACCCGACATCTGCTCAACACATTGAATATAGATATCAATACATTGAATATAAATTATAATGAGTAGGACAAAAACAACTATGTAGCAGCAGTAATGAAAAAAATGGAGCATTCTGCAGTACCTTTTGTTTGCCACCTTATGTTAAAACAAATATTGTCATAGATAGTTAACAGGAATTTCCAGTTATGTGCAC
Organism: Schistocerca americana; assembly: GCF_021461395.2. Taxonomy (NCBI): domain Eukaryota; kingdom Metazoa; phylum Arthropoda; class Insecta; order Orthoptera; family Acrididae; genus Schistocerca; species Schistocerca americana. Next base: position 741,222,163 of record NC_060122.1, on the reverse strand, counting down.
AACATGAGAAAATCACATAAAAGGTTTTATTTATTGCTGTGGAAGAATCCTCCCATATTGTAAAATGGGGTGTCTTCTTTAAATTAGGTTTAAGCAAAGTAATAGTACTTCTTGTGTGTTTGATGTTATTTAGCAGTGAACTAATAATTTTACCACCTGCATGCTTTAACTCCTTTCGCATGAGTATCAAATGCTTCAGCTCAGTGTGAAGACCATCCATCCAGTGTTTCAGTTACAGTGTTGGCAATTTGTTTCATAATGAGCAAGGTGACAAAATTCCTGAGAGAAGGAATGAAATAAGGGGTCCAGCATAAAAAATTATGCTCTTGTATCAATAGTTGCCAAAACATTTCAGAACTGTAATTGTACTAGAAATGAGAAATATAGGAGGAGGAGGAGGAGGAGATTAGTGCTTAATGTCCTGTCGACAATGAGGTCATTAGAGACGGAGCACAAGCTCAGATTAGGGGAGGAAGGGCAAGGAAATCGTCCATGCCCTTTCACAGGACCCATCTCAGCATTTGCCTGAAGCGATTTAGGAAATCACGGAAAACCTAAATCAAAATGGCCGGACGTGGGTTTGAACCGTTGTCCTTCCAAATGCAAGTCCACTGTGCTAGCCGCTGTGCCACCTCGCTCAGTAATGAGAAATACATTAATCTTTCCAAATGTAAAGAAGTAATTTGAAACTACAAATATTATACACACCATATAGCAGAAATGCTGAGTTGCAGTTAGGCACAACAAAGACTGTCACAAATATAGCTTTTGGCCAGTAAGTACATATCTGCGACTCAGCATCTCTGCTATATGGTGAGTCGCATCTTTCCTTTTCGTAGTATTGTTACATTCCATCCTGGATTTTCCATTGTTTGAAGTACTGTACACGATGATTTATAAGTGTTTTTTTGTGTAAATTCTCAAAATTAACATCAAATTTGCTGTAAAAAAATGTGATGCTTTTAGTATTGTGTAAACCTTGCTTCTATGACAGTGTGCAGTTTTCCTTGTCTTGTCCAAGGTGCTTGACAAAATTAGGCACACAGCTATACAGGGTGAAGCGAAATTTGTGCACTCAGGCTTCGCAGCGCGCCTCCTCACATGGCAGCGATAAAAAAATGTCTCTCAGAAAATTTCATCTGGCAAGTACATCCGGCAGAAAAAGGACGTTAAAGAGTGGCAATCTGGCAACACTGTAACCACATGTATGGTAACTATCTCTGACAGCACATTTTAGTTGTGCACTACAGCTGATGCATTGGATAGAGTTTTGGGTTAGCATGCAGGATGTCGATGGTTCAATCCTGGGTCGAGGCATATGTTTTTTATTTGGTAAATGTAGTCCAGATGGTATGGTATCTGGCAGCTTAATCATCGACAGTGATTGCAGCGGGTCCTTTAGAAAACATTAGTACTTACATGCTATGATCGTAGAAATGGAAGATTGGTCAGCTTTGAAAGAAGCCCTTTCCCCGTCGTGGGCATGAATTTATTCGCACCACTTCATCTACTAGACGCGAAACCTATTTTCTTTGTACCGTCCTCCAGTGGTCCCATAGATTAGTACCAACTATTATTCTTGCCTTGTTCAGGTACATTACATTTCGTTAGGGCCTTATGTTACCAGTAGGACTAGCAATATTATTTGCAAATAATGTCCAAATTCGGTGTTATCACCATGGTCTCACTAATGATGCCTTTCAGCATTAAGTCTGCTAACTGCATGCTGTTTAGTAGGTTTCTCAATGCATTATTATTACTATTATTATTATTATTATTCTATTGATGGGATTGTGGAAACATCACATCTATTACCATTAGGGAAACAATGTAACTCGAAACTGAACATTTCACAATTAGTGGTGTTGTGATGAATCATACAGAACAATATCTGTCAGAGGGGTAATGCCATTAGATGGAACAATGTACAGGACTGATGGCGTGTTTATACTGTATGAGCTGTCCATCAGACAGGAACTAGTTGCGAGCGAAGTAACGCGCCCATGACAGATTGCAATGTACATTAGTACATGTATTGAATTTTCTCATTGTAAACCTCTAAACCAGTGTGGCAGAGGTATAGCATACACAAACAGTGAATATGAGGATATGCTTCTGGTCCTTGGTGCATCTGATAACCGGGTTGATGTTGCCACTCTTGAATGTGCTGCTAGCCTCGTCGACGCCATCCAGATAAAAATGTGTCTCGTCATCTGGTCATCAGGTTGATGTTGCTACACATGGATATGCTGCTAGATATCCTTGTCAACGCCATCCAGATAAAAATGTGTTTTGTTGTCTGGTCGTCAGGTCATCCACAGACTCACCATACTCCAGCTACTGAGGAAGCTATTATGGAGGTTGTACACCAAGAACCTCAGCAAAGTACACATAGCATACCGAGGCAGCTGCGTGTCTCACAATGCACGGTTGTTAACATGCTGCATGAGCCTGGGCTGCACCCCTATCATTATGCTTTCACGCAACACCTGCATCCTGCAGATCACCATCAGCGGATGCAACTCTGTGAATGGTTCCAACAACAACAGAAAGCCAACAATGACTTTATGAACATCGTAATATGGTCGGATGAAGCAGCATTCGCTTGTGGGGTGTCTTCAATATGCACAGTGCCCACCACTGGTGTGAGGTTAACCTGCATGTCACCCATGACTATGGATATCAAGTTTGATTTGGTATCCACATCTGGGCCGGAGTATTGGGCAATAGGTGTTTGTGCCCCTACATGTTGCCTGACTGGTTGACAGCACGAAGGTATCATGCATTCATCTCAAACTATCTGTCTGACACACTGGAAGATGTTACACTAAATGTTTGGCAGATGATATGGTTCCAACATGATGGAGCATCTCCACACTCTGCAATTAATGTGCAACAGTATTTGGACTGAACCTTTCCAGGGAAATGGCTCAGATGTGGAGGTCCAGTTGTATGATCACCAAGTTCACATGTCCTAAATCCCCTGGGTTTCTTCCTGTGGGGACACCTGAATGAGCACGTATACTATACTCTGCCTATGAATGTGGAAGAATTGGTAGGGTGTATTCATGCTGCTCTTGTTACTGTGGACGCAGCTTTGCTGCAAAGGGTCCAGAGCTGCACGACCCGGTGGGTTGTGCAATATTTGGACGTGCAGGGAGGTCACTTTGAGCATCTTTCATTCTGAGGACAACGAATTCTGTTGTGAAGGTCATGCGGTCATTAATATGGACATTATTATTGTCACTGGTTGCTAACGTATGGCAGCTGAGTGCTCACATTACATGTAGTATAAATGACAAGTAGATGTTGTGTTACTTTATTATGCTATCATCTTTAACATCTAGAAACTGATATTGATTTTGTAGTTATTCTGTTGTATGACATGCTATTTGTTTCAATTGTCTATTTCTTACTTGTGTAACCACATTTTTGTTGTGGTCAGCGTTACAGAATGTCCTAAATTTAAGATACATGTGACCTAAGAAATGGTATATATCACAGCAGGAAATTTCAGAATGAAATAAGCAAAAAAAAAAAAAAAAAAAAAAAAAAAAAAAAAAAAAAAAAAAAAAAAAAAAAAGCATGCCCCAATGAAGGATCAAACTCTCTACCTCCTGCATGTTAACACAAAACTCGGTCCACTGCACCAACTGTAAAGCACAACTAATACATGCCGACAAAGATAGTTACCATACATGGGGTTACAGTGTTGCCAGTTGCCACTCTTTAGTGTCCTTCTCCTGCTGGATGTACTCATCGAATGAAATTTTGTGACAGACATATTTTTATCATTGGCCTGTGAGGAGTCATGCTGTGAAGCCCGAGTGCGTGAATTTCACTTCACCCTGTATAGTATTTATGAGCAGTTAGCAGACTGGATGAAATTGTATCTCAGGAACAATAAAGAATATGTAACCATAGGTGCCTGCAAAAGGAGGCTGCTGTTGTGGTCTTCTCATCAACACTATTTGATACAACTCTCGACATTATTCTATCTTGTCCAACCCTCTTCATCTCTGCAAAACTATGCTGAACATGCTTGCTGCGGTAAAAACTTCATTTCTTATAACAATTTTTGCCCCCACACTTCCTTCCATCACCTAACTGACTATTGTTTCATGCCTTAGGATATGCCCTTGCAGCAGATCCCTTCTTATAATCAAGATGTGCAATAAATTTATTTTGTACCGAGTTCAGTTCAGTGTGCCTTTGTTAGTTGTCTGATCTACTCATCTAGTCTTCAGTATTCTTCTAAAGTACCACCTATCAAAAGCTTTCATTTTGTTCTTGTCTGTACTATTTATCATCCATGTTTCACTTCCATATAAGTCTATATTACAGAGAAAATTAGAAGTTAAAATATTTATCTCTTTTAGAAAAGCTTTTCTTGGTTTTGGCAATCTTCATTTTATATTCTCTCCAGTTTAGCCATTAAATTAGATTAGATTAGTTTTCCGTTCCATAGATCCGTGCTGAGGCCATAAGTTATTTTGCTGCCCAGACAGCAAAACCCATCTACTGCTTTTAGTGTCTCATTTTCTAATGTAATTCCCTCAGCATCACTGATTAAATGGATTGCATTACATTGCTTTAATTTTTTGTTTGTAGAAGAAGCTGTTTTCAAGACATTGTCCATTCAGCTTATCTTCGAAGCCTTTTACCATTTGTGACTGAATTACATGTCATCAGCAAACATTAAAATGTTTATTTCTTCTTCCTGAACTTAATTTCCTTTCCAAATGTAGCTTTGGTTTCATTTACTGCTTGCTCTCTGTAGAGACTGAATAACATGGGGGATAGGAGATTATGCTTCTTGAACACCTACCTAGTTATTCTTAATGTGCTCACATCACAAACCTTAGCAAAATCTTCATTCCAGCACAGATGAAAACATGTTCTCCTTGTCTGTTTTGCAGATTCACTACATATCTCCGCTTATGACAAATTCAATGACCACTGATGATTTGAGAACAGCTGTGTCCGTCACACTTCTAAATCTACAAACGCTATAAACAAATTTTGTTTTGCTGCAACCTATTTTCTAAGACAAGCCATAGGGACAGGAATGAATGAATGAGTATTACTTCACAAGCTCCCACATTTCTCTAGAACCCAAACTCATAATCCCCAATGTTGGTTTCTTTGAGTCTTTCCATTCTTCTGTAAATAGCTGGAACACCACTTGGGGCACCAAAATCATGCCACAAGTCATGGACAAACATCAGCTGCAGCTTCCCATCATCCCTTCTTGAACAGCGCCCTTCAGCAGTGGCAAGATTTCTGTGACACCATTCTGGGTGTCAAAGCCCTGGGAGGGGGGAGGGGGGAGGGAGGGGGGGCAGTCTTCAAGAAGCCACTCCTGCTTGACCGACTACTGCATCATCAACAGGCACTGCCAATTACATCAGACACTGACCACTGCCCAGTTCTATATGATTCATGATGGGCCATGAATGCAGCCCTTCCATGAATTCATCACTGAGAACCAGCATTTAAATGCTCGCCCAGCTAAGTATGTCATGTTGAACATGCTGTGAGTCAGCTATCACTATGGGTCCTATTGTCACAGCCCTGGAGTCTTCACCATAAGCTTGCCACTGTTGGGTCACCTACATTAGTTTGCCTACATTGTTTGCCACCTGCAGACTTCTTCCTGACTGCCCCAAACCTGGCAGCCAGGATGCTGCTGCTGTCTCCATGGGATTACTGTCCATTGCCAGAGTCTAGCCAACAGTTCAGAGTGAGATTCTGGGCAGTACCGCAACCTTCCACTATGCCAGCTGACATCATCTGCTGCTCATGCTGTGCTGCAGCTGAACTGTTCACTGCACTATGGTCCATAGCCACTGAGTCATCGTCCCATATCAGCATTCCTTCACATACGCAGCCCACCTCGCTGCGCTGTGGCATTGCTATGCCTGCTGCTCAGTCTTGGAATATAGCATGAAGAAGGAAATGTGCTCTGATGATTTTGAAAGTTGGATGCATTAATTAAAGAATTGTGTTCATTCTCATGCCTGTTCACTGCCATTTCTGGCCAGTTACATGGTGGAATCTGAACTGCATAAATTATTGAAGAAGTAATAAGGACGTTATTATGTCCTCACTGCGGACCTCCTTCTGCTGCTACACATATCAATCCCATCTTTGATAGAGAATCACCAAATCCACACCCAACAAAATCCACTTTCTTTTTAATAGTTGGTGTCATGTTCACATGACAGGACGATGCATGGTGCTTGCCAAGTGTCAGCCAACGCAACAGGTTCTACTGACAAAGCCTTGCAGTCTTCATGATAAACTCTGCTGCTGCTGCCAGGCCATGACCGACAGACCTCTACTTGCCTGCCAAACTGCCACTGCACCTCACGCACCTCACAGTGCATCGTGTGCCTACTTTACGTCTAACAACCAGTGTCATTAAGACCACTGAAGTTGAAGATGGGCAATCAGAAGACAGTAGCCACCACAATAGTACCATACCAGTGCCTTTATGAAGGAGGAAGAGAAGTGGATGAACAGAAGATATAGTGCTGAAGATTCAATTGGGACAGCAACAGGTGTGAGTAGCATCATAGAATTTTTTAACTCATGGAATCCATACAATCTGTATCTTTGTATTCTTGTTGTTTATTATTTTGGAGTAGTCGTAGCATTTGGAAAATGCCTGAGGACCAAGACTCTAATGCCAGTAACTTGTATGCAATGTAATTTGCAAGGACACTCAACCCAATACACAGAGTCATTATGATGTAATTTTGTTGGGTTTGCCACCAAAAACGTCAAGCCAATGCAGGGCGGATGCCTGAATTAGATGTGGGAAACTCAGTCTGAGAGGACTTAGGAATAGATTGAAGTAACCACAAGTTTTCTTTTGTAAAATAGGATGGTAACAGTAAATAGTTAAAGTTTAAGTAACAGGTTAGAGAAGCTTTTAGTTAGACTCAGAGTTCATGGAATATGTTATAATTAAAGCCTTTTGTTGTGGTCTTCAGTCCTGAGACTGGTTTGATGCAGCTCTCCATGCTACTCTATCCTGTGCAAGCTTCTTCATCTCCCAGTACCTACTGCAACCTACATCCTTCTGAATCTGCTTAGTGTATTCACCTCTTGGTCTCCCTCTACGATTTTTACCCTCCACGCTGCCCTCCAATACTAAATTGGTGATTCCTTGATGCCTCAACACATGTCCTACCAACTGATCCCTTCTTCTAGTCAAGTTGTGCCTCAGACTTCTCTTCTCCCCAATCCTATTCAATATTTCCTCATTAGTTATGTGATCTACCCATCTAATCTTCAGCATTCTTCTGTAGCACCACATTTCAAAAGCTTCTATTCTAGCATGTTTAATACTAAGGTAGACAGAATCAGTGAAAGCTCAGCCCTGACGAAGTACAGCACACTTTTTGAGAGTCATAACGGAATCAGATGGTTCAGATTTTCTGTCTTTACATTATGCATCACTCACTCAAAACAGCAGTATGCTGAAACACCACACAGCTGCAAGATGAGTCATTTGCCCTGACCACTCAAGGTTTCCTGAAACACAGTAGATACAACAGTAGTAATCTGCCAACTACATCTGTGGAAATTTATTGCTACAGGAGAGCATGACGTAAAAGTTTTAGGAATTTTTTAAAAGGTGTATTATGAGGTAGCCCAGGAAGTAGTCTCTCAGGGTGAGTAGTAAAATATATTATATCACAAAGGAGGGTAGCTGGAAAGTGACTGTCACCCCGGAAGTAAGTCTGTGGTACCAGAAAGCTCAGTGAAGTGAGCCACTTGTGGCGCCGATGAGGTCGACACCAGCGTCGATATGCGTTTGTCTTTGGACTCTGAGCATTGTCTTTGGAATCTGTGCATTGTCTTTGGGCTGTTCTGCCATGTTCAGTTCTTTGTGAACCTTGCATGTCTTTAGGTGAATAAATGAACTACTGCTAAATGGGTGTTGTTTGGTGTAACCAACCCGAACTTCTCTCTCACTGGTGACCCTGCGTTGTAACGTCTTTCGTTTTTGCTGTTTTACTGTGTCTGCAACCTCTGCATCAGTTACTTTCACATGTATTACATTGACACAGCATTCAAACAATGACTTCATCCCAGTGCCTAACGCCAGATTTTGTGATCGACCTGCATCATGTTGCGGGTGATGTACACCCAACAGGACTGCAACACGATGCCACTCACTCGACGATTACGCCAGACATTTTCGAGCCTGCAACAATAAGTGAGGTTAGGAGTGTGCATGACTCTAGCTATCAAACGCCTTTGTTCCCACCACATGTGCCCTCCCTCGACTGTGCAGTTACCTCTTACGTATCTCTGTGCAGTGCGGGACCAATGCCGGTTTCTGCAAATGCTTCGTTGGACAAACTACCACCACCAGGACAATGATTTACCATGCCGCAATCCGCGCAGTACCACGGGGATACCTGCCACGTGGCTGGAACTGCTTCGTTCACAGGTCTACCTCCTCAGCATCCAACCACGCGTGAACCTGCCTCGGTTCAGCATCAGCACATGCCTTCCTACTTCAATACCTCGGCCTGCAACAGGAACAATAATTGTTATCTGTGCTTGACTTCCACCTCCGTCCCACTGCTATGCCTCAGTGTTTTGTGTCACGACATTCCCCTTATCCGCACACTATTTTGAGTGGAGTGACTATGAACAGTGAACATTCACAAATTCCGTCCCATGTTCAACATCATTCCCCACACTGTGCTTCTGGACAGCCTGCACCTTCGCAGCCTCCCTGCAATACAAGTGTCCCCGGCTCTGATCATACGTTGAGCTTTCCGCGGACAAACAAGCGTTCTCAAACTTTGAACTTTTTCCCACCTGACGCCCCCACGCCGGCTTCAGTCGAGCTTCTGCTACCATTCTTGGCACATCTTTGTGCCTCATCTGCGTCGGTCTTCCGTGACATGTCAATCCGAACACACCTGCAAGGTGTTGAGCTTCTCCAACCGCAATCGACACATTATGGTATCTCACCCACATCGGCCTTCTGCATCATGACGGATCGCGCTCAACCACGTGTCATCTTTACACTGCCACTCGAACAGCCATCGTTGCCACATCCCCTGGGGGCACACTCTCCTGGAATACTACAGCAACAACAGCTCGATTCAGGCAGTGCCTCGATGAACTCAACTCAACTTTTTCTTCCGAGCATTCTACAATGCTTACCGCCACTGCCGCTGTTTAATCCCAACAGAGCAACAACCTGGTTCAAAATTGTGGACGAAGTCTTCGACCATTACTAACTCGACGAGTCAACCAGGTTTCTGTGCCTCATCACCCACCTGCACGACCAGGACGACTTGATTGCTGACCTAATCGATGCCCCGGACTCATCTGCCCAGTACACTCTAGCCAAAAGGACAGTTCTATGTTGGCTTGCACACTCAACTGTGGCAGCAATACAGTAAGTGTCCCACATTGAGCAACTAGGCAATGACAAACCTTCCCAGCTCTGGAGACGGCTACGTGCCCTGGTCAGCGCCAATCTATTCTCTGACACAGCTCTCCTCGCCATCTGGTCAGATAAACTATCTCCTCACATCTGCTTTGCTTTGGTTCAAAGGTCTCCTGAACCTATCAAGCAAAGATTGACAATTGCTAACAAGCTACATGATGCATCACTGTTCCACTTTGCCAGCCACTGCTAACTGACAAGTCTCAGGTTCAGGCTCATCACCCTGCAGCCGGATGCACCCAGGACCGTACTGTGCCGACTGTTCGGCTCGCTCCGGGTAGCAGTAAACAAGGAACTGGGATGTCACCAGCTCCGCTCACGGTCATGCCCCCTCCTGCAACCGAACCTGCTGCGGCCACCGAACCTTGGCCACCGCCACTGGCAACGAACTTTCCGCAATAAATTCAACCGCACTACCCGTACTGTTAATTCCCAACAGGGTTTGGTGAGGCGGCACAGAACTGAAGACCACCCTGCTACTTCCCAAACGCCAATCGCAGGTAGGTCCAGGTGTTGCTCCTATGCACAACATGACAGGCACCCCCAAGTGCTCCATTCTGTCCGGGAATGACCGGATAATTGCGGACGACTTTACATTAAAGACATTTCATCAGGATTCCTTTTCCTAATGGACACAGGTGCCGATGTTTCGCTGCTGTCTACGTCCTTAATGTCGTCGAACATCCGTCCTCATCATACTTCACTGCAAGCCGTGAATTCAACTAAATTACAATGCTTGGGTTCAACTTCCTACGTCATCTCACTCTCCACAAACTGCAAATTCGAGTGGACTTTTTTAGTGTGCGAAATTGACGAACCTATACTAGGCATTGACTTCTTGCGACACCACAAACTTTCACCGGATGTAGTGTGAAACACGATGTTTCATCATCCGTCCAACACTCACTTCCCCTGTGCTCCGTCAAGCAAACCCCCCCCCAGTCCGGGCTCATCTCATCCATACATGCTCGTCTCTGTCGACGACGTTACAAGAAACCACGCACAAGTGCCTTGTCAAGCTTGAACATGTCGCTCGCCTAAGCAAGGAAAACTTCGAGCTCTCCCTCCAGCTCCATGAAACACAGCTCCAGCTCTCCAATGTAGCAAAGGAATTACAGACACTACAGCAAGGACAAAGCAAGGTCAGTAAGTGCACTGAATCTGCTTGCAATCCCAGCAATCGAGCCGCTGTGTGTTTACCTCCCACTACCCCTCGCAACTGTGCTATCAAGACTGCCATAATGTGTACTGACAGTTCCGCAGGGGCACACCCGCCTAACACAGCAGCGTTTGAAACTCGGCCGGACACAAGTGTGCATGTCCGATGAGCATCACGTGTTCCCGAACTGACGGCTCCTACCCCGCCCCTTACGGACAGCCCCTCAAACTTTGCAACTTCAGCTCCTGCACGCCGCCGTGTGACTGCCACTGATAACACAAACAGTGCACTCGCGCCAAGCGTTTAGCCCGTGACTGTGCTGCCACAGGCCGTGCCCTCGGACAATGGACCCACTAACGGAACATGAGCTCTACTGCACTCACCCGACCATGGTGCCACTGCTTCGGGCCAGCGGTCATCTTGTCGCGTTGACTCCTGGGACACTACTCCACCTCGGCTCCTGTCGGATCCGTCGAGTGGCTCTGAGCACCACGACCATGCCTCATCTGCCCCACCCTCCACACATTGTAAACAAACCGCCTCCCGCGCCGCCGGCAACATTTCCGTCGTCACCTATGGCACGGTTCACAAGCTTTGCCTCACGCTAGGTCCCCCGATCTCCAGTAAACCACGTCGACTTTGTCCCAAGCACCTCTCCGACCTTAAAAATCAGATTTCTGAACTACTAAGCTCCAGCGTCATTGAACCCTCTGCCAGTAGCTGGTCTTCGCCCATACATATGACACCCAAGAAAAACGGGTCCTGGCGCACGTGCGGAGACTACTGCCGACTAAACGCACGAACAATTATGGACACCTACCCCATACCCAACATTGCCAACTTTACCAGTTCCCTTGCAGATGCGACCACGTTCTCTGTCATTGATTGCAAATAGGCCTACCACCAGATCCCCATGGCACCTGAAGACATTGAGAAGACAGCAATCACCACCCCGATTGGGTTATTTCAGTTTCGATTCACGCCCTTCCGTCTGAAAAATGCAACCCAGACCTGGCAACGCTTCATCAGCAAAGTGCTATTCGACCTAAAATTCTGCTTTGCATATCTTGATGACATTCTTGTGTTCAGCTCCTCCGTCAAGGACAACATTCGACATGTGAAAACTGTTATGAACACTCTTGCGGCAGCAGGCACCGAGACCATCCAAGACAAATTGCACCGACATCAACCCGCTGTCACTTTTCTTGGTTTTCGGGTCTCTGACGACGGCATTTGACCGCCCCCTGAGAAAGTACAAACAATACTAAACCTACCCAGATCTTTGTCATTCAAAGAGCTCTGGCACTTTCCGGGGACGGTTAATTATTATCGCCGACATCTACCTCGGGCTGCGGAGATTCAGGCTCCACAGACGGATGCCTTGGCAGGCACCAACACTTCTGTATCTCGGCCCATTCCATCGACCCCTGCTATGACTGACTCTTTGACTGCCCTCAAAAATCTTCTTGCCGAGGCCTGCACCATCACGCATCCTCATCCCAATGCGCAGCTTTTCATCACCACAGACGTGAGCGAAAATGCCATCAGCGCTGTTATTAGCCATACAATCGATGTCAAAACTTCGCCTCTGCAGTTCTTCTCACGCAAGCTCACCAATCCACAACGGAAATATTCTGTGTTTGACAGGGAGTTGCTCGCGGTCTACGAAGCGATCAAGCATTTTAAGACTGATGTTGATGGACTAAAACTAACTTTAATGTAATGTAATTCAATTATATACCCATTATGACACAACTATGGCCACTGGAATACATCTGAGACAATTATACAGGCATTGGAGTCGAGGGAATATCTTTTGTCGAAACATGACTATGGCTCATGTCTGAATTAAGAGGTATGTGATGATTCACTGTTTCTCATCTCCTTTCCATGCCTTTTATACTCGTTATATCGATCAAGCATTACATTATACCATCAGCAGGTGTTTCCCACAGAATGATTTTCCCACTGTCGTCAGTTTAAATGTATGGTACTTTTACAGTTCATGCCATTTCACATATTATGTGTGCACTCTGTGTGAAGACACAGTGTTTTTGCCTATCCTGTGAAGTTCAAAGTGTCAGCAGGCAAACGTTTTGTAAAAGGGGCAGATTTAGGAAATATGATGCAGTTGCTCAAAAGATATAAAAAAAAACTACAGCATGAACAGTTTCTGAACTCACAAAAAGACACTTTCAAAAAATTTCTTCAACCAACAACTTTGAACAGTAAGGCTAAAGTGTGCTTAAAGGACAATGGCATTAACAGTAGCCTCTTCGTGTGGTGCTTCAGATACAAGTGAACATGAAGCACTGGAATGCAGACCTCCCGCTATCCCTCATTCAGATAGGTCTAGTAATAGTAATTGTGAAGTAATCACAAATACAGACCCAGACACATGGCCTACTACGTTAACATCCTCCACAATAAATGAAATAGAAAGGCCCTACAAAAATTGTAAATTTTGAATATCCCTTAAATGAGAACAGAAGAAAATTTTCAACTCATTTTTACATCAGAACTTTACCAACTGGAGAAAAGAAGGATGATAAATGGCTTGTGCATTTGAATTCTCTTGGCAAAGTTTTTTTTTCTTTTAGATCTCCTTCAAACAACAAGCTGTCAAGTGATGGACTCTGTGATTGGGTTCATTTAGGAAATTGGCTTCAAGAGCACGAACAATCATAAACTGTACAACGAAGTGGGTAGACTATGAGACACTTTCAAAACAAAAAGCTGGTATTGATCAAATTGACCTCGAACTACAGCAAAAAGAGAAGGAACATTGGTGTCAAGTTCTAAAAAGAAATATACTCGCCTTCAGGTACCTAGCCCAACTTAACGTGGCCTTATGAGAAACCAGCAACAACTCTATTAAGAAAATAATGATAATTTTCTTGGTTTGATCAAAATGATAGCAGAATGTGACCCTGTTTTGCAGGAACATTTAAGGCAGGAACTCAAGAAATCCATGACCACTATCTTGGGGAAAACATTCAAAATGAACTCATAAATTTGCTTCCCAACAAAGTAAAAAACACCACTGTTAATTCTGTAAGAGAAACTAAATATTTCTATATCGTACTTGACTGTACTCCTGATAAAAGCCACAATGAACAAATGACACAAAATGTTAGATTTGTAAATTTATTAGAAGAGGCAGTGACTGTGGAAGGACACTTCCCTGACTTCCTGAATATTACTTTAACAACAGGAGAATTTTGACTGAAACCATTTTGTAGAAACTAGATCAACCATGACTCGATATTCATGATTCCAGAGGCCAAAGTTACAATAATGGTGCAAATACGAAAGGCTATCAAAGTGGTGTTCAAGCCAGAATCCTAAAGTGCAATCCAAGAGCATTTTATATTCCATGTGCCAGCCACAGTCTTAATCTTACATGATCAGATGCAGCAAAACCTACAGCAAAAGTACTCCCATTTTTTGGTGTAATTCAAAAAATATACGTTGATTTCAATGCATACACTCTGAAATGGGAGATCTTATTGAACTTTATCAGTGAAGCAGCTTTCAGATAGTCGATGGGAAAATAGGATGGAGAATGTCAAAACTATAAGGTACCAGACAAGAGAAGCCAGAGATGCCCTTCTTGCAGTGAGCATCGGCACTATTGAATCTAAAACAAAGAGTGAAACACACTCACTTGCTGTGAACGAATCAGAAAGCTTTGAGTTTATTGTAGGTGTTATCATATGGTGTGACCCTCTCTTTGCAATTATCACAGCAAGTAAGGCACTTCAAGCAGAAAACATGGACATGAAAGTTGCAATTAAATACCACAAAATTCTAATGAAGTTTATTGAGAATTTCTATGAATAAGATTTTGTTACTGCACAGATAACAGTGAAAGAGATAGCTGAAAGTTTACAGATTGAACCAAAATTTGGAGAAAAGAGAACTGGCAAGAAGGTAAAGCAGTTTGATTATGAAGGTGGTGACATGGTTGGCAGAGCTCAATCTTCAGAGGAGAAATACAAAATCGATTTTTTCTACCCTGTCATCATAATAATAATAATAAAAATTTTACTTTCATTTGGCTGATTACAGCAATAGATAAAGTCAAGAGCACATATTTCTACATAAACTACAATATCGATATAAATTGGTTTAGCCTACATAAAATAAGTACACAGTATATTCATCTTCAAAAAATTCATCAATGGTGTAAATTGGATTGTTCACTAGTAGCTTGCATAATTTAGCTTTAAAAATATTTACAGGCAGTTCATTGAAGTCAGCACTTAGTCTATTAAACATCCTTAGTCCAATAACTAGGTAGGAGTTCTGAGGTTTTGATAATCCATGATATGGAACATCTACAGATGTTCTGTTTCTAGTTTATGGCTATGAATATCACTTCTCAACACAAAATTAGAGACTTTTTTTCTAATGTACAATAAAACATAGTAGATGAATAAGGTTACTACTGTAATACACTGCAGTTTAATAAACAGAGGTTTACAATGTTCTGTTTTATCAGAATCTGTTATTATTGTTATTACTTTCTTCTGTAAAAATAAAATGTCATTTACATGACAGCTACTACCTCACAGTAAGATTCCATGAGATGATGCTTTGGAAGAAGGCAAAATATGCTGATCTCACATAGTCATTGGGAACATTTCTTTTTAAATTTCTAATTAGATAAATAACTCTTGAAAGCCTAGCCAATATATTTTTAATGTGTATTTCCCACGTCAATTTATTGTCAATAGTAACACCTAAAAATTTTACAGTTTCTAATTCTTGGTAGTTAGGAATCTCTTTGAGGCTAAAGTAAAGTGTCTGGGTTTCATTTTCACTTAGTAAGAAGCCATTAGCTTTGAACCATGACACAGTGTTAAAAAGTTTGAAAGAAAGGTTTGGCCAACTGGCTAAGAATTCTGAAATGTTCTGGTCTTTGTTTTCTCCAGAAAGTTTAAAATACATACAGGTCAAAGAACTGAAAATGCTATGTAAAAATCTTGAGAAAGAGCTAAGTGTAAATATAAATGGTGAATGTTCGAAAGACATTGTTGCATCAGACCTTCTGACAGAAATTAAAGTGGTCCGAGAAATGGTGCCCAAGACTGTGAAAACTCCTATGTTAATATTGAAATATTTGAATGACATTTGAAACATCTATTTGGCTACAGAATTTTGCTAACCATGCCAGTGACTGTTGCCTCCACTGAAAGGATCTTTTCACCTTTAAAGCTTATCAAGAATTATTTCAGAAGCAGCATCTCGCAAGAATGCCTGCCTTCGCTTGCCGTGCTGTCAGTGGAACAAGACATGGCTCAAAAATTAAATTTTGCAGATATTATTGATGACTTTGCTCATTAAAAGCAAGGAAAAGATGTTTTGTGTAAAGTGTGCATATAACTTACAACCCTTTAATTTCTTGTGATTACAGAGAATAGTCAAATGATGAAAACATTTAAGTTAGTCCTATATCCTGGCAACACTTGTGAATTTCATTTGATTTTGAATTTCATTAAATTGGAAGGATTTCCAAAGCTAAGTTACTTTTTATTACTAACATTTTAGTAATTACCATACTTATTAAGATTCTTTCTCTGATTAATTATTTTCCTATTACAACAGTCGATCTGCTGAAGCAACAGTCTTTTGATATATTGATAGTATGTCAATGACAAAACTTAGAATTCTTTTGAACATGATGAATGTATATAACTTGTGTTGGAGGAGTGGTGGGGAGGGGGGGATGCAGGAGATCCCCTTGCGGAAGTTTTGTACATGGCCCCATACCAGCCAGCTAAGGCTGACCCTGTGCGATAATCTCCTCACTGATTTTGTTGGACTCCACAACATGATGTCTGAAATGGCATCAAGCTTCCGTTCTGTTAAAATTCTAGGCCTACTAGTTTGTGGCACATCATGAACTGAACCTGTTGTCTGGAATTTGTAAATTAAATCACATTTAGTGTTACAATGTGATCATCTCAAAGCAGGAAAACTCAATCTAAGTTGCCACCTCACATGATCTGTGAAGGTTCCTCCTGCATGGGAAACCTCTTCCACTAAAAACACTCAGCACTAGTAAGCATTCCCACTACACTCAGCTTACACAAGAATGAGACAATAACACAACTAACAGCTGCAATGCACATGCAACACTACTATTCCCATAATACCACTGCAGGCCCCACGGAACACATGCATGTGAGACATGAATGTGCTGCCAACTGTATGTGCCCCACAAACCAAGACATGCAAGGCTCATTGCTGTGGAGAGACTTTGCGGATGCATGGTAAGACCAATAACAAAAAGATAACAATCTCACCAGCCTGTGATGCAAGAGTTACAATTTGAAGTAGTCAAATATTTTAACCAATAATTTGAGAACAACTGCATAACAAAAAAGAACTGTTAACCCAAAATATGTGATATTTTACTTTTTATGCTGCACATAAAACATTTTTTGAAAAACCACTTCAGCAGCCTTGTTTACATACTGTATATTGTTTCAGCAGTTCTGCAGATGACTCAACTTTCAGCTTTCTGCCTTCTTTGAATCAGACCTAAATATGGACGTACTTCATTATATGGCACAATGAAGAAGTCTGCCATAAAGTGTCACTGACAAAGAATTTCAGCAATGAGATTTAACATTGCATCACAGCGCATGTTAAGCAGCACAAGAGGAGTGCTGTAACTCAAGCTAAACATGTACATCATGCATTTTTTCCCTTTTTTTTTTAGGCCACCTCAGCCAGCCTCCAATACATATTGAATCACTTGCATACACATACTTTCATGATTCATATACAACAATTACACTGAAACTTCCTGGCAGATTAAAACTGAGCCTGGCAAGGGAATCAAGTGTAGCTCTAGAATAGGTATGCTTACAAAATTTTAAATTTAAATCTCCACTTAACATTAACTCATTTTGTTTGGAAATCAAGACATTTAATAATGTATCAAGTTGTTTCGGCAGTAATTCACAATTACCAGGTGGAGCCCTGTTTATTATGACTATTATTATTAACCTTCTATGACAATCTACTTCTTCAGCAGGAACTTGAAAATGCTGATCACTGCAAAATCTATATACTCAGAATTTCACAAATGGAATAGAAAGAGCCACCAAGCAGAAATGAGTTGAATTTGTTTTTGAAGCTTTCATTAAGCAATGTAGTGCATAAATCTCCTGATTTAAGTGCAGAACAGCATTTTGAGGTAGGTAGCATTGAGATAAGAGGAAATAGTGCGACAGTTATTGTTCTGTCAATTTACAGTGCATCTGCTGGATATCTAAATGTTTTTATGAGGCATACTCAACTGATCACTCTTGTCCCACCTGTCTAGAAAAAATAAAGAATTCATTGTAATGAGGGCATTATATATGGACTTTATTTGTGCTCTTACAACTTAGGATCAGTGGTAGACAGTCCAAAAAAAGTTACAGGCAGTTCTAGTACACTATTAGATAACTTATTTACAGATAAGGATGTATAGAACAATTTCACTGTGAAAAATATTATAGATGACCTATTTTATCATGATGCACGGTTCCTCACCATAAATCAAATACATGTACAAAGAAAAGTAAATTTCATTTGGAAAAACATTAAGATTACAAACCGACACTCCATGGAAAACGTTAAACAGCAACTACAGCATGTGGACTGGTCTCCTGTATGTACTGTCATTGATTATTGATGTAAACTCCAAATTTAACATATTTGTCAATGAGATTACAAATCTGTTTCAAAAAACACTCCCTAAAAACTTAGTGAGGGAAAATCTGTTTAAATCAAGTCATATGCTTTGGATTACTAAGGGCTTCAAAATTTCTTGTACATTGGAAATGGAGCTTTATGCAGCAGCCAAGAGATAAATGGTCTGAATAAAATTAGGCATTACAATTTGTACATTAAGATTCTTAATAAATCCGTACAAGCATCAAAGAACATGTTCTTGGAGGCAGAAACTGGCAACTCAAGCACTAAAGTAAAATGTATCTGGAATTTTGTAAAGAAGGAAACAGGAAAAAGTGCAGTTTGCGGTGAAAATATCCGAACAAAAAATGAGGATCATCTTATTAGTGATCCAAGAACAGTTGATGTTATATTGAACAAATATTTCTTAACAGTAACAGAACAAATAGGATCACAAGGCTCCATAAATCAAGCCATGAATTTTGTGTAAGACAGTGTACCTAGAACAGTACGACATATCAAAGTAATGAGTCATTACTCTGGAAATTGAAAGAGTAATTAGATCTTTAAAAAGTAAACTCTACTGGAGTTGACAACATATATCAAATAAAAGAATACTGCTGCCGCCATATAAGTAAAATCTTTTACCACATTTTCGTTGCCTCACTTAAGTTAGAAATAGTTGCTGAAAGGCTTAAGTATGCAGTTGTGAAAATTCTGAATAAGAAGGGAGGTAAGGTAGATACTGCAAATTTTCATAGAATCTCACTACTAACTAGTTTTTCCAGAGAAACTAATACATTCCATGACTGAACAAAATATCATCAGCAAAAGTAAGTTCGGATTTCAGAATGGGTTATCAACAGAAGATGCAATATTTGCATTTGCTGCCAGTGTGCTGGAGTCCATCAGTATAAACATGAAGATGGCTGGAATATTTTGTGACCTATTTGACTGTGTCAGTTGCCAAATACTTCTAAACAAAGCTACATATCTAGGCATAAGTGGTGCATTAGGGAAGTGGCTTGAATCATATCTTCAAAACAGAAAATAGAAAGTTGGACTGGATAGTCAAGAAGGTGTGTCAGTATTGTTGAAATGGGATACCATCATACATGAATTGCTTCAGGGCTCTGTTCTGGGTCCCCCACCTTTCATTATTTTTTATGTACTTCCTTGTACAGATTCATTTAATTGCACCATCTTTGCTGATGGCACTACACTACTTATTGATAATTCAGCAAATGAACTTGAGGTGTCAGCTAATAAGATTTTTATGGATATTGTGAACAGGTTTAACGTAAGTTGGTCTTTCTGTTAGCTACAGTAAAACAAATTATATTCAGCTCCACACAACCTCAAAATATGAAGAAATAGGAGAAAAACTAGGTGAGCTGCAGACAGGTCAAAATACCAGCACTTAAATATTGACAGCAAACTAAACTGGTCAAACCACGTACTGGATCTTTGCAAAAGTCTGAATTCTGTATCTTACGCTTTACACATCGTCTGCTCCTATAGAAATATGGAAACCGTTAAATCAGATAATTATGGTTATTTTCATGCCATTATAGCTGTAGAATCATATTTTGGGGAAATCAACCATTTGCTACGAAAGTGCTATCTGCGCAGAAAAGAGCCATAAGAAACATGAGTGGAGGCCACACTACAGCCATATGCAGCAATCTTTTTAAGGAACTCGAAATCTTCATATCCACTGCTCAATCTTTTCAAACCTAATAGTGTGTATCACTGTCATGATAATAGAAGAAAAGATGATCTCCACTATGAGCATGCAAAACTGAGTACAGTATGGAAGGGGGTCCGCTTCAGTGGCTGTACGATTTTTAATGCCCTCCCTTCACAATTAAGAGTTCAGTAGATTATGAGCTCTTGTTTAAAGAACCTTAAGGCAGTTCTTACTGCAAGGGTCATTTTATACTATAGAAGAGTTCCTAAACCACAATGAATAGTATCCATGGACATGAGGGAGAAATTCGGGTTGGTGAAATGGCCCAAAGACAATGCTCAGAGTCCAAAGATGAACGCATATCGATGCTGGTGTCTACCACATTGGCACCACATAGCCGATAGCCCCCCCCCCCACCTCCCCCCCCCCTCCCCCAGCAGTGATGTCCCAGTCGCTTGTTTACTGCTTCCTGGAGTGAGCGGAATGGTCAGCACAGTACGACCCCAGCCGCAGGGTGATGAGCCTGAACCTGAGACTTGTCAGGTAGGCAGTGGCTGGCAAAATAGAGCAGTGATGCATCGCGTAGCTTGTCAGCAATAGTCATTCTTTGCTCGACATGTTCAGGAGACCTTTGAGCCAAAGCAAAGCGGATGTGAGGAGATAGTTAATTTGACCAGATGGTGAGGAGAGCTGTGTCAAAGCGTAGATCAGCCCTGACAAGGGCACGTAGCCGTCTCCAGAGCTGGGAAGGTTTGTCATTGCCTAGTTGCTCGACATGGAGCACTTGCCGTATTGCTGCCTCAGTTGAGCGTGCAAGCCAAGGTAGAACTGTCTTTTTGGTTAGAGTGTACCGGGTAGATGAGTCCGGGAAGTCAATCAGGTCAGCAATCAAGTCCTCCTGGTCATGAAGATGGGTGATGAAGCACAGAAACCTGGTTGACTCGTCGAGTTTGTAATGGTCGAACACTTCATCCACAATTTTCACATGTGGTGGGAACAAAGGCGTTTGATAGCTAGAGTCATGCACACTCCTAACCTCACTCATTGTTGCAGGCTCGAAAATGTCTGGCGTAATCGTCGAGTGAGTGGCATCGTGTTGCAGTCCTGGTGGGTGTACATCGCCCGCAACACGATGCATGTCGATCACAAAATCTGGTGTTTGGCGCTGGGCTGAAGTCATTGTACGAATACTGTGTTGATGTAATACACGCGAAAACAACCGACGTGGAGGTTGCGGACACAGTAAAATGGCAAAAACAGAAGACGTTACAACTCGGGATCACAAGTGAGGGATAAGTTCGGGTTGGTTACACCAAACAACACCCATTTAGCAGTAGTTCATTTATTCACCTAAACACATTCAAGGCTCACAAAGAACTGACATGGCAGAACAGCCTAAAGACAATGCTCAGAGTCCAAAGACGATGCTCAGAGTCCAAAGATGAACGCATACCGATGCTGGTGTCAACCTCATCGGCACCACAGATCTATAATTCTCATAATAAACCCCAGATTTTCATTTGTGACCCTGTCTATTTATTATTGCGAATGTATTTATTTTTCTATAAGCAAAATGAATCACTGGAACACAAATTAAATAAATAAACAAAAATAAATGAGTTACAAAGGAAGTGATCAAATATATGTGTGCCTCTTCAGACAACATAATGGGGTGCAGCCAGGATGACTTCTTTGACAACCACTGCTATTTCGACAGATGAACACCCTGTAATTTTCAAGGCATAAATACAATAAAAAAGAACTGAGGAAGGAAATTTAAATGTTTAGCAGGGCTACACTGACAACAATCATAATTTAGCATATGAAAAAAAACAATATCCACATCTTAAAAGAACTAGTGTCACCACACTACCAATGATGACCAATGTTACAAATTTCTGAAAGTGATTATCAATTACTAATACTTGAGCAAAAAGCATTAATTTTTACCTTTGATGTATGACTAGAAAGGTAGCAGCATTAAGCAAAATCCTGTCTCTATTTGTGTCACTTGCTAATTTAATGTCAACAGTTCCAGAATTCAGTCTTTTGCAAAGATCTAGTATGTGGTTGGATCAGTTTGGTTTGCTATTAGTATGAAAGCCCAGGTCACCTAATATTTCACTTATTTCTTCATCTTTTGAGGTTATATGGAATTGAATATAGTTTGTTTTACAGTAATGATGAAAGATCATTTATGGTAGATCAGCTCACAATAGCTCAAAAAATCTTATTAGCTGCATAGCCTCACTTACCAATGGTTTAAATATCCTTGCACCATACTGTCTTGTTGCTCTTGTGCCTTGAAAAAGATGGGGGTTATCATCAGTTGAAATATCAGCAGTTGTCAAAGATGTCATTCAGCAGCATTCCCATTAGTTGTTTGAACATTCAATACACAGAGAGAAACTCAAATTTCATGTATTTTTGGTGCATACTTTGAACCTTTGATTTGTGGAGGCTACTTTCATCCCTTGCATTATATTTATGAACACAATAATTATTTTCAAACTGTGCCTGAGTCTTCACAACAAAATTCATAAATGAGTAAATATATTGTGAGGTTTTTTTTGAGTATGCCTAGTTTTGCAATAAGTTGCCTACATGTTTTGAGGAGGGCACGAGGTATTTTCCTTACAGTGTTTGAATACTTTATGCCTATGTGTGAAACTGACCCATAAAATGACATCAGTGAATGAAAGTGTGAAAAGTAAGCTAATTTTATAGTGCTTTCATCACAAAAATTAGCTGTTACATGTACAGAAAATGTTGATGAACTTAAGTCTTTGAGAAGATACATAATTTGTGATTAACAATTCAAGTTCTGATCAATATACACACCTTGGAATTTTGAAAAAAAAACAGCTTTCACATTGTACAGGATTGAATGAATTCGTGTTTTTTCTAAGTTAAGTCATAGAACTTACCAAGAATCAGTCAATAATAGCTGTGAATATTTCATTTATTGAACCTTTCTTGTTGCGGGCCTGTTGGGCTTGCTTATGAAGCTTTCATTATCAGCAAAGAGCACAATTTCTGCTTTATCAAAGTAAGGTGCAGTATTATTTTTATATAGTGCAAGGTTATGAATGGTCCCAGAATTGAATACTGTGGAATACCAGTAGTTTTACCCCATTCAAAAGATTTAGCATGAGAACTGCTTGAGATGTCCAACATCACAATTTGCATCTTATTAGTTGAACATTAGATTGGTGCACAAGTTCATAGCATTTTTGTTTTGCATATCGGTAACTGGTTGCTGTAGGTTTAATTACCAATTGTAATATTTTATTTGTAGGTCACTGTTGTTATCTGGGTCTACATATTGCCATTTTGTCATTTGGAGATAAACAGTGATGCTGCCCAATGCAGAAATCATAAAATTTCCGAATGGTCTTCTGCTTCAGTTCAGCTGAGGGATGAGAGCAGTGGAGGTGGCCAGAAACATTTGCGCCATGTATGGGGGCATGGCATTGGACAGAGCACAGCAAGAGAATGTTTTCTTTTCATTTTAAGAAGGGTCATTTTGACATTACAGACTCTCCACATTCAGGAAGACGATCAGTATGTGATGAAGGTAATTTAAATGTTTTAATCCACAATGATCCAAGTCAGTGCACTTGAGAACTGCAAATGTGATGAACTGTGATCAATCCACCACTGCACAACATTTGCCTGCAGTGGGGAAGGTTAAAAAATTTGGTGTGTGGATAGCACATGCTCCAAGCCAAAATCAGAAAAATCAGTAGGTAGTCATGTGCTCATATCTGCTTACTCGTCATCAATTGGCTCGTGAACAACACTGACCATTCCTACTCTGTATTATTACTGGTGACAATAAATGGTTTCTTTATGCTAACATAAGTGAAAGAAAGGAATAGTTAAGTCCAAACAAAGCAGCAACTTCCCATACAAAGACCTGTGCATGTCCACAAAAGATGTGTCTTGTGGAGCAGTGACAGTGCAGTGTGCTATGAATTGCTTCCCTAATGTGTAACCATCACTGCTCTCATTTATCATCAACAACTTTGACATCTTGCAGACGTAATCCAAGAACAGTGACAAGGAACACTGTGTGAAGTGATCCTACTCCATATTAATGCCTGCCCACATTCTGCCACAGTGAAAATAGCACTATACGGGAGTTGAGTTGGGAAATAATTCTGCACCCACATTATTCACCTGATTTTGTGTCCTCTGATTTTCACCTTTTCTGCTCTCTATTGAACAACCTTCAACAAACTTCCTTTCCAGATGAAAATGTGATTCAAACATGGCTCGGCGAGTTCTTTGTCTCAAAACCACACGATTTTTACACTTGTGGAATCAAAAGTTATCCGAGCATTGGCAGGTTGTTGTAAATAGTGAGAAGAATATATTACTGATGACTAAAGTCTTTATTATGAGTATCTGTTATGTTTATTAAACTTACGGAAAACTCTATGAACTTATGCACCAACACAATAATAAGTCAACCAGTTGGCCACTGTGCTGCAAAAGCCACAAACTTCAGGTTTCTTCCAATGACCATTGTGATCTACATAGTCAAATGTCTTAGGCAGGCCATAAAAGATTCTGGTAGGTGAAATCTTGTCATTTAGATATTTTTATACACGGTTAGTGAAATGGAGATGTCCTTTTGGAATCCAGATTCTAACTAACTCCAAATCTTATATTTACATGTATATTCAGATATTCTTGCATACATTACCATTTTCAAAACTTTTGAGAAGAGTATTAATATCGGAACAGGTTGATAGTTATTAATATTTGCCCAACAACCTTTGTTAACAAGGGGACTAACAATGGCACCCTTTAGATTATCTGGAAACATACATTATGAAAGTGATGCACTAAATTTCTGGCTGAGTAAAATACCTACAACATAGGAATGTACTTTTAATATTTTTCTTGATATGTTTTCAACCCCAGAATAGTTTCTGAACTTAAAACAGGTAACATGTTCTTGATCTTCTTGGAAGAAGTTGAAATGATCTCGAACTAACTAAATGCTTGTGGCACTGGTTGCCACATATACCTGCGATGCTTTTCCTTCTGAGCTGGCTACACAAGTTTGTTGGTTACATTTTGAATGAGACTGTTGACCTTACATCAAGGTGAACTGGTAAAATACGTTGCTTACTTCTTGACTGAGTTTCCATATCCTTATGTCCAGATTTCAGCTGAGTTAAAATCTATTTCCAATTAAATTTGACGTCATCAGCTGGAACCTGCAATTTACTGGCCAAATTTTTGGTCATAATTGTCTTGATCTCATTTGATGGATATATAATAATAATTACCACCAGAACTAAAAAGTCCAGGAGCTGATTTTAAATGACCACAATGGATGTTGGATTACAATTCAGTGTGCTATAGTCATTTCAAGATACAGGATTAATCTCTCAAGTAAAAAACCATTTACTGTAATTTATCTATCAACATAATCAAGACATTTATGAACAAGAGTAGATTCCACAACGACATCTAACTCCACTGGGAATGGTGCACACCATGACCATATTATTGTCAATATATGAGGGTGGTTTGAAAAGTTCTCGGAATCACCACAAAAGGTCAGCACTAACACAATGAGTTGTTCACGTGGTGTTCATTGGACTGTTGCCTGTAAACACGTGCCATGTCAGTGTTCTTGGAAGAGAGCTGTGGCAATGGTGTGGCTCTGTTGTTGTTCCCACATAGTGCTTTGCGAAAATAGAAAAAATCGAGATTCGAGCAGTGATTAAGTACTTTTTAAAGAAAGGTATGAAACCAAAGAACAGAATACACTGGGGGACTCTGCTCCTTTGTATTCAACTGTTGCAAAGTGGACAAATGAATTTAAATTTGGTCGCGAGAGCTTAGGAGATGGTCCGTGCAGTGGTCGGCCAATATGTGACACTACTCCAGAAATCATTGCAAAAGTGCACAAAATGGTCATGGAGGATTGCTGATTGAAAGTGCATGAAATTAATCACACTTGCCAGATATCATCTGAAAGAGTATATCACATTTTAATGAAGAATTCGAAATGAAAAAATTATCTGCAAGATGGGTGCCGTGACTCGCACGCCCACACACGTGTCATCGAAATACCAAAATTACATGAACTAAGGTATGAATTGTTACCACACCTGCCTTATTCACCTGATATGGCTCCATCAGACTTCCATCTCTTCCCAAAACTGAAATTTTTTTTGGTGGACGAAGATTCACTTTAAACGAAGAATTGATAGCCGGAGCTGCAACTATTTCACAACTCTGGAGGAACTCATTTTCGGGATAGGATCAAGGCACTGGAACATCGTTGGACCAAGTGAATAAATCTGCAAGGAGACAACATTGGAAAATAAAAAACTTTCAGTGATGTGAGTAATTTTTTTCTATTCCATTCCAAGAACTTTTCAAATCACCCTCATATTTTGGATAAATGGCAGCATCGGTTGTAAAAATTGAAATACTTTATTTTACAGATCAATTTTGGCCACTGTGTGGCCATCTACAGTCAAAATTATTCAAATCATGTAGGCAGATATCATAATAGCACAAAATTTTCTATGAGGTGTAACATGTACTGAGATGATCACTTCCACCAATATCGTCACTTTTACTGCATACATTAAATTTTACAGAAGAGCCTGTCTTGTAACCTTAGTAGTTGCCACTCCAACGTACAGTGAGCTTATAGCTACGAGGTTCAAATAATTTGCACTGAAGATGGTCACACAGTGACCAACATCGATCTGTAAAATAAAGTATTTCAGTATTTACAACTGTTGCTGCCATCTATCCAAAACATATTGAAATTCCACATTTATGTAACACACTGTTTTTACCTAATTTGGTCATTTTATCTGATGTAAATCAGATCACCAAGGTTAAGGCCTGTTGGGCTCAGCTAGCACTCCAACGGTCATCCACCAGAGTTTGCTGAGTGCTGTTGAAAGCGGGGTGCACTCAGTCCTCGTGAGGCCAACAGAGGAGCTACTTGAGTGAGAAGTAGTGGCTCTTGTCATGAAAACTGACAATGGCTGGGAGGGTGGTGTGCTGACGACTGGTTTGATGAGGTCCGCCACGAATACCTTTCCTGTGCTAACCTCTTCATCTCAGAGTAGCACTTGCAACCTACGTCCTCAATTATTTGCTTGACATATTCCAATCTCTGGCTTCCTCTACAGTTTTTGCCCTCTACAGCTCCCTCTAGTACCATGGAAGTCATTCCCTCATGTCTTAGCAAATGTCCGATCATCCTGTCCCTTCTCCTTATCAGTGTTTTCCACATATTCCTTTCCTCTCCGATTCTGCATAGAACCTTCTCATGCCCCTCCAAATCTGCATCCAGTGATGCCTATCGGCTCATGATGACACAAAAGTTGGTTGGCATTGTTGGGCCTTCCAAGGCCTGTTCGGATGGAGAGTATATGTGATGTAGGACATTACTTGCACATCTTCCACAACCCCTCTGTGATCTCCTAAAACCACCATGAATAAGTAACCTGTACATGTAGTACCATAGATTTAACTCACTCTCACCAATCACGTCCAGAAGTGGTTGGATGATCTAATTAGTATAAATATCTGCAGACTGTTCTTAGTAGGCACTTCTCAGTAATACATTTGACTATCTTAAAATTGTTCCCTGACTAACTACGAGTGTCCAACACAGGCCATCAGTATTATCATATGAATCTGCAAGACTGATCTCTCAACATGAGACCTGAGTCATATTGAAATCGACACTACCCTACTGCCAACTGATATATGAAAGTGCTACTGTTCTGAAACTGTCTGATAAAATTAAGCTGTGTGCTGGACCAGAACTTACCTCTGGACCCTTGCCTATTCATAAGTAATACTCCCGCCAACAAGATTATACAGGCTTGACTCACAATCTGCCTATGCAGCTTTTATTTTATCAGTAATTCTCTTTCATTTTTCAAATTTCACAGGAGTTCTCTTGCATAACTTACTGCACTAACATTCCTGGGAGGAAAGATGTTGTGGACAGTCACTTAGCAAAATTTTAGGGTTGTTTCCACATTAATCCTTCATGCTACAGCAAAATATACACTGTTGTGAGAATTTGTGAAAGATTAAAACTTTGTCAATGTTTGGCACAACTTTTTAATCAGTCAGGAAATATAACACCTTTCAATCTGCTGCAGAGTGAAATATTCAGTCTTTAAAGTGGCAGTTCATATGCCTTACAACAAAGATCACCTTCATAGTGGGTGCGTACTTTTTCATTTTACTCAATTTCAAAAGGTATTTGGTTAAAATATGGAAGGGTCATATCATGTTTTCAAAGTCTATTTCAAAAGGTTTGTGCTGTCATTTGTTGTGGAGTTACTACAAATTGTGTTGGCTTCTGGGCTGAAAATAGTTATGTCCAAGATGTAGGCCTAAATGACATTGGTACATTGTCCCAGTTTTTGAACTCACGTTCCTATCTGTTAATGTCAATTACCTTTACTAAATTCCAAGGTACTTTGCCTCATGATTAACATTAATGATCATAATTTTATATATTATTATCTTTTACATTTAAAGTAAATTAACATTTGAAATATTTTGGAACAATGTTCCAGGAAACAACAATCTAATAATACTATAATTTATTTAGTAAAAATAGTCATGGTCGCACATAAGTTATTACTTTTTATTTGTGGATGACTGATTTCAATCGACTATAGAAATCATCATTGTTAAGAACACCAGCATGGATGGACCTGCTCCATGCCAGGGATTCCTGCTGCCACCAAGCAATGTGGAACTGATGATGATCTCTGTAGTAGATCAAAACTGGGCATCCACAAATAAAAAGTAACAACTCATACATGACCACAACTGTGTTTACTAAATAAATTATAAATTAACCTTAACATTTTTCTAAAGGGTGCAGACAGAATGTCTACTCTGCAGAAATTTTTGATCTAGGATGAACTATGGGCAGTGAAGCACCTTCAAAATATCTCCAAAAACATGACAGAATTTCCTTTGATCTCTGGAAATACTGGTGCCTGAACATGCATCTCAGTTTTCTAGAACTTTGAAATGAAAATTTACTCGGAGAAAACTAAATGGTGAGAACTTAGGAACTATGGATTGAGTGCACCTTCAAGACCAGTAATTTATCTTGAAAGTCATCAGGATAAGAGTACACTTCCAGAGCTCACTGTCCAACAACTGAAACAAGGAACAGGAGCCTCAGCAGTCATCAGGCTATGCTACTATCTTCCACAAGGCAGACACTCTGTGCTAAATAGTTTCATCATCTGTTCTCTCTTACCATAAATATTGAATAAAGAAAATAAACGGCTAATAACTGGACAGTAGCAAAGTCAAGGATCTCATGTCAGTGCTTCTGGCTGCAGAGAAGATTTAAGCAAAATAACAATGTGCATTTGCAATCAAAATGAAAACATTTGTCACTTCAACAACCACTAAGAAACTGAAGTCATACATTTTTTAAGAAACATGCAATATAAATGAATGAGCAAATAGATACTAGGCTATCATCAAATTATTCTTTTGTGAACAAAGTGGTGCCACAAAATCAGGACAGTTAGAATTCACAATAGAACAGGTCCTACAGAACCAGGAAGATTAGAATACAGAAGAGAACATGGGGCAGTTACACTATCTCTTGTAAAAATTGTAAAAATAAATAAAAAAGAAACAGTAACAGGAAATAGGTCTACACCGTTTGATGTGCTTAAGACCAAGAACATTTGGGTCATTCCATGTTAAAGAGACTTTGTGACAAAAAAATTAAAATGACAATATTTCAAATATAATCTTAAAAATGTCAAGTTAAAAGTACATTTGTTCATTGCAAAATAATCACGACTATGAAAAAATTAAATTTCTACCTTCACTAAGTGTTTAAAGTGCACTACTCTATGGCGCCACAGAGAGGTATGTTTTATGCTATTTCCAGATGAGTATTAGTTGTGTTATCTATGGCTGATTGTTCTATTGTTGCAAAGAATATTGAAGTCAACATTGTTATAGCTCATAATAATTCGTTTTGTTGAGCTAAGCTATTTGCATTTCTTTATTTTGTTAGTTTTATAATACATGTGCAGCTAGTAACACCCGTAACAAAAAAGATACAAAGGTTTAATTTGTAATCGAGTAAATTTGTTCTGTACAATACCTTTCTGTAAAAGTGAGGTTATGCACATGTTTTACAATATCATACCATTACATGGCATTTTGAAATCTTATTTAACAATCATAGAGCTGATACGGGTGTTACTAATTTTTGTTTCCGGTGTTACTTAACACATGCGTAACACCCGTAACTTGAATTGGAAGGTTTAATGCCAGCTTCATCTTTAGTAGGCCTAGACCCTACATTTAAATTATAACCAAAGGGTATTATTATGAATGAAAAAAGTTTTTTAACTATTTTTATTACATATGAAAAAAGTTTTAAGCATGAAAACCAAAATTTTTATTCCTCTGCATACACTTGTTTAAGCACTACACCTACATTATAAAAGTTAATTGGGGCATTAACCTGACTCAACTGACATTCTCCTAAAAAGTTAATTAAGCCCAAAATTCTTTAGATTATATATAGTTTATGTTTTCCATTCTAACTTTTCCAAGAACAACAATATTGCTAACCTCAGTTTTAAATTTTATATAGGCCCAGTAAACTGCTTATTGAGGCAAATTCTAGCCATTCATAAGAGCCTACAATTTCATATGCATACTTGAGTATTTGAGCAAAGCTTTTCCAAGCAGTCACAAGGAATTTTTGAACGAATTAAGTTGTAATTCACAGAACAAAGACTGTGTTTTTGGGTCATGCCAGGAATGTCAAATTAAATTGAGGAAATTTATCCCAGAAGGCTTTGATTTAACTAAAAAGATTGTCTGGCAGCAATGGGAAAATGATGCAAAACATCATCCTTGTCTTAGTGAACATTCAGGGAGCTGCGATGATGCCTTAGCATCACTGGTTGACAAATTGCCTCAGTTCAAAAAACATTGCTACGTGAAGATAAAGCAGAGTGATTTCTTCCAAGGAAAGAAAAACAGCCTTGATGTTGAAGAATATGTTCTTCAAATGGACTTTGCAGAGAATTATGCTCTAATTTCACAAGATGAGGTACAGAGTGCACACTGGGCGCATTCACAAGTAACTATTTGCACATTCGGCATTTAGTTTGCCAACCATGAAGTCAGGTCCTATGCAGTCATCAGTAACAACCTTTCACACACAAAATATTTTGTGTGGACTTTTCTTAAAACTGTTATAACGGAGATTAAAAAAGTGTTTTCTAAAGTTAAAAGAGTTTTTATATTTCCTGACAACTGTGCTGGGCAGTTCAAAAATAAATACACTTTGTCCAATCTATTTTATTTTGAGAGAGACTTTGGATTGACAGTTGAGTGGAATTTTTTTGCCAGTTCACATGGTAAGGGAGCCATGGATGGCATTGGAGGTGCACTGAAGAGGAGCATGTGGACAGCTGTTAGATCTAGGAAAGTTATTATTAACAACGCAAATGACTTTTATGACTACACTCTGATTCTAAAATTAAGGTACTATGGGTTGATAAGATAACAGTGGAGCATAACATTCCTATTTTGGATGAAAGGTGGAAAAATTTACAAGCAATTCCTCAAATCCAGCGCTGCCATCACTTTCGGCCTTATAACACAACTGATTTGCTGGCTTCAAAAACAGCAGAGTCATTAATGACAAGGGTGTCAATATTTATTACTGAGGAGGCCAAAGTTAAAACTTTACATGCAAAAGACGCATAAACTTTTATGAAGTGTGCAGTTCTGATGATTCTGATCAGGAGACTGTTTCACTATCTGAATCATAAGACAATATTGGAAGCGCTTGTGAGTTAAGCTGAACTAATAAAATTGAAAAGTCTGATTTAAAATTTGGGTTACTTGTCTTGGTTGACATTCCAAGTGACAAAAAGAAGCCAGCCCTATCCAAAACTCAATATCGTTGCTTGGGAATCTGCCAGAGTGAGGTTGCTGAAGAGGATGTGAAAATAATGTTTCTGAAGTCAGTAGGAAAAAGTAAAACACTTTTAAACTAGACGAAACTGATGTTTGTTTTGTGAAATTCAGTCAAGTACTATCTAAGGTAACAACACCAGAAATCAAACAACAAGGTAACCGTTTGTACTAAGAGTTCAATTTTGAGTTGGATGTTCCTGAAAA
The DNA here is from genome assembly GCF_021461395.2 of Schistocerca americana. Classification (NCBI taxonomy): domain Eukaryota; kingdom Metazoa; phylum Arthropoda; class Insecta; order Orthoptera; family Acrididae; genus Schistocerca; species Schistocerca americana. Next base: position 741,189,937 of record NC_060122.1, on the reverse strand, counting down.
AGATTATTAAATGAAGTTTTTAAACCAATCAATAATAAGAAAACATTTTTGTCATAAATTTACTAGGCCTACAAAATGAGGTAAATGTTAAGTAACAATATCTTGGCCTAGTTGTACTATAAAATTGCAACAATACTTCTTTTCTTTTTATGCAATTGTGAGAGGTAAATTTATTCCTTCAAGAATCAAATCTGATGCATGTATGTAACACCCGTAACATTTAATGTAACACCGGTAACAGCAAAAAATATATACACTCCTGGAAATGGAAAAAAGAACACATTGACACCGGTGTGTCAGACCCACCATACTTGCTCCGGACACTGCGAGAGGGCTGTACAAGCAATGATCACACGCACGGCACAGCGGACACACCAGGAACCGCGGTGTTGGCCGTCGAATGGCGCTAGCTGCGCAGCATTTGTGCACCGCCGCCGTCAGTGTCAGCCAGTTTGCCATGGCATACGGAGCTCCATCGCAGTCTTTAACACTGGTAGCATGCCGCGACAGCGTGGACGTGAACCGTATGTGCAGTTGACGGACTTTGAGTGAGGGCGTATAGTGGGCATGCGGGAGGCCAGGTGGACGTACCGCCGAATTGCTCAACACGTGGGGCGTGAGGTCTCCACAGTACATCGATGTTGTCGCCAGTGGTCGGCGGAAGGTGCACGTGCCCGTCGACCTGGGACCGGACCGCAGCGACGCACGGATGCACGCCTAGACCGTAGGATCCTACGCAGTGCCGTAGGGGACCGCACCGCCACTTCCCAGCAAATTAGGGACACTGTTGCTCCTGGGGTATCGGCGAGGACCATTCGCAACCGTCTCCATGAAGCTGGGCTACGGTCCCGTACACCGTTAGGCCGTCTTCCGCTCACGCCCCAACATCGTGCAGCCCGCCTCCAGTGGTGTCGCGACAGGCGTGAATGGAGGGACGAATGGAGATGTGTCGTCTTCAGCGATGAGAGTCGCTTCTGCCTTGGTGCCAATGATGGTCGTATGCGTGTTTGGCGCCGTGCAGGTGAGCGCCACAATCAGGACTGCATACGACCGAGGCGCACAGGGCCAACACCCGGCATCATGGTGTGGGGAGCGATCTCCTACACTGGCCGTACACCACTGGTGATCGTCGAGGGGACACTGAATAGTGCACGGTACATCCAAACCGTCATCGAACCCATCGTTCTACCATTCCTAGACCGGCAAGGGAACTTGCTGTTCCAACAGGACAATGCACGTCCGCATGTATCCCGTGCCACCCAACGTGCTCTAGAAGGTGTAAGTCAACTACCCTGGCCAGCAAGATCTCCGGATCTGTCCCCCATTGAGCACGTTTGGGACTGGATGAAGCGTCGTCTCACGCGGTCTGCACGTCCAGCACGAACGCTGGTCCAACTGAGGCACCAGGTGGAAATGGCATGGCAAGCCGTTCCACAGGACTACATCCAGCATCTCTACGATCGTCTCCATGGGAGAATAGCAGCCTGCATTGCTGCGAAAGGTGGATATACACTGTACTAGTGCTGACATTGTGCATGCTCTGTTGCCTGTGTCTATGTGCCTGTGGTTCTGTCAGTGTGATCATGTGATGTATCTGCCCCAGGAATGTGTCAATAAAGTTTCCCCTTCCTGGGACAATGAATTCACGGTGTTCTTATTTCAATTTCCAGGAGTGTATATACTGAGTTATGATGTCCAAAAAAATAAAAATTTACATTTCAAAATAAAAGTTGGGGCAATACCTCTTAACAGTTGTTTTACAAGAATAAAAGCTTCATCAAGTTTGCAGAAATTAGAGAATTCCCTTACTCATAACAGGGGCCAGGTCTACTTTTGGTAACACCCGTAACACTACTTTTTTGATTAATAACCAGGAGAACAATAAAACAATTCCAGTATCAACATTTCTAACATGAAATATAATGTAAGCCTTAAAAGTTTTCAATATTAAATTCAATAAATATTTTTCCTTGTATTATTTTTCCTGATTTTAAGGTTTGTACATGTAACACCCGTAACTGTGGAATTGCCCATTTGTCACATGAAATAATTATATCTTTGGAAGTGATGGGCACCTTATGTATAGTTGGAAGTCAAAGTTCCCTGTAGAACCTCCTCCCCCAACTTCCTAATAATCTTGCCATAGCCATCACAATCAGATGATACCCTAGTCGGCTAATCCATAAAAGGATTTCTCATACCATTTCTTTCTGTACCAATAGTGAACCCTTACCAATTCAGATCAGGCACCAACTAGTTCTCTAATCACCCTGACCACAAGAAAATCAGTTGCACCTTTTACCATGGCTTTGACAAGAGCTTGCCATGTCCTGAGATGGGTAATGTAACATATATGCAATACCTTAGTCTATCTCTATGCCACTCCAGACTGCAAGCAAAAGATTGCATAACAGAGCAATGTTCATTCTGATGATCACAATATCCTTCAAAAAGTCAGCTGAGACCATAAAAGGGAATATTCACTGAATGGGCAGTGTTCCCATTCGTTAATCATCTTCTAGAATCCATAAACTATTAAATGTCATGTGCTTGTGTCTTTTATGAATTTTTAAGGCTTTTGATGGCGTGAATAACAAATTTTAACCAAGTAGACAGAGAGCTTTATGATTACAGTCGAAAAGCTTGAATGTGCACTTTCAATATGCATAGAATGTGTGTGACAGAAGGCCTCAAAAAATGTGCAAATGTGTGTGAAATCTTATGGGACTTAACTGCTAAGGTCATCAGTGCCTAAGCTTACACACTACTTAACCTAAATTATACTAAGGACAAACACACACACCCATGCCTGAGAGAGGACTCGAACCTCCGCCGGGACCAGCCGCACAGTCCTTGACTGGCGCCTAAGACCGCTCGGCTAATCCCGTGCGGCACAGAAGGCCTTTGTAAAAATTCACATGTGACAGTCTGCTTCCTGTGTCTGTTGTACAACGATTTGGAGAGTCCTATAGTATTTTGTAGGCAATTCCTTACTGTTGCTGACGTTTATAAATTACCTGCAGTTCCACAGTCATCAGAATATTCTACTCAGCATGTACTAGGCTATGGTTCAAATGGCTCTGAGCACTATGGGACTTAACATCTGAGGTCGTCAGTCCCCTAGTAACTTAGAACTACTTAAACCTAACTAACCTAAGGACATCACACACATCCACGCCCGAGGAAGGATTCGAACCTGCGACCGTAGCAGTCGCGCGGTTCCGGACTGAAGCGCCTAGAACCGCTCGGCCACCGCGGCCGGCGTACTAGGATATGGCTCTATACTTCATCACAATTATCTAATTTCTCACCAAATTAGCAACACATCAACACAGAGCCATTTGTACCTGTCTTGGGGCTGTGTTAGACAACCACAAATGCTCCTCTAGTGGCGGCAAGGGTGAAGCCCTTGGGCATTAGATTGCAAATGTTATCAGATAAAGTTTACATTCATTGATAGTTCTGTCTTCAAAAGTAGAGACTGCATCTACCGATTACGGGCTGCCTCCAACAGAAAAAGTAAAATTGCAGCCCTCTGTGCCAGCTTTTACATTTGGGCTCCTGTCATAGATTATATACGACGTTCTCCACTTTTGCCTCTCTAAATTGCTTTTTGGTAAGCGTGTTGCTCTGCTATGTGCAAATATTTAACAGTACATATAACATGTACCGTAACAATTACTCTTTGTTCGTTTCCGCCAACTAAGGATACGCCAATTCAACTGTCCCTTTTTCTAAGCTTTAGCTGCAACCCAGTGCTTCTACATTCATTTCCGGTGTTGTTGGTTTCTCTTTTGAGTCCTTGCTTTCCCTGTCTTCAGCTTCGGCTTTTCCCGGAAACCTTTGTAATTTTTCCTTAAATGGGTCACGCTCCTGGATACAGATAGGAGAAATTTCCAGTTCTCGCAGATCTTTTTTCGTTTCCTTATGTGAAGAGTAGTTTTAACATCCATTTAGACATCCTTCCTGGGTTCATTCGTGTCACGTGGCCATATAAAAAACTAATACTATGGGTTAAATTTAAGCTGTCAATAAGAGGACTATATTCTCGACCTTTTTACCGTCTTGCTAATAAACAGTTATCGTAACAAAGCCAACCATTATCTTAAACGAATATAAAAGAAAAATTGAAAACGTTTATGACTTACCGCTAGTTTTCGCCAGTGGACACAAAAAAATCTCGTAGCATCATATTGCAAATTTTCCTCCTTGATTTCTGTGGTGAAAACCCAGTTTTTATTCTACTATAGGAATTTTCTGTGTCATGCCTTCTTTTCCCGCAGAAAATATCGCTAACAAACTTGTTCACTATTGAGACATACAATCAAAATTCTAAACCGACAGCCTTCTAAACTTCTAAATCTTTAATTACTGATTTTCAGTTAACAATCGCGGCATTGTCGCTATTCCAGCGATATACAGTCTGCGCTGGCCCATTATTTTGATCTTGTGTTAGTACGGTCGGTGGCTTAATTTTCTAAATAACAAACTTTTTTTAAATACGAGTAATAATGACAGGCTACTGGTACATAATTTGTCTTTCGAGTACTCGTTGCAACCTATTCTTCCTTTTTACTGCTTGTAAAAAAAGAATCATATTTGCGCTACGTCTCTTTCAGTCGGACCACATACAATATTTGTGCATCCCAGATGAATATCAGCACCTCCTGGTACGTCACAACATCTCGGGAGGCTACTTCTTTCTTGCTGATTCAGTAGTACTTCCTTAACGCCCAATGACTGCGACATCCGAGGCGCTTCGTCCCCCCCCCCCCCCCCACCCCTTTCGCAAAAAAATAAACTTACCTTGCACCTGCGCTCCAATCGGTGAAGTTTTCCTCCCCAGTTTCAGACAGTTTTCCGTTGAGGTGCTTTATATACGTATGTAGAGTTGCCATCCGTCCCGATACATCTGGACCACCACCGTGATGCACCTCATTGTCCCGACAAGCTGATAAGACCCAATGTTGTACCGATTTTGCAAAATACTGTTATGAGCTTGGCTCAGGTACTGAGGAAACTTCATCTCACTTGCATGGAGTTTCACAGATACATAAAATGAAAAAAAAAAGACTTGCTGCCGAAGGTGAAATCTTCCGAAAAATATGGTGTATCAACTACGGTTCGGTTCGGTTGTTTGGGGAAGGAGACCAGACAGCGAGGTCATCGGTCTCATCGGATTAGGGAAGGATGGGGGCGGAAGTCGGCCGTGCCCTTTCAACGGAACCATCCCGGCATTTGCCTGGAGCGATTTAGGGAAATCACGGAAAACCTAAATCAGGATGGCCAGACGCGGGATTGAACCGTCGTCCTCCCGAATGCGAGTCCAGTGTCTAACCACTGCGCCACCTCGCTCGGTGTATCAACTACCTCTGCCGCAACAAGTCCCATGTAATTATGTTCTATATAAAAAGAATTCTGTTAAACAAGTTTTTCACCTCATTTTTACGCCCCCATGTCAGAGTGGTTCGACAAGGTCTCAATAGATACAGCAACCATATATCTACGCAACGGAAACCACTCTGCAATGTGTACTGCGTATTGGACGGCTTTCGCGAGTTACTCCATTCGCATACGGAACGAAAGAGTGTGCCTCTACACGTGCTTTAATCTGTCTTATTTTATTCTCATGATCCCTACGTTAGACGTACGGCAATGGAAGCAATATTATTATAAAATCTCTCTCTCGTAGTTGCTATTCAAGTTTATTCAATATAAGTTAGTGGGTAAGTGACAGACCACAAATCCCAACGTCATGGATCCATCCCTCTGTAGATCGAAGGAGTTTTTTCTCTCACTTATCGCTTCTTTCACCTGTGAGAAGCCTTGTGTACTTAGAAAACGCCAAGACGCGACTATGTTAGGAATCCACTTTAAAAATTCCCCCTGTAACTGGACGTGTACGTCAATTCAGAGGTCGGAGAAAGGCGAAAGGCGAAGATCTAAAGGTTGGTGTAGGGGAGAGGGTGTCTCTTGATCCAAACAAAACATAATTTTGTAGAAGTGTTTGTATTTTTACATACGTTATATCGATTTCACAATATCACAGCTAACGGTTGGAGAATAAAGTGGCATGAAAAGTAGGAGTCTCGAAAATGGCAAGGAATTCTAGAAATTACGAGATACATTAAACCAGGATATTTTTCAGTTGCTTGCATGGGGTCTTGCACACGTGTAAGGTCTTACGGCCTGACTGGTAACTTTCTAGCTGGGTATAGGCGCACATTCTCAGATTCACCATAAGTCCACAGAAGGAAGCGACAAACCTGGGAAGTGAAGGAAGGCAGAAAGTGAGTACCCTCCACGCTCCATCTAATTGTCATGTCTTCTAACTGGTGTGATGTGGTCCGCCACGAATTTCTAGCGAGTGTCAGCTTCTGTATCTTAAGTAGTGCTTGCAGCCTCGGTGGTGGCGTGAATGAAGCAGGTGTTGTGATTCCACAAACGTCAACTGCCACAGCAGTTCGCAGTTACGTTCGTGGAGTCACAACCCCTCCTCCTTTCAAACACCACTGCTTACCATCATGGTATGAATGGTCTGAAGTTGTTCACATTCTAACCGAAACTGGTAAGCCGTCATAAATAAACATTATATTTCGGTCAAGACTGTTTTTGATCTATTTTTAAAGTATTTTAGCCAGATCGCTTTTTTTCTTCACGAGAAAAGTTCTGAAAAATTACTCTCTGATATCTGCACAATCAGAAGTCACATGGATTTACTTGGGGGATCTGGCAGGCCGCACATCTTGCAATTGCCTGTAGATGATGCGGTCGTTACCGAAGTTTACTCGAAGCAAATCTTTCACCTAGCAAGCGATATGTGGTATCGCCCCATCTTATACGCAAATAGTGGTGTGAACACCTGTGTTCTTGTTAAGCTAGAATCACGTGCTGCACAAAGAGGCCCTTTTAACATGCAGATGTCACTCTACATCTAAGAGGCCCAAGAAGTGTCATCTCGTCGAAGAAAGTGTACGGAGAATCGACATCTACCGTACGGTGTGTGCCGGGGGGTACCCTGTATCACTACCAGTCATTGCCTTTCCTGTTCCAGTCGCAAACAGAGCGAGGGAAAAGCAACTGTCTAAATGTCTCTGATTGAGCACTAATTTCTAGAATCTACCTTCGCGTTCCTTACGCGCAATGTACACTCCTGGAAATGGAAAAAAGAACACATTGACACCGGTGTGTCAGACCCACCATACTTGCTCCGGACACTGCGAGAGGGCTGTACAAGCAATGATCACACGCACGGCACAGCGGACACACCAGGAACCGCGGTGTTGGCCGTCGAATGGCGCTAGCTGCGCAGCATTTGTGCACCGCCGCCGTCAGTGTCAGCCAGTTTGCCGTGGCATACGGAGCTCCATCGCAGTCTTTAACACTGGTAGCATGCCGCGACAGCGTGGACGTGAACCGTATGTGCAGTTGACGGACTTTGAGCGAGGGCGTATAGTGGGCATGCGGGAGGCCGGGTGGACGTACCGCCGAATTGCTCAACACGTGGGGCGTGAGGTCTCCACAGTACATCGATGTTGTCGCCAGTGGTCGGCGGAAGGTGCACGTGCCCGTCGACCTGGGACCGGACCGCAGTGACGCACGGATGCACGCCAAGACCGTAGTATCCTACGCAGTGCCGTAGGGGACCGCACCGCCACTTCCCAGCAAATTAGGGACACTGTTGCTCCTGGGGTATCGGCGAGGACCATTCGCAACCGTCTCCATGAAGCTGGGCTACGGTCCCGCACACCGTTAGGCCGTCTTCCGCTCACGCCCCAACATCGTGCAGCCCGCCTCCAGTGGTGTCGCGACAGGCGTGAATGGAGGGACGAATGGAGACGTGTCGTCTTCAGCGATGAGAGTCGCTTCTGCCTTGGTGCCAATGATGGTCGTATGCGTGTTTGGGGCCGTGCAGGTGAGCGCCACAACCAGGACTGCATACGACCGAGGCACACAGGGCCAACACCCGTCATCATGGTGTGGGGAGCGATCTCCTACACTGGCCGTACACCACTGGTGATCGTCGAGGGGACACTGAATAGTGCACGGTACATCCAAACCGTCATCGAACCCATCGTTCTACCATTCCTAGACCGGCAAGGGAACTTGCTGTTCCAACAGGACAATGCACGTCCGCATGTATCCCGTGCCACCCAACGTGCTCTAGAAGGTGTAAGTCAACTACCCTGGCCAGCAAGATCTCCGGATCTGTCCCCCATTGAGCATGTTTGGGACTGGATGAAGCGTCGTCTCACGCGGTCTGCACGTCCAGCACGAACGCTGGTCCAACTGAGGCGCCAGGTGGAAATGGCATGGCAAGCCGTTCCACAGGACTACATCCAGCATCTCTACGATCGTCTCCATGGGAGAATAGCAGCCTGCATTGCTGCGAAAGGTGGATATACGCTGTACTAGTGCCGACATTGTGCATGCTCTGTTGCCTGTGTCTATGTGCCTGTGGTTCTGTCAGTGTGATCATGTGATGTATCTGACCCCAGGAATGTGTCAATAAAGTTTCCCCTTCCTGGGACAATGAATTCACGGTGTTCTTATTTCAATTTCCAGGAGTGTATGTTGGCGGCACTAGAATCGTTCGGCAGTCAACATCAAACGCTGGTTCTCTAAATTACCTCAATAGTGTTTCTCGAAAAGAATGTCGCCTTCCCTCCTTGGATTCCCATTTGAGTTCCCGAAGCATCTCCGTAACACTTACATGTTGTTCAAACCTACAGGTAACGAATCTAGCAGCCCGCCTCTGAATTGCTTAGATGTCTTCCTTCAATCTGCCTTGGTACGGATCCCAAACACTCGAGCAGTACTCAAGAATAGGTAGCACCAGCGATCTATATGTGGTCTCCTTTCAGGTGAACCATTCTTCCCTAAAATTCTCCAATTAGACCGAAGTCGACCATTCCCCTCCCCTAACACAGTTCTCACATGCTCGTTGCATTTCATATCGCTCTGCAACGTTACGCCCAGATACTGAAACGACTTGACTGTGTGAAGCAGAACATTAGTAATCCTCTAACCGAACATTAAAGGTTGTTCTTCCTACTCACCCGCATTAACTGACATTTTTCCACATTAACAGCTACACTATGTGTTCAAAGGTATCCGGACACCCCCCAAAACATACGTTTTTCATATTAGGTGCATTGTGCTGCCACCTACTGCCAGGTACCCCATACCAGCGACCTCAGTAGTCATTACACATCGTGAGAGAGCAGAATGTTGTGCTCCGCGGAACTCACAGACTTCGAACGTGGTCAGCTGATTGGGTGTCACTTGTGACATACGTCTGTGGGCGAGATTTCCACAATCCTAAACATCCCTAGGTCCACTGTTCCCAATGTGATGGTGAAGTGCAAACGCGAAGGGAGATGTGCAGCACAAAAGCGTACAGGTCGACCTCATCTGTTGACTGACAGAGACCGCCGACAGTTGAAGAGGGTCGTAATGTGTAATAGGCAGACATCTATCCAGACCATCACACAGGAATTCCAAACTGCATCAGGATCCACTGTAAGTACTATGACAGTTAGGCGGGAGGTGAGAGGACTTGGATTTCATGGTCGAGCGGCTGTTCATAAGACACACATCACGCCAGTAAATGCCAAACGACGCCTCCCTTTGTGTAAGGAACGCAAACATTGGACGATTGAACAGTGGAAAATCGTTGTGTGGAGTGACGAATCACGATACACAATGTGGCGATCCGATGGCAGGGTGTGGGTATGGCGAATGCCCGGTGAACGTCATCTGCCAGCGTGTGTAGTGCCAACAGTAAAATTCGGAGGCGGTAGTGTTGTGGTGTGGTCGTGTTTTTCATGGAGGGAGCTTGCACTCCTTGTTGTTTTGCGTGGCACTGTCACAGCACAGGCCTACATTGATGTTTTAAGCACCTTCTTCCGTCCCACTGTTGAAGAGTAATTCGGGGATGACGATTGCATCTTTCAACACAATCGAGCACCTGTTCATAATGCACAGACTGTGGTTACGAGACAGTAACATCCCTGTAATGGACTGGCCTGCACAGAGTCCTGACCTGAATCCTACAGAAAACCTTTGAGATGTTTTGGAATGCCGACTTCATGGCAGACCTCACCGACCGACATCGATACCTCTCCTCAGTGCAACACTCCGTGAAGAATGGACTGCTATTCCCCAAAGGTGCTGGAAGCAGCACCTGATTGAACCTATGCCTGTGAGAATGGAAGCTGTCATCAAGACTAAGGGTGGGCCAACACCATACTGAATTTCAGCATTACCGATGGAGGGCGCCACCATCTTGTAGGTCATTTTCAGCCATGTGTCCAGATACTTTTGATCACATAGTAACTGCCATTCATCACACCAAGTAGAAACTTTGTCTAAGTCGTCTTGTATCTTCCTGCCGTCATTCAACTTCAACACCTTGCCGTACGCCCCAGAATCATCAATAAATAAGCGCAGATTGCTGTCTACCCTGTTCGCCAAGTCATTTATGAATACAGAGAACAACGAAGGTCCTATCACACTTCCTTGGGGCACTCCTGACAATTCTCTCTGATGGATATTCGCCGACGAGGACAACATACTGGATTCTATCACTTACGAAATCTTCGAGACACCCGTATATCTGTGAACTAATTCCATATGCTCATACCTTTGTTAACAACCTGCAATGGAGCACCGTGTCAAATGGTTTCCGGAACTCTAGGAATATGGAATCTGTCTGTTGCCCTTCATCCACAGTCCGCAGTATATAATGTATAATACCGTTTTTGCTTAAAAAATGCAGTGAGCTGTTTGGTTTGTTGTTAGGTGTTCTCACCTACAGGTTTTAAGTTCCAATTCCTAACATAATTTAAAGTAATGTAAGCAGATGCCGATAAAAGAATATGTAGGTGTTTAGTCGTGTGAAATATGTAAAGGTACTAGGCATAAAATACCGGAAACGAAAGTTTATCTACCACTTATATAAAAAAACTGACGATTGCTCTGTAATTCAGTCAGAGACGACAAAGAACTTAAGAGAGCAGCTGAACATAATAGATAGTGTCTTGAAAAGAGGTTATAAGCTAAAAATCAACAAAAATGAAACAAAAACAATGGAATATAGAGGAATTAAATCGGATGGTACTGAGGGAATTAGATCTGGAAATAAGATACTTAAAGTGGTCGATGAGTTCCGCTTTTTGGACAGAAAAATAACTGATGATGGACTAAGTAGAAAGCATGTAAAATGCAGACTGGCTTTAGTAAGAATATCGTTTCTGAAAAACAGGAATTTGCTAACGCCGAATATAAATGCGTTAGGAAGTCCTTACTGAAGGTATTTGTCAGGCTTGTAGCCTTGTATGGAAGGATACGTGAACGATAAGCAGTTCAGACAAGAAGAGAGTAGAAGGTTTCGAAACGTCGTGCTACAAAAGAATGCTGAATATTAGATGGATGCATTGAGTAAATAATGAAAAGGTGCGGAATAAAATTGCTGGAAAAATAAAGTTCTGGCACAACTTGACTAAAAGAAGGACTCAGTTGATGGGACACATTTTGAGGCATCAAGGAAGCGTTAGTTTGGTAATGAAAGGAAGTGGCGGTTTGGGGGGGGGGGGGGATAAAAATCATAGAGGCAGACCAATGATTGAATATAGTAAGGAGATTGACATGTCTGTAAATTGCTAGAGCTATGCAGAGATGAAGAGGCTTGCACAGGTTAGATAAGCGAGCAGAACTACATCAAACAAGTCTTCGGACTGAGGACCACAACAGCAATAAGAAAAACAACAGTTCAGTACCTTTGACACGCAGCAAGATGAAATGTAATCTTATTTTCTACGACTGAAAATCAGTCCCGGCATTCAGTTCTGCATCTAAGACCTCTGCACTCTCAATGTGCCTATTACACTGCTCATCACATCTGAATTGGCGAGGAACCCAGAACGTTAAGACAAACCGACCTGAAGCACAAAAAATACATTGAAAACTTCATTGAAATTATAAAACAGAAAAAAGGTGAAATAAGCAAACCAGAAATACTAAGTAATACAAATCCACAGTAACAACATAAAAACTATACAACAGAGATGTAACACTAAGAAAACATCACAGTCCATGCACCATAATAAAATTATTAATTAAAAATTAAAAATAAAACGTAGTCTCAACATAAACCAGATAAAATTTTAGGAAAAAACTCAAAACAAAACCTAAGAAAATAATCAAAACATCACTAATGGTAACTATGTAAACATGTGATATCGCTCATCCACAGTCATCCAAGCCGTTAAGAGGGGAAATAACGGCCAAAAACTGACTAATCTATATCTAAAAATTAGATATAGTAGTACGTCTACAACGAATGTCCAAGTTATGTCTAAATACAAATCCAATAGATAGTATATGGCAGCATCGATATAACACGTAAGGAAGAACACCAGTCGAACATCTAATATCTTTTTTTCTTTCTCTCTCTCTCTTTTTCTCTCTTCTCTCTCTTTTTCTCTCTCTCTCTCTCCAAAAAGCTGTATGGCATGTTATTAGGTGGTCTCACGTACGGTTTTTAAGTCCAAACTACTAATGTAATTTTTTAGTATGCCCTAAATGTAAGCAGATGCTGAGAAAACAATGTGTAGGTTTTTAGTAATGTTAAATATGTAAACTGTTTCATATGTGATCTTGCAGAATCATTTGCAACTAATTGTAATGAAACAGTCTACACAAGTCACGGAAAAGGTACTAAGATTTTTGTTTCTATTTTTTTCCTGTAAGCTCTGCTGCATTTTAATACCCCTGCCTACGAGTATTCTGAATTATGTAATCTCTTAAGAGTTCATTTGGAAGAAAGCTACGTAATCTTTTCCGCGAACTGCTGAAATCGGAGAAGATCTAAGAGAAAAATTGTAAGTGTATTTGCTGGTAGATTAATTAGACGCTAATTATCAACAATTACAATAATACTCACTTAGCAACCCAGCGTAGCGCAGGTATTTATTTACAGCTGTGAATCCACGCCTGTACCACTTAGTGTCTGGCCATGTGCTTAATGTTCAAGAGGTCATATCTCCTGAACTACGTGTTGTACAGTTATATAATTTTGTTGTACATTGAGCAGCACGTGTGCATACTGTTTGCAAAATGTGTTGCCTATAGAATTAGTAGCAAAGAAGTAATAAACTTAAACGTCTTGCATGATTTGGCGCCGGCCGTGATGACCGAGCGGTTCTAGGCGCCACAGTCTGGAACAGCGCGACCGCTACGGTTGCAGGTTCGAATCCAGCCTCGGGCATGGATGTGTGTGCTGTCCTTAGGTTAGTTAGGTTTAAGTAGTTCTAAGTTCTAGGGTACTGATGACCTCAGAAGTTAAGTCCCATAGTGCTCAGAGCCATTTGAACCATGATTTGGCAGTTTTTCGCGCACCTCATTGTTTATCTCCTGAACTACATTGAGGTGATAGAAACCACGGGACATCGATGTGCATAGACAGATGACGGTGGTAACGCGTACACAGGGTATAAAAAGGGCAATGGAGATTGGCAGAGCGTGATGACTGGGTGTTGTGTGGTGTCCTTATGTTAGTTAGGTTTAAGTAGTTCTAAGTTCTAGGGGACCGATGACCTCAGATGTTAAGTCCCATAGTGGTCAGAGCCATTTGAACCATTTGAATTAGCAGAGCTGTCATTTGTGCTCAAGTGATTCATATGAAAAGGTTTCCAAACGGGAATTATCAGATTTTGAACGCGGAACGGTAGTTCGAGCTAGACGCATGGGACATTCCATTTCAGAAATAGTGGGGAATTCAATATTCCGCGACACACAGTGTCAAGAGTGTGCCCAGAATACATTTCAGGCAGTAACTCTCATCGCGGACGAGGTAGTGGCCGACGGCCTTCACTTAACGACCGAGAGCAGCGGCGTTTGGGTCGAGGTGTCATTGCTAAAATACAAGCAACACAGTGAAATAGCCACATAAATAGATGTGGGACGTAAGATGAGTGTATATGTTATGACAGTGCGTCGAAATTTGGTGTTAAGGGCTCTGGCAGTAGACAACTGACGCGAGTGCCATTGCTGACAGCACGACATCGCCTCCAGCGCCATTCCTGGGATCGTGCCCATATAAATTGGACTTTAGAAGACTGAAAACGTCTCCTGGTCAGATGAGTTCCGATTTCAGTTGGTAAGAGCGGATGGTAGGGTTCGAGTGCGGCGCAGACCCCACGAAGTCATGGCCCCAAGTGGTCAAGAAGGCACTGTACAAGCTGGTGGTGTCTCCATAATGGTGTGGGTTGTGTTTGAGTGGGATGGATAGGACCGTCTGGATTTCCGGCTACTTGGAGACCATTAGCAACCGTTCATGAACGTCATGTTCCCAAAATTTTTACGGATGACAATGCGCCATGTCTCCAGGCCGCAGTTGTTCACGATCGGTTTGAAGAACATTCCAGACAATCCGAGCGATTGGTTTGGCCACCCAGATCGCCCAACATGAATCCCATCGAAGATTTATGGGACATAATCGAGAGGTCGTTTCTTGGACAAAATCCTGCAGACAACGCTTTCACGATTACGGACGGCTATAGAGGCAGCATGGCTCAATACACTACCGGCCATTAAAATTGCTACACCACGAAGATGACGTGCTACAGACGCGAAATTTAACCGACAGGAAGAAGATGCTGTGATATGCAAATGATTAGCTTTTCAGAGCATTGACACAAGGTTGGCGCCAGTGGCGACACCTACAACGTTTTGACATGAGGAAAGTTTCCAACCGATTTCTCATACACAAACAATAGTTGACCGGCGTTGCCTGGTGAAACGTTGTTGTGAGGCCTCGTGTAAGGAGGAGAAATGCGTACCATCACGTTTCCATCACCATATTCTGGCCTTTCATAGTAGCATGTTTCGTTCTTCTGTTTTATTCACTTCCGATTCCGATACGTACTATGCACATTTTTGGCTTCTTCTAGGAGTTCTTGTCACTGATACGGACGACCATTTGAATAAAAATTAAATATAAGAGAAGTAATATACTCAGTGTATAAGTGCCTGGCCGTACGACTTCAGTGTCAGCACGTTGTGCTAAATGGTTGGAGCAACGGCGAAAGCCGCACAGGTAAGTTGCGTGATGCGAGTGTTAACAAACGCCGGGGCTTTCCCTCCAGCTGTACACAGAGTGCTGTGCAAACTAAATGAATGTCAACTTTAACGGATGAGTACCTCTTCAGCGTCGGTGCTGCAAGCTAGATGTACAGTTTCTTTGGCATATCGATCTGGCGCTCGCGTGCCTCGTGATATTACCAAAAATTACAGTATCTTTTTATAAGACAATAGGCATTTTATACTACCTAGCTGGTGTATTTTTAGATCCTACCGGATCCTATTCTGTACTGAAAGCTATTCTGGTTGATGAGGACTTTGCAGTGAGTAGTTAAGCTGTTTTTTATATCAGTAAGTGTTTTACCGGATACTCTAGTAGTGTAGCTCGATAAATGAGTGAATAAATAGAGCAGTGTTCAGTTCTACGTCAACCCATGGATTTTTTTTTCAATTACTTATCGCTTCCTTCCCCTCTGGCGATGACTTTTATACGGAAAAACGCAAACTTGCACGATGATCTGAACCACTTCCTTCTCTAACCAGCCGAGTAAGTCAGCTGTAATAACGGAAGGGGGTAAGGTCATACTGTTTCCAACAGAACACGCCTAATAAAGACTGCCGTTTTCCAACAACCTTTTCTCCTGTTGAGGAAACCTTATGCTTAACTATTTGTTACACCATAAATGATGCTTTTGAAAAGTCTGCAGCTGTGGCAATAATGATTTAAGGGATAAAGTTCTGCATCAGTTACGTTTCTTCATGTTAGCATAACGCATTTGCTGAATATATTCCTATTTGACATTAAGCTCAAACGTTGACATTCTTTGCTGGATTTTATGTCAATTGTTTTCAACACCTTCATTTTAATGTTTTTGTACTTGTATACCACGTTCATTTTCTGGCTAGGCACTAGTAACTTAAACTGATCCATCATAAACGATGTTTTCGGAATGCCTGCAGCTGTATCAATAATGGTTCAAACAATAATGTACGGCATCAGTTGCGTTTCTTTTTTTCATTTAAAAATGGGAAGATATTTCAGTAACGCGTCCAACTAGCATGAAAAATCTTCACTTCTGTAGTAATTAATTATTTAAATTATTAGCTTACTGTACTGAAAGTCATGAATTCTACAGTATCAGGACAGTGCCTCTGTGCGCAGAGAAAAATAAATGTGGTCACCGTTTTGACTGGAAGTGCCAGAAATGCAGAAGTGCCTCCAGGCTTCGATACGTGAGGACTGTAGTTCAGATCCCCATCCAGCAATACTGATTTTTGTTTCCTAAGTGCTTGCTAAATTTCATTGGCTTCTCAAAGTTTGAGGAAGCCGCAGACTGACAAAACAACTTAGGGAACATAAATGTTCAGTGTGTTGTTACCAATGAAGGAGTCACAGTGAAACAGCACAGATTCTTACAATAATGTTTTATTCACTAAACTGGTACAAAAACGTGATAGATAACGGGAAAACACATTACAAGGCCAGAACAGTCTCTGTACCAGAGTTAGCTACGTAAGTTCCAGATGGAAGTACTGTATAACTAACTGGAAAGTGCGCCGCACATAAAAAGGAATCTATAACACTTCATGAATCTCAGAGTAACAAACAAAACATTTAAATTGATTATCACAACACTTCTACTTCAATTAATAAATAATGGTTCAAATGGCTCTGAGCACTATGGGACTCAACTTCTGAGGTCATTAGTCCCCTAGAACTTAGAACTAGTTAAACCTAACTAACCTAAGGACATCACACACATCCATGCCCGAGGCAGGATTCGAACCTGCGACCGTAGCGGTCTCGCGGTTCCAGACTGCAGCGCCTAGAACCGCACGGCCACTTCGGCCGGCTTCAATTAATAGGTGTTTAATACAGTCACTATTTCTTGTCTCTAAGATAATAGTGTCGACAGCAAAAGTACATGTTATCGTGTATCGAAGTTGCTTGTAGTGGGTGGCTTGGAAAGAATACCTGCTTACTGGTCTGCGGAGCTGAAATGTTCTAGACTGAAGATGCCAAATTTGAAAATTTCTCTTATAAAATGATATTTCACACGCAACCATTTTGTTCGCTTATACTTGGTGTTCTTCTTCAGCCGGATGGAACTTTCACCGACAATATATTAGGTGGTAGCTACTTCTTTTAGCATCCACAACCACAGGTGGAAACACAAGCGACCAAAGACACTGCTAGCTAGGGCATAACCACCTATGGTAAACTAACATACGCAAACAGCGACAAACGCCGGTAAGCCCCTGCATATCAGCAACACTGACTGGCAACTACCAGCTGCTATTAGAGCCGACCAACAGGCCACAGCAGGGACACCGACGAGCTCGCCCACAGACGCACGAACAATCTGCCAACATTCCCTCACACTGTGCCTCCGGTATATGACCTATCGGACACAAGACCGATAACAAACCTAACTGTTGCAGGTTGCAGGACGCTGAACGAGGACTCTGTACCAGCACCCAGCGCCAGCCGCCGAGCAGCACAAACGCACAACGTCAAGGTATCGACATGCATGATACCCACTACTAACAAAGCCCATCCTTACACAACCTATCGCAGGCAGCAAGACAACCGCTATTGCTCTTGCCGCCCGACCTAACTTTCGCAGAGGTTTTTTTCCCTTGGCTCTTGCTTTGGCACTTTTTTTCCTCTGCCCTTCAAACCGCTACCCTTCGTCAGATTTCGACCAATCTATCTCCAGATGAGCGCGTATTAATGGTTAATCCTAACCAGACGTACGCAGACATCGCAGTACCCACAACCTGCGACACCTCACTTTAGTGAATACTAACCCTTATGCAGAGATGGCAGTAGACCTTTTGTGTTGGCCATCATGCCGGTGTGAGCGTGGAGGGGCTCCACCTCTAAAAAAAAATTCTTTTAGCATCATAATATTTTTCAAAATTGACTGTTCTACATGATTCCTTTTACAACTTGACAGGAAGCTAGATATTCTGCTTCTGCTATTGACAATGCAATCACCTTCTGCCTTTGAGAGTTCCAAGCTATGGTGGCTTCACTAAGTTTAACAACAAAATCTGTGGTTGATTTTCGAGTAGGAGTATCTCCTGAGTCACTAAAAACAGATAAACGAATATCCCCATTACTTTGATAATACAACCTGTAAGAGATCCTTTCCTTTAAATACTTTAAGATTCTCTTTACAGCACCCCAATATATCTTTCCTGGATTTCCGAAGGGTTGACTAGCATTTTGCACTGCAAAAGCGATGTCAGGTCTAGTTACCACTGAGCAAGCTTCCAACAGTCTGACAGTAGGAAGAATCGATAATTTTTGAACTGAATCTCAGTTCAGAGTACACTTGCACACTCACCAGGTACTGCTGCAGCACGTCTTACTGTTCCAGCACAGCCCTCGCGTATACCTCTTGGCTTAAGAAGACGAGGCCATTTTGAAATTGCTCTGTTTGCAAACCGAAATAATGACTATCACTGCTAGCAGTTAATCAGATTCCTCCTCCAAATTACTCAGCAACAGATTGATGACCTCTCTAGACACCGATACAACCCGTCCATAATCAATGTCAATAGCTAGGATGGTCAAGAGTCTACCCTTGTCGTTTAAAAAAAACGCAGGCATCTGCATTGTTGCTACCACTCCTGTAGGCGGGTATGACATGCTTGCGAAGCATATCGCAGTTACGCTGGCTAGTGCGCATCACACGTCTTTGGCCCTTGAGCGCCAACCTGTTCAAATAAGAATCGGCCAATAATGAACGTAACCGTGAAGCCACAGTATATGGTGACACGTTCACCGTACAAAGGAACTTCATCCGCAGTGCCTGGAGGTGAAGATTCTGACTTCAATCCTTGCGAGAAAGTGGAGAAAAAAATGGTTCAAATGGCTCTGAGCACTATGGGACTCAACATCTTAGGTCATAAGTCCCCTAGAACTTAGAACTACTTAAACCTAACTAACCTAAGGACGTCACACACACCCATGCCCGAGGCAGGATTCGAACCTGCGACCGTAGCGGTCCCGCGGTTCCGGACTGCAGCGCGAGAACCGCACGGCCACCGCGGCCGGCGAAAGTGGAGAGCGAAGTCAACACGTCGTTGTGTGTCCTGTGATGCAAGCTGCTGTACGATATAGATCTTGTACGGCTACCATCTGAGAATGGTTTGAAGCTCCTTCCGTACTGTGGATCACGGGATGTTCAACTGTCGTGGCACAGCACGAACGCACTACCTCACGATCAGGAATTGCGTGCAGCGTTCTCTGCCAGAGCAACAGCGATTTCATCAACCACCTGTGGTGCAAACGGTCGTTGGCCTCTCACCGGAACGACGCCCAGCTCTACAGTTGATTCGAACTTCATCATGCTCCGATCAGCAGGTGGAGAAAGAAGACCCTTCCGTAATCCTTTCAACCAGCGATATTCTCGAAGTGCAGCTGCAGCATTACTGTTGTCGTGATAACAGAACTTCACTAATAATGTCCTGCTTCTTTTGTCCAAGGACAAGCGTGTGAGATTATGAATCACGATAACTGATCATGGGGCACTTGGCGACCATAGTTTGAACTGGAATGTGGTGCCGTGACGCATGGAAATCATGCACCCCATACTCTGGACACTAATGCTACCAAGTTTGGTCCTTGTATGGTAATAGTTTCCATGTTATAACGTGCTAAATAGGGAAAGTTTAATTATAACCATCCGGTTCTTGTTTCAGTCTACAGATACTTTTCTTCAGCTTCCATATCATTTCAGTACCAACCTCAAAGCCCTTTGGTTGTTGCGTCAATATCCCGGCATTGAGTTCATTGTATAATGCATCTTTAGCATCAAACTGCCTCACGTCCGTGGAATTAGATGCTGGAGTAGATAAGATTATTCTTATGAAGTCAGATCTTAACACTGAACTGATGAGTTCAGTGTAGTCCATGCCATGCCTCTGTCGAAATCCTCTAGCAACAACTCAGGCTTTAAATCTCGGCACCGTTCCATGGATTCAATCGTGATACAAGTTTCATTAAGAGTAACTGCATATATTTCTTCTTGTATAGCCTGTTTCCAATTTTCTGAGTTGTCATAGTCCATTGCCTATTGTTATACGAAGGGTATACGCAGAGTTCACATTGAGCTTGGTATATCTAATAGGCTTTTGACATTGCCCTGTCTCGTAGGCTTCTCCCCACTTTATTCGTGGGTTCTGTGAAATCTTCATTTAGAGAACAGGAGCTCTTGAGAGGAACAAACCTGTTACACCACTCAGTCAATACCAACTAGGTATGGCATTACTGTAGGAGGATCTGTGGCTCCAGAATAGGACTATTTAGCCACCAAAGAATCCACAGATAATGCTACCAAATGACATTTCATACTCGTCAACGAGTAAATGACAATGATGATGATGTGATGATGATATGTGAAATATTTGTGAAATGTGCGTATGCATATGAAGCTACTGGTAAAAAGCTAGTTATTGATAAAAATTAACAGTAGGTTTAAAAATCATGAAAGAAGGCTGTATAAGTGGAAGAGACCTGGAGGTTAGGTTTCAAATAGATTACCTAATGGAAAGGTGGAGATTTCGAAACGCGATTTTATACTGCAAAACATTTCTAGGGGAAGATGTGAACTATGACCATTACTTACTGGTTATGTGTTGAAGATTAAAACTGAATAAATCGCAGAAAAATAGGAAATTAATAAGGCGATACCAAGGTAAGTTGAAAGAATCAGAGGTTACTGAGATTTACAAAGGGAGCATTGGGCAATGATCGACTGAAACTGGGTTAAAGAACACAATAAAAGACGAACAGGTAGAGCTGAGACATGAAATAGTGAAGGCTGCAGAGGATAAGGTAGGCAAAAAGACAAGGCTCAGTAGAAACTCTTGGCTAACACACGAGATACTGAATGTAATCGATGAAAGAATGAAAAATAATAATGTAGCAAACTAAAGGCACTATAAACGTTTAAAAAAAAGAAACTGTCATGAAGTGCAAGATGGCAAAGCAGCAATGGTTAGACAATCCAAGGATGTAAAAGCATGAATGGCTAAGGGAAGATAGATGCAGCTTATAGGAAAATTAGAGAAGGCCTTTAGAGAAAAGAGAAGCACCTCCATGAGTATTAAAAGCTTAGACTGCAAGCTCGTAGAAAACAAGCAAATGTAGATTGAAAAGTGGAAGGGATACATAGAGGGTCTATATAAGGAGAACAAATTTGAAGAGACTATTACAGAACGAACACAGGATGTACATGAGAATGGGCTGGAAGATATGATACTGCGAAAATAATTTGACAGAACTCTGAAAACCGAAGTCTATACAGCGCACCTAGGATAGACGATATTCCCTCAGAATTATTGAGATCCTAGGGAGAACCAGCTATAATAAAACTATTCCACCATGTACACTTCTGACATCATCCGCGTGGGCGCTATCTCAAGTGTTATGAACGCTGAATAAACTTTCAACTGTCAAGAACGCTAAAATCATTTATTCATTAGAGTAACGGTTTCGGCAATTGTCTGTTGCCACCTAACGATCTGCAAAAGATGGGATTGAAAATACTAATATACAGAAACTAAAGTAACAACACACATAAGTATATCCAAGATTTGTAATATGTGGAATAACAACATACTCATGTCAACATTGCCAACGGTTTTGCCACATTGATAGCCCCAGTTCCGTTAGATACCCAAAGTTAAGAGCTGTTGGAATTGACTAGCACTTGAATGGAAGGGCCTGCCGAGTGCTGTTGGCAAGCAGAATGCACTCAGCCCTTGCGAGTCCAATTGAGGAGCTACTTGATTGAGAAGTAGTGGCTCCGGTCAAGCAAACTGACAATGGCCGGGAGAGCGGTGTGCTCACCACATGCCATTCCATATGCGCATCCAGCGACTTTTATCGGCTGAGGTTGACACGGCGGTGGGTCGGTACCGTTGGGCTTTCTGTGGCCTGTACATAAGGAGTATATTTACCTCATTACACACTCTTCTTCTTTTGTACACCAATTGGTGCTATATAATGTATGTCCAGGTTGGTATCATGACCTATAGTAGAAGTCAGCAGGTCAATTTTAAAGGTGATCAGATTGCACATAGGCACTAGGTGGGGAGATTTCACATAGACTTGCTGCTACGTGTTGTCTTTGATAAACACATGTAAACATCGTAATTCATAATAAGTGCACAAACATAAAATAGTTTCATTGTTGATATATACACTTCGAATATATTCTTAATGAAATATATCTGTGCCTGTAGATACTGAGCTGTTCCTCTAAGTATGAAGATCAACCTACTTTCGATACCATTAGATGTAGCTTGTAAGTGGTTATAGGTTGTCGTATTGTTTGTGATTTTGTATAAAGGAAAATTTGGTAAAGAATTTTTAAGAATTTTCTAAAATGTCTTTGAAAAAAAGTTCTAAAATGACATAAATTATGTATCTATAAATTATGTTTTATGAATATTGCACGTCATTTTATAGAGAGTTTTGTAAAAAATACTGAATTGGCTTACATGCTATGATAATAAGTTAGGCACATGTAATTATATGGAATAGTGGATTCAGGCCTTAATCCAGTGTGACACAATAATATCGATTCGTACAACCATGTGAGAAGATAATATCAATTCGTACTACCACTGTGCCATCTGATGCACTTACGGATCACTAAGCATGTTTACACTGGGATCTGTCAATGTTAAAGTAGTGATGAATGTGAGCACTTGCAAGTGGCACAGTAACATACAGAACTGTTATTTTAAAACTGTCATGCCAATTCTAGTATAGTTCACCATACTAACATAGACATACTCGTGCATTGTATACAGGGTGTTACAAAAAGGTACGGCCAAACTTTCAGGAAACATTCCTCACACACAAAGAAAGAAAATATGTTATGTGGACATGTGTTCGGAAACGCTTACTTTCCATGTTAGAGCTCATTTTATTACTTCTCTTCAAATCACATTAATCATGGAATGGAAACACACAGCAACAGAACGTACCAGCGTGACTTCAAACACTTTGTTACAGGAAATGTTCAAAATGTCCTCCGTTAGCGAGGATACATGCATCCACCCTCCGTCGCATGGAATGCCTGATGCGCTGATGCAGCCCTGGAGAATGGCGTATTGTATCACAGCCGTCCACAATACGAGCACGAAGAGTCTCTACATTTGGTACCGGGGTTGCGAAGACGAGAGCTTTCAAATGCCCCCATAAATGAAAGTCAAGAGGGTGGAGGTCAGGAGAGCGTGGAGGCCATGGAATTGGTCCGCCTCTACCAATCCATCGGTCACCGAATCTCTTGTTGAGAAGCGTACGAACACTTCGACTGAAATGTGCAGGAGCTCCATCGTGCATGAACCACATGTTGTGTCGTACTTGTAAAAGCATATGTTCTAGCAGCACAGGTAGAGTATCCCGTATGAAATCATGGCGGTGAATCGCGGAAGTACAGTACATACTGACGAAACTAAAATGAGCTCTAACATGGAAATTAAGCGTTTCCGGACACATGTCCACATAACATCTTTTCTTTATTTGTGTGTGACGAATGTTTCCTGAAAGTTTGGCCGTACCTTTTTGTAAAACCCTGTAGTATCACTTACTGTACTGAAGGCGAAGATTGTGAAATGATGTAAACATAGGTATGTTGTTATTCCATGTGTTGCAAATCTTGTACAGTTATGTATGCTGTTATATTAGTAGCTGTATCCTAGTATTTCGGTCCCATCTCTTGCAGATCCCAAGACGGCAACAGAGGATTGCCAAAACAGGTAATCTACATGAAGAAATGATTTTAGCGATCTTGACGGTTGCAACTTTATTCAGAGTTCATTTTCAACAATGTGTACAATATATATCAGGTGAAGACCCTCAAACCTCAACAAGAAAGTAATAATTCCTTTCCAAAGAATGCAGGTACTGACAGGTGTGAATTTACTAAATCATCAGTTAAATAAGCCGTGGCTGTAAGCTACTGACATACATTATTTTAAGAAGAATTAAAAAACTGGTTGAAGCATATTGGGGAAAAACACATTTGAAGCATAATTTCGTAAACGGAAGAGGCTAGTTGATGAGACACACGGGGAAGCATCTATTGAAGCTACATGGGGGGTGGGGGGTGTGGGGGGGGGGGGGAGGTAAAATTGTAGGGAAAAACCAAGGTTTCAATATATACTGCTGGAAAAAAAAATTAATACACCCTTTCAGAGGTTTCCAATTCACTCAAGATTTGCTGTTGCAACGGTGCATATAGAGTACATGAAATGATTTACATTGATAGGTACAATAGCACAAACGGTTGGCAATTCTTTTTTGCTATCGTCTCGCCCTGCTATGGACTACGAAGATTTTTATCGCTTCTCTGATTGTGTTTACCTCTTTTGCCAGTAGATTTTCATTTTGGCTGATTGTGCTTCTTTTCTTTGTTTTGACCATTTGCAGGCAGGACGTGCAACTGGCGTAGTAAGCGAAATAAGGTTTTTAGTAATTTTGACTTTTCCTCTGAAAACTTCTCGATCCTGAGTGTCATCAAATGAAATTTCAGCTTCCTGTAAATCCTTTTTAACTTGGCTTGCCCATTTTGAATACGATTTTGTTTTTGAAATTGATGAATGTATGCGATGAGTAAGTCTTTGCGGGTTCATTTTTTCCAGATGACCAAGAAACACCATTCTCCGCTTCCTCATGCTGGTAACAATGTCTTCTGTATGTTCGTATAATTCACAGTTGTGTCTTCGGCGGAATTCTCCGTTTCCTCAAATACGAGGTATCGATCCATGTTGAAGCGTTTGTGTTATTATCTGATGTAGCCGCCACTGGCAGCGATGCAAACATTGACTCTGGAATCCAGTAAAGATGGCAAAAACTGTCCTGGGATAGATTATGTCACGCCTGCTCGACTTTTTCACTTAGTTCTGTAAGAATTGTTGGTTAACGAGTCGCAAGAGTCACTTCTCGTCCCACGGTATCCCACACGTGCTCAGTTGGAGAGAAGTCCACACATCGTGTTGACCAGGGAAGTTACTGTACGTTTTGCAGAGTATGTTGAGTTTTATAGACAGTGTGTGGGCGTACACTATCCTGTTATCCATAAGGGCTGGGGTGGTGCCAGTGTGTCTTGGACAAATACACCGTACGAGACAGGTCTCACCAGGTCTAGTCCTACGCGCAAACGACCGTCTCTTGCGTGCAGGCGGAAGCTGCTTTCAGCGCTGAAGACCACGGGGCGCCACTGCATCTTCCAAGTGGTCGTCTAACGGCACTAGTTGAGCCGTGCACGTCGATGCTGTGGCGTGAGTGGAAGATGGGCTAGAAGTGTGAGTGCCCCTAATTCCTTTGCTAAAACCGGTTCGCAACATTTCTTACTGACGCGTCTTAGCTCACAAGCCTCTTATCTGTGCTGATGTAGCTGTACGATCTGCCTGTGCTACGCTTACACTACAACAACCCTGGCGGGCGTCTGTGCTGCGTGGACGTCCAGAATGTTCACGTGACGACTGATACCACCATCGTTGTACAACAGACGCAGCATGTCCAACCTGTGTGGAAATTCTGCGAGAGGATCACACCGCCACTCGGAAGGCCACAGTTTGATCCCTTTCAAGCTCCCTGTTGGCTGCAGGAAGCATGAGTGCGTCTCCAAGGCATGGTTGCCTGCTTGCTTCACCTGTTTGCACCACACTGTGCCTTCTGGCGGTGAGCACTCGCCGGGCAGACACAGATGGCGCTCTGATAGCTACGTCACTACACTATCAGTTGGCGGACGACGTTGAAACCGGCTTACTATGGGACCCCAGAGGTTCAAAAGCCAAAATTACGAGGTCTGTACGCAAACAGCTTTTGCAGGTGCGCCACGACCGTCCTAAGAGACCGGTTTTGAGATCAGCAAGCACCTCCACCCGACAGAGTCACGACAACCATTAAGCAACGGGGCACAGGTTCAGACCAGAGCATTGCAGCGGTTGATATTGCTCCATTCCTGCGAAGACAGTTGTGTACGGCAATAACAGTACCGTTACTAATTCCTTCCGGGAATTACAGCTGGGACATTCTAATACTGATTTGCTACTTTTAACAGCCGAAATGATATCCTGTAATATTGGTTTAATTTTAACCTTCAGCTGGTTTTGGAATTGGTTTCCACGTTGTAAATGAAACCTGTAGCTCATGCGAGGTTTTTTTCCGGAAGTAGTTATTTCGTTCTGTTAAATTTGCAGTAAGCATGTGTTGTGTTGCAGAGCTACTTAGCTGGAAGTATCTAGAAATCGTCCAGCAAATATTAGACCATTAACGGAAAAAAATGTTCAAATGGCTCTGAGCACTATGGGACTAAACTTCAAACGTCATCAGTCCCCTAGAACTTAGAACTACTTAAACCTAACTAATCTATGGACATCACACACATCCATGCCCGAGGCAGGATTCGAACCTGCGACCGTAGCGTCGCGTGGTTCCAGACTGTAGCGCCTAGAACCGCTCGGCCACTCCGGCCGGCACCATAAAAGTACACAAAAGCTCTCATAGCTGGTTAAAACCGATACTGCGTAAGGAATTTTATCAGCAGAGCAATGACATGCGATACCAGAGCGAGTGTTTGCAGGCCGGCCGGTGTGGCCGAGCGGTTCTAGGCGTGTCAGTCTGGAACTGCGCGACCACTACGGTCGCAGGTTCGAATCCTGCCTCGGGCATGGATGTGTGTGATGTCCTTAGGTTGGTTAGGTTTAAGTAGTTCTAAGTTCTAGGGGACCGATAACCTCAGGTGTTAAGTTCCATAGTGCTCAGAGCCATTTGAACCATTTTTGAGTGTTTACAGGTACAGCGTCCTTGAATGATTATTATATTTCACGATACGGTTTTAATTGATAACCTTTCACAGGTATCGCACAAAGCAAAAATATTATCCCTCTTTACCTAGCTCTGGCGTTAAAGGAAATAACTTTGCTCATGATAAGTACAACTTGAAATAATATGAAGCAAAGTTAGATTTGAACGTAAAGTAGATTTCATCGTAGAGGAAGCCATAGATCAGTTGGATGAGTATCGGGGAGGCTATAGCCCATGAGGACACAGAGGAACCATCGTGGCAATCCTCTGACGTCAATTAGAAAATCTTTCTTTTGGATGATCAGTCTTCTGACTGGTTTGATGCGGCCCGCCACGAATTCCTCTCCTGTGCCAACCTCTTCGTTTCAGAGTATAACACTTGCAACCTACGTCATCAATTATTTGCTGGATGTATTCCAATCTCTGTCTTCCTCTACAGTTTTTGCCGTCTACAACTCCCTCTAATACCATGGAAGTCATTCCCTCATGTTTTAACAGATGTCCTATCATCCTGTCCCTTCTCCTTATCAGTGTTTTCCACATATTACTTTCCTCTCCGATTCTGCGTAGAACCTCCTCATTCCTAACCTTATCAGTCCACCTAATTTTCAACACTCGTCTGTAGCACCACATCTCGAATGCTTCGATTCTCTTCCGTTCCGGTTTTCCAATAGTCCATGTTTCATTACCATACAACGTTGTAATCCAGATGTACATTCTCAGAAATTTCTTCCTCAAATTAAGGCCTATGTTTGATACTAGTAGACTTCTCTTGGCCGAGAATGCCCTTTTTGCATTTGCTACTCTGCTTTCGATGTCCCCCTTACTCTGTCCATCATTGGTTATTTTACTGCCTAGGTAGAAGAATTGCTTAACTTCAACTATTTCTTGACCATCAATCCTCATGTTAAGTTTCTCGCTCTTCTCATTTCTGCTACTTCTCATTAATTACGTCTTTCTTCGATTTTCTCTCAATTCATATTATGTACTTATTAGAGTGTTCATTCTATTCAGCAATCATGTAATTCTTCTTCACTTTCACTCAGGATAGCAATGTCATCAGCGAATCGTATCATTAATATCCTTTCGCCTTGAATTTTAGCAGGCCGTGGTGGCCTAGCGGTTCTAGGCGCTTCAGTCTGGAACCGCGCGACCGCTACGGTCGCAGTTTCAAATCCTGCCACGGGCATGGATTTGTGTTATGTCATTAGGTTACTTAGGTTTAAGTAGTTATAAGTTCTAGGGGACTGATGACCTTAGATGTTAAGTCCCATAGTGCTCAGAGCCTTTCTTTTATTTCCATCATTGCTTCTTCGATGTACAGACTAATAGTAGGGCCAAAAGACCTAATCCCTGTCTTATAGCCTTTTTAATCCTAGCACTTCGTTCTTGGTTGTCCACTCTTATTACTCCACCTTGGTTCTTGTACGTATTGGATATTACCCATCTCTCCCTAAAGCTTACCTCTATATTTCTCAGAATTTCGAGATCATTCAGCATTTTACATTGTAGAAGGCTTTTTCTAGGTCACCAAATCCTATGAATGAGTGTTGATTTTTCTTTATCCTTGTGTCCATTATCAGCCGCAAGCCCGCCCGGTTAGCCGTGCGGTCTAAGGAACAGCTTTTCGGGCGGAAATGAGTGTCTGGTCCCCGGCACGAATCCGCCCGGCGGACTGGTGTCGAGGATCGATGAGGCAGCCAGTCTGTGGATGGTTCTTAGGCGGTTTTCCATCTGCCTCGGTGAATGCGGACTGGTTCCCCTTATTCCGCCTCAGCTACACTATATCAGCTATTGCTGTGCAAACAAGTTTTCCAAGTACGCGTAAACCACCATTACTCTACCACGCAAACATAGGGGTTACACTCGTCTGGTGTGAGATGTTCCCTGGGAGGGGGTGGGGGTGGGGGGGTCCACCGGGGGCCGAACCTCACAATAACCCTGAAAGAGTGGTTCGGTGTGGGGCGGCGGAGGGGTGAAGTGGACTGCGGTAGTCATCGCGGGGTTGAGGACGACTGCGGCTGCGGCGGGGACGGAGCCTCTCCGACGTTTCTAGGACCCCGGTTAACACACATTACTGTACAATACAATTATCCGCAACATCAGTATTGCCTCTCTCGTGCCTTTATCTTTTCTGACGCCAAATTGATTGTCATCTACCACATCCTCAATTTTCTTTTCCATTATTCTCTATATTATTCTTATCAGGAACTTGGATGCATGAACTGTTAAGCTGACTGTGCGATAGTTCTCGCACTGGTCAGATCTTGCAGACTTCGGGATTGTGTGGATGATATTTTTCCAAAAGTCAGATGCTATGTCGCCAGACTCATACATTCTACACACCAACGTGAATAGTCGTTTTGTTGCCACTTCCCCCAATAATTTTGGAAATTCTGGTGGAATGCTATCTATATGGACTATCCGACCAATTATGTGATTGGATTGAAGAGTTCCTAGATAATAGAACGCAGCATGTCATTCTCAATGGAGAGAAGTCTTCCAAAGTAAGAGCGATTTCAGGTGTGCCTCAGGGGAGTGTCGTAGGACCGTTGCTATTCACAATATATATATGACCTTGTGGATACCATCGGATGTTCTCTGAGGCTTTTCGCGGATGATGCTGTGGTATACCAAGAGGTTGTAACAATGGGGTGGGGAAATATCTGCAACGAATTGACGCATGGTGCAGGGAATGGCAATTGAATCTCAATGTAGACAATGTAATATGCTGCGAATACATAGAAAGAAAGATCCTTTATCATTTAGCTCAATATAGCAGGTCAGCAACTGGAAGCAGTTAATTCCATAAATTATCTGGGAGTAGGCATTACGAGTGATTTAAAATGGAATGACCATATAAAATTAATCGTCGGTAAAGCAGATGCCAGACTGAGATTCATTGGAAGATTCCTAAGGAAATGCAGTCCGAAAACAAAGGAAGTAGGTTACAGTAGACTTGTTCGCCCACTGCTTGAATACTGCTCACCAGTGCGGGATCCGTACCAGATAGGGTGGATAGAAGAGATAGAGAAGATTCAACGGATAGCAGTGCGCTTCGTTACAGGATCATTTAGTAATCGCGAAAGCGTTACGGAGATGACAGATAAACTGCAATGGAAGACTCTGCAAGAGGGACGCTCAGTAGCTCGGTACGGGCTTTTGTTGAATTTTCGAGAACATACCTTCACCGAGGAGTCAAGCAGTATATTGCTCCCTCCTACGTATATCTCGCGAAGAGACCATGAGGATAAAATCAGAGAGATTAGAGCCCACACAGAGGCATACCGACAATCTTTCTTTCCACGAACAATACGAGACTGGAATAGAAGGGAGAACCGACAGAGGTACTCAAGGTACCCTCCACCACACACCGTCAGGTGGCATGCGGAGTATGGATGTAGATGTAGATTATTCCCCAACAACGACGGCATCTTCCAACAGGAGAACTGTCCGTGTCACAAGGCCAGAATCGTGCTGCAATGGTTTGAAGGGCATGATAGTGAACTCACATTGATGTCTTGGACATCAGATTTAGCTTATGTGAATCCGATGAAATTCAACCGGGCACTATCGGACGCCAATTCCGCTCCCACACGCCAACTGCCAGTAAATTACGGGAAGTGTATGACCTGTGCGTAGGCACCGAGTGCCACAAACCTCTGGGAACCTATCATGTACTTGTCAAATCGATTGCCCGCGGAATAACTGCTGAATTGCGTTCCAGAGGTGGACCAACACTCTTTGAAGGAGGTGGTCATAATGTTTTGGACCACCAATCTATGTAGCATCATAATTACCTCCGTCCAGAAAACTGAGTTTCTCTCGTAAATCCAGAACACTGTGGAACAGTCTGCAATGATTTAAAACGACCCTGTTCTATGCTGAGTTCAACGTTCATAACTCATTCAGAAACAGTATTAACCTTTCCGGTGAATCACTAAATACTGTCTCAAAAGTTGACACCACATTCATAAATCACTTAGATGTGGAGGACTACTTACAATATGAGAGTTAGCAAATACAATAAAAAAGTGTTCGTTTGTTGTGATAACACTAGTGAATTACTCACTGATTCTAGGTTCTAAAGATTGCAGTCAACAGCAGAATATTCTAAGACAACACTTTCAGAAGGCTTCAACAAAAGAAAATACTAATTTTTAATATAGAAGAAACTTGAAATAACTTTCATGTAGTTTCACAAATGTAAAAAACCAACATTGAAACAGAAAATTTAAGAAATTAATTACAGCAAAATATTTTGTCATGTTTCAGCTGGATTTGAAATGAAACACTTGCCATACACTCTACACTGTAGTGTCACTGTTAAAATTCACTAGTAAATCAACAGCATTGAAGGAGTCCTGTGTGTAATTATATTCGCTGCTTTGCTGTGGACTCATTTTCTGGGGTAAACAATGTGACAGTATAAGGCAATTACAATACAAAATTTACAGGTTTAAAAAATTGAGTCTAGTAAATATGTTTTTACTGAGTCTGAAGTTAGAGAACATCCGATGAAGTTTTTTAAACCAAATTAAATCCATATCCAATAACGCACGATGCCTATCATGAAAATGCATTGGCTACTATTAAATGTAAAGTTCTCGTTACATAAGCCACATCCGACTAGAGTTGAAACTCAGGCTTTCGAGGATCATTACCACTATGCTCAAGGTGAAAACAGGGCCTTTTTAGTGAGAACTTCCACAGTGTCTGTATAATGATAGCTTCTTGTCTTGTTTTCGATTTGACCACGTTACTATGGATGGCATTTGTTCGTCTCGTCTTTATCCTTAGCCAATATTCTTTCATCCTCAAACTTTGCAACTTTCTTCGCTATTCTATCCATCACATATTCGTCCTGGGTTTGTCTGCTCTCGAAATCTATGAGAGTCTGACTTTATGATTTGAAAGTCATCATGTTGTAAACCTCTGTTTTCTGTGTTTCCATTTCTACCAGACCCATTTGCGTCTCATCGATCCAGCGTACTTCGTTTAACTCGTTCACAAGAAACTTTATTATGTTATGTGACTTTCCTGATCCATTCTAAGTATTCCTGATGGTATCTGGGCTCCTCTATGTCTGGGACTACAGTTCTAGGTTTGTTCACCTTCCATTACTGACAGATTCCTGTTCTTCGAGGTCCCAACATCATTATGAGAATCCTTGATTTCACAAGTTGTAGCCTCATACATAATCCCATTCTTACTAGGTTCAGTCCTTCTGCTGCGTTTAAAGCTGTAGGGAGATCACTGCTACCACATAATATGTGGTTATTTTTTTCCGTCCTTATGTGTATCAAGTAGTAATTAGATCTATAATAGAATTAAGGAATGTTGTTTGGTGATGGATATTGGTTATCGTAGTAAGAACGGATGCTGAGAACCCAGACATTTCTGAAATGGCCACAAAACTGCTATCATAAATTCATGGAGGAATGTTAGGATATCACGATAGCATTTCAAATGTTGTACAAAATCTGTTTGTTAGTGGTATGGGCGTAGCTAAAAATGGTGATCGCTGCTTCCTTATAGTTACTGGGTCATTAGACGTATTTACTTGCTTGTCTTATCTTCTGTTACACGTGACTGTAAAGACAGAAATTGTTATTAGTACCATTTGTAATGTATTAGGCAGAACTCTCAAATGTTCCTGTTGTATGCACTTTTTAAAAGCTCGTCATTTTCTCTACTTTTCGTCGTTCCTTAGGTACATACAATTCTGAAGTTATGTTCCTTTCTTGCAACTAAATGAAAGCAGTATGTTTCATGTGACACGCATTCCGCTTTTTCTATTTATGAAGCGTCTTTAGCGGGTAGTAATGCATCTATATATATATATATATATATATATATATATATATATATATATATATATATATATACTCCTGGAAATTGAAATAAGAACACCGTGAATTCATTGTCCCAGGAAGGGGAAACTTTATTGACACATTCCTGGGGTCAGATACATCACATGATCACACTGACAGAACCACAGGCACATAGACACAGGCAACAGAGCATGCACAATGTCGGCACTAGTACAGTGTATATCCACCTTTCGCAGCAATGCAGGCTGCTATTCTCCCATGGAGACGATCGTAGAGATGCTGGATGTAGTCCTGTGGAACGGCTTGCCATGCCATTTCCACCTGGCGCCTCAGTTGGACCAGCGTTCGTGCTGAACGTGCAGACCGCGAGAGACGACGCTTCATCCAGTCCCAAACATGCTCAATGGGGGACAGATCCGGAGATCTTGCTGGCCAGGGTAGTTGACTTACACCTTCTAGAGCACGTTGGGTGGCACGGGATACATGCAGACGTGCATTGTCCTGTTGGAACAGTAAGTTCCCTTGCCGGTCTAGGAATGGTAGAACGATGGGTTCGATGACGGTTTGGATGTCCTGATTGTGGTGCTCACCTGCACGGCGCCAAACACGCATACGACCATCATTGGCACCAAGGCAGAAGCGACTGTCATCGCTGAAGACGACACGTCTCCATTCGTCCCTCCATTCACGCCTGTCGCGACACCACTGGAGGCGGGCTGCACGATGTTGGGGCGTGAGCGGAAGACGGCCTAACGGTGTGCGGGACCGTAGCCCAGCTTCATGGAGACGGTTGCGAATGGTCCTCGCCGATACCCCAGGAGCAACAGTGTCCCTAATTAGCTGGGAAGTGGCGGTGCGGTCCCCTACGGCACTGCGTAGGATCCTACGGTCTTGGCGTGCATCCGTGCGTCGCTGCGGTCCCGTCCCAGGTCGACGGGCACGTGCACCTTCCGCCGACCACTGGCGACAACATCGATGTACTGTGGAGACCTCACGCCCCACGTGTTGAGCAATTCGGCGGTACGTCCACCCGGCCTCCCGCATGCCCACTGTACGCCCTCGCTCAAAGTCCGTGAACTGCACATACGGTTCACGTCCACGCTGTCGCGGCATGCTACCAGTGTTAAAGACTGCGATGGAGCTCCGTATGCCACGGCAAACTGGCTGACACTGACGGCGGCGGTGCACAAATGCTGCGCAGCTAGCGCCATTCGACGGCCAACACCGCGGTTCCTGGTGTGTCCGCTGTTCCGTGCGTGTGATCATTGCTTGTACAGTCCTCTCGCAGTGTCCGGAGCAAGTATGGTGGGTCTGACATACCGGTGTCAATGTGTTCTTTTTTCCATTTCCAGGAGTATATATATATATATATATAGTTATATATGATACAGGCATTGTGTAGTAGTTACAAATATGTTACTATGTTACGTTTTCTCATGTTTTTCAGATTAGAAACAAATTTTGTGAGGTTAAATTATCGTTTGGTATTACTTACAATTTCCGATGTTTTAGTCCATATGTGTGTTTCTGGAGATATATTCATTCAGGCCACTTACTCTAAATGGCCGATTTCCGCTGTTTTTACACCCACATTTATTGCAACATTTCAGTTGCACTTTTCATTATGTGTTCAGCTTTTGTGCGTTTACAATGTGTAGCGTTGCCAACTGTCACTGTCTGTTTACCCCTCGTCTTTTGTTTGTGCTGTGTGTTTGGTTTGATATTTAAATTTACTTTGCGTGTGCGTGTGTGCATGTCTGCTTGTGTGTGAATGTCATTCCTTATGAGAGTGCTCTTTTTTTTTTAATGTGTGAATGTGTTATTCTGTATGTGAGCGGTATTTGTGTGTGTGTGTGTGTGTGTGTGCGTGTGTGTATGTGTGTGTGTGTGAGAGAGAGAGAGAGAGAGATATGGAGAGGGAAAGAGAGAGATTCATTAATTATTTATTCTGATTATATTTGACATTTTTTCCATTTTTCTTTAGTTGTATTTTGATTTTGTGGTTCAGTCCTTGTACTATATGGGCGTTAAAACATGGTTTGTGGCTACGAGTTGTGCTGTTTGTACTTCTTTTTCATAATTTTCTTTTCTGAGTGGGATACTATTAAGTCCGTGTAACATGTGTCATCGAATCCCACTCCATTTTAATTTTTGATTTTGAGGTTGTAACTTGTATAATTGCATGTGTGGTTGTCGGCTCTCTGAAGAAGTCAAACGTGTGCTTATTGCTGTCCCTCTTTATTGTTATATTCAAGAAATGTATTTCTTTTTGTGTTCCTTTTCCCATGGTGAATGGAATATTTTTATGTATACTGTTTATGTATGTATGAAAACAATTAGAGAACGGAAATACCACAGGACTCCACAGACGCTATAGCACATACAGAAACACAAAACAGTACACTCATGACATGACTAAAAGAAATAAATTGTACACTTTAACATACAAACACAAATAAATGCATAGAATAGCAAATGTACTAAGGAAATAGGGATAACACATTGCTTACAAACAAAAAACACACTCCAGTCATATTTGTAAACAGAAATAGACAAACCAGATATATACCAAGGAGGAGGCATATATCAGTTATAACGCCAAGAATGTGCATCAGTATATCTGAGGATCACAGGCAGAAATTTCAAAACTAGGTATAAAGAACATATAAGAAGTGGAAGTATGAAAGTTGCCATTGTACCTTTGCGGGACACCTGATAAAACATAGACATGGACCATCCACCTTGGAACAGGACACGAAAATTATTGGTGTGTACAATTACAACAAAAACTCCTGGAATCCCTCCCTCTCTCTGTCTCTCTCTCTCTCTCTCTCTCTCTCTCTCTCTCTCTCTCACACACACACACACACACACACACACACACACACACACACACACACACACACACATACAGACACACACACATACACACACATGAACATATAAAACATAAATGAAAATACCAAACACAAACAATAGACGAAAGATAAACAGACAGCGGTTGTTGGGAACACTACACACTGTAAGCACGCATATGTTGAACACACAATGAAATGTGCAAATGAAGTGTCCTAATAAAAGTGGTGGAAAGCGCCGGAAATCGGCCATCTGGAGTATGGGGACCGAACAAACAAATCTCCAAGGGCACACACATGACTAGCAACACTGGAAATCGTAAGTAGCACCAAACGATAATTTAACCTCACGAAAGTTGTGTTAAAAAGTTGTTTCTCATCTGGGAAACAAGAGAAAAACATGAGTAAACGTAACATAGTAACATATTTGTAACAGATACACAACGCAATTAAAATATATACATGAAAACAAACATGTATTGCAGGCCACTAAAGATGCTTCATAAGTAAAAGAGGCGAAATGCGCATGGCAAAAAGAAACAGCCTTTCATTTAGTTGCAAAAATAGAACATAACCCCATGAATTTTAAATAACTGTTTATCCATTATATGTCTGAAACTGTTGTTTGAACTGAAGGCTGCACATGTTTCTGTTTTTCGTCAGTTTTGATAGTGTTTTTTCTTGTATTTGTGAATCATTGATTTTTGCATGGACTGATGTATCCAGACCTATATGTAGTTTGTCTTAATGTTTTACATGTACTGAAGGTGAGAGGAATGTAAGCACTCAATTGTCGAGAAAATAAGCATGATCCTGAATGACAACTATAACCAGTCGATGGGTAAGACACGGTCACTCTATTGGAGACAAGTCTATTTGGCACGAGAAGGGTGTTAGTCAACTGTCACGTATGTGGTAGTCCTACAAAGACGTACTCACCCAGGACTGACGTTGGAATCACTCATCTGAGCAGCGTGAAGTAGTAGCTTTTGATATAGACTACACTCAACACAGAGCTGTGTTGTGAGGTGGTGACCTATCCCTCGTCACACATGGTTATGATATATCAGAAGACAGAGCTATCCTGCAACTGTGTGGCAAACACGACCATGTACTGTTCCACTGTCAATATTCATCGAATCTTACTCCACTACTGAAGTTGGAGTCGTCTCTTGTTATAAACAGCCTACAAAGGCCGATTTCTGTCTCTCTCTCTGTTTGTGTGTGTGTGTTTGTGTGTGTGTGTGAGTGTGTGTGTGTGTGTGTGTGTGTGTGTGTGTGTGTGTGTGTGTGTGTGTGTATGTGCCTTGCGTGTGCGTGCGATAGTGCCCGTGCTGGAAAACAAATTTCAGTGTGTGATGGGAAATTTTCTCTCACTCTGTGATTAAACTTGACCTAAAAAGGTCGTTGTTCTGAATTACTACTTAAATGAACAGTTAACAAGATCGTAGTCTCATCTGTCTGATTAACAGATTTTCTTCATTTTTGTGTTATTAGTATGACGTATAGGAGTATTCTCTTCTTGAAAAACAAACATTTAACGAGATCATAGTCCCACATGCCTGCTTGACACATTCGTTTGCGTGGTTTTATTAGTGTGCGTAGAAATATATTCTAGTCTTGTCTGTTCCACAGATTTGTAGTTACGAAAGAAACTTAGTTAGGAAGGAAACTCATAATGATTTTAATGATATTTGTTTATTAGATTTCAAATAATTGCGAGAATGTCTCCTGCTGTGTGGTAAGCGGAAAACATTCGGAACAGTCTTTTCATATGAGTGGGAGAGTACTGAAAGCCATCTGCTGTAGACACCTTTCATACTATGTAATCAAACGCGTGCCAATAAACACTAGTATCTCTTAAACAGCATTCAGCGAGTCTTCCACCTGGTAGAGTATCTTCATCTTTGGTTGAGAACCGAAAAGGTACGTCTCAAGCACGCTGCTTAAGCTCTGAGATCGTTCAGCCAGTAGTACTGCTTGGTGCGGAAATCGGTTATCGATGCCCCGCATGGCTTTTGGGAGAAAGGCACACTCTTGGGTTCCAAGTCACCTGTTGACGCGAACACGCTCTTATTTCGTGCTTATTGAACATGCCGAACTAATTAGTATAGATGCCTGTCTTGTGATACTGAAATGGACACACTGAAGCAACATCGTCCGGGATTGTTGTGAGATTTTTGCCCGTTTGCGCAGCCTTTGCGTAATTACAAATTACATTGTTTCAGATTTATTCGTGCGAAATACTTTTGAATCATATATCGTGTGAACAATTTTAGTTTCTTTGTGCAGATTCACAACTTGGATGGAACACGTGGGAATCAACAGCCATTTTCTAGTCATTCAATCGAGTTTGCAAGTAGTTTGTCCCATTGCTTTTCCACACGTGCGTTAATATGAATATACGATTGTTCTTCTGGCTTCGATACATGTATGATGACGTAAATTCATGTGGTCCATATCAAGCGCACTTGTATGTAAGACATGAGGGCTTGCATTCTTTTCTGTGCAAAACACGTAAATGAATACTAAGTTTCCGTATAATTTGCTACTCTTATCGAGTCATTTTCTAATCCGCTGATCTTTGTTTCAGTCCTCATATGTGCTACCTTAACATCGTTGTTCATGAGAGAAGTAGATTCAGTTTCATTGTATTTCACGAAGAACGTGAAACGTATTCCTTCAACAGCCAGATTATTTTATTTATAAATCCAATTTTCAGCTAATCAGCTAACAAGAGGGATGCAACAACACAGATAGGGAGTAACTACATGAAATTTACCGGAAAGGTTATAGTTTCAGGCAATTATTTTCATTATTCTGTTACGCTATGAGAAAGCTTCTCGACATTACAAATTACTCACATCTAAAAAAAAATCACCCTGGTTCCCAGAACTCCTGAAGATACTGACTGTGGGTATTGACTGTGGATATTGTTTCACAGACACAGTCCCTTTGACTGTTCAGAGATGTTACTAAACCCGCCCATATATGTAAACAAGCATGTGCAGCGCCTATTAGACGGAGGGGGTCTGAAAGCCGATCAGTTCCAATCATTCCATCAGGAAGAAGGCATACGGCTCGTGTTGTTGGTTCGTTCATGTTCTGACATGGAGGAGATACAGACAGACAGGAACTCTTTGATGACATGCCTCGCTCAGACCACCCAAGGGCTACTACTGCAGTGGATGACTGCTACCTATGGATTATGGCTCGGAGGAATCCTGACAGCAACGCCACCATGTTGAATAATGCTTTCCGTGCAGCCACAGCAAGTCGTGTTACCACTCAAACTGTGCACAATAGACTGCATGATGCGCAACTTTACTTCCGATGTCCATGGCGAGGTCCATCTTTGCAGCCATGACGCCATGCAGCGCGGTACAGATGGGCCCAACAACATGCCGAATGGAACACTAAGGATTGGCATCACGTTCTCTTCACCGATGAGTGTCGCATATGCCTTCAACCAGACAATCGTTAGAGACGTGTTTGGAGGCAACTCGGTTAGGCTGAATGCCTTAGACACACTGTCCAGTGAGTGCAGCAAGGTGGATGTTCCCTGATGTTTTGGGGTGATATTATGTGGGCCCGACGTACTCCACTGGTGGTCGTGGAAGGCGCCGTAATGGCTGTACGATACACGAATGCCCTCCTCCGACCGATAGTGAAACCACATCCGCAGCATATTGGCGAGTTACTCGTCTTCATGGACGACAATTCGCGCCCCCATAGTGCACATCTTGTGAATGACTTCCTTCAGGATAACGACATCGCTTGACTAGAGTGGTCAGCATGTTCTTCAGACATGAACCGTATCGAACATGCCCGGGATAGATTGAAAAGGGCTGTTTATGGACGACGTGTCCCACTAACCACTCTGAGGGATCTATGCCGAATCGCCGTTGAGGAGTCGGACAATCTGGACCAACAGTGCCTTGATGAACTTGTGGATGGTATGCCACGACGAATAGAGGCATGCATCAATGCAAGAGGACGCGCTACTGGGTATTAGAGGTACCGATGTGTAAACCAAACTGGAATCACCACCTCAGAAGATCTCGCTGTATGGTGGTACAACATGCAATGTGTTGTTTTCATGAGCGATAAAAAGGGCGGAAATGATGTTTATGTTGATCTCTATGCCAATTTTCTGTACAGGTTCCGAAACTCTCGGAACCGAGGTGGTGCAAACCTTTTCTTTGATGTGTGTATAAGGTAAAAGTTGAAACTTACTGGCAGATTAAAACTGTGTGCCGGATCGAGACTCGAACTCAGGACCTTTGCCTTTCGCGGGAAAGTGCTCTACCAACTGAGCTACCCAAGCACGACTCACGCCCCGTCCTCACAGCTTTACTTCTGCCAGTATCTCGTTTCCTACCTTCCAGACTTTACAGAAGCTCTCCTGCGAAGATAGGTAATGTCGTGGAGGAAGTTTCATATCAGCGCACACTCCGCTGCAGAGTGAAAATCTCATTCTGGAAACATCCCCAAGGCTGTGGCTAAGCCATATCTCCGCAATATCCTTTCTTTCAGGAGCGCTAGTTCTGCAAGATTCGCAGGAGAGCTTCTGTAAAGTTTGGAAGGTAGGAGACGAGATACTGGCAGAAGTAAAGCTGTGAGGACGGGGCGTGATTCGTGCTTGGGTAGCTCAGTTGGTAGAGCACTTGCCCGCGAAAGGCAAAGGTCCCGAGTTCGAGTCTCGGTCCGGCACACAGTTTTAATCTGCCAGGAAGTTTCATATCAGCGCACAATCCGCTGCAGAGTGAAAATCTCATTCTGGAAGGTAAAAGTTAGTCAGATCGCGTTGTTGTTCACATAGAGGTCAAATTTCATTTAAAAATGAAATGGTTTACAGTATCTAAACCTAGGCCATAATGTGAACTCACAGATTAAAGGTATTGATCGACTTTCAAACTAAGTAAAGAATAGTCGGAACGTAACATATTAACCAAACCGCTCCATTAGAATTCATTTGCACGCTCCGAGTTGCTTCAGCAGTCAAGGATATTGATATTACGAGGTAAAAGAGTCAATAAAAGCTATCATTAGACGCGATCGATCGACATGCGATTCGCCGTTGCTTTGCGCCTCTTGTTACGGCAACTGGGCGATACACAGCAACAGCACTCGAGACATTATATTTTCTTGTCAAAGACGTGAAGGATATTCCCTGACCTTTTGGAGGCCCTTAACAAGCTGCTCGCATCGCAGGCCGCATTCAGTGGTTGTGAGAAGGGAGTTCAAACTTTCTTCTTTACCTCGGCGAACGCCAAAAAAAATACAATTAAAGTCAAGGCAGGGAAGTTACCAACAGTTATAATAAAGCTACTCCTGTCAATGGTACTGTTGAGCTTCTGAGAAGACTTTTCAATTTATTTCTTTGACCTTCAGTTTGGAAAACGACAGATGGCCACACTGCATCTATACACTTCAGTGCCTGGCTGAGGGTTCGCCAAATCATTTTCACGCTATTTATCTACAGTTCTACGCTATAACAGCACGCGGGAAAAACGAACACTTAAATTTTTCCGTGAGGGCTTGATTTCTTTTATATTGTGACAATGATAATTTTTCCGTATGTAGGCGGGTGTCAACAAAGTAGTTTCGCACCATGAGGAGAGCGGTAGAGACTAAAATTTTGTGAAAAG
This sequence comes from Schistocerca americana, assembly GCF_021461395.2. Classification (NCBI taxonomy): domain Eukaryota; kingdom Metazoa; phylum Arthropoda; class Insecta; order Orthoptera; family Acrididae; genus Schistocerca; species Schistocerca americana. The sequence continues at coordinate 741,148,674 of NC_060122.1, read as the reverse complement.
ACCTCGTAGCAATGAAAAGAGCCACTGTTTTAATGATTGCCACCCCAACTTGTGTATTACATCCATGACACTCCGCAGTTTCTCGATAATACCAAATAAACTGCCCTTCTTTCAGCTTTTTCGATTTGCTGGGAAGGATGCAATACAGAGCAACAAAATACTCTTGCACAAGACACACAAGCCTAATGTAGGCAGTTTCTTTAGTAGAACTGCTTCATCTTCTGCAGATTAAACGCAGTCTTTGGTTTGCCTTCTCCACGACGTTATCTATCTGATCGTCCCGACTTCAATTTTTCGTAATTATAATTCTTAGGTATGTAGTAGAATTGACAGCCTTTAGATTTGTGTGGTTTATCGTGTAACCGTAATTTAACGGACGCCTTTCATACTAGGTGGATGACCTCGCATTTTTCATTATTTGTGGTCAATTGTCACTTTTGGCGTCATACAGATATCTTGTGCAAATCATTTTGAAGTTGATTTTGATCTTCTGATGTATTACTAGACAGTAAATGACAGCGTCATCTGCAGACAATCTAAGAGGGCTGCTCAGATTCTTTCTTAAATTATTTATATAGATTAGAAACAGTATGGGGTCTATAACACTTCATTGGGGAACGCCAGATATTACTTCTGTTTTGTTCGACGACTTTCCGTCAGTTAGCACAAACTGTGACTGTCCTAACATGAGTTCACAAATCCACTCCCTCAAATGCCTTATTTTCAAGAACTTGTTATAAGTATTACGTGTTAAGCCTTGGGGATAATGCATCTGTACATACAGAGAAGCTGTATAAAACTAAATGCAACGCAACTGTGGGCTTAGCCTGTACTTACCCGAAACAAACTGAAATGAAAAGAACGCCCACAGCTGATTTGCATGCTGCTCTAAATACTTTTAAGGAAACGAATGAATGCATTGACTCTGATTTGTTTTTGAGCTGACAGGTTTGATGAGGACCGCCAAGAATTCTTCTCCTGTGCCAACCTCTTCATCTCCGAGTAGCTCTTGCAACCTACGATCTCAATTACTTGCAGGATATATTCCAATCTCTGTCTTCCTCTACAGTTTTTAACCTCTACAGCCCCCTCTAGTACCAAGCAAGTTATTCCGCGATATCTCAACATCCTACCTCTTCTTCTTGTCAATGTTTCCCATATATTCAGTTCCTCGCTGCTTCTGCAGAGAACCTCCTCATTCCTTACCGTATCAATCTATCTAATTTTCAACATTCTTCTGTAGCACCAGATCTCAGACTCTTCGATTCTCTCCTGTTCCAGTTTCCTATAGTTGCCTGATATCTACATTAAAAGACTCATGCCCTATATCAGACCTCATTGTCCAAGTAACGCCTTCTGCCATCAGAAGCGATGGCCTCTGGCATCACAATAAACCACTAGTTTTCGCAAAGAATAAAACATTTTCCCTTATCGACCAATACAAACATTCATGTTGAAGACCAAATAGCCGGCCGGTGTGGCCGAGCGGTTCTAGACGCTTCAGTCTGGAACCGCGCGACCGCTACGTTCGCAGGTTCGAATCCTGCCTCGGGCATGGATGTGTGTGATGTCCTTATGTTAGTTAGGTTTAAGTAGTTCTAAGTTCTAGGGGACTGGTGACCTCAGATGTTAAGTCCCATAGTGCTCAGAGCCATTTGAACCATTTGAAAACCAATCTACGGAGAGGGGTTTTCGATAGTTACGATGTTAATACTCGGAAAAAGCGATACATGTACAAGTCTAACACAAAGCCTAACTTACGGCTGTGGAACTTGGGTCTCCCACGGGAGGCAGATAATTTGCTTAGAGGAATATGACCCGCACTGTCTGAGCAGAATTCTTGAAATTAAATGCCAAGTACCGTGCACCAGCATCTTGCCCTCGAATAAGCCAATGCTACTAGCGTCGAGCTGACAATAATCAAACCTCACCTTTAAATGTAACTCCATCCTATGTCTGAAGTGCGGGACCTCGGCTGGTCGATTTCCAATAATAAAATACCATCAGCAGTTATTTTGGTTTTATTTGTTAGGCAACCAGTTTCGGCATTACATTATGCCGTCGTCAGGCCTGCTTATATCGAGCAACCTTCGTGTCAGAAACCAATGCAGCACTGAGTGGTGAGTGGTTGGTTTGACAGTTGCTGACAGCTGTCCAAGAAGCGCACATGCCCGTGAGAAGAAATTCTTCACGATACCAATTGACAGTGCTGTATTGGTTTCTGACACGATGATTACTCGATACATGCAGGCCTGAAGATGGCATAATGTAGTGCCGAAACTAGTTGCCTAACAAATAAAACCAGAATAACGGCTGTTGGTATTTTATTATTGGAAACTTCACCTTTGGTGGACTGGTCATGTGGTCCACATTCCACACTCCCGTCTCCCCAAATAAATCATATACGCTCAACTTAGCGATAGACATTGTACACGTGAAGGTCAGTGTAAAATTATACAGACGCCCTGAAATGCAACATGCTAAAATTCTTGAACAGTATTGACAATTGGAATGAGACAGCAATTAACAAATAAGCCTAGCGCTGGCTTGCTCGCAAAAGCCCACGAAAATTCGAACAGGAACATCGAAAACATAAAATCGATGGGCGACAAGCATGGAAGGAACAAATTGCCAATTGGAGCAATCACCATGCCTTAGTTGACGTAAGCGTTTGTCAACAATTTGAAAAATCTTCAAGTAGAGACAATATTTCGACGGTCCACCAAGTCGTAATTTACACATGAGACACCGCTATTATTGAGCCTCATCGAAATGATGCTACTTCAATTTCCTTATCGTTACATCAATTCCCCACGAAAGGGCTGTCTGGCAGCGTGTGTAAAGGCTCTTCAGCCAAAGTTCACACATTATAAAAGATATGTAAAAGCAGATGACATAATGATTTTTTAAAAAACCATATTGATGGGCAATCATGATTTTTTAAATTTTTTAGATTTTATATCATAGTTAATCTATAATCACTGGTGATAATGTTAATGATGATATGGTGTAATGATGATGCTGTTAATACATGAAAATGATAATGATGGGGTTAGGATGATGAGTATGAGTATAGTTTAAATCTGAGTACCAAGGGCTCTGACTGGCTGACAATAATTGTTTCAGAAGAAGACGCGCTTTCCCATATGTGTCTATGAGCAAGCCTTTTGGGTGGCTGGAGTTAGATATCTATCACGTAGTGGGAAAAATTTTCATCTTCCTTTTCCACGCCACTGCACTACTGATTAACTATGAAACTTGAAAGATCTGCAGCAATTGTCTGGCGATATTCCTACACTGGAAGATCCAGCTAAGTTCGGAGAGTAAAGTTATTGATGCTGGGAGATTGATGATTTCACTTGCTGCTGGAGGCCTCAGGAGAACCACATGTTTTAAGTCATTGCGGAGGACCGCACAGAGAAATGTCTCTATCTTACAGTCAAGTACATTAGAAGAGCGGTACTCAGAGTTTCCAGCTACTACTGCTGCTATCCTCAACAATCATCCAATTTAAGAATGGAAAGCATTAGCCATAGAAGCATTCACCGAGCCGAATGGCACACATGGCCAGTTAATATTTTTTAAATCACTAACCATTTGTGCAGTCATTGGCCATATCCCTGATATAGTTTCATGTTATGCATTCACGTGTTGACCCACTAGTGCCAAGGCTATATTTCACAATTAGAACGTTTTATTTACTTATTAAATGTTTATATGCCTAATTCAATGATTAAATTATTTGTTCAAGGTCTTATGGTAATAAATGAGAAAGTGACCACTAGGCTCCTTTTGATGTTAAATGAGCCTCTTTATTAATAGCTCAGTGTGACATGTGGTACCAACACCAACTCAAAGGAAGGCCTCGGCGCTTGTTCGTGACGTCACGTCAGCTAGGCACGGCCAACGCCAGGTCTGTTGCAGGCATACTCATAATGGTGGTGTCTCCCTCTCTGATACAGGAAAATGTGAAGCTATTGGCGGTAGTTGTCCAACACACATTGTTCTGAGAGATTTCTGCAATCAATTAATTGTGCAATTCATTACACTTCTTAACAAATAGTGTAGTCCTGAACTTAAATTTCCACCTGTTTTAAGGATTGACATACAAAAACAACTTCATAGTCCAGCAGCAACAGAATTCGTGCTTATTTACCTTATTTGTAAATCTGAGGAAGTTACGTTTGTACTGGGTTGCTTTTACAAGAAACTGTGAACATATTGGTGCTCTTCTTTAGGTATCTTGGTTGACTATGGGGTGAGGAGCACTGAATGTTAATGAAATATCTTGCGATTGTACACGTTGGGGGAGGGGGTGGGGGACAGAAGAAGAGGCAAAAGAGAGATACTTGTTTTATCAAATAAAATTTGTTTATCTTATAAAGTTTCTCCTTTCAGTTGCAAGAGGGGAATATTTATCTTTTCTAATGTGTATGTTTAAAAATGTTTAAGCTCAGCAGTATTTTCGATTTATGAAGCTATTTTGTTTCCTGTTTAGAATTACTTTCGTTGAAAACGACTGTAATCTAATGACTGCCAACAGTTGGACATTTACACATGTAAATTAGTTCACATTTCCAGTGACGATGTCAAACGAAAATAAATAAATAAATAAAAGAAACGAGTTAAATGTAAGGGGGTTGGGGTAAGTTTCGATAGCAAAGTGGATCAAGTAAATATAGTTACTTGAATGTAAAATTTCCGAAGCTTGCAATGGGGCAAAGCATCTTCTCATATTGATCTCCGTTTGTTTCGACAGGATTCAGTAATACAGAATTATGATCTTAATTTGTAGCTTTACGATAGTAAGAAAATCTTTCATCTAAGTAAAACTGCAGAATCCAAAACAGTACCAAACATTTTGTCCAAAAATAAGAGATTTATAGTGATAACCAAGCCCAGGCGTTTCTGCCTGCGACAGACCTGGCGTTCGCCGTGCCTAGCTGACGTGACGTCACCAACAAGCGACGAGGCCTTCCTTTGAGTCGGTGTTGGTGGTACACATACTTTCTTGCTTAACTGGGCCACCACTAGTAATTTTACTTTACGTTATCCCTCTTACGACATTGTTCCTCTTAAATCTGCGTGATCTTATGGGGAGCTTCCCTTCCTCGTAGGCCATCATCGATCGGAATTCTGGCATCTGACGGGTATCCCAAACAGTTCAGGAGTTGGATGAAATTCTCGTGGAAGAGAATGGACAAGGCATGAAGGTGCATGAAAGGTGGGATTGGATGTAGAGGCGCAGCTAGGTACTGGGGTTGGTGATAAGTGGATAGGACATTGGGTTTCTTGGCTGGGTTTTTCGATTTATGTACTGTATTGAGGGGTCTCTAGAAAGGGAAGGTGTGAGAAGTGGGTGAGCTGGTAAAGGGTGCAACTCTCGGACTGTAGGTGAGCACATAAGGCAAGGCAGAGTGCATGTCTATTGAAGATTTCAAGGAACTCTTAGAATTTAGGGAAGTAAGTTATGATGGGACAGATAAGTCATTTATATGTGAGTGCAGTGGTAGAAGGCTGTATTGTATCTGAAGCTGCAAGCGGTGAATACGAGGCAGATCGTTAACCCAAAACACAAAGACATACACTTGCGTGGATAAAACACACACATGTTTATTTACGATACTTACAAGTAGCCAAAGGTGGGAAGACTAATTAAGATTAGCTGTTGTACTTACGATGTGTTGTCTCAGAATTTCGTCCTTGGTACTGAGTAGTCACTTCTAGTGACTGACGATTGTGACTCTGGCATCAATGGCTGGCTTGCAAAGTTCGGTGTGTCCCCTCCGAGTCTTCTGCCGGATCTCTGTGTGCGCGGACACAGAGATTTAAAAGCTTTCTGTACGTCACAACTTGCAGTTCTCAAATGCTGAAGAAAATGCATTTTTAATTGTTCGCACCAACGTTGCTGTTTATTTATTGGCCGACTTATGAAGAGGCGGGGAAGGATACAATTTGCTCCGTTGGGGGAATGGCCATTAGCGGCGATTTCCATATTTATAAGTACCGCCACCCATGATAGAGGATCTAGGGAGAGTGTGGCGCTCTCTGGCCTAGAGTTATGTGGCTAGCAGTATCGTCTGCAGCTGACACAAACTTTACCATCCCGAGGATGTAGATTACGGGTGCTGCCTTTCAGCAGTTTTAGTCGGCTTTAGGACTTTGGATAGTTACCAGGGTTGCATTCCAAGTTTTTTTTCTATCGAGTGTTCGTCCCAGATGCGTTACTCTGTTAGTCAGAAGGACGATTTGGTTGTAGGTGGAGAGGTGGAAATCTGGACGACGGAACTGCCTGGTGGAGCGACCAGAGAGGGTGGCTTGGCATTTCTGTGGATTTACTTGAAGATTCCATGTATTACACCACTCGATTGGGAGATTCAGGTGGTGTTGGAGGCGTTTGTGGGTTGGAGGGTATGGTGAGTATTTAGGTAGGCAGTGTCATCAATATGTGCAGGAGATGGTTTGGGAATGTCTGCAGTGTTTAGGATGTAAAGGATCGGGGACAGGACAGAGCTTTGAGGCTCACCTGCAGTGGGGTAAATATGTGGGAGCAGGTGTGGTTGATTGTGACATACAGTATGTGGGACGGTGGGAAAGTGAGGATGCTATAAGGTAGACATAGTTAACTCTGAATGCATAAGGATGTACTTGAAAAGCAGAATGTCCCACTCAGTCAAAGGCTTTTTAGATGTCAAGGGAAGAAGTGAATCAAATATGGTGGATATTCGTTTATTTAGTTACTGGGAAGTATGACGGGTAACGTAATGAAGTTTGTTGTCGATGAAGTAGTTGGGGAAAAAGCCATATTGGGTGTTGGAGATGAGTAGGTGGGTTACAAGGTGCTGATGGATTCTTTAGCTGGCGATGGTGTCCAGGATTTTGCTGAAAAGTGACGTGATACTGATAGGTCGATAGGACCAGGTTTGTAAAGGTGATTTATCACGTGTCAGGAAGAGGAGGAGTTAGAATGCTTTCCACAGCTCTGAGTAATGAATGACGTGTGTGGAAGATGGTACTGTAAAATATGGTAAGGGCTTCGAGGTAATTGCATTGTGACAGGGGTCAGTGTTGCACGTTTTATTGAGTGTTTGTGTATGGAGCTTGTGCATTTAGTCCTTTTCCTGGAATGCTGTTGGGTGGGGTTTGGTGCGAGAAGCAAGATACGTTCATAAACATACGTTCACAGACATAGGGATCCATTGAGTAACCAAAATTGCGACCATGAGATCTTCCAGGTGTGACAGGAAGTGGGTGGCTTGGTTGAGGTCGTCAGGATGGGCTCTGTTGTTGTGTAAGCTGGGATATATGGGACTGAGTTTGTTTACAGAGAGCCTACGGAATACTTTACAATACTTTCTATAGATTACAGGTGTTTCACTTAGTGCATATCATGTCCCAGTCCTGATGTTTAACTTCTAAATAACTGTGAATATGTTACTGTATCTGTTCGTAGCGTGTAAGTATGTCTGTGTTATGGTTTCAGAGGAATTCTCTGTAGAGACGGTAGGATTATGGGAGCAGATGAAGGGCTTATGGATGGAGAGTGGGACAGTCGTAGTAGACAAAAGTGGGATACGATTGAAAATTGCATTTATGATGATTTGTTGTAGGAAATCAATCTCATACTGGATGTCGACTGGAATTTGAATGTTAAAGTAATCGCTTCAATTTCGGTATGAATTTGAGCAATGTATGCATTACACTCTGTGTGATAATAATCCTGGATTTATTGGGGTGGATGATTAGCAGTACGTTTAGTTGGGTTAGGTATATGGTATCAGATTTGGAGACCGACAAACAGATGATTAGTTCCAGCTCGATCTAGGACTTCGGGGAAGCATTAATGGCACCGTTGCTAGAGTCTGTGTCAGATCTGGTATGAACAGGAATGTGGATTTCATGGCCATGGAAGAAGCTGATAAATTATCAACGCCCCTTTTTTTGGAAGGTGTGAGGGAATGAAAGTTTGATCAGTAGTGATTATCTACGTCTTAAAAGTTTAGTCTACGTGGGTGAGGAATCGCAAGGGATACGATGTTTAGGATGGATACATATAGTAGCAAGGGATAATTTGAGTTTTGAGAGAAAGATGGTGAGATTGAGGTGTTTATTTGGATCATTCAGGAGTGTTTGAAGGATGGGGCATGGATTTCTTGTCATCAGAAGGTACAGGTAAGGAGATGTTTATTGGACTGGAGGGAACGGATATTTTGGTACAGGATGTAGTCTTTAATAATGGGTGTAGGACGGATGGACTATTTTGTATGGATTGGTTAATCAGCAGTGCGTATGGGGACGGTCAGCTCAAGTATTTGGGGAGATGGATTGGGTTTTCACTTGTGGGAGCAGGTACGGTTATATTAGTCGCAGTAGATGGGGATTGTAGATACGCGTATTGTTTCTGAAGGTAGTGTTGCTAGCAGTGAGGACAAGTAGGTGGTTTCTTTCAGTTTACGGTCAGGTGGGCGTTAAATTAGTTTCGTCGCTGACATCGCTGTTCTTCTGGAGTTGTTCTAAATGATTTTACAGGATTCTTCCTACGGTAAATCAAGGTCCCATGTTTTATCACTTTCTTTATGGTGTCGGATGATTCTGAAAACAATAACTAGCGACGTCGATTATCGTTTGGAATGCATGGTGCCTTGCATAAATTAATTCCTGCTAGCGAGTTCAGTTTACTTTCAGTTTCTTTGGCTGTGTATTCTAAATTAACTATTTTAATTACTGCTGAGAACGTTCGCTTTCGGGATCGGCGTGCCGGTCGCGGTGGGCGAGCGGTTCTAGGCGCTTCAGTCCGGAACCGCGTGACTGCTACGGTCGCAGGTTCGAATCCTGCCTCGGGCATGGATGTGTGTGATGTCCTTAGGTTAATTAGGTTTAAGTAGTTCTAGGGGACTGATGACCTCAGATGTTAAGTCCCATAGTGCTCAGAGCCATTCGAACCATTTTTGGGATCGGCGTGGAGGCTGAGGTTGTTATGGCAGAGAAGTTCTAAGGTTTGTTATGGACGCATTTCCTCCAAAAGGAGGAATAATTATGAGTACAGATAAATGGAAATGTGGGTCACTGGTTTTGATGATGATGGAACCTTTCTTGGAGATGAGTTGCGGGAGTTTCAGTGCTGGTACACATCGTCGAATATGACCGAGGGGTTTCCTGGGGTTTAGAAATTTGCGGCACATCTGATTAATAAAAAGGAAGAGGAAGGTACTGGTTTTTGAGTTTATGGAGTGATTTCGACGTGCACAGTCTTTGTGTTTGATGAGGTTAACTAGATATTTTTGGTTTCGCCGTAACGCTCACTTATACTGGGCATTTTGCAGGCTTTTATAATAGTTGTTATTCGATGTGGAAGCGATGTTTTGGGATGACTAATTGTAGAAAATTTTTACCTGCAGACGCCCTTGCATGAGTCGCAGCTGGCGTTTTATCTGGAAACATTGTGGCTGCGGTCTAGTGGTGATGTGACTGCTACTGATGCTGCGGGTGGTGACGCTGGTGGTGATGTTGTAACTAATGCTGCGCTTGGTGGCGGTGATGGAGCTGTTGTCGGGGCATTCGATGGTATTGTGGGTGGAGCTGGAGTTTGGATGTTGTGGAAAGGCATTGCGAAGCAAGTTGTTGACCATCTCGTTGTCTAGGTACCAAGCGGTGTCGTGTAGCTTGTGGCCGCTGTCGTCGTAGCAACGGTTCTGGGCGACGCCTTCATTCTGATGGCTTTGTCGTCGTTGCATAGTCCGGCGCAGCACGTGGCGGCCGTCCAACGGAAGGGAAGATAAGCTGTCAGCGTCGATGTGGCGACCGCGACTGGAGATGAATGTAGTGGCGGCGATGATATTCCTGTGCGATGAAGCGGTTTTAACTACAAGATTTCGAATCAAGAGGAGTAGCTTCGATCACTTCGGTGACCGAGAGTTAAGGGACTCCAACAAGGGATGCCAACCCTTTCTGTTGATGCTCCTCTTGCGACAGCGCCACTATACAGTCAGTAGAGGATATACAGGGCATGCGCCAAGTGAAGTGAGGGCTGCCTCCACTGCAAAAAATACTACTAGCGCTGCTTGTAGTGAAGGCAAGAGATATAAAGCTACCGCGGCTGTAACTAATCGTCAGAATGTTCTGACAGTTGAGAACGTCGTGTTTCAATGCAGATCAGCACAGGACGCCACGACTTGCTTTGTTCCTATTAATAAGAATATCAGCCGAGCTAATTTCAATCCTGGTAAACGAGAAGCGACGCCAATTATTCGTGTATCAGTATACCGGGTGATCAAAAAGTCAGTAGAAATTTGAAAACTGAATAAATCACGGAATAATGTAGATAGAGAGGTACAAATTGACACACATGCTTGGAATGACATGGGGTTTTATTAGAACAAAAAAAAAAAAAAAAAAAAAAATTACAAAAGTTCAAAAATGTCCGACAGATGGCGCTTCATATGATCAGAATAGCAATAATTAGCATAACAAAGTAAGACAAAACAAAGATGATGTTCTTTACAGGAAATGCTCAATATGTCCACCATCATTCCTCAACAATAAGCTATAGTCGAGGAATAATGTTGTGAACAGCACTGTAAAGCATGTCCGGAGTTATGGTGAGGCACTGGCGTCGGATGTTGTCTTTCAGCATCCCTAGAGATGTCGGTCGATCACGATACACTTGCGACTTCAGGTAACCCCAAAGCCAATAATGGCACGGACTGAGGTCTGGGGACCTGGGAGGCCAAGCATGACGAAAGTGGCGGCTGAGCGCACGATCATCACCAAACGACGCGCGCAAGAGATCTTTCACGCGTCTAGCAATACTTTTTTTCTTGGTTCTAAGAAAACCCCATGTCATTCCAAGCATGTGTGTCAATTTTTACCTCTCTATCTACATTATTCCGTGGTTTCTTAAGTTTTCAAATTTGTACTGACTTTTTGATCACCCAGTATTTCATTGCGTGTCCTCCGGCTCAGCAAGGCTCCGCCGCTGTGAATTTTTCAGATTTTTGTAACCTTGAGTGGCGGTGATGTTTCGCACACCTGTTCTCAATAGTACGACTAGTTTGATCGCTGTAAGCTACACCACAGTGATATGGACCCCATAAACGCTGAACTTCCTTAGTCCCAGATCATGTTCAGTGGAACCCGAAAGTGCATTGATCTTAGCTGGCGGACGACACAGTCTTTCGACGGTACCTAACTGTTTATATGTGAGTAGCTGCTCTTCTAAACAGGATCCCATACGAGCAAACAAGTTGTGACTTTACCTGATATTGCTCGTACCTTAGATAGTTGGGTTATGTACTGCTCCATTCTTAATGGAACAACTCGAGGCAGTCATAGGGTCGGGTGCGCACTTCTGCTTTCATGCCCCGCTGCTAACTCAAGACACACAACAATCTGTAGCTGCGCTCCTGCAGGCAAAGTGTCTATGCATTGGTTAGAACCGCGAATTAAATACACGGAAATATAAAATAATAGATAAATGTATAACGTAATAAAAAGGGTTCTGTTCTAAAATATGTAAATGAGGTAGACGACAAAGAATCATGTTGAATAATCCAGAATTAAATTTTCACTCTGCAGCGAAGTGTGAGCTGATGTGACACTTTCTGGCAGATTAAAACTGCTTGGCGGACAGAGACTTGAACTCCGGATCTTTGTCTTTTGCGAGCAAATGCTCTACCGCCAGAGCTACCCAGGCAAGCTCCTGCAGCCTTCACGGGAAAGCTTCTGTGAAGTTTGAAATATAGGAGATTATGTACCGGCGAAACTGAAGGTGTGAGGACGGGTCGTGGGTTGTGCTTTGGTGGTTCAGTTGGCAGAGCAGTTGCTAGCAAAAGGCAAAGGTCCTGAATCCGAGTCTCGGTCTGGCAAACAGTTGCAATCAGCTAGGAAGTTTCATATGTTGAATAACATCTACACAAAAAAGGACATCTCAAGTAAAAGGAAAGTGGTCCTACAATAATCAAGTACAATACATACAGAAAATATCCTTTTCAAATGCAGTAAAGTTACATTAAGAGCATTACCAGAATGGCAGCTGTATCCCAAACTAAACAGCTATCAAAGATACGTGAAAACTAAGTCCATTTCTTGATCACAATACACGAAATATTCATCATTTGAAAACAGATCAGAGTTCAAAACGACGATTTACAAATTAACACATGGGAGATAAAGAATAGTAACTCATACTCTGTCTGTTCTGTTTAGTAACGCAAATTGAGAAAGTTGGAGCTCTGCACTACAGCACATTCCGACCTCTCGAAATATAAAGCCCACAGTCAATCACCTACATTATCGAATACCAATAGTTACTATAGACAGATCTGCCTCCTTCAAGCACAAATGTAAAAAGTGCCTTCTTCAAGATCTACTTAAAAAGTCCCAGGATCGCTCCCCTGAGCTCAGTTCTCACTTGATTCTCGTAGTGTTCCGCTACTATCTGCTTTTCCACCGACTGCAGGTCATCCTCACCAAAAATACGTCATTGTTGACTTCTACAGGCATCATTTGACTCATCTTGGCCATTTCCCAAACTAAACTAATCTGTAACAACAATATTTAAATAAAGAAATGTTATAAACAGTCACATTCAGATGTTGTGTGTGTTAAATCTTATGTGACGTAACTGCTAAGGTCATCAGTCCCTAAGCTTACACACTACTTAACCCAAATTATCCTAAGGACAAACACACACACCCATGCCCTAGGGAGGATTCGAACCTCCGCCGGGACCAGCCGCACAGTCCATGACTGCAGCGCCTGAGACCGCTCGGTTAATCCCGCGCGGCCACATTCAGATGTTTTACAATAAATCTAAGATTTGTTCATAAATAGCCGGCCGGAGTGGCGGAGCGGTTCTAGGCGCTTCAGTCTGGAACCGCGCGACCGCTACGGTCGCAGGTTCGAATCCTGCCTTGGGCATGGATGTGTGTGATGTCCTTAGGTTAGTTAGGTTTAAGTAGTTCTAAGTTCTAGGGGACTGATGACCTCAGATGTTAAGCCCCATAGTTCTCAGAGCCATTTGAACCATTTGATTTTGTTCATAAATAAATAAACCAGCATTTCTTATGCAAGTGCGCCTACGTTAACTGACAACAGATTGTCACTAAGTATTATTTAAACAATTATTTGGGCCTATTTGACAGGAGCGTATTTTGGTACTCTCTTTAATAGTTGTGTCAGCCTACATAAGCGATTGACCACTTCTTAAATTACCGTGATTTCGTGTAACCAGTTCTAATTAATATTTAAAGAAAGCTACTGCCTGTCATGGACTGTGCGGCTGATCCTGGCGGAGGTTCGAATCCTCCCTTGGGCATGTGTGTGTGTTTGCTTTTAGGATAATTTAGGTTAAGTAGTGTGTAAGCTTAGCGACTGATGACCTTAACAGTTAAGTCTCATAAGATTTCACACACATTTGAACATTTTTGAAAGTTACTGCCAAAATAATAAACTGCACGCAACTACAACAAAATCTTACGCCGGGAGCCCCCATGAAAACTGCCTGTCATGCAATAGATATGGGACTGGATCACTGAATATTGTAAAGAGTTAGAATTACAGTTTTAATTCTAAAGGGATTAGATTCAGACACTGGACGAGCTCCCAATTTTGACGCAACTTAACAGTTTAACTGTTGTGTAGTTGCCCTTCTATGTGGCATCCCATACGAGCAATCAGCTGTGACTTGACCTGATATTGCTTGTACCTTAGGTAATTGGGCTATGCTTGGCTCTGTTTCATAAGAATAGCTCAGTGTAGTCATAGGGTCGACAATGGAAAATTGTACTGAAATGCAGGAGGATCTGCAGCGAATTGACGCATGGTGCAGGGAATGGCAATTGAATCTCAATGTAGACAAGTGTAATGTGCTGCGAATACATAGAAAGATAGATCCCTTATCATTTAGCTGCAAAATAGCAGGTCAGCAACTGGAAGCAGTTAATTCCATAAATTATCTGGGAGTACGCATTAGGAGTGATTTAAAATGGAATGATCATATAAAGTTGATTATCGGTAAAGCAGATGCCAGATTGAGATTCATTGGAAGAATCCTAAGGAAATGCAATCCGAAAATAAAGGAAGTAGGTTACAGTACGCTTGTTCGCCCACTGCATGAATACTGCTCAGCAGTGTGGGATCCGTACCAGATAGGGTTGATAGAAGAGATAGAGAAGATCCAACGGAGAGCAGCGCGCTTCGTTACAGGATCATTTAGTAATCGCGAAAGCGGTACGGAGATGATAGATAAACTCCAGTGGAAGACTCTGCAGGAGAGACGCTCAGTAGCTCGGTACGGGCTTTTGTTAAAGTTTCGAGAACATACCTTCACCGAAGAATCAAGCAGTATATTGCTCCCTCCTACGTGTATCTCGCGAAGAGATCATGAGGATAAAATCAAAGAGATTAGAGCCCACACAGAAGCATACCGACAATCCTCCTTTCCACGAACAATACGATACTGGAATAGAAGGGAGAACCGATAGAGGTACTCAGGGTACTCTCCGCCACACACCGTCAGGTGGCTTGCGGAGTATGGATGTAGATGTAGATGTAGAGCCGCACACGTCTGGTTTCATGAACCGCAACTAACTCGCAGCAAATAGTAATTTGTAGCTGTTATCCTACAACCACCGAGCGAGGTGGCCAATGGTTAACACACTAGACTCGCATTAGGGAGGACGACAGTTCAAACCCGTGTCCGGCCATCCCGATTTAGGTTTTCATAATTTACCTAAAACGCTTCAGGCAAATGCCGGGATCTTTTCTTTGAACGGGCACGGTCTATTTCCTTCCCCACCCTTCTCTAATCCGAGCTTGTCCGTCCAGTTTCTGTAATTGGCTTTGTGAGGGATGACCATTCTATTTCAATTTCTGATATTCATTACAGTACTATATACAGCCTTTGAGAACTTCAAACCACCTCATCATTCCTCAGCGCTTCACTGTACCACTTCTTTTATACTGATCCCTACGGACGATTCTTTTACTCTTCAGTCTACACTTTATCATTACCAAGTAACTAGTCGTCCGAGTCTGTATGTGCTAGTCGGTATGCCTTGCAATCTAATAGCCTATCTTATTTCGTAAACTCTGAAAATGATGTAATCTTCCTAAATCTCCAGGCCTTTTCCAAGTGTATTTCCTCCACTTGTGATTTTCGAACAGTGTATTCCCTATTATTATCTGAATTCGATCACAGAACGCAGTCTTTCTCCTCGCTAATTGTTGCTACCAGGTCCATATTCTTCCGTAATTCCTTCCCCTACTACCGTACTCCAATTTCCCTCGATTACTAGACTGAAATTTCCCTTTACATTCTGAGTTACCCACACAATATCCTCTTACATTTTCTCTGTATAATCATGATCTTATGCCTGAGAAGTCGGCGGCTTTTATACCTAAACCGTTGTTGTTACTGCAGGTTTGACATCGGTTCTGATGAGTACATCCCTGTCACTGAACGATTCGCAGTAATATTCTCTCTACGCTATTCCTTCATATTCACAATGAATCCTGCTCCCGTTATACTGTTTTCTACTGTTGTTGTTATTATATTTTATTCGTCAGATCAGAAATCCTTATCTTCTTTCCGTTACATTTCGGTCTTTCCACATTTTCTGTTTTCGCTACCACATTCAGGCTTCTGACATTCGACACTCCGACTCGGAGAATGTTACCTTTTCGTTGATTATTCACCCTTTCTCTCATGATTGCCTCTCCCTTAGTAATCCCTCCTGGACATCCGAATGGGGAACTAATCCGGATATTTTACCAATGGAGAGATGGGCATGGCACTTTTTTTAATTACAGACCACTTATGCTGTGGATACACATTATGTTTCTTTCATGCAGTGGTTTCATTGTCTTCTGCATCCTCATGCCATTGATCATTGGTGATTCTTCCGCCTTTTAGAGACAGTTAAAAGTGGTGGCTCGTTTTATTTTACAGGTTACTATCCCTCTGTGTAGGGGCTGTAATTTTTTGATATTACTTTTTTTTAAACCAGCAAGGTAAAACAGAGGCCACTACTTCCACCACATCAAGTGGATTTAGTGCTCACGTACTCACACAGCGCCGTGAACACTTTCCAGTTTATCAATGGGGGATAGTTGAAAATTATTATTACTATTATCGATGCCACGCGTGCAATGGTCGTGCCAAGCGCGCGATATTGAATCTTGATCCTATCATTAATGGCGCGAGACCTGCACGACCTTATAGCAACCGTTATAGTTCTTCATTACTCTACTGTGACACTAAGGATGGTTTCACGCAATGAAAGGAAGAATGTACAGATTAAAGGACTCATTTATTTAACAGTTGAATATTGAACAATTATACAATCAAAGGGGGGTAGGGGAAGAAAGAATTGAGTTCAGCAGCTTGCCCCAACGCTCGTTCATAATAAGCCACGATAGCAGGAGACAAGGAATTTTAGGGACGATCGCCGTATTATCAAATGGGGTCCAATTTACTAAAGGAAGGGGTTGCAGGCATGCAACGACCACCACCATGAATCAGCCAAAGACTAAGAAAGATGCTACTGTGGGTGAACCGCTAGGTAGCCTCCTGTACTAAAGGAATACAACCAGCAAGACGCGAGACTATTCATATAACTTTGGCTCGCTGTCCGACTACGTTAACGAATCATGAAGGGGCGCCAGACACTCACCACGTGGCGTAGGACAAAGGGCACAAGCTTTCAAGCTAGGAAGACATAAATTCTGAGTCGAATTTTACACTGGAGAACTGAAAGGGCTACTGTCGGACGAAGTGGAAAAGTGAGCATGAACGTATGCACTTTAGTACCGTACTGCAAGCTTCTGTGACTAACCAACACGTCTCGCACACTATGCCCGACTGTATAAGGAAACCCCTACAGTCTTATAACACGGAAAACATTGCATAAACCATAATTCAAGGAGCGCTCATCAGTACAATGACCTATAAGGTTCCCTCTGGGCCGCAGGGCGCGAATCTGCAGTGCACGTCGGCGCTCATGATTACCGAACTTCATCTCCTGGAAGCAGCACCTCCGGCCTCAGGCACGGTCACACTAGAACTGACCACTGCCCCTTTGTCCACTATCCATCCGCGGAGGGCGGTTGGCGCCCGCCCGCGAAAAACGGGCGCGCACCTGAACTGGCCAATCATAGGGCCGGAATTTCACAGGGAGGCGACCTCACGACGTTAAAGTTGAGAAGAAATATCAGTTACAAGGTTGGTAAGGCAGGTTGGGGAACTGAGAGCAGGAGAAACTTTGGCCACAACTGAACTTTCAAACGCCACCACGTACTACCCTGGCGATCGGAAAAAGGATAGGAAACGGGGAGCCATCACGGCTGCTAGGAAGACTGCTGCCCTCGTCCATAAATAAAGAAAATTCCTGGTGCCAAGCTCCTCTCACAGATCAGTGTGAGACAAGCAGTAAAAATCGTCAAATAAATCAGGTAACCCACAGAAATTATTAATATTACCTGAATTATTAGTTTACCGAATACCAGAATGCGTGGATTAGAAATACGAAATGCGAGCACTGAATGGTGTATGAAGTGCACGTCTTCCACAGTTTCTCACCTCAAGGGCAAGAGGATACCCCTAACTACGGTCCTCTCCTCCCCCTTCTCCTTATACCTATATTCTTAGATCACCGCCGGGATGGTTCCCATGAAAGGACACAGCCGACTTCCTTCCAAATCGTTTCCTAATCCAATGGAACCGATGACCTCACTGTTTGGTCCTCCCACAAATCAAAAAACCAAACAGTCTTCTGTCACCATCACAGATGATTTTTATTCGCAATTTAAGCAGGGTATGGCGATCGAACCACGGATGCTGGTCTCTTTGGTTACTACTCAAATACACTACATTGTACTTACGTAACTTCACACGTTTTTCTGTGGCGATCAAAAAATTACACGACGTGGGCAATATTATACCATCTGTGTTGGCTATTTACTTTTGTAAGAGTTTGAAAATTTCGGGAAACTCGAACTGAACTTCGAATCGCGGATTTATTGTTTTCTGCATTAGCCGTACGTGAATTTAGAAACGTACATTTTTTGCTTTAGTATAGGCATTTTAAAACGCAAATTCCCAACGTTAGGTAAGTTCGGAAAAGCTTCGCTGGCCAAAAGACCGGATGTTACGTGTGTTGCGCACGGAAATGCTTTGAATCGCAGCTTTGTAATGAGCGTGCAGCTCGTCGTCCGACGTGACAAGGTTATTCCTTCAGGCAGCTGTCATTGTATGTACCAGCTCGTTAGACACACTTCAGCGCTGCTGCGGCCGTTGAGGTTTTAGCTGTACCTCTCCAATGTTTGCCACTGCGCAAGCGGCAGTGGTGCTCTTCAATCCTGTCTCTATTCATCTATTTGGGCTGCACGAATCACTCTAAAGTGATTCTGCTACATCAGTCCACTGTATAAACATGCAACTGTTTACGTTTTCGAAGATAGTCTCCTCGTTGAATGCTATTATTGCACAGCCAGAGACAGGTAGTGTGATTTCTTAGTTTCTAACGCTCTCCCTGCGAAACAGAGAAAATGAAGTGATGCAGACTCATATACTCCCAGTTCATTGTTTCCAGCTCTGACATGACTCCGTGCAGTGAACGGTTTGTAGGGGCTTCAAAACTGATTATTTTGCAAATACCGCATGTGTATAAGAATGTGAAAGGCAAATGAATCTAAAATTAATCAAGAATCAGGCACACCCTTGGTATCCAGTACTGAATTTCATGTACGCAACGGAATTATTAGCGGTTTAATTTATTGTCCCTAGCAATGAATCTGAAGGTAGGTAACTGACATAATATTATTATCTAAAGCAGCGGTGGTTCGTGTAGCCTCCAGTTCTCAACCATACTTCATAATAGTACGCTTCTAGCAACTAACAGCCGGATCCAAAAAAGTCAGCTAACCTTACGAAGTTCTGAACAGTGTAGTTGTTTGCTCAGAAACAAACAGAAATACAGAGAATAACATTTTAAGATATGTTTAATTTAAACTGACATTGATGAATTCGGCCGTGAGCTAAGTTGTCTCCTAACCCAGGGAAACACGAGTAAGTAGTGCAACAACTGTGGGGTTCGAGGATTTGAGTGGGAACAATGTTTTATTGATTGTGTTCAACTACTGACAACCCACGGGGATGCTAGACTCATACCGATCAGCAGTAATAGACAACCTTCGTGTCACCCCTTTCTGCATTGTTGTTTGTTGTTGTTGTTGTCTTCAGTCCTGAGACTGGTTTTATGCAGCTCTCCATGCTACTCTATCCTGTGCAAGCTTCTTCATCTCCCAGTACCTTAGCAACCTACATCCTTCTGAATCTGCTTGGTGTATTCATCTCTTGGTCTCCCTCTACGATTTTTACCCTCCACGCTGCCCTCCAATACTAAATTGGTGATCCCTTGATGCCTCAGAACATGTCCTACCAACCGATCCCTTCTTCTAGTCAAGTTGTGCCACAAACTCCTCATCTCCCCAATCCTATTCAGTTCCTCCTCATTAGTTATGTGATCTACCCATCTAATCTTCTGCATTCTTCTGTAGCACCACATTTCAAAAGCTTCTATTCTCTTCTTGTCTAAACTATTTATCGTCCATCTTTCACTTCCATACATGGCTACACTCCATACAAATACTTTCAGAAACGACTTCCTGACACTTAAATCTATACTCGATGTTAACAAATTTTTCTTCTTCAAAAACGCTTTTCTTGCCATTGACAGTCTACATTTTATATCCTCTCTACTTCGACCATCATCAGTTATTTTGCTCCCCAAATAGCAAAACTCCTTTACTACTTTAAGTGTCTCATTTCCTAATCTAATTCCCTCAGCATCACCCGACTTAATTCGACTACATTCCATTATCCTCGTTTTGCTTTTGTTGATGTTAATCTTATATCCTCCTTTTAAGACACTGTCCATCCCGTTCAGCTGCTCTTCCAAGTCCTTTGCTGTCTCTGACAGAATTACAATGTCATCGGCGAACCTCAAAGTTTTTATTTCTTCTCCATGGATTTTAATACCTACTCCGAATTTTTCTTTTGTTTCCTTCACTGCTTGCTCAATATACAGATTGAATAACATTGGGGAGAGACTACAACCCTGTCTCACTCCATTCCCAACCACTGCTTCGCTTTCATGTCCCTCGACTCTTATAACTGCAATCTTGCTTCTGTACAAATTGTAAATAGCCTTTCGCTCCCTGTATTTGACCCCTGCCACCTTCAGAAATTGAAAGAGAGTATTTCAGTCAACATTGTCAAACGCTTTCTCTAAGTCTACAAATGCTAGAAACGTAGGTTTGCCTTTCCTTAATCTCTCTTCTAAGATAAGTTGTAGGGGCAGCATTGCCTCACGTGTTGCTAAGTTCCTAGAACTTAGAACTAGTTAAACCAAACTAACCTAAGGACATCACACACATCCATGCCCGAGGCAGGGTTCGAACCTGCGACCGTAGTGGTGGCGCGGTTCCAGAGTGTAGCGCCTTTAACCGTTTGGCCACTCCAGCCGGCTGAAAGGTTCTCTACATCTACATCTACATATATACTCCGCCAGCCACCAAGCGGTGTGTGGCATAGGTCACGATTAGCGCCAAAATCACATTACCTCCCCCCCTTCCACTCGTGGAACGAGTGAGGGAAAAACGACTATCTGAATGACTCAGTACGAGCTCTAATTTCCCTGATCTTTGAATAGTGATCATTGTGTGATTTGAAAGTTGGTGGTAATAATATATGCTCTACATCCTCGGCAAAGATTGGACTTTGGAATTTAGTGAGCAGCTCCTTCTGTTTAGTACACTATCTGCAAGTGTGTCCCACTTCAAACTTTCTATGAGATTCGTAACGTTCTCACATGGGCTAAATGTACCAGTCACGAATCTTGCCGCTCTTCTTTGGACCTTCTCAATCTCTTGAATTAGGCCCAACTGGTAAGGGTCCCACACAGATCAACAACACTGACAGTCATTACACCACACATTTATTTTCTTATTTTTCTCAATGCTCTACTGATGCCACATGTCTACATAAATAGTAGTCAAATCTCTCTTTCTCTGAACTCACTATAGAAATATGTTACTATGCTTCCCAAATAGCACAGGGTACATTGTTCCTAATGATCCTAATGGGACATGCGAGATGTGTCTAGCCACGCATGTGCTTCCTGTGGCTGATGCATAGCTGCAAGTCCAACATCAAGCGAGAGATGTCTGACTAGCTACTTGCCAGTGCAGGCACAGCTGAAATTTTCTCAATGTTATACTGCCGTCACATGTCTATGTAAATAAGAGTCATGTCTACCT
This sequence comes from Schistocerca americana, assembly GCF_021461395.2. NCBI lineage: Eukaryota > Metazoa > Arthropoda > Insecta > Orthoptera > Acrididae > Schistocerca > Schistocerca americana. The sequence continues at coordinate 741,127,356 of NC_060122.1, read as the reverse complement.
CTCGGAAATCGTAAAGTGTCGCAGAAATATTTAACAGTAGCTTTTGTAGAAGCTTTCGTGATGGTTCAGCCTGTCTGCATGGAAATTCTTGCCCTGTTTACGAAAATAGCCCAGAATAATGCAAAAATGCATTTCTCCTGATGGTCCTAATGTGGCACCCCATCCATCACGTGTTACTCTTTCTGGAAATCTTTAAGTCTTGCTTTCAACAAACGTCTCTGAAACGCAAACGTTTCACCGCAATGCAGGTGTTCCTATGTCCCAGCACAGAAGATGTCTTGCAAATGAATGGAGCATTGTGATCGGGTCTTACTGAATTTACCCGCGAAATTACTCATTCTGCCAACGTTGAAGCAATGTCCAACTTTTTCTTTCTGCAGAGGAGACTTTCAGTGGCAAAACTATTCTGTACAGATCACCATATTGCACTGACAATTAAACCTCGCAAAAGTGACCTACAGATCGTCAAATACGGAAAGACTCTTGCTCAATTACACCGATCTGCCACTGAGGACGGAAGCTTGAATATTTCAGTGTGAAACCGATTTCCATACACTGGACATAGTCACTTCCTTTGCGCATGTCGGAACACAAACACACACTTTGTAAGCCTGATGTTCAAGGTGAATCTATCACACATCCCCTACTGATAAGTACAATACTTCACCAATAACTGATTGCTGGCGATACAAAAACAATACTGACCGAAAATCATTAAAGGGTGGACATGTCTCATAAGTTTTTCTTGCGAATGGTACAACTACATCTTACAAAGAGAAACGTAATTGTCTTACAAACCGCCAGATGTTAAAAAACATGATCGCAACAACTACTGTATGTTACTGTCACAAGCGGTCTTGGTTCTACAGGTGCTCACAAGCATCCACGTTAAAAGCTATACTGGCTTTATAAGTTGAGGTATTTCATTACTCCAAATGAAGTGGCTTTTCCAGACAAATAACACGACACTTAATAAAGACGGTGACCGCCGGAGTGTATATTATCAGACCAACAGTGTGGTTAAATGTCGCCAACGGTGCAACCTCGCAGTAAAATTACCAAATTTAGAAAGTGACTCCGCTAAGGAATGTGGTATGATACCAGTATCTGCAACTCCCTCATGCCACCGCTAGACATTTTTCCAGTATTTGTAATGCATTCTGTCTTGATGCCATGTCAGAGGTTTGGTGATGGTTGATTGAGAAGGATCACAAACAGTAGATGGTGTGCTGATTGAGGTCGTAAGAAATGTACACTAGGGCTACGCTCTCTGGTAGATATGATGTCTATGATTTGGAATCAAGTTTTTCCATTCAACCACATACCTGCATTGTATCGTATGGACAAGTCTTTTTATTATTACAGCCACTAGTGAATCGTATTTCTGGCACTCTCATACCTCGAAACGAGTCACCTTTTTCGAACCTATCTGCTACAGTAAAATATTAGGTAGTCCCTATTCCTCTTGCACCTGTTGCCATTTTTGCAGCTTTGCACGTGTGATTGTTCCAATTTGAGTCGGAACTGAGCACATGTCGGATCTGGAAATTGAAATAAGAACACCGTGAATTCATTGTCCCAGGAAGGGGAAACTTTATTGACACATTCCTGGGGTCAGATACATCACATGATCACACTGACAGAACCACAGGCACATAGACACAGGCAACAGAGCATGCACAATGTCGGCACTAGTACAGTGTATATCCACCTTTCGCAGCAATGCAGGCTGCTATTCTCCCATGGAGACGATCGTAGAGATGCTGGATGTAGTCCTGTGGAACGGCTTGCCATGCCATTTCCACCTGGCGCCTCAGTTGGACCAGCGTTCGTGCTGGACGTGCAGACCGCGTGAGACGACGCTTCATCCAATCCCAAACATGCTCAATGGGGGACAGATCCGGAGATCTTGCTGGCCAGGGTAGTTGACTTACACCTTCTAGAGCACGTTGGGTGGCACGGGATACATGCGGACGTGCATTGTCCTGTTGGAACAGCAAGTTCCCTTGCCGGTCTAGGAATGGTAGAACGATGGGTTCGATGACGGTTTGGATGTACCGTGCACTATTCAGTGTCCCCTCGACGATCACCAGTGGTGTACGGCCAGTGTAGGAGATCGCTCCCCACACCATGATGCCGGGTGTTGGCCCTGTGTGCCTCGGTCGTATGCAGTCCTGATTGTGGCGCTCACCTGCACGGCGCCAAACACGCATACGACCATCATTGGCACCAAGGCAGAAGCGACTCTCATCGCTGAAGACGACACGTCTCCATTCGTCCCTCCATTCACGCCTGTCGCGACACCACTGGAGGCGGGCTGCACGATGTTGGGGCGTGAGCGGAAGACGGCCTAACGGTGTGCGGGACCGTAGCCCAGCTTCATGGAGACGGTTGCGAATGGTCCTCGCCAATACCCCAGGAGCAACAGTGTCCCTAATTTGCTGGGAAGTGGCGGTGCGGTCCCCTACGGCACTGCGTAGGATCCTACGGTCTTGGCGTGCATCCGTGCGTCGCTGCGGTCCGGTCCCAGGTCGACGGGCACGTGCACCTTCCGCCGACCACTGGCGACAACATCGATGTACTGTGGAGACCTCACGCCCCACGTGTTGAGCAATTCGGCGGTACGTCCACCCGGCCTTCCGCATGCCCACTATACGCCCTCGCTCAAAGTCCGTCAACTGCACATACGGTTCACGTCCACGCTGTCGCGGCATGCTACCAGTGTTAAAGACTGCGATGGAGCTCCGTATGCCACGGCAAACTGGCTGACACTGACGGCGGCGGTGCACAAATGCTGCGCAGCTAACGCCATTCGACGGGCAACACCGCGGTTCCTGGTGTGTCCGCTGTGCCGTGCGTGTGATCATTGCTTGTACAGCCCTCTCGCAGTGTCCGGAGCAAGTATGGTGGGTCTGACACACCGGTGTCAATGTGTTCTTTTTTCCATTTCCAGGAGTGTATATCCACCACCTTCTGCAACTCGTGTAGAAACCTGTAGTGACCTGAGTTAGTGCAACAGGACTGTGTTTTGACCATTCGGTGGAAATGGGAACATGTTGTCATAGCTCCACCAGCAGTGTACGATGCGTGAGGTCTGTACCAAACGAAGCCTGCTCCTGCAACGTGAGGCAGTATAAAAGACAGTATGGGAACTGGGAGAAGGTGGAGTATTTTGCTACTGCATTGTTGCATTGTGGTGCTTCCCCAAACTACGTAGAGGTACTGTAGTCTGAAGCAGATCCGCGTCCCTCAGGGCCCATTCATGTCTTATCACCTTAACATGCTATCATCATTATTCTGTACCATCCAACATAGAAAAATTACGAATCATAAAAGCTCCACTAACTTCATCTGATAGAGAACTCGATAAGATTTTTACTGCATCTCTCTCCTCCCATTTATCGAAAACAAATACGGTCTGCATACCAGCATCGAGCACATGTGACAATCCTATTAAATATGCAGGTATTGATCTGTTGCACAGACCAGTGTAAAGCTGCATCGCCTGTACTGTAGGAGGATGACCGTATTGCACAAACTATACTGTAAGTCACAAAGGCACTCCCTGTATTGTTGTTTGAAACGTAGTTTTTTCTGCTGTGACACCCTTTGTACACTTCCATACATTTTGTTTTTTCTGCCATGACTTCCAGGTCTGTGTCAGGTTCTAAACTGACATTAATACATTCTGATCCATTACCTCTCACAGAAAGCTAGACATTGCATTGTGTAAATCCACACACTGGATGATTTTAAATGAAATACAGTCAGAATATAAGGGAAGTGGAAGAGTTTTGCAGCGATGTGGAGCTTTTCCAAACCATTGTCCGAAGGTGATTGACAGCCTCTACATTTAAACTCATCTGTCACAGTGACAGGAAAACTGATGGCTCTGCGTTCCGACTCGACTGATTCCTCATACTGTAGTCATGTATGCAATCACTGTAGCCATGCCCATAAGGTGTTGCTCCCCTCCACCAAAACTCTTTCACTATCTCAAACAAGCGATGTCAGTCAGTCATTATGTGGTAACCAATAGTATACCAGTGGATGGATGGGACAGAAGAGGCACCACAGCATCACAGTGTGAACAGTTTTAGTTATTTTACAGTAATTTCAACACCAAGCAATGATGCGACAGCATGTTCCCCATATTAAGTATCATCACTAACCCTCCCCATCTCTACTTTGCGAGTATCATTGCGAATGTAGATAGATGACTGTGCAGTATATCCATTCAGTGTTAACTCTCGAACATAAGCATCATCAACGTATACCAGACAGTGATCTACATATTTCTAGCACCCGAGCATAATGCATAATTTACGATCTATTTATATTCCGATGGAAGTTACAGGGCATTCTCGCAGTCTTAGGATAAAATTAGAGACTGGAAGACCCCCTCACACTGTCTTTGACCAGCCTGCCCTGCAGCACCGTTATTGATTTAATCTGCTTCTGACCAGAAGTAGAATGCTAGATTCTGCGTCTCGTGAATGAATGGACCTTGCCGAGTCCTCACCCATCCAAGTGCACAAGATTTCTCCAGATGCGCCCATGTCGAGGAGGTTAGCACTCCTTACCGGTGTGTAGTAGCAGATTTGAAAATGTTGTGATGTGATAGCAGACGGTTAAGAAGAACAAGAAACCGATGGTTTTTGTGTATGATGGAGCTCCACATGGATGGAGTTCAAAGCATTTTTACATAAATCAACTAGGCTATCAACTCTAAAGTATTGTTCTAGTGTCTGGGATCAGTGGTAAGCTATTGGTTTGAGAGAACATAAACGCATGCACTCCTGAGGCTACACAGTTCCGCACTTAAAACAGGCTATAATGTTGGATCGCTTCAGTTTCCGACCTATTAGTCATATGGAATGTAACGCTGTCAATATTCCAATGTAAGAAATATATACCCAGCGCATGACATACATCTTTCTTGCAGCTTTCTCTCCGATAAACCATGGTAACAAGCTGGAAAATGAAAAACTACTTCCTTAAAATATCGATACTCTGTGACACATGCACATTGTAGCTTTCCAGAGATGTATAGCGTCCACTGTTCACATCCGATCACGGTGCAGAAATTATACTATGCCTGTATCAGTCCTATATAAAATGATCGTTAGTAACGCAGAATACCTCTTACAGGGAAACAGATAACCGCATACCAGCGGCATCTGACATGTAAAATTACACGTCATGCCGCCACTAACTCTGTGAAGAGCATATCTGTCAAGCAGATGTATACAAGGGGATTGCAGTGTCTCACAAACACCCATCGCTAACTTAGAATCATCTTAGTTAAGAAACTGAAGTATCGATTTAATACCCAAGATGCGAAAGGGGAATGGAGTGCATCGCATAAATCTTCGTTCATTTAGAGGAACGTGTCGAAATAAGCGGGTCACGTTTAATCAAACATGAGATGGAAGTCCACTGATGACCGAGAGGTTTTGCTGTTAGCGATCACAAGAAGACAGTGCCCTAAGTCACATACAGGACATATGGTTCTATACGAGACGAACACAGGCCATGTCACACAACTGATGCATCCTGACAGAACATCGGAAAAAATGGTCAAATGACCTGCAGCAACATCTCCCTCTCTCTCTCTCTCTCTCTCTCTAGAATGCATCATCAGTCTACCATTGAATCGTACCTCGTTACAACTCCATCTCAATTGGCCACTCCGTCCACTCTCTATTATCCTGTAACGCAGATGCATGTAAGTTTAGAGGCAGATGGTTCTCTGTTTTTCCAGGAAAACATCAAAGACAGCAGTCAACTCGCGTGTATCACTGTTACCTCAATAGACATACAGTAGAACACTGCCTCGACGAAAAAAGTGACTGTTTCCCTGGTTCCCAATGCTTCATTGTCAACATTTTCTCGAATTCCTCTTGCTGTCGCATACTCGTTCCTAAGTACAAGAATTCTTTTACACCAACTAGAAGACACGCAAGTACATCCTCAATTTCCCGCATTTCGGTGTATTTTCCCTCAATTTATACGTATTTTTCGTCATTTTTCGTATCTTGATCGATTTTATGTCATTTCTACCCATGCAATCATGACATGACGTCCCGTTCCATGTTCTGAAATTGCTTGTAAATGTAGTACGGCTGCCAACAAGTAGTGTAAATGCACTATTTTTTTCTGATCAGGCAGCATAGTATAGCACCTCACCACCCACATAGTCTACATTTGCAGTGCGTCTACTCTGTTTTCTGTATGTCTGTGTATGTGCGTGTGTTGCAGATGGCTCCCAGGACCTGCAGTAGACCCGAGTTAGCGTTCGAGTGTGGATCCACTGTGCGTTACACATGGAGTGATGTTGGGATGTTGATCGACAATATGCCACGTCCAGGACAGGGTTTGACGGTGGATCTGCCATGCATAATGTCCAGAACCATGTTGGGATGGACATCCACAATATACCACATCCGAGTTACCGTTGGAATGTGGATCTGGCGTGCATTATATATCCAGAGTGATGTTCAGTTGCAGATCCACCACACGTCACATCTGGTATAGGACTCACAGGTGGACCAACCACACATTATGTCCGAAGATGTGTTCTATGTTCGAATTTGGGCTACCACTCGCAAGAAAAACTAATGAGACGCGTCCACGCATCGCTGATTTTCGGTTAGTATTATTTCGTATCGCCAGTAATCACTTATTGGCGAAGTATTATACTTAGTAGTAGGGGATGTGTAATAGGTTCGCCTTGAGCATCAGGCTTGTAAAGTATGTGTGTGTGTTCCGACATGTGCAAAGGAAGTGACTATGTCGAGTTGTAAGGAAAGTATGGATTTGACGTGGAGTACTGTGATAGCAAAGGGAAGAGTATGTCAAGTCATAAGAAGTCAAGTCATAAGAAGTCTATTTCCATAGCTGCAGCCATCAGCAGGGGGTATTTCCGATACTTCGCTCATTGTTGAATATCGTTCATTTGAGTAACAATTAATTGTAAGTACAGTGATAAAATATAAATGTACCTGGTTTCCTAGGAAGATTCTGTCTAGGGGTGCGTGGCGCGTGATAGCGGTGGCCTGTGGTGGGAATGATTCACGTTTCCGGCTAACGGCAGGAGCTGTCCGAATGGAAAGGCCTGTTGAGAATCAGGAATGTAACTGACTTAACCACGTCGTCCTCCAGACGGTTGACTAGAGAACTAATACTCTACTATGTGTTGGGCGGCGTTTATGATTGCGTGGTAATTTGAGAAGATTTAATATGGATGTGTGTTTGCGCTGGACCATTATTCCTTCCCATGTAAATTGTCTAATTAACTGCTTCTGCACAATTGCCGTCTTTATTTGGTTTGAAAGAACATCGATTGTGGTGCGTGTTCAGTGCGTCTAGCAGGTGAAAGACGAGTGGAGGACACGTTGGCTGGTTCTCTAGACATGAGAAAAACCTTAGTTGACTTTGTAAATTATAAGGATGATTTGGAATCATATCACCAACACTGGTATTCGTGAGTGGAAATATCAGTTACCTCTATTTTTTTCGAGGTTTCACGTAAAGGTCTTCACAGACGAGATAAATTTCTAGTTACTCAGTGGCTTACAGCACGCTACATCTCACTAAAGTTTCGGTTTCTAGAGAAATAATTTCCAGTCTATATATTTGGAATTATAATGCGCAAGCGATACAGCTATGCAAACGATATTGCTATGTGGTTGATATCGAGAAGTATCGCGAAAATATATGATATTCTTTCAAACCATGTGAAATAACGTATGTTCCTGTAATCCCAGAGTCTGGAGATGGGTGTAGAAAGCAAGCAAGCAAGTAGGTCGAGGCCAGAAACAGTAACGCCTTTGTGCCGAGGGGAACCGACCTTACCTTGTCGAACAGTAGAGACAGTGACTTCGGTCTGCTGAGGGCACTCTGGTCATGCATAGGGGGCAGATGACTTGAGATCGTCAGCTGTGGTGGATGACCGCCCGACCTCACGTGAAATATATAGTACTGCAAGGAGTATATATGGTGCATGTGCTTATGCTGTCTGTCTTCACAGTATATGTACGAGCATCTGCGGTCGATAACTATATGCTTGATGCAAAATGGGCTATGTTGTATAGCGCAGGATACGAATTTTATGTTTACTTCATCGATATTGAAAGTGGGGATCGGTTTCACACTGAAATATTCAAGTTTCTATCCTTAGTGGCAGAGCAGTATAATTGAGCAAGAGTCTTTCCATATTGCCGCACGGGATTAGCCGAGTGGTCTAAGGCGCTGGAGTCGTGGACTGTGAGGCTGGTCCCGACGGAGGTTCGAGTCCTCCCTCGGGCATGGGTGTATGTGTTTGTCCTCAGGATAATGTAGGTTAAGTAGTGTGTAAGCTTAGGGACTGATGACCTTAGCGGTTAAGTCCCATAAGATTTCACACACATTTGAACATTTCTTTCCATATTCGACGATCTGTATGCTACTTTTACAGGGTTTAACTGTCATTGGAATATGGCTATTTCTACAAAATAGTTTTTCCGCTGAAAGTCTCGTCTGCAGAAAGGAAAAGGTGGACAGTGCATCCACACTGGCAGCATGAGTAATTTTGCAGGTAAATTCAGTAACAGCCGATCAGAATGCTCCATTCATTCACAAGACATCCTCTGTGCTGGGATATAGGAGCCTCTACATAGTGGTGAAAAGGTTTGCATTTCAGAGATGTTTGTTGAAAACAGGACTTAAAGATTTCTGGGAATGGTGGACAGGGTGCCATGGTAGGACCATCAGGAGGAATGCATTCGGCGTTATTCTGGGCTATTTTCGTAAACAGGGCAAGAATTTCCATGCAGGCAAGCTGAGACATCAAAAAAGCTCCTACAACAGCGACCGTTAACTATTTCTGCGGTACTTTACGATTTCTGAGAGGTAGACTTGGCTCTTATTTACATAGATGTGTGACAGCAGTATAACATTGAGAACCTTTTAGATGCGACTGCGATGGTGAGTGGCTAGTCAGACATCTCTTGCTTGACATTAGACTTGCAGCTATGCGTCAGCTACAGTAAACACTTGCCCAGCTAGATGCGTCTCGCATGTCACATTAGGATCGCTAGGAACAATGCAACCTGTGCTATTCTGGGAAGCATTGCAACAGATTTCTATAGCGTATTCAGAAAGAGTGAGACTTGGCTGTTATTTACATAGACTTGTGAGATCAGTATAACTTTGATAACCTTTTAACTATGCCTACGATGGTAAGTCGCCCAGCAATTAGGTCTTCAATGGACCACAGGTAGAAAGGCATTGATCTGGCAATGGGAAACATGTGCATGTCCAGAGGAAGACTTGGCTCTTAATTACATAGACATGTGACGTCAGTATAACACTCGGAGAATTCTAACTGTATACCTGAAAATAGACGTGACTTTCACCTGTTGGCTGTAGGCGGCAGCGGCCTGAGAGCAATGGCTTGCACCCGTGTTCATCTCTCCGGCAGTGGCTTGCGTCTGGAGTCAGTGGCGTCGGCATGTGCGCATGTTGAACACTTGATATGTCATGGTCGAATTTCTTAACAATAGTTCGAAAGTGGTTTTTATGTGCAATGAGTGTTTGTGCAGTGCATTATTTTCGGATGTTTAAGCCTTGTGAGGATGTTGGCAGAGCGTTATATAGCATTATTTTGCCAATTTTGTGCATAGTGACTGTGTCTTCGCATTATTTTGTGAACATGTCTGAGGGCTGTGCAATACATTATTTCACACAGTTTATAATTAGTGAGCGTGTTTGTATAGTGTCCTGCAAACCTTGCAGAACTAGCACTCCTGAAACAACACTTGCCCGCGAATGGCGAAGGTCCCGAGTTCGAGTCTCGGCCCGGCACCCAGTTTTAATCTGCCAGGAAGTTTCATATCAGCGCACACTACACTGCAGAGTGAAAATCTATTTCTGGAAACATCCCCCAGGCTGTGGCTAAGCCATGTCTCCGCAATATCGTTTCTTTCAGGAGTGCTAGTTCTGCAAGGTTAGCAGGAGAGCGTCTGTAAAGTTTGGAAGGTAGGAGACGAGGTACTGGCAGAAGTAAAGCTGTGAGGACGGGGCGAGAGTCGTGCTTGAGTAGCTCAGATGGTAGAGCACTTGCCCACGAAAGGCGGAGCTCACGAGTTCGAGTCTCGGTCCGGCCCGCAGTTTTACTCTGCTAGGAAGTTTCATATCAGCGCACAATCCGCTGCAGAGTGAAAATTTCATTCCGGCTAATTAACCATCTGCTCACATAGACAAAAACACAACGCTTCAGCAGGCAGATACAGCTTCATAGCATTTGGTTTGCTGAGTGTGACAGCAGTCTGCAACATAGAACAGTCGTCACGATATGTTCCTAATGGTGCCGACTTTTAACGATCAGTATTTTGGGGGCAGGAGCCAACATATTGCGCTCCTATTATACGGAATCTATTAGGGGCTGATAACATACTTATTTATGTAGGTTATCAATTAATAATAAGATCGGTGTACATGCAGCCGGAGATGCCATCCTGAAACGTCAGTGTTGATTCTTGAGCGAAAAAATTTGACGACTACTGATTTAAAGAAAACGGTGGTGATAATAAACTCGATATTTGAGTAACACTACGGTTTATTGTAAAATACAAACGAATAATAGTGCAACTAAACACAATTATGTGGTCAAGAAATTTACAAAGCTGCACCTTCCTGTGAGAACTGCAAACTAAAGTTCTGAGTTGGCAAAATTACTGAAAAAGATGCAGTTGCATAAAATCTCTCACTTAATTCTATGAAAAAGAATAGATGTCTATGACGATCACAGTGACGGTTTGCCTGGAACCACCACCCAAGAATCCTAAAGATGTGAGGAAGCATTGACGAGTACGGGCCACTGGCAGCTATCTTACAACTTAACTACAATACTCTCACTTGCCCTAATACACCAGAGCTGTAATCGAAGCTTGCTGTAATGCTCCGTGTACTTTGAACAGGATGGAGACACAGCGACTCTGTGACTTGAGAACACAGCTGTAGCTCGGCCTCTGTCTCCCGACCGCGACTTCTGCCCCGGAACTCCAACTTCCTCGTCTCTTCACCCTCTGTGATCGACTATGCATCTATCTGTTTTTCTATTCTCCTGCCAGCAGCTTGATCCTGACTTCCTGCCAACAAAACGTGACCACCAACCCTCTTAAAAGTTGCAACAGCCAGCCAGTAGTGTAATTTTTTTTTTTTCTTTTTGACAAAATTTCACGCTCAGAAATGACGAAATGTCAACAAGAAAATGAATCAAATTTCTTCCAGTCGTTTCTAAAACGCTTTCTGCCGGGTGCTCGTCCTCTTGACGTCACTACTAAGACTCCAGTCGGTGCTCATTCAGACGCCAGATAGACTTGCATTGCAGGTAAAAAGCTTGCTATGAGGCTGTTAGCTGATTCTTCTCCGGCGTCTGTCTGTTATGTTGGTCAGTGCTGTTTTGTCAAGTTTTTAGTAAAGCCGGTAGATTTTTATTTGCCCGAGTATATCACCTGCCGACAGAGTTCCGTCTTATGGAATGAGGGCTTTGTATCTCGACTGCCCGCAGACCATCCTATAAATGGAGAATGGCCTGTCCGCCTGCTCTCCTTGCGCCAAAACAACTTCCATTCTATGGCGAGGAGGCGTGCCCTACTCGCTATTTCTTCTCCCTCTGTTTCTTCGAAGGCCAACGCTTCCACGGGCCCTCTGTGGCTCATTCCGCTAGGCCTCGCAACGTATCACCTGTCTGATATTTGCACTCCTCACTTACAAAGTCAAAGTTAGCCCATCAAGCGATGGCCGGAGTGGCCGAGCGGTTCTAGGCGCTACAGTCTGTAACCGCGCGACCGCTACGGTCGCAGGTTCGAATCCTGCCTCGGACATGGATGTGTGTAATGTCCTTAGGTTAGTTAGGTTTAAGTAGTTCTAAGTTCTAGGGGACTAATGACCACAGCTGTTAAGTCCCATAGTGCTCAGAGCCATTTGAACCATCTGAACCCATCAAGCAAACGAATGTATCCAGAACCATGTTAGTTTACAAGCGGTTAAGAAGATTAAGTGAAATCAGTTCTACAATCACTGTAATACCGGCTCTTTTACACTACTTCCGTTCCACTCCATTTGTACGATTAAAGGTGAACAAAAATCGAAAGAGGCTAGCCGATGGGCTCGCCGTGTTTCAGAGTATATCATCAATCTTTGCTGGATTGATGCCATTTTCCACATCTTCTCACGATTTGATGATACTTTAGTCTCTGCTTACCTAACATCTACTATCTCCCATAAGGTGTTTTACATGTTACACTCTACATCTACATGTACATGGGTACTCTGTAAATCACATTTAAGTGCCTGGCTGAGGGTTCACCGAACCACCTTCACAATTCTATATTACCCCATTCCAATATCGTATAGCGCGCGGAAAGAATGAACACCTATATCTTTCCATACGAGCTCTGATTTCCCTTATTTTATCGTTCCTCCCTTTGTAGGTCGGTGTTATATTTTGTCATTCGAAGGAGAAAGTTGGTGACTGGAGTTTTGTGACAAGATTCCGTCGCAACGAAAAACGCCTTTCTTTTACTGATTTCCAGCCCAAATCTTGTATCATTTCTGTGACACTCTCTCCCATATTTCGCGATAATACAAAACGTGCTGCCTTTCTTTGAACTTTTTCGATGTACTCCGTCAATTCTATCTTGTAAGGATCCCACAACGCGCAGCAGTATTCTAAAAGAGGACGGACAAGCGTAGTGTAGGCAGTCTCCTTAGTAGGTCTGTTACATTTAAGTGTCCTGCCAATAAAACGCAGTCTTTGATTTGCCTTCCCCACAACATTTTCTATGTGTTCCTTGCAATTCAAGTTGTACGTAATTGTAAAACCTAGGTATTTAGTTGAATTTACGGTTTTTAGATTAGACTGATTTATCGTGTAACAGAAGTTTAACGAGTTCCTTTTAGCACTCATGTGGATGACTTTACACTTTTCGTTATTTAGGGTCAACTGCCACTTTTAGCACCATTCCGATATTTCTTCTAAATCGTTTTGCAGTTTGTTTTGATCTTTTGATGACTTTATTAGTCGATAAACGACAGCGTCATCTGCAAACAACCGAAGACGACTGCTGAGATTGTCTCCCAAATCGTTTATATAGATAAGGAACAGTAAATTGCCTATAACACTACCTTGGGGATCGCCAGAAATCACTTTTGCTTTACTCGATGACTTCCCGTCAACTGTGACCTCTCTGACAGGAAATCACAAATATAGTCACATAACTGAGACGAAATTCGATTTAAGTATGCAATTTCACTACGAGCCGCTTGTGTGGTACAGTGCCATCCTTAGAGTTTTCCCTCTGTAACACTCGGTGCCAGTGAGTAGTCAACTGTACCTGTATTACATAGCGAATGGGCACTAATCTCGCCTTTCTTCTGATAAGAGTCTTCCAAATGTTTCTCGCTCTCCTATTCTTTCTAGTATCTCTGATTTCTTACTTCCTCTCTTAATTCAATTTGTAAGAGTTTTCTAAAGAGAAATATTTCAGTTACTATCAGTTTCTTTCGTCCAATTATCGCACGATAAATACCATATATACCGTCTCCTCGAAATCCTTCGAAAAACTGTAGTAAAATGTTACGATAACCACAAGTGAACTGTATCAATAACGAATAAAATGTGAGTATTTATGTATGTAAATGTGCTCTCAGTGATGAAATATTATTTTGGCAACTAATCTCGCCTTTCCTTTGGTAATACTCTTACAAATGTTTCTCACTACCTTATTCTGTCTAGTATCTCTAATTTTTTATTGTAGTAAAATGTTACGATAACCGCAAGTGAATTGTGTCAATAACGAACAAAAATGTGTGTATTTATGTATAAATGTGGTATCAGGTATGAAATATTACTTTGGTAAGAGAAAACTCTACAGCTGTACGTGTTTTGAACATAAAAACAGTAAATATATTTCTGTGTAACAAATACTGAGAATAACAGAGGCTACGAGTACATTATGTCAAGGAATTTCTATATAACTGTGGGATAAAGACTTGGATGAATAAAATGATTACTCTGACGTCAGCTCTCGCACCTGTTACACGCATTTGTAAGAGGTTGCTTCAGAACGCACGAAGTTAATTGTATATAAGTTTTGTTCACAACGTACGTATTAATGATCGTTTCATATCTGTTCCTCCACGTGAATATAGCTAAGTGAAAATAGTTAATTATTGCTAGAACTCTAGTTTTATCATTGGCCATCTGCTATTCTTTTGTCGCAGTGGCGTAATGGCATCCGTTACGTGAAATATAATTAATCATATGATTCTCAGGCTTCAGCTACAAGGTAACAGGAAAAAATATTTTAAATATTTTTGTTATCAGGAAAAGAAAATATTTTTTTGCAGAAAAGTTTTCATTAAAGATAATAAATAATAATAATATGAGGCTCAGGCTTGTTTATGACTGGTAAGAATCTTGTTTTCGCTGTCGTAAATATTATTCAAATTATAATTAACAGTATAAAAGGACAGTGTTTAACAAAGAATTTAGGAAACATTCAGAATAATAGAGCATCTACATAGGCGGTTATATTGTGTCTCTCTCTCTGCAACATTATTTATCGGTCATTAACCACCACAGTTTTAAATAAATCACGCGTATTTTTGAGGCAGCGTGTGTGTTGACAAGATAAGTAGATTGTTATAAGCCAACTTAGTACTTTTAGTCTCTATCATTTTCCTACGTAGCAATATTGATGATTGTTGACGTATATTTTAGTCGTTGCTACGAGTGTGTGAAATATACGCGACGCCACGATTGATAAATATTTTCGTCCACGATTCGACACTTAAAAAACCGGTATCATATAGAAGGGGAAAAAAGATAGAGGGAGTCGGTATGTATACAATGCTGTGTAGGAGATCATAGTTTCACGAACTTCCTCTGCTGTCAATCATCGATGAGTTGAAACGCCGTGAAATGTTGCTTCACTCGATGCAAATACAGGGTGTTTCAAAAATGACCGGTATATTTGAAACGGCAATAAAAACTAAACGAGCAGCGATAGAAATACACCGTTTGTTGCAATATGCTTGGGACAACAGTACATTTTCAGGCAGACAAACTTTCGAAATTACAGTAGTTACGATTTTCAACAATAGATGGCGCTGCGGTCTGGAAAACTCTATAGTACGATATTTTCCACATATCCACCATGCGTAGCAATAATATGGCGTAGTCTCTGAATGAAATTACCCGAAACCTTTGACAACGTGTCTGGCGGAATGGCTTCACATGAAGATGAGATGTACTGCTTCAGCTGTTCAATTGTTTCTGGATTCTGGCGGTACACCTGGTCTTTCAAGTGTCCCCACAGAAAGAAGTCACAGGGGTTCACGTCTGGCGAATAGGGAGGCCAATCCACGCCGCCTCCTGTATGTTTCGGATAGCCCAAAGCAATCACACGATCATCGAAGTATTCATTCAGGAAATTAAAGACGTCGGCCGTGCGATGTGGCCGGGCACCATCTTGCATAAACCACGAGGTGTTCGCAGTGTCGTCTAAGGCAGTTTGTACCGCCACAAATTCACGAAGAATGTCCAGATAGCGTGATGCAGTAATCGTTTCGGATCTGAAAAATGGGCCAATGATTCCTTTGGAAGAAATGGCGGCCCAGACCAGTACTTTTTGAGGATGCAGGGACGATGGGACTGCAACATGGGGCTTTTCGGTTCCCCATATGCGCCAGTTCTGTTTATTGACGAAGCCGTCCAGGTGAAAATAAGCTTCGTCAGTAAACCAAATGCTGCCCACATGCATATCGCCGTCATCAATCCTGTGCACTATATCGTTAGCGAATGTCTCTCGTGCAGCAATGGTAGCGGCGCTGAGGGGTTGCCGCATTTGAATTTTGTATGAATAGAGGTGTAAACTCTGGCGCATGAGACGATACGTGGACGTTGGCGTCATTTGGACCGCAGCTGCAACACGGCGAACGGAAACCCGAGGCCGCTGTTGGATCACCTGCTGCACTAGCTGCACGTTGCCCTCTGTGGTTGCCGTACGCGGTCGCCCTACCTTTCCAGCACGTTCATCCGTCACGTTCCCAGTCCGTTGAAATTTTTCAAACAGATCCTTTATTGTATCGCTTTTCGGTCCTTTGGTTACATTAAACCTCCATTGAAAACTTCGTCTTGTTGCAACAACACTGTGTTCTAGGCGGTGGAATTCCAACACCAGAAAAATCCTCTGTTCTAAGGAATAAACCATGTTGTCTACAGCACACTTGCACGCTGTGAACAGCACACGCTTACAGCAGAAAGACGACGTACAGAATGGCGCACCCACAGACTGCGTTGTCTTCTATATCTTTCACATCACTTGCAGTGCCATCTGTTGTTGAAAATTGTAACTACTGTAATTTCGAAAGTTTGTCCGCCTGAAAATGTACTGTTGTCCCAAGCATATTGCAACAAACGGTGTATTTCTATCGCTGATCGTTTAGTTTTTATTGCCGTTTCAAATATACCGGTCATTTTTGAAACACCCTGTATGTGCCCCAGTCCTCCGTAGCGTCACTGAAAGGCGGGAGAGACACTGGACGTACGGGGGCGTCGACTGTATGGGGCGCTGAAGCTTGGAACAAATTGGCTTCATGCGATCGGAGTTCTTCCGTTTTAAGTTCCAGTGACTTTTGTGATGAATTTATCTGTAAATGCTGCTGTCGCATTAGCTGCTGCTGTTGCTCCAGCAAGCAAACCAATTTAGCGTCCATACTACCGAACAGTTTCCATTTCCCAAACCCAGTGCTGTATCTGGGAATAGCCGGATATCAGCGCACGAGTCAGAACCCAGGAGAGAAACGGGTGAAGCCGCAAGGCGGAAGGGCCGCCTACGGAGGAGAACACGATACCAACCGGTAGTCGGGCTACGCACCGCTGAGTGACGGGGGACGAGACACAGACTAGGACAAACCCAAAGAAACCTATAGAATAACAAGGTGCAAGGCGAAAAACCTTTGCCACAACAATATCAACAGGCCGAGAACAAAGAGAGACACAGTCCGAAAAGGGACCAGAGAAGAACCAAGTGCCAAGCGAGGCTATTATCGAATAGTTGGCAGTACAGCGATGAAAGTAACCCACGATATCAGACGGGAATACAGAACTGAGTGACCGTTCGCTGGATGGCCGTATTTATGGCGGCCGCCAGAAACTCTATTCGCCATCTAGGTCCACGTCCCCATGCGGGTATTGAACTTCCGTGGAATTCGATACCAGATCTTCCTTAATACCACGTCAACATTTGACATCAGTAATGTTGGAGGAAAGCTTTCTTCATCAACACCAAATTAGTTCCATTATTCTTCTAACATCTTCCTCTACTGTCTTATTACTCCCAACAGTGACCTTGAACAAGTCGCAGTTCTCTCTCTGTTCCTCTTCGACACCTTATTCTTAGCGCTATTTTCATTAACCCACATTCATTGCTAAAAGTACTCATTCCATTGAGTGCTTGAACAACTGGTATCGGCCGAGGTACTCTGGCAGTCAATGTCATTCTCGATTCAGACTTCAAGAAACCTTTTGAGTTCTCATTCTCTTCTAATGTCGTCAATGGAATCTCTAAAGGAGTTCACGAAATATTTTGAGATTACACTTTCTCCTCCTAACGCCGCCAAAGCCATCTGCTGTGTCAGTGAAAAGAAAGTAACAGCTTTGGTAAATACTGAAACTTCCTTAATTCTCATTATCTTTCATAACATAGTTCGCACGATGAGCAGTGAAGTCTCTGTTAACATACTTCAACATAAAAATAAAGCTTTTTTCATATTACGAATATTTTCGTGCTCACAATGATTTATTATCAGATAGACACCTAAGCATAATGGTATTAAACACCGACTAGTTTTACAGCGACTACCTTTCACATGCACTGACTGCAATCCCACATACTAATCCATAAACGAGAGGTATTCGAAAACTAAGATTGCGAGATGGTGGTGCTAGCAGTGTATTTAACACTAAATTCTTCTAGAGTCTTCATATGGAAATGATGCTCTAACCCCTCCCCCCCCCCCCCCTTTTCTAACTCTGACTTTTGCTGTTGCACTTGGATTAAGAAGAAACACGAAGTGGCTGTAATCGATCCTGCAAGTGGAGTAGAAAAGAGTTTGGCACCTGAAATAATTTAATTTGACAGAAATTAATTTGATAAATGAAAGTTTCATTAACGTAGTGAGAAATAAAAGGGTGGCTCTACCGATCTACAGAATGAAAGTTCTGTCCAAAATAACTATTTGATTTATTATGACTCAACTCAAAATAATAAACAAAACACATGAGACATTTACAATACTTCAAACTGGATACTCAAATAAATGCTGTGAATATGAAGTTGTCCATAAACTAGCTTGTGACATTTATGAGCAAGTGGTATGTGGAGCCAATTCCTTGCAACTCAAATCTTAAGAGAAACACCCAGCCAACTCAACATAAATTACTACTACAGTAGTGAGAACTCAGACAATAAAAACCCAAGACAGAACCACGTTAGAAAAGACGGGAACAGGCGCGCTCTGCTGAGCTCTGATTATCACATATCAAAATTTCCTAATCTGCCGGTGCTGTGGACATACGTGACCAAGCTGTCTTCTTAACTGCAAGGACACGGTCTGGCATACCGGAGGCGATGGCTGGTTGCTTCGACGTCCCGCCGTGGTAATGATAATGTCGCGACTATAGCCCGAAACAAATTTTCCTAGTCTGGTTGTTCCAGACTAAAGACTTCCTAGGAACACAAATGCGGCTCTGAGGGAGACGAAGAAGACTCGCTACACAATCACTGACGGTACAGTGATTGATTTTAACAAGAGAAGTTGCAGAGTAACTCCGATACAGTCAACTTCAGCCAAAAATGCTCAAGACGGACAACATAGGCCGCTTGTACGCAGAATGCTCAATTGCCAACTGTACTCGGAAAGGTACGTTGAAGTCGAAACTTCAGCAACTTCGTCAAACAGTTACAATTAAATGAAAGTATATTAGACAGCCAACAGAAGGCAGGCCGTCCAGAGCAGGGGGAGCTCAGTCCGCTCCAACCGAAAGGCGAGAGCCGACTCAACAAAGAGCACCCATATAAGCCGAACACAGAACATTACCGCTCCCACGACAGTGGCTGTGGTTAAATGTGCCAATCGGTAACTCGAAAACCGGCGGAAAATCCCACTCTATTTCCGAAGCACTACTATTCCTCCAATGGAAGTACTTGGCGCCAATTTCTGTGCCGATTTTGCTACGTCCCGGAGCTATCCCCTGAGTAAGCCAATCAAAGTTATGATTTTGCAGAAAACGCGGGAATTTGCCCGCCAAGACTGCCTGGTAACATAAGTCATTCCCACGCCTCGCTCATAGCCCGTCAGAAAGCGTTTTCACTAAGTTTCTGCGAAGTAACACAATCTCTAAACCCAGACACTCCCTCAGGCCCCTATGGGCGTGTTGTCTCCACTCTTATGACAATGTCGGCGTCTGGACAGCATCCACTCGGCTCCCTCACACCCGTCGGTATAATCCTTTCGAGATCAGCAGACCAGCCTGTCACCGGACCAAGCGGGTGATGAGAGATGCTGCGTGGGAAGACCGCGTGTGAAAGAATAGCAACTTTTCACCGCATGAAATTAGAGAGGAAAATATTCATATCTTCTGAGTTCTCAATACTAGCCTTGTAATGACCATACTCGGCTATACTTCTCCAAATCGAATTACTCAGAGTAAGATGTAAATATGAGAGGGGGCAAGTCACTGCGTGCATCGTAAAGGCATGCCACCTCTCAAGGTCGGTTTGGTTTTTAATGACAGTAATAATTTACTACAGATCTACTTTTCCACATAATCGCCGTTCACGTCTGTACTCTTTCTGTAACACTGCACCAGCTTCTTTAAATCCTAGAAGTCTGGCGTCTGGGAATTGAACGAGTTGGTAACATCAGTCTTAAGTTCATCGTTGTTTTTAAATTGTTGTCCACCCAGCCACTTCTTCAAACGCAAGAAGAAGAAATAGTCGCTTGGTCCAAGTTCAGGACTGTAAGGAGGGTTCTCAAAAAGCTCCTCGGTTTTGGCAGTGGTGTGAGGGCGTGCGTTGCAGAGGATGATATGCCAGATGACATTTTCGCTGCGGCGTCGATATTGGATCGCGCGTCTCACTTTGGTCAGCGTATCACAGTACACGTCACCTCGTTGGCCCACGGTCCATGAAATCAATCAAAAGGACGCCTTTTTCACGGTAGCCATCGTTTTCCGATTCGAGAACGGAGATGGTTACTTTTTGGTTTGTTGAACTTGAATAGCGCCACTGCATTGACTTGTCTCGAATCTGTGTTGGTGTATGATATCCACATCTCACCGCCAGTAACAACGTGGAAAAAGCAGATCATTTCCATCTTGTCTATAGCGTTCCAAAAACTGTAGTGCTGGTTGTCCTGATCAGGAGCAATTTTGGAACCCACCCCCCACACAGTTTGTGGTATCCAAGCTGTTCAATGACAAATCTGTAAACTGAGATTCGAGAAACATTTTGGAAATGTTTAGCCAGACCACTAGTCGCCAGTCGACGATCACTTTGAAGTTTTTGGTTCACTTCGTCAACGATGTCGTCGGTCCGAATACTGGGCATGCCACTCCGCTGTTCATGTGAACATTTGTGTGGCCATTTTGAAAATCTCGACACAATTTGCGAACTTGTCACTCATTATCACAGGTCAATACACTAGGCACAACTCACAATGGAATTCAGTAGCTGAAGATCCTTTTGCCATCAGAAATCTAATCACAGCGCGCACTTCAGAAATGGCCGGATCTACAACTGTCTCGGCCAATGCAATCTGCTCTTACCGACTGGCAAAAGACCGCTGAATGAGATCAACACTGCCGTAGTTTTCTAAAGAGTCGACAGACAGCGCTGCATGCGTGGAACTTCATACACGCCTACCATCACTTAAATATTGATTATGGGATCTTAATTCTGGAATACGCTTCGTACATCTACATCTACATCTACATCTACATCCATACTCCGCAAGCCACATGACGGTGTGTGGCGGAGGGTACCTTGAGTATCTCTATCGGTTCTCCCTTCTATTCCAGTCTCGTACTGTTCGTGGAAAGAAGGATTGTCGGTATGCTTCTGTGTGGGCTCTAATCTCTCTGATTTTATCCTCATGGTCTCTTCGGGAGATATACGTAGGAGGGAGCAATATACTGCTTGACTCTTCGGTGAAGGTATGTTCTCGAAACTTTAACAAAAGCCCGTACCGAGCTACTGAGCGTCTCTCCTGCAGAGTCTTCCACTGGAGTTTATCTATCATCTCCGTAACACTTTCGCGATTACTAAATGATCCTGTAACGAAACGCGCTGCTCTCCGTTGGATCTTCTCTATCTCTTCTATCAACCCTACCAGATCATTTGTACACTGAAAACACAAAATTACATCCGCTACTCTCTACATCTAGCTTCATGAGGCTAGTTTGGTTCCAGCTCATTGGTATTAGAACGATCCTCAAACGTCCCTCTTTCACTGCAGTCAGTCTAATCTTGTCTTCGCGATCTCTGCAGGATCGATATGTAACGGGTTGTAGTATATTCTTAGAGTCATCACTCGAAAATGGTTCTAGAAACTTTCAAAGTAGGCTTTCACGGGACAATTTGTGTATATCTTCAAGCGTTTATCAATTCAGTTCTTTCAGCATCTCCGTGACGATCTCCTATGGGTCAAGCAAACCAGTAAGAATTCATGCTGCCCTTCTTTGGGTCCATTCAATATCCCCTTGTAGTCCTATTTGATTGGATCCAACACAAAAAAGCAATAATCAAAGATGGTCGCGCGAGCATTTTGTAAGCAGCCTTCTTTGTAGACTGGTTGCAGTTTCCTAATACTTTACCAACGAACACAGTCTGTCACCTGTTTTATCTCCGACGGGCCCTTTGTGATCGTCCCGTTCCACATCTCCACAAATCGTTGCAATCAGGTATTTGTGAACTGAACTGTTCCAGTTGTGACTCATTGCTATTGTAGTCATAGGGTACTTCGTTTTACGTTTTGTGAAGTGCACAATTTTATATTTATGAATGTTCAAAGCAAGCTGCCAATCTTTGCACCACTTTGAAATCTTGTCTAGATATGACTGAATATCTGTGCAGTGTTTTCAGAGAGTACTTGATTATACTGGGTGAGACAGAAGGAAAGGTACGTGCTTTGAGGGGTGATAATGTTGGTGACGTCATATGAACAAATGCCATTTTCTTAACCGTATTCGACTTACAGTTGTTTGAAAATCACGGACGTCAGTCGCATGTCCTTCTTCACCACCACTACCTTGGGAATACAACCAAAGCGATATTAGGCTACGGAATGGTGACTTTACTGACCATTCTCACTGAACCTGTGGTGCGTGTTGTTGATGTCCAACTCATCGGTACAGTTGTTTTAGATAACCATCTTAATGGCCTACGGTGTCTTGATTTCCTTCAAAATGTGTTACTAGAATACGTGGAGGATATTCCTTTGGCAGAACGACGTCGTGTGTACTTTCAGCATGACGGAGTTCCTGCACATTCCGTACTGCCAATGACGTAGTGTCTCACTGAAACGTATCCTGGGCGTTGGAGTCATATCCTGGCCGCCTAGGTCAACCAATCTTACTCTTTTAGATTACTGATTGTGACGTTGGCTTAAGAGGAAAGTCTGCAAGCGCACAGTGGACACAAAAGAGAAACTTCTCGCTCTTGTTTTAGATGTTTTTGTTCAAATAAAGGACCGTATGAGTCTCAGATCAGCAGCACAGCAACTCTCTACTAAAACTGCTAAATGCATTGCAGTTGACTGTGGACTTTCTGAAAATCTTTTTTGAAAAATGTATACAATTAAATAAAACGTTAGATCACGATATTTTATTTGCTATCACCTGCACTTGTCCTGTTCCCCATTGTTTTCATTAGTTTCTTAGGACACTTAAGATCAGAACATATGTTCAAATAATGCTCTTTTGTTCAGAATAACTAATATTATCACCCCTGAAAGAATGTACCTTTCGCTCTGACTCACATTGTAAATAACTGCAACACCTGCGAAAAATCTGAGGTTACTGTTAAGGTTGGCCACAAGTTTATTAATACGAGGGCGTGGTGAAACGTGATGCCTCCGAATTTCTTAGGTGAAAACTCTCAAAGCTTTTTAAACAAGACAAACATTATTAACTTAACAGATCTTTATTCTTCGTGTCTATGTATTTGAATCCCTCTGCCACTAGGGGGCTCCGGATTATAGCGCTGAACATGGCGATGTGTAACGCAACCATGTGTTGGTGCGTGGGAATGTTGGTGATTCTGCACATAAAACGTCATATGAACAAATGCCATTTTCTTAACTGTATTCGACTTGCAGTTGTTTGAAAATCACGGACGTCAGTCGTGGTGCGCCTAATAGACGTTTGCCCATGAATGTAGTGGTGTGGACATGTTGGGAGTGTGGGTCTGACGGGCTCGTTAATGGATCAACGACGAACTGACGACGTACGCAAAACGACGTAGTGTGTACTTTCAGCATGGCAGAGTTCATGCACATTCCGTACGGACAATGACGTAATGCCTCACAGAAACGTATTCTGGGCGTTGGAGTCATATCCTGGCCTCCAAGGTCACCCAATCTTATTCTGTTAGATTACTGATAGTGAGGTTGGCTTAAGAGAAAAGTCTGCAGGCGCACAGTGGACACAAAAGAGAAACTTGCGACGTCCGCCCCAAGCAGATGCAACGGACGAAAACGAACAAAAATGAGATTTTTTAAAAAGAAAGGTAGATATAGCGTCTGCCATGTAAGCAGGAGATCCAGGTTCGTGTCCCGGTTGGGACACACACTTTGAACATGTCCCCAATGATGTACACCAAAGCCTATTTGCAGCTAGGGTGTCGATTTAATTATCATTTCAAAAGTAACATTATTCAAGAGTTATATCCTTTTTGCATTCAAATATATACAGCATATTCATCTTTGCTGTCATTTACAATAAATCTTTCTTCATCTAACAGATACAATCACAAGTCAACACAGCACTACTGAATACATGCAACACCTACCACACTTCAACAAAGAGTATATCAGACTGCGTAGAGGCAAATACTGTACTGCAACAAGACCAAAGATTGCTTAACAGTAACATAACTTGCTCTCTCTCTCTCTGACGCGCACATAGATAATTTACAAAAATCAAAATGACATGCCCAGCTTACAGACTGTCTAAAAGCCTCCACACGGACACCAGTTTATCACATCTTATCTTTGGGGTCCTTACACAACTTAAGATAGCGGCAGTAGAATCGTTCTGCAGTCGGACTCAAACGCAGAGTCATCAGCAAACACTTCCGGGCTAAGTTGCCGTGGTCGATCTGTGCTAGCAAGGACGTCGCATTATTATACACGTACGTATAGAGAGGCAATTGAAATCCACAAACATCAATACAACTTTAATCGTAAAGAAGAAGGATTAAAATTGGACAAGATATGGCGGTCGACGTTGCATCAATCACGTGACAATCGATTGCCTGCAATCGAGAGAACAGACGATAGCCAGAGATAGCTACACATCGACGCCACGTGACGTGCGGTGGCGCCCTCTACGATCTCCATATAAGCGGCTGCCCCAGCTCCTAGCAGTCTCCACCTTCCGTCCCCCACGCGCATACTCTATTACCTCATCCCCTTCCCCCACCTTCTCCTTTTCCATGAACACATCCGCACACTGTATATTGTCCGCCGCCTTGATCCCCCTCACCCCCTGGTGTCTCCCTTCCTCTCCACTCCCAACCAGTTGCTGCGCCTTTACCGTTGTGTCCCTCCCTCTCTCCATCTCCACTCCCTCCATCTCCTTTCCTAACACAGCTTCCACCGTCTACCACTCCCGGATGATGAGCTTCGCCCTGACATCTACCCTTCCTACCAACTCTAACCCCCTCTTCCTGCCTGCTCCTCAGGGCTCCCTCTCCTCGCCCTCCCTCCTTCTGAGCGAATTTCCCCTCCTACTCCCTCTCCATCTCTTGTGCCTTCTTTCAGTGTCTCTGCGCTCCCTCCTGCCCTGTCTTCCCTTTTCCTCTCCCGCCCCATGTGTCTCCTGCCTCTTCGTGAACCCACGGTTGCCCCTCCTCTCTTCATCCCGCCGCTTCCCCAGCTGCCCCATGCTCTCCCCTCCTTTTCCATCCTCTCTGACCTTTCCCTCGGCAGGTCCCACCTGGTAGTTTTATTCTTCGTCGTGTGTGCTCCAAGTGGGTTTTAAGTGTGTTGTTTCGGAGTGTTTTTAATACTGTGGCCAACTTTTAACCTGTGCATGCGCATCCAGTGTCTTCTCTGTGTTTTAAGAATCGCCAACTGTGTTTTTTAACTTTCTGATGACTTTTTTAACTATCCCCAATGAACGTCTACATGTCAGTGTATTTTTACCTCCATTTTCTCCCCTTACTCTGTTTTATGTTCCCCCTTTTTACCTCCTTATGTATGTATTATTTTATTCTTGTTTTAGTTGTCATGTCACTCGGCTGAAGAGCGGCGGATTGTGCTCCTGACAGCCCTCCCCTGCCCATATGGGGCAGGGGAATGAAATCACAATAAAGAAAAAAAAAAAAAACTCCTAGCAGTCAGTCGTCGACTCACCTCGGAAGATGTTCTCCGTAGTTGAGAACGAAACGTCAGGGAGAAGAAGTTCTACAGATCGACCACGGCAACTTAGCCCGGAAGTGTTTACTGATGAAGACGCCAGCCGTTAAAGCCTACATGGGATGATTCAAACGCAGATTCTTGGAATTTGCATAACAGTGCCTTGCAGGAATAACATCGCCTTGGGGATTCCCATTTGAGTTACCCGAGCATCTTCGTAATATTTGCTTGCTGATCAAAGCTACCGGTAATAATTCTAGCAGCCCCCGCCTCTGAACTGCTTCAATGTCTTTCTTTAATCCGACCTGCTGTGGATCCTAAATACTCGAACAGTACTCAAGAGTTTTTAATCTCCTAGTTGTGGCTGATTCTTGCACATACGTTTCTAACGGCGTCGAGCAAACGCGACGTTAACGTGGACTTACAGTGTGACGTCACATTGTGAAATATCAGCTTGCGTAGGAGAAGCAGTTCTAACATTGTGGTTGATAAGGGAAGAAAGAGTAATGAAAAATCAATATTCGTTTGTGAGATTAGTCGACCTGGAAATAACGTTCGACAATATGCAAAATTATCGAAGATGTTTGCAAATCTGAGAAAAATGGGGGTAAACTATAGGGTATGACGAATAATACACATATGTACAACAGGCAAGAGGGAATAATAAGATTGGATGGTCCAGAACAAGGTGCCCGGCCGGCCGCTGTGGCCGTGAGGTTAAAGGTGCTTCAGTCTGGAACCGCGTGACCGCTATGGTCGCAGATTCGAATCCTGCCTCGGGCATGGATGTGTGTGATGTCCTTAGGTTAGTTAGATTTAAGTAGTTCTAAGTTCTAGGGGACTGATGACCACAGATGTTAAGTCCCATAATGTTCAGAGCCATTTTTGAGGTGCTCGGATTAAGAGGGGTATAAGACAGGGATGTAATCTTTCGTCCCTACTTGTCCTCCTTGCTCTGTACATCACACTGACTGTTTTGCTGCCTAGCTAGTAGAATTCCTTAACTGGAGGTACTTCCTGATCATCAATGCTGATGTTAAGTTTCTCGCTGTTCTCAGTTCTGCTACTTCTCACTACTTTCGTCTATCTTCGATTTACTCTCAACCCATATTCTGTACTCAATAGACTGTTCATTCCATTCAGCAAAACCTGTAATTCTTCTTCACTTTCACTCAGGATAGCAATGTCATCAGCGAAACGTATCATTGATATCCTTCCATCTTGAATTTTGATTCCACTCCTGAACCTTTCTTTTATTTCCATCATTGCTTCTTCGATATACCGGCTCGGTTAGGGTAGGTGCGGCGGTGTGGCATTTGGCGGAGCTCCCCCTCCACTTTCACTTTCGCTGGGCTATGAAGGTGGCACACAGACCCCCAGCTATCCCAGCATTCATTCAGCGCTGATGACTAGCCTTCCACTTGGCAGGTCTTTGGGCCACCCGACTTGGGCATTTGTCTTCAGTCTGCCACATGGTTATTGTCATTGGCGACAGGGTGTTGCCTTGCGATGCCACACAGGATGCATCGATAGTGGGTTACACAGCTCCAAAAATCTGCAGAGTCCTCATAGTATGGTTCAGAGCCAATGTTTTATAGCTATCTTTTTACATAGTTTCTTCTGAATAAAATAGCAAACCAAAAATAAGTGCTTTGAATGAATACATTATGAGCACATAATAAAAATGAAAAGAAGAAATATGTGTTATCACATTGACTAAACATTACGTCCTTAACAATTACAATTGTCTTAAATATATGGTGTGAAGTGTCTCTGGTCTGTGTGTGAGAGTTGTGTTGGTTCCACTTACCATCAAGCATATCCCTATGATAGGCCAGAAATGCATCCACTCTCCACCCAACAAGCGCATTCCATACAACAATTAGTATTAACTTATTTCCTTTACCAAACTCCTGTCAACTTTACCACTGAGCCCTCTCTGCTCTTAGATGATGACTATGCTACATGTACTCCTCCTGTTCCTGGTACTTCCATGGCATTGTCACCCAATGTCAAAGTGGTCTGAAACCACCACCCCATTCGTCTGCGTAGATGTTCTGTCTCATTACAACTGCTCCAGCATTCTCACATCTGACACAATTGTCATTAGGCCCCACTTACTTGTTGCTTTACACGTTATAAAAATACCTCCAATTTGCTGTTGTTGGACCGCCACTGTAGTAAAATACAAAAAGATGAATTAGTCCTCCGAGGTAGGTTGATCCTCATCCTCACCAATGATCCACCTCTTACTGCTGCGCCCCTTTTCCTGAACATGAGGACTCCAGCCGTACATGCTTGTGCCTCAAGCTGTACTTTGATTACAGTGCTCTCATGGCACCAGAGAAGTACAGAGATCTCGAAAAAGGCTTCATCACATGACTGGTGATGGCCCATAATCCCAGCGCACTTATCGTCTCCATGCATCTAATGTGTGGGCAGCTAATACCACTCATAACACACCCGAAAATCGAGACAACCATGCGCATTGGCATGTCCACAATGTCGTAATCGCGAAACGGTGGAAAGCAAAGTGACTCGCCTCTTGAGCAATGCATAAGAGACTGCGAAAACAAAGATGACAGAAATACTCTCACAGGCCGTATTGGTAGTATGGAAGACACTACTAGGAGATCCATACAGCGGAATTAGATGTTCATAATGCGATCATTTCTTGACTGACGTTTTTATACTCCTTGGAGCGTGATAATGCACAACAACAGTGCTGTCCGAAGACATAATGGCCATTTGTCACATAAGTAAATGCACGTTGGATCCTGAGCTTAGTTCAGTCAACATGCAGAGGTTATCATGCCACAAAAAGGTGTCAGGTAATCGGAGGAGCTGTCACTTATGATGAATTTCTATTCAATTCTGCTTTCGATTTTCAAGCAGGCAGTGAACGCGTTGATACAATGATGTAACAACCACGTTTCTCAAGGAGTCGTACCATAAGCTAATAAATGACAATTACAAATATATCAGTTACGGAAATTCAATAAACGGATAATATAGACCACGCTACGCAATATCATCTAGAATGTCCTAATCCATTGAAGTTCTATGTTCAAAAAATGGTTCAAATGGCTCCGAGCACTATGGGACTTAACATCTGAGGTCATCAGTCCCCTAGAACTTAGAACTACTTAAACCTAACTAACCTAAGAACATCACACACATCCATGCCCGAGGCAGGATTCGAACCTGCGACCGTAGCGGTCGCGCGGTTCCAGACTGAAGAGCCTAGCACCTCTCGGCCACACCGCCCGGCAGTTCTATGTTCAAACTGATTCTATCGTGTATGAACTGATATAAACACCTATTCTACAAATCCCATGTTTTCTTATATTAACACATTGATGTTGCTCATTCCAATAGTTTCTGCAGACTTGATTTGAGCTGTTTCCACAGCACCCGAGCGTCAGTTTCTAATTAGACTTCTGCTACGTTTCCTGTTTGACGGGTTGAGTGGCCTAATCTGGATATGGTATCTTGCTGGTTTTATTGCTGACACTGACTATTGTTCTCCCAGCTGTTTCTTTGCTGTTGTGGTTCTCCAGTATGTCGCTGGAACTGGTTTGGATGTCGTTATTTTCTCCAGTTTCCATTTTGCCGTTCGCTGTAATTATTGTTGTAATTGCTTCGACTACCTCTGTCCTCCCACGGTGGCTGGTTATTCTCTCTATAGTTCGAATCGTTGTTTCCCCGTGATCGATAAACGGTTCAAATAGCTCTGAGCACTATGGGACTTAACTTCTGAGGTCATCAGTCCCCTATAACTTAGAACTACTTAAACCTAACTAACCTAAGGACATCACACACATCCATGCCCGAGGCAGGATTCGAACCTGCGACCATAGCGGTCGCGCGGTTCCAGACTGTAGCGCCTAGTACCGCTCGGCCACCCTGGCCGGCCGTGATCGATAATTTCCGCCATTTCGTCTGTTGTCGTTCCTTTCTCACAAGCCTTGCCAACTGCAGAAGTTGTTTCTGTTCCTGTCTCTTGCGTTTTGTATTTCGTTGACGTAGTCTAATTGACGTAGCGCGCTCTTGAACGATTCAGTGGAATCGTTGCACCTTCCGATGAGGAATTGTTGGTAGTGCAGAGCTAATTTGACATAAGAAATTTGCTCTGGTGAGCCATTAATTCCAAATCCATGAAAACACATTTCAGACACAACAATCCCCATATACGATAAAATGCAAGAGCCACAGACAATCTACCATCCCACACGTTAACACAAAGCCGTTCTCCGTCAGGAACAATCAATAAGTGACACAGAAATCATAACAAGTGAATGAACATACAAGAAAACCACACACAAATTTGCAAATCATCAATGTATTTAGCGCCAACTATTCTTAAGCTTATGCAAAACTAAGTTGCCTCTTTGAACCACTTTAATTTCAACAAGGGAAAACAGAAACCTTGTAGCGGAAATCGCATCTGACGGTCACAGAAGATACATCCTGGCAGCGGGAGCCAAATTACACTGGACTTGCGGTATGATTTGAAAGACTACAGGCGACTATGAGTTTATGCACTGACAGCAATCAAGTTAACTACTGAGCCTTCCAATTGACTACCTGGCCTGTGCATCTGCTAAATTGGTTTTGCTCTTCGACTGTGTTTGTTGTTGCATTAGAGGTTAACACATCTATCAGAATGCTGAAATAACAGTAATGAAATGTGTGGTCCTTCACTATTGTTGTCAACTGTTGATGGATGCTTAATATGTCAACATGGGATTGATCTTTTATAAAAGTTATGGCACAAGTTTACTGATTAACAAACAAAACATGAACTGTTGGCATCACAAATAGATGCAACGAATAGTTAACACTCCACTGGGTGGCGACTAAGGTTTGTCTGATTGAACTATTTACTGTGGCTCAAAACATGAATAACGAAATCTGAGAACAAGTGGTGAGCCTGTGATGCTGTTTGCCCTAACAAGCCAGAGCAGCAGTACTGCAGCCCTTTCTCGATGTGTAGCGCTTGTCTCGGGTGGCAGGCGTGATTCAAGCGTCTGCAGATCAGTGATGAGCGACGCCTGCAATTAGTTATCACATGCGCAAAATATGCAAAGTCGTAGCTGGCAGTCTGTTGGGAAGATGTGTAAGTAGGCTGTTTCATTTTATTGTGTTGGTAACGCCACGTAGCGCTTTCTATTAAAATCGCTGACTGCGCTGCGTGCAGTCTGTGGCTGGTTGGACACTTTGTTGGAAGTTATTCGCCAGTGTAGTGTTGGGCAGTTGGATGTGAACAGCCCGTAGCGTTGGGCAGTTGGAGGTGAGACGCCAGCAGTGATGGATGTGGGGAGAGAGATGCCAGAGTTCTGAGATGTTAATATGAGCGGACGATCTGGACGTGTGTCCGTCAGATAAAGGGAATTTGTTAAACTAGATGTCACGAATTTATGTATATATTATGACTTTTGAACACTATTAATGTAAATACATTGTTTGTTCTCTATCAAAATCTTTCATTTGCTAACTATATGCCTATCAGTAGTTAGTGCCTTCAGTAGTTAGAATATTTTATTTAGCTGGCAGTATGTGCGCTCGCTGTATTGTAGTAGTTCGAGTAACGAAGATTTTTGTGAGGTAAGTGATTCATGAAGGGCATAGGTTATTGTTAGTCAGGGCTACTCGTTTGTAGGGATTATTGAAAGTCAGATTGCGTTGCGCTAAAATACTGTGTGTCAGTTTAGTAATGATCAGATTAAGTAAAGAGAAAACAGTCTCAGTACGTTCAGTTTCACTCTGGAGTTTGAAAATCAAGTAACGTAGAAGTTTTACCAGCACAGTCATTCTTTACATTCAAAAGAGGAAGTTTCAATCGCTATTAGTCTCTGATGGAATCCCGGAATCTCGGCAGATTCCAGTGTGTGGCACTCCCATTCGCCGGTCATACCATGGACCATACCACATCATACAAATTGTATGGAACAGAAAATGATGAGGATATTAAAAATGAAACAGGGACATCTGTTTTCTTTGATGCTAACAATAAAAATCGAACAGAGTGTTATATACCACAATAATTCTTACAGTGGTTTTTTTAGGATCTCAGCAATTCTGCATTTAAACATTGTACTTTGGTGATACTTTGACTTAAGAAAAGTTTCTTTCTAAAAACGTTGTATGAAATCCTAGACAAATGTGTCATCGAATTCAGCTTTCTACCAGTGGCATCCCTTGCCAACAGTTTTTTCCGTTATTCTCTACAGCTGGAACTTATACAGCAGTGTGCACAAGGAGATCAGACGTCAAGGTGGCACACCTGTCATGATTAAGATTGCCCTCAGTACAGTGAGTTTTCCAAGACTGAGGTCTAAACCATTGGTACAGCTAAGTCCTCACCACAGGCTCCACAGTCAAGACAAACGCTAATACGATGTCACACTCAGGACAAGTGTGCCATATGCAACCCTCTCAAGAGTCAAGACCAGAATCCTCTCCAGACTGGAGTCTGAATTAGAAGACTTCTCCAGACCAATGTCTGAATCAGAAGATAAAGTTTCTCCATTGCCCACTTTCCATCAAACCTCGGTAAACTCTGTCAACTCCCGCACACACACGCCCATAAGGGTTTTTTGCCAATTGCAAGACTCCATGAGCTCCATGTCTCCCCTCTAACTCGTCTGCTCTACCCATTGGCCAATCCTAAACAAATTTCACAATGCTCTTCCCTTTTCTAGAGAAGTGGCCAATCCCTTACTCGCAAATTCCAACACGGAGAGGAGAAGACGTTGTTCTCCCGAATTGTTTTTTTACCCCATGGCCACTTTAGGCAACTTGTTTTAAGTTTCCAATTTACTATAAAGTGGACAACACATTTATCACGGAAATCATTATGTGGAAGGCCTGAACATTATAGTGTGTCTGACTAGGGGCCTCGATTAAACTAAGAGAAACGCTTTTGTGTCTCAATATAGACAATTTCAGAGCTGCCGTAATTGTTGCGTTCATTCTAAAATTGTTTTGAAGGCATCAGATGTTGTGTTCATTCTAAAATTGTTTTGATGGAATCAGTCTTCCCAAAAAACTCTGCAGGCAGAGGGAAGACACTATCTCGATAGCATCCGTCCACAATGAATGTGGAAACTCACGAATTTTCATGGCCGCCATCCCTGTTTACAAAGGGCGTTTACGATACTGTCGAAACGCCCTCGCTGGGGGACCTAGATTTCTCTCGCAGCACTGCCCCTGCTATGGTCAGAGACGCCTAACAGGTAGATTCAAGTAGGCAGTTTCTCCATCTCTTCGGCTGGAAGTACTGTCTGCACAAGGGTGTAATAAATTGTGGGACTAGCATTCTGTCTCCAATAAGTGCTTTGAGATGTTCCTTTCCCTCATAGCTGCACATGACTTCCAAGACCCAAACGTGCACTACAAAATTTACTGCTCAACTAGTAGACAGAACGTCTTGGTAAGACTTACTTACTCACTTGTGTAAACTGGCAATAATACTATATCTGTCTCACAAGCCTTCATTGGTTCTGCTGGTGGTCTCCTGCCAGAGTGTATACGCTTATATGGGATCGGCCTCTGGATGTAAAAAACAAGACGAACTGGCTGAAAATACGCCAGTCGTTTATTATGCCCAGAATGTCAGGAAAACATTCCAATACAAACAAGTGATTAATTACACTTCCTTTATTAATCAAATTTGTTAATGCTTTTACCATAATGTCAGACTCTACCATAAACTTCAATACACTTAATACACCTCTGGTAACAACACACATGTCCCACTGTACTTCCTCACCCAAAACAAACATCTCACAAATGTAGCTTCTAATAAACCCTCCTATCTACGGCTAAATGCACAGCTGCAATAGTGTCATTAATTAAAGACGGTTTTAGCGGTACATAATGTTATGAGAGGAAGAATATATAGAAGCTTAATTCTTAGCTGACAAATTTGGCATGTTGTTTTAAGTCGGCTAGAAGTCTAGGCAAGTTTAGTCTTAACGTGTAGGCTGGCATCGTCGGAGACTGTTTAATCGGGCCGTACATTCTGTAAATGGCCTGTTTGTATGTTGGCAGCGCTATGGACTGTGATAATATTGCTGAAAGCGCTCTGCGCCCTCGGCAAGAGATTCTGTGGTTGGACGGATTAGCAGTTAGCGAGTGGATAGGGAAGTGTATGGACATGATATTCTTAGTGGAGACTGTGTCGGTGGGACAAGCATTGTAAAGAGAAATGAAATACTGTGTTTAGAAGAAAATACGCAAGGAAATGTATGAGGATGGATGCGTGGTTGATGATCTTTGGGCAGTGGAATTATTGACCACTATATATTTTTTGGACCTGGATGTCATATGAGCAAGGTAAAATTTTCTAAGTACATTGTTTGCTTTTCAACAAAATCTTTCTTTTTGCTAACCATATGCCTCCTAGTAGTCAGTCTATAGTAGTTAGAATCTTTTTAGTTAGCTGCCCGTTGTTGCTACTTGCTGTAATTGCTGTAGTTTGTGTTATGAAGATTTTCTGTGAGGTAAGTGATTTATGAAAAGAATGGGATAAGCACATAGTTTCATATTTCTTTAATTAGATTTTTTTGGATTGTATTATTCTTAGAATTTCTCGCAATTCAGGGCCATTCCTTTGGGTTAATTGTTGGAAGTCATGTTGACAATGTATAGCAGTCAGATTGCGTAGAGCTTGTACATTGTGGGTAATAAATGAATAGGTTAAGTTTGAGCTGTCTTTGTCAGGGAAAATTCTGTAGGTCAGTGTTTAATTATAATAAAAACAATTAAACAGTTAGATTCAATTCTCCCGGACCGACTTGATGGTCGCACGTATCTTGTACTCCTGCGAGAGTTTCTGTCAGGCATGCTGAATGATGTTTCCACGCCTATTCGTCACCTACGTTCGATTTCAACACGATGGAGCCCCCGCGCATTTCGACAGACAAGTGAGGGCACATCTGCAGGCACCCTTCCCCGGCCGCTGGATTCGTCGCAGTGGACCAGTCGCATGGCCACCATGATCATCCGATCACTTTTTTCCTATGGGGGGATATCTAAAGAACCTTGTATATGAAACACCTGTCACATCACCGGAAGGTATAGTGCGCAGGATTGTTGCAGCAGCGGGATGTCTTCGAGATACACCAGCTATCTTTGAGAGGAAGCGCTGTTCAAAGCAGCATCGATGTCAGGCGTGTCTCGCTCTTTCTGGACAAAACTTTGAGCATCTCCT
Organism: Schistocerca americana; assembly: GCF_021461395.2. Classification (NCBI taxonomy): domain Eukaryota; kingdom Metazoa; phylum Arthropoda; class Insecta; order Orthoptera; family Acrididae; genus Schistocerca; species Schistocerca americana. Next base: position 741,092,447 of record NC_060122.1, on the reverse strand, counting down.
GTAGCGGGCGTCCATTTGTACCATATGGCTAAATAACTGCAAAGCCATTTAGTAGCCCCAGAAAGCGTTTGCGACCTACAGTTCCTATGTGATTACTGATCCTTGTTGTATGCCCGATGTGCCTCGTAAGTCTGTAAGCGATTTTTAAATCACCCTGTACATTTACATTTGTTCAGTTTTCTTATTTTGCTTATGAGTCGACATGCTGAACTTTGCCTCTGGAAATGACTAAATTTCCTCAAATGCTATTAATTAATAATAGTAGCATGGCTAAGACAACATAGGTGCACACTTGAAACAACCACATAAATAGACAGCACTGCAGTTAGCGAAATTCAGAACGGTGATGGTACAAAAGTTAAAATATCCAAGGTGCCGACGGCACTATAAAATCCAAGACGTTGGTGGCATGAAATCAAAATATTTCCAAGAAGGCGGTGATGTGACACATAGAAAATCGAAGATGACGAATCTGTCCCAATTAAGCCAGATTTAAAGTGTCACGAAATTTAAAAAATAAGCATCCAAGATGGCAGAACTGCCAAGTTTGCCTTGCAGCTCCACTGACGGTATAACGCGAAATGGTGCCTGTGCAAAAGTATCCAAATGCTCTGAATTTTGTGTCATGTTTAAAAGTATCTAAGAGATCTGAATCATGTATCAAAAATATGGAAAAAATATTGCAAATGCTACAGTATATCCATGTCCAGACTATCTGCATTATCTACCAAAAATACTTAAGCTTCATTTAAATTTTCCATAAATTGGCCCTATGTTCAAAAGTATTTAATATTTATCAAAAATACGGAAAGATATCGACAATACTGTTGTAACTTGACATTAGTGATACAACTTCCAGTTTAAGTGGGAGCTGCCAGTGACCCTAATTCTATCTCTGCACCACACCTGGTGTAAGGCACAATGGTGCTCCCAATTCAAATATTTGTATTTTTATAAAATGTGTAAGCAACACCGCCACTGCCGGTCCCAAGCCCAGGGCCTCATATCGCAAGTGATGAGGAAGGTGGAGGGGGAGGAGCAACACCACGTAAAAAAAAAAAAAACAAAAAAAAAACATGGGTCCATCTGGGTCAGGATGGTAGCGCCCTGTGAGGGCCCCTGCCTAGCGTTACAGGTGAAGCCCAGTCAATGGTCTCAAAGACGGTAGAGGAATCCTCTCAATGGCAGAGAGAGCGGAAGAACCTAATGGAGAGAAAATAATCATTTCGGACTAACAATCCGATCTTAACATGGAATTAATTTCCTACCACTTTCAATGTACATTTCAAATTGCAGAATGGAAAGTCCACTAGAAGACAGTACTACCCCATATGGTAACTCGAAAGAGGAATCCACCACTGCTTTATGCAATGCATCGGGACCTAGGGTTCTGGGAAGTCCCAACATCTGCAGTAAGGATGAGTCGGAGCATCTTTGGTATCCTTCCAAACTCAAGTTCAAAAGGAAATTCTTTGCAGGCACCTTGAACGTAAACTCATTGCTAAAAAATGGTAAACAAAAAGAACTTGAAATTCTCTTAGCTAACCATAAAACACAAATTTTAACAGTTGAAGAAACAAGATTTTTGGATGAAAATGTTACAGAAACCAAGAACCATAGAATTTTTAAGGGTAAACCGGCAATAAAAATCATGAAAGGCATGATTATCAGTTTCCCATATTTCTTCAAACATGAGGTGAAGGTTAGTTATAGTTTTTGGTTGAGACCATTTAACGTTCATAAAAATTTACTAGATAACATTACAGGATTCAAATCCAGTTCAGAAAGACTACCTCTTCTCACAGTTAAATGCAAAAATAGACAATATACCTTTGTTAATTGTCATATCCAATCAATGATAACAATAAGAAAAATCCGAGTAAAGTAGAAGCATTCTGGGAACTTCTAGAAGAAGAAATATCAAAAATTCTAAAATCAAATGTTGTTATACTAGTGGGGGATTTTAATGCACAAATAGCGAGGGAAAAATCATTTCGAAAAATAATAGGATATTATCTAGCCCATAAAAGAACAAACAAAAATGGCACAAGACTAATCAGCCTTTGTAGAACATTTCAATTGAAAGTAATGGCAACCCTCCTCAAAAAATTACCAAGAAAGGCCAAAACATGGATCTCTCCGAGTCCAATGCTAGGGGGGTTCCAGTTAGAACAGGTGGCTATTTCTAAATGAAATTTTAAAGAAATCATGAATGTAAAAGTAGCATGAAACGAGGAATTTTATTCTGATCATTACCTGACTAAAATTAAACTGAAACGTCTCCACAATAAAAACCAAAAGGGACAGCAAAAATTAATTAAACATAATACAGACAGGCTCAAGATCACCAAAGAGGTAATAAAAAATTTTCAGGAAGAAATTAAAGTAACTAAATCAGGGAAATGGGAAGACATATCGAAAGAAATCAACAGGTCAGCGAAACTTGTATTTGGAACAACAAAAATGAAGAAGAATGTCTGGTGGAATGAAATCTGTGAAGAAGCAGTTACAGAAAGAACTAAACTGTGGAAGAAACGGAAATATTCTGGGAAACCTGAACACCTTGGTGAATCTAGAATGCAAAGGAAAGAAACAGCAAGAATAATAAAGAGTGGTAAAAGATCTTCTGAGAAATCACAACTTCTTGACATACAAAATAACTTTGTAAAAAACAACTCCCAGAATTTCTTAGAGATGTTTAAAAGTCATCTAAAGGGCTACCAAGCTCCACGTATTTGCTTCACAGATGAAAATGGTAAAATAGGCCTAAGCAACAGCCAGAATAGTGAAATACTAAGAAAGTACTTTGAAAAATTATTGAACTGTGAAGAACAAAACGTTAAACTAGAATTTCCAGATCTCCATGAAAATACAGAAGCAGATCCACTACCTACAGCTAAAGAAATTAAAAAAGCAATAAGTACACTGAAAAACAACGAAGCCAGTGGATAAGACTCTATTACAGCTGAACTTATTAAATGGTCTCGACCAAAAATTATAACCAACCTTCAGCTCATGTTTGAAGAAATGTGGGAAACTGATAAGATACCAGAAGACTGGAAAGTGGCTCTCATACATCCCTTGCACAAGAAAGGTGATAAGCAAAATGCAAAATGTAGATAACTACAGAGATATGTCTTTGTTGCCAGTGGGTTATAAAGTATTTTCAACAATGCTATTAAACAAGGTAGAAGCAACACTTGATAGCCATTTGAGAGAATATCAGAGTGGATTTAGAAAGGGCAGATCTTGCTCAGAATAGATTTTCAACCTAAAGTCCATAATTCGTCACAGACTTACAAACTCCAAAGATATAGTCGCAACATTTATAGATTTTAAAAAGGCGTTTGATTTGGTTGATAGGGCAACACTAGATAAAGTGATCAGAGAATTTGGTTTAAAATGTAAATTAGCAAACCTTATTCCTTGAACGCTCACAGACACCAAATCAAAAGTAAAGCTTCAAGGTGAAATATTGAAGGCATTCAACAGAAAAACAGGTGTAAGGAAACATGATGGTCTGTCTCCACTCCTCTTTAACTGCATGCTAGGGAAAATACTAAGAGATTGGAAACAAAAACTAAAAGGAACAGAAGCTATCACCAATCTAGACTGGGAACTAAAAACAAAGGTATTGAAATTCACTGTTTAGCATTTGTGGATGATTTTGCCATTCTTTCTGAAAACCTAACAAATACTGGAATAGACATCAATGGCTTAGAAAATAGCCAACAAATCAGGTTTAAGAATATCTGTAGAAAAAACAAAATTTATGACAAATATAAAAAATGCTCCAGAATTCCTAGCAACAGATATTGGCCAGATAAAGAGGGCAAATAAATTTAAAGATTTGCGGGAAATTATCCAAGAAAATGGCATAGAAAAATTCGCTGTAGAAGAAAGAGTATATAAAATGGAGAGAGCTTATGGAATAACTACGAATGTCTACAACAAAAGATGTCCGTCTAAAAATTTGAAGATACAGCTCAGTAGTAAAACCAGAATGTCTCTATGCAAGTTGTAATGTTTAGTATTGAACCACAAATTACACAAACTGGAAGTACTAGAAGGAAAAATCATTCGAAAAATACTTGGGCCACCAAAAAATACAGAGGTGTGGAAATTAAGAAGCAATGAAGAAGTTTATCGCTACACAGAAAACATAAATGAAACACTACGAAAGAGGTGACTGCTATTTTTTGGACACTTATACAGAGTGAACAGCAACAGAGTAACCAAACCGATTTTTAAATATCTTTGGGAGAAGAAGTCAACAATAGCCTAGATTCAAGAAGTTAAGAAAGATCTGGAAAGAAACAACAGTAGTGAAAAAGATGCAACAGAAAGAGAAATTTTCAAGAGGAAACTGTTAAAAATGGAAGGATTCCAAGGCAGGAGGGAGAAGAAGACAGGGTCAGATTCCAAGGCAGGAGGGAGAAGAAGACAGGGTCAAAATGGTCCGAGGAGAGAAAAAGGATACTTAGTGAAAAGATGAAAGAATACTGGAGGAAAAAGAAAGAACAACAAAGAAGGAAGCATTGAAATTGGTGCGTGGTCCTTAGATGATCCAAACGAAGAAAGAAAAGAAAAAAATGTGTAAGTGCGCGTGCATACACACACACACAAAATCTATGCCACGTTTCACAATGTTATTACCACATTTCAACTGATGCGTACCTCTAAGCTGATTGGCACTGCACAAGCGTGTGTTAGCGACCTCAGATGTATAAGCGGGTGACCGTAAATAAACATTTACATAATAAAAATTAGAGTGTATCTAGTACATCAATAGAAGTGTATATCATCTACTTCAATATGAAGCTGATGTAGAATATTTCTTTTACCTGCAGTCCCAGATGTCAGTTACATTTCAAGCTGAAACACAGTGCGAGATTAGAGCACTGTGTGCAGAAACGTATTACAGCACTACTGTCAGTTACCAAGCTGGCACACCATCTCATCTGATGCACACCACGTCTCCATTACAACTGATCGCTACTAACTCCAGATGAATCACGAGATTTTTGACGTATCCACAACAGCTGGGAATTGTGGGTAGATGGTGCGGTCTTCTAAATAATCATTTCTTGAGGATCACCAGTCAATCACAAGCAAGTTAGTCTCTCATGCTGCCTGCTTCTGATATTACTTTTCAGTTGTTGATGTGGTCTTCAGTCCAGAGACTGGTTTGATGCTCCCCTACATGCTACTCTGTCAAGTGCAAGCCTCTTCATCTCCGAGTAACTACTGCAACCTACATCCTTCTGAATCTGCTTATTGTATTCATCCCTTGGTCTCCCTCTACGATTTCCCCCCCCCCTCCCCCCTCTCCCCCCCGCTTCCCTCCAGTACTAAATTGGTGATCCCATGATCCCTCATAATGTATACTACCAACTGATCGCTTCTTCTAGTCAGACTGTGAAACAAACTTCGCTTCTCCCCAATCCTACTTCGTTTTGCTATCTGGGGTGCAAAATAACTGATGATGTTCGAAGTAGAGAGGATATAAAATGTAGACTGGCTATGGCAAGGAAAGCGTTTCTGAAGAAGAGAAATTTGTTAACATCGAGTATAGATTTAAATGACAGGAAATCGTTTCTGAAAGTATTTGTATGGAGTGTAGCCATGTATGGAAGTGAAAAGTGGACGATAAATGGTTTGGACAAGAAGAGAATAGAAGCTTTAGGAATGTGGTGCTACAGAAGATTGCTGAAGATCACATGGAGAGATCACATAACTAATGAGGAGGTATTGAATAGAATTGGGGAGAGGAGGAGTTTGTGGCATAACTTGACAAGAAGAAGGGACCGGTTGGTAGGACATGTTCTGAGGCATCAAGGGATCACCAATTTACCATTGGAGGGCAGCGTGGAAGGTAAAAATCTTGGAGGGAGACCAAGAGATGAATAAACTTAACAGATTCAGAAGGATGTAGGTTGCATTAGGTACTGGGAGATGGAGAAGCTTGCACAGGATAGAGTAGCATGGAGAGCGGCATCAAACCAGTCTCAGGACTGAAGACCACAACAACAACAGTGGATAGCTGCGGTGTGCAGCAGGCGGGTTTGGTTGTGTGTACAGTGTAATACATGTACTCAAATTTGAAACTATGCGAGTTTCAGATTTATTACGAGGAGAAATTATGGCTCAGAGTAATGGTCGGATAACATACGGACATAAAGTTTTCAAATGAAGAACAAGGTATCATTTGATGACATAAAAAGTTTATTTTTATTTTTGTACACTTTTATTGTTGGTCCACTTCACCCTCGTCACAGTTGGGTTTTTGATAATTATTCTACTGAATGATGTGAGTTAATTTACTGCACCATGGAAATCATTAGATTTCATGTATTTTCATATTAGTGTCTATAATTGTTTTCTTTGATAAGTTCCTTGCTAACTGATATTTCAGACCTTAAAGGTCGAGTCGTGTGTTTCACAGGAATTCTGTGTCAAGATTATGAACCCAGTATTCTGAAAAAACTGTAGTTAGTTTTTAGCAGGATTTTTTACCTGTTACGGAGTCTTGCTGTGTTGCTGTTTCTGCCAGTACTTCATTTTGCAGGAGAGATTCATAATACGTGATTTTTTCGTCCCGTTTGCTCAATGCAAGTTCTGTCAGTTTGTTTATTTTACCAGGGCCGTATGTCAGTGCAGAAATTTTCGTGTGTTTCAGGTTACATTCATATGCAGTCGACATTGCAGCTATTATTAAAAAAAAATTATGGGCAAAAGGGCGAATACGATTGGATTTTTGGCAAAATTATAAGCGTTCTGTCTAATGAAATAGTAAAATAAGTACAACACGCATCACAGAACTACAGGAGCTAGTTGACACGGTAACTGCCTAAGCAGAAAATGGTTTAAATGGCTCTGAGCACTATGGGACTTAACTTCTGAGGTCATCAGTCCCCTAGAACTTAGAACTACTTAAACCTAACTAACCTAAGGACATCACACACTTCCATGCCCGAAGCAGGATTCAAACCTACGACCGGAGCGGTCGCGCGGTTCCAGACTGTAGCGCCTAGAACCGCTCGGCCACGCCAAAGTAGAAAGTTTGCAAACCTTGGCACATACGCACACTGAAAGTTTTATTGAAATAACAGAGCAAATAGAAGAGATAAGCAATAAAGTCGCAAATTTGTTCACCAACTCTGAAAATGATTGAGTTTATACGACACCAGTGCATTTTTCGGAAACGGCAGAATATCAGTCACTGCAACACTTCAAAGAAAAACAAAATTAGATTAACAGCAGAAGGAAGACAGCAAGCGGCTTCAGGAACAGCTTAAACGCATCGAAAACAGATTGACCGGAAATAATCGCGAGCAGGAAACTTTTTCTTTTTTCACTTGTCGAGCAATAGAGAATACAGAAAACTTTCGCCATCTTTGGCGTCTTGGGGAACAGCAATTCATGCCAAACAATACGCCCCAGCAACACAGTGAGCGTAGCGCTTGGAGGAGTCAAAATGTCGGCGCACCAAGACGGCAGCTGGCAAAAAGAGTTATTTAAAAGGACCGTCCACTGCCATAACAATAAAGTACGTGGACTGTGAAGGCATTAGGGGCATTCTTTCAGAAGAAAAGGAAACACAGACTAAAACGATTGTACATTCTATTATTACAATCAAAATTGCCAGTCACAATGTTAATGCTGTGTTTGATTCCGGTAGCGCGGTATCTGTTATCAGCGAGGCTATATACAAGTTCACTAAAAATATTTTCTGCCTCCACACTACCGCTGAGAAAGACTAAAATACTAGGTGAAATCTCAGGAAAGGCTGTCGATGTTAAAAACGAGACACACATTGAGTTTAGCTGTCAAGGTCGTTATTTTGCCACCAACTTTTTAATTGTGCCACTTCTTAATACACAAGTGATCCATGGCGTTAATTTCCTTAATCAGCATAACGCTATTATGAATTTCAATAATGCTAAAATCTCACAGTCTCAGGTGAACAAATTAAGTTAAAGTTTGAGGAATGGCTTGGTGGTCAAGACGAGGAAGTTATCGACTTTGTCTAGAATAGTTTTGTTTATTTATGTAATGACAAATATTACATTTGTCTGATAATACTGCACTGGGAGGTGAAACACAAGACATACACCTTTCTATGTCTGGGTTAACTTTAGCGACATTTTGGTACATTTGTGAGACATGATAAATATTCTTGAAATTCAATCTGTACAGTGAAACAGTTTACGACCTATTGAAAATATATTAAAGTAAGTGTGGAATACAGTTTGAAACGATGCAGTCCTCTGGAACAGTTAGTTTTGTAGAGTATGGTCAGAGGATATACAGTGAATGAACAGCTATGATATTGCCAGTGATGTAGTCTTCATATTAAACTTCCTGGCAGATTAAAACTGTGTGCCCGACCGAGACTCGAACTCGGGACCTTTGCCTTTCGCGGGCAAGTGCTCTACCATCTGAGCTACCGAAGCACGACTCACGGCCGGTCCTCACAGCTCTACTTCTGCCAGTATCTCGTCTCCTACCTTCCAAACTTTACAGAGGCTCTCCTGCGAAACTTGCAGAACTAGCACTCCTGAAAGAAAGGATACTGCGGAGACATGGCTTAGCCACAGCCTGGGGGATGTTTCCAGAATGAGATTTTCACTCTGCAGCGGAGTGTGCACTGATATGAAACTTGTCTACTTACGTGTGAACAGAACAGAGAAACTATTATGTATTGAGTGAGATGAGAAGAAGTGTTGATGTGTATAGGATATACTTTATAGAGTTTATGTGTTTAATAGTAGCCTGTTGTGCTTGAACATTTTCATAGAACTATATGAGGTTATATTTGCACTTTTACTGTTAATGAGGTAAGGAGAAGTGACATTCTGCTTCTGGATTACATACCGCTATGACATTACGTTAGTTTGACTATGTTTAACGAGAGAGTAGGAAACCAGTATATGAATGCTTGGTGAATTCTTTGGTTTGTTGGAGAGAGGACATGTTTTACTGTACGCACATTTTCACTTATGGTTCTTACATGTACAGATATGAATGGCATTTGGTCTCTATAAAGCAGTATTTATCTCAGTGTATTTGATTTGAGTAATTTGCTGACAGTTTTCTTTTATGAATAGTTTACTTTGGTATGAAACGTATGCTTTTCTGGATTTTGTTGAAGACAGTAAATTTATTTTGCAAATATTGTTTATGATCAAACTGTGCTGCGTAGTGTATTAAGGATCATGCTTTTAACCACCATTTCTTATCCTACAGATATTAAGACAGTTTTCTATGATAGCAGCTTTTTATGGAATAAAAAAGGGGAGAAAAGAAAATACAGTATAGTGATGAAGACTAGTGCCATAGAGCACTCAATACAGAAATAAGCGGTAGTCTTATACGAAAATATGTACAGTTTTGGTAGGACAACATAATGACTCAATCTGCCTTTTCAGCTTTCTCAGATTTATTTACTTGACAATCTGTGTTCTGTGCAATACTATATGTGAGGTAAATAGTGTGAATATGTTTATTTGTGCGCAAGTTCTGTGGTTATGTTATGTTTTACATATAGTGGCATTGGATTTCTGTATCAGTTTCGTATACAGTACTTTCAGTTTTCTCTGCTTTATTCGCTGTACTATTTGGCTTCAAGTAGAATTTGTTTTCTTTCCTTGATAAGAACAAACCAGAGAATGTGGGTACCCCATAAACTACATTAAACATTAAATTTAGGTTTTATATAGAACAGCAACATAAATTTAGCCTTAAGTGAGTGATGAAGAGAATGTCAGAGATAAAGGTATACCTTGGAATGACATGATGATAAAGCAAGAAAGCATAAAGGTAGTCTATATGAAGTGACAAATATTGCAATATAAATTTTGGTATAGGGAAGGAAATGAATTTTTGTACAGGTACAAGAAATGAATTTATGTTAAGAGAGAAAGGAAATGAGCATGTTATATTCTTGTGAAGTGGCTGAAGATGAGTTTTTCTAGGCAAATGAAATGCAAGCTTGCGAGTAGGATGACACAGAGGTTTATCAACACTAGGTGCTTAAACAGAGGTTTATGATTTATAAATGAAGACACAAAGGTTTACTCGTAATACAGGTATTTGAAAGTATGATGAAATTTTGATTAATACATGGGTCCATGGACAATGCATTTGAAATAATGTTTATCTGAGATCTCAGACAGAAATCTGAAGCTTGAATGACTTAGATACTTGACATAAAATATTTGACTTTTGCAGATAGATGACTGATAAGCAATTTGTTTTCCTTTCCCATTACCACGTGTCCTGTCGCTAACAATTTACCCGTTATGTTACACTATTATTCTCTCTATGATTTAAGTCGGAGTACTTGTATTCACATTTCATAAACCAGTTCTGTGGTACGTAAAGCACACTCTACTATATGTACACACCTTGTGTTTTTCTTCGTAAATTGTACACTGGTTATTTAACGGACTTGGCTGCAGGTTTATAGACCTGCATTATCGTGTGGAGATTTGTAGGTCTCACCTTGATAGGTCAGGGGAGCACTCCTCAAAAGGAGCAGCTGCTCGGGTAGCAGAGTACTTCTGGAGTGCACATGAGGGTTTTTTTAGGCTAGGCAGTAGTTTGAGGTGCTCTAATGAACCCTCGCCAGTCGATTCACTGCGAGGGAAATCAAACGGAGTTCAGAATAAAGACACTTCGACTTTCGCAATTCTATCAGTAAACTGTCGAAGTATTCGTAATAAAGTTCCCGAATTTACTGTCCTCCAGGAAAGTTACCGCACTCAAATTGTTCTTGGGGCAAGAGCTGGCTGAAACCAGAAGTGGATAGCTCTGAGATATTTAGAAAGTCGTGAAACGTGTATCGGAAAAACAGATTAGAGGCCGTAGGAGGGGGAGTGTCCATTGCTGTTGACAAAAATCTTGTCTATTGAGATCGAAGTTGAGTGTGACAGTGAAGTCATCTGGTAGCGTATAGTAGGTGTAGGTGAAACTAAGTTAATTGTTGGATGCTTTTATCGGCCACCCGACTCCGCTGTGATAGTTCTAGAGCCACTCAAAGAAAGTCTATGGTCAACAGCGTGTCAATGCCCAGATCATGCAGTACTAGTTGGAGGCGACTGTAACCCGCCGAGTACAGACTGGGATGTCTATGGATTCATTGCGGGGGGGCACAGACACAGTCATGCGAAATATTTTTGAACACATTTCCGAAAATTGTCTTGAGCAGATAGTTCGGCAGCCCACGCGCAATGGAAATATCTTAAACTTTGCAGCTACGAATAGGCCGGACCTTTTCGACAATGTCAGTACAGAAACGGGAATTAGCGATCATGATGTCATTGTAGCAACTATGGTTACGAAAGTTAATCAATCAGTCAAGAAGGCTAGGAGAGTGATTTTGATAAACAGAGCAGATAAGCATTTATTAACATCTCACTTAGACAACGAGTTGGCATCATTTAGTTCCAGTAAGACGGATGTAGAGGAATTACGGGCAAAGTTTAGGCATATTGTAAACAGTGGTCTGGAAAGTTGCGTGCCTTGTAAGTGGATAAAGGATGGAAAAGACCCACCATGGTTTAATAACGAAATTCGGCTGATGCTGAAGAAGCAGATGCTGTTGCATTCTCGTTTCAAAAGGGAACGCACAAATGACAACAAGCGAAGTCTAGTAGAGATTCGTACATCTGTGAAAAGATCTATGCGTGAAGCATACAATTACCACCGTCACACCTCAGCAAAAGATCTGGCAGAGAACCCGAGAAATTTCTGGTTGTATGTAAAATCGTTAAGCGGGTACAAAGCTTCCATTCAGTACCTCGCTAACAAGTCTGATCTTGCAACTGAAGACAGCAAAACGAAGCCGAAGTTTTAAATTTAACTTTCAAGAAATCGTTCACACAGGAGAACTGTACAAACACACCGTTATTTGACCTACGACAGGCTCCCGTATGGACGACATAGAAATAAGCATACCTGGAGCAGAGAAACAACTAAAAGATTAGAAAACAAATAAATCACCAGATCCGGATGGAATCCCAGTTCGATTTTACAAAGAGCACTCCGCGTCACTGGCCCCTTATCTAGCCGAGAATCTCCTGCCCAGCACAAAGTCCCAAGCCACTGGAAAAAAGCGCAGGTGACTCCAATACATAAGAAAGGTAAAACAAAGGACCCGTAAAATTAGAGATCAATATCCCTAACTTCTGTTTGCTGTAGAATTCTTGAACATATTCTCAGTTCTAATGTAATAAATTTGCTTGAGGCTAAGCAGCTTATGTCCACGAATCAGCATGCGCTTAGAAAGCATCTACTACTACTACTACTACTACGTGATCAGGCCCAGTGGACCGCACGCATCTACAGGTGTCCTCCTCCACCGTATTCTGTCCATTGCTGCTATCCGCCATTCGTCCACATCTATTGACATTTGTTTTAAATCTTCATGGAGTCCATCGCTCCAACGCTTCTTGGGTCTCCCTGGCGGTCTCTTTCCTGTAGGTGTGAAATCCAGGAGCTTCCGAGGCCATCTGTGGTCCTCCATCCGGGCCACCTGGCCGGCCCACTGCATTCGTTTGGCTTTGACAGTTCCTGCTATGTTGGGCTGCTGGTATAATTCCTCAAGCTCTTGGTTGTATCTGATCCTCCATTCCCCTGTATCTGCATCCAGAACCGGACCGAAGATCTTCCGAAGCACTTTTCTCTCAAAAACAAGGAGCTTATGGAAGTCCTGTTTCCGGATACTCCATGTCTCACAGACATATAGAACAACAGGCTGGATCAGGGTTTTGTACAGTCGAATCTTGAACTGTCTGGAGAGAGATTTGGACCGAAGCAGTTGTGCTAGGCTGTGGTAAGATCGGTTTCCTGCTTGTATTCTGGCATTGATCTCTGCTTCACATGACGAGTTCTCAGTGAAAAGTGGCCCTAGGTATTTGAATTCTTGCACTCTCTTGTAGGAATGGTCCCCAACCTGCAGTGATTGTAGATGATCAGCAGTCTGACAATGACCACGCGTCATAACGAGGTACTCTGTCTTAGCTTCGTTTACGTTTAGCCCAAATTTGCTGGCAACCTCCTTTAGTGCTTTGGTCATTTGCTCCAACTCCTCTTCCGACCTAGAGAGTAAACAGATGTCGTCTGCATAGGCTAAGTATGCCAGTCTCTTTCCTTCGATTTCAATCCCTTCGTTCTCTTGGAAGGTCTCGCGTACTATCTTCTCGAGGGCAAAGTTGAACAGGATAGGGGACAACCCATCTCCTTGCCTGAGTCCTGTCACAATTTCAAATTCCTCAGTTACGCGATTTCCCATCTTCACCTTTGCATGTGTTTCGTTCAGACAGATCTTTATCAGATTGATGAGTTTCTCTGCTATGCCAAACTCCCTTAAACAGTTGAGCAGGCTCTTACAATATATGCAATCATAGACCTTCTTAAAATCAACGAATAAAATATGCAAATCCTTACCATATTCACCCAGTTTCTCAGTGAGCTGCCGGAGACTGAAGATGTGATCTACTGTTGACCGTCCTGGCCGGAAACCTCCCTGGTACTCCCCAATCACCGATTCTGCCACTGGCTGAATTCTATGTATGAGGCAATTGGACAGGGTCTTATAGCAGATGTTAAGCAGGGCGATTCCTCGATAGTTGTCACATTTCAGCTTGTCGCCCTTCTTATGTATTGGAAAAATCAGAGCTGTTTTCCATTCTCCTGGTAGTTCTTCTTTGGTCCATATTGCCTGTATCAGTCGGTGTATTTTTTCTGCAAGTTTCTCTCCTCCTGCCAGGATCATTTCAGCCTGTATTCCATCTTCATCTGGACTCTTATTCTGTTTAAGGTTTTTATCTCATCCAGGGTAGGTGGGGGATAGTCTGCATCGGCTGTAATTGGGTACTGGAAATCAAACTGCAGTTCGGGTTCATCACAATTTAGCAGCTCTCGAAAGTACTCTTTCCACCTCTCAGCTATGTCCCTATCGTTCGTCAGGATCTTATCATGGGAATCTTTGACAAATTTCTGATTGGCCTGGTGACCTTTACAGAGGTACTTCACCCTCAGAAACATTTCCCTCGTCTTTTGTGCTCTGAAGTCTGTTTCTGCTTCAGTGATGATATTCCTTATGTATTTCCTCTTTGCTCTTCTCAGAATTGTTTGTGTAGTCTTTCGGACCTCCTCAAATTGTGCTTTGGCATGTGCCAGATTTGTCCCCTTCAGCCATTTGTTCCTGGCTTCCTTTCTCCTTTCCAGGGCATCTGCACATTCCTTTCCAAACCAGATCTTCTTGCCCACTGGGTTTCCCATGAGTGTTTCCTTTGCTGTATCCCTAACTGAGCTCTGGATGTTTCCCCACATTAGTTCGAGGTCCTGATTCGCGTCCACTTCACTGAGTGCTTCAAAGCAGCTACTAAGTTGCAACTGGTTTCTGGTCTTCGTTGCCTCATCTTTCAGTTTCTTCACATGGTACATTTCCACTCTTTTTAACTTAGGCCTCGTTCTTCCTTTACACTGTATGTTTAAACGGCCTCTGACCAGGAAATGATCACTCCCACCTTCGGCACCACGCGCTGTCTTAGCGTCTAACACCCATCTCTTGGCTCTGAGATCAATGGCAACATGGTCTATTTGATTTACAGTTCTCCCATCTGGTGATACCCAGGTTCCTTTATGTACGTTTTTCCGCTGGAAGTTTGTGCTGGAGATGAACAACCCTAATGATGTAGCGAAGCTGATGAACCTAACTCCATTGTCATTGCTTAGGTTGTGTAGACTGTGCCTACCTGTTGGGTCTTGGAATATTTGTTCTTTCCCAACCTTGGCATTCATATCACCAAGGAGGATCCTCAGGTGTCCATTTGGTATAGCGTCCATCACTGCCTCTAGCTGTGCATAGAACTCGTCTTTCACTTCACATTCGCTCTCCTCCGTGGGAGCATGACAGTCCACAAAAGTCACCTTAATACGCTTTACTTCCAGTGTTAGAGCAGATATTCTTGGGTTGAATGAAACGAATTCTGAAACATTTGTGGCCAACGTCTTACTGACGCAGAAACCAGTGCCTAACAGATGACCTCGTTCACAGGCTCCATACATAATTGTACAGTTTTCAACATCAATGCTCCCAGCATCGTCCCACCGGATTTCTTGCAGTGCAACTAGGTCTAGTTCGTACCTCTGAATTTCCTTGACCACACTGATTGCAGCTCCTGTCTTGCGCAGACTCCTTACATTCCACGTTCCAAATCGTATACCGTTTCTTTGCCATTGACGTCGTCTATTTTTGTCAGTAATGTTCCGAGGCTTACTTGTAGTCTTGCAAGCATGTCTAATTTTTTACGGAGAGAGGGTGCTGGCCTCCCGTCCAACCTGCGGTGTTACCCTCACAGCTCACAGGACTGCTGGCTTTTCTTAAGGGGTGGGCTCCCCTCAGGAGTTGGGTTAGAAGAAGGAATAAGAAAATTGGAAAGACGCCCTCGGGATTCGAAACCTAATACCGTTGGGGTCGAGAAAGCAAGAGTTGGCCAAGGGAGGCCGACATGGAAGGAGAAAGAAGGAGTCTGACACAAGTAAGTGGAAGCAATGTTACATATGTCTATAGGATTAATGTTAGGGTAGAGCGATTAACACTTGATGACAGGGCTAATAAAAAAATATTTGAAGATCAAGGTGCATTGGAGAAAGTACGTTTAGCATGTAGTAATAAGTTAGGTCCATTTAGTTTAAGGCCTGATAAATCAGCTGGTGTTCCTTGGCGGAAATATAGTAGACGTAATCGATTTAAGTTTGTTACTTATTGTAAGCCAGAAACAATCGCTGATATAAGTAAAGTGAAGGGATGGCCTGATTTAGAAAACCTTTGTAAATGTAAGAACAAATTGTTTCAAGGTGTCAATCCTTTCTATATTGGTTTGGAAATAGCAGGGGATGAACCTGCAAAGAATGATGTTGTACAGAGTGAGGTTAAATATGTTACATTTGTAGTTCGCAACAGAGTGTATATGACCTTCTGTAAACGGAAAGGTACAGTTACTTTCTAAATAAAGTTTATTACTTACAGCTAATGTCTGCGTTGGAATTTTTTTATGGAAACTGGGACCATATCAGGAACTATCCAGGCGACCTTCCTGACACTTAAATCTATACTTCGCCTCGCCTTCCTTGGCAAGAGTTGGCCAAGGGAGGCCGACAGGAAAGGAGAAAGAAGGAGTCTGACACAAGTAAGTGGAAGCAATGTCAGACTCAGCTCGGCTCCCCGCGGTCGCCACCCGCGTACTTCTAGCTGAAGCCCCTGGGGGGCTTAGAAAGCATCACTAGTGAGAATCTCAGCTTGCCCTTTTCTCACACGATATACTGAGAACTATGGATGAAGAGCGACAGGCAGATTCCATATTTCTAGATTTCCGGAAAGCATTTGTCACGGTACCCCATTGCAGGCTGTTATTTAAGCTACGAGTATGTGGAATACGTTCGTAGATATGAGAGGGTCTCGAAGACTTCTTAAGTAAAAGAACCCAGTGTGTTGTCCTCGTCGGCGAATATTCTTCAGAGACAAGAGTATTGTCAGGAGTGCCCAAGGGAAGTGTGCGAGGACCGCCGTTGTTCTCTATATTCACAAATGATTTGACGGACAGGCTGGACAGCAGTCTGCGGTTGTTTACTTATGATTCTGGAGTGTACGGTAAGGTGTCGACTTTCAGTAACTATAGGAAAATACAATACGACTGAGACAAAGTTTCTACTTGGTGTGATGAATGGCAGCTAGCTCTAAATGTGGAAAAATGTCAATTAATGCGGGTGAGTAGGAAGAGCAACCTTTAATGTTCGGTCACAGTATGTGCTTGTATGAAATATCTGTATTTTGGTGCCAGTCAGCTTTGTCTTGATCTTAAGCTTGTATTTGTCTCTTAACAACTTTAATTGCATTTGTTGGTGTATTACAGTATTACTGTACTATTTGTTTTCTTATTCTCTGCAACAGTATGTGGTACACACACTCCTCTAGCCAGTCGTGGGAGTGCAGTTGTCGCTGCCCCTCGCCTTTGCCCGTCGACGGCAGTATTTTAAACTACTAGAGCGAATTCAGGTGGGTACCAAGAATGTGTATGAGGACTTTGACCTTAGATGGAGTGATACCACTTCCTCGAGTTTCCCGCCCTGCTCTGTGTACGGATCCTAACGCCCAGAATTCACGTCTCTTGGACTTTTGATATTGTATTTAATAGTCACGCCAAACGTTTTTGCTAGTATCGTCAGCGAATTAGCTGGTCCTCCACCAAATACGTATGAGCGCCTTTTAAAAACATTATTTAATGAGATGGTGCCAGTGAAAATCTGTGATAACATCTCTCATATTGGCTGTCCCGAGTGAGCACCTAGACCTCTCAATAGACATTGTTTGATGGATGGCACTCAGTCATTAGTGCTCACTTCTGAATTCAATTATTTTGTAAGACGCAAAATACAGAAGATGCCCTACCACATATAACCTGTGCACTCTATTCGTAAATTTGTTGCCATTGTCCATTGTGCTTGCCACTCTTATCAGTCATATGTTTCCACCAATGTATCTTTACAGAAAAAAGACAATTAATGTTAAAAGTAATAATTTATCGTAGTTTTACAATCTGGTGATGGCTAGTGTCACAGGATCTCTGAAGTTATTGAGTACCAACTCGTTCTCATGTAAACAACCAAACTCATTCATTTATTTGATAAGGACTGACAGTCAATTGGCCGACAAAAGCTGGTAACTGCTGAAGACTGCTGGCAAGATCCGACCTTGGACATTTCCCTTGCAGTCTCAAAAGAGCAGTTACATTGTGTGAGCATACGTTTTTCATAGAACGTTTCTGAAAGATACAGAACTGCCCTTTCTCAAGGCACAAAGGATGACACGGAGCGTGTGTTACTATGCGATCATTCGAGACACCACTAGTCTTCTGCTAATGAAACTGCTGAGCGCAAAGGGTCCCAGTGCACAAACTCGTTAAAATAGCGTCCAACAGCTGTACTCTTTTCGACATTCATAAATGAGCTATACTTCCCAATTAAGATTAGGAATAATTCTCGCACGGCAGCTTACGTTTAAGAACACGATATCCGCAGGATGTAAAAGATTCATTTCCCTGTTGAGGGTAAAAGACGGAAGTCCGTATTGAACAGTTTTATGTTAAATCATGCACAGGACTAAACTGTGTTCCATACTGTATAATTGTCTGCAGGAGACAAACGGAATACTTAGTCTGTGCTTTTAATGTATCCACAGAAATTTCCAGTGTTTGTCTCTCGTTACGAAGAAACATCAGCTATACTAGTAGACGTTTTGGTCGCTGAGTTGCACAATATTTTTTATTGACGAATGGAAAATAACCAGTAAATGTTCTACTGCAGCTATTTTGATCCTTAATCAGGTTTCAACTTATAACGCCATCGTACTGCAGCTATTTTGATCCTTAATCAGGTTTCAACTTATAACGCCATCGTCAGACAACAACTGACTAACGTCATCAAACACGGTTGTATGCTGAAGATCAACTTCATAATTTAGCCATAAAGTTGAAAAGTAGTTTGAAAGCTCTTAGAGTAAAAGGTCCTTTCGATAGTACGAGGGCGTGCTGAAAAGTAATGCTTCAGATTTTTTTTATCCGACATCTTGGGTTCACTGTCATCGATCTTCTTCCGTACAGTCCCAACTTGGCCCCATACGATTTTCATCAGTTTCCAAAACTTAAAGAACGCCTTCGAGGAGTTCACTTTGATAGTGACGAAGCGGTGCAAAGAGACTTGGCATGTGGCTCTGTCAACAGTCAAACGTTCTACAGTGATGGTATCAATCAACTGGTTTCTCGCCATGGTGAGTACCTCGACAGATAAATATGTAGTTATGAAGAGTAAAGATTTAGAATATCAATTGCATTTGTTTAATTTAAAAAGCTTTGCGAGTTTTCACATTAAAATTCGGAGCATTACTTTTCAGCAACAACAATGGCAAAACATAACGTCAAAACTAGACTCCGAGTTGGATAGAAGGGTAAGTGCACATGAGAAAATCAAACAGTAGGCAAGAACAGTCCTATAGGTATGTAGGGATTTGGACCTCAGTTACAAATATCATTACATGTTGACGAAAACTATCACACAACTGTAGTACAACATGTAACAAAGGTTTTTATTTTTATTTCGATAATTTATGTACGAAATACCAAAACAAAAAAGGTGAAGAGGATGAAATAGATGATACGAGAAATGACTGGGACCAGAAGTATGTGAGCATTAAACCGAATACAGGTTTACAAATAACTATACACAATTAATCACTTTTTAATTCATTAGAAGCACGAAATTGTCTTCGCACTTGAACACTTCGTCTCTCAAGTGCAACTCAAGTCGGGAAGTTGCAGCATTAGAGAATTGTAGCGAAATGCAGGAAGATCTGCAACGGATAGGCACTTGGTGCAGGGAGTGGCAACTGTCCCTTAACATAGACAAATGTAATGTATTGCGAATACATAGAAAGAAGGATCCTTTATTGTATGATTATATGATAGCGGAACAAACACTGGTAGCAGTTACTTCTGTAAAATATCTGGGAGTATGCGTACGGAACGATTTGAAGTGGAATGATCATATAAAACTAATTGTTGGTAAGGCGGGTACCAGGTTGAGATTCATTGGGAGAGTGCTTAGAAAATGTAGTCCATCAACAAAGGAGGTGGCTTACAAAACACTCGTTCGACCTATACTTGAGTATTGCTCATCAGTGTGGGATCCGTACCAGATCGGTGTGACGGAGGAGATAGAGAAGATCCAAAGAAGAGCGGCGCGTTTCGTCACAGGGTTATTTGGTAACCGTGATAGCGTTACGGAGATGTTTAATAAACTCAAGTGGCAGGCTCTGCAAGAGAGGCGCTCTGCATCGCGGTGTAGCTTGCTCGCCAGGTTTCGAGAGGGTGCGTTTCTGGATGAGGTATCGAATATATTGCTTCCCCCTACTTATACCTCCCGAGGAGATCACGAATGTAAAATTAGAGAGATTAGAGCGCGCACGGAGGCTTTCAGACAGTCGTTCTTCCCGCGAACCATACGCGACTGGAACAGGAAAGGGAGGTAATGACAGTGGCACGTAAAGTGCCCTCCGCCACACACCGTTTGGTGGCTTGCGGAGTATCAGTGTAGATGTAGATGTAGATGTAGATTACTTGGCGCGTACAATTTTTTTTTCTGAGCAGCATTGGCTTCTGTGTTATTCCTCACAAACGTCGTATTTTAGTTGCGAATATGATGTTATCATCTGTCACACGTGTTGCTATTATATTGAGAATTGTGACATGACTGAGGATGTTTGTCTCAAAGTACAAGTTTCTACTGTTATCAGAAAGAGTGATGTCATTATTCCGCAAAAATGTTGCTTCAGTTTTAGATTAGTATCAGTTGCTGGAACAGGGACGCAGGATCAGAGACCATGTTGTTAGTCTCGCAATCTGGCAAAATACTCCCAGGGTATCTGTGAAACGGATAAATGACAAGGATGGCTCGACTTTACGCGCGAGGATTCTTATGAAACCACTGCTCGCTGCGCATGATAATGACTACCAGGAATCCTTGCAGTGACATATGCAAAGAAAACCACCACGAAAAGCTCTATGACAGTTTTCGTGTGCAAGCGTTCCAAGAAGCGGGTTTGAGCCAGGACACAATTTCAAAATCTTAAACTGGCGCATACTAAATCCTTTACTTCGTCGAACAGAGAAAGTTTTCACTTGAGTGGTCGAGGTGCGTGGTTCTGAGATACAGTCTTCTCTACAGTCCCTAGCCATATTGTTAGACGCACCTTGAGCTTTTAACGGGTTCAAGAGGTACAAAAAACGAGAAAGATAATTTTGTTCAGTCTGAATGAAGTACTTTACTTTCTTCAAACATTACAGATGATTAATAACTGATTAACCACTCAATTTTAATATTAAATGTTTATTTTTAAAAAGTTCAATAAACAGAACCAGGCCTAATTCCTTAACACTTTGTCAGCCGTCTTTAGCAGCTATTAATCCTTCAATTCGCCTTGGCGTACTGTTAATACAGGCTTGTACAGTGTCCTGCATCTGTGGGTTACGATACCAAACTCGAAAAATCTTTTCAATGAGACGACTTTCTGTGGTGATGGTTTCCTTCACCACGTCACTTTCCACCAGCTGCTCATGTTTTCAGCTGTGTTCATGCAGGGCGGATTTCGTGGCCAGGATAACAAAGGGACCTTTTTCTCGCTTCAACGCTGTTTTCACGGATCGTGCTATGTGGCATGGTTCTCTATTAGGGAACAGTTCTTTTATTTGAGCTAGTAGCCTCCTGCTTTAACACCTTCTTGTAACGGTCTTGCCATATTGTGCCCTGCCCTCAGCCAAGTACAGATGTCCGGTGCTTCTTCCACTGATGACGGATCTTATCATAGTTTTTGTGGATTATTCCATCGCGGTCTGCATAATACAGTCGGAGTGGTATTTCTTAACAGAGCACCTTCATACAAACTGAGATTTATTTATCAAAAATTTCTAATGTGGACTCATCTTAAAAACAAACCTGACACATAATAAAAAAGCTATTGACTTTTGATTTAGGATTGTCCTTGAACTCAGAAAAATTATTTATCGCTACTTTGTGAAGGCAAATACTGTCTAATTTAATGGTGCCGATTTCCACAAGTCTAAATCTCAAAGCTTGTTCTCCTTTGCACATGCAAGCCGTTTTGACATCACAGCAGCTGTTAATTATGGCTTTCGGGCAAGCCTAGGAGCCTTTAAATACATTTGTCAAAGTCAATACTTTGAACATGGCTGCACTTCAGCAACTGTTGCAAAACAGCAGGTGAATGAGACAGCTAACCAGTTGCAATATAAACGATGGTTTTCAGTTAACCTTAGTATCGAAGCTTTGTGAAAGTTCGCATCTTTCAGTTATTTCAGATGCAATAACGCCACTGTGTTCTAGTTTCATTTTAATTTCTCTGTACAAGCAAATTGGTTCTCACCATGGTGAAAAGTTTGGTCTTCTAGCGCACTTGTTCTTCCTTCGAGGGACTAATTCCTCACCAAATTAAGTTTCTTTTTTTACTCGCCTTACGGATGATTCTGATATCCCAAATCTTCGAGAAACCTCCCGATTTGAATACACACTTGTGCCAAGCAGTGCTTTTACCTGCGCAATCTTTCGAGGTGTCGAATCGTTTACTTTACCCATTATTTTCGCATCTTATTGTATCTAAAGGCACTCAGTAATCAGCAAACTTTATCATTAGAGGTTACAGATGGTAAATAAACCAGGAAACCGACAATACTAGATGTTAATAACTCATTCACACCTCACACATGTCAGATCTTTCTGTTCTCAAAACTGTAACTGGCAATTGTTCATCAACAATCAGCTCTCACAAGAACGATGCAACACAACGAATGAGTTCATTTCATTCAATTATAGCTTCTTAATAATATTCACTCTATAAAAATGATAGGTGAGTCGCTTTACAAAGCCAATCCTAGAAATAAATGAATTGTCTAATAATAAGGCCAGGGACTGTACACTTCAGCTTGTTGCAGTGCACACTTCAGATACATTTCACACAGTCTTCTCACATTCCTCTTCCCTCTTGCTTGGTCAACTTCCTTCAGATTGTTCCCCTATTTGTGCCTATATTGCTAAATTTTATCATTTATTGCGTATGCAGTATGTCTCAGAAAGAACGGTCAATATTCAGAGATATATGACAGGAACGACCATTCGAAGCAAAAATGTCTAGTAAACATGGGTTCTAAAACGTTTGCATTAAGAGCTGGGAGCACTTTTTTTATTTTCGATGTTGTAAAACAAATCTCTTTTACTGCAAGCTCTTTGCATTACATATTTTGGGAGAAGTAGTATGGACCAAAACAAAAAAGAAAATATTGTCTAGTAAACACGGGCTCTAAAATGTATAATTTAAGAACTATGTGCACTTGTTGAGTGGATGGAATATGTCTTACAGTACCGAAGATGAACAAGTGCTCACAGCTCCTAAGGTATGCTCTTCAGAGCATATGTTTACTGGACTTTCTTTCTTCTTGTTTTTGTTCATAACACCACCTCTCAAAATATGGAAAGCAAAGAGCTTGTAGTAGAAGAGATTAGTTTTAAATATCGAAGATGAAAAATTGCTCGTAGTATAAATTTTAGAATCCACATTTATTGTACATTTTGCTACGAATGATCGTTCCTGTCATAGCCCTCAATATTGACCATCCGTCCTGTGGTAGGCTGTATATGCAGCTCCTGTTTCACCTTCATTCCTCTGTCTGTCTATTTCATTGCATCATTTCACTTGCTATAGGAAATGCATTTCAACTTCTTCAATATTTGATTTTTCCTTTTGAGAGGAAACACAGTTTTCACATCCCCTCAGTACTCCAACTAGTGCTGTTGTCTTATACAAATTAATCAGCGTATCCTTTCTGATGTTATACTTTAGTGTTTGATGTATTTTATCACATAACTGAAACACAAGTATTCTATTTTATATACCACAGTTTTGATTAAAGCTTGGGTCACAGTCTAGAAATAGAAGTGAGACGTACTTTACTTGGAGGACAGAGTACCTAAAAAGAAGACATTTTTCATGGTCAGTGTTCCAGTGTAGTAAACGATTTTCGAGTCGCATGAAGGACTGCGCACTAGAAACAGCCACAAGCAGTTTGTGTCATTTTCGATTGATTTTGTGGTTGTGAGACATGAGGTGGCGTTTTGTGCAGCATTTGTAAATACTAAGAGTTCTACATATTCAAATGCTGTACAGCACAACAAAGCTACTTGAAGAATATTTTTAATTCTTCAGTTACAGAGTTTTATGGTGAATAAAATTCCGTATGTTTTTAAGACTAGTTACGTAGCTTGTATATGGTTTGCCATACTTCGTAGGTCGGGCACTATTTTGTATCTTCAAAAAGGTCTTCTGACGTAGAACACGTGATATTTGCAAATGAAACTGAGTCTTTTAACATTTTTAACAATTTTCTCTGTCTTAAAAATTGATATTTGTTTTAGTGCCTACCAACAGCTTATATTTCAAGATGTTTTTCACCCGTAACTTGTAGTAATATTTCTTCTTAATTTAATTTCACTTGCCGATTATTCTTGTCTAGTAGTGTAATAATGTAGTCATAGACTATTGATTACAATACTGAGAAGATTTTGTCGATTGCAACACTTTTTACCGAATATTTTTTGTAACTTGAGAAAGAGACTGCAATACATTTCAAGTGAATGCTATCATTTCGAAACGGAATGAAAACAATTATACAGTATAACCTCGTTAGCGCGAACTCGCATAAGACGAACTCGCGGTTAACGCGAAAAAAGTGTTGGTCCCACCAGGAACACATTAGTTCTTATGGTATGTTTTATCGTTTAACACGAATTTCGGTTAAAGTGAATTACGAACTCTATTTCAGTTCCTAGCGTAATTAAATTTCACTGTAACACAAACCTCCGACCTTAGAGTATTCTAAAGCGTATTTTTTTTTCGAAATGAATGTAGGAAATGTAGCTATAAAGCTAATTATACTTATTGTTGACTCGTTTTTAAAGTATAGTAGGTCAGTAGCCGCGATTATCACCTCAACAATCAGCGTATGCTGTACATTGTAAGACATTCAATAATATGTGCAGGAGCATTTAGGAACGTACTGAGTGCCAGATTTGACAGGTGTTCTGTTAGACGTAGCCGTATCAAGTCGGAATACTGAATAAAAACTACAGTTACAACAAGTACCGTAGCACGCGAAAATGGCAAAGAGGAAACAGACAGCTCTAAATGTACAGTTAAAGCTTAAGATTCTAGATGAAGTGGACCGTGGTACCAAGAAAACAACAATTGCAGAGTAGTTTGGAATACCTAAATCTACTTTATCTACGATTATTAAGAATCGAGAAAAAATTATTAATGCTGCGGCATCAGGTTCTGGAAACAAATCTAAACGACTTCGTACCGCCAAGTATGAAGACATCGAGATGTTACTGCTAGAATGGTTCAGTCATATGGCTGCATCTAACATACCTTTAACTGGCCCTGTGATTCAGCCAAAAGCATATGATATTGCTAAAGAAATGAGCATCGAAGACTTCCGTTCTTCTGCTGGTTGGTTGTATCGATTCCAATAGAGACATTCAATTTCATCTGTACAAATCTGTGGTGAAGCAAATACAGTTGATGAAGAAAGTTCGAACAGCTGTTTGCATGGATTCAACCGAGTGAGGGAAAAGTATGTCTCGTGTGATGTTTTTAATATGGATGAAACTGGATTTTTCTACAATATTTTTCCAAATCACACCCTGGGGATAAAAGGTGATAAGTGTCACGGTGGAGCACGAAGCAAACAACGTGTGACTGTTGTGCTATGCTGTAATGCTGACGGCAGTGAGAAGTTTCGTCCGTGGGTTATAGGTAAATCCGAGAAACCACGTTCTATTAAAAACATAAATATGGACACTTTATCTTCCGTCTACTCTCACCAGAAGAAAGCTTGGATCGATGGCACATCACTTCGCAAGTGGCTTCTTCGTTTCAACAGACGAATGGTTTCTTAGAATA
The DNA here is from genome assembly GCF_021461395.2 of Schistocerca americana. NCBI lineage: Eukaryota > Metazoa > Arthropoda > Insecta > Orthoptera > Acrididae > Schistocerca > Schistocerca americana. The sequence continues at coordinate 741,066,853 of NC_060122.1, read as the reverse complement.
GACATGTTCCTCTTACATTGGACAGATGTACTGCCCATAACGTTCATGATCTGAACCTGTCCAACATAAAGGTTCAGTTTTTTCCACCCAATGCCTCAAACCAACTTCAGCCTTTGGACCAAGGCATAATCTCTCTCATAAAGAGAGCTTATCGTAAGCGACTTGTAAGAGCTACAATTCATGCTGCTGAAAACAATAGTGCAACCCCAAATTGGAATCTGCTTGACGCAATAAAAGCCATCGCAGCAGCCTGGAACTCAGTATCGCCACATCATATAGGGAAGTGCTTTAACAGAGCTTGGAGACATAGCAACACTGAAGATGTCCACGAGTTAGAAGATGCCACTTCACCTGCTGAATGGACAGATCTGCAGGACGTTGCGAACCCTGGGATTAGTTTCGAAGAATTCATTAGTGTAGACGACGATGTTGCCGTATGTGCTTCTGTGGAATCGGATGTGCCAAATGCTCTGAACGAGGTGCAAGAAGGGCCATCAGAAGAAAGTGAAGAGGAAGAGAATACAGATAACATTCCATCTACCCGTCAGGAGATGTTTACAGCCTTGGACTGTTTAGAACGGTTCGCTTCAACATCTGACGTCACTGCTGGGTTTACGGACGTTATCATTATAATTGGTTGAGAAATTACAAAATATTATCGTTCCCATGAACTTCAGCGAACCATGACTGATTTTTTTCCAAGAAAGTAACGTACATAATTTGTGAGTACTTGTAATTTTACAATCACTTTAAAGTGTTATAAGTCTACAATAACGTGATTGATAGTTTATTGTATTACACATTAGTGTACTACTGTACATGTATACTTACTAAAATCTGTGTTTTTCACTTAATACTAATTTTTTTAACACGAACTCCTGATTTTTCGGTCCCTTCGGATTCGTGTTAACGAAGTTTTACTAAATTACACTTCTGTCACAGGGCTGGCCAGAGGCCAGAGTTTGAACAGTGTTCCAAGGTAGAACACTCTCCGTTACGTTATATTGCTTTGCACTCAGAGCTAATCGATGTTCTAATAATATGCTCTCCTTTAAATGCCGTTACTCTTATCTTTAGTTTTGATACTTTCGTATTACATTTTTTACATACTAAATTAAGCTCATAAATGACAGATTCATCATCACAAATAGCACTTGGCTGGTTTATCTGCACTGGTTTAATGTCCAATTTTACACTTCTTACTCTTGTCAATGTTGTGAATATTAATGTCAGATTATATCGGAGAAAGCCTACAACTTAGTGCCTATTGCCTGTAGTTAGTATTCATAGTTACATTTTAATATTCATATTACGACAGTGACCTCTGGAAGACTGAGTTCTGTTCTCTGGAAAGCATCTGTCTTTCAATATGATCTGCAGCTTCTTTCTCTCTACTCTATCAATGGTGTCTTTTTTTTTTAATCAATAAAAGCGATATGCCTCACTAAGCTGAACACCCTTTGTCTTTGTACAATAACTTTTACGGACAGGTCGGGTCTTTTCTTGAAGAACTTCGGTTAATCTAGGAAATAACATCAGGTTTGACCTTCAATGTCATTTCAGTAACATTAACAGAAAATTCTGCATGTATAGCGCTTTACAGCGTGAGAGCCAACTTCAGCAAAATTGTGGAGGTTGTTCAGTGACATGTTCTGAGTATTTCAATATAAGAGACCAGTGGTCTCCAGTGGGTATTACTGAGTTATAATTATGATTAATTTGGATCATTACCCCAGTTGTGCGAAAATACCTACACAACAGATGAAAATCCTGTAATTTGCAATTACCAGAACAAAAGACACAAAACACACAATGCTAAAACTACCTTTAGGTATAAATATACTGTGATGCAGTTGTTGCTGTGAGAACAGTTCAGTAAAGCGGTGTCGTGTCACTCTCCCACTGCTTTAAGTGAAACCACGCACGTCATGTATATAAGTAAACCTGTACGTACTGCTGTACATCTCCGTTAGCGTACAACTGAGTCTGTCGGAAAAACCAACAGGAGACGGAAGCGAGGAGTTCTGAATGCAACTCTGAGGGCGAGGAATTTAGTGGGCATTACCGTTATCAACAGTAAGCTACGTGAGTGAATCGAATCGTTAGTTTACAAACAATACATACAGCGCACGCTATCTACAATTGTACTGTTACGTAAATATTTTCGGTGAAAAACAGATACACACATAAATGAGAGTAAGACATCAAATTAAATGCAATTATTCTGTAACCACAAGGGAAGACACCAGTCCCTTACACCAAAATACTCAGTCAATATCCCTGTAGAACCTCCGAAATTTTGTGGGTGGATCTTGGATTCTCTCTGCTTAGGGGCGTTAAGGTACTATTTAGGAAAACACAGGTTCAGATTTTAATCCGACAATCCGAATCTAGTCTTCCACCGAGCACCAGTTCCATAAGGCGAATAACCACGTTTTTACTCCAATAAAGCTCCTATGAATTTCTAATCACGCCAAAGCCCAAGTGATATAGTGCTGTTTTTCAAATAGTATTGCTGTCGACAAGACGTTAAACTGTAAAAAAAAAAAAAAAAAAAAAAAAAAAAAAAAAAAAAAAAAAAAAAAAAAAAACGTTGCAGTGCGGAAAAAATTAGTTCCAGCTTTGTAAATAAAGAGAATAAAGTAAATGGAGACTTCATTACGAAACTGCATCGTCGTTTTACGCAAGTAATCACACAGGTGTTGTATGCTCATAAGATGGTTTCCAATTCACTCTCTGGACCCAACCTGATTTTCGTAATTGTTGTGAAACTGCATATACTTTTGGGGATTTCGTCGACATATGAAGCGAAAAGTTAATTGAAAACTAGCAGATGCCGGGGAAAAAAGTGATACGAGATATACCACACAGCTTCTGAAAGGTGTGACGAATTCACAGTGTTATTTTTTCCACGGTGTGCAAACTCCAGGGATTGATAGATGACAGAATATGGAATAAAACAGGTATAATGAACTTAAGCTCGGAAATGCATGGTTTTCATGCTAGAGACCATTTATTCAATCATACATTGTTCCAGAGACTGTGGTCTAATACACGTTTTACCATGCAGCCACAGTTACAGTATGTGTTGAAAATGGTTTCCATGTGCTTCAACGCATGCGTGTACGCGCCATAGCATGTTCTGTCTCACACGTTCACATCGGCCAGGGTCCATCCGAACAGTGTCAAAGGCAGCATGAATACGCTGCTCTAGGGTCCCCACATCTGGAATGGGCTCTGCGTACACAATACTTTTGAGAAGGCCCCATAACCAGAAATCGCACGGGTGGAGATCCGGTGAACGAGCAGGCCATGCAACTGGACCCCATCGTCCTATCCATTGACCAGGGAAGACACTATTTAAATGCGTCCGGACGTTTACGGCGAAGTGGGTTGAGCACCGTCATGTAGTAGCCACATAACCCTTCGAATCATCAGTGGCAGTTCTTCCAGCAGGGGAGGCAAAGTCACCCGCAAGACACGCCGATACTCCCGATCTGTTAGGCGACGTGGAAGGAAGACTGGTCCACAAAATACGGTCGCCAATTATCCCGGCCCACACTTTCCGGCTGCACCGATACTGATGATTCTCTGTCGCCATACCATGGTAATTCCGCATAGTATCCCACAGATGAGTGTTATAGGAGCTGAAGGTACCACTCTGCCTAAAGGTGGCCTCATCTGTGGATAGGATGGATGATGCATATCCCGGAATCGTGGATGCCTGCTGAAGAAACTAGTGGCAAAACTGCTCCCGTCTGTGGCTGGTAAGCCCTGCACACGCTAGAAGCGATAAGGGTAACAACAATTTTCATGTAGATGTTCCACACTGTTGTCGGGTTTACCCTGTATTGGCGGACCAACTGCCTGGTACTGACACGGCGATCGCCTCCCACAGTGTTAATCACGTGTTCCTCCAAGTCTGTTATCTGAACATTTCAGATACGTCCTTCATGATTTCCTGCTTCCTGAAACGACCCTGTCTCAGACAACCGCCGGAACACTGTTGCAAACATTGAATGCTGTGGTTGTTGTCGTCGGGGATATGTCTCCTAATACAACCTCGCTACCCGCCGCCGTTCCCGTTTACCTTTCTGTAAGTAAACACAAGCTCTCGATTCGAATACGGGAACCACTGTGTACAACGCTGTATCACGTCCACTGCAAGGTGGGTCAGCAAGAGAAGTGAATCGAACACAACATAAGCAAAGGCTGTGGCAAGATAGGGCGCTAGGGCACGACCTATGAGGAACACTACCACCCTCTAGGAGGAAACGATGCATACTGTAACTGTGGCTGGATGGTACAGCGCGTATTAGACGGCACTCTCTGTAACAAAGTATGATTGAATGAATGGTCTCTAGCATGGGAACAATGCATTTCCGGGAATAAGTTCATTAGACCTTTTTTGTTCCGTATCTTGTCATCGATCAGTCCCTAGAGTTTGTACACGGTGGAAAAAATCACCCTGTATAAAAGTAAGAGTCATATAATCATGTTTTTATGCAACACTTCATATGTGAAACAAAAAATATAGAGAACAAAATTGGATGGAGCCCCCCCCCCCCCCAATCTACCTCAACAGTTCTTTTCCTCAGGCTGTGGCGGTTGAAAATCTTCCCTTTTTTATTCACTTTTTCGTTTTGAGTCATCAGACTGGTTAGATGTGCTCCATCATCAGTTCCTCTCTTGTGACAGTCTCTTCATATGAGAGCAGCGCTTGTACCCTACGTCCTTAATTATCTGTTGCATGTACAGGGTTATTACAAATGATTGAAGCGATTTCACAGCTCTACAATAACTTTATTATTTGAGATATTTTCACAATGCTTTGCACACACATACGAAAACTCAAAAAGTTTTTTTTAGGCATTCACAAATGTTCGATATGTGCCCCTTTAGTGATTCGGCAGACATCAAGCCGATAATCAAGTTCCTCCCACACTCGGCGCAGCATGTCCCCATCAATGAGTTCGAAAGCATCGTTGATGCGAGCTCGCAGTTCTGGCACGTTTCTTGGTAGAGGAGGTTTAAACACTGAATCTTTCACATAACCCCACAGAAAGAAATCGCATGGGGTTAAGTCGGGAGAGCGTGGAGGCCATGACATGAATTGCTGATCATGATCTTCACCACGACCGACCCATTGGTTTTCCAATCTCCTGTTTAAGAAATGCCGAACATCATGATGGAAGTGCGGTGTAGCACCATCCTGTTGAAAGATGAAGTCGGCGCTGTCGGTCTCCAGTTGTGGCATGAGCCAATTTTCCAGCATGTCCAGATATACGTGTCCTGTAACGCTTTTTTCGCAGAAGAAGAAGGGGCCGTAAACTTTAAACTGTGAGATTGCACAAAACACGTTAACTTTTGGTGAATTGCCAATTTGCTGCAGGAATGCGTGAGGATTCTCTACCGCCCAGATTCGCACATTGTGTATGTTAACTTCACCATTAAGAAAAAAATGTTGCTTCATCACTGAAAACAAGTATCGCACTGAACGCATCCTCTTCCATGAGCTGTTGCAACCGCGCCGAAAATTCAAAACGTTTGACTTTGTCATCGGGTGTCAGGGCTTGTAGCAATTGTAAACGGTAAGGCTTCTGCTTTAGCCTTTTCCGTAAGATTTTACAAACCGTCAGCTGTGGCACGTTTAGCTCCCTGCTTGCTTTATTCGTCGACTTCCGCGGGCTACGCGTGAAACTTGCCCGCACGCGTTCAACCGTTTCTTCGCTCACTGCAGGCCGACCCGTTGATTTCCCCTTACAGAGGCATCCAGAAGCTTTAAACTGCGCATACCATCGCCGAATGGAGTTAGCAGTTGGTGGATCTTTGTTGAACTTCGTCCTGAAGTGTCGTTGCACTGTTATGACTGACTGATGTGAGTGCATTTCAAGCACGACATACGCTTTCTCGGCTCCTGTCGCCATTTTGTCTCAATGCGCTCTCGAGCGCTCTGGCGGCAGAAACCTGAAGTGCGGCTTCAGCTGAACAAAACTTTATGTGTTTTTCTACGTACCTGTAGTGTGTCGTGACCGTATGTCAATGAATGGAGCTACAGTGAATTTATGAAATCGCTTCAATCATTTGTAATAGCCCTGTATTCGCATCTCAATCTTCTCCTACACGTCCTACCATACTGTCCGTTCATCTTGTCACTGTTTTCAGCCTATTTACTGTGAGGTGACAAAGGTCTTGGGATGCCTCCTATTATCGTGTCGGGCCTTCTTTTTCCCAACGTAGTGCAGCAAGTCGACGTGGCGTGGGCCCCTCAAGCCGTTCCAAACCCCCGCACGAATACTGAGCCATGCTGCGTCCGCAGCTGTACATAACTGCGTAAGAGTTGCGGCGCAGAATTTTGTGCACGAACTGACCTCTCGATTATGTCTCATAACTGTTCGAGCTATGGCTAGAGGACAAATGTAAGGATGTAGAGGCTTATCTCACTAGAGGTAAGATAGATACTGCCTACAGGAAAATTAAAGAGACCTTTGGAGAAAAGGGAACCACTTGCCTGAATATCAAGAGCCCAGATGCAAACCCAGTTCTCAGCATAGAAGAGAAAGCAGAAAGGTGGAAGGAGTATATAGAAGGTTTATGCAAGGGCGATGTTCTTAAGGACAATATTATGGAAATAGAAGAGAATGTAGATGAAGATGAAATGGGGGATATGATACTGCGTGAAGAGTTTGATAGAGCACTGAAAGACCTTAGTCGAAACATGGCCCCGGGAGTAGACAACATTCCATTAGAACTACTGACAGTCTTGGGAGAGCCAGCCCTGACAAAACTCTACCATCTGGTGAGCAAGATGTATGAGACAGGCGAAATACACGCAGACTCCAAGAAGAATATAATAATTCCAGTCCCAAAGAAAGCAGGTGTTGACAAATGTGCAAATTACCGAACAATCAGTTTAATTAGTCACGGATGCAAAATACTAACGCGAATTCTTTACAGACGAATGGAAAAACTGGTAGAAGCCGACCTCGGGGAAGATCAATTTGGATTCCGTAGAAATGTTGGAACACGTGAGGCAATACTGACCCTATGACTTATCTTAGAAAACAGATTAAGGAGGGGAAACCTACGTTTCTAGCATTTGTAGACTTAGAGAAAGCTTTTGACAATGTTGACTGGAATACTCTCTTTCAAATTCTAAAGGTGGCAGGGATAAAATACATGGAGCGAAAGGCATGGAGAAGAAATAAAAACTTTGAGGTTCGCCGACGACATTGTAATTCTGTTAGAGACAGGAAAGGACTTGGAAGAGCAGCTCAACGGACTGGACAGTGTCTCGAAACGAGGACATAAGATGAACATCAAGAAAAGCAAAACGAGGATAACGGAATGTAGTCGAATTAAATCGGGTGATGCTGAGGGAATTAGATTAGGAAATGAGACACTTAAAGTAGTAAAGGAGTTTTGCTATTTGGGGAGCAAAATAACTGATGTTGGTCGAAGTAGAAATGATATAAAATGTAGACTGGCAATGGCAAGGAAAGTATTTCTGAAGAAGAGAAATTTGTTAACATCGAGTATAGATTTAGGGATCAGGAAGTTATTTCTGAAAGTGTTTGTATGAAGTGTAGCCATGTATGGAAGTGAAACATGGATGATAAATGTTTAGACAAGAAGAGAATAGAAGCTTTCGAAATGTGGTGCTACAGCAGAATGCTGAAGATTAGATGGGTAGATCACATAACTAATGGGGAGGTATTGAATAGAATTGGAGAGAAGAGAAATTTGTAGCACAAGTTGACTAGAAGAAGTGATCGGTTGGTAGGGCATATTCTGAGGCATCAAGGGATCACCAATTTAGTACTGGAGGGCAGCGTGGAGAGTAAAATTCGCAGAGGGAGACCAAGAGATGAACACACTAAAAAGATTCAGAAGGATGCAGGCTGGAATAGATAGTGGGAGATGAAGAACCTTGCACAGGATAGATTAGCATGGAGAGCTGCATCAAACCAGTCTCTGGACTGAAGACCACAACAACAACAAATGTTCGGTGAGATTCATTTCAGGTGATCTCACGAATCGTTCAAAAATTTTCTCCCACCAATCAGTTCATTTAAATTTTTTTATAATTTTTTTGCTTTAATATTTTCGCATATTGGTACTAGGCTAGATTTTCTGTATATGTAAAGTGTACTATACTGGAGATTGAAGGTCTTTGCATTATATTTGAGTAATTTGTGTAAAATACTATGTAACTTGTTTATTACATTAAATAATTTTCTGACGACCTTTCGTATTTAAAAATGTGTGTGTGTATAAATTGTCTATGTTAATGTCAATTTGAATATTTTAGAAATGGTCACGCTTAGCAACAATATAAGAAATAGGTGTTATGTAAAAGTCAGTGTGCTTTTGTTCAAAATGAAAGTGGCTCTGGGGAGTGGAGAAGGAGGCAAGGGCGAATTGACGCGCTACCTAGAGCAAACGCGGGAAGTAAGACACACAGTCTGTAAGGAGGAGTGATTGAGGCAACGCCTTTGTGCAGTAGGAGAAGCTTTGATTGCAAATGCGAACAAAATGCCTCGGATGGAGACTGCAAACGGCTTACGGAATAGCTGCGAGTTGTTGGGCTACTGTAGTAGAACTGAACAACGCCAAGAAGAGAAATTAAGCCCACACAGCACGAGACTTGCAGGCCTTACTATGGGTAGTGTAGCCGGAATAATTGTTCGCCACACCAAAGCCTACAGCCACCAGATAAGAGTTTTTTATAGTAAATATAGTTTTTTACGGGGTGAGCCATTAATTTAAACTGTGTTTTAATAATCATTCTTGAACTTTAAAGAAATTGGTTCACCCTGTTATTTCATCCTAATGATACACCTATATAGGGTTCCTTCCTGGTGTTTGATGAATCCGAGTACCCTATTTTACAGACATATGAAGTGCCAAGTTAATACAAAGAGGCACCATTTAAATTGTTTTTGTGTTTTCTTAACAATTGCAAAGTGTTATAGTAAAAATTTGCATACTTAAAATTCAATCAGAGTGTAGCCAAGTATCTAGAATCTGGTAAATGGCTATACAGAGTTAGTTCAAAGAATAATAGCTTTTGAAAGTAAATTCCCGTAAGGAAGAGGTTTTCTTGAAGTGAAATGATCAGTATAAAAACTGTGTGCTTTAGTACCTAAGTATTTTAGTATTTAAGTTTGTTTGTTATAGAAAATTATTTTCTATATGTCCCCCTTGGTCAAATTTTTTTAACTTTCCTGAAGTTATCTACTGGGCTTTTTCTCTTTTTTAAAACTTAGTGTATCAGGGTGTAGTAATCAAAAACAAATTCCGGTGTCTGCACTAACATTGTTTACGTGGAGTAATATTAGTTTGAAGAACCAAGTTAAACAGTAGGAAGAAAGTAGACAAAATTCACACTTCTACTTCTGCAATACTTCACTATTTCATTGCCTGATTAGGCTGGCGACCATTAGTACATGTTTTAGACCACTAAGTGAACTTGGAACTTAGTTTTCCTAGCTTGAGTGTAATATTATTCATTTTATGTTTCTATTTAACCACTGGGTAAAATCTTAGGAAAAGAATTGAATAGTCTGATTTACTTATGCATTAGACACAAAACGCTCAAATCCTGCAAATAGGGTAACTCTATTGATTAGCTTTTCCTTTTAGCAGGACTATCCTCCCATAGTGTATTTTATTTGGAAATTAAACTAAATTTTAGTAAGAAGGTTATACGTCCTGTTACGGGAAACGTAACAGGACTATTTGTTCTGTTGGGGTATAGTATACGTGACACATAGAGACAGGTTTTTCTGTTATTTAGGTAAACGCATACTAAATTACGGTAGTAGAGGTAGGGTTGTAAATTGTCGCTAATAAAAATTCCATCATTGTTTGGGAACGTAAATGGCTGCAAATGGTCTCCAAGTAGCCGAACGTAACCATTTCCAGTGAACAATCGGTTCAGTCTGACCAGAGGACCCAGTCCATACCATGTAAACACAGCCCACACCACTGCGGAACCAGCACCAGCTTGCACACTGCATTGTCGATAACTTGAGTCCATGGCTTTGTGGGGTCTGTACCTCACTCGAACCGTACCATCAGCATTTACTAACTGAAATCGGGGCTCATCTGACTAGACTACATTTCCAGTCGTCCAGGGTCCAACCTATATCATAGTGAGTCCAGGAGAGGCGCTGTAGACGATGCCGTGCTTTTAGCAAAAGCACTCGTGTCAGTCGTCTGTTGCCATAGCCCATTAACGCCAAATTTCGCCACACTGACCTAACGGAAAGGTACGTCGAATATTTCTGCGACTGTTTCACCAAGTGTTGCTTGTCTGTTAGCATTGACAACTCTACGCAAACGCAGCTGCTCTCAATCGTTAAGTGAAGGCCGTCGTGCACTGTGTTGTGCGTGATGAGAGGTAATGCCTGAAATTTGGTATTCTTGGCACTCTCTTGACACTGTGACTCTCGGGATATTGAATTCCATAACGATTTCCGAAATGGAATGTCCCATGTATCCAGCTCCAACTACCATTCCACGTTCAAACTCTGTTAATCTCCACTGTGCGGCCACAATCACATCGGAAAACTTTTCAAAGGACTCACCTGACGGCAAATGACAGTTCCACCAATGCACTGCCCTTTTATACCTTGTGTAAGCGATACAATCGCCATCTGTAATTGTGCATGTCGCTATCCCACGACTTTTGCCACCTCAATGTATGTCCTCAACGATTCTACAGAGAAACACTTCATTGCTTGTCTTTTGAATACGCCCCGTCTCAGATGCTTCGATTGTCTGCTGTTCCAGTCTTTCGACAGTCATCGTTTTCACTACCATACAATGCTGTGCTCCAAACGTACATTCTCATAAATTTCTACCTCAAATTGCGGCCTATGTTCGGCACTATGTTTGACACTGGACTGCAGATCTCATAATTCCATGGCTTAATGTTGCGCCGGGTTGCGTTTCTCAAGAATTATCTAGCTAAGAACGTTCAAACACCTTTTGCACCTTGATATCTCACCATTTTTTCCTCTCTTCCGCGCAGAAATTGCAATTCCTTCGGTATTTGGATCCACAGTTGAAATGTAGGTGAATACAGCTCCTTCATACACATCCTTCATACTATGCTACGGTCACTATACTGTGTGAAACTGAATGAAGTCTCAGCTCGCCTTGGCGGGCCAGGCGCAAACCTAATGTTCAGGCGAAGGGGCTGTTCTTGTGGGAATTGAGGAAGGATGTTCGGCAGGCATATTGAAGGCGTTTTCGTAATATGATGAGTGTTGGAACTATCCCTTTCTGTAGCTCAGCAAGGACTGTACAAGAAGCGACAGAGAAAAGATCAGGTATTGTATTTTGGAAACACCCTGTAAAGTTTCACATCCCTCAAGATTACAGAACAAAGCCGAAACCGCCGTCACAACAAGAAAACGGTGTAATTTCTCTTGAACAACATCACAGCCAAATAATGTAGTATTCACTAAAGCCTCAGTGTTTCCCTTTGCATTCGGCAATGCTAAATCTTCGGTTAAATGGAATCTTCAGCAACGCTAATCCTTCGGTTCAATGCAGTCATTTCTAGAAATAGGTGCGAATTCTGTTAATAATAGGGACACCTATTGTTAAGAGGCATTTCCTCTTCCGAACCGGGACAAAATACAAACCACAAACCTTCATGAACTTAAGACAATAAGCAGTCACTTTGTGAAGCCTCCTATTGTTGCCTACTGGCGCTTCCACGACCATCAAAAGTGTAATGTCTTTTTTTTTATGCCCAGCTAGTATTCTTCACCTCATCGAGGCAACACAATGCTGTCTTATTGCAGGCAACATTTGTTGTTCATGTCTGCTCTTTGCACTAATTTGAGTCTACGAGGGTTGTTTTTTAAGTAAGGGCCATTTTATTTTTAAAAAAAGATACAAATACTTTTGTAAAAAAACTTTTATTTTCTGATTCTACACACTTTTACCTATTTTTCTAGATAGTTGCCTTGTTTATTTAAGCACTTGTCATACCGTACAACTAAGTTTTTAATTCCCTCTTCAAAGAATTCGGCCGCCTGCTCCGACAGCCAAGAGTTCACAGCCGCTTTCACTTCATCGTCGTCATTGAAGCGCTGCCCGCCAAGATAGTGTTTCAGGTACCGGAAAAGGTGATAATAGCTAGGAGCAAGGTCGGGGATCTATGGTGCATGGTCCAAAACTTCCCAGCCAAAAGAATCAATCAAATCCCGAGTCTTTTGAGAGGTGTGAGGCCTAGCGTTATCGTGCAGGAGCAAAACTCCTTTTGTCAGCATGCCGCGCCTTTTGTTTTGAATTGCTCTGCAGAGCTTTTTTAGAGTTGCACAGTAGGCATCTGAGTTGACTATCGTTCCTCGTGGCATAAAGTCCACTAGCAAAACACCGCGCCGGTCCCAGAACACAGTTGCCATAATCTTGCGCTTTGACAGCGTCTGTTTGGCTTTGACCTTGACGGGTGAGGTTGTGTGTCGCCATTCCATCGATTGTCGCTTGCTTTCGGGAGTGATATGGGATACCCATGTTTAATCTCCAGTGACAATTTGACTCAATATGTCATCCCCTTCTTCCTCGTAACGAATCAAAAAGTCCAATAAAGTGGCAAATCTCTTCCCTTCGTGGTCCTCTGTGAGGAGTCTGGGTACCCACCGAGAACACAGTTTCTTAAAGTTTAGGTTTTCAGACACAATTTTGTGCAAAACCGATCTTGAAACTTGTGGAAATTCCAAAGAAAGAGTGGAAATTGTGAATCTCCTGTCCTCACGAATCTTTGTTTTGACTGCAGCCACCAAATCATCAGTGATCACAGAGGGCCGGCCCGAGCGTTCTTCGTCATGGACGTTTTGACGGCTATTTTTAAACTCTCTAACACATTGACGCACTTTACCTTCACTCATTGCATTCAAGCCATAAACTAATGTTAACTGACGATGAATTTCTGCAGCTGATAGGCTTCTCGCGGTCAAAAAACGTATCACTGACCGTATCTCGCACGCGGCGGGCGATTCAATAATCGTAAACATTATAAAGTAGCACAGCGATGCGTACACGTCAGCTACAGAGCTGCAACTTGCATCAGTGTGAACGGGAAGGATGTCGGCAAGTGGCGCGGTGGCTTGTTGCGGCGTCCGCGCGAAATACGCGCGAACGGCCCTTATTAAAAAAACAACCCTCGTATATTCGGGATTACACAGATATTTTAATGTCTCTTTCGCTCATAACTTAAGATTCAAATTATTACTGTCGGCTAGCTGCGTTACTTAATGGTTGCCACCATAGATGCTCGTAACAGTTACCTGGCGGCTGATTCGCGTTTCAGAATGAATTGATATCTTTGATTAGCGTAGCACATGTACAGCGAACTAATTTCTTCAAAAGACGCAGGGTTCATTTAACAGAGCACGATGTTCTGTCCATTGAAAATTATTCTCTTTAATATGATTAATGTGGAACAAATTATAATAATTACTATTATTGTTATTATTATTATTATTATTATTGTCCAGAAAGAATCCAATACACGATTGACTTCTCGAGATACTCAGATCGAAATCATAGGACACTACAGTTTTTCCTTAACTCGGTTTTTATTAACACAGTTTCTTTGATGTGATTCACTACTATGAATGGTCACACTTCAGCTCGATAATAAATGTCCAGACAGGGTCTATACTCGGAATTCACGTTGAGAAGCAGTGTTTGATGCTTCAGCAACAGCTGGAGTTCTTACATTGGAATTAATGATATTGATATTTCGTTGACTGAGATGTTCGCTAGATGTTAGCGTTATCTCAGTCCTGCCAGTCTTCGTACTTTTGACAATAAATTAAAAGCACAGAAATTTACTTTTAATTAGCCTGGCTTCCAATGAAGCTATTCCACGCAGTGGCGCATGAACTTAAAAAACCGTGAATACTCAGGAGCCAAACGCTAAAAGCTGGGACATTGAAATCTCGAACACAAAGACTCCCAGATGCTAAAGACTCCCAAACGGTAAAGACGTTAACAATACGTGCGTAGGGTTTACGTAGTAGTTGTGAAACAAAAGGGCTTTCTTTAGGAACTCTTTCAATAAAGCCTCTTGCTACTTTACATATAATACTCTATTCCATTGGCACTTATTATTTTTTTGTTTAATTTTCTCTACTTTAAAACGGGAATTCATGAATATATATGATGAGGATGAGGTCCCATACTCCGAGGAGCGTAGGGGACGATGCGGGAGACCCACACTGCCGTACTTCAAATGGTTCAAATGGCTCTGAGCACTATGGGACTCAACATCTTAGGTCATAAGTCCCCTAGAACTTAGAACTACTTAAACCTAACTAACCTAAGGACATCACTCACACCCATGGCCGAGGCAGGAATCGAACCTGCGACCGTAGCAGTGCCGCGGTTCCGGACTGCAGCGCCAGAACCGCACGGCCACCGCGGCTGGCCACTGCCGTACTAGGCAAGGTCCTAGCGGAGGTGGTTTGCCATTGCCTTCCTCCGACCGTAATGGGCATGAATGATGATGACGATGAAGACGACACAACAACGCCCAGTCATCTCGAGGCAGGGAAAATCCCTGACCCCTCCGGGAATCGAACCCGGGACCCCGGGTGCAGGAAGCGAGAACGCTACCGCAAGGCCACGAACTGCGGACAGTTTATATGAAATATGAGAGTTGTTAAATGCAGTTCGAATGAATTTTTGTTTCAAGAAGGACCAGATACGTCAAGAGGAGTTACAACTTCCACCAACTGTAAGAACTCTCAGTACTGAGATGCAAGTGACAACAAACACTGTTTGAATCAACGTGTCCAAGCATTACTCTTGGGCAGTGTTGCCAAATCACCTTCGTTTCCTGGAGGTTGATTTCTGAACTCATAGTGATTTACATCTGTGGTTATTATTTCTTGTATACATTTCGATTATTTTTCAACAATCACATATGAAGAATATTTAACCCACAAAAGAATAACCAATATGCAGCGCTGCCAAGGATTTCAGCGGATAGGTGTAAGAGTATCAAAGAAAACTTAGCCCAACAGCCAACAACAGATCTCATTTCCGAATTCAGCACCCACGACTTAACAAAAACGCCATTTACCTTCTTTGTAACCAAAATGTTCTTTACCATTGTTATAACAGGTGATTTTTTTTTTTTTTTGTTTTACTGTCATGGTTCGGCGCGTTTAGCAGCCCGAGGACCCCTCTTACGTTTTCAAGCGTAATTGATATGGTGTTTCACTGTTTAGAGGCACAAAACGCGTGGGTGTTTTCAGCTCGTTACTAAATGCAAATAAGTAGTAGGCCGAGTTGATAGTAGCTGAAGGAGTCCAGGTTGTAATAATATGCGGTACGGCACACTGTTAGAGAGAAGGATTATTATTCAAGAAACACATAGTACAATGAAAATTACTTATCTTCAGTAGTTTGTAGGACTGCAGCTGCGGCTATGAATTGACAATCTCGTAACATGGAATACCATGAACTGATACACCATATTCTCAGGGACTAAGTCTGATGGGCCCTCCTCAGAGAATCAATGCAAACAGAACTGGCTGATGGTCGATTATGAAAGTGCGTCTGCCTAGGTTGAAATCTAGCTATGAAGTGAACGAGGCACACTCCAGTTCCGTCGAGCTGCACAGCCCGCTAGAGTGCGCTGTGCTCGGCTGACGACGGGCTGCCAGCCTTGTGTTGGCGCGACGTTGTAGTAGTACGTGTGGAAATGATACTACAATTGAATTTTCTTATTTAGTGTATAAGCGTATATTCGGAGTGTGTTTCACCTCAAAGTGTAACTATCTGCAACCAGATTAATGCAGATAAACAGTGTGTATGGTCTACTATAGAGGAAGAATAATTTTTCACGGATATTCTGACATTGTTTTTGAGAGGTTTGTATCCTAGAATTAGCATAATTGGAACGCGCCGTTTCGTTGGAGGAAGGGTAATTAGCCACGAATATTCGGACACTGTGACTGTAAGGTTTTCATCCTGGAATTACAACAATTAATACCACGAAATTTCATGTTCAGTTAAATGGACTGCCACAAAATTCACAATTTATAGCATGATACATAGTTTGAACAACTATGTTTGATAGTCAGTGTTCTGACGACCGTCTACGATAACACAAGTCACCTAGAAATATAAGGGGTGATCAAAAAGTTTCCCTTTGAGCGCCATGTAGCCCAGAATCGGTATGCCAATCGGGAAAAAACGTCTTGAGGATTGAGGCAATCATCCTACTGACGCACTAGACTGAAGATACTCGTTTGGTAAAGCACCGTGTCCTTCTGCGCGAAGAAGACCGTAACTGCTTGCGGCACATCCTCATCCGACAGAAATCATCGACCCCTTGAAGGCCTTTTTTATGGGACCGAAGCCGTGATAATCGGATGGGAAGACATCAGGACTACAGCGCGGATGCTCGAGTGTCTCCCACTGTAGTTAGCATAACTTCGCTCCACGACATTGCGATACGGCGACGTGCGTTATCAGGATGCAGCAGCAGCCATGTCTCGCACGAGTCCATACTGATGGTTTTCCACGAAAATGCTGCCCCATACACATTCTTCATACTCAGATAGATGTCTATCGGTGTTTCTCCTTCGCAAGCCAATAAAAGAACAGCAACACTTTGGTCCTGTTTGAAAGCATTTGGTAATAATGTCGCCATAGTTAATGTTGCCGCATTTACCACACGCACGTCGGAAAGGCACGGATGCCACATAGATCCCTTGCCTATATGTCGGTGCATATACAGGGTGGTCCATTGTTCGTGACCGGCCAAATATCTCACGAAATAAGCGTCAAACGAAAAAAACTACAAAGAACGAAACTCGTTTAGCTTGAAGGGGGAAACCAGATGGTGCTGTGGTTGGCCCGCTAGATGGCGCTGCCATAGGTCAAACGGATATCAACTGCATTTTTAAAAAATAGGAACCCCATTTTTTTATTACGTATTCGTGTAGTACGTAAAGAAATGTGAATCTTTTGCTTGGACCACTTTTTTCGCTTTGTGACAGATGGCGCTGTAATAGTCACAAACATATGGCTCACAATTTTAAACGAACAGTTGGTAACAGGTAGGTTTTTAAAATTAAAACACAGAACATAGGTACGTTTGAGATCACCTCCCTGTCCTTCTCACCATAACGTCTGAAAACCGCCCCCCTCCGGCTCCGCAACCTGCACCCCCTCCCAAGGTCGTCCATGACTATCGCCGTGCCAACTGGGGTGCCTACGGGACTCCATCTCCACTCAGGTCGAAAGCCAACCTCTTACCTATCGCCATCCTGACGACATCATCCGCGCCTCGTCCTTCCTTCAGACGGTAATTACTGACGCCGTGGAGGCCCATGTTCCTACTAAATCCATCCACCCACACCGTCCCACTCTCCCTCCGCGGGCTGTCCTCCTCCTCCGTGAATCCCGCCGCCTCTATCGCTCCTTCCTGCGCACTCGTGACAGGGATACACTCCAACGCCACCGGCAAATACAGCGACACGTACGGAACCTTATTACAGCAACGAAACGCCGGGACTGGCGCCAGACCTGCACACGACTCAATGCCACCCTCCCTATCAACTCCTCCAAGTACTGGTCCGCCTTCCATCGTCTTACTGGTTCCCTTTCCGCTCCCCACTACCCCCTTCTCCATAACGATCGCCCCCTTCCAGACAACCTCAGTAAGGCCAACCACTTCGCTTCCCACCTTTCCGAGGTCTTCTCCATCCCCGATGATCCCCACTTTGATTATTCTCTTTTCCCCACCATCATGGAACGTGCTGATACCTCGGTCGCTCCACTTGCTCCTAGTCTCCAGTACTTGGGGCAGTTGCCCCCCTCCGACGTGAACACTCCCATCACAGCACAAGACATTAAACTTCTCCTCCAGTCCAAACGCAACACGGCCCCTGGTCACGACTGTGTCACCTACCGTCACCTTCGAGAAATCCCCTATTCCTTCCTAACTGTCCTCGCCCATCTCTATAATGTCATCCTCTCTACTGGCTTCTACCCTGACCTGTGGAAGACCTCCCGTGTCCTCCTATTCCTCAAACCCAACAAACCCCCTTCTGCCGCCTCTTCCTATCGTCCCATCTGCCTCACCTCCGTCTTCAGTAAGGT
Organism: Schistocerca americana; assembly: GCF_021461395.2. NCBI lineage: Eukaryota > Metazoa > Arthropoda > Insecta > Orthoptera > Acrididae > Schistocerca > Schistocerca americana. The sequence goes on along the minus strand of NC_060122.1, from coordinate 741,048,712 downwards.
CTTTGAATCCATCCTCTCCCACCGTATCCATCGGCACCTTGCTCAACACCACCTCCTCCCCCTTACCCAGTGTGGCTTCCGACCCTCCTTCTCTGCTGACGACCAACTCCTCAACCTTGTTCACCTTCTGTCCCTCCAGCTCAACTCCCGTCGCTCCGCCATTTTTGTTTCCCTTGATCTCCAAGATGCCTATGACCGTGTATAGCATCCTAGTCTCCTCTTTAAACTCCAAACCTACGCCCTGCCTATCAATTTTGTCCGTCTGGTCGCTTCCTTCCTCTTGCACCGTCCTTCCTATGTCACCCTCCACAACACCAACTCCCGTATCTTTTATCCCACGGCTGGCGTCCCCCAGGGTTCTGTCCTCTCCCCTCTCCTTTATCTCTTGTATACAGCTGATATGCCCAAGCCACCCCCACCAGTCCACCTTCTCCAATATGCTGATGACACCGCCATCCTGGCTCTCTATCCTTATCTTCAACGGTCTCAACGTACCCTCCAAACCCACCTTAACCAGTTCACCACTTGGTGTAACCAGTGGTTCCTCCGTCTCAACCCCTCCAAAACCCAGGCAATCATCATAGGCCGTACCACTCGCTCCTTTCGCCTCCATGATTTCTACCTCACCCTTTATGGTCGTCCCATCCAACTCACCCCCACCCTGAAATACCTTGGCCTCACCCTTGACCGACACCTTACCTGGACCCCTCATCTCCTGACCATCCAGCAGAAAGCCCGTTCCCGCCTCCGCCTGGTGAAACTCCTGTCCGGCCGGACATGGGGATTGCATCCTTCTACCATCCTCCACACCTACAAATCCCTCATCCGTCCTATCCTCTGTTATGCCAGCGTCGCCTGGATCTCCGCCCCCCACCCGCTTTTACAAGGCCCTCCAAATCCTTGAACGCCATGCGCTCCGCCTTGCCTTCCGTATCCGCCTTCCTTCCCCCACACGGCTCCTGTATGAACTGATCCCCTTCCCCCACCTCCTCTTGTTCCTCCAACATCTCCGCATCCTTTACATTGTTCGCAGGGTTGATCCCCCCCACCCTCTGGTTTCCTCCTTCATCTCCACCCCCCGCCTGTTGCCGCGCCTCTATCGCTGTATCCCTCCCTCTCTCCACCTCCACACCCTCCATCTCCTTCATCAGGGCAAATTCCAACGCCTCCCCCTCCCGGATGACGAACTTCGCCGTGACATCTACCCTTCCTTCCAACTATAACCTGGCCTTGTCCCCCCCCCCCCTCCCCAGGGCCCCCTTCTCCTCTTTCCTCCTTCGCCCAGAGCAGATTTTCCTCCATCCCCCCCTCCCCTGAGACCCTGCACCCCATACTTGCCTCTCTCCTTCCCACATCCCTTCCTACCTGGCCCTCTTCCGCGCGCCCCCCATTCCCCTCCCCCATCTCTTCCCCTCCCTCCCTTCTTCAGGTCTCCCTCCTCTCCTAGAACCTGGCAGATCCTCTGTATTGATCATCATCAGTGTGCCACATCAGTGTTGTGTTTAGTGCTTTTCTCGTGTGCGTCAAGAGGTGTGATTTTAATTGTGTACTACCTTGAGGTTCGTCGTCAGTGTTACGTTATGTGCTATGCCATCCGTCAACACCTTTATGCTCCAGTCATACTGTGCCTTGTGTTCTTTTAATCGTCGCAGTGTGAGGCTTTTTGTGTGTGCTACTTTTAAACCGTTTTTTTATCTCCATTTCACAGTCACCCCGTTTTGTTGTCTATTGCCTTCCATGATGTTCTCCCTTTTTTATATCTATGTTCGCCTTCTTCTCTCCTTGGCTGTTTTTAAATGTCTTCTATTGTTTTGTTCTATGTCTTTCGGCTGAAGAGCAGCGCATATGCTGCTGCCAGCCCGCCCCGATGGGGAATTGAAATACAATAAGAAAAAAAAAAAAAAAATACGTTTGAACATTTTATTTCGGTTGTTCCAATGTGATACATGTACCTTCGTGAACTTATCATTTCTGAGAACGTATTGCTGTTACAGCGTGATTACCTGTAAATACCACATTAATGCAATAAATGCTCAAAATGGTGTCCGTCGACCTCAGTGCATTTGGCAATACGTGTAACGACATTCCTCTCAACAGCGAGTAGTTCGCCTTCCGTAACGTTCGCACATGCACTGACAATGCGCCGACTCATGTTGTCGGGCGTTGTCGGTGGATCACGACAGCAAATATCCTTCAACCTTCCCCACAGAAGGAAATCCGGGGACGTCAGATCCGGTGAACGTGCGGGCCATGGTATGGTGCTTCGACGACCAATTCACCTGTCATGAAATATGCTATTCAATACCGCTTCAACCGCACGCGAGCTATGTGCAGGACATCCATCATGTTGAAAGTACATCGCTATTTTTGTAGTAACATCGGTAGAACATTACGTAGGAAAACAGCATACAAACATGTTGATGTAGCATTCGCAACACCGACGTTTTTGAGATTCCCGATTCTCGGGCAATTTGTCTGCTACTGATGTGCGGACTAGCCGCGACAGCAGCTAAAACACCTACCTGGGCATCGTCATTTTTGTAGTCGTGGTTGATGTTTCACATGTGGCTAAACGCTTCCTGCTTCCTTAAATAACGTAACTATCCGGCCATCGGCCCGGTCACTTGGATGATGTCGTCCAGGATACCGAGCAGCATACATAGCACACGCCCGTTGGGCATTTTGTTCACAATAGCCATACATCAACACGATATCGACCTTTTACGCAATTGGTAAACGGTCAATTATAACACCGGTAATGTGTGAAGCAAATACTGTCCGCACTTGCGGAATGTTACGTGATACCACGTACTTAAACGTTTGTGACTATTACAGCACCATCTATCACAAAGTGAAAAAAGTGGTCCAACTAAAACATTCATATTTCTTTATGTACTACACGAATCTGTAATAAAAAATGGGGGTTCCTATTAAAAAAAAACGCAGTTGATATCCGTTTGACCTATGGCAGCGCCATCTAGCGGGCCAACCAAAGCGCCATCTGGTTTCCCCCTTCAAGCTAGATGAGTTTCGTTCTTTGTAGTTTTTTCGTTTGACGCTTACTTCGCGAGATATTTGGCCCGGTCACGATCAATGGACCACCCTGTATACCTTCCTCGGAGTCCCGCTACGTTACATTTACGCTGCAGTAGCGCTCAAACGGAACTTTTTCTTCGCCCTTTATGTCTGGGCATGTATGCTGAAAACATTTCTTGCAGACTGGGAATCATCATTCAGTGCGAAATGCGAGAAATCTGCATCCACATCCGTATCCTGCAAAGTTCATGGAAGAGGGTAGTTGTCACTGTACCATGTGTTACGTTTCTTCCGCGTCATGAGCATATGAAGCGCTGAAGGAGTGACTGTTTAAGCGCTTCACTGAGCGCCGTAGTTCGTCTAGTATCGTGTTCGCAGCGTCTAGGGGGGTGTAGTATATTCCAGATCTTTCATTTAAAACTGATTCTTAAATTTTTTGTGTGTAGGCTTTCGCGGGGTATTCTGCGTATTTCTTCAAGGTCTGCTAGTTCAACTACGAGAAAGGAAACGGCCAGAATTTTTTTTCTGGTTCCAAGGAGCACACAGTTTAGAAACGACTTGAGAGCTGACTGGGACAGCTGAGAAGATTATGGAGCACATATTCTCAATCCACTATCTGGAAATCACCTATCGCCCGACACGAGGATAATATTGTTGTTTCTGAAAACGTTGCTAATAACGAAATATAGTTTTCCAATGTAGTTGAGATTTTCTTGAACTTATCACACATGTGTTGTGAGGGTACGTCACATAAATATTGACATTTTTGTCGGTTGCAAACAATAGTTTACATATTTTATGAATATAATTAGTGTAAAAGAAATAGTTAATGTTCTTGAAACAAATGACATGTAGCGTAATTTAAGAGTAGCATGTTTATTTAATGTCTATGAAAATAAAAAAGGATCGAAAGAGACGCGATTGTGCGGCAGAGGAGGAAGGACGTATTTTATGGGGCACACACTGTTTTGTTTCGTGGTACGGAAGGCAGCCATTGAGCGGCTACACATATTTTATGTAAGTTATTCGTACTTCTGCAAAAATAAAATTGTTATTATTATCACAAAATGAATTTCTTTGTAATAGTTGTCACTTCAAATGCTCGCAGTGGGTAAGCATTTTTATGTAATTTGTGCTGCAAGAAGCTTATCTTCCGGTGCAGCCTCTGGTCGGCCATTACGCGCCGAAGTATTAATTTATTTTTCAAGGTGTTAACAGTAAATGTAAATGCGAGAGATTTCGTTGTAAGAGCCTTTTTAAATTGCAACAGATAATTAATTTACGTTAAAGTTCATTTTTTAAATTATACATTTTCCATGAGTTCAGTAAGTTTTATTTTGGCTGCTCCACGGCTACAATCGAAATTCTCTCGAGCCTTGCTTTGCAATCAATAAATAGAAACTAACAAAATTACATTCAGTTCAGTTAACGACAACTATATTTTAGTCATCACGTTCAAAATCTAAAGTTGGTACATGAATAACTGAGGCCCTTCAAGAACCCGTTTCCTATTTACTTACTTAAAAGTGATGAGAGAATGAAGCATGCTGATAAATTAAAAATAAAAATATATAAAATATATATGTAATTTCTTTTGTATATGACGTAACCAATGCCACCGACGTCACAGTGTCTACATCTTGTTATTTCTGCTGTTCGAAAATATTCTTACGATTTCAGTAGAATGATTCTTCGTGGAATTATTTTGCATGTTATATTTCGTTCTCCTTGGTATGTGTTATCAAGACTTAATGCCCGAGAGTGGCATTTATGTATCAGTTACACGTGTAGGAACAGAGGTCACGTTTTTTATCTTGTGATGGTTGGTTTTGTGGAAATTTGAATGTCGTTGGATGTCAACAAGCCAGTAACAACACTTATCGTCAGAATTTATAGTCCAGCCTTCCCGGAAAGAAACGTTCTGCGGATTCTCGTAACTGTTTACGTGACAATATTGATTCTACAAGTAAGTTAGTGACGATATACATATAGATCGCTGTTCCTGTTACAGTTTTCAGGACACTGACTGTTACGTACACAGAAATTCGCCAGCTACTTGTTGAAACATTTTGTAATTCTTCTTGAAATCTAGAGTGTCGTGCACCTCTACCATTATCACGCATCCTTACTACCCAAGTGTGTCGATTTTCATCAGGTTGTTAGCAACTTCCTTTACGAAGGTCACTACAGACTGAGGACGATATTCCTCTTTTATTTATTTATTTATTTATTTATTTATTTATTGTTCCGTGGGACCACATTTAGGAGAAGTCTCCATGGTCATGGAACGAGTCAATACATGAAATTATAACACGATTGTAGAAACAGATAAAATGAAACAAGTCGTTAGTTTAAATAAAGAAAATCAAGAATGTAACACTGGAATTTGCTTAATTTTTTATCTCTTCCAGGAGCTCCTCGACAGAATAGAAGGAGTGAGCCATGAGGAAACTCTTCAGTTTAGACTTAAAAGTGTTTGGGCTACTGCTAAGATTTTTGAGTTCTTGTGGTAGCTTATTGAAAATGGATGCAGCAGAATACTGCACTCCTTTCTGCACAAGAGTCAAGGAAGTGCATTCCACATGCAGATTTGATTTCTGCCTAGTATTAACTGAGTGAAAGCTGCTAACTCTTGGGAATAAGCTAATATTGCTAACAACAAACGACATTATAGAAAATACATACTGTGAGGGCAATGTCAAAATTCCCAGACTATTGAATAGGGGTCGACAAGAGGTTTTCGAACTTACACCATACATAGCTCGAACAGCCCGTTTTTGAGCCAAAAATACCCTTTTTGAATCAGAAGAATTACCCCAAAAAATAATACCATATGACATAAGCGTATGAAAATATGCGAAGTATACTACTTTTCGTGTTGAAATGTCACTTATTTCAGATACTGTTCTAATGGTAAATAAAGCGGCATTTAGTTTCTGAACAAGATCCTGAACATGGGCTTTCCACAACAGCTTACTATCTATCCGTACGCCTAGGAACTTGAACTGTTCCGTCTCGCTTATAACATGCCCATTCTGTCTGATTAAAATGTCAGTTCTTGTTGAATTGTGGGTTAGAAACTGTAAAAACTGAGTCTTACTGTGATTTAGCATCAAATTATTTTCCACAAGCCACGAACTTACTTCATGAACTACATTATTTGATAATGTTTCAATATTACACACAAGATCCTTCACTACCAAGGTGGTGTCATCAGCAAACAGAAATATTTTTGAATCACCTGTAATACTAGAAGGCATATCATTTACATAAATAAGGAACAGCAGTGGCCCCAGCACCGACCCTTGGGGAACGCCCCATTTAACAGTGCCCCATTGGGACTGAACATCATTACCACTCTCAATATTGCGGAGGATTACCTTCTGCTTTCTGTTCTTAAAGTAGGAGGCGAACCAATTGTAAGCTACTCCCCTTACACCATAATGTTCCAACTTCTGCAGTAATATTTTGTGGTCAACACAGTCAAAAGCCTTCGTTAAATCAAAGAAAACACCTAACGTTCTCAACCTTTTATTTAATCCGTCCAAAACCTCACAGAGAAAAGAGAATATAGCATTTTCAGTTGTTAAGCCATTTCTAAAACCAAACTGTACATTTGACAGCAAATTATGTGAATTTAAATGCTGCAGTAACCTTGTATATACAAGCCTCTCGATAACTTTAGCAAACACCGATGGCATAGAAATAGGTCTATAATTGTCAACATTATCCCTGTCTCCCTTTTTATAAAGTGGCTTCACTACCGAGTACTTTAATCGGTCAGGAAACCGACCACTGCTAAAGGAAAAGTTACAGATATGGCTAAGTACTGAGCTAATATACGTGGAACAATACTTCAGTATTCTGCTAGATACCCCGTCATATCCATTAGAGTTCTTGGTCTTTAGTGATTTAATTATTAATTCAATCTCCCTCTTGTCAGTATCATGGAGGAGCATTTCAGGTAACAGTCTCGGAACACTTTTTTCTAAGAGCGCGACCCTCCTACTCGTCAGGGCTTCGCGGCCGGCCGCAAGGACCGGCCATGACTGCCAGACTGACGGCCGAGTATAGGCACGACGCTTCAGCGCCATCCATTTTCAGGGCTAGTTGCCCTTGGAGAACAGCACGATGACAGTAGACAATAAAATTTGCGCTAACAAAACGATAATTCGCCTGCGAACATGTCCAGAATGTGCAATGAGACCACTTGCTTTCACATGTAATTAGGCTGCATCGAGAAAGCTATTCAAGACTGGTTCGACTGTGCAATAAACTTTTTTTGCCATCTAAATACTCTGTATTGATGCCAACGGCGGTTCTTTAAACGTACAGAGATACAGTATCTGTTTTCTAAGGACTGTAACATTTGCTGATTATAGCAATGTTAGGAAATTCTTCAGTGGAGACGAACAATGGTATTCCTGTTTGCCCTCTTTGTTTGTCGTAGTAACTATGGAAAGCAGTACCCTTTATTGAAAGCTAAGTATCTTAACTAACGTTGTCAGTACACTTTAGATTCAAAAGTAGTACACAGATTCACAGCAACTGTTGAAACCGAAATGCATCATATCTGTTTCATTATCCAAATCAGTCTGTCAAACAGAAGTACAAACCAACAAATAAATCGCTTCCAGCAATGTCTGTCGCTCTGCCCTGATTGATAATATTCAAAGAAAAAAGAAAAAATAACATTACGCCACTTTCGTACGCTGGCCAACAGCAATCACTCCATGGTTCCAACACCTGGTGCAAAATTCCTTATATCGGCAACGTTTCACACAATGTTGCAGAAAAGTTAAAGTCTCCCAACTACAGACTTGCATTTTATAATACCAACAACATATCTAACTTGTTATTCAATAGTAAAGTGAAAATGCAATCGTTGGCACACAGTGATGAATATACTCGTACATAAAATCAATTGCAAGCTGTGTGACAGGCAGAGCTGTGGCAATTATGTCTCGTGAAAATGAGAGAAGCTGGCGGTTAAGGAAGAAAAATTCGACCTTTTCTGATCATCTTTGAGCAGAGACTACCCATATCATGTAGAATGTTGAGTATTACATTACATCAAAAATGCAGAAAGATCTTCCTACTGGAAATAATGGAAATTAACAAACCCAAGACATAGAATGCCAGTGTAGCATTAAATGTTCAGATTCAGTTTCCATTTTCCCCCTTGTTAAATTAAGTTTTCGTTACAAATGCTAGGTTCAGACTGTAAATTCATTTTATTTCTCATCATTTGTATTTCCAAGTAAAAACTTTGTTTACCCTTTTTTAGTTAATGCAATTACTGAAATATTTTCCTATGTAAACACGTTGTCATTTTTGTATATTCTGTACAAATAATATCTGTGTAAGTCGCACATCACGTTTATCTGTGTTCGCGACATTTAGTTGTCAACTCAAGACGACCTGAGAAGCCGAAAGCTGTTTAGTGACCAAATAAATATAATTTTGCAGAATATTGGATAGTGTTTTCCTTTTTAATATTATCACGTTCTGCCCGGCACCGACGGAAAATTCAGTGAATGTCAGAGAAGTAACTTTAACTTATTGTAACTCTGCCTTCAAAATATTGTAAAGCATATAGCAATAATTACTTACCAAATACTTCGAAGCAAAATTTTACGAGACTTCATTGAAATACAGTCCCATTCCTTCCCCCCCTTCCCCCCTCCCCCCCAAAAAAAGGGCGATGCACCACGAAGAAATTATCCGAATGGGACGGAAATCGGTTGATGTACAGACAAACAAATGTTTACAGTTTCAGAAAAAATGTGTGATTTTTTCAAAGAGAAAGGGCTTCGTAAATTGTGCAACTCCGTAACACGTTGGTCCACGTCTGGCCCTTATGCAATCGGTTGTTCAGCTTGGCATTGATTGACAGTTGTTGGATATCATCCTGAAGGATATCGTGCCAAATTCTGCGCTATTGACGCCTTAAATTGACAAAATCCAGAGCTGGTTGGAGGGCTCTGCCCATAAGGCTCAAAAAGATCTCAGTTAGGGAGAAATCTGGTGTCCTTGCTGACCAAGGTGGAGTTTGGCAAGCACGAAGATAATCAGTAGAAATTCTCATGGCTATGAAATTCTCGCCGTGTGCTCGTGAGTATTATCTTGCTGAAATGTAAGCCCAGTGTGGTCTCCCATGAAGGGCAACAAAACGGGGCGTAGAAAAGGTACCGCTGTGCTGTTAGGGTACCCCGGATGACAATCAAAGGGGCCTTGTAGCGAGTGACAGTTAGTTTGGCATCCCACCGCTGTTCTGGGCGTTCCAGATGGATCTACGCTGGCCATCGGGACTTAATTCGAAGCAGGAGTCATCTCTGAAGATATTTCTATTCCAGTCAACGTGATTTCAGGCCGAAGGCATGTCTGGAGACTCCCCAAACAGCGGTGGTAACCCGACCTTGCTGTCGGCCATTGTATGGCCCGACATCTAGGACTGATGGCCTGGGGCGCCGTTTCTTTTCATAGTATGATCCCTTTGGTTGTTCTTCATGACAAGCTAACCGTGGTTTACTTTACTGCAACATAATGCTCGTTCGCACAAGGCGAGATTTTCTACTGCTTGCCTTCGTGCTTGTCAAACCCTACCTTGGCCAGCAATGTCGGCGGACCACTCCCCAACTGAGAACGTTTGGGGTATTATGGGATGTGTCCTCCAACCAGCCAGGGACTTTTCGATCTAATACACTAAATGGACTTTGGTACGATATATCTCGGGAAGACATCTAAGAACTATATTAATCAGTGGCACGTCAAATAACTACTCGCATAACACCCAGAGGTGGACCAATGCGTTTCTGAAATTTTAATCATTCGTTTGTCTGTACATACACTACTGGCCATTAAAATTGCTACACCAAGATGAAATACAGATGATAAACGGGTAATCATTGGACAAATAGAACTGACATGTGATTACATTTTCACGCAATTTGGATGCACAGATCCTGAGAAATCAGTACCCAGAGCAACCACCTCTGGCCGTAATGACTGCCTTGATACAGCTGGGCATTGAGTCAAACAGAGCCTGGATGGCGTGTACAGGTACAGCTGCCCATGCAGCTTCAACACGATACCACAGTTCATCAAGAGTAGTGATTGGCGTATTGTGACGAGCCAGTTGCTCGGCCACCACTGAACAGGCGTTTTCAATTGGTGAGAGGTCTGGAGAATGTGCTGGCCAGGGCAGCAGTCGAACATTTTCTGTATCCAGAAAGACCACAACAGGACCTCCTACATGCGGTCGTGTATTATCCTGCTGAAATGTAGGGTTTCGCAGGGATCGAATGAAGGGTAGAGCCACGGGTCATAACACATCTGAAATGTAACGTCCACTGTTCAAAGTGCTGTCAATGTGAACAAGCGGTGGCCGAGACGTGTAACCAATGGCACCCCATACCATCGCACCCGGTGATACGCCAGTATGGCGCTGACGAATACACGCTTCCAATGTGTGTTCACCGCGATGTCGCCAAACACGGATGCGACCATCATGATGCTGTAAACAGAACCTGGATTCATCCGAGAAATTACGGTTTGCCATTCGTGTACCCAGGTTCGTCGGTGAGTACACCATCGCAGGCGCTCCTGTCTGTGACGTAGCGTCAAGGGTAACCTCAGCCATGGTCTCCGAGCTGATAGTCGATGCTACTGCAAACGTCGTCGAAGTGTTCGTGCAGATGGTTGTTGTCTTGCAAACGTCCCCATCTGTTGACTCAGGGATCGAGACGTGACTGCACGATCCGTTACAGCATGCGGATAAGATGTCCGTCATCTCGACTGCTAGTGATACGAGACCGTTGGGATCCAGCACGGCGTTCCGTATTCCCCTCCTGAACCCACCGATTCCATATTCTGCTGACAGTCATTCGATATCGACCAACGCGAGCAGCAATGTCGCGATACGATAAACCGCAATCGCGATAGGCTGCAATCCGACCTTTATCAAAGAGAGAAACGTGATGGTACGCATTTCTCCTTCTTACACTAGGCATCACAACAACGTTTCATCAGGCAACTCCGGTCAACTGCTGTCTGTGTATGAGAAATCGGTTGGAAACTTTCCACATGTCAGCTCGTTGTAGGTGTTACCACCGGCGCTAGCCTTGTGTGAATGCTCTGAAAAGCTACTCGTTTGCATATCACAGCATCTCCTTCCTGTCGGTTAAATTTCGCGTCTGTAGCACGTCATCTTCGTTGTGTAGCAATTTTAATGGCCAGTAGTGTATATGTGACATCTACCGATTTCCGTACCATTCGGTTAATGCCTTCTTGGCTGGTCTTTTTCTTTGTCTTACTTGTTAGTGTGTATTTCTAAAACTGCTACCACCTACCAACCACCGGCCACGACGAAAGCTTGAACACCCGCTAGCGATCGGCAGGGACCAAGTTGACTACCACTGTTTTACATTATCACAGAAAGGCAAATGAAAAGGCGTGAGACTGAGAATTTTTAAGCTAACATGTTTCATTGGTTTACACATGCTTACATATAAACATTTGTGAAAAGTACAGCAACTCGAAAGATTGGGAATAATATATTAAAAGTTGAAAGATAGGCAGAACAGTGTACCAGAAATAAGCGGTTAAAATGGCGCGCACGTCGACCATCAGTGTCCTTCTTGCGGGACTAGGATGACCAGTGGTGGTGGTTAGTGTTTAACGGCCCGTCGACAACGAGGTCATTAGAGACGGAGCGCAAGCTCGGGTTAGGGAAGGATTGGGAAGGAAATCGGCCGTGCCCTTTCAAAGGAACCATCTCGGCATTCGCCTGAAACGATTTAGGGAAATCACGGAAAACCTAAATCAGGATGGCCGGAGACGGGATTGAACCGTCGTCCTCCCGAATGCGAGTCCATAGGATGACCAGTGTCACGTGAAGTTTGGCAGACTGACGGGAAATGGTAACAAAAGTGCGCCTATATCACATCAACGACAAAGAGTCTGCTCTCAGTATCTGATTGAGCTCGAATGGGGTAGAATGCAGTGAGATGCATCTGTAAAGGCAAACGCTTTCAAGTCGCAAGTGTGAACATTTCCACAGTACTTGTAATGTGGCAATACTTCCTGATGATTATTACTTTTTTTTTGTTGTCATGATAATTTGATATAGATTGTATGTTGTATAATCTGTGTAAACAATAAATAACTGCTACAACTTAAACAATATAAATTAATAATTTGCGTTATTGAAACTATGATTTACATAATAAATATTTGTTAACAACTGATCTCTTTTTTGCCTTGCCATGCAATACATAAAGAGATTTGCAGTGAGTAGTAATCACTCATAGGAAGACAATGGTGCAGTGCAGTCGATAACGAATGCACGACCAGAAGGTAATTTCGTGCAGTGAAATGGTGCATAGCGTGGAATGGTAGCGTCGTTTTGGTGCCTTTTTAGTAGTAAATCATCTTATTTAAATTACTGCCTGAGATGCATTTGCAGGGCAGATCCATGTTGTAATTGGTTGTCCCAGAAGTCCAACAGTCATAGTGGCTAAGGAATGTAGTTTGGCGAGTAGCAACTACCTGTTTAGAATGAGACGTGAGGATACTGTAAAATATTAACTGCCCACTCCTTGCACGTCGGTATTACAGATGAAAGGCAAGAACGTTTATTTTCTTTTATCATTAGAACTGAGAGAGGGAAAGTTCTTTGTGATTTATTCTTGAGCAGTATGTGGCACGATTGATAATTCGTGTGTTAGTTTCCCTTCGAAGCTTCGCAATTCCTTCCAGATCATTTTCAAAAATCATTTAGTTAACCAAAAAGGTAATTACAGTCTTACAATTATTTGTGCAGTAATGCGAAAGTGATACGTCTAGTTCATAAAAAGTGTAGGTACTTAACGTCTAAAACGAAATTTTCTATTTTTTGAAATGGACGCTTTGTCGCAGTTAATGGTAAATTTGACTCACTTCCTCGCAAGACTAACGTAAAACAAAATAAAAATTAACTAGTGACATCACTTTCTTTTTGAACAAGTTCACTAATATTAATGAGAAAATTAGGGAAACTTCGTGTTTTTAAAAACGGCGCTACTTGACACTCGGGAAGTAAGTGTTAAAATCAAATAAAAGAAAGATCAGAACAAGAATAGAGCGTTACATATTGACTTCCTTGTAACGAGAGATACTCGGGGAAGTTAAATGGAGACGCTCTTGCGTAAATGTGTAAATGTTAGAGGAAGACTATGAGTCAGTTCTCGCATCTACCTTCGTATACCTCGTGTAGGATAACGAGAGCAAGTTCAAATGGCTCTGAGCACTATGGGACTTAACATCTGAGGTCATCAGTCCCCTAAAACATATGAGGTCATCAGTCCCTTGCCTTGCTTCTCTACACACATCCGATGTATTGCTGCCACATGGATGGTCTCACATCTATTGAGGTGTTTTCCAATACCTGTGGCAGCATAAAAAATGGCTCTGAGCACTATGGGACTCAACTGCTGAGGTCATTAGTCCCCTAGAACTTAGAACTAGTTAAACCTAACTAACCTAAGGACATCACAAACATCCATGCCCGAGGCAGGATTCGAACCTGCGACCGTAGCGGTCTTGCGGTTCCAGACTGCAGCGCCTTTAACCGCACGGCCACTTCGGCCGGCTGTGGCAGCATAATTGTTGGTTATTGTAGACAAATGAAATGGCTCTGAGCACTATGGGGCTCAACATCTGAGATCATCAGTCCCCTAGATTTAAAACTACTTAAACTTAACTAACCTAAGGACATCACAAACATCCATGCCCCAGGCAGGATTCGAACCTGCGACCGTTGCGGTCGCGCGGTTCCAGACTGTAGCGCCTAGAACCGCTCGGCTACCGAGAGCAAGTGCAGGGCGTTCACAGAGGCCTATACACAGCCATTTTTCCATCGTTAAAACACGAATAGAATGGGATAGGGAACCACCAATATTAGTATGTAGTACCCTCTGCCATGCATTGTACAATGGGTTCCGGAGTATATGTTCTATGAACTTAAGCCAGTGCTGGACAAGCTTCTCAATTCCACGCGCAAGGAATTTTTGGGGGCGTGAGCGTAACCAGTTATGTACCGCTGCTTGGAATTCCTCATCATCACCGAACTTTGAGCCACCAAGACCTTCTTTCAGTGGGTTAAAAATGCACCCAACTTCCATCTCCCATTGCAGTTCGGTGAAGAAATGCCTCCCATTCAGCCTCGCACTGCCGCGAAAGCCTCCTGCACACGTCCATTCGCCTTTCTTTCATTTCTGATATGAAATGGTTTGCAACCCGTCTCGCATACACTTTCTTGAACATCAGTATGCCTTGAACAATATGGTGGGCTGATCCGACACTAATGTTCATCGTTGCTGCAATTTCACTCAACGTAACACCCATGATTTCCCGTATAAACTCATAAACTCTCACAATGTTGTCGTATGTGACTGCGCAGTGTGTCTTAGACGTGACGAATATTCTACAGTTGTTACACCCTCTTTTAAATTTAGCTGCCCACTCGTTCACTTGTGTTCGGCTCTTCAACTTTCACCATACTGAAATTCCATCCGATGGTGAATTTCGATTGGTTTCAACCCTGTTTCAACCCTCCAGCTAACGGACGTCTAATGACACTCCGGTGCTCCACATTGGTGCAAACGTCCAAGGGTGCCACCATCTTGTTTCGCTGATTCCCAGCATCTCTTTCGCGAGACAGCTGTGCCAGGCGCATCTGTAATAGTTGTAGAGCACCACCAAAAAAATAACAAAGGACACAAATGTCTTTGCTGAAGTTTTGTATTTTTTTACAACATATTCGGTTATTTACTACATAAACCTTGTTAATGTAAATCTCTGGGGAACACTTACATCATGCTGAGAAACGTCAGCTTAAAAGGCGGTGATGTCTATGTGGAACCAATGAATATCACAGGCAATACAGGATGAGCCACGTAACACAGTCCGCCACAAATATATCGATACCGAGAAGATATATGAGGTGTGGTGTTCACTAAGCTGTAGGTGACAATGTGGGCAATTTTCTAACTGCTGAACTCAAGTAGTTTCTAACGTTTGAAGATGTACAATTATGACGCCATCTTTTTTAACGACATTATGTTCTTTTACTGTGCCATTACAAAGCGCCTTCGATTTTAGTGACATACGTGTGGAACTTGATAAACCATTAAGAAGGTAACAGTGCCCCCTAAACCATTGTCCTACCGTCAAGACAAGAGGTACCACGAACGTCCGTCCTACTGGACCAAATGTAAGTAGATTTCATTACCCAGAAATAAAATATGGCCGGAGCCATGTGACGGTGCTCTTACTGGCAAAATGAAGTATTTCCGAAAGAGTTCCACATCTATCTGACCCGCAATGATGGCCACATGCATACTGTACACTTACGAAGCAAATGTGTTCTGGGAGCAGAAGACGAATGTGAAGTATGATGGTTCGGGCCGCTATTTGATCCAACATGCAACCTCGACTGACGGAAATGTAAATAATAATCGCTCCATCTGGGAGGTTTTACAGCCCAGTGTAATGGCCTTTCTTCAGGCGAACACATAGTTTTCATTTCAGCTGTAGGACGCTCCGTTACATGTGGGAGGGAAGGGCAAGGCGTGATTCTTCAGGCTTACCCGCCAAATATGTTCAGTATGTGGCTATTCGATCTGGTGCCGGATTACGTTTTGTAAATCCCACAATCTTTGATGTGCATCTTCATTTTCACAGACGATGACTGTACTCAGAACTCTAGTACACAGAGTGTTGTGTTGGCAGAAGAGCGAACACCGTGTAACTAGTGGAGGCCGAAATGCATGCGTTTTAGCTCACGCAGGCTGGCGTGAGGAGGGAAGGACTATACTGACGTGAGGTCTGGAACATGACAAGCAATTAGAATTCAGAAAGCGGACGTAGTTATTTTTATACTTAACTTTAATCCATTAATGATGAACGTCGCTCTTGACGGTACTTGATTCACAATATTATCTGTTCAGAATACATTCATAGTAACTGACTATGGCGCCTTGCTAGGTCGTAGCAAATGACGTAGCTGAAGGCTATGCTAAACTGTCGTCTCTGCAAATGAGAGCGTATGTAAACAGTGAACCATCGCTAGCAAAGTCGGCTGTCTAACTGGGGCGAGTGCTAGGGAGTCTCTCTAGACTAGACCTGCCGTTTGGCGGCGCTCGGTCTGCAATCACTGATAGTGGCGACACGCGCGTCCAACGTATACTACCGGACCGCGGCCGATTTAAAGGCTACCACCTAGCAAGTGTGGTGTCTGGCGGTGACACCACACAGGGCACATGTCATTACTGACGAGAGCAGTCTGGAGGCTGAGATTTTGCACATGATAAGAGTTTTTGAAGCCAACGGGTATTCACAACAGCAGATATATAAGGCGCTACAAATGAAACGAACTGTGGGTATAAGAAAATCAGAAGAAGACAGCAAAGTTTTAAATTGATGGCTTTTCTGCCATACGTGGGAAGCCTATCGTCAAAAATAGGACGGATCCTCAGTAAGCATAAAGTGAAAGTGATTTTTCGCCGTCCACCAAAGACAGCAGCACTCCTGGGTCACGTTAAAGATGATTTGGTGCTCCGCAAGTCTGGGGTTTACAGGATCCCCTGTGAGTGCGGCCGTTCATACTTCGGACAGACGACACGTACTATCCAGGAGAGATGCACAGAGCACCGCAGGTACACCCGGCTCTTACAACCTAATAAATCTGCGGTGGCCGAGCACTGTATTGACACTGGGCACCCTATGGTGTACGATAATGTCGAAATTTTAGCCTCCACTTCATTCTTCTGGTACTCAGTAGTGAAGGAAGCAATTGAAATTAGCTTGGCGAAGAATTTAATTAATAGAGATAGCGGCTTCAGCTTGGACAAATCTTGGAAACCGGCAATTTCTGTAATAAAATCACAAAGACGTCGCGACGGTGCAGCGCGCAGTGATACATCGATATCACCGTGTGGATCGACTGCGCAGCCATAGATCTATTTGCATGCATATGCCATACGTCTTTGCCGGCGATTAACGTCTCTGGCGCCTTGTGTACATGTGGCCGCGTGGGTAGTGGTGCGGTCCACGGCTGTAAAAGGACGAAGCAAGTGCTGGAGCGTCAGTCACCTCGATTCACTCTGAAGACGGCTGGACTGTATTCAGGCGAAATATTAGAAGAAGCCAAATTTATGCGGCTGAACGCCCAAAATTTTATGGGTCCCACAATATTTCTTCGCGGCAACTGACCTAGCGACTTGATCTTTTTCGAATAACGGCGGATAGCCTTGCAGCTATGAGCTGCATGTTCGGCTCAAATATTGCTCAATGCAGATGTACAGGATGCGGTTGACCGGCAGTGTTTTTCGGTCCCATCGTCTAGTAAACACTGTTGTGTTTTATGGACGTTCATACAAACAACTTGGAGGATAGATTTCCTTATAATACAATGTGTGTTCCAGAAAGACTAATCCGATTTCATGAACCTGTACTTTTTACACGAGTGTAAGTTCAAGTTGTCGGTTCGCGTGGTTGTTGGTAACGGCCTCCCTGGCGTAGCTAGCTTTCTCGTTCATTCATTACGGCTTTCACACAATTCCAAGAACATGCCGAAAATTTCATTTTTCAAGAGAACGAAGCACCACCGACTGGTACCTGTATGTAAAAGTATTTACTAACAAAGAGCTGCCTCATGATGGACCGGCCGTATTGGGCTCATTGCAGTATTGGTCAGCAGGGTCGGCCCATCTCAGGGTAAGGTAAGGTTCCGCGTTCTGGCCTTAAGTGGACGAATCGAGCCCGACCGACCGCCCTGTCATGCTCGGCCAATGGTGTCATCGGATGCTGTATGGAAGTAGCTCGTCATCTGGCCTTACGAGGCTCTATTACAGCCTGTTCCAGATCTCCCACCAAGAAAATATTCATGGCAGTACCAGGAATCGAACCGGTATCCCCAGAATGGTAGTCAGCCGCGCTGAACACTTTTCTTCTCGGTAACTCGAGACGGTTTGCCAAAAGTATAGCACGAATTTATCTGTTGTCTAGATGTTCGTCGGGTGGTCGGTTGAGGGCAGATTGAACATTTGTGAAAGGTAAAAAAGAACTTGAATTCTAAAGGCAATTTAAGGAAGGACCCCAAGTTTGTAAAGGCATACAATTAAAAGATATATGCAAGTAAAAGCAGATTTTTTAAATAAAAACATAGTTATCTTATGCGTCAGTTAAAATTAACTCAAAATTTCCGACCTTCTTTCGTGTAAAAGATGTAGTCTTGGCCTTTGATTGGAGCCCGTGTGGTACTCTCACTTTATTAAATTCTTAGTCAGAGGTCAAGTGCACTTCTGTAATATTTTACGTTCGTATGTTGCCTTGTGCGTAATCCTTGGTAAGAAGTTTGTGACAATGGTTTATATGCTTAGAGTATTTTTATAAATGGTAATATATTTGAAAAATGTTTCTGAAAAAGTACTTTTGTACTGCAGCAGGGGATCTACAAAGACGTCGGAATTTTAACGGTAACATGACGATACAGCGACTCATCAGTGGAGTTCGTACATAATAATAATAGTTGCAGAAAACAGTTTAAGTTTTAGCTGTGAATAAATTTTCTTCAAGAAAAGATAACTACTAGTATCAAACATTTACCCTACAATTCAAGGAAAAGCTTTTGAAATGACGCACAGGAATGAAGAGAACTGCAAATGGGCTACGGAAAAATTAAACTGGAAGGAAATGTGTTGCAACACAGAGCTGTTAAAAAATTAAGTGAGCAGATACGACAAATCAGGAATAGGAAACGTAAGTCTGGGAAAAGTTGTCTGTCCTTTGTGGGAGCTGTGAACGTACTGCGGTACACACAGAAATGAAGAGATTTGCACAGGATGGAAAGAAATATGTGAAGGCGTCAAGAGTCGGTAGCCATAAGTCAGATCATCTGATCTGTGATCGCAACACATGTGACGCAAGATAAAAAAACAAGGAACGGCATCTCGACATACAATCTTGACAGAACGAGGATACGGCTAACAAGGGGACTGAGCATGCTCGTCATCGTCAATGTAGTCCAAATGCAGGGCTTGGCCAGAAATGAACGTGACGAAAGTGGAAGCTCCAATTGGCCAAGTGTTTAAGAAAAATACGATTTGGCCGCTCGGTCATGGGCGCCTTGCTACGGTTCGCACAGCTTCCCCCCGTCGGAGGTTCGAGTCCTCTATCGGGCTTGAGTGTGTGTGTGTGTGTGTGTGTGTGTGTGTGTGTGTGTGTGTGTTGTCCTGAGCGTAAGTTAGTTTAAGTAGTGTGTAAGCCTAGGGACCGATGACCTCAGCAGTTTGGTCCCATAGGAATTTACCACAAAAAATTAAAAAAAATGTGACGGAAACAACACAGAACGGTAATCCGAGGATCGTGGGATCGAGTCCCCACACAGAATTTTTTTTTTCAATTTTTACGTTGCTTACACTATGCTCAAAACGAAATAAGCCCATTTATTAATGTATTCGTAAAAGCCATGAAAAGGAAAGTCAAAGGGAACTTGGGGTTTGAAAGTAAATTTCCACGAAGGGATTGTAAAGTCCAGTCTCCAGTGGAAGACTCTGCAGGGGAGACGCTCAGTAGCTCGGTACGGGCTTTTGTTGAAGTTTCGAGAACATACCTTCGCCGAGGAGTTGGTTGGTTGGTTGGTTGGTTTGGGGAAGGAGACCAGACAGCGTGGTCATCGGTCTCATCGGATTAGGGAAGGATTGGGAAGGAAGTCGGCCGTGCCCTTTCAGAGGAACCATCCCGGCATTGGCCTGGAGTGATTTAGGGAAATCACGGAAAACCTAAATCAGGATGGCCGGACGCGGGATTGAACCGTCGTCCTCCCGAATGCGAGTCCAGTGTCTAACCACTGCGCCACCCCGCTCGGTCGCCGAGGAGTCAAGCAGTATAATGCTCCCTCCTACGTATATCTCGCGAAGAGACCATGAGGATAAAATCAGAGAGGTTAGAGCCCACACAGAGACATACCGACAATCTTTCTTTCCACGAACAATACGAGACTAGAATAGAAGGGAGAACCGATAGAGGTACTCAAAGTACCCTCCGCCACACACCATCAGGTGGCTTGCGGAGTATGGATGTAGATGTATTTACTGTGATGTACCTACAACAAATAAAGCCTACGTTCGTCTGTGAAAACGGACTCGATAAACAACCTGAGCCATCAGTAATCTGAACCTAACCTGCACATCACTGTGTGCATATTGTATCAGTGTCAGTTTCACCGTCATTTAAGCCCTCAACAGATCGTTACATGAAAACTTAAAACTATCATTTGGATAAGCTATCTGACTGCGTATTTGAACAAGAATTTACAAGTGATACAGAATTTGGCTTGTGCAGCGGAATTTACTAAATTAAAGTACATGACATGTTGTGGTGTGTCAGAGTCTCTGTTTTGGCCCTAAGCTTAGCACTCACTTCTTTAGATGAATGCCTTATTCCAAGTGGTTTACAGAAATTCGCAGCAGCATGCAGCAGCAGCAGCTGCTAAAGCTTATTGTTACTAAGAACGAATTTAATAAAAAGGAGTTTGCTTGGGTCCTGTTAACTAGTAAATAACTTGTAAGAAGGAATTTCATAAATTAAGTCTATTTAAGAACTTCAGAAGTAATCATGACCAGTAATAGTTTGAGAAGTATTAATAATGTTGAAATGAATGACAATTGACCTGCTGGATTAACAAACTATTTCAATTTCAATGTTACATTAACGTTTAATAACCACAGCATATTTATGAATTAGATGTGGAGAATAATTATTATTGCTTGGAGGCTTCTTTAGCTGACAAGCAAAACATGGGAATATTTGCAAACTCGGACTAACAATCACGAGCCTAACCCTGAATTGCGCTTTACGCTATGCTTGCGAATTTTACCTCGAATCCCATCTTCAAGCATAGTTAAGTTACCTAAATCTCTCCTGTGTATATAAATGAAATCAGGCCTTGAGTGTGGCAAGATCTACCATCACCGACGTGAGGGCAGCGTGACACGCCTTCTGTCTCCGAGCTCTCAACCAACACTACTGAAATTTACTCTCGCAGACAGACCTCGTCTTACAACAATAGTTAGAATCGCGCTCTCAGATAGCCTGTTCATAGATGGCTCTCGAAGAGGAATTGCTATTTTTGTACGAAGGAGAGCCAGGTTTAAAATAAGCTGTTCGAGAAAAGTGAAGGTTTGTTCTGTCGTTTCCCAAGGAGCTGTTCAGCCTCCTGTTGTCTTGTTCTGCGTGGAAATGGTTTGGGTTTGCTGGTCTTTAGATGTCGTATGCGACTGGACTATATCATGTTCCCGGTTTTTATGATAGTGTTGAGAATAAAGAGGATGAAAGGCAGTGCCGGCAGTATGGGGGCCACAGAGCATGAAGTTTCTATCCAACAAATAAACTATTATCAATAGCAACACACTGCACCTAGGTTTGGGCTTTAATCTAATACGTGGAGGTTAAGTCCGGCGATACTAATAGTGAAAATTTTTTCTATCACAAGGTTTCGAAACGGGTACTTCAGGGTCAGGTGCCACAATATTAACCAGCGTTGGCGACCTCTGGAAGAAGCTGGATTAACTAAGATGTCAAGACGACTTTAAATGAAGTGAATAGTTTTTACAGAGCAAATGACCTTGACTTCCGGGTTTAAGATGGTTTTTAATGTCAGTGACTCGACGCAGAGTATGCGGACGTTTAATAATTAGAGCTACTGTCATAAAGTGGAAAGTGTTTACAGCAGTTAAGGGAGGGCATAATGAGTAGTTCAAGTGAAGAGGAATGTTAATAGTGCGAATAGGAACACTCAACCCTTGTTTTGTCGGTGGCGGTCTCGCTTTACTCGAGAAGACAGTGTGGGACTGGTCACATATGGAGATTGCAGATTGAAACTGATTGTAAGTGGCCGATGCTATTTACAGTGGGAGCTGAAGGACGAATTGCCTTAAATGTGATAGTCGTATGTAAGGCGGCTTTAATTTCGGTTTGGAATCAAAGTTCCACTATATGACCGTGATAGTAATACAAGGTGCATACGAGTGAGGAATTTTCAAGTTCTTTACACTGTTCATGGTGGCTCAAGATCAGTTTTCTTCCGTGTGGCCGAACGCCTAGAACTGTTCTTGTCATCTTGTATGCAATAAAATTCATGCAGCCACAAGCCTGCGCAATGACGTATTGGATGCCTGCTGTTTACTGTTCGAATACAGCGTTTTGCGCTGCCGCTGTCGTCGTTTCGTGGCGTCTCTGGGAACTCGCTGCTGAGACTTGCACCATGGGTGGCCATTAGCAAGTTATTGCCGAAGCATTTTTTGTTCTGCAGCAAACTCAAAAACAGTGACGTAACGAGGCAGAGACTTGGGCCCGCACACACACACACACACACACACACACACACACACATACTGCTCTAATGATGTCAGTCTTTTAATGCGCAGTGCTGGCGAACTGTAACGTCCTTCTACGGTGGCGCAACGCTTTTATCGAGACTCGCGACGTTACACCAGTAGTTAATCAAATATGTGTCGTTCTTGTCTCTTTTCGAGAAAAGCTCTGCATGTTATTTATAGGAGGACCTTGAATATTGTGACCATTCGCTTCATCTACGAACTTCAGCAGGAATTAGAAGTGATTTATAGCTGACTTGATGCGTAAATATAGTTTCGTAACAAGCGACCCTGTAATGTTTTCCTGGAAACCGCTTCACAGTGGAGGGAATGCCATACATCTTTCGACGTTGGACGTCTAAACATTTTCCGTGTCGCCGTTCGTTTTCTGAAAGTCAACATTGACACTTTTCACACTAACAGTGGACATAATAGCCAGCTTCTCATTACAACTGAGGTGGTTGTAGTGCTACGCAAAAAAGTGATCTCGAAGAAAGATCGATATGCTACATGCATAAAAATCTGTAAGAGACTTTTTAATATTTCAAATTTTCTCTTATTTCTAGAAATGATTCACTCTGATCTACTCATCCGCATGCAAGGGATAACAGGGATGGTTTCTTACAATTACGTTTTACTGGTTTCACGAAATAGATTAAATTTTAAATTAGCATCAGGTTCGCTGTACACCTCTTCCCAGTCTAACTATTCCGAGCTTTCTCCAAAATTTGCAATCTTGTTAAATCGTTAATTAAATGCACTATTTTGAAGAACTGTTTTGTATTACTGTAGGGAGGTATGTCATATACTGTAACTAACTGCACATCGAACCAAGTAATACTTAGTCATTCTTTCTGTCAGACTGTTTCAGAAAATCTACCTTAGAATCACTACAAATAGTAATTCATCTCCTCTGTCTGACAGATGGTATAACAAAGAATCCAAGGTTTTCAGAAATAACTGAAGGTTTCCCTGGAGGACATAAACACAGCTACAATTATAAAAGTACAATTATTTAGTTTAAGCTCACAAGCACATGTTTCTATGTGTTTCTCTACACAATTTTTTTTTGCTTTCTAAATTTTTCGCACACTGATATATTTTAACATGTATGGCAACTCCACCTCTCTCCGTAGTGTCTCCATTTACATGTGCTGAAAGCAAATATCCACCTGCATTTAACTTTCCATATCTGTGCCTAT
This sequence comes from Schistocerca americana, assembly GCF_021461395.2. Taxonomy (NCBI): domain Eukaryota; kingdom Metazoa; phylum Arthropoda; class Insecta; order Orthoptera; family Acrididae; genus Schistocerca; species Schistocerca americana. Next base: position 741,025,056 of record NC_060122.1, on the reverse strand, counting down.
ATGATGTTCAGAAAGACATAGTACATCTGTTCCACCCTCGGTTTCTAAATTTTCTAAACAAACGAGAATCTCATCTACTTGGTTTTTTAATTTCCTGCTATTCTGATGCAATATGCTAACTCGCGGTACTTTTATGAGAGTCTTGTGCTTTACTAACACTTTTAAGAGAATCTTATGATTGACGTCTCAAGTACTTGCCTGTCTGAGCTCGTTAAGCTTTATTTAATTCGATGTTGAATCATTGGACTGTGGTCTTAGCATAAAAAATAGGTACTCCCATCGGTTTCAGTGCCCCCGGCCATGTTTGTTTCTTGTAAATTTGACACCTTCCTCTAGTTTTTCTCCACTAAGAAAAGGGGTCAATTTTTTCCTTTGGTACTGTAGCACTGGAGTCAGGTGTAGGAGTAGTTTTCTTGAATTTTTTGAACATATTCCCGTTCTTGGAATCCCCCTCGTGAATTTCCCTTCTCCAGCAGATAATCAATGTATTTGCAAGATTACGTTGAAACTGTCTGAGAGAAATATGTTTTTCAGACAGGGTCTTGCAGTCTTCTCTATATTTCAACCAGATATTGGCAACAGTTATTGTTGCTATGGTCATAACATACAAAAGTATCATCTTCTTGATTTTATGGGATATTTGTATAGAGATGTCGACATATCATGACGATCTACTCCTTCCATATCACGATTGTACCTTTGAACAGTGGACGGTCTTGGGACAGGAATATGCTCTTTCCTAGTCCTGTCTCATCTTTTCCCATGTCGTTTGGCTATGGACAGGCTAGCGAAGATGCAAATGTATAACATTTGTTACCATTTCACAATGATGGACTTGACTATTGTGTCAACTTCGGAAGCTATGTACCACGTCCCAGCGTTTTTATTTGCTTTTCCTCACAGTGAGTACATTTCTTGAATCATTCAGCTATTATTGTGCCTGCATAACAAATATTCGTTTTCAGAAGGTTCTGAGCAACACAGTACCATGTGAAGGAACTGTCTGCATAAAGCCTTTAAAAGCAATTGTCTTCCAATTCTTCAGTTAGCTTCAGCACAACAAAATGCAACCAAGGCTTTCCCACCCACTTGCTTTGTTGCCTTAGAAGATGCACGTTGGTAGACATAAAAACCATACAAGTTTCCTGAGGAATCGGCTCCAGCCCACATTTTCAAATCCCATCTTGTTGGCTTGTTTTGAATATACTGTCGAAGATTGCTGCATCCTTTGAGAGGAGTCATTATTTCGTTAACGCACTGATGATGCTCAAGTAAGTTGTTGGGATATAGTAAGCCATGGTCGAATATTCCATAGCTTATTTTCTGGCTTTCTCGGATCAGTAACAGAAAGACTGATTTGGAAATACATCAGAGATACTAGTTTCTGACAGCGGTTTTCAGCCATCATATTAGAAACCAGATTGTACGCCATATATACACTCCTGGAAATGGAAAAAAGAACACATTGACACCGGTGTGTCAGACCCACCATACTTGGTCCGGACACTGCGAGAGGGCTGTACAAGCAATGATCACACGCACGGCACAGCGGACACACCAGGAACCGCGGTGTTGGCCGTCGAATGGCGCTAGCTGCGCAGCATTTGTGCACCGCCGCCGTCAGTGTCAGCCAGTTTGCCGTGCCATACGGAGCTCCATCGCAGTCTTTAACACTGGTAGCATGCCGCGACAGCGTGGACGTGAACCGTATGTGCAGTTGACGGACTTTGAGCGAGGGCGTATAGTGGGCATGCGGGAGGCCGGGTGGACGTACCGCCGAATTGCTCAACACGTGGGGCGTGAGGTCTCCACAGTACATCGATGTTGTCGCCAGTGGTCGGCGGAAGGAGCACGTGCCCGTCGACCTGGGACCGGACCGCAGCGACGCACGGATGCACGCCAAGACCGTAGGATCCTACGCAGTGCCGTAGGGGACCGCACCGCCACTTCCCAGCAAATTAGGGACACTGTTGCTCCTGGGGTATCGGTGAGGACCATTCGCAACCGTCTCCATGAAGCTGGGCTACGGTCCCGCACACCGTTAGGCCGTCTTCCGCTCACGCCCCAACATCGTGCAGCCCGCCTCCAGTGGTGTCGCGACAGGCGTGAATGGAGGGACGAATGGAGACGTGTCGTCTTCAGCGATGAGAGTCGCTTCTGCCTTGGTGCCAATGATGGTCGTATGCGTGTTTGGCGCCGTGCAGGTGAGCGCCACAATCAGGACTGCATACGACCGAGGCACACAGGGCCAACACCCGGCATCATGGTGTGGGGAGCGATCTCCTACACTGGCCGTACACCACTGGTGATCGTCGAGGGGACACTGAATAGTGCACGGTACATCCAAACCGTCATCGAACCCATCGTTCTACCATTCCTAGACCGGCAAGGGAACTTGCTGTTCCAACAGGACAATGCACATCCGCATGTATCCCGTGCCACCCAACGTGCTCTAGAAGGTGTAAGTCAACTACCATGGCCAGCAAGATCTCCGGAACTGTCCCCCATTGAGCATGTTTGGGACTGGATGAAGCGTCGTCTCACGCGGTCTGCACGTCCAGCACGAACGCTGGTCCAACTGAGGCGCCAGGTGGAAATGGCATGGCAAGCCGTTCCACAGGACTACATCCAGCATCTCTACGATCGTCTCCATGGGAGAATAGCAGCCTGCATTGCTGCGAAAGGTGGATATACACTGTACTAGTGCCGACATTGTGCATGCTCTGTTGCCTGTGTCTATGTGCCTGTGGTTCTGTCAGTGTGATCATGTGATGTATCTGACCCCAGGAATGTGTCAATAAAGTTTCCCCTTCCTGGGACAATGAATTCACGGTGTTCTTATTTCAATTTCCAGGAGTGTATTTTCCAATAAAATCGCTCATTAGGCATGTTGGCCAACCCCTTTGGAAATTCATACCTAAAACTTGATCTAGCTCAACAATGGTAATGTCATTAGTTGTACGCAATTTCTCAGTGCTATAAATATATAAATACTAGTTTGTTAAAGACAGAGTTCCAGCACCTCACGCGTCGTAATATAGGGCTGAATTACTTCTTCAGGTTGATCTGCTGAAAGCTGCAAAAGTGGATGAAATTTCTGAAGTAAAGTCATCACCGATCTGTGACAACTACGTACCTTCTAGAAAATCCTCAGGATTAACGGAATCAAAAACAGCTGACTCTTACGCCAACTCCACAGCAAAGGAAGTTTCCCCGCCGTCTTAAAAACTGCCAAAATTTGTCGGAATTTCTTCGCTATCATTGAATTTAGACCAATCACTTTCACTGGGATTATTTATAACACCAAGAATGCCATCAAAGTCATTAAATGAAAGTAAAAGAGAAATACCCAGACATCACAGAGACGAACTTTCATAAACATAACTCTAAATTCCCTCCGTTACACATAAGTAAGATGAGTTCTTTTTGTGTTTGACGTATACAGCAATACACATAACAAAAGAACTGATATAATTGGTCCACTATATTTTACTAACAGAGAGAGTATTCAATTTAAACTGATTAAAAACCAAGAATCGACCGATGAATCAGCTAACATATTACCCACATAAACAAAGGATCTCACGTAGCTTCCGCGGCATGACGGCAACCAATTTCTGCACTGGTACACCTAAAAAGTTACAAAATGTTCAAAGATAATATTTCTGCAATAGTTCCAATTATTCCTTACTGAATGCGCTGCATGGCTAGTAAAAGTGTGTAGCAGTGGACAAAGATGTCCTAGCACAGGCTAAAGACAGATAAAAACCATATAAACCTTACGTAACATACATGTAACTGGGACTACCAGAAGGTTACAAAGAGCATCTTAAACACTTGTACGGCTCATTAACAAAAACTGATTTAAAACCAAAGCGCGTTTTGTTTATACTTGATGAGCGGTTTTGGTTTGGTGCCGGCCGGAGTGGCCGAGCGGTTCTAGGCGCTTCAGTCTGGAACCGCGCAGGTTCGAATCCTGCCTCGGGCACTGATGTGTGTGATGTCCTTAGGTTGGTTAGGTTTAAGTAGTTCTAAGTTCTAGGGGACTGATGACCTCAGATGTTAAGTCCCCATAATGCTCAGAGCCATTTGAACCTTTTGTTTTTTTGGTTTGGTAAGCATCTTCAGACCAAATTGTCCATGACGAAATGACAACATTGACAGCGTAGATAAAGTCATACCTTATACTACAGAGCAATCCAGCAACCAGTGAACTGGCACGAACTGCTTGGATAAGCATAGGGAACGTGTTCTTTCTTATCCCTCGAAATCCGACCCGCTTAAGGATCGCAGTTTTGTTCAGCCAATTATAAGACAAACTGACAGTGGGGCGGATGGGGAACCACCATTGGTAATATGCAGGAGGCACTTACCAAGCCCGGAATACGCCTGACAACCAAGGGAAACTTCCCGAAAACCTTCGACGGAATCGGAGGACTGGAACCATAATAATTTATTTCTGGGACATCGTCCTTCGATGAGGACTGATACTGTCCCAGTTAAACATTAAAATGTCGCATACGTGTATGGTGTGTATATGTTGTATATGTATGTGTGTGGTGTGTGTGGGTGGGGGGGGGGGGGCGTTAGGGGCTCTGTGTGTGTGTGTGTGTGTGTGTGTGTGTGTGTGTGAGTGAGTGAGTGAGTGAGAGAGAGAGAGAGAGAGAGAGAGTGGGAGAGGGAGAGCCAGAGGAAGAGGGAGAGGGTGAGGGAGAGGGGGAGGGAGATTTCGTTTCGTTCTTCACTTAGGATATACTGCGAACAATGTCGATAAGATTTTGAAGCTCAGCACTCTTCTGATCGCAGAGTTACTACACAACCGGACCAGTTTTTACGTTATTTAATGTAATATAAGTACTCTTACGAGTAAGTTGATGTATCGCGCGTGGTCTTGTGTAATAGATGCATTTCTGACAGCCGCCATTACCGCATTTTTGACTCAAGTAAAGTTAGATGAATTACGTAATACGAATCAATTAGCATCAGAATTTAGTCGATTTGTACACGAAAGTGCACTGCACACTGTAGAATGTATGTATTGAAAGAACCTGCGGTCACGGTGACATTTCCTTCGGGAAATACTATTACCTTCTTATGGACATTTTTCGATTTGCATATTGAAGAACAATGATCTACTTTTCATCGATGAAGCCGTGGACGGATTCCTGGCGATTTACGGATATCGATTAATAAGTTCTCTATAGATTACAGCTTCGGAGATTACTTGCAGCACCAGACTACCAGATTGTTCAGAAAACTATACGACAAACGCTAGGAAATTAATGGTAGAACTAAATGGTAAAATGGCAACGGCCTTGCCGCAGTGGATACACCGGTTCCCGTGAGATCACCGAAGTTAAGCGCTGTCGGGCGTGGCTGGCACTTGGATGGGTGACCATCCAGCCGCCATGTGCTGTTGCCATTTTTCGGGGTGCACTCAGCCTCGTGATGCCAACTGAGGACCTACTCGACCGAATAGTAGCGGCTCCGGTCAAAGAAAACCATCATAACGACTGGGAGAGCGGTGTGCTGACCACACGCCCCTCCTATCCGCATCCTCAACTGAGGATGACACGGCGGTCGGATGGTCCCGATTGGCCAGTTGTGGCCTGAAGACGGAGTGCGTCTTTTTTTTTAAATGGTACAATAAGATTTCAAAGTGAGAATTCATTTAGACTTGTTTAATGATTTTTCATCCGGTCGACACAGAGTTAATTTCAGTCAGTTAGAGAGGTATTTTAAGTGATAATGTGATATTGCTGTTTGCGTTGGTCAGGATCCCGCAATTGGGATGCGAATACGTGGAATACATGGGTTCTGGAGAGCCATACTCGAGGACATGCAGAATCACAATGGTTGCGCGTGAGTAGCGCTCGAGAAGACAGACATGCTGTTCGGTTGGCAGTGGAAGTTCGCGTAGCGACGTCACGTTCCTTGGAAATGTAATAGTTTCCAGCTAGGCAAGTATCCACATAGAAAGTGCAACGACATTTGGAACACCTCTGGCCATCAGCAGGAATACCTTTGTTGCTGCTTCCTTTGACACAGTCGCAGAGAGGGGCCGCGATGTTTGTGTACGCAATGACGAAATCGGACACAGGATCCAGGTTCTGCGCATCACGATAGACATATAGGTGTTTGGAGAGAGAACGTTGCCAGAAAGCATTTTTCACCAGCATAGTATGGGCCCAACGCCTGGCCTGACGCTATGGGGTACCAATACCACCCCCTCTGGTTCGAAGAACCGGTAAGCTGAACAGCAGCAGCGTGCACCTCAGTAGGTATGGGAAGGGGGGGGGGGGGGCTGGCAAAGCTTATAGGTGACAGTGTAGTGGGTGGTGGTGGGGTAACTCTTGGAAAAATTCCTGTAGTAGTTGGTGTTAGAGTTGCACCTTTTTTAGACTGAAGTCAGCTGATAGGTATACCTGCTTAAAGGAAGCCCTCTAAGGAATCACCTACAGAGGACGTAATGTTTCCAAGTACAGAAGAAATTAGCGTATTTCACCAGAATATAAGAGGTATTAGAGATAAAGTTAGTGAATTGCTTATAGATGTTGTCTCTGAAATTATTGGTATATCGGAGCACTACTTAAATAATTTGGCAATTTAGAGGCTTCCTTTACCAGGATACCGATTAACTGGCTGCTTTTCAAGGTGTTCCTTGCGAAGTGGGGGAGTGCCCATGTATGTAAAAAACAGTATTCCATTTGAATCCGTAGACGTATCAGGGCACTGCACTGAACAGATATTTGAATATTGTGCAGGGGCAGTTGAATGTAGTCAAACTAAACTTCTAATTTTTATTGTTTATAGTCCCCTAACTCTGACTTTAGAGCATTTCTGCTCAAGTTAGAGAGGGTTTTTGATTCACTTTATAGGAAGTACCAGAAATTCGTTATATGTGGTGATTTCAATATTAATTTTGTGTATGACTGTGCAAAAGAAAAAAATATGATCTGATGCATACTGTGTTTTTTCCAACTAGGATGCAGGGGAACAGTAGCACAATCATTGAAACTATTTTTATTCATTCTTAATTACTAGACGGGCATTCTGCTAGTAAAAGAGTAAATGGCCTTTCAGACCGTGATGCACAATTTTAACACTAAAAAGTTTTTCTACTCAAACAAATGTCACATATTATTACAAACTATGTAGGAAAACTAATCCAACGGCAATAGAGAGTGTTTTAAACCTCGTCAAGGTACAAGAGTGGCAGGATGTTTATAGTGCCGATAACATAGATGACAAATATAACGCTTTCCTTAACGCATTTTTCATGTTCTTTGAGAGGTGCTTTCCATTAGGACGTTCTAATCGGGGTACTAGTAGTAAAAGGCAGCCCGGGTGGCTGACTAGTGGGATAAGGATATCATGAGGAACAAAGCGGGAATTATATCAAAATGTTAGAAGTAGTCACAATCAAAACTCCAGTAGCCCATTACAAATAGTATTGTAGGTGCTTAAAAACGGTATTACACAAGCAAAGAGTATGTGGTACGCAAATAGAATATCTAATTCACTGGATATAATTAAAATCATATGGTCAGTTGTGAGGGAAGTGTCTGGTCAAGAGCACAAGGTCGACAATATAAAGTCAGTACATAATAAAAATATATCTGTTACTGACAAATAACTACAGTATTTAACATTCATTTTTTGAGCTGAATTAAATATCAATTTCGTTTCTACAGGGAATCATATAACACTCTTGGCAAATGCCTTTCCGAGATTGATGTCTGAAATACTCCCTTTTGATACAGACAAGGGAGAGATTGAGTCATCAATTAAATCACTGAAGACTAACGCCTCTCACGGATATGATGGAGTGCCTAGCAGAATATTAAAGTACTTTGATGCACATTTTAGCCCTGTACTTAGACATATTTGTTATTTTTCCTGCAGGAACGGTCAGTTTCTGTGAACGATTAAAGAACTCAGTAGTAAAGCCACTTTATAAAAAGGGTGAAAGGGATAACGTAGACAATTTTAGACCTATTTCTATGCCATCAGTATTTGTTAAGGTTATTGAAAAGGCTGTGTATGTAAGGATAATTGATCATTTTATATCACATAATTTGCTATCAAATGCACAGTTCGACTTCAGAAGTGGTTTAACAACTGAAAATGCTACATTCTCTTTTCTCTGCGAGGTACTGTATGGGCTAGACAAAAGGTTTCGAACGCTAGGCATATTTTTGGATTTAACTAAGGCGTTTGACTGTGTTTACCATAAAATATTGCTCCAGAATTTGGAGCATTACGGAATACGGGGAGTAGCTCACAACTGGTTCACCTCTTACTTTAACAACAGGCAGCAAAAGGACATTATTCACAGTGTTGAGAATGACTGTGATTTGGGGTCTGAGTGGGATACGGTCAAATGGGGGTGGGGTGGGGTGGGGGGTGCTCCGAGATCAGTGTTGGACCACTCCTGTTCCTTATTTATATAAAATATATGACTTCTAGAATTATGGGTAACTCTGAAATATTTCTGTTTTCTGATGACACTAGCTTGGTAGTAAAGGGTGTTGTGTGCAACACTGGCTCGGTTTGAAATAGTGCAGTTCATGACATGTTCAAGGCTTGTAGAAAATAAACTAACGCTAAGTCACAGTAAGACTCAGTTTTTACAGTTTCTAACACACAATCAAACAAAATCCGACGTTTTAATTTCACAGAATGGGAATATGATTAGTGAAACTGAGCAGTTAAAATTTCTCGGTGTTCAGATAGATAGTAAACAGTCGTGGAAAGCCCACATTCAGGTTCTTGTTCAAAGTCTTATCGCTGCCATTTTTACTATTCGAACGGTATCTGAAGTAAGTGGTCGTTCGACACGAAAACTAGTCTACTTTTCTTATTTTCATTTGCTCACGTCGTATGGTATTATATTTTGGGGCAATTCTTCCCCTTCTAAAAGATATTTTTAACTCATAAACGGGCGGTTCGGGCGATAAGTGGTGTAAGTTCGCGAACCTCTTGTCGACCCCTGTTCACTAATCTGAGTATTTTGACATTGACCTCCCAATATGTATATTCTTTACTGTCGTTTCCTGTTAACAATATCAGCTTATTTCCAAGAATAAGCAGCTTTCACTCAGTTTATACTCGGCAGAAATCCAACCTGCATTTGAATCGGACTTCCTCAACTCTTGTGCAGAAAGGTGTGCAGTATACTGCTGCATCCATTTTCAATAAGATACCACAAGAATTCAAAAATCTTAGCAGTAATCCACGCGCTTTCAAATCCAAACTGAAGAGTTTCCTCATGGGTCACTCCTTCTATTCTGTTGAGGAGTTCCTTGAAAAATTAAGCTGAATCTTATGTTATATTGTTGATTAAGTTCACTTAAACTTACGGCTTGACTTTATTTGGGCTCATAAAAATTTTATTTTTATCTTTTATCACTTTTATGTTGTAAATTCATGTACTGTTACGTTTCATGACCTTGGAGATTTGTTCCTCAATTTGGTCCTACGGAACTTGACGTGCAAATATAAAAAAAAAATGCATTACTGATGTGTTAAGAGCCATGATTGTGCACTATCTTCGAGGGTTCTGTAACGTTATCACTCAGCACGATAACACATTTTCACCCAGGCTGTCCTGAACTACCAGGAGTGTTCTCCAGACACCTCATCCACTGAGAAAAGCTGATTATGGTTTGCGCAGAGGCTGGGATGCCACCACTCGCCATCCATTGACGATTACTCGAATAGAATGAACTACCCGTATCTCTTGCATAAGCTCAGTTTGACTCGGTGCTCAGCTAGGTTAGAGCCACTGTCAATGCCAGGGGTGTACTCAATTTCGCATCATGTATGCCCCAGTTACTGTATATATACAAGAACTGAAATTTCGTTATTTGCTATCCTTGCTGGAATCCCAATTTTTATCGCCAGCATGATGGAAACAAACTGCTGGCTATTTTCCACTGTCCATCCGATTAGGAACGATCAGGTGGTCGGTCTCAAGCGACTCTCAACACTGAAGAGACTGGCTATTTCGAATTTACTAACGGTGAAAATGTATTATCATGCTGAGTGATAACATTACAGAACCCTCGAAGATAGTGCTCAATCATGGCCCTTAACAAGTCAGTAATGTATACTGCTGGCCATTAAAATTGCTACACCAAGAAGAAATGCAATTGACAAACGGGTATTCATTGGAAAAATATGTTATACTAGAAGTGGCATGAGATTACATTTTCACGCAATTTGGGTGCATGGATCCTGAGAAATCAGTACCCAGAACAACCACCTCTGGCCGTAATAACGGCCTTTATACGCCTGGGCACTGAGTCAAACAGAGCTTGGATGGCGTGTACAGGTACAGCTGCCCATGCTGCTTCAACATGATACCACAGTTCATCAAGAGTAGTGGGGGACACTGCAGGAGCCTCCACGAAGATTGCGTTCACCACTCGAACAACAAGCAATCGGGCGTCCCCTGGAAACGACCTAGTCGGCCAATCCTGCAAACACCGGAGCACCAAAACCAAAGATGACAAAACAACTCTCCGAAGAGACTCAAAAAAGGCCTTTATCAAGACCATCACTAGTGACAACTTCCTGCAATATTGAAGGCTTATCTGTAAATAAAGAAATTTTATTATCTGACATGTGCAAACGAAACAACTGTGATGTTTTAGTGTTACAAGAAACACACAGAGCACCCACTAGCCATAGACCAAAAATACAGGGCATGAAATTAGTTCTTGAGAGACCACACGAAAGGTACGGAAGTGCTATATTTGTGAAACCGAACTTAGACGTACGCTCCTGTGCTCTGACCTGCGAAGAAAACATAGAAATCTTAACTATTGAGCTACATTCATGTACTGTAACATCCGTGTACAAACCACCCGGTGCGAGGTTCAAATTTACGGAGCCTGGAAATTTCCATTCAAAAAACATGAAAGTTGTACTAGGAGATTTTAACTGTCACGGTCTCGCATGGGGTTATAAAGAGACAAATGACGATGGCGAAATGCTGGAGGCCTGGGCAGACCAGACTAAACTGAAATTGATACATGACCCAAAGTTGCCTGCATCATTTAACAGCGGAAGATGGAAACGAGGATATAATCCAGATAACATCTTTGTCTCCGAAAAGGTATCCCTGCAAACTGTAAAGCAAATCGAGGACCCAATTCCAAGATCGCAACACAGAGCAATAACTTGCTGCATTACTGCAGTAATCAAATCAGATGTAATGCCCTTCAAGAGACGCTTCAATTTCAAAAAAGCTCATTGGGAACTTTTCACAGAGGACCTTGATAAGGAGATCCTGGAAATTAATCCAGAGATACAAACATATGAAACTTTTATAGACCTTGTCAAGAAAATCTCTCGTCGGCGCATACCTAGAGGGTGCTGCACCCAGTATATCGCTGGACTCAATGGTAGCAGCAAGGAAGCTCTGAAAAAGTATGAAGAACTGTACAATAAGGACCCCTTCTCAGAGTAAACGATCCAGGCAGGTGAAGCACTGATGTCTGGTATCTCCGAAGCGAGAAAGGAAAAGTGGTGCAACCTCCTACAAGAGACGGACATGAAGCACAGCAGTAGGAAGGCATGGAAACTGGTCAAAAGTCTCAACAACGACCCAGCAGAACCACAACCAAATTACAGTGAAGTTACACCTGATCAGATAGCTCACCAACTACTCATGAACGGAAAAACTAAAAGGAAGATCAGGAATGGCAAAATTAAAAGAAAATTGAACGAGGAGATTAGCTTCCTAGCTCACCCGTTCTCCATTCAGGAGCTACAAGACGCCATCAAAGATTTGAAAAACAATAAGGCCGCTGGCCTCGACGATCTGAGATCTGAGCAAATTAAACATTTTGGACCGGGAGTACAAGCATGGATCCTAGAGCTAATGAATAACTGTATTACAACAATGCAAATTCCTAAACTGTGGAGGAAAGCCCGGGTTATTGCGTTACTAAAACCAGGGAAAGACCCAGCTGAAGCTAAAAATTTCCGGCCTGTCTCACTCCTTTGTCATTTATTTAAAGTGCTGGAGCGAATGATCCTCAAACGCATAGCTGATTATGTGGACAAAGTCCTCATTAACGAACAAGCTGGATTCCGACCAGGAAAATCATGCTGTGGCCAAATCCTGAATCTCACACAGTACATCGAAGACGGCTATCAGAGAGGAGAAGTAACTGGGGTCGCATTCCTGGATCTCAGTGCTGCATATGACACAGTTAACCATAAGTTGCTTACCCAGAAAGTGTATAATGTCACTAAGGACTACACCCTTTCTATGTTCGTGCAATGTATGCTACAGAACAGACGCTACTATGTAACCTTACAATCTAAAAACAGCCGATGGAGGACACAGAAAAATGGACTTGCACAGGGCAGTGTTTTGGCTCCAATATTATTTAACATCTATACCAATGATCTTCCCATCAGCCACCAGACACGAATGTTCATATATGCTGATGATGCAGCAGTGGCCACACAGGATAAAACCTTTGAACAAGTGGAGGAGAACCTCACAGGAGCCTTAACAGAACTTGCTACCTATTACGACGGCAATAATCTCAAACCAAACCCCAGTAAATCACAAGTATCCGCCTTCCATCTTAGGAGCAAACAAGCCAAACGGAAACTCCGAGTCATGTGGCAAGGGGAAGAGCTGAAACATACAAACAGCCCAAAATACCTGGGAGTAACATTGGACAGAGCACTTACTTTTAAGCAGCACTGTCACAACACTAAAAAAAAGGTCTGTGCCAGGAACAACATACTGCGGAAGCTAACAGGTTCATCGTGGGGAGCTCAACCACATGTTTTGCGCACCACAGGTCTGGTGCTGAGTATCTCAGCTGCGGAATATGCGGCGCCAGTTTGGAGGAACTCTGCCCACGCTAAGCAAGTTGACGTCGCCGTAAACGAAACTGTACGTATTGCCACAGGATGCCTCAAACCAACTCCCACAGACATCATTTACCCCATCATAGGCATAGCACCACCCACTATCCGCAGACAAGTAGCCGCCGAGATCGAAAGATCAAAACAAAAGAATGATCCTCGACACCCGATGCATATGCACCGAAAACAACGTGTCCGGCTGAAATCCCGCAGGAGTTTCATTGAAACTACTGAAGAGCTCGCCACCAAGCCCGTCGCAAGGCGGCTATCTCTCTGGGAAGAAATGGTGCCACACTCCACAATGGAACTACTTGAGGAGGGATCTGCAGGATTTCAACTACCTTTTACAACTTGGAGGTCATTAAACCGGCTGCGCACTGGAGTAACTGGGTGCAAATCAAACCTATTTAAATGGGGCTACAGTGATAGCGATAGGTGTGAATGCGGAGCAATACAGGACTTGGACCACCTACTGATCTGCCCAGACATGTCTATGACATGCACTAAAGATGATATTTTGAAAGTCAATGGCAAAGCAATCTACGTTGCTAATTACTGGGAAGGGAAGATATAATTGGTGCATCCGGACACGGAAGAAGAAGAAATCAAGAGTAGTGACTGGCGTATTGTGACGAGCCAGTTGCTCGGCCACCATTGACCAGAAGGTCTCAATTCGTGAGAGATATGGAGAATGTGCTGGCCAGGGCAGCAGTAGAACATTTTCGGTATCCAGAAAGGCCCGTATCGGACCTGCACATGCGGTCGTTCATTATCCTGCTGAAATGTAGGGTTTCGCAGGGATCGAATGAAGGGTAGAGCCACGGGTCGTAACATATCTGAAATGTTACGTCCACAGTTCATAGTTCCGTCAATGCGAACAAGAGCTGACCGAGACGTGTAACCAATGGCACCCCATACCATCACACCGGGTGATACGCCAGTATGGCGATGACGAATACATGCTTCCAATGTGCGTTCACCGCGATGTCGGCAAACACGGATGCGACCATCATGATGCTGTAAACAGAACCTGAATTCATCCGAAAAAATGACGTTTTCCCATTCGTGCAGTTAGGTTCGTCGTTGAGTACACCATCGCAGGCCCTCCTGTCTGTGATGCAGTGTCAACGGTAACCGCAGCCATGGTCTCCGAGCTGATAGTCCATGCTGCTGCAAACGTCGTCGAACTGTTCGTGCAGATGGTTGTTGTCTTGCAAACGTCCCCATATGTTGACTCAGGGATCGAGACGTGGCTGCACGATCTGTTACAGCCATGCGGATAAGATGTCTGTCATCTCGACTGCTAGTGATACGGGGCCGTTGGGATCCAGCACGGCGTTCGGTATTACCGTCCTGAACCCACCGATTCCATATTCCGCTAACAGTCATTGAATCTCGACCAACGCGAGCAGCAATGTCACGATACGATAAACCGCAATCGCGATAGGCTACAATCCGGCCTTTATCAAAGTCGAAAACGTGATGGTACGCACTTCTCCTTCTTACACTAGGCATCACAACAACGTTTCCACCAGGCAACGCCGGTCAACTGCTGTTTGTGTATGAGGAAACGTTTGGAAACTTTCCCCATGTCAGCACGTTGTAGGTGTCGCCACCGGCGCCAACCTTGTGTGAATGCTCTGAAATGCTAATCATTTGCATATCACAGCATCTTCTTCCTGTCGGTTAAATTTCGCGTCTGTAGCACGCCATCGGCAAGGTGTAGCATTTTTAATGGTGAGAAGTGTATTTTTTTGGTTTTATTTACACGTCAAATTTACGTATGTATTAGATTGCAGAATAAATATTAACGTCTGTCACAGTTGCCGAAAGGACTGGCTGGAGGGGGGATAACGTGGAAGCAGAATTTCCTCTTCTGAGTGCTCGAGGCGGCAGATAGCTGAAGCGCCCGCACTGTTGTCGGCTGTTCCTGATAGCCGCTACTGCAGCCGACTCTGCTCACACTTGTTTTCTTTCCAAAGTTGTCACCCATCAAGTGATGTCTGTCTCGCCGTCGGAACGAAATGTACTCATCTCCTTCCTGCTGGACCATGTCAACTCTTAGTAGCTCTCTTGAGAGAGAAAAGAGCGAAACTCCTATCATTTCTCATCATCACTGTCATCATCATCATCATCATCATCATCATCATCTTCACTTTTAGTGATGAGGTGGCCGAGCGGTTCTAGGTGCTACAATCGGGAACTGCGCGACCGCTACGGTCGCAGGTTCGAATCCTGCCTCGGGCGTGGATGTGTGTGACGTCCTTAGGTTAGTTAGGTTTAAGTAGTTCTAAGTTCTAGGGGACTGATGACCTCAGCAGTTAAGTCCCATAGTGCTCAGAGCCATTTGAACCATTTGATGAGGTGCTACGCTTAGTCATGTCATCAATTCTTGAGTTTTGCAAGACTGTTTCTTCATGCAGTACATATTAGGTGCATTCAGTTCGTAAAGGGTTCTGATGTTCTTTTTTGATAAAACAATCACTCAGTAATTTGAAATTTGTGCCATTCAAGATAATCTTCTTGCAGCCATACATTGGAGGTCGTCATAAAGCAGTGACTCATTTTCTTCTTCTTCATGAAGTCGGCAATGCAGCCGTCATGAATTAGACTTACTTCCGCAAACCTTCTTGTACAGACCACTGCAGTAACAGCTTGCTACATCAACATATGGCAGCACTGTATAAGTTTAGAAAATGGCCCACATTCACATAAGCATAAATCAACAGTGCTCTGTGAATGAATTCCTTGCTGCAGAAGATGAAACGACCAGTCGCATTCATGAAAGGCTGAAGAACGTGTGTCGAAATGCTACAGTAGACATCAGCACCCTAGTTGTGTTTATGTGTGCATACTTGCAAATTGTGTATTATTATGTGTACCATATACACGGCTACAAGTTGTGTGCGATTCCAAAAATATTGTATATACACTGATCAACCAGTACATCATGACCACCTACCTAATAGCCGGTATGTCCAATTTTGGCATGGATAACAGTGCCGATGGTATGGAAGCAGTGAGGCCATGGTAGGTTGCTGGAAAGAGTTGGCACCACATCTGCACACGCATTGCAAGACTACACTGGTCTTGCGGTATGATTTTAAAGACTACAGCCGACTATGAGCTTATGCCCTGAGAGCAATCATTTTAACTAATTAGCCTTCCACTTGCCAACTGGCCCATGTGTTTCTTTACTTGATTTTGCCCTTTGACAGTGGTTGCTATTGTTGTTAGCATGCATTAGAGGTTATTACTTTTATCACAATCTAAATGAACTTGAATGTTGAAAAAATGTAATGAAATAGTGATTCTGCCATTATTGTAGTCAATTACTGATGGCTGATTAATGTATCAACAAGGGATTGATGTTCTATAAAAAATATGGCAAAAGTTTATTGATCATAAAACAGGGAAGCATTATCGATCGATCGGTCGGCAACAGCTCGCCTCAGAAATTCGAAATGACAGGAAACAATCTTGCAAATACTGTAGATTCAGGTTTTGCGTCCTCACCGTTTCCTCAAATAAGTCAAGACACATTTTCTGCTTTTCAAAATGCGAATATTGTCGGTTCAAAGGCACTGCCGAATAGCACTGATGAACATGTTTCAGACACCAGTGGAACAAACGCTTGAACAAACACGTGAAGGTTTAACTGCTGAGTTACTTAAAATCGAATCGAAATGTCAAAAAGTCTGTAACGACGTAAAAACACAAATTTGTGAGCATTTTCAACCTTTTTTTCACGTCATGAAAATGCATTACAGAATCACGAAGCAGCCATAAAAGAACTGCAAACCATTGTTCATGAAAATCACGACACCTTGCCAGCTAAAATTGACTCAGTTGCATCTACCGATTCGGTTACACAACTCGCAAAAACTCAGGAGAACTTAAAGGACACAGTAGATACGATTTCAACACAATGGACACTCTGAAACTTGGCTCAGAAAAACACACTGAGGAAATCTGTTCACTATCGGAGAAAGTAGCAGAACTTTAGGATCAGTTCACTAACTTATCTACAAAGGTAGATGATGATCTGAATGACACAAGACCTGTAGCCTTCACTGACACAGAAGAGTATGAACAAATTAGAAAATTCAAACAAAATCAGAATCAAATTAATACGCAACACCAAAGAGAAATCCGGGAAGTACAAGATCAGTTGACACAGGTAATACAAGAATTACGTATTTCAGAGGACACTCGCGCTCCAACACGGGAAGAGGGACTTAGAAATGCGGAAAAGCCACAAAATAATAACTTGTAGGGATTATTGAAAGTCAGATTGCGTTGCGCTAAAAAATATTGTGTGTCAGTTTAAGCACAGTCATGTATAATTTTTCTAAGGAGACGTTTCAAATTCAATGGCGACAAGTGAAAATTTGTGCTGGATCGGGTCTCGAACACGGATATCCCAATATCCCACTTTACGCGAGCCATCGCCTTAGTTGCTTCGGCTGTTCAGCCAAAATTCGCAACTTGTGGCACACTACATACAGAGCCTCCCCAGCATGTTACCCTCATTGCTCCCACCCTCACAGTAATTACCGCTAGCGATCGGATTAACAGTGCATCTGCACTGAACGATCATTAACTGCTACCATGCGCGTATGTTTATCATCTACGTGTAGTGTCTGTCCTTTCGGACATGCCTTGGCGGCAGTTAATAAGCGCCAAGGATGTGGTGGGTGACAGGTTGGGAATTTTGGTTGGAAGTGGAGTGTGCTCGGATAGCCAAAGCGCTTAAGGCGATATCTTGTGTAAATTGGGAACTCAGAAATCGAGTCCCAGTCTGACACTAATTTTCACTTGACGCCACTGAATTTATTTGAAAGCCTGATGGCGACAAATGTCGGAATTTCTGTTTCGTCTTGAATCCTTTATTTTACGTGTAAGTTGAACATTCTATTTTGAATTTCACTAGAGTAGACGCAGAAGTCATAAATATTCAGTATTCAATGTTAACGAAAAAATGTGTCACAGGCCCAATCAAGGTTTCCTTCACTGGGTCATGCAGTTTCCATGAATGCACTATAAAGTAATAGCTGTTAAATACTACTCACATCTAAATACATAAATTTTTTATTTTTAGGTGCTTTTTATTGGCATCTGAAACCAAATACTACGATTCGAAACCAAGGAGGCTAAAAGTAGAAATAGCTCCTTCGAAGGTGAAAGGAGAGCATATTTCTCTGTTTATCGAAACATTTACAAACCAGCAGAAAAAAATAACAAAAATCATACTTAAATTTTGTTCGTAGTGGCATACTTAGAGCTAAAATTAGGCAAAATTGGAGCTGGCTCATTCAAGCCAATTCCCAGTGCATTGTTCAACAGCACCTAGTCACCGTCCACAGTACATAGCTTCATGTTGGGAATACTACAAAATGGTGTGAAATCCTCGTAATTTCGAATGACGGCTGCAGAAATTTAGTTGTTATTACCTTATCATTACGACGTTTAAATCATGAAGCTAGGCTAAAGAAGGCTAACGAACGAGAGAGAGTGGATTCGGCCGAACCTTGGTGGCCAACTATTTGCGTTCAGTTTATCAGCTATACCAAATTAAGGGCTTGGGGCCAAGCGCTTCGACCACGTGGAATCACAGTTGACTCTGACAACTTCCCGACGTTGCTCCCGTTTTGTTGTTTTTATAAAGTAGAGTTTTAATTACGATTTCACCAGTCGATATTATGAGAGAAGGAGTGGATTTAGCAGTTGTCGTATGTGCAGCTTTTATTTTAAAGTTGCTGGTCACCACGAAAAGAAGAAGAAGAAACGACGTTGGTGGATGACTCCTCTTTTAAAAAGTAAGCAGCAGTCTACGGGGACAAAATTAATGTGTGACCTTAAAGTTGAATTGGACTACGGGCTACTTCATAACTTTTTTCGGAATGAAAGCTACGGATTTGGAATTGTTATTGAACTGTGTAGGCCCTAAAATTTCGAACACGTCTTTTAGCAGAGCTGCACCTGGAGCACTAACTTTATAGTCACTCCCAGTGCTGTTTCTCCTTGTCGTTCGCGGACAAAAGATGTCAGTAAAGACCCCATTTTCCTTTTCACATCGCGCATATCACTTTCTAATAGCTGAGTTTCTTCCTTTCAAATATTTAATCTTTTCTGTTGTTTTTAAAATCGCAGTTCGTAGGGGCCCACAAATATTTCCATTCACAATAAAACTCTATCACCTTTAATGCTCTCTCCATATTCCACTCTACACTTTAGTATTTTTAAAAACAGTAAACACACACCCTCAGTGAGACCAGGCATTGCCTGCAGGTGCAACAGGACTTGAAATTAACTTTTGTAGGACAGCCACAAGTTGCAGTCAGTATATTTTATTCAAGCAAATCTTATTAAAGAGTTTTATTACGAAATGAATCAATGACAATTACACTACTGGCCATTAACGTTGCTACACCACGAAGATGACGTGCTACAGACGCGAAATTTAACCAACGGGAAGAAGATGCTGTGATATGCTAATGATTAGCTTTTCAGAGCATTCATACAAGGTTGGCGCCGGTGGCGACATCTACAACGTCCTGACATAAGGAAAGTTTCCAACCGATTTTTGCCTGGTGAAACGTTGTTGTGATGCCTCGTGTTCGGAGGAGAAATGCGTACCATCACGTTTCCGACTTTGATAAAGGTCAAATAGTAGTCTATCGCCATGGCGGTTTATCGTATCAAGACATTGCTGCTCGCATTGGTCGAGATCCAATGACTGTTAGCGGAATATGGAATCGGTGGGTTCAGGAGGGTAATACGGAACGCTGTGCTGGATCCCAACGGCCTCGTATCACTAGCAGTCGAGATGACAGGCATCTTATCCGCATGGCTGTAACGGATCGTGCAGCCACGTCTCGATCCCTGAGTCAACAGATGGGGGCGTTTGCAAGACAACAACCATCTGCACGAGCAGTTCGACGACGTTTGCAGCAGCATGAACTATCAGCTCGGAGACCATTGCTGCGGTTAACCTTGACGCTGCATCACAGACAGGAGCGCCAGCGATGGTGTACTCAACGACGAACCTGGGTGCACGAATGGTAAAACGTAATTTTTCGGATGAATCCAGGTTCTGTTTATAGAATCATGATGGTCGCATCCGTGTTCGGCGACATCGCGGTGAACGCACATTGGAAGCATGTATTCGTCATCGCCATACTGTCGTATCACTCTGCGTGATGGTATGGAGTGCATTGGTTACACGTCTCGGTCACCTCTTGTTCGCAATGACAGCTCTTTGAACAGTGGACGTTACATTTCAGATATGTTACGACCCGTGGCTCTGCCCTTCATTCGATCCCTGCGAAACCCTACATTTCATCAGGATAATACACGACCGCATGATGCAGGTCCTGTACGGGCGTTTCAGGATACAGAAAATGTTCGACTGCTGCCCCGGCCAGCACATTCTCCAGATCGCTCACCAATTGAAAACGTCTGGTCAATGGTGGCCGAGCAACTGGCTCGTCACAATACGCCAGTCACTACTATTGATGAACTGTGGTATCGTGCTGAAGCTGCAAGGACAGCTGTACCTGTACACGCCATCCAAGCTCTGTTTGACTCAATGCCCAGGCGTATCAAGGCCGTTATTACGGCCAGAGGAGGTTGTTCTGGGTACTGATTTCTCAGGATCTATGCACCCAAGTGCGTGAAAATGTAATCACATGTCATTTCCAGTATAATATATTTGTCCAATGAATACCCGTTTCTCATCTGCGTTTCTTCTTGGTGTAGCAATTTTAATGGCCAGTAGTGTACATTTAATTATTCCACGTTGTCGTTAGGGGTGAATGTAAGTTTTAGCATACTGTTGGTCATGGCTCTGAAGTATGCCCATTTGTGCTTTTTAGGGCCACAGGATTTCACATTTATGATCGATTTACAATCTTATCAGTTGCCGTCGTCTTCCTAAATATGCTAATCTTATGCTGTCCATCTCTTTTAATTAGCCTAAGATCCAAAAAACTTATACTTCTTCTCTCTTCCAGTCCCACTGTGAACTTAAGATTCTGTACTGAAGAAAGGTAATCCAGAATCCAGATTCCGGTAGGGGAGAGGTGGGGGGGGGGGGGGGAGGCAATGCAGAAGCAGCGCGAGACAGGAGCACCGACGGTGTGGCTGAGTCGTCGGGGCATAGTGTAGCCAGGCTGTTGCGGCAGCTACATTGTACATCGACAGTATCGATGAATCATGTTGTTGTTGTTGTGATCTTCAGTCATGAGACTGGTTTGATGCAGCTCTCCATGCTACCCTATCCTGTGCAAGTTTCTTCATCTCCCAGTACCTACTGCAACCTACATCCTTCTGAATCTGCTTAATGTATTCATCTCTTGGTCTACCTCTACGATTTTTACCCTCCACGCTGCCCTCCAATGCTAAATTTGTGATCCCTTGATGCCTCAGAACATGTCCTACCAACCGATCCCTTCTTCTCGTCAAGTTGTGCCACAAACTCCTCTTCTCCCCAATTCTATTCAATACCTCCTCATTAGTTATGTGATCTACCCATCTAATCTTCAGCATTCTTCTGTAGCACCACATTTCGAAAGCTTCTATTCTCTTCTTGTCCAAACTATTTATCGTCCTTGTTTCACTTCCATACATGGCTACACTCCATACAAATACTTTCAGAAATGACTTCCTGACACTTAAATCTATACTCGATGTTAACAAATATCTCTTATTCAGAAACGCTTTCCTTGTCATTGCCAGTCTACATTTTATATCCTCTCTACTTCGACCATCATCAGTTATTTTGTTCCCAAAATAGCAAAATTCCTTTACTACTTTAAGTGTCTCATTTCCTAATCTAATTCCCTCAGCATCACCCGACTTAATTCGACTACATTCCATTGTCCTCGTTTTGCTTTTGTTGATGTTCATCTTATATCCTATGAATCATACGCTTGCAAATTAAACAAAACTGTCAGTTGCAGCTAGTGATTTCTATCAGTACTCGTTGGTCACCGGTTCAGGGAACGCTGGTGTGTGGGTCCGCAGAGCGCGCACCGCAGCATCTGTACTCGCAGTGTGGGCCGGTGGGACGTGTTTGGCCGCTGCCCGCCAGCTGGCCGGCACTACCCCGTCACGTCACGATGATTGCGGGCCGGCTGGCGGCTGTTATTAGGTGTCCGTTTTCCATATTTAATTCGACGCACGCAGGAACCGGCCCATCAAAATCGTTTCTCACCGGCGACCGCCCGCTCCCAAGGAGGACGGGTTATTACGGTGGAAGCAGATTAAGCGTTGTCGCGTGTTGGCGGCGGCGCCGAGCGAGCAGCGAGAAAAAGCAGTCTTTCCGGGGCCAGTCCCGCGCCGCTGCCTCGCCTCCTAGCGTGCCCGGACGCCGAACCGGCGTGCACTCTATTAATTACTGCCGTGTGCAATTTTCTCGTCCTGCAAGCTGCGCTGCACGCGAGTGCAAGCTGCGGCGACTTGCATCCTGTTACGAGTGATGGACAGCGGCCTGCAAAATCACCCGCGTCACTCGACCCACGCGCAAGTGCTACAGAAACCCATATTCTGGGTTAAATACAGGGTATCGTACACTGAGAAATTGGATGTTGTTCTTGATTTTTAAAATTTGTTTCGATGTTTTGCACGAAACTCGAACAGGCGAATGGGGCGTCTAATGATCGAGAACTAATTTTCGTTTCTCTCCTCCCTCTGCTCTTCAACTAGTTTTACTGCTATCGTCAGTCCTTTCTTGGTAATGTCTCCAGGATACCACGAAACAATATCAATATCTACGTAGTATACAGGGTCGTCCATTGATAGTGACCGGGCCAAATATCACACGAAATAAGCATCAAAAGAAAAAACTACAAAGAACGAAACTCGTCTAGCTTGAAGGGGGAAACCAGATGGAGCTATGATTCGCCCCCTAGATGGCACTGCCATGGGTCAAACAGATATCAATTGCATTTAAAAAAAATAGGAACCCCCATTTTTTATTACATGTTCATGTAATACGTAAAGAAATATGAATATTTTAGTTGGACCACTTTTATCGCTTTGTGATAGATGGCGCTGTAATAGTCACAAACGTATAAGTACGCGGTATCATGTAACATTCCGCCAGTGCGGACGGTATTTGCTTCGTGACACATTACCCGTGTTAAAATGGACCGTTTACCAGTTGCGGAAAAGGTGAATATCGTGTTGATGTATGGCTATTGTGATCAAAATGCCCAACGGGCGTGTGCTATGTATGCTGCTCGGTATCAAAAAAATGGTTCAAATGGCTCTGAGCACTATGGGACTTAACATCTGTGGTCATCAGTCCCCTAGAACTTAGAACTACTTAAACCTAACTAACCTAAGGACATCACACACATCCATGCCCGAGGCAGGATTCGAACCTGCGCCCGTAGCAGTCGCGCGGTTTCGGACTGAGCGCCTAGAACCGCTAGACCACCGCGGCCGGCGCTGCTCGGTATCCTGGACGACATCATCCAAGTGTCCGGACCATTCGCCGGATAGTTACTTTATTTAAGGAAACAGGAAGTGTTCAGCCACATGTGAAACGTCAACCACGACCTGCAACAAATGATGATGCCCAAGTAGGTGTTTTAGCTGCTGTCGCGGCTAATCCGCACACCAGTAGCAGACAAATTGCGCGAGAATCGGTAATCTCAAAAACTTCGGTGTTGAGAAAGCTACATCAACATCGATTCCCGTACCATATTTCTATGCACCGGGAATTGCATGGCGACGACTTTGAACGCCGTGTACAGTTCTGCCACTGGGCAAAAGAGAAATTACGGGACGATGACAGATTTTTTGCACGCGTTCTATTTAGCGACGAAGCGTCATTCAGCAACAGCGGTAACGTAAACCGGCATAATGTGCACTATTGGGCAACAGAAAATCCTCGATGGCTGTGACAAATGGAACATTAGCGAGCTTGGCGGGTCAATGTATGATGTAGCATTATGGGAGGAAGGATAATTGGCCCCTATTTTATCGATGGCAATCTAAATGGTGCAATATATGCTGATTTCCTACGTAATGTTCTACCGATGTTATTACAAGATGTTTCACTGCATGACAGAATGGCGATGTACTTCCAACATGATGGATCTCTGGCACATAGCTCGAGAGCGGCTAAAGCGGTATTGAATAGCACATTTCATGTCAGGTGGATTGGTTGTCGAAGCACCATACCATGGCCCGCACGTTCACCGCATCTGACGTCCCCGGATTTCTTTCTGTAGGGAAAGTTGAAGGATATTTGCTATCGTGAGCCACCGACATCGCCTAACAACATGCGTCAGCGCATTGTCAATGCATGGGCGAACATTACGGAAGGCGAACTACTCGCTGTTTTGAGGAATGTCGTTACAGGTACTGGCAAATGCATTGAGGTTGACGGACATCATTTTGAGCATTTATTGCATTAAAGTGGTATTTACAGATAATTACACTGTAACAGCATGCGTCCTCAGAAATGATAAGTTCACAAGGGTACATGTATTACATTGGAATAACCGAAATGAAATATTCAAACGTACATACGTTCTGTATTTTAATTCAAAAACCTACCTGTTACGAACTGTTCGTCTAAAATTGTGAGCCATACGTTTGTGACTTTTACAGCGCCGTCCATCACAAAGCGAAAAAAGTGTTCCAACTAAAACATTCATATTTCTTTACGTAGTACACGAATATATAATAAAAATGGGGGTTCCTATTTTTTAAAAAAACGCAGTTGATATCCGTTTGACCTATGGCAGCGCCATCTAGCGGGCCAACCATAGCGCCATATGGTTTCCCCCTTCAAGCTAGACAAGTTTCGTTCTTTGTAGTTTTTTCGTTTGACGCTTATTTCGGGAGATATTTGGCCCGGTCACGATCAATGGACCACCCTGTAAATACAGACTGAAGCGAGGAATGAAAGTTCGTACCGGGGCTGGTATTTGATCCCATTTTTCTCGATCGCTAGGTAGATGCACCAACCACTACGCCACTCTGGGATAGTGGCTTTGCGCAACTGCGCGGACTGTCCTAGCAGGCCTCTCTCTTCAATCGAAATTCCCATTCGTTCCACAGCCCACAGGTGGGGATTTGGACTGAGGAAGGAGACATGCTTCGGTAGTCCGTGCATTTATGCAGGGCCACTGTGCCAGCGTCGCATGGCGTTTAGTGCATCTACCTAGTGAGCAGGAAACCTGGCTTCGAATCCCGGGCGCAGCACGAATTTTCATTAATCGCTTCAGTCTGCATATATACAACATAGATTTTTAAGGCTTGACAAGGTATCAACCATCTATTTCAATTTGAGTATCATTATCCTTGAAAAGCAAAGTTCCAACGACGACAATCACCTCTGATTGTTGTTCTTGTTATCTTGAGTCCAATCTCTGCATGGATGTAGCTATCCACGCTAGTCTTTTCTGTGCCAATCTCTCGATCAATGGATAATTACAGCCACCTACATGCGCTGGAAGTGCCTACTGAAGTCAATCATTCGCCTCCGTCTAGAATTTTCCCTCCTCCGTCCCTCCCTCCCCAGGTGGGTTCAAATAGTTCAAATGGCTCTGAGCACTATGGGACTTCACATCTGAGGTCATCAGTCCCCTAGAACTTAGAACTACTTAAACCTAACTAACCTAAGGACATCACACACATCCATGCTCGAGGCAGGATTCGAACCTGCGACCGTAGCAGTCGGGTGGTTCCGGACTGAATCGGCTAGAACCGCTCGGCCACCGCATCCGGCTCCCCAGCTGGGTCCTACACAATTTTCTCCATCACCAGACTTACGTTTTATTGATACGCCCCATCAACTTATACTTTCTTTTAGTCAAATTGGGCTACAATGATCTTTCCTTGCCATTTAGTTTCACTGCCTCCACATAGTTATACGATCTACACAAGTAATCTTCAGCATTCTTCTGCAGCACTACATTTCAAAAGTTTCTGTTCCCTTCCTGCAAGTACTGTTTACCGCCCACGTTTCACTTCCGAGTAAAACACGTTCCAAACAGGTATTTTCAGAAACGAGTGCCCAGCAGTTAAAGTTACATTGAATTGTTCTCATTTTTCGTAAACACTTTTCTTTCTGTTGCCAGTCTGGATTTTACATGTTTTCTACTCTGAACATTGTCAATATTTTTGCTAACCAAATATCAATGTTCACCTACTACTTTTCGTCTCTTCTTCCTCAGTCACATTCTCTCAGCATCGCCAGGTTTACGAGGGCTATTCGGAAAGTACGGTCTGATCGGTCGCGAAATGGAAATCGCAGTGAAAATGAAAAATGTTTTATTTGCAACAGTTTACTACACCTTCCAACTGCTCCTCAACATATTAGCCGCTCTGACTTAAGACATTTCTTGTGGCGTTGTGCCAACTTTCCAGTGCCCTCGTTAAAGAAGGCAGCCATCTGTGCCTCCCACCACTTTTCTCCGCTGCCCTGCAGTTTGCTGTCTTTGCCAGAATATTGTCTCCGTAGCCAACGATTCGTGTGAGCAAAGATGAAGATCACAGGAAGCCAAGTCCAGGCTATATAGTGTGTAATCAAGCACTTCCCGTCCAGAACGTTGCAGGGATATTCTCATTGCATGGAATCAAGCGAGACCTTGCAGCGAGCACCCATTCTTGGCGGCAGACAAAGTGCTCACCGTGTACTCAGAACTGAAAGGGGCGACGGACGCGAACTACAGGCACATTAGGGACACTGCCCAACACATCCGTGCAAAGCTTCATCGGATTGTCACTATTGTTTCCGTTTCGCGACCTATCACACGTTACTTTCCGAATAGCTCTCGTAATTCTATTACTCACCCTCAGCCTTGTGTACTTCTGTTGATATTCATGATTCACGATAATATCCATTCCATTCAACTGCTCTTCCAAGTTCTTTGCCACACCTGACAGAATTAAAGGACCGTCAGAAATATTTCAATTTTAATTTCTGCTGCCTGAGCTTAATTTCCTTTCCATATTTTTCCTTTGTTTTCTTCACCTCTCTCTCAATATACAAATTGAAAAACATGTGAAGTACCCTACAACTTGTCTCATTTCCTTCTCAACTTTAGCCTTCCTTTCCTGTCCTTCGAATCTTGTAACTACAGACTGGTTTCTGCCAAGTTGTTAAAAATCTTTTACTCCCTAAATTTTATCCCTGCTGCCTTAAGAATTTTTTTTAAAAAAAAAAAAAAAAGCTGTATTCCAGTCATCATGAGCTTTCTCTAAATCTCTAAATGCTATAAATGCAGTTTTGCCAATGTTCACTCTCACTTCTATGATAAGTCATAGTGTCAGTATTATCCCGCATAATCCTACATTTCTCAGTAACACATTTTGTTAATCACTAAGGTCGGGTTCTTCCAGTCTTCACCACAACTTATACAAAGACTTTGTTATGAACTTCTTCCATACGATCTAGAGGAGAATATACGCGGGGCGTTACATACGTAATGCAACACAGTTTTTTCCTCGGCCAATTTCGGTTGGAAAAAATGCAGAATTTGTTGTGAGACATCGTGGAACATTCCTGATTCGGTCCCTGCAAGTGTCATGCAAACGAACGTTTCTTTCTTCATGACAACGCAAGGCCTCAAACAAGTATGCGCACCCGAGAGGAGTTCATAAAAGTTCATTAGACTGTTTTTCTTATACAACCTACAGGTCAGATATCGCAGCTCCCGACATTTATCTGTTTAGCCTAATGAAAGTTGCCGGAAACAGTACACGGATGACTGGGAGGTCATTGACGCAGAAAGACGTTGTCTCCGACGTCGACCAGTAGAATCCACAGAGGTCCTCCCAGCGCCGTGGCGTCAGACCGTCAAATTGAATGGAGATTATGTTGAAAAATTAGGTTTTGTGGCCAAAATAGGGGGAATAATATGGTTTTCTGGAATCCTGAATAAAATCAACCCGCTTACAGAAAAGAAAAGAAAAAGTGTCGCATTACTTATTGACCGTTCCTTGTAATAAAACGTTTTAAGCAGATAATTCCGAGAAATGGCGACAAAATATTACTTGCTAACATATACATATCACGAAGTGACAGCGACGAGAAAATTCGAGAAGTTATTGCTAATACAGAGGCTTAACATCTAAGATTTTTCCTACGCGCCATTCGCTAGACGAACAGGGAAGGGGTGATCAGTTAGTAGTACTGAAAGTACATTCGGTGTCGGTGTACAGAAGTGGGAAGAGGAGCGGCATCAGGAGGAACGTCTGAACTGAAGACTCGGAGTGTTGGACACAACGGATTTGAAGAAATCGCTATGAGACACTGTGAAACGGGTAAACACGTTCGGGACGTGTACTGATAACAGGCGAACTGCTGAAACAGGAAAACAAATCTGTAAATTGACACGAAGGTCAGCTCGGAATAAAAGATTTAAGAAATTTTTGGAGCAAAATCTGACTGACAGAAAAGAATCTTCATTGCCGGACTCACGCACGCATGACGACAGCGCAAGTTGCTTTTTTGTATTTCGATCCGTCGGTGCAGACATACCTAAGCTATATCTGGTGTTGATCTCGCTTTTGTAATCTTCATTTCGTGTACGCCCCCGGTAGCTGAGTAGTCAGCGCGACAATATGTCAATCCTAAGGGCCCGGGTTCGATTCCCGGCTGGGTCGGAGATTTTCTGCGCTCGAAAGTGGCGTCAAATCGAAAGACTTGCACTCGGCGAACGGTCTACCCGACGGGAAACACTAGTCACACGACATTTACAGTTTTATCTTCATTTCGTTTCGCAGTAACTGTCACTTCGAATATCGCGAACTGGAGATTTTTCACGAAAGAGGGAACGTATATGGCAAACATACCGGGACTTGTTATGACGCGCATTTCCGCGACCTTTTACTAAACTGTCTGTTGTGACTTGGCAAGACAGCCAAGCCACTAGGAGATAGCCGAAAGGCACGCATTTAAGCTCACGCAGGCTGGCGTGAGGTCTGGAACAGTTAAAGGAGTTGTGTCTAGTAAAAAAAGTACGTAGCTTCTGGAATACTTAACTTTAATCCATAATTGGTGAACATCGGTCTGACGGTACATGCATCACAAGATAAATAGCAAATGATAATGGCGCCTTGCTAGGTCGTGGCAAATGACGTAGCTGAAGGCTATGCTAACTATCGTCTCGGCAAATGAGAGCGTAATTTGTCAGTGAACCATCGCTAGCAAAGTCGGCTGTACAACTGGGGCGAGTGCTAGGAAGTCTCTCTAGACCTGCCGTGTGGCGGCGCTCGGTCTGCAATCACTGACAGTGGCGACACGCGGGTCCGACGTATACTAACGGACCGCGGCCGATTTAAAGGCTACCACCTAGCAAGTGTGGTGTCTGGCGGTGACACCACACTGTCTGCTGTTTTGATGTCAGTGAGTTTGCTTTCTTGATCATTACGAGTAAGATTACTTTCTATCTGTATTCTCAATAATAAAAAGAAAATTATGCCTCATGCAGTGGGCAGTAAGTTGAACGAGAGCTTTGAGGTAACCTTGAGAGGCCAGCCATAGGTTACGTCAGGCGTAGGGCAGAGGTCACACGTAATGGCAGGTACAGATATCCGGCAGGGCTACTGCTTTCGTAGCAAACGCGTGGGAACTCTGTGGGCCTGTCTGTGTGCCGCGGTTGATCTGTCAGACAGCAAAATTGGGAAGATGCTGGCACACATTTATTTCCGGAAGAGATCTCGCGATCTCATCTGCGTGTGGTAGAAGCACCTGAATTATAGAAAAAAAATCTGCTCACAATATTTTTACAGAAAAAAAAGAACACCAGGGAATTATCCGAATGCAACGAAAATCGGTAGGTGTGACGTAAACATATTATTACAATTTCAGAAAGATTTGGTTAATTTATTCATAAACTGAGCAAGGCAATAACGCGTTGGTCCACCTCTGGCACTCAGGCAAGCAGTTATTCGGCTTAGAATTGATTTATAGAATTGTTGCATGTTCTCGTGAGGGATATCGTGTCAAATCCTGTCCAACTGATGCGTCAGATCCTGAAAATCCCGAGCTGGTTGCAGGGCATTTCCCATAATGCTCCAAACGCTCTCAGATGGGAAGACATCCCATGACCTCGCTGGCCAAGGTAGGTTTTGGCACACACGAAGACGTGCAGTAGAAATTGTCGGTGTGTGTGGGCGGGCATTATCTTTCAGAAATACACTACTGGCCATTAAAATTGCTATACCAAGAAGAAATGCAGATGATAAACGGATATTCATTGGACAAATATATTATACTAGAACTGACATGTGATTACGTATTCACGCAATTTGGGTGCATTGATCCTGAGACATCAGTACCGAGAACAACCACCTCTGGCCGTAATAATGGCTTTGATACGCTTGGACATTGAGCCAAACAGAGCTTGGATGGCGTGTACAGGTACAGCTGCCCATGCAGCTTCAACACGATACCACAGTTCATCAAGAGTAGTGACTGGCGTATTGTGACGAGCCAGTTGCTCAGCCACCATTGACCAGACGTTTTCAGTTGGTGAGAGATCTAGAGAATGTGCTAGTCAGGGCAGCAGTCGAACATTTTCTGTATCCAGAAAGGCCCGTACAGGACCTGCAACATGCGGCAGTGCATTATCCTGCTGAAGTGTAGGGTTTCGCAGGGATCGAATGAAGGGTACAGCCACGGGTCGTAACACATCTGAAATGTAACGTCCACTGTTCAAAGTGCCGTCAATGCGAACCAGAGGTGACCGAGACGTGTAACCAATGGCCGCCCATACCATCGCGCCGGGTGATACGCCAGTATGGCGATGACGAATACACGCTTCCAATGTTCGTCACTGCGATGTCGCCAAATACGGATGCGACCATCATGATGCTATAAACAGAACCTGAATTCATCCGAAAAAATGACGTTTTGCCATTCGTCACCCAGGTTCGTCATTGAGTACACCATCGCAGGCGCTCCTGTCTGTGATGCAGCGTCAAGGATAACCGCAGCGAAGGTCTCCGACAAGACGGCTAGAGCTTTCACTGCTTGCCATCGTGCTTGCCATACCTTACCCTGGCCAGCAAGGTCGCCGGACCTCTCCCCACTTGACAACCTTTGGAGTTTTGGGCAGGCCCTTCTGAGCATCTCGGAATTTTGACGATCTAACGCTCCAACTGGACAGAATTTGGCGCGATATCCCTCAGGAGGACATCCAACAACTCTCTCAATGCCAAGCCCAGTAACTCTTTGTATAAGGGCCAGAGGTGGACCAACACACTACTGACTTGCTCGATTTGTGAAGCACTTTCTCTTGAATAAATTATCCAATTTTTCTGAAATCGTAATTATTTGATTGTCTATACATGTACATCACATTTACCGATTCCCGTCCCATTAAGATAATTCCTTCCTGGTGCTTATTGTTTTTCGTCTTAAATGGTATTTTTTTTCTACTGCCCGCAGTAACATTTTTACATTGCTTAATACATTGCTACGCATTACGAGCATGTCTTAGTCATCATCAGGAATTATGTGCATGCATTTCATCACAAAAATTATCAAATTGAGGTTAACTATATGATAATTTACAAACTACACTATACGATCAAAACTATCTGGTTACCTGTTAGTGGAAATTAATGTGTCGTGTGTCCACCCTCCACTTTTATGATGGCTTGAACCCTCCTGAGGACAGTTTCGATGAGGTGTCTGAATGTGAATGAATAGCAGACCATTCTTCTTCTAGAGCCGAAGCCAGAGAATGTAGTGTAGTCGGCAGCTCGGGTCTGGAACTCATCCCAAAGGTTTCCAAGACGGGAAACTGGGCAAGCCAGCCCATTTCCGGAATGTAATTGTGCAAAAACCATTGCCTCTTAGATGCTGCTTTATGACAGGCTGCACTGTCATGCAGATACGAACAATGATCGTGTTAGAACTCTTTCTCTACAGAACGCAGAACACAATGCTGTAACATTGTTCATGCAGTGTTTCCTAGAGTGCAGCGAGGGGACCACACCCTAACCATGAACAACTCCCTCGCACAAGATTGGAAACCATTAAACATTACGTCACGCTTAGCCGGCCGAAGTGGCCGTGCGGTTAAAGGCGCTGCAGTCTGGAACCGCAAGACCGCTACGGTCGCAGGTTCGAATCCTGCCTCGGGCATGGATGTTTGTGATGTCCTTAGGTTAGTTAGGTTTAACTAGTTCTAAGTTCTAGGGGACTAATGACCTCAGCAGTTGAGTCCCATAGTGCTCAGAGCCATTTGAACCATTTTGAATTACGTCACGCTTAGAGACCGCACTCAGAGTGGCTGAGCCTTGGTTAGAGAAACGGCGTGTTAGAGTAAACGTCGACAAGTGCGAAGCCGCTCTGTTCACTAGAAGACCGAGGCAACTGCGCAAACACCGATACTGCAGACCAATAACTCTACATGCAGGCCCCATACGTTTCCGAGAGAAAGTCAAATACCTCGGTGTCTGGCTGGACCGGAAATTACTCTTGGGGGACCACATACAACACATGACCAACCGAGCAAGCGCAAGGCTCAAACAGCTCTACCCTATGCTCAACAGGCGTAGCACACTGAACAGAAGGGTGTCGAGCTCCATGTACACGACGCTTATTCGACCCCTGATGACGTACGCAGCCCCTGTCTGGGGATACTCTGCGCCCACACGCCTGCGCCGTCTGCAGATCATACAAAACAAACTACTCACAATTATAAGCAATGCTCCACGATGCACACGCATCGCGGACCATCACCGGGAATACCGACTTGAGACTCTCACGGAGGTAATCCACAAACTCACCACAAGACTATACAGAAACTCCAGACATTTGCAGAACCCGTTTATTATGAATCTGGGGAACTACGACCACAACCATAGATGGAAACATAAAAGACCAAAAGACATATTGTAAGGACCTAACATCTATGGCCAAGTTCACGCAAACACAACGGTACAGGTGAGCCCCTGTTAATCAGCCACCATTACTGGATATCCAGTTGGAACACACTTGCCGAATAACTGGCACCACGCAGGGAAGCCGTACCGTACATTACATGCAGACAAGCTCCACACACCCCCCACACAGTGAGATGATCTATGGCCGATCTCCCACTAATATATAACGATTCTGATTGTTCCAGGAATGCAGCAGCTGCAGCAAACTCGGATATATCGCCATCACCTGCCACGGTAATGATGCATGATACCCATACTAACAAACCCAACCTTGTATGAACTATCGCAGCTAGTAAGCCACTACTGCTCTTACTACACATCCCACTGTCGCAGAGGTTTTTTTCCCACGGCACGAGCCTTGGCACTTTTTTTCCTCTGCTCTTGAAATTACTACCCTCATTCGAGTTTCGTCCACTATCTATCACCTGATGGACCGTGTTAATGCGTAGTCTTACCCAGACGCACGGATAACATCACAGCCCAGCATCCTGTGATCCACTTATTAGATAACTAACATGTTGAAGGAGGTGACAGTAGAACTTTTGGTTTGGTCACCACGTTAGTGCGGGCGTGGAGGGGCCCCATCTTTATTTTTTTCCCCCACATATCGCAGCACTACCTCCACCGCACTTCAGTGGTGACAGTCACGTGCTGGCGGACAACGTTGTAAAGGCATTCGTCAGACCCAAAACTTGAAGACTTGATCACTGGCAGATGTAAACTCGCCATAATTAACTGGTTGTGAACTCTAGGAAACTGAGGATATGAGATCTCGGTAAGTTGAAAGAACTAGAGGAGGTTGGCGGTTTCGGAGGGAACATTGGGCAACGATTGACTCCAGCAGGGGAAAGGAATACTTTAGGAGATGAATGGTAGCTTGGAGAGATGAAATAGTGAAGGCAGCAAAGGATCAAATAGGTAATCACATGGCACACAAATTTCATCGATGAAAAGAAAAAAAACGTAAAAAAATGCAACAAACCAAGCAGGCAAAAGGGAATATAGACGTCTAAACAACGAGACTGACAAAGTGCAAAATGGCTAAGCAAGAACTGCTAGATGTCATACGAAATGCTATATAACTAGGGGAAATATGGGAAAATTAAACAGAGATTTGGAGGAAAGAGAAATAGCAGAGTGAATATCAGGAGCGCGGATGGAAAAACGGTACCAAAAGGGGCTGTACAAGAGAAATGAAAGCATTATTATAGAAAGGGAGGAGAACGCAGCTGTAGCGTGACTCATTAATCAAAAGCACTCGTTTCCAGCAATTCCACTGTCTGGTGGCATCGTTGCTTACACCCCCTTAAGCGTCGCTTAGCACCGGCTAGAAAAAGCTGTGGGTTATGAGAAGTTGCTCGGCCCTTGCATCCCATTCTTCTTAACTCTCTACTAACGGTCATTCAGCTAGCTGGACTCCTTGTAGCACGAGTGATTCCTTCCGCTAATTTCACGCGATTTTCACAAGTACCATCCGCAATGCTCGACTGCTCTTGTCCATCAGTACATGAGGTCTACCTGGTCTTGGTTCAGCGGTGGTTGTTCCATCACCTTTCCACTCCACAGTGATATCACCAACAGTCGACTGGACAGCTTTACAAGGGTTGAAATGCCCCTAACGGTTTTGTTACTCAGGTGATATCGAATGACTAATCCGCCTTCGAAGTTCGATGCGTACACCTCTCGTGAGATCTCGTGGCCGTTTCCTCGTAGGGGTGTCCAGACAGTTTCGATCAGATAGTGTGTGAAAACTGTGTGAAAATGGCATGAAGGGGGGAGAAGGGGGAGTCGGAAAGGGCGAGCATGTGAAGTCTGTTACTGTTGTTGTGGTGGTAACTTTTCTAAAAGTGTGCACGCAATAAAACGCCCGGGGATGAGCGAAACGATAGTAATATATTAAATTCCAAATGTACATGAAATATGAGTGCTGACGCAAATAAATTGTTCGTAACAGCGACGCTGCTATGGCCACAACCAATCATATTCTTTTTGATTCCTCACAATCGTAATTGTAAGGGTAAGAGGAAAAGCCAGGTAAGCAAATTTTTTTTATCAGAAGTAAATTACTGACACCGTTAAGTGCAAGATGTCGAGTAACGTCTGTCTGATAGGCCGTGGAGGACAGATGAGCAGGTAAGCTAGGACGACGAAAGTTTAGCATTTTGTGAAGAAACAAGTATATTCGAGTGGAAGGTTGAAGGAAGCAGATAAGTTATCCAGCCTACAACCGAGTTGTAGTACTTAGAGGTCTCATTATACACTGTAGCGACGTTATACACACTGCCTGATCACGATAGTTACCTTATTATGTGATTCTAACATTGAAAAGATCTGCTGCAAGGGTTTTTGTAGTGGACGTCAAGTGTTGCCAGTGATTTTGTGGTATCGATGAACTCAGAAGACGATGCAAATGTCGATGAAAGAAACAGAAAAAGTGACAAGTCTTATCATACGAGGGACGTACAATACGTAATGAAACACTTCAGGTTGGTTTTATTCAGGTTTCCAATAAACCATATAATTCTCCGCTGATCAAGCCTTGTGATAGCAGACAACATGGCTTTGCTTTGCTGGTACCGCGAACTGCTGAAAGCGAGGGAAACTTACAGAGGGCATGTAGCTCTATTGTTATGGTCAAAAGATGACGGTATCCTCTTGGGTAAAATATTCCCCAGATAAGACAGTTTCCCATTCGCGTCTCCGGGCGGGACCTACTCAGGAGACTGTCATCAGGGAAAACAAAACTGGCGTTCACGGATGGGAGCGTGGATGTTAAATCCCTTAACCGTATAGGTTAGTTAGAAAAGTTAAAAAGGAAAGTGGATACATTCACGTTAAACATAGTGGGACGTAGTAAAGTTCGGTTGGAGGATGAGCTGGACTTCTCGTTAGGTGAGTACCTGCTACAAACACAAAATAAAATAGGTGTAATGCAGGTGTAGGTCTAATAATGATTCAGAAGAAAGGAATACGGGGAAGTTACTACTGGCAGCCTAGTGAAAGCATTATCGTAGCCAAGATAGAAGCAAAGCGAACACCCACCACAGTAGTACAAATTTATACTCCAACTAGCTTCACAGATAATGAAGAGATAGAAGAAAGTATTTTGAGATAACAGAAATTATTCATATAGTTAAGGGAGAGGGAAATTTAATTATAATGGATGATTATAATCCGGTAGAGGAAAAGGAAGGAAAGGAAAAATAGTAGGTGAAATGGATTGGGGTAAAGGAATTAAAGAGGAAGTCGCCTGGTAGAATTTTCCATAGAGCATAGTTTAATCATCACTAACACTTCTTTTAAGAATCATGAGAGAAGGCTGTATACGTGGAAGGGGCCTGAAGGACGGCAAGGTTTCAGACTGATAGTATAATGGTTAGACAGAGATCTCGGAACCAGATTTTAAACTTTAAGACTTGTCCACTGGCAGATGTAAACTCGCCATAATTAACTGGTTGTGAACTCTAGGAAACTGAGGATATGAGATCTCGGTAAGTTGAAAGAACTAGAGGAGGTTGGCGGTTTCGGAGGGAACATTGGGCAACGATTGACTCCAGCAGGGGAAAGGAATACTTTAGGAGATGAATGGTAGCTTGGAGAGAGGAAATAGTGAAGGCAGCAAAGGATCAAATAGGTAATCACATGACACACAAATTTCATCGATGAAAAGAAAAAAAACGTAAAAAAATGCAACTAACCAAGCAGTCAAAAGGGAATATAGACGTCTAAACAACGAGACTGACAAAGTGCAAAACGGCTAAGCAAGAACTGCTAGAGGTCATACGAAAGGCTATATAACTAGGGGAAATATGGGAAAATTAAACAGAGATTTGGAGGAAAGAGAAATAGCACAGTGAATATCAGGAGCGCGGATGGAAAAACGGTACCAAAAGGGGCTGTACAAGAGAAATGAAAGCATTATTATAGAAAGGGAGGAGAACGTAGATGAAGATGAGGTAGGAGATAGGATACTGCGACAAGAATGTGACAGAGCAGTGAAAGATCTGGAGTAGACGACATTATGTCAGAACTACTGATATTTCTGGGAGAGCCAGAAATGACAAAGCTATTCCATCTGGTGTTCAAGATCTAAGAGAAAAGCGATACAGCCACAAATGTAAAGAGTAATGTAATAATCCCAATCCCAAAGAAAGCAGGCGCTGACAGGTGTGAATATTAGTGAACTACCAGTTTGAGTCATACTTTAAAATACTGACATAAATTATTTACAGAAAAATTGTAAAACTGGTAGAATGCGACCTCGACGACAACCAGTTTAGATTCCAGAGAAATTTAGGAAGACACCGGGCAATTCTGAGCCACGACTTCTCTCTTAAGGTAGGTTAAGGAGAGGCAAACCTACATTTGTAAGAGTTGTAGATTTAGAGAAAGCTTTTAACAATGCTGCCTGGAATACACTCTTCGAAATTTTGAAGGTAGCGAGGGTAAAATACAGGAGGCGAAAGATTATGTACACCTTGTGCAGAAGAAAAGACGGCAGTTATAAGAGTGGAAGGGCGTGAAAGGAATCACTGGTTGAGAATGGAGTGGGACAAGGTTACAGCCTATCCCCAATGTTATTAAATCTGCATTTTGAGCAAGCACTAAAGGAAACCAAAGAAAAATTTGGATAATGAATTAAAGTTCAGGGAGAAGAAATAATAATTCAGGTTTGCCGATGACAGTGTAGTTCTGTCACAGACAGAAAAGACTTGGAAGAGATAGTGAACGGAATAGACAATATCTACAAAGGAAGTTGTAAGATGAACATCGACGAAAGCAAAACAAGGATGGAATGTAGTCGAATTAAATCATGCGATGCTGGGGAAATGGATTAAGAAACGAAACATTATACGTACTAGATGAGTTTTGCTATTTGGGCAGTAAAATAACTGATGATGGCCGAAGTAGAAATGCTGTAAAATGTAGACTAGCAACGGCAAAAGAAGAATTTCTGAAAAGAGAAATTTGTTAAGATCCCATACAGTTTTTAATCTCAGGAAGTCTTTTCCGAAGGTGTAGCCCTGTTTAGAAGTGGAAAGTGGACGATAAACACTTCCCTTAAGAAGAGAATGGAAGCTTCTGAAGTGCGGTTCTACAGAAGAATGCTGAAGATTAGATAGGTACATCACGTAACTAATGAAGAGGTACTGAACAGAACTGAGGAGAAGACATTTGTTGTGCAGCTTGAATAAAAGAAGGGGTCAGCTGATAGGACGATTCTGACTTATTAAGAGATCGCCAGTGCACTACTGGACGGTAGTGTGGGGCGATAAAAATCGTAGAGGGAGACCAAGAGATGAATACAGTAAGCAGGTTGCATTGGAAGTAGTTTTGTAATTTTCAGTAGCTATTCGGAGATGAAGAGGCTTGAACAGGATAGAGCAGGATGGAGAGCAGCATCAAACCAGTCTTCGGACTGAAGACCTCATCAACAACATTGAAGAACAGGCTCCAAATTAAGTGAAACGTTATCTCGTCCTTAGAGATGACGTAGCGTCGAAAAAAAAAATCTCTCGGGTGCAACGACAGGAATCCACGCATTCTTGGAGAGCGAGGTATGTTATTTGGCTTATTGCTCTAAGGGTACGTAGAAACTTTTATTGGCGGACCCATATTAATTCTATGGTTGCCTATACTTCAAGAAGAACCAAAGTAGGTGTTCTATCCTCGTTTTGATCAGTGAGCCAGGATAAAACTCCTCACTACTCAAAGACCAACATTAATTGTTCTTGAAACTTGGTTTAGGTCTCTTAGTGATGAAATTAATATGGTTAAGCAATTTGAGGTTAATTAGAATAAGACCTTACATCCAGAAACCTCCAGATCAATTATTCCAGCATTAAACATACATTGGTTTGCACCAGGAGAAAGTATCAGCGAAAACCTCACTTTTGTAACGTAATATCGAACAACATGCATGGGACGGTAAATGGGGGCCCAACAGGGGTGCACGACGTAGTTACATCGCAGGCCTAGCTTTTGATGCTGTGTACTTGAAGTCCAGCTGCCCATACTCGACTTTTTAACCTACCTGCCCTTACGTGTGATGCATCTGTTCTTACGCTGCATTCCTATACGTGAACCCGATTCATTTTTGCCTGGATACAATCATACTTCGGAAATGGTCGGTATGCAGTTAAAGAAAGAATAACCTAATTTGCGAAAATTAGATATTTTATTGAGGCCCTTTGCCTCGAGTTAAGTTGGTGCACACAACGTATTGAGATAATCAACATCAAGTGAACAAATTCAAAGCTTATGATGTAAATGAGGTGGACTGCCATGTGGCATAGGTCCAACTGCAGCGAAGCCCTGATGCGCTCTCTTCTAAACAATGGTCT
Source organism: Schistocerca americana (assembly GCF_021461395.2). NCBI lineage: Eukaryota > Metazoa > Arthropoda > Insecta > Orthoptera > Acrididae > Schistocerca > Schistocerca americana. Next base: position 740,985,892 of record NC_060122.1, on the reverse strand, counting down.
GTAGCTCCTATTTACTTTTTCAGCTTCTGTGACGTCAGACATGGCACTTTACTAAGGATTGCCCCATCAAAATTGTAGTGTCCTACTTCGCTTCCCCTAGTGGAAACTCTTCTGGAACACTATCTGAAGTAATTCTCCTTTCATTCTTATTCTCATAAAATGTGTTTTTCGGATGGACTATTTTTCTTTCATGTGTCGTTCATTCCTTGGACTCGCGCAGCTGCATGTTGCTAATGGATGTCTGCCCTCGGAAATTTTGTCTTATTTTAGTTCATGCCCTTGTATTTAAGCTGGCTTCCAAAAATATTTGCACCAGCCACCGTGATCACTTGGGATCCTTGGGTACTCTGTCGCCCAAATCCACGACAATGATTGCTTCCAGCTTCCGAGCGCTGCCACAAGTTTTGATTTCAGTACTTAATCAGAATTAAAATATCTCCTGATTCATAACAATGATCACCACGTGTTTTTCAATGACCTGCTGTTAGAAAAACTACCATGTCCATAAACCTTCTGTTTCAGTCTATTTCTCGTATTAATCAGTTCATTTACTTACAAAAACAAATACATTCGCAATAATCAAGGTGAGTGATTGTACTTATCACTGTCATGTCTCACTCTATAGCTACAGAATTGCTTCCAAAAAGATTCTGAGGACTGATTTATCGTGTCTGGTCATTCCACTGGGGATACCAGGGAACTGATGGGTACTATGACAGAGAGCAAAATAATAAGATGCATACATAGTGTTAGATAAACTTCAGTTACCCGACTTGGTTTCCAAATGTAAGGCTAGGGCAATATCTGATACAAGTCCATGAGGTAGGTGGGTCCAATACCCACGATAGTGACAGAGAGTGAGTGACAACGCTTAAACTAGACAGATCAAACTAAGCTAACAGTCTAGCCTATAGATCGAGTGGCTTCGTTTAAGTTTGCTCCGTGGTGGCAACAGCTGCCCAGGCTAAGGAGGATGTGCCTCGGAGCCAGTTGGACACAGATTGGTGGTGCAATCACATGGTCACTGGCAACTTCTAGACGTGGTCTGTCGTGGTATGGTATTGATAGCATACAGTACCACAGTCCTCCCCCCTCCCAAAAATTTCTCGGTGTCGTCATGTACTGGTGCCGCTGCAATGTGGGTGGAGGTCCACAGAGGAGACAGGACCGAGACCGAGTGATGACAAGCTCCCACCCATATCTTGACATTCATTATGCAAAAGGTTGGAATCATCGGCTGAAAAAAAAAAACAGCCATAGTGTGTGCACGCATGCCCAGAGTTGGAGCATCCTCTTCCATTGGTGGAGGTGCAACAACGACTAGAGGGTGCATAGCGGCCCACTGGAAGGTGATAGGGAACCTCCCAAAGCTGTGACGCCTGGTGCAGCGATGATGGCGATGATGCTGTGTCAACCTTCAATGGCTGCCGTACAACGCCAGCAGCGCGGGACCCAAGCGAGGCAAAGGTGGATGAAACTGCAGGGACCTTCTGGGCACTAACTGTGCAAATTAAAACACTGCTGCAGGATCACGCATCTCACAAAAACGAAGTTGATACTGGTGTAGCTTCTGCAGCATGGTGGGACTCTGTACAACGTACAATGAGTGGCCAAAGACTTCAGTGATGACGCCTAGTTCCCAGCGCCTGTGTCTGCCAGAGCCTCTGAAAAAGACCAACTCATGCCCATGAAACCTGGAGAACTGTGGCGGAAGAGCCGACCACTGTAGAGGATACAGCAGCTGAAGCAATTTCCTGTGTTGGCAGCCATGCAAGAGCTCTGCTGGCGATTAGCACTTGAGTAGCTCAGAACTGTAGGACTAGAGAAAGAGCACTAAAGATTCCTCCAACATATGGGAGGCACATAACTTGTTCATCTGTTGACTGAAAGTTCTGACGAAGTATTCCACTTGACCATTAGTCTGAGGGTGGAAAAGCTTGCTTTTAACATTCCTGATGCTGTTAATCACGAAATACGGCTCATTACCCAAAACTAGCACATTAGTTAAAACTTCAGTGCAAAAGACTGACATCAGATTCTTCATAGTGCTAGCCATTGTTGTGGTGTGCATAGACATGAAAACTTTCTAAAGGCATCTGCCACAATGAGCCAATGTGAATTCCAGCAGGGACCTGCAAAGTCAATATGCAAATATTGCCAAGGGATGCTGGGATTAGGCCAATCAAAATGTTTTTATGGTGAAGCAGTCTGGTATGCCACGCATGCTGGGCATCATGAAATAAATTTTTCTATTTGAGCATCAATGCTACCCATGTGCAATGGGATCAAAAATGGCTCTGAGCACTATGGGACTTAACATCTGAGGTCATCAGTCCCCTAGACTTAGAACTACTTAAACATAACTAACCTAAGGACATCACACACATCCATGCCCGAGCAGGATTCTAACCTGCGACCGTAGCAGCAGCGCGGTTTCAGACTGAAGCGCCTAGAACCGCTCGGCCACAACGGCCGGCGCAATGGGATCAGGTGACCCTACTTAGAGTGTACAGTGCCTCAATGGCTTTGATGGAGAAGTTGGAGAATTTCGGTCTGAAGCAAATGTGGCACAATTACACAGGACTGATCATTTTCTGTATGGAAGATGATACTCTGCTGGACTGATAAGTTGGGATGAAACACAAAATAGTGACTTTTGACTGTATCACAAATCTTCTTAATTGTATGTTCCCACCCAGGCGGAGGTATTGAGGTAGAATCTTGAGATGGGATCCACAGCTGTTACTTGAGCAATTCATTGGTGTTCGACGGGAAGAACCACCAAGTGTGTCATTGTCCTCGACATCAAAGTGAAAGCAAGAATCATCTGTAGTTTCAAAAGCCAAATCATTGATGAATGGGGGGGGCGAGAAAGAGTGTCTGCACTCGAATGCCTAGCCGTTGGCCTGTGCACAATTTCATCCTGATAACTGGAAAGGAACAGAGACCAAAACTGCAAGTTCTGCTCTGTGCAGGGAGGGACTGGCTTTGAAGTGCTGAACAACGAGGACAGCGGCTCGTGGTTCATCACCAAGAAAAATTTTCTACCGTACCAGCATCGGTGGAATTTGGTCACTCCATATACAACAGCAAGAGATTCCATCTCAATCTGTGAACAGGTGCATCTCTCTAAGCTGATGAATATAGATACAAAGGCAAACGGCCTGTCCAATGGTCCACCTCTGTGTGAGAGAACGTCACGAATCGCGTAAGAGCATGCATCAACGGTCACTATCTTAGTGGGATCAAAATGTACCAAACAGCAATCGTCCAATAAAGGATGCTACAGTTTCTGAAATGCATCTTGACACTTCCTAGTGCACTCAAATAGAACATTCTTTTATGGAAGACAACACAGTGGAACTGCAATCTGAGCATCGTTTTGAATGAACTGCATGTAATAAGTGAGTTAACGCAAGACAGGCTGGCATTCACTGATGTTCCGAGGAGCTCGGAGATCCCAGATGGCAGTTAAGTGTGACTTCAAGGGGAGGAGGCCCTGACTGTTGCTAACGTTTCCTATTTACTTGATCTCAGTCCGGAGGAGGAAGAATTTGACTTCATTAGACCTTAACCCAGCGTTAGAAAGCACTTGAAACAATTTACTGGGATTGAAAAGATAATCAGAAGCACGACCCAAAAGTAGTAGTCGCCCAGATAGTTCGAACAAGAAGGAATTGTAGCAGTCAACTGTGATGTAGCACTAAAAAACTGCTGGTGCCACAGGGCAACTGCAAGGACTTAAATGACCCCATGTGGGTGCTGATCACCAAAAGTTCGTTGGGACCATCCTAGGGAAACTGCAAATGAGCGTCAGCAAGTTTGTCCATGAGTTCCACAGCGAGGCAAAGGAAAAAAGTCAATCACAGTCTATGGACTTACCGTTGCCTTGAAATCTGCACGTCATCGAAATTTGCCGACGTTTCTTTATAACCACCAAAGAAGTCCACTGGCTGGCTGCTGCAGGGGAAATCACACCTATGTCCTGCAAAGATATGAGCTCCTGTGTCACTTGATCTCCAATAGCGTGAGGGACGGGTCGCGCTTGGCAAGACCATGATTGACCATGGTCTTTCATGATCATGTGGGCCTCAAAATTATTATGTTTACCTGTACAACCTTGGAAAAGTCACTAAATTCATCACAAAGTTCAGTTATCCTTATAATAGACACAGAGAGAAAACATTGTCTTGGATTTGCAAAGCAAGCCGATTAAAAGAGTCAATACCAAAAAATATTTTCACTTTCACGTGACCAAAAAACTGTGAACGAAAATGTTTCAGTAACGTCGCGAAATAGGAGCGTAATGAAGGCCTATCAGTGCTGTATCATACGAGTCCTGGTGCTCCACTATTTCTAATATCTGTTGCAAGCTAGGATTAGCTTACTTAAGAATCTGCTCGAGTATGTGAGGATCTGACACAATTTGTATAATGGCGCCCTAATCATGGCATCACTATAGCACCGTCTGTACTTACACTTGAGTTTGTAATGGCGAATAATTCCCTGTAAGTCAGCCAGGGCTTATGAGTCCGTTAAGGTTGCCTACGCAAGCGAAAGATTTTGTAACGCGCAGGCGTCACATTAACCTGTTCATCGCAGTGCTTATCTAGCCCAGCAATCAAGTCGTCGTGGGAAAATAAATTTGCAGGCTAACGGGCACAGTGACACTCCCGCTGTTGGGAGAAAATACACTCCTGGAAATGGAAAAAAGAACACATTGACACCGGTGTGTCAGACCCACCATACTTGCTCCGGACACTGCGAGAGGGCTGTACAAGCAATGATCACACGCACGGCACAGCGGACACACCAGGAACCGCGGTGTTGGCCGTCGAATGGCGCTAGCTGCGCAGCATTTGTGCACCGCCGCCGTCAGTGTCAGCCAGTTTGCCGTGGCATACGGAGCTCCATCGCAGTCTTTAACACTGGTAGCATGCCGCGACAGCGTGGACGTGAACCGTATGTGCAGTTGACGGACTTTGAGCGAGGGCGTATAGTGGGCATGCGGGAGGCCGGGTGGACGTACCGCCGAATTGCTCAACACGTGGGGCGTGAGGTCTCCACAGTACATCGATGTTGTCGCCAGTGGTCGGCGGAAGGTGCACGTGCCCGTCGACCTGGGACTGGACTGCAGCGACGCACGGATGCACGCCAAGACCGTAGGATCCTACGCAGTGCCGTAGGGGACCGCACCGCCACTTCCCAGCAAATTAGGGACACTGTTGCTCCTGGGGTATCGTCGAGGACCATTCGCAACCGTCTCCATGAAGCTGGGCTACGGTCCCGCACACCGTTAGGCCGTCTTCCGCTCACGCCCCAACATCGTGCAGCCCGCCTCCAGTGGTGTCGCGACAGGCGTGAATGGAGGGACGAATGGAGACGTGTCGTCTTCAGCGATGAGAGTCGCTTCTGCCTTGGTGTCAATGATGGTCGTATGCGTGTTTGGCGCCGTGCAGGTGAGCGCCACAATCAGGACTGCATATGACCGAGGCACACAGGGCCAACACCCGGCATCATGGTGTGGGGAGCGATCTCCTACACTGGCCGTACACCACTGGTGATCGTCGAGGGGACACTGAATAGTGCACGGTACATCGAACCCATCGTTCTACCATTCCTAGACCGGCAAGGGAACTTGTTGCTCCAACAGGACAATGCACATCCGCATGTATCCCGTGCCACCCAACGTGCTCTAGAAGGTGTAAGTCAACTACCCTGGCCAGCAAGATCTCCGGATCTGTCCCCCATTGAGCATGTTTGGGACTGGATGAAGCGTCGTCTCACGCGGTCTGCACATCCAGCACGAACGCTGGTCCAACTGAGGCGCCAGGTGGAAATGGCATGGCAAGCCGTTCCACAGGACTACATCCAGCATCTCTACCATCGTCTCCATGGGAGAATAGCAGCCTGCATTGCTGCGAAAGGTGGATATACACTGTACTAGTGCCGACATTGTGCATGCTCTGTTGCCTGTGTCTATGTGCCTGTGGTTCTGTCAGTGTGATCATGTGATGTATCTGACCCCAGGAATGTGTCAATAAAGTTTCCCCTTCCTGGGACAATGAATTCACGGTGTTCTTATTTCAATTTCCAGGAGTGTATAATTGCCTCTCCCTACCTTCAGTGTGGAACACTGTAAAGTACACGTCGAGCTGAGCATGATACTCGAGTCATTCCTGTTGTTGACAACCAAATGCACGGAATAGCGGCACGGGAACAAAATGGTTCAAATGGCTCTGAGCACTATGGGACTTATCAGCTGAGGTCATTAGTCCCCTAGAACTTAGAACTAACTTAAACCTAACTAACCTAAGGACATCACACACATCCATGCCCGAGGCAGGATTCGAACCTGCGACCGTAGCAGTCGCTCGGTTCCAGACTGAAGCGCCTAGAACCGCTCGGCTACTTCGGTCGGCGGCACGGGAAATGTCGCAGCTTGCCGTGGCGGGGTTGCGGGTGCTGGGGGAGCGGCCGCTGTGTTTTCCTGTGCAGCCAGCAATCTGGCCATTATTTCCATTGCATTTGTTACGCCTGAAACTGAATGATATGAGTTACTGACAGTTCTTGCGGGAACTGGCCATGACCAACTCATAAAATAACAGTGGAATAAAAATATAAGTCAACCACTAAGCTACGATGAAAGAAGGTACGAATTAAACTGTAGGAATCAGCATGGGTTTGGAAAAAGACGATCGTGTGAAACCCAGCTCGCGGTATTCGTCCACGAGACTCAGAGGGCCATAGACTCCGGTTCTCAGGTAGATGCCGTGTTTCTTGACTTCCGCAAGGCATTCGATACAGTTCCTCACCGTCGTTTAAGGAACAAAGTAAGAGCATATGGACTATCAGACCAATTGTGTGATTGGATTGAAGAGTTCCTAGATAACAGAACGCAGCATGTCATTCTCAATGGAGAGAAGTCTTCCGAAGTAAGAGTGATTTCAGGTGTGCCGCAGGGAAGTGTCGTAGGACCGTTGCTATTCACGATATATATAAATGACCTTGTGGATAACATCGGAAGTTCACTGAGGCTTTTTGCGGATGAGAGGTTGTAACAATGGAAAATTGTACTGAAATGCAGGAAGATCTGCAACGAATTGAAGCATAGTGCAGGGAATGGCAGTTGAATCTCAATGTAGACTAATGCAATGTGCTGCGAATACATAGAAAGAAAGATCATTTATCATTTAGCTACAATATAGCAGGTCAGCAGCTCGAAGCAGTTAATTCCATAAATTATCTGGGAGTAGGCATTAGGAGTGATTTAAAATGGAATGAGCATATAAAATTAATCGTCGGTAAAACAGATGCCAGAATGAGATGCATTGGAAATGCAGAGGAAATGCAGTCCGAAAACAAAGGAAGTAGGTTACAGTTCACTTGTTCGCCCACTGCTTGAATACTGCTCACCGGTGTGGGATCCATACCAGGTAGGGTTGATAGGAGTTATAGAGAAGATCCAACGGAGAGCAGCGCTCTTCGTTACAGGATCATTTAGTAATCGCGAAAGCGTTACGGAGATGATAGATAAACTCCAGTGGAAGACTCTGCAAGAGAGACGCTCACTAGCTCGGTACGGGCTTTTGCTGAAGTTTCGAGAACATACCTTCACCGAGGAGTCAAGCAGTATATTGCTCCCTCCTACGTATAGCTCGCGAAGAGACCATGAGGATAAAATCAGAGAGATTAGAGCCCACACAGAGGCATACCGACAGTCTTTCTTTCCACGAACAATACGAGACTAGAATAGAAGGGAGAACCGATAGAGGTACTCAAGGTACCCTCCGCCACACTCCGTCAGGTGGCTTGCAGAGTATGGATATAGATGTAGATAGTCACTAGAAAGCCCTTGAAAGCGCATAAACCACAATCAGTCGCAGGGCGAATGTTCTGAAACACTGGAGCAATACGGTTGGTAACAACAACTAATGTTCAGAATGGTGCAAGAAATACACGCAGTAAGGAAGGTCGCCAGTTGTTTGCATGGCGGACGGGAAGACGTAATTGAACATCTGTGGAGAAACAGCCACGTCGGCAGGCGTTTGCTCATCGTGCTGGGGATGTGAAGAGTTGACTGGGAATATGACATGGAAAAAAATGGTTCAAATGGCTCTGAGCACTATGCGACTTAACTTCTGAGGTCATAAGTCCCCTAGAACGTAGAACTAATTAAACCTAACTAACCTAAGGACATCACACACATCCATGCCCGAGGCAGGATGCGAACCAGCGACCGTAGCGGTCACGCGGTTCCAGACTGAAGCGCCTTTAACCGCACGGCCACACCGGCCGGCTATGACATGGAGTAAAATAACAAAATGCACACGTGTTGTTGGATAAAGGTCTTTTACTTTACTTGATTTCCAAGTGCGAGTCCGGCGCAATATCCAATATACACTCCTGGAAATTGAAATAAGAACACCGTGAATTCATTGTCCCAGGAAGGGGAAACTTTATTGACACATTCCTGGGGTCAGATACATCACATGATCACACTGACAGAACCACAGGCACATAGACACAGGCAACAGAGCATGCACAATGTCGGCACTAGTACAGTGTATATCCACCTTTCGCAGCAATGCAGGCTGCTATTCTCCCATGGAGACGATGGTAGAGATGCTGGATGTAGTCCTGTGGAACGGCTTGCCATGCCATTTCCACCTGGCGCCTCAGTTGGACCAGCGTTCGTGCTGGACGTGCAGACCGCGTGAGACGACGCTTCATCCAGTCGCAAACATGCTCAATGGGGGACAGATCCGGAGATCTTGCTGGCCAGGGTAGTTGACTTACACCTTCTAGAGCACGTTGGGTGGCACGGGATACATGCGGACGTGCATTGTCCTGTTGGAACACCAAGTTCCCTTGCTGGTCTAGGAATGGTAGAACGATGGGTTCGATGACGGTTTGGATGTACCGTGCACTATTCAGTGTCCCCTCGACGATCACCAGTGGTGTACGGCCAGTGTAGGAGATCGCTCCCCACACCATGATGCCGGGTGTTGGCCCTGTGTGCCTCGGTCGTATGCAGTCCTGATTGTGGCGCTCACCTGCACGGCGCCAAACACGCATACGACCATCATTGACACCAAGGCAGAAGCGACTCTCATCGCTGAAGACGACACGTCTCCATTCGTCCCTCCATTCACGCCTGTCGCGACACCACTGGAGGCGGGCTGCACGATGTTGGGGCGTGAGCGGAAGACGGCCTAACGGTGTGCGGGACCGTAGCCCAGCTTCATGGAGACGGTTGCGAATGGTCCTCGCCGATACCCCAGGAGCAACAGTGTCCCTAATTTGCTGGGAAGTGGCGGTGCGGTCCCCTACGGCACTGCGTAGGATCCTACGGTCTTGGCGTGCATCCGTGCGTCGCTGCAGTCCAGTCCCAGGTCGACGGGCACGTGCACCTTCCGCCGACCACTGGCGACAACATCGATGTACTGTGGAGACCTCACGCCCCACGTGTTGAGCAATTCGGCGGTACGTCCACCCGGCCTCCCGCATGCCCACTATACGCCTTCGCTCAAAGTCCGTCAACTGCACATACGGTTCAAGTCCACGCTGTCGCGGCATGCTACCAGTGTTAAAGACTGCGATGGAGCTCCGTATGCCACGGCAAACTGGCTGACACTGACGGCGGCGGTGCACAAATGCTGCGCAGCTAGCGCCATTCGACGGCCAGCACCGCGGTTCCTGGTGTGTCCGCTGTGCCGTGCGTGTGATCATTGCTTGTACAGCCCTCTCGCAGTGTCCGGAGCAAGTATGGTGGGTCTGACACACCGGTGTCAATGTGTTCTTTTTTCCATTTCCAGGAGTGTAACTCCTTGAGGTAGGCCAAGCGCGATATCCACAGTCGTAACCGGGGCTCAGTGACGACGCTTAGACTAGACAGACCAAACGGAACTAACAGACAGACTACTAGTCCAGAGATCAGTGCGGCGTCCTCTAAGTCGTTTCCGTGGTAGTGATGGCTGCACGTTCTGAGGAGGGTGTGTCTCGGAATCGGCCGCAGATTGCCGATACAATCACATGGTTTCTGCCAACTTATAAACGTGGACTGGCACGGCGTGGTATCGACAGTGCACGAATACCGATAATAATCGGGAAACTATCTCTGGCTGGACCCTACTAAAATATGCAGTAAACAGCAGCACACCTTCAGCTGTATATTTCAATATTACATTACATCGTTATAAGGGCTTTGTATAAATAACAATATAATAAAGTGTATCAATCAACAATATTCAAGAGGACCATTAACTGAAGAATGAAAAATACCTTGGGGCACGCAAATATTGTCAGTGGTTGGTTGGTTGGTTTGGGGAAGACCAGACAGCGTAGTCATCGGTCTCATCGGATTAGGGAAGGATAGGGAAGGAAGTCGGCCGTGCCCTTTCAGAGGAACCATCCCGGCATTTGCCTGGAGTGATTTAGGGAAATCACGGAAAACCTAAATCAGGATGGCCGGACACGGGATTGAACCGTCGTCCTTCCGAATGCGAGTCCAGTGTCTAACCACTGCGCCACCTCGCTCGGTGTATTGTCAGTGGGTCACATAATAGGTGTATAAGAACCAATAAATATAACTTGGATGTTAACAAAAGATAACTGCCAAACTTCAGCTTAAGTAAGGTATATCATCAATATGGGTGTAATAATCAGTAATATTTAAGTGGAATCCGTACAAAATAATTAAAAGTAGTAGAGAACAAGTACAGTTGCACCCAAGTCATATCGAAAGTATAGAATAACAAGAGTCAACAAGTATCACCTGGCAGTCAATTGCTAGTATATGACGATGTTATTTCATCTCTGTAATTATAAAATAATTTGTAATGGTCTGCTAGGGCTAACTTTAACGAACTTTCACTATGTAGAAATGCCTAAGAAACCTGTAAAAGATAAATATGTAAAATACCGAATAAAATAATAACTATGTGAAAAATATATTCATTAAGCAAATAAACTATCTGTGGGTAGGTAGGTACCAGATCAAGTTAAAATTGCTTGTACATGAAGCGAGTGACCACCTAGTTACCTTTTACACGTTTCTCAGGTATTTTTATGTATTGGAAGTTCGTTATAGTTATCTATGGCAAATCATTGCATATTATTTTATTATGACAGAGATGAAACACCACACATTGTATGGCATTTGTTATTTATCACCTGTTGACTTCCAACTCATATGTGTTGATTCTTGTTAATCTATATTTCTTATATGACTTGGGCACAGCCTATACTTCCTCCTTATTAATTTTAATTATTTTTATGGATTCCACTTTAATATTACTAATTATGACACTCACATCGATCGGACAGTTTGCTTAAATTGAATTTTGGCGATTATTTTTAGTTAACCACCCAATTATATTAATTGAGTCTTATATACCATTGGCAATGTTTACCTGTTCCAAACTATTGTTCGTTCTTTCTGGCAGATTAAAACTATGTGCCGGACCGAGACTCGAACTCCGGACCTTTGCTTTCCTAAATTTCATTCTATTGTTCTTTCATCTGATAATTGTCCTCTTCATTATTGTTGATTGCTACATGTGATTACATTGTTTCAACACCGAAACCGGCAGCTTAATAATTAGTTCAAAATTTACAGCTGAATCTGTACTGCTGTTTACCTCAAATTGACCAGCCGACTTTCCAACCAGTATCTTCTACAAAGATGGACATACAAAGGCCGCCGGCCGTTGTGGCCGAGCGGTTCTAGGCGCTTCAGTCTGGAACCGCGCGACCGCTACGGTCGCAGGTTCGAATCCTGCCTCGGGCATGGATGTGTGTGATGTCCTTAGGTTAGTTAGGTTTAAGTAGTTCCAATTTCTAGGGGACTGATGACCTCAGATGTTAAGTCCCATAGTGCTCAGAGCCATTTGAACCATTTGACATACAAAGGCCACCAAAATATTTTTCTACAGTTTGATCAATTTTTGGATTGTGTGTAAGAGGAACGATTGTTGGAGCCCCGTCGTAAACGTCCGGATATTCCTAATTCTATCCTTATGTTAACCGAATTAGGTACAAATTGTGGACTGTTGGCTAGTATGTTTTCGACTCCTGTTTCAATGTCGCCTCACGGAATTTTGGAAGTAAGGCTTTTCGCTATTAATGCGCTATTGTAGTGCGTCCCATTGCAGCTTGTTGCCTTTTTTTTAACGCACTTGCGCTGACTGATCAAAACCTATGATGAAGTGTGCTACAGTTCTATCAATCTTTTCTATCTCTTCCGTTAATCCAAACTCGTGATAATCCCAGCTCGACAAGCGGTACCGAAGAAGTGCTTGCACTCTCCAAGTCGGTACACCTCCTTCATCAGTGAATTATATTTCCTTACGATTCTTTCTATGACTCTCAACTGGTTTCTGCCATCTCAGACCACATTAATGTGACTGTTGGTTCAGACTCCTATGAACTTGACGGACTAAGAGTCTCGGGCCATGATACCCCAAGTTATCCCAGAATATGATACTACAGGGCATTACACAGTGAAAATAATCCAGGCACACGCATTTAACTGTCAATGACAGTGGAGATTATTCTGACAGCAGGAGTCAAAGTTTGCATAAGGTCAAGAATTTGATATACCTCAGAAAGGCTTCCATCTTAGATCCTAGGACATCACCGATTATTTGATTAAATTGTGGTAATAAAATATCCCTGTTAGAAGCGTTATGTTTCAGAAGCTGTTTGAATTATGTTTCGTTGAAGCTACGCAGAAAACTGTTCCATGCAAGCCACGAAGTATTGTCACCCAACACCCAATACTCTCTTTGTTAAATCAGTTACGTAGGAATGAATGAAAACTTGAGCAGCTGTTAACAGAGAGAGAGAGAGAGAGAGAGAGAGAGAGAGAGAGAGAGAGAGAGAACTACAAGGAACAAGGAAAGTAAGAATACTTGAAGCATTCTGTAAAACTGGAGAAATGTTCGGTACACAAGTTGCATCTGCAATTGAGCGTAACACATAAAACACAGCAGACAAGGCTGTAAAAAGAGAAAAGAAGGAAAGTAAAAGCGACAAGTTTTTCTTTCACTGAAATACGAAGAATGTCAAGGAAACACTCTACCTCACGGACCATCGAACGCTCCCACGTAACTATGTTACCCGTTTCTGAGAAGTCTCAGTAGTGTTTACGCTGTTGAAGTGTTTTTACTTTACGCTCTTGGAACGCTCTCTTGATTTCGAGCACTTCCTGAAAATACACGTTCGGGATTCCTTGGCAGAATCTCAGGCAAAGACTGTCACGTATTGTAGGCGCTTAAGGAGATCGAGAGAAAGGAAGATGGCTGACTGTTTGTCCCTGCAGCTGGGGGAAGAGTCGAGCTGTAACGAAGAAACGGCGATCGGTAGCTGAACAAAGGGGAGACTGCCGGGTGGTTGTTTGCTTACGGCTAACAGGATCGGTTCGTTGTGAGATAGATACGAGGGTTTGACAAATAATGTCAGCGCGTTTTTAGAGATGTATAAAAAAGACTGGCTTTTGTATATCCCACGTCATCATCATTAAACATCTGACTGTTGGATAAGGGACTCCCCCTACGTTCCCTCACATCACCTATCCAACTTCTATTAAGCCATCTTCTGGCTACTGTGTAAAATGTAACTACCCACTTCGCCTTCTGGCGCCGCCATCTCATTTCTGTCTTGACTTTCCTCAACGTTCGTACTCTTTGCTTCCATTTCCTCTGCCACATAATCTTGCCAGTTGTGTCGTGAGCGATCCCTTTTCTTACGCTGCTGGGACGGTATCCATCGTAGCATCCTATGAAGTATTCTGACTTGATACATACTATTCACATGGGCAGACTACATCACCTAATTTTGATGGACGTCGTCACAGATATCTCTATTCATTTTGACCCTTTGTCGGATTACGTCATATTTTAACTTATCCATCTGAAACGTCCCCTTTGAAAAATTATGAATGACTGTGCTGGAAAAACTCTTACGTTATTTGATACAGAAACAAATGAGCAAAACTGAACGTACTCAGACATTTCTCTCTTTACTTATTCTGATCGTCACTAAACTGACACACAATATTTTTAGTGCAACGCAATCTGACTTTCAATAATCTCTACAAAAGAATGGCTCTGACTAACTATAACCTATACCTTTCATGAATCACTTACCACACAAAAATCTTCGTTACTCGAACTACTGCTATACAGCGAGCGCCAGTACTGCCAGCAAAATAAAAGACTCCAACTACTGAAAGCACTAACTACTTATAGGCATAGTTAGCAAATGAAAGATTTTGATAGATAACAAACAATGCATTTACCTTAATAATGTTCAAAAGTCATAATATATACATAATTTTGTGACATCCAATTAAACAAATTTACTTTTTCTAGCAGACGCACATCCAGATCGTCCGCTTATAACAACCTCTCAAAACTCGGGCATCTCTCTCTCCACATCCGCCACTGCTGGCGGCTCACCTCCAACTGCCCAACGCTACGCTCTGGTTAACATCCAACTGCCCAACAGCACACTAGTGAATATTTCAACAATGAGTCGAAACAGCCACAGACTGCACACAGCACATTCAGTGATTTTCATACAGAGCGCTAGGTGATGTTACTAACATAAAAACCTAAACAGCCTACTTGCACATCCTAGTAGAGCTTCAGCTTCGTCTTAAGTAACCGTTCTCAGTGGCAAACAGCTTTTCTTTTTTTTCTCTTTTAGAAAAATGCCGCAGTCTTCTTCTGTTCGATACAAAACTACATTGTGGACTATAGTCTAATGCTTTCTCTTCTTCATTGTTCTCCTTATCTTTTTGTTCTATAGAACAAAGTTCACTGCTCTTGTTACAGCTTGTGTTTTATTAATTCTACCAGTGATTTCATCACCAGTTGTGTCCTGTTGATTAAATAATATCCGAAAGTATTTTCGCCCTTTTGACAACAATAATTACTTCTCCATCTACCTCCAAATAGTTTATTTTTCCTGTTCCAACGGACAAATATTCACGTTTCTCCATTTTCGTCTGCAGGCCAGCCTTACTATATTCCTCTTAAAGCTTCCTTATCATACAGCTCCGATCGTCTTCATCTTCTGCTAGTACAATCTGGTCATCTGAAAAGTACAATCTAAATATCTTGCTGTCCTCTACTGTCACTCCCCGTCACCTAGTATTAGGCCAAGTCTGTAGGATTGCTCCTGTGTACAGCTTAAAGAGAGTCATTGACAGTCTACATCCTTGCCGTACAGCCTTATTCACCTCGAATTCTTCAGTCCAGCTATTCCCTATCCTTACACTCACTGTGTTATTTTCGTATAATTTTATAACAGCTTTTAACAATCTCTGATTCAACTTTTGGTTGGTTGGTACATTATCGTATGCTTTATATATGTCAATCGGTGCAACATGCGTCTCCAGTCTAACCTTAATACGTTTTTCACATATTGGTTTCAGTGTGAAGATGCTGTCCAGTGCCGACCTTCCTGCTCCGAATCCTGCTTACTCTTATTGCTGCTTGTGACTTGTTCTCTTCTCTACCAGATTTTTACGTTCCTTTGAGTACAATCTTCTAACGAAAGGGATCACTGTCCATCAGCTACAATCATGTGGCTCGTTACGTGACCCTTTCCTATGCGTCGGTGATATGTAACATCTTCTTCATTCAGGACTCTTTCAAAAAAGTTTGCTTAGTATCTCCAACAATGTTGGTGATCCAGACTTCACCAGCTCTGAACATATTGATCCACATCCTGGTGTCTTTATCTTAAAGCTTCTGACATCTACTTAAAAATTTAGGCCGGTTTTCCTGGGACAAATCATTAAAATACTTTGCCCACTGACCATTACTTATATTACACTACTGGCCATTAAAATTGCTACACCACGAAGATGACGTGCTACAGACACGAAATTTAACCGACAGGAAGAAGATGCTGTGATAAGCAAATGATTCACACAAGGTTGGCGCCGGTGGCGACTCCTACAACGTGCTGACATGAGGAAAGTTTACAACCGATTTCTCATGCACAAACACCAGTTGACCGGCGTTGCCTGGTGAAACGTTGTTGTGATGCCTCGTGTAAGGCGGAGAAATGCGAACCATCAAGTTTCCGACTTTGATAAAGGTCAGATTGTAGCCTATCGCGATTGCGGTTTATCGTATCGCGACATTGCTGCTCCCGTTGGCCGAGATCCAATGACTTAACAGAATATGGAATCGGAGGGTTGAGGAGGGTAATACGGAACGCCGTGCTGGATCCCAACGGCCTCGTATCACTAGCAGTCGAGATGACAAGCATCTTATCCGCATGGCTGTAACGGATCGTGCAGCCACGTCTCGATCCCTGAGTCAACAAATGGGGACGTTTGCAAGACAACAACCATCTGTACGAACAGTTCGACGACGTTTGCAGCAGCATGGACTATCAGCTGGGAGACCATGGCTGCGGTTACCCTTGAGGCTGCATCACAGACAGGAGGGCCTGCGATGGTGTACTCACCGACAAACCTGGGTGCACGAATGGCAAAACGTCATTTTTTCGGATGAATCCAGCTTCTGTTTAAGCATCTTGATGGTCGCCTCCGAGTTTGGCGTCATCGCGGTGAACGCACATTGGAAGCGTGTATTCGTCATCGCCATACTGGCGTATCACCCGGCGTGATGGTATGGTGTGCCATTGGTTACACGTCTCGGTCACCTCTTGTTCGCATTGACGGCACTTTGAAAAGTGGACGTTACATTTCAGATGTGTTACTACCCGTGGCTCTACTCTTCATTCGATGCCTGTGAAACCATACATTTCAGCAGGATAATGCACGACCACCTGTTGCAGATCCTGTACAGGCCTTTCTGGATACAGAAAATGTTCGACTGCTGCCCTGGTCAGCACATTCTCCAGATCTCTCACCAATTGAAAACGTCTGGTCAATGGTGGCCGAGCAACTGGCTCGTCACAATGCGCCAGTCACTACTCTTGATGAACTGTGGTATCGTGTTGAAGCTGCATGGGCAGCTGTACCTGTACACGCCATCCAAGCTCTGTTTGACTCAATGCCCAGTCGTATCAAGGCCGTTATTACGGCCAGAGGTGGTTGTTCTGGGTACTGATTTCTCAGGATCTATGCACCCAAATTGCGTGAAAATGTAATCACATATCAGTTCTAGTATAATATATTTGTCCAATGAATACCCGTTTATCATCAGCATTTCTTCTTGGTGTAGCAATTTTAATGGCCAGTAGTGTATTATAGCATAACTCTTCATTAGTTGACACTCGTATTGATTTGATTGGTCGACATGCCTCAGCACTACGAGCCTACCAATCATCCTTGCTGCATATTCACATCTTTCTTCCCACGCCTTAATTTTTCTTTTTAACACTTCACTTTTGACTTCTCTAGTGTCCTAAATCTGTCACTATTTTCATTCACATTCAGGAATGCCAATATACACTGAGATGGCAAGTCATGGGATACCTCCCACTATCGTGTAGGACCTCCTTTTGGCTGGAGTAGTGCAGAAGCTTGACGTGGCATGGGCTCAACAGATCGTTGGAAGTCTCCTGCAGGAATATTGGACCATTCTGCCTTATAGCCGTCCATAGCAGCGAAAGTGTTGCCGGTGCAGCGTTTTGTTCACTGACTGACCTCTCCATCATGTCGCATAAATGTTCGATGGGATTCATGTTGGGCGATCTGGGTCCAAATCATTTGTCTGAATTGCCTAAATGTTCTTAAAACCAATCGCGAACAGTTGTGGCCTGGTGACATAGTGTATTCTCGTCCATAAAAATTCCATCGTTGTCTGGCTGCAAATGGTCAAGTAACCGAACATAGGCATTTCCCTTCAATGATCGGTTCTGTTTGACCGGAGGACAGTCCATTCCATGTAGGCACAGTTCACGCCATTACAGGGCCACCAGCAGCTTGTACAGTGGCTTGTTGACAACTTGAGTCCTTGTCTTTTGGGGTCTGGGCCACGCTGGAACCCTATCATCAGCTCCTACCAACTGGAATCGGGACTCAGCGGACTAGAGCACAGTTTTCCAGTCGTGTAGGATACAAATGATATTGATACGAGCCCAGGAGAGGCGCTGTTAGCAAATCCACTCGTGGCGGTCTTTTGTCGCCATAATCCATTAAAGCCAAATTTCGCCGCACTATCTTAACAGGTACGTTCGTCGTACGTCCCTTATTGATTTCTGTGGTTATTTCACGAAATGTTGCTTATCTGTTAGCGCTGACATTTCTACAAGGAAACGCTGTTGCTCTCGGCCGTTAAATGAAGGCCGTCGGCGTGGCGAGAGGTAATACCCGAAATTTGGTATTTTCGGCACACTCTTGACACAGTGGATCTCGGAATATTGAATTCACTAAGGATTTTAAAAAAGAGTTACGGCCAGTCTAGACCGCAAAAACATTTATTTCGAAGATAACCGGTTTCGGTCAGTATTCGACCATCCTTAGACCCTTACACCACAATGGTAGGCGATGGGGGGTGAATGGAGCGGGTGCTGTGACTCCACAAACTGCGCTAGAAACTGGTTGTAATCCATTTTAAAGTACTCCTAGTCAGACCACTATTTCTTCACGAGAAATGTTCTCAGAAATCTCTAACGACTTCCGAAATGGAATGACCCATACGCCTTGCTCCATGTACCATTTTCGACGTTCAGAGTCTGTTAATTCCCGTCGTACGGCTCTAATCACGTCGTAAACCTTTTCACGTGAATCAGCTGAGTGCCAATGAGAGTTCCGCCAATGTACTACCCTTTTATGCCTTGTGTACGCGGTACCAGCGCCATCTATAAATGTGCATATCGCTATCCCATAACTTTTGTCACCTCAGTATATCTCTTTTTCCTTTCAAACATCTCTGATATTTCTAAACCCCACCAAACTGATTTATTCTTTTTTTCATACTGTCTAAGGGTTTCTTTTGCTGCTTCGTCTATGGCCTTCTTTATATGCTCATATT
This sequence comes from Schistocerca americana, assembly GCF_021461395.2. Lineage (NCBI taxonomy): Eukaryota > Metazoa > Arthropoda > Insecta > Orthoptera > Acrididae > Schistocerca > Schistocerca americana. Next base: position 740,966,927 of record NC_060122.1, on the reverse strand, counting down.
CCTCCTTTGCTGTTCTCTCTGTACTTTCCAACTTTTTGCCAAGTACTACCGCTCCTTAAACTGTCCAAGTTATACATTAAGATCTTCAGGCCGGTCAGCACGTTGCGTCCTCTTCTGTCCGCCACTACTCCGGGAAATATAGGAGATATAAATTTTACGTTTCACCAAATAATGGTCACTTCAGTAATCTGCTGTTCTTCTGACTCTGACATCCTGAATTTTTAAACTAACTTTTTGCTTCAATGTTATGTAAGCAATAGTTGATTTCAGCCTCCTTGTATGATTATACTATGTACATTTATGTATGTTCTTGTGAGCAAAGAATGTATTTTCTACACGTAATTCATACTGCCCCAATAAATAGACCGACCTTTCCTCTTTCTCATTCCCATCATTCTCTCCATGCACCCCAATATTCTTCCCATTGCTCTCGTTCCTTGCTTTCATTATCAATTCCATGGCCATTTGGAACGCCGTCTGTAGTCTCCACCATCATCTGTTGAAAATTTTATTTTACCTCTAATAGCAAACGCATACACTCCCAATGTCACTGTATTCTTGGCTCTAGCTCTCAGACTGAGCTGCTCCAACCTTTCATTGACTGCTTCCCACGTGGTTACATATTTTGACCACCGTTTATTTAGACTGGTGGGTATTCCTGCTCTTGTCTTACTGCTTTTGTCTACTCCACCAAAATAATTGGCGAACGCCAACAGATATTCACAACCAATGCCTACGGAAGGCACATCTACATCAATGTTAAACTGTTTTACATCCATTAAAACTTCTTTTGTATCTTCTAGATGCCCTGTACATTCCAGATACCAAACTTCATAGTCCATTTTCGTTTCCGTTGTCAAATTCCATTGAAACCATCAGAAAACCGAGGCATATTACTAATTATTTTATCTGGCTGTGTCCTTCTATGGATTGGGAGCTGGCCCATCGAACAACCCTCAAACTATAGGGCCAGGCTTTATCGTCAGGGTTTTATTGTTTTGGGAAGACTGGATTCATCACGCCTCACAGTTCTGCCTACCCTTCGATGAAGAAGAATAACTGAGGATCGCAAGAGACTCGGAGTTACTTAGTTCACCCATCAGCTTATGGAATAAGGAAAGGAAAGGAAATGACAGGTTGTTGAAGACCGCACTCCGTCTGGCTTCTCAGCCAGGGCCTGTTCGGCAAAGGTGAGCAACCACCGACACAGATTCCAGCCACTTCGGGGCACGCAAACTTGCCCGCCCGCATGCACAGTGTTTCGTTAGTATGGAGTCCTCTGTAGCGGATGTAATTACCAGGAGGTTCAAATATGAGAAATTCGCGCGTATCCAGAGCGGCGCCAACAGTCTCTTCCCACACAATACCTACAAATAGAACTGGAAAAGAGGAAATGACCGTTTTGCAGCGAACAGCCACAGATGTGGATGTAGGTGTAGAAATGACAGTGTCAATAGAACACTGTGATGGCAGTTGCATGAACACAATATTGATTCTTGAGTTACTGTTGAAATTTCTGCCTAGTGCCTACAGAAGGTTATTTTCTAATATCAACAGTTCTGATTGTTTCGGAAGTACCATTACTGAATGCAGAATAGGAGAATGTCTGTCATGTTGTACAGGAAGAACTGTTTCCTATAGGTTTGTTATTACGAATTTTGATATTCTACAGGGTAAACTCGAACTCCTCCGACAAAATTTCGGAGTTTGTTAAGGGATATTTTCTTAGTATTTTTGGATAAGAGGCCACTGGTTCTCAAGTGGCTCATTACAGAGTAATTGCTTTGTATTTGAGTGATTGTCTACCACATGTCTTTCTTCCGCCAGTACAGTACAGTGAAAATGACGATGGTATGCGCTCTGTGTCCTTTTTGGATACAAACTTGTTTAATTCCATCAAAGCGTGTTTCTGTTGACTACAAGGACGCCCCTTTTACACTTCACCCCCAAGCTAGCATTCAGTACTGCTCGGTTCTGTGTCGGGTTCGTTTTTTCTAGCTTTTAGAGTTATACATCGACAGTGTAGCAGCATGAATAAATTTACTGAACAGGAGTTGGCCGATATACACCTCATGGACGGGTTTACTGAATGCTATTAAAGAATACAACAACGGTTGAACTATTCACACAGCGACGACAACCATATCACAGTGCACTATCACGAAAATATTATCACAGAAGTAAAGATAATGGGGATAATATGCTAAATAAATCGTAATTACATTACTACACTGTAACAAGCCAATGGAGACCATGGCGCCCTTATAGCAGAATACAAAGAAAGCATTCCAGAACAACCTGCGAAATTTAGTAAATGGAGTTCATTTTCACGTTCTAGATCTCGTAAGCGAGTCAACCGTCATCGATTACCAGTAACGCACATCTGGGCGTCCGCAGAAATTTATCCAAGAGAGGACAAGATATTAAAATTGTCGTTCTTCATGTGATTCAGTGGGTCCAACATGTGTGTCATACTCCACGAACTAAATTTGAAGAGGACACAAAACTTATTGTATCTCAAATGAGTGCTAAGTATGGCCTTCGAATTTTTCAGGTAGAATGTTGCAAATTACTATGATACCTAAATGTTAGGTGAAACTGAGTAGTACAGGCAAGTAGAGCTTTTTATGTTATTAATATGCATATGGAAGCTACATTTTTGTTTCAATGACCTGAAATTATATCATCATATAACTAAATTCAGAGCAAAGAACTATGCAATGAAGTCAGAATGCTGGAAAATTTTCACAAAAGAAATATATTCATATTCGAGTAATTTTAGGTTCAAAGTGAAAATCGAAAATACAGTATGTAATAGAAAAATGTCAGACGACTGAGAAATTTCTATTGGGTTTTGATAATTATAACCAACAAAAATGGCTCATTAATGAAACTCATTGTGAAGAGGTCCGCATCTCGTGGTGTAGCGGTTAGCGTTGCTGCTTCTGGGTCACGGGGTCCTGGGTTCGATTCCCGGTCGGGTTGGGGATTTTCTCTGCCCGGTGACTGGGTGTTTGTGTTCATCATCATTCGTCAAAGTGGCTAAAATTGGAGTGTGTAAAGGTTGGGGCTTCGTACGGACGCAGATGACGACGCAGTTGAGCGCCCCACAAATCAAACACCATCATCATTGTGAAGAAATGGGGAATAACCCTTTGAAAACCTTTATTCAACTCGATACCGTCTAAAACACTACGTTTCCTTACAACACTTCACATCTGACCACATTAGTGAACTTATTGCATAACGTTGATTCTACTTTTTTCGTTGAATAGCGTAACTAATGTTCAACAACATGTGTACTGAAAACTACAACGGTATACAACAAAATGAAGGAAAATCTCCGAAAATCGCCCTAGAATTTGCCGTCCAAAGTGACTTTTATCACCCTTGGAGAGAACCAAAGCGCTGCTCGTCTCTTCAGAGCGCTACATTATTGCACAGGCATGTCGCCAAGCTGATATGCAGAATTCGTAGCTTTATGACTGGGTTGTTGAGCTATGTTGCACTGAATTCCAATTCCTGGAGAAGACATCATTTCGAACTATTAATTTCACACCTTTTTCTCTCTTCTAGTTCAGAGAATGGTATTTTCCTTACACGGCTAGTGCGTTTGGGCATATACAGGGTGTCCCAGCTATCTTGTCCACCCAAAACATCTCTGGAACAATAACAGCTATTGGAAAAAGACTTTCACCGGTATCAATGTAGGGCTGGGGCCCATGAATGTACATATTTGGAAACATTCTGAAACGAAAGCATATGTGTTTTCTAACACAAACTTATGTTTTTTTAAATGGACCTCCTACATTTTTTCTTCAGCAATCCATACCATGATAAAGCACATACACAATGGCGTTGATTGCATCGCAATATTCCCATTACATCCCGAGATATTGAGACGCGAAGTTGACGCTTGAAACACCCGACATGCGCTGCTAGCGCACGTCCTGAGCCTCAGGCGTGAACCCCATGCTGCCCGTAATCGCGATGTGATTGACATGTGTAATCACACCGCCATACTTATCAAGAGGGACACTTACTTGTCAATCACATGGCGATTACGGGCAGCATGGGGTTCACGCCTGAGCCTTCCAATAGCTGTTATTGTTCAAGTGATATTTTGGGTGGACAAGATAGCTGGGACACCCTGTATAGGGTACTTCCGTGAGGATGTTACTTTCAGGGATGATGGAGATGGGGCATTGTACCAAATTGAGGTGAGGCACTAAGGTCCGGAAGCGGCCGAGTCGAAAGTTATAAGCGAATATTTCCATTCTTGCAATGGAATAGATGTACCAGTATTGTTGTTGCTGTTGCAGGTTGCAGGAACATAATTCCACGTGTTATTCGTCGACGGCTGTGGTTACAACATGATGGAGCCCCACCTCACTTTGGACTGACGGTTTGTGAACACCTGGATCAGACATTCCCTGGAAAGTGGATAGGGAGAGGACGCCCTACTTCGTGGCCAGCACGTTGACCAGTTCCCACCTCACTTGATTTCACCTTTGGGGCCACATTAAAAGTTTTGTGTACGAGACGCCTGTCTAGACTGAAGAGCATCACACGGCAAGAGGTCTCGCTGCCTTCGACATTTTTCAAACGACAGCGGGGATATTAGAACGGGTGAGACAGAAATTTCTACGATCGTGCCACGACTGCATTGACACTAGGGGACGCCATTTTGAACCACTGTTGTAATTGTAGCAGCTTATGAAACTATTAAAGGTAAAACCATAGCGAAGACGTAGGATATTCGATCTCTCTGACGATCGATAGGGAAAGTCATCTGAGAGATGTGGTGTATTCAACGAAAATTCTGTGAGCCATGATCAGGGTTCGGAAGTTGGAAACCTTCTTTTGAGCACTGCGCGAGGCTAAAGCGGAAATTGAGTGGATTTTCGCTTATACCTTCGTCTCGGTCGTTTCCGGACTAGGATTCCTTACGTCAAATTTATACATTTACCCTTCTCCATCTTTCCTGAAAGTCTGAAACGTCATAAGGCAATCACCCTGTAGATTTCATGTGGCTGTAAACACCTATAGTACAGAAGAGTCTTGTTGTTCAGAGTCTGTTATAACTGCTCTGCTGTATAACATTGAATATACAGGGTGGTCCATTGATCGTGGCTGGACCAAATATCTCACTAAATAAGCGTCAAATGAAAAAACTACAAAGAACGAAACTTGTCTAGCTTGAAGGGGGAAGCCAGATGGCGCTATGGGTGGCCCACTAGATGGCGCTGCCATAGGTCAATCGGATATTAACTGCGTTTTTTATTACATATTCGTGTAGTACGTAAAGAGATACTAATGTTTTAGTTGTACCACTTTTTTCGCTTTGTGACATATAGCGCTGTAATAGTCACAATCATATGGCTCACAATTTTAGACGAACAGTTGGTAAAAGGTAGGTTTTTTAAATTAAAATACAGAACGTAGGTCCGTTTGAACATTTTATTTCGGTTGTTCCAATATGATACATGTACCTTTGTGAACCTATCATTTCTGAGAACGCATGCTGTTACAGAGTGCTTACCTGTAAATACCACATTAATGCAATAAATGTTCAACCTCAATGAATTTGGCAATACGTGTAACGACATTCCTCTCAACAGCGAGTAGTTCGCCTTCCGTAATGTTCGCACATGAATTGACAATACGCTGGCGCATGTTGTCAGGCGTTGTCGGTGGATCACGAAAGCAAATACCCTTCAACTTTCCCCACAGAAAGAAATCCGGGGAGTCAGATCCGGTGAACGTGCGGGCCATGGTATGGTGCTTCGACGACCAATCCACCTGTTTTGAAATATGCTATTCAATATCGCTTCAACCGCACGCGAGCTATGTGCCGGACATCCATCACGTTGGAGGTACATCGCCATTCTGTCATGCAGTGAAACATCTTGTACTAACATCGTTAGAACATTACGTAGGAAATCAGCATACATTGCATCATTTAGATTGCCATCGATAAAATTGGGGCCAATTATCCTTCCTCCCATAATGCCGCACCATACATTAACCCGCCAAGGTCGCTGATGTTTCACTTGTCGCAGCCATCGTGGATTTTCCGTTGCCCAGTAGTGCATATTATGCCGGTTCACGTTACCGCTGTTGGTGAATGACGCTTCATCGCTAAATAGAATGCGTGCAAAAAATCTGTCATCGTCCGGTAATTTCTCTTGTGCCTAGTGGCAGAAATGTACACGACGTTCAAAGTCGTCGCAATGCGATTCCTGGTGCATAGAAATATGGTACGCGTGCAATCGATGTTGACGTAGCTTTCTGAACACCGACGTTTTTGAGTTTCGCGATGATTCTCGCACAATTTGTCTGCTACTGATGTACGGATTAGCCGCGACAAAAGCTAAAACACCTACTTGGGCATCATCATTTGTTGCAGGTCATGGTTGACGTTTCACATGTGGCTCAACACTTCCTGTTTCCTTAAATAAAGTAACTATCCGGCGAATGGTCCGGACACTTGGATGATGTCGTCCAGGATACATAGCAACATACATAGCACACGCCCGTTGGGCATTTTGATCACGATAGCCGTTCATCAACACGATATCGACCTTTCCCGCAATTGTTAAACGGTCCATTTTAACACGGGTAATGCATCACGAAGCAAATACCATCCGCACTCGCGGAATGTTACGTGATACAACGTACTTATACGTTTGTGACTATTACAGCGCCATCTATCACAAAGCGAAAAAAGTGGTCCAACTAAAACATTCACATTTGTTTACGTACTACAGGAATATTTAATAAAAATTGGGGTTCCTATTAAAAAAAAAAAAAAAAACGCAGTTGATATCCGTTTGACCTATGGCAGCGCCATCTAGCGGGCCAACCATAGCGCCATCTGGTTTCCCCCTTCAAGCTAGACGAGTTTCGTTCTTTGTAGTTTTCTCGTTTGATGCTTATTTCGTGAGATATTTGGCCCGGTCACTATCAGTGGGCCATCCTGTATAGTGAGCAACCCATCAGGCGTATTTCTTCCCAGATGAACGGTTAACTGCTGTCGTGATACCGTTGTGTAGCAAAGGGAAGAATTTCCCTTTTGGGGATTGGGGAGGTATGACGAGGACGTATACCACTGCCATATTTATGATGTTCTGGGATTCCGCGTGCCTGGGAGTTGAATCAGCAATCCCTTTCTGCAGCTCGAAAACGGCTGTACGAGGAAGCGACGGAGCAAAGGCTGGGCACAATATTTCGGTACTGTGCTGTTATCCACCACGACTGAAGAACGCACATCATGTCTCTCATTCTGAACATTCCACAGACGCTATACCACGCTGACATCGACGCCGACCCGATGGTGTATCATAAGGAGAAAAGAAAATGGAGGAAGAGATCTTTCAGATGAAACCGAGGCCAATGGACACTGTCGCTTGCCGACAATGAGCTTTCGTGACGGCGCGTGTTGAGCTTCTTTGTCTTGCCTACGAGGGCCTAATGAATCTGTTTGTTGCGCGTGCACGGATTGCTGGGTCACGCCTGGAATTCCCGGAGACAAAGAGCCGCCTCCTCCAGGTTGCGTGCTCGCTTCGCGGGCACCTTTCCACTCTGGAATCTGACACCCGCGGCCGAATCACGCGAGCCACGCTGCCCCGCGCACGGGGGCGGCGCAGTCGCTGGGGGCAGGCGCCGTATGCCGTAGGACAGAGCGAGCTGCCGGCTGGCGCCTTGGCGCATCGCAGGCTCACGTGTAAACCTCACAGTCCGAACTTCAGCATGTTCGTGATCGTTTATTTATTTATTTATTTACGCGTCAAGTTCCGTAGGACCAAATTGAGGGGCAAATCTCCAACGTCATGGAACGTGTCAATACATGAAAGTAATAACAGATAAAAATAAATGTTCATAAACCTGAAAAAAGTCAGTCCATAAGTGTAAGTAAACGCTATCAGCAATACAATAAGAATCAGCTTAATTTTTCAAGGAACTTCTCGACAGAATAGAAGGAGTGACCCATGAGGAAACTCTTCAGTTTCGATTTGAAAGCGCGTGGATTACTGCTGAGATTTTTGAATTCGAGTGGCAGCTTATTCAAAATGGATGCAGCAGTATACTGCACACCTTTTTACACAAGAGTTAAGGAAGTCCGATCCAAATGTAGGTTTGATTTGTGCCGAGTATTAACCGAGTGAAAGCTGCTTATTCTTGGGAATAAACTAATATTGGTAACAAGAAACGACAATAAGGAATATACGTATTGAGAGGCCAATGTCAAAATACCTAGACTCGTGAACAGAGGTCGACAAGAGGTTCGTGAACTCACACCACTTATTGTCCGAACCGCCCGTTTCTGTGCCAAAAATATCCTTGTAGAATGGGAAGAGTTACTCCAAAATATAATACCATACGACATAAGTGAATGAAAATAAGCAAAGTAGACTAATTTTCGTGTCGAAGTATCACTCACTTTTGATACCGTTCGAATAGTAAAAATGGCAGTATTAAGTCTTTGAACTAGATCCTGAACGTGGGCTTTCCACGACAGCTTACTATCTATCTGAACACCTAGAAATTTGAACTGTTCATTTTCAGTAACCATATGCCCGTTCTGTGAAATTAAAACGTCAGGTTTTGTTGTATTGTGTGTTAGAAACTGTAAAAACTGAGTCTTACTGTGATTTAACGTTAGATTATTTTCTACAAGCCATGAACTGAGGTCATGTACTGCACTATTTGAAACCGAGTCAATGTTGCACACAACATCTTTTACTACCAACCTAGTGTCATCAGCAAACAGAAATATTTTAGAGTTACCCGTGATGCTAGAGGGCATATCATTTATATAAATAAGAACCAGGAGCGGCCCCAACACCGATCCCTGGAGCACCCCCACCTGACAGTACCCCACTCAGATCCCACAACACAGCCGTTATCAACATTGTGAAGAATGACCTTTTGCTGCCTGTTGCTAAAGTAAGAGGTGAACCAATTGTGAGCTACTCCCCGTATTCCGTAATGGTCCAACTTGGTCGTCTGACTGCGCTTTCAACAGCAGGAAAAAGCCTGAACGTAGGACGAGGAATATGAAATAACAACATTCCCCTCCTCTGGGCTGCAATTATTGAGCTGGTGCATAAGCTCGTGTCGTTTTTCCATAAGTTTTAATAAACACAACGGATACACATTTCAGAGACTTTATTCATCAACAATATACAGAGTGATTGTAATTAAAGTTAAACTTTCAAACCTCTGTAGAAATAACATCACTGATCAGAATGATGTCAAATTGCAACGGAATATTATCAAAGAAGGGGGAAAACGTATGGCAGAGGAAAAATAAACAGTTAAAAAATATACCAATAGATGGCGCTGTAAGCATCATAATTAAATAGTGGTCGACTACAAATGACAAATGAATCATAACAATGCATAAAGTGTAAGTTTGACGCTAAACAAACTGTACTACTCAGTGTTCATGGGTGTGCAGGTGAGATACTGTTAGTTACGGCAAGGTCATATCACATCGGATAAAAAAATCGTTTTTTTATTGTCCTGAGGCCAAAAATTGCATAAAAAGCATCAATCACATCGGTTTTTAACTGTCCTGAGGCCAAAATAGATACTGCCAACAGAAAAATTAAAGAGAACTTTGGTGAAAAGAACCACTTGTATTAATATCAAGAACTCAGATGGAAACCCAGTTCTAAGCAAAGAAGGGAAAGCAGAAAGGTGGAACGAGTATATAGAGGGTCTATACAGGGGCGATGCACTTGAGGACAATATTATGGAAATGGAAGAGAATGTAGATGAAGATGAAATGGGAGATATGATACTGCGTAAAGAGTTTGACAGATCACTGAAAGACCTGAGTCGAAACAAGGCCCCGGGAGTAGACTACATTCCATTTGAACTACTGACGGCCTTTGGAGAGCCAGTCCCGACAAACCTCCACCATATGGTCAGCAAGATGTATGAGACAGGCGAAATACCCTCCGACTACAAGAAGAATATAATAATTCCAATGTCCGCAGCTCGTGGTCGTACGGAAGCGTTCTTGCTTCCCGCGCTCGGGTTCCCGGGTTCGATTCCCGGCGGAGTCAGGGATTTTCTCTGCCTCGTGATGACTGGGTGTTGTGTGATGTCCTTAGGTTAGTTAGGTTTAAGTAGTTCTAAGTTCTAGGGGACTGATGACCATAGATGTTAAGTCCCATAGTGCTCAGAGCCAATAATTCCAATCACAAAGGAAACAGGTGTTGACAGATGTGAAAATTACCGAACTATCAGTTTAATAAACCACGGCTGCAAAATGCTAACACCAATTCTTTACAGACGAATTGAAAAAGTGGTGAAGCCGACCTCTGGGAATATCAGTTTGGATTCCGTAGAAATGTTGAAACACGTGAGGCAGTACCGACCCTACGACTTATCTTAGAAAATAGATTAAGGAAAAGCAAACCTACGTTTCTAGCATTTTTAGACTTAGAGAAAGCTTTTGACAATGTTGACAGTAATACTCTCATTCAAATTCTGAAGGTGGCAGGGGTCAAATGCAGGGAGCGAAAGGCTATTTACATTTGTACAGAAAGCAGATGGCAGTTATAAGAGTCGAGGGGCATGAAAGGGAAGCAGTGGTTGGGAAGGGAGTGAGACAGAGCTGTAACCTATCCCCGATGTTATTCAATCTGTATATTGAGCAAGCAGTAAAGGAAACAAAAGAAAAATTCGGAGTAGGAACTAAAATCCATGGAGAAGAAATAAAAACTTTGAGGTTCGCCGATGACATTGTAATTCTGTCAGAGACAGCAAAGGACTTGGAAGAGCAGCTGAACGGAATGGACAGTATCTTGAAAGAAGGATATAAGATGAATACCAATAAAAGCAAAACGAGGGTAATGGAATGTAGTCGAATTAAATCGGGTGATGCTGAGGGTATTAGATTAGGAAATGGGACGCTTAAAGTAGTAAATGAGTTTTACTATTTGGGAAGCAAAATAACTGATGATGGTCGAAGTAGAGAGGATATAAAATGAAGACTGGCAATGGCAAGGAAAGCATTTCTGAAGAAGAGAAATTTGTTAACATCGAGTGTGGATTTAAGTGTCAGGAAGTTGTTTCTGAAAGTATTTGAATGGAGTGTAGCCATGTATGGAAGTGAAACGTGGACGATAAATAGTTTAGACAAGAAGCGAATTGAAGCTTTCGAAATGTGTTGCTCCTGAAGAATGCTGAATATTAGATAGGTAGATCACGTAAGTAATGAGGAGGTATTGAATAGAATTTCGGAGGGATTAAGACCAAATAAGGCAGGAGGGATAGGTAACAGTCCCCCGAAATTCCTAAAATTATTGGGAGAAATGGCAACAAAACGACTATTCACGTAGGTATGTGTAATGTATGAGACTGCCGATACACCACCAGACTTTCAGCAAGGCATCATCTACACAATTCCGAAGATAACAAGAGACGATAAGTACAAGAATTAGCACACAATCAGCTTAACAGCTTATGCACTCAAGTTGCTGACATAGTTAATGCACAGAAGAATGGAAAAGAAAATTGAGGATCTGTTAGATGACTATTACTTTGGCTTTAGGAAAGATAAAGGCACCAGAGAGGCAGTTCTGACGTTGCGGTTGGTAAAGGAAGCAAGACTAGAAAAATCAACACATTTTTATGGGTTTTGTCGTCCTGGAAAACCGTTCGTCCATATGAAATGGTGCTAGGTGTTTGAAATTCTGAGGAAAATAGAGGTAATCTGTAGGGAGGGGCGGGTAATACACAAGATGTAAAAGAGCCAAGAGGGGATAATAAAAGCAGAAGACCAAGAACTTTGAGTCGGATGAAAAATGTGTAACACGGGGTTGTAGTCTTTCGTCCCTATTGTTCGACCTATACGTCGAAGATGCAATGGTGGAAATCAAAGAAAGGTTCAATAGTGGAATTAAAATTCAAGGTGAAAGGATATCAATGATAAGATTCGCTGATGAAATTCTTCTCCTCAGTGAAATTGGAGAAGAATTACAGGAGATGCTGAATGGAATGAGCAGTCTAATGAATACAGGATATGGGTTGAGAGTAAATCAAAGAAAGACGATCAGGATTGATGGTCACAAAGCAAATGGAGTTAAGGAATTGTGATACCTGGGCAGGATAATGGATCATGATGGACGGGGCAAGGAGGACGTAAAAAGCAGACTAGCACTGGCAGAAAGGGCATTCCCGGCCAAGGGTAATCCACTAGCATCAAACATGGGCCTCAATTTGAGGAAGAAATTCCTCAGAACGTACGTTTGGAACTTTGCATTGTATGGTAGTGAAACATGGACTGTGGGAAATCCGAAAGAGAAGAGAATCGAAGCAGTTGAGATGTGGTGCTACAGACGAATGTTGAACATTAGGTGGACTGATAAGGTAAGGAATGAGAGTTTCTTCACAGAATCGGAGAGGGGAGGTATTTATGGAAAACACTGACGTGAAGAAGGGACAGGATGGTAGGACATCTGTTAAGATGTCAAGGAATAGCTTCCATGGTACTAGAGGGAAGTGTAGAGCGTAAAAGCTGTGGAGAAAGGCAGAGACTGGAAAACATCCAGCAAATAATTGAGGAAGTAGGGTGCAAGTGCTACTCTGAGATGAAGAGGTTAGCACAGGAAAGGAATTTACGTTGAAGGATTCTTCTGAAGGTTTTTACAAGTATTAGGATCCAAAGGTCGCTTAGCTTCTTGTGGCAGCCTCACACAGTGGTTCTCACGTGGCGTATGGTGATGCCCTCTATGCGCTCTATAAATAAGAGATCCCCTCAAGCCTTAGCGGCAGTAGCCGCTTTCACCCTGAAATTGTCTCCTACACTTGGAGACGAAAGGTCAGGAAGCAGTTTTATACACTGACTACAGCCTCTCGGCACGGAAGTTTTAACTGAAGAAGACACCGGGCATGAAAGCCTACATTGTATGATTAACACTTAAGCACCCTCGTGGCCGTTCTACCCATCACAGAGAATGTCAGATCTGTTCATTTATGTATCGGCTAATGGTGTATACGTGTACGAAGTTAAATCGATATCCAACGATATCTTCTGGCTGCTTTACTTTTTTTATGAGAGAGTTTACTATCTTTAAAATGATTTTATAATCTTTGCCGGCTTATGCTTGTGGAGGGACAGTTCGGTGGCTTGTACTCATGGTCCTCAGCTACCACTTGTAAATGACGTAATAGCTGAATCTGACCAATAGCGGAAAATACAGTGTAAAGCGTAAGTCTCTGTACAGGTGGTGAAAGCGATGACTAATTTCTTGTTTGTTTTCAAGAAGATGAATCACTTGACAAGGAATGCCACTAGCGAAGGAAGAACAGAGCGTCCTTCTGTTGGCTGATACTGATACCGCGAGTCATCTAGCGCGTACTTTCAATGGAGTGCACAGGAAGCTGATACCTCATCGCACCATGTCAAAAGTTATCAAGAAGTTCAGAAGGGCAGGTTTCGTTGCCCGTGCGAACAGATATGGAAGACCAAAGGTGGCAACAGATGAAGGTACGTCAACACAACACGAGGATCAGGAGTCCGAAAGTAGCAACACGATGAGTCTGTGCTTATGGGCATTAGCCAAAACAGAGTTACGCCCGTTTTCCTGAGTAATAAGAGGCACCAGTCCAAGCTGCTGATGTTTTAACATCTAACAGAGAACGCTCCTCATCGAAGACTTCTGTGAGTGGGCACTGAACGTGCATGAGGATGTTCCTGGCTTTGTTAGTTCCATCCTTTTTTTAGATAAGGCAAATATTTATGTAACTGCTGAAGTGAACAAACAAAATGTCAGGTACTGTACAGACAGCAATCCACATAGACTGTCTGACTGCGAAACTTAATGCGATGGTCTTGTCCGACATGTTGGAAAATGACATCTTCCTGTCAACCCGAGACGGAGTGGCTGCCCTCCGTTCTTCCAGCACCACCGCATTACAGCATTCATATGCGCCAATGGTTGGATCAGAAATTTCCTGGATATTGTCTCGGTCGACGTGGTCAAGGGGAGTGGCCACGTGAGTCATCACACGTCCGTCCAAAGCACTTTTATCTGTGGGACCACTTAAAATCGACTCTGTAAAATCCGTTACGTGGACCATCACAATCACAACAGCTTGCCAACAAGTAACAGGAGAAACGTTGTGAAGTTTTCGCCAAAATTGGTTGGAGTTACTATCACTGTGTGTCGATACGAAAGAGAGACATGTCGAGTGTACACTGTAACTGTAACATCATATGGCATCTTTTTTTTCGTAGACTTTCCCGGCGTAGTAACTGCTGATATTCTTCACGGGTTTGCAGCTGGATCATGTCGTCGTCCAGACACCATACTTCGGCGGACCAGCTGGCCGCCATCTTCAGATGAGTTAATGCTCGTTCACTGCCTCGCCTGAACTGAATTCCAGCCATTTTTTTTTTTTTTTTTTACTTTATTGTTATTTTAAAACCTGTACAACAGGCAGGCTGTCAGCAGCACACTACGCTGCTCTTCAGCCATAGAAGACACAAGCAGCAAAAACAGTGAGAAGACACATAAGTCACAGAGCGGTGGGCAATAAAACAGGAGACACATAGAGACAATCACGGAGCCGTTCACACTCGTCGATAATCCACACTGCTAGCTGATGAGACGACACACAACCACTGAAGATGATGATGGCACTGGTGAACGATGGAGGGGACGGTGAACACTAAACACTAAACACTAAACACACAAAACACTGATGGCGGCGACCTCCGGCGCGCGAATGTCCACGTAACGTGTGCGAGTCCGGGGACCTGCCAAGAGGGGTAGAAAGGGGAGGTGGGGGAGAGGGGAGAAAAAGGATGCCAATGGCTGAGGAGTCGGGGGCAGGAGGAGAGGAACAGGGGAGGGGAGGCCCGGGGGAGGAGGGGGGGAGAAAAGGAGGAGGGAGGGAAAAGGGAGAGGAGGGAGGGAGGGTGCCCGGAGGAATAAGTACAGGAGGAGGGCGGGAGGATCATAGTTGGTAGGAGGGGTAGATGGAAGGGAGGAGGGCATCATCAGGGAGGGGGAGCTGGCGGAAGCCACCTTGGGAGAGGGTAAGGAGGGTGGAGAGATGGAGACCGGGTGGGACGTGCGAATACAGGCGCGGCAGCGGGCGGGGGTGGGAGAGGATCGGGGAGACGAGCGGGTGAGGAGGATCGAGTTTGCGGGAGGTGTACAGGATCCGTATCCTTTCAAGGAAAAGGAGGAGGTGGGGGAAGGGGATGAGATCGTAGAGGATCCGCGTGGGGGAGGGGAGACGGATGCGATAGGCGAGGCGGAGAGCATGGCGTTCAAGGATTTGGAGGGATTTATAAAAGGTAGGGGGAGCAGAGATCCATGCTGGATGGGCATAACAAAGGATAGGGCGGATGAGGGATTTATAGGTGTGGAGGATGGTGGAGGGGTCCAGACCCCACGTACGGCCGGAAAGG
This sequence comes from Schistocerca americana, assembly GCF_021461395.2. NCBI lineage: Eukaryota > Metazoa > Arthropoda > Insecta > Orthoptera > Acrididae > Schistocerca > Schistocerca americana. The sequence continues at coordinate 740,951,488 of NC_060122.1, read as the reverse complement.
AGCTTGAGGAGACGGAGGCGGGAACGTGCCTTGGCTTGGATTGTCTGGAGATGGGGAGTCCAGGAGAGGCGACGGTCGAGGGTGACGCCAAGGTACTTAAGGGTGGGAGTGAGGGCGATGGGACGGCCATAGACGGTGAGATAGAAATCAAGGAGGCGGAAGGAAGGGGTGGTTTTGCCTACAATGATCGCCTGGATTTTGGAAGGATTGACCTTGAGCAACCACTGGTTGCACCAAGCGGTGAACCGGTCAAGATGGGATTGGAGAAGGCGTTGGGAGCGCTGTAGGGTGGGGGCAAGGGCAAGGAAGGCGGTGTCATCGGCAAACTGGAGAAGGTGGACGGGGGGGTGACGGCGGCGGCATGTCCGCCGTGTACAACAGGTACAGAAGGGGGGAGAGGACGGAGCCTTGGGGCACACCGGCGGAGGGGAAAAAGGTGTAGGAATCGGTGTTATGGATGGTGACATAGGAAGGACGGCGGGAGAGAAAGGAGCCGATCAGACGGACGTAGTTAATGGGAAGGGCGAAGGTTTGGAGCTTGAAGAGGAGACCGGAATGCCATACGCGGTCATATGCACGTTCGAGGTCCAGGGAGAGGAAGATTGCGGAGCGACGGGAATTAAGCTGTTCGGAAAGGAGATGAGTGAGGTGAAGGAGAAGGTCGTCGGAAGAGAAGGACGGCCGAAAGCCACACTGGGTGACGGGAAGGAGGCGGTGCTGGCGGAGATGCTGGTGGATGCGACGGGTGACGATAGATTCCAGGACCTTGCTGAAGACCGAGGTAAGGCTGATGGGACGGTAGGAGGAGACGGCGGATGGCGGTTTGCCAGGTTTAAGGAACATGAGGATATGGGAGGTTTTCCACAGGTCGGGGTAGTAACCGGTGGACAGGACTACATTGTAGAGCCTGGCCAGGGTGGAGAGGAAAGAGACAGGTGCTTCACGAAGGTGACGGTAGGTGACACGATCGTGACCAGGAGCGGTGTTGCGTTTGGTGCGGAGTGTAACAATGAGATCCTGTGCAGTGATAGGGGCATTGAGTTCCGTGTGTGTAATGTTGTCCAAGTACTGGAAACCAGGAGCGAGGGGAGGGACAGAGGTGTCAGTTCGATCGCGGATATCCGGGAAGAGGGAGTAATCGAACTGGGGATCGTCGGGGATGGAGAAGACATCGGAGAGGTAGGAGGCAAAGTGATTGGCCTTACTAAGGGTGTCAGGGAAGGGGTGATCATCGTGGAGAAGAGGATAGTAGGGGGAGGGTTTAGTTCCGGTAAGGCGATGGAAGGCTGACCAGAACTTGGACGAGTTGATCGGTAGGGTTGCATTTAAACGGGTGCATGTCTGTCGCCAGTCCCGGCGTTTCTTAGCCGCGAGCAAATTACGAACGTGTCGCTGGAGTTGCCGGTGGCGTCGTAGTGTGTCCGGGTCACGCGTGCGGAGGAAGGCACGGTAGAGACGACGGGATTCACGGAGGAGGAGAACGGCCTGTGGGGGTAAGGTAGGACGGTGGGGGTGGATGGCGACAGTAGGAATGTGGGCCTCCACGGCCTCAGAGAAGGTCTGCTGGAGAAAGGAGGCGGCATGGGTGACATCGTCAGGGTGGTGGTAGGTGAGAGGGTGGCTATCGACCTGGGTGGAAAGGGTATCCCGGTAGGCATTCCAGTCGGCTCGGGAATAGTCGTGGACATACTTAGGGGGAGGGTCAGTACGAGGGTCGGGGCGAGGGCGACGACCGTCTGAAACGGTGAGGAGGACAGGGAGATGGTCGCTACCAATAGGCTCCAGGACATCCACCGTTATGCGGCCAAGGAGGTTGGGGGAGGAGAGGATAACATCAGGAGTGGAGTTGGATTCAGGACGGGTATGCTGGGGGATGGGGACGAGGTCACCTTGAAGGGTGGAGAGGAACCGATGCCATCGCCGTAACTGGGCAGCGGAACGACTATGGATGTTGAGGTCGGCGGCGATCACGTAGGAGGAAAAGGTACGATCGACGTGGGAGAGGAAGTCGAAGGGAATAGGAGCGTTGGGGCGGACATAGATGGTGGCGCAGGTAACGGTAAGGCCGGGGAAGAAGAGACTAAGGATCAGGTGTTCAGTGGGGTCGGGAAGGAGAGGTTGGAGCCGAACGGGGATCTGGCGGTGGTGACCAATGGCAACTCCGCCACGCGCAATTGGGAGGGGATTATCGGAGCGGTGGAGGAGGTAGGGCGAAGTGTGAATGGTGTGGTGGGGTTGGAGGAAGGTTTCATTAAGGAGGAAGGCATCCACGCGGTGGGTGGCAAGGGTGTGCAGGAAGAGGTTCCTGTTGGCGGGTAGGGAGCGGATGTTGTTGAAAAGGATACGTTGCTGTCGCACCATGATAGGGATTTAGACGAGGGTGTCGAGGCGGGAGAAGGTGAAATGGGCCTGGTTGTTGGAGTAGGTGGCGTACATCTTGAGTTGGAATATGGAACGGGCGGCGAGGGAGATCTGTTGGAGGGTGTGTGGGCGCTGAAAGGGATGGACATTCTGGAGGACGATGGTAAGGAACCTGATGATGTCCTCAGCGGTTGGGGGGGGGGGGGGACGAAGGGAATTGCCAGGAGGGGTGGGGGCATCCAGGGGACGGACAGGGACGGTGAGTTCAGGAGTGGTTGGAGGGGGTCGGGCTTTACACTTTTGGGAGTAGGTGGGATGGGGGAGATTGCAGGGATTGCAGGAAGGAGGGGATTGGAGGTTAGGGCACTGCCTGAGGAAGTGCGCTTGCCGACAATGCGGGCAGGTGGGGGCCTCGCGGCACTCAGCTGTGGGGTGCGCGTTATAGTGCAGACACCTCTGGCAGCGCAGGGATTGAGGAGGGGAACGGGAGGGGTCGACCTTGTACCGCTGGTTAAAATGGAGGGCACCCCCCTTCAGGAGACGGTCAATGGAGGGGGCGTGCTCAGAAAAAACCCGCATAAGGCGGGTGGGGCCGGCAGCGTTATGTATGCGGCGAACCGCACGCACCTCCAAATGGGGATGCGCCTTGAGCTCCGCCAACACCTCCTCCTCCGTGATCACTGGACTAAGCCGAGTGATCACGGCGGTGAGAGTTGGCGGGCGACGCGGAGGTTGGGGTTGGCGGGAGGGAGGTGGTGAAGGAGCAGGGGTGAGAGAGGCATGAGGGCCAAAGCGGGTGACAGGGATGCGGGAAAGGAGGTAGGTGTGGAGGGTTGGGCTGGGGGAGGAGATGAGGACCGAATCTCGGCGAGGAGTGAGGAGGGAGATGGGGGCACCAGGACAATGCTGGCGAAGGAAGAGGGTGAGGTTCCGGGCTTCAAGGAGAGAGGGATCAGGACGGGAGAGGAGGTAGCGGTAGGAGGAAGGGGGAGAGGAGGAGGATGAGGGGGCAGGGACAGGCGGGGAGACTTCCATGGCATCATGGGTGGGGGAAGGAGGATGAGGCGCAGCCTTTTTGGAAGCAGAGGAAGCAGGAGTGCCACTGGGGCGCTTGACGGCGGTGGAGGAGGTGTGGGGGATGGGAACAACGGGAATGTGGCGGGGAGGGGCAGGTCCCGGGGCCGGAGGCGGCGCCGGAGATGGTGACGGTGACGGTGAAGGCGATGGCGACGGCGACGATGACGATGACGGTGGCAGTGGCGGCGGTGATGGCGAAGGTGACGGGGAGAGCTGGGCGTGGGCAGTGGCCCGACGGGCCACCACCCGAGCCGGAGCTGCAGTGACAGGCTGGGGGAGTGGGGGGAAGGGATCAGAACGAGAGGAGCGGGAGGAAGAAGCGGGAGAGGGGGCGACAAAGATAGAGGGTGAAGGGAGAGTGAGGAGAGGTGGAATGGAAGGAGGGGGGTGGGACTGGGTACACCAAGTTATAGTGGTGGAGGCGGCGGAAGGGGAGGTATAGACAATGGCGGTGGTGGTAGTAGTGACAGTGGTGGTGGGGGCGGACATGACGGGAGAGAGAAACAAGAACGAACAGAACAAAGAGGAGAGGACAGAAACTGGGGACAGACAAAGACGAAGACGGATGAAGACGGCCGTAGACCAGGGTCAGAACGGCGGCGACGGCGGTGGCGGCGGCGGGCACCGGATGGCGGCGGCGGCGGCGGCGGGGGCGGCGGCGGGCACCGGCGGCGGCGGCGGCGGCGGCGGCGGCGGCGGGCACCGGCTGGCGGCGGCGGCGACGAACAGACGGACGGACGGACAGCAGACGGCAGCGAACAGGCAGGCAGACGGACGGACGGACGGACGGACAGCGACAGCAGGAAGCGACGGGCGGGCAGGCGGGCAGGCAGGCAGGCAGACAGACAGACAGACAGACAGACACAACCGCCGAAGACGGAGATTACAACCTGAGAGCAGCCCAGGCGTTGCAACCTGACGTCGTCGACTGAGGGGATCCAACCCTCTGATGAATTCCAGCCACAACGACGGAAGCCTTTATACACCACGGACAGAGCACCGCGCGTGCGCGAGATGTTGTGCAGCGCCTCCTGGCGGCAAGTGGACACGCAGCCTGCCGGTGGGAGAAGACGGCAGAAACGATTCATCGCAACAGCACTAGTTGGAAGAATCCAATGATCGAAAAGAAGACCGTTGTTGTTTAATGCCGGACAAAATCGGAGTCCATATCTTACTTAGTGGAAAATCTTTATCCCTGTTAATAATATTACTTGATAATCTAATTTCAATGGATTCTCTAAGAACACATTCCCAATAGCGAGAAGCAGGAGGGATCAATTGTGTCTTGTCATACATCATACATCTGGACGACGACATAACCTGGCTGCAAACCCGTGAAGAATATCATCATATGACATCATTTCTACGAAGAAAATAAACGTCATTCTCGGCTTTCACCGTTTGTAAGGAAACTTATGACTTACCCTGTAAATAATAATTACAAACAAAGGCAGAAATGCTGCAGTTTCAAAAGTTTTATACGACTCTAGTACCTGTTCGAAGAAACAAGGAGAGAATATTCAACAACTTACGAAAATTTTAACTTGCTCCTCATCAAAGTACAAATATTATTGGAAATACTTTTCGCCGGCCGCTGTGGTTCTAGGCGCTTCAGTCCGGAACCGCGCTGCTGCTACGGTCGCAGGTTCGAATCCTGCCTCTGGCATGGATGTGTGTGATTTCATTAGGTTAAGTTAGGTTTAATTAGTTCTGTGTCTAGGTGACCGATGACCTCAGATGTTAAGTCCCATAGTGCTTAGAACCATTTGAACCAAATACTTTTCACTCCCTACAGCGAAAGGGATCAGTTCATTTGGAATCCTGACCATTACAGAGTCTCCGTCTTTTCAGCAAAGCACTAGACGAACGAGTAATTGCGTTACCCTTACAATAAAGCGAACCCATCCAAAACTGTGACTGAAACGAGGAATTCAAGGCATTTTTACCGGGAAACGATATCAGACAAAAAAAAATCAATTATCATTGTGTGTCTGTATAAGGATGATGACTTGCTCGATATTTTCAGTGTATATTATCTGATCAGAAGCGTACTAACACGCTTGTGTAATGCAGAACTGACCACTATATGTCACAAGTGGCAGATCCGCCAGTATAAAAGGGGGCGGAGAGAGTTTTGTTGTCAGTAAAGAAGGAGTAACAGTGCTGTGGGGTTTCTATCGGGGATTAGTCATTGTTGATAATGTGATCCTGAAGTGAAAACACATCTAAACTAAGACCTGGCGGAGCTCACGCACTGACAGACCGTCGAGCATCGCGGAGGGTGTCTGTGACTGACAAAGTGCTTTCAGCAGCCCAGCTAGCAAAATGAATGTGCGAATGGGGAACAATAGTCCAGTACCTCGTCATAAGTCACATGTTTCTGTAACGTCACTGCACAGTCGGTAATTGGAAATGAGCGATTTGGAGTGATGAGTCACGCTATATGCTGCGGCAATCCGATGGTAGGATTTGGGTTTCGAGAATTCTTGGAGAACATTACCAGTCATCATGTTGATGTGAAACAAGCTCTATATCATTTTTGAGATACAGAGGTGAGCGACTGTGCCAGGACTTACCCCAGTTCACTGCTAGTAGCGCCACGTCACCTCAATGCGTATTGCACCATAATTAAGTAAAAAATTAAAAGTCAACATTTCTTTTTCAAACTTTGTCAACATATAGTTTAATGTAATAACGTTTTAAATGTCAAGTCTTAAAGCAATTAAATCAATAGTTTTCATAAAAATACAGTTTTAAGAAAAAAATAAGTGGAGATAAATAATAAAGATAGAAAGCCAGAATTTGGTCATAATGTGATAATGCATGTCAAAAATAAATGGTGCAGTTTTCAACAGGATAGAATAAAAATTATAGCCAGAATCCACATTTTTAAGAAAAATTGAAGGCACTAAATATTAGATTTAGTAATGTAAAAATATGTTTGATGCTTCAGTTCAGCCTAAAAGCAACAACTAAGAGACTACGTTAAGCTACCTCTAATAGTTGTCGAGTAATTTAATAAAAAACAAATTTGTAAATGATACATACCCGCCTGCCGTAGTGGCTGAGCGGCTCTAGGCGCTTCAGTCTGGAACCGCGCGACCGCTACGGTCGCATGTTCGAGTCCTGCCTCGGTCATGGATGTGTGTGATGCCCTTAGGTTAGTTAGGTTTAGGTAGTTCTAAGTTCTAGGGGACTGATGACCTCAGATATTAAATCCCATAGCGCTCAGAGCCATTTGAACCATTTGATACATACCCAATTGCAGTAGATTAAGTACCTGTAATTTTAATACTAGAAAATTTTGGTCACAGCTCATGAAAAAACTTATTAAGTAATAGAGGTAAAACAAATTTTAGGATCGAAATATTAATAACAACCACTGCAAGATCTTTTAAAGTTATAGTTCAGAGGTAACGATCTACCGTGAGTTCCTCTCTACAAATTCTAGGAGGCAAAGTTTTTATTCAATCGAGCTGGAACTTTTTTTGTGGTTTCAACGAACTTGTCTGAATGCGGGTAAAAATTAGGAAGATTCCAAATTAATTCATAACTTTGGTATTAAAGTTTATGTGTCCGAGAAAGCGGTCGTTCAGGGACTGCTGCCCTGTGCATAAGACATGTGACAGCTGGTGTTCCCTCGGCCGTCCGCTGCGGCACATACAGTGAGTCCAAAAACTATTCGTCTAGCTGCATATCTTTTAGAAAATAAAGTCAGTGTAACATGAAAAGAAATGTATACAAAATATAAAGAGCCAGTCACGTAAGAAGTACCTCGGCAAGTCATTTTTGTTGAAAAGCAAGGAAAGAAATACATCCAAATTGACAACAAATTTAACAAAATAGAATATGTAATACAAGAGCTAGTTCACAAAGTATTCGTCCACGTTCTGAACATGCAGTGATTAAACTATAACGCTGATCCACGGCACACACTAGAGTCAACCGTGCGCGGCCCCACTCTGTCGCCTGTAGTGATTCTTGACGGCGCCGATACAGTGCAATTAGCGCCATGGGCCGTAAGGGTAGTGAGACGACGCTGATCGAAAGGAAACTTATTCTGCACTTACGTAATGAGTGCAAATCTTGTTACGAGGTTGTTAAAGTAGTCGGTAGACCTAGTTCGACGGTTCAGTCGATAATACATCGATTTTGCGCAACAAAATCATTAAGAAACCAACCACGTACCGGACACCCTCACACGTTGACTGATGCAGATGTGAGATTTTTTATGAGGGAAATGAATAAGAAACATAAAATCAGGGCTCCTAAGTTCGCTGGGGAGTTAGAGTCCAGGGGAAAGAATGTATGTGCCAACACAATCAGAAATACCTTGAAAACGTATGGGTATCTCGGTCGGGTAGAGCGCAAGAAATATTGGGTCAGTGAACAGAATCGAGAGAAACGTCTTCATTTTGCGATGGAATGTAGATTCAAAACGGAAGACTTCTGGAATAGAGTAATATTTTCTGATGAGTGTAAATATAACGTATTCTGGTCGGATGACAAGCGAATCGTGTGGCTTAAGAAGAATGCGGAGATGTTGCCACGCTATCTTGTGGCAACAGATAAATACAGTGATAGTGGGGCCGTATGAGTGCTGCAGGTGTTGGAAAATTACATTTCATAGAAGGTGTAATGGATCACCATATGTATATTAACATTTTGAAGGACAATCTGAATCCTAGCGCCGAAAAACTAGGTCTGCAAGGAAATTGCATTTTTCAACAACATAACGACCCAAAGCATACGGCTCTACATACAACGCTGTGCCTCCTGTCTACAGTCTGGAACCGCACTGCTGCTACGGCCGCAGGTTCGAATCCTGCCTCGGGCATGGATGTGTGTAACGTCCTTAGGTTAGTTAGGTTTAAGTAGTTCTAAGTTCTAGGGGACTGATGACCTCAGAAGTTAAGTCCCACAGTTCTCAGAGCCATTTTTTGTGCCTCCTGTACAATCCCCCAAACAACTTAATACCCCTCCTGAGAGCACAGACATTAATCCTATAAAACACCTTTGGAAAATACTGGAAGGCAGCATCAGGAGAAGACACATTTCTAACAAGAGAGACCTAAAAGAAGCACTTCAAGACGAATAGGACAAAATTCCAGCCTCTCTGACGGCAAATATGGTCAAGTCGATGCTCAAACGACGACAAGCAGTAAAAGCTGCAAGCGGAAACCCCACTAAATATTAATTTTCGTATTTTAAATCATTAAATTAAAAAAAAAGTATGAGTGGACGAATGCTTTACGAAGTAGCCCTTGAATAAATTCTCAATTTTGTCAAATTTGTTATCGCTATGGATGTATTTAGTTCCTTGTCCATCAATAAAAATGGCTTACCAAGGTTCGTTGCATATGACAGAATGTTCACGTTTTATGTTCCCTTCCTTTCACGTGACACATCCAAAAGTTTTTTTAAAAAAAATTACAACTAGACGAATACTTTTTGGACTCACTGTATATAGATACGGCCAGAGAGGAAAGAGAAAAGGTTCACTTCGCACTCAGCCGCTGTAAGATCCACGTCTTTTAAACGCCGGATTGCGCTCTGCCTCGGATGACGTCAGAGACGGACTGTGACAAAACGCGTATTTTCGGTAGTAACTAATGGTGAACTCGCGAGGACTGTACACCGTCCTGGATCGCTTTGATTTTGCTGAAGTATCTGTTAGTCCATGAACCATGGACCTTGCCGTTGATGGGGAGGCTAGCGTGCCTAAGCGATACAGATATAAGTACCGTAGTTGCAACCACAACGGAGGGGTAATTGTTGAGAGGCCAGACAAACGTGTGGTTCCTGAAGAGGGGCAGCAGCCTTTTCAGTAGTTGCAGCGGCACCAGTCTGGATGATTGACTGATCTGGTCTTGTAAAGCTAACCAAAACGGCCTTGCTGTGCTGGTATTGCGAAGGGCTGAAAGCAAGGGGAAACTACAGCCGTATTTTGGTTCAAAAAAATGGTTCAAATGGCTCTGAGCACTATGGGACTTAATATCTGAGGTCATCAGTCCCATAGAACTTAGAACTACTTAAACCTAGCTAAGCTAAGGACATCACACACATTCATGCCCGAAGCAGGATTCGAAACTGCGACCGTAGCGGTCGCGCGGTTCCAGACTGAAGCGCCTAGAACCGCTCGGCCACAACGGCCGGCGAAGCCGTAATTTTTCCTGAGCGCATGCAGCTTTACTGTATGGTTAAATGATGATGGCGTCCTCTTGGGTAAAATATTCCGGAGGTAAAATAGTCCCCCATTCGGATCTCCGGGCGGGGACTACTCAGGAGGACGTCGTTATCAGGAGAAAGAAAACTGGCGTTCTACGGATCGGAGCGTGGAATGTCAGATCCCTTAATCGGGCAGGTAGGTTAGACAATTTAAAAAGGGAAATGGATAGGTTAAAGTTAGATATAGTGGGAATTAGTGAAGTTCGGTGGCAGGAGGAACAAGACTTTTAGTCAGGTGAATACAGGGTTATAAATACAAAATCAAATAGAGGTAATGCAGGAGTAGGTTTAATAATGAATAAAAAAATAGGAGTGCGGGTAAGCTACTACAAACAGCATAGTGAACGCATTATTGTGGCCAAGATAGACACGAAGCCCATGCCTACTACAGTAGTACAAGTTTATATGCCAACTGGCTCTGCAGATGATGAAGAAATTGATGAAATGTATGATGAGATAAAAGAAATTATTCGGGTAGTGAAGGGAGACGTAAATTTAATAGTCATGGGTGACTGTAATTCGAGAATAGGAAAAGGGAGAGAACGAAACATAGTAAGTGAATATGAATTGGGGGGAAGAAATGAAAGAGGAACCCGTCTGGTAGAATTTTGCACAGAGCATAACTTAATCATAGCTAACACTTGGTTCAAGAACCATAAAAGAAGGTTGTATACATGGAAGAATTCTGGAGATACTAGAAGGTATCATATAGATTACACAATATTAAGACAGAGATTTAGGAACCAAGTTTAAAATTGTAAGACATTTCCAAGGGCAGATGTGGACTCTGACCACAAACTATTGGTTATGAACTGTAGATTAAAACTGAAGAAACTGCAAAAAGGTGGGAATTTAAGGAGATGGAAGAGTAGTTGAACGGAATGGACAGTGTCTTGAAAGGAGGATATAAGATGAACAGCAACAAAAGCAAAACGAGGATAATGGAATGTAGTGGAATTAAGTCGGGTGATGCTGAGGAAATTAGATTAGGAAATGAGACACTTAAAGTAGTAAAGGAGTTTTGCTATTTGGGGAGCAAAATAACTGAAGATGATCGAAGTAGAGAAGATATAAAATGTAGACTGGCAATGGCAAGGAAAGTGTTTCTGAAGAAGAGCAATTTGCTTACATCGGGTTTAGATTTAAGTGTCAGGAAGTTGTTTCTGAAAGTATTTGTATGGAGTGTAGCCATGTATGGAAGTGAAACGTGGACGATAAATAGTTTGCACAAGAAGAGAATAGAAACTTTCGAAATGTGGTGCTACAGAAGAATGCTGAAGATTAGATGGGTAGATCACAAATAATGAGGAGGTATTGAATAGAATTGGGGAGAAGAGGAGTTTGTGGCACAAACTGACAAGAAGAAGGGCCGATTGGTAGGACATGTTCTGAGGCATCAAGGGATCACAAATTTATCGTTGGAGGGCAGCGTGGAGGGTAAAACTCGTAGAGGAAGACCAAGATGTGAATACACTAAACAGAGTGGATGAAGAAGCTTGCACAGGATAGAGTAGCATGGAGAGCTGCATCAAACCAGTCTCAGGACTAAAGACCACAACAACAACAATATCTGTTAGTGTGTAGTCCGTGATAATTACAAATCCACGTGGCAAGCGGTGGTTATTATTTCCACTTTTGTTCCGAGTATTTATTTTGAACATTTATTTGAGTAGTACTAGTCAGGGCGAAAGGCATTTTGGTAGGAACGTACAGTAGAGGTCACCTCTCAACTGATAGTTCTTGCTGTTTAGGATAGAAAGATTTACTGTCAAATGAACATGGCGACTTTCAAATTGTTATGCGTGAGATCCTTTACTAAAAGACATGTATGAACTGGAACCCTATACCTTCATTTATAATGATAGTCCTGATCCCGCTAAGCAGGAAGAGAATATAAACATTTGTTTCAGTGGGCTGGACGAGAATGTGGACATGTAGACTGGAAAATAAGGTCAGTGGCTCTCTGGCTGACCACAAAAATAGTTGCCAGGCTCGCGTGAGAAAGACGGCGAACTACTTAAATTAACAACAACTAATTATATAAATTTTACCCGCCGCCCCACAATTTGTAGTGCCAACAGTTAAGTGTGGAGGAGCTAGGGTTACGGTATGAGAATGTTTTCATGTTATGTTGTGGTTCCCTTATAGTGCTGAAGAAATTACTAAATATGGAAGGATATGACTATATTTTAGAGGATTGTGTGCTGCATACAGTAGAGGAACTGTTCGGAGAAGACGATCGTTTAAGCACAACAACGCGCCCTGTCGCAAAACAGCGTCTTTGGGGTAATGGGTTCTGGACAATTCATTCCTGTGATGGACTGGCCTGTCCAGTGAAACACCCGTGGTATGGGTCAGCTCGTCAACTTCACTTCAGAGCTCAGCGTCTAACATCAGTACCTTTTCTGGTTTCAGCTCTTGGAAGGGCGTATCTTGGAGTTCCGTTTGATACCCCATATAGCCATACTTTGGTTAATAGGTGTTTGTGCGGTACTGTTTCAAACGTTCTTCATAAGTCAATAAGTTCTGCATCGACATGACTGCGCTGATTCTTGCATTCCAGCATGTCACGTGGGAAAAGGACAAATTGGGTTTCGCATAACCGATGTTTCCGGAATCCATGCTGGTTGACATGGAGGAGCTCATTCTGTTCGAGGCACTTAATTATGTTTGAGTGCAGAATATTTTCTAAGAATCTATAACCGATCGTATTTTGGTGGTAATAGTGGTAGTGGTATTAACAGCTTTTTTTACCTGCGTGGATCAGTTTAAGAGGGATATTGGACATGTCATGGTATTAGAGTTTAAGAAATAAGTACAGACATTTATATACTTACAGATCTTGGCTGAAAAGGATTATTCGCATAACACGTACTTGCAATGCGTAAATCAATCATATATTGTCACGTCATAATAATGTCACGCACCTTACCAGTTAGTGGCACTGCAGTTCGTGCTATGTAAGAACGACAGTTTCAGAATGCGTGCGTACACATTATATTATAAAACCGAAAATACGGACACCTCATGTGTTAACGAAACACCCAAAACCAGACGTCAAACTGTACCCTTGCAATTTCCCATATGCAGAATAAAGCCGAGAAAATTACTTCAACATAATAAGCAGAAGAAAGATTATGTGAAAGTAATTTTCCGGCCACGTAAAAGACCTGAATCCTTCTCGTGTCGGTAAATTATGATCTGGGATGCAGAAGGCAAATACGGTATTGGGCAGATCACACGCTCAATGCAAGAAGGATTCATCGAACACAATCGCCACTATCTTTCATATTCATATTATCCACAAACTGTACATTCAGAAGCAAACCTCATCTGGACTTATGCTTATTGTTATATAAACTCGCTGTTCTCCAACTTGCACGACACTCAGGAACTTCATTTTTGATTATCTCATGTGTAACACTACATATACGTAATATTCCCCATAAGACCAGGCAGCCCTCTCCCTGCACCTACACGAGCCAGCAACCTACAGCTCGCGCGAGGATAAAGTTTTTGTTTCGATACCTAAGTTAAAATGCAACCTAAATTTCTATTTTCATTTACGGAGAAGATAGAAATGGTCTAGTAAAAATCGGATGAATCTTTGTCAAATACTCTGTATACGTCTAATGGTTAAAAGGGTGACAGAGAAAAGTAAACTTGGACATTTCAACGGCAAATAATGTATAGCAGTTATGTGGCCTATCAGGCAGTACACTTCATAATGAGCTGTACAATATCTCGTTCTCACGATTCCGTGTGCAGTGCTGTGTCGATATTTCAGCATGAATGTGAGAATCCACACCAAACAGATAGAAAAGATGGGCACCTCATATAAAGTGCAGAAAAAAATCGGGATGCAGTGAAAGTCGCAATGGATATTGGATATGTTGATGTCACTGAGCCTGAATCTATCATCGGTTTTTTTTCCAAATTGACTCTATTTTTTAAGATATCTGTTGTTTATCAAATAAACTTTGCAGTCTTGCTTAACTTGCCTCCGCTTTCTTACGTACGGGAATCTTTTCATTATTTTAAAATTATGCTTGATTTTTTTAATGCCATGTAACATTGTATTGTGTCAAATTAAACATTAAGTTCACATTTTTATGTTTTGTTGCTGTGAAATATTAGTTCTTCGCGACGAGGTTGCCTGACGTTCCCTGATGAGTTCTGTTATGTGTGCGGTGAATACACTTAATTTAAAAATAGAACTTCACTAATGTTACGAAGCAAACATATTTGGCATAAAACCGCCTGGCAGATTAAAACTGTGTGCCGGACCGAAACTCGAACTCGGTACCTTTGCCTTTCGCGGGCGAGTGCTCTACCATCTGAGCTACCCAAGCACGACTCACGGCCCGTCCTCACAGCTTTACTTCTGCCAGACAAAGGTCCCGAGTTTCGGTCCGGCACACAGTTTTAATCTGCCAGGAAGTTTCATATCAGCGCACACTCCGCTGCAGAGCGAAATTCTCATATTTGGCATATTTCGGTATTCGTCTTGGGGACCAAGATAAGCCTTGGGCTCCGCATAAGGTTTATAAATACTGTGTAAAGCGTCGTCGAAAGTGGAGAAATGGGACAAACAGAAATTACAACTTTGAAGTGCCAATCGTATGGAGAGAATTCTATAAAAACAAAAAATGGAAATGGGAGTATCCTGATTTGGAGTCAACAAGGCGACCTGTGCCATTTAGTAAGCATTCTAGTGTCAATATTACACAAATGTCGGGAACTTTCATTGTCAGATGTCGAGCAATTGTAGGTCGCGAAAAGTAGCAATGACGACAGTGAGTATCAAGCCAGTATCTCTACGCCTGAACGGTTCTCCCAAGAGAATTTCAGTGATCTTATTCGAGACCTCAGTGTGTCTAAGCAACTTTGCAATCTCTTGTCATGTAGCCTCAAAGAAAAGAACTGCTTAAGGCCAGAAACTAATGTTACAACTTACCGGGTTAGAGGAAAGGGGCTTCTTCTTTATTTCAATGAAGATGATGGTATCGTTTAATGTAATTACATCCTGGTATCGTTTGCAATGAGTCTGCCGGAATATCGGACAGAAGACTGGCGACGTTTTGTCGACAAACCCACAAAATACCTGAAATGCGATCGGTTGTACAACGGGAATCGCTGTGTATCTATTCCATTTGTCCACTCCACAGGGCTTCGTGAAGAATACAACACTATGAGGATAACTCTGCAGAAACTTCTTTATCATCGGCATGGGCGTGTTACTTGTATTGATTTGGAGATGGTTAACATCTTGCTCGGGCAGTGGCTACACGAAGTATATATGTTTCATCTGGATATGGGATAGTAGAGACAAGAGAGAGCACTCGAAAGAAAGGGGCATGGCTTTCAAGAGAACAAATTGCAACGAACATCATATATGAGATTTTGGTTGACACTGACAAAATTGTCTCCCTCCTCTCCATATGAAGCAAGGCCTCGTGATTCAGTCTGTTAAGACATTGGACATAAATTCTAATTGCTTCAGATATAGTTGACTCAGGACTCAGGTGTGACACTGAAGCATAATCCTGGTGTAGTTTTCTCTCTGATGTAAGGATCTTCTTGGGTAAGAATAAAGGAGAGAACTGTGAACAATTGGGCCACAACATGTTCATAGACTTTCATACACTCCTGGAAATGGAAAAAAGAACACATTGACACCGGTGTGTCAGACCCACCATACTTGCTCCGGACACTGCGAGAGGGCTGTACAAGCAATGATCACACGCACGGCACAGCGGACACACCAGGAACCGCGGTGTTGGCCGTCGAATGGCGCTAGCTGCGCAGCATTTGTGCACCGCCGCCGTCAGTGTCAGCCAGTTTGCCGTGGCATACGGAGCTCCATCGCAGTCTTTAACACTGGTAGCACGCCGCGACAGCGTGGACGTGAACCGTATGTGCAGTTGACGGACTTTGAGCGAGGGCGTATAGTGGGCATGCGGGAGGCCGGGTGGACGTACCGCCGAATTGCTCAACACGTGGGGCGTGAGGTCTCCACAGTACATCGATGTTGTCGCCAGTGGTCGGCGGAAGGTGCACGTGCCCGTCGACCTGGGACCGGACCGCAGCGACGCACGGATGCACGCCAAGACCGTAGGATCCTACGCAGTGCCGTAGGGGACCGCACCGCCACTTCCCAGCAAATTAGGGACACTGTTGCTCCTGGGGTATCGGCGAGGACCATACGCAACCGTCTCCATGAAGCTGGGCTACGGTCCCGCACACCGTTAGGCCGTCTTCCGCTCACGCCCCAACATCGTGCAGCCCGCCTCCAGTGGTGTCGCGACAGGCGTGAATGGAGGGACGAATGGAGACGTGTCGTCTTCAGCGATGAGAGTCGCTTCTGCCTTGGTGCCAATGATGGTCGTATGCGTGTCTGGCGCCGTGCAGGTGAGCGCCACAATCAGGACTGCATACGACCGAGGCACACAGGGCCAACACCCGGCATCATGGTGTGGGGAGCGATCTCCCACACTGGCCGTACACCACTGGTGATCGTCGAGGGGACACTGAATAGTGCACGGTACATCCAAACCGTCATCGAACCCATCGTTCTACCATTCGTAGACCGGCAAGGGAACTTGCTGTTCCAACAGGACAATGCACGTCCGCATGTATCCCGTGCCACCCAACGTGCTCTAGAAGGTGTAAGTCAACTACCCTGGCCAGCAAGATCTCCGGATCTGTCCCCCATTGAGCATGTTTGGGACTGGATGAAGCGTCGTCTCACGCGGTCTGCACGTCCAGCACGAACGCTGGTCCAACTGAGGCGCCAGGTCGAAATGGCATGGCAAGCCGTTCCACAGGACTACATCCAGCATCTCTACGATCGTCTCCATGGGAGAATAGCAGCCTGCATTGCTGCGAAAGGTGGGTATACACTGTACTAGTGCCGACATTGTGCATGCTCTGTTGCCTGTGTCTATGTGCCTGTGGTTCTGTCAGTGTGATCATGTGATGTATCTGACCCCAGGAATGTGTCAATAAAGTTTCCCCTTGCTGGGACAATGAATTCACGGTGTTCTTATTTCAATTTCCAGGAGTGTAGTTTGAAAGCTAATATGAGCTTAGAGGTGCACTTCCTCTATAGCCACTTAAATTTCCTGAGTCTTCGTGATTTCAGTGAGGAACGTGGGGAAAGTTCCATCAAGACAGGCAAGTCGTAAAGCAAAGGTATCAAGGACGATGGGACAGTAGCATGATGGCAGACTACTGCTGGAATCTCTAGCGTGATGTCCTCATGAATCACATAGGAGACAATCATACAAACAGAGATTTTTCATGCAAAATTTAGAAAGATTCTGTCGTTTTCTGTTAAGGACTGACTCCAATGTTACCTGCGTTTGCTTAATAATGACTTAGTACTGGTTTCGCACTGAGTATATTTGTAATTTTTTACAAGCTTTTTGTTTGGACGGTCAAAATTACTCAAAAACTAGAATCAATCTACACTACTGGCCATTAAAATTGCTACACCAAGAAGAAATGCATATGATAAACAGGTATTCATTGGAAAAATATATTATACTAGACTGACGAGTGATTACATTTTCACGCAATTTGGGTGCATAGGTCCTGAGAAATCAGTACCCAGAACAACCACCTCTGGCCGTAATAACGGCCTTGATAAGCCTGGGCATTGAGTCAAACAGAGCTTGGATGGCGTGTACAGGTACAGCTGCCCATGCAGCTTCAACACGATACCACAGTTCATCGAGAGTAGTGACTGGCGTATTGTGACGAGCCAGTTGCTCGGCCACCATCGACCAGACATTTTCAAATGGTGAGAGATCTGGAGAATGTGCTGGCCAGGGCAGCAGTCGAACATTTTCTGTATCCAGAAAGGCCCGTACAGGACCTGCAACATGCGGTCGTGCATTATCCTACTGAAATGTAGGGTGTCACAGGGATCGAATGAAGGGTAGAGCCACGGGTCTAACACATTTGAAATGTGACGTCCACTGTTCAAAGTGCCGTCAGTACGAACAAGAGGTGACCGAGACGTGTAACAAATGGCACCCCACACTATCACGCCTGGTGATACGCCAGTATGGCGATGACGAATACACGCTTCCAATGTGCGTTCACCTGCGTTCACCGCAATGTCGCCAAACACGGATGCGACCATCATGTTGCTGTGAACAGAACCTGCCATTCGTGCACCCAGCTTCGTCGTTGAGTACACCATCGCAGGCGCTCCTGTCTGTGATGCAGTGTCAAGGGTAACCGCAGCCATGGTCTCCGAGCTGATAGTGCACGCTGCTGCAAACATCGTCGAACTGTTCGTGCAGATGATTGTTGTCTTGCAAACGTCCCCATCTGTTGACTAAGGGATCGAGACGTGGCTGCACGATCCGTTACATCCATGCGGATAAGATGCCTGTCATCTCGACTGCTAGTGATACGAGGCCGTTGGGATCCAGCACGGCGTACCGTATTACTCTCCTGAACCCACCGATTCCAATTTGTGCTAACAGTCATTGGATCTCGACCAACGCGAGCAGCAATGTCGCGATACGATAAACCGCAATCGCGGTAGGCTGCAATCCGATCTTTATCAAAGTCGGAAATGTGATGGTACGTATTTCTCCTCCTTACACAAGGCATCTGAAGAACGTTTCATCAGGCAACGCCGGTAAACTGCTGTTTTTGTATGAGAAATCGGGTGGAAACTTTCGTCATGTCAGCACGTTGTGAGTGTCGCCACCGGCGCCAACCTTGTGTGAATGCTCTGAAAAGCTAATCATTTGCATATGACAGCATCTTCTTCCTGTCGGTTAAATTTCGCGTCCATAGTATGTCATCTTCGTGGTGTAGCAAATTTAATCGCCAGTAGTGTAGGAAAGCTGATACCATATCTGTGTGGATGAGTGGAGTGTTTTAGTTTTTACTTGAAGGTACCACAGATACCACCGACATTTCACTAGAAACTCTAATCTCAGCTGTGCAGAAGGAGAACCTACACGTGTTGGGTAGACGCTCATAATTCAGCGGTGCGACAGTGTGTACATGCGTGCGTGTGTGTGTGTGTGTGTGTGTGTATGTGTGTGTGTGTGTGACTGTGTGCGTGCGTGAGCCGCCCTGCAGACTATTCTTCGCAGTCAGAAGACAAAGCAGATGGCGCCAATGGCAACAGGATTGGTGCGTGGAGTGTGCTGCGGTCTCTGGTTTCCCCGCTCCGGAGCAGTCCTTGCGGAAGCTTGCGCGCCAGATGTGGCCCCACAAAGACCGCCCTCATCCCAGTCACGTGGGACCCCGCCTACACACGTGTCTCCCACGCTATACCTGCTCGCCTCGCTTCCCGCGTTACCAAGACGAGCGATGCTTCCTCACTCTTAGTGAGGCGGGTTTACACCACAGGGACCGCTTATGTAGGCTACTCCCTGTCCTGGCGATCTCACCAACGACCTTGAACCTGACTTGTCTGGACGCAGAATTATTGTAAGGAACTACCGCACGCGTCTGTCTTAAAACTTTCTTTGTCGGACAGTCAAGTGAAAGTATCATTTATTACCTTATTAAGCCCCGTAAATAAACATTTGGAGTAGCATTCGTGAGATCCAGAGCCAGTAGGCAGTGCTGTTCACATTAATGCCGTATCTCTTAACTTGCAGGAAGTCTATGATACAGTTTCGCACAGCCTCCTAGTAAACAAGATACGTGCGTAAGGAATATCCGAACAAATGTGTGACTTTATCGAAGCTTTCTTGGGAAACATAACTTTATATGTAGTTCTAAAACCGCGTACACACTGAGCCTGAAACATGTTTTCGAAACATATTTCCGGCTACTTGATGTGGACATCATTTGGAAACATGTTTCGAAATACAGAAATATGTATACGTAGCAGTGTCGGTACAGATCACAGGAAACAATGTTTCAGGCTAGCTACCAGTTGTCACCGTTGCGCAGCGCTAGCGTACGTGTGTATTTGTCGTCTACTGTTAAGTGGTGTTGTCTTTACTGTAGTGTCGTTTTCGCTTCATTTTTCTAAAACAATGGAGTGGTCAAGCCAGCAAATTGTTGATTTAACTGCCATGTACCAGGGGGAGGATTGCTTATGGAACGTCCGGAGCAAGGAATATAAAAACAGTGTTAAAACAATATGTACTTACAAAAATTGCAGCAGCTTTTGGCACGGACAACGAAAAGTTAGAGAAAAAAATACGATCGATCGTGGTTGCTTACAGGCGTGAGAAAAGAAAAATAATTTCCAACTGACCATCTGGTAGAGGTGCAGATTCTGCATATGACTCCAACTGGTTCGGCTATCGGCTGCTGCAGTTCTTTGACGATGTTCATGAGCCGAGGAAGACAACAGATACTGTGGAAAATGAGGTACGAAAATTATGCTTGCTTCTCTTTATTTGTATTTTATAGTACACAGTCACATTCAGTCATAGTTATTTTGCCACGATACACTTCCTTGTGGGCTTAAAAAATAGTTAGCAAACTCGCCTCTAATTTGTTTATTCGTGGAAGCTGCTTCCCTTGGTATATTCTGTGCTGCAATGAAAACTGATGCAGTGTCATCCCGTCTCCATGTGCCTGGAATCATCTCACCCGTTTGTAAATCGTAGGAATCGAAGCTTCCATGTGGGGTGTACTGGTTCCTTGGCACAGCATTTCCCCTTAAAAAACTGTGGAGACTACAGCTGTAAGTGTGACAGTTTTTGCCTTCTCCGGTTGTAACAACGTAGGTTTCCCAAACACACGAAAAACTGAAGCCATAGTGCCGAAAGATTTCTCAACAGCCATTATGGCCCTAGAAAGTCTGTAGTTAAAAACTCTCTCTTTTGAACCTTTAACATGTTTTCCCGGGCAGGGCTCCATAATATTTTCCTGTAAGGGAAAAGCATCGTCTGCTACAAAAACATATGGTATGGCTTTTGTGCCGCCTGGTAAGTATTCAACTTGTGGCAAGTTTAGTTTCTATTTGTTAATTAACTCACTTACGCTCGCGTTTTTGAACACAGCAGCATCTGATATTCTGCCTTCTGCGTACACAAAGTTATAGCTGGCATCGACGACAGCAAGCAGCGCAATGCTGAATGAACCTTTTCGTACATTCGCCAGAGGTCATAAATGAAGATCAAGAGATTGTGGCTGGACCTTCCAGTCCTCCACCACGAAAAATCAGAAAGGTGGGCAAGAAAAAAGATATGCAGCAAGCCTACAATATTGCGTCTCAATTATTAAGTAAAGTGCTGCAAAAACAAGAAGACAACAAGAACGATGAATGTAGTAGATATGTGCAGTATGTGGCATCAGTGTTAGGGAAACTGCCAGAGTTACAAGGATAAAAAACAATGCCTTTGCTTAATGAAGTGTTAACGAAACAGCATGTAGCATATTTGGAAAGTCAGCAGCCGACAGTGGGTATGAATGGGGGAGGGCCATCATAATCAAGTCACATTTACGAGTTATGTAGACAGTGATAACACAACTGAAGAAGTTGTGTTTGTGTGATCTGTAACGTAATTGACAAATAATAATATTTCGAAAGGATGCTTATTTAACGATGTTTTTTATTTACTTACTTTTACATAATCCTTCAGTACTTCCACCAGAACTCCACATACTTAAGGTACTATTTGAGATACTGCCTGCTTCGAAATGTGAAATAAATACGCAAGGCTCTGAAATGAATCTCCTGTTGCCAGAAAACGAAGCCTTTGGCTGACTGAAATTCGACGAGGACGACTTTCACTTTGTTTGTGTAAACCTTCTAGTATTAATAATGCAGCACCACATATCATTATTGTTTACTCGACCCCAGCCATAACGCAGCAGCCGGCGATATGAACACAATAATACAAGGAGTACTATAGACGGCATGAACACACAACGAGAAATGGGCAGCAACGCATGCGTTGCCGCACTGAATTCCTTTGCTACAGGGAGGTAGCCACTGCAGGAGGCCCAGGAGAGTCCACACGAGCCTAGCCGCAGCACCCGGACCGACCCAGCTTTGACGAAAACGAAGCAACATAGGTAACGATGCACGATACCTCACACTAACTTCACCTCACCTTGCATGCTCTGTCGCAGCTAGCAAGCCGCTACTGCCCTTACTACCCGTCCTACTGTCGCAGAGGTTTTCTTCCCTTGGCGCTTGTCGTGGCACTTTTTTTCCTCTGCCCTTGCAACCGCTACCCTTCGAACGTTTTCGACCACTTCTATCTCCTGATGGACCATGTAAATGAGTAATCTTACCCAGACGCATGGATAACATCACAGCCCGCATCCTGTGACTCCTGATTCAAAGACTAACATGTTATACGGAGGTGACAGGAGAACTTTTGGTTTGGTCACCACGTTGGTGTGGGCGTGGAGGGGTCCCATCCCTTTTTTAATTAACAACGAGAAATGTTTGGCGCCAGTGTGGACGGAAACAGAGACCAGAAACAACGTTGGGAACATTTGCGAAATATCTCTGAAAACAATGTTTCCAACAGAAGCATGTTTCCAGCGGCAGTGTGTAAACGGCTTAACGCACAGGTGCCATTAGGCGGGATGTACCATTAAGGTAATTATCAGGGCCATGCATTGTTCACGATATACACAGTGTGAACCAAAAATCGTGCGTATGGACGCCGCAGCGTGATATTCCTTGTGTACTAACAGTACAAAAATGTCTTTAATAAAATTTCGTCCCTTATATAAGGTAGGAAATAAATGTCAAAGGCAGGCATTTTGGCAGCTCTGTAACCACGTGTCAAACAACTATCTTCGTACAATACTGCGTAGTAGTGTTGCCTAGTTAGTGCAGGGAGTAGAGTTTTGTGTTAGAATGGTCGATTTCGAGAGTTCGATTCCATGTCTAGGTGAAACTATTCTTTTTATTTCCCAGTTTTACCATGCGTGCTTCTTATTCCTTATAAACTGATTACAGCAGGTCTTACACGAAATACATACAGGTTCTTTAATACTAACATTGAAGTAACAGTACGATGAAAGACGTGCTGTCATTGACGGTCTATCTAAACTATTACAGTTCGCTGCTCTTACAGGATTTGTTATGTGCTCTAAACATCTCCACACATATTTCTGTACTGTTGAAGGTAATTTATTTTTAAATGGTTACTAATCTTTCACTGATTACTTATCTGACACGTCCGACTTATAATTGTTACGTTCAACGTTAAAAAGGTACATACTTGAATGTCTGAAGGAATAGCCACTGTTGAAGAGCCACAGCTGTCCGAAATAATTCGAAATTAGCTCGCTGACTGTGAACTCCTTGACAAAGCTGTATTAGGTATATATCTACTACCCAAGAGTGACACATTTAAATTCCTACCGGACAGGGACTCGATCTTGGATTTCCTACTTGCCGCAGTTAGTACAACTGTGGATCGTCAAAACACGACGATAACAACATTCGTCTCGATTCCTCATTATCTCATTCGCCCTGTTGTTGGAATCCAAGTAATGTTGCGAGCACTGGGTGGAGATTTCAGTGTACTGTGATATTAAGATGTAGTGTAACATACGGAAGTTTGAAACAATAGCCAACACTGTAAGGCGAACTACTTCAAAGAGTGTTGCATACTTATGGAACTGATGTATTGCCTACAAATATCACGTCTTACTTTATCTTCTGTTTTCATTGCACCGCAAGTGAACCGTCATAATATCCCAGCATCCGAGCAATGCGACTTACACACACCAGGCAAAATACGGTGTTCGGCTTGACGGTACTGCTGCGCTCATTCACTCACGCCAGACTGAGAACCAACAACGCTGGAAGTCCCAAAAGGCGCCTCAAACGATGCAACGATATGAAAAGCGGTGTGAAAAGAAGAATACGGCGCAAAAATATCGTAACTGAAGTGTTTAAGTGGCATAAACCGACCAAAACTTAAGTAGGTCCAATTATTCATACATGACAAATAACACTGGATAATAAAAACAGTGCTTGATATAAGCGAAAATAAGTGTAAAGACAAATATGAGTACCTGGTATTTTCTTTCGCTGTATGCAATTCTTGGTATAATATTATTTCTATAGAAACTTTTAGTTTTCAGTTGGTCTAAAAAGGTGGCTCTCAAAAGCTATTTCTCTGGAACATCTACGTACGTTACTTACAGTTAGAAACATGCGGTTTTCAAAGACATGTACGCGGTCTTTAAATTTTATAATCATTACAACAATTGCTACTGTGTGCTGTCATAAGCAACAACTAAAGTATGCCTTTCCAGCAGACGGTGGGGCAAATGTGATGTTACTAGGTCATACAAAATTTGTAAAGCAGAAGAAGAAGCTCATTCTAAACATTTGTAAACGGATGTACGTATGTCTTGAAGAAATATAACTACAATAGTACAATTATTGAAGTAATCAGAGAATCGTTGATGTGAAAGAAAAAGTGAGGTTTTACGATCTTGATTTGTTACTCTCTTCTTGAGATGGTTTTCTCGCTTGTTCTAGAGAATGTGTGAGCTATGAAAAACTCCTGATTTGTATTTGAAAATGAAGAAGATTTTTGTATAAATCATAGACAAAAAATATAGCATGAAGTACATAAATGTTTGTGTGTTAATTAATCTTTACATACAATATTCCAAGCCAGTTTTAAGTCAAGAAGACTTAGCAACGGAAATGTCCGTTTCGCCTCCAATACGACTAACACAAGAATAACTGTTGAGAGGAATGGCGAAATAATAAACCACACAAGGGAACACAAGAAGCCAAAAGGTAAAGATGGAACCTCAGTGACCGAGCGGTTCTAGGCGCTACAGTCCCGAACCTGCGACCGCTGCGGTCGCAGGTTCGAATCCTGCCTCGGGCATGGATGTGTGTGATGTCATTATGTTAGTTAGGTTTAAGCAGTTCTAAGTTCTAGGGGACTGATGACCTCAGAAGTTAAGTCCCATAGTGCTCACAGCCATTTGAACCATTTTTTGGAACTTCAGAATTTTTATGAACACTAGACTGTTTGAGTGTGTCAGCGAGCCGATGTTCAAAGCTTCTCAAGATACGTGACTCACCATCGCCTCGTAATTTTACGTAAAAAATATAATAACATAATTTACTTATGTATGTATCAATGTCTTTTCCTTGTGTGGTCCACAATATTATTTTATTGATATATTATACATCGCTCATCCTGCTTGCAGCCTTAACTTGGCCTTATGTGATTTTCATATGTTTTCAAAACTTAAAGAGCACTTTCGAGGACTTCGTTTTGATAGTAATGAAGCGGTTCAAGTAGAAATGAGTTTGTGGCTCCGTCAACGAAGTCAAACGTTCTACTCTGACGATACCATCAAATTGGTTTATCTTTGAGACAAATGTGTTCGTTGCCAGAGTGACTGTGTCGATAAGTAACTACATATACGTGAAGAATAAAGTTGTAGAATGTTAATATGATTTGTTTTATTGAATAAGCTTTAAGAATTTTCAAATAAATAATCGGAGGAATTCCTTTTCCGCACGCCCTCGCGTATGTATCGGCCTAGAAGTGAAATTGTGTGTTTGAGAGTGTGCTTTTAAGGTGAAACATGCACTTATTTTTCGGCGTAGAGCCATTTTAGGTACAATTCACTTTTCCCACTGTTTTTACAAAAATCTTCTCGAAGATCGGCAAAATATCCACTACGTCATCATTTCTTTAGTAAGATTCTCCAGTCGCAAATTATTTAAGTCGTGAGAACGTATATGAGACTGTGGGTACAATAGAAAATATACCAAATATTATCGAAGTTCCAGCAATTCTTAATTCCAAAACTCTCTATTGTCCTGATTAAAGTTGATTTATAGTATTTCGTGCAGATCATATCTATTTTTTTCATCAACAGCTGCACAAGATTTGAGTAATATGTGTCGGCTATTGCTTTATCGTTTACAAAGTAATCTGCAATAAGAAGAATCCCTTCTGCTTTCCAGGAAACACTGACCAAACATCGTATCCACGAAGATAAATTGGAATTCTTTACAAAATTGTCCAAATATCGATGAGAAATTTGATTATTGGCAACATCCAACAATATTTCATAACGCTTTCTCACAACAAAATCTTCATTTAAAGTATACTTTCTTCTTACATGCCTATAGCATCAGCTGTATTACACATCCGCAATTCTCATTGCCATTTCAGTTTTGTAAAGACGTTCTTCTCATCTCTACCAACGGCAGATATTAAGTAGTAACTAAACTGCGTAAATTGCGCGAAGTAAATAGACAATTTTTTGGAAATTTTACTTCACTTAAAAAATTTTTACGGTATGAATTAAGCATTCTCGTGCTTGATGTTACTAATGCTCCCTACATGCTCCAAATCCTGCATAATTCGTCATCCAAATGAAAATGACAAACTCGATAGTTGTCTTTTATTCCTATTTTATCAGTATCGTAGAAAAATATCCCACGCAGGTGGTTTCCTTACGCTTTTCCAACATAGTTTCCCCGCTGCACATTCCTCTCCTGTCCCAAACTTTTCATTTCGGCGTACCAACCTACATTTCATTTACTGATTGTATCCCAATCTCTGTCTTTCTCTACAGTTTTCACCCTCTACGGCTCACTATAGTACCATGGAAGTTATTCCCTGATGTCTTAACAGAGGTCCTACCATACTGTCCCTTCTTCTTGTCAATGTTTTCCATATATTCCTTTCCTCACCGATTCTACAGAGAACCTCTCCATTCCTTACCTTATCAGTCGACCTAATGCGGCGCGGGATTAGCCGAGCGATGTACGGCGCTGCAGTCATGGACTGTGCGGCTGGTCCCGGCGGAGGTTCGAGTCCTCCCACGGGCATGGGTGTGTGTGTTTGTCCTTAGGATAATTTAGGTTAAGTATTGTGTAAGCTTAGGGACTGATGACCTTAGCAGTTAAGTCCCATAAGATTTCACACACATTTGAACATTTTTTGAGTCGACCTAATGTTCAACATTTTTCTGTAGCACCGCATCTCAAATGCTTCGAATCTCTTCTTTTCCGGTTTCTCCACAGTCCATGTTTCACTACCATACAATACTGCGCTCCAAACGTACAGCCTCATAGATTTATTCCTCAAATTAAGGCCTACGTTAGACACTAGTAGACTTCTCTTGGCCAGGAATGCTTTTTTGCCAGCGCTAGTCTGCTTTTGGTGCCCTCCTTGCTTCGTCCGTCATGAGTTATTTTGCTACCTAGGTAGCAGTATTCCGTAACTTCATCCACTTCGTGATCACCAATTCTGATTTCAAGTTCCTCGTTTTTCTCCTTTCTGTTGCTTCTCATTACCCTCAATTTGTATTCTGTAATCATTAGACAGTTCATTTCACTCAGCAAGTCCTGCAATTCTTCTTCCATTTCACTGAGGATAGCAGTTCATCAGCGAATGTTATCACTGATATCCTCACATTGAGTTTTAATTTCACTCTTGAATCTTTCTTAGATTTCCATCATTGCGTCTTCGATGTATAGACTGAACAGTGGGGCCGAAAGACTACACCCCTGTCTTACACGCTTTTGAATCCGGGCATTTTCTTCTTGGTCCTCCACCCTTTCAGTCCCTCTCGGCTGTTGTACAATTGAACTTGTGGACAGAGCAATAGACTCTGGCCCTGGTATCGCGAGTGCCGACTGGGGGCTTTTTCTCACTGTAACGCCTCGTGAACGGACCCAGATCCACTGGGCCTGCTGTCAGAATTAACACCCGGGTTCTTTCCCAGGGGAAAAGGCGGCCGGGGCGATTGATCCAGCACCCCTCCCCCTCCTAGCGCCACCGCAAGGGGTGGCCTGTGCACGCTGTCTCACTTCCTTTTTTCTTACACCTCCTCAGCATCACACTTTATAACAAAAATAAATTTTTAAGGAATTTGTTCACGAATATTCGTCGTTATTTTTAGACTCTCGCCTTTCTTATGAGTTCCTTTGTACTTAGAGCGTGTTCTTATCTCCGTCTCGGTAACAACTAAGTTTGTCGCTGGTACAGAGGTTTACAATGCTTTTTGTATATATATATATATATATATATATATATATATATATATATATATATATATATATATATATATAGGGTGTTACAAAAAAGTACGGCCAAACTTTCAGGAAACATTCCTCACACACAAAGAAAGAAAATTTGTTATGTGGACATGTATCCGGAAACGCTTACTTTCCATGTTAGATTTCATTTTATTACTTCTCTTCAAATCACATTAATCACGGAATGGAAACACACAGCAACAGAACGTACCAGCGTGACTTCAAACACTTTGTTACAGGAAATGTTCAAAATGTCCTCCGTTAGCGAGGATACATGCATCCACCCTTCGTCGCATGGAATCCCTGATGCGCTGATGCAGCCCTGGAGAATGGCGTATTGTATCACAGCCGTCCACAATACGAGCACGAAGAGTCTCTACATTTGGTACCGGGGTTGCGTAGACAAGAGCTTTCAAATGCCCCCATAAATGAAAGTCAAGAGGGTTGAGGTCAGGAGCGCGTGGAGGCCATGGAATTGGTCCGCCTCTACCAATCCATCGGTCACCGAATCTGTTGTTGAGAAGCGTACGAATACTTCGACTGAAACGTGCAGGAGCTCCATCGTGCATGAACCACATGTTGTGTCGTACTTGCAAAGGCAGCACAGGTAGAGTATCCCGTATGAAATCATGATAACGTGATCCATTGAGCGTAGGTGGAAGAACATGGGGCTCAATCAAGACATCACCAACAATGCTTGCCCAAACGTTCACAGAAAATCTGTGTTGATGACGTGATTGCACAATTGCGTGCGGATTCTCGTCAGCCCACACATGTTGATTGTGAAAATTTACAATTTGAGAACGTTGGAATGAAGCCTCATCCGTAAAGAGAACATTTGCACTGAAATGAGGATTAACACATTGTTGGACAAACCATTCGCAGAAGTGTACCGCGGAGGCCAATCAGTTGCTGATAGTGCCTGCACACGCTGTACACGGTACGGAAACAACTAGTTCTAGCACTCTCCATACAGTGACGTGGTCAACGTTACCTTGTACAGCAGCAACTTCTCTGACGCTGACATTAGGGTTATCGTCAACTGCACGAAGAATTGCCTCGTCCATTGCACGTGTCCTCGTCATTCTAGGTCTTCCCCAGTTGCGAGTCATAGGCTGGAATGTTCCGTGCTCCCTAAGACGCCGATCAATTGCTTCGAACGTCTTCCTGTCGGGAGACCTTCGTTCTGGAAATCTGTGTCGATACAAACGGACCGCGCCACGGCTATTGCCCCGTGCTAATCCATACATCAAATGGGCATCTGCCAACCCCGCATTTGTAAACATTGCACTAACTGCAAAACCACGTTCGTGATGAACACTAACCTGTTGATGCTACGTACTGTAGAGCAATGAGTCGCATGTCAACACAAGCACCGAAATCAACATTACCTTCCTTCAATTGGGCCAACTGGCGGTGAATCGAGGAAGTACAGTAAATACTGACGAAACTAAAACGAGCTCTAACATGGAAATTAAGCGTTTCCAGACACATGTCCACATAACATCTTTTCAACTTTTCTTTATTTGTGTGTGGGGAATGTTTTCTGAAAGTTTGGCCATATATATATATATATATATATATATATATATATATATATAAACTGATTTATTTTACAGGTCAAAGTTTGGCCATATATATATATATATATATATATATATATATATATATAAACTGATTTATTTTACAGGTCAAAGTTACAATAAGGTTTTATTGTGCATTAATTATGTTTCAAAAACTTTCTCTTATTTACAAAAAAATGGTTCAAATGGCTCTGAGCTGTGGTAATCAGTCCCCTAGAAATTAGAACTACTTAAACCTAACTATCCTAAGGACATCAGACACATCCAAGCCCGAGGCAGGATTCGAACCTGCGACTGTAGCGGTCGCGCGGTTCCAGACTGAAGCGCCTAGAACCACTCGGCCACTCCGGCAGGCTCTTATTTACACTGGGCATAACTAATGACTGCTCGACTAATATTTAAGTACGTTACTTGATTCCTTGAAGAGATGGTTTAGTGTTCCGATTTTTTTATTTTATTTCTTTCAAATGAATGTCCTGTGTATCGCTAATCTCATGGGATTGCTAAATTTATAACCGATAGAACACAGTGACAATTAAATTCAACAACCCCTATAGAAGAATTCACTACAAAATCTACTCTAAATTGTATAAGACAAATTCAGCATAAGGTGTAGTACAAACACTGAACAATCGAAAAATTACATTTACTCATCGAGTAAAACAGAGGTGGTTTCAAGCGTTCCCCAAGGTAGTGTTATAGGCCCTTTGCTGTTCCTTATCTATATAAACGATTTGGTTGACAATCTAAGCGGCCGTCTTCGGTTGTTTGCAGATGAGGCTGTCGTTTATCGACTAATAAAGTCATCAGAAGATCAAAACAAACTGCACAACGACTTAGAAAAAATATACGAATGGTATGAAAAGTGGCAGTTGACCCTAAATAACGAAAAGTGTGAGGTCATCCACATCCTAATCTAAAAGCCGTAAATTCAACTAAATACCTAGGTATTACAATTACGAACAACCTAAATTAGAAAGAACACATAGAAAATGTTGTGGGGAAGGGTAACCAAAGGCTGCGTTTTATTGGCAGGACACTTAGAAAATGTAACAGGAGACTGCCTACACTACGCTTGTTCGTCCTCTTTTAGAATACTGCTGCGCGGTGTGGGATCCTTGCCAGATAGGACTGACGGAGTACATTGAAAAAGTTCAAAGAAGGGCAGCACGTTTTTTACTATCCAGAAATATGGGAGAGAGTGTCACAGAAATGATACAGAATTTGGGCTGGAAATCGTTGAAAGAGAGGCGGAACGATCACCACGATAAAATAAGGGAAATCAGAGCTCGTACGGAAAGATATAGGTGTTCATTCTTTCCGCGCGCTATACGAGATTGGAATAATAGAGAATTGTGAAGGTGGTTCAGTGAACCCTCTGCCAGGCACTTATATGTGATTTGCAGAGTATCCATGTAGATGTAGATGTAGATTGCCCCCCGTGACGTTGAATGCCGCCTGGTGGCGTTGCGGGCACCTGAGGCCTAACAAAGTATGTAAGTGGAGCAGACACTGAGAGGGGGTCACCCTAGCGATGATATGGGCTGCAAATGGGGAAATCCATTAAGATAAGCGACTTTGACAATAGGAAGATTATTATTACGCAGAGCCTGTGAACGAGTATTTCGAGAACGGCAAAGGTGGTCGAATGCAACTATCTTGTACGTCTATGGAAGGAGGTAGTAGGACAGTGAAACTACCTCAAGGCACTAAATGGGTGCACGTCCACGAATATTCACAGAACGTGGAGTTCGGACACTTGGCTGCTCTGTGAAGTATGATAGATGGTGATCTGTGGCATCTCTGCCGGAAGAGCACAGTGCTGGTGCACGCATAAGTGTTTCGGAGCACACCGTTCATCGTATATTGTTGAACATCGAGCTCCGCAGCAGACCACCCCTAAGTGTTCACATGTTGACCCAACGACATTGTCAATTACGATTGCGGTGGGCTCGGGACCATCGGGATTCGACCCGTCGAACGTGTCGGCTCCTCGGGTGAATCACGATTTTGCTGCACTAGGTTGATGATCGTCTCCACAAACGCCGTCACAGAGGTGAACGGCGCCTCGAAACGTGCAGCGCGCCACGGACACAGGCTGGTGGGACCAGTATTGAGCTATGGGAGATATTCTCCTGCGCTTCCATGGGACCTGTGGTAATAATCGAAGACACGCTGACAGCTGCGAACCACCTGAATCCCATCATGCTTGATGTCTTCCCCGACGGCGATGTCAGCTTTCAGCAATGTAACTGTCCGTGTCTCGGAACCAAAACCATGCTACAGTTGTTTGAGGAGTATCATAGTGATCTCATGTTGATGTCTCAGCAACCAAATTCGCTTGATGTAAATCCTATGGAAGGCATCTGGGTGACTATCGGGCGTCACCATCGCGTACGCAGATCAGCGACCAGTTATTTATTCGAATTACTTGACCTGCGTTTAGACATCAAATGCCACATACCACCGCAAACCGACCAACTGACTGTTGGATCCCTAATACGCAGAATCAGTGATGTATTTCGTACTAAAGACGGACAAACAAGCTGTCATCAGGAGATCATAATGTTTTGGCTCAACAGTGTAGATTACTCCTAGAAAAAGACCTTGCTAAAATAATATGGAAATGTGCCCTTGTAGACGAGCATTAAAGTCCCGTACCAAATTGCACTTTGACACTTACGTAATTACTACTTATACCATGCACAAGTTTGTATACATGTGCCTCCAATAGAAAACGAGAGTGTTAACTCAAGTTTCTTGTCAAAGAAATGCATTCTTCAACTACTGGTATTGTTTGCTCCTCTCAACACAAATATTTTTATAACGTGTGACCGTATGATCATCATTACAAGGGTCAATCTATCTTTTGGACAGCGACTTAGATTTGTGGAGGTATGTTCCGTCTATGCTGCTAATTGAAGGTCGTTTGTTTATTACCATACACGTTTCGCTTCTTTTATTTGGGAAGCATCTTCATTGGCGATTTGCAGGGCTGTTAACTCATGCGTGTGGTCCTGGAGATGTATTCGTTAGTTTCTATGCTCCAACTGGCCGATTTCTGCCGTTCTTTCGCCCACGTTTATCACATCGCATATATCCCTTTAGTTGCGTACACGAAACGTACCTCCACGAATTTAAAGCAGCTAAGGAAAGACGGAAAACAGAAAAAATAGCCACTTAGATGTTTGCGAGCTTTTATTTATTCTGTATAAATTATTCTTATAACTTCAAATATTCACCTCGCTAGTTCTTCTTCTTTGTATCAGGAGTACTGATGCATTGATTTCAAATATGCGCAAGACAGACTGTTTTATGTAGTATCTGCTCTGTAAAACACCAAAAAGTGTAATTTTGCGCAAACATTTCACCACCTTGTGGTGTCATCGCCAGACACCACACTTGTTAGGTGGTAGCCTTTAAATCGGCCGCGGTCCGTTAGTATACGTCGGACCCGCATGTCGCCACTATCAGTGATTGCAGACCGAGCGTCGCCACAAGGCAGGTCTAGAGAGACTTCCTAGCACTCGCCCCAGTTGTACAACCGACTTTGCTAGCGATGGTTCACTGACAAAATACGCTCTCATTTGTCGAGACGATAGTTAGCATAGCCTCCAACTACGTCATTTGCTACGACCTAGCAAGGCGCCATGTTCAGTTACTATTGATATTGTGAATAATGTACAGTCAAGAGCGACGCTCATCATTAATGGATAAAGTTAAGTATTCCACCAGCTACGTCCGTTTTTTCTAAATTCTAATTTCCTTGTCCTGTTCCAGACCTCACGCCAGCCTGCGTTAGCTAGAACACGTGCCTTTCGGCTTCCTCTAGTAACCCGGTGTTGGCTCTCCTGCCAACCCACAACATTGGCGACGAGACAATACCATGTTCGTAACTATACTGCCCTGATTTACTTGTGTAATGGCTTCGCCACTATCTCCAGATGTACTGTCCGAATTATATCGCTTACAGAATCAGCAGACGCAGGCCTTACTGGATGCCCTTGGACACCTCGTCCAGGGTCAACGTGCGATGCAAAACGGCGCGGCAGCCGCCGCTCCATCGCTAATGCAGCCACAACACGCAGTTGCACCAACTTTTCGTCCTTTTGATGCTGCACTGGAAAGCTGGACGGAGTGGTCACGCCAATTTGGATTCCATCTCGCCGCCTACAGAATTCAAGGTAACGAGCGGCAGCCTTTTTTGTTGTCCTCAGTAGGGGTGACCACGTACCGTGTGATAGTCAAATTATTTCCCCGACGCGACGTATCAACTCTGTCCTACGACGAAATTTTGTCTCCATTAGATGCATATTTCAAAGAATCAGTCAATGTAGTTGCCACATGGTATACCTTCTTTTGTACAAAACGTACAGCAGGACAGACTAATCGGGAGTGGGTTGCAACCTTGCAAGGCCTTACTAGAGATTGTGCTTTTGAGTGTCAATGTGGACTCCCTTATTCAGATACTATGATACGTGATGCAATTGCACAGAACGTTTCTGATGTTCGAATAGGGAAACAGATTTTGAAACTAGTCAATTCCTCCCTTCAACAAGTGATGGACATATTGGATCGGCAGGTCACTCAGGAATCATTTGAAACTTCGCCACCCGTGTGTCAGGTCAACCGGCCCACTGGGCGAGCTGCACGGAACAGTAAACAGCCCTCGCGCTCGGCCGCGTCGCTGCCGCCAGGCTCTCAGCCACATGTACCGCGCCGGCAAGCAAATGCAGTGCTAAAATCATGCCCACGGTGTGCTACTAGACATTCGCGTGAGAATTACCCGTCACACCAAGCTATTTGCTTTTTCTGTAATAAAAAAGGACATGTTCAGAGTGTTTGCCAGAAAAAGCTCAGATCGGTAACTCACAACCATTCCAGGCGCTTTGCTTCGCGCCGGAATCGGAATCTAACCAAGGATACTCAGGCTCACGAAACTTCGCCCATGGAAATTCATATAGTTCATTCCACTCCACTCAGTGCCACTCCCTCTAACAGTTACTGTGTTCGTCCCACAAATAGTGTGCATCGACATCGCCGCAAATCCCGTCAAGTCGCAAGTGATTATGTGCCAGTGTCAGTTCATGTTGCACGAGACGGTCGCTCTTGTCGTCAGCAGGACAACAAACTTTTTGTAGACTTGGACATTAACGGCAAAGTGATACCATTCCAGCTCGATACCAGGGCTGCAGTTTCACTGATCAATCAAGACACTTACAAACAGCTGGGCACACCTCTGTTGCGTGCCACAAATGTTGAGTTAACTACCTATTCAGGTCACAAGATCCCTGCGTTAGGACAGTGCAGCCTTCTTGCAACATACAAGGGACAAACAAAACTTTTGTCATTTTATGTCCTTCATTCTTCTTCGGCAGTGAACTTGTTTGGTTTCGATTTATTTCAGTTGTTCAACTTGTCTATAGTAAATCAGGTCCTATCAGTGAACCAGACTGTGCCTTCCGACAGTGTTTCTCGTCTATGTGAAGAATTTGCAGACATTTTTGCACCAGGCCTCGGTTGCGCTAAGAACTATAAAGCACATTTGGAACTGAAAGTAAACGCACAACCGAAATTTTTCAGAGCGCGCAATGTTCCCCACGCATTGCGTGATGAGGTTGCAAAAACATTACACGATTTGGAATCACAAGGTGTAATTGAACGTGTGCAGGCTTCTCCCTGGGCATCACTCTCAGTAATTTCCCAAAACCTTCCGGAAAATTGAGACTTTGTGTGGACTTCAAGGCAACAGTGAATCCACAACTAGTGACTGCAACTTTTCCTTTACCCCACCCAGAAGATCTGCTTGACAAACTGTGCCCGGTTAAATATTTTTCGAAGTTGGTGTTGTGTCTAGACAAGACAGCCTAGACACAATGAGAGGAAGCCGAATGGCACGCGCTAAGCTAAAGCAGGATGGCGTGAGGTCTGAAACAGGATACATAATGAATGCTATAAAGAAAAGTACGTAGCTTCTGGAATACTTAACTTTAATCCATCCTTTTTGGTACATCTGGAGATTGTGGCGATACAAGTGAGACTCTTTAGATACATGCAATGTTACTAATGGCGCCTTGCTAGGTCGTAGCCATTGACTTAGCTGAAGGCTATTCTAACTATCTGCTCTGCAAATGAGCGAGGCTTCGTCAGTGGGCATCGCTAGCTACGTCGTCCGTACAACTGGGGCGAGTGCTAGTCCGTATCTCGAGACCTCTC
The DNA here is from genome assembly GCF_021461395.2 of Schistocerca americana. Taxonomy (NCBI): domain Eukaryota; kingdom Metazoa; phylum Arthropoda; class Insecta; order Orthoptera; family Acrididae; genus Schistocerca; species Schistocerca americana. The sequence goes on along the minus strand of NC_060122.1, from coordinate 740,916,025 downwards.
TTGTGGTGGCGCTCGGTCTGCGATCCCTGACAGTGGCGACACGCGGGTCCGACATGTACTAATGGACCGCGGCCGATTTAAAGCTACCACCTAGCAAGTGTGGTGTCTGGCGGTGACACCACAGTTGGACCTAGCAGATGCTTACTTGCAAATACCGGTGGACGAAGAATCCCAGCGCATTTTGGTGGTTAACACGCATCTTGGTTTGTATCGATTCAAACGACTGCCATTCGGGTGTGCATCCGCCCCTGCATTGTTTCAGCAATATCTACAAACTGTTTGTGCGTCGGTTCCTGCTGCAGCAAACTGTCTGGACGACATTGTGATCTCCGGAAGGACGGAAGAAGAACATTTAGCCAATCTCAGAACATTATTGCAGGTCTTGCGACAAAATGGTCTTCGCTTGCGGAAGGACAAATGTGGGTTTTTCGCTCGTGACTTACCCTACCTGGGACATGTACTCAATGCCCAAGGCATACATCCCAGTCCCACGCATCTCCGTGCCATACAAGACTTGCCTTCGCCGCAGAATTTGAAGCAGCTACAGAGTGTGCTGGGAAAAATTAACTATTATCATCGCTATGTTCCACAGGCCTCTTCCATTTCAGCTCCGCTTCATCGCTTACTTCTCGCTTCCCACGCCCGGGTTCCCGGGTTCGATTCCCGGCGGGGTCAGGGATTTTCTCTGCCTCGTGGTGGCTGGGTGTTGTGTGATGTCCTTAGGTTAATTAGGTTTAAGTAGTTCTAAGTTCTAGGGGACTGATGACCTAAGATGTTAAGTCCCATAGTGCTCAGAGCCATATTCATCGCTTACGCCGTAAAGGTGTTCCGTTCGTCTGGACGACGGAATGCGAACGCGCCTTTCGCCAGTTGAAATTGGCGTTGCTTTCCAATACTTGCCTTAGCCATTCGATCCCCGGAAGCCCCTTTTGTTGATGGTGGATGCATCGGATTTCGGGATCGGTGCTGTGCTTGCGCACGAAGATGGATCGCACGATCGCCCTATTGCCATTGCGTCCAAATTGCTCTCGTCTGCGCAACGAAATTATTCACAGCTCGAGAAAGAAGCATTGGCTCTCGTATTTGGTGTTACAAAGTTTCATGATTTCTTGTATGGTCGTCACTTCTTTTTTTTAAAAAAAATCTTTATTGATACAACAACAACATTATAACACGATTGAAACAAATATTATGATACAAATGATTCATAAACAACAAACATTGTATGGTACACACTAACGCACCACCTTATATAATTAGTGGGTCTAATTATTACATATATTAAAACAAGCAGCTTATACTAATTGATTAATGGCACTTGCTATGGACAGGGTTAATCTAACTACTTGACTACTCTGATTATTCTAAGACTAGCTACACTGCAGCGTTACAGGTGTGCCAGATAATATATAAACCTACTAATGAGGCCTGCTCACTGAGCTAATCCCAGTGAGTGTGCCCCTGGCACTGGGCTGGCCAATTACTTTTGAAATCGCTGCAGTCCCTACCTATGTTAGTAGTGTTAATGTTCTAATTCTACATTATTCTAGTGTAACTACTTCCTATAGAGTCTAGTGCATAAGTCAAGTCCGGGAAAGGTGCTACTGCTCCCCTGATCCGACAACGCGGCGGATTCCGGTCGTGAAACAACCGGCCAGTACCGCGCTCGGCGGCAATTGCAGGTGCACCTAAGTCTTTATCGGGTTATATTTTTTGGTCTCTAATCATGTTGGTTTCTAATAAAATCCCTCAGGATCTTTTTGGATATTTCATTTGCCAAATTGTTGAGGACATTAAAGGTCTCGGGACGTCACAGTAGTGTGTATGTGTCTCTGTTTGGTAACTGATTTCTAAGTTCGAGCCCCCCATCGTCATATAACGTGCAGTCATAGACGACATGTTCGGGTGTTCCATCCGGAGCACCACAGTCGCACGCTGGTGTTGCCCGTTTTCCAAATCGACATAAATATGTCGGATATGGGCCGTGACCTGTAAGAAAGTGCAGCAGACCTCTGCTCGGCTCAAAGTAGCTCATTTGAAGCCTTTCTCTGATATTTGGTAGTAGCTGGAAAACCCTTCTTCCCGTTTCCTCAATTTCCCATTGCTGTTGCCATAACTCTTCGCCCCTTCTCTTTATTGCATACTTATCCCCCACTTGTACTCCCATGATTTCCCTGGTCTTATCTATTTTTCCTTTGGACACACAGTACCACGCTCCCTGTTCTCTAATTTTTATGTCTAAAGGACATAATCCTATTATTATCAGTAAGGCCCCCCCCAGATGTTGTTCGATATGCCCCGACAGAATGCAACAGCATGTTCCGCTGCACCCTTCTCACGGTCACTGCGGGCACAACCCTCGTAAGCCTGTGTGCCCAAACCCCTCTCGCACATCCTACTAAGGACGTTAGGATGCTGTTGTGGTTGAGTTTGATCAAATTGGGAGGTAGGTGGAATCTTCTATGGCCTATACTGATGAGATTATTTAGAACTTCTAATGCTCGCTGCGTTATGTTTTCTATGTGAGTATTATAATTCCATTTTTCTCAAGTTCCTCTCGGCTGCGGCCGCCTCCAGCAGGAGGAGATCGTCAGCATAAGCTATCACGCCTAGCACATCCTCACTTAGTTGTAATTTCTCTAGGAGGGGTTGTATGTTTATGTCCCAAAAGAGTGGCCCCAGAACTGATCCCTGGGGACACCCTTTCGTGATGGTTTTACTTGTTCTTCCGCTAGGCGACGATAGCCATACCTCCCTGTCCATGCAATAGCTCCTCAGACAGCCATAGAGGGGCCCTGGGCACTCCTTCTCACGCAAGCGGGAGAAGAGCGAGGGCCACCACAGGTTGTCAAAGGCGCGACTGATGTCCACCATGATGCCTACCACATACTTGTGCGGGGTTGAGCTGCAGACCTCAGCTGCCAGGGCAATTGCGTCAGACGCCGATCGCCCCGGCCTAAAGCCGAACTGCCTGTCGCTCATCCCGCGCAGTATCCTGTGCGCTGTCAGTCTGTCAGCCAGTAGCTTCTCCAACAGTTTTCCTAAGTTGTCTAGGAGGCAGATTGGCCTGTAGGATTTGGGTTCTGTGGGGTCCTTATCCTTCCCTTTTTGAATGATTATTACATTAACCCTTTTCCAGATTTTAGGGAATCTCCCAGTTCTTAGACATTCATTGAACAGTCCCGTGAGAGAAGCCACTAGCTGAGGGGCGAGAAACTGCACCACCTCCGCGACTATGCCGTCTGGCCCTGGTGCTTTGCCCTTTTTCAGTGATTTGATTTGTGCAGCCACTTCTTCTTCTGAGAAGGGGTACACCATCGTGTTGTTCGTGTATTCATTTAGATCCTCCCTCGTCATCTGGCAGCAGAGTGCACAGGAGAACCTCAGCAGTTTCCTGCCACGACTCTGTCATTCTGCTTCCGTCTCTGATCGTCGAGAGGACCGCAGGGGACCTGATTTTTTCCCTGACCAGTTTGTATGGTATCCACCAGGGGTCAGTGGCTAGCTGGCTCAGAACATACCTCTCCCAACTTTTCATTCTTACCTCCTTTAATTTTTTTTGGAATATTTCTTTTCCTCCCTGTACTGCTGCAGCCAGAACTGTTTTTCTTGCCAGACGGCACTTCGCTGGTAGTACCTCCTCGCCCGTCTCACAGACTGACGCATACGTTCAAGATCGGCAGATCATGGCGATGGGGAAGCCACCATGGCTCTCCTCCTGGTTGGCACAGCGGCCTTGACCGCGCTGACTATTAACCCTACCAGCTCTTCGGCATACCTATCTATGTCCAGGTCACCTTCCGGCAATGGCGGAATGTCACACTCCTGAGCCAGGCAGTTCCAGTCGGTTTTATTGTAATTGAGTTGGATTTCCCATCCTAGGCCCCAGCAGCACCCTTCTTCTCTGAGGCAGAGGGTAATTAGGTTGTGATCACTTGTAGTGGCGTGTTCGATAACCCTCCAACCTTCAATGATGCTGATGGCATTGGCAGTTGCCAGGGTGACATCAATGTTTGTCCCCTGCCCTCCGCCTCCTCTGTAGGTGGGGGGATTACCAGGTTTGTTTGCCACTAGAAGTTGGGAAGCCATGATTAGTTCTTCAGCCTTCTCACCATTTGCATCCCTTATGTCGCTGTACCACATAGGGGACTTGGCATTGATGTCAGCCGTAACAATAACCCTGCGCCCACGTAGCGCCGCGATGGTTCTCGCAAGGTGGTCCGAGAAATCTTCAAAATTTCCTCCATATTGGAAATACATGTTCACGAGGTATATTAATCCTACCGGTGTTTGTAGTTCTACTCCATTGCAGTGACTGTTTGATAGCTGTGTTAGTCTAGTGGCCCTTAGGGCCTTGTTTGTAACTTTACCATCATCACAGACCACAAACCTTTGACATCGCTTTTTCATCCGACCAAGCCTGTACCTCCACGTACAGCGCAGAAATTCATTTGCGGGTCTATTTTCCTCTCGCAGTACCACTACGAGATCTTGTATCGGTCCACTGCTAAGCACGGAAACGCCGATGCGTTGTCCCGTTTGCCTGTTGCTGAGGATAGAGCATTCGATTCCTCCGAACTTGCTTGCATATGCATTGATTCGGAAACTGATGACGTGGTCGAATCGTTTCCGATTGATTTTCGTCGTGTAGCTACAGCCACAGCTGCCGACCCTGTCCTTGCTACCGTTCTGCGTTTTGTTGCTACGCAATGGTCCTTGTCAGAGTCACGGATCGGGGATCCGTTGGTTCGCCGATTTTATGCTCACCAGGAGAGACTTTTTGTACGACGTGGTGTTTTGCTGTTGCGTTCTGATAATGATCAGTCCAGGGTCGTGGTCCCACGTTCGTTACAGTCCTGTGTCTTACGGCTTCTCCACCAAGGACATTGGGGTATAGTGCGAACGAAACAACTTGCTCGTCAGCACTGTACTTGGTTCGGAATCGATGCCGCGATTACGAATATGTGCTCTTCTTGCATGGCGTGTGCCGAGCAGCAATCAGCACCACTGCGGAAATTCTTTGCATGGCCAAAAGCCACTTCCACTTGGCAATGCTTACACATCGATTTTGCTGGTCCATTCTGGAATGCTCGATGGTTGGTTGTGGTAGATTCATTCAGTAATTTTCCTTTTGTTGTCCGGATGTCTTTCACGACGTCATCTGCCACCATCCAAGCGTTATCTGCCATCTTTTGCATTGAAGGTCTTCCACAGACTATTGTTTCCGACAATGGCCCACAATTCATGTCCGCAGAATTTCAGGCATTCTGCAAGGCCAATGGTATTCAACATCTGACCTCCGCGCCGTTTTCGCCACAGTCAAACGGTGCCGCTGAACGATTGGTCAGGACTTTCAAGTCACAGATATTGAAGTTGAAAGAGTCGCATTTTCGGGAGGACGCGTTATTGCTCTTTTTGTCCTCGTATCGCTCTCAGCCCCGAGATGGTCGCTCGCCGGCTGAGTTGCTCCACGGTCGCCCTCATCGAACCTTGATGTCTTTGCTCCATCCGCCGCATCAGGTTCCTGTGAAGCGGCAGACACCTGCTTTTGCTCCGGGCGACGTTGTCTACTACCACCACTATCGAGGTTCACGGCGTTGGCTCGAAGGGCGCATTCTTCGCTGCCTCGGCCGCGCTATGTATCTGGTATTGGGGGCCTCTGGTGAGGTGCGTCAGCATCTCAATCAGTTGCGCCTCTGTCGTCGCACGGGATCTGCCGCTCCCCGTCTGCTTTCAGCGACGGTGACGTCCGGTCAGCGCCCTGGGGACCCATCTACTGGCTCGCCTCAGCCCCAGGTGTTACCGACGCTGCCTTCCATTTTGCCCCATGGCGACGCGCCGCCGCCGCGCCGCCGCCGCCTCCTGTTCTCCCGCCGGCGACGCCCGCAGTGGACGCGTCGCTGCGACCGCCGGGCGCCCCCCTGGGTCACGCGCCGCCGATCGCTTCCCGTGCCCAGTTGTTCTGCGACATGGAACTCTTGCCCGCTCCGGACCATATGTCGTCTTCGCCCGTCGGGTGCCCCGGCCCGATGGAGGTCGACCCTTCTGCCCCTCCTGTCTCCCTGTAGGCTCATACACCGCATGTTGGCGTGCACCCTGGAGCAGGTTTTCAGGCGTTTCCTAGCTCCCCGCGGTCCGAATGGCAGGGTGCGGGTGGCACAGCCTCGCCTGTTGTTAGGCTCCCCACCTCGTCGCATACGTCAATATGGGGTCCTCCCCACGGCGGGCGGAAGCCTTATGCCACAACCGTGCGCCGATTTGCGGGGGAGGAATGTGGTGTCACCGCCAGACACCACACTTTCTAGGTGGTAGCCTTTAAATCGGCCGCGGTCCGTTAGTATACGTCGGACTCGCGTGTCGCCACTATCAGTGATTGCAGTCCGAGCGCCGCCACACGGCAGGTCTAGAGAGACTTCCTAGCACTCGCCCCAGTTGTACAACCGACTTTGCTAGCGATGGTTTACTGACAAAATACGCTCTCATTTACCGAGACGATAGTTAGCATAGCCTTCAGCTACGTCATTTGCTACGACCTAGCAAGGCGCCATGTTCAGTTACTGTTGATATTGTGAATAATGTACAGTCAAGAGCGACACTCATCATTAATGGATTAAAGTTAAGCATTCCACCAGCTACGTCCGTTTTTTCTAAATTCTAACTTTCTTGTCCTGTTCCAGACCTCACGTCAGCCTGCGTGAGCTAAAACGCGTGCCTTTCGGCTTCCTCTAGTAACCCGGTGTTGGCTCTCCTGCCAACCCACAACACACCTATTGGTCGATTTTTGTGAAATGTTTCTGACTACATCGTTTATGCGGGAAAGGCGAAGGTTAAATCAGCTCTCGACAGCTAAATGCGTTACCAATCATTATGTAAATAGGTGCTTTGTTTATTCATATGAAACTCACTGAACATTCGTCAGAATTCGTGCGTTTCATGACTGTCTTTCTATTCACAGTGATGAGCGTTCATGAACGTTTCACTACTCTGCACATCATTCGTCGTAACACATACCTAAGCATTTACACATAATTATATTCTCTACCGTGGGGTCCTCATGGTGCCTACCACCGTATTCATATATCCTCTCCTATCATTTACGGCGTGCACTTGCATCATTCCCATAGAACTAATACCAAATAAATTATCGAATTGCTCGACTACCTGCAGTATAGTCAGCTTGTCATTCATACATAAGCACAATGTTTGTAGAGTCGTTTAAGAGTGCACTATTCTCCATTTTCGTGAAACATCATTCTCGTCTTTTGTACAGTCCATAAATACTAAAAGGGAGTTCATTCATACGCAGTTCTGACTAGCGAAGTTACATATTTGTCTTTTGTATGTTGACAGCTCAGAGTTACAACGCTTTGCATTTGCAGACATTAAAGATTTATCTTTTAAGCATTTTCCTCGTTAGATAGTATAAAGAGGGTTTCATTATCGCTTCTACAAATATTTACCTTCAGAAAATCGCACTTATTTCTCCTCACTTCAATTGCAACATTTAGTCGTATTAAACTTTTTTAATCTTATTACTCATTGTAGTGGTTGGTGTAAATATTGTAAACAATATTATTTTAGATAGCTTCACTGTCCGTATTTGTTTTTCTTCCTTCTTTCTGTGTAGCTTGCTGTCTTACCTAAATCTAAAAATTAACATTTGTTTATGAACATGTTTTTCAATTTCAAATTATTATCTAAACCTGGTAATAGGACATTTTGTCCTACCCCTGTTGGCTGTATCGCAGTTCTTTGTCTTCGTAAGAATGCAGCGTATCGCGACGTTAACATCGAATAAAAAGTTCTCGGGTTTCCAACCATGTCAAGCAATTAAAATTATACGAGCTTTCGGCCAAGAACTCCTTGGCCATTGTCAAGCGGTATGTCTGTCAGTGGGCTGCTGGTATGTCGCTTACATACACTAACGGCCGGCGGTGACGTCACTGGTGCCTGCGGTATCGCCATATACGAGCGTATGGTTCAAATGGTTCAAATGGCTCTGAGCACTATGGGACTTAACATCTGTGGTCATCAGTCCCCTAGAACTTAGAACTACTTAAACCTAACTAACCTAAGGACATCACACACATCCATGCCCGAGGCAGGATTCGAACCTACGACCGTAGCGATCACGCGGTTCCAGACTGAAGCGCCTAGAACCACAAGGCCACACCGGCCGGCTATACGAGCGTATGTTGCGCGGCGTTCGGTGCACTCGCCTCAACCGCGTGGTCGCTGGATCCCACACCGTACTGAACTGCAGCCTACCGTCTCTGTTTACGGTATCATTGGTGATTTTTATTTCAATGGCTTCTTGACACAATCCCAGAAGCCGTTTGTGCTAGCCACGACGGATGTTTCTTCAAATTTTATCATCTGTCCGTTTCCTAAGGCAATCTCAGCTACAGCAGATTTCTCGGGGTAGTGTAGGCGATAAAAACGGCCTTGCCGCAGTGGTAACACCGGTTTCCGTCCGATCACCGAAGTTAAGCGATGTCGGGCTGGGCTAGCTCTTGGATGGGTCACCATCCGATCTGCCGAGTGCTGTTGGCATGCGGGGTGCACTGAACCTTTGTTCTCCTGAAAGAAAGGAATGCTAGTTCTGCAAGGTTCGCAGGAGAGCTTCTGTAAAGTTTGGAAGGTAGGAGACGAGGTACTGGCAGAAGTAAAGCTGTGAGTACCGGGCGTGAGTCGTGCTTCGGTAGCTCAGTTGGTAGAGCACTTGCCCGCGAAAGGCAAAGGTCCCGAGTTCGAGTCTCGGTCGGGCACACAGTTTTAATCTGCCAGGAAGTTTCATATTTGCTTATACACTGCTGGCCACCGTAAATGCAACACCAAGAAAGACAAGAGGTAGCACAACAAAATTTATTTTGTAGATAACATGTTGACCAAGTATCAAATGATTACGTTTACAGACGTCTGTGATATGTGGTTCCTGCCAGAATCAGTAGCCAGAGTAGCCGCCATTGTTGGAGATCACCGCTGCCACACGTCTCGGCATTGAGTCAAAGAGACGTTGGATGTGTTCCTGGGGTACAGCAGCCCAAACAGCTTCCACACGTTGCCAAAAATCATCTGGTGTGGCAGCTGGGGATGTAATCTGGGTCACTCGTTGAGCAACCATGGACCACATGTTTTCTATCGGCGAAAGATCCGAAGAGCGAGCCAGTCAGGGAAGCACTTCAATCTGGTTATTGACGAAGAACCTTTGGACAATGCGTGCCACGTGTGGTCACGCATTATCCTGTTGAAATATGGCTGTGGCCGAGCCCTGAAGGTAAGGAAGGACAACTGGCTCCAGCACCTCGGATATGTAGCGCCGGCTATTTAAAGTACCGGCAATGCGTACTAGAGGCGTGCGAGAGTAATATCCAATACCGACCCATACCATAATACCCGGTGCAAGACCAGTGTGGCGGTGCATAATGCAGCTGTCCAGCATCCTCTCTCCACGGTGTCTCCTCACTTGAATCCGACCATCGTGGTGCTGCAGACAGAAGCGTGCCTCGTCAGTAAAGACAACGTCATTCCATTCTGCCGTCCACATCCGTCTGTCATCACACCATTGGCGACGGAGACGTCTGTGGTTCTGCGTCAATGGTAGACGAAGCAATGGACGTCTTGCGGACAGACCACTCTGCTGTCAACGGCGTCGAATGGTATGGGCAGACACTGGATGATGCGTTACAGACGCAATGTGCTGTGCTATGGTTCGGGATGTCACTGAGCGATCCGTCACTGCCATGCGCACAATTTGCCTATCAGCACGTGCAGTGGTGCACCGAGGTGAATGCGATCGACCACGTCGGTCCGTCGTAACCCTCCTGCATCCAACGGTCACATATCCGCATTACAGTTGTTTGGTTTCGTCCAACACGACTAGTGATTTCTCTGTATGATAATCCACAATCTCGGTAAGCTACTATCCTTCCTCTGTCGAACTCGGATACTTGATCAAACGATGTTCGCTGTTGTCTATGAGGCATAACTGATCGTCTTGTGAAACAACCACAAGGTAAACACACGTGCCGAACGTACACTCGTCGAAATCGCCAAGCCTTCAATGGCGCTATGAGGTGGCGCCACAGGCACGCGTGATGTGCGTCTGCGCTGAAATTCTAATCAGTTGCATATCTCATCGCTCCAAACCCATGGTGTAAATTTCACTTGATTCGGATGCTTCCTTCAGGGTGTTGCATTTACGGTGGCCAGCAGTGTAATCTGCGGCCGCGGGCCCATCTCCAGTCCACTACCAGCAATGGGGAGCGAAGCTTTGAGAATTGGTAGCTACTCATGCTAGCGAAACGTCAGAGAAACCGTCAGACAAATGTCGACCGAAGAACCTGAGAAAGAATCCTACAGGCAGTTTGTCAACAAGTAGCCACAACAGCCTTAAAAATTTTGTTCTGCCACTAACATACTTATATTTCGACACATCCTTAAGTAGTATGGTCGTTAGGTGTCGTCGAACATAAGAAAAATGCGAGAAACAGAAGTTTATTCTGTCACCTCGCTCAATTCGTATAAACGTAGTCGCAGGCATTCTGTTCTCCTTTTACGTATACCATCTCAAAACTGAACTATCGAAAGAAAAGACACCAGGGGACAATACCCCTGCTTTGCAGGTTAGTAGAAAGAACAGGTCTTGATCATCGCAAAACGCTTTTGATGTGTTTACACAGTAAATAGTACTGAAATCTCCTAAACGCCCAAACGACTGCTAAGGCTTCCAGTTCTGTTATGGAAAAAAAAAATTTCACGTTCTGTCAGGGTTGTACTTGCGAAGCTAATGACGCAGTTTTTCTGCTTTGAAATAGGCAAGTCCCCACCTCCTATAATGATACATCTGCGCTTAAACAAAGGTCTTAGTTCATATCAGGATGATGTAATAGGTTAGCACTGACTAGAGCCTCTTTAATTGCGTCAAAATGTTTCTGGCACTACGCTGTCCAGAACCACTTATTATTCTTTCTCAAAAGGCTTAATAGAGCGCCACCATTTAGGAACTGATTTGGCACAAGATTTCTGAAGAAGGACATTAATCCTATGAATCCTTTGAGTTGTCTTCTATTTAGGAGTGCTGGAATATTTCTTATTTTGTCTATCTTTTTGTAAGTTTGGGGTTAGATCTTATGGGACCAAACTGCTTAGGTCATTGGTCCCTAAGCTTACACACTACTTAATCTAACTTAAACTGACTTACGCTATTGACAACGCGCACACCCATGCCCGAGGGAGGACTCGAACTTCCGACGGGGACAGCCGCGCGGACCGTGACAAGACGCCCCAGACCGCGCTGCTACCCCGCGCGGCTCTATCTTTCCTTTGTCTGGTACTACTCCTTCTGAGGAAACAATGTGACCTAAGAATGTTATTTTCTGTCGTCCAAACTCGGAGTTTTGAAAGCTTACTGTAACATTCAGTTTTTCTCTCCGTTTACTCAGTAATTCCAGGTGTTTTTCTTCATGTTGTGGTGGCAAGCAATTGGCCAGTCTATCTAGTAACTCTGGCCCAAGCACTGTATCCATGGCTGCTAAGAATATTCCTGCACTGACATTTAATTCGAAGGGAAGCACCTGGAATGCCGTATACATTCTACTGTCTAGACTGTCTGGATGAAGTACTGTCTACCTGTTTTTTTTTTTTTTTTTTTTTTTTTTGAGTCACACAAATCTGTATTACTTAAACACTTTACATTATGAAATTTTAGCAACTGCTCATGTAAACTTTCTGTCATTTTACTAACCAGGACAGTGATCTTGTTGTCTATTCTGGTTCCCTTTCTGCATATGAAGAGTCACGAATGGTTTAGTGGGGGTACATCTCCGATTTATATACACAATTCTTAATTCCACCAGAACACATTTCAAAAACTTGTACATATTGTGAAAGTAGTTCATCTAATTCGTTTCTTTGGGTTATGGATAGGTAAGAAGATTCTTGCACCTTACCCTCTTTGATTCGCACCTTGGTAGGTAATTCTGACGATTGGTTAGCACGCATTTCATTTCGAAAAATATCTCTGGAATAATGACTTGTAAATATTCATGTTGATTGGTACCTTGACTGATTTTAGAGAGACTATACGATTTCCACTTGAAAATGACACTTGCCTTCCCCTAAGTCAATTTTGACTTCATACTGTCCAAAAGACTTCATGCCTAAAATGCAGGTGACTATTAGTTTCTCGACGGTAAGAAAGTCACAATTTATTATAGTATCATTTATCGTAATAGGTACACATGCTTACGTGTTCACTACTAATCATTTGTCACCCACTGCCCTTAGAAATATGCAATTTTGCGTGGGTAATGTAGGTACAGGAATATTTCTTTTGATTTCTTTGAACAAACTAGCTAACATCATATTTTCGGAAGTTGCCATGTCAAGAACAACGTGTACAGGTGTGTCACCTACTTTGGCGTTTACTATTGCCTGTATCACTTTATTGGCCTCTCTGCCATTAGAAGTCTCATCAGAATACAACTCGTCTCTCATATCCTTATACAGCTCGTATCTCAGAAAATTTATATGTCCATTCGGAATGCCCCCTGCTTCTGCTTCTGTAGGTCGTTGTCGGGAAGATTACCGCGACCGACTGTTGTTTTCCGTCTGCGGCGGTGGAACAGTGTTACTGTTGTCAACTGTCTCGACTGTGTGTACAGTGTGTTCCGTATTACGCTAGTTTGCCTTGGCTGTCACGGGAACCTTTGTCCGTTTGCCTAACGTCTCTGCTTTGCATTTGTCCAGTATTCATTGATCTGTATTCATTGCATGTTTCATTATTTCTTCGCCTACTGTCTATATTACCTTGCGATTGATTGTACCGATTTCTGTTATCATTATCGGGTGAACGCTGGTACCCAGAGTTATATGTATGATCTCTTTTTCTCTGGTAATGATTATTTCCTTCACGGCTATTGTCTTTCTACTTATCGTCTTGTGGAGGCGCATATGGATGCCGACGATGGCCATTGTTATTGATATTATCGTGGGATTGTGCATTTCCGTTTCTTCGGAAAATCGGTGGCACAATCGAGCTATTTGTTTGGCTTCGTCTATCCTTATAAATCAAATCAACAGAGTCCAATATGGGAAGAAAGTACCCCAGGTCTGTCTCCATTATAGTGACTAACTTTTCTCGAATATGAGATAGCAATCGACCTTTCAAAATTTTCAGTATAACCACATTGGATACAAGTTTGCTTAAATATCATGTTTTGTTAGTATATTTTTCAAAATATTTTCTTAACGCTCCCTGTTTGCCATTGAATGGTTATGGCTCAAATATCACACGCCTTAATCGTTCTTGAACGGCTACAAACTAGAATTTGTCCAAAAAGGCATGCTCGGATTGGTCGTACAATTGGCATCTGTCTGGGACTCTGCAGCCCAGGTCAGGGCGTCACCTAGAGTAAACCTACCACGTAGCGTATTTTTTGTTGTTCGGATTAGTACTTTACGAAATGCTCTTATGAATATGACTAGATATACTTTTTTCGATTCAGTAGTAAACATCTGAGTTGTTTCAAGAGGCTTTCTTCAGCTAATATCGACAAAAGATAAGAATCTGCTCCTAGTGTGTGTGGTGGTGTGTGATAGCTTGTGATTCGTCATTAAAGGCGGTAACTGTTTCTCTCGTGAATCTGCAAGGGTGGAGAGTTATTCTCTTCTCAGTCTAGCAACCTGTCTGGTATCGTTCGAACTGATACTAACGGCGTTCAATAGCGAATGAATTTGTTGCACTGCATTTTTGATATCGATTTCTACCTTATCAGCAATTTTCCTTTCTTTCTCGGACATCAACTTTTCTATCTCCTCGACATTAGTTCTGTGCTGTATTACCAATTTTTGTGCACGTGTAATATTGTGAAACACGCCTACTCCTGCACGGCCGTTCAATTCCTTTACGTCAGTACTAACACACCTTTGTTCAAGTATGATAACTCCGATCTCCTCCGTCTGTTTTTCTATGTTGTCGGGAAGATATTAGCAAACTGTTTGCGATCAGAACCTTCAGTGTGAATTTCCGTCACGGTTTTTGCTAATTCATCGTAAAAAGTTGCAAACTGTCTCGTTTCGCAGTTATCTCATCTAACCTAGCCACCGTTTCCTTTTGTTCATCTAATATTTTCGAAAATTTTTGGTCGAACTTTTGATCAAGATTTGTAAGATTTAGATTTGTTACTATTTTATCGAATTTTTCAAACATATCCTTCAGAAATTGCATTACCCCATTCGCGCTGTTCCTATCAGTTCAGAAAGAAGAGGCACGGAACAATCAGTCACAATCCCATAAGTTTTTATTACTCTTACATATCTCACGTATGTTTACTGGATTTGAGTTACAATCCTACAAACTCGCATCAGAACATGTCACCATACGATACTGCTGTAATCAGGTGAGGCAATGTTGCCTAATTTTTTGTGCTGCTGCTCCGTTCATAAACATTCCCTGTCCGCACAACCGGGGACTGTCTGAAATGCCCTTTTGTTCCGCGATATCTTTTCGTAACTGCTCTGTGAAAAAATACCTTCGGGTATTGATTGTGGTGGTAATACGTCCACTGTCTGCATTGGAATATTACGTAGAAGAGTTCACAAAACACTTCCCGTTAAATCCATATTGTGACTGCCATTAATAGTTTCGTCATTCTGCTGATGTACCATGTCGATTGCTTGCCTCGGCACAGCTACATTTACTGCTCCCTGTGTCTGATTATTTAAAATATTTACATTAATGTGTTCATTTTTTTATTCCATTTTCAAATGGCTAAACAGATGTTCACACGTGAAAACATAAAAGTGAGTCGTAATTATTCTTTTCATCCTGGAAAATTTTTTAGCACAACAAGATGGCTACTACTTTCTACGAGAATGTTTCGTGTAGCACAAGATTGTTAACACAAAGCACTACGTTCTACGGAAAGTTATTACTAGGAAAACTACATAGAAAAGGCCTATTCTTGGTGTTGAGTCTAACTGTACGTCGTTCTACTGGCTAAGGCGAATAAATGTCGAGCCTTCGTCTTACCTTAAATGATGGCGTCATATTCAATTGCCGTTTCAGATATTACTTATTCTTTGTAATATAATTTTGTAAAAACCTTGTTTCCCGTCTCTATTATTCTTTCATATATTTATTTCCCCTAATTTATTACCAGCTTTTTTCACTTCTCTTTTGGCATGCAACCGTAAAGAAAATTTACATCCATTATTACATGAATATCAGTCTTTTACAGACATGTAGGCTATAAGCAAGTGACTATTGTTACAAGCACAGTCCCTGTAAGGTCGCTACTAATACGCTAATAAAATAATATTGTCGGCAACGTAGGGAAATTCATTCATACATATGTAAAAAAAATTTATGTTATTGCTAATAATAGAAATGTTCATATATTTTACGTAAAATTGCGAAGCGGTGGTGAGTCACCTATCTTGAGAAGTTGTGTACATCGGCTCGTTGATACACTCACACAGTCTAGTGTTCGTAAATATTATCAATTTCCATCTTTACCTTTTGGTCTGCTGTGTCGTTTATTATGTCGCCAATTCTTTCAACAGTTATTCTTGTGTCAGCCGTAATTGAGGCGATTCCGACATTTTCGTAGCTGTCATTTTCACTTAAAATTATTTGGATTATTATATGTAAATATTAATTAACACACAAACATTTGTATAATTCATACTACATATTTTGACTTTGATTAATATAAAACTCTGCTCCATTTTCACACACAAACCAACAGTTTTGCTCAGCTCACACATACGCTAGAACAAGCGAGAAAAGAGTCTTAAGAAGAAACTAACAAAACAGTATCGTAAAACTTCACTTCCTCTTTTACATCAACGATTCTCTGACTGCTTCAATGATTATACTGTGAAACGTCCCCTTTGAACAATTATACATAACTGTGCTTAAACTGACACACAATATTTTTAGCGCAACGCAATCTGACTTTCAATAGTCCCTACAAAAGAATGGCCCTGACTAACATTAACCTATATACCTTTCACAAATCACTTACCTCACAAAAATCTTCGTTACTCGAACTACTGCAATACAGCGAGCGCCACTACTGCCAGCTAAATAAAAGATTCAAACTACGGAAGGCACTAACTACTGATAGGCATAGTTAGCAAATGAAAGATTTTAATAGAGAGCAAACAATGTATTTACCTTAATAGTGTTGAAAAATCATAATATACATAGCAGTTCATGACAACCAGTCTTACAAATTTCAAAACTCCGCCATTTCTCTCCCCACATCCACCACTGCTGGCGGCTCACCTCCAACTGCGCAACGCTACGCGCTGTTAACATCCAGCTGCCCAACGCTACAATGGCGAGTATTACAACAATGCAAAGCAGCCTCAGACTGCACACAGCACAGCCACTGATTTTCATACAGAGCGCTACGTGGCGTTACCAATAAGAAAACCTAAAAAAAATGGCTCTGAGCACTATGGGACTCAACTGCTGAGGTCATTAGTCCCCTAGAACTTAGAACTAGTTAAACCTAACTAACCTAAGGACATCACAAACATCCATGGCCGAGGCAGGATTCGAACCTGCGACCGTAGCGGTCTTGAGGTTCCACACTGCTGCGCCTTTAACCGCACGGCCACTTCGGCCGGCAAGAAGAAAACCTAACCAGCCTACTTACAACTGTTGCAGTTGTGTTTCTCCAACAAATATGTACTTCCTTTTACAAAGTTTTTGAATGATTGCAAAATTTTTGTGACCTAGTAACACTACAGATGACAGTGAATTCAAGACTTCGGTTTTTACAGATGTCGCAGCGCTCCTATACGGTCTCACGTTGTCATGCTAAAGGAGTGTGTGCTCCAAGTGTGGACGAACTCTTCGAACTCAAAACTCTGCTAGAATACACTGTGTCTCACGCACCGACATAGTTACGTTACACACCGCCATGTTACATGTTACAATTCGGAGCCCTCTAGCTGCAGAGGGTTGCAAGTATGTAGACATGGAGAACGAAGAAGTAGAATGTTAATAAATAACTTTTGTTTCATTTAAAAAGCTTTAAGAATTTTCGTGCAATAAGACCGGATGCATTACTTTTCGGCACGCCCTCATATAATGGCAACATTGGCGGTCCTATACCGACCCGATTTTACTTTCATTTCTCCTGAACCTTCCTTGTCCGTTATAACTCTCGAATTTTGTTCTGTCAGACTTTCTCCCAACGAATAAAATGTCGGGCAACATAATCCGTGCAACTGCAGCTACATTTTCAGTCGAAAATATGATGCGATATCCAACGCTTATCGGACCTCTGAGAAGATGAAAATGTACGTTCTTGCATACATCAAGATATCGCGTGTGAGAGACGTGATCTGCAGTTCGAACGAGTGCTCCGCGGCTTGTGGTGTAGAAGTTAGCGTTGCTGCACCTGGATTACGGGGCCCCCGGTTCGATTTCCGGGCGGTTCAGAGATTTCCCCGGGACCGGGGTGTTGTCCTCATCATTTCTTCATTATACATTAACATGGCTAGACTGGAAAGTGTAAAGATTGGGAATTTGTATGGGCGTTGATAACCACGCCGTTGAGAGCCCCACGAACCCATCATCATCGTCACCCCCGAGCGAATGAACCCATTGTGATTGTTTCGAGATTCTGTTACTAGGAATATCATTACGTTCGGTTTAATGGCATATCAGCGTGAACTGCGACCAGTAGAAATTTGTGTATTGATCTGTTGATTACAGGGAAATGAACCACTCTGTCCTGAAGACGGTCATAATATTCGAGATTTTGTGCCACCATTGGCAATGGATAGCGTCAATTAAGCTATTCCTCTTGGAGCATAGGACGTTGCCGCAGTCTGTGGCTGACCATATGAGCTCTGCGTGTTTCCGCGAAGGGCGTCGCCTTGATTCCTTCCTTTCTTTTGTGTCGCACAGCTGGCCTCGCAGTACCTGAGAGGGCAGTACGTTTCTGAGAAGGAAAAGACTTTCCTCATGGTTGTAATTGCGGCGTTCTAAAGGAACAAAGAACATCGTCCTGGGATGAATATGCCTGGAGGTCCAGTTGTAAGGCTACGGCAATTATTGTAACAATTTCTCTGTCCACGATTTCATGCTCTTTAGTTAAAAACGCGATGTTTTGAACGATTGCCATTGAAAATGGTGATTCGAAACTTAATACTCAGGATCGGTATTGCTAAGAGACTTAAGTGGTTATGATGGAATGCGGTGGGCAGTGTATGCAATAGCTTTGATAGCACTACGTCATCAGCATTGTCTAATCCGAGTTGGTGATCCATCTCCCCGTATTGCTTACACAGTATTGTTTATTATAGTTTCAGGATAAGTCACACTTTGGATCGTGAGACGTGCGTGGGTGGCTCAGTCAGTAGAGCACTTACCCGTGAAGGGCAAAGGTCTCATGTTCGAGTCTCGGCCTGGCATACGCTTTTAATCTGCCAGTAAGTTTCATACTAGTGTCACTGTTTACTTTGAACAGCTTTTTCCATGTAAAAGTGGGGTGTGGATTTGGCAATTCGTGCCCTGGGTCGCAATGTGACAGTATGGAATATATACATTTAGAGCGCTGTGAAAGGTAGTAAGGTTTGTAAAGGAAGCTCTATAGGCAGTCTGTCATCAAGACATTCAATCACCTGAGGTCGAAATCGTTTTAGCCCGTAGACCCAAACCACATAACTGCATCTAATACTTCACCTTCAACTCTGCCTCCATTCTTTCTATGGGCATTCGTCATTGTGTCGTAGAGAATCGTAGGGAGCAGGAAGGTTCTGGTGCAAAGGTGTTCATCGGTTCTCATCTGACGCAAAGCTAGAAACTGAGAATCCCTGTCGACGTAGCTTTTGTTGTGGTCTTCAGTCTGAAGACTGGTTTGATGCAGCTCTTTACACTAGCGTATCCTGTGCAAGTCAGGCCATTTCATCACCACATAACTACGCATTGGACAAACCGATACCGGTGTTTTAGTTTTGAATAACCGATGTTTTTCGCTGTTTGTTGGGTCTCGGTTATTACAGATTTTTTTGTTTTTACCAATAACCGAGCAAAAAAGGCGATATGTCATTGAGCCTTAGCAGCGGTGTTAAAATTTTTTGTCTTTAAATAAATCTATATTTTAAAGTAATTTTTATTCGTAAAATCTGCATTGTTCTGAAGTATTGCATTATTGTAGAAAATGGCAAACGTTATCAGTGCTATTTTAATACCAATGCCGACAGAAACGGAGCTACAAACACTTGGAATAAGCATTGCTGAGACAATATGTATTTGCCGCCGTGTGTCGTGGCTTAAGCCACTGCTGCATTGCAGAATGGCACAAAGCCTAGTTTGAAAATATTTTTATGAAGTGACGTAGCAATGAAGTATAAAATGCTTCAAAAGATTAAAGATTTGTCTGTCACTTCTGCGAAATAATAAAAGACGAAGGAAATTACGGTAGTAGTAACAAATTAGAGATTTAACAACAATTCATTCATAGTACACAACATAAACAGAAAGTACCTGATATGCTGCCTATGTTACATTATATACCTTTATCTGCTTGTAGCCCTAGATAACGGGTAAATTAACACGAAAAACAGATTCTTCAAGCTCAGTTTTCACCCTTTATCATTGACTATTCGTAATGCCCAAACAATGATATGATATCCGGTTACAACATGATTTTTGAGCAGAGTTTCAAAAAATTAGAAGAACACGAGAATACAGGTGATTTATTGCAGTCTTTAACAGCTTACCACATTTCGAGAAAAACAATCAGCTGTGGATGGACTATTTAAATATTTTATTATCGAATTATTTAATTTAATATTGTGACCCTACGTGTCTTGCAACTGACAGAGTCAAATTTTTTTCAATATTTATTACAGGAATTAAAGGAATAAAAATCCGAAAATCGGTTATTTTAGAAACTATTCTGAGCGGTTTTAACATTCACGTTAAACCTGCTTGGAAAAAACCGATATAACCGAAAACTAGTTGTTTCAGCGATAACCGCCATCGCTATGCGTAACTACTGCAACTTACTGTAGATCCGTCTGAACATGCTCACAGAGTTCCTGGCTACGTCCCCCTTTACAAATGACCCTCGCTCTTACCTCCATTACTAGGCTGATTGTTGATTGAAGCCTCAGAATGCAGCCTACACAGCTGAAGTCATCCACTACTTTTAGTGTCTCACTCCTCAGTTTAATTCCATCACCATCACTTGATTTAATGCGACTACATTCCATTACCCTTGCTTTACTGTAGTTGAAATTCATCTGATAATCTCTTTTCAATCTGGGGTACATGCATTTTATAATTCTCGTGCATTGTTTATGATTGTATAACACTGAAAATATATATTTTCGGGTGCGGTGTGACATTTTGGCTTTATCAATTACGGTGTAACTTGGGTTTTGGTCGTGATGACTGGGTGTCGTGTGCTGTCCTTAGGTTACTTAGGTTTAAGTAGTTCTAAGTTCTAGGGGACTGATGACCATAGATGTAAAGTCCCATAGTGCTCAGAGCTATTGTTTTGGGTTTTGGTAGCTAGTCTGGTCAAAGGAACGTTTTGCTGTCAAACTGAGAACACGTGGACCATCTTCTATAATTTTCAATAACAGGGTCTGCAGTTGCGATGAATTTTTTGAATGATTTCGTGATGCCTTGAGCTTCCATTGTCTTTATTTCATGTGCGACTGTACAGTTTCAGCCATCGGATGTTTTCAACTATTTTATGGATAATTGTTTAGTAATATATTATGCCATGTGCATCCTTCCTCTTTTGACTGCATGTATTGCTCATAAAATAAATTAGAATGGTTTTTCACTATTTTAGAAGCACGTTAGTTTCGAGCAGTTGTTGCAACAACAGAAGTAGTTATGCAATTATTTTGCACTAGATGTACTATAAGTTTCTAAATATTTGTTGTTTTGTAAAATAGGAGTAGTTACATAAAACCAGCATTGAAATTTGTTTTCAAATTTTTCTTTGTAAGTTGTCACTCATGTTGGAAGTTATTTCGTTATACAAGTAATTAGAGGTCTTTATAGCAGCGTTATTCAATTTCTTCTGGAATGAAGGCTACACTACATCTCTACTCTGTAAGCCAACTTACCGTGTGTGACAAAGTTCATGGTCCTGGTAATACTGGACGACATTCCTTATTCTAACAATAATGGATTCTTAATAATAAACTGAGTACCTGGCGTTCCCTGGTATATATTATTCCAATTTTCTTAGTCCATCACCTCCTTCTCTTTCTCTCTATCCTTCTACATACTGTATTTATATAAAAAATTTACTCACTGAAATTTATCTAGAATATCTCACTCAACAGCAAATGTCCAAAGGAACCTTGTACCGTACTTCTGAACAACACAACAAAATTAAAACAATTTGGAATATTATTAAAAGAGAAACAGGTCAACCAAGAGCACAGGAAGACAGTATTACCATCAAATTGAATGAAAACTTTACGAACAAAAAGTCAGAAGTTGAAAATATTTTTAATAATCATTTTCTAAATGTTGTAGGATCCAGGTGTTCATTAGAAGATGCTAGGCAGTTAATGGAAGAGGCCATACTTATGCAATTTGATACTATTGAAATCTCACTCACTTCTCCCTCTGAAATTAGGAAAATAATAAACTTGCTTAAAAGCAAAAACTCACATGGAATTGATGGCATTTCCAGCAAAATACTAAAAGCTTGTTCTCAACAGATAAGTAAGATTCTCAGCCACCTGTGTAATAGCTCTCTGGAACAGGTCATTTTCCCTGATAAACTGAAATGTGCTATTTATATACCTTTGCATAAAAAAGGGGATAGATCTGATATCAACAATTACCGTCCAATCTCCCTTCTAACAGCTTTATCCAAAATTTTTGAGAAAGTAATGTATTCAAGAGTAGTTTCACATATCTGTAAAAATGAAGTACTAACAAAACGTCAGTTTGGTTTCCAGAAAGATTTTTCAACAGAAAATGCACATATATGCTTTCACCAATCAAATTTTGAATGATCTGAATAACCGAACACCACCCATTGGGATTTTTTGTGATCTCTCAAAGGCTTTTGATTGTGTAAATCATGAAATTCTACTAGACAAGCTCAAGTATTGTAGCATGAGTGGGACAGTGCACAAATGGTTTAATTCGTATCTAACTGGAAGAGTGCCGAAAGTTGAAATAAGCAGTTCTCATAATATGCAAAGATCAGCACATTCCTCAAACTGGGGAACTATCAAGAATGGGGTTCCACAAGGGTTGGTCTTGGGTCCTTTGTTGTTCTTAATATATATTAATGACTTGCCATTCTATATTCATGAAGAGGCAAAGTTAGTTCTCTTTGCTGATGACACAAGTATAGTAATCACACCTGACAAACAAGAATTTGCCAATGAAATTGTCAATAATGTATTTCAGAAAATTACTAAGTGGTTCCTTGTAAATGGACTCTCACTGAATTTTGATAAGACACAGTACATACAGTTCCGTACAGTAAGTGGTATGACGCCATTAATATAGACCTTAATCAGAAGCATATAGCTAAGGTAGAATATTCAAAATTTTTAGGTGTGTCCATTGATGAGAGATTAAATTGGAAGAAACACATTGATGATCTGCTGAAACGTTAGAGTTCAGCTACTTATGCAATAAGGGTCATTGCAAATTTTGGTGATAAACATCTTAGTAAATTAGCTTACTACGCCTATTTTCACTCATTGCTTGCATATGGCATCATATTTTGGGGTAATTCATCACTGAGGAATAAAGCATTTATTGCACAAAAGCGTGTAATCAGAATAACAGCTGGAGTCAACCCAAGATCATCCTGCAGACGTTTATTTAAGAATCTAGAGATATTCACAGTAGCTTCTCAGTATATATAGTCTCTTATGAAATTTGTTATTAATAACCAAACCCAATTCAAAAGTAATAGCAGTGTGCATAACTACAATACTAGGAGAAAGGATGATCTTCACTATTCAAGATTAAATCTAACTTTGGCACAGAAAGGGGTGAATTACACTGCCACTAAAGTCTTTGGTCACTTACAAAATAGTATCAAAAATCTGACAGATAACCAACAAGTATTTAAGAAGAAAATAAAATTTCTGAATGACAACTCCTTCTACTCCATAGAGGAATTTTTAGATATAAATTAAGAAAAAAAATAAAAAAGTTGTTATATTAACTTAATTATGTTATTAAATTAACTTAATTGTGTCATGTATTGGAAAATTTGACTCGTTCCACATCATTACGAAACATCGTATTCATGATCCATGGAACTAGTATTAATCTAATCTAATCTAATCCAACAGGCACTGCAATATCGTATTTATCCGCCGGAAGAGGGAATATACATAATGAGTGTACGAGTGCAGGTTGTAGACACACATTTGACGATATATGGAAGGACACACATTTGACGATGTGTGGAAGTTATGGTATAGCTATGAGTCGTGTTCGGATAGCCTAATGGCGATGTACCAAGAACTGCTGTCAATAGCGGTCCCCATTACGCCAGCTTTCGTCGAAGATCTCGTTATTTCGGTGTCCAGACCAACTTGAGGCACACGGATTGAACATTACTGCCCGATCACCTCTCTCAGGTGTGATTTCAAGATATTCACCAGAATTTTGGTGATGCGTATTCTCCGAGTATTGCACCAAGTTATCTCTTATGAACAAACATCTTTTGCGGAGGAGGGGCACAATAATATCCAAGCAGCTCTTGGCCAGATGTGATAAACGTTGCGTCGGCCTGTAAGTTGCATGGTACCCCAGTTTCCGTGGAGAATGCGAGCCTTTCTTTCCTGGCTTTGATGATAGATCGGACGGCCTTCCTTGCTCCCTTCAACCGCGTGATCATGCGCATATTGCATGGAACCTCTTGGAGGGTGATGATTAGTGGTAGTGTGGAAGGTCACATCTTCATCTTATGTTCGGCCTGACATGGCTGTCCTCCCTCCATGGTCTCTATGCAACAGCTACAAAACCGCTTCCGTATGGGCTGAAACAACACCTTTTGGGGGTCGCGCTGAGAGGAAGCATATTCTAATGCCACGCTTGTGCTGATGATCTAGTCCTTTTGCCCATTACGAAGAGGACGTCCGGACGGAAGTGGAACGGACGTTATGGGAATACGGCAGGCAACAACACGAAAATGGTCAAGCCTTGTGCCATCAGCAGAGGGCTCTGGCAGGGGAATGTGGCACCACTGCGGACGATGGACACACTTCCGTGTTTGAGCATTATACACTACTGGACATTAAAATTGCTACACCAAGAAGAAATGCAGATAATAAACGGGTATTCATTGGACAAATCTATTATACTAGAACTGACATGGGATTAAATTTTCGCGCAATTTGGGTGCATAGATCCTGAGAAATCAGTACCCACAACGACCACCTCTGGCCGTGATAACGGCATTGATACGCCTGGACATTGAGTCAAACAGAGCTTGGATGGCGTGTACAGGTACAGCTGCCCATTCAGCTTCAACACGATACCACAGTTCATCAACAGCAATGACCGGGATATTGTGACAAGCCAGTTGCTTGGCCAACATTGACCAGACGTTTTCAATTGGTGAGAGATGTGGAGAATGTGCTGGCCATGGCAGCAGTCTAACATTTTCTGTACCTGGAAACCTGTAACATGCGGTCGTGCATTATCCTGCTGAAATGTAGGGTTTCGCAGGGTTAGAATGAAGGATAGAGCCACGGGTCGTAACACATCTGAAATGTAACGTCCACTATTCAAACTGCAGTCAATGCGAACAAGAGGTGACCGAGATGTGTAACCAATGGCACCCTATACCATCACGCAGGGTGATACGCCAGTATGGCCATGACGAATACACGCTTCCAATGTGCGTTCACTACGATGTCGCCAAACACGGATGCGACCGTCATGATGCTGTAAGCAGTACCTCGATTCATCCGAAAAAATGACGTTTTGCCATTCGTGCACCCAGGTTCGTGGTTGAGTACACCATCGCAGGCGCTCCTGTCTGTGATGCATAGTCAAGGGTAACCGCAGCCATGGTCTCCGACCTAATAGTCCATGCTGCTGCAAATGTCGTCGAACTGTTCGTGCAGATGGTTGTTGTCTTGCAAACGTTCCCATCTGTTGACTCAGGGATCGAGACGTGGCTGCACGATCCGTTACAGCCACGCGGATAAGATGCCTGTCATCTCGACTGCTAGTGATAGGAGGCGGTTGGAATCCAGCACGGCGTTCCGTATTACCCTTCTGAACCCACCGATTGCATATTCTGCTAACAGTCATTGGATCTCGACCAACGCGAGCAGCAATGTCGCGATACGATAAATCGCAATCGTGATAAGCTACAATCCGACCTTTATCAAAGTCGGAAACGTGATGGTACGCATTTCTCCTCCTTACACGAGGCATCACAACAACGTTTCACCAGGCAACGCCGTCCAACTGCTGTTTGTGTATGAGAAATCGGTTGGAAACTTTCCTCTTGTCAGCACGTTGTAGGTGTCGCCACCGGAGCCAACCTTGTGTGAATGCTCTGAAAAGCTAATCATTTGCATATCGCAGCATCTTCTACCTGTCGGTTAAATTTCGCGTCTGTAGCACGTCATCTTCGTGTTGTAGCAATTTAAATGGCCAGTAGTGTATTTACATAATATGTCCGCCGTACGACGCTGATAAATTATAAACGCCTTTTACCGGCTCTCCACACGGGCGTCCCAGGCCACCTACTCCGATCCTTAGATATGTTCCAGCGGGTCGTCTTCATTAACACCCACATGGCGTCCCAGGTACCTCATTTAGCGCAGATTCTACTGGTGAGTCCAGTGATGTCACGGCAGGTTCAGGCAGCCTTTGGCTACTTTGTTAGTAATGGAATTCTCTTCATGATATGATACGATGACCAAACCCTCCCCCCTCGCAGCGGAACACTGGGACTTATCAATGTTCTAGCACATGCCACGGCCCTTTACATCAACACCATGATCAAGACGCGGGCCCATCATCAACACAGTTTCATCGCCCTCCTCATCCATGAACTGGCGCTTCCGTCCTGCCAGCTCTTTACTGCACTCGCTCACATCGCCCCTGCCCTCTCCCACATCAAAATATTCTTCCTCGATTATAGTTACGTGCATGCGGATCTCCCCTATACCAGGACTCCTTACGATATACGTGTTGGATGCGGCCAGCTCATGAAGAATCATCCTCGGGTGGAAAGACATATCCAGGGATGGCGTGGCCAGAAGCGTGGCGAGTGATCCATCAGCGATATCTCAGGACTGATATCCCCGCCACCTGGTAGCTCGTCGTCAACGAGAAGTTTCCGACAATATAAAGACTGCGCAACATTGCTCTAGCTGACTCCCCAATGTGCATGCGGTGTCGTGAGTGGCGTTGGATGGACACGGATGAACATCGCCTGGAAGGTGGACTTTCAGCGGATATGTGGCTTCTAATTCAGAAGATGATTGCCTTCTTATATCCGGGTGCCTACCCACGCGATCGAGCCTGGAATGCTCCGTCGTCCGATTGAGACCTACTTTCTCCGATCAAAGACTCATGTGATTAACTGGATCGAAGGACTTTCTCTGCACTACCTTTTTCGGGGTGGTCTCAAAGAGATGCTTCACTTTTGGACTTTCTTACAGGAACAACACGAACAATTGCAATACATTTCCAGAGATTGTCAGATCTTTGCTAATTACTTAAAAACTATTCAAGTATTCTCCTTGCAGCTGCGCAGTACCGGGTAAGAGAAGCTGATTCAAATGGTTCAAATGGCTCTGAGCACTATGGGACTCAACTGCTGAGGTCATCAGTCCCCTAGAACTTAGAACTAATTAAACCTAACTAACCTAAGGACATCACAAACATCCATGCCCGAGGCAGGATTCGAACCTGCGACCGTAGCGGTCTTGCGGTTCCAGACTGCAGCGCCTTTAACCGCACGGCCACTTCGGCCGGCAGAGAAGCTGATTCTGGCGGACATTGATGTGAATCTCGACACGGACGATTAAACAAGATTGTATCCCGAGAAGACATATTCGAGTTTCCACTGCGGAGAGTTAGGATCAGATAGTGTTTATTTTCTGATGTTTTCGATTGGTCGTCGTTTCTATATTGTACCACTGCAAGGTTAGCCTCAAAATGGTTCAAATTTCTCTAAGCACTATGGGACTTAACATCTGAGGTCATCAGTCCCCTAGACTTATATCTACTTAAACCTAACTAACCTAAGGACATCAGCTAACCTAAGGACATCACACACATCCATGCCCGAGGCAGGATTCGATCCTGCGACCGTAGCAACAGCGCGGTTCCTGACTGAAGCGCCTAGAACCGCTCGGCCACAGCGGCCGCCGGTTAGCCTCAGTTTGATTGAATTCTGTTTTGTATTGCTTGTTAATAAAACACATTGCTATCAGAAAAAAGGCAAAAAATGCCATTAAGGCGACCGGAAAAAATGTAAGGCCAGCTCTAGATCTGTGTTCTGCGTATGGGCGCATACACTTCTAGTGCTGCGCACGCGCGAATCCACTGGGGAATACAACGGTTCCTATTACCCCACGGCGGACAAGTCGTCTCCTCACAGATTCACTCGTTTTGCCGCTATGTGGCAGGCCGTCTACATCTGACTTGTACTCATTACATGTGGCGTGTAATTCTGATTGTAGAGATACCTCAAGGAGCATTGCCTTCGCATAATAGAGATACTACCAGTATGTGAAACCACTGATGTTATCAAACGCTTGAAAGTATACTGCGTTGTTCATGAGGAAGCACTTTGTACAAAGTCGAGGTTATGCCCCGAGTGTTGAACCCTCTAATTCCTGTTGTCAGTTTCATTCGATGTCATGTACTCTAACACCGTCAATTCAGGTCTTTCCTAAAATAGGTAGAATCTTTGTCACAGGATCTCCCATACCATACGGAAGTAAGGTGGTTAATCTGTGGTAAGGTGTTGCCGGGAAAAAGCTGAAAATATTTCTGAAAGAGGAAAAACTATCCTTTGGAAGTCCTGTCGCACAAAGAATGGCTATGGGAACAAACTTTCTTATCTGATGTTACTCTTCATTTCAATGAACTGAATTATAAAATTCAAGGCGATGATAATACTATTTGTGACCTCTGCACACTTGTTAAAACTTTCACACTTAAAGTAATACGTTTTAAACACAGTGTCAGATAGAAAATTTTCTCGCATTTCGCCAACTGATAATCGTTGAACAGTGAACTTATCTCAAATTATCCACTTTTGTTTGAAGTCAAATTTATTGGTGAACAGAAGAAAGAATTCGCTTCCAGAGTCTCAGATTTAGAAGCTTATTCCAAGGAGATTAATATTTTTCAAAGCCCCTTTTCTTGCCAGGTGGAATATCTTCAGGCAGCTCTACAAATGAAAATCATCGATCTGCAAGCTGATGACACCATGTGGGACAGGTTTAAAGAAGGAAGTCTTGTCCAGTTTTGCAAATTACTTCTAGAAGAAAATTGCAGCAAGATCAAAGACTTTGCAGGAGGTTCGTTACCCGTATTTGGCACTATTTACGGGTGTGAACATACATTTTCTTTGCTGAAATTCACAAAACCTAAACACAAAAGTAACATGAGTGGTGAATATTTATAGGATATTTTATTTTTACAGCAGATCAATGTGGACAAAGTTCGAGAAAGTTTTGGATTCAAAAGATTAATCTCATTCCTCCCACAAAGTGTACTAAAGTGTAACTGAGGTTTTCGCAGAATACTGTGTTTCATAAAAAACAATAAATTCCTTATAATTTTCTTCTTGAATTTTTGAGGAGGTACTGGCCCCTACTGAGATTCAAAACTCGTGACTTAGCTTTCTGGAGATCGCTATAATATTGTATCTGTTTCACAGATGTAAACGTCCTCCGTAGAGTAAGGGTTACTGCAAAAGAAGCAACTGAGGCCTGGGTCAAATCTATTGCAACAATTTTGGAATACTCAGCGGATTAAAGCGGTTTACAAAATCTCAAAATCAAGGGTTTGAGAGGAGATATCAGCGGATATGTGTAGCATTTCGATTATCCGCACAGATATCTACATACGGACAAGGATCAGTTAACTGCAAGCTAATGCTAATGATGTGCGATTGTGTAACTAAACTGGTGACAGGAATGAAAAATTAGGAAAAGGGCCGAAAGAAATGCAGGGTCTGATTCGTCAGCTTACCTTTCACTTGTGAAGCGTTTAGTTACGGGATCGTTTGGTCGGCGCGACAGAACTCAAGAACTCCTGTGGCAGACGCTACGAGAGAGGAGCTATGTATCGCGGAGAGGTTTACTGTCGAAATTTCGAGAGCGTACTTTCCAGGAGGAGTCGGACAACATATCACTTCTTCCGACGCACATCTTGCGAAATAACTACGGCGAGAAAATTCGGGAAATTGGAGCTAATACAGAGACTTAGCGACAATACTTTTGACGCACTATTGGCGAATGTGGCAGGGAAAGGGGGATGTTTATTGTGCCAGAAGTACCCTCAGCCACACACAGGTAGGCCACACACCGGTAGGTGATTTGCGGAATGTGATGTAGATGTACAAGCCTACCAGAATTGCGAGCTCGCGTCAACATTGCTTTTGAACAGATTGATCGGGAATTTGACTATCGACTACATTAAGAATGTATTACGATGCACTTGAGAAATTAAGTTAAACATTACAATGACGGGCTAAATAACTTTTGCTGAATATTCCACTGCTCTGCAAAGTGGTGCTGATACATGACATTATGATTCAACATAGTCATTAAGTCTGCTAAAGCAGCGATCAAAACTTTCTACCAAACTTTCATTTCCTCGACGATAGAAATCAGGTTCTTGGTCACGGAACATTCGATAACCGCTGTGAGAACGTCCTCATCATCAGAAAGTTCTCTTTCTGCCCAGAAGTTCTTCCAGATTGGCGAAGGTGTGGAAGCTGCATGGAGCAAGATCTGGGCGGATACTGCCAAAGCTCCCGTCGAAAATATTGAAGCAAAGCTCTTGTAGTGAGCTGCGTGAGGGTTGTTACATTATCACGCAGGAGAACAATGCCTCTGCATAATTCTCAACACCTCTTGTGCTTCATGGCGTTGCCTTTGTGCGCAAGTGACAGTGATGGTGAGCCAAGCTTGAGTACAATGTCCGATAATGCAGAAGATCTTGTCGGTGGAACAATAACTGCCAGCTGATGCGCAGAACGAGCAATGTCCACTATAGTTAGATTGAGATAGTTGCGTATAATTTTCTTGGTTGCCTCGGTGTTGCCGTCTGTGGTTGCAGTCGATGGTAATCCTTCGCAGTAAGTATTAACCTGGTCCGTGATGGCAACATTTCACTATGACTGGACGAGATATTGTACTTGGTGCACACATCGCCAGAATTTCACAGTGAATCTGCGTGAAATTCAGTTTTGCACACGAGAATTGTACAGTTCCTTCTACGAGGTGCAGTCAAGTTCTAAGCCCTCCGATTTTTTTTCTCCGGACTGGAAAGAGATAGAAACATGCACATTGTTTTAAAATGAGGCCGCGTTCATTGTCAATACGTCCCAGAGATGGCAGCACCACACGGCAGATGGAATTTTACCGCCAGCGGCGATAATGAGAACTGTTTTAAATACTTAAAACGGCGACATTTTCCTTACTTGAACAGCGTGGAGTCATTCGTTTTCTGAATTTGCGTGGTGTGAAACCAATTGAAATTCATTGACAGTTGAAGGAGACATGTGATGAGGGAGTTATGGATGTGTCGAAAGTGCGTTCGTGGGTGCGACAGTTTAATGATGGTAGAACATCGTGTGAAAACAAACCAAAACAACCTTGGGCTCGCACAAGCCGGTCTGACGACATGATCGAGAAAGTGGAGAGAATTGTTTTGGGGGATCGCTGAATGACTGTTGAACAGATCGCCTCCAGAGTTGGCATTTCTGTGAGTTCTGTGCACACAATCCTGCATAACGACCTAAAAATGCGAAAAGTGTCATCCAGGTGGGTGCCACGAATGCTGACGGACGACCACATGGCTGCCCGTGTGGCATGTTGCCAAGCAATGTTGATGCACAACGACAGCATGAATGGGACTTTCTTTTCGTCGGTTGTGACAATGGATGAGACGTGCATGCCATTTTTCAATCCAGAAACAAAGCGCCAGTCATCTCAATGGAAGCACACAGATTCACCGGCACCAAACAAATTTCGGGTAACCGCCAGTGCTGAAAAAATGATGGTGTCCATGTTCTGGGACAGCGAGGGCGTAATCCTTACCCATTGCGTTCCAAAGGGCACTACGGTAACAGGTGCATCCTACGAAAATGTTTTGAAGAACAAATTCCTTCCTGCACTGCAACAAAAACGTCCGGGAAGGGCTGTACACGTGCTGTTTCACCAAGACAACGCACCCGCACATCGAGCTAACGTTAAGCAACAGTTTCTTCGTGATAACAACTTTGAAGTGATTCCTCATGCTCCCTACTCACCTGACCTGGCTCCTAATGACTTTTGGCTTTTTCCAACAATGAAAGATACTCTCCGTGGCCGCACATTCACCAGCCGTGCTGCTATTGCCTCAGCGATTTTCCAGTGGTCAAAACAGACTCGAAAAGAAGCCTTCGCCGCTGCCATGGAATCATGGCGTCAGCGTTGTGAAAGATGTGTACGTCTGCAGGGCGATTAGGTCGAAAAGTAACGCCACTTTCATCGATTTCAGGTGAGTAGTTAATTAGAAAAAAAATCGGAGGCCTTAGAACTTGAATGCACCTCGTACTTCAACTTAAGAGCACGTTTGCAGTTGCTGCGCCATTTTGCTGGCACAATGTGGTGCACCTATTGTCTGTACTGCAGCAGCACTATGTCTGTTGGAAAGCCAGAACATCTTTTCTCACAATACACCACTATTGTTGAACAATGTGTAACACCATAGCTCTAATACTCTACTGATTTATTTTGCTTTTGTTTTATTTAATGTTACATCGTTGAGCTTCTGTAAATGTGTTTGAATCGATAACACAAAATTGTTTACTCCTTTCTCTGTTAAAACTTTGATGTCATGGTTTGATTCTATGCAATGTAGTATATCTGTTATTTAAATTCTTTGTCCCGATTGGAGGGAGACAAAACTTACTCTATATATTTCGAATTTTTTTAATAATTTTGTTTAGAATTACCTATATGTGCAAATGATATGTTTTGTTTAAAATGATTGTTTGATGCTATGTAAACTGCTGACCTTCACTTCGGGTTCTTAGTTAGTTTGTATGTTAAAGGTGTAGTGGTTCCCCTCGGGAACGGAACTGTGTAGCGCGCGCAAATTGTGGTTCCCCTCGGGAACGGAACTGTGTAGCGCGCGCAAATTGTGGTTGGCCTAGGTAGAAAAGGTGGAACAAGGGTCAGTCGGGGATGAGCTACCAAACTGTGCACTGCCATGTAAAAGTTGTGTATTGTGCTGGTTCCGAGAGAGGCTTTTTCTGCCACTTTCCAATGCCTCGGGTGGATGGATAAATAGCTGGAACGATTCTGGAATTGGTGTCCATCATCGCCACCAAGAAGGGACAGAGTCCAGCAATTCTGGCTTCAAATCCACCTACTAACATGCAGTTGCCACCACATTGCGCAATCACTGTAACGGAATACTATAATAATGTACAGTGAAGGATCAGCTTATTGGATGTGTTAGTGTGCTAAAATATAAGGTAACTTATAATTGAATTCATGTACCTACCTTGATTTTTTCCCTATCACATCACCTCTCAGGTTCCTCTCCATTTAAACTATGATTACCGAGTGTCCTAGTTTGTGGAAAAAATGAAAGCCCCAGAACATTAAATAATGTTGTTTGATCTTTGGTAAGAAGGGAGTGTTCAGATTTACTGTGGATTTAGTGAAATTGTGGGAGGTAGTAAATGTAGTCTTGTGAAAGCCTCCCAGGGATGGAAACAATTTATTTTAAAGTTTTGTGGAGTTTCAAAGTCACCTATTTAATCATTTACTTGAAAGTAGAAGACTGTGGTAATAAAGACAATTTGCAGTTTCTTTTAAAGATTAAAAGCTCTTAAAACTAAGGCTTATAAAGTGTTGCTTAGTTAATGATCTTAGTGCTGCCTGTAGTATATTTTAAAAGGTGAGTTAGTTTCTTGCGAATTTGTCAACATTACGTTTCACTGTAGTAAAAGTGGAAAACTACAATAGTGGATAGTTATATATTCATGTTTGCTAAGTGTTTGTATCTCTTGTGTATTTGAAGTGCATATTAATAGTATAACAGGATCCACAGTTTGTCTATTGTGCTAATGCTAGGTAACAAGTAACGGGAAGACCACTATTTATGAAAACAATAATTTCTTTATACAAAAGATAGTGAGAAGCGACCTATTAGTGGATTCCAATTAACTTTCATTTTAAATAGTAAAGTATTTAACTGAGAGAGACTTAACCTATGTCCAATTTATGATTCTGCAGTGAATGTTAATAGTAATGTTATAAAGACCATTCAGTTTGAACAAGCCCTGAAAGTAATAGTGTGTTTCGGTATCTGTTATATTTTTGCAAACAGTTTGCGCTGCTCTAGCTGTTAGCTTCAATCTTACCGTAAACATAGGTATGTGTCAGAGTTCATTGCACTCGCGTGTAGCAAAGTATTGGTTGTGTTTGTCCGTTAAAGTTACTCATACCTACTTTCTTAAACAAGAACGTTAATCTTTCTCTTGCGCCTAATTAGGCTGGCGACCGTTTTCCTTATTCTTTAAACAGTATAGCTAGGTAAAACATTATTTGTTACTGTTCAAATATTTACGTAATTCTGACTTTCATTTCCGATAAGCCACCCCTTTTAGGTACAACTCGGTCAACATAACAAAATTCCTCCCAGAGGATCTGTTGCTTTATACCATAATTGCTTTAACAAGATAGTTTCATTTCACAACCTGCCTCCAACTTTAGGGTTACGGTATATCAGTAGGAGACAGAAGTGTTATAAATGGTCTTTGCGTGGGACGACATTAACTTAGTTTCTGAAGTCCATACGTAAATCATATTTTCTTTGCACGCAGACGATGTGTAAACCTCCGAATTGTTATCTTACGAGGGGGGTTCAAAAATTTATGGAACACATTTTTTTCTCGGCGAATTTTGGTTGAAGAAATGCGGAATATGTTGTGGGGCATGGTGGTATTTTCTGGCTTCAACCCCTATAGTTTCATTTGGTTTCGAGAGGTGGCGGTGCTGTACAGCCTTCAAAATGGCGTCCGTAACGGAGGGTTGTTCCAAGTAGAGACTTGTCACTGAGTTGAGAAAAATCAGAGTATGGCAGATATTCATAGGCGCTGGTAGGATGTCTATGGAGATTGGCAGAAGCACGGTGAGTCGTAGGGTGAGGCATGTGTTATCATTACAATAAGGTCGCAGAAACCTGTGCCGGACGGCAGGACACACTATGACTACTGCAACGACGGAAAATACGGACGGTCCCATTCGAGGTGATCGACGGCTCACAGTCAAACACCTTCTGCGCGACTGGACATCTCTGTTGGTAGTGCTGAGACATTCCTCTTCCAGTTGGGGTAATCAAGGGTGTGTGCCCGCTGGATTCCTTGGCACATAACGGCAGACCATAACGAGCAACGGAGGACCATCTGTGCGGGAATGATTGCACGTTACGAGGCTGATCGCGACGGTTTTTTCTCGAACATTGTTACGAGCAATGGAACTTCGGTTCATCAGTTCGAACCGGAAATAAAATACCATCTCTCCTCCGAAGAAAAAATTCAGAGTCGCAACCTGACCCGTTAAAGACGTGGCGACGGTCTTCAGGGACTTGCGTTTGTTATCCTCCCTCGTGATGCAACGACCTGTTATGAAGAGTATTGTGCTACACTCAGGAAACTGAAGGAACGACTTGAGCGTGTTCGGCGCTACAAGAAATGCAAACCAAGTTCTCCTTCTGCATTATAGAGCAAAGCTTCACACAAGTTTGCCCACCCGAGAGGAGCTCACAAAACTTGAATGGACTGTTCTTGCTCATCCGCGCTACAGCCCGGACATCGCACCTTTCGACTTCTATCTGTTTGGCACAATGAAGTATGCTCTCCGCGGGAACCAGTACGTAGATGAGGACGGGACTATTGATGCTGCAAGACGTGAGCTCCGACGTCGACCAATAGAGTGGTACCATGCGGTCATACGGGCCATACCAGTAGCAAGACTCCTACAATCTCAGCTGAACTGTCCGCTATGTTTTCCCCAAAGCATAGGCTATTTCTAGGAGAGTTCTGTTTAAATGTTGTAAGAGGTCCGAGCAGATGTAATTTCGATGTATTGCTTACGCGCTGCCTGCGATATGTAAGGTATAAGAGAATCTCAGACCAGAGAGCAGTGTTGACTGCAGTAGGAACTGTGTAGCAGTAGCAGTACGTAGTTGCTAGCGAGCAGTCTGGTCTGGTGTATCGTGTTGGCTGGGCCGGTCGTGGTGCAGCGATGCCGGAGCCTGAGCATTACTGTATAAGGTAAAAGCAGCCTCGCGCATATGTAGTATTGTTATCTCAAGTCCCATGTAAATGTTTTAAAAATGTCCTAATAATAATCTTTCTCATAATAAGTAACTTTTAACAACCATTCATTTCAGTTTAAAGAATTTACTAATTTCTCCAATCCATGATCATCCCGATTATTGCAAAAGAAAAATCAGTTGTCTCTTTTCATAAATGACAAATCTATCGGCCAGCATTGCACAGGGCTGTGCCAGAAAAATTTATTGTAAGAGCAGATATATATATGCGTTATCCGGCGACTTCATTGAGGTAAGAATTTTTCTTTTTTAATCAGAATGATCTTTCAGGGCCATGACGCAGCACTGCTGACGTCCAAAATTTACCAGGTTAAATTGACAGTCAATTATTGAAAGGTTGTAACTGAGTCACAATTTTTATTAGGAGATTAGTCACATTTTATTGTTCCAAGATTACTGAATTTATTTTTTTGTTGGGACGTTATACTGAATGTGAACGACATAATTATATTTTTTACTGTTGAGAAGTTTAGGAATTTTTCTGTTTTGAGGTTACACTAAATGTGTATTATTTTTGTGGGGAGGTTACACTAAATGGGAAGGAAATTTGTGGGGAGCTTACAATGTACTGAAGAATTCGTCACAAATATGACTGTGAACTGCGCTAACCATTGTAAAAATGATTTTCGCCTGTTTTAGATTTCAAAGTGACGTCAAACAAAAAAAAAAAAAAAAAAAAAAAAAAAAAAAGGCTATAAGTTGGAGCATACACAACTGGGAACCAGGACCTGATGCTCAATTGTGCGTTGTAGGTACATGTTAACAAAAGTGTTATAAACATGGAACCAATTGCATACAACTGCGTTTCTACTCGTAGTCGACAACATTACTGAAGCAATTTATCTCAAAATTTTTCGATTTCTGAGACATTTTCGCAATTGGCTAATTGAGGAGGAATTTTTATTGTGATGTTTTTGTATCTCCCTAGCATAAACATACATACACAAACTGAATAATACTTAACACCATTTGTCATATAGGTAGGGTAGGGCTAGTGATAGTTAAGATACTCTTCTAGTGGGTTGGGCGTGGATTGGGCATCTTGAGGAAACCTTCAGAAGTAACATAACCATCAAAAATTAAAGTCTTGACCACAACTCAACAAGCAAGAAATGACACTATCAATAAAAATTCGTTTCACTGGAACATGAAACTCTACTTACCCCTCCCCCCAACCCTCTACACAAAACGCCGCATTTTTATCTACTTTTTGCAAGCGCCTGTATACGGACAAAAACTAACAAATAGTTACAGGTTGCTATTGCGTAACGTCCATATTTGCCGACATTCGTAGTGACTTCGTGACTAATTACATTTAATATCCACAAACTACCACAAATGAGTTATAAAATTTCAATTTTTCTGTTATGTGAAAAGGGCTGTCTAAATATCTGTGCACACTAATTTCTATTCGGTGCATTTCGTACATGTAATTTCCAATATTTTATAAGAAATACTGTAAGAAGTTTCGTCAACAGGTTAACCTCCCACAAGGAAAACATTACCCCATCTTCAGAGTTGGGGGAAACAAAAAAATGGTTCAAATGGCTCTGAGTACTATGGGACTTAACATCTGAGGTCAACAGTCCCCTAGAACTTAGAACTACTTAAACCTAACTAACCTAAGGACAGTACACACATCCACGCCCGAGGCAGGATTAGAACCTGCGACCGTAGCGGTCGCGCGGTTCCAAACTGTAGCGCCTAGAACCGCTCGGCCACTACGGTAGGCGTCTTTCTCACTCCCCCCTGGCCGGCGGGGAAAACATGGCGGACCATTTAGCCTATTATATAAACTACTTGCCATTAAAATTGCTACACCAAGAAGAAATGCAGACGATAAACGGGTATTCATTGGACAAATATATTGTACTAGAACTGTCATGTGATTACGTTTTCACGCAATTTGGGTGCATAGATCCAGAGAAATCAGTACCCAGAACAACCAACTCTGGCCGTAATAACGGCCTTGATACGCCTGGGCATTGAGTCAAACAGAGCTTGGATGGCGTGTACATGCAGCTTCAACACGATACCACAGTTCATCAAGAGCAGTGACTGGCGTATTATGACGTGCCAGTTGCTCGGCCACCATTGACCAGACGTTTTCAATTGGTGAGAGATCTGGATAATGTGCTGGCCAGGGCAGCAGTCGAACATTCTCTGTATCGAGAAAGGCCCGTACAGGACCTGAAACACGCGGTCGTGCATTATCCTGCTGAAATGTAGGGTTTCGCAGGGATTGAATGAAGGGTAGAGCCACGGGTCGTAACACGTCTGAAATGTAACGTCCTCTGTTCAAAGTGCCGTCATTGCGAACAAGAGGTGACCGAGACGTGTAACCAATGGCACTTCATACCATCACGCCGGGTAATAAGCCAGTATGGCGACGACTAATACACGCTTCCATGTGCGTTCTCCGCGATGTCGCCAAACACGGATGCGACCATCATGATGCTGTATCAGAACCTGGATTCATCGGAAAAAGTGACGTTTAGCCATTCGTGCACCCAGGTTCGTGGTTGAGTACAGCATCGCAGGCGCTCATGTCTGTGATGCAGCGTCAGGGGTAACCGCATCCATGGTCTCCGAGCTGATAGACCATGCTGCTGCAAATGTCGATCTGTTCGTGCAGATGGTTGTTGTCTTGCAAACGTCCCCATCTGTTGACTCAGGGATCGAGACGTGGCTGCACGATCAGTTACAGCCATTCGGATAAGATGTGTGTCATCTCGACTGCTAGTGATACGAGGCCGTTGGGATCCAGCCGTATTACCCTCCTGAACGCACCGATTCCATATTCTGCTAACAGTCGTTGGATCTCGACCAACGCGAGCAGCAATGTCGCGATACGATAAACCGCAGTCGCGATAGGCTACAATCCGACCTACATCAAACTCGAAAACATGACGGTATGCATTTCTCCTCCTTACACGCGGCATCACAGCGACGATTCATCTGGCAACACCGTTCAACTGCTGTTTGTGTATGAGAAATCGGTTGGAAACTTTCCTCATGTCAGCACGTTGTAGGTGTTGCCAACGGCGCCAACCTTGTGTGAATGCTCTGAAAAGCTAATCATTTGCATATCACAGCATCTTCTTCCTGTCGGTTAAACTTCGCTTCTGTAGCACGTCATCTTCGTGGTGTAGCAATTTTAATGGGCAGTAGTGCAGAAACTCTACCCAGTAAGGCGACGTAAGGCCGTCGCAATGAACGGAGATTACGTTGAAAAATAAGGTTTTGCAGCCAAATGAGTGGAGAATAGAATCGTTTATTGAATCCTGAATAAAACCAACCTGTTGTCAGAAATAAAAGAAAATAAAAAAATTGTATTACTTATTGAAGGCCGCTCGTACGAGAGTAAATTAGACGCTGCGAATCGTTACCCAGTAATATGGCGATTTACCTGTAAGGTCCTTCAAGATTAGTAAAACACTGATAGAAGACTGTATGGGCTACATGGTAAAGGGAATAAAGTTTGAGCACTCGTCATTGGTTGGGTGAGACAGAGAGCGGGCGTGAGCGCACGTGAGGCGTCTGGCTGGCACCTGGTGCGGCGCTGCCCGCTGCCTTTGTCACGGCCCATGACGGCTCGGCTTTCGGAGCGTGCCCTCCGGCACGGCTGACCGCGTCGTGCATCTCGCAGACACGCACCGCCCCCACTGCCTCCAGCTCACGCCGTCATTCAGTGTTGCCGCGCGCACGACGTTTCGAGCGCGTAGGCAACTTCTCTCCTACCGAGCACAGTGGTATCTCGTATGGCATCTCGTATTTCAGAAACCTATTTAACGATTCGTCAATGGATCACCGCAGATTACTCACTGATGACGCCTGATATTGAGCCTAATTGATACTAACAAGGGAACCTCCCCATCGCACCCCTCTCAGATAGTGGATAGGCCTTGAAAAACTGAACACAGATCAGTCGAAAAAACAGGAAGAAGTTGTGTGGAACTATGAAAAAAATAAGCAAAAAATACAAACTGAGTAGTCCATGTGCAAGATAGGCAACATCAAGGGTAGTCTGAGCTCAGGAGCACCGTGGTCCCGTGGTTAGCGTGAGCAGCTGCAGAATGAGAGGTCCTTGGTTTAAATTCCGATTCTAATACTGGATCTCCTATCTCTTCTAAATCGACTCCTGTTTCTTCTTCTATCACATCAGACAAATCTTCACCCTCATAGAGGCTTTCAATGTATTCTTTCCACCTATCTGCTCTCTCCTCTGCGTTTAACAGTGGAATTCCCGTTGCACTCTTAATGTTACCACCGTTGCTTTTAATGTCACCAAAGGTTGTTTTGACTTTCCTGTATGCTGAGTCTGTCCTTCCGACAATCATATCTTTTTCGATGTCTTCACATTTTTCCTGCAGCCATTTCGTCTTAGCTTCCCTGCACTTCCTATTTATTTCATTCCTCAGCGACTTGTATTTCTGTATTCCTGATTTTCCCGGAACGTGTTTGTACTTCCTCCTTTCATCAATCAACTGAAGTATTTCTTCTGTTACCCATGGTTTCTTCGCAGCTACCTTCTTTGTACCTATGTTTTCCTTCCCAACTTCTGTGATGGCCCTTTTTAGAGATGTCCATTCCTCTTCAACTGTACTGCCTACTGCGCTATTCCTTATTGCTGTATCTATAGCGTTAGAGAACTTCCAATGTATCTCGTCATTCCTTAGTACTTCCGTATCCCACTTCTTTGCGTATTGATTCTTCCTGACTAATGTCTTGAACTTCAGCCTACTCTTCATCACTACTATGTTGCGATCTGAGTCTATATCTGCTCCTGGGTACGCCTTACAATCCAGTATCTGATTTCGGAATCTCTGTCTGACCATGATGTAATCTAATTGAAATCTTCCCGTATCTCCCGGCCTTTTCCAAGTATGCCTCCTCCTCTTGTGATTCTTGAACAGGGTATTCGCTATTACTAGCTGAAACTTGTTACAGAACTCAATTAGTCTTTCTCCTCTTTCATTCCTTGTCCCAAGCCCATATTCTCCTGTAACCTTTTCTTCTACTCCTTCCCCTACAACTGCATTCCAGTCGCCCATGACTATTAGATTTTCGTCCCCCTTTACATACTGCATTACTCTTTCAATATCTTCATACACTTTCTCTATCTGTTTATCTTCAGCTTGCGGCGTCGGCATGTATACCTGAACTATCGTTGTCGGTGTTGGTCTGCTGTCGATTCTGATTAGAACAACCTGGTCACTGAACTGTTCACAGTAACACACCCTCTGCCCTACCTTCCTATTCATAACGAATCCTACACCTGTTATACCATTTTCTGCTGCTGTTGATATTACCCGATACTCATCTGACCAGAAATCCTTGTCTTCCTTCCACTTCACTTCACTGACCCCTACTATATCCAGATTGAGCCTTTGCATTTCCCTTTTCAGATTTTCTAGTTTCCCTACTACGTTCAAGCTTCTGACATTCCACGCCCCGACTCGTAGAACATTATCCTTTCGTTGATTATTCAATCTTTTTTCATGGTAACCTCCCCATTGGCCGTCCCCTCCTGGAGATCCGAATGGGGGACTATTCCGGAATCTTTTTGCCAATGGAGAGATCATCATGACACTTCTTCAAATACAGGTCACATGTCCTGTGGATACACGTTACGTGTCTTTAATTCAGTGGTTTCCATTGCCTTCTGCATCCTCATGTCGTAGATCATTGCTGATTCTTCCGCCTTTAGGGGCAATTTCCCACCCCTAGGACAAGAGAGTGCCCTGAACCTCTATCCGCTCCTCCGCCCTCTTTGACAAGGCCGTTGGCAGAATGAGGCTGACTTCTTATGCCGGACGTCTTCGGCCGTCAATGCTGATTATTTATCAAAATTTAGGCAGTGGCGGAGATCGAACCCGGGACCGAAGACGTTTTGATTATGAATCATAGACGCTACCCCTTTTTTTTTTTACTCATTTTGTTCGATATAGTTCGTTGCTTTTGTTGGGGCGGACGTCACAAGACATCCGTTCAAATTGATCGTTGGTTCCTTGACTCAGTTTTTTTATTACAGAGAGCACGCAGCCCTCTGACCGAGCACGCTGAGCCACCGTGCCGGCTACCCCATAGACCACTCAGGGTGTCAGTTTTTTTACAAAATAGCACAATGGTTTTGGACTGTTCGTCCCTCGAACGGAAACTTTTTGTTCGCCCCTTATGTTTAATAC
Source organism: Schistocerca americana (assembly GCF_021461395.2). NCBI lineage: Eukaryota > Metazoa > Arthropoda > Insecta > Orthoptera > Acrididae > Schistocerca > Schistocerca americana. The sequence goes on along the minus strand of NC_060122.1, from coordinate 740,874,256 downwards.
ATGAAATGTATTCACAGTTGCGAATACTGAAAACTATCAACTACACTACTGGCCATTAAAATTGCTACACCAAGAAGAAATGCAGATGAGAAATGGGTATTCATTGGACAAATATATTATACTAGAACTGACATGTGATTACATTTTCACGCAATTTGGGTGCATAGATCCTGAGATATCAGTACCCAGAAAACCACCTCTGGCCATAATAACGGCCTTGATACGCCTGGGCATTGAGTCAAACAGAGCTTGGACGGCGTGTACAGGTACAGCTGCCCATGCAGCTTCAACACGATACGACATTTCATCAAGAGTAGTGACTGGCGTACTGTGTCGAGCCAGTTGCTCGGCCACCATTGACCAGACGTTTTCAGTTGGTGAGAGATCTGGAGAATGTGCTGGCCAGGGCAGCAGTCGAACCTTTTCTGTATCCAGAAAGGCCCGTACAGGACCTGCAACATGCGGTCGTGCATTATCCTGCTGAAATGTAGAGTTTCGCAGGGATCGAATGAAGGGTAGAGCCACGGGTCGTAAGACATCTGAAATGTAACGTCCACTGTTCAAAGTGCCGTCAGTGCGAACAAGAGGTGACCGAGACGTGTAACCAGTGGCACCCCATACCATCACGCCGGGTGATACGCCAGTATGGCGATGACGAATACACGCTTCCAATGTGCGTTCACCGCGATGTCGCCAAACACGGATGCGACCATCATGATGCTGTAATCAGAACCTGGATTCGTCCGAAAAAATGACGTTTTTCCATTCGTGCACCCAGGTTCGTCGCTGAGTAAACCATCGCAGACGCTCCTGTCTGTGATGCACCGTCAAGGGTAACGCAGCCATGGTCTCCGAGCTGATAGTCCATGCTGCTGCAAATGTCGTCGAACTGTTCGTGCAGATGGTTGTTGTCTTGCAAACGTCCCCATCTGTTGACTCAGGAATCGAGACGTGGCTGCACGATCCGTTACAGCCATGCGGATAAGATGCCTGTCATCTCGACTGGTAGTGATAAGAGGCCGTTGGGATGCAGCACGGCGTTCCGTATTACCCTCCAGAACCCATCGATTCCATATTCTGCTAACAGTCATTGGATCTCGACCAACGCGAGCAGCAATGTTGCGATACGAGAAACCGCAATCGCGATAGGCTACAATCCGACTTTTATAGAAGTCGGAAACGTGATGGTACACGTTTCTCCTCGTTACAAGAGTCATCACAACAACGTTTCACCAGGCAACGCCGGCCAGCTGCTGCTTATGTATGAGAAATCGGTTGGAAAGTTTCCTCATGTCAGCACGTTGAAGGTGTCGCCACCGGCGCCAACCTTGTTTGAATGCTCTGAGGAGCTAATTATTTGCATATCACAGCATCTTCTTCCTGTCCGTTAAATTACGCGTATGTAGCACGTCATCTTCGTGGTGTAGCAATTTTAATGACCAGTTGTGTATATAATGGAATGACGATAATGGAAATTTTTGGAGGACGAGAACTCGAACCTGGATTTCCCGCTGCAGGAGAGTGGTCGCCTTAAGCACTTTCTACTTTCTTATGTGGACATTCCGAATGAACAGACACAATATCCATATAAGTATATAGTTCTGGCAATACCGGCCATGACCTTCTTCCTCTATGCGGATGCAAACATATTCCCCGAACTCTTACGGGACTTGGTAAGAATGTCGTCCACGGGTAATGAGTGTGTTGGTGTGGGACACTACGAATGTAGTGTGTGAACATACAAGGTGAGAACGTGGGTCTTGCGAGATAGTCCCTACAGTCGCACTATCCTCTGAGCCCTCGGTGGCTCAGATGGATAAAGCGTCTGCCAAGCAAGCAGGAGATCCCGGGTTCGAATCCCGGTCGGGGCACACATTTTCACCTCCCCCTGTTGATATTTATCAACGCCCGTCAGCAGGTGAAGGTATTAAAAACTAATTATAATTACTTTCTATATCCATCCGCGACTCACGGCCATACCCAAACTTCCATATGTCGTCGTTAATGGGTCACAGCCTACACTCGTGCACATTGTGTGTTTTCCCTACGACAGCAGGATATTGTAACTGAAAGTCGCTGTCTTATGCCAGTGTTGTTAGGAAGTACGATGCAATGTTCATTTGAGTCTGATCAGACAGACACTGCCTTCGATCTTTATCTCACCTGTAAGCGAATAAAGCGACTCCAGCTTTCGGAATTTTCACAAGAGAGAATTGCAAACTCGACGGTTAGCTGTTAGCTTTGAACAGCAACTGAGAGCTGGTGGGTTGCTTCCTCCTTAATTGTGTCAAATGTGGTGTAGGGGTGAATGTTGTGTTCAGAGGCTAACAGGCTCCTAGCTTTATGTGAATAGGCCTCGGAAGGCCCAAAGGTACCGACCGACCTCCGTGTCAACCTCTGCCGAGAGGCATCACTGGATATAGATGAGGAGGGGCATGCGTTCAGCACATTGTTCTCCCAGCCATTGTCAGTGTTCGTGACCGGAGCCACTACTTCTGACAAGCATCTCCTCAACTCGCCTCACAATGAGTGCACCTCGCTTTCCAACAGCGCTTGGCAGCCCGGACGGTCACCCGTCCAAGCGGTAGCCAAGCCTGACAGCACCTAACTCAAGTAATCTGACGGGAACCCGTAATAGGCGTCTAGGGGCTAGACTTTCTATCGTCTTTCCGTGTACATTCGATACCAATTAGTGAAAAATGATTGTCGAGGATGCGAGACCTGAGTTTCTTCAGATAGTTTTGCCTTGAAAATGACAAGGTGTGCACCTGCCGAAATATTGGCGGTTTTCGACGACGTCACTCAGCTGGACTCCTGTAAGTTATCTAAACAATACAGGAAGAAGTCACGCCGAGAGGCAGCACTTTCTGGAGATTACTCATGGGAGAAAGGCACAGCCGATGAGAGTGCCAGCGTTTGGGCCAAATGGCAGCCATTCCGCTCCTGAGACCTGATGGGTTGAAAAACCTGAATGTTTGTGCAATGTTGGGAATTTCTGGACCTGCGGAGATTTGGGCGACGGGCGCCAGTCCTCGTGATTGAAGGAGGCTGGCCTATGTTCTTGGCTTTATGGCTTGACAGGGATGTGGTTTCCGATATCAAAAGCTATTAAACCACACTGATTGAAGTTAACGAAGTTATTCTGCCTGTTTGGGAAGATGGAAGAACAAAGTTGCTTTAGATGAAGCAGATCGTGTGCAGGTAACATCTTTACCTTAAGACAGATCGTGGAGAAGATACTGGAAGGGAATCTAACAGATCTTGAGAAAGCATAAGACACCGTGCCATTGAAGCTACTGTTCGAAGTGCTGTGGTTAGTGGAACTGCCAAAACTTTATGTAAGAAGTGTCATAAACCTATATAAATCATCAGAATGTGTCATTAAAGTAGGAAAAGGAAATTATAGAGAGGGCTTCAGAAAAACTAGAACAACGAAGCAAGGATTCTGTCTGTCTCCCACAGCCTTTAAGATGTATGTGCAGGGCATTGCATCTGTGTTGTAGAAATTGCATAGGCTTGGGGGATGAAGTAAGGAACCAGTGTATGTACACACATTTCTATGCCCGTGATCAGGTTCGTTGCAGCAACCGCTAAAGAGGGTATACCTCACCATGCTTCGAGGAGTATAAAAAGTGGGGTATGAAAATTAATTTTGAAAAGACAGAACGTCTAAGTTGTGGAGAAGAGGAAAGTAACCAGGATGTTGACGGACGTCTTATTAAGAGTTTAAGTACCTGTGTAGTATCTTGTCACGCGATGGAAGACGTGATGGAGATACCCAAGAACGGATCAGCCAGGGAAGGACTGCTATCCAAAAATTAAACCGTGTACTTTGGTCCTCAATAATTAGTTTAAAAGTTAAAATTCGTTTATACATGTTCTGCGCTGAACCAGCAAGAAGCTATCGGAGTGAGTGCTGAAACAGGAAGAAATAAAAACAGACTTAGAGTTTAGAAATGGGCTAACTGAAAAGAGCCTGTAGAATTTCTCGAGTTGACCACGTAAGAAGTGAGGAAATAAGAGGAAAGACATAGATTCATTACAGTATTGCGTGTACAATAGAAGAAAGGCAGCTAGGATGGTTTGAGCATGTGAAAAGAATGGATGAAGACAGGTGGTCGAAGAGATATCTTCCGTGGCAACCTCCTGGAAGGAGAGTGTGGCCTGAGTGGCATGCAAGAAGTGATACGGAGAAGAGGAATGAAAGAGGATGAGGAAGGATGACGAGATCGATGCATTTTGCGACAGAGATGTGGTATGCAGTGACAGCTGTAGGATCCCCGCAACAAGGAAGGAAGATGGAGAGATAACAAGAACTACACTCCTGGAAATGGAAAAAAGAACACATTGACACCGGTGTGTCAGACCCACCATACTTGCTCCGGACACTGCGAGAGGGCTGTACAAGCAATGATAACACGCACGGCACAGCGGACACACCAGGAACCGCGATGTTGGCCGTCGAATGGCGCTAGCTGCGCAGCATTTGTGCACCGCCGCCGTCAGTGTCAGCCAGTTTGCCGTGGCATACGGAGCTCCATCGCAGTCTTTAACACTGGTAGCATGCCGCGACAGCGTGGACGTGAACTGTATGTGCAGTTGACGGACTTTGAGCGAGGGCATATAGTGGGCATGCGGGAGGCCGGGTGGACGTACCGCCGAATTGCTCAACACTTGGGGCGTGAGGTCTCCACAGTACATCGATGTTGTCGCCAGTGGTCGGCGGAAGGTGCACGTGGCCGTCGACCTGGGACCGGACCGCAGCAACGCACGGATGCACGCCAAGACCGTAGGATCCTACGCAGTGCCGTAGGGGACCGCACCGCCACTTCCCAGCAAATTAGGGACACTGGTGCTCCTGGGGTATCGGCGAGGACCATTCGCAACCGTCTCCATGAAGCTGGGCTACGGTCCCGCACACCGTTAGGCCGTCTTCCGCTCATGCCCCAACATCGTGCAGCCCGCCTCCAGTGGTGTCGCGACAGGCATGAATGGAGGGACGAATGGAGACGTGTCGTCTTCAGCGATGAGAGTCGCTTCTGCCTTGGTGCCAATGATGGTCGTATGCGTGTTTGGTGCCGTGCAGGTGAGCGCCACAATCAGGACTGCATACGACCGAGGCACACAGGGCCAATACCCGGCATCATGGTGTGGGGAGCGATCTCCTACACTGGCCGTACACCACTGGTGATCGTCGAGGGGACACTGAATAGTGCACGGTACATCCAAACCGTCATCGAACCCATCGTTCTACCACTCCTAGACCGGCAAGGGAACTTGCTGTTCCAACAGGACAATGCACGTCCGCATGTATCCCGTGCCACCCATCGTGCTCTAGAAGGTGTAAGTCAACTACCCTGGCCAGCAAGATCTCCGGATCTGTCCCCCATTGAGCATGTTTGGGACTGGATGAAGCGTCGTCTCACGCGGTCTGCACGTCCAGCACGAACGCTGGTCCAACTGAGGCGCCAGGTGGAAATGGCATGGCAAGCCGTTCCACAGGACTACATCCAGCATCTCTACGATCGTCTCCATGGGAGAATAGCAGCCTGCATTGCTGCGAAAGGTGGATATACACTGTACTAGTGCCGACATTGTGCATGCTCTGTTGCCTGTGTCTATGTGCCTGTGGTTCTGTCAGTGTGATCATGTGATGTATCTGACCCCAGGAATGTGTCAATAAAGTTTCCCCTTCCTGGGACAATGAATTCACGGTATTCTTATTTCAATTTCCAGGAGTGTATCAAGTGCGATGCCGAGAGCGGCGAAGTTTACTGTATAGTTTTTCCTGTTTTCGCTGTCAAGTGTTGCTTTTTGGTGAGCGCTCACTTGACTGGTAGGCACAGGTTCAAATGGCTCTGAGCACTATGCGACTTAACTTCTGAGGTCATCAGTCGCCTAGAACTTAGAACTAATTAAACCTTACTAACCTAAGGACATCACACACATCCATGCCCGAGGCAGGATTCGAACCTGCGACCGTAGCGGTCAGGTAGGCACAGGTCCCCAGTCAAAATATAGAACTACGAGGGCATTTGGAAATTAATGCCTTCAAGTTTTTTTCTGTTCTCAATATCGGTTCAGGTATTATACATCACGCATATTACTCGGCCAAATTTTCCGCTTCGCTGAATCATGTTGCATCCCTCTGCCGTTAAAGGGCTCCGAATTGTAGCGTGCAATATGACGGCTTCTCATGTGACAATGTCGGTGCTTGAGAAACAGAGAGCCATAATCGAGGTTCGAATTTGAACAGTTCGTCCACACCCTCCCTTTTAGCATGACAGTGCCACGCCACATGCGAGCACTGCGGCATCGGCAACATTCGACACCTTGGATTCACTGTATTACATAATCTTTCATACAGTCGCGACTTGGTCCATCCGAGTTTCATTTTTCTAAAACTTAAAGAAAACGATCGAGGGCTTCACTTTGGTAGTGATGAAGCAGGGCAAGTTGTGATATATATATACACTCCTGGAAATAGAAATAAGAACACCGTGAATTCATTGTCCCAGGAAGGGGAAACTTTATTGACACATTCCTGGGATCAGATACATCACATGATCACACTGACAGAACCACAGGCACATAGACACAGGCAACAGAGCATGCACAATGTCGGCACTAGTACAGTGTATATCCACCTTTCGCAGCAATGCAGGCTGCTATTCTCCCATGGAGACGATCGTAGAGATGCTGGATGTAGTCCTGTGGAACGGCTTGCCATGCCATTTCCACCTGGCGCCTCAGTTGGACCAGCGTTCGTGCTGGACGTGCAGACCGCGTGAGACGACTCTTCATCCAGTCCCAAACATGCTCAATGGGGGAGATCTTGCTGGCCAAGTTAGTTGACTTACACCTTCTAGAGCACGTTGGGTGGCACGGTATACATGCGGACGTGCATTGTCCTGTTGGAACAGCAAGTTCCCTTGCCGGTCTAGGAATGGTAGAACGATGGGTTCGATGACGGTTTGGATGTACCGTGCACTATTCAGTGTCCCCTCGACGATCACCAGTGGTGTACGGCCAGTGTAGGAGATCGCTCCCCACACCATGATGCCGGGTGTTGGCCCTGTGTGCCTCGGTCGTATGCAGTCCTGATTGTGGCGCTCACCTGCACGGCGCCACACACGCATACGACCATCATTGGCACCAAGGCAGAAGCGACTCTCATCGCTGAAGACGACACGTCTCCATTCGTCCCTCCATTCACGCCTGTCGCGACACCACTGGAGGTGGGCTGCACGATGTTGGGGCGTGAGCAGAAGACGGCCTAACGGTGTGCGGGACCGTAGCCCAGCTTCATGGAGACGGTTGCGAATGGTCCTTGCCGATACCCCAGGAGCAACAGTGTCCCTAATTTGCTGGGAAGTGGCGGTGCGGTCCCCTACGGCACTGCGTAGGATCCTACGGTCTTGGCGTGCATCCGTGCGTCGCTGCGGTCCGGTCCCAGGTCGACGGGCACGTGCACCTTCCGCCGACCACTGGCGACAACATCGATGTACTGTGGAGACCTCACGCCCCACGTGTTGAGCAATTCGGCTGTACGTCCACCCGGCCTCCCGCATGCCCACTATACGCCCTCGCTCAAAGTCCGTCAACTGCACATACGGTTCACGTTCACGCTGTCGCGGCATGCTACCAGTGTTAAAGACTGCGATGGAGCTCCGTATGCCACGGCAAACTGGCTGACACTGACGGCGGCGGTGCACAAATGCTGCGCAGCTAGCGCCATTCGACGGCCAACACCGCGGTTCCTGGTGTGTCCGCTGTGCCGTGCGTGTGATCATTGCTTGTACAGCCCTCTCGCAGTGTCCGGAGCAAGTATGGTGGGTCTGACACAACGGTGTCAATGTGTTCTTTTTTCCATTTCCAGGAGTGTATATGGTATCTGTTCTTTCGGACATGTCCGAAAGAACAGATACTATCTTCATATATATTTACATCTTTATTCGTTATGTCTACACGTTTATTTCTCAACCTAGTCGCCATGGCGGCGAACATGTTTCTCTGAACGAGAGACCAATTCTTTGACATTGTCACTGTAGAATGTTTGACTTTGTTGAGCCACAACCTCACCACTACTTGCCCTGCTTCATCACTACCAAAGTGAAGCCCTCGATCGTTTTATATATATATATATATATATATATATATATATATATATATATATATATATATAGAGTTGCCGGCCGGGGTGGCCGAGCGGTTCTAGGCGTTACAGTCTGGAACCGCTCGACCGCTACGGTCGCAGGTTCGAATCCTGCCTTGGGCATGGATGTGTGTGATGTCCTTAGGTTAGTTAGGTTTAAGTAGTTCTAAGTTCTAGGGGACTGATGACCACTGCAGTTAAGTCCTATAGTTCTCAGAGCCATTTGAATTATATATATAGGGCAGGCTCACCGGCCATTTGACCATCTTCTTCTGTGCGGAGGCGCAAACAGTGCCCGAACTCTTACGGGAATCGGCAGTAAAGGCACAAGTAATGAGTATAATGGGTAGGGGCACTATGAATATGGTGCGGGATAATAAGTTGCGAATGTGGGTCTCACGGGAGGCGTGCCAGAGATAAGTCCCTGCAGTCGCACTATCCTCTGTGTCCTCGGTGGCTCAGATGGATGCCGGCACGCTAGCTCAGTGTGTTCGGTCAGAGGGTTAGCTACCCTCTGCAATAAAAAAAACCTGAGAGAACGGATCAACGAACAACCTAAACGGTTGTCATCGGACGTCCACGCCGAACGAATTCGGTGAGCAATATAGAACAAAATGAGATAAAAAGAAACATGGATAGAGCGTCTGCCATGTAAGCAGGAGAACCCGGATTCCAGTCCCGGTCGGGGCACACATTTTCAACTGTCCCCGTTGACTTGTATCAACGCCTATATGCAGCTAGAGGTATTCATTTCATTGTAAAGATGTAAATGTTAATAACGCTTGTTTTATTTTAAAAAATTAAGAGTTTTCAAATAAAACATCTTAGGCATTACTTTTCAGTAAGTTCTCATATCAGTTAGCTGCCGGAAGAGACGTGATTGATGATGTTAAATTAAAGCTACTAAACTGCTTTAGTTTCTGTGGAAACTTCAAGCGTTTTAGTGCGACTCTCAAAATACGTATTATTGAATAGTTAAACTGTTTTGCCTCTTTGGCTTTTCTGTAAAAGTTGCAAGAAACCAGCAACGTGCGACGTATTGGCTGTTAGCAGCGTACATTTCTTAGCCCTATCGTCGGATCGCGGGATCTTTCGATCTTTCTGAGAGTAACATACGCTCAGTTTTGATTTCTATTTTTCAGCATACTATCCTTGTCAGCAACTCGGATGCATAATTTGTTACACAGATTTTGTGGTAGTTGTCACAACTATCTGCCTTTTCTAACTTGAGATTCTGGCGATCATATTCACCAAAGCCTGATGGTATGACTCCAATCTCATAGATTCTACAAATCGGCTTGAAAAGTCGTTTGATTGCCAGTACTCCCAATAATTCTATGACGTTTGAAGAAATGCTGACCATACACTCTGAGTTTCTGTATTCTAGTCTTTCAAACCACTAATTCTAATATTGGATCCTCTACGTCTTCCAAAATGAAACACCGTTCTTCTTCTGCCTCGTCAGCAGAAAATTCCCCCCCCCCCCCCCCCCCCCCAGAGAACTTCAGTTTACTTCTTTCACCTATTCGCTCTCTACTTTGAATAAACAGACAATTATTATTAGTACCAGATTCACAAGATTCATATTGTTTGGCAAAAAGCCATACATTTAATTGTAGCAATATGTGTAAATACAGGCAATATTAAGACGATACTATTTCCGAAAACACTTTTTTGTCGTACGTGCTTTCTCGTCATCGAACTGCAAAGGCGAAGTCTCAGTAAAGTGACTTAAATAGACCGGAATGGAAAAGATCCTGGTGATGATGTGGATATGTGAATACTTTCCGTTGGTACTGAACTACCATCGAAAATGATGTAGGATGGCCACATTTGGCTCTTCTCACTTGTGGGTACTGTTCGCCTCTGCTTCTCTGAAACATTACATCTTCACTTCGATGATGAATAAGCGAACAACGTAGGACGAAACAGCAACTTCTATTTTGGGAAATTTTACTCTGTAAGTTCTGCATGTGTTAAAATATTTTTAGCTTTTTGCAAGTAATAGGCCTTTTATCACTTGTGAATCTGTAGGTCATAACTGTCAGTTATATAGTATTGTGCTTTTCTAGTCTCTGGATTTGTCAACCTGAAAACACAGATTGCAAACGAATGCAAGGAATTACAGATAAATGACTTTGGTGAGTGATAGAACAGACTCACCGTCTTGGTTTAGAACCATTTTTCCTCGGTTTTATGCGTTCGAGCTGGGTACTTTAGTTCTCAGATCTTGCTTTCTTTGGTAACTCTGGGTTATCTTGCATCCAGGCCGCAGAGTACTTTCACTTCTATTAATCCACTATCCACCGTTTTGATGCTTTGAAAATCTGTTCTCTTTCCTATTGCTTCCTAACATTTCCACCTCAAATTCTTTGTTCTTCACCTACAATGTTTCCTTCAGTGGATACCGTTTCAAACAACATTTCGACTACGCATTAATTAATTGCGGACATAGAAGCAAAGCACTAAATTCGTGGCGTGGGCGAAAGAGGACTTCTCTCTAATCCGAATCGCACACACAGACCGCTTACGCCCACTGCGGACGATGATCGTCGCAAATCCGCTACTCCATGAGCCGTTGAACTTAGCGTGAGACTAACACATTAGCCTCATCCTGAGATATTGCCTCCACAAGTTCTCTCACTAATACGGCCGGTTTTAGCAGCTGAGACTCTGCTTAAATGTCCCAAAGTCGCTTCTAAGCTTTCCTGTGTTGCCAGCAGTTCCACAATAAAGCCGCCTGCTTCAGTTTATTCTGAACAGCAGACAGTGAACTGTGCGGTGTTGTGACAGGGATTTACGAAGTCCTATCGAAAGTTCAGGTCAGCGTAAAAACATAATTCTAGTGTAAACATAAGTTAATTCATCAGTTTCTCTGTGGGCTACAAGAAAATAACGCTCACCTCTTCGAATTGGAGTCATGCTGTATGAGGGGTTTGTTGTGGTTTAATTATGCGTAGTTGTTTCAGCAATTTGTGTATAATTAATATTCTGAAGTATAACAGCTCACTGTTTTAATTTTTTATTTGCAAAACTGTTTTATTTTGGTACGATTTTATCTGACTTCAAATAGAAATGTTGGTGAAAGAGTACGCGCCATGCAGTATCTTATCTATTCTTGAGCACTGAATCCTATAGTTTTTATGTTTAAGTGTGTCATGATCTGTCTTCCGTGCTTAATGATTTCCGTTGCTGTACGTTGTTTTACGTGTCTCATGGCAGCGAGCCCTGGTTGAATACGTCGCTCTTTTCTTGTTGACGTTTCCTTGCACTAATTTTTGAGGGGAGATAATTCAATTAAAGAAAAAACCGCCAGTTAGGCTTTCTTTTAGCTATAAATTATTGTTGTTCACTTCGTTTGTCGGCGCCAATGATACGTACAATACAAATAACGACTGCACAACCGTGATTATTTATGTTAGACACTTTGTCGAACATTGAATAACTTGTGCACTTGTTTCATTATTTTACTTATTACACGCTCGCCTTTCTTGAACCCGCGACATTCTAATCCAAATGCCCATTTTATCAATATCCAACACAGTCAAACATGCGCCTTCCACGTGTCCGTTAGACGAGTGTAATACTCTTCTCAACAGTTCTTTATTTTTGCTGTAGTTTCATCATCAAACATTTATGTCAAAAGGGTACTGAGTTCAGCGGGAAATCCAGGTATTCATTTACGAATAAACATTGCATGGTAACTGGAGAAAATTTCACAAACGAAGTTCGCTAAAAAGCATTTTATTTGATGACCGCTTTCAACAGAGCTATACTTTCATCATCGGATATTATGTTTCTGAATATTTACAACGTATCATCTATACATACTATCTATCAGTGATCAGTGATACAAGTCGCTTCACTTGTAACACTGATGGATAATATTTTGTAAAAATTCAGAAGCATAAGATCCGATGATGACAGCACAGTTCTGCATTAGTAAATATGTGACGTGACACCTGAGCTGTCCAAGGACATGGTCGCTTTGCGTTACACGAAAAAAAAAAAAAAAAAAAATCAAGCTACGGCTATGAAACTTGATGGTAGCGTTAGTTTTTCTTTACATATTCACCTTTCGATGCGACACATTCTTCCTAACTTGGTGGCGATCTTGATTGTGGAAGTCTTCGATTTAGCTGTTCAAGAAACTATTCACCTGGAAAATCTTCTCGTCGTCATTACGGAAATACTTGCAATGCAATGATTTCTTCATGCTAGGAAATAGGAAGAAGTCGCTGGGTGCCATGTCAGGAGAATACGGCGGTCGAGGCAAAATTTGACGGCCCATAGCAGCGACGTGAGTGAAAGTGTCCGAAGCAGAATCAGCTGGGGCGTTGTCGTGGAGCAGACACCTCCCAAATCAGCCTCAGCGACTCTTCGTCTTGACAGCTCGTCAGGAGAGTTGGTAGTACAGTATGCTCCCGTGACGGTTTGCCCCTCAGGAGCGTAATGGGGTGAAACGTCCCCTTTGAACAATTATACATGACTGTGCTTAAACTGACACACAATATTTTGTTAGCGCAACGCAATCTGACTTTCAAAATTCCCTACAAAAGAATGGCCCTGACTAACATTAAACTATACCTTTCACAAATCACTTACCTCACAAAAATCTTCGCTGCTCAAGCTACTGCAATACAGCGAGCGCCACTACTGCCAGCTAAATAAAAGATTCAAACTATGGAAGGCACTAACTACTGATAGGGATAGTTAGCAAATGAAAGATGTTAATAGAGAACAAACAATGTATTTACCTTGATATCATCATATATAAATATAGCAGTTCATGACAAATTTCAAAACTCCGCCATCTCTCTCCCCACATCCACCACTGCTGGCGGCTCACCTCCAACTGCGCAACGCTACGTGCTGTTCACATCCAGCTGCCGCTGCCCAACACTACAATGGCGAGTATTACAACAATGCAAAGCAGCCACAGACTGCACACAGCACAGCCAGTGATTTTCATACAGAGGTGGCGTTACCAATAAAAAACCTAAACAGCCTACTTACATAGCCCCCATGCTCCCCACAAAAAAATTTTACAAATTGGATATCAGAAGATTCCAGGTTCGTATCCTGGCAGGGTCGCCATATGAAACGTCCCCTTTGAACAATTATACACGACTGTGCTTAAACTGACACACAATATTTTGTTAGCGCAACGCAATCTGACTTTCAAAATTCCCTACAAAAGAATGGCCCTGACTAACATTAAACTATACCTTTCACAAATCACTTACCTCACAAAAATCTTCGCTGCTCAAGCTACTGCAATACAGCGAGCGCCACTACTGCCAGCTAAATAAAAGATTCAAACTATGGAAGGCACTAACTACTGATAGGGATAGTTAGCAAATGAAAGATGTTAATAGAGAACAAACGATGTATTTACCTTGATATCATCATATATAAATATAGCAGTTCATGACAAATTTCAAAACTCCGCCATCTCTCTCCCCACATCCACCACTGCTGGCGGCTCACCTCCAACTGCGCAACGCTACGCGCTGTTCACATCCAGCTGCCGCTGCCCAACACTACAATGGCGAGTATTACAACAATGCAAAGCAGCCACAGACTGCACACAGCACAGCCAGTGATTTTCATACAGAGGTGGCGTTACCAATAAAAAACCTAAACAGCCTACTTACAGGGGTAATCCGGTACTACCATACCATACCAGACCCAAAAATCACATTGCTCGTTGATAGGTGGATCTGCGGCCTTTTTCGGCGGCGGTGAATTTAAATGTTTCCACTACTTGCTCTGCTCCTTTGTGTCGGTATCACGGTGAATATCTAGCACTCGAGTCGACTAAAGTGGTCATCTTTAAATTTATTCCAATCCATTGTGGTGCGATGTTGCAGCAACTTTATATTGTGATTAATATTAAAAGACAGCCCTAGGTTGCGCAATGCTCTTTATTGGCCCAGGAAGGGCAGCAGCTATTTATCTGAAATTACAATGAAAAACGGACGTAATAAATAATTGGGCATGGTCCTAGCCTGAGCTATTATACTCAAAAGTGAAGTCCAAAAACGGAAAAATGCAAGATGTAAAGGATATGGAAACAAATAAAAAATATTGTATTTATTGACAAATAGCATTTGTCAAACATGCCTAAAATTCACATTAAACGAACGTGAAGAACATCGTAGGAGGTGGTATAAAAGCATCGAGAAACAACCTGCAGAACGCAGAATGATACTTAAAAAGTGTAACTGTCGGTTTTCCTTGCGCGATGTGAGTTGTCATGACTATGATCGGAAAACCTACTCTAATTTAAAATTTGCCATGATGGAACAGTAAATGAGAATTATCTTAAATATCGATGCAATTTCTGAATCTCTCAAGACGAATATGTCGGCTATAGTGCAGTGAGAAATTTTTATGGAGGTTCAAATACGGGAAGGGAGTTTGCACCCTTATTCATATAATGGCGATCGTATGAAAATCTTGCCAAATAAACGAAAAGGTTTCTGTGGGCTCCAGCTCATGTGGGGTTGGTGTACTTTGAAAAGAACGACCACCTGACGAAGGCGACCGCTGTCTGTGTGCGCTGTAGTGAACATCAGTCTACTATTCTCCGATTTCACGTTACTTACGCTGCAAATGACCGAAGATGAATGAACAGACTAATGATGCCATTCTGCCTGCCCGTCTACGCTGTCATTCAATCAGTAATTAGGAGCCTCCCCTGATTCAAACGAGCAGAAAGCTAGCTAGCTGCCTTGGTGCGAATACGTATATCGTTCAACTAGTTCCCATTTACATCGTATAGGTATCAAGCATAATCGTTTCTCCGAACGCCAGAAGAAAGAAAGAAGATATGTCAACCACGTGCTGTTTTCCTACAGTTTCTTCGAAGCACAGCAAAACCGCTTACAAAACTTTGTGAAATGAGTTGCCTCTTTCAACAAGTGCTCCTTTTTTTTTATTGTTATCAAGATCCTCAGATATACAACGCACTTCTTGTTTTCTACGAGATTATAAAGTGTGTCTACGAAATTTTGTGTTCTATCTGTGGCTGCATAAACACTCTAATATCAGGTAGTATGCTTTCCAGCCTCTTTCGAGTTCTTTCTATTTTCCTAATTTGTCTCTAGTTAATAAGCGAACTTCCCTTAGCTATATGTATTCCACCTATTTTTTTGTTCATCGTAAAATAATTTTAAACCACTGTTCAAACTTTTTATATTATGATTTCTATTATACCGGGTGATCAAAAAGTCAGTATAAATTTTAAAACTGAATAAATCACGGAATAACGTAGATAGAGAGGTACAAATTGACACACATGCTTGGAATGACATGGGGTTTTATTAGAAAAAAAAATACAAAAGTTCAAAAAATGTCCGACAGATGGCGCTTCATCTGATCAGACTAGCGATAATTAGCATAACAAAGTAAGACAAAGCAAAGATGATTTTCTTTACAGGAAATGCTCAATATGTCCACCATCATTCCTCAACAATAGCTGTAGTCGAGGAGTAATGTTGTGAACAGCACTGTAAAGCATGTCCGGAGTTATGGTGAGGCACTGGCGTCGGATGTTATCTTTCAGCATCCGTAGAGATGCCGGTCGATCACGATACACTTGCGACTTCAGGTAACCCCAAAGACAATAATCGCACGGACTGAGGTCTGGGGACCTGGGAGGCCAAGCGTGACGGAAGTGGCGGCTGAGCACACGATCATCACCAAATACGCGCGCAAGAGATCTTTCACGCGTCTTGCAATACTTTGTTTTTTTTCCTTGTTTTTGGTTCTAATGAAACCCCATGTCATTCCAAGCATATGTGTCAATTTTTACCTCTCTATCTACATTATTCTGTGATTTATTAAGTTTTCAAATTTATTCTGATTTTTTGATCACCCGGTATATATTTTATATTTACACCAAGCTGTTGGCAGTAAGGTTCAATCAGACAAACCCAAATAGATGCAACAAACAAATACACCTTCCCTCAAAGTAAAAAAAGAAAAAAGTATCTGGCCGCTCTTACTCAATACAGATTGTATGTTGATCGTTTCCACATTGATAAGTTTTGTAGTTATTTGCGTCCAGTAACAGATAATTTATTTTTAACTTATTATGAATATTTCTGTCATGTCTGACCAATAATTGTATTGGCTTCAGCCTTAAAGGAAAACTGAAGTCGCGGGACATGTATCTACATCTACGTCTATATTACGCAAAGCACTGTGAAGTGCATGGTGAAGGTTACGTCCTACTGAACCAGTTATTAGGGTTTCTTCCCGTTCCATTCACGTATGGAGCGCGGGAAAAATGATATTTTAAATGCCTCAGTACCCGAAAAGTCTGCCAGTTCAGTTTCTTCGGTATCTCTGTGTCATTCTCCCACGGCCAAACTAATCTGCGACCATTCGTGCTGCCCTTCCTTGTTTTCGTTCAATATCCCCTAGTAGTCCAGTTTGCTATAGGTTACTTAAGCTTCTTGAATCGGCCACACAAGTGATTTGTTAGCTATCTCCTTTTGTAGACTGACTACGTTTCCCCAGTATTGACCATCTGCTTTGCCCATGACCGGCCTAAGTACCAATTACATTACGTAGTGCTTCAACGTGTTACACCCAGATATTTGTATGAGCTGGCCGATTCCGACTTTGACTCACTGATATTGTAGTCATGAGATACTACGTTTTTTCGTTTTGTGAAGTGCGCAATTTCCTATTTCTGAAATTTAATAAGTTGCCAGTCTTTGCACTAGCTTGAAATCTTATTAAGATCTGATTGAATATTTATGCAGCTTCTTTCAGACTGTAATTCATTATAGACAACTGCACCATCTGCAAAAAGTCTGAGGTTGCTACTAATGTTGTCCGCGAGGTTATTGACGTACAGCATGAAGACTAAGGGTTCCAACACGCTTCCGTGGGGCACACCCGAAGTTACTTCTACATGTAACGATGATTCTGCCCCCAAGATAACATGCTATGTCCTCCTTTACGAAAAAATCCTCAACCCAGTCACAAATTTCACAATTTGACAATAAGCGTAGGTTCGGTAGTCAGTCAAATGCTTTTCGGAAATTCTGCATCTACCTGACTGCCTTAATCCACAGCTTTCAGTACCTCATGTGAGAAAACTGTGGGTTGGGTTTCGCATAATCGATGTTGAATGGAGGAAATCATTCTTGCTCAAGAAGTACGAACTGGCGACCAGGGCGGACGTAGCAAGCACATCGACGCTACGACAGATTCCGACGCCCACGTCTTCGCGACCGCCGGCGCGCGAGCGCGGACGGCAGAGAGAGCGGCCCGCGGGGGAGGGGATTTAAATCTGCCGTCCACCCTCAGGAGCTCAGTTCGTCAGCGCACCTGACGATGGCGACAGGTCTGATCGCCGAAATATTGTGCCCGTTGGACACTATGAACCGGCAGTATACCCGTGGACTGTTCGAGCAGTGATAGGGTTGTTCCCAGTAGAACCAATAACAAGCTAACACCGACGCCATAGAAGATGAAGAGATAGAAAAAATGTATGAGGATACTGAATAGATAATTCAGAACGTTAAGAGAGATGAAAATCTAATTGCCGTGGAGAATTGGAATGCGGTTGTAGGGGAAGGAGCAGAGGAAACTGTAGCGGGAGGATATGTGATTGGTAAGAATTAGGGAGGGGAAATTTGGAAATTTGTGGTGAGTTTCTATGGGACCAAACTGCTGATGTCATCGGTCCTAACTTAAACTAACTTACACTAAGGACAACACGCACACCCATGCCCGAGGGAGGAGTCGAACCTCCGTCGGGGCAAGGTGCCTTAGACTGCGCGGCTACCCCGCACGTCTGAGGGAGGGGAAAGACTAATTGAGTTCTGTAATAAATTTCAGCTAGCTAAGCCGAAATGGCTGCATGAAAAATGTGAAGAAATCGAAAAAAAGTAAAGAAAGGTCAAAAGTATTAGTGAAATGGGAGTTTCACTGTTAAATGCAGCACAGAGAGCGGATAGGTGGATAGAGTATATTGAATGCCTTTACGTGCAAGAGGACTAATCTGATGATGTGATAGAAGAAGAAACAGGAGTCTATAGGGAAGAGATAGACGATCCTGTATTAGGTTCAGAATTTAAAAGAGCTCTGGAAGACTTAAGCGCAAAAAAAGGAAGAAGGGATAGATAACTTCCTACGGAAATTTTTATAATCATTAAGGGAAATAGCAACAAAATAATTATTCAGTTTTGTATGTAGAATGTATGAGACTGGGAAAATACAGTCAGACTTTCGAAAAATATCATCCACACAATTCCGAGCATTGCAAGAGCCGACATGTACGTGAATTATCGCACAATCAAACAACAGCTAAAGCATCCAAGTATAGTATACAGAAGGACGGAAAAGAAAATTGAGGATCTGTTACTTGAAGATCTGTTTGGGCTTGGGAAAGGTAAGGGCACCAGAGAGACAGTTCTGACTCTGGTCTTGATAGTGAAAGCAGGACTAAAGAAAAATCAAGACACGTTCATGGGATCTACCAACCTGGAAAAAGCGTTCGGCAGTGTAAAATGGTAGAAGACGTTCGAATTCTTGAGAAAAATAGTGGTAAACTATAGGGAGAGGCCACAAATATACAATGTGTACAAGAACCAAGAGGGAAAAATAAGATTGGAAGACCAGGAAAGAAGTTCACTGATTAGAAAGGGATGTAGTTTTCACCCAGTTTTTCATTCTGTAAGTCGAAGACGCAATAACTAAAATAAAGGAAAGATTGAAGAGTGGAATTAAAATTCAAGGGGAATGGATATCAGTGTCAAGATTCTCTGATAGCGTTGCTATCCTCAGTCAAAGGGAGGAGGAATTACAGTATGCGTTGAATGGAATTGACAGTCGAATGAGTACACAATAAGGATTCAGAGTAAATGGAAGGGAGACGAAAGTAATTAGAAGTAGCGGACATGAGTACAGCAAGAGACTTAACATCGTAATTGGTGATCACGAAGTTGATGTTATTAAAGAATTCTGCCACCTGAGCAGCAAAATTACGCATGACGGACGGAGCAAGGAGCAAATAAATAGCAGAGGTATCACTGGCAAAAAGAGCATACCTGACCTAGAAATGTCTGAGGATGTATGTTTGGAGCACAGCATTGCAAGGCAGTGAAACATGGACTGTTGTGAAACCGGGGCAGGATAGAACAGAAGCATCTGAGGTGTGGTACTACAGAAGAATGCTGAAAATTAGGTGAACTGATAAGATAAGGAATGAAGAGGTTCTTCGCAGAATTTGCCAAACACTTACAAGAAAAAGGAACAACATCATAGGACATCTATTAAGACGTAACGGAATAACTTCCATAGTTCTTGAGCGAATTACAGAGGTTAAAAACAGTAAAGGAAGACAGAGATTGGGATACATCCAGTAAATGAATGAGAATGTCGGTTGCAAGAGTTACTCTGAGATGAAAAAAAAAAAAAAAAAACACTACAGTGACTGTACACCATAGAGAATGTCTCTCATCACGAACTGTTTGTTGGGTACATATGCATCCACTCTATGGTCAACTATTCTTTTAAATTTGAGCCGCAGTTCTTCTAGATGCTCTGTTCTAAGTTGAAATTTTCAAGTTCGTCGTTGAGAGTGTACTCTAGTTTTTTTGTCTAGTTTGCTGAACATATCTTTCTACTTGTTTTAGTTGTCCTTTATACTCTGGCAATCATTGTTGCGGAACCGCGTCGTGGTCATTGATACCATTTTCGGTGTGGACACCCCACAGATGTCAGCTTTATTTATTGCGCTTAGATCTAATACATTTCCATCATGAGTGGAGTTATGAACTACCTGCTCTGGGTAGTTTTCAGAGAAGGCATTTAGCAGTGTTTGATAGGATATCTTGTCACGCAAACCACTAACAAGACTAATTTTCCCAATTAATTGTTGGATGATTAATGTCTTCATCGATGATTAGAGTGTGATTGGGCAACTTACGCACAAGTCAACTGAGGTTTTCTGTAAAGTTTTCGATTACATCAGGAGGTGAGTGTGGTGGGTGACAGAAGGACCCAGTTACTATGTTATCCCCGCCGCTGATACTGAGTATTGCCGAACAGTCTCGCACGCATCTTCAATTTCAAACTCTGTGGATTTGTGTTTCCTGTCTATTGCGACAAATATATCAGCTTCATTTCTCATTACCCTATCCTTTGGACATTCTCTTAAATTTCCCGCAAAACTTATACTGCCGTTAATTTAAAGTTTCAACCAGCTTTCTATACCAGGTTTCAGTACCATTTAGGAAACAGTGTGCTACAGCGTTAATGAGCAAACCAAAATTAGAAAATTAAAAGAAAGAAGTTACACGTAGACCCGGAATCGAACTCGAGTATAGCAACTCATAACTCTACACTCTTACCTGCAGAGTGCCGAACGAAGATATTTGTCTTACATGTGGCTACTGTGTTGCCAATTTGTCATTTTTCAACTTCCATTTTGTACGAATGCATACATGGGACGAAATTTTGTCAAGGAAATTTATGTACTGTTAGTACACAATGAGTCATACTGTGGTGTGCGAGTGTCGGAATTTTGATTACTAATGTCAGCAGGGCAAACTTTATACGGTAATAACCAAAGCAGTAATATCTCTAACCGCGAGTATTTCGTCAGTGCCGGCCGGAGTGGCCGAGCGGTTCTAGGCGCTACAGTCTGGAACTGTGCGACCGCTACGATCGCAGGTTCGAATCCTGCCTCGGGCATGGATGTGTGTTGTTGTCCTGAGGTTAGTTAGGTTTAAGTAGTTCTAAGTTCTAGGGGACTGATGACCTAAGAAGTTGAGTCCCATAGTGCTCAGAGCCATTTTAACCATTTATTTCGTCAGTGATAAGGCAGCTGCGCACTACGTCAGCCAGACTACATTATTCGAAAGAATCGGATATTCAGCTCTAGTTCTTTGAAGATCAAGAAGACTACCGAAGAATGAACCTCCGACAACTATGCAGTTCCAGTAAAATCAAACAGGTGTTAACCTTGGCACTGGGGGGGGGGGGGGGGGGCGTTGTACGGTTTTTTGAAGATAGACTTATGCCTCAGTAGTGGAAGGATCAGTCGATAGCTAATATCGTTGCCTAAGAAACATCCATATGAATTGTGAATTCAATGTTGAGAAAATATTATTTCGTATTTTTAAGCGCCTACGCCCTGGAGTTGGAAAACTGATATGGTCATCACTACCAACTGTGACTTTCAAGAAGAGAAAACCATGACCCACTTGTTCTTCTGGTGGCTGCGTCTCGTGTCTGCATCGAGGAAGTTGTTGTACTGCTCTTGAGTCTTCTCGCTATCAGTTTCCCACGATGAAATCATCCGTGTATTTATACTGGACACGCTTACTTAAAGTTACTTGGTGTACACACTCTATTCTTTTGTTTTTATGTTTCTTTGTAATGTTGCTTTTCATGCAGACAAAAATTGTTTGCTGATTTCATAGGTTCAAGTGAAGGGACTCAACTACAGATTACTATCTAAATTGTCCATAGGTGTAGACCGATTTCTGAGCAACTCATGTGACGAGAGATATTCTTCAAGGGAGAACTGAAAATTTTGAAACTTGATCGTGGTCTGTTATCCTTATGCGTTGCTTGTGAACACAAAGAAATGTCTGACATATATTAAGAACACTTACGTAAGGCAGGCCTATATCATCCACAGGACAATGCTTAATTATACTTCAAAATGTCTTATTTTCGCCGCGTAACAGCGTAATAAATAAACTTAGGATAACAAAGTTAATTGCCGTAGATGTTATCCTCGTTATGCATCTGCGGTTGTATATTGCCAGGCACAGTTCATCGACAAGGGCTTACAATCAGAATGAGTCCACGGAAAGAACAGAGCGTTGGACTAGGGCAAGATCGTAGAGGTCCATAGCTTGTGGCCATCGTTTGATGGGTTTTACACACTGTGCTGCTCCTTACTCATTACATGAAGTCGTAATAACCTCCATGTCAGATGACGTGCGACGCACGCAATTTCTGTATACCTGTATTTAGAAATTAATTTTTGGTGTGAATGTAAAACGACTCGTCCCATACTACAATTTATCGTGCAAATGATCAGTGGAACATGAATGTAACTAACTAACTCTCATTTACCAGAAAAAAAGAAAAAAAAACACTTTTAATCGAGTGACCGTGAGCCACGTTCAGTGGTGGTATAAAAAGGCACGCCAAACTCACTTTGGCACGCGAGGCAACATCAGTCACGATTTTCATACTGATGCTACGACACCTGTTTGTATGTAATTGCAGCCAGGAAAAAGTTCTCATCCTCACATTGACCAAGAATTATACACTGCTTGCAGTCTCCACTCAATGTCCCAACTGGTCCTTGAAATGTCAGAAAGTGGGACAATAACTAAAAGTTACATGAGTCAATCATACAAAATTTGTCAATGCACAAAACGATTTTCACATGTGTAGTTGTTTTGAACTTTATAAAGACATTCTGTCATACAGACACGGGTGCTCGTGCACGCACGCACGCACACACACACACACACACACACACACACACACACACACACACACACACACATTGAAACAGTTAGTCGCTGTAACGTTGGCCGATCGGTGAGTCCGGCGACCATGAAACCAGCATCAGACTTCAGCTGCAGGCTCTAATAAGTGTTCGCCGGCCGCGGTGGACGAGCGATTCAAGGCGCTTCAATCCGGAACCGCGCGATTGCTACGGTCGCAGGTTCGAATCCTGCCTCGGGAATGGATGTGTGTGATGTCCTTAGGTTAGTTAGGTTTAAGTAGTTCTCAGTTCTAGGGGACTGATGACCTCAGATGTTAAGTCTCACAGCCGGCCGAAGTGGCCGTGCGGTTAAAGGCGCTGCAGTCTGGAACCGCAAGACCGCTACGGTCGCAGGTTCGAATCCTGCCTCGGGCATGGATGTTTGTGATGTCCTTAGGTTAGTTAGGTTTAACTAGTTCTAAGTTATAGGGGACTAATGACCTCAGCAGTTGAGTCCCATAGTGCTCAGGGCCATTTGAACCATTTTTTGTTAAGTCCCACAGTGCTCAGAGCCATTTGAACCACTTTTTCTAATTAAGTGTTCACCGCGCGGGGTAGCCGCGCGGTCTGAGGCGTGAAGGACACGGTCCGTGTGGCTCCCTATGTCGGAGGTTCGAGTCCTCCCTCGGGCATGGGTGTCTGTGTTGTCCTTAGTGTAAGTTAGTTTGCGTTAGATTAAATAGTGTGTAGGCTTAGGGATGATGACCTCAGCAGTTTGGTCCCATAAGACCTTATCACAAATTTCTCAAAACTTCTAAAAACGAAAAACAAGGCCTAGTGATATACTCGCAATAGAAGCACATTAATATGCAAGGTGTAAGCTGGAATATTCTCCTCTATTCAGTATCAGTTTTATAAACTGTCGATAATTTTCTTTGTAGCTGTTTTGATTTAAAATATCGACTCCATCATCCTCAGGTAGCACATATGGAGGGCGACAGCTCATAACACGCTCTCCCAAACATCTTTATAATTCCTTGATCTGTAATGCATGCACATACATTAGTGATCTACGGAGGCTGAGCAAAGCACATGTTGTTCTCGGGTTGTCTTGCAACTATAGTAATTACCTTATTCACTTTTGCATTTATCACTTGTGTATTTCAGATCAGTTATGTAAGATAAAACTTGTTTTAACTTCTCCAAAAATGTACTAAAATAAATGTATACGTTAATCATTGCAACTGAAGACTGAAACAATAAAAGTTAAATGATGGTTGTCGCTTACAATATAACTTGGCATCATTTCAAGCTTTCGCAACGATTCTAAATTTTCAGTTTAGGACATGTCAGAAATTCATTTTGAAACCTCATGTAGTTAACTAAAATTTTTCCAAGTCAGTTTTCATCGAGTCGACATCTTCAGCCGTCCTACATAAAAAAAACTCATCACTAGATTCTGTTACATAATTGCACACTTGTACAAGTTTCTTTTCGATATACTCTTCTTCTTTCTTCGTTATCGCCACTTAAAGAGTGTGTTTAAACTTGTTAGCTAGGTACGACAGTTATTTTTCTTCTTTTTTCATATTCTCTGAATGGATTTCCAACTAATCGCGTTCCTTTGTCCACTGTTTTCCAATTTTCCTTTCTTATTTTTTTTAGCTCACTCTGCGAATGAGTGATGTGTAATTTGGAACTAAGATTCTTAAGCCTTTGCGTCCTACAGCCACATCTGTAGAGTGGACAACATTAGAAACTCAAAAACTATGTAATATAGTAATTCTAAATATGTAAGTATCAGTTGATTATAAGAAGTTAAGCAGGACTTACGAGAAATGTCACAGAAGATGCCACAGAGAACATCAAGCGACTTGTACGTATTGCATCACTGAACTTGTCTATTCCTGCGCAAAGGTGTGTAGTTTTTGTTTCAATCCGTATGCCATTTATGTTAGTGGTGCCACAAATTTTTCATCCTTTGCAGTTTCATTAATTTTTGAATAACATGGGGATGTAGTTTCTGATGCATCTAATACTTCAGACAAAACAGCTATCTTCTGATATCTAAGTTTCGCATTTGACGGTTTTACTTATTTACTGTAGTGACTATACATATTCTATAGGCTTTCTGGAGTTTGGTTGCTCATTATAAATTGGCTTTACTATCTAATACAAATGATACAATGATTTATTCCAGATGTCAAAAAGAAGACACACATGAAATTGTCAAATATTTTGTTTCTAGTGGGAATACTCTAATGTTATTATGTAAATTTTCCGCCAAGTGAGTCTTCTTACATTATACTTTGAGGCCTATATTTGACGCTACCTCGTGTAACTTGGCAACGGCGTACTTGGTTTCCTCATTCCTCATTAGTCTTAATGAAGATTGCTAGATCTTCAGCAAAAGTTAGGCATTTCACTTTTATTCGATGTTCTGAACTCCCGATGTTTATACCTCCAATTTCTTTCCCCCATTCTCCGATGACTCTGTCTAACATAATATTCAACAGAGTAGGGGAGATGCCATCTCCTCTTCGAAGTCCTATTTTCACACAGATTATTTTAGTCTCATTTCAGTTAATTTTCACGATTGCTTTCAAACTGGCTGTATTAGTTTCACTAATTCGATATTGAAGTTTATCTGTTCCAGGGAAGTACCACGTCATCATCAAAACGAAGATGATAGAGATATCATCCACTGAGACGTATTCCTTACTAAGTTTTTTTATGTCCATCCTTTTTGCTGGAGGTCTTGGGGACCAAGGCTGTTCACCATTGTAAGAACATGACACGCCTACAGCCGTCCTTATGATCGTATTGATTATGTAGCTACCAGTTTCACCGCTTCAGTGCGCCATCTTCATGCCTTAGTTGATGCTGAAGGGGTTATCACGATACATATATACACTGAATCTGTGGCCAACGAAACTGGTTTACGCAGACTGTAACTGTGATGCTTGTACTCAAACCATCAACTTACTTTTCCCAAGATGAGTATCGAAAAATTTACTCTTGAATTGACGAGGTATTTTTGTTGATAAATATCGTTTGGTTTGTGTAAGAGAGAACCGGGTAACCACATACATGGGTCAGAGAGACATGAAATGTCACTGGACAATACTGTTCCAGGGACTCTACCTCGAGCCATTGTACATTCAGACGGACACGTGCATCCACCGCGTTGTTTTGTATATCGGTCAAGACAGTAGTGCAATGAATGCTGTCGAATGGAGCTGACATTTTGATGACTTAACGAGACACGACGTCAGCAAACTAAACATTACTCAGGATTATGAACATTCTTGGCAAGTGTGCATGTCTTTAAGCCAGGTAGTTACCCAAGGGGCAACTGACGTTGTTGACGTACAATTTGACTGGAGGAACGAAGAGTCCAAGCTGTTAGATCAGAAGTATTGGCGCACCCACAGAAAATTTTGCAGAACGAAGGGGAGACAGGCGCTCTTATTGTCGACCGCTGTGCTGTGAGAGCTTGCGTGGGAAACTTGGATTACTGCTCTGAGGTCGCAGAGGATTGCACAGTTGTCAGTTTGAGTCAAAGTTAGACACAGAAACGCTCGGCTCCAGCCAGCCCTTTGCCCGATGTGACATGTCAAGTAATGAAAGCATGAAAGAAGGCGCATTCAAAAGCATCGGAAATTTCATTTTGTCGGGGTAGAGATGAACTCGGTGGTTTCTACAGTGGAAGCAAAGACTATGATTCCAGAAAGGGGGATGAGGCCGGCGGTCTCTTTTATGTTTGTGATGAAACCGTGGCTGGGATGGAACCTGCTGCTTCGATCAACGTCAGCCAGGGCAGAACAAAAGAGAAGGCCAGTGACTTCAACAGCATGCCTTTGGGGAGGGGACTACGATCAAACGTAATATCGTGCTTATTTAAATAGGAAGGGAATGGAGGGAAGATACAATTGCTACACGTCAGCACCGAGTGTCCCGGTTCATAACTTTGAATATCCCCGTCAGGGCGCCCAGCAGGAATCACCTGTTTGATAAGTATCGCGTGCCTGGCGTGTCGAAATCGAAGCGGCAGAAATATCCGAGGCGCTTCGAGTGTCGTGTACCGGTGCCTTCAGTCACTCTGACCAGCGCACGCAAACCAGAGCGCAGGCTGTCAAAATTTAAGCCATGTCGACATGCTCTGAATGGGGAAGCTTTTGCTCTTGCACCTGGGTCCTACTTTGGTGTGGCGGAAGAGTGTGGGCAAGACCGCTACGGTCGCAGGTTCGAATCCTGCCTCGGGCATGGATGTTTGTGATGTCCTTAGGTCAGTTAGGTTTAACTAGTTCTAAGTTCTAGGGGACTAATGACCTCAGCAGTTGAGTCCCATAGTGCTCAGAGCCATTTGAACCATTTGAAGAGTGTGGTGTTGACGTGTTTCGGGGTGCTGTATGGTACAAATGGGTCGGATTACTGCCTGATGTAGGCTCTCGCCATGCAGTTCATTCGCGTTCGACTTAATGTTCTTGTTTCAAGTATATTTTCAAGTAGCGTGTGTTCAGAACAGCTTCTCGTGCCGGATATTTGTCTACCTGCAATGGTGCTTCGATAGTTCTTTGTGACCAGTTCGAATCCATGTGCACATTTAGGTGGCTGAATAAATTTGTAATTTTTCTACCAGTGAATATAAATGGCTCTCTCCTGAAAAGGAAGGGAAACTTTTGTAGGTTTCATTATGGATTTCATCAACTGATTGTATGATTTACGAACTTTTTCATTACCTGTACTGATGATTTATATATTGTTGATGATTTCTGCATCATAATTTCGACAATTAAAACATTCATTTATCACGTTTTCTTAGGCACATTTATTGCAGAAGAAACTTTACTTTGTTTATGCATGTAGCCATGCTCTTTTATTGACACCAGGTCTTATCATGAAGCTTAGTTCCATTTCGGCCCCCCTCTTTTTTTTTTAGTACAGCACGCACTGACTTTGTACTTTGTAATGTACACAGCAGCATTTTTGAGCAAACAGATAAGGACGGTACTACGCAATTCCGGAGTTGCAGCTTGGTGTACTAGTCTGATAATTTTGAGGTGGACCGCAGCTCACTGTTTACCTTCAAGTGGTAATTATGAAAGACAGCAAGTACATTTACCTTGCACGAACATTGCCCACAATGCAAAGTCCTTTACACGTTTGGTTTTTGTTTAGGCAGAGTGTGTACATAACGTTCACTCTGGACGAGGAGATTAGTGTTTAACGTCCCGTCGACAACGAGGTCATTAGAGATGGTATATTCAATCTGTGCTAATCATAAATGCCTTACAGAAACCCCTGCTAGCTTGCGAAGGTTCTTCCACCTCAGTAACTGTATGATCTGACAGTCATTTTGTGGAAGTCAGAGCCGTGTCTCTCGAATTGGTCTATGTTTTCATAAAACTAAATATGTTAATAACTTTAACTGAGAAGTTAACCAAATTTATCAACCATAATGGTTAAGAACATGATCTGCACCACATGTGAAGATTCGTCATTATGGCTTATTGTAAATTTAGTTAATGAGCATCTCAATAATAAATGTACCTTTGTATTCAGACGATATGTTTCATCCTCGAATGTATCCCTGAGACGAGGCTTGTTAGGAACCTAATATTAATATTTGAAAAGTTCCAGCACTGTTTTCTATATCATCAAATTTCCCCCAGTTCACTACATCACAGATGACGTATCGTCTGGCACTCAATGGCACCAAAGCACACCCATAAAAAGTGTCCCTTCGAACGCTCTGTTCGTTTCAAAGCAATGAACGGAATCTAGAAAAGTTACTGTGTTACAGAAATCAACACTATAGGTGTAGCATATTCTTTATTGTAATGTGTTATGGATAAATACTGCTGTGGTACAACGTAATACAATATTACAATGCACAGCGCGAGCCGGATAGGATGGCCACCAAAAATCCATCCGGATTGTGTAAATGTATCGACGTGCGGTTTTCACGGACAGCGTGGCGAATTTTCTGACGTGTGCAAGTGAAAGTTAACGGTTTCAGCTGCAGAATTATGACACTGACCTAATTTAAGAAAAATGGATTTATATACTTTTTCTTTGGCATTGGACAGGGCCTTCGAAGAAAACAACAACGACAGCATTCATGAAACTTGATCGAATAGTAGCAAGACATTAGTATCGCAAAAGACTATTCTCCCGCCAGGACAAGAGGTCTCACAAATGTCTGCCGTACTGTACCAAATGTGAGCAAACACATAGCGCAGGTACGGTTCGTGTGTTCACCTGGGTGGTTGAAGCCCGTCAGACTATGCTCTGTTCTTATAGGGATCCGACAACTTGAGCGTGACCATATTCAGACTTTCACAGTGTAGATGATGTCGAAAGAGTGAATACTGTTTCCGTTTTCACTTATGTTGAGTGTTGGCAAAACTGTTAGAGGAACAGTACGGTTGTATGCTCAAATGAATCCGAATCGAGCTAAAACCTCACGATCTGTCTTTGTAAACATTGCAAAAAGTTCCAGAAGAATAAAATACGCCAACAGATGAGGAAGCCAACTGTTGAGATAAAAGCAAATAAAATTTTAGCTGTGGCAACACGTAGTCCACAGTTCGGTAGAGGCAGCTTTAATGGGCGAATTTGGTGAACAAAAAGAGTGTTCTCCACTCCACAACCAACATGTATAACTTTCAAGTATATAGATATCCTCGGCGAAGTGAATCAGCTGAAAAATGAAATGATCTGAGTGTGTGGCTTTGATGGCCCAGATTGTATACCAATCAGGTTCCTTTCAGAGTATGCTAATCAATAGCTCCGTACTTAGCAGTCAAATACAACTGTTCACTCGTCGAACGATCCGTACATAAAGACTGCACAGTAGCGCAAGTCACACCACTACCCAAGACAGGAAATAGGGGTGCTCCACTGAATTACAGACCCAAATCATTAACGTCTATTTTCAGTAGGATTTTGGAACATATGCTGTGTTGGGACATCATGAATTACATCGAAGAAAACGATTTCTTGACTAATAGCCAACACGGATTCAGAAAGTGAAACACAGCTAGCCCTTTATTCTCACGAAGTAATGAGTGCTATCGACAAGGGATGTAAATTTGATTCCATATTTTTAGACTTGCAGAAGACTTTTGACCCCGTTCCTCATAAGCGACTTCTAATATAATACCGCGCCTATGGGGTATCGCCTCAGCTATGTGACTGGTTTCATGATTTTCTGTCAGAAAGTTCACGGTTCGTAGTAACTGACGGAAAGTCATCGAGAAAAATAGAAGTAATATCTGGCACTCCCCAAGACGCGTCATAGACCCTCTGTTGTTTCCGATCTACATAAACGATTTAGGAGACTATCTGAACAGTTCTCTTAAATTCTTTGCAGATGACGCTATCACTTGCAGTCTTTTAAATCATCAAATGGTCAAAACGAATTGCAAAATGATTTAGATAAGATATCTGTATGGTGTGTAAAGTGGCGAGTGACTCAATATAATGAAAAGTATAAGTTCATCCAAGTGAGTTCTAAAAGGAAATCGCTAAATTTCGGTTACACAATAAATCACACAAATCTAAAGGCTGTAAATTCAACCAAATACTTAGGGTTTACAATTACTAACAACTAAGATTAATAGATAATGTTGTGAGGAAAGCAAACCAAAGAGACTGTTTACACTACGCTTGTCTGCCTCTTCTCGAGTATTGTTGCGTGATGTGGGATCCGTATCAGATAGAACGGACGTAGGAGATCGAAACAGTTCAGAGAAAGCCAGCTCGTATTAAATTATCACGAAATTGGGGAGTGAATTCCGCGCGTATATTACGCGAATTGAGGTGGTAATCATCAAAACAAAGGCGCTTTTCGTTGTGGCAGGAACTTCTCAGGAAATTTAAGTCGCCTACTTTTTCCTCAGAATGTCAAAATATCATGTTGACGTCCACCTAAACAGGGAGAAATTATCATTATAATAAAATAAGAGATCTCAGGACACGCACAGAAAGATTTAAGTGTTCGTTTTCCTCGGACTCATCAAGAGGGAAACGGTAAAGAAGTAGCTTGAAGAAGGTTCGATGAACCCTTTGTAGATAATACATTCCAAACCAGTTAATGTTTTGCACATTTCAATCGATCAGCATGTTCATTGCAATGAGTTTTAAACTCGATTATAGTTCTTAGAATGGTGTTTACGAAAATTACAGTGAGATGTTGCATCTCTATAAAACATTTTGCTTACGATTGAAGCGTTGTTTACTAATACTTTAACAAACTGACATTTGAAGTGAACCATAATGGGTTGTTGAAAATCCACGACGGCTAAGACGAATGTATAAACTAGCATCGTGGTCTGTCGATGTCTGGTGCGGGCTCGGTTCGTGTTTTGCTACTGGTGCTCTAAATAGCATAAGTGTCTACAATAACCAACAATTATGCTGCCACAGTTATTGGAAAACACCTCAATAGATGTGAGACCATCCACGTGGCACCAACACAACGGGTACGTGCAGAGAAGCAAGGCAAGGGATCTGCGAGGAAACGACCACTCTCGAAGGTATGAAAGGCCGCTTAGCACAAGTGTGCGCTGTGATAAGTCAAGCTGAAATTCGGGACTGCCTTATAGCATGTGTCAATGTTCATCGTCAATATCTTAGTCATTTTATGCGACAGAACCATACACGAAATACGTATTACGTTACATCTGGTACAGTTGGTCTGTAGGTCCTCTTCTCCTAACGGCGAAATTGTGGTTTGCGGTGCTGTTACTTTATTACTATTTCATAAAGTTCCACACATGTTATGCCGTTCAAGTAACACTATTCCCTCATATTTTTCTTCTTTTTGCCGTATTCTTACTATGCATTCTTTTGAAACTACCTTGATCTTATTTGTTCCATATGAATTTAATAATTATAGATGTCGTAACCTCTGACATCCACATAAAGTTCTGTAAGCCACCTGACGGTGTGTGGCGACGGGTACTTCTGATACCACTAACTGATCATCTCTTTCCTGTTCGTCTAGCGAGTGGCGCATAGGAAGAACGATTGTCCGTAAGCCTCTGTATCAACTACAGTTCCTCAAATTTTCTCGTCGTCGTTATTTCGCGAGATGTATGTGGGAGGAAGTATTATGTTCAAATAACTTATGAGACTGCAGCTAGATGACGTCGTCGGCAACGGCCAATATTTCGACCGGAGCACAACCTGTCATTTCCAAGGGATAGCTGCAGCAATTAAATGCTGTGAAAAGCAATTTAAAACCTCGGTTTCCAGATAAATTCCGGAAAGATAACTCTCACACACACCGTAAACACTAGCGCCATCACAGACCAAAGATGACCGATTTCAGAAGTTATCAGAATGAAGTTAATTATCAACAGATGAGTTAGCATTAACTTTGTCCCTCGTTTTTTTTTTTTTTTTTTTTTTGACAAGAGAGAGTGCAGGATTATATGCAGGATTTAAACGAAAACCACCATCTCTATTTATAAAGTTACTTGCAAATTTAATTTCATCAGCTTCCTTAATAACACTATCCCAAATGTTGGAAGTGCATGCCAGAATCTTCGTGTTGTTATATTCCATAGGATGAGCGGTGCCAACGGCTGTGGATTTGCTCGGCTGTTATAAGCATGTGTGACGCTTATGCTCAGTACACCGGTATTCCACAGTCCTGATAGCCCGACTAATATGTGACATGCCAAAACTTCAAGAAATAATGTAAACATCGAGCTTATGCAAACCAAGATCATCCTTTACGGAATCTAAAAGAACCCTGATCTTAGTTGCTGGTCGAAAAACGCACTTCACATCATATTTCCACAAAATACGACCAGGCCTGTTCGAAGTGCTCGCTGCATAAGGCAAAAAGGCCGTAGGCTTTGGTGCCACCTCGGTATTATCGTTACTCGCTCGGTGAACAGTTGGTCGATAGCGCACTGTCTTTCACTGCAACCGTTCTGACGAAAGGTGTCTTCAAATGGGCTAACTCAGCTGACACACTCTCAGGGTCCGAGATGACATGGGCCCTGTGAACCAAGATGCGGAATATCAATTCATGTTGAGCCAGATGGTGACAACTGTCAGCCTGCACATGCAAGTCAATGTGAGTAGGCTTCCTGCAAACGGCATGTCCCAACGTACCATATGCCTTCCTCCTGACCAACACTTCAGAGAAGGAAAGACATTCATTCTTTTCCACTTCCATCGTGAAACAAATATACGAGTGGACTGAATTCAGGTGTTCTAAAAAGTCGTTCAAATTCTTACTTACAGCAGAAGAAGCGTGTATATCCCAGATCACGTAAGAAACAGATTGACCGTCCTTACGGCAGAACAGGCAACCGTAAAAATAGTTTTCCCATCGGTCAACAGATGTCGCAGGCGACGCTACAATGCTAACTGACCCGTCCATGTCGCGGAATTGGCAACGCTCTATCTTCGGTGACGTGAATGACGCTGATTTGTGTTCGGCTAGAGCGCTGCGCGCGAAATGCATTCGTCACACAGCTGACTGTAGACCATGATCGGCTATGGTTTTTCCCGAGTTTTCAATCGAAGAATGTAGATTAGCTCCTGTAGTTCTACAAACCAAGTTTATTTCTACTGTAGGGATACTTCTCACAATCATATGCGAAATGAAAAGTAATACACAATCTGCACTCGCGCAGACCTGTTACTATAGGCAGTGTTGTTTTCGAGAGAAAGCTGTGTGAGGATTATTAGCGCACAGATAAAAAAAAATTAAAATAGGCAGTGTCTATAGTTTGCATGCTATGCTCGTTCTCTTCTATCCTCCTCCCTTCATTCCAGTATAAACGTTTGTTCACATGTATAAATGAATGGCAGTGAACATTGGCGAATTATCTATGAATACTCATTTGCAGCAGTGTAAACGAGGTTTTACACTCGTTCACTTCGTTCGCTCTAGTATATACCAGGATTTAGAGGGACCGATGACCTAGCAGTTAGATGACGGCTATTATTCATTTATTTCACTGTTGCGATCTCAGCTCTAGAGCCATTTTCAAGTACCAAGGGAAAGGTCTTGTAAGGTAATGCTTCTTAAATTGTTTACCAAATGTTACCACACTATGCTTTGCATTTTGTTATCCATATCTTATATTGGTTTCAGTTTTCACATTGCACACAAAAACGCCTCTACAGCTAAAATTACGATAGTGAAGTGAATAAACAGTTTAAAAAAAGTCCAAATCGCAGGAAAGATTTCATTTAAAAATTATATGATATGATTCTTGTACAGGAAGGGCTGCCACGTTATATCAGAATAGAAGATCGACAAAATTTAGATAGGATCGAATGCTTAAGGCTCTTTATTAATTCTTACTCGTAACTAATTTATAGATTTACCTGAATTTAAAATCCACTCGCGTAACCTTTCTTTATTTTTGACGAGAATATGAACATTTTTAGTTCAGGATTTGTCTGTCTACTCCTTCCACAGTTGATATACTCGCAGGCCCTCGGCATGACGACTCGATCCACTACCACCGGTTTGTCAGAAACAGCTGTACTTCACAGACGCCAAATAGTGGAAAGCTGCACGCGTTCGGCCGATGTTGCCACATATTTCACAGAACTGAGTGCCATCTAGTGGTTGATTCCACAAGTAAGGGTGTGACGCTGTTGCCACCTGGTGGCCGTACCCTGACAAGGGTTGCCTGCTAGACCAAGCGATTGGGCAATCTGTTTCTTACGTGATCTGGGGTGTATATATATAAAAAAAAAGGGTAACACGCATGCTTCAAAACTGCCGACTCCAAGGCACGTTCCTCAAAGTCTTCTATAAACAAACTAGCAATAACTGGTGACAACGCACTTGCCATTGCAACTCCGTCTGGTTGCTAGTAATACTGGCCATCGAATAAACAGCAGCTAAAAGTCATCACATGTCGAAGTAGGTTCGTTAATTCAGCACCAAACCTAACCTCGATCAACCATAACGAATCAGAGGAACACGAGCGAAGAGAGGCCACCTCAAAATTTACTAGAATAACAGAGACATTCAAACGAATTTCCTCTAGTCGACGTAAGAAATCCGCCGAGTTCTTAATGTGCTCACACCGATCTACTATAGGGCGCAACAGAGCAGCAAAGTGTTTTGCCAGGCGATATGTCAGAGCACCAATGTTACTCACAATCGGACGGAGAGCAACCGCTTCCGTGTTGACGTTAGAGTGGCCATGTAATCAAGAGATAACAGCACAATAAGAATTAAGACTCCTCGTAGTCTCCTGCAACAAGGAACTTTTTCTCTCAGCACGTTTTGGGGGTCAGCACCGATCCTGCGATACGCTGAATCAGACAGTAAACAGTGTATCTTTTGAACGCAATCCTGCTCGACCAAAGCAACGGTAGTATTGTCCTCTTCCGCAGGTAAAATAACAATATCCAGATCAATTCGAGCCAGCGGCCGTCGGGCTGGCTAGCACTTGGATGGGTGACCATCCGGTCTGCCGAGCGCTGTTAGCAAGCGGGGTGCACTCAGCCCTTGTGAGGCAAAGTGAGGAGCTACTTGACTGAGAAGTAGCGACTCCGGTCTCGGAAACTGACATACGGCCGGGAGAGCGGTGTGCTGACCACATGCCCCTCCATAGCCGCATCCAGTGACGCCTGTGGGCTCAGGATGACACGGCGGCCGGTCGGTACCGTTGGGCCTTCATGGCATATTCGGGAGGAGCTTAATTTTTTTTAGATCAACTCGAAGTGAACGTAAAGCAGCCCTCTCAGCCGCTGTGGTGTTTCTCTAGGGTGGACGTGCCCCAGTCAACACACGAAATGCCTCCCTCCTAGCTCCTCTGAAATATCAGGAGATCGTTTACAAAAGGCCTGTTTGACAGAACTAATAAAATCAATCACTGGCAAACGCTTGGGAATCGATGCAAAATTTAAACCTTTCCTTAGCATGGATAAAACTGCGCCATCAAAAGCTTTCTCCGTGGGATTTATCACAAAATTTCAAAGTGTGGTATTAGGCCCCGAGGAACGGAAAACGTTCAAACTTTATCAAATAC
This sequence comes from Schistocerca americana, assembly GCF_021461395.2. Taxonomy (NCBI): domain Eukaryota; kingdom Metazoa; phylum Arthropoda; class Insecta; order Orthoptera; family Acrididae; genus Schistocerca; species Schistocerca americana. Next base: position 740,838,597 of record NC_060122.1, on the reverse strand, counting down.
CGGGCAGTTCAAAATGAAATTCTCAGTCAGACTGCAACCATGTAGCACCGTTCAGCTAATATCAAGAAAAAGCCGACATTTTTGAAGCAGTTATTATAAGAAGCCGAAACAATACCTGGGAAAAAAAATCTAACTGACGGCGAGAATAATGGCTCCTTTCACGAACAAGAGCTATAGCGGCGCGTCGCTTGATGCGGCTGGTGAATCAATATGATTCACAACTTTGGCAAACGATGGAACAATATTTTGATCACGACGTAACAGCGAAAACGACAACGCACATTGCAGTCTTATTCGACTGCTGCGAAGGTTGCCCAACCTCCGCAAGCAACGATACATTTCTTTCTCGTAGAGGTAATCACCGTGAGACCAGATTTCCTCCCGCCGTATACAATGTTCAGATAACTTAGGGGACTGTCGCTGGGTAACGTCGTCGACTACCGCCGGTATTTCGACAGGAGCACACTTTGCCATTTTCAAGGTGTAACTGCAGCAAGTGAGTGAAAGCTGAGCAAGGAAAATGAAAACCTCGGTGTTCAGAGTAACTCCCGGAAGGTAACACTCACACACTTTCAACTCTAGCACCATCATAAACCAAAAGTGGCCGACGTCAGAAGTTATCGATAGAGGAATTAATAATCAGCTTGTGAGGTAGCATAAACTCTGTCCCTGTGTTTTTTAACAAGGGAGAGAGCAGGGTTCCATGCACAATTTAAACAAAAATGTTACTTGCTAATTTAATTTCAATGGCTTCATTGATAACACTACAGCTGGAACTGCATGCCAGAAGCTCCGTGTTGCTATATTCCATATGATGACCGACACCAAGACAATGATCTGCAGTGCTGGACATGCTAGGCTACTGTAAGTGTATGTGACGTTTATGCTCAGTACATCAGTCCTCCATATCCCAGATTGTCCAACCAATAAGTGACGTTCCACAACTGCAAAGAATAGATACACATCCACTGTATGCAAACCAGGATCATTCTTTACAGACCTTGAGAGAGGACAAGTTATTACACCCTGACCCACCTTGAGCGAGACTCTAGAAAGTTAACAGCCTGAGCAGACCTTGATGGAGCCTGGTAGGGCACTAACAGCATGAGGTATTTTTATGGTTCTTAGCTTGTAGAAACAGCATGTTCAGAGTTGAAAGCAATTGGCGGCGATCCCATCCCTCAGTAAATCTTTCCGGACAGGCCCATAGCCATACAGGGCAGACAGCGCAGCCCCTCCTTGAGATAGGTCTCTAGCAGAACAATGCCAAGCTACCTGCAGCAGCGCCAGCGAAAGGCTGGGCTGAGGGCGACAGACTGAAGGAACACATCTGCACACTGGAGTTGTAAACTGGACATTGTGTGCAGAGCCACGCATAATAAAAATTCACAAGTTTACCTGTTTGCTGATACTGCAAATGGGCCTATGAATAACTTCCATCAGCTGCCTCAGTTGTATAAGAAACTCCGGCGTCTGAGAAACGTTTGGAGATAGAATCTTTATTACACCTCATAGCTAGGACTAACAAACTCCAAGGCACAGGCGATTTAGATAAAGATCTTTAGATTGTATCCATTCACTTGTTGGCATGGGAAGGGACATGACTTCAGAGAAAATCATCTTCCCCCTCTGTAAAAACTTAGAAAAGGCCAGTAATTGGCGTTTTCTTTTTTTCCAGAGATGCAGGTTTCTTAACTCTTGCACTGGTTTGACATGAGTTTGTGCTGTCGTGTGGGAGAGGAGATTTAGCGCCTCTAGAGCTTTGTGATTGGCTGAAGATGGGGTGGAGGCGGTGTCGTTCGTGATTGTGCGGTAAAACGGAATTTTTTTCTGGAATGGTGTGAGGCTCTCGGGTGCAGGACTTTGGTCTGGTAGGAGACTTCTGGTCGATGCTCTGGCATGCGTGGGTGGTACTAGGGACCTGTCCTAAGACTGACTTCACTTGTGAGTAGTTAGATGGGGAGCCTGTGGTGAAGTTCTTACTGTACCGACAGTGTGACTTCAAACATCTCAGACTACTCGTTTGCTAGGGTACACTTATTCGTTTTTGGTTTACCAGTCTATTCGTTTTTGGTTTACCAGTCTTGGCGTTTGGTATCCTTGTGCGCTCTGTCGTATAAGTGAGCCAAATTGGTCCATTGTATGACCAGCGAACGGGTGTGTCACACACTGAAATCTACTGTGTTTTCAGGGCTCTGGTAGAGAATAAATTGCGATCCATCTGCCTCAGATTTTTGTATTTCTATTGTGGTCACGATCGATTCGCAGGTGCCGCCTTACATCTCACCTCCGCCGCACCCATCTCGCCAGCTGCAAGTTACATTGCCGCATGAAGCAAACAGGGTAACGTACTGACGCTCTGGCATTGTCAGGGCGTACAGATCTCAAGAGCTGACAAGTGCGAGAATTATCGCACAATCAGCTTAGCAGATCATGCATCGAAGCTGCTTACAAGAATAATATACAGAACAATGGAAAAGAAAATTGAGAATGCGCTAGGTGACGATCAGTTTGGCTTTAGGAAAAGTAAAGGGACGAGAGAGGCAATTCTGACGTTACGGCTAATAATGGAAGCAAGGCTAAAGAAAAATCAAGACACTTTCATAGGATTTGTCGACCTGGAAAAAGCGTTCGACAATATAAAATGGTGCAAGCTGTTCGAGATTCTGAAAAAAGTTGGGGTAAGCTATAGGGAGAGACGGGTCATATACAATATGTACAAAAACCAAGAGGGAATAATAAGAGTGGACGATCAAGAACGAAGTGCTCGTATTAAGAAGGGTGTAAGACAAGGCTGTAGCCTTTCGCCCCTACTCTTCAATCTGTACATCGAGGAAGCAATGATGGAAATAAAAGAAAGGTTCAGGAGTGGAATTAAAATACAAGGTGAAAGGATATCAATGATACGATTCGCTGATGACATTGCTATCCTGAGTGAAAGTGAAGAAGAATTAAATGATCTGCTGAACGGAATGAACAGTCTAATGAGTACACAGTATGGTTTGAGAGTAAATCGGAGAAAGACGAAGGTAATGAGAAGTAGTAGAAATGAGAACAGCGAGAAACTTAACATCAGGATTGATGGTCACGAAGTCAATGAAGTTATGGAATTCTGCTACCTAGGAAGTAAAATAACCAATGACGGACGGAGCAAGGACGACATCAAAAGCAGACTCGCTATGGCAAAAAAGGCATTTCTGGCCAAGGGAAGTCTACTAATATCAAATACCGGCCTTAATTTGAGGAAGAAATTTCTGAAGATGTACGTCTGGAGTACAGCATTGTATGGTAGTGAAACATGGACTGTGGGAAAACCGGAACAGAAGAGAATCGAAGCATTTGAGATGTGGTGCTATAGACGAATGTTGCAAATTAGGTGGACTGATAAGGTAAGGAATGAGGAGGTTCTACGCAGAATCGGAGAGGAAAGGAATATGTGGAAAACACTGATAAGGAGAAGGGACAGGATGATAGGACATCTGCTAAGACATGAGGGAATGACTTCCATGGTACTAGAGGGAGCTGTAGAGAGCAAAAACTGTAGAGAAACACAGAGATTGGAATACGTCAAGCAAGTAATTGAGGACGTAGGTTGCAAGTGCTACTCTGAGATGAAGAGGTTAGCACAGGAAAGGAATTCGTGGCGGGCTGCATCAAACCAGTCAGTAGACTGATCAAAAAAAAAAAAAAAAAAAAAAAAAAAAAAAAAAAAAAAAAAAAAAAAAAAAAGAAGAGAGACAGATCTCAATCGCCACTTCCTGTCAGCTGCATCTATATCTATGTAGTGAAAATACAGTAGATTTGACCAGTCAAAGTCTGCTCAGTGTCAGATCAATTCAGATTGCGTTATCCACATTTCTAGGGCTATAGTACTTTACTCACTTCTGCCACCCAGGATCCTTGTCCATTGTGCTCTTAAACCGCCTGTTAGTTGTTTACAGTATTAAATCAAAACTTGTTTAGCATAATTTATGTATGTTTTTCGTTTTAAAAAAAATACATGTTGTTAGACCTCTAAAACTTCTGCCTACATTCTCAATCATTTTAAACAGTCCCCACAGGGTTAACTTTCAACCTAAAAGACTCCTGATCTTAGATGGAGGTCGAAAAATCCACTTCACTTCATATTTCTGCTAAACACTACCAGTCCTGTTCGAAATGTTCCCTGAATGTTATCTTTTCGGAGTTTCTCTGAAAACTGGGGTTTTAAATTGTCTTGCACAATGCTTCCTTGCTGCATTTATGTCTTGAAAATGGCAAGGTATGCTCCTGTCGAAATATCGGCGGGTGTTAAGGACGTCACCCGGCTGCATTCCAGTACATTGACGGCGGGAGAGTCAGGTCTTACAAGTAATACGTTGTCTGATTCTTCCCGGAACCATTCTCCCCGCTTTGTTCAACTCCTGTCTTGTAGCATCTACCACTGGAGATTGTTGATCATCTCTTGCGCCGACCAAACGATCCCGCGACGAAACATCACTCTTTGTTGGATTATTTCTATCGCTTCTGTCAATCCCACATAGTAAAGGAACCAGATTGATGAACAATACTCAAGAATCTGTTGAACAAGTACCTTGTAAATCACTTCCTTTGCGGGTGAGTTACATTTCCCTGAGAATATTCTTATGAATATTAATTGATCTGGCATCTGCTTTTCCCACTATTTGTTTTGTGTAGTCGTTCCGCTCAAGGTCACTAGATATTTTAATTCGGCTTTTGTTTCCAGCAATTTTACACCAATAGTGTAGTTGTGCAGTAGCAGATTTCTTTTCCTGCGTACGCGCAGTGTGTTACGTTTATTTACGTTCGGAGTCAACTGCCAGTCCCTATACCATTCAACAATCTTCTGTAGGTTATTTAGCAAATAGGTACTGTCTTTTGGTATTACTACTTTCTTGTAGACAACAGCATCACATGCCAAGACTCTTAAAGAGCTTTCTATGCTTTCTACTAGTCATTTTTAATACGTTGTAAACAGCAACAGTCCTATCACATTTTCTTGGGGTGCTCCGGAAATTACATATGTCGATCCTGTTCCGTTAAGAGCGACTGGAGAATTGGCATACAATAGCAGTATATTAGTTCGTCGGTCCTCTGTGGATGCGGTTCTGGTAACATGACATACGTTTGAATTAATAATACACAGAAGACACAGCAATGACTTTTTAAGCCGAGCGGGATTAGCCGAGCGGCCTAGGGCGCTGCAGTCATGGACTGTGCGACTGGTCCCGGCGGAGGTTCGAGTCCTCCCTCGGGCATGGGTGTGTGTGTTTGTCCTTAGGATAATTTAGGTTAAGTAGAGTGTAAGCTTAGGGATTGATGACCTTAGCAGTTAAGTCCCATAAGATTTCACACACATTTGAAAATTTGACTTTTTAAATTACCTGATTGTTTTATTGTCCTTGGTGCATAAAATCATTCCGAGTAAGCGTTTGAAATAATATAGATTGTCTCATTCCTTCTTTCATAGAAATGTTAAACACGCCGCAATACAGTAACGTTAATTACGTGTTATTTTAATGGTGGATATCTGATAATGGGAGACCAGGTTAACAAAAAGTTTTTTGCCCCTTTCAATGAGAATTTATAATTCACTTTCCGGCATCATCTCAGTCATCAAAAACAGTGAGACAAACGAATGTGTAGAGGGTAATACGGATCATTACCCTGCTTTATCACAGGTGGCAAAATCTGTTTACTATTTAGATATCGATACGACCAGTTACTGCACTGTAGGCAGAAAAAATGAGAGGTACTAAACAGTCTCATCGAGGGCCCTGTCCAGTGCAACAGAGAAGTGTGTACAGAGCGTCCCAAGAAGACTGCTCAATATTCAGGGATACGACAGGAATGATCATTCGAAGCAGGAAAAATCTATTAAACATAGGCTTTAAAATAATTTCATTAAGAGCTATGAGGACTTCTATCGAAGAGGAAGAAGTGCTCGTAGCTCTTAACGTAATTATTTTAGAGCCACATTTGCTAGACTTTTCTGCTTCGTTCCTGACATCCCATCTGGGACACCCTATATAGTTATATTAAAAAAGTCGCCATCTTAGATTGTTATAAACGTTAAAAGTTACCCATGTATGTCAGTAAATTCGCTACATTGTTCGTTATAGCTCCACGAGAACAACACGTCGATATAATTAATCGTGTGGACATATTTGGAATGCTCTTTCCTAGATAAACTCAATGTATGTGCGTGTTGCTACAGCTGACGATTTCCACTGCCGCATCAGGCAGTCGCTATAATAAAGGACCTGAAGGGCAACAATAAGTATTCCAGTCGATCGCTCTACTCACTGCATACCAGACAATCGGAACGAATTCCTAGTAATCAGGTACTGATCTTTCTTTTCTTCCTTTCTTTTGCTTGTGCCTTTTTTCCCGCGGAGACGCAGGGTCGGCATGGTTAATCGGATGTGGCATTGTTAGGTTAAGGGGTGGCCGGATGCCCTTCCTGCTACCACCCCATACTCCCGGGAAGCAATTAGTGTACCCCAACTGTCTGCGACTAGTGTAATCCATAGAATAGTGCAAAAGTGTTCGGATGTCTGCGAGCCATGTAACTGAGGCGGAACATGGGGACCAGCCCGGTATTCACCTAGGGGGATATGGAAAACCGCCTAAAAACAACATCCAGGCTGGCCGGCACACTGGCCCTCGTCGTCAATCCGATGGGCGGATTCGGTCCGGGGCCGGCGTGCCTACCTGAGTCCAGGAAGCAGCGTGTTGGCGCTCTCGGCTAACCTGGCGGGCTAATCAGGCACTGATCTGTAAAAGGTTAATTGTCTGATGTCCTACCAAAGATTACTTGTTTCAGCCTTTATGTTAGCGTGCACCCGTGATAATCTTAACATAGTTCAGCTGTGTTTAACTCGCCATTCGTAGAAACATGTCGAGACTCGTGGTGGGCTGTAACATATCTGCAAACGTGACCTGTAATTCACGACGTAATCTCTTCGCCCGAAACGCACCCTGGACGTGCCGCCCCCGTTATGTTCGCATGAGCTGGCACCAGAAGAAGCCCGCCGCGGGGCAGCTGCGACGCGACCCGACAGTCGGTCAGGCTCCGGCGAGCGGCCGGGAACGGAACAGCTGGCCGGGACGGCCGGGACGCAAATAACTGGGCACGGCGCTGGCGCGAGGTCGCGGCCGCGGCCACAGCTTGCACTGTCCCGACTGGCGCCAGCACGCAGCGCTGGCAGGCGGAGGCGGAGGCGGCTCTTCCCACACAGCGGGCGCGTGCGTCTGCGTAATGGCAACTCCTGCAAGGGTTGAACAGAACTCTAGGCATAGAGCCACGATTGACATTCAGCCCTTATTTTTTCCTTTATTGGGGAGGGGGGGGGGGGGGGGGGGGCTGGCAGCAGCTTAGCACGCCGCTCTTCAGCCTACAGAATTTTTCGAACATAAGAAGATAAGAAGCAATAAAAACAGGCGATAAAACGGAGATGTAAAATGTAAATCGGCGGAAAATTGTGGAAAGTTAAAACGTAAAACTAATGGTGGGCGATGGTTATAAAATACAAAGGAAGAAGACAGGGAAGAAGTAGACATACAGTTAAAGAACACGGCGACAGTCTGGATTCTGTTCGCAAGAGATATAAAAAAAAAATCACACCCTGCGACAGCATGATGTCCGTTCGCAACACTTCGGAAAAGATGCACAACACTTAACAATCACTAGGAACACTGCACTAATAGGTCGGCACGATGATGACACTCCACAGGCAAGGGCAGATGGGAGGGGGGACCTGGACAGAGGAGGGGGAAGAAAAAATAGGGGACGAGAGGAAAAGACCAAAGGCAGGAGGGGGGGGGGGACGAAGGGAGAGGACTCAAAAGGGGGAAGCAGGGTAGACGCGAGAGGGAATGGGGAAAGGCAGAGGAAGGAAAACGCAAAGGGACTTGGGAGAGAGAAGGGAGGCAGAGATAGGGTAGGCAGGAAAAAACAGGATGGAGGGGGGGAGGGGGAGTGGAAGAGGGAGCCCAGTAAAAGGACAAAGGAAAGGAGGAGGGAGTGAGGATCAGAGTTGATAGGAGGGATAAATGGCGGGAGAGAGGACATCATCCGGGACAGGGAGTTGACGGAAGCCACCTTGGGAAAGGAAACGGAGGGGGTAGAGATGGAGGGTAGGGGGGACACAACAGTGAAGGCGTGGCAGGGGGCGGGGACGGGATAGGAGAGGAGCAACCAGGGGGTGAGAGGGATCAAGGCGGTGGGAGGTGTAGAGTATATGGATATGTTCGAGGAATAGGAGCAGATGGGGGAAAGGAATGAGGTCATAGAGGATCCGTGTGGGGGACATTCAGCACGGTTTCTCCTCCATATAAGCTTCACAGCCACAAATGTATGGCAGAGAGTACATATGTATCCTTTTCTCAGTTTCTTTTACAAGTAGTACAAGATGAGTGAGTCTACAGATAAGTCTATGTATGAGCTTAAAGTCCTGTTTTTTTTTCCGTCAGGCTCATACTAAAAGATGGATGTAAAAGGTAGTAAGACATGTTATGGTCAGCAGTTTCGGAATTCCCTCGACATGAAATACTTAACATTGTCAAACAGATTGTTTATCATATTAAATTCAATGTACAGTATGTTTCAAAAAAACTCATCCGAATTTTAAGACTGTACCTTTTATACGAGGCCTACTTGGAATGTGAGGTCCGATTGGTCGCAGAATGGAAACCAATGTCAAAATCAAAAACATCATATTAGTAACAGTTAGCTACACCTACCAGCTACTTCTCTACATAGTCGCCCCTCCGATTTAGACATCTGTCGTAGATGTTGATGGTAAGGGTGTTTAGGCTGCAGCTGAGTAGCTCGATTGCTCAATCGCTCGTTCACTAATAACACAGCAGCAAGTGGCGTTTCCCGTTCTCGGTTTCAAAAGGTGCAGTTCGGTTACAACTATGTTGCGTGATTTACGGTACTGCACCTTCAGAAAGAATCAGCGATCGGCTGCAAGCTGTGTACAGATCCCGAATTGTACCATTCTTTCCAAGTTTTTCCCATCTCATGCTATGTAATTTTTTTGTGCCGATCTATATAAGACACCGATGTGTATTCCCCTTCCAATAACTTTAGGTGAACTTCTATGTCGCATAGCAACAGCAGTGAATGCAACTTCAGACATGCTCGTAAAGGTTTGGGACGAGGTCGACTATCGTCTGGATATCTGTTGTGCGTGTGGTAGAGCATACGTTGAATTTTGGTGAAAATTAAGCAGAAACTTTGGTCTCAAACGTAACTGCATAAAGTATCTCAAGGTGTGTCCATCCATATAGACGATATAAACTTGTAAAATCGGATGGTTGTTTTATAACTAAGATAATTTCCAAGAAGTGTTGCCTATCGAAAGCGCAGGCGGACGAAATACATCGAATGCACGGATGTCGTGGTGGGAGATACGGAAAGTGTTTAGTGCCCTGCCAAGGGAACATCATGTAACTTCCATTGAAAAGAACATTACTTTAGTCTCGAATACGTAAGAGAGTTTACCCTACAAGCGACTGCTTCCGAAACTGAGTTGTTGACAGACACTGTCACTACTAATTCTGTCGAGATTCACCAATGACAGTGATTCTGACGTGCTTATGGCCATATGACAGGAGTTAACAGACTTTGAAAGCGGATTGGTAGTTGGAGTTAGATGCGTGGGACATTCCATTTCGAAATTCGTTAGGGAATTCATTATTTCGAAATCCACAATGTCAAGAGTGTGCCGAGAATGAATTTCAGGTATTACCTTCCACCACGGACAACGCAGTGGCCGACGGTCTTCATTTAACGACCGAGAGCAGCGGCTTTTGCATAGAGTTGTTAGTACCAACACACAAGCAACGCTACGTGAAATAATCGCAGAAGTCAATGTGGGACGTACTACAACTCTTAGGACAGTGTGGGGAAATTTTTCGTTACTGGACTATGGCAGCAGATGACCGACGTCAGTGCGTTTGCTAACAGCAAAAACATACCAAAACTTCACTACTTCACCTTAATGGGAAAAATTGTTTTTAGTTATCATATTGCACCTTGATGGTAGGTCACAATACAAATTCACACTAATATTTATAGCTTTCATGGCAATCACTGTGTGAATTTTCATCCAAAGAAATAAGAAATGAAAATATTTTCTTAGATCCTGGAAAGGAGACATGTTGTGTTGTCAGACCCAGGATATTATAGTAAATATGACTTAGCGTGTAAGGTTTTTGGTGTGACAACTGGCTTTGTGGGGCAATACAGGGTTATTCTAAATGATGGACTTATTTTCAAAAATTCGTTTGTATTCAAGTAAAAATTCGAAATGAACAAGCTTTACACCAATAAAAAGAGGATGTTCCAAAGTTTTTGGCGGCCGGCGGCGTGCGGGCGGTGATGGTTTCAGAAGCGACCGGTAGAGTTCGCGCTGCAATAGAGCCGTCATTCCGTTTCACTGTCAGTTGTGAGTGAGATGGCGACTGTGGAGTTCGAGGTTTTCTGCGTACTTGAGTTCGCAAAAAGTGAATCACAAATACAGTGCAGCGAGCATTTAGTACCAAATTAAGTATTCAACCACCAAATCGCAAAAGCATTAGCCGTTGGTTTAAGCAATTTAAACAGACAGAGCGTGTGCAAAGGAAAAGGCACTGGCCGACCGCGTGTGTCAGAGGATGATGTACGATGGATTCAAGAAAGTTTTGTGCACAGTCACAGTAAGTCTACCAACAGAGTCAGTCAGGGAACTTGGAACACCCCAACCAACAATTATGAAAAAACTTTGAAGCTTCCTCTTTTCATTGTTATGAAGCGTGTTCATTTTGGATTTGTACTTGAATAAATATGAAGTTTTGAAAATGGATCCATCATTTAGAATAACCTTGTATATCAAGTTGACATAAATAGCGATGAATTGTCACAAGTTGCAACGCGTCCAAATGGACTTACGTACTCATAATCGTATTTACTTGAACAGAAACTATTAGAGGATCGTTTAAATCACAAAGATTTCGTGAACACTTTACTGCAATGTAAATTTGATCTATTTGTCGAACGAAATTGTTAAATATCTGAGGTAAATGTGGTTTTGCATAACCATGTTATGAAAAATAAATTGCTTGATACTAAATTTCAGAAAGTTCTGATCAAAACAGACCAATGAGATAAATTAACATGACTTTATGTTTACCGAAGTAAATTGATGTAATAACTGGTAATGAATAATTTCTTACTTGAAGATAGAAACAAACTAACATGACAAAACACTTGAGGATTTTGTAAATAATTTTGGATAACAGAGACACTAGCTTATAAAACTGAGCTACAATTACTTCGTCAGTATAGTATTATACATGATTTTTAACTCAGTTGTAAGGGACTATACCTCTGTATAAAACTAGAGTACTGATATTTGTATTCTGTATTGAGCGAACCTATAGGTAACTTAGAGTTACTGTTCCTTGTAAAAGTGATTTTCTATGTTCCCAAACACTAGCAGAGAAGTGATGGTATGTGTAATGGTGTATTCAATTTGTTTCACACTGGATTATGAAGCAGTTATGAAACTGTCACTTGTACAATGACAATAATACTTGCCGCTGGCATTCGGGGGGCTGCGTAACGCCTCCAAATGGACATGCAAGTCAGAAATTTCTCTACAAAATTACGGTTCATGAATAGTGCATTGGACAGTGATAACTGTCAGTTTCATCATTTTTCCCAAATATGAATTGTAATTCCATGAAAATCAAGGGAAGGATGTAATTGATGTAGTATCAGTGAACTTTGTATCTTTGATGGACCATAAGAAAAAACTACCGACGATTGCTCTCTTCCCTTCGGTATCTTGAGACAAGCCTGTAAGCATCTGCTTTAAGACATTAGTTTTATTCATATTGTATACACAGTATGACACTGTAGCCTATTGATAAATGTTAAGAAGTATCTCTCTGTAGCTCATCACTCTTTGGTAACATTACGTTGACTAGTACATTCGATCAGACGACAACAGCCATAGATCGAATCTTCTTAAAGTATAAATCTTGTTCAGGAAGTAACTTTACTTTTTATGCATCACATAATAATCAGATCTTTTCTAAGTCAATGTCCATTCAGCGCGGCAGTTTAAATTTCCCACTTGCAGTGAATTATTGACGTACTGCTAAGGATGTATTTTACGCCTGGGTAGGCATAGCTGGATAGAAAGTATACGCTCCACAACCTCAAGTGTGAAGTAGTGGCTCATTCTCAGTATAGTCCTAATCTTGCCTCTTCCTACTAACACTTGTTTGGTCCCCTCAAAGAGGCATTCGCCTCTGACCAAGATGTGAAGGACGCAGTGCATGCGTGACTTGCAGCCATCTGAAAACCTTCTTTTCTGACGGCCTCAGGAAACTTGTACAATGGACCTAATACGCTGTTAACCGTTTCAATATGAAGAACAGCCAAAGTTTCAAAATAGCTCTTTCAACTGTTTTCTCTTGTGTAACATTTGTGCGATAATTTTTTAGTTTTGCGACGAGACACAATTCCTGTTTTGTGCTGAACGTCTGTGATGGACTGCAGCTTCCAATATACCTTCCGACCCCAAAAACCATATCACCGTCCCTTGTTTCAATTTGGTGAAACTTCGAATGCAGTGGCCATGATCTATCTGCAACGAAAGGAATACAAATGGAGGAATTAGTATCAAACTTTCCTAGCAGGACCACAACGGCGTAATAATAAAATAAATGAGGACAGAGGCAGTGTGAAAGATCTAAGAAAAGTAATGTCAAAAATGAGGGTAATTTTTGATTCACTATCGCATAATACTTTACTGAGATGAAGTCTTACGTCCCTCTCAAGCTGAGAGTCAATTCCTAAAATACAATCCACTACTAAACTGTCAACCACTAGTAATGTATTCTGAAGAGCTATTTTTCCTAGTCTTGAAGTCATATGTGTTTGCATCTTTACATCTGCTGACCTGGCGTCAGTCACTCTCAGGATTTTGCAATAGGTGACTGGCAAAGTAGGTACGTCACAGATTCACACTCTCTCATGGAGACATCGGTAGACAATACATTTATGGCAGCACTGGTATATGAGACAATCGCAACAGTGATATCTCCCACATATGCTGACTGTGATACAAGGTGGCTACTACATTCATTTACTTCCTGACGTAATTCATCACGCAAGTCACTCCCATCATTATAACAGAGAATATCACATTTTTGTCACTGACCCCTCACCTGCCTCTGACCAGCTTAATGTGGTCCCTCATAGTTCACGGGTGGTAGGAAAGTTATTAACTTCTCCCATCCTACCGCCGTTATGTAATACGTTAAATGAATTTGCAATTGCGAATGAGGACAACCATCATGTGTAGAATGGAATGATTACAATGAAAATCTGTGCCAGGCTTTGCATGGTAATCAGAATAACATAGGCACTGCAAACTGTGTTTATCTGCTGATTCCGGGCAAGCGACTTTTTTAAAAAAAAAGTCTGAACTGTACGGGAATATACATAATGGATGTACGAGTACAGGTCGCAGACGCATTGTTGACGACGTATGGAGGTTTGGTTCTGGCAGTAGGTCGCGCACGGATAGCCCAATGGTACCGCTGGAGCGTGGTGGACTGGGCTTTTTCAATGTGCCAGACAGAGTTACGGCACTTTTTGTTAGCTCCCAACTGAAAGTCTGGCGTCGCTGCCCGGCGAGCCTGACTGGACTGCTTTTGCACGAATACGGCCAGTCTCCATGTCAGCCCCAGTCATGTTATCAGACATTACACCCCCCTCCCCCCTTTATCCACTTTCGGCACTTCTTTCTTGAATTAAGTTGCATTCTGCACTCCGTACCCCTTCCACGTATTCTCCAGAAAAGGCTGTATGTGACACATTACAAATGTGTCGAACCCCAACCCCATCGAACACAAGTATCCCCAGATCATAAGGGCGTCGTGTGTGGAAAGCGGAGCATGCTGGTTATCTCGAAACCAGCGTCCAGTCCACCTGGTATATCACCGACAATGGCAAACAGGTCAATCAGTTCCGTTTGCACCGCATCCGCCTCACTGACCCACCCCTCTGTTTTCACTGTGGTGTGGAGGACACAGACGCACATTGATATTCATGTGATCCTTCGGCTGACGTCTGGAAGCTCGCGCAGCCTATCACGGCTTTCCTTACCCGACAGACACCTGCTCAGACCACTTTCCTGACGCTTTTATTGCCGGATGTGACTCATTACTCCACAACAAAAACTAACGCTGGACACGCGGTCATACGGACCGCTGCTTTTTTGGCCCTGATGAGAAATCAGAACTAGGTTATTGGTCGTACCTCAGCGATCGACATTGTGCACTTGTTCCGAACCCCAGATACAAGCAATTCTTTACCAATTTTCTACGGAGCGCCTTTCATGACCCGCCTTCCAGCTGGAACGTCCAAGCCATGAGATGCCGATGCTTTTTTGCTGACATGATGTTCTGAATGCACTACAAATGGAATCTACATTAAAAGTTCGAGAAGACAGGTTTGGACGTTCCGCCAATCGGAAGGCACTGGCGACTCCTGGAATTCTGGTTCATAGAGTAAAATAATACAAAATTAATAAATAAAAATCATTAAAAAATAAAAAACAAAAAGTAAATAAATAAAAGACAATAAAATTTACATACAAAAAAGCAAAAAATAAACAAGAAATGCAAAAAAACTGAAAAAAACAAAAGCCTGTACATAACTACGAGGGCAGTTCAATAAGTAATGCAACACATTCTTTTTCTCGGCCAATTTTGGTTGAAAAAACCGGAAATTTCTTGTGGAATATTTTCAAACATTCCCGCTTCGTCTAGTATAGTTTCATTGACTTCCGACAGGTGGCAGCGCTGTACGGAGCTGTTAAAATGGCGTCTGTAACGGATGTGCGTTGCAAACAACAGGCAGTGATCGAGTTTCTTTTGGCGGAAAACCAGGGCATCTCAGATATTCATGGGCGCTTGCAGAATGTCTACGGTGATCTGGCAGTGGACAAAAGCACGGTGAGTCGTTGGGCAAAGCGTGTGTCATCATCGCCGCAAGGTCAAGCAAGACTGTCTGATCTCCCGCGTGAGGGCCGGCCGTGCACAGCTGTGACTTCTGCAATGGCGGAGCGTGCGAACACACTCGTTCGAGATGATCGACGGATCATCATCAAACAATTCAGTGCTCAACTTGACATCTCTGTTGGTAGTGCTGTCACAATTGTTCACCAGTTGGGATATTCAAAGGTTTGTTCCCGCTGGGTCCCTCGTTGTCTAACCGAACACCATAAAGAGCAAAGGAGAACCATCTGTGCGGAATTGCTTGCTCGTCATGTGGCTGAGGGTGACAATTTCTTGTCAAAGACTGTTACAGGGGATGAAACATGGGTTCATCACTTCGAACCTGAAACAAAACGGCAATCAATGGAGTGGCGCCACACCCACTCCCCTACCAAGAAAAAGTTTAAAGCCATACCCTCAGCCGGTAAAGTCATGGTTACATACAGTCTTCTGGGACGCTGAAGGGGTTATTCTGTTCGATGTCCTTCCCCATGGTCAAACGATCAACTCTGAAGTGTATTGTGCTACTCTTCAGAAATTGAAGAAACGACTTCAGCGTGTTCGTAGGCACAAAAATCTGAACGAACTTCTCCTTCTTCATGACAATGCAAGACCTCACACAAGTCTTCGCACCCGAGAGGAGCTCACAAAACTTCAGTGGACTGTTCTTCCTCATGCACCCTACAGCCCCGATCTCGCACCGTCGGATTTCCATATGTTTGGTCCAATGAAGGACGCAATCCGTGGGAGGCACTACGCGGATGATGAAGAAGTTATTGATGCAGTACGACGTTGGCTCCGACATCGACCAGTGGAATGGTACCGTGCAGGCATACAGGCCCTCATTTCAAGGTGGCGTAAGGCTGTAGCATTGAATGGAGATTACGTTGAAAAATAGTGTTGTGTAGCTAAAAGATTGGGGAATAACCTGGTGTATTTCAATGCTGAATAAAACAACCCCTGTTTCAGAACAAAAATGTGTTGCATTACTTATTGAACTGCCCTCGTACTTTCATTTTCATTGCTACTCCCTATGTTCTCATCTCTACTTTCTTCCTTTCCTACACCCTTGTAGTAATAGGTTAGTTGTTTTGGGATAGGCGCAGATAGGCGCCAACGCATGAAGAGGTACATTTTAATTTTTTGTTAGGACACAAGTGGCGGTGGCAAGTAGAAATTTTTTTGTAGTCTCCCTATCCCGTCGAGGGGCGAAAAAAAGAAGGTAGCACTGAGTTGTGGCAAGCTCGCGTTGATGCCGTTTGTTCTTTGGCAGTTTGTCGCCTGAATTACTGCCATAACGAGTTGTTGACTTGCCTCTGTCAGTGGCAGCTGCAGCGCTTATCGACACTAGTACTTCTGTACCATCTTTAGTTTGACTGCTATATTTCCATGTGGTGGTGCGTGTGATCGCTGGCGATGTGCAAGCGCGGGCGGATTGTGAGGCGCTAGCTGCGAGAGCTACAAAGTTCGTTGCCCACCGAATCTGGACACTGAAGTTGCGTGATCAGTTAACCTGTTATGAAACCTCAGCTGCTGTGACATCTCTTCGTTCATTGCCGGTTGTTGCTTCCTGGGCCATTCCAGCTAACAGTAACGTATGGTGTGTTGGAGTCGGCGAAATTTTGCAGCCGTCTTCCTGTATGGTCTTTAACTATTAAACTGGTTGTTACTTATCAGTGAAGTGCAACCAGCGGTAATTTCTACCTTGTGGCCGTTAACGCCCCAGTTACCTGCCCTGGTCGTTAGCAGTTTTCCGGCAGTGTATTTTCCTTGCTGTGTTGATGCTGTCCAGCACAGCATGTAGTTCGGCAGCCTTTTAGTTGTTTTTTTTTTCTTACAAGTGGTTATTGTGCCTTGGCTGTTATTAGACGCCAATTTTGAAGATGTAGTGTTGCCAGTATCTTCGTCCTCGGCTGATATTTTCCGTTGTCGTACCATTGGACAGGCAGAAGGGAATTGATTAGGTTGTTGGTCGGTCCTTCAGCCATCCCTAGGTCGGGTTGCCATCCAATTATTTAACCTTACTCTCGGCTGCCTCTCTCAGCTCACCTTACGTTAGAGGTACCTCCTCAGGCCAATCCTTGGAACACTTCTGAGCACCACTGTTGTGTTAGTTTTAGATTGTGATTTTCATTTTAGTCTGATGTACTGTGTTAGGCCTTTAGCTGCCTATTAATTTAGTTTGTTTTAATTTTAAAATAAGGCCTTCAGACAACTTAAATTTGAAGATTGATTTGTTTAGTAACTAAAATTTTGAAAGATTGTTCTATGCAAAATTCTTGTTATCCAGACTCTAAGTCCTGAGTTGTTCAATGTCCAGTGTGTGGCCTTCAGCCGAGCATTTACGTGAGATGTTTTTAAGATAAGGCCTTCAGCCATCTTAAATGAAAATTTTGAAATTTTATTTGTTTAAAAATAATTTTTTTTTTAATTTGCTCTATCTGAAATTCTTGTTATCCAGGCCCTAAACCCTGAGTTGTTTAATGTCTTGCATGTGGCCTTCAGCCGTGTATTTATGTGAATTATTTTTTTTTTTTAAAACGGCCTTCAGCCACGTGTATTCTTTAAAGTAATTTTTATAACTTGTGTTCAGGCCTTCAGCTGTTCTTGTTTTTGGTGTGGTTTTGGGCCTTCAGCCCAGGAGGTATCGCAAGTTTTCTTAACTAGGTCCTCAGCTGTATTGTTTTAATTTGATCCTTTTAAGGCAATGTGTAATTAAGTGGTTCTTAGCAAAATAAAAGTTTGTGTATTTTGTGCAATTAAAGGTAACTGATTACGGGCCCCTCCACAATGATAACCTGATCCACTCTATCTTGCGAAACCAGATTTCAAGCATCTTTCAATAATAATTAAACTGTCCTATATTCCAGGTTCAAAACCCGCCACGGCTTAAAAAAGAAAAAAGAAAAAAATGGTAAGGCGACCGCTCGCTATAAGCGGCAAATCCGGATTCGAATCCCGGTCTGGCACAAATTTTCATTGTCGTCACTCCATTCTACAACTGATGGTTGCCCTCATTCGCAATTCGAAATTCAACTCTGTACTTGTGCTAATATCTAGGATATGAAGCACCAGTTATAAAAGTTTTTTGGACCTGCTTGCCTCAGGAGAGTATACAGCTGCTTTATGGCAGCCTTCCCAATAGAATCAGTGCACGCTTTCAGGCCAGGGGGGACGCAGCAGCGTACCGATAAGTGGGTTCATCTGTCGAGATCACCGTAAATTTGACTCAGTTTCGTAATCACCGAAATAACATCACCTGTGAAGTTTCACTTCGTTTCCTTCTCCCCTTATATATATATCCTAACTGACCTACGGACATCATACACATCCATGCCCGAGGCAGGATTCGAACCTGCGACCGTAACAGCAGCGCGATTTCGGACTGAAGCACCTGCAACCGCTCGGCCACCGCGGCCGGCAAATGGGGTGTTCGTGGAAATAGTTGGTAACTGTGATTTCAGTACTGCAAGTTCATTAAGTGCGAATTATTGTTAGACAAATTTGTTTGTCTGGCCTATCGAGGAAATGTAGGATAATAAATCAGAGGTTTCCGTGTCCTGCCCACGGTCGCTCGTAGAATTGCACTTTTACTTAACGTTCATTGTTATTTTTTTCGTATGGTTATAGTTTGTTCTTGCTACTTCCCTTTGCGGTTCCTTTATCGAGCCACTGCCAGATCGGGACTGGTATGTGCTTCTCTAGCATTGCGTATAAAGGCTATTATTACGGTGGCATCACCACTTCGAAAGGATTTTAAAGCTACTGACAGCTCTCGCGCCCCTCGCTACTCCCTCTAGAAGGAATCTGTGTGCCCCTTGGGTCTGCGCCTAGTCACGTGGTCAAATGTAACATAATTTTTCAGTCTTAGCGCATCTTTTACCTCGGTGGATCTAAAAAATCCGCCTAAAAACAACATCCCGGTTACCCCGAACTGCAAACCCGTGGTTAATCCGTGAGACGAACTCGATATGAGGCCGGCCCGTCTCCCCGTGTTCGAAAGTGGGTACTTTAACGCGTTCTTCATGCTTCTCTCTGGATATATTCTGTATATGTGTACATATGTCAGGTAGCGTCACGATAATGCCGAGTAAAGCACTATACTCCTCAGACCAAACTTCAGTTGCCTGAACGCTGTACTTTGCGTTATGTACTGAAGTACAATAAGTAATATTTAGAGAATTCTTACACGTGAATTCTTTGTCTCTTTCCGTAAGGAAGTCTTCTCCTGTGACATTACGAACTGTAGCAATGTTTTCTGGGAATCCGTGTTATGTTCAGAAATTAGTAAGTATACCTGAAGTCACGCAAGTGTACGTTATTTCCTTTCTTTCATCTTCTTCCTCGAATTCTCTCATGGGTTGATGAATAAAGGCGTATCGATTAGAAAACGGTGATATCACTGTCTTTCGTAAGACAACTGTTCCCCGCTGGAACTACGGAAAACGATCTTCTACTGGGAACGACAAACAGAACTATAAATATGCTTATAATCAATTATGTAAGACAGAAATGAGACTAATTCTTTGTTGTGAGCTGTGATCCGTCCTTGACATTAGACTACAATAAGCTGTGGTGGGCGAGGCAGGCACGCTATTTCGATTTACAGTTCGATACGTAGAGTTCAATACTCATCAGTGAGCGCTGCAGATAACACAAGAATTCAGTAATAAGGAAGTTCTTGCAGACGTTTATGTGAAGTCTCCTTCCACCTGTGGTAACCTGACCAATGCTATGTTATGTGCTGTATATTACTTAACTTAGAGCTTGTGACATACGAACGCTACGTTTGTGTTGGTATGGCGGAGTATTGCGTGCACAGAGTGGATAAAGCTTCCTTATTGTTGACATTTAAAACATTTAAGACTGGACGGAGTGAAAGAAAAATTAAGCTTGTCTACCAAATTACATCACAGTGCTTAATATCGTCCACCCGTATTCTGAAGGCAAAACGCAAGTCTTCGTCCATTACATGCAGTCGATCTGCATTAAGCCTTGGGGTTCCACTTCTCCCGACGTCAGCATGGAGCTCCTCATCAACGACAGGCAATGCAATGATGGAGTTAGGAGTTTAATAACCCTGTTTATCTCTTTCTGAAATTAATTTCGGCTGGGAACGACCATACGAGCAGTGCCGACTCGATGAACCCTCTGCCAGGCACTTATATGTGATTTGTAGAGTATTCATGCAGATGTAGATTCTGGGTGTTAACAAATTTTCAAATTCGGATAAATATGACAGTGCGAAATTAAGAGGATCTACTGTATAACAGTTATGCTTATCAACATATTTATACATCTTCAGCCGCTGTCAATAATAATAATAATAATAATAATAATAATAATAGTATGCATAAATTGTCTGGAAAAGGAAGAATTATTTTTGTGGCATTTTTTCGTTTTGTACATAACTAAGTACAGTTTATGGCAAGAACGAAATAATGTTTCAGCTTTCGCTACTCTCCGTTTCTCATTTTTGTGTAACTGGGACTTCCCGTGCTTTTTTTTCAGAAAAGTGTACGAGATCCCTAATTCATGTATTAGTTAACGAATTAACTTCCGGGCTGAAAATCAGCCATTCGTACGTTGCACCCACACAACAACTTATGCTTATTATACACTTCTTTGTTCAATGTTCGCTTGTTGTCACGCTTTTTTGATTTCGTCACTTTCTCAGACTACGGATTTGGTCTGGAAGGCTCTACTTCCTTTGCGGCTAACTTTTCTCAGTAATTTTGTTTTCTGTTAGCGCTCAATGCGAGTTCAACAGAGTTAATGTTGACACTGCAGAGGAAAGACGATTCCTGCACAGTAAACAACCAACTCCAAACACAAACTGACGTTTGCGGAAACTATTAAGTTCATGTGGTACTATCTACCAAGTCACGTGACTAGAATACAAAAGAAGCGCTGAGAGGCATAAGGGCCAAAAGCACTGCGTCTTCGACCCCATATTTAAATGAATATCAGAGAAACCAATGAGACTGATTTTCGTGTAAGTTCAGATATACATACAAGGTACTACAGTACAGAAAAATATGACCCACCATAATATCAACTGGTGTCGAAGGATGAATAAATACTACAGGCTCATAATCGACGGTGTGCTTTGTGATTCTCAGCACCTCAAATGGATTACTGTATGATGAAGTCCAAAACTTAATATATTATATCTCATTCACAATCCCACAAAATAGGTTTTTTATCAGTATAACTGTAACATATACAGATGCCCGACGTAATGTTACTATGTAGTGAGTGAATTGGCATATATGTCCAGAACGCCACTGTCTAGCGGGATTGATGCCAAGCGAACAGGGATAAAAGTCTGCTGCAGTATGTTACCACATGGTGGTATTCATGTAAACTTGTCATTGAGTGGTAAGGGCTAGCAGTGCACGTCGTGAACCGTGCACATTGCTTTATTAAATCCGTATGTAGTTGCGCCTTAAGGGAACTACGTCGCGCCAGTTGCACATGTGCAGAAGCTCCTTAAAACGTGCGACCCTGATGCCAAGTTTCACCGAGTCTAGAGGAGCAATATAGCACAGCGCTGTAGATTTAGTAGCGTGTAGTAACGCAATGGACAGTGTCTTGAAAGGGGATATAAGATGAACATCGCCGGCCGGAGTGGCCGAGCGGCTATAGTCGCTACAGTCTGGAACCGCGAGCTCACTACGGTCGCAGGTTCGAATTCTGCATCGGGCATGGATGCCCGATGTCCTTAGGTTAGTTAGGTTTAAGTAGTTCTAAGTTCTAGGGGACTGATGACCTTCGAAGTTAAGTTCCATAGTGCTCAGAGCCATTTGGACCTTTTTTTTTTTTTAAATGAACATCAACAAAACAAAACGAGGAAAATGGATTGCAGTCGAATTAAGTCAGGTGATCCTGTGGGAATTAGATTGCGAAATAAGACAAAGTAGTAGATAGGTTTTGCTATTTCGGAAGCAAAATAACTGATGATGGTCGAAGTAGAGAGGATATGAAATGTAGACTGACAATGGCAAGGAAAGCGTTTCTGAAGAAGAGAAATTTCTGAACATCGAGTGTAGATTTAAGTGACAGGAAGTCTTCTGAAAGCATTTGTATGGAGTGTAGCCATGTATGGAAGTGAAACATGGACGATAAATAGTTTAGACAAGAAGAAAATAGAAGCTTTCGAAATATGGTGCTACGAAAGAATGCTCAAGATCAGATGAATAGATCACGTAACTAATGAGGAGGTACTGAATATAATTGGGAAGAGAAATTTTTGGTTCAACTTAACTAGAAGAAGGGATCGGTTGACAGGACATGTTCTGAGTCATCAAGGGGTCACCAATTTAGTACTGGAGGGCAGCGTGGAAGGTAAAAACCGTAAAGGGAGCCCAAGAGATGAATACATTAAGCAGATTCAGAAGGATGTAGGTTGCAGTACGTACCTGGAGATGAAGAAGCAGGAAGCAGGATAGAGTAGCATGGAGAGCTGCAACAAACCAGTCTCTGGACTGAAGACCACAACAACAACAACATCAACAACAACAGCATTTCCGGTTACCGCATTTCCATTTCATTTAACAGCATTTAAAGAAAAATAACCAATAAATCAGCAAGGTGTCAAAAGTTAGGGTGGTCACATGCTCATGTGCTCTTACACAACAACTGACACTGCATAGAAGTAAGTAGTTATTCAGTATTCAATAGCTGCGGCTCTTCGTTACCAGTCTGATACATCGCCATCCTTTTTCTGAGTTACTAATGCTGCAAGATAATGAAATGTAGATGTTGCAAGCTACTTTAGGAAAGGGAAAAATAATTGCTGCAAAAAGAAATAAGCCTGGGAAGAAAACAGTGATAATGTTAGATTTAAAAGCAGAACTTTTTAATCACTACATCGATATAGAAAAGTAATTTGATACAGCATAGGTCCTTAGCGTTTACATAATTTCTAAAAGCGTTAATCACCACTTACAGCTGTCACAACATTTATATAATGAATTTTTTGACGTTAGACGCAACTGATTAAACAGATGACTTCCCAACTAACTGAAGAGACTGGACGCTGACTACCGGGAATTCCGGGAAGGATTAAGCAAGAGATTTACAGACCTTCGTTCGCCTTTTATTACGCAGTTTGATTGACCATTAACTTTAACAATTTACTCAGTCATTAAATATCTTTGGAAAAATGGGCACCAAACAGTACTATAATATTAAAAAATACGAACAGAGATTTTGCGTGCCTTAAGTTAAGAAACAATCAATTCACATGGGAGACACTTAAATCTGAACGAAAACAAATCAAGTTAGTTAACTACAATTACAACATCAATTTAATCTTCTGCAAGTATCGGGAACAGAGTTTTATCGTAAAAAGCAGACCTTAAGGTTTCAACCCCTTTACAGGATGAAGTAATGATCTAAACTTACGACACCATAAGCAGCAAGGCGGAACAATTTCTGGTATACAAACTCTCAGCAGTTCATGAATATTACATTGCCATTAATGAACAGGATAATAACATCACCAATTCAGCTCCCACAAAGAGAATTTTGACTTACAAGGAAGAAGGAGGTAAATATTGGCCCGAGTAAATGTATGCAACTTAATGGCCAAATTATTACTTGATCTCTTGATACATTAGGACTAGTGGACTCTTGGGGTTCTTGTGTTCTGGTTGCTGATGCCACATTATTTGAAAAAGTTTCGGTAAGTCACTTCTATCCGAACCGGCCACGAAAGACCAAACAGTAACGGAAATGCATAGAGAAAGTTGGTCACGTGATGTGCAACCACCAGTCCGGGCTAGGACTAATGTAATAGTGAGACGGCTACCTGGCATATAAACCACAGATCAGAAAACTGAAATACAAAGGTTAAAGATAGCATACAAAGATCAGATGTAATAAATAAGGACCCACTAGACAGTCTATCATAGGATTCAGCACTTCCGGCCACCCTGACCCACTGACTTATAAGCGATCACAAATTCAAACCGAAATCTGAAAACCAATATGTGCTTACACAAGAACCATATTACAATTAATAACGAGACCTGCTTCCCCGTTAAGTCGAATGGAATAAAATATTAAATATAACGCCAGGTGCCCCCCGATGAACCATGGACCTTGCCGTTGGTGGGGAGGCTTGCGTGCCTCAGCGATACAGATGGCCGTACCGTAGGTGCAACCACAACGGAGGGGTATCTGTTGAGAGGCCAGACAAACATGTGGTTCCTGAAGAGGGGCAGCAGCCTTTTCAGTAGTTGCAGGGGCAACAGTCTGGATGATTGACTGATCTGGCCTTGTAACATTAACCAAAACGGCCTTGCTGTGCTGGTACTGCGAACGGCTGAAAGCAAGGGGAAACTACAGCCGTAATTTTTCCCGAGGGCATGCAGCTTTAGACAGGGTTGTAGCCTCTCCCCGATGTTATTCAGTCTGTATATTGAGCAAGCAGTAAAAGAAACAAAAGAAAAATTCGGAGTAGGTATTAAAATCCATGGAGAAAAAATAAAAACTTTGAGGTTCGCCGATGACATTGTAATTCTGTCAGAGACAGCAAAGGACTTGGAAGAGCAGTTGAACGGAATGGACAGTGTCTTGAAAGGGGGATATAAGATGAACATCAACAAAAGCAAAACGAAGATAATGGAATGTAGTCAAATTAAATCGGGTGATGCTGAGGGGATTAGATTAGGAAATGAGACACTTAAAGTAGTAAAGGAGTTTTACTATTTAGGGAGTAAAATAACTGATGATGGTCGAAGTAGAGAGGATATAAAATGTAGACTGGCAATGGCAAGGAAATCGTTTCTGAAGAAGAGAAATTTGTTAACATCGAGTATAGATTTAAGTGTCAGGAAGTCGTTTCTGAAAGTATTTGTATGGAGTGTAGCCATGTATGGAAGTGAAACATGGACGATAACCAGTTTGGACAAGAAGAGAATAGAAGCTTTCGAAATGTGGTGCTACAGATGAATGCTGAAGATAAGGTGGGTAGATCACGTAACTAATGAGGAGGTATTGAATAGGATTGGGGAGAAGAGAAGTTTGTGGCACAACTTGACTAGAAGAAGGGATCGGTTGGTAGGACATGTTTTGAGGCATCAAGGGATCACAAATTTAGCATTGGAGGGCAGCGTGGAGGGTAAAAATCGTAGAGGGAGAACAAGAGATCAATACTCTAAGCAGATTCAGAAGGATGTAGGTTGCAGTAGGTACTGGGAGATGAAGAAGCTTGCACAGGATAGTGTAGCATGGAGAGCTGCATCAAACCAGTCTCAGGACTGAAGACCACAACAACAACAACAACCCCAGGTGAGACTACTTGACCTATTATAGTAAAAATTAGCCATAATTTAAAAATATATGTATAAATTTAGAGCCAAACTTTTAAAACACTTAACTGACCAGATCTGATTATTATCCTGGTTTGCTGCAGAGCAACACGAATGGTAAGATCAATGAACTTTGATTAATTGATTGCACACAGCACTTAATCTATTATTTTACATGTTACGTACGATGATTGTACACAAGAGGAGAGACCACAGTCGAATATTTTAAGCATCTGAGCAGGAGAAGCAGATTAACAAATATATGACCAGCTTCCGAATACACAGAATATCCTGCAACAGGCTGAATCAACACTTAAGAAAAATAAATACTTAAACAAATTCATAAAATATAACACATAAATGGCATCATATGACAAGCAGAAATATAATAGCATAATAATAAATCGCTCGACGTCACAGTTCGGGAACAGGCTAACGGACCAATCACTTCACTTCCATTACCCCTTGCAACATACAACCGTCTATTCGATATGTTACGATTATACTTGTAAATAATAGATTTCAGCTATCAGTCGTCCTTTGAAATTTTTTATTGGCTGATCTAGATTTCAGCTAGAAACTAGATATTCTCAATGCACTACCATTTTTGATCAGTGAACTGTGGATGAAGCCCAACCAACAGGTATTACATTTATTGATCAAAACAAACAGCTTCCCTTTCTCTCTCTCTCTCTCTCTCTCTCTCTCTCTCTCTCTCTCCAATCTCAAGCGTGGAGCGATCCGCTTACCCTCCGTGCCGACTGCCAACTCTGTCTTGATCGCGACGGGGCCTAACATTTAGCTTCCCCCCAACCGCCGCCATAGCGCGCCAACACCCGTCTAGCACTAGAGAGCCTGTATACGGAGAGAGTGGCCAACCAGACGATACGACGGCCATTTTTCTGCCAAACTGCGGGCGGGACTCTTGAAGGGCCAGTAGTGGAGTAGTGGAGTACACACTCACCGAATCAAAAGCACAAGACAATATGGCGAAATCATTCGTTAAATGCCTTTGTTTATAAGAATACTGTGTTATAATAACTTTCACACAGCCAATTTACAGGTCTGTTTTCAAATTTAACTATGTATATTGCAAGTTGTTTTATATGTAGTGAAAAGCAAAAACGACTTACTTCGCATAGATAAGAGTACTTGGTTGGTTTCCACAAGGCTCCTGTTTGATTTATGTCAGCCCTGTTGACTGCGACTGCCCACTGCTTTCGTTTTTCTTCATTGTGTGGAAATGCCAACATGCGAAATCCACCTTCGCCTCTATTGGAACAACCAAATGCAGCACAACCGGGCACCGTTTACGAACGTCTGCAGAACGAATTGCAGATGTCAAAAACAATACTGTACAATTACTAAGGTGTTTACTTCAAACATGTAGGCCTACCGACTTCATCACAAAACGCTTCATTATTTCAACGCTAATTACGTATTAAAAACGATATACAACAAAATCGAACATGCACTCACAACGCATAACAAGCCTCTCAATAATTGAAATGCTTTTAATCGTTTCCAAAAGTCCTCTGAACTTCAAATCAAAAGCACGTCGAACATAGGAAGCGCGAGAAACGTATGGCGCCATTTTTCTGCCAAAGCTAATCAACCAATCACGGGCAACTTCACCTATGGCCACTCACTCTGTATACAGGCTCTCTATCTAGCACGCCCTCGTGGACGAACGCTCAGAGACGACCTTCTCTACTCATTTTCGAAATTAAAAGACAGTGCTGGTCAAACTCAAACGCCTTTATTTTTGAAGAGTAACCATTCGGTACTCCCCACAGCCTTCCACGAGCTAGGACCATACAGTCATTTGATTTCTTTAACGATCAGACCTGTGGTTCACAAGCAATGCAACTGAAGGAAACAACAGGGAAATGTGCAGAGAGTTAACGTTTGGGGCAGGGACTGGCTGTTGGTCGTCAACAAATAGGTTTAATGTTAAAATCCCCGGGGACGACGTTCCAAAAAGAGTCAGACTACACACAGAGGGGTGGGAAAAAAACAACGAAAACGCGACACTTACCACGCCTAATATTTTCCAGGAAACCCGTCGAAATGGATAAATACACAGGTCTTGTATGGCTTTGGAAAGAATCTTATACCATTCTTCAGGTACCGATGATCGGGATAGATGGCGATTACGTACCAAATGTTCAAATGTGTATGAAATCTTATGGGACTTAGCTGCTAAGGTCATCAGTCCCTAAACTTACACACTACTTAACCTAAATTATCCTAATGACAAATACACACACCCGTGCCCGAGGGAGGACTCGAACCTCCACCGGGACCAGCCGATTACGTACCCTTCTCTCGAAAGTCGCCCACGAAGGCTCAATAGTATTCAGATCTGATGGCTTTGATAGCCAGGGGTGATGTAACAAATCATCTTCGTGCTGGCAAAACAAGTCCTGGGAGATGCGAGCTGTGTGGAAACGAGCCCTGTTGTCTTGGAACACAGCATCGCAGTTTGGGAACAAACGTTGTACCATAGCATGCAGCTGAACAGTCAAAATGGTCACGTGATGCCTGACAGTCATGCGACCTTGCATACTAACCATGGGGCCCTAATTGTCAGCGAACCATCGCCATGTTTCCGTCTTGGCAGTAAGCAGTCTACTCCATAGGGCTTTTGACGGCGTATTCCAGACGTAAACTCGAAAAATGGTTCAAATGGCTCTGAGCACTATGGGACTTAACTTCTGAGATCATAAGTCCCCTAGAACTTAGAACTACTTAAACCTACCTAACCTAAAGACATCACACACATCGATGCCGATTCGAACCTGCGACCGTAACGGTCGCGCGGTTCCAGACTGAAGCGCCTAGAACCGCTCGGCCAGACGTAAACTCGATCATAAATTGGAAACAGTGTGAAATAAGACTCATCCGCCCGAGCTACATTCTTCCATTGCTGCACAGTACAGGTTTCTGTCGTTCCGGCATCACGTTTTCCTGTTACACTCATTTGCATAGCTGATGTATGGTTTTGGAATTTCAGCTCGCCGTGCAATTCCCTGCCCACGACTGACACCTTCATCCTGTCGAGGAGACTAAACAGGTGCCGTTCGTGGTGAAATACAATAGCTCAATCTGCAGGTTTGGGTAGCATCTGCATTTATGGTCAAGCATGCACGTCTTGCAGTCTTCTCATACTTTCGTCCAACCCCTGTATTACTTTCTCCCGCATACATTTCAAGATATTACATTGACAGGAAAATCAGAAAAGTCGAACTCGGGCAGTGAATTGCGAGTAGTCGTTGCTCCCAGTAGTTTCTCCAGCGCACCATTTGCGAATGGAACAGGAAAGCGAGAAACTGATAATGGTAGCCGAAGTACCATGAGGTGGCACACAGAGAACGTCGCCCTTAACTGCGGCGAGAAACTCGTGAAGATTCTTTTGTGATATACACTACTGGCCATTAAAATTGTTACACCACGAAGATGACGTACTACAGACGTGAAATTTAACCGACAGGAAGAAGATGCTGTGATATGTAAATTATCAGCCTTTAAGAGCTTTCACAGAAGGTTGACGCCGGTGGCGACATCTGCAACTTGCTGACATGAGGGAAGTTTCCAACCGATTTCTCATACACAAACAGCAGTTGACCAGTGTTGCCTGGTGAAACGTTGTTGTGGTGCTTCTTGTAAGGAGGAGAAATGCGTACCATCACGTTTCCGACTTTCATAAAGGTCGGATCGTAGCCTATCGCGATTGCGGTTTATCGTGTCGCGACATTGCTGCTCGAATCGGTGGGTTCAGGAGGGTAATACGGAACGCCGTGCTGGATCCCAACGGCCTCGTATCACTAGCAGTCGAGATGACAGGCATCTTATCCGCATGGCTGTAACGGATCGTGCAGCCACGTCTCGATCCCTGAGTCAACAGATGGGGACGTTTGCAAGACAACAACCATCTGCACGAACAGTTCGACGAAGTTTGCAGCAGCATGGACTATCAGCTCGCAGACCGTGGCTGCGGTTACCCTTGACGCTGCATCACAGACAGGAGCGCCTGCGATGGCGTACTCAACGACGAACCTGGGTGCACGAATGGCAAAACGTAATTTTTTCGGATGAATCCAGGTTCTGTACACCGCATCATGATGGTAGCATCCGTGTTTGGCGACATCGCGGTGAACGCACATTGGAAGTGTGTTTTCGTCATCGCCATACTGGTGTACCACCCGGCGTGATGGTATGGGGTGCCATTGGTTACGCCGGTCACCTCTT
This sequence comes from Schistocerca americana, assembly GCF_021461395.2. Taxonomy (NCBI): domain Eukaryota; kingdom Metazoa; phylum Arthropoda; class Insecta; order Orthoptera; family Acrididae; genus Schistocerca; species Schistocerca americana. The sequence continues at coordinate 740,808,964 of NC_060122.1, read as the reverse complement.
GTTCGTGTTGACGGCACTTTGGACAGTGGACGTTACATTTCAGATTTGTTACGACCCGTGGCCCTACCGTTCATTCGATCCCTGCGAAACCCTACATTTCACATTTCAGCAGGATAATGCACGGCCGCATGTTGCAGGTCCTGTACGGGCCTTTCTGGATACAGAAAATGTTCGACTGCTGCCCTGGCCTGCACATTCTCCAAATCTCTCACCAATTGAAAACGTCTGGTCAATGGTGACCGAGCAACTGGCTCGTCACAATACGCCAGTCACTACTCTTGATGAACTCTGGTATCGTGTTGAAGCTGCATTGGCAGCTGTACCTGTACACGCCATCCAAGCTCTGTTTGACTCAATGCCCAGGCGTATCAAGGCCGTTATTACGGACCGAGGTGGTTGTTTTGCGTACTGATTTCCCAAGATCTATGCACCCAAATTGCGTGAAAATGTAATCACATGTCAGTTCCAGTATAATATATTTGTCCAATGAATACCCGTTTATCATCTGCATTTCTTCTTGGTGTAGAAATTTTAATGGCCAGTAGTGTACATGTAGCTCTATCATTAAATTCTGGGGATGGGGTAGGAGAAGAATCCAAGGGAATTGGGATTATGTGTTTAACGAGCAAATAACACAATATGGCAGTCCAGACTGAGACCCTAATATAAATACCGTCCATTAATGCTTAGATCAACTATAAACTTGTGCTTGGTTTCGCACAAATTTCACAGTTATGTACTGTTTCCCACCTCTGCCAGTGTATCTATGTAGCGTAAGTGACGAAAAATTCTACCATCTCCGTGTTTTTAGCTAGCCAAACATCGTATGTGCACTGCACCAGTTCATCACAACGCCTGATGCTCACGTAGAACTCACAGAAATTTCAAAATAGACAAACCGACCGTTTATCCTAGTTTACAGGATCGGAATAATCTGATTTCTTTGCATCTGTAGAAAAGGAAAGGTTTTTACAGAGGTAGTACCAACAGTGCGCTCGCTCGGTTAGTTGCTCTCGGTACCCATTCCTTTGGGAAGTCGTTCGCAGGTGTGATAATACTCTGATGAGGCTCTTTTTGGGTGATCCTTACGGACCGAGCACGTATTTAAGATGTAACAGGTTGAAGTTCGAAGTTTGTAGAGTTACTACACAAGTGTGTTTTTAACTCAATCACCAGTATCCGTACCTGATAGGATTGAGGGAGTACATCGAAAAAGTTCAAAGAGGGGTAGCACGTTGTGCATTATCGTGAAATAGGGGAGAGAGTGTCACTGAAATGGTACAGGATTTGGGATGGACATCATTAAAAAAAAGGTGTTTCTCGTTGTGGAGGAATCTTCTCACGACGTTCCAATCACCAACGTTCTCCTCTGAATGCGAAAATATTTTGTTGACGCCTACCAACATAGGGAGAAACGATCACCGTAATAAAGTAAGGGAAATCAGAACTCGCATGGAAGGATATATGTATTCGTTCTTTCCGCGTGCTATACGAGATTGGAATAGTAGGGAATATTGAAGGTTGTTCGATGAACCCTCCACCAGGCACTTAAATGTGATTTGCAGAGTATCTATGCAGGTGTAGAACTGCTATTTTCGTAATACGTGTACGACGTGTTTATAGTGCGCCCAGGAGATTGCAAGGAACGCCAAATGTAAATTTTAATATAGAACTAACGATGAATCTTTGAATAAGGGAACAGCCCCTTCTCCTCGATGGCAGGCAGAAAATTAACATCAGTGGCCTCTGTCACTACAGCTGGTCCCATGAAGTCACAATGAAATGTCTTGTCTGGGCAATTCTTCACAGTTCTCTCGCGCCAGACGAGACCTAGCATCCTCGCCTAAGTGTTGTGGCATTTAAGAATGAAAATGGCAAATTAGACAGTTAAAAAGATGTTAATCTGTGCGTATATTTCAAAAGCATCTGTACAATGTTTGGTGGAGGGTACTTTGCACCAAAAATCAGCGACTTTCCATTCTACTCTGTTGGCGTATTGGGCGAGGAGACAGTGTCTGTAAGCCTCTACACTCTCCTTCATCTCATATGTTCATCTCAAGATCGCTACACGTGGTACTCAACAGTAGCATCAGAACTGTCTCACAGACTTCTCTGCCTGCCATCAACACAGCCAGCAGGTGACAGCATCGTACTGTCGACGCAGACAGGTTCACACTCGTTTCAATGCTCCAGCAGTGACACCTCACAGATTTCCGAAAAGAAACGAGTGAAAATTCCAGTTGGCTAGGGGTGCACCTATGTCAAGGCCTCACACAGTGGGCAGGAATGCTTGATTTTTCAACATAATGTTAGGATTTTTAAAATGGCATATCTATGTTTTTTCTACAAAAGTGAGAACTAGAGGTTCAAGTAGTGATGGCAGACTTAGTTTCACTGTTCTGAACCTCATACAGGCTGAAATATTAAGCTTTCAAAGTATGGGAACGACACCGCGGTGTCTGCTGTAGTGTGCAGCTTAAGGGTTGCCTGCACTGCCCTGCAGCCTGCTGTAACGGACCACCATTAGTGCGAGTACGCACGTTGTACAGACACTGTTGAGTCTACTAGGATCTCCTGTTCGAGTCGGCTGTACTGCTGTTGGTGACAAACCGAAAAATACATTGTGGCGCCTGTCACGTACGTTTCGGACATTGCTTTCCTTGTGGGTTGGTGTGGCTTCTGATTTTTTCGGTCGTCTAGTAATTAAGAAAAGCTAGATATGATGTTAATTTACGGTGAATGTCACAGGATTGCAACTACAGCTGTAGCAATGTACGTACGCTGAACGCTACCCAGCTCGACGTCTTCCTTCACGTTGGACCATTTCCAACATTTGCACAAGTTTCATGGAAACAGGCAGCTGGGCAACAGGAAGCGTCAGTGTATAGACACAGTCTGGAACCGCGCGGCCGCTACGGTCGCAGGTTCGAATCCTGCCTCGGGCATGGATGTGTGTGATGTCCTTAGGTTAGTTAGGTTTAAGTAGTTCTAAGTTCTGGGGGACTGATGACCTTAGAAGTTAAGTCCCATAGTGCTCAGAGCCATTTGAACCATTTTTTTTGTGTCGTGAAAACAACTTGTAAAATTCTTTCGCCAGGAACACGCGAGTGATCGAAAGGGTATCGTTTACATAACTGAGTTCGACAAGGTGGGTTGATACGTGGGAAAATGGTGGGGAAATGTAGGCCACATTGATCAGTGAGACAGAAGAGGCCAGCATAAGAACATTCAAGAGGCTGCACGTGAAGGACGTGGAAGGCCCGCACCAACGCCTTGTCATAATAGTTAAGTATAAAGCAGTTGTCCTGGACCTAACATGGACGAAACAGAGTCCTCCTGCTGAAGTGCGGACGGTAAGGGTATTGTAGCGGACCTTAAAAGATGGTTCCTGCTGACACAAAGTACCCAAAGGTTGCCAGGAATTGTCGTCCTAGGACCATTCCCAGATGAAAGATTTGAGCAATGTGTACCAGCTTTGGCGCAATGTAGGTATTGACGTAGGCCATTCGCTAGATTGGATTCAGCCTGAGGTGGAGGCTGCGGCGGATTTGGGTTTGTATCATCTGAAGCAAAAGGCAGGAAGCATGCACTGCCGAATGATGGGTATGTCCGGTAAATGTGATACTCAGTCATCAGAGTTTGTCCATTGTGGGCAACAGCAGTGCACCTTGACTGATGTTTATAATCGCTGATTTGGCCACATTGATGACAATACCCGAGGTTCTGCCATACTGTCGGATCCATGGGACGGAGATATATATTTCAGTAGTTGTACCTGCCAGATGTAGGAGGTTGTCCGCATAAGCCCGACAACGAAAGGCAACTGAAAGTATGGCTGTGTAGGATATATGACTTATACTGTGCCCATTTCTCGGTTACGTGGTCCATGCTGTAGGGGATGTCACAGCTTCAGCAGGTATCTCGCAAACTCTGATTGTTTGGAGCCCAAACCCACGTGATCGACGGTCACAATGCGTACGTTGCCACCTGCGTGGCAGGAACGGAGTCCTTGGCTTGCCTCGCTGATGAGCTTGTCTCACGTGGCATCGTTGATAATCTTCACGTTGTGCTGTTGACGATGGGAAAATGTATGCCTAAAGTGTCCGATGCTGGTATCTTTACCAAGTCCCTTAAGAACCGTTCCACATCGAGTGCTTTGGGTCGTGCAGAGTCGGAGCAAAAGGTGAATCGTAGCGTTGCTTTACGATATTGGTTTGCCATGTGCTGTTGCTAGTTCGCCGGCGAGCATGTAACGGCCGATATATACGCAAACACAGGCAAGTGTTGTACCGCGCGCGGAACACATTCACGCGTCCGCACTATTGCCCTGCCGAAGGCAGACAGCCCTTAGACCAAGGGTGAATTGTGGGCCGTACGCCACTAATAATTCTGTTCAGGACGCTACACCCACGTCTTATCACTAAACTGTACCTCTACGTTTCATTTCTGTAGTAAAAAACGTATATGCTTAAGCATTTTTTTAAAATAAACGCAACTTTGTGTCGAAAGTGACGTTCTTTTTAACTTTCATAGCTAGTGCATTTCTGCCCATTGCGCGAACCCCCGACAGGAGGCTGTAGGACAGTGTAGCAACCCTTGCCCTTTGCATTACGGCAGAAACTGCAGCGCCGTTGCCATCGCTTGCAGTGTAATATTTCGGTACGTATGAGGTTGAGAAAAGTGAAACCAAGTCTGCTATCACTAACTGTACTCCTAGTTTCCATTTCTGTAGGAAAAAAAATAGATGTGTCGTGAAAAAAAACTTTTTGTTGGAAGTGGTGTTTCTTCACTTTCGCAGATTACATATTTCTGCCCTCTGTGTGAGCCCCTGGCAGGAGCATTCCTAATTGATATATTTTGTTTCATTTTGGAAATATGTGAGGAGACAGATTTAGCTGGGACACCCTCTACAGGTATAGATGAGGATGCGTAATGCGTCATGGTCACCTAAATGATATGGCAGTCATCTCGCTCAGTGATTACATTGCCGAGACCTGTACGCATTAATCGCTGCGTACTTCCTTTGTTGTACACAAGTTGCACATGGGTTCAAATGGCTCTGAGCACTATGAGACTTAACATCTGAGGTCATCAGTCCCCTAGAACTTAGAACTACTTAAACCTAACTAACCTAAGGACATCACACAACACCCAGCCATCACGAGGCAGAGAAAATCTCTGACCCCGCCGGGAATCGAACCCGGGAATTGCACATGGGCATCAACACCATAGTAGCATGAAAGTAAGAGCTGAGACATCGTAGTAAGGCATATACAGGGTAAAGAAGAAATACCGCACTTGGAGGTCGGCATGCGATACAAGCCGTATCTCTCTTTCTCTCTGCTTTAGTTGGACATTCAACGGTGACTTCACCGTTGTTATCGCGCAGTGAAGGTATTCATTGCGTCTTGCCACTGGTGTGCTTTGTGCATGACCAGAATCTCTTTGGGTTTTCTCGAAATCTGGCAGAAAACCCAAAGAGATTCTGGTCATACATAAAGCACACCAGTGGCGAGACGCAATGAATACCTTCACTGCGCGATAACAACGGTTAAGTCGCTGATGACAGTGCCACTAAAGCAGAGTTATTAAACACGGTTTTCCGAAACTCCTTCACAAAAGCAGACGAAGTAAATATTCCTGAATTCCAATCAAGAACAACTGACAAGATGAGAAACATAGAAATAGATATCCTCGGAGTAACGAAGCAGCTTAAATCACTTAATAAAGGCAAGGCCTCCGGTCCAGATTGTATACCAATCAGATTCCTCTAAGACTATGCTGATAAAATAGCTCATAGTTAGCAATTACATACAACCACTCGCTCAAGTCACACCAATACCCAAAAATGGAAATAGGAGAAATCCGCTGAATTACAGGCCTATATCACTAACGTCCATTTGCAGTAGGGTTTTGGAACACATACTGTATTCGAACATTATGAAGTACGTCGAAGAAAACGATTTATTGACACATAATCAGCACGGGTTCAGAAAATACCGTTCTTGTGAAACACAACTATCTCTTTATACTTACGTAGTAATAAGTGCTATCCACAGGGGATGTCAGATTGATTCCATATTTTTAGATTTCCAGAAGGCTTTCGATACCGTTCCTCACAAGCGTCTTCTAACCAAACTGCGTGCCTACGGAGTATCGCCTCAGTTATGCGACTGTATTCGTGATTTCCTGTCAGAAAGGTCACAGTTCGTAGTAATAGACGGAAAGTCATCGAGTAAAACAGAAGTAATATCCGATGTTCCCCAAGGATGTGTTATAGGCCCTCTATTGCTCCTGATCTATATTAACAACATAGGAGACAATCTGAGTAGCCGTCTTTGATTGTTTGCAGATGATACTGTCATTTACCGTCTTGTAAAGTCATCAGATGATAAAAACGACTTGCAAAATGATTTAGATAAGATATCTGTATGCTGCGAAAAGTGTCAATTGACCCTGAATAAAGAAAAGTGTAAAGTTATTCACATGAGTACTAAAAGAAATCAGCTAAATTTCGATTACGCGAAAGTCGCACAAATCTGAAGGCAGTATCAACTAAATACTTAGGGAAAACAATTACAAATAACCTAAGTTGGAACGATCACATAACTAATATTGTGGGTAGAGCAAAACCAAAGACTGCGATTCATTGCCAGAACACTTAGTAGGTCCAACAGGTTTACTAAAGAGACTGCTTACACCACGCTTGTCCGCCCTATTCTGAAATATTGCTGTGCGGTGTGGAATCCTCATCAGGTGGGACTGACGGGTGACATCAAAAAAGTACAAAGAAGGGCAGCTCGTTTTGTATTATCGCGAAATAGGGGAGATAGTGTCGCAGACATGATACGTGAATTGGAGTGGCAATCATTAAAACAAACCGTTTTTCATTGCGACGGGATCTTCTCATGAAATTTCAATCACAAGTTTTCTCCTCCGATAGCGAAAACATTCTATTGACACCCACCTACATAGGGAGAAATGATCATCATGATAAAATAAGAGAAATCAGGGCTCGCACAGAAAAATTTAAGTGCTCGTTTTTCCCGCGTGCCGTTCGAGAGTGGAACGGTAGAGAGACAGCTTGGAGGTGGTTCATTGCACCCTCTGGCAGGCACTTTATTTTGAATGGCAGAGTAATAACGTAGATGTAGATGTAGACGTAGATGTTTATCTATCAAAATGAGGTCAGGTGCACTTTGAAAACTATATGTATAAGAACAAGGGGTTGGCAACACTGCCACATCGTGCTGGGCATTTACAGAGGAACGTTTATCACCACACGTTATCACACTTACTGTTGTAGCTCACGGAGTAGACTGTTGGAACATCAAACCCTCATCCACCATGAAGCGGTGGTTCGAATCGTTGTCAAGTTCCTTTACTTTTTTAGACGTTCATTCCCCAGTCCTCGTCGTTATTAAGCAGGGCATCATTTTCTACACGGCAGTAACCTGTCACTTGACAGTGGCATCCATTAAACTTCATGTATCTGTCTTCTAAGTGTGCAGTGCACAACCATAACTGGTCCTATCAAAAATATAAAAGACATCATATTTACGCCAGTGACTGTAACACTGGCGTAAATACAGGGTGTTTCAAAAATGACCGGTATATTTGAAACGGCAATACAAACTAAACGAGCAGCGATAGAAATACACCGTTTGTTGCAATATGCTTGGGACAACAGTACATTTTCAGGCAGACAAACTTTCGAAATTACAGTAGTTACAATTGTCAACAGCAGATGGCGCTGCGATCTGGGAAACTCTATAGTACGATATTTTCCACATATCCACCATGCGTAGCAATAATATGGCGTAGTCTCTGAATGAAATTACCCGAAACCTTTGACAACGTGTCTGGCGGAATGGCTTCACATGCAAATGAGATGTACTGCTTCAGCTGTTCAATTGTTTCTGAATTCTGGCGGTACACCTGGTCTTTCAAGTGTCTCCACAGAAAGACGTCACAGGGGTTCATGTCTGGCGAATAGGGAGGCCAATCCACGCCGCCTCCTGTATGTTTCGGATAGCCCAAAGCAATCACACGATCATCGAAATATTCATTCAGGAAATTAAAGACGTCGGCCGTGCGATGTGGCCGGGCACCATCTTGCATAAACCACGAGGTGTTCGCAGGTCGTCTAAGGCAGTTTGTACCGCCACAAATTCACGAAGAATGTCCAGATAGCGTGATGCAGTAATCGTTTCGGATCTGAAAAATGGGCCAATGATTCCTTTGGAAGAAATGGCGGCCCAGACCAGTACTTTTTGAGGGTGCAGGGACGCTGGACTGCAACATGGGGCTTTTCGGTTCCCCATATGCGCCAGTTCTGTTTACTGACGAAGCCGTCCAGGTAAAAATAAGCTTCGTCAGTAAACCAAATGCTGCCCACATGCATGTCGCCGTCATCAATCCTGTGCACTATATCGTTAGCGAATGTCTCTCGTGCAGCAATGGTTGCGGCGCTGAGGGGTTGCCGTGTTTGAATTTGGTATGGATAGAGGTGTAAACTCTGGCGCATGAGACGATACGTGGACGTTGGCGTCATTAGGACCGCAGCTGCAACACGGCGAACGGAAACCCGAGGCCGCTGTTGGATCACCTGCTGCACTAGCTGCGCGTTGCCCTCTGTGGTTGCCGTACGCGGTCGCCCTACCTTTCCAGCACGTTCATCCGTCACGTTCCCAGTCCGTTGCAATTTTTCAAACAGATCCTTTATTGTATCGCTTTTCGGTCCTTTGGTTACATTAAACCTCCGTTGAAAACTTCGTCTTGTTGCAACAACACTGTGTTCTAGGCGGTGGAATTCCAATACCAGAAAAATCCTCTGTTCTAAGGAATAAACCATGTCGTCTACAGCACACTTGCACGTTGTGAACAGCACACGCTTACAGCAGAAAGACGACGTACAGAATGGCGCACCCACAGACTGCGTTGTCTTCTATATCTTTCAGATCACTTGCAGCGCCATCTGTTGTTGAAAATTGTAACTACTGTAATTTCGAAAGTTTGTCCGCCTGAAAATGTACTGTTGTCCCAAGCATATTGCAACAAACGGTGTATTTCTATCGCTGCTCGTTTAGTTTTTATTGCCGTTTCAAATATACCGGTCATTTTTGAAACACCCTGTATGATGTCTTTTATAAAGTTCTACATGACTGCGAATCCCAGGTATAAAAAGTGGCCCTATCAAGTTCATGTAGGGCAGTTTCCCAATGGAGTACACGTCTGATGAATACGTCGATATGCTGGATGAGTCCGAGAACCAAGCTCGCCTTGGTGTTCGTGCGTATGCTGCACGGTAACCTCAAAGGCACCATCCCAATAAGAAAGTTTTCGTCGCCTGGAGCAACGCTTTCGTTGAACCGGTAATCTTCGTCCACAAGTAATGAACAGTGGTCGTCCCAGGACTAGGCGTACTCCACAAAGAGGAAACTTGATTGCTGAAGTCGTTCACCAGTCGCCTCGGCGAAGTACCCGAGATATTACAAAACAGTTACAGATATTTCAAAGACTGCTTGGTAACGTGATGCACGATGAAGAACTGAATCTATATCATTTCGCATTAGCTCCGTATCAGCAGCCCGATAACCACATTCGACGAGTGCAGTTCTGTGAACGACTTTTGTACCAAGTGAAAGACAACGAACGTTTTATAAGTAACTTTATATGCACAGACGAATCTAGCTTCCTTCTTGAAGGTATTTTCAACCTCCACAACAGACATTATTAGTCAGAGCACAGCCCACATATCACCTGTGATTGTGACTTCCAGGCACATGAAATCGTGGGAAGAGTTCTTTTGGGCCGTTACATATTGCCGGACAAGTTGAAGGCGCTCCTGTATCGTACGTTTCTTTGCTATTCTTTGACTGACACATTAAAAAACGTTCCACTCGCTGTTCGGCGTCAGCTATGGTTTCAGCAAGATGGTACACCACAACCTTGGAATGAATGTGCATTAATATTTAAACGAAACGTTTCGAGGGACAAAACGTTCCACTTGCTGTTCCGCAAAAACTGTGTTTTAGCTTGACAACACTGGACTCGCATTCGGGAGGACGACGGTTCAATCCCGCGTCCGGCCATCCTGATTTAGGTTTTCCGTGATTTCCCTAAAATCACTCCAGGCCAATGCCGGGATGGTTCCTCTGAAAGGGCACGGCCGACTTCCTTCCCCATCCTTCCCTAATTCGATGAGACCGATGACCACGCTGTCTGGTCTCCTTCCCCAAAACAACCAACCAACCAATCAGCTTGACAGTGAGCTGCCACACTTCGGAATGAACATGCGTAATCATTTAAATTATGCATTTCCAGGGCAATGGATTGATCGTGGAGGTCCAATGTTCCGGCCTCCACGTTCCATGGACTTGAATCCACTAGATTTTTTTTGAGGAGACACTTAAAGGAACAACTTTATAGTATTCCTAAAGCTCGCGTGCATGCCGCTTCCGCAATGGTGAATGCAGACGTGTTCCGTAGGGTCGAGCAAATAGGATCCAGTGAGTTGGCGAAATGTTCGCAAATGCACGGTGTTCGCTTTGAGCAGCTCCGAAGTGAACGTTGCTCGTACGTGTACGCACCAGCTCTGTGTACGTCAGCGGTACAGAGTAAAATTGTTGTGTGTCAGACGATGTGAGAGCTACTCTAGCTTGCCTATTTTTTTTTTTTGGTACGGACGGTGTTACTGTGGTGTCACCGCCAGACACTACACTTGCTAGGTGGTAGCCTTTAAATCGGCCGCGGTCCGTTAGTATACGTCGGACCCGCGTGTCGCCACTGTCAGTGATTGCAGACCGAGCGCCGCCACACGGCAGGTCTAGAGAGACGTTCTAGCACTCGCCCCAGTTGTACAGCCGACTTTGCTAGCGATGCTATACTGACAAATACGCTCTCATTTGCCGAGACGATAGTTAGCATAGCCTTCAGCTACGTCATTTGCTACGACCTAGCAAGGCGCCATTACTAATTTATATTGAGGTTATAACATGTACCGTCAAGAACGATGTACACCAATTATGGATTAAAGTTAAGTATTACAGCAACTGCGTCCGTTTTTTTAAGTTCTCATTTCATTGTAATGTTCCAGACCTCACGCCAGTCTGCGTGAGCTAAAAGCGTGCATTTCGGCCTCCTCTAGCAACACGGTGTTGGCTCTTCTGCCAACACTTCAGTTACCTTATCCACTATTATTTTCTATTGGCTTTATTTGTGTCACGGACAAACAAAGTGGTCTTTTACAGCTGTAAGAAGTCCTCGTTATGCCTTAATGTTTAAATAAAATTAACAGAACAGAAAGAAATACACAAGGTACTGCATTGTGGAGGTGTAAATTCGATACAACGTGAGGCTTTTACTGAAAAAAAATAGTCCGGCGTAATCGCGACTCGATCGCCGCTGAGTCTGAAGTTTCTGTGTTGCAATAGCCTCGTTTCTTTAAATCGCATTTATCTTAAAACTATTAGTGGGACTAGGTTTTGCTACATATACTTTTTTCTTAAACTGGGATGAGGAATCACTTGCCGCCCGCCAAGTGCGGCATTTTTTCTTTGCCCTCTATATTGCCCAGATTTATTTAAATATACATATATGCACTGGACGATACTTTTTACAGTATTAATGATTTTATGTCTCACTGTATTCGCTAACACCGTAATCTGTTTTATACAGACTATATAAAAGAATGTCCCAGGTTTAAATGGTACATTACATCAGTTTAATTTAGACTGTTTACAACAAATCGTACATCAAACTGTAGGTAAACTAATCTAGGTTTTCTTTCAAATGTTCAGTATGTGCACCTTTAATTATTTGGTAAACATCCAAGCTAAAAGCCAATTCTTCCCACACTTCGTTTGACAAGTCTGGAGTAATGAAAGCAATACCCTCCTCAATAGAGCTATTCTGGCAAATAATTAGGCCGTAGTGGAGCTCCTAAGGAAAAATTCTCATGGCGTAAGGCTAAGTGGACGCGGAGGGCACCGGAAAAGACCTCTATCGTTCTGTCCATTACCCCCAAACCAACGATCAGGGGTTCCGACTTTCAATCACTATAATACAAAGAGACAACAATGGGCCCATGTTGTTGCCAAATAAGGTTTTCAGGATCACATCTAATTGGGGAAAGAGCTAGACTTGCAACCTATCCACATAAGCCATTCCTGTCACAATAGCTTCTGCGGAAGAAAGGATGGCCGAATGCTCTTTCCGCCACCACCACTGAGCCGTGTGTACTTCCATCTTTCCACGGCTCGTTTCCTGAGCGTCGTGTGGAGCCAATATTTTTGGTAATCGACAGTGTTTGGGCGCGATCGGGCTCTAGCATCTCGTTGCTGTCTTTTATTGCTTCGCTTCTATTTTGTTCTTCCGCGGTTGTTCGGGGTTGGTTTTTTATGAAGCTCTTTCGTTTCAAGTTCCGCCCGTAGTGTACCCACTATCGAATGCGAGTTCTGTCTTTGGTGTACTTAGCAACCGTAGGTTGGTAACACGACCGACTCACGTGTTTACTGCAGCAGCCTGTACTACTTATAGGCGAGCGCGGTCACGCTGGAGGAGGTTGTCGCGCAGTGGCCTTCGTGTCTGCTCTGGTGACGTCGACATCCTGCCTTCTTCATACGGGTGTTGTTATCGAACCTGCACTTCTACCCGTGGAGGAACGCCGGCCTGGTTGGGCCCCTCTGTCCGCTCTTCACTGGTTGTCCGTGGGAGGTGGATAGCAGTCTAATCATCGCCTGCGTCGACGAAGGCAAACAGTAACCATCATGGGGCGGTGGAGCCGCCGTTCGGCGAGGGTTTGAGTCCGGGAGCAGTTCGGCTGGGTCGGTGTCTGCCGAGACGACTGGGGACGGCTCAGAATTGTGCACAGCAGTCCCGGACAAACGACGAAGTGCGCCGAGGGAAAGGAGAAAAGAAGTGTGAATGTTTCAATTTGATCGTCCTTTGGGATTGAGTTCATCCAGTCGTCTTTCCCGCCTTGTGGCCACCGCTGTTGCAATCCTCTGTTCTGTTCACTGGTGCAATTCTGACAGTGCAGATTCCTCCACGCATCGTTGCTAACCGCTGTAGTGTTGTGTTTTGGCAGTTATTTGTGTACGTTTGCACTTTTATGTTTTGGTAGTTCATCCTCCCGCCCTGTGGTTGCAGAATTTCGTGTGGGGAGTTAGTTCCTTGTCTCCCAAGATATAGAGCTGTATTATTAAGGTTAATTCTAGTTCAGTCTAGTGTTCTGTTAATCCCTGGGTATATGTGTCCGCCATACTATTTGCGCTGTATTTATTCTAAATCAGTTGCACTGACAGTAGTTGGGGGTTCGAGTCCTGTCACGGAGCTGATAAGGGGTCACATTGGTTTCGGCTTGTCAGTTGGAGGGTGTTGCCTTAGAGGTTTGTTAACATTGGCATGTCAGCGTTGTCTAGCGCTATCGGGACCTAAAGAACATTGTGCTGATTAGGGAATGTTGCTACACGTTCTTGTTTTCATTTCGATCCCTGTATTTGTGAAGGCAACCGCATGAAGTAAGATCTGTTCTGAAGCTATGCTGGATCTTGCGCTCTTGGGATTTTTGGTTTTGTTTTGATCCCGACTATTTGGGTGTCAGGAATATGGAACTGTGTTGTTAATGTTTGAACAGCAGATACGTGGCTAGTTTAGTACGTGTGTAGTGGCATGGCGTCGTCGTGAAGGCGTGCCCGCTAGATTGCTATCGCGTCTTCTGAAAGTGTAATTTCCACCTTACTAAAACCCTATTGTTAAAAGGGAGGAAGGAAAAAAAAGCTTTAGGAATACCTTCTATTTGCATTAACTATCTTACCTGTCGCTTGAGTAAATATCTGCTCAGTGATTAAGCTAATGGGAGCACCTATCCTAAAAGCAACTGGCGCACTTCTGTTATGGAGGCCCTCGTGCCTATTTTGGTCCGAAAGATTCTATAAACAGGCTTACATGCTCCGTATCGAACTTCTGATGTTGTTTTTTGAGTGATTGTGGATTATTAAAATTGATTATAGTGCAAACTATTGTATTTTACCAACCGTGTTTATAAGTTATTAATGCGATTGGCTGGAATGTAATACGAAAGTTTTAGGACCATAGGTTGTCCAGGTAGAAATTTTGAAGCCATGCTGTGTTATGAATTCATGTATTTATGTTTTATATTGCAATGAGAATTTAAATGTGGTAAACCCACTCTTTGTGATTAATAATTAAAGATTTAAGAGTGCGTTCACTTAGCGCTTATTTACATGTTATTATTTTTTTTAACTTATAATAGGCGTTTTAGTTTCTTAAATTAAAGCCTTGCCAATTCGAAAGTCGTTGCCCTCCCATTTTGGGCAACTGTAAGTATCGAAGCAGGATTTACGTAGTTGGTGTTATGTATTGTATGTTATGAATAAATTAGTTATGTGTTAAATCACGTCTGATATGTCACTTCCTTGGCCTCGTCCACACCTTGGTCGTAGTCTTTTAATATTAAATGATCAGACCACCGTTCCAACCACGTTATCCCCAGGGAGGAAGATGAGTACGCCAACCTATCTGCATGTATTGTTATCCATATGAAAGTGTAGGAATATTTTCTAAACGTTTGAAAATCGTGTAAATGAGATGGGACTTGCGTACCAGCCATGTACCCGCGAGTTGGATGTACAAAAACTGTCTAAAAACCAGATGCAGCTTGGTCGGCACGTCGGTCCTCGTTGTTAAACAGATTCGTTCCTGGGCAGGCGCACCTACTCGAATCCCAGAAGTGGCGTGCTAACACGCACGGTTATTTTTTTTTTACTTAGGTTGGGGGCCAGAGTCGGCAGCGGACGTGCCCGGAGGCCTATCCTCGGGTCCCCGTCTCCTGACGGGATAAGGGAAAGGCAGCGACAAGAACATCGTATCTTTATTTAATTTTTTATCCCAGGGAAGAAAAAACCAATCCTTTCTTGTGCAGTGTCAATTGATATAAACCATCGTCCATTTCAGGGAGGACGCAATACGTGAACCCTGGATATAGCCCCCTGCCACATCAGAAAAAAAAAAGAAATGTAGGGTCGAAGTGACATCCTCGTCACTCTGCTACGGCGGCCGGCCGGAGTGGCCGTGCTGTTCTAGGCGCTGCAGTCTGGAGCCGAGCGACCGCTACGGTATCAGGTCCGAATCCTGCCTCGGGCATGGATGTGTGTGATGTCCTTAGGTTAGTTAGGTTTAATTAGTTCTAAGTTCTAGGCGACTGATGACCTCAGAAGTTAAGTCGCATAGTGCTCAGAGCCATTTGAACTCTGCTAGGGGAGGAGGGGGGGGGGGCAATGGAACTGAGCAGAACTGGGACTTCCCACCACTCAGGGGTCTTGAAACATGCTGACCAGAAAGTTTGCAGAATATGTTTTGTATTTTGAGTGACGTCGGCTCATCCCACGTTGTTTTAGTAAATAGAGCCAATAACACATGCCCAATGACAACACACATGTGTGTCTTACAAACCAGCGGAATGACAACGTTTTCTGTGGAGGGAAGAAGACCGCGTCTGGGAAGAATAAAGCATCCGCCATGACTTCGGAGAGTGTTGGAAGTGTCCCACGATGCGTTGCGTCAGCCGCCAAACGTTTTTCACCTCACCGCACTGCATACAATGTTTGTCGGTGTCCAGCATTCCACAAACAATACAAAGTGGGGCATGAACCATGTGACAGTTGTACAACCGTCGACAGGTGACTGTCTTGCGGTTAATAAATGTATACCAAGACGATCTCGTCACCATGGCGAGTAGAGGCATGTGGACAGCTAGCCAGATTTCTCGGCAATCCCTCGTTGAGCACTTAAGTTGCCATGAGCAACTTAAGGTGCCATGATGACACCTCAAGTATCGATGTATCTCACAGGTGTTGGCGGTCCTCGTGGAATATATTTGCAACTGAATATAACAAAAACCAAAAGAGAATCGTGCGCCGTGGGAAAAGGAAGTAAATTAGTGCCCACTGCCACCGATGGCTTAAAGAACAGGGGAAGAAGAACGTCCAGGATCGCCGACGTGATCGCGTCTTGCCGTTGGTTCCAGATCAGTACCATCAGTCGCACGTATAGAGCGAGAGTCTTCCAGAATTTTGTGGAAAAGTGAGCTGTTTGCGGCTCTCGTTCATGCCGTTTGTTCTTTGGCATTTTGTCACATCGAGTGGCATCTTGTTCCTTCCTTACTGGCGTAACGAAGTTGCTGGCTTGCCTCCTTGAGTGGCAGCAGCAGCAGCGCTTATCCATACTAGTACTGTCGTACTATCTTTGGTATGACCGCTAGTATTTCCGGTTGGTGGTGGTGGTGGGTGTGGTAGTCAGTCGGTTGGGACGGAGCAGCGAGGAAGTCTCCGTGGCGCGAGGCCAGGCCAGAACCACCGGCAGCGTGCACGTGCTGTCGGATCGTCAGGGACTAGCTGCGAGAGCGACAACGTCCTTTGCCCACTGAACCTGGACGCTGAAGTTGAGTGATCAGTTAACCTGTTATGAAACCTCAACTATTGTGACATCTCTTCATTCATTAGCGGGTTGTTGCTCCCTGGGCCGTTCAGGCTAGCAGCAACATATCATGTGTCGGAGTCGGCGAAATTTTGCAGCCGTCTTCCTATATTGTTTCATTATTAAATTGGGTGTTACTTGCCAGTGAAGTGCACCAGCGGTATTTTGACATTAACGCCCCAGTTACCTGCCCTGGTCGTCAGCGTAATTTTCCGACAGTGTGCCTTTCCTCGTCGTGTTGATGCTGTCTGGCATGGCGTGTAATTCTACAGCCTTTAAGTGGTTTGGTTCATATTTTGCTTAGAGTGGTTATTGTTCCCTTGGCTGTTTTTAGACGCCACTTCTGAAGACGTAGTGCTACTCGTATCCTCGTCCTCGGCCGGCCGATATTTTCCATCGTTGTGTGCCGTTCGTCGGACGAAAGCGAATTGGTTAAATTGTTGGTCGGTCCTTCAGTCGTCCCTAGGTGGAGCTGCCATCAGATTATTTATCTTCAACTCCTGGCTGCCTGTCTCACCTCACCTCACCTTACGTTTGAGCTACTTTCTCAGGCTGACCGTCGGAACAGTTCTGAGCACCATTTGTTCTGTTTGTTTTAGACTGTGATTTTCATTTTCATTTGAAGTATTGTGTGAGGCCTTCGGCTGTGTATTAATTCATTTTTTTTTAATTTTACATAAAGCCCTTCAGCTGTGTTAATTAAAATTTCGAAGAATGATTTTGTTAATTTTTTTAAAATTTGTTCTATCTGAAATTGTTTGTAATTCAGGCCCTAAGCCGTTAGTTGTTCGATGCGTTATGTGTGACCTTCAGCCGAGGATTTACGTGGACCCCTTTTAATAAGGCCTTCAGCCATCCGTATTCTTTAAAGGAACATTTTTTTAAGGGATGAAGGGATTTATTTTAAATTGTTTGTCTGACTTGTTGTTCAGTCCTTCAGCCGTTGTTTCAAATTTGTTTGTGGCCTTCAGCGACGCAATAAGTTAATATATCTTTAATTAGGCTTTCGGCCGTACTGTTGTAAGATTAAAATAATTTCTTGGTTAGAAAAATTGTTTATTAATGTATTTTAAGTATAGTGTTCCTTCAGACGTGTAGTGTAGGCCTTCAGCCACTAATTGCTTTCAATTGCATGTTTTTTTTAAAAGAAAAATATTTACCTCATATTTTTATTCCTCTTGATTTCTAAGCCATGCCTTCAGCGGTTCTTGTTTTTGGTGTGGTTTTGGGCCTTCAGCCCAGAAATCATCTCAAGTTTTCTTTAACTAGGCCTTCAGCTGTACTATTTAATTGTGATCCTTAAAGCAATGTTTAAATAAGTGGTTCTTAGATAAATAAAGTTATGCGTTTGATTGTGCATCTCATAGTAAGTGTTTACGGCCCATTCCACAATCATACCCTTATCCTGTGCGCTCTCTGAATACCTATCAACCAGATTCCAAAAGATTAGTTTCGTATTTGATCTTAAACAGCATCCCTTTGCTAACATAATATCCAAAGACCACTATTACTCTTTCGGCAATACCACTTGAACTGGCAATACCTGTGCCAGTGTGGCAGTATCATACAAGGCAGCTCTGATTTGCCTTTCCTCTTGCCAGAGGTGGACCATCATCAGGGATCCCCAAGCTTTCGCTCATCCTACCTTCAAGTCCACGTATCCACTATCTGGCTCTACCACCACGAAGGGAACCAGCTTGGAAAAACTATCCCCTTAATGAGGGCAACGAGCCTTCCAAATGAAGAGCCACTGGAGCCATCCCGTAGGGTACTCAGGGGAATCGCATGGAGGCGACGCTATCAATGCTGCAAGCCCCCCTTTCACAAGCAGTACAGCGTCCACTTACAGCAAGTTCGTAATTACAGAGGTACTTAGTGAGACTATCTGTAACAACGGGGCTGGACAGGCCCACATGCTGTCGATCGCCGGTTTCCCAGGATTTTGGCCAGTCCCTGCCCATACAACTGATTTTCTCGCCCTGTGACATATCCTTTTCGCCACTAGTGACCCTGGAGTCAGATGAGGCTGTCGTGGGGCAAGATGAACACTGGTATATTCTCCCCTTTGTCGCAGGTCGAGGTTTTGGGCAATGATTTCCGTAACGATACGGTGAACAGAACCCCTAAGCGTTACGTGATGTCCATTGTCGTAAATGGGCTGTGCAAAGTGTCCAGCCCCGCCCTATGTGCATAATCTCCGTTTTATTTATGATGCCCCTCTACCCGCTGCCACGCAGTATGTAGGAAGAAGGGCAACCACCTGACGTACTTCGTTCTATGGTTGTGCGAGTTTCATCTAGTCATCTACATATGCTCAATACATGAAGGAACTCGCACGGCATTGGACGCCTGTAAGAGTCCCTCGAAGAGTCTGTATCATTGGTTCAAGCATTATTGCAAAGAACACCATCAACAAAAGACATCTTTGCGTAACTGAGTTGTAAACTGGAATCGTACCTATCTCCTGGCCACTCACTCTCACCGTCGAAGAAGCATTACAGAGGAGAAGCATGAGC
Source organism: Schistocerca americana (assembly GCF_021461395.2). NCBI lineage: Eukaryota > Metazoa > Arthropoda > Insecta > Orthoptera > Acrididae > Schistocerca > Schistocerca americana. The sequence continues at coordinate 740,789,948 of NC_060122.1, read as the reverse complement.
TGGGTATCGCCATGTGCTACATGGTCGAGTCAAAGAAATCATGGTTGGTCCTGTCAGAGGCACAATCAAAATCCACTGATATGAACGCTGCATGCATTTGACATACTTCCATCAGGGCAATGATGTCACGGTGTTCACCTAGGATAGACTGGGTTTTGCTCCAAACATCTAGAAAAGCCTGGTCTGGAGGGTAATGTCTTGGATATTACAGTCTTGAGGCTTGCCACCAACATTCGTGCAAAGACTTAATAGTCAGTGTTGACCATCGTGAGAGGTAGAAGTTGATCGGCTCTGACACTCTCTGCCGATTTCGTTATTGGTACAAGCATTCTCGCCATAATTGCGATGGGACGTCGATGTCGGCGCACAATAGCTAATTATACATGAACACTAATTGGAACATCCTTAGCCGGTCGCTGTGGCCTAGCGGTTCTAGGCTCTTCAGTCCGGAATCGCGCACGGCTGCTACGGTCGCAGGTTTGAATCCTGCCTGGATGTGTGTGATGTTCTTAGGTTAGTTAGGTTTAAGCAGTTCTTAGGGTACTGATGACCTCAGATGTTAAGTCCCATAGTGCTCAGAGCCATTTGAACCATCTGGAACATCCTTAGATCCGCTAATTCGCGATATAATTCGATTGTTAACCCATCTGCCCCAGAGGATTTATGCGCCGCCACCTGCGTTGAGTGCCATCCTTATGTCACATTCCGTTAGGAGTTCCAGTAACACCGCTGCATCCAAACTATCCACCTCCGAATGCATCTATCACAACATGTCTTCTTCCACATGATCGTCCGTCGGCGTTCTGGCGAAAAGAAGACGGTAATGCTCCAGAAACCCATCAGCAGTGTCTTGTTGTGACTTCAAGGGCCGATCATCTGCGTCATGCAACACTGTGATCAATGATTGGCGATTACGTGTGTGTCCTCTTGACATGATGCATGGACATACGTTCTCCATCGACGTTGTCCAAGCACCTAGTGCAGATCGAAAGTTCCTCCAATCAAAATCTCATGATCGATAAAATGCACGCATGAATCCGATGGACTTCTGCTTGATGCCCTGGCGACGGAGTCCTGAAGGACAGATCACGAAGCACCTGCTCCCACTTTTCCTTGCCATGGTTTATAAGAGCCCTTCGTAACGCTGGTTTTGCACATTGTAGTTAACATGAAAGAGCTGTACAGTGCACCGGGAGATGGTGAGTGCATGTCTGCCATGTTTCTATGGACCACAGGTGACTTTCAGGATCAAAAAATAAGAATGAATTAACTTTCCATGAACTAAAGCTCCGTCAGACCTGCTCTCGTGGAAGTGTTAACGTGCATAAATCTGCAAGGTAATCTGTGAAAGAAGTGGGCCAACATTCAGCTGTCGGCGTGTGATCCTGTAGGCCATCAGAAATATAAATCGCCGAGTGCCTAGTAAAAAACGTGTAGCCCTCATGCTGGCCAAGGATCTTTTCGCACGCGTCTGTTAGTGTCATGCCTCGGCAGATCGAGCACAGTCATAGCAGGAGTTAAAATTCGGGGTTTGATCCTTCGGCGTGACGACACAATTAAAATTCCCTCCTGGTAAGCTATGAGCACATCTGTCACGGAATAGGGGCACAATCTCTTTGGAGTAGAATTGCGTACTCACTCGTCGACTGTCAGATGTGGAGGGTGCATAGAAGTTGACGATACGAATGCCATTCAGCCATCGTCAAATCCCGGACTGAAGGAAGAAAATCAAGGTCACACAACGAAACCCCTACCCAGACCAAGATCGCCGTGTCACGTCCAAAGTGCGGAGTCGGCGCTAGGTAAGTATTAAAACTAGCTCTTTATTCACGTGAAGTGCTGAGTGCTATTGACAAGGGATTTCAGATCGATTCTGTATTTCTGGATTTCCAGACGGCTTTTGACACTGTACCACACAAGCGGCTCGTAGAGAAATTCCGTGCTTCTGGAATATCGTCTCAGTTATGTGACTGGATCTGTGATTTCCTGTCAGAGAGGTCACAGTTCCTTGTAATTGACGGAAAGTCATCGAGTAAAACAGAAGTTATTTCTGGCGTTCCCCAAGGTAGTGTTATAGGCCCTTTACTGTTCCTTATCCATATAAACGATTTGGGAGACAATCTGAGCAGCCGTCTTCGGTTGTTTGTAGATGACGCTGTCATTTATCGACTAATAAAGTCATCAGAAGATCAAAACAAACTGCAAAACGATTTAGAAGAAATATCGGAATGGTGTGAAAAGTGGCAGTTGACCTTGAATAACGAAAAGTGTGAGGTCATCCACATGAGTGCTAAAAGGAACGCTTTAAACTTCCGTTACACGATAAATTAGTCTAATCTAAAAGTCGTAAATTCAACTAAATACCTAGGTATTACAATTACGAACAATTTAAATTGGAAGAAACACACAGAAAATGTTGTGGGGAAGGCTAACCAAAGACTGCGTTTTATTGGCAGGACACTTAGAAAATGTAACAGACCTACTAAGGAGACTGCCTACACTACGCTTGTCCGTCAACTTTTAGAATACTGTTGCGCGGTGTGGGATCCTTACCAGATAGGACTGACTGAGTACATCGAAAAAGTTCAAAGAAAGGCAGCACGTTTTGTATTATCGCGAAATATGGGAGAGAGTGTCACAGAAATGATACAGGATTTCGGATGGACATCATTAAAAGAAAGGCGTTTTTCGTTGCGACGAAATCTTCTCACGAAATTCAAATCACCATCTTTCTCCTCCGAATGCGAAAATATTTTGTTGACACCCACTTGCGTAGGGAGGAACGATCACGAAGATAAAATAAGGGAAATCAGAACTCGTACGGAAAGATAGAGGTGTTCATTCTTCCCGCGCGCTATACGAGATAGGAGTAATAATGAATTCTGAAGGTGGTTCGATGAACCCTCTACCAGGCACTTAAATGTGATTTGCAGAGTATCCATGTAGATGTAGATGTAGATATGCAAATCTGGGAGGGCAGCATTGCATGTCAGTGGCGTAGATCACGTTCTGGAGAAGGTGCAACTTCATAAGAGATCGTACATTATTAATGTTCACTGTTGCCACCTTATATGCTTGGTTAATTGTTGTCGTCAGCTGGCGTCACGTTATTGTGAGCTCCAAAAGGCCACAGTCCACTATTCGTGCGCAGAGTGTTGCCCGTCAAAAGGCTTCACTCCATTGTTTTCGTTCTGTGGTGTGCGTCCTGTCAGTTACCTGTCATCATGTGGCGGTGCAAGCTCCGGTATCTCTTCGACTTCTTCAACTCAATCACATTGTTCATAACTTCCAGAAACGCCCTCTTCTGCGTTTCCATGTGATATCCGGGACGCTGTCACTGACTTCTCCATAGGCAGTACCAGGTCAGTCTTTGTCAATGAAGAGGGACCGTCTGAAAGGCATGACATCCGGTCACCATCCGAAGGAATCCCTTCGATGTCCTCTAAAGGCACGAGTTCTGTATCAGATGTCTCTTCGACTCGAAGATCTTCCGTGTCCTTAGGCTAGGGGAGGATATCTTGCCCGAACTATGGGGGAGTTCCTTGGGCCACTTCCGTGAGAGTTGTTTTCGTGCCCCGCCCAGTGCAGGTGGTGACTCACTTTGTTCAACGGGCGTTCTTCTGTCATCCTCTCGACCTCCAGTTCCACGCTGCGTACTTCTGGTGAGGCTACGTGAGGAGGGCGACCTCCCCGTCACCTCCCTGCTCCGCTAACTCGGTTCGCTGTTGCATCTACATATCCGTGGCACACACCGAACTTACTAATACCTACCAGCGAGCCACAGTCACGTCAGTTGCGTGGGAACTTGTCGCTATAAAGCTTCTCCACGTGGCAGTTGCATCATGATGTGGATTGCACGCACTCGTAGCGAATATGTTCTTCTCCGACACAGTCAGAACTATTCAGTAGCTAGCCATCATAAACGACAATAGCTCGACATTCTCCAGTATATAAGTATGAAAAGATATGTTTGTTAAATACGACAAGCACCTGTCGGATGCTGTTTACCACGGGGTAGTTGCTAAAACTCGTCCAGCGTTTAGGCGTATGAGTACCGTCCTATATGTTTGCATCGATTTAATAACCATCGATTCTGGTACCTCAAACTGCAGTTCAATAATCCGAACGACTTTCATACCCAAGACTGAAGACGCCAGTGTCACATTGCTGATATGGCCATCAGAACGTCTAAATTTAAATCCCCTCCAAGCAGCGGCGATATTTCTTTCACAAGCAACTTCATTGGTCGTCTTGGCGTACGTTGTTCTGCTCACAGTGGATAGGTGTGCGCCAATGCAGTCTGTAGCAGGTAAACGAACATTGATCCTTCTAGAAACGCTCTATTTCAAAAGTCTTGGATCTGGCACATGCGTTGCCAAACGTAAATTGCTTCGTATCTTTCAGAAATTATATACCATGTCCCATCATTTTAGACAATTATGCGTGCGAGTATCAGCGGCATACACACTCTTCCACGCACGCTCGCGGTCGGAACAACAGGTCCGATTCGCTCCACTGCCTAAGGCAAACTGCTATCCGCGCGGGTCGCTGCCGTACCTCACAAAGTTATAACGTACACCAAAGTGATCTGCCCCTAAAGCATGTACCAGCTCTAATAATATACAGTTTGGAGGGATGGGTAAAAGTTTTCTTAAGGTCTTACACACTTCCGTATTTGGCAAATGATTGTCACAGTCTGCGCGGCTCTCCCCGTCGGAGGTTCGAGTCCTCCTTGGGGCGTGTGTGTGTGTGTGTTTGTGTGTGTTTTGTCCTTAGCGTAAGTTAGTTTAAGTTAGATTAAGTAGTGGGTAAGCTTGGGGACCGATGACCTCAGCAGTTTGGTCCCATAAGATATTACCACAAATTTCCAAAAATTTCCAAAAATTTTTGGCAACTGAAGCTCAATATTTGTTTTCCGAGGAGACTTCTTGGAACCACGAAGGTATGATGCTCTGACACAGTCACCATCCTTTTCAGACAGTTCTGGTCATTCCGCGCTTTTCCCTTTACACACGCATTCGGTCGTTTCGATTGGCCAGACCACCGCCTGATGTTTCTGCCAAATGGGGGTTAACAAACTTTAAACGATATGCACCTTCAACTGAAATTAAAGCAAATTGCAATGCAGAATACGCTTTACCTTCAGGAGGCGCCATTTTGCGTATGTGGCACTGCAAGCGGGAATACAACAAAGCACTACTCGCGCATGCTCTTATCTAAACCTGTTTGTTGCCACTCTACACCGCTTACAGTTGATGCTATAAAAATTTATAATTGGGACATTCTTTTATGGAGACCCTGTGTTAATATCATAAGCTCTATAAGAATACGATGCAACCAGGAAAACGGTTGTACAGCGTTCCTGAAACAGTTGCTTTTTAAATATACAACACAGGCTTTCATTAGTTCAGAGTCGTCTGTCTTCCAAAGATTCTCATTAAAGTTACTCGAACATCGCGAAGCCTTATTATTACGATAGGGGTAGCGTATCTCTGATTTCGTTCGAAATCCATTGCCATGCCATTGCTCCAAATGCAGGAACATTGCTCCAGATTTGATCGTAGTAGAGCGTTGTACGTTATTTCCTTTATTAATGGAATGCCCTTTCTCAGATGGCCGAGTACACCGCTAAATGTATAAATATGACACTATGCACACGTCTCAATTAATACTTCGAAAACGAACACATTGTTCAGTACTTGTAACAATAAATCCAAGTGTGAACGCAACGACAGTAAAAAAAAAAAAAAAAATCAGAGAATAACAGATGTGATGCTATCCACCGCAACATCTGAGGTTTTGGACAAATCGAAGATCTGAAACTTCTTGTTTGAAGCTCTGACCATTGGCTTTTCCGGTAACGCTGTTACCGATCGAGATATCTAGGAGTATAGTTTTAATCTTTCAGGAAGCTCCAAAACATAGTACATTCTACAGAGTGATGGATTAATTTTGGATAAAATATCTGCTTTATTACAGACGATATATGACTTGGAGTACCGGATGTATAGGAGGCGACTGTTGCATCTTATTGCCCTCAAACAGTTGCTGCTCTGTCCGTTATGATAGTCTAGGTACTTCTCAGAGAAGCCGTTAGGTGTAGAACACATGCTGTTGACAAGTTTAACAGCCTTTTTATGTTCCCACTATAGCTTCAGGACCTCTCTCATTAAAGTGAGACAGTCAGTAGCACCATATAAACAACATTACCACGTACGTACTTGACAGGTTCTTAAAAAGTATCAAAGGTTTTCATCACAGCTACGCTAACGGCTCTTTGTTCTTTTCGATGTTCGCTATACACCTCAGTTGGATACTGCTTTCTGGTACGACGGGACTTATGCGTCCATTCGCCGTATGTTTTTATGCCTGCCGCAGCAATTTCCTCGCTCTTTCTTCCTTATCTGAAGTTTCTGTATGGGCTGATCACATCACTCAGAAGCAATTTTGAGCGCGCAGCTAACTCGCCGTGAAATGTCACGTATCTGATTCTGGCGAACGTGCTGTGCTGGAGTGCTGAACGGCGTACAAGGCGGAATATTTATCGCCGGTCCGTCGCCTCTTGTGGCAGTGAGCGTGACCAATCGCGGCCGCTGCAACTTCCGCCAAATCGCTTTAATAGCCCCACTCAAAGACCTCCCACACGCAGCCTATAGAGTGAAGCGTCGTTCACCTCTGAAATGTGTTTTTTATCCGTTCTGCTCAACATACGCGCAATAAAAGCCACACAACCACATTTTACACAAACATTTCAAAGACAAAAGGCTGAATTGCGAGTGTAATAACGTTTCCTTTTGACGTCTTTTGCCACATTACAGTCGCAAACGTACTGCAAATTTGTGTTACGTCATCTTGATCGGCATAAAGTATGTCTGACAAAGATTCATCTGATATGACGGACTAAAATCTCTGCATGAATGAAGATAAGAACTTTGGGTAAATGTTGACTTACGAATATGTTTGAAAACCCAAAAAGTTTATGTTAAATCAATAAACGGATCAAAGGTATCTGTGAAACTTTCAGCTATCATAATGGCATCGAAATGAAAAGCTGAAATGTTAGATTACTTACGGGATGAAAGGCCCGCCTATTACGCAAAACACTGTTATTTCATATAGGCCTAAACACGTTTCAGTACATTTGTGGATTCGTCAGTAAGTTTTGTTTATTCGCATCTATCAACTATAAGCGTAATACGTAATCTAAAAAAGTGATGAATATTAAATTCCTTTACTCGAAACTAATCCACGGAGGAAAAACTTTGCGCTTTCTGTTTTAAATCGTCGCACGGATGTCAAAATGACAGGTTTGAAAATAAGTGGTCGCAGCACAGAAAATGAATTAAAATCGCTCGAAAGAACGTGACAGGACCTGGTGGAATTCCTATAGGATTTATACAGAATATGGGAAAGAAGCTGCTCTTGTTCCAGCAGCAATCTACGGAACATTCCTAGCGACTGGAAAAAATCCCACGTCATTTCTGACATATCTGGTTCCTCCGAGACATCTGATAAAGACGCAAAAAGATAGTCACAGTAACAAGCGTTTATGTCTCTAACACAACGTTGGCAAAATTCTCAACGTATCATGGAGGTAATAGTCCTTTACGTCTGAAATTAAACAAAAGTCTTCCACGAGTGAGAAGACAAGGAACAAAAAATTTAAAATTCCTGAATCCCAAAAACAAATAACTAAATCCCTCAAAACGTGAAATTAATCAAACGCTCTTTGAAAGTGAGCTAAATCTTGAAATCTTCAGCATGAACAAGTTCCTCAGACTTTTGGTTTGAAAACAAAGCCAGAACTCTAGCTTAATTTGTAGAAACGAAACACTTCCAGTGTATCAGATGGCAGAACTTCAGTGGAGAAACACCGACTGTCCTACAGTTCAGAAAAAATTTTTAAGGGCGACAGGGATAGACGCGCAAAGCAAAGTCTTGGCACCATCTTGTTGGTGAAGAAAACAAACAGCAGAAATTATACGAAGTTCCAGCTAGCACGTCGCAGGTCACACTTAAGAGTCCAGACAAGTGAGGCGGCGTGGTGTCCTGGAAGATTGTGCCGGAGACCATAGCGAGTTGTTGCGGAGATCTTCTGGTCGGTTGCTCGCTGCGATGGAACTGCTGTGCTAAGCTCTCGCGTTGGCCTAAACAGCTGCCTCACTGTAGGATACATGCGCACCACTTTCCGGGTTGTGACTCTGCGGTTGCAGGAAAAGGTGGGGTACATCAACGACCTCTACCATCGCTGTGCTCACCGCCTGATGGCTTGGCCAGAACGTCGTTGTCACCACCTGCTGTTCTGGCCGCGGAGTTCTGAAGTTCAGGGTTCCCGCGGCCTCATGGGGGCGGAACTCGTGGCAACCCAAACGACGTAAAAGTTGTACGGGGTGCCGCCGGCGCCTGATTTCTAGGGCTTCACGGCAATTCTCTTTTCCAGGTGTGGTCATTGAACAGACACTCAATGACGTCAATGTGTTGTGGAATTTGAGAATACTTTTATACTCGCGTGTTATGACCTTCCTGGTGACCGAAAATCTGTGTATAAATCAACATTGATTCTGCAAACAACGATCATGTGATACTCAGCTGGCTCTGTTCGCTCGAGACTTAGACGGTAATAGGTACTTATATTGGCGCTCAGGTTGATGCCGTGTTCTTGACGTTCGGAACACATCGATAAAGTTCCACATTTAGTGAAACGAAAAAAGAAACGATGTATGGCATATTATGTCAGCTTGGTGATTGTACTGAATAGTTCCTAGCAAACAGAACACATTACGTCGTTCTTAACAGAGAAAAATCTTCACAAGTGTTATAACAGATTGTTATAGAACCATTACTATTCAGGGGATCCCATTTATTTTGGCCACCTGAAATAATGTTTTGTCCAGAACGAAAATAAAAATACATATCAAACAAACCTTATTTACCTGTTAGAGAGACATTAACTAGCATGATGCCCTGTCTTGTATCTTTGTTCGTTACGAAGATATGAACTGCAGTATGTCTTTTTTAAATAACACGCTGTATTTTTTTATGCGGTAATCCACTTGCTCTCCTCAAGACCTGCTCAGGAACCTTTCACAATGTGTCATTCAGGTAAACACAACCGTATTAAAATCGGAACACAAATTTGATTTCCTCGACTAACACACAGTGTAAGTAACTCGTCTACTTACTGGAGTCGACGGTACACAAATGGGAACACAAGAAAAATGCGCTGCGGTCAGTCAACCATCATCACATGAAGGTTAACGTGAGTACAATGGTGCAATCCACAGGTCGTTTCTGTGTGCCCGCTCAACACATGGTGAGCGTTCAACATAGATTTGTATCCAGTCCACAGTTTACCGAAAATTGCAAAATAATAATCACATTATACTGACGTTACTGATAAAAATTACTATGAATAACCGATTTATCTGGGATTCATAGATTTTGAGAAAGCTTGTTTCCTAGTTTAAAGGAATCTGTTCTGACAGTCCTCGAAAAACAAGTTATTACTCTAATAAGTGCTTGTACTAGCCAGATTATAAGTAGATATTCGTCACTGCAATGGAAGGCGTTGTCAAGGAGAAATGATTTTAAGTTAGATTTAGAACTTGCTTTCCTGCTTGTCAGTTATTGTGCAGATGATCAAAACTTTGTTTCTGAGCCACTCACATCTTTAATAATGGGCAATAAAGGTCATTTTCCCCTCTAGTGTTGAAGGTATGGACATCACTGTTCTTTCCAAATTGTGATGGATTATTTAAGACGAATTTCAATATCAAATATACGTATTGTGAAGGCGCAGTGAAAATGCAAGCTCCTTGTAGAGGTACCACCATGATGTCCGTGGGCGAACACCACATATTATTCTTACAGCTGTCTTTATGCAATAAATACTTATTTTGTAAGTGATGAAGTACGCCAGAAAAGTATTCCATGTGACATTATTAAGTGGAAATATGTAAAATATGTCAGGTCCTGTTTCCTTTGTTTCCAAGATTAGCAATTGTAGGAATTAACTCTTAAGATCAGTAACACGCTTCTTCCAACTCTGGTTTTCATCAGTGTGTACAACCACAAATCTGTAGCATTTAGCCCTATTTACTACCTCCTGCTCATGTGCTACTTCAGGATTTACTAACTCCTGCTCATGTGCTACTTCAGTTGGACGTAATTATGTAATTGGGAACCAACTACCATTTTTTCAGATCTCTAGTTCTCTGCTGGAATCTGTGATGGAATATGTGTAGCATGTCATGGAAATTACAACCAACTCCATTCCACAACGTGCTGCTGTCTAGACGTCTGAACCAACTACCAGTTGCTGTATCCATGTGACAGACATTTGCAATATGGAAACAAATACATGTAAGAATGTCACATGTTTTGCTTGTTTATGTATTGGAGTTGAGACATAAGTACCTAACTGGTAATTACGAGGAGCACATTCCCTTGCATTTTGTTGTTTAAAAAGATATACTGTTGCCATACAGATATTTTCCAGGGGAATGTCTTTGGTCTCTTTGTGTTCAGCAGAAAATACTAGCAGCAGTCCTTTGGAGGTTAGTATGGCCATGTTATACCTTAAACATATAATGGTCATTAGCGACTATATAATACCACAAAAAAATGGCTCTGAGCGCTATGGGACTTAACATCTGAGGTCATCAGTCCCCTAGAACTTAGAACTACTTAAACCTAACTAACCTAAGGACATCACACACATCCATGCCCGAGGCAGGATTCGAACCTACGACCATAGCAGTATAATACCACATTTTAATTAATAACATTAATCACTAAGTTATCTTAAAAACTGTAAATAAGTAATTATAAATCATAGAATATTTCCATATGTATGCCTGCGTCATTATACACATTGATCACTGTTATGCAACAAACCAGGAAAAAATAGTCTTCAGGAAAGCACAGGAAATCTTTTGATTTACTATAGTTAGAAAGAAAACGTAGTCAACAGAAAACTGACATTCACAACAACAAAGTTATTTGCCTGAAACTTCGTCAAATAAGTATAACCAAGGAGAAACCTTATTCAGTGTTCACAAACAAGAGCTTCGATGAGAATTTCATAGAGCTAAATATTCAAAGCCGAACTGCAGGCCATCCAAAGTCTTCGCCAGACCTAGCAGTATTCTTGGTACCTTTATGACCAAATTATAGACAATTATCACTGCCAACATTGGAGGACATAACCATCTCTTCCAGGGGATACCAGACAGTTTTGTGAAAATTTAACTTCAGACGCTGTCATTGTGGATGACGTTGATAGTATTGATGGTACTCTTGATTTCACTATGGAGTAGTTTTAAAATGTCAGCGTGAAAGAGAATCACGTAAACATAACGTATTTATATAATTAACAATAATAACGATAATGTTAATTTAAGTGTTGAAGTATCTACTTTCATAAAATTGTATGTTGTTGTTGTGGTCTTCAGTCCTGAGGCTGGTTTGATGCAGCTCTCCATGCTACCCTATCCTGTGCAAGTTTCTTCATCTCCCAGTACCTACTGCAACCTACATCCTTCTGAATCTGCTTAGTGTATTCATCTCTTGGTCTCCCTCTACGATTTTTACCCTCCACGCTGCCCCCCAATGCTAAATTTGTGATCCCTTGATGCCTCAGAACATGTCCTACCAACCGGTCCCTTCTTCTCGTCAAGTTGTGCCACAAACTCCTCTTCTCCCCAATTCTATTCAGTACCTCCCCATTACTTATGTGATCTACCCGTATAATCTTCAGCATTCTTCTGTAGCACCACATTTCGAAAGCTTCTATTCTCCTCCTGTCCGAACTATTTATCGTCCATGTTTCACTTGCATACATGGCTACACTCCATACAAATACTTTCAGAAACGACTTCCTGACACTTAAATTTATACTTGATGTTAACAAATTTCTCTTCTTCAGAAACGCTTTCCTTGCCATTGCCAGTCTACATTTTATATCTTCTCTACTTCGACCATCATTAGTTATTTTGCTCCCCAAATAGCCGAACTCCTTTACTACTTTAAGTGTCTCATTTCCTAATCTAATTCCCTCAGCATCACCCGCCTTAATGTGACTACATTCCATTATCCATTATAAAATTGTATAACAACAATAAAATAGTAGTGAATTGATACAATGCTTGAACAGTTTTGTATTTACTTCTTCATTATGCTACTCTTACATTGACATTGTGGATCAGGAATTGATCAAACATGAATTCTGAAGTGTGATTATTTCACTTACATCAGTGTTGTTTCATTTTCCTTTTTTGCAACTGCAGTCCACAAGAACGAACTCCTGGTGTTAATTTTTAAGATAAGCAGTAAGAAACAAACTGCATTTTCGGCTCCCTACTCTCGGTGGATCAATAAATGTTGAAACCTATAGTATTGTTTTGATAGAGCACTAGAAATGTTTATAAAGCGACAATTGGTTTTGGGATAACAACAAATTTGAATTTTATTTCTAAAGTTTTGCTAAAACAGTTCTACCTCAGAAGGTAGCTTTTACAGTATGTTCCACGTCTACCTGTTGGTATGACACTATTTGTTGCACACAACTGAATATAGTGTGGTTTTTTTTCAAAGTTTTGGAGGAGTCCATTTTCTAAGAACCACTTTATAACATAAGATAATCCTCATATTGTTCAATCCCAGTTGCACTTTTTGATTAGAGGACATGTTTAGATCACCTGGGATCGTATTCATATCTAATTAGTTGCGTCAGTATGACGTCTTGTCTATTCAGAACCTCATTTCAGAGGGCAGTAATTTGATATGAGGTCCTCAACAGACAAGATGGGTTGCTGACGAAAATACTAAGATCTGAAGACAGTCCCAAGTGATCGAAACATGTCCTCTAATTAAAAATGCGCAACCGAGACTGAACAATAAATGAGAATTATCTTAGATAGCAGTTGCTGATTCTCGTTAGACAAATATGTTGGCTATAGAACTTCATAATTCTTCTTAAATATTATTTATCATCTCTTCTGTTGCTTTCTCTCTAATGGGGTTTATCATAACGATGCTACTGTCTGCAAAATGTACCAGTTCACGCGCTGAATTTTAAGTAAAAGGTTATTCACATACATAAGGAATACGAGTGGCCCCAAAATTGAACACTGTTGGACACCCTTTGTGATTTCTCCACAAACACATAAATTTTCTATCCTTCCGACATTGTTTGAGTTGTTCATCACAATCTATTGCGTTCTGTTTGTTACGTATAATTCAGACCAGGTGTGTGTAAAGACATCAGTTCCTGAGAACTTAAGTTTTTCTAGGAGAGTAACATGATCTGCACAATCAAATGCCTCGGAAAAATCACAAAAATAACAACTAACGATATTTTACTATTTAAGGCTTGTACTACTCGATGACTGGATGTATAAGTAGCATTCTCAATCGAGCAGTCATTCTCGAATCCAAACTGTACTTGCTACATAACTTGTTTCCACTTGAGTCTCCTCATAAGCACATTACATTTTCGAACAGTTTGTAAAAAATATGCCAGGGAAGAAATCAGATGATAATCGATTAAGTATGTCTTGTCAGTTTTTATAGGAAGAATGTTTTTTGGTTCATTAGTTTTCTGAATGGTCTGCTTCGGTCCTCCAGAAATTCCTCTCCTGTGCCAACCTCTTCATATCAGAAGGAATTGCAACCTTCCTTCCCAATTATTTGCTGGATGTATTCCTATCTCTGTCTTCCTTTACGATTTTTACCCTCTACAGGTCCTTCCAGTATCATGGGAGTTATGCCTCTGTGTCTTAACAGACGTCATACCATCCTGTCCCCCCTTCTTCATAGTGTTTTCCATTTATTCGTTTCCTCGCCGATTCTGCGAAGAAACTCCTCATTTACCAGCCCACCTAATTTTCAATATTCTTCTGCAGCACCACAACTCAAATGCATCGATTCTCTTCTGTTCCAGTTCCCCAGCAGCCCATGTTCTACTATCATACAATGCTGTGCTCCAAACGTACATTCACAGCAATGTCTTCCTCTAAATTAAGGCCTATATTTGGTGCTAGTCGACTTCTCTAGGTCAGGAATGCCCTTTCTTGCCAGTGCTAGTTGCTTTCTGTGTCCTCCCTGCTCCGTCCGTCATGGATTAGTTTGTTGTTCCTGATCATCAATCCTGATCTCAAGTTTCTCGCTGTTCTCATTTTTGCTACTCCTCATTTCTTCCATCTTTCTTCGATTAACTCTCAGTCCATATTCTGTACTCATTAGACTGTTCGTTCCATTCAGTAGATCCTACATTTTTTCTTCACTGTGAAAGTGAGGATAGAGGATAGAGGATAGAAATGTTATCAGCCAATGTTGTCATTGATGTCCTTTCACCTTGAATTGTAATTCCACTCTTGAACCTTTCTTCTATTTCTTCCATCACTTTTTCGATATTTAGATTGCACAGTATGGACGAAAGACTACTTCCCTGTTTTTCACCCTTCTCTATTCGAGCACTTCGTTCGGGGTATTCCACTCTTATTGTACAAATTGTACATTACTCCAGTTTCTCTATAGTTCACCCTTATTTTTCTCAGAATTTCGAACATCTTGCACCATTTTACATTGTCGAATGCTTTTTCCAGGTCCACAAATCCTATAAAAGTGTCTTGATTTTTCTTCAGTCCTGCTTCCATTATCAACGTTACATGGTGTTCACAGAGGCACAGAACATCTATCACTTCAGCATAAAAAATTCTCATTTTTTGTCTTCCATCAAATGTCCTGATGAAACAAATTAATTTTATGCTGTAGAACGAAATTATTAAAAGTCCGTGGAACAGTCCTCTGAAATATTTCTAACATTTTAAAGTTGCGACCGACACGCCCCGCAAACACGTATTTCTCCTAAATCTAGAATACATATGGCATATTTGTGTTGTAGTGGATTGTGCCAGCTTTTCAGCGGTGTCCTCAGAATTTTGCTGGCTCTCTTAGTTTTCGAAATACTTACAGTTTTTACAGTGCGGTAGTCTCTGTGCTCGAATTTCGTAATAATTAAGTACAAACATAGTGAAATATGTGTAATTATAGAAAGATATCTTAGTGAACATTATCATACTGCTGGTACTTTTGTCAGCATACAAGTTGTTTGACATGGAAATGGCATTTTCATGTCTCTGAATGCACATTCCGGCTTCCAATTCACGATGTACTATCCATACAAACATAATGTTGTATTCTCATAGAGCTCATGAAGCGCAATCTATAGACACAATTGGCTAAAATCGTCTACGGCGTTAACAGGGTAATTTTTTCTACCGTGTACAAACTCTAGGGATTGATCGATGAGAGGATACGGAACAAAAAAGGTCTGATAAACTTATCTCCGGAAATGCATGGCTTCCATGCTAGAGACCATTTATTCAATCATACTTTGTTACAGAGGCTGCGGTGTAATACGCAGCCACAGTTACAGTAAGTACTGAAAATGGTTTCCATGTGCCATAGCAAGTTCTGTCTCGCAGGTTCACATCGGCCAGGCTGCATCTGAACAGTCTCAAAGGGAGCATGAATACCCTGCTCCAGAGTCTCCATATCTGGTATGGGCTCTGCATGTACGATACTTTTTAGATGGCCCTATTACCAGAAATCTCAAGGGTTGAGATCCGGTGAACGAGCAAGCCATGCAACTGGACCCCTTGTCCGATCCATCGACCACAGAAGACACTATTGAGATGCGTCCGGAGGTTAACGACGAAGTGGGCTGGAGCACCACCATGTAGCAGCCACATACCCCTCTGAATCATCAATGACAGTTCTTGCATCAGGTGAGGTAAAGTCACCTGCAGGAAATGCCCATAGTTCCGGTCTGTTAGGCGACGGGGAAGGAAAGACTGGTCCCAGACTACAGTCGCCAATTATCCCGACCCACACATTTCGGCTGCACCGATGCTGATGATTCACTGTTACGATACCGTGAGCGATCTGCGTACTATCCCACAGATGACTGTTATGAAATATGAATATACTACTTCGCGCAAAGGTGGCCTCATCTATGAGTAGGATGGATGAAACAAATCCCGGAATCGTGGTTGCCTGATGAAGAAACCAGTGGCAAAACTGCTCCCAGTGTGGAAAGTCTGTCGCTAGTAAGCCTTACACAGGTCGTAAGTGATAAGGATAGTAAAAATTGTCATGGAGAATGTTTCACATGGTCGTCTGTCTTACCCTGTACTGGCGAGCCAACCGCTTGGTACTGACACAGCGATAGTCTTCCTCAGTGTTAATCACATTTCCCTCCAAGTCTCGTCTCCGAACATTTAGGGTACGTCCTTCATGATTTCCTGCTCCCTGAAACGAACCTGTCTCAGACAAACGGCGACACACTGTTGCAAACACCAAACACTGAATGCTGTGTTTATTGTTGCCATTTGCATTTCCGTAAATAAACACCATGTCGGCACGCTCTCGATTCGAATACGGTACAGTTATGTACATCGCTGTCTCACATCCACTACGGCGTGAGTCAGCAAGACAAGTGAATCGGACATAACATTACCACTGACTACGGCAGGAGAGGGCATCAGGGCATGACGTATGAGCAACAGTATCACTCTCTAGGAGGAAACCATGCATACTGTAACTGCGGCTGCGTGATACAGCGCGTATTAGACCGAAGTCTCTTTAACAAAGTATGACTGAATAATGGAACCATGCATTTCCAGACATATAAGTTCATTACACCCTTTTTTTGTTCCGTATCCTCTCATCGATCGATTATAGAGTTTGTACACGGTGGAAAAAATCATCCTGTGTACTAGTTTTCAAAATTTCACAGCTGGCTACAAATACTGCATCTTGAATAGCTTAAAAAAATAATATTTGAAAAATGTCATGAGTACCACCACCTCGAGCTGCTGATAAAATTCGCTATTTAACAACCACTTTAACCAACAGACCATCCTCAGGATCTTAAAAGCATTTTTTTGCGTTAGGCGAACATAAAATCATTGACGTCAGACAATAAAATCATGACTTTGTCACTTTTGTCATATTGTAATTACATCGCCAATATACAATGAAGTAACAAAAGTCATGGGATAGCGATAAGCACATATACAGATGGCAGTAGTATTGCGTGCACGAGGTGTAAAATGGCGGTGCAATGGTGGATCTCTCATTTGTACTCAGATGATTCATGTGAAAAGGTTTCCGACGTGATTATGGCAGCGGGAAGACTGGTGATTGGAGCTAGACGCATGGGACTTTCCAGTCGGATATCGTTAGGGAATTCAATATTCCGAAATCCACAGTGTCGAAGAGTGCATCGAGAGTACCAAATTTCAAGCACTATATCTTGTAAGTAGGCTGTTTAGGTTTTCATGTTGGTAACGCCACTTAGCGTTCTGTATGAAAATCACTGACTGTGCTGTGTGCAGTCTGTGGCTGGTTGGACTCATTGTTGGAATATTCGCTTGTGTAGTGTTGGGCAGTTGAATGTGAAATGGTCGTAGCGTTGCGCTGTTGGAGGTGAGCCGCCAGCAGTGGTGGACGTGGAGAGAGAGATGCCAGAATTTTGAGCGGACGATCCGGACGTGTGTCCGTCAGAAAAAGGAAATTTGTTGAATTGGATGGCACATGTCCACATAACATCTTTTCTTTATTTGTGTGTGAGGAATGTTTCCTGAAACTTTGGCCGTACCATTTTGTAACACCCTGTATATATATAATGTCTTTTGAACGCTATTAAGGTATTTTAAACATAGCTGCGCAACAGCAACGGTTCCACGTAATAAGACTAGAAACAGCCGACCAGTTGGAATGGATAAAGTAATCTTTACCTAGGTTTCGACAGGTTTAAACCTGTCTTCTTCAGAAGGCGGCCTAAGGACAATGAACATCGTAGTTTACATTAAAAGGTATGAAACTTAAGTCAAGAATAGAGTTTAACACATATTAGAGAGCTCTTGTATTACAAAATATGAGAAGGACGCCTGGTACTTACAGTATTACATTAATATGGAATGATGTATCATTATCGTTTTTACAAATATCTGCATAGATCCATTAGTCCAAAATAAAATATAGCCCTGAAAATAGGGTTTGTCATGTAAATTAAGGTATATACATTGTTTGTTCTCTATCAAAATCTTCCATTTGCTAACTATGCCTATCAGTAGTTAGTGCCTTCAGTAGTTAGAATCTTTTATTTAGCTGGCAGTATTGGCGCTCGTTGTACTGCAGTACTTCGAGTAACGAAGATACTTGTGAGTTAAGTGATTCATGAAAGGTATAGGTTATTGTTAGTCAGGGCCATTCTTTTGTAGGGATTATTGAAAGTCAGATTGCGTTGCGCTAAAAAAATGTGTGTCAGTTTAGTGATGATCAGTATAAGCAAAGAGAGAACTGCCTGAGTACGTTCAGTTTTACTCAGCTGTCTTTGTATCAAATAACGTAGAAGTTTACCAGCACAGCCATTCATAATGTTCCTAAGGGGACGTTTCAGTCTCACCACTGACAACGCAGTGGACGACGGCTTCCACTTGACGACCGAGAGCATCGACGTTTACGAAGAGTTGTCAGTGCTGACAGAGAAGCAATAAGCAGAGAAGTCAATGGGGGACATACGACGAAGGTGTCAGAACAGTGCGCGAAATTCGGCGTTAATGGGCTATGGAAACAGATGACCGACGTGAGTGCCTTTGCTAAAAGCACGACATCGCCTGCAGCGCCTTTTATGGGCTCGTGACCATATCGGTTGGACCCTAGACTATTGGAAAACAATGAGCTTTTAGGATGAGTCCCAATTTCAGTTGGTGATAGCTGATCGTAGGGTTCGAATGTAGTGCACACCCCACGAAGCCATGGAACCAGGTCGCCAACAAGCTGGTGGTGGCTCCATAATGGTGTGGGTTGTTTTTAACTGGAATGCGCTGGGTCCTCTAGTTCAACTGAACCGATCAATGACTGGAAGCGGTTATGTTCGGCTATTTGGAGATCATTTACAGCCGTTCACGGACATGTTCCCAAACAACGCTGGAATTTTTGTGGATGGCCGTGCGCCATGTCACCAGGAACAGTTGTTCATGACTGGTGTGAAGAACATTATTAACATTTCTAGCGAATGTGTTTGCCACCCAGATTGCTCGACATGAATCCCATCGAATAAGTTTGGGACATAATCGTGAGGTCTGTTTGTGCACAAAATACTGTACCGGATACATTTTCGCAGTTACAGGTGGCTGTAGAGGCAGCATGTATCAATGTTTCTGCAGGGGACCTCCAACGACTTGTTGAGTCCATGTCACGTCGAGTTTCTGCGCTATGCTTGGCAAAAGGAGGTCCGACACGATATTAGGAGGTATGGCTCTGAGCACTATGGGACTTAACATCTGGGGTAATCAGTCCCCTAGAACTTAGAACTACTTAAACCTAACTAACCTAAGGACATCACACACATCCATGTCCGAGGCAGGATTTGAACCTGCGACCGTAGCAGTCACGCGGTTTCGGACTGAAGCGCCTAGAACCGCTCGGCCACCACGGCCGGCTGTTAGGAGGTATCCCATGACTTTTATTATCTCAGCAACACAGTGCACTTTCTCTTGTGACATCAGCAGTCCACGTTAACGTTGTAAACGGATGTATTTTACAGTACATGCAGTCGACTGCACAGCTAATCAGCGGCCCGAATGAGTAGGACACAGCACCTGGCTCCACTTGACGTTGCCATTGTAGGCGACACTCCCGCCACCGTTTTAGAGACTCCATCCTGAAATTCGGGCTGATTCTATAAATCATGACCTGGCTGCGTGGATTATAAGGGTGCTAGTCGCTAAAGCTAACATGGTAAAATTTGCACTGAAAAAGGAAGGTGTTGTCATCGTTTTGTGAAACGACCCATGTTGTTGTGGTCTTCAGTCCAGAGACTGGTTTGATGCAGCTCTCCATGCTACTCTATCATGTGCAAGCTTCTTCATCTCCCAGTATCCACTGCAACCTACATCCTTCTGAATCTGTTTAGTGTATTCATCTCTTGGTCTCCCTCTATGATTTTTACCCTCCAAGCTGCCCTCCAATACTAAATTGGTGATCCCTTGATGCCTCAGAATATGTCTTACCAAGCGATCCCTTCTTCTAGTCAAGTTGTGCCACAAATTTCTCTTCTCCCCAGTTCTATTCAATACCTCCTCATTACTTATGTGATCTACCCATCTAATCTTCAGCATTCTTCTGTAGCACGACATTTCTAAAGCTTGTATTCTCTTCATGTCTAAACTATTTATCGTCCACGTTTCACTCCATACAAGTACTTTTCAGAAACGACTCCCTGACACTTAAATCTATACTTGATGTTAACAAATTTCTCTTCTTTAGAAACGCTTTCCTTGCCATTGCCAGTCTACATTTTGTATCCCCTCTACTTCGACCATTATCAGCTATTCTGCTCTCCAAATAGCAAAACACATTTACTACTTTAAGCTTCTCATTTACTAATCTAATTCCCTCAGCATCACCCGATTTCATTCGACTACATTCCATTATCCTCGTTTTGCTTTTGTTGATGTTCATCTTATATCCTCCTTTCAAGACTCTGTCCATTCCGCTCAGCTGCTCTTCCAGGTCCTTTGCTGTCTCTGACAGAATTACATTGTCATCGGCGAACCTCAAAGTTTTTACTTCTTCTCCATGGATTTTAATTCCCATTCGGGATTTTTCTTTTGTTCCTTTACTGCTTACTCAATATACAGATTGAATAACATCGGGATGCGCTACAACAATAATCCACATAGCTTAAAAAATGTACTGGAAGAACATTTTACTTACTGATCTTAAAGCTTAAGCGATGCTTCAGAGTTGCTTTTACATAAACTACTGTGTTTATTGGAATACAGCAGTCACAAAAAATTTTAACCAGTAATTTTATCTCCCTAAGAGACTGTAATCAACAGACTCTGCCCATTATAAACTTTCTTCCAGAAAACGTAGTGGAGGACGAGGTTAGAGCTGGTATCGAACTGTACGGCATCATCTCACCGAAATCAGTACTGTGAAGACATCGCATCTAAGCTAACTTTCCGGAACTAGAACTGTGACCAGCAAAACTGCATACATACTTTCTTCTGGAAAATTTAGTGGGAACTATATCAAAGCAAACAGGGAGCTGCCCAGTATCATCTCACCAGAAAATGTGCTTCAAAATATCACAAGTAAGTGAGTTTTTCGATTATCCAGAACTGAGACCAGTATAACTGGAAACAATAGACTCTACTGAGCCGGTCGGGATGGCCGAGCGGTTCTAGGCGCTGCAGTCTGGAACCGCGAGACCGCTACGGTCGCAGGTTCGAATCCTGCCTCGGGCATGGATGTGCGTGATGTCCTTAATTTAGTTAGGTTTAAGTAGTCCTAAGTTCTAGGGGACTGATGACCTCGGAAGTTAAGTCCCATAGTGCTCAGAGCCATTTGCAGCTTTTTTTTTTTTAAGACTTTAACTGACACAAATACATCCCACTTGATTAATTCTTTCACTGTCGTGGCTTGATGGTTCAAATGGCTCTGAACACAGTGGAACTTAACATCTGAGGTCATCAGTCCCCTAGAACGTAGAACTACTTAAACCCAACTAACCAATGACATCACACACATCCATGCCCGAGGCAGGATTCGAACCTGCGACCGTAGCGGTCGCGCGGTTCCAGTCTGAAGCGTCTAGAACCGCTCGGCCACTGCGGCCGGCTCGTGGCTTGATGCTGCAACAGTAATTACTAATTTCTTTTAAGTAATATTGCAGTAACAAACTTTTTATTTTTATTTTCATTCATGTCTGTGTTTACTCGGCTTCTTCTATGAACTCGTCAGTCGCCTTTGAGCGTTGTTGGCCTCTGCGTTGTGTTCAGGGCTCAGGTTGACTCGGAATAACGGTATGAATATAGCAAGTTCTACTTGCTGACGACTACGCTATGAGCGAATGTTTGGAACAGCGAGGGCTTCGAGAGACCGAACGTGGACGAGACTGAGGCACTACCAGTATCCGGGGATGCGCGCTTTTTGTGTGGCTTTCAAAACCGCGGCGCAGTGCGAACAATCTGTGCAAACTCACTGAATGGAACGCGCTTTTTCTGTCGTCACAAAAGTTTACTTTCAACATGCAAATGTTACAATATTGAGTCAGACTATACGGTATAATTGAAAGTAAATTTGGTATCCGAAAAATTGTTGCGAACTGAAGGAAAAGGCAGTTTTTGTAACCAGCACTTTGTGTATTAACGTGCGTGATTTAAATACCTCAAGCGTTCTTGAACGCTACGAATCTAATGGAAGATAGCTAGACGGCATCACAAAACATACATGACCAACTCGGACGAAGCTGAAGACTGCAATTCATGGAAAAGTTTAGAGGAGGGTTTTATCCAGCACTGGATGGCAATTGGCTGATGGAAATGATACAAATAACAAAAACCTTGGATTTCCTATACCTCACATCCATTGGAAATACAAATGAGACAGAACATCAGCAGCCTGCCCGATCTAGAATGTCACAACTAAGGCACTGACTAAGATAATGCAGCGGTTGTCACTGGATTCCACTTCACGGAGACTACTAATTCAGCCAGCTATATTTTGGTTTTACGTTGGTTTTCTCTAAAGCAGCGAATGTGACTGCCGCTATGCTTTTTTGGCATAACACTTGCCCTCATCCTGTAGCAAGCACCCCTCCCGAGCTACCGCAAAACCTCTAGCGAACTCGCTGCCGATTGGACACTGACACTTCTTTGTTTGACATTAAAGACGCCCGGAATCACTCTTTTTCGGCCGGGAATATATTGACTGCATTAGAACTGCTTTCAGTGAAAAGTCCAACCTCGAACTTATGCGGCGGCTCGGTTCCTTCTGTCCCTTTGTAGCGAACCTGCACCTACCTGTGAACATTGTCTCAGAATATCATCAGTAGGGAAGCCGAGCGAAACCTACTGTACTTCGACGTGAACCAGGCTGCAATTAAAGTCACTAATCTACGTATCGGGAGAAAGTTTTCACACGAAATGAAAGGTTGGAAATTTTATCCTTAATTATATATTCTGAAACTTAGGTGAACAAGTATCAGTGCCAAGCCCGTGCTAGTCTTAACACAGGCACTCACAATACCTTTCACTCACGTTAGCAAGTTTATGGTGTTGCATTTCCCGAAAACATAATAGCTACAAAAATACGGATTGTTTTTGATTGAGAATGCTCGACAAATATTAAGTCTGTCGGCACCTAATGCAGTCACAGTTTTTAGCCACCGATCTGCTCAATACGCCACGCGGAATATATATCTTTTCTGGTCACCAAATTCACTTGAAAATTCCGAAATTTCTACACACCCATCGGAATAATTATGCCGTCACTTTACAACACTTTTGATGTATGAAACACTCTTAGATCTGGCAACTTATCATTTCCATCGGAACTACTACTACACACGTCTGAACTGTTTCATGGCTAGGCTCCGACTCCTCTCCAGAATACTTCTCTACCAGCAGAGAAAGGCGCGCGAAGAATATTGCTTTACCATTGGTCAGTTCACTCAACAGCGAATAGCAAAACAACATTCTCCCACGTCAGTCCGCGCTTTTCATCAATAACCAATCGCAAAATAGTAAACCTAAAGACTGCACTTTTTACCGACATAATTATTGTTTATGCATAAAGTTATTTACTATTGTTATATATACCTGAACTAACTTTTCCTTTACCATAAACTTACTTTACAAATCAATTCTACAAAAATCCACTTTGTCCACATTCATACTTCTTCGAAATGTTCCCACACTAAATCCCACTACATAACTCGTTAAACAATTATCTTCATATTAACCTTAAACCACATTCACGCATCATTCATACTGCTAAAACACGTTTATAACATTTTACATACACAACAAGACATAATAACACTTTATGAAAATACTAGAACAGTTTATAAAAAAGCATACTATTACTTTAGTGGACTAGTGGGCACAATCGAAACTAAATCACAGACTCCTATCCAATACTGTCCTCTATCGGCTGATACATAAACTACGTGGACGTCCAGTCTCGCGTCACCATCTGTCACTATCCAGCTCTGAGACACATCTCCCCTTAACCCCCTCCAAGGCAGAATCGGTATACGGCGCTACGCCTCACGTAGTCCCGATGACCAGCGAACGAAGATGTGTCTGATATCGCCCTCGACAGCGGTGGGAAACTGGCTTGACTGTCGTCCACCATACAGCCCAACAACCACGAGTGCTGGTCTGGGGTGTCACCTCTTTTCATAGCAAGACCCCTTTCATTGTCATCCGCGGCACCCTTCCAACACAGTGGTATGTTTCTCAGTCCCGGTGGTCCATTTTGTTGACTTTCGTGGCAAGCCTTCCTGGGCCTACATTTCAGCAAGATAATACCAACCCGCCCACGGCAAGAGTTTCTGCTCCTTGACTTCGTGCTCGCCAAATCGTACGTTGGCCAGCAAGGTCGCTGGATCTCTCACACGTTGAGAAGATTTGGTGCATTGTTGGCATGGCCCTCCAACCAGTTCAGGATTTTGACGATGTAACCCACCAATTGGATAGAATTTGGTGCAATACCTCTGAGGAGGACATCCAACCATATTATCAATCAATACCAAGCCGAATAACTGCTTGCATAAGGGCCAGAGCTGGAGCTACGCTTTATTTCCTTGTTGAATTTGTGAAGCTCTCTTGAATAAATCATCATTTTTTCTGAAATCATAGTCATTGTGTGTCTGTGTACATCACATGTACCAATTTCAGCCCAATCGGCCTAATACCTTCATGGTGCGTTTTTTTTTTCTGTGTTAGAGTTGACTCGATGGATATTTGCCTGGCAGAACCCAGTACGGTATACTTGACTGCGAATCTTCTACTGAAACGAAAATAAGCAAGCATAATAGAAATCAGAGTCTCAAAATACACAAATGATTTGTCAGATAGGACTAGTTTGTCCGCTGACGGTGAAACGACCGCTGAATCACGCAGGGCTAAAAGGTAATTAGTATTGTGGAGAGGGCCAAGGGAGTTGCGGTCGGATTCATTTAACAATTGGAATTTATTATCAT
Source organism: Schistocerca americana (assembly GCF_021461395.2). Classification (NCBI taxonomy): domain Eukaryota; kingdom Metazoa; phylum Arthropoda; class Insecta; order Orthoptera; family Acrididae; genus Schistocerca; species Schistocerca americana. Next base: position 740,764,879 of record NC_060122.1, on the reverse strand, counting down.
TTAGTTCACAAATACACTTTTGAAAGAATTAAATTGGCTTCGCGGCTGAGGGTCTCCAAAGAGATGCTTTAGAATAAATAGAATTTTGAAAAGACATTACACACAGTTACATTTACGAATAAGATATATCGTATACATATATGACATCAGCATGCGGAGCGGCTGAAGGCCGCCGGATTAAATCTTCAAAATTCCAAATATTCTATGATGATAACTGAAGGCAGAAGGCCACAGTGTTTTAAGATGCTAAAAGGGCTGATGGCCCGCAAGGTGCACAGAAAGAGATAAACAAACGCAATAAGATAGCTGAAGGCCGCAAGATTAAATTCTGAAAATGAAGGAAATGTATTTATTGAAACAATCGGTAAAACACATTAAGTTTACAAATTTCCTTTTGCAACACCAACGGCGGAAGACCCACAATAACTTGTAAAATCTTTCAGAGGAAATTACAATAACCTTTCAAGGGCAGAAGGCAATAATGTTTGGACTTGAAGGAAACTCTGACAACATGTTCCCAGGGCTGAAGGCCCTCAATTAAATTTGCCCATTTGAAAATATAAAATACAGTAAAGCCCCAAAAAACCTTTTAAAATAAATTACTGCAACATTAACACTGCCAAAGAAAAATTAAGGGAACAGCACTCAAGAGCCTCCAAGGGATCGGTGTGCCCTCTTTCACTTAGGCGAGACAGGCGGTTAGCCGAACTATACTTAATCCGTCCGTACCCAACAAAGGGACAGGCACAGACAGACCGACCAACCGCTTGCTTGCCACCACGGGGTACACGAGAATTCAAGCCCCTCCCCCCCCCCCAAAAAAAAAAAAATTACAAGTATCACTATCCCCAAACAAACGCGTATGTGAACGGAGCTGCCAAAGCTACACACCATGTTTGGCAGCAACAACAGGTGAGGAAAAGACACTGCCTAAAAACTACGTTAGCGGCCAGGGCAGGTAACCAGAACACTAGCGGCCCCAAGACAGAAAATTCCACTGATTCACTCGAATTGCAGTCAACCAAAGTAGTTAATTGCACCGCATGGCGGCTAAATTTCAGCAATAGAAACACTCTGTGTTGCTCACAGGGAAACCTCCCTAACAGCGAACCACCGAAACGAACGACACAACATTAATGGACGTGGCTTAGGTAGTCGAAACCACTACTCAACTTTGACCTCCTGGGTCGGTGAACCACGAAGCTCGTAGCGATCGGACAGCTCCACACACGCTCCGACACTGCGCAGAGACCGGCAGTGGACCCAGCCGACCGCACTGCGCGGAGGTAACTTCCCTGGTCCGCAGCAACCGACCGACTCCTGTTGGTGCATCCGCGGCTGCTGCTCCGTCGTGACTGCACTGCTGGTGCGTCTCCCACTCACTTCCAGACACCCGACGGAGGTAATACTGGCTCGGACCCAACTACGCAGAGGAAACACGCCCACTGGCTACCCGACATCCCTGCCCTGGGAAAAGACCGAGCTAAGTTCCACACGATTGAAGGGGCCCAGAAGCGCTCGGAGAACCAGTTACACGTCGCCCGATAACACGACCGACCTCTCAGAGTCAATACGCCGACGACATTTAAAATAACTTGTCAATTAAAATCACACAAACTACACACACAACCTAACAAACACTTGCACGAAGACCTGAACGATACCTAAGTAACTAAACACGCCCGAACACAAATCGGGAGTCGATGCGCGCGCGCACGCACACCCCCCCCCCCCCCCCCACACACACACACACACACACACACACACACAGCCAACTCATGAACGATCGGCGAGCCAAAACGCGTCGTCCGGTTGGACGACAGACCGACGATCTACCAAGACCGTGGCCCGGCTCAAGTGATGCGTGGCGGCAATGATTGGGCGAGCCATGTCGACGCAGTCCTCACTGCTGCTACAACCCGACTGCACCAGTGCCGCATTGGAACTCCCCGACTGGCAGGTCCAGACTGCGCTCCAGACGCGTTCCAACCGACTGACAGACACGAACTCGCCATCCGAATTTCCTTACGTGCGACAACGACCGGGAAGTAATAGCAGTCTAGCAAAGATACTACCAGAGGGGATATATCGATACGCGCTGCTAACGCTGCTTATGGTCAGGCAAAGCAGCAACTCAGTGACAGTAATAATTTAAATTAACGTAGTGAGCGGAGGTACGTTAAAAACAGGGTATAAAATACATACTGGCGGGAACATGAGCCCCGCACGGCTCGGACGGTTTAGTTGTGTGTTGGAAAGTATCATCATTGGATGATCGTAAGGAAATGTATATAGACTTGGACAAAGTTTCCACTTCGTGTAATGCAGCTTTCGTAAAATGTGGACGATCGTAATGTAACACGCAAATAGCGATAGTATCCGATTACAAGAGTAGTGGCTACTACCTTGAGCACGTCAGATCGTATTAGCATTTAGGGATGAACCTAAGAAGTGCTATCAACTCCAACGATCACGTAAAATCTATGTTGAGGAAAACAAATGGGAGACTTACATGAGCTGGAAGAGGTCTAGAGAACATGCAGTGCATTTGTAAAGAAAATCGCACACAAAATGATTGTGCGAGCAACTCTGTTCTGTCAGTATTTTGAGGGAGACATAAGAGCAGGCATAGAACGAATTCAGGGGAGCGCTGTTACTGTCGTAACAGGTCGGTATAGCCCACATACAACTGTACAAGAAATTCTCGGGGAACTTAAATTAGGCAGTCTATTTGTTAACCTGCTTTTCTTGTTTGCAAGATGTCGCGATTGAAGCCACCTTTGTGGCACACTAGTGGTTTTCCCTGAATTCGTGCTAATTCTTAGACACACATCTACATCTACATCCACACTCCGCAAGCCACCTGACGGTGTGTGGCGGGGGGTACCCTGAGTACCTCTATCGGTTTTCCCTTCTATTCCAGTCTCGTATTGTTCGTGGAAAGAAGGATTGTCGGTATGCTTCTGTGTGGGCTCTAATCTCTCTTGGTCTCTCATGGTCTCTTCGCGAGATATATGTAGGAGCGAGCAATATACTGCTTGACTCTTCGGTGAAGGTATGTTCTCAAAACTTTAACAAAAGCCCGTACCGAGCTACTCAGCGTCTCTTCTGCAGAGTCTTCCACTGGAGTTTATCTATCATCTCCGTAACGTTTTCGCGATTACTAAATGATCCTGTAACGAAGCGCGCTGCTATCCGTTGGATTTTCTCTATCTCTTCTATCAACCCTATCTGGTACGGATCCCACACTGCTGAGCAGTATTCAAGCAGTGGGCGAACAAGCGTACTGTAACCTACTTCCTTTGTTTTCCGATTGCATTTCCTTAGGATTCTTCCAATGAATCTCAGTCTGGCAATTGCTTTACCGACGATCAACTTTATATGATCATTCCATTTTAAATCACTCCTAATGCGTACTCCAAGATAATTTATGGAATTTACTGCTTCCAGTTGCCTACCTGCTATTTTGTAGCTAAATGATAAGGGAACTATCTTTCTATGTATTCGCAGCACATTACACTTGTCTACATTGAGATTCAATTGCCATTCCCTGCACCATGCGTCAATTCACTGCAGATCCTCCTGCATTTCAGTACAGTTTTCCATTGTTACAACCTCTCGATACACCACAGCATCATCTGCAAAAAGCCTCAGTGAACTTCCGATGTCATCCACAAGGTCATTTATGTATATTGTGAATAGCAACGGTCCTATGACACTCCCCTGCGGCACACCTGAAATCACTCTTACTTCGGAAGACTTCTCTCCATTGAGAATGACATGCTGCGTTCTGTTATTTAAGAACTCTTCAATCCAATCACACAATTGGTCTGACGGTCCATATGCTCTTACTTTGTTCATTAAACGACTGTGGGGAACTGTATCGAACGCCTTTCGGAAGTCAAGAAACACGGCATCTACCAGCTTGTGGAGGAATAGCGCGAGCTGGGTTTCACACGACCGTCTTTTTCGAAACCCATGCTGATTCCTACAGAGTAGATTTCTAGTCTCCAGAAAAGTCGTTATACTCGAACATAATACGTGTTCCAAAATTCTACAACTGATCGACGGTAGAGATATAGGTCTATAGTTCCGCACATCTGTTCGACGTCCCTTCTCGAAAACGGGGATGACCTGTGCCCTTTTCCAATCCTTTGGAACGCTACGCTCTTCTAGAGACCTACGGTACGCCGCTGCAAGGAGGGGGCAAGTTCCTTCGCGTACTCTGTGTAAAATCGAACTGGTATCCCATCAGGTCCAGCGGCCTTTCCTCTTTTGAGCGATTTTAATTGTTTCTCTATCCCTCTGTCGTCTATTTCGATATCTACCATTTTGTCATCTGTGCGACAATCTAGAGAAGGAACTACAGTGCAGTCTTCCTGTGTGAAACAGCTTTGGAAAAAGACATTTAGTATTTCGGCCTTTAGTCTGTCATCCTCTGTTTCAGTACCATTTGGTCACAGAGTGTCTGGACATTTTGTTTTGATCCACCTACCGCTTTGACATAAGACCAAAATTTCTTAGGATTTTCTGCTAAGTCAGTACATAGAACTTTACTTTCGAATTCATTGAACGCCTCTCGCATAGCCCTCCTCACATTAGATTTCGCTTCGCGTAATTTCTGCAAGGCTTCGGCTGTTTGCTGTGAAGTTCCCTTTGCTTCCGCAGCAGTTTCCTAACTCGGTTGTTGTACCACGGTGGCTCTTTTCCATCTCTTACCATCTTGCTTGACACATACTCATCTAGCGCATATTGTACGATGGTTTTGAACTTTGTCCACTGATCCTCAACACCATCTGTACTTGAGACAAAACTTTTGTGTTGAGCCGTCAGGTACTCTGTAATCTGCTTTTTGTCACTTTTGCTAAACAGAAAAATCTTCCTACCTTTTTTAATATTTCTATTTACGGCTGAAATCATCGATGCCGTAACCGATTTATGATCGCTGATTCCCTGTTCTCCGTTAACTGTTTCAAATAGTTCCGGTCTGTTTGTCACCAGTAGGTCTAATACGTTATAGCCACGACTCGGTTCTCTGTTTAACTGCTCAAGCTAGTTTTCAGATAAAGCACTTTAAAAAATTTCACTGGATTCTTTGTCCCTGCCACCCGTTATGAACGTTTGAGTCTCCCAGTCTATATCCGGCAAATTAAAATCTCCACCCAGAACTATAACATGGTGGGGAAATCTACTCTAAATATTTCCCAAATTATCCTTCAGGTGCACAGCCACAGCAGCTGCTGAGCCAGGGGGCCTATAGAGACATCCAGTTACCATGTCTGAGCCTGCTTTAACCGTGACCTTCACCCAAATTATTTCACATTTCGGATCTCCGTCAATTTCCTTCGATACTATTGCACTTCTTATCGCTATAAACACGCCTCCCCCTTCACTGTCCAGCCTGTCTCTGCGGTATACATTCCAATCTGAGTTCAGGATTTCATTACTGTTTACGTCTGGTTTCAGCCAACTTTCTGTCCCTAGTACTATATGTGCGTCGTGACCGTTTATTAATGAGAGCAGTTCTGGGACCTTTCTGTAGACGTTCCTGCAGTTTACTATTAGCACATTAATATTGTTATTCCTTGTTGTATTTTGCCTACTTCTACCTTGCCGCGTCTCAGGATGCATCCTGTCGGGCCTAGGGAGGGAATTCTGTAACCTAAAAAACCCCCATTTGCACTCCACACGTTTTCCGGTACCCTTGTAGCCGCTTCCGGCGTGTAATGCACGCCTGACCTATTCAGGGGGACCCTACATTTCTTCACCCGATAGCGGAGGTCGAGAAATTTGCACCCCAGATCTCCGCAGAATCGTCTGAGCCTCTGGTTTAAGCCTTCCACTAGGCTCCAAACCAGAGGACCGCGATCGGTTCTGGGAACGATACTACAAATGGTTCAAATGGCTCTGAGCACTATGGGACTTAACACCTGTCATCAGTCCCCTAGAACTTAGAACTACTTAAACTTAACTAACCTAAGGACATTACACACATCCATGCCCGAGGCAGGATTCGAACCTGCGACCGTAGCGGTCGCGCGGTTCCAGACTGAAGCGCCTAGAACCGCTCGGCCACTCCGGCCGGCTACAAATAGTTAGCTCTGATTCCACCCCGCGAGCGAGGCTTTCCGCCTTCACCAATTCAGCCTACCGCCTGTACCAACTGAGGATGACCTCTGAACCAAGACGGCAGGAGTCATTGGTGCCGACATGAGCAAAAATTTGCAGTCGGGTGCACCCAGTGCTGTCTATCGCCGCCGGCAGCGCCTCCTCCACATCTCGGATGAGACCCCCCGGCAAGCAGACAGAGTGAACACTGGCCTTCTTCACCTAGCTTTCCGCTATTTCCCTAAGGGGCTCCATCACCCGCCTAACGTTGGAGCTCCCAATAACTAATAAACCCCTCCCCCCGTGTGCCTGCTCGGACCTTGCTGAAGGAGCAGCCACATGTCCACTCACAGGCAGAGCGGGCGATGCCACACGGCCAGCCTCCACATTGACCCTCCGCCTCGTGCGCCGCGAACGCCGCTGAACCCGCCACTCCCCTTGGGGAGAGGGTGGCCCAACCGCGCCCGGTACCTGCGAAGATGTCTCGACAGCAGGGACTGTGGGTGAAGCGTGTAACACCTGGGGTGTACCATGCGACGCACCAGACTCCCCACTGCCGCTACACTCCGAGGCAGCAGCCTGAAGACGGCTGACCGCGGCCATCAACACATTCAGGTGTTCGCGAACAGTGGCCAGCTCCTCCTGCGTCCTCCTATCCGTCCTAAGAAATCAATTTACTATAGAGAGTTAATCAACTTTTAATTAGACTGCTAATTCACTAAAGGCGGCTGATTGTTGACTGAACTGTGGTTGCTAGCCACTTCTTGTAGAAAACATTGAAAATAGCACTACCTGTCTCTGGAGTGTATTGAAAACAGCACTACTGGCACTATGGTTGACTAAAGGAACTCTCTCTGACTGTATTCGAAACAATTTGTTGCCATCCAGGAGGGTCGTAATGTTTGAGCTTCGAATGCGCTATGCCATTGGATCCTGCAACAGACAGGCGTCGGCGATGTTGGTATGTAATATCATGAATCCCTACTTGCAAACAGCGTGACTTGCACTCTTTTGCAACCACGTGGGACTCTTCGCCGCACAAGTTATTTTCGGTGAATATGAGGTAGGTGAGCCGTAGTTGTGTTCGGCTCTTCGAAAAGCGCGCCAGGCGGAGTGCTTTCGCTTCGCGTCTAGTGTTTGCGGAGGCACTTTCGGTTTGGCGCGCTGTTTGGATCGCTACCGCCCTCTGGCGGGAGGTGCAGCAAGTGTACGGTCGCGTGACGATCGAGGAGTACGTACTGGGCGGTGATCGAGAGAGGTGGTGGCGCGAGCGGGGCCCTGCTGTTGGGGGTCGTCAACTGCTCGCCACGTTCTTTGGTCGACCTCTTGGCTGTCAGGGGCTAAGTCTGTCTTACCCGCGTGTACGTGGCTTATGAAGCTTAGAAGCCGTGGTGCAGGAGATCAGCGCGTGGGACCGTATGTCTTCTTATCGGCCGTTGAAACCACTGGCAGCGGTTGGCTCTGACGAGCATTTGGAAGTGCGACTTGTTCCTGGCGCTGGGGTGGAGTGTGAGAAGTTGAGTACTGTTTTAACGTAACAGAGTTATATATATATATATATATATATATATATATATATATATATATATATATATATATATATATATATATATATGTGTGTGTGTGTGTGTGTATAAGAGATGGTTTTAAAGTTCTAGTGAAGTGTATGAGTTTCTTCACCAGTGGTTTTGTTGGGGTCGTCCCACCACAGTTTTCGTTTGCCTGTCCGTGGGAATGTGATAAATGCTTCTTGGTCGGGCCGTTTTCATTCACACCTTGATTGGGAGATTTAGGGTCGGTGGCGCGGGTCACTGTGGTTCGGAGTCTGTGCAGGCACCGCCGTTGCTATATCTTCTGGTTTTGAGTAACTCGGGGAGGTGGCGGCTAGTAATGGAAATTTTGGGGCTGATCTGTTATGGCCCTGTAGCCCACCAGTAACTATTCCGCCTATTGTGATTTGGGCCCCTTTACATGTGTCACTCCCTCTCCGAGCTAAGCAAATTTTTTTTGGGGAACTGTCGTTAACGTGAAGGTTTGTGTGCTGGCTTATTCACATTTATCTTGTAACAAATATAAGTTATGTAACTGGCAAGAGACAACTATTTTGCTTAGTACAAGCTAGCTACTTAAAGTTTTTTTTGGAATTGTTCCCTTACTGATAAAACAAGTTTAAATCCTTATTGTTAACGTCAAACGTTGCAATATCCTTTACATAGAGCTATTTTTTAAAAGAGTTTTTTTGATGTCGAGTTAAAATCACATTATTGGCAAGTTGTTAATGTCATACGTGGCAATCTCCTTTTCATAATGAAAATTGTCAAGCTACTTGAAATTGTTGTGAAATTATTTTTTTAATAGAAATGTCAGACTTAAAAATTTATTATTGAGAAAGTTTTTAGCAGTGTGTGTTATTTCACCAGCACCTCCTGGTCCCTACTTCCACGATAACGTTTTGGAATAACATGTGTACTTGAGTTGTTGGTTGTGAACCGCCCTAATTGACGGTTCAAAAATGGTTCAAATGGCTCTGAGCACTATGGGACTCAACATCTATGGTCATAAGTCCCCTAGAACGTAGAACTACTTAGACCTAACTAACCTAAGGACATCACACAACACCCAGTCATCACGAGGCAGAGAAAATCCCTGACCCCGCCGGGAATCGAACCCGGGAACCCGGGCGGGGGAACCTAATTGACGGTTCAGTAGGAATGGAGCTAACTGCGCACTATAATCAAGATAAATTCTATAAGTGGACTTCCGTCATGGCCTCTAGTCTTCTTCGCTCTAAGTAGTCGTAATTGTTTATGGGTACCTGGAGGCATAACACGAATATCACCCATTTATGAGTCTAAGCAGAACTCCATCGTTGGTTCTCACGCGGACTTTAATATGTAGCTTTCTGTCTGTCTGCTGCTTTCAGTTTTAACAAAAAACGAATCCACTTCATTCAGGTTGTTTAACAACAATGTACAAAGAGCAGCCCCTTAGCGTGTCGGTTGTGGCGAGGTCGCAGGAAGCGGGCGACCTAAATTTGCCAGCATTCACATGCACCGTGTCCGAGGCCGGCCTTTGTGTCGGCAGGGCCGAGGCGGGCAGCCCGCACGTCCGGTGGAAGTGTCGCTCGGCCCTGTGGCTGTCGCACGTGGCGGGCCCTCCGGCACTTTACCACTTGTCGCCGTAATCAGTTCAGTGGCCGCAGGGGTCGACCCTCCGCTCCGTGCCGACCGTACGAGCACGAAAGGCTGCCGAAGGACGGCGCACAGCGGTAGCGCCTGCCTCATGCCAGAGCTTATAGTGTAGTAGCTGCAGGAATACGAGCTGATGCACAGACTGGTTACAATAAACTTTCCCTGCTTCCGTCAGTGTAGACGGAAAACTCTGAAGGCGTGCTGAAAAACAATGCCTCCGAAATTTTTATGTGAAAACTCTTCAAGATTTTTAAATAAAGCTACGACGTGGCCGCGAATAGGTTCGCAGACTACCGGTTTCGCTCAGCAATGACCGTCTTCAGATCTGCAAAATGGCTCTGAGCACTATGGGACTCAACTGTTGAGGTCATTAGTCCCCTAGAACTTAGAACTAGTTAAACCTAACTAACCTAAGGACATCACAAACATCCATGCCCGAGGCAGGATTCGAACCTGCGACCGTAGCGGTCTTGCGGTTCCAGACTGCAGCGCCTTTAACCGCACGGCCACTTCGGCCGGCTTCAGATCTGCAGCAGAACACAAGTACAACTAGTGGATGTCTACAGCATAACACAGTAAAACAGGCCATTACGAATGGAAAAACTGGTAGAAGCCGAGCTCGGGGAAGGTCAGTTTGGATTCCACAGAAATGTTGGAACACGTGAGGCAATACTGACCCTACGACTTATCTCAGAAAATAGATTAAGGAAAGGCAAACTCACGTTTCTAGCATTTGTAGACTTCGAGAAAGCTTTTGACAATGTTGACTGGAATACTCTCTTTCAAATTCTGAAGGTGGCAGGGGTAAAATACAGGGAGCGAAAGGCTATTTACAATTTGTGGAGAAACCAGATGGCAGTTATAAGAGTCGAGGGACATGAAAGGATAGCAGTTGTTGGGAAGGGAGAGAGACAGGGCTGTAGACTATGCCCGATGTTACTCAATCTGTATATTGAGCAAGCAGTAAAGGAAACAAAAGAAAAATTCGGAGTAGGAATTAAAATCCATGGAGAAGAAATAAAAACTTTAAAGTTCGCCGATGACAATGTAATTCTGTCAGAGACAGCGAAGCACCTGGAAGAGCAGCTGAACGGAATGGACAGTGTCTTGAAAGGAGGATATAAGATGAACATCAACAAAAGCAAAACGAGCATAATGGAATGTAGTCGAATTAAATCGGGTGATGCTGCGGGAATTAGATTAGGAAATGAGACGCTTAAAGTAGTAAAGGAATTTTGCTATTTGGGTAGCAAAATAACTGATGATGGTCGAAGTAGAGAGGATATGAAATGTAGACTGGCAATGGCAAGGAAAGCGTTTCTGAAGAAGAAAAATTTGTTAACATCGAGTATAGATTTAAGTGTCAGTAAGTCGTTTCTGAAAGTATTTGTATGGAGTGTAGCCATGTATGGAAGTGAAAGATGGACGATAAATAGTTTAGATAAGAAGAGAATAGAAGTTTTCGAAATGCTAAATCACATAACTAATGAGGAGATATTGAACAGAATTGGAGAGAAGAGAAATTTGTGGCACAACTTGACTAGGAGAAGGGATCGGTTGGCGGGGCATATTCTGTTGCATCAAGGGATCACCAATTTAGTATTGGAGGGCAGCGTTGAGGGAAAAAACTGTAGAGGGAGACCAAGAGATCAAAACACTAAACAGATTCAGTAGGATGTAGGTTGCAGTAGGTACTGGGAGATGAAGAAGCTTGCACAGGATAGAGTAGCATGGAGAGCTGCATCAAACCAGTCTCAGGACTGAAGACCACAACAACAACAACACAACAGGCCATGAAGAAAAGCATTACCGATAAAAACGTGAAAATTATGCGCTTTAAATATGACGAGGCATACCTGTTTTATAAAAACATGTCCTAATATACTGGAGCCATAGTGACATCGTCAAATGCTAAACACAAAATCAGTGCCAGCATCGTCACACTTACGTAAATTATAGTATATACCAGAGTCATCTTGTTAACAGTGATACTGTTCAAAACAAACTGCCGTGAGCCGGCTGGAGTGGCCGAGCGGTTAAAGGCGCTACAGTCTGGAACCGCACGATCGCTACGGTCGCAGGTTCGAATCCTGCCTCGGGCATGGATGTGTGTGATGTCCTTAGGTTAGTTAGGTTTAAGTAGTTCTAAGTTCTAGGGGACTTATGACCACCTCAGTTGAGTCCCATAGTGCTCAGAGCCATTTGAACCAAACTGCCGTGTTGTAGCCTCAAAATGTTTGTATGAATATATGAAGATGATGATTGGCCACGTCGTAGCTTGTGGAACATGCAGCTCTCGAAGAATGAAATTACAACGAAATCCAGACCATTAGCTGCTGTGTCGCAAGCCCACCAGATGTCGCTCCTTCAGGCGTACCCATATTCTTTAATGACGTAATTATATGACATAAAATAAAAAGAAGAATACAATCCACCGAGTCCGAAGTAGGCTTACCGAGGGTAAAAATCGTTGCAGTAATAAAATGCAAGAAAGTAAAAAAAAGTTAGATTGTTAGTTGATTTGGAGGAAGAGACCAAACAGCGTGGTCATCGGTCTCATCGGATTGGGGAAGGATGAATAAGGAAATCGGTCGTACCGTTTCAAAGGAACCATCCCGGCATTTGCCTGAACCGATTTAGGGAAATCACGGAAAATCTAAACCAGGATGGCCGAACGCGGGATTGAACCGTCATCCTCCCGAATGCGAGTCTAGTGTGCTAACCACTGCGTCACCTCGCTCTGTAGATTGCTAAAAAGGAAAAAAAGGGACAATAATTTTGATACGCCTAGTGGCCAATTTTAGATGAAAATATGAAGGCATAAGCAATAACCAGTTTACGGAGTACACAGAATAATACATAAAAATGACAAAAATATAGCAACGGAAAACCAATGAATGAAAACACTGCAGGAAATAATCAGCGCTCTCTGTTGGCGCTATCGCCAGAATTCTACGTAGGCGAAGAGTTAAGAGGAACGTATCCGCCGAGGACCCTCGTACCCTGCGACACTCCGTTCCAAGAAAAGGATGGTGAAACAGCGTGATAATCCATTAACAAGATTATCTAGTGAAACATGTTATATAAACAGAGAAGGGATAGAACGGTAGAGTTAAAGGTCAATGCCAGAAGTCGTAGAAGACATGTGAAGCAGTGCAAACTAGGTAAAGACATAGACAAGATACAGACAAGAAGGCGTTCAGTGATTAAACTAGAACATTGTCAAACAAAGCAAAGTAGGACTTAAGTAGGAAGTCGCTTTGTCAATTATTAACATTCTAAATATATTACCCTTTTTTTCAAATTTGGAAATTGTTGTAAGGTCTTATGCGACCAAACTGCTGAAGTCATCAGTTCCTTAGCTTACGCACCACTTAATCTAACTTAAACTAACTTATGCTAAGGACAACACACACACCCATGCCCGAGGGAGAACTCGAGCATCGGACGGGTTAGCCGCCCGGACCGTGATAAGGCGCCCCAGACCGCGCGGCTACCCCGCGCGGCCGTATATATTCTTCATATCTACACACGAGGGCTGATGAACGAAGACTGAGAGCAATTTTTTCCTATATCTTCCGCGATAGTTTTCTATCTGTATCATGGACAGTTGAAAAGAGCAGGTTTTAATAAATAACGTTCACAGGCGGCAGTCCTCTCGTATCGGTAAGTTGGTACTAATGGTCTATTTTGTAGATGCTCTTTGCATTTCGTATACCACACAGTGGAGGTGACGCTAGGGGAGTAGTGCGGAGCAATAAAATTCTGTGTTCTTTTGAACCATACGGCTACTGAAACTTGCGAAAAGCTGCAGCAACCGAACGGAGAAGATGCACTACCTCGTGCAACAGTGTTTATGTGGTTCAAGGATTTCAAAGGCCAACTTGTCTGCGTTAAGCTTGGAATCGATTGTCACTGGTGATGAGGCGCCTCATTACGATCCTGAAGGAAAAAACGAGCCCGCCCAGTGTGGAAATCGCCAGGTTGTCCTACACCAAAAAAGGCGAAAGTTTTTCCATCTGCAGGGGAAGTGATGGTCATCACCGTTTTTTACTGTCATGGAATGATTTACCGGCATACAGCTCCCCCTCACATTACTGTTACAGCAGCATACTACACGTCAGTATTGGCTAGACTGAAGTCAACCAATCGTGGATTTCCAGAGAACAGAGCTGCACATGATAGGTCGACTCATCAAAAGAAAAACTCACTGTACTTTTATATGGAACAGACCTGGATGCCACGGAAACAAAAGAAGCGGACAACGTCGCTATCAGGTGCGCACTTAAATAAGCACAGACGGATTCGACGTAGGTTATATACTCACAAAGCCTCATTTAAATATCAATATGCTAACCTGGACGTGCAAAATGGCTAAGCAGGAATGGCTAGAGGACATATGTAAGGGTGTAGAGGCACATGTCACTAGGGGTAAGATAGACACTGCCTACAGGAAAATTAAGAGAACCACTTGTATGGACATGAAGAACTCAGATGGAAACCCAGTTCTAAGCAAAGAAGGGAAAGCAGAAAGGTGGAAGGAATGTATAGAGGGTCTATACAAGGACGATGTACTTGAGGACAATATTATGGAAATGGAAGAGGACGTAGATGAAGATGAAATGGGAGATATGATACTGCGTGAAGAGTTTGACAGAGCACTGAAAGACCGAAACAAGGCTCCGAGAGTAGACAATATTCCATTAGAACTACTGACAGCCTTGGGAGACCCAGCACTGACAAAACTCTATCATCTGGTGAGCAAGAGGTATGAGACAGGCGAAATTCCCTCAGACTTCAAGAAGAATATAATAATTCCAATCCCAAAGAAAGCAGGTGTTGAAAAAAAATGGCTCTGAGCACTATGGACTTAACATCTATGGTCATCAGTCCCCTAGAACTTAGAACTACTTAAACCTAACTAACCTAAGGACATCACACAACACCCAGTCATCACGAGGCAGAGAAAATCCCTGACCCCGCCGGGAATCGAACCCGGGAACCCGGGCGTGGGAAGCGAGAACGCTACCGCACGACCACGAGCTGCGGACAAAGCAGGTGTTGACAGAGGTGAAAATTACCGAACTACCAGTTTAATAAGCCACGGCTCCAAAATACTAACGCGAATTCTTTACAGACGAATGGAAAAACTGGTAGAAGCCGACCTCGGGGAAGGTCAGTTTGGATTCCGTAGAAATGTTGGAACACGTGATTCAATACTGCCCCTAAGACTTATCTTAGAAGAAAGATTAAGGAAAGGCAAACCTACGTTTCTAGCATTTGTAGACTTCGAGAAAGCTTTTGACAATGTTGACTGGAATACTCTCATTCAAATTCAGAAGGTGGCTAGGATCCAATACAGGGAGCGAAAGGCTATATACAATTTGTGCAGAAACCAGATGGCAGTTATAAGAGTCGAGGGACATGAAAGGGAATCAGTGGCTGGGAAGTAAGTGAGACTGGATTGTAGCCTATCCCAAATGTTATTCAACCTGTATATTGAGCAAGCAGTAAAAGAAACAAAAGAAAAATTCGGAGTAGGAAATAAAATCCATGGAGAAGAAATAAAAACTTTGAGGTTCGCCGATGACATTGTAATTCTGTCAGAGACAGCAAAGGACATGGAAGACAGTGTCTTGAAAGGAAGATATAGGGCAAACATCAACAAAAGCAAAACGAGGATAATGGAATGTAGTCGAATTAAATCAGGTGATGCTGAGGGAATTAGATTAGGAAATGAGACACTTAAAGTAATAGATGAGTTTTGCTATTTGGGGAACAAAATAACTAATGATGGTCGAAGTAGGGAGGATATAAAATGTAGACTGGCAATGGCAAGGAAAGAGTTTCTGAAGAAGAGAAATTTGTTAACATCAGGTATAGATTTAAGTGTGAGGAAGTAGTTTCTGAAAGTATTTGTATGGAGTGTAGCTATGTATGGATGTGAAACATGGATGGTAAATAGTTTAGACAAGAAGAGAATAGAAGCTTTCGAAATGTGGTGCTATAGAAGAATGCTGAAGATTAGATGGGTGAATCACATAAGTAATGAGGAGGTAGTGAAAAGAGTTGGGGAGGTGAGAAATGTGTGGCACAACTTGACTAGGAGAAGGGATCGGTTGGTAGGACATGTTAAGAGGCATCAAGGGATCACCAATTTAGTGTTGGAGGGTAGCATGGAGGGTAAAAATCGTAGAGGCAGACCAAGAGATGAATACACCAAGCAGTTTCAGAAGGATGTAGGGTGCAGTAGATACTGGGAGATGAAGAAGCTTGCACAGGATGGAGTAACATGGAGAGGTGCATCAAACCAGTCTCTGGACGCAAGACCACAACTACAACATGCTAACCTGAGGAAGTACTTTACAAGGACAGAAGCAGGACTTTCTCCGACCTGGTGGCGACTTCATGTTGACAATGCGCGGCCGCACGTCGCGAATCAAGTCATGCAGTTTCCGGCTCAGTTCAGCATTACCTGTGTACCGCATGTGGTTAACAGATACAATCTTGCAGCCTGTGATTTTATTTATTCCATCCACCAAAGGTAAAACTTCGAGGCATTCGATTTGAGTACTCTGACGAAGTATTCAAGAAATGTGAGGCGATTCTCGAGGACCTTACAAAGAATGGCCATGTGCTCGAGAACGGCTGAGACGCTACAGAAAGAAGATTCAAGTGCGAAAGGAGTACTTTGAAAAACGTCTGTAAACATTGAAATGGAGTAATAAATACCTAAAAAATCAGTCTCAGTCTTTCTTGATCTGCTCATGTATTTATTTCTCAACAATCACCCTGGCGACGAACACATTTTTCCAAATGAGAGACCAGTTTGTTGATACCGTCACTGTCGAATGATTGATTTTGTTGACAGAGCCACAACCTACCCTCTGCTTGCACTGCTTTATCACTATCGAAGTGTAGTCCCCGAAGGTGTTCTTTAAGGTCTGAAAACAAAGAAAAATCTGTTCTGGCCAAATCGGGACAGTACGGAGAATGATTAATGACAGTGAAGCCAGGATTGTTGCAGATGTCGCGGCGCTCGTACGTGGTCTGGCATTTTCATGCTGGAGGGGAGGGTGCTCCATTTGTGACCGAACTCTTCCAATTCGAATCTCGATTACAGCACGCTGTTTCTCTTGCACCGACATAGTTACGCAACACACTATCATGTTGCATGCGACAATTCGAAGTTCTATAGCGGCAGAGGGCTGCAAATATACGGACACGAATAATACATATGTATTGTATTGTATTGAATGTTAACCGGGGACCTAGAAACGACGGAGAGGCTCCGTCCCCGCCGCAGCCGCAGTGGCCCATAACCCCACGACGACTACCGCAGCTCACTTCACCCCTCCGCCGCCCCACACTGAACCCAGGGTTATTATGCGGTTCGGCCCCCGTGGACCTCCCAGGGAACGTCTCACACCAGACGAGTGTAACCCCTATGTTTGCGTGGTAGAGTAATGGTGGTGTACGCGTACGTGGAGAAATTGTTTGCGCAGCAATCGACGACATAATGTAACTGAGGCGGAATAAGGGGAACCAGCCCGCATTCGCTGAGGCAGATGGAAAACCGCCTAAAAATCATCCACAGACTGGGCGGTTCACCGGACCTCGACACAAATCCGCCGGGCGGTTTCGTGCCGGGGACCAGGCGCTCCTTCCCGCCCGGAAAGCCGTGCGTTTAGACCGCACGGCCAACCGGGCAGGCATGCGTATGTAGAATGTTAACAGTGTTTGTTCTATTTAAAAAGCTTTCAGAGTCTTCACATAAATATTCGGAGGCCTTACTTTTTAGCACGTCTTCGTGTTTACAGTATGGTTCCCCAACTTGGTAGGAATGATGTTCTGACTGTGTTATGCAGTATTTGAGTTGTTAGAAGTGTTACGCCGGTAGGAGCCGGTACTGGTACAGGTACGGTGACGTAGGGTTGAAACACAAACATAAGTGTGCATTACAGTTGCGGACAGTCAACATGGATCGGGACAAGGTCACCAGGGCTTTACTCGTAAAGCTGTTTTCTCGTAACACAACAATAATGCTGCTGCTCTTCGACGTATCAAAGGAATAGGGGGAGGTCCTCTCTCCGTACCGGGGCCGAAAAACATGATTCGGACATTGAAATTAACTGGCAGAGTCCGACGGCGAGTTGCATCACAAGTTATTGAAGAAGTTGTTGATGCCATTACTGAAAATGCCGGGCGCAATGTGCGATGTTCAAGCAGTGCATGAACTCTTTTTCAACAGCTGAACATTCCACGGTCCACAGTCAGAAAAGTCTGCCGCGAACAGTTGTGAAATGACGTCTCTAGTGCCGTTATAGGATGTCGTGTATCTACATGATCGTCAGATTGGGCGACGTTTGTTACCTGAAACGTAAACATGGTACTCATTTAGCGACTGTTACCGTCTCATGTGGAAATTAAAACGCGTTTCTTTCAATAGTTTATTTGTTATTTCTCTTCAGCATATTCTTCGGTCTCTCGTTTTATATGGGCGTTCTCTCAATTAGAGAAAGTTTAGTTATAACCACTGTGTAGATATCACGTCGTGCGTTCCAATCCTCGTGAGACGTCACCAGGTCCTACTGTCCGTCACTCGGGTGAGTAGCAAATCTATCAGACACATTTTCACCCGTCTAAAGCTGCCCAAGTGACTGTTGGTGAAGTGATTGTGAAGTGGACAGCTAACCAAAACAAGACAGATCTCATGTACTGACCGACAGAGACCATCCAGCATTGCGGAAGGTGGTGTGAAAATAGGAAAAATAATTATCAAAATATGAATTGTGAAGTCATCCACAATTCTAGTTCGAAAACCCAATCTATCTGTTATACTTCACAACTGGGCACACTCCCACTTTATTTAGGAACTGAAATTCGCATGTTTACGAGAAACTTATCTAAAAAAACTTGAGTCAACAAAATTGTGTATATGCCCTCCGAAACTTCAAAATCATCAAAGACAGTATCTGACAGAATTTAGAAAATGTGACAAAATTACGTGAATCACGTATAACACCGTTAATAATTACTTGAACACTGGGGGCG
Organism: Schistocerca americana; assembly: GCF_021461395.2. Lineage (NCBI taxonomy): Eukaryota > Metazoa > Arthropoda > Insecta > Orthoptera > Acrididae > Schistocerca > Schistocerca americana. The sequence continues at coordinate 740,746,526 of NC_060122.1, read as the reverse complement.
ATTCGATTCGCCTTACGTCTACCCACTTTGAGTATAACAAGCATCTCTCAATGGTGGTTCAAATGGCTCTGAGCACTATGGGACTTAACATCTGAGATCAGCAGTCCTCTAGACTTAGAACTAACCTAAGGACATCACACACATCCAAGCTCGAGGCAGGATTCGAACCTGGAGCCGTAGCAGCAGCGCGGTTCCGGACTGAAGTGCCTAGAACCGCTCGGCCACAGCTGCCGGCTATGTCTCAATACTACGACTCGTAGCAATACAATATCAAAGCTTTTGATACTGTGTAAACATTCCCCACGTGTTTTGACAACTGACGTATATGATTCGCGCTCGACGCAGGAAATGCACCAATGGTGAAATAGCAATGTCATTGGTCGGATCTCTGGCTATTATGGCGGGCGCCGATGTTGTGAGCAGGATACAGGCAGTTTGGTGTCGTGAGCGAAATAGCGGTCAACGGCCGGCGTTACGACAGTGGTGTCGTGTGCATAGTATCGCGCAGTGGTCGGTGACTACACTTTAGTATCTCTTTTTCTGTTGGTGTTTTGTTTAGGTAACAATAAGTTACACATGTCAACAAGTTTTTTGTTTTTATAAGTACTTGTGCACTTTCATCATGGCAGACGAAACAGACGATACGATTATTTACGATGAATGCGCGGATGCCTTGTCTGACGTTCCGGACGACTTGGCCGATTGGGGAGAAGACATTGGATATAAAAAAAATGAAAGCCTAGCAGAATCGTCAGAAGATAGTGAAATACGTCCAGGAAGAATGCGGTGAACGCTACGGTTGCTAACTGATTCGGATGAATCAGACGAAGAATACAGACTATGATTTACTGAGTACCAATAATAAATTTTAAGGATCTCCAGGTCCACACATATTTCCCAAAGATAGATAGATCGTCGTGGATATCGTAGAATTATATATTGGGAACGATCTATATGAATATTTTAGCAACGAAACCAACGAGTATTACAGTCAAAATTGCAATAGAAGGAAACTGGATTTTAAAAAAATGCCAAATTTGTCGAAGTTACTGGACGCGAACTTAGAAAATGGTTTCGGCTTGCTACCCTTACGGTAACTGTAAAAAAAGCAAGGATCGATGATTACTGGTCAACGAATCCGTTGATAGACACACCGATATTTCGCAAAGCGATGTCCCGCAACCGATTCAGACAAATGTTATCATTTTCACATTTTTCCGACAACAACAATACACCGGATAATGCCGACCCGCTTTTCAAAGTACAGTTCGTAAGTGATTATTTTTCGAAAAAGTTTAAAGAAACGTTTAATCTAAGTCAAGACATTTCACATGATGGAGCAATGATACCGTGGCTTGGACAGTTAAATTTTCAAGTTTACAATACGTCGGAAATTACGAAATATGGCTTCCTGATTCGGATGTTGTGTGATTCGAGTACGGGATACATTTCCTCGTTCAAGATATATTCCGGCGCTAGACAAACTTTAGCAAAAACAGTGATGGAACTACTGACACTTTCTTATGGAAAGTGGCATCACCTCTACATGGATAATTATTATAACAGTGTAGAACTTGCAGAGAAGTTACTTGAAAAGAAAATTCGAGTTTGTGGAACGATACGGCAGAATAGAGGATTTCCGGAAAAATTAAAGCAAGCAAAATTCAATGTGTTTGAAGCTTGTCATCAACGGAAAGGTGACAAGCGGCGGCGACAAGCCAAGTAATCCGAATTAGCGCTGCCGGCGCTAAGCGAATAAATTTGTACGAGACTTGCGGACGGCAAAGTGTTAATCTTCTCCGGCGAAACGCGAACAAAGTTTGTGCACAGCTGTACCAGTAGCCCAGTGACGATTAACAAAACACAGACGCTGGTATGCGATCGTTGTTGACATGTGCCCTCTTGCAAAGCACATTACGTAGACACGGTTCGTTTATGCACTTTGTGCACTGTCCGTGACGCTTTCGTCCATAACTACACAGTTCGTCACATTCATATAGCCCTAGCCACAAGTACACATGCACACCGTAAACAATGTCCACTTTGTTCTCGCAGTTCAAACTTCTGTAACGTCATTGAAAGTCAGATATACTGCACAGTTGATTTAGGTCAGTTCCACCACCATCATGCCAGCAAAGTTAATTGGCAAGAAGCACTGCTCGTGCATTCAGATGGCTCAAATAGCCTGAGAACTATGGGATCCGACAAAGTTAATTCGCAAAAAGCACTGTTCGTGCATTCAGATGGTTCAAATAGCCTGAGAACTATGGGATCCGAATATCAATGCCAGCAAAGTTAATTCCCCAAAAGCACTGTTCGTGCATTCAGATGGTTCAAATAGCCTGAGCACTATGGGATCCAACATCTGAGGTCATCAGTCCCCTAGAACTTAGAACTAGTTAAACCTAACTAACCCAAGGACATCCTGCCCGAGGCAGGATTCGAACCTGCGTCCGTACAGTCACGCAGTTCCGGACTGAAGCGCCTTGAGTTTAGATCTAGTTAAACCTAACTAACCTAAGGACGTCACACACATCCATGCCCGAGGCAGGATTCGAACCTGCGTCCGTAGCAGTCACGCAGTTCCGGACTGAAGCGCCTTGAACCGCTCGGCCACCGCGGCCGACTGTTCGTGTATTCGCAAAAAGCACTGTTCGTATCGGTCACAACAGTCTTGTTACCGGCACTTTCACAGTCGGATTTATTCAAATTGGTTCAAATGGCTCTGAGCACTATGGGACTTACCAGCTATGGTCATCAGTCCCCTAGAACTTAGAACTACTTAAAACTAACTAACCTAAGAACATCAGACAACACCCAGTCATCACGAGGCAGGGAAAATCCCTGACCCCGCCGGGAATCGAACCCGGGAACCCGGGCGCGGGAAGCGAGAACGTTACCGCACGACCACGAGCTGCGGACAGTCGGGTTTATTATCTTCTAAAATTCGCTGGTGATGGCATTACGTACTGAAGTGGTAAAGCGAGTTGACTTTCTTGTAACCGGCACTTTCACAGTCCGGTTTATTATCTCCTAAAATTCGCTGCTGATGGCATTACGTACTGAAGTGGTAAAGCGGGTTGACTTTCTTGTAACCGGCACTTTCACAGTCCGGTTTATTATCTACTAAAATTCGCTGCTCATGGCACTACGTACTGAAGTGGTAAGGCGAATTGACTTTCTTGTTACCGGCACTTTCACAGTCCGGTTTATTATCTCCTGAAATTTGCTGGTGATGGCATTAAGTACTGCAGAGGTAAGGCGAACTGACTTTGTCATAGTTCGGTATCACTGTCCATACAGTTCTGGGTGCTTTTCGTAAAATTTTCCCGCGCACGCTTCATAGACGCATCGTCCACCATACCTTCTACTACACATCCCCTGTTCGACTATCGATATCGCTATCGCTGTCCCCTGTCTGCAGATGTTATATCACTATCGTAAACTACATAAATCTTTATAAATGTTCTTGACTGAATTTTTCACAGTTAATTTACAAACTTTTCCAGAGTTACAAAACAAGAAACATGTTTATCCATTGCCAGACGAAATAATGACAACTATATCTTTACATTTAAAAGCCACAGTAGTAACGTTCATCATTGTAATTACATATGCCGGTAGCAACAGAAGAAAAAAAAATGAAAACTAAAGAAAATCACGATAAAAAATTTTATATGCGTAATTAGCAATGCCTTGACAGTGGTCGTAAAAAAACCGCATGGAATCAATGGAAGGAATAACTTGTTAGTTCCGAAGTGCTGCTAGTAATCCATCTAGCACAACGATTGTGCATGAGCAGTTGAAAAGACTGAGGCACAAACAGCTCCTCACAAACCACACATTACTGTACTCAATGCTAAGCGATGCTTGAGGTTGTCTAAGTCGAAAGAGCTACGCCAGCAGACTGCTAATGACAAGAAGTAGGTGATTTGAAGTGTTGAATCACACTGTGACCTGTGGCTGTCGAAAGGAAGGGTTTGGGTTTGTCGGATGCCTGGACAACTTTACCTGTCATCTTGTGTAGTGGCAACAGTTGGGAGTAAAGGATGTGGTTTTACGGAACAAGGGTGCTTATCGTGGCTAGTATGACGGTGCACCCTCTCATTAAGCGGCATATATAATACCATGGTTTTGTGGACAGCAGCATTCCTAAAATGGACTGCACTGCGCAGACTGGCAACTTTAACCTAATGGAAAATCTGCGGGATGAGTTACAAGGTTGACGTCGCTGCAGACCTCAGTGCCTAAGATCACTGTTTTTTAAAGTTTTCGCTCTTTAAGAAGAGTGGGCTCCCATTACTCCATCGACGTTCAGACACTTCACTGAAAGTGTCCCAAGTGTCCCCTGCGGGACTCAAGCCGTCATAAAGATGAAGGGAGATAGTGTATGTGTAAAAAAACGAATAGAAGGAATAAATTTAAAGTTATGAATGGTGGGCTCCGTGTGGTTACCAAGTCGTGCAGCGACCGTAAACCATACAATTACCAAATATGCAGCAACCAGTCGCAAAATCATGTTTTATTTATTCACTTTTGCAAATCGTTTCAACTGATTAACAGCCATCATCGGTGCTTTCAACCAATATGTGCCCTGAGTAATAATACGGTCTTAAGCAGAGTTCAAACATAAAGTGCTGGCTGTTAATCGGTTGAAATCGATTTGCAAAAGTGAATAAATAAAACATGATTTTGTGACTGGTTGAGCCGGCCCCGGTGGCCAAGCGGTTCTAAGCGCTGTAGTCCGCAACCGCGCGACTGATACGGTCGCAGGTTCGAATCCTGCCTCGGGCATGGATGTGTGTGATGTCCTTAGGTTAGTTAGGTTTAAGTAGTTCTAAGTTCTAGGGGACTGATGACCTCAGATGTTAAGTCCCATAGTGCTCAGCGCCATTTGAACCATTTCTGACTGGTTGCTGCATATTTGGTAATTTTAAATTTAAAGTTGCTGCCATTTCAATAGATTTGGAATTTTCTCTACTGCAGTAACAGTCTTTATTATAAGTTTATAATAATAAGTTACATCAATTGCGTTTCTATTCGGGAGTGTAAGGTGGAGTGGCCTCTTTTATACAGAAAACCCTTTGAATTCGCCTAAAAGTTCTAAACTAGTCGTGAACCAGTAAAACAAATACAGGAAAAATTATTGCTGTGGTTGCCACTATGCAGAAAATTTGTTATACTGTTCCACAGAAAGCGAAGAATATAATCCGAGTGTATCAACACATGAAAATTAAACTATTGAGGACTATTGTAAGCATCAGGTTTAGCAAACACTATGTAGACTGGAATACTCTCTTTCAAATTCTGAAGGTGGCACGGGTAAAATACAGGGAGCGAAAGGCTTTTTACAGTTTGTACAGAAATCAGATGACAGTTATAAGAATCGAGAGGCATGAAAGAGAAGCAGTGGTTAGGAAGGGAGTGAGACAGGGTTGTAGCCTATCACCGATGTTATTCAATCTGTATATTGAGCAAGCAGTAAAGGAATCAAAAGAAAAATTCCGAGTAGGAATTAAAATCCATGGAGAATAAATAAAAACTTTAAGGTTCGCCGATGACATTGTAATTATGTCAGCAAAGTACCTGGAAGAACAGCTGAGCGGAATGGACAGTGTCTTGAAAGGAGGGTCCGCAGCTCGTGGTCGTGCGTATCGTTCTCGCTTCCCGCGCCCGGTTTCCCGGGTTCGATTCCCGGCGGGGTCAGGGATTTTCTCTGCCTCGTGATGACTGGGTGTTGTGTGTTGTCCTTAGGTTAGTTAGGTTTAAGTAGTTCTAAGTTCTAGGGGACTGGTGACCATAGATGTTAAGTCCCATAGTGCTCAGCGCCATTTGAACCGTTTGAAAGGAAGATATAAGATGAACATGAACAAAAGCAAAACTAGGATAATGTAATGTAGTCGAACTAAATAGGGTGATGCTGAGGGAATTAGATTAGGAAATCAGACACTTAAAGTAGTAAAAGAGTTTTCCCATTTGGGGAACAAAGTAACTGATGATGGTAGAAGTAGAGAGGAGATAAAATGTAGACTGGCAATGGCAAGAAAAGCGTTTCTGAAGAAGCGAAATTTGTTAACATCGAGTATAGATTTAAGTGTTAGGAAGTCGTTTCTGAAAGTATTTGTATGGAGTGTAGCCATGTATGGAAGTGAAGCGTGGACGATAAGTAGTTTAGACAAGAAGAGACTAGAAGATTTCGAAATGTGGTGCTACTGAAGAATGCTGAAGATTAGATGGGTAGATCACATAACTAATGATGAGGTATTGAATAAAATTGCAGAGAATAAAATTTGTAGCACAACTTGACTAGAAGAAGGGATCGGTTGGTAGGGCACATTCTGAGGCATCAAGGGATCACCAATTTAGGCAGAGTGGAGGCTAAAAATCGTAGAGGGAGACCAAGAGATGAATACACTAAACAGTTTCAGAAGGACGTAGGTTGCAGTAGGTACTGGGAGATGAAGAAGCTTGCACAGGATAGAGTAGCATGGAGAGCCGCATCAAACCAGTCTCTGGGCTGAAGACCACAACTACATGATGTTGGGAAGAATTCCTCTAATACCTGGTAATTTTATTGATTTAATAATCACAACCGGTTTCGCTGCCCACAACAGCGTCATCAGGTGCTACCTGCATGGTAAAAATTAAAGTACAGTGTCACCTTATTTTGTGGATATTAAAGTTAAAGGAATGTCTAAAATGTAGTCACAATCTACGCGTCGCTCCTGGTCACAATTTGCTATTCAGTGAATTCTGTCAGTACTGTGGGAGCGGAAGATAACGAAGAAGTGCTCCATTCTTTAAAATTCGCCTGCCTCTAAAAAGAAAAAAAACAAAAGTACTTATATAGTGAACAGACGCTGAAAGTTTTTTAAAAAGCGGCCGTATCGGCTATAAAAAAAAGTGTCACTAGTAACATGATTAGTCGCGGCACTATGTAAGTTACTATGTGGAAAGTATCAGGTGGCAGTGCCTTAACGCTACGACAGCAGGGCAACTCTGTGCAGGACAGAGTAGAAGCGGCCGGCACGAACGGTAAAGAGGGCCCGGCTGGTTGGCGGAACTGAAGCTGTCCATGTGGACACTGCGGCGACATATACTCATGACTAGGGGAGCTAGGTAGCTATCTTTACAAGAGAGAATAATACAGAATTTTATTACGTTCTAACACTAATCATACGAGTACAAACAATCATAATTAGCCAGAGAGCTATTGTGCTTAAATTCTAATTCGCTATTCAGTGTGATCTGTGCGTTTTTGTTTTTATATATAAAAATTTCTACTTCCTCTAATATATTCTAAATATGGCTTTTTTCATTTTTGTTAAGTATATTTAAATTTTTGAAGGGCTTGTGATACTGTGCCCCTCTTCGGCTAAGGACGCTGTTAAAGCAGATTATGGCTTATTTCAATTGAGGTGTTCCTGATAACTTATTCGAAATGATCCACTGGTTTGCCCTATAAATTTCTCAGGGCAATTATTGCATGTAATACAGTATACATCCGCTTCATTACATTTATTTACCACATCTCTTTCCTTGTGCCTCAGTAAAATGCCTGGATCTGAAAATGTAAAATACGCTGAAATGCTGTTTTTAGGTCTGATACATCTGCCAGTTTTGTCGGATACGGCACCTAGATATGGTATTCTACAAGGAATAGGGCATTCCCTTGTCTGCTCGGCTCGTCTAAGCGTTGTAAAATCTGCCTCTGATTCTACATGGGAAGCATGTACTTTTTCAGTATACTTCTATTAACTGCTTTAAAAAATTGTGGATAGTAGACGTTTCGATACGCTACATATCGAATAACCACTTGAGCCTCACTAGTAAGGGGCATTTCATACATACCGTTCAACACGGCTCGTATTGATGATGATGTTGGTTTGTGGGGCGCTCTACATCGTGGTCATCAGCGCACGTACAAGTTCCCAATCTTTCCATTCCCAGTCTCGTCATGTCTAGAATGATGATGAGATGATGAGGAAAACACAAACACCAAGTTCCCGGGAGGAGAAAATCCCCGACCCGGCTGGGCATCGAACCCGGGACCCCGTGATCGAGAGGCAGCAACGCTAATGCCTCGGAATGCTGCGGATTTTATTTCATTGGGTACCATGAGTGCCTGTGTATAAAAGATCGGTCGTGGTTGGCTCTCGATAAATATCGTAGTCTATATTTCACTTGGAGGTCTAGACACTGTTAAGTGTGATTCTCAGCGCACTGCCCAGTGAATTGTATCTTTTGGTTCAAACTATTTACATCCCAGAGTAATTGGTCGCCTTCAAGATTATTACCATCATACACTGATCAGCCAGACATTGCGACCTCCGACCTGCTATCAGTGTTAACCCGTGCGGGCGATAGCAGCTGGTGAGGAATGTCTGCTAGTCAGACACACGCACGGTGTATGTAATATTTGCTAGCGCGTTGCCCTTGTGTAGAATGTGGAAGGCACGCTATCTGATTGTGATGGCCCGGAGGCTCGGCTCGAGTACTTCAGGAATCGCACGACTTGTCGGGTGTTCGGGGAGTGGTGTGGTGAGTGTCTTCAACACGAGGTGAAAAAAAGGTGAAATCCCGTCCAGACGTCGTGGGATTGGCGGCCACCCCTCATTATAGATGTAGGACGTCGTAGGCTGTGCAGACTGGTTATACAGGAGAGGCTCGAACTGTGGAGGAATTAACATCAGACTCTAGTGCTGGACAGAGTACAAGTGTGTCTGAATACACAGTGCATCGGATACTCCAGCGATTGGCCACCACAGCCGACGACTCATCTCATGCAAGTACCAACGTTAACACTCCAACACCGGCAATTGTGACTGAAATGTGCACGAGACAGTCTGAACTGGACATTGACGCCGTGGCAGAGCGTTGCACATTCTTCATCATACCCAAAGGAGGCCGGCCGGAGTGGCCGAGCGGTTAAAGGCGCTGCAGTCTGGAACCGCACGACCGCTACGGTCGCAGGTTCGAATCCTGCCTCGGGCATGGATGTGTATGTTGTCCTTAGGTTAGTTAGGTTTAAGTAGTTCTAAGTTCTAGGGGACTTACGACCACAGCAGTTGAGTCCCATAGTGCTCAGAGCCATTTGAACCATCGTGCCCAAAGGAGGGCGCGAATCCGTCGTCTTCCAGGGGAACAGTTCCTTGACACCTGCACTACGGGACGTAGACAAGCTGGTGGCGGCTCCATTATGCTGTGGGGAACTCCCACGCGAGCATCCATGGGTCAAGTGGAGCTCGTGCAATGCATCATAGCGATCTCTGGTTGCAGACTACGTACACCCCTTCAAGATGTTCATGTTACCCGACAGACGTGGCGTTTTTCACAGTGGCGAGTTCCAGTTGATGTGCTGTGTCCCCAGACTCGCCAGATCTGAACCCAATCGGACACATCTGAGATGTAATTGAACATGGGGTCAGAGTTCATCAGCCCCCTCCCTGGAATTTGCGGGAATTATGTGACTTGTACATGCAGATGTAGTGCCAACTCTCTCCATCGGGTGTTAAGTCCCACAGTGCTCAGAGCCATTTGAGCCATCTCTCCAGCGACCTACCAAGGCCTCATTGCTTCCACGCCACGATGCGTCGCCGCTGTTATCTGTGCCAATGGTGGACGTACTGGCTATTAGGCAGGTGGTCATAATGTTCCGGCTGATCAAATTATAATACGAAAACATCGTCAACGCATCTGTTTCATAAAATTAATCTTCCAGCACGTTGAGAGAATTTTATCATAAATTCTAGCTCAAAGTTCGTCATAAAAATTTTCGCTATGCAATAGGCAATTGGCGAGCCCATGGCTAAGCCTCCTTGTTGTGAATAAAAATTATCCCCGAATGCACAGATCATGTTGAATAATCAGTTAGAATTAAAGCACCATATCATTCTGGCTAATTTTGATTGTTTATACGATATGTAATAAAATTCTGTATTATTCTCGGTTTAAAAGGTAGCGACCAAGCGCTCCTAGTCATGAGTATATGACTTTCACACTGTCCACATGGATAACTTCCGTGCCGCCAGCCAGCTAGTCTCTCTTTACCGTTCGTGCGGGCCGCTTTTACTCTGCCCTGCACCGAGTTGCCTTGCAGCCACACCGGTAAGACACAGCCTCCTGATACATTTCACGTAATAACTGTCATAGCGCCGCGGCTAATCATGTTAGTAGTGGCAATTTTTATCACCAGTATGGCCCCTTTTAAAAACTTTTAGTGTCCGCTCACTGTAAATTTTTTTTTTTTTCATTTGAGGTGCAGGCAAATTTTAAAGAATGGAGCACACCTTCGTTACCTTTCGCTCGCCATAGTACTGACAATATTCACTGAACAGCAAATAATGACTTGGAATGACAGGTATGTCTTTGATCTTTTTCATTCTGACACTATTTTAGTCTTTTCTTTGTTAATTTTAATATCCACAAAATGCTGTACGCTGTTTTACTCTTTATCATGTAGGTTGCAGCTGATGATGTGTCTTTCGGCCGCGAAGCCGGTTGTGATTTAATAAAGAACAATTTTACCAGCTGTTAGTGGAATTCCTCCTAACATAATGGATTTCAACATCTGTGGTTGTGCGGAATATAAAATAGTTTGGGTTTAACAAACAGTGTCTCACAGACTAAAGGTAACCTGAAACATTGTGAATGTGGGTATTAAATAAATAACCCAAGTTTCTAAAAAGGTGATTACGTGCATCGTTATGAGATTCAAGTTAATTTTAAACAAAGGATGAGGCTCAGCAGCCAATTTTATTTAGCACATATACAACTGTTCGTTCCAGTGCGATGTGGTCAGATTAGTCAACGATTATGCACACCTTTTGAGTAAATAAATTGGTGAGACACACATAAAGAAGCCAAATAATCTCATTCAATTCGTGCCCTAAGGAAAGGAACTCACAAATATGAACAAGAACACCACTGAAACTGTAAAGTTCTCAAACATGTTGAGAACCGGCAAACGTTTAGTTCACAAAAGCAGAGCAAGGTAGTCTAAATAAAGAACTGAAATATAGTCTACCTACCACGCAACAAAACGGTCTCTAAAAATCTCTTAATATACAAAAAGAGATAACGCAGTTTCCTTTGTAGACAAAAACAAAATTACTTGTAAAACCACTAAAATCGTTTCAGAGCAAATTAAACGCGATGACAAATACAATTACAAGACGAGAACAACTAATGTCAGATGTGAAATATTATCAAGAAATTAAATGCACATGATGCGTCAGACATAAAATCTGACAAAGCAACACATTAAAGAATTATATATATATATATATATATATATATATATATATATATATATATATATATATATATATATATATATATATATAAAAAACTGACGAGTTTTTTGAAAGAACAATATAAATTATTTAAAACATGACCCTAAAAACAGATTTAATCAAGAAAACCCTTAAAAACTCAAATTATCTTCTCACAGACAAAGAAGTTAAGGACGCATAGCATCAAGTGAGTGTTCAGTCCACCTGCCCAAACAGCAGAGCTACTGGGAAAAGTAAAAATGACCTTGGCTTACGAAAAGCGAGGAATTTATAATATATCCTTTCCCAATGTGGCATTTCGTACATAGGCCAAACAACTAGGAAAGTGGATAACAGATTGCAAAAACATCAGAGGAACACCGGACTGAGACAGGCAACTACTCGTAAATCAAGCATCACTGAGGACTTGTTCATACAGTGATCGATGAACAGCGACGTTCTGCCACGGATCCTCAGATACTGGGGCAGTGTTTTAAGAGAGTCAATAGAGATAAAGGTGACGGGAAGCCAGAGTATGTGGACATGGGGAACGAACCACAGACAGAGCGCCAGGTCCACCGTACCGAGAACAAAACTCCAGACAGCTGTCAGGCGCACCGGACCGGAAACGGAACGCCAGCTCTCAGGCAGCCGCACCACATCGAAGGCAGAACATCTCAGGACGATTTTAGTAGAAACAGATCGTAGACGGAACACCTAGAACCAACCAAGGGAGCACTCCGGACCGAATAAGCCGAATACGGAACGACTCGGGGCGTTTCTAGTGAGAACGGACTGCAGAAGGAACAATTAGAGCCGACCACGGGAACTGGGAGGGGGAAGGAAGCAGGCACAAATATTTGACTCCTTCCAGTCGACGAGCGGCGAGCTAGTGGTCGCCGTAAGAGATGAAGTGGTGACTGCACTAGATACAGCCTGCCTCAAACTAGCAACCACGTTAAGTGCGACAAAGTAAGGTGGCAAAACGAGCAGCTCTGGCCAGGGTTTTTGGAGGTTTCCTGTCTGCAGTAAGGCGGATGCACGAACTGTCCGCCAGATCGTCCACCGAACATCACGTTCCCTCGAAATACAATACAAAAATGGTTCAAATGGCTCTGAGCACTATGGGACTTAACATCTGAGGTCATCAGTCCCTAGAAATTAGAACTATTTAAACCCAACTAACCTAAAATCTTAACACACATCCATGCCAGAGGCAGGATTCGAACCTGCGACCGTAGCGGTCGCGCGGTTCCAGACTGAAGCGCCTAGAACCCCTTGGCCACCGTGGCCGGCAAATACAATACAGAATGTGAAACAAGAACACCTTTAAGCTAACACATCGGCTGAAAAGAGCTACAATCTCTTGCAGCCCACCATCTCCCTCCAAGATGGATACGTAGTTTGTGGTTGCACCTGATGTAGAAAACGATTCACATTGTTGAAATATTGTGCACTTACCACACTGATATCTCAGGATGTCAGTAGATCGCCGCGAGAGCGTTAGGAATTACAAGAGACTCTCTAGGGGGGAGATATAAAGAAGGTGGACAAGCTTCGATGAAGGACAGGGAGGTTTCTGTGTTGTCTCAGCTTCCTGCTGAGATGTCAAGACGGGAACGTAGTACGAGTACCAGTTATCTCCAAAATCAACCATCACATCAACTCCAGAGCAATAATCAAAATACAAGGTTGGGCAAGCATGGCACTTAGGTAAAGGATTCGAGATATATGCCACAGGCTACATGTACACTCATGCTCATAAATTAAGGATAATTGCAGGATGTGGTGCCACACAACGTGGCACTACACAGAACTGGCGCTAATAAATGGTTCAAATGGCTCTGAGCACTATGGGACTTAACTTCTGTGGTCATGAGTCCCCTAGAACTTAGAACTGCTTAAACCTAACTAACCTACGGACATCACACACGTCCATGCCCGAGGCAGGATTCGAACCTGCGATCGTAGCGGTCGCGCGGTTCCAGACTGTAGCGCCTAGAACCGCTCGGCCACTTCGGCCGGCTGGCGCTAATAGCATAGGTGCATAGGGAACACACATGGCACAGATCTGTAAGTCCACGGTATTGGTGATAAGTTGAGAAAACCGTCCCGAAACACATGTGCTACAAAACGCCACTGTTTCCTGCGCATGTACCCCGACATCAAATGGAATATGATCACCATGCACACGTACACAGGCCGCACAACGGGTTGGAATACACTGGATCAGGCGGTCGAGCAGCTGCTGGGGTATAGCCTCCCATTCTTGCACCAGTGCCTGTCGGAGCTCCTGAAGTGTCGTAGGGGTTTGCAGAGATACGTCGACCGAGAGCATCCCAGATTTGCTCGATGGGGTTTAGGTTGGAGAACAGGCAGGCTTCTCCATTTACCTGATATCTTCTGTTTCAAGGTACTTCTCCACGATGGCGGCTTGGTGGGGCCGTGCCTTATCATCCATCAGGAGGAAGGTGGGACCCACTGCACCCCTGAAAAGGCAGACATACTGGTGCAAAATGACTTCCCGATACACCTGACCTGTTAAAGTTCCTCTCTCAATGACATGCAGGGGTGTACGTGCACCAATCAGAATCCCAAACAACATCATCAAACCACGGCGTCCATACACGTCCCTTTCAAGGGCATTAAGGGATTGGTATCTGGTTCCTGCTTCACGCCAGATAAAAACCCGGCGAGAATCACTGTTCAGACTATACCTGGACTCGTCTGTGAACATAACCTGGGACCACTGTCCCAATGACCATATACTGTGTTCTCGACACCAGGCTTTACGGGCTCTCCTGTGACCAGGGGTCAGTGGAATGCACCTTACAGGTCTCCGAGCCAATAAACCACGTCTGTTCAGTCGTCTGTTGACTGTGTGTCTGGAAAAACTGTTCCAGTGGCTGCGGTAAGGTCTCGAGCAAGGCTACCTGCACTACTCCGTGGCCGTCTGCGGGCACTGATGTTGAGATATCGGTCTTCTTGTGGTGTTGTACACTGTGGACGTCCCGTACTGTAGCGCCTGGACACGTTTCCTGTCTGCTGGAATCTTTGCCGCAATTGAGATCACACTTTGTGGCACACGGAGGGCCCGTGCTACGACCTGCTGTGTTTGACCTGCTTCCAGTCGCCGTAATATTCTACCCCTCATAACGTCATCAATATGTGTTTTTTGAACCATTTTCAACACACAGTCACCATTAGCACGTCTGAAAACGTCTGCACATTTACTCGCTGGTCTGTACTCTGACATGCACCAACACACCTCTGCGTATGTGGACTTTTGCCAGCGCCATCGTGCAACGACCGCAAGGCAAATACACCGCATGGTCATACCCCGAGGTGATTGAAACCCGCAAACCGCCCACCAGAGCGTTGTTTCACCATGTATCAGCATTATCCTTAATTTATGAGCATGAGTGTAGTAGCCACGAAGTTTTTGCGACTCCAGCTCTACATGGCAGTCTCCTTGGTAGGTAAAGATTGGTACTGAGCAGACAGTGTGTCTTATTGCTAGCAGAGTGTGCGAGGAAGATTACCTCAGTACGTCAATCTGCGAAGTTTGAGTGCATGTGTAACAAAGCACAGCAAGTGCGTGACTCCCATTGTGATTAACCTATGTAGCAAGCAGTTTGGTGTACCTGAAGGTACTCATCACAGTACTTAACTTTGCAAATGCTCTTAGTATTGTGCTTATTTCAAGTTTTATCAGCGCAATGGAGCAAGTAGCCAACACACTTCCACTAAATGTGACAGAGGAAATCCGCCAGGCGACCTGAAGAGCGATCAGCACGACGAATCGTACTGAATTGAAAAGTTCCAGTGGAGACTGGCCCTCAAGAAGTTGAGGATGGAAATGCAGCATCATCGTAGATTTGCAAGCGGACAAAGGGAACTCCACAGTCGTTTGGCAGCGGACTGATTATAATAAAAAGTTCAACTTCTGGAGGACCAAGCATACAGTCTTTTGGGAAGTGACCACAAGGACAGTGTGGAGAAGGAGACCAGGGCTCTTTCCAAGGCAACAGGAATACCTGACAAAGTCATCAAACAACTACGATCTAGGGTGTCGGTTTTGCCTAGAATGTATGGACTGCCAAAAGTACGTAAAGTGGGTGTGCCACTACACTATCCTGACAGTTGTCAGCAACATTGGCACATCAACGTACCAAGCATCTAAGTACACTCCTGGAAATGGAAAAAAGAACACATTGACACCGGTGTGTCAGACCCACCATACTTGCTCCGGACACTGCGAGAGGGCTGTACAAGCAATGATCACACGCACGGCACAGCGGACACACCAGGAACCGCGGTGTTGGCCGTCGAATGGCGCTAGCTGCGCAGCATTTGTGCACCGCCGTCAGTGTCAGACAGTTTGCCGTGGCATACGGAGCTCCATCGCAGTAGCATGCCGCGACAGCGTGGACGTGAACCGTATGTGCAGTTGACGGACTTTGAGCGAGGGCGTATAGTGGGCATGCGGGAGGCCGGGTGGACGTACCGCCGAATTGCTCAACACGTGGGGCGTGAGGTCTCCACAGTACATCGATGTTGTCGCCAGTGGTCGGCGGAAGGTGCACGTGCCCGTCGACCTGGGACCGGACCGCAGCGACGCACGGATGCACGCCAAGACCGTAGGATCCTACGCAGTGCCGTAGGGGACCGCACCGCCACTTCCCAGCAAATTAGGGACACTGTTGCTCCTGGGGTATCGGCGAGGACCATTCGCAACCGTCTCCATGAAGCTGGGCTACGGTCCCGCACACCGTTAGGCCGTCTTCCGCTCACGCCCCAACATCGTGCAGCCTGCCTCCAGTGGTGTCGCGACAGGCGTGAATGGAGGGACGAATGGAGACGTGTCGTCTTCAGCGATGAGAGTCGCTTCTGCCTTGGTGCCAATGATGGTCGTATGCGTGTTTGGCGCCGTGCAGGTGAGCGCCACAATCAGGACTGCATACGACCGAGGCACACAGGGCCAACATCCGGCATCATGGTGTGGGGAGCGATCTCCTACACTGGCCGACACCACTGGTGATCGTCGAGGGGACACTGAATAGTGCACGGTACATCCAAACCGTCATCGAACCCATCGTTCTACCATTCCTAGACCGGCAAGGGAACTTGCTGTTCCAACACGACAATGCACGTCCGCATGTATCCCGTGCCACCCAACGTGCTCTTGAAGGTGTAAGTCAACTACCCTGGCCAGCAAGATCTCCGGATCTGTCCCCCATTGAGCATGTTTGGGACTGGATGAAGCGTCGTCTCACGCGGTCTGCACGTCCAGCACGAACGCTGGTCCAACTGAGGCGCCAGGTGGAAATGGCATGGCAAGCCGTTCCACAGGACTACATCCAGCATCTCTACGATCGTCTCCATGGGAGAATAGCAGCCTGCATTGCTGCGAAAGGTGGATATACACTGTACTAGTGCCGACATTGTGCATGCTCTGTTGCCTGTGTCTATGTGCCTGTGGTTCTGTCAGTGTGATCATGTGATGTATCTGACCCCAGGAATGTGTCAATAAAGTTTCCCCTTCCTGGGACAATGAATTCACGGTGTTCTTATTTCAATTTCCAGGAGTGTATTTGAGGAAATTGCTGTGTCCATATGTGGGGAACTCAATTTACGTGTGCTACTCAGAAGAATTTTTGCAACGTCGCAGTGAACTAGGTATTACAGATTCTGATGTAATGCTCAGTTTAGATGTGGCCTCTCTGTTTACCAAGGTACGACTGAAAGATACACTGGAACTGGTTGCAGAGAAATCTGACGATGATCTAGTGAACCTGTCAGTAATATGCTAACTGCAACATATTTTCTGTGTGGGAGCCAATAGTACGAGCAGACAGAAGGAGTAGCTATGTGCAACCCCCTATCTCTAGTGGTTGCCAATCTGTTTATGGAGAAATTTGAGGAAAAAGCATTCGAGATGGCTGATACAAATGTAAATACTTCTTCAGGTATACAGACGACAGGGCGAAGTTCAAGTTTTAGGAATATCTTAACTCACGCCACCTACATACAAAATTCATAATCGATCTGGGGATGAACGGTCATTTGCTGTTTCAGCAGGTACTGGTCAAAAGGAGAGCAAATGGATCTTTTGACGACAGTGTGCATCGCAAAACAACGCACACTGAATTATTCCTGGAAGACAGCATCTGTCACCACCCAGCGTGAAGAGTGGAGCTCTAACGACATTGGTCCATAGGACACACGCGTCGTCAAAAATAGTTTGACACCAGAAGTAGGGCATCTACGCCCAGTCTTCTGCAAAAAGTAATTCGTAATCAAACAGTCACTCTGCCACATGGAAGACAAGAAGTGCAAGATGAAGCAAAGACTGTGGCTTACCTATCCTATGTAGGATCTATTTCTGCCAAGACCAACCGGATTCTCATGAGGCATAAGATTACATGTGTTTTCAGACCATCTACCAAAATGTGAGGACTATTGAGATACAGGGTGTTTCAAAAATGACCGGTATATTTGAAACGGCAATAAAAACTAAACGAGCAGCGATAGAAATACACCGTTTTGCAATATGCTTGAGACAACAGTGCATTTTCAGGCAGACAGACTTTCGAAATTACAGTAGTTACAATTTTCAACAACAGATGGCGCTGCAAGTGATGTGAAAGAAATAGAAGACAACGCAGTCTGTGGGTGCGCCATTCTGTACGTCGTCTTTCTGCTGTAAGCGTGTGCTGTTCACAACGTGCAAGTGTGCTGGTTTATTCCTTAGAACAGAGGATTTTTCTGGTGTTGGAATTCCACCGCCTAGAACACAGTGTTGTTGCAACAAGACGAAGTTTTCAACGGAGGTTTAATGTAACCAAAGGACCGAAAAGCGATACAATAAAGGATCTGTTTGAAAAATTTCAACGGACTGGGAACGTGACGGATGAACGTGCTGGAAAGGTAGAGCGACCGCGTACGGCAACCACAGAGGGCAACGCGCAGCTAGTGCAGCAGGTGATCCAACAGCGGCCTCGGGATTCCGTTCGCCGTGTTGCAGCTGCGGTCCAAATGACGCCAACGTCCACGTATCGTGTCATGCACCGGAGTTTACACCTCTATCCATACAAAATTCAAACTCGGCAACCCCTCAGCGCCGCTACCATTGCTGCACGAGAGACATTCGCTAACGATATAGTGCACAGGATTGATGACTGCGATATGCATTTGGGCAGCATTTGGTTTACTGACGAAGCTTATTTTTACCTGGACGGCTTCGTCAATAAACAGAACTGGCTCATATGGGGAACCGAAAATCCCCATGTTGCAGTCCCATCGTCCCTGCACCCTCAAAAAGTACTGGTCTGGGCCGCCATTTCTTCCAAAGGAATCATTGGCCCATTTTTCAGATCCGAAACGATTACTGCATCACGCTATCTGGACATTCTTCGTGAATTTGTGGCGGTACAAACTGCCTTAGACGACACTGCGAACACCTCGTGGTTTATGCAAGATGGTGCCCGGCCACATCGCACGGCCGTCGTCTTTAATTTCCTGAATGAATATTTCGATGATCGTGTGATTGCTTTGGGATATCCGAAACATACAGGAGGTGGCGTGGATTGGCCTCCCTATTCGCCAGACATGAACCCCTGTGACTTCTTTCTGTGGGGACACTTGAAAGACCAGGTGTACCGCCAGAATCCAGAAACAATTGAACAGCTGAAGGAGTACATCTCATCTGCATGTGAAGCCATTGCGCCAGACTCGTTGTCAAAGGTTTCGGGTAATTTCATTCAGAGACTACGCCATATTATTGCTACGCATGGTGGATATGTGGAAAATATCGTACTATAGAGTTTCCCAGACCGCAGTGCCATCTGTTGTTGAAAATTGTAACTACTGTAATTTCGAAAGTTTGTCTGCCTGAAAATGTACTGTTGTCCCAAGCATATTGCAACAAACGGTGTATTTCTATCGCTGCCCGTTTAGTTTTTATTGCCGTTTAAAATATACCGGTCATTTTTGAAACACCCTGTATGTGAAAGATGACAATTGTTTACGAAAACCAAGAATTTATAACTAAACTTGCTGGTATGGGATTTCATACATTGACCAAACAACTGAGACAGTGGACATCAGATAACAAGAAGATCAGAGACACATCTGGCACACACTGTTAACTGAATCAGCCATTGCTGAGCACTGTCTAAAACTTCATCACTTCATGATCTGTGAAGGAACGAAGGTTATGTTACAGATCCCTGGATACTGGAAGAGTGTTTTAAGAGAGTCGTTAGAAATTGAGATGATGGAAGACCTCGTGAATGTGACACTTTGTACCAACTCAGCAAAGCCTGGGATCCCGCACTGGAGTTGCTAAATAAGCAACGGTTCCAGCTGCAGAGCTCCACAAAAAGAAGAACTGAGAATGTGCACATGGGAACGAACCTAGACAGAGAACCAGGTGCACTTGAGCGAGAACAGAACGGCAGCTCGCTTCCAGGCGCATAGGATGGATAGGATGGAGGACGGAGCGTCTCAAGGCGTTTCTGTTCTGAATAGACCACAGACGGAGCGGCTAGAGCAGATCACGGGGTAGGATGGCAGTAGATAAAACATTGTATCCGTTCCGCTCGACGAGCAGTCTCAGGTGGTATCTGATGAAGTCAACGAGTCATGTAGTCAAAATATTGTGTATAGATGACGCTGAAGTCCAGAGTCACCTATTATGAACGTTATCGACAGTTCATCATATTTTTATAGGAAAAAATCGGGGACCATCGAGCATTGCAGGGTGTGGTTATAAAAAGTCACACGAATCGCCGCGGTGGGTAGCCGTGCGTTCCGAGGCGCCTTGCCACGATTCGCGCGGCTCCCCCCCCCCCCCCCCCCCCCCCCGTCGGATGTTCCGATCCTCCTTGGGGCATGTGTGGGCGTGTGTGTATTGTCCTTAGCATAAGTTAGTTTAAGTTAGATGAAGTAGTGTGGAAGCCTGCGGACCGATGACCTCAGCTGTTTGGTCCCATAGGAACTTACCACAAATTTTCAAATTTCTATGAAATCAATGGAAGGAATCACTCATTAGTTCCAAAATGCTAAAAGTAGTCCAGCTAGCACAATGGCTGGATGTAATGAGTTAAAAAGAATGGGAAATAAAGAAGAAAGAAGATTAGTGGTTAGTACCCCATCGATATGGTTCAAATGGCTCTAAGGACTATGGGACTTAACATCTGAGGTCATTAGTCCCCTAGAGTTAGAACTACTTAAACCTAAGTAAACTAAGGACATCACACACATCCATGCCCGAGGCAGGTTTCGAACCTGCGACCGTAGCAGCAGCGCGGTTCCGGACAGAAGCGCCTAGAACCGCTCGGCCACAGCGGCCGGCCGCCCCATCGACAATGAGATCATCACACGTAGCACAGGCTCGTATTACGGAAGGATGGGGAAGGTAATCACGGCATTTGCCTAAGAGATTTAGGGAAATGACAGAAAATCTAATCCGGTTGGCCAGAGAGGGATTTGAACTGTCATTCTCCAACATACGAGTTCAGTGTGGTAACCACTGCGCCACCCTCGTTCAAAAAGGTGGCGTGTGAGGGAGCAGAAACGGGTTACAATGGTCGAGCAGCATCTCAGATACCACGCATTTCCGTAGTCATCGCTAAACCACGCTTGAGAGTGTGCTAAGGGCTATGCCACTGGACAGTGGACCACTGCAAACGAGTGATTTGGAGTGACGAATTATGCTGTAAACAGTGGAAATCCGATGGAAGTGTTTGGGTTTGACGAATGCCTGAAGAGGATTGTCATATGTAATGCAACAGTGAAGTACGGAGCCGGTAGTTGTAAGGAGAGCTCCTATCCTTAACATCATAAATTAGCAATAATGTACACTTTACTTATCGCTGGCTTCTGAAAGTTTCGAAGCTCAGTACGTCAGTCTCTGGAGGGAGAATTATGTTAATTTATAAAGGCTGTGGAAAGGTTCATGGGATGAGCTTTGAGACTGCTGATTGAAACATATTGAAAGTAGGACGTAAGTGAACTGTCTTCCGTGATCAGTGATCATCTGTCCAGTAAATACCGAAACTAGCATAACAATGGTTACTTCTGTGTGAATGTGAACAAAGTTAACACAAGACTGAATCAGTTTACGTATTGTTCTGTTATTACTTCAGAGTGACATTTTCCATTTTTCAGCTGAACGGTTTTAATAGTGGAGAAGTGTAAGAGACACGTGTCTGTATTAGGCAAGTGGTCAGGTTTATTTCGTAACGAAACGCATTCTCTCATTAAAGACACCAAAATCGAATGCTTTTGCTGCGAAAACGTCTCTAACAAATCAAAGAGACCGTGACAGACATACAACGGTTTTCGTAGCTCGAAGATTTTCTTCCGTCGTTGCCTGGTTATTTCTTGATCCAGTTGGTATCTTGATACGTCTTCCTCGGCAAAAGGGCCTAGCAGAACACTTCTATAAGTCATCACTTGTGTTTCTGATTTTTTTTTAAATGTGTAACAGTTTCGCCTGGATCTTCTCTTTTTTGCTGCGTTGTAGTTCTTGATAGTTTGTCGTAGGGTCAGTTTCACATAGGACGCTGTGTTCCCACGGATACCAAGTTCATACAATGGACACAAGCGTTTTGGGGATGTTGGATACCTGGTTTGCAGAATCACACTATTTTGGGGTGGGGAGGGGGTAGTAGTCTTCTGACTGGTTTGATGCCGCCCGCCACGAATTCCTCTTCTGTGCCAACCTTTTCATTTCAGAATACCATTTGCAGCCTACATCCTCATTTATTTGCTGAATGTATATCGATGTCTGTCTTCCTTTACAGTTTTCATCCTGTGCATCTCCCTTTAGTACCATGGAACTTATTCCTTCATGTCTTAAGAGATGCCATACCATCCTGGCGCTTCTTCTTGTCAGTGTTTTCTAGATGGTCCTTTCTTTGCCGATCCAACGGAGAAACTCCTCACTTCATACTTTACCAATCCACCTAATTTTCAACACTCTTCTGTAGCACCGTATCTCAGATGTTTCGACTCTCTCCTGTTCCGGTTTCCTTCAGTATATTCTCACTAGCATACAATACTGTGCTCCGAACGTACATTCACATTCTCAAAAATTTCTTCAATTTAAAACCTTTGTTTGATACTAGCAGACTTCTATTGGCCAGGAATGCCCTTTCTGTTAGTGCTGTTCTGTTTTTCATGTCCTCCATGTGCCGCCCATCATGGGTTATTTTGCTGTCTAGGTAGCAAAGCTCCTTAACTTCGTTTACTTCGTGATCCCCAATTTTGGTGGTATATCTCTCGCTGCTCTCGTTTTCCGTGGTCCTTGCTAGCGGTATTTAATTATGCTGAGACGGTATAGGGGGAAGGAGTGTGCAGAGTGGTCTTAGAAGCTGGCTGGTAACATCTGGCAGTCGACTATTTAATGTGAAAAGAACGGCGATATACAGAGACGGTTGATTCCATTTCGTCGTTACGGGCAGTGGATTCTAACCTTTTGCGTCGCGTGGGTGGAGCTGCCGACAAGTGTCTAGCAGGTGCAATTTCTTTACCAGAGTCTGCAGTTCGCGGTCGTGGTAGCCGAGCGGTTCTAGGCATTTCAGTCTGGAACCGCGCGACCGCTACAGTCGCAGGTTCGAATCCTGCCTCGGGCATGGATGTGTGTGATGTCCTTAGGTTAGTTAGGTTTAAGTACTTCTGAGTTCTAGGGAACTGATGACCTCAGATGTTAAGTCCCATAGTGCTCAGAGCCATTAGAACCATTTGAACCAGTTCGCGGCATTTGTTTGCTCTGGCAACCTGGTCTCCATCCGACAAGACACAGTTAAGGTCGCCTCCTATGATGGTTCGCTCACGGTGCCTCTGTAGCAGTCTGTAAATTTCTGTACTGAAGTAACGACACCGTGCTTTTCTATTCTCTGTACCTGAAGGTGCATAGTTGTTATCAGTGCCCTTGTCGTCTTTCGTGCGCGTCATCCCTTGTCCACTGGGAAAGAAGGTAAACGTGCGACTTGTAGGTCCGATTTCACTAAAATCGTGATCTCACATTTAGTTTCCGGGTTTTTATGTGGGTGGCCACAATACCCCGGTATTTTTTGTATATCATCCCTTGTCACATCCTAGTACAGACGATTAAGTCTTTCGGGGCTAAAATTCTGTTGATATTTACTGCCATTTACACGCGCATGGTTCTATCGGAGATTCGAATGGGGGACTAATCCGGCATCTGTTGCCAACGGAGAGAGAATTTTCCAGTTACAGGCCGCTTGTCCAGTGGAGACACACTTGTGTCCTTAAAGTAGCGGTTTGCATTGCCATTTGTATTCTCATGCCGTTAATTCTTCCGCCTTTTAAGAACAGCTTTCTATCTCAGGAGCAACATAGTGCAGCAAAAAATATGGCCTTACCCGCCCTCCTTGACAAGGCCGTTGACGGAATGAGGGTGACTCTTCTTGACTTTTTGACTGTTGCCTACCTTTTATGCATTCAACTATCGACAAAATGAAGATAACATTTCGCTTCCTGAGTTGTATCCCAAACTCCTTAAAAATGTCAAAGACGATATTCCCATCAACATTGTCAATCTTTTTCCTTACGAACGCTATGACTGTATATGACTCTTCCTTTAATCTACTTTCTTAATTAAACTGTAAGCCAGTATTGCCTTGTGTATTCCTACATTTCTCTAGAATCGTAATTACCTTTACACGGGTCAGCTGCTATTTCTCGTTAAACCCTTCTGTAGAAAATTTGTGTTAATATTTTTCAACATCAAATTTTTGGTTCTTTTTAAAGCCTGAGGTTGTTGCGCTTGTATCACACACTACACATACCAGGGAAAACGACTAACAGAATTCTGTCTGCTTCTACTACAATTTATCTCACAGGTCTGCATGCGAACTCCTGTTCTGGATTTCTCTAATCGCAGCAAAATTTAGTACTGTCAAACGCCTAATACGCAAGATTTCACTGGGTTGCTGTACAAAGCTGTCTAGGCTTATAGTGGCCTCGTTAATGTGGACCCTCTTGGCAAAGGTGAGGTTATATAGGTTTGTCGAGCGCCTGGCATTTTCACGGAATTTTCTGTCGAGTGGCTGAAGCAGTCTCCAAGCAGAGGAAATCCTACCAAATGGTGCACATGTTGCAGCAAGTTGTTTATCATACGTTACACCGTTAAAGTTTCAGCCAGATATGGCAGATAGTTCGCATACAGAAACAAGGCTTTGCAAATAATATACAAAACTGAAATAAAGTTGGTGTACGGGAGGCCATCTCCACTCTTAGCGTGCCAAGATATAAGTTTTCCGTCTTTGTATATATATATATATATATATATATATATATATATATATATATATATATATATATATATACGGCAAACAGATAAGCTTCATCCTACACAAGGATTAAAGTTGGTGTACGGGAGGCCATCTCCACTCTTAGCGTGCCAAAATATAAGTTTTCTGTCTTTATACACTCCTGGAAATTGAAATAAGAACACCGTGAATTCATTGTCCCAGGTAGGGGAAACTTTATTGACACATTCCTGGGGTCAGATACATCACATGATCACACTGACAGAACCACAGGCACATAGACACAGGCAACAGAGCATGCACAATGTCGGCACTAGTACAGTGTATATCCACCTTTCGCAGCAATGCAGGCTGCTATTCTCCCATGGAGACGATCGTAGAGATGCTGGATGTAGTCCTGTGGAACGGCTTGCCATGCCATTTCCACCTGGCGCCTCAGTTGGACCAGCGTTCGTGCTGGACGTGCAGACCGCGTGAGACGACGCTTCATCCAGTCCCAAACATGCTCAATGGGGGACAGATCCGGAGATCTTGCTGGCCAGGGTAGTTGACTTACACCTTCTAGAGCACGTTGGGTGGCACGGGATTCATGCGGACGTGCATTGTCCTGTTGGAACAGCAAGTTCCCTTGCCGGTCTAGGAATGGTAGAACCATGGGTTCGATGACGGTTTGGATGTACCGTGCACTATTCAGTGTCCCCTCGACGATCACCAGTGGTGTACGGCCAGTGTAGGAGATCGCTCCCCACACCATGATGCCGGGTGTTGGCCCTGTGTGCCTCGGTCGTATGCAGTCCTGATTGTGGCGCTCACCTGCACGGCGCCAAACACGCATATGACCATCATTGGCACCAAGGCAGAAGCGACTCTCATCGCTGAAGACGACACGTCTCCATTCGTCCCTCCATTCACGCCTGTCGCGACACCACTGGAGGCGGGCTGCACGATGTTGGGGCGCGAGCTGAGGACGGCCTAACGGTGTGCGGGACCGTAGCCCAGCTTCATGGAGACGGTTGCGAATGGTCCTCGCCGATACCCCAGGAGCAACAGTGTCCCTAATTTGCTGGGAAGTGGCGGTGCGGTCCCCTACGGCACTGCGTAGGATCCTACGGTCTTGGCGTGCATCCGTGCGTCGCTGCGGTCCGGTCCCAGGTCGACGGGCACGTGCACCTTCCGCCGACCACTGGCGACAACATCGATGTACTGTGGAGACCTCACGCCCCACGTGTTGAGCAATTCGGCGGTACGTCCACCCGGCCTCCCGCATGCCCTCTATACGCCCTCGCTCAAAGTCCGTCAACTGCACATACGGTTCACGTCCACGCTGTCGCGGCATGCTACCAGTGTTAAAGACTGCGATGGAGCTCCGTATGCCACGGCAAACTAGCTGACACTGACGGCGGCGGTGCACAAATGCTGTGCAGCTAGCGCCATTCGACGGCCAACACCGCGGTTCCTGGTGTGTCCGCTGTGCCGTGCGTGTGATCATTGCTTGTACAGCCCTCTCGCAGTGTCCGGAGCAAGTATGGTGGGTCTGACACACCGGTGTCAATGTGTTCTTTTTTCCATTTCCAGGAGTGTATATACAGGGTGAGTCACCTAACATTACCGCTGGATATATTTCGTAAACCACATCAAATACTGACGAATCGATTCCACAGACCGAACGTGAGGTTTTTTAACACAAAGCTACGTTTTTTTAAATGGAACCCCGTTAGTTCTGTTGGCACATCTGAACATATAGACAAATACGTAATCAGTGCCGTTTGTTGCATTGTAAAATGTTAATTACATCCGGAGATATTATAGCCTAAATTTGTCGCTTGAATACCACTCCTCCACTATTCGATCGTGTGTATCGGAGAGCACCGAATTACGTAGGGATCCAAAGGAAACGGTGATGGACCTTAGGTACAGAAGAGACTGGAACAGCACATTACGTCCACATGCTAACACCTTTTTATTGGTCTTTTTCACTGACGCACATGTACATTACCATGAGGGGTGAGGTACACGTACACACGTGGTTTCCGTTTTCAATTACGGAGTGGAATAGAGCGTGTCCCGACATGTTAGGCCAATAGATGTTCAATGTGGTGGCCATCATTTGTTGCACACAATTGCAATCTCTGGCGTAATGAACGTCGTACAAGCCGCAGTACATCTGATGTAATGTCGCCGCAGGCTGCCACAATACGTTGTTTCACATCCTCTGGGGTTGTAGGCACATCAAGGTACACATTCTCCTTTAACGTACCTCACAGAAAGAAGTCCAGAGGTGTAAGATCAGGAGAACGGGCTGGCCAATTTATGCGTCCTCCACGTCCAGTGAAACGGCCGTCGAACATCCTGTCAAGGGTCAGCCTAGTGTTAATTGCGGAATGTGCAGGTGCACCATCATGCTGATACCACATACGTCGACGCGTTTCCAGTGGGACATTTTCGAGCAACGTTGGCAGATCATTCTGTATAAACGCGATGTATGTTGCAGCTGTTTGTTACAACACGCAACTGAACGTCGGCGGTTTCAAGCGTCAACTTTAGGTTACAATATCTCCGGATGTAATTAACATTTTACAATGCAACAAACGGCACTGATTACGTATTTGTTTATATGTTCGGATGTGCTAACAAAACTAACGCGGTTCCATTTAAAAAACGTAGGTTTGTGTTAAAAAACATACTTCCCTGCATTTCTGTATGGTTTGTATTAAACAATTACACTAGCCACTCTCCTCACGTTCGGTCTGTGGAATCGGTTCGTCAGTATTTGATGTGGTTTACGAAATATATCCAGCGGTAACGTTAGGCGACTCACCCTGTATATGGCAAACAGATAAGCTTCATCCTATACAAGGATATTTGGTACAGACTGAACACTCCTTGTCTTATGTGGTGAATGTGGCCTGGGACCTGAAGGGCCTGCTACTGGTGTAGCTCTCGGCAGTTGCTTCGTACTGCTGATTTGCACCGTTGCTGGTGTTAATTTCCCTTTACTCCGCGTGTGGTGATAAATCCGGTGTGATTTCTTCTGCCATTTCCACGTACGAGCTTATAAAAAACTGCATCGTTGCTGGAGCTAAAGGACAAACTTGCAGATCGGGTTGTTCTGATGGTGGCAATTGTCATGCTATTGCTGGCAACGTCAATGACTCATCGGGCAAAGAAACCCTTCAAGGCATGTCTGGCTGATGTGTCTCGGAACGATTCCCAGTTTAAGTTTATACAGTGCTCATTTCTGTATCCTAGAGTTTGAGGATGCAGTCTGGAAGCTAAAAACTTTGACACACGTACTCACAAGCAAGCACAGTATGATGTTCTCTGAAGGTATGTTGTGCTCTTGGTGACGGGCCCATTCCAGCATGCTCGAGCTTGAGGATGGTATCTGGGAGCCAATAATTTGGACAGCCATAGAGAAAAACAAGCGCAAGATGTTGTTCTCTTAATTGTTGGAGGTGAGGCACTGTTTTTGATTGTCTACTGTGAAGGAATACTGTTAGACTTTTCCTGTTGATGGTGTATTATGGCACATGCTTGAAAGGTGGTTAATACTGTCTGGCCTTTTATGCTCCTGAATGGTCTAAACCATGTCTCTCTTGAACATCTGCACCAGACCTGTTTTTTGACGAAACTTGGGAAGGGTTGGAATGAAGTAGATAGAATTGCTCTAAGCCATCAAGTGTACAAAAGCTTGAAAGATTTCGGACCATAGCTGGTGATTCATTCCGTGAGATGATGTTCTTAATGAGGCCTTCTATTGCATGGACACAGGCTGACTTCTTGGTTGTAGCTCCAACTGAGGTTGATAACAATTGTACTACAAGGGGGGATATTTAAATAGGCGTCAGTTATTAACTTTCTCACAAGCTGTAGAAATAATCCTTCAAAGTCTATGTGGATATGGTTCCATGAATGGAACCCCTTAAGAGGTGCTAAATGAGATGTGGCATGCACCTAGTTGTGCATGGTCATCTTGTATTAATTTATAACATGCCATACCGGCATGTATGTTCTCTGGCTCTGGATACCCCATGCCCTTGATGGAGAAACTCATGATGCGGTGCACCACATTATCAAATGGCCATCTTGTCTTAATTTGCACTGATATGCAAGTTCACTGGTCTGGATACTACCCAATATCCTTAGTTGAGGAGTGCTGACAGCTCTGAACTTAGGGCTTATGGAATAGTTACCTGATCTCCTTCTGGGCTCACCAATAACAAAAGTACACAAAGTTGGTGATGAAGTGGGAACAGGTTTGTCACTGGCTGCTGTATTGCACGAAACCTTATTGAGCAAACAGTGCATGTGTAATTCCAAAACACTATAAGAGATGACAGTCAGGCAGCTATTTTCAAACAGGCCTGTAGAAATATATCGATCACCTCTCCTGCACCAGCTTGGCAATGGGACACTCTACCAAACCGAAACTCATGGAATTTTTGTGTCCCATGGAAGATGTAGAGAGCATCCTTTCCAATCTGCGACTAACTGAATTTTGCATGTGACAAGGTTTTATGTAGATATATACAACTGGCTGAACAGACCTATTGGTAATGCAGCTTGACAATACTGCTGCAATCGCATAATGTGAAGTATCCGCTCCCAGGATGAGAGGGCGTGAAGCATGGAGCTTGCATTAGAGAAAGTTTACTTACATTCTAAAGTCACTCAAAAAGGGATAACAGCTTTCTGGAGTCTGTTATTGCTGTGGATATCGTGGACATTTTGAATGAAAAGTTTGTCTATACAGAATGAAGTTCTTTCGGATAGCTTGGTTCAGTGAGTTCTGTATGGCTTGTGGTTGCGATTCTGTTGCTCTCACTACGCCTTGACAACTCCTTACTTCTTTCCTACCCTCCCTTCCATTTCATCTCTACCTTGCCCTGCATTTTCTCCATCTCATTACCAACTCACTCTCTCTTTCCCTACATTGTTATCACTGTTCACTACCTTCACCCACGTCCACCAAACCTCTTCACCACCTATTGTCCGTTTAGATCTTCAAGACTCATAATACCTCGTCATAAATTTTTAAATCAAATGAAAACCAAAAGTAGTGGTTAAGTTGGCAAAAGCACTCACACAGAGACACATTTAGAGAAGAGCATTCAAGTAGTAGTGGTGCTATTGCGTCTCATTTCACATCAAGAACTCTGTAGTGCTGCAAACCAACTTGAGGTTAGGTAAGAATCCCCAGTGCCAAGTGAAGGAATGCATAAAAAGCTTACAATCAGACGTCATTTTCTGACGCAAGAGAAAATCGGACATAAAATACCGTAAGTAAACTCACCCACAGTGCTTCATGTATAGAAATGTTTTTAATCTAGAAAGCAAACGAACCTATAAATGTTCTGTACAAATAAAACGAAACATATATAGTGATATAAATAAGCACGTTCTTGTAGTTGCATAGATGAATTTGAAATACCTTTTCACAGTTGTTAAAGCATATATGGTCATTGTGGATCCATAATGAACTTGTTTCCTAAATAAGTAAATGGGTAACTTGGCTCTAGCACTTTGTCATCGACATGTACTGGGCTTTGGCTTACACTCCTCTGTCACAAAAACACAAACTTAGTTTTAGACTTGTTTATTTTCTTGTACTGCTCTTTCTACCCATAGCTTTACCCATTCTGTTTAACATGGCTTTAAGGTACTCTCAACTTTCATCTAAAGCAGTTACGTTATCTGCATATCGCAGATCCAGTCTCTAACAGTTCTCTGATTTTTTAAGTGTTTCCTCCGTGTATAGATTGAAAATAATTGGTAAAAGTGCTCATTGTTTCCGGATTTCTTTCCGAATTTTTGCTTCCTCTTGTGTTGAGCACCAAGCAATAATATCCGTCTCGTTTTCGTAAAGGTTCTATATCAGCTAGTTTCTTCAGCGTCATACGCAATTTTACCCTACATGAAATTATTAAAAGGTTCCTGCATGTTTAAAAAAGTATATCTGCTGTTTTAAATTCATTTCTCAAAAACTACTGTAAATTAATATCCCTTTTACTGTTCGATGGTTTTTATTGGTGTGCAATGCATACTGATGTGACCAGTAAAACTACTTTTGTCCGGTCACAATTGTTGGCTCTTGATTGCTCTGGGAGAAGGCTCATCGTACTTGAATACATGAAAAATTAGTTCACTTTATTACATTAATCAATAAAATATTTATAACTTATACACACATCTTTGTCGCATGAGTACTGGATAATTTACAACTGCTGTGAACTAGCAAAGCATTACTTGATACACTAATTAACAAACTGTTCTCTCGAGGTACAATGTTCAGTACTAACAGCACTACAAGTTTATCCGAAACATTAACTGTCATTGTCCTTCCAGATGATGTTGACTGTTGTCGCTGAGGTCTCGAGCTGGGCTGAGCTCTTGCATGTCAGCACTACAGAGTGTTCGAAAATTCCCGTTATGAGCTTATAGAGCTTGTAGAGGAGAGTGAGTACATAATACACTCATGGAAATGGAAAAAAGAACACATTGACACCGGTGTGTCAGACCCACCATACTTGCTCCGGACACTGCGAGAGGGCTGTACAAGCAATGATCACGCGCACGGCACAGCGGACACACCAGGAACCGCGGTGTTGGCCGTCGAATGGCGCTAGCTGCGCAGCATTTGTGCACCGCCGCCGTCAGTGTCAGCCAGTTTGCAGTGGCATACGGAGCTCCATCGCAGTCTTTAACACTGGTAGCATGCCGCACAGCGTGGACGTGAACCGTATGTGCGGTTGACGGACTTTGAGCGAGGGCGTATAGTGGGCATGCGGGAGGCCGGGTGGACGTACCGCCGAATTGCTCAACACGTGGGGCGTGAGGTTTCCATAGTACATCGATGTTGTCGCCAGTGGTCGGCGGAAGGTGCACGTGCCCGTCGACCTGGGACCGGACCGCAGCGACGCACGGATGCACGCCAAGACCGTAGGATCCTACGCAGTGCCGTAGGGGACCGCACTGCCACTTCCCAGCAAATTAGGGACACTGTTGCTCCTGGGGTATCGGCGAGGACCATTCGCAACCGTCTCCATGAAGCTGGGCTACGGTCCCGCACACCGTTAGGCCGTCTTCCGCTCACGCCCCAACATCGTGCAGCCCGCCTCCAGTGGTCTCGCGACAGGCGTGAATGGAGGGACGAATGGAGACGTGTCGTCTTCAGCGATGAGAGTCGCTTCTGCCTTGGTGCCAATGATGGTCGTATGCGTGTTTGGCGCCGTGCAGGTGAGCGCCACAATCAGGACTGCATACGACCGAGGCACACAGGGCCAACACCCGGCATCAAGGTGTGGGGAGCGATCTCCTACACTGGCCGTACACCACTGGTGATCGTCGAGGGGACACTGAATAGTGCACGGTACATCCAAACCGTCATCGAACCCATCGTTCTACCATTCCTAGACCGGCAAGGGAACTTGCTGTTCCAACAGTACAATGCACGTCCGCATGTATCCCGTGCCACCCAACGTGCTCTAGAAAGTGTAAGTCAACTATCCTGGCCAGCAAGATCTCCGGATCTGTCCCCCATTGAGCATGTTTGGGACTGGATGAAGCGTCGTCTCACGCGGTCTGCACGTCCAGCACGACCGCTGGCCCAACTGAGGCGCCAGGTGGAAATGGCATGGCAAGCCGTTCCACAGGACTACATCCAGCATCTCTACGATCGTCTCCATGGGAGAATAGCAGCCTGCATTGCTGCGAAAGGTGGATATACACTGTACTAGTGCCGACATTGTGCATGCTCTGTTGCCTGTGTCTATGTGCCTGTGGTTCTGTCAGTGTGATCATGTGATGTATCTGACCCCAGGAATGTGTCAATAAAGTTTCCCCTTCCTGGGACAATGAATTCACGGTGTTCTTATTTCAATTTCCAGGAGTGTATTTTGAATAGGAATCTGCGTACGGAAGCGTCGTCCAAGGACGCTACAGAGCGTTAAAGTTATAGGAGCCGGCACCTGTAAATGTATGTATATACGCGGTGATTCCATGATAATGTTAGAAACTTTGTATGATTATGGAGATGGCTAAATGTATGAATTTGAGGTGAGTGTCCCTGTAGTGCAAACGAACGAGTTGAAAGCTGCAAGCGAAAACCTTTCTGATACCTCTGACGGTAGAAAAATTGGAAATTTGTGGTAAGGTCTTATGGGACCAAACTGCTGAGGTCATCGGTCCCTGAACTTACACACTACTTAATCTAATTTAAACTAACTTACGCTAAGGACGACACACACACCCATGCCAGAGGGAGGACTCGAACCTCAGACGAGGGAAACCGCGTGGACCGTGATAAGACGCCTTTAAACGGCTCGGCTACCCAGCGCGGTCTCTGATAGTGGAATACGTGTACTGATATTATTGTTGCTAAGACTGTAAGGTACGCAACTTTCAGCTGTGGTAGTATGGACCAAAACAAGCAAAAATGTCGAATACACATGGGCTCTAAGAAGGATATCTTTAGAACTGTGAGCTCTTGTTCAATTGAGGAGATATACAGGGTGACTATAATTAAAGATAAACTTTCAAACGGCTATAGAAATAACACCACTGGTCAGAATGACGTCAAAATTTAGCGGAATATTATCGGTGAAGGGAGAAAACGTATGGCAGAAGAAAAATAAATAGTTACAAAATGTAGCAATAGATGGCGCTGTAAGCATCACAATTTAATAGTGGTCGACTACAAATGACAAATGAGTCATACAACAGTGCCTAAGGTGTATGTTTGACGTTAAACAAACTATACTACTCAGTGTGCATGGGTGTACAGGTGTGATACTGTTAGTTACGTAAGCCCATCCACAACAGGAAGGTCATATCACATCGGATGGAAAAAACAGGTTTTTAATTGTCCTGAGGCCAAAAACCACATAAAAAGCACCAATCACATCGGTTTTTAATTTCTTCCCCCACATGGCTCCTGTATGATCTCATCCCCTTCCTCCAACTCCTCCTTTTCCTCCAACAGCTCTGCATCCTTTGATCCCCTCACGCCCTGGTTTCCTCCTTCCTCTCCACCCCCCACCCATTGCTGCACCTCTTTTGCTGTATCCCTCATTCTCCACCTCCACACCATCTCCTTAATCAGGGCAATTTCAAGCGCCTTCCCCTCTTGGATGATGAACTTCACCATGACATATACCCTTCCTTCCAACTATAACCTGGCCTTGTTCCCCCCCCCCTCTCCAGGGCCCCCTTTTTCCTCACCCCTCCTTCTCCCAGAGCGGATTTTCCTCCTTCCCTCCCTGAGTCCCTGCACCCCCTCCTCAGTTGTTTTCCTCTCACATCCCTTCACTTCCCAGCCCTCCTTCAGCGCGCCCCCACCTCATCCCCCTTTCTCTCCCCTCCTCCTCGCCTCCTTCCCCTTCTTCCCATTTCCCTTGTCCCCCCTCCCTTTCAGGTCCTCCCAG
The DNA here is from genome assembly GCF_021461395.2 of Schistocerca americana. Taxonomy (NCBI): domain Eukaryota; kingdom Metazoa; phylum Arthropoda; class Insecta; order Orthoptera; family Acrididae; genus Schistocerca; species Schistocerca americana. The sequence continues at coordinate 740,712,527 of NC_060122.1, read as the reverse complement.
GTTTTTATTCGGTCTCAGTGTGCTACGTTAGTGTTGTGTTTCGGTTCCATTCTACAGTGTCAAAAAAGTAGCTCTGAGCTCTATGGGACTTAACTTCTGAGGTCATCAGTCTCCTAGGACTTAGAACGACTTAAACCTAACTAACCTAGGGACATCACACACATCCATGCCCGAGGCAGGATTCGAACCTGCGACCACAGCGGTCGCGCGGTTTCAGACTGTAGCGCCTAGAACCGCTCGGCCACTTCGGCCGGCTCTACAGTGTCATCTAGTGATGTGGGTTTTAATTGTGTGCTCGACCTGTTTATTGTCGCCGGCCTGAGTGGCCGAGCGGTTCTAGGCGCTACAGTCTAGAACCATGTGACCGCTACGGTCGCAGGTTCGAATCCTGCCTCGGGCATGGATGTGTGTGATGTCCTTAGGTTAGTTAGGTTTAAGTAGTTCTACGTTCTAGGGGACGGATGACCTCAGAAGTTAAGTCCCATAGTGCTCAGAGCCATTTTTTTGTATATTGTCCACGACTGTTCCAAGCTACGCTGTCCGTCACGTGGCTGTTTTCCTCGTTCTACACTTTTATGCTCCAGCCGTACTTTGCCTGGTGCTCTTTAATGTAATGTGTGGTTTTTTTGTGTAACATACTGTTTTAGGTTTTTATCTCCGATTTACAGTCACCACTTTGTATGTCTTATTTGCTTCTGTTCCGTCTTTTTTGTTTCTATATTCCGCCATGTTATCTCCTTTATATTGTTTTTAAATGTTTTCCTGTCTATTTATGTCTCTTGGCTGAAGAGCGGCGCTTATGCTGCTGCCAGCCCGCACCTGATGGGGAATGGACAATAAAGAAAAAAATCGGTTTTTAATTGTCCTAAGGCCAAAAACCGCATAAAAAGCATCAATTGCATCGGTTTTTAATCATCCTGAGGCCAAACACCGCAAAAAAGTATCAATCAAAATCAAATCGGATTATTAATTTCCGTGTGATTGGCACAATACATGTTCAACATGCTGTCCACCGTTTTCTGCAACAAGTTGAAATCGAGAAACAGCATATTCCACAACTGATCAAAGTGTTTCCGAGGTCACATTCAGAATGTGTTGCGCAGTGCGTGCCTTCAATACAGCTACGTTTGCAATCGGAACACTGAACACAAAATCTTTCAGATATCCCCACAGCCAGAAGTCACACAGATTGAGATCAGGTGATCGGAACGGGCGGGCTGTAGGGAAATGGCGGCTGATAATTATAGCATTTCCGAAATGGCGCTTCAGCAGCTGCTTAACTGGATTTCCAATGTGCAGAGGTGCGCCATTCTTCATAAAAATGATCCCATCCACACATCCACGCTGTTGGGGAGCTGGAATGATGTGGTTGCGCAAAAGACACTCATATCCCTTACCAGTGACAGCACAGGTAACAGGACGGGAAGCACCTGTCTCTTCGAAAAAATATGGCCCTGTGACAAATGATGCTGTGAATCCGCAGTACACAGTGACATTTTCAGGATGAAGTGGTCCTGGTTGATTTGCATGTGTATTTTCCGTTGCCCATATTCGATAACTCTGTGTCTTGACATATCATGTCAGATGGAAGTGGGCTTCGTCTGTCCACAAAATCTTCCACGGCCAATCATTGTCCACTACCATGCGAACAAGAAATTGTAAAGCAAAGGTCTCTCTTGTTGGAAGGTCAGCTGGAAGCAACTCGTGCACATGGGTAATTTTGAATGGACAGCAAAGAAGGATGTTTCGTAGGATTTTACGCACCGTGCTCACGGGTATGTCCAATGTTTGGCCAAGTCTCTATGCACTACACGTTTGCACACCACCACTCGTCTCCTCCTGCATTGCTGTGGGCACTGCTTTCACTGACGTCGAATTAATTCGTTTCCTCCCTCTACCAGGTTGCACACCTAAAGAACCCGTCTTTTCGAATTTCCGAATCAATTTCTCCAGATCCACGGCAGTCATCGGACCAACGTCTTTTTTCAAACCTGTCAATGCGCGGAACTTCTGAAGAGCGACGTGTACACGGTCATCATTCTTGTAGTACAGCTTTACTAGCAGAGCGCGATCCCGCATTGAGACAGTCACGGCGAACGTCACAGACGTGAGAGGAGGAAAAGCCATGTACCCGGCATGTTTATACCAAATTCAATGGGTAGTGCACATGACAGGTGTTTTCATTTACGTATTCTGACACGTACAGCGGCATCTATTGATCAATTTTCACACCACTTTTTTTCTTCTGCCATGCGTTTTCCCCCTTCTCCGATAATATTACGTTGCACTTTGACATCATTCTGACCAGTGGTGTTATTTCTGCACCGTTTTGAAAGCTTAATTGTAATCACCCTGTATTTCACAGTAGCGAACATGAACAAGTGCTCATAGCTCCTCAGGTATGTATGTTTACTGGACGTTTATTCAGCCTAGAAAGTCAGCAACATGATCATGGAATCACACTGTACGTAATACTTTTAGTTTAGTACATTTACACTACTGGCCATTAAAATTGCTACACCACGAAAATGACGTGCTACAGACGCGAAATTTAACCGACAGGAAGATGCTGTGATATGGAAATGATTAGCTTTTCAGAGCATTCAGACAAGGTTGGCGCCGGTAGCAACACCTACAACGTGTTGACATGACGAAAGTTTCCAATCGATTTCTCATACACAAACAGCAGTTGACCGGCGTTGCCTGGTGAAACGTTGTTGGGATACCTCCTGTAAGGAGGAGAAATGCGTACCATCACGTTTCCGACTTTGATAAAGGTCGGATGGTAGCGTATCGCGATTGCGGTTTATCGTATCGCGACATTGCTGCTCGCATTGGTCGAGATCCAATGACTGTTTGCAGGATATGGTGTCGGTGGGTTCAGGAGGGTAATACGGAACGCCGTGCTGGATCCCAACGGCCTCGTATCATTAGCAGTCGAGATGACAGGCATCTCATTCGCATGGCTGTAACGGATCCTGCAGCCACGTCTCGATCCCTGAGTCAACAGATGGGGACGTTTGCAAGACAACAACCATCTGCACGAACAGTTCGACGAAGTTTGCAGCAGCATGGACTATCAGCTCGCAGACCGTGGCTGCGGTTACCCTTGACGCTGCATCACAGACAGGAGCGCCTGCGATGGCGTACTCAACGACGAACCTGGGTGCACGAATGGCAAAACGTAATTTTTTCGGATGAATCCAGGTTCTGTACACCGCATCATGATGGTAGCATCCGTGTTTGGCGACATCGCGGTGAACGCACGTTGGAAGTGTGTTTTCGTCATCGCCATACTGGTGTATCACCCGGCGTGATGGTATGGGGTGCCATTGGTTACGCCGGTCACCTCTTGTTCGTGTTGACGGCACTTTGGACAGTGGACGTTACATTTCAGATTTGTCACGACCCGTGGCTCTACCGTTCATTCGATCCATGCGAAACCCTACATTTCAGCAGGATAATGCACGAGCGCATGTTGCAGGTCCTGTACGGGCCTTTCTGGATACAGAAAATGTTCGACTGCTGCGCTGGCGGCACATTCTCCAGGTCTCTCATCAATTGAAAACGTCTGGTCAATGGTGGCCGAGCAACTGGCTCGTCACAATACGCCAGTCACTACATTTGCTGAACTGTGGTATCGTGTTGAAGCTGCGTGGGCAACTGTACCTGTACGCGCCATCCTAGCTCTGTTTGACTCAATGTCCAGGCGTATCAAGGCCGTTATTACGGCAAGAGGTGGTTGTTCTGGGTACTGATTTCTCAGGATCTATGCATCCGAATTGCGTGAAAATGTAATCACATGTCAGTTTTAGTATAATATATCTGTCCAATGAATGCCCGTTTACCATCAGCATTTCTTCTTGGTGTAGCAATTTCAATGGCCAGTAGTGTACTTTACTATAGCTTTGACGCTCTGTGGCATCGTTGGATGACGTTTCCAGACATGGGTTCCCATTCAGCATATTATGTACTCACTTCTCTCAACGAGTCCTAGATGTTTGTAACAGGAATTCCCGAACACCCTGTGTATTGACGCTCAGTGCGAGTTCGCCGCTATTGCTGCGAGGGAGGCGTGGTTGTATGGAGCGCTTCCCGTACACCATTGCGGAATGCAACGAGATCTCGCTCACGTCTGTGGTATCGATTCGCGCTGCCGATTTTGCCGTGGCACCACGATCTGTGAACGATAATGCAGATGAAATATCAATAATCCATCGACAGTGGTCAGCCGACTGATTGCCATTGACTGTGCATAAGGTCTCAGCATCTCCAGATTTCTGGCCACATTCCTGGAGCGAGCTGGCGCGGCGGCGGTGCCCACAAAGGCGCCTCAGCGCGTGCGCCCCAGGCCCGGCTCGTTAAGCGGGCAGTTTGCGTGTCGCCGTCACTTGTGCTGGCTGACCTAGCGCCGCAAGCATGCGGGGGACCCGGGCCAGCTGCAGCCGGCCGTGTGGGACGTGGCGCGTGCCGCCAGGGGGCGCTGGCACCAGAGCAGCGCACTGGAGCCACTTCGACTCCCAGCACAGCCACAGGCTCCAGGGCACCGCCCATCCTACCACTGCTCCAGCGAACAGCTAACTTTTCCGCGCTCCTGATACCTGCTTGACTCCAAATGAGAATCGTCTTCCTCACATCTTTCTGTTTTTTAATATATGAAAGGGTACAAAACATGTGGGCATACCAAGAAAAGGCATGTAAGGTAATGAAAGAGTTAAGCAAACCAGTAAGAGGTACATAGAAAATTAACCCAATTTTGGAAGCAAGACTGGTTGACTACATATGAAATGTGCGTATGTCTAGGGTTGGTTGGTTGTTTGGGGGAAGAGACCAAACAGCGAGGTTATCGGTCTCAGAGGACTAGGGAAGGTTGGGGAAGGAAGTCGGCCGTACCCTTTCAAAGGAACCATCCCGGTATTTGCCTGGAGCGATTTAGGGAAATCACGGAAAACCTAAATCAAGATGGCCGGACGCGGGATTGAACCGTCGTCCTTCCGAATGGAAGTCCAGTGTGCTAACCACTGTGCCACCTCGCTCGGTTGGTATGTCTAGGGCCTTCTGTCGGATATACCGGTTACCTGGAGCAAGTTTTTTTGGTTGACGCCAATTCGGCACCTTGCGTGACGGTGAGGATGAAATTGTGACAACAGAACAGTCAGTCCCCGAGGGGAGAAAATCTACGACCCGACCAGGAATCGAAATTGGGCCCCTCGTATGGCATGGAAGAGGACTGTTGATCACGGAAAATACATTTTCAAGTCCCTGCAAAGTCCGAGAGATGGCACCACCGGCGTGTATCGAGGTCATGTTTAGTTAGTAGCATCTTTGGAAATAAAGCACAAGTTTCAGCCATATTGGTCTATTTCTTTGTGTTTGGCATTCGTGTGAATCAAGGTAGTCGAATGATTGTCAAAAAATGGACGAAAAATAATTTCGTATGGTGATTAAACGTTACTTTATGAAAGGCAAAACGCCTCAGGAAAGTAAAGAGAAGCTTGATAAACATTATAGTGACTCTGTACCTTCGATGAGAACAGTTTATAAGTGGTTTCAAAATTTTCGGAGTGACCATTTGGGCACAAGTGATGCTGAACGTTCTGGGCGCCCTGTGGAGGTTACGACTCCAGAAATCATTGATAAAATCCGATATGGTGATGGATGACAGAAGAGTTAAGGTACGTGTGATTGCTAATGCTGTGCGCATCTCGAGTGAGAGGGTACATAATATTTTGCAAAAACATTTGGACATGAGAAAGCTATCCGCAAGATGGGTTCCGCGACTGCTCACGCTTGACCAAGAACAGAATCGTGTGAAGTGTTGCAAGGATGGTTTGCACCCGTTCAGGAAGAATCCGCAGGACTTTAAGCGTCATTTGGTCACTGTGGATGAAACATGGATACATTACTATTCTCCTGAGGCTAAACAACAATCTAAATAATGGGTTACCAAGGGCGAATCTGCACTAAAAAAGGCGAAGACCATTCCTTCGGCCGGCAAGGTTATGGCGACTGTCTTTTAGGATTCGCAAGGGATAATCATCGATTATCTGGAAAAGGGTAAAACTATTACAGCTGCATATTCTTCATCGTTATTGCACCATTTGAAAACCGAGCTGCAAGAAAAACGTCTGCGATTGGACCGCTAAAAAGTCCTTTTCCATCACGACAATGCACCAGCACACACCTCAGCAGTTGTGGCCGCAAAATTGGAAATAGGATTACACCTCGTTTCACATCCCCCCTATTTTCCAGACTTGGTTCCATCGGACTACGATATGTTCCCCAATTTGAAGAAATGGCTGGCGGAACAAAGATTTTATTCAAACGAGGAGGTGATTGCAGCAACTAATAACTAATTTGCAGATTTGGACAATTCCTATTATTATAAAGGGAGGGCAGCGTGGAGGGTAAAAATCGTAGAGGGAGACCAAGAGATGAATACACTAAGCAGATTCAGAAGGATGTAGGTTGCAGTAGGTACTGGGAGATGAAAAAGCTTGCACAGGATAGAGTAGCATGGAGAGCTGCATCAAACCAGTCTCAGGACTGAAGACCACAACAACAACAACATAAAGGGATCAACAAATTACAACAGCGTTGGACGAAGTGTGTAAGTCTACAAGGAGAGTATGTCAAAAAATAAAAAAGGTTTACCCCAAACACGTAAATACTTTTATTTTTGCACGGACTTTTCAAACGCCCCTCGTAGATAGGAGTGTGGAAAGTGAACCTTTGTGAAAACATGCGGAAAATTATCCTTATTACCAAAGCATGACTCTTTGAACTAATTAACTGAATACAATATACGAACAGAAAGGGCACAGTATTGTAAAATGGAACACCAATCACAATCCAGAACGTGGACCAGTAGTAGAAAGGAAGGAAGATTAGGGTTTAACGTTCCGCCGACATCAAGGTCATTAAAGTTGGAGCACAAACTCCGGACGTATCAAGAATGGAGAATGAAATCGGCCGTGCCTCTTCAAGGGACACTTCCCTGGGGTGATTTAGGGAGTCACGGAAAACCTAAATCTGGATAGCCAAACGCGGGTTTGACTGTCGTAAATCAGGGGAAGGAATAACCGGCGAGTTCCAAGGCGCTACCAGCAGTGCAGCGAGGATAATTACTATGCGCAGGGACTTACAAAGAATGGCGTACAACGTCGGGCAGCTGCCAGTAAGCCACATGGCTAAGCGACGCTTTGTGTGGTGTAAAGAGAAACGCCACTGGACAGTGGATGACTCGAAACAACTGGTTTGGAGTGATGACTCAAGCTATATCATTCTGTAATCCAAGGGAAGGGTTTGAGCTTGCCCGAAACATGGAATACATCTGTCACTATGTGTAGTGCCGACAGTAGAGCGGGGGGAGTTTTTCAGGTTAGGGTGTAGTTCACATATCCAACGCCGAATCTAGAAGGATGAACGCATTTTCAGCGTTGGTACTGTATAAGAACAGTTCGGAGACGATGATTTTTCTCTATCAACAGGACAATCGACCCTGTCATAAAGAAGCTTCTGCCCAGAATCCCGCGGTGATATACGTGTAGAAAGCCGTCTTCGCTGCAGACCAGAGCGTCTGCCTTCTCTGGTTGGGGCTCTTGGAGAAGAGTAGGCTGCCACCATTCCTCCACAGACACTCAAACACCTCACTGAAAGGGTCCCCGAGTTCAAGTCGTCATAAAAGAGAAGGTTGGACACATCCCATATTTAACGACCCCTGATTAGTGTCTGGATACTTTTGATCGGATAGTGCAGGTCACACAATTGTTTAGTCACATGTTGGCTCCGTGTTTAGGTGCACGGTCAATGGGATGTACAATGAACGGCTTTGTTCCCACTACGTCTGCTGAGCTTTTGTTATCAATTTGATGCTGAGATGATGATGTCAATTACAGAAATATTTGGTATGTAAGACCAACACGATCTGACAAAAAAAAATTCAATGTGTAGGTATATTTTCACTCACTTATCTAATCGAAAAACAGAGAGGCTTTTGTGTAGTTGTTGTTTATTTTTTAATGATCATCAGTTTGTAACTCACTGCTGAAAGAAGTGAGTTACATAAGTTTTCTTCATGCACTACGGCCTTCACTGATATGCATCCCTGTTGCTCCAGCATGTATTCCAACATCATTCACCTACTTCCCGCTCCTCGATCTCGGCCATTTGTTATCTCTTGGAACTGAACATAGAATTTCCCCAGGTCAAAATGGTTCAGATGGCTCTAAGCGCTATGGGACTTAACCTCTGAGGTCATCAGTCCCCTAGACTTAGAACTACTTAAACCTAAGTAACCTAAGGAGATCACACACATCCATGCCCGAGGCAGGATTCGAACCTGCGACCGCAGCAGCAGCGTGGTTCCAGACTGAAGCGCCTGGAACCGCTCGGCCACCGCAGCAGGCTCCCCCAGGTCATCTACCGCCCAATCACCTACCTACCGCTCATTCAGCTCACCATATGACATGACTCGTCCATTTCATTTTCTTCAATCACAGGAGTCTACTTCCCCTTCCATTTTATTATTTTTTGTCTCTCCTAGTAACTATAGTACTTAGATCGTACAGCTTTCCACAGCACGCTGAAGGGCCCTCAGGTTTGGAACAGTTTCCACGCTGAAAAGCCCATTGGTGCGACTCGGTACTAGTGAAATTAATTTATGATAAATTTCCATTTTTCAGCATCTTAGAAGTTTAGTTTGGAAAATCCTATTCATTTTATGAAAAGTCCTCCAGGCTCTTTTCGTCTTCTCTGTATTCCTTTTGATGTAAATCCAGCCGTTGAGCTACTGTAAATTTTAAAAGCTTGATCAACTATTAAAGATCTTTGACAAGATTACAGGAGACAATGCGTGGACCTGTACACGTGATTAATGCATAAAACGATTTCATAGTAGTATCGTTTTCAGAATAAGCTAGGGAAGAGGTAGTGTTGTGGTGTAGCGATGTGTACTGACGATAAGGAAGATGTAAGAGTGTCCTCGTTGCTGTTAGTGGTCCGGTTCCCCAAGGAACGCGTTCCTCCGGTTCCCCAAGGAACGCGTTCCCACGCTGAGATGTACGAGTAATAACGTGTCAACCCTGAGTTCGCTCACAGCAGGCCTAGTGACTCAACTGCGTCCTTTGCAGAGCGCATAAATTATACATCAACCTGTGGATTAATCAAGTCATTTCACAATAACAGTAGATAACTGATGTACACTGACATGAAAAAAGCTCCTAATACTGTGTCAGATCTCCATTTGACCGGCGTAGTGCAGCAACTCGACGTGGCATGGACTTAAGAAGTCGGTGAAAGTCCGCTGCAGAAATATTGAGCCACGCAGCCTGTGCAGCCGTTTACAACTTCGAAAGTGTTGAAAGAGTACAGTACCGCCCGACATTGAAAATAGGTACAACATTCTTCGTTATTCTTGTCAGAACAACATACTTTTTCTAATAATAACTCAATTTCAATTAACACAGTGAAGCCTGATACCAGTGTGGGAAAGAATGGAAATTTATTTATTTAATTGATCACATGTGCACTCCCACAAAATAAATCCCTACATCCAGTTTGGTGAGATCTGTGAAATGAATGAATGTATGGTCGTCTGCTAACTGCAGATAGTGAATGTGAATATATGATCATCTTTGAGACGGTACTTGGGTCACCTTTGGTGGAACCAAAGAGATGAAATTTACCTGAGCTTTGAGCGCCTGAAATGTGGCTGACCAATACGGAAGCAAGGTGCTCCCCCACTTCGGCAGAGGTGCGAGAGAACCTGAAGAACGGCCATGTTTCAGCACTCTGCCGCTGGATCTAGTGTTGGTAAGACCTGTCTTAGGCGTGCTCCGTAAGGACAAAAGAGTGGAGACATGGTATGCATGTGAAATACTTAAGAGTGGTTTAGAATAATAATTTCTCTATTTCAGGAACTTTTGTGGGGAGAATTAAATGTCAGGCAGGTAATATTAAGGGGATCGTAGTAATCTTCGGAAGTGACCAACGGTCACAATGAAACCACGTGTAGCAATAAGTTGAAATACTTCCGAGTGCTTAAGTTAAGCTGAATTACTAGCGTGTGTACTATAAGTCGGAAATATTTAAGAAATGGCGTGTGCAGGACTTGAAATTAGAGACGAGTACTTCCACGTGGTGAGTACTGTGTGAGTCTCAATCTGTATATGTGACAAAGGATAAAGAGAAGTATCGTCCATGGTATCAGTTGAGGACTCGCGTGTGTGATGAATATGTTCTTAATATTACTTTGCGTGTTATGTTTCCGCGTGACGCTTGATTCAAACTATAATACTCTGAGAGAGAAGCAAGGTGAGTCAGCCGTCTATCCAGCAATGCCACTTGGCTTGCATTGCACTGGGCGGAATTTCTCATGTGTTATTGTTGTAGGTTATAGAATTTGTGTGTTTAGGTTATAGAATGTATCGGAATAAATAAGATAGTGAAAAGAAAAAGATTGGTGGCCTTTTCCCTCGCATTGTATGTTGTCATGATATCCAGAATTTATAATGTGTGCGCCATTCATATTCAGTGCGATGGCCACGTGTTGATAAAAGCCGTTAAATAAAAAAAGAAAATGTGGTATTGCCAGTGCGTAGTGAACAGTCAGAGTAGTGTAAATTACTAATAGTCAGAAGTGCGTTTCCGTTGCGTAATATTCATACAGGAGAATAATTTGTAACTTAATTGTGAGTACTAGAGTTCATGTTACTCAACAAATAAGAATGATTCCACTCGCTTGGCAGACCACTCATCTTGCAGGCCTGACTGCTTGATGCCACAGTATGAGCAAGGCATGTGGGTGCCTCTCAGTGTTGTCGGTACAGTAGTTTTATCACGAACAGAACTCTCCATTGTGTTCCACGAATGGTCGATGGAATATATGTCGGGCAATTTGGGTGGCCAAATCATTCACTTGAATTGTCTAGAATGTTCTTCGAACCAACTGCCAACAACTGTGGACCAGTGAGATGGTGCATTGTCATTCATAAAAATTCCATCATTGTTCCGGAACATGAAGTCCATGAATGGCTCGAAATGGTCTGTACGTAGCCGAACATAACCATTTCCAGTCAATGATCTGTTCAGTTGGACCACAGGATCCACTTCATTACGTGTAAACACAGCCCAGACCGTTACAGAGCCGCCATCAGCTTGCACAGTGCCTTGCTAACAACTTGGGTCCATGGCTTCCAGGGGTTTGCGCCACACTCGAAACCTACCATCAACTCCTACCAAATGAAATCGGGACTTATCTGACCAGGACACGGTTTTCTAGTAGTCTGGGGTCTAACGGAGATGGTCACGAGCCCTGGTGTAACGCTGCAGGCGATGTCGCGCTGTTAGCAAAGGAACAAGTCTGCTGCCCAGCCCGTTAATGCCAAGTTTAGCCGCACTGTCATAACGGATATGTTCGTCGTATGTCCCACATTGATTTCTACTGATATTTCACGCAGTATTGCTTGTATTATAGCACTGACAACTCTAAACAAACGTCGCTGCTTTCGGTCGTTAAGTAAACGCCGTCGGCCACTGTGTTGTCCATGGTGAGAGGTAATACCTAAAATTTGATAGTCTCGGCACACTCTTGGCGATGTGGCTCTCGGAATATTAAATTCCCTAACGATTAACGGACTGGAATGTCCCGTACCTTTAGCTCCATCTATTGCTCCGCATACACAGTGTGTTTATTCCTGTTCTGCGACCGTAATTAGTTCGGAAACTTTTGAGATGTATCATCTGCGAACAATTGACAGCTCCGCGAATGCGCTGCCCTTTTATACCTCGTGTACACGATACTGTTGCCATCTGTATAGAAGCATGTCACTGTCCCATGACATTAATCACTCGGTGTATGTATTTCGTTTCCATTCTTGAGATTATTTGTGAGATATTCAAAACTACCTAAAACATAGATTTTATAAAGTATCATTACAAGCAACCTTCTGGCTTTGGTGAATGTGTCAGAGGATGATTTATTTTGTTCGTAAAATAAATGTTAACCTAAGGACATCACACACATCCATGCCCGAGGCAGGATTCGAACCTGCGACCGTAGCGGTCACGCGGTTCCAGACTGAAGCGCCTAGAACCGCACGGCCACCCCGGCCGGCTCGGAGTAATTGAGAGACAATGTAGCATATATGAGGACTTAGTGAAACGTAATGCATCCGTATTTTTTATGTGAACCCTTAAAGCTTCTTAAATAAAACAAATGTTATCAACATTCTGCATCTTTGTTCTTCATGTCTACGTATCTGTAGCCCTCTGTCGCCAGAGGGCTCCGAGTAGTAGCATGTAATATGGCAGTGCGTAACGTAAATATATGAAATAAGATAATTCTATAGAGAGGTGAATGCGGCACGGAAGCCTTTTGGTAGCAAAACAAGGTTAATAAAAGATGAGACAGGGAATATAGTAAGTGAATGGAAGGGAATATGCGAAAGATGGCGCAGGTATTTTGATAGTCTCCTCACCCATAGAATAACTAACTATTCCAGAGAACCCAACAGACACGAATGGGGAAGAGGACCCAGACAACAACACTACCTCACCAAATATAGAAGAAGTGAAAACTGCCATGAAGAAATTGAAAAACAACAAGGCGGCAGGGAACAGATGGTATTCCAGCAGAAGTGCTTAAGCAAGGAGGTAGAGAGCTGGAACAAGGCCGTCTGAAAATGGTCACCAGAATATGGTAAGAGGAGAAAATGCCCCAACAATGGAAAGAGGGTATCATATGTCCCATATATGAGAAAGGAGATAAGATGGAGTGTGGCAGTTACAGAGGGATCATGCTACTTAATGTGGGATATAAAATACTCTCTAATGTACTATTCGGCAGAATACTCCCGATCATACAGAGGAAGACGGGGCCGTACCAATGCGGATTCTTTCCTGGTAAGTCAACTATAGATCAAATATTCACCTGAAGACAAATCCTGGAAAAAACAAACGAATACGGAGTTGGCACGCATCACCTCTTTATAGATTTCAAAGCAGCTTATGATAGCAAAAATAGAGAGCAGTTATATCAAGCTCTAGATGAGCTGGGAATCTCGAGAAAGATGGTAAGGCTGGTGAGAATGACAATGAGTGAAACACAAGGTAGTGTAGGAATAGGAGGAATGATGTCCAATACATTGAGTATTATAAACGGAGTGCGACAAGGGGATGCATTGGCACGCCTTCTCTTTAATGCCGCCCTCGAGAAGGTGATGAGAAACGCAAACCTGAATAGGGGAACGATCTTCTATAAATCAGTGCAGATACTGGCCTACGCAGATGACATAGATATAATAGCAAGAGCCCAAAAAGCAACGGAAGAGATATTTACAGCTCTTGAACATGCCAGTAGGAACATGGGGTTAATTATTAATGAACAAAAAACAAAATATATGGCAGCTGGAAAAGCACATAGAGAAAATATGCCAAATGCAATAATAATGGGCAATTATATATTTGAGAGATGTTACTTATAATCCGTCTTGATTGCAAATTTTTTATTCATATGACCGGTTTCGGCTCATTCAGAACCATCTTCAGATCTGATATTTCAGTTGTAGGAGTAACCCGTCCAAACCCAGCAAATTTCACATGCTGCGTCACATGTAATATGGCTGTGTGTAATGTAAATATATGAAATAAGAAAATTTATAGAGAGGAGAATGCGGCACGGAAACCTTTTGGTAGCAAAACAAGGTTAATAAAAGATGAGACAGGGAATATAATAAGTGAAGGGAAGGGAATATGCGAAAGATGGCGCAGGTACACTCCTGGAAATTGAAATAAGAACACCGTGAATTCATTGTCCCAGGAAGGGGAAACTTTATTGACACATTCCTGGGGTCAGATACATCACATGATCACACTGACAGAACCACAGGCACATAGACACAGGCAACAGAGCATGCACAATGTCGGCACTAGTACAGTGTATATCCACCTTTCGCAGCAATGCAGGCTGCTATTCTCACATGGAGACGATCGTAGAGATGCTGGATGTAGTCCTGTGGAACGGCTTGCCATGCCATTTCCACCTGGCGCCTCAGTTGGACCAGCGTTCGTGCTGGACGTGCAGACCGCGTGAGACGACGCTTCATCCAGTCCCAAACATGCTCAATGGGGGACAGATCCGGAGATCTTGCTGGCCAGGGTAGTTGACTTACACCTTCTAGAGCACGTGGGTGGCACGGGATACATGCGGACGTGCATTGTCCTGTTGGAACAGCAAGTTCCCTTGCCGGTCTAGGAATGGTAGAACGTTGGGTTCGATGACGGTTTGGATGTACCGTGCACTATTCAGTGTCCCCTCGACGATCACCAGTGGTGTACGGCCAGTGTAGGAGATCGCTCCCCACACCATGATGCCGGGTGTTGGCCCTGTGTGCCTCGGTCGTATGCAGTCCTGATTGTGGCGCTCACCTGCACGGCGCCAAACACGCATACGACCATCATTGGCACCAAGGCAGAGGCGACTCTCATCGCTGAAGACGACACGTCTCCATTCGTCCCTCCATTCACGCCTGTCGCGACACCACTGGAGGCGGGCTGCACGATGTTGGGGCGTGAGCGGAAGACGGCCTAACGGTGTGCGGGACCGTAGCCCAGCTTCATGGAGACGGTTGCGAATGGTCCTCGCCGATATCCCAGGAGCAACAGTGTCCCTAATTTGCTGGGAAGTGGCGGTGCGGTCCCCTACGGCACTGCGTAGGATCCTACGGTCTTGGCGTGCATCCGTGCGTCGCTGCGGTCCGGTCCCAGGTCGACGGGCACGTGCACCTTCCGCCGACCACTGGCGACAACATCGATGTACTGTGGAGACCTCACGCCCCACGTGTTGAGCAATTCGGCGGTACGTCCACCCGGCCTCCCGCATGCCCACTATACGCCCTCGCTCAAAGTCCGTCAACTGCACATACGGTTCACGTCCACGCTGTCGCGGCATGCTACCAGTGTTAAAGACTGCGATGGAGCTCCGTATGCCACGGCAAACTGGCTGACACTGACGGCGGCGGTGCACAAATGCTGCGCAGCTAGCGCCATTCGACGGCCAACACCGCGGTTCCTGGTGTGTCCGCTGCGCCGTGCGTGTGATCATTGCTTGTACAGCCCTCTCGCAGTGTCCGGAGCAAGTATGGTGGGTCTGACACACCGGTGTCAATGTGTTCTTTTTTCCATTTCCGGGAGTGTATTTTGATAGTCTCCTCACCCATAGAATAACTAACTATACCAGGTGACGCAGCATGTGAAATTTGCTGGATTTGGACGGGTTACTCCTGTAACTGAAATATCAGATCTGAAGAGAGTTCTGAATGAACCGAAACCGGTCATATGAATAAAAAATTTGCAATCAAGACGGATTATAAGTAACATTATAAAATCACTGATTGCTGTTATCCCATCAGACATTATGTCTGTTTTTGCAAACATTTGAGAGAGCTGAACATTTCAAGTATCTGGGCTCAAGCCAACAGAGCTTATTTTGCCCTAAGAAGACTTCTATCCTCAAGGATCTTGACTCGGACTACGAAATTAACTATCTGTAAATCACTTATACGACCAGTGCTTACATATGCCTCTGAAGCCTGGACATTAACAACTAATGATATTGAAACACTGGATGCATTTGAAAGAAAGGTACTTAGACGAATTATCGGCCCAATCTGTGAAAGAGGAAGATGGAGGAGGAGATACAACCATGAGTTGTATGTCATATATAATGACTAACCCATCAGAAGGATAGTGAAATCATCCAGACTGAGGTGGGCGGGACATGTGGTTCGCATGAATGATACAGAAATACCACAAAGAATATTCCAAGGAAAGCCTGGAGGACAGAGAGGACATGGTCGACCAAGAGCCAGATGGGAAGATGGAGTAATCGAAGATATTAGGAAGATGGGCTATAGAAACTGGAGAGTATTGGTAAAGGACCGAGACAAGTGGAAGGAAATTGTAGAAGAGGCCAAGGCTCATCGTGAGCTGTAGAGCCTAGAAAGAAGAAGAAGATTAAGAACGTAAATAAGTCGGTGCGTGAGAAATAACCGTTTCGAATTCGGAGATTTCGTCCACTTGTGGAGCACGCTCTCCTTCAGCGTGACAATGCCAGACCACACACGAGCGCTGCGACATCTGCATCAATCCCACCCCTTGGGTCCACAGTGATCAATAATTCTCCATACAGTCCCGACTTGGCCCATCCAATTTTCATTTGTTTCCACAACTTAAAGCGTAAGAAATTCGGAGGCATCAGCTGCACGGCTTGTCTAAAAGAGGAAATCGGTCAGAATATTGGAGCGTGGGATTTCTTCCGATGAGTTCGGTGCTCTTGTTGGTTCCGGCTTGAGCATAAGGTGGACCCAGGTTCAGTTCCCGGTGGTGACAGTCGCTAAACCTTGGCGAGAGGGCAGGAATAGGATGCATTCATTTTTTTCCGCGCAGTTGGGGAGTTATTAGACGAGAAGTAGCTGCTCCGAAGTTCGGAAAGCTGACAAAAGATGGGAAAGGGATGTTCTGGTCTCTTGACTATCCACAATGAAACCGGATAACGCCGTTGGCGGTAGACACGGCTGCCGGGAGTTGAATCTTTCAGAAGCGGGCTAAGGTAGCAGCTGATGCGGCGCCCAGTGCTGCCCGGGTCAAGTTCGCGCCTTAAACACGTTTTATGGCTGCCCCTGGGTTACGCATGCTGTGAATCATGCGGCTGGTGACTCATGACTGCCAAATGACCCGTGGTGACCAAGCCTCCTGGACACATGCCTAAGGTGTATGTACACACACACACACACACACACACACACACACACACACACACACACAGAGAGCATCAGGCTGCACCGCATGTCCGACGTCGCCCGTCAAAGACTGCCAGCACAGAGTCGTGACACCAGAAACTGTCGGCCAGTAACCTGGAGTAAACGCCCCCCCCCTCCCCCCTCTCCCCGCTTCCCCCACTCTTCAGCATTACAAGCAACACTAAGCAGTCCACTCAAAATTATTCATAAGGAGTAAATACATCGAGACGTGCCTTTCACTAACTTACATCGGACCGTGTGGCAATTTTCTAACGTACCGTAAAATGGAGCGGATATAAACATTTTTCAACTTTAAAAGAAAAAAAATAATTTAAAGAGAAACGTGAAAACTAAAATTACATTGTTTTATGGGTCTTGTACCCTATCTTTGGACTTATAATTAGATTTGGGACCAAGTTCAGGATTTATAATACAAAAAAATAAACACTTTGTGTTTCAAAAAATGGTTCAAATGGCTCTGAGCACTATGGGACTTAACGTCAGAGGTCATCAGTCCCCTAGAACTTAGAACTACGTAAACCTAACTAACCTAGCGACATCACACACACCCATGCCCGAGGCAGGACTCGAACCTGCGTCCGTAGCGGTCGCGCGGTTCCAGACTGTAGCGCCTAGAACCGCTCGGCCACCCCGGCCGGCCTTTATGTTTCCATTGACCCTACAGAGAAGGGTGATTACAAATGGATCTTGTTATTTTTTCTGTTTATTAGTCTTTGCGATGAATAGAATCGTGTCAAAATTTGTTTTGTATCTAGACGATCAAGAAATAAAATATATCTCGTTCAAAAAAGTTTTATTCAATGCAAGAACTAAAAATCATTGCATGAATTTTGATTTTTTATTCTCTCCTCCAAACATAAATTGTTTTGAAACTTCCTGGCAGATTAAAACTGTGTGCCGGACCGAGACTCGAACTCGGGACCTTTGCCTTTCGCGGGCAAGTGCTCTACCACTGAGCTCCCCAAGCACGACTCACGCCCCCCCCCCCCCCCCCCCAACCTTCCAAACATTACAGAAGCTCTCCTGCGAAATTGTTTAATCTCTCATCGGTTTATTGTAACATTAAACTAATGAACTTGATTTCTTGTTAATACAGTAAGCACTGACATAGAGTTTAAAAATGGTGTCTTCGTAACGAAGAGTTTTTTAACAACATCTCTTTAACTAAAAAATGACCCTCCACCTGGTACGACAGATAAACAGATGTTTTTTATTTTAAAAAAAAATCAACATAATCTTTCCTTCTAAATAACAAATCTGACGTGCGTCCAATCCAAACGACTGCTTGATTTTTTCATTTGCCTTAATGGCAGCATAATCTCCTCTGTTGAGAGCAGTGCCAGGTGGTTCTTCATTTTCGTCAAGTTCTTGGTCTTCTTCTGAAGAAACGCTCACAATTACTATTTCCACTCACCCCACAAATTCAGAAAACACAACCCTACATTTTTCATTAGCCGCAACACAAGTCAGATTAAAGTCTACTTTAAAACCGATATTTTGGTTGATGAAACGGGCATGAAAATTTGCCTAGTGTGTACTTAGATGAAAACAGCACAGCTTAGATTGGTACTTACAAATAAAGTTCGAAGTAAACAAATTCAGGACCACATTTGATATTTGTCACAGACTGAACAAAACTTCGACTAATGGAGTCGTCAACTTTGAAATTCATAATTTCCACGTTAGGCGGTTATTAATGTACCAGTATAGATATTTCAGTATTAGAATGATCCTCACATCTGTATTCTGACACGACTGCATAGAACTTTTCGGGAAGTTTCATTTCTGTTGACCCTATTACTTCTACTCGCCCCAATTTATGACGCAAGATTCGGCCTGCTGCGTTATAACATCGACTTTCTTTCTGTAATGAGTCTGTATACGATTTTCTGTGCCCCTGGAGAGAACCATCGGGGAGGACTTCAGCAACCAAACGCGTGTGAAACTTAATCATACAGGAAAGCGCCAACCGGTGTGCCGCCGTCAGTACAAGAGCTCCCACGAACGTCCGCCCAAACAGCGGGACAGCGGTGTGTGGAACTAATATCTCGTTATTGTCTGATGAAGTCTCACACACGTTTGGTCGCTGAAGTCCACCCCAAAGGTTCTTTCCATGGCCATAGAAAATTGTATATAGACTCATTCCAGAAAAGAGTCGGCGTCGTAATTTGGTAGCTGTTACATTAAGAATTACACTACCGGCCATTAAAATTGCTACACCAAGAGGAAATGCAGATGATAAACGGGTATTCATTGGACAAATATAATATACTAGAACTGACATGGATTACATTTTCACGCATTTTTGGGTGCATAGATCCTGAGAAATCAGTACCCAGAACAACCACCTCTGGCCGTAATAACGGCCTTGATACGCCTGGGCATTGAGTCAAACAGAGCTTGGACGGCGTGTACAGGTACAGCTGCCCATGCAGCTTCAACACAATACCACAGTTCATCAAGAGTAGTGACTGGCGTATTGTGACGAGCCAGCTGCTCGGCCACAATTGACGAGATGTTTTCAATTGGTAAGAGATCTGGAGAAAGTGCTGGCCAGGGCAGCAGTCGAACATTTTCTGTATCCAGAAAGGCCCGTACAGGACCTGCAACAGGCAGTCGTGCATTATCCTGCTGAAATGTAGGGTTTCTCAGGTATCGAATGAAGGGTAGAGCTACGGGTCGTAACACATCCGAAATGTAACGTCCACTATTCCAAGTGCCGTCAATGCGAACAAGAGGTGACCGAGACGTGTAACCAATGGCACCTCATACCATCACGCCGGGTTATACGCCAGTATTGCGATGACGAATACATGCTTCCAATGTGCGTTCACCGCGATGTCGCCAAACACGGATGCTACTATCATGATGCTGTGAACAGAACCTGGATTCATTCGAAAAAATGAAGTTTTGCCATTCGTGCACCCAGGTTCGTCGTTGAGTACACCATCGCAGGCGCTCCTGTCTGTGATGCAGCGTCAAGGGTAACCGCAGCCATGGTCTCCGAGCTGATACTCCATGCTGCTGCAAACGTCGTCGAACTGTTCGTGCAGATGGTTGTTGTCTTGCAAACGTCCCCATCTGTTTAGTCAGGGATCGAGACGTGGCTGCACGATCCGTTACAGCCATGCGGATAAGATGCGCGTCATCTCAACTGCTAGTGATACGAGGCCGTTGGGATCCAGCAGGGCGTTCCGTATTACCCTCCTGAATCCACCGATTCCATATTCTGCTAACAGTCATTGGATCTCGACCGACGCGAGCAGCAATGTCGCGATACGATAAACCGCTTTCGCGATAGGCTACAATCCGACCTTTATCAAAGTCGGAAACGTGATGGTACGCATTTCTCCTCCTTACACGAGGCATCCCAACAACGTTTCACCAGGCAACGCCGGTCAATTGCTGTTTGTGTATCAGAAATCGGTTGGAACCTTTCCTCATGTCAGCACGTTGTAGGTGTCGCCACCAGCGCCAACCTTGTGTGAATGCTCTGAAAAGCTAATCATTTGCATGTCACAGCATCTTCTTCATGTCGGTTAAATTTCGCGTCTGTAGCACGTCATCGTCGTGGTGTAGCAATTTTAATGGCCAGTAGTGTACTTACGTTTGTAAATTAGTGGAAAAATTACCTTAACTCAGCTTCATCTCCCTACATATGGTGTTGAAACGTCCCCTTTGAACAATTATACAAGACTGTGCTTAAACTGACACACAATATTTTTAGCGCAAAGCAATCTGACTTTCAATAATCCCTACAAAAGAATGGCCCTGACTAACTTTTGTGGCGGTGTTCGTAGCGACAAACAATTCGCTGTAGAAACGGCTTACGAAGTCACCGCCACACTTTTAATAGTGGGCCGACCGGTCCGCTGGAACAGTGAACAAAAAAATGAAAACCCAAACACTCTGATTAAATAAAAGTCGGTACTTATCTTTATTAAGATACAGAAACACAGTAGTGAAACCAGAAGCCAGCGGTGGCGCGCGCAGACTTGCGGCGATTTCCTGTCTGGCGCTGCTTATGCGGACGGCGTCCGAACTTTGATGCTGCCAACCTTTTGGCAGCGGGCTCGGGTGGCATTACTGGCTAGGATATAACACTAACATTAACCTATACCTTTCACAAATCACCTCACAAAAATCTTCGTTATTCGAACTACCGCAATACAGCGAGCGCCACTACTGCCAGCTAAATAAAAGATTCAAACTACGGAAGGCACTAACTACTGATAGGCATAGTTAGCAAATGAAATATTTTAATAGAGAACAAACAATGTATTTACCTTAATAGTCATCAAAAATCATAATATATACAGCAGTTCATGACATCCAGTCTTACAAATTTCAAAACTCCGCCATTTCTCTCCTCACATCCACCACTGCTGGCGGCTCGTCTCCAACTGCGCAATGCTACGCGCTGTTCTCATCCAGCTGCCCAACACTACAATGGCAGACAACAATGCAAACTAGCCACAGACTGCACACAGCACAGCCAGCGATTTTCATACAGAGCGCTACGTGGCGTTACCAATATAAAAACCTAAACAGCCTACTTACAGTGTTTCAGTGACTATGATACAGACTTTCAATTTTGATGGCTTTGTGCAGACAAGAAAGTTAAGTTACTCAGCCAGTGAGAATTGGAATTCTTAGAATCGTGGTCGGGACTCAGTTGCTAACGTTGTAGGGTTACCAAACCCGACCAACATTTAGGCGTATATCATAAATGTCCTGGTAGAAACATCACTGCTGCATTGCAGATGGTGCGTTGTAGGTATGTGATTCCAACGTTGTGGAACCCCAGGTCACTTTGCACAGCTTGCTAATGAACGCCTAACACATAAAGCAGATGGTAAGAGAATGTCCTATATCCTCGCCGCTTTGTTAATCTGATTTGACCTCAATCGATTTCTTATTGTGGGGTCACGTGAAAAGTCTTATGAACAAGAAATACCTGCTGATATTGAAGGGAACTTTTCGGTAAGAATTTTCGTTGCCCGAAACACTGGAGACAAATCTGAACAAACTATGCAGATAACTAAATTGTCACTACGGTCGCAGGTTCGAATCCTGCCCCGGGCATGGATGTGTGTGATGTCCTTAGGTTAGTTAGGTTTCAGTAGTTCTAAGTTCTAGGGGACTGATGACCTCAGACATTAAGTTCCATTGTGCTCAGAGCAATTTGAACCATTTGAACTAAATTGAATTTTCGTATAGTTACTGACAATAAGGAAATTTGTTCAGACTGCAGACGAACACCTCAGATCGAGTTTTTCACAATAAAGCCAGTCATCAGTAGCACAATTGAAAAATTTTCTTGCACCTAACCGGTTTCGAAAGATTAATCTTTTATCTTCGGAAGTTCAGCACTGACTTATAACATAGATAAGCAGACGTCAAATTGATCTCGGACGGTTAGGAAGTACTTCGTTAATGAACCGTCGTAACATGACGTACCGTAAAATGCACGCCTGCTTAGCTGAGTAGTAACTTGCTTGGTTCCCATTCAGCGGGCCAGGGTTCGATTCCCGGCACGGTTGGAGATTTTCTCCTCTCGTGGACTGGGTGATGCTTCGTTCTCCACAACATCTCAACCAAATCACCGGCACGCAAGTCGCCCAATGTGGCGCCGAATGAAATAAGACTTGGAGTCGGCGACCGAACTTCCCCGGATGGGGCCTTCCGGCCAACAATGCCATACGATAATTTCATTTCGTACCGCAAAATGTTTGTAGTTAATGTAATCGTTCCAGTTAGAGACTGTGGTTGCACTTATCGAATACACAACATGCATTTTGCAGTACGTTTATTTTATTATGGCTCATTAACAAGTGACTTCATGAATGAGATTTTCACTCTGCAGCAGAGTGTGCGCTAATATGAAACTTCCTGGCAGATTAAAACTATGTGCCCGACCGAGACTTGAACTCGGGACATTTGCCTTTCGCGGACAAGTGCTCTACCAACTGAGCTACCGCAGCACGTACCACGCCCGCTACTCACAGGTTTACTTCTGCCAGTACCTCGTCTCCTACCTTCCAAACTTTACAGAAGTTCTCCTGCAAACCATGCAGAACTAGCACTCCTGAAAGAAAGGATATTGCGGAGACATGGCTTAGCGCGAAAGGCAAAGGTCCCGAGTTCGAGTCTCGGTCGGGCACACAGTTTTAATCTGCCAGGAAGTTTCATATCAGCGCACACTCCACTGCAGAGTGAAAATCTCATTCAGGAAACATCCCCCAGACTGTGGCTAAGCCATGTCTCCGCAATATCCTTTCTCTCAGGAGTGCTAGTTCTGCACGGTTCGCAGGAGAGCTTCTGTAAAGTTTGGAAGGTAGGAGACGAGGTACTGGCAGAAGTAAAGCTGTGAGTACCGGAAGTGAGTCGTGCTTCGGTAGCTCAGTTGGTATAGCACTTGCCCGCGAAAGGCAAAGGTCCCGAGTTCGAGTCTCGGTCGGGCACACAGTTTCAATCTGCCAGGAAGTTTCAAGGGACTTCATAATTATACGATTCTAGTTTCACCACTGCTGGACCATGTTATAAACCTTCCGAGCACAACAGATTACTCGTCCAACCCAGTTAAGTGTAGAGAACTACTCTGATCGTGCAGTTGACGTCTGATTTTATTTCGCAAAAAATAAAAAAATAAGAAAATATGTACCACAATGGCAGGAAAAATGACAGTTACGAACAAAATCAATCCTCAGTATTAGTTTTAAGGGGCGTATTACAAAAACGAGTCTTGTAGTGTATAGAAATTTATAAGGAGAGCGGTAATACCTTCTAAATCGTTTGTTATCAAGAACAAGCTATGCTGGTTACTGTCCTCGCTAACAAAGGCCGTTATTTTTGAAAAAAGCTGGTCTGCTGAATGATAAACGCTCTAGATATAATTTGTTACCCTTAAGGTACGCTAATATTTACTGGAAGGAAAGTAAAATTCCATTACAGATACAGACAACTCTACAAATCAAACTTCCAAGATTCCTCTCTCTCTCTCTCTCTCTCTCTCTCTCTCTGTTTTCTGCTTGAATCAAATCCATGTTCGTTCCGTTTTGTTCTCCCGAAGGCATCAGCCTATTGACACTTCGGCTCTGAACCAACAAGAAAGAAAAAGAGACTTGAATTCTTTGGTTTTAGGCTTCTTTATCTTAATTTCGTCGACGCAATGTTTTCTGCAAGTTGAGTCTTGGCGACTCTTCACTTTGTATTGGAGAGCAACCGTCTCTAAACTCTACGTAGCTGTCCAGTATGAAAATGTACCCACCAGGTGCCTAAACTTGAAATATCCTTATGCCCTCGAAACTAACACTTTTTTCACAGATCTACAAATCAACAGATCCCTCCAGCTTGAATATTAATGACTGGTCTATCTTAAAGAGAGTGAGAGGTCCTGTATGTTGTCGAAAAGACGTAATAACTGTATTCCAGTCATCCAGTATTTCAGTAACTTGACTTTTACGCTTACCTGACAGTGAGAAAAGGTACTGGTCGTTAGGCATAAAAGAATAGCCCGTAATGTGAAGGCCGTGAACTATCTCGTAAGACATTCTCAGGCTGCGGAGAAGCATCATGTCAAAATTTAATTCTGGGTAGTACTTCCATCTGAAATTTTCACTACTGTCACTAATCTCTCATGAGCTTTTATGCTTGAAGCATCTTTCGAGTTCGTAAACGGCTTTCGCTTTTGTTTGACGGATTTTTTCCTGATCAATCAACCCAGCGATGTTATTAGCATTAGTAACTCATAAAATGCTTCGCAGTTTTAACAGAACTGGGATAGTGAAGTGATACGGAATCAAATGCTTACTAGCAAAGTTTATTAGGAGCTTAAAAAGTATCTCGCAGGAAAAATTATTGTATTTTATCAGTGTCCGGGCAGCCTCTTTCCGGGAGCATTATTTGAAATGATTTGTTACGATAATGCACGTAGTCAGCTTCGAATGACAGTATGAAAAGCGGTAAATGTCTCTGCTGACAGTCATTAGCAGCCACATGCAGTCAGTGTTAACAGGAGGTGTTAGATACAAATGAACAACCAAGCAGTGAACTTGGGTTATCATTCTCGTCACCGTATCTTTGAGCTGGATCAGCTCAGAATAAAAAATGCCATAGGCATATCACACCAATCAAAATTGTAGATTTCTGCTATGGCTACCAGATTGGGCTAAAAATGAAAAAAAGCAGCGTTTTTTTTTTGTTAAAGCTCTCTGGCTTTGTGAGGCAGCAGTTGCTGTCATGTAGTTAAGTTTCTGCCAATAAACAAATCCAATTTTCAATCAACTGAATCTGTATGAATGCATCATCTAATACGCTTTCTTTACAGAGTACGCTGTTCTGGACTACACCCTTGCTGTTAAAGAGACTAGCGGTGGCAATAGAAATGAAATGTGGTAACAATGACTAAAAATCGGCAAAGATGCTCCACAGTCGTTCATCTGTTCTCTGTAAGCGAAGAACTGTGACGCACCAAGGAACTCACGGTGCTGTTCTTGTAAGTACCCGCCATTACCGGTGGACTGGAGAAAATATGTGTTTTTTCGGAAGTTATAACTCATGTGTACAAATACGTTGTTGTAATTTCAAAACATTATTAGGTTAATTGGACTTTCTACTATAAATATAAGTATTTTGGCATTGCTAATGTTAAATATGAATCCACAGAGAAAAATGTCAGTTTAATAGAAATTATCGTAGAAAAAGTTGAAAAGGAGTTGTGTTATACAGTTACATACCCCGGTAAGCAAACAAGTGATCTTCCTGCTTAAATTTAATTTGCAGTCCATTCAGATATAAAGAAACTCACTAAACTCAAGACCAAGGCAAAGTTCAGCGTTCATCGTGGATTACAGTGTGATACAAATCGAATCGCGGAGAAATACATAGTCCAACATTACACTCACTGGGATTATATAGCAAGCTGGTGTGGCCGAGCGGTTATAGGCGCTTCAGTCTGGAACCGCGCGACCGCTACGGTCGCAGGTTCGAATCCTGCCTCGGGCATGGATGTGTGTGATGTCCTTAGGTTAGTTAGGTTTAAGTAGTTCAAATGGTTCAAATGGCTCTGAGCACTATGGGACTTAACATCTGAGGTCATCAGTCCCATAGAACTGAGAACTACTTAAACGTAACTAACCTAAGGACATCACACACATCCATGCCCGAGGCAGGATTCGAACCTGCGACCGTAGCGGTCACGCGGTTCCAGACTGTAGCGCCTAGAACCGCTCGGCCACTGCGGTCGGCGGTTTAAGTAGTTCTACGTTCTAGGGTACTGATGACCTCAGATGTTAAGTTCCATTGTGCTCAGAGCCATTAGAATCATTTTTTGGAATCATATAGTCGGACTGATTTCCTGATTTAACTTCTGAAATATTCTTCATAACAACACAATCTGCGAAAATAATACGATAAATGTGTAATCTGAATTGTCGTCAAATATTTCGTCCTCATCATCTGCAGGATCATCAAGGACTTCGCAAGTAATTTGTTACACACATTTCTCCTCTTCACCGCGCATTTTGAACGTAAAGTAAATATGAAACCACACAAAACGCACGAAACAGACAGAACTTCAGCATCATCTGTCGCCTACGAAATAAGAGACGGTAACAAAGCTTTCAGAAACGAAAATTTTTCCACTGATACTGCTGCTACAGTCTAGCAACAAGTACGAAGGCTGCAGACCTGACAGGTGCTTGCGAGAGAGGTAATTACACATTTGACACCGCGGAAGACAATCATAAGTTCTCCACAGGCGCCACAATATTACGTCACCCACACGCTGAGTGATAAGCACCACAACTTTAGTGTCAGGTTTTAAGGTGACTACGGTCAAAAAAATGGCTCTGAGCACTATGGGACTTAACATCTGTGGTCATCAGTCCCCTAGAACTTAGAACTACTTAAACCTAACGACATCACACACATCCATGCCCGAGGCAGGATTCGAACCTGCGACCGTAGCAGTCGCGCGGTTCCGGACTGAGCGCCTAGAACCGCTAGACCACCGCGGCGACTACGGTCAGTAGTCACTTTAGGTATTCGTGAACCATTATGTTATTGTACGTGGGAATGAGGGCCCTTCGGTCGGCTACTCGTGAGTTCTTTATCGTGATATTTCGAGAGAAAATGCTGAAGCACCTGACAGTATGTACACAACTATGTTATAATCATGAACAGTGCGATGCGCTTTCCTTAGCTACCACTGTACTTGTTTTCTGTAATGTCGCCGTGTATTTCCGATGACGGTCGTGTGACGCCTAAGTGCAATAATATCCTAGTGCGGTAGTGCAGTGCGTCAGTACAAGTGTAAATAACGAAGGTAAACAGGAAAATTTGAGCTCAAATGAAGTGAAATATCAGCCCTCGGATACTCGAGGCCAGCGCCACGGAATTAGTGACCACAGCGTGGGAAAGAGTGTGCGCCTGTGAGACCGTGCGTCGCGTGAAACTGGAGCCTGTAGTTGTGTGGCGTGCACACAGGCTGAGTATCCCGTCACTCCCAGCGCATGCCTGTGGGAGTTACCACTTGTGGCTTCAAAAGTTAATATGTGTCCTTATTAATTCAACGTACTCCCGGAAATATACGCACCCACAACACACAGTTCACAACCTTGTTATTAGTAGCAATATTAGCGTGTACTTAAACAGATGACTAAGCTGAAACTTCCTGGCAGATTAAAACTGTGTGCCAGACCGAGACTCGAACTCGGGACCTCTGCCTTTCCGGCACACAGTTTTAATCTGCCAGGATGTTTCATATCAGCGCACAGTCCGCTGCAGAGTGAAAATTTCATTCCAGGCTGTGGCAAAGCCGTGTCTCAATAATATCCTTTCTTTCAGAAGTCCTAGTTCTGCAAGGTTTGCAGGAGAGCTTTTGTGAAGTTTGGAAGGTAGAAGACGAGGTACTGGCGGAATTAATGCTGTGAGGACGGGTCGTGAGTCGTGCTTGCGTAGCTTAGTTGGTAGAGCACTTGCCCGCAAAAGTCGAAGATCCCGAGTTCGAATCTCGGTCTGGGACACTGTTTTAATATGCCAGGAAGTTTCATATCAGCGCACACTCCGCTGCTGAGTGAAAATTTAATTCTGGAGACATCCAGTTACCTGTCACATCGTCTTCTCCTAGTTTCTCTGTTAAATTTTCTTTCCTGCAGTATCCCTCTTCTCTTCATGCCCTTATTCACTTTTTGTGATTCATTGAGCACCGTTCCTCTTTACTTTTAAAATTACGACGCCATACCGTTGCCTTCTTTGTTTACTGAAGTCGACTCAAGTTAGCAAATCATATCCACCATCATATTTCCTATGAAAGTCTTATCTCCAATCTCTTTCAACGTTTCTTATGTTTATGACGATACATTATGTATTATAGCTGGTACTAATGTAAGGAGAGAACAATTCTTCTTTCTTTCTTTCACTGGTGCCATGTCCCACGCTGACGCAGGGTCGGCATTGTTAGGAACGGATTTGGCAAGGTTAGTGGAAAGGGGTGGCCGGACGCCCTTCCTGCCGCCACCCTGTACCCCCCGACACGGAATTAGTGTACCCCTGCTGACTACGTCGAGTGTAATTCATGGAATAGTGCGAGCGTGTTCAGATGTATGCGAGTCGACTGACTGAGGCGGAACGTGGGGACCAGCCCGGTATTCACCTAGCGGGATGTGGAAAACCGCCTAAGAACCACATCCAAGTTGGCCGGCACACCGACCGACGACGGTAATCCGCCGGGCGGAATCGATCCGGGGCCGGTGCGCCTACCCGCGTCCAGGAAGCAGCGCATTAGCGCTCTCGGCTAACCTGGCGGGTCATGTAAGGAGAGAACAATATGAAGCGTACATTTTGCAAAATAAAAAGAATCTGTATTACAGTTCCAACGATTTTACAGTGGTTTTTCTTTTGCAGTCCAATGTTATTACAATTGTGTTATTTGTGATAAACGCTCGAGTGTGGGTTCTAGCTATCGTATGTCATCGAAACTTCGTAGATATCCTAATGCATTAATGCGGAACCGATCTACCCTAAAAAAAAAAAAAATCCATTAGTCGTTCCCACATGCAAATCCGGCGCTGTCTACTGTTTATATAACGATGTGACATCCATGCAGTCATTTGACAAATCATAACGGCAGTGAACGATATGGCTGTGGAGAAGAGAACCGGGCATTGTTACTGAAATTGTTTTAAGTGAACGGCAGCAATTACAGTGCCGAATTGAGAGAGTACCGCCGACTGAAAGGTCGAAGGTGAGAGGCCCGATGTCATTAAATAGTTTAAAGAAGATGACAATGAAATTCGAAAACTCCCGTGATCTTGGTGTTGGCACTGGAAGAGGAGGTGTCCTGTCCCGTGGAAATTACTGGCGAGGTTGCTGCCGCTGTAATTGACCAGGTAGCACGTCGCCAGGTAGTGCTGGTGTTCGTGCGGTATCACGAGAATCGTCCATTCGATGTTCAACAGTACGTTAAGTTTCGTGGCCTATTTCACGCTGGTACCCGTACAAGATCCAGACGGTGCAGCAACTGAAACCTCATGATCCGCAGCAACGTTTTGAATTTGCACTTCCGTTTCTGGCACCAACAGAAGTTGGTGATAAGTGACCGGGCAGTAGTCTGTGGAGTGACGAGGCACATTTTACACCACAGGGTTCATGCAATACACTGAACTGCCGAATTTATTAGGGTAGTGTTTAACTTCGTGTTGTGCAAAAAATGGTTCAAATGGCTCTGAGCACTATGGGACTTAACTGCTCAGGTCATCAGTCCCCTAGAACTCAGAACTACTTAAACCTAACTAACCTAAGGACATCACACACATCCATGCCCGAGGCAGGATTCGAACCTGCGACCTCAGCGGTCCTGCGGTTCCAGATCGTAGCGGCTAGATCCGCTCGGCCACTGCATTCGCCGTATGTGACTGGTGTAGTTTCACAATTACCTTGATTCTCGGTCAGTTCTTCTTTGAAGAGAATACATCCTGAAGGCCTTTAGGTTTACCTGACTTCCGCACGTTATCGAGACCTCCTTGTACAGCATGTGATTCACGTGATTCCTGCTTTGAAAGAGCGCAGGCCGGTCGTTGTGACCGAGCGGTTCTAGGCGCTTCAGTCCGGAACAGCGCTTCTGCTACGGTCGCTGGCTCAAATCCTGCATCGGGCATGGATGTGTGTGATGTCCTTAGGTTAGTTAGGTTTAAGTAGTTCTAAGTTCTAGGGGACTGATGACCTCAGATGTTAAGTCCCATAGCGCTTAGAGCCGTTTGAAAGAGCGCAACTGTGTGGAAACCACCGTTCACATGCAAGACGGGGCAACGCCTGATGTCGCACGACCAGTGGAACATCCGCTTAATGCAGCCTTCCGTAAACGTGTTATTTCCAGAGATTTTCAGATGCATGGCCTGCAATGTCAGCTGATGTGACCCCACGTGACTTTTGGTTCTGGGGATATTTAAAAGAACGCGTTTACCAAGGACCCTCTACTAGACACTTAAATGTGATTCGCAGAGAATCCATGTATATGGTCTCTACCTGATATGAAGGCCAGTTTACAGGATCAAGTTGCGCAGATTCTACCAGAACTGCTGCAAGCAACTACTGATCATGTCATTTTACGGATGCAGCCTGTTGTCGACGTCTTCGGTGCTTGTTTTGAACAAATTTGTGGACACGGTGATTAATAATAAAATAAACATTATGCTTTTCTCACTTCTTTGACCTTCCCTGTCCACGTCCCGTTTCGGATCCATTACATACAGAAACATTGCTATACCCTTTTCTTGAAATCACAGCACCACATTTTCACCTGGTGGCCAAAACTGGAACTATTCTTTTTCAGCTTAAATATGTTCCACATTAATGCATTAGAATATCTACCAAGTTTCACTGTCATACGATAATTGCAGCCCACGGTAGTCTTCTGTGAGTAGCTGCACTTTAATTACAACCACACTGTACTTATATGTGCGCTGTCATGGTTTTTCTCACTACTCTTCTAACTCGTTAGATATGGCCCATAATGGCTTCCTCTCCTGTGCTAATCTCTTCACCTCAGAGTAGCACTTGCACCGACCGTCCCCACTTATTTGTTAGATAAATTCCAATGTATGTCTTTCCCTATTTTCCCTCGCCTGCACTCTCTAGTATCATGGAAGTTATTCCCTTCTGCCTTAACACTTGTTCTATCATAAAATCAAACAACAGCTGAGCACTCAGAAGTACACCATGAATCAGTCCCGCTGAGAAGTCCTCGAGATCATCCTGTACCTACTTTTTCTTAGTATTTTACATGTGTTACCCTCCTCGTCGATTCTGTGGAGAAGTTTCTTTCTCATGGTCCTTACTTACTTATGTAACAGTCACCGGCCCTGTAGTCCATGCGCTGCGTGGAAGAAGTTCCGCGTGGCTGGGGTTAGCGTTTGTTAAACTTTGGAAATTTCTTGAACGCACAAGTTAGTCAGTGCGAATTCCCGACTGTAAGTTCTCACATTACTTTTAGGTGGTTTTCGGTGACTGTTTTGGTGCAACCACATGAACTTTAACTTCGTTTGAGTAATCGAGGCAGTTATGAACTATAATATTTCACTAAACTTATTATTTATAATTCTGTGACGAAGTAGTTAGATATAATGTCGCGATAGTTATTTACTATTATGAACTGTAGTTTTCGTGTTGACAGTGAGATTCTGCACTTTTGAACTTAAAATATTTGTTGCTGGTTTCGAGAGTTTCTATGCTGTTGTAGGAACTTTATTATCGCATGCTATTGACTTTAACGCTCTGTTTACACTTCACTGCCTAATTTGTTATTTTTAAATATTTTATTAATCTGCAATGTGCAAATGTATGTGAGATCACCATTCTCATATATATGCATATTTCATTTAATAAGCATTCTTCGGTTTAAACTTTAAACTGCTTGGCGTGGCCTACACCATTACCCCACGGGGTTTTATACAATTAATTTACTTATTTTATTTCATTATATGCAATTCCATATTCACCGACTTATTCTGTCCACTGTTTAAAGATTTGATGGTCCACTCCAGTAGGTGCGGTGTCTGCGCGGCAGATTGCTAACCGACGGGGCCTGGGTTCGATTTCTGGCCGGGTCGGAAATATTCTCCTTTCGGGGACTTAGTGTTGTGTTGTACTTACATTCGTACCGCGATTACTGATACGAAAGTTGCCTCAAAGAAACTGTCGTATCGTCTTTCCACTTCTGAGACAGCTATATGGCTACAAACCGAAAGCCAATAAATTCAAATAAAAAAAAAATTATGAATTGTTCTGTGTTATGCAACTGTGGTAAAAAGTGTCGGTATATAACCCGTACCATCTTACTTACAAAGTTAAACAGACAAAATTTTAGGCCGTGCAATGCCCACAACAATATCGGTTATTAGAAACCGTGGTGTGCTCGTAACCTTCCTAGTATTTGTGAACCAAGAAGGATCCCTCGGCAGTATAGGGTGACGCCAGACGTTCCCAATCATGAGATGAGTAGAAGAGCAAAGACGGAAAAGTAACTTTTAAGTTCAACAAAAATCTAGTGGGAGTAATACAAGAGGAAAACGAAGAAAGTGTGTTGCTAAGAAAGGTGAAAAGGAGGGTCGTAGCTTATCAGCACTCTTGTTCAATTGTTATGTTGAGTAAACAAAAAAGATAATGTAGGAAATGGAATAAAAGTGCATATGGTACACATACCGTTGCTAGAGTCTTGCTAGAGTCCACTTAAGGCATAGGTTTTCTATTCGGATGCAAGAGACAATTAGAGACTTTATGGATGGTATGGATATCGTACATTACACAGAACGTGGATTAGGGATACACAAAGACAAAACGACGGTACTGTGGAGTAACATAAAGGAGAACAATGACTTCTTTCACATTAAAATTGAGAATGAAATAGTAGCAAGAAGAGAAAGCTCTTCTTCAGGATGCAAGATCGCAAGGAATGAGAAAAAGAAGGAACGTAGCAGAAGCATATTGTAACAACCGAGAAAACCCTTTCTTTAATAAGAGGGCCCTAACGATGTCAAACATTTGTGTCGGTTAGAGGAAGAAGCTCGTTAGGCTACGCATGCAAGAGGAAAATGGACCTTGATAAATCCGGACAGGAGGAAACTGGAAACATGTGATATGTCGTACTATCATAGAATGTTAAAATTAATTGGACACATGAACACGGAAAGGTGCTAAATACCCAGTTGGCCGTTAGACTTGCAAACACCATAAAGACGGCATGCAAACAAACTTCAGTTTCACATGGAGTCTGTCAGTTGCTTGAATATGCAAGTGACTAGCATTTCAGTTTAGCTGCACAAAGCACGTAGGAGTCATGCCAATGAAACTTAGCGGAAAAATTTATATGGACGTGCGGAAGAGAAATACAGAATAAACCATTATTTTCCACATGATAGAATAATATTTGTTAATGGGGTACCATGTTTACGTTTCAGGTTACAAATGTTGCACAATGTGACAACCATCTTCATCCACGAAAGCCTGGAAGCCCAAGAGGAGTTGCCCTACTGCTGCCTGAAACGTCTTAGATGGGATATTTACTACCTCTTTCTCTATGCTCACTTCAGCTTCATGCAGATGTTATTGTTACGGCGACGAACCCTGTCCTTTAGGTAACCCCACTGCCAAAAGTGAGACGGGTTCAAATCTGGTGACCTTGGTGGACACGCAGTTTGGGACGATAGGCCTGTTATTGGTTTTCTCCAAACGCGCTGCGCAGTAAGCAAGTGACCTCAAGAGCAACGCGAGGTGTGGCGTGAGATCAGTAGAGTTCAAAGCGCCTCTCTTCCGTAGAGCTTGTTGGCAAAGTAGATTGGAGTAGCGTGTCCCGTACACGCTGCATGTCATTGGACATTGGATCCCTAGCTCCCCGCCCCCCCCCCCTCCCCCAAAAAGTATCAATCGTCAATTGTGTCGCGAAGCTACATCATACAGGGTGTTACAAAAATGTACTGCCAAACTTTCAGGAAACATTCTGCACACACAAAGAAAGAAAATATGTTATGTGGACATGTGTCCGGAAACGCTTACCTTCCATGTTAGAGCTCATTTTATTACTTCTCTTCAAATCACATTTATCATGGAATGGAAACACACAGCAACAGAACGTACCAGCGTGACTTCAAACACTTTGTTACAGGAAATGTTCAAAACGTCCTCCGTTAGCGAGGATACATGCATCCACCCTCCGTCGCATGGAATCCCTGATGCGCTGATGCAGCCCTGGAGAATGGCGTATTGTATCACAGCCGTCCACAATGCGAGCACAAAGAGTCTCTACATTTGGTACCAGGGTTGCGCAGACAAGAGCTTTCAAATGCCCCCATAAATGAAAGTCAAGAGGGTTGAGGTCAGGAGAGATTGGAGGCCATGGAATTGGTCCGCCTCTACCAATCCATCGGTCACCGAATCTGTTGTTGAGAAGCGTACGAACACTTCGACTGAAATGTGCAGGAGCTCCATCGTGCATGAACCACATGTTGTGTCGTACTTGTAAAGGCACATGTTTTAGCAGCACAGTTAGAGTATCCCATATGAAATCATGATAACGTGCTCCGTTGAGCGTAGGTGGAAGAACATGGGGCCCAATGAAGACATCACCAACAATGCCTGCGCAAACGTTCACAGAAAATCTGTGTTGATGACGTGATTGCACAATTGCGTGATGATTCTCGTCAGCCCACACATGTTGATTGTGAAAATTTACAATTTGATCACGTTGGAATGAAGCCTCATCCGCAAACAGAACATTTGCACTGAAATGAGGATTGACACATTGTTGGATGAACCATTCGCAGAAGTGTACCCGTGGAGGCCAATCAGCTGCTGATAGTGCCTGCACACGCTGTACATGGTACGGAAACAACTGGTTCTCCCGTAGCACTCTCCATACAATGACGTGGTCAACGTTACCTTGTACAGCAGCAACTTCTCTGACGCTAACATTAGGGTTATCGTCAACTTCACGAAGAATTGCCTCGTCCATTGCAGGTGCCCTCGTCGTTCTAGGTCTTCCCCAGTTGCGAGTCATAGGCTGGAATGTTTCGTGCTCCCTAAGACGCCGATCAATTGCTTCGAACGTCTTCCTTCTGGAAATCTGTCTCGATACAAACGTACCGCGCCACGGCTATTTCCCCCTGCTAATCCATACATCAAATGGGCATCTTCCAACTCCGCATTTGCAAACATTGCACTGACTGCAAAACCACGTTCGTGATGAGCGCTACCCTGTTGATGCTACGTACTGATGTGCTTGATGCTAGTACTGTAGAGCAATGAGTTGCATGTCAACACAAGCACCGAAGTCAACATTACGTTCCTTCAATTGGGCCAACTGGCGGTGAATCGAGGAAGTACAGTACATACTGACAAAACTAAAATGAGCTCTAACATGGAAATTAAGCGTTTCCGGACACATGTCCACATAACATCTTTTCTTTATTTGTGTGTGAGGAATGTTTCCTGAAAGTTTGGCCGTACCTTTTTGTAACACCCTGTATAGTGACGTGTTTAGTATGCACAGGAACTTCATAAACGATCATTGGCTTTTGGCTTTTGGCTTTGACCATCCCCAAATGCTACAATTGTGAGTGGTGTTCAAGCCCCAGTGATCATTAAGTGTGCACCACTCCAGAAAATATTCCAAGGCAACATGTCGCCAACTTCAAACCTTGCAAGAAACGTAAGAGTTAAGTTTACTCAAATGTCTGCGTCACTTGGTAAAAGTTGGTGAGTAATGTGAAGTTAGCGCGGATACCATTTCACATCTTTTCACGGTGGACCATGGAATGTTCAGCTATCGCAACACAGCTCCTACATTGTTTGAAGAATGTAGACTGCGTACGGTACTCTCAGCCAAGACAACAGTAACATCTTGAACGATTTGTGACGCAATCGGCTTTCGAACTCTCCCATGAGCAGCTGCCAAGTCGCCAGTTATTCGAACCACCGAATCATATTCTTCAACCCCACTGCGGAAAGAAAACCCCGTCTTACTCATTTGATGCGTCGATACACGACATGTGCAGTAGCGCTATGTTTGTTTGTGCACCGTGTACTTCGGCAGAGTATGTATTATAAGAACCAACAAGCCTCGGTGTGGTGTTACGTGTGTGAGCATGCCCGTTTTCGCAAGGTCCTTTTTGTCTGTAAGTGGTTTTACTTTTGACAAACTTATGTATAGTGTGCTGTATATTCTCTACCATAATGACGACGTATCACGAGTGATAAACTAATAATGGAGCACGATTTATAACCACAAATTTTGTGACGAGAAGATAACGATTTCCACTGTCGAAACCTGACGCCAATAATAAATATTAATTAATGCGATCTTGGCTATAAGATGTTTTCCCATGTAAAACATATGCTCTAACGGTTCCCTGTCAGTCATATACAGGGTGTTACAAAAAGGCACGGCCAAACTTTCAGGAAACATTCCTCACACACAAATAAAGAAAAGATGTTATGTGGACGTGTGTCCGGAAACGCTTAATTTCCATGTTAGAGCTCATTTTAGTTTCGTCAGTATGTTCTTCCACCTACGCTCAATGGAGCACGTTATCATGATGTCATACGGGATACTTACCTGTGCTGCTAGAACATGTGCCTTTACAACTACAACACAACATGTGGTTCATGCACGATGGAGCTCCTGCACATTTCAGTCGAAGTTAGGTTAGGTTAGGTTAGTGGTGTTTAACGTCCCGTCGACAACGAGGTCATTAGAGACGGAGCGCAAGCTCGGGTTAGGGAAGGATGGGGAAGGAAATCGGCCGTGCCCTTTCAAAGGAACCATCCCGGAATTTACCTGAAACGATTTAGGGAAATCACGGAAAACCTAAATCAGGATGGCTGGAGCCGGGATTGAACCGTCGTCCTCCCGAATGCGAGTCCAGTGTGCTAACCACTGCGCCACCTCGCTCGGTCAGTCGAAGTGTTCGTACGCTTCTCAACAACAGATTCGGTGACCGATGGATTGGTAGAGGCGGACCAATTCCATGGCCTCCACGCTCTCCTGACCTCAACCCTATTGACTTTCATTTATGGGGGCATTTGAAAGCTCTTGTCTACGCAACCACGGTACCAAATGTTGAGACTCTTCGTGCTCGTGTTGTGGACGGCTGTGATACAATACGCCATTCTCCAGGGCTGCATCAGCGCATCAGGGATTCCATGCGACGGAGGCTGGATGCATGTATCCTCGCTAACGGAGGACATTTTGAACATTTCCTGTAACAAAGTGTTTGAAGTCACGCTGGTACGTTCTGTTGCTGTGTGTTTCCATTCCATGATTAATGTGATTTGAAGAGAAGTAATAAAATGAGCTCTAACATGGAAAGTAAGCGTTTCCGGACACACGTCCACATAACATATTTTCTTTCTTTGTGTGTGAAGAATGTTTACTGAAAGTTTGGCCGTACCTTTTTGTAACACCCTGTATAACGTTTCGTTACACTTCTCATCCAGAATTTCTTGTGCATACCACGCTTTAATCTACATATTTCGTTGCGTCTGTCATCATGACGAACACAAGGACAGATTAAAGCGGCCAAAGAAAGAGAATATCAGAGGCTGCAGTAATAGAACTATATATGACCTCGTCCTTTTCAATACAGGAAGTTCAGTATGACTTTCGTGTTTCCCTTTGCCCCATTTGCAAATAGACTGCACTGAGGCTTTTGTGTGTCTGTCTGCTTGTCAGCAAACAGACTGCAATATAGCCTTTGTACAGCATGCATGAGTAAGAGCTTTCTAGAACAGTATCTATGTCAGATATTAAAAATTCCAGATAAAGCAGGGGAACCTTCGTTTTCAACCACATACCCTGGTCTGCGTAGCTGTCGGTTGCCGTTACCAATAGCCGTATACGTTGTTGAGAAATACTGTAACAGAACTGATCTGAGTGCTAAAAAGAATATAACCATGTGTTGCTTGATGTTATAAAGTAAACACTACCCATTACGTTTTTATTTAACTATTATGATCGATTTCAACCGAAATAAGCCATTGTCACATTTAACTCTAAAATAAAGAGAATCTGACCGTGATAGCAGCAACAGACCTCCTGTATTTTGGTATTATATCTTGAGATGGCCCAGCACTGCTCGCCAAGAAAGTGTCAACACTGCTTGATAATTCTGTGTTGGCTGAAATGAAGATCTGTGATGCCATCTTGAAAGTTGGCAATAGGCATAGGATTAATGCGAATAATATGTGTTGTGTTGGATAGAACATGTGTTTCTCGAAAAGACTTGCATTACATTTCAGGGAAACAGAAGACAGTATACTTCATGAAATAATGCAATTGAAAGTGTTGCCCATTTTCTAGTCTC
The DNA here is from genome assembly GCF_021461395.2 of Schistocerca americana. NCBI lineage: Eukaryota > Metazoa > Arthropoda > Insecta > Orthoptera > Acrididae > Schistocerca > Schistocerca americana. The sequence goes on along the minus strand of NC_060122.1, from coordinate 740,674,351 downwards.
ACCCGAAACAGTTTTTCCAAAGGAAATAAAGGAAAAAGTCTTAATGGAATGGCTCAAATGGCTCTGACCACTATGGGACTTCACATCTGAGGTCACCAGTCCCCTAGAACTTAGAACTACTTAAACCTAACTAACCTAAGGACATCACACACATCCATGCCCGAGGCAGGATTCGAACCTGCGACCGTAGCGGTCACGCGGTTCCAGACTGAAGCGCCTAGACCGCTCGGCAACCACGGCCGGCTGATGGAATGAGAAGAGAAATTAAAAAGGCTACACCCATCTTTGGCGAGCACAAATTTGCAATTACGCAAAACAATTAAGTGCCTGCTCGTGACCAGCATGAGATCTGGGTTTCAATCGTTGCGATAGGTGAACATTTTCGCTCTCGTTGCCTTTTTGTTAATTCAGCGTCCATTGATAATAAGGAGCACCGACATTTGAAGTTTATTGCAGAACTGTTCTACCACCGCCAACGTACATTTCGCCTAAGAGCCACGAAGATAAGAGAAATTAGGCAAATAGGTAAATCAGGCAGATATACAGGCGTCCTAGTGGTCTCCCTCGTTTTGTGCAACTACAACTATGACTTGTCAGTACGGTACACACAGCCCATATATGGCGACGGATGCTGATGGTTTCTTGCTTAAACGACGGATGCCCCTGCTCCGCCAATCTTCATATCTTCTAATATTTCCCCCATGCAACACTTTTGGGATGTTGTCAGTTAATAATTCATTCTTCTTGTCTCTGAAACAAACAATGTCAAAACTTCTTGAACTCACCCAGTAACCAGATGAAGGTTATTCACTGCAACATATTTAGATACTTTTATTTCACCCGATGACATTTAGAATATATGAATACGTGTGCGTTTGGGCTTTACAGCATGCTCAATTCATATAGCGGCCTGTAATCATAATCATTTGCGTATTATCATATGTGCTAAAGGATTTTTTGCACAAAGTGTTTTCTTCTTTTTCATGCAATTTTCACATTTACTTAGAGTATACAACTCTAAAAACAATACCAGGTAGTATATGAGAGCAAAATTTTATACATTTGTACCTTTTTAGCCCTCTCATTATTGGAGGTCTGAACGGTGGAGTCCTAGGAGAAAAACTTTTGTCATAATGTGAATGCAGTGAATGACATTTCTGAGAAGAACCGGAGTATATTCTGGAATTTACTGCATAGGAAACGAAGAAAAAGAGGCGGTAAGAACGGAATGCAGCCACCACGTTAAAATAGAATATTTTGTCGTTCTACAAAATCACTGACCCCTGCACAACGGGATAAACGCTAGGAAAGAGAGAGGGAAAGGAAACAGAGCACAGCATGTCACTCTCGACAAACAGAAATCTTCAGACGAAAAGGCAACTTTGATCGTAGCGCAAGGGGGTGTTACTAGACCATTACTTTTCACAATATAATAAATGACCTATTGGATAAAGTGAGAAGTCCCCCGAGGCTTTTCATGGGTAGTGCTGTTGTGTAGAGAGATGTCGCAACGATGTAGAGAATCTACGGTTGGAGCAGGTATTGCCAGTTGAACTTCACCATAAATGTAGCGCACTGAGCGTAAGTGGGCAGAAAGACATGTTACTGTATCATTATGCGGTTGCAGAACAGTCACTGGAAGCAGTCACATCTATAAAATATCTGTGAATATTCGTACAGAACGATTTAAAACTGTCTCTGCATGTCCATCTTTTCAGAGACGGATGCGAGACTCGGCTGTTCAGTACAGGATGTCAAATCAAACACCTTTCAGCCGTCTAATTCCCGAACAGTTATTTTATTTGGCTACCGGTTTCGGTGATTTACTGCGCCATCTTCAGGCCCCTTGACCGACATGTAGGAAGATTCCAACCTCGGTTCCGGCCAAAATAGGGACAGCATGCAAATACTGCTATCTGTAGATTTCTGCTTGATACAGCGATCACTTCAACTATCATCTGCCGACCGATCTGTGATCGTCACACAATAGCGATACTGGAGCTTGGCGCCAGTACTGCAACTGGATATTACAGCATGTGCGTGATGGACTTCCCTTTTACGATGAAGTACAGTTGCAGTTATCGGTGTACGTGAAACGCAAAACAGTCAACGTTAGAGTTCTGAAAATCCGCATCAGCAACATCAAAAGCCTCTGCGTGTTGTGAAAACAGGCGTGCAGTTAGTGCCCTACGAATTACTGGATCGATCTTTTTCCACGGAACATATAACAGTTATGTGAAAAATATACTGCAACGTTTGTTCAGAGAACTAACAACTAATGAAAAAAACCTACGGTTCGTTCCAGCAGGTCAATGGATGAAAACGTATCTCAGTTGCGTCTACAGTATTAAGAGGTGATGTTGATTACAATGTACGAGTAGTTGATCTCGGCGTTCCCGAGACCTGAGTCCACGTGAGTTTTAATTTTAACGGAATTTAAAAGACAAGCCACATACTCTTGAAGAGTTTAGAGACAATATTCGGTTTGAAATTTCATGAACTTAGGCAGCAAAAGTTGAACGAGTGATTGACAATGTATTGAGAGGATTGACAATGTGTAGAGAGGACGCCTGCTTGGTATTGCGTCAGAGGAAAGTATTTTGAGCTTCTTGTGGAAATAAACTTACGCTTAATTTAGTCACACCGCATCTTAGATTAAAGTCAGATCTGGGAAGACGTGCCGAGCCCTCATACAGCGGCTGCCAGGGAAAGAGCCGATGCACATCGTGTGCCAACTGCAGGGAAGCATTTGCGTCCTCCGTGAAACATACTCTGTAAGTAAAATCGTACTGACATCCTACCAAGACTGGTCACCTATCCCCTGTACAGCAATTTACTTACTTCATAATTCTAATCAGTTACTGACTTTATGATTAAAATTATATGTGCTGTTTTGGATTTTGTCGACGTAATAAATAGTTCATGGGTTCACGGGTATCGCGTTGGATAGTGTTGTGAAAGCCTGCACAATATTTCAACGATACAGCTACTCGTCATCTGCAGTGGTTCCCCAAAATATGCACTGGCTCGATAGAAAAGCGCAAGCGGCAAGGAGTACATCGCCATCGTAGATAAACCGTGGAATACGGCGACAACCAATGCCCCCTGCCGCAGAAACGGACCATGTCTTTTCACGCGGAAAAAACGCGGCCATGAATCGCTGTCCAACCCGCACGCGCGCAGTGTTAGTGCCCAGTTTATGTGTCCAGACTCTGATTCCCCGTATGTGTCGATTCGGATTCCTTTGTCTGCGGCCGGCGATGCCTTAGCGCAGGCAATGCTGATTCCCATGCCTTGCTAAGTTGAAATCCTGTGTCTCTATTAATCAGATAGTTTCTTCGACGTGTTTCGACTGCTTTTTGATTATGGTGTCCTCGTACGTGGGGGCTGACGAAAGGATCTTAGTCTCTCCGTGATTCATTTATGCCTCGTGTCAAAACAGTGTTCAGCAGCAGCAGACTTTTCTAGCTGACCGAAGCTGGTGTGACTTCTGCATACAGCGCAACTTTGACAGTGCGAAACGTCTGGCCAGTGTATGATTTTCCACGCCGGTACGGGATTTTATATATCTCTGGTCTCCTTACAACTAGGTTCTCATTAACAGACCCCAGCATCGTTTGCACTCACGTGGAGAGCAGAAGACACGTTTATTTTATGCTTCTTGAACATCCTGCAGATATGAAAGGACACGCCACCAATGTAGGGAAACCATCATCGTGGAGTTCTTCGTTTCTTCTGGCTGTTCTTGAGGTCTGGTGCGTGCAGGTTGAAATGAATTACGAATCTGTTTATCAGAGGACCGTTCCCGTTTTATACAAACACAAAGATAATGTAGCGGGTGATCAAAAAGTCAGTATAAATTTGAAAACTGAATAAATCACGGAGTAATGTAGATAGAGAGGTACAAATTGACATGGGTTTTTATTAGAACCAAAAGAAATACAAAAGTTCAAAAAATGTCCGACAAATGGCGCTTTATCTGATCAGAATAGCAATAATTAGCATAACAAAGTAAGACAAAACAAAGATGATGTTCTTTACAGGAAATGCTCAATATATCCACCATCATTCCTCAACAATAGGTGTAGTCGAGGAATAATGTTGTGAACAGCACTGTAAAGCATGTCCGGAGTTATGGTGAGGCATTGGCGTCGGATGTTGTCTTTCAGCATCCCTAGAGATGTCAGTCGATCACGATACACTTGAGACTTCAGGTAACCCCAAAGCCAATAATCAAGCGGACTGAGATCTGGGGCCCTGGAAGGCCAAGCCTGACGAAAGTGGCGGCTGAGAACACGATCATCACCAAACGACGCGCGCAAGAGATCTTTTACGCATCTAGCAATATGGGGTGGTTCTAATAAAACCCAATGTCATTCCAAGCATGTGTGTCAATTTTTACCTCTCTATCTACATTATTCCGTGGTTTATTAAGTTTTCAAATTTATACTGACTTTTTGATCACCTGGTAGATAAACTCCTTGCACCTGAGGCAGCTCTAGCCCTACGAACGAGACTCCGTAATACGCCACTGCGTTGAGATGGATGATATTGCCTGCAGTTCTTAATAATTTTAGGCACGTGAAATGATTTGTAATACGTATGTAGATTCATCTCAGACGCGGAGGAACGAAACGCATGTACTGAGTTGCATAATATTTTTATTGTGAATGATGTAAAGCGTTAAAGGAAAAGGGGGAAAAACGAGGCTCCATTTGGTGAGAGAGGTTAATGATGTCGGCCGGCTCGTTATTCTCGGGTTTCGTAACGAAAGTCGGCGCCGTTTCATTTCGCCCGGCGCCTTTACAGTGGCAACGACAGCGACAGCGACATGCAGATTTCGTGGAAGCCGTTTGGCAGGCGTTACAGCCGCTCTCTGCGGTCGCGGGGCCCTGCATCTGCGTGTGACCCGCGTGTCGCTGGGTGACCCCGGGGCTACCACGGTTATTGCGCGAACGGAATTCTCCAGAGAAGGCGCACTTTTCCTTTGAGTTTTCAGCTAATCGGTGCTAGCGTCATCAGTACAGATGCCGTGACTTTGGTGATACACAGCGTGCTTCTGGGAAGCTGTCGCCCGCGTCTGTGGGGACTTTTTATTTATTTATTTGGATTCTGTAAAAGGTTTCGCGCGTTTTCCAAGTACGTGGTATTCGTAATTAAAGTTTCGGTTTTAAAACGCTGTAGAAAGAGAAACACTGCTCGGAATGACGTCACATTTGAGCAGCCTGTTACTAACGCAGGGGGGAAACGTGATGGAACAAGAAAATTTAACGAAAATTTGACCAATATGTGGCGCCGCAAGCGTCAGAATATGCAAACCAACAGACGTGCGGCACACGGCTGTTCCTCAGTTTGGGTCCAACATGGCTGTCTCCATGTGGTATCGTACGTTGATAGTGAAATTCATTTACAAGGGTGTTGACTGTGCGTGCCAGCAATGCAGACGTTCCGGACACTCAGAGGAATGAATTAAGGCATTGGCCCGATGTCTGTTAAGGGTCTGTGAAAAGGCTCAAAATCATGAAAAGTTCAATTTTTACTTTTTTGCGTTTTCTGAATCTGCAGACTATTACCTTTTAATAGATATATAATTTATTCAATTCCGAAGACTACAACTATTTTTAAATTTTTTTTTGAAATGTGGTCTACATGGGCGTGACCCACTGTGGCACTGTTAAACTGCTGTCAAATGGTGTTATTATTAACGTCCGTGTTCATCAGGTACATTTTAGTGATGTGATATAAAGTATGTGTTGTGGCTAACCTGTGATGGTTCAGTATATATCGCTGGTGTGATTGTCGATTGTTTCATGTTTATTTACTCTGTCGTTATCTCGAAAATATTCGTAATTAATTCTGTTTCTTGAGTCTCTGTTTTGTTGAAGTATAATAATGAGTAAAAGTAAAGTTATTAGAAATCCTCTGAAGGCTTTTAAGAAAAGGAGTAATGTTGGAAAGCCAAAGGTATGTGTTATTACTGTAAACAACCGATGAAAATCCCCAACATAGCTTGTGTCCCAAAGAAGAACACAGTTGGTGTAAATATAACAAAGGATTGCTAACTGGTGAAGTGTACACTCATAAGCATAGTCTGCCTCATGCAATAATGCAGGTGATAAAACCTATTTTCAGAGACTTAGCAGCACCTGAACTGTTGAAAAAGTGTATTCACGGAAAAACTCAAAACCCCAATGAAAGTGTAAATAGTGTTATATGGTCGAGAATCCCCAAGACTGTATTTGTTGGAATAGAAACACTTCACTTTGGTGTGTATGATGCTGTTGCCACTTTCAATGATGGCAACATTGTAAGGTGCAAGGTATTTAGAAATATGGGAATGAAGATAGGTTCTAACACGGTACGAGCGATGCTTGCTTTAGACAAGGAACGCCTTCGGGCTGCAGACAGGGCTGTAAAGAGTCTAGAAATACAAGCAAGAGTAAACAGGAGGAGGAACAAGAGGACGCTGGAGGAGGAGTTTGCAGAGGATGAAGATAATCCATCCTATGGACCTGGAATGCACTAAAAAGTTAATCCAATCTTTGTCGCTCGATTCCCAAAACTTTTATTTTCTCATACTAATTACATGTTTTCTAAGGATCTTCCAAACATATTTGTTTCAAACTTTCAGTAAATGCTACACAGTACCTTCTGCATAATTTAACACAGCCTTTTTCCAAAAAACTGTATATTTTTGAATACATAAATAAAAAATTGCAAAAAAATGTTGTAAATTTTCATTACAATTGAAAAAAAATCATCTTTAATAACTGAACTAAAATTTTGTAAAATCCCTGGGTTTAGTTGTAGCCCATATTTCAATAAATAATCTGTAAAAAGTTCAACTTCCTACCTCAAATACTTTGTGAGGAAAGATGTAATTTATAAGCGTTATTTTAACATTGTAAGTATAGGGCGTTCCGAAGCCCCTTAAGGGTCTGTGGAAAACTGTTACAAAATTCGGAAAGACCAGTTCTTTTGAAGTGCAATGTGAGAGAGGGAGGAAAGCGGTTGATCTTACATTCGTCGAAGGTGTGGCCAGAGCACTGCAGAAGAGGTCGAACGGTGGTGTGCAATCATGCAGTGCACGGGGAACTGTCCGAAAATTGGACATGCATGCGTGCACCGTACATAAAATGCTACGAAACATCCTGCATTGCTATCCATACACAATCGCCAATGTTAAGGGTTTGATTCCTGCTGACCTGTCAGCAAGACAAGCTTTCGCTCTGGAATTTCTTGCCCGCGTGGAAGTGGACAATGAAATGAAAGACGACAGACGAAGCCGGTTTCCATCTCCAAGGACATGCCAATACCCAGAATGGCAGAAAATGGCCAACGGAAAATCCTTGCGCACATCTACCGGTACTACTTCACTCTGCGAAGGTGACTGTGTGGTGCGGGTTGACGGCATCGTTTATTGATGTGCCATATTTTTTGCGAGGGTATGAGTGCTGCGGGTCCTGTTGTCTGTACCAAATGGTTCAAATGGCTCTGAGCACTATGGGACTCAACATCTTAGGTCATCAGTCCCCTAGAACTTAGAACTACTGAAACCTAACTAACCTAAGGACATCACACACACCCAAGCCCGAGGCAGGATTCGAACCTGCGACCGTAGCAGTCCCGCGGTTCCGGACTGCAGCGCCAGAACCGCACGGCTACCGCGGCCGGCCTGTTGTCTGTACCGTTACTGGTAAACGCCATGAGAATCTTTTGTGCACCAACGTCATTCCAGCCTTTCAACAGCGACGATGCGTGGGTAGGATCGTTTTTTTATGCAAGATGGCTCTCCTCCACACACTACACAGCTATTGAAGCGGCTGCTGCTGAGGCATTTAGGACATGCTAGATTTACCAGTCGTCATTTCCCCACAACCTGGCCATCCCGATCACCTGATCTTAATCCGTGTGACTTCTGGTTGGAGGGTTATCTGAAAGACGTTGTCTTCAGCGCTCCAATTACGAACGTTGCTGAATTGAAGGCATTCTGTGCGTCAACGCCAAGACACTCCGATCTTTTGAGGAACATACTCTTCCTCGATTTCAATTTGCGGTTGAAAAAGGTGGACAGCGTACTGCACAAGTCTTGCGGTCGTTTTGCTTTTTACGCGATTTTTGGCCTCACGACAAAAACCAATTTTTCCCCTCCGATTGGTACGACCTTGCCGAGGTGGGTGGTGTAAGGTACCCCCTATTTGCAGATAAGACCGCGTTTTACTTATTTCCAGTTTTGCTATTTCATACACGTGAAGTGAATGTATCAGCACCACAGAATGTATGGAATAATGAGCGAGCGGTAGGTTCCCACGCTGACTGGCAGAGATGGTTGGCCACCTGGAGGTTTCAGAGCAAGTGGTGTGAGGTGCCAATGCTGAAATCGCTCGTGACGTCAGCAAAGAGATACGTAGGGAAGCTTCATTTATTCCGACGTGGATCAAGTAACTGTTATTGATAGGTATTTGCTAACAAAAGTTGCCTTTTGTCTCTCAGATATTAGGAGGAGTATACAGGTCATAAATACTATCTTTCAGTAACTTTACAAAGTGAGGGAAACGTTGATATTCATAAATAAAAGAATAAGTTTGGCATAACTCAATTGTACGATCTTATACGAACTAAACCCATTGTACGCTCAAGTTACAGACTGCGCGCCATAGTCGGCAGTCGTCGATAGCATGCCTTGCGCTCTAGTCATGCGGTAGACCATGCTCTCTTATCATTAATAGTTAACTTATAATTTAGAATGTTCATTTTACGGTGTTTCTTAAAGAAACGCACCGTAATGACATCCTGTGTAAAAATTATTTGCACAAAAGTCTTCTTACCAATTCATTACGTAAAACATTGAGAGTAGTATTGTACTTTCAGAATCCGATGGCGCTTCTACGGCTCTGTAAGGGGACATAAGACTACGAGTGCATCTCCACATAACAGTATGCGGTGGCTCACTGAGTCAGTTCAAGGACGGACTGGCTTAATTAACGCAAAACTCGGGTAGGAAAGCGTGGCCAGTTGTACTGTAGGCCCCTTATACCATCACCTACGGACTCACCGGCTAACTGAGACATTTCGGAGGTTTATTGCGAGCTGGGGATTATTGCAATGGGCTTACCTAATTAATATGGCCGCAACTGGTGACTGCTGAACTTGTGCAGTCATGCACACTGACCAGCACCGACGGTGTAACGTGCAAATCATCTGTCTGTGCGATTTACCTGTCATATTGTGGCAGACCCCATTTACATGAAGACACTTAAAGCGACATCTGTTGGTAAAATGTTCGTTAAAATTTTTTGGTTCCGTGACATTTCCCCCCGGGTCAAGTTCGCCATCCTGAGTAGTGGTCTCTTTCTACATTGTTTGGAAGCTGCAGCTTTAATTACCGGACGTACTTTCAGTAACATGTTTTTGGGCATTTATTGAAAGTAAAATGACTTAACTGGCAGTCAGTAGCACGATGTGTTACAGATAGGGGCAGAAAGTAGAATACGAAGCGAGAAGATGTATTATTAGCTGTAGAGTGAAGTATAACAAATGTAGCACTGCGACGAAAAAAGTGTGTTGTGAATATCCAGGATGTTCCTTACCTTTAGGGAGAAAATTATGTAGACAGCAGTAGATTGTAAACTGGGTACTTTGAGATGGAGTAGCAATGCTCGGAAATCACTATTTTGGGCCGTATTAAGTCTCGAATGAGCAATGCATTTGTTACAAAATTGCTTATCTGTCTGAGCAAACAACTGCACGCCGCTTCGACGCTGACAGAGTTACCTTGAAAAATAATACACAGTCTATTGAAGTGGCAGGGAAGTGTGTTGGAACCCTTACTGTTCATGTAGAATAATGCTTTGTCAGAACATCTTAATAGTATATTAGGCTGTACCCCCATTGTGTAATTTCTTTGTCTTATTATGGTTCATGAACATCTTTGTCACCAGATTCTTTGGTTAAGCACCTATGTAAATGTTTATTCATATTCTCTGTCAGTATATCTCAGTGTAATTAATCCAGGCATAGAATTTTCAAATCTACGTTCTGCTTAAATGCTTTTATATTGGTATCTGTAAAACTGGTTGGTGGATAGGGAACGTGGGTTTGTACTTATTTAAAACCTTGAGGGAAACCGCAAGGAGTCTTAGTTGCAAAATCAACCGGTGGCTAGCACGCCAACTGTTCACATCTCGTGTGCTGAATTTTTTTCAGCTCGGAAATCAGCAAGATTGATTAATAATGTCTCAAGTGTGGAAGATAATTGGTTAATTATTCATGGCATTTGTTGGTTGGCTCTGAACCACGAAAATGAGACGCCAAGAAGATAACTTTCAGAGCCCTTACACATCAAAAGCCATGAGTACATTTGCGACGTTTACTTTAGCCACAGACCCACAACCACCAAATGCATCTCAAGTAAAAGTGTAGCGTTGTAATTTTCTTGCCTGGACCACTTATTTGCTTTATTTGCAATTAATAACTGGTTTCAATTCAGTGTTGATAACTTTGAATCACTCCATGGTCATTTTGTCTAGGCAGGATTCTTTTGCTTTCCCTAGAGCCTCAATACATCCGAGTGTCCTGTTCTACTGAACTGCAGAGTATTCAATGCTTTTGTAGTACACATTAATATTAGAGGAGTAGTAGATTTCTTAAGTTCTCGGTTATTTTTGTTTCTTAAATAATCCGGGTAATTATTCACAAGCCAATAGTTAAAGTTTTGCACAAGTGTAGCTGTAAAGAAAAGAACTAATTGCTTTACTTAAGTCATCCTTACAAAAATTGATTCAGCATTATAGGCAGTTGAAAATAATAGTGATCATAATAAGTGGTTATTGGTCACTTCAGTTTAAGAGTCAACATAATGAACATACGCTGCACAGGTTTGTACACGTTTTCCTATTCTTGCATTTCTGTTTATAAGTGTTCGATAATTCTGCCTTGCTAGAAGTGTTTGGCACTGTTCTCAGCCAAATGATAGAATAGCTTCTGGGTCCCAATGCTAAACGTTGAGAGAGTATTACAATCATTAGTACTATGAATGTACTTATGAAGTGCACCGATCATTTTAATAGCAAGTGTTCCTTAATTATTAATTGGCTGCAACTGTTCAGACCATAACAGATTATGGGGACTCTTGTTCTGTTTACGATCTGCTTAATACAGCGAAGTAAATGCTCCCTAAGCAAACATAAAGTAATTGGATCAGTTAATATACAAATTTAAAGATCATTTCCGTGTCAATACTTTCCAATAGTTAAAAATTAGTAAAAGCTCCTCTTCTCCAAAATTGCGTGTTCTTCTCCTTTATGTACTGACTTTGTGTGAAGAAAGTAGCTTTATTACTTTAAATACAGGAAGTAGACGTGAATGAGAGACAGTTTGCTGGCATAACGGTTTCAGATTTCATAGACTGCATCTGATTCCACCATGGCAGACATCCGTTCCATGGCTTGCTAGACTATGCTGTTGTTTCGTGTCCTATTTACCAGGGTTTAGTAGGAAGTAAAGCCATACACAGTAGTTATTTATTTAATGAACAGTATAATCCCTTGGTACCATTTTGCCTAATTAGACGGGTGACCATTTTCTTTTACTTTAATTACAGTTTCCTTTGTGATTACCAGAATCATAGTTCCATTTCCGCTAGTTCAACTACTTTTCTCTGTTGTTGTTGTTTCTGTCTTCAGTCCAGAGACCGGTTTGATGCAGCTCTCCGTGCTACTCTGTCCTGTGCAAGCTTTTTCATCTCCCAGTACCTACTGCAACTTACATCCTTCTGAATCTGTTTAGTGTACTCTATCAAAACATAATCTTTTAGATAATGATACATAGTCCGATACCTTCTTCATTAACACATGACTACGGTCATTCTAAATTCGTCTGAAAAGAGTAACATTATCGTCGAACTGCTATTGTAGTAGTAGGCGGTAGTGTTATAACCTGACACTTTTTGCAGTTCATGGAGTTTTCTATAATGAAGTACTGTCTGATAAAAGCTGCACAGCTATTCAGTCAATTCTTGACAAGATTTCAAAGTTGTACATCAATTATCAACTTACTTTACATTCTCAGAAATGTAATCATTCTGCACTTCACAAAACAATGATACGCAGTGTCCTATGAGTAAAACATCAATGGGTCCACAATAAGAATCAGTCAACTCATAAAAATAATTGAGTGTAACAATTTTTTGGGATATGAAATGGAGTGATCGCATAGCGAGTGGCAGACTTTGGTTCGTTGGCAGAATAGTGGGAATCTGTTTACAAAAACTCGCGCGACCTACTCTGGACTGTTGGTCTAGTGTGTAGAAGCCACGTCACATAAGACTAACAGGGGTTATCGAACGCCTACAAGGAAGGTCTATGAGTCCTGTTTGACTCATGGAAGAGTGTCATGGAGATGGTGGAAAACCTAAGCTGACAGACGCTCGAAGATATATACTATCTATATCCCGAAAGCCTATTTAAAAACTTTCAAGAACTAGAATTGTGGTTAAGAATATATCCCATCCCGCTCCATATCTTTCCCGGAGGGTCGTGAAGAGAAGACTAATAACAACGCACGAACGGTATTTAACCAACGGTCCATACGCGAATGGAGCGTGAAGAAAGCCTAACGTGTGATGCGATGAGAAGTACTTTGTGACAAGCGCTTTGCAGAGTGCGGATGTGGATGTAAATATCGCGAGTGTTTAACAATTTGTACCTGTCCACGAGGGGTCCCACATTTTTCGATTTTGACGAGCAGTCAGCTTAGCCGTTAGGCTATCTGAGCACGCCTCCAGATCTCACCGAAAACAGGAGAGACGGATTCAAATACCGGTTAGGCAGAAATACTCATTACACTGTCGGTTCAACATTTCGAACCAGTTTTCACTGGCAACATCATAATTTCTTTTATCTATTGAGATTAATCCAACTAATGCAGTGGTTCCCAACTTGGGGGTAATTACCCCCTGAGGGGTAAAATAAAATTTTCTGAGGGGTAAAACCTAAACGATCGATGCTGTTTCAGTCAAGAAACTAAATAATTTTCAAAATGTCATTACTAAAATTAAAATGTTGTAAGACTAATATTTATTATACAAGTTATCAATAATTACCTTCTGCCGCGAGGGATTAGCCGAGCGGTCTAAGGCGCTGCAGTCATAGACTGTGCGGCTGGTCCTGGCGGAGGTTCGAGTCCTCCCTTGGGCATGGGTGTGTGTGTTTGTCCTTAGGATAATTTAGTTTAAGTAGTGTGTAAGCTTAGGGACTGATGACCTTAGCAGTTAAGTCCCATAAGATTTCACACATATTTGAATATTTTTGAATAATTACCTTCTCTCAATTAGTAGCATTAATGCGGTGGATGTTATGGGTTCCGCACATATTCCATCCACCACATACATATGTTGTGCTTTGTTCCGTACATCGCTGTTGACAAAAGTGAGATATATGCGAAACAAATACTAAATATATGAAGAAAATGTCTCCTCCCACAAACAGCGGACGAAAGGAGTTTTCGTGCAGTGCAGCATGTGAAGACTGGTCACGTAAGAACCCAGCAACTTGACTTGATATACACCTTTCTACACATAAAGTGTGGAGAGTATTGTTGGTGGCAAAACCACACTCCAGTTATAAATAGAGAATGCAAACAATGAGGTCGAATAATTTTGAATCCAAAGTTCTGTTCTCTCAGAGGTCCGCATCAGTAGCTGAGTGGTCAGCGCAGCAGACGGAAATGCAGAGGAGCTGGGTTCGATTCCTGGCACTGTTAGCGGGAGGAATGGAACGGGCGCGCCCATCCTCGTGAGGCAACTGAGGGCTTCCTGAAAACTGAAATTTTTCTCTTCTTTCATTTCACTTACTGCACATTTAAAGACTTATTGCCTAGTATTTTGAACCAGGTTCTATAGTTTACAGTTTTTCGTATGACAACATAAATTGTTCCATTATTCCAAGCAGATATTGCTTACAGCAATAAAAATCGAAGTATTAACGATGAGCTAAAAGGAAGAAAATTTAAATTAATTAATGGAAAAGGAGTGTTTTAGAAAACATTGTTGAAATTCAATGAAGGTTAAAGATGATACGAACGATTAGAGATGGGCTGTAGGTTGTCAGGACCAAAGTCCAGCGGGTGCGATGCCTCGGGAAAGGACCGTGCGCCCACCGCTCGTGTTGTTACCAGGGTGCGTGTCAATATCTACTGAACAGGTTGTTCGTGACTCTAGGTACAATAGCCTTTCACGGCTTGTGTACCAAGGGATTTGGTAAAGGAAATTGTTATCATCGCCTGTATTGTTTCTTGGGTCACTTTCGCCATCTTCCTCTGAGGTGTCTCTCATCTTGATTAAATGCTGTGTCCTGGGTCTCGTGTCAGGTCTGTCGTTCGTTTACGTATTGAAGGTGCAGGACCTTTTGAGATTTATTCTGCCGTGCAGTTGATTTCTTTCCATGGTGTTTCGTCTCTAATCGCTTGGTGCAAGCCCTCTAGTAACTGTCTTAGACGTCTGGCTTGCGTGAAAAGTGTGCAGTGTATTACGACGTGCTTTGCGAAATGTGTCTCCTCACGGGCTCGTTCTCACTGAGTGTGTGTGGTTTAAGTACATTGAGTAAGGGCCATGTCCAAGCTGGATTTGGATAATGACTCTGCTTAGGTCGATGTGTCTACTTCCTAAACTTCCCTGATTTAGGGAATAGGGTACAAACTCTCCTGTGATTGTAGCTGCTGTCCGATTCCCATTGCCAGCCATCTGACCGCCACTTCTTTAAGTGGCGTTTGTCTCTTATTTCTTCCCATGTTCTGAAAGTTATCTTGTCAAGTCTTCCAAATACACTGCTCCCTCGTGTCTGATGCTGTAGTCTATCGGGTAGAGTCCCAAGCCCACAGATAGTGCTTCAAGTGGGATGGTCCGGAAAGCCCCGATAGCATGAGCAGCTCACGTCTTGGCCTCCACCTAACAGCTGTTCGTTAGTAACAAGGCACAAAGATGGCAACAGCCGGGAGAGCAGTGTGCTGGCAACACTCTTCTCCATATCGCATCCATTGCCCCCATTGATGGAGGATGACACGGCGGTCGGCCGGTGCGGAGGGGCCCGCCAGAGTATGTGGACGGAGTTTACGTTTCTACGTATCCACTACCACTGGCGGTCGTCACTTTGAACATATACTACGAGCTGAAGCCCAAATGTTTCAAATGGATCTAAGCATTAAGGGACGTAACATCTGAGGTCATCAGTCTCCAGACTTACAGCTACTTAAACCTAACTAACCTAAGAACATCACACACATCCAAGCCCAAGGCAGGATTCGAACCTGCGACTGTAGCTGCAGCGCGGTTCCGTACTGAAGCGCCTAGAACCACTCGGCCACAGCGACCGGCCTGATAGTATTGTCGTCCCATCATATCGCACACGAGCTCGACTGCAGAAAAATCTGGAGATTGTGCTGGCG
The DNA here is from genome assembly GCF_021461395.2 of Schistocerca americana. Classification (NCBI taxonomy): domain Eukaryota; kingdom Metazoa; phylum Arthropoda; class Insecta; order Orthoptera; family Acrididae; genus Schistocerca; species Schistocerca americana. The sequence continues at coordinate 740,658,910 of NC_060122.1, read as the reverse complement.
AAGAAAGTTGCTGCACGTCTTGCAGACCACGTTGAGTTTCACTGAAGTGTTTGGACGTGCATTATTCTTCTCGAACAACACGTCACTTTCTCTTTACAAGGATGGCAAAAGAACGTGTCCAACAACTTCTGCGCATTCTGCAGGCACCAAGCGCTGGTTAGCGTCTCCTCCAGAAACGCCAAAAGCCAGGGAATGTTGTAGCTCGCCGATGGGGTTGAGAGGGGGGGGGGGGGGGCAGTGTGTCTTGGACGATACAGGAATCGCCAGGTCTACGTCATACATGCAAACGACCATCATTTGCGTGCAGGCAGAAACTTCTTACATTGCGGGCGTTTCCATATTCCAGGTGACCCTCCAACGACCCCAGTCGAGTCTTGAACGTCGACATTGTGGTGAGAGTGGAAGACTAGCTAGAGGTGTACGAGTCCACAGTCCCACTGCTAATAACCGTTTCAAGGCGTCTTATCCGTGCTGTGGTAGCTGTACGATCTCCAGTGCTGCTCTTACAATATGGCGGTCCTGGCGGGCGCCTGCGCTGCATGGACGTCCAGAACTTCGTCTACGGGTGTGAGAATAATCACGTGACCACTGATACCAGCCTCGTTGTGCTATTGACGCAGCACGTCCAAACTTGGTGGCAATCCTTCGAAATGACCATCCCGCCCCTAGCAAAGCCACGTTGTGACTCCTTTTGAACTCGCTCTGTTGCCGTAGGAAGCACGAGTGCGTCTTCGTGCCATGGTTGCCTGTTACGCGTTTAAGTCATTATCAGTACATATAATATTCGCCGGTGGAAAATACTGTCATACATTATTACCATCAACTTTCATATCACGCGATGATCACCATTCAAAGATAAGGGATATTAGGGCCCGTATTGTGCGTTCAGACAGTCGTTTTTCCCTCGCGCTACGTGCTATCCGTGAGTGGAACAGACATAGACATAGATCTAGAGATCTTGCTCGTCATCAGAATACCGCAAGATTGTGCAGAAAATTCGTGCCATGTGTGGACGAGCATTGTCGTGTTGGAAAAATTGCATCACGATACTGTCACATGAGAGGTAACACACGAGGACGCAGGATCTCACCGACGGACCCTCCTCGACGATGGTCATCTGGGTTAGTGTAGAACTACGATTCGTCGCTGAACACAATGGAACGCCATTCATCAACAAGCCATGATTCCCGCTCACGGCACCACTTCGGACGCAGTCGTTTGTGACGTGGTGTCAGCGGCAGCCTACACACGGTACGGTAATTCACTAGTGTGGCTGCTGCTAGTCTGCGACCAATAGAGTGAGCTGGCAAGCGCAAATGTGAAGGGCTTAAGCCGTCAGCACACGAACCGTGCTGTCGAACGTTAACGTTGAGCGTGCCAAGTTCAGCGTGCTGCTGAACGCTCAGGAACGGTGCGACTTGCGCATACGGTACGTGGGCCCCAAAGTGGTATACGCGATCGCAACGCACTCCAGCGGCAGTTGAGCGACGTTCCTAGTTCGTAAATCACATTGTTTACTCAACGGGCTCGCGTAGAGTTCCCACGTTAGCTCTATTAAAACGCACATTTCCTCCATCGTCCACGAAAAGGAAAGTATCATATGGAACAGACATAGACCAATCGTTCCGCACACTTTACGCCAGACTATCTGTCACAGTGCGTCGGTTCCTGAAGGCTTCTGCCAGCGCTGATCATTCAGGGCAGGCACACGCCTCCAAAAGCGATCATGCTGGGGGCTACAATTTGAGTACCATCCTTCCCAGTACTGTGTTACGCATCCCAAGGTGGGCCAGCAACCTAGACTGGGCTGTCATTCAGCGGCTGCAACAACTGACTACAGTGGGTGACGCTGCTTAAGCACGTCACTGCTCGGACGTACCTGCTGATATTCCTTAACGAATGTTTCCACAAAGTTTCACGAGGGCGCTCTCAGGTAGAGAAAGTTGATTATTGCCACCGTGTGTGTCAAGAGCAGGACCAGCTGCAGTTCACAGCTTTCCAGCCTTCTCGCCTTGCACAACTTTCAATAGGAACTCTGCTGGGAAAATCCACCCCCAGTAACATTTCAGTTTAGCTGCTGAGCTCATGACAGCCCTAAATTACTCGATACTCCTGAGTGCAACTAGAATTTTCTTGTATGGTCTGTCATTTTTACTGACTTGGTCGGATGTAAAGCTAACTTCGTACACCTACACACCATTTGCAGGTGTGTGAATGGTTCGAGTTCCAAATCTGTGTCACAGAATGGCCAGCAAATACAGGGTTATTACAAATGAGTGAAGCGATTTCACAGCTCTACAATAACTTTATTATTTGAGATATTTTCACAATGCTTTGCACACACATACAAAAACTCAAAACGTTTTTTTAGGCGTTCACAAATGTTCGATATGTGCTCGTTTAGTGATTTGGGAGACATCAAGCCGATAATCAAGTTCCTCACACACTCGGCGCAGCATGTCCCCATCAATGAGTTCGAAAGCATCGTTGATGCGAGCTCGCAATTCTGGCACGTTTCTTGGTAGAGGAGGTTTAAACACTGAATCTTTCACATAACTCCACAGAAAGAAATCACATGGGGTTAAGTCTGGAGAGCGGTTTCCAGTTGTGGCACTAGCCAATTTTCCAGCATGTCCAGATACACATGTCCTGTAATGTTTTTTTCGCAGAAGGAAAAGGGGCCGTAAACTTTAAACCGTGAGATTGCACAAAACACGTTAACTTTTGGTGAATTGCGAATTTGCTGCACGAATGCGTGAGGATTCTCTACCGCCCAGATTCGCACATTGTGTCTGTTCACTTCACCATTAAGAAAAAATGTTGCTTCATCACTGAAAACAAGTTTCGCACTGAACGCATCCTCTTCCATGAGCTGTTGCAACCGCGCCGAAAATTCAAAGCGTTTGACTTTGTCATCGGGTGTCAGGGCTTGTAGCAATCGTAAACGGTAAGGCTTCTGCTTTAGCCTTTTCCGTAAGATTTTCCAAACCGTCGGCTGTGGTACGTTTAGCTCCCTGCTTGCTTTATTCGTCGACTTCCGCGGGCTACGCGTGAAACTTGCCCGCACGCGTTCAACCGTTTCTTCGCTCACTGCAGGCCGACCCGTTGATTTCCCCTTACAGAGGCATCCAGAAGTTTTAAACTGCGCATACCATCGCCGAATGGAGTTAGCAGTTGGTGGATCTTTGTTGAACTTCGTCCTGAAGTGTCATTGCACTGTTATGACTGACTGATGTGAGTGCATTTCAAGCACGACATACGCTTTCTCGGCTCCTGTCGCCATTTTGTCTCACTGCGCTCTCGAGCGCTCTGGCGGCAGAAACCTGAAGTGCAGCTTCACCCGAACAAAACTTTATGCGTTTTTCTACGTATCTGTAGTGTGTCGTGACCATATGTCAATGAATGGAGCTACAGTGAATTTATGAAATCGCTTCAATCATTTGTAGTAGCCCTGTACATTACTGTTGTTCTTATTTAGTGTTTTTAACACTCTGTTAGGGTACTTAAGGGACGTGAACAGCGTCAGACGTGCCACGGTGTAGGGCACGGAGATGCCTCATACTCGTACGAGACAACATTATCAGCATTTGGCTCTGTTTGAAAGGGGCCTCATTGTGGGTCTCAACTTACCTGGCTGGTCGAGTAAGGCAATATCCATATTTGTGGGCAATCGGAAGTGATAGTGGCCCGATGTTGGAGTGTATTGGAACGTGAGGGCAGGCATACTCGGCGTCAAGGTTGCGGTCGACCTCGTCTGAACACGAGAGAGGAGTGCTGTATCGTGCACCAAGCACACCGTAAGGCCGTCGGCACACGGACGGTGCATCCGAACGTTGAGCGTTGAGCGTGCCGAGTTTCTGGCGTCATAGCGTGGAATAGCACGCTCGGGAGTCTTTCCGAACGTGCAGAGAAATATCTGGCATGTCAGATATTCTGAGCGTGCGTCTGAGCGTTGACCAATGAGATGGCACAACGCCACCTACGTCACACGCACGCCGTCTCCCTTCAGTACAGAGTTTTGAGGCTCCATATTGGCATTCATTTCAAGCCTATATATATATATATATGCCGTTTCTGAGCACCAGCAAATTGAGAATCACTGCAAAACCCGTTGTGAATTGTGTGATTCGTTCCAAAAAAAAAAAAAAAAAAATGAAAAACAGATATTCGTGGCAAAAGAATTATTGTAACTTGCGTATTATGAGAGTAGACTGAAGATCCACCCAAAATGCATTGTCTTGGTACAATTTGCTATAATTAAATTTCAATTAGTAACATGTCTACAATTAAGGTTTTCAGCACGTGGTAAGATAATATCATAGACACAAGGTGTATGTTGCTGGTTTAGCGTAAAGAGTAGCGTCACTGTCAAACATTCCCGTTTTTTATTAGGTTCTGATACTTTATTATTAGTTTAATACAGGTATATACTATAATATTTGATGTTGTGTAAATATAAATTCACCTTCTTTTGAGGAGTGGCTTTGTTCGATTGGCTTAATCTACAGGACAGCTTGCGCTACTTGTATAAAGATATTTTGCTCCTTTTTCTTTTACGCTTCGTAATTCACGTGTTGCAAAGATTCTGCTACTGGGTAGGAACAGTGATCAAGTAAAACTGACCTTGGGGTTTTACTAAAGTATGGGAATGATGAAGTAATGTTTATCTTATGCGGAGAAGTATTCCCAATTTGTACCTCACTGTTTGTAATGGAACTTTTATAAGCCTGTGTCCTTATTGATTGGACATGATACTTTCCTTTTCGTGGACGATGGAGGGAATGTGCGTTTTAATAGAGCTAACGTGGGAACTCTACGCGAGCCCGTTAACAACGTGATTTACGAACTAGGAACGTCGCTCAACTGCCGCTGGAGTGCGTTGCGATCGCGTATACCACTTTGAGACCCACGTACCGTAAGCGCAAGTCGCACCGTTCCTGAGCGTTCAGCAGCACGCTGAACTTGGCACGCTCAACGTTAACGTTCGACAGCTCGGTTCGAATGCCGACGGCTTAAGCCCTTCACATTTGCGCTTGACAGCTCACTCTATTGTTCGCAGACTAGCAGAAGCCACACTGGTGAATTACCGTACCGTGTGTAGGCTGCCGCTGACACCACGTCACAAACGACTGCGTCCGAAGTGGTGCCGTGAGCGGGAATCATGGCTTGTTGATGAATGGCGTTCCATTGTGTTCAGCGACGAATCGTAGTTCTACACTAACCCAGATGACCATCGTCGAGGAGGGTCCGTCGGTGAGATCCTGCGTCCTCGTGTGTTACCTCTCATGTGACAGTATCGTGATGCAATTTTTCCAACACGACAATGCTCGTCCACACATGACACGTGTCTCTACGAATTTTCTGCACAATCTTGCGGTATTCTGATGGCGAGCAAGATCTCTAGGTCTGTTCCCGATAGAATATACGCTGTCGGATAAAAAATTAATACATCTAGAAGGCCGACGTCGATTGTGATGGTGATCATCGCGCGATATGAAGTTGCTGGTAATGATAGATGCTCTACATCCTCGGCGAAGATCGGATTTTGGAATTTAGTGAGTAGCCGCTTCCGTTTAGCGCGTCGTCTATCTGCAAGTGTGTCCCACTTCAAACTTCCTATGAGACTTGTAATGCTCTCGCGATGGCTAAATGTACCAGTCATGAATCTCGCCGCTCTTCTTTGGACCTTCTCAATCTCTTGAATCAGACCCAACTGGTAAGGGTCCCACACAGACGAACAATACTCTAAGACTGGACGAACTAAAGTATTGTAAGCAATTTCCCTTGTTGAAGGACTGCATCGCTTCAGGATTCTATCAATAAATCGCAATCTAGACTAGGCCTTACCCGTTACTTGTGTCATCTGATCGCTCCATTTGAGATCATTTCGACTACTCACACCTAGATGCTTGACGGATGTTACCGCTTCCAAAGACTGGGCGTTTATTTTGTAGGCATTTATTTTGTACTCGTACGTTAGTGGGGATTTTCGTTTTGTTATACGCAGTAGGTTGCACTTACTGATATTGAGAGATAACTGCCAGTCATTACACCACACATTTATTTTCTACAAATCCACACTGATTTGTTCACAACAATACTACTTCCCTGTAGACTACAGCATCATCGGCAAACAGTCTAATTCCACTGTCAATGCTATCAACCAGATCGTTTATATATATCGTAAACAGCAGTGGACCTATTACGTTGCCCTGGGGCACACCTGATGTTACTTTTGTTTCTGTTGAAGTCTCCCTACTCAGGACGACATACTTCTCTCTGTCTGTTAGGAAACTTTCTATCCAACCGCATATGTCATCGGATAGACCGTAAGCGCGCACTTTTTAGAGCAAGCAACAGTGCGGAACTGAGTGGAACGCCTTTCGAAAATCGAGGAATATGGCATCATCCTGAGAGCTGGTATCTGGAGCCTGTTGTATATCATGCACAAAGAGGGTCAGCTGTGTCTTGCATGGCCGCTGTTTCCTAAAACCGTGCTGGTTTCTGCAGATGCGCTTCTGAAAGTCTAGAAATGTTATTATGTCTGAACACATAATCTGAGAATGAGGGTGTGTTTTGGGAGGATATTTATGAGAGTCTGGTAGCCAGTAATTCTTCTACAGCTGCGTCCCCACACAAGAAGAGACGACAGATTGCAGTAGCCGGGCGTCGCCGTTGAATGCCGGTGACTTCATTCGTTCTGCTCTTTTTTTTCTTTTTGTCAGCCTCACAGCCTCTGAAGGAGCCTAGCCGGAGCTGCAGTATTGGCCAGCTTCACCCCTCAGAGACACTGGCCAGCTTCTTATGCTTCGTCAGCTTCCTGAATGAGCTCTCTTGCACTCTGATTTCGTCTCCTCGCTTCATAGTGTGTGGTCGGCGCAATGACAGCACCTCTCTCTATGATGTTTTTCTGCTGCACTGGCGTTAAACATTTCATTGGCCCAGTCCCTTATTGGGATCAGCACAGTAGTTCGAGGTGTTTAATGTATTCAGATGTTTCCCCATTTCTTTAATTTTTCAAGTTCGTTTCATCGGCGTTCCGTTAATTATAGAACGAACTGTTCCATAAACATGTGACTTACTAGGTACAGAGTGCGCTCATTTTGTAAGATGGGTATGTCATTCTGATTTTTGTAAATTACTCAAGTTCATGTCAGAGGGAAAGAGCAAGTTATGTTACTGTTAAACAATCTTTGGTCTTGTTGTGGCACAGTCTTTGCTTCTGCGCACTCTGATACGTTCTCAGTTGAAGTGTGGTAGGTGATGGACGTATTGAGTAGTACTGTGTTGACTTGTGATTATATCTGTTAGATAAAGAAAGATTTCTTGCAATGGATAGCAAGGATGATTATGACGTATGTATTGGAAGACAAAACGAATGTAAATTTTGAATAATCTTATTACTTTTTGAAGAGAAGAAGTTTGAAGTAAGATTGGAGCACTGCGCAACTAATTTTTTTAGAATAATTATTTTCAGATAGTCAACTTGCTCAGAGCTGAGAGAATGGCCACACCTCTTCCCTGATTCATGCGTTAAGATATCAACTGATTAAGCTGTTTGTATTTTAAAGAATATTGTACTCTTTTCAAATCATTGTTCACTTAAGCATAGCATTGTTTGGACCAATGTTATGTGTGAAGATCACGCGAAGTTTTACTCCGTCTTTTTGAATACATACTTCATTCTAAAATCGTTGTCTTGGTATATCATTTCAAAGAACTATTTCCTCTCCCCATTCCACTGTTTAAAGAAGGTTACAAAACTGAACGATGTGGTACGCAACAGTTTCAACGTTTATTTAAAAACAGAAGTCTTGCTTTGCCGCCGCATGCTTACAGTTTGATGTGCTTCCGAAAAATCTGTAATAATGTTGCCAAGATCCTAGGTAAGTGGAAATTTAAATTAGGGTCATATAGTTGTTTTACTTCAACTGCGCATTTAATGTAAAGACAAATCGTATTTACACCAGTTAGGTTCAGTTCAAATTAGGTTCTGTTTAGTCAAAGGTTAGCATACGAGTTTAAGTTGGATAACGGTTTGTGGGTACATGGGTTTGGTAGTAAGTAGATTTTTCATAGAGTGGGAGGTAAATTTGAGCTAAATTTCATACAGAAACGTATAGTGTGGAGGCTACAACATTCCCTATTAAGATATTAGTTTCTAACGTCGTAAGCATATATTCTGTATTATGCGTTCCACAGCTGGAAAAGTGTGTAACTGCCGCGTGCCACACACAGAAAAATTTACATAAAATTTGCTTATCGTTTTTATCAGAATATTTGTTCGTATGTTTGAAATGGGCGTTCAAGACGGTAAAAAAAAAGAACAACACTATGAACACCATGTTACAGCAGTTATACATCGTAAATATATTGTTTTTAAATAATTTCTCTCAGTGAACACATTTTCAGCTCTTGTCAGTACCAAGCGATCAATACGTAAATCTGATTTATCTGTTAAGTCTGATTTAGCTGTTAAGTCACCAGATCCAGCTGCTGTGATGAAAACGGTGAACAGAATTCCATTGACGAACTCGTCAAATTCCAGCTTATCTGATCAATGGCTAACTCAATAAGCGTGAGTAGCCATGCCAGGAGAAACATTAACAATTAACGGACGGACAGGTTATGATGGAGGTGACACGAGGAAATTGTGTGCAGCCACGATGTAATACAGAATTAGTTAGTCACGGCGGTTACGAAGTAACAACCGGTCTTATGCTTATAACTGAAAGATTGAGTGAACCCTGTTTTATTTTTCCTCGCGCTGGTGGGGGGTGGGGGGGGGGGGGGGGGCGAGAAAAACTTGTTCGTCGGCTGTTGATAATTGTTTTCAGGCGCCTTCTCAGAAAGCGCTTACCGCCTGCAAATGACGTTTTTATGCAAGTCACGGGGGACGCTTCTGGAATACAACAATAGCCGACTAACGCAAGACGTGCCCCGTGCTGGGACTTAACTATGCGTCAAAGACCAAGACATGCGTTCTCTTTAGAATGAATGCAGTTAATCTCCTCGGAATGCAGTTACATTCATTCAGTCCTCTATCCCACAATCTCTCGTAACTACGAATTTACTTGATATACAGGACACAAAATCCCGTCTGAGGCCTGCGCTCATTTTTATGTTAATAATTGGCAACCAGTGCTGTACAATCGCAATAAAGTCATGAGATGTTCAGTTGACTCTTTTATTAGAACGTGTTACGCGTTTCGGAATTACACCCATCTTCAGACATCTGTTACAAAAAAGTACAAAATATAAGTGAACAGCACACTTAACACGTCTCAACATTACAGAAAATGAGATCTGGTCATATGAGTTACATACCACAAACTTCAACTCCTTCCTAACCAACCAGGCGTACAGCCTTGACAACTCAAAGAAAGTGTCGAATAACGTATGAGTGCGACACAGGCAGTCTTGAAGTACAGCGTATACTGACGCTAAACAAGTCAACTAGCACCGAAGCGCCCTCGGTGGGGGGCGCTGCATGGTCATGTGCTCCATGCGTTCACATGTAATTTGATAGTAATATACTTAGCATGTAATTATACACCCTGTTAGATGTTACATGCTGAGTATGTTATTATCAAATTACATGTCAACGCATAGAGCACATGACCATTCAGCTTCCCCCCCACTCCCCCCACACCGAGGGCGCTTCGGTGCTAGTTGACTTGTTTAGCGTCAGTATACGCTCTGCTTCAAGACTGCTTGTGTCGCAGTTATACGTTATTCGACACTTTCTTTGAGTTGTCAAGGCTGTACGTCTGGTTGGTTAGGAAGGAGTTGAACTTTGTGGTATGTAACTCATATGACCAGATCTCATTTTCTGTAACGTTGAAACGTGTTGAGTGTGCTGTTCACTTATATTTTGTACTTTTTTGTAACAGATGTCTGAAGATGGGTGTAATCCCGAAACGCGTAACATGTTCTAATAAAAGAGTCAGTTGAACATGTCATGACTTTATTGCGATTGTATAGCATTGGTTGCCAATTATTAACGAATTTACTTATTCCGCAAACTTCTTGGTACGGCCATTTACGGCAGCTAGCGTATAAATGCTCGTTTGATAAATTCTAACCGTTTTTCTTGCTGCTATTAATAATACACTCCTGGAAATTGAAATAAGAACACCGTGAATTCATTGTCCCAGGAAGGGGAAACTTTATTGACACATTCCTGGGGTCAGATACATCACATGATCACACTGACAGAACCACAGGCACATAGACACAGGCAACAGAGCATGCACAATGTCGGCACTAGTACAGTGTATATCCACCTTTCGCAGCAATGCAGGCTGCTATTCTCCCATGGAGACGATCGTAGAGATGCTGGATGTAGTCCTGTGGAACGGCTTGCCATGCCATTTCCACCTGGCGCCTCAGTTGGATCAGCGTTCGTGCTGGACGTGCAGACCGCGTGAGACGACGCTTCATCCAGTCCCAAACATGCTCAATGGGGGACAGATCCGGAGATCTTGCTGGCCAGGGTAGTTGACTTACACCTTCTAGAGCACGTTGGGTGGCACGGGATACATGCGGACGTGCATTGTCCTGTTGGAACAGCAAGTTCCCTTGCCGGTCTAGGAATGGTAGAACGATGGGTTCGATGACGGTTTGGATGTACCGTGCACTATTCAGTGTCCCCTCGACGATCACCAGTGGTGTACGGCCAGTGTAGGAGATCGCTCCCCACACCATGATGCCGGGTGTTGGCCCTGTGTGCCTCGGTCGTATGCAGTCCTGATTGTGGCGCTCACCTGCACGGCGCCAAACACGCATACGACCATCATTGGCACCAAGGCAGAAGCGACTCTCATCGCTGAAGACGACACGTCTCCATTCGTCCCTCCATTCACGCCTGTCGCGACACCACTGGAGGCGGGCTGCACGATGTTGGGGCGTGAGCGGAAGACGGCCTAACGGTGTGCGGGACCGTAGCCCAGCTTCATGGAGACGGTTGCGAATGGTCCTCGCCGATACCCCAGGAGCAACAGTGTCCCTAATTTGCTGGGAAGTGGCGGTGCGGTCCCCTACGGCACTGCGTAGGATCCTACGGTCTTGGCGTGCATCCGTGCGTCGCTGCGGTCCGGTCCCAGGTCGACGGGCACGTGCACCTTCCGCCGACCACTGGCGACAACATCGATGTACTGTGGAGACCTCACGCCCCACGTGTTGAGCAATTCGGCGGTACGTCCACCCGGCCTCCCGCATGCCCACTATAGGCCCTCGCTCAAAGTCCGTCAACTGCACATACGGTTCATGTCCACGCTGTCGCGGCATGCTACCAGTGTTAAAGACTGCGATGGAGCTCCGTATGCCACGGCAAACTGGCTGACACTGACGGCGGCGGTGCACAAATGCTGCGCAGCTAGCGCCATTCGACGGCCAACACCGCGGTTCCTGGTGTGTCCGTTGTGCCGTGCGTGTGATCATTGCTTGTACAGCCCTCTCGCAGTGTCCGGAGCAAGTATGGTGGGTCTGACACACCGGTGTCAATGTGTTCTTTTTTCCATTTCCAGGAGTGTATTTAATTTCCAGAATGTTTCACTTTTTGTATGCCAGAGCTAGATTTTTCTGGAAACGTATGGTTCTGTTTTTAAACATATTACTTATAAATTTGAAACAGTTCACACACATATTTTTATACAATTAAAATACAGCTTACGTTCCCTCTTTTCTGTCCTATCAAAATAGAACGGAACGCAGATTTTGGCCGGACAAGGAAAACTTCAAATTAAGTCAGCACTGGAAGTAATTACATCCAAATACTGTCTAAGAGTATACATACGGAGCGATTTAAAGTGGAACAAGTGAGGCAGTTGGCAGACAGGAATTCGTTGGGAGGATCCTCATGGGACGAAGTCCACCCAGAAAGGAGGTAGCTTTCGAAAGCCTTGTTCGACGAGCACCTGAATATTTCTTGTCAATTTGGGATCCATAAAAGATAGGACTGATGAAGAAAATAGAGAAGATCCGAAGAAGAGAGGCACTTTTCGTTACAGGTTCAATTAGTAAGCGCGAAAGCGGCACGTAGATGCTCAGCCAACTCCAGTGCCAGACGCTGCAAGTCAAGCTTTCTGCAAGTGGTTGACAGTTAAAGTTCCAAGAGCGTACGATCTACATCTACATCTACTTCTACATCCATACTTCGCAAGCCACCTGACGGTGTGTGGTGGAGGGTACTTTACGTACCTCTATCGGTTCTCCCTTCTATTCCAGTCTCGTATTGTTGGTGGAAAGAAAGATTGTCGGTATGCCTCTGTGTGGGCTCTAATCTCTCTGATTTTTTCCTCATGGTCTCTTCGCGAGATATACGTAGAAGGGAGCAATATACTGCTTGACTCTTCGGTGAAGGTATGTTCTCGAAACTTCAACAAAAGCCCGTACCGAGCTACTGAGCGTCTCTCCTGCAAAGTCTTCCACTGGAGTTCATCTACCATTTCCGTAACGCTTTCGCGATTACTAAATGATCCTGTAACGAAGCGCGCTGCTCTCCGTTGGATCTTCTCTGTCTCTTCTATTAGCCCTATCTGGTACGGATCTCACACCGGTGAGCAGTATTCAAACAGTGAGCGAAGAAGCGTACTGTAACCTACATCCTTTGTTTTAGAATTGCATTTCCTTAGTATTCTTCCAATTTATCTCAGTCTGGCATCTGCTTCATGGACGATTAATTTTATATGGCCATTCCATTTTAAATCACTCCTAATGCCTACTCCCAGATAATTTATGGAATTAACTGCTTCCAGTTGCTGACCTGCTATATTGTAGCTAAATGATAAAGGATCTTTCTTTCTATGTATTCGCAGCACATTACACTTGCCTACATTGAGGTTCAGTTCCCATTCCCTGCACTATGCGTCAATTCGTTGCATATCCTCCTGCATTTCAGTACAATTTTCCATTGTTACAACCTCTCGATATACTACAGCATCATCCGAAAAAAGCCTCAGTGAACTTCCGATGTTATCCACAAGGTCATTTATGTATATTGTGAATAGCAACGGTCCTACGATACTCCCCTGCGGCACACCTGAAATCACTCTTACTTCGGAAGACTTCTCTCCATTGAGAATGACATACTGCGTTCTGTTATCTAGGAACCGTTCAATCCAATCACAGAATTGGTCTGATAGTCCATATGCTCATACTTTGTTCATTAAACGACTGTGGGGAACTGTATCAAACGCCTTGTGCAAGTCAAGAAACACGACATCTACCTGGGAACCCGTGTCTATGGCTCTCTGAGTGTCGTGGACGAATAGCGCGAGCTGGGTTTCACACGATCGTCTTTTTCGAAACCCATGCTGATTCCTACAGAGTAGATTTCTAGTCTCCAGAAAAGTCATTATACTCGAACATAATACGTGTTCTAAAATTCTACAACTGATCGACGTTAGAGATATAGGTCTATAGTTCTTCACATCTGTTCGACGACCCTAGAAGAGTCAGCCAATATATTGCTTCCTCCTGCGTAGATCCCGTGAAGAGGTCAGGAAGGTAAAATTGGAGAGGTACGAGGCTTAACGGCAATCAGTTCTCCCCGCGTACCATTCGCGAGTAGGATAGGAAAAGGATTAAGTGACAGTGGAACACAAAATACCCGCCGCTACACACCGTAAGATAGCGAGCGGAGCACTGGTGCAGAAGTAGACGTAGGCACATTTTACTCACGCAAAAAGTTTTAACCACTGCTTTACTTTTACCTCCATAGTAAATATTCGTTGCACAGAGGAAATTATATTCTGGAAAGACAGTATCTGTCGTTGAAATCCACTCATACTACCCCAATACTTTCCAGAAAGCACGATTTTCTATTGGATAATGTCCCTGATATAAGTCATGTGCTTCACACGTTACAGAAACCCAGTGCTCTTCGTTCGGAAGTGCGCCTGTTTCTGGACGACACCGCATCATGATCATGGGTCGGGCGTCGAGCTTCAGTGTACTGACATGCCCAAACTCCTTACCGAAGTCCAGTGAGCGTTTGGATGTAGGAACAAACTAAAAGTCTTCCCAGAGGCGTCGCCAACGATCTGGAAGAGCCTGTCCAAAGCAACTGTGCGCGCGTTCAACAGGATGCAAGTCTCATCGAATGGTTTTTTCTGGATTTACTGCTGGTCCGGAGAACATTTCGAGCGTTTCTCGGGATGTGGCCACTGTAAGCTCTGTAACGCAGTAGCGTGTAACTAAGACTAAAAAGAACAGCATCGACGAATGGAACCCTAAAAGAAACAGTTTTCGTCTGAAGTGTGTTAAGTCTACAATCCGATAAAACATCAAATCTTCGACATCGCTGCGGCCGGAAAAAGATAGTGCAAAAACGGGACCAACGACGACTGAAGAAAATCGTTCAAGTGACAGAAGTGCAACCCTTCCGTAAATTTCTGCAGATTTCAATGCTGGGCCATCAACATGTGTCAGCGTCCGAACCATTCAGCGAAACATCCTCGATATTGGCCAACTCGCATACCCTTGATGATTGCATGACACAAAGCTTTACGCCTCGCCTGGGCCCGTCAACACCGACATTCAACTTTTCATGACTGGAAACGTGTTGCCTGGTTGGACGAGTCTTGTTTCAAATTATATCAAGCGGACGGACGTGTACGGGTATAGAGACAACCTCGTGAATCCATGGAATCTGCATGTCAGCAGGGGACTGTTACAGCTGCTGGAGGTCCTGTAATGGTGTAGGTCGTGTGCAGGTGGAGTAATATGGGACCCCTGATACTTCTAGATACGACTTTGACCGGTGACACGTACATAAGCATCCTGTATGATCACCTGCATCCATTCATATCCGTTGTGCATTCCGACAGACTTGGCCAATTCCAGCAGAGCAATGCGACACCCCAAACGTCCAGAATTGCTACAGAGCGGCTCCAGGAGCACTCTACTGACTTTAAACGCTTCCGCTGGCCACCAAGCTCCGCATACATGAACATTATTGAGCATATCTGGAATGGCTTGCAATTTGCTGTTCAGCAGAAATCTCCACCCCTCGTACTCTTACGGATTTATGGACAGCCCTGCACGGATCATGGTGCCAATTCCCTTCGTCACTACTTCAGACATTAGTAGAGTCCATGCCATGTTGTGTTGCGGGACTTCTGCGTGCTGGGGTCCTACACGATATTAGGCTGGTGCACCAATTTCTTTGGCCCTTCAGTGTAGATGGCAGTAGCGGTTAAGTGTTGGTTTAGGTGGCAGGACACTAGTGTCATAAAGTAAGCTTTCGCGTGTGTAAAGATAACGACATCAAAATATTAGTCGATTTGTGATTGCTTCACACAGTTATTCTCGACTGAAATCAACATCTGAGCCCAATTTGAGGGAAGTTTTAATTTTCTGCTTTAACATGAAGAAACCTGAGGTTGAGGCTCTTAAAGTGCTGGGTAAAACATATAGTGAAGCAACTATTTGTGAAATGGCGTGCAGAGAATGGTCTGTACGCTTCAACAACGGTGATGGTGACGTCGAAGTCTGGCGTGGCGGTGGAAGAGAGGTTCCCGAAGCTACTGAAACCGACGTAAACAATCACGGTGGATCGTTGTCGAAAGCAGTTGATGGGTTTAAGCCGAACGCAGGAAGACAGACGGCCACAGTACACGAATAGACATGAACAGCTAATTTTGCAGAATGACAGTGCTCAACCGCACGTGGTGACACCCGTCGAAACATACTTCGAAATTTGAAATAGGAACTCCTACCCAACACCCGTATTCTCCAGACATTTCTACATCTTACTGCCACCTTATTCGACCAGTGGCGCACCACCTAGCTGACCAGCACTGCAGGTCACATGCACAAGTGCAAAATCGGATTGATTCATGGATCTCCTCAAAAGACGCCCAGTTCTTCTGGAGCGGGAATCGTATGCTGCGAAGAAGATGAGCGAAAGTAGTGGCCAACGAAGGCCAATACTTTGAATCGTAAATTCTTTGCAAGTTTTCCAGAATAAAGGTTCTAACTTCAAGAGAAAACTGCTCAAGCAAAATTGTAGATCTAATATCTTAGTTTAGATGATTACATAACAACATTTTTTGCTATTAACGGCATGAGTAAACAACAAAACATAAAATTAGTTGAGTAGCTGATGTATTTAATAGTACTTCTTGAATATTGTAGTTGAGGATCTTATATTTCTGTTTTAAACGTTTTCTTGGGGTGGCTTTAGCAATAAGAAAATTCTTAAACAGTTAAATGAAAAGGAATAATGTTTCTAGTTACACACAAAAATATTTTGTTTTCATTTTGCTGAAATAGAAGCAGCGACAGGAAATCTTCCTGTTTTTACTCGTTCACTAGTTACCTGGTTGTACGAAACTGACGATACACTGTGTTTCTGAAGAGTGCTGAGAAAATTAACGTAGGCGAATTATGGCCGATCCCACATTTCCAATCCACTGATAAAGAAAGTTTTACTTGAAAATACTCCTGCCTAATAATGGGAAATCAAGCAGATGTATAACGGCGAAACCCTGCCCTCTTTTGTAAAAAATTCATAATAAAAATATTGGTTTACGTTAAACGTGACAAAAACTTGTTTACTGCAAATTGGTAACGTAGAAGAAACGTATGAATCTAAAAAAATTATTTTTATGCATGTCCATATTTCTTTCTCTTTCGCTATGTGTTTTGAAGCCATCAGTGTGAATAAGAATTTTCCACCCTTTTATTCAATAGCTGGAGCACAATAAAAATCTTTTGCGACGAACGAATTTAGAAAATTAGTTTTTGAGAGTTTCACTCACTCACAATGATTCTGTAGGTCTTCCCATTTACAATGTTGAAGGTGATTTACTTTCAACTAGTTTACATAGGTTACAGCAGATTCCAAGAAACACCACTTACACCATTCGATTCTGTGTGTCTGTGTTACAGAGAGAGAGAGAGAGAGAGAGAGAGAGAGAGAGAGAGAGAGAGAGAGAAATAGAGAGAACGTGAACAGTGCGTACAGAACAAACATAGTACAGAACAAGCATAGTTGACGATTGAGATGGTTCTATGATACTGGAACCGCATCAGAAAATAGAATATTGGTGTGCATAAATGTTAAACAGTTTGAATTAACAAACAATATGCGGCTTATGACACGCATTATTCTGCCTAATGTGCACGTAACACAGGAATACCTACACTATGCATTAATGTTACCAGTTTGGTCTTTTTGCTACTGACTATACCGAGAAACATGGGATATATAAACTTGAAAGTACGGAAGTTTTACACTGTACTGTTAAAGTCAGATCAGCAGCAGCTTTTAGTACAATACGTAAACACTTGAATTTTTTTAAAATTAATCACCGTTCCTCAAAACTTCCACTAGCAATGTTGAGAGCTGCTTGATGCATTTAATTACTTGAGCTTGTCGAATCAGTTCTCCTTATTTCTTTCCTTCTCTTGTCCCGTTCTGGCAATCTTACAAACGTTGCTCCCTCCTCCTCTGAGGCGCTATGACGGTTGCACTTTAGCCTCCTGTTAAAAAAGTGAGAAAACGCATAGACTGTATATTATTTCTGCAAGAAGACGATGATGAGATTTTGCTTATGTGAGTTTTTCTGTGTCGTATGGGGCCAACGTTGGTGAGGGCTACTGGCGAAGAAGGGATTTAGAAGTGGATAAGAGAGAGAGGGAATCTCATATAAATGAAGAAGAAAATTTATGGGAAGTAGATGAAGGGTAGGATATTGCTACTAGGCAAGGGGAGGGATTTTCGGCCAGGCAGGAAGGGAGGATTGGATATATCATTAGCATGTTTAAAGTTGAGGATGTTTTAATTGATACGCTCGAGGACGGGTGCAGATTAAAATTACTCGAGGATTGATTGCTGGGTGTTTGAAGAAGAAATAACTGCTGGATGCGCAAATGCAGATGCAGCAGCAGTCAAGGAATCTCGCGTATTAGTAACATAAAAAGCCGTCAGGATTCGGCTCTTCAAGAGGTATAGGACAAGAGATATAAGACAGGCGAAGGTGTTCTAGGTATTTGAGGGGATGTGAGAAATTCGTGAGTTGTTGATATAGCGGTTGGAAGGGTAATTTTATGTTGGATTCTGTGAAGTGGATATCGTTCAGGTACAACTGAAAGGAACAGAGATTCATTTACAGTTAGCTTAGTTAAAGATAAGAAAGTTAAGGATCTTATATATGTGTATGTCTGGATGATGAATGTTGGAATTAGTCCCTTTGTTCGACTAGTTGATAGGTGTAGTACTTTTAGTCTGTTGTGAGCCTTCCTTTGGATTTTAGGTAGGGTTTCCAGGTAAATTTATCTTAGTGTGTTAGGTGGTTTGATGTGTTGACTGTTAGGTACAGATCTCTCCAGTGGGAGGCTCAATTGATTTTTCCTATAATGATTAGATTTTGCGGGGTTCTGGTAAGTGGCTATTCGAAGAGGCGAAATTGTCATGTAATTGAAGGGATCGCTAGTGTCATCGAGATACTACGAGTAGAGTATTTACATGGAGAAGGATGGCTTTGTGATGTCAGTTTGTACAAGATATAAAGTAATGAATATCGATCGTTGTTATTCCGGTAGGTGGGTGATGAATGATGGAGAGAGAGCAAGGGGGAGGTGGTGGAAGTGAGAGGGAAGGCGTGCAGTTGGGTAGGGGAGGGAAGAGAAAGGTAGGGAGGGAGAAAGTAAGGGACGGGGAAGGAAGGTGTGTTTCATGTCTACTTTTATTCAGAGGCCGGCCGGTGTGGCTGAGCGGTTCTAGGCCTCGGGCATGGATGTGTGTGATGTCCTTAGTTTAGTTAGGTTCAAGTAGTTCAAGTTCTAAGGGGCTCATGACCTCAGATGTTAAGTCCCAGAGTGCTCAGAGCCATTTGAACCACTTTTTATTCAGAACTGGAATTATATTACTACAGAAGCAGATTAAAATTAATGTAAAATATACAAAAGTAATTTTTACATTTTCCTCATGTTTGTGTTGATGCTTTAATGTGTCTGTAAATCACCACCTGTTACAAGTTTCATTAATGGTTGTGTTTATTGAACAACATCAGGTGACAAGTGCCTGGGACTATGCGGAGCGTTTTTGCATACACCGGAATAGTTTCTGTAGCATGTAGCTCTGCACCTCGTCCCATGATATAATGCCATCAAATACAAAACCCATCGTACCATAATAACGAAAACCAAGCCGAAGTGAGCCAGCTATTCATTATATATAAATCGACCGCTGGTAGTGGCGGAGGTTCGAGTCCTCCCTCGGACATGGATGTGTGTGTTTGTCCTTAGGATAATTTAGGTTAAGTAGTGTGTAAGCTTAGGGACTGATGACCTTAGCAGTTAAGTCCCATAAGATTTCACACCCATATAAATGGACCAGTTGCAACTTGCATTCCACAACTGTGTCAACATGAAAACAGTGCTCTTCTAGACAACTGGTTAACGATATACGACGTCTGGCCATAACATGCTCGAAATTCCACTGCGCACAGATCATTTTCATTTGTAGAAATATACTTCATTTGCTTCTCACAGTTCCTCAAGTGCATTTAATTAACTTGTATTTCTCCAGGAGGTGAAGGAACTAGATGGAAACCAGTAGAGCCGCTCCTTTCCCAGGAGCCCGGAGTAGGAAGGAAGTGCGCTGTTTGTCAGAGAACGGCGCGTCCTCTTAAAACGGCAGGTCTCTGACAACAACATGTAGCGCACCTGTGACGCAACAGCGCATGCGCCCGCAGCTGACCTCGCCGCTGGCAAATTGCAGACCTGCGTGTGATTAGCTGCTCTCCTGTATGCAAATACACTGGCCTTGCTAGCAGTCGCGGCGGGTTGCCTGCGCAGCAGGGGTTGACAGGCGAGGTGTGTGACAGGATCCACTGCCCCTGCGTGTACGTACTGCGTGCTGTAATAGTTGTTCGGCAGCTGCTATCATTCGTGCAAGACTATAGCTATAAGGCCGTCTGTTACATCTAACCAAGTGTTCTACATGTTTCACGTTATGTTCATCATGACTCACAGAAATAGCTATAAACTAAAGCAAGGCGCACAAAATGCATGCATTGTCATTTTCTAATAACTATGTTGGAATGTTGTAACGTGTAGCTGCATACGCGAATGCTTCACCAGAAGACAGTACTTGTCAATATCACGCATGCGTGTCGCCATCGCTTCAGTTTAGTAAAACGGTGCATAAGGGCTGTTTGTAGAACAGAAAGTGAAGACGTTTTACGGGCAAACCTTGAGTTTAACAGGGACTCAGCATAGTTTCCGTTTTCATTTTCGTACGAGATGGGCCTCATACAGACAGATGCTGTATAAACTAACCACAAGATTAAAAACCGACAGCAGCATTTTAGAGCAAAAGAGACATGGTGCGAACACAGTCCGTACGTCGAGGGTGCGCAAGTGGCTTTGTCACGAAGTCCTAAGAAATCCGCGAGGCGAGCTTCAGCGGGAATGGGTATCTCGCCTCGTTCTCTTCAGAGAATACTTCTTCCTGACGTCAAATTATTCCAGTGCAAAATGAGAGTGTTGCACAAACTGACGGAAAATGACAAGGTGTAGCGATTACAGTTTGCAACTCCGGCTCTTGCAAATGATAGTGCGTGATTTATAGCACATGGTTCTCTGATGAGATTCTGTGAACGGAGCCGTCAATAGGCAGAATATTAGATTTTGGGCACGGGAATCTTCTGATGTACACGATATTGAAAATTATGAAGAAAACGTGGGTTTATGAGGTGCTATTTCCAGCCATGGAATCATTGGGCCAATATCTTTCAACGGCATCGTTAACACTACTCGCTACATGGATACGTTGGCCGGCCGCTGTGGCCGAGCGGTTCTAGACACATCAGTCTGGAATCGCGCTGCTGCTACGGTCGTAGGCTCGAATCCTGCCTCGGGCATGGATGATGTCCTTAGTTAGTTCGGTTTGAGTAGTTCTACGTCTATGGGACTGATGGCCTCAGATGTTAAGTCCCGTAGTGCTTAGAGCCATTTGAACCATTTGGACATGTTGCAGAAAATTTTCTTCCGCAACATTATGCAACAGGTTTACTAATGGAGACACAGTGGCTCGTTCTTATATAACAAACGTTGTTCTGAATTTCCTGAAAGAACACTCCTAGCATCGTGCGCTGTACCCTCGATATCCAGAACGTTCTCAGGGCGGCTCAATATGGGCGTCACACAGCCCATATTTTATTCCTGTGATTATTTGGACATTTGAAGGAGTCAGTCTACGGAAAAAAACCACGTGGTTTAATGCAATTATAGGGCTACCATAACAGTTTTCCAGGGAATCACAGAAGACTTCTAGGGTGCTCGGAAACATTACGGTTCGTCGCGAAAAGGTGATACATCAACAAGATGAAGCTATTGAATGTGTCCTGCACACTTTCCCAGAATACACAATCTGATGATAAATGTAAAAAAGAAAAATATGGGCATATGAAACCTTCCCGTCTCCTCTATATCTCTTTTGCTACGCAACCTTCCCTTCTACAATAACCTATGAAACCTCCCCTTAGGATTTTTATCTCTTGCTTAATAATACCAAATGGAATCTTCCCTTTGAAATTAATTCTATTTCTCAATCTTCGCATACAAGTTTAAATGCTGCTTATTAAAAGTGATTTTCTGATTATTTCGACGAAACATAGAATGTGTCGTCGTCGTGGCCCTCAGTCGTTACCTGCGATAACCCAAAACTGTCCCTTACCTTTTTTACTGTTACTAGATCGCCATCTGACTGCTACATCGAACTGCGACATGACTATACTTATTTGACTGAAGTTACGTAATTCATAGTTAAACTTTTTCTTGACAACAATAAAATTTTGCGAAGTTTTACGTTGATGGTTTTTGGGATGGATTATAATCAGTAATGGAATATTGCTGCCAAAAATTACTTATATTCTGAATCAAATGATTTTACAAACGTTCAAATGGGACTTCCTTTTTACAATAATCTTACAACTACCATTGCGCAAACATACCTTCAGTAGTCTTGAGTTTCTAAAAAAAAGATTCAATAATATTAGTTCCTCTTATGATAATAGTTAGCTGATGTCTCTGTACATCCGTTTATAATCCCTTGTAAATCGTAGCTGGTGGCTGGCAGGCACACCGCTCCTCTCAACCTCTCGCTTCAGACCTGCTACCGACTCGCTTCACTTCTCGCTTGCTGCTGACTTCCCACGAACACTAAAGTGCGGTATCTCCCGCCAGCAATGCTTTCTGGTGCAGACAATCCCTGCTACCATTACAAAATGTATCAATACGCGGTCTTTCCCGCTCTTTTCTTAAAATGTATCCATACGCGGTCTCACCCGCCCTTTTTAAAATTATATCAGTGTGCGGTCGCTCCTGCCAACAATACTTTGGTGCAGACATTCCGTGCTACCACAATTATTTCCAAAATGACAAATATTAATTATTCCTACTTAATCCTATTAATAAAATATAAACATCTTTCATAAATTGTGGTTTGACAATAAACAATAGAAATATACACGTCTTACACATATTTTCTTTACTAAAAGTTATATAAACAGTTTTCAGTGTGTTACATATAGCGTGCCACAATATGTGCAGTGGTAACAGTAGTACCAACGTTCGAAAAGATGTTGTTATATTCGTTCATTAACAGTAGAACAAAAAAAAAAAAAATTACAGGCAGATTTTTAACTATGAGTGCCGGCAGCAATGGACGTGGTAGAAAGGGGGAGGGGGGAGGGAGAGAGAGAGAATTGTGACAGAAGGCAAGCGATGAAAAGAAATGAAGAGAGGGAGAAGCACAACTGGAGGAAATTTTGAGCCCTTGCTTTACCGTTTGACACAGGGAAATTGATAATATGTATTAGTTTTCTAGGGAAAATTTACGAGGCTGATAGAAGGAAGTGCTTCAGCTTTTCCTTCAAAACAAAGAAGCTATATTGTGTACAGAGTGCAGGATAGCTTGTTCGAGAGGTGGACAGCGGCAGTAGACAAAATACACTCCTGGAAATTGAAATACGAACACCGTGAATTCATTGTCCCAGGAAGGGGAAACTTTATTGACACATTCCTGGGGTCAGATACATCACATGATCACACTGACAGAACCACAGGCACGTAGACACAGGCAACAGAGCATGCACAATGTCGGCACTAGTACAGTGTATATCCACCTTTCGCAGCAATGCAGGCTGCTATTCTCCCATGGAGACGATCGTAGAGATGCTGGATGTAGTCCTGTGGAACGGCTTGCCATGCCATTTCCACCTGGCGCCTCAGTTGGACCAGCGTTCGTGCTGGACGTGCAGACCGCGTGAGACGACGCTTC
Organism: Schistocerca americana; assembly: GCF_021461395.2. Lineage (NCBI taxonomy): Eukaryota > Metazoa > Arthropoda > Insecta > Orthoptera > Acrididae > Schistocerca > Schistocerca americana. Next base: position 740,635,614 of record NC_060122.1, on the reverse strand, counting down.
ATCCAGTCCCAAACATGCTCAGTGGGGGACAGATCCGGAGATCTTGCTGGGCAGGGTAGTTGACTTACACCTTCTAGAGCACGTTGGGTGGCACGGGATACATGCGGACGTGCATTGTCCTGTTGGAACAGCAAGTTCTCTTGCCGGTCTAGGAATGGTAGAACGATGGGTTTGGATGTACCGTGCACTATTCAGTGTCCCCTCGACGATCACCAGTGGTGTACGGCCAGTGTAGGAGATCGCTCCCCACACCATGATGCCGGGTGTTGGCCCTGTGTGCCTCGGTCGTATGCAGTCCTGATTGTGGCGCTCACCTGCACGGCGCCAAACACGCATACGACCATCATTGGCACCAAGGCAGAAGCGACTCTCATCGCTGAAGACGACACGTCTCCATTCGTCCCTCCATTCACGCCTGTCGCGACACCACTGGAGGCGGGCTGCACGATGTTGGGGCGTGAGCGGAAGACGGCCTAACGGTTGCGGGACCGTAGCCCAGCTTCATGGAGACGGTTGCGAATGGTCCTCGCCGATACCCCAGGAGCAACAGTGTCCCTAATTTGCTGGGAAGTGGCGGTGCGGTCCCCTACGGCACTGCGTAGGATCCTACGGTCTTGGCATGCATCCGTGCGTCGCTGCGGTCCGGTCCCAGGTCGACGGGCACGTGCACCTTCCGCCGACCACTGGCGACAACATCGATGTACTGTGGAGACCTCAGGCCCCACGTGTTGAGCAATTCGGCGGTACGTCCACCCGGCCTCCCGCATGCCCACTATACGCCCTCGCTCAAAGTCCGTCAACTGCACATACGGTTCACGTCCACGCTGTCGCGACATGCTACCAGTGTTAAAGACTGCGATGGAGCTCCGTATGCCACGGCAAACTGGCTGACACTGACGGCGGCGGTGCACAAATGCTGCGCAGGTAGCGCCATTCAACGGCCAACACCGCGGTTCCTGGTGTGTCCGCTGTGCCGTGCGTGTGATCATTGCTTGTACAGCCCTCTCGCAGTGTCCGGAGCAAGTATGGTGGGTCTGACACACCGGTGTCAATGTGTTCTTTTTTCCATTTCCAGGAGTGTAATTTGCGAATGTTGTTGTTTTATGGACTGGCTTAGCACGGATACTAAGTAAGTAAGAAATTGGAATTTGTATACGATGAGATGAAATTTTCTTGATCTCCGAAGTGAGGCACTAGGCTGGATGTCCACTAACGAACCGATCAAGTGTCGTACGGTAGCAACGCAACTTTTCTGGCTGTAACCATCCAACCGGGCTTATTACGCGTCGCCACCGTCAAATAAACGGATGTTGCAGATGTGAATCAAACAGGCATCCATGGTTAGTGCTGTGTGTTCAGTCGAGTGGCTGTTCGCGTTTTATCCAAAGTACTTTGACGCAGTCGCCTTCTTCAGGTACTGCGTGTTGCCCTGTGGTGTGCAGCCGCTGCCTGGACCCCAACTACACTGGAGTTTTCGCTACTCGTGTCATGTCGCCCGGACCATAAAATGGCTGATACCGGAAAAACCGACATTGGAACGGAAAAACGACTGAAATGGCTCAACAGAGGAAAAGCCACTGGATCTGCCAGTATGAGTCTACAAAGCCTATGCGAATGAAATTGTCCCTCTTCTAACAGCAGTGTACGGTAGACCTCTGGAGCAGCGAATGATTCCTAATGTTTCGAAAAGAGCACAAGTCATTCCAGTTTTCAAGGATGGTGGCCGAATAGACACACAAAATTAGAAGCCCATATCTCCGACGTCGGTCAGTTATAGAATTTTGTAATATGTTTTACGCATTTCTGGAGACCGAAACCTCCTCTGCAGGAACCAGCATTGCTTTAGAAAACAGAGACCGTGTGAAACCCAGTTCGCTCGGTGCGGCCACGAGGCACGGAAGGCTGAAGATATCAACGCCGAGGTAGACGCCGTGGTCCTCGACTTCCGTAAGGCATTTGATACACTTCCGCGCTGCCGCTTAATGAACAAAATACGAACGCAGGGAACACAGACCAACTGTTTGACTGAACTGAACTCTTTGTACCAGACGGAACACAGCGTGTCAGAAGGAAAGGAGAAAAGTCTTCAGAGGTAAAAGTGACCTCGGGAGAACCTCAAAAGAGAATTGTATGTCCATTACTTTTAGCAATATATATCAATAACATACCAGACAACATCGGAGGCTCTATGACGCTTTTCGCGGATGATTGTGTTATATACCGAGGAGTCGCAACGCAACAAAATTGTAGCGAATTGCAGGAAGACATGCAGAAGATCGGCCGGCCGCTGTGGCCGAGCGTTTCTAGGCGCTTCAGGCCGGAACCGCGCCGCCGCTACGGTCGCAGGTTCGAATCCTGCCTCGGGTGTGTATGTGTTTGATGTCCTTAGGTTAGTTAGGTTTAAGTAGTTCTGAGTCTAGGGGACTGATGACCTCAGAAGTTAAGTCCCATAGTGCTCAGAGCCATTTGAACCATTTTAACCATGCTGAGGATCGACGCCTAGTGCAGTACCCTCAACATAAACAAACGCCATATACTGCGCATACATATACAGACAGCCCCATTATTGCATGATTATACGACTGCAGAACAATCACTGGAAGTAGTTACTTCCATAAGTTATTTAAAGCGGAGCGATCATGAAAAAATAATCACAGGAAAGGCAGATGTGAGGCTGAGATTCTTTGGAAGAATACTTAGGAAATGCATTTCGTCAACAAGGAGGTAGCTTCCTCGTTCGACCAATATTTGGATATAGCTCGTCAGTATAGGACCCATACCAGATAGGATTGATAGAGGAAACAGAGAAGATCCAAAGAACAGCGGTGCGTCCCGTTAAGGTTCAGTTAGTAAGCACGAAAGCGTCGCGGAGGTGATCAACCAAATGCAGTGGCAAACGCTGTAAGAAAGGCGTTCTGCATCACGATATGGTTTGCTGTTAAAGTTTAGAGACCGTACATTCCTAGAAGAGTCAACAAACGTATTGCTTCTGCCTGCACAAATTTCGAGGAAAAAGGCATCAAGATAAAATTAACGAGATTCGAGACCACGTGGAGACACTCTGGCAATCGTTGTTTACGCGAACCATTCGCGACGGGGACAGGAAGTGCGGGAAGTGGCACTCGTAGACAAAGTACCCTTCGTCAAACACAACAAGGTGGGGCGCATATTTGTAGCTGTAGATACAGAAAGCGTTGCAGTAGCGATTCGGTAGATCGAGTGATTGCGCAAGTTCACGTTTCACGTCATAGGGAGACATTTTCCGGAACTTCTTGAGCACATAGAGCCAAGAGCATTCTTCCTGCATGTGGTGAAAATATTTTTCCCCAGATGAAGTCTCATCCAAAGTTATACCAAAAGTTCTACACTGTTTCAGCATAAGGTATTGCGATATCATCGCGACGAACAGGAGCAATTGTTCTTGGCAATCAGAGTCAATCAATCTCAATTGGGGTACTAAAAATTACTTGGGATTCGCATTTAATTTACGTCCTACGTTTTGCACCCATCTGACGACTGAAAATCTCTATTCATCCGATGATGAGTGTATTGATATCTTCAGGTCACAGGGCAAACTATGCTAGGTCTTATACTTGAAAACAACAGCCCTTATCAACGTGCAGTAAGGTGAAGGTGTCAGTGAGTTAACTACGGATTCGCCCTCATTTGAGAGGAGTTCAGCATTTCACACGAAATGACCGCCTTATTACATGTCACTTGTTCCAGGAACATATCTATGTATAGTACCAACTAGCTGAAACAATGCCACAGCTGATAACGTAGGGATATAACGGTTTTACTCATACTGCATCTCCTGCATAACACACTGAAGCGCGAAAGGAACTGGTATGGGCATGCGTGTTTAAATACAGAGAAAAGTAAACAGGCAAAATACGCCGATGCAGTCGGCAACGCCTATGTAAGACAACAAGCGTCTGGCGCAGTTGTTAGGTCGGTAACTGCTGCTACAATGGCTGGTTATCAAGATTTAACTGAGTTTGAAAGTAGTGTTATACTCGGCGCACGAGCGATGGGACGCAGCATCTCCGAGGTAGCGATGAAGTGGGGATTTTCCCGCGCGACTATTTCACGAGTGTACCGTGAATATCAGTAATCCGGTAAAACATAAAATCTCCGACATCACTGCGGCCGGAAAAAGATACTGCATGAGCGGAACCAACGACGACTGAAGAGAATAGTTCAACGTGACCGAAGTGCAATCCTTACGGAAATTTCTGCAGACTTCAGTGCTGGGCCATCAACAAGTGTCAGCGTGCGAACCTTTCAACGAAACATCATCGATATGGGCTTTCGGAGTCAAAGGTCCGCTTGTGTACCCTTGATGACCACACGACACAAAGATTTACGCCTTGCCTGAGCCCTTCAACACCGACATTGGACGGTTGATGACTGGGAACATGTTTCCGAGGTCGGACGAGTCTAGTTTCAAATTGTATCGAGCGTATGGAAGAGTGTGGGTATGGAGGCGACCGCGACCTCATGAATCCATGGAACCTGCATATCAGGAGGGGACTGTTCAATCTGGTGGAGATTCTGTAATGGTGTGGGGCGAGTGCAGTTCGAGTGATATGGGACCCCTGATACCTCTAGATACGACTCTGACAGGTGACAAGTATGTAAGAATCCTGTCTGTTCACCTGCATGAATTCACGTCCATTGTGCATTCCGACGGACCTGGCCAATTCCACCAGAACAATGCGACACCCCACACGTCCAGAATTGCTACAGAGTGGCTCCAGGAACACTCTTCTGAGTTTAAACACTTCCTCTGGTCGCCAAACTCCGCAGACATGATCATCAATGAGTATACCTGGGATGCTTGCAACGTGCTGTTCAGAGGATATCTCCACTCCTTTGTATCCTTACGGATTTATCGACAGCCCTGCAGGATTCATGGTGTCCATTCCCTCCAGCACTACTTCAGACACCAGTCGAGTCCACACCACGTCTTGTGGCGGCACTTCTGTGTGACCGCTGGGGCCTTACACGATGTTAGGCAGGTGTACCAGTTTCTTTGCTTCTTCAGAGTATATTTCCTCCGTAAGAGAGCGTGCAAGCGGATATGTTAAGGTGCGCCTCGTCATAAAATCGAGTGCCATTTTATTGTGTTTAAAAATCACATTTGTATACCCACTATCGCATGGGGATGATATTCACCACGGTTGACATAGAAATTTGTGACGTAGAATACCGTGTCTAACGGCTTGGCTAAATAATGGAAGACGTAGGTTTCACGTAATAGCGTATCCACTCAAGTAGTGCCTCGATACCGTTCTCATGTTCTGTCTATTTGGTACTTATAGACCTGCAGAAATATTCAATTATCTATCCGCGGCTTTAGAAACGAACCAAAAGAACAATTTACTGTTAATTTAGATACACAATCATAAATACGATTGAATTGGGAATTTCCCAAATGTGTGCCAACGGCGTTTTATCATTTTTTCTTTGTGTTACCAGTAGGCTTTTGATAGCTTACGGCATCTATCATGTTTTACATTGTCATCTTGTTTACTCGTTTCAGTATAGTGTGGATGTGAAATTTCTTTCATGTTGGAATCTCTCCTCTGTTAAGCCTAGGTAATTTCGTATCAAGCCATGACTTAAACTAATTTATAGTTTGCATCGTCGAAATAAACTGTGCACTCATATGTCCAGTGTTGCGATGGCTGTATGGCCAAGTACAGGAAGCCAATAAATTAGAAAAAAATCGTGCCTCTGTTTCCGGAACCAGTCTAGTTTGCCGCGTATTTATCGGCCACTGTGTTAAGTTCTGTGTTACATAGTAAAGAAACAGTGTCTGACGGCACATGCCTCTCGAAAATACAACGCTCGGATCGAACTCAATTACAAAGCCATGATTGGAGCGTAATTTACCTCTGTGTAACATCATGAAGGTATGATTTTCTCAGAAAAGAAATTAGTTTACTGTCGACATACATAACAAACGCCATCGTTTTGTCTTTGAAAGCGGATATCTTTCAACGCTTCCCTCCAGCATGACAAAACAGAAATTATTCTGAAATGAATTGGTGGTTTATTGCCCGATGAATTTCTAGCAGTTCTGAAACGAATGCCGTCAAGTGCATCCTTCAGTTAAAAACTCGAGTTTAACTCACGAGGGCTTAAGTCAGGGGAGTGCAGTAGGTGGTATAGCACTTAGCAGCCCCATCAGTCAAACAAGTCAGTAACAGCTTGCACTGTACGTGCTTGAGCACTGTCCCGCAAAAATGATGGTCGGGTTCTTCAGAAAGTGTCATCACTTCTGTCTCGAAGCTGGCCGTAGGTTGTGCTCTAAAAATGAAGAGCATAGAGACAGAAGTGATGACACTTTCTGCAGGACCTGAGCATCATTTTACAGGACAACGCTCAAGCACGTACAGTGCTAGCTGTTACTGATTTGTTTGACTGATGGGGCTGCTAAGTGCTATACCACCTACTGCACTCCCCTGGCTTAAGCCCTCGTGAGTTCAACTCGATTTCTAAACTGAAGGAAACACTTCAAGGCATTCGCTTCAGAACTACTACAAATTTGTCAGGCAATAGACCGCACCTTTCGAACTGTCAACACAACTGGCACTGCTAAGAGTATCCTACGACTTCCAAATCGCTGGCAACGGGTTATACACAATGCTGGTGACTACTTTGAAGGTCAGTAAAACTTTGAAACACGTATCTATTTTGTAAGAGCTGATAATAAATAGTTTCCACTATTAAAGTTCCAAACTTCGCATGTTTCTTCTGGAAATGTAAAATATAAGGAAGAAGGATGACAGACTGAATGAGAACTTCAGTGTCTTCGACACTAAAATAGGAAATAGAATTGTGGTAATGAAAATGAACTCTATTATTCATGGCCAAATATCTTCACCAGTATATCAGCCTATTTTCCACTACCCCTGGCAAGCGGCTGGGTACAATATTCCCGTACATGCTCCTGAATTAAAGAATGTGATCCAAGTGTAAATTGATTTTGCAGCTCAATAATGTGATTCTGAGGACTGTACAGATGTTGCTTTCGGTAAATGTGTCTACTGTCATTCTGCATACTGTTTCAAGCCTTTTGATGAGGAACCGCATGGACGTTTTTAAAGTCCGATAGTGGGCAAACTAAGGGTAACACGATCGAATGATTTCACTATCCTATTTACATTCGTATGTAAAGCTTCTGAATACAGCTGGAACACCGAATTCCTGTTCGAGCCGTAAGACTTCCCTTGGAAGAAATTTAAGCAAGCAATCTTGTCGCTCTCCTAATGCGAATGACTCAAGCAGAAGCCCAACTAGCTGTTACAATAGGGAATGGCCCTGCCGTGCGCTTTACAGTGATTTACAGACTATAGATGATAAAGGTGCAGAGAGAGAGAGAGAGAGAGAGAGAGAGAGAGAGAGAGAGAGAGAGAGAGACAGTGGGCCATGTCACGACACTTCGCCACTTAACATCTGAGGTCATCAGTCCCCTAGAACTTGGAACTACATAAACCTAACTAACCTAAAGACATCACATACATCCATGCCAGAGGCAGGATTCGAATCTGCGACCGTAGTGTCGCGCGGTTCCAGACTGAAGCGCCTAGAACCACTCGGCCACAGCGGCCGGCTTTCCACTCCTCTGCTACCGCTGCCACCGTAAGCCTTCACTTTCAGATGGGACGAGATCACGACACTGCTGCCTTCACTGCTAAAGCGTAAAAGACTGATATTGTGTTTGTGTTCTTTACAGATAATAACTTGAAAGCCAAGTGGTTAATACATGAGGTCGAAAATTACATGTGTGCGTAATTGGTCTTGTCAAAGTTGGTATCGCACGCGTTTTTCCTTTCTAAACACCCATCGTGCCAGCAAGAATACTCTCACGAAGGTGTAACAAATCTCTCTTTTAAAACCATAGGGGCGTGAGCACTCTTTTTCATTAACCTCGGTAGCTGACCGTCCGTGTCCAGCGTGACGGCCACCGACCGGCTACCATACTTAAAGAATAGAGGTAGTAAACACTTTAGATCTTGGAGAACCTCTTTAGTCGTCAAATGAGAGTTGGCATACACAAATTTCACAATATTTCTCCCTTCTTTACCGTAACACTTTCGGCTACCTTTAAGCTGACCTTAGGCTAGGTATTAAAGTCCATGGAGAAGATATAAAAATTGTGAGGTTCGCCGATGACATTGTAATTCCGTCAGAGACAGCAAAGGACTTGGAAGAGCAGTTGAACGGAATGGACAGTGTCTTGAAAGGAGGATATAAGCTGAACATCAACGAAAGCAAAACGAGGATAATGGAATGTTGTCGAATTAAGCTGGGTGATGCTCAGGGAATTAGATTAGGAAATGAGACACTTGAAGTAGTAAAAGAGTTTTGCTATTTGGGGAGCAAAATAACTGATGATGGTCGAAGTAGAGAGGATATAAAATGTAGACTGGCAATGGCAAGGAAAGCGTTTCTGAAGAAGAGAAATTTGTTAATATCGATATAGATTTAAGTGTCAGGAAGTCGTTTCTGAAAGTATTTGTGTGGAGTGTAGCCATGTATGGAAGTGAAACATGGACGATAAATAGTTTGGACAAGAAGAGAATAGAAGCTTTCGAAATGTGGTACTACAGAAGAATGCTGAAGATTAGATGGGTAGATCACATAACTAATGAGGGGGTATTGAATAGAATTGGGGAGAAGAGGAGTTTGTGACACAACTTGACTAGAAGAAGGGATCGGTTGGTAGGACATGTTCTGAGGCATCAAGGGATCACCAATTTAGTACTGGAGGGCAGTGTGGAGGGTAAAAATCGTAGACCAAGAGATGAGTGCACTAAGCAGATTCAGAAGGATGTAAGTTGCGGTAGGTACTGGGAGATGAAGAAACTTGCACAGGATAGAGTAGAATGGAGAGCTGCATCAAACCAGTCGCAGGACTGAAGACAACAACAACAACAACATGTCAGTAATTGGTAAGTGAAGAATAATCCAAGAGCGGTGTCAACAACCACGAGAACTAACATTGTATCTCTTCCAAATTTTCATTGACGCAGAAACGGACTTACAGGCACACTGGAATTACTTCAGATCTATAAATGGGAGTGCTCATCGCAAACGTTTTGGAACTACACTATCAGTTGATCGCCCCCGGCGTAAACTGTTTGCTGACCTTACGGCGCAGTCTTCTACGAACCGCTAATCTATCACGGCGTTCCGGGGCACAGCCATTTCTCACTACGGCTGAGAAGTGATTGGCACAACAGCAGACTTAGGAGAAACGAAATATCATGTGTGCTACAACTAAAACCGATAGTGAAGGAAGGAAGAAATAGGCTTATAGTTCCATTACGACGAAGTTGTTAACGATGGGGCACATGCTACGACTGGTGAAAGAAAGCTACAGTGCCCTTTTCAAACAATATTGTGGAATTCTTGTTTAAGTGGCTTAGGGGAACTATTGAGAGAAACTGGACGGTCAGATGGGGAGCTGAACCTCCGTCTTCGCGACTGAGAGATAAGTGTCTTAACCCAATGCCACTTCTCCCGACAGTACGAGCGTGAGAGCAGTACTTTTAGGAAACGTGGTTGTGCTGTCTGACTCTGAGTTTAAAAATGGTCAAATGTTTGTGAATTCCTAAGGGACCAAACTGCTGAGGTCATCGCTCTCTACTTAAACTAATTTAAATTAACTTATGCTAAGAACAACAGACACACCCTTGCCCGAGGGAGGACTTGACCTCCGGCTGGAGGGACCGCGCCATGGGTGACATGACACCCAAGACCACACGGCCACTCCGAGCGGTAATGAGTGTAGGCCAATCCCCTGTACAATATCTAACCCTTAGTTATAGATGAGCCTCGTGAACAGCTGCAAAAAGAAGTGACAGATGGTGAAGAACACGCCATGACCTAACTGTGCCTAACTTCGATTATGTTTGCGAGTCCCCGCGCCGACGATACGTCGTACCGTACATGTGCTGGTACTGCTGCCGTCGGTGATGGGTCAGACGCCCACGGTGTGGTGTCCAAACGCCCCAAGTCTCCGTTCACAGTCCGGCTCTGCTGGAACGCTTTACTACCGCCGTCTATACATGTTCACATTGCTAACCTACGACATTTGTCACCTTAGTGTATGATGGCTGGCCAGGAAACAACGTATTGTCCGGCTGTGCACCAGAGAGGCACGTTTCGCACAGGTTAACGCTCCTCTCGCCTTCCATAGCCAGCGTTCTCCTCAGCTGAGTCAGAAACGCGAAACCAGCATACATTTGGCTTTATGAGAACATGCCCTATAATTGCGCAAGAGTGGAAGAAGTTAGGGAAGAGCAGTGAAATGAAAGTGTCATATGATCGCACAACCACTCCTCAACTCTCGTGGTTTAATTTACGACGGTCATTCCAAAAGAAATGCACACTATTTTTTTTTTTTTTTGAAAATCCGTCTTCTATTCTACATGTTTGAAAGTTTTACAGTGTGTAGATACATCCTTTAAGAACAATATTTTCATTTCTGCACATAACTTTCATCCCTCTCAACTGCCTTACGCCATCTTGGAACCAGCGCCTGTATGCCGGCACAGTAAAATTCTGGACCAACCTGTTGGAACTACTGTTTGGCAGCGTGCACATGGGAGTCATCATCTTCAAACTTGTTCCACGAAGAGAGTCTTTCAGTTTCCCAAAGAGATGGTTCAAACGTCTCTGAGCACTATGGGACTTAACTTCTAAGGTCATCAGTCCCCTAGAACTTAGAACTAATTAAACCCAACTAACCTAAGGACATCACACATATTCATGCCCGAGGCAGGATTCGAACCTGCGGCCGTAGCGGTCGCACGGCTCCAGACTGTAGCGCCTAGAACCGCTCGGCCACCCCGGCCAGCCCAAAGAGATGATAGTAACATGGAGCGAGGTCAGGACTGTAAGGCAACAGCAAAACAAAACAAAAAAAAAAGGTTCAAATGGCTCTGAGCACTATGGGACTTAACATCTGAGGTCATCAGTCCCCTAGAACTTAGAACTACTTAAACCTAAGTAACCTAAGGACATCACACACATCCATGCCCCAGGCAGGATTCGAACCTGCGACCGTAGCGGTCACGCGGTTCCAGACTGAAGTGACTAGAATCGCACGGCCACACCAGCCAGCAAAACACCCTGCTTTTGCCGATGTGGTCGAACACAGTCGAGCTTGAAGTTTCTTCAGTGTCGTCACATATGAATCGGAATTTATGGTGGTTCCACTTGGCATGATGTCCACAAGCAAGAGTCCTTCGGAATCGAAAAACACCGTAGCCATAACTTTTCCAGCAGAAGGTGTGGTTCTGAATTTTTTTCTTAGGTGAATTTGCATGATGCCACTCGATTGATTGCCTCTTCGTTTCTGGTGGAAAATGTTGGAGCCATGTTTCATCACCTGTCACAATTCTTCCAAGAATTTCATCTCCACCATTCTCGTACTGTTCCAAAAGCTCGCTGCATACCGTTTTTCTTGTTTCTTTGTGAGCCACCGTCAACATCCAGGGAACCCACCTGGCACAAACCTTTTCTAACGCCAACACTTTCAGTATTCTGCAAACACTTCCTTCCCCTATCACAACGTATCGTGACAACTCGTTCACTGTGATGCGTCTGTCAGCAGTCACCAATTCGTTAACTCTCTGCACATTGTCTGGAATGTGTTCAGTATGAGGCCTGCTGCTGCGAAGACAATCCTCAATATTGCCGTGCCCGCTTTCATTAATTGTACTGCGATCGACAGCAGCATCTCCATACACCGTTTTCAACCTCTTGTGGATGTTTCCCACTGTTTCGTTTTCACAGCACAGAAATTCTGTGACAGCACGTTGCTTCTGACGAACGTCAAGTGTAGCAGCCGTCTTGGAGACATGCTGTGACGGCGCCACTCACGGGAACAGGTTGAACTAAGTTCGGAAACAAGCGGGGAGGATGTATCTACACAGTGTAAAACTTTCACACATGCAGAATGAAAACTGTACTTTTACAAAAATAGTGTGCATTTCTTTTGGAGTGACCATCGTACTATTGTAGATGTCAGTTGATTAACTATCCCAATTATTGTGTTATGAAAGGAAAAAGATGAATAAAATTGGGAGTGGGCAGCAAGCCTGTGGCTGCCACCTCACAATTGGACCATCCTTTCTGATCGAACCCACGATGATCTCTGCCATATATCTAACAGTTCTGGAAGCTAGCCCTACCAGGGTTTCTTGTGTTCATTTGTTTCTTGATTTAGCCTCTGCACGTGCCTCTACTAGAGGTCTTGTGTGTGTCAGAAATCTTTACTGTCGCTGTTTGGACTGTGATAAGGGCGTGCTCACTGTCACGCCGTGTTTCTGTTGATGACGTCGGGGTAGTACATAGTTCACCGCCTTTGAAATTCTCGAAGGTGGCCTCTGAGCTTAACGTCCTTACAGGTACGATCACCAGCATTACATGAAGTCACCGCACAATTCACTGTGAAGAGTTTTGAAACTTGGCGTACAACATCGGCGCAAGACATGATGATCATGAGTTTCGCGTCACCCCTCCTTTCCTAACAGATGAAATACCACCGAAGAAAAATTTTGGTACGAACAGGATTTGAACCTGCTACACCTAAACGTAGCTGGAGAAACAGTTGTTGCCCGGTTACAGGGGCGAGTTCCTGAATAAGCTGCTACAGGGTAACCCGTTTTTGACAACATGTAGCCCTTACACACTATGCCAACGCCGTGACCCTAGCATTTTCTGGTGAGATATTTTCTTATGCCTCAAAAGATAGGGGCAGCCCAATCCTACGGCCACAATCGTCGCCATTACAGTTGTGTTCTAACAAAACAATGATTGGGTAGCCGGCCGAAGTGGCCGTGCGGTTAAAGGTGCTGCAGTCTGGAACCGCAAGACCGCTACGGTCGCAGGTTCGAATCCTGCCTCGGGCATGGATGTTTGTGATGTCCTTAGGTTAGTTAGGTTTAACTAGTTCTAAGTTCTAGGGGACTAATGACCTCAGCAGTTGAGTCCCATAGTGCTCAGGGCCATTTGAACCAATGATTGGGTAGTGTTGGTACTTTAAGTTCAAATGTGTGTGAAATCTTATGGGACTTAAGTGCTAAGGTCATCAGTCCCTAAGCTTACGCACTACATAACCTAAATTATCCTAAGGATAAACACACACGCCCATGCCCGAGGGAGGACTCGAACCTCCGCCGGGACCAGCCGGTACTCTAAGTAAATAACGTAGTAAATGGCAGGATTACCAGTATTATTGGTAGGGAAAGAAACGTAAATGAAAGTATAAGACAAAATGGGAGCCACCGACGTACCATTTTTTTTTTTTTTTTGTATGGTTAGTTGCTTCTTTTGGCCATAATTAGAGCCGCACATCACTCAGTGTTAGTCGATTGTGTATTTTATACCCTTAAAGGTTATCAATTGCATTTTCTACATCTACATCTACATGGATACTCTGCAACTCACATTTAAGTGCCAGGCAGAGGGTTCATCGAACCACCTCCACAATTTTCTATTATTCCAGTCTCATACAGCGCGCGCGTACCAACTCTGATTTCCCTTATTTTATCGTGGTGATCGTTCCGCCCTATGTAAGTCGGGGTCTGCTAAATATTTTCGCATTCGGAGGAGGAAGTTGGTGATTGGAATAGCATTGGAGACAGCTCGGTGTCGAAGAGAGACTCCTGAGGAAAGTTCGTCCACGTGTACTAGCAAAGAGGAATCCACAATAAATGCGCCAAGGAATTATAATACTATTTTGACAGTGATGTAGCCTGAGGATGACGGGAATGTGCCCCCAAAACCAGTCGTGTGGGACAATAAAGACATTCTCAAGATATAGCTGTGGTGGTAGTTATTCTCATATAAATTACATTGACTGCTCCAGCTTCGTACGGTGTCGTGTGATCAGATGGTGGTACAAAACCGGCGTGTGGACTGTGCGTTGTGTGTGAGAGAGCGACTGCGTTTGGACACCCCTGGGCGCCGTCACCTTGGCGCCGTCACGCCGCCGTAAGTTACGGCTGGCGGGCACCTGCCGCCAGCACCGCCGACTGGCGCCAGCGGCCGCGCTGAATGCTCAACGCGGCGAGACAAAGGCCGGTGCAAGTCCACCCGCAGCGCCCCGTAGCTGACTCATAGATCCCACGTGTCTTCCTCCGACCGTCTGCACCAAACAGTGCGGGGTTCTGTTCCTACAACGATAGGGAAGACACTTGTTTCTTGTTCGCGAAGGCAGTTTCATTTCCGAAGCCATTGCACACACAGCCTCTTTGCACAGAACGCTCTTCTCCTTTGCTCGCCCCAGTCTCGCAGAGGTACTGGATGCATTTTCCGTCCTGGAGGAAAATAAAGGAACGAGTAGGAATAGCCAAAGCGACCTTTATTTTAGCCAGAACGAATGGGGAAAAAACACGTAATGCCGTGAGAATTCGAGCGTGCCACTACAGACCTTTCAATTTAATGCAGTAAAAGACTAATCTACTTTTGTTTACAAAAATAACAGAGTTCTTAGAATTGATAGATACAGAAAAAAAAAGTTTGAAAACGTAACATAGTCGAGGATGTTTCAGAGTACCAGGGAAACATGTGCAAGCTGTAGGGAAAGACGGGTAACATAAAATATAAGAAGTGAACCAAAATTCATGAGTCCTTGAAATCTGACAGTACAAAAATGTCTGTACCAAACTTTCCTCCCACGAACATTTGTGGTGGAAAAGGACGTTAAAGGAAGCTACTTAGAAACACTGTAATCATCTGTATTAGAAGTACCTTGGCTCAGTACCGTGTAATTGTACGCTTCTGGTAGCTGAGTGGTGCCAGCAAGGTAGCTCGGCGTGTTAGGTCAGAGGGTCAGCTGCACTCTGCAATAAAAAAAAAAAAAAAATTGAGTTAATCGATCAACGACGAACTTCAACGGGTGTCTTACGAGGTTCGCCCTGAGCAGATGCAACGAACGAAAGAGAACAAAATGAGATTTAAAAAAAAAGAAAAAAAAGGAAAAGTGGTCAGCGCGACAGAATGTCAATCCTAAGGGCCTGGGTTCGGTTCCCGGCTGGGTCGGAGATTTTCTCAGGTCAGGGACTGGGTGTAATTGTGCTGCCCAGTTGTTGCAGTGCGTTGAGTTTTGCATTTGAGAGTTCGATTCCCACTTCATGTGTAACGTTTTTTAACTGCTTTAATTTCGGTTTCTCTAACAATCTTTGCATACACTGTTTGTTGAAGGATACATATCCTATAACTTCAGTTTGTCTAACGTTGACGTAGCAATTATTTGTCAGCAATTTCAGAAAAATTCGGAGAGAAGAGACCAATAATTATTAAAAATAAATCAGGTGTCATAGGACAACATAACTTCAATACTCACCAATATGAAGATGTTAAACATACAAACGACATTCAGTTATAACAGAGAATTTTAACACTGTAAATAAAATTTTCAGAAAGCACACATATTCAGCGCAGACACTTCTCCAAAAACTTCGCGACTCGCTGAATCGTGCTTGTCTGAACTCTTCGCGGCAGAGATGCGTCCACAGTTTTGCATGAGCAGCAGGAGAGGGTGCTACCAGTTCCTCCACATTCATCCGATGAGGAGAATAAACGTAAAAGAGTTTAGGAATTATCTTTAATCTGTGAGACAAGTTACTAGACCTACAGGTAACGTAATATCCTAAGGAAACTGCGAGGGACATGAAAGTAGTGAGCATCATAATTGGTGCAAATCAATAGAACCAATAGCAGGAGGGTATACTGGAAACTCTGTTCGAATGCAGTTGATGACGTAGAGCAGGTTTCGAGGAGAACTGGTGCGATAAAAGAAGCAGGGGCAGACCAATAATGAGAGGAGTAGCGGTGGTCTCTTCCTTTGCAGAGAAGGGGGGGGGGGGGCGAAGAAAGTGGTAGCTATACTGATGATGGATCGGAAGGATCAGAAAGCGTTAAGTGGTGTAGTGAGTGGAAGTGAACAGCGTACTCGTTTAAAAACAAAATACTTCTTTTAAGTGGAATAATAAACTACTGACCATTAAAATTGCTACACCAAGAAGAAATGCAGATGATAAACGGGTATTCGTTGGACGAATATATTATACTAGAAGTGACATGTGATTACATTTTCACGCAATTTGGGTGTAAAGATCCTGAGAAATCAGTGCCCAGAACAACCATCTCTGGCCGAAATAACAGCCTTAATACGTCTGAGCATTGAGTCAAACAGAGCTTGGATGGCGTGTACAGGTACAGCTGCCCATGCAGTTCATCAAGAGTCCACAGTTCATCAAGAGTAGTGACTGGCGTATTGTGACGAGCCAGTTGCTCGGCCAACTATGACCAGACGTTATCAATTGGTGTGAGATCTGAAGAATGTGCTGGCCAGGGCAGCAGTTGAACATTTTCTGTATCCAGAAAGGCCCGTACAGGGCCTGCAACATGCGGTCGTGCATTACCCTACTGAAATGTAGGGTTTCGCATGGATCGAATGAAGGGTACAGCCACGGGTCGTAACACATCTGAAATGCAACGTCCACTGTTCAAAGTGCCATCAATGCGAACAAGAGGTGACCGAGACGTGTACCCAATGGCACCCCATACCATCACGCAGGGTGATACGCCGGTATGGCGGTGACGAGTACGCGCTTCCAATGTGCCTTCACCGCGATGTAGCCAAATACGGATGCGACCATCATGATGCTGTAAACAGAAACTGGATTCATCCGAAAAAATGATGTTTTGCCATTCGTGCACCCAGGTTCGTCGTTGAGTACACCATCGCAGGCGCTCCTGTCTGTGACGCAGTGTGGGGGGTAACCGCAGCCATGGTCTCCGAGCTGATAGTCCATGCTGCTGCAAACGTCGTCGAACTGTTCGTGCAGATGGTTGTTGTCTTGCAAGCGTCCCCATCTGTTGACTCAGGGATCGAGACGTGGCTGCACAATCCGTTACAGCCATGCGGATAAGATGCCTGTCATCTCAACTGCTAGTGATACGAGGCCGTTGGGATCCAGCACGGCGTTCCGTATTGCCCTCCTGAACCCACGGATTCCATATTCTGCTAACAGTCCTTGGATCTCGACCACCGCGAGCAGCAATGTCGCGATACGATAAACCGCAATCGCGATAGGCTGCAATCCGACCTTTATCAGAGTCGGAAACGTGATGGTACGCATTTCTCCTCCTTACACGAGGCATCCCAACAACGTTTCACCAGGCAACGCCGTCAACTGCTGTTTGTGTATGAGGAATTGGTTGGAAACTTTCCTCATGTCAGCACGTTGTAGGTGTCGCCACCGGCGCCAACCTTGTGTGAATGCTCTGAAAAGCTTATCATTTACATATCACAGCATCTTCTTTCTGTCGGTTAAATTTCGTGTCCGTAGCACGTCATGTTCGTGGTGTAGCAATTTTAATGGTCAGTAGTGTAAAAACGACTGTAGTCTCATTTCTGTGTTAGTGTTAAGTAAGTGCACGTGTTTTGTGTAAGACCTGCTGTAACTGGTGTATAAAGTTTAAGGTGCCAGATACCATATCAAGGAGCCTAAAAATTAGAAAAAAATACAAATATAGTCGGAGTCGAACTGTTGGAATCTTCTAATGCCCTTCTCTGAACTGTTTCACGTCTACATTTAATCTGATCTGATGGAAACCCCAAACTCTCAAGCAGTACTCAGCAACGTGTAGCACAGTTTGAAACGAAGTCTTCTGTGTAGATGAACTACACTTTCCGAGAATTCTGCCAATCAACCAAAGTCGACCATTCGCCCTCCGTACAACCAAGCTTAGATGCACATTCCATTTCATATCGCTTTGCATACTTACAGCTTAATATTTAATCATGGTGACTGTGTCACACAGTACACCCCTGATACTGTATTCCAAACGTGTAATGAACTGTTCGTAGTACTCATCCGAATTAAGTTAAGTTTTTCTTTATTTAGAGCACGCTGCCACTTAGAATTTCTGACCAAGTTGAAAACTATTCGCTTACGTGAATTTCGCTTGTTACAATTGCCGTGTCAAACAAAACAAGCAGTCTGGTCCCTTTGATCTCCCAAACCATCCCATGTCAAACAAAACAAAACACGTCAGTTTGTCCTGAATACCGGCGGTTCAGACCTTAACCAACAGTGTTCCATACGAAAACTGCCTGTATCAGGAAGTGGCAGTCCAACAGGGGCGCGTGGGTCTAGTGAGAGCAGACGTACCGTTCGGATTCTGCGTCATGGAACACTGAACTCACCTTCAACAACTGTCAAGCTTAACAGATCTTACCAGTAGCACAGTTACTAGCACACTGCCCACCAGAACATGAATTCTGAGAATTAAAGTGCTACGAAGTGCTAACAAAGCAAAACGAGGATATTGGAATGTGGTCGAATTAAATCGGGTGATGATGAGGGAATTAGATTGGGAAATGAGACACTTAAAGTAGTAAAGGAGTTTTGCTATTTGGGGGGGCAAAATAACTGATGGTGGTCGGAGTAGAGAGGATATAAAATGTAGACTGGCATGGCAAGGAAAGCGTTTCTGAACAAGAGAAATTTGTTAACATCGAGTATAGATTTAAGTGTCAGGAAGTCTTTCTGAAAGTATTGGTATGGAGTGTAGCCATGTATGGAAGTGAAACATGGACGATAAATAGTTTGGACAAGAAGAGAATAGAAGCTTTCGAAATGTGGTGCTACAGAAGAATGCTGAAAATTAGATGGGTAGATCACATAACTAATGAGGAGGTACTGAATACGATTGGGGAGAAGAGGAGTTTGTGGCACAACCTGACTATAAGAAGGGATCGGTTGGTAGGACATGTTGTGAGGCATCAAGGGATCACCAATTTAGTATTGGGGGGCAGCGTGGAGGGTAAAAATCGTAGAGGGAGATCAAGAGATGAATACACTAAGCAGATTCAGAAGGATGAGGCTGCAGTAAGTACTGGGAGATGAAGAAGCTTGCACAGGATAGAGTAGCATGAAGAGCTGCATCAAACCAGTCTCAGGACTGAAGACTACAACAACAACAACAACAACAACAGAGTGCTACAAAAATAACATACTGGGGAAATTGCTACAACCATAAATGAATCACACACCAGTAGGTTGAAAGCTTAATATGTTGTCGAGGCCCAGTGTCCTATTTCGTAGCTGTACGCTCGTTACAGATGCTTCGATCCGAATACGCAGGGCTCTCGTGAATGTAGATTTTTACTGTCGCCCCGACTCTACCAGTGCGCAAGAGAAAGTTACTGATACCAGAATGCACAGTACTAAGCTGCCACGATTCTGATTTGCTTTAAAACCTATACCTGCCATGCGGGTCTTGTTACCGTACCACCAGAACAATGTAGGAAATTGTGGCACTTTCTCAACAAGATCCTGTCCCTGACGCAACCAACTGCTCATCAGCACTGTTAAAGTCACAGCAGTGAGGCAGTAAACATTGGAATAGTAAAGCCACCCAACTTACGTTCGTCAGTTGTAGTAACTGGCGTCATGACTGGTATAAGCTTTGTTTATTCTCTGACAACATCGAAGTCCGCGTACGAGTCTGCAAGAAATCAAATACACGTATAATCGGCAAACAAATTCACTTTCGACGCGAGTTCACTTGCAGATATGTTATTTATGTGATATGCGCAAAGACAAAGTGTATTTTACCATAACTGAGGAGCCACCTCTACCATTGCCTCCAATCGCTTCAGACTCGAGCCATGTTCCCTTGACTAGTGGTGCGTCCTCCCTGCCAGTTATGGGTGGAGTGACGTCACTCCATCGCCTTTAAGAATTGTCACTGTTTTTGATATTAGAATAACTTCTGTCGATGGCTCCGTGTGATACACTTGCACAATAATATCTGCCAGAATTTTGGCTGTCTCTTAACAATTACAATTAGCTACTTTTATCATGTCTTGCTTTCTTCCGTCGGTTTTTACAACACTTTCGAGTATTCCACCCTGATGGAAAGAAAAGATGTCCGCTGCTGCAGACTACGCAGTATTTTTACGTAGGGCACAGTTAGTTTCCATCCATCACCCTTCGAAACTTTACTAGTGCTGTGGCTTCAACAGCGTCACGGTGACTTGGCATTTTCAAAGTCAATGCCGCCACACTCGGTGATAATGGAGGAGCCTGCTCGCTTCTGGAATTTGTAAATTTAGATCAATCAGCTGAATTAAAACTTGAAATCTCGTGATTCACTATTCGCACCGTGCTGGGGTTTTCACCGCAGTTATTGCAATAAAATTCTCTATACAGCTAGATACACCTATACTTGCTCAGTTCTTTCTTTCATTATTTTAATTTATCCAGTTATGGATTAGGTGTGCAATGAGCGTAGGCAGTGGACCGACATGCCACTACCATGTCTCAGAGTCATCCTGTATACTCCTGCAAATACAAGGCTTTCCTTTACATTACAGCGCCGTCCATAAACAGACTCAAATTGCAACTCACCCTATTCAGCAGATCACTCATGCATATAAATACCTTTTCTTAGAATATAAATACCTTTTCTCTGACGAACAAACGTTGTCAAGGACAACCTATTGGTTTCTTTTCTTAAAAACTATTCAAGTCGCTTACATACGTAAGAAACAATTCCATATGCTCAGATCTTTTTTAACAGTCTCGCACTCTGACATTATGCAACTTAGATTTAAGTAGATGATTAGCAGTACGTCTTAGCAGAGGGTGTGTGTAGACCTAAAGCACTGAGGGTTCTTGAACACCTAAGACCATAGACCTTCGCATCGTTAAACACAGTCCAGTCACATTAATGTAACTACCGCCTATGTTCGAAGTCAAGCACTCACAGACAGCAGCTAGCAGGACTACCAGTGGAGGGCATAGAAAGCGTGTCGGGGGGGGGGGGGGGGGCGTAAAAAGTAAGGGACTCGCTGTCGTGAGCAATTTATCTGACGTCCAGTAGGGGGTGATCACTACTGGCGTTTGGGCCATGGTTGGAAACATTTCTGAAATGGCTAATTGCATAAACTGTTCGCTTGTCGTCGTGATTAAAGTACACTGTGCATGAAAATATTGCACTATCCGCATGCAGTCCGCAGCTCGCGGTCTCGCGGTCGCGATCTCGCTTCCCGAACACGGGGGCCCGGGTTCGATTCCCGGCAGGGTCAGGGTGTTTCGCCTGTCTCGAGATGACTGGGTGTTTGTATTGTCCTCATCATTTCATCATTATTGACGAAAGTGGTGAGATTGGACTGAGCAAAGGTTAGGAATTTGTACGGGCGCTAATATCCGCGCAGTTGAGCGCCCCACAAACCAAACACCATCATCATCTGCGTCCAGTGCTGAGGCAACTGTGGTTCACCGCTGGTCATAGACGACAGGGGTGAACGACGGTTGCGGGGATGTGCGTGGACGAAGAGACACGCAACAATTGAGCAACTGGCCACCCAAATGAACCAAGGGGCTAGCAACATTGTGACCTCAACGCCGTTCAGCGAACCCTGTATTTTGACCCCTGCAGCAGGGGTGGTTCCTGTATCTACGCCGACTGCTGCGACAAAGACTGCAATTGGCATGCCATTTCCGCATCTGGACGTCCGCTTAGTGACGACAGGCCGTCTTTTCAGATGAAACACACTTTGGGCTCCTCGGACAGGTAGCAGTTGGCGCGTACGGCGCGAAACGCTTTGAATGGAACACCCTGCAACAATTGTCGGAAGCATCCATGCAGGAGGAACCAGCGTTATGGTCCCGGAAATTCCCTGGGTGAACCTGTCATTCTGAAAGGCACAATGGATCAACACAGGGTATGCATATATCCTTGACGTCCACCGCTTCATGCAGTTCGCTTTTCCCTCGGCACGATGGCGTCTACCAACATGACAAGCACGAGAATGCAACGTGTCACACAGCACGCTGTGTGCGTGCGTGGTTCAAAGAGCACCAGGATGAGCCACCAGAGTCCCCCGAATTTAAACCTAATCGAGAATCTGTGGGACCACCTCGATCGGGCTACCCGCGCAATGTATCCTCGTCCGAAAAAACTAACGCTATTGGCCACGGCACTGGATTCGGGCTGGCTCCTAATCCTTGTCGGTACCTTCCAGAAGTTCACTGATTATCCTCCTGCACGTCTCGTGACGGTCCGAGCTGCAAAAAGTGATTATTCAGGCTTTTGACAAATTGTCACATTAATGTGGCTTGACACTGTAGTTTTGGTAATGTGACTTAGTACATCTTTAATTTTTCCGTTCTCACAGTTCTTTTCAGTATTGTATTTGTTTTCCTGCCTACAGTGTTTCATATTGTAATTATAGCCTATCCCCGGTGTTATTCAATGTGTATATTGAGCAAGCAGTAAAGGAAACAAAAGAAAAATTCGGAGTAGGTATTAAAATCCATGGAGAAGAAATAAAAAGTTTGAAGTTCGCCGATGACATTGTAATTCTGTCAGAGACAGCAAAGGACTTGGAAGAGCAGTTGAACGGAATGGACAGTGTCTTGAAAGGAGGGTATAAGATGAACATCAACAAAAACAGAACGAGGATAATGGGATGTAGTCGAATCAAATCGGGTGATGCTGACGGAATTAGATTAGGAAATGAGACACTTAAAGCAGTAAAGGAGTTTTGCTATTTGGGGAGCAAAATAACTGATGATGGTCGAAGTAGAGAGGATATAAAATGTAGACTGGCAATGGCCAGGAAAGCGTTTCTGAACAAGAGAAATTTGTTAACATCGAGTATAGATTTAAGTGTCAGGAACTAGTTTCTGAAAGTATTGGTATGGAGTGTAGCCATGTATAGAAGTGAAACATGGACGATAAATAGTTTGGGCAAGAAGAGAATAGAATATTTCGAAATGTGGTTCTACAGAAGAATGCTGAAGATTACATGAGTAGATCACATAACTAATGAGGAGGTATTGAATAGAATTGGGGAGAAGAGGAGCTTGTGGCACAACTTGACTAGAAGAAGGGATCGGTTGGTAGGACATGTTCTGAGACATCGAGGGATCACCAATTTAGTATTGGAGGGCAGCGTGGAGGGTAAAAATCGTAGAGAGAGACCAAGAGATGAATACACTAAGCAGATTCAGAAGGATGTAGGCTGGAGTAAGTACTGGGAGATGAAGAAGCTTGCATAGGATAGAGTAGCATGGAGAGCTGCATCAAACCAGTCTCAGGACTGAAGACAACAACAACAACAGCATACAGTAGACATTGACGGGCTGATGAAGTTGCCGGAGGTGGTGCAGTAGTAAGAATCTTGACTCGTATTCGGGAAGACGGTGGTTCAGATTCCCGTATGGCTATTCAGGTTTAGGTTTTCTGAGATTTCTCAAAATCACTTGAAACAGTTGCTAGCGTGATCCCTTCGACAGAGCCCAGATATTTTCTTTCCCCGCGCTCCGTCCCTAATTACCTCGTCGTGAACGGGACATCAAAACCTGATACCTTTTAGGACAGCAAATATCGATAATAAAATAAAGGGAACATAATATTCTTTATGTTAGGATATTCACCTGAACTACTGCTCAGATTAAAAAAATCATACAAAATGTTAGAGAACTGGAGGGGAAGCAACACCGCTCCAAAACACAGCAGAAGTGAAATTCCGAAAAGCATGCAAACACTGAATGTATCAGTCGCTTATTAGGGCGTGTTCAGATCCCTGGAAACGTCACTGGCCTCCAGCAAAAGCTGCAGTTGTGTTTTTCATGAACGAAGAATCCTGCTCTCGTCGCTGTTGCTGCTAAATACGATGAAAAAATGACCGCGCACGGGAGGTCTAGACTCTTAGACACTGCCAGCTTACCTTTCCGCGCTATCACGGAGGCAGATGAAACAACATTTATTCTCCCAGCGATGTTCTCAGAATCGTTAGCATCCTTCATACTGAGGTAATTTACAGCTACGAGGAGGGTACAGCCGATAGAGCAAAAAAGTCATTTTCATTCAAAGTAAAATGCCTGACAAAGAGTTATATAAGAAGCTTATGCCATCACTTAAACCACCCCTTTGAGGACCAAGCTAAGATCCAGAGGAAGGAGAATTTTCAAAATCACGTAAAACGCGTACCACACGTGAATATCATAAGTCAATTTCTGCAGTGCATCTAATAAATGACCGATTATTTCACGTAATCTTCCTCGAAAGTTTCACCCCAAAAGGAGAATGTGTAATAGGAAGAATCTGAGAGGAACTCAGAAAGCTGGAAAACTTAGTGTTACTCTCCAGATACCTGATGTGGTCATAGCAATTTTAGGATGTCAGTTTCTGAGACTGTCTACTTGTTAATGTTGGACGAAGCGACTTTCACTCATTCCGGATGTGTAGCGTCTTTGGTTACATAACACAGCGTTTAATGGAAAATCCAGTGTTCTTCTTTCGAAGGAAATGTCCGATGCCAGTAATCAGGCGCCGAAGTTGAAAATCTCTGCCGAACCGCGTCTCGAACCCACATCTCCCGCCTATAGCGGGTGGTTGCCTTTAGCACCTCGGCTATTTGGACACGTTTCCTGAGCGACCAAAATTCTCGACTTGTCACACGCTAGTAACGTGCACTACTTAATCCAGCTACCTGCTCGTTTCGAGTCCTGTATTTCCGCAAGGGGCTCGGGCCCTTTTGCGCGTTATCAAGACAGTCAACTACGTTCTAAGAGGTCTCTCCGCCGGAATTTTCTCTCTGTTATTGGCGAATTTGAGGGCTCAGACATCATCTACACTGATGGCTCACTGGTCGACGGTCTTGTTGGCTTTGCTTACGCTCACGTTGACCATACGGAACAACGCTCCTTGCTGGTAGGCTGCAGTGTATTCACTGCAGAGCTGGTTGCCATCTATCGCGCTCTTGAACATATCCGCTCCTGCTCTGGTGAGTCCTATGTCATTTGTAGTGACTCCTTAAGCAGCCTACAAGCCCTCGACCAGTGCTTCCCTAGGCATCCTTTGGTATTGTTAATCCAGGAGGCTCTTTATGCCGTCTACAGGAGTGGACGCTCAATGACCTTCATTTGGACCCCAGGCCATGTTGGGAACATATTGACCGCCTGGCCAAACAGGTCACCAGTAAACCATCTCTGGACATTGGCGTCCCGGAGACCGATTTGCGAGCGCTCGTCCGCCGCAACGTTTTCGCGATATGGGACACTGAATGGCGCAACCTGACCACATCAACTCCGTGCTATCAGGGAGACGACGAATGTGTGGCGGTCATCCATGCGAGCCACTCGCAGGGACTCAGTTGTCCTTTGTCGGCTCCGCATTGGCCACACCCGGATGACGCACGGCTATTTACTGCGCCGTGAGGACCCGCCTCTATGTCACTGCGGGTCGGATTTGACTGTGGTCCACATTTTGGAGGTCTGTCCCCTTTAAACTGTGCTCAGGCAGACGTTTGCGTTGCCTGATACGCTCCCTGCCCTTTTAACAGATGACACTGCCATGGCAAACTTAGTTTTCCGTTTTATTCGGGCAGGGCGTTTTTATCACTTGATCTAAGTGTTTGTAGTTTTTTTTGTGTTGTGACTGGCCTTTGGCCTACGATTTTAGACTGTTTTTTTTTAGTGTGTTTCTAGTTGGTTGGCTTTTCCTTTTTGTCGCTATGGTCGGCCAACCGCTGTCACACTCTGTGTGATTTTAATTCCTTTTGTCTAGTCTCTGTCTGAGTCTTTCTTGTCCTGTGTCGTCTCTTGTCATCTCCATTGTTCGTTTTTATTCTTTGTGGGTGTTTGAAGTTTTTGAAAAAGGGACCAATGGCCCTAGCAGTCTGGTCCCTTCAATCCCACATCCCAACCCCCCCAAGACCTGAACTGGTCTGACTGTCCGCCATGTCATTCTCAGCCCTTTGGCGTAACCCGATACGGACATGGAGGGTCATGTGGTGAGCACGCCGCTCTCCCGGTCGTTGAGAGTTTTCGTGGTCGGAGCTGCTACTTCTCAGTGGAGTAGCTCTTCATTTTTCCTGACAAGGGCTGAGTGCACCCCACATGCCAACAGCACTCGGCAGACCCGGACGATCACTCATCCAAGCTCTAGCCAGGGCCGACAACGCTTAACTTCGATGAACTGGTGTTACCATTGCGGCAACGCCGTTGGCACACCTGTGTACATTAATATAAAAGTGTTTTTTGTTCTATGTGACTTCTGTAGCATTGTTGTGCAAAGTAGCAGTCTGTGACTAAATTTACTTTTTTTGTTCGATAAGTTGTGTCTAGTTCAGATCAGGTTTTACAAACATCTTTCATAAAACTCGTTTGATTCTACGTAAAAACAACAAATTATCATACTGGAACTTAGCGATACTCAGGAGATATCAAGCTAATGCTGATAATTGTTTTATCCATTACGGTTAGAGAGCACTGGAGCTGTTTTCGCAGATTATACTGCAGGAAATACTGCAACCAGCCAGGCGGAAGAGCGCGCTACTACACGATTACCAGAAGATTACTCATAACCCCGACCTTGCAGTATTGAACTATGTATTCCATGCAGAGCGAAACGATTAAAATCAAAACACTCCGCTCTTATCAACAGCCAAGTTCCATAGAAACTGAATTCAATGTCACCGATAAATGGAAATGCTGCTGCTGTCCTCCACAGTGCCTAAAAATGCCATGTGCTAGAAGACACTCCTGGATTTGACCAGAATTGGGCAATTTGGACTACCCTGAACCGCATGTGAATGGTCCATGGAAAATGTGGCGCAAATCCGCGTCGCCAGCTTATGACTGTTGGTATGAACATGTCGCGTACAGGCCTACATGCCTGACAACGACGAGTGATGTGAGAAAATACAATCCTGGAAATTGAAATAAGAACACCGTGAATTCATTGTCCCAGGAAGGGGAAACTTTATTGACACATTCTTGGGGTCAGATACATCACAGATCACACTGCCAGAACCACAGGCACATAGACACAGGCAACAGAGCATGCACAATGTCGGCACTAGTACAGTGTATATCCACCTTTCGCAGCAATGCAGGCTGCTATTCTCCCATGGAGACGATCGTAGAGATGCTGGATGTAGCCCTGTGGAACGGCTTGCCATGCCATTTCCACCTGGCGCCTCAGTTGGACCAGCGTTCGTGCTGGACGTGCAGACCGCGTGAGACGACGCTTCATCCAGTCCCAAACATGCTCAATGGGGGACAGATCCGGAGATCTTGCTGGCCAGGGTGGTTGACTTACACCTTCTAGAGCACGTTGGGTGGCACGGGATACATGCGGACGTGTATTGTCCTGTTGGAACAGCAAGTTCCCTTGCCGGTCTAGGAATGGTAGAACGATGGGTTCGATGACGGTTTGGATGTACCGTGCACTATTCAGTGTCCCCTCGACGATCACCAGTGGTGTACGGCCAGTGTAGGAGATCGCTCCCCACACCATGATGCCGGGTGTTGGCCCTGTGTGCCTCGGTCGTATGCAGTCCTGATTGTGGCGCTCACCTGCACGGCGCCAAACACGCATACGACCATCATTGGCACCAAGGCAGAAGCGACTCTCATCGCTGAAGACGACACGTCTCCATTCGTCCCTCCATTCACGCCTGTCGCGACACCACTGGAGGCGGGCTGCACGGTGTTGGGGCGTGAGCGGAAGACGGCCCAACGGTGTGCGGGACCGTAGCCCAGCTTCATGGAGACGGTTGCGAATGGTCCTCGCCGATATCCCAGGAGCAACAGTGTCCCTAATTTTCTGGGAAGTGGCGGTGCGGTCCCCTACGGCACTGCATAGGATCCTACGGTCTTGGCGTGCATCCGTGCGTCGCTGCGGTCCGGTCCCAGGTCGACGGGCACATGCACCTTCCGCCGACCACTGGCGACAACATGGATGTACTGTGGAGACCTCACGCCCCACGTGTTGAGCAATTCGGCGGTACGTCCACCCGGCCTCCCGCATGCCCACTATACGCCCTCGCTCAAAGTCCGTCAACTGCACATACGGTTCAAGTCCACGCTGTCGCGGCATGCTACCAGTGTTAAAGACTGCGATGGAGCTCCGTATGCCACGGCAAACTGGCTGACACTGACGGCGGCGGTGCACAAATGCTGCGCAGCTAGCGCCATTCGACGGCCAACACCGCTGTTCCTGGTGTGTCCGCTGTGCCGTGCGTGTGATCATTGCTTGTACAGCCCTCTCGCAGTGTCCGGAGCAAGTATGGTGGGTCTGACACACCGGTGTCAATGTGTTCTTTTTTCCATTTCCAGGAGTGTACATAAAAGACCATGACATCCGTATATATTTGTTGTCATTTGTGTTATTTTATGCTAGAAAGATCTATTGAAATGCTGACATGTAGTAGTTTTGTAATCTTTGTATCTTACCTCTGCTTGTCATACACCGCAGTCAGAGTACCCTCGCATGAAGAAGTGTTGTTAGTGGGAGGCAGTTTAAATGTCAGGCGCTCAATGGTCCCTCTTAGGGGAACATAGTACGGGAGGGAATTTGCATTCGGTACATGTATTCCGGGAGATGTAGATGTATTCCGGAAGGAATTGTGTGCAAAATGAGAAAGACTGCTTTGGGAGCAATCGAGGACACAGGCTGCAGTCAGCTGCAGGCCGTCGATCACGTCGACATGAACGACAAAAGTCGTCTGGGTTCTGAGACCATCTCAGTTCTTTCTACAGACTGACGGGAGCAGTGAGGAAGAGAGCCTCACTGGTGAAGTCACCGCACTGCTGTCTATTTATAGCATCGTTCAAAGGTCTTGTCAGGGCTCTCTAGCCTTGAGCCGACTGTAAATTATAAACCAAATGATCGATCGATACTCGGGGATTCATTCATCGATCTACACTACACGGTGGAGACTTGAATAGTCTCTTTGGAAACGCCACGTGTGCAGTATACACCGGATAACGACCACTCAACCGGCAGAGAACGTGTGGAGTGCACATTGGTTTTAGAGTTTAAGTGAAACTCAGACATTCCCAAAAGCAAATATTACAATAGGTTGGATAGAAAAATGTGGAGAGTGAGAATATAAATCTACACTGCTGGCGACCGTAAATGCAACACCCTGAAGGAAGCATCCGAATCAAGTGAAATTTACACCATGGGTTTGTAGCGATGAGATATGCAACTGATTAGAATTTCAGCGCAGACGCACATCACGCGCGCCTGTGGCGCCACCTCATAGCGCCATTTAAGGCTTGGCGATTTCGACGAGTGTACGTTCGGCACGTGTGTTTACCTTATGGCTGTTTCACAAGACGATCAGTTATGCCTCGTAGACAACAGCGAACATCTTTTGATCAAGTATCCGAGTTCGACAGAGGAAGGATAGTGGCTTACCGAGATTGTGGATTAACATACAGAGAAATCGCTAGTCGTGTTGGACGAAACCAAACAACTGTAATGCGGATATGTGACCGTTGGATGCAGGAGGGTACGACGGACCGACGTGGTCGATCGCATTCATCTCGGTGCACCACTGCACGTGCTGATAGGCAAACTGTGTGCATGGCAGTGACAGATCGCTCAGTGACATCCCGAACCATAGGACAGCACATTGCGTCTGTAACGCATCATCCAGTGTCTGCGCGTACCATTCGACGCCGTTTACAGCAGAGTGGTCTGTCCGCAAGACGTCCATTGCTTCGTCTACCATTGACGCAGAACCACAGACGTCTCCGTCGCCAATGGTGTGATGACAGACGGATGTGGACGGCAGAATGGAATGACGTTGTCTTTACTGACGAGGCACGCTTCTGTCTGCAGCACCACAATGGTCGGATTCGAGTGTGGAGACACCGTGGTGAGAGGATGCTGGACAGCTGCATTATGCACCGCTACACTGGTCTTGCAACGGATATTATGGTATGGGGCGGTATTGGGTATTACTCTCGCACGCCTCTAGTACGCATTGCCAGTACTTTAAATAGCCGGCGCTACATATCCAAGGTGCTGGAGCCAGTTGTCCTTCCTTACCTTCAGGGCTCGGCGACAGCCATTTTTCAACAGGATAATGCGTGACCACACGTGGCACGCATTGTCCAAAGGTTCTTCGTCAATAACCAGATAGAGTTGCTTCCCTGGCCGGCTCGCTCTCCGGATCTTTCGCCGATAGAAAACATGTGGTCCATGGTTGCTCAACGAGTGACCCAGATTACATCCCCAGCTGCCACACCAGATGATCTTTGGCAACGTGTGGAAGCTGCTTGGGCTGCTGTACCCCAGGAACACATCCAACGTCTCTTTGACTCAATGCCGAGACGTGTGGCAGCGGTGATCTCCAACAATGGCGGCTACTCTGGCTACTGATTCTGGCAGGAACCACATGTCACAGACGTCTGTAAACGTAATCATTTGATACTTGGTCAACATGTTATCTACAAAATAAATCTTGTTGTGCTACCTCTTGTCTTTCTTGGTGTTGCATTTACGGTGGCCAGCAGTGTACTAGGGAACCCGACAATGCTTAGCAATTACTAGAGTTCCGATCGGTCGCGATATGGAGACTACTGTGAAAATACGATGAAGTTTTAAGTTAAAAGGGACAGTCGAGACCGCAATAATATTTGTTTATTAACCGCTTTCAGTTTAGGTAAAAGCCATAGTCAGAATTTTTGGTACCTTGTGGCTGGTGCTGGCGGCTCCTCGGTTTTCGTGGTATCACGAGAAAACCGAGGAGCCGTCAGCATCAGCCATAGGTGGCCAAATATTCTGAAGATGGCTTTTGCTTAAGCGAAAATAGGCTAATAAACAAATACTATTTGGATCTCGGCTGTCGTTTTTAACTTAAACATGGCATCAGGTCGCTGTTCTGTGTTGTCTACATTTACGATGAAATTTCGCACTGATGTGTTGGGTAGTACTCAAGTTTTCACGTCGACAGCAGCGCCTTGCTCTTTTCAATTCTGAGCACAGAGTGAGCACGTAAAGATGTCTAGAGAACGGAGTCTCCCACTAAGTATAGGGGCCTGGTGCGAGATTTCGCTTCATGTCGTGCAGTCCACATAACATAGAAGTGATGTATTTCGCTCTTCATGTCAATTCTCGGCCACACTCTTCAGGGGCAATGAAGATGCTCCTGCGACGTTTTCGATGGGAAGTGTTTGATCACCCACAACACAGCCGTAATTGTCTCACATCGACCGCTGGCTATAATGACAACATTTTGCCACAGACGACGAGAAAATTGGCGGAAAGCACTGACGGCTGCCTTCTATGACGAAAGTATTGGAAAGTCAGTACAACGTTACGACAAGTGTCTAAGTCGGAGCGGCGACTATGTAAAGAAGTAGCTGGGAGGTATAGCTAACCGTTGCAAATAAAACATTTTTTCTTTTCACAGTGATTTCCATTTCGCTATCGATCGGTACTTACTTTCCGAATTGCCTTCATATGTGTATTGCCACTTCCAACCCCACCCCCTCTCACATTCACCCTTTTCATTTATTATTGCAAATGAAGCCTTGGTTGCGAATTGAAGTTAGTGAAGAAACCTAGGATAATATTTTTGTTTGGTCTAAATGATAGCTTGTCACTAACAACGTACTTAACGGAAAAGCTAAGGCCATTCAGTTCAGATCCGACAAACGAAAGACATTTGCGGTAAAAGCTGTGTGTGTATGTGAAATCTTATGGGACTTAACTGCTAAGGTCATCAGTACCTAAGCTTACACACTACTTAACCTAAATTATCCTAAGGACAAACAGACACACCCATGCCCGAGGGAGGACTCGAACCTCCTCCGGAACCAGCCGCACAGTCTATGACTGCAGCGGTAAAATCTGAATGACGTTAGAAACTGTGGTGAAGGCAAAAACGTACTACGTAATAAAAGACGGCAAAGTTCCACCTTGGTTTAACTGAACCATTCGGAGGATGTTTCGAAAAAAGACTATAGCAGTCTGACTACAGGGAAAGAGAGAAAACCTAGCAACTAGTTAATCCATAAGACGACAATGTGTGAACCCTACAATAATTATCACAGACAGACGCTGGTGAAAGATTTATCAGAAAATTCTGGGAAGATCGGGTCATATGTGGCCTACGACTCGATCCAAATAATCCACTGTCTGTCTGATGGTGAAACTGAAAACAGTAAAAAGAAGAGGAAGTATTAAATTCTGCATTAAAAATACTGCCGTATCAATATTCAATGTCTGACTGCCGCAAAGATTCATAAATGAAAGAAATGAATATAAGAAAT
Source organism: Schistocerca americana (assembly GCF_021461395.2). Taxonomy (NCBI): domain Eukaryota; kingdom Metazoa; phylum Arthropoda; class Insecta; order Orthoptera; family Acrididae; genus Schistocerca; species Schistocerca americana. Next base: position 740,603,488 of record NC_060122.1, on the reverse strand, counting down.
CCCGGTATTAAGATACAGTTAACATTGCTTAAAGGAAGCAAGACAATACGCCGAAATGGAATTTCAGGGAGACATTTGACACTAACTGCGCAGCGAATCAGCCGATTTGCTAGCGCACAGTAATAGAGAAGCTGTGGAACGTCACTGGAGAAGAGGGCAGGCAGTTCCTGTTTACAAAAAGGACAAAAGTTGGCTACACACAATTACAGACAAGTACTGCTGACGCCCAGGTGTGGGGGAATACTAGAGCATAAGTTAAGATCCAACATAATAGTTTTCCTGGGTGGAAATAAAGATTTTTTCAATGAATCAGCACTGAATCAAAAAAAAAGAAGTGTCTTTGTGAAACGCGGTTGTTTTCACCGACCTCTGAGCGTTGGCGATGGTAGCGTATGAGGGGATCGACTTGCTTCGTGTGGACATCGGGACATAGCACGTGGGATGTGTGAGTGTTTCAGCGATCTCACACATCTAGCCATATCTAGCCATGAAAATTACTGGTAGAGACTGGATCGTGGTTTAAGTGTGTCGTTTTTAGTACTTCTCAATTCAATGGGTGGGCTCTGTCTCGCAGTGGTATTTTTTGTTGTTGTTGTCTCTATCTTATCACACAGTACATCCTTCCTCCTCCCCCTGCCCCTTCTGAATGTTGTGGACAGTATCAATTGTTTTTTTTTTCTTTTTTTTTTGGGGGGGGGGGGGGGGGGGCATCAGTCTTCTGACTGGTTTGATACGGCACGCGACGAATTCCTCTCCTGCGCCAACTTCTTCGTTTGAGAGTAGCACTTGCAACCTACGTCGTCAATTATTTGCTGGATGTATTCCAGTCTCTGCCTTCCTCTACAGTTCCTGCCATCCACATCTCCTTCTAGTACCAGGGCAGTCATTCCCTAATGTCTTAATAGATGTCCTATCATCCTGTCTCTTCTTCTTGTCAATGTTTTCCACACATGCCTTTCCTCTCCGATTCTGCGCAGAACCTCCTCATTTCTTACCTTATCAGCCCACCAGATTTTCAACTTGCGTCTGTAGCACTACATCTCAAATGCTTCGAATCTCTTCTGTTCCGGTTTTTCCAGAGTCCATGTTTCATACCATAGAATGCTGTGTTCCAAACGTACGTTCTCAGAAATTTCTTCCTCAAATTAAGACCTATGTTTCATACTCATTACTTTTGTCTTTCTTAGATTTACTCTCAGTCCGTATTCTGTACTCATTAGATTGTTCATTCCATTCAGCAGATCATGTAATTCTTCTTCACTTTCGCTGAGGATAGCAATGTCATCAGTGAATCGTATCATTGATATCCTTTCACGTTGAGTTTTAATTCCGCTACTGAAACTTTCTTTCATTTCCATCATTGCTTCTTCGAGGTACAGATTGAACAGTGTGGGGGCGAAAGACTACATCCCTGTCTTACACCCTTTTTAATCAAACCACTTTCTTCTTAGTCGTCCACTCTTATTATTCCCTCTTGGCTCTTGTACATTTGTATGTTACCCGTATCTCCCTATAGCTTACCCCTATTTTTCTCAGAATTTCAAACATCTTGCACCATTTTACATTGTCGAACACCTTATCCAGATGGACAAATCCCAAGAACGTGGTCTTGCTTTTTCTTTAGTCTTGCTTCCATTATCAGCTGCAACAGCAGAATTGCCTCTCAGGTGCCTTTACCTTTTCTAAAGCCCAACGGATCGTAATCTAGCACATCCTTAATTTTCTTTTCCATTCTTCTGCATATTACTCTTGTCAGCAACTTGGATGCATGGGCTGTTTAGCTGATTGTCCGACAATTCTCGCACTTGTCAGGTCTTGCAGTTTTCGGAATAGTGTGGATGATATTTTTCCGAAAGTCAGATGGTATGTCGCCAGACTCATAAATTCTACACACCAACGTACATAGTCGTTTTGTTGCCACTTCCCCCAATGGTTTTAGAAATTGTGATGGAATGCATTATTTGACCTTAAGTCCTCTAAAGCTCTGCTAAATTTTGTTATGACTTTCCTATATTCTGAGTCAGTCCTTCCAACAAGCATTTTTTTTCGATTTCTTCACATTTTTCATGCAGCCATTTCGTCTTAGCACCCTTGCACTTCCTGTTTATTTCATTCCTAAGTGACCTGTATTTCTGTATTCCTGAATGTCCCTGAAAAGTTTTGTGCTTCACCGATCAACTGAAGTATTTCTTCTGTTAACCATCGGTTCTTCGTAGTTACCTTCTTTGTACCTATATTTTCTTTCCAACTTCCGTGACTACCCTTTTTAGAAATTTCCTTACCTCTTCAACGCTACTGATTACTGAGCTATTTCTTATTGGTGTATATATAGCCTTAGAGAACTCCGAGTGCATCTCGTCATCCCTTAGTACTTCCGTATCCCACTTCTTTGCGTTTTCATTCTTCCTGCTAAACTGCAGGCTACTCTTCATCACTACCACATTGTGTTCTGAGTCTATATTTGGTCCTGGGTACACCTTACAATCCAGTATCTGATTTTGGAATCTCATGATGTAATCTAACTGAAATCTTCCCGTATCACCGGGGCGTTTCCAAGCATATCGACTCCTTTTGTAATTCTTGAACAGAGTAGTCGCTATTACTAGCTAAAATTTATTACAGAACTCAATTAGTATTTTCCCTTTCTCATTCCTTGTCTCAAGGCCATATTCTCCTGTAACCTTGTCTTCTACTCCTTCCCCTACAACTGCATTTCAGTACCCCATGAATATGAGATTTTCTTCTCCGTTTATATAGTGTATTACCCTTTCAGTATCCTCATATATATTCTCTATCTCTTCATATTCAGCTTGCGACGTTGGTATGTATACTTGAACTATCATTGTCGGTGTTGGTTTGCCGTCGATTCTGATAAGCAAAATTTAAACTGAGACGGGTTTTAAACCCAGGACCGACAACGTTTCGTTTGTTAAAGACGCTACCCCGAGACCATGTGTGCACTAATTTTGGAATTCTATAGCGCTTTAAAAACCAAATCGCGACGTCAAATTCCCGATAGATAGCGATCACCGACATCTAGCAATGCTATGGACTGGATCATGGATTGAATGTGTCATGTTTAGTACTTCTCACTACATCGCAGTGGACTCTCTTTTCCAGTGGTGTTTGCTGTCGTCTCTACCCTATCGCACAGTAGATACTTTGCCCTTCTCCTTCCAACTGTTGCAGAGAGAATCAGTTTCGGAATTCTATAGTGCATTAAAACCCCAATCGTTGCACCAAGTTCTCCACTGATCAATTTATTGTTTCCAGTTGTGGTATCGCGAGCACACACACCAGTCCAACCCCTCCGCAGATTGTTTAAGGACATAGCAGGCAACTGAGCTGAAATATGGAATTCTCACTTATCTCCAACGTAGTGGACTCCCAACCAAATGACGTAACTTTGTCAGTATTCACTGATAGGAGGCGAAGGAACACAAATCCAGTAGGGTTTGGAAACCAGTTGGCTGCAGGATCGAATTATGCCAAATATTCCAATCCTAGCATTCACCAATAGGAAGCTAGGAGAATCTGTCCCACACAAAGGTTATCGATTTAATTAATTATCCAATCAATCTGATAGAGTGAGGGAATATGTCCAAGACGTACACAGCTAGGGGTTTACCAGGTAAATATTGCTTTGTTTGTGGTTCGGTCAGAGAGAGAGAGAGAGTGAGAGAGAGATAGATAGATAGATAGATAGATAGATAGATAGATAGAGAGAGAGAGAGAGAGAGAGAGAGAGCATGTGTTTCAACAGGAATTTCTCAGGTATCAGTGTCAAAGGGTTGCCACCACCTGACGCTTTTTTTCAGGGATTAGCGCGACGTCCAGTCTGTCAGTCGCAGGGTCCGAGAGGGTATAGTGTGGCCTCTTGGACATTGTTGCTCGATGTGGTTTGATGAAGGGGTTGGCCTGGCATGCAATGCCCTATGGTCAGTGTGAAAGATTTTTAACAGTGTAATTATGTGTGGTGAGCTATGCTGAAATGTTCTTTGTGCCATTGGGATAACAAAAAGAACATTGCAGTTGTTTAAGTATTACATATTGCCTTGTCGACCTCAATGTGTTAAAAAAACACTATTCCATACACTGCAAACGATTTCCCACCAGCTTCTTTAAATAAATAAATAAACTATATTCCAAACACTGCCTTGTTTTCTATAAATTTTTTGAATGAACAATGTTCCACACATTGCCTTGTCAACCAGAAATTGTTTAAACAATATTTCATACACTGCAATCGATTTTCCGCCAAATGGCCAATCAACTCAGTCTTTTTCCTGGCAATTTCCAGATGGGAGAGGGGAGGAGGACGACACCCAACATCTCTATCAATCAATGCCAAGCCAAATAACTCCTTACATAAAGGGGCTCATGTGGACCAACGTGTTATTTACTTTCTCAGCTTGTGAGGCTCTTTTCTCTTGAATAAATCATCAAATTTTTCTGAAATTGTAATGACTTGTTTGTCCGCACATGTGCATCATATCTACTGATTTCCGCCCCATTCAGGTAATACCTTTGTAGTGTGTTGGTCTTTTACTTTTTTCTTTTTTGTTGCCTCTGTTATCACAACTTAAGCGCTGTACCTCTAATGAAATGCGATTGTCATTTGTTTAGAATGGAAATGGTAAACTGATAGTCATTTATTTATTTATCATGTGACTAATATCACATGACACAAGACAAACCTTTTCCTTAACAGTACATATATATATTTAACACACTGAAAAAATTACGGTCATATCATCTCTGTGTGTGGTGACGTGATATATGCCACCAGATTACTAGGATTGGCTGGCGCCAGTACTGTTGTGACTCGTTTAGACAACCCAGGGGGCGCACAGCTTAAGGTATGCTGCTCACGCGAGTAACATTGTCTCCCACCCTGTTAGTATTGCGTTGCTGTGAACTACAAACAACCCGCATACCGCACTCAAGGTTTATCATTAAACAATGATATCCAGTGAGCTGATTTTCCCATCACTGACATTAGTAGAACACAGCACTACCGCGTAAAAATTTGGTAAAAATAAACGAGTCCATCGTCCTGTATTACTGTCTCAAGATCGTTTTGGCAGTCTAAAAGTACCAAAGAGATGTTTTCAGTATTTCATCCTTTCAAATGGCCACTTTAAAATGAAATGAACACAGAACCACCAAACGAAGCTTAAACGAGTGTGTACTCGCATGCTCGGCTTTGAGTGTGTGCTTTCACGGTACATCTGGTTTTGTGGAGAGAGACGGCTGCAAAGCTTCGTTTTGGCTCTGTCCGGGTAATGCTTTAAATCGTTCAGGAGATTCAGAGAAACGTGACTCTGGGAAAAGAAGTAGATAACCACACAGGCGTTTAGCAATCATGAGTAGCAGAAACATGACCCTCACGCGGCGCAATAAGAGGGCGTAGCGATTAATGAGTACGAGTCGTTCGGAGGCTAATGACGAGGTGAAAGGCGTGGAAGAGCGCCAGCCTGCACAAAGACTAGAAGGGGGCGATTACAAACTGTATTCGAGGAACGGGTTAGCAGTGAGCACTCCCGTTGTCCACGGAAGTCATTACTCTTGGATAACAATAACGGCGAATTACACATGTTCTGGAATAATTAGGAACGAATTTTTCCCTTTACAGTACTGACTGTAAGACCTCGATAATTTTTAATTGTTTGACCAGGATGATATTGTGTCTCTGGCATAGCTAGCTAACGAGCAACAAGAAAATTATTAATTTATACTGAAGCCCTCCGTAGGAATGTCCATTCGTACCAGTCAGTATTTCCATATTGTACTTGGGCTTACTGTCATCGAGGAAACAATTCAGATAGCGAACATTATGTTGCGGCGTGGCGGGGTTTGAAATTCTGTGTGCTGTGCAGGTTGCAAATTAGAAGTTCATTTACCTCAGAACGGCGTCTGCTCGATGTCCCTTCACTCGGCAACATAGATACTTACAAGATGATGCAAAAGCAGCGTTGATAAGAAACACCATGTAATATCTACAATTACTGAGGCCACGCAACTCTAGTAAGGAAATAAAGTTCTGTAGAAAAACAGTCAATAAAAAATTTATTGGGTGGTAAGATAATGGATTGGCTTCTGGAAAATAATGTCCGAAATCTCCACACAAAAATGTTTATTTGTTCTTATAACCAAAGAAACGGTACTATTCAGTCCACATTTAAACTATTGGTTATTTTCGTCAGGTTCAAAATTCATACACTCATTTCGCACCCCCAGAAGCCAGAAAGCTTTCCAAATCCGACCAGAGTTAAACAACGTTTCCACAGTCATTAATTGCACCACTAATATGAGTTATTACATTCGGTCCTTCTGGTGGATTTCAAAAAAGAGACTCCTCGCCAAAATTGCTCAGTGGTTGAATACTGAAACATGCCACGCGTATACTATGAAAGCCAAATTTTCACACGCGAATATCATTCCAACAATACAGTTCTAAATCTTCGAAACTTCACAAAACTGTCCGTAACTACATCAGCGTTAGTTACGACACCTGTCAAACGAGAGGAACTCAATATTCCTTCATTTTACGCATTATTTTGACTCTCACTAGTAACATGACCATCCGTGTTCAAAGCTAGCGAGAGACTCCCTTCTTGTGGACTCACTCCCATTATAACTATCAGGTAACGAGCGGGAACCGTTTCAGTTCTGACTGGCTAACCATACTCGCTGCCAATCAGAATGCTCGCTCATGATCATTGTTGTTGTTGTTGTGGTCTTCAGTCCTGAGACTGGTTTGATGCAGCTCTCCATGCTACTCTATCCTGTGCAAGCTTCTTCATCTCCCAGTACCTACTGCAACCTACATCCTACTGAATCTGTTTAGTGTATTCATCTCTTGGTCTCCCTCTACGATTTTTACCCTCCACGCTGCCCTCCAATGCTAAATTTGTGATCCCTTGATGCCTCAAAACATGTCCTACCAACCGATCCCTTCTTCTAGACAAGTTGTGCCACGAACTTCTCTTCTCCCCAATCCTATTCAATACCTCCTCATTAGTTACGTGATCTACCCACCTTATCTTCAGCATTCTTCTGTAGCACCACATTTCGAAAGCTTCTATTCTCTTCTTGTCCAAACTGTTTATCGTCCATGTTTCACTTCCATACATGGCTACACTCCATACAAATACTTTCAGAAACGACTTCCTGACACTTAAATCTATACTCGATGTTAACAAATTTCTCTTCTTCAGAAACGATTTCCTTGCCATTGCCAGTCTACATTTTATATCCTCTCTACTTCGACCATCATCAGTTAATTTACTCCCTAAATAGCAAAACTCCTTTACTACTTTAAGTGTCTCATTTCCTAATCTAATCCCCTCAGCATCACCCGATTTAATTTGACTACATTCCATTATGCTCGTTTTGCTTTTCTTGATGTTCATCTTATATCCTCCTTTCAAGACACTGTCCATTCCGTTCAGCTGCTCTTCCAGGTGCTTCGCTGTCTCTGACAGAATTACGTTGTCATCGGCTAACTTTAAAGTTTTTATTTCTTCTCCATGGATTTTAATACCTACTCCGAATTTTTCTTTTGTTTCCTTTACTGCTTGCTCAATATACAGATTGAATAACATCGGGGAGAGGCTACAACCCTGTCTCACTCCTTTCCCAACCACTGCCTCCCTTTCATGCCCCTCGACTCATATAACTGCCATCTGGTTTCTGTACAAATTGTAAATAGCCTTCCGTTCCCTGTATTTTACCCCTGCCACCTTCAGAATTTGGAAGAGAGTATTCCAGTTAACGTTGTCAAAAGCTTTCTCTAAGTGTACAAATGCTAGAAACGTAGGTTTGCCTTTCCTTAATCTTTCTTCTAAGATAAGTCGTAAGGTCAGTATTGCCTCACGTGTTCCAGTGTTTCTACGGAATCCAAACTGATCTTCCCCGAGGTCGGCTTCTAACAGTTTTTCCATTCGTCTGTAAAGAATTCGCGTTAGTATTTTGCAGCTGTGACTTACTAAACTGATAGTTCGGTAATTTTCACATCTGTCAACACCTGCTTTCTTTGGGATTGGAATTATTATATTCTTCTTGAAGTCTGTGGGTATTTCGCCTGTCTCATACATCTTGCTCACCAGATGGTAGAGTTTTGTCATGACTGGCTCTCCCAAGGCCATCAGTAGTTCTAATGGAATGTTGTCTACTCCCGGGGCCTTGTTTCGACTCAGGTCTTTCAGTGGTCTGTCAAACTCTTCACGCAGTATCTTATCTCCCATTTCATCTTCATCTACATCCTCTTCCATTTCCATAATATTGTCCTCAAGTACATCGCCCTTGTATAAACCCTCTATATACTCCTTCCACCTTTCTGCCTTCCCTTCTTTGCTTAGAACTGGGTTGCCATCTGAGCTCTTGATATTCATACAAGTGGTTCTCTTCTCTCCAAAGGTCTCTTTAATTTTCCTGTAGGCAGTATCTATCTTACCCCTAGTGAGACAAGCCTCTACATCCTTACATTTGTGCTCTAGCCATCCCTGCTTAGCCATTTCGCACTTCCTGTCGATCTCATTTTTGAGACGTTTGTATTCCTTTTTGCCTGCTTCATTTACTGCATTTTTATATTTTCTCCTTTCATCAATTAAATTCAATATTTCTTCTGTTACCCAAGGATTTCTATTAGCCCTCATCTTTTTACCTACTTGATCCTCTGCTGCCTTCACTACTTCATCCCTCAGAGCTACCCATTCTTCTTCTACTGTATTTCTTTCCCCCATTCCTGTCAATTGTTCCCTTATGCTCTCCCTGAAACTCTGTACAACCTCTGGTTCTTTCAGTTTATCCAGGTCCCATCTCCTTAAATTCCCGCCTTTTTGCAGTTTCTTCAGTTTCAATCTGCAGTTCATAACCAATAGATTGTGGTCAGAATCCACATCTGCCCCTGGAAATGTCTTACAATTTAAAACCTGGTTCCTAAATCTCTGTCTTACCATTATGTAATCTATCTGATACCTTTTAGTATCTCCAGGATTCTTCCAGGTATACAACCTTCTTTCATGATTCTTGAACCAAGTGTTAGCTATGATTAAGTTATGCTCTGTGCAAAATTCTACCGGCTTCCTCTTTCATTTCTTCTCCCCAATCCATATTCACCTACTATGTTTCCTTGTCTCCCTTTTCCTACTGACGAATTCCAGTCACCCATGACTATTAAATTTTCGTCTCCCTTCACTATCTCAATAATTTCTTTTATCTCGTCATACATTTCATCAATTTCTTCATCATCTGCAGAGCTAGTTGGCATATAAACTTGTACTACTGTAGTAGGCATGGGCTTTGTGTCTATCTTGGCCACAATAATGCGTTCACTATGCTGTTCGTAGTAGCTAACCCGCACTCCTATTTTTTATTCATTATTAAACCTACTCCTGCATTACCCCTATTTGATTTTGTATTTATAACCCTGTAATCACCTGACCAAAAGTCTTGTTCCTCCTGCCACCGAACTTCACTAATTCCCACTATATCTAACTTTAACCTATTTATTTCCCTTTTTAAATTTTCTAACCTACCTGCCCGATTAAGGGATCTGACATTCCACGCTCCGATCCGTAGAATGCCAGTTTTCTTTCTCCTGATAACGACGTCCTCTTGAGTAGTCCCCGCCCGGAGATCCGAATGGGGGACTATTTTACCTCCGGAATATTTTACCCAAGAGGACGCCATCATCATTTAATCATACAGTAAAGCTGCATGTCCTCGGGAAAAATTACGGCTGTAGTTTCCCCTTCCTTTCAGCCGTTCGCAGTACCAGCACAGCAAGGCTGTTTTGGTTAATGTTACAAGGCCAGATCAGTCAATCATCCAGACTGTTGCCCCTGCAACTACTGAAAAGGCTGCTGCCCCTCTTCAGGAACCACATGTTTGTCTGGCCTCTCAACAGATACCCCTCCGTTGTGGTTGCACCTACGGTACGGCCATCTGTATCGTTGAGGCACGCAAGCCTCCCCACCAACGGCGAGGTCCATGGTTCATGGGGGGGCTCATGATCATTAATATGAAAATTTCAATTAATTAATTCTGCACCCTGCGAGTTCTGTTTATGTTTTTTGATAATACCAAAGGATAAACTATTATATTTCCTAGCTGAATTGAGTTTCCTAAGTTTTTGAATTTTTAGCAATTTTTTTATCTCTGAAACTATGATAGTTATAAAGATGAAATTTGGATATAATCTTCTCCTGAATGTCAGAAGGTAGTGTACCGATTTTGAAAATGATTTAATAATATTTTATATCATTTGTTTAGGTTCTTATACGTGGTGAATGTACGCGTCCAGTAAGAGACATTGGATAGCTTTCCCACGACAGGCAGTGACAGATGCGCGTGTGTCTCCCGGTTATGCCGGCAGATGTCAGCCCCCGAAGTGACATGCAGCTAGCTATTCTAAAACAAACATTCGCTCGGAACAAACTTGCGACGCTACAATGTCATTATGCAGCCCGGTGATAAGTGACTCACATTTTAGAATATAGACTTGTGACATCTAATCTATGTGCAAAATTTAAAAGAATACAATTCCAGCAAGAATTCAAACGCATTGAGTATAGTAAGGAATTGTAACGACGTATGACATGTAGGAATCTTTCATGTCTGACAAGGGAAACTGCCCATGGTACCCCCCTCAGATTTAGTGGTAAAATGGACCAATGGAAAGCCCGTCAAAAACTGAACACAGATCAATTATGAAAACCGGAAGAAGGTATACTGAATTGTGAAAAAAGAAGCAAAATGGAAACAGTGAACGGTCCAAGCTCAAATGATCAACATGGAGCACTTCGCAAGAATCATGGCGTCTTGGTTGTGTGGTCAAGATGGTGGACTGCGAAGCTAAAGATACGTGTTCAAATTTCTCTCAGCATCGTACTTTTTTTCACAAAATTATGAACTTTCTGTCTGGTAACTGACGTGCCTGTCCTCCTTCTGGTTACAGAATATGAGTCATGCAGTAAGAATATATTACCGTCGCAAGTAAATGTGACGAACAGCAGGCGAGTTGCGCATACACATCTCACAGAAATGAAGACAACAAATGAACGGATGTGAACTATGTTACAACAAAGGAATTCAGGAGTCAAAACCTCCAAAACAGAGCGCAAGAGTCATAACATGTGGTACCTGTGTAGAACAAATGGAAGGTACATAGGTCTCGAGATCCCTTCCCTACACCTCGTTGTTATGAACGGACGGTAAACAACGACACAGATACAAATTTAAATACAGCGAACAGACACGTCAATGACCTGATGAACAGTTAATAATTTAGTGGAAAAAATGGGGCACTAGGGAGATCTGAACACAGATTTCATCCTTCGGATTTCAACACAGTGACAGCGTAACCATGACGACGTGGCTACTCAAATGTATTCCGTGTTGGACGTCTTGCCCGTGGATCGTTCACTGTTACGATTTTGCTTCCTATTTTCATGCTTTATCTCTTTCTAGTTTGTGACAGGCTATCGACTGAGCCATTTTACACTAAATCTGAAAGGGGTGGGACGTGGAGTTTCGTTTGTGAGATCAACTTGCCGAGATTGCAATGCGTCCAAATTATTTAGGCTGCACTACTACACACTGTTTGGATTACTTGTGTTTATTTGACATTATCTACAAGCAGTGTTAATGAAGCTAATCAAGCACATCAAACTGTTGTACTTTTACCCAATAGCTTTGTAGTGGTTGCGAAATGAGGTCAGACTGCAGTCTCATTACCGTGCAATATATAATATACTCAGAATGGACAGATATGACCGTGAATTTAGTAATAGGCGCTGAAATCAGACATTTAGGATGGGAAATTACGTGATGTACACTACTTCAAAAAAAAAGTAATATGCCCAGAAGGAAAGAGGATGCCATAGCGGCCAGCCTCATAGTATTGAGCCGTGAGTGGCTCGTGTTCATGCTGTTTATTGCTTGTCACCTTGTCTTTGCGGTACTGTCGCCTCGTTTCTTATTCGATTTACTGGCGTCACTAAGTTGCTAGCTTGCCTGCCCGTGACTGGCAGCAGCAGCGCTTATCGATAAGAGCACTGTCATATTATCTTTGGAGCGACCGCTAGTAATTCCGGGTCGTCGTGTGTCGGGAGTTGAGTCGAGACGGACCAGCAGTGAGGTCCATACAGCCATGACTCGCCCGACCGTTGCCGACACACATGACTTGAGTTGGAACGACCTTTGTTGGTCGTTCGGTCGGTCGTCTCATCGGCCGACGCGTATCTGATCGCCCATTGCTTCTGGGTTCTCTGTGTGTGTCGACTTGTGATTCGTCCTGGTTGTTCCCCAGTGACTAGTTTTAGTATTGTTTGAGTTGTTTGTGGAAGTGTTTCCGCGGTACCGTGTGTAACTTGTGGCTTTGACTGACCCGTTATTGTAACGCTGTCTGAGTGATGAATGCAGCCGGTCGGTTGGGACTGAGCAGCGAGGAAGGCTCCGTGGCGCTGGGTCGGGTCGGAACCACCTGTGGCGTGCACGCGCGGTCGGATTGTGAGACGCTAGCTGCGAGAGCTACAAAGTTCGTTGGCCAACAAAACTGGACACTGAAGTTGAGTGATCAGTTGACCCGTTACGAAATCTCAACTGCTGTGACACCTCTTTGTTCATTGCCAGTTGTTGCTTCCTGGGCCGTTCAGGCTAGCAGTAACGTATGGTGTGTTGGAGTCAGCGAAATTTCGCAGCCGTCTTCCTATATGGTCTTTAACTTTAAATTGGTTGTTACTTATTAGTGGAGTGCACCAGCGGTATTTTCTGCCTTGTGGCTGTTAATGCCCCAGTTACCTGCCCTGGTCGTTAGCGTAGTTTTCCAGCAGAGTGTTTTTCCTCGCCGTGTTGATGCTGTCTGGCATGGCGTATAGTTCGACAACCTTTTAGTTGTTTTTTTATTAAGAGTTTTTATTGTGCCTTGACTGTTTTTAGACGCCAGTTTTGAAGACGTAGTGTTGCTGGTATTTTCGCCCTCGGCTGATATTTTCCATTGTCGTACTGTTGGTCAGGCAAAAGGGAATTGGTTGGGTTGTTGGTCAGTCCTTCAGCCGTCCCTGGGTCGGGTTGCCATCCGATTATTTAACTTCAACTCTTGGCTGCCTGTCTCACCTCACCTTACGTTGGAGCTACCTCCTCAGGCCGACCCTTGTAACACTTCTGAGCACCACTGTCCTGTTGATTTTCATTTTACTCTGATGTACCGTATGAGGCCTTCAGCCATCGATTAATTTAGTTTGTTTTAACTTTAAAATAAGTCCTTTAGCCGACTTAAATTAAAGTTTGAAGATTGATTTGTTTAATAACTAAAATTTTGAAGGTTTGTTCTATCTGAAATTCTTGTTATCCAGGTCCTAAGTTCTAAGTTGTTCAATGTACAGTGTGTGGGTTTCAGCTGAGCTTTTATGTGAAATGTTTTGAAGATAAGGCCTTCAGCCGTCTTAAATTAAATTTTTGAAAGTAGGTTTGTTTAAAACTAATTTTTTTTTTAAAATTACTCTGTCTGAATTGTTGTTACCCATGTCCTAAGCCGTGAGTTGTTCCATGTCTTGTGTGTGGCCTTCAGCCGAGTATTTACGTGAAATATTCTTTTTTAAATAAGTCCTTCAGCCATGTGTATTCTTTAAAGCAATTTTTATAACTTGTGTTCAGACCTTCAGACATTCTTGTTTTTTGTGTGGTTTCGGGCCTTCAGCCCAGTATGTGTCCTAAGTTTTCTTAACTAGGCCTTCAGCCGTATTGTTTTAATCTATCCTTTTAAGTCAATGTGTAATTAAGTGGTTCTTAGCAAAAAAAAAAGTTTGTGTGTTTTGTGCAGCTAACAGTAACTGTTTACAGCCCCTTCCACAACCATAACTGATCTGATCTATCCTGCGAAACCAGATTTGAAGTATGAATGGACTTATTAACAAGATTCGATTGGGAAGGGTGACATAAAGACATTGTATCCTCTTCCAAAGAAAGCTACCACAAAACTGTTGTAACTGGTCCCTGATGTCCTGGGACAGAGTTGATGTCCGAGTTGGTAGTCGGCATCTTGGTTCAAATGGTTCAAATGGCGCTGAGCACTACTATGAGACTTAACGTCGGAGGTCATCAGTCCCCTTGAACTTAGAACTACTTAAACCTAACTAACCTAAGGACATCACACACATCCATGCCCGAGGCAGGATTCGAACCTTCGACCGTAGCGGTCGCGTGGTTCCACACTGTAGCACATAGAACCACTCGGCCACTCTGGCCGGCCGGGATCTGGGGATCTTGCTGTAACGAGTGTACCTTAGCATCACGTAGACAGTTCAAGACACAAAAGCCACGTGTGGATGAGCATTGCCCTCTCAAAAACGACGCATCACAGGTGCGTGAGGACGCACAATGTCCGAGACAAACCTATGATAAATCACGCCTGAAGGCTCCCTACACCATGACGGGAGGAATAACTCCACTGTGCCTCTACAAAGCATTGCAAGAATGGCACTTCTCCCCATGTCGCCCTTGTACTCACCAATGATGATCATCCAGGGTACTGCAGAACCGCGACTCAAAATTAACTGTCGCATCTCAGGTAACACCTGAGGACACAGCAGGTGTGACACATACCTATGATCAGTCACACTTGATGGCTCCCTACACCATGACGCCAGAAATAACTCCGCTGTGCCTCTACAAACCATTAGAAGAATGGGAATGCTGCCAATGTCGTCACTGTAGTACTCGTCCTCGATGATCATCCAGGGTACGGCAGAATCGTGACCCGACGAGAATGTCGCATTACAGGTAACACATTAGGACACAGGATGTTCGAGACGTACCTTTTCTTTTTGGGTCAGCAGTCTTCTGACTGGTTTGATGCGGCCTACCACGTGTTCCTCTTCTGTGCCAACCTCTTCATCTCAGAGAAGTACTTGCAACCTATATCCTCAATTACTTGGTGGATGTATTCCAATCTCTGTCTTCCGCTACAGGTTTTGCCTCCTACAGTTCCCTCTAGCACCGTGGAAGTCAGTCCCTCATGTCTTAACAGACGTCCTATCATCCTGTCCCTTCTCCTTATCAGTGTTTTCCACATATTTCTTTCCTCTCTGGTTCTACGCAGAACCTCCTCATTCTTTACCTTAACAGTGAACTAATTTTCAACATTCTTCTGTAACACCACGTCCCAAGTTCTTCATTTCCTTTTTCCGGTTTTCCCGCAGTCCATGTTTCACTACCATACAATGCTGTACTCCAGACGTAGTTTATTAGAAATTTCTTCCTCAAATTAAGGCCTATGTTTGATACTAGTAGACTTCTCTTCGCCAGGAATGCCCTTTTTGCCATTGCTAGTCTGCTTTTGATGTCCTCCTTGCTCCGTCCGTCATTGGTTGTTTTACTGCCAAGGTAGCAGAATTCCTTAACATCATCTACTTCTTCACCATCAATTCTGATGTTAAGTTTCTCGCTGTTCTCATTTCTGCTGCATCTTTATTACTTTCGTCTTTCTTCGATTTACTCTATGTCCATACTCTGTACTCATTAGATTGGTCATTCCGTTCAGCAGATCATGTAATTTTTCTTCACTTTCACTCAGGATACCAATGTCCTCGGTGAATCGTATCATTAATATCCTCTCACCTTGAATTTTAATTCCACTGCTGAACCTTTCTTTTATTTGCATCATTTCTTCTTCGATGTACAGATTGAACAGTAGGGGAGAAAGACTACATCCCTGTCTTACGCCTTTTTTAATACGAGTCCTTCGTTCTTGGTCGTCCACTCTTATTATTCCCTCTGGGCTCTTGTGCATATTGTATATTACACTTCTCTCCCTATAGCATACCCCTATTTTTCTCAGAATTTCGAACATCTTGCACCATTTTACATTGTCGAAGGCTTTTTGCAGGTCGAGAAATCCTATGAACCTGTCTTGATTTTTCTTTAGTCTTGCTTCCGTTATTAACCGCAATGTCAGAATTGCCTCTCTCGTGCCTTTACCTTTTCTAAACCCAAACTGATCGTCATTTAGCACATCTTCAATTTTCTTCTCCATTCTTCTGTACATTATTCTTGTCAGCAACTTGGATGCATGAGCTGTTAAGCTGATTGTGCGATAATTCTCCCACTTCTCAGCTCTTGCCATCTTCGGAATTGTGCGGATGATCAGCCAGTCCTGATGGCTCCCTACAACAGGATGCCAGGAGTAGCTCCTCTTTGGCTCTCCAAAGCACTGAGAGAATGGGACCTCACCCTGAAGTGCAGAATTATGATTAGAGCTTAATACAATGCCACCCCGTTCATCAACAATCTATCCTTTGACGGCACGTCACGATTCGAAAACCAGCTGTGTTAGTTGTGTTCTTAACGGTAGCCTTCAGATGTTGCGGTAATTCCCTAGTTTTACTGCTGCTAGTCTCCGGTCTGTGGTGTGGATTGATACAGAGTTTTACAGGGACCCATATTACTTGTACTCGGAATGTAGTCCAAGATGCTACTCCAGGCGGGTGTAACAATGAATGTGCGCTACGGAAAATAATACAAGCTAAAATGAAGATTTCGCCCTGTCTGACTGCCTCCTGAAGCAGATCTGAGGGTCTCTTAATTCTATAAATTACAATCTAAACATAAATGAATGATGAAGGCAACTAATCCTACTAAATGATAAACGTTGTTCCTGCTTATATATTTATTGTAGATTAACAAACCCTTATATTACAAAGTTCACATTTCCTAAGTAAAATTACTAATCACTTGCCCAACTCTGCCCCTTATTATGACTGGTCGGTCTAATATCAATAACGCGAAATGACTGACATCATATACATGCCAAACACTAGAAGACACTACTTTCAAAGATGGTCTACGGTGGTGTGGAACCTCAGTGGAAATAAACTAACGTGATCACAACTGTTTAGCTTTTACAGCCGAAGCAATTTGCGATATCACCGTAAGTACTGCGTCCGGTGCACCAAAGTGATGGTTCTCGTACTCGTCTGCGACGATGGAAGAACTCCAGCCACAAATAAACTCTTTGAAACACTAGGACGGCAGAAGGCGGTCCTCTGACTAATATATTCTAATACTGTCTTCTTCTCTCTGTGTTCTACAGACAAGAAACGCGAACTCCCAGCCACAAGGACGGAGTTCAGATAACGTCTCAACGCAAGTATAGGCAGAAGAAGTGCTCTCAATTACTGAACGCTGCGTACTCAATGACGACTACCAACCCGGAGGTGAAGTCCAGAATCGTGTAGGTTCGCAACAGTACAGTGCCTAACTGTTCTAACTATAAATTTTCCTGAGAGCAAGGATAGCAAGTCCGTCTGCATCAACAAAGCCGATATCGAGCGACCGTCACACACGGGCGCTCATAACGGAAAGACCTAGTCTCTCCAGCGCTGGCTTGCCAGCAAGGCTCGGCTCTCCACCGTCGGAATTCTGAAAACGAATCATATTCCCAGATCCACGGAATATTCTCTCTCTATACAGATTCTCCCGAACGCCGACCAACCATATTTTAGATTTTCGTCGTCCAGCGGTGAAAGTTTGCGAGGAAAAACCTGTACTCGTACAATGGATACGCTTCTGAGTAAAAATCCTTGGAAATAATCCAGCTTGCGTGGTTTCCGAAGTGCCTCTTCTACGTTCCTTTCACCTGCATCCACGATTTTCAGCGTTCGGATGTATTATCCTGTTATCCTTCCAGCCCCTACTACAATAGCGGCTAGCCGTCATCCTATTGCGCTCCAGAGCTCAGGTGCCACGACGCCTGTCTAGCTACTTCCTGGTTTAAGCAGGACCAACAACTGTGTGGGCCTTCCACCCAGGGCTTGAGTTCCGTCTGCCGTTTCATTTCCACTGTCGTTCCAAACTCTACTTCGTCACCTTTCCTGCAATAAGCGTTAACAATTATTTACAAGGCTTACGTGACAATGTCAGTCTCCTTTAAATATTCATATATACCATGTACTACCTAACAAATAATACCTATGTGGTTGTAGATAACGGCAAATTATGTGGATGAATGCTTGTAAGGTGCGAAATTATAGCCACCTTACAGTAGGTGTTGAATACCAACAGGTTATTATGCGCTTCTTGCACAGTACAGCGATCTTGCAGTGGTCAGACGTGTTCCACTGGAACCTTGACGACGAGTATGTCTGGCTTTCCATTCTCACTCAGTCCATTGTCGGACCACTATCTCATCCGAGTGCCTCATAATCCTGGATATTGCATGGTTCGACTGGCCAATCAAATGGAGACCCACAATGAGTTGCCGTTCAAACTGTTTCAGGTGCTGCCGTACTCTTCTCGGGTATACAGCCGGTTAATGTAGACATCTTGACACAACATTTCAACGGACGAAATGGTCCCCAGCTTCAGGTGGCTATACTGATAAACAATCTCGCCGGAACTGAGTTTCCAACACTATCAGTGGTCCCCTCGTACACAGCGACCAGCTCACCAAGCGTGCAAGAGCAGCAGTGCTGTGAACTATTACCGCAGACCGTTGTTGTTCAATTCTAGACACATGCGGATACCACGTACTACTTAAAGGAAAGCAAACACACTCTGTATGTCGCGATCACAAGAGAGACACTCTTTTTGTTTCAAGATAATTCAAAATGGTTCAAATGGCTCTGAGCACTATGGGACTTAACTTCTGGGGTCATCAGTCCCTTAGAACTTAGAACTACTTAAACCTAACTAACCTAAGGACATCACACACATCCCTGCCCAAGACAGGATTCGAACCTGCGACCGTAGCGGTCCAGACTGTAGTACCTAGAACCACTCTGCCACTCCGGCTGGCTGTTTCAAGATGACCAGTTTCAACACTATTATGCTACATTCATCTGATGTCACGGAACTTGTTATAAAATTGCCACGTTACAATGTGTGAACTTAAAGCATAAAGACACTCTCCACATACACATATGTTGATTAAAATCAAGTTGATAAAATGCTCACAGTTGATAAAATGCACACACTTGATAACATGCACATAGTGTAGTGCTGTGTGGCAAGCTTGTGAGAGTCATTTTCACCGCTAACATGCATGGATGGTAGGAAAATCGTATTAAACGTATGCATATTATCGACGGTGAGCATTTTATCAACTTCATTCTTATGAGGACAAGTACATGTGGGGAGTGCCTTTTATACTTTGACTTCATGTAATGTAACATAGCAATTTTATAACACATTCCATAAGGTAAGATGATGGTAACATACGACTGTGGAAACTGGTCATCTTGGAACAATAAAGGCTTCTAAGCTGCGATCACGGCTTATGAAGTGTGTTCATTTCCAGCCATATCGACCGATCCACAGCTCAGCAAGTTTAACATTTTAAAGGGAAGCCCTAATCCCTATCAATAATACTGTCAAATAATCGAATCTCAATAGATTCCTTTAGAACACATTCCTAATACAAGGAAGCAGGGGCGATCATTTGTGTCTCATTATTCAACATCTTGTGTCGCTCATTAAGACAATGTACTGCCACTGCGAATTTCTCTTTCTGGAGCAAACGAGTGCGACGAATATAAGCCAGCCCACAATGACAAAGAATTTTGTATACTCCGGGTTTGCTCAGTCCCAAGTCACTCTTTACTGATCCAAGGAGGGTTTCGAGGATATTCTCCCCGGAAAAGGTACAAAGCAACAGATTTGCAAGTTTCGGCTGCTGATAACACTGTCTCATACGAGTGTGCGACATCTCCTTGTCCTTCACACATCGTCGGACACTGTTCACGCCTCTTTTGTACCCTAACAGCCATCGCAACAATAATAAAAACGAGCGACACTAATGCACTGTGGTGGCAGATAATTACAATTTAAATACCCACCAGTGGCATGTACGTATACGAAATCGCATTGGCACTCAACGATGTCTTCCGCACGCATCACATTTTTTGGCACGCAGTGCAGTTTATAACGGACTAGCGTTCTTTTGTCGTTTTACCGCAGAAAATTTAAGCAAAACCACCATCTCCAGTGTGACAGGAGCCTTACCGCTCAACAAATGTGTAAATGATCTCGTGGATGACGTCGGAAGCTCGATGAGGCTGCGGTTGTTTGTGAGCAAAGTGACCCTCGCTTCCTAGACTTCTAAAATACCACCGCCTGGGGCACGTTTTGCTTTCCCGACGTGTCGCTGCCTGGCGGCTGTTTCCCCTGGCGGCTGTTGGATCGCGCCCCAGCTGAGGTCTCTTCCCTCGTGACGTGGAGTACGATGGAACGTGCCAGCATTCTGTGCCGCATCTAGCGACTGCGGTAATAGTGGTGTTTTTCTCGTTGAATTGCTGAGGCAAGAAGTGACGTATGTAGATGCTGATGTGACAGGGTTCCATCGCGCCGTCATGCGCAGGAGAGTGGAGTTAGACTCTGCAGTATTTTCCTGGATGCAAAAATGTTTCGGGTATAGGTGTAAAACTACCGTAGGCTACCATAAACTACCGTAAGTAAGCGTAGGCCACGGTACTTTCCCTAGTAATTTTTGCCAGTGAAGGTCGTACCCGTGTCAGCTGTATGCTGGGTGTGTTGCACACTTACTGGACTTCACCTCATAACGATTGCTCTATTTACGTATGCTATCAGCGTCTTACTAACTTAACTTTGTGTTCTGCCTTACGTTACCTTCCACTGATGTTGATGAAATGATAATGAGGACAGCACAACACCCCGTACCTGAGCGGAAAAATCTCCGACCCAGCCGGGAATCGAACCCGGGCCGCTTGGCGAGTGTCTTACTAGATGGCCCTAAAACCCAGAAGCGGTGAACCGTCTAGAAAGTGAGTAAAGCTATATAAAGGGCCAGGTAACCTACGAAACATTTTTTTCTGCATTGTTATCCTATCATCGATTATTTAAGAATAAACAGTATTTGTAGCAAAACTGAAATTATCAATATTTAATTGAGGTATTATTCGAAAATTTTCGATTTGTATCTTGAAGCAGAGGGGTGTTGCAGTAGTAAGAATAAAAATAAGAAATGCAGCTGTATTATACAGCGCTACAAAACGCAATTTCTTAACGAAAAAGGAAAAATGAAAAAAAACCTCACAACAAAAATACGAGTACATCGGACATCGTTTCAATACTTTGTCGAACTTACATAAAACATGTTTCTGTTATTCATAAACAATTTTCGCATTTATTAATAACAACAGGAAACTCTTGCCTTTGGTCATGAATAACGTTCTGCTGAGTGTAGGGTATATTGTTGGTGCATGTAAACTGTACTTGCATCAAAAGCAATTGATTTGGTTACACAAAAGCACAGAAGTTACCCGATAAACTAATTTCTCCCAAACAAAATGCAATTTATATTCTTTAAGGATGTAAAATGCACAATAGATTAACACTAAATGATGTGCAAAACGAACAACCAATAAATAAAAAATCAAAGGTAAATCGTCGGCTCCCAGTTTCTGTCTTACACATTCATTTGTTTTTCTTTCTCTACCAATTTATCAATAAGACCCGTAGACCGACCATTTACCATGTCATTCATGCAGTGTACCTGAATTAGCGAGTCGTAATTTTGGTAGAGAGCAACTCTCAGTTTCGAGTCATTTTCTCAGCTGTCCAGTGGTGTGGTTAGTCGTTTGCGAATTCTGAAAGCATCAGATAGAGACGGATATATTCTACCAGCTGTAGTTTAGAGTTTCTTTCCAGCTTCATGGACCAACAGTTGACTTCCACGAAGGTTCAAAATTGGCTCTGAGCACTATGGGACTTAACTTCTGAGGTCATCAGTCCCCTAGAAGTTAGAACTACTTAAACCTAACTAACCTAAGGACATCACACACATCCATGCCCGAGGCAGGATTCGAACCTGCGACCGTAGCGGTCGCGCGGTTCCAGACTGTAGCACCTAGAACCGCTCGGCCAATCCGGCCGGCCCTTCCACGAGGGGTTGCGATGAATCAGTACTCGTGTGTGTTCCTAATCAATTTTGGTATCACGTCTTGGGAAGTTGATTGTGACCCGCTTGAGAGGTCTTCGAAGCGACGTGTGGTTGTTGACGAGGGAAATTTACGTTTTCTGATGTTTTGAAGTATTAACTGTGCATTGGGATTTATGAGTTTGTGGAATCCGATTGAAATCTTGCACTTATTTGTTATACCAGTAATTAATTGATTCGCTCGTGAGTTTACTGGTAGGGCTTCATTATGCGCGCCATCCAAGAGTAAATGATCAGTCAGTCTCGCTTGTACGCTTTAGAATGTTCAGCAGCTGTAATTGAATGTGGTTGTCATAATTAAGACCGGCTGCACCACTGTCGTTTAAATTGTTAGTCGGTAGGGTGTTTCCCCGTTCGGATCGTCCGTAGACGTGTTACTGAAAAATGGCGCTTCCGACAGAGGACTGAGCTTTTTCTAGCTGTATTTTACGAATTTTTGTAGATCTCGTCGCCGGTGGACCTTGCGTGGGTTATTTAATTTAAGATGTTGGCTTGTGCTGATAGTTATCTGGCTAGAGTACTGCCATCGTTTGTTTTGGTATTAGGTGTTGATTACTGTCAAGTACCGAAGTAGATTAGTTGTACGGAACAATGTGTGTTCGTTATGGCGGGCTCATCTGCATTGCTCAGTGGGTATATAGAGCTATTAACCAAAAAATCCTACAGCTAGATCTGTTCTGGTTATACCAGCGATAAATCAACGTTATTGGACTCACGACTAACAAGGCCAATGCCACACACTTGGGTTCTGTTATTAGTACGGTCCAGGTTAACGCCTGTGTGACTATAGAGATGCTATTCCCCTTAGTACACTGCAAACGTAGATAATATACGGCTCGTGCTGTCTTAGGACAAGAGGGTTATTGCCAATAGTTGTTAATGATATCGTTCGACGAACAGCTACTGCCTTAATTGTATGTGGCACTTGAAATGCCTGGGCTAGCAGGACAGAGCGGACTGGGTTTGTGGAAAGAGGCCAAAATGAGCTCCTGCCAGTTGCGCTCAACATACAAACTGTATTTATCAAACACAATATTACAAAAAAGATGCAAAACTCTCAAAACTTTAATAGACCTCCTTTGATTAACTTTAGATGAGCTGAACGCCACATTCGAAATCCAAGACACAAGGCTTAAGCAAAATTGAAATACAAGGTTCTTCTGGAGGTTTCACCCAAAAAATATTTTCTAAATCTTCAATATAATCGGCTGAAGGGCTTAGCAATTTAATTTTAATGGAACTACGCTGGAGGTCGCATATTAAGCAATAAGAGGAGTTTCATTCAAAAAGGCAGAAGGTCTTATCTTAAAACATTTCACGCAAATTGGGCTGAAGGCCCCATTGAAAAGCATAATAATCTCATGCCTTAAGGCCAAGAGAAGAAGATTAATTTAAGAGAAATAAAAACTCGGCTGAAGCCGCTCACCAACAAGTAATTTAACGGCTTAAGCCCTAGAAAGAAGAGTTTCAATTTTAAAGGCCAGAAGGCCGTATCTTAAAACATTTCATATAAAATAAGGAATACATATCTCATGCCTTAATGGAAAGACAAGGGCATTAATTTAAGAGATATTAATACTCGTCTGAAGGTCACATATCAGCAAAATATGTTTAACAGCTTAAGACCTAGAAACAGTTTCAATCTAAAAGGCAGAAGGCCTTATCTTAAAACGTCTCCAGTAAAATACGACTGAAGGCCCCCATATAAAAATATAACATTTCATGCCTTAAGGGCAAGACAAGAACATTAATTTAAGAGATATTGATACTCGGCTGAAAGCCACACATCAACCAATTAAGTAAAATCCAAACAGGGAAATTACTACATAACACACAAGGAACGGCGCTCAGAAGTTTCCAAGCGTCGGCCTGGGATTGTAACACTAACGCCCATTTAGGTGAGACACGGAGTGGCCGTGCGGTTCTAGGCGCTGCAGTCTGGAACCGAGCGACTGCTGCGGTCGCAGGTTCGAATCCTGCCTCGGGCATGGATGTGTGTGATGTCCTTAGGTTAGTCAGGTTTAAGTAGTTCTAAGTTCTAGGGGACTGATGAGCTCAGAAGTTAAGTCGCATAGTGCTCAGAGCCATTTGAACCATTTGAGACAGGCAGCCTGTCCAACGACTTCTTAATCTGGAGGCAACCCAACCAACAGACAGCCGCCCGACCAATGAACCAAATCAGTTCCGCTCCACGCAACCAGCAAAAGGACGACCACAAGATTTCAATACACGACATATAGAATGTTGGCGCCCACAACGACCAACAACACCTCAGCTGTCGAACTACACACCGCACTGGACAGCAACAACACGACGAGGAAAATACACTGCCTAAAATTACGTCAACGACCAGGGCAGGTAACCGGAACGTCAATGGTCACAAGGCAGAAGATACCGCTGGTGACCTTCAAAACAGAAAATAAATAAGCTAAGTCAAACTTCACAGGACGATGGCTGGGATCTGAGCCGACTTAAAGACACACACGTTGTTGCTCGCCGGAGTGTCCCAAAATAGACAACCAGGATCAAACGAAGAAATGTAAACAGTTGAGGCTCGATAGTAGGTCACGTGCGGACTCAATTTTCATGTCCAAGATCGGTGGGCGACGAACTTCGTAGCACTCGCAAGCAGCACTTCACAGTCCAACCTCACGTCCACGCCACTACTTCTACATCTACATCTACATTTATACTCCGCAAGCCACCCAACGGTGTGTGGCGGAGGGCACTTTACGTGCCACTGTCATTACCTCCCTTTCCTGTTCCAGTCGCGTATGGTTCGCGGGAAGAACGACTGTCTGAAAGCCTCCGTGCGCGCTCTAATCTCTCAAATTTTATATTCGTGATCTCCTCGGGAGGTATAAGTAGGGGGAAGCAATATATTCGATACCTCATCCAGAAACGCACCCTCTCGAAACCTGGCGAGCAACCTACACCGCGATGCAGAGCGCCTCTCTTGCAGAGTCTGCCACATGAGTTTGTTAAACATCTCCGTAACGCTATCGCGGTTACCAAATAACCCTGTGACGAAACGCGCAGCTCTTCTTTGGATCTTCTCTATCTAGCGGCTCCAGCCCTACTCTGCGCAACGGGGCCTTGATGCTGCTCCACGCCAACCGACCGACTGGACTGCTGGTCCGTCCGCGACTGCTGCTCCACGCCCGACTGCACTGCTGGTGCGTCTCCCACTCACTGACTACCCGACACAAGACGACCCGGAAATTCTGTCGGTCGCTCCAGAGATGGTACGACAGTGCGCTCATCGATACGCGCTGCTGCTGCCACTCATCATCAAGTAAGGCAGGAAGTTAGTGACGCCAGTAAATGGAATAAGAAAACGAGGAGGCACTACCGTAATAGAAGATGACAGACAATTGTTCAAATGTTCAAATGTGTGTGAAGGGACCAAACTGCTGAGGTCATCGATCCCTAGACTTACACACTACTTAATCTAACTTAAACTAACTTAACGCTAAGGACAACACTCACATCCACGCCCAAGAGAGGACACGAACCTCCGGCGGGAGGGGCCGCACGATTAGGGACATGGCGCCTCTAACCGCGCGGCTGACAGATAGTTAATGCGGACTCAGCCGACACCCCCGGGATAACAAGGCCGCCCAGCAGTGTTAGTGACGTCACACTAAGCGGCCCATAGCCGACGCAGTAGTCCACGGACACCTCCGTACAGACGCGCCTGATGCTAACCATTTTCTGTCCGTCATACAGAAAGGAGCGAACTAATGGATAATTCAAACCAAAGACCAAATTATATATATTCTCGTAAACAGCATAAAGGTTCATAACGAAATACCGATTACATGTTGTTGTTGTTGTGGTCTTCAGTCCTGAGACTGGTTTGATGCAGCTCTCCATGCTACTCTATCCTGTGCAAGCTTCTTCATCTCCCAGTACCTACTGCAACCTACATCCTTCTGAATCTGCTTAGTGTATTCATCTCTTGGTCCCCCTCTACGATTTTTACCCTCCACGGTGCCCTCCAATGCTAAATTTGTGATCCCTCGATGCCTCAAAACATGTCCTACCAACCGATCCCTTCTTCTAGTCAAGTTGTGCCACAAACTTCTCTTCTCCCCAATTCTATTCAATACCTCCTCATTAGTTACGTGATCTACCCAACTTATCTTCAGCATTCTTCTGTAGCACCACATTTCGAAAGCTTCTATTCTCTTCTTGTCCAAACTAGTTATCGTCCATGTTTCACTTCCATACATGGCCACCCTCCATACAAATACTTTCAGAAACGACTTCCTGACACTTAAATCTATACTCGATGTTAACAAATTTCTCTTCTTGAGAAACGCTTTCCTTGCCATTGCCAGTCTACATTTTGTATCCTCTCTACTTGGACCATCATCGGTTATTTTACTCCCTAAATAGCAAAACTCCTTTACTACTTTAAGTGTCTCATTTCCCAATCTAATTCCCTCAGCATCACCCGACTTAATTTGACCACATTCCATTATCCTCGTTTTGCTTTTGTTGATGTTCATCTTATATCCTCCTTTCAAGACACTGTCCATTCCGTTCAACTGCTCTTCCAAGTCCTTTGCTGTCTCTGACAGAATTACAATGTCATCGGCGAATCTCAAAGTTTTTACTTCTTCTCCATGAATTTTAATACCTACTCCGAATTTTTCTATTGTTTCCTTTACTGCTTGCTCAAATACAGGTTGAATAACATCGGGGAAAGGCTACAACCCTGTCTCACTCCTTTCCCAACCACTGCTTCCATTTCATGCCCCTCGACTCTTATAACTGCCATCTGGTTTCTGTACAAATTGTAAATAGCCTTTCGCTCCCTGTATTTTACCCCTGCCACCTTCAGAATTTGAAAGAGAGTATTCCAGTTAACATTGTCAAAAGCTTTCTCTAAGTCTACAAATGCTAGAAACGCAGGTTTGCCTTTTCTTAATCTTTCTTCTAAGGTAAGTCGTAAGGTCAGTACTGCCTCACGTGTTCCAACATTTCTACGGAATCCAAACTGATCTTCCCCGAGGTCGGCTTCTAGCAGTTGTTCCATTCGTCTGTAAAGAATTCGCGTTAGTATTTTGCAGCTGTGACTTATTAAACTGGTAGTTCGGTAATTTTCACATCTGTCAACATCTGCTTTCTTTGGGATTGGAATTATTATATTCTTCTTGAAGTCTGAGGGTATTTCGCCTGTCTCATACATCGTGCTCACCAGATGGTAGAGTTTTGTCATGACTGGCTCTCCCGAGGCCATCAGTAGTTCTAATGGAATGTTGTCTACTCCCGGGGCCTTGTTTCGACTCAGGTCTTTCAGTGGTCTGTCAAACTCTTCACGCAGTATCTTATCTCCCATTTCGTCTTCATCTACATCCTCTTCCATTTCCATAATATTGTCCTCAAGTACATCGCCCTTGTATAAACCCTCTATATACTCCTTCCACCTTTCTGCCTTCCCTTCTTTGCTTAGAACTGGGTTGCCATCTGAGCTCTTGATATTCATACAAGTGGTTCTTTTCTCTCCAAAGGTCTCTTTAGTTTTCCTGTAGGCAGTATCTATCTTACCCCTGGTGAGACAAGCCTCTACATCCTTACATTTGTCGTCTAGCCGTCCCTGCTTAGCCATTTTGCACTTCCTGTCGATATCATTTTTGAGACGTTTGTATCCCTTTTTGCCTGCTTCATTTACTGCATTTTTATATTTTCTCCTTTCATCAATTAAATTCAATATTTCTTCTCTTACCCAAGGATTTCTATTAGCCCTCGTCTTTTTACCTACTTGATCGTCTGCTGCCTTCACTACTTCATCCCTCAGAGCTACCCATTCTTTTTATACTGTATTTCTTTCCCCCATTCCTGTCAATTGTTCCCTTATGCTCTCCCTGAAACTCTGTACAACCTCTGGTTCTTTCAGTTTATTCAGGTCCCATCTCCTTAAATTCCCACCTTTTTGCAGTTTCTTCAGTTTCAATCTGCAGTTCATAACCAATAGATTGTGGTCAGAATCCACATCTGCCCCAGGAAATGTCTTACAATTTAAAACCTGGTTCCTAAATCTCTGTCCTACCATTATATAATCTATCTGATACCTTTTAGTTTCTCCAGGATTCTTCCAGGTATACAACCTTCTTTTATGATTCTTGAACCAAGTGTTAGCTATGATTAAGTTATGCTCTGTGTAAAATTCTACAAGGCGGCTTCCTCTCTCATTTCTTCCCCCCAATCCATATTCACCTACTATGTTTCCTTCTCTCCCTTTTCCTACTGACGAATTCCAGTCACCCATGACTATTAAATGTTCGTCTCCCTTCACTACCTGAATAATTTCTTTTATCTCGTCCTACATTTCATCTATTTCTTCATCATCTGCAGAGCTAGTTGGCATATAAACTTGTACTACTGTAGTAGGCATGGGCTTTGTGTCTATCTTGGCCACAATAATGCGTTCACTATGCTGTTTGTAGTAGCTAACCCACACTCATATTTTTTTATTCTTTATTAAACCTACTCCTGCATTACCCCTATTTGATTTTGTATTTATAACCCTGTAATCACCTGACCAAAAGTCTTGTTGCTCCTTTCACCGAACTTCACTAATTCCCACTATATCTAACTTTAACCTATCCATTTCCCTTTTTAAATTTTCTAACCTACCTGCCCGAATAAGGGATCTGACATTCCACGCTCCGATCCGTAGAATGCCAGTTTTCTTTCCCCTGATAATGACGTTCTCTTGAGTAGTCCCCGCCCGGAGATCCGAATGGGGGACTATTTTACCTCCGGAATATTTTACCCAAGAGGACGCCATCATCATTTAATCATACAGTAAAGCTGCATGTCCTCGGGAAAAATTACGGCTGTAGTTTCCCCTTGCTTTCAGCCGTTCGCAGTACCAGCACAGCAAGGCCGTTTTGGTTAATGTTACAAGGTCAGATCAGTCAATCATCCAGACTGTTGCCCCTGCAACTACTGAAAAGGCTGCTGCCCCTCTTCAGGAACCTCTCAACAGATACCCCCCCCCCCCCCCCCCCCCCGTTGTGGTTGCACCTACGGTACGGCCATCTGTATCGCTGAGGCACGCAAGTGCTATGACAGTTAAGCGGCAGGTGAGAAAACTTGGATTTCATGGTCGAGCAGCTGCTCATAAGCCACACATCATGCCGGTAAATGCCAAACGATTCCTCGCTTGGTGTAAGGAGCGTAATCTTTGGACGATTGCAGATTATTATTATTTTTTTTCTTTTTTCAAATGGCTCTGAGCACTATGGGACTTAACTTCTGAGGTCATCAGTCCCCTAGAACCTAGAACTACTTAAAGTTAACTAACCTAAGGACATCACATACATCCATGCCCGAGGCAGGATTCGAACCTGCGACCGTAGCGGTCGCGCTGTTCCAGACTGTAGCGCTTAGAACCGCTCGGCCACCCCGGCAGGCACGATTGAAGTGTGGAAAAACATTTTGTGGAGTGACGAATCATAGTACACATTGTGGCGATCCGATGGCAGGGTGTGGGTATGGCGAATGCCCGGTGAACGTCATCTGCCAGTGTGTGTAGTGCCAACAGTAAAATTCGGAGGCGGTGGTGTGATGGTAGGGTCGTGTTTTTCATGCAGATGGTTTGCACCCCTTGTTGTTTCGCTTGGTACTATCACAGCATAGGCCTGAATTGATGTTTTATGTGCCTTCTTTCTTCCCACTGCTGAAGAGCGATTCGGGGATGGTGATTGCATCTTTCAACACGATTGAGCACCTGTTTATAGTGCACGGCTTATGGCGGGGTGGTTACACGACAATTACACCCCTGTAAAGGACTGGCCTGCACGGAGTCCTGACCTGAATCATATAGAACACCTTTGGGATGTTTTGGAGCTCCGCCTTCGTGCCAGGCCTCACCGACCGACATTGATACCTCTTCTCAGTGCATCACTCCATGAAGAATGGGCTGCCATTCCCAAAGAAACTTTCCAGCACCTGACTGAACGTATGTCTGCGAGAATGGAAGCTGTCATCAAGGTTAAGGAGGGGCCAACACCATACTGAATTCCAGCATTACCGATGGAGGGCGCCACGAACTTGTCATTATCAGCCAGGTGTCCGGATACCTTTGATCACATAGTGTATTCGAATTGTTTTTGCTAAAATTTACAAACGCTTATAACCATATAAATACAGAAAAGGAGGTGGAAATTCACATAAGTGGTGCTTAAATACACTATTGGCCATTAAAATTGCTGCACCACCAAGATGACGTGCTACAGACGCGAAATTTAACCGATAGGAAGAAGATGCTCTGATATGCAAATGATAAGCTTTTCAGAGCATTCACACAAGGTTGGTGCCGGTGGTGACACCTACAATGTGCTGAAATGAGGAAAGTTTCCAATCGATTTCTCATACACAAACAGCAGTTGACCGGCGTTGCCTGGTGAAACGTTCGTTGTGATGCCTCGTGTAAGGAGGAGAAATGCGTACCATCACGTTTCCTACTTTGATAAAGGTCGGATTGCAGCCTATTGCGATTGCACTTTATCGTACCACGACATTGCTGCTCGCGTTGGTCGAGATCCAATGACTGTTAGCAGAATATGGAATCGGTGGGTTCAGGAGGGTAATACGGAACGCCGTGCTGGATCCCAACGGCCTCGTATCACTAGCAATTGAGGTGACAGGCATCTTATCCGCATGGCTGTAACGGATCGTGCAGCCACATCTCGATCCCTGAGTCAACAGATGGGGACGTTTGCAAGATAACAACCATCTGCACGAACAGTTCGACGACGTTTGGAGCAGCATGGACTATCAGCTCGGAGACCATGGCCGCGGCTACCCTTGACGCTGCATCACAGACAGGAGCGCCTGCGATGGTGTATTCAACGACGAACCTGGGTGCACGAATGGCCAAACGTCATTTTTTCGGATGAATCCAGGTTGTGTTTATAGCATCAGGATGGTCGCATCCGTGTTTGGCGACATCGCGGTGAACGCACATTGGAAGCGTGTATTCGTCATTGCCATACTGGCGTATCACCTGGCGTGATGGTATGGGGTGCCATTGGTTACACGTCTCGGTCACCTCTTGTTGGCATTGACTGCACTGTGAACAGTGGACGTTACATTTCAGGTGTGTTAGATCCGTGGCGCTACCCTTCATTCGATCCCTGCGAAACCCTACATTTCAGCAGGATAATGCACGACCGCATGTTGCAGATCTTGTACGGGCCTTTCTGGATACAGGAAATGTTCAACTGCTGCCCTGGCCAGCACATTCTCCAGATCTCTCACCAATTGAAAACGTCTGGTCAATGGTGGCCGAGCAACTGCCTCGTCACAATACGCCTGTCACTACTCTCGACGAACTGTGGTATCGTGTTGAAGCCGCATGGGCAGCTGTTCCTGTACACGCCATCCAAGCTCTGTTTGACTCAATGCCCAGGCGTATCAAGGCCGTTATTACGGCCAGAGGTGGTTGTTCTGGGTATTGTTTTCTCAGGATCTATGCACCCAAATTGCGTGATAATGTAATCTAGTATAATATATTTGTCCAATGAATACCCGTTTATCATATGCATTTCTTCTTGGTGTAGCAATTTTAACGCCTTGTGGTGTAGCTAACAGGACACCTCTATTGAGAAGAGAGTATTGTTGTGCGTAGTCATTCTATGTATCTCCTCATTTTTGTTGTTCTGTTAGTATTTCAGTCCATCAGATGCCACTGTCTCTCTTTCCATATTTGGTTCATTATTCTTCGGTTAACATGATATATCCCTGTCATTGTTTTGTTACCCTTATCTGACATCGAGATGAGCTCCGACAGCAGAACGGTCGACGTGCTATGGACGGCACCACAGGCGACTGGCTTCAATCCTCACCTTCGGATCGTACCTCGCTGTACTTCGTACTAGATTACAACTTGGCTCGGATTGCAATTCTAGTGCAGTGAACCGTGTTCAAAAGGTGTTTGCAGATGATGAAATAAAGTGTCATCTACGTACGAAACATATCGTAATTTCTGCTCTTTTACAAATTTATCAAATTTATCATCTTTTCATGTGATTTGGGAAAATAATGTTCGCTGCCAGTAGTTGCAATCTACCAGTAAATGGAAAAGTCTTTCTCTCAGTTACCGTGGAAAACCTATGTAAGCAAACAAAGTTTCACGTAAACTGACATAGTACGATGTGCATTCAAGTTCTAAGGCCTCCGATTTTTTTTCTCCGGACTGGAATGAGATAGAAACATGCGCATTGTTTTAAAATGAGGCCGCGTTCATTGTCAATACGTCCCAGAGATGGCAGCACCACACGGCAGATGGAATTTTACCGCCAGCGGCGAGAATGAGAATTGTTTTAAATACTTAAAATGGCGACGTGTTCCTTACTTGAACAGCGTGTAATCATTCGTTTTCTGAATTTGCGTGGTGTGAAACCAATTGAAATTCATCGACAGTTGAAGGAGACATGTGGTGATGGAGTTATGGATGTGTCGAAAGTGCGTTCATGGGTGCGACAGTTTAATGAAGGCAGAACATCGTGTGACAACAAACTGAAACAACCTCGGGCTCGCACAAGCCGGTCTGACGACATGATCGAGAAAGTGGAGAGAATTGTTTTGGGGGATCGCCGAATGATTGTTGAACAGATCGCCTCCAGAGTTGGCATTTCTGTGGGTTCTGTGCACACAATCCTGCATGACGACATGAAAATGCGAAAAGTGTCATCCAGGTGGGTGCCACGAATGCTGACGGACGACCACATGGCTGCCCGTGTGGCATGTTGCCAAGCAATGTTGACGCGCAACGGCAGCATGAATGGGACTTTCTTTTCGTCGGTTGTGACAATGGATGAGACGTGGATGCCATTTTTCAATCCAGAAACAAAGCGCCAGTCAGCTCAATGGAAGCACACAGATTCACCGGCACCAAAAAAATTTCGGGTAACCGCCAGTGCTGAAAAAATGATGGTGTCCATGTTCTGGGACAGCGAGGGCGTATTCCTTACCCATAGCGTTCCAAAGGGCACTACGGTAACAGATGCATCCTACGAAAATATTTTGAAGAACAAATTCCGTCCTGCACTGCAACAAAAACGTCCGGGAAGGGCTGCGCGTGTGCTGTTTCACCAAGACAACACACCCGCACATCGAGCTAACGTTACGCAACAGTTTCTTCGTGATAACAACTTTGAAGTGATTCCTCATGCTCCCTACTTACCTTACCTGACCTGGCTCCTAGTGACTTTTGGCTTTTTCCAACAATGAATGATACTCTCTGTGGCCGCACATTCACCAGCCGTGCTGCTATTGCCTCAGCGATTTTCCAGTGGTCAAAACAGACTCTTAAAGGAGCCTTCGCCGCTGCCATGGAATCATTACGTCAGCGTTGTGAAAAATGTGTACGTCTGCAGGGCGATTACGTCGAGAAGTAACGCCAGTTTCATCGATTTCGGATGAGTAGGTAATTAGAAAAAAAATCGGAAGCCTTAGAACTTGAACGCTCCTCGTAAGCGCAGGAGAAGAACAAATGACATATGAGATACCTACCAGAAAAAACATGTCAATGGACTGCAAGATTTAATGTAGTCGACGAATTCTATATACTCGCATATAATAGAATGCGTATTTATTATCAAGGTTGCTCGTGTACGCTACCAGAAATGCACGATGGGAAGGTCAACACAATATATGAAGATTTATGTAGGACCACAACGAACCAATGAACTGAATAAAGAATATATACAATTTGTTTTGTGTCAACAGTCCACTGACTGGTTTGACATGGCCATCCACGACTTCTTCTCCTGTGCCGGTCTCTTCATCTGACATCTAACCTCCTCGATTGGTTTTCTTATATTTTCCAATATCTGACTTCCCCTACAGTTTCTGCTCTCCACAATTCTTTCTAGTACCATAAAAGTTTCTCCCGAATACCTTTACAGATCCCTATCATCATTTCTTGTCCGTGTTCTCCACACATTCCATTCCTCGCTGGTTCTGAACAGGATCTCCTCATTCCTTACCTTATCTTTTCATTTAATTTTCAGCATCACGTTTCGACTCTCTTCTTTTCCACTTCTCCCTCAATCCACGATTCACTTCCGGAGAATGTTGTGCTCCAAACGTTTGGGTTGGTGCATAAGATCGTAGCGTTTCTGTTTTGCAGGTTGGCATTCCGGTTGTAATGATTTATTTACCGATTTATTTTATTTTATTTGTAGTTCACCGTTGCTATGTTTACATATTGTCATTTCGTCATTTGGAGACGCAGGGTATAGATGTGGATGCTAGAAAATTGAATGCTAAATGAAGACATTGGAACATTTCCGACATATTCTTCTGTCTGAGTTCAGTAGAGGGATGACAGCAGCATAGGCAGTCAGAAACATTTGTGCCGTATATGGGGATAATGCCACTGGACTGAACAAGAAAATAGTTTTCTCATTTTAAGAAGGTCCGTTTTGATATTAGTGACTCTCCACGTTCAGGATGACTTTCGGAGTTTGATACAGATCGTTTAAACGCTTTAATCCACAATAGTTCACACCAGTGTGCTCGAGAACTGGCAAATGTGAAGAACTGTGATCATTCCACCATCGTGCGACATTTTCATCCAATGGGGAAGGTTCAAAAATGGGGTATATAGGTATCGAATGCTCTAAACGAATATCACAAAAATGAGCGGATGGCTTTATGGGCATCTCTGCCTGCTCGTCATCAACTGGGCCGTGAACAACACGGATCATTTCTGTCCTGTATCGTTACCGGTGTTGAGAAATGGTGTCATTTATGCTAACATAAAGAAAAAGTAATGGTTGGGTCCAAACAAAGCAGCAATTCCCCGTACGAGGACATGCGTGCATCCACAAAAGGTAACGCTAGGCATCCGATGGAACAGTGACAGTGCGGTGTACTACAAATTGCTTCCCGAAGATGTGACCATCACTGCTGACCAATAACCAGGAGAACTGCTTGAAGGGATGCTACTCCACGACAAAGCCAGCTGTGATTCTGCTAGACTGGCAAAAAACATTAAATGGCAGTTAGATTGGGAAGTTATACCGCACCCACCTTATTCACCCTATCTTAAGCCCTCAGATCCCAACTTCACCCTTCTCTATCGAACAACCTTCGAGGAACCTCCTTTCTAGATGAAAATGCGCTCCGAACATTGCTCGAGGAGTTCTTCGCCTCAATACCACAAATTTTCTATAGTTGCGGAATCTAAACGTTACCCTGTTGTGAAGGAGAATATTTTATTGATGACTAAAATCTATGTTACGTGTATCTGTTTATTAAACTTGCCGAAAAACGATACGAACTTAGGCACCAGCCCAATACATTCTGAGCCGGCCGGAGTGGCCGTGCGGTTCTAGGCGCTACAGTCTGGAGCCGCGTGACCGCTACGGTCGCAGGTTCGAATCCTGCCTCGGGCATGGATGTGTGTGATGTCCTTAGGTTAGTTAGGTTTAAGTAGTTCTAAGTTCTAGGGGACTGATGACCACAGCAGTTAAGTCCCATAGTGCTCAGAGCCATTTGAACCAAACCAATACATTCTGAAACATTTCTTCCTTAAATTAAGGCTTATGTTTGATACAAGTAGACTTCTCTTACAGAAGAATATCCAATTTGCGTGAGTGTTTCTGCCACTTATATCCTCCTTTCTTTCGTCCATCATACATTGTTTTGGTTTCAAAGTAACAGAATTCCTGCACGTCGTCTCCTACGTTGTAAACAGTTTTGAGCTTAAGTTTATGGCTAATCCTAGTCCTCATTACTTTCGTCTTTCTTTGATTTACTCTCAGTTGGCATTCTGTGCTCATTGTACTGTTAATTCCCTTAAGCAGGGCATGTAGTTCACCTCTCACTTTCACTGACGATAACAGTGGCGTTAGAAATACAGTAGTATCATTCATAACATTTTAATTCCATTCCTGAACTTTTCTTCCATTTTTGTCATTTCTTCCTCGATATACAGCATGAGAAACGTGGGAGAGAGACAGCAGTTCTGGCTTATACATTTTTAAACCAGACACATCTCTCATGGTCTTCCACTCTAATCCCCCCCCCCCCCCTTGTTTCTTGTGGATATTGTATATTACCAGCTTTTCCCTACAGTTTATTGGAGAGATTGGGAATAGTTGGTATTCTTTTAATTTCTCAGTTCTCCGTTTTTCCCTGTAGTACTCACTCTTCACGTGACCGATGCTGCTAACGGTGTTACGCTTTCGCTACCAATTATTGACAATAGCATCATTTAAAGGACGTTTGCTGAAGTCGTTAATAAGTAGTGTATGGAAACGTTCTAATTACACCAACTTAACCGAAATGTGGGATAATTTAGCAAAGAGTAGCGGTTGATAGTATCGGAAATATAAACGAATTACTGCAAAATTTTATTGCTGTCATACCAAAAGACAGTAGGAATGCCTGGCCGTCTCCAAAATTTCTTTCCTTTCACCAAACTGAAAACAAATAATTCATCACCGTCGACTCCCTTTTTCTCCTAGGATGCAGCCATGCACTATGCCTCATTATTTCGAAGTTATCCATGTGATACTGCTCCGAATAATCCGCCCAAACCGTATCATGGGAATCATGTTTGGAGTTAATGTAGGTTTTTGAGTTTTTGAGTTTATGAAGACCCCGGCTTTTATTTCCCTTCGGTATTGATGCATAATGGGAGATCAAGGCCACCCTCAGAATCAACAATGCTTACTAAACCTTGTATGCCAACTTTAGATTCCTTGGTATCAGAACAGTTTTTCTGTTCTTTTTTGAAACGCTTTTAATATGTCGATTTCTTGTCTGTTTATTCGGTACAAATTTTCCAATTGATTATGATCTAACTCCCTGATGATCTAGAGACTTGAAATTTTCAACTTAACTCAGTAGTGGATAACAATTCAACATTAAATCTCTTTCTTGTCTGGCGTGTCGCGGATTACTACTATCATTTTCCGATGAGTTTGAGACTTGAAACTTTCAAAATACCTCTGAACTCTATGACAGTACGATATTAACCGCTTTCGTGCCTGCTGCGTGCCGGAGGGCGCCTTGTGTACCAGTGCTATTTCTCCCTTCTTCTGTTCCACTTGCGAATGTTTCGTGGTAAGGGCTGTTGCTGGTAGGTTCCCGTGTGAGCTCGATTCTCTCTCAATTTTGACCTTCGAGGTAGGGCAATCGTAGGAGGAAGCAATGTATTAGTTGGCTCAGATGAAGAGAAACTGCAATAATCCTGAAATTAATCACTTGTCTGTGTTCTAATCTCATCAAACTGTTTGAAATCGGTTGACAAATTTGACACACACAATTCCAAGAATCATAAAATAATTATTTAAATGAAAAAGTTTTTAATTTAACACGTTTTTAAAACGGACTAAAAAGTATAAAATAATTTCTCTTACCTTCATACAGATTCGTACTTCCATGCATATAGTTTTTATAATTTGTGCCTTAACAACTATGAAAGTTTTAAATAACTTCCGGGAATTCAGCCAGGTAACACTTTCAGCGACCGCCGATATTTCGGCGGGAGAACACCCCGCCATTTTCAAGGCAAACTGCAACGGACAGGCGGCGTACATGCAAATTTAATACCTTCGTTCTCCGACAGAAGCAGGAAAGATAACACACACACACACACGAACACTAGTGCCACCAAAGATGACCAAAGTCAGAGCTATCGATAGTGAGACTACGAATTCGCAGGTGAGGCAGCATTGACTCTGTTCCTCTGTTTTTTGACAAGGGAGAGAGCCGGATTCCAAACAGAGTTTAAACAGAAACCTCCATCCTTGTTAACGAGGTTGCTCGCTAATTTAATCTCAACTGCTTCCCTAATGACACTGTCCCAATAGCTGGACGTGCATGCCAATATCTCGGTGTTATTATATAACATGGGGTGACCAGTATCCAAGCAATGTTCGGCAATAGCAGATCTATTTGGCTGCTGTAATCGTGTGTGCCGTTTGTGCTCAGTACATCTGTCCTCCACGGTCCTGATAGTTTGACCATTATATGTCATGCCGCAGCTACAAGGAATACGATATACACCCGCCTTACGCAGTCCAAGATCATCCTTAACGGAACTCAAAAGTGCTCTAATTTTAGATGGAGGTCGGAAAACACATTTCACATCGTATTTCCGTAAAATACGACCGATCTTATTGGACGTGTTTCCTATGTAAGGCAAAAAGGCAGTAGACTTAGGTGTTGACTCAGAATTATCATCAATCACCCGATGTGCAGTTGGTCGATAGCGCAACGCAAGTTCAATCTGTCTGTCACTATAACCATTTTGACGAAACGTAACTTCAAGATGGGACAGCTCTGCTGGCAAAGTCTCAGCGTCAGAAATGACATGTGCACTGTGTACCAAGGTACGAAGTACCCCTTCACGCTGAGCCGATTGGTGACAACTATTAGCTTGTAAGTACAAGTCGATGTGAGTAAGTTTCCTGTAGACTGCATGTCCCAATGATCCATCATCCTTCCTCCTAACCACACGTCGAGAAAGGGAAGGCAACCATCCTCTTCCACCTCCATCGTAAAACGAATGTTCGGGTGGATCGAGTTCAGATGTTCTAGAAAGACATTCAAATTCTCCCTACCGTGAGGCCGAACAACGAAGGTATCGTCAACGTATCTAAAGAAACAGGCGCCGACTCCAATGCACGTTCCTCGAAATCTTCCATAAATAAATTTGCGATCACAGGAGACAACGGATTACCCATCGCAACTCCATCTGTCTGCTCGTAATACTGGTCATTAAATAAAAAGTAAGTGGATGTCAACACATACCTAAAGAGATTAGTTAAATCAGCACCAAACCTGGCTTCAATTAACCGCAACGAATCAGACAGAGGAACACGAGTGAAGAGAGAGACCACATCGAAACTCACTAAAATATCAAAGTCATTCAGCCTCAGTCCCTCCAAACGACGTAAAAAATCAGCTGAGTTCCTGATATGATGTTCACACCGTCCTACTTGTGGACTCATCAGAGAAGCAAGATGCTTGGATACACGATATGTCGGAGCGCCGATGTTACTCACTATAGGACGGAAAGGAACCCCTTCCTTATGAACCTTTGGAAGGCCATATAACCTAGGGGGAATGGCACTATAGGTATTAAGCCTCTTGATTGTGTCCTGCGATGAACCACTTTTCTTCAGGAGGCTGTTGGTCTCTCTCTCAACACTTTTCGTGGGGTCAGCATCGATTCTGCGATACGCTGAATCAGATAGTAAACGTTGCATCTTTTCTACATAATCATGTTTATTTAAAACAACGGTGACATTTCCCTTGTCAGCAGGTAAAATAACAATACTGGGATCAACTTTGAGAGAGCGCAAAGCAGCCCTCTCTGCTGCTGTTACATTACTCTTGGGTGGACGAGCCCTAGTCAAAACACGGCATGCCTCCCTCCTAACTTCCTCTGCAGCGTCAGGAGGTAATTTTCAAACTGCCTGTTCAATTGAACTAATAAAATAAAATCAACTTTTTCCATTGCCCGTGCAGTTTTGATAACCGTGTCCATCAAAACAGTGGTATACTTCCTTCTCCTGGCACGGTTGGACTGCTATCATACGCCTGATTTTGGAGAATGGTGAATCTCTTATCATCCGCTGCCACAATTCGATAGGGAGATGAGATGGAAAGACTCTAACCATAAGCTGTATTATTCATAACGTCTGAGCAGAATGCTTCGCTCTTTGAGATTTCCTTGAGTAATTCCTGATTGCAAAGTTGCAATTAAAAAAGTAAAAAAACTAGTTACATGTACGTGAACAGAAATCTATGCAGAAAAAATAATGCTTTCATGGATGTAATTTGTCATACGTCACCTACTTTGTGCTGACATACCGCTAAGGTTAGATGCGAACTTGTCCCAAAAGGAAATTTTAGATAAGAAGGCAGCCTCCCTGTTCCACAGAAGTTTTTTGGAGCAGTTCCGCACTTAAATATAGTTACAGCTGACACCTTTGCCCACACGACTGATGGAAACAAATCTGGGCTGCTTAAAACGTCTCAAAAAATTGCAGAGTTTCGCAGAATAACAAAATTTTCCACCAAATAAGATACTTATAAGGAATTAACCTAGGAAACTTCTACTTCTTTCTCTTTGAAGTTCTCATCACCCTAAAACTACAAAGGGAGATGCAACATATCTAGATGGTTTAAATGGGCGATACTAGAGTTCTGTTTTTTTAGGGGTACAAGAAAGAGGCTGTATGCCAGCTTACCACTTACGTAAACTAACCCCAGCCTCCCTATCTATTCCTTCGAAAATTGGAGACATCTAGTACCATTTTACGTTGTTGAACGCTTTTTATAGGTCGACAGATCTCATTAATATGTCTCTGTTTCTCTTGTCTCTTGGACTCATTATCAAGCACAGCGTCAAACAATGACGATATTTTCTGGGGAAACCGCAAGTATGTCGGAAACCTACCGTAAAGTTTAGATGACATATTGTTATACGAGAGTTCATAGTCCCATCTGCAAACGCTTGGATTCTGCAGCGAGAGGCTGTGTTTTAGGTCTCAGAGACATAATAAACAGACACCACTATCGGAGAAGCAACAAATGCGGTTTCCTCGATGTGTTCTAGGGAACCTAGCCTTATGAACGTAATGAAACCCCTTGCCAGGTAGATGAGATGGAGGCTAGGAACCACAGATGCGGTTGTTGAGAGGGTGGTGGTAAGGGCGAAATTGGGGCAGGCAAGGTCTTGTCCGATTCTCCGTACTAGGCTGTCCCGTCTGATGAAGACACGTGCGGTAAAAGGGCTACGGCCCGCCGCCGAGGAGTAGTTCTTGCAGCGCG
This sequence comes from Schistocerca americana, assembly GCF_021461395.2. Lineage (NCBI taxonomy): Eukaryota > Metazoa > Arthropoda > Insecta > Orthoptera > Acrididae > Schistocerca > Schistocerca americana. The sequence continues at coordinate 740,562,714 of NC_060122.1, read as the reverse complement.
CTGCGGAGGTTCCGGGAACCAGCCCTAGGAAGGGCGTTTATCACCCGCTTCCTCGAAACGCGGCCGGGCGATTGTCCGCCCGACACCGCCGCTGTTGTTTCTGTTCGGTCCCTCTGCCTCCGTCTGGGAAAATGCCCTCACGTGTTCTTACCCCAGACGATATCACACATTATTTTGCAAAATAAAATGAAAGAAAAAATTGTTCAGTGGAGCATTCTCTATGTCCTGTTGCATTTTTACACGCTATATAAACGCTACATTCGTAATAGTTGGCAACAGCTATAAAATAAATAAATACGCAGTAACAGAGTAATGAGCACAATGAAATAGAATCACAGTAGAAATTATTTGAAGTCACTAACAACACAAAGTTTAAGAAAATTAATACGAAGTGTATTTAGAAACAAATCGCAGTCATAGAAAAAATGGGGCGTAAAAGAAAAGCGTGTGGTGGAATACATTGTATAAACTTTTGCACTCTGATGTTCGGAACATGATTTCAGAAGGTTCCACAGCTTGTTGAGGTGGTAAAAATCGCTCCCCACGCTTTTTTTGTTTGACATAAAGGAAGGAAAAAAAGACGTTATGCGTTTGGTAAGGTGAATCCAAGCAATGACACTTAATTCATGCTTCTTCTCGGTCAGATAATGAAAAGTGCTGTTGGACAGCTGACGCTGTCGTCTTTGGTCGTTTTTCTTGTGTTCATCGACCCCTTATGGCGAACAAATTATTATATGTGATACGGCTGTAACTGTTCTTCAATCTGCTGAAGAATGGTCCCGACGTGCTCAGAGTAATCAAAGGAGCAAGACATAGATTTCTTGGAAGTGCTTCGAGGGCATTCACTTTAATTGGTTTCGGTTAATCTTGAGACGTCCAAATAGCTGAGCTAGGGTATTGTATAAGGATATTGCATTTACTCATTCCAAGTTGCTGAAAATTTTCTTACACAAACTGAGAAGTGCCTGTATTGGAGCTTGGTCAAATTCTGTGGAAACTTTGGGGAATACATGTTTAGCACAGCTGAACGTTCAAGTGGAATCGAATGCACTGCAGTGTCCGATATACCGAAGAATGTTTGTGTCTCACTGTAAGTCACATCCCTGTCTTCGTCATTCAGCATGCGCACAGGAAACGTCATTGATTTTGTTCGTCCTTTATGAAGTCGTAAGCAGAACCAGGACGAAATCCTGTGAACAGATTTTTTTTAATGATTAACAAAAGTTGTACTAAGTGATTAGCGGCATTGTTGTTGAATGTTGTTTATGAGTAAAAAATCATCCAATAAAAACATCAAGTGAAAATTGTATTTTTTCACAATATTTCTTTAAATGCTCACTGCACACAAACCAATTGGTCAATTTCCGAGCTGCCATCAGGCACGGATCTATGGTTGGGCTCTGGGAGGGAGTCCCAGTTTCTTTCTCCCGCCCACGCACACCCCAAATACACTGTCACCATCACTTTTAAAGTAGCTCCGCTGCCCGCGATTTAATGATAATAACAATAAAGTACATACAGAATGTTTCAAATAGAGTTCTCCAAATTTAAAGACATGCTCCTGACACCAAAACAGTAGAAAAAGTTCGAATTAACACAAGTCCGAAAATCCTTCCCTTTCGAATTATTAATGGAAGTTTACATACTTGATGATGGGAGCTCATCAACACATTAAAAAAGCACAATAAATGTTAGAAATGTCCTGATCTTGCTTCTAAGCCCGCATACAGCTGTCAGAACATGCATTATCACATCCATTCAAATACTCTGACAGTTTCTGATGGTTTCGCAGCCTCTCATGAGACGCTGACGAATAGTTTCTGCATGCAGATGGTCTGCTGCATAGACCAACTTTTTAAGGTGCCCCAGAGATAACAGTACAAAAGACTGAGTCCAGATCAACTTGCAGGACATAGAACTGAACCTCCTCTACCTACACATCCGTCATGGTAGTGGAGCTCCACCATGCATAAACCATAGATATTTCTTGTTCGACGTAAGGTCCGCCAGCTGTGCAAACAAACATCTTATTCAAGTTCCCAAACATGCTTCAGCAACTCTTTGTCATCATCAGTGGGTTTCTGTTTTACTTAATCTGTAATGTGAACAGTTTTTCTAAATGATTACAAAATTATGCGGCTATTTAGTTCAAACAACAATTCGTTTCTCTTTGTTAGTACCTTTGCGAGGTGCTGGGGTGGAGAAGAGTTTGTACCTCTTTAATTCGGTCGAATTTCGGATGAGAACTGGACATGCACTCGACCCCCTCCTTACATACCACCTAATTGATTATGTGCGCAACGGTAACGGAAGAAAATGATGGTGGACCCTGATAGTTGGTAAAATAAGGAGTGCACACTCACAATAATTTAATAAAAATCGTAATCTACTCAGAAAAAAAGAGAACTTTATCATAACAAACAACATTGAATGGGGTTCTGCATATATCTACAAAATGATATGCGGATTAAATATTACAATGAGATTTATTATACATCACAACATAAATGTACATGATTATTGACACAAACAGTGGGTTAAAGGACAGGGTATACTGAAATATTATGAGAATAAGAGTTGGCTCGAGAACAAGGGGCTCCTACTCTCTGTGATGCAAACGATTGACGATAATGACTGGAGGTCCTAATGAATCAAATATTAATCTCCCGACTGTATAGCAGTATTGCAATTAGTAGTGAGAGGTCAAATGGGATCACATGGAGAAACATGTAAGGTGGACTTGTAGCAAAGCAAACGTGCCTGCTGCTGAGGGATTCAGTATAAAACTGACGTGGTCTTACAATGCCGGAGCCGCAAAATACTGTACGTGTACTGAAATCTGCACCACGACGTCGTTAGGCAGCGTCCAGATGATGTAGGCGACGACTGCGTCAAACCCTGGCCACGAAGGCTGTCTGAGAATTCAAAGTTCTTCCGAAAAAGAGCGACCAAATCGCAAGACCGCCGATTCCAACGAAGATCAGATCCTGAATCTCCTGTGATGCGATGCAAGAGCGAAGCCAACATTGCTCAACTCTCAACTGTCCTCGAAAACCGCGAATCAGCATTCAGTGCTGATTCCAAAATTCCCCCACACTGTCTCAGAACATCATTTCCGCCAATAGCGACCGTTCCCTCCAATTTCGAACAGGGCTTTATGACGTCAACTGGCCTCAGTTTAAGTTGACCAACCATGCCTCTGCTATTCAGCTGAGGGCACTCAACTTGCCATTTGACCGGCTATGAAAACAACCTGCCTAGACCAGCAGCCATCCGGTGCCAGACAGTCGTACTCAGCAGGGCACAGTCCACAAGTATTCTCAGGATCAGTAGGACAATGCAGTCAGTGCCAGGAATCTTCATTCCGGACGCTCCAGAACGGCAAACACATAAAATTCAGTGACACTTAGACATCTCTCAGGTCGTTTCGCCCTGCATACAATAGGCGAAACTCGTCCAAAGTCAGTCGTTCCGCCAGGCGCTTAAGCCTATTGTACGAACCCCTCAGAATTCAGGAAAGTGCAGCTCCCAACCGGAAACACAGTGTGCGGCGTCCTACGGTGCTCGACTCGCCCAGGCCACCCACGGAAGTAAAACAACATGTTTAGAAATCAAGTGAAAAGTATTTTTGGCGCTCTCAGTACAAATACTCGCATTACAATAACCTTATTCGGTCAGTTACTACCATGCAATGACATAGAACATTACCAAAATTGATGAAAATGAGAGCAGACATGCAAAAGAGGGCATGGAACCTCTAACCTTCACGATCGCTTGCATGGTTTTTCATTAACACTTGTGCATTATTTATTACAGGTAGTTTGTCATCTGCAACCAAAAGATGTTGATGATATATTTCGTTGGGAGTTAACCTATCATTTTATGCTCTAAACGTAGTTTAGTTTGTCGGGGTATTTCGTGCCTATATTCGTTTTTACTTACGTTTTTATGTGGCAAACCCTTTTACACTCAGCATCATGGTGACGTGTTGTGAAGCACAAGTAAACATGACACATATTTTCACAAAATAAGGTCGTAAGAGCACTTAGCACTTGACCAAAACACACTGTATTTGTGGTCATTGTGTGCCCCAGCCCAGTAAGTGTTCATTTGTACACCAGTGAGTTTGGTGCCAAATTTGAATTTTGTTTACATTTTACCTTTGTATGTGTGTGTGTGTGTGTGTGTGTGTGTGTGTGTGTGTGTGTGTGTGTGTGTGTGTAAACTTTTTAGCTGTTTGTGTTGTCTTTTTTGTAATGTGCCTTTAATGTGTTAAATAGGGTGCTCTTACAGAGTGTAGCGTATTCATTTATGCTTTGTGTTCCTTATGCTGTTGCCTTCTGTATGTCGAGGTTTTCCTCAATGGTCAGTTTGCTGTAGAGGCTGTGGCTGGGTTTTAGTGTTCTTAAGCCTCTTTCTACTGTAGTTGGGCGCTGATTATGGGCTATTAGGTAGTCACCAAATGAGCTAAGGGGAGCTGTTGCTTTTTAAAGCTCTGAGGTGTTCTGAATATCTGATTTTGAAGTTTCTGCATGTCTGTCCTATGTACACTGACTGGCAAGTGTTGCATGTGAGTTCATATATTCCTGATCTGTTAAATTTTCCTGTGGTTGTTTCTTATGTTCTGATCTTCTTCTGTGTTATGTACTCCGTCCTAAATCCTATTTGGAGTCCCTGTTTCTTTAATATGTTGCCTATTCCGTGAAAAATCTTGTTATTGTTGGTGAGTATGTGTCATTTCTTTGTGTGTGTGTGTGTGTGTGTGTGTTGTTGCCTTGTCGTGTCTTGTGTGTAGTCATTGTCTGTGCTTCGTCTTGTTCTGTGTTGGGTGAGGACTCGTGTGTGTGTGTGGTATGTTAATTTTTGTACTGTTTACATATTTTTTGATTTAATTTGTCTACCATATGGGTATAATAACCATTTTCCTCTGTTATTTGTTTCCTTGTGTTTAGTTATTGTTTGTAGTTCTGTTTGTTCATGGGTGTTCTGTTTAATTTGTGGAGCATGAATCTGAAGTTTGCTTGCTTACGTGTCACTGGGTGGTTCGATAGGTTGTGAATGTTGGCGCTTGTGGTTGTCGGTTTCCTGAATATAATGAAGTTGTGTGTGTTGTTTGTTTTATGTATGGTGAGATCTAGAAAATGTAGTGCATTCTTAGTTTCTGTTTCTAATGTGAAGTAATTGTTGGGTGTAAGTTGTTTATTTCATTGTATAGCTGTTCTATGTGTGTATGTGGTTCATCAATCAGGCATATTATGTCATCAACATAACGGTACCTGTACATAACTTGGTAGTTTTTTGGTTTTGTTATGTGTCTGAAGATCATGTTCTCCAGGTCGTTCATAAATATGTTAGCTAGGAGGTCACTAATTGGTGATACCATTGGCAGTCGTTCATGTTGAGAATAAAATTCTTTGTTCAATACAAAATAATTTTGGGGTGTTGTGGTCTTGAGTATGGTTGTTATTTCATTGATGTGTGTGTCCAGTGTGTTTCTTTGTTGTTTTAAGCTTTGTGTGATGAGGTTGATTGTTTCATTTATTGGAATACAAGTGTACATTGATGTGATGTCAAATGATATGAGTGTTGCTGTGTCTGGTATGTGCATGGTCTTGATTCTGTGTCTTAATTCCTTTGAGTTTTTCAGGTTCCTGTCATTATCAAAAGGGTAGAATTTTTTTAGTAATGTATATGTCTGTTGGGCTAAGTGGTAGGATGGAGCATTTCAGAAGTTGATGATGGGCCTTAATGGGATATTATCCTTGTAAACATTTGGTAGGGAATTTGGGATGGGTGCTTTTGGATTGTTCTGTGTCATTCTTTTTACCTGTTCTTTTGAGAATGTATTTTTGATGTTTTTCAGTGTCTGTTGAATGTTTTTATGGTACCTTACTGTTGGGTCACTGGTCAGTTGTGTGATGTTGTTGTCTTTGAGAAAATCTAGTGTTTATCTGTGTATTCTTTTTCATAATATTCCATTTGTCTGCTCGTTTTACTATGGCTTTGATCTGTTTTAATTTTTGTTTTAGCTTGTTGGCTGTGATTTCCTCTGATATTCTGTTATTCTCTTGTCAATCTTGCATTAAAAATTGGTATGCTCAGTCTTTCTGGTTCCTTTATAATGTGTTCTGATTCTGTAATCAGGTTGTCTATTGTTCTGTGTGATATGTTAGTGTTAATGTTGTGTTTTGGCCCTTTTCCTAGTAGGCTCTGTTCTTGTTTGGTATGTTTTATGTCAGTTAGGTTAATGAGTCTGTCATGGAAGCTATATTGTAGGTAGTGATTGGTCTCATTCGGGTGTTCGTGTTATTAATTATTCTGTTGAATTTTCTGTTTTTTTTCTTCCTGTTTATCTTGCATTACTTTCTGTATGTGCTTTTTCTCTCCCCGTTATTTCCTCAAAGTGAGCTGGCATTGTAAATTTGTAGGCCAGTTTTAAATGAGTTTGGTAAAGTTCAGTGTTGAGCGATTGTTTTTATCATATAATTCCCTAATTTCTTGCTTCAGCCACATAATCTCCATTTTATTTTTCACTTTCTTTGGTTCAGATACCATGCTATTCACAGTGTTTGTGTTACAGTCCTTTCTTACTTTATGAGCAACCCAATTTTTATTAAACTATGTATTGAGGGTTGACTTCTGAAACTTCATTAAGTGTAGGCGATAAATACCACGATAAACTAAATTACTTTAGAGCATAAAATGATAGATTAACTCCCAACAAAATTTCTCATCAACATCGTTTGATTGCAGATGACAAGCTACCTGTAATAAATAATGCACAAGTGGTCCTGAAAAACCATGCAAACCAGTTGTGAAGGTACTAACAAAAAGGAACGAACTGTTGTTAGAACTAAATATTCACATAATTTTGTAATCATTTAGTAAAAATGTTCACATTACAGCTTAAACAAAACAGAAACCCACTGATAATGGCACAGAGGTGCTGAAAAATGTTTGGGAACTTGAAAAAAACGGAGTTTTGCGTAAGTGGCGGATCTTAATCCAACAATTTTAACTGCAAACACGGTAAACACAAGGAGCTGCAAATCCAAATGGTGTATAAATTTCTTCTTACTTGCAGGGGCACATCTTCTAATAGATCTTTGAGGACGGTATGAATAAAGTCCTGTAGAGTAGACCAGTGAGACGTGCTGGGAGAAGGTATGGTCGTACCAGCAACATCTACATCTACACAGATATTTCGCAAGCCACCGTACGGGCGTGGCGCGGGATACCATGTACCACTAATTGTCGTTTCCTTCCCAGTTCCACTCGCAGACAGAGCGAGTGGAAAACGACTGTCTGTACTCCTCCCTATGAGCCCTAATTTCTTGAGTCTTATTTTCATGATCCTTATGCGCAGTACATGCTGGTGGCAGTAGAATCGTTCAGCAATCAGCTTCAAATGCCAGTTCCCCAAATTTTCCCAATAGTGTTTATCGAAAAGAACGTCGCCTTCCCTCCAGGAATTCTCATCTGATTTCTAGAAGCTTCTCCGTAATACTTGTTGTTGGAACCTGCCGGTAATAAATCTGGCATCCGGTCTCTGAACTACTTCGATGTCTTCCTTCAGTCCGACCTGCTGCGGAAACCAAACACTCCAGCACCCTCTATGACGTCTCTTAGCTAAAATTCTCCAAATAACCTGAAATCGATCATTCACCTTCTCTCCTCGGCAGCAAGTAGAAAGTGCTCTTTCTGGTCAGGCGTAGTGCAACACGTTGTCTTCCTCGACCAATAGTCTGCGGTGCAACAGATCCTGTCTCGGCAATGCAACGAAACACATCCTGGTTCGGCTGTCACAGCTGTGTAGCCTCGTGTCCCATAACTATTCTCTTAGGAAATGAGTATTCCATCATGTTTGATCACCAGTTTCATTTAACACGCTACCGGTAGTACATGTACACAACGGACGCGTTTAAAGCAGACGAATGATGACTGTAAACAAGTCTGCCTGACAACGCAAAGACATCTAGATTATAATGAGTCCAATGGGTGCACGGACAAGTGAAGTTGTTTGGTTGCATCTGGAAAGCCACTGAACATCATTTTTAATTAACAGCCAGAAAATTAAGGATTTCTGGTCATATGTTTTTATGAACTTGTTTCCTGTTTTGATGTAAGGAATCTGTCCGTAAAGTTTGTGAAAATATTTTCGAAACGCCCTTTATAAATGTTTCGTTACTATGATTCACGTTTGGGACTTACTGGAGGTAAAACAAATGGCTGTTTAAAAGATTTTTTTTGTTGTACCTACTCCTTATGAGACCGATGCTGCTGGTAATGTTATGCTTTCTCAACTAATTTAAGAGCATCACTAAAAATTGTATGCTTAATTAGTAAAAAGCTATGCATGAAGAAGTTACGACTACAGCCCTCTACAGCAAATCCAGAAAACGTCGTAATGTGAGGATGACATGGCCACTGGTCAGCATATAGTGGTCGTCTGGAACAGATCACAAAGTCATGGCACACATCAAAAAAAGTTTTGCATCACGTCGAAAACTGTACAGAAAATTGGAATAGAGATCAACATAAACATCATTTCCGCACTTTGTACTGTTCATGAAAACCACACATTGCATGTTACCATACAGCGAGACCTTCAGAGGTGGCGGTCCAGATTGCTGTACACACCGGTACCTCTAGCACCCAGTAGCATGTCCTCTTGCATTAATGCATGCCTGCATTCGTCGTAGCATACTATCCACAAGTTCATCAAGGCACTGTTGGTCCAGATTGTCCCACTCCTCAACGGCGATTCAGCGTAGATCCCTCAGAGTGGGTCACGTCGTCCATATACAGCCCTTTTTAATCCACCCCAGACCTGTGCGATAGGGTTCATGTCTGGAGAACATCCTGGCCACACTAGTCGAGCGATATCGTTATCCTGAAGAAAGTCACTTACAAGATGTGCACGATGGAGGCGCGAATTGTCGTCCATGAAGACGAATGCCCAACGTCTAGAATAGTGAGGAAGACATTAGACCTTCTCAAGCGGTCTTCATTGGAATACTGTTATCAAAACTATTTTACCACAGGCTTATCGACCACTTACATTTTATGGCCTACTAGAAATCCATAAGAAGAAAAAATATACAGAGTGTTTCAAAAAGGAATTTACAAATTTAAAAATTCATATAAATTTATTGAAAGAAGATACATACCTAGCTTTAGTGTCATTTTGTAGGAAACATTAAGCTTTTTTTTTTTTTTTTTTTACCTTAAACTAAAGATGTTGTACGTTGCTTTCGTTGGTTATCCTGCACATACCCCATAGGAAGTCAATTTCTCCCCAAACTCGCTGTAGCAGTGCAGGTGTAACTTGCTCAGTGGCGGCCTACATCCTTGCTCTAAGTTCAGGTAGGGAAGCTGGCACAGGAAGTACATACAAAATATCCTTAATAAATCCCCATAACAAAAATCGAGTTTGTCAGGTCTGGAGAACGGGGGGGCCATTCAATTAGTGCATCATGGCCAATACATTGACCTGGAAAACGGTCACCCCAGGTAGTGGGGTGGTGCACCATCTTGCATCTTATTAGCGTACTTGGTTCGGAAATAGCGCCGAACTGTTGTCGCAGACTTCGATTCTTCAAACCAAAACATACAGCTTGCTCCAGTGAAGGCAGCCATCTTTAACGCAACTGCCGCTAGCGCTCCTTAGGGTGCGATTCGTCACTAGCGAACTATGCCAAGCAAGACTTGATGTATTTCCCTACAGATTGACACTACAGTCACCTTTGTAGGTACTGTGAATTAATTTATACGAATTTTCAAAATCGTTAAATCCTTTCTGAAACAACCTATACTGTGCTCTATCGTGATCACTATTACATTGTCGACTTACAGACTCGTAAGATATGTGGTCGAACTCGTTCCTGCGCATGTTGGTTCCTGTGCGCACGATGTCAAGGAAACCACAAACGTCATTAACTCAGCTAAATGCCTTTGTCTTGGACAAGGAAATGGTCAGCTTTGATGTGGTCTCATTATTCAGGTACATTTCTATCACAGACTCTATAAATCTGTACTCATGTTAGTTTGGAGATACTGCTGTGGATTTATTTAAGCATACTTGATCAAATTTTCTCCAGGCGGAGAATATTTTAACCAGTTGGACAGCTCCGCGATGAGAAGTCTATTAGCTCTGGTTACAATCAACCTGTTTATTACTTCGAGGATATCGCCCTGTACATGGTAAAGTCTTGTTGCTTTTGAAGTACTCTTAAACCACAGCAACAATATTCTCTGCCACCTCAGCTTGATGATGTAGATAGAGACGAGCGGTACCTTTCCATATTGCCATTGCTTGACACTCTTGTTGAAAAAGTGCCAGGCGGAACATGAGAGGTGTTTCCATCTATGGTATCCTGAAAACTCAACGGTAAGAGAGCATGCTCTGGAAAATGGACACCAAATTTCATTCGACGGAACATCTCCTTTTAAATGGACAAATGGTTTCCGGGACAATTTCACCAAAGAAGCGACAGAGATAAGAACTTCGGAAAACACCATAAAGACGAACTGAGCACAGCTTGGAACTCAGCCATCGAGAGGTTGAAGCAGGCACGGCGGTCTTGCAACCAAACCACTAAATTGTGTGGAGTTGGACTGGACACAAGTGACGTCACGGGCGATAGCACCGCTGTATGCGGACAGCGGAGTAGCCACACGAGAGTCACCACTTTACAATGGGCGTCCACCCCGATAGCTGAGTGGTCAGCGTGACGGATTGCCGTCATACGGGCCCGGATTCGATTCCCGGCTGGGTCGGGGATTTTTCCCCGCTCAGGGACTGGGTGTTGTGTTGTCTTCATCATCATTTCATCCTCATCCGGCGCGCAGGTTGACCAATGTGGGGTCGAATGTAATAAGACCTGCACCAAGGCGGCCGGACCTGCCCCGCAAGGGGCCTTCCGGCCAATGACGCCAAACGCTCGTTTCCATTTTTTTCAATGGGCTATGAGTGATCGGTCGGTGGGTCTTAAGCCACTTCATGTAGCTGGAGGCCTGAGGGAATTTTATTAATACTTGGTAGATTGTGGACTTGACGAAGTGTAAGAATTTAGTACCTTTTGATTACACCATTAATGAGTGACAGCCGGAACCGGTCATGTTCCAGGGAACAATGCTGTGTGATGATATGAAATGGATCACTTTCATAAGCTTAGTTACGGGCTTGTGTTCATTAGCAAGATACCGTGAAACAGCTGTTTGTGTATTACAATGCTGAGTCAATTCGATTAAATTGGTAGAACTTTGTAAACTTCGTCTGATAAAAGAATTGGCGAAATCTTAGCGGTGCAACATAAAAGACATTAATCTAGCTTTGCCGTATTTCCTAATTGTCATTTCCTTTAAGGTACCCGTTCTGTTCAGTCCGCATTTTATTTCCTTATTTTCCAGTTTTACAATGTTGTATTATTTCGGCAGATATCAAGTAGCATTCAGTGACTGAAGTGGTGCTGCAAAACGCACACAGTCGGGAGTAAGATATCAGTTCCCACGCTAGCTGAGGGAGCCGGTGGACCATAGGGCGTTGTCAGTGGATGGCGGTGGTAGGCGCTGTGGCTAGGCATGAGAACGCCCGATACGTCGTCAGCGAGGTACTTAGGGGAAGGACAGTTATTCTGGTGCGAAGAAAGTATTTTTGCTTAAGAAATATTTGCTAATAAAGGACTCATTTTCCGATAGAGATATTAGGAGAAGCCCGCATATCATAAGTACTTTCTTACAATAATATTACATCGCCAGAAATAGATCATTTAAGTACATAAATGAATAATGTTTAAGCTAACGAAAATGTACAAATGGCCACGAAATATCACGAGTGGAAGTACGAGGTACAGGCTGCGGCCATAGTTGGCAGTCGCCGATAGGATGTCTTCCGATATAGTTCCGTCGTTAGATCTTGCTCTCAGAAAACTGGTAGTTTTCAGTGAATGGTTATTAATGGTATCGAAATGGTGTTTAGTAAATAAATACATCATAATGGTATCCGTTTTCAAAGTTATCCCGAACAGCTTCCCGCTGTAATTTTAATGTCGTGTGACTAGGGCCTCCCGTCGGGTAGACCGTTCACTGGGTGCAAGTCTTTCGATTTGACGCCACTTCCGCGACTTGCACGTCGATGGGGATGAAATTATGATGATTAGGACAACATAACACCCAGTTCCTGAGCGGAGAAAATCTCCGACGCAGCCGGGAATAGCATCCGGGCCCTTAGGATAGACATTCTGTCGTGCTGACCACTCAGCTACCGGGGGCGGACCAAGCTTCATGGCTTAGAATCACAGGAAGTAGAATTACACTTTACGGGAACCCGAAGGCGCTGATATTGCTTCTGCTATGGACATAAACTTCGAGAGCTTCTCGGCAAAATAGGTAGAAAGAACCCTGCAGAACGACCCTGTAATATAGTTCAGCGATGGATTGTCTTAATCTCCACAAAACTCGGATGGAAAAGCACGGCCAGTCATACTGTAGGCCTCTTGTACCATCCTCTACGGCTTCACTGTCTAAACTGAGACAATTATGGATTTAAGTACAGGTGGGGGCTTTCGCAACCTGAAGAGGAATTTTCCTGTCACCAAACCAGTGGCAGTGTCTGACTCTTGTGCATTTGTTCTGCCGAAACTTGCAGCCTGAATGCATTGGGACAGGTGGAACAGTTACACGCCAGTTTTAACGTACTTGGTACACATTGCTCAATAGAAAAAAAATCCCTTGAGGCAGCATCTCCGTTATGGGAACCACTAATCAAACCCCAAACTATCAGTGTAAATAGCCCTTTTACACAATATTTAGACTGTAAGGTGTTGAAGTGAGATAGAGAAGTTCCTTACTCCAGCCCATAACATGTTAAAAGGAAATAACAAGACGGCAGCAGACAACTGCCATGCTTGCTTAGGAAACACAGAAAATGGTTGGAATTTCAAATGTATTTAGATGGCAACTAAACACAGAGAGAGGAAGGGAGTTGTTAATTAGCCACGCGAGTTCGAGTGATTCGTCGCAAGGGAGGGCACTGATAGCAGCGTTTGTCAGCTTAGCGACAGCGCCTGGGTGGACGGCGGCTCGTGGCTTTGACCGCAGGCCTGCGTGGTCTCAACTCTGCCGTCCGTTGACATACACTCCTGGAAATTGAAATAAGAACACCGTGAATTCATTGTCCCAGGAAGGGGAAACTTTATTGACACATTCCTGGGGTCAGATACATCACATGATCACACTGACAGAACCACAGGCACATAGACACAGGCAACAGAGCATGCACAATGTCGGCACTAGTACAGTGTATATCCACCTTTCGCAGCAATACAAGCTGCTATTCTCCCATGGAGACGATCGTAGAGATGCTGGATGTAGTCCTGTGGAACGGCTTGCCATGCCATTTCCACCTGGCGCCTCAGTTGGACCAGCGTTCGTGCTGGACGTGCAGACCGCGTGAGACGACGCTTCATCCAGTCCCAAATATGCTCAATGGGGGACAGATCCGGAGATCTTGCTGGCCAGGGTAGTTGACTTACACCTTCTAGAGCACGTTGGGTGGCACGGGATACATGCGGACGTGCATTGTCCTGTTGGAACAGCAAGTTCCCTTGCCGGTCTAGGAATGGTAGAACGATGGGTTCGATGACGGTTTGGATGTACCGTGCACTATTCAGTGTCCCCTCGACGATCACCAGTGGTGTACGGCCAGTGTAGGAGATCGCTCCCCACACCATGATGCCGGGTGTTGGCCCTGTGTGCCTCGGTCGTATGCAGTCCTGATTGTGGCGCTCACCTGCACGGCGCCAAACACGCATACGACCATCATTGGCACCAAGGCAGAAGCGACTCTCCGCTGAAGACGACACGCCTCCATTCGTCCCTCCATTCACGCCTGTCGCGACACCACTGGAGGTGGGCTGCACGATGTTGGGGCTTGAGCGGAAGACGGCCTAACGGTGTGCGGGACCGTAGCCCAGCTTCATGGAGACGGTTGCGAATGGTCCTCGCCGATACCCCAGGAGCAACAGTGTCCCTAATTTGCTGGGAAGTGGCGGTGCGGTCCCCTACGGCACTGCGTAGGATCCTACGGTCTTGGCGTGCATCCGTGCGTCGCTGCGGTCCGGTCCCAGGTCGACGGGCACGTGCACCTTCCGCCGACCACTGGCGACAACATCGATGTACTGTGGAGACCTCACGCCCCACGTGTTGAGCAATTCGGCGGTACGTCCACCCGGCCTCCCGCATGCCCACTATACGCCCTCGCTCAAAGTCCGTCAACTGCACATACGGTTCACGTCCACGCTGTCGCGGCATGCTACCAGTGTTAAAGACTGCGATGGAGCTCCGTATGCCACGGCAAACTGGCTGACACTGACGGCGGCGGTGCACAAATGCTGCGCAGCTAGCGCCATTCGACGGCCAACACCGCGGTTCCTGGTGTGTCCGCTGTGCCGTGCGTGTGATCATTGCTTGTACAGCCCTCTCGCAGTGTCCGGAGCAAGTCTGACACACCGGTGTCAATGTGTTCTTTTTTCCATTTCCAGGATTGTAATATTCTTACTGAATTAATAGCAAGGGTGCATTCTCGTGTCTGACTTCAAGGTAAAGGAAGGCAGAGAATGCTGTTATTTAGCGTGACGCAGACTGCTGTGCCAAAATACACATTGGCAAAGGACGAATGAGCAGCTGCAAATGAACGAGAAATGCATGATGTTCTACTCGACAGTGAATGAGTCGGAGCGCGGTGTATTCTAGGAAGGGAGTTTCTGTGGCTAAGAAAATTGTCCGCATTGCCTAACCTGCAGGGAGGCAGCAGTGATCTACCCTTGTTATGTCTTAATGGCGGGGCAAAGAATTTTTGAGCTCCAGGGTTGTCCCTCTCCGTTTGGCCCAAACATGAGGCCCTGTTGATAAACGTCTCCCTTTGCGACCGCAGGAGTCACGAGCAAAATTTGAAGAGAGAACAAGGCAGGACGTAGTCACGGATACAAACAATGGTCCAAGAAGTGTACAATTTGTTTCTTTTATCCGATCTACAACCACAAAAACTGTCATCAGATTATGGATTTCAGTGTGTGTTGATCATCTCCAGACCTTTTTAAAATATATTCTAAAAGAAAACAGCCGGAGTGGCATCGTTGAGAGATATAAACAAAATTAGCTGGGCATCGTCAAACAGAAACAGATTTTCATAATGCCCGACGACACTACATCGATATTTTTAATAAAACCGATTTATAATAATCACATAATTATTATGACAACACTATCAGATATTCATATCCTTCCGCAATAAACTGGTATGTCCTCAACTTAGTGCATTATTAATTTACTTCGAGAAATTTGGATAAAGCGATGCACTTGCTTGATATGTGACGCACTCATCATTGCTCTCGCTAGATTCGTAGTTCCGTGAGTTGTTAGAATCTGTGACTGGAATTTGGATGAAGTAATTTAAAACATACATCTTCTCTGAATGGACTTGATGTAACAGTTGACTTGGCCTCGTCAACGTGAGCGAGAATCACCCTAGAAAGTCTATTATCTACAATACGAAGAAGATTATTTACAAGACAGTTTTGTTTGAATATTGTTAAATTGCATGGAATCTCTATTTAGATGAACGAACACGAAATATCTAGCGAATCAGCAAAAACATATTAAACTAACAAGAATACCGGTCGGGCCTGTGAAGCAAGTACTGCGAAACGCCAAGTGTCACACAGTCAGTGAAACACGTCTGATATTTCAAGAAAACCTACTTAGAAAATCACAAGAACCAGTCTTCAGAACCTTATCTATGTATATTTTTCGGCACTGTGTACGCTGCTCCCGCGTAAATGAAATTAGGTCCAACAGCTCGAATACCCCAGGTTACAATCATTTATTGCACGCTCCATCTATAAAAGGAAATAGAAGCAATTTTAAACCTGAAAAGATCTTCCCTGAAATAATATTAAGGGGCTCCAGACAGGTTAGAAAGTCGCTATCTTAAACAGTGTAAAATTTATGCATATAAACGGTGACTTTTCTCCTAAACTATTGGGAATAAAAAAACTGAAAAAAATGACTTATAGGTTACACGTTTCTAATTATTTTAACAGAGGAATTTCTAAAAGAATTGATTAGCTCAAAGATAATGACTATTTTTTGTAAAAATTGGACTTAAAAATAACTCACTACACTTTCTAGTGTATGTAAGGCGCTACCTTCTCTGAGATTTACAAAATAAGAAAACCTCAGTGCTAAAATATGTGCCATATTCCAGTGAGTATACCCTGTTATTTTGAAAGTTTTTTAGCAAGCAGGGGTATTAAAACTGCCAATGTATCGCTACTACATATGATGTGTTGTCTGCTGCCCCTCCCATCTCATCTTGCAATTTCCTTTTTCCTGCTCATTTGCGCTATCTTGCCCTTGTTTCAACGCCTCTAACAATTCTCCATCTTTCACGGTCTAAGTTTTTCTTGATCTAAATTTAACATTTGTTTCACTCGAAGACAACCAACAGTTTGTAGCAGTCTTTTCAGGACTTCACAGCTTGCAACATTTCCTTCACTGAACGTCGCCACTACATCAAAGACACCAAAATGCAGTGCACTAATTCACACAAACTCTGTCTTGGGAATTATGGCCCAGATTATGCTGTTGATGAACTTGTTAGTATTGTGAGTGTTCTCCTGAAGAGAGTTCTTCAATAGTCTTAACATCTGACAAATTTCTGAAAGTTTTTTTCTTGCCCTCCATTACGGCTAAAGGTATACCAGGTTTGTAAATAAATTTCTCGCCGTTTTCTGTGATCTGTCGTATATGCCATAAATGGATTTATCGTCTGTTGAAGATGGGTGAAATAAAACAGCCCACAGAGTTTTTCTCATTTCTTCTTCACTGCTAACATTTTGCCTTATGATCATGCCATAATAATCTTGAATATCTATGTATGACAGATCCTGAGTCTATTCTTATCATCTAATCCTCTGCCCTCTTCCAATTTCTTTCCCTCGTACTCTGTTGTCAGTCGTTGCAGACTCGTACCCATTCACTTTTGTGCATCACAATGCAGTGACAATTACATTTTCTCCATATAGCTTCTATTCCTCAATCAGTTTGAAAGCTTTCGAAATCTCTTCTCTAAATAATTGCCTTCGGAGGCAGGTGAATCTGAGGAGTCGCAGGTTCGAATCCTACCTCGGGCACGGATGTGTGTGATGTCCTTAGGTTAGTTGGGTTTAAGTAGTTCTAAGTTCTAGGGGACTGATGACCTGAGAAGTTAAGTCCCATAGTGCTCAGAGCCATTTGACCCATTTTTTTGAGTCTGAGGACTGTCAGATATACTTGGTCACACCCGCACAGTGTTTTGTTTCAATGACTGAGCAAACCAGTAACAAGACAATAATATACTTGTTGCGTATATCATTGCAAAGAGGGAAATTCCGTAGATTAAGATAAAAAAAAAAAAAAATAGAAAACTTCAAGATATCAATCTGTCGAGAGTCGTTTAAAACTTTTTATTTACTTGCCACTATAATACTACAGAAACCAGCAAAGTAAGTACGAAAGCAATTTCATTAATTACCACAGCATTACCTTACGAACTGCCCGCCCGGCTAGCCGCGCGGTCTAATGCGCTGCTTTCCGAGCGGGAAGGCATGCCGGTCCCAGGTACAAATCCACCCGGCGGATTAGTATCAAGGTCCGATGTGCCGGCCAGCCTGTGGATGGTTTCTAAAGCGGATTTTCATCTACCTCGGCGAATGTGGGCTGTTTCCCCTCACTCCGTCTCAGTTACACCGTTTCCACGTACGCGTACACCATTATCACTCTACCACGCAAACATTTGGGGTTACACTCGTCTGGTACGAGACGTTCCCGGGAGGGTCCACTGAGGGTCAAACAGCACAATAGCCCTGGGTTCGCTGTGGGGCGGCGGTGGGCTGGGTGGATTGCTCTGGCCTGTTATGTGATTGCGAACTGCTGAGGGCTATGGTGGGACAAAGCCTCTCCATCGTTTCGAGGTCCCCGGTTTAATACATGCATACACATATACATCTTACGAATTTATACCTTTACAATACAAGACCTAAGTCTAAGGCGTAACTGTTTAGTTTTGATGTCCCATTAGTAATGTTATAACTGTGTGCGTACACCGTCAGAAGCACAATAAAAATATGTTACTTAATTGTCCTTATATGTGCCACCAACTCGACTACAGCTGCTTCTTCTAGAAGTGATTCACCACATACAGAGTTTAATAGTTCTCGCTGGCGATTAGGTTCAAAAATGGCTCTGAGCACTATGGGACTCAACTGCCGAGGTCATTAGTCCCCTAGAACTTAGAACTAGTTAAACCTAACTAACCTAAGGACATCACAAACATCCATGCCCGAGGCAGGATTCGAACCTGCGACCGTAGCGGTCCTACGGTTCCAGACTGCAGCGCCTTTAACCGCACGGCCACTTCGGCCGGCACTGGCGATTAGGTTTTTTTATGTACTATTTCTTGTATTCCATACAGATCACTCTGTGTGGCAATTGAACAGTACCATTGTCATCTACACAAAAATCTCGTTTCCAGGCTGAATTGGGTAATATAGAATTACGTAACTGACAATTCTTATTTTCCCGAAAGCTTCTCCATTCGGTTACTTTTTACTACGGGAGAACTATACTACCTTTTTACGCCTTCCTTTAGCAATCGTGAGAAAGTTATAATTAGCAGATAAGCTTAGTTTGTTGATTTTGGTAGTCCGGGACATATAGTCTTTGATAACATCTTTGTCGCAGAAATTTGGCTTATTAGACGCCAATTATCATTCACCTTGTCGTTGTAAATTACGAACTTTAACAATTTTCCGCATGATTCGGTGTTGCAACAGTATAACTCTTTGTTATATTTGAAATATATCTCTCAATGTTTCGCATAACGCGTAAACATCCAGTACACGAGAACTGCTTAGTACTTCTTCCCAAATAATTTATTCCGTAGATCCGTAGATCAATAAATTTCTTATATTCTAATTCAGTGTACAATTTGCATCCCTTACACAGCGATGAACGTAGACGATCCTACAGAAACAGAAAAAATGCACTTATCTATTTTATCGAATGACGTCTTCAGTGATTACCGACATTTTCGTGGACTCCATAGTCTTTCTTTTAATGTTTGCTGCTGACAGCTGGATGTCGAAGTCTGATATCTGCGCCATTACAGTGGTTCAAATGGCTCTGAGCACTATGGGACTTAACTCCGGAGGTCATCAGTCCCCTAGAACTTAGACCTACTTAAACCTAACTAATCTAAAGACATCACACACATCCATGCCCCAGGCAGGATTCGAACCTGCGACCGTAGCGGTCGCTCGGTTCCAGACTGTAACGCCATTACAGTGACGATCGCTCTTATTTCGAGAACACTAAATTCACCATCAAACAGGAAAATGCACACATAGCAATAAACTCCTATCATGAACCCAAACATTTAAGACAATTTACGTATTATTTCAAATTAACTGAATTTTCTGTTTTATGTTTTCGTATCCCTGATAGCTACTTGTTATAGTTCTCTTTGGCGTCTACGATATGTCAGTGACTTGGATACCAGATTCTCACAATTTTAAAGTCGAGTCATTGATTTCTCAAGCACATATGCTGCTATTTAAAAGACAGTACATCAGTTTGAAAGGCTCGGAAATCTGCGAGAAAGTAACGCATCGATTAAAAGGAATCTCAACATTACATTTGGAAATCCGAGTTTTGTCATTCAAAATATCTTCTCATAAAATAATGCACGACCGCTTTTACTTTGGTACAGGAAACGATCATAATGATCTTCGAAATGTTGTACCTTGTTGATGTAGCATTTACTCCACGCCTAGTGTCAGTTTTTGCAGTCGGTTGTGATTGCCATCAGTCATTCTAATGTGCAGGCTTTGCAGTAGCGACGTCCTAAGTCTGCCTCGTGAAGAACTAGTCAACTAAAATCGTTTCTCTCTACAGCATTCACTGAGTGAATACTGAAGCCACTTTCAAATGTGTCCATATACACTGGTGACCAAAATTAAAGGAACAAACGAAAATTTTTCAAGTTTGCGTTTTTTTTGTCACGAAACAGTATAAACAGGTGGTAGTAATGTAGAAACAATGTAAAGAATACAGAACGTAAAAAACTGCTATACACCCGACAACTGGTTAACGTACTCAGTATGGGGTGTGACCACCTCTGGCAGCAATACAGGCCCAGCAACGACCGGGCATGCTCTGAATGATGTCATCAAAATCATGTTGAGGAAATAACGCCCATTATTCCTACAGGACGGCTCGCAAGTCTTGGAGAGAGGATGGTGGATGCTGACGTGGTGCAATCTGTCTCCCTAGTGCATTCCAGACATACTTGTTGGATTCAAACCGGGAGAGCGAGCACGCCACGCCAGGTGTGCAACGTTTTCCGATTCCAAGAAAACATCAATTACCCGTTCTCTGTGAGGTCGAGCATTACCGTCCATCAATATGACGTATGGGCACGTACCACCTCTCAACAACTGCAAATGAGGTACCAAGATCCCTGACAGCAATTAAGCCTTATCGATTCGTCTGTACAAGTTCACGAAGTGGTGTTCGTGTGGTCCATGCAATTCCTGCCCACAGCATTACGGATCCTCCTCAATATGTCTTTCCACAATGCTTCTGTCCCGAAATCGTGTTTCACCTTCCCTCCAGATGCGAATGCTTCGAGAATCGCTCTCCAGACCCAGTCGCGACTCATCTGTGGAAAGAACATTGCCCCACTGTTCGTCCGTGCAGGTGGTATGTTGACGACTCCACTCTATACGTTCCCTCCTGTACACATACAGCAGGTGCCCGACAGTAAGGGCCATTCTACTGAAGTCTTCCGTACACCATTTACCTCGATACAACACGTCCAGTAGATGCTGCGAGGTCAGATAACAGTTACCGTGCAGTACTACGGCGGTACCGTCGCATCCTTACAGCCCAATAGCAGTCCTCTCTTTCTGATATCACACGTGGTCAGCCCTGCCCTGGTATTTGGGATAATTTTTCCGTCTCTATAAACTGTCGCCACATCCGGAAAACAACAGAGCGATTCACATTAAGCAACTGGGCCACATCTGTTTACGACTGTCCTGCTTCCATTCTTCTTATGGCCCTCCACCGCATAGAGTCTGGTAGGTGTCTTCGATGGGCCATATCACCCCGTCTGTGACTGTATACACAGCGACTGTGCATGTGGGACCCACTAACCCCTTTGATAGGCGCCATTGACAGGAATGCCACCTTCCCTGCAGAGCATGATTGTACGCACATTTGTTGACGCTTTGTAAGATTTTACCGTGAATTGGGCGTAAGGTGGAGAAATAGTATTTGTTGCTTTAATTTTGGACACAAGTGTAACTAACTACGAATCATGTGGGGGAACAGTGGGCTGTAGTATGTGAGTACTAAAATGTCGATCTCCATAACGTTCGGGCAGTGACACTGCAGATCGTTCTGGTAACCCTCCACTGAGCCACCAGTATTCTTCGGAAAAGGTCATATGTCATCAGGATAATGTACCTGAACGAAGAAACAGAGTGAAAATAAGTATACCTCGCGTTTCTTTGCTTGTGGTGATGTAGTATGGTATCACACAAAATACTAATATCATTTTTCTCGATCAGTATCTGAATTATAATATCGCTATTTTAAGTTAAGCCTATAATAATACACACATACAGAGCCGCATAGGAGTAGTCGGAAGAAATGAGGAATGTATGTATTCACGGAAAATAATTTTGAAAGTCCCATTTGTTAAAAATGTGAAGTACTAATATACACAAAATTGTTCAAAAAGTTTTGCAAAGTCGTCTTTAATTTTTTTTTTATTTTTTGCAGGAGGAGAATGAAATTTTTTTAACATACTTGGAACATTTAGCTATAAGTTGGTATATAAAAGTATTTTCTTTTATTTACAGGTGAGCCACAATGGACCGTGAAGTAGATGTCAGGTTGCGACAACGGACGGTAATGGAGTTCCTCTTCAAGACAGGTGATGACTCTGTCACATCGATTCGCAGGAAGTTGCTCCCTGTTTATGAGGAGGACACAGTCGCTCGCAGCAGTATCCAAAGGTGGTTACAGAGGTTTAAAAAAGGTGATTTCTCTCGACTGCTCATTCCAAGATGAGGTAGACAATCGACAGCAGTGAGTGATGTGAATAAAGAGACCATTGATCAAATCATCCAAAATGTCAGATGTGTGAAGACATGACAGGTTGCTGAAATGACTCTTTCGTCATTGGGTAGTGTGGTATCACTGGTACAGTCACTAGGGTACAGAAAAGTCTGTACATGTTGGGTGCCTAGATTAGTGACAAGAGAAATGAAACGATGAGCAAAAATGTGTGCGAAGGTCTCATGAAGACCTTCACTGAAGAGGGGAAACAGTGTTTTGATGGCATCATTACTCAGGATGAAACATGGTTGTTTTTGTCCGAACCTGACAGCAAAACCCAAGCCATGGAGTGGCGTCATCCGGGTTCCCCTGAGAGGTAGCACGCCTTTACAATGCACACAGTGACTTGCCCTCTCTTATATTTATATCTTACTCTGAGTAATTCCATTTAGGGAAGTATGGCCGAGTATTGCCATTACAAGGCTAGTATTGAGAACTCAGAAGATATGAATAATTTCCTCTCTAATTGCATGTGGTGAAAAGTTGCTATTGCTTCACACCTGGACTTTCCACGCAGTGTCTCTCGTCACCCGGGTGGTCCAGTGACAAGCGGGTTCTGCTGATCTTGAAAGGGTTATGCCGACGGGTGTGAGGGAGGCGATTGGATGCTGTCCAGACGCCGACATTGTCATAAGAGCGGGGGCGACACGCCCACAGGGGCCTGAAGAACGGGTGGGGCTAGAGATTTCGTTACTTCGCAGAAACTTAGTGAAAACAGTTTCTGATGGGCTACCAGCGAGGCGTGGGAATGACGTGTTCGCAGGCAGTCTTGGCGGGCAAATTCCAGCGTTTTCTGCAAAATCATAACTGTGATTGGCTTGCTCAGGGGATAGCTCCGTGACGTAGCAAAATCGGCGCAGAAATTGGCGCCAGGTATCTCCATTGGTGGAATAGTAGTGCTTCGGCAATAGAGTGGAATTTTCCGCCGGTTTTAGAGTTGCTGGTTGGAAGGTTTAACCACGGCCACTGTCGTGGGGGCGGGAATGTTCTGTGTTCGGCTTGTACGGGTGCTCTTGAGGGAGTCAGCTCTCGCCTTTCGGTCAGAGTAGGTTACAAGACTGAGGTCACGCTTGTCTGGACAGCCTGCCTTCCGTTGGCTGTATAATATACTTTCATTTAATTGTAACTGTTTGACGAAGTTGTTGAAGTTTCGACTTCAACGTTACTTTCCGAGTACCGTTGGCAAGTGAGCGTTCTGCGTACAAGCGGCCTATGTTGTCCATCTTGAGCAGTTTTGGCTTAAGTTGGCTGTATTGGAGTTACTGTGTCACTTCGCTTGTAAAAATCAATCGATGTGTCGTCAGTGATTGCGTAGAGAGCCTTCTTCATCTCCCTCAGAGGCGCATTTGTGTTGCTAGGAAATCTTTAGTCTGGAACAACCAGACCAGGATAATTTGTTTCGGGCTATACTCGCGACATTATCATCACCACGACGGACGTCGAAGCAACCAGCCATCAACCAGCCATCGCCTCCGGTATGCCAGACAGATCGTGTCCTTGCAGTTAAGAAGACAGCTTGGTAATGTATGTCCGCAGCACCGGCAGATTGGGGAATTTTGCTAAGTGACAATCAGAGCTCAGCAGAGCGCGCCTGTTCCCGTCTTTTCTAACGTGGTTCTGTCTTGGGTGTTCGTTGTCTGAGTTCTCACTACTGCAGCAGCAATTAATGTTGGGTTGGCTGGGTGTTTCTCTTAAGATTTGTGTTGCAAGGAATTGGCTTCACATACCTCTTGGTCATAAATGTCACAGTCTAGTTTATGGTCAACTTCACCTTCACAGCATTTATTTGAGTAACCAATTTGACTTATTGTAAATGTTTCATGTGTTTTGTTTATTATTTTGAGTTTAGTCATAATAAATCAAGTTGTTATTTTGGACAGAACTTTCATTCTGTTGATCGGTAGAGCAACCCTTTCATTTCTCACTACGTTATTGAAACTTTCCTTTATCTAATTAATTTCTATCACATTAAATTATTGCAGGTGCCAAACACTTTTCTACTCCACTTGCAGGGTCGATTACAGTCAGTTCGCGTTTCTTCTTAATCCATGTGCAACAGCAAAAGTCGGAGTTAGAAAAGGGGGGGGGGCGGCTTAGAGCATCATTTCTATATGAAGATTCTAGAAGAATTTAGTGTTAAATAGACTGCTAGCCGCGGCACCTTGCACCCCTCGGAAGAAGAAACCAAGACTTTCATGAAGAGCAGGCTGAGAGGTGATGGCATCCTTTTTCTGGTATCAGTGTGGTGCCATCTTCATTGACTTTTTTTAATCTGGCTCCGCAGTTAACATGGAACTTTACTGTTTGTCACTGGACAAGTTGCGACGTGCCATCAAGACCCAGTGACCAGAGCTTCAGGGTCAGCTCATCAGACTACACCATGACAATGTCAAACCACATACAGCCCTTATGACGCAGGAGAGAGTCAGGAAAATGGCTTGGAAAAATGTTCCTCATCGTCCCTACAGTCTGGACTTGGCTTGGTCAGATTTTTTCCTCTTTGGTCATCTGAAGGCCAACCTGCGCAGTAAAACATTTGATAGTGAGAAAGACCTTAGTTCCTGTGTCAAGCGATGGTATAAAAGTCAGTCCCCGGAATTTTACCAAAGTGCATTTACATCACGGAAAGAACGTTGGGCCACATGCGTCACAGCTGATGGAGGCTACATTGAGTAAGCTCAATGTATAGCTAAATGATTCAGGTATGTTCACAAAAAATTTCATTCTCCTCCTGCAAAAAATAAAAAAAAAATAGAGACGATTGTGCAAAACTTTTTGAACAATATAGACGATTGTGCAAAACTTTTTGAACGCCCTTTGTATGTTAATAACTTATGAGGGCAAATTTTGTGTCAGTAGGCTATTATCCTGGACGTAGGTCTGTAAAGATAAATTGTAATAAAAGAGTATCTATGACTTGGTAAAGTAAGTTTTGTATAATACAACCAAAATTTTTAAGATCATAAAATTTTCGCTAGCGAATATATTTTTAAAAACTGAATAAACTGCACCCATTTTATGTACTCAAAATTATTTAAACCTGTAAAACTTTTGTGTAAAGTGCGTTTATACCCACTGCCAATCTGGCTCCTCAAGAGGGAAGTGAAATAGCAATAATAAATGAGATAGGTATCTCTTGTGGGTGTCTCGGTATTTCACTTGTAAATATATTCTGCCCTCTCCTACACTGCGTGGCATCAGAGAGGGAGTTCCAACAAATTAGCTAACTTTATTGAGCTTGAAAGCCTATGCTCTTGGAGTTAAATTACATCATTGGATTATACTGTGTAGTCCATACAAATAAACCACTCGTCTAAATTAAAATACATATTTAATGAAGCAGCACGGGATGAGAGACGGAAGAAACCTGAAGTGTTGTGTTATAAACACCTGACCATTTTGGAAGCCGGAAGGCGGTCATGTGACGTAACAAAAGGATAGAGAATTACAAAAGAAAATGGTGTCCTTCATTTGAGCATTGCTTTTTTCACATTCTCGAGCTATACCAGAAATGATGATGAGGGCACAGAAGTCTACGTGTTGTGTTAGAATTGTTGTATAGCACGTTGTGAGGTTGTTGTTTTTCCGTTCCATCGTCAAATACTTTAAGCGAAACATGTACCGGAATGCGAGCACAAGTATCAACAATCCGCTCCCTGAGGTAAGAAGTGTTTCTGACCATCACCACAGCTGCCTTCATACGTCTCCAGACACAGAAATTTCACGGACCTAAATCCGGGGGAATATGGCGTCCACTTCGCCAGACCTCTATGACCTATCTACCCCTTGGGAAACAGGACATTCATGTATGTCGGGACAGTTAGCACGTAATGAGATGACGCACCACCATGCTGAAAGAAAGTAGTAAATATCCCGTCTGCAACAGCCGCACATTTGCGTCTGACATGGGATAACGGGTTGCTATCAGTGTACTCTAGATGAAGAAAGGCCCGACGGTACGATATCCCCAAATTCCACAGAAAACCGTCATTTTAGGTGAGTCAGCTTTCTCCGTTGGATCTATCCAGTGTGGGTTGACTTCGAACAGTGTCTGAGATTCTGTTTATTTGACTCTTATGAACCTAATTTCTATGTGACATAGAAATTAGCTTCATCCGTAAACGATACTTCCGTATCCGACGATGAGGTTCGTCCTCGGTGAGATGTCGTAACATTTACTTTTCTCAAATGTGCTTCTTATGTGAGGCCCAAATTCTCGTTACTGATGCACGGCTGTGGTATGCGGCGACTCCTGCGTTCTGCACTGTTACTGACGTCAGAGCAGCAGATGATGCTGGTTGATCCTTTGCAGCTTTCGACTGTCCAGTTTTCGATTTGTCTGCGACAGAGTTATTTTCACGGAGTTTCGTGAGAAGTTTCACCAACGCGTGGTGGGCAACAGGAGGTGTGTTTGAGTGACGTTGGTTGGAATTCTCTGCGTTAATACCAGGTGCCCCTTTCGCCTTATGTCAAGACGATTTCAATACTTCGGGGTCTGTTAACTCATTGAGCGTCACCATACGTTTAAGGAAGAAACATGCCATTGAAAGGGTACAGTACTGCCCAACATTGAAAATAGGTACAACATACTTCATTATTTTTGTCAGAACAACACATTTTTTTGTAAAATAACTCAATTTCAATTAATACAGCGAAGCCGGATACCAGTGTGGGAAAGAATGACAATTTATTTATTTAATTGAACACATGTGCACTCCCACAAAATAAATCCCTACATCCAGTGTGGTGAGATCTGTGAAATGAATGAATGTATGGTCGTCTGCTAACCACAGATAGTGAATGTGAATATATGATCATCTTTGAGATGATCCTTTCGCCACCTTTGGTGGGACCAAAGAGATGAAATTTACCTGAGCTTTGAGTGCCTGAAATGTGGCTGACCAATACGGTAGCAAGGTGCTCCCCCACTTCAGCAGAGGTGCGAGAGGACCTGAAGAACAGCCATTTTTCGGCACTCTGCCGCCGGATCTTGTGCTGTTAAGACCTGTCTTAGTTGTGCTCCGTAAAGACAAAAGAGTGGAGACATGGTATGCATGTGGAAATTTAAGAGTAGTTTGAAATAATAATTTCTCTATTTCAGGAACTTTTGTGGGGTGAATTAAATGTCAGGCAGGTAATATTAATGGGATCGTAGTAATCTTCGGAAGTGACCGACAGTCACAATGAACCCACGTGTAGCAATAAGTTGAAATACTTCCGTGTGCTTAAGTTAAGCTGAATTACTAGCGTGTGTACAATAAGTTGAAATATTTAAGAAATAGTGTGTGTACCATAAGTTGAAATATTTAAGAAATGGCGTGTGCAGGACTTGAAATTAGAGACAAGTACTTCCACGTGGTGAGTACTGTGTGAGTCTCAATCTGTGTATGAGACAAAGGATAAAGAGAAGTACTCGTCCATGGTGTGTGTGATGAATATGTTCTTAATATTACTTTGCGAGGTATGTTTCCGTGTGACGCTTGATTCAAACTATGACACTCTGAGAGAGAAACAAGGCGAGTCAGCCGTCTATCCAGCAACGCTACTTGGCTTGCATTGCACAGGAAGACATGCATATATCTCCAGAGTTCATAGTAGGAAAGTAGAATTACGAAGTGGGGCAGTGTCGTGTGAAACTGGGATAAATATTAATTGAAGTGGGAAAGCTGAAAGTGATAGTGTTGTGACTATTTATTGTATTGTATTCCATGTTGTAGTGTGATGTATGTCATGTAATTTGGGTATGTGTGGTTTGCATGGGAGAGTAGCAAGGTAGTTTCAAAAGATTACTGGGTTATGCTTGTTCCTTCTGTACCGCTCGATCTGGAGGAAAGTTTCGTGATGATGATTATGAGAGTCGAAGTGTGAGATATAATAAAAGATCCACCATCCTATCCAGAAAGTGCACTGTAGCGTTAAATAATTACGAGACCATAAGATAGTGATTCACCAATGTAAAGCCATGCCCACTGGGCGGAATTTCTCATGTGTTATTGTTGTAGGTTATAGAATTTGTGTGTTTAGGTTATAGAATTTATCGGAATAAATAAGATAGTGAAAAGAAAAAGATTGGTGGCCTTTTCCTTCGAATTGTATGTTGTCATGCTATCCAGAATTTATAATGTGTGCGCCACTCATATTCAGTGCGATGGCCACGTGTTGATAAAAGCGGTTAAATAAAAAAAAAGAAAGAAAACGTGGTATTGCCAATGCGTAGTGAACAGTCAGAGTTCTGTAAATTACTGATAGTCAGGGTTGCGTTTCCGTTGCATATTATTCATATAGGAGGATAATTTGTAACTTAATTGTGAGTACGAGAGTTCATGTTACTCGATAAATAAGAATGAATCCACTCGCTTGGCAGACCACTCATCTTGCAGCCTGACTGCTTGATGCCACAGTATGAGCAAGGCATGTGGGTGCCTCTCATAATTTCGACCCTGCCAGGATATTTAGCTGTTAGGGTTTGCTGTTAAGATTATTTTATTTGATGGAATATATTTTGATAGCGCTAAGAAGTAAAGTTTTTTTTGTTTGCAAATTCTTTCTGGATTGGTGAGCATCTTTTATTTTTTTATGTAAGTAATTGCTATATCGTCCAAGGCTGGGAGATCGTTGCATAATTTTTTTTGCTCAATGTCCGTAGTAACTAGGTCGCAGTCGAAAAGTGTCGTCACCATGGAGAATAGTGATTCTGGCGTGAACGTAGCAGTGCAGCAGGAAGTAGGTGTCGACCTTGGGTAATGAGCGAGAACCGCAAACACTCGGAAGGGGCTGAACTGGTCAGCGGACCACGGTGAGGTGATCCTTTAAGCGGCGGGCTTTGTCCGCAACTGCGGGCTTTTTCTGACGACGCGGGCGAGCCGGGACTAGGTCAGGTATGCAATGAAAGTGTAGCTACACTTAGCGAACCTACGGTTTCTCAGGCGAACGAGGTGAGCGCACCGAAAGTAGCAAATGACAATGTGCTACTGCAGTTTTTACAGAGGATGGATAGAGATAATAAAGAAAGATTGGAAGTGATGAATAAAGATAATAAGGAGAGAGATAGAGATATTAAGGAAAGATTGGAGGCAAATAAGGAAAGATTGGAAACGATGGATAGAGACAATAAGGAGAGAGATAGGGAAGCAAATAAGGAAAGATTGGAGGCAATGGATAAGGGAAATAAAGAGGCAATGAGGAAGCTACACACAGTTATCGATGAGCGTCTGTCCGCAGTTAATAATCGGTTAGATGAGGGGGAGAAGAATCTGGATGCGTTGAAGCAAGTATGTGATGCCGTGAAAGAAAAAGCCAATAATTTGGAGGTACGAATAAGTGAAATAGAGAGTGATATTACAGAACATAGGGACGTGTTGCCGGATGAGAGAATCAAAGAGATAGTGGAGGACTTACTTGCAGATAAACAAGGGGCATTAGAAAGCGTGGAAGCTCAAGTCACCCGGCAGGAAGTGGCGCTAAATAAACACAGGGATGAAGTTGCGGAGATAGTGGTCAGAATGAATACGATTAGCGCAGATGTAGAAAAGATCAGTATAAGAGGCGAAACAGGCTCTGACAGTACGCAGCGAGAGGTTTATGCCGACCAGGAGGAGATACAATCACTATTACAGTTTAAAGAGGCACAATTAGAAACAAATAGGAAACATAGGGAAGAACTAGCACAGTTGCAATTAGCGTGCAGAAGCGAAGGTGAAACACCACTAGGTAGATTGCAGAGGGAGAGTGAGATAAATTCAAAAAACGAAAATAGGCAGAAAGAGGAAGACGAACTCAGAGAGTTAGAAGAACGGTTGTGTCGTATAAAACAGGTGGCAAACCCAACTGGGTATAGCCCAGGGTCGGAAAACACAAATGCGGAAGAAGAATGTAGGAGGCACTTCGTGTCGGTACAAACATACACTTGTTTTCCGGATCCTGATAATTACCAACATCCATGCCTGTGGCTGTCTCAATTTCAAGATTCATTACCTTCATCGTGGGGACCGCTCCTCAAAATGAAGTTTGTGTGTAACCATTTGAGGGACGTGGCTAGAGCGAAAATGCAGGAAGTTATTAAAGACTGTAGTAGCTACAAGATATTTTGTGACAAGTTTTTAAATGAATTCTGGTCGAAAAGTAAGCAGGACCAGGTTAAGCAAAGCATATTGATGATGCCAAATTGTAACGAAGGTGGTATAAGAGATCCAGTGTCGTGCTATCAGGAAATGCTGAGACGAAATTGGTATTTGGATGTGCCATACGAAACTGGGGAGCTCATTAGAATCTGTGTAACGAAGCTGCCAGTGAGATTGCGCAGAGATATAGTGATAGCAGGCAGAGGCTTAGACGATTCCGCGTCATTTTAGCACTTGTTACAGGAACTGGGTAATGAGAGCAACATTGTGAACGGCGACACGACTCATAGGTCAGACAGAGTCGAGGATAGGAACGGCAGAAACTATCAAAATGACAGGAGAGCATGGAGTCAGAGGAATGACGGAAATGGAAGATGGCGAGGATATAGGGGCAGAATTCATGGGGATATCGACCGGCAAACCGGGAAAATAGAAGATGGGACAGAGATGGAAGAAGAAGGGAAAATGAAAATGATGGGCGAAGAGAGGATATGCAGTCATTGGGTTCACGACAGGACAATCACTGTCACAATGACGGAGGGACAAGAAGGTGACTACATGATAGACGGGTACAAACCAGGACTATTAATGATGTAAATATTAGGTATATCGATTACGGAAAACTAAGGGAGAATCTGTTAGAGGAGGTAGGAGATGTGGGGAGTGAAGTCCACCCAATAATTAGCGTAGAAAGAAATAATATAATCGTACCTTGTGTCATCGACACAGGCAGTGTAATGAGTGTTTTGAGGGAAGATGTGTTTAAGTGTTGTAGTCTTACAAAACCATGGCCAACGTTGCCATTGCGAAGGACAACAGTGAGAGGGGCAGTTACAGGAAAGGGAATTGAGATGAAGTTACAAGCGCAGGTAGACTTTGTGTGCCAGGCGAAGAGGTTTAGTACAGTGTTCATGATTGTGTCATCTCTAACTGTTGAAGGGAGAATATGTTAGAGGAGGGAGGAGATGTGGGGAGTGAAGTCCACCCAATAATTAGCGTAGAAAGAAATAATATAATCGTACCTTGTGTCATCGACACAGGCAGTGTAATGAGTGTTTTGAGGGAAGATGTGTTTAAGTGTTGTAGTCTTACAAAACCATGGCCAACGTTGCCATTGCAAAGGACAACAGTGAGAGGGGCAGTTACAGGAAAGGGAATTGAGGTGAAGTTACAAGCGAAGGTAGACTTTGTGTGCCAGGCGAAGAGGTTTAGTACAATGTTCATGATTGTGTCATCTCTAACTGTTGAAGGGATATTAGGCGTTAATTTTTTGAACCAATATAAAGCAGTCGTTAACATGAGAAATGGTTCGATGGAGTTTAAACGAGATTCGGAGGAAATTACATTAAGATTCGAGGATTGCTTATATGGTAAAGATAACGCACACTTAGCATTATGTCTGGCGGTAAAGTCCGGTAGACAGGCACAGAATACGGGGTTCGAACAAGAGAAGAAAGAAATTCATAAATGTTTGGAGGAGGAGATCAGGGAGAAAATCTGGCATTTACGAGGGACCACGGTCTACGGGGAATTGTAGAAAATTTTGTACGAGAATAGAAAGGTATTTAAACGTGCTGCGGGTACAATAAGAAATTTTGTGTATAGTTTCAAGGTCAAGCCTCATAAACAGTTTAGGGCCCAAGTGTACCCGATACCTGTTGTGTACAAAGAAAGAGTGGAAGCTGAGATCGAAAGCATGCTACAACAAGGGATTATCGAACCAGCATCCAGTCCGTACAACAGCCCTTTAGTTTGTGTTGAAAAAAAGGATGGGTCAATTAGATTAGTTTTGGACGCAAGAAGGATTAATAAGATAATAGAGCCAGAGGCAGATCGGCCGCTGACACTTGACGAATTGCTACAAAAGTTCCACGGGATCAGAGTTCTCAGCTCAGTTGATTTGAGAATGAGTTTCTGGCAGGTGGAGTTAGATAGGGGGTGTAGAAAATACACTGGTTTCTTGTGCTACGGTAAATCGTATCAATACCGGAAACTATCATTTGGGTTAAATGTATCATTCGCGGCATTTATCAGAGTCCTAAATACTGTCATTCCTAATGAAATAAAAGATAAGGTAACACAGAACGTGGATGATGTCCTGATAGCCGAAAGAAACTGGGAAGACCACAATAGAACGTTAAGCATATTGCTCGGTGCACTGGAGAGACATGGGGTACCCGTGAATTTGGGAAAGTCAGAATTTGGACGAAAAGAAATCGAGTTTCTAGGTCACATTGTGACACCAGAGGGAATAAGACCAAATCCAAATCAGAGATTTTCCGGTGCCAAGAACAAAACGTCAGCTACGGGGTTATTTAGGATTAATCAATTTTTACAGGAGGTTCATTAAGATTGGGGGTGCAGTGACACCCAGACTGTGTCAGCTGACTGGAAAGAAAACAGTATGGAATTGGGACCCTGTCGCGCAGGAAGAATATGAGGCGTTAAAGGAGGCACTGCTATCGGCACCTCTTCTCGGGCATCCAGACCTAGGGAAAGAGTTTTGTATGGCCACGGACAGTTCCTGTAGTGGACTTGGGGTAACATTGTTCCAAGAGCAAGGAGGAGAAGTAAAACAACAACCTATTACATTTGCTAGCCAAGTGCTTAGCAAAGCTGAGAGAAATTACACGGTAACTGAGCTTGAAGTTTTGGCAATAGTATGGGGTTTTAGTAAGTTTAGATACTTTTTGTATGGGAGACATACTAAAATCTACACTGACCGTAAATCACTACAGTTTCTGATGTCGGCCAAACTTAACCATTGACGACTCGCTAGGTGGGCACTCTATTTACAGGAGTTTCAGTTTTCGGTCATGTATATACCTGGGCCACAGAATATAGTGGCAGATGCGTTGTCAAGGAACCCAGTGGGTCATGGTCAATGCTTTGATGAGGAGATAAACGAGAACAGATATGATATATTGTATATGCAGGGCGTGCCGTTCGAGAAATACATAGGGGTGGTACTCACAGATATCGCGAAAGAGCAGGATAAAGACGTGTCATGGAGAGTGGTGAAGGACAGAGTTAGAGCGAACTTAGATGCCAATATAGTGCGCTTTTATATAATTCAGAACGGAGTCCTTTTCTACCGTAGAAATCCGAACACACAGGACTGGGTGTTGTGTATACCAAATGAAATAGTCAACAAGTTGATCTGGTACACGCACCTAAGTTACGGGCATTATGGGACAAGGAAATACTGTAAGAAGTTAAGGGAATCAGTTTATTTGATTAGTATGGAGAGGAGGATCAAGAACGTGCTTGGTAGTTGCAAATTGTGCCAGAAGCCAAAATCGTTAACTATCTCATGCAAAGCACCGCTTTTTCCGATAGTGCCAGGTAGGTTGAGGGAATTCGGAGCAACAGATTTGTTTGGCCCGCTACCTAAGACAGTGCAAGTATACAGATACGTTTTAGTAGCAGTGGAATTGGTGTCAAAGTATGAGACTTTTACCGCATTGAAACGTGCTACGGGAAGGACAGTAGCAGCAGCAATCGTTAAAAACTTTTTGCGAGAAGTAGGAACTGTAGAAAAGTTCATAGCTGACAATGGACCACAATATAGATCCAGACAATGGCTAACCACACTGAAGAGAAGGAGGATAAAACCGGTGTTCATATCCTGATACCATGCTGCAAGTAACCCCAGTGAAAGAGTGGTAAAAGAACTGGGAAAGTTGTGTAAGACCTAGTGCCATAGGCAACATAGAAGTTGGAGTATTTTTCTCAAAGATTTTCAGGACATCCTCAGTGAGCTACCACATGGAGCAACTGGTTTATCACCAATTATGCTACTAAAGAATGAACTACCACCAGATCGAGTCAGGGAGCTGGTAGATTTTCCGCGATCAGGAAAGCAGAGGCGCACAGAAATTGTCAAGGTTGCGATAGAGTGTATTAAGAAAGCAGCTAAGGATAGGCAGGAGAAGCAGAAAGGAAAGATCCGTAAGATCGAATTGGCGGTAGGAGACAAGGTTCTAATTAAAACTCATCGATTACCAAAGAAGCACAGATTCCTAACTAGCAAATTCTTTACGGTGTATAGTGGACCATTCAGAGTGAGGCGGATTGTCCATGAAAATACTGTACTGATTGAGACGATCAAGGGAAAACAATCTCGTGGGCTTCATCACATTTCTAACATCAAATTATGGAAAAGTTAAGGATAGATCGAAAGTAGGCAATTTATGGCAGATAGTCAGTGTATTTATTTGTGGTGTGTAACGTTGTGCAGGGTCAAATCGAACATAAGAATTTTCAGGCGGGATGTCAGGAAGCATGACGGAATAGACTGGTCGAATGAGTCATGAACAGGAGTCGACAGATTGGTGTATGTACGTATTTTTTGTCATATAAATAAGGATCAAGCAGAGACGACGTGATGATTAATGAGTGGATAAAGATGGTAGATAGAGAGAAAAGCGACGTGATAAATAATAGGGGATAAAGGTGATGTTTAAGGAGAGAAGCGACGTGAAGCAGTGTGATTAATAAAGAGAGATTCGACGTGATGAAACAGTGGTAAAGAAAGGTGAGTAGAATTAATAATGTGGAGATGTCTTAGATGTATGTTACAGAGAGGCCTGTGTATGCTGCAATCGAGATTGATGCGAATGGCAAAGCAAGACCAGGAAATGATAGAGTAATGGACGGACGGAGAGCCGAAATACGAATGAAGAGATGAGGACAACCGCGCAACGTGAAAGGACATAAAGGGAGTATGAGATCCAGATGGTGAACGTTGTGGAATACTGACGTAAGATGTAATATAGGTGTAAATCTAATTCTTACCATAACATTTGCAATATGAAAAAAATAATTTTTATTGTTGTTGAAGCCTGGTACCAGTATAGCTAATCAAAACGGTACCAAGAATGTGTACAGTTGTTTTGCAGGCTGAATAATTTGTGTATTTTTTGTTCTTAGATGAAATGTCGCAATTCTAAGTTGATATTTAGCAGGATGAATAATCGGTAAAGTGAATGCAGAGGTAAGCCGATGGAGAGAGGTGCCAGAGTGAAAGGCCGAATTCGGAGACTGGAAAACTATCTCCGAAACAGCTTCATGTGTTATGTGGTTTAGTATAAGGGAGCAAAGGTTTGGTATGTTGTCGTGAGTGTGGTGGTGTTAAGGTTAGCTGACTTCTAGACCTATTCTGTTAGTGTATTAATGGGTTGAATGAGAAGGAAAATGTGATGTCTGGTGAGTGAGAGTCGTAGAGTAGTGTGATCAATGCGCACACTCCTGTAAAGGGGATGCTACCGATCCATAACTAAAACATTATTGTGTTATTGTTTGATTTGGATGAACCTCGATGGCAGGTGGATGGTACATACATGTCCTAGAAATGTTGGTATATGCAATAAAAAGGTAAAATATATAAAGAGATACTAATTTCAGTCTGTCACAAGCACTAAGGTGCATTGTATGTTGTAGATTTAGAGACATCAGTTCCTAAAATGTTTATTGTGTTAGGATGTTAAAGTAGTTTACTATTTAATAACATGTGGTAGGTAATTGAGAGCTGTGTAGTTTATTTCTTATTTTTTTGTTAGAACACTTTAAAGGGGTATTAATTTCAGTCTGTCGCAAGCACAAAGGTTCACTGTATATTGTAGTTTTAGAATCAACATTTTCTAATATTTTCACTGTGATAGGATGTTAGAGTAGTCTACTATTTGATATTGTAATTATGAGCTGTATAGATTGTTTCTTATTCCTTTTTTTTTTATTTCACACTTTCATGTTTTGTATGAGGGACGACAGGTACAATCAATAGCACAAGTGTGGGCCATATATAGAAAAGGGATAAATGTTGATGTTGTTTGTGTAGAAAACTAGGGTGTATGATTTTACGTTTCTGGAACAAAGATTCTTTTATTACCAATATAACTGATAGACCATACATGTAATCAATGAGTATTTAAATACGGTAAGAATATCCTTTTGTCTGTAATGTTGCTAGATGCACGGAGGGGCCTGACTGATTGGGTGTCATAGCGCTGAGACGCTACACAGAACGCGCCCGTACCACATAAGCCAGGGGAGAGGCGACAGAGCCGCGGCACTCCCCACTCCACTGCCGGACGGGGTACACTCCACGCGCCCGCTACAGCAGGTCAACGGCCTGGGGCGACACGCACGTACCACTGGCCATTCATAAGTTCCGCCACACTTACGACTGGGGAAAGTATCCCGCGGAGGCAACAGCGGGTGGTTTCTTCTGCTCAACGGCGCCTGCAGCGGCGCCACGGCAGAAAGGACGACGCGCGGCAGAGTCCGGTGGGCATTTTTTACCAGCAACTATTAACTAGTACTGGACTGTGGAGCCATGAAACAAGACGACTGCTCGTATATCTTCATAAGGTGGAAAGTAAAGGACTGGTGTTCCCACGTTGTGAGTGGTGGAAAAGATTTTGTCTTTAGCAGACAGGACGATTGTTTTCTTTTGTCTTGACCACCGAACGGTGGGATCCATAAACTTTTGGCAGTGACTTGTTAAGTGTGCTTTGTGAATTGCATGTGGGATGCTTGGTATACTTAAAGAGGACAGTTGTCATTTGGTGACTAATTATTGTATGAACGCAAGAAACTAAAGTGGGACATTGACATTTGCATTTGTAGTAGGAGACATTTCATTAATTGGTGCAGGAATAAGTGATGTTTGTTGGAACTTACGACTTTTAATTACACCATGAACTGAAAGGACAGTACCGTGGATAATAGTAGTTGTAGGGCCATTTCTGGACGACCAGATTCGTGTGGATGGTACTCTGAGAGTGACTATGACATTTGTGTTTAATGTGAGATACAGTTTACTGTTCAGTGCATGTTCAAAATGCCGATTTGAGTGACTTAAAGACTTTCGTCCGGGTAACCATGGGAGAGCTTTGACACCGAGACAGTGTTTCTAGGTAACCTGTCAGCAACTTTTTTGACCCCAAGAAAATCACAGAATGAAATGATTCTGTGTGACTCGCAAGATAGGAAATAATGTTTGTATTTGTAATTGTGTAAATTTTTTTATGTTTCATTCCTGACGGGACAGCAAGTGTAATTGTATTTCATTAACATTTGTGTTTAGAATAGTTAGTGATTTTTTTTGTTTGTTCTGGGTTACAAGTACATGTAACATGTTTATTAGAATATTTGGTACAATGATGCTTTAATTATTAGCCAGTGGCGTAATACTAACGTAGCAGCTCTTATTGCATTGGTCAGTAAGGTTGTCACAGGGGACAAAAGTTTGCATGGCACAAAAAATATCGGAATCAACTGATGCATTTTGAGGTCGTGGACAGTAATGATCTTGTTGGTGTGTTGACTGAAGCCACTTATTTGCATTATCAGAGTGGTGATATTTCACATTAAAGTGTAATGAAGGCTAGTCGAAATGCAAGCTCTTGTCGTCTAAATGTGTAACAACAGAGAAATGAGCAGTAGAGTAAGGTACGAGAGCTACTGGTGGATTCAAGCACTTATTGCTGACTATTTATTGCGTGTATTGATCAAAGTTGATGGACTTACTAGCTCAGCAGCAGGTATTTGTACTGGTGGACAAGGATAAGGTTAAACTCACAGTCGAGTAGTGGTGGCAATTGCTTAAGTGATGATAGTTAATGAGGTATGACATGATGTCTTAGATTGACTATATTACGTAATCAGTATGTAACTTGTGGAATATTTCATTGTTTTTCTTCTCAGCTTTATTTCTCTGTATGTTTGATGTATATTTTAGAGTACTGATATGGAGCCTGACTTCTATGTGTAACTAGTGTACGCAATTTTTTTCTTTTGTTGATTTTGTTTTGTATTTAGACATTGCCGTGTAAAGATTATTACAACGCAATTTATGAATGTCAGATTACTTGTTCTGTGTTTGGACAGTGAGCTATTTAAAATTTCATGAGTACAATTAGTATTTTTTTTATTTGTCATAGCATTAGTGAAGTTTGGATTACTCATAAAAATAACGAAGATCCCAGTAACTAAGCAAATTTTTATCTCAACATTATTTTTTATTTGTATGATGTAATGTTTTATTTGTCATGTGGATTGTTGTAAATTTGTATGTGTACGTTACTCAGGATTGTGGAGAGTACAATAATGGAACAACTGTGTCAATAATTTGGTAAAGTAACAGCATTTGGTCGTCTATGTGAGGTCACCAGGGGCTAAGGTCTCCTCCTGGTTATTTTGATGACTTGCTACGTTTGTTCTAATACAGTTTTCTTAAAAAAAATGTTCGGAACTACCCTCGCATTGCAAGGATAGTACCGTGCCATTTTTTTCTGCATGGGTAGCCAGTGGTGAAAGGGTACAGTACCGCCCGACATTGAAAATAGGTACAACATACTTCATTATTTTTGTCAGAACAACACATTTTTTTTTGTAAAATAACTCAATTTCAATTAATACAGCGAAGCCGGATACCAGTGTGGGAAAGAATGACAATTTATTTATTTAATTGATCACATGAGCACTCCCACAAAATAAATCCCTACATCCAGTTTGGTGAGATCTGTGAAATGAATGACTGTATGGTCATCTGCTAACCACAGATAGTGAATGTGAATATATGATCATCTTTGAGATGATCCTTTCGCCACCTTTGGTGGGACCAAAGAGATGAAATTTACCTGAGCTTTGAGCGCCTGAAATGTGGCTGACCAATACGGTAGCGAGGTGCTCCCCCACTTCAGCAGAGGTGCGAGAGGACCTGAAGAAGGGCCATGTTTCGGCACTCTGCCGCTAGATCTTGTGCAGTTAAGACCTGTCTTACTTGTGCTCCGTAAAGACAAAAGAATGGAGACATGGTATGCATGTGGAATATTTAAGAGTAGTTTGAAATAATAATTTCTCTATTTCAGGAACTTTTGTGGGGAGAATTAAATGTCAGGCAGGTAATATTAATGGGATCGTAGTAATCTTCGGAAGTGACCGACAGTCACAATGAAACCACGTGTAGCAATAAGTTGAAATACTTCCGTGTGCTTAAGTTAAGCTGAATTACTAGCGTGTGTACAATAAGTTGAAATATTTAAGAAATAGTGTGTGTACCATAAGTTGAAATATTTAAGAAATGGCGTGTGCAGGACTTGAAATTAGAGACGAGTACTTCCACGTGGTGAGTACTGTGCGAGTCTCAATCTGTGTATGAGACAAAGGATAAAGAGAAGTACTCGTCCATGGTATCAGTTGAGGACTCGTGTGTGTGATGAATATGTTCTTAATATTACTTTGCGAGGTATGTTTCCGTGTGACGCTTGATTCAAACTATGACACTCTGAGAGAGAAACAAGGTGAGTCAGCCGTCTGTCCAGCAACGCCACTTGGCTTGCATTGCACAGGAAGACGTGCATATATCTCCAGAGTTCATAGTATGAAAGTAGAATTACGAAGTGGGGCAGTGTCGTGTGAAACTGGGATAAATGTTAATTGAAGTGGGAAAACTGAAAGTGATAGTGTTGTGACTATTTATTGTATTGTATTCCATGTTGTAGTGTGATGTATGTCATGTAATTTGGGTATGTGTGGTTTGCATGGGAGAGTAGCAAGGTAGTTTCAAAAGATTACTGGGTTATGCTTGTTCCTTCTGTACCCCTCGATCTGGAGGAAAGTTTCGTGATGATGATTGTGAGAGTCGAAGTGTGAGATATAATAAAAGATCCACCATCCTATCCAGAAAGTGCACTGTAGTGTTAAATAATTACGAGACCATAAGATAGTGATTCACCAATGTAAAGCCATGCCCACTGGGCAGAATTTCTCATGTGTTATTGTTGTAGGTTATAGAATTTGTGTTTTTAGGTTATAGAATTTATCGGAATAAATAAGATAGTGAAAAGAAAAAGATTGGTGGCCTTTTCCTTCGAATTGTATGTTGTCATGCTATCCAGAATTTATAAAGTGTGCGCCACTCATATTCAGTGCGATGGCTACGTGTTGATAAAAGCCGTTAAATAAAAAAAGGAAGAAAACGTGGTATTGCCAATGCGTAGTGAACAGTCAGAGTTCTGTAAATTACTGATTGTCAGATGTGCGTTTCCGTTGCGTATTATTCATATAGGAGGAGAATTTGTAACTTAATTGTGAGTACGAGAGTTCATGTTACTCGATAAATAAGAATGAATCCACTCGCTTGGCAGACCACTCATCTTGCAGGCCTGACTGCTTGCTGCCACAGTATGAGAAGGAATGTGGGTGCCTCTCACCATAATTCTAGAATGAATAAAGCTATGATTAAATGGAAGGCACCGTTGTACTTTCCGTTTAATTTTCTGTATCTTTTATATTTCATTTGGCCCTTTCCCATTTAGAAATTACGAGTTCCATCTAAGTTGGCAGCGTCCAAAATGGCCGACATGTTAGTAATATAGGCTCACAGCTGTCTTCCAACTTCCATTTCATACTACCATAAATTTCTGTTCACCTATTTTGGTTATGGGATGGTGGTTCCATAACTATTGACTTCCATATAAAGCCTTAAAATTAGAAAGCGTCTCTCAGTGCTTAAACATCTAGGTAAAAGTGCTAGAATATTCTGCTGCCAGCTAGGATATGTAGCTAAGCCAAGAACTGTCTTTCTTGAGGACTTTTGCAGCTGGTCCCGGCGTAAGTTCGAGTCCTCCCTCGGGCATGGGTTGTGTGTTTGTCTTTAGGATAATTTAGGTTAAGTAGTGTGTAAGCTTAGGGTCTGACGACCTTAGCAGTGAAGTCCCATAAGATTTCACACACATTTTTTTGTTTTTCTTGAAAAAATTAATTTTCTGTTGAGGATGTTTTTTATTGAAATACTACTACAAAAACTGTCACCTAATTTCGCCCGCTTGGGCACTGCCAGTCTATCTGGTATTAAAATTAATACCAAATTTATGAGAGGCTTCAGACAAGCAAAAATATGCACTTCCGTTTGTCAGCGTTTCATGATCTTTTGAGGATAAAAATAGACTACTTGGTGCAAATTATGCACATCCATTATAGACTATGTGGTCCCTCTCTCTCTCTGAGCACGGAAAGGAGAGGCGTCACGAGGTAGCATTCGCTACATCCACAATGCCTGTCAATGTGAAGGTGGTTTACTTACCGCAGTTCGCTTACTGTTTCATGCTACTGTATACTGACGAGGTGAGTAAATGAGCCTGTGTTGGCATTCCGGGAGAGCAGTTAAATTTCTGTTGGGTTTCTAAAAGGCAGTCTCAGTCCGTTCACTAAACGTCTTCCACCCACTGGAGCCAGCGAGAAGCAAGAAAAGAAGCAAATAACATTCCTGTCATGAAAACAGATGCATTCATTCTTTAATTGATTAATCGTGTTACACAAATCCCATCACAGCAGATATAAAACATTTTTTCATTTTTTTTCGTGTGCGACAAGTTAGATTCAGATAATTTAAAAACAGAGGTTATATATACAATTTGTGAGGATCAGACAGCTACTAACATTGAGTAGATTTCTTCT
The DNA here is from genome assembly GCF_021461395.2 of Schistocerca americana. Taxonomy (NCBI): domain Eukaryota; kingdom Metazoa; phylum Arthropoda; class Insecta; order Orthoptera; family Acrididae; genus Schistocerca; species Schistocerca americana. The sequence goes on along the minus strand of NC_060122.1, from coordinate 740,520,901 downwards.
ATGAATTGCCAATTTTTTTCTGAATGTAAAGAACTGGTCTTAGTATCATGTTTGCTTCCGTAGTAACAATTATTTTCGAATTTGAATATACACTTAATGGTATGTGATTCTCGAAGACAGAAATTTCAAAGCTCTTTGATAAGCGAATGCTTTCTGCTAGTTTACAGAAATGTTATTCCAGTGGAAGGTGTGGAAATTGGGCCCTTTATCCGACATACGTTAATTAAATATACTCCAAAGTAATTAATAAGGAATTGACTGCCTATTAAACGAAGCAAGAATCACATTTAATTCCGTTTATTCCTTTAAAGAAGACAACTGACAAGCATTGATAATATTATTACCTTGGCCATCTGATAGGAGGATTTAGGGAAACATGCTAATAATCGCGTAAATGAAACAATTGCAATCATGACTCTGAACCGTGATTTTCATGACTTTTGTAGAAAAGAATTACAGGAGTGAATGGTCGGAGCTGACAGCAAGCTGGTCACTGAGTTCAAACGCAAGTCTTCGAAGTGAAGCTCAAAGTTATAAAATTCCATAAAATGTCCCGACGCATCATCTCACAGTTGCTGCTCGATCTCACCATATTAAATTGCAGGCAGAGGTCGAATTGGCTGCAGAATCAGTCAATGGAGGCACATGACCCTCGCCAACAACTAAGTGCGGATCCGGGCGACATCTCTTGAAACATCTTCTCTGGCAGTAGACCCTGGAAGTCAAAGCTATCTCCAAAGAAGTCTTGAGAAGAACTACTGAGAAGAAGTCTTCAGAAGAAGCAGTTTTGTACCAAGTGTTCGTTTGAAGGGAAACTCATATTTACGCATTTTCAATATTTATTCAGATTGGCTGGGCTGCAGATCTTGTGACCGCTGACCAGTAAAAATATTCCTTAGAAAATGCTGCTCCTATTCCCTGGGCTATTCTCTAGTCGGTTGGCCAGTAACGTGCATGCTACCATTTAACACTGAAAAAAGGCAGCTCAGTCTCTTTCCATTTCGCTCTGTGGCCAGAGAGGCGGGTCCTAGCTGGAACATTCGAGTTTCTCTGTTCACCTCTGTTTTATTCATAATCTTGGAATTCTTATGTAGCATAAACATTTTTTTTTGTTGTGAAGTCAGTGATCTGAAGCATCTCATGCATATGAAGCATCCCAAAACTGTGGGTTCCCACTCCATTTTCGTTATGGCATCCGTATCATCTGGCTCCCTAGAGAAAACACAGCATTCTACATTACGTGGACAGTAGCGCCTCCTTCGACTTTTTGAAGTAATCTGAAGGTGAAAAGACGAGAAAAGAAAGGAAGGGAACGAACTGATAATATCAGCTGCATCGGGACTTCAAGCAGAATCAGCGGCGACGAGTGCGAGTGTGTGTCACACCAGGAGCGAACCCGGGGTATCCCACTTATTACGCTATTGCGTTAACTACTTCGCCATCCAGACACAGTGTTTATCGCAAATGCATGGGTTATCTCGGCACGCTCCGAGGCCGGCTCATATTCACAATTCGCGCCACCTACACTATGTGGTCAAAAGTATCCGGAAATCTAGCTGAAAATGACCTACGAGTTCGTGGCTCCCTCCATCGGTAAGGCTGCAATTCAATATGGTGTTGGCCCACCCTTAGCCTTGCTGACAGCTTCCACTTTCGCAGGCATACGTTCAATCAGGTGCTGGAAGGTTTCTTGGGGAATGGCAGCCCATTCTTCACGGAGTGCTGCACTGAGGAGAGGTATCGATGACGGTCGGTGAGGCCTGGCACGAAGTTAGAGTTTCAGAATATCCAAAAGGTGTTCTATAGGATTCAGGTCAGGACTCTGTGCAGGCCAGTCCACTTTAGAGATGTTATTGTCGTATAACTGCTGCGCCATAGGCCGTGCATTATGAACAGGTGCTCAATCGTGCTGAAAGATGCAAATACCATCCCCGAATTGCTCTTCAACAACTGGAAGCAAGAAGGTGCTTAAAACATCAATGTAGGCCTGTGCTGTTATAGTGCCACGCAAAACAACAAGAAGTGAAAGCCCCCTCCATGAAAAACACGACCAAATTCTCCGAATTTTACTGTTGGTACTACACACGCTGGCAGATGGGGGTTCACCGGGCTTTCGCCATACCCACACTCTGCCATCGGATCGTCACATTGTGTACCGTAATTCGTCACTCCATACAACGTTTTTCCATTCTTCAATTGTCCAATTTTTACGCTCCTTGCACCAAGCGAAGCGTCGTTTGGCATTTACTGGCGTGATGTGTGGCTTGTGAGCAGCTTCTGGACCATGAAATCCAAGTTTTCTTACCTCCCGCCTAACTGTCATAGTACTTGCAGTGAATCCTGGTGCAGCTTGGAATTCCTGTGTGATGGTCTGGATAGATGTCTGCCTATTACACTTTACGAGCCTCTTCTACTGTCGGCGGTTTTTGTCAGTCAACGGACGAGGTCGGCCTGTACGCTTTTGTGCTGTACGTGTCCCTTCAAGTTTCCACTTCACTACCGCATCGGAAACAGTGGACCTAGGGATTTGTAGTAGCAGGGAAATCTCACGTACAGACGTATAACACAAGTGACACCCAACCACCTGACTACGTTCTAAGTCCGTGAGTTCCGTGGAGCGCCCCATTCTGCTTTCTCAGGATGTCTAATGACTACTGAGGACGCTGATATGGAGTACCTGGCAGTTGGTTGCAGCACAATGCACCTAATATGAAAAACGCCTGTTTTTTGGTGTGTCCGGATACTTTTGATCACATAGTGTACCTGCAGTCCCCGTTGTTGTCCTCCAAGCTCACTAATGTTAGATTCCCGCTGGAGACCGAAAGATATTGTGCGTCCAAACTGATTGTGGATTCATTTCCCGCCGAAGCGAATCAATTATATGAATGTGTCGTGTCTGTTGTTTCGGACATGTGCGAAAGAATGGGCACTACGCATTAATGTAATTACTGCACTTCGCCAAAAACGGTGTTCCTTCTCATTTCATTTCTGGGCTGTAAGAGTAGTCACAGCTGTCGGCCTTCCGCCACAGATCTTATCTGTGTTTGGCTGTGATCTTTTGATCATCCAGCAGCTGCACTACAGAAGACAGTCTGGTGGCCAGCGAGGTATTGACCTGACCATCTCCCAGCACTTCCTTCCCAGAACCGCTCCAACTGTCGTGGCCTACAGGAGTCACAGCTCTGAGCGCTGTCACCTTGTGACAATCTGCTCTCAGTGTCGTCTCGTTTACATAAGGCACGCAAATTCGGATAAAAGAGTAAAGGAATACATTATATTAGCCAGCTACTAGCCATTGCTAGCAGTGTTATATATCACATTTCTAGTTGTCAGCTAATTATTTCATTTTAATAGGCCTTTGCATTATGATTTTAAGTATGTTGCAAGACTCAGAAAAGTCAGTCGCGTAACCTGTTCATGTCGTAAATACTTATTTTACGAATAAATATTTAACACAGAGGAGTGTTCTGAACCATTATACTGCTAATTTGACTGCTTGGATTAACAGAGTAGCAGAACAAACATGACCAGCGATCACTTACAGCTTACGAGTTACTTGACTACTTTTACTCGGCTGCCGCTAGAGGTGCAAGCTGTGTGGACACCAAAATAAAAGCACGGTGTTTTTCCACTTATTATGATAGCGGATCCTTCTTAGCGCTGAACTATATACTACGTACCTTATCGGGTAAATGTTCACAGTGGGGGAAAGATCAAAATGAAAAGTGAAACTGGTTTTGTAGAGCAACAAAAATAAACGAACATATTAATATTAGTCCTACATTCCCACTGATCGATGTATATGGGGATACAAATACACTGACTGATTTGAACACATTTGAGTATATTAATGAAGATAATTTATTCCACCGTCATAATTCGTTAGATCCTACCCCTCTACTGGTAGCACTCAGCCAAAATCAAAACAGCAGTGCTTGTAGGTACAGCTGATCCTGAGTGTAGCTCTGTAGCCTCATTAACGTTGGCAAGATGTCGTGTGTGAAGAAAGCAAGCTGTATTTCACAAGAATGTGTTTTATTGAAACCTTGTTGGTTTCTCGTGAGACGCTTTTTGTCCTTTGGGATCATCATAACGTTCGATCTTCAAATGTGCTCCAGGACCATACAACTGAGGGACGTTACTGGTATTGGTTTGTCATTCTCTGTATCCATTCTTATTCTCTTTCATAGAGAGAAACCTATACTTTTTCAAGTAGTGCAGAACTGTTGGCTGGGCTAGATATTCTTGATAAACACAGGCTAGGAAAATTATTGGTTCCTCAATGTTTTCAGTGTAAAATCTAGAAGAAGAAAACTTCCTGTACAACCAAACACATCTACTACTTGCAAGATATCGTGTGTGAAAAAAGAAAGGTTAATTCCATAAGAGTGGTCCTGCCTGAACCCGTGCTCATTTCAATAGCTCTGATTTGTGGCTATATGCCAAGGTCAACGTTGTAATAATTTTTAAATGCGAAATTTAATATTTGTGTTTTCTGTCTGTTGTCTTCTGTTAGAAAACTAGTCTTTTTCAGGAGAAAATGGGCAGAAATGTCATATCCTTTACTGATGGCCGAGGAGCTAATGCGAAACTAAAGTCTTGTACACAATCAACAACGATCCATGTAGGTGCTGCGCAATGTTTCTGCTGTAATAGTACTTATAAAATAAATTTTACACTACACTACTGCTGATACGTCGATAAATTTTTTAAACTTTTTAGCTGCTCTTCTCACATGTTAACTGCACCGTAAAAGCAACAGCCTTGTTTCTCTGTTGTCGTTAACGCTGCAATGTAGCGTGCTTCAAAGTGTTCAAGTGGCTCTGAGCACTATGGGACTTAACATCTGAGGTCATCAGTCCCCTAGACTTAGAACTACTTAAATCTAACTACCCTAAGGACATCACACACATCCATGCCCGAGGCAGGATTCGAAACCTGCGACCGTAGCAGCAGCGCGGTTCCGGACTGAAGCGCCTAGAACCGCTTGGCCACAACGGCCGGCAGCGTGCTAGAAGTTGGAAACTTGTGTCGGTCACGGACAGTGCCCGGATGGCCGAAGCGGTTAAGGTAACCGCTCAGGAGATGTGGTAAATCTGGGTTAGAGTCCCGGTCCCCCACAAATTTTCAGCTTTCGCCATTGCATTATAACAATCCCTGTGCGGCTGGAAGTTACGATATCCCACGCATCCCTTCCCTATCTTTCCCCATATCATATAAATGTTTGCACCAGCCATGTCATGGAACAGACACACTTATATATATATACATGTTGTTTTGTTTTGTGTGCACCTGACGCTAGGCAATCCACAGTTCGCAGCAGCTCCACAGGCACTCGGAAAACGTGGCGAACTTGGTTCTGTCAAATGTTCACACACCTCTTCATGTTTCTTACATATAAGGTGTGTTGACTAACACATATAAGAAGCTGACAGTGTTAAATTCTTGGGACTGCAGCTTGATAATAAATTTAAGTGGGACGAGCATACCAGAACTGCTGAAGCGCCCACACAAATCCTTGTTTGCTATGCGAATGTTGTCAGATATAGCGGACGTAAAAGTAAAAAAGCTATACTTACTTTCGTTCCATAATATCATAGTGGATTATTTTTCGATCAAGCGGATCTAAATTTTACCGAGTCCAAGAACGACCAATACGAATTACACTGAAGTGCCAAATACAGAGATATGTAAACAGGCAGAATACGGTGCTGGGCTTAAGGTGGATGCCGGAATGTTTCATTTGAAAGGGCAAGGCGGATATCAATTACCAATCCGAGCTTGTATCCGTTCCTAAAGACCTCGAAGTCAAATGGACATTAAACCTGTACATTCCTTCTTTCTGTGAGAATTCTACGAGAACATGGCTGACGACATGCTTCTCTTAGATGTTCTTCTTGACTGTGGACATGGATATAAGAACGCTAATAGCGTCGCAACACGGCCACCGTTGTTGTCACGGAAGCAGAGCCACCGTCAGTCGCCGTTTCCGCAACGGCTCCTATCTCTGACTATTTTATAATCGCGGTCGCCTGCCATGGTGAGACAGCCTAGAATGTTTCCCCTTACTCCAACGCACACTTTTCAACGTCTGCTGTCACGAACGCTGAACAACTTCCTCGGAAATCACACGCAAGAGTTTACTATCACATTGTACCGTAAAGGGAAAAGAGAGCAGTCCAATTAGCATTTGACCTCTGGACGCGATGAACGCCAAACATCGGTTGTGGTATGCGAAGAGAGTGCTTCGAACTACATCCTTTAACAGAAAAACAGGCGAACTCTTCCACAGCGTTTAATTGTAGTTACTCAACAGCGAATGCGTAAATTACATCTACATTAGATAAACGTAGTATTAGGTTCAAACTCCTAAGGATTTTTATGTGTAACTATACGGTATTCATCACTCTTTGTGAGTTTTATCTGTTCAGTGCATTTAGAAAGAATATAGCTGGACTGGAACATGAAGATTCCGTTCTGTCAATGTGAAAGCGATCTCTTATGTCTTCTGCGGTTTTACAAACTGCAGCAATATTTAACTCAAACCTATCCTTATTTTTAAAAGTACACAACTAAAATACAAATATAAAATGATTACAATAGAAATCCCTCCTTACGGCTGAACGAAACCATATCAAACAGCAGACAGCTCTTTGCTCTTAAGAGAGTTAATTTGATCACATGTGTGCCTCCTACTTTTAGTCATGAAAACTAGGATATACATCAATCACAGCAGCACTGCTAAATAGAGCAATATTTCAGCTACAGAATGTCATTTTTCCACATTTGCATCACCGTTCGTTATGCACTTTTTCCAACGATGAACCAGAGCCTGCATGCCGCGTATGTAAGAATCGGAACCAGCTGAGGCTAACCACTTCCTTACAGCTTTGACAATAGCATCCGAGTCTTGAAAATGTTCGCCACGTAGTCCTTCTTTCAGAGGCCCAGCTAGATGCTAGATGGAAATCTGAAGGCGCTAAATTGTGGCTGTAAGGTGGATGGGATAAGACAGTCCAGCCGAATTTTGCGATGAGTTGCGTGGTCGCAAAACTAGTGTAGGACTTGGTGTTACCACGTTTCAGATTAAAGTTGGCCTTCTTCTCTGGCCTTGCCCTAGAAATTCGAGCTTTCAGCTTAGTCAGTGTCGTCTTGTAGCGTGCTGAACTGACAGTTCCTCCAGGCTCCAGGACAACCAAAAGAACCACAGCCTGGCTATCCCTGGAGACTGTGCACATCATTTTGCATGCATACGGCCGTGTTTTAATTTCTTGTTTGACGGAGAATTCGCATGTCGCTATCCCATGGACTGTCTTTTGGATTCCGGCTCCTAGTGGTAACACAACGTCCCATCTCCGGTGACGATGCTACTCAGAAAGTTGTCACCTTCAGCTTCATATTGGTCCAACAAGTCCTGACAAATTTCCATTCGATGAGGTTTATTTTTTTAAATTTTTTTTTTTTTTTTTTTTTTTTTTAAGCATTCGCGGGACATATCCCGCATACACTTTGCGATAACCAAGACGTTCCAACATTGTTTCAAGGCATGACAGCCGACATTCAACTTTCCACACAATTCTCTGGTCGTTATCCGCCGATCAGCACGGATGAGTTGATCAAGACTCTCTTCATTGCGAGGGATGGCAGATGTGCAGCGTCGACCGCGCCGCCGCTTGTCAAGCGCACCCTTTTCGCCACCTTCAATCTGCCGTGGCCATCGTCTCACATTGGTCACGTCTACTGTATCGTCTCAATACACGTTTATCAGGCGTCGATGGATTTCAATCGGCGCAATTTCTTCAGCAGCGGGGATTTCAATCACACATGGCGGTTTTATACGCGCGTGCATATCAGACTCCATTTGGGAACACTCCTCCGCTGACACCAACTTCTGCAGAACAACGGAACCACCTGTAGATGAAAGAGGAAGGTTCAAGCTTTAGCATCTGGCCCGGACATCCAAAGTAAAAAAAAAAAAAGTAGGAGATACTAGTTTCGGAACGACACTCATACAAGGATACTCTACAAAACAAACTTACGTGCCTGGCAGAACCACCTTTACAACTGTGTCTTTCCATGTGAACTCTGATTTCCCTTATTTTATTATGATGATCGTTTCTTCGTATTTAGGGCGGCATCAACGAAATATTTTCGCATTCTGAGGAGAAAGCTGGTGATTCAAATTTCCTGAGAAGATCCAGCGGCAACGAAAAACGCTTATGTTTTAATGGTGTAGACTTCAAATCCTGAATCATGTCCGTGACTTTCACTCCCGTATTTCCCCCTATTTCTCAATATCACAAAACGTGCTACATTCTTGGAACTTTCTCGATGCACTTCGTTAACCGTATCGGGAAAGGATCCCCTAGCGCTCAGCAGTACTCCAAAAGGGGTCGGACAAGCGTATTACAGCTAGTCTCCTTAATACATCTGCTAAGTGTTTTGCCAGTAAAATGCATTCTTTGTTTCGCCTTCCCCGCAACATTTTTATGTGTTAAACTGTTCGTAATTGTAGTTCCTTGGTGTTTAGTTTAATTTACAGTCTTTAGATTCGATTGATTTATCGTGTAACCGAAGTTTAATGGATTCCTTTTAGCACTCATGTGGATGACCTCACACTTTTCATTATTTATGATCACCTGCCAATTTTCGCACCATACAGATGTTTTCTCTAAATCGTTTTGCAATTTGTTTTGATCTTCTAATGACTTTGCTAGACGACAGACGACAGCATCATCTGCAAACTACCTAAAACGACTGCTCAGATTGTCTCCTAAATCGTTAATGTAGATAAGGAACTGCAAAGGGCCTGTAATCCTACCTTGGAGAACGCCAGAAGTCACTACTGTTATATTACACTTCTTTCCGTCAAATACTACGAATCCAAACGTATAACTTAGACGATATTCCATAACAGAGCAATTTGATTACAACCCGCTTGAGAAGTGCAATGTAAAAAATACTAAATCAATTTGAAATCCCTAGGTCACAGCACTCAACATTACATGTGAATAAAGAGCTAGTTGTGTTTCACAAGAACGATGTTTTCTAAATCCATGTTGGCTGCATGCCAATAGACCTTACTCCTCGAGGTAATTCATGGTGATCGAACACAATGTTGTTGTTGTTGTGGTCTTCAGTCCTGAGACTGGTTTGATGCAGCTCTCCATGCTACTCTATTCTGTGCAAGCTTCTTCACCTTTCAGTACCTACTGCAGCCTACATCCTTCTGAATCTGCTTAGTGCATTCATCTCTTGGTCTCCCTCTACGATTTTTACCCTCCACGCTGCCCTCCAATACTAAATTGGTGATTCCTCGATGTCTCAGAACGTGTCCTACCAACCAATTCCTTTTTCTAGTCAAGTTGTGCCACAAGCTCCTCTTCTCCCCAATACTATTCAATACCTCCTCATTGGTTTATGAACTACCCAACTAATCTTCAGCATTCTTCTGTAGCACCACATTCGAAAGTTTCTATTCTCTTCTTGTCTAAACTGTTTATCGTCCATGTTTCACTTCCATACATGGCACCACTCCATACAAATACTTTCAGAAACGACTTCCTGACATTTAAATCTATACTCGATGTTAACAAATTTTTCTTCTTCAGAAACGCTTTCCTTGCCATTGCCAGTCTACATTTTATATCCTCTCTACTTCGACCATCATCAGTTATTTTACTCCCTAAATAGCAAAACTCCTTTACTACTTTAAGTGTCTCATTTCCTAATCTAATCCCCTCAGCATCACCCAATTTAATTTGACTACATTCCATTATCCTCGTTTTGCTTTTGTTGATGTTCATCTTATATCCTCCTTTCAAGACACTGTCCATTCCATTCAACTGCTCTTCCAAGTCCTTTGCTGTCTCTGACAGAATTACAATGTCATCGGCGAACCTCAAAGTTTTTATTTCTTCTCCATGGATTTTAATACTTACTCCGAACTTTTCTTTCGTTTCCTTTATTGCTTGCTCAATATACAGATTGAATGACATCGGGGATAGGCTACAACCCTGTCTCACTCCATTCCCAACCACTGTTTCCCTTTCATACCACTCGGCTCTTATAACTGCCATCTGCTTTCTGTACAAATTGTAAATAGTCTTTCGCTCCCTGTATTTTACCCCTTCCACCTTCAGAATTTGAAAGAGAGTATTCCAATCAACATTGTCAAAAGCTTTTGTCTAATTCTACAAATGCTAGAAACGTAGGTTTGCCTTTCCTTAAGGGGCTCCGGAAAGGCTCAAAATCATGAAAAGTTCAATTTTTACTTTTTTGCGTTTTCTGAATCTGCAGACTATTACCTTTTAATAGATATATAATTTATTCAATTCCGAAGACTACAACTATTTTTAAATTTTTTTTGAAATGTGTTCTACATGGGCGTGACCCACCGTGGCGCTGTTAAACTGCTGTCAAATGGTGTTATTATTAACGTCCGTGTTCATCAGGTACATTTTAGTGATGTGAGATAAAGTATGTGTTGTGGCTAACCTGTGATGGTTCAATATATATCGCTGGTGTGATTGTCGATTGTTTCATGTTTATTTACTCTGTCGTTATCTCGAAAATATTCGTAATTAATTCTGTTTCTTGAGTCTCTGTTTTGTTGACGTATAATAATGAGTAAAAGTAAAGTTATACAGAACTATTATGGAATGGCTATTAGGCAAAATACACAAAGTGTCGACAAAATGAAGAAGGCTGTTTGGGCTCTTTTTTTCATACTTCTTCAACCAATGAAAATCCCCAACATAGCTTGTGTCCCAAAGAAGAAGACAGTTGGCGCAAATATAACTAAGGATTGCTAACTGGTGAAGTGTACACTCATAAGCATAGTCTGCCTCATGCAATAATGGAGGTGATAAAACCTATTTTCAGAGACTTAGCAGCACCTGAACTGTTGAAAAAGTGTATTCACGGAAAAACTCAAAACCCCAATGAAAGTGTAAATAGTGTTATATGGTCGAGAATCCCCAAGACTGTATTTGTTGGAATAGAAACACTTCACTTTGGTGTGTATGATGCTGTTGCGACTTTCAATGATGGCAACATTGTAAGGTGCAAGGTATTTAGAAATATGGGAATGAAGATAGGTTCTAACATGGTACGAGCGATGCTTTCTTTAGACAAGGAACGCCTTCAGGCTGCAGACAGGGCTGTAAAGAGTCTAGAAATACAAGCAAGAGTAAACAGGAGGAGGAACAAGAGGAAGCTGGAGGAGGAGTTTGCAGAGGATGAAGATAATCCATCCCATGGACCTGGAATGCACTAAAAAGTTAATCCAATCTATGTCGCTCGATTCCCAAAACTTTTATTTTCTCATACTAATTACATGTTTTCTAAGGATCTTCCGAACATATTTGTTTCAAACTTTCAGTAAATGTTACACAGTACCTTCTGCATAATTTAACACAGCATTTTTCCAAAAAACTGTATATTTTTGAATATATAAATAAAAAATTGCAAATAAATGTTGTGAATTTTCATTACAATTGAAAAAAAAATCATCTTTAATAACTGAACTAAAATTTTGTAAAATCCCTGTGTTAAGTTGTAGCCCATATTCCAATAAATAATCTGTAAAAAGTTCAACTTCGTACCTCAAATACTTTGTGAGGAAAGATGTAATTTATAAGCGTTATTTTAACATTGCAAGTATAGGGCGTTCCGGAGCCCCTTAATCTATTTTCTAAGATACGTCTTAGGGTCAGTATTGCCTCACGTGTTCCAATATTTCTACGGAATCCAAACTGATCTTCCCCGAGGTCGGTTTCTATCAGTTTTTCCATTCGTCTGTAAAGAATTCGCGTTAGTATTTTGCAACTGTGACTTATTAAACTGATGGTTTGGTAATTTTCACATCTGTCAACACCTGCTTTCTTCGGGATTGGAATTATTATATTCTTCTTGAAGTCTGAAAGTATTTCGCCTGTCTCATACATCTTGCTCACCAGATGGTAGAGTTTTGTCAGGACTGGCTCACCCAAGACTGTCAGTAGTTCTAATGGAATGTTGTCTATTCCGGGGGCATTGTTTCGACTAAGGTCTTTCAGTGCTCTGTCAAACTCTTCACGCAGTATCATATCTCCCATTTCATCTTCATCTACATCCTCTTCCATTTCCATAATATTGTCCTCAAGTACATCGCCCCTTTTATAGACCCTCTGTATACTCCTTCCACCTATCTGCTTTCCCTTCTTTGCTTAGAACTGGGTTTCCATCAAAGCTCTTGATATTCATGCAAGTGGTTCTCCTTTGTCCAAAGGTCTCTTTAAGTTACCTGTAGGCAGTATCTATGTTACCCCTAATGAGATAAGCCTCTACATCCTTACATTTATCCTTTAGCCATGCCTGCTTAGCCATTTTGCACTTCCTGTCGATCTCATTTTTGAGACGTTTGTACTCCTTTTTGCCTGCTTCATTTACTGCATTTTTATATTTTCTCCTTTCATCAATTAAATTCAATATTTCTTCTGTTACCAAAGGGTTTCTACTAGCCCTCGTCTTTTTACCTATTTGATCCTCTGCTGCTTTCACTATTTCATCCCTCAAAGCTACCCATTCTTCCTCTACTGCATTTCTATCCCCCATTCCTGTCAATTGTTCACTTATGCTCTCCGTGAAACTCTGTACAACATCTGGTTCTTTCAGTTTATCCAGGTCCCATTTCCTTAAATTCCCATCTTTTTGCAGTTTCTTCAGTTTTAATCTACAGTTCATAACCAATAGATTGTGGTCAGAGTCCACATCTGCCCCTGGAAATGTCTTACAATTTAAAACCTGGTTCCTAAATGTCTGTCTTACCATTATATAATCTATTTGATACCTTCTAGTATCTCCAGGATTCTTCCATGTATACAACCTTCTTTTATGATTCTTGAACCAATTGTTAGCTATGATTAAGTTATGCTCTGTGCAAAATTCTACCAGGCGGCTTCCTCTTTCATTTCTTACCCCCAATCCATATTCACCTACTATATTTCCTTCTCTCCCTTTTCCTACTCTCGAAATCCAGTCACCCATGACTATTAAATTTTCGTCTCCCTTCACTATCTCAATAATTTCTTTTATTTCGTCATACATTTCATCAATTTCTTCATCATCTGCAGAGCTAGTTGGCATATAAACTTCTACTACTGTAGTGGGCGTGGGTTTCGTGTCTATCTTGGCCACAGTAATGAGTTCACTATGCTGTTTTTAGTAGCTTACCCGCACTACTATTTTTTTATTCATTATTAAACCTACTCCTATAATACCCCTATTTGATTTTGTATTTGTAACCCTGTATTCACCTGACAAAAAGTCTTGTTCCTCCTGCCACCGAACTTCACTAATTCCAACTATATCTAACCTTAACCTATCCACTTCCCTTTTTAAATTTTCTAACCTACCTGCCCGATTAAGGGATCTGACATTCCACGCTCCGATCCGTAGAACGCCAGTTTTCTTTCTCCTGATAACGACGTCCTCTTGAGTAGTCCCCGCCCGGAGATCCGAATGGGGGACTATTTTACCTCCGGAATATTTTACCCAAGAGGATACCATCATAATTTAATCATACAGTAAAGCTGCATGCCCTCGGGAAAAGTTACGGCCGTAGTTTCCCCTTGCTTTCAGCCGTTCGCAGTACCAGAACAGCAAGGCCATTTTGGTTAGTGTTACAAGGCCAGATCAGTCAATCATCCAGACTGTTGCCCCTGCAACTACTGAAAAGGCTGATGTCCCTCTTCAGGAACCACACGTTTGTCTGGCCTCTCAACAGATACCCCTCCGTTGTGGCTGCACCTACGGTACGGCTATCTGTATCATTGAGGCACGCAAACCTCCCCACCAACGGCAAGGTCCATGGTCTCGGCGTGGGGGGGGGGGGGGGGGGGGGAAACACACACACACACACACACAATGTATCCTGCTGCATATCGACGTTAATACTGTGGGCCTGTAATTTAGTGGATTACTCCTATAGCCTTTCTTGAATATTAGTGTGACCTGTGCAACTTTCCAGTCTTTACGTATGCATCTTTCGTCGAGCGAGCCGTTGATGTACTTCTAAGTTAAAAAGTTCTCTTGTGAAAACTTTAAGGTTCCCCTAGGATATTGTTAGTCTGTCAGAGAAGCCACAATACTTGGAAGATCAGCTGGTGGAGTGTATAGTTCCTTCAATCAGTCTGCGACCACTGTGGATATTTTGTGAATAAGACCGTCTAGATCGCTTAATATATTACTTTATTCATAATATTGTTTCAGCTGATGCCAACACCAGATCTGTGGTTAAGATTAAAAGAACATAAGGATGAGAGGTGTTTTTGTTGTAATTATATACGTTATGAGTTACAAAAGACAAAAACAAATAATGTTAAAACATTTTAAAAATTCACTGAACAATACTTAGAACTCGTAAAACCTTAATTTGTAATAACATCAAACTGGGTTTTACAGTAATGACTGGAACTCAGTCGTAAAGCGAATGATTTTGATGTCATTAATATTGTCAGTAACGACAATTTTCAGCGAACTTTATGCTGTCTGGTTTGGCCAAGCGTCAAGCCGTCTCTGCTGTTTAGAGTCACTAACTCGTAATTCAGAATACATGTTTTTTAAATTTTCTTTTATCATCCCATCCGAACAACAAAAAGTTCAGAACCCGCTAATACGAACACTACGGGGAACTCACGCAACCCAGCTTCTTGATTAAAGTAGTGCGATGTGTACACTTGTCTTTATCTGTAATTGCAGGGGAAGAAAATGCTTTTATTCGGCGCATATGTTACAAGATCTCAGAATGAAAATTATGTTAGTGAAGATCTGAGACATTAATTTTCACTAGGAGGATGCTGAAAATAGTGTCAGATTTTAATACCGAAACCTCGACGAAAACGGTTACAAATAAAAGATGTGCTTGTAAGAAAACGAGTTGATGGTCTTTTAATTTAATTATCGAAGCACACTTTCCTTCTCTCCACACCCACCTGTATATTAAATGAAACTACAGCTACGCAAATGTCAGATTGTAATGGAAAAATCAACACCATTACTGTAATGTTTCGAGTAACTTCTTGGCATAAAAGTATTACTTTCGACACCAGCCATTCTGCAATAGTAATATTTAATACTGCAAAAGACTGCTTGCCACGGCAGGAATACAAAACATTCCTTTGCGCTTGCGGCCAAGTGTACATAGGAACTACTGAAACAATCATCAATGACCGGCTTCAAGAACACAAGAGCGATTGTCGTCTGGGACTCATGGCTAAATCAGCAGCAGCAGAACATGTACTGGCTCCATGGGACCACAAAATTTGATTATCCGATCCAAAGCTTTATCTTGGTTCAATAATTACTGTTCTAGGATCTTCATAATGGCCATTGAAATTCAGATTCATCTTTGACACGATAGAAATCCATAACACACGTCGGCACTGCTCAGCGATCTTTGGCAGCAGTTTGTTGATGTCACAACCCTTCCGATTCGCACTACGTATATACAATCCGGTACGATAAGCCTGTAAATTCGAATATCAGAAACGTCTTTATCACCTGTGAGGACAGTGTGACAGAGAAGAAGAAACTTGAGACACAGAAGACTACCCTAAACGAGCGCTTAAAGCCCATTGTAAATCGACAAGGATGTAAATACGAGCCTGGAAGGCCTGCGTAGTGTGATCAATATCTCTGGAAGTCAAACGTCACTTCATCTGTGGCTGTGACATTCAGTTGTCAGCTAACGCATGGCCTATGTCGAATACCTGTTTGTGATTGAAAAAATGAAAGTTCCACAACATCAGGAATTTTACTGTCATGTTGTTTCAAGCACCGACGAAAAATTCAGTCGATTCTGAAAAGGAATTGATCATAGAGTGGTTCGTAGAATGACAAGAATGCTATGGGATGAGTTTGTAAACTCGACTTTCAGCCAGCTATCTGTCACATCCTTGTCAAACAAGATCTGTAAGTACGTAAATGCTTAATTTTGTAAGACGCCGTGGTCTTCTGACCTTCATTGCTTACATATTCCGTCCTTACAATCATATTCCACACATCAAGACGCTTCATTCGAACCCAAACTCGATAAGATAAAGTCAGTGTTGTATGAATTCATGTAAAAGATATGCAAATAACAAGTAAATCGCAAGTGTGGACCGAAGTTGAAATACTCGAGGCCGGCCGGGTGGCCGAGCGGTTCCAGGTGCTACAGTCTGGAACCGCGCGACCGCTACAGTCGCAGGTTCGAATCCTGCCACGGGCATGGATGTGTGTGATGTCCTTAGGTTAGTTAGGTTTACGTAGTTCTAAGTGCTAGGGGACTGATGACCTCAGAAGTTAACACTCATAGTGCTCAGAGCCATTTGAACCATTTTGAAATACTCAAGGCTGGCGTACACACACACATTCAAGACACGACAGTCACAAAAGCTTTTAGTTCGGGAGAGGCAAACTGCACGCCAGGAAGCCGGTCCCTTCAGACGACGAGTCAACGTATCTACGTCGGCCGGCGACCGCCCGTAGAGCACACAGCGTTTGCCCGAGTGAAAGGGAGAATGACCCCATGTTCGGCTTAAAAGCAAATTCCGCTACATTGTGTGGGAGCACCCACTCTACACATTCTTTACAAACACAGCACGCAGTTTCAGAGGTTTTCACAGGGAGACAGCAAACGCCAAACGCCAATGCTACAGATTTCCGGATTGGTCGCCTTAAACGAAACATCATTCTCCCGATTTAGAAGAGCAATGCTGATTGGCAGACGATATTCCTGACACCTTGAGCTGAAGGAGTAATAGAAGACACAGAAAGATATACCCCTTCATTTCTGGCATGGAGAGGGGCCATTCCTTTGTCCCTCTTGGAGCGAGAACACGTAACGAAAGCATGTGCCCTCGTACGTGTACTCAAAGAGTGAGGAGCAAGTCTCTCCCCAGTACTTCACTGGGAGAGCACCTCTGTCGAGAGCGAATCGGAGTGCGACTCTATATTGAGTTCTTGCGATTAAGCGTTGTTCACTGTGTTGACCACCACACTTATTGTGCGGTGTGAACGGACAGAGTTATAGTTAAACGCCTGCGAACGAATTTTTGAGTGTCATCACAGTGGACTGGTCATCTGACCGGTGTAGCACGCCAATAGTTGGACTAGGGGCGAATAGGAGTCCTTGACTTCGTCAAGGAGTAGAGAGAGTTTGATTGGCGAAGGTCAATGCAGATAGAGCGAGAGTTATCTTATTTGTCAGCAGTGAGCAGCGCAGACAGCAGTCATTGCAGCTTATGGTATTGTGCGCTACAGCTATTGCGAGCCCCATATTTCCTCCACAACAGTACAGTTCACTGCATTTCACACACGACGGCCTCGACCCTACCTAGCAACATTCTAACGGATAATTATTCAAGTTGATTGGGCGCGGCTCTCAGCCATTCTGCCAAGTCAATAACAATCTTAAACTTTGTATAGAAATTTCATTAGCGAATCCTGTCCTTAAGAGGTAATTTCACATTCCGAAAAGGACCTGGAAATAACTTGCTCAGTTCATAACTAAAAGTGCCATTGTGATTTCTCAGAATTTTTGCAAAAAAAAAAAGAAAATTTTTTTCGTTAGTTTCATGTTTTTCTTATACTAACTAGCACTACTCCAGTACCCAAGTATCCCACTAGTTACGTAAGAAATTTTGTGAATTATTGTGTCATTTCCTTACAGTGGACGACTCCAGAAGATATTTATTGCTGAAAGTTCCAGGCATTTCTCTTTAGAACGTTAGGAGCGTCTGCCTCGCTTCTGTAGTAGTGTGGGGGTGGAAACTGCATCTTGCAGGAGCCACAGGTTAAAGGGTACATCTCAGATTAATCCGTTGCGCAGAATAACAGAATAGCACCCGTACGTCGCTCACAGAATATCGCGACCCTGCCACGATGGGTAAAATAGGTAAGGTACCAGGATAGGAATGTGTCAGGATAGTTAGGTACGGCAGGTCGCAGCAGTAGCACTTTGAAGAACTTTCTTTCATGTATTAAATAGCTATTTGCAAAGATTGGGATCAGAATAGATACAGGTACTGAAGAAAGCAGAATTATAGGGAAAAGGGTGTGTGTTATTGTGTTGGAAAATTTTGCATTTTTTTACGATTTTTGTGTAGCTGTTACGCCATAGGATTTTCGGGGAAAGGCACTGACGCAGAGTGACGCAGAGACGCAGTGTGACGCAGCATTATATAAGTTAGATTTAAGAAATAATATTTTTCTCCCTTTGCAAGCGCACAGATGGAGATTGGAGACTGTGGCAGAGCAGACAGAACATTAGCCGAGAAGTCACGACGTTGTTGTTATTGTTGGTTCAACCAACTGATACGTGGTCGTACAGTTTTGTAGAAATGGTTGTGGTGTGTTGAAAGAATTTCCATGTTAACGAGAGCACAAGCCAAAAGGTTACGTGAGAGACAGCAAGTAGACAAGATGGGGGACAATCAACCAGATAGAAAGTAAACGAGCTTATTGAGAATAGGACAGAAGGTGAACCTGAGAATAGGACAGATGGTGAATCAGAGAATAGGACAGTCGGGGAGCTGCAGAATCAGCAGGCTCAATTAGACTGGGATAAAACTGAGACAGATGGGAATCGAAGGGACGAGAACATCGATTTCCAGAATATGAAATTCCAGGTAGGGCACATTCTGAGCCAGAAATAGACAGCCTACGAGGGAAATGGCAAAGATTAGAAGCGAAACGAGCACAGGAAACTTGTGTTTGCCACATATTCAGGGATAGAATACGCGTCAATACAGTCAATGAACCGGCAGTTAGCTAACGATCAAAGAGAAGTAGACAGTGAGGAAGAGGGGGAACATTTAGAATACGTCGAACCTACCGTACACATTCTAAATATGCCCCAACAGCAGACCCAGAATTTTGCGGAGTTACGAGCACCACGAAAAGGTTCCGTAACAGACGCAATGTACCTGCAAACACAAGACATACACAACAGTGAGGGCAGAATGCGGAGTTGTTTGCGCCACGTAAAGGTTCAATGACAAACGCAACTAGTCCTCAACACAGACAGCACGGGTTATTGCAGTTATCAAACTTAGAAACGCCACAGCATAGCCCAGTAAACGACGTAACTGACCGAGTAGAAAACAATAGATCGAGATTACATAGTTCAGCAGAAGGTAGTGTTACAGGACAGGACGTGATCATGGAGATGTTACAAAAAATGAACGCTAGTATGACGAAACAGAATCAGAATATTAATACACAGATAACGAAACAGAATACACAGATGAAAAAACAGTATCAGGAATTGAAACAGGATAATCAGGCTATTAAGACACAGATCCAACAGGTTAAAATCCAGATGGAAGAAGGGATCGCCAGAACTGATAGTCAGATCACTCAGATAAACAAAGACGCGAAAGAATCTAGTGAAAGAAAAGATCGAGACCGATTACACCTGTAGCGACACAACTGACACCTCAAGCATTAATTCAGTACACTGACACGCGCCGTCTAAGAAAGTTCAATTAGAACCAAGGCTAGACGTAACAGTCGCGCAGAAATCGAAACAGAAAACCCCGATTAAAGTAATACATGACTTGCTACAGGACCAGGCACAGTATCTAGAAAAACGGAACACATACATTCAGCCGATACCAATCGAAAGACAGGCAACTGAACCAGTAAATCCAATGACACAACATAATAGCAGCACAAAAATGGTTCAAATGCCTCTGAGCACTACGGGACTTAACATCTATGGTCATCAGTCCCCTAGAACTTAGAACTACTTAAACCTAACTAACCTAAGGACATCACACAATACCCAGCCATCACGAGGCAGAGAAAATCCCTGTCCCCGCCGGGTATCGAACCCGGGAACCCGGGCGTGGGAAGCGAGAACGCTACCGCACGACCACGAGATGCGGGCAGCAGCACATGTACTATACCGCGAACGACGAGAGTAGAAACACACGAACAACACTTTTGTTCACCAATGATACGATATGACGCGGATATGAGTCAGGTAATTGAGAATAGGCAGACAGGCAGTAGATTACCAGAGAATAAACACGACGACACAAGCAGTGGCAGATTATTTGAGTCCATGAATCAGCCACAACCCGGATTTATGAGTAGATATGATACAGACCACTTCCTTACAGTTAGAAAATTTCAACATTTCAAGGAAGAAGGCGGTAGCTTGCATGCACGCACATTCATCGATCAGTTTCAAGTAGGCTTACCAAACCACTGGAGCATAGCTCACAAACTTGACTTCATTTGTGCACTCATGTCAGGGACAGTAGCAGAAGTGAAGGAAAAGATCGCGGCTACCTGTACGTCTTACCTACAGTTCAGAACAGCATTTCTCGAAAGATATTGGTCTAAGGAGGCGCAAAAGAAAATTAAATACGAGTTACTTCAGATGACACCATATGAAAACTCAGGAGACAAAAGCGTGGTAAAATTCTTTGATACAGTGGACAAAAAGAATCAATGCCTAGACAAACGATACAGTAACGGAGAGCTGATACGTCTATGTAGAATGAAATTACAGGTAAAGTATCAACAGGTGACAGTAGAAAAAATGAAAATACCGAAGAATTCAAAGAGGTTTTAAGGGAACTTGAATTTATGTTTAAAGAAGAGGAGGTAAAAGAAAAAAGAAAGGAAAGGGAACAGCAAAA
Organism: Schistocerca americana; assembly: GCF_021461395.2. Taxonomy (NCBI): domain Eukaryota; kingdom Metazoa; phylum Arthropoda; class Insecta; order Orthoptera; family Acrididae; genus Schistocerca; species Schistocerca americana. Next base: position 740,500,226 of record NC_060122.1, on the reverse strand, counting down.
GGAAAGGACTAGGAACGAATATTCCAATAATAATAATCGTAATCCTGACAACAATAATTTCAGGCAATTTAACAGACGAGGACAGCGGTACAATGGAGACAATTGGCATAGAAACGATAACCAGAATAATTGGTACTGAAATGGGAACGGTAATGGACACTCATACAGCGGCGGATATGGGTTTAGGAATCAAAAAGCCAACGGTCAAGGGTACTTTGAAAGAGGTCACGATGTTAGAAACGGCAACTAGCGAGACCAGGGCGCGAATAATTACCGAGGAAATTATGGTCCACAGAGACAAGAACAACACAGCAAAGGGAAACCAGAAGTAGAAATTAGGCCACAAAATCCTGAAAAACGTAAAGATTGACGGGAAAATCCGGAAGAGGTTAGGCAAACTGACGTCTATTCATTAAAACAATCAAAATAGGACATTCATGTTCTGGAAGTAGCTAGATCAAAATTATAAAAAACTGAAAATAGCCAAAATTCGGACAAACAGGGACTTACGAAAATTTCCGATAAAGAGTCAGCACCAGATACACTTGAATTACGCTACACAGCCTGGAAAAACAGCATAGAATGGGAAAATTCTGAAAGCGAGGATGAACTGCCACCATTTCCGTGTATTAATGAATTAAGCGATGAAGAATTGTTAACACGACTTAGCAATATATATATATATATATATATATATATATATATATATATATATGTGTGTGTGTGTGTGTGTGTGTGTGTGTGTGTGTGTGAAAAGCTAGAAATGTTCAAGAAGTATCAATAATTTCCATTTTTTGGAAATAATTCAATTTGTCATCATTAATGCTATCTCCTTGAAAGAAGCTCCCATTAGATTTTATATACTTATGCCAACGCTTCTTTCAGTCCTTGAAACATTTCTCAAACGTAATGCTTGGGATAGCACTCAGATCTCTCAGTGATTTGCTTTTAATCTCATTTAAGCTAATAAAACGACGGTGCTTTAAGGTTCTCTTTACTTTTGGGAACATAACAGATTGGTTCGTTATTACAGTGTGGTTTTTCGCCAAAAATTCTCACACAAGCAATGAAGTGTGAGCTGGTACGTTATCGTGATGCAAAAGCCATGAACTGTTTCGCCACATATCCGTGCGTTACTTTTTTTTCTGGACTGCTTACCGCAGACGGCGTTGAACTTGTAGACGGTAATCCTAATTGCACCCCTGGGACGATCGAGCCTTAGTTTCGACGTCAAACCCGTACACTCATGTTTCGCAGCCTGTGCTGACACGTATCAGTAGTTCTGCAAAGTTGCTGACTTCATTTAGCGACTACTCATCAGCTTCCATTAGTCGCTGTTTTTGCTCTAATTGAACAACTTTGGCTCAAATATTGCTGCCACTTGTTCCACACCCAAAGCATCCGAAAAGATATCTTGGCATGGTCCAGATAATATGCCAACATCATCAGCGACGTGAGTGTGATTCGGCGACTGTTCATAATCATTTCATTCGCTCTTTTCACGTTTTCATCGATAGTTGATGTACTGGGGTGTCCAGAACGTTCGTCATCTTAACATTCCTTCACGGCCATCTCGGAAACACTTATACCACTCGAAAACCCTTGTTTTACTCACATGAGACACACTAAAAGCAATGTTCAACATTTATAAAATTTTGTTACATTGTATTACATTTTTATGGCAGAATTTAATGCATTTAAAAGATCGTCACTCGTCAGCAAACACGTATAACCTTCTTGACAAATGATGACAGACATCCATCATGACTACCAGCAGGCATGTTTCAGTCATACTTATCAAAACAAGAACGAAAAAATGGTTCAAATGGCTCTGAGCACTATGGGACTTAACTACTGAGGTCATCAGTCCCCTAGAACTTAGAACTACTTAAACCTAACTAACCTAAAGACATCACACACATCCATGCCCGAAGCAGGATTCGAACCTGCGACCGTAACGGTCACGCAGTTCCAAACTGACGCGCTTAGAACCGCACGGCCACACCGGCCGGCAAAACAAGAACGAAAAATCGCGCTAGTCGGACTTATATAAACCGCGAAATTACAAAATTCCCGATACTTTCTGAACAAATCTCGTATGTTAGTTTGTTATTTCTAAATTGTAGCTGACGTGTCAAATATCTTTGTAAATGGGATCCACGGATGAATGAAGCTACTGCTACTACAAAGTCGATCACAAGGATGATGTAAAGAGAAAGCAGAGGAATAAATACAAACAGCCACGAAACAAATAATGGTCATCAAGTGTAACTGCAGAGTGCGGCGCTTCTTGGAAATTCGGTAAGAAAAACTTTGTGGGAATCATAGGCAGCGACATGCGTTAAAAGTGATCAAAGAGACAGCTATGCTGAGTAATTTTCACCTTAATATAAATCACAAATCCCTTTCCTCTAGCAGGAATGTGATGACACAGTATTAGTCTTTTGGGCTCGGAGGAAGGCGTTGTTTACATAGCGGCAGCAGCAAGTGAGGGGGAGTGCTGATGGATTGTGGCAGGTTGCCAGCCGACACCGGCGAGGGGTAACCTGGCAGCAGGCCAACCCTCCTGTAACACGACGGCACGCCCACGCGACGCCTCCATCGCCCCCGCATCGGACAGCTCCTCTAGGCCCCATAACTCTCTCGCCTTGCATCTTCACGCCTACTCGACCCTCTGCCGCCTACACAAGAATGTTCTGCTGGTAGTCCAAATATTCAGCTGTCTCCACGATACCTTCCGAAGACGAAGAACCTGTGCTGGTGTGGTCTAGCAGACACGTCTATACAGAAACCAATCTTAGTATTAACACAGCTTTCAACCTTATGGTTTTCATTCATAGAGCAATCAGTTAGCTTTCCGTAAGGAACACAGAGTTGAGAAGAGTTTTGATAGTAAATACTGCTGTGGAGTAAATAGAGTGGAAATGGAATATATTCTAAGTGCAATTTTTTTCACAGAAGGCATTTTCAGCGCCACTGCTTTTTTGATATCCTGTTGCTTGTCCCTGTACTTGACAGAAGTGTCAAATCACGGAGAAAATGATTCAGACATTGATTATTAGGTGGCATGGGGTCGTTGTGCCAAGCACTGCTTCCCAATGGAGTTACAAGTACCGCGCGCCGAGGTCTGCTCCACTTAACCTGGAATGGTTTGAGGAAATAACATACAAGATTCTGGTGCGTGGGCACAGAGATTTTGCAATTATAGGGAAGCGAAGGCAAGCAAATCCTCTGATCCGCAATATTAACCCGACATTTTTGAGTCGGCTAAAGGTGTGAACCAATTCTCCGTAATTTCAATGCGGATCACTGACTGCTTTGATTTTAGACATACGGCCGAAACATTGTTGTCAATGCAGATGTAAGAGATCTCAAAACAAAGTATGGTTAATATATATATATATATATATATATATGAAGGTAGTGGGAGCGTGCAAGGGATAAGTCCCCGCAGATGCACTCTCCTCTGTGTCCTCGGTGGCTCAGATGGATAGAGCGTCGACCATGTAAGCAGGAGATCCTGGGTTCGAGACCCGGTCTGAACACACATTTTCATGTCCACAATGATATATATCAACCCCTGTTTGCAGCTAGGGTGTCGATTTAATTATCATTTATGATTAAAGCGTACCACACTCATTCGTTTCAAACAGCCAGTTAAAAATTCTTACTCTGTAACAAAACAATGGAGAAATGTCATTGTATTTAAAAACCGAGAGACGATGACAATTGTACGCCGTGCTGTACTGCATCGGAAAGACCAGCCAACTATTTTTCCTTGATTTTCATTGTATTTTTCTTTTGCAAAATCATTTAAAACAAATAAGAAACTATTTTGTTGGTTCGTGATTCAAAGAAACTGCGGCTGAAATCCAACGCAGCGAAAAGCTAGGTAGTGCCACGAACTTGTAAGTCATTGTCTGGATGCTTTTTGATCACATAATGTACCTACGTGTCGTAGTAGACCAAAGATTCACACGGGCCCCTCGAATACGAGACGTCAGAAGCAGCACCGTAAGGAGCCTTCGCGCTCTGTACCCGCTGCTCAACGCGCAATCGGCGCTGCCGCCGCTCACGGTATCACGCTATATCTAGCACTACTTTGACCAGTGTTGGAACACGCGGATATGGTGTGAGAATGGCCGCAGATTCTCTCACTGAAAAGTTGCAAATGATCCAGAACTGAGCTCTGAATACCGCTCTACGTCTTCCGAGGGAGTACTCCACTCATCTACGACACGAGGACACAGGCATCCCGCTCCAGTAGCATAGATTCAAGATCGTCGCGAGGTCCTTCTTACGAGAATACCGTAAGGAAGTTAGAGCATGTTTCAAATTATCACTCGTTTTCAGTGCAGAATTCAGATTTAGTCTAGAACAGTGAAGACAATCCTTTCTTCTAGTGTTGTAGCTATGCACTTCACTGTTATTTTTTAATTGGGTTGGGTTATTAATAACAAATTTCATTAGTGAATGTATGTATTGCGAAGGTCCTGGGAATATCCAGAGCTCCTGAAATAAATGTCTGCAGGGTGGTCTTGGGTGGGCTTTAGCTACTATTCTGATTACACGCTTTTGTACAGTTAATACTTTTTTCTCTTCGTGATGAATTACCCCAAAATATGATGCCATATGAAAGCAGTGAATGAAAATAGGCATAGTAGGCTAACTTAGTGATATGTTTATCACCAAAATTTGCAATGACCCTAATAGCATAATTGGCTAAACCTAACCGTTTTAGCAGATCATCGATGTGTTTCTTTCAATTCAATTTCTCATCAACGCACACACCCAGAATTTTTAAATATTCTTCTTTAGCAACGGACTTCTGTTCATAGTCTATTTTTATGAATGGTGTTATGCCATTTTCTGTACAGAATTGTATATACTGTGTTTTCTCAAAATTTAGTGGAGTCCATTTGCAGCGAACCACTTAATAATTTTCTGAAAGACATTATTTTCAATTTTCTCAGCTGGTTATTGTTTTTTTTTTCGGTGTGATTACTATACTTGTATCACCAGCAAAAAGAACTAGCTTTGAATATTCACGAATACAGAGTGGCAAGTCATTAACATATATATTAAGAATAATAAGAGACCCCAGATTGAACCCTGTGGGACACTTTTCTTGACACTCCCGTTAGAGGACTCTATTGAATTTTGCAGACTATCTGCACTGTTAATTTCAACCTTCTGCATTCTCCCAGTTAAATATGAATTAAACCATTTGTGCACTGTTCCACTCATGCCACAATAATTCACATCTACATTTACGTGATTACTTCACTATTCACAATAAAGTGCCTGGCAGAAGTTTCAATGAACCACCTTCAAGCTTTCTCTCTACCGACCCATTCTCGAAAGGCGCGTGAGAAAAACGAGCACTTAATTTTTTCAGTGCGAGCCCTGATTTCTCTTATTTTATCGTGATGCGATGGTCTCCCTATGTAGGTGGGTGCCAACAGAATGTTTTCGCAACAGGAGGAGAAAACTGGTGACTGAAATATCATGAGAAGATCCTGTCGCAAGGAAAAATGCCTTTGTTTTAATGATTGCCACTCCAATTCACGTATCATGTCTGTGGCACTATCTCCCCTATTTCGCGATAATACAAAACGAGCAGCCCTTCTTTGTACTTTTTCGATGTCATCCGTCAGTCCCACCTGATGCGGATGCTACACCGCACAGCATACTCCAGAATAGGGTGGACAAGCGTGGTGTAAGCAGTTTCTTTAGTAAACCTGTTGTTCCTTCTAAGTGTTCTGTCAGTGAATCGCAGTCTTTGGTTTGCTGTACCCACAATATTATCTATGTGTTCGTCCCAATTTAGGTTATTTGAAATTGTAATCCCTAATTATGTAGTTGAATTTACAGCCATCAGATTTGTGTGACTTATCGCGTAATCGAAATTTAGCTGATCTCTTTTAGTACTTACGTGAATAAATTCACACTTTTCTTTATTCAGAGTCAATGGCCACTTCTCGCACCATCTCATGCAAATCATTTTGCAGTTCGTTTCCTGATGACATTAGAGGACGGTAAATGACAGCATCATCTGCTCCTATGTCGTTAACGTAGATCAGGAACAATAGAGGGCCTATAACACTACCGTGGGGAACACCGGGTATTACTTCTGTTTTACTCGGTGACTTTCCGTCTATTACTACTAACTGTGACCTTTCCGACAGAAAATCACGAATCCAGTAGCACAAATGAGGTGATATTCCATAGGCACGCAGTTTGCTTAGAAGACGCTTGTGAGGAACGGTGTCGAAAGCCTCCTGGAAATCTAAAAATATGGAATCGATTTGACATCCCCTGTCGATAGCACTCATTACTTCACGAGTATCAAGAGCTAGTTGTGTTTCGCAAGAACGATATTTTCTGAATCCGTGCTGATTACGTGTCAATAAATCGTTTTCTTGGAGGTACTTCATAATGTTCGAATACAGTATATGCTCCCAAACCCTACTGCAAATCATCGTTAGTGATATGGGCCTGTAATTCAGCGTATTATTCCTACTTCCCTTTTGGGTACTGGTGTGACTTGAGCAATTTTCAAGTCTTTAGGTAAGGGTCTTTCTGTGAGCGAGGGGTTTTATATAATTGCTAAATATGGAGTTATTGTATCAGCATACTCTGAGAGGAACCTGACTGGTATACAATCTGGACCGGAGGTCTTGGCTTTATTAAGTGATTTATGCTGCTTTGTTACACCGAGGATATCTACTTCTATGTTTCTCATCTGGACAGTTGTTCTTGATTGTAATTCAGGAATATTTACCTCGTCTTCTTTAGTGAAGGAGTTTCAGAAAATCGTGTTTAATAACTATGCTTTAGTGGCACTGTCATCAGTGACTTCACTGTTGTTATCGCGCAGTGAAGGTATTGATTACGTCTTGCCACTGGTGTTCTTAATGTATGACCAGAACCTTGTTGGTTTTTCTGCCAGATTTCGAGACAGAATTTCGTTTTGGAAACTATTAAAACCATCTCCCATTCAATTAGGCGCTATAGTTAGAACATCGGCAAAAATTTTCCAAGTCTTGGGGATTTTGCGTTCTTTTAAATTTGGAATGCTTTTCTTGCTGCTTCTGGAACAGCAATCAGATCCGTTTTGTGTAGCATCACTTATTAATTTATGTGGTATATATCTCTCAATTGCTGTCGATACTATCTCTCTGAAATCATACCACAACTTTTCTACCCTTACATGATCAGGTCGGAAGGAGTGAAGACTGGCTATTAAAAAGCGCGTTAAGAGCATTTTTATCAGCTTTTTAAAATAAATGTTCTTTGCGTTTCTTTTTTATGATAGTAAGTGTTGCGGTATTCAGCCTAGCAGCAACTGCTTTCTGGTCGCTAATCCCTGTATTCGTCACGATACTCACTATTTGTCCAGGATTATTTGCTGCTAAGAGGTCAAGTACGCTTTCGCAACCATTTACGCTTCGAGTGGGCTCATGAACTAATTGTTCAAAATAATTTTCTGACAAAGCATTCAGTACAATTTCGGATGATGTTTTATACCTGCCGCCGTCTTTAAACATAATGTTTTTCCAGCTTATCTAAAAGAATTTCATGATTCACACAAACAAAAGCCTTTGAGAGATCACAAAATATCCCAATGGGTGATGTTCGGTTATTCAGTGCATTTAATAATTGATCAGTGAAAGGATATATAGCATTTTCTGTTTAAAAACCTTTCTGAAAACCAAGTTGACATTCTGTTAGCACATCATTTTTACAGATTTGTGATACTACTCTTGAGTACATTAATTTTCCAAGAATTTCGGATAAAGCAGTCAGAGGTGAGATTGGGCGCTATTTCTTAGCATCAGAGCTATCCCCTTTTTTAGTTTAACAATAGCGTATTTCAGGCTATCTGGAAAAATGCGCTGCATCAGTAAGCTACTTACTACGTATGTGGCTGAGAATCCGAGTTATCTGTTGCGGACAAGTTTTTAGTACTCTGTTGGAAATGTCATCAATTTCATGTGAGCTTTTACTTCTGAGTAAATTTATTACTTTCATAATTTCAGTAGGAGAGATGGATTGAAACTAAATTTTATCAAATTGCATTGGTATTGCCTCTTCCACATATTGCCTTGCATTTTCCAACGAATAAGTGGATCCTATTTTATCTACAACTCTTAAAAAATTATTGTTAAAAATGTTTTCTACTTCTGACTTATTGTTAACAAAGTTTTCTTTGAGTTTGTTAGAAACACAGTCTTCTTTTTTACTGACATGGATAAAAATAACACACAATGAAGAGCCAAAGAAACAGGTACACCTGCCTAATATCGTTTATGGCCCCACGAGCATGCAAAAGTGCCACAACACGACATGGCATGGACTCGACTAATGTCTGAAGTAGTGTTGGAGGGAACTGAAACCATGAATCCTGCAGGGCTGTTCATAAATCCGTAAGAGAACGAGGAGGTGGAGATCTCTTCTGTGCAGTATGTTGCAACGCATCCCAGATATGCCCAATAATGTTCATGTCTCAGAAGAGTGTTCCTGGAGCCCCTCTAGCAAATCTAGACGTTTGAGGTGTCGCATTGTCCTGCTGGAATTGCCCAAGTACTTCGGAATGCACAGTGGACATGAATGGGTGCAGGTTATCACACAGGATGCTTATGTGTATGTCACCTGTCAGGGTCGTAAATAGACATAGCAGGTATCCCATATCGCTCCAACTGCACACACCCCACACCATTACAGAGTCTCCACCAGCTTGAACAGTCCCCTGCTGACTTGCAGGGTCCATGGATTCATGAGGTTGTCTCGATAACGATACTCGTCCATCCACTTGATACAATTTGAAACGAGACTCGTCCGACCAGGCAACATGTTTCCAGTCATCAACAGTCCAATGTCGGTGTTGACAGGCCCAGGTGAGGCATAAAACTTTGTGTTGTGTGGTCAGTCAAGGGTACACGAGTGGGCCTTTGGCTCTGAAGGCCCATACCTATGATGTTTCGCTGAATGGATCGCATGCAGACACTTGTTGATGGCTGAGCACTGAAATCTGCAGCAGTTGGGTTGCATTTCTATCATGCTGAACGATTCTCCTCAGTTGTCTTTGGTCCCATTCTTGCAGGATCTTTACCCAGCTGCAGTGATGTCAGAGATTTTATGTTTTACCGAATTCTTGATATTCACGGTACATTCGTGAAATGGTTATACAGGAAAATCCTCAATTTACCATTACCTCAGAGATTCTGTGCCCCATCACTCGTGCGCCGACTATGACGTCACGTTCAAACTCACTTAGATCTTGATAACCTGCTATTCTAGCAGCAGTAACCAATCTAAAAAGTGTGCCTGATTTTTTTTCTTTATTGTAATTTCATGACCCTGCTCCACATCTGCAGGGGAGGACTGGCAGTGGCACAGCCAAGTGGCTTTACAAAAAGACGTGAAAAGGGGGGCTCTCATATAAAATGGGGAATGAAAGGGGGTCATAAAAAACACAGTAAATGGAGATAATGGGAGTTAAAATATACACTAGCATGGGGTCATGCATTGGGGGACAGTTAAAAAGTCGACATAAAGTTAAAAGAAAACAGCTGGCAATTCGTTGTACACTTAAAATACACTGGAGTCAAACACAAGTTAAAAGTTGGCCACAGTATAAAAATCACACAGAGTGAGACATTTAGAAAACAAAACCACTGGAAACGATGGAACGCTCAGGAAGAACGAAAGGGACTTGCCGAGGGACTGGAGATTGGAGAGGAAGGAAAAAGCGGGGAGGGCGCTGGGGGGCGTTAGGAAGAGAAAAAAGGGGGACAGGGGGCGCACCAAGAGGCAGGAGATGGGTGGGATGGGAGATGAAGAAGGACAACAAGGCAGGAGGGAACACAGAGATGCAGAAGGGGGGTGGGCATGGGAGAGGGACAGAGTGTAGGAGGGAGGAAAACCGTGAAGGGAAAGGGAAGGGGAGTGGAGGAGAGAGGGAGCCCTGAGGATTAAGGGGAGGAAGGTGGGGTTAGAGTTGGTAGGAGGTGTAGATGTCATGGCAAAGCTCATTATCTGGGAGGGATAGGTACTGGAAGTTGTGGTGGGAAAGGAGGTGGAGGGTGTGGAGATGGAGAGAGGGCAGGACACAACTGAAAAGCCGTGGCAATGGGCTGGGGATGGAGAGGAAGGGACACACCAGAGGGTGAGGGGGATCGAGTCGGTGGATGATATACAGGGTGTGGATGTGTTCAAGGAAAAGAAGAAGGTAGGGGAATGGGATGAGGTCATAGAGAATGTGCATGGGGGTCAGATGGCAGATATGGAAGGTGAGGCAGAGTTCATGGCATTCCAGGATTTGGATAGCTTTGTAGAATCTGGGAGGGGCAGAAATCCAAGCGACATTGGCATAACAAAGGATGGGGCAGATCAAGGATTTGTAGGTGTGAAGGATGGTGGAAAGATGCAGTCCCCATGTCTGCCTGAACAGGAGTTTCAGAAAGCAGAGTTTACGTGAGTTTTGAGTTAGATCGAAAGAGATGGTGAGTCCAGGTGAGGTGATGGTCAAGGGTGAGACCAAGGTATTTTAAGGTAGGAGTGAGATGGGTAGGACAACCATAAATGGTTAGGTAGAAATCATGGAGACAGAAGGAGTGGGTGGTATGGCCTATGTGATTGCCTCGGTCTTGGAGGGGTTGATACAAACGAAGCACTGGCTGCACCAAGTGTTGAACTGGTCAAGGTTGGTTCAGAGCGTACATTGGGACCATTGAAGAAACTTCCAAGCAGATTAAAACTGTGTGCCAGACCGAGACTCGAACTCAGTGCCTTTGCCTTTTGCAGGCAAGTGCTCTACCAACTGAGCTACCCAAGTATGACTCACAACCCGTCCTCACAATTTTACTTCTGGCAGTACCTGGTCTCCTACCTTCCAAACTTCACAGAAGTTCTCCTGCAAACTTGTAGGACTAGCACTCCTGGAAGAACTGGGACCATTGAAGGGTAGGATAAAGGGCCAGGAAGGCGGTGTCATCAGCAAATTGGAGGAGATGAACAGGTGGGGGAGGTTTGGGCATATCAGCAGTATACAGGACATATAGGATAGGGGAAAGGATGGAGTCTTGGGGAACGCCAGTGGAGGGATGGAAAGTACAGTAGTTGGAACTGTGGATAGTGAAATAGGAGGGACGACAGGAGAGGAAGGAAGCAACAGGACAGACAAAATTGATAGGGAGAGCATAGATCTGGAGTTTGAGGAGGAGCCTGGGATGCCAGACATGGTCCTAGGCATTCTGGAGGTCGAGGGAAACAAAGATAGTGGAACTACTGGAGTTAAGTCGGAGGGAAAAAAGACTGGTAAGGTTAAGGAACTGGTCATCAGCTGAGAAGGAGAGCCAGAAGCCACATGAGTAAGGGGAAGGAAGTGGTGCTGGTTAAGGTGGTGATGAATACGGGCAAGAGAGGATGGACTCGAAGACCTTACTGAACACAGAGGTGAGGCAGATGGGACGATAGGAAGAGGTGTCAGAGGAGGTTTGTTGGGTTTATGGATCAGAAAGACATGGAAGTCTTCCACAGGGCAGGGTAAAAACCAATGAGGTGGGAGTAGGTGAAACCATCATGACCAGGGGCGGTGTTGCATTTGGAGCAGAGGACAAGTGTAATATCATGTGCAGTGATGGAAGTGTTGAGGTCTGAGGGGGTAACTGATCCAAGTACTAGAAACTAGGGGTGATTGGTGGGACAGAGATATCAGTTCTTTCACGACGGTGGGGATGAGGGAGTAATCAAAATGGGGATCGACAGGGATGGAGAAGACCTCAGATAGGTGGGAAACAAAATGGTTAGCCATACTGAGATTGTCAGGTGATGGAAGGCACACCAGTACTTGGAGGAAGGAAGGGTGGAGTTGATGTGTGTGCACATTTGGCGCCAGTCCTGACGTTTCTTTGCTGTGAGAAGGTTGCAGATATGTTACTGCAATTGCCATTGGTGGATGAATCTATCCTCGTCACGGGTGTGGAGGAAGGAGCAGTAGAACCTGTGGGATTCACGAAGTAGAAGGATGGCCTGTGGAGGAAGCGTAGGGCAGTGAGGGTGGATGAGTTTGGTAGGAACGTGGGCCTCTACAGCGTCAGTGAAGGTCTTCTGATGGAAGGAAGAAGCATGGGTGATATCAGCGGGATAGTGAAAGGTGAGGGGGTGGCTTTCGACCTGTGAGGCAAAGGATTCCTGGTAGGCAACCCAGTCGGCGCGGCGGTAGTCGTGGACAGACTTTGGTGTGGCAGCTGGGCTAGGGGCTGCAGGGGTACAGGCGGAGGAGACAGTGAGAAGCACGGAGAGGTGGTCACAACCAGTGGGACCGTGAACGTCCATGGCGACTCGACCAAGGAGGTTGGGGGAAACAAGGAGAACATCTAGGGTGGAGCTACTTTCAGCATGGGTGTGTTGTGGGAGAGGAACAAGGTCGCCACAGAGGGTGGCAAGGAACTGATGCCACCGCCGAAGGGCGGCAGCGTCACGGCTGTGGATGTCGAGGTCGGCGACAGTCACATAGGTGGAGAAGGTACGGTCAACATGGGAAATGAAGTCGTATGGGAGGGGAGCTGCAGGAGGGATATAGGTAGTGGCACAGGTGATGACTGCGTCAGACACTTGTTGTCTTATATAAGCGCTGCCGACCGCAGCGCCGTATTCTGCCTGTTTACATATCTCTGTACTTGAATACGCAAGCCTATAATAGTTTCTTTGGCGCTTCAGTGTATATTTGGTCAGTAGCGTTTGGCTTTGTGACAGTTAGCTTCAGTCACATCAGAGTAGGTAGATTTTCACTCGCAGGGCATTTTGATATCTGGAAAGCTTTCGTGCTGCATAATGTTTCTTACATGTCGTACCTTATCATAGTGCAGTATTTCAGAGCTATGCAGGGAGCTTGTTTGCTTGTGTTAATGAGTATTAATGATTATTTTACTACAAGTAACACTACTATTCGGTAAATTCTGGTAACTGTGAAATGCCATAATTTTTTAGTTATTCCGGCTTTAAATACAACGACTTGTTACTCATTTCATTAGCGACAAATCAGCTTTCTTCCATATTGTTTAACAATATTTATTGTAATTCTTTGCCGTTATTTAACAGATCAATCAAAGTTTTGTTATTTTTGTCATTAACAGTCATTATTCGTATGAAGTTTCAAATGGTTCAAATGGCTCTGAGCACTATGGGACTTAACATCTGAGGCCATCAGTCCCGTAGAACTTTAATTAAACCTAACTAACCTAAGGACATCACAAAGATCCATGCCCGAGGCAGGATTCGAACCTGCGACCGTAGCGGTCGCGCGGTTCCAGACTGAAGCGCTTAGAACCGCACCGCCACAGCGGCCGGCATATGAAGTTTAATTAAAGCAGCAATCCTATATCGCTATAGGGTCCCTTCGCCTCTCTTTAGTCTCGTAGTCACGTCGAGAGAACGTTTTCGACCTGGCGACCTCTAGTGTGCCTCGCGGCACCTGCCAGCTTGGCCGTCGCTCGCTGTGCGTCCAGCGCTCGGCCCTTGACATGACGCGGGACGAGAGCGCCAGATAGTTGTCGCTTTATCCGCGGGCCGCCGCCGGGCCGTAAATATCCGCAGGAAACGCCTATCGCGCTCTGCTCACCCCTCCGCTTCCCCTCCCCTCCCACACACTTCCACCCGCTATCTGGCGGCGTGCCGTTTCGGGCGCTTAATGGGCCTTGAAGTTCTAGCTGCCGCTATCCGCCGCAGATAATGCGAGCCATAAAACACAAGATCAAGGGCAGTGCTTACACACGATTTCATTCTCTCAGAACATCTCTTGGTAGAGCCAAACATTTGAACAGCAAGCCTGCAGAATCAGATCTAAGGAAACGTTAGTTTTAATTTTAGTAACCAACAGCCTCAATTGTACCGTTTACCTAGAATTTACCTAAATTTCAGTCGGGATAACCCAACCTTCTTCAGAATAACAGTAACTACCGTTTGTCCATAGTGAACATCGTCAAGCTAAAACTACAAATCCATAAGTTATCGCCGGCCGGAGTGGCCGTACGGTTCTAGGCGCCTCGGGCATGGATGTGTGTGATGTCCTTACGTTAGTTAGGTTTAAGTAGTTCTAAGTTCTAGGCGACTGATGACCTCAGAAGTTAAGTCGCATAGTGCTTAGAGCCATTTGAACCATATGTTATCGTCAGACTATAAAACTTATCCGGAACAACCTCGGCCCCACTTCGCGACCGCGATGCGGCAGCCACGAGTGCTGTATTGGAACTGACCGCAGCGTCATGAGGTTCGCCTAGGCGGACACAATACCTTGTGCCTGCGCATAACCTGTATGATAGTTACTTGTTGGGACAAGACGCGAATTTAACTCCTGACCTTGAATTTACTAGTAAAGTGAAATAAAAGGTTCTGTGCAGAACGTACTTAGATTGACTGTCTTAACATTTATGAAGTATTCATTAATCATAATATGAGGAAGACATCATGTGCTTACAAGGTATGGCCTATCCACGAAAATGTTTGTGCTTAAGCACGAAGTTTAATCACCTAAAAAGAACTTAGCGGTGGGAAGTATAATATAAAGCCAACATCGTCATTATTGTGACTAGGTCTACAAATTTTTAAGACGTAATTGTTAAGCACTTGCTTAGCTATGGTTACAACGCATGAACATCCTATTGACTTAGCACACAAATGGCCATGATTGAACTTATGAACAAGTCTATATCTAATCCGTAACGTCGGCAATACGGGCCATATAAAATAGATGATTATTAAAGATTAGTTTATTTGACCTGAAATGGTCTAGAATCAAGTCAAAAACTAATGCACGTGCCTGTTTGAGCTTCTTGGCGAATTTATGGTTATGACTTGCAAAAAACACTGTAGTAGGGGATAATGTGGCGGCAATGGGGTACTCAGTCTGCCTTCATGGAGGTGATCCACACATACACTGTAAAAACTGTGTGTGGACCACTGCCGTCATAATTCGGGCCTGGTTACCACTGCCATTGAACTTAGAGAATGACAGCGGAATTATGTTTTAAGCTAAAGTGTGACTTGGCGAACATCGCTCCGGTCAACACACGTAAAATAATTGACCTACATAGGTCAATATGTACTTACTGGTCAAACGGTAGTTACTGTTATTCTGAAGAAGGTTGAGTTATCCCGACTGAAAGCAAGGTAAATTCTAGGTAACCGGTGCAACTGAGGCTGTTGATTATTAAAATTAAAATTAATATTAATACAGTTGCTGACAGGGCCGTGAAATGTTGAATATATCTAAGGGAACGTATTTTCTTCAATGGCATTTAGTCAGTAGATGACAAATTGAGGATTGTGCAGTAAAATATATTTTATAACAGCCACCAAACCAGGCGCGGACACAAGATTCATATCGGGGCCCACCATCCCCTTGTAAAAAATGCCGAAACCTACTGGCAGTGCATAATTAAATGAAATTTTTATTCTAAAGCCTATGACGGAATGATGTTGTCATTCTAGATAATGGAGCCTTGTTCGATGAAATGACTACCTACTGAACTGGCATCGGATGTTCACGAACACCAGAAGCCTAGAGTAGCTCAGGTCGGACGAGTGTTGCTATCTCCATGGATGTGGACGGACATAATGTCCCCCGTCCATCCACTCGCCGCCGCGCGGATTAGCCGCTCGGTCTATGGCGCCTTGTCACGGCCCGCGCGGCTCATCCCGTCGGAGTTCGAGTCCTCCCTCGGGCAAGGGTGTGTGTGTTGTCTGTAGCGTAAGTTAGTTTAAGTAAATTAAGTAGTGTGTAAGCTTAGGGACCGATGACCTAAGCAGTTTGGTCCCATATGATCTTACCACAAATTTACAAATTCTTCCCCTCGCCTTACGCCCACTGTCACTTCGCAATCTCGTTTTGGACCTGCCACAAGCTTCGCCCTTTGCAATCGCTCGCGTCTCCAGCGGGAGGTGTGGTGCATACAAACGGCTTTTCACTTCGTATGTGTATCACTTTTCTGAACTCAACTACAAACAGTCCTATAATTTTGTGAAAGTCTAATTTAGTAGCAATATTATGTGTAAACAGCAATGTGTTTCTTGCGAACAATAGCTGTTTTTGCCGTTTCTCCTACTTTATCAAAACCACAACATTCCTGGTACCATTTACTGCTTAGAAAGTATACATACAGTTGGGCAATACTACGCAGTCTATCGTTTTGTGTTAAGACATAATGACATTTCTAGACTCTGAGAAGCTCATCTGCAGAAACCAGGACGGTTTTAGGAAACAGCGGTCATGCGAGACACAGCTGGCCCTCTTTGTGCATGATATACAACACGCTCTAGATACCGGATCCCAGGTTGATGCCATATTTCTCGACTTTCTAAAGGCGTTCGACTCAGTTCCGCACTGTTGCTTGCAACAAAAAGTGCGCGCTTACGGTCTATCCAGTGACATATGCGGTTGGATAGAAAGTTTCCTAACAGACAGGGAGCAGTATGTCGTCCTGAACGGGGTAACTTCAACAGAAACAAGAGTAACTTCAGGTGTGCCCCAGGGCAGCGCAATAGGTCCTCTGCTTTTTACGATTTACATAAACGATCTGGTTGATGGTATTGACAGCGGTCTCAGACTGTTTGCCGATGATGCTTAGTCTACAGGAGAGTAGTATCGCATGAGAGTTGTGAACAAATCAATGAGGATTTGCAGAAAATAAATGCGTGGTGTAATGACTGGCAGTTATCTCTCAATATTAGTAAGTGTAACCTACTGCGTATAACAAGGCGAAAATCCCCAATAATGTATGAGTACTAAATAAATGATCAGTCTTTGGAAGCGGTAACATCAGTGATGTATCTAGATGTGACTATTCGAAATGATCTCAAATGGAACGATCAGATTACTCAAGTAACGTGTAGGTCGAACTCTAGATTGCGGTTTATTGGTAGAATCCTGAAGCGATGCAGTCCTTCAGCAAAGGGAATAGCTTACAATACGTTAGTTCGTCCAGTCTTGGAGTATTGGTCGTCTGTGTGGGACCCTTACCAGTTGGGTCTGATTCAAGAGATTGAGAAGGTCCAAAGAAGAGCAGCAAGATTCGTGACTGGCACATTTAGCCATCGCGAGAGCGTTACAAATCTCATAGAAAATTTGAAGTGGGACACACTTGCAGATAGAGGACGCGCTGAACGGAAGGGGCTGCTCACTAAATTCCGAAATATAATCTTCGCCGAGGATGTAGAGCATTTATTATTACCGCTAACTTTCAAATCGCGTAATTATCATCATTCAAAGATAAGGGAAATAAGAGCTTGTACTGAGGCGTTCAGACAGTCGTATTTCCCTCGCGCGATCCGCGAGCGGAACAGAGGGGGCGGTGGGGGGAGGGGGGAATGTGACTTTGGCGCGAATTGTGCCCTCCGCCACACAGCGCTTGGTGGCTAGCGGAGTATATATGTAGATGTAGATGTAGATGTAGAACTATAGAACAAGCTAACAAAAAACTCACAGATGAACAGATGAAACTGAAACTGAAGATAGATTGCAATAAGGAGCACGAAAATAGCCTAATACAAAATCATCACCAGTTCTTCGATTAAATACTTAACACAGCATATATTCAGATTATAATTCCTTGTAAAATAACTGAAACACACCTTCTAACCTCTGCACATCTGATCAATTTTAAAGACATACTTTGTTCGACAGAAATTGTAACAGACATCTCCGAAATGTTTTGTGCTTTGACTTGACGTTATGCCCTTACACTGAAGCGCCAAAGAAACTGGTATAGGCATGCGTATTCGAGTGCAGAGATATGCAAACGGGCAGACAGCTGCGGTCGACAGCGCCTATATAAACAACAAGTGCCTGGCGCAGTCATCACCTGTGCCACATTAAACTGTTGTGCCGCTGAAGATTGGCTTCAGGTCCGGTACCACCTGGTATCATAAATTTTACATAGAACCTACCGTGCAGCCGATGTTGACATTTTAGACATCATTAAGTTCTCGATCTCCGAAATGAAGGTGAAAGTATAGGAACAAGAACATTGTTCAAGCATATAATAAAAAATGGTATCACGTGTAACCCAGAATCAATGAAACCGCAAAATAGAAGACAACAAAACAGGTAGATGCATAAACAGAGAACAGAAGTTAAAATAAGCTTGCAGTCAGAATATGTAAGCGATCCGTACATCATATCCCTGGTGAATACTTACTTAAGGGCACGAAAACTAGTGAAAATAGTAACATAGATGATTTGACCAAAAACTCCTGTACCAAACTGATGAAATAAATGCGCTTCGCTGTCGCTCCCCGAAGTACAGACAATAGTAATACTCTACCGAAATCGTAGCTGGTAAACACTCTCCAAGCCGAGAGCTCTAGATGTGAAAAATACATCGATATTCTCGGGAAATGCTTGTAATTCAGTCTTGGCTAACTCCCAGTCATCGATAATTTCCTTTGACCATTGCAGTCGCCTCTAGCATGTAACAACTCACGAGTGACATGACTCGCTGCAGTATATGCAAACAGTTCTATTCCGCTTTACTTAGTGCTGAATCCGAGCGGTGTACGCGGTCCAGAGCTTACAAGGAGATTTCCAGTGCGTTCTCGTATCACGTTTCTAAACTGTATACTCAATGGGAATGCGATAGTCTCGAGTGTCAACATTTCGCCTAGACATAACACAGACTCCGTGTGTTATGCTACGTCGCCAGAGTAACATCAACTCTCACATCTCACACAGTTCCCAAAAAATACTTCTGTAAAAAAGCCAGCATATTCCTAATAACGGACACTTGCTACCCACTCAACGCATACACTACATGGGCAAAAGTATCCGGACCGCCCTGTGTAATGCGGAATTGACCACGATATGCCACGAGAGGCAAATCTACCAGTATAAAAGAAGGTGACCAGTATTCCGTTTCCAATGCAGAAGCAGTAACACAGCAGGATAGGTCGGTCGGGGGAACTCCTGACTTCGAACATGCACTACTCAATGGATGTCATCCTGTTATAAAGCAGCATCGATCAGTGATTTTCAACCCTAAAGCTGCCCAAGTCAGAAGTTGGTGGCGTGATTACGAAGTGGGAACGCAGAGTAACTAGAACTAAACCAAAAAGCAGGCATACCTCATGAACTGAAGCACGGTGGCTATCGAGCAAGGTGGTTGTGAGAAAATCGCATGAAATCTGTGGAATGAATCACTCGTGAGTTCCGAAATGCTTATAGAAGTCCAGCTAGCACAACGACTGTGCGTAGGGAGTTAAAAATAATGGGGTACAATGCTCGAGCAGCTCCTCATAAGCCACACATATCGGCTGTCAGCGCTAAGCAACACTTCAAGTGGCGTGGAGTGGGTGTCTGGAAACGAGTGACTTTGTGTGATAAATCACGTTATGGCCTGTGACAATCCGATGTGTAGTGACAGCAGTGAACTATGGAGGAGGTGGTGATTCCCTGTTGGGGTGCTTTTCGTGCTTATCATGTAGCTCCTTTATCCCACTTACTAAACGCTACACGTAGAAGGATATGAGTACATTTTACAGCACTGTTTACGGTTTGTGGTAGAGGAACAGCTCGTAGACGATAATTCTTTGTTTCAGCATGAGAATACAACCTGTCATAAAAAAGCATCTGTGAAGCAATGGATTGTGGACACCAACATTCCTGGAGTCGACTCGACTGCCCAGTGTTCCGACCCAAACGCAGCGGAACACGCCTTTGGGATGATCTCGCTCGAGACCCCAGCGTCCAACGTCACTACGCTCTCTTTTTTCGCTTGTTCAAGAAGAATGGGCTGCCATTCCTCCACCGACATTCAGACATCTCAATGAAAATATCCTCAGTAGAATTTAAAGCATCATAAAGGCGAAGAGTAGACACAACCCATATTAATGTCCACTAATAGGTGTCCGGATACTTTTGAAAAGACAGGTATAATTTTGTGCTTCTCTGAAACAGAAATAATTAAAAATGCTCGCTTGCTTTAAGTTGGTATATATGTTCTTGGCACGGCATTGATACTGGGAAATGCCTGAATGGAGAATTCTAAAGAAGACCGGACTTCGTAAAGGAGATCAGTATTTAATTCGAAGTAAGTAGATTCCACGAAAATACGGCTAGGTAAGACGCTGCATTCGTTGGGTTAGGAGAAGGACAACTATGTGGAGGGACTAAATAAAATAAGCATATGGACACTTGTAAGTGATAGGAAGAAAGAGAGATATTTTGGAAACAGAGAAACTGCTCCACTGAAACGATAGTCTCTTTACTTATACGAGGGGCATTCAATAATTAATGCAAGAGTTATTTTACTCGACCTGCTTCGGTTGAAAAATGCGGAATTTTTTGTGGGACACCCTGGAATAGTCCCGCTTCAGCCCCTTTCGTTTCATGAAGCCCGATAGGTGACGGCGCTATACATAGTCTTCATGATCCGTCCGTAACAGAGCTGCTTTCAGAGCAAAGAACTGTCTTGAGTTTGTTTTGGCGGGAAACCAGAGCATCTCAGATGTTCCTAACGGCTTGCAGACCTCCTACGGAGACCTGGCAGTGAACAAAAGCACGGTGAATCGTTGGGCAAGGCGTCTGTCATCGTCACAACAAGATCACTTAAGCAGGTTCGGTCTCCCGCGTGCCAGTTTAACCGCACGTAGCCGTGACTCCTGCAACGTTGAAACGTGCGAGACACTCATTTGAGGTGATCGACGGATCACAATGAAAACACCCCGCTGCGCAACTGGACGTCTCTCTTGGTAGTGTTGACACCTGTTGGGATACTGAAAGGTATGTCCACACTGGGTTCCTCGCCGCTTGACAGAAGAGTATAAGGAGTAACGAAGGACCATCTGCGTGATACTGCTTGTGCGTTACTAGACCGTGACAATTTTTTTGTCGAACATCTTCACAGGCGATGAAAAATGAGTTCGTCACTTCGAACCGGAAACGAAATGACAGTCCATGGAGCGGCGCTACACCACCTCTCCTCCAAAGAAACAGTTCACCCTCACTCGGTAATGGACTTGCGACGGTCTTCTGCGATTCTGAAGGGATTTTTGGGTTTGATGTCCGTTTTCATGCATGCGGGATTTCAAATAATAAATGAAATGAAATGAGGTGGTGTGGCCCTCAAGTACGTACCCTCCGACTCAGATTTGCAATACTAAAAGTATTGGCTGGTTTCGTTGTCTAGGGGCTGGGATACGCAGTTGCCGCATTACAGGCCAAATACTGCTGAGTCTACAGTATACGATAAGAATACACACATGAATCGAATGGTCGGAGGTTTCTATCACTCGACAATTGCGAATTATGAAAGTAACACATAAACTTATAAATGAAAGATTGCAATTAAATAAAATCTGCAGGTACTATCTTAACGACTTTAAATGATGAGTACGATAGTAGAAGTACTTCTGAGAATGGGGTATATTTCTGTAAAACACTTATTGGTGTCGATGGTCCAGCAATTAAATAAAATATAAGTTGAATAACAAACTGGTTCGTATGGCTCTGAGCACTATGCGACTTAACTTCTGAGGTCATCAGTCCCCTAGAACTTAGAACTACTTAAACCTAACTAACCTAAGGACATCACACACATCTATGCCCGAGGCAGGATTCGAACCTGCGACCGTAGCAGTCGCGCGGTTCGGGTAAATCCTTACTGCACCTAACTGTTAACTGATCTTGCGTGGAACTAATGCCATTATTAAATCGTTTCTTGTGTGCTATAAATTGTATTACCATAGACAAGGAGACAGGGCACCTTCTGTGGTCGAGGGGTAGGCACGGTTGCTGGTTTGCGCGTGGCATTTCCCGCGTTAGTACGGGCGGCGTGAGATTTGTTTGGTCGCGGTTGTACGGCCGCTAGTCAGCTGTGCCTGCTCCCGCTTCAGGGTGTGCCGTGTTTCGTAAGGCGTACGCCGACTTGGTCACTGTTACTCCTGTGTTGTCGGTCGCTTACCGAAACGTTAGTCTGTTTTAGCACGGTGGCCACTGGGCCGTGACGATGTCGGTCGATGACCAGCGTTGGGGCGGTCGTCCGCTCTGAGTGGCTTCGGTCGCTTGGACTTGGCAGTTACCTTCTGATTAAAGAGATCAGATTTGTTTATTTGCATTTAATTCCTAAGTAGTTTGTGAGAAAGGTTGAGCTTTCATGATTTTACACAATTCAAGCATTTTGGTAAGGCATTTTCCTATCTATGTTTTATTTAAATGAGAATTATCTATTGGGGTTATTCACCTGTTGAAGCTTAAGATAAAATTTGTAACTTAGCTTTCATGATTTTAATTTAAGCACTCTTGTAAAGCAGTCCATTATTTACGTTTTATTGATTGGTAATTCTTTATTGGTGTTATTCACTGGTTGAAGGTTAACATATGTTTGTAACCAAGTTTATGTCCTTGCTTAATTGAGATTTGTTAAGAGCCTTTATTGCTGGAAGATCATTAAAGCTTGGGTGCTTGTCATTGTGAATACTGTTGTCTATGTTGTGGACTACCCTTCCACTTCCACAGCCAAGCTGTCCTACCAACCAGTTCACAGGGATTTATTCACAGAAGGAATAGAACTGTGTGGAAAGCCACCAGTCAGAACGTTTCTCGGTGGGGACTGAGAGGTCGAACTGACGATGGCCTAGACGTCCTTGTCAGTGGAACGAGGCCCGGGACTGTGTGTGTGTGAGCCAACGGAGAAATACCCACACTGCCGGGCCAGCGGCACACCACAGTGGATGAGAGCGCAAGCAGACGTCGACGCACCGGACCATTTTTTGCAAGGCTCCGGCTAAAACTACGAGTTATTCCAGATCAGGACATCGCATTAATGCGAGGGTCGTTCAGTAAGTAATGCCCCACATTGTTTCTCAGCACATATTTATTGTTAAGAGTCAGAATTTGGTGACAGTTTACATCAACATGTCTTGTCCGTGTCCTATTTTTCGACGTAGTGTCCATCACGTTCTATGGCCGTACGCCAACGTTGTGGAAGAGCATGTATTCCCTGCTGGTAAAAGCTATTGTTCTGTAGACGTAGCGATGTTTTCACTGCATGACTGACACCCTGATCATCTTCAAAGTGTGTTCTCCGTAAAGAAGCTTTAAGCGGCCGAAAGAGATGGAAGTCCGTCCAGGTCTGGACTGTAGTTGGATGAGGCAATTATGTTCAACCCAATTTGGCGATGTGTTCCCGGATTCTCAGACCTGTGTTTCGACATGCATTATCGTGTTGGAGCAAGATTTCTGTTGGGTTCTTGTCCAATCGAACACGTCGGAAACGGTTCTTGAGTTTATTCACAGTCTTCACGTATGCCTCTGAATTGAAGGTTGACCCTCTTGGCGTCACATCCACAAGAATGACGCCATCACAATCCTACAAGACTGTCACCGTGACTTTTCTTGCAGAGGGGGTTGTCTTGAATTTCTTCTTTTGTGGTGAATGAGGATGATTCCACTCCACGGACTACCTTTTTCTTTCCCGTGCAAAGTGGTGCACCCAGCTTTCGTCCACCATAACGATCCATCACAGAAAGGCCTCTCCGTCGGTCTCAAAACGCTCCAGCAATTCAGATGAAATGTCTTTTCTTTGAATCTTGAGGTCCGCTGTGAGCATTCGTGAAACCCATTGTGAGCACCTCTTTGAATATCCGAGAGTCTCGATCACTGCAGACGCACTTCCAATGCTGACCGACAACTGTAGAGCCAATTGTCGAGTTGTGATTAGAGATGGGGGATCCGCTCCTGAACTAATTCATAGAGTTGAATCTTTCAAAGGAGTGAACAATCAGTGATTCAGAAAAAAAGAACGGTAGCTCCAAACGTTTCCCACAGCAGAGAGAGAGAGAGAGAGAGAGAGAGAGAGAGAGAGAGAGAGAGAGAGTCGGAGCAGGTCAGCGGGGCCTCTGCCGGTCAGAGCACACAGCACGCCACACAACACAGCCGGCGCCGGCCGCTGCCCTGCTTCTGCCTTGACTGCCTGCATTGTGCAGTGCCCCATTGGATTTTGTGTTTCACATATGCCGTGCCCCCTCTATGCTTCCTCTGCCGCGTGCGGCGTCTGGCGCACCTTAACTTCGCATAGCACTCCGTCGGCGATCGTTTCAGTCGCACGTCCTGCCCTCTGGGCGGTTGATGCGAGCAACAGGACAGAGAGCCTCCTAGCGGAGAACATAAGAACTACTTGCAACAACCTGCTCGCAAGAGAGGGGACGATTTGTCTCGGAGCGGGTGACTGGTGGCCGCTCACCGCTCCCCACACCCTCGGAACTCGCCCGCTCAACGCTCACCCTACCGTTCTCGACTCCAGCCAGAGCGTTGAGCAAAGCAACTCAGGTGTCACTCTGCTCTCTGCGGTCTTAGCTCACGCAGTAATACAGCTCGCGGCTCCACCTGCTTGACTCAGCGCCTCTGCATCGGAGTTCGTCTCTACTGGATATTGTTCTTCGTACTAATACCGCTATGTATATTACATAATTATGTTATGTATACATCATTTGTTTTTATTTTATTTTTATTTGTTGAAAATGATCAGATTAGGTTCCTGACGGCTCCTCTTACTATAGGATTTTTTATTATGGTCACTCGAATTTACACTTTAATTACGAGCGAACCGATAAACATATAGCAAAAGTGATACACCAATATTTTCCTTGTTTTATTCTGCGGAAGGCTATATGCAGCACTTTGGTCTTACAGTCAAATTTTTTTTTTTCTTATTGTAGTACGGATTTTGCGATTTTAGGCGTCTTCGGAAGGAAACGTTCGCTTTAAAAATATATGGCTTGCGAAGTATTTGTACGAGGTTAATGAAATTTTAATACATTATAGCCAAATATATTGTTAATGTAAATCTCAAGTTACAACATTTTCCGATCACCCAAAAAACCACGATAGTGCAAAATAAATCAATAATCAAAAACTTTGTTATATCATGGAAATTTCAATAAACAATACAAAATTCTTACTCATTATCTGTGTTACTTCAAAATAGGATCAAATAAGATCAAAATACAGGTATAGTACTGGAATAAACCAAGTTTAAAGGGCAAAGTGCCTTCCATTTATTTTCTGTTGTGAATGAGTGGTGAGTCATGAAAAAGAGCTAGTTCATTTCAGGGAGTGAACAGTTCTGATCCAATCTCTGAAAAGAACAGTTTTGCCCATCTCTAGTTGTGATGCGCCGGTCGGCACGAAAAATAGCATCCGCACGATTCAGCACGTCTGGAGCAGTGGCTGTGACAGGACGTCCCGAGCGTGGCTGATCGTGGAGCTCTGTTCCTGCATTTCCTGAGTCTGTAACTTTCTTCACCCACCACACAACTGTACTCCTATCAACTGCAGCATCGCCATACACTGCATACAAACGTTTATGGATGTTCAAAACCGTTTATTTTTCTGCACGCGAGAATTCAATAACAACACGCTGCTTGTAACGTTAGTCGTATGTAGACGCGATTTTGACGCTGTACTACGGCTCTGCCATCTGCCAGAACGGTTCGAAACTTCACCGGCGCAAAGAAAAAACATCAAATGTGAAGTACCAACAAGGACGTTTGTCTATGTATATCAATGGCCTTAAAAACAAAGTGTGGCATTAGTTATTGAATGACCCTCGCAATTGGACGAGCGCATATCTCGGAGCTAAAGGTGAGCACCGTTTGCTACACTGCGCGGAGAAATTCTACAGACAATACCTTGAAAACCTGCTGAAGCAAAATGTAAGATATTCTAGGACACCTTATATACCTGCTCATGGCTTTGTAGCGATAGGTCATAGGCCCATTTCAGCGCTTTACGATGTCTGCTACATATAAATAACATTGCGCAGAATGTATGTAAAGTTAAATTAATTATTCGTCAGTGACATTGCTAAATTCATGAATTCCACTATTTTACGAACTTTCTTCCTTAGTTGAGGGCAATTACTGAAGAGATAGGGAATCGTTCGGAGTCAACACGGCGAAGTGTCCTAAGACGATGTCAAAATCTGAGTATGTATAGAAACCAATACATAACTACACTCCTGGAAATGGAAAAAAGAACATTGACACCGGTGTGTCAGACCCACCATACTTGCTCCGGACACTGCGAGAGGGCTGTACAAGCAATGATCACCCGCACGGCACAGCGGACACACCAGGAACCGCGGTGTTGGCCGTCGAATGGCGCTAGCGGCGCAGCATTTGTGCACCGCCGCCGTCAGTGTCAGCCAGTTTGCCGTGGCATACGGAGCTCCATCGCAGTCTTTAACACTGGTAGCATGCCGCGACAGCGTGGACGTGAACCGTATGTGCAGTTGACGGACTTTGAGCGAGGGCGTATAGTGGGCATGCGGGAGGCCGGGTGGACGTACCGCCGAATTGCTCAACACGTGGGGCGTGAGGTCTCCACAGTACATCGATGTTGTCGCCAGTGGTCGGCGGAAGGTGCACGTGCCCGTCGACCTGGGACCGGACCGCAGCGACGCACGGATGCACGCCAAGACCGTAGGATCCTACGCAGTGCCGTAGGGGACCGCACCGCCACTTCCCAGCAAATTAGGGACACTGTTGCTCCTGGGGTATCGCCGAGGACCATTCGCAACCGTCTCCATGAAGCTGGGCTACGGTCCCGCACACCGTTAGGCCGTCTTCCGCTCACGCACCAACATCGTGCAGCCCGCCTCCAGTGGTGTCGCGACAGGCGTGAATGGAGGGACGAATGGAGACGTGTCGTCTTCAGCGATGAGAGTCGCTTCTGCCTTGGTGCCAATGATGGTCGTATGCGTGTTTGGCGCCGTGCAGGTGAGCGCCACAATCAGGACTGCATACGACCGAGGCACACAGGGCCAACACCCGGCATCATGGTGTGGGGAGCGATCTCCTACACTGGCCGTACACCACTGGTGATCGTCGAGGGGACACTGAATAGTGCACGGTACATCCAAACCGTCATCGAACCCATCGTTCTACCATTCCTAGACCGGCAAGGGAACTTGCTGTTCCAACAGGACAATGCACGTCCGCATGTATCCCGTGCCACCCAACGTGCTCTAGAAGGTGTAAGTCAACTACCCTGGCCAGCAAGATCTCCGGATCTGTCCCCCATTGAGCATGTTTGGGACTGGATGAAGCGTCGTCTCACGCGGTCTGCACGTCCAGCACGAACGCTGGTCCAACTGAGGCGCCAGGTGGAAATGGCATGGCAAGCCGTTCCACAGGACTACATCCAGCATCTCTACGATCGTCTCCATGGGAGAATAGCAGCCTGCATTGCTGCGAAAGGTGGATATACACTGTACTAGTGCCGACATTGTGCATGCTCTGTTGCCTGTGTCTATGTGCCTGTGGTTCTGTCAGTGTGATCATGTGATGTATCTGACCCCAGGAATGTGTCAATAAAGTTTCCCCTTCCTGGGACAATGAATTCACGGTGTTCTTATTTCAATTTCCGGGAGTGTATAACAAGCATAGTCACATAAAGAAGTAAATACTTTGATATTGAGTGACTCCTTTTCTTTTTACTTAACTAATAATTCCAGTACAACTGTTGGACGCAGATTATCATCTGCATTTCTATTCAGGAGTAAATACTATTTGCCCATCTGGTGTCCATTGGGCTCAACCGCCGCCGCGGAGTTGAGAGTCGTCTATAAGTGTCGTTCACGACAGTGTCATACTTAGTTAACGTCATGTAGTGGGATGACTACTGCTGGCTGTAGATTGCATCGACTCATTATTATTCTCCACAGCTAAATACGAGGTCTGGGCGGGCGCAACTCTTACAAAATCGAAAGTGAAGATAGGTGCAGCCGATGTGTGACCAGGGGTGGAGAGTACGTTGTATGTACTACAACTTTACAACCTCTGTCAGGAGCAAGAATTCGGAGGTGCCAGCTGACAAGATGCACCTTTCAACAACTTTTTATTTGGTACTGTGAATACACTATCTTATCGAATCAGTATCTTAACGAAAACGAAGTCCGTTGGCAGGCTGGTGTCATTACCAATGTAACAGAAAAGTTTATGGTTTTCATTATTTTCGCCCTCCCTCTCCCCTCTACCTCACACCAATCGAAAATTGCTTTTTGCCTCTGGATGTGTGTCATCAACGGACCCAATCTGTTAGTCAAGTAGCGCCATAACTTTCTTATCTGCTTCGTTTGATTCGGTACCTCTTCAAATCTTCATATGCCGCCGAGAACCGGCCATAAAACTTTGTTTTACTGCCACTAATTTAGGTCACTTCATCATCATTTGACAGACCTTGAAGCCCAAAACGATAGATACTACGTGTCTGTAATCGCGAAGGGTGTCAATTACATTAACAATACATAACATACTTCCCAATTCTGGACACCTGGCGTATATCACTTTGAGATTTAAAGTGTGTCAAATACAGAAGAAATAGGCGAAAATAGTTGCAGCAAAATAGTTCTATAACAGCAGTTTGGTGGTAAATGAAAAATTAGCTGTAAGATAATGACCAATTCTTGAGAACACTTCCCTAGATCTTAAATTCCCCAGCTTGTAACCCAGATGAATAGTTGTCTGACCATTTTCATCGTGTACGTCATTTCAAAACTGCATCATCCATCTCCCAACAGCTAGTAGCCAGAGCTGCCCTTGACATCCATTTGGGCCTATCACCCTAAGGGTCTTATATCATGTACACACAGACAGCCGCTGTCTCTCATACAAATGGGAGATGTTTCTGGGTAGTATCAGGAAGTTACAATAATCTTCGTCTCTTTCTTCTTCTTTTTCTTCTTCTTCTTCTCTCGAGGTGCAGACTGTTCGCCTGTTCAGTCACACTGGTTTGCTTGCTCTTCCAATGTCTCTTTTACCATTCTGTCGTTTGGTGTTCTTCTCTATTAAATTGTGTTCAGCAGGCATCACTTAAAAATTCTTTTCTCGTTTTCCTACGTAAAGCTCTTCGAATTGTTCCACTTATGGCCAGGTACTTATTCAGTTTCTAATCGATATCAGAATCAGTGTAAGTTACGTCAGAGCCAAGGTATCTGCAAGGTCTTTATACAGTATTTTTTTTATTCTTTATACAACATGTAAAACAGGAAACATCAGTCATCATTATTCTCCAGGCTTGTTTTGCGACACAGAGCAAATTTTCTTAAATCTTCTCCATTCAGTTCCGAATTCTGACTCTCTGTCAGTCCAGCATTAAGTTTTTCAACACTTCACTATCTTAAGAACGATGACAAAACAAGTGTAGGTAGGATCACTAGACGGGAGGTTTAAATAAAACCCAAAACGTTTCTTCCTGAAGCTTCGAATCACCAATACGCTGTGCAGTGTGGATCAAGCCAACGACAGATTTGGGGTTTCCACGGTGTCGATAATGAGTGGTTCGTGTCGCTTTTGGAAATGTTTCACAGTGTACCACCTATGCGGAATATCTTACAAGGGGAGGCCGCCAATTGTGAAATTCAGATTCGATTCATACTGCGCGTAATAAAAGCTCATGGCCAGAGGTGTAATGTGGCAAAGCACCAAGATGCACTTCTCAGCCGTTGTCGAGAAAATCGACAGTTAAAAGAAACCGTTGCGGTGAAATACCCTCTACGATTAATAATTTTCTACAGCGTCGTGGCGCAGCGGTAAGCTCTCGGGTTCGTAATCGGAAGGTCGCCGGTTCGAATCTCGCGCCATGCTCCTTTTTTTTGGTATTTGTTTTTTGTAATTCAAATATATATATATATATATATATATATATATATATATATATATATATAATTCCCGGCAATCAGTTTCAACAATTATGACAATTATGCATATAATTAGTTGTTGAAAGTCGTTTGTCGTGGAAAAATTGGCGATTTCGAACATCAATATGTTTTCCGCAAACAAAGTTGTATTTCACAAATGTTATTAATTGTCTTCATAATGTTTATCACGTATAGTTAACGGAAGACGTAGAAACGATATTCCGAAACGAATACGAATAGTGTAAGTCAAACGTTCGAATTAGAATAGAGACCCCACGAATACAAATTTGCAGTGGCAGGTATGAAATATAAACTCCGTTACTCGCTCGTTACACTTGAAGGACAGATGTTGAATGGGCCGAAACGAGCCGCCGCGTAACAGCGTAGTTGCCTGTTAACTTCGAAAGAAGATAGATGCGGTCCCTAGCGCAACTTATAACATCGTCGAAAATCAGTGCGTACGTGATAGCTTTGGTACACCCTGTTAAACAAACGGAAAAATGGAGGCGGTACAATTGGAGAGCGATCCGGGCCCTTCGCATGAAAGTCATGTGATCGAAAAAGATCTTATACACAGTGAAGTGGCGAAACAACAATTGAAAGATGCGTTGGTGTATTTTGAAAGCCTCCTTCGTAACAGTAATCGCATCGCAGCAGAACCGTCATCATCAATCAACGAAGAAGCCATGGTAATTGGGGAAGAAATGTTCCAGAAAACGCTGCAAATGCTCGCCGAAAAAACCCTCGTTCATCATGAGGAACTGATAGACGTTAATGAAATCGACGATAATAATGCCTACGAAGACGTTGAAACGAGTCCCATTTCCAACGAATCATCAGACGAATACGAGCCGGACGAGGAAAAAAAAAGGGTACGACTATATTTCTCTGGATTACAAAATTAGAGCTGTCCATCTGGCCAAAGAACATCCAGGCTGAAGTCTCAAAACTCTACAAAAAAAGGGGTGCTCTCGTTTGACAAATATGGGCTATTTATCCAGGTGGGAAGAGGAAATCAAACGTGGCGGTAGCAGATTTGATAAATATTGTACCATCGATTCATGGGTGCATGGTCGCTTCGTAGAACCTCGACAAAACTTCCAGCAAGTTACTACCAGAAACCTGCAGCAGTGGGCCTAGGGCGCTTCAAGTCAGTTCCCAGATTTCAACTTCAAAGCTTCAAAAACATTGGTAACCGAATTTAAAAAGAAGAATGGGATTCGTCAACGGAAAATCACAAAATTTGTTTCCCGGTAAGAGACGGCTACCCAAGACGAAATTTTTGCCGCAGCGGACACATTTCGGATCCAGACGCGAACGTTGATAACTAACTTCGACAAAGATTTCATAATTAATACTGATCAAACAGGTACGTAAAGAGCTGTTCACAAATGTCATATGACATGATAGAATATGATAATCTGATATATGATAGACAACACAGATTTCGTATATTTATTACATAAACGATATTTTTATATTTTGTTTGTCAGGGTGCCAGTACCAGTCCACGTTCAACAGAACTATCGCCAAAAAAGGGTCGAAGGCTGTCCTGGCAACCCGACACGATATGAACAAGGTGAGGCATTCGTATACGGCACAATATTCAATCACGATGTCTGGACGAGTCTTGGCTCTTGTTTTCGTATGCCTCCAAGAGTCCACAGGTACGTTTGGACCCAGAGTACAGAAGACAGTCGACGAGTACGCCAAGAAGTATACCAACGTTGTTATTACATCCTCCAAATCCGGTAAACTAACAACGGATTTGTTCATGGACTTCTTGCGTAATGCTTTGCAACCATACGTACAAAAGAAAGAATTTCTCCTTCTGATGGACTCTTGGGGTGGGCAAACGAACCCGGTGTTATACGATGAGATGTTCCAGGACGATAAGAAGTTACCAACGTGCACTATAAAAGTCATTCCTCCAAAGTGCACTCCTCTCGTCCAACCGTGTGACGTTTATTTTTACCGGCAGGTAAAAAATTTGATCAGGCGCCTTCAAAATGGTGCTTTTTTAATCGAGCGAAACCGTGACATCAACTCCAGAGACGATTGTATAAAAATCCAATCCATCGTCCACCGCCAATATTCTTCTCCGATTTTTGCCGATATGATACGATACGCGTGGTATGAATCAAATGTGACGAACGATAGAACAATTTTTCAGAATGTCAGTCAGGTGTGTTTCCCAACAGATAGTTTAAAAAACAATTGTTCTTGTAAAAACGCATCGTTTATCAGATGTGCTCGATGTCGTGCTGTTTTCTGCTTTCCATGTTTCTATGATAACTATCACTCTGGTTCGTGCGATACTCCAGCTACTTCTGGTCACTAATTGTTAATTATGTGCGAGTATATACCGAACTTTTCAATAAATTGTATCCACTTGAATATTATTTGTGATAATGTGTTAATTTTTCCTATATATATACATATATATATATATATATATATATATATATATATATATATATATATATATTTGTGTGTATACATTTGAATTACAAAAAACAAATAATAAAAAAAAGTGGCATGGCGCGAGATTCGATCCGGCGACCTTCGGATTACGAACCCGAGCGCCTACTGCTGCGCCACGACGCTGTAGAAAATTATTAATCGTAGAGAGTATTTCACCGCAACGGTTTCTTTTAACTGTCGATTTTCTCGACAACGGCTGAGAAGTGTATGTTAGTGCTTTGCCACATTACACGTCTGGCCATGAGCTTTTATTATGCGCAGTATGAATCGAATCTGAATTTGACAATTGGCGGCCTCCCCTTGTTAGTCCATCATGAAATAACGAAAGCACATTACACTGTATAGATTATTGTTTTATATTTCACACTGACTTAAGTCAGCATATGCGGAAAAGCGGTAGCAGGGGCTTCCAATCCCAGCAAGATGACTCCATGATAATAATTTATGAAACCCAAGATTCTTAAGAATTAGATCTGCATTTTTAAATCCTCCGCCTTCTGTAGAACACAATATTTATCCTATTTTTCAATTACTTCAATACACAAACATGTTTCGATACCTATGCCCGTCTTCTATGGGTATCGTTCTATTTCTTAAAATATTATACAAAACGATTGGTTAGCTTTTCATTTTATTATGAATGCTCACATTAAAGTGTATTAATTTTAAAAGTGGGATTGTACAGGTTGGCTGGCTTTTATGCATTTCACAGCTTGAGTGAAAAAACTGTAGAGGAAGACAGAGATTGGAATATATCTAGCAAATAGCGGGCCGCATCAAACCTGTGAGAACAATGATAAAAAAAAAATCTGCAAAGTAGTCGGAAAGATATGTCTCTTTGAGCAAAGGAACTTAGTATGCTTGTATGCTTTTCCCGAGAGTAGCTGTTGTGAATGTTCCACGTTTACATTCTCCTCGGTATCGACATTCTTGTGGGTTTTAATCACGTATACTGTTTCTCACACTTTTTTCACTAAATTGTCATTTGTTTTCGTACATTTTGGAACACCAACACGAGATTTATGAAAATTCATAGAGAGATATTAGGCTACTTCGGCTGCTCACTTGTTCGTTGTGCTGTTTTTGTCCAGCGTGGCGCTAATGTTGAATGTCATACTGGCCGAGCTGGGGAAAAGATAATTTGATTGTTGCGGGAGAGAAAGAGAGAGAGAGAGAGGGATGGGGGCGAGAGAGGGAGGGTGGGAGGGGGAGAGAGAGGGGGGGGAGAGGGGAGGAGGGGCTGTTAAGGAGCAAGTGTTACTTGTTGTTTTTGTCCAGCGTGGCGCTAATGTTGAATGTCATACTGGCCGAGCTGGGGAAAAGATAATTTGATTGTTGCGGGAGAGAAAGAGAGAGAGAGAGAGGGATGGGGGCGAGAGAGGGAGGGAGGGACAGGAGAGAGAGGGGGGGGGGGAGAGGGGAGGAGGGGCTGTTAAGGAGCAGGTGTTACTTGTTGTTTTTGTCCAGCGTGGCGCTAATGTTGAATGTCATACTGGCCGAGCTGGGGAAACGATAATTTGATTGTTGCGGGAGAGAAAGAGAGAGAGAGAGAGGGATGGGGGCGAGAGAAGGAGGGAGGTAAGGGGAGAGAGAGGGGGGGAGAGGGGAGGAGGGGCTGTTAAGGAGCAGGTGTTACTTGTTGTTTTTGTCCAGCGTGGCGCTAATGTTGAATGTCATACTGGCAGAGCTGGGGAAAAGATAATTTGATTGTTGCGGGAGAGAAAGAGAGAGAGGGATGGGAGCGAGTGAGGGAGGGAGGGAGGGGGAGAGAGAGGGGGGGGAGAGGGGAGGAGGGGCTGTTAAGGAGCAGGTGTTACTTGTTGTTTTTGTCTAGCGTGGCGCTAATGTTGAATGTCATACTGGCCGAGCTGGGGAAAAGATAATTTGATTGTTGCGGGAGAGAAAAAGAGAGAAAGAGAGGGATGGGGGCGAGAGAGGGAGGGAGGGAGAGGGAGAGAGAGGGGGGGGGGAGAGGGGAGGAGGGGCTGTTAAGGAGCAGGTGTTACTTGTTGTTTTTGTCCAGCGTGGCGCTAATGTTGAATGTCATACTGGCCGAGCTGGGGAAAAGATAATTTGATTGTTGCGGGAGAGAAAGAGAGAGAGAGAGAGGGATGGGGGCGAGAGAGGGATGGGGGCGAGAGAAGGAGGGAGGGAGGGGGAGAGAGAGGGGGGCGGGAGAGGGGAGGAGGGGCTGTTAAGGAGCAGGTGTTACTTGTTGTTTTTGTCCAGCGTGGCGCTAATGTTGAATGTCATACTGGCCGAGCTGGGGACAAGATAATTTGATTGTTGCGGGAGAGAAAGAGAGAGAGAGAGAGGGATGGGGGCGAGAGAGGGAGGGAGGGAGGGGGAGAGAGAGGGGGGGAGAGGGGAGGAGGGGCTGTTAAGGAGCAGGTGTTACTTGTTGTTTTTGTCCAGCGTGGCGCTAATGTTGAATGTCATACTGGCCGAGCTGGGGAAAAGATAATTTGAGTGTTGCGGGAGAGAAAGAGAGAGAGAGAGAGGGATGGGGGTGAGACAGGGAGGGAGGGAAAGGGAGAGACAGGGGGGGGAGAGGGGAGGAGGGGCTGTTAAGGAGCAGGTGTTACTTGTTGTTTTTGTCCAGTGTGGCGCTAATGTTGAATGTCATACTGGCCGAGCTGGGGAAAAGAGAATTTCATTGTTGCGGGAGAGAAAGAGAGAGAGAGAGAGGGATGGGGGCGAGAGAAGGAGGGAGGGAAGGGGAGAGAGAGGGGGGGGAGAGGGGAGGAGGGGCTGTTAAGGAGCAGGTGTTACTTGTTGTTTTTGTCCAGCGTGGCGCTAATGTTGAATGTCATACTGGCCGAGCTGGGGAAAAGATAATTTGATTGTTGCGGGAGAGAAAGAGAGAGAGACAGAGGGATGGGGGCGAGAGAGGGATGGGGGCGAGAGAGGGAGGGAGGGAGGGGGAGAGAGAGGGGGGGAGAGGGGAGGAGGGGCTGTTAAGGAGCAGGTGTTACTTGTTGTTTTTGTCCAGCGTGGCGCTAATGTTGAATGTCATACTGGCCGAGCTGGGGAAAAGATAATTTGATTGTTGCGGGAGAGAAAGAGAGAGAGAGAGAGGGATGAGGGCGAGAGAGGGGGGGAGGGACAGGAGAGAGAGGGGGGAGAGGGGAGGAGGGGCTGTTAAGGAGCAGGTGTTACTTGTTGTTTTTGTCCAGCG
The DNA here is from genome assembly GCF_021461395.2 of Schistocerca americana. NCBI lineage: Eukaryota > Metazoa > Arthropoda > Insecta > Orthoptera > Acrididae > Schistocerca > Schistocerca americana. The sequence goes on along the minus strand of NC_060122.1, from coordinate 740,464,868 downwards.
TGGCGCTAATGTTGAATGTCATACTGGCCGAGCTGGGGAAAAGATAATTTGATTGTTGCGGGAGAGAAAGAGAGAGAGAGAGAGGGATGGGGGCGAGAAAGGGAGGGAGGGAGGGGGAGAGAGAGGGGGGGGAGAGGGGAGGAGGGGCTGTTAAGGAGCAGGTGTTACTTGTTGTTTTTGTCCAGCGTGGCGCTAATGTTGAATGTCATACTGGCCGAGCTGGGGAAAAGATAATTTGATTGTTGTGGGAGAGAAAGAGAGAGAGAGAGAGGGATGGGGGTGAGAGAGGGAGGGAGGGAGGGGGAGAGCGAGGGGGGGGAGAGGGGAGGAGGGGCTATTAAGGAGCAGGTGTTACTTGTTGTTTTTGTCCAGCGTGGCGCTAATGTTGAATGTCATACTGGCCGAGCTGGGGAAAAGATAATTTGATTGTTGCGGGAGAGAAAGAGAGAGAGAGAGAGAGAGGGATGGGGGCGAGAGAGGGAGGTAGGGAGGGGGAGAGAGAGGGGGGGGAGAGGGGAGGAGGGGCTGTTGAGGAGCAGGTGTTACTTGTTGTTTTTGTCCAGCGTGGCGCTAATGTTGAATGTCATACTGGCCGAGCTGGGGAAAAGATAATCTGATTGTTGCGGGAGGGAAAGAGAGAGAGAGAGAGGGATGGGGGCGAGAGAGGGAGGGAGGGAGGGGGAGAGAGAGGGGGGGGAGAGGGGAGGAGGGGCTGTTAAGGAGCAGGTGTTACTTGTTGTTTTTGTCCAGCGTGGCGCTAATGTTGAATGTCATACTGGCCGAGCTGGGGAAAAGATAATTTGATTGTTGCGGGAGAGAAAGAGAGAGAGAGAGAGAGGGATGGGGGCGAGAGAGGGAGGGAGGGAGGGGGAGAGAGAGGGGGGGGAGAGGGGAGGAGGGGCTGTTAAGGAGCAGGTGTTACTTGTTGTTTTTGTCCAGCGTGGCGCTAATGTTGAATGTCATACTGGCCGAGCTGGGGAAAAGATAATTTGATTGTTGCGGGAGAGAAAGAGAGAGGGATGGGGGCGAGAGAGGGAGGGAGGGAGGGGGAGGGAGAGGGGGGGGAGAGGGGAGGAGGGGCTGTTAAGGAGCAGGTGTTACTTGTTGTTTTGTCCAGCGTGGCGCTAATGTTGAATGTCATACTGGCCGAGCTGGGGAAAAGATAATTTGATTGTTGCGGGAGAGAAAGAGAGAGAGAGAGAGGGATGGGGGCGAGAGAGGGAGGGAGGGAAGGGGAGAGAGAGGGGGGGAGAGGGGAGGAGGGGCCGTTAAGGAGCAGGTGTTACTTGTTGTTTTTGTCCAGCGTGGCGCTAATGTTGAATGTCATACTGGCCGAGCTGGGGAAAAGATAATTTGATTGTTGCGGGAGAGAAAGAGAGAGAGAGAGAGGGATGGGGGCGAGAGAGGGAGGGAGGGAGGGGTAGAGAGAGGGGGTGGAGAGGGGAGGAGGGGCAGTTAAGGAGCAGGTGTTACTTGTTGTTTTTGTCCAGCGTGGCGCTAATGTTGAATGTCATACTGGCCGAGCTGGGGAAAAGATAATTTGATTGTTGCGGGAGAGAAAGAGAGAGAGAGAGAAGGATGGGGGCGATAGAGGGAGGTAGGGAGGGGGAGAGAGAGGGGGGGGGAGAGGGGAGGAGGGGCTGTTAAGGAGCAGGTGTTACTTGTTGTTTTTGTCCAGCGTGGCGCTAATGTTGAATGTCATACTGGCCGAGCTGGGGAAAAGATAATTTGATTGTTGCGGGAGAGAAAGAGAGAGAGAGAGAGGAATGGGGGCGAGAGAGGGAGGGAGGGAGGGGGAGAGAGAGGGGGGGAGAGGGGAGGAGGGGCTGTTAAGGAGCAGGTGTTACTTGTTGTTTTTGTCCAGCGTGGCGCTAATGTTGAATGTCATAATGGCCGAGCTGGGGAAAAGATAATTTGATTGTTGCGGGAGAGAAAGAGAGAGAGACAGAGGGATGGGGGCGAGAGAGGGATGGGGGCGAGAGAGGGAGGGAGGGAGGGAGGGGGAGAGAGAGGGGGGCGGGAGAGGGGAGGAGGGGCTGTTAAGGAGCAGGTGTTACTTGTTGTTTTTGTCCAGCGTGGCGCTAATGTTGAATGTCATACTGGCCGAGCTGGGGAAAAGATAATTTGATTGTTGCGGGAGAGAAAGAGAGAGAGAGAGAGGGATGGGGGCGAGAGAGGGAGGGAGGGAGGGGGAGAGAGAGGGGGGGAGAGGGGAGGAGGGGCTGTTAAGGAGCAGGTGTTACTTGTTGTTTTTGTCCAGCGTGGCGCTAATGTTGAATGTCATACTGGCCGAGCTGGGGAAAAGATAATTTGATTGTTGCGGGAGAGAAGGAGAGAGAGAGAGAGGGATGGGGGCGAGACAGGGAGGGAGGGAAGGGGAGAGACAGGGGTGGAGAGAGGAGGAGGGGCTGTTAAGGAGCAGGTGTTACTTGTTGTTTTTGTCCAGTGTGGCGCTAATGTTGAATGTCATACTGGCCGAGCTGGGGAAAAGATAATTTGATTGTTGCGGGAGAGAAAGAGAGAGAGAGAGAGGGATGGGGGCGAGTGAGGGAGGGAGGGAGGGGGAGAGAGAGGGGGGGGAGAGGGGAGGAGGGGCTGTTAAGGAGCAGGTGTTACTTGTTGTTTTTGTCCAGCGTGGCGCTAATGTTGAATGTCATACTGGCCGAGCTGGGGAAAAGATAATTTGATTGTTGCGGGAGAGAAAGAGAGAGAGAGAGAGGGATGGGGGCGAGAGAGGGTGGGAGGGAGGGGGAGAGAGAGGGGGGGGGGAGAGGGGAGGAGGGGCTGTTAAGGAGCAGGTGTTACTTGTTGTTTTTGTCCAGCGTGGCGCTAATGTTGAATGTCATACTGGCCGAGCTGGGGAAAAGATAATTTGAGTGTTGCGGGAGAGAAAGAGAGAGAGACAGAGGGATGGGGGCGAGAGAGGGATGGGGGCGAGAGAGGGAGGGAGGGAGGGGGAGAGAGAGGGGGGCGGGAGAGGGGAGGAGGGGCTGTTAAGGAGCAGGTGTTACTTGTTGTTTTTGTCCAGCGTGGCGCTAATGTTGAATGTCATACTGGCCGAGCTGGGGAAAAGATAATTTGATTGTTGCGGGAGAGAAAGAGAGAGAGAGGGAGGGATGGGGGCGAGAGAGGGAGGGAGGGAGGGGGAGAGAGAGGGGGGGAGAGGGGAGGAGGGGCTGTTAAGGAGCAGGTGTTACCTGTTGTTTTTGTCCAGTGTGGCGCTAATGTTGAATGTCATACTGGCCGAGCTGGAGAAAAGATAATCTGATTGTTGCGGGAGGGAAAGAGAGAGAGAGAGAGGGATGGGGGCGAGAGAGGGAGGTAGGGAGGGGGAGAGAGAGAGGGGGGGGGAGAGGGGAGGAGGGGCTGTTAAGGAGCAGGTGTTACTTGTTGTTTTTGTCCAGCGTGGCGCTAATGTTGAATGTCATACTGGCCGAGCTGGGGAAAAGATAATTTGATTGTTGCGGGAGAGAAAGAGAGAGAGAGAGAGGGATGGGGGCGAGAAAGGGAGGGAGGGAGGGGGAGAGAGAGGGGGGAGAGGGGAGGAGGGGCTGTTAAGGAGCAGGTGTTACTTGTTGTTTTTGTCCAGCGTGGCGCTAATGTTGAATGTCATACTGGCCGAGCTGGGGAAAAGATAATTTGATTGTTGTGGGAGAGAAAGAGAGAGAGAGAGAGGGATGGGGGCGAGAGAGGGAGGGAGGGAGTGGGAGAGCGAGGGGGGGGAGAGGGGAGGAGGGGCTGTTAAGGAGCAGGTGTTACTTGTTGTTTTTGTCCAGCGTGGCGCTAATGTTGAATGTCATACTGGCCGAGCTGGGGAAAAGATAATTTGATTGTTGCGGGAGAGAAAGAGAGAGAGAGAGAGAGGGATGGGGGCGAGAGAGGGAGGTAGGGAGGGGGAGAGAGAGGGGGGAGGAGAGGGGAGGAGGGGCTGTTGAGGAGCAGGTGTTACTTGTTGTTTTTGTCCAGCGTGGCGCTAATGTTGAATGTCATACTGGCCGAGCTGGGGAAAAGATAATTTGATTGTTGCGGGAGGGAAAGAGAGAGAGAGAGAGGGATGGGGGCGAGAGAGGGAGGGAGGGAGGGGGAGAGAGAGGGGGGGGAGAGGGGAGGAGGGGCTGTTAAGGAGCAGGTGTTACTTGTTGTTTTTGTCCAGCGTGGCGCTAATGTTGAATGTCATACTGGCCGAGCTGGGGAAAAGATAATTTGATTGTTGCGGGAGAGAAAGAGAGAGAGAGAGAGAGAGGGATGGGGGCGAGAGAGGGAGGGAGGGAGGGGGTGAGAGAGGGGGGGAGAGGGGAGGAGGGGCTGTTAAGGAGCAGGTGTTACTTGTTGTTTTTGTCCAGCGTGGCGCTAATGTTGAATGTCATACTGGCCGAGCTGGGGAAAAGATAATTTGATTGTTGCGGGAGAGAAAGAGAGAGAGAGAGAGGGATGGGGGCGAGAGAGGGAGGGAGGGAGGGGGTGAGAGAGGGGGGGGAGAGGGGAGGAGGGGCTGTTAAGGAGCAGGTGTTACTTGTTGTTTTTGTCCAGCGTGGCGCTAATGTTGAATGTCATACTGGCCGAGCTGGGGAAAAGATAATTTGATTGTTGCGGGAGAGAAAGAGAGAGAGAGAGAGAGGGATGGGGGCGAGAGAGGGAGGGAGGGAGGGGGAGAGAGAGGGGGGGAGAGGGGAGGAGGGGCCGTTAAGGAGCAGGTGTTACTTGTTGTTTTTGTCCAGCGTGGCGCTAATGTTGAATGTCATACTGGCCGAGCTGGGGAAAAGATAATTTGATTGTTGCGGGAGAGAAAGAGAGAGAGAGAGAGGGATGGGGGCGAGAGAGGGTGGGAGGGAGGGGGAGAGAGAGGGGGGGAGAGGGGAGGAGGGGCAGTTAAGGAGCAGGTGTTACTTGTTGTTTTTGTCCAGCGTCGCGCTAATGTTGAATGTCATACTGGCCGAGCTGGGGAAAAGATAATTTGATTGTTGCGGGAGAGAAAGAGAGAGAGAGAGAGGGATGGGGGCGAGAGAGGGTGGGAGGGAGGGGGAGAGAGAGGGGGGGAGAGGGGAGGAGGGGCAGTTAAGGAGCAGGTGTTACTTGTTGTTTTTGTCCAGTGTGGCGCTAATGTTGAATGTCATACTGGCCGAGCTGGGGAAAAGATAATTTGATAGTTGCGGGAGAGAAAGAGAGAGAGAGACAGGGATGGGGGCGAGAGAGGGAGGGAGGGAGGGGGAGAGAGAGGGGGGGAGAGGGGAGGAGGGGCTGTTAAGGAGCAGGTGTTACTTGTTGTTTTTGTCCAGCGTGGCGCTAATGTTGAATGTCGTACTGGCCGAGCTGGGGAAAAGATAATTTGATTGTTGCGGGAGAGAAAGAGAGAGAGAGGGAGGGATGGGGGCGAGAGAGGGAGGGACGGAGGGGGAGAGAGAGGGGGGGGAGAGGGGAGGAGGGGCTGTTAAGGAGCAGGTGTTACTCTTTATTGAATGAAAATGTTGTTGCCTTCTTTGAGAATCTTAGTTGTTTCAGTATCATCTGAGTAATGGTTTTTCCTCTACGAAATGATCTGCAGAAGTCCAGTGTGTACTGTCACTTCTTAAGGCTCTGACACTCTCAGAATTTTTAAAATTACTTCTTGCTTGATCTATGTAAAGAGATTGGGGTGAACTTCAAGTTCACTAACAGATACCTGATTTGTTACATCTGTAGAAGGAGGTGTTGTCCTTATGTAACGAAAAATCTGATTCAGTTTGAAGACATTGTATACTTCGGCAAGCATTTCAAGTGCCTGATACGACATGAGGAGCACGCACAACGAGGTGGTCCGTCTGTTCACGCAAGGAGGAACCGCTTCACACAGTGATCGCTTCACACAGGCGTTTGCTATTGGGAGGCGCGTGACAGACACGTATCGCGACGTACAAATGCGCTCCCCTTCGTCTGCTGCTTGAGACACGACGCCCTGCAAAGGGCAGAGAGGGATGCGGGATCGATGCGGCTGTCCCACGGGCGCGCGCCATAAACACGACCGCCGGTGCCGCGTCTTCCTGGAAGTGGCGCTCCGCCGTAAATACGCGGCTGGAGGCTGCTGGAGGAGCTGGGAGCAGGCCACGCGGGCTCCAGAGACTCGCCTTCCAGGAAGCTTGTCTCCCTAGATAACGACGCGTATTTTTAAGTCGCCTCGTCGTGCCAGCCTGTCTCCACGGGTCGCTGCCCAATGCTGTGTGTCCCCCTGCTGGTTACGTAAGCATCCAATTAAATTCACCACTCGCCTTAACGTGTGGCATTCCTGATAAGATACAATACTAAATTTATATTAATGTAATGCCGACGAAGGAGCCCAACAAACAGCCCTCATTATGTGGTTTGCTATATTCACAAGTGGTACACATATGAACAAAAAACACCGGAGGACGATGTTTATTTATTTATCTGTTCTCTGACAAACAGTCTCCTTGGAGGGCTAAGGTGAGCTGTATAATAGTTGTCTTATGTTGAAGCTGCTCTACAGCTGTTTTGCCTTCTAATTTTGTCTGAACAACAAGCTGAAGTTCTTAGCCAGTTCGGTAGGATTCTGTTAATGTCTTACAAGTCATTTCAAAGTTTTTTTACCCATCTCAAACACCTTTAACCAGCGTTTGCTTCACAGCTTCTGCGTTAATATCCGTCTGGTTGACGTTACTTTGGTGCTATCACAGTACATACTAAAATAACGAAATATTAGCGAATATCTCAATGTGGAAAGTATATACTATTATGATCCAGAATAAAAATAGAAACAAGACTAGAAAACAAAAAGCAAAGAAGTCACACAGGTAGTTTGAAATGTAGATTTATGAATTTAATTAAGAATGGGGAGATGTACTAAGTTAAATTAAGCAATACAGTTTCAGCATCCTAAAAAGTAGGGTTTACACAGCGAAAGATATTGCAGGTACGAAGAATAGAAAAGAATATTTCATTTGGTTCAAGGTGGCTATCAACAAGAGGCGAAGAATTCAAGCAAACGATAATAGTAACATTGAATGTGCGGAATTAGTGGGCTACGCATTCAAGAGGATGTGGGTAGATAAAAGGTACATTTTTCTAACGCATATCACAAAAAAGGATAAGTGTGGAGAAAACAAGACAAACTTTATTAAGTGAAAAGGCTCTTGCGAAAGTAACTAACAACATGTTGAGAGGCACCCACATGCCTTGCTAATACTGTGGCATCAAGCAGTCAGGTCTGCAAGATGAGTGGTCTGCCAAGCGAGTGTATTCATTCTTATTTATCGAGTAACATGAGCTCTAGTACTCACAATTAAGTTACAAACTATTCTCTTGTATGAATATTACGCAACGGAAACGGATAACGCACGTCTGACTATTAGTAATTTACACAATTCTTTCTTACCCAAATTCTGGATATCATGACAACATACAATTCGAAGGAAAAGGACGCCAATCTTTTTCTTTTCACTATCTTTTTTATTCCGATAAATTCTATAACCTAAACACACCATTACATTTTCTACAACAATTGCACATGAGAAACTCCGTCCAGTGGGCATGGCCTTACATTGGTGATTCTCTATCCTATGGTCTCGTAATTATCTAACACTACAGTGCACTTTCTAGATAGGATGGTGGATCTTTTGCTATATCTCACACTTCGACTCTCACACCCATCATCACGAAAATTTACTCCAGACCGAGCGGTACAAAAGGAACATGCATAACCCACTACCTCTGAACCTATATTGCTACTCTCCCATGCAAACCACACATACTTAAATTACATGAAATACACCACACTGGACACATGGAATACAACACAAGGAATAGTCACAACGTTATAATCACATCACTTTCAGCTTTCCCGCTTCAATTAGAATTCATCCCAGTTTCACACGACACTGCCCCACTTCGTAGCTTTTCTTTCCTACTATGAACTCTGGAGGATATATGCACGTCTTCCTGTGCAATGCAAGCCAAGTGGCGTTGCTGGATAGACGGCTGACTCACCTTGCTTCACTCTAAGAGTATTATGGTTTGAATCAAGCGTCACACAGAAACATAACACGCAAAGTAATATTAAGAACATATTCATCACACAGGCGAGTCCTCAACTGATACCATGGACGAGTACTTCTCCGTATCCTTTGTCTCATACACAGATTGAGACTCACACAGTACTCACCACGTGGAAGTACTCGTCTCTAATATCAAGTCCTGCACACGCCATTTCTTAAATATTTCCAACTTATAGTACACACGCCAGTAATTCAGCTTAACTTATGCACTCGGAAGTATTTCAACTTATTGCTACTCGTGGTTTCGTTGTGACCGTTGGTCACCTCCAAAGATTACTACGATCCACTTAATATTACCTGCCTGAAATTTAATTCTCCCCACAAAAGTTCCTGAAACAGAGAAATTATTATTCCAAACTACTCTTAAGTATTCCACATCCATACCATTGTATCCACTCTTTTGTCTTTACGGAGCACACCTACGAAAGGTCTTACAACACAAGATCCAGCGCCAGAATGCTGAAACATGGCCGTTCTTCAGGTCATCTCGCACCTCTGTCGAGGTGGGGGAAGAGCATGCTACCCATCGGTCAGCCGCATTTCAGGCGCTCAAAGCTCAGGTAAATTTCATGTCTTTGGTTCCACCAAAGGTGACCAAAGGACCGTCTCAAAGGTGATCGTATATTGAACATTCACTATCTGCGGTTAGCAGACGACCATAGATTCATTCATTTCGCAAATCTCACCAAATTGGATGTAGGGATTTATTTTGTGGGAGTGCACATGTGATCAATTAAATAAATAAATTGTCATTCTTTCCTACACTGGTATCCGGCTTCACTGTATTAATTGAAAAAGAGTTATTATTAGAAAAAATATGTTGTTCTGACAAGAATAACGAAGAATGTTGTTCCTATTTTCAATGTCGGGCGGTACTGTACCCTTTCAATGTAAGAAACTGTAAAATGTAGCACATCGTGTACTCCATGTTTCACTCAGTTGTCTGAACATGGTATATGCATATATTTAGGTTCATCTCTGCACACAGTAGCCGACACACAACGACCAGGCGGTGCCTGAAAATGTTCATTTATTATGACTGGGTCACATGGAGAGTTAACTACATGAAAAACAGGTGAGTCAATACATTTATTTATTTTGATCATATTATACTAACGCATTTAGCGTAACGTTCAAATAGTGCCAGCACTTTCAATATTTTCGATACGTTGCTGGTGACAATACATATCTGTAAGTCTTGAAACTGTGAACAGCTGCACATACATTGAGCCGCCAAAGAAACTGGTATTCGCATGCGTATTCAAACACAGAGATATGAAAACAGGCAGAATACGGCGCTGCGGTCGGCAACCCCTATATAAGACAACAAATGTCTGCTGCAGTTGTTCAATCGGTTACTGTTGCTACAATGGCAGATTATCAATATTTAACTGAGTTTCAACGTGGTGTTACAGTCGGCGCACAAGTGATGGGACACAGCATCTCCGAGGTAGTGTGAAGTGGGGATTTTCCCGTACGCTCATTTCACGAGTCTGCCGCGAGTATGAGGAATACGGTAAAACATCAAATCTCCAACATCCCTGCGGCCGGAAAAAGATTCTGCGAGAACGGGACCAACGACGACTGAAGAGAATCGTTTAAGGTGACAGAAGTGCATCCCTTCCATATCTGCTGCGGATTTCAATGCTGGGCCATCAACAAGTGTCAGTGTGAGAACCATTCAAGGAAACATAATCGATATGGGCTTTCGGAGGCAAAGGCCCACTCCCCTTGATGACTGCATGGCACGAAGCTTTACGCCTCACCTGGGTCCGTCAACAATGACTTTGGACTGTTGATGCCTGGGAACATGTTGCCTTTTTGGACGAGTCTCGTTTGTAATGGTATCGAGCGAAAGCAAGTGAGGGGTATCAAGACAACCTCATGAATCCATGGACCCTGCATGTCAGGAGGGAACTGTTCAAGCTGGTGGAGGTTCTTTAATGGTGTGGGGCATGTGCAGTTGGAGTGATATGGGACCCCTGATACATCTAGATACGAGTCTGATAGGTGACACATACATAAGCATCCTGTCTGACAACCTGCATCCATTCGTGTCCATTTTGCACTCCGACAGACTTGGGCAATTCCAGCAGGACAATGCGACACCCCACAGTTCCAGAATTGCTACAGAGTGGCTCCAGTAACACTCTTATGAGTTTAAAGACTTCCGGTGGCCACCGAACTCCACAGACATGAACATTATTGAGCGTATCTGGGCTCCCTTGTAGTGTAATGTTCAGAAGAGATTTCCACTCCCTTGTACTCTTACGGATTTATGGACAGCCCTGCAGGATTCATGGTGTCTATTCTCTACAGCGTTACTTGAGATATTAGTCGAGTCCATGCGACGTCGTGTTGCGGAACTTCTGCGTGCTGATGGGGGCCCTACATGATATTAGACAGGTGTACCAGTTAATTCCTAATAGGTGTCCGTTGACAGCTGTATCATAATTAACTGTAAATGTGTGTGATTTGTATTTTACGCTATTTACGAGGATGATATATCCACATTGTGCACTGGAGAATGAGAAAATGCCTGGAAGTAGTTAGCAGAACTGAATAAATTATACATTTAATTTATCAACCTGCCATCATTCCTAAAAAATTTTCATGTTACTTTCCATTCCGTTCAGTTAACCTTCCAAGACCTTTGCTGCCTCTGATATAATTACAATGACATTAGGAAACCACAACGTGCCGGCCATTGTGGCCGATCGATTCTAGGCGCTTCAGTCGGGAACCGCGCTGCTGCAACGGTCGCAGGTTCGAATCCTGCCTCGGGCATGGATGTGTGTGGTGTCCTTCGGTTAGTTAGGTTTAAGTCGTTCTAAGCCTAGGGGACTGATGACCTCAGATGTTAAGTCCCATAATGCTCAGAGCCACCTGAACCATTTGAACGAAACCTCTAAGTTTCTTCTGACTAAGCTTCAATTCTTTGTCCTTGAACTTTAATTATTGGTTTCCTTTACTGCTTAATGTATGAGTCGAAGGAGTAACACGGGGAATAGGCTTTTATCGTTTGTGGAAAATGTTACTGAATGTAAGGAGAGGTTTATTACATTGAGTTACCTTTCTTATCTGACCTACATTCCCGTTAGTGAAAAATAAATCTTACCTGTATATTTTTTGTGCCCTGATCGTGTTAGCATCGGATGCCGACCCTAAAACCATCGGCAAACGGAGTGTTTCCGAATGTCAACGTCGAGTGTACCGAGTTCCGCATGCTGCTGCGCGGCTTAGGAACGATATGGCTCGCGCATACCGTACATGCGCCTGTGCGTGCTTTACACAATCGCACGGCGCTCCAACGGCAGTTATCGGCTGCATCTGGGTCTCAAATCACACTGTTTTGAAATGAACGGGCGTAAAATTCTAACTCTATCTCTATTAAAGCGCATATTTCCACACGTGTCAATATGCTACTCATGTTGTGCTATCTGCAGTATACACAAATAAAACCTTCAATATCCACGTACACGGTACAAGGCAAAAAGGAAAGTACGATGTCTCCTCTAAGGACATCGGCATACAAAGGTTCCTTCACAAATATCGTGATACAGGTCTACTATTGTCCTCCACATAAGATAGTCCGCAGCTCGAGGTGTACTGGCTAGCGTTGCTGCCTCTTGATCACGGGGTCCTGGTTTCGATTCCCGGCCGGGTTAGGGATTTTCTCTGACCGAGGACTGGGTGTTTGTGTTGTCATCATTTCATTATTATTCGTGAAAGTGGCTCGACTGGACTGTGTACAGATTGGTTCTTTGTACGGGCGCTGATAACCGCGCAGATGAGGGCCCGACAAACCAGACATCATCATTATCATCGACATAAGATGAAAATTACTTCACCATTCTCACTTTTTAGTAAAACGCCAAGGTCATTTGTACTCGAATGCTTTTCCCATTCAATAGCAGAATCGTTATAACGTGTGAAATGCAGGACTTGAAACAAGAGAGTACAAAATATCTTACTCCAAGTATTGGAAGCTCTCTTGTACACAGTCATTCGAACAAACTCACTCCTCAGAAAGAGTGCGCTTAATATTAAGATAATCGAATATTGTGAAATATACTTCTATTAACTAATAGAAAAGCGTCAAAACCTATTAAAATGAGAAGGTTAGTAAAAAATATTTCAGTCCACTGGGACGCAAACCACATACACACCACTCATTACCTTACAGCGCTGCATCTCTGCTCATTGAGCTATACCAACCATGTAAGGTTTACAACCATCATTTGCATATTATCATCTCCTGAAAGCTTATCGCGGACACGTTATTAACTACCTGTACGAAGAACAACATTTTAATGGATCCTCAAAACGATATATTTTTTTATAATACGCAAAACCACCAAAATGAGTTTTCCTGTCATTTTACGAGGCGTGTTTTTTAAAGTAAGTACCGTTTTGAAATTTAAAAAAGATGTGCTACGATATCTCAATAATTTTATTTTTACATGAAAGCCTGTACCTTAATCTACTTTTCTACATAATTTCCATCAATACTGAGGCACTTGTCATAACGTTGTACCAGTTTTTGAATACCCTCCTCACATAAGTCTGCCGCCTGACTTGTTAACCACTACATCACCACTGTTTTGACCTCGTCATCGTCTTGAAGACGCTGACCGCCCAGGTGTTTCTTCAAGTGCAGGAACAGATGGTAGTCACTGGGCGCAAGATCGGGGCTTTATGGAGGATGACCTAGAGTTTCCCATCGAAAAGATGTGGTGTGATCTTTGGTCTGATTCCTCACATGCAGACAGGCATTGTCTTGCAGCAAAATGGTGCCCTTGCTCAACTTACGATGTCTTTTGTTCTGAACTGAAGGGCGTAGATTGTGCAGTGTCTTACAGTAAGCTGCTACATTGATTTTCTCATTACAAGGCAGAAATTCCACAAGCAATACTCCTTTTCTGTCCTAAAGAACTGTGCACATGATTTTCCGGACAGAAATTGTTTGCTTAAACTTCACTTTTCTGGGTGAATCTGAATGCCGCCATTCCATGGACTGTTGCTTTTATTCTGGTGTGATTTAGGCCACCCATGTTTCATTGCCTGTAACAATATGGCTTAAGAAATCATCACCGTCATTGTGGTACTGCTCAAGGAAAGTTAACGCTCTGTCTAAACGTTTGGTTTTGTGCACATGCATCAACATTTTCGGTACCCAACGTGCGCACAATTTTCGGTAATTCAAGTGCTCTGTCATAATGCCATACAAAACACTATGAGAAACATTAGGAAAGTCGTCCCACAAGGAGGAAATCGTAAAGCATCTGTTTTCTCTCACCTTATTGTCCACTTCATGCACCAAACTTTCATTAACGACCGAAGGACGACCACTCCGTTGTTCATCATGCACATTTGTGCGGCCATCTTTAAATGCTCTCACCCACTCTCTTACCATTGCATCGTTCATAATGTTTTCTCCGTAAAGTGCACAGATCTCATGATGAATATCAATCGCTCAGAAATCTTATAACAGCCCGTACTTTATAGTCGGCGAGACTCACGATTATCGGAGGCATCTTAAACACTCAGTACACAACGTAAACAAGGAAGAATCAGACTGTAATGGCGTCAGTGCGTAGACAACAGATGTAGGTACCCAGTGCGCATGCGCAGCAGAACGCCGACCGCAGCGCTGGGGCCGCGGTGTGGCAAAACGGTACTTACTTAGAAAACACGCCTCGTATTTCAACAAGTCGTACTGTTAACGACAGATTTTAAAGAGATCCTTAGTTTCCTGGTGCTTAGAAATGGCATATTATGGGCTTCAACTGAAAGCAAATGTGGTGTCTCGCGTTCAAACGTACGTTCATAAATACTGACATGTTAGATATTGCTCTGCACTTTTGAAAAGGCTCGCCAACGCGCTTTTTCCGCTCTATGGCGTAACAGACTTAGCACGCTCAACGCTGGCGTTGAAATGTACGGTCCGTGTGCCGACGGCTTATGGCGTTTGTTCCAGCCATAAGGAATCATACACTGATGAGCCAGGACATTATCACCACCTGCTTAATAGCTTGTTTCTCCGTCTTTGTGACGAAATGCATCACTGATTCTGCGCATCAGGGATCCGACTGTTTGTTGGTGGATTTGTGAAGGTCTTTGGCATTAGATGTCTACGCACAGGTCATGTAATTCGCGTAAATAACGGGCCGCTGATTTACGTACCCGGTGACGACGCCTGATGATGACCCAGATGGGTTCCTTATGATTTACATTAGGTGAAATTGGTCGCCGAGACGTCAACTTGAGTTCACAGCAATGCTCCTCAAACCACTGTAGCACTGGTCTGGCTCCCACACAAGGACATTATACTGCTGAAAGATTACATCGCCGTCGGCAAAGACATCACGAATGAAGGAATGCAGGTGGTTCGCAGCTGTCAGCGTGTCTTCGGTTGCTATCACAGGTCCCACCCAAGCGCAGGAAAACGACTGCCATAACATGGTACCGCTCCCACCAGCCAGCATCCCCCGCGCGCTGAAAGTCTCGAGCCGCCTTTCACCTCGTAGACGGTGATTACGGAGACGTCCATCGACCTAGTGTAGCAAAAATGTGACTGACCCGAAGAGCCCACACATTTCCATTGACCGACGGTCGAATCCCGATCGTCCTGTCCCCACTGAAATCCGAACTGACGATGTCGTTCGGTCAACATGTTGACACTTGTACGATGAATGGTGTGATTCAAAACACTTGTTCTTGCAGCAGCAGTGTGCTCTTTCGGCAAAGATGCCATAGATCACCATCTATCCTACTTTACAGACAAGTCTCCGAACCTCACGTTCTGTGAAGAGTAGTGGACGTCCAACCATTTAGCACCTAGTGATAGTTTCAATGTCCTTCTACCTCGAACATTCGACCAACTTCGCCGTTTTCGAGATGCTCGTTCAGATGCTTTGCGTAGTAATAATCTGCCCTTTGTCAAAGTCGCTTAGAGGATTTCCCCATTTTCAGCCCACTATCTTCGCTAGCGTGTTGCTTCGTCCATGTTTGTTCCGCTTACATACTTCTGCCACCGCATCACGTGCCCGCAGCGCCACCAGGCAGCATCTAACGTCGCGGTGGGCAGTGGTCATAATGGAAATGGAAATGATCGTATGGCATTGTTGGCCAGGAGGCCCCATTCGGGGAGTTCGGCCGCCGTATTGCAAGTCCTTTTTAGTTGACGCCACGTCGGCGATTTGCGAATCAATTATGATGAAATGATGATGAAGGACACACAACACCAAGTCCCCTGTCGGGAATCGAACCCGGGTCCCCTGCGTGTTAGGCGGTAACGATACCGCTACGCTACGGAGGCGGACCAGTGGTAATAATATTTTGGCTTATCAGTGTATAAGAAGGGACAGTGGGAAAGCCGCAGATCGGCAACAGAAGAGCAGTTAATTAATGGAACGATTATGCCTGAACGTTTAGAAACACATTTAAACGATAGATAGCTTTGATACAACACCAGACGACATCAGTCCATTTTTCTAGATTACTCGTAGGATAGCTGGTCGTCCATAGGAAAAACAAGTAACAAGTTAAAAACAGTTTGAACAAGAACAGAAAAATCGCCCAGCACCGAGGGAATAATAACTAGTGGAACGTGAGAAACCATCAGAGGGAACGAGCATGAGATATAGTGCTTGACTAGAAGAGATGCAACATAGGGGCACAAAGGACCTACCACGGAAATTCTTACTGCGTCGGTATCTGCTAGAGCGTGGTGCAGACTGCTTTACACCATATTCTAGTTCTACCTGACAATGCTTTAGCTGAGTGTGTTTATATGTTTTGACGATGCCACTACGATTTTATTACATTAGGACATGGTGTAGAACAGATCTGAAGATGGTCATTACTGACTGAAACCGGTCATCTTCGAAGGACTTTATATTGTGACCAAACAATGGAAAAAAAACATTAAACTCTTCATGGTTTTGTTGTTTCGGCAGACGCACACAGAGTTCCTGTTTCGGGAGAAGCAGTTTCTGTAACCAGCCCTACCAGGCAAAAGGGGGGAGGGGGCTGTCAGCCGTGACCGTTCCTATGGGTTTTTGGCGCAGGAGGCAGAGAAGATTCCCTGCCAATTAGTTGTGACACTCCCACCAGGTAGCCGAGCTTCAGTCTGGAACCGCACCACCGTTACGGTCGCAGGTTCGAATCCTGCCTCGGGCATGAATGTGTATGATGTCCTTAGGTTAGTCAGGTTTAAGTAGTTCTAAGTTCTAGGGGACTGATGACCTCAGCTGTTGAGTCCCATAGTGCTCAGAGCCATTTGAACCATTTTTGAACTCCCACCGGAATAAGGTCTCAAATGGTTCAAATGGCTCTGAGCACTATGGGGCTTAACATCTGAGGTCATCAGTCCCCTAGAACATAGAACTACTTAAACTTAACTAACGTAAGGACGTCACACACATCCATGCTCGAGGCAGGATTCGAACCTTCGATCGTAGCAGTCGCGCGGTTCCGGACTGAAGCGCCTAGAACCGCTCGGGCACCGCGGCCAGCTAATAGGGTCTCCTTCCGCTGTAACCCGTCTGCTACTATCATTTGAATGTAATGGTCAGGCTCTTCACCAATTTTCACCATCTTGTGGCTTTCTTAAATTAATGAATCGACTGATATTCAGTGAATTCTCTTTCATCATCCCATGGTTCTGCATCTAGGCGTCACATCGGAGGGTCCAGAAGGCCTAGAAAAAATCACTGTGGATGCGGTACATTACGAACGTTTCTCGACCACTGCCTCCTTTCCATGTCTAGGACTCATAACTGTAGTCTTGATCATGTACAAACTCTCGATAGTCTTTCGTTCTATGTATTTCAACTTCCAGTGTGGTTAGAAAAGCTGGTGTATGTGTGTTCACGAAAAACCAATGTGAGCTCTGAAAAACAGAAGAGTTTCAATGGCTAGCGGGCGTAGGATGTCAAACTGTGCAGGGTGATACTGCTAAAGGGGACAACTCAAGGAAACGGGAGCCAAAAATGTCGGATGGATATATGGCCGGAAATGCGTTCCACGGGAGGTTCACCCACTTGGTGTGGAGGTAAAAGTTCTTTGATAGAGTGTGTCAATGATTGGAAGCACCGATGAAAACACACAAGCCACGTGTGAGTGTTCTGTCACTACTGGTGTTTTAGCTCCACATTCAAAAAGGCGGGCATTATCGCCGACCGCCTCGTGGGACCAGCCTCACAGGCAAAATATACCTGCTTTTCTTGCGGGTGGCCACGACTCCCTTGCTGAAAAACGTGCCTCTGGCGGTACGAAGGATAACGTGGCTACAGCACGATGGCGCTCCAGCCCACTTGTGCATTTCATGTGAGGCTGTCTCGACAACATTTTCCCCGGCCGATGGATCAGACTAGATGGTGCAGTCGCATGGCCTACCAAGTCTCCAGATCTCAACCCTTTAAATTTCAAACTATGAGCACATCCTGTGACGGTACTGTCACATATCGCTATGCAATGTTTGATTATTTTCCATTTCTTTATTTTTCCTAGCTATGCCGGAGGAGAACAATTGGCTTTTTAAATTAGGAATAAAGGATCAGATTGTCTTGACTGAGACGGACAAATCCAGGTGTGCGTTTGTGCTCTTAGTGGCCGGTTGACAAGCTATCTGTGTACGGGAAATAGCTTCCCAAGGGATTTTGGTTTGCGGATGTTGGTGAGGCCAGCTCAGCTGGCGTTCGACTTTATAGCCTGTGCTAAGACACCGTCACTGAGCGCGGCTAAAGGCACGTTCCTGTAGGCAGATGTAAGAAAGCAGCGCCAGTTGTATGCCATGCACTATGAGAGAATTATGTGTCTTTCATTCCATATGTTGTCATCCAGTCAAATAAGTCAGTTCGCCCTTCCGCCGTGTTGCGAAGAGCGCGAGCAAAGTGTAGGACACTATCAGCCAGTGCCAACCTCTTCCATATTAAGTCCGTTCTGTACAGCGTGGTCCATTGATCGTGACCGGACCAAATATCTCACGAAATAAGCATCAAACGAAAAAAAAAAACTACAAAGAACGAAATCACATATTCGTGTAGTACGTAAGGAAATATGAATGTTTTAATTGGACCACTTTTTTCGCTTTGTGATGGATGGCGGTGTAATAGTCACAAACATATGGCTCACAATTTTAGACTAACAGTTGGTAACAGGTAGGTTTCTAAAATTAAAATACAGAACGTAGGTACGTTTGAACATTTTATTTCGGTTGTTCCAATGTGATACATGTACCTTTGTGAACTTACCATTTTTGAGAACGCATGCTGTTACAGCGTGATTACCTGTAAATACCACATTAATGCAACAAATGCTCGAAATGATGTCCGTCAACCTCAATGCAATTGGCAATACGTGTAACGACATTCCTCTCAACAACGAGTAGTTCGCCTTCCGTAATGTTCGCACATGCATTGACAATGCGCTGACGCATGTTGTCAGGCGTTGTCGGTGGATCACGATAGCAAATATCCTCCAACTTTCCCCACAGAAAGAAATCCGGGGACGTCAGATCCGGTGAACGTGCGGGTCATGGTATGGTGCTTCGACGAGCAATCCACCTGTCATTAAATATGCTATTCAATACCGCTTCAACCGCACGCGAGCTATGTGCCGCACATCCATCATGTTGGAAGTACATCGCCATTCTGTAATGCAGTGAAAGACCTTATAGTAACATCGGTAGAACATTACGTAGGAAATCAGCATGCATTGCACCATTTAGATTGCCATCGATAAAATGAGAGCCAATTATCATTCTTCCCATAATGCCGCACCATACATTAACCCGTCAAGGTCGCTGAAGTTCCACTTGTCGCAGCCATCGTGGATTTTCCGTTGCCCAATAGTGCATATTATGCCGGTTTACGTTACCGCTGTTGGTGTATGACGCTTCGTCGCTAAATAGAACGCGTGCAAAAAAACTGTCATCGTCCCGCAACTCCTCTTGTGGCCAGTGGCAGAACTGTACACGACGTTCAAAGTCGTCGCTATGCAATTCGTGGTGCATAGAAATATGGTACGGGTGCAATCGATGTTGATGTCCATTCTCAACACCGACGTTTTTGAGATTCCCGATTCTCGTGCAATTTGTCTACTACTGATGTGCAGATTAGCCGCGACAGCAGCTAAAACACCTACTAGGGCATCATCATTTGTTGCAGCTGGTGGTTGTCGTTTCACATGTGGCTGAACACTTCCTGTTTCCTTAAATAACATAACCAACCGGCGAACGGTCCGGACACTTGGATGATGTCGTCCAGGATACCGAGCAGCATACATAGCACACACCCGTTGGGCATTTTGATCGCAATAGCCATACATCAACACGATATCGAACTTTTCCGCAATTGGTAAACGGTCCATTTTAACACGGGTAATGTATCACGAAGCAAATACCGTCCACACTGGCGGAATATTACGTGATACCACGTACTTATACATTTGTGACTATTACAGCGCCCTCTATCACGAAGCGAAAAAAGTGGTCCAACTAAAACGTTCATATTTCTTTACGTACTACACGAATATGTAATAAAAATGGGGGTTCCTATTTAAAAAAACGCAGTTGATATCCGTTTGACCTATGGCAGCGCCATCTAGCGGGCCAACCATAGCGCCATCTGGTTTCCCCCTTCAAGCTAGACAAGTTTCGTTCTTTGTAGTTTTTTCGTTTGACGCTTATTTCGTGAGATATTTGGCCCGGTCACGGACAGTGGACCACGCTGTATGGTATGCATCAAAATTTCGGCTGAGTTTCCTCGCATTTACATGAATTTACGAAAATACTCGCGGGTCAGCTTGGTGAAGGTGGGAGAATTTTGCATGTGTGCTATGCATTTTTTGAGCAGCTCACAATCTGCGTGATCCGTCTCTCGCAGATTATACTGCTTCATTGTTTGTATTGTTTCACGCGCCTCGAATCCGTTGACTTTGTAGTAGCGAGCTGCATAGATTGTGAGGGCTTACGACGTTTCACAAGCAGTATTCCGGATAGTTTTGAGGTGTCCTCTAAAGTGTTAGCGGTACATTCATTATGCATTTGAGCTTCTGGTACGCCACATTTTGTTGTAAAGATTTAATGTTTGTTTCAGTAACACCGTCGAAGGTTGAGTCAATAAATTAAAATTCTTAAACGGAGAGTCTCTTGCATTTCCAAACCAAATTCTCCTGTAATTGATCCTGTTCACACCATCCTTAAATAATACATATAACTAGTCATTTGTTCTCACCACACCATGTTGGTGTTTCCGTTGCAAAACAGGTATCCAGACTTCCAAACATTCAGATGCCAACGGCCTTGGCATTACGACCCTTTCCCGTCCGATCAACGAAATTAAGCAACGTTGGGGTTTGTTAGTGCTTGGATGGGTGACCGTCAGGGGAAAACCAGATACCGTTGGCTGACGGACACGCAAGTCGCCGGAATGGCGTCCAGTTGAAAGACTTGCACGAGGTCACTGTGACACGCGGCATTCATATTCGTTGGCAGAGGATAAAATTAGTTTGATTGATATCTAATGAGCGTTGCACTCGCTCGTACAGCACCTCTGTGTTGAGTTCGTAAGTGTAGTAAGCAGACAGCACACCCCACTGCTGTGCTCCAGTAAGCCAAAACATTTCAACCTATAAGAAGTAGCGAAAATGGATTGCGTCCCGGAAGTGCAGACACTGGCACAAAGCATCCATGTAGCTTATGACGACAGCTGGCTGCAGTACGGCACCTTTGAACATTGGTCACTGTTGCATCACTTTTGCCCGAGGTTAGAGCCTGTGGCGGGCCACTTCTAACATGTTGTCTAACTGTATTTTGCAGGAATAATGACTTAATAAATATTCTGTAGCACAGACATCATGCATTGTTGGCTGTACTTCCAGTGAGAGTCTTTGCTTCTTATGCTCTCAGCTAATAACAGCTAATACTCCGTTCAAGAATCACAAGAGGGGGAGATACGGGGAGAGTCCAGTTTGATTACCTCACACTCAGGCAGAGATTCCAGAATCAGAAATTCGACTGTAAAGCGTACCTAGAAGCAAATATAGACTCAGTTCACAATTTAGTAATGATGAAGAGTAGGCTGAAGTTAAGACAAAAACAATCAGAATGCAAAGAAATCGGACTCGGAAGTACTGAGGAATGAAGAGACACTGTTGAAGTTCTCTGGCTTTATAAATACTGCGGTAGTGAGTAGGTCACTATCGCAGTTCAGTTGAAGAGGAATGGACATCTCTAAAAAGCGCAATCACTGAAGCTGGAAAGAAAACCACTGGTGCAAGTAAAGTAACAAGTAAGGAATCGTGGACTCTGGGAAAACCATCTAAGTATCTGACATGTTGTGCTACAGGAGCATGTTGAAAATGAAGTGGGCTGATAATGTAAGGAACGAGTAGGTCCTCTGCAGAATCGCCGAGGAAAGGAAACGAATAGAAACACTGACAAGAAGGGACATTATGAAGAGAATGCAAAGACTTCACAGAATAAATTCCACGACACTACAGTTGGCGACAGCGTTTATTGCCTGTGCTGCACAGCTCACAAGCAATGCTGCGTTAGAAATTCGGCTGAAAGTGCATAGAGATAGCAACTACGTAAGTTCCTGGACCTTGGGTACTTCACGGACCGGCTGGCCTGAATCTGCCTCACGTTTCCAGAACGCAAATAAGGTCCCTTGCCTCTTTGTGAAACGTTTCGAGTCTTCTAGGTGTTGCAGTCAGTATGAGAAAACTCACAGAATACGAAGAATACCACAGAAATCAGTCCGTCGTAGTTTTGCGCACGTAAAATACGGCAGAAAGCTCAAATATGACGGAAGTTTGCAGAGCACGGTAACTCGAAACAGACTGAGCGCTGATTGGCTAGCGGTGCAGTTGTCTACCGCCCACCCACAGACCAGAGGCCATAAGTACTGTCGCGGACTACAACGGGAGCTGAAGAAGGTAAAAACTGCAGAGGAAGACGGAGACTGGAACACATCTAGCAAATAATTCAGGATATAGTTTGCAGGTGCTATTGTGAGATGAACAGTTTGTCAAAAGAGAGCAATGTCGTGTATAAAATGGAAACAACAACTTTGCTGAATACCCAGAAGCCAATCATTCACGCGGAGATATCGTGAGAGATAACACATCTCTACTGTTCTCAAACTTTAGAGATGTTCTCGAGAGCTTGCATTCCAGGAGGAAAGGACGTTGCGGTAAATGGGTCCAGGGGCACCACACCGTGGTTCAGGTCGAAAAAATTTGATTTTCGGTGTTCATCATATTTCGATAGATTAAGGTTTTATTTAAGTACTCGGAAAAGGATGTTGCTGAAAAAATTTTTTTTCGAGCATTTAAAGAGCATTTTCCTACCACGTGTGTTTATGTGCCACGCCCCCTTTTCTGTCACCCACTTTTCTGCATATATTTTAGATCTTTATATTCCCAAAATTGCACGTTAGGGACTTTTTTTTTTTTTACTCCCGAGTGTGTTGGCTATCCTTGGAATGCAACGGTCGGTATTCTTTCGTTTCTGCGCGAGTAATTGTTATACTTACGTTTGCAGTGCTTGTTTAAGTGTGTTTTGTTGTGTTTATTGAAGATGACGAAACGTAAAGGCATTTTCAAGAAAAGACATTTTAGAGGAAACAAGTTTAGAAAGCTTTCTGTATAAGAGGTTATGTCGCCTGGCAACGATGTTCCTAATTGTAATTCTTCAACAAGTGCATCATCAAAGAATCTCTCACCATTTCAAGAGAGTTACAAAGAATTTACTGTAAGTGTCAAGGGGTGCAGTAACGTTATTATAAATTTGAGAATATTATCAGATGTAATTTCTAAATTTGTACAATGTAGACAGTGTGGTGAGTGACAGAGGGTGAAAATTTGTGAGAGTGCCAGTGGGAGAAAAGGCCTGGCAATTGCTTTGGATTTAATTTGCACTAAATACTCAGCTGTGATTTCATTTATGAGTTCTTCAAAACCAGATGCAAGTGGCCATTACGAAATCAATACTAGATTAGTTTGTGCCTTACGATCCATTGGCAAGGGCATGGCTGCAGGGAGAATATTTTGTTCAGTGATGAACTTACATCAACCACCAAATAAATTTGAAAAACTGGCTGCAATATTAGAGAAAGCTGTATGTGAGGTCAGTGAGGAAAGCATGAAACTGGAAAATTGTTGCGCCGGCCGGAGTGGCCGAGCGGTTCTAGGCGCTACAGTCTGGAACCGCGCTACCGCTACGGTCGCAGGTTCGAATCCTGCCTCGGGCATGGATGCGTGTGGTGTCCTTAGGTTAGTTAGGTTTAAGTAGTTCTAAGTTCTAGGGGACTGATGACCTCAGAAGTTAAGTCCCATAGTGCTCAGAGCCATTTTTTTTTTTTTGAAAATTGTTGACCCGACAGGGTCGGTTAACTAAAACTGAAATAGAAAAATTGCAGGTATACTATGGGCAGGCAATTAGGAGAAATAAAGAAAATCTGGAGGCAATGAAGAGAAATGTTTGGGCCATATTCTTCCGTAAGTCCTCTACTGATGATAACCCATGTCATGGATTGTGTCCATCAGGAGAAAATTCGTGGTGCAAATACAATAAGGCTCGGAAAACTGGAGAATCTTATTCTCACCAGCATTCTCTTCCTGCTGCTGTTATTACAGCAATTAAACCTATTTTCAGAGACTTGGCTCATTCTGATCTTCTAAGGAAATGTCTGCATGGTCAGACACAGAACCCAAATGAATGTTTCAACAGCATGATTTTTAACTGCCTTCCTAAAACAGTATTTGTAGGCATACATACAATGAAACTAGTAGTTCATGATGCTGTTATTACATTCAATTGTGGTAATATTGGAATGTGTTGGGTACTGAAAAAGCTGGGAATTTATCCTGGTGAAAATATGATCACTGGGCTGTAACATTGCGATAAAATGAGGATAGGCGATTCAGACAGGTCTGCATCTAATATGGCCAAGAAAGCAAGACAGACATCCAGGAAGGTGAAAAAGGAAGCTGGAAGACCTGCTAGAGGCCAAAGAAGGGCCATCGTACGCAGCAGGACAGTTTTAATTAATTGTAAGCAACAAATTACAGAAGTTTTTTCTTTAAAGTCAATTTCCCGCAAACTAAAATTTTCAGTACATATGCCCCATTATATCAGAAACTATCATAGATAAATGAATGAAATTTTCAGAGACTCTGTATAACATAGAAAGCCACCTCTGGTACTACATTCAGTAATATTCCCCCATTAGGAACTTCACAAAAAATATTTTCTGCAGAAAAAACGAAATGTTTTTTGTTAATAAATTTAAAAAAGCATTTCTTAAAAACTATAAAATGGATAAAGTAGATTTTATTAGAGTATTAGCATTATGTAACATACAGTAAAAATATTAAGGTCCTGCATCAAATAGTTTTTTTCAGAAATGGGTCAAATACTTGTCTAAATTAACATGGGTTGGATAGGTAGGGTGTGGTCCCCTTAAGCACCACCTACACAACCGTTTCGAGAATCAGTCTTTCCCTCTGAAGGGGAATAAATTTTCTGACTGTTTAAATCTGTACAGCGTACCGGGCTCGAAGCCGGAGATCTGTACAGGTAGAGGTAAAGCTGAGAGGACGGGTCGTTAACCGTGCGTACGTAACTCCGACCATAAGGTTGCCGGTTCGAAAGCCGGCACGGCACACAGGAAGTTTAAATGTGGCTCCAAATACAAACGGAGACCTTTCATCAATCGCCGGTTTCTCTAGATGGGAGCAACTGATTCTAATAGTATGGTCGGCAAGGCATATGTTTCTTATGTTCATAGTTTTCATTAGACAAGTTGCAGTAAAAACTAAAAAGAGATGAACGAGAAAGGCAGGCATACTTCACCCTCATAAACTGAAATG
Organism: Schistocerca americana; assembly: GCF_021461395.2. Lineage (NCBI taxonomy): Eukaryota > Metazoa > Arthropoda > Insecta > Orthoptera > Acrididae > Schistocerca > Schistocerca americana. Next base: position 740,439,939 of record NC_060122.1, on the reverse strand, counting down.
CAGCAAGTGATTATCTTGTTCAGAGGACGAAGAAGCCGACCGCGGAAACTGGCCCACTTTATCTTCCTCGCTCCTACGCTTTTCTCGGAGGCGAAGATGTATACGATTCTCGTGTGTTTCATGATACGGTGACCTTTTCAGGGTCAGCCACGCTTTGACGCTGCGGCGGCGAGTGGACGTATATATCACGTCGCTATCCGGCGACGGCGGCCTGTGAAACGGCGACATCTATGCTGGGACCGGATGCTTTATCTGCAGATAGCGGCGCCACTGCGTCCTCATCGTCGGTCAAAAGAAGCTTTCCGCACCCTTTCTGTGCGCCGCTCCGTAGAGTCGGTAATCTCTCCACGTGGCCACTGTCGCCCCCTGCAATACTGGGTCCTTCAAAAAGATTCGTCCGACTTCACAAGACAGTATTTTCTACACTAATAAAGGTAGTAACATGAGGTGAATTTTAACTTACACAAAGCAGTACAAAGATTTTGTTTTAAAAGAATCATCTGATGTTACAAGGATAGGGTAGTCGGGGGGCAAAGATGGGCACGTTTTATTTTTCCTTCTGCTTTTCTGGTCACATGACACTGAGAATTGTACACAATACACCTAGGATCATATTAGGTTGGTGCACAAGTTCGTAGTGTTTCAGTTTTATATGTTGGTATTCCGATTGCTAAGGGTTTATAAATAGACTGTCTTTCTTTTGTAGTTTACCGTCACTATTTGAGTGTACATATTGTCATTTCGTCATTTGGAGATAAAAAGCGGAGATGTACACGCTAGAAAATTGAGTTGTGAAAGAGTGGAGAAATCGGAACACTTCTTACGTATTCTTCTCTTTGAGTTCAGTATAAGGGTAAAAGCAGCCAGAAACATTTGCGTCGTGTATGGGAATAATCCCGTTGGACAGAACACGGCAAGAAAATGGTTTCCACGTTTTGAGGAGGATCGTTTTCACGTTAGTGACTCTCCGCTTTCAGGAAGACCTTCGGGGTTTGATGAAGATCGTTCAAACGCATTAATCCAAAATGATCCACGTCGGTGAACTCGAAAACTGGGAAATGTCATGAATTTTGATGATTCCATCATCGTGCGACATTTGCATCCAATGGGAAACGTTCAAAAATCGGATGTATGGGTACAGCATACCGTAATGTAAAATCACAAAAATCAGTGCGTGGCTATGTTGTACGTCTCTGGTTGCTTGTCATCAATTGGCTACTGAATAAGACCGACTACATCTATCTTGTATCGTTACTAGTGATGAGGAATAGTGACTTTGTGTTAATATAAGAAAAGAAAAGAATGTTTGAGTCCAAAAAAAGCAAAAGCTGCCCACACAAAGATCTCCGCATGTCCACGAAAGATAATGTTATGCATCAGGTGGAACAGCGACGATGCAGTGTACTACGAATTGGTTCCCCGAGGAGTGATGATCACTACTGACATCTATTTTCAAAATCTGAGAGGTCTTCTAGAAGCAAGGACAACGACGAGGAAAACTGCTACTCCGCGATAACAACACGCACATTCTGCTAGACTGACAAAAAACGCTATACGGGAGATGGGTTGAGAAGTCATTCCGCGCCCACCTCTCTCTCCTGATCTTACCATTTACGCTCTCTGTCGAACAAACTTCAAGGAACTTCCTTTCCGGATGATAAAGCTCTCCGAACACGGTTCGATTAGTTCTTCATCACCAAACCACCAGATTTCTACAGTCGCGGAACGAAAAATTACTCCAGCATCGGCAGACTGTTGCAAATAGTGTAGGAGAATGTATTGTTGATTACTAAAGTCTTTTTATGTGTATCTGTTGTGTTTATTAAACTTGTGGAAAACGCTACGAACTTATGCACCAACGTAATAGTTTACTCGATACCGTAAGTTCAAGATTGAGTGTATGATATGCACACATTAAAAAAAGTTTTGCATCACCCCGGTTCCCAGAACTCCTTAAGAGAGCTATTGACTGAGGATATTGTATCATAGACACAGTCCCTTCGACTGCTCACAGATGTCACTAAACCTCGCCAACGATGTAAACAACCATGCATGAGCAGCGTCTACTGGAGGGGATCTGACAACCGATCAGTGCTAGTCATTCCACCAAGAAGGAGATACACGGCTCGTTTTGTCTATAGTTCAACCAAGCCTAGACGGTCAATACCGTGGTTCGACCGCGTCCGCATAGTTACTTTGTGTCAGGAAAGGCTCTCAACAAGAGGAGTGTCCAGGCGTCTAGGTGTGAACCAAAGCGATGTTGTTCGGACATGTAGGAGATACAGGAACTGTCAATGACATGCCTTGCTCACGCCTCCCAATGGCTACTACTGCAGTGGATGACCGCTACCTACGGATTATGGCTCGGAGGAGCCCGGCCAGCAACACCACCCTGTTGAATAATGCTTTTCGTGCAGCCGCAAGATGTCGTTTTACGACCCAAACTGTGCGTAATAGGCTTCATGATGCCCAACGTCATCCCCGACGTCCATGGCAAGGTCCATCTTTGCAACCACAACACCATGTAGCGCGGTATACATGGGTCAAACAACATGCCGAATGGACCGCTCAGGATTGGCATCACATTTTCTTCACCGATGAGTGTCGCATATGCCTTCAACCAGACAATCGTCGGAGACGTGTTTGGAGGCAGCCCGGTAAGCTGAATGCCTTAGACACACTGTCCAGCGAGTGCAGGGATATTGAGGTTCCCTGCTGTTTTGGGGTGGCATTGTGTGGCACCGACGTACGCCGCTGGTGGTCAGGGAAGGCGCCGTAACGGCTGTACGATTCGTGAATGCCATCCTCCGACTGATAATGTAACCATATCGGCAGCATATTGGCGAAGTATTTGTCTTCATGGACGACAATTCGCGCCCCCAACGTGCACATCTTGTGAATGACTTCCTTCTGGATAACGACGTCGCTCGACTAGAGTGGCCAGGGTATTCTCCAGACGTGAACCCTATCGAACATGGTTGGCTCTAAGCACTATGGGACTCAACATCTGAGGTCATCAGTCTCCTAGAACTTAGAACTACTTAAACCTAACTAACCTAAGGACATCACACACATCCATGCCCGAAGCAGGACTCGAACCTGCGACTGTAGTAGCCCCGCGGTTCCGGACTGCAGCGCCTATCGAACATGCCTGGGATAGATTGAAAAGGGCTGATTATGGACGACGTGATCCACCAACCATTCTGAGGTATCTACTCCGTATCGTCGTTGAGGAGTGGGACAATCTGGCCCAAAAGTGCCTTGATGAACTTGTGGAAAGTATGCCACGACGAATACAGGCTTGCATCAATCCAAGGGGACGCTCTACTGGGTATTAGAGGTACCGGACCAACACTTCTGAAGGTCTCGCAGTATGGTGGTATAAAATCAATGTGTTGTTTTCATGAGCAATAAAAAGGGCGGAAATGATCTTTACGTTGATCTCTGTTCCAGTTCTCGGTACAGGTTCCGGAACTCTCGGGACCGAGGTGATGCAAAACATTTTTGATGTGCGTATTAAAGTTACATTTAGCAAAATGTAACAAATGAAGAAAATGGATCTTTGCCTTGGACCTGGGGTAAACATCCTATTGTTATGGAGCATAATACCGCACATAAAATTATTATAATTGTAGAAGTCCAAAGGAGAATTTCAGTATTTGTCAGGTACTGCCATTATTAACTTGTATAATATTTTACTATATAAATATCAGCACCATCATCATCGTAGTTTCCTTCGTCGTGTTCGTATTAAACAGGAAAATATGGCACTAACGTGTCACTAATTTAAATGCCAAACTCTACACATTGCGTTATAATGATAATTATTGTTTGGCCATTTCTTACCATATTTTTCTGCAGTATTCCTGGAACTGTCCGTATTCTTGTTCATCTTCATTATAGACTCGATGGGGCGGAAAATTATATTTAGGGTGCAAAGCTTCCAAGTTGCTGAAAAAAAGTTCAGTTTGTGCTTTATTGAGCCCCATTATTTTACCGATACTTATTTTTTTCCGATTACCTCAGACTTAAATTATGCCGGGCGATGGATGACCGAACCCAGTCCTCCCGTGCCGCTTGGGTTTCCGTATTAAGCGGGTGGGTAACGCCGTTACTTTCGGAAAACAGATATACTACATGTCGGAAATGTTTAAACGCAAGGCCACAGAACACAGTGCTCGCCAGTTCAGTTTCCACCGACTCAGAAAGTACTCTCGTTAAACGCCTCAATCATGCCACTCTTCAACCTCTTTAAGTCATTAACATATTGTATGATCATCATAGCGAAGCCTTTTAGTTGCATTAATAATGGCCTATCCATTTTCTATTAGCTTATTTGCCTCCTCTAAGGTTTTGGAAGACAACGATGTGGATGAGGTTTTTCTGCCTTAGTTTCTAAAACATGAAGTTGGATTAGTCTTATTAATACTGAATCAGTCACTGTGAAATACAAAAATATATATTAGAGTCCATTAAGTGTGTTAAATAAACCTACACGTTCAGTATTAAAACCGAAGAAAGAAAAGACGAATGTTTCGGGGCAAAGATATGCACGCAAGTAAATACTTGTTCATAGGAACTTTGCCCTGTGGGGCTGATTTCTGAACTGTTGGTATCAGCTGCCATATATGGAAACTTGTTAAGGTAACAACTAAACTTAAAACGTGACTTATGTTATGTACAGGGTACGGTAATTCATTTGTGTTTTGTTGTAGCATACAGATAGCCATCAGTTACAAGGTAAATACTTAGATCGAAAGTTCCAAAAAACTAACTCATCTCATATTTCGAAAGCTTCAAAGCGCAAACCACTAACAGAACAAACCTGACCCTTCCACCATACGAGCTCTCTACTGAAGATGCTGGGCTGCCACACTACACTCTCATGTGGGAAGAACACTAGATTCTAATATTTGCACCTATACACCTCCCTCTTTCTTACATCTTGTACGAAGGATGCATATGCTACCATGGCGTACTTTTCCCATCACAAGCAGGATCAAATTTTTCGTTTACCTTTCAGAAAAATTTAATGTCCCTTCCACTGGACATACCACAAACTTACAGGCAACAAACATACTCATCCCATGGTTTCGAGCGCCTCTGATGCTCCAGTATTCACTGCAGCTGCTATGTTTTGTCGTAGTTCAGTCAAAAGTGGTGGAAAACGATCGCAAATTCGGACTGTTTTACGACCCCACAGTTAAAATAAATCATACACCATGGGATGAGGCGACCTGGGAGACGTGCTGCAATGGGAGATCCGTGCACCTGAAACAGCCGGTCCATCGTTGAGGCAGCTCGGTGAAATACTCTTATATGCAGGCACGTCTGTTTAAACAGAGAACGCAGATCGCTTTTAGTTGCTATGGTATCATCATCCTGACTCAACACACAGTAAACCGTCCTCAAACGGGACTTGTTTATCATCGTGATGCACGCCGAACGTTGTTTCCATTGTGACTGGCGCACACTCAGCAACGAGTTTGTACATCACATGGAACGTGCTCCACATCGTGGTTTGTGACAGGAGTGTTTTACAGCGGCAGTTGTAGCTTATTTACCGCGCACAGATTACACAGTTCGTTCACGAAAATGAACCCCCGTAAATTTGCAATGTTGGCTCTATTAAAATGAAAATTTGCTACCTTGTTCATGCACTACCCATGTTATTTTGCCTCTCGTACAAATAAATAATGATGATGATAATTAGAGGTTAGGGCGCTAAATGGCGAGATCATCAGCCCCCGATAAATAAATGAAAACTTGAATATCTGTAAGCATGAAAGGAGGTAAAAGGGAAGTTCCATGTGCAGTCAGTAAGAACATCATATTTTAAAACTTCTATTGAAAACAGTGCGATACAAATTCATTATTATAAATAAGTTAAATTATTTTATTATTCTCAGTTTCTAGTAAAACTTTAGGAACATTCTCAGTAGACCATTAATTCTGTTCATTTGCAGAACTTTTAAAATACAAGAGACTTGAAACAAGGAACTACAAAATCTCTTGCTGCAAGTAATGTAGGTTCTTGCGTTGAAAAAGCCAAAGAAGTCATTGATTTATTGCTATATTACTGTTAAATAGTCTGTAATTCGTTAAAATGTGTGTGTGTGTGTGTGTGTGTGTGTGTGTGTGTGTATGTGCACATACATGCGTACACATGCGTCTTCGTGCATACATTCATACACAACTTTTATAAAGGAAAGATATATCCCACAATCTGGAAACAAAAAAAGGAAATGAGCGTATGGCATCGTTGGCCGACTTGCGCGCCGGTGATGAGGATGAAATGATGATGAGGACAACACAACACACAGACCACAGCGGAGAAAATCTCCAACCCGGACGGGAATCGAACCCGGGCCCGCTTGCATGGGAGGCAAGCACGTCACTACCCAGCTAAGCAGGCGGACATCTAGAAATAATTATTGATTAATAAATAAATAAATATTGAATGGCGAACGAGCGAGTGACGTAGACAGCAACCTTGCAAATCATTGGCCAGTGTTCCCTAACAAGTTCACAAAATCGAACAAACTCATATCTGAATGGAGGGCGCTCTTTTCTATACATAACATCGAATGTTACATGATGCACTGCTACCATATTGATGATAAATTCCCAGCAACTTTTAGAAAACGTGAAGGTGAGTAAATATGTAAGTAGTATGCAAGAAGGGTCACACTACACAACTCTGTCCGCTACACTGGTGCCATATTTTATATATTTTTGAACTTACAGTGACTGAAGGCCTTAACCACCGATATGTCATTAACTGACATTTAATTATAACAAATCGTACCAAAGCTACTTCACTGTGCTAGTGTCTTGAATCGGCATACCCGTTATCACCCAAGTCATGGCATGAAAAGTACCTAACACGAAAAATCTGATGTAGTTTCCTGTCATTTTGTTAGAACAAGTAGTACCAAAAAAGATGTGTTTTCGAGAGAGTGTCAGTGCTTTGAAACACCAGATATTTGTAGAACGTAATTTATAACATGAAATCAGAAAATACAGGCTTCAGCTGCAAACGACGTTGTACAATATGGCTATGTGAAAGCTATTTTGCCGCTCATTCGCCACGTTCCTCTCCACTAAGCAAAAATCTGATCTGTCTGTGCCGGCCGCGGTTGTCTAGCGGTTCTAGGCGCGCAGTCCGGAACCGCGCGACTGCTACGGTCGCAGGTTCGAATCCTGCCTCGGGCATGGATGTGTGTGATGTCCTTAGGTTAGTTAGGTTTAAGTAGTTCTAAGTTCTAGGGGACTGATGACCACAGATGTTAAGTCCCATAGTGATCAGAGCCATTTGAACCATTTTTTTTGTCTGTTCTGCTTTTCTCGCTTAGGAATTCACCGGAACGTGAAATTCAACGTTCTCACGCCACAGAACTCCAACAGCTCTCCATCAGCAATCTCTTTCTCGTCCCGTATGAGGATGGCTGACATTAGTTGACGAGTGAGCGATCGAGCAAGCGAGCGAGCTAGCTGCTCTAGGTAGACCCGAACTGGCGACTACGTGACCGACAACTTGCAGCTGGCGCCAATATAAGCTTTTAATTTCGGTACGCAGCTTAAAATTCACCATACTTTTTATCTTCATGCGTGCGGAGGGTGTAGCCCTTGGGAATCGGATGTTTCTGGAACACTCTGTACAGTTGTAGATCAGCGTCGGGTGGAAATCAGTTTCACAGTTCACAATCATAAAATAAGGAAGAGAAAAAAAAGCAATTTCTTCTGGTTAGCGGCCGTTTCATAGAGACCGCCTTCCGCCTGCGTGGAAACAGCTCACGTCTGGCTCAATAAGGAAGTGCGGAATCTCTTACTGCTAGGCTAAAGCTCAGACCGAAGCTGGCCAATGAAGGCGCTAGGCACGCATAGTTCGGCTGGTTTCATCATACTGTTTGAAACACAAAGGCTCTCTTCTCTTCTCTCGCCTTACAATCTGGTCACACCGCAGCGGAAGTATTCAGACATTTGTCTCGTTCATTGATGTGGACGCTTGCGACCACCAACCTTTGCCAAATTGGTGAGATTGCAGCAACTAGTGACCATTCCGGTTGCACTCACATGCTTGGCAACTGTGGTAACATTGAAAAATGGTTCAAATGGCCCTGAGCACTATGGGACTAAATTGCTGAGGTCATCAGTCCCCTAGAACTTAGAACTACTTAAACCTAACTAACCTAAGGGCATCACACACATCCATGCCCGATGCAGGATTCGAACCAGCGACCGTAGCGGTCGCGCGGTTCCAGACTGTAGCGCCTAGAACCGCTCGGCCACACCGGCCGGCGGTAACATTGAAGTTAGGTAAAATCATGTCCTTTTCACTCTAAATTTTGGATGTAGACTTGGTGTGTAGAATTTGGGGTCTTTTTCTCGGTTTTATTTGCTTTACAAGACGTGGTGGCTGATATCTGTCTCTGCGATAAACATCAGTAAATTCAAGAGACTTACAAAGAGATTATCGCATTCGCAATCATTCTTCTGAACCGTTTGTAAAGTTATTTTATCCAGTGTTGTATTATGATGTTCGGAAGGGATGTTAATGTTTGTTCGAATTCACAGTGGCTAATTTCTATATTATATCTGTTCGTGAATTAAATGAGGTTTCTCATAGAGTTGGGCTTCGCAGATTTATTCTCACACCATTTCTTTAATCACAAGTTATACCACTTGTACGTTTCCTCCATGTTTGAGTGTTTAGCCTCAGTGGTGTTAAACGTGGCTGCCTTGTGACAGAAACAAACTTTGTCGTCACTAGGTAAACTGCATGCCGGTATAACAAGCGGAGCAGTAGTGTTATAGGCTACAGGACAAATGTAAGGATGTAGAGGCTAGGAGGAGTAAGATAGATACTGCCTACAGGAAAATTAAAGAGATCCTTAGCGGAAAGAGAACCATTTGTATGAATATCAAGAGCTTAGATGGAAAACCAGTTCTAAGCAAAGAAGTGATTGCAGTAAGGTGGAAGGAGTATATAGAGGGTCTATACAAGGACGATGTATTTGAGGGCAATATTATGGAAATGGGAGAGGACGTTGATGAAGATGAAATGGGAGATATGATACTGCGTGAAGTGTTTGACAGCGCACTGGAAGTCCAAACAAGGCCCCAGGAGTAGATTACATTTGAAGTTAAAAAGAAGAAATATGACGCGGCATAATAATCCAGAAGATTTTAACTTCAGTGACAACGGCCAGAAACGCCTGCAGACTTATATAGATAACATTCCATTAAGTACTGTTAGCCGTGGGAGAGCCAGCCATGACAGAACTCTTTCATCTGGTGAGCAAGATGTATGAGACAGGCGAAATACCCTCGACTTCAAGAAGAATAGAATAGTTCCAATCCTAAAGAAAGCGGGTGTTGACAGGTGCGAAAATGACTGAACTATGAGTTTGATAAGTCACGGCTGGAAAATACTAACACGAATTCTTTACAGACGAGTGGAAAGAAGGGTAGAAGCTCTCCTCTGGGAAAATCAGTTTGGATTCCGTAGGAAAGTTGGAACACGCGTGGCAATACTGAACCTACACTTTCGGTAGATGATAGATTAAGGAAAGGCGAACCTACGTTTCTACCATTTGTAGACTTAGAGAAAGCTTTTGACAATGTTGACTGGAGTACTCTCTTTCAAATTCTGAAGGTGGCAGAGGTGAAATACTGGGAGCAAAAGCCTATTTACAATTTGTACAGAAACCAGAGGGCAGTTATAAGAGTCGAGGGGCACTAAAGGGAAGCAGTGATTGAGAAGGGAATGAGACAGGGCTGTAGCCTATCTCCGACGTTATTCAGTCTGTATATTGAGCAAGCAGTAAAGGAAACAATAGGAAAATTTGGAGTAAGAATTAAAATTCATGGAGAAGAAATAAAAACTCCGAGGTTTGCCGACGACATTCTAATTCTGTCAGAGACAGCAAAGGACATGGAAGAACAATTGAACGAAATGGATAGTGTCTTGAAGGGAGGATATAAGATGAACATCAACAAAAGCAATTCTTTGGTTTTAACTAAATTTCTTCCACCAAGCACCACGTCCTTGTTATAATGTTACCAAATGCTATGCGATTGACAGGGCAGACATCAGAGACCTAATGTGAAGGGACTGACCAGTGCGTTCGAAAAATAAACACAGAACTGTCGAAAGCAGAGCACTTGGGTGCCCAGGTAGGCAGCAACACGCCATCAAATGCGTCAGGGCCCCTATCAAGCAGACTAGTGTTCTGCATTGTAGTCCCACATCCACAATCGCTGTGTACAGTCACAGACGGTGCAGTATGGCACAGAGAAGATCTCTACAGATTCTCTGCTGTGGAAGGAAGAATGAAAGCAGGACATTCGCAGACTGATATGGTCCGACAGGACAGGACAGGGACCACGTGTGACATCAGAAAAAGTTCTCCGTTATTTTGCTGTAAGGGCACGACGGTACAGCCTTAGTACTGCACTGCAACTGGCATCTGACCTCGCAGCATCCCCTGGACGTGTTGCATCGAGGCAAAAGGTGAACAGAAAGCTTCTGCAGAGTGGCCTTGATTGCCGGCCGCGGTGGTCTAGCGGTTCTGGCGCTGCAGTCCGGAACCGCGGGACTGCTACAGTCGCAGGTTCGAAACCTGCCTCGGGCATGGGTGTGTGTGATGTCCTTAGGTTAGTTAGGTTTAAGTAGTTCTAATTTCTAGGGGACTTATGACCTAAGATGTTGAGTCCCATAGTGCTCAGAGCCATTTGAACCAAGTGGCCTTGATTGTTGGAGACCTATTATCTGCTTACCTCTGGCGTGTCCTCAGAGAAGGGAACGTCTTAGAGTGGAGACGTCAACGTGCCACCAGGACGGTCGTACGATGGGCCAATGTTCTTTTCACAGATGAGTCGCGATTTGGTCTGGAGAGTGAATCTCAACGGATTGGCATCTGGAGGGCACGTAGAACACGATTTCTGGACCTCAACATTGTGCAAACAGACCGACATCGAGGAGGATCCCAAATGGTGTGGGCAGGGCCGAGCAGTATAAGGCGCTGCAGTCATGGACTGTGTGGCTGGTCCCGGCCGAGGTTCGAGTCCTCCCTCAGGCATGGGTGTGGGTGTTTGTCCTTAGGATAATTTCGGTTAAGTAGTGTGTAAGCTTAGGGACTGATGACCTTAGCAGTTAAGTCCCATAAAATTTCACACACATTTGAACATTTTGTGGGCAGGGATTACATTGACCACTTGAACACCTGTGTTGAATCACCAGGTACCGTGAGCAGGTCTTGGTATCTCATGCACTGTTGTTGCGAGGTGCTGTGGGCCCAGACTTCATTCTGATGGAAGTTATGCTCGACATCATAGAGCACAGGTGGTCGATGTTTTTTTGGAAATGGAATCTATTGCATGCATGGCGGGCCTGCTCGCTCTTCCTATTTGAATCCTATAGCGCACGTCTGGGATGCACTATGGAGACGGGGTACATCATGTCAGCATCCACCAACCATCTCCAGGGTGTGTGAGCAGCTCTGCAGGAAGAATGGCGGTCATTGCGTCAATATGAGACTGATGACGTCATACACAGTATGTCCCGTCGTTGTCAGGCCTGTATTGGTGCCAGAGGTGGTCACACCCAATATTGAGCACATTAACCACGTATCAGAGTGTGTGTGCAAATCTGTTAAGTTGAAAAAAAAAAAAAAGCTGAACTGTTTACCGCTATGCATGTTACAGTTGATTCTGTTCTTTATTGTTAACATTGTTTCTACTTTACTATCACCTGTTTATACTGTTTTGTGGCCAAATGAACGCAAATTTTCAAAATTTCAGTTTTTTTCTTTAATTTTGGACACCGGGGTATATTAACATGTTTCTGAACAATTATTAATCAGTGCATGTGGTCATGTTCTATAATTTAATTAGTTATGCATGTACTTTTCATCATCTATCGTCTTTCGAGGTCTCAAATGGACCGACAACTAAAAGGGCTGATCCCAGAATCTCTAACTACACTGTAAGTGTCTTTAATTTTGAGTGATGATCCAATTTATTAAATTGACAATGAAACGGAAGACTGAGGCAGCCAAAGAGTGTAGAACATGCAGGTCGGGAGCGCTTAGCATAGCTATCCTGGAAGGGGTTGGAAACAATCAAACATTAAACTCACAATTGTCGAGGGTTGGCCGGGGAAATGGCGTGTTAGAGTAAAAGTCGACCAGTGCGAGACAGTTCTGTTGTCATGTAGACCGAGACAACTGCACAAATATCGACATTTCAGATAAATTACGCTGGACGCGCGCCCAATACTATTCCGTGGGAAAGTGAGGTACATCGGTGTCCGGCTGAACCGGAAACGGGGACCATCTTCAATATGTCGTCAGCTGGGCACATGCTACACTCAAGCAATTGTATCCAGTGCAAAGTACACAGAATTGGAGGCTGCTGAGATTCATGTTCATTGCTCTCATTAGTCCACTGATAACATACGATGCTCCAGTCTAGGGATATGCAGCACCAACACAACTGTACCGCCTGCACTCCATTCAGAACTGGGTTTTACGAAAAATTCAACTCCTATGAAAAGTTATTTATTTACTTTCGTATGAAAATTACAGATTGCTTCATGAATAACACGTAGACGAACATTAATGGTACAAAAATGGTGAAATATGAATAAAAAAGGAACTTAAAACTCAAAAAATGGATGCAAATCACAAACACGGGTTACAGTTTTTAAGCCAGTGACATATAGACGAACAAGAAGTGTATCAACAATGCAAAATACGAATAAAAAAAGAAATTTAAAATTAAAAAGGAATATAAATGTATCGCAAACACAGGTTAGAGATTTTAGAAAAAATGACGTTTCATTTACAGAGACTGTAATTGACTTATTGTAATGTACTATTTTATTTTTGAAACAGTCACTTTCTGAGATACAATCATAATGGGTTTAGGCCTATAAAGGGCATCTTCAGATGCTATGGTAGAGAAAGGAATAGGTTATATTAAGACCTGACACAAGTACAGTATTTTCACTAGGTCTACTTGTGAGCTTAGTAAAGTGCTATTAACAAGCATGTGGTTCATACCTATGGGTGGCATTTGGTGAACAAGTGTTCATGCATTGTCAGCTAAACATAAAATCGGAAATCAAGAAATTATTTTACGCTGAAGAAAGTGTAATTTGCGCTAGATGCACGCGTCATATATATGACAATCTTCAATAATAAATACCATAAACTATAACAAATATTACAATAATATTGAGTGGTGATGTTTTGCTGGCACGCCAGCGTCTTTGCAAGTACCTCGACTTCGGGCTCTTATCTTTGCTTGTGGCGCGTACTGAGTCTTGGATGATTGATCTTTGATGGAGGAGTTAACTGGAGGCTCTCGCCAAGGACGTGGACAGTTGGCGTTCGATCTTACCTGAGGCCGGAGCGCGCCTGTGGTGGAGTGGGAACCAACCACATGTATGGGGCGGCTTGGTGGAGAGCCTTTCCTGTCGCCTGTGACGAGGATTGTTGCTGCCTTGCGGTGCGAGCTGCTAGTTCCGGACACGGCTGTCTACGGTCGTCTGCTGCCTTATTGCCAGCTGCTGTACCCGATGCAAGCCATATCAGACGTCCAGTGAAAAGTTAAGTGGGACTGTACTTAGGGCATGTGTGTCAAGATGTTGAGGGTTGCTACCACACTAGGATGTTTTTGTTGGTTCTGGACCACTAGACCACTCTTATAAAAAATAAAAAATTACTCATTATCACTCGCAATTTCCCTTTTACCTAATGATAAAATAATATAGTAATACAATAATATAATAATAACTATAATAAATAATCATTTATCTTGCATACATTTCCAATAGGTGAATGTAATGTAAATAAATAAATTAGGTAGTTAACTATTATTTTTTTAAAAAAGCATTTTTCATAACATTTTCTTAGCCCCAAAAAATGTCCTATTTTCGACTTTTGTGAAAAACATGTTTTTTTAAAAATTATATTAAAGAATAAGTAAATATAATTATTTAGTTTCTGCTTTAGCAGCCATAAGATTATTATGAGCTGTTGTTTGTAAATGGTTTTTGAAGGAAGATTTATTTACAGTTCTACCACATTTAGAAGTAACTTTAATTTTATTACGTTCCTTCCAGCATGATTTACATACATAACTATAGCCACCTGTTCGATATTTATCTTTATAAAATTCGTCAAGACCTTTTTTAATCATACATTCACTACACTGTCTTAACTGTGGCTTGACACAGCCTAAAGTTTGCTTTAGCTGATGCTTACTGTTGTCCATTTAAATAAAAAAAAATTAATTAGAAAAATAATTTTTTAAAAATATCGCATCACGAATTCTATGTCATGAAATTCATTATTTCCATTTTTAAGTTTCTTCATTCCTTTATATTTCAGTTTCATTTGCCCTTTTTTAATTATTTCAAGTTCCCAAGGATAAATTAACTTGTAATATCTATCTGGTAAAATAACTTTAAAATCATTATTAAGTTCCTTAGATATTTTTTCTCCATATCTAGTATTTAAATATTCACAGTCAGTAAGATTATATAAAACATTTATCTCTTGTTCAGCTATTTTTTTAATCTCTTTCGAGACACTAACATCATTAAGCTTCTTGATTATAGTCTCCATTTATATAGAATAAATTTTATCAGATTTATATATAATAATTATTTATTAGATTTTCAATAAAGAGTAATGACCATATGGTAATGTATCTATTCTATTTTCTAAAACATATCTTTTATTATCATGAGGACTTAGTGCTTTTTTGTTTACTTTGCTCTTAAACCACAAAAATTATTTTTCCATTACATTCATCTTTCGTTTTACAAACAACTTTTTTGTTTACTTGTGGAATATTATATATATTATCTGTTGGATAATCACTTGTATCAAAATAATGTCATTGATTTCATATCTTTGTAGAAATCTTCGGTTTTAGTATTGTAAATATAACTATCTGTATCTTGATAACATAATTCAATATTTTCTCCATATTTAGGTTTCATAACTCTATAGTGAAAACCGTACATCAATTCTTTAGATAAATCAAGTATGTTTAAAGCTTGGCTTAGTTACAAGTTTATCACATACTTTAGTATCTGAAACTAATTTAATATCTTGTCTATTTCTTATATTTTCCATTGTATTACCAAATACAGAATTATTCATTAATTTATAGAAATCTTTATTAAAATCATTTGCGACTTTTGTTCTTAACTGTGTGTTTAGATCAATATACTACTTTAACCAATTAGATTGTTTAAATTTTAAAACTTTATATATTTTTGTAAGTTTCATTCCTAAAGACAAATATTGTTTAAGATTTCTGTAATGTACTACATAATTTTTTTATCTAAAGTAGTTATTAATTTACTTTCATTTGTACCTGGAACAAGTTTAGATTTAGGAGCTAGAGTTAAATCTTTATGTAAATCATGTAATTCTTTTGGATGTTCTAGATCTACTTCAAATATATATCCATCTTGACTATTGTTTGACATTTCACTTATTTTTGTGGGATTAAAATTATTTGGTTCATTCCATTTAAATCCACCATATGGTAAATATTGGTTGATAGCATAACCATATAAATTATTTGCATCTAGATACATTATACACTCCTGGAAATTGAAATAAGAACACCGTGAATTCATTGTCCCAGGAAGGGGAAACTTTATTGACACATTCCTGGGGTCAGATACATCACATGATCACACTGACAGAACCACAGGCACATAGACACAGGCAACAGAGCATGCACAATGTCGGCACTAGTACAGTGTATATCCACCTTTCGCAGCAATGCAGGCTGCTATTCTCCCATGGAGATGATCGTAGAGATGCTGGATGTAGTCCTGTGGAACGGCTTGCCATGCCATTTCCACCTGGCGCCACAGTTGGACCAGTGTTCGTGCTGGACCTGCAGACCGCGTGAGACGACGCTTCATCCAGTCCCAAACATGCTCAATGGGGGACAGATCCGGAGATCTTGCTGGCCAGGGTAGTTGACTTACACCTTCTAGAGCACGTTGGGTGGCACGGGATACATGCGGACGTGCATTGTCCTGTTGGAACAGCAAGTTCCCTTGCCGGTCTAGGAATGGTAGAACGATGGGTTTGATGACGGTTTGGATGTACCGTGCCCTATTCAGTGTCCCCTCGACGATCACCAGTGGTGTACGGCCAGTGTAGGAGATCGCTCCCCACACCATGATGCCAGGTGTTGGCCCTGTGTGCCTCGGTCGTATGCAGTCCTGATTGTGGCGCTCACCTGCACGGCGCCAAACACGCATACGACCATCATTGGCACCAAGGCAGAAGCGACTCTCATCGCCGAAGACGACACATCTCCATTCGTCCCTCCATTCACGCCTGTCGCGACACCACTGGAGGCGGGCTGCACGATGTTGGGGCGTGAGCGGAAGACGGCCTAACGGTGTGCGGGACCGTAGCCCAGCTTCATGGAGACGGTTGCGAATGGTCCTCGCCGATACCCCAGGAGCAACAGTGTCCCTAATTTGCTGGGAAGTGGCGGTGCGGTCCCCTACGGCATTGCGTAGGATCCTACGGTCTTGGCGTGCATCCGTGCGTCGCTGCGGTCCGGTCCCAGGTCGACGGGCACGTGCACCTTCCGCCGACCACTGGCGACAACATCGATGTACTGTGGAGACCTCACGCCCCACATGTTGAGCAATTCGGCAGTACGTCCACCTGGCCTCCCGCATGCCCACTATACGCCCTCGCTCAAAGTCCGTCAACTGCACATACGGTTCACGTCCACGCTGTCGCGGCATGCTACCAGTGTTAAAGACTGCGATGGAGCTCCGTATGCCACGGCAAACTGGCTGACACTGACGGCGGCGGTGCACAAATGCTGCGCAGCTAGAGCCATTCGACGGCCAACACCGCGGTTCCTGGTGTGTCCGCTGTGCCGTGCGTGTGATCATTGCTTGTACAGCCCTCTCGCAGTGTCCGGAGCAAGTATGGTGGGTCTGACACACCGGTGTCAATGTGTTCTTTTTTCCATTTCCAGGAGTGTATAATTTCATATTTCTTATTTTATAATCTTTTAAATATATGTTATTTGCTTTTACATATCTTCTTCAACATTGTGAATTCCACCCCTTATTCCTATTTCAACCATTAGAAGCATATTGTAGTCATATAATAATTGAAGTTTTTGATTAGTAAATATTAACGTTGCATCCCAAGATAAACCTGGTGCTGTAAAGTACCAAGCTGGATCTAAATTATATGTATTTATACATGTTTTTCTAAAATGTTTGAAAAGCATCACTTAACAATAATACATCAGTTTCACCAATATTTTTAATATTGAATTTTTCCCAAACTAATTTTGTATGTTCATAATCTTCATCACTTATGTCACAAGCATTTAATTCACTATAAAATTTATCTTTTGTTGGTAATTGTGTTTCTTCAAATTTTTTCCAACGATCCATGTAATCATATGGATAAACCCCTTTTCTAATTAATAAGGTAAACAATTAGGGAGAAACATACTTTTTAATAATTTTTATTGATTTTTCTTTAAAATTGATGAAAGTTTATCAAGTGAAGAAGCCATTAATCTAAATGTATCAACAAATCTCATTTTTAATTTTTGTGTATGTTTACCAAAACTAATATATTTATTTTCATTATTTGGTATTAGCTCTATTTCTTTATCATCAGAACCAAGTTCTTTTACAAAAAGATGAGAATAACCAGATAAATTATGTAAATAAATAGGTACAAAATCAGGTTGTTTAAGTTTTAAATTACAATTATTACATAATCGAGCAATATATTTTCCAGTTAAATGATCATGATGATGTACTTTTTTATTCTTTTTTGTATAAGGATATTTACATAGTGTACAAATTGTAGATTTATGAAACATTCTATATTCATCAAGTGTAAGTGGTTTCATTTCTTCAATTTCAGAATAAATTCTTCCAATTTCTTCAACTTCTTGTTTTATACATTCTATAAATGTTTTATGATAATTTGGTCCTCTATAAACAACAGGATATTTATAATTCCATATTTATATTTAATATAACAAAAAAATCCACTTGGTTCATGTTTTTGATATTTCATTGTATATGGTGTTTTGGGATTTGGTTCACAATTATCCATCTTTAAATGTAAACTTTCAAAATTAGCATAAATAACAAATGGAACTTTTTGTGTAAACTGATTATTTTTAAAATTTACAGATTCTCCTTCACCTGGCATTTCAACTGTTAATGGTTTATTAGTTAAACAATTTTTTATGTGTTCATCGAATTTTTCTTTACTATTAAAATGTAGTAAACATAAATCACAAATAAATTTTACTGTTTCATGTTTGGTAATTTGACTTGATACAAGTCTAGATAAATTTTTTATATAGCAATAATGTTAATTATTATCTTTCTTCAAATAAAGTAGATTTACATGTTTTTCCTTTTTAGATTTTGTTCTTTTTAATAAATACAGTTGATAAATTTTATCTTCCTCATCAAATGAATAAACATTAATAGATACATTAATTATTTTTTTCTATTTTTGGAATATGATCAACTAGTACAGGAAATTCAATATTTTAAAGTTTTTTTATCAAGATCAAGACCAACCTTTTTATATTTTGTTATTCTATCAGAATGATCATCTACAGGAAACAAAGCGGATTTTATAGCCCACAGGAAACACTTTTGATCATTATTTTTTACATTAAGACATACTTTCTTATTTTTAATTTTATCTGGTAACTCAATATAAGATGATCCTCTTAATGGAACATATTTGTTAATTGCTAATTGTAAGCCAATTATTCTATTTAATGACCATCCAGATCCCTGTGCTTGAAAATTAGATATATTTTCTAAAATATTTCTTTCACAATATTTGAATTTTTTATAAAAATCTTTTTCTGTTAAAATAGGATAGTTTGGGTTTTGTTGTACAAATTTTTGAACTTTTTCATTTGTTTCAGCTGTTTGTAGCATATATTCACAATGTAAATTAAAATTTATCTTTACACCATGATGTACTTTCAAATAGTCTTTAACAATTTAAAAATTTTTTGTTTTTACAACATTTAAGAAATGATTAGGATCAAGTTCATCTATATTATTTTCTAAATATATAGTTTGTAATCTGTTTCCAAATGCTTTTTCAACTAATTAATGTTTAATTGTTTTTCTATTTTTTGGTTTTACAAATATATTGGTAGAAAATGGACATATTCCTTTTAATGGTTTATCTTCTTTAGTGAGAATAACATCATAAATATCATAATATGGTAACTTTTACCAAAGATTTTCAGTTGGTTCAGCTTTATTATTTTTAACACTATTTCTTTGATTATCAGTTACTTAGTCAGTGACAGCTGTGTTCAGGTATATAAATAATAACGAGATTTTTATATTTTTTTGCTTACTTCAGCTAAATAATTTTTATGATTTTTCACTTACTTTAGACGTATTATTTTTAACAATAATTGTATTATTTTCACTTACTACAGATGTATTACTTCTAACAATATTAGGGTGATTACTAATAATAATTGAATGATTACTAATAATAAATCTAATTAAATCAGCTTTACGAAGACTTGAATATCCTCATAAATTATTTATTCTAAAAATTCACAAACTCTTACAACAGGAAATTGTTGTAGTTGATTAGCAAGATGTTCTAGTTGAGCAGCAATGTTACTTTCCATTTTGCTCTTCTATTTATTACAAAAAAAATTTATTAGATTTCTAAAATAATTTTGTAGTAAAATGATAATTATTTAATGGATAGATAAGAATTATTACTTAATAAATAATTAATCAAAAAGAGAATTGGTTTATTATTTAGTTTAACAATCAAGTAGTTTTTAAACAATTTGTTTATTATTTAGTTTAACAATCAATTAGTTTTTAAACAAGTAGTTTATTATTTAATTTAAGAATCAATTAGTTTGCTCTTCTATTTAATACATGAAAATTTATTAGATTTGTAAAAATTACTTTTATTAATAAAATCATAATCATTTAATAGATGGATAGCTAATTTATCATAATGGATTATTATTTAAAGTTAAAGCTTTCTTATTCTTAATATATTCTAAAGTACATTTCTTATATTTATTATTATGGTTATCCTTATGTGATGGATTTATATAAAAACAATTTAAATCTTTAATTTCTTGACAAATTTTACATTTCTTTTTTTCTTCACTTGTAACTACTTCATCATAGATTCAGATTTATCTTCATTTTCCATTTTTGTATGTTCTTCACTGGATTTCGTCTTAAATGTTATTTAAAATAATATTTAGCAACACTTTTTCCACATACGCAAGGAATTCAATTTTTATTGTAATTTTCTACATGATATTTATTTAAACGTAGTCTACATATAGTTCTATAACCTTGTTTTGCATATTTCTGTGATGTGAAATTATCATTTAATTTCCCTGTATTACAATATTTACAAAATGTTGTTTTTGGGGAACAATCTTGTGTTCCATTTATATAGAAAAAAGATTTATTATAATTGGAAAAAAGTAATTTCTATTTGTTTTATATTAGTCATATAAATTATTTTAAAACTAATCATCACCAATAATCATCATCATCATAATCACCATATTAAGCTGCTTCATCTTGAGCATCAAACATAGCATTAATATGAATTATTTCAGATTTTTCTGGTACTTTATTTTTAATAATAGTTCTACAAAGTGGACAATTTCCTTTTTCCTTTAACCTTTCATCAATACATTCTTTATGAAAAATATGATTGCAGCTTCTTTTGACAAATTGATTGTTATTTTCATCAATTAAACAAATAGGACAATCAATATCTTTTTCACATAGCTCAATTAGTACATAAGTTTATTTTAGTTTAGTTTGCATTTCGTTTTGGTTCTCCATTTATTAGAAATAATTTTTATTAGATTTATAAAAAAGTTAGATTTTCTAATTTAATTTAATAATAAATACAAACTACAAATTTCACATAATGTTTATTTTTCCCCAAAATAATAAAAATATTTCTCTTGAATGGAATCGATTGTAGATATGTTTAACAACAAGCTTACTTACAACAATAAACAAGTTTTAATGATTATTGGTGAAGAAAATAATCCATGGTTTTATGCAAATCAAGTTGCCAATCTGTTAGGATATGTTAGACCTAGGAGTGCTATTAAAGATAATGTTAAACAAAAATACTGTAAAACATATGAGAATTTTGGTAGCACTATTTCAGTGAACATGGGTGCTACCATGGAAGTAAAGATGTGCCTATGAAGAGTTCGTGCTGTTTAAGACAGATGTTAAATATTACCATAATGCATGAGTGTGCCTCTTCCAGGTTGTGGGAAATTGTTGTTTGATGTAATACAAGGCCATAATCTGTTTATCAAATATACTGCATTCGAGTGTCTGGTAGCCTTAGAGGAGTGAGCTATGGTTTTCACTGAACAGTGGGGAACAAGAGTTAACGTAATTTAATTGTGACTAAGATTGGAGTGCCCACTGGTCTTGCTAGTAATTGTAAGGTTTTTTTATATCTTAGTAGCAGGCAGTTCTCCTTAAGGTTATTGATAAGATTTGCGCTGTTGGTTGTAACTTGCCTGTGTAGTTCATTCCTAGTGGGCAAAGGCAGTGAGCCGTTTTATTAGTGAACAATTTCACCTGATATTCAATATCTTTTGATAGTTGTTTACATTGTGCCTGCGGACCTGTTGTGTGCTCTTGTTAAATGTTACAGCTAGATGGCTGGTGTTTTGGAGTAAGTGCTACCTTTCCATCTCTGGGTACCACGGCTGTGAAACCCTGGGTAGCGGGAGGTGA
The DNA here is from genome assembly GCF_021461395.2 of Schistocerca americana. Taxonomy (NCBI): domain Eukaryota; kingdom Metazoa; phylum Arthropoda; class Insecta; order Orthoptera; family Acrididae; genus Schistocerca; species Schistocerca americana. The sequence goes on along the minus strand of NC_060122.1, from coordinate 740,418,092 downwards.
CTCCAGGTCGAAGCTCAAGAAGTGGGTCTTGTATGAACTGCCGCCTTCCGCCTTGGCTTCTCCAAGTTAAGTTTTCGTTCTGCCTTCGAGCGACCTGGCGTCACTCCTCGCTAATTAATTCTGGTGCTAATTATGTTTACTTGGGTATTTACTATATTTATTAAACTTTGTCTGAAGAGCAAAATACAATTGTGAAAGGTTGTTGGTGTGCTACTCTTAGTAAGACTTTGCACTGACTAATTGTGTTACTGGGCCTTGGAGCCAAAGTTTGAAACCTTGAAAACTTGAAGTGATATTGATTGACTCTTGAGTGTGAAACAAGTACCTTTGTATTAACTGCATCCTGCTATTTATTGGGTGCATCTCCGGCAGGTTGTTATTTAGGTAAATGTTTTTTGAGAACATCAGTTGTCAGTGTCCAAAGACCAGTCAGAAATATTGTGTGTCTTAAATTAAGCTGTCAGGTGCATAATTGTCAGTGGCTTTAAAATTTTCTTATAATTGAGATAGACCTGGTTTCATAAAAGGACCTTGGTAGCAGATTCACTAAATTCTTGTGACTTACTATTCTTATTACCCAAAGTAATCAGGATTAATATATTGTTGTTTTAAAGGAATTTGTTTATATGGTTGTTAAATAAAACGAGTGATAACAAAGGGCACCAGTCCTTCCTATTTATTTCCCTATTCCCTAATAGAAGAACGTTTCAAATACTTCAATCATATATTCATAAAATATTATAGTATAATAGAAATCGTTAAGACTGTAGAACCTGTTTGAAAGAGAGCGAGATCTCTACAGCAAACGTAACAGGGTACCAATCCTTACGATATATTTTTCGGTGCCTGATAGCATTGCACGTCAGACTGCTAGATGTTTTACGCCACTGCACATAAGCTTACGAAAGACGGCACGGAATGGACAACTAGGGCAGTTCCTCGTTGCCAGCGAGCTGTTTTCGCTTCTCATTCACCTATTTTCATCAAAGGCAAGAACTGAGGATGTCTGTTTCCATCAATAACAAGCAAGATAACAAGCAAGCTTACTGTCCAGAAAATAATCTCGCAGAAGAAAAAGAGGAAGAAAATGAAACCTCTGATGTTGGGAGTTCATAGGACTTTTATTTCAGTGAATACAAAGATACATGAAAGGAGCAATGAAGTTGGCAGTTCGATCTTAGTGTTGGTGTCAGTGTGACGATGCAGTACCTATGGCCTGAAATGATGCAGAGCCAGTTTAGGTCAGGAACATACAGAACTGGATGTCACGGCAATATTAAAGTGTGCAATTCCTGCGCATTGTTTGCACCCGAAATTACTGTTGCAGTATAGTTATAGAGCCTAAAACGTCGAGTGCGTATTTTCCGGTGAGAAAGAGCAGTGGTAAACAATCTTCGCTACATCAGTTTACTGACACTGGTGTCCTACAGAGTTAGAATTTCTGATTGGCGACATATTGAGTCGATGTGAATTTTGCAACGTTGACATATTTTTCCTGCACTGTTGAAGTGTATATTACAGTTAGAGTAAATCCGCGAAAATTTAAACTTGGAGCGCATAAAATAAGTATATTGCAACGGGAAACATCTGATCTTCTGCAATCTTTTCTTTCTTGTACCACTTGAAATACGTGATATAGACCAAGTCATCTGGAGAGAATGATTGTGACATTTAACAGAAGACATTAACATCTTCTGGCTTTGAAAATCATGTTTACCGTCTGTAAATGAAGTAGTAGAACGCGATTTCTGCAATGAAATAATGTCCTCATGACTTAATTTAGCTTCAACGTAATATGCGAATAATTGTAGGTATCCGGCGTCCCCCAGGTAGTGTTATAGGCACTTTGCTGATCCTTATCTATGTAAACGATTTGGGAGACAATATGAGCATCTGTCTTCAGCTGGCCGACAGGGTGACCGAGCGGTTCTGGGCGCTTCAGTCCGGAGCCGCGCGACCGCTACGGTCGCAGGTTCGAATCCTGCCTCGGGCATGTAGGTGTGTGATGTCCTTAGGTTAGTTAGGTTTAAGTAGTTCTAAGTTCTAGGGGACTGATGACCTCAGAAGTTAAGTCCCATAGTGCTCAGAGTCGTCTACGGTTGTTTGCAGATGACGCTGTCGTTTATCGACTAATAAAGTCATCAGAAGATCGAAACAAACTGCAAAACGATTTAGAAAAAATATCTGAATGGTGCGAAAAGTGGCAGTTAACCCTAAATAACGAAAGGTGTGAGGTCATCCACATGAGTAGTAAAAGGAACTCGTTAAACTTCGGCTACACGTTAAATCAGTCTAATCTAAGAGCCGTAAATTCAACTAAATACCTAGGTATTTTTCCCCCCCATGAACCACGGACCTTGGCTTTGGTGGGGAGGCTTGCGTGCCTCAACGATACAGATAGCCGTACCGTAGGTGCATCCACAACGGAGTGGTATCTGTTGAGAGGTCAGACAAACGTGTGGTTCCTGAAGAGGGGCAGCAGCCTTTTCAGTAGTTGCAGGGGCAACAGTCTGGATGATTGACTGATCTGGCCGTGTAACACTAACCAAAATAGCCCTGCTGTTCTGGTACTGCGAACGGCTGAAAGCAAGGGGAAACTACAGCCGTAATTTTTCCTGAGGGCATGCAGCTTTACTGTATGATTAAATGATGTTGGCGTCCTCTTGGGTAAAATATTCCGGAGGTAAAATAGTTCCCCATTCGGATCTCTGGGCGGGGACTACTCAGGAGGATGTTGTTATCAGGAGAAAGAAAACTGGCATTCTACGGATCGGAGCATGGAATGTCAGATCCCTTAATCGGGCAGGTAGGTTAGAAAATTTAAAAAGGGAAATGGATAGGTTAAAGCTAGATATAGTGGGAATTAGTGAAGTTCGGTGGCAGGAGGAAAAAGACTTCTGGTCAGGTAAATACAGGGTTATAAATACAAAATCAAATAGGGGTAATGCAGGATTAGGTTTAATAATGAATAAAACAATAGGAATGCGGGTAAGCTACTACAAACAGCACAGCGAACGCATTGTTGTGGCCAAGATAGAAACGAAGCTCACGCCTACTACAGTAGTACAAGTTTATATGCCAACTAGCTCTGCAGATGACGAAGAAATTGATGAAATGTATGATGAGATAACAGAAATTATTCAAATAGTGAAGGGAGACGAAAATTTAATAGTCATGGGTGACTGGAATTCAAGCATAGGAAAAGGAAGAGAAGGAAACATAGTAGGTGAATATGGATTGGGGCTAAGAAATGAAAGAGGAAGTCATCTGGTAGAATTTTGCGCAGAACATAACTTAATCATAGCTAACACTTGGTTTAAGAATCATGAAAGAAGGTTATATACATGGAAGAACCCTGGAGATATTAAAAGGTATCAGACAGGTTATATAACGATAAGACAGATTTAGGAACCAGGTTTTAAAATGTAAGACATTTCCAGGGGCAGATGTGGACTCTGACCACAATCTATTGGTTATGAACTGTAGATTAAAATTGAAGAAACTGCAAAAAGGTGGGAATTTACGGAGATGGGACCTGGATAAACTGAAAGAACCAGAGGTTGTACAGAGTTTCAGGGAGAGCATAACGGAACAACTGACAGGAATGGGGGAAAGGAATTCAGCAGAAGAAGAATGGGTAACTTTGAGGGATGAAATAGTGAAGGCAGCAGAGGATCAAATAGGTAAAAAGACGAGGGCTAGTAGAGACCCTTGGGTAACAGAAGAAATATTGAATTTAATTGATGAAGGGAGAAAATGTAAAAATGCAGTAAATGAAGCAGTCAAAAAGGAATACAAACGTCTCAAAAATGATAACGACAGGAAGTGCAAAATGGCTAAGCACGGATGGCTAGATGACAAACGTAAGGATGTAGAGGCTTATCTCACTAGGGGTAAGATAGATACTGCCTACAGGAAAATTAAAGAGACCTTTGCAGAAAGGAGAACCACTTGCATGAATATCAAGAGCTTTGATGGAAACCCAGTTCTAAGCAAAGAAGGGAAAGCAGAAAGGTGGAAGGAGTATATACAGGGACTATGCAAGGGTGATGTACTTGACGACAATATTATAGAAATGGAAGAGGATGTAGATGAAGATGAAATGGGAGATATGATACTGCATGAAGAGTTTGACAGAGCACTGAAAGACCTGAGTCGAAACAAGGCCCGCAGAGTAGACAACATTCCATTAGAACTACTGACAGCCTTGGGAGAGCCAGTCCTGATAAAACTCTGCCATTTAGTGAGCAAGATATATGAGACAGGCGAAACACCCTCAGACTTCAAGAAGAATATAATAATTCCAATCCCAAAGAAAGCAGGTGTTGACAGATGTGAAAATTACCGAACTACCAGTTTAATAAGTCACAGCTGGAAAATACTAACGCGAATTCTTTACAGACGAATGGGAAAACTGATAGAAGCCGACCTCGGGGAAGATCAGTTTGGATTCCGTAGAAATGTTGGAACACGTGAGGCAATACTGACCCTACGACGTATGTTAGAAGAAAGATTAAGGAAAGGCAAACCTACGTTTCTAGCATTTGTAGACTTAGAGAAAGCTTTTGACAATGTTGATTGGAATACTCTGTTTCAAATTCTGAAGGTGGTAGGGGTAAAATACAGTGAGCGAAAGGCTATTTACAATTTGTACGGAAACCAGATGGCACTTATAAGAGTCGAGGGGTATGAAAGGGAAGCAGTGGTTGGGAAGGGAGTGAGACAGGGTTGTAGCCTATCCCCGATGTTATTCGGTCTGTGTATTGAGCAAACAATAAAGGAAACAAAAGAAAAGTTCGGAGTAGGAATTGAAATCCATGGAGAAGAAATAAAAACTTTGAGGTTCGCCGATGACATTGTAATTCTGTCAGAGACAGCAAAGAACTTGGAAGAGCAGTTGAACGGAATGGACAGTGTCTTGCGAGGAGGGTATGAGATGAACATCAACAAAAGCAAAACAAGGATAATGGAATGTAGTCGAATTAAGTTGGGTGATGCTGAGGGAATTAGATTAGGAAATGAGATACTTAAAGTAGTAAAGGAGTATTGCCATTTGGGGAGCAAAATAACTGATGATGGTCGAAGTAGAGAGGATATAAAATGTAGACTGGCAATGGCAAGGAAAGCGTTTCTGAAGAAGAGAACTTTGTTAACATCGAGTATAGATTTAAGTGTCAGGAAGTCGTTTCTGAAAGTATTTGTATGGAGTGTAGCCATGTATGGAAGTGAAACGTGGACAATAAATAGTTTAGACAAGAAGAGAATAGAAGCTTTCGAAATGTGGTGCTACAGAAGAATGCTGAAGATTAGTTGGGTAGACCACATAACTAATGAGGAAGTATTGAATAGAATTGGGGAGAAGAGAAGCTTGTGGCACAACTTGATTAGAAGAAGGGATCGGTTGGTAGGACATGTTCTGAGACATCGAGGGATCACCAATTTAGTATTGGAGGGCAGCGTGGAGGGTAAAAATCGTAGAGAGAGACCAAGAGATGAATACACTAAGCACATTCAGAAGGATGTAGGCTGCAGTAGGTACTGGGAGATGAAGAAGCTTGCACAGGGTAGAGTAGCATGGAGAACTGCATCAAACCAGTCTCAGGACTGAAGACCACAACAACAACAACCTGGGTATTACAATTACGAAGAACTTAAATTGGAAGGTACACATAGAAAATGTTTTGGGGAAGGCTAATCAAAGACTGCGTTTTATTGGCAGAACACTTAGAAAATGTAACAGACCTACTAAGGAGACTTCCTACACTACGCTTGTCCGTCCTCTTTTAGAATACTGCTGCGTGGTGTGGGATCCTAACCAGATAGGATTGACGGAGTACATCTAAAAAGTTCAAAGAAGGGCAGCACATTTTATATTATTGCGAAATATGTTAGAGAGTGTTACAGAAATGATAAAGGATTTGGACTGGACATCATTCAAAGAAAGGCGTTTTTCATTGCGACGGAACCTTCTCACGAAATTCCAATCACCAACTTTCTGCTCCGAATGCGAAAATATGTTGTTGATGCCGACCTACATAGGGAGGAACGACCACCACGATAAAATCAGGGAAATCAGAGCTCGTACATGAAGATATGGGAGTTCATTCTTTCCCCGCGCTATACGAGAGTGTAACAATAGAGAATTGTGAAGGTGGTTTGATGAACCCTCTGCCAGGCACTTAAATGTGATTTGCAGAGTATCCATGTATATGTAGATGCATATAGATGTACATCTGACATCACCTTCAAAAGTATTCCCTAGACATGGAAAGAACTAAATAACTACTTATTAAGGTTCACTTGCCACAGAACCCAGCAAACACCAATAAATAACGTCTAACAACCCTTTACCTTGTCGTCAATACCCTATCAGATCACGAATACAGCTTTGTGCGTTAGAATATAAAAACTAAAGTTTAGTCTCACATGGTTCAAATGGCTCTGAGCACTATGGGACTTAACTTCTGAGGTCATCAATCCCCTAGAACTTAGAACTACTTAAACCTAACTAACCTAAGGACACCACATACATCCATACCCGAAGCAGGATTCGAACCTGCGACCGTCTCGGTCTTGCGATTCCAGACTGTAGCGTCTAGAATCGCTCGGCCACCCCGGCCGGCAGTTTTGTCTAATTCAATAGTAACGGAAAGAGAAAGGTCATTAGCAACAGTGGCTGAAACGTCGGAGAATTTTATTCAGGGTGAAGAAAAGAAAATGCTGCATGTGATTTCTCACACCAAGTCATATATATATCTGACAAAGCCTAGTCCCGCCAATATGTTTAATAAAAATTTGATTTAAAAAATGAGGCTCTGACAACGCTGTAACGGTGTGCAGTGCGGCCAAGAACAGCTATAATGAACTCTGCACTGTGGCGGAGCTGCTCCATGAAGTAAGTGAGACGAGGCAAAGACGTGGGGAATGGACATGCAGAGTCGCTGACGTTCGAATCGAGTGCGGCCAAACTTTCTTTTTCAGTTAAAGTGTCAAATTGTATCCAATTTACGCCTCCACGATGCGGTATCTTGTGTTTGTCTGTCTGTTACTGTTATCTTTATTTACACATTAAGACATAAATCATATAAATGAGCAAATAAAAATAATAAAGGATACAGGAAAATCGTCTGTATCCAACGAGGTGTAAAGAAACATTAAGCACGCTGCATTAGATTGCGCGTTATGCTGCGAACAATTCCTTTCTGTACGTCTGACCTCTAGTCTTATCTTCACAGAGCTGGTACACAATTTTACGAGCAATATTCACTTTAGAGGAGAAGTTCAAAGCGAGCACCTTGCATTTGCAAACACTTTTCCACTCGATGGATCATACTTTGCTGGATCCTACACAACGCACCTGCGTCCACTATGCCGAAGCAGCGTGCATGCGAGATACTAGGTCGCGTACATCCAAGGGTGGATGTACACATGTTCCTTTAAGTGTTCCGACAAATAAAAACCTAGTGTATTATGTAACTTAGTAGTCAATGGAAGGCAGGATTCGGTTACGATTGTGGACAGGGTCGTAATCAGTTACTATTGGTTGCCTTTTACAGTTACACACGATTTATTTTAAACCAGTAATTCCAGACTCAACAATAAATAAAAATACCACACGTTATTAATCAAGGAACAAAACAACTGTGAAAATAATAGTGTTTTCAGTGAGTTACAATTTAGAAAATCACCAGTAAATACAGTTACAGCAGATAATGTTTTAAAAGCAAGCCACTGTGATCTGGGCAGAAGGCCTTACCCGCCAGGAATGGCAATAAATTAAGAATTGTTTAAGAACTCGCTTCAATTTACGACTTAACAGGTATTGAAATATGAAAGGGAAGTCGCCACAAACACAGCAGAAAACATCAGACCCCAGGAATGGCAGTAAACAAGTCTGTAAAGGCTTACTGTGTAAATACAAATACCAAATTAGAATTTTAAGGCAAATGACCACAATCACGGTTTAAGGCCTTACACGCCAGGAACGGCAATAATATTAAAAAAATTTAGAAATCTGCTATAAAATAGCAAATACAATAGCAAAGGTTAACTAAAAAACAAGCAACTGATCACCATATGGGTGAAATAAGGTGATGGTAAACTTTGTAACACAACTCTTAACATCCACTGAACACTACACTACTACATTTATTACAGAACGCGACCAGAACTATTAACTAGACATATATAACCTTTTTTGTAGGCATTACAAGGTACTGTAATAAATAACACAATAATAAAACACAAGGACAATTACATAAGTTCCTTAAAGGGTACTGAGGCAGATTATACCCGCAGAAGTCGTGGACTGTAGGAGCATTACACCGAACTACTGGCCATCAGACCTCCTTTTAAAACACATATGTCTTACAAGAACCAAGGGGCAACAGACGGTGCTCCAGGAATCGACCTCTGAGAGTGGTGAGATAGGCAGCCAAAAGTTGCATTCACTTCACAAGATGGTACCTCAGTCTAGTGGCAGTCTAACGAATGACTAATGATAATCTTGCTGAAGCTACCTAACGCCCGATAAACCAAATGCAACTATGGAACAATACGCCAAAGTCGGAACCGGAGATCTGCAACTCTTCGCCTCAGCGGCTCTACAAACAGCAACACAACCCAAGTCACTGGAGAATCGCGAGATATCACAATGGTGGAGGTTTCTCTACTCGGATTGAAATGCACTCATCTTAACGCTTGCTGGATCCGGTTTACGACGAGGTCGTGCACCCTCGTGACCACAGCCCTTCCATCCGGCAGTCCATGCGTGCCGCCAGCGGTCCCAGCGTGTTCTGGCACTGCGCGGACCTGGCTCCTCCCATGTCCCCAACCGAACTGGCCCACTCACACAACCGGGAACAAAAATAAATAAATAAATAAATGGTTCAAATGGCTCTGAGCACTAAGGGACTGAACATCTGAGGTCATCAGTCCCCTAGAACTTAGAACTACTTAAACCTAACTAATCTAAGGACATCACACCATCACACACATCCATGCCCGAGGCAGGATTCGAACCTGCGAGCGTAGCAGTCACGCGGTTCCGGACTCAAGTGCCTAGAACCGCACGGCCACCGCGGCCCGCCCGGAACAACAACGACGTCGCCCCATAGATAGGGCAAAAGTTACTACACATCGATAACCGCCGCTGCTGCCAGTGGGCAGACAGGCAACATTTGCGCCTGGCCTCCAACAGAGGGCGGAAACCTACAAACAGCACCAAAGCGAGCCGCAGCACGGCTCAGATTAATGTCCGGGGAACGTGGACGATTGCACTTCCGTGACTGGCCAATCCATTTCACATCTAAACGCTTACCCACATTCATTCCAAAATGTTGCGGTGCACCATCATGCAGAAACCACAGCTGTCACCACACACCAATTTCTAATGTGTCAGCCAAAGTATTGCAAAGAAACGTACAATACAGTTGCGCATTTAACTTGTCCAGAAATAGGTAAGGGCCCAAAAATAACTCCTCCTACGATTCCAGCCCACAGATTTATTCCAAAGCGTGCCTGAAAGCCACATTCACAGGTGACATATGGGTTGAGTTCCGACCAATAATGGCTGTTGTGTAGGTTGAAAATACCTTACTGAAAGAAGCTAGATTCGTTATTATGTAAGCTGCTATCGATAGTGCGGAAGCGCTATTGGTTTCGCATTTGCTCGGCGCGGGCGCCAGGTGCGTGGTTGGCTGTCTAATGCGACGGAACAGTGGAAATATTCGGCCGCAAAAATGTGTACCAATTGTGACAAAACTATTATCAGCGACGTGCAATCGTTCGTGCGCATTACGGAAAGGCAGCAGTAGTTTGCGAAGTGAGTGAATTGAGTCAAAACGTCAGAAATACGATATGATGTTCACGCACATCTCCTGCGCCCCTCCACGTCAGAATGGGTTAACTACACTGCCACAAACGTCGCCTTGCTAGATTGAAACCTCAAGAATAACGTGTTTACAGTGAGAGCCTGCAGCACAAATGTGAATAACAATCAAAATTATACAAGACTCGTGTGACGTCACTCGGCGGTGAAGTACCCCCCCCCCCCCCCTCCCACCACCACCACCACCACCAATGCCGCTCTGTACTTATTTGACCATTACGGGGACAGTCCAGCATCGTTGCAGTGCAGTACTACAAGGGGAGAAGAGAACGTGGTATGAACAGAGCAAAGTGAGTAGGAATAAAATAGGCACACCGTCGTTACACAACATCGTATACACTACTGGCCATTAAAATTGCTACTCCACGAAGATGACGTGCTACAGACGCGAAATTTAACTGACAGGGAGAAGATTCTGTGATATGCAAATGGCAAATGATTAGCTTTTCAGAGCATTCACACAAGGTTGGTGCCGGTGGCGACACCTACAACGTGCTGATATGAGGAAAGTTTCCAACCGATTTCTCATACACAAACAGCAGTTGACCGGCGTTGCCTGGTGAAACGTTGTTGTGATGCCTCGTCTAAGGACGAGAAATGCGTACCATCACGTTTCCGACTTTGATAAACGTCGGATTGTAGCCTATCGCGATTGCGGTTTATCGTATCGCGACATTGCTGCTCCCGTTGGTCGAGATCCAATGACTGTTAGCAGAATATAGAATCGGTGGCTTCAGGAGGGTAATGCGCAACGCCGTGCTGGATCCCAACGGCCTCGTATCACTAACAGTCGAGATGACAGGCATCATATCCGCATGGCTGTAACGGATCGTGCAGACACATCTCGATCCCTGAGCCAGCAGATGGGGACGTTTGCAAGACAACAACCATCTGCACGAACGGTTCGACGACGTCTGCAGCAGCATGGGCTATCAGCTCGGAGACCATGGTTACGGTTACCCTTGGCGCTGCATCACAGACAGGAGCTCCTGCGATAGTGTACTCAACGACGAACCTGGGTGCACGAATGGCAAAACGTCATTTTTTCGGATGAATCCAGGTTTTGTTTACAGCATCGTGATGGTCGCATCCGTGTTTGGCGACATCGCGGTGAACGCACATTGGAAGTGTGTATTCGTCATCGCCATACTGGCGTATCACCTGGCGTGATGGTATGGGGTGCCACTGGTTACGCGTCTCGGTCACCTCTTGTTCGCATTGACGGCACTTTGAACAGTGGACGTTAAATTTCATATGTATTACGACAAATGGCTCTGAGCACTATGGGACTCAACTGCTGTGGTCATAAGTCCCCTAGAACTTAGAACTAATTAAACCTAACTAACCTAAGGACATCACACACATCCATGCCCGAGGCAGGATTCGAACCTGCGACCGTAGCGGTCGCATATGTGTTACGACCCGTGGCTCTACCCTTCATTCGATCCCTGCGAAACGCTGCATTTCAGCAGGATAATGCACGATCGCATGTTGCAGGTCCTGTACGGGCCTTTCTGGATACAGAAAATGTTCGACTGCTGCCCTGGCCAGCACATTCTCCAAATCTCTCACCAATTGAAAACATCTGGTCAATGGTGGCCGAGCAACTGGCTCGTCACAATACGCCAGTCACTACTCTTGATGAACTGTGGTATCGTGTTGAAGCTGCATGGGCAGCTGTGCCTGTACACGCCATCCAAGCTCTCTTGTGTTAATGCCCAGGCGTATCAAGGCTGTTATTACGGCAGAGGTGGTTGTTCTGGGTACTGATTTCTCAGGATCTATGCACCCAAATTGCGTGAAAATGTAATCACATGTCAATTCTATTGTAATATATTTGTGCAATGAATACCCGTTTATCATCTGTATTTCTTCTTGGTGTAGCAATTTGATTGGCCAGTAGTGTATATATATCCTCCCTCACCCAACCGAAAGTACGTTCACCTACAAATCCATATTACGTTATTTATAGAAATGTTCGTGATCTTCCAGTTGGTGCAAAAGCTATTCACAAAACTGTGCTCGTCGAATGCTGTCTTCTGGCCGCTGATACTGAGTTAACGTGTAATGATACGGATGCAGTTCTTCACTGTGCAACACTTCAAAAACCTGTATTTGAGATATCTGGAAGTGCTTTGCGATATCACGGGTACTCCGTCGAGGTGACTGGTGAACAGTTTCAAGAATCGCGTCCACTCTTTATGGAGGGTTTCCGGAAGGCGCTGCTCGCTGCGAGGAAGAACAATCTTATCGAGATGGCACCTTTGAGGGTACACTGCAGAAGATGCACGAGCAGCAGCAGCAACAACAACTTGGTTATCGGAAACACTCAGTACCGAAAGCTTACATCAAAAGCATATCGACGTATTCATCATTCGCGTATTCCACCGGGAAGCCGCCCTACATAAACTTGACAGGACCAGTTACGGCTGAGAAATCGCATGTCGACCTCCAAATGCTGAATTTTTTTTCTTCAACCGGTATACCGACGATGTGGTCACGTACCCTGACAAATTTTATTTACAGTGACAACGATCGTAGAAACCTACACTTACATTTGACTATCCTGCACGGGCAGGCATTCTTGCAAACATCATGCAGCTTGAATCTCTGTGACTAAAATGAGGTAAACTGCTGAATGATCTTGACTTCTTGAAGAGATGCAGGGACACCAATGCTGTGCCGATATTTTTGCGGAGGAAGTCCTCAATAATATCGAATAAGGCTAAGAATATGTGTGTACAAGCCAGGTAGGCTTTGTTATGGTAAAAGATTCGCCCGTTTCTCATGAGTCTCGACACCAACAACAGAAAATTGCACCCCATCCTTACTTGAAAACTGGATACGGATGACTGGGAGAAGGTCGATAGGTTAATCTTTCAACAAGCCAGAAGGTCGAGCAATAGCATCACTAACCGTCAGATGAGCAATTCCGATAAGCTGCAGCAGAAAACGACGGATGCAGGATTGATGCTGCACACGCAACGCACAGTGGTTAACCTCTTCAGTCACAGCTTAAGCGATGCAGCCACGCAAATTCTGGATAAGGGTATGAATTTTTCAATAGCACAGAAACGAGTTCTGAAAGAAGACGTCATCGATTTTGTTGGGTCTTCGGTTCATTACCTACCACAAGCTGAGGCGGAGGAAACTTGATAAGAAACAGTAAGAGTCCTAGCTCACGAAATACCACCCATTCAAAACACCGGCAAGAAGGGGCGACATGCTACTGCTACTGAAGAACAACCCTAGCTTAGTAGTAACTTAAGCAGGCAAGGTAACCACCACCGTAGTACTGGACTTGGCAGATTGCAACAAATGAATGGAGGATCTTCTTAGTGAACCAATGTTTTATAAGAAACTTAAGGGGGATTCGATAGCCAAGATAATCAAGCACTGCTAAAGTAAACCAGAATGAACTTCTACACGGCCAGAAGACTGATCGTACAGGTTCCAGAGGCACCAAGAAAAGGCACAAAGAAGGTTTCTGTTAAAGTCCGTAGTTAATAGTTAAAACCTGGTAATTAAGGAAGGCAGGATTGGGTTACGATTGTGGACGGGGCCCGAATCAATTACTATTGGTTGCCTTTGCAGTTTCACTCATTTATTTTAATAAATAATTTTTGAAAACAAGCCAATGAGGTCGCAATCAGAATTTTAAGGCAAGTAACCACAATCAAGGCTGAAGGCCTTTAACGCCAGAATGGCAACTATAAAAAATTAAACGAACATACGTAAAATAAAGACAGCAAAAATTTTTGAAAACAACCCAATGTGGTCGCAACCAGAAGTTTAAAGCAAGTAACCACAGTCACGGCTGAAGGCCTTTAACGCCCAAAATGGCAATTACTGTAAAAATTTAACAAATATACTATCAAACGACGAATGGCATAGCAAAAGTTAATGTAAACAAAAAAAAACAACAGATCACCAAACAGGTGACACAAATGATGGTAACTTAATAATACAATAATAAAATAAAACATCAGGGCCAGTGACAGACGGTGCTCCAGGAATCGACCTCTGAGTAGGTCACACCAAAAACTGTTTCGCGAGCGAAGAGAAAGGCAACCAAGAGTTGCATTCAGATCACAAGATGGTTACTCGGACTAGTGGCAGTGTAACGAGCGACTAATGATAATCTTGGTGAGGCTACCTGACATCCAACAAAACAAATGCAAGATGTAAAATTACGCCAAAGCCGGAACCGGTGGTCTGCGCTCCGCCTGCAGAATACTGTGCTTAGAGCGCCCGGAACAAGAAGGAATGACTCCCACTAAGGTAGAAGAACGCCACCCAACCTACAGTCAAGAAGCTGTCAAAAGTACATGCCTCATCGGACAGCGGCGGCAAGGGCGAGGAAATGGACACTGCCTTTACATACACTAACCCCCGGGGGAGGTAATTGGGCGTTGGCACCCACAAGACAGAAAAATACCGCTGTTTGAACTTAACAAGCTGAAAATAGTAAATAGTAATTAGAAACTCAGGAAGGTGTAACCTCCCCCTCACTTATCGACCTTAATGACAGTGAAAAATTAAACCGCGTATACCTAATGGAAATTTGGGAAAAGCAATCGTCACCGAAGTTAATCTGTCGGTAAAGAGGGAGGAAAGGGTTACATCTAAATGAAAGGAAAAATGCAAACGAAACTGGTGGAAATTAATTTTGAAAAGGGGTAAAGTTATTGAAGAAAGTAAATGTGCGGCCGTTACGTTAACAATTAACTAGCGGTAATTAGAAATTTGAGATTTGGGGGAAATTACGGTCGCCAGTCCTAAGGACAATTACTATAGTATCTGAAAAAGAAAGGTTTTTACACATATAATTAGCACTAGAAGCGTGGAAACTGAAGGTTGACACGTGTAGTGTGAAAACTGAAGGTTTGTCAGAAGTAATAACTTTCGCTGCACTCTGACTTAATTTAGCAAAAGAATTAATAAAACCGGAAAACTGAAAGTTAATTTAGTGACTGAAATTAATAAGAAGCTTTCTTTCTTAAGCACATCGAAATTCAGTAAAATACGGTTAGTCTTGGACTACCTCAACAATCATTTCAAAAGCTACTTGAATCTACACAATTTAGAAATAAGAGATTTAGCTTTGAATTTGAATTAAATGATTCTGAACAATTAACAATAGTAAGATTTAGTACGTACCAAGCTGAGCTGCAGTCACATGTAAGCTAAAATATGGTAACAAAACTAGCACTCTTAATTTGTGCTTGTGTAATCTAAGTATTGAAGCCAGCTATGAATACTTTAACTGAACTTTGAAATTAAAGCACTGAAATGGAATTATGCTGGCGTTTGAATTTCAACGACACGCGGGTTCATTTCGGAAAAGGAAGGGACCCTGCTTGGTAATGCAATTGGGACAATGAGCAACAAAGGTTCATGCTAAGTAGCTGTAATTTTGTGATGCAACAATTTTAAAAGTTTGAAAAGCTGAGGTCTGCCATGCAGTTCTAAAACTTTACGTGCTTCCAGTCTTCCTTGTTGGTTGATTGAAGGTTTGAAGCCGTCGATCGAGGATGTGGCGACAGTCACTCATTGTCGGCCGTCGCTGTTGCAGAAGCTGGATGTTGGCGCGCCTTCTTCTCGACACGGTCACCAGACGAAACGGGCTCTTGATGTGCGCCAGCTAATGCTTCCCGTCCGGGACACCATGTCAGAAACTATCATCGCAAGTCGAGCGCAATTACATGCTGTCAAACCCCAAAAGCGCGGCAACTCGCGGGAGCTTCACACCACACACCTGCTCCACTCGCTACTCCCGCCAGACTCCCTCTGCCCGCGCTCCACGCGGCAGAGTTCACTACCAAAGATCCTACACACTTTGATTCTTCACACGACCTATCGATGTAATCGTTCGATAGCAGTTTTCCCTAGGCAAGACCCAGCGTAAAAATACAAATAATCTTTACACAACAAACCAATTATACATCGACATAAATGCATAAATATATATATACAAATAGTAAAACAATTACAATATGTAAAGACACAGAAGTATCATATATTCAGGTAGCAAAAATAAGGAAAACAAATTATAGTACAATAGATGGAAATAGGAGGATATGCATTTCCGGCGTTACAAAGGCTAATCAGATCCGCCTTCCCCAGGTACTCCACTCGATGCTTTTCGCCTCGGCGACACTATGAGCAGCAACACGAACCCAAGTCACTGAAGAAACGCGAGATGGTGGAGGTTTCTCTACGCCAATTGCAATGCACTCAACTTAAACACATCCGGTTTCGACGAGGTCGTGCACCCTCGTGACCACTGCCCTTCGATCCGGCAGTCCATACACGCCGCCAGCGCTCCCGGCGTGTTGTCGCGCTGCTCCTGCGTCCCCAACCGAACTCCACACTCACACCATACGGAAGAAGCACGAGGTCACCCCAAAGATAGGGTAGCAGAACTACATATCGATAAGCGCCGCTGCTGCCACTAGCGGATAGGTAACGCTTACGAAACCGAGTGGCGTCAGTGAGCACGAGAAGAAGACAAACAAAGCAACCATGCCAACTAAACGATACGGTCTGACAGAAACCTACACATGGCACCAACGCGAGCTGCAGCTTGGCTCAATAGTATTAAATCAACTATCTATAAACTAGCGAAACAACCGATTCCATAGCTTCGATAGATTCGTACATTAAGAACTCCTCCTAGTCGGTGACACTTTTAAGAGAAAAATGTATTTCAGCTATGGATTTTGAAGTCTTTACTTACGAATCAGTCAGTGTCAGACACTGTGAATATCTTAGAGGAATGCGTGCCACCCGATGTCTGTGAGCTACTGCGCCACTGCTTAATCACCATGCACTTCATGTGGAGAGGGGATTTCTATGAGCATGCGACGGTACAGATATGGAATCACCTCTCTCGCCTTTTGCAGCAGACAACTTCAAAGAGGTATTTGAAGACTCATCTCTCCAGTCCGCCTCATCATGCCCAGAATGCTCATTCTGGTACGTTAACAATGCCTTCGTTATCTGGTCACATGGAGAAGAAGAGCCACGGAACTACCAGCAACACCTCAGTCAACAGCAGAGCAGAATCCAATTTACTACGGTGATGAAAAAGAATGGGTGCTGCCTTTCTTCGACGTGAAAGTTTACCGTAAGTCTGATGGTGAACCTGGCCGCAGAGTATACAGAAAACCCACTAACATGGACAGGTAGCTACAAGCGTCCCCGCACATCGTCGTACGCAGAAGAAATCCGCCTGGTACATTTCAACCCAGTAGACCCACAGGATCAACCAAGAATAACATCTGAAGGTGGATGTACCAAAAAAAAAAAAAAAAGAAAAAATTGTTTCAAATGCCTCTGAGCACTATGGGACTTAACTTCTGAGGTCATCAGTCCCCGAGAATTCAGAACTGCTTAAACCTAACTAACCTAAGGACATCACACACATCCATGCTGAGGCAGGATTCGAACCTGCGACCGTAGCGGATGTACAAAACCTCAGATTCATTCTCTGGAGCCAGTGATTTTGAGATCAACTTAACAGACAAAACTAAGGTGACAAAGGTCGAAGGCAATAGGGAAGAGCAGAAGGAAGCACAGAACACTGTCCTGTTATCACGCATACAAGGGGTCACTTAACCTGCAAGCAAAATTCTCCGTCGAGTAAGTATCAAGCAATTTTCCGAAGTAGCAATAAATTAAAATAGGTTATTGGCTCAACGAAAGATGCAGTCAACAAGCTACATACAGATGGAATCTGTGGAATTGACTGTGAGTGTGGACTAGAGTATGCAGGCGAGAGTGGGCGACCGATCAACCAAGGGTACCTTAACATGAAAGATATATTCGCCTAGGACAACAAACAAGGTCAGCTATTGTGGAACAGGACGAGGGCAATAAACAGGCAATATTCCGCGAATCCCGAGTACTAGTGGAACAGCCACTTATCTGGGGAGAAAGATTGGAGAGCGATAGGAATAGCCAAGAGAAGCACCAGCATGAATAAAGAAGATGGAAGCAGACTTCTGGCGGCTTAGCAGTGAGCTGTGACAGCGCTACAAGACGACAGCTGTCGCGAAGCAGCCCACACCACCGCACGGAAGACCACAGCAGCCCCAGGTACACAAAGTAATGGAACCTTTTTGCCGGTACTAGGTAGCAAGTAAACAGCGCCACATCACATCTGTCGCCCCCTTTCTTATACGCCTATTTTCACGAATGGCAAGAACTAAAGCAAACGCCGGTAAAGGACATCTGTTTCCCCCAACAACAAGCAATAAAGGAAATATCAATAAAGTACATCTAAAACCCTACCTCCTCATCCTCCACACCATATCAGACCACGCAAACAGATTCTTCCACTTTTATAGAAGAACTAAAGTTTTCAGCCGCTCATCATGTCAATTACTTTCACTGATCACCAGCATTACCATTACACCACGGCATTATTCACATTCATCAGTGACTATATTCTAACTATAACATAAATTCGTCAGCAAGTATAAAAAGACATCCGAATTTCCTAATTTTTTACAAGAACTTAGTTTATTGTACATCGTTTTCATGTAAAAACAGTGAATGTTCGTCACCAATGCGTTTTTACACAATCATCTACTGTTCTCATCTTTTTATATATTTTAACTATATTTTAAATACAGTCTGTGCAACTTTTGGCAGAAGAGCGGTTTTTATACGCTGCCAGCTTTGAAATTGAAGGAAAAAAAGTCATTTAACAGTAAGTCAAACATTCTGTGGAGGGTCATTTGCAACAGTAACCGAAACGGCGGAGAATTTTGTGTATTTACTAAGCAGTCACATACCCTGAAATAATTTTTATTGAGAGTGACAACGGCCGATGAAACCAAGGCTTACAGTAAACACACTCACTTGACAAAGTCATGGGTTACTGCCTAACATCGCGTCGGACCTCCTCTTGCACGGCGTAGTGTAGCAACTCGACGTGGAATGGGCTCAACAAGTCGTTGGAAGTGTCCTGCAGAAATATTGAGCCATGCTGCCTCTGTTGCCGTGTTGCAGGTGCAGGCTCTTACGCACAAATTATCTTATGCACAAATTATGTCCCATATATGTTCGACGGAATTCATGTCGGGCGATGTGGGTGGCTGTCTCATTCGCTCGAACAGTCCAGAATGATCCCCAAATCAATCGCGAACAACTATGGCCCGGCGATGTGACGCATAGTCATCCATAAAAATCCCATGGTTGTTCGGGAACATAAAGTCCATGAATGACTGTAAATGGTCTCGAGGCAGCCGAAAATATCCATTTCCCGTCAATGATGGGTTCAGTTGGACCAGAGGACCCAGTCAATTCAATGTAAGCACAGCCCACACTATTAAGGAGCCACTACCAACTTCCTCAGTGCCTTAATGAGATTTTCACTCTGCAGCGGAGTGTGCGCTGATATGAAACTTCCTGGGAGATTAAAACTGTGTGCCCGACCGAGACTCGAACTCGGGACCTTTGCCTTTCGCGGGCAAGTGCTCTACCGTCTGAGCTACCGAAGCGCGACTCACGCCCGGTACTCGCAGCTTTGCTTCTGCCAGTATCTCGTCTCCTACCTACCAAACTTTACGGGAGAGCTTCTGTAAAGTTTGGAAGGTAGGAGACGAGATACTGGCAGAAGCAAAGCTGCGAGTACCGGGCGTGAGTCGTGCTTCGGTAGCTCAGACGGTAGAGCACTTGCCCGCGAAAGGCAAAGGTCCCGAGTTCGAGTCTCGGTCGGGCACACAGTTTTAATCTGCCAGGAAGTTTCCTCAGTGCCTTGTTGACAACTAGGGCCCGGCCGGAGTGGCCGAGCGGTTCTAGGCGCTACAGTCTAGAACTGCGCGACCGCTATGGTCACAGGTTCGAATCCTGCCTCGGGCATGGATGTGTGTGATGTCCTTAGGTTAGTTAGGTTTAAGTAGTTCTAAGTTCTAGGGCACTAATGACCTCAGACGTAAAGTTCCATAGTGCTCAGAGCCATTTGAACCATTTTGACAACTAGGGTTCATGGCTTCATGTGGTCTGCGCCACACTCGAAACGTACCATCAGCTCTTACCAGCTGAACTCGGGACTCGTCTGACCACGCCACGGTTTTCCAGTCGTCCACGGTCCATCTGATACGATCACGATCCCAGCAGAGGTGCTGCAGGCGATGCCGAGCTGTTAGCAAGTGCACTCTCATCGGTCGTCTGCTGTCATAGCCCACTAACGCCAAATTTCGCCGCCTATCATAATGGATATGTTCGTCGTACGTCCCACACTGATTTCTGCTGTTATTTGAAGCAGCGTTGCTTGTCTCTTAGCACTGACAAACTCTATAGAAACGCAGCTGTTCTCGGTCGTTAAGCGAAGGCCATCGGACACTACGTTGTCCGTGGTGAGGGGTAACGCCAGAAGTTTGCTGTTCTTGGCACATTCTTGACACCGTAGATCTCCGAATACAGAATTACCTAACGATTTCCGAAATGGAATGTCCTATGTATCTATCTCCAACTACCATTCCGCGTTCAAAGACTGTTAATTCCCAACGTGTGGCCGTAGTCACGTTGCAAACCATTTCTTATGAATCACCTGACAAGGGAACCTCCCCATCGCACCCCCCTCAGATTTAGTTATAACTTGGCACAGTGGATAGGCCTTGATAAACCGAACACAGATCAATTGAAGAAGTTGTGTGAAACTGTGAAAAAATAAGCAAAATATACAAACTGAGTAGTCCATGGGCCACATAGGCAACATCAAGGAGCAAATGAGCTTAGGGACGCCGTGGTCTCGTGGTAGCGTGAGCAACTGCGGGAGGAGAGGTCCTTGGTTCAAGTCTTCGCACAAGTGAAAATCTTACTTTCTTTATTTTTGCATAGTTATTATCTGTCCGTTCGTTCATTGACGTCTCTGTTCACTGTAATAAGTTTAGTGTCTGTGTTTTGCGACCGCATCGCAGAACCGTGCGATTAGTAGACGAAAGGACATGCCTCTCCAATCGGAACCGAAAACATTTGATCGAAAGGTCATAGGTCAACACATCTGATATATTCTATACGACACTGGTGACGGCATGTGCGTCACATGACAGGAATATGTTGTCGACCCACCTAACTTGTACACTTTGCGAATGGGTAAAAAGATTCGTCTACCTTGCCCGATTTAGGTTTTCTTGTGGATGTGATAATCACTCCCAAAAAAGTGATGAAAACATAAGAGTTTGTCACATAAACTGAAAATAAAAAATCAAAGTTTTCACTCAATGGAAGATTTGAACCAAGGACCTTTGGTTCCGCAGCTGCTCACCTTACCACGAGACCACGGCGCTCCTGCAATCCTAGTGTCCTTGATGTTGCCTATCCTCCCATAAACTACTCAGTTTGTATATTTTGCTTATTTTTTCACAGTTCCACACAACTTCTTCCTGTTTTCTCAATTGATCTGTGTTCAGTTTTTCAAGGCCTATCCAATGTGCCAACTTATAACTAAATCTGAGGGGGGTGCGATGGGGAGGTTCCCTTGTGAGTACAAACGATACCTCCACCAGTACACTGCCATTTTATACGTTTTGCCCGGGATACGACGGTCGTCTGTATAAGAGCATGTCGCTACCCCAGTGAATGTATATATCTAAGAATGATACCTTGGGTGCATCGTAGTTGCTTCTTTATTTTACTGAAATGCATAACATTCAGACTGTTTTTATACTTTAGAAGAGAATGTAAATTGCAGTAAAAACAAATGAAAAAAAATGTACAGGTGAGGATAAGATCATCAATTTCAGTTTTCTACAAAAACATGTACCTCAATAGCAAAATTATTTGTTCGGATAGTTACTTGCGTTGTCTAGTACCAGTGTTTCTATTCTACAATTTACATGTCCAGGTAATAATAATTTGAGCATTTGAGTACTTTTTGTGAACGGAGCGTTAGATTTAAACGCGAAACTACGGGATGGCCACTTGTAGGAAATACGTTGTGAATAGCATCAGAAGCTCCATGAGGCTGTTCGCGGAAGACGTTGGATACACAGAATAGTAACGCCAGAAAATTGTAGTAGGCTGCAGGGGACTGACGCTTGATACATAGAGTATTGGGCATGAACAGTAGGAAAGAGCTGTTAACTACGATTACACCACGTTCTTTGAATATATGAGAGTATGCATAGAAAGAGACTTAAAATGGAACGACCACATAAAAATAATGACGGGAAAGGCAGGTGGCAGATACATTGGTCGGAAGAAACCTCAGGAAGAGCAGTCAGCCCACGATGCAGGTCGCTTACGAAACCCTTGTTCAACCGATAGATGGGTGTTGCTCGACAGTCTACGAGCAGTGAAGATACAGAGAAGAGGGACACGTTTCGTCACAAGCTCGTTTAGTAGGCGTTACTGAGATTCTCAGCCAGCTCTAGTGTCAGGAGCTACAATAGAGGCATTGTGCTTAACGGTATAGTTTACTGTTAAATTCCAAAAGCGTAAGTTCCTGGAAGACTCCGGTAACACGTTGCTTCCTCCTATGTATATTATGCGAAATGACCATGAACAAATTAGAGAGATTCGAGTTGGGGCAGAGGCTTGCCAACAATAGTTCCTCTCACGTGTCATTGGTGGCTGGAACTGGAAAAGGGCGGAGTGACAGTGGTAAATAAAGCACTTGCCATCACACATCCTAAGGTGGCTTGCGGATGAAAGATGTGTAGACGTAGGATTATTAGATAAGATATATTTTCAGAATCTTTCTATTACGGTTATTTACTTATTACACAGCTCTACAAAATAAAATTTTTTTTTCGTTGCCAGGGAAGTTTGAACGAAAATGGGATATTGTTATGATACTCATTCCGAGTATATTTGTACTTTTTCCAAATTGGCTCTGGTTTTTGAGATATAGGTTATTTGTGGAAATGAGAGTTTCATGTGGATAATATCGACTGCAGGGTCCATATATAGTGTAATGTATTTGCTACCTGTTTTTTAATTAGTGATATTGTACTATCTTTATTAAACAATTGTGCTCAGGGAGTGCATCTGTGTGGTTGAGGATTACATCATGCAAACATCACACTGTCAGCATGTGTTCAGTCCTGTTGTGCGGTGCGTGTGTTGAAGATATTGAGGGTTGTGCAGATTTGAATTCGGCGGTACTCGACATTCATTTGTTGGCCGAGGTAATCCCCGCAACGCCGATAGGTAGCGTTCAGTGTAAACAAGAAAAATGGCGATGGTCGAAAGTCACACACATGTGCAGTGCAGCTTCAAGGAGATAGAACCTTTTCATCGTGACGTAGCAAATAAGAGGTGAGTATTCATTTCACACAAAACAATTAATGATGTTTGTTGGATGTGATTGACATGCAAATACAAGAAAGTTCTGCATAATATGTAGTATTTGTGCAATTTTGTTTTAGGAAAACAAGAGTTCTTCACGCCGTCTTTGCGTGATCCATCCAGATGAGTTCTGCTACATTTGTGGTGAATACGTTCTTCAAAAGAACAGGAAGAATATCACTCCTTTTGTGAAGGAAGCGTATCTGGCATATTTCGGAATTAAACTAGGAGATCAAGACAAGGCGTGGGCACCCCATAAAGTTTGTAAATGCTGTGTGGAGTGCTTACGGCAGTGGACAAAACGAAAAAGGAAAAGCTTAAACTTCGGAGTGCCTATGGTATGGCGAGAGCAGAAGAACCATACAGATGATTGCTATTTTTGCATTGTTAATGTGAAAGGTTTTAATAGGTTCAAAAAACGAAAGTGGGAATATCCCGATTTGGAGTCAGCAAGAAGACCGGTGGTGCACAGCAACGATGTTCCTGTACCAACCTTCACAACATTACCCACGCTAACATCATCAGATGACGATGTGCACGGCGAGGAATGTACAAGTAGTGGTTCGGAATACGAAGGACGTGAGACACAACCCCAGCAGTTCGACCAGAAGGAGCTCAGTGACTTGATACGAGAACTCAATCTTTCAAAGCAAGCATCAGAACTCTTAGCATCCAGGCTTAAGGAAAAGAACTGTCTTCATCCAAGTGTTAAAATAACAGCTTACCGGACGAGAGAAGAAAACCTTCTTCCATACTTCAACCAAGAAGAGGTTATAGTGTATTGCAGCAATATACCTGGACTTTTACTTGAATTGGGGCTGCCGGAATATAGACCAGAGGACTGGCGTCTGTTCATAGACAGTTCCACTAGAAGTTTAAAATGTGTTCCCCTACAGAATGGCAATCGTTACGCATCTATTCCAATTGCCCTCTCAACAAAACTTTGTGAAGCATATGCTAACATCAAGATGGTTCTGCAGAAAATTCAGTATATGCAGCACCAGTGGTTGATTTGTGTTGATTTGAAAATGGTGAACTTCTTGCTTGGACAACAAAGTGGATACACAAAGCACCCATGTTTTATCTGCATGTGGGATAGTAGGGCAAAGCACGAACATTGGAAGCAGAAAACATGGCCTCCAAGGGAACATATGGCTGTTGGTGAAGCAAACATCATTAATGAACCTCTGGTTAGTAGGGACAAGATTGTTCTTCCACCATTACATATTAAGTTAGGACTAATGAAGCAATTCACCTAAGCTTTAGACAGAAATGGTAATTGCTTCACATACATCTGCAATACGTTCCCTGGACTCAGTAGTGAAAAACTTAAGGCAGGAATATTTGATGGTCCTCAAATTCGCAGGCTCATCAACGATACCAATTTTACAAGTGTCATGACTGTCACTGAAGCATCGGCCTGGAACAGTTTTGTCGCTGTTGTAAAATGTTTTTTGGGCAATCATAAAGCTCCCAATTACGAGGAACTGATCAAAAACATGCTCACTAACTTTCAAAAGTTAGGAGCTAACATGAGCATAAAATTGCACTTCCTTCACAGCCACTTGGATCGATTTCCTCGTAATCTAGGTGATTTCAGTGAGGAACAAGGAGAGCGGTTCCATCAAGATATGAAAGGAACAGAGGAAAGATATAAAGGAAGATGGGACAGGCATATGATGGCAGATTATTGCTGGAATCTGCAACGTGACTGTTCTGAAGAGACCTATAAAAGGAAAGCGTGCAGGAAGCGGTTCGTCATGGACGGAAAATGATATACTTATAGAGAAACTTTTCAATTATGTTTTATACGTGGACAAATGCCTATCAGGTTTTCATAGAAGCTATTTATAAAGATTATTTTCTTTTTTCATTGTAGTTTGTAGCGCTCGAGTTCAGTATTAGCAATTTTTTCTAATTTTTTGAATAAATCATGCATTATCTCAAAAACTAGAGCCAAACTGCATAAATGGTTGCTATATTCGTCCTCAGCACCACTAACCCATCCTAAAGCCACTCAAATATCCTTGGCAAGAAAATGAGTGTTGACCAGTGTTATTTATGGCACACTGCTGTTGCAATAAATGAGGTTCCATCTTCACTGCTCACTTCGTTTATAATTATTCTCTCATTGCCGATGATGGAATGATTCAGCATTAGTAAATACTATTTGATAAATGGCTGCGTGAATTTCATTAAGCACAAAGTGTTAAGATTAGTTTATTACATCCTTTGCAGAAAGGTATTTTTGCAACGAGACTCGAACTTTCACGAATGCTTCTGTCTTGGTAGACATTTCAGCCCGGCGAATTACTATTCAATATTCTTCGGATGAAACTAAAAATTAAACTGAACTCCGTCCGAACAGGTCTCGGAAGATCCAACGGTGCCTGCAGACCGCCGTGCCATGCTCAGCCGATAGCTGTCACTGGATGCAGATATGGACACGGCCGTGAGTTGCCTTGACCGGAGCCGCTACTTTCCAGTCAAGTGTGTCCTCAATTGGTCTCACATGGGCTTAGTGCGGCCTACTTGTCAACAGCTCTCGGAAAATGTGAATGGTCACCCATCCAAGTGCTACCGGAGCACGACAGCGCTTAACTGCCATGATCTGACGGGAACCGGGGTAACACCTGTGGCAAAGCCGTTGGCAATCTTCCGACAAGCGACGGTAAAATTCAATAAACTGCATGGCTTTCTACGACCGGGAATTCGCGACCGACCACATCTGAAGACTGTGCGTTGACGACTACCGCACCGGCAAAGCACTCAATATAAAGCCACCGTAAAACACATGATTGTACCCGGGGACGCTTAAGGGGAGGTTTACTATCGTTTGCTTCCAAACATAGATTTTTTGTAAATTGTATTTTGGGATCTATAAAAGTGTTTAGACTCCATCCTTGCAGCGGTTTTTCCGAATACAGAGCGGAAATCTTTGTTATTCGCGGCTGAACAAAAAAGTACACCTGCCTGAAATCGGCCTTTTTCAAGAGCCAGTTTTTTCGGGGATTTCGACTTTGTAGCCGCGAAAAATTGTTCTATGTGTTTGTCCATGACTAACACTAATAAAGTGGTCAAGGAGTTTACGACGTACTACGGCTTGGCAATCCGACGGCATTCCAATTCAGTGGAACAGATGAAGAATGCAATTTGGGCAACGTGTTTCCACAACTGATATACGGATGACCACCCACAACACCAAAATTTTCCGGCTGGGGAAACTAGTTGGTGCAAGTGGCGCATTGCAGACGCTACCGGACATCTGTACGAATATCAACACAACCAGCCGCTCTCCAAAGAAGTTCAAAAAGTGACGAGTTATTGTACCGGTGCTTGTGAAAGTTTGAAAGCGTGTGTTTGGAAGTTAGCCCCCAAGCATTTCTGGTGCGAAGACTATGGAGGCTGCGACTTTCCTGGCAGTGAGCAGCGTCAACGAAGGGTATTCAGCAATTCCGAAGACCATGACAACGATGGACGTCACCCTGGGACTCTATTCGACGCAGTTCGCCAATCATTTGGAAGACCACCGGATTCAAGCGGCCGAAAACCGCGTGTCACCGGCCGGACCAGCGCAGGATGGCCCAGATTGGGCAGAACGCCCTCTATGAGGAAGAGGAAGGACTTTTTTATGGACCTGGAATAGCAGACTGAATGAAAGTTGCATAATATTGCATTTATATGTAGTCAAAACTTCAAACGCGTTTTTCACGAAATGACTTTCTTTTTATCGTGCGGTATGGTAACTTCAAATATACTGAACCGATTGGCATGACTCTTTGTTTCCGTCGAAGCTAACTAAATTGTCTAGGAGTTGTACCACTTTTATTCCGATCCATCAACTATAAATATTTTTACTTGCCCTATTTTTTTCAAATGGCAGCCATTTTGTTTCCTATAGTCCAAATAACTTGAGCGAGGTACAACTCCTAAAGAATCTTATATACTTCGCTAACGTCAACTCAATTTTGATTTCAGACGAGCCAGCTAACCTGTGACATACCGCGCTTGGAGGTCTACATCGAAATTTTGTTACGTTCCGACGGCACTTCCGCCTTTGCTCGTCGACATTCCGGGTCGAGAAAATTCCAGTTTGTAGAGGAAATATCAATAAACATTTTGACCAAACTTGACATTGACATCTATAATACATCCTGAGAAAAAATTTCTCGAAGAACATCGTGCTTTTAGACGTCTATGCGCAGGTCATGTAATTCGCCCAAAGTAACTGGCCGCTGATTTGCGTACGCAGTGATGGAACCCGACAGCGACCCAGTTGGGTTCCACAGAATTTACAACAGGCAAATTTAGTCACAGAGACATAAAAATGAGTTGGCTGTAATGCTCCTCAAACCACTGCAGTACGGTTCTGCTTCCCAGACACGGACAGTTATACTGCTGAAAGATGGCAACGCCGTCGGGGAAGACATCAAGCATGAAGGGATGCAGTGGTTCTTAGCCGTCAAAGTGTCTTCGATTACAGAATGAGATTTTCACTCTGCAGCGGAGTGTGCGCTGATATGAAATTTCCTGGCAGATTAAAACTGTGAGCCCGACCGAGACTCGAACTCGGGACCTTTGCCTTTCGCGGGCAAGTGCTCTACCAACTGAGCTACCGAAGCACGACTCACGCCCGGTACTCACAGCTTTACTTCTGCCAGTACCTCGTCTCCTACCTTCCAAACTTTACAGAAGCTTTCCTGCGAACCTTGCAGAACTAGCACTCCTGAAAGAAAGGATATTGCGGAGACGTGGCTTAGCCACAGCCTGGGGGATGTTTCCAGAATGAGATTTTCACTCTGCAGCGGAGTGTGCGCTGATATGAAACTTCCTGGCAGATTAAAACTGTGTGCCCGACCGAGACTCGAACTCGGGACCTTCTTCGATTAGTAACACAGGTCCCATGCAAGCTCAGGAGAATGTCTCCCATAGTATAATACTGCACCAGCCTGCGTCCGTGGTGCGCTGCACGTTTCGAGCCGCCGTTCACTTCCATGACGGCATTTATGGAGACGACCAGAGACCTAGTGAAGCTAAAATGTGATTCACCTGAAGAGCCGACACGTTTCCATTGATCGACGGTCGAATCCTAATGGTCCTGTACCCACTGCAGTCGTAAATAACGATGTCGTTGGATCAACATGTGAACACGTAGGAGTGGTCTGCTGCGAAGCTCAATGTTCAGCAATGTACGACGAACTGTGTGCTCTGAAACACTTGTGCGTGCATCAGCATTGTGCTTTTTCGGCAAAGTTGCCACAGATCACCATCTATCCTAATTTACAGAACAGGAAACCTCCGAACCACACGTTCTGTGAAGAGTCGTGGACGTCCAACCATTTAGCGTCTACTGATAGTTTCACTGTCCTTCTACATCTTTCCGTAGATTCTCACGGCAGTTGAAAAAAAAATGGTTCAAATGGCTCTGAGCACTATGGGACTTAACATCTGAAGCCATCAGTCCCCTAGAATTTAGAACTTCTTAAACCTAACTAACCTAAAGACATCACACACACATCACAGGATTAGTACCTGCTACCGTAGTGGTCGCGCTGTTTCAGACTGAAGCGCCTAGAACCGCTCGGCCACGTCGACCGGCTCACGACAGTAGCATGGTCGTTTACGAGATACTCGTTCACTGGCTCTGTGTCACAATAATCTACCCTTTGTTGAAGTCGCTTTTCTCAACGGATTTTCGAATTTGCAATCCATATCTTCGCTAGAGTGATCCACCGTCAGTTTCTGTCCCCCTTACATAGTTTGAATCGTCATTTGTTATCTTTAAAAAACAGTTTGTTGTAAATCATCAGCTTTTCATTATAAGTATGTAAATGACATTGTTTCTGACAATGGGCTAAAGAGCATACATTGTTAAGATCGGGTATATATTGAGCAGTGCAAAACACTTGAAGTCAGTCGCCGTTTAGCCAATGGAATGACGAAAAGTCTGTAACAGTTGCTGTTTTGTCAGTCATTTGTGAACACCTTTGTAAAGGTTTACGAAAAATACATCTGCTGTTAAAATTATGAACTGTTCTAACATCCAAGTTTTCATCACGTCTGAGATCCAGGTAATATAATTCCCTAATGTACTTTCTTGTAGGAGGAGATTCGACGATTCATAGCTAAGTATTCCACTGCAAAAACTACGTCAGTCTCATACTATGGTGAATCGCTTATATCACTCGGTCTTCAGGCCTCAACGGGTCCATCGGGACCATCCGACTGCCGTGTCATCCTCAGCTGAGGATGCGGTTAGGAGGAGCGTATGGTCAGCACAACACCGCTCTCCCGGCCGTTACGAAGGTTTTCCTTGACCGGAGCCGCTACTATTCGGTCGAGTAGGTCCTCAATTTGCATCACGGGGCTGAGTGCACTCCGAAAAATGGCAACAGCGCATGGCGGCCTGGATGGTCACCCATCCAAGTGCCGGCCACAGCCCGACAGCACTTAACTTCGGTGACCTGACGGGAACCGGTGCCTGTCAATCTCTTATAATGAGAGGCATTTTAGTTAGAATTGCAGTTGGACTAACATTAGAAGTTCCACGGCATTTTTGTGGACAATTCTATTGATTTCCACTGGACTCTTAAATGCTGCAGAGAATTTGTGGCACTGTCATCCTTGTTTGTTGGACAAATAATGTGTTTTCACAAGGCCCTTCTGTCCTGTAGTGAATACCCAAGTGGTGGCAGTTTGTCTGCCCTGCTCTTCCTCTTTATGGCCGCACAACAAATGCTGTTTACTGACATCGCCACTGTACTCGTATCCTGATGTTGTTCTCTTGGAACCAAGAGGTACTTTATCAGCTTCATGATCCTATATAGGGCCGGTTATTCTTTAACACTGTAATCAGAGGAAGTAAAGTTGTTCTGTGGGCATTTTATTGAATACTGCTTGAAATTCATCTAAATATGTACCCCTTATGTTATTGCCTTTTACTACAATGTGAATGACACAATGCCCCCAGCTCCTTCATTGTGGATACTGCCTACTTTCACTCTGTTTACGTTTAAAAAAATATATAGACCTCATCCTATGTTTCTCAAGTATTGCCTGTCAGTGTCTGGACCTGTACAATTGTCCATTATCTGACAGTATTTTGACAACTTTGCCAACTTGCTTCAAGAAATCTTGCTAGAGAGCCTTGCTAGCACTGAATCCTGTCGCCTTTTTCAGAGGGATCAGGGTGACATACTTAGAAGTTAATTATATTATTATAAAAATGCATGTATGCCTCTTCTTTGTTTGTGGCAAAGGGCCCATCAAATCTGTTGTTGCAACATGTCTAAATTTCTCTGAATGGGAAATATGTGTGGTCTGGTTTGAAGTACATGTGTTTGCCTGCTGACAGTCTTTACACTAAGCTAAAACTTTCCTAATTAGCCTCTCCGGATTGGAAAGTAGCACGACTGTTTCAACTTTACAAAGCATTTTTTCGGTCCATAGTTACCGTTACCAAGGTGCATGTGCTAAAACCGATAAAGTGATATCTACATTATGTCTTGAAAACAAGACCTCGTCCTTCAGCAGATAATACTGCCTAATTTCCAAGGAGTATTTATTCTTCTACAATTGCTTGTTCCCCAAAATCTCAGGATCTGTTTTTTTTCTATTTTCGTGGAAATGCTATGGAGATATAATTTTCAAATGGAACATTTTTCATACAGCAAATCCTCCACATTGCTTCTTCCTGCGCTTTTAGAAACACCTCGTGGGGATCTCAAGAGGGCATCTGCCAAAATGTTTACTGGTTCTGAGACGTAGGTAATCAAGAAGTCATATTTTTGTAGGATTGATATTCAATACTCAAGTCTAATATAGATTAATTTAGCCAGTGAATAAAACCCCAAGGCCTTATGATCTCTAAATGCCCTTGTTTTTTTAGCAAGTAGAAAGTAACAAATTGAAATCTCCATGTTTCAGTTTACACCTCCAATTCTGTAATGGAGTGATTTCTTTCACTTTTAGTCAGTGCCCGACTTGCCAATGCAATAGTTTTATTAGTCACTTGTCCCTCCTGTTCACATTCTTAAAACAACCCCACCCCCTGTCCCGTTTTTGCACAATCCGTTGCCATACAGAAATCCTGTGTCAGATCTGGGTGTGCTGATGTGTGTGCTTCTAACAATGCTGTCTTTGATTTATGGAATTCTTCATCTGCTTGCTGATCACACAGCCATGACGTATTTTTGCCTGTAAGGACAGATAAGCGTAGTGCCACTAAAGTATCAATCCACATCAATCTTTTATAGAAGTTTACGAGTCTCAAGAAGCCACACAGTGTTTTTCGTTTCAAAATCGCCAATGGCTTATAGTTTTTCTGGATTTGGATCTATCCCTTTTTCTGAAATAATATGTCCCAAAACTTCTATTTGCTTTGTTCCAAATATAGGTTTCAGAATATTCACAGTAATGTTATAACCTAACACATCATTTTGCTGTTTCCAAGATGGTTCAGCGACTAATATCTCATCCACATAGTATGTAAGCCTCTGCTGTAGCTCTTTATTTAAGATAGTACCTAAACAACTTATAAATGCTGCAGATGACACATTGATTCCCAGTAGTAACCTTATAAATTGATAGCATTGTCCATGTGCTGTACTTGTAAAGCAATGTTCTTCCTGCATTCTGGTGCTGACGCCTTTTGACAAAAGCTGGACCTCAGATCCAGAGACAAAAAACTCTTTGCACCATGAAATTTTTGAGTCAACTTTTCTAATTTCTCTGTCTGATCTGTCTCTGTACCTGTTACTGTGCTAATTCGCCTAGAATATAATGTGAGGCGAATACTACCATCTGTTCCGCCTACTATTCGTACGGGGCTATTATATGGTGATAACACAGACTCTATGATCCCATCTTCAATGATTTTATGTAACTCAAGAGCACTTGTCGTCTCTAGCAGCGTGGTATGGTGCATGGTGGAACTCTGAATGGGTTATGATTTTTGTCCTCAAATTTATACTGAAAGAGCTTGGTGGCCCTGACTTTGATAGAAACATTTTCGTACTATTGTGAAATAGTCCCTCTATTTCCCCTTTCTCACTCTCAGATATGTTATTTAATTCCTGTAATTTTTTATTTATCTCTTCATAAACTTCATCCTAAGTACATCATCTATGGAAACAGGTTCATCTGTCCAAATATGCCATGGATGTTTTTCATCTGGCTCTTCCTCTACAATATGCATAGTTGTTGTTGTTGTGGTCTTCAGTCCGAAGACTGGTTTGATACAGCTTGCATGCTACTCTTTCCTGTGCAAACGTCTTCATCTCTTCATCTCTGATTAACTACTAAAACCTACATCCCTCTGAATCTGCTTGCTGTATTCATCTCTTAATCTCCCTCTACGATTTTTACCCCACGCCCCTCCCTCCAATGACCCTTTGATATCTCAGAATGTATCCTACCAACTGATCACTTCTTTTGGTCAGGTTGTACCACAAATTTCTCTTCTCCCCTCCTCATTACTTAGGTAATCTACTTATCTAATTTTCGGCATTCTTCTGTAGCACTACATTTCAAAAGCTTCTATTATCTTCTTGTCTAAACTACTTTTCCTCCATGTTTCACTTCCATACAGGGCTACACTCCATACAAATACTTTCAGAAAGGACTTTGCGATACTTAAATCAATACTGACGTTAACAAATTTCTCTTTTTCAGAAACGCTTTTCTTGCCATTGCCAGTCTGCATTTCATATCCTCCCTACTTCGACCACCATCAGTTATTTTGCTTCCCAAATAGCAAAACTCATTTACTACTTTAAGTGTCTCATTTCCGAATGTAATTTCCTCTGCATCACCTGATTTAATTCGACTACATTCCATTATCCTCGTTTTGCTTTTGTTGGTGTTCATCTTACATACACTTTTCAACGTACTGTTCATTCCGTTCAACTGCACTTCCACGCTCTGGCAAAATTACAAAGTGGTTGGCAAACCTCAAAGCTTTTATTTCTTCTCCCTGGACTTTAATTGCTACTCCAAATTTTTCTTTTGTTTCCTTTGCTGCTTGCTCAATATACAGACTGAATAACATCATGGGTAGGCTACATCCCTGTCTCACTTCCTTGTTAACCACTACTTCCCTTTCATGCCCCTTAACTCTTATGGATGCCCTCTTGTTTCTTTACACATTGTAAATAACAATTTGCTCCCTGTGTTTTACACCTGCGACTTTTAGAATTTGAAAGAGAGTATTCCCGTCATCATTATCAAAGCTTACTCTAAGTCTGAAAATGCTATAAACGTACGTTTGCCTTTCATTGTCCTATCTTCTATGAGAAGTCGTAGGGTCAGTATTGCCTCGCGCGTTCCTACATTTCTCTGAAATTCAAACTGATCTTCCCTGAGGTTGGCTTCTATAAGTTTTTCCATTATTCTGTAAATGATTCGTGTTTGTGTTTTGCAGACGCGACTCATTAAACTGATAGTTCAGTAATTTTCACACCTGTCAGCATGCCTCGTAAATGTTTCTCACCAGATGGAAGTGTTTTGTCATGGCTGGCTTTCCCAAGGCTATCAGTAGCTCTAATGGAATGATTTCTACTCCCGGGGCATTGTTTCAATTAGGTCTTTCAGTGCTTTGCCAAATTCTTCACGAAGTGTCATATCTCCCTTCTCATCTACGTCTTCTTTCATTTCCATAATATTGCCTTCAAGTGCATCTCCCTTGTGTAGAGCGTTTATACATTCCTTCCACCTTTCTGTTTTCCCTTCCTTGCTTATTACTGGTTTTCCATCTGAGCTCTTGATATTCATACAAGTGGTTCTCTTTTTTTATACATCTCTTTAATTTTCCTGTAGGCGGTATCTGTCTCACCCATAGTGATATATGTTTCTACATCCTTACATATGTCCTCTAGCCATTCCTGATTAGCCATTTTGCTCTTCTTGCCAGTCTCATTTTTTAGACGATTGTATTCCCTTTCAACTGCTTCATTTATTGCATTTTTATATTTTCCCTTTCATCGATTAAATTCAATATCCCTTCTGTTACCCAAGAATTTCTACTATCCCTCATCATTTTACGTACTTGATCCTCTGCTGCCTTCACTATTTCATCTCTCAAGGCTAGCCATTCTTCTTCTATATTCCTTTCCCTTGTTCTTGTCAATAATTCCCTAATGCTTTTCCTGAAACCCTCTACAGCCTCTGGTTCTTTCAGTTTAACCAGGTTCCATCTCCTTAAATTCCTACCTGTTTGCAGTTTCTTCAGTTTTAATCTGCAGTTCAGAATCAGTAAATTGTGATTAGAGTCCACAACTGCCTCTAGAAATGTTTTACAATTCAGAATATGGTTCCCTAATCTCTGTCTAACCATTATATAATCAATCTGAAACCTTCAGATGTCTCGTGGCCTCTCATTATTCTTAAGCCGACTGTTAGCTATGATTAAATTTCGTCTGTGCAAAACTCTACCAAGCAGCTTCCTCTTTCATTCCTTTTTCCCAGTCCACATTCACCTACTACTTTTCCTTCTCTTCCTTTTCCTATTATCCAATTCCAGTCACCCATGACTAGTAAATTTTCGGCTCCCTTAACTATCTAAATAATTTCTTTTATCTCGTCATACATTTCCTCAATCTACTCCTCATCTGCGGCGATAGTTGGCTTATAAACTTGTGCTACTGTGGTGCATGTGGACTTCAATCCAGTCTTGGCTTCAATAATGCATTCACTATGTTGTTCATAGTTGCATATCCGCGTTCCTATTTTTTGTACTGATTATTAAAACTACCCCTGATATTGTAATCATAGTTCTATATTCACTTGACCCAAAGTCCTGTTCCTCAATCAGAATAACATTCATTAAAGCATCTGAAACGTCCCCTTAGAAAAATTGTACATGACTGTGCTTAAACTAGCACACAATAATTTTAGCGCAACGCAATCTGACTTTCAATAATCCCTACAAAAGAATGGCCCTGCCTAACATTAACCTATACATTTCACAAATCACTTACCTTACTCGAACTACTGCAATATGGCGAGCGCCACTACTGCCAGCTAAATAAAAGATTCAAACTACTGAAGGCACTAACTACTGATAGGCATAGTTAGCAAATGAAAGATTTTGATAGAGAACAAACAATGTATTTACCTTAATAGTCTTCAAAAGTCATAATATATATAGCAGTTCATGACATTCATTCTTACAAATGTACTGTTTCTGATGGACACACGTCCAGATCATCCGCTCTCAAAATTCCGCCATTTCTCTCCCTACATCCACGGCTGCTGGCGGCTCACCTCCAACTGCGCACAGTGTTGCCAACTCTAAAAAACCCGAGTCGCTAGCTTCAATATCAAAAGCCGCTAGAAAGTCGCTAAAACTGATTTTACTAGGGGTGTACTGAAAATTTCGTGCTGTGAATGGTGCAATAAGCCAGTGGGGGGGGAGGGGCTAATAAAATTTTAATAAAAATTGTGTCATACGTAATTGCTATATTGTCTTAATTAAATGACACATCGCTTGCAACAACATACATATAAAATACGCTAACGTTTAATTAAACATGTTATCATAATTGACACAACACATAAATTGTTCTTTCAATCACAGTAGTCAAATATATTAGAAATATACAACTATATGTGTAACAAAAGAAAGCAAGAACTCAAATTAGGTTACAAAATATATACACATCGGGATGTGAGCTATTCATCGTCGTCACTCAGAAGATAGAATAACTCTTTTGTTTCATGCTCTGACAGAACTGTAGTTGATGTAGAGGGTTGAACGTCGCTCAAAAGGTGATGCAGTTCGACTGGTTTTGTCGCAAAAGACTAACTTTTGTTCGTTCCTATAAGTTCCAATACGTCTGACGGTATGTCAAAAGATGCACAATCTTTATTTTGTTTCTTCAGCTGGTCTCTCAATATGATCGAAGCATTAATTGTCTTTAACGATAATCTGTTACGTTGTATAGTTGTTATAATGTTCATAGAACTGAATATTCTTTCCATTTCTGCATTTCAATGCGGTAGGCATAGAACAGTCATTGCTAGCTGTGAAATCAAAGAAAAAGGATTCTCCCCTCCCGGCCGGGGTGGCCGAGCGGTTCTAGGCGCTACAGTCTGGAACCGCGCGACCGCTACGGTCGCAGGTTCGAATCCTGCCTCGGGCATGGATGTGTGTGATGTCCTTAGGTTATTTAGGTTTAAGTAATTCTAAGTCCTAGGGGACTGATGACCTTAGAAGTTAAGTCCCATAGTGCTCAGAGCCCATTTGATTCTCCCCTGCAGCATTTTTATACTGCAAAACCTCACGCCAAAATCGAACAGTGTTAGTAGTGTTATTCCAGCTAATGAAGTTGATATTATGCCATTCTTGCAGCATACCGTCTATGAAATCGCCACTTAAACCCAATTCTTTGGCTGCATCCGCTACAGCATTATTTTTATTCACTTTTAGTGTTTATTCAACATTCAGCATTGACGTTTTTTTCGGGATCGTTACGTTACTTGGCAGTCTTTGTTGAATTTCTTTTATGAGTTTCAGACTAAACTGAATGCATCTCTTCTTCAAATAAACTTTATTTTCTTCAGACAAACTTGACTCCGACAATTTCTGTTCAAACATAAAACCAAGGTTTGGGTTTGCATACATACATTCGCTTGGAACAAGTGTTGTCAACAAATCAACAGTTGGAAAAACTATGTTTTGTCCGAGTGACTGCATGAGAAATACAAGTGTATCTAGTAATTTAGTGGGGTCATTGTCTTCTCCTTCAAAAGCTTTTATTGCTATTTGTAGTTCTTTTAGAGCATGTTTAAAGTAAAACATGTAAAGATGATTTGAGTCGTCACAATACATCTTGTACAAAAGATCGGCAGTGTAACAATTGTCTTGAACCATGGCAAGTGAAAAATGTAGCTTTAGGTCTTCCCACTGCTCCAGAATTCTTCGTATTCCTGGTTCAATTGAAAGCCCACGTGTTGCACAGACCTTCAAATTTTTTAGTGGCTGTTTTCCACAATTTATTGTCTCATAAACCTTTTTATATTCCTCTTGTCTTTTGGGTGAAATGGAGAACCAATTGTTCTGCTGAAGAGAGTGACAAATGCTGAAGCTGAAGAGAGTGACAAATGCAACGGATCAATACCAAATGCTTCAAACCATATTCTCTCATCGAGTTGTTCGAAAAGCTCATTGTTTATTCCAACCATTGCAGAAGCATTATCTGTGCCAATTCCTACCATATTAGCGATTGGAAGTTTGAGAATTTTCAAAGAATTCACAAGAACAGCAGCCAGATTTCTTGCAACTGCAGTTTCTACTACAGCGAGTTTGAGAAATGCTGATCTAATGGTTTGGTTGTTTACACTATAGTACCATATAACGATACCAAGCATTTTAGATAAAGATACATCTGTGGATTCATCTATTAGTACATTGTATTTTTGGTTACCTATATCTTCAATCAATGATTGTGTAAAATATAGAGCCAAAACTTCAGTTATAATGTTAGTGCAGCTTGTATGATGTAATTGCATGTTTTTGGCGCCCTCATCACCGGAAAACACCTTCTTGCACAGTATTCCTAAATAATCTACAGATAAAATAGACCAATGTTCAGCAATAAATAAAGAAATGGCGCCTTCCGCTGTGCTTGCAATTCTAACTGTAGTTTTCAGAACAATTTTCACAGGTAAAGTGGTTTGTGTTTTTTTTTAAATAAATTTTTTGTTTATGCTTAATAGTTTTCGAATGCTTTCTAATGTCACACAATTTAGCATAAAACTCTGTTGCACATACTTGACATCTTGCCTTGGATAAGTCTCCAACGACTGGTTTCAGCCACCCTTTGAATTCAGGTTCTGCTTCCCACACATCCTGATATTTTTGAGCGTACTGCTTCTTCTTCTGCGGTAAATCCATTATGTAAGCCACCACAACATAAGTTTCACCAATTCATAATCACTGAAAATACATTAAAACTCAGGTGAACTAGAGGTCATGAAACAATCTACTCACTCGGTAACTCGATATCAGTCCTATTGTTCATTGTTTAAAACGCAATAATGTCTGAGATACCCCCACCGAATTGTTCTTACGTTACCACTGTGCATGTGGTAATAATTTGATTGCGAGTTAACATTTCGAAAAATTAGAGGTTGCTAGACAGAAATGTATTTTATTATACTTAATATTACGTATGTTTTTTGTCAATTCGAGTTCAAAAGTTGAAGAATTATAGATCGATACGTTATCGACGATAACAGGCTAGTGGGTAAGGAACAATTAATTGTTCTATAGTCAAGGTTTTCTTACTCTGTAGGCAATTCCCACATTCATGTGTACTAAATGCTGAACAATGCTACATGATCTGCTAAGAACTTAATTTAACTTAGTAAATCTAGAACAAAGTTAGTGTAGTACCCATTCTATAGTTCAAATCTTAGTTTTGCTAATGAAAATACTGGCCCAAAATACTTTGGATTTGTACTTCAAAAATCTTTAGTACTCCAAAAGTCGCCAGGTAAGTCGCTAAATAATCTTTGTCGCTAAAAAGTTTTTTTTGTCGCTAAGACGAGGGCAAAAGTCGCCATTTCTAGCGACAAAGTCGCTAAATTGGCAACACTGACTGCGCAACGCTACGCGCTGTTAACAGCCAACTGCCCAACACTACAATAGCAAATTCCAACAATGCCACCCAGCCACAGACTGCACACAGCACAGCCAGTGATTTTCATACAGAGCGCTACGTGGCGGTGGCATTACCAATATAAGAACCTAAACA
The DNA here is from genome assembly GCF_021461395.2 of Schistocerca americana. NCBI lineage: Eukaryota > Metazoa > Arthropoda > Insecta > Orthoptera > Acrididae > Schistocerca > Schistocerca americana. Next base: position 740,379,146 of record NC_060122.1, on the reverse strand, counting down.
GCCTACTTACATAGCCCCCATGCTCCCGACAAAAAATTTTACAAATTGTTTTGGGCACTGGCCAATACATATTTGTTGAAATTTTTTCACAATTACAATAACAAAGAAATCAAATGCACACACTTATTGATACAATGTTGGTCAAAAGCTAAAATTTTCTCACAGTCCATAAAGACAGTCCTGATCGTTCACCATAGTAAAATTGCAGTGTTTTTCTCAAAGTCTGAGCAGTAAAAGAAAATGCACACAGAAGTAGTGGATTTCCATGCAGTCTTGAAGAAGTAGTGTTGTCCTTCCAACAGAAAGACAGTGCTGACTCTTGACATGCAGACAGGTAATGGGCCATTGAGCAAACCCACCGCAGAGTCAGGCGAAGTTTTGAAGAATATTGGTGGGTAGGTCTTCACAGAGGAGACCACTGTAGTCTTGTTAGAGATTATGGTATTGGTGAGCCACCAGAGGTGCAGGCCCACTGCAGTCCTTGTAGAAATAATGGTATTGGTGGGCCATCAAAGATGCAGACCTACTGTAGTCCTTGTAGAAATAATGGTATTGGTGGGCCATCAAAGACGCAGACCAACTGTAGTCCTTGCAGAGACGGCCAACAGCCATCTGTTGCGACCGTGCAGGTCCACAATCACGATTGAAGAGTCTTGAGGACAATATAGTAACATAAACCCTGACTTGTGCACTCACAAAGTTTTTGGGATTGTCCTTTGAACCAGCAATGCTGTTAAACAGTCCCTTGCTGAATTATTAACACACATGCAAACACTAACAGTTCCAACTTCTAACATATTGTGCATATACTATGACCAACAGAAACGTGTGCACTGAAATGAATGCTTACAGGTTACTTAATTTGCTGAACTGGTGTCTATTACAATTTTGTAACATGAGAATACAATTACAAAGATACAGAAAACACCATTAAAAACATAACAATACAGATAACATTTGTAGTAATACAGGCTTCACAAAAGAATAGAAATAAACATATACATCAGTGTTACAGGAATTATGACATATGTAAATATATAAAATAATGAGAATAGTTTTCGAAACATTAATTTCACACATGAGCATTGAAACAGAACAGAATTAATAATGTCTATAAACATCTTTACAAAGAAAATAACATATTATTCATGCAAATTATATTTCAGAATACCAGTATTCCTCATCATAGTGAATGTAACTTAGTACTAGAAAAATTCTACAACATAAATCTTGTTAACTAAACGCATAAAGACAGGAAAAACACAAATACACAAGAGTACACAAACACATAGCAGAATAACACAGGAGGAAAGGACAAGGTTTCTTTTCAGTGTAACATTTTATACTGCAGTCCAACCCAAAACTTCATTCCATAGATTTTTCGTCTTATTTCAACATTTGTTTCCACCAAAAAAATCCTATCCAAACATGCTTTCTGTATTTATATGTTCACATACTTCTTACCTCATTATTTATTTTCCATTATCTTACCTCATCACTTATTTCCAAGAAAATCCTACCTAAACCTGTTGTCCCTAAACCCAACTTTTTTGTTCATATCCTCTTTCAAAATGCTTTTTTGTCCAAATCATTTTCTTATAGCTTCTCAATGCATTTCTTCCAATTCATCACAACTCGTTCTCTTATATAGCCTACCTCATCTTAAGCTAACTTAAATCTACTGAGCTCAGATGCTAAACTAAGGGACGAGGCAATGCAGCAGCAGAAAACAATTAACACAAACAGCAATGACAAAAAAATGGAAATTGGCAAAGCAAGCAGCAGTATATCTAAATTAGCAAAGCAAATGCAACATTACAACTAAAATAAGGCAATGTGCAGCAAATAAGAAAAATAAATCAGTAGTAAAACTGGCTTAACAGAGTAATACAAAGTGAAATTCAGTAGCACTGTGCCTGGCAAACACCAGCAGCAAATGTAATAACTTATATCTAAACATGACAAACCCACAAGCAGAAAAAAATAGTACACTAAAGACAACAATGCAGATAAGGGAAATGTATATTCACATCTGAATGTCTATGTAATTAAAGTGGTGCACCACAAAAGCTTATTCTACAAAAAATTACCACGTACTTGAAAAGAAAATTATGTATGCAGTTACTGTTATTACCCTTCTTATTGTTCTTTCCTTTCCAAGTGCTCCTTTTTCGAAGAATGTGGATCATAAAATTATTATTTAATAGATCTGTTGACAGAAAGTGTTCACATTAGCAAATGCATTTAATTTTATTTTACATTACCAATGCTGCAACACAGCTGGAAACCAGATATCAAATGAAATAAGCAATTATGTAAAGCAAAGCTTAAAAACATCATTCAATAGTCATGTGGCATTTCATAAGTCAGTAGAAATTCTCTCAAGTCTCGTAGAAAGATACATGTCACAATCAGGTGTGCAGATGTAAGAATATTTCCCATCAACTCATAAGCATATCTCCAAGTAGCACAAAGTACATGCTCCACAGTATAATCATATGTTCCCGAGTAATAGTGTGTCATATTTGCAATGCTTTCTACAAAGGAATGTCAATAGCAAGGTTAATGGCCTCTTTTTTCTCCACCTAATGGCTTTTTCTCCAGGCGGCTGGCACAGCTGGCAACTCATGACGCATTACATCAAGGTCACTTGTCTTTCTTACCGAAATATTTACGACAGCAGTTTGCACTACAGTGACAGTCTCATATAAAAAATTTCACAGGTCGAGAATTTGCGTTACAAATGTGTAGAAACAAAATCCTATAAATATAACAGTGTCCAAAAAATTGTCGTCAGCATTGTAATACATTCATGCATTTACACACATTTCATAGCTCTTAAAGTACGATTCTTGGTTTCGAACATCCTTTTTCACAAATCGTCGTCCCTAACCACTACTCGCTATTCCTTACCTTGTTACACATATACATATTCGTCGACATTCTTCAATATTTCATCATTATAAATATGTAGCATAATGAAATTCCTCATATAGCATCAGCTTATTGATCATAAACATACCTCAACAGCATAATACAAATCGTCGTCGTAAAAATAACATCATAACACCTCAGTCAAATCTCAAAAACGTCCTAGCTTTCTGCAATAATGTCAAAACCTAAAAAAAATCCTCTGCTCATTTCAATAGTGTCATCTGGCTCCAACGTACTTTAAAAATCATGCTCCCTTACCAAATACGACGTTCAAAGCTCTCATAGTCTCACAATGGTTCCGAAAAAATATGAACAGTTCACACAGTGCAGACAAAATACAATTTCATAAATGTGAAATTATCCAATTGTGTTATTGTTTAAATATGTGTCACTGACATTATAAAAAAAATTTTTGTTTCTCTGTTAAATAATCAGATAGCTGTGTAATTCATGTTAGAAAAATATGTTACCGATGTGTAAAGTTGTATAAGCAAATACCATATTAGCTAGGGCTCCTTGTGCTTGCCAGACACATGGTACACAAAGTAAGTGTGTACCCCCCTGAGGATTAATGTAATTATAACCTCAGGTGTTACAGATAACAGCAATGGAATGAAATGTATCACGGAAAACCTTTGTATCATTGTAATTCAAAAAGCTTTAAAGTTTTAAGTACAAACTTAATCACTCAAATGCGTGTCCTGTAGCGCTAAATGTGCGTCTTGCTGTAAGATAATTCTGTGTAACTGTCGTAGTTATCGTCCTCTGTAAGCAAAGTTCTGCTGAAGTCAATGTACTCACCTCGTCACAAACAAAAGTGAAATGCTTTGTGTATAGATATCTTAGTCATTACGCTAATTGCCGTGATGAAGAAAGTGCTGTGCTGTAATGTATTGTTGTGCTACGGAAAAGGCTGTCTCATTGTAGTTATACCACAAAAGTTACTACTAAAACATGTTTTACTGTCCAGAAGAATTCAGAAAAACTGTGCAGATATAAAACAGATACAGCGCAAAAGCAATAGTATAAATTGTGCCACCCATTAGTAGCATCATGATATAATCGTGTAGCTGTCAAATAAACTAACCACTGTGTCATCTGGTATCTCTCAGAAAGTACTTTAAATCCAGAATGTAATTTCAAGTAAACCAAAATGTTGCATTAAAATCTCATTAGCAGTACCGGTACATGTTCTAAGTATGTGAGCCTTATAGTCGTTACGTAATCGTGCAACTAACAAGCAAGAATGTACACACACAATAACGCTGTGTCATCTGTTCACTGTAACAATGCACTCGTAAATACTGTCTAAATATGTTCCCTAGTTTCTAGACTGGATAGTTAACTTCAAAACATTGTTGCATGTTAATAGTTTCTCAGTGTGACAAATTGTACTAGTAGCGTGAAGTGAAAAATTTTATGGCAAATACTAAGTTAAAAAGCAGATTATCTCTCAATAAACGGTGAAATGTGGTGCAATCCTATACTCTTCCTAGTATGCAGAGTTTCAACTTCAACGCAATTATCATGTGGTGTACGTCGGTAAGGAATACTGGAATTTTTCTCGAGGTTAGCGTCTATGTTATTTCTCTCTGAGCCAGCCGGCGCAAGTGGCTGCCTGCGGTGCGAGTCATTGTCTTCTGTCTCTTTGTTGGCGCGTGTTGTTATTGGGATTTGGAGATCTAACTTCTACAAATTCACCTTGTCGAGAGGGCCCTGCCCTGTTTGAATCCCGCTAGATCCGATGAAATTCGGGTCTGTCTTTTGTCGGTAGTTTACATAGTTTCTTTTTTGTCGGTCATGTGGTGGAGAATTTCTCCCGGAATCGTAACTGCGCGGGTGGTGTCTGTTTTGGTCACGATTTGCGTTGTAAGAATAGCCTTGTCGTGTCCAGTTATTATTTCTTTCATCGTGGAATTGTGATGGATGTGACCTGTAATATTTGTGTTCCTGTTTTTGCGTCCCACGATTGTTAGTGTCGATTTCCAATTCTTGTAAGAGTCCCTGAAAAGCTTCAATGTCGTCTTTGCAACGTCCTGCCAAAATAATATGTAGTTAATATTCAGGCAATTTGATTAAACAAATGCGGATGAGTTCTGAGGGGCTGTATGGGTTTGACAGGTACTAATTTTTGTGCAACATGTCTTCAAAATATTTCACAAGACTGGAAAATTCAGATTGTTCGAAATGTTTCATCATTATGATGCAATGTTTTACTCGGTCTTGTGTAGCTTGAGACCAATATGCTGAGAGGAAGGCATGATAAAATTCTACTTCACTGTGACAATCGTGAATGACCGATCGCATTCTTACAGCTGGTTCATTCTCTAAATAGCCACACATAAATTCTCATCTGTGCTCTAATGACAGTTGGGAGGAAAAAAATGAGAGAATTGATGAAGCCACGCTTGTGGATGCAACTATAATGGTCGGATGTTGAAGAGATACATATACAAGGCTCTGCAAGTAAGTCAAGGAAGAGAGGGTTTAAAAAAATAATGGAACACTCTGTTGACTTCTTGATTTTATACACAGTAGTCACAAAGTAAGTTATGGAAGTTCTGTGGAGTATCATTTAGATGTATTTTTTTATATGTGGTGTGATTAAGAACTCACATTGTGTGTAATGGTGTTTGAATGTATTTGTGGGCTAAGAAGATAAAATCGTCAAAATATTACTTCTTATTTTGTGTAAAAGCCTGATGATGTGATAGACAAAACAGATTTCTGGAATAACCATAAAAATGATTACAGAACACTTGCTTCAATAAGTCACCTGACAAAAAGTTTTGAAATTTAAAATTAAAATTTCTAGTGTTACACAGGGTGTTACAAAAAGGTACGGCCAAACTTTCAGGAAACATTCCTCACACACAAATGAAGAAAAGATGTTATGTGGACGTGTGTCCGGAAACGCTTAATTTCCATGTTAGAGCTCATTTTAGTTTCGTCAGTATGTACTGTACTTCCTCGATTCACCGTCAGTTGGCCCAATTTAAGGAAGGTAATGTTGACTTCGGTGCTTGTGTTGACATGCGACTCATTTCTCGACAGTACTAGCATCAAGCACATCAGTACGTAGCATCAACAAGTTAGTGTTCATCACGAACGTGGTTTTGCAGTCAGTGCAATGTTTACAAATGCGGAGTTGGCAGATGCCCGTTTGATTTATGGATCAGCACGGGGCAATGGCCGTTGTGCGGTGCTTTTGTATCGAGACAGATTTCCAGAACGAAGGTGTCCTGACAGCAAGACGTTCGAAGCAATTGATCGGCGTCTTAAGGAGCACGGAACATTCCAGCCTATGACTGGGGAAGACCTAGAACGACGGGGACACTTGCAATGGACGAGGCAATTCTTCGCGCAGTTGACGATAACCCTAATGTCAGCGACAGAGAAGTTGCTGCTGTACAAGGTAACGTTGACCACGTCACTGTATGGAGAGTGCTACGGGAGAACCAGTTGTTTCCGTACCATGTACAGCGTGTGCAGGCACTATCAGCAGCTGATTGGCCTCCACGGGTACACTTCTGCGAATGGTTCATCCAACAATGTGTCAATCCTCATTTCAGTGCAAATGTTCTCTTTACGGATGAGGCTTCATTCCAACGTGATCAAATTGTAAATTTTCACATCAAAATGTGTGGCCTGACGAGAATCCGCTCTCAATTATGCAATCATGTCATCAATTCAGATTTTCTGTGAACGTTTGGGCAGGCATTGTTGGTGATGTCTTGATTGGGCCCCATGTTCTTCCACCTACGCTCAATGGAGCACGTTATCATGATTCCTTACGGGATACTCTACCTGTGCTGCTAGAACATGTGCCTTTATAAGTACGACACAACATGTGGTTCATGCACGATGGGGCTCCTGCACGTTTCAGCCGAAGTGTTCGTACGCTTCTGAACAACAGATTCGGTGACCGATGGATTGGTAGAGGCGACGGAGGGTGGATGCATGTATCCTCGCTAACGGAGGACATTTTGAACATTTCCTGTAACAAAGTGTTTGAAGTCACGCTGGTACGTTCTGTTGCTGTGTGTTTCCATTCCATGGTTAATGTGATTTGAAGAGAAGTAATAAAATGAGCTCTAACATGGAAAGTAAGCGTTTCCGGACACATGTCCACATAACATATTTTCTTTCTTTGTGTGTGAGGAATGTTTCCTGAAAGTTTGGCCGTACCATTTTGTAACACCCTGTAGATAACTTTCAAACTATAAGCCGAATTTTTACCAGAAAACTAATTTTCCTTTCAAATTATACGTGTCCTGTAAACGGAATGAAATGTTTTCGTATAGTTAAGTAAGGCGTATCAGCTTTCGTCTTCGTGCCAGCGCAGTTCGTATCCTTAGTCCCAGTATAGTGCGCACACATCTCCTTGGCTGCTCGTCTAGCTGGTACTGAACAGGTAGTGAGCGCTTTGAAATTTGAAGTGCTAACATGTTCACTTTGGCGATCAAATGACGCCATGAGCAATAGGCTTGAAACCGTAGTTTTCATTGCTTAATGCTTTGTTTCGTTTCGGTGCAAAGTAATGTGTAGCAGTGAACACCATGTGTACATGACCTCTTACGCTGTTATAGACCACCTGATCTGACGTAAAAAGTATAAATCGCTCACTCTGCAAAGACTCTCACAGCTGCTTCCACAGAAGTCGAAAGACTGTGTGACTTCGGACTGAAATTCGCTTGTTTCTGGTCTATACCGACGTTAGTTTTCAATATTGTATGCAAAGAGTATAATCACTGAGCATATTAATAAATTTAAAGAAATCCGAATTCAAAGTTGAGCAAACGTACAGCGACCAGTCGCTAATACTCTTTTTATTGCGGATCTAGATTTCGATCATTGTGTGACTATGATCAGTACGATAAGATGGAAGTCATATCATCATTATTGCTTGCATCTCACCGCACTGATGATAGTCACACAGTGATTGATATCTAAATCCACAATAAACAGATTGTTAGCGACTGATCGCTGTATAGTTTCTCAACTTGAAATAACCAGTCACTGAGTGCATCAGCTCCGTATGGTATCGAACATCATTACATGTAACATTTCTGTTTTACGGGTGCTTTCGTTAACGAGTAGTACGGAGACACTCTGAACACATATCGTCTGCTAGCTTAAGTTGACTACACGATTCACATATCTTTACGGTTTTACAAAAATAAGTTAATCTTTTTAGTATAAGGAAAGATATCACTTGACTGATAGATGTTGCTTTTTGTAATTCTTTTAATCTCTCGGGCACCTAGTGACCGTCACTAACGGCTGCCCCGGTGAAATGCCCCGGTTACCCCAGTCTAGTTACGTCCCAGAATAAACGGCCAATGTATGTCGGGACTTGTATCAGGAACGAGAATTATCCGGCGTTCTTAGAAACGATAAATCCAATATCACCTATCAGTCCAATGAACCATGACCCGCGTAATGTCGGGCCATAGATTAAAGGTCTCTTCCAACGGGGTGATTTGTATCCGTAAATTATTGCATCACATAAATCTTTCCAAGCGGCGATGTCTGCGAGCGTCAGATGTGTCGTAAATAGTTGACCTCATCTGCTAATTTAGAAAAGATTACACTGCCCATTAATACTCGCTTGTCTCTGTACCTTCCTTCAAAACAATTTCCTATGCCATTTCATTTAAGGTATTTCACTATTCCAAACTCTTTAATCTATTTCCAGTAAAACTCGTCAGAGATGTCTCTTTTTGCACTTACAGGGCACATCTCATGGAACCAACAATTACAATGACGTATACCACAGAGCTTAAGAAATTCTTAATTGCCGATGTTGAGACTACTTGTTTGTGCAACTGAGTGATTCGAGATGAAACGCATGTCGCAAAGGCAAGTTATATTCATTCAGTTACATGCAGATATCGCCTCAAAACATTAATACGTTATTAGCAACAGAAGATCGACGGACGAGCAATATTTCAGTTGTGCGGGTGTCAATACAGTATTGTTATTGCTCCCTTTTGCTGAATGAATACTTGCCAAAGAAAATGTTCTATAAACGCGATTTAAAGTATATGACGTAAGACAGAACTAATATCTTGAAGCTATCGCAACCTGGAATACCGTAGTGTCCAAAGAGTACACTGTAGAAAGACCACTACAAAAATACTGATCCGTCAAAAATCAGATAAAAGTATTTTATACAGGATGTAGTGTTACATGATTTCAGTTTTATCATTGGTCCTCAACTAAGCCTTAAGCAACTGAGCACCCGCGTTAAGAAGGAAATCCTGTGACACGATTACCTGTATTAAGTACACTCCTGTTCAGAAAAAAACAGAACACCTTGAACGACTAGAGAGGACATTCATATTCACAAGAAATGTACGTTAGAATGTTCTGCAGAAATTATTAGCATTTCTGTGACCGCGTTTCAGCATGTGTCCTGTTCCGTAATAGGCACAGGGTCCGCGATGGGCCCTGATAACATGTTCCATGCGTTATGGGTATAGCCATCCATGTTGCATTCACCTTGTTCCAAAGTTCATTTTCAGTGGCTATCATTGGGCCACAGTGTTGCACCCGTCGTTTCACCATCATTTTCAAACGAACAAAACATGGATCCGTCCGAAAACACTATCTGGTGCCACTCCTGACCCCAGTGACATCGTTCCATACACAATTGCCGTCTAGCATGTTCCCGCACATTCTTGAAAGGTGTGGTGTCACCGCCAGACACCGCACTTGCTAGGTGGTAGCCTTTAAATCGGCCGCGGTCCGTTAGTATACGTCGGACCCGCGTGTCGCCACTATCAGTGATTGCAGACCGAGAGCCGCCACACGGCAGGTCTAGAGAGACTTCCTAGCACTCGCCCCAGTTGTACAGCCGACTTTGCTAGCGATGGTTCACTGACAAAATACGCTCTCATTTGCCGAGACGATAGTTAGCATAGCCTTCAGCTACGTCATTTGCTACGACCTAGCAAGGCGCCATTATCAGTTGCTATTGATATTGTAAATAATGTACAGACAAGAGCTACGTTCAACATTAATGGATTAAAGTTAAGTATTCCACCATCTGCGTCCGTTTTTCTAAGTTCTAATTTCCTTGTCCTGTTCCAGACCTCACGCCAGCCTGCGTGAGCTAAAACGCGTGCCTTTCGGCTTCCTCTCTTAGTGGGTTGGCTGTCTTGCCAATCCACAACAAAAGGTATGCGGAGAAGTGGACGACGCGTACGTAACCCATGCCTTAACAAACGGCGACTGGCTGTTGCAACTCATAGTGTAAGATGTGTTACAGAGTTCCACTGTTGCGCCAGAGCAGAGGAGGATTCGTATCTCTCCTGCAATGCCTTTCGGATGAGGTATCGATACTGTCGGGGGTTAGTCTGGGTGGTGAGACATGACCCATCTCTTCGTGCTCTACGGCCTTCCGTGAACCATTCTGCGCACAGCCCTTGCACTACCGAAATACTTGGTTCCACACGAGCAACAATTTCCCGGATGGATGCATCACATTCTCTCGTGCCCTACATTGCGCCCTCTTTAAGACTCACTAATTTTACGGTACGATTCGTAGCCTGCGCGCCTGCTCAAGTCACACTGATGCAGTACCTTAGGTTTATAGCGACAACGAGAGCCGTAGGTTCATTTTACCGGTAGGTGGCGTTGCGCAGCGATGTCGATGTTGATCTCGAACACGGGGGCCGACATGTTTCAGATGCTAATCATTTTGCAGAACATATTAAAGTTTATGCCCTGTGAACATGAAAGTCCTATCTGTAGTTGTTCAAGGTGTTCTTTTATGAATGTTACGTGTACTTTTATCTGATATTCTCATGATGAGCTGTGTTCCTGAAACGCCCAACAATAAAAAGACAGTTGTTATTAGCCACTAAAAAGCGGAGGAAAAGACATGCTCACTATTCATACAGTCGTCGCAGACCTCTTTTGCGACTTTTATGTCGCTGCTTACAGGCTATCACAGAGTCAGCTTGCGTGGTAGCTGCTTGGTATGTGTACGTACAAGACAGAAAGTTTACTACTTCTTCTTTCCGAAATTTGGGTCTGCCTTCAAGACTAGCGTGTGAGTTGTCAAAAGACCGTTAATACGACGCTATGTTTATTAGATTCGAGTAACATCTCACACGCCCTCCCTGCTTGAATAGCTGCCAATATTGGAGGTGACAACTCAGGAGCAAGCAAACATTTCTGGAACTCAGTTGATTGAAACAGGCGCTTGGACAGACGCTTTATGAAACGACTGTGCTTAAACTGATACACAATATTTTTTTTCTTTAGCGCAACGCAATCTGACTTTCAAAAATCCCTACAAAAGAATGGCCCTGACTAACATTAACCTATGCGTTTCACAAATCGCTTACCTCACAAAAATCTTGGTTACTCGAACTGCTGCAATACAGCAGGCGCCACTACTGCCAGCTAAATAAAAGATTCAAACTATGGAAGGCACTAACTACTGATAGGGATAGTTAGCAAATGAAAGATATTAATAGAGAACAAACAATGTATTTACCTTAATAGTCATAATATATATAGCAGTTCATGACAAATTACAAAACTCCGCTATCTCTCTCCCCACATCCACCACTGCTAGCGGCTCACCTCCAACTGCGCAACGCTACGCGCTGTTCACATCCAGCTGCCGCTGCCCAACACTACAATGGCAGACAACAATGCAAACTAGCCACAGACTGCACACAGCACAGCCAGTGATTCTCACACAGAGTGCTACGTGGCGTTACCAATAAGAAAACCTAAACAGCCTACTTACATAGCCCCCATGCTCCCCACAAAAAATTTTACAAATTGTTTTGGGCAGTGGCCAATAATGATTTGATAAAATTTTTCATAATTACAATAACAAAGATATCAAATGCACACACTTATTGATACAATGTTGGTCAAAAGCTAAAATTTTCTCACAGTCCATAAAGACAGTCCTGATTCATCACAGTAAAATTACAGTGTTTTTCTTTTTTTTCAAAGTCTGAACAGTAAAAGAAAATGCACACGGAAGTAGTGGATTTCCATGCAGTCTTGAAGAAGTAGTGTTGTCCTTCCAACGGAAAGACAGTGCTGACTCTTGACATGCAGACAGGTAATGGGCCAAAACAGAGCAAACCCACAGCAGAGTCAATCGAAATTTTGAAGAGTATTGGTAGGTAGGTCATCACAGAGCAGACCCACTGTAGTCCTGGTAGAGATTGTGGTATTGGTGGGCCACCAGAGGTGCAGACCCACTGCAGTCCTTGTAGAAATAATGGTACTGGTGAGTCAGCAAAGGTGTAGACCCACTGTAGTCCTTGTAGAAATAATGGTATTGGTGGGTCATCAAAGATGCAGACCCACTGTAGCCCTTGTAGAGATAGTTAGCAGCCATCTGTTGCGACTGTGCAGGTGTACAATCACCATTGAAGAGTCTTGCAGAGAATATAGCAGTTCATGACAAATTACAAAACTCCGCCATCTCTCTCCCCACATCCACCACTGCTGGCGGCTCACCTCCAACTGCGCAACGCTACGCGCTGTTCACATCCAGCTGCCACTGCCCAACACTACAATGGCAGACAACAATGCAAACTAGCCACAGACTGCACACAGCACAGCCAGTGATTCCCACAGAGTGCTACGTGGCGTTACCAATAAGAAAACCTAAACAGCCCACTTACAGCTTGTGCCACACTCTTAACTGATATACTGTTTTAAACATGATCACCCCTTATTCCACAAGAGCTATGGAACGATTCTTCCCGGTTACACTCTGGTGTATTGGATTGTCGTATTAGGAAACTCTGGCTGGTGAGCACTAGGTAACCGTGATCGACCGTGTCCTTTTTTTATGAGGAGCTTATCGCAAAAATGCACCTTACCAAGGAACGTTGGTTGTCTGATTAGCTATGCGTGTTTAGCTGAACCGTGTCTGCCCTAGTTCGCTTAATTCAAAATTTCGGGTTTTTCTACAAAAAGAGGGGGAGAGGAGTTGTTTATTGAAGACTAGTCAGTCAATACTGTCACTCAGCACGATACCAATCACATTAGCCAATCACAATATAGGATACGTAATTTCGGGCAAGCATATTTCTGAAGATACTTAGAACATTGAGCACGTCTATACCAATATTCATCAGTGCTGTTTTTGCGATTTTGTGAGCGAAGTTTGTGGTGATTCCGTGGTATCAAACATAACGTAAGGTCTATGGGTGAAATGTGACCATTTGGTTGTCAGTTGGCGACTTAAATTCTTGCATCTCTCATGTACAGAAGTTAGACAAAGATATGGAAACATGGTCAGAAACGCATGCTTGAACATAAATGCAGATGCTAGCACGTGTGCGATGTCGTCAATACGTAGCAGTCGTGGTCACAACTGTGTTCTGTGTTGACGGAAATGCATTGTGTTGGAGCGAAGCGAATTTGAATGTGGGCAAATTGTTGGTGTTCGTGTGGTGGGTTCTTTCGTAACATAGGTAGCTAAAGTGCTTGGTGTTTCAAAGAGATAGCGATTTGTACCAAATATAGGAAAAGCAGAAGAACCTCGTCGGCTAAATCACAGCGTGGAAGAAACTGTGATGACTGATCGCCATAGGCGGTCATTGAAGAGAATTGTGACCAAATATAAGGAGGACAACTGTCGCAAAACAGAATGTAGCATTCGCGAACTCCGTCAGCACCGAAACAACACGAAGAAAGCCCCATAAGCAGAGAGCTGGAGAGCGAGCTGGAAACCCAAAACCACTCATCAGTGATGCAAGTGCCCGTAATAGGAGAACGTGGTGCTGCACCCAGAAAACCTAGACTACGGAGCAACGAGAGGATGTCATTTTGGTCGAATGAGTCTAGTTTCAAGCTGTTTCCAACTTTTGGCGGAGTTTAGGTCCCAAGAGTGAAATATGTCGGGGATTCGATGATGGTTTGGGCAGCCTTATCGTGGTATTCCTTGGGTACTATGATTACTGTACAAGGCTATGTGACCATTTGCCTCACCAGGTCCATCCCGTAGCACAATGTTTGCTCCCGAATGGTGGCGCTGTGTTCCAAGACGAGAGAGCCTCTGTTCACAAAATTCGCGTCGTCCAACACTGGTTTTATGAGAGCGAGGATGAACTGTCGCATCTCTTAAGGTACCGCAGTCACCATATCTCGATATTATTCTGTCTTCGCCGTATATTTCGGGGAGAAGGGCCCGTGGTCGCTACACACTTCCATCGTCATTGCCTGAACTTGCCACTATTTTGCAGGAAGAATGATATAAAATCCACTTTAAAACCATACAGGACCTGTATTTAGCCATGCTGAGACGCCTTAAAGGTGTTCTGAATGCTGAAGGATTTCGTACACCGTGTTATGTGTGGTAAAATGTAGTGTTTTATGGTGTTACCTAATTTTTGTCCAACGTCCATAGCTGGAGCCCTATAGAAGGTGAGTGAGGAGGAAAGGTACATGCTTTGAGGGTTGATAGTGATGCTGAACAAAAGACGTAATATAAACTAAGGAAAACAAAGAGAACAGGACAAAAATGCAGGTGATTGTAAATGAAACATTGTGATCTAATATCTTCTTTAAATGTGTACTTTTCTTCACCAAAGATGTTCAAAAATTCTACTGTTAACTGCAATGCATTTTTCAGCTCTCGTACACAGCTAATGTGTTGCTGATTTGAGCTCATTCGTACTGTCCTTTAATTGAGCATACGATTGTGAAGTACGTCGCCCCACCATGCGCAAGTGAAGTACGCACTGAAATGATCAGACAACACTACAAAGCTATTGTCGCTTTGGTTGTATTCGCATGTCAGTGCTGGTGAAGAATGAGCAGCGGCTGACGCCCGTGATTTTTAAATTGCTGTACGTCGTATTTGGTTAAGAAAAGAGCATATGTTCATTGGAAGTTTTTTACTCAGGATCACCAGTAGTATCACCTTTGCTCCAGACTCACCCTGCATTAGGATAATTCGGTTGTGGTCCATACGAAACTTCCATACTACTCAGCATGAATAAAATTCCTCGATCCCTCATGTAGGACGGGTGTGATGGCGTGATATCACGTATCCTTATTCCGCGATTGGTTGATTGAAGGAAACGGAGAAGACACGGTACTGACTTACGAGTTTCCAAAGCTAAAGTTCCGTATTTGGTGTGCTACGAAAATATACAGTTTAATTGGTTTATATTTGGTTGTCCAAAGGGTCGAAGAATGTGACCTCAGCTAACAAAACTATTAACAGAATGGAGTTCGTTCAAAGTAGGGTGTTCTCTTGTAACCTCACATCATTCTTTATCTGGAAGATGAACCGCCATTTTGACATCGCAAGCCACCTTCGGCTTTAAGAAACAAGTCAATGTACAATTTCAACTAACAAGGGAAACTCCCCATCGCATCCCCCTCAGCTTTAGTGGCAAGAGGGCTCAGGGGACTGCCCGTCAAAAACGGAACACAGATCAAACATGAAAACGGGAAGAAGCTGTACCGGACTGTGGAAAAAAAAAAAAAAAGTAAAATAGAAACAGTGAACGATCCAAGAACAAGAAGTGCAATATAGAGCAGCGGTGAAGTAAAATGGCCTTGTAATTAAGTGGTTACGGTGTTAGACAACCAAGTCGGCGACCCGTGTTCAAACCTCCATCGTGCCTTTTTTTCGGGCCTATGACAACTGATTCTGCGCAACTAATCTATTAGCAGCCGAAACGAAGTGGCTTTCGAACGGGAAGCGCAAACATTCGATGACAACGCGACAGGTCAACCGAATCCTTCATCGGAAAACATGTCTGGTGTGTCATACACGAAATTAATGACAGTACTTGTGTCATATGACAGGAATCTCTTATCGACGCACCTAATTTGTACGACTGGTAAGTGAGTGTGATATGCCTTCTTGCCCGATGTAGGTATTCGTATGAATGTGAATGTGATCACTCCCAAGGACGTGATGAAAAGATAATAGTTTGTACCATAAGCTGCAACAAATGAGCGCAAGAGTTTCACAATCACGCAGTTTCTCTGTGCTCTGTCAAAACATACCTTTTTCACGTTTTTGAAGTTGCGTTCCGTTTTGGAAGTCTTGACTACTGACTTTCTTTATTGCAACACAGTTCACACCCGCTTATTGTTTTCATTCCTGTGAGACGTCCATGTGGTATCTCGGATGGTCTCACTGCTCATCACATTTACTTTCGACGGTAACGTATTCGTACCAAATTAATCACATTGTATAACCAATGTATAATATGATAACTGCCAAGAGTACAGAGGAAGAACAAACATTTCAGTGACTGGACGAACAGTTCATATTTTGAACATTTTGAACACTGCTTGCGCGCTTGGCAGTACACCATGACCGCTTATCCACGAAGTCGTTGCTAAGTTCAGATGGTTCAAATGGCTCTGAGCACTATGGGACTCAACATCTTAGGTCATAAGTCCCCTAGAACTTAGAACTACTTAAACCTAACTAACCTAAGGACATCACACACATCCATGCCCGAGGCAGGATTCGAACCTGCGACCGTAGCAGTCCCGCGGTTCCGGACTGCAGCGCCAGAACCGCTAGACCACCGCGGCCGGCCGTTGCTAAGTCATGGTGCTCTTTATTGCACTTATTTTTAATGTACAGTTCAGTGTTTCTGTTTTGCTTTTCTACAGAGTTCAGTTCATCTACTTCCTGTTTTCATCCTTGAGCTGTGATCAGCTTTTGATGGGCTATCCACTGAACCATCTTACCACTAAATCTGAGAAGGTTGCGATGGGAGTTTCCATTGTGAGTAATTATCATCTACCAATATCAGTAATGTCCTGTCGTCCGATTTACGAACTTCTTACACTGTGAAACCTTCCCGTCTCCTCTATATCTCTTTTTTTACGCAACCTTCCCTTCTACAATAACCTATGAAACCTTACCTTAGGATTTCTACCTCTTGCTTAATAATAACAAATGAAATCTTCCCTTTGAAATTTATTCTCTTTCTCAATCTTCGCAGAAGAATTTAATTGCTGCTTATTAAAAGTGATTTTCTGATTATTTCGACGAAACATAGAATGTGTCGTCGTCGTGGCCCTGAGTCGTTAACTGCAATAACCCAAAACTGTTCCCTACCTTTTTTACTGTTACTGGATCGTCATCTGACTGCTACATCGAACTGTGACATGAATATACTTACTCTGGTTTACTATACTCTATTAACTGCTGGTGGGCTGTCATAATAAGTGACTGTATTCATTACCAAAGCTGACGTTATTCTTTAACAGCAAAGCTGACGTTATTCTTTAATTAATTTGACTGAAGTTACGTAATTCATAGTTAAACTTTTTCTTGACAACAATAAAATTTTCGCAAAGTTTTATGTTTATGGCTTTTTGGATGGATTATAATCAGTAATGCAACATTGCTGGCAAAAATCAATTATATTCTGGAAACGCTTCAAATATTTACTGTTGGTAATGGAATGATTTTACAAATGTTCAAATGGGACTTACTTTTTACAATAATCTTACAACTAGCATTGCGCAAACATACCTTCAGTAGCCTTGAGTTCGCAAAGAAAATAATTCAATAATATTAGTTCCTCTTATGATGATAGTTAGTTGACGTCTCTGTACATCCGTTTATAATCTCTTGTAAATCACAGCTGGTGGTTGGCAGGCACACTACTCCTCTCAACCTCTCGCTTCAGACCTGCTACCGACTCGCTTCACATCTCGCTTACTACTGACTTCCTATGAAAGCTAAAGTGCGGTCTCTCCTGCCAACAATGCTTTCTGGTGCAGACAATCGCTGCTACCATTACAAAATGTATCAATGCGCTGCCTTTCCCGCTCTTTTCTTAAAATGTATCCATACGCGGTCTCTCCCGCCCTTTTTAAAATTATATCAATTTGCGGTCTCTCTTGCCAACAATACTTTGTGCAGACATTCCCTGCTACCACAATGATTTCCAACATGAGAAATATTAATTCCTACTTAATCCCATTAATAAAATATAAACATCTTTCATAAATTGTGGTTCTACAATAGGTAATAGAAATATACAAGTCTTACAATTGGAACGGAGAAAATGTTAAATGTCTCGACGTTTCGTATAAGAAATGATCTCTCATTCTGGTTGAAAACAGCCGATTTCAGGTTTTTCCGCTTTATCGTACCTGCAAAATTTTCATGTCCCCAGTTATACGTCAGTAGTACTGACATAATCCTATTAATAAAATATAAACATCTCGCATAAATTGTGGTTTGACAATAGACAATAGAAATATACAAGTCTTACAACTGGAACGGAGAAAATGTTAAATGTCTCGACGTTTCGTAAAAGAAATGATCTCTCATTCTGGTTGAAAACAGCCGATTTCACGTTTTTCCGCTTTATCGTACCCGCAAAATTTTCATGTCCCCAGTTATACGGCGCGGAGGAGACTCCTTGAACTAGTGTGCAAATTAATTAAACGCAGTTACGCGGTAAACGTAGCTTGGGGGACTGCGGACCGCTCCGTGTCACGCTCATGTGACACCGCTGAACGACGCTGGAAAGTGTGTCCTGTGCAACTTGTTAAGAGATTTTTTCCGGCAGGAGCGGTGCCGGTTAAATGCTTCCCTCCCCGGAGAGCAGGGAGACTGGGGAGGCCGAGAATAATTCACGACGCGGAGGCGAAGTGGGACGTCTCCTGGGGACACGTGCTGCACTGCCAGCGCCGCGCTCACGTGCGCCACCCCGCAGCCACACGTGACTGCCGGACGGGTCGGGGTCGCACGCGGACACAGTATGGGCCCGGTCTGCGTCGCAACTCCCTGCCACAGCGCGGCAGTAGTCGAAGACTCCAGCGGGACACTGAACTAGGTATTCATCAGCTACTGTTAGCAGGGCTGTCTGTCGGATGGGGAGGACTTGTGAGGGACTATACCACGAAAAGTAAGCAGAAACCTGGGTGTAAGGTAATATGCAGGGTGTCCGTTATTAAAGCTCCGCTTTTAAAACGATGTATAAAGAGAACCACTGCTCAGTACGACGTCAAATTTGAACTGCATATTCTGGCGCTAGGGAAACGTCAGGGAGCAAAACGAATTTTAACTAAAATCTTACCAACTAAGCACCTTATCGTAAATGGGGTCGGCTACAAATGACAGATGAATCGCAATACGATGGTATGGTTTGAGTTGCACATTACACCATCCGTTCTATTCAATGCGCATCACTGCACTGATTCGGCATTCAATAGTTGTGGGCACTGTTAGTCACGTTATGAAACCACCCCTTAGAAAAATTTATTAATTACTGTGCTGGTAAACCCCTTACATTATTTGATTTTCAAACAACTTAGCGAAACTGGACGTAATCAGACATTTCTCTCTTTACTTATTCTGATCATCACTAAACTGACACAAAATATTTTTGTGCGCAACCCAGTCTGACTTTCAATAATCCCTACAAAAGAATGGCTGTGACTAACAATAACCTATACCTTTCATGAATCACTTTCAAAAATCTTCGTTACTCGAACTACTGCAATACAGCGAGCGCCAATACTGCCAGCTAAATAAAAGGTTCTAACTACTGAAGGCACTAACTACTGATAGCCATAGTTAGCAAATGAAAGATTTTGATAGAGAACAAACAATGTATTTACCGTAATATATATATCAGTTCATGACATCCAGTCTTACAAATTTCGTTTTTCTGACGGACACACGTCCAGATCGTCCGCTCTCAAAACTCTGCCATCTCTCTTGCCACATCCACCACTGCTGGCAGCTCTCATCCAACTGCGCAACGCTACGCGCTGTTCACATCCAACTGCCCAACACTACAATAGCGAATATTTCAACAATGCCAACCAGCCACAGACTGCACACAGCACCGCCAATGATTTTCATACAGAGCGCTACGTGACGTTACCAACATAAAAACCTAAAGAGCCTACTTACAAGGTAAGCGCATCCAACACGCCGAGGTAATTCCACATCGGATGGGAAAAATCGGTTATTAATTGCCAAAAACAGCATATAAAGTCAAATGACACCAGTTTTTAATTGTCTTGGATCGAAAAAACCGCATAAAAAGCAAAATGTTATCGATTTTTAACTGTCGCGAGTCTAGCGCAAGACACGTACTATATACTGTCCACCGTTTTCTGCCGCTACTCTTCGTCTTCCATTCTAA
Source organism: Schistocerca americana (assembly GCF_021461395.2). Taxonomy (NCBI): domain Eukaryota; kingdom Metazoa; phylum Arthropoda; class Insecta; order Orthoptera; family Acrididae; genus Schistocerca; species Schistocerca americana. The sequence goes on along the minus strand of NC_060122.1, from coordinate 740,359,071 downwards.
CTATCTTTTACATTATTAAAGTACTTATTATATCATGTCTTAGATGCAGTGGTTATTTCAGATCACTGTTAACGGTGCAAGTAGCAAATAAAAGTCTGTAAAATTTCTGGTTTAGTCAGCCATCATATTAGGCTTCGAGAAGCTGTTCCCAGAGCAGTGGAGATGCAAGAAGTATATAGATGACGAATTGTGGTGTGAGGTACCTGTGACAGATGTTAGATTCGGTATCACTCCCGTGAGAAAGACCGCCTTCATAATGCTACTGCACTGTGATTGGCTGCTGTGTTCGGAGCAAGGGCGCCAAAACGTTGAAGTATAGTTATTATTATTAGTTAAACTACTCATTGGAATGACTTCGCTTTTTAATATAAATATCCCTCAACATGACATTTTAGAATTATTAAAAACAATTTAAATGAAAAACAAAAGACTGACGAAATTTCAAACGAAGCACTTCGCAAGCGTTCGGGTCACACCTTTTCTGGTACGGCGTGCGAAGTGTTTCGGGCTGTTCGTCACTCTGGATTAAGCAGTCGAGAAGAACAGACATGTTGTCTGTCGTAGGATGTGTTTCAAATTTTTATTTAAGTTCCTGTTCGTCACTCTGGATTAGCCAGTCGAGAAGAACAGACATGTTGTCTGTCGCAGGATGTGTTTTCCTGTATCCAGGATTAAAAGATTCACTCCGGTAGTCATGAGGCACAGACACGTGCCACAAATAGTGTAAAGATACATTTTCGTAAACATTGTGTTTGATTTATATACTTTGCTGTGTCAGAACAACAGAACCTCGCTAGAAGTGAGTTTCAGCCTCAAGATACAGAACCTATGAACTGCGTGCTGTTTTCTGCGCTGGGGACATCAACTTGAAGACAGCAGGTTAGTGAACTATAACAGAACCTTCGTATTCCACACAGTGCAGTGGAAACAACTAGGCGCCTCACGTGTACTGCATGCACAGAACAAATGTGCTCAGTGAAACGTCATCTGCAGTAATGCAGAGGAGGTAAAGGAGGATGATCGTTATTAACAACAACAATCAATTCATTCTTCCTTTCTTGCCGTACATGGCATCCCTGGTGGAGAAATCTTTGATGTTTGAGTGCTTTGGAGATACGAGGCTTGATTATTAGCGAGAACTGTGAACTGTGAAAAATTTTAGTAAAAATTCCGAAAGTGACTAATTTGCTACTAAATTACGACAAAACTGTGTAGGAACTGTGTCAAATGTCTTTGAACTGTATTTGAACTCTCTTTTGAACTTTAGTTGAACTTTGATTATTGATGCCACAGACAATTTTTTTTTTATTCGCGAGAACATAACGTTTGTTGAGAGTGAAACTGGGTGTTGATATGCAATAGTCAAAAAACCAAATACGTGTGCGCGGTCCATGGGATTACGTTGTTATTTCATCGAGAAGTTTTCGTCGTACTACGAGGCGACGCAACGCAAGGCGGCGAGGCTGCAGTAGCAGTGTGAGCGGGCGCAGTTCACCGCGGCAGATACACGCCTTGGCAGCCAGCAGCAGCGCAGAGACACAGCTGCAGCAGCGTTGCTGAACTGCGTGTTTCAGCAGTCCGGAAAGCAGTACGTCACGCCAGCAGCGGGAGCAGAGAAGGAACTTCTCGACGTCAGCACACAGAATAGCATCTAAGAGTAAGTGTTACTCTGGCGCAACAATTTAATCTATGTAACGGACAGTTCATTAGTTGTAAAATCTTAATGTGTAGTATCAAATTGATTCATTTAAATATATTTGGCTAAAATTCATACATTTTATAAAGTATAAAATGTCTGACGAAAGGGAAAAAGAAATATATTCTTAGAAGTAGGGAAAGAAATCAAGTAAATATTGATGGCAAAGATCCTTCAGTTCAGCGACAAGACTTGCAAATAAATAACATTGTAGATGATTTAGCAGATCAGTTGCAAAGTTCAGATAATGATGAGAGTAATAATGTTTCTGAAAATGTTGATCCTATGTTAAATGATTGCACTGAGAACGTAGAAATTGTCGCTCCTGACCACAACGACGTGGTAAATTTGGATGACGACATCAGAGACACAGAATCTGACGTCGACATTACAAATGAGACGACAGTGGAGTCAGGTAGATTAAGTCACAGAACTGATTCTGCTGACACCTTGCCAACTGAGAGTAATAGTCAGGATAAAGGAGTGGAGCGAGATCAAAATCAGTCTATCAGTCTATAATGTAAATGTTGCAATCATTTATAGCAGAGCAAAAATCACCTTAAAAAAAAAAACAAAAAAAAGAGGAAATTACAGCAGGGCAAAAGGAAACTGAAAAGAAAATAGATAGTGTGCAATTAGAGTTAAAAGGCTCCAAAGAAGTATTGGAAAGGAAAATAGATAATGGGCAAAAAGAAACTAAAGAGGAATTAGGAAAGAAAATAGGGAAAGCATATGCAGGAATAACTCAAATCAATGACAATTTCAAGGCTTTAGAACAAAAGGTATCAAACCTTGAAGATATAACTGAAGCTTGTTCCAGCAGAATAGATAGGGAAACAAAAGAATGGGGTAAGAAATTAGAATTATGTCAGTTTGAAATAAATCAGAAGTTTGATAGTAAAGTTTAAAAAGCTGAGTGATAATATGGAGGCTCAGGATTCTGTAATATCAACAATAAATAGTAATGTTAGTCAAGTAATAAAGAAGCAAGTCAAGGCTGCTAAAGAATGCAGTGATAAACATGACGAGCAGTTAAGTGAGTTAGAAAACATCAAAGAAGAGTAGCAAGTACTTAGTCGTAAGGTTTCACAAATAGGTGCTCATTGTAAAGGTACCACAGATGCGATTCAAGGTGAACTGAAAGAAATTAGGGATGTAGGATAAAGCGTGTGTACATGTTAGTGATGTAACAAATCCCACTATTGTTTACCATCCTTTCTCTAGTAGAGGTAACATACTACATACAGTTGATTTTATTAAACAGTTCGAGGGTACACTTCCTGAAAACCTAACAGAACAACAAAAAATAAAAGCTGTGGCAAGCAGATTTCAAGGAGACGTAATATCATGGGGAACAGGGGTCAGTAACACATGTACTACATACAAGGAATTTGTACAAGCATTCTTAAATCAATATTGGTCTACTAGCGCAGAAAATAGCGTCAGGCGTGAAATTTTTGAGGGAAGGGGTTTTGCTAGTAGTGGTTGTAATTGCTATAGAGAGTTTTTTCGACACTATTGGGAAAAGAACCAACACTTAACTGACCCGTTAAGAGAATCAGACCTTAAGAAATAATCATGCTTAAATTTCCAGTGTCTGTACAATAGAAGTTAATCAATGTAAAAAAATCGATGTCAATAACTTACTGCACGTCCTTGAGCAGTTAGATGCGTTGTGCGGCAACAAGCAAGTGCAGAAGGGCTGGACCCTCAGGGAGCAATAGCGTTCAAAAAAAAAAAAAAAAAAAAAAAATGGTTCAAATGGCTCTGAGCACTATGGGACTTAACATCTATGGTCATCAGTCCCCTAGAACTTGAAACTACTTAAACCTAACTAACCTAAGGACATCACACAACACCCAGTCATCACGCAATAGCGTTCTTTGCATTGCTAGGTAGACGACGACTACCAGGTACCCGACTTCACTAACAGCATTACTTCATTTCCTTTCATGCTGTTCGTTCTTCCTCTTCTTTCATTCTAAGCTGTATTCTGTCTTCTTTAACATTCTTCTCCATCCATGGCTATGACAAAAGTTTTACACGAACTGTGGCAACAAAGCGGATTATTGACAGCATAGTAACCCAGCAGAATAAACATCTGCATTGCACGGGTGACAAACAGGAGTTGACGGAATATATGTGAACAGGAAGTTTTATAACACGAAAGCATAGGATCACAGATGCACAAGTAAGAGAACACGATATTACGTTGCATTAAGAGACACCAGAATAGCTTTAAATGACATTTGAAACATCTATCACAAAGTACACAGTGGAACGATTCATTTTTGAATTTTAAAGAACCATCAAGAATAATATTACGCATTATGTTTGAAAAATCTGACAAAAGTAGCAGATAAGTGAACCATGGGCTTTAATTATATTAGACATGAAATAGAGTAAGTTTTCTAAAGATAAGCTAGCAGTCGCAGAAGAAGAGGACGACGCCAAACCAGGTAAGTGAATATGACGAAAATTACGAAAGAATAAGATTTGGTGGCAGAAAACGAGGTCAGGAGATTACTAGTGCAAAGGTTGTGTTAAGCTTTGTGGAGGTAAATACTATATTCTTAACTATGAATTGCCAGCGATGTAGTCTCCACTGAGGTAATTGAGTATGTGTTTATAGGCAAGGAATGGTCCTGCCAAAGAGATTTACGTTGTGGAGGAGTATAATTTTTAGGCGACAGGTAAGTCGGCCAGTTGTAGATGAGAAGTGAGGAAAGGAGAATTTTTCGGCGACATGTAAGTCAGCCCATTATAATGTAGTGTGAGGAAGTGGAGGTTTAAGGCGACGTGTGAGTCGGCCCAATATTCAGGAGGTATTCATTGGCGAAGTGGTTTCCGCCAACTAGTCATGAAGTACAAGAGAATAGACGTATTTTTATTGACATGAGCAAGACACAACACTAACACGAAAATCTCAAGGGACACAGACAATACATTTACGATTTAAAATAAGGCAACATCATATAAGGTATGGGGAGTAGTTCAGTGGTTTATAATACGGAGTATGAAGAGTAAAATGCTAGCTATGAAGGGTTCGTCAGCCCCTATGAAATGAAGTCACATAATGCATAACATACGAATATTGGCGCTATAATGTTGTGAAATGATTACAGATGTGTACAGTTCCAATGACTGTGTAGGTAGTAACAAGATTTATGATAAGAGAAAGGTATGGTAACTCTTACTCTTGAGTGACGCAACGTTCCTGGTAGCCGACATTTTCTTTAAGAGATTTATTGTGAAATGTTCTCTCAATATCTGTGAATCACAACTGTGTGCCTATTAATGATTAAGAAACTGTCGAAGTAACAATTAAAATGGGACTGTATTAACAAAATGTGGATATAACATTAAAGAATATGAGAGGTGTAGCAGCCAAAGAAGTCTGCATAACGAAACAGTTATATGGCGCAGCACCGTCTGCTAGATTTAAAGGGCACGACACCAGCTGTCGTCTGTATGAATGAATCTGTGAGTACGTCACATGTTGTGAATGGACACTGACCTTACGTTGCTACGGGCAACGGCCTAACCATATGTCAGCAGTCACTGTTTTACGTGATTTCCTTAGAAAATTCTCTTATTTCTCATATGTTTTGTGTAATCATATAATGATATGCTGTTTGTAAAATGTTGACTTCTTGTTCAAATTATTGTGTGATCAGTAGATTTAACTTCATGTTGATAATGTGTGTGGTGTAGGGCGTTGCTGTTTTGAATTTATTGCAGCCATCATATAATTTTCGTATTCTCAGATTTTGGAAGAGCTTACTAATAATGATAGGGAAATATGTAAAAGCCATCTCCATGTTTATGTGTTAATATCAAAGTAGGGATAATGTGTTAGCTTGGCTCTTGAGAGATTATCTATTAGTTTACAGTTCTATCAAAGTTTGGTTCAATTTATTTATATATTTCCAAAATTGTGTGTTGGTTTCGAGAACATCCCAATTTTTGGAAATCTCAGAAGGAACTGGATGTGTAATATTTCTGGCTTAGTCAGCCATCATATTAGGCTACAAGAAGCTGTTCCCAGAGCAATTGAGCTGCAAGAACTATATAGATACGAAATGTGATGTGAGGTACCTGTGACAGATGTTAGATCCGGTACAATTCCCGTGAGAAAAACCGCCTGTATAATGCTACTGCTCTGTGCTTGGCTGTTATGTTCGGAGCAAGGACGCCAAAACGTTAAAGTATAGTTATTATTATTAAACTTCTCATTGGAATGACTTCACTTTTAATATGAATATCTCTCAACAACTATCAATCAGTCATTTTAGAATTATTAAATCAAAAACAAAAGACTGACGAAATTGCAGACGAAACAATTCGGAAGCGCTCGGGTCACGACTTTTCTGGTATAGCGCCCGAAATGTTTTGGGCTGTTAGTCACTCTGGATTAGGCAGTCGAGAAGAACAGACATGTTGTCTGTCGCAGGATGTGTTTCCCAGTACTCAGTTTAACAATATTCACTCTGGTAGTCATGAGGCACAGACATGTGCCACAAACAGTGTAAAGATACATTTTCGTAAACATTGTGTTCGATCATGTACTTTGCTGTATCAGAAGGTGTTGTATTAAGATCATGTAGTCTTCTCGTGTGGCTATATTAAAATACACGAGTGGCATCCCAAAACAATGATACATTATTTCAAAACAGAACCTCGCCAAAAGTCAGTTTCTGCCTCAGGATACAGAACCTGCGAAGAAAATGGTTCAAATGGCTCTGAGCACTTCTTTAGTGACGCCAACGGAATTAATTTTTTTAATTAAGGATAGTTTTAATAATGGTGGAATTAAATCACATTCCTCATTTTTTTCACAGTCTAAAACATGATGTCAGTGATATTACATTAAATTAAAATGCATATTTTTTAAATTATTTATTTCTGTAAAATTTGCTAACCATTCTCATGAAACTACAAACATTTTTGATTAAATTCCGAATTGACATTTATGACGCATTATACTTACAAAAATAAACTGCAGAGTGGTTTTTACGCACAGAACATCCGCATTTTGAACATTTATCGGTGAATTTTCTATCCTCAGGCCTTTTACAAAACGGACACCTTCCCCTTTTTTTGGCTGTACTGTTGATGGAAGTACTGGGGAAATAATTTTGTCTGGCCTTATTCCGACAAGCTGCTTTCCTAATTCTATGAGAAATGCCAGTCTCTTATGGGTGGTCCTTTCTGCCCAGTCTGGTGTAAGATGTAGCCATATGATAAATGCATTCAGTGCACTGATATCAATCATGTTGTAAAATAATACCATTGGGCACCTTCTGCTCATCCTCTTTGTAGTGTACGTTCTAACCAGCTTGTCCATGGTATCTACTCCTGATTTTGTTTTATTATAATCCAGAATTATTACTGGCTTGCATTCTTCACGATCTTCCACTTCCTTCCTTGAATGCATTGTACTGCGCAAAGTTGCAACTTTTTCCTTTTTCGGACAATATTTGGAATCCAAAAATAGATGAATATTTGACTTGACTGTTGGTCTGAGTGAAAGCTTGTGGTAGTTCTCTTTTATTTTTTCTAATTTTTCCTAAGAGTTTGAGATTGTTTTTCAGAAGTTCTCTCGCTAAACTAAGGCTAGTGGAAAAAAATTGTCAGTTGTTTCATTTGTGCCACTGTTTTCTAAGCCTTTCACCATATCTAAAGCAACACTCCTGCCTTGACCAGCTTCACGAGATTCCATTTCTTGTCGACCAGTGTAAACATGGAGATTGCGAACGTAAGACGTTGCACTATCACATACAGCCCATAATTTCAACCTACATTTTCCTGGTTTTGAAGGAATATATTGCCGAACTGGACATCTACCACGACATGCCACAAGTTGTTCATCAATTGTTATGTTGCTGTTAGGAACATATGCTTCTTGAAATGTGTGTACCCACATTTCAGATATTTCTCTAATGGGAGCCAGCTTGTCAGGAGCATAGTTGTGACGTCTCACATCTGCATCATCAAATCGGACGCACCTTGAAATTTGCGTAAAGCGATTTCTAGCCATTGCTTCACTAAAAATGGGTCTACCATCCTGTTTGTTCCACAGATGTGTAACTGCTTCATTATGGGCCTTGTAAGCACCTGCTAGGATCAAAACACAGATAAAGCACTTCAGTTCAATGGCATCTACGGGTTTCCATTTACTACCATAAACAAGACTACACTCTTTGTTAGTCCACTTTAGAATTACATCAACAATGTTTCTCCTAAGAAACAATTGAAAAGCTGATTCTATGGAGTCTACATTTTTCACTGCGAAATTTGTTGGACCTGGCTTTACTCGCATTATATTCCATCTCTCTTCTCTTCCAAAAGCTCTTCTCAAATTGTGTTTGTGCCACAATTCTTCTTTGTTTTTAGACCTACACAAAATAAAAATACAAAGCGTATATCTTGGCGCTAGACCCTGACGCACATTTGCAAAAATACAATGTGTACTTACATATAACAGTCAGAAATATGTGTTACTTCCTGTTCAGGCTGGACATCTGCGCTGTCCAAATTTTCGTCTGAACATCTGTCTGATTGAGGAATATTCTCTCCTAAGATTTCAATTTCTCCATCGCTGCCTGAGACATCAGAAACTATATCGCTGATATCACTATATTATTCTCCAGATAGAGGATTATCCTTCAGTAATATTTCAAGCATTTCGTCTTCGGAAAGGTGACAAGACATTTTCCACTAAGTGCAACACACACAATAGTAGTCTCCACTTGTATGGAACAAATAACTGTCGGTTTATAAAGTATTGACAACAATCACACATTACAACAATATTTACAAGAATAAAGCAAAGGAAATACAGCAACAGTTATGTATTCAATGCAGTATTATTGGGTAATAATACCGCAAGAGAGGAATGGGGTCACATTTAACCCCAATTGTATTCAGTGGCTCTCCTTGATTTTCTGCAAAACTGAATATTTTCAAAAAGTTACATTAATATATTACGAACCCATTACTTAATTCAGGAAAAGTCCGAATTTTTCATAATTTTTAGGAATAGGAACTGAGGTATATTTTACAGAAAATTACGGCTTGGGGTCATTATAGACCCCACGGTATCAGGAGGGTTAAAGTACATTGCTGCCTATCAGCAATGCTACAAGCAACATAATGCAGTTCAAAACGCTAGATGTATAAGGGACAGTCAAATAAAAACGAGAAAGACGTAAAAAAAGTAAGTTAAATGTTTATTATTTGAAAAGTAATCGCAGTACCAGTTAATTGGTTCAAATGATTCTGAGCACTATGGGACTTAAATGCTGTGGTCATCAGTCCCCTAGATCTTAGAACTACTTAAACCTAACTAACCTAAGGACATCAGACACATCCATGCCCGGGGCAGGATTCGAACCTGCGACCGTAGCCGTCGCGCGGCTCCAGACTTTAGCGCCTAGAACCGCTCGGTCACTGCGGCCGGCAGAACCTACGCCCTGCGTGCTGTTTTCTGCGCTGGGGACATCAATTTGAAGACAGCAGGTTAGTGAACTATAACAGAACCTTCGTATTCCACACAATGCAGTGGAAACAACTAGGCGCTTCACGTGTACTGCATGCACAGAACAGATGTGCTCAGTGACACGTCATATGCAGTAATGCAGAGGAGGTAAAGGAGGATTATCGTAATTAACACCAACAATCAATTCATTGTTCCTTTCTTGCCGAAAGTCGCAGTCCTCACAACACTAGCCATTAAGTACGTAATTATAAAAAAAAATGTATATATATATTTTGTTACACATATCACAATAATGAGTATGCAGTTTTGCACTCAGAAAGACAACCTTTCATTTTTCATTTGTCGTTTGCGAGGCGCACTGTAACATAAAGGGTATCCGACAACCTCTTTTATACAGTTAAAAATTGTACAATAGTGGTTTCTATCCTCAGCAGATAAAAGAATAAACACAAAAATAATTTGACTGCAGTGCCAGAGGACACACCAGAATGCGTGAAACACGTAATATGCAACTCTAGCGCACTCACGGCGGCCATAAATTAACGCATGAAGCCTCGTACTTGACGTGCCGCATTCAGTTGTTCGACCGAGTCATCACTCCAATGTTCCGCCATTTATTCCCAAACTCGCGTACTTTGTGGATTTCTTTAGATAAATACGCTGAAAGTAAAGTAAATGTGGCGAATTGTTTAACTGCACAGTAAGTTTGCCAGTACTGTAGCTTCTTGGCAGACTAAAACGTGTGCTTGATCGGGACTCGATCCCAGGCCAACACCCAAAGCTTTCTTCCCAATGTCTTATCCAACTTTCGAAACTTCATAGAAGTCTTTCTGCACACTCGCCATGTGTTATTCATACTAGCAGTGAGAGAAGGTTCAGTTCAGGAATTACGTCCAAGAGCAACAGTAAAAAACAACGATCAGAAGATCAGAGCGAACGAACTTAGCAAAAACACGTTACCTAAGACATCTCGAGTGTGGTTGTACTTACGCTTTAATACCCTTGATGCCACGTTCAGACTTACCGGGCTCAACAGCTTTTAATTTTAAAGTGAAAAACGCCTTAGCATTCAAAAATAAACTTACATGCACCGTCTCATAAGGAGCATCCTTTGACAACGGTCATATTGTAGCCTCACAAACGTACCTCGTTTATTAGTTACATAACTGCAAGGAAGAAACGTGCTTACTACACTAAACAATAACACTTGTTGCAAAATTAATGTGCTTATTTATGTGGACCACTCATCAAAGGAATCTTTCTCTGATCCTTATAATGAGTCACTCAGATTTTGCAATTTCCACACCAGGTTTCAACTATTGGCGATTGACTTAGTGGCCACTTTAATTAATCAATTTAAATACGAATGTATACTGGCTGGTTATAGTTAGATTAACAGTATTACGAGTGCTGAAGTATGGGTTGTATATATCGCAGGACACCTGAAACATCGGTGCTCTTGCGCAATACGCTGAAAAAAGTAATAGTTCAGTTTTGTGCCACTGGGTGAAAATAATGCGCTGTAAGCAGTCATAATGTGGAACGCTTCCTGTTTTGATATTTGTCTCTTGACGACACCTGTTGATTTCTTTTGTGAAGTGGTTGTTGGTATAGAGGGATAAGAAAATTGTAGTTTTCCGTACAAAACGCGATGGCTGTTGAGAAGATGAGCGCACCAATTAACGAACATGCCTACCGTGTTTCCGAATGATGCGTTGTATACAGCCCGCACCGCAGCACTCGGAACTCCTTAATTCTACTTAACCACATATTATATCTTGCATCGAAAGCCGCGATGGTTAGCCGCGTGGTCCAGGGCGTCCTGCCACGGTTCGCGCGGCTCCCCCCGTCGGAGGTTTCAGTCCTCCCTCGGGCATGGGTGTGTGTGTTGTTCTTAGCGTAAGTTACTTTCATTTAGATTCAGTGGTGTGTAAGCCTAGGGACCTATGACCTCAGCAATTTGGTCCAATAGGAACTTACCATCACAAATTCTAAGAAATTCTTGCGTCTAGGTATTCGTATTTGGAAGACAATGATATGAGGAAGACTAGGATATGGTGTGGTCAAACAGTGCTTTGTATATGTGTTTCTTCTTGAAATATGGCTTAATTAACGTATTAAGTGATACAAAAATCTATCAGCACATCGAATCAATATGACTTACAAGCAAATGATGTTTTGTGCTTCTAGCTGTATGGTTCAAATGGCTCTGAGCACTATGGGACTTAACATCTATGGTTATCAGTCCCCTAGATCTTAGAACTACTTAAACCTAACTAACCTAAGGACATCACACAACACCCAGTCATCACGAGGCAGAGAAAATCCCTGACCCCGCCTGGAATCGAACCCGGGAACCCGGGCGCCGGAAGCGAGAACGCTACCGCACGAACACGAGCTGCGGACTCTAGCTGTATGATTTACCTTCTTCTGGCACATGGCCTGTTAATGTAAGTACATTAAAAACTACTGTTTACAGTAAGCGTCTTAACTGAGATTGTAAAAACATTAATCATCCATAATTTTCAGCAATCTTTTTTGCAGAAACAGCTGCAAAGTGTCAATGAGTTCGTCTTGTTGATGCAAACCGTTTGATTTATCCAGATTTTCTGTAACTTTATTACATTGAGTATACCTTCAATCATACTCGTATTAATAATTTAGCCCCTTGCCATGTGGAAGTGGTCATCCAAAGAGCCCTAGTTCATGGCGAGTTGTCCGCCATACTCTGCCACCTCCTGCTCGGTTGAGCCAGCCATGCAACAGCCAAACTGCCCTCTTCCGTTTAGCGGTCATTGTACGTATTCTGTTCATTAGACCTTGGTCCGCGCCTATCATCACCTAACTTACAAGTGCTTCTTCTGTCGACTTATACAGAGTGTTACAAAAAGGTGCGGCCAAACTTTCAGGAAACATTCCTCATACACAAATAAACAAAGGTGTTATGTGGACATGTGACCGGAAACGCTTAATTTCCATGTTAGAGCTCATTTTATTTTCGTCAATATGTACTGCTCGATGGAGCACGTTATCATGATTTCATACGGGATATTCTACCTGTGCTGCTAGAACATGTGCCTTTACAAGTACGACATAACATGTGGTTCATGTACGATGGAGCTCCTGCACATTTCAGTCGAACTGTTCGTACGCTTCTCAATAACAGATTCGGTGACCGATTGATTGGTAGAGGCGGACCAATTCCATGGCCTCCACGCTCTCCTGACCTCAACCTTCTTGACTTTCATTTATGGGGGCTTTTGAAAGCTCTTGTCTATGCAACCCCGGTACCAAGTGTAGAGACTCTTCGTGCTCGTATTGTGGACGGCTGTGATACAATACGCCATTCTCCAGGGCTGCATCTGCGCATCAGGGATTCCATGCGACGGAGGGTGGATGCATGTATCCTCGCTAACGGAGGACATTTTGAACATTTCCTGTAACAAAGTGTTTGAAGTCACGCTGGTACGTTCTGTTGCTGTGTGTTTCCATTCCATGATTAATGTGATTTGAAGAGAAGTAATAAAATGAACTCTAACATGGAAAGTAAGCATTTCCGGACACATGTCTACATAACATATTTTCCTTCTTTGTGTGTGAGGAATGTGTGGTGTCACCGCCAGACACCACACTTGCTAGGTGGTAGCTTTAAATCGGCCGCGGTCCATTAGTACATGTCGGACCCGCGTGTCGCCACTGTGTGATCGCAGACCGAGCGCCACCACAAGGCAGGTCACGAGATACGGACTAGCACTCGCCCAGTTGTACGGACGACTTTGCTAGCGACTACACGGACGAAGCATTGCTCATTAGCCGAGCCAATAGTTAGAATAGCCTTCAGCTAAGTCCATGGCTACGACCTAGCAAGGCGCCATTAGTAACATTGCATGTATCTATGGAGTCTCACTTATATCGTCAATAGCGATGTACCAAGGATGGATTAAAGTTAAGTATTACAGAAGCTACGTACTTTTCTTTATAGCATTCATTATGTATCCTGTTACAGACCTATCTCTAGCCTGCTAAACGCGTGCCTTTCGGCTACTTCCGTGGCGTGGCTGTCTTTCTACGCCACAACAGAATGTTTCCTGAAAGTTTGGCCGTACCTTTTTGTAACACCCTGTATAACGTTGTTTCATCGCCCAACGTGTTTCACGTGCCAGGAATCGGAATCGACGCGCAGCACGCGAATCAAATTAGTCAAGCTTACGTTTACTGCAGACCAATTGGATTCTCAACAGTGATACTCTTGTAAAACCGCTTTAAAAGGGTCGCTGAAATGTAAGTAAGCTATTACTCGCTAAGCATCACTCTCTTCCTTTGCTTAGCTCTCTCACGTCGGCTTCTTTTTACCTTGCCTTATACCGGTAATAAAGAAACTAAATTACATTCCAATAAACAATAATCTAATGGCGCGTAGCAGAATAAAGACTCTTTAGCAAACAGGTGTTGGAAAGTTACTTGGGGGAGCGCACATTGCATTCTGATTTAATTACAATGTGATATAACACTGAAAATATTCTCCCACTCCTCCTAATTATTTAAGTTGGGCTGTAGCGAAAACCTCGGGAATGCTCGGCATCGCTTTGTATTAACGGCGAGATGTTTCCACAATATACAATGATAATCTTTTATTTCTGAAGACAAATTTAAGCATTTCAATACAAATTTTCACAATCAGAGCGTTACAACAACAGCGAGTGATCCCCTAACAAGCAGTCGTTTAAGATTCAAAGGTGCACTCATTTGGGGAAGAAGTGAGGTAATCGTTAGTGATAAAAGAATAGTATTACTCACAGACAGACATGGAAAACACTGTTGACAGAGTAGGGAAGTAGCACTGCCTAACAAGGCACTGAGAGCCTACGAGACTTTTATTAAATTTAAAAATAGCTATGAAACATAATAAAAATACAAAACGAGTTCCTGTCATAACTGAGCTAATGTAAACGCAATTGGAAACGATGATTCACAAAATTGACACATTCTGTTAATTTCTTCCAAGACCAGACAGAAATGCTCTGACGAGTACTTCCGCTAACTTACCTTACTCAGCCAGAAGTGAGACCAAACACCACTGCTAACGAAAAGGGTCCTCTGTCCTTAAGAGTGAGACAAGGGATTTGTTGTGTTTGGAAATCATCACCATCATCATCATCCTAATCTTCATTTGGAACGATTTCCAGCTTCAGGCTGGGTCTCTTTGGAACACAAGCCTCTCCATCGAGTCCTGTTTTCCCACCACCTTTCTGTGTTTACTTTGGTCCAGTCCTCACCTCTCTTTCAAGGCACTCCTCAACTCCTTTCAGTCATTTTAGTTCGGAAATGACTACTAAAATCTCTCGCACCCATTATAACTTGCTCATTTTTAACTGAAACTGCCCCCTTCCCTTTCGTATTTCCATCACGCCACCCGAAGCTCCGCCCCTCCGTTTAAACAAGGAGGCGGAGAGATTCGTTTGGTTTGAAGTGGCCTGCCATTCTCCCACTACAGAATTCGCTTTCTCAATCCTACTTACGGCTTGTTCTCTTCTCTGTCATGTCTAAAACGACTTAGATCAGATAATAGTTCCTCCGTTTAAAAAGAAGAGGGAGAAGATCCGTTGGATTTGAATCTCTGAGCTAACACTCCCGCTCCGTGTCTGTTGTGACCCATTCCCTTTCTGTCTCCATGCTACATTACTTTTCAAACACCCACATAAATCACAGTCTTTCAACGACAGGCACTCATGGAAAACATGAAAGGAAATTAAAAATAGTATCAACATTGATAAACGCAATAAAATCATCTCCCTAGAGGTTTTAATGTGGTCCTACCAGAGTAAAAATGTAGTGCAGCTGACTCCATAACGGCGCAAGAAACATGATGATGGGCAAGTGATCAGTTTCCCCAAGTTGCATAAAACGAGGGACATGTTCCTCAAGTTGTCACCACACCGGTCAAGAAACACGTGGTACTATTGTCAGACGTACCCCACAGCAACTAGGCTGACTTTTAATCAATCTTATTAACAACATGGTGTCTTACGCAACACGGGTGGCCGTCTTGCAGGGTCTCGCACGACACCGCAATTTCACGCGTCAAAGCTGTAAAGTTTATAGTCGGAATCGTATAACTTCACGAACGATATTCACGTATCACAGCCAGTTACTCGCTGTCGTGAGCAGTAGCCAGATGACAAATCACCTTATCCTCATCACAATTGGACTGTCATCCAGATCGCCAACGTCTCATGACAGACTTAACTACGTTCACCATGATTTCCCCCCAGTAACTCCGGCCTAACTTATGCTATAAGGCTTCTAAGCCGAAATTAACAGCGTTAGGGGAATCTAAAGCTGAGAATGTTTGGATTCGTTTGACGTTTTTGCCCCGTGATTGACAATTCTCCAAAGACAGGATCTGCCTTTTGACGGTGAGACAGGACCCTTCGGCGAGACCTTTGAGAGGAGGTGAGTCCAGCTGACAATGTGTGTGTCTTGATTGACTAATGGCACGACAACTCTAGTGTCTCGCTGCAATTCCACTGACTGGCCGGAAATGGTGAGAAGCAACATCGGCATGTGCAGCGCTTGTCGGATTGTCTTCCCAGTTAATGTGACCGCATGGACAGGTCCGCCTTCACCAAGTCGTGTTGTTGAGGAGGCAGGCGTTGCTGAATGGGTTGTGATCAACGCTGTTAATTCCCTCATGAGACGATGGCTATCCGGCTGACGGTGAACTCTGATGACAACAAGGTGATGTTAGAATTGCCAGCCGGCCATTGTTCACAGCGGTTTCTAACTACTTATGGTATCTGAATTTCGTTAGTAAATGTGTGGCAGTACGCACAGGAACTTTAGATTTTTGACAAATAAATTTCCTCTGTCGCACAAGACTCTGCAAGACTGCAGCACGTGCTGCGTAAAGACTATTCGCGTTCTTTATGAGACTGTTTGAACAGGAGACTAACTGCTACAATGTGTGTTTGTTGACCATAGTGTTCGGTTAACAGATGACATAGTTCAATGAAAGATTTGGGGACGGTCGAAAACTTTGTATAACTTCGTACAAACGTAGGCAAGGATTAACCCTTCTAATACCGATTTTTTTTTTTTTTACACTGAGTACCATTGGGGTCTTTAGTGACCCCAACGGAATCTATTTTTTATTAAGGATAGTTTTAATAATGGTGGAATTAAATCACATTCCTCATTTTTTCCACAGTCTAAAACATGATGTCAGTGATATTACATTAAATTAAAAAGGCATATTTTTTAAATTATTTATTTCTGTAAAATTTGCTAACGATTCTCATGAAACTACAAACAGTTTTGATTAAATTCCGCATTGACATTTATGACGCATTATACTTACAAAAATAAACTGCAGAGTGGTTTTTACACACAGAACATACACATTTTGAACATTTATCGGTGAATTTTCTATCCTCAGGCCTTTTACAAAACGGACACCTTCCTCTTTTTTTTTGTCTGTACTGTTGATGGAAGTACTGGGGAAATAATTTTGTCTGGCCTTCTTCCGACAAGCTGCTTTCCTAATCCTATGAGAAATGCCCGTCTCTTGTAGGTGGTCCTTTCTGCCCAGTCTGATGTAAGATGTAGCCATATGATAAATGCATTCATTGCACTGATATCCATCATGTTGTACAATAATACCATCCTCTTTGTAGTGTACGTTCTAACCAGCTTGTCCATGGTATCTAATCCTGATTTTGTTTTATTATAATCCAGAATTATTACTGGCTTGCATTCTTCACGATCTTCCACTTCCTTCCTTGAAAGCATTGTACTGAGCAAAGTTACAATTTATTCCTTTTTCAGACAATATGAAACAATTGAAGCATGCTCTTGGAATCCAAAAATAGATGAATATTTGACTTGACGTTTGGTCTGAGTGAAAGCTTGTGGTAGTTCTCCTTTATTTTTTCTAATTTTTCCTAAGAGTGTGAGAAACTAGCGAAACTAACGCTAGTGAAAAAATTGTCAGTTGTTTCATTTGTGCCACTGTTTTCTAAGCCTTTCACCATATCTAAAGCGACACTCTTGCCTTGACCAACTTCACGAGATTCCATTTCTTGTCGACCAGTGTAAACATGGAGATTGCGAACGTAAGACGTTGCACTATCACATACAGCCCATAATTTCAACCTACATTTTCCTGGTTTTGAAGGAATATATTGCCGAAATTGACATCTACCACGACATGCCACAAGTTGTTCATCAATTTTTACGTTTCTGCGAGGAACATATGCTTCTTGAAATGTGTGTACCCACATTTCAGATATTTCTCTAATGGGAGCCAGCTTGTCAGGAACATAGTTGTGACGTCTCACATCTGCATCATGAAATCGGATGCACCTTGAAATTTGCGTAAAGCGATTTCTAGCCATTGCTTCACTAAAAATGGGTCTACCATCCTGTTTGTACCACAGATGTGTAACTGCTTCATTATGGGCCTTGTAAGCACCTGCTAGGATCAAGACACTGACAAAGCACTTCAGTTCAATGGCATCTATGGGTTTCCATTTACTACTGTAAACAAGACTACACTCTTTGTTAGTCCACTTTAGAATTACATCAACAATGTTTCTCCTGAGAAACAACTGAAAAGCTGATTCTATGGAGTCTATATTTTTCACTGCGAAATTGTTGGAGCTGGCTTTACTCGCATTATGTTCCATCTCTCTTCTCTTCCACAAGCTCTTCTCAAATTGTGTTTGTGCCACAATTCTTCTTTGTTTTTAGACCTACACAAAATAAAAATACAAAGGGTATATCTTGGCGCTAGACCCTGACGCACATTTGCAAAAATACAATGTGTACTTACATATAACAGTCAGAAATATGTGTTACTTCCTGTTCAGGCTGGACATCTGCGCTGTCCAAATCTTTGTCTGAACATCTGTCTGATTGAGGAATATTCTCTCCTAAGATTTCAATTTCTCCATCGCTGCCTGAGACATCAGAAACTATATCGCTGATATCACTATATTATTCTCCAGATAGAGGATTATCCTTCAGCAATATTTCGAGGATTTCGTCTTCGGAAAGGTGACAAGACATTTTCGACGAAGTGCAACACACACAATAGTAGTCTCCACTTGTATGGAACAAAAACTGTCGGCTTATAAAGTATTGCCAACAATCACACATTACAACAATATTTACAAGAATAAAACAAAGGAAATTCAGGAACAGTTATGTATTCAATGTAGTATTATTGGGTAATAATACCGCAAGAGGGAAATGGGGTCGCATTTAACCCCAACTGTATTCAGTGGTTCTCTCTTGATTTTCTGCAAAACTGAATATTTTCAAAAAGTTACATTAATATATTACGAACCCATTACTTAATTCAGGAAAAGTCCGAATTTTTCATAATTTTTAGGAATAGGAACTGAGGTATATTTTACAGAAAATTACGGCTTGGGGTCATTATAGACCCCACGGTATCAGGAGGGTTAAAGTACATTGCTGCCTATCAGCAATGCTACAAGCAACATAATGCAGTTCAAAACGCTAGATGTATAAGGGACAATCAAATAAAAATGAGAAAGACGTAAAAAAAGTAAGTTAAATGTTTATTATTTGAAAAGTAATCGCAGTACCAGTTCAAATGGTTCTGAGCACTATGGGAGTTAACTGTTGTGGTCATCAGGCCCCTAGAACTTAGATCTGCTTAAACCTAACTAACCTAAGGTCATCAGACACATCCATGCCCTAGGCAGGATTCGAACCTGCGACCGTAGCGGTCGCGCGTTTCCAGACTGTGTGGCCGGCGTACCAGTTAATTGTTGGGGTGTTTTTATTCCCTCTTTACAACTAGAACTAAATGTGTGTTTTTGTCAGAAACGCCTTTCATTTTATTGAAATAAAGCATCAAGAGCGGTCTGTAATGAAAGATGTTTACATTTTGACTCGTTATTTAGGTCGAAAAACAGCTTCTTACTGAGGATATGGATTTTTACTCACGTTGTTTCATGACTGTATTTCTGCTCACATGACGAACCACCGTTTGCTTGGACGTTTTTGGGTTCTTTCTTCGTTAGTTGATTCTAATCTAATCCCACACTGCTTTGCACTTTTCTATCTTAAACACATCACACTCTAGGACTAACACTGCTTATTTGTATCATTTTGGCTAAATATGTATCGCGTGTTTTTTGTGTAGTGTTGCGAACTTAGACACTAGTTTTTCTTTGATCTAAAACTTTTTTTTCTGCTGTTCGTCATTTGTGTGTTATTACATTTAGCTACGTTACTAAACTGTCCAGTCACATTATTGTGACCAGCAGTCAAAAGCCTAGCTAATCTCCTTTTCATTGCTGACTTGGAGGAAGAGAGTCAGTGAGGTTCTGAAAGGTACCGACAGGAATATGGAGCCACGCCGACTCCATTGTCGTGGGCATCTGCGCTAGGGTTCTTGGTTTCCTGATCTGTGGACAGATTCCCAACTGGGTTTACATCTGGGAGTTTGGTGATCAGGGGTATAAAGTAAACGCATCCTGGTGGTCTTTGAACCACACACGTACACTGCGAGCTGTGTGAAACGTTGCATTGACCTGCTGGTATATGGCTTTGGGCCAAAGAAAAGCAAACGGTATGCAAGGATGGACATGGTTCCCAAGCATAGAGGCATACTTGTGTTGACCCAGTGCGCCTCCCAGAACGACGACATCCCCCTCAGGGAATGCCACATTCACCAGACCATACCGCTTCCTCAATTAATGTGAAATTGTAGGTTAAATTCGTTGAAATTTGATATTTTCTGTTTTCTGCTTCATACTGTACTTTGGACTTTCCTGAAAATTTTGGTATGTTATACATTAAAATCAGACAATTTTGAGAACTTCAATTAATATTTTGAATGTTGACGTGTGACTGTCAAATTTCGCGGCTACGCATATACTGCCACAGCTGAGCAGTCATATCTTGGGAACTACACAGTCTAGAAGGCTGTGAATTACTTTGTTTTGTGCCTATTGCTACGTCTCAGAATTTGGCATTATGAATAAACAAATCAGTCCTTTGTTTCTGATACCAGTTTTCGTTGAAAGTAGTGCGATTATCGGCTATTTTTGTAGTAAGCTAATTTATGTTCTTTTTAAACATAACTAAACTGACTAAGCGTGAAAGTAACTCCAAGAAACGCAAATTTGCTGGTAACAAATATGGAGACCTGCATTTTCTTCTGAAGTACTTCAAAACACGTGTTCTAGCAGTGAGGGAAACCACGATAATGTTTCTGAAGTGACCATGCCCCCTAGTGCATCGAAAAGGAAAGTAACTTTAGAGACGAGTGACAGTGGTAAAAGTAATGATATTAAGGAAACGTCATTATTGATCTGCAAATTCTGAGCTACTAAAGAAGTGTAAAAATGAGATGACCCAGAATGTGAATGAGTCCTTCAGTAATGTGTGGTGCTGTGTGGCTAAAAATGTATTTGTTAGCCTTATGACTGTAAAGTTGCAGTGTCTGATGCTGTAATCACTTTTAATGGTGGAAACTATGAGTTGGGAGTTGGGAGTAAGATTTGCACAGAGCACAGCTAAAGGATTGTGGGAACTGGATGGGCTGCATGTATGGGAAGCAGAGTTAGCTGCTCAGCAAATGACAAAAGACTCAAGAAAGAAGAGGCAAGCACTGGGCTGCTGTGACACTGAAGAAGACACAGACTGTGGGCAAGGGCAATTCTAGTGCATAAAAGACGCAGAAATGTAAGTCTGTATAAGAATTTGTAATAAAAAACGTTTTAAACCTCAATATCTCTGAACTACATTTTTTGCAATAAATACCCCGTATTAGAAAATAGTACTTATGGTAGAGACATGAAATTTTCACAGCATGCCAAGTGTAAGATTCAATACATATGGAATTGGAATAATTGAAATACCCTGAGTTGGTTTGTTTTTATGTTCATATATTTACAAAACTCTGCCAAAAAACTGAGTGTTTGAAAAAAAAAGATAACATGCCCCACAATACAATTTTAGTAATAATTCTGGTTCACTGTATCTAGCAAGGTGCATTCAATAATTATGGAAAATTGTAAGTTGGTGTCGTAAAAAGTTTCCAAGATAATGGGTCACAAAATTCGATAATTTAACATTGGCAGCATAGGACATACAATGTCCCCTTAATGCACAGTGTTTCCTTTCAGATATATCACGCCATACACATCAATGACCATATGTCCGATGGAGCATAAAATCTGATTCATCTGAAAAGACTACCTGTCGCGACTCAATGCATGTCCAGTACTGGCGTGCAAATTCCATCCTTCGTCGCCAATGAACAGCAGTCAGCATGGCAGCATGAACCAGGCACCTGTTTAGGAGGCCCATACAGAGCACCGTTGGCTGAACGGTCGTTGACGAGACACAGTTGGTAGCCCCTTGGCTCATCTGAGTAATAAATTGGTCAGCAATTGTTCGTCCTTTTACCCGCACAGATCTCCGCAACCGTCGTTCATCTCTCTCATCTGTGGACGAGGTGCGCCACTGCCTCCCCAGCGCCATGTTTAGATAGTGTCTTTTTGCTATTAACTACATAATTTAGCCTATCTGTGGCCCATGGTGCACCACTTCTTCCCAGGTTTCAATAGTGTCTTTCTGCCATTCACTATATACTTAAACCTCTCATCTGTGGCCCGTGGTGTACCACTGCTTCCCCAGAGCCAGGTTTGGATAGTGTCTTTTGCAATTCACTGTATACATTGAAGAACCAAATAAACTGGTACACCTGCCTAATATCATGTAGGGTCACCCGCTAGCACGCAGAAGTGCCGCAACACGAATTGGCATGGAGTCCACTAATGTCCGAAGTTGTGCTGGAGGGAATCCACACAATGAATCCTGCAGAGCTGTCCATAAATCCGTAAGATTACGACGAGGTGGAGATCTCTACTGAACAGCACGTTGCAAGGCATCCAAGATATGCTCAATAATGTTCATGTCTGGGGAGTTTAGTCGCCAGGGGAAGTGCTTAAACTCAGAAGAGTGTTCCTGGAGCAATCCTGTTGCAATTCTGGACGTGTTGAGTGTCGCATTGTCTGATGGAATTTCCCAAATCCGTTGGAATGCACAATGGACATGAATGGATGCAGGTGATCAGACAGGATACTTACGTAAGTGTCACCTGTCAGAGCCGTATCTAGAAGTATCAGGGGTCCCATTTCTCTCCAACTGCACACGTCCCACACCATTACAGCTCCTCCGCCAGCTTAAACAGTCCCCTGCTGATATGCAGGTTCCATGGATTTGTGAGGATATCTCCGTAACCGTACACGTCCATCCGTTCAATATGATTTGAAACGAGACTCATCGGACCAGGCAACCTGCTTTCAGTCGAATGTCGGTGTTGACGGGCCCAGGGGAGGCGTGAAGCTTTGTACCGTATAAACGAGTGGGCCTTTGTCTCCGAAAGTCCACATCGATGATGTTTCGTTGAATGGTTCTCACGCTGACACTTGTTGATGGCCCAGCACTGAAATCTGCAGCAATCTGCGGAAGAGTTGCACTTCCGTCGCGTTGAACGACTCTCTTAAGTCTTCGTTGGTCCTATTCTTGGAGGATCTTTTCCAGGCCTCAGCTATGTTGGAGATTTGATGTTTTACCTGATTCCTGATATTCACGGTACACTCGTGAAATGGTGGTACGGGAAAATCCCCTTCATCGCTATCTCGGAAATGCTTTGTCTCATCGCTCGTGCGCCGACTATAACACCACGTTCAAACTCACTTAAATTTTGATAACCTGCCACTGCAGCAGCAGTAACCGACCTAATAACCGCGCCAGACTCTTGTTGTCTTCTATAGGCGTTGCCGACCGCAGCGCCATATTCTTCCAGTTTACATACCTCTGTACTTGAATACGCATGCCTATACCACTTTCCTTGGCCCTTCAGTGTACTTTAACCACGGTGAGACGTGGTTTACAAACTTGGCCATTTCGGAAATTCTTCTAGCCTTGACCCGAAAGTCAATGATCGTGCCCCATTTGACGTCAGACAAATTGCTCAGTTTCCGCATAACACAGCGATTGCACTATTTTTCGTGTCCCTCCGATACACTTTATATACCTACTATCACCTCCTTTCTGTGCGTGGTTATCGCTTGGTGACGTCCAACATAGGCAGTGGTTACATTAATGTGATTGAACCGAGTATGCATTTCTGTAACATTTAATGGAAATGAAGGAGTGTTAGATGGAGTTACAAAACATTAAGTGGTGAGGTGGTAGATTGGGGACGGGGGGGGGGGGAGGAGGGGGGGGGGGGCGAGTGGTAAGGCAAAGGTGAGTAAGAGTAAGTGCAAAATAGTGGGATATAAGCTGAGTTGGAGGAAAAGGATGACAAGCAACACATGTAATGAAACGGTGTTGGGGTGGTGGGAAGGGGGGGGGGGGGGTTGGGCGGTTGATATAGAGTGAGGAGGAGTGAAGAATAGAAAAGATGAAGTTTTCCTTGTTAGATACAGTGTCCGTTTTCAAATATTTATTTGATCATTGGGTAACCGTTTATTGTGTGTTAGAAAGTTTCTTGGAAACAGAGAAGGTGTCTGTCTTTGCTGATTTTTATGTTGTTCATATATTTTTCTGTGTTGCATAAGTTACAACTAAACTCCATCCCAACAGGCCTCAGTACATCCGCATCCCACTTCCTTACACACTGATTCTTCCTGACTAGTGTCTTAAACTTCAGCCTACACTTCATCGTCATTTAATGCATCCTCAATTCTCTTTCCCATTCTTCCGTACATTATTATTGCCAGCAGCGTAGATGCATGAGCTGTTAAGCTGATTGTGCAGTAATTCTCTCACTTGTAGTCTCTTTCTATCTTCGGAATTGTGTGGATGACGTTTTTCTGTGATCTGAGCGGTACCCCTTACAATCCAGTATCTGAATTCGGAATCTCTGCCTGACCATAATGGAATCTTAACTGGTATCTTCCTATACCTCCCGGCCTTTTCAAGTGTACCTCCTCCTCTTGCGGTTCTTGAACGGAGTACTCGCTATTACTAACTAATATTTAATGCAGAACTCTATGAGTCTTTCTTCTCTCTCGTTTCTACTACCAACCCCATATTCTACCGTAACACTTTCTTCTACTCCTTCCCCTATAACCGTATTCCAATCCCCCATGATTATTAGATTTTCATCTCCCTTTATCTACTGAATTACTCTTTCAATGTCTACATATACTTTCTCTGGCTCTTCATCCTTTGCTTGCAACGTCGACTTGTATACCTGAACTACCTTTGTCGTTGTTGGTTTGTCATAGATTCTGAAGAGAACAACGCTATCTCTTAACTGTTCACAGTAGCTCACTCTCTGTCCTGCCTCCCTATTCATAACAAATTCTACTCCAGTTATGCTGCTATTGGTAGTACCCAACACTCATCTGACCAGAAACCCTTGTCTTCGGAAAATATATGCTCTATGTTTTTGGTTGTATTTTTAACATGTGCTTGAAATCTTTTTGTTGGGTTAACTATTTTGTGTTGTCTTTCGTGATGACTTCCTCCGTTTTTTCTGTGTATTCCTTTGTTTCCATGAGCGCAACAAAACTAAGTTCGTCAGATTTTGATATAATAATATTTTACGCTTGGAATTGTCTCTTTAGACTTTTAAGTTTTGATACAATACAATTATTTTTTGAATTTATCGTTTTTAATCTATGTTGTGATGATTTTAATTTCTTCTATTATTAATTATCTAGTTAGCATGTATTTACCTTAGTGTGGTCATTTTTTTTTTCTGTAACTGCGAGCTATTCACATTCTATAATAAAATCTTCTGTTGGTTGTCCTCTTCTGGTGAATCGACAATGTATTTTAAATCTTTTTCTAAGAGCTACTGTTCGTATTCACTTAGTGTTACGTTTGTAGCACTGACAACTTTTGGATAGCAATTGTGTGTGTGGTTTTGTGTGAGGATGTTGTTATGAGGGTCTCTCAGGTGCGATTTGAGATTGATCTACTTAGCAAAATCACACACATAATAGTAATATATTCAAAAAGCAGGACATGAACTCTGCCAACAAAACAAATAACTCAATAAAAAACACACACATGAAATAAAATCAAAACCAGACAGATAACAACAAACTGGCATTACCAGTTCAGATGCAAGGACTGTGAAGAAATCTACATTGGGGCGATTGCCAGGAGATTTGACGCAAGGTACAAAGAGTACATCACAGCATTGAAATATTGTGCATAGAACATCATATAATTCAGTAAAATCAGACTCCTCCTTTCTTTCCAAGAAAACGTTCATATTCACAAAGCATTAACACTCACTTGACTGTTACTCAATAATAAAAAATGTTGGAAATCAGACACTGGATAGAATAACTGAAAAACCTCATGAAAAACTTCCCCTTCTTCCTTCCTTCAGACCTTCTAGCTCTACGCCCCCCTTCCCCCAATTACATTTCACCTTTTTCTCCTCACCCTTTTCCTCCAACTCATTTACCATCCCACTGCTTTGCACATACTGGCCGGCCGCGGTGGTCTAGCGGTTCTAGGCGCGCAGTCCGGAACCGCGCGACTGCTACGGTCGCAGGTTCGAATCCTGCCTCGGGCATGGATGTGTGTGATGTCCTTAGGTTAGTTAGGTTTAAGTAGTTCTAAGTTCTAGGGGACTGATGACCACAGAAGTTAAGTCCCATAGTGCTCAGAGCCATTTGAACAATTTGCACATACTCTTGTGATCTTTGTCTCTCCTCCTCCCCCACCCACTTACCACTTAAATGATCAATTCCATCCATCATCCCTTCATTTCCCTTAAACATTACGTAAACACACAGTAAATTAATTAAGTGAAATAACACACATATGACGAACTGCAGAAAAAATAGCAGTTGTGGATCAAAGAAAAACTATTGCCTAATTTTGCAAAAATTATACAAAAAACACAGGAAACATATTTAGTGATACAAACAGTGGTAGTGCTACAATGTGTTTTGCTTAACATAAAAAAATGAATAGTTCTGAAAATTAGTGTGGTTTTATAGCGATATGAGCAGTACCAAACAAAGAAAGAACCCAAGAACGTCCAAGCAGGTAGTGTTTTCTGATATGAGCGGAAATAAAGACATGAAACATCGCAAGTAAAAATTATCTTGTGCAACGAACTGTTTTTCAATCCAAAAACGAAGTCAAATTGTAAATATTTTTCACTGCACACCAGTTATGATATTTTATTGCAATAAAACAAAACACGTTTTGTGACAAAGACATGCATTTCATTATAGCTGCAAAGTCAGGTTTGAAATGCCCTTAAGAATAGTAAAGCAACTCTGAACAATAAGGCTAAACAAATGGGGAATTTAATAACTGCTTATACATTTATTCCACTGTGAGAGAAGACGGTCGGTGCCTACTTGGAAATATGTTTTCTGCGGTCTACGGAACCTTGATTTACCCAAGCGTGTACTTCGGCCGAAGCAAATCGATGCCCACGAATTCCTTGCCTCAGGGCTCTAAAAATAGTTGGATCTCATGGGTAGAAATTAGGACAGAATGGAGGATGAGTATGGGCTTTTCTGCGAGATTTCTGTAGCGAAGTCATTCTGTGGAAGAGTAGCACTTGCCCATACGTTGCCAAACTTGCATCGAATTCACAGCAGAAGCTTCGCTGGGAAGCCATTACACATCCTCCAGAGTTCGAATCTCTCCTCATGCGATTTCCGTATTTTTGAAGCCCTCAAGTAAGACATTCGTGGCTGCTGAATTTCTTCGAACGAAGATATGAATGTCTGGGTACAATCATTGTTCTGTAGGCAACTGCAGATATTTTTGCAAGAAGCTTTGACCGTCTTGTATCACAGTGGAAGAAATATATTAACAGTTATGGCTATTACTTTTGAAATAACGAACAGTTTACTTACATACTCCATGTGTCTCGATTTCATTACGCTGTCCCTTACATACGAGGGCTGATGAACAATGACTGAGACTTATTCTTTTTCACAGATGTTTTACTCCATTTCAGTGTTTACATGATCTTTTCAAAGTACTTCCCTCCTACTTAAATGCACTTTCTATGGCATGCCTGCCAGAGCTCGAACCGAGGATGCAGGCTGTTCCTTTCCAGGTCCTTGAGGAGCACCTTCTTGAACACTGCTTCAGAATTCTCAAATCGAATGGTCCTAAGCTTTGCCTTTAACGATGGGAATGAGAAAAAAATCACACGGTGCAAGATCGGGGCTACAAGGCAGATGAGGTACACAGGTAATGTGGACCTGAGCCAGAAACTGCATGACTTGATTTGTGACATGAAGCCGTGCATTGTCGTCATGAAGTTGCCACACAGTCTGGGAAAGTTCTGATCGTCTCCTTGCAATGTGCTTCCTCATTTTACCCTATGCTGACGTGTAGTACGCTTCTGCAACAGTAGAGTGCGGCTGAAATGCATGCTGTAAAATCATTCCATGACAGTCAAAAAAATATCATCACCGTAATTTTCCCTGCAGATAGAAAACTTCCGCCTTTTTTGGCAATGGAGAACCTGGCGATTCCTACACTGTGCTCAGGAACATAATGATGTAGCCATGACTCATCACTGATGATAACGGATTCCTCGAACGCATCCCTCCATAAACAAAGAGACGCAGCACCTCGCGACCTCTCCATCCGCCCAGACTTTCGTTCGGGAGTCCACAGACGTAGCATTCAACGGACACAAACACAGGCACTATGGAGATGATTATGCATAATCGTAAAGACACTGCCGTATGAAGCTCTCATTGCTACACTGAAGTAACGTAACGTTACCCGCCGATCCTCACAGCTGTGTTGATTTCAGTCACAGCAGAAGCCAGAACACCGCACCCACCTTGCTTAACGCAGACAAGTCGGCCATCTTCGAAGTCCTTGAAGTACGTGGATACTGTTGCACGAGGTAGAGCATCTTGACGGAAAGCTTGCTGTAGCATTTTGTAAGTTTCAGTGGCTACGTGAATCAACGAACACAGAATTTTATTGCACTCTACTGTTCCTCTGGCGAAAGTTCCATTGGTAGGTAAGTGAAATGCAAATTAGCATCTGCGAAATACAGCGTTACTACCAACCTGCCGATACGAAGGTATTGCCGCCCATGGACATTATACATAAAAACCCGCTCTTTTCAAATATTCATGGTACAGGCAGAAAACTATCACTCAAGCTACAGGAAAAAAATCACTCTGTCTTTGTTGATCACCCCTCATACTTTGCAGCTCTTGAAACCTCGTCAAATCGGGCAGATGGAATAGCAATAACTACCGATAGCAGCATGCTATTGCTACTGTTGGTCCCGTGGTCTTTTGTTGTCCATGGTGCTGCTGCTGTTGATGCTGCTGTTGTTGCTGTTGCGAAAGTTCAAGAAACTTCGGATCCACAGAACCGGCTATCTGTTCGATTGTGTCAGTAAACAGATGGTAGGGTAAGCCCTCATCGCTGTTCAAAAATGGCTCTGAGCACTATGGGACTTAACATCTCAGGTCATCAGTCCCCTAGAACTTAGAACTACTTAAACCTAACCAACCTAAGGACATCACACGCATCCAGGCCCGAGGCAGGATTCGAACCTGCGACCGTAGCAGTCGCGCGGTTCCGGACTGAAGCGCCTAGAACCGCTAGGCCACCGCGGCCGGCCTTATCGCTGTGTTTTCGTCCACTGCTGATACCAAAGTGTCGACTGGAAAAAGAGCAAGAATCATCATTTACGCACTACACACTAATGCGCTGCATTAGCGAAAACCAGGCAGTACAGACACAAAGCACGGTCATTGTAGGTGTTGCGATGTGACGATTGACTGCACACTTCGTACATCTTGAATTAAGAGCCCCTGGTGTCCGCCGGCCAAGCTTAACGTATATAGCAGCACGGCTCACGTGACCCACCAGTCCCGTCTATTGTGGCCAGCAGAGGCGATTCTGTTACTAATAACTTGCTACATCCCTGGGTCTCCGCTGCTACCTATAACCACAGACGGCAGGCATACTACAGTTTCTGTAACGAAACCATGTAGCTCAAGATGGAATGTATGAACTCCTTACGTCTTACTGCGCTTCGCCTGTGATTCTGCAACACTGCTGTGTCACTCACCGGCTACCCACTGGCCAACAGCCACAGTTCGCTACTTCCGTTTGGCTGGCTTCTATTTGTTCCGTGAACTAGTTCTGCTCGACAGATAATTATGAGTGATTCTGAAGAGCACGATTTTTTGCATGGTGCTGTTGCTAGCACACGTCTTTTTGTTCCAAATGGATATCAGAAAACAAATTACAGGGTGTTTCAAAAATGACCGGTATATTTGAAACGGCAATAAAAACTAAACGAGCAGCGATAGAAATACACCGTTTGTTGCAATATGCTTGGGACAACAGTACATTTTCAGGCAGACAAACTTTCGAAATTACAGTAGTTACAATTTTCAACAACAAATGGCGCTGCAAGTGATGTGAACGATATAGAAGACAACGCAGTCTGTGGGTGCGCCATTCTGTACGTCGTCTTTCTGCTGTAAGCGTGTGCTGTTCACAACGTGCAAGTGTGCTGTAGACAACATGGTTTATTCCTTAGAACAGAGGATTTTTCTGGTGTTGGAATTCCACCGCCTAGAACACAGTGTTGTTGCAACAAGAAGAAGTTTTCAACGGAGGTTTAATGTAACCAAACGACCGAAAAGCGATACAATAAAGGATCTGTTTGAAAAATTTCAACGGACTGGGAACGTGACGGATGAACGTGCTGGAAAGGTAGGGCGACCGCGTATGGCAACCACAGCGCGCAACGCGCAGCTAGTGCAGCAGGTGATCCAACAGCGGCCTCGGGTTTCCGTTCGCCGTGTTGCAGCTGCGGTCCAAATGATGCCAACGTCCACGTATCGTCTCATGCGCCAGAGTTTACACCTCTTTCCATACAAAATTCAAACGCGGCAACCCCTCAGCGCCGCTACCATTGCTGCACGAGAGACATTCGCTAACAATATAGTGCACAGGATTGATGACGGTGATATGCATGTGGGCAGCATTTGGTTTACTGACGAAGCTTATTTTTACCTGGACGGCTTCGTCAATAAACAGAACTGGCGCATATGGGGAACCGAAAAGCCACATGTTGCAGTCCCATCGTCCCTGCATCCTCAAAAAGTACTGGTCTTGGCCGCCATTTCTTCCAAAGGAATCATTGGCCCATTTTTCAGATCCGAAACGATTACTGCATCACGCTGTCTGGACATTCTTCGTGAATTTGTGGCGGTACAAACTGCCTTAGACGACACTGCGAACACCTCGTGGTTTATGCAAGATGGTGCCCGGCCACATCGCACGGCCGACGTCTTTAATTTCCTGAATGAATATTTCGATGATCGTGTGATTGCTTTGGGCTACCTGAAACATACAGGAGGCGGCGTGGATTGGCCTCCCTATGCGCCAGACATGAACCCCTGTGACTTCTTTCTGTGGGGACACTTGAAAGACCAGGTGTACCGCCAGAATCCAGAAACAATTGAACAGCTGAAGCAGTACATCTCATCTGCATGTGAAGCCATTCCGCCAGACACGTTGTCAAAGGTTTCGGGTAATTTCATTCAGAGACTACGCCATATTATTGCTACGCATGGTGGATATGTGGAAAATATCGTACTATAGAGTTTCCCAGACCGCAGCGCCATCTGTTGTTGAAAATTGTAACTACTGTAATTTCGAAAGTTTGTCTGCCTGAAAATGTACTGTTGTCCCAAGCATATTGCAACAAACGGTGTATTTCTATCGCTGCTCGTTTAGTTTTTATTGCCGTTTCAAATATACCGGTCATTTTTGAAACACCCTGTAAATATGCAATACCTAATATCTTAGCCATTTTAAATAAACTTCCTCATGATGGAGAAGCTAGGCAGAACATGAACTTCGCCCAAGCACAAAACTTAACGGCAAAAGTGACGTGGAGTGTCAGAGAGAATACTGTAAAGTGTTAACGTCGTCATACGTGCTGCGAAATTGTAGGTATAGGTTCTGTATTTTCTCCACGAGAGGAATATAAAGGGGAAAATAGATTCACTCAAACGGACGATTTTAATAAAGAAGTGGCCTGCAGAACTGCGTTAGAATACTACAGTAGATGAAAGTATCATAAGACCAATAAAGTCCCTGACAGACAACAACACCAGTGCCTCGGATACATTCGTTTTTCGCTTTCTAAAAGACCCTGGTTTTCAGAAAATATAGCGGGGGACGAAAATTTCTTTTGGAACAAAGCGATATGCCGCGTTGAGAACCACATCTACACGGTCTATACATTTATTGCGTATGGAGACAACAAATGGCTCTGAGCACTATGGGGCTTAACATCTGAGGTCATCAGTCCCCGAGAACTTAGAACTACTTAAACCTAACTAACCTAAGGACAGC
This sequence comes from Schistocerca americana, assembly GCF_021461395.2. Taxonomy (NCBI): domain Eukaryota; kingdom Metazoa; phylum Arthropoda; class Insecta; order Orthoptera; family Acrididae; genus Schistocerca; species Schistocerca americana. Next base: position 740,327,470 of record NC_060122.1, on the reverse strand, counting down.
ACATACATCCATGCCCGATGCAGGACTCAAACCTGCGACCGTAGCGGTCGCGCGGTTCCAGACTGAAGCGCCTAGAACCGCTCGGCCACAGTGGCCGGCTGGGGAGAACAAATCTGTGGTTTATCTGGGTAAAAAAATCGTACGCTACAGTGCACCAGGTTGCGCAAAACATCACGAACAAATATATTCAGTACAACTCTAAAGGAAATGGTGGCTTGCGAGTACATATAAGGCGAGAAGTTCGGCTCATTCTGGGTCACCCTAGATTCTCAAATTCTGTAAGAGTTCCATCGTATCTAATTACTATTCGGGACTGAACTGCACTATCCTTAAGAATTGGTTCATTAGATTGTTGTGATCTTTGGAAGAAGTCCGCGTTATTGTAATGCATAATACCAGCTATCATTCCATTCAAGTTGACAAATTGCCATCTTATAAGGAGCAATCAAATTAAAACGACACAGGTGGGAAAAAGTAAGTAAACTGAATAGAGGATGTGTAAAGGCTTCCCATAGAAACTCCTGGAGCGTGGACGAAACAACCTTGACAACATGCAGGCCAGCATTATCTTGCAACATAATAATGCCGGTCATCAATATTCCTGGGCGTTTGGACTTGATGGTGCGCTTCAATTTTTGCAATGCATGCATTGAGTTTGTGCAAAGTGTGCACACGTCCAAACGCCCAGGAATGTTGAAAGATGGCTTCATTCTGCTGCATGATGATGCCCGCCTACATGCTGCCAAAGTTACTTCGACCACACTGCAGGAGTTTTGCTGGGATGCCTTTACGCGTCCTCCTGCCCTCAAGCCATTTGTGTTATGTCTTCCACAGATGGCCCCTGCCAGGCAGGCTACACTTAAGACACCCCTGTGTACCATATAACAGAAACAAGCACTTGCAGGCGCAACCAGGAAGAAAACAATTCTTCAAAACAAACAGAACTTGCTAAAGACTAATGCGAACATTTTTCTGCAGAGGTCGCCTCACAGATACAGGGAAAGTTGGCGTTCTCCGCCAGCCTCCGCCGGCTTTATAAGGCCAGCATAGCATCAGTACAGCAAGTTCCTCACTGAGCTAGGACCAGCTCCAATGGACCTTACCGACGCTCTTGATGAATGGTCGTCTACAAGTTATTTGTTTTTGTGTGTATATAGTGATTGTTTGAGAAGTGTAGTGTAGTTTCAATGAACGACATTATACTGAGTGTTCTAAAATATTGAGTATTCTCCAATTTCCACATTTGTGGTGTGGGATCCTGCCCACTCTTCTCTTGTATAGGGTGTCTAGGAAGCTGTTTTTCCAGATAGCTAGGCAGTATACAAGCAAATCATATTAATGGAGTTTATTACAGTAATTGAATTGAAAATACTTAACTTTGATCTACAAGGATGTGACACAAGCAATTGCCGTCATGAAAATAATCAGTGTCCTTCAGTGTCTGCCGGCCGGAGTGGCCGAGCGGTTCTAGGCGCTTCAGTCTGGAACCGCGTGACTGCTACGGTCGCAGGTTCGAATCCTGCCTCGGGCATGGATGTGTGTGATGTCCTTAGGTTAGTTAGGTTTAAGTAGTTCTAAGTTGTAGGGGACTGATGACCTCAGATGTTAAGTCCCATAGTGCTCAGAGCCATTTGAACCATTTTTGAACCTTCAGTGTCTACAATTTCCATGTAAGCAATTGATATGGATCACTAGTTACGGCTCTTCTAGTGTGGCTCTACTAGTGGAACACTTCTAGTCCTCTCTTCTAGTGCGGCCGCGGCTAGGTGGCTCGCCGCTTTTATTATCTTCATGTAGATGCCGCTCCAGTCGTGGTGTCCTCCTAGTCAGTGTTCTATTGGCTGATGTTGTCTCACAGCCTTCTCTGCTGTATTGTACTTGATCTCCGTGCCGACGCTTATCGTTATGCCGGAACATTTGGAGCCCTGAAGAAAAATATCCATGGCCGCCGATGTGCTTCGGGCGAAGACGAGCATGCCTGGATACTATCAAGGTTCTGTAGACAACAGCAAACATGAAACTTCCTGGCAGATTAAAACTGTGTGCCGGGCCGAGACTCGAACTCGGGACCTTTGCCTTTCGCGGGCAAGTGCTCTACCAACTGAGCTACCCAAACATGACTCACGCCCCCTCCTCACAGCTTCACTTCTGCCAGTACCTCGTCTCCTACCTTCCAAACTTTAACTGGAAACTTAAACTGAAAACAGCAAAAATATTTCCTTGAAGGCATTGACGTCTTGGCTCCCTCTAGTGGGATAAATGTCTTAAATGTTAACGCGATTACTTTTGGAATAATAAACAATTTACTTCTTTTTCTCACCTCTCTCGATTTCATTTCATTGCCCCTCTTACAGAATTAGCTTAAAGCAGACATCGAGTATTGGGTTCAGAAGAGTGGGGTTCAGTTTTTCCTTGAGGAAAACGGGTTAAACTCTTACCTAAGTAAGAGAAAAGAAGTGAAAAGAATGTCTCTGAATTGGGCAATACTGCAAAGGAAATGGGACATGGAAGTGTGCGACTTCCGCCATACGACTGCCAATATAATCCTACTGAATTTAAGTGGGCTCTGTTGTGTCTAGGAATCCTGCATACTCGGTTCGCTAGACAAACAACCAAACAACTCGTATTATCGTATTAATATGTTTCATAACAACAAGACAAGTACAAATACTTAACTTTGATCTGAGAATTCTTGTAGTCCTTTATACATGATAAACCATTAGTGCAGTTACACAGATGTGTCGCAAGAAAAGGGCAACATAAATAATCAGTCATCTTCAGAATAGACAAACACAAGTAACACTTCTGGTTCTGGCGACCGCTGCCAACAAAGTCTGTCAACTGAATTGCAGTGACTGCTGATCTCAAAACTGTGCTACGTAGAGATTGGGGTAATGAAGAGGTTACGATGCGTTGGCTAACGAAATGGCCAACGTTGAAGCTGCTATCGAAGTGGGCTGCCACCAGTCGGGCGCAGCGCTCATGTCCTCTTCACCTAGGGGCCGCTGCAGTAGCGTTGTCGTCCTGGAGAGAGGTCGGTCAGCATGCGATTGTCTGACTTCTTCTCACAGCCTTCTCTTCTCTGTCGTTCTTGACTGGCGTGCCGGCGCTGACTTTACGCCGTAACAGGCTCAATTAAAACGAGATATTACAAGAAAGAAATTTGGCGTAAAAGCGTAAAGCACATGGAAGAGATATATGAAAGGGACTATGCAAAGCAATGCTTTAGGGATGCCACAATGGGACCGATTTTAATACGTCTGAGTGAAAACACCGAACATCAATCACAGTCTGAGGACAAACAAATTTAGTTCTTCGTAAAATCCCAGACAACATTCAGCTTTTGCAATGATAATAATATCTCTTCCTCACTGCACTTGATTTTCTTTCTCATAGGAGCTACTGTGTATAGCATCCACGTACTGCAAGATATTTAAGTCTGAAACTCCAGTATTCAACAGAACTGTTGATAAATAGTCATCGAATTGTTTGTACAAGTCTCACTTCACACAGAGTCTGTAGAATTACTTTCGTTGCACACATTCAGCCTTCCGTGCTTTTAAGATACAGCAGATTTCTACACACTTTTTTTTTTTTTTACACTGCATATCGGTGTTGAGGATGATGATCGCAGTGGCGATGAGCCTGCGACAGCTGTAAATAAAAACTATTCCACGAGGTGATTAATATTGTTGGTCTTATAGAGCTGTGGGAACAGGAATCGTGCCTGCAGCATGCAAGTCCTCCTCCGCTACTATGGACCGAGTCTTTCGGTAATAAATGGTGTTCATAGGCGGCACGATACAATAATGATATTTCGCATGCAGTTGAATTAATTTTATAGTTTCCCTAACAATTTTCTAGCTGAAAGTGACTACGAATTTCAAAGGAACGCTGATTCATTAATGGAGACATTTTTCGTTACACAGGCGAAACAGTGTCACATATCCACGGTACTTTATTTTTATCCCATAATATTTATATGTCTTCACGATAAAATAAGTGTCGCATACGTAAGAAACTTTATGAAAGTTCATATTTTTTTCTGTCCACGTACTTTGGTGCTTCTGGTTTTACCACAGGTTGAAGTAAATAAAATATTTTATTTGAAAATTTCTTGTAAGTTAGTTCTTGTTACATAACGATTAGGTTGAACTTCCTGTGGGAAAGTATTCCATCTCATTGTAGACTTAAACTAGAGAACTCAAAAATATTCTTACCCACATTTTAACTTATCGTAATTGTAACTGTAATAGTAATGTTGTAAGAAGATAGTAGCATGACCTCGAGCTGCCAAGTTTTTTTTCTTTTTTTTCTCATATGTGGGATGTTACATTATAGCATTACCAGTAGTTTGCAGTCTGTGTGGTGAGGCAGTAAATTCATTCACAGGGCAGTGATACTGCGTCACTGCAATACACTTTGGAGGTGTGGCGGTGGGACTTGGAGTCCCGTACCACCCTCCAATAGCGACAGTACTGCATCAGTCAGGCAGAAAAACTCAGTCAACGTGCGCAGCTACGGTGAGAAAATAGAGGACGTAGAATGGGGGGGGGGGGGGGGGGCTATTCCTACAAAAGGATGGAACCGTGGTGGGCATGACAGGGCAATTGTTAGCCGTGGTCGGAATCCGATTCCTCTAGGATGGTTAGAGGAACCGGATGTCGCTGCCAGGTGGTCCCAACGTGGCTTAACCCATGGACAGGTCCCGCATAGCACTTACTTTCTCATAGAGTCGCCGCACGTTGTTGCGTATGGTTGTCTTGAAAGGAACAATATCCGCTTCCTCATGGAGAGTCACAATTCTTGTGAGTGCTGGAGCATGCAGGTTCCACCTGAGAATCTTGCTCTGCAGGCGCTGCAACGTTCGCATCCTGGTGACATTAATCGTGACCCATGCAGCGGAGCCATACGTGAGGGCAGGCACGATAACTGCTCGGTAGATGCGGAGCTTGGCGTGTACGTTGTTCCCTACTACGGAAGAGGGGATACAAAGCCCTCGTGAGCTTTTGCCGCTTGTTCACGACATACTCCGCATGACAGTGGAATAGCAGCTTGTGGTCCATCCGGACACCCAGATAGGTGGTAGTCGGGGACCAACACCTGCACGCCTGCAATCGAGATATTGCGGCGGAGGACTGGGAGCCGTTTCGTGAAACAGACTGCCGTAGTTTTGGCACCATTACGAGCTATTTTGTTTGTCCAGCACCAGGTAATGGTGGCGTACACCTGTCGCAGGACGCGGGTGACGACGGCGTCAGTAATGCGGCCAGTGGTATATAGTGCCGTGTCGTCAGCATATTGTGACAGGTGGCACTCGGGGATGACTAGCATATCATTCACATAGATATTAAAAAGAATGGGAGACAGCACCGATCCTTGTGGAGTGCCCGCCGACAGTTGACGAATGCCAGAACGCATTCCCTGTAGAGCCACTAGGGAAGTCCTACTGTGGAGAAAGACATCAGTAATCTTGACATAGATATCTGGTATAGTGGTCTGCGTCAGCATCTTGTGCACTAGGTTGTCGTGCCAGATCTTGTCGTAGGCGTTCTGCAAGTCCAGAAAAACGGCAGTTGTCGACTTGGCGGTATTGAAGCCTTTGCTGACGTGTTCACTGATGTATAGGACCTGAAGTTCGGCAGAGAGGTGCGAAGTAAATCCGAACTGTTCAGGTCGGATCGTCCCAGCCACTGCCAGAGGTTGGGAAAGTCGGTGGAAGATCACAGATTCAAGGACCTTCGCCATGGTATTTAAGAGGATGATGGGCCTGTTGTTGGTGGGGACCACAGGGTCCTTGAACTGCTTAGGGATAGCAATTAGCTTGGCTTGCTTCCACTGGGGGGGGGGGGGAGGGGGAAGCGACACATGAGACAACCATTTAAAATCTTGGTGAACAAGAGGAGAGGCGTATGTGAAAGATGGCAGCGATATTCATTCAAAATTTAGTCCAATCTAGGGATGACAGGCTACGTTTTCATCGTAGGATCCTCTGGATTTCTGCCATGGAACTAAGATGAGGGGGGGGGGGGGGGGGGAACAGAGGTGGACAGTAGTAGAAAGCGGCAACAGCCATCAGGAGATCATGTTCCTCCTGGAGGTCGTCCAGGGAAAGATCCTGGAAAAGGGGGTGGATTTGGCCCTCAAACACATCCGCCAGCATTTCCACAATTTGGAGGGTGTCATATGACATGCCCGCTGCTGTGCAAATGGAATGGGCAGTCACTGGCATAGAATGTCGCAGGGCGCGAATGACAGACCAGTCAATCTTATGGTGTAGAAGGAAAGTGGACATGCTGGCCTCCCATTTTTTGGACTTTCAGTCGGCGAGCTGGCCACAGAATTCCCACTGGATGAGCTTCATTTGGCGAGGATCGCGAAACTGCATCCAACACCAGCGGTAGCGGTTCTTTTGCACCTTCAGCTCCCGTGACAGGGGAGGCAAATCGTCCACGGGGTGGGGGTGGGGGGGTTAAAGCCTGAGGTACAGTGGAGGTGGAGAGCTTCACTGCTTTCCATATTTTGGCAGTCAGGTAATCCACAGCACGGACTATATTGGCTGGTGTTGTCAAGTCGAGGTCATGCCAAGTGGTGTTATTAAGTACCCTGGCGAACCTGTCCCAATTTGTGAGGGTCACAGTGGAACGAACATCAGATGAAGGAGCAGCATCGGTGAGGTGCATAAGTATTGGGTCATGGTCAGAGGTCAGTTCGTGGAGAACTTCCAGTGAAAACTGAGTGGTGATGTTTTTGAATATGGCCACATCCAGAATATCTGGCTGGCAGGTTCATGGGGGCCATAGACTAACAGTGCTAAAGTATCCTCCAGATCAAGGGGGAGTCGACCTGAGAATGCCAAGCCAGGTGCTTGGCACTGAGATTCAACCCAACGATGAGCCTGTCAAAGGATGTCAATGTGTGAAGGTCTGCTTCAAGCAGTGGCCTGTTTAGGCTCAAGTACACTACTGCAAAGGTAATGGCACCAAGGCATGTGGAGATGGTAACCGCTGTGGCCTCTATGTGTTCCACTGGCTGGAGAGTCTCTTGGGTATGGACAAGAGCTTTGTTGAGGAACACTGCCATGCCCCCATCATGGCGGTTGAGGCTGTCAGGGCGGTAACACATCATGTTACTAAGGTGAAAATCGTCCACTGATTTGAGGTGTGTTTCTGTGACCAGTAAAATAGCCACACAATGGTCATGGAGGAAGGCGTTCAGCTCTGTCTTCATCTGTTTGATGCCATTGGCATTAAAAATGCAGGTCACAAGATCCAGAGGGGGCTGGTGGGGGTGTGGTGGTCGATTCGCCATTACAGCAGTATTTGCATAAGCCCTTCCACTAAGGCGATGACCTTGGAGAGCCTGTCCTCTGACCGACGGATTTTGTGTGCAGTGTCACGAATAACTGCCCAGATGTGGGGTTTCATGAAGAAGGAGACACCCTGGAAGATTTCGCACATGTTCTCCCGGAAGGACATATTGGTCTCCGCCACTGGGGGAGGGTCCCAGGTGGGCTGCTTGCCCCTGCAGCAGGCAGGGATTGGAGTAGTAGTAGGCAGAGTGGGGGTAGGGCCAGAGGGCTGAGAGACAGCCACAGGTGTACTGGAGGAGGCTGCAGCTGGCTCCTGTAATTGGTGAGGAGTGGAGGCCGTCATTGAAGATGGGCAATGAGGACAAGACTGGGCTGCAGCGGCAAAGGAGGTCGCAGGAGTCTGGGCGAAAAGGGACACATGTGCCTCAGAAATGTCTGATGCCTGAGTGGCATCACAGCAGCTTCTGAGGGAGGCACACCACGCTGGCCCCGCAAAATAGGAAAGTTGGTGGCATCCCATTTCGGTGGGGGAGGTCTATTCGTTCTTGGTTCCCTTTGGGGAGGATGTGAAGACTTCAGTGCCTTCTGGTAAGCAGGGTAACCCCTCCAGGAGGCTATGTGGTGGGGATCATGGGTCGTGCCCAGACACCGGGCACCTATAGGTTTCTCTGAGGCAGGGAGTGGGTAGTTCTCGACTAAGTGTGGGCCGTCACACTTAACACACCACAATAGCAGGGAGCAGCAATTCCTCGTATGTCACAGATATTGGCAATAGCGACAGATGACAGGGCTGTTGTTGCCCTCATACGATTCAGTCCAGAACTTTTTGTACTCAAGATACTGGATTTAGTAAATGAACTCTATGTCCTGCCTCTGGGAAAGAAAGACGACATGGGTAGGGCAGGGGATCGATGCCTGGGTCTAAGGATTTCTCTTGCTATACTGGTGGACCAATGGGTCCTCAAAATGCAGCCAAAGCAGTTCCTCCTTGACCTCCTCTGCTGTAGCGTCCGGTGGCAAGTCCTTGATGACGACTTTGTTTCAGAGATTACACGATGCCTGGTGAGTAAAGTAAGGCATCGTCTTTGATTTGACAAATTCAAGAACGGTAAGATAGTCGTCCCTACAGACGAGGAGGTATTTCACATGATCTTTTTGGTAAACAGCCCACAACTGACCGAAGAGGAGCCACTGGAGCTCAGTGTTCAGTTTTGTATAATTAGTGACGTTATACACCACAAGAGGGGGTATCCTCCCTTTTTCAGAGGGCTTGACGGGGCCTCTTGACAAGGACGGTTCGGAGCAGGAGCCATCACCTCATCCACAGGATCATTCGGTGCGGCGTCCCCAGGAGGGAGATATCAGAGCCCGATCCGCTATCATCACGGCCCACGTGGGCGGAGGAGCGTCTGGATCGCCTGGAGTGACGGCCAGAGGACTTTCTGACAAAGTCAGGATGCCCAGAAGATTCGCCACGTTGGCGGGACAACGTAGGAAGAGGTGCACTCTTAGGTACAGCCAGGTCGTGGTCAGACACAGCCTCATTACGATAAAGATCAATTATTAAGCGGTCCGGTGAGTCGTCGGAGGACGACGACACGGAAGAACGGACCCTGACACGAGACGGTGGACAGTCATCACGGTGGTCACGGTGATCGGTTTCAGTGCCGGTGGTTTCCAGCGGCGATTTGTGGCGTTTGGCGCGATTCAAACGATACTTAGCCCACTGTAAGGTGGGCGGAACGTCAGGCGCGACTGGAAACTGGGGTGAGCGGCGTTTCTGACGCGATTCACCCAGAGAGGCGGCGGTGGAAGAGTCGGCGACCCACGAAGGTCGCTCCGCGGACTCCTCCATGGTAGACATGTGTCCACCTGACGTAGCAAGGCTCCCAGCACGAGAGGACTACGCACTCCAAAATCTTCCCAGCTAATCTGGGGCAAAAACTACGAAATACCAACGCCAAAAAACGCAGTTAAACAACGCTGATATACGGTGAAAAGTAGAACTACACGACACAGAAACGCACTCGTACAAGAAAAACACGTTCAGGGACCCAACCTGTAGCACACTGTCAAGTTTCGCCACGAGCACTATAAAACTGTTATGATGTTGCCATAACCAAAGATAATTTTTTCCGGTATCGGTAATATGACTGGAAAATTCATAGCTGTGTATCAGCAACAGCATTGGTGATAATACACTATCCTCAGCTACACTTATATGAATGCGTTTTAGTCCTGAATGTTTCACTAAACGTTTAGCCTTTTTCGAGGTTTGTGTTATATGAGGGTGGTTTGAAAAGTTCTCGGAATCACCACGAGAGGTCAGCGCTATCACAACGAGTTGTTCACTAGATATTCATTGGACTGTTTTCTGTAAACACGTCTCACGTCAGTGCTCATGGAAAGAGAGCTGTGGCGGTGACGTGGCTCTGTTGTTGTTCCAGCGTAGTGATTTGCGAAGATGGAAGAAATCGAGATTCGAGCAGTGATTAAGTACTTCGTAAAGAAAGGTATGAGAGCAAAGGACATTCATACCGGTTTCCAGAATACACTGAGGGACTTTGCTCCTTCATATTGAACTGTTGCCAAGTGGACAAATGAATTTAAATGTGGTCGGGAGAGCTCAGATGATGATCCGCGCAATGGTCGGCCAAGATGTGTCACTACTCCAGAAATCATTGCAAAAGTGCACAAAGTGATCATGGAGGATCGCCGATTGAAAGTATGTGAAATTTCTCACGCTTGTTAGATGTTATCTGAATGGGTATATCACATTTTAACTGAAGAATCATAAATGAAAGAATTATCTGCAATATCGGTGCCGCGACTCTTGACGTTGGATCAAAAACACATGAGAATGGACATACTGGAACAATGTTTATCCCGTTTTAGGAGAAACGAACAAGATTTTTTGCACCAGTTTGTGACCACAGGTGAAACTTGGGTGCACGACTATACCCCAGAGACAAATCAACAGTCAAAACAGTGGAAACATGCTGATTATCCGCCACCAAATGAAACAAAGGCAATTCCTTCTTCATGGCATCAGTGTTCTGGGATGCGAAGGTGATTCCGCTTGTACATTATCTCCACACTGGGCAAACCGTTACTGGAGAATACTATCTAACCTCCTCGACAAATTGCAACAAAAGGTACGCGAAGAAAAGGCCAAGTTTAGCAAGGAAGAAAGTCATGTTCCATCAAGACAATGCACGCCCACACACATGTGCTGTCTCCATGGCTCCGTCAGCTTTCCATCTCTTCCCAAAACTGAAAATTTTTCTTTGTGGACGAAGATTCACTTCAAACGAAGAATTGATAGCCAGAGTTGACAACTATTTTGCAAGCCAGGAGGAAACTCATTTTCGAGATGGGATAAAGGCACTGGAACACCGTTGGACCAAGTACATTAATCAACAAGGAGACTACATTGAAAAATAAAAAAAGTTTCAGTAATTTAAGTACTTTTTTTCTATTCCGTTCCTAGAACTTTTCAAATCACTCTCGTATCTACCCCTTGTACCCGATTTGCTAGCCCGTCTGTTAGCCGTTAGCTATACCTCCTATTCCTAATGACGGTAGCTTATTTAGTAGAACCTTATGGCGAATAGTATCAGAAACCTTTACCAGATCTAGGAACATTCTTGTCAAGTACCACTTATATAAATTCTTTACTTCTACCACTTAGGAACCCAAACTGTGATGCATTTACAAGGTTGTATTTATTCAAGAAATTCAGGTTCTTGTACTGCACAACTTTGAATTTCCATACACCAAGAACTAGGTGCTAGTCTTTATGCGAAGCGTATGTTCTGTCAGGATCATTCTGCATGTTACTACCTTTTTGTACTGGAACACTGCATAATAGATACCAATTTATGTATGGGAAGATCGATTCAGCAACTAACAAAATGGTTCAAATGGCTCTGAGCACTATGGGACTCAACTGCTGTGGTTATAAGTCCCCTAGAACTTAGAACTACTTAAACCTAACTAACCTAAGGACAGCACACAACACCCAGCCATCACGAGGCAGAGAAAATCCCTGACCCCGCCGGGAATCGAACCCGGGAACCCGGGCGTGGGAAGCGAGAACGCTACCGCACGACCACGAGATGCGGGCTCAGCAACTAACAGCTGCCACTAAATCACACCTGAGATGAACAGTAATAGTCCTGTCACACAACATTAATTCGTCAGCGTTCTTTCTAAGTGAATTCTCAATCTAGTAAAAAGTCTGATTATTTACCAGAGTCATCGGCATTTGCAGTCTCTGGAGTGTGTAGCTTCTTTCTCTTACGGGCCTAGGGCACCTTGATTACGTGATTTAAATTCCGTGCGTGCGTTATACACAGGTCAAAACAGGGAAATGAATAGTATTAATAACGACCAAGGTATACGGTCTTCGCGATGAATCAAATTCAACATCAATGCATATCACTCGAAACAGCCATTAGCCCAGTAAACCCTGCCAAGGACAACCGCAGTACGCTACGACGCAGCTGCGGCGGTCACGAACACCGGCAAACAGCGAAAGAGCTGTCTCAGCGCTGTATGTAAGCAGCAACGAAAATTTAACGGCAGACTGCACCGGTATTTGACGCGCGAGAGACTTTCAGTGCGCTCGAGGCGCCGCCATATGCATTCCGCAGTGTATCGCGGAGCAAGAGAGCGACAGTCAATGCCCGTGTGTGTTGAGGATCAGACGCCTTCGAGAGGAGGAAATGCCTCGCTCGGTTTTTCGGTTTCCCGGAACCTGCTTCTGCCGCCACCACTCCAACCTGCACGAAACATTCCCCGCCGTCCTTCGTGTGATTTACTGCACACCGCCCGCTGCGACCAAAATATCCCGCCATACTGCTGCTGCGGCACGCGTCGCGTCGGGATGCGATGTGACGACAACAGGTGGCTCTGGCGTAGCTGACCCACCTCACACCAGGACGGACACGTCCCGTCTGCCGTGCGCATGCCGGGTGTGTAGCCTGTTCTACACGAGCGTATTTCTTGTTTGTTTCTTCTACCCGTGTTGGGCATGCGTCACGTGACACCGAGTAAATTTACCTCCGAGCAAGTTTGCGAATAGGTTGGAGTCGCGTATACATTTCAGAAGCCCCCCCCCCCCACCTCTCTTTCTCTCTCTCTCTCTCTCTCTCACACACACACACACACACACACACACACACATAAGCGGCGGTATGCAGCTGTCCGTCGTCATATCGCCCCATCTGTCCGGTGTGGACAATCGATCGCTTACCACTCGATAACTCCCAAGTGTTCCGATGAATCGCCGGTGATCGTGTGTGGAATATTGCCTGTCTGCGATCCGTTTGTCTAGTTCACGTGTGGGCAATCGGTATCCTGGTCCGCAGTTCGTTTCAATCCGGCCTCCGGAAGAAATTCGTGCGACAGACAGAGAGTGGCACTCGCATTCTGCAGAGCCGGTGACGCATTTTCCGGTATTTACCATTCTGTTTTTCGCATTATTCCATTTTCCGTTCTGTATTATGCAGCCGATGTATGGTAAATTCAAGCGATTTTGACTTTCAAGCTTTTTTTAAAATGAACGAGGAAATGATGGCTTAAATTTATTTAGTGTTATAGAAACTATCCATGCGTGTGCGATCAGTCATCAAAAGTGTTTTTGGACAAATATTTAACGAAAACGATTGCTAATAGCGTTTGTGAATGTTAACATACATTTTGAAGACCTGCCTATGGCCAAAAATCGCAGAGTTACTCCTAAATGCTTGTCGACTGATATTACCACTCTCATCGTTATACTTTGTTTTTCTATTATTTCTCGTATTAACATTAGTAAATAATTCTTGTCCATTGTGGACGTACGAGAACACTGAAACTGTTGAAACTGAACTACCTGCAAATAGTTGCTTTTCATAGACGTTTATTTTTCGATGATGAAATTTCATGTTTACTTCTATTTCAGTGTCCGTCGTCTTGGCAGAGCGGTCAGCGCGTCTGGCTGGTATGCACCGGGACCAAGTTCTATTCCCGACCGGCTCGGAGATTTTCTCTGCTCGGGGACTGGATGTTGTGTTGTTTTCGTCATCATTTCATCATAATCGACACGTAAGTCGCCCAGGGTGGCGTCAACCGAAAAAAACTTACAACTCGCTGGCCGAAACTTCCTAGGTTAGTACTACCGACCATCAATGCAGTACAACTATTTCGTTTCATTCATTTATGTGTCGAGAACATCATTTCTTTACTAATGGCACTGCCGAGGCAGCTATTGTGAGATACCGTAAGCAAAGAAACAATGTTCACGACGCGTAACTAAATGTAAACATCTGAAGGTAAGGTGAACATTGAAATGAATGTTTTGAGGCACAGTACATTGCTGTGGCGTGTCGGGAAAGGTGATATTCATATCGGTGCGTGACCCCCATAAATATTAACGTCCTGGACGCCATAGTTTTGGCGCTTCGCCGCTGTTACGTCACGTGACGAACCGCCCCGCAAGCTTAATAGGTTTGTGAATAAGCCACGTAAGTCACTAAAGGTTGCCCACTCTTGGTGTAGCTATTGAGCAGGTTTGTGCAGTTTTGTTTCGTTTCACTATTCGCCATGGTCTCATTGAGTAAAGACTTTACATAAGGATTTAATTAGTTATCAGAAAACACGAACCACTGAAAACTGAAATCGAAGCAGGAGTTTGCATCTAAGAAGGGATACAAATATAGAAATGTTGCTACTCGGCCGCGCGGGATTAGCCGAGCGGTCACAGCGTGTTCGGTCAGAGGGTTAGCTGCCCTCTCGGCAAAAAAAGCTGAGTTAATGGAACAACGACAAAAAAAAAAAAACTGAGTTAATGGAACAACGACGAACTGAAACGGGTGTCTTGCGACGTCCGCCCTGAGCAGATACAACGGACAAAATGAGATTACAAAAAAAGCGGTCTAAGGCGCTGCCGTCATGGACTGTGCGGCTAGTCCCGGCGGAGGTTCGAGTCCTCCCTCAGGCATGGGTGTGTGCGATTGTCCTTAGGATAATTTAGGTTAAGTAGTGTGTAAGCTTAGGGACTGATGACCTTAGCAATTAAGTCGCATAAGGTTTCACACAGATTTGAAAAAAAAATTTTTTTTTTGTTGCTACTCTCAGATTTGCCAGAAACCATAACTTTGGGGGACTTGTGCTGTACAAGCAGAAATTCATGGGAAGTTAACAGAAAAAACGATCAAGTGTAGGGCACCAGCTGTTGTTTGTCAGATATTCAAGAAATAATTCACGCTTTATTAAACTGCTTAACTTGTAAAGAGAATGAGTTAGCATTTAGTAGACATCATAATATTATTTTTAGGATATACGTATTCCAGAACTACACTTTCTTGTCATTTTATATAATGTGTCTCTCCCACGTTCAATTTTTAGCAAAAGTTGTGGGAACCAGCATTTAATACTCACTTCAAGAGTGCACAGCCAAGGTGAAAATACTTGTAGATAAACAACAGGAGTAACAAATGAAAATGGGGTAGACTATCGGAAGACGTATTTCTTTTGTTACGCTCGAAACATGTACACAACACACTTGGCGTCAAGGAATAATGTAAGGAATTCCGTAACATACCCTATAGTTCAAGACGAAAGCGCTGAGAAACAAGTCTAATGGATTTTTTAAGTACCACTGGTCTTTTTAAGTAATTTTTTACAAGTATTACTCGATATATGGAGACCGACTGTCACATAGAAGTTAATTTTCCACAATAGAAATGGATAACACATTGTCAATCGAAGAATGAGGGCGTGCTGCAATGTAATGCCTCCGAATTTTTTGTGTGCAAACCCTTAAAGCTTTTTAAATAAAACAAACGTTGTTCATCTTGGTGTAGCAATTTTAATGTCCAGTAGTGTATATTGGGACACAAAAGTATTTCTTTTAGTTTATCCAGGGCCTCTAGTTGGATACACTGTAACGTTCGGGCCATCCAGATAATGGCCTTCATGATAAATGTGTTTTTCACTCTAGAGCTGTACAGAAACTTAAAATAACAAGCTCCTAAAGTGGCCGTGAAAAAAAAAGTCTGATGCACAATGTCTCCTCCCTGCACGGGAATTTACGAGTCAGGCAAGGCATTGGTCACTCCTCCTGTAAAGGGAAGAATATTGTCAACTTTGATTATGATAGGCTGACGAGTAGGGTAGATGAGTTAGAGGGCAGACATGGAGCTCATGGAGTCTCGTGATTGGCACGAAACCGTTGTGGAGGTGTTGCGGGAATGCTTATGTGGAGTTTATCAAGGTTTGATGGAAAGTGAGGAGAGGAGAAACTCTCTTCTGATTCAGACTCCGGTCTGGAGAGGATTCTGGTCTTGACTTTTTTGTTAAGTTGGGGTGTACTTAGGACACTTGTCTTGAGCATTACCTTGCACTAGCAGTGGTCTTGACTGGGGAGCCTGTGGTGAGGACTCAGCTGTACCAATTGTTTAGACCTCTGTCATGCCGGCAACTCGCTGTGCTGAGGATAATCTTATTCGTGACGGTTCTGCCATTTGACGTTCGATTTCCTTGAGCACACTGTTCTATAAGTGAGTCAGTTTGGTATGACTGGCGAACAAGAGTGTCACATGTAGGACTCTGACGAGATTTCAGGGCTCCATTAGAGAATAATGGTGATCCGTCTGACAGATCGCCAACCGCGACTATGCGTGTTTCGTGCCTGTGATAGGGAATTACAGGCTCCGCACATTGCTGCTCTGCAAACGCTGGAACCACGACTGTCACGTGAGACACTGCCACACTTTGAGAAAAGGAGTATCGTAGTGCTCCTCCAGCTCTGTAGGACAAACAGGATCACAGTCTCGCCACTTATTCCCAGCTGCACCGACACACGAGAACTTCCTTGTAAATAAGTTCATCGAAGTACACTACTGGCCATTAAAATTGCTACACTAAGAAGAAATGCAGATAATAAACGGGTATTCATTGGACAAATATATTATTCTAGAACTGACTTGTGATTATATTTTCACGCAATTTGGGTGCATAGATCCTGAGAAATCAGTACCCAGAACAAACACCTCTGGCCGTAATAACGGCCTTGATACGCCTGGGAAGAGCTTGGATGGCGTGTACAGGTACAGCTGCCCATGCAGCTTCAACACGATACCACAGTTCATCAAGAGTAGTGACTGGCGTATTGTGACGAGCCAGTTGTTCGGCCGCCATTGACCAGACGTATTCAGTTGGTGAAAGATCTGGAGAATGTGCTGGCCAGGGCAGCAGTCGAACATTTTCTGTATCCAGAAAGGCCCATACAAGACCTGCAACATGCGGTCGTGCATTATCATGCTGAAATGTATGGTTTCGCAGGGATCCAATGAAGAGTAGAGCCACGGGCCGTAACAGATCTGAAATGTAACGTCCACTGTTCAAAGCGCCGTCAATGCGAACAAGAAGTGACCGAGACGTGTAACCAACGGCACCCAATGCCATCACGCCGAGTCATACGCCAGTATGGCGATAACGAATACACGTTTCCAATGCGCGTTCACCGCGATGTCGCCAAACATGGACGCGACCATCATGATGCTGTAAACAGAACCTGGATTCATCCGCAAAAATGACGTTTTGTCATTGGTGCACCAACGTTCGTCGCAGGCGCTCCTGTCTGTGATGCAGCGCCAAGGGTAACCCCAGCCATGGTCTCCGAACTGATAGTCCATGCTACTGTAAACGTCGCCGAACTGTTCGTGCAGATGGTTGTTGTCTTGCAAACGTCCCCATTTGTTGACTCAGGGATCGAGACGTGGCTGCACGATCCGTTACAGCCATGCGTATAAGATGTCTGTCATCTCGACTGCTAGTGATACGAGGCCGTTGGGATCCAGCACGGCGTTCCGTATTACGCTCCTGAACCCACCGATTCCATATTCTGCTAACAGTCATTGGATATCGACCAATGCGAGCAGCACTGTCACGATACGATAAACCGCAATCGCGATAGGCTACAATCCGACCTTTATCTAAGTCGGAAACGTGGTAGTACGCATTTCTCCTCTTTACAGAGGCATCACAACAACGTTTCACCAGGCAACGCCTGTCAACTGCTGTTATTGCATGAGAGATCGGTTGGAAACTGTCCTCATGTCAGCATGTTGTGGATGTCGCCACCGGCGAAAGCCTTGTGTGAATGCTCTGAAAAGCTAATCATTTGCATATCACAGCATCTTCTTCCTGTCGGTTAATTTTCGCGTCTGTAGCACGTCATCTTCGTGTTGTGGCAGTTTTAATGGCCAGTATGTATTTTCTGTGTTAGATGATTTCAGTTTGCGTTATTCATGTTTTGAGCCAGAGTAAATTGTTTAATCAGACAAACCATGTTCTCTGCCAACCAGCCACCACTCATGGGAGTGTTAACTGTTTGTTGCATATTTGCCCTGCCATCAGATCACATTTTATTTTTGTCAACTCGCTTGACAAGTATCTCTTTGTCCCGTTTTATATTCGATAAACCCGAGCCGTAACTGCCGCAAAAGATCAATGCCGTGTTGATATGTTAAGCACCCATCAACAGTTGAATAAAACAATGACAGGGCGACCATTTCACTAACATTATTTCAGCATTCATCCTCATTTGGATTCTGGTAAATGTGATAACCTCTAATGCAGGCTATCAACAAGAAACACAGTCAAAGGGCAAAATCAGCTTATCAGACGCATGGAGCAGGTAGTCAAGTGAAAGGTTTACTAGTTAAAGTGACTGCTGTCAGGGCAGTAACTCAGAGTCGCCTGCCGCCTTCCAAAACATACCACAAGACCAGTGTAATCATGCAAACTGGACCTATGCGTCGCAGTTGGGAGGCACCCACTAGCTTCCCACGCTCTACTAAGGTCCCTCTCAACCTGTGTGCAGTTTTTAACGACACAAATTTCCCATGCAGTTATTAAATATAAATGTACAAATCAAAGGTGCTAGGGACTTGGATTCTGAGATTGGGTTGTCTGGATGGTGGGCCGTGAGCAATCTGCGAGGGGACTGTGCCACGTACAGGTCGAAGGCCCCACGCAGAATCTCTGGAGTCGACGGCAGAAGGCCAGAATATTGTCACCGATGGACATTCTAAAGACAGCGATAATTGGAGTCACATGGAAACAATCAAAACTGAAGTTTCCGCAAGAGAAATAGAATTTTAAGATCGAGAAGAGCCTGACTAGCATAAAAAACTGGCGTTTAATATAACGAAGTACTCAACCGTAACATCAAAAGAATGCAGCGTGGGGAGGATGGCCACCATGCGATCGGATGGCACTTCTCAATTAGTGCTTACCTCGCAGAACCCGCCCGTGATTCGCTCCCACTTCCTGTAGAGACGTGGCTACGTTCTTCCCTTATGTACCCATATTCGCGTTTTCTTCTAATGGACACTCGGTAGGCTGCAGATGACGGGCGCAGTGATGTGCCATCTTAGTAAACGGTAGCGATGTTTGAACTCGTTTCTGACTGCAAAGATATAAACCTCATTTACATTTTAGCTACAATTTATAACTGCCTACGTCGTGTTGTGCCGACTCCACTGTAGCTTGAATGGATTTTTAAGTTTGTTTTATATGCCCGACTTCTAATTTCACCACACAAGTCTCCAGGGCTGAGCAGTTATTGCCCGACGACGACACGCAATACAATTTGTTAAAGCGGAGTTCGCCGTTATTAATTATGTTTTTAGATTTAATTTTATTACTCGTACAGAGATTCAACGTTCCTTTATTTAACAGCGCGTCGTCAAAATAAGTATGAAATGTTTATGTCTTTGCAATACATAATGTCGACTATTGAGTTAAAGTTCGTACCTGTTTTGCCATTTTAGAGAAGAGAAACCTTAAGCGCTTCTGCTTCTATAGTCTCAGTATCAAATGTTCACTAGTTTCAATTTACTTCCTATCTCAGTTCAGTATTTAACACAAATTATATATCAATGTCATTTCAGAGATATTACGTCGGTTCCACACTAACGGAATGACAAGAATTGTCATTTAACATCACTTTTATTAATAATCCTTTTTCTTATGACGTAAATGTTAATGAATGATCACTATCTAGGAGGAAAGAGGGATTGATCCTAATCATGAGATAATAGCTTTTAATGAGCCTGCTATCGTTAATTAAATAAAAAGTCACGTTCAAGGATGATATGCGAACAACTTTCGTTACGTCCGTTTTCACGCAACTGTCAAAACTAATCCTGTCGCCCACAATTTCAATTAACACTGACGTTAACCCATTCTGTCGGAACATCGAATCGTAACTAATATGTGAAAGTTTAATCTAGTCCCCGAATTAATTCCTTTCAGATACGCGCACGACCGAACAGCAGAACGGAAAACAAACGACTTATTTTAACAACCGAACAACGCAATGACGTTACATTACGACAATGTCCGCCCAATGAACATCTCTTTGACTTTACCTTTTCTACTCTGCTTAATTAAATTATGCCTAATTACAATTTATTCAGCTATTTAACGAAAACATCTAACAAAAAATAAAATAAATTTACCCCAACGTAAAAGATCCGTTATAAGTTGTCAGGCGTTTATCAATAGATTGACTGCCCGCATCTCGTGGTCGTGCGGTAGCGTTCTCGCTTCCCACGCCCGGGTTCCCGGGTTCGATTCCCGGCGGGGTCAGGGATTTTCTCTGCCTCGTGATGGCTGGGTGTTGTGTGCTGTCCTTAGGTTAGTTAGGTTCAAGTAGTTCTAAGTTCTAGGGGACTGATGACCATAGCTGTTAAGTCCCATAGTGCTCAGAGCCATTTGAACCAATAGATTGACTGTGAGACGTAAATATTGTCCCCAGCAGCACACTGGATTTCTTGAATTTGATAGTACTATTATGAGGTTATTCCAAAATCGTTTACTAACCGTTGATTAATGAAGAGAAATGTAACTATTCATACTCTTTATCAAGTGCTCACGCTGCTGGACGAGCCACTCATAATATATGAACACTAGTGGTACTGTATTTTCAGGCAGCTCCCTCTCATTGTACGTTGTTTGATGCGTACAGAGGCAAGCCAGAAACACTTGCATGAAGTTTAATGCATCGCTTTAAGTTATCTTTGGATGACTTTCGTATGCACGAGCTGTGACAGAAACTTGGTGGCTATGCAGGGTGGTCAGGGACAGTCTGTGTAACGGGACATTCTCCTCTAGCATTACTTTTCCTCAGCAGTAGTCGTCGATACCAGTATTATTTTTCGAATTTTGGACAGATCAGTATTATCTCAGTTGATTTTCTGAAAAATTTTATATAATTTTTATACACAGTATATTTCAAGCTAAAATTTATGTAAATGAATTATTTTATAAAATGTTTTGTTCTCGATGGTATAATCGATAAGTACTTGTTCTGAACGTACTGCCAAAATTATTTTTTAGAAACAACTGAAATTACGAATTATTGGCACACTAAAAATTTCTACTACTAATTACGCAATACTGTACTTGTTCCCGCGTAACAGCAAGCGCCGGCACGTCGGCCTGGAACGTTACAGCAGATACAGCTGTGAGACGACGTCAGCCAATAGTACGCTGTCTAGGACGACACGACGACAGGAGCGGCACCTATACGAAGAGAACGTAAGCGCCGCTCCAGCTAGAAGAGCCTCACTCGAAGACGAGCTGTGATTCAAACGATTGAACCGTGACCTGTGATCTGTATTAATTGCTTGCATGGAAATTGTACATATCAAAGGATATTGATTATTTATATGTCACCAATTGCTTGCGACACCTCTTTCTAGAAAGGCAAAGTTAATAATTGTGCATTTAATTTACTACAATAAACTCCATTAATAAGATTTGCTTGACTTGTTGTCTAGCTGTCCCCGGAAACAGTTTCCTATGCACCTTATATTAGACGAGTGGGCGGAACACCACAGTACTGGTCACTTTTTATTTCAGTATTCATTTATGAAATAATAATCGAAATTAGTAATGTAGCAGAAACTAGTAGAAATTCATTTGTTAGCAAAAATTGTAAGCCGTTTGGAATATGGTTATTTCCGCAGAGTGTAAAAGTAGTAAACATGACTCTGATGTTATCGGACGTATTTTTGTATCTAGTGCAAACAATGTAATTTCGCCTTTGTCAACGTGAGAAATCAAAAGACTGTATGATATACTAAAGTGTGAGAAAATATTTCAACGTAACAACAAAAATTCTGCAACAGCAATCTTCAAATTGATTTAGATCAATCAGACAGCGAGGACCTAAAATGTGACATTTTCATCTTCAAGAATCAGACGCCTAGACAAGAAGAACTGGAGCCAACTCTACGAGACGAGCTAAGTAACCTATAAAGTTTATTGTAATATTCGCTCCTCTCAAATCTTCTTAAAAGACTAATGTGGACAATACATGGAATTAGGAAGGAAGGGGGGGGACTACATCTGAAAAACAGTAAAGGTGTTGCAGGGAAGGTTGTGGTGAGAAATAATTGTTAAGAAGAAATTCGATACGTTACGCCGTTTCCGAATTAATTAGCATTGAAGTTAGCCGATCAGGACACTGCACGCGCAAACTCAAGCGGCCTGACACAGATGATAGCGCACGAGACTGCTCAGCCTTGGGCTCTTATCCTTACTACAATCTCAATCCAAATTTTTGTATCGCTCTCTTGTTCTGTTTTAGAAATCGAAAGAAGAACACGTTTGGCGACGCCGTCTCTGGCGGACCGCTTTAATTTGCGCTTGCAACGGCCTGATTGGCTAATTTCAGTGCTAATTAAGTCTGAAACGTCGCAACGTGTCGAATTTTTTTCTTAACACTTATTTTGTAGGACAATCTACTCTGAAACACCGTTACAAGCTTTTCAAATCGTTTCTGACCACCGTGTGTAGGGTAAGTTGTGTAAGACGTAATATCCCTATTATTTTCTGACCAGTTCAAGATATTGAAACGAGGTTTTCGGCAAATTACAGCACGCAGAGGACCACATAATTTTGCTGTACATGTGAATCCCTTTAATAATACTATTTATTTGGTACCGAACTATATACTTCTTTAACAGCATTTGAAAGCTCTTGGAAAGACGAATATAATCTTATACTGTTTGCTGATGACTTTTCGTCAAGTACCCGAGAACTTTATTGATATTGAAAAACCATGAGCCTGGAATCAGATACTGCGATGTAAACAGTACTTTGTGCAGCATTCTAGCCAGGCTCGGTCGCATCAGCGCTTTAGATTCTGACTTGTCTCCACAAAAATCCTTTCCTTTAAGAGTGAGTACATACACACACAGTTAAAATAATTTTCCATGTCGCCATCTTCAACCGAGAACTCAGCAGGTACAATAGTTCCATTTACAAAACTCGGCCGGCCGAATTGGCCGAGCGGTTCTAGGCGCTTCAGTCGCAGGTCCGAATCCTGCCTCGGGCATGGACGTGTGTGATGTCCTTAGGTTAGTTAGGTTTAAGTTGTTCTAAGTTCTAGGGGACTGACGACCTCAAATGTTAAATCCCATAGTGCTCAGAGCTGTATGGACAAAAATCGGAGTGATCCTGTAAATACGTCACATAAAGTAGGGCGAGTAGAAAATACAATGTATGCTAATGGCATAGACCTATCTTCTTGATGCATATCATGACTCAGTGTGACACGACAGACCCACGTGATGGTAGCAGATTTATGCCACCTCGCCTTTCTCGCAGGCATTTGGCCAGTACCACTGCCGTCGCTAATGTCGTTAAAAATTGATATCGTTCATCAAAAATGAACGCTTACTTATACATCTCGGCCGATATAAGTGTTAAGTGAGTTAAAACTACCTCTCTGCTTTCCTTTATTAGTGGAAAACCTCGCCCAGCATACTCTGCCAACAGAATACAGCGCAGTAAGGATATTTCACGATCTGCGCGGCAGACAAAATCGCTATGCCTTTAATACGACGTTACGCAGTCGCTTTATTATTTTATAAATCCTCTGTCTGGATGCAACCTGTCACGATTTACTCTCCTGTCCCAACATCTTCATCTCAGAGTAGCACATGTACACAGCATTCTTAAATTATTTGTTGGATATATTTCAATTTGTTGGTCGTGTTGAGCTCATAGCTGACACTAATGTTAATCATTAATAAAAACCATCTCAATATTTACTGTGTTACAACCGGCTTCGTTCCTTGAACATCTTCATATTTCCGAGTTGTGCTTTAAGTCAGAGTCATAAAAAATGGTCTGGTACTCGTAGGTAACGTTAAAGATTAAATCCAAAACCATTGCTCGTAAACATTCTTCAGCCCGCGTGGAGGATGTGTGGCAATGAGACACGATACGCTGCACTTCGTGCTGTACTGTACCGTGCTGGCGCGTACGGCCTTGCAACAATCATCAGAAGGGTCCAGGCGGAGGAGGAAGTTTTTAATGGTGCTCCCTGGATGATATCGTCATTCTGGAAGGCACAATGAATCAACAAAAGTATGCATCTCTCCTTGGATATCACGTCTACCCATACATGCAGTTTGTGTCTTTCTCGGCACAGTGGCATCTACCTGCAGGACAATGCAATGGGTCACACAGCCTGCAGTGTACGTGCGTGGTTAAGAGCACCACTATGAGTTTATTGCAGTAGTCCCCTGGACACCATGCTCTCTCAATTTAAGTTCAATGGAGAAACTTTGGGAGTACCTCGATCGGGGTGTTCGCGCCTTGCATCCTCTACCGAGAAACCTGGCGCAGGTGGCAACGGCACTGGAGTCTGCCTGGCTCCACTTCCCTTTTGGTACCTTCCAGAACCTGACTGACTCTCTTCCTGCAAGTCCACACTACAAAAGTTGGTAATTCAGACTTCTCACAGGTGGCCACGTTAATGTGACCGGACAGAGCATTACCGCAACGCCCAAGTCCCTCTGCGCCATAATCTCACTTATCTTGGTCTTCTGCCTCTGCTCACCCTTCTCACAGGAAGCAAGAGCGATCACGAAGACTTAGAGACTGAAGTGGCCAGAGTAACTACCACAGAAAAGAGGTTAGCAACAATCGTAACTAACACGAAACAAGTGAAGCGTGTTAGAAGGGTAGCGACATGCATGGAGATCACAACTGCAAAGGGCACTAATAATTCTGCCAGCAGATACACTCATGCTCATAAATTAAGGATAATTGCAGAATGTGGTGCCACACAACGTGGCACTACAGAACTGGCCCTAATAGCATAGGCACATAGGGGACAAACACAACACAGATCTGTACGTCCACGGTATTGGTGATAAGTAGAGAAAACCGCCCCGAAACACATGTGCTACAAAACACCACTGTTTCCTGCGCATGTACCCCGACATCAATATGGGTTATGATCACCGTGCACACGTACACCGGCCGCACAACAGGTTGGCATACTCCAGATCAGGTGATCGAGCAGCTGCTGAGGTGTAGCCTCCTATTCTTGGACCAGTGCCTGTCGGAGCTCCTGAAGTGTCTTAAGGGTTTGAAGACGTGCAGCGATACGTTGACCGAGAGCATCCCAGACGTGATCTATGGGGTTTAGGTCTCGAGAACAGGCAGGCCAATCTATTCGCCTGATATCTTCTGTTTCAAGGTACTCCTCCACGATGGTAGCTCGGTGGGGCCGTGCGTAATCATCCATCAGGAGGGAGGTGAGACCCACTGCACCCCTGAGAAGGCGGACATACTGGTGCAAAATGACGTCCCGATACACCTGACCTGTTACAGTTCCTCTGTCAAAGACGTGCAGGGGTGTACGTGCACCAATCGTAATCCCACCCCACACCATCAAACCACGACCTCCATACAGGTCCCTTTCAAGGACATTAAGGGGTTGGTATCTGGTTCCTGGTTCACACCAGATGAAAACCCGGCGAGAATCACTGTTCATACTACACTTGGACTCGTCCATGAACATATACCATGGGAACACTGTTCCAATGACCAGGTACTGTGTTCTTGACACCAGGGTTTATAGGCTCTCCTGTGGCCAGGGGTCAGTGGAATGCACTTTGCAGGTCTCCGGGCGAAGAAATGTCTGTTCAGTCGTATGTAGATTGTGTGTCAGGAGACAACAATTCCAGTGGCTGCGGTAAGCTCCCGAGCAAGGCTACCTGCAGTACTCCATGAGCGTCTGCGGGCACTGATGGTGAGATACCGGTCTTCTTGTGGTGTTGTACACTGTGGGCGTCCCATACTGTAGCGTCTGGACACGTTTCTTATCTGCTGGAATCGTTGTCATAATCTTGAGATCAACTTTGTGGCACACGGAGGGTCCGTGCTACGACCTGCTATGTTTGACGAGCCTCCAGTCGCCCTCGTATTCTACCCCTCATAACATCATCAATATGTGTTCTTTGAGCCATTTTCAACACACAGTAACCATTAACACGTCTGGAAACGTCCGCATACTTACACGCTCCACCATACTCTGACATGCACCAACACACCTCAGCGTAGTCGACTGCTGCCAGCACCACCGTGCGACGACCGCAGTTCAAATGCACCGCATGGTCATACCCGGAGGTGATTTAAACCCGCAAACCACCCACCAGAGCGTTGTTTCACCATGTTTCAGCATTATCCTTAATTTATGAGCATGAGTGTAGTATGACAGCAAACGAGAAGTCAAGGAAATGAACAGTTCGTAAAATCGTTGCAATCTCGATGGGGAGAAAGGTCTGGTGATCTGGTCACACTAGTGATCAGTGAAAATTACGAATCTGTTTTTGAACTTTACGCGAGATTGGTCTGGATGTATGCTGTTTTTCTGAAAGAGCACGTCTCTAGCATTTAGTAGAAATGGGAATGTTGTAGGGTTAATGTGATTGCAGATGCATCCAATGCTGTTAAGTGTTTTCTGACCAAACCTTACATGAGTTCAAGGTGACTGTAGACAAGAGATCCGCAGATAATGTTTTCCAGACTTGGTCGTGGACCTTGATACCTAAAACGTTTAGATACGCGCCGCTTTACTGCTCGACGCCGCTCTGAACAAATCCAACTCCAACACTATTCGGTGTGGGCGAATATCTGGAGATATTCTTGTCTGAAGAGAGGCGGCACTGATAATAAAGCAAACAAAAAAAATGGCTCTGAGCACTATGGGACTCAACTGCTGTGGTCATAAGTCCCCTAGAACTTAGAACTACTTAAACCTAACTAACCTAAGGACAGCACACAACACCCAGCCATCACGAGGCAGAGAAAATCCCTGACCCCGCCGGGAATCGAACCCGGGAACCCGGGCGTGGGAAGCGAGAACGCTACCGCACGACCACGAGATGCGGGCTAATAAAGCAAACAATAAGCGACCATGGGTTTATCTTTATGTTAATTGCAGTTCTGGGGACAACGAAGATATTAAAAACTGTAGGTTCACTTGACCAAAGACAACAGACAGCCCTTTTTCATATAACTTTATTTATAGACACAGCTGACTTAATACATTTATATTTTCATAAGTACTACGTTTTTGTCTGCTGCATTTTGAACGCTGTAGCGCCCCTGTAGAAAATTAGAAATCTTTTCATCAGAACGTTTCCCATGTTGAATAACTACGTTTAATTTACATTTAGACACACACTGTAAACTGCACCTCTTTATTTAATATTTGTCGCACTCGCCATGTATACATAGCAAGTAATGTATTTGTACACAACACGATATGCAAGGCATAAATAAAAGCGGCTGGTTGCTGTATTTTTCATGTATCTTACCCACAGTTACGTAGTTCAATCACCATCATTAGTGATAAATTAATGTAGCGAAGGCACGCAGATATGAATGGGTCTGAGGTGTCACGATGCTCACTGAGGGAATTAAAATCTCCCGTCTCTGGCTCAGTACCACCTCGGTCGTTTACAGACAAAAGAGTTTCGTATTAATGGCAGCTTCGGAAAAAAATTAGTGAAAAACAGTCTAGACTGTAATGTTAATTTTATTTAAATGGCCGGTTTCGGCCTAGTCTTACGCCATCTTCAGAAAACGTAGCACCATCAGCTGAAGTTGGCGATGACCAGAACAGTCATTAGACTGCAGTTTCAGGGACTTAGGTCTATTGACTTCTGGACGTTGCTAACTTCAGCTGATGGTGCTATTCTGGAGATGACCTAGGACCAGGTCGAAACCGGCGATTTAAATAAAATAACCGTTGAAATCTAGACTGTTTTTCACTACTGTTATATACCTTACAAGATCACTTTTCTCCGAAAATGTTACCAACGATTTTGAACTTTCGGGAAAGGAACTTGCGTGCATATTAAAGGCTTCTTAGTTGCAGATAGGGCCTCATGTTTCAATTTAGACTTTGTTGGAAACTTGCGCTACAAATTCCTGGCGTGAGATGTTAGTTCAGCGAGGGAATTAAAACCTCCTGTCCCTGGCTCAGTAGCCGGCCGGAGTGGCCGATCGGTTCAAGGCGCTACAGTTTGGAACCGCGCGACCGCTACGGTCGCAGGTTCGAATCCTGCCTCGGGCATGGATGTGTGTGATGTCCTTAGGTTAGTTAGGTTTAAGTAGTTCTAAGTTCTAGGGGACTGATGACCTGAGAAGTTAAGTCCCATAGTGCTCAGAGCCCCTGGCTCAGTACCACCTCTGTCGTTTACAGAGAAGAGAGTTTCGTATTAATGGCAGTTTCGGAAAAAAAATTGGTGAAAAACAGTCTAGATTGCAATGTTTATTTTATTTAAATGGCCCGTTGAGGCCTAGTCTTACGCCATCGTCAGAATACGTAGCAGTTGTGCTTGCTTTTCTTAGTGCTGCGTGTGACTTCGATGTTATGCACGCACGCACGCTCACAGGCACGAATGCGAAGTTTATAGCAGTACCGTAGCGTGGCAGCTGCGCGCGCCGCGTCCTGGATATAAACGACCTTGCCGGTGTGCGAGGGACAAACAGCGGTCCCTGGAGTGGCGGGGCAGAGTGCGCTGTGGGCGCTGCTCGGCGGCGCTGTTTACTGCGAGCGCGTGCAGGCAGTCGGCGCCGCGCGTGGGCGCCGCCGTGGTCTGCATAATTAGCGCGCGGGTCGAGCCTGGGGCCGCGCCAGGGCGACGCGCCAGCTGCAAGCGCTGCTCGCCGCACTCCTCCTTCCCACCCAGCTGCCACGCCAATACTCTGCAGTCTGCACGACAATCTGTCGACTGTGAATAGCAACCGCTGGCTATTTCATTACCCAATCTATGTTAAGTTTGCTTTAGAGGCTCTTTCCTTGCCTTCAATGATTACATAACCGGTAGTAGGCTAGCTTCCATCCGAATTACCAGTGATATCAGAAACTGAGTCCGCCTTCTACATACATCTACAGATATACTCCGCTAGCCACCAAGCGGTGTGTCGTGAAGGGCACAATTCGCGCTAAAGTCATATTCCCCCCCCCCCCCCCCTCTTTGTTTCACTCGCGGATCGCACGAGGGAAAAACGACTGTCTGAACGCCTCAGTACGAGCTCTTATTTCCCTTGATCCAAAACACCTTGTTATTCGTTTATTTCTTTATTCTCCCAAACAAGTTTCGGCGACAAATACACTACTGCCCATTAGAATTGCTACACCACGAAGATGACGTGCTACAGACGCGAAATTTAACCAACAGGAATAAGATGCTGTGATATGCAAATGATTAGCTTTTCAGAGCATTCACACAAGGTTGGCGCCGGTGGCGACACCTACAACGTGCTGACATGACGAAAGTTTTCAACCGATTACTCATACACAAGCAGCAGTTGGCCGGCGTTGTCTGGTGAAACGTTGTTGTGATGCCTCGTGTAAGGAGGAGAAATGCGTACCATCACGTTTCCGACTTTGATAAAGGTCGGATTGTAGCCTATCGCGATTGCGGTTTATCGTAACGCGACATTGCTGCTCGCGTTGGTCGAGATCCAATGACTGTTAGCAGAATATGGAATCGGTGGGTTTAGGAAGGTAATACAGAACGCCGTGTTGGATCCCAACTGCCTCCTATCACTAGCAGTCGAGATGACAGACATCATATCCGAATGGCTGTAACGGATCGCGCAGCCACGTCTCCATCCCTGAGTCAACAAATGGGGACGTTTCCAAGACAACAACCATCTGCACGAACAGTTCGACGACGTTTGCAGCAGCATGTACTATCAGCTCGGAGACCGTGGCTGCGGTTACCCTTGACGCTGCATCACAGACATGAGCGCCTGCGATGGTGTACTCAACGACGAACCTGGGTGCACGAATGACTAAACCTAATTTTTTCGGATGAATACAGGCTCTGTTTACAACATCATGATGGTCGCATCAGTGTTTGGTGACATCGCGGTGAACGCACATTGGTAAGCGTGTATTCGTTATCGCCATACTGGCGTAACACCCGCCGTGATGGTATGGATTGCCATTGGTTACACGTCTCGGTCACCTCTTGTTCGCTTTGACGGCACTTTGAACAGTGGACGTTACATTTCAGATGTGTTACGACCCGTGGCTCTACCCTTCATTCAATCCCTGCGAAACCCTACTTTTCAGCAGGATAATGCAGGACCGCATGTTCGAGGTCCTGTACGGGTCTTTCTAGATACAGAAAATGTTCGACTGCTGCCCTGGCCAGCACATTCTCCAGGTCTCTCACCAATTGAAAACGTCTGGTCAATGGTGGCCGAGCAACTGGCTCGTCACAATACGCCAGTCACTATACTTGATGAACTGTGGTATCGTGTTGAAGCTGCATGGGCAGCTGTACCTTTACACGCTATCCAAGCTCTGTTTGACTCAATGCCCAGGCATATCAAGGCCGTTATTACGGCCAGAGGTGGTTGTTCTGGGTACTGATTTCTCAGGTTCGATGCACCCAAATTGCGTGAAAATGTAATCACATTTCAGTTCTAGTAAAATATATTTGTCCAATGAATACCCGTTTATTATCTGCACTTCTTCTTGGTTGTAGCAATTTTAATGGCCAGTAGTGTATCACCATCATCAGTGGTTTTTTTAAATCTAAAACATTCAGAAAATAGCATGGTTACACAAACACAGTAGCACATTATTACATTTCTTTGTTTACTATTCGTTTTGTGACATATAGTTTACTATGGATACTTTCATACCACCTTATTTATTGTATGTTACAGCATGTTTTGGGCAATTATTGTCGCTGTTTGCGACATATTTTCTGTGTGCTTTTTTCTGTTGCCGTGTTTTACTTAGCGACCATCATGACTCTCATCTGCAACCATGTGACGACTGTTAGTAAACAAATAAATGTGCGGCTGTTTGCTGATGATGCTGTGGTGTACAGGAAGGTGTCATCGTGCAGTGACTGTAGGAGGATACAAGACTACATGGACAGGATTTGTTATTGGTGTAAAGAATGGCAGCTAACTCTAAATATAGATAAATGTAAATTAATGCAGATGAATAGGAAAAAGAATCCCGTAATGTTTGATTACTTCATTAGTAGTGTAGCGCTTGACTCAGTCACGTCGATTAAAATATTTGGGCGTAACATTGCAGAGCGATATGAAGTGGGACAAGCATGTAATGGCAGTTATGGGGAAGGCGGATAGTTGTCTTCAGTTCATTGGTAGAATTTTGGGAAGATGTGGTTCATCTGTAAAGGAGACCGCTTATAAAACACTAATACGTCCTATTCTTGAGTACTGCTCGAGCGTTTGGGATCGCTATCAGGTCGGATTGAGGGAGGACATAGAAGCAATTCAGAGGCGGGCTGCTAGATTTGTTACTGGTAGGTTTGATCATCACGCGATTGTTACGGAAATGCTTCAGGAACTCGGGTGGGAGTCTCTGGAGGAAAGGAGCCGTTCATTTCGTGAATCGCTAGTGAGGAAATTTAGAGAACCAGCATTTGAGGCTGACTGCAGTACAATTTTACTGCCGCCAACTTATATTTCGCGGAAAGACCGCAAAGATAAGATAAGAGAGATTAGGGCTCGTACAGAGGCATATAGGCAGTCATTTTTCCCTCCTTCTGTTTGGGAGTGGAACAGGGAGAGTAGATGCTAGTTGTGGTAGGAGGTACCCTCCGCCACGCATCGTATGGTGGATTGTGGAGTATGTATGTAGATGTAGATGAAATACTAAAAGGTGAACTTTGTATGTCAGCAATATATGGTTCAAATGGCTCTGAGCACTATGCGACTTAACTTCTGAGGTAATCAGTCGCCTAGAACTTAGAACTAATTAAACCTAACTAACCTAAGGACATCACACACATCCATGCCCGAGGCTGGATTCGAACCTGCGACCGCAGCGGTCACGCGGTTCCAGACTGAAGCGCCTTTAACCGCACGGCCACACCGGCCGGCTGTCAGCAATATACACTTGGGGTTGTGGTAGTCTTGTGGAAACCAGTTATTTGGTGTGTACTGAGCTGTTACTTAGCTATTCGTGTACTCACGTTCGTTCGATGGTATGTGGCTGCTTTTACACACATAAAAAACAAAACTTTCGCACTTTGGTCCTGATCCAGAATATTACGCCATCTTGCTGCTCGCGTGTGTCGCGAGAGGTGTATCGCTTGGTGGCGAGAAAAGCTATGAAAACTGTAGCGCGAATTACGACGACTTCTGTTCATTATTTATGTCTCTGTGTTGTGATGGGGAATTTTTCTTTTGCGTGTGTGTACTTTCTGTTCTGTGTCCTTGGTCAGTTCTCTCAGAGCGGTAAAGAGTGTGTTCTTGCAAAGTGTT
The DNA here is from genome assembly GCF_021461395.2 of Schistocerca americana. Lineage (NCBI taxonomy): Eukaryota > Metazoa > Arthropoda > Insecta > Orthoptera > Acrididae > Schistocerca > Schistocerca americana. The sequence goes on along the minus strand of NC_060122.1, from coordinate 740,295,522 downwards.
GTGTTTTCGTTTATTAAATTTTTCCCTTTGACTATAGCCTTTTGTATGTAGTAATTTTCTTCTATTGTTAGTTGTCGGTATAGATTGTTGCTGTTTCTCAGAATGTGTAGATCGTTTTCGATATTAGTAGGGATATGGTTTTTGTTCATTAGACGTTCTGCAAAAGTTGAATGTGTGCTGTTACACTTTAGAGCTCTCATGTGCTCTGTGCGCCTCGTTCGGAAGTTTCTGCTTGTTTGTCCTACGTATTGGGCCTGACAGGAGTTGCAAATGAGTTTGTATATTCCAGCGTTGCTGAATTCGTCTTAGGTATTTCTGAATGGTCTTAGTCTTTTCTGAGCTGAATTGTTTGCTCTGCGTGTTATTGGGATCCCTTGCCTTTTCAAGATGTTTCCTATTCTATGTGATATTTTGTTATTGTATGTTAGTGTGTACCACCCCTCTCTTTTTCCTGAAGTGGTGTGGTCTGCTGTGTTGTCTGTGTGTACTGCATGTTTCCGTTTTACCTTGTTGTCGGGTTTGTTTATGATGTCTGTTTTGTAGTCGTTTTCAACAGCAATTTGTTTGATTATATTTAGTTCCTGTGTCTAATTTTCTGGTTTAAGAGGTGTTCTGTTTATCCTGTGGAGCATGTGTGTGAAACTGGCATATCTACGCTCATCCAACGACCCGACATTGCGTAAATATGCCAGTTTCACACACATGGTCCACAGGATAAACAGGACACCTCTTAAACAGGAAAACTAGACACAGGAACTAAATATAATCAAACAAATTGCTGTTTTTCTATGCAAACACGAACCAAATGGAAGAGTTTCAAGATAAAAATCATTGTTATCTGAATTACCGTTAGCTACGGTGTTCCTCAGGATTCCACACTAGGACCACCTCTTTTCCAGGCGTTCGTGAAAGAATTGTAATTGGCTGTAGCTGATAATACTGGGGAGCAGCCATGAGTTTCCGGTATGATTCCCCTCTTGATACATGACTAGTTTTCCGTCTTCCACAGTATACCAAGCATTTTAATCCTCTTTCTTACAACCTTTATATGGCACTCTATCAGTTTTATTTTCGTTATTAACAATGGTCGTTACAGACGTGTAAAAGAATAGAGATCAAATACGTAGCGTTCTAGAGGTCTGCATTTGTAACAAACGGTGTTTCAATAAAAATTAATCAAATTTCATAAGACAATATCTTCTAAATGAATGAAGATACAAACTTGGTGTTAATTGTAAATTACATATCGAGACTAAAAGTTTCTAATTTGGCGTTACACCTCGCCTACCTACCGTTTCCGCTAACAAATGGAACCCAATGAAGGAGATGTCGTACCGCGAGGCCTTGGGTGCATCTCACTCGATCCTGCCGCCAACTGTCAATCAAGCAGTAACTTTTAATGTGGATTAATTGAGATGTAGATGAACAGGAAGGGTAGTGCCACAACTAATACAACGGTAAGAGACCAAATTCGATTCCACTCTTGTATTTAGTATTCCACATTCACACGAGGGTTGGAACTTAAATAGTGACAACTTTTTATTCACAACCGATACAAAAGAGTTATATGTTTGGACTTGTTACTGTCCTTCAAAGTAGTCACACCAGCGTTGTGTATAACCAGTTTCCAGCGATGTGGAAGGCGTAGTATACCGTTAGCAGAGCCTGTTCTGTTGATGGTACGAATGGAGCGGTCTACTACCTGTCGAATTTCTGGAGCAGTTCTGAAGCGAATGCCACGAAGTGGTTCCTTCGTCTTCGGAATCAAATCAAAGTCACAAGAACTTAAGTCCGGGGAGTATGGTGGATGGTACAGTACTTCTCAGTCCCATCGACCGAACAGAGCAGCCGCAGCTTGCGCTGTATGCGCCAGCGCAATTGTGCAAAATGATGGGTGGGTTGCGCAGAAAGTGTCGCCCCTTCTTTCGCAAAGCTGGTAGCAGGTGATGCTCCAAAATCGAACAGTAACACTGTCCATTGACTGTCTGCCGTTGTAAGACATATGCTTTGCCGGCGATGGGCGAGGCATGACAGAATCTCTGACCAGAGAGTAGTTTGTCGTTAGTTGTTGCTTGTCGCTTGTCAGCGCTTGTCTGCGCGAGTCGACAGTAGTAGTCGGTCGGCTTTAGTAGCGAGTCTGTAGTAGTCTGCGTGAGTCGGCGGGAGTCGGCATGCGTCGGCTGTATGCTCTGCTCGCGACTCTGGTCAGAATTCTGGAGGATGAGTATTGTTGTAGAAGGTAAAGAAGCAGCCTTGCGCATATTTAATAATGTATGTTAATTGTAATTTAATTTGTTCAAAGAAATGCCCCAAAAATAATTTTTATAATATAAAGCAACTCTTTTAAAGAAAAGCATTCATTTTAACTTCCAATGCATTATCATTGCTTCCAAGAATATATATATGCCAGCATTGCACGAAGCTGTGTCGAAAAATGACTAATTAAGAGCAGATATAATTGCAGTTTTATTGAGGTAAGAAATTTTTGCTTTTTTTATTCAGAATACAGGGCCGAAGGTCAGCGCCGCTGTCCTTATAAATTCATCAGGTTACAAAACTTTATAATTATTTTGGTGTTTAGGAATTTTTCTGTTTCGAACTTGACATTAAATGAGAAAAGAATTTTTGTGGGAATATTAAGTGTGAATGCATTTCTGCACACAGACAATAAATGGGAGCCAGTTTTGTTCAGAGGTCATAATGTTTAAGATTCATTTAATTATTATTCTTTGGGTAGCCTACACTTGGCTCCATTTTCATTTCCATTTAAATATTTTTTTTGCTGGGAGGTTACACTTGGCGACATCCGGCCAGGATCGTATTTTTTTGTGAATCTTCTGAGAAGTAGTCATATATCTGCTCTTATTTACTTAAATGTAGTTTGCATCTGGCGCAACGCATTTACAAATTTGTCACCTTTTCTTTCACAGATCATCGGCAGTTTGTTGCTCTTTGTTGTATTTGTGTTTGTTGCATTTTGCATTGTCTTTGTTTCATTTGTGAATAATTTTGATTAGTGAAAATGCCGCGAAAAACTGTTAACAGTACATCGCGATGTGTAATGAGTGAAATAGCGGACTCAAATAATTTGACCGATAGTACTTGCAACACGCAGTGTAATGATGACAATCCTCCATTTACAGACAATCAGTGCGTACCGACCACTAATATTGATTTTGATCCTAGTGATGAGCAGATAAATTCAATTGTGTCGTCTGTTAATTTAACGACAATGGATGACGCGGGACGTTCTGTTACAATGAACGCTGTCCAGTTTAACACACCCGATTTGCAAAATTTACGTTGTGAACAGATAAGTTTTTCTATCGAAAATGAACAGTGTACTCAAAGTACGACAGATTTATCTGTTTCCGAGGTAGTGACTAACAGTGCACATCCAAGTGGTGAAGATTTTCAAGAATCAGCGAATGACCAACTGGTTACACAAAACGCGACAAAAGCACATATACCATCACACAGCACAGAGAATACAGTAGCTAATTTTGGCATGGATCGAATTATAGCATCAATGCTACAACTTAATGAAAATCTCAAACAACAAATTAATGAAAATAGTAAAAAATTAGACAACAATTCCAAACAACTTAGTGAACAGAACAAACAAAATAATGAAAATCTCAAACAACTTAGTGAAAATTTCAAACAGCTTAATGAAAATTCTATACAACAGAATGAAAGACAAGACAACAATCACAAACAACTTATTCAAAATCTCAAAGAACTTAATGGAAAATATGACAGGTCGATCAAACAATTTAATGAAAGTTTCAAACTATCGAACGAAAAACACGACAACCATAATGCTCAGAACAAACAACTTAATGAACAGATTACAGCTGTTACCGGTCAACGATATGATACTAAAGAGCAATTACGTGACGAAATTGAGGCTTGTGCTAGTAACAGCAGTGAAGAAATTAGATCTGTTGCACAAGAATTAAGTAATAGACATCCACGCACAACAGAATCAATTAGAGATGAAATTAATGTAGTCACTGAACAATGTTCAGAAAACGCAACACAGATACGCGACGAGTTTAATTTAAAGTCACCAGAACTTTCACACACTCTGGATACAGAAGTCGATAAGAAATGTGAACAACAGATCAGCCACATTGACGAACGCATTACAGTGACAGAAATGAAAAATGTTTCAGTCACTAACACGTCACAGCATACGCCACGTTCCGAACATTTGTCACACTCACACAGCCAGTGTAACTTAAGTAATTTACAGAGACTACGTGACTTGAAATCCGAAAAGACACAGACAAACAGATTCTTATGCAATCGTGAACCTGTTCACACATTCAGAGACGATAACGATTACAAGCAATTTTTATCCGTAAGAAAATCTAAGGTATTTGAAAATGACAGAGCACAGGTACACGCTTTGAACCGTATACGATAATTTATTTTTGTACTTTCATCAGCATTGCCTGTAATGCAGAAATTAGCATTAGCATGGATACAGCAATTTGCTTCTGAATTTTCAACGGCATTGCCTGTAACGCAAAAACTAAAATTTATTTGCAGTGCATAATTGAGCTCAGGGGATTCATTACTCTTTAATGAGTATGTGCCGTAGCGAGCATAGGGCCCCGAGCCGTAGTAGTGCTGTTTCATCTTTAGTTTTCTGCACTGCTGCCTTGTCGTCTACTATCCTTTATATCTATTAAAACAGCTCTTCAACTATTGCTCTACCTAGGATTAGGAAATGTGTAAAGAAAAACCGATAAGACAAATTTTACCGAAAGTGACAGTTCTCTTTAGACACTCCCGAAATGACAACTGCCGCCGTAACTTTAATAACAGTGAAAAAAATTTTTTAATCATCAGTATGTGTAAAATTATCAGCAACAGCAAGCGCATTTTGGTAACAATAGACGCTTTTCACCGCAACAGCATGAAAGCCAACCGGTTAGCATACCTAACCAACAATGTAATGTACAAGGACAACCAAGCTTTAATGTTTCGCCGCGTACGCGTATAGCGCCGGCCTTAACAAATATTAGCGCACAGCAACAAGGAAATAACTGCGTACAGAAAACACACTATTTCAATTCCTATCGCACTGCACCGTATAGAAATGACTGTCATGAGAGACGTAGAAGTAATGAGCACAATTTTCAGCGTACATTTAATAACTGTCTATGTTATCAGCAGCAAGAACATCCGCAACAACATATTATCATGAATGAACCAGACAGTAGGTATCATCCAGATCGTAATACGTCAGGAAGAATTAACAGAACAGTACAAATAGTGGAAATGCCACAGCATCCTCCCGAAAATAATGACATGTCAGATGGAATTTGACTAGATACAGTACAGGTTGCATGTTCCAGCAACGCAAGCAATAATTTTGACACGCAGAATCTTGTTCACGAGAATATTATTTGAAACATGCTTTGTTGAATGCACCACTTTTATCGCACCCAGATCTTACCACAAATTTTTCCATTGCCACCGACAGTTCTAACACCGCTTTGGGCGTACATGTTTTTCAGGAAATTGAAGAAGATGGTTGTAGAGTAATTAAAAACATCGCTTTTGCAAGTCGCATTCTGTCACCTGCTGAACGAAATTATTCGGTTACAGAACTTGAAACATTATGTGTTGTATGGGATGTTACGAGATTTAGGCATTTTCTTTATGGAAGACACACTACCGTTTACACAGATCATAGAGCGATACAATTTTTACTTTCGGCTAAATTTGCACACGACAGATTAAGCAGATGGAAACTTTATTTACAGGAATTTAATTTTACAATTGTCCACATTCCCGGCACACAAAATATTGTAGCAGACGCACTATCCCGTTCTCTCAGCAACAATCAGCAAGACATCGCAACCAACTTCTGCAAAGCAAATTTCAGCGTCATGTACATTCAACAAGTTGCATTTGAAAATTTCATTTCGTCGTCATTACAAGACATAGCACAAGAGCAGAGGAAAGACAACGTGCGGAAAGAAATTAAACACCTTTGGCAAGATAGGAATAATGTTACCATTAGAAACCATTACACTGTACGCAATGACATTCTGTTTCGCTGCTCTCATCCTGACAGCAACAATTGGTTATTATGCATTCCTGAAAAACTTGTTAACAAATTAATCTGGTATACTCATTTAAGTTACGCACATTACGGAGCCAGAAAATGCTTTCTTATACTGAGACAGAACTGTTATTTTACCAACATGGAGAAACGTATACGACGAGTTTTAGCGTCATGTAAAATCTGCCAGAAAGCTAAATCAGACACCATATATTCCTCCATTACATCCCATTGCACCTGTTAAATTGAGACATATGGGCGCTGTAGACATTTTTGGTCCGATTCCCAGAACTAATAGAGGTTTTTGCTACATCTTTATCGCTGTTGAACTCACTTCAAAATTTGTTACCTTCACTCCGTTACGCAAAGCTACTGCTAAAACTGTTTCGAAAGCATTTGTAAAACATTTTTTATTTCATGAAGGGCATGTGTTGAAAGTAATTTCCGACAATGGATCACAGTTTCTATCTGCTATATGGACACGTATATTACAAGCTAGAAACATTTCTCCGATCTATATATCCAGGTACCATGCTTCTTCGAACCCTTGTGAAAGATTAATGAAAGAAATTGGTAAACTGTGTAGAATATACTGCCATAAAAGACATATTGATTGGGACACACACATAACCTCATTCCAGGATGTAATTAATTCCATACCAAATGAATCTACTATGCTATCTCCGTCTGTTATACTGAAAAATGTTGAACCACCTAGCAAAATTAAAGAATTAATAACCTTTCCTACATCTCATCAACTACGACACCATGAAATAATTGACATTGCGCTGAACAACATCAAACGTGCCGCAGAGCCCAGGAGAAGACAGCAAAAGCAAGTTTGTACACGCCGTGACTTTCACATTGGACAGAAGATATTAGTACGTACACACTATTTATCCAATAGAGGAAAAGGTAGGTGCAGTAAATTTGAGCTTCTATACGCAGGTCCATATCGAATTCGCAGCATTCCTCACCCCAATGTAGTACACGTCGAAACTTTGAGAACCAGAAAAACCAAAGGGAACCACCACATATTCAACATCAAACCTTTTATTGAATGAACATACTTTACGATTTATCACACTGTAATGCCATTTCCTAATTTTTTTATGACCACTTATGCAGTTATATTCACATGAACACTTACTGATAATTATCGTATTTTTTCTTGACAAGTGTCCGGCAAGGTAAGGTTAGCAGGTCGCTTTTCTTGTCGTTACACATCAGACCGTTCATATTTTTCCAGATGAACTTACACATTTTATGACCACTTATGCAATTTTGTTTATGTGACTACTTACTGATGATTATCGTATTTTTTTCTAGGCAAGTGCCCGGCAAGGTAAGGTTAGCAGATTGCTTTTCTTGTCGTTACACATCAGACCGTGCATATTTTCCATTTTTTTATGTATGTATGATTGTTTTCCTGTTTTGTTTGTATGCACTATGAAATAGTTAAGATATAACAAGCACCAGTTGACTTTAACATTTTTGCCATATGATATCTCAACATCGTGACTACTTTACCTTTTTTTTTTTGCTGCTACATTGTGATAGACTGTGTACATTTTTGCTTCTGAACGCTGTCGATGCTTTTGACATATTACGTTTTCTGTCATGCTATGCTGTATGCTCAATTATGTTGCTATAAACCAGTTTTTATTTAATGGGTATATGAATTAAATGCAAGACATTAATCTTTGTTCATTTTCAGAAAGAAATAACGTGTAAACGAAATAAATTAAACGGAAATGGGAATTTCACCTTCGGAATGAACGAAAGAAAATGCAATACCTCGTGACGAAGAGTAAATGGATCAGAATTAACAAGCATTAACAAGAATATACTGTACACATCGTAGAATAGCAGTCTTAACTATTTTTTTCTTTGAGAATACGAGGCGATTGATGCAGGCTGTCAGACAGAACTACACATCTTAGTTTTAGTGATGAAATATGCTAGAAATAAGGAATAGTTGTATAATGAATAATGAAGTGACTTTTTTGCAGATGATAATGAATGGTGATGGATAATGATGAAGAATATGCTACTATGGGCAATGAAGTTTTTCTTTACAGGTGATGATAATAATGGAGTTATGATAATATGGATAATGAAGTTTTTTCTTTGCGGATGAAAATAATGATGAAGTTTATGTATTTACTGTTAGTTAAGAAATGCTATGTAGTTATTTAAGTATTTGTTGCAGTTCGTTTTGACGGTATGTCTTATATCGCATGGTATGATGACTGAAGGTTTTGGAAAGGACAGCTAGAGAACATATATATATTTTTATACACATTTCACTACCTGTTAATTCGAAGTTCACTACTTTTCAGCATAATATGCGTTCTCTTCTTTCAGTTTAATAATCCATTTTGTATATTTTGCAGGAGAAATTATTCATGAAATTAATGTGCTATAAGCAGTTGTTCATTAAACCTATGTCATTTATGAATGTGATCACATATGCTCTACTTGTTTTATAACCTAGCTACAGCTGACTCATGACGAATGACGTTACACATCTTCATTTGCAGCAATAACTCAAAAGCAAATATTGTTATGCCACAGTAATTAATTATCGATCCTAACGCAATGCATTGCTAGCACAAAAAAAAATGCTTTGTAACTGGCCAATGAATGCCACTCATTACTGTAGTAACATGACCTATAATGCCAATGATTACTATAATTAGATTAATTATGTACAAATACTATGCCAATAATTAACTCATTTTGAATGATCACTTCTGAATAATGCGTAAAAAAAGGAAATGCTTTGTAACTGGCCAATGAATGCCACTGATTACTCTAATAAGATGACCTATGATGCCAATGATTACTATAATTAGATTAATTATGTATAAATGCTATGCCAATAATTAACTCATTTTGAATGATCTCTTCTGAATAATGCATAAAAAAATGCTTTGTAGCTGGCCGATGAATGCCACTGATTACTGTAATAAGATGACCTATGATGCCATTTATTACTATAATTACATTAATTATGTATAAATGCTATGCCAATAATTAACTCATTTTGAATTATCACTTCTGAATAATGCATAAAAAAATGCTTTGTAACTGGCCAATGAATGCCACTGATTATTGTAATGAGATGACCTATGATGCCAATGATTACTATAGTTAAGTGAATTATGTTAATACTATGCCATTCATTAGCTCCTGTTTTGAATGATGACTTCTGATAGTTTGTAACTGGGCAATGAGTGCCAATGTTCTCTGTAAACAGATGATTTATGAACATTATTCTGTAATACTACATACATGGTACAGAAATGTTCAGTAACTGGGCGATGAGTGCCACCAATTACTCAAATCAGTTGTTGTTGTTGTTGTTGTGGTCTTCAGTCCTGAGACTGGTTTGATACAGCTCTCCATGATACTCTATCCTGTGCAAGCTTCTTCATCTCCCAGTACCTACTGCAACCTACATCCTTCTGAATCTGCTTAGGGTATTCATCTCTTGGTCTCCCTCTACGATTTTTACCCTCCACGCTGCCCTCCAATGCTAAATTTGTGATCCCTTGATGCTTCAAAACATGTCCTACCAACCGACCCCTTCTTCTAGTCAAGTTGTGCCACAAACTTCTCTTCTCCCCAATCCTATTCAATACCTCCTCATTAGTTACGTGATCTACCCACCTTATCTTCAGCATTCAGTTGTTAGACTAGTGTAATTCTCAATGAAGAGTACTATGTGACTTAATGTCCTTCATCTTCTGACCTAATTACCAGAAATTACTGCAATATCCGTTTGTCCTGTCTATCCTCATGATCACGGAGCACTATATTTGGTTTTTGCACTAATTCTACGTTGGTGTACTTTACCAGAACGTGGTGTTGACACGACATGCTGTCTACCACCTTGAGAGATGGAGATGTTATTATGGTCCCACTGTTTGGTGTACCTAATGTACTATCAAAATGATAGCATGGAATATTATTACGACATTTCAATGTCTTGGCTACACTGATTAATACTTCAAGGAAAAGCAGATTGTCTCACTTGGTGTTGTGCTTCTATAGAAAGATATGGACTTTCAGTGCAGCAGCGTGCAAACTAAAGTGCTACAACCATGACGCAATCCTTCCCATTCCTTTCCTAGTTCTTGTAAAATGGTAAACACTTATACAATGCGTTTAAATTCTTGTAAAATGATAAAGACTACTACAGTGCGTGTGCACTTTTGTCATTTTGTTAGCATGATTTGTATTCATTGCATATACGTTTTTGTGATTTGCTGATATGTTCTGAACTACAGTGCGTGTGCACTTTTGTCATTTGTCAATATGATTTGTACTAATTATGTTTATTTGCTGTAAAAATGCTAGAGAGTTTTACAGTGCGTGTGCACTTTATGTCACTTGATTTGTACTCATTGTTTATACATTTTGTGATTTCCTGATATGTTCTGTACTACAGTGCGTGTGCACTTTTGTCATTTTGTTAACATGATTTGTATTCATTGCATATACATTTTGTGATTTGCTGATATGTTCTGAACTACAGTGCGTGTGCACTTTTGTCATTTGTCAATATGATTTGTACTCATTGCCTATACATTTGTGATTGCCTGATATGTTCTGTACTCAGTGCATGTGCACCATATTTTATTTCATGTTCTGCACCTATATATATCTGTATATATTCTGTGATTGTAAAATTAGTTAATTAAGAAAAATTTGTTGCTCATGGCAAGTCCAATTGACTCACCATCGCTGCCAAATTTTTGCCCCCACAGTGGAGGGTTATGTAAGACGTATGCTTTGCCGGCGATGGGCGAGGCATGACAGAATCTCTGACCAGAGAGTAGTTTGTCGTTAGTTGTTGCTTGTCGCTTGTCAGCGCTTGTCTGCGCGAGTCGACAGTAGTAGTCGGTCGGCTTTAGTAGCGAGTCTGTAGTAGTCTGCGTGAGTCGGCGGGAGTCGGCATGCGTCGGCTGTGTGCTCTGCTCGCGACTCTGGTCAGAATTCTGGAGGATGAGTATTGTTGTAGAAGGTAAAGAAGCAGCCTTGCGCATATTTAATAATGTATGTTAATTGTAATTTAATTTGTTCAAAGAAATGCCCCAAAAATAATTTTTATAATATAAAGCAACTCTTTTAAAGAAAAGCATTCATTTTAACTTCCAATGCATTATCATTGCTTCCAAGAATATATATATGCCAGCATTGCACGAAGCTGTGTCGAAAAATGACTAATTAAGAGCAGATATAATTGCAGTTTTATTGAGGTAAGAAATTTTTGCTTTTTTTATTCAGAATACAGGGCCGAAGGTCAGCGCCGCTGTCCTTATAAATTCATCAGGTTACAAAACTTTTTTATTATTTTGGTGTTTAGGAATTTTTCTGTTTCGAACTTGACATTAAATGAGAAAAGACTTTTTGTGGGAATATTAAGTGTGAATGCATTTCTGCACACAGACAATAAATGGGAGCCAGTTTTATTCAGAGGTCATAATGTTTAAGATTCATTTAATTATTATTCTTTGGGTAGCCTACACTTGGCTCCATTTTCATTTCCATTTAAATATTTTTTTTGCTGGGAGATTACGCCGTGGAGGAACGTAATGCGTTAGGATAACGCTATCACAGTCGTACACGAGAATCACCATAACTTTAGACCGCACCGTCAACAGAACAGGCTCTGCTAACGGTATACTACGCCTTCCACATCGCTGGCGACGGGTTCTACACAACGCTGGTGGCTACTTTGAAGGACAGTAACACACAACGCTGGTGGCTACTTTGAAGGACAGTAACAGGTGCAAACATGTAACTCTTTTGTATCGGTTGTGAATAAATGGTTGCCACTATTTAAGCTCCAACCCTCGTAATATAACGTAAAATGAAAATGAAACAGAGAAATTTCGAGGAAAGATTGTTCAGTACTAAGGAGACTTATTGAAGATCAAGCTCACGGGTCATCGAACATCATAATCAACTTTACAAAACTGTTATCAATGGAAGACCTACAGAGTGATACCATGATGATGTTACAAACTTTCAGGAATGGTGCGTACGGCTAAATGTATCAATGTGAGGCAAGAGACCCTGGCCAGGAAACGATTAAGTCGAAAGTTACAGGCGAAAATCACTCTGACACCTCTGACAGTCGATATCTTCTACTCCAAGCTCTTTGCTTTCCATATTTTGAGGGATGGTAGTATGGAAAAAAAGTAGAAAAAATGCCCAGAAAACATGGACTCTAAAGTGGATGCCTTGAAAGCTACGAGCTTTTATTCCTCTTTGCTACTGCGAACGCTACGGTCGCAGGTTCGTATCCTGCCTCGGGCATGGGTGTGTGTGATGTCCTTAGGTTGGTTCGGTTTAAGTAGTTGTGAGTTCTAGGGGACTGATGACCTCAGATGTTAAGTCCCATAGTGCTCAGAGCCATTTTGAGCTACTGCGAAACACATCTCTTCTATTAAACAAGTGCTCATAACTCTCACGGTATGCATTTTAGAGGCCATGTTTACTGGACCTTTTTTTCTTGTTTTGGTCCATACCACTGCCTTTCGGAATATGGAAAGCAATGAGCCTGCGGCAGGAAAGGTACACTGTCAGATACATAAGAATGATTTTTGCTTTTAGCTTTACCCTCTTCCATCATCCATGAAAGTTTGTAACATCATCACGGCATCACCCTGTCTAAGGTTACCACGAGCGAGAGACAAGGACGCTAGCAATGAGGAGCAGCAGTGCAGCTTGGTGGCGTGTTACCTATCCTAGGACCGAGGGGGGCGGCGCAGTGGTTAGCACACTGGGCTCATCTTTGGGAGGACGGCGGTTCAAACCTACGTCCGGACATCCTTATCTAGGTTTTCCATGATTTCCGTAAATCGTTTCAGGCAAATTCCGGGGTTCCTTTGAAAGGGCACAGCCGATTTGATTCGCCATTCTTCCCTAATTGGATGGGACCGATGACCTCGTTGTTTGGTACCCTCCCCCATATCTACCAAGCAACCTATCCTGGGGCCGTAGCATCCCAGCGTGTTGTTCCGCTGGTCGACTTGCAGTCAACCATAAGGTCCTTTATAGTGGATCCGGACAGTACATGTTGCCTACTCTGGAACACCGACAAAAGTGAGCCTGACTGACGCTGCTGCGTCCTGTCCAAAAACTCGGTCCCAATAAGAGAACAGCAGACTGTCAGGGTACGCACTATTTTCTATTGCCATTCTAAACGGCCGTTCCTACAAAAAGCTATGAGCCTTTTCAGCGAATGCAGAGGGAACTAAACAGATCTTGTGTGTTGTCATTACCTGGCTGTTCCCAAACGCCAACTACAGTGTAGAAGTGCATTCTTACGCTCCCGGCACCTTTCTTCAAACCAAGGATCTTCTCAAACAGTCTTCGCTATCTTTCTGAACACCAATAACTGTAGTTTAAAAGGCTTTCCGTTAAAATTAAACTGTCCCAAAATTATTACCCTACAAAGGGTAGAGAAGAAAGCGGATAGGTGGAAAGATTACACTGAAGGCCTCTACGACGGTGAGGACTTGTCCGATGACGTGATGGAAAAAGAAAGAGGTGTCGATACGGCAGATGTAGGGGATCCAGTATTTGAACCAGAAAGCAGAAGAGCTTTGGACGACTTAAAAACAAATAAGGCAGATGGGATAGATGACTTTCCATATACCAACAGACTTTCGGAAACACATCACCCACACAATTAAGAAAATAGCTCGAGCCTATAAGTGCGAGAATTGCCGCACAATTAGCCTAACAGCTGATACATCCAAGTTGCTGATAATATACAGAAGAATGTAAAAGAACATTGAGGGTCTGTTAGGTGACGATCAGTTTGGCTTTAGGAGAGGCAAAGGCACCAGAGAGGTAATTGATAATGGAAGAAAGACTGAAAAGAAATCAAGACACATGGTTGGACGGTAATCCGAAGAAAGCCGAAAAGTAATGAGAAGTACCAGACACGAGAACAGTGAGAAACTTAAAATCAGAAATGTGGGTTACGAAGTAGACGAAATTAAGGAATTCTGCTATCTATGAAATAAAATAACCCATGACAGACGGAACAAGGAGGACATAAGAAACAGACCTTTTTTTTTCTGAGTCATCAGTCTTTTGACTGGTTTGAAGTGGCCCGCCACCAATTTCTCTCCTGTGCCATCTCAGAGTAGCACTTGCAACCTGCGTCCTCAATTATTTGCTGGATGTATTCCAGTCTCTGTCTTCGTATATAGTTTTTGCCCTCTGCAGCTCGCTCTAGTACCATGGAAGTCATTCCCTGATGTCTTAACAGATATCCTATCATCCTGTCCCTTCTTCTTGTCGGTGTTTTCAACATACTCCTTTCCTCTCCGATTCTGCGCAGAAACTCCTCGTTCCTTACCTACCAGTCCAGCTAATTTTCAACATTAGTCTGTAGCACCACCTCTCATATGCTTGTATTCTCTTCTGTTCCGGTTTCCCAGAGTCCATACAATGCTGTGTTCCACACGTACATTCTCAGAAATTTCTTCCTCAAATTAAGGCCTATGTCTGATGCCAGTAGACTTCGCTTGACCAGCAATGCCCTTTCTGCCAGTGCTAGTCTGCTTTTGATGTCCTCCTTGCTCCGTCCGTCATGGATTAATTTGCTGCCTAGGTAGCAGAATTCCTTAACCTCATCTACTTCCTGACCATCAATTCTGATGGTAAGTTTCACGCTGTTCTCATTTCTGCTACTTCTCCTTACTTTCGTCTTTCTTCGATTTACTCTCAATCCATAATCTGTACTCATTAAACGGTTCATTCCTTTCAGCAGATCATGTAATTCTTCAGGATAGCAATGTCAACAGCGAATCATATCATTTTTACCCTTTCCCCTTGAATTTTAATTCCACTCCTGAACCTTTCTTTTATTTCCATCATTGGTTCTTTCATATACAGATTGAACAGTATGGGCGAAAGACTGCATCCCTCTCTTACACCCTTTTTAATCCGAGCATTTCGTTGTTGGTCGTCCGCTCTTATTATTCCCTCTTGGTTCTTGTATATATTGTATATTACCCGTCTCTCCCTGTAGATTACCCCTTTTTCTCAGAGTTTCGAACATCTTGCACCATTTTACATTGTCGGACCCTTTTTCCAGGTCGACAAATCCTATGAAAGCAGACTAGCACTGGCAAAAAGGGCATTCCTGGCTAAGAGATGTCTGCTAGCATCATACATAGGCCTTAATTTGAGGAAGAAATTTATGAGAGTGTACGTTAGGAACACAGCATTGTATGGTAGTGAAACATGGACTGTGGGAAAACCGGAACAGATGAGAATCTATGAGATTGTGATGTGTGATATAGACGAATGTTGAAAATTTGGTGGACTCACAAAGCAAGGTACGAGGAAGTTAAAAAAAAAAAAAAAAGGTGGTTGCCGCTCATGTGACCGGTAGGGTTCTCTCTTGCACAGCTGGACAGTCCATCGCTTGTTATTTACTCAATATACAGAGTACTACACTGAATTCCTAGCATTCGAAGATGGCACCAGTAGTTTCGGTAGCCATTTTTTGTCTATGGAGAAATTCACAGGTCACCCTCCTGTGCCCGTTCGGGAAGCAGAATGCATTCAACAGTTGTACACGTGATCCGAAGAAGTCTGTTTGTCGTGCCATCTGCGTTGGGCATTCCCCCTGTAGAGGTCTGGTGTGTCCCGCCGTGACCTTTATGTTGAAAATCATATGGGATTCTGTTGTTACGAGTTCTTCATGGTGGTGATAAGTCACAGCGTGCACAGTTTGTGAAGTGAGTCTGGATGTAGAGTTGCGAGACAGCGATTTCCTTTCACGCTTGCCATTCAGTGAAGTGGAAAAGTGAACCGCCAGAGTGGACAACACAGCAAAGAGTCGAGCACGAGGGTAACCCTCCAAAGCTTTGACGTACGTTTCACGCCGTTTTTCGAGAAAAATTTAAGTGGCTGTTCTTTTTTTTTGTGAAAAGACGGTTGCAGTAATCAAGTACCTGCATGTGTTAAGAGATATGACTTATCCCACAATTATGAGAACATATCGAAAATATCATTTTTTTTCGAGAAGTCGGAATACCGCCCTACTCTGTTTGTGGGAGAATTTCTTAATAACGAGCTGCCTCAAATTTGGATCGAAAGTCACGGACGTATGACGGACGTATGGATCTCGCATTGCACCATTGACTTCTAACGTTGCCTAATCTCGTGACACTTTTTTTGGAGTTTGCGAAAGACTTCTTCTATGTATCTGCCTGTCGCACAACTTTAGGAGAATTGCAGTACCGGATAACGTCGGAAGCAGTGCCATACAAGCTCGCAAAAATGTGGGAAGACTACGCAAAAGATCATATGTAGGCGTGTAAAAACATAACCTTGTCAAGTCGGATGTCTCTTTTGGAAATGAAAATATCATAGTTCCACACGAATGTTGAAATTTACCCCAGATTCCTGTATCCTTTCATATAAAAGGTACATTGATCAGATTAATCCTTATAAACACCCTGTATTGACACAACTGTAAAACATGGAAAGGTATTGATCGCACAATTCTTTTTTTATTAGTAAAAAATTGTGCGATCAAGACCTTTCCCTGTTTCAAAGTTTTGCCAAATCTGATCACCTGCGTCTACCATGGACGTACTGCTCTATCAAGTAATGGGACACTGTATTGAGACTGTGATTGAATGGTAGAAACAATCTATATTAATATGTAAGGCGTACCCAGGAGCACTCAGAAGACAATCCAGTAATGTTAAAGGGTAAATTGGAATTTAAGAGAATCCTCTACAAGCATCAGTATGGGAAGTAGTGGGATATGTACACAGTCCAGTCACATTAACATGACATGCATTACTACACTCATGCTCATAAATTAAGGATAATGCTGATACATGGTGAAACAACGCTCTGGTGAGCAGTTTGCGGGTTTAAATCACCTCGAGGTGTGACCATGCGGTGCATCTGACCTGCGGTCGTCACACGGTGGTGCTGGCAGCAGTCCACATACGCAAGAGGTGTGTTGGTGCATGTCAGAGTACGGTGCAGCGAGTAAGTGTGCAGACGTTCTCGGACGTGCTAATGGTGACTGTGTGTTGAAAGTGGCTCAAAGAACACATTCATGTTATGAGGGGTAGAATACTAGGGCGAGTCCGGAACCGCGCGACTGCTACGGTGGCAGGTTCGAATCCTGTCTCGGGCATGGGTTTGTGTGATGTCCTTAGGTTAGTTAGGTTTAAGTAGTTCTAAGTTCTAGGGGAATGATGACCTCAGATGTTAAGTTCCATAGTGCTCAGAGCCATTTTTTTACTAGGGCGACTGGAGGCTGGTCAAACATAGCAGGTCGTAGCACGGGCCCTCCGTGTGCCAAGAAGTGTGGTCTCAAGATTATGGCAACGATTCCAGCAGACAGGAAACGTGTCCAGGCGCTACAGTATGGGACGTCTACATTGTACAACATCACAAGAAGACCGATATCTCACCATCAGTGCCCGCAGACGGCCACGGAGTACAGCAGGTAGCCTTGCTCGGGACCTTACCGCAGCCACTGGAACAGTTTTCTCCAGGCACACAGTCTACAGATGACTGAACAGACATGGTTTATTCGTCCGGAGGCCTGCAAAGTGAATTCCCCTGGCCACAGGAGAGCACTTAAAGCCTTTAGAGCCTGGCGTCAAGAACACAGTACATGGTGATTGGAACACTGGTCCCAGGGTAAGTACAATGGTGATTGGAACTCTGGTCCCCGGGTAAGTTCACGGACGAGTTCAGGTATAGTGTGAACAGTGATTCTCGTCGGGTTTTCATCTGGCGTGAACCAGGAACCAGATACCAATCCCTTAATGTCCTTGAAAGGGACCTGTATGGAGGTCGTGGGGTGATGGGTGGGATTATGATTGGTGCACGTACACCCCTGCATGTCTTTGACAGAGGAACTGTAACAGGTCAGGTGTATTTTTCACCAGTATGTCCACCTTTTCAGGGGTGCAGTTGGTCGCACCTTCCTCCTGATAGATGATAACGCATGGCCCCACCGAGCCGCCATCGTGGACGAGTACCTTGAAACAGAAAATATCAGGCGAATGGAGTAGCCTGCCTGTTCTCCAGACCTAAACCCCATCGAGCTCTCGGTCGACGTATTACTGCACGGCTTCAAACTGCTATGACAATTCAGGTGCTCCGACAGGCTATACCCCAACAGCTACTCGACCACCTGATCCAGAGTATGCCAACCCATTGTGTAGCCCGTATACGTGTACATGGTGATCATATCCCATATTGATGGCGGGTTACATGCGCAGGAAACAGTGACGTTTCGTAGCACATGTGTTTCGCGGGAGTTTTCTCAACTTACCAACAATACTGTGGACTTATAGATCTGTGTTGTGTGTGTTACCTATGTGCCTATGCTATTAGCGCCATTTTTATGTAATCTGTGTAGTGCCACGTTGCGTAGCACCACTTTCTGCAATTATCCTTAATTTCTGAGCATGAGTGTAGATGGCGCCATCTAAAACCGGCGCCGAGGCAACTCTAGCGCATTTCGGGCTGTAGGCGACAGGGTGAACGACGGCTGTGGAAATGTGTACAGGCGTATAAACATGCAACTGCTGAACAACTGACCACACCCCCCCGCCCGACCCCCCGCACCGCCCCCGTCAGATGAACCAAGAGGCTGCCAACAGAGTCTCCTGCAGTGAACGTTACTGTTTATGGACCTCCGCAGCAGGTCCGGGTACTTGCACGCCAAAATCGCAACTAGATGTCCATTGTATGGCGACATATGGCCTTTTCAGATGAATTTCGTCTTATGCTCTGTCGTACATTGGCGTGTACGGCTCTGGAACAATCGTCGGAAGGGTGCAGGTCGGAGGAGGAAGTGCTATGGTCTGGGGAACGTTTCGTGACATTCCCTGGACAATTTCTTTATCCTATAGGGCACAATGGAAAGTAAGTATGCATCCATCCTCTGCGACCGTGTCCACCCTACATCCAATTTTTATTTCCTCGACAAAATAACATCCACCAGCAGGACAAGGCTACGTGCCACACAGCTCTCAGTGTACGTGCATGATTCAGAGAGCACCAGGGTGAGTTTACCGTCCTCCCCTGGCCTCCAGACTCCCCGGATTTAAACCTAATTGAGCATCTGTGGGATCTCAATCGTTCAGAACGCGCCATGAATCCTCAACTGAGAAACCTAGCGCAGCTGCATTCTCGGTTGAGGAGTCAGCATGGCTCCACATCCCCCTCAGTACCTTCCAGAACTTCACTGACTCTCGTCTCGCTCCTCTCGCAGCGACCCGCGCTGCGAAAGGTGGTTATTCAGTATTTTACACGTCTTCACATTAACGTGACTGGAAACTGCGAAAGTACTTACGAATAATGAGATGCTTATGAAGTTCTCCAAAGCTGTAGATACTGCGATAGTGAGTACTACAGTGAGCAGTTCAGTTGAAGAGGACATTGTGGGAGAGCCATTCGAAATGCCACATCCTCTTAAACTGATATGCCTACTGCAGTATTCGTTATTGCAGTACCTACAGACTTAGGAACTTCAAACGCTCCTAATCATGCCTCAGTACCTGAGCAACTACTTTTCATATTGATTCTTCCAGATATAACTAGAGCTGGTGGAGTAATCAGTGCGGCGGCTGAACAGGGCGGGCACCCAAGTAAGCTGTGACCAGTGAGCGCGGAATACTTACTGGTAGGTGCTTGCATGTATGGATGAGGCGCTTGACGAAGAGACAATGACGACTACAGTCATCAAAGTATAATATGGATATTACATTTTCGGGGAAACAATATTACAGATCTTTCAAACATATCACAATAAAACCAAATACACATTAAAAATTGCGGCAACGAGAATATGTCATCGCTTCTCTAAGCAAGATTATGCGATACGCATTGCCTGTGAATATTGTTCTGGCCAGTATTAATTAATAACAGTTAAACCATTGCAGCTTTCACATCATAAGGAGTATCACATGAAAAATGGCGACGTCGGCAGACAGTACATTAAGATAGGCTACTTTACAAATGATGCATTTACACCAAGAGTTCCAGGCTACTTTTCAAATAATGCATTTACACCAAAAGTTACAGCTTCTTTTTATTACGTACAGATATGCAAATATGACAAAGCCACAAATAATCCATAAGCCATACGTACAGATGGTGGACAATGCTTACAGTCGTCTCGAAATCAACAAGTACAGGTCCTCTGTGGTTTTGGAGGATAATTATTCCTGAAAAATAGTGGCAACTTCAGGTAACGATGACGGTGGCAGATAGCGTTCACGCATCCCTTCCTCCGAAGAAGACCACAAGGGCTCAATAATATTGAGATCCGATGACTATGGTGGGTAGGAGCGATGTGACAATTCATATTCGTGCTCACAAAACCAGTTCTGAACAATGTGAAACTTACGAACAGGGTCCCTGTTGTCGGGGAGCAAACAATGGTCCATGCAGTGGATCTGCTCAGCCAAAATGGTCACAAAATCCTTGCAGTGATGCGACCTCGCAGGGTAACCGTCAGACTCATAGAATTCCACGATGTTGTTGTTGTTGTGATATTCAGTCCTGAGACTGGTTTTATGCAGCTCTCCATGCTACTCTAACCTGTGCAAGCCTCATCATCTCCCAGTACCTATTGCAGCCTACATCCTTCTGAATTTGCTTAGTGTATTCATCTCTTGGTCTCCCTCTACGATTTTTACCCTCCACGCTGCCCTCCAGTACTAAATTGGTGATCCCTTGATGCCTCAGATCATGTACTACCAACCTGTCCCTTCTTCTAGTCAAGTTGTGCCACAAACTCCTCTTCTCTCCAATTCTATTCAATACCTCTTCATTAGTTATGTGATCTACCCATCTAATCTTCAGCATTCTTCTGTAGCACCACATTTCGAAAGCTTCTATTCTCTTCTCGTCTAAACTATTTATCGTCCATGTTTCACTTCCATATATGGCTACACTCCATACAAATAGTTTCAGAAACGACTTCCTGGCACTTAAATCAATACTCGACGTTAACAAATTTCTCTTCTTCAGAAACGCTTTCCTTGCCATTGCCAGTCTACGTTTTATATCCTCTCAACTTCGACCATCATCAGTTATCTTGCTCCCAAAATACCAAAACTCCTTTACTACTTAACGTATCTCATTTCCTAATCTAATTCCCGCAGCATCATCCGACTTAATTCAACTAATTCCATTATCCTCGTTTTGCTTTTGTTGATGTTCATCTTACATCCTCCTTTCAAGACACTGTCCATTCCATTCAGCAGCTCTTCCAGGTCCTTTAGCTGCCTCTGACAGAAATACAATGTCATCGGCGAACCCCAAAGTTTTTATTTATTCTCATGGATTTTAATTCCTACTCCAATTTTTTATTTTGTTTCCTTTACTGCTTGTTCAACATGCAGATTGAATATTATCGGGGATAGGCTACAACCCCGTATCACTCCCTTCTCAACCACTGGTTCCCTTTCATGCCCCTCGACTCGTATAACTGCCATTTTTGCTTTCTATACAAATTGTAAATAGCCTTTCGCTCCCTGTATTTTACCCTGCCACCTTCAGAATTTGAAAGAGAGTATTTCAGTCAACATTGTCAAAAGCTTTCTCTAAGTCTACAAATGCTAGAAACGCAGGTTTGCCTTTCCTTAATCTATATTCTAAGATAAGTCGTAGGGTCAGTATTGCCTCACGTGTTCCAACACTTCTGCGGAATCCAAACTGATCTTCCCCAAGGTAGGCTTCTATCAGTTTTTCGTCTGCAAAAGAATTCGTGTTGGTATTTCGCAGCCGTGACGTATTAAACTGATAGTTCGGTAATTTTCACACCTATCAACACCTGATTTCTTTGGGATTGGAATTATTATATTCTTCTTGAAGTCTGAAGGAATTTCGCCTGTCTCATACATCTTGCTCACCAGATGCTAGAGTTTTGTCAGGACTGGTTCTCCCAAGGCTGTCAGTAGTTCTAATGGAATGTTGTCTACTCCCGGGGCCTTGTTTCGACTTAGGTCTTTCAGTGCTCTGTCAAACTCTTCACGCAGTATCATATCTCCCACTTCATCTACATCTACCTCCTTTTCCATTTCCATAATATTGTCCTCAAGAACATCGCCCCTGTAAAGACCCTCTATATACTCCTTCCACCTTTCTGCTTTCCCTTCTTTGCTTAGAACTGGATTTCCATCTGAGCTCTTGATATTCATGCAAGTGGTCCTCTTTTCTCCAAAGGTGTCTTTAAGTTTCCTGTCGGCAGTATCTATCTTACCCCTCATGAGATAAGCCTCTACATCCTTACATTTGTCCTCTAGCCATTCCTGCTTAGCCATTTTGCAGCTCCTGTCGATCTCATTTTTGAGAGGTTTGTATTGCTTTTTGCCTGTTTCACTTGCTGCATTTTTGTATTTTCGCCTTTCGTCAATTAAATTCAGTATATCTTCTGTTACCCAAGGATTTCTACTAACCCTCGTCTTTTTACCTACTTGATCCTCTGCTGCCTTCACTATTTCATCCCTCAAAGCTACCCATCCTTCTTCTACTGTATTTCTTTCTCCCATTCCTGTCAATTGTTCCCTTATGCTCTCCCTGAAACTCTGTACAACCTCTGGTTCTTTCAGTTTATCCAAGTCCCATCTCCTTAAATTCCCAACTTTTTGCAGTTTCTTCAGTTTTAATCTACAGTTCATAACCAATAGATTGTGGTCAGAGTCCACATCTGCCCGTGTAAAAGTCTTACAATTTAAAATCTGGTTCCTAAATCTCTGTCTTACCATTATATAATCTATCAGAAACCTTTTAGTATCTCCAGGGTTCTTCCATGTATACAACCTTCTTTCATGATTCTTGAACCAAGTGTAAGCTATGATTAAGTTGTGCTCTGTACAAAATTCTACCAGGCGACTTCCTCTTTCATTTCTTAGCCCCAATCCATATTCACCTACTACGTTTCCTTCTCTTTCTTTTCCCACTGTTGAATTCCTGTCACCCATGACTATTAAATTTTCATCTCCCTGCACTACCTGAATAGTTTCTTTTATCTCATCATACATTTCATCAACTTCTTCATCATCTGCAGAGCTAGTTGGCATATAAACTTGTACTACTGTAGGAGGCGTGGGCTTCGTGTCTATCTTGCCCACAATAATGCGTTCACTATGCTGTTTGTAGTAGCTTACGCGCACTCCTATTTTTTTATTCATTATTAAACCTACTCCTGCATTACCCCTATTTGACTTTGTGTTTGTAACCCTGTAGTCACCTGACCAGAAGTCTTGCTCCTCCTGCCACCGAACTTCACTAATTCCCACTATATCTAACTTTAACCTATCCATTTCCCTTTTTAAATTTTCTAACCTACCTTCCAGATTAAGGGTTCTGACATTCCACGCTCCGATCCGTAGAGCGCCAGTTTTCTTTCTCCTGATAACGATGTCCTCCTGAGTAGTCCCCGCCCAGAGATCCGAATGGGGGACTATTTTACCTCCGGAATGTTTTACCCAAGAGGACGCCATCATCATTTAATCATACAGTAAAGCTGCATGCCCTCGGGAAAAATTACGGCTGTAGTTTTCCCTTGCTTTCAGCCATTCGCAGTACCAAAACAGCAAGACCGTTTTGGTTAGTGTTACAGGGCCAGATCAGCCAATCGTCCAGACTGTTGCCCCTGCAACTACTGAAAAGGCTGCTGCCCCTCTTCAGGAACCACACGTTTGTCTGGCCTCTCAACAGATACCCCTCCGTTGTGGTTGTACCTACGGTACGGCTATCTGTATAATTGAGGCACGCAAGCCTTCCCACCAACGGCAAGGTCCATGGTTCTTGGGGGGGGGGGGGGGGGGAGGAATTCCACGATACGGCTACCCATATGATCACCAAACCTCCGCCTTGTCTGTATCCGCTCATCCGATCAAATGACAACCTTCCATTACTACATTTGTGGCTTCAACACCACGTTTGCCTGTTACAGGCATTTTCATCACTGATGAGTGATTTCGGAATTCCAGCTCGCCCTCAGATTCCCTGCTAATGGAACTCACTTCGTATTATTTTGGTGCTAACGAGGTTCACGCGTACGATGTTCAGATCTACACTGACTTTTACAGCTATCGTCCTCTGGTTTTTCGTCGCTATCCAGTTCAATGACCGTCTGTCAGGATCACTCAGTACAGATGTTCGCCCTCGCTGTGACATAGCTGGTGATGTTTTTCTGCGTTTCCTGCATGCGATACAAATGTTCGTTATAGTGCCTATTGAAACACCAAACACTTCGGCTACCTTTTTTTACGGAAGCACGCAGCGTAGGACACATACCGCACATACCGCACTCACAACTGCATTGAACACTGTAACGTATTGAGCACGTTATGCAGGTGCCGTTCGTAGACAAATACAACAGGACAACCTGCAGCCTTGGCTAGCTTCTGTATTTATGTTCAAGCATGTGTTTCTCGCACTCTTTCCATGTTTTTGTCCAAGACCTGTAGTATGAAAACAGCATGAGTTGCCTAGTACCACACCTAATCATCCGAGATGATGAGAACCTATAGTTAACTAATAGGAATTTTTTAAATGATTACGTGTGTAAATGGCCGTTGATAAAAATTATTTTAAATCATTTGGAAGTGCTAACAATAAGAAATAAAGCACATTGTACGGGATGCTAGTGGTACTGCGTAGTAAATCGACCCCTTACCTATCGCTGGTTCTCTGGGACTTTCTGAGCGTTGTCTTGTTGCTACATTCAACAGTGCCCAACCTCTACCGGTCACACACCAGAATATGGAGAAAACTTCGTTGTTCGGATCTCTTGGGGAGTGGTCAAGTGCCCCTCGACTCGTATAACTGCCATTTTTGATCTCTGTACAAATTGTGAATAGCCTTTCGCCCCCTGTATTTGACCCCTGCCACCTTCAGAATTTGAAATAGAGCATTCCAGTTAAAAATGTTAGAAACGTAGGTTTGCCTTTCCTCAATCTATCTACAAAAATAGGCCGTAGGGTCAGTATCGCCTCGCGCATTCCAACATTTCTACGGAATCCAAACTGATCTTCCCCGTGGTCGGCTTCTACCAGTTTTTCGTCTGCAAAGAATTCGTGTTAGTATTTTGCAGCCGTGACGTATTAAACTGATAGTTCGGTAATTTTCACACCTATCAACACATGATTTCCTTGAGAATGGAATTATTATATTCTCCTTGAAGTCTGAGGGTATTTCTCCTGTTTCATACCTCTTGCTCACCAGATGGTAAAGTTATCTCACGACTGGCTCTCCCAAGGCTATCACTAGTTCTAATGGAAAGTTATCTACTCCCGGGGCCTTGTTTCGACTTAGGTCTTTCAGTGCTCTGTCAAATTCTTCACGCAGTATCATATCTCCCATTTCATCTTCATCTTCGTCCTCTTCCATTTCCATAATATTGCCCTCAAGCACATCGCCCTTGTATAGACCCTCTATACACTCCTTCCACCTTTCTGCCTTCCTTTCTTTGCTTAGAACTGGTTTTTCATACACGTGGCTCTCTTTTCTCCAAAGGTCTCTTTAATTTTCCTGTAGGCAGTATCTATCTTACCCTAAGTGATACATGCCTCCACATCCTTACATTTGTTCTCTAGGCATCCCAGCTTAGCCATTTCGCACTTCCTGCCGATCTCATTTTTGAGACATTTGTCTTCCTTTGCGCCTGCTTCATTTTCTGCATTCTCATATTTTCTCCTTTCATCAGTTAAATTCAATAACTCTTCTGTTACCCAAGGATTTCTACTACCCCTCGTCTTTGTACCTATTTAATCCTTTGCTGCCTTTACTTTTTCATCTCTCAAAGCTGCCCATACTTGTTCTACTGTATTTCTTTCACCCGTTATTGTCAATCGTTCCCTAATACTCTCTCTGAAACTCTCTACAACCTCTGGCCCCATCACCTTCAATTCCCACCTTTTTGAAATTTCTTAAGTTTTATTCTACAGTTCAAAACCAATAAACTGCGGTCAGAGCCCCAATCTGCCACTGGAGATGTCTTACAATTTAAAACCTGGTTCCTAAATCTCTGTCTTACCATTATATAATCCGTCTGAAACCTTCCAGTGTCTCCAGGCCTCTTCCACGTATACAAACTTCTTTCAATGATTCTTGAACCAAGTGTTAGCTATGATTAAGTTATGCTCTGTGCAACATTCTACCAGGTGGCGTCATCTTTCATTCCTTACCCCCACTCCATATTCACCTACCAATTTTCCTTCTCTTCCTTTCCCTACTATCGAATTCCAGCCTCCAATGCCTATTAAATTTTGGTCTCTCTTCACTATCTTTTATCTCATCATGCATTTCTTCAATCTCTTGGTCGCCTGCGGAGCTAGTTGGCATATAAATTTGCACTACTGTGGTAGGCGTGGGCTTCGTATCCATCTTGGCTACAATAATGCGTTCACTGTGCTGTTTGTAATAGCTTACCTGCACTCCTATTTTTTATTCATTATTAAGGCTACTCCTACATTTCTCGAATTTGATTTTGTATTTATAACCCCGTATTCACCGACCAAAAGTCTTGTTCCCCCTGCCATCGAATATAAATAATTACCACTATATCTAACTTTAACCTATCAATTTCCCTTCTTAAATTTTCTAGCCTACCCGCACGGTTAAGGTATCTGCAATTTCACGCTCCGACCCGTAGAACGCCAGTTTTCTTTCTCCTGATAACGACGTACTGCTGAGTAGTCCCCGCCCGCAGATGGGGGACTACTTTACCTCCGGAATATTTTACGCAAGAAGACGCCATAATCATTTAAGCATACAGTAAAGCTGCATGCCCTCGGGAAAAATTACGCCTGCAGCTTCCCCTTGCTTTCAGTCGTTCGCAGTACCAGCACAGCAAGGCCGTTTTGGTTAGTGTTACAAGGCCAGATCAGTAAATCATCCAGACTGCAACTACTGAAAAGGCTGCTGCCCCTCTTCAGGAATCACACGTTTGTCTGGCCTCTCAACAGATAGCCCTCCATTGCCGTTGCACCTACTGTACGGCTATGTGTATCGCCGAGGCACACAAGCCTCCCCACCAACGGGAGTAAAGCAATATTCCCTCTTTATCCCCCACCGAATCTGCTGCACGGCAACGTCCACAGAGAGTTTACTTTCAAGTGCAGCAATGGTTATCCAGTGAAACCCCAGTCGAGGATCAACAAAGAGATCCGAATCAATGGGGGCGGGAACAAGGAGTCGTCTCGTGGCAGTGCCAAGCGCTTGGAACCCCGCACTGGACTCGATACTCCAGCCAGTTCTCGTAAACCTGAAAAGGGCTGCAAGCGCAACTGTTGATGGAGGAAGGCGGGCCTACATTGCTTCCCGATTTGCACAGCGTGCAGAGAGCTGTGTGAAAACGTCGGACTACCAGAACAGAGCGTTAACTTAGATGAAGAAAGGACTGAGGAAAGAGATCGAGAACAGATTGAAGAAGAACGCTTGCCCGCTGTGGAATATATGTTTAAACTTACGATCTATTTCTTAATCATTAATGATCACATGGTGTTGTTTTCTAACCTCCTCATTCATTTCAAAGGTTAAAAAGCCTCGATACTGATGACAGGATAACCAAAATCTGTGCCAGTACACGCCACCTTCGAATGACCTCACCAGAAACCATCTAAATGACACCCACACATATAACTTTTGCTCATATAACAATGTAATATATGGTCATGTGTAATGCAATAATAGTTAATATTTTTTCAATATTTTTCGTTGGAATTTCAACTTTTTTGTAACCTAATTTGTTAGATATATATTTTATGTGAAAGCCAAGATCGCTTGATTTTGAGACCTTTATTCCTGCTACTAGTTTCGACAGAATTATGCTGTCATCTTCGGATTGGCATTACACTAAAGATGACAGCACGATTCTGTCGAAACTAGTAATTGGAATATAGGTCTTAAAGTCAAGCGATCTTGGCTATCACAAAAAATATATCTAGAGAGATCGCCCCAGCAACATTGGAAGTTATATAGAATTTGTAAACTTTCGGACCTAATTAAATAACTTGAACATTTCGTAATTTAAAAAAAAAATTACCAGAATCTTGACATATACAATATAAACAAGGCATGTGCAGAGAACTGGGAGGAATTCACCGACAGCCTTCAATAATAAATTAGAGTTTTGGAATGGAGAAGGTTTTTTTTGTGTGGAAACAGCCAAACTAATCCAGTTTTGAACTAGCACTTGAGCCCCCATTGTTAGTGGGAAACGAAAACTTAACAGTGAAATTTGTGAGATATATCACGTACTTTCATTTCGAATAGTGAGGTTATTTACGTAAATTTCATAGTTTCCAAGTTATAAGAAAAAAATCTCAGAAAATGGAAGAAATCAAAATAATCCTACAACTGTTCTGGCAAAAAGACAATCTGACTGGAGTATAAAGCATTCAGCATAGTTTCCCACTGTCACCTAACCGAACAAAATAAGAGTGTACAGAATATCAGTGCAGCTTGCGGACTGAACGGAAGAGCTTTTAGGAAACAGAATACAGCATGTTACTGTCAATGTAGAGAAATCTTGAGACGTAAAACTAACTTCGAGAGTTCTCCAATGAAGTCTTATAGGCCCATTAGTTTTCACAGAAAAATAAATGACCTAATGATTAACGTCGGAAGTTCCATGAGAGTTTTTGCGGATTGTACTGTTATATACCGAGAAGTCGTGACGCCAGAAAATTATAGCGAGACGCAGGAAGATGTACACAGGATGACCCTCAACACAAAAAACAGTAACTTATTGCGAATACATAGACAGGAAGTCTCTTTACTGTACAATCACACCGAATGCGGGCGGGGTATGCACACGGGACGATTTGAGGTGGAAGGCCCACATAAAATTAATCGCGATTGGGTGATATTAATCGCGATTAGGCTGATATCAATCGCGGTTAGGCTGATGGTAGACCGAGTTGGAAGAATCTTCAAGAAATGTAGTCCAACAATAAAGTAAGTAGCGTACAACAACCGTTCAGCCATTACCTCAATATTTATCGTCAGTCTGAGACCTGTAGCAGATAGATTTGATAAAGGGAATAGGGGAGATCCAAAGAAGAGCAGCACGCTTCGTTACAGGTTCATTTAGTAAGTGCGGAAGAGTCGGAAAGACACTCAGTCAGTCCCAGAGACACACACTCCAAGACCGGTATTGCGATGTGGTTTGCTGTTAATGTCCCGAGAGCGTACGTTCGTAGAAGAGTCCGCTAATACATAGCTGCCTTCTATTTACATCTCGCGAAAAGACCATGAAAGTGAAATTAGAGGGATTCGAGGTCACACGGAAGTTGACCAACAATCTTTCTTCCTGTGTAACCATTCGCTACTGGAATTAGTGAGGGGTAAGTGACGCAGGTACCCCAAACTAGATATAGTTATAGATACAAAAACGATTTCTCCAATAGCATCACCAGGACTATATCCAATGACGATGCTGTTGTCTGCAGGAAGTGTGGTATCGTCCGTTGATCGCTGTGCCACACCAAAGTCGACAACACAAATCGATACCAAAGACATTAACGAGCGCCTGCTGCAATGTGCAACAACCATGGGATGCGCTCCTGAAGACCACATCTTCCTCTCAGCGCTGCAGTGCCCTCACGCTGAGGTCAATATAGTGTCTAGCATGCAAGATCTCTGCCCCAGTTCGTGATATCTGCTTCCGCAGTCAACATCATCTATTTTCAGAGTGTTAGTTGAAGTATCGGTGGAACATGTGTTGTTAAACGTTGTACTTCAAGAGAACAGGTTGTGGTTGTATGCATCAAGTCATGCTTTCACAGTCAATGATAGTTGTAGATATTCTATGTTCTCCTGTGGCAAAGAATTGTTCCAAGTTTTGTAAATTTGTTTGTCCATTAATGTAACAAGGCAACTAATATTTCCTCTGTCGTAGTTAAAAATGAACCATCTCTCTCAACACTCAAAGAACCTGCAGTTGTGGCTGGACAATTGCAGATTTGCCTGGTGACAGCTGAAAGTGCTGACATTAAGAGATCGTAAGGAAATTCAGAACGATATGGACAAAATTCCAACTTGCTCAAATGAATGACAGCAGTAGGTACTCAGCAGCAATGATATGAAGCAATGGCACAAACACGTGAAATCAATACTAAGGAAGGCGAGTGTAGGAAATACATTTTATGGAGCGGCGCTGGGAAAGTGTGATGCATTTGTAAATACAGTCGCATAAAAGACGCTAGTATGACCAATTTCAGCATGCTGCTCCAACGTCTGAGCGCCTATAGGAGCAGATTTGACTACACACATCCGAAGATTTCAGGGAATATGTGTAATCTGTACGAAAGCATAACAGAGATACTCCAGTAACCTAAATGATAACTTTGGAAGAAAAGTGACATGGTTCTCGTGAAATCGTTTTCAGTAAATTTAGATATCCGGTATTCGATGAAGACTCTGTGATCGTTTTGCTTCCATCACCGTATGTGTCGCTTAGTGATTTTCCTAGCAAGACAGATAAGAGCGTGTACAGACGCGTATTCCCCGCTCAGTACGCGAATGGAGCCGGTCAGAAACTCACTCCGTCATGCATTATGTACGTTTTCTTAATTTGCTGCAATTTTTTTGAGGTGTCTGTCGTCTGATCGGTTAAGATGGACCGCCAGCATATTGTTGGCTCTTAATTATCTCACCGTATTTGACTGGGGGAAAAAGCAAAGGTTAAATAATTTGAAGGTCATAATCAGAAAAAAGAAAGATCGTAGAGAAGGCGCAAATAAGGAAAATCGAGGTATGAATTACCGTACCAATATTTACCTGGAATGGGAGGATCGGTGGAAGTCGTGCACTAAAAAGAAAAATATGTTCAAATGTGTGTGAAATCTTATGGGACTTAACTCCTAAGGTCATCAGTCCCTGAGCTTACACACTACTTAACCTAAATTATACTAAGGACAAACATACACACCCATGCCCGAGGGAGGACTCGAATCTCCACCGGGACCAGCCGCACAGTCCATGACTGCAGCGCCATAGACAGCTCAGCCAATCCCGCGTGGCGTGCACAAAAAAAAAAAAAAAAAAAAAAAAAAAAACCCTCACTCTATGAAGCAAATGGTGTAATAAGCAAATACCAGTTTAATCTAACAGAGTGTATGTTCCTGCGCCATTGCGATCAATATTGTATTTTCTAGTCACAGTCTACCATTTATATCAATAACAAGTTTAAAGTGCCATTGTGGTAACATTCAACAGACATGGTCTACTTCTAATTCTACTACAGATTTACAATGGCTCTTTGCTCTTTGGTACAATTACCAGACATGAATAATCGTTTTTTGTGTCTGGAGTTAATATGTATTTTCTGTGCTAGCTTTAATATATTTTCCTTCGTTATAATTATATTATAGTTGTACACTACGTCTTCGCATCTGGCACCCATATTTTACTGCTATTACCGTTGATAACCGATTTCACTATCTGCGTCTCCGTTGCCGTGTCTGCATGTATGTCAGAGCCCTCCAGATATCCGTGGTTCTGTGTTTTTTCTGTGTGGCTCCCTTGTCCACAACTTTTTAGTCATAATCTGTTACCTATTTTAAGAATACGTTTTACCTGCCATTCTGGAAAGAGTCACCAGACATGTTGTACATCTAGTTCTACCACAGATGTACCGTGCCTTCGTGGAACAGTTACGGTATACGAATACTGTGGTGACGTCTGCATAACGAAGTCTCATGCAAAAGTTGGTGCCTCACGACGTCAGCAGAAGTAAACACAGTTGCCGCTAGACACGGAAACGAATCGGAGACGTCGGCGTAGACACGCTCCTGTTCTTTCCCTTGCGCCACCGCAACCGGAAAGCTATTTATGTCCGACCGCATTCCCGTCAGACTAGTCTGTATGTGATCAGCCACCACTTGTAACCATAGATAACGATAACAATATCGTCATAGCACAGATCCGGCTGTGTGCTAACAGAACGCATATTCAGTACTTTACATAAAGCTATAGACTATTGTACACAGAAGTGAAACTATCAGGGACAGTGTCAAATACATATCATCTGTGAGGACCATAATTGTTTCCGAAGTTAAGTATTTTTCATACTCAGGTTTTAATAAATTACTGTGTGTGTGTGTGTGTGTGTGTGTGTGTGTGTGTGTTGTAGTATCTACTCGATCTCCTCCAGAAGTAATCTAGGCTTGCTACAATACAAATCCTATTTCATGTGTAAGGTTACTGTATGTGAAGCTACGCTACTTTTAATGTATTTCACTATTTCATAGAATCATGAATATCGTAGAATCATGAATATCAAAAGCTCTGATGGAAACTCAGTTATAAGCAAAGAAGGGAAAGCAGGGCAATATTATGGAAATGGAAAAGGATGTAGATGAAGATGAAATGGGAGATACGATACTGCGTGAAGACTTTGACAGAGCACTGAAAGACCTGAGTCGAAACAAGGCCCCAGGAGTAGACAAAATTCCATTAGAACTGACAAAACTCTACCATCGGGGGAGCAAGATGTATAAGACAGGCAAAATACCCTCAGACTTCAAGAAGTATATAATAATTCCAATCCCAAAGAAAGCAGGTGTTGACAAATGTGAAAATTACCGAACTATGAGTTTTGTAAGTCACAGCTGCAAAATACTAACGCGTATTCTTTACAGACGAATGGAAAAACTGATAGAAGCCGACCTCGGGGAAGATCAGTTTGGATTCCGTAGAAATGTTGGGACACGTGAGGCAATACTGACCCTACGACTTATCTTAGTAGAAAGATTAAGGAAAGGCAAACCTACGTTTCTAGCATTTGTAGACGTAGAGAAAGCTTTTGACAATATTGACTGGAATACTCTCTTTCAAGTTCTGAAGGTGGCAGGGGTAAAATACAGGGAACGAAAGGCTATTTACAATTTGTACAGAAAGCAGATGGCAGTTATAAGAGTCGAGGGACACGAAAGGGAAGCAGTGGTTGGGAAGGGAGTGAGAGAGGGTTGTGGCCTCTCCCCGATGTTATTCAATCTGTAGATTGAGCAAGCAGTAAAGGAAACAAAAGAAAGATTCGGAGCAGGTATTAAAATCCATGGAGAAGAAATAAAAACTTTGAGGTTCGCCGATGACATTGTAATTCTGTCAGAGACAGCAAAGGACTTGGAAAAGCAGTTGAACGGAATGGACAGTGTCTTGAAAGGAGGATATAAGATGAACATCATCAAAAGCAAAATGAGGATAATGGAATGTAGTCGAATTAAATCGGGTGATGCTGAGGGAATTAGATTAGGAAATAAGACACTTAAAGCAGTAAATGGGTTTTGCTATTTGGGGCGCAAAATAACTGATGATGCTCGAAGTAGAGAAGATATAAAATGTAGACTGGCAATGGCAGGGAAAGCGTTTCTGAAGAACTTAGAACTACTTAAACCTAACTAACCTAGGGACATCACACACATCCATGCCCGAGGCAGGATTCGAACCTGCGACCTAGCGGTCGCGCGGTTCGCGCGGTTCTAGACTGAAGCGCCTAGAACCGGTCGGCCACCCCGGCCGGCTGTGAACACATTGCTAGCATTTTTTGGGCCCAGTAATCGACGTCTGAAGTGAGAAAAGTCTTTGGCCAGCCATGGAAAGAAAAATCTAAAGTCCGCCCGGGCAATCCGTGAAGGCTTAACGGTTCCGACCGGCCACCGTGTCGTCCTCAGCCCACATGCATCCCTGGATGAGGATATGGCGTGGCATGTGGTCAGCATACCGCTCTCCCGGCCATATGTCAGTTTACGAGACCGGAGCCGCTACTTGTCAATCAAGTAGCTTCTCAGCTTGCCTCAGAAGTGGTGAGTGCACACCCTTGCCAACAGCGCTCGGCAGACCGGAGGCTCACCCATCCTAGAGCTAAAACAGACCGACAGCGCTTGACTATGGCGATCTGATGGGGACCCGTGTTACTACTGCGACGAGGCCATTGTCCGTCGACCAATTAAGCGCGGCTTAGTGCCGGTAACGCATGGACAGCGTTCAAATAGCACAAAGGGAGACGAGATACTCCTGCTTGTGTTCCCCGTTCCCCACTAGATGCACTGCTCTGTGTGTGCAGCACTGTGCTCACACGGGCTGAGTGGACACTGATGTGCAAACGTATCATGAAATTGCATTTTTGATCGCACGTTAACAAGCTACTAGTTACTGTGGGATAAACTGCGGCACTGCGCAGCTTAGCGCATTAATTCCATGTAAGGGTTTCAGCTTTGTGAAGAGCTATTACAAGTGGCACCATTCAGCATGCTTCATGTTGTGAAATACTCATCTCGATTTGCGTGGGCCAGATATTGGTCTCTCAATAGTACATCCGAATCGCAGGGCAGCTAAATAAATCACATTCTCGATCATTTAAATATTCTTGATACATTCGTACAGTTCCTGAACAATTTGTCGGTAAATTCTTTATTATGTGGTAGCACTGAATGTCACGTGGTTCGTGTGTGAACAATCGTATTCTTCCTCGGACTATGCGTGGTGTCTTGAGTTGAAATAATCATTAACTTCATCACAATCTCTCCGAATTTACATTTCCTTACCACTGTTAGATTGATAGTCAAAACATATCTATTCTGGGTACAATGTTCATGTCTTTGTGCACGTTGCAATTAATTTGCAGTCGAGGTTCTCCTACGATCATTTGCCCTCGGAAAACGTGTTTATTCATACGAGCTGCTTTCACAGTCAACGTTTATTTGTCCAGCAGCTCGCTTAGTTCTAGCTTCCCTGCATGCTTCTTCAGGTTTTTGAAGTTAGTTCCATCAATATCACCCTAGCAAACGACTATGTCTCAGGCTAAGTTCAGTGTATATTGCAGTACTTTATAACTTTTGGTTTCATGTGAGAAAGTATTAAGATAGCAAACGGAGTCATGTATGCTCATCGTACATGTCAATGTTTATAAGATGAAGCATTTACATTTTTCTAAGTCAGGTCATGAATTTGATGATAGGAAATGTGATCATTTAAATTTTCATTTCCTTCCACAGACCAACGTGTTGAGCCGTTCCCTTGTGAATTTATTCTTAAAAAATAGATAGACTTTATATCAAATTAAAAATCATGCACTAGATGTGTAAGTAGGTTGTTTATGTTTTCTTATTGGCAACATTACGTAGCGTTCTGCCTGTGCTGTGTGCAGTCTGTGGGTAGTTTGCATTGTTGTCTGCCATTGTAGTGTTGGGCAGCGGCAGCTGGATGTGAACAGCGCGTAGCGTTGCGCAGTTGGAGGTGAGCCGCCAGCAGTGATGGATGTGGGGAGAGAGATGGCGGAGTTTTGAAATTTGTAAGACTGTCATGAACTGCTATATATAATATGACTATTAAGGTAAATACAGTGTTTGCTCTCTATTAAAATCTTTCATTTGCTAACTATGCCTATCAGTAGTTAGTGCCTTCCTTAGTTTGAATCTTTTATTTAGCTGGTAGTAGTGGCGCTCGCTGTATTGCAGTAGCTTGAGTAACGAAGATTTTTGTGAGGTAAGTGATTTGTGAAAGGTACAGGTTAATCTTAGACAGGGCCATTCTTTTGTAGGGATCATTGAAAGTCAGATTGCGTTGCGCTAAAAAATATTGTGTGTCAGGTTAAGCACAGTACTGTACAATGTTTCAAAGGGGACGTTTCATATGTCGACCCTTAGCCGAGGATACCTCACTGGATCTTCTGATTTTTTCTTGTAGTTTGTGTAATTAGTGTTGTTTTTGTTTATTGCCAGCGCATAATTATAGGGAGAATTTCCTTTGTAGTTGTAGTTTTTCATTGTTGTACAGTAAAACAGTTGTGGCATGCATGTAGATTTGCAGCAAGTATTTCGCAGCTGCGCTTGCAATTAACTAGATGTTATTTTCAGTGCTATGTTAATGTGTTCTCTTATTTTTGCTCTTCAAATTGTGCTTTTCTGTGTTATCGTGTGAAATATTGTGACAATAATGGCGTGTGAAAAACGTAACACTAGGCTCCAAAGTTGATAAATAATAGTGACGACGAGCGTAGCTTATCAGCACCACTGTGTAATGAAGTAACAGACATTCAAAGTAGTAATTTGGTAATAGTGCATAGGTAAATGGAGCGGGCGGCAAACAATGGCGTAGGCAGTGAAACAAATAGTGAACAGGGAAGCATTATCGATCGATCGGTCGGCAACAGCTCGCCTCAGGAATCGGGAATGACAGG
This sequence comes from Schistocerca americana, assembly GCF_021461395.2. NCBI lineage: Eukaryota > Metazoa > Arthropoda > Insecta > Orthoptera > Acrididae > Schistocerca > Schistocerca americana. Next base: position 740,259,217 of record NC_060122.1, on the reverse strand, counting down.
ACACAATCTTGCAAATACTGCAGATTCAGGTTTTGGGTCCTCACCGTTTTCTCAAATAAGTCAAGACACATTTTCTGCTTGTCAAAATGTCAATGTTTCCGGTGCAAATTCACTGCCGAAAAGCACTGAGGAACATGTTTGAGACACCAGTGCACTGTTATTACAGTTAATGCAACAAATGGGACAAAAGCTACAAAAGTTAGACACAACACTTGAACAAAATCAGAAACAAATGGGACAAAATCTTCAAAAGTTAGACACGATGGAACAAAATCAGAGACAAACACAGCAACAGCTTCAAAAGTTAGACTCATTGGAACAAACTCGTGAACAAACACGTGAAGACTTAACTACTGAGTTACATAACATCGAATCGAAATGTCAAAAAGTCTGTAATGACGTAAAAACACAAATTTGTGAGCATTTCCAACCTATTTTTTCGCGGCACGAAAATGCATTACAGAATCACGAAGCAGCCATAAAAGAACTGCAAATTATTGTTCATGAAAATCATGAGACCTTGCAAGCTAAATTTGACTCAGTTGCATCTACCGATTCGGTTATGCAACTTGCAAAAACTCAGGAAAACTTAAAGGACACAGTAGATACTCTGAAAATTGGTTCAGAAAAACACACTGAGGAAATAAGTACACTATCGGAGAAAGTAGCCAAACTTTCGGATCAGTTCACTAATTTATCTACGAAGGTAGATGATAATCTGATTGACGCAAGACCGGTAGTCTTTAATGACACAGAAGAGTACGAACAAATTAGGAAATTCAAACAAAATCAGAATCAAATTAATACACAACACCAAAGAGAAATCCTGGAAGTACAAGATCAGCTGACACGGGTAATACAAGAATTACGTATTTCAGAGGACACTCGTGCTCCAACACGGGAAGAGGAACTTAGAAATACGGAAAAGCCACAAAATAATAACACAGGGCATTTCGGAAATTATGAAAGAAATTGGCAAGGTGCACCGAATTTTGAAATGGAACCGCCGAAACGACGTAACAATGACCAATATGCGACTCGCCGACATGATGACTTTGACTATAAGCTGTTCATTACTACACGTAAATTCAAAACATTTAAGAATTCTGGCAACGACATTCATCCACAAGCATGGCTCCATCAATTCTCTCATTGTTTTCCTCCCAACTGGTCGTTAGAACACAGATTAGAATTTATGTGTGGCTACTTAGAGAATGAACCAGCTGTAAGAATGCAATCGGTCATTCACGATTGCCACAGTGAAAGAGAATTTTACCATGCCTTCCTCTCAGCATATTGGTCTCAAGCCACACAAGACCGAGTAAAACATAGCATCATGATGATGAAACACTTTGAACAATCTGAATTATCCAGTCTTGTGAAATATTTTTAAGACATGTTGCATAAGAATCAGTATCTTTCAAACCCATACAGCCCCTCAGAACTCATCCGCATTTGCTTAATCAAATTGCCTGAACATTTACGACATATTATTTTAGCAGGACGTTGCAAAGACGACATTGAAGCTTTTCAGGGACTCTTACAAGAATTAGAAATTGACACAGACAGTCGCGGGATGCGAAAACAGGAAAACAATCACTACAGGTCACATCCGTCACAATTCCGTGATGACAGAAACAATAACTGGACAGGACAAGTCTATTCTCACAACACATATCGTGACCAAAACAGACACCACCCGTATGACAAATGTTGGCAGAGTAGTAATAATTACAGGGAAAGATCACCTCTCCACAGTAGTGACTATCACAGAGACAATCAGAGAACAGACAATTTGGGAACCAAAATAATTATTATCAAGGGAGACAGAATAACTTTAGACGCAACGGTCCAGCGCGCAGTTACGATTCAGGGAGAAATTCTCCACCACATGACGGACAAGGAAGAAACTACGGAATCTACCGACATGACGACAGACGATATATTCGTAACGACAGACCTGAATTGCATCAGAACTGGCGGGATTCAAACAGGGCAGGGCATTCTCGTCCGAGTGAATTTGTAGAAGTTAGGTCTACTAATCCCAATAACGGCGCGCGCCAACAAAGAGACAGACAATGACTCGCACAGCAGGCAGCCGCGTGCGCCCGCTGGCTCCGAGAAAAATTACATAAGACGCTAGCCTTGAGAAAAATTTTAGTATTCTTTACCGATGTATACAACATGATAATTGCTTTGAAGTTGAAACTCTGTGCACTAGGAAGAGTAAAGGTTTACACCACATTTCACATGTAAAACCGTTTATTGAAAAATAATCTGCTTTTTAACTTTGTCTTTGTCATATAACTTTTCACTTTACATTACTAGTATGCTTTGTCAGACTTAAGAAACTGTTAACATACAACAATGTTTGAAGTTAAATATCCAATCAAGAACCAAGAGAACTTATTTAAACATAAATTACGAATGCATTGTTATAGTGAACAGACGTCACAGTGTTATTGTGTTTGTACATTCTTGCTTGTTAGTTGCACGATTATGTAACGACTATAAGGCTTACATACTTAGAACATTTACCAGTACTGCTAATGAGATTTTAATGTAACATTTTGGTTTACTTGAAAATACATTCTGGATTTAAAGTACTTTCTGTGAGATACCAGATGACACAGTGGTTAGTTTATGTGACAGCTACACGATTTTATCACTACGCTACTAATGAGTGACAATTTACAATGTTGCTTTTGCAGTGTTTCTGTTTTATATCTGCACAGTTTTCTGAATTCTTCTGGAAAGTAAAACATGTTTTAGTAGTAACGTTTGTGGTATAGCTACAATGAGACTGCCTTTTCCGTAGCACAACAATATGTTACACCACAGTACTTTCTTCATCACGGCAATAAGCGTAATAACTACGCTATCTATACGCAAAGCATTTCACTTTTGTTTCTCATGAGGTAAGTACATTGACTTCTGCAGAACTTAGCTTTCGGAGGACAATAACTACGACACTTCCACAGAGATTATCTTACAGCAAGACGCACATTTAGCGCTACAGGATACGTATTTGAATGATTAATTTTGCACTTAAATCATTTATTTTTAAAGATATTTGAAGTACAATGATACAAAGGTTTTCCGTGACATTTCATTCCATTGCTGTAATCTGTAACACCTGAGGGTATTATTCGTTAATCCTCAGGGGGGTACACGCCTACTTTGTGTACTATGTGTTTGGCAAGCACAAGGAGCCCTAGCTAATATGGTATTTGCTTATACAACTTTACACATCGGTGCCATATTTCTCTAACACAGAATTACACAGCTATCTGATTATTTGACAGAGAAACAAACATTCTTGTTACTACGTCAGTGACAGATGTTTACGCAATTACACAGTTGGATAACTTCACACTTACGAAACTGTATTTTGTCTGTACTTTGTAAACTGTTCATATTTTTTCGGAACCATTGTGATACTATGAGAGCTTTGAATGATGTATTTGGTATGGGATAGTGATTTTTAAAGTACGTTTGAAGTAGAGGACACTTTTGACATGAGCAGAGAATTTTTTTTAGGATTTGAAATTACTGAAGGAAGCTACGACGATTGTGAGATTTGGCTGAGGTTTCATGATGTTATGATGACGATGTGTATTACGCTGTTGAGATATGTTTATGATCAATAAGATGATGCTATGGTATATGAGGAATTTGATTATGCTATGTATTTCTTATGATGAAATATTGAAGAAGTGTCGACAAATATGTACATGTGTAATAAGGTAATGAATAATGAGTAGTAGTTAGGGACTCTGACTGGTGAAAAAGGATGTTGGAAACCAAGAATCGTACTTTTAGAGTTATGAAATGTGTTTAAATGCGTGAATGTACCACAATGCCGACGAAAATTTTTTGGACACTGTTATATTTACCGGATTTTGTTTCTACAGATTTGTAACGCAAATTTTCGACCTGTGAAATTTTTATATGAGACTGCCACTGTAGCGAAAACTGCTGTCGTAAATATTTCGGTAAGAAAGGTAAGTGACCGTGACGTAATTCGTTGTGAGCGGCCAGGTGTGCCAGCCGCCTTGAGAAAAAGCCATTAGGTGGTAGAAAAAAAAAAGGGAGGCCATTATCCTCACTATTGACATTCCTTTGTAGAAAGCATCGTAAATACGACACCCTCAAACTTGAAAACATGATTACACTGTAGAGTTCTTAATTTATGACATTTACTGAAATGAAATGATGAGAAACATTTTATGTCTATTGTCTTGCTAGTTGGAAGATTGTTTACTGCATTATGAAATGCCATATGGCTAGTGAATGACGTTTGACGCCTTGCTTTGCCTATTTTGTTTAATATTTAGTTTCTAGCTGCACTGCAGCATTGGTTAAAATAAAATTTTATTGATGTACTAATATAAATATTTTCTGTCTACAGATCGAGTAAATAATAATTTTTTTCAAAAAAAAAAAAAAAAAGAGGGAGCACAAAAAGACATTTACCTTCACAGGAACTGCATTCATAATTTTCTTTGCAAGTACTTGGTAACTTTTTTGGTAGAATAACTTTTTGTGGTGCACCACTTTAATTACATAGACATTAAGATGTGAATATACATTTCCTTTATCTGATTTGTTGTCTTTAGTGTAATATTTTTTCTGCTTGAGCTTTGTCATGTTTAGATATAATTTATTACCTTTGCTTCTGCTGTTTGCCAGGCATAGTGCTACTAAATTTTAATTTGTGTTACTCTGCTAAGCCAGTTTACTACTGATTTACTTTTCTTGTTTGCTGCTCATTGCCTTATATTAGTTGTAATTTATGCTGCTTGCTTCGCCATTTGTAATTTTGATCATTGCTGTTTGTGTTAATTGTTTTGTACTGCTACATTGCCTCGTCCCTTAGTTTAGCATCTGAGCTCAGTAGATTTAAGTTAGCTTAAGAGGAGGTAGACTATATAAGAGTATGAGTTGCGATGAATTGGAAGAAATGCATTGAGAAGTCATACGAAAAAAGTACAGAAAGCAGGTATAGATAGGACTTTTTGGAAATAATGAACAACGAAGGGAGATCTCCAAGAAGTAAAGAAAGTTTTGTTTGCAAAATACTGCAGTAAAAGAAACCTTGTCCTTTCCTTGTGTTAGCCCACTATGTGTTTGTGTTCCCTTGTGTATTTGTGTTTTTCCTGTCTTTATGTGTTTAGCTGATGTTGTTATGTTGTAGAATTTTTCAAATACTATGTTATTTTATTTGTAAAGATGTTTAGACATTATTTATTCTGTTTTGTTTTAATGCTCATGTGTGAAGTTGATGTTTCAAAAGTTATTCTGATCTTTTATGTATGTACTCATGTCATAATTCCTGTAACACTGATGTATATGTTATTTTGATTCTTTTGTAAAGCCTGTACTACAAATGTTATCTGTATTGTTATGTTCTTTAATGATGTATTTTGTACCTTTGTAATTGTATTTTCATGTTGTAAATTAAAAATTGTATACACATCAGTTCTTCAAATAAAGTTACATTTCACTGCACATGTTTCTGTTGGTCATAGTATATGGACAATATGTGAGAAGTAGGGACTGTTAGTGTTTGCACGTGTGTTAATAATTCAGCATGGGACTGGATAACAGCATTGCTGGTTCTAAGGACAATTCCAAACACTTTGTGAGTGCACAAGTGGTGGTTATGGCCTTGCTATATTATCTGCAAGACTCTTCAATGGTGATTGTGTACCTGCACAGTCACAACAGATGGCTGCTGGCCATCTCTACAAGGACTACAGTGGGTCTACATCTTTGATGATCCATCAATACCATTATTTCTACAAGGACTGCAGTGGGTCTGCACCTCTGGTGGCCCACCAATACCGTAATCTCTACCAGGACCACAGTGGGTCTGCTCTGTGATGACCTACCTACCAATATTCTTCAAAACTTCGAATGACTCTGTTGTGGGTTTGCTCTGTTGTGACCCATTACCTGTCTGCATGTCGAGAGTCAGCGCTGGCTTTCCGTTGGAAGGACAACACTACTTCTTCAAGACTGCATGGAAATCCACTACTTCTGTGTGCAATTTCTTTTACTAATGAGACTTCGTGAAAAAAAAACTTTAATTACTATTATGATGAATGATAAGGACTGTCTTTATGGACTGTGACAAAATTTTAGCTTTTGACCAACATTGTATCAATAAGTGTGTGGATTTGATTTCTTTGTTATTGTAATTATGAAAATTTTTTTCAAATCATTAGTGGCCACTGCCCAAAACAATTTGTAAATTTTTTTTGTGGGGAGCATGGGGGCTATGTAAGTAGGCTGTTTATGTTTTCTTGTTGGAAACGTTACGTAGCGCTCTGGCTGTGCTGTGTGCAGTCTGTGGGTAGTTTGCATTGTTGTCTGCCATTGTAGTGTTGGGCAGCGGCAGCTGGATGTGAACAGCGCGTAGCGTTGCACAGTTGGAGGTGAGCCGCCAGCAGTGGTGGATGTGGGGAGAGAGATGGCGGAGTTTTGAAATTTGTAAGACTGTCATGAACTGCTGTATATAATATGACTATTAAGGTAAATACAGTGTTTGCTCTCTATTAGAATCTTTCACTTGCTAACTATGCCTATCAGTAGTTAGTGCCTTCCTTAGTTTGAATCTTTTATTTAGCTGGCAGTAGTGGCGCTCGCTGTATTGCAGTAGCTTGAGTAACGAAGATTTTTGTGAGGTAAGTGATTTGTGAAAGGTACAGGTTAATATTAGACAGGGCCATTCTTTTGTAGGGATCATTGAAAGTCAGATTGCGTTGCGCTAAAAAATTTTGTGTGTCAGGTTAAGCACAGTCCTGTACAATTTTTCAAAGGGGACGTTTCAGATGCAACACATCTGAAAAATCAATATGTTCTTTCTTCACGTCCTGTCGCATCCCGGCACAGCCTCACTATACCAGAATGAAGTAAGTGCGAACTGCGTAGCGCAATCGGGACGTTAACGACAATGGGTTAGTTATAAATTGCTGTCAGTCTTTATATCGGAGATGAGAGGGAGAAATTCTCCTTGGTTTGAAGCAAATAAGTTTCCAGAAAATAGGTTACAGAACTGCAATAGTCAGAAAAGATTGGTTAGTTTCTATCAAGTTTATTCTCACATATACTTATGTGAGGTGTTGGACCATAAATCCCTAAGTAAGATTCAGTCTATTTATTTGGACTTGCTACTTCAAAGCTAATTACCGGTACATAAACGAAACAAGTACAAAGCAATCACTTGTTCTTGGTTAGCACTGAACTCTCTCTAAGTAATTGAGACAAAGACTGACAGCCTCTGTTCAACACTATTCCAATGATACTCTAAAAATTCTACTTGACCTGCAGTTCCTGAGTGTCCACCAGAGTCTATCACGTCTTCTCGTAGTTGAAGTCTTTATCAGCTGTATCGGCTGCTATGGCGTCTCGCTGTGGAATCTCCAAACTGCCGGCACTGGCTCTGAATCTGCATCTGAATCTCTGCTTCTAGCTATTCCGCTGCCTGGCCTTTTATTTCGTTTCTCATGTACTTGGGTGCAGACGAGTTAATTTGTTTCACACGACCCTTTGATTTCTAAGTGATCGGATTGCACAAGTATGCCTATGGTTCCACACGACACTCTCGTCTCTAATTCGTTGGCCTGCGCAAGAATGCCTTCGGTTCCACACGACACTTTCGTTTCTAGCTGCACACAACTTAATTTGGTTCCACGCGAGTCTTTTCCGCACGTGACTGACACTCTCTCTTGCTGTATTATCGCCCTGGTGTTTGCGTCTTTCATTGTGCAAGTTTGGTTCATGCTGCTTCCTCTGGCAGGAAGTCAAACACTAAGCTATTTGATCAACAAGCCATACTTGGCAGCCTGTGTCACTTATCATGTCCTTATGTCCTGGTGGACTATTTCTTAATGTCGGCTAGCTGTTTGCCTATGGAGCCTGGACTCTTATTAGGGTCACAAAAGTAAGAATAAAAATTAAAATTTTCTGTGGTCACAACACTCCATTCCTGTACAGAAGCTACAAATCAAAGCTTCCTTGTGCACCTGGAATTCAGCTTGAATTTCTGTCAAAGTTAATGGTTGTCCTTTAGTTTCTTTCGACACTGTATTTATACGCTGGTTTAAATCGTTAGATTGCACACTATTCATTCGGAGATACTCGCAACATCTTTACACACAGTTTTAACAGCCATCTGTTCAGTCTTTCAAACACACAGGATAATGCTATATCTAGACCGAACAAGTTTCTAACGGTAGAGTGCTGCAGATAAACGAATGTGTTCCCCGATTTCACGAGGAGTGTTGAGTCATCAGACTCTGATATAATTGAGATATGTCCAGAATAAATGACAACTGAAGGCTTCACCATAAATTTTAACGATTATTTGGGGGCTGAATATTGCCACCTGCAAACATACGTAATTGAGACAGTACAGGTAGCACAGTTAATGTATGGTGGGGAACGAGTTGGATAACACTCTGTAGTCATCTGCTGGTCGATATATGCCTCAGCACATTCCACTGCATCCCATTCATGCTTAGTAATGAGCACTTTCACATTGTTAGGTACATTTTCAGTTTCTAACAACACACACAAGTCATCTGCTTTCACAGCTGCTACTGTAGTATACTGATATTTAACCATTTTGAACCTGTGAGTGTTAAACTGTATGTTGAAGCGAAAAGTATTAGAGCGACAGCTTCTCACTTACAATATCTACACCTCGTTCTTCTTGCAGTGGTATCGCAATCTTCTGAGATGGCTCATATGTTGGCAATCACTACTGATCTCCACCATGTAGGTTAGGGCCACATGCACACCTCTGCAAGTCAGGAACAGGCTGGGTGTATTCGTCACTGAGTGGAACAGATAACAGCACATCATTGTCCAGCTCCATCATGCTAACTAGGTGCGCAACAGGATCCCATGGTGCTACTGCCAATGCTTGTCCTGACATGTATAAGGTTTTGACAAGCCGGCGGTCGTTGCTGCTGGTCTGGACACATCAGCGGTCACCCCTGAACAAAGAAGAAGCATTAAACATCCATACAGACCAAAAAATTGAGTTGAACAAAAGAAATAATGTAAGTACAGTGAAGCTATATGCAAGGTGGTCCATTGCTCGTGACCGGGCCAAATATCTCACGAAATAAGCGTCAAACGTAAAAACTACAAGGAACGAAACTTGTCTAGCTTGAAGGGGGAAACCAGATGGCGCTATGGTTGGCGCGCTTGATGGCGCTGCCATGGGTCAAACGGATACCAACTGCGTTTTTTAAAATAGGAACCCTCATTTTTTATTACATATTCGTGTAGTACGTAAAGAAATATGAATGTTTTAGTTTGACCACTTTTTTCGCTTTGTGATAGATGGCGCTATAATAGTCACAAACATATGGCTCACAATTTTAGACGAACAGTTGGTAACAGGTAGGTTTTTTAAATTAAAATACAGAACGTAGGTACGTCTGAACATTTTATTTCGGTTGTTCCAGTGTGATACATGTACCTTTGCCAACTTATCATTTCTGAGAACGCATACTGTTACAACGTGATTACCTGTAAATACCACATTAATGCAATAAATGCTCAAAATGATGTCCGTTAACCTCAATGCATTTGGCAATGTGTGTAACGACATTCCTCTCATCAGCGAGTAGTTGGCCTTCCGTAATGTTCGCACATGCATTGACAATGCGCTGACGCATGATGTCAGGCGTTGTAGGTGGATCAAGATAGCAAATATCCTTCTACATTCCCCACAGAAAGAAATCCGGGGACGTCAGATCCGGTGAACGTGCGGGTCGTGGTATGGTACTTCGAGGACCAATCAACCTGTCATGAAATATGCTATTCAATACCGTTTCAACCACACGCGAGCTATGTGCCGGACATCCATCATGTTGGAAGAACATAGCCATTCTGTCATGCAGTGAAACATCTTGTAGTAACATCGGTAGAACATTACGTAGGAAACCAGCATAAATTGCACCATTTAGATTGCCATCGATAAAATGGGGGCCAGTTATCCTTGGCTTGGCTCTGAGCACTATGCGACTTAACTTCGTAGGTCATCAGTCACCTAGAACTTAGAACTAATTAAACCTAACTAACCTAAGGACATCACACATATCCATGCCCGAGGCAGGATTCGAACCTGCGACCGTAGCGGTCACTCGGCTCCAGACTGTAGCGCCTAGAACCGCACGGCCACTGCGGCCGGCCACCAGTTATCCTTCCTCCCATAATGTCGCACCATGCATTAACCCGCCAAGGTCGCTGATGTTCCAATTGTCGCAGCCATCGTGGATTTTCCGTTGCCCAATAGTGCATATTATGCCGGTTTACGTTACCACTGTTGGTGAATGACGCTCCGTCGCTAAACAAAACGCGTGCAAAGAATCTGTCATCGTCCCGTAATTTGTCTTGTGCCCATTGGCAGAACTGTACACGACGTTGAAAGTCGTCGCCATGCAATTCCTGGTGCATAGAAATACGGTACGGGTGCAATCGACGTTGATATAGCATTCTCAGCACCGACGTTTTTGAGATTCCCGATTCTCGCGCAATTTATCTGCTATTGATGTGCGGATTGGCCGCGACAGCAGCTAAAACACCTACTTGGGCATCATCATTTGTTGCAGGTCGCCGTTGACGTTTCACATGTGGCTGAACACTTCCTGTTTCCTTAAAAAACGTAACTATCCGGCGAACGGTCCGGACACTTGGATGATGTCGTCCAGGATACCGAGAAGCAGACTTAGGACACGTCCGTTGGGCATTTTGATCACAATAGCCATACATCAACACGATATCGACCTTTTCCGCAATTAATAAACGGTCCATTTTAACGCGGATAATGTATCACGAAGCAAATACTGTCCGCACTGGCGGAATGTTACGTGATTCCACGTACTTATACGTTTGTGATTATTACAGCGCCATCTGTCATAAAGCGAAAAAAGTGGTCAAACTAAAACATTCATATTTATTTACGTACTACATGAATATGTGATAAAAAATGAGGATTCGTATTAAAAAAAAACACATTTGGTATCCGTTTGACCTATGGCAGCGCCATCTAGCGGGCCAATCATAGCGCCATCTAGTTTCCTCCTTCAAGCTAGACATGTTTAGTTCTTTGTAGTTTTTTGTTTGGTCCTTATTTCATGAGATATTTGGCCCGGTCACGATCAATGGACCACCCTGTATATCTACTTTAATGATTCTTCCTATTCTGCTGCGGCTGTGTGCTGCATGAGTTCGGCTGCTGCTGATGACATTCATGATTCTTCTTGTTCTTCCCATTAGTGACTGCAACAGGCCAGTTGGGGAAAACTCATAACGTCATTAGGGGGTGGGGGTAATTAGCTGATTCATTAATTAATTTGCGTTATTAATTTGGTATAGAAAGTTCACTCGTAGTCCTGTTGTCCCACTATTTACAAGCTGTATGACATGTTGCATTGTCCTTCTGGTAGATGCCATCAAGCTGAGGAAAAACTAACTGCATGTTGGGAGGACATATCTCCCAAAAGTAGATCGATGTTTGTGTTGATCCATTGTGCCTTTCAGAGTGACGAATCACCTAGAAAATGCCACAGAAATGTTTCCCAGATTATAACGCTTCCTTCTCTCTCCTGGGCCCTTCCGACAATTGCTTGAGGGCTGTACCAGCCAATGGTCATCCGCCCGATTGAACATAGCGTCATCTGAAGAGGTCACCTGTTGTCTGTCACCTGTCAACGGACTGACCTGCAAATTCCAGCCACCATCGCCAATGAACAGCAGTTAGTGTGAGTGCATGAACCAGGCGCTTGCTGCCGAGGCCGGTACACAGCTACGTTCACTGAGCGGTTGTTGAGCAGACGCTGTTGGTAGCCCTTGTTTCATCTGGGTGATCAGATGCTCAACAGTTGCACGTCTGCTCCACCACCACACACATCTCCGCAGCTTTCGTTCACACCTGTCATCTACGGCCCGTGGTGCATCGCAGTTGCTTCGGCGCCGGCTTTGAACAGCGCCATTTTGCCATGCCATGGCGGCGTACGAACAATTTGCAAACGTGGCCGTTTCGTAAATGCTTCCACATTTGGCCTGAAGGCCAATGATGATGCGCTTTTCGATGTCAGATAAATCGCTCCCTTTCTGCATCACGACGACGACCTCACTGTTTTCCATGTCCTCTGGACAAGCTTTATATACCCTCCACCGCCAGTGCTGCCACATGCCGCCTTTGTGTAGTTATTGTACGTTGGCACTGAAAATAGATGGTGGTCACATTAATGTTACTGGACGGTGTAGTAGCTAGCGCAAGAAAACGTCTTTTTCAATGCTGCTCGAGTTTTATTTGTACAACCCATTAATAACATTCATGTGCAGCATGCAGAAAGACGTTTTCTTGCGAATTACTCCAGTGTAAAAATCATATAATTTGTTAGTGATTTGGGGATATACAAGGTGCCACCTCTGGCAACAAGAACTGCTCTAACACAGTTGGGCAATGACTCAAACTTAGCTTGGGTGACAGATACAGGTATGTAATTCCATATTGTTTCAACTCTTTGCCAAAATTTATCAATGATGGTGGATAGAGAGTGGTGGCGCGCCAGTTCAAAATCAAATGGCTCTGAGCACTATGGGACTTAACATCTATGGTCATCAGTCTCCTAGAACTTAGAACTATTTAAACCTAACTAACCTAAGGACAGCACACAACACCCAGTCATCACGAGGCAGAGATAATTCCTGACTCCGCCGGGAATCGAACCCGGGCGTGGGAAGCGAGAACGTTACCGCACGACCACGAGCTTCGGACGGCGCGCTAGTTTCTCGGCAACATATGTCCACATTTTCAATGAGTGAGAGATCTGGCCAGGGCAACCTTGGCAACATGTGATCTTGTGTTATCTTGCTGAAAGATAACGTCATGGAGAAATCGAAGATAGGCCACAGCCGTAGCCAGTCCTAGGTGTAACACTTGCGCTCCAAATTCACTGGTATCTAAACCAAGAGCGTCGTTGTTTTGTACCCAATGCCACTCACTACCAAATGACGATGACGAATGTAATTTGGCATCGTTCGTACTCCTGGGAACTCCAGTTCAAGGATAAAGCCATCGAGCACTGTAGAGATGACTCGTCTGAAAAGACGACGTAGCGCTACTCCAGCAGCTACGATTGTCCGTGCGCGCAATTTCTGTCAGCGGGTCCATTTCTGCTGCCACATCGAGGGAAGCTCCAACAATGGTCGCCTTTCGGTCAGTCCATTGGACTCCAGACATATTCTCAGTGTGGTTACTTGTCTTCATGCAAAAAGATCATTTTCTGACGTAAATGGTGTTGGGTTTGTTTATAAATCACTTCTGCCATCAGTCACGATTTTCTGTAATTTATATTCCACACGGTACGCTTCGGGAAATGATTCCCATTTTCAAGTGGGTTTTCCTCTGTGTACTTTGCCATTTTCTCGTAATGTTTTTAATGTATGAGGTTCTGCATTGTTCTGTTGCCTTTGCTGAAATATATGAAAATTTGCAATTCTTAGTTGCTTATCGATTTTCATATATAGTAATTGACGAAATTTCTAAGAACTCTTACTTGAAATTTTCTTGTGTTCTATTTCTACATGTTTAACATTGCGTATAATTTTCTGTGCACGGTATACATCGAGAATAACAAACTTGGATAAACAAACAGTTACAAAGATGTTTATTATATGAGAGATAATGCAACAGGTCTTCCACATAGAACAATATACTTTCGTACAGAGGGTATTTATCTTAATAATCTGGATCATAATTTGCTTATGCCTAGTTGCAATGGTGCTTACTTTTGTGTGTTACTATTTTCATTTTAGTATACTCTCGAAGCATCTGAAGAAATTCACTCACAAATGCACTCACACCCATTCAAGTTTTTATTTCAATATTTTATCTTCATATTTTTACACATGGGTGTCCCGTATTTTGTAAGTGATGCTGCAGCCACACACATATATAATACAAGACACCCATTTGGAAAAAGTAGAGCAAAATGTCAAAGTACCCTACTGAATAAATAAAAGGGCATAAAATGGATTTATTGGAGGAGTCGTAGATATATTCACATTACAAGAACGTATAACACGAAAATCCTCAACATGAAAAATCGGTTAACACGAAACGTTAATCAGATGCCGACATAAAATTATTTTTTCTTCTTTCGACACTAAAGAAAACAGTTTGCCACGAAAAGAGTTCACTTTATGCAAATACAGCGCTTATTTTCTTTTGTTTTTCTTACAATGTAAACAATTATTGCTACTGCTACTATTCCGGTTCTCCTGTTGTGAAAACTCTTCGTTCTATTTCCAATTCGCTGAACTCCGTGTCGAAACCACCGATTTTTTCTTCAAAATTTAGTCGTGGTTTCGTTTTTGCGTACAGACATTGCAATTTTTTAAAGCCCGATGGCAAAATAATCTGAGCAAATGCAAGTTCTAGTAAAATTAAGACAGAGCTGCTAAAGGTAACTGATGAAAAACGGAAATCTGTCTCAGTTTCGTTTTGAAATATGTGTAGTTTCACCTAACGTCTACAATGTAATCCAACAAAGGCACCATATTGGATGTGTTGCTGAGAACAGACTCTTCGAAGGCCATGAAGCAGATAAGGTACGAACCAGATCGTGAGAAACTGAATGTGTTACAGCGTCTCATTTCAAAACCTGGGAGAAGGTTCCAGTTGCTGGTAATATTTGTTATACGGTATCAGAAGTTTTGCTACACAGTATTATCGTCCCCTAATTAGAACTACACAACGAAATCCTGAGATGTCTATAAGAAAATGCTTGGCAGGTTTTTCTTCTGCTCTTAAGTCACAGTTTCGTAACAAACTCTGTATCAGAGTCTCCAAGCAGATGGTCTGCGTGCTAGCCTTCAGCAGTTTCTGTCCACATAGTACTCAGACTGTCTAGTTTACTGTGGAACCAACAACATCGACTTTGGACCGTGAACGAAAGGATGAACTTCAACTGTGACTTTTTCTTGGCCATTCGCCACAGCAAGATACACTGATGACTCATATTAATGTGACCATCTGTCAAAAGCTTGAGTAACTACCTTTTGCAGTGCGGACCGCTGAGAGATGTGCACGGAAACGTCAGTGAGTTTCTGGAAGGTACCAACAGGGATGCGGAGCCATGCAAACTCCAGTGCTGTGACCAGCTGTGTTAGGTTTCTTCCGCCTGATCGAAGTGGTCCCACAGATTCTCGATTGGGTTTAAATCCGGGGTGTTTAATCGCCAGGCGAGTACGCTAAACTCATCCTGGTGCTCTCAGAAGCATGCAAGTGCACTGCGAGCTGTGTGACACGTTGTGTTATCCTGCTGGTAGATGTCATCGTGTTGAGGAAAAGCAGACTGCACGTGGGAGTGGACGTGGTCCCCAATGAGAGATGAATAGTTGCGTTGATCTACTATTCCTTCCAGAACGAGGATATCACCCAGGGAAAGCCCTCCAGCCTGGATCCTTCGGACGACTGATGCAATGTGTTTGATTTCAGACATTTCCCTACGCATAAAATGTGGTTCATCTGAAAAGGCCAACTGTCGGCCCTCGGTGGACGTCAAGTTTCGGTACTGGCGTACGGATTCCAGCTTTCGTCGCCGACGAACAGTAGTCATTGTGGGTGCATGAAACAAGCACCTGTTGCAGTAGCCCATACTCAGCAACATCTGCCGTATGGTCGTTGAGGGAACACTGTTGGTGGCTCCTTGGTTCATTTGCGCGGTCAGTTGCGCAACAGTTGCACGTCCATTCGCCCGTACACATATCTTCACTGAGCCCTGCTGCGGCTCGCGTTGGTGCCGTTGCTAGGTTGGCATCGTTTGGTTGGTATAATTACGGTTGTCGTCTTCTTCTTGTGTGCATTGGCGCCACTCCGCTCGCAAGCGTTGTCTGTCCGTTAGTGGCAGCAGCGCCGGTTAGCGATATCTAGTAACGGTGGTACTATCTTTGGGACGACGTTGTGGTGTTTCCGTGTGGTGTGAATCCGCAGTCGGTTGGGGACGGACGAGCAGCCAGATCCGCGCAGTGCGAGAACACGCCAGATGGAAGGGCTGTAGTCGCAAGGGGACAGCCTCTTTGTCAACCAGACCCAGGAAGTTTAAGTTGAGTGGACCTTAATTCAAGCAGTGAAACCTCCACCATTGTGATATCTCGCCATTTGCTTGCGTGTTGCTGCTCCCAGTGCCGCCGAGACGAAGAGCAGACAGTGGAGCGTTTGGGGAATGCGAACCTTATTAGCCTTCCTCCACTTCTTATTATCAGCCCTGGAGCTTAGTGTATGTTACGGCAGCGTACTTTTCCTCGCCTTGCGGCTGCTGTCCGGTAAGACGTGTAGTTCGACAGATTCCTTGATTTGTGGGCTGGGTGGTGTTCTTTTTTTCTTTATTTTTCCTACTCTGGTAGTAGTGGTTTCTTTCTCCTTTCGGATGCCCTAAACACCGGAGTCTGAAGACGTAGTGCTGACCGCCGGTACCTGCTTGGGCGTGTTATTCCATTGTTGCATTGGTCATCGCACGTTAGGTAGAGTCGGCAAATGATTATTGGTCATGCGTTTAAACTACCACTTGTCTGAGTTACCATCTAGTGAGGTGAATGCAACTCTTGGCTGCCTGTCTCATTGTATGCGACTGTTTGAGGGACACTTCCAGGTCGATCCTTGGAGCAACATCTGCGATCCCCCCCCCCCCCCCCCTCTCCCCTCGATTTGGTCAGATTTTATGATTTTTTTAAACATTTTAATGACAGTAATTTCTAGTCTGAAGATGTTTAACTGGTTCTTAAAAGGATTGCTAGTCAGGCCTTCTGCCGTTAAACAGTTTTAAATTATTACTATTGAAGCCTTCAGCCAAGAATTAGTTTGAATTTGTTGTCACTAAGGCCTTCAGCCGTGAGTGTTAGTTGTCTTAAAATTTTAATTAGACAGTTGTATTCTAGCAGTGAGATTTGATGATTAATCCTTCAAAAATATTTTAATCACTGTAATTGCAATTTGAAGATTTTTATTCAGGCCTTCAGCCTTGAAACAGTTTTTAAATTGTTACTAAGGCCTTCAGCCGTGGGTGTTACTTGTCTTAAAATTTTAGTTAGACAATTGTATTCTAGCAGTACATGACTGTGCTTAAACTGACACACAATATTTTTAGCGCAACGCAATCTGACTTTCAAAAATCCCTACAAAAGAATGGCCCTGACTAACATTAACCTATACGTTTCACAAATCACTTACCTCACAAAAATCTTCGTTACTCGAACTACTGCAATACAGCAAGCGCCACTACTGCCAGCTAAATAAAAGATTCAAACTACTGAAGGCACTAACTACTGATAGGCACAGTTAGCAAAAGAAAGATTTTGATAGAGAACAAACAATGTATTTACCTTAATATTGTTCAAAAGTTATATATATCAGTTCATGACATCCAGTCTTACAAATGTACTGTCTCTGATGGACACACGTCCAGATCATCCGCTCTCAAAAATCCGCCATCTCACTTCCCCACATCCACCACTGCTGGCGGCTCACCTCCAACTGCGCAACGCTACGCACTGTTAACAACCAACTACCCAACACTACAATGGCAGACAACAATGCAAACTAGCCACAGACTGCACACAGCACAGCCAGCTACTAATTCAGTAACAAAATAATATTTTTCAGATTTTGTTAGCACTCGGCTAGCAAAAGCAATGGTTTTCTGAACAGTAGTGTCATTTTCTATGACTTCTTGAATTAAATGAGCACCAAGACCGACTTTAGAAGAATCCGTGCTAAGGCAGAAATCTTGTGACAGATCTGGATGAGCTAGTATTGGCGCGTTAGGTAACGCTTCTTTCAAAGAACTAAATTCCAACTGTGATTGTTCGTCCCAGTTCCAAATAGTATTTTTTGCAGTGAGAGAACAAAGTTTTGGTGCATATTCAGAAAACGACAGTAAAAATTTATGAGACCTAGAAAACTGCGGACTTGTTTTTTTTTTGTGGATGGAACTGGAATGGCTCTGATTGCTTCTAACTTTTCAGAATCCGGCTGAATGCCTTCAGAAGAAATAATATGTCCCAAAAACTTCACCTTTGTCCTACCGAATTCAGACTTTTCCAAGTTAACTGTATTTCCAGATTCTGCAAAAATATGTAACACGCTGTTGAGGATGCGATTGTGTTGTTCCCATGAGGCTTCTGCTATCAGAATATCGTCCGCATATAAGGTGATGTGACGTTTCAAGAACTCAGGTAATATGGAATTTACCCCGCGAATGAATGCTGCCGAAGAAATGTTCAGACCAAAAGGAAGTTTCCGAAACTGATAACAAACGCCGAAACAAAGGAAAGCTGTGTATTTTCTACATTCTGGATGAAGTTCGATCTGATAAAAGCTGGATCTGAGATCAATAGAAGACAACAATTTTACACCATTAAAATTTTGAAGAAGTCCTTCCAACGTTTGCGGCCTGTCTCTTTCAGGAATGATGATAGTATTGATTTGTCTGGAATCTAAGACAAGCCTGATCGATCCATTTTTCTTCTCAACAACATGTAATGGATTGTTGTATGAGCTTACTGCAGGCTCAATAATGCCCTCGTCAAGCATAGATTGTATTTCTGTTCTAACACGGTCCCTATAATGTGCTGGAATTGCGTGTGGTCTAACACAAAATTTAGTATGCTCACGAACACGAAATTGGTATTGAAATCCCTTGATTGTTTCTGTTTTGTGAGTAAAAATTGTGGAATGTGCTTGTAAAGTCTCAAAAAGGTCTTGCCTATCAGTGTCATTACAATTCTCAATTGTTTGAATTTTATTCTGAATTAACTCATCAGTATCAAATGCGCCATCGATATCATCCCTGTCAGTACTTGCAGAGTGATTGTTAGTGTCAAGTTCCGTCGAAAATTCCGAACTGTTGTCTAACAGGAGGTAAAGCCGATTAATTTCTTCGTCATGGTTTGAGAGCCAATCTTCAAATTTCAAAGCTATTGACTTACCTTCTTTCTCTACACTTATTTCAGCATCGTGAAAGTTTAAGATTGCTTTGTATTCATTCAAAAAGTCTACTCCCAATACAATTTCTGTCAACAATAATGGCACAATAAGAAAGTTCATAGAGAAGCTGTGGCTTTGGCAAAAGAATTCTAAGTTGGTTTGTTGGCGTACATCTACACTTTTTCCAAAGATTGCACCTAGTAATTTAACCTTACGTAACGGAAGTGTGGGACCATCATTCGATTTGTTGCATTTGCTAAAGGCTGTTTCACTAATTACTGACATGGGACTGCCAGAGTCAAGTACTGCCGTAAATTTTACGTCATTTAATGTAGTGTAAATCACAGGATATGCAATGTTGTTATGTTTTACATCGTGTTCCTGGAGTAAGGTGTCCCTAATGTCTTCCATATTTACGCAATTACTAGCTACGGCAGCTGTGTCGTCAGTTTCATAAGTACGTTTTGTGGCTGCCAGCGGTATGAGTCATTGCCTATTGTGTCTTTGTTGGCGTGCGTCGTTATTGGGATTTGGAGATCTAACTTCTACAAATTCACCTTGTCGAGAGGGCCCTGCCCTGTTTCAATCCCGCCAGTTCTGATGCAATTCAGGTCTGTCATTACGATCATATCGTCTGTCGTCATGTCAGTAGATTCCATAGTTTCTTTTTTGTCGGTCACATGGTGGAGAATTTCTCCCTGAATCGTAACTGCGCGCTGGACCATTGCATCTAAAATTATTCTGTCTCCCTTGATAATAATTATTTTGGTTCCCATATTGTCTGTTTCTCTGATTGTCTCTGTGATAGTCACTACCACGGAGAGGTAATTTTTCCCTGTAATTATTACTACTCTGCCAACGGTTGTCATACGGGTGGTGTCTGTTTTGGTCACGATTTGTGTTGTGAGAATAGCCTTGTCGTGTCCAGTTATTATTTCTTTCATCACGGAATTGCGACGGATGTGACCTGTAATTGTTGTGTTCCTGTTTTCGCGTTCTGCAATTGTCAGTGTCAATTTATAATTCTTGTAAGAATCCCTGAAAAGCTTCAATGTCGTCTTTGCAACGTCCTGCCAAAATAATATGTCGCAAATGTTCAGATAATTTGATTAAGCAAATGCGGATGAGTTCTGAGGGGCTGTATGGGTTTGACAGGTACTGATTATTGTATAACATGTCTTCAAAATATTTCACAAGACTGGAAAATTCAGATTGTTCGAAATGTTTCATCATTATGATGCTGTGTTTTACTCGGTCTTGTGTAGCTTGAGACCAATATGCTGAGAGGAAGGCATGATAAAATTCTCCTTCACTGTGACAATTGTGAATGACTGATCGCATTCTTACAGCTGGTTCATTCTCTAAGTAGCCACACATAAATTCTAATCTGTGCTCTAATGACCAGCTGGGAGGAAAACAATGAGAGAATTGATGGAGCCACGCTTGTGGATGAATGTCATTGCCAGAACTCTTAAATGTTTTGAATTTACGTGTAGTAATGAACACCTTATAGTCAAATTCATCGTGTCGGCGAGTAGCATATCGGTTATTGTTACGTCGTGTCGGCGGCTCCATCTCAAAATTCGGTGCACCTTGCCAACTTCTTTCATAATTTCCGAAATGCCCTGTGTTACTATTTTGCGGCTTTTCCGTATTTCTAAGTCCCTCTTCCCGTGTTGGAGCGCGAGTGTCCTCTGAAATATGTAATTTTTGCATTACTTGTGCCAACTGATCTTGTACTTCCCGGATTTCTCTTTTGTGTTGCGTATTAATTTGATTCTGATTTTGTTTGCATTTCTTAATTTGTTCATACTCTTCTGTGTCAGTGATGGCTACAGGTCTCGTGTCATTCAGATCATCATATACTTTTGCAGATAAGTTACTGAACTAATCCGAAAGTTCAGCTACTTTCTCCGATAGTGAACACATTTCCTCAGTGTGTTTTTCTGAACCAAGTTTCAGAGTGTCCATTTGTGTTGAAATCGAATCTACTGTGTCCTTTAAGTCTTCCTGAGTTTTTGCAAGTTGCGTAACGGCATCGGTAGATGCAACTGAGTTAATTTTAGCTTGCAAGGTGTCGTGATTTTCATGAACAATAGTTTGCAGTTATTTTATGGCTGCTTCGTGATTCTGTAATGTATTTTCATGCCGCGAAAAAATAGGTTGGAAATGCTCACAAATTTGTGTTTTTACGTCATTACAGACTTTTTGACATTTCGATTCGAATTTATGTGACTCAGTAGTTAAATCTTCACGTGTTTGTTCAAGCGTATGTTCGACTGAGTCTAACTTTTAAAGCTTTTGCTCCATTGCGTCTAACTGTTGTTGTGTTTGTCTCTGGTGTTGTTCCATCGTGTCTAACTTTTGAAGATTTTGTTCCATTGTGTCTGACTTTTGAAGATTTTGTCCCATTTGTTTCTGATTTTGTTCAAGCATTGTGTCTAACTTTTGTAGCCTTTGTCCCATTTGTTGCATTAACTGTAATAACAATGCGCTGGTGTCTGAAACATGTTCCTCAGTGCTTTTCGGCAGTGAAGTTGCACCGGGAACATTCACATTTTGACAAGCAGAAAATGTGTCTTGACTTATTTGAGAAAACGGTGAGGACCCAAAACCTGAATCTGCAGTATTTGCAAGATTGTGTCCTGTCATTCCCGATTCCTGAGGCGGCCGACCGATCGATCGATAATGCTTCCCTGTTCACTAATTGTTTTACTGTCTACACCATTATTTGCAGCCCGCTCCATTTCCTTACGCACAATTACCACATTACTGCTTTGAACATTAGTTAATTCATTCACGGTGGCGCTAACACACTGCTTTCGTCTTCACTGTCATTTCTCAGTTTACTTTGGAGCCTAGTATTACGTTTTTCACACGCCATAATTGTCACAATATTTCACACGACAACACATTAAAGCACAATTTGAAGAGCAGAAATAAGAAAACACATTAACATAGCACTGAAAATAATATCTAGTTAATCGCAAGTGCAGCTGCGAAATACTTGGTGCAAATCTACATGCATGCCACAACTGTTTTACTATACAACAATGAAAGACTGCAACTACAAAGGAGATTCTCTCTACAATTATGCGCTAGCAATAAACAAAAGCTACACTAATTACACAAACTACAAGAAAAAAATCAGAAGATTCCAGTGAGGTATCCTCTGCTAAGGGTCGACATATGAAACGTCCCCTTCGAACAATTATACATGACTGTGCTTAAACTGACACACAATATTTTTAGCGCAACGCAATCTGACTTTCAAAAATCCCTACAAAAGAATGGCCCTGACTAACATTAACCTATACGTTTCACAAATCACTTACCTCACAAAAATCTTCGTTACTCGAACTACTGCAATACAGCAAACGCCACTACTGCCAGCTAAATAAAAGATTCAAACTACTAAAGGCACTAACTACTGATAGGCACAGTTAGCAAAAGAAAGATTTTGATAGAGAACAAACAATGTATTTACCTTAATATTGTTCAAAAGTTATATATATCAGTTCATGACATCCAGTCTTACAAATGTACTGTCTCTGATGGACACACGTCCAGATCATCAGCTCTCAAAAATCCGCCATCTCACTACCCCACATCCACCACTGCTGGTGGCTCACCTCCAACTGCGCAACGCTACGCACTGTTAACAGCCAACTGCCCAACACTACAATGGCAGACAACAATGCAAACTAGCCACAGACTGCACACAGCACAGCCAGTGATTTTCATACAGAGCGCTACGTGGCGTTACCAATAAGGAAACCTAAACAGCCTACTTACATATTTTAGTAACTGTAATTGCTGACTGAAGTAGTTTAAGTGGTTCTTAAGATTGCTATTCAGGCCTTCAGCCGAGAAATAGTTTATATTTGTTGCCATTAATGCCTTCAGCTGTGGAACACTTATTAATTTATTGTCACCTTTTATTTGTTGTTGTTTCTAAATAAAGTGTACGTGATTGAAAAATAAACTAACCAGCAGTAATTGATTACGGCCCCAGTCATTATAACAACCCAATCCTGCCTTCCTTGGTACCGTCGTTCACCCCTGTTGTCTACGTCGCATACTGTACCGTAGTCGCCTGGGGCAACAGTTTGAGATAGAGCCATTTTGCCATGCGCGGTATATTTTAGCCAGGGTGGCACGCGAACTGTTTACAGCTTCCCACCTTGGCCCGAAAGTCAATGATCAAGCCCTTCTGGACATTATATAAACGGCTGCGTTTCCTCCCCTCACCCCCCACCCCCCGTCAACCCGACGCGCTAATGCTGACACCTGTGGTCTTCGAGTGGTTGTTGCACGTCGACTGGACCGTGTGCGTTGTGGAAAGGTGGCAAACTTAAGCTAAGGAGTACTATTATATTTTTTAACTTCCCCTGTATTGAGAGGGAATATCTGTCGAAAGTTGTCCTGTTAGAAATGCCCTCTTGCAATGTGAAACTTTTGACCTACGAAATTGTATTAAAGTCTATCTAATCTTAAGAATAAATTCACAAGGGAATGGGTTACATTTCTCAACGTGTTGGTCTATGGAAGGAAATCAAAATCTAAATGATCAAATTTAATATCATCAAATTCGTGACCTGATTTATGTCAAACTGCGTATGTGTTTTTTTCATAATTCCATAAGTATTTTTACTACAAAATTTTTTCTATAACAGCCCATTACACCCTAATGCCTGACGTAGTCGGTATCATGGCAGGTGGGTGAAACATCAGAACCGGACCTGTGATGATGTGAAGAAGAAGAAGAAGAAGAAGAAGAATGGGGTACGCCTTCATGATAACATCAGAGCTATGATTGTGGATCCATCCAACTGTGCTAAAACAAATGTACTCATGTCGCTGTTAATACATTCATATGGACTCTGTTTTGAGCTTGTTTGTGTGTTCTCAAAAACACTTTTCTAACCAAAATACCAGCTATTGCAGGACGTGTTGCAGGGGGTTGATGGTGTTTCATATATGAAATTCAGTCAGAGTAGCGAAATCCCTCCACAAGAAAAAGCAAAGCCAAACACTTTAGTCGTATTTGATGATGTTGCTGTGGAAAACCAGGACAGATGCTACGATGTTTATGGTTTGATCGTCATAGCCGGCCGGTGTGGCCGTGCGGTTCTAGGCGCTACAGTCTGGAACCGCGTTACCGCTACGTTCGAATCCTACCTTGAACATGGATGTGTGTGTTGTCCTTAGGTTAGTTAGGTTTAAGTAGTTCTAAGTTCTAGGGGACTGATGACCACAGATGTAAGTCCCATAGTGCTCAGAGCCATTTTTTTTTATCGTCATATGGGTGTTAATGCGTTTTATTCGAATCAAACATATTCCAAAAGCCCAAAGCAATGACGAGGGATAATGCAAGCCACATTATAGCCTTGAAACAGACAATTTGAATTTAAACATTTACCATGGGCAAGCAGGAACAGATATGCCATTTAATCAGCTTGTAAAGATATGTGGTGAATGATGGAGTCTTACACAGTTCGGGTCTCTCGTTATTGACAAAACAAAAAAACTGAATGATGGTTGGTACAGAGGAAACTTCCAAGAGTTTCTACACATATAAATTTGCACGTATGTCGACTGCTCAGTCTGAGAGGTTGGGTATGCATAGACACAACATTCGCTTGTACATGGATATGAAAATTTGGATTCTCGGACAAAGAGCTGAGACTGTGCTTAAGGATCTGTCTGAAAAATATACATGGGATGTTGAAGGTGTACGTAATAATCTATGTGAAAATTATGATGGAGATGTTGAGGGAGTGCGTAAGAACCTAGTGGAATAACATAAACAACAAACTGACAGTTTGCATGTGGACATGAAGACAAATCTTGAAAGTATTTTGCCCTGTTTGGGACATTAAGTGAGGGAGTTACTCGAATTGAGACGAGTATAAACAAGGTAACTGAAAGAATAACCGTCCTTGAAAAGGAGAAACTAAGAAAAAAAATGTATATAAGCACCCCTCCGTGCAGAAATTTACTTAATATGTAACTAGATGTCAGTCAACCGTAAGGTCATCCAGGCATGGAATGCTGTTCGACAGTAATTACGCTTGCTAAGGTTAGAATGCTTGGAGTGGGACCAAACACCGAGAGAAACATTTAAGCCAGTTGCTGAATCTCTTGGGCAGTTCTGGGTAAAATTAATGATGATAACCAGAATGCTGGCACCAATTTCATTAACCACCACAGCAATAATAGGATAGACAAAATATCTGGTGACAGAAATGTGAAACCAAAGAAGACCAGATCTACTTAATCTTATTTTCCTAAGATACAGGGTATAACTACTCGTACTGTGGACCTGATGCAAAGCTTCAAACACGTTTGGCTCATGGTGATATGGTCATTAATCTACTTGACGGGGCGTGTTTGGAACAGAACACTGCGTACATGAAACATAAAGATCTCCAAGTACGTCACACTGCAGAGCGAATTTTAGCTGATAAAGCCAAGGAAATACGTGTGAGAAGGGATATTGGTATAGGGCAGCACATTGGGCATTAACCAGCTTGACGCGGCGTATTTGAAGCACAACATTGCGTACATGAAACATAAAGAGCTCCCAGTATGTTACACTGCAGATAGAATTTTAACTGATAAAGCGAACTTCCAGGAACAGCTAAGAAAAATACAGATAACGTCTACTATTTCGACTCATTTGGAGATCTGAAACCACCAGAAGAGTTACGACGATACTTCACAGCGAGAATAAGCGTGTTCTACAGTTTCCATCGCTACCAAGACTCGAATACTAAAATGTGTGGGCATCAGTGCATCATGTTCCTCCTAACGTAGGAGCATATGTAAGTAAATGCACTAAGCATCCACTCATCATTTGCGTTCCAGATACCATATCGCATATTCTAACTTTGAACGATCGTCAGTATTACGCGCGAATTACTTCTCCCCGATTGATTTTACCGACGGAGGGTGGAGTACTGCGCTGAGTGGACTCAGGACATGCAACAGCATTCCAAATATCATAGAGACTAAAAAGAAATTGTGGAAACAGAACCTTGTGCACACGCTGTAGATGATGTAAACGAAACTTTCAAACAGTCTGGGAAAGGGATTGTGCTATGTGCAAACGTCAATAAACTTAAATCTGAAATAAAGACGCCAGATGCAACGACTGACTTTAATCAGAAAGGTACAATAGGACACCTATTGGGTTTCAGGAAAGAACAAGGTTTGTAGAAGGAATCTAATAAATGCTACAGATCTGATCAATAGGAGGATACACGCCCTGTTAGTACAATCCATATCGAGTGTAACATTGCAACAAACACTTATCTCAACAATAGACTAATTCGTACTATTTACGGGTTGAAACTCCCTGGCAGATTAAAACTGTGTGCTGGACCGAGACTCGAACTTGGAAGCTTAGCCTTTCGCAGGCAACTGCTCTATCGACTGAGCTACCCAAGCACGACTCACGACCCGTCCTCTCAGCTTCATTCCTGCAAGTGCCTCGTCTCCTACCTTCCAAACTTCACAGGAGCTCTCCTGCGAACCATGCAGAGCTAGCACTCCTGGAAGAAATGATATTGCGGTGGCATGGCTTAGCCACAGGCTATGGGATGTTTCCAGACTGAAATTTTCGTTCTGCAGCGCAGTGTGCGCTGTTATGAAACTTCTTGGCAGATTAAAAGTGTGTGCCAGACCGAGAACTCCAGGCTGCAGCTAAGCCATGTCTCCACTGTGTCCAGTAGGTCTTTGCACTGGACACGGTGGCCTGATATATGTCGTTTTAACGGCCACGTACCCGGCTTCCAGCTGGGCCTCATTCAGCAGCCGTCAGCAGCAGACCGGCTCCCGCAGGGCAGTGGTGGGACGCTGTATAAGTAACACAGTGGGTGCTTTTTCCAAGTACGACAGTGCTTCTTGGTGGTAATTAGACACGCGGGTCCCCCATGAGTAGGGCAGTGCTTCGAATTCCAGTGTCTATTTAAGCGATGTTTTTCCTGTGGCACACGTCGAAAGTTTGAAAGAGCAAACTACAGCTCTGTTTGTGCAGCGTTCTGGCAACACTTTATATACATTTAACGATATCTGATGAAACAATAAATTTCCAGTCACTGTTTATTTCTCTCCACGACGCGTTTCAAAGGTTTCAACCACAATCATCAGGTGGATATATATTTGTTAGTTCCACATATGTTTGTGTTATGTTCCGATATTTGGAGGAACTTATGGCCCTGTCTAGTTGAGAAACAAAACACTATTTCAGAACGTGGTTTTGTGATTTTTGACAAAAATTTAGACGCATATGTAAAGGTAAGAGTAATATAACTGAAATAGAATGTCTCATACCTCCCACTCACAATCCAAGAAGCAAGAAACATTGTAACAATGTGCCCACAAACACCTTGTCTTAGGTCACAGTCAAAAGATATACAAAAATGGGACCCTCATTAGCCCTATAGCCAACTATAGGAACAGCATAACATTCAAACTCAACAAAACACTTTTATAACTTCTCAAATAAGCATAGACATTCAGTAATAACAGCACAGATATTACAACATGTCAAAATCATAGATGTTCTTTATGGAACCACACTTGCTTCATTTGGCATACAAAAGATTTATTCCTCTGCGCCAATAGATCCCACATTACAGATAATTAGTGCCAACCTACAGAAGTACAAAAAAGTCCCTTCAACTCACATTATTGAACTAATGGGACTGTTCGAATTCGCACTTTCACACAGCTATTTCACATTTAACAATAAACTTTACAAACAAACAGATGGCCTGACAAAGGGCTCAAACCTTTGCAGTTGTTAGCTGAAATGTTTATGAATAATGTAGAAGACAAAATCCTGAATTCCAATCACCACCTCCTCAATATCATTTACTACTACGGATATGTAGATGATAACATCATTTTAATCAGTGGCACAAAAGATAACACGAATGAGTGGATCTAATTATTTAACAACTGCCATGAAAAAGTGGAATTCACACTTGAACAGGTGACCGGATACATTTTTTACACATTACCATTTTAACAAAGAATAACAGATATGAGTTTGAAATTTATCAGAAGCCTACAACAACACATACAACAATCCACAGCTCCCCTTGTCACCCCACACCCAACAAAATGACAAGATTCCGGTACATGATCAATAGAGCTATCCAACAACCACTCTCTGAAGATTAGTGTGAACAAGAAATGCAAATAATAAAACAAACAACTCTTGCAAATGCTTAATAACAGCTCCATCGTAGACACCCTAAAACATTAAATAATGGAAAAACAATCACAACACAAAAAATAGAAAGAACATAACATCTCCCATACAATCCCATTTGTAGGTAATATTTCATATCAGACTG
Source organism: Schistocerca americana (assembly GCF_021461395.2). Lineage (NCBI taxonomy): Eukaryota > Metazoa > Arthropoda > Insecta > Orthoptera > Acrididae > Schistocerca > Schistocerca americana. The sequence goes on along the minus strand of NC_060122.1, from coordinate 740,230,834 downwards.
CCAATGTCTTCAAACGAAAAGGCATTAACATATTTTACATCGCAGACAACAAGACTGCATAAAAGTTACCTCACAACATCAACGCACGAAACCCAGTTCATCACACAGGTGTCTGGACTGTCACTGCATCTACATAGGCCAGGCAGGTACATCTTTTGAGATTAGATTCAAAGAACACATGGTAGCACTAAGAAATAAAAACTAGCACACATCAGCAATAACTGCTCACCTGCCTGAAACAAAACACGATGTTAAAACACATCTATCAGCATCTTACATATCCAACCTAAGAGCAAAGAACTAGACATCCTTGAAACACTCCAAATATACATACAACTAACAAAACAACATGAATCCATCTTAAATGACAAAAATGACAATATTTACAATAGTTTAATATTTACTGTAAATATTTAGTTATGTTACAATGACATCCCCCAAATGTGCAATAGATTGATCTCATATGCATCACACCAACAGCTTGTGCCCCTGTCAGCTTGAAACTATACGTATGTCAAGTAATGTTGCAACTTGTAGATCTAATTGTATATTTTAAAAACATTAACCAATATATCACCCCAACCTTTAGTTAGCTATTACGTGTAACAGATATAATATTAGAATCCTCTCCTTTGGAAAGTTTGCTCTCATCCAATCACCCCTTCCACTCTCTCTCTCTCTCTCTCTCACTCACTCTCTCTGTCTCTCTCTCTCTCTCTCTCTCTCTCTGTCTCTCTCTCTCTCCTTCTCTCCCTTCACCTCTCTCCTTCCCTTTCTCTCCCTCTCCCCCCCCCCCCTGCCTCCAGCTTTTCACCCCTATCTCTGAATCCCAACCAAAACTGTTATTTATGTATAATCTTACTAATGTAGCCAACATAATTATTGTACTTAAGGTTTGTAACATTTCACCTGATTATATAAACGAGAATGAAATTTAAGCTATAAAAATTGACAGAATTGGATTTATATACCATCTGAAATATTTAACAATGTTGTTATGATGTAAATTCTTTGAACTTTGTGATGATGTTCCTCTTTTGCTATATGATCATTCCATCTAACTGTTCCTGACGCCATCTTCGTTTACAAAATATGACAGTAAACATGTGATGTGTTATGGCAGTGAAAGGAGCCTATGACCACTGGAAGTATTCTACTGTAATTATTTTATTTTTACCATTAGATACACATCTAGTTTCTTGTCAAAAATCCCAAAACCATGTTCTGAAACAGTGCCCCAAGTTCCTCCAAAAATCTTCACACAACGCGCATATATGTCAAACAAGTAAACGTATATCCAACTGGTGGTCGAGGTTTAAACCTTTGAAAAACGTCGTGGAGGTAAATAAACAGTGACTGGTAACACTAAACTCGTTGTTTCATTCGATATTAGTAACAGTTGCGGTAAAGCCTAACCTACAACATTCGCACTTAAAATGTATTTAACAACCTTTTTATTTGTTGTAGAAGTGGTCTAGTATCCATTTGCGGTATGTGCAAGTGTCTTTAGTTGATATACACCATGTATTTTTGAGTGTAGGATTGTCTTCAGATGTATTTCGACTTTTAGGTGAAGTGAACGTTCAATTTAGAGTTACAGAGATATTTATTTCGCGTTGTAAACGATATTCTTATTGGGTGTAGAAGTGGTTTAGAGTCGATTTGCGGTATGTGCAAGTGTGTTTAGTTGATTAACGCAATGAATTTTTGAGTGTAGGATTGTCTTTATATGTATTTCGGCTTACAGCTGAAGTAAGTGTCCTACTTAGAGCTATAGAAATATATGTTTATTTTGAGTTGTAGTTGAAGGGGGCACATAGAGTCTGAGCCCGCATGCTACTACTTTAGGGTGACACTGTGATTTTTTTTGACACCAGTTCTGTGACATCATCAATTTAGAGATACACTGTGATTTTAGAAATACATGAACTGCGTGAAAGCAATTACTGCAATGGTTTGAATAAACAATATTCTGCACTATCTTGTCTCTGAAAATTGTTTAAATAAATAATATCCCCACAACTTGTTTACTGCAATGTGACAGACGATATTTAGGCACTGTCATGAGATCCTGCCAGTCCAACAATCCAACATAGAGTGATCTTTCCCGCCGTTTTTTCTGGGTGGGGGAGAGGAGGGGAGTTGGGTGGGGGGCGGGGCAGGGATTTCGCAGAGGAGTGGTATGGGAGGGGGCATGTGCCAGATGGGGAAATCCCATGACATCATGAGGTAGCAGGGTAGTTAATTGATCAATTAATTAATTTGCATAGTTAATTTGATATAAATTTGTCATCAAAGCTGCACTCACAGCCCTGTTGTTTTCTCTCAGTGTACATGTGTAGTTCAAAGAGCACACCAGGATGAGTTTACTGGACTCTCCTTGCCCCCAGTCTCCCCAGATTTAAGCCTAGTAGCACCATCTCGATCAGACTATTAGCGCCTTTGATCCTCAAGAGGAAAATCTTGCATAGGTGGCCATGGCACTACACTAAGCATGGCACCACATCCCTGTCTGTACCTTCAAGAACTTCACTGACTCTCTTCATCCACATACCACACTACAAAAGTTGGTTATTCAGATGTCTGGAAGATGGTCATACTAATGTGAGTGGACAGTGTATAATTTATATAGGGTATCCGAAAGTTCCACTGATATTTCAAAAAACTATAACTTCGAAGGTATTGGAGATGGAGAATTGCGGTTTATTGTGAAACGTTTGGCAGCTCACGCAGTTTTTTTCCCTTTATCCTTTAATTCAGATATCACTTGGAGTGCATTGAAGTGATGACAGACCAGGAGAAGGTGCAAAGTGTCATCTGGTGCTCAGAATCAAATTATGTTAAGACGGTACAGAGACCTTCCTCGATCGGGTGCACGTGTTAACAGATTGCAAGCTTGATCGTGCACCCCCACACTGGGGTGTGAGTGTGCAATATATGCAGGATGACAGATTTCCTAAGAGACGGATAGGTAGTGATATCCCATCGCATGGCAACTACGCTCTCCCGATGTCACGCCATGAGACTTCTTTTTGTTGGATTACGTCAAAGATATAATGCAGACATCACCAGTCAGTGACATCGCTGCCCGTCGCACTCGAATCGGTGACACAACCGGAACTGTGATGCTGCAGTGCTGGCGCATAGGACGAAAAAACTCGAATATCGACTTGATGCTCAGCGAGCTTCGAGTTGAGCACATGACGAAATACTGAAATTAAAAAAAAATTAAAAAGATGTTATGGAACAATTAAAAAGATATCTGAAAGCTGCTAAACCTTTTTGGACTACAACAAACCACGATGCTCTGTCTCTAACAGTACGATATTTTGTAATGACGTATGGAGGCCCCATATATGTTTGCTGCGAGATATGGTCACTGGAAGGTACTTGATAATAATGTGTTCTTCCTACTCTACTGTACACGCACAACAAATAAAGCTTCATCGCTTTCTGTAGTTAATAATCTTGCAGTTTCAATGGCCAGTGGCATACGTGCAATGACCCCAAACATATCTGCAACGCGGATACGTTAACGTATTTTCAAAGCAATAGCGAGTAGTCATGAATCTGCAGAAAAGAATAATTACAATAGGTGACAAGGAAGAAAGACCGTCGGATAAACGCGATACTGAAGTGTTCGAGTTGTGGCTGTTAATTCGCCGTTTGCGAACTGTTTCGGGAGGATCCCTGAAGTTTGCAAACGCTGCCGTCTTGAGGGTTGTGGTGGAAAGAAGGAAGATGAGTGTTTAACATCCCGCCATCAGCGCGGTTCATTAGAGCCGGAGCACATATTCGAAATACGAAAGCATTTGCGTGGAATGATTTAGGGAAATCACTGAGAACCTAAATCAGTACGGCCGGACGGCAGTTTCGACGGCGCCTGGTCTGGTAAGCAGAGTTAGTTGTCGAAAGCGTTTCCACTTCCGATGCGACTGCGGTTCTCGGCGGCAGGAAGTTCTGTAGGTTGCGCAACTTTGCGTGCTATTTAGGAGTCAGCGGAAGGAAACGTCACTCTGGCAGTGAGAGGCGGCTGTTACCGCACGTCGACTGCTCCAGCACGCAGGCGAGTCATCCAGTCGAACGCAGGTGGACTTAAGATTCCCATCACACTGTAATTTTGGATATTCTGGTTTATATACCTCTTTTATGGCTGGCTTACAAACTGGTGGAGCTCAGTGGCTCTGTAGACGTCAGTTTTCAAATCAAAATGCGCTGGAATCTATACGCAATTGGTTAGGTGAACAGGACTGTGTCGAATCGTTGCAACGATCACGGCGCCAGACTTTAAGCCTTTCCCCATCTGCAAAAGGTCTGTGGGAATGTACACCGTCGTCCGTACGGTACACACCATCTTCCACCTGCGTCACACAGAAAAATTACAATTTGTAATATACATCTGAGACCAACATGAAAAACAAAGGTAAACCTATAACTTAAGCATTTCCTTGTCAGCAACCAGACCAACCAACAGACTAATATTGTAGTTACAGAGGGATCTCTGTCAGAGTGTAGACGTAGCAGCGTAATGTGTCAAGGCCCAAGACAAAAACTGCACCAGCCTGCCATTCGGAGCTTCTCTCTGTGTGAAGTCGGCTTCCCTGTAGAGCTTAACCAAATGCATCACCAACTATAAATATTAAGAATGGGCATGTACTGTGGATATGGAACTTGAAAAAGAAACTTCGCTAAACTGAAACTGAAATAACGGAGTTTTCGCATTATATTTGTTGATGATTTTTTACTCTAGCATATCTTTTTTACTCTGTCAAACCTAAGTCATTACTGGGACACAATGAATGAATACAAGGATCATTTCTAGTACTGGTCTGTGGCATTGAAACTAAACTTCGGTTGATGACAGTTTAACTTCTAAGGACTGGAAATTTATACCGCTGTTGTGTTGACATTTCAGCTCTTTCGTAGACTCCCCGAATGAAATACAGCAGCGTCGGTTAACTACAGTTGGTATTATATTACAGATCCATCGGCTGCGGCGTAAGTAGTTGACTACAATCAATATCATATTACAAATCCATCGGCTGCTACTTAAATTAATCCGCTTAGGAAACATAAAATAAAATCTCACAACGCTCTTTTATAGAGCAATGTTGTAACAATGTACCATCTAGCAATGTGCCATCTTCACCGTCAGGGCTGCAGGGCTGCTGTTGTTTACGTGAGGACCATCATGTGGTGTCACCGCCAGACACCACACTTGCTACGTGGTAGCCTCTAAATCGGCCGCGGTCCGCTAGTATACGTCGGACTCGCGTGTCGCCACTGTCAGTGATTGCAGACCGAGCGCCACCACACGGCAGGTCTAGAGAGACGTCCTGGCACTCGCCCCAGTTGTACAGCCGACTTAGCCAGAGATGGATCACTGACAACTACGCTCTCATTTGCCGAGACGTCATTTGCTACGACCTAGCAAGGCGCCATAATCCTTTGCTATATATATTGTGATGCCTGTACCGTCAGACCAATGTTCTCCAATTGTGGATTAAAGTTAAGTATTATATCAACTACGTACTTTATTTGCTACTATTAATTTCCTTAACTTTTCCAGACCTCACGCCAGTCAGAGTGTAATTAAACGCGTGCAAATCGGCTTCCTCTCATTGTGACTTGGCTGTCTTGCCAAGTCACAACACATCATTTCAATGATGTCAGCAGATCAGAAACGCGTATCTGCGAATTTTTTTTTTTTTTTTTTTTTGTAAATGAACTTCATGGTGAATCAACTCGCACATATTCAACATACATGGTTTTCAAAGACAAATTTTTCATTCACGCTGCCTGACACAGAAAGTGATGCACCCTGAAGGGAAGGAGAAAAATAGATAATACTTCACAGGCTGAGAAGGTATGTGATGTTGTTTCAGTGATTACAAAATAGAGTAAAATTAAAGAACTTGGTGGTATTAGCCCACTTAACAGTTTCACGTTGCAGACCCTCCTGCCTGGATACATGCACTGATTCCCTTGGAAACTATGTCATAAAACTGTTGTATCCTTTCCTGAAGCAAGATTGTCCACAACTGTTGTAATTGGCCCTAGATATCCTGGACACTGTTTCTGGGATAGAGTTGAGGTCCGAGCTGGTACCACACATGTTCTATCGGGGACCGATCCGGGGATCTTGCTGGCTATTGGAGTACATCATTACTAAGCAGACAGTTCATAGGGACACGAACTATGTGTGGACGAGTATCGTCCTGTTGTAAGATGGCACCACGATACTATCGCATGAGACGTAACACGTGAGGACGCAGGATGTCCGTGACGTACCGTTGTGTCGCTAGAATTCCATCAATTAGTACCAGTCATACTGGTAGCTCTTCAAGCCAAGACGCCAGGGTAACATGGCTGTGCCTCTCGAAAACGTTGTGAGCGAACGGGACCTCTTCCGATGGCCACCATATCTGCCGACGATATCCGGGGTAGTGCAGAAACTCGTTTGACATAATGCGACGTGATTCAACAGCAGACTATGCTCCCGGTCACGAAATCACTCTGAACGCAGCCGTCCGTGTCGCGGTGCTAAAGCAACATACGCGTGAGATGATAATAAGTTCAGTTGTTACCAATCTCCGACCATTGGTGTTGGATGACACACGATGTTGCCGTGAGTCCATTACTGACAGACGTGAAAGGATTACGGTGTGCTTGATGTGTACCACGGCAGTTCTCCCTTTTGGTGGTCAGACGTGGTCGACCGATATCTTTAGGATGAGGCTGCCTCCTCTCATGATACCATACAGACCACATAGGGCCACTGTCACACGTCAATGTCCCACAAATCTGGATATTACAAGACTCGATGAGCCGGCCAATGGACACCCACAATGAGGCTTCTTTCAAACTCTGTTAGGTGCTGATAATGCTGTCTCAAACATGTACGTGGCTTCTCCGTGTTCTTCAAAGCGATCACTCAACATCTGACTCCGTTCGGGCTCAAAACAGAGAACTGCAACTCTACATAACCGCCTATGGTGTGTACTTCTACGGATTTAGTTGCGCTGACTTTCGACGATGTCTTCTAGGTGTTTCACGTTTTGAGTCAGGCAGTTGGTATCACTGTCTCGGTGTGTCAAGAATACTTATTATGGTTACCAACCAAGCCGTAATTTCCAGTAACGTTTATAATTTTTGGTCTTGATATATTTTTCTATTGATGAAGCTCTTGCTTTAGCGTCTATGGCTTTTTTACCGCGCCAGTTTCAATAGTATTGAAAACAAGAATACATGAAAGCGATTAGCAACCTGAACTACTCCTAAGTCCTCGCTGAAAAGAATTTAGACGTCTCTACAAACATTTACGGAGTCGCCTACATTATTTGATGGAAACATTTAATATTAACGCTACAGTTTTACGAGCACGATATTAGCTTAAGTTCGGTTTAGTTTAATAAAAATCAATTGAAGTACAATGCCTAACGTTTCGAGTAAAAGCTGTTGTTATGAAAGCATTGGTAGTCACCAAAAGCAGAGGAAGACTTCAGTAGCGCCGGCCCTTTGACCGAGTGGTTCTAGGCGCTTCAGTGCGGAACCCCGCTGCTGCTACGGTCGCAGGTTCGAATCCTGCGTCAGGCATGGATGTGTGTGATGTCCTTAGGTTAGCTACGTTTAAGTAATTCTAACCGTAGGGGACTGATGAACTGAGATGTTATGTCCTATAGTGCTTAGAGCCATTTAAACCATTTTCGAACTTTAGTGGTAGAACGCTGAGTTCCCACTTGTAGATGTTAGTGCCAATATTTTATAAGTTGTATTCAGAATCAGTGAAGAAATATACAACCTGTGTTGATTCTCAGATCCAGAGCACGACGAATGACGAAGACATTGAGGCGACAAAACGTGAAGTTATCCTATTCACTTCGACAGCTATATTCATCATCAACGTTTTGCAATGTATTCCGGCTAATGTTGTTTTAAAATATGGAAGTGTTTTAGTGATAGTCATTATCAGTTATTTTGTATAAAAACAACAAATGATGGATAAAAACGTATGTCATTTTTAGTAATAGTAAGCCATAAATTATATTTCAAACGCTTTTGTCGAGGAATCATCTGAAAGAGAAATACTTCCTGGTGATCTGTTACGTTGTCCTACAGTCTTACATGAGCGGCGAACCATTCGATGCACAGTGTAACAAAGAAGGAAAAAGTACTGAAAAAATGCAATCTGGCGCTTGTAAAAGGTATAAACGAAAAGACCTGGAAATTTTACGTTTCATCCCTCGTTTGTTCTGCGTTTCGCCAGGCCAACTGTTAAAACGTTGTTGTGATCTTCAGTCCGCAGACCTTGCTGCAGCTCCCCACACTAGTTCACTCCGAGCAAGCCGCCTTATCCACGAACAAACTACTGAAACCAATACCCATTGCAACATGCTTACCGTATCTTGGTCTCACTCTAAAATTTTTGCTCTCCCCTCCTCCTCTTGCCCCACACGCACCCTATCACCAAACCACCGACCCTCCATCCCAAACACACACACACACACACACACACACACACACACACACACACACACACACACACACACACTTCCTCTCTTTACCAAAGTAGTGTCATTATTGTTCGCAGTTTTGCAGAAACTACGTTGATTGTGGTGGTTCATATGTCTATAAATCAGAAGAAGTGTGATTGTCAATTCCACTTCACATAGAGAGTAAAGACACAGAATCGACCACATTCTACCTGTGACGTGACTTTGATATTAGTTTCAAAGCTAAGCACGGCAGAGATAGGACCCTGAGCAGTGTAGCTGTGGTCCAAGGCTCCGTTCACAGTTTGCTAGGAGTCCAAACAGCTCACAGCTGAGAACGACAGCAAGGAAAGTTGTCAAATTTCGTCTAGAGAATGTGATAACGCGACTGCAAACCCAAAATTAAACTACCATTAATATTTGTTGTGAGAACTGTAGTGCAAACATAATAGTTTAAAGCCACTCTGAGCAACACAATTAAAGGATCACTTTTTCGAAGCGTTGTAACTGTGTCGCATTCCAATGCTTAAATATAAAATTTTGCTGAAAGGTGCCTGTAATGGTGCAAAATCCGACGCTATGCAACGTAACCTTCCGGCTCGAGACGGCTCAAACAGGCAAAGTGTCCACACTTGCGAAAAAATGGCCAGAACTCAGAAGTTCATGTGACTTGTAAAGTGTGTTAATGATACCACGTTAGCATCAAATTTCAAAATTCAGTCCAACGTCACCTTGGACCTGTCACACGATGGGAAGGTCGTTACAGCCCATCTTAAGCATGTGTCAGAATCTAAACGAAAAGGCCTCAGTGGGCAGCATAAAGAGGAACAGTGGAACCAAACCTTTCCTTGGGACGTTCAGTCTCCCACTTTTGGCAGTTGATCAGCAAAGGAAGACGCCCTTGACAACCTTTGACACTGCTAACACCCAGGGACGTTCTCTTCCCTAGGAACATTATGGGGTTGCATCCGCACTGAATATGATCGCACACTTTTGGAATGAAGCACAACTGCTGTTTTTGCTCTCGTGTACAGGGGTCAAAGCTATTCGTCGCAATTTGAACGTGATACGAAGCTGCAAGTGATTCTTGTGCTTTTTCAATAGTCTTATTTCACGCTCTCCTGTGGCGTCATCATATAAGAGAGCGATATTAGCATATGTGAGAGTAAAACGAAACGAGAGATAGTCCCTCTCAGTCCCTCTAAGACCCCTCCCCCCGTTCGACAAAACTCTCGGTGGCAGCCGCCCACGTTTACTGAGAATTTTAAAAATGTACCTTTGCAGAGAAAATCTGGGAAGTAACCTGAGACGTCTGCAGAAAGGCAACCACTTGGCGCACCTCTGTGGACAGATTCTTATATTACTCTGACGGACAATGTGAATATGTTACATCCACAGCTCCAGTGCAAAAAATTGTGTATTTAAAATTTCCAGCGATTCGATATCAGTACTCTGATTTGGCTATAGGGACAAAGATGTGTCGCAGAGTCCAGACACCTTGACGTACATCTCCAACAATTTTGCTAATAGTGAAAAAGCCGAATCTGTAGCTGTAGTGAAAAAATGTTCAATGTGTGTGAATTCCTAAGGGACCAAACTGCCGAGGTCATCGATTCCTAGACTTACACACTACTTAAACTAACATAAACTAACTTATGCTAAGAACAAGACACACATACACACACCCCCATGCCCGAGGGAGGACTCGAACCTCCGTTGAGAGGGGCCACGCAATCCGTGACATGGCGCCTCGGACCGCACGGCCACTCCGAGCGGCAGCTGTAGTGAAGATCCGTGAATATGCAACTGCTGGCGACATATCTGAATGTTCCAAATCAATATGAAATGAAATTAGAGTGTGTCTATCAGGAAACATACAATGTTTACATAATACTGCCACTATGTCAATGTGTTAAAATAAATAATTATGACAACTGTCTCGACTAATAATCATTTTTTTTCTCAGTGACGGTTGTCATGAAGAAGTTGATAAAAATTGGAGAATCGCTTCAAAAGAGTGGAGGAAAGCAAAGGACTGAAAAAGAATCCTTTTGAAGCGCAAGGCAGGCAACCAGAACTTATATTTACAGCAGAAAGTTAGAAATTAAAAAAAGGGAAAACGTAGACCGTCGTACCACTGATTAGAGTGCCCTACCATTTACCGAACATTCTGAAAACGCCAGCAAAGAAATCTAGCAGATCTCAAGAAGCGAAAGACTTAGAGAAGTGTAAGTATAAAAGAAACCATTTCAAACGAAAGAAAGGAAACAAGATTCAGTCGAACTTGAACTGACCGACACCATGAAGCAGAAGCCAGATTGACTTAAATCTCTTTTTCCGTGGGATCATTCCATTCCCTGTTGGTTTTAATGACGTTAAAGTAGTGGAACTGAAGTTAAGTTACCAATGTTTCCTGAAATTAAGAACCACAAAAACCAACAGAAAATACAAGTCTGGCTGCTTATCCTAGCGCATTCCATGGATACCATTCCGAACACAGTAAGCAGGATCATATCGTAGATTCCCGTTACTAATATTTCCAGCGTCATTTTGCACGTCCGAAAGGTCACCAGTTGATTCACCTTGTTCCTAAACTAAATATTTAAAGTTTTCTCTTACCCGTCGTTATGAATTTGAGATTTTTTTGTTATTCCAATGTTATATTTTAATATATACGTCTTTTGTTCTTACACCTGTCCCTTGATATGTTATTGAAGTACATTTAAACAGGGATATCAATTACAAACAATTGAAATTCTTAGTTTTTTAATAACTTGATTGTGATTCTCGACATATTTTCTGAAGGATGTGTTGTGGCGTTGGCTCAATCCTCCACCCTCTCTTTCAGAGCGTCAAAAACTCGCTTACTCATCCTAAAACATGTGGTAAATTTATCACCATCATTTCTCAAGTCCTAGAAAAATATAAAAAATATCTCAACATCGTCTCTTGTCAAGTTGATTGGATGAACCCCTCTGCATCCAATTTCTTCATCTTATCTGCAGCCATTTATACAAGACAATCTACACTAGTAACTTTTCCAAAAAACATAAAAAACTTAGGAAATCAACACACGAAACATTTAACTAGCGAAAATTGAGAGACAGTGATCGAAATTTTCAGTTTCAAAATGGTGTTCCGTAGATGTTTTAATTTAGACGTTCATTTGTGTAACCTGTCGTCGAGGTTTCAAGACGCTAGCTGAGGAACTACGATTTTCGTGTTGGGTTTGCTATTTTCGTTCATCCAGTGTCCTCGGCCACTTTGAGTACACTTGATTCTTGAGGCAAGCTCAGAAGAAAAATCCTCAAATGCCTCTGAGCACTATGGGACTTATCATCTGAGGTCATCAGTCCCCTAGAACTTAGAACTACTTAAACCTAACTAACCTAAGGACATCACACACATCCATGCCCGAGGCAGGATTCGAACCTGCGACCGGAGCGGTCGCGTGGTTCCAGACTGAAGCGCCTAGAACCGCTCGGCCACTTCGGCCGGCTAAAAAATTCTCATGTTGACTAATCTGTTGTTCTTAATGTCCATGGAGTGTCAACTTATTCTTCCCGCAAAGTTGCCGATAACAGCCTTGCAACCTGGAGAAACAAAAGCTGAATAATTACGCCTAACATTTAACCTATTTTGTGGAAATTGCACTCTATACAATCACCTTGTACCCAGGTTAAAATCGTTGGTGCACTGCATTGTTTACAGAAAGCTAATCAGAGCTAATGATCGTCGTCCTCCAGTTCATACGTAGCTACAACTTGTTCAAGTGAAAGCTTAAACCAACACTGAAAATTCTAGGAATGCTCCTTAACTGAGGCTGCTTGCTACCGAACTAGAGTCTAAGATTAAAATACACGGCCATGGTACTGTGTGTTAAACGCGCAATACCTGGTAACGTTCGCCCCTGTGTTCTTGATCGACGGGGCGTCCCTCATATTTCTGCTACATTTAGTGCCTGGCCTGTCCGGTAGTTTTTTCTTTCCTTTTCAGAGTACACCCTAATCCATCACTACTGGTAATACATAGTTTACATCGCGTATTTCGAGGTTATCCTATCACTACGGCCTAACTGCAGTTCTATATGCGAAGTGTACAAACTATAAATACTGATTTTTTGGGGGCGGGGGGAGGGGGGTTGGGTGGGGGGGTCATTAGTTTTTTGACTGGTTTGATACACCTCGCCAGGATTTGGGGGAAATCAGGAAGGGAGTACCACAAGGATCAATTTTTGGTACATACCTTTTCATTATACAGGGTGTTACAAAAAGGTACGGCCAAACTTTCAGGAAACATTCCTCACACACACAAAAAAAAAAAAAATGTTATGTGGACATGTGTCCGGAAATGCTTACTTCCCATGTTAGAGCTCATTTTATTACTTCTCTTCAAATCACATTAATCATGGAATGGAAACACACAGCAACAGAACGTACCAGCGTGACTTGAAACATTTTGTTTGTTACAGGAAATGGTCAAAATGTCCTCCGTTAGCGAGGGTACATGCATCCACCCCCCGTCGCATGGAATCCCTGATGCGCTGATGCAGCCCTGGAGAATGGCGTATTGTATCACAGCCGTCCACAATACGAGCACGAAGAGTCTCTACATTTGGTGCCGGGGTTGCGTAGACAAGAGCTTTCAAATGCCCCCATAAATGAAAGTCAAGAGGGCTGGGGTCAGGAGAGCGTGGAGGCCATGGAAATGGTGCGCCTCTGCCAATCCATCGGTCACCGAATCTGTTGTTGAGACGCATACGAACACTTCGATTGAAATGTGCAGGAGCTCCATCGTGCGTGAGCCACATGTCGTGTCGTACTTGTACAGGCACAAGTTCTAGCAGCACAGGTAGAGTATTCCGTATGCAATAATGATAACTTGCTCCATTGAGTGTAGGTGGAAGAACAAACTAAAATGAGCTCTAACATGGAAATTAAGCGTTTCTGGACACATGTCCACATAACATCTTTTCTTTATTTGTGTGTGAGGAATGTTTCCTGAAAGTTTGGCCGTACCTTTTTGTAACACCCTGTATATATAAATGAACTTCCACTTAACACCTGTCAAGCGTAATTGGTACTTTTTGCTGTAGATGCTAAGTGTTATCATGAATCGTATCAGACGGAAAGCAACAGAAGACATTATTAATGATTTTTTTCGAAGAATTATTAAGTTTTATGTGACTGCTCGCTTTCTCGGCGTATTCCAGTGGTGATATCTTCTCGGGTTATCAGCCGAATGGTGGCGTCTGGTATCAACGTTTCGACGAGTTTCGTACTCATTATCTTCAAGCGAAGAAGATGATGGATGTGAAACGCGTCGAAACGTTGCGAAAAGACGAAGACTGATGACCCAGGAAGATTTCATTAAGTTGTTCTCTGAAATTGGACCCTCCCTTAATTTTGAGAAAACACACTATATTTGGTTCCGTACAACAAACCGAAACACAATAACAACTGATGTAGCACATAAACAAGAGTCACTAAACAGGGTACAACGCTTCCAATATTTGGGTGCATACAGTAATAAAACTTGAACTGTAAGAAGCATATTACTGAGCTGCCCCAATAAAGAATTTTAGGTACGTTTGGTCTTATTATAATTGTTAGTCTTGGAAACAAACGATTCAACATTTTTGAAGAGGAGGTTAGTGTGTAACAACGCGTCGAAAACTAGGTCATTAGTGTCGAAGCACAAGCTCGGATTAGGGAAGGACGGAAACGGAAAGCAGCTGTGCCTTGTCGAAGGAACCATCCCGGCATTTCCGTTAAGCAAATTAGGGAAAGCACGGCAAACTTAAATAAGGATGGCAGGACGCGGGTTTGAACCATCATCCCCCCCGAATGTGAGTTCAGTGTGCTAAGCACAACCTTTTCACCTATTCTCCATATTTCCCCTCAGTAACGTTTTGTCGAATAATTTTCTAGGCACTTAGAAAGGAAGTATTGATTGAATGTAAGCAAGCAGTACGAATAATATGTGTGTTTGCCCATGGTCTTCATGTAGGTACCTTTTAAAGAAGTTAGGAATTTTAACTGCACCGTCACAATACGTCTATGCCCTAACGAATTTAATCATAAATAATCCATCACAATTAGAGAAGAATACTAGTGTCCATATCTAAACCACTAGACGAAAAAATCACTTTTATCACCCATTACTGCATCTATTAACATATCAGAAAGTAGTTCAACATGCAGCACCAAAAATATTTGATTGTTTTCCCAATATCACAAAATGTGTGACATTTAGTAAAGCAAGTTTTAAATCTAACCTCAAATCTTACATCCTTGATATCGTCTGCTGTTCACTGGAAGAATTTTTATTTAAAAATTGGTGTCCTGTAAAGAAATACCAGTTTCTAAGTTAAGTTACAGTTTATTAATGTTAATACCAATACGTAGAGCCCAGATTTTATATAATTTCATATTCTGTTCCTTTGTATGTAATAATCAGAGAAACTAAAATGTCTGCCAATTACTCTAGAAGCAGGGGAGGTGGCAAGGGGGTGGCTATGGGGGCTATAGCCCCCCTCCCCTCCCAGTGGAGTATCATATTACACTGGATTAAATGACTTCAGAAATCAGCGAATATATTACATCAACAGATTCAATCATTTTTTTATAATGATGTGGCAATACAGGATGCACTGTATTTCAAACACATTTTAACGAAAGAATAGGAGCGGCAAATAGCTTACTATCTAAACCAATAAATATCATTTAACTTAAAATGGGCGCCTCGTTATTTATTAATATACATTTGCTTTATATTAATGTATCAATCACTATGCTGTTGCAAATATCCATAAAGAGAATATCACTAAGATATTCAGGAAAAAGAAACAGAGACGAATGAGCACGATAAACTGGGCGGAAGACGGACATATCCAGTGAATTTTGTTACAGAATTTTTTATATTCATGTCAAGTTCGTTACATTCATGTCAGCCTCTGTAGCCACAAAATTAATGAAAACTTATTTGTTGTAAATTGATCTTTTTTATGGTTTATGTGACTTATAAAACTTTCCATGTTAAAATAAGTTTTTTTTTACCCGGAACTCCAAAACAGTTACCAAAAACTAGTTTAAGCATTACCAGATATTACCAATTTGCCGGTGGAGGACCCCAACTCTCCTTTTGTTAAGCGATATTCCATTCCCCCAACCCATCCCCCCAATAGCCCCCCTCCCCCCTTGATCGACTTCTAGAATCGCCCCTGACTAGAAGGACTCGTATTTCAGAGTTTTAAATTGCATATTTTGAGATATAAAACATATTTCATACTCCACTACACAATTTCACGTATTTTGATGTTGTTGTTGTTGTTGTGGTCTTCAGTCCTGAGACTGGTTTGATGCAGCTCTCCATGCTAATCTATCCTGTGCAAGCTCCTTCATCTCCCAGTACCTACTGCAACCTACATCCTTCTGAATCAGCTTAGTGTATTCATCTCTTGGTCTCCCTCTACGATTTTTACCTTCCACGCTGCCCTCCAATGCTAAATTTGTGATCCCTTGATGCCTCAGAATATGTCCTACCAACCGATCCCTTCTTCTAGTCACGTTGTGCCACAAATTTCTCTTCTCCCCAATTCTATTCAATACTTCCCCATTAGTTATGCGATCTACCGATCTCATCTTGAGCATTATTCTGTATCACCAAATTTCTAAAGCTTCTATTCTTTTCTTGTCGAAACTATTTATCGTCCACGTTTCACTTCCATACATGGCTACACTCCATACAAATACTTTCAGAAACGACTTCCTCACACTTAAATCTATACTCGATGTTAACAAATTTCTCTTCTTCAGAAACGCTTTCCTTGCCATTGCCAGTCTACATTTTATATCCTCTCTACTTCGACTAACATCAGTTATTTTGTTCCCCAAATAGCAAAACTCCTTTACTACTTTAAGTGTCTCATTTCCTATTCTAATTCCCTCAGCATCACCCGACTTAATTCGACTACATTCCATTATCTTCGTTTTGCTTTTGTTGATGTTCATCTTATATCCTCCTTTCAAGACACTGTCCATTCCGTTCAACAGCTCTTCCATGTCCTTTGCTGTCTCTGACAGAATTACAATGTCATCGGCGAACCTCAAAGTTTTTTTTTTCTTCTCCATGGATTTTAATTCCTAGTCCTAATTTTTTGTTGTTTCCTTTACTGCTTGCTCAATATACAGATTGAATAACATCGGGGAGAGGCTACAACCCTGTCTCACTCCCTTCCCAACCACTGCTTCCCTTTCATGCCCCTCGACTCTTATAACTGCCATCTGGTTTCTGTACAAATTGTAAATAGCCTTTCGCTCCCTGTATTTTACCCCTGACACCTTTAGAATTTGAAAGAGAGTATTCCAGTCAACATTGTCAAAAGCTTTCTCTAAGTCTACAAATGCTAGAAACGTAGGTTTGCCTTTCCTTAATCTTTCTTCTAAGATAAGTCGTAAGGTCAGTATTGCCTCACGTGTTCCAACATTTCTACGGAATCCAAACTGATCTTCCCCGAGGTCGGCTTCTACCAGTTTTTCCATTCGTCTGTAAAGAATTCGCGTTAGTATTTTGCAGCTGTGACTTATTAAGCTGATAGTTTGGTAATTTTCACATCTGTCAACACCTGCTTTCTTTGGGATTGGAATAATTATATTCTCCTTGAAGTCTGAGGGTATTTCGCCGGTCTCGTACATTTTGATATTATTGTGGAATTACATTTTCGTAAGTCCCCTACGTTTTCGTTACATAGAAAGAAACATTGCTGATGTCAAACTCGTGACACTCAAAGCCAAATTGCACAAGTTTGATGCGGGCAACAATGACTTGTTTTAAACGCTTTTCTTGGTTGTTCCTAAGCGCTTCACAATATGCAGCAATCAGTTGCATGTAAGTTATCTATGGCGCCAGTAGCATCTTGGTTGTCATCAAAATGAAAAAATGGATTTATATTGACTGTACTTTAACCATTGATGGTAAAATAGTCCTCTGCTAAACTTCTGATAAATGTATAGAATGTATGATGAAATCTTAAACTGAACAACGTATACGAAGCAATCTACATATCAGGAATAAACAGCGGATTTCTTCAAGGAAACAGGTTTTACTTACACAGTTGCAGGGACAACCTACTGCATCTAACAGTGAATTTTACAAAGAAATGTCTTTTGAATTGGTTAAAGGGAACATACCCTGGAAAAAAACTTCTGATACCTGAAATTAAACATTTCTTGCAGAAATACTGCAACCGCAACATTCCCGTTGAGTCCAATCTGATGAAGAATTACCTCGATTCTTGCTACGTTGACATTCTAGAAACAATCAGGGCTGACATTGGCAGATCACCTATACAGATTTTTACTGATGAGATGAAGGATGCTGTAGGGCATTTCATCGCTAATCTAACAATGTAGAAGTTGGACTCTAGGGCTGCATCGTAACTCTGTTTAATTTATCGCAAACAGTTGAACAGCTGCTGGATTCATTAATGAAGGAGAATTAAGGTACTACGGCCAGATGGCGTTAAAGAATAGAAGGTCTTACTGATGTACACAGATACAGCTCCACACATGCTGAAAGAGGGGAAGCTGCTTAATGTATTTTATTCAAACAGTGCATGTTACACGTACGGCTCTAGTGTTGCGACGAGTAGCAGACATCAGTTCTCAGAAGTAAATACACTGAAATCAGCAACAAAGAATGATTTTTTTTAAATGTCCTTATCGTGTACAACGCTAAAAGCAGCAGAAATATCTGCCTCGGTAGCCAGTGATAATCAGGTGGGCAACATATACTGAAGCTGTGATTTTCTACAGTAAGCACTTCGGAGCTGTGAAGTCAGTGATCAAGAACTTTTCTTCTCATTCTACACACTCTGTGAGCGAATTCTTGTCAGCACTGAACAGTCCTAAAGTGCTCATTTCAGTTTCATACAGTACAGGCCACTTCAGCTGGCTTCATGACGATATTAAGAAACTGGAGACTTCAAGTATGCCTCTCGAAGAGGCTGTGGGAATAATGGAAGAACAGTTCGGAAGGTCAGTGTTGTACCAGGAGAAGTGGGTGGCATAGTTTGCAGTAAACCGCAATCTGTGCTAAACAAGAACCCTGGATGCTCAAACCTTGTTATTTTGTCTCGCTTAGTTAATGATGGAATCGTAGAACCCTTGAGAATATTATTCCTAGCACAATGCCTCTGTATGTGAGGTGAGTGGGAAAAGTAATGTAACTGATGTTTATCTACTGAACTTTTTATTTTTTTCAACCAACAATGTTTTTCCTTTCAAAGTACAGTATAACCCCTCTAATCTATCACCTTCGGGACCGGGACCATGGTCGGAACGAAACAAAGGTCGGATTATCCGCAAAATCTAATATTTATTGCAAAAGATATAAAAAGACATTTAGTACAAAAATTTAAACGATTTAAGAACTAACAGACGTCTACAGTAATATAAAAATATGTTTTTGTACACAGTGCTAAACAATATATTAACTGAAAGACGTCTATACACACTATAATATATATTGGATTTAAAAGGAAAAACGACAAACAATTACAGTACTGTACTGTACTTAATAACGTATAAACTATATATAGTGTAAACTAAAAAATTGTAATAGCATTGTATATAAAAAAGAATTTTTTACAAAGAAATAAACTACTGTATGTGTAAACTAAGAAATGATTATACTGTATGCACTGTTTGTACAGTAAAAACGAAAACAAATTACTTGGAAAAAAAGTCAGTGATACATTTTTGTTTAGCAGATGTTATTCTAGATTTAGCTGCAGTATTCCTCCATTTTTTACTCACAAAACATCCATTGGAGTTGAAGTTGGATTCTACTCGATGTATTGAAGGGAGATGTCAAAAGTGTTTATTGCATCGTTGTGTGAAATCCAGGTGGGGGGTTCGTCTTCGCCGTCCGAGTCATTCACAGCGGCAACAATCAGGTCGTCATTGACCTCTTAAAACGTGTCACAGTCTTTGTCACATTCGTTGATCTACTCTTCAACTTCATTGGCAGGGACTTTCAGCTTCAGAGTTAACGATTTCCAGTGCGTCGTTGTTTTGCTCATCCTCGTTATGCTCATTTTCAGTCATAACTTATGGTCAAAGCTTACGCCATGATTTCCGCAGTGTCTCAGGTTTCAGTTCATCCCACGCTGCAGCGATTGTGTAGATAGCATCTTTCATGTTCAAGGGTTTCATTGCCTCAAATAAATTATGACCTCCTTCAGATTTTTCCAAGATTGCTCGAGCTACTATATCGCCTTTTTAAGCATTCGATAACGCCCTGATCCATTGGTTGGATGAGTGAGGTCACATTAGGAGGCAGAAAGAGAGTTTTTATGTCCCCTTTCACCAAATCTTCCTCAGATGGATGTGATGGCGCGTTATCCAACAGCAGTAGAGCACGAACGGGCAGATTTTTTGCTTGAAGTCTTTTTCGACCGATGGCACAAACTCGTCGAAAAACCAGGATTTAAAAAGGTTACCGTCCATCCAAGCAGATTTTTGATTGTGGTAATAAACCGACAAGGAAGATAAGTTTATATTTTTGAATGCCCTTGGCTTCTTAGATTTGCCAATGACGAACAAGGGGAGCTTGTGGGTTCCATCTGCGTTACACAAGGAATGACTGTTATCCTATCTTTTATAAGTTTTGTTGCTACCACGGATTCATTTGAAGCTGCGAGCGTTTTTGTTGGCAACATTTTAAAGTTCAGCCCTGTCTCGTCGACGTTATAAACTTGGCAGGATAACAGTTCATTTTCTTCTACAATTTCTTGAAACTTAACAGACAACTCCTTAACAGCTGCGCCATAGGCAGATAATTTTTCACCTGCAATAGAAACAAATCGGACACCATGACGAGTTTTCCAACGATCAATCCAGCCTTCACTGACACCAAATTTACTTTCGGCTTCCAGCTTTTTGTGCAAAACTATCGCTTTCTCTTTGAGAACTGGCCCGGATATTGGAGTTCCTTTCCTTCTTTCTTGACAAAACCAAATCCACAATATGTTATCAAGCAGTTAAAGTGTAGGCTTTTTTAATGTTTTGCGATTCTTCAGAGTGTTTTCACCATCAATCATAACTGTATAGGATTCAATGTATTTCTGATTATTTCTCCAATCCTTAATTGTCGTAACACCTACATTCATTCCTTTGCAATTTTTTGGGGCGATTCTCCTTCGTCCAGTCTTTGTAGCACTGCTAATTTTTCATTTAGTGAAAGAGTTACGTGTTTACGTTTGAATCAGACATGTTGAAAAACAGACTACTGTACACACAATCAATTCACAGTAATAAGTACTGTAGAGAACACGGAATACAGCAAACAACGACGCTTTTTTAATCCCAACAAAGGATAAGACTGCACAATAACGTACGGTATAACAACATGCGCAGCGATAGACACTGCAACATTGGCCCAGCAGGCGTCCAGTCAGTGACAAGATGGCACAGGATCGTGAGCCTGACATGGTCGGACTAACCGGAGTGACGGACCATCCAAGGTCGGATTAGAGGGCCTCTACTGTAGCTCCCCTCGGCAGCTATATACACCGGCGGAGTCGTTGTTCCCATTCTTGCTAGAAGCGCTGAAAGCCTTCAACTGGAAGGACACTAACATGCCGGTCATATGATTTTGAATGTTCTCCTGAGTCACAAAATGACGTCCTTTTGAGACTTTTTCAGTTTCAGAGAAAGAAGAAAGTCACAAGAGCTCAGAGGAGGTGAACAGTTGGGCTGTGGAACTACAGGAATGCCTTTTGAAGTCAAAAGTGTAATGTCCGGTCTCAATCGATTCACTCCTTTCCTGAGTCTTTCAAGGACATGTTTGTAAAACACTTCGTTGACAGTTTATAGTGGAGGAACAAATTTTTTATGCATGGTACTCCTATTGTCAAAACAGCAAATCAGCGGTTTTTAGATTTTTTATTTGCTAATTCGAGCTTCTTTTCGGTCAAAGAGACGTCTCAGTGTGCCACTCCTCACTTTGCCGCTTTTTCTCAGGATCGTACTCAAAAATCTCAAGAAAATCAATGCATACGTTCCTTCGACTGTCCTTCTGCTCATTTGTGGTGAGGTTTTTCGGCACCATTGTGGCACAAATGTTTCGCATGTGCAAGACTTCTTTCAAAATTTGATGTACGGTGAAAGCGTTTAACAGTTCAGTCATCATTCTCAATGTTAAACGTCAGTCTGACCTCTTAAGAGCGCGCACAGCACACGTTTGACGATTCCGTCGCTTTTTGAAGCGGAAGGTCTCTCTGAGCGAGGTTCACCTTCAACGTGTTCTGTTGTTCTGGGCCTTCCAAAAATGATTTGTGGCAGTGAAAAACTTGTGATCTTGATAAGGAATGTTCCCTATAGGTCTGTTTCAACATTTCAAGGGCCACACTCGCGAATTCCCCAAGTTTAATACAAAACTTGATATACTAACTTTGCTCTAACTTCCGCTGTTCCGTTATCGTAACACTCACCAAACACGTAACTTCACCAATGGCGCTCTCGAGAATCACGCGGTGCCTGTACGGAGCTGAAACTCAGACTAAGCATGTGGAAGGGATGAACACAGCGGTCTACACATGTGTAACAGCACAGCGCTGCCAAATCGCTCGCAGTGCTGTCAGTCTCATCACTTTTCTCACACACCTCATTAATATGCACCAGTGAGTTGTTGCATAGTTCTGCGATATTTTTCTCTTTATCAAAACATGTTGTCAGATACAAGACTGCGCATGGCAACAGAAATTTTGGAAAAGTATATTAAAATTAATTGTGTATCATGTTCCAAAGTGACTTAAATGCTTGAATAGGAGACACTAGTACCACAATACTTTGCAACAGAAGTGAACTGATTACCATTTAACATAAATATTTGACTAATCTACCTGTGAACTTATATTTTGTAGCCAAAAAGAAACGAAAATTTAGGATTTTATATATAATTGTTTCATTATATATTTATGCACATATTTTAACAATTTTGGTTATATTCTTATGGGCGTATTTCTTAATTTAATATTATATAAAATCCGTGCTGTAATAATAACATACATATACCCTGTAAACTGATTCACTTCACATTGTTTCAATAAGAGAATCATTCAACTGATCTATGGAACACGTAAGTAACGAACCACTAACCTCGACATCATCACCTGCACCAACCTTTTCGTCTCAGATTATTACTGTCACCCTGTGTCTCCGTCTACAGCTTTGGCCACTACAGTTTCCTTTGATACCATGGAAGTTATTCCCCCACTGCCTCTCATTCTGTCTCTCCATCTAGTCAGCTGTTTTCCATATTGTCCTTTCGTCGCCGATTATGCAGATGATTTTATTTCTTATATTACCTGTCCGCTTCTCAAACCATTCCAGTCGTCTGCTCCAGGTTTACCACACTCATGATTCACTACTGTACAATGCAGTGCTCCTAACGTTGTTTCTCAGAAATTTCTCCTCAAGTTAAGATCGATGTCTGGTACTACTTCTTTCGATCAGGGCTTCCCTCTCTTCTCATATGCTCCTTGCTTTGTGCTTCATGTCCTATTTTACTTCTAAAGTAGTAAGTTCTTTACCTTCGTCTCTATATCGTCCTCTTTTTTTTAAGTTAAGTTTATAGCTAACGTCATTTCTGCCTCTGCTCATTACATCCGGCTTTCTGTGGTTTATTCTCAGTCGACATTCTCTGCTCATTAGATTGTTCATACCACCCCATAGGTCTCGTATTTCTTCCTCACTTTCACTCAGCATACCATCAGTGAATCTTATCACTGATATCGCTGCAGTCTGTATTTTTATTCCACTGCAAAAACTTGCTTTTATTTCTGTCTTTGGTTCTTCTATGTATGGACTGAACAGTAGGGGCAAAAACTGCATCACTGTCTAACATCCTTTTTAATCCGAATACTTCTCTCCTGATCTTCCATTCTTGTTAGTCTTTTTTGATTTTGTACATGTTATACTGTATATTCCCTGTATTTTTCTGAGATTTCAATCATCATGCATTTGTTTACGTATTCGAATGCATTGTTGCAAACAATTTTTGCATCCACTGCTTCAGTCACGTAGCCTGTACGCTCTGCATAGATTTTTCTTCTTATCTCTCTTTAATCGAATTTTTATGTTGTTCATGATTTTCAACACCTTTCAAACCTTTCACGCTAATTAAGGCCAAGAGCGTGGTCTTTTCCGAATGTACTTGTGACTAAAAAGTGGCTCTGGTAGCTTGAGTCCAAAGTTTTTGTTAATGATGTCTTTGCTTTCTTTTGATGATGTTTCTATAAAAACTTGTAACTAACCTGTTGCACGGGGGCTTAATTATTTATTATGCAAATACTTTTTAATTTTTTGATTTAGTAGCTGTATGTCCGATTACGTAGTCTCGTAAATGGTTGGCCCTGACTAGTATTTGTACGCAATCTGACTGCATAGAACAACAACAAAGAATGAAATGAAAATTTCCGTTAACACAATTAATTAATTAAGTCCGAGGCAACTATAAAACCTACGAAACCAAAACACAAGTGTAATTTTTCTGTGTGTGGGAGTGTGATTCAACGTACACATCTGGCACGGTTCTTCTTCAACAAGACAAGAAATTTTAAATACCATTTATAGTGAAGTAATTAAAAGAAAATAGAAATACCATAATTACGCAAGAAAACCAGAATTACACTCTAATCCAAGAGCACAAGCCAGATGCTTTGTTGACTGAACCTGTAATGACGCATTATTCAGGACATTGAAATAATGAGAAAAAAAAAGAAAAGGAGTTTTGTTACCTTCATTTATATTGATGAAAAGCACTCTAATCATTACAATATCTCCACAACGACTCGCTACTACCACATCTCAACAAGAACTGACTACTGCCACATCTCGACAAGCACTGCACTCCGCTACTTCTCAACAAAACTGCCTACTACGAGTTCTCAACAAGCACTGCCCTCCGCTACTTCTCAATAATCACTGCCAGTGGAGGCGGCGGAACAATACTCTCTAGTGCGATCTCTGGCGCTGTGGCTCAGTGTAGCCACCTTTCATATGCCCTTCCTCCACGGGCTAGAATTTGATGGTATTTTTGCCAGCATTGGTGGTGAAAATACCACCAAATTCGTCCACAAAAATACAGACAAAAATAAAAGATAATATTAATACGTAAATATCACATAATTAGATAAAATTTTGGCTTTGCACTGACCTTTCAATAACCTAATATATAAAATACAGTAAGCAATACAAATTCTTTCATACATGTGACTTTACATAATAGTTTACACAATACACAAAAAATCAGTTTATACAAATGTTCACATAAAATACTTTTAATTATTCCAAAAAAAAAAAAACATGTAGTTGATAGTTCCAGCAGTAGCACCCAGCAATGGTCAACAGGTGCAAATGCCAACAAGTGACATCATTTTAGTAGAAGCAGTTCATCATTGGCACCCAGCAATGTTGAACAGGTACAGACACCAACAAGTGACATTATGTCAGTAGAAGCAGTCCATCAGTGGCACCCAGCAATGTTGAACAGGTACACACAGCAACAAGTCACATTTCTCACCAGAAGCTGTTCCATTAGTGACACCCAGCATTGTTGAACAGGTGCAGACAGCAACAAGTGACATCATTCAGCAGAAACAGTTCCATTAGTGGCACCCAGCAATGTTGAGTAGGTGCAGACACCACGAGTGACTTCATTATGTCAGTAGAAGCAGTCCATCAGTGGCACCCAGTAATGTTGAGCAGGTGCAGACAGCAACAAGTGACATTATTCCATAGAAGCAGTCCATCAGTGGCACCCAGCAATGTTGAGCAGGTGCAGACAGCAACAAGTGACATTATTTCAGTAGAAGCAGTTCCATCAGTGGCACCCAGTAATGTTGAGCAGGTGCAGACACCAACAAGTGACATTATCTCAGTAGAAACAGTCCATCAGTGGCACCCAGCAATGTTGAACAGGTACACACAGCAACAAGTCACATTTCTCACCAGAAGCTGTTCCATTAGTGACACCCAGCATTGTTGAACAGGTGCAGACAGCAACAAGTGACATCATTCAGCAGAAACAGTTCCATTAGTGGCACCCAGCAATGTTGAGTAGGTGCAGACACCACAAGTGACTTCATTTCAGTAGAAGCAGTTCATCAGTGGCACCTAGCAATGATGAGCAGATCCAGACAGCAGTCCATAATATTCACTATCACTAATCACACTGTTCATCAGAGTTTATAAGCAGAAATTAAACATGTCCTAGTGGCACCAATCATGTAGAAAAAGTGCAAGTAACAGTCCATAATATTCACTATCACTGATCACACAGTTCATCAGCAGAAATTAAACATTTCTAAGTGGCACGTATTATGTTGAACAAGTGCAGGTAACAGTCCATAATATTCACCATCACTAATCAGACAGTTCAGGCATGAACAATAGTTTGAATACACACACAATTGCTTTTACAAAATTATTCTCAATGCTCTTACACTAAACATAAATATTATAATAAACACACAAATGATATCATATAATAGTCATATTAACTAATACAATACACAAATAACAGTAAACCCATAATACTTATGGGTGTCAGTGCAAGCCACAGCAAACAAGTAAAATAATATGTAGGAGATAGGTTGGGACCAATTATTTGGGATTGGGAAAGGAAAACACACAAAACACACTCACTCATCTTTCATCCACATTAAGTACTACTGTGTAATTGAATAGTGTTAACTGTGTAAATGCAATTCTGTCAAAATTTGATGTTCATCATGTGTATCAAGTAGTAGTGGCAGCAATGTATAACAGTCAATAATAGTTAGTCAATGTCATAGTCATCATGTCAAGACCAATGTTTGCCAAGCCAGATCAAAATGTACGGTTGCTGAACAACTGTCAGTGAGCCAAGATATGCAATTACTTCCTCTCTCCAAAAAAAAAAAAAAAAAAAAAAAAAAAAAAATATGTACTGCTTATTGATTTAACAAAGTGTGTGTAGACAATCTTCCTTCCACTTTAGTGTTCTAGTCTGCCATCTTCATCCTCCTTGTTCCATATAGACCAACAAAAAAATATGCTCCTCACTTACTTTACCTCTTATCCACCAAAACTCCAATAATCATCAGCATCACATAATCTCAATACTTCAATAATAGTACTTTAAACATAGCTGCGCTACAGCAATGGTTCCACGTAAATCAGACTAAGAACAGCCGACCAGTTGCAAAGGATAAAGCAATCTTTACCTAGGTTTCAATAGATATAAATCTATCTTCTTCAGAAGATGCCTGGGGACAATGAACATCGTAATATATATTAAGGTATGAAACATGAGTCAAGAATAAAGTTTAACATATATTAGGAAAATATTGTATTACAAGATGTGAGAAAGATTCTTGGTACTTACAGTATTATAACAACATGAAGTGATATGTCCTTATCGTTTAGGCAAACATCTGCATAGTTACATTAATCATATAAAATATAGCCCTGACAACAGGGTTTGTCAAACAAATAAAATAGGTACATAGAAGTTGCAGAGCGCCTAAGCGACTAAGTAAAATCGGCCAGCGTAGTAGCACAGCGGCCAGGGCAGGTGGCGCTCATGTCGCGAACTATGTGCCGATAGGCGTACTGAAGTAACATTTGAAACATCAATTTTAAATGCGTTCTTAAATAGAGTGATAATAAATAAATTGGCAAGCATTTGACACTCCCGTTATGACATTGTTGGAGGTATAGGAACAATAACGTAGATACATATATCAAAAAGACAGGTGGCGCTTCCGCCGTGAGTTACATGCAGTGGTCTATATAGCCAAAATATAAAGTTATATTGCCATATTAGTGAAGCCCATAGAACGTATATAAGTCAAACCATCAAGAACAATCAGTAATGGCTTTTAAGAAAATTACGAGACCTGGTCTACAATCCAGTTACTACGTAATATAGAATAAGAGAAAATTACATGGGGGCCGCTGTAGTGGCAGCCATATATCGTGAAAAGAACACATTATATAAACGATAGTAAACTGGAGGATTTGAAAGTGCATTATAGCTTCCTGAGGAAATAGACTACTGAGGTTACTAACATTAATGTTATACATTACACAGTACGGGTTTAAAGCCTTCAAAAAATTGTTTACAAGCAAGGTTCAACTGATCATTCAGAATATTGCCGTCTTTGAGCTCTAGATGTTTAAAAATAAATAGCTCTTCCCACAGATCTAGTCTCCGTCCTTTGACCTGTCTATGTAGGATAACCGTGTCTTCTAACTGTTTAGGCGTATGGCCGGTTATCAAGAGGTGTTCAGCAAAGGTAGAGTTGCGAATATTCGTTCCTTTTTTACCTAACAGATGTTCTTTATATCGTGTTTTCACAGCTCTGCCGGTTTGACCAATATAATAAGAGGGGCAGTTATTACAGGTTAGCTTGTAAATACCTGAATTAGAAAACCAATCGCTGGCAATCTCTACTGACTGTACAAGATTTCTTTTTAAACTGTTATCTGTAGAAAAGGAGACGTTACAGTTATATTTTTTATTCAGAAGACGTTTAATCCTATACGATAAGTTACCCAGGAAAGGGATGGAAATAAATTTTTTAGTTTCTGTGGTATCCGTGGGGAGAATATTTCTCAAAGTCGAACATTTTTGGGAGATTTTCTTATTGAGCAGGTAATCAATCATATTCTGGTTATACCCATTATTAACCGCAATCGCTTTGATGACATTCAATTCCTTTTTTTGATCCGCAGGTGATAAAGGAGTGGTTACCATTCGGTGAATGGCGGAATGAAAAAATGCCAATTTATGAGCTTTTGGATGGGTTGAGTCAGCAGGAATGACATTATCAGAATATGTTTCCTTGCGGAAGATATTAAAATGGAAGGAATTATCTTCTATAGAAATTGTTAAATCGAGAAAATTAAGTTCACGTTTATCATTTTGAGGTTCTTTTGTGAAGGAAATTTTTTCATGTAAACCGTTGAAAGTGTTAAAGAGATGCTCTAACTCATGATCAGTGCCATCAAAAGCAATGAAAATGTCATCAACATACCGTGCATAATAGCGGATTTTGTGGCGTAATTCTGAACTTGAATTGAAGAACGTTGTTTCTAGGGCGTTAATGAAAACCTCTGCTAGAATACCGGCGAGGGGGCTACCCATTGCTAGACCATCTGGTTGTACATACATTTTCCCGTTAAATGTGAAGTAATTGTATTTTAAAATGACCTTGAGCAAACCAATGAGTTCGGCAATCTGAGTTTCACTTAATTTTTTGTGTTTAAGAAGATTCTCTTTTACAAGGTCTATGGTTTCATCAACCGGAACATTTGTGTAAAGGCTGACGATGTCAAAGGACACCAGTCTAGTGTCAGGTGTACAACTTATAGATTGAATATTGTTAATTAATTCCTTACTGTTTTTTACAGAAAAATTATTTTCAAAAGTGAAAGCATCTTTAATTTTAAAATGGAGGCGCCTAGCAAGTGTGTGATGTGGACTGCCTATACCATTCACTATAGGGCGGATCGGGTGATTTTGTTTATGCAGTTTAAACTGACTTCTAAGCACTGGTGGTTTAGGGTTCATATTTATAAGCCCTTTCTCTTGGAACTTATTGAACAAGCTGACGGAATTCGTTAAAGTACGCCGGATTTCATTTTGCAGTTCAGTAGTAGGATCTACAGTAACCTCAGTGATGTCGTTTTCCTCAAAAAACTTTACAGTCTTCTCTATATATTCATTTTTATAAGCCACGACCACGGTGTTCCCTTTGTCACTCTTAGTGATTAATGCGTCGTGCTCTCTAAGTTTATGATTAATGCTTTTTATTATACTATATTCGCCCGATGTAACTATGCAGATGTTTGCCTAAACGATAAGGACATATCACTTCATGTTGTTATAATACTGTAAGTACCAAGAATCTATCTCACATCTTGTAATACAATATTTTCCTAATATATGTTAAACTTTATTCTTGACTCATGTTTCATACCTTAATATATATTACGATGTTCATTGTCCCCAGGCATCTTCTGAAGAAGATAGATTTATATCTATTGAAACCTAGGTAAAGATTGCTTTATCCTTTGCAACTGGTCGGCTGTTCTTAGTCTGATTTACGTGGAACCATTGCTGTAGCGCAGCTATGTTTAAAGTACTGAAATTCTTGCCTGCCGAGGTATCAAAAGCTGCATCCAGGTATATGGACATCAAATTAAAAATTGTGAAAGCAGGTATGGCTATTGACTTTAATCACCAGTGCCTAGAGAAAGACATTATCCCTGATTATGTGAAGGCGTACGTAAATTTTAAACAGTGTAACAGGGTGCCTTCTATTAAAAAGAAGCTAGTGCATTTAGTCATTTCCGAGAACACAGTAAATTTGTACAAGAAAAAAGATGTCCTTAATAGTGAAGCCTACTGTATACACCTATTTTTAACTAAAGCCTTTAAAGATCTTTGTAATTTTCAAATTGACCACCTGTGGAATAGTATTAATGAATGGCTCTCTAATCGTAAAGAAATAATCAAGGCCAGACATGAAAGAAAGCTTTTAAAGTTTAGTAATAGGACCACAAGTAAAAGTGATAATACAGCAGACAATAGTGTTAAGCACCTATTTTACGATAGAGTACTAAATAAAACCAATATTTCTTTTACGCAGGCCGAAAATGACTTGTTGTGTAAAGGCCTTAAATATAACTTGCCTGCTAAACTCGATAAATATCCAGTTATTTGTAATCTCATTGTAGATCTAAAAATCGGTTTAGAATCTCTGAAATTAGAGAAAACGGAGCAAGTCAAATGTGCCTACGAATGTAACAACATAATAGAAAAAGAAATTAAATTATCTCCTAATAAGCAATCGGGTGAATATAGTATAATAAAAAGCATTAATCATAAACTTAGAGAGCACGACGCATTAATCACTAAGAGTGACAAAGGGAACACCGTGGTCGTGGCTTATAAAAATGAGTATATAGAGAAGACTGTAAAGTTTTTTGAGGAAAACGACATCACTGAGGTTACTGTAGATCCTACTACTGAACTGCAAAATGAAATCCGGCGTACTTTAACGAATTCCGTCAGCTTGTTCAATAAGTTCCAAAAGAAAGGGCTTATAAATATGAACCCTAAACCACCAGTGCTTAGAAGTCAGTTTAAACTGCATAAACAAAATCACCCGATCCGCCCTATAGTGAATGGTATAGGCAGTCCACATCACACACTTGCTAGGCGCCTCCATTTTAAAATTAAAGATGCTTTCACTTTTGAAAATAATTTTTCTGTAAAAAACAGTAAGGAATTAATTAACAATATTCAATCTATAAGTTGTACACCTGACACTAGACTGGTGTCCTTTGACATCGTCAGCCTTTACACAAATGTTCCGGTTGATGAAACCATAGACCTTGTAAAAGAGAATCTTCTTAAACACAAAAAATTAAGTGAAACTCAGATTGCCGAACTCATTGGTTTGCTCAAGGTCATTTTAAAATACAATTACTTCACATTTAACGGGAAAATGTATGTACAACCAGATGGTCTAGCAATGGGTAGCCCCCTCGCCGGTATTCTAGCAGAGGTTTTCATTAACGCCCTAGAAACAACGTTCTTCAATTCAAGTTCAGAATTACGCCACAAAATCCGCTATTATGCACGGTATGTTGATGACATTTTCATTGCTTTTGATGGCACTGATCATGAGTTAGAGCATCTCTTTAACACTTTCAACGGTTTACATGAAAAAATTTCCTTCACAAAAGAACTTCAAAATGATAAACGTGAACTTAATTTTCTCGATTTAACAATTTCTATAGAAGATAATTCCTTCCATTTTAATATCTTCCGCAAGGAAACATATTCTGATAATGTCATTCCTGCTGACTCAACCCATCCAAAAGCTCATAAATTGGCATTTTTTCATTCCGCCATTCACCGAATGGTAACCACTCCTTTATCACCTGCGGATCAAAAAAAGGAATTGAATGTCATCAAAGCGATTGCGGTTAATAATGGGTATAACCAGAATATGATTGATTACCTGCTCAATAAGAAAATCTCCCAAAAATGTTCGACTTTGAGAAATATTCTCCCCACGGATACCACAGAAACTAAAAAATTTATTTCCATCCCTTTCCTGGGTAACTTATCGTATAGGATTAAACGTCTTCTGAATAAAAAATACAACTGTAACGTCTCCTTTTCTACAGATAACAGTTTAAAAAGAAATCTTGTACAGTCAGTAGAGATTGCCAGCGATTGGTTTTCTAATTCAGGTATTTACAAGCTAACCTGTAATAACTGCCCCTCTTATTATATTGGTCAAACCGGCAGAGCTGTGAAAACACGATATAAAGAACATCTGTTAGGTAAAAAAGGAACGAATATTCGCAACTCTACCTTTGCTGAACTCCTCTTGATAACCGGCCATACGCCTAAACAGTTAGAAGACACGGTTATCCTACATAGACAGGTCAAAGGACGGAGACTAGATCTGTGGGAAGAGCTATTTATTTTTAAACATCTAGAGCTCAAAGACGGCAATATTCTGAATGATCAGTTGAACCTTGCTTGTAAACAATTTTTTGAAGGCTTTAAACCCGTACTGTGTAATGTATAACATTAATGTTAGTAACCTCAGTAGTCTATTTCCTCAGGAAGCTATAATGCACTTTCAAATCCTCCAGTTTACTATCGTTTATATAATGTGTTCTTTTCACGATATATGGCTGCCACTACAGCGGCCCCCATGTAATTTTCTCTTATTCTATATTACGTAGTAACTGGATTGTAGACCAGGTCTCGTAATTTTCTTAAAAGCCATTACTGATTGTTCTTGATGGTTTGACTTATATACGTTCTATGGGCTTCACTAATATGGTAATATAACTTTATATTTTGGCTATATAGACCACTGCATGTAACTCACGGCGGAAGCGCCACCTGTCTTTTTGATATATGTATCTACGTTATTGTTCCTATACCTCCCACAATGTCATAACGGGAGTGTCAAATGCTTGCCAATTTATTTATTATCACTCTATTTAAGAACGCATTTAAAATTGATGTTTCAAATGTTACTTCAGTACGCCTATCGGCACATAGTTCGCGACATGAGCGCCACCTGCCCTGGCCGCTGTGCTACTACGCTGGCCGATTTTACTCAGTCGCTTAGGCGCTCTGCAACTTCTATGTACCTATTTTATTTGTTTGACAAACCCTGTTGTCAGGGCTATATTTTATATGATTAATGTAACCATGCAGATGTTTGCCTAAACGATAAGGACATATCACTTCATGTTGTTATAATACTGTAAGTACCAAGAATCTTTCTCACATCTTGTAATACAATATTTTCCTAATATATGTTAAACTTTATTCTTGACTCATGTTTCATACCTTAATATATATTACGATGTTCATTGTCCCCAGGCATCTTCTGAAGAAGATAGATTTATATCTATTGAAACCTAGGTAAAGATTGCTTTATCCTTTGCAACTGGTCGGCTGTTCTTAGTCTGATTTACTTCAATAATATCTCTTATGTCGATACATATAAACCTTATCATCAATATCATTTACCTTACCTCTTGTCCACAAAAACTCCAATAATCATCAGCTTCACACAATCTCAATACCTCAATAATACCTCTTCACATAATCTCAATACCTCAATAATACCTCTTCAATACGTCGATACATATAAACCTTAGCAGCAATATCATTTCACTTCCATAACAACCCTTTCCTCTAGTCAGTCTCCTCGAACAAGTACAGATAAAATCCTAGTGCAAACTTCAGTTCATCATCCCATACAATCCGAAGACATAATGTCCACACACAACCTCTGTGTAGTCCACCTGAGCCAAATCTTCTACTCATTATGAATTATAAGATACATTTTGGTTACCTTGTCCATCATGAGATAAAAGAAATGCATACATGACCTCTAACAGACTTTAGTTCGAATAACTCTCAGTAATTAAGTACGATTACGGAGTGTGAATGATAGAAATAATTCACAGTGTGTACACCACTCTAAGAATCATGGCAAAACAGAAGCAAACATGTGGAGTATTTCTTGTGTCAAGTGTCACTTGCTATTTCAATTGCTCACGAAGAATGCAGTGTAATAACTGTCAATGGTCTAACCCTAGTGTTGGTATGTCATGTCGTTAGCTTCCTTCCTATTAGCATAAATTTATACAGCTTCCATAAAACCTCCAGCTCATGTGACTTCTATGAAGTTCCTTATACTAATGTCGTTTATGTCGAATTATAGCAGTTCATTTTCCTATCTTAAAAATATAAGGCACTGAGCGTAAGCAAAACATGCAATAGCGAGTAAATATACCAGTAGAGAACAGAATGTCAACAAGTGGACGCAGCACAATTCTTACAACGAAGCTCTGCCAAGCGAACAATCTATAATTAATACAATAGTGTGACCTACACTCTATGTTCGTACACAGTATATCAGCATTTCTATATAACAAAACAGAAATGTGTAAATATGCAATCCATAACGAACGCAGCAAATATGTTATCTAACATAATAAACAGGTCATTAGAATCATATCAGCATAAGCAAATAAATGTTCATATGTCATCTTAATAAGTAAACATGAAGGCGCAAGCAGATAAATGACAAAGTGTAACCTACATACATAACCACAGTCAGCAAATTTAATCAGGTGACAATTATAATTTAAATAAATAAGCACAGCAGGCACATAAAAAAATAATGTGACATCAGTGAAAAAGCATAGCAGCCAAGCGATGCGTAATATACATAATTAACAACCCTGTTCATTAATCAATCATTGTCAAAATCAGTTAATGTACGCAAGCACGTCGCTTCACAAGTAAATTCATAGAACATGAAATTTAGTACAAAGTCTGAATCACGTAATCGCGAGCAGCAAATTACGTGTAAAGTACGTACCTAAGTGGAAATATGTTACCTGAAAAATAAACTCAATTAATAGTTACCTTTTTAGTATATTAGTTTCTTCTTCGAAATAACATTCTTCCTGAAATTTTCTCGATAGCAAGTCGTCTTAACGTCGGACACGCACAGAATTTACCTGAAGTACTTAAATATTTTATACAATCGTATCCTGAAAAATACTGAACGTTAATAACATAATTCATCAAGTCACTATAGCTTTATGCTGAATTTAATCGGAGAAATTAGACTGTGTATTTGTTTACGGCTGTCAGTGCATTCGCACTGAGCGCTCGATCAGCTGTAGGCGCGTGACGTAGGAAGTAATTGTTTGCAGTCAACGACTGCCTTGTGCGGCGCGCAGACTTGACTGTTGCTTTGAGTATGTGCCGCCGCCAAAACACAGCGCGGTATCCTTTTATTCTCTGCGTGTTTACGTATAACTGTTGGTTTCTCGAAAATATGTCATTCCACAAAAATTTTAACGTTAGACATATGATGTATTCCCTTAGAGCGTCGAGATTTAAGAGTTTCTACTTCAACAGTGTTATCATGAATAATTTTGCGAATTCTATATGGACCGTTATAAAGCAGAAAAAATTTGCGACACAAGCCTTTTCCTTTGTGAGACAAACGATGAGACTTAATTAACACCTTTTGACCAACTGACAAGGTTTTTAAACGACCAGGACATTTAGCTGATTTCTCTCTTCTAGCAGCCGCAGATGCAATATTTTGTAGAGCCAGGTTGACAACTTCAGAATGCTGCATTTTCCGTGTAGGCGGAAAAGGAACGATTTCAGAAATGCGATTTGTCGGTGCTTTATTTTTTAATATCAGTATCGGCGGTAAAGAAGTTGAATCATTAGGGAGCTCATTCAGAATGTTTTGAAAAATATGAAGATACTGATCCCACGTTCTGTGATTCTGATGACAATAAAGTCGATAGAATTTATTGATTTCCTTCATCCATCTCTCTGAAGCGTTAGATTGAGGGTGAAAAAGTGAAATGAAAATTGGTTTAATTTTACGACGCCGTAGAGTACAAAGCCAAATTTTAGAACGAAACTGTGATCCATTATCTGATATAACCTTATCAACATGACCCACTTCTTTAAGAAAATGTTTAATGAAAGCATTAGATACTGAACGAGCTGTTGCTTTGCGTAAAGGTGTAAAACACACATATTTTGATGTCAATTCCACTGCTACGAAAATGTATGCAAAACCATTAGTAGAACGAACCACTGGACCGAACAAATCGACTGCAGCCATCTCCTTTAATTTCGCTGGAATGATAGGAAACAACGGTGCTCTGTGAGAAATAGTTGGCGGCTTAGCCTTTTGACATAATTTGCATTTGGCAAGAACAGATCGGCAATAGTTTTCTGCACTACAACGCTGTTATCTTCTATCTCTTGAAATAAATGTGCACCTAGGCCTTTGTATGATGAGTCCGTCGCCAAACAAATATCTTTAGATAAATTCGGATGTGAAAGAAGTGGAGCAGCAACTAAAGCATCACGAAGTTGTTGAAATTCTGATTGAGCTTCCTCATCCCAACACCAATTATAATTCTTTCCTGATAGTTCACATAAACGAGGTGTGGCCAAATCGTCCAATCTAACAAAGCGTCTAAGAAAATTATAGACACCAAGGAAACTACGAACATCACGTTTTGTGGTAGGAACAGCATAATTACGAATAGCGTCTAGTTTCTCTGGATCAGGAAGAATACCTTCCGTAGAAATAATGTGACCGAGAAATTTCACCTGAGAACGACCAAATTCAGATTTTTCCAAGTTCACTGTAATCCCAACTCTTGCAAAAATACGTAATAATGAATCCAAAATTTTGTTATGCTCACTCCAAGAATGTTTAGCAATAAGAATATCGTCAACATATGAAGTAATATTGTCACGAAGATAAACAGGTAAAATTTTGTTTAAACTACGAATGAATGCTGCAGAAGATACAGTAAGTCCAAACGGTAATTTCCGAAACTGGTAACAGTTACCAAAGGCTAAAAAGGCAGTGTATTTTCTACAATCAGGGTGGAGTTCTATTTGCCAAAAACTTGCGCGCATATCAATCGTGGATAAAAAGTCAACTCCATGGAAATGTTAAAGAAGTTCATCTAAATTTTGTGGACGGTCAGTTTCAGGAATGATGATATTATTTATCTGTCTGGAATCCAGAACCAAACGAATTGACCCATCCTTTTTAAGAACAACGTGTAATGGGCTGGTATAAGGACTGACTGCTGGCTCAATAATGCCCTGATCTACCATGTATTGAAGTTCATTCTTAACCTTGTCTCTGTAAGCCAAAGGAATAACGCACGTTTTCCCGCGAAATGGTGTGTGTTCTTTTACTTTAAATAAATATTGTAAGCCTTGTATAGTTCCTGTGTGATGACTAAACACTGTAGCATGTGAAGTCAAAATGTGGTGCAGCTCTTCTCTTGCAACGTCATCTGGCACTTCAGCTTTCTTAACCTTTTCATTAATTAATTCTTCGCTACTAATTATATCATCCATCGCGTCTCTGTATCTATTGTCATTGCCATGAATAAACACACTGTCGTCATAATGCTCAACGAAAACTTCAGAAGTAAGAAACCTTAAACATTTTGTATCTGACTCAGGTCTTGTTAAACACTCCAAAAATTTCAAACATTTCGGCATTCCGGCAACAGTCAAATTCACACTTCCTTCTTTAAAGTTCAAAATTGCCTTATGTGTGTCAAGAAACTCCATACCTAATATAATTTGTGTACTGAGTAATGGAACAATAATAAAATTAGCAGAAAATTCGTATCCTTGACAAATGAAATTTAAGTTGGTCTGTGGTTTGACTTCCACACTTTTTCCAGAAATCGCTCCTCGAATTGTAGTTTTAGGAACAGGTAACACAGGACAAGCAATAGTTCTTTCACATATACGAAAAACTGATTCACTAATGACATTCAGTGGGCTCCCAGAATCTAAGACTGCAGTGAACTTATTCTTACCCACACATACTTCAATAACAGGATGTAAAAATGCGTCCACATTATTTTCCTTTTCGTCTAGCAAAATATCTCTCATGTCTTCCAGGCGTACGTAGTATAAAGTCGTAGTGTCATTACTTTCTGAACCGTCTATATTGCTGCCAGAAGCCGAAGCTGCAAGTCATTGACGATTGTTTGCGTCACGTCTTTGATTATTCGCGTCATTTCGCGGATCAATTTCTACGATTTGCACTTGTCTCTCTGAAGTTCTGTCACGTGGAGGATGCCAATTAGGTCCTTCCTGTCTGTTAGATGCAAATTCTTGGTTGTGTCTGTTATTAAAATTTCTGTTTTCCTGTCTATCTGCGTAACTACTTCTTGCGTAATTTCGACTGTCACTTCTGCAATTACTATTAGATCTACTGCCCTGGTTATTTCTGTAGTAAGAATTTCTATTATTGTATGAATAATTTCTGTCTTGATGATACCGATTACTGTTTCCGTATGATTGATCATTCCAGTAGGAATTACCGTTATTATAATTGTCTGTGTAATCTCTGTTAGAACTTCTGTTATTGTCATAAGGCTGGTATCTATTGTCGTGTCTGTTACGTCTGTCATTCTCAAAGTTACCCAAATAACACCCGTTCCTATCACTATCCCTTTTCTCTGAAAATCTATTGTAATTACTGTTACTGAAAAAGTTACAAGAAGTCCCGTCGTCGTTGTCATACTTAAGTTCTTGTAACAAAGTCTTAAAAGTCTCAATGTCGTCTTTACATCTTCTGGCTAAAGTAATTTGTCTTATGGATTGTGGCAGCTTAGTTAAACAAATGCGAATTAATTCAGTTGGGCTATAAGGGTTGGACAGGAACTGATTCTTTCGAATCATGTCTTCAAAGTATTCTGCCGGCGTGCGGAACTCAGACTGTTTAAAATTACGCTGCATAATCAGACTATGTTTGACTCTGTCTTGTGTGTTTTCGGACCAATATGCCGATAGAAATGCATGATAAAAATCATTCAGATTATTACAATCTCTAATGAGTGCGCGCATCCGCGTCGCCGGTTCGTTTTCTAAATATACACACATAAATTCCAGTTTGTGACTTAGTGGCCAATTTGGTGGAAGAGCGTACATAAATTGATCTAACCATGCACATGGATGTATGTCATTCTTAGAATTGCGGAAGATCTTAAATTTCCGAACAGTCAAAAAGTGTTTATAGTCAAAGTTTTCGCCTCGTGGCGACAGAGACCTACCGCGTCTGTTCCAGTCCGAATGTCGATTATTGTCAAGTTCTCGCGCCTGGCGCTCTCTTGTTGCATCCCGTAAATGAAATAAATTACTTTCTTCAAACCCCTATGCTATCTGTGATTCTAAATTTCTTCTATTGTCTTTTCCTACAATTTCGCCTTCGATTTGTTTGACTTGCTTTCGTAATGCCTCAACTTCCCTTTTAACGCGTTCATTAAATTTTCCATGATTTTCAACATGTTTATTTATATTATGATACTCTTCGGTTTCTGCAAATGGCAATGGTGCTGTATCATCTGAATCTCTGTCCCCACTTAAACTAAGACTTGTCAGTTTATCTGAAATCTCCTCAACTCTTTCCGATAAATCACCTATTTGTTCTTTCTGTTTATTTACGTCTTCCGTAAGTGTCGCGACCCGGGTTTCAGTATTGACACATTTGGTAGTTAACTGTTCATATTGTTGTGTTAGATTATTTATTCTGTCATTTGGTACGGATTCCTCGATTCTCTCAAATATTTCTTCCTTATCGTGTGCACGTTGTAAATTTAACTCTGAAAATTTTTGTACTATCATGCGATCTCTTTCTTCCTGTTCTCTATCCTGGTCCCTTTGTCTAATCTCTACTGCAATTAATCTATTATTGTGAGAATTCAAAATCGGTTGTACTTCTTCTCTGATTTCTTTCTTTAACTCATCTTTCATATTTTTGAAAGATGTCCCTATTCGTGAGTCTAACCGTATTTCCAGTGTTCCCATCTCAGCTCTGATTGTTCCTATTTGTGAGTCCAACTGTGTTTCCATTGTTCCCATATCAGTTTTTAATTCAGATCTCAAAGTTCCCATCTCTGTTTTAAATTTAGATCCCAACTGTGATCCCAGTGAGTCTAACCGTGTTTCCATTGTTCCCCTATCTGTTTTTAATTCAGATCGTAAATTTAATATTGCACTCATCAACTGTTCCATATTAACTTGTTCGAAATTCTTTTCACCCCTAACATTTCCCGCAAAACCAGTTTCCTTCGTCATAGCTGTAAAGCTATCTGTGTTCTATACTATTCCAGAATCTTCTATCGTTAATCTCGTATTCTGTGAATTTTCTGATTGAGAAAAATTTTGAAATGGTTCCGGACTATCTTCCCGACTTATTAAATTGTTTTCCACTTCATTATTCATGATACTGTTTTCCTCTGTTGGCGAGTTCGCCATGTTAATAATTTCGTCATTCTCACTATCCATCATTTTTGCCTTTTTCATCGATCGCGTAATCATTTACAAAACATACAAAACTCGTCACTATATGAAAATTACACACAATGACACTTTATCTCCAACAATACCATTCACACGAAATGTTTCCCTCAAACACGATTAACGAACAATTGAAATAATTGCACTAAATTGTCAAACCTGTAGACAAGGCAATAAAAATTAAAGTTTGCAAAATACCATTAGAAGAATGTCAATTACCAAATCTACACATGCAATATAGACTACAATTACTAAACTACAAATTACAACAATACTACTGTCTACTATTTTTACAATCAGAAGAATTCCAAGGGACGATCCGAAGTAGTGGTCGCCACGTGCATGGGGGCTTAATTATTTAATATGCAAATACCTTTTAATTTTTTAGTCGCTGTATGTCCGATTACGTAGTCTCGTAAATGGTTGGCCCTGACTAGTATTTGTACGCAATCTGACTGTATAGAACAACAACAAAGAATGAAATGAAAATTTCCATTAACACAATTAATTAATTAAGTCCCCAGCAACTATAAAACCTACGAAACCAAAACACAAGTTTAATTGTTCTGTGTGTGGGAGTGTGATTCACCGTACACATCTGGCATGGTTCTTCTTCAACAAGACAAGAAATTTTAAATACCATTTATACTGAAATAATTAAAAGAAAATAGAAATACCATAATTACGCAAGAAAACCAGAATTACACTCTAATCCAAGAACACAAGCCAGATGCTTTGTTGACTGAACCTGTAATGACGCATTATTCAGGACATTGAAATAATGAGAAAAAAAAGAAAAGGAGTTTTGTTACCTTCATTTATGTTGACAAAAAGCACTCTAATCATTACGATATCTCCACAACGACTCGCTACTACCACATCTCAACAAGAACTGACTACTGTCACATCTCGACAAGCACTGCACTCCGCTACTTCTCAACAAAACTGCCAACTACGAGTTCTCAACAAGCACTGCCCTCCGCTACTTCTCAATAATCACTGCCAGTGGAGGCGGCGGAACAATACTCTTTAGCGCGGTCTCTGGCGCTGTGGCTCAGTGTAGCCACCTTTCACTGTTTTTACGGGTTATTACGTTAAGAGTAAGAATAGAAATGCTTATTGATTGTGAAATTAACGTGAGAAGATTGGGGTCGCCACCGACTCTAACCATACAACTAATAAAAGGTTTGACCGATTCGGAAAATAAATTAATTTGATCATAGACCAAAAACTCATAAAAATACGTACGTCTTGATATCGCTCATAGGGGATGCGATGAAATTAATAGTATTTCCCGTGCATTGTCCATGAGAATCAACCATTTAAAATAAAATAGTACATGCATGAACACTGTGCAGAAGATCAGCTCCCAGCAACACACCTGAAAATAAGACTTAATCTAAAGCATTTGTTTTAAAATAAAAGGGGAAACGAATCACTGGACCTGTGCGTAAGGAAACGCGTTGGATGTGCTAACAGGAAACCTATGAGGTGAGTGGCTTAGGTGCAAAAACGTAAGCTT
The DNA here is from genome assembly GCF_021461395.2 of Schistocerca americana. NCBI lineage: Eukaryota > Metazoa > Arthropoda > Insecta > Orthoptera > Acrididae > Schistocerca > Schistocerca americana. Next base: position 740,189,329 of record NC_060122.1, on the reverse strand, counting down.
GGAATGCAAGAGAAAATTGTGTATAAAATCATTTATTCCTAATATATGGATGTGAGGCATGCACACAATTCCTGATAACATTAATTCCTAAAACATTAAAGAAAAGCATCGAAACATACACGTTATAATCTAAACCTAAACTCATTGGTGTGAATCATTCATACAACTGCTGTTGCCTCATAACTGATCGCAATAACTCGTGAAACGGTACACGTTTCGCAGTACACCCGCGTGCCCATGTGGTTTGTGGAGACGCAATTTCTAGGTATCGTGGCCAAGTTGCAACAATATCTCATCACACAATCATGAACAGTTAACGTTCTTTAAAATGAACATGAGACCGGACAGTTAGTGATGACGGTAGCCCAACTAACTTTAATGTTCATTCACGTGGTCGGCTCCCCACGGACGAAAGATACATAAAGCAAGGAAAATTTACAAGAAGGCAAAGCTATTAATATTTTAAAAAATGGAAGCTTATACAGGCACAGCCGAAGGCAAACAGACATTCATAGAGAAGCGAGTGCTCACTTCTTATCGGCACCTTTGTGTGGCGCTCTTCCGGTGGATCCAAGTCTGCTATAGAAATTTACTAAAAGAAAAATCTGCAAAGTTTTGCATTCCTTACTGCGACAAGGCAAAGCAACCTTTCAGGGTAGAAAAGCGAGATCAAAAGCTAACAGCTCTCCCCTCGCCAAGTAACAACGCGCCACCCGGTCAGTCTAACTCACCCTTCTTCGACTGGAGCACAGCTGTGGACGCTTCCCGTACCGGTGGCAGACTGCCTCCCACTTCTTCTCCAGCCTCTTCCACGCTCCGCGTGGCCCGGAAAACCCAAAGATGCCATTTCCGCCACCAACGTAACGCAGGTGGATTTCTCACAAGTAGCGCAAACCTCTTTGCCTGCTTGATCACTACGAGAGTTGGCTATTCTGTAGAACTGCTGCTGAATCTGTATGACTATCGCAGACTTTCTGCAGCAGACTACGCCACCGTCTAGCAATGTGACACACAACCACATTCATTCAATTGCACCATTATGAGAGTTATGAGGAAAGAGAAACGAGGAAAAGAAGGAGAAATGCTAGTCAAAATGGGCTACCGGACTAATGAAGGGTGGCTACAGGACCCTGTAACGTCCCCTTTTGAACAATTATACAAGACTGTCCTTTAACTGATACACAATATTTTGTTAGCGCAACGCAATCTGACTTTCAATAATCCCTACAAAAGAATGGCCCTGACTAACATTAAACTATACCTTTCACAAATCACTTACCTCACAAAAATCTTCGCTACTCAAGCTACTGCAATACAGCGCCGCTACTGCCAATTAAATAAAAGATTCAAACTACTGAAGGCACTAACTTCTGATAGGCATAGTTAGCAAATGAAAGATTTTAATAGAGAACAAACAATGTATTTACCTTAATAATCATAGTATATATAGCAGTTCATGACAAATTACAAAACTCCGCCATCTCTCTCCCCACATCCACCACTGCTGGCGGCTCACCTCCAACTGCGCAACGCTACGCGCTGTTCACATCCAGCTGCCGCTGCACAACACTACAATGGCAGACAACAATGCAAACTAGACACAGACTGCACACAGCACAACCAGCGATTCTCACACAGAGCGCTACGTGGCGTTACCAATAAGAAAACCTAATCAACCTACTTACATAGCCCACATGCTCCCCACAAAAAATTTTACAAATTGTTTTGGGCAATGGCCAGTAATGATTTGATAAAATTTTTCATAATTACAATAACAAAGATATCAAATGCACACACTTATTGATACAATGTTGGTCAAAAGCTAAAATTTTCTCACAGTCTATAAAGACAGTCCTGATTCATCACAGTAAAATAGCAGTGTTTTTCTCAAAGTCTGAGCAGTAAAAGAAAATGCACACGGAAGTAGTGGATTTCCATGCAGTCTTGAAGAAGTAGTGTTGTCCTTCCAACAGAACGACAGTGCTGACTCTTGACATGCTGACAGATAATGGGCCACAACAGAGCAAACCCACAGCAGAGTCATTCGACGTTTTGAAGAATATTGGTAGGTAGGTCATCACAGAGCAGACCCACTGTAGTCCCGGTAGAGATTACGGTATTGGTGGGCCACCAGAGGTGCAGACCCACTGTAGTCCTTGTAGAAATAATGGTAACGATGGGCCATCAAAGATGCAGACCCACTGCAGTCCTTGTTGAGATGGCCAGCAGCCATCTGTTGCAACTGTGCAGGTACACAATCACCATTGAATAGTCTTGCGGATAATATAGCGAGTCCATAACCACCACTTGTGCACTCACAAAGTTTTTGGAATTGACCTGAGAACCAGCAATGCTGTTATCCAGTCCCTTGCTGAATTATTAACACACGTGCAAACACTAACAGTCCCTCCTTCTCACATACTGTGCATATATTATGGCCAACAGAAACGTGTGCAGTGAAATGATACTTAATTTGAAGAACTGGTAACAATTACAATTTGATAACATAAAAATACAATAACAAAGGTACAAAATAAATCATTAAAGAACATAACAATACAGATAACATTTGTAGTAAAACAGGCTTTACAAAAGAATAGAAATAGACATATACATCAGTGTTACAGGAATTATGACATAAGTAAATACATAAAAGATCAGAATAATTATTGAAACATCAACTTCACACATGAGTATTAAAACGAAACAGAATAAATAATGTTTAAACATCTTTACAAAGAAAATAACGTATTATTAGAAAAATTCCACAACATAACTCATATCAGCTAAACACATAAAGACAGGAAAAACACAAATACACAAACACATAGCAGAATAACACAAGAGGAAAGACAGGGTTCGTTTTCAGGGTAACATTTGGTACTGCAGTCCAACACAAAACTTCATTCCATAGATCTTTCGTCTTATTTCAACATTTGTTTCCACCAAACAAATTCTATCCAAGCATACTTTCTGTATTTATATGTTCACACATTTATTACCTCATTATTTATTTACCATTATCTTACCTCAACATTTATTTCCAAAAAAATCCTACCTAAACCTGTTGTCCCTAAACCCTACTTTTTTGTTCATATCCTCTTTTAAATACTTTTTTGGCCAAACCATTTTCTTACAGCTTCTCAATGCATTTCTTTCCATTCATCACAACTCGTTCTCTTATATAGCCTACCCCATCTTGAGCTAACTTAAATCTACTGAGCTCAGATGCTAAACTAAGGGACGAGGTAATGAAGCAGTGCAAAACAATTAACACAAATAGCAATGATCAAAAATACAAATGGCGAAGCAAGCAGAGTAAATTACAACTAATATAAGGCAATGAGCAGCAAACAAGAAAAATAAATCAGTAGTAAACTGGCTTAGAAGAGTAACACAAAGTCAAATTCGTTAACAGTATGCCTGGCAAACAGCAGCAGAAAATGAAATACCTAAACATGACATAGCTCAAGCAGAAAAAATAGTACACTAAAGATAACAATGCAGATAAGGGAAATGTATAATCACATCTTAATGTCTAAGTAATTAAAGTGGTGCACCACAACTATTCTACAAAAGAAATTACCAAGTACTTGAAAAGAAAATTATGAATACAGTTCCTGTGAAGGTAAATGTCTTTTTGTGCTCCCTCATTTTTTTAAAAAAATTATTATTTACTCGATCTGTAGACAGAAAATATTTATATTAGCACATCTATAAAATTCTATTGTAACCAATGCTGCAGTGCAGCTAGAAACTAGATATTAAAAAAAATAGGCAAAGCAAGGTGTGAAACGTCATTCACTAGCCATATGGGATCTCATAATGCAGTAAACAATCTTTCAACTAGTAAGACAATAGACATAAAATGTTTCTCATCATTTAACTTCAGTAAATATCATAAATTAAGAACTCTACAGTGTAATCATGTTTTCAAGTTTTGGTGTCGTATTTACGATGCTTTCTACAAAGGAATGTCGATAGCGAGGATAATGGCCTCCCCTTTTTTTTCCTACCACCTAATGGCTTTTTCTCAAGGTGGCTGGCACACCTGGCCGCTCACAACGAATTATGTCACGGTCACTTACCTTTCTTACCGAAATATTTACGACAGCAGTTTTCGTTACAGTGACAGTCTCATATAAAAATTTCACAGGTCGAAAATTTGCATTACAAACATGTAGAAACAAAATCCTGTAAATATAGCAGCGTCCAAAAACTTTGCGCCAGCATTGTGATACATTCACGCATATACACACATTTCATAACTCTTAAAGTACGATTCTTGGTTTCCAACAACCTTTTTCACAAACCAGAGTCCCTAACCACTACTCATTATTCCTTACCTTATTCGTCGACACTTCTTCAATATTTCATCATAACAGATATGTAGCGTAATCAAATAACTCATATAGCATCAGCTTACTGATCATAAACTTACCGCAACAGCATAATACACATAGTCATCGTAATAATAACATCATCACACCTCAGTCAACTTTCAAAATCGTCGTAGCTTCCTCCAATAATTTCAAAACCTAAAAAAAATTCTCTACTCATGTCAAAAGTGTCATCTGCCTCAAACGTACTTTAAAAATCGTGATCCCTTACCAAATACGTCATTCAAAGCTCTCATAGTATCACAGTGGTTCCGAAAAAATATGAACAGTTCACAAAGTACAGACAAAATACAATTTCATAAGTGCAAAGTTAACCAACTGTGTAATTGCGTAAACATGTGTCACTGATGTAGTAAAAAAAAAGTTTATCTCTCAGTTAAATGATCAGATAGCTGTGTAATTCTGTGTTAGAAAAATATGGTACCGATGTGTAAAGTTGTATAAGCAAATACCATACTAGCTAGGGCTCCTTGTGCTTGCCAAACACATGATACACAAAGTAAGCGTGTACCCCCTTGAGGATTAATGTAATTATACCCTCAGGTGTTACAGATTACAGCAATGAAATGAAATGTATCACTGAAAACCTTTGTATCATTGCACTTCAAATATCTTTAAAAATAAATGTTTTAAGTACAAAGTTAATCACTCAAATGCGTGTCCTGTAGCGCTAAATGTGCGTCTTGCTGTAAGATAACTCTGTGGAAGTGTCGTACTTATCGTCCTCCGAAAGCTAAGTTCTGCAGAAGTCAATGTACTTACCTCATGATAAACAAAAGTGAAATGCTTTATCTATAGATATCTTAGTTATTACGCTTATTGCCATGATGAAGAAAGTACTGTGCTGTAACGTATTGTTGTGCTACGGAAAAGGCAGTCTCATTGTAGCTATACCACATAAGTTACTACTGAAACATGTTTTACTTTCCAGAATAAAACAGAAAACTGTGCAGATTAAAAACAGAAACACTGCAAAAGCAACATTGTAAATTGTCACTCATTAGTAGCGTCGTGATAAAATCGCGTAGCTGTCACATAAACTAACCACTGTGTCATCTGGTATCTCACAGAAAGTACTTTAAACCCAGAATGTATTTTCAAGTAAGCCAAAATGTTGCATTAAAATCTCATTAGCAGTACTGGTATATGTTCTAAGTATGTGAGCCTTATAGTCGTTACATAAACGTGCAACTAACAAGCAAGAAAGTTCACACACAATAACACTGTGTCGTCTGTTCACTATAACAATGCAATCGTCATTTCTGTTTAAATAAGTTTTCTTGGTTCTTGATTGGATATTTAACTTCAAACATTGTTGTATGTTAACAGATTCTAAGTCTGACAAAGCATATTAGTAATGTGAAGCGAAAAATTTTATGGGAAAGACTAAGTTAAAAAGCAGATTATCTTTCAATAAACGGTTTTACATGTGAAATGTGGTGTAAACCTTTACTCTTCCTAGTACGCAGAGTTTCAACTTCAACGCAATTATCATGTGGTATACGTCGGATTCTGTAAGGCCCATTGTAAACTAGAAAGAATTTGTGACTCAAGTGTTTCTTCTTATGTGAAAATGAATGAGCTTTAATGAGAACTTTCCGACCAATATACAACTTCTTTGCATTTGCTTTACCATGTAGTTTTCTCCTTTTGTCTGCTGCAGATTTTATATTTTTAAGAGCCAAGTCAATTATGTCTTTGTGTCGAAGTTTACGTGTACTCGGGAAAGGTACAAGCTCTCTGATTCTGTTCGCTGGTTCTTCATTCTTCAGTACAAGAGTAGGTGGTAAAGCAGTGGAGTCGTGAGGCATTTCATTCAACACGTTTTGAAATAAGTGTAAATATCTGTCCCAATGCTGATGCTTTCTGTGACAATAAAGTCTGCAAAGCTTATTGATTTCTTTCATAATCCGTTCAGACAGGTTACAATGTGGTGAGTACAATGAAATAAAAACAGGTTTGATTTTATGATTCCGAAGCATGCGTGACCAAACAGCAAATCTGAATTGCGGTCCGTTATCTGAAATGACTTTACTAACGTGTCCAACTTCACGTAAGAAATTTTTAACAAAGGCGTTGGATACAGACCGTCCAGTGGCTTTACGTAACGGTGTGAAAGAAAAAAATTTTGAAGTAAGTTCAACAGCGACTAGAACGTACGAAAATCCATTAGATGTTCTGACAGGCGGTCCCAAGAGATCAACAGCAGCAAATTCTTTTAATTTAGAAGGAATTATAGGAAACAGCGGAGTACGATGTGAGATAGTAGATGGTTTAGCCTTTTGACAAAGTTTACAAATAGACAAGACTCTTCGAATTCTCTTTTCCATATTGTTAAAATAACAAGTCGTTCGAAGAATATGATAACATTTTTGTGGGCCAAAATGTGCATAGCTGAAATGAATGTACCAAATGAGCTTATTATCAAAATCGTCAGGAATGCAAAGTACCCATAGCTTGTCGTCGACAGTGCAGCGTTTGAACAGTATGTTGCTTCTAACCAGATAATAATGCCGAATCTGTGTGTGTGTCTTTTCATGCCATTTGCTCTTGATGTCTTTCCAAATCGGTTCTTTATCTTGTTCATGAGCAATGTCCTTTAAAGATGTGGTGATGAAGTTTTCAAATGCGACTTTCTGAATGTAAAGAATACTGAAATTTTTCTCGATGTTGCCTTCTGTGTTACTTTTCTCAAGCCCAGCCGGTGCGCGTGACAGCGCGTCCGCAACAATGTTCTCCTTGCCGGGAATGTAGACTATTGTGAAGCGGAATTCTTGCAGAAACAATGCCCAACGTTTTAACCTGTCATGATTTAATTTTGAAGACATAAGAAATTGTAATGCACGATGATCACTGTATACTTTTACGTGCTTACCAGAAAGAAAGAAACGAAATTTGTTAAATGCCCAAACGATAGCTAAAGCTTCTAATTCAGTAACGGAATAATTTTTTTCAGATTTTGTTAGCACTCGGCTAGCAAAAGCAATAGTTTTCTGAACAGTAATGTCATTTTCTATGGCTTCTTGAAATAAATGGGCACCAAGACCGACTTTAGAAGAATCCGTGCTAAGGCAGAAATCTTGCGACAGATCTGGATGAGCTAAGATTGGCGCGTGAAGTAACGCTTCTTTCAAAGAATTGAATTCCAACTGTGCTTGTTCGCCCCAGTTCCAAATAGTATTTTTTCCAGTGAGAGAACAAAATTTTGGTGTAACAAGAATTTGCATATTCAGAAAACGACGGTAAAAATTTACGAGACCTAGAAAACTGTGGACTTGTCTTTTTGTGGATGGAACTGGAATGGCTCTGATTGCTTCTAACTTTTCAGGATCTGGCTGAATGCCTTTAGAAGAAATAATATGTCCCAAAAACCTCACCTTTGACCTACCGAATTCAGACTTTTCCAGGTTAACTGTAATTCCAGATCCTGCAAAAATACGTGACAGACTGTTGAGGATGCGATTATGTTGTTCCCATGAAGCTTCCGCTATTAGAATATCGTCCACATATAAGGTGACGTGACGTTTTAAGAACTCAGGTAATATGGAATTTAGCCCGCGAATGAATGCTGCCGAAGAAATGTTCAAACCAAAAGGAAGTTTCCGAAACTGATAACAAACGCCGAAACAAAGGAAAGCTGTGTATTTTCTACATCCTGGATGAAGTTCGATCTGATAAAAGCTGGATCTGAGATCAATGGAAGACAACACTTTTACACCATTAAAATTTTGAAGAAGTTCTTCCAACATTTGCGGACTGTCTGTTTCAGGAATAATGATAGTATTGATTTGTCTCGAATCTAATACAAGCCTGATCGATCCATTTTTCTTCTCAACAACATGTAATGGATTGTTGTATGAGCTTACTGCAGGCTCAATAATGCCCTCGTCAAGCATAGACTGTATTTCTGTTCTAACACGGTCCCTATAATGTGCTGGAATTACGTATGGTCTAACACAAAATTTAGTATGCTCACGAACACGAAATTGGTATTGAAATCCCTTGATTGTTCCTGTTTTGTGAGTAAAAACTGTGGAATGTTCTTGTAAAATCTCAAAAAGGTCCTGCCTATCAGTGTCATTACAATTCTAAATTGTTTGAATTTTATTCTGAATTAACTCATTAATTTCAAATATGCCGTCGATATCATCCCCGTCAGTACTTGCAGAGTGATTGTTAGTGTCAAGTTCCGTCGAAAATTCCGAACTGTTGTCTAACAGGAGGTAAAGCCGATTAATTTCTTCGTCATGGTTTGAGAGCCAATCTTCAAATTTCAAAGCTACTGACTTACCTTCTTTCTCTAAACTTATTTCAGCATCGTGAAAGCTTAAGATTGCTTTGTATTCATTCAGAAAGTCTACTCCCAGTATAATTTCCGTCGACAATAACGGAACAATAAGAAAGTTCATAGAGAAGCTGTGGCTTTGACAAAAGAATTCTAAATTGGTTTGTTGACGTACATCTACACTTTTTGCAAAGATTGCACCTTGTAATTTAATCTTACGTAACGGAAGTGTGGGGCAATCGTTCGATTTGTTACATTTGCTAAAGGCTGTTTCACTGATTACTGAAATGGGACTGCCAGAGTCAAGTACTGCCGTAAATTTTACGTCATTTACTGTAATGTGAATCACAGGATATGCAATATTGTTATATTTTACGTCGTGTTCCTGGAGTAAGATATCCCTAATGTCTTCCATTTTTACGTAATTACTAGCTACGGCAGCTGCTTCGTCAGTTTCATACGTACGTTTCGTGGCTGCCAGCGGTATGAGTCATTGCCTATTGTCTCTTTGTTGGCGCGCGTCGTTATTGGGATTTGAAGACCTAACTTGTACAAATTCACCTCCTCGAGAGGATCCTGCTCTGTTTGAATCCCGCCAGTTCTGATGCAATTCAGGTCTGTCGTTGCAATCATATCGTCTGTCGTCATGTCGGTAGTTCCTGTAGTTTCTTTCTTGTCGGTCACGTGGTGGAGAATTTCTCCCTGAATCGTAACTGCGCGCTGGACCGTTGCATCTAAAGTTATTCTGTCTCCCTTGATAATAATTATTTTGGTTCCCATATTGCCTGTTTCTCTGATTGTCTCTGTGATAGTCATTACCGCGGAGAGGTGATCTTTCCCTATAATTATTACTACTTTGCCACCGATTGTCATACGGGTGGTGTCTGTTTTGGTCACGATTTGTGTGGTGAGAATAGCCTTGTCGCGTCCAGTTATCGTTTCTGTCGTCACGGAATTGTGACGAATGTGATCTGTAGTGATTGTTTTCCTGTTTTTGCATTCTGCGACTGTTTGTGCCAATTTCTATTTCTTGTAAGAGTCCCTGAAAAGCTTCAATGTCGTCTTTGCAACGTCCTGCCAAAATAATATGTCGTAAATGTTCAGGTAATTTGATTAAGCAAATGCGGATGAGTTCTGAGGGGCTGTATGGGTTTGACAGGTACTGATTCTTGTGCAACATGTCTTCAAAATATTTCACAAGACTGGAAAATTCAGATTGTTCGAAATGTTTCATCATTATGATGCCCTGTTTTACTCGGTCTTGTGTGGCTTGAGACCAATATGCTGAGAGGAAGGCATGGTGAAACTCTCCTTCACTGTGGCAATCGTGAATGACCGATCGCATTCTTACAGCTGGTTCATTCTCTAAGTAGCCACACATAAATTCTAATCTGTGCTCCAATGACCAGTTGGGAGGAAAACAATGAGAGAATTGATGGAGCCATGCTTGTGGATGAATGTCGTTGCCAGAATTCTTAAATGTTTTGAATTTACGTGTAGTAATGAACAGCTTATAGTTAAAATCATCGTGTCGGCGAGTCGCATATCGGTCATTGTTACGTCGTGTCGGCGGTTCCATCTCAAAATTCGGTGCACATTGCCAATTTCTTTCATAATTTCCGAAATGCCCTGTGTTATTATTTTGCGGCTTTTCCGTATTTCTAAGTCCCTCTTCCCGTGTTGGAGCGCGAGTGTCCTCTGAAATATGTAATTCTTGTATTACCTGCGTCAACTGATCTTGTACTTCCCGGATTTCTCTTTTGTACTGTGTAGTGATTTGATTTTGATTTTGTTTGAATTTTCTAATTTGTTCATACTCTTCTGTGTCAGTGAAGGCTACAGGTCTTGTGTCATTCAGATCATCATCTACCTTCTTACATAAATTATTTAGCTGATCCGAAAGTTCAACTACTTTCTCTGATAATGTACTAATTTCCTCCATGTGTCTTTCTACTGTGTCCTTTAAGTTTTCCTGAGTTTTTGCAAGTTGCGTAACCGAATCGGTAGACGCAGCTGTGTCAATTTTAGCTTGCAAGGTCTCGTGATTTTCATGAACAATAATTTGCAGTTCTTTTATGGCTGCTTCGTGATTCTGTAATGCATTTTCATGCCGCAAAAAATAGGTTGAAAATGCTCACAAATTTGTGTTTTTACGTCGTTACAGACTTTTTGACATTTCGATTCGATTTTATGTAACTCAGTAGTTAAATCTTCACGTCTTTGTTCAGGTGTGGTGTCTAACTTTTGAAGATTTTGTCCCATTGTGTCTAACTTTTGAAGCTTTTGCTGTGTTTGTCTCTGATTTTGTTGCATTGTGTCTAACTTTTGATGCTTTTGCTGTGTTTGTCTCTGATTTTGTTCCATTGTGTCTAACTTTTGAAGATTTTGTTACATTATGTCTAACTTTCGAAGCTTTTGTCCCATTTGTTGCATTAATTGTAATAACAATGCACTGGTGTCTGAAACATGTTCCTCAGTGCTATTCGGGAATGCATTTGAACCGGCAATATTCACATTTTGACAAGCAGAAAATGTGTCTTGACTTATTTGAGAAAATGGTGAGGACGCAAAACCTGAATCAACAGTATTTGCAAGATTGTGTCCTGTCATTTCGCATTCCTGAGGCAAGCTGTTGCCGACCGATCGATCGATAATGCTTCCCTGTTCACTAACTGTTTCACTGTCTACACCATTATTTGACACCCGCTCCATTTCCCTATGCACAGTTACCAAATTACTACTTTGAATGTCTGTTACTTCATTACACAGTGGTGCTGATAAGCTACGCTCGTCGTCACTATTATTTCTCAGTTTACTTTGGAGCCTAATGTTACGTTTTTCACACGCCATTATTGTCACAATATTTCACACGATAACACAGAAAAGCACAATTTGAAGAGCAAAATAAAATAACATAGCAATGGAAATAATGTCTACTTAATTGCAAGCGCAGCTGCGAAATACTTGGTGCAAATCTACATGCATGCCACAACTGTTTTACTGTACAACAATGAAAAACTACAACTACAATGGAAATTCTCTGTATAATTACGCACTAGCAATAAACAAAAGCTACACTAATTACACAAACTACAAGAAAAAAATCAGAAGATTCCAGTGGGGTATCCTTGGCTAAGGGTCGACATATGTAACGTCCCCTTTTGAACAATTATGCAAGACTGTCCTTTAACTGATACACAATATTTTGTTAGCGCAACGCAATCTGACTTTCAATAATCCCTACAAAAGAATGGCCCTGACTAACATTAAACTATACCTTTCACAAATCACTTACCTCACAAAAATCTTCGCTACTCAAGCTACTGCAATACAGCGAGCGCCACTACTGCCAATTAAATGAAAGATTCAAACTACTGAAGGCACTAACTAAATGAAAGATTTTAATAGAGAACAAACAATGTATTTACCTTAATAATCATAGTATATATAGCAGTTCATGACAAATTACAAAACTCCGCCATCTCTCTCCCCACATCCACCACTGCTGGCGGTTCACCTCCAACTGCGCAACGCTACGCGCTGTTCACATCCAGCTGCCGCTGCCCAACACTACAATGGCAGACAACAATGCAAACTAGACACAGACTGCACACAGCACAGCCAGTGATTCTGACACAGAGCGCTACGTGGCTTTACCAATAAGAAAACCTAAACAGCCTACTTACAACCCTTTCAAACTTTCATGCCCCAACACACATATATCTATATCTAACCGAAAAGTGAAATACCAGTTTTCATAGATATAGCTTTAAACTGTTTTTAATATTGGGCGTTCAAAAAAAGTATCGAATACTTTGAGAGATGGTAGTACTCATCGAAACAAGAAAAATAAGTCCATTACACAATGATCCGGAGACGCATACTTTCCCCGATAAAGACGTGTTTATAGGAAGGGCTCCGTGGAGTTTGGTTGCGGTTATTAGCACAGTCGTTGCATTGGCGCTCCGCCAAATTTGTCAGCCATGTTTTATGATGTCTTACTCACAGTACTCTATCTACCAATAGGTTGTCAACTGTCAGTTGTGCTGTTAGAGCCGTTTTTTAGGCTACGTTAATTTTCGTCGTGTTTCTTTGTCTTATTATTGTACAGCACTGTCAACCCTAGTTACGTATCATGGTATTTTACTTTCGTCCAAATGTTGCTTCACATACGTGTTTGTTGTTATTGCACTGTTTGTACGTACGAATGGTGTAGTACATTTACATTTTATTTCTTCTACCACTTGTTAACAACGGAAGCCTACTACTCGGCAGACTTTTCCAGCGTCTGAGGGACACAGGTACCCTTCCACCTCGGCAGACTGACAGTGGAAGGCGTCGCACAGCCCGCACGCCTGAGATGGAGGTTCAAATGGTTCAATGCGACTTAACTTCTGAGGTTATCAGTCACCTAGAACTTAGAACTAATTAAACCTAACTAACCTATGGACATCACACACATCCATGCCCGAGGCAGGATTCGAACCTGCCACATGGAGGGGCGTGTGTTATGTTAGGTGGAAGAAACGCCGGAGAGAAGGCATCAACGCCGATTTTCAATCAAAGTATGTGCAGTCATACTTGACGATAGATTGATAGGGCCATACGTGCTATCGCAAAGGTTAACTGGGACGCACTATCCGGACTTTCCCATTAATGTATTGCCTAAATTACTGGAGGCTGTGCAATTGCAGCAACGAATACAAATACGGTTCATTCGTTGTGGCGCACCAGCACACTTGAGTCACAGTGTGCGCGAATATCTCACGCAGGCGTTTCAGGACCGCTGGGTTTCTCGGTTGCGGGGGTTGAGGCAAACCTCGGCCTGCTTGTTCCCCCCGACCTCAGTCCCCTAGAGTTTTGGTTATGGGGACACTGGAAAGAATTGGGCTACGCCACTCCAATCAACGATGTGAGGACACTACAGGGTTGCGTCTTCAATGCGTGCCAGCAGGTATAACAACAACCGAGTATTCTTGAAAGGGTGCGTCGTTTCTTAAGCCGGAGGTCAGAGGGGAGCATTGTCATGAGCGGACGCCTCATTGAACACCCCCTATAAAAACGTGTTTATCGAGGAATGTATGCATATTAGGACCCATGTTTATTGGGCTTATTTTTCTTGTTTCGAAGAGTACTACCACCTCTCAAAGTACTCGACACTTATTTTAACACCTTGTATAATGAAATATTTGCTAAAAAAATTTCATCCTCTGTTCCACCCCCAAGGGGTTGAGTTTCCAAACCGGCCGGTGTGGCAGAGCGGTTCTAGGCGTTCAGTCTGGAACCGCGCGACCGCTACGGTCGCAGGTTCGAATCCTGCCTCGGGCATGGATGTGTGTGATGTCCTTACGTTAGTTAGGTTTCAGTTGTTCTAAGTTCTAGGGGACTGATGACCTCAGATGTTAAGTCCCATAGTGCTCAGAGCCATTTGAACCATTTTTGAGTTTCCAAACACGGGGAAACTCGAATTTTTTTCTAACAGAAAAACGAAATACAAATTTCATAGATTTAGCTTTGAAAATGCTGTCATAATGAAATAATTTCATAAAACTTTTCATCACTTCTTTCATTCCCATAACGGAGTTGAATTTCCAAAATCACTGAAATACGTATTTTTTTTTTTTTATTTCCAACAGAGATGTCAAATACCAATTTTATAGATCTGTCTTTAAAAATACTTCACGAGTTCTTTAACAGTGATTTATTTACAAAAAACTTTCTCCGTCTATTTTATCCCATTAGTGGTTGAATTTCCAAAAATGCTGAAACATGTCTTTTCTTTGTTTCTGATTCAAGACTCAAATACCAATTTTCGTACGTTTATCTTCAAAATTATTCTAACAGCGACATGGTTTTACAAACACTGTCATCCTATATTTCATTCCCTTAGGAATGGAATTTCGAAAAAATCCTTCTTAAACAATGCCTACATTATAAGATCCACATCCTGTCCAAATTTAAAGTTCCTATCTGTAGTGGTTTCTGACGTGCGATAATGAGTAATAGAATCAGTCTGGACCTACTTTACCCCCTTACGAGCTCGATTTAGGAAAACAGAAAAACACGCGTTTTGTCATTTCCAAACGAGTAGCCAAACAGCAGTTTTCAAAAATTTAACTCTAAAAATGCTTTTATAATGAAATATTTTCGTAAAACATTTCACTCCTATAGGGGTTGAATTTACAAATACAGTGAATCACGTATTTTTTTTATTTCCAACCGAGAAGCCAAGGCAAGGTTATATTTATCACACGGCCTTGTTTCACTGGGCTGACAACTACAGGTAACTGCCATGAAGTGTTTGAAGAAATTACATTCCTTGCGGGTTTGTGTTTCACTTGCATAATTTCGCCGTACTGAGTCACTTGAACGTATGTATTTCGTTGCAATTTTTCGCGTTGGCCTCGTTGAGTGGGACACGCTCCGAGATGTCATCATGGGTGATTCCCACTTCTTTAAGATCTTCCTCCACTCTGTGAACCAGGCCCATTTTGTATTCTTCTCCTGAAAGTAGATGATCATACGATTGGTGAGTCTTCCAGGGCTCATTCGGGTCATATGTCCATGAAACATAATATTCCTTTTCCGGATGGTATCGGTTATCTTCTCTATGTGGAAATGAATGATTATGACGTGTTCTATAATCCCCATTCTCTTCGATGGGACCTAAGATCTTTCTCAAAATACTCCTTTCCTTGGCCTCCAGTTTTTCGGTTAGACCTTTTTTGTTCATTACTAGGCGTTCAGAAACGTACAAGACCACCGGACGGATAACACTGAAGTAATACCTTAACTTTGCATTGAACGATACTTATCTTTTGTTGTAGATGTTTTTGGTTAACTGGAATGTCATTTCCATTTTCGTCATGCGTGATATGAAGGCTTCTTTCTCTGATAAGGTGGCTGTTATCCATTCTCCGAGATACTGAAACTTTTCATCTCGCTTAATTTAGCCTTGACGCGCTACAAGCTCCCTTGGTGGTGAATCTATGTTCGTTATAAACTCGGTTTTCTCAAATGAAATTTGGAGGCCAGTCTTCTGTGCTTGTACGTTAAGCTCATTAATCTGTCTCTCCACTGTTTCCACAGAATCATAAAAATTGCAAGGTCTTCTGCAAAAGCGAGACAATCGATTTCAAGATTTTGTTTCTTATAACCCAGCCTGACACCATTTTCAGTTCCTTGGTTTCCCAGTTCTTTGCGCCACTCACGAATCGCCTTCTCGAGGGCACAGTTGAAGAGCAGAGGTGAGAGCCCATCTTCTTGCCTCACTCAAGTCTTTATTTCAAAAGCTTCTGATGTTTCTCCTCTAAATTTCACTTTTGAGGTTGTGTTGGTTAGTGTTTGCTAGATTACCGCCTTGATCTTCTTGTCTAGGCTAATTTCTTCTAGAATTGTGATCATTGTTTTACGATCAATCAAGTAGTATGCCTTTTTGAAATCCACAAAGGTCACAACAATATTTTTATTCCCGAGCTTCAGGTACGAAAAGCTGGATTTGAGGTTCATTATCGCCCCTTTCTGAAACTTCCTTGATACTCTCCCAGCTGTGGGTCTAGCTGTCCTTCTGTCCTACTTTGCAGAGCGTTCGACGGAATCTTAAAGGCTGTTGATATGAGAGAGATACCACGGTAGTTATTTACATTTTAATTGAAATATTAATGTTTGTTTCATAACAATTCATATGTCAAGTTATGTTGGTTACAGATGATGATGCATTAATTAATATCATACTACAAATCCGAACAGTTGGGATACGATCACCGTTCGATGCTGGAGCTTGTTTTATTTTTCTTCAGGAAATTAACGTTACCTTCAATTATGCAATGCTTTCTATCCATGACAAATGTTAAGTTGTATCATGATTCGAATACTATACAAAACTGTATATGAACTTAAAAAAGGGCAAGCAAAGCTGTTGACACCTTGTAGGAGTGCAAGGCCTTGAATTTCCAACTGCTAGAGACATGAAAATTTCGTCTGAATGATCACGCGAAATTGGTAGTTATATGAAATTTCGTGATATTTGGCACTTTACCCGTTCTCATGGAAACGTTTAGGAAGCCTAAAGACAGCAGTCAGCTATTGTTAGTATACGCGACGCAGTGCTGACGCTACGTGCTGTCTTAGAAGAGAGTTTGAGGAAAGGGAAATCTCTATTTACAGCATTTGTAGCTCTAGAGAAAGCTTTGAACAATGTTGACTGAAATATACTCCATGAAACTCTAAAAGATGCAGGGCCAAAATACAGGAACGAAAGGTTATCTACGACTTGTACAGAAACCAGAATGCAGTTGTAAGAGACAAAGGGCATAAAAGGGAAGCAGTGGTTGACAAGCGAGCAACACAGGGTCGTAGCCTATCCCTGACGTTATCCAGTCTGTATATAGTACAAACAGTAAAGGAGACCTAGGAGAAACTTGGAACGGGAATTAAGTTTGAGGGAAAGGAAATAAAAATTCTGAGGTCTACCAGCTACGTTATAGTTCTGCCAGAAGCGGCAAAATAATAAGTGACGGACAATAAAAGTGGGCTAGCGTTAGGCAAAGTGGGCATTCTTGGCGAAGAGAAGCCTACTGGTATAAACATAAGCCTTATTTAAGGAATAAATTTCTGAGAATGTACGTTTCTAGCAAACGTTGTGTGGTAGTGGATCACGGACTGTCCTTAACCGGAATAGATGAAACTAATCGTTACGTGGCGCTGCAGAGGGATGTTGAAAACTAGATGAACTGGTAAGATTAGGAACGAAGAGATTTTCCATAACACGGGCAAAGAAAGGAACATTGGTGCAGGACTGACAAGAAGAAAAGATAGGATTAGAACTGTAGCGAGGACAAGTTACTGAGGTCGTACAGTGGAGGTGCTACTCTGAGATAAAGAGGTTGGCACAAGACAGGGATTCGTGGCAGGCTACGTCAAACCAGTCACAACACTAATGACTCAAAAATAAGTACTATTCAGTAACCGTCATTTTAATAGTTACCTTAAATATCGTCCAGTGCTAATACTTAATGTGCCCTGCCTCTACTAATCTCGACGCCGACAGACAGTGGAACACAAACCTTCCTTTCTTCCAAAGGTACGTCGCCGTGAAATGGGTAGAAGTGCAGATATTGTGCTCATTGGTACCTTAATATGTACCCACTTTGGTGTATTACTTGTTTTTTCTCTGCGTCTAATAGGCTTCCCACGAACACGTCACCTGATGTTTTCTGCCCGGTCGTAGCTGCAACACTAAGTGGACTACGCCTGTCGGTATAGACTGATCGTTTTGTGTCCACGTGTCCACACTCCAACTATTGGCCTACTGTCCAGGAGAAAATAAGTCTTGATAGCTTGCTCTTGCCACATGTACTTGAAAGTACTGAACAACCGAAAAACACTGCTGGATTCCTTTCATGTTAATGCCTTAAATCTGTTGTCATTTACGGCATACATTCCAATTCTGAATTTACTGTGGTGTTTCTGACTCCATCTGGGAGGAGACTGAGCAGTGGAACATGTTACTTTTACACATAAACAAGAACGATCTGTCACACTACTACACTTTAAAACACAGTTTGTATGTAATTCACGTCGACCAGTCTCATACGGAACCTACATCAGCTTTCTTTTATATACTGTATATGATAAGATACTGTCATCTCCCTTCCCTTCTGTGTGAAACAATGAATGAGCAAATGTATTTCTACACTCCTGGAAATTGAAATAAGAACACCGTGAATTCATTGTCCCAGGAAGGGGAAACTTATTGACACATTCCTGGGGTATATCCACCTTTCGCAGCAATGCAGGCTGCTATTCTCCCATGGAGACGATCGTAGAGATGCTGGATGTAGTCTTGTGGAACGGCTTGCCATGCCATTTCCACCTGGCGCCTCAGTTGGACCAGCGTTCGTGCTGGACGTGCAGACCGCGTGAGACGACGCTTCATCCAGTCCCAAACATTCTCAATGGGGGACAGATCCGGAGATCTTGCTGGCCAGGGTAGTTGACTTACACCTTCTAGAGCACGTTGGGTGGCACGGGATACATGCGGACGTGCATTGTCCTGTTGGAACAGCAAGTTCCCTTGCCGGTCTAGGAATGGTAGAACGATGGGTTCCCCTCGACGATCACCAGTGGTGTACGGCCAGTGTAGGAGATCGCTCCCCACACCATGATGCCGGGTGTTGGCCCTGTGTGCCTCGGTCGTATGCAGTCCTGATTGTGGCGCTCACCTGCACGGCGCCAAACACGCATACGACCATCATTGGCACCAAGGCAGAAGCGACTCTCATCGCTGAAGACGACACGTCTCCATTCGTCCTTCCATTCACGTCTGTCGCGACACCACTGGAGGCGGGCTGCACGATGTTTGGGCGTGAGCGGAAGACGGCCTAACGGTGTGCGGGACCGTAGCCCAGCTTCATGGAGACGATTGCGAATGGTCCTCGCCTATACCCCAGGAGCAACAGTGTCCCTAATTTGCTGGGAAGTGGCGGTGCGGTCCCCTACGGCACTTCGTAGGATCCTACGGTCTTGGCGTGCATCCGTGCGTCGCTGCGGTCCGGTCCCAGGTCGACGGGCACGTGCACCTTCCGCCGACCACTGGCGACAACATCGATGTACTGTGGAGACCTCACGCCCCACGTGTTGAGCAATTCGGCGGTACGTCCACCCGGCCTCACGCATGCCCACTATACGCCCTCGCTCAAAAGTCCGTCAACTGCACATACGGTTCACGTCCACGCTGTCGCGGCATGCTACCAGTGTTAAAGACTGCGATGGAGCTCCGTATGCCACGGCAAACTGGCTGACACTGACGGCGGCGGTGCACAAATGCTGCGCAGCTAGCGCCATTCGACGGCCAACACCGCGGTTCTTGGTGTGTCCACTGTGCCGTGCGTGTGATCATTGCTTGTACAGCCCTCTCGCAGTGTCCGGAGCAAGTATGGTGGGTCTGACACACCGGTGTCAATGTGTTCTTTTTTCCATTTCCAGGAGTGTAGTTGCATGCTTGATGGTAGCAGACAAGCCTGTCTGCTAGAGAACAGTAGGACCAACGTCGGAACAGGTAGCTACGCTTTTTAAAAGCAAAGAGGTTTCTATTCTTAGTATGGTCCTGTCCGTCCCTTGTCATGTTGGTATAGGAAGCTGTCTCTCTGGTCACTTCCGCTTGTATCTGTGAAGCACCGTCCGCGGCGAGCGTCTGAAGTGGTAAGATCTCTGGCTAAGCGCGTCTCTGCTAAGTCCGTAGGACAATGGATTTCTTAAGTTGAGCCTAAGTGAAAATTTAATCACCTTTATTTCAGGTTTAGATCTAAAATATCTAATGTTATCTTAAATTGCAGCACAGTGTAATTTGAATGTGAAGTTCAGAATATCTTCCAGTAGCTGCTTTGTCACTACTTTGTGAGTAAAGTGGAACCATGCGTGGATGATCTGTAACTCTAAGATCATCAGTCTTAAATGCGAATGTGCGTGAGATTATAACGTCTCGTCTTGACAACATTTTGCAATATAGCAACTTTTCTTTATGTTCAACCCACGTGGGGTGTACTTTGTGAGACCAGTACCACGTGCTTATACAATTGTTTGACCCATCAGGTTAATAGTATGACGATAGTAACCAGTTTGAGGTTTTTCTTTTGTAATTTGTGTTTCATTGTAATTTACTTTAATTATCAAAATTATTGTGGAGTTACACTCTTTGTGTAAACCAAGTTGACCACGTGAAGCATGTGGTATAAACATCAAAGTAGCCCTCAGCTATTCTTTTCGTGAAGATTTCACAGGGAGTTAGTATGAATTTAGTATACCAGTGTGTGGTAATTTCGTGACGGACAGGATTGCGCTACGAACGCAACTTCTTTAGGTGAAAATTGAATCGGTTGGTTGTAGTTCATTTCCTCTTGCATATGTTTCAACGTTCTTCGAGTGTTATTTTATGAATGCAGTGTTGTGTGCAGTCTCCCAATCTTGGCTCCATATTTGATGCGTTCCGTAAGATTACAAACTCACATTTTCACAATCCTAAATAAGGCACCAGTTTAGTTAAGAATCAAGTTTAATATGCTGAAATTTTAACGAAACAATGATCAATGTTAAAATAAATGTCCAAATATAAACTGATTTATATCTTTTTATTTAAATTCTCTTTATATATTTATATATATATATATCACAGGTTATCGTAAGATGACTATTAAAAGATTATAATTAATGTTAGTCTGGTTGGGAATTTGGTAAGCTAGACTGGATACCTGGTGAAACAGTTGCTCAGTAATGCAAGGTTAACTTCCCCAGACAGCTCACAGCTTTTAACCCGCTTTTATTATCTTCAATATCAGCACCGCTTTCAGAACAATTTAATGCATCAACTTACAACTACTCGTAACAGCTATAATTATTAGTCTGAAAATGAAGTAAATACTGATGTAATGTTCTTCAGTACAATGTTCTCAATCGACGATAAAAATACTTGCAATTATTCCCCTGACAGCCTGTACTGACAGCAAGGAGCGCTCAGCATGAAGTCCTTGAATCGAGCTCCCATTGCGCCCACTTAGCCACGCTCTTTCAGGAATATACACAGCCCATTCCCTGGAGTGCGCACTCGCCATTTGCAGCCGCTCGTGCGGGGTCTGGGCCGCTGCCACTCTTCATTACGGCGGAGAGGACAGCCGCTTCTGGTCCCCCGCCACCAGAGAGTACCTTTTAGCAGTCGGTATAATCATTTCCCGAGTTCCTCGAATCCCCTTGCACAAGGCTCTGAGGCGCGGAAAAGATCCATCAGCAAACTGCCACTGCCCGTGGGCGGTCGCCCTCTAGGCGGCTTCAGAGTTCCGCGGAATTCTCTGATTCACTTGTCAAATAGTTTGCCTCTACACGAAAGTTAATTGCAGGCAGCGTCCTCCTGGCAGATTATTACGAGCCCACCTCAGATTTTTTCTGTCTCATTTGCTGCTTTACTGACTTCAAGCACTGAGAATAACATGTCATCTTGTAGGCGCCTCTTCAAAGGGCTGGGCTTGTAACTTAAACCTCATTGTATACGATAATGAAACATGAAACTCGCCATAAGGAATCAATCGCAATTTGTGTATAGTGATATCGTTGGTTGTAATAGTAGAAGAAAAATCGTCATAACTAGAAAGTGAAGCTGTCAGTGGATCAGAAGTGAAGTCAGTACGGATCCATAAAATCCACTGGTCATTTCCTCCGTTTAACAACTAATCTGAAATCATTTTTATTCTACATTAAATACACTGAAGAACCAAAGAAACTGGTACACCTGCCTTATATCGCACAGGACTACCGCGAGCGCATAGAAGTGCCGCAACACGACGTGACATGGACGAGACTAATGTGTGAGTAGCGATGGAGGGAAGTGACACCATGAATCCTACAAGGCTGTCCATAAATCCGGAAGAGTACGAGAGGGTGGAGATCTCTCCTGAATAGCACGTTGCTGGGCGTTCCAGATATGCTAAACAATGTTCATGTCTGGAGCGTTTCGTGGCCAGCGGAAGTGTTTAAACTCAGAAGACTGTTCCTGGAGCCACTCTGTAGCAATTCTGGACGTGTGGGGTGTCGCATTGTCCTGCTGAAATTGCCCAACTCCGTCGCAATGCACAATGGACATGAGCGGATGCAGGTGATCATACAGGATGCTTACGTATGCAACACCTGTGAGAGTCGTATCTAGACGATCAGGGGTCTCACATCATTCCAACTGCACACGCATCTCACCATTAAAGGGCCTCAAAAAGCTTGAACAGTCCCCTGCTGACATGCAGGGTCCTTGGTTTCGCGAAGTTGTCCCCATACCCATATACGTCCATCCGCTCGATGCAATTTGAAACGATACTCGTCCTACCAGGCAACAGGTTGTCTGTCATAACAGTCCAATGTCGGTGTTGACGGGCCCAGGAAAGGAGTAAAACTTGTGTCATACAGTCATCAAGAGTACAAGAGTGGGCCTTCGGCTCCAAAAACCCGTATTGATGATGTTTCGTAGGATGGTTCGCACGCCGTCACTTGTTGATGATCCAGCATTGAAATATGCAGTAGTTTCCGGAAGGGTTTGCCTTCCGTCAAGTTGAAGAGTCTCTTCAGTCGTCATTGGTCGCGTTCTTACAAGATCTTTTTCCAGCAGCAGCGATGTCAGAGATACGGTGTTTTACTGGATTCCTGATATTCACGGTACACTCGTGAAATGGTCGTGCGTGAAAATTCCCACTTCATCGCTGCCTCAGAGATGCTGTGTTCTATAGCTCATGTGCGGATTATAACAGCCGGCCGGGGTGGCCGAGCGGTTCTAGGCGCTACGGTCGCAGGTTCAAATCCTGCCTCGGACATGGATGTGTGTGATGTCCTTAGGTTAGTTAGGTTTAAGTAGTTTTAAGTTCTAGGGGAGCGATGACCTCAGAAGTTAAATCCCATAGTGTTCAGAGCCATTTGAACCATTTTGGTTCAAAATGGCTCTGAGCACTATGGGACTCAACATCTGAGGTCATCAGTCCCCTAGAACTTAGAACTACTTAAACCTAACTAACCTAAGGATATCACATACATCCATGCCCGAGGCAGGATTCGAACCTGCGACCGTAGCGGTCGCGCGGCTCCAGACTGAAGCGCCTAGAACCGCTCAGCCACACCGGCCGGCCGAACCATTTTGATTATAACATCACGTTCAAACGCACTTAAATCTTGATAACCTATCATTGCAGCAGCAGTAACCGATCTAACAACTGCACCGGACACTTGTCTTATGTAGGCGCTGCCGACCGCAGCGTAGTATCTACCTGTTTATATACCTCTGTATTTGAATACGCATGCCTATACCAGTTTATTTGGCGCTTCAGAAGCAGGAGACGGGGATGTGTGGCGAATCTTAACGTCCACCGTTTTGAACCTGAGGATTTTATGTGGTGGAGGGATATCACGAGTACATGTGTATTTGTTATAAAATAATGGATTTTTTTTAGTGCAGGATATTGACGAATTTTTGCTAATAAGCCCATATGGGCAAATCCAGCAGCTGACAGACGAAGTCGTCAGTATACGTGAACCGTGCAATAAAAATAATTTTATAACATTATTAAAGTCGCCTGCATACTGCGTTCGGTAGCTGCTACTGATAACACTCACACCTCTCTATGTCCATGCGTGGGCCACATTCTCAGGCAGCATTGTTTTAAGAGGTGCTGTGAGTGTTCGTGCAGCAAACAGGTTTGTACTTCGTGTCGGCCATAGGAATTGCGGACCGTTAACGAGAAGGACACAGACTGGCGAGTCCCATTTATCGGTTTTGCATAGGAAGTTTCTTCAGCAGTTACTGGCAACCAATGCGTATGTGTTGAGGCCATGGCAGGTATTCCCCACGCTAAACGGTTAACATACACACAATGTATAGAGGCGCTGGACTTGTTAGACAGGAGTCGCTGAGACTGAGAGTGTGGGGCCATAAGCGAGACAGCGATAATTGCTGGGGCTGGTGGTGCCAGACATTAGTACCTGCATCTGAGAAGCAGGCTTGTTCAACCAAGTATTTACATGCATCGTCTTGGCAAAGTGGGAGATGGTCAGCCAAAATAACGTAAATAGCGATATGTGCCTGTCCATCGGATTGATTTTGTCTTTTTTTAACACTATGGAATCGCATATTAATAATGCAGGGACAATGTAGGCTTGCCACGTAGCAAGCGGTTGTTTGTTGTTAAATAATACACAGTGTAATTTATGTAACGTTCAAGTGTCTCATACGTGTTTTTGAATGCTGGTTGGGCTTCCGCTTTGTAGTGCATACAGAAAACGCAGCGACGTTGTTAAATTATGGTAATTCTCGTCTTCTACATACACTACATCACATATTAATAGTAATAATACAGCAATGACGCAGATCTCGTATGCATCAACAGTTTATTTCTTTAAATATCGTGCTGTGGCAGGATAATGGTAATTATGAGTCTTTTTTTTTATTTTGCCTGGGAGCACTGACTGACAAAAATAATGTCGCCCATATATAAGCTCTAGTGCTAAAAGCAGAATGGTTTGGGAAGGAAGGGTAGCTTGTTTCTTGTTGGCCCAGACAGAAAGTGGGAACGGGAACGCTCGGTGCTTAAACTGTTAGCAATACTTATCTGCAAAAAGCCATCTACAAATTTCCGCAGATGAACGTGTAGGAGCCCGTGTGTTACGACAGGCTTTCTGTTATTAATGTGGGCTGTATGACACCCTTTGAATGTTTGATTAAGAAGCAATGTCTTTCCTGACGGCAACCATGTGGGCTGCATTCTAAACTATTAGACATACATTGATTAAATGACGCAAATTTCCCTACCATTACTATGGGAATTCAGGGCAACTGATGGCGCCGGTACTGGTCGTCTCACTACGTACGTATTAGTAGCATTGTGATAAATCTCATACATGCTGTATTTACAAACATCTTTGGTTGAGAATCTTGGAAAACGGTAAAACTGCAACGCTTCAAGAATTTTGCTATGGTGTTGAAACCTGGTTAGTCATTTGGGCTCTCCTCTCTTTCATCTAACTAATCACAGTTATCGTGACAAAAAATAAAAACACCTAATCTGTGCTTATGATTTTATTTTATTTTGTCGCTACCAGTTTCGACGCTACATTGCGTCATCTTCAGGCTGTTTTGATGCGGTACAGGTTGATACGATCCCCATGCATAACCCGTCAGTTGCTAGAATTACTGGACTCGCAGATAATGTGTCAGCACTCCAACCATCAACTGACAAAAAAAAAAAATCACAGTTATGGACAGTATGCAGATTAGGACACTCGTGTTGCATTAACGAGACATGGTGACCAATTAAATGAAGAGTGTGAAGGACTGGCATGGATTAGGGTCGGTATTGGTTGTTATGTAGTTTCTCATGTCATATTTCAATGTGAAGGAACTGAGCTCATGTTGGGAAACGTCTTACTCATGGCCGGCTAAGGCTGCTGTTGAGCGCAGTGGCTACCACTGGCGTAGATAGCAAATTATCCTGTTTAGGGCAAGAAATTTAGAAAATACGAAGGACTGAGCTCAGGTATGCTGGATGACAAGCGAAAAGTCTCGGTCACTGCTTCCCCCTGTGGGTGTAACAGAGGTAGATTTGTGTTCCTCAGGGACAGGCACTTAACGGGACATGAAGCACTTCACTGCAGAGGTGGGTGCTAGAAATTCTATGGCTCCTTCGCGGGATCACGTTGGCACAGGGTGCTATTAATTGATCCCAACAGAGGAGAGAGCATGCCTCAGCTTTCACAGATAGCCCTGACACTGTTTTCCTCGTGAGCCTTCTTTAGAAAGCCGTTTTGGACTGTGGAAGAAAACTTTTCTCATCAATTACCATAATGGGTTAGCCTAGCTATACATCCGCTGCTCAGGCATCTCAAGAATTCTTCCATTTTTTGTGGGACGTGCTGGTATCTATGCCAGTATTCCCGTGCGAAGAGAAAAGTGATGTAAGAGAGCTGATTGTGACATCAAGGTATGTACCGGAGGGTGCGTGTTTGATTTCACAGTAGAGAGATGTTTGGTCCTAAAGGATCTGCCCATCTGTCGAAGGCAGGTAGTATGGAGTATTAAAAAAGGCCCTATTGGCGGAAAGAAACCGTTCACAGCTTTTCATTTGTGCATTGTGCTTTTTGAAGCACCTCCAAGTGGAACATATGGTTCTGAAAGGCACCTAAGACTGCAGATGTGGGAGTCACATTTTGAATGTTGTGAGGAGAGAGTGTGGATTCCGATTAGACTGCCAGAGAGGAGTCATCATCAGCCTGCCGGACTTGTAAGTCTTGTCTAGCAGCCGTGAGGCCCACCATACACTCAGGGTTAGATGCAAACCAGCTCTAGTCAGTTTTTGGTTTGTTGCTGTGAGGTAAATCAGAACTTTCTGACAAACAGCACGGTTTGTGAAGCATTGTAGTTTTGTGTCTTGTGTCTGCTGTATCAAGCAAATGCAGGTTATGATACATCGATCAAGTCCCCACAGAGGCACATAGTTGTCTGCATTGCAGATTCATTATGGTGCCTGGTAAATGTTGTGCTCCTCTTGTCTGATAAGAATATTGGAGGTGAACTGCTCACCGTGTACGGCGTTTGCCCCCGTGAACAGCAGCAGACGTAGCTCGAGCATTAGCATGTAGTTCGCCATTCACAGTTACTGTCAACTGAGTGAATTATAGTCAGATTGCATTATCCCCGTTTCAAGTGGGAAGGGTAGTGTCGGACTCCACCCACTGCAGCACTATTCATCATCTTTCTAATTAGGTGTAATTATGTTGGTTCAGCATATTTCATTCTTGTGTTTTTCTCATAATAAATCTGTATAGACACATCTAAGATTTTTAATTTCAGTAAAAGCTACTCCATGGATGTTGTGTATTGACTCTTAGTAGCCTCTTACGTCATAAATTTTGTCGTTATTTACCGAGACTTTGTGGAATATATCCTGTTGTCATTATTTCTTTTAATAGGAGATTGTGTTCGTTTTAACACGTACACTATGACTGCACACACACTAGTAACTTAGGGATGACTTAGCAAGGACTTATTTATTTACTGGCGTTTCTTTAGCATGTGACGTCTTTACAGGGACGTATTTGTTATTAGTTTTTGCACTGGTGTAATTTGTTAACATCACATTCTGACAGAGACGAAAAAACCGGTAAAAATTTCAGCAAGTTAACTCAAAATAGCAATTAATTATGAGATACATACATGTTTTCTTCTTCTGCTTGTGGCTGTTCCTCTCACTACAGAGCACGTACTTCAAATGGTGCGCAATAGCCCATATTTCCTAAATGATTAAGGGTATTTAGGTGCTTTTGGGGGCAGGCCACATCGTGACTAGCTGAGAGCATCATGACATTGACATTATGTGACACTGTGAAAGGTCTCTGTTGGATTCCTTTCATGTTAATTTCTTAAATCTGTTGTCGTTTACGGCATACATTCCACTTCAAAATTTACTGTGGTGTTTCTGACTATCTGGGAGGAGACTGAGCAGTGGAACGTGTTACTTTTACACATATACAAGAACGATCTGTCACACTACTACACTTTAAAACACAGTTTATATGTAATTCACGTCACACAGTTTCATACGGAACCTACATCAGCTTTCTTTTATATACTTTATATGATAAGATACTGTCATCCCCCTTCCCTTCTGTGTGAAACAATGAATGAGCAAATGTATTTCTAGTTACATGCTGGATGGTAGCAGACAAGCCTGTCTGCTAGAGAACAGTAGGACCAACGTCGGAACAGGTAGCCACGCTTTCTAAAAGCAGAGAGGTTTCTATTCTTAGTATGGTCCTGTCCATCCCTTGTCATGTTGGTATGGGAAGCTGCCTCTCTGGTCACTTCCGTTTGTATATGTGAAGCATCCTCACGTAGAGGCCCACGCCAGTCTGTCCGCGGCGAGCGTCTGAAGTGGTAAGATCTCTGGCTAAGCGCGTCTCTGCGAAGTCCGTAGGACAATGGGTTTCTTAAGTTCAGCCTAACTGATAATTTGATCACCTTTATTTCAGGTTTAGATCTAAAATATCTTATGTTATCTTAAATTGCAACACAGTGTAATTCGAGTGTGAAGTTCAGAATATCTTCCAGTAGTTGCTTTGTCACTACTTTGTGAGTAAAGTGGAACCACGTGTTGAGGATCCGTAACTCTAACTAAGATCATCTATCTTAAATACGATTGTGTGTGAGATTATAACGTCTCGTCTTGACAATATTTTTCAATATAGCAACTTTTCTTTACGTTCAACCCACGTGGGGTGTACTTTGTGAGACCATTACCACGTGCTTATACAATTGTTTGACTCATCTGGTTAATAGTAAGATGATAGTAACCAGTTCGAGGTTTTTCTTTTGTAAATTGCGTTTCGATCTAATTTATTTTAATTATCAAAATTATTGTGGAGTTACGCTCTTTGTGTAAACTAAGTTGACCACGTGTAGCATGTGGTGTAATCATCAAAGCAGCCTTCAGCTATTCTTTTCGGGAAGATTTCACAGAGAGTTAGTATGAATTTAGTATACCAGTGTGTGGTAATTACATGACGGACAGGATTGTGCTACGAACGTAACTTCTTTGGGTGAAAATTGAATCGGTTGGTTGTGGTTCATTTCCTCTTGCATATGTTTCAACGTTCTTCGTGTGTTATTTTATGAATGCAGTGTTGTATGCAGTCTCCCAATCTTGGCTCCATATTTGATGTGTTCCGTAAGATTACAAACTCACATTTTTAGTTATGTTTAATTATGAATCAAGCTTAATATGCTGAAAATTTAACGGAACAATGATCAATGTTAAAATAAATGTCTAAATATAAACAGATTTATTTCTTTTTATTTAAATTCGATTTTTATAAATATATCACCGATTGTCGTAAGAGGACTATTAAAAGATTATAATTAATGTTAGTCTGGTTGGCAATTTGGTAAAATAGACTGGATACCTGGTGAAACAGTTGCTCAGTAATGAAAGGTTAATTTCCCCAGATAGTTCACAGCTTTTAACCCGCTTTTATTGTCTTCAATATCAGCACCGCCTTCAGAACAAATTAATGCATCAATATTACAACTGACGTGACGTGATGTTGATGTGACGTCGAGAGCAATGGGAAGAAGCTCACATATGTGCAATAATAAAATTAATTTGTTATTATTATTATTTTTAACAAACATTCACACCCTGCCCTCTTACTATGGATCCCAGACCAAGTAGGCAAAACTCATGTATCTGGATTACTAACAATAATAGTGAAGTTAATTTATTATGATTTATTTATGACACCCTGTACCCAAACAAACTTTAAAGCTCTCCACAGGGCTCAGGAAACGAGACTGCTATTGCCCAATCAATTGCTCAGGTTATAAGGAATGTGGAGGGGGAGAGAGGATTCGAATCTTATTGGTCCTGGGAGGAGGGGATGAGTCAACTGTGTGTGGGCGGGATGGTGATTGCCTATGGGCAAGGGAATGGGTGGGTGGGGTGGAGGTGGCCTTGTGTATGGCTCGCACAATTGCCTCAGGTTCGCAGACTGGATGATAGAGAAAGAGGTGACCTTTAATACAAATTCACTAACGTGTAATCTGATACCAGATGTGTAACATCACACTCAAGGTCAAAGTCATCTCATACTGGTGCAGAATATCTGCTACAATGGCCTGTTGTAAAATTTATTATTCTCTATATAAATTCACTATGTAAAAGACAAACTTGTGCGATGCCACATGAGAAGAGCGCGTTTCGAGTTTCCCATGAGCAGTTTTCTCTATACCCTGAATCTCTGACAGACTTTGGAAAGTCGTCTTGTGAATCACCATGTCTGAACATGAGCTATTCTTTCTTGCAGCCACTGCTCAAAGTTATTTTTACAAGGGATCAGCAGTATATTATGATTAAGAGAAGAGGTGTGTTACCTGCAGTTTCTGTGTATTGTCTGATAGTGTTTTCATTGGCCCTGTGGCCTTGTGCAGTTGCAGTGATTTCAGCTCTTTCTCAGCGATTCCCACACTAATGCCTTTCTCACAAATTTTTGGAGTACTGTGAGAATTATGCTACATCTATATCTATGTCCATACTCTGCAAGCAATTGTGAAGTGGTTGCCAGGAAGAACTTCCTACAGTAAAACACATTATTGCCCATTGGATTTGTGCGTGGACTGCAACAAGAATGACTCCTTCAATCTCTCTGTTCGTGCTTCAGTATAATTAAACTGAGGTAGTACTCCTGGATTTCCCTTCGTAACATAATATTTGAAAATGTATTTAAGCGTTTTTGTTTTTTGCTTTTTCACATACAGTTTTGCTTCGTGTTAATTAAATGAAACAACAAGTTTACTGTTACCATTCACATTGACTGGTGACAGTAAACTTGTTGTTTCACTCAGTACAAATAACAGCCACAGTAAAGCCTAACCAAAAATGTTCACATTTTCAGTTTGCTCCGTATGTTATCAAAATATAGATACTTTTGATATGGATAGGTGAACAGGCTAACCAAAATAGCCTTGCTGTGCTGGTACTGCGAATGGCTGAAAGCAAGAGGAAACTACAGCCGTAATTTTTCCCGAAGGCATGCAGCTTTAATGTATGGTTAAATACTGATGGCGTCTTTTTGGGTAAAACATACCGGAGGTAAAATATTCCCTTATTCGGATCTTCGGGCGGGGATTACTCAGGGGGATGTCACTATCAGGAGAAAGAAAGCTGGCGTTCTACGGATCGGAGCGTGGAATGTCAGTTCCCTTAATCGGGCAGGTGGGTTAGAAAATTTAAAAAGGGAAATGGATAGGTTAAAGTTAGATATAGTGGGAATTAGTGAAGTTCGGTGACAGGAGGAACAAGACTTCTGGTCAGGTGAATACAGGGTTATAAAGACAAAATCAAATAGGGGTAACACAGGAAGAGGTTTAATAATGAATAAAAAAATAGGAGCGCGGATAAGCTACTACAAACAGCATAGTGAACACATTATTATGGCCAAGATAGATACGAAGCCCACGTCTACCACAGTAGTACAAGTTTATATGCCAACTAGCTCCGCAGATGACGAAGAGATTGATGAAATGTGTGATGAGACAAAAGAAATTATTCAGATAGTGAAGGGAGACGAAAATTTAATAGTCATGGGGGACTGGAATTCGACAGTAGGAAAAGGAAGAGTAGGGAACGTAGTAGGTCAATAAGGAATAAGGGTAAGGAATGAAAGAGGAAGCCGCCTGGTAGAATTTTGCACAGAGCATAACTTAATCATAGGTAACAATTGGTTCAAGAATCGTGAAAGCAGGATGTACATATGTAAGAGGCCTGGAGATACTGGAAAGTTTCAGATAGATTATATAATGGTAAGACAGAGATTTAGGAACCAGGTTTTAAATTGTAAGACATTTCCAGGGGCAGATGTGGACTCTGACCACAATCTATTAGTTATGAACTGTAGATTAAAACTGAAGAAACTGCAAAAAGGTGGAAATTTAAGGAGATAGGACGTGGATAAACTGAAAGAACCAGAGATTGTACAGAGTTTCAGGAAGAGCATAAGGGGACAATTGACAGGAATGGGGGAAAGAAATACAGTAGAAGAAGAATGGGTAGCTTTGAGGAATGAAATAGTGAAGGCAGCAGAGGATCAAATAGGTAAAAAGACGAGGGCTAGTAGAAACCCTTGGGTAACAGAAGAAATATTGAATTTAATTGATGAAAGGAGAAAATATAAAAATGCAGTGAATGAAGCAGGCAAAAAGGAATACAAACGTCTCAAAAATGAGATCGATAGGAAGTGCAATATGGCTAAGCAGGGATGGCTTGAGGACAAATCTAAGGATGTAAAGGCATATATCAATAGCGGTAAGTTAGATACTGCCTATAGGAAAATTAAAGAGACCTTTGGGGAAAAGAGATCCATTTGTATGAATATCAAGAGCTCAGATAGAAACCCAGTTCTAAGCAAAGAAGAGAAAGCAGAAAGATGGTAGGTGTATATAAGAGGGTCTATACAAGGGCGATGTACGTGAGTACTTGAGGTCAATATTATGGAAATGGAGGAACATGTAGATGAAGTTGAAATGGGAGTTATGATACTGCGTGAAGAGTTCAACAGAGCACTGAAAGGTCTAAGTCGAGACAAGGCCACGGGAATAGACAACATTCCATTAGAACTACTGATAGCCTTGGGAGAGCCAGCCCTGACAAAACCATCTGATGAGCAAGATATATGAGACACGCGAAATACCCTCAGACTTCAAGAAGAATATAATAATTCCAATCCTAAGGATAGCAGGTGTTGACAGAAGTGAAAATTACCGAACCATCTGTTTAATAAGTCATGGCTGCAAAATACTAACACGAATTCTTTACAGACGAATGGAAAAACTGTTAGAAGTCGACCTTGGGGACGATCTGTTTGGATTCCGTAGAAATGTTGGAACACGTGAGGCAATACTCACCCTATGACTTATCTTAGAAGATAGATTAAAGAAAGGGAAACCTACGTTTCTAGCGTTTGTGCACTTAGAGAAAGCTTTTGACAATGTTGAGTGGAATACTCTCTTTCAAATTGTGAAGGTGGCAGGAGTAACAGGAAGCGAAAGGCTATTTACAATTTGTACAGAATCCAGATAGCAGTTCTAAGGGTCGAGGGGCATGAAAGGGAAGCAATGGTTGGGAAGGGAGTGAGACAGGGCTGTAGCCTATCCCCGATGTTATTCAATCTGTATACTGAGCAAGCAGTAAAGGAAACAACAAAAAATTAGGACTAGGAATTAAAATCCATGGAGAAGAAATAAAAACTTTGAGGTTCGCCGACGACATTGTAATTCTGTCAGAGACAGCAAAGGACCTGGAAGAGCAGTTGAACGGAATGGACAGTGTCTTGAAAGGAGGATATAAGATGGACATCAAGAAAAGCAAAACCAGGATAATGGAATGTAGTCGAATTAAGTGTGTGATCTGATGGGATTGGATTAGGAAATGAGACACCTTAAGTAGTGAATGAGTTTTGCTATTTGGGGAGCAAAATAACTGATGATGGTCGAAGTAGAGAGGATATAAAATGTAGACTGGCGATGACAAGGAAAGCGTTCCTGAAGAAAAGAAATTTGTTAACATCGAGTATAGATTTAAATGTCAGGAAGTCGTTTCTGAACGTATTTGTATGGAGTGTAGCCGTGTATGGAGGTGAAACGTGGATGATAAATAGTTTAGACAAGAAGAGAATAGAAGCGTTCGAAATGTGGTGCTACAGAAGAATGCTGAAGATTTGATGGGTAGGTCACATAACTAATGAGGAGGTATTGAACATAATTGGGGAGAAGATAAACTTGTGGCACAACTTGACTAGAAGAATGGATCGGTTTGTAGGACATGTTCTGAGGCATCAAGGAATCACCAATTTAGTATTGGAGGGCAGCGTGGAGGGTAAAAATCGTAGAGGGAGACCAAGAGATAAATACATTAAGCAGATTCAGAAGGATGTAGGCTGCAGTAGGTACTGGGAGGTGAAGAAGCTTGCACAGGATAGATTAGCATGGAGAGCTGCATCAAACCAGTCTCTGGAATGAAGACCATAACAACAGGTGGAGAGTAAAATTTGGAAACTACAAGAATAGATCAGTGGTTAGGGAGAACAGGTAATGATGATATTATATAAGTCACCGAAACTAATATCGTGTATCTCATCTTCAGACAATCTTGTAAGCATAGATTTCATTCAACAAAACATACAGTGTCTATGAGAACCTGCTAAAAAAGTACAATAAATGATTCCGTATGCTGTATAGTAACTAAAAGAAAATATTTTTAGCTACTGGACAAAAACCTAGGTCCAATTTGTAATGCATTAAGGATAAGCATTGACAACAATACCAAAGCAAATCAGCGAGAGATTACGTGTTGAGAACGCTTTAGCAAATCATGTTACTATATTTAACTGATTCACTGTCGTTTTGTCAGACATTAACTTACAGTCAATGATGCTTCGGATTGAAGCGTTAGAGAGCTATAGCGCCACATTAGGCCTATATGAATACGCGTACAGACTTTCAGATACGTCGTCTTAAGAAGGAACACTTAGCATGCTGCTGCAGCTGTCGCGTCATCGGTCACAAATAAGAGTCACACTACGGAACAGCTGAGCAAACAGCATAATAGTGATAATAGGAAACGCAAAGGGAACATGTGTGACTGAAAGCACATGGCAGCTATCACATACACAACCACACATCTTGCAGCAAGTGCAGGAGCAAGACCTGACCTGCTCGTAATAGTACAAGTGCTGTCAGACCCTTCAAATCTGCAATAAGATGAAGTCGGAAACTGGACACCGTTGGACATAGTGAACTGTTACTTCAGTGTTCGAAAAGGTATAATGAAATTCCAACCAAAGTAATCGGGGGATTTTAATTATACAGAATAGTTGATGTTACGCGGAGGCCTCAGTCTCCAGTTTGTATGGTGAGAGGGCGCAATTGCTTTGCGGTGACTGTAATCAAGTTGTCTTTGGCTGCGGAACCACATGGGGCTTCTGGTACTTGCATCCAGTCGTAGTCTTCCCGTACCGAGGCATCAGCCTTCCTTTGTAACCTTGCTGAAACGTCACTGTGACAGCAGGAGTCCGAACACGCCGAAAATCTGAGAGGATTGATTAAATAATCTGATGACGCGGGACTGAGGGAGTGTTTACTGCTGAGCATGTTAACACATCTGACACATGTTAGTTACATTCGTTTCAAGCTAAGACGACGTGTCTTTCTCGCATTAAGGCCATTCCACACTGCACGTGGCGTCCGTGTCCGGACGTACGCTAGCTGCTTTTAAAAATATCGCTTCCCTTGTTATCAAATGAGACCGTTCACACTGCAGGGCCATGACCACGCGCTACGCCAGCTATACTGGACACGCGTGGCTTCCGTTCGCTCCCTGAGCGATCTTTTTAAACGTGGCGGACACGTCTTCAGTCCGCGCATGCGCAGAGCTAAGGTTAGAGCTCGTGCAAGCCAAGCCTCGTGCACTACACAGCGCGCCATCGTTGTTGTCTGAGCTGTTGTGTTTATTGTGGATCATTTGCAAGTAACAGGTGTGAGATTGTGCATTCAGTAACTTTCGTGGGTTCAAGACGGAGCAATTGATTGAAGAAGTACGTACTCATCCAGTGATTTGGAACTTTACATTAGAAGTCTACAGAGACGTGACATTGAAGGAAAAAGCATAGGATGAAATTGCCGAATCATTATCAAAAGACAGTAAGTACATACGTATTCTACAGTAATATTATTAAATATCTTATAAATAAATTTGTATAATATTTTATTAAAACGCGCAAAATTGTTAAATGTAGTGTCCAGTCACCATAATTGTTCACCATATTTATTAATGATATTTGTATTTTTAATTTTATTATTACATTTTGAAAGAAACTAATATTTCAATAAACTGAACTAATCAGAAGAAAATTTTAAAATCAGCTACTGTTATATTCTGTTCAAATAAAGCGGAGAAAATGCAGTAATTATAAATAAAATGCAGTATTAACATTCAGTGCTCATTGTGTTTACAGACATTGAATACCCATAACAGGGAACTGAAATATCCAGTGTTTTCATAAAATAATGGTGCATTTTTGAAATTAAATAACAAACAAACCAAAAAAGGTACAACCAAAGTATTTAGTTTATTGAAATCCCCACAGAAAACAGTTAAACTGTCTCTTAAATGAACCAGATTGCAAATTTGTTGTGAGTAAATTATCTTTTTCAGTTATTTCTATGTGAACAGGATATTTAAATTACCTTTGCTATGGAAAATTGCAATCTGTTTCTTTTAAGAGCAATAATGAGGCAGTATCCTCAGTAACGAAAGTCATGTTGCACCATGTGTGCGATGAACTAGACCGTCATTTTGATATTTGCACAGCTGTAAATGATGGGCACATTGAAATGTACTAGTCTTGCATACACAATTGTATTTCATGAGGATTTCAACAAAATAAATGTTTTTGTTGATCTTTCTTGGTTTATTCTTTATTTCATGTGAAAACTCTATCATTATTTTATGAAAACCCTATATAATGTTTCTAATGTCAGCTACAATAGGAAGTTGAAAGAGAGAGGAAAAAAACATACGAAACTTCATCAAAGTAATAAAATTGTTAATCTATAAACATTACATTTAAAAATATGTAGAATAATACGGTATATGATGAAAATACGAAACTAGCTCTTGTAATTTATTGCTTTTACATAAGTTGGTCTTGCCATGGCACTTTACCCTCCTCAGAATTAAAGTAAGCCACAAACTCATCACGAATGTTTTTTGCTTCATTGGATGCTTGCGATCCAAATCGAGACACAGGCTTCCAGCAAGTCTTGTAGGATTCTACGATGGCCTCTGAAGAGGCCATAGGTACTGGGTCGCCTCTGCTTTGAAGGTAGTTGTGCAGGACTGCTGTAGCTTTTATTATTTTGTTTACAGTATCAATGCTACAAGTCAATGGTCGAAAGTACACCTGCCACCTTTGTGCCAATATACCGAAAGCGTTTTCAGCTACCCTCCTATAACGGCATACCCTGTAATTATACAGACGTTTTTCAGGTGTCATACAACCTCCACAATCACAAGAAAATGTTATACAAAGACCTACCACAACAATTTCACATACAAAACATGTAATATATTCAAAAACATGGCATAAACACTGCCTAAAAAAAAAAACAACACAGTACATAAATACATCCCTAAACTATAATACAGACCAGGCAGATATCAACAATTTGGTATCTATATTTGTGATGACACAAGATTGAAAGGGTCCTGTAGCCACCTTTCATTGCCAACTCTCGTAGTGGTCAAGTCGGCAAAGAGGTTTCCGCTACTTGGGAGAAATCCACCTGCGTTAGGTTGGTGGCGGAAATGGCATCCTGGGGTTTTCCGGTCCACGCGGAGCGTGGAAGGGGCTGGAGAAGCGGGAGGCAGTCTGCCGCCGGTACGGGAAGCGTACACAGCTGTGCTCCAGTTGAAGAAGGGTGAGTTGCACTGACCGCGTGGCGCGTTGTCACATAGAGAGGGGAGCTTTTAGCTTTTGGTCTCGAATTTCGTCTTATAAAGATCTACTTGCTGGGTTGCAGCAGGGAATGCAAGGCTTTTGTAGACTTTCAGTTTGATTCCCAATGCAGTCTTGACTTTGATCCGTGAGAGGAACGCAGCACAATGGAGTTGCATATGTCGAAGTGCCCTCGGTTCAGTGTGAGTGTTTATGTGCCTACAACTGTGTGTGTATGCTTCTAATCTTTTCCGGATCTTGGTAATTTTTGTGTATTTGTGAATTTTCTTTGTCTCATGTGATTAAAATTTGGCCACGGTCCATAGAAATTGTCTCCGCGGACCGAGTGGGCACGCGAGTCTGTTATGAAACGTATAGTATTTCACAAGCAATTGTACATAGTTAGCATGTAACAGCAGTCTATAGATGCACTACATCAATGTTTTAAGGAATAAATAATTTTGCCTTCAATCTTATCTTGTGTACCGATGTTACGTCGCCGTTACCTTCGCCATTTACCTTGTAGTTTTCCTTGTTGGCCCACCTATAGCGTTTCCATGTGCACAGGTGTAGTGATTAGTGTCCCTTTTTTTATCTGAAACAAATGCTCTGGAATAGATCGTGTTTTCACGAATCTTGCTGCAGGCTGCACTTACGCATGGTGTTCACGACCTATTTACTTTACTCAATATTTGATTCACGGGAAGAATGCCTGGATCATATTAATAACTACATCCCATTCTTTATCAATGACTTTACAATGAATGTTCTTTTGTGAGTTTTTCTTATTAATAAATTAAGTAATTTTCCGACTCAGTGCTACTTCTTCTTTGTCGTGTGGCTAGAGTTGGTGGCGACCCTATCTTTTATATTGATTTCAGTGTCAAGTAGCATTTTCTTATTCAAAGTGCGCGTGGCTCTTTTAGCTATCAGGATACATTCAAAGGGCGCTTCATGCTTCTTGCACATAGCGTCCTTTTATTCACGCTACTTACACATGGCTTACCCTGCTCACGGATTTCGGTAAACCAGAGATCTTCTGATGCACAGTGAGGATTGGTCATTTTCGGTTGGATGTGCTAATTGGTATATTGTCTTTCTGCAACACAGAATTTATTTGAATTTAGGATATAGGTGTGCATTTTCTTCCATGTTTCATTTTGTTTATGTATTACTGTATAGACATTGTGATTCGGTATTCCATTGTGTTACAAGTGTGGGTCGATTCTTGTCCTGTGTCGTGTATCGGTGTAATATAGTAAATCTTGGCTGCCTTGTGGGGACTGTGAGTCCATTAGGAGACTTTGGTACTATTCTTGTATTTTGGAGCATGGAGTAACTATCCTTATGATGGAGACGCGTAGCTGTTCAGGGAGCCACAATCGGAAAAACCAGTCAGACAACAACTCTGAACAAGGACGAGATCAGAATGTCGAGTCCGACCAGGAACGAAACGCAGAAAACGCAAGCACAAGTGTTGTCCATCCTGAGCCCGCTGTAGTGTTTTCGAATCAGTCGATAGATGCAAATTCATTACAGACTATGCTACGGCAATTACTAGACAGTAATAAAAGGGATATCGAGGAAGCAAATAAAAGATTGAGTAGTGAAATAGTACAGGGTGTTGGGGAGAAACTGGCGATCATTGACCAACGCATCTCCGCCTTAGAAGAGGGGCACCAAGTCATTAGCAAGCAGGTGATGGAGCAAGAAGAAAGGTTCGCTGGGAATATACGTATACTAGCAGAACAATGCCAGAGTGAACAAGCGGCTCTTGAGTCCCGAGTAGGACGAAATTCCGCCAGGGATCTCCGCGCGTTAGCAGAACAATGCCAGAGTGACCACGCGGCTCTTGTGTCCCGAATAGAGGACACTGCGGCTAAGTGCACGGTCCACCTTAGCGCGCAGGTAGAAACCCTCAGCCAGGCGATAATAGCTCTCGAGCTAGAGCAAGGGCTTACGCAAACAAAACAAGACACGGCCAACCGAGAGATGCGAGAAGAAATAGCCAGGATCTCAGACGCAGTGGCGCGTAAGTCTGAAATAATAGGGAAACGATTACCTCGTCATCAGCGGATGCAGACGAAATACGGTCGATAACGAAATGTCCGTGTGGACAGTGTGAAATAAAAATACAACAAAGAGGGGTTACCGAGGGAATATGTGAGCGCATGGCCCGTTTAGAACTTCACCTAAAAGGGTTAAAGGCCCATGAAGTTGAAAGAAATGAACGAAAGGGCCATTATTCCGACGATGATTCCGGGAACGATGGCGAATTTGATCATCGTCATGATCACGGACCTCGTACCAGGTGGGAACGGCGCGGATCCCCTCAGGAACGTTCGCCAAGGGAAACTCACGAATTTGACTTTAAACATTTTCTGACCGTGAGGAAGTTTGAAGTCTTCCGTAACTCGGCTACGGGGATTCACCCGCGGGCCTGGTTACAGCAGTTCGAGTTCTCCCTCCCTCCTACATGGCCCAGTGCGCACAAAATAGAGTATATGTGCGGCTACCTCGAAGGTGAGCCAGCGGCGCGGATGAGGTCAATTGCACGCAATTGCTACATTGTTGGGGAGTTTCGTCAACACTTCCTGTCGATATATTGGTCAGTGGCAGCGCAAAGTCGTGTAAAACACGGACTCATTATGCTACCAGAGTTAAACAGGTCAAAATTCTCCAGCCCTGTGCAGATGTTCGAGCACATGCTGCAGGCGAATTAACATCTTGACGATCCTTATGGACCTGCAGAAATTATTCGTATTTGCCTGGGAAAGTTTCCAATGCAGTTGCGGCACGTTATCCTTGCAGGACGATATAAGGATGACGTAGAGGGGTTTCGCAATTTCCTTTTAGAGCTTGAGTGCGATGCGAATGGCACCACGCAGAATTACGGTCAGAGCGCCTACGAGCAGCGGCCGCGCAAGCGAAGCCGCAGCCGTAGAGACAGGTGGCAATACAGACGTAATGAGTCGCCTGAGAGTTACAGAATGCGCGAGCATTGGCAGCGTCGCGACTCCTCACGGAACGCGGGCAGAACGAACTATGCCAATGGTCATCATTTGCCTAGAGGAAATCAAAGACACCCCTGGGAGTTTAGAAGATATGGTAATGAGCAGAGATTTAGGCGCAATTACAGCGGACCCAGGAACGTGACCGACCCCAGAATAATTATCGAACAAGCAACAACAGGGGTGCCGTAAACAGTACGGGTGGTCCGCCAGTGGGTGTTGAAATTCGTCCCGCAAACCCGCGGCACAATCCGACAAATGCCTCTAATGAAAGGGATCAATGACTGTTGGCTGGCTCAGTTGGCGTCAAACTAAATGAGGACTGGTGCTATTGATGATATTTATGTGCATTTGAATAAAGGAAGACGATATTAGGGAAGATTTGTTGAGGGAGGGCCACAGTATTGGTGTGCCCGCGGTAAACCCAGTCGCCTCTGTTTCGTAAAATTACAGTGTATATTTTCCAATGTTTTGGTTCACTCTGGTGTGATTGAAATTAAAGTTTATATTTTCTATGAATTGTAAAGGGTCCCGCAATATGTGTGTAGTTATTTCTTCTTCTCAGCAGAAAGGAGTAGTGTTGTGCAGCTTCAAAACGTCTGAATGTGAATGATCATGAGGCTCATATGAAGTGTTTCCTATTACAGTAAGATGGCTTTCGTTCTTTGATGACTAAAAGGGTATCGGGTGTGTTGGCGTGGCGAGTCAATAGTCGTAAGGTAATTCTTGATGATAAATTACAGTTTTAGTGTTCTTATTCCCCTTAGGTGAGCATGATTCAGTGAGATTTTTCAAATGTACTGCGATGTTAATGAAGCAACTTGGTGACTTGTAGGTGAAGGATTTGTGTATGAAAGGAGATTAATAGTGTTTGATTTTCAGAGTTACCATCTTATAAGTCATTTGGAAAGTGTAACTTGCCGCCACATACTACTAGGTACGGTTGAGGGCACCAGGATGTGAAACCCCAGAAGATGTATATGGAAAAAGCTTATAAACTCAAGCAGCTTGATATTTAATAGAGAATCAATGCGACTAACTCCAAGCTAAAATAACATGACGGTAGGTGAGCACCCCTGGGGACATGTGGTGAGTAAGTGTGTAATCATTATGAGTATCTTATGATAGCAGTAAGTTGGGTACTCATGGCCCTGGACGATGGATTTCTTTTGACAGTATTTTTTTATGTACTTATAGGACGAAGTGTTTATGTGTTTGCTAATAGGATAGGATGATTTTTATTTTCATTTTTATGCCCACTGACCTTTTGCATTAGTCTGATGAATAGATGTTGAAACATTTACCATTCCAGATGTGACTTGAATGAACCTTCTGTGTCTCATTAATCATAACTTTTATTATGCAATGTCCATAGAAAAGAAGTCTCGGAAATTTTTCACAGATCAGCAAACATGTTCTGCAAACCTTGGAGGAGCAGTCAATGAGCAACGAGATGGGTATTGGTGTTGAAAGGAATATTTTGTTTATATGTGGGAATTGTAGTCGGGCTATATGGTGATGGTGAGTAGTACGAGCTGTGTAGATTGTGTGTGAGAGCGTAGTTAGGAGTAGGTAGAGTTTTGTGTCTGTAGCTAGCAGCGGCGCCAAATCCTATCCAAATCCTGACCAAACCTTGTACAAGATCTACCCTGAATGATTGACAGCAGATGTAATGCTGGAACTATATTTTATAAAAAGGATTTTTTGTTTGTTTGAATATTGGTTATTTAATTTTCTTCATTGTTTTTTTATTAGTAATGTTAAGAAGGCCCTTTTTGTCAAGTTAATTTTGGGCACTATTCCATGTATTGATCAGGAGTGAGAAACTCCGAAGATTTTGTGGTAATCTGTACACATGATATTTTGTAACGATCCCTGTGAGCGCAGTTCTTAAGTGGGTGCAAGGCCGCCTAGGGAGCCTCCGCATCAGAAAGCACAGGGCTTGGTCCACCGGCAGGCGTTGCCGAACCCTGGTATCAACGGTGAAGCAGTGGTGCGGCGAGCGGTCACAGCTGTTTCCCCATCAGAGGGGAGGGGATGCTGGTCTTCCCCCAGGCGCAGGCTCACACCGGAGCCCGCAGGCGTGTCACCACGGCAGCGCCAGCTGATGGCCGGCGTTCCACCCCATGCGCTAGTCATCTGACAGGCGAAAGGGAAAGTATGACGCACACCAGGCGAGGCCGCCGATCCCTGAGCGCTGCTAGTCCAGACGGCTGCTGCGGTGAGGTAACGTCCACTGCCCGGAGGGACGCGGGTCCCACCACTGACGCATCAGCTGAGACGGTGCAAAGAGGTGACAAGCGGGTCTCAAGCCCAACACCCGCACGAGTTTACGTCGACCTCGATGCGACGCAGAAGAGCGCGTGTCTCCCCATTGACACGACAGGAGTCGGGGGCGTGTGTCGGTAAAACACATTCCTCCACAACACACGGACGACGACCGCCAAGCCGCCTTCTCGATGATGAGGCAGGGTCCACAAGTGGCGATGTCCTGCAAATCTGCAACGCCGAACCATCCCACAGTATGGACGTAGAGGGTGGAAACGGGCACGAGGCAACGTCGCGGGGTGCTGTCTAGGATGAACAACCTGGGTTACAACGGACGTTACAATCAACGCCGCTGCGAACTCCCCAGTTCAGTGTTGTGGTCCCCTAGTAGCTTATCCTCCAAGTCGCCTTTAGAAGAGACGCCCACCCCAGCACCTAAAGAGAATACCCAGTGAAACAACCATGTGGCGAAAGTGAAAAATGACAGCGTGTCAACGAGTTGATTTCTGGATGTGTTTTTGTACTCATGTCTTATTTTCCATAGGTGATTATTTACCAGCTGTCATACCACTTGGTTCATTAATGATTTTGTATCACTGTATTTGTTGTGAATATTGTATTTTGCACTTTCACTTGCGTGTTTTAATATATGTCAGCACCAGATATAACTGCTTTGATTCGTGATAATGATTTTGCATCATTGTATTTGTTTATATATTTATATATATTATGTACCTGTTCACCTATGTCACTATGTTAACTTTTGATAGTTGGTTAAAGCAATTTTAAAATAATATCTCATGGTTGTGGTCGTAGTAGGTCAGATGACATGATGTTAGCGTAGTATATCACGCTTAATTTAATTTGTTCTGTTTGCTTTGCGGACCGCATGAGGTCACAATTATTGACTGAGGTCAGATAAAGCTCACTTGGATATAAGAGATTAATTAACTCCTTTGTGCTGCTGTTTCCTGTTGCAATTGTTACTCGTTAGGGTATGTTTGTTTCGAAGACTGTTGGCGAATCTCCTAGCATGGCGAGAAAATTCGCGGCACAGTCTTCTCCGGGACGTTTGGGGTGATGAAAGGGTCCTGTAGCCACCTTTCATTGCCAACTCTCGTAGTGGTCAAGTCGGCAAAGAGGTTTCCGCTACTTGGGAGAAATCCACCTGCGTTAGGTTGGTGGCGGAAATGGCATCCTGGGGTTTTCCGGTCCACGCGGAGCGCGGAAGAGGCTGGAGAAGCGGGAGGCAGTCTGCCGCCGGTACGGGAAGCGTACACAGCTGTGCTCCAGTTGAAGAAGGGTGAATTGGACTGACCGCGTGGCGCGTTGTCACATAGAGAGGGGAGCTTTTAGCTTTTGGTCTCGAATTTCGTCTTATAAAGATCTACTTGCTGGGTTGCAGCAGGGAATGCAAGGCTTTTGTAGACTTTCAGTTTGATTCCCAATGCAATCTTGACTTTGATCCGTGAGAGGAACGCAGCACAATGGAGTTGCATATGTTGAAGTGCCCTCGGTTCAGTGTGAGTGTTTATGTGCCTACAACTGTGTGTGTATGCTTTTAATCTTTTCCGGATCTTGGTAATTTTTGTGTATTTGTGAATTTTCTTTGTCTCATGTGATTAAAATTTGGCCACGGTCCATAGAAATTGTCTCCGCGGACCGAGTGGCCACGCGAGTCTGTTATGAAACGTATAGTATTTCACAAGCAATTGTACATAGTTAGCATGTAACAGCAGTCTATAGATGCACTACATCAATGTTTTAAGGAATAAATAATTTTGCCTTCAATCTTATCTTGTGTACCGATGTTACGTCGCCGTTACCTTCGCCATTTACCTTGTAGTTTTCCTTGTTGGCCCACCTATAGCGTTTCCATGTGCACAGGTGTAGTGATTAGTGTCCCTTTTTTTATCTGAAACAAATGCTCTGGAATAGATCGTGTTTTCACGAATCTTGCTGCAGGCTGCACTTACGCATGGTGTTCACGACCTATTTACTTTACTCAATATTTGATTCACGGGAAGAATGCCTGGATCATATTAATAACTACATCCCATTCTTTATCAATGACATTACAATGAATGTTCTTTTGTGAGTTTTTCTTATTAATAAATTAAGTAATTTTCCGACTCAGTGCTACTTCTTCTTTGTCGTGTGGCTAGAGTTGGTGGCGACCCTATCTTTTATATTGATTTCAGTGTCAAGTAGCATTTTCTTATTCAAAGTGCGCGTGGCTCTTTTAGCTATCAGGATACATTCAAAGGGTGCTTCATGCTTCTTGCACATAGCGTCCTTTTATTCACGCTACTTACAA
Organism: Schistocerca americana; assembly: GCF_021461395.2. Lineage (NCBI taxonomy): Eukaryota > Metazoa > Arthropoda > Insecta > Orthoptera > Acrididae > Schistocerca > Schistocerca americana. The sequence goes on along the minus strand of NC_060122.1, from coordinate 740,144,488 downwards.
GATGTAAAGAGTAAATCATCGCATGGAACAACTTTAAAGAAGAATACTATAGAAAAAGCTATGAACATCATAAATACAAATTTCTTCTCTTTCCAAGAAAACATCCAGATGAACAAAGGACTAAAACGCAACAAATAGTTACTCAGCGACAAAATAAATATTTGAAATCAGACACTCAACAAAATAACTGAAGAAATGACATAATGTAGGAAAAAACACCTTCCCTTTCCCATCCTTCTCTTTCTGTCGTTCTACCACTCCCCTCCTCATCCATATTTCATTTCACCTCTTGCTTCTCATCCTTTTCCTTCAACTCACTCTCAATGCCACTACTTTGCACTCACTGTTCACACACCTCATTCCACAGTTCACCGTAAAACTCAGATACTGCAGGTAGCGTTATATGACTAGACAGGCGGCGACGATAATAACAAAGTCGAAATCTCCCTGCGCAGGAACCATAGCAATTTTGCGAGTGCAGGCCCCGTGGGTGCCCCGTGACATATGAAGGTTTGGGTTGATCCTTAATGGGTGCTCAAACTGCAGAAGTTGTTAAGGTGACGTATCGGGTAAAGTGTGAAATCCGAGTTCGGGTTCAGGTCCAGCACAAATTTTCGTTTGCAATGGGGTTGTGCAGCTGAAGCCTAATCATATTCGCAATTGCGAATACATTTCTTCCATATTATAATATTTCTTACATAAATAATTCTGTATATATCAGGTGTGACAGTAACGTTCGCACTGCTATAAGACTCCAGCTACTGGAGAAGAAGAAATTCTCTGAGATAATGCTGCAGCGAGGAAGAAAATCAGGTCTTCAGGGCTACATAAGAATCGCCAAAAATCAGTCTACAGACTGGGCGACACCCGAGTAATGTTCCAAAGTATCATACACCAGGAAAATCTGAAATTACACAGTTGTAAAATGAACATCAATAAAAGTAATGCTTGTTACGCACATTGTTGTCAAGTCAGATCATGTTGAGGGAATTAAATTATGAAATGAGGCACTGTAAGTAGTAAACGAGTTTTGCTATTTGGGAAGCAAAGTGACTGACGACGCTCGAAATTAGCACGATATAGAATGTAGACCCACAATAAAAGGAAAGGCGTCTCTGAAAAAGAGAAAGTAACTAACATCGCGTATAAGTAGAAAAGTCATGAAGTTGTTTCTGAACATATGAATATGAAACATGGGCAGTAAACAGATCAGAAAAAATGAGATAAAAGTTCTGAAATGTGCCACAGAATAATGGTGAAGATTACATGGACGCAACAGATAACTAATGAAGAAGTACCATATCGAACTGGAAAGGAAAGAAATTTATGGCACAACTTTAATAAAAGAGGTGGGTTGGTCCAGGCTAGTAGTACGCTATGTTGAATGAGGGACAACAGTAGCCATAAGTAGACATTTCGAAAAATAACCGCTTAGCTACTCTTGTAAATAATTTATTTAAGGACTGGTTTCGAGCCGGCCGTGGTGGCCGAGCGGTTCTAGGCGCTTCAGTCTGGAACCGCGCGACCGCTATGGTCGCAGGTTCGAATCCTGCCTCGGGCATGGATGTGTGTGCTGTCCTTAGGTTAGTTAGGTTTAAGTGGTTCTAAGTTCTCAGCTGTTAAGTCCCATAGTGCTCAGAGCCGTTTCAACCATTTTTGACTGGTTTCTAAGACTCAAAGCCTTATCATCAGGTTAGATATGGTGAATCATACCATTAAAGTTGCAACAATCATGGGACCGAATATTCATTGTCATTCCATGTGAAGCAGCTAGTAACACTGATGGACATAACGTTGTAAAAATTTTTAAAGCATAATATCCGATCATTACAGCAATCCATTAAAATGCTTTTTTAGCTATCTTTGCTTTCGAAGTTTTATTCACTTAGCATACACTCACTGAAAATCGTCCCAGACTGACCATGTCAGGAATATGTAACAGTTTAGTGACTGAAACTTCCTGGCAGATTAAAACTATGTTCCGGACCGAGACTCAAAACTTGGGACCTTTGCCTTTCGCGGGCAAGTGCTCTACCAACTGAGCCACCCAAGCACGACTCACTCCCCGTCCTCACAGCTTTACTTCTGCCAGTACCAAGTCTTCTACCTTCCAAGGAGACGAGGTACTAGCAGAAGTAAAGCTGTGAGGACGGGGCGTGAGACGTGCTTGGATAGCTCAGTTGGTAGAGAACTTGCCCGCGTAAGGCAAAGGTCCCGAGTTCGAGTCTCGGTCCGGCACATAGTTTTAATCTGCCAGGAAGTTTCATATCAGAGCACACTCCGCTGCAGAGTGAAAATCTCATTCTGGAAACATCCCCCAGGCTATGGCTAAGCCATGTCTCCGCCATATCCTTTCTTTCAGGAGTGCTAGCTCTGCAAGATTCGCAGGAGAGCTTCTGTAAAGTTTGGAAGGTAGGAGACGAGGTACTGTTAGAAGTAAAGCTGTGAGGACGGGGCGTGAGTCGTGCTTGGGTAGCTCCGTTGGTAGAGCACTTGCCCGCGATAGGCAAAGGTCCCGAGTTCGAGTCTCGGTCTGGCAGACAGTTTAAATCTGCCAGGAAGTTTCATATCAGCGCACACTCCGCTGCAGAGTGAAAATCTCATTCTGGGGTTTAGTAACAGTCGGGAGAGTGGTGGGTTGGGGAGGGAGGGGGGTTTAAAACTGTGGAGGGAGACAAATTCTTGAATACAATAAGTAAATTCCAGTTGTTGTAGGTAGCAGTAGTTCGTTAGAGTTATTTGAGAGGGGGGGAGGGGGGGCGAGCTGCATCAGATCAGATTTTGAACTGAAGACCACGACAACAACAGTTCCTCATCGCAAAATACTTGTGTTCTGTCGTCTTTATGTTTTTGACCATAAAGTGTTCGGACACCGTTGGAAGTTTAGCACTGAGAAAGAGTCGTGAACAAGGTACCGCGTTTAACACAGACAACCCGCGGTCTGCACGACGTTTGTGTCCATCCGGGCAAAACAAAAGCGAACAGTGCTGCCTTTGAAGCAGACTGCGCAATTCCAGTGTGGGAGGATCCAGTCCAATGAGGCTTCTATAGACACGCGAGGCGCACTGCCTCCCCCTCGAGTGACTGCACACGAATAAAGCAGGTGCCAGGTCACAGGTGGGCAGAATGGCCGACAGTGACAGCAGCCGCAGCGGATGGCGGACAAAGGCGGCGCGGATGCCTGCTGGGGACTCCCCGCGGAGTCCCCACTAATGGGGGCTGGACTGTCCAGAGTTGGCGCTGGCAGCGGCGCGGACTTTTGGCAAACGAGGCCCGCAGTCCTCCTCAAAGGCTGACGACTGTGCGGGCAATACATCATGCTGAACACCCGGGGCGACACACAATGACGCCGACATTAGAAAGCGCTCTGGTACCACGAACGATCCGCGCGTCGTCCTCGTCGAGGTCCCGTTTCTCCTTGGCTAGCGAAAAACGCAATCCAGGGGTGCGCAGGAATTCCGAGCGACGACTTTGCAATCATTAGCATGTCGACACCTTCGTGTCTCTGTCGGAAGCTCTTCTTCCATCCATTCCTGTGCCGTAGACGAGACTGAAACAAAATAGGGAAGGAGTCGAGACACATAAAAACATGTAAACATTATTAAACATTTCTTACTTAGCGTACGGTTTGTAACACGCCCGGGAGTACGAATGGGTGGGGTCACCTTAAACTGACTTCTCGGTTGTCGTGTCCGTTTCTTTTCTTGACCGTGCGCCCTGTCCACACCACGTACCCGGTAATCCCGCGGCGGTCGTACTGTTCTGCTCCACACTGCTGCTGGCTTGTCTGAAATTATCTATCGAAATATGCAAGCGAATAAGGGGAGCCACTCAACGCTAAAACACAACATTGTTCGACGTCTGGTATGAACAACTATATTCTGAGACGATTAAAGGAAAATATCACATTCTAACAACCCTACCACAACAAAGGTCAAAATTTTAATAACGATTGTGGTGTTGCTCACGCTGCTAAATACTGCATTATCGGGCAACAACAGTGTGGCAGGTGTCATTAGAGCACAGTTAATAGTCATTCCATGCAATAATGAAAAAACTAGTCACTCATCTTCTTGTGTTTCCCACGCAGGTCTCCTCGTAAAATCATGGCTCAATCGTGGAAAATCTAGGTGGTTATGATTCCAAGCTCGGATGCAAAGAGGCCTAGGTTTTATTCTGCTATATTCAAAAGTTTTGTAGATGCGCTTCACAAACCATTCTCGGAGATTAAACCTTTCAAAGTTAGCACAATAGTGCTGTAAAAAAAAAAAATAATCAGCACTCCGAATTTAAGTTACACTTCCTTTTAATTGCTTTTATTGCAATATCACGTAATATACAAACATCACTTTACAATACAATACATATTTGAAAACATCTTCCTCACAGTAACTGTTAAATTTCACATTTTGTAAGCGGACTACAATACGCGTCTTTCCAACATGACGTCCAAGACTTGACTTTCTCAACGTCCGACTCTCTAACAAGTTAACAACTGTTTACATTCTAATTCAGAAGTGTTATCCCAATTAATGGATGATTAACAGTCCACAAAATATCATTTAGACGAGCGTACGCGTAACCGACACGACGCGGGTGATTGTTTATGATGCGGAAGCCGAATGATCGAACGAAAGTTCTTACGCTCGTCACACATACAGATATCTGGTAATAGTCCTCCTTGTCACTAATAATGATATAACACTGTTCGTAAAGTTAATTTTTCAGTTCTCTGTTCTCACTTGTACGAGCGTGCGCGTAACCGTCGCGGCGCGGCTCATTGTTGATAATGCGGAAACGCGATGATCGAACGCACGTCCTCACGCTCGCTGCAAGACACTGGTACTTGACTGCACTCATTTATGGTAACTGATTTCTACTGATTCACATCAGTTCATTCTGGGAGACCGAACACGGCGCGGATGATTGATACTGAGCGATACGCAACGATAGGAAACATAAATACGTTATCGGCGGCACTGCTCATTTATAATTACATC